>NW_026947515.1:8053588-18053588 GCF_034190915.1 Cavia porcellus
ATCTACACCCTGGGGACAGAAGTTAAGAGAGGCAGAGATGGCTGGCACAGAAAGAAACACCTCAAAATTGTCAACCAATAGCAGCAACAAGCAAGAACCAAGTTGCTGAGCTTTCACAATTGGGTGATGGAATCATGTGGTGGATTGTTCCCTGGGTTTACTGAGGCAGCTCAGTAAATCTAGGTTGCTGCCTCGATCCCCCTTCTTTCAGTGCAATACAACAGAAAGTCATGTACATGCATCACTTATTTGCAATTTTTCTTTTGCAGTTATGAAATCTGTATTCATGTGAGTCCATATTTCTGCCATAGCAGACCCACCCACGGGAATTACAACCATGTATTGTAAAGGGTCAGTTTATTTATATAAAATGCAGAATAATGTTCTCAGCCTTGATTTTCCAGACATGTGCATTTTCAGTCATTTCTTGAAGGGAAGCTAAATGATTTAGTTTGAGTAAACTTAAAGTGTGTTGCTGTGCTTCTGTGTGATGTCCTTGCTGCCAGAGCTGACGAAGGCAATGAGTGGGATCTGCTGGAGATTTAGCTCCAGAGGGACATACTTTGCACAGCGGTGTCAGGCAGGGCTGCCCCTCACCTGACTGTCCACCCAGGCATCCACATGAGCTTTCCCAGTGTTGTCCCTGGATTTGGGAGGCGCTGGATTGGAGTGGAGATACCAGAGCACTGGCTGGCCCTGGGGAAAAGTTGTTATGCCATGAGTTTGTCATCCTTAGCCCTGCACCTCTGTGGGTCTGGGGCCAGGGCAGGGTGTCCCCCATCTGCAGTGAACCACATCCTCCAGACAGCTCTCCTGTGCCTGCTCTAAATGGAGGTTAGGGAGGGTCCCAGTTCCTTCCTGCTTTAGACAGAACCGTGAATCAAACACTTGAATATTTTTGCAGCATTCTGTGTGAGAGAAAACTCTATTCTTTGTCCTAGGTGTTCTAGGGAAGGTTGTGTAGAGCTCTGATGGGAGCTGCAGGACAGGGCTGTGTTCTGCCCCCCATGTTCTCCCCATTGTTGTTCAGCACCTGCCTTAAAAGGTGCCAGTGGATGGGGAAACAGCACATCTCAGGGATGTGTGTCTGCATGAATCAAGTTTGGGAGGCTCAGTGTTTTCTGTGCTTGTTGGCCATGTCTGGTGATTCTCTTTGAGTTAGAAAAATTTGTCATTTCCCTCACAAAATGGACTCATGAAACCTCTTTCACACTTGTAATAAAAATGATTTATCTGACTATTGGTTGTAAAGAAAAGTTTCCTGTTGTGGTTTTTGCATTTTTGTTGTTTTTCAAATGCAATGAATCAGCCTTTTGCAGCTCCCTTTGTATCACTGAAATCATGGAAACCCTTTTCTGGCATGAAAAGATGAGTACATACACAATGGTCTCTACATTTTCCATGTAGACTTTTTTTCTCTAGGATTTTCTCTTCTATCAAAGAGCAGTAGCATCCAGGCTCCTCCTGGAATGTTTGGTCAAACAGAATCTGATGCACTAATATGAAATACCAGGGTAGTAAATCACAGTGAGAGAAAGGTCAGCACTGGGTGGGGCCTAAGAGGAGAGAACAGGGGTATGGATGGGTCCAACAATGAGCAGAAAGCTGGAACTCAACAGATGTGAACATTCTACCAATTGACGATGTGCATACGTGTGACTCAACTGAACATGTGGAAACTAATGATAACTTAAAATTAAAATTATCTTAGAATTTAATGTTTCAAAGAACTATAGATTTAAGAGAAGAAATGAAAACTGAGATAAATAGAAGAGTTAAAGGGAAGGAGAAGTGAAGGGCAGGAGCTTTGCAGGACTGGAGCCCCAAGTGGAGCTCAGGACACCTGCCATGGAGCCAGCGACAGACCTGCCTTGGAATCCCACCGGACCGGGTATCTGCCCTTGATTTTCAGGTTGATCCCAGAGCTGGTGAGGTCATTGGAGGTGGAGCTGGCACAAGATCTGTAAGTAGACCTTGAGCGCAGTCCAGTACCAGCCCTGCTTTAGAAATATCACCAACTGTCCTTGCTCCTTGCAAGCCCAAACCCTCCCAGGGCCTTTCAGTGACAGCTCTGTGCACAAATGCACCCCAGGAAAGCTTTCCATTCTCCCTCACCCCACACTCTTCTGCATGCCTCTGGGTTGCAAGAGTCCCCAAGTCTGAGAGTCTTTCTCCCTCTAAAGTGCCCCATGTCCTCTTCAAAAACCAACAGACCCAGGCCAATTCCTTCTCACTGTAGTTCTCATTTTTTATTTTATTTAAAGAAACACTAAACAAAACATAAAATAGGTAGAAATAATACATGCATTCAGAGAAAAATAAACAGTAAGAAATCACTGGTTGATGTTTACATATTGTCATTTTACAAATAGTTATTCAAGATACAAAAATGGAACTTGTAAAGTGAGAATTCAAACAGCGAGACTGCAAACAATTCTGTTCAACTGTTCAATAAAAACTTAGAAATATGGTTATAAATCCTATACACTTATACATGCAGTTATCCATATCTTCAATTGTGTTGAGATAGAAAAAACCCAAGCAGGCTAATATCACTCTAAACAGAGAGTAATACTATTGCTGGGTTACACATTATGACACACCAGAATCAGCACTGGGTTCTTTAGTGACTCTTTTTCCTCAAAGTATCTGTTCATTTCATTGTGTGTCATAAGATCAGCTCTCATAAACTGTTTATAGATTCTACACATGCATGAGTCTTAACATGTATTTCTGTTCTTTCTATATTAGAGGTAGAAATGAAACAAAGCAAGACAGAACAAAACATATTCCTATAAACACATGAAACAAAAAAGACATATAAGACCATTGTGCAAGGACTTCTACCATAGTTCCTGTGTTGTTTCTTGTTATCTTCAACAGAACTGGCTATATCAGACATAGTATAACTGAATATATCAGTATATAACAGTATTAATAAAAACACAACTTTGTATATAGTATAGAACTTCAAAAACTGGCAGTTATCAAACCAGAATGTATATCGTAGGGTCTTGTCTTCTTCAGTGTTGTTGCCTATAATCCCAAACTTGATACTATCAATCATATTAGTTTTTTTATTTTATAGAATCTGAAAATGATTTTATAAGTTCATATAAATTGCACAGAATAGTGGATTACATTTTGGTGTACTGCAACTTACATATAATTTACATGGATTTTTTTTTCGGAGGTATTGGCTTGGCTTCCCAGAGTCCTAAGTTCCAACATGGCGTGGATCTCAGGAGACACTGCTAGTTCTCCCCCTGGAAGGGCTGCAGTCTGCCACCCTGCCTCCACTTACAGGGAGGGGAGATGCCGGCTTGGCTTCCGGGAGTCCTAAGCTCCAGCATGGCGTGGATCTCAGGAGATACTGCTAGTTCTTCCCCTGGAAGAGCTGCAGTGGCCACACTACCACCGCTTACCAGGGAGGGGAGATGCTGGCTTGGCTTCCCAGAGTCCTAAGCTCCAACATGGCATGGATCTCAGGAGACACTGCTAGTTCTCCCCCTGGAAGGGCTGCAGTGTTGTAGTTCTCATTTTCAGTGAGCTAGGCTTGGCCCAACTCAATCAGATTTGGTTGGGCTGGTTGTTCCACCTTCCTCAGCAGCACCTGCCAGGAGCGAAGAAAGGAAACTCTGATCCCAAAGAGGACAGGTGTAAGCAGCACTACAGGTCTGGCCTCCTTCCCAAACTGCCCTCCAGGGTATCCTGTGCGCTAACCATAATCAGCCCTCACTTGCTGTCAGAGGTCCCTGGACAGTGCTGTTACCATCTGTCCTCCACTCGCAGGAAGCCTGAAATGCAACTCCCTTTTCCACCCTTGTGGCCTGTTGCCTCTGTGAGAAAGAGAGTAGAGTCTGCAGTGTTACTCTAATCATGGGTACTCCACAGGGTGCTGCTCTATAACTATCTGAGAAGTGAGTGGACAGTGGGAGTGCATCCTGCCTGCCTTTCCTCCACCTTCAGTTCATATACTGATGCACAACACCATTTTGTGTGCCTTTGTGAGTCTCCTTTTGCCCTATTTTATGTCCATGTGTACAGAGGCCAAGAAGTTAGGCACATTCACTGTAATGTGGGTAGTACCTGGTCTGCTCTCCAGGGTGACTGTGTGGACTTCATAACATGGAAGCACAAGAGACCAGTGTTTGTATCTGCTCTGGTCATTGCATCATGGTCAATGCCTGGTACACTGATGATTTAAGGCACCCACCAGCTCCCTCCACAACGTCTGTGTGGAACTTGGTCATCTGGCATCCCCCAGAGAGTCTTGCTCTGGATACCATGGAAGCACATGGAATGACAGAGAGAAAGCCATGTCCTTCAGAGTGAACACAACAGCTCCACCCAAGTGATGTATCCTTGGCAGGAGGCAAAGCTTCCCCGTGGGAAAGGAAAACCCAAAATGAAGCCAGGATCCCTGGTCTGAGCAGACCTAGTTTTAGACCCAACTCCTCCTTCATACTTCCCTTGTCAACTTAGACAAGACACCATGCCTCTGAGGTCCTTTCCAGTGTGTCCCCCTGAACTATGGAGATCATATTGGCATCTGCTTCCTAGGAACATCATCAGTGGTGACAGATGACACTTTTAAAGCTTGTGGGCTGGTGTCATGTGTACACAGTGTATAGAATTAGAGGTGAAATCCATGAAGGGGTGGGACGGAGGTGAACACACTGCACACAGGCCTGGATCCTGCTGCATGGTAGTGTAAATGACACTCACTTCCTGGACAGGTTTCCTTGCTGGCATCATGAGGGGATAGAAGTTAATCAGACCAGCCATCATTATGTTCCCTAAGCATGTCAATTTCTTCTATGTATTGGTGCTGTGGCCTCAAGTCAGGACCTCACACAGGCTAAGCAAGCACTATGAATGCAGATGCACTGCCAAATTCACCAGCACTGTGCCTACATTCACACCTGTGTGAGTCACCACACCCATGGCCAGGGTGCTCAACTGCTGACAGCTAACCTTCTGATGGCCACATCCTGAGTAGCCCATGCCTTGAGCGTGGGTCACACATAGTGAATTTTGTTCTGGTTTGTATTAGCCAGGCTGAAATTGAGCCCTGGTCCTCACACATGGTAGGCAAGTGCTCTATCCTGAGCTCTCTCCCCAATTCCTTACTTGTTCTTAATGACAGAACATGGCAGACGTGATGGGATGTGACTATCAAAGCTCACACATAAAATGACTGTGACCCCTGCTCTCTCCCTCCTCTGTTCTTCCTTCCTTTCTCTCTGTTTTGTTTTTCCTTCCTCTCTAAATGTCTGACTATCTCTGCATCTTCCCTGAGGAGAGGCTGACTATTTGCAGAAGGGTAACAGAGAGAGGAGATATCAGACCCCATCCTAACTGTGTTCCTGAGTGTTAGCAAGAGAGAAAGCCTCAGAACAGATTCTGCCACAGTTGAGTTTCCACTGAGCCTGCAGCCTGATCAGGAGAAACTATGGTGGATCCCCTAGCAGCACCTCCTGAATTCCTAACCCATATAACCTGAGAGCACTGAAGTTTACCTGTTGTGCCCAAGTTTGCTGCCATGCATTCATCAGTGGTCACTGATGCGCTATAGCAGATTTGAGATTCTGCCCCCACCACTGACCCTCCTCCACTCCTCCCCTCCCTTACTCTTCCCAGGACTTCTGTTCTTGCTTCTCAAATCCTTCTGGATTAAACAGAATTTTGACTTTGAATCTCTAAATTGTTGGTCCTCTGTCTTCTGCCACACAGACTCAGCTCTGTGCAGCACTAGGGCTGACATGTCTCAGCTTCAGGTATCAGTTCCAGCTCAATGGGGCTGTTCAGATATCCCACGCAGTGACCTCAGCCTCTGTGTTTCCTTGCTTTATTGGGATATAGCGCTGGGTCTTCTCTTCCACTACATTCTGCAGTGCTTTGTCCAAATGTCCACTGGGAGTGGAATAACACACATAGTCCTTTGCTGCGGAGATTCTATCATGCTCGGGGATGAGGCAGTAGAGGGTCACGTGGGGTTCTCTTCACCTGGACACTGTCCCCATCCACACGGGCCTCTAATTTTATACCAACCCTCCTAAGACTGTAATCTTCCAGTTACCTCACACTGCCATTGTCACCTGCAGCCCATTGGGCAGGGCAAGTCATGGACTTAGAACTCACCACTCACTGTAACCAATGCCTTGCCCTAAGCCTGTGCCACTTTATATGCCCACTTGGTTCAAAGACAATGGGAAATTTTTATAACATCCATCGAGTTCAAGAGCTACACCTTAGCTCACACTGAGGACCCAAGTCCTCAGCTATTTCTTTGTGGGAAACCCAGTGGCCTCTCAATGAGTGATCAACCTAAACTCTCCTGATGCCCAGCCACCCAGTGGCAGAACAGAACAGACAAGACTTTGGGGAATAACTTCAGCCTGGAGCATTTATAGCATGGAGCAACCAACCAGCTGGCCTCTGTGAAGGCTGCAGGGGTTTTATACCAAGGCAGAGCAGATCTGTGACTGAAGACCTCTCCCCCCAGCCTCTGAGGAGTCATGGAGAGCTCTTGGGTCCCCACCATTTTCCCGGCCTGGGCATGAGCCTGGTAGATTCGAGATCTGGGCTGGTTTTTACTACCTGGGACCTGATGCCACTTCTGTTTCCCAGTGCTCATTTTTCCCATTTATTTGCCTCCATGGCCATTATGTTTCTTTAATTATGTACACAAGGCCTCATTATTCTTAATCGGCCTGTGTTCATGTGTCTAATTCTTTTACTGAACTACTGAGAAAGAACTGTCACTTATAGGTGGTGGCATGCTGAGCCAGACTTTATGGAAATTTATTCTGTCCAGAGAAGAGGACATAGGCAACCATATTCATAACAATGTATGGAAATAAACAACAGGGGAATTCAATGAACACCCTGCCTGCAACACTGCACTTTCTATTCTAGGCCATAGACATTACTTGGAAGACAGAGTGCCTCACATTTTAATGGTTGTATTAAAACTACAATACTTTACTTTTGTGATTGTTTTCCTGTTAAGCACTCATAAATTAAAATTAGTAATTTATCATTACAAATATCTAAATTATAAACATGGGTGTGACACTCCCATGGTGCAGCTATCTAACAAAGAAAGTGTATTAGTCTCCTTCATATGAAATAGACATGAGAAGAGCTATATGTAATTAAACATAGAGCAGTTTTGAGGTGTATGTGTCTATAAAGCTAGGAACATAATTAAGAAAATAAAGAAACCTAAGAACTGCAAAAAATTCCTGAATACCTTTGCTATGCCCCGCCAAGAGTCCATGAATACATGAATGAGAAATTGATGCAATCTGTCTGGATTTTCCCTTCTAAGACAAGGTGAGATTAAACAGTTACTTCCAACACACTATGGCCGAGAAGAAACATAATTGCAGTGATATGGAAAATGCAGGACAGGTAAATTACAAGGACATAGGATGAGTGGTGGCCAGGTGTAGGGAGCTGAGTGACAGCCCATTGCTGCCTCCCTGCCTCTCTCTCCTATGGGCACTGCATCTGCCTACATTAACCATAATCCTTTCCTGCTTATGTCATGTATCTGGATGTGATGGTGACCCTGTTGAATTCACCCCTTAACCTCTTCCTATCCCACCTCCCGCCCTTGGCCTATAAAAGATGTAATCACTTCTGGAATAAATGGAGGCTTAATTGGATTATTTTGACTTGCTTTCATCTCCCTTTGTCTACCCCATGTCTTTTATTTAATCCCCATTCCCCCTCCAGGAGTTCTCCATGGATTGATCTGCAGGCTGGATCAAGTGGCGCTCAGCATGGGGGCTCCTGGCACGGAGGAGTTAACAAGGGAGCCTTTCAAGATTGTATTCTTTGATACTGTGATTTGAGCAACTATTTTCAAGATGATAATATGTAATCTACTAACAGGTGATTTCTTACTGTTATGTTTTTTTTTTTTTTTTAGTTCTGTATTACATGTACCCTTACACTGCTTTGTTTTGTTTTGTGTTTTTCTCTTTTTCCTCTTAAATAAAAAAAGAGATAGCCAGCTTACACGGAAAGTGAAACCAAATTGAACCAGAGACCTTGGCTGAGGAGTGAGCAAAATGAATCAAGGATTAAAGCTTAAAGCAACAAGACATTAAATCAAATACTGAGGCCTGTGCAGATGACTACCCAGCGTTCTGCCCGAGTCACGGTGAGTGAACGGCGACCCCCTTCCCTTTCCTGGACATAGGGCAAGCATTGAAGGAACACAAAGTGTTCGTGGGAGGCCTTATAAAGGCATGAAAGACAAGAGGGATAAGGGTTAGAACAAAAGAATTATTGCGGTATTTTCAATTTATCCATAAGGTTTGCCCTAGAAGGTTCTATAGATACCAAGAGGTGGAATAGAGTAAGAGATGCTTTAAAAGATTATTATAGAGTTTTCGGTCCAGAAAAGGTTCCTGTGACCACCTTTGCATATTAGAATTTAATCTCTGAGCTGCTTGCCCAGAGGCATGCAGATCCTCAGATTGAGGAGACAGTTGCACAAGGCCTTATAGTGCTCCTTCGATAGTGCCTGCCTCCAGCAAGCCTCATGGTGCTCTTAAAATGGCACTTGCTTCACTTTCACCACATCAGCATGGGTCCCTCCCCAAAATTGCGTTTCCGGTGATGGAAACAAAGGTACCTCCCCAAGATGGCGCCATACAGCCACAAGACTCATACACCATTCACAGTGGCTGCTTTAAAAAAATTAAAGACAGCGGTTGCCCAATATGGCCTTACAGCTGCTTTCATTCTTGCTTTTTAAATTCTCTGGTTGATGGCTGGCTCACACCTACAGATTGGCAAAGATTGGCCCGAGTGACTTTATTGGGTGGCGATCATCTTTTTTAAAATCAGAATATACAAAAAATTGCAAAGAAACTGCTAGGTGCAATACACAAGCCAGCAATGGGTTCGACCTTAATATGTTAATAGTAAAAGATACCTATGTGTGCAGAGAAGCTCAAAAAGAGCTTAATCCAACACTTTTCACTCAAATTGAAACAGCAGCTACTTGATCATGGAGAAAGCTGCCTACAAAAGATAATATAAGCTTCTCTCTCACTAGCATTAAGCAAGGCCCAGATAAAACCTTTTCAGAGTTTGATTGTTTGATTGCTGCTGCTAGTGGAACCTTTGGCCACGCTGATGCAGGCACTGATTTTGTTGAACAGCTGGCTTTTAAAGTGCCGGCACCATCTGCTTGGCCGCTATCAGACCTCATAAAAATAGAACAGGCCTGACAGAATATATACACCTTTGCTGTGACTGCTGCCTTGCAGGGGTTTGCAGTTGGACAATTCTTGTCTCAGAAGCATGAACAGGACTGTTCTGCCTGTAGAGAGACTGGTCATTTTACAAAAAAGACTCCAGAGGTGGAGATTGCAATGTCAATTACTTTGACTCATTTAACTGATCAGAGTGATATTGGTCTTGTCTCTTAAGTTTAATTTCAGCATATGTAAGGATGGGGACAACTGCTAAAAAAATGAGACACACTATGGTAGTTATTATTGTCTTCTCCAATGTCAGATCTTAAAAACCTAAGGAGCCTTCATCATCCTGTAATGATTTGATTAGTTCTATAATATGCAGTGTGTATTTAATGTGCTTAAAGATGGACACAACTGTTTGGAGGAAACTAGAGACAATTAAGTAAACAGTAAAGATCTCCAGTAGACTTGCTTTGAAATCTGTATTTCTTTAAATCTTTTTTTTAAAAACTGTTTTGTTCTGTTTTGATATGTTTGGTATTGCCCTCTTTGGGATGAGGAACAAGTGTATAGGACTAATAACCACCTTACTGTGTTTTTGTAGGATCATTGAGCAGAACTGTTGGCAGTGTCACTGTTTGAATGTCACTTTACATGCTTTGGTTTTGTAACCTAAACAGCTATTTCTAAGATGACAATATGTAACTTATTAACTGTTGATTTCTTACCATTTATTTTTCTGTAATTCTGTATTAAGATCACTAGAAAACAAGCCAGACAGATAATAAAAAATTGCCTTTCTTGTGCAATGCACCTCCCAATGCCACACTTTGAGGTTAATCCTAGAGGACAATCCTCAATGCAGTATGGCAAATGGATGTCACCCACTTTCCTGAGTTTGGCAATCTTAAAAATGTTCATGTAACTATATATATTTTTAATGGTTTCATTTATACCTCTCCCCAGACTGGCAAAGCTACCAAAAGTTATTAGCCATATATTAACTACCTAATCAGTTGTGAGATGCCCACAACAATTAAAGATAATGGTCCAGACTATGCTAGTTCTGCCTTTGCTCATTTCTGTCAACATCTTAATATTGATCATATAAAAGGCATACCTTATAACCCTCAAGGTCAAGACATAGTTAAAAGGGCACATCTCTCCCTAAAATTCACTATTGATAAAATGAAAAAGGAGAAATGGTACTCCACAAGGAGGACACCTAAAAATATTCTATCTCATGCCTTATTCATCATTAATTTTTAAAAATTTGGATGCTTCTGGACAGTCAGCAGCCATGCATTTTTGGCATACTGAAACACAAAAGCAATTTGCTTCTGCACTATAGAGAGACCCCCTAACTAATTCAGGGCATGGTCTTGATCCCATTCTCATATGGAGACGCAGTTCAGTGTGTGTTTACTCTCAACAAGATAGAGAAGCTAGATGGCTACCTGAATGCCTCGTAAAATAAGTAGACAGTTCTTCAAAGACCCCATGCAACGCCCAGGAATAATGTCATTTCCTGAGGCACAATCCCCTGTGTTCTCTTACAGGTTACACAACTCCCCAGAGCCTTATGCTGCCTAGTCAGCCTTCTCCTTGAGCTGTACCACACCTATGGTGGATTTCAACCCCTGCCAAACAGACTACAAGTGCTGACAGCCATGCATAGAACCACATGACTGTGGAAGAGGCTCTTCTTGGTCTGGAGGAACATACAGCAGCCAAATAGACTGTGTCCAGTGTTATGCAAAGCATGCTCTAAGACATAGGAGAATGACTTCATACAGAGACAAGAACAAATGGCTGTCAACCCCTTCTCCTCGATATGTGTGTGTGGGAGAGAGTTTTTCCCTTACCTAGTGCCCCTTTTGGGTCCCCTAGCTGCCCTATTGCTTCTCCTTTCTGTGAGTCCTTGTATTTTTCAGAGGATTATGATGTTCATTAATAACCAGATAGATGCGTTTATGGCAAAGCCCATTCAGGTACACTATCATCAGCTGGAGATGGAAGATCAATAAATCTACTGGGATGGAATTCCCACGAGTGGCCCATATGATGATGCAGCCTAACTGCCCTGGGGCAATGGACAGGCAGTCAGTGATGGGCAACTAGGACATGCATGTAAATTCCAACGGCCACCTAAGACAGGCACAGGACCAACTGCTGTTCTGCAAGCCCATGAGTGGTAAGGCCTGTTTGGGTTCATGCAATGAGGTCCTTGACCTAAGACAGACACTGTCCAACAGGGCCTGCCATACTCTTGATTAAATAATATAAAAAGGGAGGAAATGTAGGGAGCCGAGTGACAGCTCATTGCTGCCTCCCTGGCTCTCTCTCCTATGGGCACTGCGTCTGCCTACATTAACCATAATCCTCTCCTGCTTATGTCATGTATCTGGATGTGATGGTGACCCTGTTGTATTCACCCCTTAACCTCTTCCTGTCTCACCTCCTGCCCTTGGCCTATAAAAGTTGTAATCACTTCCAGAATAAACAGAGGCTTGATCGGATTATTTCAACTTGCTTTCATCTCTCTTTGTCTCCCCCATGTCTTTTATTTAATCCCCAGTCACCCTCCAGGAGATCTCCACAGATTGATCTGCAGGCTGGATCAGCCAGGATCTAGTAGGAAGGAAAAGAAAAGAAAATAAATTTACATAGCAAGTTGATGAAAATATTCTGGAAGAGAACACTGGTGAAGGTTTCACAATATGGAGAATGCACTTAATTCTACAAACTTGTCAGCTGAAACAAGACTAAAGTCTTAAATTTTATTTATAATGATTCTATTACTGGCATATCTCTGGAAAATAAGAGTAGCAGTACATAGAATAATAAGTAAATCTAGACAAGAGAGGAATGGCAGGTGTGGGTCAAGATCTACTCTCAGGAAAAGCTCAAGAGGTGATTCCTGCAAGTGTGGGTGATTCCCCAGGAGGTTCAGCTCTGCAGCAGGTGGAGAATTGGAAACATGTGCCAGCTCTTGCTGTGGGGCCAGAACTGGAGTTCTGCAGTTGCAATTTCAGCATGCACTGGAATTGCCTCTGCAGTTGCAGGAGGAGAAAACATCACTGACCTTCCAGGGACTTCTCAGGGTCAGATCTTCCCACTACCTGTCAGAGTCAGCTGTGTGCATGAACAAACCCCCAATAAAGCCTCCCAGACTGCATCCCTACACTGACTGTTGAGGGGATCATATTCCTGGGCCTCCCATCAACTGGGCACATTGCTGAGTTCCCTAGCACATTCCCTCCCCTCAAGGCCACAACCCACATCCCAGGGCTCCTTAAATTGTGTCTTAGGCTGCATGGCCTTAGGAGACTCCAGATGGTCCATGAGAAGCGTGAGCTGGTGATCCACCTTGGAATTCAGGCCCAGTGAGGAGTCAAGTACAGGAGATATGGACCTGGGGCAGACAGGGAGGCAGGAGAGTGAGAGGTCTGGCCTCTCTTCTCACACTACCTACACAGATTACCTTAGAGAGGGGCAAATGGGTCACTAGCCCAGCAAGTGCAGTGTCTGCTACCACCCTCTCCCAAGTACAGTGTGGCAGTGTGGACCTTGGGATCCCTGAGAGGGTGACAGAATGCTGTGTGGGAAGCAGTCCTTGCTTACAGGTATGACACCACTCCCTTCAGGGAGTGTCCACTTCAGGGAGGCCTGACACAGTGTCTCCCTGCCCTTCCCCACTGCAGATCAGCTCAACAAAGACACAGACTGATATCTGCCATGTGTTTGCACTCGAGGGCTCAGAGCTGGTGCTTCATGAATATCTGAGAGTGAGGGGTCATTGGTGTCTATCATGGCTTTCTACAGTGTCTAGGACAGGCAAAGATCTGTTGCCCAGTTCTCTTTGCCTCTGTAGAACTCCTCCTGCATGGTCTATACCCACATCTAGGGAGGCCTGGGTGACAGAAAAATTTCCTTGAGGTGAACAATATCTGTTCTGCTGCCAGGGCTGACTCTGTGGCCTCCAAAGAACAGCAAAACTCAAAAGGGCAGTGATTGCACCTGTTCTGCTTACAGGATCATGGACAATACTCAGAACAGTGTCTTCACACACGGTGTCTTCATGTGTATTTGTGGTCTGATGACACCCAAACACATTCCAATGATACCTGTGGGCCATAGACACTTTGCCATCCCCAAGAATTCCTGCCCTGGGCACACCCCAAACCCCATAGAATAACTCTCTATTCTCCTTTCCAATGAAAAGAACAGTTTTCCCCAAGTGTGGGTCAGTGAAGAGGGGTGAAAGGTCATTCTTGGGAATCAGCACAGTCTCTGTAGCAGGACTTCATGGGACCAAGGCCATAGCTAATCCCTTTCCATGGAGCCCCCATTTCATTCTCAGTGACAGTTCACGCTGGATCCACTCAGCACCCTACAGTTCAGTGTTGTAAACCAAGGCTGAGGTGCTTGCACATGGCCAGGACCTGAATACACAGGTGGCCAAGTCCCACAGGGCTGCTCAGGTAAGAAATTTCCTTCCCAGTATCTGAACTTGTCCTGGATCAGTGTCTTGAGTGGCTGGTGGTTGAGCCTAGGAATACCTGTTGTGGGCTTCCTCTTGTCACTGGGCGACTCTGGCCTGGAACCAATGAGTCCTGGCCTGAGCTGCCCATGATAGTTGGGTGTTTCCAGGTGAGCTTCCTGAAGCATCTGGGCCAAGTGAACCATCCTTTCATACGTTCCCACTTGGTTCCCTGACATGGGGTCCTGATGCTGGGGCCATGAGCCCTGGGAAAGCAGCACAGTGTTCCCTGTTCACTCTCTCAAGCCAGACATCTATGGAGGCCAGCTGTCACCAGACCATGGTACCTGGTGAACAGAGCCTTCAGAGCTCCATTTGAACTTGTCATCAGTGGAGTGAGGTCATGTGCTGGGGTCCACAGTTGAGCCACCTGCTCTGATGCCTCCATTTTTATTGTGAGCTAATCTGTCTCCTCCTTAGAAACAGCAAGTTCAAAAACTACAAAAATGTGTGTGTGTGTTTAGACTTTGCTAAAATTTGAAGATTTTAATGCAACAAACACGCAGATGCTTCAGATATGGCAGGCAGGGTGCCATACACATTTTTTCCATCCAAAAGATCCTTTCCCTTGAGGATGAGGTGCACAGAATCTTCACTTAGAGATTCCTCAAATTTTGTTTTGACTGTCTTTTCTGGGCTTATGTTAGTTTCATGTTGATTTCATTAAGGAGTATGGAGATGTTCCCAAAATGCCCATAATAATTTTCCTTGAAGGATATGAAATGTTTCATGTTATAACACCCATGTGTCCAGGGGAGGAGAATTCATTGCAAAATTTACTCTCACATGCCTATGAATGATCACTTATTCATTTGTAGATGTTTACCTCAGCCTCACACAGTAGTACTCTGTTCTCTGACCTCCTGTGAGGAGGGACAGCATGTGGTGAGGGCAAGGGGAGGCTTTGAAAGGCTGTGGACATCATCATCCATGCTGATGAAGGACACATGGGCATCCATCCTGTGGAACTTGTCTCATAGCCACTGCTATCACTTCCTGTCCTCCCATCCCAAGCAGACCATGTGCTTTGTGTCCCTGCTGGGTAGTTTGTGTTTCCCAGAGGTGATGGCACTGAGCCTGTTCACTGTTGATGCTTTTGGTTGGTCTCCTTCAAGCAGTGTCTCTGTGCTGGGCTCTCCACATACTGCTTCTTATTGGTGGTGGAGCCACCACGCACTCTCATGGGGCTGAACCCACCAACTGTAACTTGTTCATGCATCTGTCACCCATCTTCTGATCCCATTTGTTCTGTTTCTGGGTTGGCCCTGCAAAGCCAGCTGCCACAGCCATTCTTTTACAGTCTTGATTGGACATTGACTTTTATTTCCAAAAAAAAAAAAAGGACTTAGATGTGAAATTGCCAGATTATATGTCTTGTGTATGGTTAACTTACAAACTGTTAAGGTACTCTTGGAAGCAATTTTAAAATCAGAGTTACATTGTTGTTTTCTTTTTGGTACTGGCGATTGAACTTATGACCTCTAGTTTGCCAAGTGGGCACTTATACTGACAGCTGAATTAAACCCCCATCCCTGTTTTCTTATTTTGTTTTGCTTTGCTTTTTTGTGTTTTATATGCTATGTTATGTTATGTTATGTTATGTTATGTTATGTTACACTATATTTTGTGTTGGTGAGGATTTTGAGTCTCCTTCAGTGTATTTTCGGTACTTTCTCATTCATTTTGAATAACTCACCTGATAAACTACAAGAATATCACATAATCCTGGGTAATTTAATTTTGGAAGAAATTTAAAAAGGAAACAAGAGCCAGGTTCGGTAGTAAACATCTCTAATGCCAGAAGTTACAAGGCTGAGGCAGCAAGATTGCTGTGAGTTGAGGTGTTCCTGGGCTACAATGTGAGTTCAATGAAAGCCTACGCTTCATAGCAAAACCCTGTCTCAAAAATAAATAAATAAATCAAAATAAAAATTACATTAAAAAAGGTTTAAAAAGAGACAAAATCATCCATAAATAGACAAATCAAACCTTTGTTAATTTTTCTTACATATGTACTTTAGTTAGCACACCGAGCATTAGGTTTACCATGAGGTAGACATTGATTGCCGCCAAGAAGTTGAAATGTTTCAATTTTTTTGACCTTTTAACTGAGATGAATGTAGATATGCTACTGCATATACACTCTTAGGATTTGGAGAGCTTAGTATAAAGAGAAATTGATGGGTTTTTTATTTTTGTACTAAATTTATATATGGAAGTAGGATTTGAGCAAAGGATTACTGTTTTTTTACAAGACTTTCTTGTCTTATTTAAATGTAACTCAAGTACATATTAATAAGGACCACATAAAAGATGCTATTGTTAAGTCTATAAATGGATAACATATGGTGATTTTTTTTGTCTTTTTCCTTTTTATTGGTACCAGGGATCAAACTCACGACTGCCTGCTTTCAAGGCAGGCACTTATGCCGCTGAGCTAAATCCCCAGCCCCTATAAATGGATAACATATGGAAGAATAATGAGAGAATAACATTGGCTAATGTACTGTGCACAATAATTTCTTGGATTTATTGATCTATATTTTCATATATTTGTAAAATATTTGCTTTTACAAATTTTAAAGCATGATCTCACTAAGATTGTGAGTTTCCCAGGCCAGGCTTAAACCTTTCCTTATTCAATCTCCCTACCATTTCCAGAGTGCTAGGATTGAAGGTGTACATTACCTTGAGTTGGTAATCTTTAGTAATTTTGTGCATTCATAGAATTAAATATTTGGTTTTGATCTTTAGACACTTTGCAGAAAGAATGGATCTAGTTAAGCTATCTAGTTAAGCTTTCTAACTGGCAGTTTCTATCACAGTAAGTAGGATTGAAAATCCCATTAACACTGTTGGTAGGCTTTCTGTTTGTAAATGTGTTCATCTTGTACTTCAGAATATCACTGCAAATGCCTTCTGCACTGGGACTGAAGCTTGGTGTCTTGAAGCACATTGTTTTTTTTTTTTTTAATCCCTCGTGGATTTTGATGATTGTTTGAAGTCAAGCTACAAGAAAATTGTGAAACTTAATGCTTCTTGGGGTACACTGCCCTCCCCAAGGCCAGGCCAGTGTAAAATATTATTTTTTTTACCGTCAAAATTTCCAAGGTTTTTGGTTTCACATTCAGCTCATTGAATACTGAGGTACGTACTTAGCTCCATGACCTTTCACATATAAAATTCTTTTAATTTTCATCCAGGTTCTGGAAAAGTGGCTATATTTCTGAGGCTGTCCTTAAATTTGTGATGTTTCTGCCTCAGCCTTCCAGACTGTTGGCATTACAAGCCACACCACCATACCTGGTTTCATCATAGTGTTGTTAAAAACTCATTGTCTGAGCAAGGAATGGTGAAAATGCCTGCAATGCCTGCACTCAGGAGGCTGAGGTAGCAGGATTCCTGGGAGTTCCAGACAAGCCTGTAACACACTCTGAGTTCACTTCAGGCCAGAGCTACAGAGGAAGACCTTGACCAAAAAAAGAAAAAGAAAAAGGAAGAAAACTAAATGAAAGGGAAGTAAAAGAAAGAGAAAGAGAATGGAAAGGGTATAGGAGGGGAGGGGAGGAGAAGGGAAGGGGGGGGAGAGGGAAGGGGAGGGAAGTGAAGGGAAGGGAAGGAAAGGAAAGGAAAGGAAAGGAAAGGAAAGGAAATAGGAGAAACAAAACAAAATTCCTGGTGAGTGTGTGAGTTAGTCTCTACTGAGCTGGCCGTTTTAATCTGTGGTCCAGTTCTTGCAGTATAGGACCCTTTTGACTGCTGTCACTTTATTATATACCAGAAAACTATGTATTTTGTTGTCTCTATCTTTAATGTTCTTTCTATGGCTATAGGATGACTCTTTGTCCTTTCCTGTGAATTTTTGTATTGTTTTTTATATTTCTAAGAAAATGGCACTGATATTTTGACAGGAATGGCATTTAAACAACTTGTTGCTCTGGGCAGCATGTACATTATAACAACATGAGTTCTTCCCATCCACCATCACAGTCTGTCTTTTCTTCTCTTAGTGCCACTTCACTCATTGCTTCAGTTTCTACAATTTTCCAAGAACAGGTGAATTTGGTTTAAATTTTACATAAGCATTAATTCTTTTTGATGAATTATGAAATGAATTGTGTTACTTGTATTTGGAGCTGCAGTTTATTTGAAGCACACAGATATGAATTGATTATGACATGTGCATTCTATACCGTGCAACTGAAGTTATTTGTGAATTTATTATAAAGTTTTTCGGTTGAGTTTTAAGTTTCTTACATGAATGGTTGTGTCCTCAGGAAACAGAGACAACTCTTAATTCTTCCTTTCTGATTTTGTAAACCTTTGAGTTCTTATTGTTGACTAAATTCTAGGACTAGGACTTCAAGTAGTGTGTTGAAAAAGTCCAAAGCCTGGTCTCCTTCCTGATCCAAGAAGCAAAGCTTGCAGCTTGTCGCACTCTGAGCATGATTTCAGGGATGGGCTTGTTATGTGTATTCTTTGCTGTGCTGACATTCGTTCCTCCTACACATGGTGTGTGAATGGTTCTTATCATGAAGGGATGGTGAACTTTTGAATTTCTCAAAGTCATTTTTCCAAGTCTCTCTTGTGCCTCTTGCTGTCAATATGGCAAGAGACACTGAGTGATTTGTGCAAGTGGAACCATTCTAACACGACTGAGAGCGAACCTAGTGCTCATTGGGGTGCTTAACTTTTGCATGTGCTGGTGAATTTAACTGATGAGATTTAGGTGAATATTTTTGTGTATGTTCATTAAAAGTATTGGCCATTAGAGTAATACCATTTTTAAATACATTATGGTCTGGCTTTGTCATCAGGGTGAATTTGTCATCTGAAAGGAATTGGTGGTGATTCCCTTCACTTGAAAGATGTTGAAAAATGATTAGTATTTATTCTTTTTCAAAAATTTTTTTGAAGGTAGTAAAATACAAAGAGCAAACAGAACAAAGCAATTTGAGACAATACAGTGAAATTGGTATAGAACTTCACAGCAGGGTTCCATGATAACAGTAATAGGTACCACAGTATAACTCATTATCTTCACAATAGATTTCCATTCAATTAGTTATAGTGAAATCCAACCAACCACAGAATATTTAAAAAACTCTCAAAAGATGATATTGAATAGAGCAAAGCAATTAATCAAAACAAACAAAAGATTAAAGCCAATATTTATTTTCAAACACAAGATAGATGGAAATCCCCCATATCTTCTGTAATGCACACAGTCATCTTCCCAAGAGATGCTCAGCACTTTGCCTCTCGTTGCTAAGGAAGGGTGGGCAAGTGGGATGTATGTTTCTCGGTCCATGCACCAGTAGACTCATGGGAAATACTGACTGGTTCTTCTCCTGGCTTGCACCAGGGGTGCTTCCCAGGAAGGCAGGAGAATTGTTTTCTTGTTCAGCTGCCTAAGTCCCAACATGGCCAGATCCAGTATTTATTCTTTACTATACACTTCATACAAATCAGCAGGGCATTTATCATATCCTGGTGTTTGTTGTTGTTATTAAGCAGTTATGATTGTTGATGCACTGCCTGTGTTTGTTAATGCTATGTCAAATGGTGTGTTTACTCCTGAGGGTGTGGGTCAGGGACACCAAAAAAGATCATGTACTGATTAAGGCTCATGTCACATTTTTCTTAGGGATGTAGCAATTTACTTTTGAATCCTCAAACTATCCCTACAGTATATATTTTTGTGAGTAATCTGTTAAGTTATTTAGTCTTTTAAAGCACATTGTTGCAGGGTGCAGTTACTCCTGGAGGACACTGGGGCAGGCTAGGGCCAGGCCTCTTATTTCAGGCTTTGTACACTTACCTGCCTGCAGTGTCCCCACCTCAGGACCTGCTGCCTGTAAACACCTGTCCTGCTCCACAGCTGTGGTGAATCCACATGTGGCAGTTGAGATCTAACTTGGATGGAAGACATTCAGTCAAGGTAGGCTCTGTAACATGTTGATATTCTTGTATAGAGTTCCCCTGAGTGAGACAGTGGACCTCAGGCCTGCAAGCAGGAGCTTTGGCAGCAGGGCTGCAACAACCCGCTCTTATCCAGCATGAAGTATATACTGTTTCCTGAGAAGGTGACTGATGGATCAGGAGTCCTGGACCTAAGCCTTTCTTGCCCATAATACACTACTAGGTGCCATGGTATCCTCCACATCTGCATGGTCCGTCTTTCCTGACTTCGGATCTCCACAGAGATCTGAGCAGCCTCGGGCTTCCCCTTCCAGGCTCCAACTTAATGCTGAGCTTTAGTGTGAATTTTATGATCAGGAAATTCAATTTATATACATTTAACCTGGAAATTCCACTTCTATGACCTCATTATAAAAAATGAGATTGGGAGACACCTGTGATCTCTTCTTATTCAGTTAAGAGTGTGGATAGTTAGAAACTGTGAGTGTACCACAGCAGAGCTGCTGAATCAATTATGAAATTACAGTCACAGAAAAATGCTGAAAGAAAGCCATGTCCCAGGCCATGTCTTGGATCCTACCTGAGATGATGGTAGAGCTCATGGCCTGGACATGTCTCCACCCAGCAATGAAGAGATACAGGCCCAAATAGCAGGCAAGGATAGGAGAGAGCAGCTCCTGGAGGGCAGACCAGTGATCCTGGGAGGAAAGCCTTTGTGGTGTTATTTTTTTCCATTTTTACATTCCATTGCATTATTTATAGTGTTCTATTCAATATTCCTTTTATTCAATTCAGTTGATATTTAATAGTGGCTAATTTCTTTAACAGGTATGTGAAAATGGATTATTTATTTTCCATATGTAATGAAAATTATGCACAATACAGACACTTCAAATATCACTCTATATATAAAAAAGGAGGCTTGGTATTCAGTAAACCAACACATTGTTCATGACTAACTTTTAAAAACTCCAACACATAAAGCCATAAGGATCCTGCTGTGGTGGGTTTCCTTGCCCTCCCCACATTAGAAGCCACCGTGCTCACCTGTGTCTGCTACTGCCATAGGATAGCAAGAGTTTTTCTTCAGAGTCTAATTTTCCAGCAAGGAAGTCCTGAATCTTCTTGCTTTCAGGCAGCACAGGGAGTGTGCAGCTTGTACAGGAGACTAGCACTGCCTGCCTTACACCCTTTTCCCCCACCTCATCCGTGCTGTAGCCCTGCAGGCAAGGGAAGGCAGAGCAGCCAGGACACAGCAAAAACTCTGCTTCCTCAGCCTCAGGGGCCTCAGTTTCTGGGTCCTGCTCTCAGCCTCCAACAGGATTCAGGTGCTATTCTGAATTCATCTGGCTTAGTGGGATGGGCACCCACTCTGCACCTCTGGGGATAAAGACCACGAAGACCACTGTCTTCAGTGACCCTTCTACTCTGCAAATTTTGCTCCTATCTTTGAGACTGAGGCACTGGCATTGAAAAAAACATATTGTAATTACATTTCTTTTTCTTCTTTTTTTCTGATTTTGTTGTTTATTTAAGCATATATTTAGAACTGCATTTTGCCAAAAAACATTTCCTTGTCTTTTCACTCCTCAGTTGACAGAAATTTTTACAGATTTCTACTGTACTTCAAATCTGATGTGCTTGAATGCTGAGAATACACTCTTCAGCTTGGTAGAAGAGGGAAACAAAGCAGAAACTGAACTTGGGGATACTGCTGTGCCTTCCAGCATTTTGTACAGCAAACCCTGACTCATTCCTCTTTACCCCAAAAATATGGGCTTTAGTACCAACTGAATCTGCTACTGAAAAATGAATTTCCTGTATTTACTTCAAACAAACTCATTTTCCCTCAATTGGCTAAGCACATTGTCTAAGTATTCTTTTGCCCAAACCTCAAAAATAATTTCCAGTAAACAAGAGGCTGCCACCCATCCTGAAATCATGATGATATTTTATGTAAACACACAGTCTGATTCACACACTGGCAGCCATGAGCTGAGAGGGTCAGAGATGGCTTGTGCAGATAGAAACACCTCAAAATTGTCAACCAGCAGCAACACCATCAAGCAGGAAGCAGAGCTGCTGAAGCCTCACATTTGGGTGATAGTATCGTCTGGCAGGTTTTGCATTGGGTTTCCTGAGGTGGCTCAATAAATCTAGGTTGCTGCTGGGATTTTCCTTCCTGAGTGCAGTGCCAAAGGAAAATCATGTACATGTAGCATTTAATTGGAGTTTTCCTTTTGCAATTGTGAAACCTGTAGGCATGAGGTTTCACACCTCTGCCATTGCAGACTCACACACAGGCATTATTTCCATGACTTGTAAAGGATCAGCATATTTACACAACATGCAGAGTGCTGCTCTCAGCCTTGTTTTTCTCAGACTTGTGCATTTTCAATCATTTCTTCAAAGGGAGCTAAACGAGTCTGAGCAAAATTCAACGGTGTTGCCATGCTTCTGTGTGACGTCCTTGCTGACAGACCTGAGGAAGGAAGTGGGGAGGACCTGCTGGAGGTTCAGCTCCAGAGGGATACTCTTTGCTCAGCTGTGTCAGGCAGGGCTGCCCTCACCTGACTGGCCACTCTGGCATCCAAATGCCCTCGCCCGGTGTTGTCCCTGTTGTCAGGAAGCACTGGTTTACAGTGTAGACTCCCAGGGCACTGGCTGGCCCTTGGAAAACCTTGCTGTGCCAGGAGTTTTTCATCCCTAGATCTGCACCTTTATGGTCCAGGGCAGAGTTCCCTCCAACAGTCATGCACGACATCCTCCAAACAGCTCTCCTGTGCATGCTCTATGTGGAGGCAGGGAGGGTCCCAGTTCCTTCCTGCTTCAAACAGCACTGAGAATCAAACTCTTGAAAATAAATCTTGAAAATGTTTGCAACATTTTGTGTTGGATAAACCTCTTTTATTAGTCCTGTGAGGTCTAAGGACGGTTCTGTATATAGCTGTGACGCGAGCTGTGTTACAGGACTCTGCTCTGTTACCCATTTTCCCTCCAGTGCTGTTCACCTCCTGCCTTAAAATGTGCCATTGAATGGGGGCACAGCACATCTCAGTAATTTGTGCCTACATGAATCAGCTTTGGGAGGCTGTTTCCTGTGCCTGTTGTCCACAAGTGGTGATTTCCTTTTGAATTACAAGACTTTCTCACTCCTCTCAACAAATGCACTGGTGAGACCTCTTTTACTCCAGTAATTCAAATCGATGTCCGGGGAAGCACTTTCATCACCAATCAGAGAACTAAACAATGAACCAATCACAGATGCTAGGTTTAGCTGCCTTTGTGACTTCATGAGGCTTTGGGGGGGGGACACCCAGATATAAATCATAACACTTTCTAAAGTAAATGCACTAAAGATGTCTTTGTTCTGGACTAGAAGATAATAACTTGCCTTAGTCCAAGTTTTTATCTTATTTACTTTATTTTATTAATGTATTTTTTGAGACAAGGTCTCACTGTGCAGCTCAGGCTGACCTTCAATTCACTGTGTAAAGTAGGCTGACCTAGAACTTGCAACAATCCTCCTGACTCAGCCTCATAAGTGCCAGGATTACATGCATGTAATCACACCCAGATAGTGTTTGTTACGTTGTATTTTTTGATTTACTTGAGACTACTCAATTTAGTTATCCTTGTTATCCTACAGTATACAAAAATACATGTGATACATTACAAAATGTGATAAAATACAAAAATAAATGTGATAAAATATAAGCCCAATGTAAACAACTTAGCAACTTAACAAGGCCCTGTATGGAAATAAATTATGTTAAAAGGAACAAGGCAAAATTTCAATCTCCAGTACAGCAAAAAATAAATAAATCTATAAATGAACAAAATTTCTGATAAATAAATCTATAAGTAAATAAACCTGCTTAGAAATAAACCTATAAATAAACAAAATTGCTTGTAAGTAAATCTATAAGTAAACAAAATATGGTGGGTAGCTCAGATGAGAAGTGGTTTAAAAGCAATTTTATTTCATTATAATTGATATATAATGAACTTACAGGTTTAAACTACAAAATTGGATGAATCTTGACATGGGCCAGGGATATAGCTCAGAGCCAAAGTACTCCCTGGCAAGCACAGTGTCCTGAATTTGGTTCCTGTTGCCAAAAGCAAAACAAAATGAAAACTAAAAAACAAACAAAAAATCCGCTAGGAATCTTGACATACATGAGGCCCTTGAAAATTGTCACCCCAGTGGTGATACATGCATCACCTTCACATTTTCCTTATGGCTCCTTACAATTGCCTCCTTCCATCCTAAGCAATGCATTTGCTTTTTGTCTCTGGGAGACACTGTATTTTCTAGAGGTCACAGGTCTGTAACCACCCAGGATGCAAGGAGTTTTTTTGTTGGATTTTGTGTTTGTTTTCATTTTGGGAGAGCTGGTAGGGTTTATTCAATCCCATAACCATGTTAGATTTCCAGTGTGCTACTCCTTGTCAGTGGCTGAGCCATCACATCCCACTGTGTGGATGAACCACAGATCCTCATGTGTCCATCAGTTGAGGCCCTGTGTTGTGTTTCCAGTTTTGACCTTAAAAATAAATTTGCTGCAGTCATTCTTGTGTTTGTATAGCTGTAGCACTGATTTCCCAGGGGAAGATACTTAGTGTGAAGTTGAATATTTCATGTCTTGCATGTTTAACTCAGAAATTTTTTAGCTGTCTTTCAAAGTAGTTGTTCAAAGCAGAGTTAAGATTTCTGGCTTTTCCTATGTTTTTGAACCCTGTTCTTATAATTTTCAGTTTTTTGAGTTGATTTTATAAAATTTACCTAAGGAAAAGTTGTTTCTATTACATAAAATTCAGCATTTTTTGCCTATAGATAGAATTTTAAAGATGGAAAAACCCCAAAATACTGTATATCTGCACATATGTATATCACTTGTAATTTTAACATCACAAAACTTCTGCTATGTGATGATTAATCTTCATTGTCAACTTGACAGGCTTGAGAGCTGTCCAAGGGCTTAGTAAAGTGTACTTCTGGGCTCACCTGTACAGGTCATGGAGAAGTGACCCTAGGTACTCCATCTAGTCTGTAGCCCCTTCCTCCCTGGCACTGTCCCTCTACTCTGTTTCCTGGCCACCATAAACTGAGAAGCATTGCTCCATCACACCCTCCTGCTGTGGTGTCCCTGGCTTGGAACCAAGCAGGACTGAATCCCCTGAAAGCATAAGCCAGATTAAACATCTCCTCTTCCCAGTTGTAGGTCTTGGATTCTGTGTCCTACTAATGGGCAAGCATGACCAAGACAATTGTATTTATGTTTACATATGTGTTTCAACCTACACAGCTTTTATAGAGTTTACCATAATGTCACCCTTACTTTTAGGTCAGATGTGGGAATTGCTTTCATTTGTCTTTTATCCTTTTAAATGAGGTGTGTACAAAAACATACTGTTAAATGTATTATTTCATGAGTTAGAACTTTTGTGACTAAAAAATTCAAATTATTTTAAAATGTAAATATTTACTTATTTTTATGTTTCCATTTATATTAACATCAAGAACAGGCAAATCCTTAGAAAGCACAATAGTGGTCCATAGCTGAGCATGGGCGATGGAGAATGACAGTTTAATGAACCTAAGTTACCAGTGGGCATGGTGAAGGTGTTCTTTACCAGGCATGATGAGGGTCTCACATCCCTGAGTGCATGAAATGCCACTGGGCTGTGTGCTCCAGGACATATGCTGAATTTTAGATAGAAAATTGTCTTAATAAAGAAAGAACCACAGATGAGGAGTCTCCTGGCCCCCCACCACAGGCCTGTAGATTGGGACCACAGTGAGGACAGCACTGGTCATGGAGACCTTTCCCAAATGCTTCTTCTACTCCATCCTCTGCTCAGAATGAAGCAATCAGAGATGTTTTACTGAGTATAGGTGAAGAATCAGATGTACATGGTCAGTAGACTGGAAGTTTCAACTTTAAGTTCTGTCCTTTGAGTAATATATGGGATGTGTGTTATGATCAGGACCCAGGAGACTATTACTCATCAAAAGTGAACAGAGTGTCACAGAATTGTCACTGAATCCACTCATCTCTTCTGTCCACTTTATCATCTCCTATCTACTGTCTAAAATACATTAAAATATGTACAACACAAAATCCACTGCTTTAGTCAGTGAGCAGTTATGTGTCATTAATAACATTTACCTTGTGCAATTATCAGCACCATCCTGCTCCAAAACTCTGTTTCCAAACTGAAACTGTGAACTCTCCCATTAATAAGTTTGTTTCCCTTCCTTCAACTCCTGGAAATACCATTCTACTGTCTGTCTCTATGATTTGGACTTTTCTGGGTCATCCCATACATGGAATCATATAATATTTTCCTTTTCTGTCTGTTTTCTTTCACTTAACATAATATTTTAGGACATATAGCTACCACCTTTTGTTCATCCACCTTTTGGGAGTTGTTTCCATGTTTTATTTTTATTTTTTGAAGAAGAAAAAAAAACAGAAAAAGGGTACAAGTCATACAGAATTTCAGAAAAACAGTAGGAAATCACTAGTTAATTACATATTGTCATCTTAGAAATAGTTATTGAAGTTACAAAATTAAAGCATATAGAGGGGACTTTCAAACAGTGAGACTGCAAACAGCCTTGTTCAATGATCCAACAAAACTCAGTAATATGGTTATCTATCTTATACACTTAAATATATACGCAGTTATATCTTTTAGAGAACTTTCTTTTCTTTTCTTTTGTAAAATGACAATTACACATTTTGGGTTTTATTACTCCCACAGTTCTTACTACATTTTTTTGAAGAAAGTAAAACCAAATGTGACATACCAGGACAGAGTCAGTCAAATCAAAAGAATGGACATAATACATAATGTAAAAACAAAATACAAAGTGATCAACA
The DNA here is from genome assembly GCF_034190915.1 of Cavia porcellus. NCBI lineage: Eukaryota > Metazoa > Chordata > Mammalia > Rodentia > Caviidae > Cavia > Cavia porcellus. The sequence goes on from NW_026947515.1 coordinate 8,080,171, forward strand.
ATGGTTACCATAATGCTCCTTGTTCTCTTAAAAAGAATTGCCTATATCATCAGTTATAATAAAATTGAACAAAACAGTAAAGAGTAAGACCAATAAAACCAAAACATGGAGACATTAGAGGACTTCAAAAGAAGATAGTAATCAACCAGAATGGGTGTCACAATGAATCTTATTGTCATCATAAGTGTTGGCTATACTTTCATATCAAGCATAACAGAAGAGAGGAAAATCAGTCAAAACACGATGGGGAGAGCAATACAGAGTTTCAAATCAAGTTAATAGGAAATTAAAGTGGGTTACTATAATATATCCTGCTATTTTTATTTTTTTCCCTTAATTAAACGGATAAAACTGAAAAAGTAGATAATAGTGTGAGAGTTGACCCCCCTGCTATAACCCCCTCCCCGAGTTATAAAAAGCAGCAAAAAATGTTTCACTCCCTAACTCCCCAGAGCGGGGAATGAAAGGGTTAACTCCCTAACTCCCCAGAGCGGGGAATGAAAGGGTTAACTCCCTAACTCCCCAGAGCTATCAGAGCAGAGCAGAAAGAAATGCCTAACTCCCCAGAGCTATCAGAGCAGAGAAAAAAAAAAGAAAAAATGCACCTGCAAGGTTGTTCTGTCTCAACGAGATAAGTAAGACAAGTAACTGTTCTGTTCTGGGCACATAGTGACTGGGCTAGGACCCCCAGTCTCCATGGTTACTCAACCCCAAACCCCTCCAATCAATTTCTGCCAAATCCTATGCTGCTCAAAATTAACCAATGCAATCTGCTTCTGTAAACTCGCTTGCCTCCCGTTTGCGCCCTTAAAAACCCTGCACAATTCCCCCTCGGGGCCCTCCGCACTTGTTTGCCTGGAGGACCCCATGCACATGGAAATAAACTTTTTTCCCTCACCAAGAGTTGAGTCCTTGGGGTCTCTTTCCCTGCGGCGTCGGCCCTAACATCTTGGAGGCCCTAGCGAGATAGCACGTCTCACGGGAGGTGACCTCAACGGCTCTGCGGTGGGTGAGTACGACCGGTCGCTTCTTATTTTTACTCTGAGGATCAATCTACCGGTATTTTACACCCCGAGCCAACTGGGCAATTTTTGTTACCTGTTTTTGTTATCTGTTCTCTGTTCTCTGGTGACCAGGGGACGCCCCACATGGTTTTCCGTGACTCACCATCTGCGATAGGATTTTCCTATCGGTTTGGGGAATTTCATTCCCAATCTGTGGTCCGTCTGGGCCAATCTGGGGAATTTCATTCCCAATCTGTGGTCCGTCTGGGCCAATCTGGGGAATTTCATTCCCAATCTGTGGTCCATCCGGGCCAATCTGGAGGCACCCCCTAAGGTGACTCGTTTGGTGTGAAACTAATGCGTGAGAGTGAGGTGGCCGGCCTGTTTGTCCTGTGTGTTGTGACTGTTGTGAACGGTTATTTGTTGTGTCACGTGTACGCTAACCACTCTTTGTCTTCAGAACATCATGGGCCAGACGACATCGTCCCCATTGTCCCTCAGCCTCAATCATTGGTCGGAGGTTCGAGAGAGGGCTCACAATCTCTCCTTACAGGTTAAAAAATAAATGGCAGACTTTCTGCTCGTCTGAGTGGCCCACATTCTCCGTGGGTTGGCCACCGGAGGGGACTTTCCACCTTCCCCTCATCTTAGCAGTTAAGAACATCATCTTCTGCCCTGGACGAGAGGGCCACCCCGACCGGATCACCTACATCTTGGTATGACAGGACCTCAGGGAGGAGCCCCCACCGTGGGTAAAACCCTTCCTTCCTCCGCCCTCTCCTTGATTGCCTGTTTAAACTTGTTACTAACTTAGGGGCTTGTTGCCCATTTATGTTGTAGGATCCATATGGCTTATTAGATTAAAGGTTCATGATAAAAAAAATTATTTCCTTTAGCTGACCAAACTGTGCAAGAAGCTCCCTTTGTTTGTGTCTTTAATGTTGTGGCGCCTTGTTTAATATGTAAGACTTCAATTGATTGCTTGCAACCTCAGCATGCCTTTTAAAAGGAGTATTTTTTTCTCTCTGGTAAAAATATAAACATGTGCACATATATATATATCTATGGTTGTTAAGAGTCATGTCAACTTTGCCAAGTAAAAACCAGGCGGTACTATATTTGAGCCAGTTAAAAGGTTACAGTTTTGTTTTTAAAATACAGCATTTTTATGTGGTAAAAAGACATAAAATAAGTATGTTTTGGACTACTAAAAGGTGACTTCAAGGGTTTTGTTGAGAGTTTTGATGTTGTCTGAGAAGTGAGAAAAAAGGTAATTGACTGGTAATAGTAAAAAGAGGGACAAAGAGAGTGGTCTTCAAGTAAAGGTGTCTGGCTATGCCAGAATGTGGAAAAAGATCAAAGCTTAGTTTGAGAGGTATTATTGTAAGTTGTAGAAGGCTCAAGAGGATGTAAATTTTATTTGTCTTGGTTTATAGTACTACAAATAACAGGTTTGACAAAAAGTAAATGTGTTCAGAATTTGACAGTATTAGATCAGTTTTGGTAAAAGTATACATAAGATTGTACTTTGCTGCAAAATGTTTTCATTAAAATGAGATTATAGGTGATACTAGAAATAAGATACAAATTCTTACATGTGCTGTAAACATCTGGGAGATTATACAGCACAATTTTGTTACCTGTGAAAAAGTCCTTTTTGTTAAAAATATAATTTTAGTAAAATGATGGCCTGTCACGTGACACCCTTGGACAAAAAACAGTGTGCCATCCAGATGAAGCCGGCTCTCTGATCCGGAATGCCAAAACCATGTTCTCCTTTTGTGCCACCGTGACTGAACATCCAGAGGTAAGGAGGTTTCCCAGTATCACCAGTTGTTCTCTTTGTAACTCAGTCGGCCCCACATGTTAGACAAAAATTACAAAGGTTTGAGAGGTTTAAGAAAATGCCCCTCAGCCAGTTAATAGAGATAACACAAAAAGGTCTTTGAAAACTAAAAAATTTACAAAAAGATAGCCAAGATGTTAAAATTGCTGTATGAGAGAAAACTTTTAAAAAACAGACGAGACTTTCTGGAGGCAGTTGGATACTGTAGGCTAAATTTTACTAAAAAGCTTGCCTCTATATGACTCCCATAAGGGAGAAACTCAAAATTCACTGAACTGGACTGATAAATGTAAACAGGCCTTCCAGCAGCTCAAGCGGGCCTTGACAGAGGCCCCAGCCCTGGGACTCCCTGACGTTACCAAGCCTTTCATCTTGTTCATAGATAAACGCAGGGACATTGCCAAAAGAGTCCTCACTCAGGACGTTGGCCCTTAAAAGAGGCCTATAGCCTACCTCTCCAAAAGACTTGATTCAGTAACAGGAGTATGGCCCCCCTGCCTAAAAATACTAGCTACTGTGACAATGCTACTTAAGGAGACAAAGAAACTCACTTTAGGCAAGTGATTTCTGTGGTAACCTCTCACAGTTTAGAGACTCTTATCAAAACCCCTCCTAAAAAAGGCTCTCAAATGCCAGAATTCTACTGTCAAGCCCTGCTTCTAGACCCAGAGTCAATGATATTCAAGACTTCTTCAGCTTTAAACCCAGCCACCCTTATGCCTGATGATGACCCGGAGGAACAAAGGACACCTCTCTCCATGAGTGCGCTGACATCCTCGAACTGCAGCAGAACCTACAGGCTGATCTTACTGACCAGCTTTTGGGAAATGCCGACAACTGTTCGATGAAAACAGCTTCATCCAAAACGACAAACGAGTGGCCGGGGCAGCAGTGACCACCGAAAAGGAGGTACTCTGGGTTAAGCGGGTAGAGCCTGGCACTTCTGCCCAAAAGGCGGAGCTTGTTGCTTTGACTAAGAGGCTAAAACTAGCCACGGGAAAGAGGGTAAAACATTTTTCTTACTGTAGATATGCCTTTGCTACTGTACATATACGTGGAGCCGTCTATCAAGAGTGAGGTTTCTTAACCTCAGTTGGGACTAAGATTAAAAATGCTCCACAGATTCTAGACTTGCTGACAGCTGTCTGACTGCCTCAATGGGTTGCTATTCATTACAAGGCTCACCAGACAAGAGATGACACTGTCACCTTAGGAAACAGTTTGGCAGATCAAGCCACTTAAAAAATAACAACCACATCAGAGGGGTCAACCAAGAAAATAACTGCTCTGATACTAGTCCTCTGACCTTGTCAGAACCAGTCTACATAAAGAAAGACCTACAGTTGGCATCTCAACTTAAAATAAAGTCTCCCACCCCAAGGGGCTAATACCAGTTACCTGATATACAAGTACGGTTACTGGAGACACTAGGACAGGAGCTGTTATACCGGGCTCGCCAGACTACTCGTTTAAAAAAAAACTAAACTTATGGATTTGTCCAGAACTCAGTATTTTATTCCAAAACTCTACAAACTGACCACCTCTTCGAGCTCCAGATGCCCACAGTGCTTGTTAGTCAACTCAGCCAAGAGCTCTGCGTTAGAGACCACCCGACATCAAGAAATTGTTCCAGGAGAACATTAAAAAATAGACTTCATGGACATGGTAAAACTTAATTTACAGGGACACTGCTATCTCTTGGTATTAATAAACATTTTTACTGGCTGGGTAGAGGCTTTCCCTACTAAGTCTGAGTCAGCCTTAGTGGTAGTTAAAAGGCTATTGCATGAGATCATACCTTGATTTGGCCTCCCACTATCAATGGGGTCTGATAATGGCCTGGCTTTCATAGCCCGAGTCACCCAAAAGTTAGCCCAGACATTAAAGATTAATTAAAACTCCACTGTGCCTATCAGCCACAAAGCTCAAGGCAAGTAAAACATATAAACCAAAGTCTCAAGGACATTTTAGCTAAGCTGTTTTCAAAAACTGGCGATAATTGGATGAGCCTTCTTCCCTTTACACTGTTAAGAGTTAGATATACCCCATATGTTTCTAAAATTTCCCCCTTTAAAGCCATGTTTGGGAGGCCCCCGCCATTGATTCCAAGATTGTCAGAAGACAAATTAGCTAAAATTACTAATCGACATCTTAAGTCCCTACAGACACTCCAACCTGTGTTGGCCTGGATCCACCAGCTATTTAGACAAAAACACTTAGACCTGCCTTCAGAGACCAAGGCCTCAGGGACTCCAGTCTTGGTTCGATGTCACCACCATGACTCTCTCAAATCCTGCTGGGAAGGACCTTTCACCGTGATGCTCAGTACCCCCACTGCCATCAAGGTAACAGAAAAAACTGCGCGGATTCACTACACTCATGTAAAGCCACTGGAAACAGCGGACAACGAGAGACATACTCAGTGGACTACACAACAGACTGGTAACCCTTAAAGTTAAAAATTGACTAAAACATAGTTAGATTATGCTGGTTATAAACTGTTTTAGCTTGCTTGTTTTGATTTTAATAACATTGATGCCGACCTTACACGGTGGCTTTGGTCAACCTGTAAGCAAAAAAAAAAAAAAAACCAATTGTTAAAGATCTTTTGTTTTTAAAAAAAGGGGGTCTCTGCGCCGCACTTAAAAAAAATGTTGTTTTTACACTGATCATACTGGGATTGTAAAAGATGCAATAAAAAAGTTGAGAAAAAAAATCAGATCTCAAGAGCCCCCTTCAAGTAAAGCCAAAATGTTCTCTTTCCGGAAATCAATCCTGCCCTATATTCTCCCTTTATTGGGACCCCTGGCTGGATTCATTATAGTCATAACTATAACCCCTTGCCTCATTAACCGAGTAACCCGGTTTATGAGGGCCCAGATTTCTCAAGTAAAAGTTATGGTGCTACATCAACAATATGATCCCTTACCCATACAGGAGCTTTAAGATTAAAAGTCATCGAAAAAGAAAAGGGGGGAATGTGAGAGTTGACCCCCCTGCTATAACCCCCTCCCCGAGTTATAAAAAGCAGCAAAAAATGTTTCACTCCCTAACTCCCCAGAGCGGGGAATGAAAGGGTTAACTCCCTAACTCCCCAGAGCGGGGAATGAAAGGGTTAACTCCCTAACTCCCCAGAGCTATCAGAGCAGAGCAGAAAGAAATGCCTAACTCCCCAGAGCTATCAGAGCAGAGAAAAAAAAAAGAAAAAATGCACCTGCAAGGTTGTTCTGTCTCAACGAGATAAGTAAGACAAGTAACTGTTCTGTTCTGGGCACATAGTGACTGGGCTAGGACCCCCAGTCTCCATGGTTACTCAACCCCAAACCCCTCCAATCAATTTCTGCCAAATCCTATGCTGCTCAAAATTAACCAATGCAATCTGCTTCTGTAAACTCGCTTGCCTCCCGTTTGCGCCCTTAAAAACCCTGCACAATTCCCCCTCGGGGCCCTCCGCACTTGTTTGCCTGGAGGACCCCATGCACATGGAAATAAACTTTTTTCCCTCACCAAGAGTTGAGCCCTTGGGGTCTCTTTCCCTGCGGCGTCGGCCCTAACAATAGAAAGGAGATTGAGATAAAAAAGAGGCCATAACAACAAAACAGTGCAGGTCAAAACATAGCCATTTAAGCAAAATAGTGTTTCACCACAAGATAATCTCAACATAATAGTAGTTACCATAGTGCCTCTACCCTTAAAACTTTGGGTATAACTTCATATACAGTAGCATCAAACATATCAAGACAATGTAAAAGTGTTCAAGAGAATGACAGTATCACAGGGTATTTAGAATCAACTAACAGAAAATGAACAATGGTTTCTGTATAATCTCCTTGTCTATAAAAGCTTTTGTTTATATTATCACATATAATAAAATCCAATAAGATATAAAATGTTAGAACTGATGGAGTCAGAAGAACAAAAGCTTGATGGGACTTGAAAACAAGAGGATATTAAATCAGCACTACCTATTATGATGTCTTCTTTTCTCCAAAATGGCTGTTCCTACCATTCAACATTCTCTGGCTCATTCCTGTTGAGCTCTTTTTCTGTCATTAGTTGTCAGTTTGTCCTCTTCATTTCACTTTCTGCTGCATTCATTGTGGCTGCTCTGCCACTATTTTTGGAATCTTGGTATTTTTCATTTTTAGAATATCCTGCAGTAATCTCTGTAGAGTTGAATTGGTGGTTGCAAATTCCCCTAGTTCCTCTTTATCCTGGAAGCACCTTGTTTTTCCACCAATTTCTAGGGACAGTTGTGCAGGATATATCAATCTTGGCTGGAGGTTATTATCTTTCAAAGCTTGAATTATATTCCCCCACGCTCTTCGTGATTTGATGGTTTGTGCTGAGAAGTCTGCTGTAATTCTGATGGGTGTTCCCTTGTAAGTAATCTGTTTCTTGTCTTTGACGGCCATTGTTGTATAACAAAGCATTCCCAAACTCAGTGCCTTATTGCAAAATTTTATAACGATCACCCAATTTTCTGGTTTGACTAGGCTCAGTTGGACACTTCTTGATTACTGTAGACTGTCATACATCTTCAGTCAGCTTGGGGCTAAAATTACAGTTCCATGGTGAGTCATTTGGGCTGGATATTCACCATAATACATTCCTATGGCCTAAACTCCAGAAACAAGAAAGGGAGGGCTGGAATCTATCTGGAGGTAGAGCACTTGCCTAACATGCAGGAGGTCCTGAGTTCCATGCCCAGCATGAGATTGTATAATAGCCTACAATTGATTTCTAAGACCATAGGGAGAAAGGAACATGGATAGAGGAGCATTATTTGCTATAATAAAGCAAAAGAAATGGCAAGCTTAGTGCCTAGAGAGAGGAAAACTGATGAGACCTAATTTCACTGCAGAGCCTTGGAAGTTGTGAAATTCTGTGTGATACAAATCTATGTGTGCTACTGCTTGTTTTCTTTCTGTCAACAAAAGTGTACCAGTTTTGTGTCAGGTATTGAGTTGGGTACTGAGAAACAGTGATTACCAGTTGTCTTAGTTACTTTTCACTGGTTACTGAGACAAAATATCTGACACTCAATGTGAAAGAAGGAAAGGTTTATTTTTTACAGGTTGGAGGTTTCAGCCCATACTCAGTTGGCTCCAAGGCAAAATGACATGGCTGTGAGGCAGCAGTTTATGGCAGCTACAAGCATCAAGCAAGAACAGCAAAAGAGAAAGACACACCTTCTTCCCTCAAGTACACTGTATGCTGGCTCCACAGCTGGGCAGGTATAGCACACATACCACCAGTCTGAGCACTAGACAATGAAGCAACCAGAAATACTGGATTTGGCCACATCCACGATTGCATGAGGCTTGGGAGGGTCACTGACATAAACCCTGACACCAGTAGGGGCAAAGAGCCTGCTCTCATACCCTCACAATGCAGCTTACAGTCTATTGAGGTAGGGAAGATATTTATCAAATCACTATGCAAATATAGACTGAGCCTTCCTAATCCAAAATCTGAAGTCTGAAATGCTTCAAAGTCCAAAATTTTTTGAGTACTGATATAGTGCCAAAGGTAGGAAATGCCTCAAAAAGAAATTTTTTTAAAATACAAAATATTTTTTAATTAAGATTATTGACACATTTTAGGTATAAATAATGATCATGTTAATCATGGGAAGTTTGTACCATACATGATATGAATCTTTGTTCTCCATTCCCCTAATTTTCCTTCAACTCCCTTCACCTCCTTATTTATGAAAGCTTTGTTTCCTTCTTTTCTCATTTTTTCTTTTCTTTTTTTTCCTTTTCCCTCCCCATCCCTTATTCCCCATCTCATTAGATAATGTTCACAATATCTATTTAATTTTTGCCCTTATCTCCATTTTCAGAGTCCCACACCAGAGAAGCAACACACTGCCCATGTCAAATACAAAATTATTAGAAATATTGTATAAAATTACCTTCAGTCTATGAGTATAAAGTATATATGAATTATAAATAAATTTTATGTTTAGACTTGGGTCCCATCCTCAAAACAATTTATGATATCTATGCAATTTCTCCAATAAACAAAAAATTCAGAAATTCTAAACACTTCTAGTCCCAATCATTTTGTACAAGGGACAGTGAATATACAGATGTTTAATTAACAACCTCAAGGAAGAAGTACAAGGGCTGACCCAAATATACAGCTAAGATTCAAATTCTTTAAATTTGGTACAATGAAAGATACATGTCCATTAATCCTCCTTAAAAAACACCTCATTAAAAATAAATTAAATAAAATGTTCCTCCTTGCTTCAGAAACACTTCTCCATTTGTTCTTGCAATTTCTGAAGCAGTTGGGAAGTCCTCTTTTGTGAGTGTCTTTAGAAATTGGGATAAACATTATAGTTAGTGTTGCTGCTGAGTGCCATCCAATGGAAAGGAAGGCTCCTAAATACATTATGTTGTGTCCTCATCCACCTGATTCACCAGATCTGGACCCTTGTGACTTCTGATTCTTCCAAAAATCAAAATGATCATGAAAGTTAAATAGTTTGAACTGATTCAAGACCTTGAGGCAGGCACAACAGTAAAAGTAAATATCCTTATAAGAGGACTTCCAGAATTGACTTAGAAGAAAATGGCAAGAATGATGGAATCAGTGTATTCAAAGGAAGGAGGAACTGGGTGTGGTGGTGCAGACATATAAACTCAGCACTTGGGAAGCTGAAGCAAGAAATTCTGAGTTTGAGACTAGCTTGGGCAACACAGTGAGCTCAACGCCAGCCTGAACCCTGTCTCAAAAAACCAAAAACCAACAAACAAAGAACACCTATCTGATTGGTTCAGCACAGTGTTGAATTTGTATGAAAATTACTGACTCGCTGAAGATGGAAGACCTTCCCTGAGTGTGGAGGGGAACCAATAGGCCTGCATCCTGGAGGCAGTAAAAGGGAAAGGAGAAAGTCTGGCTTCTGCCTCTTCAGAAGAGTTTGAGTCCTTGCCATCCCCTTAGGTGTCATTTCCAGACTCCTAGCACAGATTCTTCTGCTTCCTGCCAGGGACTCTCTCAGGACTCTGCAGTGAGGTCTGTGACTCTGACTTGTTAGTGGATCTTTTGCATCTCCAATGAGCACCTGGCCCTTTTGAGTTCTCCACCTGACTCTACAGGTGGCCATCTTAAGCCTCCTTTGTAAATCCTTTATGTACCCTCTATGTACACAAATTTATGTGCATGAATTATGTACACAACTCCTTATGTATACAAATTAAATCTGATTCTCTAGTGTACCCTGACACAAACTGCCTCTAGCTACCTGGGCAACCTCCCATGAAAAATTTCATGCCACACTCATGTGAAAAATCCAAAGTGGAACTGCAGCGTTGCTGTGCTAAGTGTGGGTTAGTGAATGGAGGTTTTGGTGCCAGGCCCACTGGCTTAAAATTTTGTCCACTGCTTTGTCATTGAAAATGGTATTTAATGTTGGTGTCTAGACTTACACAGCTATGAAAATGAAGATAGCTCCTAATTCAGACTCTTGTAAGAATTAACATATGTGAAGTGCCTCAGAGAGGCCCTGGCCTGACTCCCGTAAGTGCTGTATATGCTTTTTAGTACGTTATATTAACATGTAAATGTACTTTTAAGATATAAAGAAATCAGAGGGCGGTACTAAAAGCACTCATTTCTCTGTAATAAAAGAAGGGTAACAACGCAAATAACAATGGTATCTGAGCACTTGCTATATGCTAGGAAACATGCAAGACCTCTGCAGGTTTTCATTGGATCTTCACAGTAGTGCCAAGAGATGAGTATTGCCATTCATCACGGTTTCTTTTTTGAATGCAAAACCCCACAGTATTTCAAAAGAAAGTAATAGGAGAATAAGGATAGTGGAAATTGAGGCTCCCAGAAGAGAAGCAATGTGCCTAAGGTGTCAGGCCCGGGAAGATTTGAGTCCAGACATCTATAAATTCCAAGCCTCAGACTCAGTCCACTCCTCTGCTTCCTCTCATAATGGACCTGGGGCAGGGTCTCCCAGAAGCCTCACCAGAGACCTCCACCTGCAGCCAAAACTGACCTCAGGGGTCCCTAAAACCCCACTTCCATGCCCACTGCATCTTTCTTGCCTCACAGGAAGGCTCTGCACCTACTGGGTACCTGCTTATGGCCCCGCCCCTGGACCCGCCCTTGAAACTGCTTGGCCCCACCCCCTGGCCTCAAAGGAAGATTACACTCCTCCTGGACCAACCTGGGCAGGCCATGCCATGGATGGCTCAGAGCCACGCGCCTCCACATCCCACCTCAATCCTGTCTTGCACCTGCCTGGCTTCTCAGTGGATTCCAGTCTTTGGATGGAGTCATCATTTTGGCGCTAGCGAGGCTGTCTGGAGATCTGAGCACTCTTCCTTTGGCTGCCTAGGCTGCAGGTCCAGGGCTTGGGTCTGGGCCAGTTAGGCAGGCAAGAACCAGTGGCTAGTGGCAGCGGAGCCCGGTGGCCCAGACATTACTGGCGCAAGTTCCCTTGGCGGGGAGTCCAGGCAGGGTGCCCAGGGTAGGGGGCCCGGGGAAGCAGCGAGCCTGGCGCTGGGGCGACATCAGGCCTTGGATCCACAGAGCCCCTCTCCCTTCTTCCCTCCTCTGTGTTGGGGGTCTGCATGGCCAGTCCTGGGTCGTAGCCCAGGATACCTGGCCACAGCCAGGCCCTGCTGGGAGCCCAGCTGTGGTGTGGGACCTGCAGCAGGGCGGCTCTGTGTCTCCCTGGCCTTTGCTGTCAGAGAGCCTGGCCATGCTCAGCCGTGGACAATTACCTCCAAAAGGAGGACTTCATTCCACTTGGAGCTCCTCCCTGCAGAGACTGAGAGAGGACCGAGATGTTACAGTAAGACAGGAGTTATTATTCTACCTGCACATGCTTTGGCTCCAGTCCCTTCCATTGATAAGTGGTTTCTGCTTGTTTTAATATTATTGCCACTTGGGTGTTTAGGTTTTGTGAGGAGAATGAATGCAGCATGGGGCTTTGACAAGGCAAAGTGTGATCAGTAATGTTTAAAAATTTAAATCCACAAATAAAAATAATTCACCCACATTGTTGAACCCTGCTGCAGAATACCCATCTTGCCCATATTCGGCTGTCTCTAACCATTACTACCCTGTTCTGCTCATAATATTTATGTATTTGCAGTGTTGAATATTCATTTTATATGCATAGGGAGACTTGTAATTAGTTATCCTGTTACTGACCGTGTACACAAGTCTAGTTCCTTTTAGAAAAACTTCAATGAGTGTAGATCTTTTTTTCTTGGGATAAATTCCACAAATTGGAAATACTAAATCAAAGTTCTGTGTTCTTTCTCTGGCCCTTGATATGAATTGGTTCTTAAACAAGGCATATTTACAGTAGACATCTTTCAAAATCTAGGTATTTGCCCAGTTATCTGGTGAAATTTGGAGTTCAGCAAGGCGTTGTCATTTTCTGTGCAGGCTGAGAGACAGGCCACACATCCTACTATTACATTTTGTTTTTATGTCATGTACCATGTTCATCCTTTTGTTTTGATTGACTCTATTCTGCTTGATTTCATTTGGTTTTATCGTCTTTACAATAAAAAAATTTAAAAAAACACTTTCTTGCAAGGTATGGTGGTGCATGCCTGTAATCCCAGCACTCGGGAGGGTTAGACATGAAGATCACAGAGAGTTGGAGGCTAGCCTGAAATACATGGTGAGTTCAAGGTCAGCCTGCAGTACATAGCAAGACCTTGTCTCATAACAAAACGAATAAACCCTTTTTCTTCTTTTCTTCTTTTAATGTAGCACAAGTAGATATTAATAAAGAAAATATGAAAACATAAAGTTTTCATACTATGCAGTTTATATACTATGAAACTATAGTATACATTATGTACTATAATATATATTATATAACTTTATATACTATGAAACTGCATAGTATATACCTGCATAAGCTATATACCTGCACACTTTTAAAATTTGTTTTGATTTAAATTTTTTTTTAATTTTTGGGATAGGGTCTAAATAATTTACTCAATTCCCCAATTTGGGTTTAATCTTGTGTTCCTCGTTCCTTAGACTCCCAGAGTGCTGGGAGTACAGGTACAGGCTATCCTCACTTAGAAATTCACAATGGTTATGTATGTTTATGGGATAAAATGTGCGTCTGATCTGTGACTCCTTTGTAAAACGAATGAGTCTAGTTAATTTATCTACCACCTTCCTAATCTACAAATTCTTTCACAGTGACTGGGACTACAAATCCCATTGTTTAGCAGTTTTGAAAGCTATCCTCCTTATTAACTGTGATCATCATGCAGTTTAGTAGAGAACTGAAAATTTGTTCTCCACCGTGACTGAGATTTTGTATTCTTAGTTGAACATCCTTCTTTCCTCTTCCCTCATGGAACTGATCATTTCTAAAATCAAAGTGACTAAGAAAGGTGTGGAGGTTGAATCTACTTGGAGCACACAGCTCTTCAGAAAGACCAGGCAATGGTACTCTGCAGCCCCTCACATTGCTCCCTGGTTTTTGTTTTTTGTTTTTTTTTTTTCCTTAACATAATTCTGGGAATTGAATGCAGGGCTGTCTTAGGTACTTTTTACTGGTTGCTGAGAAAAAATACCTGATGCCAAAAGTTGGGAAAGAAAACATTTATTTCTTACAATTTTGGGACATTTCAGTCCATACTTAGTTGGCTCCAAGGCAGGCTGGCATGGTGGGGTTATAGTTCATGGTAGCTGCAAACAGCAAGGAGGAAACAGGCAAAAGAGAAAGACAAGCCTTCTTTCTGCCATTACATCAGATGCTGTCTCCACCCCTAGACCAGTGTAGCACTCACACCCCTAATCCAAGTGCTACAGAATGAACCAATCACAAATGCATAATGTAAACGCATTGTAAGGCCTGTGTCACAGGGAAGAAGACCCCAAGGACCCACGTCTCTAAGGGGAAAAAAGCTTTATTTCCATGCGCATGGGGTCCGTCCAGCAAACTAGTGCGGAGGACCCCGAAGGGAAGTTACACAAGGTTTTTAAAGGCATAAACCGCAAATCAGGCAAGGTTACAGAAGCAGATCGCATTGGTTAGTTTTGAACAGCGCAGGGCTTGGCAGGAGCTGATTGGAGGGCCTCAGGGTTGGGTAACTTTGGTGCCCAGGGGTCGTAGCCCGGTCACTGTGTTCCCGGAACAGTAGTCTTATCTTGCCTAACCCACTGAGACAGAACATTCTGCGGACCCGCAGAAAGTCCCTTCCTGTTTTGTACAGATAGCTCGGGGGTTGCAGCTATAAAGTTAACTCTTTCACCATGAGGCCTGGGGGCGAGAGACATAAACCATGACATTCCACCCCTGGACCCCAGGACTATGTATACCCTTTATACAAAAAAAAAAATTTATTTCATCTCCAAGAGTTGGCAAAGTCTCAGCATTAATGTTGCAGAATTGATGAAAATTCCAGGTCCCAATTCTCCAAGATCTATGGCAAACTGTTAACTGTAACCCCCTGTACAAATGAAACAAGGTTAAACATTTCTGAAATACAAAGGCACAAGATAAACATTACCATTCCAAAAGTTACAAGAAGGGGAATATAAAGCATTGGAAACAAAGCAAGTCCAACATGCAGCTTGGCAAACATTAAGTCATGCTCAGCATTTGAAGCAATCTGGTTGGAAGCTCCAAAAGGCTTGGATGGTTTCACTCCCATGTCACTTTCAGGGATATCAGTTCCTGCAGCTTTGCTCTTAAATGTTCTCTGCTCAGTTTTTGCAGCTTTTCTTGGATGATCCATGTTCCTGGATTTTCCAAACTTCTGAGGTCTCCACTGCACATTTGGTTTTACCCTTACATCTTTATGTACTGCCTTCTCAGGGACATATTGCTTGGCTTCCCAGGCACTTTGCAAATGGTGCAAGCTGTTTACCCTCAGAATTTGTGCGTTTGCCTTGCACCTAAAATCAACACCTTGTGGATGCCCCCAAAGTTTGCTGTCAACTGGAGCAGTAGCCAGGCTTTTTTTCTCTCTTGGCTGTAGGGGTTAATTGCCTGAATCACTGGACTCTGTGAATCTGACTGTGAATAAAAGCTTCTCTATGTTGCCACCATTCTGGAATGTCACATGGCCTCCATTGCCATTTTGGAGCATAATTCTCTGCAACTTTCTCCTCTGAGCAAATTCTTTCGCTTTTGTGGTTTTGAAGCTGCAAAGTGTGGGGACCCGGTGCTTCCCATGACCATCTTTCTTGTCTCTCTGTTTCTCCTCAGCAATCAAAGTCTCAACCCTGTCTTTACAATCCACAGCTTTCCTGGAATTTTCCTTCTGGCTAACTTCACAGAGTTGTAAATTATTCTGCTGAGCTCTTTGCTCTTGATTTGCAAGATAAAGCAGTCTAAAGCCCCCAACGATAGCCATGCCACAACCTCAGCATTACATTCCACTGCTTTGAAATTTCCTTTTGCAGATTAATCAGTTCATTGTGCTTTGATTCATTCTCAGGTTAAATCACTGGGCATGAACAAAATGCAGAAAAACTTTCTCTACACCATAACACACATCGTGGGGAGTCCTACAACCAGTGCAATCCTCAGCAGAAACTTCCCAAGCCAGGTCTTTACCATCAGACTATCAGCCTTCTGGTCTCCTGAGCTCTGACCAGAATCTTCTCTACAGAACAGCCTAAGCTGCTCCAGCTCTATGCATCCAGGTGACATGTCTGAACCATTCCAAACTCTGCCCATGAGCCATTTCCAAAGTCTCGCAAAAAACACGGTCAGGTATAGTCATAGCAAATGAACCCACTACTCGGTACCAAAATCTGTGTTAGGGTTTTACTAGAGAAAACCAATATAACACAAGATATACAAAAGTAAAAGAAACAACAAGATTGGCTTAAGATGGTAAGCCACAGTCAGATGAGGAAGCTTGTAGAGGGTGTCTACACACTGGAGGCTGAAGGATTCAATCCAAAGTCTGGAGTTCACCCCAGTGTCTCATTGAAAGTCCACACCAGCAGGGTGATGGGTCTGTTACAGAAGGCCAAAGGCTCTAAGATGAAAGGCTGAAAAGTCTATGATGGAAAGCTGAAGAGTTTACACTAGAAGCCAGGAGACAACCTCCAAAACAAAGGTGAAGACTGGAGCTTCTCCCAAGAATGGAATGCATTTGTCCTTCCTCCTTCCCTTTTATACCTCTAGGTGATGAGCCACCCTAGGGTGGGTCTTCTCCATTCTTGGGTGTAGAGCTGTTAAACTCATTTAGTTAAGCTCCTAAATGTCTCAAATTGACACAATCAATCAACCACTACAGTCTTGCAAATAAATCTTGAAGTAATCCAGCTCTCTGTGTGGGATAGTCCTCTATTCTTAGCTTTGCCAGATCCAGGGACCCCTGTGTAGAATTCTGTTGGGAGCTGTGGGACAGTGCTCTGCTCTCCCACTTTGATCTCCACAGTGCTGTTCAGCACCTGCTTTGTAACCTGCCATAAGATGGGCGCATAGAATACCTAAGAGATGTGTTCCTGCGTAAATCAGCATTAAGAAGCTGAGTGTTCTCTGCATTTGTGGATCATGGGTGGTGATTCTCTTTTGAATTACATGAATTTATCATATGTCTCACAAAGTGGACACATGAGACCTCTTTTATACCTGTAATACAAATCATCTATCTCAATACTACTTGTAAGGAAAGATTTTCTGTTGTGGTTTCTACATTATTATTGTTTCTGTTTTTAAAACATGAAGAATCAGCCCCTCCTATCTTCCTTTATTACTGAAATCATGGACAAGCTTTTCTGACATAGGAGGATGAGTAGATCGACAATGCTCTCTACATTTTCCCTGTAGACTTTGTCTATCTGGGGTTTTCTCTTCTAACAAGGGGCAATAGCAGCTAGTCTTCTCCAGTAATGTTTGGCCAAACAGAATCTGATGCACTGACATGTAAGACCCAGAGTAGTAATTCACAGCAAGAGAAAGATCAAAGGTGGGTGGGGACTAGCAGGAGAGTGCAGGGGTATGGATTGGTCCAACACTGATCAGAAAGCTGAAACTTGTTAGATGTGAAGATTCTACAAAGCTGATGTACTTAGGTACTACTGAAATGAACATGTTGAAACTAGGGAAATCTTAAGTTTTAATTAACATTATCTTAGAATTTAATGTTGGAATTGGAATTCAGAATATCTACTGTGAAGCCAGAAGCAGCCCAAGCTCTAGAATTAATGATGACAGGGTACATGACCATAGTTTTCACAATGATCCTAGAGCTGATAAGGTCACTGGAGGACGAGCTGGAACAAGACCTGCAATGAGGACTTGAGCTCAGTCAGGTGGCAGCCCTGCACCAGCAAAAGGAGAAAAGATCACCAACTATCCTTGTTCCTTGCAGGCCCCAGAAAGCCCAGAGCCTGTCAGAGACAACTGTGTGCACAAATCCACCCCAGCAAAACTTCCCATTCTGCCTCACCCCACTCACTTCTGCATGCTTCAGAGTTGCAGGAGGCCCCAAGTATGGGAGTCTTTCTCTGTGTAAAGTGCCCTGTGCCCTCCCAGAGACCCACAGACCTAGAGTACTGTAGTTCTCAGCTTCAGTGAACTCAGGTTGGTCTGACACAGCCAGGTAGGTTGAGCGGGATGTACTAGCTCTCTCAGCGGCACCTGCTGGTAGCCAAAATGCGAAGATCTGTTCCTGGGAGGACAGGAGTAAGCAGCAGTGCAGGCCTGGCCTCCCTCCAAACTGCCCACCTGGGACATCCTGTGAAGTTGGACACCAGACTCCTGCTCCAACTGCAGAAAGCTCAGCCCCAGCCTTTTCCTTGCCGTCTTTAAGGCTGGTCCAGGCAGCCCTCACCTGCTGACAAGTCGCTGGATAGTGCTGTGACCACCTGCCCTCCATTACTCAGGGAAGCCTGAAATACATCTCCCTTTTGAGCCCTCATGGAATGTTGCCTCTGTGAGAAAGAGAGTGGAGTCTGCAGTGTTACTCTACTCATGGATGCTCTAGAGGGTGCTGCTCTATAACTATCTGAGAAGTGAGTGGACAGTGGGAGTGCACCCTGCTTGCCTTTCCTCCACCTTCAGTTCATACACTCATGAATCACCCCATTCTGTGTGCCTTCTGGGGACTCCCCTTCCCTATTATGTGTCCACATGTACAGAGTCCAGGAACTTAGGCACATTCACCATAATGTGGGTAGTACCTGGTCTGCTCTCCAGGGTGACTGTGTAGTCTGAATAAAATGAAGTCACAAGAGAGAAGTGGTTCTTTCTGCACTGGTCATTGCATCATGGTCAGTGCCTGCTACACTGATGATTAAAGGCAACAATCGGCTCCCTCCATGATGTCTGTGTAGAACTGGGTCCTTGGTTTCCCCCAGAGATTCCTGCTCTGGGTACCATAGAAGCCCATGGAATGAATCTCCAGTGTACAGTTGTCAACCGTGTAGTGCTATAAGCACAACTATTGAAATTGATAGTTTTTCATTAAAAAGCTCAATGTTTTTTTTGTCATCTATGAAGTATCTACAAATAACATGGTAAATACAGTGAGTAATAAACTGTGCACTATATCATTGCTATTTGCTGAGAGCTGCTTTTATTTTTTCCCCACATAGTTGAAAGATGAAAATGATTGGTGATGATAGATAGAGAAACTGTGATAATATTTTTTTCAGTTTTATGGGATATTTCACTGCATCCATTAAGTACATTTTATTTGCTACAATTATGCTAAGTGAAATAGATAAATAATTCTTAATGTTACAGGGATCTGTGATACTTAGAAATATAGGCAGTCAGATAGTGATATAATGGAATGAAACTCCTGACCTACTGTGTCTGGTTAGGAGTTTGTATTCTATAAAATAGAAGAATGAATTTTAGGAACAATGGAGGTGAAGAGCAGAATATAACTATTGAGAGAAAAAAGTGAAAGCTTTTTGCTCTAGATAGGATATTACAGCAGTGGGAAGCAGGCCAGGGCACATTTACCCTGAGCTCACGTACCCCTCCCTTAGGCAACTTACCTGTGGCATGAAAAGAGTCCCAATCAGCTACTGGCACATCAGCAATGCCAATTTTATGCATCACCCCAGTCAGAAAGTAGATATAATCCCCCTCACCACCTATCCAGCAGAAAAAGGCAGATGTCTAGTGGCTATGCTGTACTCTCCACCTTCTTAAAATAAAGGCCAATTTTAATTTATATTCTCTCTTTTACCACAGTGAAAACCCTCTCAGAAAGCTTCTGTCTGAGAGAACAGGAGCAGTCATAAGTGGGTTGTCAAGGACTCTGTATCTTCTAGGGACTTTATAGGATAAAATCATGGGGTGAGATGGGTTTAAGGTGGGGAAACTTGGGAACTCACAAGGCAGATGGGCAAAACTTTGGACAGAGATATCTTTAGCCAATATAATTAATAGTTCAGGTAAAATCATTTTCTGAAGTGATCATTTCATCACTTCAGAAAAATGGGGAAGCAAGGTCATAGAAAGCAGGCATTTTACAGAGCAGTAACTCTCCTCTATGGGATTGGGAGGGTGACTCCTGACTTCAGCAGGGTGACAAGAACTATTTAGAAAATCAATTCTTAGGATATGGACGCATTTGCTTGGTATTTTCTCTTGAGGCCTGTCCCACTTCTAGGACATGATCCTGTCTCCATGGCTATATATTTCTAACTAACTCAGCTGCCTATAACAACAGGGCTTGGCCCTCAAAGGAGCCAGAAAATAAGTTCAGATTGCTTGCAGGACTGAAAGAGACAATCACCTCCTGCTGTGGGCCAAATCTCAAAACAAAAGGTAAATTAAATACAATCAAGTGCTAAGAATCCACAGTCCAAATAGTTCTCTGATCACCCTGAGGAGCACAAGAGTCACCTCCCCAATCCTCTACAAGAAGAGTCTCTGCTCTTAAACCTGCCCACTTACTATGACTTGCTCTCCCATTTGATCCCAGTTTAATCAATTTTACCTGAGCAATTAACCTTATTGGTTGAACATATTTCTACTCCACCTTATGCTTAACTTTCAGATTCCCATTTTCCCCTCCCCTGGACCCATCTAACCTCATGATTTCACTCTATACAAGTTCCTCAAAGAGACAAAGTCTTTGGCAACCCATTGAGACCCTTCTTGTCTCTCAGACAGAAGCTTTCCTTCTCCCAATAAATGTATTCCACTCTTAAACTACATCATTCCTAAAATTCATTCTTCAATTTTAGAGAACACAAACTCTTTCTGGATATATAGTAGGTAAGGGCGTTTCATTCCCCTATACCATTAACATGAGCCAAATTAACATGACTATACTTTTATAATGTCTGAAATTTGTTCCTTTTTCTGCAGTTTCAAGTGATTAATACAACTCACAGTGATTATAGTACTGGCAATATCGTAAATTTTATAAAACAGTCATTATAAGTGTAAAATACTTGCTTTGATTGTATTATTTAGTAAGACCTAGACTTTGCCATGACACTAGGTTATATCTTATAAAATAGAAGGTTCACCTATAATTGTTCACAAAAATTTCTACATCACTGGCTGCTTGAACAATTTTTAGTTAGATAAACTGTATTTTTTCAGTTTCTAGAAGGCTTCTATTATATTATTGAAACCAGTCCATAGGCTTCTAGGACCTTGGCTATATTTTGATGCATAATTCTGTTTTGAAACTTATATGAAGATTTATTTTTATTTTAGGAGTAAAGCCACTGCATTGACACTGATAGAGTGAAGCGAAAGCCCACTGCATTTATTTCCAATGGATACTTGCGGAATAGAGCATGTGAATTACTGAGGAGGTAAATTACCTTCATACATAGACAAAAATCAGTACTGTTAGGATTTTATGGCCCAATAGAGAAGCAGAATGATTGTATTATTTCCAAAAGATGAAAAATATTTCCAAAAGATGAGAAGTATAAAACAAAAAGAGGCCTTTATTCTGAGAACATGGAGAAAGATGACCAGCACCCCCCACTGCTGGAGTTCAATGATGTCTCTGGCAGACACATAGGGTAGAGGTATGTAAGTAGCCTCCGTGTGGGGTGGAACCTAAGGAGGACTTTAGGGATGCACAGGTAGCCCATTGGTCTTAGGTTTGGCGCCATAGGTAAATTTGCAGAGGCGGGGAATATGGCCTCACAGGTAAATTCCTAGGGGTGGGGGAGATAGGGTCTTCCTGCTTCTGATTGAGGCTTTCCTGGCTACAGAGTCCTGTCTGGGCCAAAACCATTTCACAGAATATAAGAAAAAGTAGCAGTGTCCTTTCTATTTAAAGAATGTGGAGAGGAGCCTACAGCCACCAAGGGTTTGCCTTTTTTTCTGACTGATTATGGGATTATAGGCTATATACGAAATTTAGTGGTGCTGGCACTGACATTGATATCATGTAAGGAGCTGATTTGAATTTTCTTTTGGCACCTGGGAAAGGAATGAGGAAGTTGTATTCAGGAAAACAAGAGGAAGTAGTCTGATTTGACCTTTCATCCTGATGAACTACAACAAGATATCCTGCAATTTATTCTAGGGCAAAACTCTTTAATGTACATCCTTCAGTTTAAATTAAGAAATGAAAATAAAGAATTTTTGCTATGTGTCTTCTCCCATGGTTAGTGGTAAACAATTCACAAGGAAAGTTCCAGTCATTTCCTTAAGGCATTGTGGATAGCATAAACAAAACTACAGATCAATTCACTTTCAAAAAACAGAAGCAGCACTAAAAGGCAGGGATAATGTCCTTCAATGCAAATGTCCCTTAACAGGTGAGATCAACATTTAAGAATACAATCATCTACTGATTTCTCTGACTTCAAGAAAGAGAAAAATTTACACTGTTATTGCTATAGGGTAATGAAACTCCAGGTCTACTATGTCTGGTATGAGCTTGTGTTCTCTGAGGTCAAAAAATGAATGTTAGAAAAAAAAACAGAAGTCAAGATAATATAATTATTGGGAGAAAGAAAGTTTGTGTGAGAGAGAGCAAATGTGTCCTAACTGGGTTGCCAAAGACTGTCTTTTCTAAGGACTTTTATCGAATAAAATCATGTGGTGAGATGGGTTGAAGGTGGGGAAAACAGAACTCACGATGCAGATGGGCATAAGATGAGACAGAGCTATGGTAGCCAATAAGATAGATAGTTCAGGTAAAGTTGATTAAATTGGAAACAAAGAGGGAAGGG
Organism: Cavia porcellus; assembly: GCF_034190915.1. Taxonomy (NCBI): domain Eukaryota; kingdom Metazoa; phylum Chordata; class Mammalia; order Rodentia; family Caviidae; genus Cavia; species Cavia porcellus. The sequence goes on from NW_026947515.1 coordinate 8,102,167, forward strand.
AGTCACATAGAAAGCAGGCATTCTTAGTCAGCAGTGAATCTTCCCTTAGGGGTTTGGGAGGGTGATTCCTTAGTTCATCAGGATGATATGAACTATTTAGAATGTCAGTCTTTAGGATAAGGATACATTTCTTTGAATGGTGACTCCTGACTTCCTCAGAGTGCTAGGGAACTATTTAGAATATTGGTCCTTAGGATATGGATGAATTAGTTGATCTTCTGTCTTGAGGCTTAGCCCATAGCAGGAGTTGTCCATCTTCTCCATAGTTGCAAGGTATCTGGGTTTCTGGATGGGCTCCTCAGAGGACCTAGCCCTGTCTCATTGCTAATCATAATTAACTAATTCAGGTCCACATAACAGTATTTTTAAGAAAATTGAATACAAATGTCTTGTGCTCTGGGTGAATGATCTGGGATGACAGTGTGCAATGTATATACCAGTGTTGCCCCCTGATTCACATGTTTTGAAATTTAGTTTTAGTGTATTTTTTCTTTTTATCCTTGAAATGAAATGGATTTGGAAATGAAAAGCCTGAGGTAAGGCACTTTTGTACACATATTTCTCTGTGTAGCTGAGATCAACACTGTTGAAGACAACCAGCTGGAGAAGTCTCTGACTATTGTCTATCATTTGGGATCCTCTTTGCAGGAAGGAGTTCCTTTTCCTGTTTATTTTTGACTTAGAAGGAGGATAGTAGAGCAGCAGTCAATCAGTGATGAAGAGGCGGGCTATATGAAATGTCCAATCAGGCGAGCTGTGGCAGGCTGTCTCTTCCGGTGTGTAGACATTGTTTACCTGTTTGGAACACAAAACTGGGAGCAGAATGCTTGCTGGATCTCATTTACTCATTCTATGTCCTGTGGCCTGATTATCAAAGAACCTGGGAGACCCTCTAGCCACGGCATGGTGAGGCTTTGGATGGGAGCCCAGAAATAGGATGGAATTGGGAGAAACCAGTTATAAGTTGTTAGAAACTGTTCTGGTGACTGTAGATTCAGGTATTTAGTTAGCTTCAGCTCCTGAGGTCTTCTAGCATTGACCTTGGGTCGTCCACTTTCCCTTTTTTCTCCTGCTGGGAGCAAGGATGATTCTGTGTCCTCAGAACCCTGAATTAACTATGATAGCAACAGACTGGAGTATCATATTTGAAATTCTCTACTGCCCTGGCACCTCCACCATAGGGAGCAGAGGAAGGAGCTTGGGAAGCCCCTGACTCTGATGCATTTTGTAGCTGGATCAGCAGTGGTGAGATTGGTCTCTGCTCTCATTCCAGGGATCAGCAATCTTGATGTTCTAAAGTTTCTAAATGTATGTAACGCAGGGCCTCATATCCACAATGGCACTCCTTAAATTTGTACTTTTTTGTGTTTATAGGGATTGACTAAACTTATCATATGTTCTCACATTTCCAACCCCATGACAGGTGCTGGCAAACATTATGAGATTTCAGAGATGTGTAGTGATGTGCTTCAATGGAGGAAGGCTTTCCAATCACCCAGTGAAATCCTGTGTATGATAATTAACAGTGAAAATAATTTCTGAACATACTTTATGTGACACATGTGCTCGTAGACCATGTTTGTGAGAAGAGCCATATAGGTTTGAATTTTGAGAAAAATGAATCAGATATAAAAGTGTCATCAAGGGTAAGGTAAAGCGTTCTTGCTAAGGACAAATTCTAGAAAGGGCTGCCTGTTAAATTCTCACTGAAAAATGCCTAAATGTAGTCATTTGCATGAACATATACACGTGATATCCTTCTGAATGGAAAGGAATATGGGTGTCATCTCCGAATTAAGAGCTGATTTAATAGCTTGGTTGATCATATACGTTGTTTAAACATGGAAATGCTCTGTAATGGACTTTACTAATTCATGTAAAGAGATGCCTTAAATTGAAATTGTGCATGGATATCATTAGTTAAGGCATGAAGGGTTTTCTGCTTAGGGTGAATCAGACAAGCTTGGAAAGGATGTGGAAGTGACTGGCAGGACACAGTGTGCAAATAGCAGGTCGTACAACAGAGAGGGTCTTCACTGAAATTCAGGTAGTTCTTAGGATAAGCATGCAGTTAAAGTTGAATTATGATATCTTCCTTGAGGTGAATAACACCAGCTCTGGTAACAATCAGTATTCCACATCCCTGTCAACCCATGAATTCTGTGTTCTTCACTTGAGATCTAATTTTGATTATCTCTAATTATGACCCAGTGTCATGAAGGTGAAATTTGAATTTTTTTTGTAACAGGGATTGAACTCATGATCTCAAGCTTGCTAGGTAGGTGTTCATGCTGCTGAGCTAAATACCCAGCTCTGAAAGTGTTTTCTATATACTATGTATGATATCAACATTGTTCCTCTGAAAATGTTGAATATTGTGGAATTTTTATATATTGTATGGATATAATTTTTAAAGCAAACCAAAGGTGTCGTGTGTAGTCACTTTTCAAGTTTTACATTGTCTGTGGGGTGTCTCAGTCAGGGTTTCTATACTTGAGACAGCTCTGGAACTTAGGCTAGCCCCAAACTCAAGGAAGTTCTCCTGCATCAGCATCCCAAGACGTATTTCTTATGTCTGAATGGAGAGTGATCACTTGGTGACACTGAGCTATAATTTGAAACTTATACCTGGTTTCCTTTTTTTATACATTTTTTACATACAGCAGTTTTCCATGAACATTTGAGTTATTATTTATGTATCATATTTGATGTTATTTATGTTTTTTTCTATGAAACCAAATTAAAATATCAAAATGCTACTTAAGTATATTAAGGACAAAGGACTCAGTGGCCTAAATGAGATTTGAAGAGATATCATTGTTAGTACATCAAAGTGATTCATGAGATATTTGTCCGCCACTGTGCTTTATGGATGCTGGTTCTGCAGGCTCTCACTATGAGCTCTGCTGTAGAGACAGTGCACAGCGACTCTTGCAGTGACTCAGCATAAGAATCAGTGCTCCTATTTGGCTGTTACATTAGCTGTGAGTTGCAATAGAGCATTAAATTTGCTGTCTCAAAAAATGTGTATATACCAAAAATTAATCCCCAAGACATGGAATTAAGATTTGAAGAAATCAGTCTCCATTCAGCTGTTTTGTTTGGTTTTATTTGTTTTGTTTAGTTTAGTTTTGTTTTATTGAGACAATTTTCTCTATGTATATCAGCTAGTTTTGAACCCTTTATGGAGTGCAGAATTGCCCTAACCTCAAAGCAACACTCCTGTCTCCTGTCTTAAGTGTGGGATTATAGATATTTGTCTTTTTACCCTAGAAAATATTGAGGCTTGTAACTTAGCTGTGTTGTAGCTTGGCATAATAGATGCCATCTTAAGGTTTGCATTTAACTAGTGCTCTGTATTTCTCTCACAAAAATAGAAAATCACACAGGGTATAAATCCCAGGAGAAAAGCAAAATGAGCTGTACCCAAAGAAAAAAATTAACCTGCTCAACAAAAGAAGCAGAATACGTTTGTCATCCAAAAATTATTGTAAGATTCTAGCTAAATGACTTCCAACAGGATCTTTTTGTGATTTTATCTTTTAAAACATCTCTAACTTTACAGTTCAGAGCGTCTTTTTTAGATCCTGAAATGGGGGTAGGGGTTCTGTATACAAGTGGTCCTGAGACCTGCTATTGAAATTCCACATTTCTCAATTGGGTTGCTTGGTTTCCTATATTATTGTTCACAACCTCAACTCAAGCTGCAGAAACCTTACTGACACAAGCAAACACCAGGATTAAATGACAGTGGCACTGAAATGAAAGAATAGTAGTGAAAAGGAGAGGAGAAAAAAGACAAATGCCATGTGCTATAATGCCCACCTCTTTTCCCCAGCAATGAAGAAGCTCAAACAGAAGAATGGCCATGTATTCAAAGACGCCTAACCTACATAGTGAGTGCAAGGCTGGCCAGAACTCCAAAGAGAGACTATGTCTTTAAATCAAAAATTAAATGAAAAAATTAAAAAAGCCAAGGAGACAGTAAAAGTATTTAAAAAAAAAAAACAATAATAGAGCTGAGTGAAAGTTGACTCATGTAAAATAAGTATTATTGAATGATGCTGCAGAGGAAAGAAGGCCATGTACAGGTATCCAGGAGACAGTGACAAACACAGACTTAGGAATGGCACCTATTGTGCTACAGGACAACAGTGACCTCCTTCCTCCAAAACATTTGCAGTTCACTAGACTGAGGACTTCTAAAAGCTCATGGAAATGTGAAACTCATGGTAAACAAGCAGCTTGAAATTCAGGCTTTGGAACATGGCCTTTAGCAGACATTTCATATTCAAATTGAAATAAGAGAAATATAACCCTGCCCTGTTTGCTGTCAAATGCGCAAGATTGAGAAATGAAGTCACAAAATGAAGTTCAAAAATTTTCTTAGAAAAAAAGAGAGAAGAATAGCCCTGAATTTTCAGGAGTGGTCTTCGGTGTTTTGGCCACAGACCTATTGTCAGGGATCATTTATACAGGAAAGTCACAACGTGGGTACAGTGTGGGTCTCAGACTACAATCAACCTATAAGCTTATAGCTGCTTAACTAATATTATTCATCAGGGGAACAAGTCAGCCAGAAAAGGTATGTGGAAAGAGCCAAGGCATTTTGTGGGAGCAATAGGCCAGTTGTTCTGGTCATTGAGTATGGTAATTGATGCATATCTGAACTTCCTGGAGGAAGTGGTGGTAACTTTAGTACATTTCAAGCTGTTGTTTTTCTCTTCAGGAGCATGTAGACATGGTCACTGCATCTTCACCTTCAGGTCTGCCTTTCTAAAGCAGTGCCTGTAGCAGTGATTGATGTATTAATTTTTTGCATTGACTCTTTGAGGTTCCATTTCCTCTCTGATTGTATATCTATTTCTGTCTATATTGACATCCTTTGCTAAAATCACAATACTATTTGAATGGACAAGGTGATGTTTATATATTTAAAAATATTCATTAATACAGGCCAGGGCTTTATCTCAGCAGGCAGAAACGCCTTCCTGAGAAGTGCTAGGTTGTAACTTTGATACGTCGTACCTAAAAAAAGTGTAATATAAATTGCAAGGAAAGAAAATAATTTCATTTGTGAAAATGTAGCTTTACAAAGTCTATAACTAAATACGTCAATGGCAAATTAAACCTTGTTAATAGTTATATGTAGTATCTAAAGTTGTTGGGGCTGGAGATTGAGCTCAGTTAACCAAGCAGCCACCTGGAGAGCCAAAAGTTATGACTGCAAACCCTCATACAAAAAAAAATCACAGTTTTCAAGATGCAGGGCTATGAGCACATTTATTGAAACTGATACGTGTTAATTAATAGCCTCAGTGTTTCTTTTGTGGTCTAAGAAATACCTGAAGATAACATGGCAATTACAGTGAATGATGTACTATCCCCTATAAGATTGCTATTTTCTAAGTTGTTTTTATTTTTTGTTTTCCCACATACTTGAAAGTTGAAAATGTTGGCTGATGCTGGGTCAAAAAACTGTGATAATCATTTTTTCAATTTAATGGTATATTTCCCTATATCCATTAAGAACATCTTATTTGCTACAATTACTTCAAGTCAAATTGGTAAACAATTCTTAAAGTTACAGGCAGCTGAGTTAGTTAGAAATACAGGCAGCCACACGATGATATAGTGGAATGAAACTCCTGACCTTATATGTCTGGTATGAGTTTGTGTTCTCTAAAATGCAAGAATGAATTTTAGGAACAACAGAGTTGGAGAGCAGAATATATTTATTGAGAGAAAAAAGTGAAAGTATTTTTCTCTAAATAGGATATTTTGGAAGTGGGAGGTGGAACCAGTGGACTTTTACCTTGAAGTCACTTTCCTCTTCCCTATTCAACCTATTGTGGCCAGCAAAGAATCTCAATCAGCTACTTGCATATCAGCAAAGCCACCTTTAAGCACCACCCAAGTCAAAAACAATATGTATGCCTCCCACACATTTCCAGAAGAAAAAGCCAGAAGCCCAGTGGTCATGGCGTTCTCTCTATCATCTTAGAATAGAGGCCATTTTGAATTTATATTCTCTTCTTTACTACACCAAAAATCCTATCAGAAAGTTTCTGTCTGAGGGAAACAGAAGAGGTGCTAAGCCAGTAGCAAAGGACTCTGTCTTTTCTAGGGACTTTATAGAATAAAATCATGTAGTGAGAAAGTTTTAAAATGTGTTAGATTACTGAGATTATTGAGGAGATAAATTAGCATAATAGAGAAGCAGAATATAAGAAATGTAAATGTGGTCCTTTACTTAAAGAATGTGGAGAGGAGCCCACAGCCACCAAGACTATGAGGCTATGCAGGGCCTCATGGCCGCGATGGCTCAACTTAAACTTCAGCTTTTTATTTTTTTCCAACTGACTAGGAGGATATGGGGTATATGTGACTTTTGACTGCATGTGGTGCTTGGAAGGTACATTTATGTCATGCCAGGAGCTGATAGGAATTTTTTAGGACGCTGGGAAAGAAATAGGAAGTTGTAATCAGGGAGAAAAGAGGAAGTGACCATATGAGTAAGCATCCCTGATTTCACCTTCTTCCACCCTGAACTACCACCATGAGGTCCTGTGATTGTTTCTAGGGCAAAACTCTTTCAAGTGTAAGGTCGGCGTCGCAGGGAAGAAGACCCCAAGGACTCACGTCTTTAAGGGTGAAAGCTTTATTTCCATGCGCATGGGGTCCGTCCAGCAAACGAGTGCGGAAGACCCCGAAGGGAAGTTACACAGGGTTTTTAAAGGCATAAACCGCAAAGCAGGCGATGTTACAGAAGCAGATCGCATTGGTTAGTTTTGAACGGCGTAGGGCTTGGCAGGAGCTGATTGGAGGCGCTCAGGGTTGGGTAACTTTAGTTTCCAGGGGTCATAGCCCGGTCACTGTATTCCCGGAACAGTTGTTTATCTTTTTTGGCTTTGTTTTTACCAACAGAAAATCCCTTCTTGTTTTGTACAGATAGATGGGGGGGGGGTGGCAGCTGTAAAGTTAACTCTTTCACAAGTATATCCTTTGGTTTGAATGAAGAAATCAAAACAAAGTATTTTTGCTATCTGCATTCGTCCACGGCTGGTGGTAAACCATTCATAAGAAATTTTGAGTCATTTCCTTAACGCATTTTAGATTCCATAACCAAAATTACAGATCAGTTCACTTTCAGAAAAAGAAGCAGCACTTAAATGCAGGGATAAAGGCCTTCAATGCAAGTATAACTGGCAAGGTGAGATCAACATTGTGTGATACAAACTTCAACTGATTTCTCTGACTTCAAGAAAGAGAAATGTTTATATCTATATTGCTATAGCAGAATGAATCTCCTGGTCTACTATGTTTGATATGAGGTTTTTATTTCTGTAAAGTCAAAGAATGAATTTTAGGAACAACAGAGATTAAGAGAAGAATGTACTTATTGAGAGAAAGAAAGCTGCCTGAGAGAGAGAAACGGAGTCCTGAGCAGGTTGCCAAACATTGTTTTTTCTAGGGAACTTTATAGAGTAAAATCATGTGGTGAAATGAGTTTAAGGTCAGGAAAACTAGGGACTCACAATGCAAATGGGCATAGGATGAGAAAGAGCTATGGTACCCAATAGGATTATTAAGTTCAGGTAAAGCTGATTAAATTGGGAACAAAGGGGGAAGGGAGTCACATAGAAAGCAGGCATTCTTAGGCAGCTGTGACTCTTCCCTTAGGAGTTTGGGAGGGTGACTTCTGAGTTCCTCAGTATGATAGGAACTATTTAGAATGTCAGTCTTTAGGATAAGGATACATTTCTTTGAATGGTGACTCCTGACTTCCTCAGAGTGCTAGGGAACTATTTAGAATATCTATACTTAGGCTATGGATGAATTTGCTTATCATTGTCTTGAGCCTTGGCCAATAGCATGAGGTGTCAGTCTTCCCCATAGTTGCAAGGTATCTGGTCTCCTGCACGGGCTCCTTGGAGGACCTAGCCCTGGTTCATGCCAAGAGTATTTAAGTAACTCAGGTGCCTGTAACAGTACTGTTTGGAAAATTGATTAGAGATGTCTTGTGCTCTGGGTGAATGATCTGGGGATGACAATGTGCAATGTATACACCAATGTTGCCCCCTGATTGACATGTTTTGAAACTCAATTTTAGTTGATGTGCTCTTTTTTCCTTGAAATAAAATGGATTTGAAAATTAAAAGTCTGAGGTAAAGCTCTTCAGTACAAACACTGTTCTATCAAGCTGGGTTCACCACTGTAGAAGAATGACAGCTCCAGAAGTCTCTGCACTACAGTCTATCATTTGGGATCATCACTTGTAGGAAGAGCTTCCTTTCCCTGGTTATTCTTGACTCGGAAGGCAGTAGAGCAGGAGTCAATCAGTGATGAAGGGGCAGGCTATATGAACTGTCCAATCCGACGGTACAATGCTGGCTGTGACTTCTTTCTCTTCTGGTGTCTCAGCATGATTTATCTGTTCTGAGTACAATAGCGGTAGCAAAACACGTGCTGGATCTCATTTAGTCCATTCGATGTCCTGTGGCCTGATTAGCAAAGAACCTGAGAGATCCTGGAACCATGGAATAGTGAGGTTGTGGATGGGAGCCCAGAAATAGGGTGGATTGGGTGAAACCAGTTACAAGTATTTAGGAGTAGTTCCGGTGTCTGGAGCCCCAGGCATTTAGTTAGCTTCAGCTCCTGAGGTCCTCCAGCATTGCCCATGGGTCATTCTCTGTCCCTTTTGCCTCTTGCTGTTGGCAAGGATGATTTGGGGGTCCTCAGAACCCTGGCTTCACTATGACAGCAGCAGACTCAAGTATCATCTTTGAAATTCATTGCTAGCCTGGTAACTCCAGCATCTTAGGCATTGGAAGGAGCTTGGGAAGACCCTGAATATGATGATTTGTAGCTTGTAGAGCAGTAATGAGCTAGGTCTCTGCTCTTTTTCTTCAGAGTAGCAGATCTGGAATGTCTGGAGTTTATTAATGTCTGTAATGCGGGGCCTCATAGCCACAATGGCTCAGCTTAAAGTTGGCTTTTTTGTATTTATAGCGATCTCCTTAAATTACAGTATGTTCTCATATTTCCATCCTCAGGACAGGTAGTGACAAAGGTCCTGAGAATTCAGGGATTTGTAGTAGTGTGCCTCAGTGGAGAAAGGCTTCCCAAACACCTGGTGAACTCCTGTGTATTATACAGATCAGTGCAAAATAATTTCTGAACATACTTAATAATTTAGGTGGCACCCCCACTCACAGTCTAGGTTTGTAGAGTTTTGAAGTCTGAGAAAAATGAAGGAAATATGAAAGTGTTATCTAGGACAGGGTAAATATTTGTGAAGAACAAATTCCAGAAAGTTCTACCTGTTAAATTCTCATCGAAAAATGCCAAAATTTAGGCATTTGCATGGACATATACATGTGATATCCTTCTGAATGGAAAGAGGTGTCATCTCTGAATTAAGAGCTGATTTAGTAGCTTGGTTGTTCATAGAGTGTTTAAATATGGAAATTCTCTACAATGGACTTATCTAAGTGGTGTAAAGGAGAAGCCCTAAATAGAAATTTTGTTAGGCATGAAGGGTTTTCTGCTTAGGATGGATCAGAGGAGTATGGAAAGGATGTGGAAGTGACTGACAGGATGCAGGAAGCAAATAGCAGGACATACAACAGAGAGGTCTTCACTGAAAGTCAGGTAGTTCTTAGAGTAAGTGTGAAGTAAAGTTGGGTTCTGATTGCTTCATTGAGGTGATCAACACCAGCTCTGGCAACAATCAGTATTCCACATCCCTGTCAACCCATTATTTTTGTGTTCTGTACTTGAGATCTAATTTTGATTATCTCTAATTATGCACCAGTGTCATGAAAGTGAAATTTGAATTTTTTTTGTACCAAGGATCAACTTATGACCTATGCTTTCCAGGCAGGCGTTCATGCTATGGAATTAAATACCCAACTATGAAAGTGTTTTCTGTGTAGTATGGAAGATATCCACACTGTTTCTCAGAAAGTGTTGAGTATTGTTGGAATTTTTCTGTATTGTACGCCTATAATGTTTTAAACAAACCAAAGATGTTTTATGCAGTCTCTTTTTAAGTTTCACTTTGTTTGTTCAGTGTCTCAGTCAGGGATTGTCTATTTTAGATGGCTCTGTAACTTAGGATAGCCCCAAATTCAAGGAAGAACTCCACCAGCCTCCCAGGATATATTTCTTATATTTGAATTGAAAGTGATCACTTGGTGACAGTGAGGTATAATTTACAGCTTGGGCCTGGATTATTTTTATATACATATTTTTTTAAAATACAGCTGTTTTCCACTATAACACTTGAGTTATTATTATTTATGTACCATATTTGATGTTATTTATGTTTTGTTCTATGAAACCAAATTAATGTTTCAAAATGCTGCTTAAGTATATTAAGAACAAAGTACTCATTGGCCTAAATGAGATTTGAAGAGACATCCTCTGTAGTCTATCAAAGTGATTGATGAGATTTTTTTTTGAATATTGAAATTGGTAAAATACAACGGAGCAAGGCAGCATAAGGCCAACTAAGATCACACAGTAAAATTGGTACACAACTTCACAACAGTCTACTGGGATAACAGTAATTGGTATCACAGTATATTTTGTTATCTTTGTAATAGTTGTTCTTTAATCACATATATCAAAGTGAGATGAAATACAGAACATTATAGAACTTATCAAGACAGAATATTGAATAGAGCAGTACCATTAATCAGAATAGAGTGAAACAATAATAAAAACATTTTCCTTAAAAGTAATAGTAGAAGGAAGTCCCCCTTATTTGCTATGGTCAACTTGCCAGGAGATGCTCAGATTTCCGGTTCCCATTTGCTAATATGGGGTGATAGGAGAAGAGGGGTAGGGAAGTGGGATGTTTGATTCTAGGTGGTGCATCAGTAGGTTCACTATTGCTTACTAGGGAGACAGGCTGCTTGTTTGTTTCACAGCATCCTAAGTTTCAACATAGCATGGATCTCAGGAGCTGCTGCTGGTTCTCCCCCTGGAAGGGCTGCAGTCTGACAGACTGCCACTGCTTACCAGGGAGAAGTGGTGCTTGCCTGGCTTCCCAGTGTCCTAAATTCCAGCATGGGATGGATCTCAGGAGCTGCTGCTCATTTTCCCCATGGAAGGGCTTCAATTTGCCAAACCACCACCGCTGACCAGGGACGGGAGGTGCTTGCTTGGCTTTCCAGTCAATTGGTTGGATAGTTACCTGCCTCTGTGCTTTGTGGTTGCTGGTCCTGCAGGCTTGTTACTGTGAGTTCTGCCTTAGAGACAGTGCACGAGGAATCTTGCCATGATTCAGCACATGAATCAGTGTTCCTATTTGGCTGTTACATTTGCAGTGAGTTGCAATCTAGCATCAAATTTGCTGTCTTCAATAATGTGTATATACACAAAATTAATGACCAAGACATGGATTAAAATTTGAAGAAATCAGTCTTCATTCAGCTGTTTTGTTTGGTTTTATTTGTTTAGTTTAGTTTTGTTTTATTGAGACAAGCTTTCTGTATGTATATCAGGTGGATTTGAACACCCTATGGAGCCTAGAATTGCCCTGACCTCACTGATGCCATCCTGTCTCGGCCTTTTGAGTGTTGGGATTATAGATATGCACCACCGCACTTTGCTTTTGATTCAGATTTCTAGGAGAGAATTTAAGATATCCCAAACCTGTGGTCTCAGCCTTCCATTGAGAAATATATGTATGATCCTTTAGGAGTTGGTGACCTTTGAGGATGTGGCTGTGAACTTCAGCAATGAGGAGTGGACTTTGCTGAGTCCATCCCAAAAGAAGCTCTACAGAGATGTGATGGGTGAAACCTTTAGGAACATGACTCTGTTAGGTAAGGATGAAATCTTTTTGTCACTCATGCTGTCAGAATATTGTTTCTTGCTCATTAGTGCTGTTTCATGAAAAAGAATATGAAAAAATTTTTAAAAATATCTCAGACCTGGACACATTATATCATAAATCTAAATGAAACCTATTAATTTGTATGTATTACTCTAAAGAGTCCTGGTATTTCTATGTCTACAATTCAGGTGGACTTGGGGATATCCAGGAAGCTGAAAAAGAAGGCAAAATTTACTGGAGCTACTTAAGGTAATTCACACATACAAGTAGAGGAATGTTCCTGAGTAATTAGTGAGTCAGCAGAAAAATGATCAAAGAAATGAGGCACCATTCAATTTATTGTCAGTAATATTCTCCGAAGATGTATAAGCTAGTGTATATATGAGGGAATTAAATCATGAAAATGTATGACATTGCATATAGATGAGTACGAAAAGAATACATTTTGAGTTATTACATTCTGCCTTCAGTTTTTCTACCCATATCTACATGTGAATATAACACATTCATTATCTAACAATTGCTAAGTTTGCAATAGAATTTTTAAATAAAACTGAGTCCTCATGTTTCCAAGCCATTCTCTAGAGAATCAGCCATTCTGATTAATATTCTTAGTAGGCTGGTGGAATGTTAGTGCACTCATTTTGAATATCATTATGCAGTTGTCTCTAGAAATTGATCCCCTCACACTTGTCCTGGATATTTTTAAAATCTCAAATCTGCATAAAATACTGATACATGCTTACTCATATACAAAGCAGATCAAGTTATAACAGATCAGGCCTTGAAGCTTAGCTATCTATCAATGGATTTGTGGAGAAGGAAAAATGTTAATAGACTCTCTGTGATTGTGCCTTTCTGTAAACCCAGCACACTAGGAATCAGATTTTGCAGAATGGCAAATTCAAGTTCAAACTTCACAGCTTAATGATCAGTGAAAATCTCTTAAAATAGATTTTAAAAAGCTACAGATTTTATGCTAATACCTGTTGTTAATTCCCAGTGCAGAAAAGAAAAAAATGTGTTATATAATGTCAAAAAATAAAGAATATAATGTCATTTGCCATAAGAAATAGATGGGTCTTTCACCCATCAATTCAGTGAAATAGCTCAGCTATACAACCTAAAAGGTCACAGTGTTTCTTTTAGATGAGACACCAAAATATAAATTGTGGAATGAAATGAAAGAAAGTTGATAGAGAAAAGTAAGACTGACTATATGGAAAAGGGAACTACAGGTTAAGGACAGAAGGGAGATTGTGATGGGGAAACATATCAGAATAATCTGTACGTGATACCCATATGTGCCCATACCCAAAGAGAAGCTAAAGATTCTGCATTTCAAAGTACCAACTTTTAAGATTTCCAAATGTGTGCCAGTCTTTTGGGAATGGTTGTTTTCAACATATCTTACAAGGCCATTCTGTTGCTTCATGGTCAGAATTTCTTAGCATGCATTAAAAACAGAACTTGACATTAATGCGGTCATTAAACAGAGACCCATTTCACTGTGAATTTTTCTTTTTTTAAATTTATATCAGGAAAGATTAAACAAAACAAATAAGTGGAAATAATGCTACTTTCAAAATGAAAATAAACAGTAAGAAATTGCAAGATGATGATTACATATGCTGCTCATGGAAATAGTTATGAAATACAAAATTGAAACATATGAAGTGGGGATTCAAACAGTGAGACTGCAAAGAGTTTTGTTCAACTCTCCAACAAAAAGTTAGTGATATGGTTATAAATCTTATATGTGATTTTTTTCTTTACAGAAATGACAAACTAGGGAAATCTTATGGACATACATCTTGGAATCAGTGTAAAGAAGTGTTCCTTGGTACTGCAGAAGGTAATGTGAATGTGAAAGTAACAGAAAAACATGACAATGTTCAGATCCATGAAAAATATTCCAGTGGAGGGCAAGCCTATGTATGCAACCAATGGGGGAAAGTTTTTACCACACATGGAATTTGTAAGAATCATGAAAGAATTCACAGAGGAGAGAAACTGTACATATGTAAGCAGTGTGGGAAAGCTTTTTCAACAAGTACATATTGTCAAGTACATGAAAGTCTTCACTCTGGAGAAAAACGTTATGAATGTAAGCACTGTGAGAAAGCTTTCAGCACATGTACTTATTGTGTAATTCATGAAAAACTTCACACTGGGCAGAAACCGCATATATGTAAGAAATGTGGGAAAGCTTTTAGCAGTAAAATTCATTTTCAAATAAATGAAAATGTTCACCCTGGAGAGAAACACTATGTGTGTAAGCAATGTGCGAAAGGTTTTATCCAACCTGGAATTTGTAAGGAACAAGAAAGTATTCACACTGGAGAGAAACCCTATGTATGTAAGCAATGTGGGAAAGCTTTTAAAACACAGGGAGATTGTAAGAAACATGAAAGAATTCACACTGGAGAGAAACCATATGTATGTAAACAATGTGGGAAAGCTTTTAAAACACAGGGAGATTGTAAGAAACATGAAAGAATTCACACTGGAGAGAAACCCTATGTATGTCAGCAATGTGGGAAAGCTTTTACCAGACCTGGACATTGTAAGCAACATGAAGGCATTCACACTGGAGAGAAACCATATGTATGTAATCAATGTGGGAAAGCTTTTAACACACCTGCATATTTTAAGGTTCATGAAAGAATTCACACTGGAGAGAAACCATATGTATGTAAGCAATGTGGGAAAGGTTTTACCAGACATACAAATTGTAAGGAACATGAAAGAATTCACACAGGAGAGAAACCATATGTGTGTAAGCAATGTGGGAAAGCTTTTAAGACACAGGGAGAATGTAAGAAACATGAAAGAATTCACATTGGAGAGAAACCATATGTATGTAAGCAATGTGGGAAAGCTTTTACCAGACCTGGACGTTGTAAGGAACATGAAAGAATTCACACAGGAGAGAAACCATATGTGTGTAAGCAATGTGGGAAAGCTTTTAAAACATGTGCATATTTTAAGGTTCATGAAAGAATTCACACTGGAGAGAAACCATATAGATGTAAGCAATGTGGGAACACTTTTAGCACATGGGGAAATTGTAAGAAACATGAAAGAATTCACACTGGAGAGAAACTCTATGTATGTAAGTAATGTGGGAAAGCTTTTAAAATGCAGTGAAATTGTAAGAAACATGAAAGAATTCACACTGGAGAGAAACCCTGTGTATGTAAGCAATGTGGGAAAGGTTTTACCCAACATGGAAATTGTAAGCAACATGAAAGTTCACACTCAAGATAAAACCAGTGTATATAAGAATCATGAGAATGGTTTGAACACACGTATATATTGCATAATGTATGAAAATCTTCACACTGGGCAGAAAACTTATATATGTAAGGAATGTGGGGAAGGTTTCAGCAGAAATGCTCATTGTCCAATACATTATAAAATTTAGACTGTTGTGAAACCCTGTGTATGTGAAGAATGTGGGAAAGCTTTCACCAAACATGGATATTGTAAAATACATCCATGACTTTACACTGATGAGAAACCCTATGTATATAACAGTTTGGCAAAGCTTTTACCACATACAGTCATTGCAAAACACATGAAAGAATTCACACTGGGAAAAACCACTGGATATGTAAGCAATTGGAGACACTTTCAGCAGCCAGATTGTAAGTGAAATACATGAAAAAACTCACACAAGAGATATATCCTATGTGTTATGGGAATACTCTCAGCATACTTGATCATTGTTACATATCTGAAAGAGCTCACTGGGCAGAGATCCTATGTGGATTAACAATGTGAGAAATATGGCAATCCATGTTTCTTGTTAAATACATAGAAAAATTGTCACTGTTCAGACATTTTAGATCTAAATTTACTTTAAAAATCACAAGGAGACCTGAAGAAATAATCAATACAGAAGTTAGATATCAATATTTCTTCACAAATATTCCAGAAATGACAAATCTGAGGTGGAGCTCTCCTTAGGTGCACATGTTGTATGGTTTTCAGTTAATCACTTGTACTTCTCTAGATTTTTTAAAGTGTGTTTGTGCTTCAACATGGCATCTTGTAATTAAAAATGCTAAACTGAAATGGGCTTTTCACTTTCAAGTATGGATAGTGTCTATGTACTTAGAATTTTTTCTGTAAAAGTTAAATTTTATGTTTTTTGGTGAATTGTAATGTTGTTTATTTAAAGAGAAAAAAGAAAACGTTTAGAAATAATACAGAATTTCAGAAAAACAAACAATAAGAAATCACTAGTTGATTAGTTTCATATTGTCATCTTAGAAGTAGTTGTTCAAGTTACAAACTTAAAGCATACAAAGTGATATTCAAATAATGACACTGTCAACAGTTCCCCTCAATGATCCAACAAAAAGTTATTAATATGCTTATCTGTCCTAGACACTTTTTTTTCTTAAAGAGGGTAAGAATAAACATGACAAAACAGAACAGAACAGTTCATAAGGAAACAGATTTCAAAGCAAGTCCACTGCAAATGTTCACTGTCTATCTTACTGTCTCTAGTTTTCTTCCAAATAGTTGTTCCCATCTTCACACACATTGAGTATATACCAAACATTATAGAACTAATCAAATAGTTACAGGGTGGTGCAGGCTTTTTCGGTCCTCAAGACTGATTTTGGGGAAGTCAATAATGACTAGCATAATGTCTCTTAATCTCTTTGTAGTAGCTGACTTTATCTTTATATATGCTGAAATGTAACATAAGAGACAAGACTAATATCACTCTGAACAGTGAATAATAGTATCCTGAGAAGGAGAAAGGTGAGGAATTGCCTAAAAAAAGAAGACAGAGAACATTGTTAAAAGTGTATCAGGATTTAAAATCTACAGTAGTCTTGTTGCTCTATTTAGTTCGGTTATATTTTGTTCTGGTCTGTCTACTCATATTAAATTTGAGGGCACAGAGAGATAACCCAAAAATAGCAGGTTATACCATGGTAACTATCCTTAACTTCCTATTAACTAAAACTGAAACACTCTATTACTTACATTGTCTTCTATGACTGATCTTCTTTGAAGCTGGTTTGTTTGAATGTTATTTGGCCTTGACTGATTTTATTCACATTTGGTATGCTTGCTAGTATCAAGTTCAAGAGAAGAGGCAACTACTGTGAAGATCACAAGATGTAAAAGCTATCCGTTAGTGGGCTGGGGATTTAGCTCAGTGGCTTAAGGCACCTGCCTGGCAAGTGTGAGGTCATGAGTTGGATCTCCAGTGCCCAAAAAATAAATAAAAGATATCCTTTCCAGGTTTGATTATTTTTTAATTAAAGAGAACAAAGATAGGAAATAAAAAACAAAGCAGTAAAAGGGTACAAGTAATACAGAATTTCAAGAAAAAATTCATTAAGAAATCACTAGTTAATAGGTTACATCTTGTCATCTTAGAAACAGTTGTCCAAATTATAAAATTAAAGCATATAAAGTGGACATTCATACAGTGAGATTGCAGAAAGTTCTATTCAATGATCCAACAAAAGCTCAGTAATGCGGTTTTCCATCCTACACACTCAAGCATGCAGTTATATCCCTTAGACCACCTTATTTTCCTCTCTTTTTTACAATAACAATTACACTCGTTGAGTTTTTTTACTCCCACAGTTCTTATTACATTTTTTGAAGAGAATAAATCCTAACATGACTAAATAAAACATAGTCGGTTAGAACAGAAGGGTGGGCATAGTACATGATGCAAAAATAGAGTATCAGATGATCAAAAATGGTTACCATTGTGCCTCTTGCTATTTTTAAAAAGAGTTGCCTATAGCATCAGGTATAATAGAATTGATCAAAACAGTACAGAACAAGACCAATAAAACCTACACTGCTGACCTTACAAGATTTCAAAAGAAGATAATAGTCAAACTATAATGGTTATCATAGTAAATCTTATTGCCTTCAAAGTGGTTGCCTATAGCCTCAAACTTGATACTATTAAATTAATAGAATATAGTAAAATCAGACAGAACAAGATGGGGAGAGCAATACTGGGGTTCAAATCAGGTTAACAGGAAAACAAATAGTTACTATAATATATCCCGATATTTTTTAATTTAGTTTTCCCTTAATTCAAAAAAAATAAAAAATAGTTTAATTTTTTAAAAAAGGATGGAGATTGAGATAAAAGAGGACATTGTAAAAGAACAACACTTGTCAGAATGGAACAGTTTAAGCATCATTGTATTTCACTCCCAGATAATCTAACATAATAGTAGTCACCATAGTGACTCATTCCTTGAATTATTTGAGTATAACTTTGTATACTATAGCATCAAGCATATCAAGACACTGTGAAGCCATTCAAGAGAATGAAAGAATTACAGGGTATTTAGAACCAGTTAACAGAAAACGAACAATGGTTTCTATATTATCTCCTTGCCTATAAAAATTTTTCTTTATACTATCACATATAGTAAAATATAGTAAGAAACAACATATTAAAACCAGAGGAAACAGATAGTTTGTGAGAGAGGGACCATTCTTACAACACTGATATTGAGCCCAGTATTGATCATGTTGGTTAATTTTGAATATGCTGGTGAGTTAACGTGGCAAACATTTAGCTGAACACGTTTCTGTATGTTTGGTAGGAATATTAGCCAACAGAGTGTTTTCATTTATATTATTTTTAACACATTATTATCTAGCTTCATTCTCAGAATTATTTTGTCACATAAAAGAAGTTGGTGGTAGTTTTTCCTTCAACTTGATTTAAGAATTGAAAAACAATCAGTATTCTTTATTATATACTGGATAAAATTTGAAAGTGCAATTACTGTATCCCAGCTTTGTTGTTGTTATTAAGCAGCTGTGATTTTTACACATTGTCTGTGCTCCTTATTGCTCTGTTCATCAGACTATTTCCTTCGGATGCATGTGGTTTGGGGACATCAGTGGACACCACATATCCATTAAGGGTCACATTTCATTTTACTTACGGATGCTACCATTTACTTTGTATCTTCAAGCTATCTCTATAATATACAATTTTGTGAGTAACTCCTTTCAGTTACTCAGATTTAATGCACATTCTTGCAGGGCGTGGTTACTGCTGGAGGAAACTGGGCCTGGTGAGGGCCTGGTCTCTAATTTAAGGCTTCATACCCTGACCTGCCTGCAGTGTCCCCATCTCATGACCTGCTCCCTGTAAACACCTGTCCTGCTCCATAACTATGGTGAGTCCACATGTGGCAGTTCAGATCTGCACCTGGGTGGAAAACATTCAGTCAGGTTGGGCTCTGTAACAGACTGACCTTCTCATACAGAGCTCCCCTGAGTGAGAGAGGGGGCCTCAGGCATGTAGGGAGGAGCTCTGGAAACATTCCAGCACTCTGCTGTCCAGCATGCAGTGTGTGATGCTTTCCTGAGAACTTACTCAAGGATGAGGTGGCCTGGACCTGGGACTTTTTAAGCCATGGTTCCTGCTAGATGCCATTGTGTCCTGCACCTCTGCCTGGACCATCTCTCTGACTTTACATCTCCACATAGATCTGAGCAGACACAGTCTTCCTCTACCAGGCTCTAACTCTATGAAGAGGCTTCAAGTGTAAAATCTGTGACCCTCAAGTTCATCTTATATACATTTAACCTGGAAATTTCACTTCTAGGGGTCATTATAAAAATGACATTGACAGACACTGTATTCTCTTCTTAATCAGTTAAGGTGTAGACTGTTAGAAACCATGAACTTACCACAGCACAGCTGCTGAGTTAATTATAAATTACAGCCAATGAAAATGCTGAAAGAAGGCCATGTCCTAGGCCATGTCCCTGATCTTTCCTGAGATGGAAGAGAGCTTGTGTCCTGGCTCTCTCTCCACCCAGCAGTGAAGAGACACAGGCCTGCACAGCAGGTGAGGACAGGAGAGAGGAGCTGGTCAATGGCAGACCTGTCATCTTGGGAGGGATGCCTTTTGGGTTTTTGCATTTTATTTTCCACTGCATTATTTATAGTGCTCTATTCAATATTAATTCTTTTCAATTCACTTAAGAATAAATAGTTGGTATTTTCTTGAATAGGTGAGTGGAAATGGATTACTTAGTATTCTTTTATATGTAATGTAGGATATGCATATAGAAGAACATTCAAGTTTCACTTTATAGTTACATAAAATAAGGAGTCCTTTTATTCAGAAAGGCAACACATCATTCATGACTAACTTTTAAACCCCCAACACATGAAGCCATGCAGATCCCGCTGTGGTGTGTGTCCTGCCCTCCCTACCTGAGAAGTCACTGTGTTCATCTGTGTCTGGTAGAGGACACCCAGAATCTTCTTCAGAGTTTCTTTTTCCAGTAAGGAGGACTTGAATCTTCCTGTGCTCAGGCCAAGCAGGGAGTGTGCAGCATGCAGAGGAGCCAGCACCTCCTGCCTTACACCCATTTCCACCACCGCATCCATGCTGCAGCCCTGCAGGACCAATAAGGCAGAGCCACCAGGGTGCAGCAGAGACTCCGCCACCTCAGCCTAAGGGGCCTCAACTCCTGGGTCCTGTCCTCAGCGTCCATCAGGCTCCAGGCTCTGCCACGGATTGGACATTCTTAGTGGGCCAGACACACCATCAGTGCCTTGGTGCAAAGTCCATTTTCCACAGTGAGCCTTCCATTCTGCAAATTTTGATCCATTCCTTTCTAAATGAGGCTGAGGCATTGGAGACAAAACCCCACACACTGGACTTACTTTTTGTTTTGTTTTGTTTTGTTTTTCTTTTCCTTCTTCTCTTTCTTCTTCTTCTTCTTCTTCTTCTTCTTCTTCTTCTTCTTCTTCTTCTTCTTCTTCTTCTTCTTTCTTCTTCTCCTTCTTTTTCTTCTTCTCCTTCTTCTTCTTCTTCTTCTTCTTCTTCTTCTTCTTCTTCTTCTTCTTCTTCTTCTTCTTCTTCTTCTTCTTCTTCTGCTTCTTCTTCTGCTTCTGCTTCTGCTTCTCCTTCTCCTTCTCCTTCTCCTTCTTCTTCTTCTTCTTCTTCTTCTTCTTCTTCTTCTTCTTCTTCTTCTTCTTCTTCTTCTTCTTCTTCTTCTTCTGCTTCTTCTTCTGCTTCTTCTTCTGCTTCTGCTTCTTCTTCTTCTTCTTCTCCTTCTTCTTCTTCTTCTTCTTCTTCTTCTTCTTCTTCTTCTTCTTCTTCTTCTTCTTCTTCTTCTTCTTCTTCCTCTTGCTCTTTGTCTTCATCTTTTTCTTCTTCCTGGTTTCTTTGTTGCTTTAAATACATATTTAGAGGTGCATTTTGCCAAAAAACTTTCCTTCTCTTTTCACACCCCAGTTAACTGAAATTTTTAAAGATTTCTGCTGCAGTTCACACCCTATGTGTTTGAACACTCAGAATCCATTCTGCAGCTTAGTAGAATGAGGGAAGCAAAGCAGAAACTGAACTTGGGGATGTGACTGTGCCTTCTAAGACTCCAACTCATATCTTTTTACCTCAAAAATATGTGCTTCTGTAGCAGCTGAGTCTGGCACAGACAAAATGAGTTTCCTGCATTCATATCAGACAATCTCATTTCCTCTCAAGCACATTGTATCAGCTTTCTTATGGCCAAACTTGAAGAATTATTTCCAGTACATGAGAGGCTGCCACTGGTCCTGAAATCATGATGGAACTTTTTGTAAACACGTAGTCTGATCTACACCCTGGGACAGAAGCTAAAAGAGGCAGAGATGGCTGGCACAGATAGAAACACCTCAAATTTGTCAACCAACAGCAGCAGCAAGCAGGAACCAAGTTGCTGAGCTTTCACAATTGGGTGATGGAATCATGTGGTGGATTGTGCCCTGGGTTTACTGAGGCAACTCAGTACATCTAGGTTGCTGCTTCCATCCCCTTTCCTTCAGTGCAATACAAACAGAAAGTCATGCACATGCATCATTTATTTGCAATTTTTCTATTCCAGGAAAAAAACTTGTGTTCATGAGAGTCCACATCTCTGCCATAGCAGACCCACCCACGAGCATTACCACAATGTCTTGTAAAGGATCACTTTATTTATACAAAACGCAGAGCAATGCTCCCAGCCTTGATTTTTCCAGACTGGTGCATTTTCAGTCATTTCTTGAAGGGAAGCTAAACGATTTAGTTTGAGTAAACCAAGTGTGTTACTGTGATTCTGTGTGACATCCTTGCTGCCAGACCTGATGAAGGCAATGAGTGGGATCCGCTGGAGCTTTAGCTCCAGAGGGACATACTTAGCACAGCTGTGTCAGGCAGTGCTGCCCCTCACCTGACTGGCCACCCAGGTTTCCAAATGTCATTTCCCAGTGCTGTTACTGGCTTCAGGAGTCACTGGATTGCAGTGGAGATGCCCAGTGCACTGGTTGGCCCAGGGAAAACCTTGTTTTGGCATGAGTTGGTCATTCTTAGTCCTGCAGATCTGTTGCCCTGGGGCCAGGACAAGGTTCCCCCAGCTGCAGTGACCAGCATCATCCAGACAACTCTCCTGTGCACACTCTACACAGAGGCTAGGGAGGGTCCCACTTCCTTCCTGCTTCAAAGAGTACTGTGAATCAAACTCTTGAAAATTTGTGCAGCATTCTGTGTGGGAGAAAACTCTATTCTTAGTCCCAGGGAAGGCTGTTTAGAGCTCTGATGGGAGCTGCAAGATAGGGCTGTGCTCTGCCCCGCATGTCCTTCCCATTGTTGTTCAGCACCTGCCTTAAAATATGTCACTGGATGGGGAAACAGCACATTTCAAAGATGTGTGCCTGCATGAATCAGGCTTAGGAGTCTCAGTGTTTTGTGTGCTTGTTGGCCATGTCTGGTAATTTACTTTGAGTTAGAAGAATTTGTCATTTCCCTCACAAAATGGACTCATGAGACCTCTTTAATACTTGTAATAAAAACCATCTATCTGACTAAGGTTGTAAAGAAATGTTTCCTGTTGTGATTTTTGCATTATTGTTTTTCAAATCCAATGAATCAGCCCTTTGTAGCTCCCTTTGTATCACTGAAATCATGGAAAACATTTTCCAACATGAAAAGATGAGTACATACACAATGGTCTCTACATTTTCCCTGCAGATTTTGTCTATCTGTGGTTTTCTCTTCTATCAAACAGCAATAGCATCCAGTCTCCTCCAGGATTGTTTGGCCAAACAGAATCTGATGCACTGATATGGAAAACCCAGGGTAGTAAATCACAGTGAGAGAAAGGTCAGTGGTGGGTGGGGACTAGCAGGAGAGACCAGGTATATGGATGGGTCCAATACTGAGCAGAAAGCTGAAACTAGACAGATGTGAAGATTGTATCAATTGACAGTGTGCTTACCTGTGACTCAACTGAACATGTGAAACTAATAAAATCTTAACTTAAAATTAAATTATCTTAGAATTTAATGCTTCAAAGAACTATAGATTTTAAGAGTACAAATGAAAACTGAGAGAAATAGAAGAGGTAAAGGGAAGGGGAAATGAAGGGCCAGTACTTTGCAAGACTTAGCCCTAAGTGGAGCTGAGGACACCTGCCATGGAGCCAGTGACAGACCTGCCTTGGAATTCCAACAGACCAGGTATCTGACCTTGATTTTTAGGTTGATTACGGAGCTGGTGAGGTCATTGGAGGTGAGGCTGGCACAAGATCTGTAAGTAGACCTTGAGCTCAATCCGGTACCAGCCTTGCCTTAGAAAAATCCCCAACTGTCCTTGCTCCTTGCAAGCCCCAAAGCCTCCCAGGGCCTGTCAGGGACAGCTTTGTGTACAAATGCACCCCAGGAAAGCTTCCTATTTTGCCTCACCCCACTCACTTCTGCATGCCTCTGTGTTGCCGGAGGTCCCAAGTCTGTCTTTCTCCCTGTAATGTGCCCCATGTCCTCAGAAACGAACAGACCCAGGCCAATTCCTTCTCACTGTAGTTCTCATTTTCAGTGAGCTAGGCTTGTGCCAACTCAGATTAGGTTGGCTGGCTGTCCCACCTTCCTCAGCAGCACCTGCCAGGTGCCAAGAAGGAAAACTCTGATCCCGAGGAGGACAGGTGTAAGCAGCACTACAGGTCTGGCCTCCCTCCCCAATGGCCTTCCCAGGGTATCCTGTGTGCTAAACATAATCAGCCCTCACTTGCTCACAATGTTCCCTGGACAGTGCTGTGACCACCTGTCCTCCACTCTGCAGAAAGCCTGAAATGCAACTCCCTTTTCCACCCTTGTGGCATATTGCCTCTGTGAGAAAGAGAGTGGAGTCTGCAGTGTTACTCTTATCATGGGTGCTCAACAGGGTGCTGCTCTATAACTATCTGAAAACTGAGTGGATAGTGGGAGTGCTTCCTGCCTGCCTTCCCTCCACCTTCAGTTCATATACTGATGCATCACCCCATTCTGTGTACCTTTGTGAGTCTCCCATTCCCCTATTTTATGTCCATGTGTACAGAGGCCAAGAATTAGGGACTCTCACCGTAATGTGGGTAGTACCTGGTCAGCTCTGCAGGGTGAATTTGTGGCCTTCATAATATGGAAGCAAAAGAGACCAGTGTTTGCTTCTGCTCTGCTCATTGCATCATGGTCAATGCCTGGTACATTGATGATTTAAGGCACCCAGCAGCTCCCTCCATGATGTCTGTGTGGAACTGGGTCATCTGGCATCCCCCAGAGATTCTTGCTTTGGATACCATGGAAACACATGGAATGACTGCCCAGTGTCCTTCAGAGTGAAGACAATGCTCCAACCAAGTGATGGATCCTTGGCAAGAGGCAAAGCTTTCCCACAGGAAAGGAAAAACCACAATAAACCAGGGTCCCTGGTCTGGGCAGACCTAGTTTTAGACCCAACTCCTCCTTCACACTTCCCTTGACAACTTAGACAAGACACAATGCCTCTCAGTTCCTTTCCAGTGTGTCCCCCTGAACTATGGCATTTGCTTCCTAGGGACATCATCTGAAGTGAGAGGTGACACTTTTAAACCTTATGGGCTGGTGTCATGTGTACACAGTATACAGAATTAGAGGTGAATTCCATGAAGGGGTTGAAGGGAGGTGAACACAGTGCACACAGGCCTGGTTCCTGCTGTATGGTGGTGGAAATTACACTCTCCTCCTATACATGTTTCCCTGGTGGCATAATGAGGGGGCAGAAGTTCTTCAGATCAGCCATCATTATGTCCCCTAAGCATCTCAATTTCTTCTATGTATTGGTGTTGTGGCCTCAAGTCAGGACTTCACACAGGCTAAGCAAGCACTATGGATGTAGATGCACCCTCAAATCTACCAGCACTATGCCTACATTCACACCTGTGTGAGTCACCACACCCATGGCAAGGGTGCTCAACTGCTGACAGCTCACCTTCTGATGGCCACCTCCTGAGTAGCTCATTCCTTGAGTGTGGGTCACACGTAGTGAATTTTGTACTGGTTTGCATTAGCCAGGCTGAAATTGAGCCCAGGTCCTCAGGCATGTTAGGCAAGTGCTGTATCTTGAGCTCTCTCCCCAATTCCTTACTTGTTCTTAATAACACAACATGGCAGATGTAATGGGATGTGACTATCAAGGTTCACACATAAAATGACTGTGACCAACCTCCTGCTCTCTCTCCTCTGTTCTTCCTTCCTCTCTGTTTCATTCTGTCTTCCTCTCTAAATCTCTGATTATCTCTGCATTTTCCCTGAGGAGAATCTGACTCTTTGCAGAGAAAAAGGTTAACAGACTGAGAAGTCATCAGACCTCCATCCTAACTGAGTTCCTGCCTCTTAGCAAGAGAGAGAGAGAGCCTGAGAACAGATTCTGCCACAGCAGTGTTTCCACTGAGGCTGCAACCTGGTCAGGAGAAACTATGGTGGATCCCCCAGCAGCACCTCCTGAATGCCTGACCCATAGAACCTGAGAGAACTGAAGTTTACCTGTCGTACCTAAGTTTGCAGCAATGCAATCATCAGTGGTCACTGATGCACTATAGCAGATGTGAGGTTCTGCCCCCACCACTGTCCCTCACCGGGCCTTCTGTTCTCGCTTCTCATCTCTTTCTTGACTAAAAAAGTTGACTTTGAATCTCTAAATGGTTGGTCCTCTATCTTTTGCCACACAGACTCAACTCTGTACAGCATTAGGGCCTGCATGTCTCAGGTTCAGGCATCAGTTCCATCTCAGTTAGGCTGTTCAGATGCCCCCATGTAGTGACCTTGACCTCTGTGTGCCCTTGCTTTATTGGGATATAGCTCTGGGTCTTCTCTTCCACGACAATCTGCAGTGCTTTATCCCTCTCCTTCAGCCTTCCAGCTTCTGGGTGGTCAGTGACATATTGTCCTGTTCTGTGTTGGTGCCAGCCTAGCTCAGCCCAGGAATAAGGTGAGAATTTGAGGCATGTAGATTGAATGAATCAGATCCCTTTTCCTCTGAGCTACCCAGTGGGTGCCCATGGCATCACTGTGTGTTCATGTGTGTGTGTGTGTTTGTGTGTGTGTGTGTGTGTGTGTGTGTGTGTGTGTGTGTGTGTGTGTGCATGTGTGTGTATCCCTTGGGATGCTGCTTGAAATCAGTCCCATATGTTTAGGCTCAGGTTCCAGGAGCTTGAGGGCTGCTTTTCTGATGCATTTGGGAGTGGGATGGGTCCTGTGCTAGGAGGTTTTTCTCTTTTGGACTTCTCCCCCATCCTCTTCACTCTGCCCATGTCCTGTGCCTTGGGCCTGGCATTGTCCCTCTCTGGGCACTGGTTCTGAAATGTCCATTGGGAATGGAATAACACACATAGTCCTTTACTGTGGAGATTCTATCATGCTTGGGGGTGAGGCACTAGAGGGTCACATGGGGTTCTCTTCACCTGCCCACTGTCCCCATCCACACCTGCCTGTAATTTGATATCATCCCTACAAAGAGCATCATCTTCGGGTTACCTCACATTGCCATTGTCACATGCAGTCCATTGGATAGAGCAAGGCCTGGACTTCGAACTCACCACTCACTGTCACTGATGCCTTGCCCCAAGCCTATGACACATTATAGGCCTACTTGGTTCAAAGACCATGGGAAAACTTTCTATCGTCCATCGAATTCAGGAACTACACCTTAGGTCATACTGGGGCACCCACGTGCTCAGCTATTTCTTTGTGGGAATCCTAGTGGCTGCTGAATGAGTGACCTAACCTCTCCTGCTGCCCAGCCCCCAGTGGCAGCACAGTGCAGCCAGGACTTGGGGGAATGACTTCAGCCTGGAGCATTTATAGCTTGGAGCATCCAATCAGCTGGCCTCTGTGAAGGCTGCAGGGGTTTACACCAAGACACAGCAGATCTGTGATTGAAGGCCACACCCCAGCCCTCAGGAGTCATGGAGAACTCTTGGGTCCCCACCATCTACCCCAGCCTGGCCATGAGCCTGGTGGATTCGAGTTCTGGTCTGGTTTTTTCTACCTGGGACTTGATTCCTCTGCTGTTTCCCAGTGCTCATTTCTCCAGCTTCTTTGCCTCCTTGACCATTATGTTTCTTTTCTTATGAACACAGCCCATTTTTAATTTTGCTGTGTTCATGTGTCTTGTTCATTGACTGAATTACTGGTTAAGAACTAAAACTTATAGGTGGTGACATGCTGAGCCAGATTTTATGTAAATTTACTCTGTCCAGAGAAGGGGACATAGGCAGCCATATTCATGACACTGCATGGAGATAAACCACAGGGGAATTCAATGGACATGCTGCCTGTGACACTGCATTTTCTATACTGGGTTATAGACTTGCCTTGGAACACACAGTGCCTCACATTTTAATGGTTGTATTACAACTACAAAACTTTACTTTTGTGATTTTTTTCAAGTTAAGCACTCATAAATTAAAATTAATAATTTATCATTGGAAATATCTAAAGAATATACATGGGTGTGACACTCCCATGGTGCTGCTCTGTAACAAAAGAAAGTGTGTTAGCCTCTTTCATATGAAATGGATATGAAATGACCTACATGTAATTAAACATGGAGCAGTTTTGATGTGTATATATCTATAAAGCCAGGAACATAATTAACAAAACACAGAATCCTAAGAATTACAAAAAAATTCCTGTATTCTTTTTCTATGCCCTGCCAAGAGTCCATGAATACATGCATGAAAAATTGATGCAATCTGTCTGGATTTTCCCTTCTCAGACAAGGCAAGATTAAACAGTTACTTACAGCAGGGTAAGGCAGAGGAGAAACATAACTTCAGTGATGCAGAAAAGGTAGGAAACCTGAATTACAAGGACATAGGATGAGTGTGGGCCAGGATCTAGTAGGAAGGAAAATAAAAGAAAATATATTTGTGTAGTGAGTTGATGAAAATGTTCTGGAAGAGGACACTGGTGAAGGTTTCACAATATGGAGAATGCACTAAATCCTACCAAACTCATCAACTGAAACAAGAATAAACCCTTAAATTTCATTTACAATAATTCTATCACTCACATCCCAGAATAGAATAATAATAAATAGAATGATATGTAAATCTGGAAGAGAGGGGAATGGCAGGTGTGGGTCAAGAGCTGCCTGCAGGTAGAGGTCAAGAGATGACTCCTGCTGGGGAGCCACCAGGAGATCCAGCTATGCAGCTGGTAGAGAAAGGAAACATGTGCCTGCTTTTACTGTGGGGTCAGCGCTGGTGATGGAGCAGCAGGTGGAGCTGGCACGAGCTCTGCAGGTGCAAATTCAGCATGCACTGGAATTGCCTCTGCAGTTGCAGGAGAAGAAAACATCACTGACTTTCCAGGGACTTCTCAGGAACAAACCTCCCACTGCCTGTCAGAGGCAGCTGTGTGAATGAAAACAGCACCATTAAAGCCTCCCAGACTGCATCCCCACACTGACTGCTGAGGTGATCATGTTCCTGTGTCTCCCATCATCTGGGCACATTGCTGAGTTCCCTAGCACATTCCTCCTCTCAAGGCCAAAACCCACATTCCAGGGCTCCTTACCCTGTGACTTAGGCACCAGGGACTTAGGAGGCTCAAGCTGGTCCATGAGAAGCTTGGCCGCGGAAGCCACCTTGGAGTTCAGCTCCAGTGAGGAGTCAAGGACAGGAGATGCGGACCTGGAGCAAACAGGGCAGTAACAAAGGGAGAGTTCTGGCCTCTCTTCTAAACACTACGTACACAGGTTACCTTAGCGAGGGGCACATGGGTCTCTAGTCTAGCAAGTTCAGTGTCCACTCCCACCCTCTTCCAACTACAGTGTGGCAGTGTGGGCCTTGGGATCCCTGAGAAGCTGACAGAATGCTCCATTTGAGGCAGTCCTTGCTTAGTGGTGTGATACCACTCCCTTCTTTAGGGAAGCATGACACAGATTCTGCCTGCCCTTCCCCACTGCAGGTCAGCTCAACAAAGGCAAAGACTGATATCTGCCATGTCCTTGCACTCAAGGGCTCAGGGCTGGTGCTCCATGAATATCTGAGAAGTGAGGAATCATCAATGTCTATCCTGCCTTTCTGCAGTGTATAGGTCAGGCAAAGATCTGCTGCCCAGGTCTCTTAGTCTCTGTAGAACTCCTCCTACATGGTCTGTAACCACTTCTAAGGTTGGCCTTGGACATAGAAAGACTTCCTTGAGGTGAACAATATCTGTTCTGCTGCCAATGCTGACCCTGTGGCCTTCAAAGAATGTCAAAACTCAAAAGGGCAGTGGTTGCACCTGTTCTGCTTACAAGATCATGGACAATACTCAGAAAAGTGTCTTCACACAGGGTGTCTTCATGTGTATTTTGGCTTGATGACAACCACCCACTTCCAAGTGATGCCTGGGGCCCATGGACACTTTTCCATTCCTAAGAATTCCTGCCCTGAGCATACCTTGAAACCCGTAGAGTGACTCTCCTATCTCCTTTCCAAACAACAGAACAGTTTTCCCATGTGTGTGAGTCAGTGAGGTGGGTGGAAGGTCATCCCTGGGAATCAGGACAGCCTCCTTAGCAGGTCTTCATGGGGCCAAGGCCACAGCTAATCCCTTGCCATGGAGTCCCCATTTCATCCTCAGTGACCCTGCACTCTGGATCCACTCAGCACCCCACAGTTCAGTGTTGTAAAATGAGAAGGAGGTGCTTGCACATGGCCAGGACTTGAATACACAGGTGGCCAAGTCTCACGGGGCTGCTCAGGTGAGAACTTAACTTGCCTGTATCTGAACTACTCCTGGACTCAGTGTCTCTGAATGGCTGGTGGTTGAGCCTAGGGATATGTTTTCTGGGCTTCCTCTTGTCTCTGGGTGCCTCTGGGCACCTCTGTGTGCCAATGAGTCCTGGCCTGGGTTGCTGACAGCTGGGTGTTTCCAGTTGAGCTTCCTGAAGCATCTGGACCAAGTGAACCATCCTCTCCATATGTTCCCACGTGGTTCCCTGACACGGGGTCCGTATGCTTGGGCCACTAGCCCTGGGAAAGCAGCACAGCATGTTCCTTGTTCACTCCCTTGAGCCAGCCATCTATGAAGGCCAACTATCACCAGACCACAGTGCCTGGTGACCAGAGTCTTCAGAGTTCTGTTTGGACATATCACCAAGGAAGTGAGGTCATATGCTGGGGTCCACAGTTGAGGCTCCCCCTCTGATGCCTCCTTTCTTTTTATTGTGAGCTAATCTGTGTCCTCCTTAGAAACAGCAAGTTAAAAAACTAGCGCAATGTGTGTATTTTTAGACCTTTCCATTCAAAAGATCCTTTCCCTTGAGGATGAGGTTCACAGTTTCTTCATGTAGAGATTTCTCAAATTTAATTTTGACTGTCTTTTATGGACTTATGTTAGTTTCATTTCATTATCATTAAGGAGCATGGAGATGTTCCCATAATGCCCACAATAATTTTCCTTAAAGGACATGAAATGTTTCATGTTATAACACCCATGTGTCTAGGAAAGGAGGATTCATAGCAAGTTTTACTTATGTTTACCTCAGCCATACAATGTAGTGCTCCATACTCTGACCTCCTTTGATTAGGGACAGCAGGTGGTGAGGGCAAGGGGAGACTTTGCAAGGCCATGGACATCTTCACCCCGTGCTGATGAGGACACGTGGGATTTCCTCCTGGGGAGTTTGTGTCCTAGTCACTGTTTTCACTTCCTGTTCTCCTATCCCAAAGAGACCATGGGCTTTGTGTCCCTGCTGGGTAGTTTGCCTGTCCTAGAGGTGATGGTGCTGAGCCTGTTTACTTTCAATGCTCTTGGTTGGTCTCCTTCAGGCAGCGTCTTTGTGCTAGCCTCTGCACATACTGCTGCTTATTGGTAGTAGAGCCACCACACACTCTCATGGGGCTGAACCCGCCAACTACAACTTGTTCATGCATCTGTCACCCATCTACTGATCCCATTTTTTCTGTTTCTGGGTTGGTCCTGGAAAGCCAGCTGCCACAGCCATTCTTATACATGGTCTTGAGTGGACATAGACTTTTATTTCAAAGAAAAAGTACTTAGATGTGAAATTGTCAGATTATATGTCTTGTGTATGATTAGCTTACAAGCTGTTAAGGTACACTTGCAAGCATTTTTTAAAATCAGAGTTAGGTGGTTGTTTTCTTTTTGTTCTGAGGATTGAACTTATGACCTCAAGTTTGCCAAGAGGGTACTTATACTACTGAACTAAATCTCCAACCCTGTTTTCTTATTTTGTTTTGCTTTGTTTTATTGTGTTTTTTATGCTATAATATGTTATGTTATGTTATGTTATGTTATGTTATGTTATGTTACACTATGTTTACTGTTGGGGAGGATTTTGAGTCTCCAGTGCATTTTCAGTGCTTTCTGATTTCATTTTGTATAACTCACCTGATAAACTATGACATATCACATAATCTTGGGTAATTTAATTTTGGAAAAAATTTAAAAAGTAAATGAGAACCAGGTTTGGTAGTAAACATCTCTAATGCCAGAAGTTACAAGGCTGAGGCAGTAAGATTGCTGTGAGTTGACGTCAGCCTGTGCTACAATGTGATTTCAATGAAAGCCTAAACTTCATAGAAAAATCCTGTCTCAAAAATAAATAAAAAAATTGAAATAAATAATACATTAAAAAAGGGTTTAAAAGACACAAAAATCACCTATAAATCGACAATTCAAATCTTGAATTTTTCTTGAATATGTACTTTAGTCAGCACACTGAACATTAGGTTTACCATGAGGTAGACATTGATCTACTGCCAAGAATTTGAACTGTTTCAACTTTTTTGACCTTTTAACTGAGATGAATGTAGATATGCTACTGAATATACACTCTTAGGTTTTGGAGAGCATTGTATAAAGAGAATTGATGGTACTTTTTTATTTTAGTAGTAACTTTATATATGGAAGTAGGATTTAAGCAAAGGATTACTGTTTTTGGAAAGACTTTCTTGTCTTATTTTAATGTAACTCAAGTACATATTAATAAGGTCCACATAAAAGATGGTATTGTTAAGTCTGTAAAAGAATAAAATGCAGAAGAATAATGAGAGAATAACATTGGCTACTGTATTGTGCGCAAAGATTTCTTAATGATCCATATTTTCATGCATTTGTAAAATTTGTTAATCTTTTTACAAATTTTAAGGCATGATCCCACTAAGATTGTGAGTTTCCCAGGTGAGGCTTAAACCTTTCCTTATTTAATCTCCCTCCCTCTCCCAGAGTGCTAGGATTGTAAATGTACATTATCTTGAGTTGTTAATCAGCAGTAATTTTGTGCATTCATAGAATGAAATATTTGGCTCTGATCTTTAGACATTTTGCAGAAAGAGTGGATCTAGTTAAGCTATATATCAACCTCCTAAATGGCAGTTTTTTCAAAGTAACTAAGATTGAAAATCCCATTAACACTGTTTGTAGATTCTCTGTTTTGTAACTATGGTCATCATGTGCTTCAGAATATCACTGCAAATGCCTTTAGCACTGGGACTGAGACTTGATATCCTTGAAGCAATTTCTGTTTATTTTTTTATCCCTCATGGATTTTGATGATTTTTTGAAGTCAAACCACACAAAAAGTGTGAAAGCTAATGCCACTGGGGTACACTGCCCTCCAGAAAGCCAGGACAGTGTAAAATACTGTTTTTTCTACTGTTGGACTTCCCAAGTTTTTTTGTTTTGCATTCAGTTTCTATGGATTGAATACAGAGATTTGCACTTAGCTCCATGGCCTTCCACATTTCAAATTCTTTTTATTTTCTTCCAGGTTCTGGAGAAGTGGCTATACTGCTGAGGCTCTCCTTAAATTTGTGATATTGCTGCCTCAGCCTTCCAGAATGCTGGCATTACCAGACACTCCACCAGACCTGGTTTCATCATAGTGTTGTTAAAAACTCATTGGCTGAGCATGGAATGTTGAAAATGCCTGCAATGCCTGCACTCAGGAGGCTGAGGCAGCAGGATTCCTGGGAGTTCCAGACAAGCCTGCAACACACTCTGAGTTCAGCTTAGGCCGGAGGAAAAACTTGACCAAAAACTGAAAAAGAAAAAGAAAGAAATCTAAAGGAAAGGGAAATGAATGAAAGTGGAAGGGGAGGGGGAGGGGAGGGAAGGAAAGGAAAAAGGAGAAACAAAACAAAATTCCTGGTGACTGTATGAGTTTTTCTCTACTGGGCTGGCCTTTTTAATCTGTGTCCAATTCTTGCAGTATAGGACCCTTTGGACTGTTTTCACTTTATTATATACCAGAAAACTATGTTTTTATTGCCTCTAACTTTAATGTTTTTTCCATGGCTATAGGATGATTCTTTGTCCTTCCCTGTGCATTTTCACTTTGTTTTTCTATTTCTAAGAAAATGGCACTGATATTTTGACAGGAATGGCATTTAAACACCTGGTTGCTCTGGGTAGCATGTACATTATAACAACATGAATTCTTCCCATCCACCACCACAGTCTGTCTTTTCTTCTCTTAGTGCCACTTCACTCATTGCTTCAATTTCTACAATTTTCCAAGAAGAGGTGAGTTTGGTTCAAATTTTACATAAGTATTAATTCTTTTGGATGAATTATGAAATGAATTGTGTTCCTTGTATTTGGGGCTGCAGTTTGTTTGAAGCACATAGATATGAATTGATTATGACATATGGATATTGTACCTTGAAACTGAAGTTATTTTTCCATTTGTTCTAAAAGTTTTTCGGTGTAGGTTTAAGTTTCTTCTATGAAATGTTGTGTCCTCAGAAAACAGAGACACCTCTTAATTCTTCCTTTCTGATTTGGTAAACTTTTGGGTTCTTATTGTTGACTCAATTCTAGGACTAGGACTTCAAGTAGTGTGTTGAAAAGAGTCCAAAGCCTGGTCTTGTTCCTGACCTGAGAAGCCAATCTTGCAGCTTGTCAGCCTCTGAGCATGATGTCAGTGATGCGCTTGTCATGTCTGTTCTTTGCTGTGCTGAGATTCATTCCTCCTGCACATGGTGTGTGAATGGTTCTTATCATGAAATGATGGTGAACTTTTGAATTTCTCAATGTGATTTTTCCAAATCTCTTGAGGGGTTAGCTGTGCCTCATGTTGTGAATGTGGCAAGTGACACTGAATGATTTGTGCAAGTGGAACCATTCTAGCACCATGAGGGTGAACCCAGTGTTTATTGTGGTATTTAAATTTTGCAAGTGCTGGTGAATTTAGCTGATGAGCATTTAGTTGAATATTTTTGTGTATGTTCATTAAGAATATTGGCCATTAGAGCATTACCATTTTTTTGAGCATTATGGTCTGGCTTCATTTTCAGGGTGACTTCATCATCTGAAAGGAATTGGTGGTGGTTCCCTTCCCTTGAAAGACATGAAAACTGATTAGTATTTATTCTTTTTCAAAATTTTATTTTGAAGATAGTAAAATACAACAGAGCAAACAGAACAAAGCACATTGAGACAATGCAGTGAAATTGGTACAGAATTTCACAGCATGGTCCGTGATAACAGTAATAGGTACCATAGTATATCTCATCTTCACAATTCGTTTCCATTCAATTAGTTATTGTGAAATCCAAACAAACACAGAACATTTTAAAACCAGTCAAAATATAATATTGAATAGAGCAAAACAATTAATCAGAACGCAGCAAAAAATTAAAGACAACATTTGTTTTCAAACACAAGATAAATGGAAATCCCCCATATTTTCTATATTACACACAGTCATCTTCCCAAGAGATGCTCAGAATTCTGCCTCTCCTTGCTAACCAAGGGTGGTCAAGTGAGATGTATGGCTCTCAGTCCATGCACCAGTAGGCTCACCGGAGATGCTGACTGGTTCTCCTCCTGGCTTGCATCAGGGGTGCTTTCCAGGAAGGCAGGAGAATTGTTTTCTTGTTCAGCTGCCTAAGTCCCAACATGGTCAGATTCAGTATTTATTCTTTACTATACACTTCATACCAGTCAGCTGGGAATTTATCATATTCTGGCATTTGTTGTTGTTATTAAGCAGTTATGATTGTTGACTCATTGCCCGTGTTTGTTAATGCTATGTGAAATGGTGTGTTTTTTTCTGAGGGTGTGGGTCAGGGACACCATAGGAGATCATGTACTGATTAATGATCACGT
The DNA here is from genome assembly GCF_034190915.1 of Cavia porcellus. Taxonomy (NCBI): domain Eukaryota; kingdom Metazoa; phylum Chordata; class Mammalia; order Rodentia; family Caviidae; genus Cavia; species Cavia porcellus. Next base: position 8,137,428 of record NW_026947515.1, read on the forward strand.
TACATTTTACTTAGGGATGTAGCAATTTGCTTTTGTATATTCAAACTTGCCCTACAGTATATATTTTTGTGAGTACTCTGTTAAGTTATTTAGTCTTTTAAAGCACATTGTTGCAGGTGCAGTTACTCCTGAAGGACACTGGGGAAGGGTAGGGCCAGGTCTCTTATTTCAGGCTATGTACCCTTACCTGCCTGCAGTGTTCCCACCTCCTGACCTGCTGCCTGTAAACACCTGTCTTGCTCCACAGCTGTGGTGAATTCACATGTGGTGGTTGAGATCTCACCTGGGTGGAAGACATTCAGTCAAGGTAGGCTCTGAAACATGCTGATCTTCTTGTACAGAGTTCCTGTGAGTGAGACATGGGGACTCATGACTGCAGGGATGAACTTGGACAGCAGGGCCACAACAGCCCTCTCTTTTCTTGCATGCAGTGTAGGCTGTTTGCTGAGAAGCTGACTGATGGATGAGGAATCCTGACCTAAGACTTTCTTCCCCATGGTACACTACTAGATGCTGTGGTGTCCTCCACATCTGCATGGTCCATCTTCCTCCTACTTCGAATATCCACAGAGATCTGAGGAGCCCTGGGCTTCCCCTTCAAGGCTCCAACTCTATGGTGAGTTTTAGTGTGAATTTTATGATCAAGAAATTCAATTTATATATATTTAACCTGGAAATTCCAATTCTATGGCCTCATTATAAAAATGAGATTGAGAGATACCCGTGATCTCTTCTTATTCAGTTAGGAGTGTGGATAGTTAGAAACCATGAATGTACCACAGCAGAGCTTCTCAGTCAATTATACAATTATACTGACAGAAAATGCTGAAAGAAGGCCATGTCCTAGGCCATGTCCTGGATGCTACCTGAGATGATAGAAGAGCTCATAGCCTGGCCCTCTCTCCACCCAGCAATTAAAAGACCCAGGCCTGAATAGCAGGTGAGGACAGAAGAGAGGAGCTCCTGGAGAGAAGAGCACTGAACCTGGGGGGAAGCCTTTTTGGTGTTTTTTCCATTTTTCCATTCCAATGCATTATTTATGGTGTTCTATTCAATATTCCTTTTATTCAAATAAGTTAATATTTAATTGTGGCTAATTTCTTGAATAGGTATGTGAACATGGATGATTTAATTTCATTATATATACTGAAAGTTATGCACAATACAGACACTTCAAATATCACTGTAAATATAAAATAAGGAGGCTTGGTATTCAGCAAGCCAACACATCGCTCACAACTAACTTCTAAAAATTACAATACATGAAGCCATGAGGATCCTGCTGTGGTGGGTGTCCCTGCCCTTCCTACAATAAAAGCCACCGTGCTGACCTGTGCCTGCTACTGCCATAGGACAACAAGTGATTTGCTTCAGTGTCTATTTTTCCAGCAAGGAAGACCTGAATCTTCCTGCTTTCAGGCAGCACAGGGAGTGTGCAGCTTGCACAGGAGCCTAGCACTGCCTGCCTTTCACCCCTTTCCCCCACCTCATTCATGCTGCAGCCCTGCAGGCAAGGGAAGGCAGAGCAGCCAGGATGCAGCAAAAACTCTGATTCCTCAGCCCTGGGGGCCTCAGTTCCTAGGTCCTGGTCTCAGCCTCCACCAGGATTCAGGTGCTATCCTGAATTCATCTGGCTTAGAGGGCAGGGCACCAAATACGCACCTCTGGGGATCAAGACCATGAAGACCACTGTCTTCAGTGACCCTTCTACTCTGCAAATTTTGCTCCTATCTTTGAGACTGAGGCAGTGCCACTGGAACAAAACACAATATTTTCATTACATTTCTCTTTGTTGTTATTTTTCTGGCTTCTTTGTTTATTTAAGCATATATTTAGAACTGCATTTTGCCAAAAAACATTTCTTTGTCTTTTCACTCCCCGGTTAACAGAAGTTTTTACAGATTTCTACGCTAGTTCAAACCCTATGTGCTTGAATGCTGAGAATCCACTCTCAAGCTTGGTAGAATGAGGGAAGCAAACCAGAAACTGAACTTGGGGACACTGCTGTGCCTTCCAGCACTTTGTACAGCAAACCCTGACTCATTCCTGTTTACCCATAACATATGGGCTTCAATACCAACTGAATCTTCCACTGACAAATGAGTTTCCTATATTTACTTCAAACAATCTCATTTCCCCTCAACTTGCTAAGCACATGGTCTAAGGATGCTTACACCCAAACTTCAAAAAGAATTTCCAGTAAACAAGAGACTGCTATCCATCCTGAAATCATGGTGGGGTTTTAAGTAAAGACATAGTCTGATCCACATCCAGGCAATCATTAGCTGAGAGGGGTGAAGATGGGTTGTGCAGATAGAAACACCTTGAAACTGTCAACCAGCAGCAGCATCAAGCATGAAGCAGAGCTCCTGAACCCTCATATTTGGGTGATGGTATCATCTGGTGTGTTTTCCCTTGGGTTTACTGAGGTGGCTCAGTAAATCTAGCTTGCTACAGTGCAGTCCCAAAGGGAAGTCATGTCCATGTAGCATTTATTTGGAGTTATTCTTTTGCAATTGTGAAACCTGCATGCATGAGTTTGCACACCTCTGCCATTGCAGACTCACCCACAGGCATTATTTCCATGACTTGTAAAGGGTCAGTTTATTTACACAACATGCAGAATGCTGTTCTCAGCCTTGTATTTCTCAGACTTGTGCATTTTCAATCATTTCTTCAAAAGGAAGCTAAATAATTTAGTTTGAGTAAACTTCAATTGTATTGCCGTGCTCCTGTGTGATGTCCTTGCTGACAGACCTGAAAAGGAAATGAGGTGGACCTGCTGGGGTTTCAGCTCCAGAGGGATACTCTTCTCAGGTGTTTCAGTCAGGGCTGCCCCTCACCTGACTGGCCACTCTGGCATCCAAATGCCCTTGCTCGGTGGTGTCCCTGGTGTTGGGAAGCACTGGTTTGCAGTGTAGACTCCCAGCGCACTGGTTAGCCCATGAAAAACCTTGCTGTGCTATGAGTTTTTCACCCCTAGACCTGCACCTCTATGGCCCTGGCCAGAGTTCCCTCCAACAATCATGCATGGCATTCTTCAAACAGCTCTCCTGTGCATGCTCTAAGTGAAGGCTAGGGAGGGTCCCAGTTCCTTCCTGCTTCAAACAGTACCGTGAATCAAACTCTTGAAAAGAAATCTTGAAAATTTGTGTAGTATTCTCTGTTGGAGAAACCTCTCTTCTTAGTCCTGTGAGGCCAAAGATGGCTCTGATGTAGCTGTGATGGGAGCTACGGTAGAGGACTCTGCTCTATCCCCCATGTTCTCTCCAGTGCTGTTCAGCTCCTGCCTTAAAAGGTGCCATTGGATGGGGACACAGCACATCTCAGTAATTTGTGCCTGTGCTTATCAACTTTGGGAGGCCCAATGTTTTCTGTACCTGTTGGCCACAGGTGGTGATTTCCTTTTGAATTACAAGACTTTCTCACTTCTCTCACAAAATGAACTGGTGAGACTTCTTTTACTCCGATAATTTAAACCCCGGGAAGGTGAAGCACTTTCATCACCAAACACAGCACTAAACAATGAACCAATCACAGATGCTAGGTTTAGCTGCCTCTGTGACTTCATGAGGCTTTGGTGGGGACACCCAGATACAAACAATATCACCTTTGAAAGTAAATCCTCTGAAGATGCCCATGCTTTGGACTAGAAGATAATTCCTTGCCTTAGTCCAGGGTTTATCTTATTTTATTTTATTAATTTAATTTTTAAGACTCTCACTGTGTAGTTCTGGCTGGCCTTGAATTTCACTATGTAAATTAGTCTTTTCTAGAACTTGCAATGATCCTCCTGCCTCAGCTTCCTAAGTGCCAGGAATACATGCATGTACCATCACACCCAGCTATTGTTTGTTAATCTGTATTTATTGATTTACTTGAGATTACTCAATTTAGTTACCTTTGTTATACTTCAGTACAAAAAAATGCTAATAAGTGTAATAAAATTCCAGCCCAATGTAAACAACTTAGCAATTTAGCAAGGCCCTGTCTGGGAATAAATTATGATAAAAGGACCCAGGCACTGGACTCAATCTTCAGCACAGCAAAATTAAATAAATCTATAAATAAACAGACTTTGTATAAAATAATCTATAAATAAACAATACTGCTTAGAAATAAATCTATAAATAACAAAATTTCTTGTCAGTAAATCTATAAGTAAATAAAGCTTTTGTGGATAGCTCAGATGAGAAGTGTTTTAAAAGCAATTTTATTTCATTATAATTTACATACAATGAACTAACAGGTTTAAATACAAAATTGGATGAAACTTGACATGGGCCCAGGGTATATCTCAGTGGCAAAGTGCTCCCTTGCAAGCACAGGGTCCTGAATTTGGTTCCTGGTACCAAAACTAAACAAAACTGAAACTAAAAACAAACAAAAAATCCTCTAGGAATATTGTCATCCATGAGGCCCTTGAAAATCATCACCGAAGTGGTGATGTATACGTCACCTTCATATTTTACTTATGGCTCCTTAAAATTGCTTCCCTCCATCCTAAGCAATGTGTCTGCTTTTTGTCTCTGGGAAACACTTTGTGTTTTCTAGAGGTGACAGGTCTGTAACCACACAGGATGCAGAAGGTTTTTGTCTTTGTTTTGGGGGGAGCTGGTAGGGTTTATTCAATCCTCATAACCATGTTAGGTTTTCCAAGTGCTGCTCCTTGTCAGTGGCTGAGCCATCACACCCCATTGTGTGGATGAACCACAGATCCTCATATGTCCATCAGCTGAGGCCCTTTTTGGTGTTTCCAGTTTTGAGCTCAAAAATAAAGTTGCTGTAGTCATTCTTGTGTTTGTATAGCTGTAGCACTGATTTCCAAGGGGAAGATACTCAGTGTGCAGTTGAATATTTCAGGTCTTGCTTGTTTAACACAGAAATTGTTTAACTGTCTTTCAAGTAGTTGTTTCTTTTTAAACTCTTGTTCATTTATTTTTCAGTCTTTTTCAGTTCATTTTGTAAAATTTACCTAAGGAAAGGTTATTTCTAATATATAAAATTCAGCATTTTTTTACTTTGGATAGAAGTTTAAAGGTGGAAAAAACCAAAAAACTATATATATATATATATATATATATATATATATATATACACACATATGTAAATCACCTATAATTTTAACCTCACAAAACTTCTGCTATGTGATGATTGATTTCATTGTCAATTGCTGGGCTTGAGAGCTGTCCAAGGGATTAGTAAAGTATACTTCTGGGCTCATCTGTAGGGGTTATGGAGGAATGACGCCAGGTGCTCCATCTGGTCTCTGGCTCCTTCTTCCCTGGTGCTGTCCCTCTACTCTGCTTCCTGGCCACCATGGACTGCTTAGAGCACTATATAAGAATATAAATATGAGATAGAAAACTGTAAGAATTATACAGCAAAAAGAGTGGTTCTCTGCTCTGCTCCACACTGACTACCACTGTTGCTGATGTCTTGAACATGTACATTCTCTGACCTTGGGACCTCACCCCAGAAAATCTTTCTTGAGTTCCCAAAGCAGGCCAACAAATGTTCACACAGTGCTCACAAACAGTCCATTTTACCTTCAGCCAATTTTTCTGCATCTTCAAGGAGAACAAGGCCCTTTTGTGTTCTCCCCATGAGTCTGCAGAAGGCCATTCTAATCCTACTTTATAAATCCATTATGTGTTCTCTCTCTCTCTCTCTCTCTCTCTCTCTCTCTCTCTCTCTCTCTCACAAATTAAATCTGATCCTCTAGTGAACCCTGACACAACCTGCCTCTTGCTACCTGTGCAACCTCCCCTGAACAATTTCATGCCTCACTCATGTGAAAAATCCAAAGAAGAACTGTAGCATTGCTGTGCAAAGTATGGGTTATTTAATGGAGGTGTTGGTATGAGGCCCACTGGGTTAAAATTCTGTCCACACCTTTGTCATTGGAAAAGGTATTAAATGTTGGTGTCTCGGCTCAGTCAGCTATGAAAATAAAAATAATTCCTAACCCCTACTCTTGTAAGAATTAACATATGTAAAGCACCTCAGAGAGGCCCTGACCTTACACCTGTAAGTGTTACATATGCTTGTTAGTGTGCTATATTAACATGTAAACATATTTTTAAGTTATGAAGACATCAGATGACGGATACCGAAAGCACTCATTTCTCTTTAATAAAAGAAGGGCAACAATGCAAATAACAATGGCTTCTGAGCACTTGCTATATGGTAGGGACCATGGGAAGACTCTGCAGGGTTTTCGTTGGATCTTCACAACAGTGCCAAGAGATGAGTATTGCCATTCATCACAGTTTGTTTTTTTTAATAGAAAAAAACCACTCAATATTTCAAAGCAAAATAATACGAGAATAAGGATAGTTTAAATTGAGGCTCTCAGAAGAGAAGCAATGTACCTAAGGTGTCAGGCCCAGGAAGATTTGAGTCCAGACATCTATAAATTCCAAGCCTCAGACTCAGTCCACTCCTCTGCTTCCTCTCACAGCAGGCCTGGGGCTCAGTCTCCCAGAAGCTCAACCTGCAGCCACACCCAGCGTCAGAGAAACCCTAACCCCCACTGCCACGCCCATTACCTCATTCTTGCCTCATTCTTGCCTCCTGGAGGGCTCTGCACCTCCTGGGTCCCAACTTCTGGCCCCGCCACTCACTTCTCTTGGCCCCAACCCCTGGCCGCGAGCTAAGATTACACTCCACCCAGCCAACCTGGGCGGCCCGGGCCCAGGGACGGTCCCTAGCCACTTGCCTCCGCATCCCACTCAGTCCCGCCCCGCCCCGGCCTCCCTTCACAGTGGATGCAATGGAGTGGCCATTTTTCCGCTAGCGACCCCTACTGGAGACCTGAGCACTCTTCCTTCCTCGGCCTAGGCTGTGGCTGGGCTGGGACTGTGGTCTGGGCCAGGTAGGCAGGCGGCAGCCCTTGTTGAGTGGAGGCGCAAGCCAGTGGCCCCTATGTTAGCTGCGCAGGTGCCCTTGGTCGGGGGTCAGGGGAGGCGGCGGGTGCGGCACTGGGGCGACCTAGCCTCAGGTCTTCAGGGCCCTCCTTTCTGTCGGGGTCCGCCTGGCACAGGGCCCGGGATCCTAGCCCCCCCCCAGGTGCTGTTGGGAGCCCAGCCCTGGTGTGGGACCTGTGGCAGGGCGGCTGGGGGTCTTACATGGCCTCTGCTCTCAGTGAGCCTGGCCCTCCTGAGCTGCGGACATTTACCCCAATAGGACGATTTTATTCCACTTGGAGCTCCTCCCTGAGACTGAGACAGGACCTAGATGTTATACTAAGACAGCAGTTATTATTCTACCTGCACATGCTTTGTCTCCAGTCCATTCCATTGATAAGGGCTTTCTGCTTGTTTTAATATTGGTGTCTCTTGGGTGTTTAAGCTTTGTGAGGAGTCTGAATGTGGCATGGGGCTTTGAGGGATGAGAAAGTGTGATCAGCAGTTTAAAAATTTAAATCCACAAAAAAAACAATTCACCCACATTGTTGAACCTGCTGCAGAATACCCATCTTGTCCTTATTCGGCTGTCTCTAACCATACTCCCCAGTTCTGCTCACATCATTTATGTATTTGCATAGTGTTGAATATTTATTTTATATGCATAGGTAGAGTTTTACTTAGTTATCCTGTTATTGACCATGTACACAAGTCTAGTTCCTCATAGAAAAACTGCATTGAGCATATATCTTTTTTTCTTGGGATAAATTCCAGACATTGGAAATAGTAAATCCAAGTTCTGTATTCTTTCCCTGGTACTTCATATGAATTGCTTCTTAGACAAGGCATGTTAAAAATAGACACCTTGCAAAATTTAGGTATTTGCCCAATTATCTGGAGAAATTTGGAGTTCAGTAAGGTGTTGAGTCATTTTCTGTAGCAGCTGAGAGGCCACACAAATTTTATTTTTAACTGATGTACCATGATCATCCTTTTGTTTTGATTCAATCTATTCTGTTTTATTTCATTTGGTTTTATCCTCTGGACAATTAAAAAAAAAACACTTTCTTGCAAGGCATGGTGGTGCATGCCTGTAATCCCAGTACATGGGAGGGTTAGACTCGAGGATCTCAGGGAGTTCAAGGCTAGCCTGAAATACTTGTTGAGTCAAGGTCAGCCTGCAGTACATAGCAATACCTTGTCTCAAAGGAAAATAAAACAAACAAACAAAAATTTTTTCTTCTTTTTTATTTTAATGTAGCACAGGTAGATATTAATAAAGTATGAAAACACTTTTATAAATAGATTAATTTTTTTCATAAAAGAATAATGGTTAATACACTGTGTTCAATGATCACAGGGATTTCTGTATGAGCTATATGCCCATGCATTTTAAAACTTTGTTTTTTTTTTTTAATTTTTGAGATAATCTCTAATTTACTCAGCACTCCAAGTTGGGTTTAAACTTGTGGTCCTCCTTCCTTACTCTCCCTGAGTGCTGGGAGTACAGGTATAGGATATCTTCCTTTGGTAATTCACAAAAATTATGAATGTTTGTGGGGTAACATGTGCTTTTGATCTATGTCTCCTTTGTAGAAAGAATCAATCCAGTTAATGTGTCTACCACCTTACTAACCTACAAATACTTTCACAGTGACTACAACTGCAAATCCCATTGTTTAGCAGTTTTGCAAGCTATCCTTCTTATTAACAGTGGTCACCATGCAGTTTAGTTATAGTTGAAAATTTCTTCTCCATTGTTAGTGACAATTTGTATTCTTGGATGAAAATCCTGCTTTCCCCATCCCTCATGGAACTGATCATTCTTGAAAATCAAAGTGCCCAAAAAAGATGTGGAGGCTCAAGCTGCTTGGGGCACACTGCTCTCCAGAAAGACCAGGTGATGGTGTTCTGCAGCCCTTCATCTTGCTCCCAATTTTTTTCCTTAACTCAATTCTGGGAATTGAATGTAGGCCCTTGCACTGAACTAGAGTAAATTCTGTTTTCAAATTTCTTTTTTATTTTGAGTTAGGGTTTGCATAAGTAAGTACACTGCTGAGACACCAATCTTGGCCATAGATTCTTAATGTCTGTGTGTGAACACACATTGATGTCAGAGACATTTCATTTTCAAAACCAAGATCTTCCATGCACACATCCTTCTCTCATCAGTGTATTACTTCGTGATCAGATTCCTTTTACTCTTCCCTTGTGGGCAGAGAGAGACTGAGCTCAGCATCCCTGCAGCTTTCCCTGGTTCTTGTGACCCACTCTGATGCCTTGAACTCTCTATGTGGAGTGTAGCAAGGCTCCCAGTTTCCTCCTGCTTCAATCAGTGCTGTGAACCACAGTCTTAAACAGAAAGCTTGAAAAGTTATGCGGATCTCTGTGTGGGATAAATCTCTATTGTGAGCATTGCAAGGTCTGGGGACACCTGTCTAGAGCTGTGATGGGAGCTACTGGACAGGGCTCTTCTCTGCACACCATGTTCTCCCTAGTGATGTTCAGCACTTGCCTTAAAACCTGCCAATCAGATGGGGACACAGCAAATGTCAGGGATGTGTGCTTGCATGAATCAACTTTGGGAAGCTCAGCATTTTCTACATTTGTTTACATGTGGTGATTCTCTTTTGAATTACAAGAATTTTTCATCTCTCACAGAATGGACTCATTACACCTCTTTGTCACTTCTAATACAAACTATTTATCTGCCTGCTGCTTGTAAGCAAAGATTTCTTATTGTGGATTCTACATTATTCTTGGTTCTGTTTTTCAAATGTAAAGAATCAGATCTTTCTCTCTCCCTTGTACCACTGAGATCATGGGAAAACTTTTCCAACATGAAAAGATGAGTAGATAAACAATAGTCTTCACATTTTATCTGTACATTTGGTCTATCTGGGATTTTCTCTTCTATTGAAGAGCAATAGCAGCCAGTCTCCTCTAGGAATATTTGACCAAACATAATCAGATGCATGAATATTAAAAACCCAGAGTACTAAATTAGAGGGCAAAAATGTCAGAGTGGGTGGGGAGTAGCAAGAGAGAACAAGGATATTGAAGTTCCCAAACTGAGCAGAGTGCTGGAACTCAATGGATGTGGAAATTGTACAAATTAGTGATGTGTTGACGTGTTACTGAATTGAATATGTTGAAATGCATGATATCTTAACTTTTAATTAAAATTACATTAGAATTTGATGTTGAGAATAATTATAGACATAGGAGTAAACATCAAAACTGAAAGAAATACAAGGGGAGGGATGTTAAGGGGATGGGAAGGGAAAAGCAGGTGCTTTGTAGGACTTGCCCCTAAGTAGAGTTCAAGACACCTGTCATGGTGTGGTGAAAGTCCCAGTTATGGAATTCCTTAACAGGGTGCCTGACCTTAGTTTTCACTTTGATCCCAGAGCTAGTGAAGTCACTGGAGGTGCAGATGACCAAAGCTCTGCAATTTGGACTTGAGGTTACTCAAGTACCAGCCCTGCATCAGCAGAAGGACAACAATCACCAACTGTCCTTGCTCCTTGCAGGCCCCAGAACTTCCCAATGCCTGTCACAGACAACTCTGTGCACAAATCCACCCCAGCAAAGTTTCTCATTCAGCTTTCACCAACTCATTTCTGCATGCCTCAGGGTTGTAGGAGGTCCCAATACTGGCAGTCTTTTTCCTTGTCAAGTGCTCCATGCACTCCCCAAAGGCTCACAGGCCAAAGCCAAAATCTTCTGAAGACAGTGCTTATATTCATTGAGCTCAGGTTGGTCCAATTCAGCTGGGACATGTTGTAGAATTCCACACCAGCCTCGTGCTCCAATTGCAGAGAGCCCAGCCCAGCCTTCTCTCTGCCTTGAATGGGACAGTGTTGGTCCAAGAAGCCTTCCCCTGCTGATTGTAGTCCCTAAAATTGCTGTGACCACCTGTCCTCCATTCTTTAGGAAAGCATGACAACCTTCTTCTTTCCCACCCTCGTGGTGTTGTCTCTGTGAGAAAGAGAATAGTGTCTGCAGTGTTAATCTACGTGTGCTTACTCTACAGGGTTGGTGCACTGTAAATATCTGTGAAGTGAGAGATCAGAGGGAGTGTGTTCTGCGTGCTATTCCTTCCTCTTCACTTCATATCAGGATGCATCCTTCCCTTCCCTGCCTTATGGGGACACCTCTTCCCCTATTATGTGTTCACTTATACAGAGGCCAGGAAGTTAGGCAAATTCACAGTAATGTGGGTAGAACCTGATCTGTTCTTTAGAGGGACTTGTGTCCTGGATAACATGGAATCACAAGAGAACAGTGGCTACATTTGGTCTGGTCATTGCATCATGGTCACAGTCTAGTAAATTGCTGGTTAAAGGCACTCACCATCTCCTTTTATGATGTCTGTGTGAACTTGTGTCCTATGGTATCACCCAGAGATTCCTTCTGTGGATACCTTGGAAGCCCATGGAACGACTCTATGGTGTCCTGCACAATGAAGAGAACAGCTTCACCCGAGTGACAGATCCATGGTAGGAGGCAAGGCTTCCCCAAGGCTAAGAAAAACCAGCAGTGCTGACAGGGTCACAGCTCTGAGGAGAAAGATCTGAGTTTAGACCCAAATCCTCCTCCTGTCTTCCTATGTAAACCTAGACAAGACACTCTCCCTCAGGTCTTTCACAGAGTGTCCCCATGCACTATAGAGGTCATCTTGGCATCTACTTCCAAGGGACATTATCACCAGTCTGAAATGACAATTGTAATGCCTGGTAGCTGGTGTCTTGTGTACATAGTATACAGAATTAGAGGTTAAATCCAGGAATGGGCGCAATGAACGTGGAATACAGTGCTGCCTGGTGGTAGAAATGACACTGACCTCCTGGACATATTCCCTGGAGGCATTGTGAGGAGTTAGACGTTCTTCAATTCAATCATCTTTATGTTCCCTAAGCATCACAATCTCTGCTATGTACTGGTGCTATGGCCTCGAGTCAGGAACTCACACAGGCTATGCAAGCACTATGGATGGAGTTGCACCCCAAATCTTCTGGCATTGCTTCTACATTCACACCTTTGCAAATTAGCACTCCTATGACCTGACTCCTACTCAATAGCAGACAGCTGATCTTCTAATGCAAAAAGCTGAGTAGCCCATTCCCTACATTATTGGCCTCACTTAGTCGATTATTTTTATTATTACTATTATTAGTGTTGTTATTTTGCATTAGCAGTGCTGAAATTGAGCCCAGGGCCTTATGCATGGTAAGCAAGTACACTATGCTGAGCTCTCTCCCCAGCTCCTGACTCACTGTTAAATAACTGACAATGGCAGACATCATGTGATGCGAATACTAAGGTTCACGCATTAAAATAACTGTTATACATCTTCTGTTCTTTCCCTCTTTTGTTCTCTCTTATATTTTAGTATTTATTTTTCTCCCTCTCTGGATCTCTGGCTGTGGGGCAGTCACTGCTGTCTCTGAAGCTTGCAAGAGGAGAGGCTGATGAGCTTTGAGTGAGAAAAGGGAAAACAGTCCAAAAGGAATCAGGCTTTTGCCTTGGGTCCTGCAGCCACACCCAGCATCAGAGAAACCCTAACCCCCACTGCCACGCCCACCGCCTCATTCTTGCCTCCTGGAGGGCTCTGCACCTCCTGTGTCCCAGCTTCTGGCCCCACCACTCACATCGCTTGGCCCCACCCCCTGGGCCCGAGGGAAGATTACACTCCACCTGGCCCAACCTGGGCGGCCCGTGCCCAGGGACGGTCCCTAGCCACTGGCCTCCACATCCCACTCAGTCCCACCCCGCTCCCGGCCTCGCTTCACAGGGGATGCACGGAGTGGCCATTTTGCCGCTAGCGACCCCTTCTGGAGACCTGAGCACTCTTCCTTCCTTCCTCGGCCTAGGCTGTGGCTGGGCTGGGACTGGGGTCTGGCCAGGTAGGTGGACAGCAGCAGGTGTTGAGTGGTGGCGCTGCCCGGTTGCCCGGATTTTAGCGGCACAGGTGCCCTTGGTGGGGGGGGGGTCCGGGGAGGCTGCGGGCGCGGCACTGGGGCGACCTAGCCTCAGGTCTTCAGGGCCCTCTCTCCTTTCCTCCCTCCTCTCTGTCGGGGTCTGCATGGCCAGCCTGGCAAGGGGCCTGGGATCCTCCCGGGCACCCCCCCACCCACCCACTAGGTGTTGTTGAAAGCCCAGCCCTTGTGTGAGACCTGTGGCAGAGAGGCTCAGAATCTCACATGGCCTCTGTTGTCAGTGAGCCGCGGACATTTACCCCAATAGGATGATTTTATTTCACTTGGAGCTCCTCCCTTCAGACTGAGAGAGGACCTAGATGTTAAACTAAGACAGCAGTTCTTATTTTACCTGCACATGCTTTGTCTCCAGTCCATTCCATTGATAAGGGCTTTCTGCTTGTTTTAATATTGGCACCTCTTGGGTGTTTAAGCTTTGTGAGGAGTCTGATGTGGCATGGGGCTTTGAAGGATGAGGAAGTGTGATCAACAGTTTAAAAATTTAAGTCCACAAATAAGAATAATTCCCCACATTGTTGAACCTGCTGCAGAATACCCATCTTGTCCTTATTCGGCTGTCTCTAACCATACTCCCCAGTTGTGCTCACATCATTTGTGTATTTGCGTAGTGTTGAATATTTATATTGTATGCATAGGTAGAGTTTTACTTAGTTATCCTGTTACTGACCATGTACACAAGTCTAGTTCCTCTTAGAAAAACTGCATTGAGTATATATCTTTTTTTCTTGGGATAAATTCCAGACATTGGAAGTAGAAAATCAAAGTTCTGTGTTCTTTCCCTGGTACTTGATATGAATTGCTTCTTAGACAAGACATGTTAACAATAGACACCTTGAAAAATTTAGGTATTTGCCCAATTATATGGAGAAATTTGGAGTTCAGTAAGGTGTTGAGTCATTTTCTGTACCAGCTGAGAGGCCACACCACCTACGGTTGGATTTTATTTTTAACTGATGTACCATGATAATCCTTTTGTTTTGATTCACTCTATTATGTTTTATTTCATTTGGTTTTATCCTCTTGACAATTAAAAAAAAAACACTTTCTTGCAAGGCATTGTGGTGCATGCCTGTAATCCCAGCACATGGGAGTGTTAGACTCGAGGATCACAGGGAGTTCAAGGCTAGCCTGAAATACTTGTTGAGTCAAGGTCAGCCTGCAGTACATAGCAATACCTTGTCTCAAAGGAAAATAAAACAAACAAACAAACAATTTTTTTCTTCTTTTTTATTTTAATGTAGCACAGGTAGATGTTAATAAAGTATGAAAACAATTTTATAAATAGATTAATTTTTTCATAACAGAATAATGGTTAATACACTGTATTCAATGATCCCAGGGATTTCTGTATGAGCTATATGCCCATGCACTTTAAAATTTGTTGTTGTTTTTTTAAATTTTTGACACAATCTCTAAATAATTTACTCAGCTCTCCAAGTTGGGTTTAAACATGTGGTCCTCCATCCTTACTCTCCCTGAGTGCTTGGAGTACAGGTATAGAATATCTTCCATTGGTAATTCACAATAGTTATGAATGTTTGTGGGGTAACATGTACTTTTGATCTATGGCTCCTTTGTAGAAAGAATCAATCCAGTTAATGTGTCTACGACGTTACTAACCTACAAATACTTTCACAGTGACTACAACTGCAAATCCCATTGTTTAGCAGTTTTGAAAGCTATCCTTCTTATTAACTGTGGTCACCATGCAGTTTAGTAATCATTGAAAATTTCTTCTCCATTGGTAATGAGACTTTGTATTCTTGGATGAAAACCCTCCTTTCCCCATCCCTCTTGGTACTGATCATTCTTTAAAATCAAAGTGACCAAGAAAGATGTGGAGGCTCAAGCTGCTTGGGGCACACTGCTCTCCAGAAAGACCAGGTGATGGTGCTTTGTAGCCCTTCAGCTTGCTCCCAATTTTTTTCCTTAACTCAATTCAGGGAATTGAATGCAGGCCCTTGCACTGAACTTCAGTAAATTCTGATTTTAAATTTCTTTTTTATTTTGAGTCAGGGTTTGCATAAGTAAGTACACTGCTGAGACACCAATCTTGGGCATAGATTCTTACATTTCTGTGCATGAACATACATTGATGTCAGAGACATTTCATTTTCAAGACCAAGATATTCCATGCACACATCCTACTCTAAGCAGTGTATTACTTTGTGATCAGATTCCTTTTTCTCTTATCTTGTGGGCCCAGAAAGACTGAGCTCAGCATCCCCGCAGCTTTCCCTGGTTCTTGTGATCCATTCTAATCCCTTGAACTCTCTATGTGAAGTGTAGCAAGGCTCCCAGTGTCCTCCTGCTTCAAACAGTGCAGTGAACCACAGTCTTAAACACAAAGCCTGAAAAGTTATGTGGATCTCTGTGTGGGATAAATCTCTATTGTGAGCATTGCAAGGTCTGGGGACACCTGTCTAGAGCTGTGATGGGAGCTACTGGACAGGGCTCTTCTCTGAACACCATGTTCTCCCCAGTGATGTTCAGCACTTGCCTTAAAACCCGCCATCAGATGGGGACACAGCACATGTCAGGGATGTGTGCCTGCATGAATCAGCTTTGGGAATCTAAGCATTTTCTACATTTGTTTACATGTGGTGATTCTCTTTTGAATTACAAGAATTTTTCATCTCTCACAGAATGGACTCATGACACCTCTTTGTCACTTCTAATACAAACTATTTATCTGCCTACTGCATGTAAGCAAAGATTTCTTATTGTGGATTATACATTATTCTTGTTTCTGTTTTTCAAATGTAAAGAATCAGATCTTTCTCTCTCCCTTGTACCACTGAAATCATGGGAAAGCTTTTCCAACATGAAAAGATGAGTAGATAAACAATAGTCTTTACATTTTATCTGTACACTTTGGTCTACCCAGGATTTTGTCTTCTATCGAAGAGCAATAGCAGCCAGTCTCCTCTAGGAATATTTGGTCAAACATTGTCTGATGCACGAATATTAAAGACCCAGAGAGCTAAATCACATGGTGAAAAAATCAGAGTGAGTGGGGAATAGTAAGAGAGTACAAGAATATGGAAGGCTACAAAACTGAGCAGAGTGCTGGAACTCAATGGATGTGGAAATTGTACAAATTGGTGATGTGATGACATGCTACTGAATTGAATATGTTGAAATGCATGATATCTTCACTTTAAATTAAAATTAACTTAGAATTTGATGTTGAGAATAATTATAGAGATAGGAGTAAAAATCAAAACTGAAAGAAATACTAGGGGATGGGTTACAAGTGGCTGGGAAGGTAAAAGCAGGTACTTTGCAGGACATGGCCTAAGTGGAGTTCAAGACACCTGTCATGGCGTGAGTAAAAGTGCCAGTTATGGAATTCCTTAAGAGTGCGTGCCTCACCCTAGTTTTCACTTTGATCCCAGAGCTGGTGAGGTCAATGGAGGTGCAGATGACCAAAGCTCTGCAATTGGGACTTGAAGTTAGTCATGAACCAGCCATGCATCAGCAGAAGGAGAACAATCACCAACTGTCCTGGCTCCTTGCAGGGCCCAGAACTTCCCAGTGCCTGTCACAGACAACTCTGTTCACAAATCCACCCCAGCAAAGTTTCTCACTCAGGTTTGACCAACTCATTTCTGCATGCCTCAGGGTTGCATGAGGTCCCAAGACTGGCAGTCTTTCTCCTTGTCAAGTGTCCCATGCACTCATCAGAGACCCACAGGGAAAAGCCAAAATCTTCTGAACGCAGTGTTTAGTTTCAGTGAGCTCAGGTTGATCCAATTCAGCTGGGACATCTTGTAGAATTGGACACCAGCATTCTTCTCCAGTTGCACAAAGCCCAGCCCAGCCTTCTCTCTGCCTTGAATGGGACAGTGCTGGTCCAAGAAGACTTCCCCTGCTGATAGTAGTCCCTAAAAGTGCTGTGACCACCATGCTTCGTTCTTTAGGAAAGCATGGAATCCATCTTCCTTTCCCACCCTCGTGGTGTTGTCTCTGTGAGAAAGAGAATGGTGTCTGCAGTGTTGCTCTACTTGTGCTTACTCTACAGGGTTGGTGCACTGCAAATATCTGTGAAATGAGTGGTCAGAGGGACTGTGTTCTGCCTGCCATTCCTTCCTCTTCAGTTCATATAGAGATGCATCATTCCATTATGTGTGTCTTCTGGGGCACCTATTCCTCTATTATGTGTTCACATACACAGAGACCAGGTATTTAGAATCATTCACAGTAATGTGGGTAGTACCTGATCTGTTCTTTAGAGGGACTTGTGTCCTGGATAACATGGAATCACAAGAGAACAGTGGCAAAATTTGCTCTGGCCATTGCATTAGGGTCATAGCCTAGTAAATTGGTGGTTAAATGCACTCACCAGCTCTTTTTATGATGTCTGTGTGAACCTGTGTCCTATGGTATCCCCCAGAGATTCTTACTGTGGATACCTTGGAAGCCCATGGAATGACTCTCCAGTGTCCTTTACAATGAAGAGAACAGCTTCACCCATGTGACAGATCCATGATAGGAGGCAAGGCTTCCCCAAGGCTAAGAAAAACCAGCAGTGATGACAGGGTCACAGCTCTGAGGAGAAAGATCTGGGTTTAGACCCAAATCCTCCTCCTGACTTCCTACATAAACCTAGACAAGACACCATGCCTCAGGTCTTTCATGGAGTGTCCCCATGCAATATAGAGGTCATCCTGGCATCTACTTCCTAGGGATATTTTCACCAGTCTGAGATGACAATTGTAACGCCTGTTGGCTAGTGTCTTGTGTACATAGTGTACAGAATTAGAGGTTAAATCCAGGAACCGGTGTGATGAACGTGGAATACAGTGCTGCCTGGTGGTAGAAATGACACTGACCTCCTGGACATATTCCCTGGTGGCATCATGAGGGGGCAGAAGTTCTTCAATTCAATCATCTTTATGTTCCCTAAGCATCACAATTTCTTCTACGTATTGATGCTATGGCCTCGAGTCAGGACCTCACACAGGCTATGCCAGCACTATGGATGGAGTTGCACCCCCAAATATTCTGGCATTACTTCTACATTCACACCTGTGTGAATTAGCACTCCCATGATCTGACT
This sequence comes from Cavia porcellus, assembly GCF_034190915.1. Classification (NCBI taxonomy): domain Eukaryota; kingdom Metazoa; phylum Chordata; class Mammalia; order Rodentia; family Caviidae; genus Cavia; species Cavia porcellus. Next base: position 8,155,400 of record NW_026947515.1, read on the forward strand.
CCTACTGAATAGCTGACAGACGACCTTCTGATGCCAAAAGCTGAGTAGCCCATTCCCTACATTATGGGCCTCACTTACTGAATTATTATTATTATTATTATTATTATTATTATTAGTGTTGTTATTTTGCATTAGCAGTGTTGAAATTGAGCGCAGGGCCTCATGCATGGTAACCAAGTACTCTATACTGAGCTCTCTCCCCAGCTCTTCACTCACTCTTAAATAACTGAATATGGCAGACATCATGTGATGCAAATACTAAGGTTCAAGCATTAAAATAACTGTGACCCATCTTGTGTTCTTTCCCTCTTATGCTCTCTCTTACATTTTAGTGTTTATTTTTCTCCCTCTCTGGATCTCTTGCTGTGGGGAAGCCACTGCTATCTCTGAAGCTTGCAAGAGGAGAGCCTGATGAGCTTTGAGTGAGAAAAGGGAAAAGAGTCCAAAAGGCACCAGGCTTTTGCCTTGGGTCCTGCCTGTAAGCAAGGGACAGACCCTGAGAGCAAATTATGCCCTAGTGCCATCTCCCCTGAGCCTGTCTTTACAGAGATATGATTGTAACAGATCCAGCAAAGCCTCTTGGATTCCTGATACACAGCAACTCTGATAGAACAGAGTTTATCTCTTATATGAACTGACCTTTCTTCTATCACATGTGTCTTGTCACATTTTCAAAATGTATGTAATGACTGGATAGAATTTGACCTCTCTGCCTTCTTTCATCAATCATAATCATTAAGGATTATGTACAGTGAGATTGCTGTACAGTGTTTTCCCATGGATTTTCTTTCGTAGGTTCTCACTTCATGGTTTTCTGTGTTTTTTTTTATTCATTCAAATGTTATTGGATATTCACATTGCAATTTTCAGTTGTTGGAAACAAAGTTCATGTGAATATCTTACAAAATTCTCTTCATGACATAGACAGGATTCTATGTACAGAATCCTAAGATAGTCAGATTAGTTAATGTGAAATTAACTGTCAAAATGATATCTGAAGTGAATTTACCACAAGCAAGAGAGAAGAAATTTTCTTTGTGCACTTCCTCACCAATACCAGTATGTTTTGCTGAAAAAAAGAAAGTCTGCTTTTGTGCTCTTCAAAACAAAAGCAGGGTTTCTCTTGTGGAATGAATATTCGTTTACCTGATAATTGACAATGATAGGAGGCGTGTAGAAACTGTGAAGGGTTCATGTGACTGCCACGGGCATGTTGAAGGCCTTAGAAGTGATAGAATTGTGAATCCCATGGAGGACTTGGAATCACAGCTGGCTCCTGTTTAAGTCACACTGCATGACCCAGGGAGTGCTGACCTCTCCTGAAGTTAAGGCCCCATGACTAGGACAGTCCCTGTGAGAGTTCCTTGGTATTGCATGACAGGCCTACTACTTGACAGAAGATGGAGATGGAGGAGCCCCTAGCCCAAGGAGAGGGACTCAGGGGACTCTCCTCTCTACCCATAATACATGTGTACAATCTAGACAGCTTTGGAATATGGGAGCAGCCAAAAGAGTTAAAGCAAAATGTGAGTGAAACAGTCCCACCATGGGTATTATACCTATTGGAAAATGACAAAAAGAAAAGGCAAAATGCAATCTCAAACATCTAGTCCATCAGGAGAAAGACCAACCTACATTGAAATAGAGGACTTTAAAAGTCATAAATCAGAAACCTCAAAAGATAGAAAATGAAGTAAAGAAATAAATCTATGATGCTATAGAGGAAATTGAATTAGAAATAATTTCTCATGTAAAGAAATAACAACTATAGTAAACTAGTTGCTCAACATAGCTAGAGAAGAAATACATAAAACAAAAATACAGGAGCATGGTAAATTGAAACTATGAATGAACAATGTAGAAAACAAGCAGAATCTATGAAACATATGTAAAGAGATAGTCAAGAAACAAAAAAATATACTGAAAGCTGGCAAAACCATTTAAATGAAGCTGAGGATAGAATTTCATAATTTGAGGACAGTATTGCAGGGAGTGATCATGAATGTGTAGAACATATAAAAATAACAAAGCATCATGAAATGACAATCCAGCAGCTTAAACATGATGCCAAGAGAAGCAATGTAAGACTCATAGACATCAGTGAAAATTCAGGAGTCAATGCAAATGACATAACTAAGCTATTCACATAAATAAAAACAGAAAAATTTCCAAACATGAAGAAAATTCTGATATACAAAAAAGTGAGACACACAAAGTGCCAAACAGTCACAACAATCATAAGTCTATGTTCAAACATATAATAATTAAGATCCCAGATATACAGCATAAAAACAGAATAGTAAAACTGTTAGAGAAAAGACACAACACACCTGTCCAGTAAAGACTATGATTACTATTAAGGCAAACTTTTCAGCACAAACCTTCAGGTTAAGATGAGTTTGGTGTGAAAAATTTCAAGCCCTAAAAGAAAACAACTTTCAACCTAGACCTATGTACCCAGAAAAAGTGTCTTTCAAATTTAATGGAGAAACAAGATACTTCGATGACAAAGAACGACTGAAGAAATTCATGTCAATCAAACCAACCCTAGAAGGATTACTGAAAGACATGCTACATAGAGATAAAAATGACCACAATCTCCAGAACAACAGAAAGAAATGACCAGGCTGGGCAAGAAATTGAACAAGGCAGAAAAGCAGGAAATCAACAACAGGAATACTACATGGCAAAGTCAAGGAAGTACATTATCAGTGATATTTAAAAAGGTAAATGGACACAACTCACCTATAAAAAGAAACAGGTTGACAGAGTGGATCAAGAAACAGGAACCCACAATATGCTGTATACAAGAAACACATTTTACTAAAAAAAAAAAAAAAAAAAAAAAAAAAACTTCATAGGTTAAAAGACAAAAGATGGAAAACAGCTTTCAATGAAACAGGAACCCAGAAAAAAGCAGGATAGCCATTCTGTTTGCAGGAAATGTGAACTTTAAACCTAAAATGTTTAAAGGAGATAAAGAAGGCCACTACATATGTGTAAGTGAGAAACTACAAGAGGAAGAATTACAAATATATATGCATCAAATACAGGAGCACCCAGCTATATGAGACAAATACTAATGGACATGAAAAATCAAACACAAGTATATAATTGAAATAGGAGACCTTAACACCCCACTGTTAGAGATAGATCAATGAGACAAAAAGCATGGGGTTTAAGAGGGCAGCTAGTTTAACAAAGAGGCATGGTACAAGTACATAAATGGCTTTTGGGGAACTTAAATATTCTCACAGACCCCGACAAGTTGTGTGCTGATTTCTGTGTTTGTTTGAATCCACACTGATCATCTGTCTGTTTGTCCATTTGTCCACTCTGTGAAAAGCTGTTCCTTTCATTTTAAGCTCAGTAACTTTTCTCTTTTTCCAAGTTTGCATTGTTTGATCAAAGATATGTTTGGGTTGTGAATTTATGAAGCATGGTTTCACATTGGTTGCCAGCTGCTCAAAATGTCACAAAGACTGGGTATATGAATGCAATATGTTGTTCTTCATCACTGATTTATAGTCTCATTATTTAGAAATTATATTATTAGGATGAATAAACAAAGTCCTGGAGGAGAAAAGATGGTGGATAGGTAACAGCAGGCTGCAGAGATTCTCTGAGATGTCACCTTAGATTCCAAAAATAATACAGCATAGTGAGACCCAGGCAGAGGGAGATAGACCCTCCCAAGCCTGGAACGAATTAAGCTGAGAGAAACCATTTAAAAATACAGTCCCAGTGCTTCTACTGAAAAAGCTACAGTCTTGGTGCTGCCACTTGAACTTGCTGCCACTCCTACACTTGATCTCATGCAGCCAAGATTTATGGAACTACACAAAAGCTCATCAGTTTCATCTCACTGGAGATGCATTTGCAATGAAGATGGGAGTCGGTGATCTTAACTGACAAGCTGAGCTGGCAGGGAACCCTGCATCGACCTGTGGTGAATGATGGGAATAAATGCCTTCCATAGAGCCTCCAAGAGATGACATTCTGGGACAGGGCAAATTGGCCAGAACAAGGGGCTGCAGTGACTTCGGTCAGCTTCTTCCTTCTCAAGTGGGATTGATGGGGAGCACCTGACCTGTGTCATGCCTCAGGCTGAAACCAATAGGCTAGCCCATACCAGTCCCAATGAACTAATGCAGTAAGCCTTCAGCAAGCTGATTAATCCAGAGGGGGCGGGTGCAGCATAGGCTTCCCTGTTCTGTATCCACATAGTACACTGCACTGGGGGCGGGGGGACATACAATCAGCACTTCAGACAAACTGTAACCTACAAACAAAGAACCTGGACCTCCCATATACACCTGTATGGAAGGAAAAAAAAAATAATAAGAGGAAGCAACAAGAAAGGGTTCCCATTCCCCAATCATGAGAGCATGGATCCAGGAACTGTAAATGCAAAGCAGAATGAGGACAGCAAACATGCAATATCAGACATGGCCCTGGGAGACATATAGCAATATCTTCAGGAATGCATAGATAATTTGAAAGGTGAAGTATTTAACCGAATAAACCAAGATATAAATAGAATAACTTAAGGAATGCTAAGCACCTCCCAAGAAAAAAACATGGAAAAAGGGAAGAAAACAAAAAAAGGGGAGAATTGTTTCATGAGGAAAATAGAGAAAAGTTAGAAGAAAGGAAGCTGGTTCAAAGAGAGAACCATAAATTTAAAAATTCCTTTGCAAGCTGGCAAAATGAATTGCAAGAAACTAGGGTAGATTATCCAAACTAGAGGACAGGTTTGCACTGTAGGATAATGAAAGGAAAAATTTCTTAAATATAACAAGAAAACAAGTAGTAAAAGTACAAAGGCTAGATGATGACAACAGCATGTATAACTTAAGAATAACGAATGTAAATGAAGAAGCAGGAGTACAAACAAAGGAACTACAAATTCTATTCACAAAAATAAGGAAAACATCCCAAGCATAGTAAAAGATTCTCAGCTGTATGAGGCATACAGAACTCAAGCCACCTAAACCAAAACAGAACTACACATAGGCATATAATTATCAAGATACCAGAAATCCAATATAAGAACAGAATATTAAAAGCTGTCAGAGAGAAGAAACAGATCGTCTATAGAAAGTCCATCAGAATTACATCAGACTTCTTGGCACAAACAATCAAATCAAGAAGAAAATGGAGTGAATCATTCCAAGTCCTGAAAGAAAATAACCTACTGCCCAGATTGATGTATCCTGAAAAGTTTTTCTAGAAATTAATGGAGAAATAAGATGCTTCCAAGATAAAGAGGAACTGGGAGAATTCACAACCACCAATCCAACCCTACAGAGAATACTATAGGACGTTCTAAAGAGAGAGAAAATCACCAAGATTTCAGGAACAGTGGTAGAGAGGCCACAATGAATGGAGCAAAAAGCAAAGTGAAGAAGACAAATAGACATCTGATGACAGAAAAAGAGAACAACAGAAATGAGACAGAGAAGGTTGGATATAATTTCTAATACAGATGTCCTATATACACTGAATTAAGGAAAAAAAGAGAGAATCACAGACAGAGTGGATCAAGAAATAGGGCCAACTGAGATGCTCTTTATAGGAAGTATAATTGACCTGAAGAAGGGTATTTGGACCAAAATTGAATATGAGAACATAGAACTCGATGTGATAGGGAATGAGAGAGTAATAGGGGCAACTGGACCAGTATTTATGGGTAGGTTGGAAAGAAAGGCTTTAATAAGTAAAGAAATATAACTAGAGGTCAAGTCCTGGAGTGAGAAATTTCAGAAACACTTAGATAAATAGCAGGTTGCCCACACAATATAAAACCAAAGGTGTTGGAGAGACCCAAAAATACACAGTACACCCTGGGGGAGTGAAAGCGGAAGAATAGACTTTATTTTTTTTAATTTAAGAGGAAAAAGAGAAAAACACAAAACAAAACAAAGCAGTGTAAGATTACACATAATACAGAACTACAAGAAAAAACATAACAGTACGAAATCACCTGTTAATAGATTACATATTATCATCTTGGAAATAGTTGCTCAAATCACAGTATCAAAGAATACAAAGTAGACATTCAAACAGAGAGACTGCAAACAGCTTTGTTCAATGATCCAAAAACATTAATATAGTCAGCTATTTAACAGCCCTATACACACTTGCTGTTATATCCGTTAGAGCTCTTTTTTTTCCAGGGAAGAATAGACTTTAAAAAGACAGAAGAAGATTTTGCTATAAGTGTATCAGGAATTAAAACCCATATTACTTGTACCACTCTGTTTAGATAGAACTTATTCCATCCCAGTTTTTATACAAGCACTAAATCTGAGGGCACAGACAGCTATCCCAAAAATATCAGGATATACCACAGTAATCACCTTTAATTTCCTGTTAACTTAAACCAGATTCCTCTATAACTTATACTGTTATATCATTACTGAATTTATTTAAATCTGATTTGTTTGATTGCTTCTTGTTATTGACTATTTTATTCAAAACCGTTAGGTTGATAGTATTGTCAGAGTGTAGACAACTACACTGAAAATAGAAATGATTCTCTATAATACCCATTCTGACTTGATTAATATCTGTTTTTGTAGCTCTACACTATCTACAAAGTTCTATTTCTGTTAATACTGTTATGCAGTGATATATTCAATTATATTTTATCCGATGATATAGCCATTTTTATTGATGATAACAAGAGACAACACAGTAACCATGGTAGAACTCCTTGTACAGCAGTTTTATATGTCTTTTTAGTTTTATGTATCTCTAGGATTATGTTTTGCTCTGTCCTGCTTTGTTCTGTTTCTCCCTCTAATATAGAAAGGATAGTAACACATGTTAAGGTGCATGCTTCCATAAAACCTATCAATAATTTAGAAAAACTGATTTTATGATACATGATGAAATGAACAAATACTTTGAAGGAGAAAAAAGGGGACTGCAGTACCCAGTGCTGGTTCTATAGTGTCATGATGTGAAATCAAACAATACTATTAATCTTCAACTAGAGTGATTTTAATCTGCTTTGGTTTGTTTAAACTCAACATAAATGAAGATATGGATAAATACATACATGATTAAGTGTATAGGATTGATTACCATATTACTTACTTTTTATTAGATAGTTGAACAGAACTACTTGAAGTCTCCCTGATTGAATTCCCATTTATATGGTCCACATTTGTATCTTGAACAATTGTTTGAAAGAGGACAATAAAACACACAAAGTAGTGATTTATTACTGTTTATTCTTTAATTTGAATGATGTACTATTTATGCCTGCTTTCTGTTTTGTTTTGTCTTTCTTTAAATAAAAATAAATTTAAAAATATAAATAAATAAAGTCCCTTAGCAGTTAGATTGGTGGACCAAGCTCTGATTGATAAATAAGAAAGCAGCTGTCTGGTAACATTTTTAACCAGTTTTTATCCATTGATTAGAGACATCAATGATCTCCAGATCACTATAGGAGACACCTCAAATAAATTTATGAAAGTTTTTCCTAAATGTTCACATTGGTCATTATCAAATGAAGTAATACATATTTTTGGTTTGATCATGCATGTATAAAGGTTTCACACGGTTATGACAGTTGATTTTAATCAAATATATGATGTATTGCATATATTCATAATTCTGGATGCATAAGACTCCATGATTGTAAAATGGGGATTACTTATGGTAACAGATTTTTGTCTCATGTGCACACCTTTGCTGCTCACAAAGACTTGTGAGATTCACATTCAACTAAAGATCAATAAGTTTTTCAATAATATACAAAAAACTTCTTGTGTATTAGATAAGGGTGATTGACTAAAAGGGATATTTTATGTCAAACAAGAATTTAGATTATTACAAGAATCTCGTGATTGTCATGATGCAATACTATGTATGGTTCTGATTCCTGATATATTATGTAAAATATGCAAGTGTTAATACTGTAGGTATTCAAAGGCTAAAATGTCCATGGATAGAAGAAAATAGGATTCATTTAATGTTCTAAGATGTTTCATCTTTAGATAAAATAGTAATATTATACTTACTGCCTGTAATATACTGTATTGTTATGAAAAACTTCTTTTGGATGTTTGACAGCTAAGGTTTGGAAGCCAAAACTCAGAGAAACAGATGGGCTAAATGGATAGCCAATATTTTGGCCCCAGCCCTTCAAGGGTGGTGGAGACCCAGGATATAAAATAATCTCTGATTGCATCATCCTAAGATATTCAGTGAGCCCCTGGTTGTCTCATCAAGGAGATGATGAAACCACAGAGGAAAGTCACCTTCAATGCAAGGTGTGCCTAAGAAGAGTCACAGGAGAAAAATCTCCCAAGCTTTCACAGAGAGCAACCTGGTGAAGCAATGATTGTGACTCTTCTAAGTGGCTGACACTGACAGAAGAGCCATGAGGTGTTATGAATGGTTCTAAGATAACTCCTGAGAAGACCTAAGTGACCTTGATAGGAAGGTCTTTTGGCAACTCTTGGAGGTGGACTAAATGTCTTTTGCATAATGGATGTATATGAGTCCTGGGGGCCAGGGGTGGAATGTCATGGTTTATGCCTGTGCCCCCCAGGCCTCATGAGTTTGCATTGTGCATTTATGATGGTTCATTGTCTAGTGTTCGGATTGATAGTGTCAGTCCTAAACCCACATTGGGTGGAGCCAGGATGTAATTCAATGGCAGGAAGAAGGTGTATCTTGCTTTTTTGCTGGTTCCTGTGTGCTTTTTGCAGCCTCCATGAACTGTGGCCCAGCCATACCTGCCTGCCTTGGAGCCAACTGAGTGTGAACTGAAACCTGCAAAAAATGTAAGAAATAAATCTTTCCTTTCTGAAATTGGGCTTCAGGTATTTTGTCTCAGCAACAAGTAAAAAGTAATTAAGACAGAATTTGGTACCTAGGAGTGGGGTCTTTTGCTGTGACTATTCTTGACTATGTTTTTCTAGAGGCTTTTGAAAGGGCTTGCGGGCAGAGTTTGGAAAGGTTTGGACATGTTGCCTGAATGTGTAGAGCTGGAGCAGCTTAGGCTGTTCTGTAGAGGGGATTCTGGTCAGAGCTCAGGAGACCAGAAGGCTGATAGAGGGCCTGATAATAAAAACCAGGCTTGGGAGGTTTCTGTTGGGAAGAAGGACTGCATTGGTTGTTGGACTCCACCTGATGTGTGGTATGGCTTGGAAGAAGGTTTGTCTGCATTTTGCTACTGCCCAGAGACTTTGCTGAGACTGAGACAAAGGGCAATGGACTGATTAATCTTGAAAAAGAAATTAAAAAGCAATCAAACCTTGAGGCTGTGGCATGGCTATTGTTGGGGGCTTTTAGCCACATTTATGTTGCATATCAAAAGCAAAGAGATCAGCAGGATAGTGTACAATGCTGTGAGTTTGGCCAGAAGGAAAATTCCAGGAAGACTGTGGATTGCAAAGACAGAGTTGAGATTTTGATTCCTGAGGAGAAACAGAGAGATAAGAAAGATGGCCCCAGGGCATCATAGGAAGTGGGTCCCCACCCTGTGCAGCCTCACTGCAAAAGTGAAAGAATTTGCTCAGAGGGAAAAGCTGCAGAGTGCCATGTTTTAGAATGGCAACAGAAGCCACTTGAGGTTCCAGAATGGTGGCCCCTTTGAGAAGCTTTTCCTCACAATCATGTAAACAGAGCCCTGCAATCCAGGCAACTGACCCCTATAGCCAAAAGGCAGAAAAGTGTATGTAGCAGCAAACCTTGGTGGCATCCACAAGGTGCTGATTTGAGGTGCAAGGAAAATGCACAAATTCTGAGGCAAGATGGCATCCACCTCAATTGCAAAGTGCCTGGGAGGCAAAAAGGTGTGCCCCTGAGAGGGCCATTTGTGAAGACGTAAGGGTGAAGCCAAAGGTGCGGTGGAGACTTCAGATGTTTGGAAAAGGCAAGAATGTAGTTGATTCAGGGGAAGCTGCAAAAAGAGAGCAGAGAAGATTTAAGAGAAAAGCTGCTGGAGTTAAAATCGCTGGAAATGCCATGGGGGTAGAATTACCCAAACGTTTTGGAGTTTGCAACCAGATTGCTTCTGATGCTGAACATGGAATTCTAGGACTTAATGTTCACCCTGCTGGACTTCTTTTCTTTCCAGTACTTTATGTTCCCATTCTTGTAACTTTTGGAATGGTAATCTTTACCTTGTGCCTTTGCATTTGAGAAATGTTTAACCTTGTTTCATTTGTACATGGGTTATGGTTAAGAGTTTGTCTTAGATCTTGGAGGAGACTTGGGAATTGGACTGTTCAGGAATGCTGAAACACAGGACATTGGCAACTCTTGGAAGTGGACTAAATGTCTTTCGCGTAATGGATATACATGAGTCCTGGGGCCAGGGCTGGAATGTCATGGTTGTGCCTGTGTCCCCCAGGCTTCATGAGTTTGCATTGTGCATTTGTGATGGTTCATTGTGTAGTAGGTGGATTGATGGTGTTAGTGCTACACCTACATAGGGGTGGAGCCAGGATGTAATATAATGCAGGAAAAAAGTGTGTCTTGCTTTTTGCTGGTTCCTGCTTGCTGTTTGCAGCTGCCATGAAATGTGGCCCAGCCATGCACACCTGCCTTGGAACCAACTGAGTGTGGACTGAAACCTCCAAAAAATGAAAAAATAAATCTTTCCTTTCTCAACTTGGGCTTCACGTATTTTGTCTCAGAAACAAGTAAAAGATAACTAAGACAGTAGTTAATGCAGGTCTCATGTTAGCTTGGCCTTGGACATCCTGAAGAAAAGTCTGGCCTCTGAAGATATAGTGCAATGCAAAAGCTTCACTGTGGGGGGAGCTAGGATCGCTAACATCCTCTGACAATTGCTGGCTATACTGGTAAATGACTGCTGTTATGAACTGATGGACTATGATGAATTTAAATTGCAGTTCTCCTCATGCTTCCCCCACCTTAAGCTGGCCACCCATCCTGGGAGTCAACAAAACAAAATAAGAGAGAGTTGTTGGAAAGGGTTGAAGATGAATACATGTTCAGGGCTGTGGTGTGGCCTGGGCATGATTGAATTGAGAATGAGGAGACACCGCAAGGAACAAGGTAGGCCACAGCTGAGGCCACCTAGAGACTTCCTGAAAAATTTTTCGTAATTAGAATCATCTGTTGCTCTGTGGGTTCCTTGAACCTCTCCCAGGGGCCTGCTCAGGTTTTTACCATTGTCCACTCACTTCCTTGCTTGTTCTGATTAAATATGGGCTGCCTAGTGACAGGTGGCTGGCTGGTTAGCAGAGTTATGAGTTCTGAAGAAGATTTCACTCTTCCCGTTGCCCTCAAGACAATGCCACTTTTCTCCTTCTTTTGGTCCTTTGCTGTGCACTTTTTTGGGGGCTAGGTATTTAGGCATAGGCTACAATAAAAAATTAACTTCCAGATAGGATAACTGTAAGTTTCCTGAAAATTTTGTTGCATGTAAATTTTCTTTACCTGTAGATGGAAGTGTTATTATCAACAAATATATTGTTAACTTATCAACATATGCTTCATTATTAACATATTGAGGGGTATTATAGTGATTTCTCAGAAGGCATGATTATACACCTCTTTACATCATTGTCAGTATTCTGCATAACTTTTATAAGTCAGTACTTATAAGTGAAATTGGTAGATAATAACGGAGGCCTCCACCAACTTGCTAAGTACTATGTAACATGAGTCTCGGTGTTTCTAGCAGTTCATTTGTTTTAACCAAGAATTCCTGACCAGATGCCAGTTATGCCTGCTTGGCAGCGAATGGATTGTACAGAAAGTTAAGTGGTTTTGATCGCCAAAAAATTGCTGGAGTCAAACTGAAACACATAAATGCTAAAAAAACTGTTAGGGTTTACATAGATTAAAAACTCATTTACATAATTAGTTGAAGAATGAGTTGATGCATTTGGAAGATTATTCAGAACATACAGCTAGCTGAATTATATTAGATATTTACTTCTTTACTTTTATACAGGTACAAAATACCTGACTTACAGAATCTAATTTAAATATATTCTTTATCTCATGGTTTCCATGAGGGATGTTTGGTTTTGACTGTTTCCAAAGCATAAATACCTTGGAAAAAAGTGAAAAGGAAAAGGTAACTTTTTTTATGAGGTCAAGGAGCCAGAGAACTGTTTCAGAACCTGAGAGGAAGGATCCAGGGACCAGATTTCGTTCATGGGTTCCAACACACATGGCTGCAGTTTATACATATAGAAGCAATCATAGTAATCTCCTAAACATTTCTGAAGCCAAAAAGGTGTTAACAAATGGATGACCAGGCTTTAGCGAATATATGACTTCTAGGAATATTAAAATCCGGAAAAGTGTTATACTGAGATGCTAAAAATTAAAATAATTGATTAAAAGATAATTAACAAAAATGATTACTTAAAAAGATAGTTATTAGTAATATTATCATTCTACTGAGCTCATTGCCCTAGTAACCAAGCACCAACCACATAGTTATAAATTAACTGACCACGTCTTTCTGCTGTTCTGTAATGCATCATCCCCCCCCACTTAGTGACCTGTGTGCTATGTCAACTTTTATTCCCCTTGTAAGAGACAAATGATGCTGTGTCCACCATTGTTCCCTTTATGAGAGACAAATGTTCCTGAAATTGGCAGACCAAGGGCTATGAATTGGCTAACCACCCACTATGAAATGCCTCTGTCCTCAAGCAAAGGGGAAAATAGGCCCACCTTAGTTCTGTTTCTCATCACTATGTACTTACTGATCAATGAGCTAATCATAAATGAACTATAAAAATCAGTCAAAACTCTAACTCAGTTGCACAGCTTTGCAAATTCCATCTGCACTGTGTCACTGAGCCAGCTAAAATAAAAGTGCTTCTTTTAAAAAAGATGTCTTGCCCCATTTGTCATCTTGGGTTCTTGCCCCATATTTCATCATGGGGCCATGTTTTTTTTTTTAAGTAGAGTACAACGAAGAGCTGAGTGCCAATTAGTGACAAGGGAAATATATGGCAAGGAGAACTTAGAGTGTGAAGTCCTTGGGTGTCCCTTCCTCACCAGAAGGAAATGTTTAATTGGATTAGGAATTTGGTTCCATTTCAGCAATAATTGTCACCCCCATGCTTGGCAATATGATCACTTTCCGAATTCAGCATTTTTATGAGTCTGAATGAGTAGCAAGCTTGTCTTGGAGAACTGATGCTTGCTTTTATTTCATTCTTACTCTGTTGCAGACCATTACTATAATTTAAATGTAATGTCTTCACTATAAACGGTAACTGTGCTCCTTTTGTGTTCACATATTGGGTTTCTTGGTGGAAAATTAATAGAAATGTGTGAAAATTATGAAAATGAAGTCTGCTGACTCTAACACAGACTTCCAACTCTGTTCTGTTGTGTCCTGCCCTGGCCTCTTCTCAGAATATTTTCTCACATCAGTTGATTTTTATTCCTGGAGGACTGAACCTGAATCCTAAAAACATTTGCAGGCCATTATGGAAAGAGTCCACTGATTCTTGAAACAAAGCAGGGGTAGCCATGAAATGGCAGGGATAAATAAGAAATTTAGAGAAGACCTAACACCATCACTTCTCAAAATTTAATGAAATCGAATGGGAAATGGTACTTCCCAATTCATTCCTGGAAGCAATCATTACCCTCATACCAAAACCAGAGAACAATCCAAATGAGAAAGAGAATTACAGACCATTCTGCCTAGTGAACATTGAAGAAAAAATCCTCAATAAGATACTGGCAAACAGACTGCAGAATATCATCAAGAAGATTTTACACCATGATCAAGTGGAATTATTCCCTGGGACACAGGGGTGGTTCAACTTACATAAATCCATACATATAATACACCGTATTGACAAATCCAAAAGAAAAAATCATTTGATCATTTCAATAGATGCTGAAAAAGATTCTGACAAAGTCCATCGCCTATTTATAACAAAAAACCTACAAAAATTGGGGAGATGATCTTTATCTCAATCTGATAAAAGCCTTTTATTACAAACCAACAGTCAACCTCATACTAAGTGGACAAAAACTGAAAGCTTTCACTCTAAAATGAGGAACAAAACAAGCATGTCTACTGTCTCCACTCTTATTCAACATAGTACTGGAAAGTAGCTGGGGCAATTAGACAAGAGAAAGAAATAAAAGGTATAAAGATAGGAAAGGAAAAAAAAACTATCACTATTTGCAGAAGCCATGATACTCTACTTAGAAGACCCTAAAAATTCCACCAAAAGACTTCTAGTTTAAGAAGCAAATTCAGTAATATAGCTGGTTACAAAGGCAACACTCAACAATCACTAGACTTCATAAACAAGCATAAAAAACTCATGGAAAGAGAAATCAAGGAAACAATAACTTTTACAATAGCATCCAACCAAATGAAATACTTAGGAATCAATCTAACAAAGGATGTAAATCATCTCTACACTGTAAACTACAGTACTCTCAAAAAGGAGATTGAAGAAGAGATTCTCAAATGAAGAGCTATCCCATAGTCTTGGATAGGGAAATTCAATATAGTGAAAATGACCATACTTCCAAAGCTATTGTACAGATTTAGTGCAATCCCAATCAAAACCCCGTAGTATATCTCAAAGAATTACACAAAAGAAATCCTAAAATTCATCTGGAATCAGAAGAGACCTAGAGTAGCAAAGGTGATGCTGGGCAACCAAAGAAAGATAGGGTTCATCAAAGTCCCTGACTTGAATTTATACTATAAAGGTATTGTGATTAAAAAAAAAGATATGGTACTGACAAAAAACAAAACAAACAAAACCAGACCCAAAGATCAAAGGAACAAATTAGAAGATGGAGAAACAACCCCAGACCACTAAACCATCTTATCTTTGACAAAGGTGCCAAACAGAGTCATTGGAAGAAAAGCAGCCTCTTTACTAAATGGTGCTGGAAAAACTGGCTCTATACATTCTGAATATTATCTTTCAAAGTGTATTAAGCTAAGATCAGAATAGATCAAAGATCTTATATTAAAACAGAAACATTAAATCTGCTGCAAGATAGAGTAAGTAAAACTCTTGAAGACATTGATGTAAACAAAGAAAACTTTATAAAGAAAGTTTTCTTTATAAAGAAAACTTCCATTGAACAGCAAAAATCAAAGAGAATTAAGTGAGAATCTCACCCTAGTAAAAAACTTTTTAACACCAAGAGAAATCACTAACAGAGTGAAAAGACAACCCACAACGTGAGAGAAAATGTTTGCCAACTGTTCCTCAAAGTATTACTATTGAGAGCATGAAAAACTAAAAAAAATTCAGTCTTCCCAGATTTAAAGACCCAATCCAAAAATGTGCATCTGAGGTGAGACACTGTTCTCAGATGAAGAAATAGATACAGCAAAGAAATATGTGATAAAATGTTCTGCATCACTCCTCATTTAAGAATTGCAAATTAAATAACACTGATATGTCACCTTGCCCCAGAAAAAATGCCTACTGTCAAGAAATCAAGCAAAACGAATGCTGGAGAGGTTGTGGGGGAAAAAGGAACCCTTCTCGATTGTTGGTGGTAAAGCAACCAGTGTGGAAATCAGTGTGGAGATTCCACACAAACTAGGTCTACAGTTCCCACTCAACTCAGCTATTCACCTTCTGGGTATCTACCCAAAAGAATAAAAATCATCATACCACAGTGATATATGTGCACCCACGTTTATAGCAGTAGTTTGTGGAGGCCAGATCATGGATGGAATGCATGATCTCCAGCTTGCCAGGCAGGCGCTTAAGCTAAATCCCTGGACCACTTTTTTTACTTTTTAACTTTCAAATAAAATGTGTTTGGGAGAAAAAACAAAGACTGAGGTAAAGACTTTCAGTGCAAATACCCATCAGATGAGCTGAGGTCAACATTCCAGAAAACAGCCAGCACCAGAGGCCTCCACCATCTTTCACTGGGGATCCACAGTTACTGGGTGGGTTTTTTTCTGTAATTATTCTTGGTGGGGAAGGCAGGCAGGAGAGCAGGAGCCAATCAGTGATGAAGAGGCTGGCTGAAGAACTGTCCAATCAGGCGGGCCAAGGTAGGCGGTGTCTTCCGGTGTCATGGCGTCAATGTCAAGGCCAGGGCACAAATGGGAGCGCTAGATGTTTGCTAGACCACTATTTTTTGCTTGTATTCGCTGTGGACTGCTTAGAAAGAACCTGGGAGACCTCCAAACTACACAATGGTGACGTTATGGGATGGGAGCAGTGAAATGGGGTGGAATCCGATTGAGACCAGTTAGAAGTGGCGAGAAGGGGCTGGGGGTTTAGCTCAGCGGCATGGGCGCCTGCCTTGAAAGCAGGCAGTCATGAGTTCGATCCCCTGTACCGATAAAAAAAAAACGAAGACCAAAGGGGGGGGGAATAAGTGGTGAGAAGCAGCTGTGCTCCCTAGAGCCTGTGTGCTTAGCCTCAGACCCTGAGGTCCTCTAGTGCTAGCAGTCAGTCACCCTCTGTCCCTTTTACCTCTCGCCTGGGCCAGGACAGTTCTGGCTCCCTAGAGCACTGTCGCCACTGTGATACCACCAGGCCACAATGCTGTTTTTGAAATCGCCTGCTGCCCTTGCTCTTCCAACAGTCTGGGCCCAGGAAGGGGCATGAGGAGAGCCTGATTCCGATGTGGTTTCAAGCTGGGTGCAGCTGTAATAAGCCAGGTCTCTGCTCTCATTCCTGTCAGCAACAGATATGAAAGCCAGAAGTTTATAAATGTCTCTGCTGCAGACCTGATAGCCACAACTGCTCTCCTTAAACTTATGCATTTATGTATTTTGTGATCGCCTACATTTATACTATGTTCTCATATTTCCATTCTCATGAAAGGTGGAGGCAAAGGTTCTGAGAATTCAAAGACGTGTAGTGATGTGCCTCAGTGGAGGAAGGCTTCCCAAACACCGGATGAAATGCTGTGTATTATACAGAACAATGCAAAGAATTTCTGCACATACTTTATGTGACACATGGGCTCATAGACGATGTTTGGGAGAACGGCCATAGAGATTTAAATTTTGAGAAAAATGAAGCAGATATAAAAGTGTCATCAAGGGCAGGGTAAAGTGTGCTTGCTAAGACAAATTCCAGAAAGGGCTGCCTGTTAAATTCTCACTGAAAAATGTCTAAATGTAGTCATTTGCATGAACATATACAAGTGATATCCTTCTGAATGTAAAGGAATGTGGGTGTCATCTCTAAATTAAGAGGTGATTTAATAGCTTGGTTGATCATATACATTGTTGTAATATGGAAATGCTCTGCAGTGGACTTTACTAAGTGGTGTAAAGGAGATGCCATAAATTGAAATTGTGCAGGGATATCAATAGTTTAGTCATGAAGGGTTTTCTGCTTAGGGTGGATCAGAGGAGCATGGAAAGGATGTTGAAGTGACCGTCAGGACGCAGAGTGTCAATAGTAGGACATACAACAGAGAGGGTCTTCCCTGAAATTCAGGTAGTTCTAGAGTAAGCATGAAGTTAAAGTTGGCTTATGATTTTTTCCTTGAGGTGAAAAACACTAGCTCTGGTAAGAATCTGTATTCTACATCCTTGTCAACCCATGAATTCTTTGTTCTTCACTTGAGATCTAATTTTGACTATCTCTAATTATGACCCATTGTCATGAAGGCAAAATTTGAAATTTTTTTGTAACAGGGATTGAACTCATGATCTCAAGCTTGCTAGGTCGGTGTTCATGCTGCTGAGCTAAACACCCTGCTCTGAAAGTGTTTTCTGTATACTATGTATGATATTAACATTGTTGCTCAGAAAATGTTGAATACTGTGGAATTTTTCTATATTGTATGGATATAATTTTTAAGGCAAATCAAAGGTGTCGTATGCAGTCACTTTTCAAGTTTCACATTGTCTGTGGGGTGTCTCAGTCACAGTTTCTATATTTCAGACAGCTCTGTAACTTAGGCTAGCCCCAAACTCAAGGAAGTTCTCCTGCATCAGCCTCCCAAGATATCTTTCTTATATCTGAATGGAGAGTGATCACTTGGTGACACTGAGCTATAATTTAAAACTTGTACCTGGTTTCATTGTTTATACATTTTTTACATACAGCAGATTTCCATGAACATTTGAGTTATTATTTATGTATCATATTTGATATTTATGTTTTGTTCTATGAAACCAAATTTAAATATCAAAATGCTGCTTAAATATATTAAGAACAAAGGACTAAGTGGCCTAAATGAGATTTGAAGAGATATCACTGTTAGTACATCAAAGTGATTCATGAGATATTTGTCTGCCTCTGTGCTTTATGGATGCTGGTCCTGCAGGCTCTCACTATGAGCTCTGCTGTAGAGGCAGTGCACAGGGACTCTTGCAGTGACTCAGCATAAGAATCAGTGCTCCTATTTGGCTGTTACATTAGCTGTGAGTTGCCATATAGCATCAAATTTGCTGTCTCAAAAAATGTGTTTATACAAAAATTAATCCCCAAGTTGTGGAATTAAGATTTGAAGAAACAGT
The DNA here is from genome assembly GCF_034190915.1 of Cavia porcellus. Taxonomy (NCBI): domain Eukaryota; kingdom Metazoa; phylum Chordata; class Mammalia; order Rodentia; family Caviidae; genus Cavia; species Cavia porcellus. The sequence continues at coordinate 8,173,857 of NW_026947515.1, forward strand.
CTCCATTTAGCTGTTTTGTTTGGTTTTATTTGTGTAGTTTAGTTTTGTTTTATTGAGACAAGTTTTCTCTATGTATATCAGCTAGATTTGAACCCTTTATGGAGCACAAAATTGCCCTAACCTCAAAGCAGCATTCCTGTCTCAGACTCTTGAGTGCTGGGATTATAGATCTGTGTGTTTTTACCCTAGAAAATATTGAGGCTTGTAACGTAGCTGTGTTGTAGGTTGGCTTAATAGATGCCGTCTTGAGCTTTGCATTTAACTAGTGCCCTGTATTTCACTCAAAAAAATGGAAAATCACTCAGGGTATAAGTCCCAGGAGAAAAGCAAAATGAGCTGTACCCAAGGAAAAAAATTAACCTGCTCAACAAAAGAAGCGGAATACAGTTGTCTTCCAAAGATTATTATAAGATTCTAGCTAAATGATTTCCAACTATCTTTTGGTGATTCTATCTTTTAAAACATCTCTAACTTTCCAGTTCAGAGCCTCTTGTTTAGATCCTGAAATGGGGGTGGGGGTTCTGTATACAAGTGGTGCTGAGAACAGCTAATGAAATTCCACATTTCTCAATTGGGTTGCTTGGCTTCCTATATTATTGTTCACAAAATCACCTCAAGCTGCAGAAACCTTACTGACACAAGCAAACCTCAGGATTAAATGACAGTGCCCCTGAAATGAAAGAATAGTAGTGAAAAGGAGAAGAGAAAAAAGACAAACACCATGTGCTATAATGCCCACCTCTTTTCCCCAGCAATGAAGAAACTGAAACAGGAGAATGGCAATGTATTCAAAGACAGCCTAACCTACATAATGAGTGCAAGGCTTCCCAGAACTCCAAAGCGAGACTATGTCTTTAAATCAAAAAACTAAAATGAAAAAAAAGCAACCAAGTAGACAGAAAGACTATTAAAAACAAATAATTGTAGAGCTGAGTGAAATTTGAGTCATGTAAAATGGGAATTATTGAATGATGTTGCAGAGGAAAGAAGGCCATGTAGTGGCATCCAGGAGGCAATGACAAACACAGACTTAGGAATGGCACCTATTGTGCTACAGGACAGCAGTGACCTCCTTCCTCCAATACATTTGCAGTTCACTAGACTGAGGACTTCTAAAAGCTCATGGAAATGTTAAACTCAGGGCAAACAAGCAGCTTGAAATTCAGGCTTTGGAACAATGCCTTTAGCAGACATTACATATTTAAATTGAGATAAGAGAAATATAATCCTGCCCTGCTTGATATCAAATGCACCCTTTAATGGCTCACAACATTGAGAAATGAAGTCATAAACTAAAAGAAGTTCAAAATTTTTCTTAGAAAAAAAGAAAGAAGAATAGCCCTGAATTTTCAGGAGTGGTCTTTTGTTTTTTGGCCACAGACCTAATGTAAGGGGTCATTTATACAAGAAAGTCACAATGTGAGTACAGTGTGGGTCTCAGACTACAATCAACCTATAAGCTTATAGCTGCTTAACTAATAATATTCAACAGGGGAACAAGTCATCCAGAAAAGGTATGTGGAAAGAGCCAAGGCATTTTGTGGGAACAATAGTCCAGCTGTTCTAGTCATTGAGTATGGTAATTGATGCCCATCTGAACTTCCTGGAGGAGGTAGTGGCAACTGTAGTACATTTCAAACTGTTGTTTTTCTCTTCAGGACCATGTAGACCTGGTCACTTCATCTTCACCTTTAGGTCTGGCTTTCTTCAGCTGTGCCTGTAGCAGTGATTGTTGTATTTAGTTTTTTGCATTAACTATTTGAGGTTCCAGTTCCTCTCTGATTGTATATCAATTTCTGTCTACCTTGACTTCCTTGGCTAAAATCACAGTTCTATTTGAATGAATATTTGAATGAATAGAGTGAAATATTCATTAATACAGGCCAGGGATTTATCTTAGGAGGCTGAAACACCTGCCTGGAAAGTGCTAGGTTGTAGCTTTGATGCCTGGTACCTAAAAAAAAGTAATTTAAACTGCAAGGAAAGAAAATAATTTCATTTGTGAAAATGTAGATTTACAAAATTTATAACTAAATATGTCAATGGCAAATTAAACATTGTTAATAGTCATATTTTTAGTATCTAAAGTAGTTGGGTCTGGAGATTGAACTCAAGGATACAATTAGCTCCTGGAGAGCACAAGGTCATGAGTTCAATCCCTCATACAGAAAAAAAAAATCACAATTGTCAATGATGCAGTGCTATGAGCACATTTATTGAAACTGATACTTGGTATTTAATAGGCTCAGTGTTTCTTTTGTGGCCTATGAAATACCTGCAGATAACATGGCTATTACAGTGAATGATATACTGTCCCTTATAGGATTGCTATTTTCTGAGTTGGTTTTATTTTTTGTTTTCCCACATACTTGAAAGTTGAAAAGGTTGGCTGGTGCTAGGTAGAAATCTGTGATTATCATTTTTTTCAATTTAATGATATATATCCATATATTCATTAAGAACATTTTATTTGCTACAGTTAGTCCAAGTGAAATTGATAAAAAATTCTTAAATTTACAGGCAGCTGAGTTAGTTAGAAATAGAGGCAACCATACCATGATATAGTGGAATGAAATTCCTTACCTTCTATGTCTGGTATTAGTTTGCGTTCTCTAAAATGCAAGAATGAATTTTAGAAACAAGAGTGTTGAAAAGCGGAATATATTTATTGAGAGAAAGAAAGTGAAAGTATTTTGCTCTAAATAGGATATTTTGGAAGTGGGAGGTGAAACCAGGGGACTTTTACCTTGAAGTCACTTTCCTCTCCCCTATTCAACCTACCTGTGGCCAGAAAAGAATCTCAACCAGCTACTTGCATATCAGCAATGCCACTTTTAAGCAGCACCCAAGTCAAAATTATATGTATGCAGCCCACACATTTCCAGAAAAAAAAGTCTGACCCCCTGTGGTCATGGGGTTCTCTCCATGGTCTTAGAATCAAGGCCATTTTGACTTTATATTCTCTTCTTTACTACAACAAAAATCCTATCAGAAAGCTTCTGTCTGAAAGAAAAAGAGGGATTCTGAGCCAGTCGCAAAGGATTCTGATTTTATAGAAGAAAATCATGTGGTGAGTGTGATGGCTCAGACCCCAACATAAAACCCAAGGAAGCAAGAAATTAAAATTTGGGGAGCAAAGGCTTTATTGTATGACAGGCCAGGTGATGCAATCTCAGGGAGCCAATTTGGAGACTGTGTGCCTTACAGCTAAAAAGGTTGGGTTTTAAAGCTGAAAACCACAGGAATGTTGTGAACTTTGACCCAGTTTGATAACTTTCTTGTAGTTAAACATTTCTTAGGGACAGTACATTGTATTGCAGATAGGCTGAAGGGGTGGGGGATTACAAGAAACTGAAACTTAAAGCTTTTATGGGAAATGGAGACTTAACCTAAGAATTGGGGAGGGGAGGGGAATTTACCAGGAGCTGAAACTTAAGTCTTTACTGGAGAAGGAATTTTAGTCTCTATTTAAATGGCGCATATAGAACAGGAAGGGGGCACATTGGTTAGAACTAGGTTACAACAGTGAGAGAGGTTTAAAGTGGGTTAGATTACTGAGGTTACTGAGGAGGTAATTGAGCACAATAGAGAAGCAGAATATAAGAAATGTAAAAGTGGCCTTTTATTTAAAGAATGTGGAGAGGAGCCAGCAGCCCCCAAGGGTTTGGCTCCCCTCCTGCTGGACTAACTATGGGGTTATGTGGTTGTGATAACTCAGACCCCAGAATAAAATGCAAGGAGCAAGAAATTAAAATTTAGGGAGCAAATGTTTTATTTTAGGCCAGGCCTGGCAAGGAGTCACCAGGAGCCAATTTGGAGACTGGGCATCTGACAGAAAAAAGTCAGGGCTTCTATCTTGTACATCCACAAACAGCTGCTGGTCTCACAATGCAAGGAGGGGGATGGGGTGTGGTACACTACAAAACAGAAACATGGTGCCTTCCATTTCATGGGAAGAGCAAGATTCAGGTAACAAGCATGTTTTCCTGTAAACAAGCAAGTTTAGATAAGAAGAAATCCTGTTTTCCTCTGCAGAGACTAGAAGTCTAGCAGTGATTAACAACTTCTGTTAGCTTATCTTAGCATTACATCTGTTATTTGTAGAGGGCAACAATGGTTAACATATCAATTAGGTAAGATTTTACAATTCTTTACAGAGGAGAGCATTGATTAACATATTAATTAGATCATCCAGAGGGGGAAGGGAAAAACACATATACAGTAAGGCCAAGTTACAGGTATTGGTATGATACAAAAATAATGAAGCTATTTTTCTAGACTACAATAGAGGTATATGTGACTTTTGAGTGGATGTGGTGCTTGGAGGGGACATTGATGTCATGCAAGGAGGTAATGGGAATTTTCTTTAGGGCCCTGGGAAAGAAAGAGGAAGTTGTAATCAAGGAAAAAAGAGGAAGTGGCCATATGAGTAAGCATCCCTGATTTTGGCTTCTTCCACCTTGAACTACCACCAAGAGGTTCTGTAATAGTTTCTAGGGCAAAACTCTTTCAAGTACATCCTTCAGTTTCAAGGAAGAAATCAAAACAAAGAATTTTTGCCCCCTGTCTTCCTCTATGGCTAGTAGTAAACCATTCATAAGAAATACTGTTAGTCATTTCCTTAATGCATTGTAGATACCATCACCAAAATTATAGAACATTTCGCTTTCAGAAAACAAAAGTAGCACTTAAAGTCAGGGATAAAGCCCTTCAGTTCAAGCATCCCTGGAAAGGTGAGATCAACATTGTAGAATACAAACTACTACTGATTTATCTGACTTCAGGAAAGAGAAAAATTTATAATGATATTGCTATAGAGTAATAAATCTCCCAGTCTAATATGTCTTGTATGAGTTTGTGTTCTCTAAAGTCAAAGAATGAATTTTAGGAACAACAGAAATTAAGAGCACAATATACTTCTTGAGAGAAAGAAAGCTACCTGAGAGAGAGAAGGGGTCCTGAGCGGGATGCCAAATACTGTCTTTCTAGGGAACTTTATACAGTAAAATTATGTGGTAAGATGAGTTTAAGGTGGGGAAAAATCGGAACTCACAACGCAGATGGGCATAAGATGGGACAGAGCTATGGTAGCCAGTAAGATTATAAGTTCATGTAAAAGTTGATTAAATTGGGAACAAAGGGGGAAGGGAGTCACATAGAAAGCAGGCATTCTTACGCAGCAGTGACTTTTCCCTTAGGGTTTTGGGAGGGTGACACCTGAGTTCATCAGGATGATAGGAGATATTTAAAATTTCAGTCCTTAGGATAAGCATACTTTTCTTTGAATGGTGACTACTGACCTCCTCAGAGTGCTATGGGACTATTTAGAATATAAGTCTTTAGGATATGTATGAATTTGCTTATCATTTGTCTTGAGACTTGGCCCATAGCATGAGGTGTCAGTCTTCCCCATAGTTGCACGATATCTCTTCTCCTGCATGGACTCCATGGAGGACCTAGCCCTGCCTTATGCCAATACTATTTAAATAACTCAGGTGCCTGTAACAGTACTGTTTGGATAATTGATTACAGATGTCTTGTGCTCTGGGTGAATGATCTGGGGATTACAGTGTGCAATGTATATACCAGTGTTGCCCCTGATTGACATGTTTTGAAATTTAATTTTAGTTGATGTATTCTTTTTTCACTGAAATAGAATGGATTTGAAAATTAAAAGACGGAGGTAAAGCTCTTCAGTACAAACACTCCTCTGGTCAAGCTGTGATCACCACTGTAGAAGAATGGCAGCTCCAGAAGTCTCTGCACTACAATCTATCATTTGGGATCCTCTCTTTCAGGGAGGGGTTCCTTTCCCTGTAGATTCTTGACTCAGAAGGAGAGCAGTAGAGCAGGAGTCAATCAGTGATGAAGGGGCAGGCTATGTGAACAGTCCAATTTTCAGGCCATTTCTGGCTGTGTCTTTTGTCTCTTCTGGTGTCTCAGCATGATTTACCTTTTCTGAGTGGGATACTGGTAGCAAAACACTTGCTTCATCTCATTTAGCACTTTTGATGTCCTGTGGCCTCATTAGCAAAGAACCTGAGAGATCCTGGAGCCATGGAATGGTCAGGTTGTAGATGGGAGCCCAGATATAGGGTGGATTTGGTGAAATGAGTTACAAGTATTTAGAAGTAAATCAAGTGTCTGGAGCCTCAGGTATTTAGTTAGCTTCAGCTCCTGAGGTCCTGCAGCATTGGCCATGGGTCTCTCACTGTCCCTTTTGCCTCTTGCTGTTGGCAAGGGTGATTTGGGGTCCCCAGAACCCTGGCTTCACTATGACAGCATCAGACTCAAGTATCATCTTTGAAATTCACTGCTTGTCTGGTAACTCCACAATCTTAGGCATTGGAAGGAGCTTGAGAAGACAATGACTATGATGCTTTTTGTAGCTTGTAGAGCAGTAATGAGCTAGGTCTCTGCTCTCTTTCTCAGAGTAGCTGATCTGGAATGTCCAAAGTTTATTAATGTCTGTAATACAGGGCCTCATAGCCACAATGGCTCAACTTAAACTTGGGCTTTTTGGTATTTATAGTGATCTCCTAAATTTATAGTATGTTCTCATATTTCCATCCTCATGACAGGTAGTGGCAAAGTTCGTGAGAATTCAGAGATGTGTAGTAGTGGGTCTCAGTGGAAAAAGGCTTCGCAAACAACTCAAGAACTCCTGTGTATTATACAGATCAGTGCAAAATAATTTCTGAATATACTTAATTATTTATGTGGCACCGCTGCTCACAGACTATGTTTGTGAGAACAGCCATAGGGTTTTGAAATCTGAGAAAAATGAAGCAAATATGAAAGTGTTATCAAGGATGGGGTAAAAATTTGTGAAGGACAAGTTCCAGAAAGGGCTACCTGTTAAATTCTCATCGAAAAATTTTGAAATTTAGGCATTTGCATGGACATATACACATAATATCCTTCAGAATGGAAAGGAATAGGTGTGTCATCTCTGAATTAAGGGCTGATTTAGTGGCTTGGTTTTTCAAAGACAGTTTAAATATGGAAATGTTCTGCAATGGAATTTACTAAATGGTGTAGAGCAGAAGCTCTAAACAGAAATTTTGCAGTGATATCAATAGTTAGGCATGAAGGGTTTCATGCTGAGGATGGATCAGAGGAGTGTGGAAAGGATGTGCAAGTGACTGACAGACTGCAGGAAGCCAATAGCAGGACATACAACAGAGAGGGTCTTCACTGAAATTCAGGTAGTTCTTAGAGTAAGTGTGAAGTTAAAGTTGGGTTCTGATTGCTTCCTTGAGGTGATCAACACCAGCTCTGGCAACAATCAGTATTTCACATCCTTGTCAACCCATGAATTTTCTGTTCCATACTTGAGATCTAATTTGGATTATCTCTAATTATGCCGCAGTGTCATGAAGGTAAAATGTGGGGTTTTTTTGTACCAAGGATCAAACTCATGACCTATGCTTTCCAGGCAGGTGTTCATGCCACTGAGCTAAATACCCAACTATGAAAGTGTTTTCTTTGTTGTATGGAAGATATCCACATTGTTTCTCAGAAAGTGTTGAATATTGTTGGAATTTTTCCATATTATATGGCTATAATTTTTAAAAACAAACCAAAGGTGTCTTATGCAGTCTCTTTTCAAGATTCACTTTGTCTGTGGGGTGTCACAGTCAGGGTTTCTCTATTTTAGCCAGCTCTGTAACTTAGTATAACTCCAAATTCAAGGAAGAAGTCCTTCACCAGCCTCACAAGATATATTCCTTATATCTGAATTGAAAGTGAACACTTGGTGACAGTGAGCTATAAATTACAGCTTGGGCCTGGTTCCATTTTATATACTTATTTTTTAAAAACACCATTTTCTGCTAACATTTAAGTTATTATTTGTGTACCATATTGGGTGTTATTTATGTTTTGTTCTATGAAACCAAATTCATGTTTCAAAATGCTGCTGAAGTATATTAAAAACAAAGTACTCACTGGGCTAAATGAGATTTGAAGAGACATTATCTGCAGCCTATCAAAGTAATTGATGAGTTTTTTTTTTCTTTTTTTACATTTTGAAAGTGGTAAAATAAAACAGAACAAGGCAGAATAAGGCCAACTAAGATCAAACAGTGAAATTGGTACACAACTTCACAACTGGTTACTGCAATAACAGTAATAGGTATCACAGTATATTTTATTATCTTTATAATAGATGTTCTTTCTTTCATTCTTTTTTTTTTTTTGTCTTTTTCCCTTTTATTGGTACCGGGGATCGAACACACGACTGTCTACTTGCAAGGCAGGTGCTTATGCCGCTGAGCTAAATCCCCAGCCCCAATAGTTGTTCTTTCAAACACGTATATCAAAATGAGATGAAATACCAAACATATAAAGTACTTATCAAAACAGAATATTGAATAGAGCAATACCATTAATCAGAAAATAGCAAAACAGAAATAAAAATATTCACCTTCAAAGAGATAGTAGAAGGAAGCCCCCCTTATTTGTTAGGGTCTGTTTCCTAGGAGACACTCAGATTTCTGGTTCCCATTTGCTAATGGGGGTTGACAGGAGAAGAGGGGTAGGGAAGTGGGATGTTTGATTCTATGCCGTGCATCAGTAGGTTCATTATTGCTTAGTAGGGAGACAGGCCGGTTGTTTTGTTTCACAGCGTCCTAGGTTCCCACATGGCATGGATCTCAGGAGCTGCTGCTTGTTCTACCCCTGGAAGGGCAGCATTCTGCCAGACCTCCACCACTTATACCAGGGAGAAGTGGTGCTTGCTTGCCTTCCAAGTATCCTAAATTCCAGCATGGCATGGATCTCAGGAGCTGCTGCTGGTTTGCCCCCTGGATGGGCCACAGTCTACCACACCACCACCACTTACCAGGGAAGAGAGGTGCTTGCTTGGCTTCCCAGTTGATTGAGGGGATATTTATCTGCCTCTGTGCTTTGTGGATGGCGGTCCTGCAGGCTTCTCACTGTGAGCTCTGCATTAAAGACAGTACACAGGGAATATTGCAGTGACTCAGCACAACAATCAGTGCTTCTATTTCACTGTGACATTAGCAGTGAGTTGCAATCTATCATCAAATTTGCTGTCTTCAAAAATGTGTATATATACACAAAATTAATGACCAAGACTTGGATTTAAATTTGAAGAAATCAGTCTTCATTCAGCTGTTTAGTTTGGTTGTATTTGTTTAGTTTTGTTTTGTTTTATTGAGACAAGCTTTCTATATGTATATCAGCTAAATTTGAACACCCTATGGAGCCTAGAATTGCCTTGAACTCACTGAAACCATCATGCCTCAGCCTTTTGAGTGCTGGCATTATAGATATATACCACCACACTTTGCTTTTGATTCAGATTTGTAGAAGAGAATTTAAGATATCCCAAACCTGGCGTCTCAACCTTCATGTGAGAAATATATGTATGATCCTTTAGGAGGTGGTGAGCTTTGAGGATGTGGTCGTGAACTTCAGCAATGAGGAGTGGACTTTGCTGAGTCCATCCCAAAAGAACCTCTACAGAGATGTGATGGGTGAAACCTTTCGGAACATGACTGCAATAGGTAATGACAAAATACTTTTGTCACTCATGCTGTCAGAATGTTGTATATCGCTGTTTCATTAAAAACAATGTGAAAATATTTTTAAAAATAGTTCAGATCTGGACACATTATATCATAACTCTAAACAAAATCTATTAATTTGTATGTATTATTCTAATGAGTGCTGGTATTTCTATGTCTACAATTCAGGAGGACTTGGGAATATCCAGGAAGCTGAAAAAGAATGCAAAATTTACTGGAGATACTTAAGGTAATTCACACTCATAAGGAGAAGGAATGTTCCTGAGTAATTAGTGAATCAGCAGAAAAATACCGCCAAAGAAATGAGGTACCATTCAATTTATTGTCAGTAATATTCTCCAAAGCCGTATAAGCTAAGGTATGTATAATGAGTGGATTAAATCAAGAAAATGTCATACAAGAAAATGTCTTGTATGACATTGCATATAGATGTGTATGAAAGGCATACACTTTCAGTTATGACATTCTCTCTTCAGTTTTTCTACCCATATATACATGTGAATACAACACATTCATCATCTAAAAATTGCTAAGATTGCAAAAGAATTTGAAATAAAATGGAGTTCTTGTGTTTCCAAGCCATGCTCTAAACAATCAGCCATTCTGACTAAAATTCTTAGAAGGCTGGTAGAATGTTAAGTGCACTCATTCTGAATATCATTGTGCAGTTGTCTCTAAAAATTGATCCCCTCATACTTGTCCTGGATATATTTTTAAAAATTCAAAATGCACATAAAATACTGATACATGCTTACTCATATACAAAGCAGATCAAGTTATAATAGATCAGGCCTTGATGAAGCTTAGCTTACCACTGGATTTGTGGAGAAGGAAAATGTTAATAGACTCTTTGTGATTGTGAATTCTTGTAAATCCAGCACACTAGGAGTCAGATTTTGCAGAACTGCAAATTCAAGTTCAAACGTCACAGCTTAATGATCAGCGAAAATCTCATAAAACATATTTTAAAAGCTATACATTTTATGCTAATAGCTGTTGTTCATTCCCAGCATGGAAATGAAAAAAATGTGTTATATAATGTCAAAAAATTAAGAATATAATGTCATTTGCCATAAGAAATAGGTGGTTCTTTCTCCCATCAATTCGGTGAAATAGCTCACCTATGAAAGGTAAAAGTTCACAGGGTTTCTCTTACATGAGAAACCAAAATATAAATTGTGGAATGAAATGAAAGAGTTAATAGAGAAAAGTAAGACTAACCATATGGAAAAGGGAACTACAGGTTAAGGACAGAAGGGAGATTGTGATGGTGAAACATATCATAATGATCTGTGTGTGATACACATAGTGTATCCATGCCCAAAGTGAAGAAAAAGATTCTGCATTTCAAAAGGTACCAAATTTTAAGATTTCCAAATGTGTACCAGTCTTTTGGGAATAGTTGTTTTCAACATGTCTTACAAGGCCATTCTGTTACTTCATGTTCAGAGTTTCTTAGCAGGCATTAAAAACAGAACTTGACATTAATGCAGTCATTAAACTGAGACCCATTTCACTGTGAATGTTTCTTTTTTTATTTAATGTAAGGAAAGACTAAAAAAACCAAAATAAGTAGAAATGATACCACTTTCAAAGTGAAAATAAACAATAAAAAATCTAAAGTCAGTGATTACATATGCTGCTCATAGAAATAGTTAATGAAATACAAAAGTGAAACATATGATGTGGGGATTCAAACAGCGAGACTACAAACATTTTTATTCAAATGTCCAATAAAAACTTAGTAATATGGTTATCAATCCGATATGTTTTTTTTTTGTTGTTTTTTTGGTTTTTTTTTACAGAAATGACAAGATAGGGAAATCCTGTGAACATACATCTTGGAATCAGTGTAAAGAAGTATTCCTTTGTACTGCAGAAGGTAATGTGAATGTTAAAGAAGCAGAAACACACCACAATGTTCAGATCCATGAAAAATATGGCAGTGGGGAGAAATCGTATGTATGTCAGCAATGTGGAAAAGGGTTCACCAAATGTCAACATTGTAAGCAACATGAAATAATTCACACTGGAGTGAAACCAAATGTATGTAAGAAATGTGGGAAAGCTTTTAACACACGTGCATATTGTAAGGTTCATGAAAGAATTCACACTGGAGTGAAACCATATGTATGTAAGCAGTGTGGGAAAGCTTTTAACAGACGGGAACACTGTAAAATACATGAAAGAATTCACACTGGAGAGAAACCCTATGTATGTAAGCAATGTGGGAAAGCTTTTACCCAACATGGAACTTGTAAAGAACATGAAAGAATTCACACTGGAGTGAAACCATATGTATGTAAGAAATGTGGGAAAGCTTTTAACACACGTGCACATTGTAAGGTTCACGAAAGAATTCACACTGGAGTGAAACCATATGTATGTAAGCAGTGTGGGAAAGCTTTTAACAGACGGGAACACTGTAAAATACATGAAAGAATTCACACTGGAGAGAAACCCTATGTATGTAAGCAATGTGGGAAAGCTTTTACCCAACATGGAACTTGTAAGCAACATGAAAGAATTCACACTGGCGAGAAACCATATGTATGTAAGCAATGTGGGAAAGCTTTTACCCGACATGGACTTTGTAAGCAACATGAAAGTATTCACACTGGAGAGAAAACATATGTATGTAAGCAATGTGGGAAAGCTTTTAACACATGGGGAATTTTTAAGAATCATGAAAGAATTCACGCTGGAGAGAAACCCTATGTATGTAAGCAATGTGGGAAAGGTTTTTCCCAACATGGAAATTGTAAGCAACATGAAAAAATTCACACTGGAGAGAAACCATATTTATGTGAGCAATGTGGGAAAGCTTTTAACACACGTACACAATGTAAGGTTCATGAAAGAATTCACACTGGAGTGAAACTATATGTATGTAAGGAATGTGGGAAAGCTTTTAACACATGGGCAAATTGTAAAATACATGAAAGAATTCACACTGGAGAGAAACCCTATGTATGTAAGCAATGTGGGAAAGCTTTTAACACATGGGGAGATTTTAAGAAACATGAAAGAATTCACACTGGAGAGAAACCCTATGTATGTAAGGAATGTGGGAAAGCTTTTAACAGATGGGCAAACTGTAAAATACATGAAAGAATTCACACTGGAGAGAAACCCTATGTATGTAAGCAATGTGGGAAAGCTTTTACCCAACTTGGAACTTGTGAGCAACATGAAAGTTCACACTCAAGGTAGAACCAGTGTATATAAGCATCATGAGAATTTTTTGAGCACAAGTACATATTGCATAATGCATGAAAAACTTCACACTGGGCAGAAAACTTATATATGTAAGGAATGTGGGAAAGGTTTCAGCAGAAATGCTTGTTGTCCAATTCATGAAAAGATTTACAATGTTGAGAAACCCTGTTTATGTGAAGAATGTGGGAAAGCTTTCACCACACATGGATTTTGTAAAATTCATCAATGACTCCACTCTGGTGAGAAAACCTATGTATATAAAAATGTGGCAAAGCTTTTACCACATACAGTCATTGCAAAACATGAAAGAATTCACACTGGGAAGAACCACTGGCTATGTAAGCAAGCGGAGACACTTTCTACAGCCAGATTGTAAGTGAAATACGTGAAGAAGCTCACACAAGAGATAAATCCTATGTGTTATGAAAATACTCTCAGCACACATGATCATTTTTACATATATGAAAGAGTTCACTTTATCCTATGTGCATTACCAATGTGAGAAATATGGCAATCCATGTTTGCTGTTAAATACATAGAAAAAGCAGCACTCTTCAGACAGTTTAAATCTAACTTTACTTTAAAAATTCCAAGTAGACCTGAAGAAATAATCAATACAGAAGTTTTATATCAATATTTCTTTACAAATTTTCCAGAAATGACAAATCTGAAGTGGAGCTCTACTCAAGTACATATTTTGTATGGTTTTCAGTTAATCACTTATACCTCTTTAGATTTTTTAAAGAGTCTTTGTGCTTCAACATGGCATCTTGTAATTAAACATGGTAAACTGAAATGGGCTTTTCACTTTCAAGTATTGATAGTGTCTATGTACTTAAGATTTTGTCTTTAAACCTTAATTTTTATATTTTTGGTGAATTATTTTTATTTAAAGAAAAAAACCAAAAAGTGTAGAAATAACACAGAAGTTCTGAAAAATAAACAGAAAGAAATCTCTAGTTGATTAGTTATATATTATCATCTTAGAATTAATTGTTCAAGTTGCAAAATTAAAGCACACAAACTGATATTCAAATAATGACACTGCAAACACTTCACCTCAGTGATCCAACAAAAACTTATTAATATGCTTATCTGTTCTACAAACTTTTTATCTTAAAGACAGTAAGATTAAATATGACAAAACAGAACAGTTCATAAGGAAACAAGTTAAGGAAACACAGGTTTCAAAGCAAGTCCACTGAGATGTTCATTTTCTATCTTACTGTCTCTAGTTTTCTTCAAAATAGTTGTTCCATCTTCACAAGCCTTTAATATATACTGAACATTATAGAACTAATCAAGTAATTATAGGATGATAAAGGCTTTTTTGATCTTCAAGACTGATTTTGGGGAAGTTGATAATGATTACCATAATGTGTCTCATTCTCTTCATAGTAGACGTCTTTATTTTTATGTATGCTTAAATTGAACATAAGAGAGTAAACTAATATCACCCTGAACAGTGAATAATAGTATCCTGAGAAGGAGAAAGTTGAGGAATTGCCTAAAAAAAGAAGGCAGAGCACATTGTGAAAAGTGTTTAGGATTTAAAAGCTACAGTAGTTCTGTTGCTCTGTTTAGTTTGATTATATTTTGTTGTGGTCTGTCTACTCATATTAGATTTGAGGGCACAGAGAGATAACCCAAAAATGGCAGGTTATACCATGATGGTAATTGTCCTTAATTTCCTATTATCTAACACTGAAACCCTGTATTACTAACATTGTCTTACTATGACTGATCTTATTTTAAGCTGGTTTGTTTGAATGTTATTTGGCCTTGACTGATTTTATTCACATTTGGTATGATTGCTGGTATTAAGTCCAAGAGTAGAGGCAACTACTCTGAAGATGATAAGATGTGACAGATATATATTGGGGGTCTGGGGATTTAGCTCTATGGCTTAAGCCCCTGCCTGGCAAGTGTGAGCTTTCCAGTTTGATCCCCAGTACCAAAAAAAATTAAATAAATAAAAGATATAAATTCCAGGTTTAATTTTTTTATTTAAAGAGAAAAAAAAGAACATAAAAAAACAAAGCAGTAAAAGGGTACAAATAATACAGAATTTCAAGAAAAAAAATACAGTAAGAAATCACTAGTTAATAGGTTATATATTGTCTTCTTTGAAACAGTTGTCCAAATTATAAAATTAAAGCATCTAAAGTGAACATTCCTACAGCGAGATTGCAGACAGTTCTGTTCAATGATCCAACAAAAGCTCAGTAATATGGTTTTCCTTCCTACACACTCAAACAGGCACTTATATCCTTTAGACCACCTTCGTTTCCTCGCTTCTTCACAATAACAATTACACTTTTGAGTTTTTTTTACTCCCATAGTTCTTATTACTTTTTTTTGAAGAGAATAAAACCTCAAATGAGTTAACAAAACAAAGTTGGTTAGAACATAAGGATGGGCATAGTACTTGATGCAAAAATAGAATATCAGCTGACCAAAAATGGTTACCATTGTGCCTTTTGCTATTTTTAAAAAGAGTTGCTATATCATCAGGTATAATAGAATTGATCAAAACAGTAGAGAACAAGACCAATAAAATCTACACTGGAGACCTTACAGAATTTCAAAAGAAGATAATAGTCAAACCATACTGGGCATCATAGTAAATCTTATTGCCTACAAAGTGATTGCCTATACTCTCAAACTTGATAGTATCAAACAAAATAGAATATAGTAAAATCAGGCAGAACAAGATGGGGAGAGCAATACTGGGGTTCAAATGCGGTTAATAGGAAAACAAATATTTACTATAATATATCCCGCTATTTTTTAATTTAGTTTTCCTTTAATAGAAAAAAAAATAAAAAATACAATAATTTTTTTAAAAAAGGGTGGATATTGAGATAAACAAAATAGAATATAGTAAAATCAGGCAGAACAAGATGGGGAAGCAATACTGGGGTTCAAATCCGGTTAATAGGAAAACAAATAGTTACTATAATATATCCCACTATTTTTTAATTTAGTTTTCCTTTAATAGAAAAAAAATTAAAAGTAGAATAATTTTTTTCAAAAAGGGTGGATATCGAGATAAAAAAGAAATTGTAATAGAACAACACAGGTCAGAACTGAACAATTAAAGCATCATTTTGTTTCACCACCAGATAACCTAACATAATAGTAGTCACCATAGTGCCTCTTTCCTTGAATTGTTTGAGTATAACTTCGTATAATATAGAATCAATCATATCAAGACAGTGTGAAGCCATTCAAGGGTATGAAAGAATTACAGGGTATTTAGAGCCAGTTAACAGAAAATGAACAACGATTTCTATATTATCTCTTTGCCTGTAAAAATTTTTATTTATACTATCACATACAGTAAAATATATTAAGACACAACATGTTAAAACCAGTGGAAATATGTACAACAGCTTGATGGGAGTTCCAAAGAAGATGATATTAAATCAGCACTAGCTTTTATGATGTGTTATTTTCTTCAGAATGGCTATTCATACTATCCTTGATACTAAAATTGAGTAAACCAGGATAAAACCATTGCACTTAATGAGTAAAAACATTATATGGATTCAAACCAACATGATTGGGTATCATGATTACCACATACTTCTATGTATTATCATTTTTTATACTAGGGAATATATTCAGTATTTATACATTTGAGTTTGATTTATTTCACTTCTGAATATGGTCTCAAGCTGTGTCCATTTATTTATATGACAATGTGATCATTCTTTATAGCTGAGTAGTACTCCATTGTATAAAAACACCATAAATTTTTTATCCATTCCTCAGTTGATGGACACTTAGGTTGTTTCCAAGGTCTGGATATTACAAACTATGCTGCTATAAAAATGGGTGCACATATATCACTATGGAATGATGCTTTCAGTTCTGTGAATATGCCTAGAAGTAGAATAGCTGGGTCGAAAGGTGCTTCCAGTCCCAGCTTTCTGGAAATCTCCAGACTGACCTCAACAATGGTTGCACCAGTCTACACTCCCATGAACAGTGCAAGAGAGTTCCTTTTTCCCAACAGTGTCTCCAACATTTGTTGTTGTTGGTTTTCTTGATTTTGGCCATTCTTTCTGGAGTGAGATAAAATCTCAGTGTGGTTTTAATTTGTATTTCTCTAATGACCATTGATGGTGAACGTTTTTTCATGTATTTATTTGTCATTTGTATTTCTTCATCTCAAAATTGTTTATTTATTTCAGATGCTCATTTTTGGATTGGGTCTTTGAATTTTGGTGATCTCCTTTTTAAAAATGCTTTATATGTTTTAGATAGAAGTCCTCTGTCTGAGGGGCAGTTCACTAAGATTTTTTTCCAGTTTGTGGGTTTTCTTTTCACTATACTGGAGATTCCTTTTGATGTGCAGAAACTTTTTAATAAGAGGTGATCCCAATGATTGATTCTGGGAAGCATTTCCCATGCGGTTTGAGTCCTGTTCATCAATTCTCTACCTACTCCTAGTCTTCAAGGTTTTTACCCAATTTGTCTTCCAATAGATTTAGTGTTTCTGTTTTAATATTTAGATCTTTGATCCATTTAGATTTTATTTTAGTACATGGTGATAGGTATGGGTCTAGTTTTAGTTTTAGGCATATGGAGAGCCACTTTTTCACCACCATTTATTAAAGAGAATGTCATTCTTCCAGTGAACATGTTTGGCCCCTTTATCAAAGATAAGGGAGTTGAGTGTGTTTGTAGTGGTGGTTGTATCTTCTCATCTATTCCACTGATCTTCAGCTCTGTTTCAATTCCAGTACCATGTTGATTGTACTACAGTTGCTTTGTAGTATAACTTCAAGTCAGGGATTGTGGTACCTCCTGCCTTGCTTTTGCTGCTTCTAATTGTCCTTGCTATTCTAGGTTTCTTCTCATTCCAGATGAATTTTAGGGGTGATTTCTCAAGTTCTATGAGGTATGTTGATGGTATTTTTATCGGGATTGCATTGCATCTGAATAAAAGTTTTGGGAGAATGGCCATTTTCACAATATTTATTCTTCCTATTCATGAGCAAGGGATGTCTTTCCATTTTCTGAGATCATCTTCAATTTCATTTTTCAGTGTGTTATAATTTTCCCTGTATAGTTCTTTCACTTCTTTCGTGAGACTAATTCCTTTTTTTTGGTTGCTAGTATGAAGGTTGTGGCCTGTCTTATTTCTGTCTCTGACTTTATTGTTAGTGTGTAGGAATGCTATTGATTTTTGAGTATTGATTCTGTATCCAGCTACATTACTGAATTTATTATATCTAGGAGTCTTTCAATGGCGCTTCGGGGATCTTCTATATAAAGTATCATGTCATCTGCAAATAATGATAATTTAACTTCTTTTCGTATCTTTACACCTTTTATTTCTCTCTCTTGTCTAATTGCTCTGCCCAGTGTTTCCAGTACTATATTAAATAGGAGCTGTGATAAGGGGCATCCTTGCCTTGGGCCTGATTTTAAAGTAAAGGCCTTCAATTTTTTACCATTTAGTATGGTACTGGCTGTTATTTTGTCATTGCCAGGCTTAATTATATTGAATAAGGACCATCTATTCCAATTTTCTGCAAAGTTCTTATCATAAATGAATGTTGGACCTTATCAAAAGCTTTTTCTGCATCTATCTTAAAGATCATGTGCTTATAACTTTTGGCTCTATTGATATGGTGTATTACATTTATTGATTTACATATATTAAACAATCTATGCATGCCGGGATGAATCCCCCTTGGTCATGATATATCATTTTCTTGTTGATTTGCTGCATCCTATTTTCCAATATTTTATTGAGGATTTTTGCATCCTTGTTCATTAGGGAGATTGTTCTGTAGTTCTTTTTTTCAGTTGGGTCCTCCTCTGGTTTTTGTACTAGAGTAATATTTGCTTCTCGGAACAATTTATGAAGGATTGCTTCCCTTTCCATTTCATTGACATGTTTACGGAGTGTTGGCATTAACTCTTCTTTATATTTCTTGCAGAATTCTTCAGTGAATCTGTCTGGGCCTGGGCTCCTTTTTGTAGGTAACGATTTTATTATGTTTTCAATTTCATTAATAGAATTTGGGTTATTCAGTAGATTTACATCTTCATGACCTAGCTTTGGTACTTCATATGCTTTTGGAATATGTCTATTTCCTCTGTGTTATAAAACCTTTGAGAGTAGAGGTTTTCGAAATAGGTGTTGTTGATCTTCTGTATTTCAATAGGGTCTGTAGTAATTTCACCTCTTTTATTCCTTATTGCATGTATTTGAACATTTTGTTCCATTTTTTAAATAAGGTTGGTGAGGGGCTTTTCAATTTTATTTATTCTGTCAAAGAACCAGGTCTTTGATTCACTGATTTTTTGGATTGTTTTTTTAGTCTATTGCATTGATTTCTGCTCTGATTTTTATAATTTCTTCTTTTCTTTTGGCTTTGGGCTTGACTTGCTCTTCTTTTTCTAGATGTTTGACACATAACATCAGGTTATTTATTTGTATTCGTTCTGTTTTCCTAATGTGGAAACTCATGCCATAAATTTTCCTTAGAGAACAGCTGTCATTGCATCACACAGATTCTGGTACGTTGTATTTGTGTTTTCATTTGTTTGTAGGTATTATTTAATTTCTTCTTTAATTTCCTCTGTGACTCACTGATTACTCAAGAGTGTTATTCAGTTTCCATGTGTTTGTGGGATTTTTGCAGTATTTTTCATCATTAATTTCTAATTTCATCATGGTTTGGTCTGGTAGCATGCAAGGGATAATTTCAACCATTTTGCATTTATTTAAATATGCTCTGTGTATTAATATATGGTCTATTTTAGAGAATGACCCATGTAATACTGAGAAGAATGTGTATTCTGTTGTTCGGTGGAATACTCTGTATATGTCTATTAAGTCCATTTATTCACAGGTGCGATTCAGTTCTTTTATTTCTTTGCTCATTTTCTGTCTGGTTGATCTGTCCATTGGTGTCAGTCGTGTGTTAATATCTCCTGTTAGAATTGTGTTACTGCTAATTTGATTTTTCATTTTTGTTAGTACTTGTTTTATATAGTTGGGTGCTCTGGAGTTTGGTGCATATAAATTTAAGATAGTTTTCTCTTCCTCTTGGAGCTTTCCCCTAACCAGTATTTAGTGACCTTCTTTATCCCTTCTGATCATTATTGGCTTGAAGTTCACATTGTCTGCAAACAAAATAGCTACCTCTGTTTTTTTTTTTGTTGTTTGTTTGTTTTGTTTTGTTTTTTTGGTTCCTGTTGCATGAAATATTGTTTTCCATCCTGACTTTCAGTCTGTGAGTATCCTTTTGGGTTTAGATGGGTTTCTTGCAGACTGCATATGGTTGGATTTTGTTTCTTAATCCATTCTGCCAGTTGGTTTCTTTTATTGGTCCAATGAGACCATTTACATTAATGGTTAGAACTATTATATATTGGTTTATTGTTGACATATTATCTTTCTGTTTTTTTTTTTTTTTTTTGGTCTTTTTCGTTTTTTTTTTTTTTTTTTTTTTTTTTTTTTTTTTTTTTTTTTTGGGTATCTTAGTGAATCTTATTGTCTTCAAAGTAGTTGCCTATGTCTTCAAACTTGATACTACCATATAGAATGGAACAGAGTCTAATCAGTCAAAACAAGATCGTGGGAGTACTACAGGACTTCAAAACAAGTTAATAGGAAATCAAAAAGAGTTATTATTTATATATCCTAATTATTTGAATTTTTTCTTTAATTAAGACAAACATAAGAAATGAATAAATAATTTTTTTGAAACAAAAGGGGGAGATTGAGATAAAACAGAACATAACAATATAACAATAGAGGTCACAGCATGACCGTTTCAACAACCTAGTACTTCACCACCTTATAACCTGACTTAATAGTAGTTACCATAGTGTCTTTTTCCTTGAAATATTTGGATAAAACTTCATATACTCTAGCTTCAAATATTTTCATATCAAGAAGCCCAGAATAAAGCCTTTCTAATTAATGAGTGAAAACTTTATAAGGCTTCAAGGCCACCTAATGGGGAATCATGATTACCACATATTTTTATATATTTGAATCATTACTTACATTAGGGAAACTATTCGGTATTCACACATGCGAGATTGATTTATTTCACTTATGAGTATGGTCTCAAGCTGTGCCCATTTATTGATAAATATCTCAATGTGATCCTTCTTTATAGCTGAATAATACTCCATTGTATAGAAATACCACAACTTTTTTATCCATTCCTCAGTTGATGGACACTTGGGTTGTTTCCATGATCTGGCGATTACAAATTGTGCTGCTATAAACATAGGTGCACATATATCACTGTGGTGTGTTGCTTTCAGTTCTTCTGGGAATATGCCTAGAAGTGGAATAGCTGGAATAAATGGGACTTCCAGTCCCAACTTTTTGAGAAATCTCCAGACAGATCTCCACAAAGGCTGTACCAGTCTACACTCCCACCAGCAGTGCAGGAGAGTTCCTTTTTCCCCACAGCCTCTCCAGCATTTGTTGTCGGTTTTCTTGATCCTGGCCATTCTTTCAGGAGTGAGATGGTATCTCAGTGTGGTTTTAATTTGCATTTCTCTAATGACCAATGATGATGAGCATTTTTTCATGTATTTATTTGCCATTTGCATTTCTTCATCTGAGAATTGGGTATTCATCTCAGATGCCCATTTTTGGATTGGATCTTTGAATTTTGGAGGTCTGAGTTTCTTTAATTCTTTATATGTTTTAGACAAGAGGCCCTTGTCTGAGAGAGAGTTCACTAAAATCTTTTCCCAGTTTGTGGGTTTTCTTTTCACTATGCTGCAGATTTCTTTTGACATGCAGAAACTTTTTAATAAGAAGTGGTCCCAGTTATTGATTCTGGGAAGTATTTCCCGTGCAGTTTGAGTCCTGTTCATGAATTCTTTACCTACTCCTATGTCTCCAAGGTTTCTACCTAATTTGTCTTCCAATAGATTTAGTGTTTCTGTTTTAATATTCAGATCTTTGACCCATTTAGATTTTAATTTAGTACATGGTGATAGACATGGGTCTAGCTTTAGTTTTCGGCAAATGGAGAGCCAGTTTTTCCAGCACCATTTATTAAAGAGACTGTCATTCTTCCAGTGAACCTGCTTGGCTCCTTTATCAAAGATAAGGTGGTTGAGTGTGTTCGTAGTTGTGGTTGTATCTTCTAATCTATTCCACTGATCTTCGGCTCTGTTTTGATTCCAATACCATGTTGATTTTACTACTGTTGCTTTGTAGTATAACTTCAAGTCAGGGATTGTGATGCCTCCTGCTTTGTCTTTGCTGCTTAGAATTGCCTTTGCGATTCTGGGTCTCTTCTGGTTCCAGATGAAATTTAGGAGTGATTTCTCTAGATCTATAAGGTATGTTGATGGTATTTCTATTGGGATTGCATTGAATCTGTATAACAGTTTTGGGAGAATGGCCATTTTCACAATGTTTGTTCTTCCTATCCATGAGCAAGGGATGTCTTTCCATTTTCTGAGATCATCTTCAATTTCCTTTTTCAGTGTATTATAATTTTCACTGTATAAGTCTTTCACTTCTTTCGTAAGAGTAATTCCTAAATATTTCATTTTTTTGCTTGCTAATGTGAATAGTCCAGTTTCTCTTATTTCCCTCTCTGTAATTTTGTTGTTTGTGTATAGGAATGCTATTGATTTCTGAGTATTGATTTTGTATCCAGCCACATTACTGAATTTATTTATTGTATCTAAGAGTATTTCAATGGAGTTTAGGGGGTCTTCTATGTAGAGTATCATGTCATCTGCAAACAATGATAATTTAACTTCTTCTTTTCCTATCTTTACCCCTTTTATTTCTCTTTCTTGCCTAATTGCTCTGGCTAGTACTTCCAGTACTATATTAAATAGGAGTGGTGATAAAGGACATCCTTGTCTTGTGCCCGATTTTAAAGTAAAGGCTTTCAATTTTTGGCCATTTAGTATGATGCTGGCTGTTGGTTTGTCATATATGGCCTTTATTATATTGAGGTAAAGACCATTTATTCCAATTTTCTGTAAAGTTCTTATCATGAATAAGTGTTGGACCTTATCGAAGGCTTTTTCTGCATCTATAGAAATGATCATGTGATTCTTATTTTTGGCTTTATTGATATGGTGGATTACATTTATTGATTTGCGTATGTTGAACCATCCTTGCATTCCTGGGATGAATCCCACTTGGTCATGGTGTATAATCTTCTTGATGATTTGCTGGATCCTATTTGCCAATATTTTATTGAGGATTTTTGCATCTGTGTTCATTAGGGAGATCGGTCTATAGTTCTCTTTTATAGTTGGGTCTTTCTCAGGTTTTGGTACTAGAGTAATGTTTGCTTCCAGGAATGACTTAGGAAGGATTGCTTCCCTTTCAATTTCATTGAATAGTTTGAGGAGTGTCGGCATTAGGTCTTCTTTATATTTCTTGTAGAATTCTGCAGTGAATCCATCTGGGCCTGGGCTTTTCTTGGTGGGTAAGGCCTTAATTACATTTTCAAGTTCATTAGCAGAGATTGGGTTATTCAACAGTTTTATATCCTCTTGATCTAGCTTTGGTACTTCATATGCTTCTAAGAATCTGTCTATTTCTTCTGTGTTATCAAACTTTTGAGAGTAGAGGTTTTCGAAATAGGTGTTGATGATCCTCTGTATTTCTATTGGGTCTGTAGTGATTTCTCCTTTTTCATTTCTTATTGCATGAATTTGAGCTTTTTCTTCCCTTTTTTTAATAAGGTTGGCTAGGGGCTTATCAATTTTATTTATTCTTTCAAAGAACCAACTCTTTGATTCGTTGATTCTTTGGATTGTTTTCTTAGTCTCTATTGCATTGATTTCTGCTCTGATTTTTATAATTTCCTCTCTTCTTTTGGCTTTGGGCTTGACTTGCTCTTCTTTTTCTAGCTGTTTGAGGTGTAGCATCAAGTTATTTATTTGTATTCGTTCTGTTTTCCTGATGTGGGAACTCAGTGCAATAAATTTTCCTCTCAGAACGGCTTTCATTGCATCCCACAGATTCCGGTAGGTTGTATCTGCATTTTCATTTTCTTTTAGGTATTGTTTAATTTCTTCTTTAATTTCTTCTGTGACCCACTGATTACTCAAGAGTGTGTTATTTAGTTTCCATGTGTTTGTGGAATTTTTGCAGTATCTTTTGTCATTAATTTCTAATTTCAGAGCACTATGATCTGATAATATGCAAGGGATGATTTCAACTTTTTTGCATTTGCTTAAATATGTTCTGTGAGCTAATATATGGTCTATTTTAGAAAATGATCCATGTACTGCTGAGAAGAATGTGTATTCTGATGTTGTTGGGTGGAACATTCTGTATATGTCTATCAAACCCATTTGTTCACAGGTGTGATTCAGTTCTGTTATTTCTTTGCTCATTTTCTGTCTGGTTGATCTGTCCCTTGGTGTCAGTGGTGTATTAAGGTCTCCTGTTACAATTGTGTTACTGATAATTTGAGTTTTCATTTCTGTTAATAATTGTTTTATATAACTGGGTGCTCTGGAGTTTGGTGCATATATATTTAAGATAGTTATCTCTTCCTCTTGGAGTTTTCCCCTTACGAGTATGTAGTGACCTTCTTTGTCCTTTATGGTCATTGTTGGTTTAAAGTTCACGTTGTCTGCAAACAGAATGGCTACTCCTGCCTTTTTTTGGATTCCTGCTGCATGGAGAATTGTTTTCCATCCTTTGACTTTCAGTCTGTGAGTATCCTTCTGGGTTAGATGGGTTTCCTGTAAACAGCATATGGTTGGATTTTGTTTCTTGATCCATTCTGCTAGTCTGTTTCTTTTAATTGGTGCATTGAGACCATTTACATTAATGGTTATTACTGTTAAATGCTGGTTAATTGTAGGAATGTTATCTCTCTGCTGTTGCATCTTTATCTTTCTGTTCTGTTTAATTATTTGCTTTGCTTAGTGGTTTTTTCCTTTGTGTATCTAAACTGTCTTTCAATATTTTTTGCAGGATTGGTTTGGTGTTCATGAAGTTCTTCAGCTGTTCTTTGTCATGGAAGTATCGTATTGCACCATCTATTTTGAATGATAGTTTTGCAGGATATATCAGTCTCGGTTGGAAATCGTTTTGCTTTAGGATCTGGAATACTTCACTCCATGCTCTTCTTGACTTTATTGTTTGTGCTGAGAAGTCTGCTGTGATTCTGATAGGTTTTCCTTTATAAGTGATCTGTCTTTTCTCTCTGACAGCTTTTAATAATCTATTCTTGTGTTGGATTTCTGGGATGGTGATTATTATATGTCTGGGTGTAGTTTTATTTTGGTTGTGACTGTTTGGAGTTCTATATGCTTCACTGATTCTGATGTCAGTTTCTGATCTCATGCTTGGGAAATTTTCAGCTATTACTTCTCTAAATATCCTCCTGACATCCTTCATGTTGTCTCCCTCTCTTTCATTAATCCCTATCATTCTTATGTTATTCTTCTTTGCATCGTCCTGCAGTTGTTGAATTGTTGTTTCCTGATTCCTTGTTATTTTCAAAAGATCTTTCCTTTCCTGTTCACTAGCTGCAATCCTGTCTTCAAGGTCTGAAATTCTATCTTCACTTTCATTAAGGCGGTTTTTACAACTTTCAGTGGAGTTTTTTTATTTCCTGTATATCTCTGTGCATCTGCATTATGTATTCTGTTTGTTTCTTATATTGCTCGTCTAGGGATTCTATCTTTTTGTTTAGTTCCTCCAATTTTTTATCTGTGTTTTCTTTAGATATATTTAGAATCTCTTTCATTTCTTTTATCATTTCTTCTTTTATCTGGGAGATTATTTCGAGTTTGAATTTCTTTAAAGCTTCCTGGAGTTGCTTGTCAATTTCAGTGGCTATTGTGTCCGATATATGAGGTGGATGGGATATATTTTCTTCTATATACATCGCTCCTAGGGTTTCTTGAGATGGGCTGGAGGTTTGAGGTTGTAATTTAGTCTTTCGTTTTGTCATTTTCCTATATTTCTGTGTTTCAAGTGTTATTTGAAAGCTTCCTCAGGATCTGTTGAAAATCCCCTTCTATGTTTGGAGCTACTGAGACTCTGGCACCACGCTACCCCAAGCCTTTGGGCCTACAGAACTAGTGGCTCTCCTCTGCCTGCTCAGAACTCCGCAGTTCCAGACAAGCTGGGCCTCAGGGACACTGTGCGCCCACCTGCCCCTTGGAAGCTCCACAGTTCTTCAATCGCAGCCGGGTTAGGGTACTCACCACAGGCCGTAGTGCTTCAGGAACCTGTGGACCCTCCCTGGTTGCAGAGATATCCAGAGTCCTCCAGACACGCAGAGAGGCCGGTGAGGGCACCCCAGATCTGCCCAGCTCCTCCTCTGCAGACCTATGTCCAGGCGCGGCAGCTAAACAGGCTGGGCTAGGCTGATAGTGTGGGCCCGCCCATCCGTCGGCAGCTCAGCAGGTCTCCAAGTGGAGCCGGAATGGGGAGGCTGATGTGATAGCCTCAAACCCACCTCGCCCCTTTACTGCACCTGGAAGCCTGGGGGAACTCCAGCAGTCTGGGCGGAGATATCCAGAGTCCTCCAGACACGCAGAGAGGCCGGTGAGGGCACCCCAGATCTGCCCAGCTCCTCCTCTGCAGACCTATGTCCAGGCGCGGCAGCTAAACAGGCTGGGCTAGGCTGATATTGTGGGCCCGCCCATCCGTCGGCAGCTCAGCAGGTCTCCAAGTGGAGCCGGAATGGGGAGGCTGATGTGATAGCCTCAAACCCGCCTCGCCCCTTTACTGCACCTGGAAGCCTGGGGGAACTCCAGCAGTCTGGGCGGAGATATCCAGAGTCCTCCAGACACGCAGAGAGGCCGGTGAGGGCACCCCAGATCTGCCCAGCTCCTCCTCTGCAGACCTATGTCCAGGAGCGGCAGCTAAACAGGCTGGGCTAGGCTGATAGTGTGGGCCCGCCCATCCGTCGGCAGCTCAGCAGGTCTCCAAGTGGAGCCGGAATGGGGAGGCTGATGTGATAGCCTCAAACCCACCTCGCCCCTTTACTGCACCTGGAAGCCTGGGGGAACTCCAGCAGTCTGGGCGGAGATATCCAGAGTCCTCCAGACACGCAGAGAGGCCGGTGAGGGCACCCCAGATCTGCCCAGCTCCTCCTCTGCAGACCTATGTCCAGGCGCGGCAGCTAAACAGGCTGGGCTAGGCTGATATTGTGGGCCCGCCCATCCGTCGGCAGCTCAGCAGGTCTCCAAGTGGAGCCGGAATGGGGAGGCTGATGTGATAGCCTCAAACCCACCTCGCCCCTTTACTGCACCTGGAAGCCTGGGGGAACGCCAGCAGTCTGGGCGGAGATATCCAGAGTCCTCCAGACACGCAGAGAGGCCGGTGAGGGCACCCCAGATCTGCCCAGCTCCTCCTCTGCAGACCTATGTCCAGGCGCGGCAGCTAAACAGGCTGGGCTAGGCTGATAGTGTGGGCCCGCCCATCCGTCGGCAGCTCAGCAGGTCTCCAAGTGGAGCCGGAATGGGGAGGCTGATGTGATAGCCTCAAACCCCGTCTTTTTCGTTTTTATCGGTACCGGGGATCGAACTCACGACTGGCTGCTTGCAAGGCAGGCGCTTATGCCGCTGAACTAAATCCCCAGCCCCTGTCTTTCAGTATTCTTTGCAGGGTTGGCTTGGTGATCATGAAGTTTTTCAGCTTTTCTTTGTCATAGAAGTATCTTATTTCTCCATTGATTTTGAAGGACAGTTTTTCAGGGTACATCAGTCTAGGTTGGAAATCATTTTCCTTTAGGATCTGAAATATTTCACTGGATGCTCTTCTTGACTTTATTGTTTGTGCTGAGAAGTCTGCTTTGATTCTGATACATTTTCCTTTATAGGTGATCTGTCTCTTTTCTCTGACAGTTTTTAATATTCTATTCTTTTGCTCAGTTTCTGGGATGGTCATTATTATATGTCAGGGTGTAGATTTATTTTGGTTATGGCTATGTGGATTCCTATATGCTTCATTGATCTTGATATCAGTTTCCAATATCGTGTTTGGGAAATTTTCAGCTACCACTTCTCTAAATATTGTCTTGACATCCTTTATGTTGTCTCCTTTTTCATTTATCCCTATCAACCTTATGTTGTTCTGCTTTGCATCATCTTGCAGGTGTTGAATAGTTATTTCCTGATTTCTTGTTATTTTTAAAAGATCTTTCCTTACCTGTTCATTGGCTGCAATCTTGTCTTCGAGTTCTGAGATTCTATCTTCACATTCATTGAGGCAGTTTTTACAACTTTCAATGGAGTTTTTGATTTCCTGTATATCACTTTGCATCTGCATTATGTATTCTGTTTGTTTTTTATGGAGTTCATCCAGGGATTCTATCTTTTTGTTTAGTTCTTCCAATTTTTTAACTGTGTCTTCTTTAGATATGTTCAGAATCTCCTTCATTTCTTTTTTTTTTACCTACAAGATTATTTCTAGTTTGAATTTCTTTGATGCTTCCCAATGTTGCTTCTTTATTTCAGTTACTATTATTTCAGGTACTTCAGTTATGTGGAATGTGTTTTCTTCTATGCACATTCATTATCTAACAATTGCTAAGATTGCAATAGAATTTGAAATAAAACTGAGTGCTCATGTTTCCAAGCCATGCTCTAGACAATCAGCGATTCTGATTAATATTCTTAGTAGGCTGGTGGAATGTTAGTGCACTCATTTTGAATGTCAGTATGCAGTTGTCTCTAGAAATTGATCCGCTGATACTTGTCCTGAATATTTTTAAAATCTCAAATCTGCATAAAATACTGATACATGCTTACTCATATACAAAGCAGATCAAGTTATAACAGTTCAGGCCTTGAAGCTTAGCTATCTATCACTGGACGTGTGGAGAAGGAAAATGTTAATAGTCTCACTGTGATTGTGCATTTTTCTAAACCCAGCATACTAAGAATCAGATTTTGCCAAATTGCAAATTCAAGTTCAAACTTCACAGCTTAATGATCAGTGGAAATCTCTTAAAATAGATTGTTAAATAGCTATAGATTTTATGCTAATACCTGTTGTTCATTTCCAGCCCAGAAAAGAAAAATATGTGTTATATAATGTCAAAACATAAAAATACAATTTCATTTGACATAAGAAATAGATGAGTCTTTCACCCAACAATTCAGTGAAATAGCTCAGCTATAAAACCTAAAAGGTCACAGGGTTTCTTTTAGATGAGAAACCAAAATATAAATTGTGGAATGAAATGAAAGAGAGTTGATAGGGAAAAGTAAGACTGACCATATGGAAAAGGGAACTACAGGTTAAGGACAGAAGGGAGATTGGAATGGGGAAACATATCAGAATAATCTGTATATGATACCCATATGTGCCCATGCCCAAAGTGAAGCTAAAGGTTCTGAATTTTAAAGTACCAACTTTTAAGATTTCCAAATGTGTACCAGTCTTTTGGGAATGGTTGTTTTCAACATATCTTACAAGGCCATTCTGTAGCTTCATGGTCAGAATTTCTTAGCAGGCATTAAAAGCAGAACTTGACATTAATGCAGTCATTACACGGAGACCCATTTCACTGTGAATTTTTCTTTTTTAAATTTAATATAAGGAAAGACGAAACAAAACAAAATAAGTAGAAATAATACTACTTTCAAAGTGAAAATAAACAGTAAGAAATCGCAAGATGATGATTACATATGCTGCTCATAGAAATAGTTATGAAATACAAAAGTGAAACATACAAAGTGGGGATTCAAACAGTGAGACTGCAAGCAGTTTTGTTCAACTCTCCAACAAAAACTTAGTAATATGGTTATGTATCCTATATATGAAACCTGTATTTTTCTTTACAGAAATGACAAGCTAGGGAAATACTATGGACATACATCTTGGAATCAGTGTAAAGAAGTATTCCTTTGTACTGCAGAAGGTAATGTGAATGTGAAAGAAACAGAAACACACCACAATGTTCAGATCCATGAAAAATATTGCAGTGGAGGGGAACCCTATAAGAAACATGAAAGAATTCACAGAGGAGAGAGACCCTACATATGTAATCAGTGTGGGAAAGCATTTACAACAGGTGCATGTTGTCAAGTACATGAAAGTCTTCACTCCAGAGAAAAATGTTATGAATGTAAGCACTGTGAGAAAGCTTTCAGCACATGTACTTATTGTGTAATCCGTGAAAAACTTCACACTGTGCAGAAATTGCATATATGTAAGAAATGTGGGACAGCTTTTAGCAGTAAAATTCATTTTCAAACACATGAAAATGTTCACACTGGAGAGAAACCCTATGTGTGTAAGCAATGTGGAAAAGGTTTCATCCATCCTGGAAATTGTAAGGAACATGAAAGAATTCACACTGGAGAGAAACCTTATGTATGTAAGCAATGTCAGAAAGCTTTTAAAACACAGGGAGATGGTAAGAAACATGAAAGAATTCACAATGGAGAGAAACCCTATGTATATCAGTAGTGTGGAAAAGGATTCACCAGATCTGGACATTGTAAGCAACATGAAACGTTCACACTGGGAAGAAACCATATGTATGTAAGCAATGTGGGAAAGCTTTTAACAGACATGCAAATTGTAAGGTTCATGAAAGAATTCACACTGGAGAGAAACCATATGTATGTAAGCAATGTGGTAAAACTTTTAAAACACAGGGAGATTGTAAGAAACATGAAAGAATTCACACTGGAAAGAAACCATATATTTGTAAGCAATGTGGGAAAGCTTTTATCACATGGGGAGATTGGAAGACACATGAAAGAATTCACACTGGATAGAAACCATATGTATGTAAGCAATGTGGAAAAGCTTTTAAAACACAGGGAGTTTGTAAGAAACATGAAAGAATTCACACTGGAAAGAAACCATATATTTGTAAGCAATGTGGGAAAGCTTTTATCACATGGGGAGATTGGAAGATACATGAAAGAATTCACACTGGATAGAAACCATATGTATGTAAGCAATGTGGAAAAGCTTTTATCACACATGCAAATTGTAAGGAACATGAAAGTATTCACACTGGAGAGACACTGTATGTAAGCAATGTGGGGAAGCTTTTAAAACACAGGGAGATTGTTGGAAGCATGAAAGAATTCACATTGGAGAGAAACCCTATGTATGTAAGCAATGTGGGAAAGTTTTTACCCTACATGGACATTGTAAGCAACATGAATGTTCACACTCAAGATAAAAGCAGTGTATATAGGCATCACGAGAATGGTTTCAGCACACGTACATATTGCATGATGCATGAAAATCTTCACACTGGGCAGAAAACTTACATATGTAAGGAATGAGGGAAAGGTTTCAGCAGAAATGCTCATTGTCCAATACATGAAAAATTTGCAGTGTTGAGTAACCCTGTGTATGTGAAGAATGTGGGAAAGCTTTCACCACACATGGATATTGTAAAATACATCCATGACTTCACACTGGTAAAGCAACCCTATGTATATAACAATGTGGCAAAGCTTTTACCCCATACAGTCATTGCAAAACACATGAAAGAATTCACACTGGGAAGAACCACTGGCTATGTAAGCAAGTGGAGACACTTTCATCAGCCAGATTGTAAGTGAAATACGTGAAAAAACTCACAAAATAGATAAATCCTATGTGGTATGGGAATACTCTCAGCACACATGATCATTGTTATATATCTGAAAGAGCTCACTGGGCAAAGATCCTATGCGGGTTAACAATGTGAGAAATATGGCAATCCATGTTTCTTGTTAAATACATAGAAAAAGAATCACTGTTCAGACAGTTTAGATCTAAGTTTACTTTAAAAATCCCAAGGAGACCTGAAGAAATAATCAATACAGAAGTTAGATGTCAATATTTCTTCACAAATATTCCACAAATGACAAATCTGAGGTGGAGCTCTACTCAATTGCATATGTTGTATGATTTTCAGTTAATTCCTTGTAACTCTCTAGATTTTTTAAAGTGTTTTTGTGCTTCAACATGGCATCTTGTAATTAAACATACCAAACTGAAATGGGCTTTTCACTTTCAAATATGGATAGTGCCTGTGTACTTAATATTTTGTCTTTTAAACTTAAATTTCATATTTTTTGGTGAATTGTAATGTTTATTTAAAGATAAAAGTGTAGAAATAATACAGAATTTCAGAAAAATAAACAATAAGAAATCACTAGTTGATTAGTTTCGTATTGTCATCTTAGAAGTAGTTGTTCAAGTTACAAATTTAAAGCATACAAAGTGATATTCAATTAATGACACTGTCGACAGTTCACCTCAGTGATCCAACAAAAAGTTATTAATATGCCTATCTGTCCTACACACTTTTTTAAATAAAGAGGGTAAGATTAAACATGACAAAACAGAACAGAACAGTTCATTAGGAAACAAGATAAGGAAACACAGATTTCAAAGCAAGTCTACTGGAGATGTTCACTGTCTATCTTACTGTGTCTAGTTTTCTTCCAAATAGTTGTTCCCATCTTTACACACGTTGAATATACACCAAATATTATAAAACTAATCAAATAATTACAGGATGATGCAGGCTTTTTCGGTCTTCAAGACTGATTTTGGGGAAGTTGATAATGACTACCATAATGTCTCTCGTTCTCTTTAGCTGTCTTTGTCTTTATGTATGCTGAAATTGAACATAAGAGACTAGACTAATATCACTCTGAACAGTGAATAATAGTATCCGGAGAAGGAGAAAGGTGAGGAATTGCCAAAAAAAGGAAGGCAGTGGACATTGTTAAAAGTGTATCAGGATTTAAAAGCTACAGTAGTCTTGTTGCTCTGTTTAGTTTGGTTATATTTTGTTCTGGTCTGTCTACTCAGATTTGAGGGCACAGAGAGATAACAAAAAATAGCAGGTTATACCATGGTAACTGTCCTTAATTTCCATTAACTAAAACTGAATCCCTATATTACTTACATTGTCTTCTATGACTGATCTTCTTCGAAGCTGGTTTGTTTGAATGTTATTTGGCCGTGACTGATTTTATTCACATTTGGTATGCTTGCTGGTATCAAGTGTAAGAGTAGAGGCAACTACTCTGAAGAGGACAAGATGTAAAACATATCAATTGGTGGGCTGTGGACTTAGCTCAGTGGCTTAAGCACCTGCCTGGCAAGTATGAGGTCATGAGTTTGATCTCAAGTGCCAAAAAAATAAATAAAAGATATCCATTCCAGGTTTGATTATTTTTTAATTAAAGAGAACAAAGAAATAAAAACAAAGGAGTAAAAGGGTACAAGTAATGCAGAATTTAAAGAAATATACAGTAAGAACTCACTAGTTAATAGGTTACATATTGTCATCTTAGAAACAGTTGTCCAAATTATAAAATTAAAGCATAGAAAGTGGACATTCATATAGTGAGATTGCAGAAAGTTATGTTCAGTGATCCAACAAAAGCTCAGTAATATGGTTTTCCATCCTACACACTCATGCATGAAGTTATATCCCTTACACCACCTTCCTTTCCTCTTTTTCACAATAACAATTAAAGTTTTTGAGTTTTTTTATTCGCAAAATTCTTATTACATTTTTTGAAGAGAATAAATCTTAAGATGACTAAACAAAACAGAGTCGGTTAGAACAGAAGGATGGGCATAGAACATGATTCAAAAATAGAATATCAGATGATCAAAAATGGTTACCATTGTTCCTCTTGCTATTTTTAAAAAGAGTTGCCTATACCATCAGGTATGATAGAATTGATCAAAACAGTACAGACCAAGACCAATAAAAATTAAACTGGAGACCTTACAAGATTTCAAAAGAAGATAATAGTCAAACTATAATGGGCATCATAGTAAATCTTATTGCCTTCAAAGTGGTTGCCTATGCCCTCAAACTTGATACTATCAAACAAAATAGAATATAGTAAAATCAGACAGAACAAGATGGGGAGAACAAATATTGGGGTTCAAATCAGGTTAATAGGAAAACAAATAGTTACTATAATATATCCCGTTATTTTTTAATTTAGTTTTCCCTTAATTGATAAAAAATAAAAAATAGTTTAATTTTTTAAAAAAGGGTGGAGATCAAGATAAAAGAGGACATTGTAATAGAACAACACTGGTCATAATGGAACAATTTAAGCATAATTGTGTTTCACTCGCAGATAATTTAACATAATAGTAGTAACCATAGTGCTTCATTCTTTGAATTATTTGAGTATAAATTTGTATACTATAGCATCAAGCATATCAAGTCAGTGTGAAGCCATTCAAGAGAATGAAAGAATTACAGGGTATTTAGAATCAGTTAACAGAAAATGAACAATGGTTTCTATATTATCTCTTTGCCTATAAAAAATTTTGTTTATACTACTATATATCATAAAATATAGTAAGATACAACATGTTAAAACCGGTGGAAACAGATAGTTTGTGTAAGAGGGACCATTCTTGCACCACTGAGATTGAGCCCAGTGTTGATCATGATGGTTAATTTTGAATATGCTGGTGAGTTAACATGGCAAACATTTAGATGAACAGTTTTGTGTATGTTTGGTAGGAATATTAGCCAACAGAGTTTTTTCATTTATATTATTTTTAACACATTATTGTCTGGCTTCATTTTCAGTATTTTCTCACTTAAAAGAAGTTGGTTTTGGTTTTTCCTTCAACTTGATTGAAGAATTGAAAAACAATCAGTATTTATTCTTTATTATATACTGCCTAAAATTCACCAGTGCACTTATTGTATCCCAGCTTTGTTGTTGTTATTAAGCAGCTGTGATTTTTACACATTGTCTGTGCTCCTTATTGCTCTGTTCATCAGACTATTTCCTTCTGATGCATGTGGTTTGGGGACATCAATGGACACCACATATCCATTAAGGGTCACATCTCATTTTACTTATGGATGCTACCATTTACTTTTGTATCTTCAAACTATCTCTATGATATATCATTTTGTGAGTAATTCCTTTCAGTTACTCAGATTTAATGCACACTGTTCCATGGTGTGGTTACTGCTGGAGGAAACTGGGGCTGGTGAGGGCCTGGTCACTTATGTAAGGCTTCATACCCTGACCTGCCTGCAGTGTCCCCATCTCCTGACCTGCTCCCTGTAAACACCTGTCCTGCTCCATAGCTACGGTGAGTCCACATGTGGCAGTTCAGATCTTCACCTGGGTGGAAAACATTCAGACAATTGGGCTCTGTAACAGACTGACCTTGTCATACAGAGCTTCCCTGAGTGAGAGAGGGGGCCTCAGGCATGTAGGCAGGAGCTCTCGAACCATTCCAGCTCTCTCCTGTCCAGTGTGCAGTGTGTGATGCTTGCCTGAGAACTTACTCAAGGATGAGACGACCTGGACCAGGCCTTTTTTAGCCATGGTGTCCTGCACCTCTGCCTGGACCATCTCTCTGACTTTAGATCTCCACATAGATCTGAGCAGATTCAGTCTTCCTCTACCAGGCTCTAACTCTATGCTGAGGCTTCAGGTGAAAAATCTGTGAAGTTCACCTTATATACATTTAACCTGGAAATTCCACTTCTAAGGGTCATTATAAGAAATAAGATTGAAAGACACCATATTCTCTTCTTCATCAGTTAAGGTGTGGACTGTTAGAAACCCTGAACGTTCCACAGCACAGCAGCTGAGTTAATTATAAATTACAGCCCCTGAAAATGCTGAAAGAAGGCCATGTCCTAGGCCATGTCCCTGATCTTTCCTGAGATGGAAGAGAGTTTGTGTCTTGGCTCTCTCTCCACCCAGCAGTGAAGAGACACAGGCCTGCACAGCAGGTGAGGACATGAGAGAGATGGCAGACCTCTCATCCTGGGAGGGATGGCAGACCTCTCATCCTGGGAGGGATGCCTTTGTGGTTTTTTCCATTTTGTTTTTCCACTGCATTATTTATAGTGCTCCATTCAGTATTACTTCTCTTCTGTTCAATTCACTTAAGAATAAATAGTTGGTATTTTCTTGAATAGGTGAGTGGAAATGGATGACTTAGTATTCTTTTGTATTTAATTGGGATATGCATATAGAAGAAAATTCACACTTAACTTTATAGATATATAAAATAAGGAGTCTTTTATTCAAGAAGGCAACACATCATTCATGATAACTTTTAAACCCCCAACACATGAAGCCATGCAGATCCCGCTGTGGTGGGTGTCCTGCCCTCCCTACATGAGAAGTCACTGTGTTCATCTGTGTCTGGTAGAGGACACCCAGAATCTTCTTCAGAGTCTCTTTTTCCAGCAAGGAGGACTTGAATCTTCCTGTGCTCAAGTCAAGCAGGGAGTGTGCAGCATGCAGAGGAGCCAGCACCTCCTGCCTTACACCCTTTTCCACCACCGCATCCCTGATGCAGCCCTGCAGGCCCAATAAGGCAGAGCCATGAGGGTGCAGCAAAGTCTCTGCCACCTCAGCCCTAGGGGCCTGAACTCCTGAGTCCTGGCCTCAGCCTCCACCAGGCTCCAGGCTTTGCCCTGGGTTGAACTTACATAGTGGGCCAGACACACCATCAGTGCCTTGGGGCAAAGTCCATTTTCCACAGTGACCCTTCCATTCTGCAAATTTTGATCCATTCCTTTCTAAATGAGGCTGAGGCATTGGAGACAAAACCACATACATTGGCATTACTTTTTGTTTTTCTTTCTTTTCCTTCTTTTTCCTTCTTCTCTTCTTCTTCTTCTTCTTCTTCTTCTTCTTCTTCTTCTTCTTCTTCTTCTTCTTCTTCTTCTTCTTCTTCTTCTTCCTCTTCCTCTTCTTCTTCTTCTTCTTCCTTTTCCTCTTCATCTTCATCTTTGTCTTCTTCTTGGTTTCTTTGATGCTTTAAATATGTATTTAGAGGTGTATTTTGCCAAAAAACTTTCCTTGTCTTTTCACAACCCAGTTAACTGAAGTTTTTACAGCTTTCTGGTGCACTTCACACCCTATGTGTTTGAACACTCAGAATCCATTCTGTAGCTTAGTAAAATGAGAGAAGCAAAGCAGAAACTGAACTTGGGGATGTTACTGTGCCTTCCAACACTCCAACTCATATCTTTTTACCTCAAAAATATGGGCTTCAGTAGCAGCTGAGTCTGGCACAGACAAAATGAGTTTCCTGCATGTATATCAGACTATCTCATTTCCTCTCACGCACATTGTATCAGGTTTCTTATGGCCAAACTTGAAGAATTATTTCCAGTACATGAGAGGCTGCCACTGGTCCGAAATCAAGATGGAACTTTTTGTAAACACATAGTCTGATCTACACCCTGGGGACAGAAGCTAAGAGAGGCAGAGATGGCTGGCACAGATAGAAACACCTCAAAATTGTCAAGCAACAGCAGCAAGAAGCAGGAACCAAGTTGCTGAGCTTTCACAATTGGGTAATGGAATCATGTGGTGCATTGTGCCCTTGGTTTACTGAGGCAGCTCAGTAAATCTAGGTTGCTGCCTCTATCCCCCTTCCTTCAGTGCAATATAAACACAAAGTCATGCACATGCATCATTTATTTGCAATTTTTCTATTGCAGTTACAAAACCTGTGTTCATGAGTCTATATCTGTGCCATAGCAGACCCACCCACGGGCATTACCACCATGTCTTGTAAAGGATCAGTTTATTTATACAAAATGCAGACTAGTGTTCTCAGACATGGTTTTCCAGACTGGTGCATTTTCAGTCATTTCTTGAAGGGAAGCTAAACGATTTAGTTTGGGTAAACTTCAAGTGTGTTGCTGTGCTTCTGTGTGACATCCTTGCTGCCAGACCTGATGAAGGCAATGAGTGGGATCTGCTGGAGGTTTAGCTCCAGAGAGACACGTTTTGCACAGCTGTGTCACGCAGGGCTGCTCCTCCCCTGACTGGCCACCCAGGCATCCAAATGTCTTTTCCCAGTGCTGTCCCTGGCTTTGGGAGGCACTGGATTGCAGTGGAGATGCCCAGTGCACTGGCTGGCCCAGGGAAAACCTTGTCATGCCATGAGTTTGTCATCCTTAGCCCTGAAGATCTGGGGCCAGGGCAAGGTTCCCCCCAGCTACAGTGAACAGCATCATCCAAACAACTCTCCTGTGCGTACTCTACATGGAGGGTAGGGAGGGTCCCAGTTACTTCCTGCTTCAAAGAGTACTGTGAATCAAACTCTTGAATATTTGTGCAGCATTCTGTGTGGGAGAAAACTCTATTCTTAGTCGTAGGAGTTCTAGGGAAGGCTGTTTAGAGCTCTGATGGGAGCTGCGAGATAGGGCTGTGCTCTGCCCTCCATGTCCTTCCCATTGTTGTTCAGCACCTGCCTTAAAATGTGTCAGTGGATGGGGAAATAGTACATTTCAGGGATGTGTGCCTGCATGTATCAGGTTTAGGAGGCTCAGTGTTTTGTGTGCTTGTTGGCCTTGGTGATTCCCTTTGAGTTAGAAGAATTTGTCATTTACCTCACAATATGTACTCATGAGACCTCTTTCATACTTGTAATAAAAAACATCTATCTGATTATTCGTTGTAAAGAAAGGTTTCCTGTTGTGATTTTTGCATTATTGTTGTTTTTCAAATGCAATGAATCAGTCATTTGTAGGTACCTTTGTATCACTGAAATCATGGAAAACATTTTCTGACATGAAAAGATGAGTACATACAAATGGTCTCTACATTTTCCCTATAGACTTTGTCTATCTGTTGTTTTCTCTTCTGTCAAACAGCAGTAACATCCAGTCTCCTCCAGGAATGTTTGGGCAAACAGAATCTGATAAACTGATATGAAAAACCCAGGTTAGTAAATCACAGTGTGAGAAAGGTCAGCGGTGGGTGGGGACTAGCAGGAAAGACGGGTATGGATGGGTCCAACACTGAGCAGAAAGGTGGAACTAGACAGATGTGAAGATTGTACCAATTGACAATGTGCTTATGTGTGACTCAACTGAACATGTGGAAACTAATGAAATCTTAACTTAAAATTAAATTATCTTAGAATTTAATGTTTTAAATAACTATAGATTTAAGAGTAGAAATGAAAACTGAGAGAAATAGAAGAGGTAAAGTGAGGGGGAAACGAAGGGCGGGTACTTTGCAAGACTTTAGCCCTAAGTGGAGCTGAGGACACCTGCCAAGGAGCCAGCGACAGACCTGCCCTTGAATTCCACCTGACCGGGTGTGTGACCTTGATTTTCAGATTGATCTGGTGAGGTCATTGGAGGTGAGGCTGGCACAAGATCTGTAAGTAGACCTTGAGCTCTGTCTGGTACCAGCGCTGCCTTAGAAAAATCCCCAACTGTCCTTGCTCCTTGCAAGCCCCAAAGCCTTCCAGGGCCTGTCAGGAACAGCTCGGTGCACAAATGCAGCCCAGGAAAACTTCCTATTTTGCCTCACCCCACTCACTTCTGCATGCCTCTGTGTTCCAGGAGGCCCCAAGTCTGAGAGTCTTTCTCCATCTAAAGTGCCCTATGTCCTCCTCAGAAACCAACAGACCCAGGCCAATTCCTTCTCACTGTATTACTCATTTTCAGTGAGCTAGGCTTGGCCCAACTCAATCAGATTTGATAGGGCTGGTTGTCCCACCTTCCAGGACCTGCCAGGAGCCAAGAAGGGAAACTCTGATCCTGAGGAGGACAGTTGTAAGCAGCACTACAGGTCTGGCTTCCCTCCCAAACTGCCCTCCGAGGGTATCCTGTGTGCTAACCATAATCAGCCCTCACTTGCTGACAGAGTTCCCTGGACAGTGCTGTGACCACCTGTCCTCCACTCCTCAGGAAGCCTGAAATGCAATTCCCTTTATCACCCTTGTGGCATATTGCCTCTGTGAGAAAGAGAGAGGAGTCTGCAGTGTTATTTAATCATGGGTGCTCAACAGGGTGCTGCTCTGTAACTATCTGAAAAGTGAGTGGATAGTGGGAGTGCTTCCTGCCTGCCTTTCTTCAACCTTCAGTTCATATATGGATGCATCACCCCATTCTGTGTGCCTTCATGGGTCTCCCCTTCTCCTATTATATGGCCATGTGTACAGAGTCCAAGAATTAGGGAAACTCACAGTAATGTGGGTAGTACCTGGTCTGCTCTCCAGGGTGACTGTGTGGCTTTCATAACATGGAAGCACAAGAGACCAATGTTTGCATCTGCTCTGGTCATTGCATCATGGTCAATGCCTGGTACATTGATGATTTAAGGCCCTCACCAGCTCCCTCCATGATGTCTGTGTGGAACTGGGTCATCTGGCATCCCCAGAGATTCTTGCTCTGGATACCATGGAAACACATGGAATGACTGCCCAGTGTCATTCAGAGTGAAGACAACAGCTCCACCCAAGTGATGGATCCTTGGCAAGAGGCAAAGCTTTCCCATGGGAAAGGAAAAACCACAATAAAGCCAGGGTCGCTGGTCTGAGCAGACCTAGTTTTAGACCCAATTCCTCCTTCCCACTTCCCTTGTCAACTTAGAAAAGACACAATGCGTTTCAGTTCCTTTCCAATGTGTCCCGCTGAACTATGGCATCTGCTTCCTAGGGACATCATCAGAAGTGAGAGATAACACTTTTAAACCTTGTGGGCTGGTGTCATGTGTACACAGTGTACAGAATTAGAGGTAAATTCCATGAAGGGGTGGAAGGGAGGTGAACACAAGCCTGGTTCCTGCTGTATGGTGGTGGAAATAACGCTCTCCTCCTGGACATATTTCCCTGGTGGCATCATAAGGGGGCAGAAATTCATCAGATCAGCCATCATTATGTTCCCTAAGCATCTCAATTTCTTCTGTGCGTTGGTGCTATGGCCTCAAGTCAAGACCTCACACAGGATAAGCAAGCACTATGGATGCAGATGCACCCCCAAATCTACCAGCACTGTGCCTACATTCACACCTGTGTGAATCACTACACCCTTGGCAAGGGTGCTCAACTGCTGACAGCTCACCTTCTGATGGCCACCTCCTGAGTAGCCCATTCCTTGAGCGTCAGTAACACATAGTGAATTTTGTTCTGGTTTGTATTAGCCAGGCTGAAGTTGAGCCCAGGTCCTCATGCATGGTAGGCAAGTGCTCTATCTTGAGCTCTCTCCCCAATTAATTACTTATTCTTAATAACAGAACATGGCAGATGTAATTCGATGTGACTACCAAGGTTCACACATAAAATGACTGTGACCAACCTCCTGCTCTCTCCCTCCTCTGTTCTTCCTTCCTTCCTCTCTGTTTCATTCTGTCTTCCTCTCTAAATCTCTGACTATCTCTGCATTTTCCCTGAGGAGAGGTTGGCTCTATGCAGAGAAAAGGGTTTACAGACAGAGGAGACATCAGACCTCCATCCTAACTGAGTTCCTGCCTGTTAGCAAGAGAGAGAGCCTGAGAACAGATTCTGCCACAGCAGTGTTTCCACTGAGCCTGCAGCCTAGTCAGGAGAAACTATGGTGGATTCCGCAGCAGCACCTCCTGAATTCCTAACCCATAGAACCTGAGAGAACTGAAGTTTACCTGCTGTACCTAAGTTTGCAGCCATGCAACCATCAGTGGTCACTGATGCGCTATAGCAGATGTGAGATTCTGCCCCCACCCCTTTCACTCCCCCACTCCTCCCCTCTCTTATTCTCACCAGGCCCTCTGTTTTCTCTTCTCATCTCTTTCTTGACTAAAAAAATTTTTGACTTTGAATCTCTAAATGGTTGGTCCTCTGTCTTCTGCCACACAGACTCAACTCTGTACAGCATTAGGGCCTGCATATCCCAGGTTCAGGCATCAGTTCCATCTCAGTGAGGCTGTTCAGATCCCCCATGTAGTGACCTTGACCTCTGTGTTCCCTTGCTTTATTGGGATATAGCCCTGGGTCTTCTCTTCCACTATATTCTGCATTGGTTTGTCCCTTTCCTCCAGCCTTCCAGCTTCTGGGTGGCCAGTGACATATTGTCCTGTTCTATGTTGGTGCCAGCCTAGTTCAGCCCAGGAATAATGTGAGAATTTGAGGCATGTAGACTGAATGAATCAGATCACTTTTCCTCTGAGCAACCCAGTGTGTGCCCATGGCATCACTGTTTGTTCCTGTGTGTGTGTGCACATGGGTGTGTATCCCTTGGGACGCTGCTTGAAATCAGTCCCATATGTTTAGGCTCAGGTCCCAGGAGCTTGGGGGCTGCTGTTCCAATGCCTTTGTGAGTCGGCTGGGTCCTGTGCTAGGAGGTCTTTCTCCTTTGGACTTCTCCCATATCCTCTTCACTCTGCCCATGTCCTGTGCCGAGGACCTGGCATTGTCCCTCTCTTGGCACTGGTTCTCAAATGTCCATCGGGAGTGGGATAACACACATAGTCCTTTACTGTGGAGATTCTAGCATGCTCGAGGGTGAGGCACTAGAGGGCCACATGGGGTTCTCTTCACCTGGGCACTATCCCCATCCACACCTGCCTGTAATTTGATACCATCCCTACTAAGGCCTTCATCCTCAGGTTACCTCACATTGCCATTGTCACATGCAGTCCATTGGGCAGGGCAAAGCCTGGACTTAGAACTCACCACTCACTGTCACTGATGCCTTGCCCCAAGCCTGTGACACTTTACAGGCCCACTTGGTTCATAGACCATGGGAAAACTTTCTATCATCCATCGAATTCAGGAACTACACCTTAGCTCACACTGGGGCACTCACATATTCAGCTATTTCTTTGTGGAAAACCCAGCGGCTGCTGAATCAGTGACCTAATCTCTCCTGTTGCCAACCCCCAGTAGCAGCACAGTACAGCCAGGACTTGGTGGAATAACTTCAACCTGGAACATTTATAGCATGGAGCATCCAATAGGCTGGCCTCTGTGAAGGCTGCAGGGGTTTACACCATGACACAGCAGATCTGTGATTGAAGACTGCACCCCAGCTCCTGAGGAGTCATGGAGAGCTTTTGGGCCCCCACCATCTACCCCAGCCTGGCCAGGAGCCTGGTGGATTAAAGTTCTGGGCTGGTTTTTACTACCTGGGACCTGATGCCACTGCTGTTTCCCAGTGCTCGTTTCTCCAGCTTGTTTGCCTCCTTGACCATTATGTTTCTTTTCTTATGTACACAAAGCCTCGTTATTCTTAATTGGCCTGTGTTCAGGTGTCTGGTTCTTTGATTGAACTACTGGGTAAGAACTGAAACTTATAGGTGGTGATATGCTGAGCCAGACTTTATGCAAATTTACTCTGTCCAGAGAAGAGGACATAGGCAGACATATTTATAACATTGCATGGAAATAAACCACATGGGAATTCAATGGACATGCTGCTTGTGACACTGCACTTTCTATATTAATAATATTTCATTGGAAATATCTAAAGTATACACATGGGTGTGACACTACCATGGTGCTGCTCTGTAACGAAAGAAAGTGTGTTAGTCTCCTTCATATGAAATAGACATGAAATAACCTACATGTAATTAAATGTGGAGCAGTTTTGACGTGTATATGTCTATAAAGCCAGGAACATAATTAAGAAAATAAAGAATCCTAAGATTTACAAAAAATTCTTCAATTCTTTTTCTATGCCCTGCCAAAAGTCCATGAATACCTGAATGAGAAATTGATGCAGTCTGTCTGGATTTTCCCTTCTCAGACAAGGCGAGATTAAACAGTTACTTACAGCAGAGTTAGGCAGAGGAGAAACATAACTGCAGGATGTGGAAAAGGTAGGACAGGTAAATTACAAGGACATAGGATGAGTGGTGGCCAGGGTCTAGTAGGAAGGAAAAGAAAAGAAAATATATTTGGGTAGTGAGTTGATGAAAATGTTTTCCCCATGTGTGTGTCAGTGAGGGCAGTGGAAGTTCATCCCTGGGAATCAGAACAGCCTCTGTCATAGGTCTTCATGGGGCCCAGGCCACAGCTCATCCCTTGCCATGGATCCCCCATTTCATCCTCAGTGACCCTGCACTCTGGATCCACTCAGGACCCCACAGTTCAGTGTTGTAAACCGAGACTGAGGTGCTTTTACATAGCCAGGACTTGAATACACAGGTGGCTAAGTCCCACGGGGCTGTTCAGGTGAGAAATTAACTTCCCTGTATCTGAACTTGTCCTGGACTCAGTGTCTCTGAGTGGCTGGTGGTTGAGCCTAGGGATGTGTGTTCTGGGCTTCCTCTTGTCTCTGGGCGCCTCTGGGTGCCTCTGTGTGCCAATGAGTCCTGGCCTGAGCTGCTGACAGCTGGGTGTTTCCAGTTGAACTTCCTGAAGCACCTGG
The DNA here is from genome assembly GCF_034190915.1 of Cavia porcellus. Classification (NCBI taxonomy): domain Eukaryota; kingdom Metazoa; phylum Chordata; class Mammalia; order Rodentia; family Caviidae; genus Cavia; species Cavia porcellus. Next base: position 8,217,712 of record NW_026947515.1, read on the forward strand.
ACCAAGTGAACCATCCTCTCCATATGTTCCCACGTGGTTCACTGACACAGGGTCCTGATGATGGGGCCAATTGCCCTGGGAAAGCAGTGTAGCATGTTCCTTGTCCACTATCTTGAGCCAGCCATCCATGAAGGCCAACTATCCCCAGACCTCAGTGCCTGGTGACCAGAGCCTTCAGAGTTCTGTTTGGACTTGTCACCAAGGAAGTGAGATCATGTGCTGGGGTCCACAGTTGAGGCTCCACCTCCTTTTTTTAATTGTGAGCCAATCTGTGTCCTACTTAGAAACAACAAGTTAAAAAACTAGCAAAATTTGTGTGTTTTTAGACTTTTCCTTCCAAAAATCCTTTCCCTTGAGGATGAAGTACACAGTTTCTTCATTTAGAGATTTCTCAAATTTTATTTTGACTGTCTTTTCTGGACTTAAGTTAGTTTCATTTCATTATCATTAAGGAGCATGGAGGTGTTCCCATAATGCCCATAATAATTTTCCTTGAAGGATATGAAATATTTCATGTTATAACACCCATGTGTCCAGAAAGGAGGATTCATAGCAAGTTTTACTCATGTTACCTCAGCCACACACTGTAGTGCTCAATACTATGGCCTCCTTTGAGGAAGGACAGCAGGTGGTGAGGGCAAGGGGAGGCTTTGCAAGACCATGGACATCATCACCCTGTGCTAATGAGGACACATGGGCATCCCTCCTGGGGAATTTGTCTCCTAGTCACTGTTTTCACTTCCTGTTCTCCCATCCCAAACAGACCATGGGCTTTGTGTCCCTGCTGGGTAGTTTGCCTGTCCTAGAGGTGATGGTGCTGAGCCTGTTCACTTTCAATGCTCTTGGTTGGTCTCCTTCAAGCAACATCTCTGTGCTGGGCTCTCCACATACTGCTGCCTATTGGTGGTGGAGCCACCACACACTCTCATGGGGCTGAACCCGCCAACTGCAACTTGTTCATGCATCTGTCACCCATCTACTGATCCCATTTGTTCTGTTTCTGGGTTGGCCCTGGAAAGCCAGCTGCCACAGCCATTCTTAAACATGGTCTTGAGTGGACATAGATTTTTATTTCAAAGAAAAAGTACTTAGATGTTAAATTGCCAGATTATATGTCCTGTGTGTGATTAGCTTACAAACTGTTAAGGTACACTTGGAAGCAATTTTAAAATCACAGTTAGGTGGTTCTTATCTTTTTGGTACTGAGGATTGAACTTATCACCTCAGGTTCGCCAAGGGGGCACTTATACTGCTGAACTAAACCTCCAACCCTATTTTCTTATTTTGTTTTGCTTTGTTTTGTTGTGTTTTTAATGCTATAATATGTTATGTTATGTTATGTTATGTTATGTTATGTTACACTATGTTTAGTGTTGGTGAGGATTTTGAGTTTCCTTCAGTGCATTTTCAGTGCTTTCTGAGTTCATTTTGTATAACTCACCTGATAAACTATGACATATCATATAATCCTGGGTAATTTAATTTTGGAAAAAATTTAAAAAGTAAACAAGAGCCAGGTTTGGTAGTAAACATCTCTAATGCCAGAAGTTACAAGTCTGAGGCAGCAAGATTGCTGTGAGTTGAGGTGAGCCTGGGCTACAATGTGAGTTCAATGAAAGCCTAAACTTCCTAGCAAAATCCTGTCTCAAAAATAAATAAACAAATCAAAATAAAAGATACATTTAAAAAGGTTTAAAAAGACACAAAAATCATCTATAAATCAACAAATCAACTCTTCGTGAAATTTTCTTACATATGTACTTTAGTCAGCACACTGAGCATTAGGTTTACCATGAGGTAGACATTGATCTACTGCCAAGAAGTTGAACTGTTTCAATTTTTTTGACGTTTTTACTGAAATTAATGTATGTATGCTACTGAATACACAATCTTAGGATTTGGATAGCATAGTATAAACAGAATTTGATGGTTCTTTTTATTTTTGTACTAACTTTATATATGGAAGTAGGATTTGAGCAAAGGATTACTGTTTTTTGGAAAGAATTTCCTGTCTTATTTTAATGTAACTCAGTTACATATTAATAAGGACCACTTAATAGATGCTACTGTTAAGTCTATAAAAGAATAAAATACAGAAGAATAATGAGAGAATAACATTGGCTACTGCATTGTGCACAATGATTCCTTAATGATCTATATTTTCATACATTTGTAAAATTTGTTAATGTTTTTTACAAATTCTAAAACATGATCTCACTAAGATTGTGAGTTTCCCAGGCCAGGCTTAAACCTTTCTTTACTCAATCTCCCTCCCTCTCCCAAAGTGCTATGATTGCAGGTATTATCTTGATTTGGTAATCAGCAGTAATTTTGTGCATTCATAGAATGAAATAATTGGCTTTGATCTTTAGACACTTGCAGAAAGAATGGATCTAGTTAAGCCATCTACCAACTTCCTAACTGGCAGTTTTTTTCACAGTGAGTAGGATTGAAAATCCCATTAACACTGTTGGTAGATTCTCTGCTTTGTAACTGTGCTCATCATGCCCTTCAGAATATCACTGCAAATGCCTTCTGCACTGGGTCTGAGACTTGGTGTCCTTGAAGCACATTCTGTTTTTTTTTTTTAATCCCTCATGGATTTTGATGATTGTTTGAAGTCAAACCACAAGAAAAACATGAAATCTAATGCCAATTGGGACACACTGCCCTCCAGAAGGATAGGACAGTGTTAAATACTATTTTTTCTACCATTGGACTTTCCAAGTTTTTTGTTTTGCATTCAGTTTCTATGGATTGAATACTGAGATTTGCACTTAGCTCCATGGCCTTCCACATTTAAAATTCTTTATATTTTCATCCAGGTTCTGGATAAGTGGCTATACTGCTTAGACTGTCCTTAAATTTATGATGTTGTTGCCTCAGCCTTCCGGACTGCTGGCATTACAAGACGCTCCAACAGACCTGGTTTCATCATAGTGTTGTTAAAAACTCATCGGCTGAGCATGGAATGTTTAATATGCCTGTAATGCCTGCACTCAGGAGGCTGAGGCAGCATGATTCCTGTGAGTTTCGGACAAGCCTGCAACACACTCTGATTTCAGCTTAGGCCAGAGCTACACGGGAAGAACTTGACCAAAAACTGAAAAAGAAAAAGAAAGAAAACTAAAGTAAACAGAAATGAAGGAAAGCAGAGGTGAAGCGGGGGAGGGAAGGTAAGGAAAAAGGTGAAACAAAACAAAATTCCTGGTGACTGTATGAGTTTTTCTCTACTGTGCTGGCCCTTTTAACCTGTGGTCCAGTTCTTGCAGTGTAGGACCCTTTTGACTGTTGTCACTTTATTATATACCAGAAAACTCTGTATTTTGTTGCCTCTACTTTAATGTTTTTTCCATGGCTATAGGATGACTCCTTGTCTTTCCCTGTGCATTTTCATTTTGTTTTTTCTATTTCTAAGAAAATGACTCTGATATTTTGACAGGAATGGCATTTAAACTCCTAGTTGCTCTGGGTAGCATATACATTATAACAACATGAATTTTTCCCATCCACCATCATAATTTGCCTTTTTTCTCTTAGTTCCACTTCACTCATTGCTTCAGTTTCTACAATTTTCTGAGAAAAGGTGTGTTTGGTTTAAATTTTACATAACTATTAATTCTTTTGGATGAATTATGAAATGAATTGTGTTCTTTGTATTTGAGTCTGCAGTTTGTTTGAGACACATAGATATGAATTGATTATGACATATGGATTTTGCACCTTGAAAATGAAGTTATTTTCCAATTTGTTCTAAAAGTTGTTCAGTGGAGTTTTAAGTTTATTATATGAAATGTATCCTCAGGAAACAGAGGTACCTCTTAATTCTTCCTTTCTGATTTGGTAAACATTTGGATTCTTATTGTTGATTAATTCTAGGACTAGGACTTCAAGTAGTGTGTTGAAAAGAGCCCAAAGCCTGGTCTTGTTCCTGACCTGAGAAGCCAATCTTGCAGCTTGTCAGCCTCTGAGCATGATGTCAAAGATGGGCCTTGTCATGCCTATTCTTTGCTGTGCTGAGATTCATTCCTCCTACCCATGGTGTGTGTGAATGGTTCTTATCATGAAAGAATGGTGAACTTTTGAATTTCTCAAAGTGATTTTTCTAAATCCCTTGAGGGGTTAGCTGTGCCTCATGCTGTGAATGTGGCAAGTGACACTGAATGATTTGTGCAAGTGGAACCATTGTAGCACCACTGAGGGTGAACCCAATGTTTATTGTGGTGTTTAAATTTTGTATGTGCTGGTGAATTTAGCTGATGAGCATTTACTTGAATATTTTTGTGTATGTTCATTAAGAACATTGGCCATTAGAGTATTATCATTTTTTGAATGCATTATACTCCGGCTTTGTCATCAGGGTGACTTTGTCATTTAAAAAGAATTGGTGGTGGTTCCCTTCCCTTGAAAAACATGAAAAATTATTAGTATTTATTCTTTTTCAAAATTTTATTTTGAAGGTAGGAAAATACAACAGAGCAAACAGAACAAAGCAAATTGAGACAATGCACTGAAATTGGTACAGAAATTCACAGCAGGGTCCGTGATAACAGTAATAGGTACAATAGTATATCTCATTATCTTCACAATCAGTTTCCATTCAATTAGTTATAGTGAAATCCAAACAAACACAGAACATTTTAAAACCAGTCAAAAGATAATATTGAATAGAGCAAAACAATTAATCAGAACACAGCAAAAGTCTAAAGACAACACTGGTTTTCAAACACAAGATAGAAAGAAATCTCCCATATATTCTATATTGCACACAGTCATCTTCCTAAGAGATGCTCAGAATTCTGCCTCTCCTTGCTAACCAATGGTGGCTAAATGAGATGTATGGCTCTCAGTCCATGCACCAGTAGGCTCATGGGAGATGCTGACTGGTTCTCCTCCTGGCTTGCACCAGGGGTGCTTGCCAGGAAGGCAGGAGATTTGTTTTCTTGTTCAGCTCCCTAAGTCCCAACATGGCCAAATCCAGTATTTATTCTTTACTATACACTTCATACAAGTCAGCAGGGCATTTATCAGATTCTGGCATGTGTTGTTATTATTTTTTTTTAAATTTTTTTAAAAAATTTTATTTAAGGAGAAAAGAAAAAAAAAGCAGGGAAAGGGTACAAGTTATACAGATTTACAGAAAAAAAATGAACAGTAGGAAATCACTAGTTAATGGATTACATATTGTCTTCTTAGAAATAATTGTTCAAGTCACAAAATTAAAGCTTATAAAGTGGACATTCCATCAATGATACTGCAAACAGTTCTGTTCATTGATCCAATAAAACTGTGATACCATTTTCTATCTTATACACTTAAATGTACATGCAGTTATATAGTTTGGAGCACTTTCTTTTCCTCTCTTTTGTACCATGACTATTACACATTTTGGGTTTCATTGCTCCCACGGTTCTTATTACTTTTTTGGAAGAGAGTAAAACCAAATGTGACATAACAGAACAAAATCGGTCAAGTCAAAAGGGTGGACATAATAGATAATGTAAAAACATAATACAAGGTGATCAACAGTGGTTACCATAATGCCTCCCGCTATCTCTAATAGAATTGCCTATATCGTTAGTTATAATACAATTGAACAAAACAGTAAAGAATAAAACCGACAAAACCAAAACATTGGAGACATTGTAGGTCTTCAAAAGTAGATAAAAGTCAACAAGAATGGGCGTCATAATGAATCTCATTATCTTCACAGCTGATGCCTAAACTTTCGAACCTGATACTATCTAGCAAAACAGAATAGGGGAACATCAGTTAAAAACCACATGGTGAGAGTAATACAGGGCTTTAAATCAAGGTAATGAAAAGTCAAAGTGGGTTACTATAATATATACTGCTATTTTTTCCTTTAATTAAAAGGATAAAGATAAAAAAGTAAATAATGGAGATTGAGATAAAAGAGGGCATAACAACGAAACAGTGCAGATCAAAACATAACCATTTAAGCAGAGTAGTGTTTCACCACCAGATAATCCTAACCTAAAAGTAGTTACCATATTGTCTCTTTCTTTGAAATCCTTGAGTACAACTTCGTATACTGTAGCATTAAGTATATCAAAACAATGTAAAACCATTCAAGAGAATGACAGCATTACAGAGTATTTAGAATCAACTAACAGAAAATGAACAATGGTTTCTGTATAATCTCCTTGTCTTTAAAAGGTATTTGCTTATACTATCGTACATAATAAAATCCAATAAGATACAGCCTATTTAGACCATTGGAGACAGAAGGACAAAAGCTAGATGAGACTTCAAAACAAGATGATACTAAATCAGTATTACCTATTAAGATGTCATTTTCTCTGAAATAGCTGTTCCTATCATCCAATCTTCTCTGCCTCATTTCTGTTGAGCTCTTTTTCTGTCATTAGTTGTCAGTTTGTTTTCTTCATTTTGTTCTCTGCTCCATTCATTGTGGCCTCTCTGCCATCATTTCTGGATTCTTTGTAGTTTTCTTTTTTTAGAATATCCTGCAATACTCTCTGTAGAGTTGAATTGGTGGTTGCAAATTCCCCCAGTTCCTCTTTATCCTGGAAGCACCTTGTTTTTCCATCAATTTCCAGGGACAGTTGTGCAGGATATCGCAATCTTGGCTGGAGATTATTATCTTTCAAAGCTTGAATTATTTCTCCCCACGCTCTTCGTGATTTGATGGTTTGTGCAGAGAAATCTGCTGTAATTCTGATGGGTGTTCCCTTGTAAGTGGTCTGTTTCTTGTCTCTGACAGCTTTTAATATTCTGTTCTTGTATTGAATTTCTGGAATTTTGATTATTATATGCCTGGGTGTAGCTCTGTTTGGGTTGTAGGTAGCTGGGGTCCTGTATGCCTCATACATCTGAGTATCTTTACCTTTTGCTAAATTAGGAAAATTCTCCTGGATTATTTCTGTGAGTAGCTTTTGTAGTTCACTTGTTTGTGTCCCTACTTCTTCTTTTATGTTCTTGATCCTTAAGTTATGGATCCTCTTATCATCTTCTTGTCTTTGTATTATTGCTGTTTGTTTCTTTGTTATTTTTAAGAAGTTTTTCATTTCATTCTCCCATATTACAAGTCTGCCCTCCAGTTCAGATAGTCTGTACTTAGTTTCTTTCAAGCTGTTATGCCAGTCTTCGATAGACTTCTTAGTATCTTGGTAGTCCCTTTGAACCTGCTTCACATATTCTATGCTTTCTCTGTTTTCTCCATCAAACAATTCTCCCCTTTTTTTTCTGTTCTTCCATTCCACCACCTGTTTTTTCTTGGGTGGTGCTTAGTATTTCTCTAACTATTCTGCATACTTCTAGCTTCAGGTCGTTGATAACTTCATTCCTGAATTGGTCTATGAGGCTCTCTATATGGTGCCTTATGTGTATTGGTGCGGTGTCTGCTATTGCCTGTTTCTCAGAATTGGGGGCCGAGGAGCCTTTCTTGTTGCTGCCTCTTCCCATGCTGCCTCTTCTTCTCTGTTCCTTATATATGCAAGCTTATATAAGAGGCCCAGCTTCTCTCCCAGTCAGCCACAGCCTGATCGAATTGCGCCGGTTAGGTGTTCCCGCTCACCGCTGCGCACCAGGGAGTTACAGACCAGGCAGCCTACGCGTCTCCCCTCCCGGCCACCATCAGGCTCTGGGATCTGGGTTGGGACAGCCTACCAGGTCCGCCGGCAGCGTCACGCAGGCCAGGCACTTTTCACCAGTCCAGCCCGAGAGGGGGATGTGTGGCTGGAGTCACCACCGCGCCCTGCTCCCGCAGGACTGCTCGGGCCCAGAAAGTCCTCTGCTGGAGTCAAACTGTGGTAGAGTGTCAGTTTCTCTCACTCACCTCACCACAAGTCAGTGCACGCCTCCCTGCCGTTCGCAGATTGCCGTTCTCAGAGCTTCTGCGCGTCTCTCCCCTTGCCGAGCCACTGTAGAGGCAGCCAGCCGCCGCGCGGCGGGAAACCCAAATCGCGGCTTACAATGGCGCGGCGTCCAGCCTCCACACCGAGGCTTTTCTGTTCCTGTTTTAGCACCAGGATTGCATTCCAAGTAGGTTTCTCTCAGCCCAGTTCATTCCTGAGTCAGCAGAGCATATCTCCACCTGCTTATGTCTCCATAGTCCACACCATTTCTGGCTTCTGAGCCGAGTCTTTCAGAGAGCCTCCCGTAGTTGCTGCTATCTGTCCGCCATGTTCTCCCGGAAGTCCATGTGTTGTTATTATTAAGCAGTTATGGTTGTTGACTCATTGCCCTTTTTTGTTAATGTTTTGTCAAATGGTGTGTATTCTTCTGAGGATGTGGGTCAGGGACGCCATAGGAGATCATGTCCTGATTAGGGGTCACGTCACATTTTACTTAGGGACATAGCAATTTACTTTTGTATCTTCAAACTTCCCCTACAGTATATATTTTTATGAGTAATCAGTTAAGTTATTTAGTCTTTTAAAGCACATTGTTGCAGGTACAGTTACTCCTGGAGGACACCGGGGCAGGTTAGTCCCAGGTCTGTTATTTCAGGCTTTGTACCCTTACCTGCCTGCAGTGTTCCCACCTCCTGACCTGCTTCCTGTAAACACCTGTCCTGCTCCACAGCTGTGGTGAATCCACATGTGGCAGTTGAGATCTCACCTTGGTGGAAGACATTCAGTCAAGGTAGGCTCTGAAACATGCTGATCTTCTTGTACAGAGTTCCCCTGAGTGAGCCATGGGGCCTCAGGACTGCAGGGAGGAGCTCTGGCATCAGGGCCACAACAGCCCTCTCTTACCCAGCCTGCAGTGTATGCTGTATGCTGAGAAGCTGACTGATGGATCAGGAGTCCTGGAACTGAGCCTTTCTTGTACATGGTACACTACTAGGTGCTGTGGTGTCCTCCACATCTGCATGGTCCATCTTCCCCTGACTTCAGATCTCCACAGAGATCTGAGCAGCCCCAGGCTTCCCCTTCCAGGCTCCAACTCTATGGTGAGTTTTAGGGTAAATTTTATGATCAGGAAATTCAATTTATATACATTTAACCTAGAAATTCCACTTCTATGGCCTCATTATAAAAAATAAGATTGAGAGACATGCATGATCTCTTCTTATTCAGTTATGAGTGTGGATAGATAAAAACCGTGAATGTACCACAACAGATCTGCTGAGCCAATTCTAAAATTATAGTCACAGAAAATGCTGAAAGAAGACCATGTCCTAGGCCATGTCCTGGATCCTACCTGAGATGATAGAAGAGCTCAAAGCCTGATCCTCTCTCCACCCAGCAAAAAAGAGACCCAGGCCTGAATAGCATGTGAGGACAGAAGAGAGGAGCTCCTGGAGGGCAGACCACTGAACCTGGGGGGAATCCTTTTTGGTGTTTTTCCCACTTTTCCATTCCATAGCATTATTTTAGTGTTCTATTCAATATTCCTATTATTGAAATCAGTCAATATTTAATTGTGGCTAATTTCTTGAATAGGTATGTGAAAATGGGTGATTTAATTTCATTATATATACTGAAAGTTATGCACAATACAGACACTTCAAACATCACTGTAAATATAAAATAAGCAGGCTTGGTATTCAGCAAGTGTCTATTTTTCCAGCAAGGAAGTCCTGAATCTTGCTGCTTTCAGGCAGCACAGGGAGTGTGCAGCTTGCACAGGAGCCCAGCACTGCCTGCCTTACACCTTTTTCCCCCACCTCATTCTGTGCTGCAGCCCGGGAGGCAAGGGAGGGCAGAGCAGCCAGGACACAGCAAAAACTCTGATTCCTCAGCCCCCGGGGCCTCACTTCCTGGGTCCTGGTCTCAGCCTCCACCAGGATTCAGGTACTATCCTGAATTCATCTGACTTAGTGGGCAGGGCACCCAATCTGCACCTCTGGAGATGAAGGCCACAAAGACCACTGTCTTCAGTGATGCTTCTATTCTGCAAATTTTGCTCCTATCTTTGAGACTGAGGTAGTGGCATTGGAACAAAACACAATATTATCATTACATTTCTTGTTGTTGTTATTTTTTTCGGGCTGCTTTGTTTATTTAAGCATATATTTAGAACTGTGTTTTGCCAAAAACCATTTCCTTGTCTTTTCATTACCCAGTTAACAGAAGTTTTTACAGATTTCTACTGTAGTTCAAACCCTATGTGCTTGAATGCTGAGAATCTACTCTCAAGCTTGGTAGAATGAGGGAAGGAAAGCAGAAACTGAACTTGGGGACAGTGCTGTGCCTTCCAGCATTTTGTACAGCAAACCCTGACTCATGCCTGTTTACCCATAACATATGGGCTTCAATACCAACTGAATCTTCCACTGACAAATGAGTTTCCTACATTTACTTCAAACAATCTCATTTCCCCTCAAATTGCTAAGCACATGGTCTAAAGATTCTTACACCCAAACTTCAAAAATAATTTCCATTAAACAGGAGACTGCTACCCATCCTGAAATCATGATGGGATTTTATGTAAAGATGTAGTCTGATCCACACCAAAACAATCATGAGCTGAGAGGGGCAGAGATGGCTTGTGCAGAAGGAAACACCTTGAAATTGTCAACCAGCAGCAGCATCAAGCAGGGAGCAGAGCTGCTGAAACATCACATTTGTTTGATGGAATTGTCTGGTGGGTTTTTGCTTTTGTTTACTGAGGTGGCTCAGTAAATCTAGCTTGCTACAATGCAGTGCCAAAGGGAAGTCATGGCCATGTAGCATTTATTTGGAGTTATTTTATTTATTTATTTATTTATTATTTTTTTTTAAAATCTGTACCAGGGACCAAACTCACGACTGCCTGCCTGCAAGGCAGGTGTTTATGCCGCTGAGCTAAATCCCCAGCCCCTGGAGTTATTCTTTTGCAATTGTGAAACCTGCATGCATGACGTTCCACAACTCTGCCATTGCAGACTCACCCACAGGCATTATTTCCATGACTTGTAAAGGGTCAGTTTATTTCCACAACATGCAGAGTGCTGTTCTCAGCCTTGTTTTTCTCAGACTAGTGCATTTTCAATCATTTCTTCAAAGGAAGCTAAATGATTTAGTCTGAGCAAAATTCAATTGTGTTGCCATGCTTCTGTGTGATGTCCTTGCTGACAGACCTGAAGAAGGAAGTGAGGTGGACCAGGTAGGGATTCAGCTCCAGAGGGATACTCTGCTCAGCTGTGTCAGTCAGGGCTGCCCCTCACCTGACTGACCACTCTGGCATCCAAATGCCCTTGCTCAGTGTTGTCCCTGTTGTCAGGAAGCACTGGTTTGAAGTGTAGACTCCCAATGCACTGGTTAACCCATGAAAAACCTTGCTGTGCTATGAGTTTTTCACCCCTAGACCTGCACCTCTATGGCCCTGGCCAGAGTTCCCTCCAACAATCATGCATGGCATTCTCCAAACAGGTCTCTTGTGCATGCTCTATGTAAAGGCTAGTGAGGGTCCCAGTTCCTTTCTGCTTTAAACCGTACTGTGAATCAAACTCTTGAAAAGAAATCTTGACAATTTGTGTATCATTCTGTGTTTGAGAAACCTCTCTTCTTAGTCCTGTGAGGTCTAAGGATGGCTCCATATATAGCTGTGATGGGAGCTGTGGGACAGGACTCTGCTCTGTCCCCCATGTTCTCTCCAGTTCTGTTCAGATCCTGCCTTAAAATGTGCCATTGAATGGGACACAGCACATCACAGTGACTTGTGCCTGCGTGAATCAACTTTGGGAGGCTCAATGTTTTCTGCACCTGTTGGCCACAGGAGGTGATTTCCTTTCGAATTACAAGACTTTCTCACTTCTCTCACAAAATGGACTGGTGAGACCTCTTTTACTCCACTAATTCAAACCCCGGGATTGTGAAGCACTTTCATCACCAGTCACAGCACTAAACAGAGAACCAATCACAGATGCTAGGTTTAGCTGGCTCTGTGACTTCATGAGGCTTTGATGGGGACACCCAGATACAAACCATAACACCTTCTAAAGTAAATCTTCTGACAATGCCCATGCTCTGGACTAGAAGATGATTCCTTGCCTTAGTCCAGGGTTTATCTTATTTTATTTTATTAATTTATTTTTTAAGACTCTCACTGTGTAGTTCAGGCTGGCCTTCAATTCACTATGTAAATTAGGCTGACCTAGAACTTGTAACACTCCTCCTGCCTCAGCTTCCTAAGTGCCAGAATTACACGCATGTACCATCACACCCAGCTATTGTTTGTTAAGCTGTATTTATTGATTTACTTGAGACTACTCAATTTAGGTACCTTTGTTATACTTCAGTACAAAAAAATGCTAATAAGTGTAATAAAATTCCAGCCAAATGTAAACAACTTAGCAACTTTGCAAGGCCCTGTCTGGGAATAAATTATGATAAAAGGACCAAGGCAGTGGATTCAATCTTCAGCACAGCAAAATTAAATAAATCTATAAACAGACTTCGTAGAAAATAATCCATAAACAATACTACTTAGAAATAAATCTATAAAAAAACAAAATTGCTAGTCAGTAAATCTATAAGTAAATAAAGCTTTTGTGTGTAGCTCAGATGAGAAGTGTTTTAAAAGCAATTTTATTTCATTATAATTGACATACAATGAACTAACAGGTTTAAATACAAAATTGGATGAAGCTTGACATGGGCCAGGGATATAGCTCACTGGCAAAGTGCTCCCTGGCAAGCACAGGGTCCTGAATTTGTTTCCTGGTATCAAAAATAAACAATACGGAGACTAAAAACAAACAAAAAATCCTCTAGGAATCTTGTCATACATGAGCCCCTTGAAAACCATCACCGAAGTGGTCATGTATATGTGACCTTCATATTTTGCTTATGGCTCCTTATAATTGCTTCCTTCTATCCTAAGCAATGTGTCTGCTTTTTGTCTCTGGGAAACACTTTGTATTTTCTAAAGGTGACAGGTCTGTAACCACACAGGATGCAGAAGGTTTTTGTTTTTGTTTTGGGGGAGCTGGTAGAGTTTATTCAATCCTCATTACCATGTTAGGTTTCCCAAGTGCTGCTCCTTGTCAGTGGCTGAGCCATCACATCCAATTGTGTGGATGAACCACAGATCCTCATGTGTCCATCAGCTGAGGCCCTTTTTGGTGTTTCCAGTTTTGAGCTCAAAAATAAAGTTGCTGTAGTCATTCTTGTGTTTGTATAGCTGTAGCACTGATTTCCAAGGGGAAGATACTCAGTGTGCAGTTGAATATTTCAGGTCTTGCTTGTTTAACTCAGAAATTATTTAAGTGTCTTTCAAGTAGTTGTTCAAAGTAGATTAAAGATTTCTGGCTCTTCCTGTGACTATTTTTAAACCCTGTTCTTTTTTAACTCTTGTTCATCTATTTTTCAATCTTTTTCAGTTCATTTTATAAACTTTACCTAAGGAAAGTTTATTTCTATTACCTAAAATTCAGAATTTTTTGACTTTGGATAGAATTTTAAAGGTGGAAAAAACCCAAAATACTGTATATATGCACATATGTAAATCTCCTATAATTTTCACATCACAAAACTTCTGCTATGTGATTATTATCTTCATTGTCAACTTGATGGGCTTGAGAGCTGTCCAAGAGATTAGTAAAGTGTACTTCTCAGCTCATCTGTATGGGTCATGGAGAAATGACAATAGGTACTCCACCTGGTCTCTGGTTCCTTCCTCCCTGGTGCTGTCCCTCTACTCTTTTTCCTGGCCACCATGGACTACTTAGAGCATTATACAAGAATGTAAATATGAGATAACAAACTGTAAGAATTATACAACAAAAACAGTGGTTCTCTGCTCTGCTTCACACTGCCTGCCACTGTTGCTGATGTCTTGAACATGTACATTCTCTGACCTTGGGAGCTCACCCAAGAAAATCTTCCTTGAGTTCCCAAAACAGGCCAACAAGTGTTCACACAGTGCCCATGAACAGTCCATCTAACCTTCAGCCAATTCTTCAGCATCTCCAAGGAGAACATGGCCCTTTTGTGTTCTCTCCGTGACTCTGCAGTTGGCCATTCTAATCCTACTTTGTATATACTTTATGTGTGACACATACACACATACATACACACACACACACACACACACACACACACACACACAGAGGCACACACACAAATTAAATCTGACCCTCTGGTGAACCCTGACACAAACTGCCTCTAGCTACCTGTGCAACCTCCCACGAATAATTTCATGCCTCACTCATGTGAAAAATCCAAAGCAGAACTGTAGCAGTGCTGTGCCAAGTATGGGTTAGTTAACGGAGGTGTTGGTATGAGGCTCACTGTGTTAAAATTCTGTGCACTTGTTAGTCATTGGAAAATGTATTAAATGTTGGTGTCTTGTCTCACACAGCTATGAAAATGAAGATAATTCCTAAGTCCTACTCTTGTAAGAATTAACATATGTAAAACACCTCAGAGAGGCCCTGGCCTCACACCTGTAAGGGTTACATATGCTTGTTAGTTTGTTATATTAACATGTAAACATATATGTAAGTTATGAAGACATCAGACGACGGATACCAAAAGCACTCATTTCTCTGTAATAAAAGAAGGGCAACAACACAAATAACAATGGCATCTGAGAACTTGATGTATGTTAGGAACCATGGGAAGAGCTCTGCAGTGTTTTCATTGGATCTTCACAGCAGTGCCAAGAGATGAGTATTGCCATTCTTCACAGTTTGTTTTTTTAATGGAAAAAAACCCGCAATATTTCAAAGCAAAATAATAGGAGAATAACAGTAGCAGAAATTGAAGCTCCTAGAAGAGTAGCAGTGTACCTAAGGTGTCAGGCCCGGGAAGATTTGAGTCCAGACATCTATAAATTCCAAGCCTCAGACTCAGTCCACTCCTCTGCTTCCTCCCACAGCAGGCCTGGGGCTCAGTCTCCCCGAAGCTCCACCTGCAGCCACACCCAGCTTCAGAGAAACCCTAACCCCCACTGCCACGCCCACCACCTCATTCCTGCCTCCTGGAGGGCTCTGCACCTCCTGGGTCCCAGCTTCTGGCCCCGCCACTCACATCGCTTGGCCACACCCCCTGGCCGCCAGCGAAGATTATGCTCCACCTGGCCCAACCTGGGCGGTCCGCGCCCAGGGACGGTCCCTAGCCACTGGCCTTCGCATCCCACTCAGTCCTGCCCCGCCCCGGCCTTGCTTCACAGTGGATGCACCGAGTGGCCATTTTGCTGCTAGCGACCCCTTCTGGAGACCTGAGCACTCTTCCTTCCTCGGCCTAGGCTGTGGCTGGGCTGGGACTGGGGTCTGGGCCAGGTAGGCTGAAGGCAGCTGGTGTTGAGTGGAGGCGCGGCCCTGTGGCCCCGACTTTAGCGGCACAGGTGCCCTTGGTGGGGGGTCCGGGGAGGCTGCGGGCGCGGCACTGGGGCGACCTAGCCTCAGGTCTTCAGGGCCCTTCTTTCCTTACTCCTCTTTCGGGGTCCAGGCCTCGCGAATAGCCCGGGACCCTTACCGCGCCCCCCCCCCGTTGCTGTTGAGAGCCCAGCCCTGCTGTGGGACCTGTGGTAGGGCGGCTGGGGGTCTCACATGGCCTCTGCTCTCAGTGAGCCTGGCCCTGCTGAGCCGCGGACATTTACCCCAACAGGACGATTTTATTCCACTTGCAGCTCCTCCCTGCAGACTGAGAGAGGACCTGGATGTTAAACTAAGTTAGCAGTTTTTATTCTACCTGCACATGCTTTGTCTCCAGTTCATTCCATTGATAAGGGCTTTCTGCTTGTTTTAATATTGGTCCTCTTGGTTGTTTAAGCTTTGTGAGGAGTCTGAATGTGGCATGGGGCTTTGAGGGATGAGGAAGCGTGATCAGCAGCTTAAAAATTTAAATCCGCAAAAAATATAATTCACCCACATTTTTGAACCTGCTGCAGAATACCCATCTTGTCCGTATTTGGCTTTCTCTAACCATACTCCCCAGTTCTGCTCACATCGTTTATGTATTTGCATACTGTTGAATATTTATTTTAGATGCATAGGTAGAGTTTCACTTAGTTATCCTGTTACTGACCACGTACACAAGTCTAGTTCCTCTTAGAAAAACTACATTGAGCATATATCTTTTTTTCTTGGGATAAATTCCAGACATTGGAAATAATAAATCAAAGTTCTGTGTTCTTTCCCTGGTACTTGATATAAATTGCTGCATAGACAAGACATGTTAACAATAGACACCTTGCAAAATTTAGGTATTTGCCCAATTATCTGGAGAAATTTGGAGTTCAGCAAGGTGTTGACTCATTTTCTGTGCCAGCTGAGAGGCCACACAGATTTTATTTTTAACTGATGTACCATGATCATCCTTTTGTTTTGATTCACTCTATTCTGTTTTATTTCATTTGGTTTTATCCTCTTGACAATTAAAAAAAAAACACTTTCTTGCAAGGCATGGTGGTGCATGCCTGTAATCCCAGCACATGTGAGGGTTAGACTCGAGGATCACAGGGAGTTCAAGCCTAGCCTGAAACACTTGTTGAGTCAAGGTCAGCCTGAAGTACATGGCAATACCTTGTCTCAGAGGACAATAAAACAAAGAAACAAACAATTTTTCCTCTTTTTTATTTTAATGTAGCACAGATAGATATTAATAAATTATGAAAACACTTTTATAAATAGATTACATTTTTTCATACCAAAATAGTGGTTAATAAACTGTGTTCAATGATCCCAGGGATTCCTGTATGAGCTATATGACCATGCACTTTAAAAATTTCTTGTTTTTTTTTTTAATTTTTGAGACAGTCTCTTAATAATTTACTCTGCTCTCCAAGTTGGGTTTAACCTTGTGGGCATCCTTCCTTTCCCTCCCAGAGTGCTAGGAGTACAGGTATAGGATACATCCTTTGGTAATTCACAATAATTAGGAATGTTTGTGGGGTGACCTGTGCTTTTGATCTATCGCTCCTTTGTACAAAGAATCAATCTAGTTAATGTGCTACTAACTTACTAACCTACAAATACTTTCACAGTGACTACAACTGCAAATCCCATTGTTTAACAGATTTGAAAGCTATCCTTATTAACTGTGGTTACCATGCAGTTTAGTAATCATTGAAAATTTCTTCTCAATTGTAAATGAGACTTCGTATTCTTGGATGAAAATCCTCCTTTCCCCATCCTTCATGGAACTGACCATTCTTTAAAATCAAAGTGCCCAAGAAAGATGTGGAGGCTCAAGCAGCTTGGGGCACACTGCTCTCCAGAAAGACCAGGTGGTTTTCTGCAGCCCTTCATCTTGATCCCAATTTTTTTCCTTAACTCAATTCAGGGAATTGAATGCAGGCCCTTGCACTGAATTACAGTAAATTCTGATTTCAAATTTCTTTTTTATTTTGAGTCAGGGTTTGCATAAGTAAGTACACTGCTGAGACACCAATCTTGGGCATAGATTCTTACATTTCTGTGTGTGAACACACATTGATGTCAGAGACATTTCATTTTCAAGACCAAGATCTTCCATGCACACATCCTACTCTCATCATTGTATTACTTTGTGTTCAGATTCCTTTTTCTCTTTCCTTGTGGGCCCAGAAAGACTGAGCTCAGCATCCCCACAGCTTTCCCTGGTTCTCGTGACGCACTCTAATCCCTTGAACTCTCTAAGTGAAGTGTAGCAAGGCTCCCAGTGTCCTCCTGCTTCAAACAGTGCAGTGAACCACAGTCTTAAACACAAAGCCTGAAAAGTTATGTGGATCTCTGTGTGGGATAAATCTCTATTGTGAGCATTGCAAGGTCTGGGGACACCTGTGTAGAGCTGTGATGGGAGCTACTGGACAGGGCTCTTCTCTGCACACATGTTCTCCCTAGTGATGTTCAGCTCTTGCTTTAAAACCCGCCATCAGATGGAGCCACAGCACATGTCAGGGATGTGTGCCTGCATGAATCAGCTTTGGGAAGCTCAGCATTTTCTACATTTGTTTACATGTGGTGATTCTCTTTTAAATTACAAGAATTTTTCATCTCTCACAGAATGGACTCATGACACCTCTTTGTCACTTCTAATACAAACTATTTATCTGTCTGCTGCTTGTAAGCAAAGATTTCTTATTGTGGATTCTACATTATTCTTGTTTCTGTTTTTCAAATGTAAAGAATCAGATCTTTCTCTCTCCCTTGTACCACTGAAATCATGGGAAAGCTTTTCCAACATGAAAAGATGAGTAGATAAACAATAGTCTTCACATTTTATCTGTACACTTTGGTTTACCCGGGATTTTCTCTTCTATCGAAGAGCAATAGCAGCCAGTCTCCTCTAGGAATATTTGGTCAAACATAATCTGATGCATGAATATGAAAGACCCAGAGAACTAAATCACAGGGTGAAAAAATCAGAGTGAGTGGGGAATAGTAAGAGAGTACAAGAATATGGAAGGGTCCAAAACTGAGCAGATTGCTGGAACTCAATGGATGTGGAAATTGTACAAATTGGTGATGTGATGACGTGCTACTGAATTGAATATGTTGAAATGCATGATATCTTCACTTTTAATTAAAATTAACTTAGAATTTGATGTTGAGAATAATTATAGAGATAGGAGTAAAAATCAAAACTGAAAGAAATACAAGGGGATGGGTTAAAAGGGGATGGGAAGGTAAAAGCAGGTGCTTTGCAGGACTTGGCCTAAGTGGAGTTCAAGACACCTGTCATGGCATGACTAAAAGTGCCAGTTATGGAATTCCTTAAGAGTGCATGCCTGACCCTAGTTTTCACTTTGATCCCAGAGCTGGTAAAGTCACTGGAGGTGTGGATGACCAAAGCTGTGCAATTGGGACTTGAAGTTAGTCATGTACCAGCCATGTGTCAGCAGGAGAACAATCACCAACTGTCCTTGCTCCTTGTAGGTCCCAGAACTTCCCAGTGCCTGTCACAGACAACTCTGTTCACAAATCCACCACAGCAAAGTTTCTCATTCAGCTTGGACCAACTCATTTCTGCATGCCTCAGGGTTGCTTGAGGTTCCAAGACTGGCAGTCTTTCTCCTTGTCAAGTGTCCCATGCACTCATGAGAGGCCCACAGGCCAAAGCCAAAATCTTCTGAATGCAGTGCTTAGTTTCAGTTTTATCCAATTCAGCTGGGATATCTTGTAGAATTGGACACCAGCCTCATGCTCCAGTTGCAAAGAACCCAGCCCAGCCTTCTCTCTGCCTTGAATGGGACAGCGCTGGTCCAAGAAGACTTACCCCGCTGATATTAGTCCCTAAAAGTGCTGTGACCACCGTGCTCCTTTCTTTAGGAAAGCATGAAATCCATCTTCCTTTCCCACCCTCGTGTTGTTGTCTCTGTGAGAAAGAGAATGGTGTCTGCAGTGTTGCTCTACTTGTGCTTACTCTACAGGGTTGGTGCACTGCAAATATCTGTGAAGTGAGTGGTCAGAAGGAGTGTGTTCTGCCTGCCATTCTTTCCTCTTCAGTTCATATAGTGATGCATCATTCCATTATGTGTGTCTTCTGGGGACACCTATTCCTCTATTATGTGTTCACATATGCAGAGGCCAGGAAGTTAGGCACATTCACAGTAATGTGGGTAGTACCTGATCTGTTCTTTAGAGGGAATTGTGTCCTGGATAACATGGAATCCCAAGAGAACAGTGGCTAAATTTACTGTGTCCACTGCATTAGGGTCATAGCCTAGTAAATTGGTGGTTAAATGCACTCACCAGCTCTTTTTATGATGTCTGTGTGAACCTGTGTCCTATGGTATCCTCCAGAGTTTCTTACTGTGGATACCTTGGAAGCCCATGGAATGACTCTCCAGTGTCCTTCACAATAAAGATAACAGCTTCACCCATGTGACAGATCCATGATAGGAGGCAAGGCTTCCCCAAGGCTAAGAAAAACCAGCAGTGCTGACAGGGTCACAGCTCTGAGGAGAAAGATCCAAATCCTCCTCCTGACTTCCTCCATAAACCTAGACAAGACACCATGCCTCAGGTCTTTCACAGAGTGTCCCCATGCAATATAGAGGTCATCCTGGCATCTACTTCCTAGGGATATTTTCACCAGTCTGAGATGACAATTGTAACGCCTGTTGGCTAGTGTCTTGTGTACATAGTGTACAGAATTAGAGGTTAAATCCAGGAACCGGTGCGATGAACGTGGAATACAGTGCTGCCTGGTGGTAAAAATGACACTGACCTCCTGGACATATTCCCTGGTGGCATCATGAGGGGGCAGAAGTTCTTCAATTCAATCATCTTTATGTTCCCTAAGCATCACAATTTGTTCTACGTACTGGTGCTATGGCCTCGAGTCAGGACCTCACACAGGCTATGCCAGCACTATGGATGGAGTTGAACCACCAAATCTTCTGGCATTGCTTCTACATTCACACATGTGTGAATTAGCACTCCCATGATCTGACTCCTACTCAATAGCTGACAGATGACCTTCTGATGCCAAAAGCTGAGTAGCCCATTCCCTACATTATGGGCCTCACTTAGTGAATTATTATTATTATTATTATTATTATTATTATTATTATTAGTGTTGTTATTTTGCATTAGCAGTGTTGAAATTGAGCCCAGGGCCTGATGCATGGTAACCAAGTACTCTATACTGAGCTCTCTCCCCAGCTCTTGACTCACTCTTAAATAACTGAATATGCCAGACATCATGTGATGCAAATACTAAGGTTCAAGCAGTAAAATAACTGTGACCCATCTTCTGTTCTTTCCCTCTTATGTTCTCTCTTACATTTTAGTATTTATTTTTCTCCATCTCTGGATCTCTCGCTGTGGGGAAGCCACTGCTATCTCTGAAGCTTGCAAGAGGAGAGCCTGATGAGCTTTGAGTGAGAAAATGGAAAACAGTCCAAAAGGCACCAGGCTTTCGCCTTGGGTCCTGCCTGAAAGCAAGGGACAGACCCTGAGAGCAAATTATGCCCTAGTGCCATCTCCCCTGAGCCTGTCTTTACAGAGATATGATGGTAACAGACCCAGCAAAGCCTCTTGGATTCCTGATACCCAGCAACTCTGAGAGAACAGAGTTTATCTCTTATATGAACTGACCTGTCTTCTATCACACATGTCTTGTCACATTTTCCAAATGTATGTAATGACTGGATAGAATTTGACCTCTCTGCCTTCTTTCACCAATCATAATCATTAAGGATTATGTACAGTGAGATTGCTGTACAGTGTTTTCTTATGGATTTTCTTTCATAGGTTCTCACTTCATGGTTTTCTGTGTTTTTTTTATTCATTCAAATGTTATTGGATATTCACATTTCAGTTTTCAGTTGTTGGAAACAAAGTTCATATGAATATCTTATAAAATTCTCTTCATGACATAGAGAAGATTGTATGTACAGAATCCTAAGATAGTCAGATGAGTTAATGTGAAATTAACTGTGAAAATGATATCTGAAGTGAATTTACCACAAACAAGAGAGAAGAAATTTCCTTTGTGCACTTCCTCACCAATACCAGTGTGTTTTGCTGAAAAAAAGAAAGTCTGCATTGTGCTCTTCAAAACAAAAACAGGGTTTCTCTTGTGGAATGAATATTCGTTTACCTGATAATTGACAATGATAGGAGGCATGTAGAAACTGGGAAGGGTTCATGTGACTGCCAAGGGCATGTTGAAGGCCTTAGAAGTGATAGACTTGTGAATCCCATGGAGGACTTGGAATCACAGCTGGCTCCTGTGGAAGTCACACTGCATGACCCAGGGAGTGCTGACCTCTCCTGAAGTTAAGGCCCCATGACTAGGACAGTCCCTGTGAGAGTTCCTTGGTATTGCATGACAGGCCTACTACTTGACAGAAGATGGAGGTGGAGGAGCCCCTAGCCCAAGGAGAGGGACTCAGGGGACTCTCCTCTCTACCCATAATACATGTGTACAATCTAGACAGCTTTGGAATATGGGAGCAGCCGAAAGAGTTAAAGCAAAATGTGAGTGAAACAGTCTCACCATGGGTGTTATACCTATTGGAAAATGACAAAAAGAAAAGGCAAAATGCAATCTCAAACATCTGGTCCATCAGGAGCAAGACCAACCTACATTGAAATAGAGGACTTTAAAAGTCATAAATCAGAAACCTCAAAAGATAGAAAATGAAGTAAAGAAACAAATCCATGAGGCTACAGAGGAAATTGAATTAGAAATAATTTCTCATGTAAAGAAACAACAACTATAGTAAACTAGTTGCTCAACATACCTAGAGAAGAGATATATAAAACAAAAATACAGGAGCATGGTAAATTGAATCTATGAATGAACAATGTAGAAAACAAGTAGAATCTATGAAACATATGTAAAGATATAGTCAAGAAACAAAAAAAATATACTGAAAGCTGGCAAAACCATTTAAATGAAGCTGAGAATAGAATTTCATAATTTGAGGACAGCATTGCAGGGAGTGATCATGAATGTGTAGAACATATAAAAATAACAAAGCATCATGAAATGACAATCCAGAAGCTTCAACATGATGGCAAGAGAAGCAATGTAAGACTAATAGACATCAGTGAAAATGCATGAGTCAATGCAAATGACATAACTAAGCTATTCACATAAATAAAAACAGAAAAATTTCCAAACATCAGGAAAATTCTGATATACAAATAAGAGCCACACAAAGTGCCAAACAGTCACAACAAACATAAGTCTATGCTCAAACATATAATAATTAAGATCCCAGACATACAGCATAAAAACAGAATAGTAAAACTGTTAGAGAATAGACACAGCTCACCTGTCCAGGAAAGACTATGATTACTATTAAGGCAAACATTTCAGCACAAACCTTCAGGTTAAGATGAGTTTGGTGTGAAAAATTTCAAGCCCTAAAAGAAAACAACTTTCAACCTAGACCGATGTACCCAGAAAAAGTGTCTTTCAAATTTAATGGAGAAACAAGATACTTCAATGAGAAAGAACAACTGAAGAAATTCATGTCCAACAAACCAACCCTCGAAAGATTATTGAAAGACATGCTAGATGGGGATAAAAATGACCACAATCTTCAGAACAACAGAAAGAAATGACCAGGCTCGGCAAGAAATTGAACAAGGGAGAAAAGCAGGAGATCAACGACAGGAATACAACATGGCAAAGTCAAGTAAGTACATATCAGTGATATCTAAAAAGGTAAATGGGCACAACTCACCTATAAAAAGAAACAGGTTGACAGAGTGGATCAAGAAACAGGAACCCACAATATGCTGTATACAAGAAACACATTTTACTAAAAAAAAAAAAAAAAAACTTCATAGGTTAAAAGACAAAAGATGGAAAACAGTTTTCTATGAAACAGGAACCCAGAAAAAAGCAGGATAGTTATTCTGTTTGCAGAAAATGTGAACTTTAAAATGTTTAAAGGAGATAAAGAAGGCCACTACATATGTGTAAGTGAGAAACTACAAGAGGAAGAATTACAAATATATATGCATCAAATACAGGAGCACCCAGCTATATGAGACAAATACTAACGGACATGAAAAACCAAACACAAGTATATAACTGAAATAGGAGACCTTAACACCCCACTGTCAGAGATAGATCAATGAAACAAAAAGCATGGGGTTTAAGAGGGCAGCTAGTTTAACAAAGAGGCATGGTACAAGTACATAAATGGCCTCTGGGGAACTGAAATATTCTCACAGACCCCGACAAGTTGTGTGCTGATTTCTGTGTTTGAATCCACACTGATCATCTGTCTGTTTGTCTATTTGTCCACTCTGTGAACAGCTGTTCCTTTCATTTTAAGCTCAGTAACTTTTCTCTTTTTCCAAGTTTGCATTGTTTGATCAAAGATATGTTTGGGTTGTGAATTTACGAAGCATGGTTTCACATTGGTTGCCAGCTGCTCGAAATGTCACAAAGCCTGGGTATATGAATGCAATATGTTGTTCTTCATCACTGATTTATAGTCTCATTATTTAGAAATTATATTATTAGGATGAATAAACAAAGTCCTGGAGAAGAAAAGATGGTGGATAGTTAACAGTAGGCTACAGAGATTCTCTGAGATGTCACCTTAGATTCCAAAAATAATATAGCATAGTGAGACCCAGGCAGAGGGAGATAGATCCTCCCAAGCCTGGAAAAAATTAAGCTGAGAGAAACCATTTAAAAATACAGTCCCAGTGCTTCTACTGAAACAGCTACAGTCTTGGTGCTGCCACTTGAACTTGCTGCCACTCCTACACTTGATCTCATGCAGCCAAGACTTATGGAACTACACAAAAGCTCATCAGTTTCCTCTCACTGGAGATGCATTTCACTGAAGATGGGAGTCGGTGATCTTAACTGATAAGCTGAGCTGGCAGGGAACCCTGCATCAACCTGTGGTGAATGACGGGAATAAACGCCTTCCATAGAGCCTCCAAGAGATGACATCCTGGGACAGGGCCAATTGGCCAGAACAATTGGCTGCAGTGACTTCGGTCAGCTTCTTCCTTCTCAAGTGGGATTGATGGGGAGCACCTGACCTGTGTCATGCTTCAGGCTGAAACCAATAGGCTAGCTCATACCAGGCCCAATGCCCTAATGCAGTAAGCCTTCAGCAGGCTGATTAATCCAGAGGGGGTGGGTGCAGCATAGGCTTCCCTGGTCTGTATCCACATAGTACACTGCACTGGGGGGGGTGGACATACAATCAGCACTTCAGACAAACTGTAACCTACAAACAAAGAACCTGGACCTCCCATATACACCTGTATGGAAGGAACAAAAAATAATAAGAGGAAGCAACAAGAAAGGGTGCTCATTCCTCAATCATGAGAGCATGGATCCAGGAACCGTAAATGCAAAGCAGAATGAGGACATCAATAATGCAATATCAGACATGGCCCCAGTAGACAGATAGCAATATCTCCAGGAATGCATAGATAATTTGAAAGGTGAAGTATTTAAGCAAATAAAGCAAGATATAAATAGAATAATTTAAGAAATGCTAAGCACCTCTCAAGAAAAAAACATGGAAAAAGGGAAGAAAACAAAAAAAGGGGAGAATTGTTTCATGCGGAAAAAAGAGAAAAGTTAGAAGAAAGGAAGCTGGTTCAAAGAGAGAACCATGAATTTAAAAACTCCTTTGCAAGCTGGCAAAATTAATTGCCAGAAACTAGGGTAGATTATCCAAACTAGAGGACAGGTTTGCGCTGTAGGATCATGAAAGGAAAAATTTCTTAAATATAACAAGGAAACAAGTAATAACAATACAAATGCTAGATGATGACAAAAAGATGTATAACTTAAGAATAACGAATGTGAATGAAGCAGCAGGAGTACAAACAAAGGAACTCAAATTCTATTCACAAAAATAAGGAAAACATCCCAAGCATAGGAAAAGGAAAAGATACTCAGCTGTGTGAGGCATACAGAACCCCAGCCATCTAAACCAAAGCAGGCATATAATAATCCAGATCCCAGAAATCCAATATAAGAACAGAATATTAAAAGCTGTCAGAGACAAAAAAACAGATCGTCTATAAGGGAAAGTCCATCAGAATTACATCAGACTGCTTGGCACAAACCATCAAATCATGAAGAAAATGGAGTGAATCATTCCAAGTCCTGAAAGAAAATAACCTATGGCCCAGATTGATGTATCCTGAAAAGTTTTCCTAGAAATTAATGGAGAAATAAGATGCTTCCAAGATAAAGAGGAACTGGGAGAATTCACAACCACCAATGCAACCCTACAAAGAATACTATAGGACATTCTAAAGTGAGAGAAAATCACCAAGATTTCAGGAACAGTGGTAGAGAGGCCCCAATGAATGGAGCAAAAACCAAAGTGAAGAAGACAAATAGACAACTGATTACAGAAAAATAGAACAACAGGAATGAGACAGAGAAGGTTGGATATAATTTCTAATGCAGATGTCCTACAAACACTAAATTAAGGAAAAAAGAGAGAATCACAGGCAGAGTGGATCAAGAAATAGGGCCAACTGTGATGCTCTTTATAGGAAGCATAATTGACCTGAAGAAGGGTATTTGGACCAAAACTGAATATGAGAAAATAGAACTCAATGTGATAGGGAATGAGTAATAGGGGCAACTGGATCAGTATTTATGGGTAGGTTGGAAAGAAAGGCTTTAATAAGTAAAGAAATATAACTAGAGATCAAGTCCTGGAGTGAGAAAGTTCAGAAACACTTAGATAAATAGCAGGTTGCCCACACAATATAAAACCAAGGGTGTTGGAGAGACCCAAAAATACACAGTACACCCTGGGGGAGTGAAAGGGGAAGAATAGACTTTAAAAAGACAGAAGAAGATATTGCTATAAGTGTATCAGGAATTAAAACCCATATTACTTGTACCACTCTGTTTAGATAGAACTTATTCCATCCCAGTTTTTATACAAGCACTAAATCTGAGGGCACAGACAGCTATCCCAAAAATATCAGGATATACCACAGTAATCACCTTTAATTTCCTGTTAACTTAAACCAGATTCCTCTATAACTTATACTGTTATATCATTACTGAATTTATTTAAATCTGATTTGTTTGATTGCTTCTTGTTATTGACTATTTTATTCAAAACCGTTAGGTTGATAGTATCGTCAGAGTGTAGACAACTATACTGAAAATAGAAATGATTCTCTATAATACCCATTCTGACTTGACTAATATCTGTTTTAGTAGCTCTACACTATCTACAAAGTTCTATTTCTGTTAATACTGTTATGCAATGATATATTCAATTATACTTTATCCGATGATATAGCCATTTTTATTGACGATAACAAGAGACAACACAGTAACCATGGTAGTACTCCTTGTACAGCAGTTTTATATGTCTTTTTAGTTTTATGTATCTCTAGGATTATGTTTTGCTCTGTCCTGCTTTGTTCTGGTTCTCCCTCTAATATAGAAAGGATAGTAACACATGTTAAGATGCATGCTTCCATAAAACCTATCAATAATGTAGAAGAACTGATTTTATGATACACGATGAAATGAACAAATACTTTAGGAAAAAAAAGGGGACTACAGTACCCAGTGCTGGTTCCATAGTGTCATGATGTGAAATCAAGCAATATATTAATCTTCAACTAGAGTGATTTTAATCTGCTTTGGTTTGTTTAAACTCAACATAAATGAAGATATGGATAAATACATACATGATTAAGTGTATAGGATTGATTGCCATATTACTTAGTTTTTATTAGATAGTTGAACAGAACTACTTGAAGTCTCCCTGTTTGAATTCCGATTTATATGGTCCACTTTTGTATCTTGAACAATTATTTGAAAGAGGACAATAAAACACACAAAGTAGTGATTTATTACTGTTTATTCTTTAATTTGAATGTATGTACTATTTATGCCTGCTTTCTGTTTTGTTTTGTCTTTCTTTAAATAAAAATAAATTTAAAAATATAAATAAATAAAGTCCCTTAGCAGTTAGATTGGTGGACCAAGCTCTGATTGATAAATAAGAAAGCAGCTGTCTGGTAACATTTTTAACCAGTTTTTATCTATTGATTAGAGACCTCAATGATCTCCAGATCACTATAGGAGACAGCTCAAACAAATTTATGAAATTTATTCCTAAATGTTCACATTGGTCATTATCAAATGAAGTAATACATATTTTTGGTTTGATCATGCATGTATAAAGGTTTCACACGGTTATGACAGTTGATTTTAATCAAATATATGATGTATTGCATATATTCATAATTCTGGATGCATAAGACTCCATGATTGTAAAATGGGGATTACTTATGGTAACAGATTTTTGTCTCATGTGCACACCTTTGCTGCTCACAAAGACTTGTGAGATTCACATTCAACTAAAGATCAATAAGTTTTTCAATAATATACAAAAAACTTCTTGTGTATTAGATAAGGGTGATCGACTAAAAGGGATATTTTATGTCAAACAAGAATTTAGATTATTACAAGAATCTCGTGATTGTCATGATGCAATACTATGTATGGTTCTGATTCCTGATATATTATGTAAAATATGCAAGTGTTAATACTGTAGGTATTCAAAGGCTAAAATGTCCATGGATAGAAGAAAATAGGATTCATTTAATGTTCTAAGATGTTTCATCTTTAGATAAAATAGTAATATTACACTTACTGCCTGTAATATACTGTATTGTTATGAAAAACCTCTTTTGGATGTTTGACAGCTAAGGTTTGGAAGCCAAAACTCAGAGAAACAGATGGGCTAAATGGATAGCAAATATTTTGGCCCCAGCCCTTCAAGGGTGGTGGAGACCCAGGATATAAAATAATCTCTGATTGCATCATCCTAAGATATTCAGTGAGCCCCTGGTTGTCTCATCAAGGAGATGATGAAACCACAGAGGAAAGTCACCTTCAATGCAAGGTGTGCCTAAGAAGAGTCACAGGAGAAAAATCTCCCAAGCTTTCACAGAGAGCAACGTGGTGAAGCAATGATTGTGACTCTTCTAAGTGGCTGACACTGACAGAAGAGCCTTGAGGTGTTATGAATGGTTCTAAGATAACTCCTGAGAAGACCTAAGTGACCTTGATAGGAAGGTCTTTTGGCAACTCTTGGAGGTGGACTAAATGTCTTTTGCATAATGGATGTATATGAGTCCTGGGGGCCAGGGGTGGAATGTCATGGTTTATGCCTGTGTCCCCCAGGCTTCATGAGTTTGCATTGTGCATTTGTGATGGTTCATTGTGTAGTAGGTGGATTGATGGTGTTAGTGCTACACCCACATAGGGGTGGAGCCAGGATGTAATATAATGGCAGGAAAAAAGTGTGTCTTGCTTTTTGCTGGTTCCTGCTTGCTGTTTGCAGCTGCCATGAAATGTGGCCCAGCCATGTACACCTGCCTTGGAGCCAACTGAGTGTGGACTGAAACCTCCAAAAAATGAAGAAATAAACCTTTCCTTTCTCAACTTGGGCTTCACGTATTTTGTCTCAGAAACAAGTAAAAAATAACTAAGACAGTAGTTAATGCAGATCTCATGTTAGCTTGGCTTTGGACGTCCTGTAGGAATGTCTGGCCTCTGGAAGATATAGTGCAATGTAAACGCTTGGCTGTGGGAGAAACTAGGATCACTAACATCCTCTGACAATTGCTGGCTATACTGTTAAATGACTACTGTTATGAACTGATGGACTATGATGAGTTTAAATTGGAGTTCTCCTCAATGCTTCCCCACCTTAAGCTGGCCACCCATCCTGGGAGTCAACAAAACAAAATAAGAGAGAGTTGTTGGAAAGGGTTGAAGATGAATACATGTGCAGGGCTGTGGTGTGGCCTGGGCATGATTGAATTGAGAATGAGGAGACACCACAAGGAACAAGATAGCCCACAGCTGAGGCCACCTAGAGATGTCCTGAATAATTTTTCTTAATTAGAATCATCTGTTGCTCTTGGGGTCCCTGACCCTCTCCCAGGGGCCTGCTCAGGTTTTTACCATTGTCCACTCACTTCCTTGCTTGTTCTGATTAAATATGGGCTGCCTAGTGACAGGTGGCTGGCTGGTTAGCAGAGTTATGAGTTCTGAAGAAGATTTCATTGTTCCTGTTGCCCTCAAGACAATGCCACTTTTCTCCTTCTTTTGGTCCTTTGCTGTGCACTTTTTTGGGGGCTAGGTATTTAGGCATAGGCTCCAATAAAAACTTACCTTCTAGATAGGATAACTGTAAGTTTCCTGAAAATTTTGTTGCATGTAAATTTTCTTTACCTGTAGATGGAAGTGTTATTATCAACAAATATATTGCTAACTTATCAACATATGCTACCTTTTTAACATATTGAGGGGTATTATAGTGATTTCTCAGAAGGCATGATTATACACCTCTTTACATCATTGTGAGTATTCAGCATAACTTTTCTAAGTCAGTACTTATAAGTGAAATTGGTAGATAATAACGGAGGCCTCCATCAACTTGCTAAGTACTATGTAACCTGAGTCTCGGTGTTTCTAGCAGTTCATTTGTTTTAACCATGAATTCCTGACCAGATGCCAGTTATGCCTGCTTGGCACAGAATGGATTGTACAGGAAATTAAGTGGTTTTGATCTCCAAAGAATTGCTGGAGTCAAACTGAAACAGGTATGCTAAAAAACTGTTAGGGTTTACATAGATTAAAAACTCATTTACATAATTAGTTGAAGAATGAGTTGATGCATTTGGAAGATTATTCAGAACATACAGCTAGCTGGATTATATTAGCTATTTATTTCTTTACTTTTATACAGGTACAAAATACCTGACTTATAGAATTTAATATAAATATATTCTTTATCTCATGGTTTCCATGAGGGATGTTTGATTTTGACTGTTTCCAAAGCATAAATATCTTGGAAAAAAGTGAAAAGGAAAAAGTAACTTTTTTATGAGATCAAGGAGCCAGAGAACAGTTTCAGAACCTGAGAGGAAGGATCCAGAGACCAGATTTTGTTCATGTGTTCTAACACACATGGCTGCAGTTTATACATATAGAAGCAATCATAGTAATCTCGTACACATTTCGGAAGCCAAAAGGTGTTAACAACTGGATCACCAGGCTTTAGGGAATATATGACTTCTAGGAATATTAAAATCCTGAAGAGTGTTATACTGAGATGCTAAAAATTAAAATATTTGATTAAAAGATAATTAACAAAAATAGTTACTTAAAAAGATAGTTATTAGTAATATTATCATTCTACTGAGCTCATTGCCCTAGTAACCAAGCACCAACCACATAGGTATAAATTAACTGACCACGTCATTCTGCTGTTCTGTAATGCGTCATCCCCCCCACCTTAGTGACCTGTGTGCTATGTCAAATTTTGTTCCCCTTGTAAGAGACAAATGATGCTGTGCCATCCACTGTTCCCTTTATGAGAGACAAATGTTCCTGAAATTGGCAGACCAAGGGCTATGAATAGGCCAACCACCCACTGTGAAATGCCTCTGTTCTCAAGCAAAGGGGAACAAAGGCCCACCTTATTTCTGTTTCTCATCACTATGTACTTACTGATCAATGAGCTAATCATAAATGAACTATAAAAATCAATCAAAACTCTAACTCAGTTGCACAGCTTTGCAAATTCCATTTGCACTGTGTCACTGGGCCATGTAAAATAAAATTGCTTCTTTTAAAAAAGATGTCTTGCCCCATTCGTCATCTTGGGGTCTTGCCCTGTATTTCATCATGGGGCCATGTTTTTTATTAAGTAGAGTACAACAAAGAGCTGAGTGCCAATTAGTGACAAGGGAACTATACGGCAAGGGGAACTTAGAGTGTGAAGTCATTGGGTGTCCCTGCCTCACCAGAAGGAAATGTTTAATTGGATTAGGTTCCATTTCAGCAATAATTGTCACCCCCATGCTTGGCAATATGATCACTTTCAGAATTCAGCATCTTTATGAGCCTGAATGAGTAGCAAGCTTGTCTTGGAGTACTGATGCTTGCTTTTATTTCATCCTTACTCTGTTGCAGACCATTCCTATCATTTAAATGTAATGTCTTCACTATACATGGTAACTGTGCTCCTTTTGTGTTCACATACTGGGTTTCTTGGTGGAAAATTAATAGAAATGAGTGAAAATCATGAAAATGAAGTCTGCAGCCTCTAACACAGACTTCCAACTCTGTTCTGTTGTGTCCTGCCCTGGCCTGTTCTCAGAATATTTTCTGACATCAGTGGATTTTTATTCCTGGAGGACTGAACGTGAATCCTGAAAACATTTGCAGCCCATTATGGAAAGAGTCCACTGATCCTTGAAAGAAAGCAGGGGTAGCCATGAAATGGCAGGGATAAATAAGAAATTTAGAGAAGACCTAACACCATCACTTCTCAAAATTTAATGAAATCAAATGGGAAATGGTACTTCTCAGTTCATTCCTGGAAGCAAGCATTACCCTGATAGCAAAACCAGAGAACAATCCAAATAAGAAAGAGAATTACAGACCATTCTGCCTAGTGAACATTGAAGCAAAAATCCTCAATAAGATACTGGCAAACAGACTGCAGAATATCATCAAGAAGATTTTACATCATGATCAAGTGGAATTATTCCCTGGTACTCAGGGGTGGCTCAACATACATAAATCCATAAATATAATACACTGTATTGTCAAATCCAAAAGCAAAACTCATTTGATCACTTCAATAGATGCAGAAAAAGATTTTGACAAAGTCCATCACCTATTCATAAAAAAAAACCTACAAAAATTGGGGAGATGATCTTTATCTCAATCTGATAAAAGCCTTTTATTACAAATCAACAGTCAACCTCATACTACGTGGACAAACACTGAAAGGTTTCACTCTAAAATCAGGAACAAAACAAGGATGCCTACTGTCTCCACTCTTATTCAATATAGTCCTGGAAACTAGCTGGAGCAATTAGACAAGAGAAAGAAATAAAAGGAATAAAGATAGGAAAGGAACATTAAAATATCATTATTTGCAGGAGACATTATACTCTACTTAGAAGACCCTAAAAATTCCACCAAAAGACTTCTAGTTTAAGAAGCAAATTCAGTAATATAGCTGGTTACAAAGGCAACACTCAACAATCAATAGACTTTATAAACAAGAATAAAAAACTCATGGAAAGAGAAATCAAGGAAACAATAACTTTTACAATAGCATCCAACAAAATGAAATACTTAGGAATCAATCTAACAAAGGATGCAAATGATCTCTACACTGTAAACTACAGTACTCTCAAAAAAGGAGATTGAAGAAGATATTCTAAAATGAAGAGCTATATCATAGTCTTGGATAGGGAAATTCAATATAGTGAAAATGACCATACTTCCAAAGCTATTGTACAGATTTAGTGCAATCCCAATCAAAACCCCGTAGCATATCTCAAAGAATTACACAAAATAAATCCTAAAATTCATCTGGAACCAGAAGAGCATCAGACTAGCAAAGGTGATCCTGGGCAACAAAGGAAAGATAGGGTTCATCAAAATCCCTCACTTGAAATTATACTATAAAGGTATTGTGATTAAAAAAAAAGATGTCGTACTGGCAAAAAACAAAACAAACAAAACCAGACCCAAAGATCAAAGGAACAAATTAGAAGATGGAGAAACAACCCCAGACAACTAAACCATCTTATCTTTGACAAAGGTGCCAAACAGAGTCATTGGAAGAAAAGCAGCCTCTTTAATAAATAGTGCTGGAAAAACTGGCTCTATACATTCTGAATATTATCTTTCAAAGCGTATTAAGCTAAGATCAGAATAGATGAAAGATCTTATATTAAAACAGAAACATTAAATCTGCTGCAAGATAGAGTAAGTAAAACTCTTTAAGACATTGATGTAAACAAAGTCTTTATGAAGAAAACTTCGATTGAACAGCAAAAATCAAAGAGAATTAAGTGAGAATCTCACCCTACTGAAAAACTTTTTAACAGCAAGAGAAATCACTAACAGAGTGAAAAGACAACCCACAACGTGGGAGAAAATGCTTGCCAACTGTTCCTCAGACAAAGTATTACTATTGAGAGCACGAAAAACTAAAAAATGTCAGTCTTCCCAGATTTAAAGACCCAATCCAAAAATGTGCATCTGAGGTGAAATACACAGTTCTCAGATGAAGAAATAGAAACAGCAAATAAATATGTGATAAAATGCTCTGAATCACTCATCATTTAACAATTGCAAATTAAATAACACTGATATGTCGCCTTGCCCCAGAAAAAATGCCTACTGTCAAGAAATCAAGCAATAACGAATTCTGGAGGAGTTGTGTGGATAAAAGAACCCTTCTCCATTGTTGGTGGTAAAGCAACCACTGTGGAAATCAGTGTGGAGATTCCACACAAACTAGGTCTACAGGTCCCACTCAACTCAGCTATTCTCCTTCTGGGTATCTACCCAAAAGAATAAAAATCATCATACAGCAGTGTTATATGTGCACCTGTTTATAACAGCACAGTTTGTGGTAGCCAGATCTTGGATGGAATGCAGGACCTCTAGCATGCCAGGCAGGTGCTTAAGCTAAATCCCTGGACCACTTTTTTACTTTTTAACTTTCAAATAAAATGGCTTTGGGAGAAAAAACAAGGACTGAGTTAAAGACTTTCGTTGCAAATGCCCATCAGACTAGCTGAGGTCAACATTCCAGAAGACAGCCAGCTCCAGAAGCCTCCACCATCTTTCACTGGGGATGCACAGTTACAGGGTGGATTTTTTTTTCTGTAATTATTCTTGGTGGGGATGGTAGGCAGGAGAGCAGGAGCCAGTTAATGATGAAGAGGCTGGCTGTAAAAACTGTCCAATCAGGCGGGCCAAGGTAGGCGGTCTCTTCCAGTGTCATGGCAACAATTGCAAGATCAGGGCAAAAAAGGGAGCACTAGATGTTTGCTAGACCACTATTTTTTGCTTCGATTCATTGTGGACTGCTTAGAAAGAACCTGGGAGAACTCCAAACTAGGCAATGGTGATGTTATGGGATGGGAGCAGTGATATGGGGTGGAATCCGGTTGAAACCAGTTAGAAGTGGTTTGAAGGGGCTGGGGGTTTAGCTCAGCGGCATAAGTGCCTGGCTTGAAAGCAGTCAGTCATGATTTTGATCCCCTGTACCGATAAAAAGGAAAAAGACAAAAAAAAAAAAAAAAGAAAAAAGAAAGAAAAGAAAAGAAAAGAAAAAAAAACAAATGATGAGAAGCAGAAGCAGCTGTGCTGTCTAGAGCCTGTGTACTTAGCCTCAGACCCTGAGGTCGTCTAGTGCTAGCAGTGAGTCATCCTCTGACCCTTTTACCTCTTGCTGGGGCCAGGACTGTTCTGGGTCCCTAGAACGCTGTCGCCACTGTGATACCACCAGGCCACAATACTATTTTTGAAATCGCCTGCTGCCCTTGCTCCTCCAACAGTCTGGGCCCAGGAAGGGGCATGAGGAGAGCCTGATTCCGATGTGGTTTCAAGGTGGATGCAGCTGTAATAAGCTAGGTTTCTGCTTTCATTCCTGTCAGCAACAGATCTGAAAGCCAGAAGTTTATAAATGTCTGTGATGCAGGACCTCATACCACAACTGCTCTCCTTAAACTTATGCATTTATGTATTTTGTGATCACCTAAATTTATACTATATTCTCATATTTCCATGCTCATGAAAGGTGGAAGCAAAGGTTCTGAGAATTCAAAGATGTGTAGTGATGTGCCTCAGTGGAGGAAGGCTTCCCAAACACTGGATGAACTGCTGTGTATTATACAGAACAATGCAAAGAATTTCTGAACATACTTTATGTGACACATGTGCTCATAGACAATGTTTGGGAGAACATCCATAGAGGTTTAAATTTTGAGAAAAATGAAGCAGATATAAAAGTGTCATCAAGGGCAGGGTAAAGTGTGCTTGCTAAGACAAATTCCAGAAAGAGCTGCCTGTTAAATTCTCATTGAAAAATGCCTAAATGTAGTCATTTGCATGAACATATACACATGATATCCTTCTGAATGGAAAGGAATATGGGTGTCATCTCCGAATTAAGAGTTGACTTAATAGCTTGGTTGATCATATACATTGTTGAAATATGGAAATGCTCTGCAATGGACTTTACTAAGTGGTGTAAAGGAGATGCCATAAATTGAAATTGTGCAGGGATATAAGTAGTTTAGTCATGAAGAGTTTTCTGCTTAGGGTGGATCAGAGGAGCATGGAAAGGATGTGGAAGTGACTGGCAGGATGCAGTGTGCCAATAGCAGGACTGTTAGACCGGTGTCGCAAGGAAGACTCCAAGGGCCTCGCTCTCATGTAAAAAACAAAGGGGTTTTTATTATTCCGTGTACCTGGGGTCCTCCAAACAGGTGGAAATGGAGAACCCCTTACTGGAGCAGGGCTGTGCCTTTTAAGGCCTAAAACAGCAAAGCAAGCAAGCAGTGTTACAGAAGCCAATCATAGCGGTTAGAGCAGAGCTGATGGTGAGCTGTCCTTAAGGGATTGGGTTTTTTAGTGGGGCAAGGGAGTGTCTCCCTAGAAGGGGTGGCATTTCTTAGGAATGGGCGTTTGTCTCATGACTGAGAGATCTGCCTTAGGTTAAGACTGTTTGTCTTAACTGTTTAAGAACACTGGTTCTTGTGGGGGGTGGAGCTGCACATAGTTTGGAAACTCGCACCACAAGGCCTCCTGAATAGAAAAGTCTAACAGCAAGTAACATCCTTAATTACCTTACTTTAGCAACACAACTGTTCTATTTGTAGGGGGCAACAATGGTTAGCATATCAATTGGGTAAGATTTTACAATTCTTTACAGAAGAGAGCATTGATTAACATATCAATCTTTTACCCAGGGGAAAAGGAAGACACACATTTACAGTTACAGGTATTACTATGATATAAATGAAGCTATTTTTGTGAAGAATGTACAATCTAATACAATCTGATGAAATTAACACAATTTGTGATGGGGCTTCTGGATAGGGAAGACCCAGGATGTCAGGAGCTATTACCTCAGGCCTTTGTTTTATGGCCTTTAGGAAGTTAAAACTTAACCTAGTTGGATTTGAAGGGAGAAGGGGAGGGGAAGCAGCAGATGGAACGAGCTTTCTTGGTCTCTTCAGACATAAAACAGAGAGGGTCTTCCCTGAAAGTCAGGTAGTTCTTAGAGTAAGCATGAAGATAAAGTTGGCTTATGATTTCTTCCTTGAGGTGAAAAACACCAGCTCTGGTAAGAATCAGTATTCCACATCCTTGTCAACCCATGAATTCTGTGTTCTTAACTTGAGATCTAATTTTGATTATCTCTAATTATGACCCAGTGTCATGAAGGTGAACTTTGAATTTTTTTGTAACAGGGATCAAACTCATGATCTCAAGTTTGCTAGGTAGGTGTTCATGCTGCTGCGCTAAATACCCAGCTTTGAAAATGCATTCTGTATACTATGTATGATATCAACATTGTTCCCCAGAAAATGTGGAATATTGTGGAATTTTTCTGTATTGTATGAATATAATTTTTAAAGCAAACCAAAGGTGTCATATGCAGTGACTTTTCAAGATTCACATTGTCTGTGGGGTGTCTCAGTCAGCGTTTCTATATTTCAGACAGCTCTGAAACTTAGGCTAGCTCCAAACTCAAGGAAGTTCTCCTGTATCAGCCTCCCAAGATATATTTCTTATATCTGAATAGAGAGTGATCACTTGGTGACACTAAGCTATAATTTGAAACGTACCTGGTTTCATTGTTTATACATTTTTTACATACAGCAGTTTTCAATGAACATTTGAGTTATTAATTATGTATCATATTTGATGTTATTTATGTTTTGTTCTATGAAAGCAAATTTAAATATCAAAATACTGCTTAAGTATATTAAGAACAAAGGACTCAGTGGCCTAAATGAGATTTGAAGAGATATCATTGTTAGTACATCAAAGTGATTCATGAGATATTTGTCTGCCTCTGTGCTTTATGGATGCTGGTCCTGTAGGCTCTCACTATGAGCTCTGCTTTAGAGACAGTGCACAGGTATTCTTGCAGTGACTCAGCATAAGAATCAGTGCTCCTATTTGGCTGTTACATTAGCTGGGAGTTGCAATAGAACATTAAATTTGCTATCTCAAAAATGTGTATATAGGGGGCTGGCTATTTAGCTCAGCAGCATAAGCACCTGCCTTGCAAGCAGGCAGTCATGAGTTCGATCCCTGGCACCGATGAAAAATTAAAAAAAAAATGTGTATATACCAAAAATTAATCCCCAAGATGTGGAATTAAGATTTGAAGAAATCAGTGTCCATTCAGCTGTTTTGTTTGGTTATATTTGTGTAGTTTAGTTTTATTTTATTGTGAAGAGTTTTCTCTATGTATATCAGCTAGATTTGAACCCTATATGGAGAACAGAATTGCCCTAACCTCAAAGCAGCACTCCTGCCTCAGCCTCTTAAGTGTTTAGATTATAGATATATGTGTTTTTACCCTAGAAAATATTGAGGCTTGTAACTTAGCTGTGTTGTAGCTTGGCATAATTGATGCCATTTTGAGCTTTGAATTTAACTAGCGCCCTTTATTTCACCCAGAAAAATAGAAAATTACTCAGTGTTGAAGTCCCAGGAGAAAAGCAAAATGAGCTGTACCCAAAGAAAAAAATTAACCTGCTCAACAAAAGAAGCAGAATACAGTTGTTATCCAACCATTATTATAAGATTCTAGCTAAATGATTTCCAACAGGATCTTTTTGTGATTCTATCTTTTAAAACATCTGTAACTTTCCAGTTCAGAGCCTCTTTTTTAGATCCTGATATGGGGGTGGGGGTACTGTATACAGGTGGTCCTGAGATCAGCTATGAAATTCCACATTTCTCAATTGGGTTCCTATATTGGCTTCCTATATTATTGTTCACAAACTCAACTCAAGTTGCAGAAACCTTTACTGACACAAGCACACCTCGGGATTAAATGACAGTGCCACTGAAATGAAAGAATAATTGTGAAAAAGAAAGGAGAAAAAAGACAAACACTATGTGCTATAATGCCCACCTATTTTCCCAAACAATAAAAAAGCTGAAACAGGAGAATGGGCTTGTATTCAATGACGGCCTAAGCTGCATTGTGAGTGCAAGGCTGCCCAGAACTCCAAAGTGACACTATGTCTTTAAATCAAAAAACTAAAATGAAAAAAACAACAACAAAGTAGACAGAAAGACTATTGAAAACAAACAAAAATAGAACTGAGTGAAATTTGACTTATGTAAAATGGGAATTATTGAATGATCCTGGCAGAGGAAAGAAGGCCAGGTAGTGGCATGCAGTGGCATTCAGGAGCCAGTGACAAACACAGGCTTAGGAATGGCACCTATTGTGCTACAGC
Source organism: Cavia porcellus (assembly GCF_034190915.1). Lineage (NCBI taxonomy): Eukaryota > Metazoa > Chordata > Mammalia > Rodentia > Caviidae > Cavia > Cavia porcellus. The sequence goes on from NW_026947515.1 coordinate 8,256,365, forward strand.
ACAGCAGTGACCTCCTTCCTCCAATACATTTGCAGTTCACTAGAATGAGGACTTCTAAAAGCTCATGGAAATGTTAAACTCAGGGCAAACAAAGAGCTTGAAATTCAGGCTTTGGAACAATGCCATTAGCAGACATTTCATATTTAAATTGAGAAAACAGAAATATAATCCTGCCCTGTTTGATATCAAATGCACCATTTGATGGCTGACAACATTGAGAAATGAAGTCACAAACCAAAAGAAGTTCAAAAATTGTCTTAGAAAAAAAGAGAGAATAGCTCTGAATTTTCAGGAGTGATCTTCAGTGTTTTGGCCACAGTCATATTGTCAGGGGTCATTTATACAGGATAGTCACAATGTGGGCAAACTGTGGGTCTCAAACCACAATCAATCTATAAGCTTGTAGGTGCTTAACTAATATTATTCATCAGGGGAATAAGCCAGCCAGAAAAGGTACGTGAAAAGAGCCAAGGCATTTGTGGGAACAATAGTCCAATTGTTCTGGTCATTGATTATGGTAATTGATGCCTATCTGAACTTCCTGGAGGAGATGGTGGTAACTTTAGTACATTTCAAGCTGTTGTTTTTCTTTTCAGGAGCATGTAGACATGGTCACTGCATTTTCACTTTCAGGTCTGGCTTTCTTCACCTGTGCCTGTAGCAGTGATTGTTGTATTTAGTTTTTTGCATTGACTCTTTGAGGTTCCAGTTCCCCTCTGATTGTATATCAATTTCTGTCTACATTGAAAACCTTTGCTAAAATCACAGTACTATTTGATTGAATAAAGTGAAATACTCATTAATTCACGCCAGGGATTTAGCTCAGCAGGCAGAAAAGCCTTCCTGGATAGTGGTAGATTGTAACTTTGATCCCTAGTACCTAAAAAAAAAAAAGTAATTTAAACTGCAACGAAAGAAAATAATTGCATTTGTGAAAATGTACATTTACAAAATTTATACTAAATATGTCAATGGCAAATTAAACATTGTTAATAGTCATATTTAGTATCTAAAGTTGTTGAGGCTGGGGATTGAGCTCAGTGATACAAGGAGCTGCCTGGAGAGCACAAGGTCATGAGTTCAATCCCTCATACAGAAAAAAAAAAAATCACAGTTGTCAATGATGCAGTGCTATGAGCACATTTATTGAAACTGATACTTGGTATTTAATTGCTTCAATGTTTCTTTCGTGGTCTATGAAATACCTGCAGATAACATGGCAACTACAGTGAATGATATACTGTCCCCTATAGGATTGCTATTTTCTGAGTTGTTTTTATTTTTTGTTTTCCCTCAAACTTGAAAGTTGAAAATGTTGGCTGATGCTAGCTAGAAACACTGTGATAAACATTTTTTCAGTTTAATGATATATTTCCCTATATCCATTAAGAACATTTTATTTGCTACAATTGCTCCAAGTCAAATTGATAAACAATTCTTAAAGTTACAGGCAGCTGAGTTAGTTAGAAATACAGGCAGCCATACTGTGATAAAGTGGAATGAAATTCCTGACCTTCTATGTCTGGTATGAGCATGTGTTGTCTAAAACACAAGAATGAATTTTAGGAACAACAGAGTTGAAGAGCAGAATATATTTATTGAGAGAAAGAAAGTGATAATATTTTGCTCTAAATAGGATATTTTGGAAGTCGAGGTGGAACCAGGGGACTTTTACCTTGAAGTGACTTTCCTTTTCCCTATTCAAGGTACCTGTGGCAAGGAAGGAATCTCAATCAGCTACTTGCATATCAGCAATGACAACTTAAACCACCAACCAAGTCAAAAACTACTTGTATGCCACCCACAGTTTTCCAGAAGAAAAAGCCAGACCCCCAGTGGTCATGGGGTTCTCTCCATATTCTTAGAATAAAGGTCATTTTGACTTTATATTCTCTTCTTTACTACACCAAAAATCCTATCAGAAACCTTCTGTCAGGGAGAAACAGGAGGGGTTCTGAGCTGGTAGCAAAGGACTCTATCTTTTCTAGGAATTTTATAGAATAAAATCGTGTGGTGAGATAGGTTTAAAATGGATTAGATTATTGAAGTTACTGAGGAGATAAACTAGAACAGTAGAGAAGCAGAATATAAGCAATGTAAATGTGGCCTTTTACTTAAAGAATGTGGAGAGGAGCCCACAGCCCCTAAGGGTGTGGCTTTTTTATTTTTTCCAACTGACTATGGGGTTATGGGGTATATGTGACTTTTGACTGGATGTGGTGCTTGAGGGGAGATTGATGTCATTCGAGAGCTGATGGGAATTTTCATTAGGCCCCTGGGAAGGAAAGAGGAAGTTGTAATTAAGGAGAATAGAGGAAGTGGCCATATGAATAAGCATCTCTGATTTTACCTTCTTCCACTTTGAACTACCACCATGATGTCCTGTAATTGTTTCTAGGGTAAAACACTTTGAAGTACAACCTTTGATTGGAATGAAGAAATCAAAATAAAGAATGTACTTATTGAGAGAAAGAAAGCTGCCTGAGAGAGATAAGGGGTCCTGAGCAGGTTGCTATACACTGTCCTTTCTAGGGACCTTTATGGAGTAAAATCATTTGGTGAAATGAGTTTAAGGTGGGGAAAATTAGGAACTCACAATGCAGATGGGCATAAGATGGGTCAGAGCTATGGTAACCAATAGGATTATTAAGTTCAGGAAAAGCTGATTAAATTGGGAGCAAAGGGGGAAGGGAGTCACATAGAAAGCAGGCATTCTTAGGCAGCTGTGACTCTTCCTTTAGGGGTTTTGGAGGGTGATATCTGAGTTCCTCAGTATGACAGGAACTATTTAGAATGTCAGTCTTTAGGATAAGGATACATTTCTCTGAATGGTGACTCCTAACTTCCTCAGAGTGCTAGGGAACTATTTAGAATATCTATCCTTAGAATATGGATGAATTTGTTTATCGTTGTCTTGAGCCTTGGCCCATATCATGAGGTGTCAGTCTTCCCCATAGTTGCAAGGTATCTGGTCTCCTGCATTAGCTCCTTGGAGGACCTACCCTTGGTTCATGTCAAGAGTATTTAAGTAACTCAGGTGCCTGTAACAGTACTTTTTTGAAACTTGATTAGAGATGTCTTGTGCTCTGGGTGAGTGATCTGGGGATGACAATGTGCAATGTATATACCAGTGTTGCTCTCTGATTGACATGTTTTGAAATTAAATTTAGTTGATGTGCTCTTCTTTCCTTGAAATAAAATGGATTTGAAAATTAAAAGCCTGAGGTAAAGCTTTTCAGTACAAACACTCCTCTGCCTAGCTCAGTTCACCACTGTAGAAGAATGGCAGCTCCAGAAGTCTCTGCACTACAGTCTATTGTTAGGGCTGACGCCACAGGGAAAGAGACCCCAAGGACTCAACTCTTGGTGAGGGAAAAAAGTTTATTTCCATGCGCATGGGGTCCTCCAGGTAAACGAGTGTGGAAGGCCCTGAGGGGAATCTGTGCAGGGTTTTTAAGGGCACAAGCGGGAAGGAAGCAGGTTTACAGAAGCAAATCGCATTGGTTAATTTTGAACGGCGCAGGACTTGGCAGATGCTGATTCGAGGGGTCTGGGGCTGAGTAACCACGGAGACTGAGGGTCCTGGTCTGATCTCAGAGTGCCAGGTACAACTCGGTCTCGTTTGAACAGCACATTCCTTTACTTATCTTTATCTTTACAGAGGACAGAACATCTTGTGGTTAATGACTAGCAGATGTATTCCTTCCTGTCCTGCTCCGATATCTCAAGGAGGAATTAGGGAGTGAAACATTCCTTACAGCTCTGTTCTATAGCTCGAGGGGGTTACATTACAAACGGGGAGTCAATTCTCTCATTCCCCCCTTTTTTTTGTGGATGACTTTTAATCTTAAAGGTCCTGTATGGGTAAGGTTCCTGTCCTGCTCCGATATCTCAAGGAGGAATTAGGGAGTGAAACATTCCTTACAGCTCTGTTCTATAGCTCGAGGGGGTTACATTACAAACGGGGAGTCGATTCTCTCATTCCCCCCTTTTTTTGTGGATGACTTTTAATCTTAAAGGTCCTGTATGGGTAAGGGATCATATTGTTGACGTAGCATCATAACTTTTACTTGAGAAATCTGGGCCCTTACAAACCGGGTTACTCGGTTAATGAGGCAAGGGGCTATAGCCTTGACTATAATGAATCTGGCCAGAGGTCCCAATAAAGGGAGGATATAGGGCAGAATTGATTCCCGGAAAGAGAACACTTTGGCTTCACTTGAAGGGGGCTCTCGAGATCTGATTTTCTCTCTCAAATTTTTATTGCATCTTTTACAATCCCAGTATGATCAGTGTAAAAACAACATTTATTTCTAAGTGCGGTGCAGAGACCCCCTTTTTTTAAAAACAAAAGATCTTTAACAATTGTTTTTTTTTTTTTTGCTTACAGGGGGACCAAAGCCGCCTTGTAAGGTCGGCATCAATGTTATTAAAATCAAAACAAGCAAGCTAAAACAGTTTATGACCAGTATAATCTAACTATGCTTTAGTCAATTTTTAACTTTAAGGGTTACCAGTCTATTGTGTAGTCCACTGAGTATGTCCCTCATTGTCTGTTGTTTCCAGTGGCTTTACATGTGTGTAGTGAATCCGTGCAATTTTTCCTGCTACCTTGATGCCAGTGGGGGTACTGAGCACCACGGTGAAAGGTCCTTCCCAGCAGGATTTGAGGGAGTCATGGTGGTGACATTGAACCAAGTCTGGAGTCCCTGGGGCCTTGGTCTCTGAAGGCGGGTCCAAGTGTTTTTGTCTAAACAGCTGGTGGATCCAGGCCAACACAGGTTGGAGTGTCTGTAGGGACTTAAGATCTTGATTAGTAGTTTTAGCTAATTTGTCTTCTGACAATCTTGGAACCAATGGCGGGGGCCTCCCAAACATGGCTTTAAAGGGGGAAATTTTAGAAACATATGGGGTATATCTAGCTCTTAACAGTGCAAAGGGAAGAAGGCTCATCCAATTATCGCCAGTTTTTGAAGACAGCTTAGCTAAAATGTCCTTGAGACTTTGGTTCATACATTCTATTTGCCCTAAGCTTTGTGGCTGATAGGCACAGTGGAGTTTTAATTAATCTTTAATACTTTAATGTCTGGGCTAACTTTTGGGTGACTCGGGCTATGAAAGCCAGGCCATTATCGGACCCCATTGATAGTGGGAGGCCAAATCAAGGTATGATCTCATGCGATAGCCTTTTAACTATCACTAAGGCTGACTCAGGCTTAGTAGGGAAAGCCTCTACCCAGCCAGTAAAAGTGTTTATTAATACCAAGAGATAGCGGTGTCCCTGTAAATTAAGTTTTACCATGTCCATAAAGCTTACTTTTTAATGTTCTCCTGGAACAATTCCTTGATGTCGGGTGGTCTCCAGTGCAGAGCTCTTGGCTGAGTTGACTAACAAGCACTGTGGGCATCTGGAGCTCGAAGAGGTGGTCAGTTTGTAGAGTTTTGGAATAAAATATTGAGTTCTGGACAAATCTACAAGTTTAGTTTTTTCTAAACGAGTAGTCTGGCGAGCCCAGTATAACAGCTCCTGCCCTAGTGTCTCTAGTAACCATACTTGTATATCAGGTAACTGGTATTAGCCCCTTGGGTTGGGAGACTTTACACCAAGTTGAGATGCCAACCGTAGGTCTTTCTTTGTGTAGACTGGTTCTGACAAGGTCAGAGGAATAGTATAAGAGCAGTTACTTTCTTGGTTGACCCCTCTGATGTGGTTGCTATTTTTTTTTAATGGCTTGATCTGCCAAACTGTTTCCTAAGGTGACAGCGTCATCTCCTGTCTGGTGAGCCTTGTAATGAATAGCAACCCATTGAGGCAGCCAGACAGCTGTCAGCAAGTCTAGAATCTGTGGAGCATTTTTAATCTTAGTCCCAACTGAGGTTAAGAAACCTCACTCTTGATAGATGGCTCCACGTATATGTACAGTAGCAAAGGCATATCTACAGTAAGAAAAATGTTTTACCCTCTTTCCCGTGGCTAGTTTTAGCCTCTCAGGCAAAGCAACAAGCTTCGCCTTTTGGGCAGAAGTGCCAGGCTCTACCCGCTTAACGCAGAGTACCTCCTTTTCGGTGGTCACTGCTGCCTCGGCCACTCGTTTGCCGTTTTGGATGAAGCTGCTTCCATCGAACAGTTGTTGGCATTTCCCCAAAAGCTGGTCAGTAAGATCAGCCTGTAGGTTCTGCTGCAGTTCGAGGATGTCAGCGCACTCATGGAGAGAGGTGTCCTTTGTTCCTCCGGATCATCATCAGGCATAAGGGTGGCTGGGTTTAAAGCTGAAGAAGTCTTGAATATCATTGATTCTGAGTCTAGAAGCAGGGCTAGACAGTAGAATTCTGGCATTTGAGAGCCTTTTTTTAGGAGGGGTTTTGATAAGAGTTTCTAAACTGTGAGAGGTTACCACAGAAATCACTTGCCCAAAGCATGTTTCTTCGCTTCCTTAAGTAACATTGTCACAGTAGCTAGTATTTTAAGGCAGGGGGGCCATACTCCTGTTACTGAATCAAGTCTTTTGGAGAGGTAGGCTATAGGCCTCTTTCAAGGGCCAATGTCCTGAGTTAGGACTCCTTTGGCAATGTCCCTGAGTTTATCTATGAACAAGATGAAAGGCTTGGTAACGTCAGGGAGTCCCAGGGCTGGGTCCTCTGTCAAGGCCTGCTTGAGCTGTTGGAAGGCCTGTTTACATTTATCAGTCCAGTTCAGCGAATTTTGAGTTTCTCCCTTATGGGAGTCATATAGAGGCAAGTTTCCAGTAAAATTTAGCCTACAGTATCCAACTGCCTCCAGAAAGTCTCGTCTGTAACACCTTGGCTATCTTTTTGTAAAATTTTTTTAGTTCTCAAAGACCTTTTTGTGTTATCTCTATTAACTGGCTGAGGGGCATTTCCTTAAACCTCTCAAACCTTTGTAATTTTTGTCTAACATGTGGGGCCGACTGAGTTACAAAAAGAACAACTGGCGATATTGGGAAACCTCCTTACATCTGGATGTCCAGTCAGGGTGGCACAAAAGGAGAACATGGTTTTGGCATTCCGGATCAGAGAGCCGGCTTCATCTGGATGGCACACTGTTTTTTGTCCAAGGGTGTCACGTGACAGGCCATCATTTTACTAAAATTATATTTTTAACAAAAAGAGCTTTTTCATAGGTAACAAAATTGTGCTGCATAATCTCCCAGATGTTTACAGCACATGTAAGAACTTGTATCTTATTTCTAGTATCACCTATCATCTCATTTTAATGAAAACATTTTGCAGCAAAGTACAATCTTTTGAATACCTTTACCAAAACTGATCTAATACTGTCAAATTCTGAACACATTTACTTCTTGTCAAACCTGTTATTTGTAGTACTATAAACCAAGACAAATAAAATTCACATCCTCTTGAGCCTTCTACAACTTACAATAATACCTCTCAAACTAAACTTTAATCTTTTTCTACATTCTGGCATAGCCAGACACCTTTACTTGAAGACCACTCTCTTTGTCCCTCTTTTTACTATTACCAGTCAATTACCTTTTTTCTCACTTCTCAGACAACATCAAAACTCTCAACAAAACCCTTGAAGTCACCTTCTAGTAGTCCAAAACATACTTATTTTATGTCTTTTTACCACATAAAAATGCTGTATTTTAAAAACAAAACTGTAACCTTTTAACTGGCTCAAATATAGTACCGCCTGGTTTTTACTTGGCAAAGTTGACATGACTCTTAATAACCATAGATATACATATATATGTGCACATGTTTACATTTTCACCAGAGAAAAAAATACTCCTTTTAAAAGGCATGCCGAGGTTGCAAGCAATCAATTGAAGTCTTACATATTAAACAAGGCGCCACAACATTAAAGACACAAACAAAGGGAGCTTCTTGCATAGTTTGGTCAGCTAAAGGAAATAATTTTTCTTATCATGAACCTTGAATCCAATAAACCATATGGATCCTGCAACAGAAATGGGCAACAAGCCCCTAAGTTAGTAACAAGTTTAAACAGGCAACCAAGGAGAGGGCGGAGGAAGGAAGGGTTTTACCCACGGTGGGGGCTCCTCCCTGAGGTCCTGCCATACCAAAATGTAGGCGACCCGGTCGGGGTGGCCCTCTCGTCTGGGGCGGAAGATGATGTTCTTAACTGCTAAGATGAGGGGAAGGTGGAAAGTCCCCTCCAGTGGCCAACCCACGGAGAATGTGGGCCACTCAGACAAGCAGAAAGTCTGCCATTTACTTTTTTAACCTGTAAGGAGAGATTGTGAGCCCTCTCTCAAACCTCCGACCAATGGTCGAGGCTGAGGGACAATGGGGACGATGTCGTTTGGCCCATGATGTTCTGAAGACAAAGACTGGTTAGCATACACGCGACACAACAAATAACCGTTCACAACAGTCACAACACACAGGAAGAACAGGCTGGCCACCTCACTCTCACGCATTAGTTTCACACCAAACAAGTCACCTTAGGGGGTGCCTCCAGATTGGCCCGGACGGACCACAGATTGGGAATGAAATTCCCCAGATTGGCCCAGACGGACCACAGATGGGGAATGAAATTCCCCAAACCGATAGGAAAATCCTATCGCAGATGGTGAGTCATGGAAAACCGTGTGGGGCGTTCCCCAGTCACCAGAGAACAAAAACAGTACCGGTAGATTGATCCTCAGAGTAAAAATAAGAAGCGACCGGTCATACTCACCCATCGCAGAGCCGTTGAGGTCACCTCCCGTGAGACGTGCTATCTCGCTAGGGCCTCCAAGATGTTAGGGCCGACGCCACAGGGAAAGAGACCCCAAGGACTCAACTCTTGGTGAGGGAAAAAAGTTTATTTCCATGCGCATGGGGTCCTCCAGGCAAACGAGTGCGGAGGGCCCTGAGGGGAATCTGTGCAGGGTTTTTAAGGGCACAAGCGGGAAGCAAGCAGGTTTACAGAAGCAAATCGCATTGGTTAATTTTGAACGGCGCAGGACTTGGCAGATGCTGATTCGAGGGGTCTGGGGCTGAGTAACCACGGAGACTGAGGGTCCTGGTCTGATCTCAGAGTGCCAGGTACAACTCGGTCTCGTTTGAACAGCACATTCCTTTACTTATCTTTATCTTTACAGAGGACAGAACATCTTGTGGTTAATGACTAGCAGATGTATTCCTTCCTGTTCTGCTCCGATATCTCAAGGAGGAATTAGGGAGTGAAACATTCCTTACAGCTCTGTTCTATAGCTCGGGGGGGGGGTTACATTACAAACGGGGAGTCGATTCTCTCACTATCATTTGGGATCCTCTCTTACAGGAAGGTATTCCTTTCCCTGTTTATTGTTGACTCAGAAGGAAGGCAGTAGAGCAGGAGTCAATCAGTGATGAAAGGGCAGGCTATATGAACTGTCCAATCAGGTGGGCCATTGCTGGCTGTGAATTCTGTCTCTTCCAGTGTCTCAGGATGATTTATCTGTTCTGAGTATAATAATGGTAGCAAAATGCTTGCTGGATCTCATTTAGTACTTTTGATGTCCTGTGGCCTGATTAGCAAAGATCCTGAGAGATCCTGGAACCATGGAATAGTGAGTTTGTGGATGGGTGCCCAGAAGTAGGGTGGATTGGGTGAAACCAGTTACAAGTATTTAGGAGTACTTCCAGTGTCTGGAGCTCCAGGTATTTAGTTAGCTTCAGCTCCTGAGGTCCTCCAGCACTGACCTTGTGTCATTCACTGGCCCTTTTGTCTCTTGCTGTTGACAAGGGTGATTTGGGGTCCCCAGTACCCTGGCTTCACTATGACAGCCGTAGACTCAAGTATCATCTTTGAAATTCATTGCTAGCCTGGTAACTCTACCATCTTAGGCACTGGAAGGAGCTTGGGAAGACCCTGACTATGATGCTTTTTGTAGCTTGTAGAGCAGTAATGAGCTAGGTCTCTGCTCTCTTTCCTCAGAGTAGCAGATCTAGAATGTCCGGAGTTTATTAATGTCTGTAATGCAGGGCCTCATAGCCACAATGGCTCAACTTAAACTTGGGCTTTGTTGTATTTATAGTGATCTCCTCAATTTATACTATGTTCTCATATTTCCATCCTCATGACAGGTAGTGGCAAAGTTCCTGAGAATGCAAAGATGTGTAGTAGTGTGCCTCAGTGGAAAAAGGCTTCCCAAACAACTTGTGAACTCCTGTGGATTATACAGATCAGTGCAAAATAATTTCTGAACATACTGAATTATTTAGGTGGCACCCTTGCTCACAGACTAGGTTTGTGCGAACAGCCATAGAGTTTTGAAGTCTGAGAAAAATGAAGCAAATATGAAAGTGTTATCAAGGACGGGGTAAAAATTTGTGAAGGACAAATTCCAGAAAGGGCTACCTGTTAAATTCTCATCAAAAAATGCTGAAATTTAGGCATTTGCATGGACATATACACGTGATATCCTTCTGAATGGAAAGTAAAAGGTGTGTCATCTCTGAATTAAGAGCTGATTTATTGGCTTGGTTGTTCATAGTTTAAATATGGAAATGCTCTGCAATGGAATTTACTAAGTGATGTAAAGGAGAAGCTCTAAACAGAAATTTTGCAGTGATATCAATAGTTAGGCATGAAGGGTTTCCTGCTGAGGATCCATCAGAGGAGTGTGGAAAGGATGTGCAAGTGACTGACAGAATGCAGGAAGCCAATAGCAGGACATACAAGAGAGAGGGTCTTCACTGAAATTCAGGTAGTTCTTAGAGTAAGTGTGAAGTTAAAGTTGGGTTCTGATTGCTTCCTTGAGGTGATCAACACCAGCTCTGGCAACAATCAGTATTTCACATCCTTGTCAACCCATGAATTTTCTGTTCCATACTTGAGATCTAATTTGGATCATCTCTAATTATGCCCCAGTGTCATGAAGGTAAAATGTGGATTTTTTTGTATCAAGTATCGAACTCATGACTTATGCTTTCCAGGTAGGTCTTCATACCACTGAGCTAAATACCCAACTATGAAAGTGTTTTCTTTGTTGTATGGAAGATATCCACATTGTTTCCCAGAAAGTGTTGAATATTGTTGGGAATTTTCCATATTATATGGCTATAATTTTTAAAAACAAACCAAAGGTTTATTATGCAGTCTCTTTTCAAGTTTCGCTTTGTCTGTGGGGTGTCACAGTCAGGGTTTCTCTATTTTAGACAGCTCTGTAACTTAGGATAGCCCCAAATTCAAGGAAGAAGTCCTTCACCAGCCTCACAAGATATATTCCTTATATCTGAATTGAAAGTGAACACTTGGTGACAGTGAGCTATAAATTACAGCTTGGGCCTGGTTCCATTTTGTATACTTATTTTTTAAAAACAGCATTTTCCAGTAACATTTGAGTTATTATTTGTGTACCATATTGGATGGTATTTATGTTTTGTTCTATGAAACCAAATTCATGTTTCAAAATGCTGCTGAAGTATATTAAGAACAAAGTACTCACTGGCCTAAATGAGATTAGAAGAGACATTATCTGCAGCCTATCAAAATGATTGGTGAGATTTTTTTTCTTTTTTTTTAAATTTTGAAAGTGGTAAAATACAACAGAACAAGGCAGAATAAGGCCAACTAAGATCATACAGTGAAATTGGTACACAACTTCACAACTGGTTACTGCGTTAACAGTAATAGGTATCACAGTATATTGTATTATCTTTATAATAGTTGTTCGTTTTTTTTTTTTTTGTCTTTTTCCTTTTTATCAGTACCAGGGATCGAGCCCATGACTGTCTGCTTGCAAGGCAGGTGCTTATGCCGCTGAGCTAAACCCTCAGCCCCAATAGTTGTTCTTTCAAACACGTATATCAAAATGAGATGAAATACAGAACATTATAGTACTTATCAAAAGAGAATATTGAATAGAGCAATACCATTAACCAGAAAAGACCAAAACAGTAATAAAAATATTCACCTTCAAAGAGATAGTAGAAGGAAGTCCCCCTTATTTGTTATGGTCTGCTTCCCAGGAGACACTCAGATTTCTGGTTCCCAGTTGCTAACGGGGGGGGGGGGTGACAGGAGAAGAGGGGTGGGGAAGTGGGATGTTTGATTCTAGGCCATGCATCAGTAGGTTAACTATTGCTTAGTAGGGAGACAGGCCGGTTGTTTTGTTTAACAGCATCCTAAGTTCCCACATGGCATGGATCTCAGGAGCTGCTGCTGGTTCTCCCTTTGGAAGGGAAGCATTCTGCCAGACCTCCACCACTTACCAGGGAGAAGTGGTGCTTGCTTGCCCTCCAAGTGTCCTAAATTCCATCATGGCATGGATCTCAGGAGGTGCTGCTGCTTTGCCCCCTGGATGGGCCACAGTCCGCCACACCACCACCACTTACCAGGGAAGGGAGGTGCTTGCTTGGCTTCCCATTTGATTGAGGAGATATTTATCTGCCTCTATGCTTTGTAGATGCTGGTCCTGCAGGCTTCTCACTGTGAGCTCTGCATTAGAGACAGTACACAGGGAATATTGCAGTGACTCAGCACAAGAATCAGTGCTCCTATTTGGCTGTTACATTAGCAGTGAGTTGCAATCTAACATCAAATTTGCTGTCTTCAAAAATGTGTATATACACAAAATTAATGACCAAGACATGTATTAAAATTTGAAGAAATCAGTCTTCATTCAGCTGTTTTGTTTGGTTGTATTTGTTTAGTTTTGTTTCATTTTATTGAGACAAGCTTTCTATATGTACATCAGCTAGATTTGAACACCCTATGGAGCCTAGAATTGCCCTGAACTCACTGAAACCATCCTGCCTCAGCCTTTTGAGTGCTGGCATTATAGATATATACCACCACACTTTGCTTTTGATTCAGATTTGTAGGAGAGAATTTAAGATATCCCAAACCTGGTGTCTCAACCTTCATGTGAGAAATATATGTATGATCCTTTAGGAGGTGGTGAGCTTTGAGGATGTGGTCGTGAACTTCAGCAATGAGGAGTGGACTTTGCTGAGTCCATCCCAAAAGAACCTCTACAGAGATGTGATGGGCAAAACCTTTAGGAACATGATTGAAATAGGTAATGACAAAATACTTTTGTCACTCATGCTGTCAGAATGTTGTATGTCACTGTTTCATTAAAAACAATGTGAAAATATTTTTAAAAATAGCTCAGACCTGGACACATTATATCATAACTCTAAACAAAATCTATTAATTTGTATGTATTATTCTAATGAGCGCTGGTATTTCTATGTCTACAATTCAGGAGGACTTGGGGATATCCAGGAAGCTGAAAAAGAATGCAAAATTTACTGGAGATACTTAAGGTAATTTGCACTCATAAGGAGAAGGAATGTTCCTGAGTAATTAGTGAGTCAGCAGAAAAATACCGCCAAAGAAATGAGGCACCATTCAATTTAATTTCAGTAATATTCTCTGAAGACGTATAAGCTAGGGTATGTATAATGAGTGGATTAAATCAAGAAAATGTATGACATTGCATATAGATGTGTATGAAAGGCATACACTTTGAGTTATGACATTCTCTCTTCAGTTTTTCTACCCATATATACATGTGAATACAACACATTCATCATCTAAAAATTGCTGAGATTGCATTAGAATTTGAAATAAAATGGAGTTCTTGTGTTTCCAAGCCATGCTCTAAAGAATCAGCCATTCTGACTAAAATTGTTAGAAGGCTGGTAGAATGTTAATTGCACTCATTCTGAATATCAGTGTGCAGTTGTCTGTAGAAATTGACCCCCTCATACTTGTCCTGGATGTATTTTTAAAAATTCAAAATGCACATAAAATACTGATACATGCTTATTCATATATAAAGCAGATCAAGATATAATAGATCAGGCCTTGAAGAAGCTTATCTATCTATCAATGGATTTGTGGAGAAGGAAAATGTTAATATACTCTTTGTGATTGTGCATTCTTGTAAATCCAGCACACTAGGAATCAGATTTTGCAGAATTGCAAATTCAAGTTCAAATGTCACAGCTTAATGATCAGTAAAAATCTCTTAAAACATATTTAAAAAGCTATAGATTTTATGCTAATAGCTGTTGTTCATTCCCAGCATGGAAAAGAAAAAATTGTGTTATATAATGTCAAAAAATAAAGAATATAATGTCATTTGCCATAAGAAATAGGTGGTTCTTTCTCCCATCAATTCAGTGAAATAGCTCAGCTATGAAACCTAAAAGTTCACAGGGTTTCTCTTAGATGAGAAACCAAAATATAAATTGTGGAAAGAAATGAAAGAGTTAATAGAGAAAAGTAAGACTGACCATACGGAAAAGGCAACTACAGGTTAAGGGCAGAAGGGAGATTGTGATGGGGAAACATATCAGAATGATCTGTATGTGATACACATACGCACCCATGCCCAAAGTGAAGATAAAGATTCTGCATTTCAAAAGGTACCAAATTTTAAGATTTCCAAATGTGTACCAGTCTTTTGGGGAATGGTTGTTTTCAATATGTCTTACAAGGCCATTGTGTTACTTCATGGTCAGAGTTTCTTAGCAGGCATTAAAAACAGAACTTTACATTAATGCAGTCATTAAACTGAGACCCATTTCACTGTGAACGTTTCTTTTTTTATTTAATGTATGGAGAGACTAAAAAAACAAAATAAGTAGAAATGATACCACTTTCAAAGTGAAAATAAACAGTAAGAAATCTAAAGACAGTGATGACATATGCTGCTCATAGAAATAGTTAATGAAATACAAAAGTGAAACATATGTTGTGGGGATTCAAACAGCGAGACTGCAAACTATTTTGTTCAAATCTCCAATAAAAACTTAGTGATATGGTTATCAATCCGATATGTGATTTTGTTTTTTTAACAGAAATGACAAGGTAGGGAAATCCTATGGACATACATCTTGGAATCAGTGTAAAGAAGTATTCCTTTGTACTGCAGAAGGTAATGTGAATGTGAAAGAAGCAGAAACACACCACCATGTTCAGATCCATGAAAAATATGGCAGTGGGGAGAAACCCTATGTATGTCAGCAATGTGGAAAAGGGATCACCAAATCTCGACATTGTAAGCAACATGAAATAATTCACACTGGAGTGAAACCATATGTATGTAAGAAATGTGGGAAAGCTTTTAACACACGGGCAAATTGTCAAATACATGAAAGAATTCACACTGGAGAGAAACCCTATGTATGTAAGCAATGTGGGAAAGCTTTTAACACAGAGACAAAGTGTAAAATACATGAAAGAATTCACACTGGAGAGAAACCCTATATATGTAAGCAATGTGGGAAAGGTTTTACCCAACATGGAGCTTGTAAGCAACATGAAAGAATTCACACTGGAGAGAAACCATATGTATGTAAGCAATGTGGAAAAGCTTTTAGCACATGGGCAAATTGTAAAATACATGAAAGAATTCACACTGGAGAGAAACCCTATGTATGTAAGGAATGGTAGAACTAGTGTATATAAGCATTATTAGAATTTTTTGAGCACAAGTACATATTGCATAATGCATGAAAAACTTCACACTGGGAAGAAAACTTATATCTGTAAGGAATGTGGGAAAGGTTTCAGCAGAAATGCTCATTGTCCAATACATGAAAAAATTTACAATGTTGAGAATCCCTGTTTATGTGAAGAATGTGGGAAAGCTTTCACCACACATGGATTTTGTAAAATTCATCAATGACTCCACTCTGGTGAGAAAACCTATGTATATAACAATGTGGCAAAGCTTTTACCACATACAGTCATTGCAAAACACATGAAAGAATTCACACTGGGAAGAACCACTGGCTACGTAAGCAAGTGGAGACACTTTCAGCAGCCAGATTGCAAGTGAAATACTTGAACAAGCTCACACAAGAGATAAATGCTATGTGTTATGGGAATACTCGAAGAACACATGATCATTGTTACATATCTGAAAGAGCTCACTTTATCTTATGGGCATTAACAATGTGAGAAATATGGCAATCCATGTTTGTTGTTAAATACATAGAAAAATCAGCACACTTCAGACAGTTTAAATCTAAGTTTACTTTAAAAATTCCAAGTAGACCAGAAGAAATAATCAATACAGAAGTTTGATGTCAATATTTCTTCACAAATTTTACAGAAATGACAAATCTGAAATGGAGCTCTACTCAAGTACATATTTTGTATGGTTTTCAGTTAATCATATACCTCTTTAGATTTTTTAAAGTGTCTTTGTGCTTCAACATGACATCTTGTAATTAAACATGGTAAACTGTAATGGGCTTTTCACTTTCAAGTATGGATAGTGTCTATGTACTTAATATTTTGTCTTTAAACCTTAATTTTTATATTTTTGTGAATTATTTTTATTTAAAGAAAAAAACCAAAAAGTGTAGAAATAATACAGAAGTTCTGAAAAATAATAAATAAGAAATCACTAGTTGATTAGTTACATATTGTCATCTTAGAAGTAATTATTCAAGTTACAAAATTAAAGCATACAAAGTGATATTCAAATAATGACACTGCAAACTGTTCACCTCAGTGATCCAACAAAAACTTATTAATATGCTTATCTGTTCTACAAACTTGTTTTTTATCTTAAAGATGGTAAGATTAAACATGACAAAACAGAACAGTTCATAAAGAAACAAGTAAAGGAAACACAGGTTTCAAAGCAAGTCCACTGAGATGTTCATTTTCTATCTTACTGTCTCTAGTTTTCTTCAAAATAGTTGTTCCATCTTCACAAGCATTGAATATATACTGAACATTATAGAACTAATCAAATAATTACAAGATGATGCAGGCTTTTTTGATCTTCAAGACTGATTTTGGGGAAGTTGATAATGATTACCATAATGTGTCTCATTCTCTTCTTAGTAGACATCTTTATTTTTATGTATGCTGAAATTGAACATAAGAGACTAAACTAATATCGCTCTGAACAGTGAATAACAGTATCCTGAGAAGGAGAAAGGTGAGGAATTGCCTTTAAAAAAAGAAGGCAGAGCACATTGTGAAAAGTGTATGAGGATTTAAAAGCTACAGTAGTTCTGTTGCTCTGTTTAGTTTGATTATATTTTGTTCTGGTCTGTCTACTCATATTAGATTTGAGGGCACAGAGAGGTAACCCAAAAATGGCAGGTTATACCATGATGGTAATTGTCCTTAATTTCCTATTAACTAAAACTGAAACCCTGTATTAGTAACATTGTCTTACTATGACTGATCTTATTTTAAGCTGGTTTGTTTGAATGTTATTTGGCCTTGACTGATTTTATTCACATTTGGTATGATTGCTGGTATCAAGTCCAAGAGTAGAGGCAACTACTCTGAAGATGATAAGACCTGAAAAATATATATTGTGGGGCTGCGGATTTAGCTCAGTGGCTTAAGCCCCTGCCTGGAAAGTGTGAGGTCATCAGTTTGATCCCCAGTACCAAAAAATAAATAAATAAAAGATATAAATTCCAGGTTTAACTTTTTATTTAAGGAGAAAAAAAAGAACATAAAAAAGCAAAGCAGTAAAAGTGTACAAATAATAAAGAGTTTCAAGAATAAAATACAGTAAGAAACCACTAGTTAATAGGATACATATTGTCTTCTTAGAAACAGTTGTCCAAATTATAAAAATTAAAGCATATAAAGTGAACATTCCTACAGCGAGACTGTGGACAATTCTGTTCAATTATCCAACAAAAGCTCAGTAATATGGTTTTCCTTCCTACACACTCAAACAGACACTTAGTTCCCTTAGACCACCTTCCTTTCCTCTCTTCTTCACAATAACAATTACACATTTGTGTTTTTTTTACTCCCATAGTTCTTATTAGTTTTTTGAAGAGAACAAAACCTCAAGTGAGTTAACAAAACAGAGTTGGTTAGAACATAAGGATGGGCATAGTACTTGATGCAAAAATAGAATATCAGGTGATCAAAAATGGTTACCACTGTGCCTCTTGCTATTTTTAAAGAGAGTTCCCTATATCATCAGGTATAATAGAATTGATCAAAACAGTACAGAACAAGACCAATAAAATCTACACTGGAAACCTTACAGAATTTCAAAAGAAGATAATAGTCAAACCATAATGGGCATCATAGTAAATCTTATTACCTACAAAGTGGTTGCCTATACTCTCAAACTTGATACTATCAAACAAAATAGAATATAGTAAAATCAGGCAGAACAAGATGGGGAGAGCAATACTGGGGTTAAAATCAGGTTAATAGGAAAACAAAACAAGTTACTATAATACATCCCACTATTTTTTAATTTAGTTTTCCTTTAATTGAAGAAAAATAGAATAATTTTTTTTAAAAAGGGTAGAGATTGAGATAAAAGAGACATTTTAATAGAACAACACAGGTCAGAACTGAACAATTAAAGCATCATTTGGTTTCACCACCAGGTAATCTAACATAATAGTAGTCACCATAGTGCCTCTTTCCTTGAATTATTTGAGTATAATTTTGTATACTATAGAATCAATTACATCAAGACAGTGTGAAGCCATTCAAGACAATGAAAGAATTACAGGGTATTTAGAGCCAGTTAGAAAATGAACAACGATTTCTATATTATCTCTTTGCCTGTAAAAAATTGTTTTGTACTATCACAGTAAAATATATTAAGATACAGCATGTTAAATCCAGTGGAAACATGTACAACAATTTGATGGGAGTTCCAAAGGAGATGATATTAAATCAGCACTAGCTTTTATGATGTGTTATTTTCTTCAGAGCAGCTATTTTTGGTACTAAAATCGAAAAACCCAGGGTAAAACCATTGCACTTAATGAGTGAAAACCTTATATGGATTCAAACCAATATGACTGGGTATCATGATTACCACATACTTCTATGTATTATCATTTCTTATACTAGGGAATATATTTGGTATTTATACATGTGAGTTTGATTCATTTCACTTATGAGTATGGTCTCAGTCTGTGTCCATTTATTTATATGTCAATGTGATCATTCTTTATAGCTGAGTAGTTCTCCATTGTATAAAAACACCATAACTTTTTTATCCATTCCTCAGTTGATGGACACTTAGGTTGTTTCCAAGATCTGGCTATTACAAACTGTGCTGCTATAAAAATGGGTGCACATATATCACTGTGGAATGATGCTTTCATTTCTTCTGTGAATATGCGTAGAAGTAGAATAGCTGGGTCAAAAGGTGCTTCCAGTCCCAGCTTTCTGAGAAATCTCCAGACTGACCTCCACAATGGTTGTACCAGTCTACACTCCCACCAAATGTGCAGGAGAGTTCCTTTGTACCAAGAGCGTCTCCAACATTTGTCTTTGGTGGTTTTCTTGATCTTGGCGATTCTTTCAGGAGTGAGATGAAACCTCAGTGTGGCTTTAATTTGCATTTCTCTAATGACCATTGATGGTGAACATTTTTTCATGTATTTATTTGTCATTTGTATTTCTTCATCTCAAAATTGTTTATTTATTTCAGATGCTCATTTTTGGATTGGGTCTTTGAATTTTGGTGATCTCCTTTTTAAAAATGCTTTATATGTTTTAGACAGAAGTCCTCTGTCTGAGGGGCAGTTCACTAAGATTTTTTCCCAGTTTGTGGGTTTTCTTTTCACTACACTGGAGATTTCATTTGATGTGCAGAAACTTTTGAGTAAGAGGCGATCCCAATTACTGATTCGGGGAAGCATTTCCCATGCGGTTTGAGTCCTGTTCATCAATTCTCTACCTACTCCTATGTCTTCAAGGTTTTTACCTAATTATTTTCCAATAGATTTAGTGTTTCTGTTTTAATATTTAGATCTTTGATCCATTTAGATTTTATTTTCGAACATGGTGATAAGCATGGGTCTAGTTTTAGTTTTAGGCATATGGAGAGCCAGTTTTTCACCACCATTTATTAAAGAGAATGCCATTCTTCCAGTGAACATGTTTGGCCCCTTTATCAAAATAAGGTAGTTGAGTGTGTTCGTAGTTGTGGTTGTATCTTCTCATCTATTCCACTGATCTTCAGCTCTGTTTTGGTTCCAGTACCATGTTGATTTTACTACAGTTGCTTTGTAGTATAACTTCAAGTCAGGGATTGTGGTGCCTCCTACCTTGCTTTTGCTGCCTCTAACTGTCCTTGCTATTCTAGGTTTCTTCTCATTCCAGATGAATTTTAGGAGTGATTTCTTAAGTTCTATGAAGTATGTTCATGGTATATTTATCGGGATTGCATTGCATCTGTATAAAAGTTTTGGGAGAATGGCCATTTTCACAATATTTATTCTTCCTTTCCATGAGCAAGGGATGTCTTTCCATTCTTTGAGATAATCTTCAATTTCATTTTTCAATGTGTTATAATTTTCCCTGTATAGGTCTTTCACTTCTTTCATGAGAGTAATTCCTAAATATTTCATTTTCTTGGTTGCTAGTGTGAAGGGTGTGGCCTCTCTTATTTTTGTCTCTGTGACTTTGCTGTTAGTGTATAGGAATGCTATTGATTTTTGAGTATTGATTCTGTATCCAGCTACATTACTGAATTTGTTTATTATATCTAGGAGTCTTTCAATGGAACTTCGGGGATCTTCTATATAAAGTATCATGTCATCTGCAAATAATCATAATTTAACTTCTTCTTTTCCTATCTTTACGCCTTTTATTTCTCTCTCTTTTCTAATTGCCCTGGCCAGTATTTCCAGTGCTATATTAAATAGGAGCTGTGATAAGGGACATCCTTGTCTTGTGCCTGATTTTAAAGTAAAGGCCTTCAGATTTTGATCATTTAGTATGGTAATGGCTGTTGTTTTGTCATTGCCGGTCTTAATTATATTGAGGTAAGGACCATCTATTCCAATTTTCTGCATGGTTCTTATCATAAATGAATGTTGGACCTTATCAAAAGCTGTTTCTGCATCTATAGTAATGATCATGTAATTATAACTTTTGGCTCTATTGCTATGGTGTAGTACATTTATTGATTTACATATATTAAACAATCTCTGCATGCCTGGGATTAATCACACTTGGTAATGGTGTATGATCTTCTTGTTAATGTGGTGCATCCTATTTGGCAATATTTTATTGAGGATTTTTGCATCTTTGTTTATTAGGGAGATTGGTCTGTAGTTCTCTTTTTCAGTTGGGTCCTCCTCCGGTTTTGGTACTAGAGTGATATTTGCTTCTAGGAACAATTTATGAAGGAATGCTTGCCTTTGCATTTCAATGAAGAGTTTGAGGAGTGTTGGCATTAGGTCTTCTTTGTATTTCTTGTAGAATTCTTCAGTGAATCCGTCTGGGCCTGGGCTCTTCTTTGTAGGTAATGATTTTATTACGTTTTCAATTTCATTGATAGAATTTGGGTTATTCAGTAGTTTTACATCTTCATGACCTAGCTTTGGTACTTCATATGCTTTAGGAATCTGTCTATTTCTTCTGTGTTATAAAACCTTTGAGAGTAGATGTTTTTGAAATAGGTGTTGATGATCTTCTGTATTTAAATAGGGTCTGTAGTAATTTCACATCTTTTATTCCTTATTGCATAGATTTGAACTTTTTCTTCCATTTTTAAAATAAGGTTGGCTAGGGGCTTTTCAATTTTATTTATTCTTTCAAAGAACCAGGTCTTTGCTTCATTGATTTTTTGGATTTTTTTTTTTTTTAGTCTCTATTGCATTGATTTCTGCTCAGATTTTTATAATTTCTTCTCTTCTTTTGGCTTTGGGCTTGACTTGCTCTTCTTTTTCTAGATGTTTGAGGTATAACATCAGGTTATTTATTTGTATTCATTCTGTTTTCCTAATGTGGAAACTCGTGCAATAAATTTTCCTCAGAGGACAGCTTTGATTGCATCACACAGATCCTGGGTACATTGTACATGTATTTCCATTTGTTTGTAGGTATTGTTTAATTTCTTCTTTAATTTCCTCTGTGACTCACTGATTACTCAAGAGTGTTATTCAGTTTCCATGTGTTTGTGAGATTTTTGCAGTATCTTATCATTAATTTCTAATTTCATAATGGTATGGTCTGATAGCATGCAAGGGATAATTTCAACCCTTTTGCATTTATTTAAATATGCTCTGTGAATTAATATATTCTCTATTTTAGAGAATGACCCATGTAATACTGAGAAGAATGTGTATGCTGTTGTTGTTGGGTGGAATACTCTGTATATGTGTTAAGTCCATTTGTTCACAGGTTCAATTCAGTTCTTTTTTTTCTTTGTCATTTTCTGTCTGGTTGATCTGCCAATTGGTGTCAATGGTGTGTTAAGATCTCCTGTTAGAATTGTGTTAATGGTAATTTGATTTTTCATTTTTGTTAGTACTTGTTTTATATAACTGGGTGCTCTGGAGTTTGGTGCATATAAATTTAAGATAGCTTTCTCTTCCTCTTGGAGTTTTCCCCTAACCAGTATGTATTGACCTTCTTTATCCCTTCTGATCATTATTGGCTTGAAGTTCACATTGTCTGCAAACAAAATAGCTACCCCCCTTTTTTTTTGTTTCCTGTTGCATGAAGTATTGTTTTCCATCCTTTGACTTTCAGTCTGTGAATATCCTTTTGGGTTTAGATGGATTTCTTGTAGACAGCATATGTTTGGATTTTGTTTCTTAATCCATTCTGCCAGTCGGTTTCTTCTAATTGGTCCATTGAGACCATTTACATTAATGGTTAGAACTGTTATATATTGGTTTATTGTTGACATGTTATCTTTCTGCTGTTGTGTCCTTATCTTTCTGCTCTTTTTAACTGTCTGTTTTGTTTAGTGCTTTTTCCCTAAATGTATCTAGGCTGTCTTTCAGTATTCTTTGCAGAGTTGGCTTGGTGATCATGAAGTTTTTCAGCTTTTCTTTGTCATATACGTATCTTATTTCTCCATCGAGTTTGAAGGACAGTTTTTCAGGGTACATCAGTCTAGGTTGGAAATCATTTTCCTTTAGGATCTGAAATACTTTGCTGTATGCTCTTCTTGACTTCATTGTTTGTGCTGAGAAGTCTGCTGTGCTTCTGATACTTTTCCTTTATAGGTGATCTGTCTCTTCTCTCTGACAGCTTTTAGTATTCTATTCATTTGCTCAATTTCTGGGATGGTCATTATTATATGTCTGGGTTTAGATTTATTCCGGTTATGGCTATTTGGATTTCTATATGCTTCATTGATCTTTATATCAGTTTCCAATCTCATGTTTGGGAAATTTTCAGCTATTACTTCTCTAAATATCCTCTTGACATCCTTTACATTGTCCCCTTCTTTTTCATTTATCCCTATCAAAATTATGTTGTCCCGCTTTGCATCATCTTGCAGGTGTTGAATAGTTATTTCCTGATTTATTGTTATTTTTAAAAGATCTTTCCTTTCCTGTTCACTGGCTGCAATCTTGTCTTCGAGGTCTGAGATTCTATCTTCATATTCATTGAGGCAGTTTTTACAACTTTCAGTGGAATTTTTGATTTCCTGTATATCACTTTGCATCTGCTTTATGTATTCTGTTTGTTTCTTATAGCGTTCATCCAGGGATTCTATCTTTTTGTTTAGTTCCTCCAATTTTTTAACTGTGGCTTCTTCTGATATGTTCAGAATCTCCTTCATTTCTTTTGACATTTCTTTTTTTACCTATGAGATTATTTCTAGTTTGAATTTCTTTAATGCTTCCCAAAGTTGCTTCTTTACTTCAGTTACTATTATTTGAGGTATTTCAGTTATGTGGAATGTGTTTTCTTCTATGCACATGGCTCCTAGGCTTTTTTGCGATGGGATGGATGTTTGAAATTGCATTTTGGTCTTTCATTTTGTCATTTTGCTGTATTTTCAAGCTTCAAGTATTGTTCCAAGTGAGGAAGCGAGTTCACCCAGATTGGGATGGGATTCCATGCCTCGGCTGAACTTGCTGGCAAGGTAGGGAGTTCCCCCAGACTGGAATTGGAATCTGTTCCTTGGCCCTACTCGCTGGTCCGGGAAGGAATCTGTGGGCTTATCCCCAGGTGAGGAAGAGAGTTTCCCCAGTCTCAAAAAGGATTCTGTGCTTTTGCCCGACTCCCTGGTTCTGACTTGCTGTTCCCAACTCACTGGTCACAGAGGGCAACCACCTGGTCCCCAGGTGAGGAAGGGAGTTCCTCCAGACTGAGATGGTATTCCATGCCTTGGCCTGACTCACTGGTACTGGCAGGAAACCACGGGTTCTACATCAGGTTTGATTATTAACTGCTTTCACATCCTACAATGTCTTCAAAGTTGTGTTTTTATAAAAATAGCTATATAATGTTATGCTTAATTATATAGTCCCTGATGATGTGGACAATTCTATTGAAAATAACAAGAGAAAGCATAGAAGGTACTGTATATCACCTAATATTGTGGTCTTATATGTCTCTTTCATATCATGATTTTCTAGGAATTTGTTTTGTTGTCTTCTTTTGATCTGTTTTCCCCCATAACACAGAAAGCATAGATATACACATAGAGATTCACACATGGGAAGAATTTATAACCTATTTATTAGAACAAATAATATAATGCATAATGTAATGAACAGATACTCTGAAGAAGAAGTGACACTAAGAAACCCAATGCTAATTCTGTAGCATTATGATATAAAATTGAGCAATACTATTATTCACTGTTCAGAGTGATATTAGTCTAGTCTCTTATTTTTTGGGGGGGAATTGTAATATTAACATGGCTTTGTTTTAACCTTTTGATGCACATGCTTCATTTTCTCTTTCATAAATGATGTTTCTGAAGTAGAAGCAATATTTGGCATTAAGATATACATTTATAGAAGCTTGGAGCATGTGTTTTTGAAAAAGTTATGTTCTTTTCACATAACTTGTACATTAATGAATGTTATGTTTTCCAAGTTGTGACAAGACATCTGCTGATTTCCTAGCATCACTGGATATCATACCATGTAAATTATGTTGCCTGATTTTGTTTCTCAGTGGAGCCAATATTTGTCATTTAAGTAAACCTTTGTTTTTCTAACCATCAGAATTTTACTTGTTATGTTTATATTACATCTTTATTTGCTAGTAAGGTTTCCCCACATGTACCAAATGTAAACCATACTACTGTGAATTTCTGATTGTGCCATACTGACAGAATCATAACTTGTCTCCCATAGCACATCACAATATATATATATATATATATATATATATATATATATATATATATCAATATCTCAAGAAATTATAAAATTTGGCATGATTTATGAGTAACCATATTTGAAATCAATTTTTCTTAAATATGGAGTTGTTTTGGGGGGAAAGGTTGTTTTTGGTTGTATCATGCAAATGCCTTTATTTTATTCCTTGATGCTGTGAAAGCATTATATATTTTGTAATTATTACTGTTTTTTCCTAAAATACTGAAGTAATGGCATGAAGGGAAACCTAAATTTTGAGCTGTCAACACAGTAAAAAGTAAATTTGCTAAATTAAGATTCAGATTGTGTTTTGTTTTACTGAATTGTGAATTTATACAATGGCATATCACTTTATTTATAAGGACCAGTGTATGACGTTGGTGTTGTGTAGTGATTATCTTTAAACACATACACTGGGCCATGAGTCCCAGTTGGTTTCCTGTGGCCTGTGGTTTTCACTTCCATTTTAACATTCATGTAATTTGTAACGTGTTTAATGCAGTGTTGTTGAATACAAAATCTGCTTAGGAATTATGTTGTTAAAAACTGTGATGTCATGAAAACACAAGTGAACATTGCAGTAAATACCCCTAATCCAGTGAAAATAGCTTGCCCAAGTCTCAATTATTCTTGGGAAAGTAAATTACTCACCTCTTATGTAATCACCACTAAAACTATATTTATTTTGTACCTGAAGAACCTGATATACTTCACAAAGTAAAAGACACTGTGAAGTAAATTGTCAGCTTCTATGCACTACAGCATGTGGCCAGATCCCCTGCAGCATATTTCTGCATACCATCAATGGGAATATTTGGAGTTTGTATTACAGCTAAAAATAGAATACTGCATCTATAAGAATATATCCTGAGTACATGCACTTTCTCATTTTACCATGAAAGTAAATCTTGCTGGTCCTGTTGATGCATGCTTGTAATGCTAGCACCTCAACGGGCTTAAATTAGTGGAAGAGGAAGTTGAGTCTGACCTACACAATTAGAGTGACCTTGTCTCAAAATATATCTTCAAGTTCTGCAGATGTTGCTTAATGCTTTGGATCTCCTCCCTTTCTTCCCCAGCATCAACATTTTTTAATACTCACAATTGCACATCAGTAGTTGTCTTTTTATAGGTTGGCCATGTAGCAGTTATTCCAGAGAATCACTTGTGAAACACATTTGTTTTCGCAGTGACCATCCTGAGCATCATTTGGGCAAGTGTCAGTTTAACCCATTCATTCTTGTATTGAATACAGTAGAATTGTCACTTTTATATTCCTTGTTATTTTATAAAAACTAACAAAAATTATGCAATTTTTAATCATTTTGTATTTAAATAATTGCATTGGTAAGGAGTTACCTATAAAGATTAGGCTAAAGATGATTTCTTTAGTTCAAGCATCAGGAGAGAATGAGATGGGAGGATAATTGCTTTGAAGCTGACTTTGGGAGTCAATTGCTAGATGGTTTAGCAGAGTGTGAAACAGTTCTTTTTATGCCTGCATTTGAAGTTTAAGGAAACAAGTACGTTGAGGTCAAGAATATAAAGGTACGATAGGGTAAAATAATCACTACTGCAAATTGTGATTTTTCTTTTACTCAGGAAGTGTACTTTTTTGGTAATTTGAGCAGCAGTCTCAAATATGCCTCTATTGGAGTAAAGCATAGTGAAACATGAAAGATCCAGACATTCCATGTTCTGAATGTAGAGGTATTAAAAAACATTTTTTTAAATACTATTCCTGCTGTTTTGTGTAGAAAATAAGATACGGTTACAAAAGAAGCAAAAAGGACTTTGTAAGATTTTAATCCTCCTGCATAAGCATACAAGCCACAAAAAAGTCAAACCAAAAGGATGAAGAAATAAAATACAGAATGAGAGAAATTTTGCCTATTACTCCCTGACAGCTGACATGTAAAACCAATAGGAACGTGAAAGGAATGCACATTTTTCAGAATATGTACAAAGTGCAAAGAAATACTTGAAGAACTACTGAGCATTTTTGCACAATAGAGAAATGCAAATAGGGACATCATTTCATTGTAGAGAGAACTAGTCACCATAAGATCTAAAGAACATTCAGAAGACTACAGGAGAAAAGGAATTATTTAATCTTTTTGGTGGAAATGTACGTAAGTAGTTCAAATACTACTGAATTTTTAAAGTATTCAAAAGACTAAAATTAGTAATGCTCATTAGTGCAGTGCTTCCTTTAGTGGGTCTCTTCCTCAAAGAGTTAAGGACATATTGCAGTGATTCATGCAGATTCCTGTTACTGCAGCAATAGTCATTTTTCTGTGGAGAGCAGCAGCAAGCACTGCTCCATCACCACCAAATACCAATGACGAACAACAAATACTCACTAGTGTACTCCATTTGATAAATGATGTGATATTTTATTGTGAAGTTGGCTGTGACTTAGGTTTTCCAGTAGACTACAGGTCAGTGTAAATATGATAGTCATGCTAATGTCACAAGGCCATCACTAGTACTCTATTACGTTCATTAGATTTGATGTATTTATCTTTTTGAGAAAGCATGTTGATATGAAGTTCAGGCTGGCTTTGAGGTCACATTATAACCCAGAGTGGTCTCAAATAATTCTCCTTCCTTAGTGTCTCAAGTACTGGGCTCCACACAAGAGCCACCAGGCCTAGTTTATATTTGGTATATTAAGTGCATATTCAAGATATTTTATTTCAACTGTTTATGTTGTTAAAGTATTTCCATATTTTACCTCCAGCATTTGTAGAAACTTTGGCCTTATTGAGGTGGTGATTTGCATATCACCAGACTCATGACATTGTCTGCTGTGTTCAGAGCTGTCAGTGTACTGCAGTGCAACATAGCTGTACAAAACTGTTTCTTTTTCTACTTTCCTTAGAAAACATTTTTAAAATTTCCATGGATAGTCAGAGAGTCAATAACCCTGGCTAGAGTTTCATGCAAATGCTGATATTTAAGTACAGTGTAGCACTGACCCGAAGATAACTCTCTGTCATCTGAGAGTCTCTATAGTCCTTTCTGTACACACACTTTGTGCCTGTGCCAGCACCTGTTGTGTGTCCCAGAGTCTGCTGCAAGGCCATGGAACACATAGCTTTGTGACCGCCTCTAGACTGTTGTCCTATATGCCACTCTGCTGAGGCAGAGTACAGCTTCTGGCAGGAAGCCAGAGGCTCTGAGGCTCTGAGACAACACTGGTTTTTCTTTTTGTACATAGATAATATAATATTTCTGTAAGAAAGACAACACTGTTCCATATTTCTACCCAGGAAGACAGAAGATGAATCTGGAGACTGTGGATTAGACAGGTGTGCTGCTCTTCTGCTCTGCCAGCCTGGTATTGGGTGGGAACCTGACAGTGGCCCAGGCTTGTATCCTCCCAGGACCTGCACCAGCCCACAAGGATCTGCCCTCAGGGCTTGTCAGACCCAGTCACACTTGACTTAGGGCAGGAATTGTGTATGGGGATTCACATTTTTAGTCAGGCCTTAATGATACTCTGCTGGATTCAGTGAGTCTGAGTGGCTTGTCGCTGAGTCTTGTGACACCTGTCCTGGTCTCTCTCCTGCCTCTGGGTGCCAGAAGGCTGGGGACAGTGAGCCCTGTCCTTTAATGCCCTTGTCATTTGGCATTTGCCCGCAATCATCCTGAAGGCTCTGGGATGAGTGAACCATTTTTTCAGTCATTCCCACATGGTCTACCTATGCGGGATCCTGAGGCTGGGGTCTCATGTCCTGGGAAAGCAGCATAACCTGCTCCCTGTTCACTGTCTTGAGCCAAGTGTCTGTAAAGACCAACTGTCACCAGACAAAGGCCTGGTGACCTGAGCCTTCAGAGTTCTGTTTGGACCTGTCACCAAGGAAGTGAGGTCATGCACTGGGGTCCACAGTTTGGCCTTCCTCTGTGATATCACCTTTATTTTTGTTGTGGAACAAATCTATGTCCTCCTTAGAAACAACAAGTTAAAATGTTAGAAAACTGTGTATACATTTAGACTTTCTGCACTTTGAAAATTTTAATGCAGCAAACATGTAGATGCTTCAGATGTGTCAGGCTGGGTGCCAAACACAAATGTCCATCCAAAGGATCCATTGTCTCGGAGGATGAAAGACACATTTTCTTCTGTTAAAGATTCGTCAAATGTTAGGATGACTTCCTTTCTTGGGCTTATCTTGTTTAATTTCAGTTCCATTAGGAAGCAGAATACCCATAATAATTTTACCAAACAATGTGAAGGTCTCATGTTATAAACCCCATATATGAAGGGGAGGAGGATTCATAGCCAGTTTTACTCTCATGTGCTTAGGAAAGATTATTTATTCATCCTTAGATGTTCAACTCAGCTATACACTGTAGTGCTCCAAACTCTGATCTCCAGGGAGGGAGGATAGCAGGTGGTGAGTACAAGGGGAGGTGACATCATCACTCCATACTGATGGACACATTTGCATCACTACTGGAGAAATTGTCTGATAGCTGCTGCTGTCACTTCCTTTCCTAGCACGCCAATCAGACCATGGGCTTTGTGTCCCTGATGGGTAGTTTCCATTTCCTAGAGGTGATGGTGCTGAGCCTTTTCAGTTGTAATACTCTTTGGTTGGTCTCCTTGAAGCAGTGTTTCCATGCTGGGCTCTCTCTGTGCTGCCAACACCCACTATTATGTGGTTGAACCAAGCACATGCACCTGTCACCCATCTTGTGATGGCCATTTTTTTATATTTTTGGGTCAGACTTCAAAAGGAAGCTGCCACACTCATTCTTACACAAGCATTTGAGCGGATACTGACATTTATTTCAAAGAAAATGCATCATATTGCTGGTGTATGGATAACTTAGAAATTCTTGCTGTATCTTTGGAAGCAGATGTTTAAACCAGAGTTATGTGGTTTCTTTTTTATTTTGTTTTGTGTTATTTTGCTATACTATATTATGCTCTGTTATGTTATATTATGTTATAGGTTGGTGAGGATTTTGAAAGTCCTTCAGGGTGTTTTCAGTATTTTCTGCTTTGGTTTTGTATAACCAACCTGATGAACTTTGAGAATATCAAAAACTTTGAGGAGTTTTGTTTTGGAGAAAATTTAAAGAGGAAAACACAATCAGGAATGTTGTTAAACACCTGTCATTCCAGGCCTCTGAGGCAGAAAGTTTGTGGTGAGTTTTAGGTCATCCTGGGCTACAAGGGAAGATCAAGGTCAGACTGAACTGCATAGCAAAACCTTGTCTGAAGAAAAAAAGAAAGAAGAAAGAGAGCAAAAAAAAGATAAAAATGAAAAGTCCAAAATTGACTTTCTAGTGAGACATCTTCGTGAGGTTCTCTTGCATGTGTACTTTAGTCAGCACACCTAGCATAAGGTTTACCATCATGGAGACATTGATGTTCTTCCAGGTGTTTGTACTCTTTCAATTTTTAAAAGGCTTTTTACTTAGATGACTGTAGATATGCTGCTGAATATATCCTCTTAGGATTTGGGTAGTTCAGTATGAAGAGATTTTGATCAATCTGGTTTTTTTTCTGTTCTAAATTTATATTTAGTACCAGAATTTGAGCAAGGGATTACTTTTTTTATTTTGAAATAATAACAAGAATCATATAAAGATACACTTTTTAAGTGTATAAAAAGATAAAATAAGTATAGATTAATAGTGATTAGTGTACTTTGTTCAGTGACTTCTGAGATTTCTTAAAGATCATTTGGAAAAGCTTTGGTTTGGTACAAATTTTAAGACATGGTCTCACTAATTTTCTAAATTTCCTAGGCTAGGATTAAACATTTCCTCATCATTCCTCCCTGTCCCAAAGTGCTGGGATTATAGGTGTATATTATCCTGAGTTGGCACTTGGTAGCAATGTTGTGTATTCATGCAATAAAATGTTTGGCTTTGGTCTTCAGACGCTTTGTAGATGGAGTCACTCTAGTTAAGCTGTCTGTCACTTTCCTAGCCTGCAGCTTCTTTCACAGTGACTAGAACTGAAAATCTCATTAACACTGTTAGTAGATTCTCTTTTCTAACTGTGGTCAGCAGGCACTTCAGAAGATCACTCCAAATGCCTACGGCACTAGGATTGAGGCTTGGTATCTTTGAAACACATTCTCTCTCTCTCTCTCTTTTTTTTTTTTGATTACTCATGGATTTTAATGATTGTTTGAATTCAAATCACAAGAAAGGTGCGAAGGTTAAAGCTACTTGGGGCACACTCCCCTCCAGAAGGCCAGGCCAGTGTAAAAATTTATTTACCCTCCTGGTGTCAGTTGCAAGGTTTTTTTTTTGTTGTTGTTGTTGTTGTTCAATTTCTAGGATTTGAATACAGAGCTTTGCATTGGCTTCTTTGTCTTCCCCTTTTAACACTTTTCTTGTTTTGAGCCAGGTCCTTAATAAATGGCTAAATTGCTGAAGCTCACCTTGAATTTGTGATGCTCCTGACTCTGCCTTCCAGACTGCTAGGATTACAAGCCACACCACCAGACCCAGTCTCATCATAGTGTTGTTAAAAACTTATTGGCTGAGCAAGGAATGGTGAAAATGCCTGTAATGCCTGTACTCAATTGGCTGAGGCAGCAGGATTCCTGGGAGTTCCACACAAGCCTGCAACATATTCTGAGTTCAGCTCAGGCTACAATGACACAGGGAGACCCTGCCTATAAACAGAAAATGAAAAAATAGGGAAGAAAAGGAAAGGAAAGGAAAGGGAAAGAAAGCAAAGAAGAAATAAATAAAATGCCTAGTGATTTTGTCACTTGCTGTGCATCTGGGCAAGCTGTTTTAGTCTGTGGTCCTTTTCTTCCAGTGTAAAACCCTTTTGACTACTGTTACTTTATAGTTCCTGGAAACTAGTATTTTGATGCCTCTACTTTTAATGTTCTTTCTATGGCTATGTACTTCCTTGTGAATTTTCATATTTTTTTATGTTTCTAGGAAAATGGCACTGATACTTTGACAGGAATGGCACTGAAACACCTGGTTGCTCTGGGTAGCATGTACATTATAACATGAATTCTTCCCATCCCTCATCACAGTATGGCTTTTCTTCTGTTAGTGCTCTTCTACTTATTGCATTCCAAGAAGATGTGAGTTTGCTTCAATTTAACCTAATCGTTAGTTACTTTTGATTATTTGTGAAATGAATTGTGTTCTTTGTATTTGAGACTACAATTTGTTTGTACTATGTAGTAATGAATTGATTAGGGAATGTGAATTTGTTCTATAAGGTTGTCAATGGAGTTTAAATTTCTTATATACAATGCTGCACTCTCAGGAGAACTGCAACAACAATTAATTTTTCCTTTCTGACTTGGAAGGCTTTGCTTTCTCTTTCTGGATTAAATTCTATGGCCAGGACTTTGAGTATTGTATGTTGAAAAGAGTTGCAAGCCTTGTCTCCTTCCTGACCCTAGAAGCTAAGCTTGCAGGTGGTCAGCCTCTGAGCACCATGTCAAGGATGGAGCTTGTCATCCTGTGCTGAGGTCCATTCCTCCTACATATAGTTATAGTTTATGAATGATTTTTATCATGAAAAAATGGTGACCTTTTGAGCTTTTCAAAGCTGTTTTTCCAAAGTTTTTTCAAGGGTTAGCTGTGCCTTATGCTGTGAATGTGGTAAGCAACACTTAATAGTTTGTGCGAGAGGGAACATTCTTGCACCACTGAGATTGAGCCCAGTGTTGATCGTGTTGGTTAATTTTGAACATGCTGGTGAGTTAATGTGGCAAACATTTAGTTGAATACTTTTGTGTATGTTCGTTAGGCATATTAGCCAACAGAGTGTTTTCATTTATTTTATTTTTAACACATTATTGTCTAGCTTCATTCTCAGGATGACTTGTCACTTAAAAGAAGTTGGTGGTGGTTTTTTCTTCAACTTGATGGAAGAATTGAAAAAGAAGCAGTATTCATTCTTTATCACATACTGGATAAAATACACCAGTGCATGTATTGTATCCTAGCTTTGTTGTTATTAAGCAGCTGTGATGTTTACCCATTGCCTGTCCTCCTTATTGCTCTGTTCATCAGACTGTTTCCTTCTGATGTGTGTGCTTTGAGGACATCAATGGACACCACATATCCTTTAAGGGTCACGTCTCATTTTATTTACGGATGCTACCATTTACTTTTGTATCTTCAAACTATCTCCATAATATATAATTTTGTGAGTAACTCCTTTCAGTTACTCAGTTTTTAATGCACACTCTAGCAGGGTTTGGTTACTGCTGGAAGAAACTGGGGCTGGTGAGGGCCTGGTCTCTTATTTAAGGCTTTGTACCCTGACGTGCCTGCAGTGCCTCCATCTCCTGGCCTGCACCCTTGTGAACACCTGTCCTGCTCCATAGCTATGGTGAGTCGACATGTGGCAGTTCAGATTTGCACTCGGGTGGAAAACATTCAGTCAATTTGAGCTCTATAACAGACTGACCTTCTCATACAGAGCTCTCCTGAGTGAGATACGGGGCCTCAGGCATATAGGGAGGAGCTCTGGAACCATTCCAGCTCTCTCCACTGCAGTGTGGAGTGTGTGACACTTTCCTTAGAACTCACTAATGGATGAGGCAGCCTGGACTGGGCCCCATTTAGCCATGGTTCCTGCTAGGTGCCATGGTGTCCTGCACCTCTGCCTGGACCATCTCTCTGACTTCAGATATCCACAGAGATCTGAGAAGACTCAGTCTTCCTCTACCAGGCTCTAACTCTATGCTGAAGCTGCAGGTGAAATATCTGTGTTCCTCAAATTCATCTTATATATATTTAACCTGGAAATTCCACTTCTATGGCTCATAAAAAATGAGATTGATAGACACCATATTCTCTTCTTAGTCAGTTAAGGTGTGGACAGTTAGAAACCATGAATGTTCCACAGCACAGCTGATGAGTTATTTATAAATGACATCCACTCAAAATGCTGAAAGAAGGCCATGTACCTGATCTTTTCTGAGATGGAAGAGAGCTTGTGTCCTGGCCTCTCTACACCAGCAGTGAAGAGACACAGGCCTGCACAGCAGGTGAGGACAGAAGAGAGGAGCTGGTCCATGGCAGACCTCTCATTTTGGGAGGGATGCCATTGGGGTTTTTCCACTGCATTATTTGTAATGCTCCACTCAATATTACTTCTCTCCTGTTCAATTCACTTAAGAATAAATAGTTGGTATTTTCTTGAATAGGTGAGTGGAAATGGATGACTTAATTTTCTTTTATCTGTAATGTAGGATAAGCATATAGAAGAACATTCAAGCATCACTTTATAGATATATAAAATAAGGAGTCTTTTTATTCAGAATGGCAACACATCATTCATGACTCACTTTTAAACCCCCACCACATAAATCCATGCGGATCCTGCTGGGGTGGGTGTCCTGCGCACCCTACCTGAGAAGTCACTGTGCTCATCTGTTTCTGGTAGAGGACACCCAGAATCTTCTTCAGAGTCTCTTTTTCCAGCAAGGATGTCTTGAATCTTTTTGTGTTCAGGTCAAGCAGTGAGTGTGCAGCATGCAGAGGAGCCCAGCACCTCCTGCCTTACACCCATTTCCACCACTGCATCCATGCTGCAGCCCTGCAGGCCCAATAAGGTAGAGCCACCAGTGTGCAGCAAAGTCTCTGCCACCTCAGCCCCAGGGGCCTCAACTCCTGGGTCCTGGCCTCAGCCTCCACCGGGCTCCAGGCTCTGCACTGAGATGGACTTACATAGTGGGCCAGACACACCATCAGTGCCTTGGCACTAAGTCCGTTTTCCACAGTGACCCTTCCATTCTGCAAATTTTGATCCTTTCCTTTGTAAATGAGGCTGAGGCATTGGAGACAAAACCCCACACATTAGCATTACTTTTTGTTTTTCTTTCTTTTTCCTGCTTTTCTTCTCTTTCTCCTTCTCCTTCTTCTTCTTCTCTTTCTCCTTCTCCTTCTTCTTCTCTTTCTCCTTCTCCTTCTCCTTCTCCTTCTCCTTCTCCTTCTCCTTCTCCTTCTCCTTCTCCTTCTCCTTCTCCTTCTCCTTCTCCTTCTTCTTCTTCTTCTTCTTCTTCTTCTTCTTCTTCTTCTTCTTCTTCTTCTTCTTCTTCTTCCTCTTCCTCTTCCTCTTCTTCTCTTTATCTTTGTCTTTGTCCTTGTCATGGACTTCTTAGTCTTCTTCTTGGTTTCTTTGTTGCTTTAAGCATATATTTAGAGGTGCATTTTGCCAAAAACCCTACTTTGTGTTTTCACTTTCCAGTTAACTGAAGTTTTTACAGATCTCTACTGCAGTTCTAATTCTATGTGTTTGAATGCTCAGAATCCATTCTGCAGCTTGGTAGAATGAGCGAAATAAAGCAGAAGCTGCACTTGGGGAAGATTCCGTGCATTTTAGCATATCGTACAACAACCCCTGACTCATGGCTTTTTACCTCAAAAGTATGGACTTCAGCAGCAAGTGAGTCTGCCACAGACAAAATGAGTTTTCTGTATGTATTTCAAACAATCTCATTTCCCCTCAACTTGTGAAGCACATAGTATAGGTTTCTTATGGCCAAACTTGAAAAATTATTTCTAGTACATGAAAGGCTGCCACTGATCCTGAAATCATGACAGAACATTCTTGTAAACATATAGTCTGATCCACACTCTGGCGGACAGAAGCTAAGAGAGTCAGAGATGGCTGGCACAGATAGAAACACCTCAAAATTGTCAACTACCAGTTGCAACAAGCAGGAACCACGTTGCTGAGCTTTCACTGTTGGGTGATGGAATTGTGTTGTTGGTTTTGCACTAGGTTTTCTGAGGCAGCTCAGTAAATCTAGGTTGCTGCCTGGATCCCCCTTCCTGCAGTGCAATACAAACAGAAAGTCATGAACATGCATCATTTATTTGAAAATTTCTATTGCAGTTATGAAACATGTATGTATAAGAGTCCACATCTCTGCCATAGCAGACCTACCCACGTGTATTACCACCATATCTTGTAAAGGGTCAGTTTATTTATACAAAATGCAGAGTGATGTTCTCAGCCTTGATTTTCCAGACTGGTGCATTTCTTGAAGGGAAATCATTTCTTGAAGGGAATTTCTTGAAGGGAAGTCATCAGTATTCTTGAAGGGAAGCTAAATGATTTAGTTTGAGTAAACTCCAAGTATGTTGCTGTGCTTCTGTGTGACATCCTCGCTGCCAGACATGAGGAAGGCAATGAGTGGGATCTGCTCGAGATTTAGCTCCAGAAGGACACATTTTGCACAGCTATGTCAGGCAGGGCTCTCCATCACCTGACTGGCCACCCTTTCCCAGTGCTGTCTCTGGCTCTGGGAGGTGCTGGATTGCAGTGAAGATTCCCAGTGTAATGGCTGGCCCTGGGGAAACCTTGTCATGCCATGAGTTTGTCATCCTTAGCCCTGCACATCTGTGGCCCTGGGGCCAGGGCAAGGTTCCCCCAGCTGCAGTGAACAGCATCATCCAGACAGCTCTCCTGTGCGTACTCTATGTGGAGGCTAACACGGGTCCCAATTCATTCCTGCTTCAAAGAGTACTGTGAATCAAACTCTTGAAAATTTGTGCAGCATTCTGTGTGGGAGAAAACTCTATTCTTAGTCCTAGGAGTTCTGGGGAAGGCTGTTTAGAGCTCTGATGGGTGTTGCAAGATAGGACTGTGCTCTACCCCCCATGTCCTTCCCATTGGTGTTCAACACCTGCCTTAAAATATGTAAGTGGATGTGGAAACAACACATTTCAGGGATGTGTGCCTGCATGAAACCAGTTTAGGAGGCTCAGTGTTTTGTGTGCTGGTTGGCCATGTCTGGTGATTCCTTTGAGTTAGAAGAATTTGCCATTTCCCTCACAAAATGGACTCATGAAACCTCTTTCACACTTGTAATAAAAACCATCTATCTAACTATTGGCTGTGAAGAAAGGTTTCCTGTTTTGGTTTTTACATTATTGTTGTTTTACAAATGCAATATATCTGCCCTTGTAGCTCCCTTTGTATCACTTAAATCCCAGAAAACATTGTTAGAAATGAAAAGATCAGTACATACACAATGGTGTCTACATTTTCCCTGTAGACTTTTTTTTTTTTTTTTAGGATTTTCTCTTCTTTCAAAGAGCAGTAGCAGCCAGTCTCCTCCAGGAATGTTTGGCCAAACAGAATCTGATGCGCTGATATGAAAGACGCAGGGTAGTAAATCACAGTGAGGGAAAGGTCAGCACAGGGTGGGGACTAGCAGGAGAGAACAGGGGTATGGATGGGTCCAACACTGAGCTGAAAGCTGGAACTCAACAGATGTAAAGATTGTACCAATTGACGATGTGCTTACTTTTGACTCAACTGAACATGTGGAAACTAATGAAATCTTAACTTAAAATTATCTTAGAATTTAATGTTTTAAAGAACTATAGATTTAAGAGTAGAAATGAAAACTGAGAAATAGAAGAGGTAAAGGGAAGGGGAAGCGAAGGGCAGGTGCTTTGCAGGACTTGAGCCCTAAGTGGAGCTCAGGACACCTGTCATGGACCCAGCGAGAGGCCTGCCTTGGAATTCCACCAGACTGGGTATCTGACCTTGATTTTCAGATTGATCCCAGAGCTGGGGAAGTCATTGGAGGTGAGGCTGACACAAGATCTGTAAGTAGACCTTGAGCTCAGTCCAGTACCAGCCCTGCTTTAGAAAAATCCCCAACTCTCCTTGCTCCTTACAAGCCCCAATGCCTCCCAGGGCCTGCCAGGGACAGCTTTGTGCAAAAATGCACCCCAGGAAAACTTCCCATTCTCCCTGACCCCACTCAATTCTGCATGCCTCTGTGTTGCAGGAGGCCCCAGGTCTGAGAGTCTTTCTCCCTCTAAAGTGCCCCGTGTCCTCCTCAGAAACCAACAGACCCAGGCCAATTCCTTCTCACTGTAGTTCTCATTTTCAGTGAGCTAGGCTTGGCCCAACTCAATCAGATTAGGTTGGGCTGATTGTACCACCTTGCTTAGCAGCACCTGCCAGTACCCAAGAAAACAAACTCTGATCCTGAGGAGGACAGGTGTAAGCAGCGCTCCAGGTCTGGCCCCCCTCCCAAACTGCCCTCCCAGGGTATCCTGTGTGCTAACCATAATCAGCCCTTGCTCACAGAGGTCTCTGGACAGTGCTGTGACCACCTGTCCTCCACTCTTCAGGAAGCCTCAAATGCAACTCCCTTTTTCAGCCTTGTGGCCTGTTGCCTCTGTGACAAAGAGAGTGGAGTCTTCAGTGTTACTGTAATCATGGGTGCTCAACAGGTGGCTGCTCTATAGCTATCTGAAAAGTGAGTGGATTGTGGATTGCTTCCTGCCTGCCTTTTCTCCACCTTCAGTTCATATACGATGCATCACCCCATTCTGTGTGCCTTCGTGGGACACCCCTTCCCCTATTTAATGTCCATGTGTACAGAGGCCAAGAATTAGGGACACTCACCGTAATGTGGGTAGTACCTGGTCAACTCTCCAGGGTGACTGTGTGGCCTTCATAATATGGAAGCACAAGAGACCGGTGTTTGCATCTGCTCTGGTCATTGCATTATGGTCAATGCCTGGTACATTGATAATTTAAGGTGCCCATCAGCTCCCTCCATGATGTCTGTGTGGAGCTGGGTCATCTGGCATCTCCCAGAGATTCTTGCTCTGGATACCATGGAAGCACATGGAATGACTTCCCAGTGTCCTTCAGAGTGAAGACAATATCTCCACCCAAGTGATGGGTCCCTGGTAAGAGGCAAAACTTCCCCTTGGCAAAGGAAAAACTGCAATGAAGCCAGGGTCCCTGGTGTGAGCAGACCTAGTTTTAGACCCAACTCCTCCTTCCTACTTCCCTTGTCAAGTTCGACAAGACACAATGCCTCTCAGTTCCTTTCCAATGTGTCCCCCTGAACTATGGCATCTGCTTCCTAGGGACATAATCAGTAGTGAGAGATGACACTTTCAAACCTTGTGGGCTGGTGTCAGGTGTACACAGGATACAGAATTAGAGGTGAATTCCATGAAGGGGTGGCGGGGAGGTGAACACAGTGCACACAAGCCTGGTTCCTGCTGTATGGTGGTGGAAATTACACTCACCTCTTGGACATGTTTCCCTGGTGGCATCATGAGGGAGCAGAAGTTCATCAGATCAGCCATCATTATGTTCCCTAAGCATCTGAATTTCTTCTATGTATTGGTGTTGTGGCCTCAAGTCAGGACCTCACACAGGCTAAGCAAGCACTATGGATGCAGATGCACCCTCAAATCTACCAGCACTGTGCCTACATTCACACCTGTGTGAGTCACCACACCCATGGCAAGGATGCTCAACTGCTGACAGCTCACCATCTGATGGCCAGCTCCTGAGTAGCCCATTCTTTGAGAGTGGGTCAGACATAGTGAATTTTGTTCTGGTTTCTATTAGCTGGGATGCAATTGGGCCCAGGTCCTCACGCATGGTAGGCAAGTGCTCTGTCTTGAGTTCTCTCCCCAATTCCTTACTTGTTCTTAATAACAGAACATGGCAGATGTAATGGGATGTGACTATCAAGGTTCACACATAAAATGACTGTGACCAACCTCCTGCTCTCTCCCTCCTCTGTTCTTCCTTCCTTCCTTCCTCTGTTTCATTCTGTCTTCCTCTCTAAATCTCTGACTATCTCTGCATTTTCCCTGAGGAGAGGCTGACTCTTTGCAGAGAAAAAGGGTAACAGACAGAGGAGACATCAGACCTCCATACTAACTCTGTTCCTGCCTGTTAGCAAGAGAGAGAGCCTGAGAACAGATTCTGCCACAGCAGTGTTTCCACTGAGACTGCAGCCTGGTCAGAAGAAACTATGGTGGATCCCCCAGCAGCA
This sequence comes from Cavia porcellus, assembly GCF_034190915.1. Taxonomy (NCBI): domain Eukaryota; kingdom Metazoa; phylum Chordata; class Mammalia; order Rodentia; family Caviidae; genus Cavia; species Cavia porcellus. The sequence continues at coordinate 8,296,192 of NW_026947515.1, forward strand.
CCTCCTAAATTCCTGACCCACAGAACCTGAGAGAACTGAAGTTTACCTGTTTGTACCTAAGTTTGAAGCCACACATTCATCAGTGGTCACTGATGCACTATAGCAGATGTGAGGTTCTGCCCCCACCCCTGTCCCTTGCCCACTCCTCCCCTCCCTTATTCTCACCAGGCCTTCTGTTCTCACTTCTCATCTCTTTCTTGACTAAAAAAAATTGACTTTGAATCTCTAAATTGTTGGTCCTGTGTTTTCTGAGGCATACAGAACTCCAGCCATCTAAACCAAAGCAGAACTACACATAGGCATATAATAATCAAGATCCCAGAAATCCAATATAAGAACAGAATATTAAAATCTGTCAGAGACAAGAAACAGATCGTCTATAAGGGAAAGTCCATCAGAATTACATCAGACTTCTTGGCACAAACCATCAAATCGAGAAGAAAATGGAGTGAATCATTCCAAGTCCTGAAAGAAAATAACCTATGGCCCAGATTGATGTATCCTGAAAAGTTTTCCTAGAAATTAATGGAGAAATAAGATGCTTCCAAGATAAAGAGGAACTGGAAGAATTCACAACCACCAATCCCACCCTACAGAGAATAATATAGGACTTTCTAAAGAGAGAGAAATTCACCAAGATTTCAGGAACAGTGGTAGAGAGGCCACAATGAATGGAGCAAAAAGCAAAGGGAAGAAGACAAATAGACAACTGATGACAGAAAAATAGAACAACAGAAATGAGACAGAGAAGGTTGGATATAATTTCTAATGCAGATGTCCTATATACACTAAATTAAGGGAAAAAAAGAGAATCACAGGCAGAGTGGATCAAGAAATAGGGCCAACTGAGATGCTCTTTATAGGAAGTATAACTGACCTGAAGAAGGGTATTTGGACCAAAATTGAATATGAGAAAATAGAACTCGATATGATAGGGAATGAGAGAGTAATAGGGGCAACTGGACCAGTATTTATGGGTAGGTTGGAAAGAAAGGCTTTAATAAGTAAAGAAATATAACTAGAGATCAAGTCCAGGAGTGAGAAAGTTCAGAAACACTTAGATAAATAGCAGGTTGCCCACACAATATAAAACCAAGGGTGTTGGGGAGACCCAAAAACACACAGTACACCCTGGGGGAGTGAAAGGGGAAGAATAGACTTTAAAAAGACAGAAGAAGATATTGCTATAAGTGTATCAGGAATTAAAACCCATATTGCTTGTACCACTCTGTTTAGATAGAACTTATTCCATCCCAGTTTTTATACAAGCACTAAATCTGAGGGCACAGACAGCTATCCTAAAAATATCAGGATATAGCACAGTAATCATCTTTAATTTCCTGTTAACTTAAATCAGATTCCCCTATAACTTATACTGTTATATCATTACTGAATTTATTTAAATCTGATTTGTTTGATTGCTTCTTGTTATTGACTATTTTATTCAAAACCGTTAGGTTGATAGTATCATCAGAGTGTAGACAACTATACTGAAAATAGAAATGATTCACTATAATACCCATTCTGGCTTGTTTAATATCTGTTTTAGTAGCTCTACACTATCTACAAAGTTCTATTTCTGTTAATACTGTTATGCAGTGATATATTCAATTATACTTTATCCAATGATATAGCCATTTTTATCGATGATAACAAGAGACAACACAGTAACCATGGTAGAACTCCTTGTACAGCAGTTTTATATGTCTTTTTAGTTTTATGTATCTCTAGGATTATGTTTTGCTCTGTCCTGCTTTGTTTCTCCCTCTAATATAGAAAGGGTAGTAACACATGTTAAGATGCATGCTTCCATAAAACCTATCAATAATGTAGAAGAACTGATTTTATGATACATGATGAAATGAACAAATACTTTGAAGGAGAAAAAAGGGGACTACAGTACCCAGTGCTGGTTCCATAGTGTCATGATGTGAAATCAAGCAATACTATTAATCTTCAACTAGAGTGATTTTAATCTGCTTTGGTTTGTTTAAACTCAACATAAATGAAGATATGGATAAATACATACATGTTTAAGTGTATAGGATTGATTGCCATATTACTTTGTTTTCTTTAGACAGTTGAACAGAACTATTTGCAGTCTCCCTGTTTGAATTCCCTTTTATATGGTCCACTTTTGTATCTTGAACAATTATTTGTAAGAGGACAATAAAACACACAAACTAGTGATTTATTACTGTTTATTCTTTAATTTGAATGTATGTACTATTTATGCCTGCTTTCTGTTTTGTTTTGTCTTTCTTTAAATAAAAATAAATTTAAAAATATAAATAAATAAACAAAGTCCCTTAGCAGTTAGATTGGTGGACCAAGCTCTGATTAATAAATAAGAAAGCAGCTGTCTGGTAACGTTTTTAACCAGTTTTTATCCATTGATTAGAGACCTCAATGATCTCCAGATCACTATAGGAGACACCTCAAATAAATTTATGAAATTTATTCCTAAATGTTCACATTGGTCATTATCAAATGAAGTAATACATATTTTTGGTTTGATGATGCGTGTATAAAGGTTTCACATGGTTTTGACAGTCGATTTTAATCAACTATATGATGTATTGCATATATTCATAATTCTGGATACATAAGACTCTATGATTGTAAAATGGGGATTACTTATGGTAACAGATTTTTGTCTCATGTGCACACCTTTGCTGCTAACAAAGACATGTGAGATTCACATTCAACTAAAGATCAATAAGTTGTTCAATAATACAGAAAATCTTCTTGTGTTTTAGAGAAGGGTGATTGACTGAAAGGGATATTTTATGTCAAAACAAGAATTTAGATTATTACAAGATTCTCATGATTGTCATGATGCAATACTATGTATGGTTCTGATTCCTGATATATTATGTAAAATATGCAACTGTTAATACTGTAGGTATTCAAATGCTAAAATGTCCATGGATAGAAGAAAATAGGATTCATTTAATGTTCTAAGATGTTTCATGTTTAGATAAAATAGTAATATTACATTTACTGCCTCTAATATACTGTATTGTTACGAAAAACTTCTTTTGGATGTCTGACAGCTAAGGTTTGGAAGCCAAAACTTAGAGAAACAGATGAGCTAAATGGATAGCCAATATTTTGGCCCCAGCCCTTTAAGATTGGTGGACACCCAGGATATAAAATAACCTCTGATTGCATCATCCTAACATATTCAGTGAGTCCCTGGTTGTCTCATCAAGGAGATGATGAAACCACAGAGGAAAGTCACCTTCAATGCAAGGTGTGCCTAAGAAGAGTCACAGGAGAAAAATCTCCCAAGCTTTCACAGAGAGCAACGTGGTGAAGCAATGATTGTGACTCTTCTAAGTGGCTGACACTGACAGAAGAGCCATGAGTTGTTATGCATGGTTCTAAGATAACTCCTGAGAAGACCAAAGTGACCTTGATAGGAAGGTCTTTTGGCAACTCTTGGAGGTGGACTAAATGTCTTTTGCATAATGGATGTATATGAGTCCTGGGGGCCAGGGGTGGAATGTCATGGTTTATGCCTGTGTCCCCAAGGCCTCATGAGTTTGCATTGTGCATTTATGATGGTTCATTATCTAGTGCTCGGATTGATGGTGTCAGTCCTAAACCCACATTGGGGTGGAGCCAGGATGTAATTCAATGGCAGGAAGAAGGTGTGTCTTGCTTTTTGCTGGTTCCTCCTTGCTCTTTGCAGCCTCCATGCACTGTAGCCCAGCCATACCTGTCTGCCTTGGAGCCAACTGAGTGTGAACTGAAACCTGCAAAAACTGTAAGAAATAAATCTTTCCTTTCTGAAATTGGGCTTCAGGTATTTTGTCTCAGCAACAAGTAAAAAGTAATTAAGACAGAATTTGGTACCTAGGAGTGGGGTCTTTTGCTGTGACTATTCTTGACCATGTTTTTCGAGAGGCTTTGGAAATGGCTTGTGGGCAGAGTTTGGAAAGGCTTGGACATGTCATTGGATGCGTAGAGCTGGAGCAGCTTAGGCTGTTCTGTAGAGGGGATTCTGGTCTGAGCTCAGGAGACCAGAAGGCTGATAGAGGGCCTGATGAGAAGAACCAGGCTTGCGAGGTTTCTGTTGGGAAGAAGGACTGCATTGGTGGTTGGACTCCACCTGATGTGTGTTATGGCTTGGCAGAAGGTTTGTCTGCATTTTGCTACTGCCCAGAGACTTTGCTTAGACTGAGACAAAGGGCAATGGACTGATTAATTTTGAAAAAGAAATTAAAAAGCAATCAAACCTTGAGGCTGTGGCATGGATATTGTTGGGGGCTTTTAGCCAGATTTATGTTGCATATCAAAAGCAAAGAGATCAGCGGGATAGTGTACAATGCTGTGAGTTTGGCCAGAAGGAAAATTCCAGGAAGACTGTGGATTGCAAAGACAGAGTTGAGATTTTGATTCCTGAGGAGAAACAGAGAGATAAGAAAGATGGCCACAGGGCATCATAGGAAGGTGGTCCCAACCCTGTGCAGCCTCACTGCAAAAGTGAAAGAATTTGCTCAGAGGGAAAAGCTGCAGAGTGCCATGTTCTAGAATGGGAACAGAAGCCACTTGAGGTTCCAGAATGGTGGCCCCTTTGAGAAGCTTTGCATCACAATCATGTAAACAGAGCTCTGCAATCCAGGCAACTGACCCCTATAGCCAAAAGACAGAAAAGCGTAGGTACTGCTCCAGTCAGCAGCAAACCTTGGTGGCATCCACAAGGTGCTGATTTTAGGTGCAAGGAAAATGCACAAATTCTGAGGCAAGATGGCATCCATCTCAATTGCAAAGTGCCTGGGAAGCCAAAAGGTGTGCCCCTGAGAGGGCAATTTGTGAAGACGTAAGGGTGAAGCCAAAGGTGCGGTGGAGACTGCAGATGTTTGGAAAAGGCAAGAATGTGGTAGATTCAAGGGAAGCTGCAAAAAGAGAGCAGAGAAGATTTAAGAGAAAAGCTGCTGGGGTTAAAATTGCTGGAAATGCCATGGGGGTGGAATTTCCCAAGCATTTTGGAGTTTGCAACCAGATTGCTTCTGATGCTGAACATGGAATTCTAGGACTTAATGTTCACCCTGCTGGACTTCTTTTGTTTCCAGTACTTTATATTCCCATTCTTGTAACTTTTGGAATGGTAATGTTTACCTTGTGCCTTTGCATTTGAGAAATGTTTAACCTTGTTTGATTTGTACAGGGGTTACAGTTAAGAGTTTGCCTTAGTTCTTGGAGGAGACTTGGGAATTGGACTGTTCAGTAATGCTGAAACATAGGATGTTGGCAACTCTTGGAAGTGGACTAAATGTCTTTTGTATAATGGATATACATGAGTCCTGGGGGCCAGTGGTGGAATGTCATGGTTTATGCCTGTGTCCCCCAGGCTTCATGAGTTTGCATTGTGCATTTGTGATGGTTCATTGTGTAGTACGTGGATTGATGGTGTTAGTGCTATACCCACATAGGGGTGGAGCCAGGATGTAATATAATGGCACGAAAAAAGTGTGTCTTGCTTTTTGCTGGTTCCTGCTTGCTGTTTGCAGCTGCCATGAAATGTGGCCCAGCCATGCACACCTGCCTTGGAGCCAACTGAGTGTGGACTGAAACCTCCAAAAACTGAAGAAATAAACCTTTCCTTTCTCAACTTTGGCTTCATGTATTTTGTCTCAGAAACAAGTAAAAAATAACTCAGACAGTAGTTAATGCAGATCTCATGTTAGCTTGGCTTTGGACGTCCTGGAGGAATGTCTGGCCTCTGGAAGATATAGTGCAATGTAAACGCTTGGCTGTGGGAGAAGCTAGGATCACTAACATCCTCTGACAATTGCTGGCTATACTGTTAAATGGTTGCTGTTATGAACTGATGGACTATGATGAGTTTAAATTGGAGTTCTCCCCAATGCTTCCCAACCTTAAGCTGGCCAACCTTCCTGGGATTCCACAAAACAAAATAAGAGAGAGTTGTTGGAAAGGGTTGAAGATAAATACATGTGCAGGGCTGTGGTGTGGCCTGGGCATGATTGAATTGAGAATGAGGAGACACCACAAGGAACAAGATAGGCCACAGCTGAGGCCACCTAGAGACTTCCTGAATAATTTTTCTTAATTAGAATCATCTGTTGCTCTGTGGGTTCCTTGAACCTCTCCCAGGGGCCTGCTCAGGTTTTTACCATTGTCCACTCACTTCCTTGCTTGTTCTGATTAAATATGGGCTGCCTAGTGACAGGTGGCTGGTTGCTTAGCAGAGTTATGAGTTCTAAAGAAGATTTCACTCTTCCTGTTGCCCTCAAGACAATGCCACTTCTCTCCTTCTTTTGGTCCTTTGCTGTGCAATTTTTGGGGGGCTAGATATTTAGGCATAGGCTCCAATAAAAAATTAACTTCCAGATAGGATAACTGTAAGTTTCCTGAAAATTTTGTTGCATGTAAATTTTCTTTACCTGTAGATGGATGTGTTATTATCAACAAATATTTTGCTAACTTATCAACATATGCTTCCTTATTAACATATTGAGGGGTATTATAGTGATTTCTCAGAAAGCATGATTATACACCTCTTTACATCATTGTGAGTATTCTGCATAACTTTTCTAAGTCAGTACTTATAAGTGAAATTGGTAGAAAATAACGGAGGCCTCCATCAACTTGCTAAGTACTATGTAACATGAGTCTCGGTGTTTCTAGCAGTTCATTTGTTTTAACCATGAATTCCTGACCAGATGCCAGTTATGCCTGCTTGGCACAGAATGGATTGTACAGGAAATTAAGTGGTTTTGATCTCCAAAGAATTGCTGGAGTCAAACTGAAACAGGTAAGTGTTAAAAAACTGTTAGGGTTTACATAGATTAAAAACTCATTTACATAATTAGTTGAAGAATGAGTTGATGCATTTGGAAGATTATTCAGAACACACAGCTAGCTGAATTATATTAGATATTTATTTCTTTACTTTTATACAGGTACAAAAGACCTGACTTATAGAATTTAATATAAATATATTCTTTATCTCATGGTTTCCATGAGGGATGTTTGATTTTGACTGTTTCCAAAGCATAAATATCTTGGAAAAAAGGGAAAAGGAAAAGGTACCATTTTATGAGATCAAGAAGCCGGAGACAGTTTCAGAACCTGAGAGGAAGGATCCAGAGACCAGATTTGGTTCATGGGTTCCAACACACATGGCTGCAGTTTATACATATAGAAGCAAGCATAGTAATCTCCTACACATTTCTGAAGCCAAAAGGTGTTAACAAATGGATCACCAGGCTTTAGGGAATACATGACTTCTAGGAATATTAAAATCCTGAAGAGTGTTATACTGAGATGCTAAAAATTAAAATAATTGATTAAAAGATAATTAACAAAAATACTTAAAAAGATAGTCATTAGTAATATTATCATTCTACTGAGCTCATTGCTCTAGTAACCAAGCACCAACCACATAGTTATAAATTAACTGACCACGTCATTCTGCTGTTCTGTAATGCATCATCCCCCCCACCTTAGTGACCTGTGTGCTATGTCAAATTTTGTTCCCCTTGTAAGAGACAAATGATGCTGTGCCAACCACTGTTCCCTTTATGAGAGACAAATGTTCCTGAAATTGGCAGACCAAGGGCTATGAATAGGCCAACCACCCACTGTGAAATGCCTCTGTCCTCAAGCAAAGGGGAACAAAGGCCCACCTTATGTCTGTTTCTCATCACTATGTACTTACTGATCAATGAGCTAATCATAAATGAACTATAAAAATCAGTCAAAACTCTAACTCAGTTGCACAGCTTTGCAAATTCCATTTGCACTGTGTCACTGGGCCAGCTAAAATAAAAGTGCTTCTTTTAAAAAAGATGTCTTTCCCCATTCATCATCTTGGGGTCTTGCCCCGTTTTTTCATCATGGGGCCATGTTTTTTTTTAAAGTAGAGTACAACAAAGAGCTGAGTGCCAATTAGTGACAAGGGAACTATACGGCAAGGGGAACTTAGAGTGTGAAGTCCTTGGGTGTCCCTGCCTCACCAGAAGGAAATGTTTAATTGGATTAGGTATTTGGTTCCATTTCAGCAATAATTGTCACCCCCATGCTTCACAATATGATCACTTTCAGAATTCAGCATTTTTATGAGCCTGAATGAGTAGCAAGCTTGTCTTGGAGAACTGATGCTTGCTTTTATTTCATCCTTACTCTGTTGCAGACCATTACTATCATTTAAATGTAATGTCTTCACTGTAACTGTGCTCCTTTTGTGTTCACATACTAGGTTTCTTGGTGGAAAATTAATAGAAATGAGTGAAAATCATGAAAATGAAGTCTGCTGCCTCTAACACAGACTTCCAACTCTCTGTTCTGTTGTGTCCTGCCCTGGCCTGTTCTCAGAATATTTTCTGACATCAGTGGATTTTTATTCCTGGAGGATTGAACGTGAATCCTGAAAACATTTGCAGCCCATTTTGGAAAAAGTCCACTGATCCTTGAAAGAAAGCAGGGGTAGCCATGAAATGGCAGGGATAAATAAGAAATTTAGAGAAGACCTAACACCATCACTTCTCAAAATTTAATGAAATCGAATGGGAAATTGTACTTCTCAGTTCATTCCTGGAAGCAAGCATTACCCTGATACCAAAACCAGAGAACAATCCAAATAAGAAAGAGAATTACAGACCATTCTGCCTAGTGAACATTGAAGCAAAAATCCTCAATAAGATACTGGCAAACAGACTGCAGAATATCATCAAGAAGATTTTACATCATGATCAAGTGGAATTATTCCCTGGTACTCAGGGGTGGCTCAACATACATAAATCCATAAATATAATACACCGTATTGTCAAATCCAAAAGCAAAACTCATTTGATCACTTCAATAGATGCAGAAAAAGATTTTGACAAAGTCCATCACCTATTCATAATAAAAAAACCTACAAAAATTGGGAGAGATGATCTTTATCTCAATCTGATAAAAGCCTTTTATTACAAACCAACAGTCAACCTCATACTAAGTGGACAAACACTGAAAGCTTTCACTCTAAAATCAGGAACAAAACAAGGATTCCTACTGTCTCCACTCTTATTCAATATAGTCCTGGAAACTAGCTGGAGCAATTAGACAAGAGAAAGAAACAAAAGGAATAAAGATAGGAAAGGAAAACCTTAAAATATCATTATTTGCAGAAGACATGATACTCTACTTAGAAGACCCTAAAAATTCCACCAAAAGACTTGTAGTTTAAGAAGCAAATTCAGTGATATAGCTGGTTACAAAGGCAACACTCAACAATCAATAGACTTCATAAACAAGAATAAAAATCTCATGGAAAGAGAAATCAAGGAAACAATAACTATTACAATAGCACCCAACAAAATGAAATACTTAGGAATCAACCTAACAAAGGATATAAATGATCTCTACACTGTAAACTACAGTACTCTCAAAAAGGAGATTGAAGGAGAGATTCTAAAATGAAGAGCTATCCCATAGTCTTGGGTAGGGAAATACAGTATAGTGAAAATGACCATACTTCCAAAGCTATTGTACAGATTCAGTGCAATCCGAATCAAAACCCCATAGCATCTGGCCTGTTGTGATGCCACACCTGGCCATCGGTGTGCAGAGGAGGAGCTGGGCAGATCTGGGGTGCCCTCATCGGCCTCTCTGCGTATCTGGAGGACTCTGGATATCTAAGCCCAGACTGTTGGAGTCCCCCCAGGCTTCCAGGTGCAGTGAAGGGGAGAGATGGGTTTGAGGCTTCCACATCAGCCTCCCCATTCCGGTTGCACTTGGAGAACGGCTGAGCTCCCAACGGGTGGGCCAGTCCACACTATCAGCCGAGCCCAGCCTGTTTTGCGGCCATGCCTAGCCATCGGTGTGCAGAGGAGGAGCTGTGGTGATCTGGGGTGCCTGCATCGGCCTCTCCGTGTGTCTGGAGGACTGTGGATATCTCTGTAAGCAGGGAGGGACCACAGGTTCCTGAGGCATCGCGGCCTGTGGTGAGTACCCTAACGCGGCTGCAATTGAAGAACTGTGGAGCTTCCAAGGGGCAGGTGGGTGCACAGTGTCCCTGAGGCCCAGCTTGTCTGGAACTGTGGAGTTCTGAGCAGGCAGAGGAGGGCCACTGGTTCTGTAGGCCCAATGGCTTGGGGTAGCGTGGTGCCAGAGTCTCAGTAACTGCAAACATAGAAGGGGATTTTCAACAGATCCTGAGGAAGCTTTCAAATAACACTTGAAACACAGAAATATAGGAAAATGACAAAACGAAAGACCAAATTACAACCTCAAACCTCCAGCCAATCTCAAGAAACCCTAGGAGCGATGTATATAGAAGAAAATATATCCCATCCACCTCATATATTGGACACAATAGCTACTGAAATTGACAAGCAACTCCAGGAAGCTTTAAAGAAATTCAAACTCGAAATAATCTCCCAGATAAAAGAAGAAATGATAAAAGAAATGAAAGAGATTCTAAATATATCTAAAGAAAACACAGATAAAAAATTGGAGGAACTAAACAAAAAGATAGAATCCCTAGATGAGCGATATAAGAAACAAACAGAATACATAATGCAGATGCACAGAGATACACAGGAAATAAAAAACTCCACTGAAAGTTGTAAAAACCACCTTAATGAAAGTGAAGATAGAATTTCAGACCTTGAAGACAGGATTGCAGCTAGTGAACAGGAAAGGAAAGATCTTTTAAAAATAACAAGGAATCAGGAAACAACAATTCAACAACTGCAAGACGATGCAAAGAAAAATAACATAAGACTGATAAGGATTAATGAAAAAGAAGGAGACAACATAAAGAATGTCAAGAGGATATTTAGAGAAGTAATAGCTGAAAATTTCCCAAGCATGAGATCAGAAACTGACATCAGGATCAGTGAAGCATATAGAACTCCAAACAGTCATAACCAAAATAAAACTACACCCAGACATATAAAAATCACCATCCCAGAAATTCAACATAAGAATAGATTATTAAAAGCTGTCAGAGAGAAAAGACAGATCACTTATAAAGGAAAACCTATCAGAATCACAGCAGACTTCTCAGCACAAACGATAAAGTCAAGAAGAGCATGGAGTGAAGTATTCCAGATCCTAAAGCAAGATGATTTCCAACCAAGACTGATATATCCTGCAAAACTATCATTCAAAATAGATGGTGAAATGCGATACATCCATGACAAAGAACAGCTGAAGAACTTCATGAACACCAAACCAACCCTGCAAAAAATATTGAAAGACAGTTTAGATACACAAAGGAAAAAACCACTAAGCAAAGCAAATAATTAAACAGAACAGAAAGATAAAGATGCAACAGCAGAGAGATAACATTCCTACAATTAACCAGCATTTAACAGTAATAATCATTAATATAAATGGTCTCAATGCACCAATCAAATGAAACAGACTAGCAGAATGGATCAAGAAACAAAATCCAACCATATGCTGTTTACAGGAAACCCATCTAACCCAGAAGGATACTCACAGACTGAAAGTCAAAGTATGGAAAACAATTCTTCATGCAGCAGGAATCCAAAAAAAGGCAGGTGTAGCCATTCTGTTTGCAGACAACGTGAACTTTAAACCAACCATGACCATAAAGGACAAAGAAGGTCACTACATACTCGTAAGAGGAAAACTCCAAGAGGAAGAGATAACTATCTTAAATATATACGCACCAAACTCCAGAGCACACAGTTATATAATACAATTATTAACAGAAATGATAACTCAAATTATCAGTAACACAATTGTAACAGGAGACCTTAATACGCCATTGACACCAAGGGACAGATCAACCAGACAGAAAATGAACAAAGAAATAACAGAACTGAATCACACCTGTGAACAAATGGGTTTGATAGACATATACAGAATGTTCCACCCAACAACATCAGAATACACATTCTTCTCAGCAGTACATGGATCATTTTCTAAAATAGACCATATATTAGCTCACAGAACATATTTAAGCAAATGCAAAAGAGTTGAAATCACCCCATGCATGTTATCAGATCATAGCACTCTGAAATTAGAAATTAATGATAAAAGATACTGCAAAAATTCCACAAACACATGGAAACTGAATAACACACTCTTGAGCAATCAGTGAGTCACAGAAGAAATTAAAGAAGAAATTAAACAATACCTAAAAAAAAATGAAAATGCAGATACAACTTACCGGAGTCTGTGGGATGCAATGAAAACCGTTCTGAGAGGAAAATTTATTGCACTGAGTTCCCACATCAGGAAATCAGAACTAATACAAATAAATAACTTGATGCTACACCTCAAACAGCTAGAAAAAGAAGAGCAAGTCAAGCCCAAAGCCAAAAGAAGAGAGGAAATTATAAAAATCAGAGCAGAAATCAATGCAATAGAGACTAAGAAAACCATCCAAAGAATCAACGAACCAAACAGTTTGTTCTTTGAAAGAATAAATAAAATCGATAAGCCCCTAGCCAACCTTATTTTAAAAAGGGAAGAAAAAGCTCAAATTCATGCAATAAGAAATGAAAAAGGAGAAATCACTACAGACCCAATAGAATTACAGAAGATCATCAACACCTATTTCGAAAACCTCTACTCTCAAAAGTTTGATAACACAGAAGAAATAGACAGATTCTTAGAAGCATATGAAGTACCAAAGCTAGATCAAGAGGATGTAAAACTGTTGAATAACCCAATCTCTGTTAATGAAATTGAAAATGTAATTAAGTCCTTACCCACCAAGAAGAGCCCAGGCCCAGATGGATTCACTACAGAATTCTACAAGAAATACAAAGAAGACCTAATGCCGACACTCCTCAAACTAGTCAATGAAATTAAAAGGAAAGCAATCCTTCCTAAGTCATTCCTGGAAGCAACCATTACTCTAGTACCAAAAGCTGAGAAAGACACAACTATAAAAGAGAACTATAGACCGATCTCCCTAATGAACACAGATGCAAAAATCCTCAATAAAATATTGGCAAATAGGATCCAGCAAACCATCAAGAAGATTATACACCATGACCACGTGGGATTCATCCCAGGCATGCAAGGATGGTTCAACATATGCAAATCAATAAATGTAATGCACCATATCAATAAAGCCAAAAATAAGAATCACATGATCATTTCTATAGATGCAGAAAAAGCCTTCGATAAGGTCCAACACTTATTCATGATAAGAACTTTACAGAAAATTGGAATAAATGGTATTTACCTCAATATAATAAAGGCCATTTATGACAAACCAACAGGCAGCATCATACAAAATGGCCAAAAATTGAAAGCCTTTACTTTAAAATCGGGCACAAGACAAGGATGTCCTTTATCACCACTCCTATTTAATATAGTACTGGAAGTACTAGCCAGATCAATTAGGCAAGAAAGAAAAATAAAAGAGGTAAAGATAGGAAAAAAAGAAGTTAAATTATCATTGTTTGCAGATGACATGATACTCTACATAGAAGACCCACTAAACTCCATTGAAAGACTCTTAGATACAATAAATAAATTCAGTAATGTGGCCGGATACAAAATCAATACTCAGAAATCAATAGCATTCCTATACACAAACAACAAAATCACAGAGAGGGAAATAAGAGAAACTGGACTATTCACATTAGCAACCAAAAAAATGAAATATTTAGGAATTACTCTTACGAAAGAAGTGAAAGACTTATACAGTGAAAATTATAATACACTGAAAAAGAAAATTGGAGATGATCTCAGAAAATGGAAAGACATCCCTTGCTCATGGATAGGAAGAACAAACATTGTGAAAATGGCCATTGTCCCAAAACTGTTATACAGATTCAATGCAATCCCAATAGAAATACCATCAACATACCTTATAGATCTAGAGAAATCACTCCTAAATTTCATCTGGAACCAGAAGAGACCTAGAATCGCAAAGGCAATTCTAAGCAGCAAAGACAAAGCAGTAGGCATCACAATCCCTGTCTTGAAGTTATACTACAAAGCAACAGTAGTAAAATCAACATGGTATTGGAATCAAAACAGGACCAAAGATCAATGGAATAGATAAGAAGATACAACCACAACTACAAACACACTCAACCACCTTATCTTTGATAAAGGAGCCAAGCAGGTTCATTGGAAGAACGACAGTCTCTTTAATAAATGGTACTGGAAAAACTGGCTCTCCATTTGCCGAAAACTAAAGCTAGACCCATGTCTATCACCATGTACTAAATTAAAATCTAAATGGGTCAAAGATCTGAATATTAAAACAGAATCACTAAATTTATTGGAAGACAAATTAGGTAGAAACCTTGGAGACATAGGAGTAGGTAAAGAATTCATGAACAGGACTCAAACCACACGGGAAATACTTCCCAGAATCAATAACTGGGACTATTTCTTATTAAAAAGTTTCTGCATGTCAAAAGAAATCTCCAGCATAGTGAAAAGAAAACCCACAAACTGGGAAAAGATTTTAGTGAACTCTCTCTCAGACAAGGGCCTCTTGTCTAAAACATATAAAGAATTAAAGAAACTCAGACCTCCGAAATTCAAAGATCCAATCCAAAAATGGGCATCTGAGATGAATATGCAATTCTCAGATGAAGAAATGCAAATGTCAAATAAATACATGAAAAAATGCTCATCATCATTGGTCATTAGAGAACTGCAAATTAAAACCACACTGATATACCATCTCACTCCTGAAAGAATGGCCAGGATCAAGAAAACCGACAACAAATGCTGGAGAGGCTGTGGGGAAAAAGTAACTCTCCTGCACTGCTGGTGGGAGTGTAGACTGGTACAGCCTTTGTGGCGATCTGTCTGGAGATTTCTCAAAAAGTTGGGATTGGAAATCCCATTTATTCCAGCTATTCCACTTCTAGGCATATTCCCAGAAGAACTGAAAGCATCATACCACAGTGATATATGTGCACCTATGTTTATAGCAGCACAATTTGTAATCGTCAGATCTTGGAAACAACCCAAGTGTCCATCAACTGAGGAATGGATAAAATTTGTGGTATTTCTATACAATGGAGTATTATTCAGCTATAAAGAAGCATCACATTGAGATATTTATCAATAGAAGGGCACAGCTTGACATCATACTCATCAGTGAAATAAAGCAATCTAGCATGTGTGAATACCGAATAGTTTCCCTAATGTAAGTAATGATTCAAATATATAAAAATATGTGGTAATCATGATTCCCCATTAGGTGGCCTTGAAGCCTTATAAAGTTTTCACTCATTAATTAGAAAGGCTTTATTCTGGGCTTCTTGATATGGAAATATTTGAAGCTAGAGTATATGAAGTTTTATCCAAATATTTCAAGGAAAAAGACAGACACTATGGTAACTACTATTAAGTCTGGTTATATGGTGGTGAAGTACTAGGTTGCTGAAACAGTCATGCTTAGACCTCTATTGTTACATTGTTATGTCCTGTTTTATCTCAATCTCCCCCTTATTCTTTTAAAAAATTATTTAGTCATTTTTATGTTTGTCTTAATTAAGGGAAAAAACTTAAAAAATTAGGATATATAAATAGTAACTCTTTTTGATTTCCTATTAACTTGTTTTGAAGTCCTGTAATACTCCCACGATCGTGTTATGACTGATTAGACTCTGTTCCATTCTGTATGATAGTATCAAGTTTGAGGATATAGGCAACTACTTTGAAGGCAATAAGATTCACTAAGATGCCCATTCTGGTTTGACTATTATCTTCTTTGGAAGTCCTGTAATGCTTACAATGCCTAAGTTTTATTGGTCTTGTTCTCTACTGTTTTGTCCAACTTTATGATATCTAATGAGATAGACAATTCTTTTTAAGGAAACAAGAGACAACGTTGATAACCATTGTTGATAACCTTGTACTCTGTTCTACACCATATGCTATGTCTATCCTTGGTTTTGACTGACAGCTTTGTTTTGCCATATTTGACTGTATTCTCTCCCCCCCCCGCAAAAAAAAACGTAATAAGCACTAAGGAGTAATAAAATCCAAAATGTGTAAATTTTGTTGTAAAAAAGAGAGGGAAAAAAAAAGTAAAAGAGCTCTAACGGATATAACAGCAAGTGTGTTTAGGGGTGTTAAATAGCTGACTATATCAATGCTTTTGGATCATTGAACACAGCTGTTTGCAGTCTCTCTGTTTGAATGTCTACTTTGTATTCTTTGATACTGTGATTTGAGCAACTATTTTCAAGATGATAATATGTAATCTATTAACAGGTGATTTCTTACTGTTATGTTTTTTTTTGTAGTTATGTATTACGTGTACCCATACACTACTTTGTTTTGTTTTGTGTTTTTCTCTTTTTCCTCTTAAATAAAATAAAAAAAGAAGCAAATTCAGTAATATAGCTGGTTTCAAAGGCAACACTCAACAATCAATAGACTTCATAAACAAGAATAAAAAACTCATGGAAAGAGAAATCAAGGAAACAATAACTTTTACAATAGCATCCAACCAAATGAAATACTTAGGAATCAATCTAACAAAGGATGTAAATGATCTCTACACTGTAAGCTACAGTACTCTCAAAAAGGAGATTGAAGAAGAGATTCTAAAATGAAGAGCTATCCCATAGTCTTGGGTAGGGAAATTCAATATAGTGAAAATGACCATACTTCCAAAGCTATTGTACAGATTTAGTGCAAACCCAATCAAAACCCCGTAGCATATCTCAAAGAATTACACAAAATAAATCCTAAAACTCATCTGGAACCAGAAGAGACCTAGAGTAGCAAAGGTGATGCTGGGCAACAAAGGAAAGATAGGGTTCATCAAAATTCCTGACTTGAAATTATACTATAAAGGTATTGTGATTTAAAAAAAACGATGTGGTACTGACAAAAAACAAAACAAACAAAACCAGATGCAAAGATCAAAGGAACAAATTAGAAGATGGAGAAATAACCCCAGACCACTAAACCATCTTATCTTTGACAAAGGTGCCAAACAGAGTCATTGCAAGAAAAGCAGCCTCTTTAATAAATGGTGCTGGAAAAACTGGCTCTACATGTTCTGAATATTATCTTTCAACGTATATTAAGCTAAGATCAGAATAGATCAAAGACCTTATATTAAAACAGAAACATTAAATCTGCTGCAAGATAGAGTAAGTAAAACTCTTGAAGACATTCATGTAAGCAAAGTCTTTATGAAGAAAACTTCAATTGAACAGCAAAAATCAAAGAGAATTAAGTGAGAATCTCACCCTACTGAAAAACTTTTTAACAGCAAGAGAAATCACTGAGTGAAAAGACAACCCACAACGTGGGAGAAAATGTTTGCCAACTGTTCCTCAGACAAAGTATTACTATTGAGAGCACGAAAAACTAAAAAAATTTCAGTCTTCCCAGATTTAAAGACCCAATCCAAAAATGCGCATCTGAGGTGAAATACACAGTTCTCAGATGAAGAGATAGAAACAGCAAATAAATATGTGATAAAATGTTCTGCATCACTCGTCATTTAAGAATTGCAAATTAAATAACACTGATATGTCACCTTGCCCCAGAAAAAAATGCCTACTGTCAAGAAATCAAGCAATAACGAATGCTGGAGAGGTTGTGCGGAAAAAAGAACCCTTCTCCATTGTTGGTGGTAAAGCAACCTCTGTAGAAATCAGTGTGGAGATTCCACACAAACTAGCTCTACAGGTCCCACTCAACTCAGCTATTCTCCTTCTGGGTATCTACCCAAAAGAATAAAAATCATCATACTACAGTGGTATATGTGCACCCATCTTTATAGCAGCACAGTTTGTGGTAGCCAGATCTTGGATGGAGTGCAGGAACTCTAGCTTGCCAGGCAGGCGCTTAAGCTAAATCCCTGGACCACTTTTTTTACTTTTCAACTTTCAAATAAAATGGGTTTGGGAGAAAAAACAAGGACTGAGGTAAAGACTTTCAGTGCAAATACCATCAGACGTGCTGAGGTCAACATTCCAGAAAACAGCCAGCTCCAGAAGCCTCCACAATCTTTCATTGGGGATCCACAGTTACAGGGTGGGTTTTTTTCTCTAATTATTCTTGGTGGGGAAGGCAGGCAGGAGAGCAGGAGCCAATCAGTGATGGAGAGGCTGGATGAAGAATTGTCTAATCAGGCGGGCCAAGGTAGGCGGTCTTTTCCGGTGTCATGGCGTCAATTGTAAGGCCAGGGCACAAAACGGAGCATTAAATGTTTGCTGGACCACTATTTTTTGCTTCTATTCGCTGTGGACTGCTTAGAAAGAACCTGGGAGACCTCCAAACTACACAATGGTGATGTTATGGGATGGGAGCAGTGAAATGGGATCCGATTGAGACCAGTTAGAAGTGGTGAGAAGGGGCTGGGGGTTTAGCTCAGCAGCTTAAGCGCCTGCCTTGAAAGCAGGCAGTCATGAGTTCGATCCCTGGTACCGATAAAAAGGAAAAAGACCAAAATACATAAATAAATAAATAAATAAAATTAAATAAAATAAAGAAACAAAGAAAAAGAGAAGGAAAAAAAAGTGGTCAGAAGCACCTGTGCTGTCTAGCGCTTGTGAGCTTAGCCTGAGGTCCACTAGTGCTAGCATGAGTCATCCTGTGTCCCTTTTACCTCTCGCTGGGGCTGGGACAGTTCTGGGTCCCTAGAATGCTGCCATCACTGTAATACCACCAGGGCACAATGCCATTTTTGAAATAGCCTGCTGCCCTTGCTCCTCCAACAGACTGGGCCCAGGACTGGGCATGAGGAGACCCTGATTCCGATGTGTTTCCAAGCTGTGTGCAGCTGTAATAAGCCAGGTCTCTGCTCTCATTCCTGTCAGCAACAGATATGAAAGCCAGAAGTTTATAAATGTCTGTGCTGCAGGACCTGATAGCCACAACTTCTCTCCTTAAACTTATGCATTTATATATTTTGTGGTCGCCTAAATTTATGCTATGTTCTCATATTTCCATGCTCATGAAAGGTGGAGGCAAAGGTTCTGAGAATTCAAAGATGTGTAGTGATGTGCCTCAGTGGAGGAAGGCTTCCCAAAAACCGGATGAAATGCTGTGTATTATACAGAACAATGCAAAGAATTTCTGAACATACTTTATGTGACACATGTGCTCATAGATGATGTTTGGGAGAACAGCCATAGAGGTTTAAATTTTGAGAAAAATAAAGCAGATATAAAATTGTCATCAAGGGCAGGGTAAAGTGTGCTTGCTAAGACAAATTCCAGAAAGGGATGCCTGTTATATTCTCACTGAAAAATGCCTAAATGTAGTCATTTGCATGAACATATACAAGTGATATCCTTCTGAATGAAAAGGAATGTGGGTGCCATCTCTAAATTAAGAGGTGATTTAATAGCTTGGTTGATCATATACATTGTTGAAATATGGAAATGCTCTGCAGTGGACTTTACTAAGTGGTGTAAAGGAGATCCCATAAATTGAAATTGTGCAGGGATATCAATAGTTTAGTCATGAAGGGTTTTCTGCTTAGGGTGGATCAGAAGAGCATGGGAAGGATGTGGAAGTGACTGGCAGGATGCAGTGTGCCAATAGCAGGACATACAACAGAGAGGGTATTCCCTGAAAGTCAGGTAGTTCTTAGGATAAGCATGAAGTTAAAGTTGGCTTATGATTTCTTCCCTGAGGTGAAAAACACCAGCTCTGGTAAGAATCAGTATTCCACATCCTTGTCAACCCATGAATTCTTTGTTCTTCACTTGAGATCGAATTTTGATTATCTCTAATTATGACCCAGTGTCATGAAGACAAAATTTGAAAGTTTTTTGTAACAGGGATCGAACTCATGATCTCAAGCTTGCTAGATAGGTGTTCATGCTGCTGAACTAAATACCCCACTCTGAAAGTGTTTTCTGTATACTATGTATGATATTAACATTGTTCCTCAGAAAATGTTGAATATTGTGGAATTTTTCTATATTGTATGGATATAATTTTTAAAGAAAACCAAAGGTGTCGTGTGCAGTCACATTTCAAGTTTCACATTGTCTGTGGGGTGTCTCAGTCAGGGTTTCTCTATTTCAGACAGCTCTGTAACTTAGGCTAGCCCCAAACTCAAGGAAGTTCTCCTGCATCAGCCTCCCAAGATATATTTCTTATATCTGAATGGAGAGTGATCACTTGGTGACACTGAGCTATAATTTGAAACTTGTGCCTGGTTTCATTGTTTATACATTTTTTACATACAGCAGTTTTCCATGAACATTTGAGTTATTATTTATGTATCATATTTGATGTTATTTATGTTTTGTTCTATGAAACCAAATTTAAATATCAAAATGCTCCTTACGTATATTAAGAACAAAGGACTAAGTGGCCTAAATGAGATTTGAAGAAATATCACTGTTAGTACATCAAAGGGATTCATGAGATATTTGTCCACCTCTGTGCTTTATGGATGCTGGTCCTGCAGGCTCTCACTATGAGCTCTGCTGTAGAGACAGTGCACAGGGACTCTTGCAGTGACTCAGCATAAGAATCAGTGCTCCTATCTGGCTTTTACATTAGCTGTGAGTTGCAATATAGCATCAAATTTGCTGTCTCAATATATGTGTATATACAAAAATTAATCCCCAAGATGTGGAATTAAGATTTGAAGAAATCAGTGTCCATTCAGCTGTTTTGTTTGGTTTTATTTGTGTAGTTTAGTTTTGTTTTATTGAGACAAGTTTTCTCTATGTATATCAGCTACATTTGAACCCTTTATGGAGCACAAAATTGCCCTAACATCAAAGCAGCACTCCTGTCTCAGCCTCTTGTGTGCTGGGATTATAGATATGTGTGTTTTTACCCTAGAAAATATTGAGGCTTGTAATGTAGCTGTGTTGCAGGTTGGCTTAATAGATGCCATCTTGAGCTTTGCATTTAACTAGTGCCCTGTATTTCATTCAGAAAAATGGAAAATCACTCAGGGTATACGTCCCAGGAGAAAAGCAAAATGAGCTGTACCCAAAGAAAAAAATTAACCTGCTCAACAAAAGAAGCAGAATACAGTTGTCATCCAAAAATTATTATAAGATTCTAGTTAAGTGATTTCCAACACGATCTTTTTGTGATTCTATCTTTTAAAACATCTCTAACTTTCCTGTTCTGAGCCTCTTGTTTAGATCCTGAAATGGGGGTGTGGGTTCTGTATGCAAGTGGTGCTGAGACCAGCTAATGAAATTCCACATTTCTCAATTGGGTTGCTTGGCTTCCTATATTATTGTTCACAAAATCACCTCAAGCTGCAGAAACCTTACTGACACAAGCAAACCTCAGGATTAAATGACAGTGCCCCTGAAAGGAAAGAATAGTAATGAAAAGGAGAAGAGAAAAAAGACAAACACCGTGTGCTATAATGCACATCTCTTTTCCCAGCAATGAAGAAGCTGAAATAGGAGAATGGTCATGTATTCAAAGACAGCCTAACCTACATAATGAGTGCAAGGCTGCCCAGAACTCCAAAGTAAGACTACGTCTTTAAATCAAAAAACTAAAATGAAAAAATAAAACAACCAAGTAAACAGAAAGACTATTAAAAACAAATAGTAGTAGAGCTGAGTGAAATTTGAGTCATGTAAAATGGGAATTATTGAATGATGTTGCAGAGGATAGAAGGCCATGTAGTGGCATCCAGGAGGCAGTGACTAACACAGACTTAGGAATGGCACCTATTGTGCTACAGGACAACAGTGACCTCCTTCCTCCAACACATTTGCAGTTCACTAGACTGAGGACTTCTAAAAGCTCATGGAAATGTTAAACTCAGGGCAAACAAGCAGCTTGAAATTCTGGCTTTGGAACAATGTCATTAGCACACATTTCTTATTTAAATTGAGAAAAGAGAAATATAATCCTGCCCCATATGATATCAAATACAGCAAGTTTAATGTCTCACAACATTAAAAATCATGTAGTGAGAAGGTTTAAAATGTGTTAGATTACTGATGTTATTGAGGAGATAAATTGGCATAATAGAGAAGCAGAATATAAGAAATGTAAAAGTGGTCCTTTACTTAAAGAATGTGGAGAGGAGCCGACAGCCACCAAGACTATGAGGCTATGCAGGGCCTCATGGCCACGATGATTCAACTTAAACTTCAGCTTTTTCTTTTTTTCTGACTGACTAGGGGGATATGGGGTATATGTGACTTTTGACTGCATGTGGTGCTTGGAAGGTACATTTATGTCATGCCAGGAGCTGATAGGAATTTTTTTAGGACCGTGGGAAAGAAATAGGAAGTTGTAATCAGGGAGAAAAGAGGAAGTGACCATATGAGTAAGCATCCCTGATTTCACCTTCTTCCACCTTGAACTACCACCATGAGGTCCTGTAATTGTTTCTAGGGCAAAACCCTTTCAAGTACATCCTTTGATTTGAATGAAGAAATCAAAACAAAGAATTTTTGCTATCTGCCTTCCTCCACGGCTGGTGGTAAACCATTCATAAGAAATTTTGAGTCATCTCCTTAACGCATTTTAGATTATAACCAAAATTACAGATCAGTTCACTTTCAGAAAAAGAAGCAGCACTTAAATGCAGGGATAAAGGCCTTCAATGCAAGTATAACTGGCAAGGTGAGATCAACATTGTGTGATACAAACTTCAACTGATTTCTCTGACTTCAAGAAAGAGAAATGTTTATATCGATATTGCTGTAGCAGAATGAATCTCCTGGTCTACTATGTTTGATATGAGGTTTTTTTTTTTTCTGTAAAGTCAAAGAATGAATTTTAGGAACAACAGAGATTAAGAGAAGAATGTACTTATTGAGAGAAATAAAGCTGCCTGAGATAGAGAGAGATGGAGTCCTGAGCAGGTTGCCAAACATTGTCCTTTCTAGGGAACTTTATACAGTAAAATCATGTGGTGAAATGAGTTTAGGGTTGGTAAACTAGGAACTCACAATGCAAATGGGCATAAGATGAGAAAGAGCTATGGTACCCAATAGGATTATTAAGTTCAGGTAAAGCTGATTAAATTGGGAACAAAGGGGGAAGGGAGTCACATAGAAAGCAGGCATTCTTAGGCAGTTGTGACTCTTCCCTTAGGAGTTTGGGAGGGTGACTTCTGAGTTCCTCAGTATGATAGGAACTATTTAGAATGTCAGTCTTTAGGATAAGGATACATTTCTTTGAATGGTGACTCCTGACTTCCTCAGAGTGCTAGGGAACTATTTAGAATATCTATCCTTAGGCTATGGATGAATTTGCTTATCATTGTCTTGAGCCTTGGCCAATAGCATGAGGTGTCAGTCTTCTCCATAGTTGCAAGGTATCTGGTCTCTTGCATGGGCTCCTTGGAGGACCTAGCCCTGGTTCATGCCAAGAGTATTTAAGTAACTCAGGTGCCTGTAACAGTACTGTTTGGAAAATTGATTAGAGATGTCTTGTGCTCTGGATGAATGATCTGGGGATGACAATGTGCAATGTATATACCACTGTTGCCCCCTGATTGACATGTTTTGAAATTCAATTTTAGTTGATGTGCTCTTTTTTCCTTGAAATAAAATGGATTTGAAAATTAAAAGCCTGAGGTAAAGCTCTTCAGTACAAACACTGTTCTGTCAAGCTGGGTTCACCACTGTAGAAGAATGACAGCTCCAGAAGTCTCTGCACTACAGTCTATCATTTGGGATCCTCACTTGCAGGAAGGGGTTCCTTTCCCTGGTTATTCTTGACTCAGAAGGAAGGCAGTATAGCAGGAGTCAAGCAGTGATGAAGGGGCAGGCTATATGAACTGTCCAATCAGGCGGGCCATTGCTGGCTGTGACTTCTGTCTCTTCTGGTGTCTCAGCATGATTTATCTGTTCTGAGTAAAATAGTGGTAGCAAAACACGTGCTGGATCTCATTCAGTACATTCAATATCCTGTGGCCTGATTAGCAAAGAACCTGAGAGATCCTGGAACCACGGAATAGTGAGGTTGTGGATGGGAGCCCAGAAATAGGGTGGATTGGGTGAAACCAGTTACAAGTATTTAGGAGTAGTTCCGGTGTCTGGAGCCCCAGGTATTTAGTTAGCTTCAGCTCCTGAGGTCCTCCAGCATTGCCCATGGGTCATTCTCTGTCACTTTTGCCTCTTGCTGTTGGCAAGGATGATTTGGGTGTCCTCAGAACCCTGGCTTCACTATGACAGCAGCAGACTCAAGTATCATCTTTGAAATTCATTCCTAGCCTGGTAACTCCAGCATCTTAGGCATTGGAAGGAACTTGGGAAGACCCTGAATATGATGATTTGTAGCGTGTAGAGCAGTAATGAGCTAGGTCTCTGCTCTTTTTCCTCAGAGTAGCAGATCTGGAATGTCTGGAGTTTATTAATGTATGTAATGCAGGGCCTCATAGCCACAATGGCTCAACTTAAACTTGGCTTTTTTGTATTTATAGTGATCTCCTTAAATTACAGTATATTCTCATATTTTCATCCTCAGGACAGGTAGTGGCAAAGGTCCTGAGAATTCAGGGATTTGTAGTAGTGTGCCTCAGTGGAGAAAGGCTTCCCAAACACCTGGTGAACTCCTGTGTATTATACAGATCAGTGCAAAACAATTTCTGAACATACTTAATAATTTAGGTGGCACTCCCGCTCACAGTCTAGGTTTGTAGAGTTTTGAAGTCTGAGAAAAATGAAGCAAATATGAAAGTGTTATCTAGGACAGGGTAAATATTTGTGAAGAACAAATTCCAGAAAGTTCTACCTGTTAAATTCTCATCGAAAAATGCCAAAATTTAGGCATTTGCATGGACATATACATGTGATATCCTTCTGAATGGAAAGAGGTGTCATCTCTGAATTAAGAGCTGATTTAGTAGCTTGGTTGTTCATAGAGTGTTTAAATATGGAAATTCTCTACAATGGACCTATCTAAGTGGTGTAAAGGAGAAGCCCTAAATAGAAATTTTGTTAGGCATGAAGGATTTTCTGCTTAGGATGGATCAGAGGAGTATGGAAAGGATGTGGAAGTGACTGAGAGGATGCAGGAAGCAAATAGCAGGACATACAACAGTGAAGAGAGGGTCTTCACTGAAAGTCAGGTAGTTCTTAGAGTAAGTGTGAAGTAAAGTTGGGTTCTGATTGCTTCATTGAGGTGATCAACACCAGCTCTGGCAACAATCAGTATTCCACATCCCTGTCAACCCATTATTTTTGTGTTCTGTACTTGAGATCTAATTTTGATTATCTCTAATTATGCCCCAGTGTCATGAAAGTGAAATTTGAATTTTTTTTGTACCAAGGATCAAACTCATGACCTATGCTTTCCTGGCAGGCATTCATGCTACAGAATTAAATACCCAACTATGAAAGTGTTTTCTGTGTAGTATGGAAGATATCCATATTGTTTCTCAGAAAGTGTTGAGTATTGTTGAATTTTTCTGTATTGTACGCCTATAATGTTTTAAAACAAACCAAAGATGTTTTATGCAGTCTCTTTTTAAGTTTCACTTTGTTTGTTCGGTATCTCAGTCAGGGATTGTCTATTTTAGATGGCTCTGTAACTTAGGATAGCCCCAAATTCAAGGAAGAACTCCTTCACCAGCCTCCCAGGATATATTTCTTATATTTGAATTGAAAGTGATCACTTGGTGACAGTGAGGTATAATTTACAGCTTGGGCCTGGTTTATTTTTATATACGTATTATTAAAAATACAGCTGTTTTCCACTATAACACTTGTTATTATTATTTATGTACCATATTTGATGTTATTTATGTTTTGTTCTATGAAACCAAATTAATGTTTCAAAATGCTGCTTAAGTATATTAAGAACAAAGTACTCATTGGCCTAAATGAGATTTGAAGAGACATCATCTGTAGTCTATCAAAGTGATTGATGAGATTTTTTTATTTAATTTTGAAATTGGTAAAATACAACAGAGCAAGGCAGCATAAGGCCAACTAAGATCACACAGTGAAATTGGTACACAACTTCACAACAGGTTACTGGGATAACAGTAATAGGTATCACAGTATATTTTTTATCTTTGTAATAGTTTTTCTTTAATCACATATATTAAAATGAGATGAAATACAGAACATTATAGAACTTATCAAAACAGAATATTGAATAGAGCAGTACCATTAATCAGAATAGACTGAAACAATAATAAAAACATTTTCCTTAAAAGTAATAGTAGAAGGAAGTCCCCTTATTTGCTATGGTCAACTTGCCAAGAGATGCTCAGATTTCCAGTTCCCATTTGCTAATATGGGGTGACAGGAGAAGAGGGGTAGGGAAGTGGGATGTTTGATTCTAGGTGGTGCATCAGTATGTCACTATTGCTTACTAGGGAGACAGGCTCTTGTTTGGTTTCACAGCATCCTAAGTTTCAACATAGCATGGATCTCAGGAGCTGCTGCTGGTTCTCCCCCTGGAAGGGCTGCAGTCTGACAGACTGCCACCACTTACCAGGGAGAAGTGGTGCTTGACTGGCTTCCCAGTGTCCTAAATTCCAGGTTGGCATGGATCTCAGGAGCTGCTGCTGGTTTTCCCCCTGGAAGGGCTGAAATTTGCCAAACCACCACTGCTGACCGGGAGGGGAGGTGCTTGCTTGACTTTCCAGTCAATTGATGGGATATTTATCTGCCTCTGTGCTTTGTGGTTGCTGGTCCTGCCGGCTTCTCACTGTGAGCTCTGCTTTAGAGACAGTGCAAGGGGAATCTTGCCAAGATTCAGCACAAGAATCAGTGCTCCTATTTGGCTGTTACATTAGCAGTGAGTTGCAATCTAGCATCAAATTTGCTGTCTTCAATAATGTGTATATACACAAAATTAATGACCAAGACATGTATTAAAATTGGAAGAAATCAGTCTTCATTCAGCTGTTTTGTTTGGTTGTATTTGTTTAGTTTAGTTTTGTTTTATTGAGACAAGCTTTCTGTATGTATATCAGGTGGATTTGAACACCCTATGGAGCCTAGACTTGCCCTGACCACACTGATGCCATCCTGTCTCAGCCTTTTGAGTGCTGGGATTATAGATATGCACCACCACACTTTGCTTTTGATTCAGATTTCTAGGAGAAAATTTAAGATATCCCAAACCTGGGGTCTCAACCTTCCATTGAGAAATATATGTATGATCCTTTAGGAGGTGGTGACCTTTGAGGATGTGGTCGTGAACTTCAGCAATGAGGAGTGGACTTTGCTGAGTCCATCCCAAAAGAAGCTCTACAGAGATGTGATGGGCGAAACCTTTAGGAACATGACTCTGATAGGTAAGGATAAAATCTTTTTGCCCCTCATGCTGTCAGAATATTGTTTCTTGCTCATTAGTGCTGTTTCATGAAAAAGAATATGAAAATATTTTTTAAAATATCTCAGACCTGGACACATTATATCATAACTCTAAAAAAAACCTATTAATTTGTATGTATTACTCTAAAGAGTCCTGGTATTTCTATGTCTACAATTCAGGAAGACACTGGGATATCCAGGAAGCTGAAAAAGAAGGCAAAATTTACTGGAGCTACTTAAGGTAATTCGCACTCACAAGGAGAGGAATGTTCCTCAGTAATTAGTGAGTAGCAGAAAAATGACAACCAAAGAAAGAGACACCATTCAATTTAATGTCAGTAATATTCTCTGAAGATGTATAAGCTAGTGTATATATGAGCGAATTAAATCATGAAAATGTATGACATTGCATATAGATGAATACAAAAAGGATACACTTTGAGTTGCCTTCAGTTTTTCTACCCATGTCTACATGTGAATATAACACATTCATTATCTAACAATTGCTAAGATTGCAATAGAATTTGAAATAAAACTGAGTGCTCATGTTTCCAAGACATTCTCTAGAGAATCAGCCATTCTGATTAATATTCTTAGTAGGCTGGTAGAATGTTATTGCACTCATTTTGAATATCAGTATACAGTTGTCTCTAGAAATTGATCCCCTCACACTTGTCCTGGATATTTTTAAAATCTCAAATCTGCATAAAATACTGATACATGCTTACTCATATACAAAGCAGATTAAGTTATAACAGATCAGGCCTTGAAGCTTATCTATCTATCACTGGATTTGTGGAGAAGGAAAATGTTAATAGACTCTCTGTGATTGTGCATTTCTGTAAACCCAGCACACTAGGAATCAGATTTTGCAGAATGGCAAATTCAAGTTCAAACTTCACAGCTTAATGATCAGCGAAAATATCTTAAAATAGATTTTTAAAAAGCTACAGATTTTATGCTAATACCTGTTGTTCATTCCCAGCCCAGAAATGAAAATATGTGTTATATAATGTCAAAAAATAAATAATATAATGTCATTTGCCATAAGAAATAGATGGGTCTTTCACCCATCAATTCAGTGAAATAGCTCAGCTATAAAACATAAAAGGTCACAGGGTTTCTTTTAGATGAGACACCAAAATATAAATTGTGGAATGTAATGAAAGAAAGTTGATAGAGAAAAGTAAGACTGACAATATGGAAAAGGGAACTACAGGTTAAGGATAGAAGGGAGATTGGAATGGGGAAACATATCAGAATAATCTGTATGTGATACACATATGTGCCCATGCCCAAAGTGAAGCTAAAGATTCTGCATTTCAAAGTACCAAATTTTAAGATTTCTAAATGTATGCCAGTCTTTTGGGAATGGTTGTTTTCAACATATCTTACAAGGCCATTCTGTTGCTTCATGGTCAGAATTTCTTAGCAGGCATTAAAAACAGAACTTGACATTAATGCAGTCATTAAACAGAGACCCATTTCACTGTGAATTTTTCTTTTTTAAATTTATATAAGGAAAGATTAAACAAAACAAAATAAGTAGAGATAATGCTAATTTCAAAGTGAAAGTAAACAGAAATCGCAAGATGATGATTACATATGGTGCTCATGGAAATAGATATGAAATACAAAAGTGAAACATATGAAGTGGGGATTCAAACAGCGAGACTGCAAAAACTTAGTAATATGGTTATAAATCTTATATGTGATTTTTTTCTTTACAGAAATGACAAGCTAGGGAAATCCTATGGACATACATCTGGAGATGTATGGAATCAGTGTAAAGAAGTCTTCCTTGGTACTGAAGAAGGTAATGTGAATGCGAAAGAAACAGAAACACATGACAATGTTCAGATCCATGAAAAATATTGCAGTGGAGGGAAACCCTATGTATGCAAGCAATGCGGGAAAGGTTTAACCACACTTGGAATTTGCAAGAAACATGAAAGAATTCACAGAGGAGAAAGACCCTACATATATAATCAATGTGGGAAAGCTTTTACAACACATACATATTGTCAAGTACATGAAAGACTTCACTCTGGAGAAAAACGTTATGAATGTGAGCACTGTGAGAAAGCTTTCAGCACACACACTTATTGTGTAATCCATGAAAAACTTCACACTGGGCAGAAATCGCATATATGTAAGAAATGTAGGAAAGCTTTTAGCAGTAAAATTCATTTTCAAATACATGAAAATGTTCACAATGCAGAGAAACCCTATGTGTGTAAGCAATGTGGAAAATGTTTCACCCAACTTGGACGTTGTAAGGAACATGAAAGAATTCACACGGGAGAGAAACCATATGTATGTAAGCAATGTGGGAAACCTTTTACCACACATGGATATTGTAAGAAACATGAAAGAATTCACACTGGAGAGAAACCATATGTTTGTAAGCAATGTGGGAAAGCTTTTAACACATGGGGAGACTGTAAGAGACATGAAAGAATTCACACTGGAGAGAAACCGTATGTATGTAAGCAATGTGGGAAAGCTTTTAACAGACGGGGAGTTTGTAAGAGACATGAAAGAATTCACACTGGAGAGAAACCATATGTTTGTAAGCAATGTGGGAAAGCTTTTAACACATGGGGAGACTGTAAGAAACATGAAAGAATTCACAGTGGAGAGAAACCATATGTATGTAAGCAATGTGGGAAAGCTTTAAAAACACAGGGAGATTGTAAGCAGCATGAAAGAATTCACACTGGAGAGAAACCATATGTATGTAAGCAATGTGGCAAAGCTTTTAACACACGTGCAAACTGTAAGGGTCATGAAAGAATTCACACTGGAGAGAAACCATATGTTTGTAAGGAATGTGGGAAAGCTTTTAACAGACGGGGAGTTTGTAAGAGACATGAAAGAATTCACACTGGAGAGAAACCATATGTATGTAAGCAATGTGGAAAAGCATTTAGCACACGGGGAGATTGTAAGATACATGAAATCATTCACACTGGAGAGAAACCATATGTATGTAAGCAATGTGGGAAAGCTTTTAACAGACGGGGAGTTTGTAAGAGACATGAAAGAATTCACACTGGAGAGAAACCATATGTTTGTAAGCAATGTGGCAAAGCTTTTAACACACGTGCAAACTGTAAGGGTCATGAAAGAATTCACACTGGAGAGAAACCCTATGTATGTCAGCAATGTGGAAAAGGATTCACTAGTTCTGGACATTGTAAGCAACATGAACGCATTCACACTGGAGAGAAACCATATGTATGTAAGCAATGTGGGAAAGCTTTTACCAAACATGGATATTGTAAGAAACATGAAAGAATTCACACTGGAGAGAAACCATATGTATGTAAGCAATGTGGGAAAGCTTTTAGCACATGGGGAAATTGTAAGAAACATGAAAGAATTCACACTGGAGAGAAACCCTATGTATGTAAGCAATGTGGGAAAGCTTTTAGCACATGGGGAGGTTGTAAGAAACATGAAAGAATTCACACTGGAGACAAACTCTTACGCATGTAAATAATGTGGGAAAGCTTTTAAAATGCAGTGTAACATAAGAGACTAGACTAATATCACTCTGAACAGTGAATAATAGTATCCTGAGAAGGAGAAAGGTGAGGAATTGCCTAAAAATAGAAGGCAGAGGACATTGTTAAAAGTGTATCAGGATTTAAAATCTACAGTAGTCTTGTTGCTCTATTTAGTTTGGTTATATTTTGTTCTTGTCTGTCTACTCATATTAGATTTGAGGGCACACAGAGATAACCCAAAAATAGCAGGTTATACCATGGTAACTATCCTTAATTTCCTATTAACTAAAACTGAAACCCTATATTACTTACATTGTCTTCTATGACTGATCTTCTTTGAAGCTGGTTTGTTTGAATGTTATTTGGCCTTGACTGATTTTATTCACTGTGGGTATGCTTGCTAGTATCAAGTTCAAGAGAAGAGGCAACTTCTCAGAAGATGACAAGATGTAAAAGATATCCATTGGTGGGCTGGGGATTTAACTCAGTGGCTTAAGCACCTGCCTGGCATGTGTGAGGTCATGAGCTGGATCTCCAGTGAACAATCAATCAATCAATCAATAAATAAATAAAAGATATCCATTCCAGGTTTGATTATTTTTTAATTAAAGAGAACAAAGATAGGAAATAAAAAACAAAGCAGTAAAAGGGTACAAGTAATACAGAATTTCAAGAAAAAATTCAATAAGAAATCACTAGTTAATAGGTTACATCTTGTCACCTTAGAAACAGTTTTCCAAATTATAAAATTAAAGCATATAAAGTGGACATTCATACAGTGAGATTGCAGAAAGTTCTGTTCAATGATCCAACAAAAGCTCAGTAATATGGTTTTCCATCCTACACACTCAAGCATGCAGTTATATCCCTTACACCACCTTCCTTTCCTGTTTATTACAATAACAATTACACTTTTTGAGTTTTTTTACTCCCACAGTTCTTATTACATTTTTTTGAAGAGAATAAATCCTAACATGACTAAATAAAACAGAGTCAGTTAGAACAGAAGGGTGGGCATAGGACATGATGCAAAAATAGAGTATCAGATGATCAAAAATAGTTACCATTGTTCCTCTTGCTATTTTTAAAGAGAGTTGCCTATAATAGAATGGATCAAAACAGTACAGAACAAGACCAATAAAACCTACACTGGAGACCTTACAATATCTCAAAAGAAGATAATAGTGAAACTATAATGGTATCATAGTAAATCTTATTGCCTTCAAAGTGGTTGCCTATACCCTCAAACTTGATACTATCAAACACATAGAATATAGTAAAATCAGACAGAACAAGATGGGGAGAGCAATACTGGGGTTCAAATCAGGTTAATAGGAAAAAAAATAGTTACTATAATATATGCCAATATTTTTTAATTTAGTTTTCCCTTAATTGAAAAAAAAATAGTTTAATTTTTAAAAAAGGATGGAGATTGAGATAAAAGAGGACATTGTAATAGAACAACACTTGTCAGAATGGAACAATTTAAGCATCATTGTATTTCACTCCCAGATAATCTAACATAATAGTAGTCACCATAGTGCCTCATTCCTTGAATTATTTGAGTATAACTTTGTATACTATAGCATCAAGCATATCAAGACAGTGTGAAGCCATTCAAGAGAATGAAAGAATTACAGGGTATTTAGAACCAGTTAACAGAAAACAAACAATGGTTTCTATATTATCTCCTTGCCTATAAAAATTTTTCTTTATACTATCACATATAGTAAAATATAGTAAGATACAACATGTTAAAACCAGTGGAAACAGATGGTTTGTGAGAGAGGGACCATTCTTACACCACTGAGATTGAGCCCAGTATTGATCATGTTGGTTAATTTTGAATATGCTGGTGAGTTAACGTGGCAAACATAAAGCTGAACACGTTTCTGTATGTTTGGTAGGAATATTAGCCAACAGAGTGTTTTCATTTATATTATTCTTAACACATTATTATCTGGCTTCATTCTCAGAATTATTTTGTCACATAAAAGAAGTTGGTGGTGGTTTTTCCTTCAACTTGATTGAAGAATTGAAAAACAATCAGTATTCTTTATTATATACTGGATAAAATTCACCAGTGCACGTACTGTATCCCAGCTTTGTTGTTGTTATTAAGCAGCTGTGATGTTTACCCATTGCCTGTGCTCCTTATTGCTCTGTTCATCAGACTATTTCCTTCTGATGCATGTGGTTTGGGGACATCAATGGACACCACATATCCATTAATGGTCACATCTCATTTTACTTACGGATGCTACCATTTATTTTGTATCTTCAAACTATCTCTATAATATATAATTGTGTGAGTAACTCCTTTCAGTTACTCACATTTAATACACATTCTTGCAGGATGTGGTTACGGCTGGAGGAAACTGGGCCTGGTGAGTGCCTGGTCTCTTATTTAAGGATTCATAGCCTGACCTGCCTGCAGTGTCCCCATCTCCTGACCTGCTCCCTGTAAACATCTGTCCTGCTCCATAGCTATGGTGAGTCCACATGTGGCAGTTCAGATCTTCATCTGGGTGGAAAACATTCAGTCAGGTTGGGCTCTGTAACAGACTGACCTTCTCATACAGAGCTGTCCTGAGTGAGAGAGGGGGCCTCAGGCATGTAGGGAGGAGCTCTGGAAACATTCCAGCACTCTGCTGTCCAGAATGCAGTGTGTGATGCTTTCCTGAGAACTTACTCAAGGATGAGGTGGCCTTGACCTGGGCCTTTTTTATCCATGGTTCCTGCTAGGTGCCATTGTGTCCTGCACCTCTGCCTGGACCATCTCTCTGACTTTAGATCTCCACATGGATCTGAGCAGACACAGTCTTCCTCTACCAGGCTCTAACTCTATGCTGAGGCTTCAAGTGTAAAATCTGTGACCCTCAAGTTCATCTTATATAAATTTAACCTGGAAATTTCACTTCTAGGGGTCATTATAAAAATGACATTGACCGACACCATATTCTCTTCTTAATCAGTTAAGGTGTGGACTGTTAGAAACCATGAACTTACCACAGCACAGATGCTGAGTTAATTATAAATTACAGCCACTGAAAATGCTGAAAGAAGGCCATGTCCTAGGCCATGTCCCTGATCTTTCCTGAGATGGATGAGAGCTTGTGTTCTGGCTCTCTCTCCACCCAGCAGTGAAGAGACACAGGCCTGCACAGCAGGTGAGGACAGGAGAGAGGAGCTGGTCAATGACAGACCTGTCATCTTGGGAGGGATGCCTTTGTGGTTTTTCCATTTTATTTTCCACTGCATTATTTATAGTGCTCCATTCAGTATTACTTCTGTTCAATTCACTTAAGAATAAATAGTTGGTATTTTCTTGAATAGGTAAGTGGAAATGGATGACTTAGTATTCTTTTATATGTAATGTAGGATATGCATATAGAAGAACATTCAAGCTTCACTTTATAGTTACATAAAATAAGGAGTCTTTTTATTCAGAAAGGCAACACATCATTCATGACTAACTTTTAAACCCCAAGATATGAAGCCATGCGAATCCCGCTGTGGTGTGTGTCCTGCCCTCCCTACCTGAGAAGTCACTGTGTTCATCTGTGTCTCGTAGAGGACACCCAGAATCTTCTTCAGAGTCTCTTTTTCCAGCAAGGAGGACTTGAATCTTCCTGTGCTCAGGCCAAGCAGGGAGTGTGCAGCATGCAGAGGAGCCCTGCACCTCCTGCCTTACACACATTTCCACCACCGCATCCATGCTGCAGCCCTGCAGGCCCAATAAGGCAGAGCTACCAGGGTGCAGCAAAGACTGCCACCTCAGCCCCAGGGGCCTCAACTCCTGGGTCCTGGCCTCAGCCTCCATCAGGCTCCACGCTCTGCCATGGATTGGACATTCTTAATGGGCCAGACACACCATCAGTGCCTTGGTGCAAAGTCCATTTTCCACAGTGAGCCTTCCATTCTGCAAATTTTGATCCATTCCTTTCTAAATGAGGCTGAGGCATTGGAGACAAAACCCCACAAATTGACATTATTTTTTGTTTTTTCTTCTTCTTCTTCTTCTTCTTCTTCTTCTTCTTCTTCTTCTTCTTCTTCTTCTTCTTCTTCTTCTTCTTCTTCTTTCTTCTTCTCTTTCTTCCTCTTCCTCTTCTTCCTCTTCCTCTTCGTCTTGCTTTTTGTCTTCATCTTTTTCTTCTTCCTGGTTTCTTTGTTGCTTTAAATACATATTTAGAGGTGCATTTTGCCAAAAAACTTTCCTTGTCTTTTCACACCTCAGTTAACTGAAATTTTTAAAGATTTTTGCTGCAGTTCACACCCTATGTGTTTGAACACTCAGAATCCATTCTGCAGCTTAGTAGAATGAGGGAAGCAAAGCAGAAAGTGAACTTGGGGATGTGACTGTGCCTTCTAAGACTCCAACTCATATCTTTTTACCTCAAAAATATGTGCTTCTGTAGCAGCTGAGTCTGGCACAGACAAAATGAGTTTCCTGCATTCATATCAGACAATCTCATTTCCTCTCAAGCACATTGTATCAGGTTTCTTATGGCCAAACTTGAAGAATTATTTCCAGTACATGAGAGGCTGCCACTGGTCCTGAAATCATGATGGAACTTTTTGTAAACACGTAGTCTGATCTACACCCTGGGACAGAAGCTAAAAGAGGCAGAGATGGCTGGCACAGATAGAGACACCTCAAAATTGTCAACCAACAGCAGCAGCAAGCAGGAACCAAGTTGCTGAGCTTTCACAATTGGGTGATGGAATCATGTGGTGGATTGTGCCCTGGGTTTACTGAGGCAACTCTGTACATCTAGGTTGCTGCTTCCATCCCCTTTCCTTCAGTGCAATACAAACAGAAAGTCATGCACATGCATCATTTATTTGCAATTTTTCTATTCCAGGAACAAAACTTGTGTTCATGAGAGTCCACATCTCTGCCATAGCAGACCCACCCACGGGCATTACCACAATGTCTTGTAAAGGATCACTTTATTTATACAAAACGCAGAGCAATGCTCCCAGCCTTGATTTTTCCAGACTGGTGCATTTTCAGTCATTTCTTGAAGGGAAGCTAAACGATTTAGTTTGAGTAAACCAAGTGTGTTACTGTGATTCTGTGTGACATCCTTGCTGCCAGACCTGATGAAGGCAATGAGTGGGATCCGCTGGAGGTTTAGCTCCAGAGGGACATACCTAGCACAGCTGTGTCAGGCAGTGCTGCCCGTCACCTGACTGGCCACCCAGGTTTCCAAATGCCCATTCCCAGTGCTGTTACTGGCTTCGGGAGTCACTGGATTGCAGCGGAGATGCCCAGTGCACTGGTTGGCCCAGGGAAAACCTTGTTTTGGCATGAGTTGGTCATCCTTAGCCCTGCAGATCTGTTGCCTGGGGCCAGGGCAATTTCCCCCAGCTGCAGTGAACAGCATCATCCAGACAACTCTCCTGTGCACACTCTACGCATAGGCTAGGGAGGGTCCCAGTTCCTTCCTGCTTCAAAGAGTACTGTGAATCAAACTCTTGAAAATTTGTGCAGCATTCTGTGTGGGAGAAAACTCTATTCTTAGTCCCAGGGAAGGCTGTTTAGAGCTCTGATGGGAGCTGCAAGATAGGGCTGTGCTCTGCCCCGCATGTCCTTCCCATTGTTGTTCAGCACCTGCCTTAAAATATGTCACTGGATGGGGAAACAGCACATTTCAAAGATGTGTGCCTGCATGAATCAGGCTTAGGAGTCTCAGTGTTTTGTGTGCTTGTTGGCCATGTCTGGTAATTTACTTTGAGTTAGAAGAATTTGTCATTTCCCTCACAAAATGGACTCATGAGATCTCTTTAATACTTGTAATAAAAACCATCTATCTGACTAAGGTTGTAAAGAAATGTTTCCTGTTGTGATTTTTGCATTATTGTTTTTCAAATCCAATGAATCAGCCCTTTGTAGCTCCCTTTGTATCACTGAAATCATGGAAAACATTTTCCAACATGAAAAGATGAGTACATACACAATGGTCTCTACATTTTCCCTGCAGATTTTGTCTATCTGTGGTTTTCTCTTCTATCAAACAGCAATAGCATCCAGTCTCCTCCAGGATTGTTTGGCCAAACAGAATCTGATGCACTGATATGGAAAACCCAGGGTAGTAAATCACAGTGAGAGAAAGGTCAGTGGTGGGTGGGGACTAGCAGGAGAGACCAGGTATATGGATGGGTCCAACACTGAGCAGAAAGCTGAAACTAGACAGATGTGAAGATTGTATCAATTGACAGTGTGCTTACCTGTGACTCAACTGAACATGTGAAACTAATAAAATCTTAACTTAAAATTATATTATCTTAGAATTTAATGCTTCAAAGAACTATAGATTTTAAGAGTACAAATGAAAACTGAGAGAAATAGAAGAGGTAAAGGGAAGGGGAAATGAAGGGCCAGTACTTTGCAAGACTTAGCCCTAAGTGGAGCTGAGGACACCTGCCATGGAGCCAGTGACAGACCTGCCTTGGAATTCCACCAGACCAGGTATCTGACCTTGATTTTTAGGTTGATTACGGAGCTGGTGAGGTCATTGGAGGTGAGGCTGGCACAAGATCTGTAAGTAGACCTTGAGCTCAATCCGGTACCAGCCTTGCCTTAGAAAAATCCCCAACTGTCCTTGCTCCTTGCAAGCCCCAAAGCCTCCCAGGGCCTGTCAGGGACAGCTTTGTGTACAAATGCACCCCAGGAAAGCTTCCTATTTTGCCTCACCCCACTCACTTCTGCATGCCTCTGTGTTGCCGGAGGTCCCAAGTCTGTCTTTCTCCCTGTAATGTGCCCCATGTCCTCAGAAACGAACAGACCCAGGCCAATTCCTTCTCACTGTAGTTCTCATTTTCAGTGAGCTAGGCTTGTGCCAACTCAGATTAGGTTGGCTGGCTGTCCCACCTTCCTCAGCAGCACCTGCCAGGTG
This sequence comes from Cavia porcellus, assembly GCF_034190915.1. Taxonomy (NCBI): domain Eukaryota; kingdom Metazoa; phylum Chordata; class Mammalia; order Rodentia; family Caviidae; genus Cavia; species Cavia porcellus. The sequence continues at coordinate 8,333,773 of NW_026947515.1, forward strand.
CCAAGAAGGAAAACTCTGATCCCGAGGAGGACAGGTGTAAGCAGCACTATAGGTCTGGCCTCCCTCCCCAATGGCCTTCCCAGGGTATCCTGTGTGCTAAACATAATCAGCCCTCACTTGCTCACAATGTTCCCTGGACAGTGCTGTGACCACCTGTCCTCCACTCTGCAGGAAGCCTGAAATGCAACTCCCTTTTCCACCCTTGTGGCATATTGCCTCTGTGAGAAAGAGAGTGGAGTCTGCAGTGTTACTCTTATCATGGGTGCTCAACAGGGTGCTGCTCTATAACTATCTGAAAACTGAGTGGATAGTGGGAGTGCTTCCTGCCTGCCTTCCCTCCACCTTCAGTTCATATACTGATGCATCACCCCATTCTGTGTACCTTTGTGAGTCTCCCATTCCCCTATTTTATGTCCATGTGTACAGAGGCCAAGAATTAGGGACTCTCACCGTAATGTGGGTAGTACCTGGTCAGCTCTGCAGGGTGAATTTGTGGCCTTCATAATATGGAAGCAAAAGAGACCAGTGTTTGCTTCTGCTCTGCTCATTGCATCATGGTCAATGCCTGGTACATTGATGATTTAAGGCACCCAGCAGCTCCCTCCATGATGTCTGTGTGGAACTGGGTCATCTGGCATCCCCCAGAGATTCTTGCTTTGGATACCATGGAAACACATGGAATGACTGCCCAGTGTCCTTCAGAGTGAAGACAATGCTCCAACCAAGTGATGGATCCTTGGCAAGAGGCAAAGCTTTCCCACAGGAAAGGAAAAACCACAATAAACCAGGGTCCCTGGTCTGGGCAGACCTAGTTTTAGACCCAACTCCTCCTTCACACTTCCCTTGACAACTTAGACAAGACACAATGCCTCTCAGTTCCTTTCCAGTGTGTCCCCCTGAACTATGGCATCTGCTTCCTAGGGACATCATCTGAAGTGAGAGGTGACACTTTTAAACCTTATGGGCTGGTGTCATGAGTACACAGTATACAGAATTAGAGGTGAATTCCATGAAGGGGTTGAAGGGAGGTGAACACAGTGCACACAGGCCTGGTTCCTGCTGTATGGTGGTGGAAATTACACTCTCCTCCTATACATGTTTCCCTGGTGGCATAATGAGGGGGCAGAAGTTCTTCAGATCAGCCATCATTATGTCCCCTAAGCATCTCAATTTCTTCTATGTATTGGTGTTGTGGCCTCAAGTCAGGACTTCACACAGGCTAAGCAAGCACTATGGATGTAGATGCACCCTCAAATCTACCAGCACTATGCCTACATTCACACCTGTGTGAGTCACCACACCCATGGCAAGGGTGCTCAACTGCTGACAGCTCACCTTCTGATGGCCACCTCCTGAGTAGCTCATTCCTTGAGTGTGGGTCACACGTAGTGAATTTTGTACTGGTTTGCATTAGCCAGGCTGAAATTGAGCCCAGGTCCTCAGGCATGTTAGGCAAGTGCTGTATCTTGAGCTCTCTCCCCAATTCCTTACTTGTTCTTAATAACACAACATGGCAGATGTAATGGGATGTGACTATCAAGGTTCACACATAAAATGACTGTGACCAACCTCCTGCTCTCGCTCCTCTGTTCTTCCTTCCTCTCTGTTTCATTCTGTCTTCCTCTCTAAATCTCTGATTATCTCTGCATTTTCCCTGAGGAGAATCTGACTCTTTGCAGAGAAAAAGGTTAACAGACTGAGAAGTCATCAGACCTCCATCCTAACTGAGTTCCTGCCTCTTAGCAAGAGAGAGAGAGAGCCTGAGAACAGATTCTGCCACAGCAGTGTTTCCACTGAGCCTGCAACCTGGTCAGGAGAAACTATGGTGGATCCCCCAGCAGCACCTCCTGAATGCCTGACCCATAGAACCTGAGAGAACTGAAGTTTACCTGTCGTACCTAAGTTTGCAGCCATGCAATCATCAGTGGTCACTGATGCACTATAGCAGATGTGAGGTTCTGCCCCCACCACTGTCCCTCACCGGGCCTTCTGTTCTCGCTTCTCATCTCTTTCTTGACTAAAAAAGTTGACTTTGAATCTCTAAATGGTTGGTCCTCTATCTTTTGCCACACAGACTCAACTCTGTACAGCATTAGGGCCTGCATGTCTCAGGTTCAGGCATCAGTTCCATCTCAGTTAGGCTGTTCAGATGCCCCCATGTAGTGACCTTGACCTCTGTGTGCCCTTGCTTTATTGGGATATAGCTCTGGGTCTTCTCTTCCACGACAATCTGCAGTGCTTTATCCCTCTCCTTCAGCCTTCCAGCTTCTGGGTGGTCAGTGACATATTGTCCTGTTCTGTGTTGGTGCCAGCCTAGCTCAGCCCAGGAATAAGGTGAGAATTTGAGGCATGTAGATTGAATGAATCAGATCCCTTTTCCTCTGAGCTACCCAGTGGGTGCCCATGGCATCACTGTGTGTTCATGTGTGTGTGTGTGTGTTTGTGTGTGTGTGTGTGTGTGTGTGTGTGTGCATGTGTGTGTATCCCTTGGGATGCTGCTTGAAATCAGTCCCATATGTTTAGGCTCAGGTTCCAGGAGCTTGAGGGCTGCTTTTCTGATGCATTTGGGAGTGGGATGGTCCTGTGCTAGGAGGTTTTTCTCTTTTGGACTTCTCCCCCATCCTCTTCACTCTGCCCATGTCCTGTGCCTTGGGCCTGGCATTGTCCCTCTCTGGGCACTGGTTCTGAAATTTCCATTGGGAATGGAATAACACACATAGTCCTTTACTGTGGAGATTCTATCATGCTTGGGGGTGAGGCACCAGAGGGTCACATGGGGTTCTCTTCACCTGCCCACTGTCCCCATCCACATCTGCCTGTAATTTGATATCATCCCTACTAAGACCATCATCTTCGGGTTACCTCACATTGCCATTGTCACATGCAGTCCATTGGATAGAGCAAGGCCTGGACTTCGAACTCACCACTCACTGTCACTGATGCCTTGCCCCAAGCCTATGACACATTATAGGCCTAATTGGTTCAAAGACCATGGGAAAACTTTCTATCGTCCATCGAATTCAGGAACTACACCTTAGGTCATACTGGGGCACCCACGTGCTCAGCTATTTCTTTGTGGGAATCCTAGTGGCTGCTGAATGAGTGACCTAACCTCCCCTGCTGCCCAGCCCCCAGTGGCAACACAGTGCAGCCAGGACTTGGGGGAATAACTTCAGCATGGAGCATTTATAGCTTGGAGGATCCAATCAGCTGGCCTCTGTGAAGGCTGCAGGGGTTTACACCATGACACAGCAAATCTGTGATTGAAGGCCACACCCCAGCCCTGAGGAGTCATGGAGAACTCTTGGGTCCCCACCATCTACCCCAGCCTGTCCATGAGCCTGGTGGATTTGAGTTCTGGTCTGGTTTTTTCTACCTGGGACTTGATTCCTCTGCTGTTTCCCAGTGCTCATTTCTCCAGCTTGTTTGCCTCCTTGACCATTATGTTTCTTTTCTTATGAACACAGCCCATTTTTAATTGGGCTGTGTTCATGTGTCTTGTTCATTGACTGAACTACTGGTTAAGAACTAAAACTTATAGGTGGTGACATGCTGAGCCAGATTTTATGTAAATTTACTCTGTCCAGAGAAGGGGACATAGGCAGCCATATTCATGACACTGCATGGAGATAAACCACAGGGGAATTCAATGGACATGCTGCCTGTGACACTGCATTTTCTAAACTGGGTTATAGACTTGCCTTGGAACACACAGTGCCTCACATTTTAATGGTTGTATTACAACTACAAAACTTTACTTTTGTGATTTTTTTCAAGTTAAGCACTCATAAATTAAAATTAATAATTTATCATTGGAAATATCTAAAGAATATACATGGGTGTGACACTCCCATGGTGCTGCTCTGTAACAAAAGAAAGTGTGTTAGCCTCTTTCATATGAAATGGATATGAAATGACCTACATGTAATTAAACATGGAGCAGTTTTGATGTGTATATATCTATAAAGCCAGGAACATATTTAACAAAACACAGAATCCTAAGAATTACAAAAAAATTCCTGTATTCTTTTTCTATGCCCTGCCAAGAGTCCATGAATACGTGCATGAAAAATTGATGCAATCTGTCTGAATTTTCCCTTCTCAGACAAGGCAAGATTAAACAGTTACTTACAGCAGGGTAAGGCAGAGGAGAAACACAACTGCAGTGATGCAGAAAAGGTAGGAAACCTGAATTACAAGGACATAGGATGAGTGTTGGCCAGGATCTAGTAGGAAGGAAAATAAAAGAAAATATATTTGTGTAGTGAGTTGATGAAAATGTTCTGGAAGAGGACACTGGTGAAGGTTTCACAATATGGAGAATGCACTAAATCTTACCAAACTCATCAACTGAAACAAGAATAAACCCTTAAATTTCATTTACAATAATTCTATCACTCACATCCCAGAATAGAATAATAATAAATAGAATGATATGTAAATCTGGAAGAGAGGAGAATGGCAGGTGTGGGTCAAGATCTGCCTGCAGTAGAGGTCAAGAGATGACTCCTGCTGGGGAGCCACCAGGAGATCCAGCTATGCAGCTGGTAGAGAAAGGAAACATGTGCCTGCTTTTACTGTGGGGTCAGCGCTGGTGATGCAGCAGCAGGTGGAGCTGGCACGAGCTCTGCGGGTGCAAATTCAGCATGCACTGGAATTGCCTCTGCAGTTGCAGGAGAAGAAAACATCACTGACTTTCCAGGGACTTCTCAGGAACAAACCTCCCACTGCCTGTCAGAGGCAGCTGTGTGAATGAAAACAGCCCCATTAAAGCCTCCCAGACTGCATCCCCACACTGACTGCTGAGGTGATCATGTTCCTGTGTCTCCCATCATCTGGGCACATTGCTGAGTTCCCTAGCACATTCCTCCTCTCAGAGCCACAACCCACATTCCAGGGCTCCTTACCCTGTGACTTAGGCACCAGGGACTTAGGAGGCTCAAGCTGGTCCATGAGAAGCTTGGCCTGGGAAGCCACCTTGGAGTTCAGCTCTAGTGAGGAGTCAAGGACAGGAGATGCAGACCTGGATCAAACAGGGCAGTAGCAAAGGGAGAGTTCTGGCCTCTCTTCTAAACACTACCTACACAGGTTACCTTAGCGAGGGGCACATGGGTCTCTAGTCTAGCAAGTTCAGTGTCCACTCCCACCCTCTTCCAACTACAGTGTGGCAGTGTGGGCCTTGGGATCCCTGAGAGGCTGACAGAATGCTCCGTTTGAGGCAGTCCTTGCTTAGTGGTGTGATACCACTCCCTTCTTTAGGGAAGCATGACACAGATTCTGCCTGCCCTTCCCCGCTGCAGGTCAGCTCAACAAAGGCAAAGACTGATATCTGCCATGTCCTTGCACTCAAGGGCTCAGGGCTGGTGCTCCATGAATATCTGAGAAGTGAGGAATCATCAATGTCTATCCTGCCTTTCTGCAGTGTATAGGTCAGGCAAAGATCTGCTGCCCAGGTCTCTTAGTCTCTGTAGAACTCCTCCTACATGGTCTGTAACCACTTCTAAGGTTGGCCTTGGACATAGAAAGACTTCCTTGAGGTGAACAATATCTGTTCTGCTGCCAATGCTGACTTTGTGGCCTTCAAAGAATGTCAAAACTCAAAAGGGCAGTGGTTGCACCTGTTCTGCTTACAAGATCATGGACAATACTCAGAAAAGTGTCTTCACACAGGGTGTCTTCATGTGTATTTTGGCTTGATGACAACCACCCACTTCCAAGTGATGCCTGGGGCCCATGGACACTTTTCCATTCCTAAGAATTCCTGCCCTGAGCATACCTTGAAACCCGTAGAGTGACTCTCCTATCTCCTTTCCAAAGAACAGAACAGTTTTCCCCATGTGTGTGAGTCAGTGAGGTGGGTGGAAGGTCATCCCTGGGAATAAGGACAGCCTCCTTAGCAGGTCTTCATGGGGCCAAGGCCACAGCTAATCCCTTGCCATGGAGTCCCCATTTCATCCTCAGTGACCCTGCACTCTGGATCCACTCAGCACCCCACAGTTCAGTGTTGTAAAATGAGAAGGAGGTGCTTGCACATGGCCAGGACTTGAATACACAGGTGGCCAAGTCTCATGGGGCTGCTCAGGTGAGAACTTAACTTGCCTGTATCTGAACTACTCCTGGACTCAGTGTCTCTGAATGGCTGGTGATTGAGCCTAGGGATATGTGTTCTGGGCTTCCTCTTGTCTCTGGGTGCCTCTGGGCACCTCTGTGTGCCAAGAGTCCTGGCCTGGGTTGCTGACAGCTGGGTGTTTCCAGTTGAGCTTCCTGAAGCATCTGGACCAAGTGAACCATCCTCTCCATATGTTCCCACGTGGTTCCCTGACACGGGATCCGGATGCTTGGGCCACTAGCCCTGGGAAAGCAGCATAGCATGTTCCTTGTTCACATCCCTTGAGCCAGCCATCTATGAAGGCCAACTATCACCAGACCACAGTGCCTGGTGACCAGAGTCTTCAGAGTTCTGTTTGGACATATCACCAAGGAAGTGAGGTCATATGCTGGGGTCCACTGTTGAGGCTCCCCCTCTGATGCCTCCTTTCTTTTTATTGTGAGCTAATCTGTGTCCTCCTTAGAAACAGCAAGTTAAAACCTAGCGAAATGTGTGTATTTTTAGACCTTTCCATTCAAAAGATCCTTTCCCTTGAGGATGAGGTTCACAGTTTCTTCATTTAGAGATTTCTCAAATTTAATTTTGACTGTCTTTTCTGGACTTATGTTAGTTTCATTTCATTATCATTAAGGAGCATGGAGATGTTCCCATAATGCCCATAATAATTTTCCTTAAAGGACATGAAATGTTTCATGTTATAACACCCATGTGTCTAGGAAAGGAGGATTCATAGCAAGTTTTACTTATGTTTACCTCAGCCATGCAATGTAGTGCTCCATACTCTGACCTCCTTTGATTAGGGACAGCAGGTGGTGAGGGCAAGGGGAGACTTTGCAAGGCCATGGACATCTTCACCCCGTGCTCATGAGGACACGTGGGATTCCCTCCTGGGGAATTTGTGTCCTAGTCACTGTTTTCACTTCCTGTTCTCCCATCCCAAAGAGACCATGGGCTTTGTGTCCCTGCTGGGTAGTTTGCCTGTCCTAGAGGTGATGGTGCTGAGCCTGTTCACTTTCAATGCTCTTGGTTGGTCTCCTTCAAGCAGCGTCTTTGTGCTAGGCTCTCCACATACTGCTGCTTATTGGTAGTGGAGCCACCACACACTCTCATGGGGCTGAACCCGCCAACTACAACTTGTTCATGCATCTGTCACCCATCTACTGATCCCATTTGTTCTGTTTCTGGGTTGGCCCTGGAAAGCCAGCTGCCACAGCCATTCTTATACACGGTCTTGAGTGGACTTAGACTTTTATTTCAAAGAAAAAGTAGTTAGATGTGAAATTGTCAGATTATATGTCTTGTGTATGATTAGCTTACAAGCTGTTAAGGTACACTTGCAAGCATTTTTTAAAATCAGAGTTAGGTGGCTGTTTTCTTTTTGGTTCTGAGGATTGAACTTATGACATCAAGTTTGCCAAGAGGGTACTTATACTACTGAACTAAATCTCCAACCCTGTTTTCTTATTTTGTTTTGCTTTTTTTTATTGTGTTTTTTATGCTATCATATGTTATGTTATGTTATGTTATGTTATGTTATGTTACACTATGTTTACTATTGGGGAGGATTTTGAGTCTCCTTCAGTGCATTTTTAGTGCTTTCTGATTTCATTTTGTATAACTCACCTGATAAACTATGACATATCACCTAATCTTGGGTAATTTAATTTTGGAAAAAATTTAAAAAGTAAATGAGAACCAGGTTTGGTAGTAAACATCTCTAATGCCAGAAGTTACAAGGCTGAGGCAGTAAGATTGCTGTGAGTTGACGTCAGCCTGTGCTACAATGTGATTTCAATGAAAGCCTAAACTTCATAGAAAAATCCTGTCTCAAAAATAAATAAATAAATTGAAATAAATAATACATTAAAAAAGGTTTTAAAAGACACAAAAACACCTATAAATCGACAATTCAAATCTTGAATTTTTCTTACATATGTACTTTAGTCAGCACAATGAACATTAGGTTTACCATGAGGTAGACATTGATCTACTGCCAAGAATTTGAACTGTTTCAACTTTTTTGACCTTTTAACTGAGATGAATGTAGATATGCTACTGAATATACACTCTTAGGTTTTGGAGAGCATCGTATAAAGAGAATTGATGGTACTTTTTTATTTTAGTAGTAACTTTATACATGGAAGTAGGATTTAAGCAAAGGATTACTGTTTTTGGAAAGACTTTCTTGTCTTATTTTAATGTAACTCAAGTACATATTAATAAGGTCCACATAAAAGATGCTATTGTGAAGTCTGTAAAAGAATAAAATGCAGAAGAATAATGAGAGAATACATTGGCTACTGTATTGTGCACAAAGATTTCTTAATGATCCATATTTTCATGCATTTGTAAAATTTGTTAATCTTTTTACAAATTTTAAGGCATGATCCCACTAAGATTGTGAGTTTCCCAGGTGAGGCTTAAATCTTTCCTTATTCAATCTCCCTCTCTCTCCCAGAGTGCTACAATTGCAAATGTACATTATCTTGAGTTGGTAATAAGCAGTAATTTTGTGCATTCATAGAATGAAATATTTGGCTCTGATCTTTAGACATTTTGCAGAAAGAGTGGATCTAGTTAAGCTATATATCAACCTCCTAAATGGCAGTTTTTTCAAAGTAACTAAGATTGAAAATCCCATTAACACTGTAGATTCTCTGTTTTGTAACTGTGGTCATCATGTGCTTCAGAATATCACTGCAAATGCCTTTAGCACTGGGACTGAGACTTGATATCCTTGAAGCAATTTCTGTTTATTTTTTTATCCCTCATGGATTTTGATGATTTTTTGAAGTCAAACCACACAGAAAGTGTGAAAGCTAATGCCACTTGGGGTACACTGCCCTCCAGAAAGCCAGGACAGTGTAAAATACTGTTTTTTCTACTGTTGGACTTCCCAAGTTTTTTTGTTTTGCATTCAGTTTCTTTTTTTTTTTTTTTTTTGTCTTTTTCCTTTTTGTCAGTACCAGGGATCGAACTCATGACTGCCTGCTTGCAAGGCAGGCGCTTATGCCACTGAGCTAAATCCCCAGCCCCCTTGCATTCAGTTTCTATGGATTGAATACAGAGATTTGCACTTAGCTCCATGGCCTTCCAAATTTAAAATTCTTTTTATTTTCTTCCAGGTTCTGGAGAAGTGGCTATAGTGCTGAGGCTCTCCTTAAATTTGCGATATTGCTGCCTCAGCCTTCCAGAATGCTGGCATTACCAGACACTCCACCAGACCTGGTTTCATCATAGTGTTGTTAAAAACTCATTGGCTGAGCATGGAATGCTGAAAATGCCTGCAATGCCTGCACTCAGGAGGCTGAGGCAGCAGGATTCCTGGGAGTTCCAGACAAGCCTGCAACACACTCTGAGTTCAGCTTAGGCCGGAGGAAAAACTTGACCAAAAACTGAAAAAGAAAAAGAAAGAAAACTAAAGGAAAGGGAAATGAATGAAAGTGGAAGGGGAGGGGGAAGGGAGGGAAGGAAAGGGAAAAGGAGAAACAAAACAAAATTCCTGGTGACTGTATGAGTTTTTCTCTACTGGGCTGGCCTTTTTAATCTGTGGTCCAGTTCTTGCAGTATAGGACCCTTTTGACTGTTGTCACTTTATTATATACCAGGAAATTATGTATTTTGTTGCTTCTACTTTAATGTTTTTTCCATGGCTATAGGATGACTCTTTGTCCTTCCCTGTGCATTTTCACTTTGTTTTTCTATCTCTAAGAAAATGGTACTGATATTTTGACAGGAATGGCATTTAAACACCTGGTTGCTCTGGGTAGCATGTACATTATAACAACATGAATTCTTCCCATCCACCATCACAATCTGTCTTTTCTTCTCTTAGTGCCACTTCACTCATTGCTTCAATTTCTACAATTTTCCAAGAACAGGTGAGTTTGTTTTAAATTTTACATAAGTATTAATTCTTTTGGAAGAATTATGAAATGAATTGTGTTCCTTGTATTTGGGGCTGCAGTTTGTTTGAAGCACAGAGATATGAACTGATTATGACATATGGATATTGTACCTTGAAACTGAAGTTATTTTTCCATTTGTTCTAAGAGTTTTTTGGTGTAGGTTTAAGTTTCTTATATGAAATGTTGTGTCCTCAGAAAACAGAGACACCTCTTAATTCTTCCTTTCTGATTTGGTAAACTTTTGGGTTCTTATTGTTGACTCAATTCTAGGACTAGGACTTCAAGTAGTGTGTTGAAAAGAGTCCCAAGCCTGGTCTTGTTCCTGACCTGAGAAGCCAATCTTGCAGCTTGTCAGCCTCTGAGCATGATGTCAGTGATGCGCTTGTCATATCTGTTCTTTGCTCTGCTGAGATTCATTCCTCCTGCACATGGTGTGTGAATGGTTCTTATCATGAAATGATGGTGAACTTTTGAATTTCTCGATGTGATTTTTCCAAATCTCTTGAGGGGTTAGCTGTGCCTCATGTTGTGAATGTGGCAAGTGACACTGAATGATTTGTGCAAGTGGAACCATTCTAGCACCACTGAGGGTGAACCCAGTGTTTATTGTGGTATTTAAATTTTGCAAGTGCTGGTGAATTTAGCTGATGAGCATTTAGTTGAATATTTTTGTGTATGTTCATTAAGAATATTGGCCATTAGAGCATTACCATTTTTTTGAGCATTATGGTTTGGCTTCATTTTCAGGGTGACTTCATCATCTGAAAGGAATTGGTGGTGGTTCCCTTCCCTTGAAAGACATGAAAACTGATTAGTATTTATTCTTTTTCAAAATTTTATTTTGAAGATAGTAAAATACAACAGAGCAAACAGAACAAAGCACATCGAGACAATGCAGTGAAATTGGTACAGAATTTCACAGCATGGTCCGTGATAACAGTAATAGGTACCATAGTATATCTCATCTTCACAATTCGTTTCCATTCAATTAGTTATTGTGAAATCCAAACAAACACAGAACATTTTAAAACCAGTCAAAAGATAATATTGAATAGAGCAAAACAATTAATCAGAATGCAGCAAAAAATTAAAGACAACATTTGTTTTCAAACACAAGATAAATGGAAATCCCCCATATTTTCTATATTACACACAGTCATCTTCCCAAGAGATGCTCAGAATTCTGCCTCTCCTTGCTAACCAAAGGTGGTCAAGTGAGATGTATGGCTCTCAGTCCATGCACCAGTAGGCTCACTGGAGATGCTGACTGGTTCTCCTCCTGGCTTGCATCAGGGGTGCTTTCCAGGAAGGCAGGAGAATTGTTTTCTTGTTCAGCTGCCAGATTCAGTATTTATTCTTTACTATACACTTCATACCAGTCAGCTGGGCATTTATCATATTCTGGCATTTGATGTTGTTATTAAGCAGTTATGATTGTTGACTCATTGCCCGTGTTTGTTAATGCTATGTGAAATGGTGTGTTTTTTTCTGAGGGTGTGGGTCAGGGACACCATAGGAGATCATGTACTGATTAATGATCACGTTACATTTTACTTAGGGATGTAGCAATTTGCTTTTGTATATTCAAACTTGCCCTACAGTATATATTTTTGTGAGTACTCTGTTAAGTTATTTAGTCTTTTAAAGTACATTGTTGCAGGTGCAGTTACTCCTGAAGGACACTGGGGAAGGGTAGGGCCAGGTCTCTTATTTCAGGCTATGTACCCTTACCTGCCTGCAGTGTTCCCACCTCCTGACCTGCTGCCTGTAAACACCTGTCTTGCTCCACAGCTGTGGTGAATTCACATGTGGCGGAGGAGATCTCACCTGGGAAGAAGACATTCAGTCAAGGTAGGCTCTGAAACATGCTGATCTTCTTGTACAGAGTTCCTGTGAGTGAGACATGGGGACTCATGACTGCAGGTATGAACTTGGACAGCAGGGCCACAACAGCCCTCTCTTTTCCTGCATGAAGTGTAGGCTGTTTGCTGAGAAGCTGACTGATGGATGAGGAATCCTGACCTAAGACTTTCTTCCCCATGTTACACTACTAGATGCTGTGGTGTCCTCCACATCTGCATGGTCCATCTTCCCCCAACTTCGAATTTCCACAGAGATCTGAGGAGCCCTGGGCTTCCCCTTCAAGGCTCCAACTCTATGGTGAGTTTTAGTGTTAATTTTAGGATCAAGAAATTCAATTTATATACATTTAACCTGGAAATTCCACTTCTATGGCCTCATTATAAAAATGAGATTGAGAGATACCCGTGATCTCTTCTTATTCACTTATGAGTGTGGATAGTTAGAAACCATGAATGTACCACAGCAGAGCTTCTCAGTCAATTATACAATTATACTCACAGAAAATGCTGAAAGAAGGCCATGTCCTAGGCCATGTCCTGGATGCTACCTTAGATGATAGAAGAGCTCATAGCCTGGCCCTCTCTCCACCCAGCAATGAAAAGACCCAGGCCTGAATAGCAGGTGAGGACAGAAGAGAGGAGCTCCTGGAGAGCAGAGCACTGAACCTGAGGGGAAGCCTTTTTGGTGTTTTTTCCATTTTTCCATTCCAATGCATTATTTATGGTGTTCTATTCAATATTCCTTTTATTCAAATAAGTTAATGTTTGAATAGGCTAATTCCTTGAATAGGTATGTGAACATGGATGATTTAATTTCATTATATATACTGAAAGTTATGCACAATACAGACACTTCAAATATCACTGTAAATATAAAATAAGGAGGCTTGGTATTCAGCAAGCCAACACATCGCTCACAACTAACTTCTAAAAATTACAATACATAAAGCCATGAGGATCCTGCTGTGGTGGGTGTCCCTGCCCTTCCTACAATAAAAGCCACCGTGCTGACCTGTGTCTGCTACTGCCATAGGACAACAAGTGATTTGCTTCAGTGTCTATTTTTCCAGCAAGGAAGACCTGAATCTTCCTGCTTTCAGGCAGCACAGGGAGTGTGCAGCTTGCACAGGAGCCTAGCACTGCCTGCCTTTCACCCTTTTCCCCCACCTCATCCATGCTGCAGCCCTGCAGGCAAGGGAAGGCAGAGCAGCCAGGACGCAGCAAAAACTCTGATTCCTCAGCCCTGGGGGCCTCAGTTCCTGGGTCCTGGTCTCAGCCTCCACCAGGATTCAGGTGCTATCCTGAATTCATCTGGCTTAGAGGGCAGGGCACCAAATATGCACCTCTGGGGATCAAGACCATGAAGACCACTGTCTTCAGTGACCCTTCTACTCTGCAAATTTTGCTCCTATCTTTGAGACTGAGGCAGTGCCACTGGAACAAAACACAATATTTTCATTACATTTCTCTTTGTTGTTGTTTTTCTGGCTTCTTTGTTTATTTAAGCATATATTTAGAACTGCATTTTGCCAAAAAACATTTCTTTGTCTTTTCACTCCCCAGTTAACAGAAGTTTTTACAGATTTCTACTATAGTTCAAACCCTATGTGCTTGAATGCTGAGAATCCACTCTCAAGCTTGGTAGAATGAGGGAAGCAAACCAGAAACTGAACTTGGGGACACTGCTGTGCCTTCCAGCACTTTGTACAGCAAACCCTGACTCATTCCTGTTTACCCATAACATATGGGCTTCAATACCAACTGAATCTGCCACTGACAAATGAGTTTCCTATATTTACTTCAAACAATCTCATTTCCCCTCAATTTGCTAAGCACATGGTCTAAGGATGCTTACACCCAAACTTCAAAAAGAATTTCCAGTAAACAAGAGACTGCTATCCATCCTGAAATCATGGTGGGGTTTTAAGTAAAGAAATAGTCTGATCCACATCCAGGCAATCATTAGCTGAGAGGGGTGAAGATGGGTTGTGCAGATAGAAACACCTTGAAATTGTCAACCAGCAGCAGCATCAAGCATGAATCAGAGCTCCTGAACCCTCATATTTGGGTAGTGGTATCATCTGGTGTGTTTTCCCTTGGGTTTACTGAGGTGGCTCAGTAAATCTAGCTTGCTACAGTGCAGTCCCAAAGGGAAGTCATGTCCATGTAGCATTTATTTGGAGTTATTCTTTTGCAATTGTGAAACCTGCATGCATGAGTTTGCACACCTCTGCCATTGCAGACTCAACCATAGGCATTATTTCCATGACTTGTAAAGGGTCAGTTTATTTACACAACATGCAGAATGCTGTTCTCAGCCTTGTATTTCTCAGACTTGTGCATTTTCAATCATTTCTTCAAAAGGAAGCTAAATAATTTAGTTTGAGTAAACTTCAATTGTATTGCCGTGCTCCTGTGTGATGTCCTTGCTGACAGACCTGAAAAGGAAGTGAGGTGGACCTGCTGGGGGTTCAGCTCCACAGGGATACTCTTCTCAGGTGTGTCAGTCAGGGCCGCCCCTCACCTGACTGGCCACTCTGGCATCCAAATGCCCTTGCTCATTGTTGTCCCTGGTGTTGGGAAGCACTGGTTTGCAGTGTAGACTCCCAGCGCACTGGTTAGCCCATGAAAAACCTTGCTGTGCTATGAGTTTTTCTCCCCTAGACCTGCACCTCTATGGCCCTGGCCAGAGTTCCCTCCAACAATCATGCATGGCATTCTTCAAACAGCTCTCCTGTGCATGCTCTAAGTGAAGGCTAGGGAGGGTCCCAGTTCCTTCCTGCTTCAAACAGTACTGTGAATCAAACTCTTGAAAAGAAATCTTGAAAATTTGTGTAGTATTCTCTGTTGGAGAAACCTCTCTTCTTAGTCCTGTGAGGCCAAAGATGGCTCTGATGTAGCTGTGATGGGAGCTATGGGACAGGACTCTGCTCTATCCCCCATGTTCTCTCCAGTGCTGTTCAGCTCCTGCCTTAAAAGGTGCCATTGGATGGGGACACAGCACATCTCAGTAATTTGTGCCTGTGCTTATCAACTTTGGGAGGCTGAATGTTTTCTACACCTGTTGGCCACAGGTGGTGATTTCCTTTTGAATTACAAGACTGTCTCACTTCTCTCACAAAATGAACTGGTGAGACTTCTTTTACTCCGATAATTTAAACCCCAGGAAGGTGAAGCACTTTCATCACCAATCACAGCACTAAACAATGAACCAATCACAGATGCTAGGTTTAGCTGCCTCTGTGACTTCATGAGGCTTTGGTGGGGACACCCAGATACAAACAATATCACCTTTGAAAGTAAATCCTCTGAAGATGCCCATGCTTTGGACTAGAAGATAATTCCTTGCCTTAGTCCAGGGTTTATCTTATTTTATTTTATTAATTTAATTTTTAAGACTCTCACTGTGTAGTTCAGGCTGGCCTTGAATTTCACTATGTAAATTAGTCTTATCTAGAACTTGCAATGATCCTCCTTTCTCAGCTTCCTAAGTGCCAGGAATACAGGCATGTACCATCACACCCAGCTATTGTTTGTTAATCTGTATTTATTGATTTACTTGAGACTACTCAATTTAGTTACCTTTGTTATACTTCAGTACAAAAAAATGCTAATAAGTGTAATAAAATTCCAGCCCAATGTAAACAACTTAGCAATTTAGCAAGGTCCTGTCTGGAAATAAATTATGATAAAAGAACCAAGGCACTGGACTCAATCTTCAGCACAGCAAAATTAAATAAATCTATAAATAAACAGACTTTGTATAAAATAATCTATAAATAAACAATACTGCTTAGAAATAAATCTATAAATAACAAAATTTCTTGTCAGTAAATCTATAAGTAAATAAAGCTTTTGTGGATAGCTCAGATGAGAAGTGTTTTAAAAGCAATTTTATTTCATTATAATTTACATACAATGAACTAACAGGTTTAAATACAAAACTGGATGAAACTTGACATGGGCCCGGGGTATATCTCAGTGGCAAAGTGCTCCCTGGCAAGCACAGGGTCCTGAATTTGGTTCCTGGTACCAAAAATAAACAAAACTGAAACTAAAAACAAACAAAAAATCCTCTAGGAATCTTGTCATACATGAGTCCCTTGAAAATCATCACCGAAGTGGTGATGTATACGTCACCTTCATATTTTACTTATGGCTCCTTAAAATTGTTTCCCTCCATCCTAAGCAATGTGTCTGATTTTTGTCTCTGGGAAACACTTTGTATTTTCTAGAGGTGACAGGTCTGTAACGACACAGGATGCAGAAGGTTTTTGTTTTTGTTTTGGGGGGAGCTGGTAGGGTTTATTCAATCCTCATAACCATGTTAGGTTTTCCAAGTGCTGCTCCTTGTCAGTGGCTGAGCCATCACACCCCATTGTGTGGATGAACCACAGATCCTCATGTGTCCATCAGCTGAGGCCCTTTTTGGTGTTTCCAGTTTTGAGCTCAAAAATAAAGTTGCTGTAGTCATTCTTGTGTTTGTACAGCCGTAGCACTGATTTCCAAGGGGAAGATAGTCAGTGTGCAGTTGAATATTTCAGGTCTTGCTTGTTTAACACAGAAATTGTTTAACTGTATTTCAAGTAGTTGTTTCTTTTTAAACTCTTGTTCATTTATTTTTCAGTCTTTTTCAGTTAATTTTGTAAAATTTACCTAAGGAAATGTTATTTCTAATATATAAAATTCAGCATTTTTTTACTTTGGATAGAATTTTAAAGGTGGAAAAAACCCAAAATACTATATATATATATATATATATGCACATATGTAAATCACCTATAATTTTAACCTGACAAAACTTCTGCTATGTGATGATTGATTTCACTGTCAATTGATGGGCTTGAGATCTGTCCAAGGGATTAGTAAAGTATAATTCTGGGCTCATCTGTAGGGGTCATGGAGGAATGACGCTAGGTGCTCTATCTGGTCTCTGGCTTCTTCTTCCCTGGTGCTGTCCCTCTACTCTGCTTCCTGGCCACCATGGACTGCTTAGAGCACTATATAAGAATGTAAATATGAGATAGAAAACTGTAAGAATTATACAACAAAAACAGTGGTTCTCTGCTCTGCTCCACACTGACTACCACTGTTGCTGATGTCTTGAACATATACATTCTCTGACCTTGGGAGCTCACCCCAGAAAATCTTTCTTGAGTTCCCAAAGCAGGCCAACAAATGTTCACACAGTGCTCACGAACAGTCCATGTTACCTTCAGCCAATTCTTCTGCATCTTCAAGGAGAACAAGGCCCTTTTGTGTTCTCCCCATGAGTCTGCAGAAGGCATTCTAATCCTACTTTATAAATCCATTATGTGTCACACACACACACACACACTCTCTCTCTCTCTCTCTCTCTCTCTCTCTCTCTCTCTCTCACAAATTAAATCTGATCCTCTAGTGAACCCTGACACAACCTGCCTCTTAATACCTGTGCAACCTCCCATGAACAATTTCACGCCTCACTCATGTGAAAAATCCAAAGAAGAACTGTAACATTGCTGTGCAAAGTATGGGTTAGTTAACGGAGGTCTTGGTATGAGGCCCACTGGGTTAAAATTCTGTCCACACGTTTGTCATTGGAAAAGGTATTAAATGTTGGTGTCTCGGCTCACTCAGCTATGAAAATAAAAATAATTCCTAACCCCTACTCTTGTAAGAATTAACATATGTAAAGCACCTCAGGGAGGCCCTCACCTTACACCTGTAAGTGTTACATATGCTTGTTAGTGTGCTATATTAACATGTAAACATATTTTTAAGTTATGAGGACATCAGATGACGGATACCGAAAGCACTCATTTATCTTTAATAAAAGAAGGGCAACAACGCAAATAACAATGGCATCTGAGCACTTGTTATATGGTAGGAACCATGGGAAGAGCTCTGCAGGGTTTTTGTTGGATCTTCACAACACTGCCAAGAGATGAGTATTGCCATTCATCACAGTTTGTTTTTTTAATAGAAAAAAACCACACAATATTTCAAAGCAAAATAATACGTGAATAAGAATAGTTTAAATTGAGGCTCTCAGAAGAGCAATGTACCTAAGGTGTCAGGCCCAGGAAGATCTGAGTCCAGACATCTATAAATTCCAAGCCTCAGACTCAGTCCACTCCTCTGCTTCCTCTCACAGTAGGCCTGGGGCTCAGTCTCCCAGAAGCTCAACCTGCAGCCACACCCAGCGTCAGAGAAACCCTTACCCCCACTGCCACACCCATTGCCTCATTCTTGCCTCATTCTTGCCCCCTGGAGGGCTCTGCACCTCCTGGGTCCCAGCTTCTGGCCCCGCCACTCACTTCTCTTGGCCTCATCCCCTGGCCGCGAGCTAAGATTACACTCCACCCAGCCCAACCTGGGCGGTCCCTAGCCACTGGCCTCTGCATCCCACTCAGTCCCGCCCCGCTCCGGCCTCCCTTCACACTGGATGCAACAGAGTGGCCATTTTGCCACTAGCGTCCCCTTCTGGAGACCTGAGCACTCTTCCTTCCTCGGCCTAGGCTGTGGCTGGCCTGGGACTGGGGTCTGGGCCAGGTAGGTGGGCAGCAGCCCGTGTTGAGTGGCGGCTCAAGCCGGTGGCCCCGATGTTAGCAGCGCAGGTGCCCTTGGTCGGGGGTCGGGGAGGCGGCGGGTGCGGCACTGGGGCGACCTAGCCTCAGGTCTTCAGGGCCCTCCTTTCCTCCCTCCTTTCTGTCGGGGTCCTCCTGGCACCGGGCCCAGGATCCTTGCCCCCCCCCCAGGTGCTGTTGGGAGCCCAGCCCTGGTGTGGGACCTGTGGCAGGGCGGCTGGGGGTCTCACATGGCCTCTACTCTCAGTGAGCCTGGCCCTCCTGAGCTGCGGACATTTACCCCAATAGGATGATTTTATTCCACTTGGAGCTTCTCCCTGCAGACTGAGACAGGACCTAGATGTTATACTAAGACAGCAGTTATTATTCTACCTGCACATGCTTTGTCTCCAGTCCATTCCATTGATAAGGGCTTTCTGCTTGTTTTAATATTGGTGTCTCTTGGGTGTTTAAGCTTTGTGAGGAGTCTGAGTGTGGCATGGGGTTTTGAGGGATGAGAAAGTGTGATCAGCAGTTTAAAAATTTAAATCCACAAAAAAACCAGTTCACCCACATTGTTGAACCTGCTGCAGAATACCCATCTTGTCCTTATTCGGCTGTCTCTAACCATACTCCCCAGTTCTGCTCACATCATTTATGTATTTGCATAGTGTTGAATATTTATATTATATGCATAAGTAGAGTTTTACTTAGTTATCCTGTTATTGACCATGTACACAAGTCTAGTTCCTCTTAGAAAAACTGCATTGAGCATATATCTTTTTTTCTTGGGATAAATTCCAGACATTGGAAATAGTAAATCAAAGTTCTGTGTTCTTTCCCTGGTACTTGATATGAATTTCTTCTTAGACAAGACATGTTAACAATAGACACCTTGCAAAATTTAGGTATTTGCCCAATTATCTGGAGAAATTTGGAATTCATCAAGGTGGTGACTCATTTTCTGTGCCAGCTGAGAGGCCACACAGATTTTATTTTTAACTGATGTACCATGATCATCCTTTTGTTTTGATTCACTCTATTCTGTTTTATTTCATTTGGTTTTATCCTCTTGACAATTAAAAAAAAAACACTTTCTTGCAAGGCATGGTGGTGCATGCCTGTAATCCCAGCACATGTGAGGGTTAGACTCAAGGATCACAGAGAGTTCAAGGCCAGCCTGAAATACTTGTTGAGTCAAGGTCAGCCTGCAGTACATAGGAATACCTTGTCTCAAAGGAAAATAAAACAAACAAACAAACAAACATTTTTTTCTTCTTTTTTGTTTTAATGTAGCACAGGTAGATATTAATAAAGTATGAAAACAATTTTATAAATAGATTAATTTTTTTCATAACAGAATAGTGGTTAATACACTGTGTTCAATGATCACAGGGATTTCTGTATGAGCTATATGCCCATGCACTTTAAAACTTTTTTTTAATTTTTGAGATAATCTCTAAATAATTTACTCAGCTCTCCAAGTTGGGTTTAAACTTGTGGTCCTCCTTCCTTACTCTCCCTGAGTGCTGGGAGTACAGCTATAGGATATCTTCCTTTGGTAATTCACAATAATTATGAATGTTTGTGGGGTAACATGTGCTTTTGATCTATGTCTCCTTTGTAGAAAGAATCAATCCAGGTAATGTGTCTACCACGTGTCTACCACCTTACTAACCTACAAATACTTTCACAGTGACTACAACTGCAAATCCCATTGTTTAGCAGTTTTGAAAGCTATCCTTCTTATTAACTGTGGTCACCATGCAGTTTAGTTATCATTGAAAATTTCTTCTCCATTGTTAGTGAGACTTTGTATTCATGGATGAAAATTCTGCTTTCCCAATCCCTCATGGAACTGATCATTCTTGAAAATCAAAGTGACCAAGAAAGATGTGGAGGCTCAAGCTGCTTGGGGCACACTACTTTCCAGAAAGACCAGGTGATGGTGTTCTGCAGCCCTTCATCTTGCTCCCAATTTTTTTCCTTAACTCAATTTTGGGAATTGAATGCAAGCCCATGAACTGAACTACAGTAAATTCTGTTTTCAAATTTCTTTTTTATTTTGAGTCAGGGTTTGCATAAGTAAGTACACTGCTGAGACACCAATCTTGGCCATAGATTCTTACATGTCTATGTGTGAACACACATTGATGTCAGAGACATTTCATTTTCAAAACCAAGATCTTCCATGCACACAACCTTCTCTCATCAGTGTATTACTTCGTGATCAGATTCCTTTTCCTCTTCCCTTGTGGGCAGAGAGAGACTGAGCTCAGCATCCCTGCAGCTTTCCCTGGTTCTTGTGATGCACTTTGATGCCTTGAACTCTCCATGTGGAGTGTATCAAGGCTCCCAGTTTCCTCCTGCTTCAATCAGTGCTGTGAACCACAATCTTAAACGGAAAGCTTGAAAAGTTATGTGGATCTCTGTGTGGGATAAATCTCTATTGTGAGCATTGCAAGGTCTGGGGACACCTGTGTAGAGCTGTGATGGGAGCTACTGGACAGGGCTCTTCTCTGCACACCAT
Source organism: Cavia porcellus (assembly GCF_034190915.1). NCBI lineage: Eukaryota > Metazoa > Chordata > Mammalia > Rodentia > Caviidae > Cavia > Cavia porcellus. Next base: position 8,354,730 of record NW_026947515.1, read on the forward strand.
GTTCTCCCTAGTGATGTTCAGCATTTGCCTTAAAACCTGCCAATCAGATGGGGACACAGCACATGTCAGGGATGTGTGCTTGCATGAATCAGCTTTGGGAAGCTCAGCATTTTCTACATTTGTTTACATGTGGTGATTCTCTTTTGAATTACAAGAATTTTTCATCTCTCACAGAATGGACTCATTACACCTCTTTGTCACTTCTAATACAAACTATTTATCTGCCTGCTGCTTGTAAGCAAAGCTTTCTTATTGTGGATTCTACATTATTCTTGGTTCTGTTTTTCAAATGTAAAGAATCAGATCTTTCTCTCTCCCTTGTACCACTGAGATCATGGGAAAACTTTTCCAACATGAAAAAATGAGTAGATAAACAATAGTCTTCACATTTTATCTGTACACTTTGGTCTATCTGGGATTTTCTCTTCTATTGAAGAGCAATAGCAGCCAGTCTCCTCTAGGAATATTTGACCAAACATAATCTGATGTATGAATATTAAAGACCCACAGTACTAAATTAGAGGGCAAAAATGTCGGAGTGGGTGGGGAGTAGCAAGAGAGAACAAGGATATGGAAGTTCCCAAACTGAGCAGAGTGCTGGAACTCAATGGATGTGCAAATTGTACAAATTAGTGATGTGATGATGTGCTACTGAATTGAATATGTTGAAATGCATGATATCTTAACTTTTAATTAAAATTACCTTGGAATTTGATGTTGAGAATAATTATAGACATAGGATTAAACATCAATACTGAAAGAAATACAAGGGAAGGGGTTTCAATGGGATGGGAAGGGAAAAGCAGGTGCTTTGCAGGACTTGCCCCTAAGTAGAGTTCAAGATACCTGTCATGGTGCGGTAAAAGTGCCAGTTATGGAATTCTTTAACAGGGTGCCTGACCTTAGTTTTCACTTTGATCCCAGAGCTAGTGAAGTCACTGGAGGTGCAGATGACCAAAGCTTTGCCATTTGGACTTGAGGTTAGTCAGGTACCAGCCCTCCATCAGCAAAAGGACAACAATCACCAACTGTTCTTGCTCTTTGCAGGCCCCAGAACTTCACAATGCCTGTCACAGACAACTCTGTGCACAAATCCACCCCAGTAAAGTTTCTCATTCAGCTTTGACCAACTCATTTCTGCATGCCTCAGGGTTACAGGATGTCCCAATACTGGCAGTCTTTTTCTGTGTCAAGTGTTCCATGCACTCCCCAAAGGCTCACAGGCCAAAGCCAAAGTCTTCTGAAGACAGTGCTTATTTTCAGTGAGCTCAGGCTTGTCCAATTCAGCTGGGACATCTTGTAGAATTTGAAACCAGCCTCATGCTCCAATTGCAGAGAGTTCAGCCCAGCCTTCTCTCTGCCTTGAATGGGACAGTGCTGGTCCAAGAAGCCTTCCCCTGCTGATCATAGTCCCTAAAAGTGCTGCGACCACCTGTCCTCCATTCTTTAGGAAAGCATGAAATCCATCTTCCTTTCCCACCCTCGTGGTGTTGTCTCTGTGAGAAAGAGAGTGGTGTCTGCAGTGTTACTCTACTTGTGCTTACTCTACAGGGTTAGTGCACTGTAAATATCTGTGAAGTGAGTGATCAGAGGGAGTGTGTTCTCCCTGCTATTCCTTCCTCTTCACTTCGTATCAGGATGCATCCTTCCATTCTGTGTGCCTTCTGGGGACACCCCTCCCCCCTATTATGTGTTCACATATACAGAGGCCAGGAAGTTAGGCAAATTCACAGTAATGTGGGTAGAACCTGATCTGTTCTTTAGAGGGACTTGTCTCCTGGATAACATGGAATCACAAGAGAACAGTGGCTACATTTGGACTGGTCATTGCATCATGGTCACAGTCTAGTAAATTGCTGGTTAAAGGCACACACCAGCTCCTTTTATGATGTCTGTGTGAACCTGTGTCCTATGTTATCACCCAGAGATTCCTGCTGTGGATACCTTGGAAGCCCATGGAACGACTCTACGCTGTCCTTCACAATGAAGAGAGCAGCTTCATCCAAGTGACAGATCCATGGTAGAAGGCAAGGCTTCACCAGGCTAAGAAAAACCAGCAGTGCTGACAGGGTCAAAGCTCTGAGGAGAAAGATCTGAGTTTAGACCCAAATCCTCCTCCTGTCTTCCTACATAAACCTAGACAAGACACCCTCCCTCAGGTCTTTCACAGAGTGTCCCCATGCACTATAGAGGTCATCCTGGCATCTACTTCCTAGGGACATTATCACCATTCTTAGATGACAATTGTAATGCCTGTTAGCTGGTGTCTTGTGTACATAGTATACAGAATTAGAGGTTAAATCCAGGAGTGGGTGCAATGAACGTGGAATACAGTGCTGCCTGGTGGTAGAAATGACACTGACCTCCTGGACATACTCCCTGGTGGCATTGTGAGGGGGCAGACGTTCTTCAATTCAATCATCTTTATGTTCCCTAAGCTTCACAATCTCTGCTATGTACTGGTGCTATGGCCTTTGAGTCAGGAACTCACACAGGCTATGCATACACTATGGATGGAGTTGCACCCCAAATCTTCTGGCATTGCTTCTACTCTCACACCTTTTGCAAATTAGCACTCCTATGACTTGACTCCTATTCAATAGCTGACAGCTGACCTTCTCTTGCAAAAAGCTGAGTAGCCCATTCCCTACATTATTGGCCTCACTTAGTGAATTAATTTTATTATTACTATTATTAGTGTTGTTATTTTGCATTAGCAGTGCTGAAATTGAGCCCAGGGCCTCATGCATGGTAAGCAAGTACACTATGCTGAGCTCTCTCCCCAGCTCCTGACTCACTGTTAAATAACTGACAATGGCAGACATCATGTGATGCAAATACTATGGTTCACGCATTAAAATAACTGTTATACATCATCTGTTATTTCCCTCTTATGTTCTCTCTTATATTTTAGTATTTATTTTTCTCCCTCTCTGGATCTCTGGCTGTGGGGAAGTCACTGCTGTCTCTGAAGCTTGTAAGAGGAGAGGCTGATGAGCTTTGAGTGAGAAAAGGTAAAACAGTCCAAAAGGAATCAGGCTTTTGCCTTGGGTCCTGCCTGTAACAAGGGACAGAGCCTGAGAGCAAATTTTGCCCTAGTGCCATCTCTCCTGAGCCTTTCTTCACAGAGATATGATGGTAGCAGACCCAGTGAAACCTCCTGGATTCCTGATACACAGCAACTCTGAGAGAACAGAGTATATCTCTTATATGATCTGACCTGCCTTCTATCACATGTGTCTTGTCATATTTTGAAAATGTATGTAATGAGTGGACAGAATTTGACCTCTCGGCCTTCTTTCCCCAATCATAATCATTAATGATTATGTACAGTGAGATTACTGTACAGTGTTTTGCTATGGATTTTCTTTAGTAGGTTCTCACTTCATGGTTTGCTGTGGTTTGTTTATTCATTCAAATGTTATTGGATATTCACATTGCAATTTTCAGTTGTTGGAAACAAAGTTGAAGTGAATATCTTATAAAATTCTCTTCCTGACGTAGAGGATTGTACGCACAGAATCCTAAGATAGTCAGATGAGTTAACCTGAAATTAACTGCCAAAATGGTATCTGAAGTGAATGTACCACAAGCAAGACAGAAGAAATTTCCTTAGTGCACTTCCTCACCAATACCAGTGTGTTTTGAACAAAAATGAAAGTCTCCTTTGTGCTCTTCAAAACATCAACAGGGTTTCTCTTGTGGGATGAATATTCACTTACCTGATAATTGACAATGATAGGAGGCATGTAGAAACTGGAAAGTGTTCATGTGATGGCCAAGGGCATGTTGAAGGCCTTAGAAGTGATAGAATTGTGAGTCTGCTGGGGGACTTGGTATCACAGCTGGCTCCTGTGGAAGTCACACTGCATGACCCAGGGAGTATTGACTTCTCCTGAAGTTAAGACCCCATGACTAGGACAGTTCTTGTCAGAGTTGACTGGTATTGTGTGACAGGCCTATGACTTGACAGAAGATGGCGGTAGAGGAACCCTAGCCCAAGCAGAAGGACTCAGGGGACTGTTCCTCTCTACTCATAATACATGTGTACAATCTAGGCAGCTTTGGAATATGGGAGCGGCCGAAAGAGCTAAAGCAAAATGTCAGTGAAACAGTCCCACCATGGATGTTATACCTATTGGAAAATGACAATAAGAAAAGGCAAAATGCAATCTCAAACATCTACTCCATCAGGAGCAAGACCAACAGACATTGAAATAGAGGACTTTAAAAGGCATAAATCAGAAACTTCAAAAGATAGCAAATGAAGTAAAGAAACAGATCCATGAAGCTATCGAGGACATCAAACTAGAAATAATGTCTCATGTAAAGAAATAACAGATGTAACAACTGTAGGAAACATGTTTCTCAACATAGCTAGAGAAGAAACAGATAAAACAAAAAATACAGGAGCATGGTAAATTGAAACTATGAGTGAACAACTCAGAAAACAAGCAGAATCTATGAAACATATGCAAAGAGATATTCAAGCAATTAAAAAATTGAAAGCTGGCAAAACCATTTAAATGATGCGGAGGATAGAATTTCATAATTTGAGGACAGTATTGCAGGGAGTGATCATGAAAGTGTAGAACATATAAAAATAGCAAAGCATCATGAAATGACAATCCAGCAGCTTCAACATGATGCCAAGAGAAGCAATGTAAGACTAATAGACATCAGTGAATATGCAGGAGTCAATGCAAATGACATAACTAGGCTATTCACATAAAAAATAACAGAAAAATTTCCAAACATGAAGAAAATTCTGATATACAAAAAAGTGAGACACACAAAGTGCAAAACAGTCACAACAAACTTAAGTCTATGGTCAAACATATAATAATTAATATCCCAGACATACAGCTTAAAAAGAGAATACTAAAACTGTTAAAGAAAAGACACAACTCAACTGTCCAGGAAAGACTATGATTACTATTAAGGCAATCTTTCAGCACAAACCTTCAGGTTAAGATGAGCTTGGAGTGAACAATTTCAATCCCTAACAGAAAACAACTTTTAACCTAGACTGATGTACCAAGAAAAAGTGTTTTTCAAATTTAATGGAGAAACAAGATACTTCAATGACAAAGAACAACTGAAGAAATTCATGTCCACCAAACCAACCCTAGAAGGCTTACTGAAAGACATGCTAGATAGAGATAAAAAGGACCACAATCTCCAGAACAACAGAAAGAAATGACCAGGCTGGGCAAGAAATTGAACAAGGGAGAAAAGCAGGAAATCAACAACAGGAATACAACCTGGCAATGTCAAGCCAGTACATATCAGTGATATCCATAAAGGTAGATGAGCATAACTCACCTATAAAAAGAAACAGGTTGGCAGAATGGATCAAGAAACAGGACCCCACAATATGCTGTATACAACAAACACATCCTACTCAAAATTCATAGATTAAAAGACAAAGGATGGAAAACAATTTTCCATGAAACAGGAACCCAGATAAAACAGGGTAGCTATTGTGTTTGTGGAACATGTGAACTTTAAACCTAAAATGTTTAAAAGAGATAAAGAAAGCAACTACATATGTGTAAGTGAGATACTGCAAAAGGAAGAATTACAAATATATATGCACCAAATACAGGAGCACCCAACTATATAAGGCAAATACTAATGCACATGAAAAACCAAACACAAGTACATAATTGCAATAGGAGACTTTAACACACCACTGTTACAGATAGACCAACAAGACAAAAAGTCAGCCAAGAAATAACAGCACTGAATAATACCTGTGAGTAAATGGACTTGAAGGATGTTTACAGAGTGTTCCACCAAACCACATCATAAGTTATATTGGAATACACATTCTTCTTAGCTCTACATCGGACCTTCTCCAAAATAGATCATATATTAACCAATACGACATGCTTAACTAAATGCAAAAGGAACACAATTATCCCATGCATAATATCAGACCATATCTCAATAAAATTGGAAATCAATGGCAAAAAAGTGCAAAGCCTTCAAATACATTAAAATTAAATAACAACTTTCTGAATAACCAGTGTGTTACAGATGAAATTAAAGGGCAAACAAAACAATACTTAGAATACAATGAAAACACAAATACAACATACTGTAACCTAAGGAATGCAACAAAAACAGTCCTCAGCTTTTTAACCTCCATTGGGCAGGCAGGGCAGGAAAGTAGAGGAAGACAAGGGGCTTTCTCTGCCAAGACAGAAAATATAGAAGGACAAGGGGCCCGTCCAGCTGTAAGTGTTACACCCACTTCTGTGCCTGTATCATGAGGCCAGAGAGGAGACAGCTATTTTGATCTCTTTGCTAGAAATCAGGAGTCAAAACAGAGCTACAAAGGCTCGACTTGAGAGCCCAACTGAGGGATCCTCCAGAAGATTTGCCTGCATTTAGTTTTCACTTTCTGTTCCATGACTTAGTCGTCACCAGCTGTGGCAGTGTGAGTTCACGTGTCTTCCCAAGTGAGCTGCTTCTGGGGATCTTGGGTAGGCAGCACACAGTGAGATCTCTATGTGTCTCTGTTAGGTTTTGCACAGAGCAAAGTATAAAAGTGCAGTTCCCATGATAGTAAGGTTGGCCCAAGAATTCCATTAGTGAGGTCTTAGTTTGAGGACAGCTGATGCTTTGATTGTCAGGTTGCATGTGCATGAAGGACTCAGTGCTGGCCAGGTAGAGTGTGTCCTTCCTGTACGAGGTTTTTCATCAGTTGTGCTTTTATACCCACATATCAGAAGTGGATTTCTTGCTTTGTGTTTTACTTAATAAATTATCATATTTTTATTACTACTTACTTACAGTGTGTACTGATTATGTTTTTCATTAGGTCCATGGCACATGTGACGCATAGAATGGAATTTCAGCCCTACCTTGTGCACAATGGTGCAGTCCATCAACTCGTGACTGTTCTCAATGTTGTGGGCATTGAGAATTTAGTTTAGGGTCAAGCCATTGCCAGCACAAAGCACTGCTTTGTATGGATTGTTCTTTCTTTATGATCATTGCAGTGGGTATGATGCAATATTTGGAAGCTAATTCCAGCCCTAAACCTAACTCTAACCTGAACCCCAAATCTAACTAACCCTAAAAAGTCACTACTAGCATTCTCTGGGGAAAGAAAACTTGATGGCCTTGATGTGGGAAATGTAACATAAGTTAATTATAAGGACATAAGATCACTAGTGGCTGGGGTGGAGCAGCAAAGGAAAGTAAAAAAAAAAGCATTGTGTAAAAATTTGAAGAGCGTTCTGGAATTGGACAGTGGGGAAATCCTCACAACATTGAGAATACACTGAATGCCAGCAAGCTGATTACTTTAAACTTCATTAAAATGTTAAATTTTATTTATTTTGTTCTGTCACTAACAAATCTGAGAAATAAGAGTAGTGATGAATACAATGATAAATACAACTGGAAGAGAGGGGAATGGCAGGTGTGGGTCAAGAGCTGCCCACAGGTAGAACTCAAGAGATGACTCCTGCTGTGGAGCACCCAGGAGGTCCAGCTCTGCAGCTGATGGACAAGGGGATACAGGTACTGGTTCTTGCTGTGGGGCCAGAGCTGGTGAGGGAGCTGCAGGTGGAGCTGGCACAAGGTCAGGAGGTGCAACTTATGCATGGACTGAAACTGGCCCTGTAATTTCAGGAAGAGAAAATATCACCAACTGTCCATGGATTTCTTGTGGCAAACCATTCCCACTGCCTGTCAGAGGCAGCTGTGTGCACCAACTCAGCCCTAGCAAAGCCTCCCAGACTACATCCCCACATTGACTGCTGAGGATCTCATGCTGGGTCACACAGCATTTAGGCACTTTGCTGAGTTCCAATGCATATCCCCTGCCCACAAGCCCATAAATTCTGGAGCTCAGGCCTGGGAGGTTCAGGGTGCTCTACCTGTTCCTGAAGAAGCTTAGCCTTGGGATCTACATGGAAGTACAGTTCAAATGAAGACTCAAGCATAGAAGATGTGGATCTGGGGCAGAAGGGAGCCAGCTGAGTGAGAGGCCTCATATACCTGGGGAACTCATCTGTGGGAGGGGTGTAAGCTTTTTGCCCAGTCTGTAACAGCATCCAGCCACAGCCTCTCCCACCCACAGTGGGGCACTTTGGGCCCAAGGAGCCATTAGAGGCTGAAGAAGTCTCTGTGAGAGGGAGACCTTGCATAGTTGTATCACACTTGTACTTTCTGACACCTCTGCTTGCCCCTCCCCATTGCAGTAAGCTTGGTGAAGGCAGTGACTGCTATATTCCATTTCATTGCACTCAATGGATCAGGGCTGCTGCTCCACGAATATTTGAGAAGTGAGAGGTCAGTTGGTATCTGTCTTGCCTCTCTGCAGTCTCTAGCTTAGGCAGTGATCCATTGCTTACCCACTTATGCATTGTCTGTACCCACACTGAGTGAGGCCTGGGGTCTCGAAAAATGGCTTTTAGGTGAGCAATATCTTTTCTGCTGCAAATGGTGACTCTGTGGCCTCCAAAGAACACTGTAACTCAAAAGGGCAGGAGTTGCATCTGTTCTGCTTACAAGGTCATGGCCAAAACCCAGAAATGTGTCTGCACACAGTGTGTCTTTATGTGTATTTGTAGAATAATTAAACCTATTTGCTCTTCCATGATATCTGACAGTCATGGATTCTTTGCTGTACTCAGGGTTTCCTGTGTTGAATAAACCCCGAGGCCCATATAGTGCCACTCCAATCTCCTTTCCAAAGAATAGAAAGCTTCTCCCAAGTATTGGTCAGTAAAGGGAATGGAAGATCATTCACGGGAATCAGCACAGCCCCTACTGTAGGTCTTCATGGGGCCATGCCACAACTAACCACTTTGCATGGAGCCCCCATTTCATCCCCAGTGACCCTGAGTTCTCAATGCACTCAGCACCTCATCGTTCAGCATTGTAAACTGGGGTTAAGTGATCAACTTGCACATGTCTAGGACTTGAATCTGCAGGTGGCCAAGTCTCCCTGGGCTGCTAAGGTAAGAACTCACATTCTCAGCTTTGGTGCCTGCAGGTCTGAGATGTCAGCCATGGAGGAATCCAGAGAGGAATGGCCGGACCTGGGGCAGCTGTCCAGGAAGGCTAAGTCTAGAGTCTCCTTCAGGCTGTGAGGTCCATCTGCTTGCACCTGGCTTGCTGTACAGACATCTGCCAGGCTCTCTGCTGGTTGACATCCAATCTGTGATGAGACAGTGGGGAGACATGGAATTGGTGTCGTGCACATGACTTCTCAGAAGGGTTGGAGCTGAAGCAAAGCCCACACTCTAAATTGTCCACAGAGGCTTGTGCTACAGGGCTCACTAAGGAATACTACCATGATCACATCACCTTGATAGAGGAGAGGCAGAAAAGAAGTCTATGCATTAACAAAACATATGAGTTTTAAGATGGCCTCCAATTTTAGAGATGAGAAAATGGAGGATCATTCTAGATGTCCAGATCCATTAATGAGGCCCCACAGAATGTTCCCCAGTTTCCTAATAGAATGTCCACAGGAAGGAACTAAGCTACTCTTCCATAGCCATGGAAGGTGAGCAGCTGTGTTAACTGTTCTTTTTTTGTACTCATTTAGCCCTGAGGCTTCTATGAAAGGAAATGCAGTGCCTGAAAAATTCCTGTAAGACAAGCACCAGAGAAATGGACAGAGTGGACTGACATTTGTGGTGAGCACATCTCTGGTGAGTTGATGATGTGTAAGAGCTGGGGATAGGGTAGAGATGCAGCCAGCTAATGGTCCATGGACACCAGGCTTAGGGCTGAAAATGAGATACAAGTGAAGAATGCAATCATGCCAAGAAATGAAGTGATTTTGTGTTTGTGTCCCATTTCCCCTTCTCCACCAATGTGTGTACAATGACCTTGCTTGTTACAAGGTAGACGCCGAGTAGAGAGCATATGGTATTTGAACACTTGGAATCTAGATTCCTTGAGAGCAGGACCACAGGTGCAGTGTTTGACAAATCCTGGATGGATGTGCTTAAATGGTTAACCTGACCCTAAATTCCCCTCAGTACTATATGGGCCACAATACAGTCCCTTCTGCTGACACACACTGCACCAGAGCAGATACATATTGTTATTGTGGGTACCATGTCTGTAGCAGGAACATGTCACACAGGGCCCAGGGGCCAGCTCCATGCCCATGTCCTGTGTACAGCTATGTTGGGCCAGAGCTGTGAAGCCTGGAGAAAGCCTGAGGCTCTGAGAAACCACAGGATTTACTTTGTTAAACATCATAAACTTATGTTCCTCAAAGACAAAAAGCACTATCCCAGACTTCTACCCAGGAGGACAGGAGATGACTCTGGAGTCTGTGGATAAACATGGCCGCTGCCCTTTTCCTCCTGCCAGCCCTGTCCTAGATGGGAATGTGAACATGACAGTGGCCCAGGCTCAGTTTCCCTGTCCCTGCCAGGAGCATCTGCCCTCAGTGCCTGTCCTCAGACCCCCTCAGACTGATGACCTAGGGAGGGAATTGTTTATGCAGAATTATAGTAGTGGCCAGGCCTAAATAGCCTTGTCCTGGAGTCTGTGTCTCTGAGTGGCTGGTGGCAGAGCCTAGGGACATCTGGCCTAGGCTCCCTCTTCTGTCTGGGTGCCTGGGGACTGGGCCTGGTGAATCTTGTTCTGTGCTGCCTTTGATGGTAGGGCAGTTCCCGGTGAGCATCCTGAAGTATCGTGGCTGAATGAACCATCCTCTCACTTGTTCCCAGGTAGTTTTCCCATGGCGAGTCCTGAGGCTGGGGTTTTGAGGCCTGGGAAAGCAGCATAACATATTGACTGATCACTCTCTCTAGCCAAGTGCCTGTGAAGGCCAACTGTCACCAGACCAAGGTGCTTTGTGACCAGATCCTTCAGAGTTCTGTTTAGATCTGTTGCCAAGCAAATGAGGTCATATGCTAGGGTCAATAGCTGGGCTGCCACCTCTAATGCCCAATTTATTTTTATAAATCTATTCTCCTTAGAAAGAGCAGGTGAAAAACTGGAAAACTGAGTGTGGTTTTACACTTTGCTACACTTTGAAAATTTAAATGCAGCAAACATGTAGATGCTTCAGATGTGGCAGGCATTGTGCCAAGCACACAATTCCATCCAAAGGGTCCCTTGTCTCTGAAGATGAGGTGTTTAGTGTCTTCACTTAGAGATATGTCACATTTTCAGGTGACCTCCTTTCCTGGGCATATGGTTTCATTTCAATTCCATTAGGGAGCATGGAGATGTTCCCAGATTGCCCATAATATTTTTCCTTGAAGGATGTGAATGTTTCATGTTAAAACTTCTGCATGTCCGGGGGAGGAGGATTCCTAGCAAGTCTTGCTCTCACATGCCTATGAATGATTACTTATGAGTCCTTGGATGTTTACCTCAGCCACACACTGTAGTTCTCCATACTCTGACAGCCTGTGAGGGGGGACAGCAGGTGGTGAGAGCAAGGGAAGACTTTGCAAGTCCATGAACATCATTGCCCAGTGTGGATGAAGGACACATGTGTGTCACTCCTGGGGAACTTGTCTGCTAGCAGCTGCTATCACTTCCTGTCCTCCCATCCCAAACAGACCATGAGCTTTGTGTCCCTGCTGGGTAGTTTGCCTTTCCTGTAGGTGATGGTGCTGAGCCTCTTTAGTGGCAATGCTCTTTGCTTGGTATACTTCAAGCAGTGTCTCCGTGCTGGGCTCCTCCTGTGCTGTCACTACCTGCTATTATGGGGATGAACCAAACAACTGCAACTTGTTCATGCAGGTGTCATCTATGTGCTGATGGGCATTTGTTCGGTTTATGGCTTGATTATTGAAAGCAGGGTACCCCAGCCATTTTTATTCATGGTCTTGTGTGTATATACACTTTTATTTCAAAGAAAAGTGCTTGAATGTGAAATTACTGGATCATATTTCTGTTGTATGGCTACCTTAGAAATTCTTAAAGTATCTTTGGAAGCAGTTGATTGAAGCAGAGTGAAATGGTTGGTTTTTGTTTTGTTTTGTTTTATTATGCTATACTATGCCATGCTATGTTATATTCCACTATGTTATGTGTTGGTTAGGATTTTGAAACTCCTTCAGCATGTTTTCAGTGCTTTCTGATTTGATTTTGAATAATCAACCTGAGAAAATATAAGAATATAACATAATCTGACTAATTTTGTTTTGGAGATTATTTAAAAAGGAAAACCCAGTCAGGGATGTTGGTGCACACCTGTCATTCCAGTACTCAGAAGGTTGAGACAGGGGGATTGTAGTGAGTTTGAGGTCAGTCTGGGCTACAAAGTAAGATGAAGACCAGCCTGAACTGCATAGTGAAACCCTTTCTAAAAATAGAATGAAAAAAGAATGAATGAATGAATGAATGAATGAAAGACAAAAATAATATAAAAATGAAAAGTCAAGTCAGCTGTCAATTGAGAAATCAAATCTTTGTGAGATTTTCTTGAATATGTACTTTAGTCAACACAACTAGCATAAGATTTACCATCATGCAGGCATTGATGATCTGCCTGGTATTTGCATTTATTTAATTTTTTAACGTTTTTACTGAAATCACTGCAGATATGCTACTGAATATACCCTGTTAAGATATGAGTAGCTCAGTATAAAGAGAATTTGATCATTCCTATTTTCTCTGTCCTAAATTTATATTTTGAATGAGAATTGGATCAAGGGATTACATCTTTTTAGAAATAATAATAAGAATCATGTAAAGATACTCTTTCTGTGTCTATAAAATGGTAAAAATAATTATAGATTAATAGTGGTTAATGTACCTTGCACTGGGATTTCTAAATGATTGATATTTTCATACATTCGTAAAATTATTTACAAATTTTAACACATGGTCTCACTAATTTTCCAAGTTTCCCAGGCTAGGCTTAAATCTTTCCTCATTCTTTCTCACCCTCCCAGAGTGCTGGGATTACAGGTGTATGTTATCCTGCATTGGCAATTGATAGCAATGTTGTGTATTCATGGAATAAAATGTTCAGCTTTGGATTTTAGACACTTTGTAGAAAGAGTCAATCTATTTAAGCTATCTGCTACCTTCCTAGCCTGCAGTTTCTTTCACAGAGAGTAAGACTGAAAATCCCATTAACACTGTTTTAGATTCTCTGATTTTTAACTGTGGTCAGCATGCACTTCAGAGCATCACTCCAATTGCCTTCTGCACTGGGACTGAGGCTTGGTGTCCTTGAAGCACATTCTCTTTTTATTTAACCCCTCCTACAATTTGATGATTGTTTGAATTCTGACCCACAGAAAGGTGTGAAAGTTAAAGCTACTTGGGGCATACTGCCCTCCAGAAGGCCAGGCCAGTGTAAAACATTATTTTCCCTGAAGTTTTACTTTCCAAGGGTTTGTTTTGGTTTTTGGATGTCGATTTTTGTTTCTATTTTTTGCTCTGTTCATCAGTGTGTCTGTCCCTGATGCCTGTGATACCAAAGGAAACCACACACCCATTAAGGGTCATATTTCATTTTACTCAGGGATGCAGCCATTCTCTTTGGTATCCTAAAACTAAACCTACAGTGTATATTCTTGTAACTACTTTCAGTTATTTAGTTTTCTAAGCAAAATATACTCATCATGCTGCTTCTACTGAAGGAAACTGTAGCAGTCATGGGCCCATCTCTTATTTCAGGTTCCATACCTTGACCAGCCTGCAGTGTCCCCACTTTCTGAACTGCTCCCTGTGAGTAACTGTCCTGCTCCACAACTGTGGTGAGTGCACATGCGGCAGTTGAGGTCTGAGTGGAAGACATTCAGTCAAAGTGGGCTCTGTAACAGGATGACCTTCTTGAACAGAGGTCCCCTGAGTGAGATAGGGGCTACAGGCCTGCAGGGAGGAGCTCTGGCAGCAGGACCGTTCCAGCCATCTCCTGTCCAGCCTGCAAGCTGTGCTGCTTTGCTGAGAAGCTGACTCATGGATCAGCAGGCCTGAATCTGGGCCTTCCTTGCCATGGTTCTTACTAGGTGTCATGGTGTCCAGCACCTCTGCCTGGTCCATCTTCCCCACATTCAGATCTCAATAGAGATCTGCACAGCTTTGGGCTTCCCTTTCCAGGCTGCAACTCTATGCATAAACTTCAGGTGTGAATCTGTGAGTATGAAACTCAACCTTTATACACTTAACCTGTAAATTCAACATCTAAGGCTTCATTATGAAGAATGAGGTTGATGACACCCATATTCTCATCTTATTCAGCTTGGCTGTGAATAGTTAGAAACCACTGAATGTACCACAGCAGAGCTACTGCATCAATTATAAAATTACAGTCACTGAAATTGTGGCAAGAAGACCATGTCTCAGGCCATGTCCCCAGTGTTACCTGAGATGACAGAGAGTTTATGGTCTGGCCCTCTCTCTACCCAGCAGTGAAGACACAGAGGCCCACGCAGCAGGTGAGGACAGGAGAGAGGGGCTCATCTCATCGATGGCAGACCATGATCCTGGGGGGATGCCTATTTCTTTTTTGTCCATTTTTTTATTCCATTGAATTAATCATAGTGCTCTATTCAGTATTACTTCTATTCAGTTTAGTTAACAATAAATAGTGGCTAATTTCTTGAATAGGTAAGTGAAAATGGATGATTTAATTACATTATATATAATGAAATGCACAGCACATACTTTGAATATCTATCTATCTATCTATCTATGTGTGTGTGTGTGTGTGTGTGTGTGTGTGTGTGTGTGTGTGTGTGTTGGTGTGTGTGTAAAGGAGTCTTGATATTCAGAAAGGCAACACTCTGTTTATCACTATCTCTAACACATCAGGTTATGCAGAGCCCTTCCATGGTGCAGTGGTGCTAGAAGCCACCATAGAAGCCACCGTGCGCATCTGTGCCTGCTAATGCCAGAAGACAGCAAGAGATTTGGTTCAGTGTTTATTTTTCCAGCAAAGAAGCCCTGAATCTTCCTGCTGCCAGGCAGCCCAGGGAGTGAGCAGCATGCAGAGGAGCCCAGCACTGCCTGCCTCACACCCCTTTCCCCCACCGTATCCATGCTGCAGCCCTGCCAGGGTGCAGCCAAGGCTCTGCCTCCTCAGCCCCAAGGTCCTCAGTTCCTGAGTCCTGGCCTCAGCCTCCACCAGGCTTCAGGTGCTTCCATGCATTCAGCTGGCAGAGTGGTTTGGGTACACTCTCAGCCCCACATGTACCAAGATCACTGACCACATTCACCTTTTCAGTCTGCAAATTTTGCTCCTCTCTTTTCTGACTGAGGCTATGGCATTGGAACAAAAGACAAAATGTCATTACTTTTTTTTTTTGTTCTTTTTTTCTGGTTTCTTTATTTATTAAAACATATATTTAGAATTGTATTTTGCAAAAAACCTTTCTTTGTCTTTTCATGCCCCACTTACGTGAAGTTCTTACAAATTTCTACTGCAGTTCAAACCCATGTGCTTGAATGCTCAGAATCCACTCTGCAGCTTAGTAGCATGGGGGAACCAAAGCAGAAACTGTATTTGAGGATATTTCTTTGCCTTGTAGCATCTTGACAAGAAAACCCTGACTCCTGTGTTTTTACCTCCAAAATATGGGCTTCTGTACCAACTGAATCTGCCACTGACAAAATGAGTTACTTGGATTTATTTCAAGCAATCTCATTTCCCCTCAATTGGATAAGCACATTGTCTAAGATTTCTTATGCCCAAACTTGAAAAATGATTTCCACTAGACAAGATGCTGCCACCCATCCTGAAATAATGATAGGATTTTATGTAAACACATAGTCCAACCCACACCATGGCAGCCATAAGCTGAGAGAAGGGCAGATGGTTTGTGCAGATAGAAACACCAGCAATAGTCCACTAGCTGCAGCAACAAGCATGGAGCAGAGCAGCTAAGCTTTCACAGTTGGGTGATGGAATGGTGTGGTAGGTTTTGCCCTGGGTATACTTATGTGACTGGGTAAATCCAGGTTGCTTCAGGGATTTCCCTCCCTGCAATGCAATGTCAAAGGAAAATCATGTACACATATCATTTATTTTACATTTTTCTTTTGCATTTATGGAATCTGCATGCACAAGATTTTATGCCTCTGCAGTGCAGTCCCATTCATGGGCATTATTCCCATGTCTTGTCAAGGGCCAGTTTATTTACACAACATGCAGAGCACTTTTCTCAGCCGTGTTTCTCCAGACTTGTGCATTTTCAATCATTTCTTCAAAGGAAACTAAACAATTTAGTTTGAGCAAACTTCGAGCTGCCGTGCTTTCGTTTGACATCCTTGCTGCCAGATCTGAAAAAGGCAGTGAGTTGGACCTGCTCAAGAGTTATCCCCAGAGGGGACACTCTTTGCACAGCTGTGTCAGGCAGGGCTGCTCATTAACTAACTGGCCACACTGAAATCAAAATGTCCTTGCCCCATGCTGGTCCTGGTTTTGGGAAGCATTGGATTGCAGTAGAAACTCCCTATGCACTGGCTGGCCCTTGGAAAGCCTTGTGTTGCCATGAGATTGTCACCCCTAGACCTGCACCTCTGTGGCCCTGGGGTCAGGGAAGAGTTCCTTCCAGCAGCCATGCACAGCACCCTCCAGGCAGCTCTCCTGTGCACCCTCTACATGGAGGCTAAGGAGGGTCCCAGTTGCTTCCTGCTTCAAACAGTACTGTGAATCAAACTTTTGAACAGAAATCTTGAAAAGTTGTGCAAGTATCTCTCTGGGAGAAATCTCTGTTCTTAGCCCTGCATGGTCCAGGGACTCCTGTGAATAGCTCTGATGGGAGCTGGGGGTCAAGGCTCTGTGTTCCTATTTCAGGAAGCTCTGTAACTCAAGCAATTCTCCTGCACCAGCCTCCCAAGGTATATTTCTTGTATCTGAATGGAAAGTGATCACTTGGTGACACTGAGCTATAATTTGAAGTTTGCACCTTGTTTCATTGTTTATACATTTTTTATATACAGCAGTTTTTGGTGAACATTTGAGTTATTATTTATGTATCATATTTGATGTTATTTATGTTTTGTTCTATGAAACCACATTGAAATATCAAAATGCTGCTTAAGTATATTAAGAACAAAGGACTCAGTAACCTAAATGAGATTTGAAGAGATATCATTTGTAGTACTCAAAGTGATTCATGAGATATTTGTCTGCCTCTGTGCTTTATGGATGCTGGGCCTGCAGTCTCTCACTATAAGCTCTGCTTTAGAGACAGTGCACAGGGACACTTGCAGTGACTCAGCACAAAAATCAGTGCACCTATTTGGCTGTTACATTAGCTGTGAGTTGCAATATAGCATCAAATTTGCTGTCTCAAAAATGTGTATATACAAAAAATTAATCCCCAAGATATGAAATTAAGATTTGAAGAAATCAGTCTCCATTCAGCTTTTTGTTTGGTTTTATTTGTTTAGTTTAGTTTTGTTTTATTGAGACAGGTTTTCTCTATGTATATCAGCTAGATTTGAACCCCTTATAGAACGCAGGTTTGCCCTAATCTCAAAACAGCACTCCTGCCTCAGCCTTTTGAATGCTGGGGTTATAGATATGTGTGTTTTTACCCTAGAAAATATTGAGCCTTGTAACTTAGCTGTGTTATAGCTTGGCATAATAGATGCCATCTTGAGCTTTGCATTTAACTGGTGCCCTGTATTTCACCCAGAAAAATGGAAAATCACTCAGAGTAGAAGTCCCAGGATAAAAGCAAAATGAGCTGTACCCAAAGAAAAAAATTAACCTGCTCAACTAAAGAAGCAGAATACAGTTGTTATCCAAAAATTATTAAAAGATTCTAGCTAAATGATTTCCAACAGGATCTTTTTGTGATTCTATCTTTTAAAACATCTGTAACTTTCCAGTTCAGAGCCTCTTGTTTAGATCCTGAAATGGGGGTGGGGGTTCTGTATACAAGTGATCCTGAGCCCACCTAACGTAATTCCACATTTCTCAGTTGGGTTGCTTGGCTCCCTATATTGTTGTTCAGAAACTCAACTCAAGCTGCATAAGCCTTTACTGACACAAGCAAACACTAGGATTAAATGCCAGTGCCACCAAAATGAAAAAATAATAGTGAAAAGGAGAGGAGGAAAAAGACAAATGCCATGTGTTGTAATGCCCACCAATTGTCCCCAGCAATAAAGAGGCTGAAACAGGAGAATGACCATATACTCAAGGACAGCCTAACCTACATAGTGAGTGTAAGGCTGGGCAGAACGCCAAAGTGAGACTATGTCTTTAAATCAAAAAACTAAAATGAAAAAAATAAACAATGAAGGAGACAGAAAAACTATTAAAAAATAAAAAAAACAACAATAGAGCTGAGTAAAATTTGACTTAAGTAAAATGGGAATTATTGAATGATTCTGTAGAGAAACGAAGGCCATGTAGAGGCATACAGGAGGCAGTGACAAACAGGCTTAGGAATGGCACCTATTGTGCTACAGCACAGTAGTGATCTCTTTCCTCCAATATATTTGCAGTTCACTAGACTGAGGACTTCTAAAAGCTCATGGAAATTTGAAACTCATGGCAAACAAGCAGCTTGAAATGCAGACTTTGGAACATGGCCTTTAGCAGACATTTCATATTTAAATTGAAATAAGAGAAATATAGTACTGCCCTGATTCATGTCAAATGCACCAAGTTTAATGGCTCACAACATTGAGAAATGAAGTCACAAACAAAAGAAGATCAAAAATTTTCTTTGAAAAACAGAGAATAGCCCTGAATTTTCAGGAGTGGTCTTCTGAGTTTTGGCCACAGACCTATTGTCAGGTATCATTTATACAGGATAGTCACAATGTGGGTACAGTTTGGGTCTCAAACTACAATCAACCTATAAGCTTATAGCTGCTTACAAATATTATTCATCAGGGGACAAGTCATCCAGAAAAGGTATGTGGAAAGAGCCAAGGCATTTTGTGGGAACAATAGCCCAGTTGATCTGGTCATTGAGTATGGTAATTGAGGCTTATCTGAACTTTCTGGGGGAGGTGGTGGTAACTTTAGTACATTTCAAGCTGTTGTTTATCTCTTCAGGAGCATGTAGACATGGTCACTGTATATTCACCTTCAAGTCTGGCTTTCTTCAGCTGTGCCTGTAGCAATAATTGTTGTATTTAGTTTTTTGCATTGACTTTTTGAAGTTCCAGTTCTTCTCTGATTGTATATCAATTTCTGTGTACATTGACATCCTTTGCTATAATCACAATACTATTTGAATGGATAAGGTGACGTTTAAACATTTAAAAATATTCATTAATGCAGGCCAGGGATTTAGGTCAGCAGGCAGAAACACATGCCTGGAAAGTGCTAGGTTGTAACTTTGATCCCTGGTACCTAAAAAAAAAAAAGTAATTTAAATGGCAAGGAAAGAAAATAATTTCATTTGTGAAAATGTAGGTTTACAAAATTTATCACTAAATATGTCAATGGCAAATTAAACATTGCTAATAGTCATATTTAGTATCTAAATTTGTTGGGGCTGGGGATTGAGCACAATGATGCAAGGAGCTGCCTGGAGAGTACAAGGTCATGAGTTCAATCCCTCATATAGAAAAAAAAAATCACAGTTGTCAATGATGCAGTGCTATGAGCACATTTATTGAAACTGATACTTGGTATTTAATAGGCTCAATATTTCTTTTGTGATCTATGAAATACCTGCAGATAACATAGCAATTACAGTGAATGATATAATGTCCCCTTTAGGATTGCTATTTTCTGAATTGTTTTTATTTTTTGTTTTCCCACATACTTGAAAGTTGAAAATGTTGGCTGATGCTAGGTAGAAAAACTGTGATAATCATTTTTTCAATTTAATGATATATTTCTCTATATCCACTAAGAAAATTTTATTTGCTACAATTACTCCAAGTCAAATTGACAAACAATTCTTAAAGGTACAGACAGCTGAGTTAGTTACAAATACATGCAGCCACACCATGATATAGTGGAATGAAACTCCTGACCTTATATGTCTGGTATGAGTTTGTGTTCTCTAAAGTGCAAGAATGAATTTTAGGAACAACAGAGTTGAAGAGCAGAATATATTTATTGAGAGAAAAAAGTGAAAGTATTTTGATCTAAATAGGACATTTTGGAAGTATGAGGTGGAAATAGGTGACTTTTACCTTGAAGTCACTTTCCCCTCCCCTATTCAACTTACCTTTGGCCAGAAAAGAATCTCAATCAGCTACTTGCATATCAGCAATGCCACCTTTAAGCACCACCCAAGTCAAAACCTATATGTATGCCTCCCACACATTTCCAGAAGAAAAAGCCAGACCCCAGTCTTCATGGGGTTCTCTCCATCATCTTAGAATAAAGGCCATTTTGCTTTTATATTCTCTTCTTTACTAAACCAAAAATCCTATCAGAAAGCTTCTGTCTGGGAGAAACAGGAGGGGTTCAGAGCTGGTAGCAAAGGACTGTCTTTTTTAGGGATTTTATAGAATAAAATCTTGTCGTGAGATAGGTTTAAAGTGGGTTAGATTATTGAAGTTACTGAGGAGATAAATTAGCACAGTAGAGAAGCAGAATATAAGCAATGTAAAAGTGGCCTTTAACTTAAAGAATGTGGAGAGGAGCCCACAGCCCCCAAGGGTTTGGCTTTTTTTTTCCGACTGACTATGGAGATATGGGGTATATGTGACTTTTGACTGGATGTGGTGCTTGGAGGGGACATTGATGTCATGCTAGGAGCTGATGGGAATTTTCTTTAGGCCCTTGGGAAAGAAAGATGAAGTTGTAATTAAGGAGAAAGGAGGAAGTGGCCATATGTGTAAGCATCCCTGATTTCCTTTCTTCCACTTTGAACTACCACCATGAGGTCCTGTAATTGTTTCTAGGGTAAAACACTTTGAAGTACATCCTTCGATTTGAATGAGGAAATCAAAACAAAGAATTTTTGCTATCTGTCTTCCTCCACGGCTGTTGGTAAACCATTCATAAGAAATATTTTCAGTCATTTCCTTAATGCATTGTCCATACCAAAACCAAAATTATAGATCAGTTCACGTTCAGAAAAAGAAGCAGCACTTAAAGGCAGGGATAAAGGCCTTCAATGCAAGTATCCCTGGCAAGGTGAGATCAACATTGGGTGATACAAACTACTACTGATTTATCTGACTTCAAGAAAAGAAAAGTTTATTCTGATATTGCTATAGCAGAATAAATCTCCTGGTCTACTATGTCTAATATGAGTTTTTTGTTGTCTAAAGTCAAAGAAAGAATTTTAGGAACAACAGATATTAAGAGAAGAATACACTTATTGAGAGAAAGAAAGCTACCTGAGAGAGAGAAGGGGTCCTGATCAGGTTGCCAAACACTGTCCTTTCTAGGGACGTTTATAGAGTAAAATAATGTGGTGAAATGAGTTTAAGGTGAGGAAAACTAGGAATTCACAATGCAGATGGGCATAAGATGAAACAGAGCTATGGTAGCCAATAAGATTAATAGTCAGTTAATGTTGATTAAATTGGGAACAAAGGAGGAAGGGAGTCACATAGAAAGCAAGCATTCTTAGGCAGCTGTGACTCTTCCCTTAGGGGTTTGGGAGGGTGACTCCTGAGTTCATCAGGATGATATGAACTATTTAGAATGTTAGTCTTTAGGATAAGGATACATTTCTTTGAATGGTGACACCTGACTTCCTCAGAGTGCTAGGAAATTATGTAGAACATCAGTCCTTAGGATATGGATGAGTTTGCTTATCATTTGTGTTGAACCTTGGCCCATAGCATGAGGTGTCAGTCTTCCCCATATTTGAAAGGTATCTGGTCTCTGGCATGGGCTCCTTGGAGGATCTAGCCCTGTCTCAGGCCAATAGTATTTCAATAACTCAGGTGGCTGTAATAGTACTGTTTGGAAAATTGATTACAGATGTCTTGTGCTCTTGGGTAAATGATCTGGGGATGACAATGTGCAATGTATATACCAGTGCTGCCACTTGATTGACATGTTTTGAAATTTTAATTTTAGCTGATTTGTTCTTTTTTCCTTGAAATAAAATGGATTTAAAAATTAAAAGCCTGTGGTAAAGCTCTTCAGTACAAACACTCCTGTGTCAAGCTGAGTTCACCACTGTTGAATGCAGCTCCACAAGTCTCTGCACTATGTCTATCATTTGGGATCCTCCCTTGCAGGGAGGGATTCCTTTCACTGTTTATTCTTGACTCAGAAGGAGGGCAGTAGAGCAGGAATCAATCAGTGATGAAGGTGCAAGCTATATGAACTGTCCGATCAGGCGGGACATTGCTGGCTGTGACTTCTGTCTCTTCCAGTGTCTCAGCATGATTTACCTGTTCTGAGTACAATACTGGTAGCAAAACGCCTGCTGGATCTCATTTAGTACTTTCGATGTCCTCTGACCTGATTAACAAAGAATCTGAGAGATCCTGGAGCCATGGAATGGTGAGGTTGTGGATGGGAGCCCAGAAATAGGTTGGATTGTTTGAAACGAGTTATGGGATTTTAGGAGTAGTTCTTGTGTCTGGAGCCTCAGGTTTTTCATTAGCTTCAGCTCCTGAGGTCCTCCAGCATTGGCCATGGCTGACTCACTCTCCCTTTTGCCTTTTGCTGTTGGCAAGGGTGATTTGGGATCCCAAGAACCCTGGCTTCACTATGACAGCAACAGACTCAAGTATCATCTTTGAAATTCACTGCAGGCCTGGTAACTCCACAATCTTAGGCATTGGAAGGAGCTTGGGAAGACCCTGACTATAATGCTTTTTGTATCTTGTAGAGCAGTAATGAGCTAGGTCTCTGTTCTCTTTCCTCAGCGTAGCAGATCTCTGGTGCCTCATACCCACAATTGCTCAACTTAATCTTGGGCTTTTTAGTGTTTATAGTGATCTCCTATATTTATAGTATATTCTCATATTTCCATCCTCATGACAGGTAGTGGCAAAGGTCCTGAGAATTCAGAGATGTGTACTAATGTGCCTCAGTGGAGAAAGGCTTCCCAAACAGCTCGTGAAATCCTGTGTATTATACAGAACAGTGCAAAATAAGTGCTGAACATACTTAATTATTTAGGTGGCATACCTGCTCACCGACTAGGTTTGTGAGAACAGCCATAGAGTTTTGAATTCTGAGAAAAATGAAGCAAATATGAAAGTGTTATCAAGCACAGGGTAAAAATCTGTGAAGGACAAATTCCAGAAAGGGCTACCTGTTAAATTCTCATAGAAAAATGCCAAAATTTAGGTATCTGCATGGACACATGATATCCTTCTGAATGGAAAGGAATAGGGGTGTCATCTCTGAATTAAGAGCTGATTTAGTAACATGGTTGTTCAGTTTATATATGGAAATCCTCTGCAATGGGCTTACTAAGTGGTGTAAAGGAGAAGCCCTACATAGAAATTTTGCAGTGATATCAGTAGTTAGGAATGAAGGGTTTTCTGCTTAGGATGGATCAGAGGAGTGTGGAAAGGATGTGGTAGTGACTGACAGGATGCAGGGAGCCAATAGCAGGACATAAAAGAGAGGGTCTTCACTGAAATTCAGGTAGTTCTTAGAGTAAGTATGAAGTTAAAGTTCTGATTGCTTCCTTGATGTGATGAACATCAAGCTCTGGCAATAATCAGTATTCCACATTCCTCTCAACCAATGAATTTTGTGTTCCATGCTTGATATCTAATATAGATTATCTCTAATTATGCCTGAGTGTCATGAAGGTGAAATTTGATTTTTTTTTTGTACCAACGATCAAACTCATGACCTATGATTTCCAGGCAGGCATTCATGCCACTAAGCTAAATACCCAATTGTGAGAGTGTTTTCTTTGTTGTATGGAAGATATCCACATTGTTTCTCAGAAAGTGTTGAATATTGTTGGAATTTTTCTGTATTTTATGGCTAGAATTTTTTGAAACAAACCAAAGGTGTCTTATGCAATCCCTTTTCAAGTTTCACTTTGTCTGTGGGGTGTTTTACTCAGGGTTTCTCCATTTTAGACAGCTCTGTAACTTAGGATAGCCCCAAATTCAAGGAAGAACTCTTTCACAAGCCTCCCAAGATATATTTCTTATATCTGAATTGAAAGTGATCACTTGGTGACAGTGAATTATATTTACAGCTTGGGCCTGGTTTTATTTTATATACATATTTTTAAAATACAGCTGTTTTCCAATAACATTTTATTATTTATGTACCATATTTGATTTTATTTATGTTTTGTTCTATGAAACCAAATTCATATTTCAAAATGTTACTTAAGTATATTAAGATCAAAGTACTCACTGGCTTAAATGAGATTTGAATAGACATCATCTGTAGTCTATCAAAGTGATTGATGAGATTTTTTTTCTTTTTTTTAATTTTGAAAGTGGTAAAACATAACAGAACAAAGCAGAATAAGGCCAACGAAGATTGTACAGTGAAATTGTTACACAACTTCACAACAAGTTACTGGGATAAAAGTAATAGATATCACAGTATATTTCATTATCTTTATAATAGTTGTTCTTTTCATCATGTATATCAAAATGGGATGAAATACAGAACATTATAGAACTTATCAAAACAGAATAATGAATAGGGCAGTACCATTAGTCAGAATAGAGAAAAATAGTACTAAAAATATTTGCCTTCATAGAGATAGTAGAAGGAAGTCCCCCTTATTTGCTATGGTCAACTTCCCAGGAGATGCTCAGATTTCTGGTTCCCATTTGCTAACGGGGGTTGACAGGAGAAGAGGTGTAGGGGAAGTAGGGTGTTTGATTCTAGGCATCAGTAGGTTCACTATTGCTTAGTAGGGAGACAGGCTGGTTGTTTGGTTTCACAGCATCCTAAGTTCCAACATGGCACAGAACTCAGGAGCTGCTGCTAGTTCTCCCCCTGGAAGGGCCACTTTCTACCAAACTGCCAACCCTTACCAGGGAGAGTTGGAGCTTGCTTGGCTTCCCAGTGTCCTAAGTTCCAACATGGCATGGATCCCAGGAGCTTCTGCTGGTTGGCCCCGTGGATGGGCCCGAGTCTGCCACACCACCACCACTTACCAGGGAAGGGAGGTGCTTGCTTGGCTTCCCAGTCGATTGATGAGATATTTATATGCCTCTGTGCTTTGTGGATGCTGGTCCTGCAGGCTTCTCACTATGAGCTCTGCTTTAGAGACAGTACACAGAGAATCTTGCCATGACTCAGCACAAGAATCAGTGCTCCTATTTCACTGTTACATTAGCAGTGAGTTGCAATCTAGCATCAAATTTGCTGTCTTCAAAAATGTGTATACACAC
Organism: Cavia porcellus; assembly: GCF_034190915.1. NCBI lineage: Eukaryota > Metazoa > Chordata > Mammalia > Rodentia > Caviidae > Cavia > Cavia porcellus. The sequence goes on from NW_026947515.1 coordinate 8,379,909, forward strand.
AAAATTAATGACCAAGACATGGGTTTAAATTTGAAGAAATCAGTCTTCATTCAGCTGTTTTGTTTGGTTGTATTTGCTTAGTTTAGTTTTGTTTTATTGAGACAAGCTTTCTGTGTGTATATCAGCTGGATTTGAATACCCTGTGGAGCCTAGAATTGCCCTGACCTCATCAAAGCCTTCCTGTCTCAGCCTTTTGAGTGCTGGGATTATAGATAAGAACCACCACACTTTGCTTTTGATTCAGATTTGCAGGACAGAATTTAAGTTATTCCAAACCTGGGATCTCAAACTTCCTTTGAGAAATATATGTATGATCCATTAGGAGGCGGTGACCTTTGAGGTTGTGGTTGTGAACTTCAGCGATAAGGAGTGGACTTTGCTGAGTCCATCCCAAAAGAACCTCTACAGAGATGTGATGGGCGAAACCTTTAGGAACATGACTGTGATAGGTAAGGATGAAATATTTTTGTTACTCATGCTGTCAGAATATTGTTTGTTGCTCATCAGTGCTGTTTCATTAAAAAGAATGTGAGAATATTTTTAAAAATAGCTCAGACCTGGACACATTGTATCATAAATCTAAACAAAATCTATTAATTTGTATATATTATTCTGATGAGCCCTGGTATTTCTATGTCCACAATTCAGGAGCACTTGGGGATATCCAGGAAGCTGAAAAAGAATGCAAAATTTACTGGAGCTACTTAAGGTAATTCACACTAACAAGGAGAAGGAATGTTCTTTAGTAATTAGTGAATCAGCAGAAAAATGACTGCCAAAGAAATGAGGATGGAATGTCAGTAATATTCTCCCAAGAGGTATAAGCCAGGGTATGTATAATGAGGGAATTAAACCATAAAAAAATATATAACATTGCTTATAGATGTGTATGAAAGGCATACACTTTGAGTTATGTCATTCTGCCTTCAGTTTTTTTACCCATATATACATGTGAATACAACACATTCATGGTTTAAAAATTGCTAAGATTACAATAGAATTTGAAATAAAACTGAGTGCTCATGTTTCCAAGCCATGCTCTAGAGAATCAGCCATTCTGATTAAAATTCTTAGTAGGCTGGTGGAATGTTAAGTGCACTCATTCTATATATCAGTATGCAGTTGTCTCTAGAAGTTGATCCCCTCATACTTGTCCTGGATATATTTTTTAAAAACTCAAAATCCACATAAAATACAGAATTTTAAAAATACACATAAAATACAGGCTTACTCATATACAAAGCAGATCACGTTATAACAGATCAGGCCTTGAAAAAACTTAAATATCTATCACTGGATGTGTGGAGAAGGAAAATGTTAATAGACTCTCTGTGATTGTGTATTCTTATAAACCCAGCACAATAGGAATCAGCTTTTGCAGAATGGCAAATTCAAGTTCAAACTTCACAGCTTAATGATTAGTGAACATCTCTTAAGATAGATAAACTAGAGATTTTATGTTAATACCTGTTGTTCATTCCCAGCATGGAAAAGAAAAAAAAATGTGTTATACAATGTTAAAAAAATAATGTAATGTCATTTGCCATAAGAAATAAGTGGGTCTTTCTCCCATCAATTCAGTGACATTGCTCAGCTATCAAACCTAAAAGGTCACAGGGTTTCTTTCAGATGATAAACTAAAATATAAACTGTGGAATACAATGAAAAAGAGTTCATAGAGAAAGGTAAGCCTGACCATTTGGAAAAGGGAACTACAGGTTAAGGACAGAAGGGAGATTGCGATAGAGAAACATATCAGAATGATCTGTATGTGATACACATATGTACCCATGCCCAAAATGAAGCTAAATATTCTGCATTTCAAAATGTACCCACTGTTAAGATCTCCAGTTGTGTACCAGTCTTTTGGGAACGGTTGTTGTCAACATAATTACAAGGCCATTCTGTTGCTTCATGGTCAGAATTTCTTAGCAGGCATTAAAAACAGAACTTGACATTGATGCAGTCATTAAACTGAGACCCATTTCACTGTGAATTTTTCTTTTTTTTTAATTTAAAGTAAGGAGAGACTAAACAAAACAAAATAAGTAGAAATCATACTACTTTCAAAATGAAAATAAACACTAAGAAACTGCAAAATGATGATTACATAGGGTTCTCATAGAAATAGTTAAACAAGATAAAAAAGGGAAACATATGAAGTGGGGATTCAAACAGCAAGACTGCAAACAGTTTTCTTCAACTCTAAAGCAAAAACTTAGTAATATGGTTATCAATCCTATATGTAATTTTTTTCTTTACAGAAATGACAAGCTAGGGAAATCCTATGGACATACATCTTGGAATCAGTGTAAAGAAGTATTCCTTTGTACTGCAGAAGGTAATGTGAATGTGAAAGAAACAGAAACACACCACAATTTTCACATCCATGGAAAATATTGCAGTGGAGAGAAACCCTATGTATGTAAGCAATACAGAAAAGCTTTTATCACACGTGGAATTTGTAAGAAACATGAACGAATTCACAGAAGAGAGAGACCCTACATATGTAAGCAAGGTGAGAAAGCTTTTACAACACGTAGCTATTGTCAAGTACATGAAAGTCTTCACTCTGGAGAAAAACGTTATAAATGTAAGCACTGTGAGAAAGCTTTCAGCACACGTACTTATTGTATAATCCATGAAAAACTTCACACTGGGCAGAAATCGCATATATGGGCAGAAATCCCATATATAATGTGGGAAAGCTTTTTGTAGTAACATTCATTGTCAAATACATGAAAATATTCACACTCGAGAGAAACCTTATGCATGTAAGCAATGTGGAAAAGGTTTCACCCAACCTGGAAACTGTAAGCAACGGGAAAGAATTCACACTGGAGAGAAACCCTATGTATGTAAGCAATGTGGGAAAGCTTTTAAAACACGTGCATATTGTAAGGATCATGAAAAAATTCACACTGGAGAGAAACCCTATGTATGTGGGAAAGCTTATAAAACACGTGCATATTGTAGGCAGCATGAAAGGATTCACACTGGAGAGAAACCCTATTTATGTAAGCAATGTGGAAAAGCTTTTACCACAGATCAAAATTGTAAGGAACATGAAAGAATTCACACTGAAGAGAAACCCTATGTATGTAAGCAATGTGGTAAAGCTTTTAACACACGGGGAGTTTGTAAGAAACATGAAAGAGTTTACACTGGAGAGAAACCCTATGTATGTCAGCAATGTGGAAAAGGTTTCACCAATACTGGACATTGTAAGCAACATGAAAGAATTCACACTGGAGAGAAACCATATGTATGTAAGCAATGTGGGAAAGTTTTTACCCAACATGGACATTGTAAGCAACATGAACGTTCACACTCAAGATAAAACCAGTGTATATAAGAATCATGAGAATGGTTTGAGCACACGTATATATTGCATAATGTATGAAAATCTTCACACTGGGCAGAAAACTTATATAAGTAAGGAATGTGGGAAAGGTTTCTGTGGAAATCCTCATTGTCCAATACATTATAAAATTTACACTGTTGAGAAACCCTGTGTATGTGAAGATTGTGGGAAAGCTTTCACCACACATGGATATTGTAAAATACATCAATGACTTCACACTGGTGAGAAACCCTGTGTATATAACAATGTGGCAAAGCTTTTACCACATACAGTCATTGCAAAACACATGAAAGAATTCACACCGGGAAGAACCACTGCCTATGTAAGCAAGTGGAGACACTTTCAGCAGCCAGATTGTAAGTGAAATACATGAAGAAACTCACACAACAGATAAATCCTATGTGTTATGGGAATACTCTCAGCATACTTGATCATTGTTACATATCTGAAAGAGCTCACTGGGCTGAGATCCTATGTGGATTAGCAATGTGAGAAATACAGCAATCCATATTTGTTGTTAAATACCTATTAAAAGCGTCACTGTTCAGACAGTTTAGATCTAAGATTACTTTAAAAATCGCAAGGAGACCTGAAGAAATAATCAATACAGAAGTTTGATGTCAACATTTCTTCACAAATATTTCAGAAATGACAAATCTGAGGTGGAGCTCTCCTCAAATGCACATGTTGTATGGTTTTCGGTTAATCACTTGTACCTCTCTAGATTTTCTAAAGTGTCTTTGTGCTTCAACATGGCATCTTGTAATTAAACATGTTAAATCGAAATGTGCTTTTCACTTTCAAGTACGGATAGTGACTGTTGTAGTCAGAGGTTGTGTACATAGAACAACTGGATCAAGACAGGAGTTTATAATATTATTTTTATAACAGACAATGGGATTTAACACAGGAAAATGCATGAATTCTATCCGCAACACCCAAGACATAGATTATTTTGTCAAGAGCCTAAACCCCAAAGCAATGTCCCACATGAGTCCAGATAAAAATCCAGAGCTCAGGAGAATGCCTCCAATGAATGCAGCTGGTGGTCCAGAGCCCACAAGAAGGGCTCATGGAGTCTCTTTTATGGATCCTTGCTGGGAAGACTCAAGGTTCAGCGGTGGAAGCTAGAAGTCTATGCCAGCCAGATGAAGAAGCTGTGCTAGTGGGATGAGTGTTTTATGCTGGAGCTGAGAAGTCAAACTCACAACAAAAAGCAGGGCTATCCTGAAAGACACCACAGCCATCCTCAGTGACATGGAGGCCCAAAGCTCCTCCGATGATGAACACAGTCGAGCACCTGCCAGGAAGCATTGTGACGAGCTCATCCTGGAGACCAAACAGCACATGTCTTCCCATCTGAAGCTAAGAAGCAATGCTCGATTTGAGGAGCAAGGCTTCTCCAGTACAAACAAAAGCTCAGAAAGGAACTCATAGGAGAACACACGATGCCTCCTTAATGCCTCAACCCTCATCACCCCCCTTCTTCTCCACCTAGTTATCATGGCAACTTTCTTCAGGTGGAGCATCTTTGCTCAATGCCAAGCTGATGTAATCCAGCTGACTTTAAGCTGACCAACAGTTCTTAATGCAAAACAATGTCTATGTACTTAATGTCTATAATGTTTTGTCTTTAAAACTTAATTTTTATAATTTGGTGAATTGTAATGTTTTTATTTAAAGAGAAAAACAGGAAAAAGGATGAAATAATACAGAATTTCAAAAAAATAAATAAGAAATCACTAGTTAGTAAGTTATATATTGTCATCTTAGAAATAGTTGTTCAAGTTAAAAAATTTTTTTAATTTTATTTAAGAGGAAAAAGAGAAAAACACAAAACAAAACAAAGCGGTGTAAGGGTACACATAATACAGAACAACAACAACAAAATTAAAAAACCAGTAAGAAATCACCTGTTAATAGATTACATATTATCATCTTAGAAATAGTTGCTCAAATCACAGTATCAAAGAATACAAAGTGGACATTCAAACAGAGAGACTGCAAACATCTGTGTTCAATGATCCAAAAACATTAATATAGTTAGCTATTTAACACCCCTAAACACACTTGCTGTTATGTCCGTTAGAGCTCTTTTTTTCCCCTCTCTTTTTTACAACAAAATTTACACATTTTGGATTTTATTACTCCTTAGTTCTTATTACTTTTTTGGGGGGGAGAGAAAAAAGTCAAATATGGCAAAACAAAGCTGTCAGTCAAAACCAAGGATAGACATAGCACATGATGTAGAACAGAGTACAAGGTTATCAACAATGGTTTTCAACATTGACTCTTTTTCCTTAAAAAGAATTGTCTATCTCATTAGGTATTATAAAGTTGGACAAAACAGTAGAGAACAAGACCAATAAAATTTAGGCATTGTAAACATTACAGGACTTCCAAAGAACACAATAGTCAAACCAGAATGGGCATCTTAGTGAATCTTATTGCCTTCAAAGTAGTTGCCTATACCCTCAGACTTGATACTATCATACAGAATGGAACAGAGTCTAATCAGTCAAAACCAGATAGTGGGAGTATTACAAGACTTCAAAACAAGTTAATAGGAAATCAAAAAGTGTTACTATTATATATCCTATTTTTTTTAATTTTTCCCCTTAATTAAAACAAACATAAGAAATAACTAAGTAATTTTTTTAAAGAATAAGGGAGAGATTGAGATAAAACAGGACATAACAATATAACAATACAGGTCAAAGCATGACTGTTTCAGCAACCTAGTGCTTCACCACCAAATAACCCGACTTAATAGTAGTTACCGTAGTGTCTGTCTTTTTCCTTGAAATATTTGGATAAAACTTCATATACTATAGCTTCAAATATTTCCATATCAAGAAGCCCAGAATAAAGCCTTTCTAATTAATAAGTGGAAACTTTATAAGGCTTCAAGGCCACATAATGTGGAAGCATGATTACCACTTATTTTTATATATTTGAATCATTATTTACATTAGGGAAACTATTCAGTATTCACACATGCGAGATTGATTTATTTCACTTATGAGTATGGTCTCAAGCTGCGCCCATTTATTGATAAATATCTCAATGTGATCCTTCTTTATAGCTGAATAATACTCCATTGTATAGAAATACCACAATTTTTTTATCCATTCCTAAGTTGATGGACACTTGGGTTGTTTCCAAGATCTGACGATTACAAATTGTGCTGCTATAAACATAGGTGCACATATATCACTGTGGTATGATGCTTTCAGTTCTTCTGGGAATATGCCTAGAAGTGGAATAGCTGGAATAAATGGGATTTCCAATCCCAACTTTTTGAGAAATCTCCAGACAGACATCCACAAAGGCTGTACCAGTCTACACTCCCACCAACAGTGCAGGAGAGTTCCTTTTTCCCCACAGCCTCTCCAGCATTTGTTGTTGTTGGTTTTCTTGATCCTGGCCATTCTTTCAGGAGTGAAATGGTATCTCAGTGTGGTTTTAATTTGCATTTCTCTAATGACCAATGATGATGGACATTTTTTCATGTATTTATTTGCCATTTGCGTTTCTTCATCTGAGAATTGCATATTCATCTCAGATGCCCATTTTTGGATTGGATCTTTGAATTTTGGAGGTCTGAGTTTTTTTTAAATTTTTTATATGTTTTAGACAAGAGTCCCTTGTCTGAGAGAGAGTTCACTAAAATCTTTTCCCAGTTTGTGGGTTTTCTTTTCACTATGCTGGAGATTTATTTTGACATGCAGAAACTTTTTAATAAGAAGTGGTCCAAGTTATTGATTCTGGGAAGTATTTCCTGTGCGGTTTGTGTCCTGTTCATGAATTCTCTACGTGCTCCTATGTCTCCAAGGTTTTTACCCAATTTGTCTTCCAATAGATTTAGTGTTTCTGTTTTAATATTCAGATCTTTGACCCATTTAGATTTTAATTTAGTACATGGTGAAAGACATGGGTCTAGCTTTAGTTTTCAGCAAATGTAGAGCCAGTTTTTCCAGCACCATTTATTAAAGAGACTGTCGTTCTTCAAATGAACCTTCTTGGCTCCTTTATCAAAGATAAGGTGGTTGAGTGTGTTTGTAGTTGTGGTTGTATCTTCTAATCTATTCCATTGATCTTCAGCTCTGTTTTGATTCCAATACCATGTTGATTTTACTACTGTTGCTTTGTAGTATAACTTCAAGTCAGGGATTGTGATGCCTCCTGCTTTGTCTTTGCTGCTTAGAATTGCCTTTGCTATTCTAGGTCTCTTCTGGTTCCAGATGAAGTTTAGGAGTGATTTCTCTAGATCTATAAGGTATGTTGATGGTATTTCTATTGGGATTGCATTGAATCTGTATAACAGTTTTGGGAGAATGGCCATCTTCACAATGTTTGTTCTTCCTATCCATGAGCAAGGGATGTGTTTCCATTTTCTGAGATCATCCTCAATTTCCTTTTTCAGTGTATTATAATTTTCACTGTATAAGTCTTTCACTTCTTTCATAAGAGTAATTCCTAAATATTTCATTTTTTGCTTACTAATGTGAAGAGTGTTGTTTCTTATTTCCCTCTCTGTGATTTTGTTGTTCGTGTATAGGAATGCTATTGATTTCTGAGTATTGATTGTGTATCCAGCCACATTACTGAATTTATTTATTGTATCTAAGAGTCTTTCAATGGAGTTTAGGGGGTCTTCTATGTAGAGTATCATGTCATCTGCAAACAATGATAATTTAACTTCTTCTTTTCCTATCTTTACCCCTTTTATTTCTCTTTCTTGCCTAATTGCTCTGGCTAGTACTTCCAGTACTATATTAAATAGGAGTGGTGTTAAAGGACATCCTTGTCTTGTGCCTGATTTTAAAGTAAAGGCTTTCAGTTTTTGGCCATTTAGTATGATGTTGGCTGTTGGTTTTTCATAAATGGCCTTTATTATATTGAGGTAAAGACCATCTATTCCAATTTTCTGTAAAGTTCTTATCATGAATAAATGTTGGACCTTATCAAAGGCTTTTTCTGCACCTATAGAGATGATCATGTGATTCTTATTTTTGGCTTTATTGATATGGTGGATTACATTTATTGATTTGTGTATGTTGAACCATTCAAGTTAAAAAATTAAAGCTTACAAAGTGGCATTCAAATAATGACACTGTGAACAGTTCTGCTCAGTGACCCAACAAAAACTTAGTAATATGCTTGTCTGTCCTACACCCTTATTTTTGATCTTAAAGAGGGTAAAATTAAACATGACAAATCAGTACAGAACAATTCATAAGAAAACAAGTTAAGGAAACACAGATTTCAAAGCAAGTATACTGGAGATGTTCACTGTCTATCTTATTGTCTCTAGTTTTCTTCCAATTAGTTGTTCCTGTTTTCACATGCATTGAATATATACTGAATATTACAGAACTAATCAAATAATTACAGGATGATGAAGGCTTTTTGACCTTCAAGAACTGATTTTGGGGAAGTCCATAATAACTACAATAATGTCTTCCATTCTCTTCATAGTAGCCGTCTTTATCTTTATGTATGCTGAATTTGAACATAAGAGACTAGACTAATATCACTCTGAAGAGTGAATAATAGTATACGCAGAAGGAGAAAGGGGAGGAATTGCCTAAAAAAAGAAGGCAGAGGACATTGTTAAAAGTGTGTCAGGATTTAAAAGCTATAGTAGCCTTATTGCTCTGTTTAGTTTGATTATATTTTGTACCGGGTCTGTCCACTCATAATACATTTGAGAGCACAGAGATATAACCCAAAAATATCAGGTTATACCATGGTAACTATCCTTAATTTCCTATTAACTTAAACTGAAGCCCTGTGATACTTATATTGTCTTACTATGACTGATCTTTTTTGAAGCTGTTTTGTCTGAATGCTATTTGGCCTTGACTGATTTTATTCACATTTGGTAAGCTTGCTGGTCTCAAGTCTAAGAGTAGAGGCAACTACTCTGAAGATGACAAGATGTAAAAGATAAGTATTGGGGGCCTGGGGATTTAGCTCAGTGGATTAAGCACCTGCCTGGCAAGTGTGAGGTCTTGAGTTTGATCCCCAGTACCACAAACATAAATGAATAAAAGATATCCATTCCAGGTTTGATTATTAACTGCTTTCACATCCTACAATATCTTCAAAGTTGTGTTTTTATAAAAATAGCTATGCAATGTTATGCTTAACTATATAATGTCTGATGATGTGGACAATTCTCTTGATAATAACAAGAGAAAGCATAGTAAGTACTTTACACTACCTAATATTGTGGTCTTATATGTCTTTTTCATATCATGATTTTCTAGGAATTTGTTTTGTTATCTTGTTTTGATCTATTTTTCCCCATAATACAGAAAGGATAGATATAAACATAGAAAATAACACATGGGAAGAATTTCTAAACTGTTTATTTGGAGCAAATTATATAATACATGATGTAATGAACAGATACTCTGAAGAAGAGACACTAAGAAACCCAATGCAAATTCTGTAGCATTGTGATATAAAATCGAGCAATAATATTAATTAGCCTAGTCTCTTATTTTTTGGTGAATTGTAATTTTAAAACTACATTTGCTTTAATCTTTTAATGCACACACTTCTTTTTCATAAATGATGTTTCTGAAGTTGATGCAATATTTGGCATTAAGATATACATTTATAGAGGCTTGGAGCGTGTGGTTTTGACAAAGTTGTGTTCTTTTCACATAACTTGTACATTAATGAATGTTATGTTTTCTATGTTGTGCTGAGATAAGATACATGCTGATTTGCTAGCATCACTGGATATCATACCATGTACATTATGGTGCCTGATTTTCTTTCTCGGTGGTGCCAATATTTGTCATTTAAATACACCATTGTTTTTCTAACCATCAGAATTTTACCTGTTATGTTTTTATTTCATCTTTACTTTGCTAGTAATGTTTCCCCACATGTACCAAAAGTAAACCATACTATTGTGAATTTCTGATTGCCCCATACTGACAGAACCACAACTTGTCTCCAATGGCACATCACAAAATATATTAATATCTCCAGAAATTATAAAATTCGGCATGATTTATGAGTAACCATACTTTGAAATGAATTTTTCTTAAATCTGGAGTTTTTTTGGGGAAAAAGATTGTTGTTGGATGTATCATGCAAATGTCTTTATTTTATTCCTTGATGCTGTGAATGCATTATATATTTTGTAATTATTACTGCTTTTTCCTAAAACACTGAAGTAATGGCATGAAGGGAAACCTAAATTTTGAGCTGTAAACACAGTAAAAATACATTTGCTAAATTAAGATTCAGATTGTGTTCTGTTTTACTGAATTGTGAGTGTATACAATGGTATATCTCTTTATAAGGACTGATGTTTGTGGTGTGTGCCGAGTATTTTTAAACACATACCCTGGGCCATGATTCCCAGTTGGTTTCCTGTGGCCTGTGGTTTTCACTTCCATTTTAACATTCAAGTAATTTGTAAAGTGTTTAATGCGTGTTGTTGAATACAACATCTGCTTAAGTTCCAATGTAATTATTTTATTAAAACCTGTTGTGTCATGAAAACACAAGTGAGCATTGCATTAAATACCCCGATCCAGTGAAGATAACTTGCCCAAGTCTCAATTATCCTTGGAAGAATACATTGCTCACCTGTTGGGTAATCACCACTAAAACTATATCTATTTTGTACCTGAAGTGCCTGACATACTTCACAAAGTAAAAGACACTTTGAAGTACATTATTAGCCTCTATGCACTACAGCACGTAGCCAGATTTCCTGCAGCACATTTCTGCTTACATCAGTGGGAAAATTTGGAGTTTATATTACAGCTAATAATAGAAGACTGAATCTATAATACATATATACTGAGTACATGCACTTTCTCATTTTATCATGAAAGTAAATCTTGCTGGTCCTATTGATGCATGCTTGTAATCCTAGCACCTCAGGGGGCTTAAGTTAGTGGAAGAGGAATTTGAGTCCAACCTACACAATTAGTGTGACCCTGTCTCAAAATATATCTTCAAGTTCTGCAGATGTAACTGAAAGCTTTAGTACTCCTCCCTTTCTTGCACAGCATCAACATTTTTTAATACTCACAATTACACATCAATAGTTGTCCTTTTATCACTTGGCCACCTAGTAGTTATCCCCAAGAATCACTTGGGAAGCACATTTGTTTATGTAGTGACCATCTTGAGCATCATTGGGGCAGTTGTCAATTTAACCCATACTTGTACTGAAAACAGTAGAATTGTCACTTTTATGTTCCTTATTATTTTATAAAAACTAACAAAATGTATGCAGTTTTGGATCATTTTGTATTTAAATAATTGCATTGGTAAGGAGTTACCTGTAAAGTTTGGCTAATGGAGACTTCTTTAGTCCCAGCATCAGGAGAGAATGAGATGGGATGATCATGGCTTAGAAGCTGACTTTGGGAGGCAACTGCTAGATGTTTTGGCAGAGTGTGAAGCAGTTGTTTTAATCCTTGCATTTGAAGTTTAAGGAAACAAGAATTTTGAGGTCAAGAATATAAATGTATGATAGAACAAAAGAATCACTACTTCTAATTGTGATTTTACTTTCACTCAGGAAGCATATTTTTTTATCGTAATTTGTGTAGCACTTTCAAATATACCTCTATTAGAGTAAAACATAGTGAAACATGAAAGAGCCACACATTCCATATTCTGAAGGTAGAGGTATTAAAAAACATTTTTTCTTAATGCTATTGCTGCTGTTTTGTGTAGAAAATAAGATAGGGTGACAAAACAAGCAAAAGGACTTTGTAAGGTTTTAATCCTCCTGCATAAACATAGAAGCCACAAAAAGTCAAACAAAATGATGAAATAAACTACAGAATGAAAGAAATTTTACCTGTTACACCCTGATAGCTAACATGTAAAACCAATAGGAACGTGAAAGGAACACACATTTTTCAGCATATGTACAACTAGCCAAGAAATACCTGACTAACTATTGAGCATTTTTGCCCAATAGAGAAATTCAAATAGGGACATCATCTCATTGCAGAGAAAACAAATCACCACAAGAGCTAAGGAACGTACATGAGACTGTAGGAGTAAAGAAACTATTTAACCTTGTTGGTGGAAGTGTAGGTAAGCAGTTCAACTACTACCGAAGTCAGTTTTTAAAGTACTCAAAGACTAAAATTAGTAATTCTCATTAGTGCAGTGCTTCCTTTAGTGGGTCTCTTCCTCAAAGAGTTAAGGACATATTGCAGTGATGCATGCAGATTCCTGATACTGCAGCAATAGTCATTTTTCTGTGGAGAGAAGCAGCAAGCACTGCTCCATCACCACCAAATATCAATGATGAACAATCAATACTCACCGGTGTACTCCCTTTGGTAAATGGTGTGATATTTTATTGTGAAATGGGCTGTAAGTTAGGGTTTCCTAGTAGGCAATAGGTCAGTATAAACATGAAAGTCATGCTAGTGTCACAAGGCAATCACTAGTACACTATTATGTTCCTTAGATTTGATATATTTAGCTTTTTGAGTAAGCATGTTGCTATGAAGTCCAGGCTGGCTTTGAGATCACTTTTTAAACCAGAGTGGTCTCAACAAGTCTCCTTCCTCATTGTCTCAATTAATGGGTTCCATGCATGAGCCACCAGGCCTAGTTTAGATTTGATATATTCAGTGTATTGAGTATATTTTACTTCAATTGTTTTTGTTGTTAAAGTATTTCCACTATTTTACCTCCAGCATCTGGAGAAACCTCGGCCTTGTTGAGGTGGTGATGCCAGCCTCATGACATTCTCTCCTGGGTTCAGTGCTGTCAGTGTACTGCAGTGAAACTTAGTTGTATATAACTGTTTCTTTTTATACATTCCTTAGAAAAGATTTTTTAAATTTCCATGGATAATCAGAGGGTCAATTACCCTGACTATAGTTTCATTCAAATGCCCCAGTTATGTAGTGTGTAGGACACACAGATAGAAACATATCACATATTTCCAGGGAGAGGTTTGTCAAAGCAGATGTAAAAAATACTTTGTGAAGGTTTGTGTTCCTGATTATTTCATTAGAATGAGCCTCAGGTTTTCTCACTGTTGTTTATGTGAAGCAGACCAGATGATCACTTTAATATATGAAGTGATATAAAGCCTGTTTGGATTTTAAGTATCTAAAGAACTGCTCTGGTGCTGTGGCCTGCTTAGTAATGGTCAACTTGGATTACCCAGTGAATGAAGTCTTCATGGTTTTGGGACAGAATATCCATTGATGGATTGTTTAAAAGAGCATTAAAGGAGAACTAGAGGGAAAGGAGCTGGGATGTTGATTCTCATGGAGAAGCAGGTAGCAATGGTTTTCCAGATATGATCTCAGCCATCATCATCATCATCAAAGAAGCTCAGGTCCTCATTATTGCTGTGCATGGCTACTATCCTCTTTTGCAGTTCTCTGGTTCTTACCTTGAGCTTCATGCCTTGGCTCCAGGAATGATCACTCAACTTTGTGGCATACATTCTATGACCAAAGGAACAGAGTTTCTAGCTAACAACACTGAACTTTGAGCCTTCCTAGTGCACTACCTTAACAGAGACTTTCATGACACATTGTAAGTGCCTCTAAGTCTCCAGGTAAATATTTGATTGTCCTTGCCATGGGATAAAATTTTTCAGCTTTACTTGTGCTGGATATTGTCATAGCATTCAAGTACTCAGTTGGGTTTTTGGGTCTCTAGTATCTGAAAAGCTCTACATCTCTCTAAATCTGACATTCTGGGATAAATATTTTTAAATTATCTTATTAATTATAAGTTCCATGTTAAGTTTCTTTCCTCACAAACCCTGACTATAACAGATGGGAAAGGATAAGATGTGACATTTTTGAGACAGGAGAAATTTCTTTAGTTACCTAATGTTATATGCCATTTTTCTCTTGGAGAGAAACCCAGCTATATCAATACCTTGATTTTCAGGACTGTTGATAGCTTCTCCAGCACTATCAAGCCATTACATTGTGTGTTGCATGGGTAAGAAGTAGGTGTGTTAGGAACCTGCATGGTGCTGCCAGTCACCTGAACATGAGCCTTTGCAACCTATGCTGTGTGGCCTCTGTGTACATAAATTGTCACTAAAGGATGCACTCACAGAGGCAGTAATTTTTCATTGGAAAATAATTTGAAAGTCTCTCAAGTCTTTTACTGATGTTCTGATGTGAAGAAAAATGTAGGATGCACAACCTAAGTTCCCAAAAATAATTATGATAACAGTATATACCTATCTGAACTCAATTAACATACAAAAATGCAAACCCAGACTACAAAAATGCTTTGAAAGACATTTCTATGAAACATGACACTACTTTGGAAATCGCTGGTAAGTTTTATAAGGTCCCTACTACTTTTCATGATCCCCTACTTCCTGGGACAGCTGGCCTGGTTCTTTCCTGTTCACATGCATCAAAAACAGCCACTCTTGTGATTCCTGATGTCATTAATGGTGCTTATACAGGCAAATTGTTGATTCAATTGTGATCTCTCTTACCCATTCAACTAAATGTTTCTGAATCTGTAGCTCAACTGTCTTGTCTTATGTCTCCTCTAGAGCTTGTCATGTTATTTGTGGAAATCAAGGATTTGACTGCAGTTTGGTGTCTGCTGCTATTCCCATAGGAGATGCATGCCGAAGCCTCTCTTTAACTATTGACCGCCTTTCCTTTTCAAGTTTGCTACTGGAGCTGATGTTTCTCTTTTACTTCACTAACTTGGTGATATTTTATTTCCATTGTCAATACTATTCCCTCTCATCTCTTGAGACGTACTGGAACACCTATAGTCCTTAGAATTGATTTAATCACTACTATCTTGCGACTTACCAAGGCTTACTTTTCCTTTTTGCTGTCCTCTGCTGTTCCCTCTGCAAACACAGCTCTGTGGCATGAATGCCTGCCTTGCAAGTGCACAGTCATGATTTTAATCCATTGCTCTTTGAATCCCCACTTTTTAAAAAATTTTATTTAAAAGGAAAAAGAGAAAAAACAAAACAAAACAAAGTGTTGTAAGTGTACAAGTAATACAGACTAAAATAAAAACTTTAAGAAATCACCAGTTAATAGATTATGTATTATCATTTTAGAGATAGTTGCTTATGTCACAGTATCAAAGCATACAAAGTGGACATTCAAACAGTGAGACTGTAAACAGTTGTCTTCAATGATCCAACCAAAAACATTAATATGGTCATCTATTTAACATCCCTGAACACACTTGCAGTTGTATCCTTTAGACCACTTTTTTCCCTCTCTTTTCACAACACAATTTACACATTTTGGGTTTTATTACTCCTTAGTTCTTATTACTTTTTTTGGAAGAGAATAAAGTCAAATATAGCAAAACAAAGCTATCAGTCAAAACCAAGGATAGACATAGCCCATGATGTAAAAACAGAGTAAAAGGTTATCAACAATTGTTACCATAATGCCTCTTGCTTCCTTAAAAAGAATTGTCTATCTCATTAGGTATTACAAAGTTGAACTAAACAGTAGAGAATAAGACCAATAAAACCTAAACATTGTAAACATTACACAACTTCCAAAGGAGATAATAGTCAAATCAGAATGGGCATCTTAGTGAATCTTATTGCCTTCTAAGTAGTTGCCTATACTCTTAAGCTTGATACTATCATACAGAATGGAACAGAGTCTAATCAGTCAAAACAAGATAGTGGGAGTATTACAGGACTTCAGATCAAGTTAATAGGAAATCAAAAAATTACTATAATATATCCTGCTAATTTCTTTTAATTTTTCGCCTTAATTGAAAATCTTAAAAAATAACTAAATAATATTTTTAATGAAAAAGGGAGAGATTGAGATAAAAGAGAACATAACAACATAACAATACAGGTCAAAGCATGACAATTTCAGCAACCTAGTGCTTCACACAAATAACCCGACTTAATAGTATTTACCATAGTGTCTGTCTTTTTCCTTGAAATATTTGAATATAATTTAATATACTATAGCTTCAAATATTTCCATATCAAACATCCCAGAATAAAGCCATTAAAATTAATAAGTGAAAATTTTGTAAAGCTTCAAAGCCACATAATGGGGAATCATGTGAATCCCCATTTTATATAATCCACTCTTGTATCTTGAACACTTATTTGTAAGAGGACAATATGTAAACATCAACCAGTGATTTTTTATAGTTTAGTTTGTCTTTGAAAGCATATATCTTTTCTACCTGTTTTCTGTTTTGTTTAGTCTATTTTAAATAGAAAATAAGAAAAGAATATCTCCTCTCTTTAAACAATTAAAAAAGAAAAATGCACTTCCTGCACAGGTTTTACTATTCTCTTCATGGCGCTATTTACTTTAGGTCAGTCGTCTGTCTCAATGAGGCTGTTTTCTTCCCTGATTCAAATACATTCTTGCCAGTATATACCTCTGACAAACGCTTTTGTATGATACAAAACTCCCCAAGACCCATGTGGGCTAGAGCTGATGCCTCTGTTGATCTGGGGAAGGGACATCCTCTGTGTTTTTGCTAAGGTCTTGTGTGGATTTCTGCTAATTGTGTTTGCCCTGTATGGAATGAGTTGGCATCACAGGCTACAAAATGCAATTCCACCATTTCAAATCTCCCTGAATCAGGCCTTTGATCTTTTTCATAAGATCTCTACTAGTTGGTCTAAAGCAAATCCATTTGGTTGATTCATAGTTGTAGATTTGAAATTTGTAAGAAGGTATTGTAATTTGGCTTGATTAAGGATATGCTTGAGTGCACTCCGATTTCATAAGATGTTTATCAATCTGTCCATATATCAGTTGCCTGTTTGTCCAGTCCATTTTTAAGCAGTTGCTGGGAATTGCTGAGCTAATCATTGTTCATACCTGTAAAGAAGAAAGCAAAAATACCCATACAGGCATAGAACATCTGGGAAACATGCTGAGGGCATGGAATGCTTGAGGTGAACAGGTGTTCCAGCACTGGAAGCATGGGGTTTAAGAGGGCAGCTAGTTTAACAAAGAGGCATGGTACAAGTACATAAATGGCCTTTGGGGAACTTAAATATTCTCACAGACCCCGAAAAGTTGTGTGCTGATTTCTGTGCTTGTTTTAATCCACACTGATCATCTGTCTGTTTGTCCCTTTGTCCACTCTGCAAACAGCTGTTCCTTTCATTTTAAGCTCAGTAACTTTTCTTTTTTTCCAAGTTTGCATTGTTTGATCAAAGACATGTTTGGGTTGTGAATTTATGAGGCATGGATTCACATTGGTTGCCAGCTGCTCGAAATGTCACAAACACTGGGTATATGAATGCAATATTTTGTTATTCAACACTGATTTATAGTCTCATTTTTTAGAAATTATATTATTACGATGAATAAACAAAGTCCTGGAGGAGAAAAGATGGTGGATAGGTAACAGCAGGCTACAGAGACTCTCTGAGATGTTAACTTAGATTCAAAAAATAATACAGCATAGTGAGACCCAGGCAGAGGGAGATAGACCCTCCCAAGCCTGGAAGAAATTAAGCTGAGAGAAACCATTTAAAAAGACAGTCCCAGTGCTTCTCCTGAAACAGCTACAGTCTCGGTGCTGCCACTTGAACTTGCTGCCACTCCTACACTTGATCTCATGCAGCCAACATTTATGGAACTACACAAAAGCTCATCATTTTAATCTTACTGGAGATGCATTTGCACTGAGGATGGGAGCCGCTGATCTTAAATGACAAGCTGAGATGGCGGGGAACCCTGCATCGACCTGTGGTGAGTGAGGGGAATAAACCCCTTCCATAGAGCTCCAAGAGATGACATTCTGGGATGGGGCAAATTGGCCAAAACAAGGGGCTGAAGTGACTTCAGTCAGCTTCTCTCTTCTCAAGTGGGATTGATGGAGAGCACCTGACCTGTGTCATGCCTCAGGCTGAGACCAATAGGCTAGCCCATACCAGTCCTGATGCCTGTCAGTTCACCCTAATGCCATGAAGCCTTCAGCAGGCTGATTAATCCAGAGGGGTGGGCCCAGCATAGACTTCCCTGGTCTGTATCTACATAGTACACTGCACTGGGTGGGAACATACAATCAGCACTTCAGACAAACTGTAACCAACAAAGAAAGAACCTGGACCTCCCATATACACCTGTATGGAAGAAATAAAAAATAATAAGAGGAAGCAACAAGAAAGGGTTCCCATTCCCCAATCATGAGAACATGGATCCAGCAAAGGAGAATAAGAACAATAAACGTGCAATATCAGACATGGGCCCAGTAAACATAAAGCAATATATTCAGGAACGCATAGATAATTTGAAAGGTGAAGTATTTAACCAAGGAAAGCAAGATATAAATAGAATAATTTTAAAAATGCTAAGCACCTCTCAAGAAAAAACATGGAAAAAATGAAGAAAACAAAAAAAGGGGAGAATTGTTTCATGAGGAAAATAGAGAAAAGATAGAAGAAAGGAAGTTGGTTCAAAGAGACAACCATGAATTTAAAAGCTCCTTTGAAAGCTGGCAAAATTGATTGCAAGAAACTAAGGATAGATTATCCAAACTAGAGGACAGGTTTGCACTGTGGGACTATGAAAGGAAAAATTTCTTAAAAATGACAAGGAAACAAGTAGTAAAAATACAAAGGCTAGATGATGACAAAAGTATGTATAACTTAAGAATAACGAATGTAAATGAAGAAGCAGGAGTACAAACAAAGGAACTACAAAGGCTATTCACAAAAATAAGGAAAACATCCCAAGCATTGGAAAAGGAAAAGATACTCTGGTGTATGAGGTGTACAGAACTCCAGCCACCTAAACCAGAACTGAACTACACATAGGCATATAATAATCAAGATCCCAGAAATCCAATAAAAGAACAGAATATTAAAATCTGTCAGAGACAAGAAACAGATCATTTATAAGGGAAAGTCCATCAGAATTACATCAGACTTCTCGGCACAAACTGTCAAATCAAGAAGAAAATGGAGTGAATCATTCCAAGTTGTGAAAGAAAATAACCTATGGCCCAGATTGATGTATCCTGAAAATTTTTCCTAAAAATTAATGGAGAAACAAGATGCTTCCAAGATAAAGAGGAACTGGGAGAATTCACAACCATCAATCCAACCCTACAGAGAATACTATAGGACATTCTAAAGAGAAAGAAAATCACCAGTATTTCAGGAACAGTGGTAGAGAGGCCACAATGAATGGAGCAAAAAGCAAAGTGAAGAAGACAAATAGACAACTAATGACAGAAAAAGAGAACAACAGAAATGAGACAGGGAAGGTTGGATATAATTTCTAATGCAGATGTTCTATATACACTAAATTAAGGAAAAAAAGAGAAAATCACAGGCAGAGTGGATCAAAAAATAGGGCCAACTGAGATGCTCTTTATAAGAATGATAACTGACCTGCAGAATGGTATTTGGACCAAAATTGAATATAAGAAAATAGAACTCAATGTGATAGGGAATGAGAGAGTAATAGGGGCAACTGGACCAGTATTTATTGGTAGGTTGGAAAGACAGGCTTTGGTAAGTAAAGAAATACAACTAGAGATCAAGGCCAGGAGTGAGAAAGTTCAGAAACATTAAGATAAATAGCAGGTTGCCCCCCACAATATAAAAACAAGGGTGTTGGGGAGACCCAAAAATACACAGTACACCCTGGGGAGTGAAAGAGGAAGAATAGTCTTTAAAAAGACAGAAGGAGATATTGTTATAAGTGTATCAGGAATTAAAACCCATATTACTTGTACCACTCTGCTTAGATAGAACTTATTCCCTCCCAGTTTTTATATAAGCACTAGATCTTAAGGCACAGACAGCTATCCCAAAAATATCAGGATATACCACAGTAATCAACTTTAATTTCCTGTTAACTTAAACCAGATCCCTCTATAACTTATACTGTTATATCATTACTGCTTTTAGTTAAATCTGATTTGTTTGACTGCTTCTTGTTATTGACTATTTTATTCAAAACCATTAGGTTGATAGTATCATCAGAGTGTAGACAACTATACTGAAAATAGCAATGATTCACTATAATACCCATTCTGATTTGATTAATATCTGTTTTTGTAGCTCTACGCTGTCTACAAAGTTCTATTTCTGTTAATACTGTTATACACTGATATATTCAATTATACTTTATCTGATGATATAACCATTTTTATTGATGGTAACAAGAGACAACACAATAACCATGGTAGAACTCCTTGTACAGCAGTTTTATATGTCTTTTTAGTTTTATGTATCTCTAGGATTATGTTTCACTCTGTCCTGCTTTGTTCTGTTTCTCCCTCTAATATAGAAAGAATAGTAACACATGTTAAGATGCATGCTTCCATAAAACCTATCAACAATTTACAAGAACTGATCTTATGACACATGATGAAATGAACAAATACTTTGAAGGAGAACAAAGGGGACTACAGTACCCAGTGCTGATTCCATAGTGTCATGATGTGAAATCAAGCAATATGATTAATCTTCAATTAGAGTGATTTTAATCTGCTTTGGTTTGTTTAAACTCAACATAAATGAATATATGGATAAATACATACATGTTTAAATGTATAGGATTGATTGCCATATTACTTAGTTTTTATTAGATAGTTGAACAGAACTATTTGCAGTCTCCCTGTTTGAATTCCCATTTATATGTTCCACTTTTGTATCTTGAACAATTATTTGTAAGAGGACAATATGTAAACATAAACTAGTGATTTATTACTGTTTATTCTTTTCTTTGAATGTATGTGCTATTTATGCCTGCTTTCTGTTTTGTTTTGTCTTTCTTTAAATAAAAATAAATTTTAAAGATAAATAAATAAACAAAATCCCTTAGCACCGAGATTCGTGGACCAAGCTCTGAATGATAACTAAGAAAGCAGCTGTCTGGTAACATTTTTAACCAGTTTTTGTCCATTTATTAGAGACCTCAATGATCTCCAGAGCATTATAGGAGACACCTCACATAAATTTATGAAATGTATTCCTAAATGTTCACATTGGTCATTATCAAATGAAGTAATACATATTTTTGGTTTAATGATGCTTGTATAAATGTTTCACATGGTTATGACAGTTGATTGTAATCAACTATATGATGTATTGCATATATTCATAATTCTGGATGCATAAGACTCCATGATTGTAAAATGGGGATTACTTATTGTAACAGATTTTTGTCTCATTTGCACACCTTTGCTGATAACAAAGACTTGTGAGATTCACATTCAACTAAAGATCAATAAGTTGTTCAATAATACATAAAAAAAACTCGTTGTGTATTAGATGAGGGTGATTGACTAAAAGGGATATTTTATGTCAAAACAGAAATGTAGATTATTACAAGAATCTCATGATTGTCATGATGCAATACTATGTATGGTTCTGATTCCTGATATATTATGTAAAATATGCAACTGTTAATACTGTAGGTATTCAAATGCTAAAATGTCCATGGAGAAAAGAAAATAGGATTCATTTAATGTTCTAAGTTGTTTCATGTTTAGATAAAATAGTAATGTTAAATGTACTGCCTCTAATATACTCTATTGTTACCAAAATCTTCTTTTGGATGTTTGACAGCTAAGGATTGGAAGCCAAAACTTAGAGAAACAGATGGGCTAAATGTATAGCCAATATATAGGCCCCAGCCCTTCAAGGGTGGTGGAAACCCAGGATATAAAATAACCTCTGATTGCATCATCCTAAGATATTCAGTGAATCCCTGGTTGTCTCATCAAGAAGATGATGAGACCACAAAAGAAAGTCACCTTCAATGCAAGGTGTGCCTAAGAAGAGTCACCAGGAGAAAAATCTCCCAAGTTTTCACAGAGAGCAATGTGGTCAAGCAATGGCTGTGACTCTTCTAAGTGGCTGACACTGACAGAAGAGCCATGAGGTGTTATGCATGGTTCTAAGATAACTCCTGAGAAGACCTAAGTGACCTTGGTAGGAAGTAAGTAACTGACTGCAGTTGTCATGGTTTATGCATGTGTCCCGCAGGCCTCATAATTTTGCATTGTGCATTTGTGATGATTCATTGTCTAGTGCTTGGAATGATGGTGTCAGTGCTAAACCCACATTAGGGTGGAGCCAGGATGTAATTCAATGGCAGGAAGAAGGTGTGTCTTGCTTTTTGCTGGTTCCTGCTTGCTCTTTGCAGCCTCCATGAACTGTGGCCCAGACATACCTGCCTGTCTTGGAGCCAACTGAGTGTGAACTGAAACCTGCAAAAACTGTAAGAAATAAACCTTTCCTTTCTCAAATTGGGCATCAGGTATTTTGTCTCAACAACAAGTAAAAAGTAATGAAGACAGAATTTGGTACCTAGGAGTGGGGTCATTTGCTGTGACTATACTTGACCATGTTTTTAAGAGGCTTTGGAAATGGCTTGTGGGCAGAGTTTGGAAAGGTTTGGACATGTCGCCTGGATGTGTAGAGCTGGAACAGATTAGGCTGTTCTGTAGAGGGGATTCTGGTCAGAGCTCAGGAGACCAGAAGGCTGATAGAGGGCCTGATGGTAAAGACCAGGCTTGGGAGGTTTCTGTTGGGAAGAAGGACTGCATTAGTTGTTGGACTCCACATGGTATGTGTTATGGCTTGGCAGAAGGTTTGTCTGCATTTTGCTCCTGCCCAGAGATTTCCTGAGACTGAGACAAAGGGCAATGGACTAATTAATCTTGAAAAAGAAATTAAAAAGCAATCAAACCTTGAGGCTGTGGCATGGATATTGTTGGGGGCTTTTAGCCAGATTTATGTTGCATATCAAAAGCAAAGAGATCAGCAGGATAGTGTACAATGCTGTGAGTTTGGCCAGAAGGAAAATTCCAGGAAGACTGTGGATTGCAAAGACAGAGTTGAGATTTTGATTCCTGAGGAGAAACAGAGAGATAAGAAAGATGGCCCCAGGGCATCATAGGAAGGGGGTCCCCACCCTGTGCAGCCTCACTGCAAAAGTGAAAGAATTTGCTCAGAGGGAAAAGCTGCAGAGTGCCATATTCCAGAATGGTGACAGAGGCCACTTGAGCTTCCAGAAGGGTGGCAACTTAGATAAGCTTTTCCTCACAATCAGGTAAACAGAGCCCTGCAATACAGGCAACTGACCCCTATAGTCAAAAGGCAGAAAATCCTAGGTACTGCTCCAGTCAGCAGCAAACCTTGGTGGCATCCACAAGGTGCTGATTTTAGATGCAAGGAAAATGCACAAATTCTGAGTCAAGATGGCATCCACCTCAATTGCAAAGTGCCTGGGAGGCCAAAAAGTGTGCCCCTGAGGGGGCAATTTGTGAAGACGTAAGGGTGAAGCCAAAGGTGCGGTGGAGACTGCAGAAGTTTGGAAAAGGCAGGAATGTGGATGCTCCAAGGGAAGCTGAAAAAAGTGTGATAGAAGATTTAACAGAAAAGCTGCGGGAGTTAATATCACTGGAAGTGTCATGGGGGTGGAACTACCCAAGCCTTTTGGAGTTTGTAACCAGATTGCTTCTGATGTTGAACATGGAATTCGAGGACTTAATGTTCACCCTGCTGGATTTCTTTTGTTTCCAATGCTTTATATTCCCCTTCTTGTAACTTTTGAAATGGTAATGTTTACCTTGTGCCTTTGCATTTGAGAAATGTTTAACCTTGTTTGATTTGTACAGGGGTTACAGTTAAGAGTTTGCCTTAGATCTTGGAGGAGATTGGGAATTAGACTGTTGAGCAATTCTGGAATCTAGGACGTTGGCAACTATTGGAAGTGGAATAAATGTCTTTTGTATAATGGATGTACATGAGTCCTGGGGGCCAAGGGTGGAATGTTATGGTTTATGCCTGTGTCCCCCAGGCTTCATGAGTTTGCATTGTGCATTTGTGATGGTTCATTGTGTAGTACATGTTTTGATGGTGTTAGTGCTACACCCACATAGGGGTGGAGCCAGGATGTAATATAATGGCAGGAAGAAAGTGTGTCTTGCTTTTTGCTGGTTCCTGCTTGCTGTTTGCAGCTGCCATGAACTGAGGCCCAGCCATGCCCACCTGCCTTGGAGCCAACTGAGTGTGGACTGAAACCTCCACAAACTGAAGAAATGCACCTTTTCTTTCTCAATTTGGGCTTCAGGTATTTTGTCTCAGAAACAAGTAAAAAATAACTAAGACAGTAGTTAATGCAGATCTCATGTTAGCTTGGCTTTGGACGTCCTGTAGGAAAGTCTGGCCTCTGGAAGATATAGTGCAATGTAAACGCTTGGCTGTGGGGGAAGCTAGGATCACTAACATCCTCTGACAATTGCTGGCTATACTGTTAAATGACAACTGTTATGAACTGATGGACTATGATGAGTTTAAATTGGAGTTCTCCTCAATGCTTCCCCACCTTAAGCTGGCTACCCATCCTGGGAGTCAACAAAATAAAATAAGAGAGAGTTGTTGGAAAGGGTTGAAGATGAATACATGTGCAGGGCTGTGGTGTGGCCTGGGCATGAATGAATTGAGAATGAGGAGACACCGCAAGGAGCAAGATAGGCCACAGCCAAGGCCACCTGGAGACTTCTTGGATAGTTTTTCTTAATTAGAATCTTTTGTTGCTCTGTGGGTTCCTTGAACCTCTCCCAGGGGCCTGCTCAGGTTTTTACCATTATCCACTCACTTCCTTGCTTGTTCTGATTAAATATGGGCTGCCTAGTGACAGGTGGCTGGCTAGTTAGCAGAGTTATGAGTTCTGAAGATTTCACTCTTCCTGTTGCCCTCAAGACAATGGCACTTTTCTCATTGTTTTGGTCCTTTGCTATGCACTTTTTGGGGGGCTAGATATTTAGGCATAGGCCCCAACAGAAAATTAACTTCCAGATAGGATAACTGTAAGTTTCCTGAAAATTTTGTTTCATGTAAATTTTCCTTACTTGTAGATGGAAGGGTTATTATCAACAAATATATTGCTAACTTATCAACATATGCTCCCTTATTAACATATTGAGGAGTATTATAGTGGTTTCTCAGAAACCATGATTATACACCTCTATACATCATTGTGATTATTCTGCATAACTTTTCTAAGTCAGTACTTATAAGTGAAATTGGTAGATAATAAAGGAGGCCTCCATCCACTTGCTAAGTACTATGTAACATGAGTCTCGGTGTTTCTAGCAGTTCATTTGTTTTAACCATGAACTCCTCACCAGATGACACTTATGCCTGCTTGGCAGAGAATGGATTGTACAGGAAATTAAGTGGTTTTGATCTCCAAAGAATTGCTGGAGTCAAACTGAAACAGGTAAATGCTAAAAAATTGTCAGGTTTTTCATAGATGAAAAACTCACTTACATAATTAGTTGAAGAATGAGTTGATGCATTTGGAAGATTATTCAGAACATACAGCTAACTGAATTATATTAGATATTTATTTCTTTACTGTTATACAGGTACAAAATACCTGACTTACATAATTTAATATAAATATATTTTTTTTTTTTGAACTTTTTTTTTTCTTTTTTCCAGTACCGGGGATTGAACTCATGACCGCCTGCTTGCAAGGCAGGTGCTTATGCCACTGAGCTAAATCCCCAGCCCCTAAATATATTCTTAATCTCAATGTTTCCATGAGGGAAGTTTTGTTTTGACTATTTCTAAAGCATAAATATCTTGCAAAAAAGTGAAAAGGGAAAGGTAACTTTTTTATGAGGTCAAGGAGCCAGAAAACTGTTTCAGAACCTGAGAGGAAGGATCCAGGAACCAGATTTGGTTCATGGGTTCCAACACACATGGATGCAGTGTATACATATAGAAGCGATCGTAGTAATATCCTACACATTTCTGCAGCCAAAAAGGTGTTAATGAATGGATCACCAGGCTTTAGGAAATATATGACTTCTAGTAATATTAAAATCCTGAAGAGCTAAGTACCAATTAGTGACACAGGAACTATTCGGCAAGGAGAACTTAGAGTGTGAAGTCCTCTGTGTCCCTGCCTCATCAGAAAGAAATGATTAATTGGATTAGGAATTTGGTTCCATTTCAGCAATAATTGTCACCCCCATGCTGGGCAATATGATCACTTTCAGAATTCAGCATTTTTATGAGCCTGAATGAGTAGCAAGCTTGTCTTGGAGAATTGATGCTTGCTTTTATTTCATCTTTACTCTGTTGCAGACCATTACTATCATTTAAATGTAATGTCTTCACTTTACACAGTAACTGTGCTCCTTTTGTATTCACATACTGGGTTTCTAGGTGGAAAATTAATAGAAATGAGTGAAAATCATGAAAATGAAGTCTGCTGCCTCTAACACAGACTTTTGAATCTCTGTTCTGTTGTGTCCTGTCCTGGCCTGTTCTCAGAATATTTTCTGACATCAGTGGACTTTTTTATTCCTGGAGGATTGAACCTGAATCCTGAAAACATTTGCAGCCAATTATGGAATGAGTCCACTGATCCTTGAAATAAAGCAGGGGTAGCCATGAAATGGCAGACATAAATAAGAAATTTAGAGAAGAGCTAACACCACCACTTCTCAAAATTTAATGAAATCGAATGGGAAATGGTACTTCTCAATTCATTCCTGGAAGCAAGCATTACCCTGATACCAAAACCAGAGAACAATCCAAATAAGAAAGAGAATTACAGACCATTCTGCCTAGTGAACATTGAAGCAAAAATCCTCAATAAGATACTGGCAAACAGACTGCAGAATATCATTAAGAAGATTTTACACCACGATCAAGTGGAATTATTCCCTGGGATGCAGGGTTGGTTTAACATACATAAAACCATACATATAATACATGGTATTGACAAATCCAAAAGCAAAAATCATTTGATCATTTCAATACATGCAGAGATTTTGCCAAAGTCCCTCACATATTCATAATGAAAAGCCTACAAAAATTGGGAGAGATGATCTTTATCTCAATCTGATAAAAGCCTTTTATTACAAACCAACAGTCAACCTCATACTAAGTGGACAAAAACTGAAAGCTTTCACTCTAAAATCAGGAACAAAACAAGGATGTCTACTATCTCCACTCTTATTCAATATAGTCCTGGAAACTAGCTGGAGCAATTAGGCAAGAGAAAGAAATAAAAGGAATAAAGATAGGAAAGGAAATATTAAACTATCATTATTTGCAGAAGACATGATACTCTACTTAGAAGACCCTAAAAATTCCACCAAAAGACTTCTAGTTTGAGAAGCAAATTCACTAATATGTCTGGTTACAAAGGCAACACTCAACAATCACTAGACTTCATAAACAAGCATAAAAAACTCATGGAAAGAGAAATCAAGGAAACAGTAACTTTTACAATAGCATCCAACAAAATGAAATACTTAGGAATCAGTCTAACAAAGGATGTAAATGACCTCTACACTATAAACTACAGTTCTTTCAACAAGGAGACTGAAGAAAATATTCTAAAATGAAGAGCTATCCCACAGTCTTGGATAGGGAAATTCAATATAATGAAAATGACCATACTTCCAAAGCTATTGTACAGATTCAGTGCAATCCCAATCAAAACCCCATAGCATACCTCAAAGAATTACACAAAATAAATCCTAAAATTCATCTGGAACCAGAAGGGACATAGAGTAGCAAAGGTGATCCTGGCCAACAAAGAAAAGACAGGGTTCATCAAAATCCCTGAGTTGAAATTGTACTATACAGGTATTGTGATTTTAAAAAAAAAGGTGTGGTACTGACAAAAAACCAAACAAAACCAGACCCAAAGATCAAAGGAACAAATTAGAAGATGGAGAAATAATCCCAGACCACTAAATCATCTTATCTTTGACAAAGGTGCCAAACAGAGTCATTGGAAAAAAAGCAGCCTCTTTACTAAATGGTGCTGCAAAAACTGGCTCTATACATTCTGAATATTATCTTTCAACATGTATTAAGCTAAGATCAGAATAGATGAAAGATCTTATATTAAAGCAGAAACATTAAATCTGCTGCAAGTTAGAGTAAGTAAAACTCTTCAAGACATTGATGTAAGCAAAGACTTTATGAAGAAAACATGGAATGAACAGCAAAAAATCAAAGAGAATTAAGTGAGAATCTCACCCTACTGAAAAACGTTTTAACAGCAAGAGAAATCACTAACAGAGTGAAGAGACAACCCACAACTTGGGAGAAAATGTTTGCCAACTGTTTCTCAGACTAAGTATTACTATTGAGAGCACGGAAAATTAAAAATTTTCAGTCTTCCCAGATTTAAAGACCCAATCCAAAAATGTGCATCTGAGGTGAAATACACAGTTCTCAGATGAAGAAATAAAAACAGCAAATAAATATGTGACAAAATGTTCTGCATCACTCGTCATTTAACAATTGCAAATTAAATAACACTGATAAGTCACCTTGCCCCAGAAAAAATGCCTACTGTCAAGAAATCAAGCAATAACGAATGCTGGAGGGGTTGTGGGGGGAAAAGCAACCCTTCTCCATTGTTGGTGGTATTTTTTAACTTTTAACTTTTTAACTTTCAAATAAAATGGGTTTGGGAGAAAAAACAAGGACTGAGGTAAAGACTTCCAGTGCAAATACTCATCAGACGAGCTGAGGTCAACATTCCAGAAAATAGCCAGCTCCGGAAGCCTCCACCATGTTTCATTGGGGACCCACACTTACAGGTGGGTTTATTTTCTGTAATTATTCTTGGTGGGAAAGACAGGCAGGGGGGCAGGAGCCAATCAGTGATGAAGAGACTGGCTGTAAGAACTGTCCAATCAGGCGGGCCAAGGTAGGCGGTCTCTTCCAGTGTCATGGCGTCAATTGCAAGGCCTGGGCAAAAAAGAGAGCACTAGATGTTTGCTAGACCACTATTTTTTGCTTCTATTCTCTGTGGACTGCTTAGAAAGAGCCTGGGAGACCTCCAAACTACGCAATGGTGATGTTATGGGATGGGAGCAGTGAAATGGGGTGGAATCCGGTGGAGACTAGTTAGAAGTGGTGAAAATGGGCCGGGGGTTTACCTCAGCGGCATGAGCGCCTGCCTTAAAAGCAGGCAGTCATGAGTTCGATCCCCAGTACCGATAAAAAGGAAAAAGACAAAAAAAAAAAAAAATAAGTGGTGAGAAGCAGTTGTGCTGTCTAGAGCCTGTGTGCTTAGCCTCAGATCCTGAAGTCCTCTAGTGCGAGCAGTGAGTGAGTCATCCTCTGTCCCTTTTACCTCTTGCTGGTGCCGGGACAGTTCTGGGTCCCTAGAACACTGTCGCTACTGTGATACCACCAGGCCACTATGCCATTTTTGAAACCGCCTGCTGCCCTTGCTCCTCCAACTGTCTGGGCCCAGGAAGGGGCATGAGGAGACCCTGATTCCAATGTGCTTTCAAGCGGGGTGCAGGTGTAATAAGCTGGGTCTCTGCCCTCATTCCTGTCAGCAACAAATCTGGAAGCCAGAAGTTTATAAATGTCTGTGCTGCAGGACCTGATAGCCACAACTGCTCTCCTTAAACTTATGCATTTATGTATTTTGTGATCGCCTAAATTTATACTATGTTCTCGTATTTCCATGAAAATGAAAGGTGGAGGCAAAGGTTCTGAGAATTCAAAGATGTGTAGTGATGTGCCTCAGTGGAGGAAGGCTTCCCAAACACTGGATGAACTGCTGTGCATTATAAAGAACAATGCAAAGAATTTCTGAACATACATTATGTGACACATGTGCTCATAGACGATGTTTGGGAGAACAGCCATAGAGGTTTAAATTTTGAGAAGAATGAAGCAGATATAAATGTGTCATCAAGGGCAGAGTAAAGTGTGTTTGCTAAGGACAAATTCCAGAAAGAGCTGCCTGTTAAATTCTCTTTGAAAAATGCCTAAATTTAGTCATTTGCATGAACATATATGCGTGATATCCTTCTGAATGGAAAGGAATATGGGTGTCATCTCTGAATGAAGAGGTGATTTAATAGCTTGGTTGATCATATACATTGTTTAAACATGGAAATGCTCTGCAGTGGACTTTACTAAGTGGTGTAAAGGAGATGCCATAAATTGAAATTGTGCAGGGATATCAATAGCTTAGTCGTGAAACGTTTTCTGCTTAGGGTGGATCAGAGGAGCATGGAAAGGATGTGGAAGTGACTGGCAGGACACAGTGTGCCAATAGCAGGACATACAACAGAGAGGGTCTTCCCTGAAAGTCAGGTAGTTCTTAGGGTAAGCATGAAGTTAAAGTTGTCTTCTGATTTCTTCCTTGAGGTAAAAAACACCAGCTCTGGTATGAATCAGTATTCCACATCCTTGTCAACCCATGAATTCTGTGTTCTTCACTTGAGATCTAATTTTGATTATCTCTAATTGTGATCCAGTGTCATGAAGGTGAAATTTGAATTTTTTTTTGTAACAGAGATCGAACTCATGATCTCAAGCTTGCTAGGTACCTACCTAGGTGTTCATGCTGCTGAGCTAAATACCCAGCTTTGAAATTGTATTCTGTGTACTGTGTATGATATCAACATTGTTCCTCAGAAAATGTTGAATATTGTGGAATTTTTCTATATTATATGGATATAATTTTTAAAGCAAACCAAAGGTGTCCTATGCAGTCACTTTTCAAGTTTCACATTGTCTGTGGGGTGTCTCAGTCAGGGTTTCTCTATTTCAGACAGCTCTGTAACTTAGGCTAGCCCCAAACTCAAGGAAGTTCTCCTGCATCAGCCTCCCAACATATATTTCTTATATCTGAATGGAGAGTGATCACTTGGTGGCACTGAGCTCTAATTTGAAACTTGTACCTGGTTTCATTGTTTATACATTTTTTACATACAGCAGTTTTCCATGAACATTTATGTATCATATTTGATGTTATGTTTTGTTCTATGAAACCAAATTTAAATATCAAAATGCTGCTTTAGTATATTAAGAACAAAGGACTCAGTGGCCTAAATGAGATCTGAAGAGATATCATTGTTAGTACATTAAAGTGATTCTGAGATATTTGTCTGGCTCTGTGCTTTATGGATGCTGGTCCTGCATGCTCTCACTATGAGCTCTGCTTTAGAGACAGTGCACAGGGACTCTTGCAGTGACTCAGCATAAGAATCAGTGCTCCTATTTGGCTGTTACATTAGCTGTGAGTTGCAACAGAGCATTAAATTTGCTGTCTCAAAAAATGTGTATATACCAAAAATTAATCCCCGAGATGTTGAATTAAGATTGGAAGAAATCAGTGTCCATTCAGCTGTTTTGTTTGGTTTTATTTGTTTAGTTTAGTTTTGTTTTATTGAGACAAGTTTTCTCTATGTATATCAGCTAGATTTGAACCCTATATGGAGAACAGAATTGCCCTAACCTCAAAGCAACACTCCTGCCTCAGCCTCTTGAGTGTTCAGATTATAGATATGTGTGTTTTTACCCTAGAAAATATTGAGGCTTGTAACTTAGCTGTGTTGTAGCTTGGCATAATAGATGCCATCTTGAGCTTTGAATTTAACTAGTGCCCTGTATTTCACCCAGAAAAATGGAAAATTACTCAGTGTTGAAGTTCCAGGAGCAAAGCACAATGAGCTGTACCCAAAGAAAAAAATTAAACTGCTCAACAAAAGAAGCAGAATACAGTTGTCATCCAACCATTATTATAAGATTCTAGCTAAATGATTTCCAACAGGATCTTTTCGTGATTCTATCTTTTAAAACATCTGTAACTTTCCAGTTCAGAGCCTCTTGTTTAGATCCTGATATGGGGTTGGGGGTTCTGTGTACAGGTGGTCCTGAGATCAGCTATGAAATTCCACATTTCTCAATTGGGTTCCTATATTGGCTTCCTATATTATTGTTCCGAAACTCAACTCAAGCTCCAGAAACCTTTACTGACACAAGCACACCTCAGGATTAAATGACAGTGCCACTGAAATGAAAGAATAATTGTGAAAAAGAAAGGAGAAAAAAGACAAACACTATGTGCTATAATGCCCACCTATTTTCCCAAATATAAAGAAGCTGAAACAGGAGAATGGGCTTGTGTTCAATGACAGCCTAACCTGCATAGTGAGTGCAAGGCTGCCCAGAACTCCAAAGTGAGACCATGTCTCTAAATCAAAAAACTAAAATGAAAAAAACAACAACAAAGTAGACAGAGAGACTATTGAAAACAAACAAAAATAGAGCTGAGTGAAATTTGACTTATGTAAAATGGGAATTATTGAATGATGCTGGCAGAGGAAAGAAGGCCAGGTAGTGGCATGCAGTGGCATTCAGGAGGCAATGACAAACACAGGCTTAGGAATAGCATCTATTGTGCTACAGCACAGCAGTGACCTCCTTCCTCCAATACATTTGCAGTTCACTAGAATGAGGACTTCTAAAAGCTCATGGAAATGTTAAACTCAGGGCAAACAAAGAGCTTGAAATTCAGGCTTTGGAACAATGCCTTTAGCAGACATTTCATATTTAAATTGAGATAAGAGAAATATAATCCTGCCCTGCTTGATATCAAATGCATCATTTAATGGCTGACAACATTGAGAAATGAAGTCACAAACCAAAAGAAGTTCAAAAATTGTCTTAGAAAAAAAGAGAGAATAGCTCTGAATTTTCAGGAGTGATCTTCAGTGCTTTGGCCACAGTCATATTGTCAGGGGTCATTTATACAGGATAGTCACAATGTGGGCAAACTGTGGGTCTCAAACTACAATCAATCTATAAGCTTGTAGGTGCTTAACTAATATTATTCATCAGGGGAACAAGTCAGCCAGAAAAGGTATGTGTAAAGAGCCAAGGCATTTGTGGGAACAATAGTCCAGTTGTTCTGGTCATTGATTATGGTAATTGATGCCTATCTGAACTTCCTGGAGGAGATGGTAACTTTAGTACATTTCAAGCTGTTGTTTTTCTTTTCAGGAGCATGTAGACATGGTCACTGCATCTTCACTTTCAGGTCTGGCTTTCTTCACCTGTGCCTGTAGCAGTGATTGTTGTGTTTAGTTTTTTGCATTGACTCTTTGAGGTTCCAGTTCCTCTCTGATTGTATATCAATTTCTGTCTAAATTGAAAACCTTTGCTAAAATTACAGTACTATTTGAATGAATAAAGTGAAATATTCATTAATACACACCGGGGATTTAGCTCAGCAGGCAGAAACGCCTGCCTGGATAGTGGTAGATTGTAACTTTGATCCCTAGTACCTAAAAAAAAAAGTAATTTAAACTGCAAGGAAAGAAAATAATTGCACTTGTGAAAATGTAGGTTTACAAAATTTATACTACATATGTCAATGGCAAATTAAACATTGTTAATAGTCATATTTAGTATCTGAAGTTGTTGAGGCTGGGGATTGAGCTCAGTGATACAAGGAGCTGCCTAGAGAGCACAAGGTCATGAGTTCAGTCCCTCATACAGAAAAAAAAAATCACAGTTGTCAATGATGCAGTGCTATGAGCACATTTATTGAAACTAATACTTGGTATTTAATAGGCTCAATGTTTCTTTTGTGATCTATGAAATACCTGCAGATAACATGGCAACTACAGTGAATGATATACTGTCCCCTATAGGATTGCTATTTTCT
This sequence comes from Cavia porcellus, assembly GCF_034190915.1. Classification (NCBI taxonomy): domain Eukaryota; kingdom Metazoa; phylum Chordata; class Mammalia; order Rodentia; family Caviidae; genus Cavia; species Cavia porcellus. The sequence continues at coordinate 8,413,734 of NW_026947515.1, forward strand.
GAGTTGTTTTTATTTTTTGTTTTCCCACAAACATGAAAGTTGAAAATGTTGGCTTATGCTAACTAGAAACACTGTGATAATCATCTTTTCAATTCAATGATATATTTCCCTATATTCATTAAGAACATTTTATTTGCTACAATTGCTCCAAGTCAAATTGATAAACAATTCTTAAAGTTACAGGCAGCTGAGTTAGTTAGAAATACAGGCAGCCATTCCATGATAAGACGGAATGAAGTTCCTGACCTTCTAGGTCTGGTATGAGCTTGTGTTCTGTAAAACACAAGAATGAATTTTAGGAACAACAGAGTTGAAGAGCAGAATATATTTATTGAGAGAAAGAAAGTGATAATATTTTGCTCTAAATAGTATATTTTGGAAGTCGAGGTGGAACCAGGGGACTTTTACCTTGAAGTGACTTTCCTTTTCCCTATTCAAGGTACCTGTGGCAAGGAAGGAATCTCAATCAGCTACTTGCATATCAGCAATGACAACTTTAACCACCAACCAAGTCAAAAACTACTGGTATGCCACCCACACTTTTCCAGAAGAAAAAGCCAGATGCCCAGTAGTCATGGGGTTTTCTCCATATTCTTAGAATAAAGGCCATTTTGACTTAATATTCTCTTCTTTACTACACCAAAAATCCTATCATAAAGCTTCTGTCTGGGAGAAACAGGAGGGGTTCTGAGCTGGTAGCAAAGGACTCTGTCTTTTCTAGGAATTTTATAGAATAAAATCGTGTGGTGAGATAGGTTTAAAATGGATTAGATTACTGAAGTTACTGAGGAGATAAATTAGCACAGTAGAGAAGCAGAATATAAGAAATGTAAAATTGGCCTTTTACTTAAAGAATGTGGAGAGGAGCCCACAGCCCCCAGGGGTTTGGCTTTTTTTTTTTTCCAACTGACTATGGGGTTATGGGGTATATGTGACTTTTGAGTGGATGTGGTGCTTGAGGGGAGATTGATGTCATGCGAGAGTTGATGGGAATTTTCATTAGGCCCCTGGGAAAGAAAGAGGAAGTTGTAATTAAGGAGAATAGAGGAAGTGGCTATATGAATAAGCATCCCTGATTTCCCCTTCTTCCACTTTGAACTACCACCATGAGGTCCTGTAATTGTTTCTAGGGTAAAACACTTTGAAGTACATCCTTTGATTGGAATGAAGAAATCAAAATAAAGAATGTACTTATTGAGAGAAAAAAAGCTGCCTGAGAGAGATAAGGGGTCCTGAGCAGGTTGCTAAGCACTGTCCTTTCTAGGGACCTTTATGGAGTAAAATCATGTGGTGAAATGAGTTAAGGTGGGGAAAACTAGGAACTCACAATGCAGATGGGCATAAGATGGGTCAGAGCTATGGTACCCAATAGGATTATTAAGTTCAGGAAAAGCTGATTAAATTGGGAGCAAAGGGGGAAGGGAGTCACATAGAAAGCAGGCATTCTTAGGCAGCTGTGACTCTTCCCTTAGGGGTTTAGGAGGGTGATATCTGAGTTCCTCAGTATAACAGGAACTATTTAGAATGTCAGTCTTTAGGATAAGGATACATTTCTTTGAATGGTGACTCCTAACTTCCTCAGAGTGCTAGGGAACTATTTAGAATATCTATCCTTAGAATATGGATGAATTTGTTTATCATTGTCTTGAGCCTTGGCCCATAGCATGAGGTATCAGTCTTCCCCATAGTTGCAAGGTATCTGGTCTCCTGCATTAGCTCCTTGGAGGACCTAGCCTTGGTTCATGTCAAGAGTATTTAAGTAACTCAGGTGCCTGTAACAGTACTTTTTTGAAAATTGATTAGAGATGTCTTGTGCTCTGGGTGAGTGATCTGGGGATGACAATGTGCAATGTATATACCAGTGTTGCCCTCTGATTGACATGTTTTGAAATTCAATTTTAGTTGATGTGCTCTTTTATCCTTGAAATAAAATGGATTTGAAAATTAAAAGCCTGAGGTAACGCTCTTCAGTACAAACACTCCTCTGTCTAGCTCAGTTCACCACTGTAGAAGAATGGCAGCTCCAGAAGTCTCTGCACTACAGTCTATCATTTGGGATCCTGTCTTGCAGGGAGGGGTTCCTTTCTCTGTTTATTGTTGACTCAGAAGGAAGGCAGTAGAGCAGGAGTCAATCAGTGATGAAGGGGCAGGCTATATGAACTGCCAATCAGGTGGGCCATTGCAGGCTGTGAATTCTGTCTCTTCCAGTGTCTCAGCATGATTTATCTGTTCTGAGTATAATACTGGTAGCAAAATGCTTGCTGGATCTCATTTAGTACTTTTGATGTCCTGTGGCCTGATTAGCAAAGATCCTGAGAGATCCTGGAACCATGGAATAGTGAGTTTGTGGATGGGAGCCCAGAAGTAGGGTGGATTGGGTAAAACCAGTTACAAGTATTTAGGAGTAGTTCCGGTGTCTGGAGTCCCAGGTATTTAGTTAGCTTCAGCTCCTGAGGTCCTCCAGCATTGACCATGGGTCATTCACTGTCCTTTTTGTCTCTTGCTGTTGGCCAGGGTGATTTGGGGTCCCCAGTACCCTGGCTTCACTATGACAGCAGTAGACTCAAGTATCATCTTTGTAATTCATTGCTAGCCTGGTAACTCCACAATCTTAGGCACTAGAGGAAGTTTGGAAGACCCTGACTATGGTGCTTTTTGTAGCTTGTAGAGCAATAATGAGCTAGGTCTCTGCCCCCTTTCCTCAGAGTAGCAGATCTAGAATGTCTGGAGTTTATTAATGTTTGTAATGCAGGGCCTCATAGCCACAATGGCTCAACTTAAACTTGGGCTTTTTTGTATTTATAGTGATCTCCTCAATTTATACTATGTTCTCATATTTCCATCCTCATGACAGGTAGTGGCAAAGGTCCTGAGAATGCAGAGATGTGTAGTAGTGTGCCTCAGTGGAAAAAGTCTTCCCAAACAACTGGTGAACTGCTGTGTATTATACAGATCAGTGCAAAATAATTTCTGAACATACTTAATTATTTAGGTGGCACCCTTGCTCACAGACTAGGTTTGTGAGAACAGCCATAGAGTTTTGAAGTCTGAGAAAAATGAAGCAAATATGAAAGTGTTATCAAGGACGGGATAAAAATTTGTGAAGGACAAATTCCAGAAAGAGCTACCTGTTAAATTCTCATCGAAAAATTTTGAAATTTAGGCATTTGCATGGACATATACACGTAATATCCTTCTGAATCGAAAGGAATAGGTATGTCATCTCTGAATTAAGACCTGGTTTAGTGACTTGGTTTTTCATAGACAGTTTAAATATGGAAATGCTCTGCAGTGGAATTTACTAAGTGGTGTAAAGGAGAAGTTCTAAACAGAAATTTTGCAGTGATATCAATAGTTAGGCATGAAGGGTTTCATGCTGAGGATGGATCAGAGGAGTGTGGAAAGGATGTGCAAGTGACTGACAGACTGCAGGAAGCCAATAGCAGGACATACAACAGAGAGGGTCTTCACTGAAATTCAGGTAGTTCTTAGAGTAAGTGTGAAGTTAAGGTTGGGTTCTGATTGCTTCCTTGAGGTGATCAACACCAGCTCTGGCAACAATCAGTATTTCACATCCTTGTCAACCCATGAATTTTGTGTTCCATACTTGAGATTTAATTTTGATTATCTCTAATTATGCCCAGTGTCATGAAGGTAAAGTGTGGATTTTTTTTGTGCCAAGGATCAAACTCATGACCTATGCTTTCCAGGCAGGCGTTCATGCTACTGAGCTAAATACCCAACTATGAAAGTGTTTTCTTTGTTGTATGGAAGATATCCACATTGTTTCTCAGAAAGTGTTGAATATTGTTGGAATTTTTCCATATTGTATGGCTATAATTTTTAAAAACAAACCACAGGTGTCTTATGCAGTCTCTTTTCAAGTTTCACTTTGTCTGTGGGGTGTCACAGTCAGGGTTTCTCTATGTTAGACAGCTCTGTAACTTAGGATAGCCCCAAATTCAAGGAAGAAGTCCTTCACCAGCCTCGCAAGATATATTCCTTAAATCTGAATTGAAAGTGAATGCTTGGTGATAGTGAGCTATAAATTACAGGTTGGGCCTGGTTCCATTTTATATAGTTATTTTTTAAAAACAGCATTTTCCACTAACATTTGAGTTATTATTTGTGTACCATATTGGATGTTATTTATGTTTTGTTCTATGAAACCAAATTCATGTTTCAAAATGCTGCTGAAGTATATTAAGAACAAAGTACTCACTGGCCTAAATGAGATTTGAAGAGACATTATCTGCAGCCTATCAAAGTGATTGATGAGTTTTTTTTTCTTTTTTTAAATTTTGAAAGTGGTAAAATACAACAGAACAAGGCAGAATAAGGCCAACTAAGATCATACAGTGAAATTGGTACACAACTTCACAACTGGTCACTGCGATAACAGTAATAGTTATCACAGTATATTTTATTATCTTTATAATAGTTATTCTTTTTTTTTTGTCTTTCTTCCTTTTTATTAGTACCGGGGATCGAGCCCATGACTGTCTGCTTCCAAGGCAGTTGCTTATGCCGCTGAGCTAAATCCCCAGCCCCAATAGTTGTTCTTTCAAACACGTATATCAAAATGAGATGAAATACTGAACATTATAGTACTTATCAAAACGGAATATTGAATAGAGCAATACCATTAATTAGAAAAGAGCAAAACAGAAATAAAAATATTTGCCTTCAAAGAGATAGTAGAAGAAAGTCCCCCTTATTTGTTATGGTCTGCTTCCCAGGAGACACTCAGGTTTCTGGTTCCCATTTGCTAATGGGGGTTGACAGGAGAAGAGGGGTAGGGAAGTGGGATGTTTGATTCTAGGCCATGCATCAATAGGTTCACTATTGCTTAGTAGGGAGACAGGCCAGTTGTTTGGTTTCATAGCATCATAAGTTCCAACATGGTGTGGATCTCAGGAGGTGCTGCTGGTTCTCCCCCTGGAACGGCAGCATTCTGCCAGACCTCCACCACTTACCAGGGAGAAGTGGTGCTCCTAATTCCAGCATGGCATGGATCTTAGGAGCTGCTGCTGGTTTGCCCCCTGGATGGGCCACAGTCCGCCACACCACCACCACTTACCAGGGAAGGCAGGTGCTTGCTTGGCTTCCCAGTTGATTGAGGTGATATTTTTTCTGCCTCTGTGGATGCTGGTCCTGCAGGCTTCTCACTGTGAGCTCTGCATTAGAGACAGTACACAGGGAATATTGCAGTGACTCAGCACAAGAATCAGTGCTCCTATTTGACTGTTACATTAGCAGTGAGTTGCAATCTATCATCAAATTTGCTGTCTTCAATAATGTGTATATACACAAAATTAATGACCAAGACTTGGATTTAAATTTGAAGAAATCAGTCTTCATTCAGCTGTTTAGTTTGGTTGTATTTGTTTAGTTTTGTTTTGTTTTATTGAGACAAGCTTTCTATATGTATATCAGCTAGATTTGAACACCCTATGTTGTCTGGAATTGCCCTGAACTCACTGAAACCATCCTGCCTCAGCCTTTTGAGTGCTGGCATTATAGATATATACCACCACACTTTGCTTTTGATTCAGATTTGTAGGAGAGAATTTAAGATATCCCAAACCTGGTGTCTCAACCTTCATGTGAGAAATATATGTATGATCCTTTAGGAGGTGGTGACCTTTGAGGATGTGGTCGTGAACTTCAGCAATGAGGAGTGGACTTTGCTGAGTCCATCCCAGAAGAACCTCTACAGAGATGTGATGGGCGAAACCTGTAGGAACATGTCTGCAATAGGTAATGACAAAATACTTTTGTCACTCATGCTGTCAGAATGTTGTATGTCGCTGTTTCATTAAAAGCAATGTGAAAATATTTTTAAAAGTAGCTCAGACCTGGACACATTATATCATAACTCTAAACAAAATCTATTAATTTGTATGTATTATTCTAATGTGCACTGGTATTTCTATGTCTACAATTCAGGAGGACTTGGGGATATCCAGGAAGCTGAAAAAGAATGCAAAATTTACTGGAGATACTTAAGGTAATTCCCACTCATAAGGAGAAGGAATGTTCCTGAGTAATTAGTGAGTCAGCAGAAAAATACCGCCAAAGAAATGAGGCACCATTCAATTTATTGTCAGTAATATTCTCTGAAGACCTATAAGCTAGGGTATGTATAATGAGTGGATTAAATCAAGAAAATGTATGACATTGCATATAGATGTGTATGAAAGGCATACACTTTGAGTTATGACATTCTCTCTTCAGTTTTTCTACCCATATATACATGTGAATACAACACATTCATCATCTAAAAATTGCTAAGATTGCAGTAGAATTTGAAATAAAATGGCGTTCTTGTGTTTCCAAGCCATGCTCTGAAGAATCAGCCATTCTGACTAAAATTCTTAGAAGGCTGCTAGAATGTTAAGTGCACTCATTCTGAATATCAGTGTGCAGTTGTGTCTAGAAATTGATCCCCTCATACTTGTCCTGGATATATTTTTAAAAATTCAAAATGCATATAAAATACTGATACATGCTTACTCATATACAAAGCAGATCAAGTTATAATAGATCAGGCCTTGATGAAGCTTAGCTATCTATCACTGGATTTGTGGAGAAGGAAAATGTTAATAGACTCTTTGTGATTGTGCATTCTTGTAAATCCAGCACACTAGGAGTCACATTTTGCAGAATTGCACATTCAAGTTCAAACGTCACAGGTTAATGATCAGCGAAATTCTCTTAAAACATATTTAAAAAGCTATAGATTTTATGATAATAGCTATTGTTCATTCCCATCACGGAAAAGAAAAAATGTGTTACATAATGTCAAAAAAACAAATAATATAATGTCATTTGCCATAAGAAATAGGTGGTTCTTTCTCCCATCAATTTGATGAAATAGCTCAGCTATGAAACCTAAAAGTTCACAGGGTTTCTCTTAGATGAGAAACCAAAATATAAATTGTGGAATGAAATGAAAGAGTTAATAGAGAAAAATAAGACTGACCATATGCAAAAGGGAACTACAGGTTAAGGACAGAAGGGAGATTGTGATATTGAAACATATCATAATGATTTGTATGTGATACACATATGTATCCATGCCCAAAGTGAAGATAAAGATTCTGCGTTTCAAAAGGTACCAAATTTTAAGATTTCCAAATGTGTACCAGTCTTTTGGGAATGGTTGTTTTCAACATATCTTACAAGGCCCATTCTGTTGCTTCATGGTCAGAATTTCTTAGCAGGCATTAAAAACAGAACTTGACATTAATGCAGTCATGAAACTGAGACCCATTTCACTGTGAATGTTTCTTTTTTATTCAATGTAAGGAAAGACTAAAAAAAAACAAAATAAGTAGAAATGATACCACTTTCAAAGTGAAAATAAGCAGTAAGAAATCTAAAGACAGTGATTACATATGCTGCTCATAGAAATAGTTAATGAAATACAAAAGTGAAACATATGATGTGGGGATTCAAACAGTGAGACTATAAACAATTTTGTTCAAATCTCCAATAAAAACTTACTAATATGGTTATCAATCCGATATGTGATTTTTTTTTTTTTTACAGAAATGACAAGGTAGGGAAATCCTATGGACGTACATCTTGGAATCAGTGTAGAGAAGTATTCCTTTGTACTGCAGAAGGTAATGTGAATGTGAAAGGAACAGAAACACACCACAATGTTCAGGTCCATGAAAAATATGGCACTAGGGAGAAATCCTTTGTATGTCAGCAATGTGGAAAAGGGTTCACCAAATCTCGACATTGTAAGCAACATGAAAGAATTCACACTGGAGTGAAACCATATGTATGTAAGAAATGTGGGAAAGCTTTTAACACATGGACAAATTGTAAAATCCATGAAAGAAATCACACTGGAGAGAAACCCTATGTATGTAAGCAGTGTGGGAAAGCTTTTGAGAAACGGGCAAACTGTAAAATACATGAAAGAATTCACACTGGAGAGAAACCCTATGTATGTAAGCAATGTGGGAAAGGTTTCACACAACATGGAACTTGTAAGCAACATGAAAGAATTCACACTGGCGAGAAACCATATGTATGTAAGCAATGTGGGAAAGCTTTTACCCGACATGGACTTTGTAAGCAACATGAAAGAATTCACACTGGAGAGAAACCATATGTATGTAAGCAATGTGGAAAAGCTTTTAACACTTGGGGAATTTTTAAGAATCATGAAAGAATTCACACTGGAGAGAAACCCTATGTATGTAAGCAATGTGGGAAAGGTTTTACCCGACATGGAAATTGTAAGAAACATGAAAGTATTCACACTGAAGAGAAACCATATTTATGTGAGCAATGTGGAAAAGCTTTTAACACACGTGCGCATTGTAATGTTCATGAAAGAATTCACACTGGAGTGAAACCATATGTATGTAAGCAATGTGGGAAAGCTTTTAACACATGGACAAATTGTAAAATACATGAAAGAATTCACACTGGAGAGAAACCCTATGTATGTAAGCAATGTGGGAAAGCTTTTAACACATGGGGAGATTTTAAGAAACATGAAAGAATTCACACTGGAGAGAAACCCTATGTATGTAAGGAATGTGGGAAAGCTTTTAGCACACGGGCAAATTGTAAAATACATGAAAGAATTCACACTGGAGAGAAACCCTATGTATGTAAGCAATGTGGGAAAGCTTTTAACACACGGGCAAACTGTAAAATACATGAAAGAATTCACACTGGAGAGAAACCCTATGTATGTAAGCAATGTGGGAAAGCTTTTACCCAACATGGACATTGTAAGCAACATGAAAGTTCACACTCAAGATAAAACCAGTGTATATAAGCATCATGAAAAATTTTTAAGCACAAGTACATATTGTATAATGCGTGAAAAACTTCACACTGGGCAGAAAACTTGTATATGTAAGGAATGTGGAAAGGTTTCAGCAGAAATGCTCATTGTCCAATACATGAAAAAATTTACAATGTTGAGAAACCCTGTTTATGTGAAGAATGTGTGAAAGCTTTCACCACACATGGATTTTGTAAAATACATCAATGACTCCACTCTTGTGAGAAAACCTATGTATATAACAATGTGGCAAAGCTTTTACCACATACAGTCATTGCAAAACACATGAAAGAATTCACACTGGGAAGAACCACTGGCTATGTAAGCATGTGGAGACACTTTCAGCAGCCAGATTGTAAGTGAAATACATGAAGAAGCTCACACAAGAGATAAATCCTATGTGTTATGAAAATACTCTCAACACACATGATCATTTTTACATATCTGAAAGAGTTCACTTTATCCTATGTGCATTAACAATGTGAGAAATATGGCAATCCATGTTTGTTGTTAAATACATAGAAAAAGCAGCACTCTTCAGACAGTTTAAATCTAAGTTTACTTTAAAAATTCCAAGTAGACATGAAGAAATAATCAATACAGAAGTTTGATATCAATATTTCTTCAGAAATGACAAATCTGAAGTGGAGCTCTACTCAAGTACATATTTTGTATGGTTTTCACTTAATCACTTATACCTCTTTAGATTTTTTAAAGTGTCTTTGTGCTTCAACATGGCATCTTGTAATTAAACATGGTAAACTGAAATGGGCTTTTCACTTTCAAGTATGGATAGTGTCTATGTACTTAATATTTTGTCTTTAAACCTTAATTTTTATATTTTTGGTGAATTATTTTTATTTAAAGAAAGAAAGAAAAAAGTGTAGAAATAATACAAAAGTTCTGAAAAATAAACAATAAGAAATCACTAGTTGATTAGTTACATATTATCATCTTAGAAGTAATTGTGCAAGTTGCAAAATTAAAGCATACAAAGTGATATTCAAATAATGACACTGCAAACAGTTCACCTCAGTGATCCAACAAAAACTTATTAATGCTTATCTGTTCTACAAACTTGTTTTTTTATCTAAAAGATGGTAAGATTAAATATGACAAAACAGAACAGTTCATAAGGAAACAAGTTAAGGAAACACAGGTTTCAAAGCAAGTCCACTGAGATGTTCATTTTCTATCTTACTGTCTCTAGTTTTCTTCAAAATAGTTGTTCCCATCTTCACATGCATTGAATATATACTGAACATTATAGAACTAATCAAATAATTACAGGATGATACAGGCTTTTTTGATCTTCAAGACTATTTTGGGGAAGTTGATAATGATTACCAAAATGTGTCTCATTCTCTTCGTAGTAGACATCTTTATTTTTATGTATGCTGAAATTGAAGATAAGAGACTAAACTAATATCACTCTGAACAGTGTATAATAGTATCCTGAGAAGGAGAAAGGTGAGGAATTGTCTAAATAAAGAAGTAAGAGCACATTGTTAAAAGTGTATCAGGATTTAAAAGCTATAGTATTTCTGTTGCTCTGTTTAGTTTGATTATATTTTGTTCTGGTCTGTCTACTCGTATTAGATTTGAGGGCAAAGAGAGATAGCCCAAAAATGGCAGGTTATACCATGATGGTAATTGTCCTTAATTTCCTATTAACTATAACTGAAACCTTGTATTACTTACATTGTCTTACTATGACTGATCTTATTGGAAGCTGGTTTGTTTGAATGTTATTTGGCCTTGACTGATTTTATTCACATTTGGTATGATTGCTGTTATCAAGTCCAAGAGTAGAGGAAACTACTCTGAAGATGACAAGATGTGAAAGATATATATTGGGAGTCTGGGGATTTAGCTCAGTGGCTTAAGCCCCTGCCTGGCAAGTGTGAGGTCATCAGTTTGATCCCCAGTACCAAAAAATAAATAAATAAAAGATATAAATTCCGGGTTTAATTTTTTTATTTAAGGAGAAAAAAAACATAAAAAAACAAAGCAGTAAAAGGGTACACATAATACAGAATTTCAAGAAAAAAATACAGTAAGAAATCAGTAGTTAATAGGTTACACATTGTCTTCTTAGAAACAGTTGTCCAAATTATAAAATTAAAGCATATAAAGTGAACATTCTTACAGCAAGACTGCAGACAGTTCTGTTCAATGATCCAACAAAAGCTCAGTAATATGGTTTTCCTTCCTACACACTCAGGCAGGCACTTATATCCCTTAGACCACCTTCCTTTCCTCCCTTCTTCACAAAAACAATTAACTTTTGGGTTTTTTTTTTTACTTCGATAGTTCTTATTACTTTTTTTGAAGAGAATAAAACCTCAAGTGAGTTAACAAAACATAATTGGTTAGAACATAAGGATGGGCATAGTACTTGATGCAAAAATAGAATATCAGGTGATCAAACATGGTTACCACTGTTCCTCTTGCTATTTTTAAAAAGAGTTCCCTATATAATCAGGTATAATAGAATTGACAAAACAGTACAGAACAAGACCAATAAAATCTAAACAGGAGACCTTACAGAATTTCAAAAGAAGATAATAGTCAAACCATAATGGGCATCATAGTAAATCTTAGTGCCTACAAAGTGGTTGCCTATACCTCAAACTTGATACTATCAAATAAAATAGAATATAGTAAAATCAGGGAGAACAAGATGGGGAGAGCAATACTGGGGTTAAAATCAGGTTAATAGGAAAGCAAAAAAAAGTTACTATAATATATCCTACTATTTTTTAATTTAGTTTTCCTTTAATTGAAAAAGAAGTAAAAATCGAATAATTTTTTTTTAAAAAGGGTGGCGATCGAGATAAAAGAGACATTGTAATAGAACAACACAGGTCAGAACTGAGCAATTAAAGCATCATTCTGTTTCACCTCCAGGTAATCTAACATAATAATAGTCACCATAGCGCCTCTTTCCTTGAATTATTTGAGTATAACTTCGTATACTATAGAATCAATCACATCAAGACAGTGTGAAGCCATTCAAGAGAATGAAAGAATTACAGGGTATTTAGAGCCAGTTAACAGAAAATGAACAACGATTTCGATATTATCTCTGCCTGTAAAAATTTTTATTTATACTATCACATACAGTAAAATGTATTAAGATACAATATGTTAAAACCAGTGGAAACATTTACAACAACTTGATGGGAGTTCCAGAGAAGATGATATTAAATCAGCACTAGATTTTATGATGTGTTATTTTCTTCAGAATAGCTATTTGTACTATCACCGATACTAAAATCAAAAAACCCAGGGTAAAACCATTGCACTTAATGAGTGAAAACATATGGATTCAAACCAATATGATTGGGTATCATGATTACCACATACTTCTATGTATTATCATTTCTTATACTAGGGAATATATTTGGTATTTATACATGTGAGTTTGATTTATTTCAGTTAGTATGGTCTCAGACTGCGTCCATTTATTTATATGTCAATGTGATCATTCTTTATAGCTGAGTAGTACTCCATTGTGTAAAAACACCATAACTTTTATATCCATTCCTCAGTTGATGGACACTTAGGTTGTTTCCAAGATCTGGCTATTACAAACTGTGCTGGTATAAAAATGGGTGCACATATATCACTGTGGAATGATGCTTTCAGTTCTTCTGTGAATATGCCTAGAAGTAGAATAGCTGGGTCAAAAGGTGCTTCCAGTCCTAGCTTTCTGAGAAATCTCCAGACTGAACTCCACAATGGTTGTGTAGTCTACACTCCCACTAACAGTGCAGGAGAGTTCCTTTGTCCCAACAGCGTTTCCAACATTTGTTGTTGGTGGTTTTCTTGATCTTGGCCATTCTTTCAGGAGTGAGATGAAATCTCAGTGTGGTTTTAATTTGCATTTCTCTAATGACCATTGATGGTGAACATTTTCTTATGTATTTACTTGTAATTTGTATTTCTTCATCTCAAAATTGTTTATTCATCTCAGATGCTCATTTTTGGATTGGGTCTTTGAATTTTGGTGTTCTCATTTTTGAAAATTCTTTATATGTTTTAGACAGAAGTCCTCTGTCTGAGGGGCAGTTCACTAAGATTTTTTCCCATTTTGTGGGTTTTCTTTTCACTATACTGGAGATTTCTTTTGATGTGCAGAAACATTTTAATAAGAGGTGATTCCAATTATTGATTCTGGGAAGCATTTCCCATGCAGTTTGAGTCCTGTTCATGAATTCTCTACCTACTCCTATGTCTTCAAGGTTTTTACCCAACTTGTCTTTCAATAGATTTAGTGTTTCTGTTTTAATATTTAGATCTTTGATCTATTTAGATTTTATTTTAGTACATGGTGATAGACATGGGTCTAGTTTTAGTTTTAGGCATATGGAGAGCCTGTTTTTCACCACCATTTATTAAAGAGAATGTCATTCTTCCAGTGAATATATTTGGCCCCTTTATCAAAGATAAGGTAGTTGAGTGTGTTTGTAGTTGTGGTTGTATCTTCTCATCTATTCCACTGGTCTTCGGCTCTGTTTTGATTCCAGTAGCATGTCGATTTTATTACAGTTGCTTGGTAGTATAACTTCAAGTCTGGGATTGTGGTACCTCCTGCCTTGCTTTTGCTGCCTCTAACTGTCTTTGCCATTCTAGGTTTCTTCTCACACCAGATGAATTTTAGGGTGATTTCTCAAGTTCTTTGAGGAATGTTGATGGTATTTTTATCGGGATTGCATTGCGTCTGTATAAAAGTTTTGGGAGAATGGCCATTTTCACAATATTTATTCTTCCTATCCATGAGTAAGGGATGTCTTTCCTTTTTTTGAAATCAACTTTAATTTCATTTTTCAGTGTGTTATAATTTTCCTTGTATAGGTCTTTCACTTCTTTCGTGAGAGTAATTCCTAAATATTTCATTTTCTTGGTTGCTAGTGTGAAGGGTGTGGCCTCTCTTATTTCTGTCTCTGTGACTTTGTTGTTAGTGTAGAGGAATGATATTGATTTTTGAGTATTGATTCTGTATCATGCTACATTACTGAATTTATTGATTATATCTAGGAGTCTTTCAATGGAGCTTTGGGGATCTTCCAGATAAAGTATCATGTCATCTGCAAATAATGATAATTTAACTTCTTCTTTCCCTATCTTTATGGCTTTTTTCTCCCTCTTTTCTAATTGCTCTGCCCAGTATTTCCAGTACTATATTAAATAGGAGCTGTGATAAGGGACATCCTTGTCTTGTGGCTGATTTTAAAGTAAAGGCCTTCACTTTTTGACCATTTAATATGGTACTGGCTGTTGTTTTGTCATTGCCGGCCTTAATTATATTGAGGTAAGGACCATCTATTCCAATTTTCTGCAAGGTTCTTATCATAAATGAAGGTTGGACCTTATCAAAATCTTTTTCTGCATCTATAGTAATGATCATGTGACTATAACTTTTGGCTCTATTGATATGGTCTATTACATTTATTGATTTACATATATTAAACAATCTCTGCATGCCTGGGATGAATCCCACTTGGTCATGGTATATGATCTTCTTGTTGATTTGCTGCATCCTATTTGTCAATATTTTATTGAGGATTTTTGCATCGTTGTTCATTAGGGAGATTGGTCTGTAGTTCTCTTTTTCTGTTGGGTCCTCCTCTGGTTTTGGTACTAGAGTAATATTTGCTTCTAGGAACAATTTATGATGGATTGCTTCCCTTTCCATTTCAATGAAGAGTTTGAGGAGTTTTGGCATTAGGTCTTCTTTGTATTTCTTGTAGAATTCTTCAGTGAATCCATCTGGGCCTGGGCACTTCTTTGTAGGTAATGATTTTATTATGTTTTCAATTTCATTATTAGAATTTGGGTTATTCAGTAGTTTTACATCTTCATGACCTAGCTTTGGTATTTCATATGCTTTAAGAATCTGTCTATTTCTTCTGTGTTATAAAACCTTTGAGAGTAGAGTTTTTCGAAATAGGTGTTGATGATCTTCTGTATTTCAATAGGGTCCGTAGTAAATTCACATCTTTTATTCCTTATTGCATGGATTTGAACTTTTTCTTCCATTTTATATAAGGTTGGCTAGGGGATTTTCAATTTTATTTATTCGTTCAAAGAACCATGTCTTTGATTCATTGATTTTTTTGATTGTTTTTTTAGTCTCTATTACATTGATTTCTGCTCTGATTTTTATAATTTCTTCGCTTCTTTTGGCTTTGGGCTTGACTTGCTCTTCTTTTTCTAGATGTTTGAGGTATAATATCAGGTTATTTACTTGTACTCGTTCTGTTTTCCTAATGTGAGAACTCGTGCAATAAATTTTCCTCAGAGGACAGCTTTCATTGCAATACACAGATTCTGGTACATTGTATTTGTGTTTCCATTTGTTTGTAGGTATTGTTTAATTTCTTCTTGAATTTCCTTTGTGACTCACTGATTACTCAAGAGTGTTATTCAGTTTCCACGTGTTTGTGGGATTTTTGCAGTATCTTTTATCATTAATTACTAATTTCATAGTGGTATAGTCTGATAGCATGCAAGGGATAATTACAACCCTTTTGCATTAATTTAAATATGCTCTGTGAATTAATATATGGTCTATTTTAGAGAATGACCTATGTAATACTGAGAAGAATGTGTATGCTGTTGTTGGGTGGAATACTCTGTATATGTGTATTAAGTCCATTTGTTCACAGGTGCCATTCTGTTCTTTTATTTCTTTGTCATTTTCTGTCTGGTTGATCTGTCCATTGGTGTCAATGGTGTGTTAAGATCTCCTGTTAGAATTGTGTTAATGCTAATTTGATTTTTCATTTTTGTTAGTACTTGTTTTATATAACTGCGTGCTCTGGAGTTTGGTGCATATAAATTTAAGATAATTTTCTCTTCCTCTTGGAGTTTTCCCCTAACCATTATGTAGTGACCTTCTTTATCCCTTCTGATCATTATTGGCTTGAAGTTCACATTGTCTGCAAACAGAATAGCTACCCCCCCTTTTTTTTGGTTCCTGTTGCATGAAGTATTGTTTTCCATCCTTTGACTTTCAGTCTGTGAATATCGTTTTGTGTTTAGATGGGTTTCTTGTAGACAACATGTTTGGATTTTGTTTCTTAATCCATTCTGCCAGTTGGTTTCTTCCAATTGGTCCATTGAGACCATTTACATTAATGGTTAGAACTGTTATATATTGGTTTATTGTTGACATGTTATCTTTCTGCTGTTGCATCTTTATTTTCTGCTCTTTTTAACTATCTGTTTTGTTTAGTGGTTTTTTCCTAAATGTATCTAGGCTGTCTTTCAGGATTCTTTGCAGAGTTGGCTTGGTGATCATGAAGTTTTTCAGCTTTTCTTTAGTATCTTATTTCTCCATCGATTTTGAAGGACAGTTTTTCAGGGTTCATCAGTCTAGGTTGGAAATCATTTTCCTTTAGGATCTGAAATACTTTGCTGCATGCTCTTCTTGACTTCATTGTTTGTGCTGAGAAGTCTGCTGTGATTCTGATATGTTATCATTTATAGGTGATCTGTCTCTTCTCTCTGACAGCTTTTAATATTCTATTCATTTCCTCAATTTCTGGGATGGTCATTATTATATGTCTGGGTGTAGATTTATTTTGGTTATGCCTATTTGGATTTCTATATGCTTCACTGATCTTGATATCAGTTTCCAATCTCATATTTGGGAAATTTTCAGCTATTACTTCTCTAAATATCCTCTTGACATCCTTTATGTTGTCCCCTTCTTTTTCATTTATCCCTATCAACCTTATGTTGTTCCGCTTTGCATCATCTTGCACGTGTTCAATAGTTATTTCCTGATTTCTTGTTATTTTTAAAAGAGCTTTCCTTTCCTGTTCACTGGCTGCAATCTTATCTTCGAGGTCTTAGATTCTATCTTCATATTCATTGAGACAGTTTTTACAACGTTCAGTGCAGTTTTTGATTTCCTGTATATCACTTTGCATCCGCTTTATGTATTCTGTTTGTTTCTTATAGAGTTCATCCAGTGATTCTATCTTTTTGTTTAGTTCCTCCAATTTTTTAACTGTGTCTTCTTTAGATATGTTCAGAATCTCCTTCATTTCTTTTAACATTTCTTTTTTTTACCTACGAGATTGTTTGAATTTCTTTAATGCTTCCCAAAGTTGCTTCTTTATTTCAGTTACTATTATTTCAGTTATTTCAGTTATGTGGAATGTGTTTTCTTCTATGCACATGGCTCCTAGGCTTTTTTGGAATGGGATGGATGTTTGAAATTGCACTTTGGTCTTTCATTGTGTCATTTTGCTGTATTTTCAAGCTTCTAGTGTTGTTCCAAATGAGGGGGCGAGTTCACCCAGATTGGGACGGGATTCAATGCCTTGGCCCAACTTGCTGGCAAGGTAGGGAGTTCCTCCTGACTGGAATTGGAATCTGTTCCTGGGCCCCACTCGCTGGTCCTGGCAGGAATCTGAGGGCTTATCCTCAGGTGAGGAATAGAGTTACCCCAGCCTGGGAAAGGATTCTGTGCCTTGGCCTGACTCCCTGATTCTGACTCGAAGATCCCAACTCACTGGTCCCTGTGGGCCTCCACCTGGTCCCCAGGTGTGGAAGGGAGTTCCTCCAGACTGGGATGGGATTCTGTGCCTTGGCCTGACTCGCTGGTCCTGGCAGGAAACCATGGGTTACACATTAGGTTTGATTATTAACTGCTTTCACATCCTACAATGTCTTCAAAGTTGTGTTTTTATAAAAATAGCTATATAATGTTATGCTTAATTATATAGTCCCTGATGATGTGGACAATTCTATTGAAAATAACAAGAGAAGGCATAGTAAATACTGTGTGTCACCTAATATTGTGATCTTATGTCTCTTTCATATCATGATTTTCTAGGAATTTGTTTTGTTGTCTTATTTTGATCTGTTTTCCCCCATAACACAGAAAGGATAGATATACACATAGAGATTCACAAATGAGAAGAATTTCTAACCTATTTATTGGAACAAATAATATAATGCATAATGTAATGAACAGATACACTGAAGAAGAAGTGACACTAAGAAACCCAATGCTATTTCTGTAGCATTATGATATAAAATTGAACAATACTATTATTCACTGTTCAGAGTGAAATTAGTCTAGTCTCTTATGTTTTGGGGAATTGTAATTTTAACATGGCATTGTTTTAATCTTTTGATGCACATACTTCATTTTCTCTTTCATAAATGATGTTTATGAAGTTGATGCAATATTTGGCATTAAGATATACATTTGTAGAGGATTGGAGTATGTGTTTTTGACAAATATGTGTTCTTTTCACATAACTAGTACATTAATGAATGTTATGTTTTCCAAGTTGTGACAAGACATCTGCTAATTTCCTAGCATCACTGGATATCATACCATGTAAATTATGTTGCCTGATTTTGTTTCTCAGTGGAGCCAATATTGGTCATTTAAGTAAAACTTTGTTTTTCTAACCATCAGAATTTTACTTGTTATGTTTATATTACATCTTTATTTGCTAGTAAGGTTTCCCAACGTGTACCAAATGTAAACCATACTACTGTGAATATCTGATTATGCCATACTGACAGAATCATAACGTCTCCAATATCACGTCACAATATATATATATATATATATATATATATATATATATATATCCAGAAATTATAAAATTTGGCATGATTTATGAGTAACCATACTTTGAAATCAATGTTTCTTAAATATGGAGTTGTTTTGGGGGAAAAGGTTGTTATTGGATGTATCATGCAAATGCCTTTATTTTATTCCTTGATGCTGTGAATGCATTATATATTTTATAATTATTACTGTTTTTTTCCTAAAATACTGAAGTAATGGCATGAAGCGAAACCTAAATTTTGAGCTGTCAACACAGTAAAAATTAAATTTGCTAAATTAAGATTCAGGTTGTGTTCTGTTTTACTAAATTGTGAATTTATACAATGGCATATCACTTTATTTATAAGGACCAGTGCATGACGTTTGTGGTGTGTACTGATTATCTTTAAACACATACACTGGGCCATGAGTCCCAGTTGATTTCCTGTGGCCTGTGGTTTTCACTTCCATTTTAACATTCATGTAGTTTGTAACGTGTTTAATGCAGTGTTGTTGAATACAAAATCTGCTTAGGAATTATGTTGTTAAAAACTGTGGTGTCATGAAAACACAAGTGAACATTGCATTAAATACCACTAATCCAGTGAAGATAGCGTGCCCAAGTCTCAATTATCCTTTGGAAAATAAATTACTCACGTCTTATGTAATCACCACTAAAACTATATCTATTTTGTACCTGAAGAACCGGATATACTTCACAAAGTAAAAGATACTGTGAAGTACATTGTCAGCCTCTATACACTACAGCATGTGGCCAGATTCCCTGCAGCATATTTCTGATTACCATCAATGGGAATATTTGGAGTTTGTATTACAGCTAATAATAGAATACTGAATCTATAAGACATATATCCTGAGTACATGCACTTTCTCATTTTACCATGAAAGTAAATCTTGCTGTCCTGTTGATGCATGCTTGTAATCCTAGCACCTCAGCAGGCTTAAATTAGTGGAAGAGGAAGTCAAGTCTAACATACACAATTAGAGTGACCTTGTCTCAAAATATATCTTCAAGTTCTACAGATGTAGTTTAATGCTTTAGATCTCCTTCCTTTCTTACACAGCCTCAACATTTTTTAATACTCACAATTGCACATCGGTAGTTGTCCTTTTATCAGTTGGCCACCTAGCAGTTAGCCCAGAGAAACACTTGGGAAACACATTTGCTTATGCAGTTACCATCCTGAGCATCATTTGGGCAGTTGTCAATTTAACCCATTCATTCTTGTATTGAATGCAGTAGAATTGTCACTTTTATATTTCTTGTTATTTTTTAAAAACTAACAAAAAGTATGCAATTTTTGATCATTTTGTATTTAAATAATTGCATTGGTAAGGAGTTACCTATAAAGATTGGGCTATAGATGATTTCTTTAGTTCAAGCATCAGGAGAGAATGAGATGGGATGATAATTGCATTGAAGCTGACTTTTGGAGGCAATTGCTAGATGATTTAGCAGAGTGTGAAACAGTTTTTTTATGCCTGCATTTGAAGTTTAAGGAAACAAGTAAGCTGAGGTCAAGAATATAAATGTACAATAGGATAAAAGAATCACTACTGCAAATTGTGATTTTTCTTTTACTTAGGAAGTGTACTTTTTTTGGAAATTTTTGCAGCAGTCTCAAATACGCCTCTATTGGAATAAAACATAGTGAAACTTGAAAGAGCCAGACATTCCATGTTCTGAATGTAGAGGTATTAAAAAACATTTTTTAAATACTATTGCTGCTGTTTTGTATAGAAAATAAGATAGGGTGACAAAACAAGCAAAAATGACTTTGTAAGATTTTAATCCTCCTTCATAAGCATTGATGTCACAAAAAAGTCAAACCAAAAGGATGCAGAAATAGACTACAGCATGAGAGAAATTTTGCCTATTACTCCCTGAGAGCTAACATGTAAAACCAATAGGAACGTGAAAGGAATGCACATTTTTCAGAATTTGTACAAAGTGCCAAGAAATACTTGAAGAACTATTGAGCATTTTTGCACAATAGAGAAATGCAAACAGGGACATCATTTCATTGCAGAGAGAACTAATCACCATAAGATCTACAGAATATTCATGAGACTGCAGGCGAAAAGGATCTATTTAATCTTGTTGGTGGAAACGTAGGTAAGTAGTTCAACTACTACTGATGTCAGTTTTTAAAGTATTCAATAGACTTAAATTAGTAATTCTCATTAGTGCAGTGCCTCCTTTAGTGGGTATCTTCCCCGAAGAGTTAAGGACATATTGCACTGATACATGCAGATTCCTGTTACTGCAGCAATATTCATTTTTCTGTGGAGAGCAGCAGCAAGCACTGCTCCATCACCACCAAATACCAATGATGAACAACAAATACTCACTAGTGTACTCCATTTGATAAATGGTGTGATATTTTATTGTGAAGTCAGCTGTGACATAGTTTTTTCCAGTAGACTACAGGTCAGTATAAATATGATAGTGATGCTAATATCACAAGGCCATCACTAGTACACTATTATGTTCATTAGATTTGATGTATTTATCTTTTTGAGGAAGCATGTTGCTATGAAGTTCAGGCTGGCTTTGAGGTCACATTATAACCTAGATTGGTCTCAAACAATTCTCCTTCCTTAGTGTCTCAAGTACTGGGCTCCACACAAGAGCCACCACGCATAGTTTATATTTCGTATATTAAGTGCATATTCAGCATATTTTATTTCAACTGTTTTTGTTGTTAAAGTATTTCCATATTTTACCTCCAGCATTTGTAGAAACTTTGGCCGTATTGAATTGGTGATGTGCATATCACCAGCCTGATGACATTGTCTGCTGGGTTCAGAGCTGTCAGTATACTGCAGTGAAACATAGGTGTACATAATTCTTTCTTTTTCTACTTTCCTTAGAAAAGATTTTTAAAATTTCCATGGATAATCAGAGGGTCAATAACCCTGGCTAGAGTTTAATGCAAATGCTCACAGTTAAGTAGAGTGTAGCACTGACCCAAAGATACTATCATCATCTGTGAGTCTCTATAGTCCTTTCTGTACCCACACTTTGTGCCTGAGCCAGCACCTGTTGTGGGTCCCAGAGTCTGCTGCAAAGCCATGGAATACGTAGCATTGTGACCACCTCTAGACTGGTGTCTAATATGCCACTCTGCTGAGGCAGAGCACAGCTTCTGGCAGGAAGCCAGAGGCTCTGAGGCTCTGAGACAACACAGGTTTTTCTTTGTGAACACAGATAATCTTATATTTATGTAAGACAGACAGCTCTGACCCATATTTCTACCCAGGAAGACAGAAGAGGAATGTGGAGACTGTGAATTAAACAGGGGTGCTACCCTTCTACTCCGCCAGTCTGGTCTTGGGTGGGAACCTGACAGTGGCCCAGCCTTGCATCCCCCCCAGACCTGCACCTGCCCATGAGGATCTGCCCTCATGGCATGTCAGACCCAGTCACACTTGACTTAGGGCAGGAATTGTGTAGGGGGATTCACAGTGGTGGTCAGGCCTTAGTGTTACTCTGCTGGACTCAGTGAGTCTGAGTGGCTTGTGGCTGAGTCCTATAACACCTGTCGTCTCTCTCCTGCCTCTGGGTGCCAGAAGGCTGGGGACAGTGAGCCTTGTCCTTTAATGCCTTTGTCATTTGGTGTTTGCCAGCTATCATCCTGAAGGCTCTGGGATGAGTGAACCATTTTTTCAGCCATTCCCACATGGTTTACCTATGTGGGATCCTGAGGCTGGGGTCTCATGTCCCGGGAAAGCAGCATAACCTGCTCCCTGTTCACTGTCTTGAGCCAACTGTCTATAAAGACCAACTGTCACCAGACCAAGGTGCCTGGTGACCTGAGCCTTCAGAGTTCTGTTTGGACCTATTGCCAAGCAAGTGAGGTCATGCACTGGGGTCCTCAGTTTGGCCTTCCTCTGGTATATCACCTTTCTTTTAGTTGTGGAACAAATCTATGTCCTCCTTAGAAACAAGTTAAAATGCGAGAAAACTGTGTATACTTTTAGACTTTGCTGCACTTCGAAGATTTTAATGCAGCAAACATGTAGATGCTTCAGATGTGTCAGGCTGGGTGCCAAACACAAATGTCCATACAAAGGGTCCATTGTCTCAGAGGATGAAAGACACATTGTCTTCTGTTAAAGATTTGTCAAATGTTAGGATGACTTCCTTTCTTGGGCTTATCTTAGTTTAATTTCAGTTCCATTAGGAAGCAGAATACCCATAATAATTTTACCAAACAATGTGAACGTCTCATGTTATAAACCCCATATATCCAGGGGAGGAGGATTCATAGCCAGTTTTACTCTCATGTGCTTAAGAATGATTATTTATTCATCCTTAGATGTTCAACTCAGCTATATACCTTAGTGCTCCAAACTCTGACCTCCAGGGAGGGGGACAGCAGGTGGTGAGTAGAAGGGGAGATGACATCATCACGCCATACTGATGAAGGACACATGTGCGTCACTCCTGGGGAACTTGTCTCCTAGCTGCTGCTGTCACTTCCTTTCCTCCCATGCCAATCAGACCATGGGCTTTGTGTCCCTGATGGGTAGTTTCCCTTTCCTAGAGGGGATGGTGCTGAGCCTTTTCAGTTGTAATACTCTTTGGTTGGTCTCCTTGAAGCAGTGTTTCCATGCTGGGCTCTCTCTGTGCTGCCACCACCCACTATTATGTGGCTGAACCAAGCACATGCACCTGTCACCCATCTTGTGATGGCCTTTTCTTATGTTTTTGGGTCGAACTTCAAAAGGAAGCTGCCACACTCATTCTTACACAAGCATTTGAGTGGATACTGACATTTATTTCAAAGAAAATGCATCATATTGCTGGTGTATGGATAACTTAGAAATTCTTGCTCTATCTTTGGAAGCAGATGTTTAAAGCAGAGTTATGTGGTTCCTTTTTTATTTTGTTTTGTGTTATTATGCTATACAATATTATGCTCTGTTATGTTATATTATGCTATACGTTGGTGAGGAGTTTGAAAGTCCTTCAGAGTGTTTTCAGTACTTTCTGATTTGGTTTTGTATAACCAACCTAATGAACTTTGATAATATAAAAATCTTTGAGGAGTTTTGTTTTGGAGAATATTAAAAGTGAAAACACAATCAGGATTGTTGTTGCACACCTGTCATTCCAGGCCTCCAAAGACTGAGGCAGAATGTTTGTGGTGAATTTTAGGTCATCGTGGGCTACAAGGGAAGATCAAAGTCAGACTGAACTGCATAGCAAAACCCTGTCTGAAGAAAAAAGGAAAGAAGAAAGAGAGCAAAATAAAATCATAAATATGAAAAGTCAAAAATATACTTTCTAGTGAGAAATCTTTGTGAGATTCTCTTGCATGTGTAGTTTAGTCAGCACACCTAGCATAAGGTTTACCATCATGGAGACATTGATGTGCTTCCAGGTGTTTGTACTCTTTCAATTTTTTAAGGCTTTTTACTTAGATGACTGCAGATATGCTGCTGAATATATCCTTTTAGGATTTGGGTAGTTCAGTATGAAGAGATTTTGATCATTCTGGTTTTTTTTTTTCTGTCCTAAATTTATATTTAGTACAGAATTTGAGCAAGGGATTATCAGCTTTATTTTGAAATAATAATAAGAATCATATAAAGATACACTTTTTAAGTCTATAAAAAGATAAAATAAGTATAGATTAATAGTGATTAATGTACCTTGTTCAGTGACTTCTGAGATTTCTTAAAGATCAATATTTTCATACATTTGTAAAAGCTTTGGTTTGGTACAAATTTTAAGACATGGTCTCACTAATTTTCTAAATGTCCCAGGCTAGGCTTAAACCTTTCCTCATCATTCCTCCCTCTTCCAAAGTGCTGGGATTACAGGTGTATATTATCCTGAGTTAGCAATTATTAGCAATGTTGTGTATTCATGCAATAAAATGTTTGGCTTTGGTCTCCAGACACTTTGTAGAAGGAGTCACTCTAGTTAAGCTGTTCGTCACCTTCCTAGCCTGCAGCTTATTTCACAGTGAGTAGGACTGAAAATGCCATTAACACTGTTAGTAGATGTTAGGTCTGAGAAGGGGAAGAGAGGGAAGGAGTGGAGAAGGAGTGGCCAGCTGTGGTGGCTGCAAAGATAAGAAGTATAAAATATAAGTAACCTTTATTTCAGGAATGTGGGGAGAGACCCCCCCTAGTCCCTGGGGTGCAGCATCTCCACCCCGGGGCCGGAGATCTCTCTCTGGAACACACACACTCTCTGGAACACGTGGAGTGAGGCACATAAGTAGCCTCGGTCTGGAGTGGAACCTAGGTTGTATTAGGGATGCACAGGTAGCCCATTGGCACACATTTGGCACCAGAGGTATGTTACTAATTGCAGGGGTATAGGGTTACAGGTAAATCCCTAGGGGTGGGGGAGGCAGGAGCTTTTTAATTTTGGCTGAAGTTTTTCCTGGATAAAGTGTCTGGTCTGGGCCAGCAACCCTTTCAGTAGATTCTCTGCTTTTCTAACTGAGGTCAGCAGGCACTTCAGAAGATCACTCCAAATGCCTTCTGCACTAGGATTGAGGCTTGGTATCTTTGAAGTACGTTCTCTTTTTCTTTGATCCCTCATGGAATTTGATGATTGTTTGAAGTCAAATCGCAAGAAAGGTGGGAAGGTTAAAGCTACTTGGGGCACACTCCCCTCCAGAAGGTCTGGCCAGTGTAAAAATTTATTTACCCTCCTGGTCTCAGTTGCAAGGTTTTTTTTGTTGTTGTTGTTGTTGTTCAGTTTCTAGAATTTGAATACAGAGCTTTGCATTGGCTTCTTTATCTTCACCTTTTAACACTTTTCTTGTTTTAAGCCAGGTCCTTAATAAATGGCTAAATTGCTGAGGCTCACCTTGAATTTGTGATGCTCCTGACTCAGCCTTCCAGACTGCTAGGATTACAAGCCACACCACCAGACCCGGTCTCATCATAGTGTTGTTAAAAAATTATTGGCTGAGCAAGGAATGGTGAAAATGCCTGTAATGCCTGTACTCAAGTGGCTGAGGCAGCAGGGTTCCTGGGAGTTCCAGACAAGCCTGCAACATATTCTGAGTTCAGCTCAGGCTACAATGACACAGCAAGACCCTGACTATAAAAAGAAAATGAAAAATAGGGAAGAAAAGGAAAGGAAAAGAAAGGAAAGAGGAAATAAATAAAATTCCTAGTGATTTTGTCACTTGGTGTGCATCTGGCGATAGCTGTTTTAGTCTGTGGTCCTTTTCTTCCAGTGTAAAACCCTTTTGACTACTGTTACTTTATAGTACCTGGAAAATAGCATTTTGATCCCTCTACTTTTAATGTTCTTTCTATGGCTATAGGATGACTCTTTGTACTTCCTTGTGAATTTTCATATTTTTTTTATGTTTCTAGGAAAATGGCACTGATACTTTGACAGGAATGGCACTGAAACCCCTGGTTGCTCTGGGTATCATGTACATTATAACATGAATTCTTCCCATCCCTCATCACAGTATGGCTTTTCTTCTGTTAGTGCTCTTCTCCTTATTGTATTCCAAGAAGATGTGAGTTTGTTTCAATTTCCCTAATCATTAGTTATTTTTGATTATTTGTGAAATGAATTGTGTTCTTTGTATTTGATGCTACAATTTGTTTGTAGTATGTAGTAATGAATTTATTAGGGCATGTTGCTCATGTATCCTGCAGTTTAAGTGATTTGTGAATTTGTTATCTAAGGTTGTTAATGGAGATAAAATTTCTTTTATAGAATGCTGCACCCTCAGGAGAACTGCAACAACAATTAATTCTTCCTTTCTGATTTGGAAGGTTTTGCTTTCTCTTTCTGGATTAAATTTTATGGCCATGACTTCGAGTACTGTATGTTGAAAAGAGTTACAAGCCATGTCTCCTTCTTGACCCTAGAAGCGAAGCTTGCAGCTTGTGAGCATCTGGGCACCATGTCAGGGATGGAGCTTGCCATGCTGTGCTGAGGTCCATTCCTCCTACTTATAGTCTATGAATGTTTTTTATCATGAATAATTGGTGAACTTTTGAGGTTCTCAAAGCTGTTTTTCCAAATCTCTTCAGGGGTTAGCTGTGCCTTATGCTGTGAATGTGGTAAGTGACACTTAATAGTTTGTGAGAGAGGGAACATTCTTTCACCACTGAGATTGAGCCCAGTGTTGATCGTGTTGGTTAATTTTGAACATGCTGGTGAGTTACTGTGACAAACATTTAGCTGAATACTTTTGTGTATGTTCGTTAGGAATATTAGCCAACAGAGTGTTTTCATTTATTTTATTTTTAACACATTATTGTCTGGCTTCATTCTCAGGATGACTTGTCACTTAAAAGAAGTTGGTGGTGGTTTTTTCTTCAACCTGATGGAAGAATTGAAAAACAATCAGTATTCATTCTTTATCACATACTGGATAAAATTCACCAGTGCACTTATTGTATCCTAGATTTGTTGTTGTTATTAAGCAGCTGTGATGTTTACCCATTGCCTGTGCTCCTTATTGCTCTGTTCATCAGACTGTTTCCTTCTGATGTGTGTGGTTTGGGGACATCAATGGACACCACATATCCTTTAAGGGTCACGTCTCATTTTATTTATGGATGCTACCATTTACTTTTGTATCTTCAAAGTATCTCCATAATATATAATTTTGTGATTAACTCCTTTCAGTTACTCAGTTTTTAATGCACACTCTTTCAGGGTTTGGTTACTGCTGGAGGAAACTGGGCCTGGTGAGGGCCTGGTCTCTTATTTAAGGCTTTGTACCCTGACCTGCCTGTAGTGCCTCCATCTCCTGGCCTGCACTCTGTAAACACCTGTCCTGTTCCATAGCTATGGTGAGTCCACATGTGACATTTCAGATCTGCACCTGGGTGGAAAACATTCAGTCAATTTGAACCCTGTAACAAACTGACCTTCTCATACAGAGCTCCCCTGAGTGAGACAAGGGGCCTCAGCCATGTAGGGAGGAGCTCAGCAACCATTCCAGCTCTCTCCAGTCCAGTGTGGAGTGTGTGACACTTTTCTTAGAACTCACTGATGGATGAGGCAACCTGGACTCGGCCTTTTTTAGCCCTGATTTCTGCTAGGTGCCATGGTGTCCTGCACCTCTGCCTGGACCATCTCTCTGACTTCAGATCTAAACAGAGATCTGAGCAGACTCAGTCTTCCTATACCAGGCTCTAACTCTATGCTGAGGCTTCAGGTGAAATATCTGCAACCCTCAAATTCATCCTATATACATTTAACCTGGAAATTCCACTTCTAAGACATTATAAAAAATGAGATTGATAGACACCATATTCTCTTCTTAATCAATTAAGGTGTGGACAGTTAGAAACCATGAATGCTCCACAGCACAGCTGCTGAGTTAATTATAAATGACAGCCACTAAAAATGCTGAAAAAAGCCATGTCCTAGGCCATGTCCCTGATCTTTCCTGAGATGGAAGAGAATTTGTGTCCTGGCCTCTCTCCACGCAGCAGTGAAGAGACACAGGCCTGCACAGCAGGTGAGGACAGGAGAGAGGAGCTGGTCAATGGCAGACCTCTCATCCTGGGAGGGATGCCTTTGGGGATTTTCCACTGCATTATTTATAGTGCTCCACTCAATATTACTTCTCTCCTATTCAATTCACTTAAGAATAAATAGTTGGTATTTTCTTGAATAGGTGAGTGGAAATGGATGACTTAATTTTCTTTTATCTGTAATGTATGATAAGCATATAGAAGAACATTCAAGCAGCACTTTATAGATATATAAAATAAGGAGTCTTTTTATTCAGAAAGGCAACATATCATTCATGACTAACTTTTAAACCCCCAACACATGAAGCCATGCAGATCCCGCTGGGGTGGGTGTCCTGCCCTCCCTACCTGAGAAGTCACTGTGTTCATCTGTGTCTCGTAGAGGACACCCAGAATCTTCTTCACAGTTTCTTTTTCCAGCAAGGAGGACTTGAATCTTCCTGTGCTCAGGCCAAGCAGGGAGTGTGCAGCATGCAGAGGAGCCAGCACCTCCTGCCTTACACCCATTTGCACCACCGCATCCATGCCGCAGCCCTGCAGGCCCAATAAGGCAGAGCCATGAGGGTGCAGCAAAGTCTCTGACTCCTCAGCCCCAGGGGCCTCAACTCCTGGGTCCTGGACTCAGCCTCCACCAGGCTCCAGGCTCTGCCCTCGATTGGACTTACATAGTGGGCCAGACACACCATCAGTGCCTTGGGGCAAAGTCCATTTTCCACAGCGACACTTCCATTCTGCAAATTTTGATGCTTTCCTTTATAAATGAGGCTGAGGCATTGGAGACAAAACCCCACACTTTGGCATTACTTTTTCTTTTTCTTTTTCTTTTCCTTCTTCTTTGTTCTTCTCCTTGTCCTTGTCCTTGTCCTTGTCCTTCTGCTTCTCCTTCTCCTTCTCCTTCTCCTTCTCCTTCTCCTTCCCCTTCCCCTTCCCCTTCTCCTCCTCCTCCTCCTCCTTCTTCTTCTTCATCTTCTTCTTTCTTCTACTTCTCCTCCTCCTCCTCCTGCACCCTGTAAACACCTGTCCTGTTCCCCTTCCCCTCCTCCTCCTCCTCCTCCTCCTCCTCCTCCTCCTCCTCCTCCTCCTCCTCCTCCTCCTCCTTCTTCTTCTTCTTCTTCTTCTTCTTCTTCTTCTTCTTCTTCTTCTTCTTCTTCTCCTCCTCCTCCTCCTCCTTCTCCTTCTCCTTCTCCTTCTCATTTCTCCTCCTCCTCCTCTCTTCTTCTTGTTCTTCTTCTTCTTGTTCTTCTTCTTCTTGTTCTTCTTCTTCTTCTTCTTCTTGTTCTTCTTCTTCTTCTACTTCTTCTTCTTCATCATCTCTTCATCTTTGCCTTTGTCCTTCTCCTCCTCCTCCTTCTCCTTCTCCTCCTCCTCGTCCTCCGCCTTCTTCTTTTCTTCTTCTTCTTCTTCTTCTTCTTCTTCTTCTTCTTCTTCTTCTTCTTCTTCTTCTTCTTCTTCTTCTTCTTCTTCTTCTCTTCCTCCTCCTCCTCTTTCTCCTTCTCCTCCTCCTCGTCCTCTGCCTTCTTCTTCATCTTCTTTCTTCTCCTCCTTCTCATTCTCCTCTTCCTCCTCCTCCTTCTTATTCTTCTCCTTCTTCTTCTTCTCCTCCTCCTCCTCCTCCTCCTCTTCTTCCTCCTCCTCCTCCTCCTCCTCCTCCTCCTCCTCCTCCTCCTCCTCCTCCTCCTTCTTCTTCTTCTTCTTCTTCTTCTTCTTCTTCTTCTTCTTCTTCTTCTTCTTCTTCTTCTTCTTCTTCTTCCTATGCCACTTTGTCTTCATCTTTGTCAACTTTTTGGTTTGTTCAATGCTTTTAGCATATATTTAGAGATGTATTTTGGCAAAAATCTTTCCTTGTCTTTTCACCCCACAGTTAACTGAAGTTTTTACATGTTTCTACTGCAGTTCACACCCTATGTGTTTCAACATTCAGAATACCTTCTGCAGCTTAGTAGAATGAGTGAAGTAAAGCAGAAACTGAACTTGGGGACATTACTGTGCATTCCAACACCACGACTCATATCTTTCTACCTCAAAAACTATGGGCTTCAGTAGCAGCTGAGTCTGCCACAGACAAAATGAATTCCCTGCATTTATATCAAACAATCTCATTTCCTCTCAAACAAATTGTATCAGGTTTCCTATGGCCAAACTTGAAGAATTATTTCCAGTACATGAGAGGTTGCCACTGCTCCTGAAATCATGATGGAACTTTCTTGTAAACACATAGTCTAATCTACACCCTGGGGACAGAAGTTAAGAGAGGCAGAGATGGCTGGCACAGAAAGAAACACCTCAAAATTGTCAACCAATAGCAGCAACAAGCAAGAACCAAGTTGCTGAGCTTTCACAATTGGGTGATGGAATCATGTGGTGGATTGTTCCCTGGGTTTACTGAGGCAGCTCAGTAAATCTAGGTTGCTGCCTGGATCCCCCTTCCTTCAGTGCAATACAAACAGAAAGTCATGTACATGCATCATTTATTTGCATTATTCTATTGCAGTTATGAAATCTGTATTCAGGAGAGTCCACATTTCTGCCATAGCAGACCCACCCACGGGAATTACCACCATGTCTTGTAAAGGGTCAGTTTATTTATACAAAATGCAGAGGAATGTTCTCAGCCTTGATTTTCCAGATGTGTTCATTTTCAGTCATTTCTTGAAGGGAAGCTAAACAATTTAGTTTGAGTAAACTTCAAGTGTGTTGCTGTGCTTCTGTGTGACATCCTTGCTGCCAGACATGATGAAGGCAATGAGTGGGATCTGCTGGAGGTTTAGCTCCAGAGGGACACACTTTGCACAGCTGTGTCAGGCAGGGCTGCCCCTCACCTGACTGGCCACCCAGGCATCCAAATGCCCTTTCCCAGTGCTGTCCCTGGCTTTGGAGGTGCCAGATTGGAGTGGAGATGCCCAGAGCACTGGCTGGCCCTGGGGAAAACTTATTGTGCCGTGAGTTTGTCATTCTTAGCCCTGCACCTCTGAGGGCCTGGGGCCAAGGCAGAGTTGCCCCCAGCTGCAGTGAACAGCATCCTCCAGACAGCTCTCCTGTGCGTGCTCTAAATGGAGGCTAGGGAGGGTCCCAATTCCTTCGTGCTTCAGACAGGACTGTGAATCACACACTTGAATATTTTTGCAGCATTCTGTGGCAGAAAACTCTATTCTTCATCCTAGGTGTTTGAGGGAAGGCTGTGTAGAGCTCTGATGGGAGCTGCAGGACAGGACTGTGTTCTGCCTCACCTGTTCTCCCATTGTTATTCAGCACCAGCCTTAAAAGGTGCCAGTGGATGGGAAAACAGCACATCTCAGGGATGTGTGTCTGCATGAATCAAGTTTGGGAGGCTCAGTGATTTTTGTGCTTGTTAGCCATGTCTGGTGATTCTTTTTGAGTTAGAAAAATTTGTCATTTCCCTCACAAAATGGCCTCATGAGACCTCTTTCATATTTGTAATAAAAACCATTTATCTGACTATTGGTTGTAAAGAAAAGTTTCCTGTTGTGTTTTTTGCATTATTGTTGTTTTTCAAATGCAATGAATCAGCACTTTGTAGCTCTCTTTATATCACTGAAATCAGGGAAAACCTTTTCTGACATGAAAAGATGAGTACATACACAATGGTCTCTACGTTTTCCCTGTAGAATTTGCTTCTCTAGGATTTTCTCTTCTATCAAAGAGCAGTAGCAGCCAGGCTCCTCCAGGAATGTTTGGTCAAACAGAATCTGATGCACTGATATGAAAGACCCAAGGTAGGAAATCACAGTGAGAGAAAGGTCAGCGATGGGTGGGAACTAGCAGGAGAGAACAGGGGTATGGATGGGGCCAACACTGAGCAGAAAGCTGGAACTCCACAGATGTGAAGATTCTACCAATTGACGATGTGCTTACATGTGACTCAACTGAAAATGTGGAAACTAATGATATGTTAACTTAAAATTAAAATTATCTTAGAATTTAATGTTTCAAAGAACTATAGATTTAAGAGTAGAAATGAAAACTGAGAGAAATAGAAGAGGCAAAGAGAAGGGGAAGTGAAGGGCAGGTGCTTTGCAGGACTTGAGCCCTAAGTGGAGCTCAGGACACCTGCCATGGAGCCAGCAACAGACCTTCCTTGGAATTCCACCAGACCATGTATCTGCCCTTGATTTTCAGGTTGATCCTGGAGGTGTTGAGGTCATTGGAGGTGACGCTGGCACAAGATCTCTAAGTAGACCTTGAGCTCAGTCCGAGGTACCCTGCTTCAGAAAAATCACCAACTATCCTTGCTCCTTGCAGGCCCAAAAACCTCCTAGGGCCTGTCAGGGACAGCTCTGTGAACAAATGCAGCCCAGGAAATCTTCCCATTCTGCCTCATCCCACTCACTTCTGCATGCCTCTGTGTTGCAGGAAGACCCAAGTCTGAGAGTCTTTCCCCCTCTAAAGTGCCCCTTGTCCACCTCAGAAACCAACAGACCCAGGCCAATTCCTTCTCACTGTAGTTCTCATTTTCAGTGAGCTAGGCTTGGCCCTACTCAATCAGATTAGGTTAGGCTGGTTGTCCCACCTTCCTTAGCAGCACCTGCCAGAAGCCAAGAAGGGAAACTCTGATCCCAAAGAGGACAGGTGTAAGCAGCTCTACAGGTCTGGCCTCCTTCCCAAACTGCCCTCCCAGTGTATCCTGTGCACTAACCATAATGAGCCCTCACTTGCTGTCAGAGGTCCCTGGACAGTGCTGTTACCACCTGTCCTCCTCTCTGCAGGAAGCCTGAAATGCAACTCCCTTTTCCACCCTTGTGGCCTGTTGCCTCTGTGAGAAAGAGAGTGGAGTCTGCAGTGTTACTCTAATCATGGGTGCTCCACAGGGTGTTCCTCTATAACTATCTGAGAAGTGAGTGGACAGTGGGAGTGCATGCTGCCTGCCTTTCCTCCACCTTCAGTTCATATGCTGATGCACAACACCATTGTGTGTGCCTTTGTGAGTCTCCCTTTACCCTCTTTTATGTCCATGTGTACAGAGGCCAAGAAGTTAGGCACATTCACCGTAATGTGGGTAGTACCTGGGCTGCTCTCCAGGGTGACTGTGTGGCCTTTATAGCATGGAACCACAAGAGACCAGTGTTTGTATCTGCTCTGGTCATTGCATCATGTTCAATGCCTGTTACACTGATGATTTAAGGCACCTACCAGCTCCATCCCCAATGTCTGTGTGGAACTTGGTCATCTGGCATTCCCCAGAGAGTCTTGCTCTGGATACCATGGAAGTGCATGGAATGACAGAAAGCCATGTCCTTCAGAGTGAAGACAACAGCTCCACCCAAGTGATGTATCCTTGGCAGGAAGCAAAGCTTCCCCACGGGAAAGGAAGACCCGAAATGAAGCTAGGGTCCCCGGTCTAAGAAGACCTAGTTTTAGACCCAACTCCTCCTTCCTACTTCCCTTGTCAACTTAGACAAGACACCATGCCTCTCAGGTCCTTTCCAGTGTGTCTCCCTGAACTATGGAGTTCATATTGGCTTCCGCTTCCTAGGGACATCATCAGAGGTGAGAGATGACCCTTTTAAAGCTTGTGGGCTGGTGTCATGTGTACACAGAATTAGAGGTGAAATCCATGAAGGGGTGGGAGGGAGGTGAACACATTGCACACAGGCCTGGATGCTGCTTTATGGTGGTGGAAGTGACACGCACCTCCTGGACATGTTTCCCTGGTGGCATAATGAGGGGGCAGAAGTTCATCAGATCAGCCATCATTATGTTCCCTAAGCATCTCAATTTCTTCTATGTATTGGTGCTGTGGCCCCAAATCAGGACCTCACACAGGCTAAGCAAGCACTATGGATGCAGATGCACCCCTAAATCCACCAGCACTGTGCCTACATTCACACCTGTGTGAGTCACCACACCCATGGCTAGGGTGCTCAACTGCTGACAGCTCACCTTCTGATGGCCACATCCTGAGTAGCTCATTCCTTAAGCGTGGGTCACACATAGTGAATTTTGTTCTGGTTTGTATTAGCCAGGCAGAAATTGAGCCCAGGTCCTCAGGCATGTTAGGCAAGTGCTGTATCTTGAGCTCTCTCCCCAATTCCTTACTTGTTCTTAATAACAGAACATGGCAGATGTGATGGGATGTGACTATCAAGGTTCACACATAAAATGACTGTGACCAACCCCCTGCTGTCTCCTTCCTCTGTTCTTCCTTCCTTCCTCTCTGTTTTGTTTTTCCTTCCTCTCTAAATCTTCCCTGAAGAGAGGCTGTCTCTTTGCAGAAGAGTAACAGAGAGAGGAGACATCAGTCCTCCATCCTAACTGTGTTCCTGCCTGTTAGCAAGAGAGAGAGAGCCCGAGAACAGATTCTGCCACAGTTGTGCTTCCACTGAGCCTGCAGCCTGGTCAGGAGAAACTATGGTGGATCCCCCAGCTGCACCTCTTGAATTCCTAACCCAGAGAACCTGAAAGAAGTGAAGTTTACCTGTTGTGCCTAAGTTTGCAGCCACGCATTCATCAGTGGTCACTGATGCGCTATAGCAGATGTGAGGTTCTGCCTCCACCCCTGTCCCTGCTCTACTCCTCCCCTCCCTTATTCTCCCTAGGACTTCTGTTCTTGCTTCTCAAATCCTTCTGGATTAAACAGAATTTTGAATTTGAATCTCTAAATTGTTGGCCCTCTGTCTTCTGCCACACAGACTCAGCTCTGTGCAGCACTAGGGCTGACATGTCTCAGCTTCAGGTATCAGTTACAGCTCAATGGGCCTGTTCAGATACCCCATGAAGTGACCTCAGCCTCTGTGTTCCCTTGCTGTATTGGGATATAGCGCTAGGTCTTCTCTTCCACTACATTCTGCAGTGCTTTGTCCAAATGTCCATTGCGGGTGGAATAACACACATAGTCTTTTGCTGTGGAGATTCTATCATGCTTGGGGGTGAGGCACTAGAGGGTCACATGGGGTTCTCTTCACCTGGGCACTGTCCTCATACACACCCCCCTCTAATTTTATACCAACCCTCCTAAGACTGTAATCTTCCAATTACCTCACACTGTCATTGTCACCTGCAGCCCATTGGGCATATCAAGTCATGGACTTAGAACTCACCACTCATTGTCACCAATGCCTTGCCCTAAGCCTGTGCCACTTTATATGCCCACTTGGTTCAAAGACAATGGGAAATTTTTATAATATCCATCGAGTTCAGGAGCTACACCTTAGCTCACACTGAGGACCCCAAGTCTTCAGCTATTTCTTTGTAGGAAACCCAGTGGCCTCTCAATGAGTGATCAACCTAAACTCTCCCGCTGCCCAGCCACCTAATGGCAGAACAGAACAGACAAGACTTGGGGGAGTAACTTCAGCCTGGAGCATTTATAGCATGGAGCAACCAACCAGCTGACCTCTGTGAAGGCTGCAGGGGTTTTATACCAAGGCAGACCAGATCTGTTATTGAAGACCTTTCCCCCCAGCCTCTGAGGAATCATGGAGAGCTCTTGGGTCCCCACCATTTTCCGGCCTGGGCATGAGCCTGGTAGATTCAAGTTCTGGGCTGGTTTTAACTACCTGGGACCTGATGCCACTGCTGTTTCCCAGTGCTCATTTCTCTCATTTATTTGCCTCCATGGCCATTATGTTTCTTTAATTATGTACAGAAGGCCTCATTATTCTTAATTGACCTGTGTTCATGTGTCTAGTTCTTTTACTGAACTACTGAGAAAGAACTGTCACTTATAGGTGGTGGCATGCTGAGCCAGATTTTATGGAAATTTATTCTGTCCAGAGAAGAGGACATAGGCAACCATATTCATGACATTGTATGGAAATAAACAACAGGAGAATTCAATGAACACCCTGCCTGCAACACTGCACTTTCTATTATAGGCTATAGACTTTACTTGGAAGACAGAGTGCCTCATATTTTAATGGTTGTATTATAACTACAATACTTTACTTTTGTGATTTTTTTCCGTTAAGCACTCATAAATTAAAATTAGTAATTTATCATTACAATATCTAAATTATAAACATGTGTGTGACACTCCCATGTTGCAGCTATCTAACAAAGAAAGTGTATTAGTCTCCTTCATATGAAATAGACATGAGATGAGCTATATGTAATTAAACGTATAGCAGTTTTGAGGTGTATGTGTCTATAAAGCTAGGAACAATATTAAGAAAATAAAGAAACCTAAGAACTGCAAAAAATTCCTGAATACTTTTGCTATGCCCCGCCAAGAGTCCATGAATACATGAATGAGAAATTGATGCAATCTGTCTGGATTTTCCCTTCTAAGACAAGGTGAGATTAAACAGTTACTTCCAACACACTATGGCCGAGAAGAAACAAAATTGCAGTGATATGGAAAATGCAGGACAGGTAAATTACAAGAACATACGATGAGTGGTGGCCAGGTGTAGGGAGCTGAGTGACAGCCCATTGCTGCTTCCCTGCCTCTCTCTCCTATGGGCACTGCGTCTGCCTACATTAACCATAATCCTTTCCTGCTTATGTCATGTATCTGGATATGACGGTGACCCTGTTGTATGCACCCCTTTACCTCTTCCTGTCCCACCTCCCGCCCTTGGCCTATAAAAGATGTAATCACTTCTGGAATAAACAGAGGCTTGATTGGATTATTTCGACTTTCTTTCATCTCTCTTTGTCTCCCCCATGTCTTTTATTTAATCCCCATTCCCCCTCCAGGAGTTCTCCATGGATTGATCTGCAGTCTGGATCAAGTGGCGCTCAGCATGGGGGCTCCTGGCAAGGAGGCATTAACAAGGGAGCCTTTCGAGATAGCCAGCTTAAACTGAAAGTGAAACCAAATTGAACCAGGGACCTTGGCTGAGGAGTGAGCAAACTGAATCAAGGATTAAAGCTTAAAGCAACAAGACATTAAATCAAATACCAAGGCCTGTGCAGATGACTACCCAGCGTCCTGCCCGAGTCATGGTGAGTGAACGGCGACCCCTTCCCTTTCCTGGACATAGGTCAAGCATTGAACGAACACAAAGTGTTCGTGGGAGGCCTTATAAAGGCATGAAAGACAAGAGGGATAGGGTTAGAACAAAAGAATTATTGCAGTATTTTCAATTTATCCATAAGGTTTGCCCTAGAAGGTTCTATAGATACCAAGAGGTGGAATAGAGTAAGAGATGCTTTAAAAGATTATTATAGAGTTTTCGGTCCAGAAAAGGTTCCTGTGACCACCTTTGCATATTAGAATTTAATCTCTGAGCTGCTTGCCCAGAGGCATGCAGATCCTCAGATTGAGGAGACAGTCGCACAAGGCCTTATAGTGCTCCTTCGATAGTGCCTGCCTCCGGCAAGCCTCATGGTGCTCTTAAAATGGCACTTGCTTCACTTTCACCACATCAGCATGGGTCCCTCCCCAAAACTGCGTTTCCGGTGATGGAAACAAAGGTACCTCCCCAAGATGGCGCCATACAGCCAAAAGACTCATACGCCATTCACAGTGGCTGCTTTAAAAAAATTAAAGACAGCGGTTGCCCAATATGGCCTTACAGCTGCTTTCATTCTTGCTTTTTAAATTCTCTGGCTGATGGCTGGCTCACACCTACAGATTGGCAAAGATTGGCCCGAGTGACTTTATTGGGTGGCGATCATCTTTTTTAAAATCAGAATATACAAAAAATTGCAAAGAAAATGCCAGGTGCAATAAACAAGCCAACAATGGGCTCAACCTTAATATGTTAATAGTAAAAGATACCTATGTGTGCAGAGAAGCTCAAAAAGAGCTTAATCCAACACTTTTCACTCAAATTCAAACAGCAGATACTTGATCATGGAGAAAGCTGCCTACAAAAGATAATATAAGCTTCTCTCTCACTAGCATTAAGCAAGGCCCAGATAAAACCTTTTCAGAGTTTGATTGTTTGATTGCTGCTGCTAGTGGAACCTTTGGCCACGCTGATGCAGGCACTGATTTTGTTGAACAGCTGGCTTTTAAAGGTGCCGGCACCATCTGCTCGGCCGCTATCAGACCTCATAAAAATAGAACAGGCCTGACAGAATATATACACCTTTGCTGTGACTGCTGCCTTGCAGGGGTTTGCAGTTGGACAATTCTTGTATCAGAAGCATGAACAGGACTGTTCTGCCTGTAGAGAGACTGGTCATTTTACAAAAAAGACTCCAGAGGTGGAGATTCCAATGTCAATTACTTTGACTCACTTAACTGATCGGAGTGATATTGGTCTGGTCTCTTAAGTTTAATTTCAGCATATGTAAGGATGGGGACAACTGCTAAAAAAATGAGACACACTATGGTAGTTATTATTGTCTTCTCCAATGTCAGATCTTAAAAACCTAAGGAGCCTTCATCATCCTGTAATGATTTGATTAGTTCTATAATATGCAGTGTGTATTTAATGTGCTTAAAGATGGACACAACTGTTTGGAGGAAACTAGAGACAATTAAGTAAACAGTAAAGATCTCCAGTAGACTTGCTTTGAAATCTGTACTTCTTTAAATCTTTTTTTAAAAACGGTTTTGTTCTGTTTTGTTATGTTTGGTATTGCCCTCTTTGGGATGAGGAACAAGTGTATAGGACTAATAACCACATTGCTGGGTTTTTGTAGGATCATTGAGCAGAACTGTTGGCAGTGTCACTGTTTGAATGTCACTTTACATGCTTTGGTTTTGTAACCTAAACAGCTATTTCTAAGATGACAATATGTAACTTATTAACTGTTGATTTCTTACCTTTTATTTTTCTGTAATTCTGTATTAAGATCACTAGAAAACAAGCTAGACAGATAATAAAAAATTGCCTTTCTTGTGCAATGCACCTCCCAATTCCACACTTTGAGGTTAATCCTAGAGGACAATCCTCAATGCAGTATGGCAAATGGATGTCACCCACTTTCCTGAGTTTGGCAATCTTAAAAATGTTCATGTAACTATAAATATCTTTAATGGTTTCATTTATACCTCTCCCCAGACTGGCAAAGCTATCAAATGTTATTAGCCATATATTAACTACCTAATCAGTTTTGAGATGCCCACAACAATTAAAGATAATGGTCCAGACTATGCTAGTTCTGTCTTTGCTCATTTCTGTCAACATCTTAATATTGATCATATAAAAGGCATACCTTATAACCCTCAAGGTCAAGACATAGTTAAAAGGGCACATCTCTCCCTAAAATTCACTATTGATAAAATAAAAAAGGAGAAATGGTACTCCACAAGGAGGACACCTAAAAATATTCTATCTCATGCCTTATTCATCATTAATTTTTAAAATTTGGATGCTTCTGGACAGTCAGCAGCCATGCATTTTTGGCATACTGAAACACAAAAGCAATTTGCTTCTGTACTATAGAGAGACCATCTAACTAATTCAGGGCATGGCCCTGATCCCATTCTCATATGGAGACTCAGTTCAGTGTGTGTTTATTCTCAACAAGATAGAGAAGCTAGATGGCTACCTGAACGCCTCATAATACAAGTAGACAGTTCTTCAAAGACCCCATGCAACGCCCAGGAATAATGTCATTTCCTGAGGCACAATCCCCTGTG
Organism: Cavia porcellus; assembly: GCF_034190915.1. NCBI lineage: Eukaryota > Metazoa > Chordata > Mammalia > Rodentia > Caviidae > Cavia > Cavia porcellus. The sequence continues at coordinate 8,453,142 of NW_026947515.1, forward strand.
TTCTCTTACAGGTTGCACAACTCCCCGGAGCCTTATGCTGCCTAGTCAGCCTTCTCCTTGAGCTGTACCACACCTATGGTGGATTTCAACCCCTGCCAAACGGACTACAAGTGCTGACAGCCATGCATAGAACCACATGACTGTGGAAGAGGCTCTTCTTGGTCTGGAGGAACATACAGCAGCCAAATAGACTGTGTCCAGTGTTATGCGAAGCATGCTCTAAGACATAGGAGAATGACTTCATACAGAGACATGAACAAATGGCTCTCAACCCCTTCTCCTCGATATGTGTGTGGGGGGGAGAGTTTTTCCCTTACCTAGTGCCCCTTTTGGGTCCCCTAGCTGCCCTATTGCTTCTCCTTTCTGTGAGTCCTGGTATTTTTCAGAGGATTATGATGTTCATTAATAACCAGATAGATGCGTTTATGGCAAAGCCCATTCAGGTACACTATCATCAGCTGGAGATGGAAGATCAACAAATCTACTGGGATGGAATTCCCATGAGTGGCCCATATGATGATGCAGCCTAACTGCCCTGGGGCAATGGACAGGCAGTCAGAGACAGGCAACTAGGACATGCATGTTAATTCCAACGGCCACCTAAGACAGGCACAGGACCAACTGCTGTTCTGCAAGCCCATGACAGGTAAGGCCTGGTTGGGTTCATGCAATGAGGTCCTTGACCTAAGACAGACACTGTCCAAAATGGCCTGCCATACTCTTGATTAAATAATATAAAAAGGGAGGAGATGTAGGGAGCTGAGTGACAGCTCAATGCTGCCTCCCTGCCTCTCTCTCCTATGGGCACTGCATCTGCCTACATTAACCATAATCCTCTCCTGCTTATGTCATGTATCTGGATGTGATAGTGACCCTGTTGTATTCACCCCTTAACCTCTTCCTGTCTCACCTCCTGCCCTTGGCCTATAAAAGTTGTAATCACTTCCAGAATAAACAGAGGCTTGATCGGATTATTTCAACTTGCTTTCATCTCTCTTTGTCTCCCCCATGTCTTTTATTTAATCCCCAGACACCCTCCAGGAGATCTCCACAGATTGATCTGCAGGCTGGATCAGCCAGGATCTAGTAGGAAGGAAAAGAAAAAATAAATTTACATAGCGAGTTGATGAAAATATTCTGGAAGAGAACACTGGTGAAAGTTTCACAATATGGAGAATGCACTTAATTCTACCAAACTTGTCAACTGAAACAAGACTAAAGTCTTAAATTTTATTTACAATGATTCTATTACTGGCATATCTCTGGAAAATAAGAGTACCAGTAAATAGAATAATAAGTAAATCTATACGAGAGAGGAATGGCAGGTGTGGGTCAAGATCTACTCTCAGGAAAAGCTCAAGAGGTGATTCCTGCAAGTGTGGGTGATTCCCCAGGAGGTTCAGCTCTGCAGCAGGTGGAGAATTGGAAACATGTGCCAGCTCTTGCTGTGGGGCCAGAACTGGTGAGTTCTGCAGTTGCAATTTCAGCATGCACTGGAATTGCCTCTGCAGTTGCAGAAGAAAACATCACTGACCTTCCAGGGACTTCTCAAGGTCAGATCGTCCCACTACCTGTCAGAGTCAGCTGTGTGCATGAACAAACCCCCAATAAAGCCTCCCAGACTGCATCCCCACACTGACTGTTGAGGGGATCATATTCCTGGGCCTCCCATCAACTGGGCACATTGCTGAGTTCCCTTGCACATTCCCTCCCCTCAAGGCCACAACCCACATCCCAGGGCTCCTTAAACTGTGTCTTAGGCTGCACGGCCTTAGGAGACTCCAGATGGTCCATGAGAATCTTGAGCTGGTGATCCACCTTGGAATTCAGGCCCAGTGAGGAGTCAAGTACAGGAGATATGCACAGGGAGGCAGGAGAGTGAGAGGTCTGGCCTCTCTTCTCACACTACCTACACAGATTACCTTAGAGAGGGGCACATGGGTCACTAGCCCAGCAAGTGCAGTGTCTGCTACCACCCTCTCCCAAGTACAGTGTGGCAGTGTGGACCTTGGGATCCCTGAGAGGCTGACAGAATGCTGTGTGGGAAGCAGTCCTTGCTTACAGGTATGAAACCACTCCCTTCAGGGAGTGTCCACTTCAGGGAGGCCTGACACAGTATCTCCCTGCTCTTCCCCACTGCAGGTCAGCTCAACAAAGACACAGACTGATATCTGCCATGTCTTTGCACTCGAGGGCTCAGAGCTGGTGCTTCATGAATATCTGAGAGTGAGGGGTCATTGGTGTCTATCATGGCTTTCTACAGTGTCTAGGACAGGCAAAGATCTGTTGCCCAGTTCTCTTTGCCTCTGTAAAACTCCTCCTGCATGGTCTGTACCCACATCTAGGGAGGCCTGGGTGACAGAAAAATTTCCTTGAGGTGAACAATATCTGTTTTGCTGCTAGGGCTGACTCTGTGGCCTCCAAAGAACAGCAAAACTCAAAAGGGCAGTGGTTGCACCTGTTCTGCTTACAGGATCATGGACAATACTCAGAACAGTGTCTTCACACACGGTGTCTTCATGTGTATTTGTGGCTTGGTGACACCCAAACATATTCCAAAGATACCTGTGGGCCATAGACACTTTGCCATCCCCAAGAATTCCTGCCCTGGGCACACTCCAAACCCCATAGAATAACTCTCCATTCTCCTTTCCAATGAAAAGAACAGTTTTCCCCAAGTGTGGGTCAGTGAAGAGGGGTGGAAGGTCATTCTTGGGAATCAGCACAGTCTCTGTAGCAGGACTTCATGGGACCAAGGCCATAGCTAATCCCTTTCCATGGAGCCCCCATTTCATTCTCAGTGACAGTTCACGCTGGATCCACTCAGCACTCTACAGTTCAGTGTTGTAAACCAAGGCTGAGGTGCTTGCACATGGCCAGGACCTGAATACACAAGTGGCCAAGTCCCACAGGGCTGCTAAGGTAAGAACTTTCCTTCCCAGTATCTGAACTTGTCCTGGATCAGTGTCTTGAGTGGCTGGTGGTTGAGCCTAGGAATACCTGTTGTGGACTTTCTCTTGTCACTGGGCAACTCTGGCCTGGAACCAATGAGTCCTGGCCTGAGCTTCCCATGATAGTTGGGTGTTTCCAGGTGAGCTTCCTGAAGCATCTGGGCCAAGTGAATCATCCTTTCATACGTTCCCACTTGGTTCCCTGACACGGGGTCCTGATGCTGGGGCCACGAGCCCTGGGAAAGCAGCACAGTGTTCCCTATTCACTCTCTCAATCCAGACATCTATGGAGGCCAGCTGTCACCAGACCATGGTACCTGGTGAACAGAGCCTTCAGAGCTCCATTTGAACTTGTCATCAGCGGAGGGAGGTCATGTGCTGGGGTCCACAGTTGAGCCTCCCCCTCTGATGCCTCCATTTTTATTGTGAGCTAATCTGTCTCCTCCTTAGAAACAGCAAGTTCAAAAAGTACAAAAATGTGTGTGTGTGTTTAGACTTTGCTGAAATTTGAAGATTTTAATGCAACAAACATGCAGATGCTTCAGATATGGCAGGCAGGGTGCCATACACATTTTTTCCATCCAAAAGATCCTTTCCCTTGAGGATGAGGTGCACAGGGTCTTCACTTAGAGATTTCTCAAATTTTGTTTTGACTGTCTTTTCTGGGCTTATATTAGTTTCATGTTGATTTCATTAAGGAGTATGGAGATGTTCCCAAAATGCCCATAATAATTTTCCTTGAAGGATATGAAATGTTTCATGTTATAACACCCATGTGTCCAGGGGAGGAGAATTCATTGCAAATTTTACTCTCACATGCCTATGAATGATCACTTATTCATTCTTAGATGTTTACCTCAGCCTCACACTGTAGTACTCTGTACTCTGACCTCCTGTGAGGAGGGAAAGCATGTGGTGAGGGCAAGGGGAGGCTTTGCAAGGCTGTGGACATCATCATCCATGCTGATAAAGGACACATGGGCATCCATCCTGTGGAACTTGTCTCATAGCCACTGCTATCACTTCCTGTCCTCCCATCCCAAACAGACCATGTGCTTTGTGTCCCTGCTGGGTAGTTTGTGTTTCCCAGAGTCGATGGCACTGAGCCTGTTCACTGTTGATGCTTTTGGTTGGTCTCCTTCAAGCAGTGTCTCTGTGCTGGGCTCTCCACATACTGCTTCTTATTGGTAGTGGAGACACCACGCACTCTCATGGGGCAGAACCCACCAACTGTAACTTGCTCATGCATCTGTCACCCATCTTGTGATCCCATTTGTTCTGTTTCTGGGTTGGCCCTGCAAAGCCAGCTGCCATAATCATTCTTTTACATAGTCTTGATTGGACATAGACTTTTATTTCAAAAAAAAAAGGACTTAGATGTGAAATTGCCAGATTGTATGTCTTGTGTATGGTTAACTTACAAACTGTTAAGGTACCCTTGGAAGCAATTTTAAAGTCAGAGTTACATTGTTGTTTTCTTTTTGGTACTGGCGATTGAACTTATGACCTCTAGTTTGCCAACTGGGCACTTATACTGCTGAATTAAACCCCTATCCCTGTTTTCTTATTTTGTTTTGCTTTGCTTTTTTGTGTTTTATATGCTATGTTATGTTATATTATGTTACACTATGTTTTGATTTGGTGAGGATTTTGAGTCTCCTTCAGTGTATTTTCGGTACTTTCTCATTCATTTTGTATAACTCACCTGATAAACTACAAGAATATCACATAATCCTGGGTAATTTAATTTTGGAAGAAATTTAAAAAGGAAACAAGAGCCAGGTTTGGTAGTAAACATTTCTAATGCCAGAAGTTACAAGGCTGATGCAACAAGATTGCTGTGAGTTGAGGTGAACCTGGGCTACAATGTGAGTTCAATGAAAGCCTACGCTTCATAGCAAAACCCTGTCTCAAAAATAAATAAATAAATCAAAATAAAAATTACATTAAAAAAGGTTTAAAAAGAGACAAAAATCATCCATAAATAGACGAGTCAAATCTCTGTTAATTTTTCTTACATATGTACTTTAGTTAGCACACCGAGCGTTAGGTTTACCATGAGGTAGACATTGATTGCTGCCACGAAGTTGAACGGTTTCAATTTTTTTGACCTTTTAACTGAGATGAATGTAGATATGCTACTGAATATACACTCTTAGGGTTTGGAGAGCTTAGTATGAAGAGAAATTGATGGGTTTTTTATTTTTGTGCTAAATTTATATATGGAAGTAGGATTTGAGCAAAGGATTACTGTTCTTTTTAAAGACTTTCTTGTCTTATTTAAATGTAACTCAAGTACATATTAATAAGGACGACATAAAAGATGCTATTGTTAAGTCTATAAATGGATAACATACAGAAGAATAATGAGAGAATAACATTGGCTAATGTGCTGTGCACAATAGTTTCTAGGATTTCTTAATGATCTATATTTTCATATATTTGTAAAATATTTGCTTTTACAAATTTTAAAGGATGATCTCACTAAGATTGTGAGTTTCCCAGGCCAGGCTTAAACCTTTCCTTATTCAATCTCCCTACCATTTCCAGAGTGCTAGGATTGCAGGTGTACATTACCTTGAGTTGGTAATCTTTAGTAATTTTGTGCGTTCATAGAATTAAATATTTGGCTTTGATCTTTAGACACTTTGCAGAAAGAGTGGATCTAGTTAAGCTATCTAGTTAAGCTATCTAGTTAAGCTTTCTAACTGGCAGTTTCTTTCACAATAAGTAGGATTGAAAATCCCATTAACATTGTTGGTAGGCTCTCTGTTTGTAAATGTGTTCACCTTGCACTTCAGAATATCACTGCAAATGCCTTCTGCACTGGGACTGAAGCTTGGTGTCTTGAAGCACATTCTGTTTTATTTTTTTTAATCCCTCGTGGATTTTGATGATTGTTCAAAGTCAAGCTGCAAGAAAAGTGTGAAACGTAATGCTTCTTGGGGCACACTGCCCTCCACAAGGCCAGGCCAGTGTAAAATATTATTTTTTTTACCGTCAAAATTTCCAAGGTTTTTGGTTTCACATTCAGTTTCTATGGATTGAATACTGAGGTATGTACTTAGCTCCATGAACTTTCACATATAAAATTCTTTTAATTTTCATCCAGGTTCTGGAAAACTGGCTATATTTCTGATGCTTTCCTTAAATTTGTGATGTTTCTGCCTCAGCCTTCCAGACTTGTGGCATTATAAGCCACACCACCATACCTGGTTTCATCATAGTGTTGTTTAAAACTCATTGTCTGAGCAAGGAATGGTGAAAATGCCTGCAATGCCTGCACTCAGGAGGCTGAGGCAGCAGGATTCCTGGGAGTTCCACACAAGCCTGCAACACACTCTGAGTTCACTTCAGGCCAGAGCTACAGAGGAAGACCTTGACCAAAAAAGAAAAAGAAAAAGGAAGAAAACTAAATGAAAGGGAAGTGAAGGAAAGAGGAGGAGAATGGAAAGGGTATAGGAGGGGAGGGGAGGAGAAGGAAAGGGGAGGGGAATGAGGGGAGGGGAGGGAAGCGAAGGGAAGGGAAGGAAAGGAAAGGAAAGGAAATAGGAGAAACAAAACAAAATTCCTGGTGAGTGTGTGAGTTAGTCTCTACTGGCCTGGCGTTTTTAATCTGTGGTCCAGTTCTTGCAGTATAGGACCCTTTTGACTGCTGTCACTTTATTATATACCAGAAAACTATGTATTTTGTTGTCTCTATCTTTAATGTTCTTTCTATGGCTATAGGTGACTCTTTGTCCTTTCCTGTGAATTTTTGTATTTTTTTTATATTTCTAAGAAAATGGCACTGATATTTTGACAGGAATGGCATTTAAACAACTTGTTGCTCTGGGCAGCATGTACATTATAACAACATGAGTTCTTCCCATCCACCATCACAGTCTGTCTTTTCTTCTCTTAGTGCCACTTCACTCATTGCTTCAGTTTCTACAATTTTCCAAGAACAGGTGAATTTGTTTTAAATTTTACATAAGCATTAATTCTTTTTGATGAATTATGAAATGAATTGTGTTACTTGTATTTGGAGCTGAAGTTTATTTGAAGCACACAGATATGAATTGATTATGACATGTGCATTCTGTACCCTGCAACTGAAGTTATTTGTGAATTTGTTATAAAGTTTTTTGGTTGAGTTTTAAGTTTCTTACATGAAAGGTTGTGTCCTCAGGAAACAGAGACAACTCTTAATTCTTCCTTTCTAATTTTGTAAACCTTTGAGTTCTAATTGTTGACTAAATTCTAGGACTAGGACTTCAAGTAGTGTGTTGAAAAAGTCCAAAGCCTGGTCTCCTTCCTGATCCAAGAAGCAAAGCTTGCAGCTTGTCTCACTCTGAGCATGATTTCAGAGATGGGCTTGTTATGTGTATTCTTTGCTGTGCTGACATTCGTTCCTCCTGCACATGGTGTGTGAATGGTTCTTATTATGAAAGGATGGTGAACTTTTGAATTTCTCAAAGTGATTTTTCCAAATCTCTGTTGTGCATCTTTCTGTCAATATGGCAAGAGACACTGAGTGATTTGTGCAAGTGGAACCATTCTAACACGACTGAGAGCGAAACTAGTGTTCATTGGGGTGCTTAACTTTTGCATGTGCTGGTGAATTTAGCTGATGAGATTTAAGTGAATATTTTTGTGTATGTTCATTAAAAATATTGGCCATTAGAGTAATACCATTTTTTTAATACATTATGGTCTGGCTTTGTCATCAGGGTGAATTTGTCATCTGAAAGGAATTGGTGGTGATTCCCTTCACTTGAAAGATGTTGAAAAATGATTAGTATTTATTCTTTCTCAAAATTTTATTTTGAAGGTAGTAAAATACAAAAGAGCAAACAGAACAAAGCAATTCGAGACAATGCAGTGAAATTTGCTTAGAACTTCACAGCAGGGTTCCATGATAACAGTAATAGGTACAAGAGTATAACTCATTATCTTCACAATAGAGTTCCATTCAATTAGTTATAGTGAAATACAACCAACCACAGAATATTTAAAAACCTCTCAAAAGATGATATTGAACAGAGCAAAACAATTAATCAAAACAAACAAAAGATTAAATGCAACATTGATTTTCAAACACAAGATAGATGGAAATCCCCCATATTTTCTATAATGCACACAGTCATCTTCCCAAGAGATGCTCAGAACTTTGCCTCTCGTTGCTAACGAAGGGTGGGCAAGTGGGATGTATTGTTCTCAGTCCATGCACCAGTAGACTCATGGGGAATACTGACTGGTTCTCCTCCTGGCTTGCACCAGGGGTGCTTTCCAGGAAGGCAGGAGAATTGTTTTCTTGTTCAGCTGCCTAAGTCCCAACATGGCCAGATGCAGAATTTATTCTTTACTATACACTTCATACAAATCAGCAGGGCATTTATCATATACTGGCGTTGGTTGTTGTTATGAAGCAGTTATGATTGTTGATGCATTGCCTGTGTTTGTTAATGCTATGTCAAATGGTGTGTTTTCTCCTGAGGATGTGGGTCAGAGACACCATAAGAGATCATGTACTGATTAAGGGTCATGTCACATTTTGCTTAGGGATGTAGCAATTTACTTTTGAATCTTCAAAGTATCCCTACAGTATATATTTTTGTGAGTAATCTGTTAAGTTATTTAGTCTTTTAAATCACATTGTTGCAGGGTGCAGTTACTCCTGGAGGACACTGGGGCAGGTTAGGGCCAGGCCTCTTATTTCAGGCTTTGTACACTTACCTGCCTGCAGTGTCCCCACCTCCTGACCTGCTGCCTGTAAACACGTGTCCTGATCCACAGCTGTGGTGAATCCACATGTGGCAGTTGAGGTCTCAATTGGATGGAAAACATTCAGTCAAGGTAGGCTCTGTAACATGTTGATCTTCTTGTACAGAGTTCCCCTGAATGAGACATGGGTCCGCAGGACTGCAGGGAGGAGCTGTGGCAGCAGGGCCACAACAGCCCTCTCTTGTCCAGCATGCAGTGTATGCTGCTTGCTGAGAAGCTGACTGATGGATCAGGAGTCCTGAACCTGAGCATTTCTTGCCCATGATACACTACTAGGTGCCATGGTGTCCTCCACATCTGCATGGTCCATCTTCCCCGACTTCAGATCTCCACAGAGATCTGAGCAGCCTCGGGGTTCCCCTTCCAGGCTCCAACTTAATGCTGAGCTTTAGTGTGAATTTTATGATCAGAAAATTCAATTTATATACATTTAACCTGGAAATTCCACTTCTATGGCCTCATTATAAAAAATGAGATTGAGAGACACCCGTGATCTCTTCTTATTCAGTTAAGAATGTGGATAGTTAGAACCTGTGGGTACCACAGCAGAGCTGCTGAATCAATTATGAAATCACAGTCACAGAAAAATTCTGAAAGAAGGCCATGTTCCAGGCCACGTCTTGGATCCTACCTGAGATGATGGAAGAGCTCATGGCCTGGACCTGTCTCCCCCCAGCAATGATGAGACACAGGCCCAAATAGCAGGCGAGGATAGGAGAGAGGAGCTCCTGGCGGGCATACCAGTGATCCTGGGAGGGAAGACTTTGTGGTGTTATTTTTTCCATTTTTACATTCCATTGCATTATTTATAGTGTTCTATTCAATATTCCTTTTATTCAACTCAGTTGATATTTAATAGTGGCTAATTTCTTGAACAGGTATGTGAAAATAGATGATTAGTTTCCATATATAATGAAAATTATGCACAATACAGACACTTCAAATATCACTGTATATATAAAAAAGTATGCTTGGTATTCAGTAACCAACACATTTTTCAAGACTAACTTTTAAAAACTCCAACACATAAAGCCATGAGGATCCTGCTGTGGTGGGTGACCCTGCCATCCCCACATTAGAAGCCACTGTGCTCACCTGTGTCTGCTACTGCCATAGGACAGCAAGAGTTTTTCTTCAGAGTCTAATTTTCCAGCAAGGAAATCCTAAATCTTCTTGCTTTCAGGCAGCACAGGGAGTGTGCAGCTTGCACAGGAGCCTAGCACTGCCTGCCTTACACCCTTTTTCCCCACCTCATCCGTGCTGTAGCCCTGCAGGCAAGGGAAGGTGGAGCAGCCAGGACACAGCAAAAATTGATTTCTCAGCCTCAGGGGCCTCAGTTCATGGATCCTGATCTCAGCCTCCACTAGGATTCAGGTGCTATCCTGAATTCATCTGGCTTAGTGGGCAGGGCACCCAATCTGCACCTCTGGGGATGAAGACCACGAAGACCACTGTCTTCAGTGACCCTTTTACTCTGCAAATTTTGCTCCTATCTTTGAGACTGAGGCAGTGGCATTGGAACAAAACATATTGTCATTACATTTCTTTTTGTTATATTTTTCTAATTTTGTTGTTTATTTAAGCATATGTTTAGAACTGCATTTTGCCAAAAAACATTTCCTTGTCTTCTCACTCCCTGGTTGACAGAAGTTTTTACAGATTTCTATTGTAGTTCAAATCTGATGTGCTTGAATGCTGAGAATCTACTCTCCAGCTTGGTAGAATGAGGAAAACAAAGCAGAAACTGAACTTGGGGATACTGCTGTGCCCTCCAGCATTTTGTACAGCAAACCCTGACTCAGGGCTGTTTACCCCCAAAATATGGGCTTCAATACCACCTGAATATGCCACTGACAAGTGAATTTCCTACATTTACTTCAAACAATCTCATTTTCACTCAACTGGCTAAGCACATTGTCTAAGGATTCTTATGCCCAAACTTCAAAAATAATTTCCAGTTAACAAGAGGCTGCCACCCATCCTGAAATCATGATGACATTTTATGTAAACACATAGTCTGATCCACACACTGGCAGCCATGAGCTGAGAGGGTCAGAGATGGCTTGTGCAGATAGAAACACCTCAAAATTGTCAACCAACAGCAGCACCATCAAACAGGGAGCAGAGCTGCTGAACCCTCACATTTGGGTGATAGAATTGTCTGGTGGGTTTTGCATTGGGTTTCCTGAGGTGACTCAGTAAATCTAGGTTGCTGCTGGGATTTTTCTTCCTGTAGTGCAGTGCCAAAGGAAAATCATGTACATGTAGCATTTAATTGGAGTTTTCCTTTTTCAATTGAGAAACATGCATGCATGATGTTTCACACCTCTGCCATTGCAGACTCACACACAGGCATTATTTCCATGACTTGTAAAGGATCAGTTTATTTACACAACATGCAGAGTGCTGTTTTCAGCCTTGTTTTTATCAGACTTGTGCATTTTCAATCATTTCTTCAAAGGAAGCTAAAGGATTTAGTCTGAGCAAAATTCAATTTTGTTGCCATCTTCTGTTTGACGTCCTTGCTGACAGACCTACGGAAGGAAGTGTACCTGCTGAGGACAGACCTATGGAAGGAGGTGGACCTGCTGGAGGTTCAGCTTCAGAGGGATACTCTTTGCTCAGCTGTGTCAGGCAGGACTGCCCCTCACCTGACTGGCCACTCTGACATCCAAGTGCCCTCACTCGTTTCCAGGAAGCACTGGTTTACAGTGTAGACTCCAAGGGCACTGGCTGGCCCTTGGAAAACCTTGCTGTGCCATGATTTTTTCACCCCTAGATCTGTACATTTATTGCCCAGGGCAGAGTTCCCTCCAACAGTCATGCACGACATCCTCCAAACAGCTCTCCTGTGCATGCTCTACATGGAGGCTAGGGAGGATCCCAATTCCTTCCTGATTCAACAGTACTGTGAATCAAAGTCCTGGAAAGAATTTTTTAAAATGTTTGCAGCATTCTGTGTTGTATAAACCTCTCTTCTTAGTCCCGTCAGGTCTAGGGACGGCCCTGTATATAGCTGTGATGGTAGCTGCATTATAGGACTCTGTTCTGTCCCTCAATTTCGCTCCAGTGCTGTTCAGCTCCTGCCTTAAAATGTGCCACTGGATAGGGACACAGCACATCTCAGTGATTTGTGCCTACATGAATCAGCTTTGGGAGGCTGTTTTCTGCACCTGTTGGCCACAAGTGGTGATTTCCTTTTGAATTACAAGACTTTCTCATTCCTCTCACCAAATGTACTGGTGAGACCTCTTTTACTCCAGTAATTTAAATCGATGTCAGGTGAAGCACTTTCATCACCAATCAGAGCATTAAACAATGAACCAATCACAGATGTTAGGTTTAGCTGCCTCTGTGACTTCATGAGGCTTTGGGAGGGGACATCTAGCTACAAATCATAACACTTTCTAAAGTAAATGGACTAAAGATGCCCTTGTTCTGGACTAGAAGATAATAACTTGTCTTAATCCAGGTTTTCATCTTATTTATTTTATTTTATTAATTTATTTTTTGAGACAAGGTCTCACTGTGAAGTTCAAGCTGAACTTCAATTCACTGTGTAAAGTAGGCTAACCTAGAACTTGCAACAATCCTCCTGCCTCAGCCTCATAAGTGCCAGGATTACATGCATGTAATCACACTCAGCTATTGTTTGTTAAGTTGTATTTTTTGATTCACTTGAGACTACTCAGTTTAGTTATCCTTGTTATACTTCAGGATACAAAAATATATGTGATAAAATACAAAATGTGATAAAATACAAAAATAAATGTGATAAAATGTAAGCCCAATGTAAACAACTTAGCAACTTAACAAGACCCTGTATGGAAATAAATTATGTTAAATGGAACAAGGCAAAAGTTTCAATCTCCAGCACAGCAAAAAATAAATAAATTTATAAATAAACAAAACTTCTGATAAATAAATCTATAAATAAATAAAACTACTTAGAAATAAACCTATAAATAAACAAAATTGCTTGTAAGTAAATCTATAAGTAAACAAATCTATGGTGGTTAGCTCAGATGAGAAGTGTTTTAAAAGCAATTTTATTTCATTATAATTGACATATAATGAACTCACAGGTTTAAACTTCAAAATTGCATGAACCTTGACATGGGCCAAGGATATAGTTCAGTGGCAAAGTGCTCCCTGGCAAGCACAGTGTCCTGAATTTGGTTCCTGTTATCAAAAGCAAAACAAAATGAAAACTAAAAAAAAAAAAAAATCCACTAGGAATCTTGACATATATGAGGCCCTTGAAAATTGTCACCCCGGTGGTGATACACACATCACCTTCACATTTTCCTTATGGCTCCTTACAGTTGCTTTCTTCCATCCTAAGCAATGCATTTGCTTTTTGTCTCTGGGAGACACTTTGTATTTTCTAGAGGTCAGAGGTCTGTAACCACCCAGGATGCAAGGTGATTTTTTTGTTGGATTTTGTTTTTGTTTTCATTTTGGGAGAGCTGGTAGGGTTTATTCAATCCCATAACCATGTTAGATTTCCAGTGTGCTGTTCCTTGTCAGTGGCTGAGCCATCACATCCCACTGTGTGGATGAACCACAGATCCTCATGTGTCCATCAGCTGAGGCCCTGTGTTGTGTTTCCAGTTCTGACCTTAAAAATAAAGTTGCTGCAGTCATTCTTGTGTTTGTATAGCTTTAGCACTGATTTCCCAGGGGAAGATACTTAGTGTGAAGTTGAATCTTTCAGGTCTTGCATGTTTAACTCAGAAAATTTTTAGCTGTCTTTCAAAGTATTTGTTCAAAGCAGAGTTAAGATTTCTGTCTTTTCCTGTGTTTTTGAACCCTCTTCTTATAATTTTCAGTTTTTTGAGTTGATTTTATAAAATTTACCTAAGGAAAGGTTGTTTCTATTACATAAAATTCAGCATTTTTTGCCTATAGATAGAATTTTAAAGATGGAAAAACCCCAAAATACTGTATATCTGCACATATGTATATCACTTATAATTTTAACATCACAAAACGTCTGCTATGTGATGATAAATTTCATTGTCAACTTGACAGGCTTGAGAACTGTCCAAGGGCTTAGTAAAGTATACTTCTGGGCTCACCTGTACAGGTCATGGATAAGTGACCCTAGGTACTCCATCTAGTCTGTAGCCCCTTCCTCCCTGGCACTGTCCCTCTGCTCTGTTTCCTGGCCACCATGAACTGAGCAACTTTGCTCCATCACACCCTCCTGCTGTGGTGTCCCTGGCTTGGAAACAAGCAGGACTGAATCCCCTGAAAGCATAAGCCAGATTAAACATCTCCTCTTCCCAGTTGTAGGTCTTGGATTCTGTGTCCTACTAATGGGCAAGCTTGACCAAGACAATTGTATTTATGTTTACATATGTGCTTCAACCTACACAGCTTTTATAGAATTTACCATAATGTCACCCTTACTTTCAGGTCAGATGTGGGAATTGCTATCATTTGTCTTTTATCCTTTTAAATGAGATGTGTACACAAACATACCGTTAAATGTATTCTTTCATGAGTTAGAACTTTTGTGACTAAAAAAATCAAATTATTATAAAATGTAATTATTTACTTATTTTTATGTTTCCATTTATATTAATATCCAGAACAGGCAAATCCTTAGAAAGCACAATAGTGGTCCATGGCTGAGCATGGGCAATGGAGAATGACAGTTTAATGAACCTAGGTTACCAATGGGCATGGTGAAGGTGTTCTTTACCAGGCATGATGAGGGTCTCACACCCTTGAGTGCATAAAATGCCACTGGATTGTGTGTCCAGGACATATGCTGAATTTTAGATAGAAAATTGCCTTAATAAAGAAGAACCACAGATGAGGAGTCTCCTGACCCCCCACCACAGGCCTGTAGATTGGGACCACACTGAGGACAGCACTGGTCATGGAGACCTTTCCCAAATGCTTCTCTTACTCCATCCTCTGCTCAGAATGAAGCAATCAGAGATGTGTTACTGAGTATAGGTGAAGAATCAGATGTACATGGTCAGTAGGCTGGAAGTTTCAACTTTAAGTTCTGTCTTTTGAGTAATATATGGGATGTGTGTTATGATCAGGACCCAGGAGACTATCACTCATCAAAAGTGAACAGAGTGTCACAGAATTGTCGCTGAATCCACTCATCTCTTCTGTCCACTTTGTCATCTCCTATCTACTGTCTAAAATACGTTAAAATATGCACAACACAAAATCCACTGCTTTAGTCAGTGAGCAGTTATGTGTCATTAATAACATTTACCTTGTGCAATTATCAGCACCATCCTGCTCCAAAACTCTGTTTCCGAACTGAAACTGTGAACTCTCGCATTAATAAGTTTGTTTCCCTTTCTTCAACTCCTGGAAACACCATTCTACTGTCTGTCTCTATGAGTTGGACTTTTCTGGGTCATCCCATACATGGAATCATATAATATTTTCCTTTTCTCTCTGTTTTGTTTCACTTAACATAATATTTTAGGACATATAGCTACCACCTTTTGTTCATCCACCTTTTGGGAGTTGTTTCCATGGTTTTTTAAAAATTTTTTAAGAAGAAAAAAGAAAAAAAAAAGAAAAAGGGTACAAGTCATACAGAATTTCAGAAAAAATAAACAGTAGGAAATCACTAGTTAATTACATATTGTCATCTTAGAAATAGTTGTTGAAGTTACAAAATTAAAGCATATAGAGGGGACTTTCAAACAGTGAGACTGCAAACAGCCTTGTTCAATGATCTAACAAAACTCTGTAATATGGTTATCTATCTTATACACTTAAATATATATGCAGTTATATCTTTTAGAGAACTTTCTTTTCTTTTCTTTTGTACAATGACAATTACACATTTTAGGTTTTATTACTCCCACAGTTCTTACTACATTTTTCTTGAAGAAAGTAAAACCAAATGTGACATACCAGGACAGAGTCAGTCAAATCAAAAGAATGGACATAATACATAATGTAAAAACAAAATACAAAGTGATCAACAATGGTTACCATAATGCTCCTTGTTCTCTTAAAAAGAATTTCCTATATCATCAGTTATAATAAAATTGAACAAAACAGTAAAGAATAAGACCAACAAATCCAAAACATTGGAGACATTAGAGGACTTCAAAAGAAGATAGTAATCAACCAGAATGGGTGTCACAATGAATCTTATTGTCTTCATAGTTGTTGCCTATACTTTCAAACTTGGTACTATCAAGCATAACAGAAGAGAGGAAAATCAGACAAAACACGATGGTGAGAGCAATACAGAGTTTCAAATCAACTTAATAGGAAATTAAAGTGGGTTACCATAATATATCCTGCTATTTTTATTTATTTTTCCCTTAATTAAAAGGATAAAAATGAAAAAGTAGATAATAAAAAGGAGATTGAAATAAAAAAGAGGCCATAACAACAAAACAGTGCAGGTCAAAACATAGCCATTTAAGAAAAATAGTGTTTCACCACAAGATAATCTCGACATAATAGTAGTTATCATAGTGTCTCTACCCTTAAACCTTTGGGTATAACTTCATATACTGTAGCTTCAAACATACCAAGAAAATCTAAAACTGTTCAAGAGAATGACAGTACCACAGGGTATTTAGAATCAACTAACAGAAAATGAACAATGGTTTCTGTATAATCTCCTTGTCTATAAAAGCTTTTTTTTTACATTATCACATTAATAAAATCCAATAAGATACAACATGTTAAAACTGATGGAGACAGAAGAACAAAAGCTTGATGGGACTTCAAAACAAGAGGATATTAAATCATTACTACCTATTATGATGTCTTCTTTTCTCCAAAATGGCTGTTCCTACCATCCAACCTTCTCTGGCTCTTTTCTGTTGAGATCATTTTCTGTCATTAGTTGTCAGTTTGTCCTCTTCATTTCGCTTTCTGCTCCATTCATTGTGGCTGCTCTGCCACTATTTTTGGAATCTTGGTATTTTTCATTTTTAGAATATCCTGCAGTAATCTTGGTAGAGTTGAATTGGTGGTTGCAAATTCCCCTAGTTCCTCTTTATCCTGGAAGCACCTTGTTTTTCCATCAATTTCTAGGGACAGTTGTGCAGGATATATGAATCTTGGTTGGAGGTTATTATCTTTCAAAGCTGGAATTATTTCCCCCCACACACTTCGTGATTTGATGGTTTGTGCCGAGAAGTCTGCTGTAATTCTGATGGGTGTTCCCTTGTAAGTGATCTGTTTCTTGTCTTTGATGGCTTTTAATATTCTATTCTTATATTGGATTTCTGGAATTTTGATTATTATATGCCTGGGTGTAGCTCTGTTTGGGTTGTAGGTGGCTGGGGTCCTGTATGCCTCATACATCTGAGAATCTTTACCTTTTGATAAATTAGGGAAATTTTCCTGGATTATTTCTGTGAATACCTTTTGTAGTTCATTTGTTTGAATCCCTACTTCTTCTTTTATGTTCTTAATTCTTAAGTTACAGATCCTCTTATTATGTTCTAGTCTTTGTATTATTGCTGTTTGTTTTCTTGTTATTTTTAAGAAGTTTTTGATTTCGTGCTCCCACCTTACAAATCTTTCCTCCAGTTCTGATAATCTATCCTTAGTTTCTTTCAAGCTGTTATGCCAGCTTTCAATAGAGTTTTTAGTTTACTGGTAATCTGTGTGAACCTGCTTCACATATTCTATGTTTTCTCTATTTTCTCCATCAAACAGTTCTTCCCTTTTTTTCTGTTCTTCCATTCCACCATCTGTTTTTTCTTGGGCGGTGCTTAGCATTTCTCTAACTATTCTACTTATTTTTGGCTTTATTTCATTAAATACTTCATTTTTGAACTCGTTTATGAGGCTCCGGAAATATCAATTTATGTCTATAGGTGCCGTGTTCGATATTGCATGTTTTCTGTCTTCATTCTCTTTTTCATTTACCTTTCCTGGATCAGTGTTCTCAGGATTGGGGACTGAGGACCCTTTCTTCTCGCTCCCTTTTCCCATACTTTTTGTTCCTTCCATACAAGCATATGTAGGAGGCCCAGTTTTTTTTTCTCTTTGTCTGTTACAGTTTGTTTGAATCTGCCAGCTAGGTGTTTCCACCCACTGCAGTGTACTAGGGAGACACAGACCTGGACAGCCTCTGCTGGGCCTGCCCCTCCAGGTCAACCTACTGAATCCTTCACTGCTAGGGTGCACCACCGGGCACAGGGACCTGATTTGGGCTAGCCTACTGGATCTTAATCCACAGCATCACCTGGCCAAGTGCTCCCCACCACTCCCGCTTGAGAGAGGGATATGCGAATAAAGTCACTGCAGGGCCCTGTTCCAGCTATTCTGCTCATTCCCAGAATGTCCTCTGTTGGAGCCTCCTAGTCTATTAAAGGGTCCCCATTTCTCTAAATCACCACAGGTCGATGCAGAGTTCCCTGCCAGTCTCACTCTCAATGCCATTTGGTTCATGGATTCCAGCTCTCAGAGCTTTTGTGCTTCTCTCTCCCTGCTGTGCGGATTGGGACGCAGTAGCGGCAGCAGGAAATTCAAATCACGGCTTCCAATGGCACAGAATCTAGCTTCCGCACTGAGATTTTATCTGTTCTGTTATAGCATCAGGATTGCATTTCCAGTTGGTTTCTCTCAGCTTAGTTCATTCCTGGGTCAGCAGGATACATCTCCCCTCACATAGGACTCCTCACATGGCACTGCTCCTGGATTCTAAACTGGTAATCTCAGAGAGCCTCCGTGGCTGCTGTTATTTGTCCACCATGTTCTCCCAGAAATCCTGTTTCCATGTTTTGATTCATGGGAATAATCCTGTCGTGAACATGGGAATGCAAGTGTCTGCTTGAGCTGCTGATTTCTTTTAAGGTCTATAAGCAGGTGTAGAATTGTTGAATCACAGGATAATTCTATAGAATTTGGAGAAGAAAGCTATGCTGTTCCCTACAGCAACCAGACCATTTTACAACTCCACCAACAGGACATGATGTGTGGGTTTCTCACTTTAATCCTCTAGAACAAAGTGTGGACAGAATCTAATCAAGTTGCTGGCACTGATCCTAGGCCTTGAGAGCCTCAGACTAACACTTCACCTCACTGATTAGTGTGGCACATGGGTCAATAGGAACAGAGAGGGACTGGACCCAAGCTGCACCCAAGTTAGGGTGGGTTCTGCAGTGATGTGAACTCTTTCAGGACTGTCCCCTTCTGCACTACACTAACCAGTAGTTTGTGAACCAAACCTTGCAGCTCCCCACTCCCCAGTGAAGCCCGGATACCCCACCAACCTTGCCTTTGCAAGTTGAGTGTATGGATGCTCCACTTTCTGTGTTTTAGAGGAAAGAGTTAGATGAATCAGAGGTTGCTCCTACTCAGTCAGCAGAGCACTGATTGGCTGAGTCCCAAACTTAGTTCCTGACTCTCACAGTTCCCAGGGAACTGATGTTGCAGCCTGTGTTCTGCCTTGCGTGAGCTGGAGGAACCAGACCCTGTTTAAATGCCCTGTCCATGCCTGAGACCAGATGTCTAGAGGCCTGATGGGAGAGCTGTGAATGGAATCCTTGCCCCTCCAGCCTCCTCAATTAGTGATGGGAAACCTTTTAGAGACCAAGGGCCCAAAACCAACTTAATTATTGCAGTGACAACACTGCAGTTAAATCTAAATACTGAACTTAGGTTTTAGTTTAGAAAAAACAACTCATCCATTGACATATTTTGTCTTGAGAGAAAAACATAATCACAAAGCTTTCAATGATATAAACAACCTTATATTGAAAAGCGAAAGTGTGCATTTGGTATGCTTTCACACAATGTTATCTTTGCTGGTGTATGCATACTGGTAATTTGTCAGAGGTTGGCTCATACTGCATTAGTTTCAGAGCAACACATGCATTACTCAAGTCATCTGTTAGTCTGTTTCATGTATCAGATTTAATATAATTCAAAGCTGAAAACAGCTGCCCACAGCATAAGATGATCCAAAGTAACACAAGAAATCCTCAATGCTTTCATTGAATTAAAATTTTTGTCTTTTTGAGACAGGGTCTCATGGTACAGTTCAAGCTGGCATTGAGCTCACTTTGCAACACAGGCTGGTCTCAGATTTGCACCAATCATCCTGCTTCATCTTCCCAAGTGCTGGGATTAAAGGTCTGTGCCACCACCATGGCTGATTTAAATTATTTTGCAGAAAATTCCACACTTCAAGGATTTCATTTTCATTTTAAAGATAATGAAATCCAACAAAGCAAAACTAACAGAATAAACTCAATCAAAGCAAAGTAGTGAAGTTAGTACAGAACTTCAAAGCAGGAAACTAGGAAAACAACAATGGCTACCATAGTATATCTCATTATCTTCACAATAGTTGTCCGTTTCATAAGATATAGCAAAATCAAACCAAAAAAAAAACAGAATAAAACTAATCAAATCAGAAATTGAATAAAGCAAAAACAATTAATCAGAACAAAGCAAAACTGTGAGAACAATATTGGATTTCAAAGACAAGATAGAAGAAAATCACCCATATTTGCTAGATTGCATACTCTTATCCTCACAGTAGTTGCTCAGAACTATGGTCTCAGAAATGCAAAGTCGACCAAACAATATAAGCATTCAGGTGCTTTTTGGACCTCAGTTGCTATCCCCTAAGCCTGTCCTCCCAACCAGCCGCTTGATTATGGGAGAGGGAGGTGTTGATTCTCAGCCCACATGCCTGTGGGCTCACAGGAGGACCTGAATTTTCTCCTCCTGGTCCCTGCATGGCTTGCACAACTTAGCAGAAAGCCTGGCTGGCTGGGTTCTTGGTTGGTTCCTCCCAGTAACAGCATGGCCCATTCTATGGAGGCACTGAGTTTTCTCTCAGGATTTCATTTACAGAACTACCAAATGTGCTGTCCTTTATCATTTCAGACTCTGTCTTTTCAAGTGTTTCTCATATGTCATAGAGTTTACTTTTCCAAAAAGGTTTTCTTGAAATTCCAATAACTCCATTTTCATATTTCAAAAATCTAACCCATGTTACCATAAACAATCAAGTTCTTCAAATTTGGCTTTTTCTGGAGAAGAAAAAAACCATAGTGTTAGCTGGGTGTAGTGGCTCATGTCTATAATCCCTGCACTGAAGAGGTGAGGCAAAAGGATCCTTGCAAATTCGAGGCCAGCCTGGGCTACAAAGTGATCTCAAGGCCAGCCTGCATGACACAGCAAGACACAGTGTCAAAAAATGAAAACAAACAAACAAACCCAGTTGCTGTCTCCATCTTACAGAACTGTGAAAGTCTGTTACTAAAATTCTCCTTTGGGACTACTACAATGATAGCAAATTCTTTATAGGTTTCCTGAAGGTTTGTAGGATTGTCAGCAAGTGCTGTAGAATTTTCTAAATGCATGTTTAGATTTGGAGAATAATTCAGCTGACTACTTTCAAGATCTCTTTGAAAAATCTAAAGTGTAGCATAAAATCTATGACAACCCTGAGATTGTTATGCCAGGCCACATCACTGACCTGTGGATATTTCTGTCCTTTTTCATTCATAAACAGGCTTTCTTCATCTAAGCAGCTGCAAATCTTCCCAGACTCATCCTCTGCTCAGCCCTGGAGCACCATTATACCTAAGTAAATCATTACACTGGACCATATTTTGCTGTGCACAGTGAAATCTAAAATCAGGCAGCTGTCAGATTATTGTTTTAGAATGATGATTATGAGAACTAAGATACCGGGAATGGTTTCACAGTTTTTCTTCAAGAAAACTCTCACCTTTCAGTTTCACCAAGTTTAGCAATACTTTTCTGGCTGGTGTCAAAGTGCCATCTGACACTTGATGTACAGCACCCAGCACTTTCACCACACAAGAGTGCACAGTGCTGTCCCACTGTGTGCAGTCACTCCAGGGACTCTCTTCTGGCCATCCTGGGGTGATCTTCCACTATCCATTATCAGGTTTTTTTTCCCCCTTGTACACATATTTTGCTTTATAAGGCTTGGTGTCTACAAACACATAAAATTTTTTAAAAAATGAAGACCAAATAAAAACTTACCCCTACACCAAAAATAGCTAACACTATTAGTTAACACTAAATAATTGGGTGTTGCCTGAATGAATAATCTATGGCAGTGATTTTCAGCTGGGCTTTCTCTGAAATTTTCTGGCCATCAGCACAAGGAAGCAATGTTTTTCTGACCACCATCTTTTGGCTTGCTCTGAGTGCATTTCCTACCTTATGGAGCTTTGGCTAACATCACAGAGAGGACAAGCAAATATATATGTACATGAAAGGAGCCAGTCTCTTAATTAGAACCTCCCTTCACTAAATTTTAGATATTAAATTTCAACTTTTCATAAGAAGACTCAAAGCTAAAATCTTCCATTAGTAAAAACAGATGTACTGAAACTCACACTCAGTGTGAGTGAAGTCACAGACCAAGCTTAAAGTGCCCCTTGGCAACAGGCAAAGAAAGAAATTGGACAGGTATAAGTCAAGAGCTGCCCAGTAGACCAGCAGTCACCAGAAGAACAGAACAAGTCTCCTTTTGTGACTTCAAAGGGAGAATGACCATCTTAACACCTTGATTCTGATTTTGAGTCCCCAACCTTTAAAAAACACATTTCTGCTGTTTTACACCATTTGGTTTGTGGTTCTTTAAGCTATTTCTGGAAAGCGACTATCACAATTCATGGGGTGTTAGGCACTGTAAAAAGTACTACAGGCAACAGTAGAAAGTAACCAAGACCCTTCATTGGGGGAGGCAGACCTGTCCCCATCCATCCTTGGTGTGAAGACAAAGCTCTTTTCCCAGGGAGTGCATGGTCAGGCATCATAGCTCAGCCCTCTGCTCATCTCCCTGTCAGATTTTGTGCTTTGACATCCCTCTACCCCACTTATAGTTAAAAATTCAGAAAACCTGAGATCTTTTGTGTCACCACACAGGGCATGGTGCTCAGTGCCTGTGCTGAGTTAGGATTACAGTGGTCAGGTACACACCCACACACCGACCTTCCCTCTAAACTGTGATTACCAGATGTCATGGCTTACTAAGCCAAGCACCCTGCACATGCTAGGCAAGAGCTCTGCCACCAAGCAATGTGCCCATCACTGTCAGGGATTTTTAACATCACTTGTATTACTTAGCAAGGTGCCTGACACAAGTGCCTAAAGACTACTGAAGAAAGAGGTTAAGGGCAAATCTAACTTGGCATGCTACTGCATGCCTGGAGGCCCAGCTGCTCAGAAAACTGAGGCAGGAATATAACTCAAGCTTAGGAGTAAAGCTTGCCTCTCAAAAAACAATAAATCTCAAATAATCACAAGAGATCTTTCTGAGGTCATGAATATACTCTATGGTGTGGGAAATATACAGGCAATATCAGATAATATAGAAGAAATATGTATAACCTGAATGCCACTCAGATATATATATATATATATATATATATATATATATATATATGTGTGTGTGTGTATGTATATATATATATATGTGTGTGTGTGTGTGTGTGTGTGTGTATGTATGTATATATATATTCACTAAAAAGACATGTAGGAGTTCATCACCACAGAACTTATACTTGACCCAAACTAGCAATTACCCTAAAACCCATCAACCAGTGGGTAGAAGAGACCAGCCAAGAGAAGAAACAAATCAAGGTGAGAAACACAGAGCCATCAGAAGAAAGACATCCACAACTACATGAAACAGGTCATAATGTAATGGCTTTGTGAATGAATTGATGTGTAAAACTCACAAATACAAAGATAAGTGAAAAAGTCAGACCCTCAAAAAACACAAATTGTAAGAGCACATACACGGATATAAATGCACATGCATATGTATAACTGATGAAACAGAACAAATTAAACTCTGGATAAGATTTATCTGAGGGGATGAGAGAGGAAGCAGCCGAAAAGAGCATAAGAGGTGGGTGTTCATTTCATTTATGAAAATTCATTGAATTCAACATTTTTCTTTATTATTCCTTGTTACCAAAGCTTCACTTTCCTTGTTGCCCTTTCTACAAACTTCCCAAAATTGACTCGCTTCTCCCTCTACACCTCCTGCCCATCTGTGAACTGCAGTGCTGGACTAGAGGGCTCCTGATGCAGCTGGGCTGAGTGAGAGGGATGGATGCTGGTTAATACTTTTGGAAGAAACAAAGCCAGCCAACAAGCTGAGCCTTTTCAGGGTGCAAAAACCACTTTAGGGGCCTTTTGTTCAAGCACACAGCATCTCTCAGACCCAAAACCTGCATGTGGACTCAAATAGAGTGGGACAAAGTCAACAACCTAGTCACCACCCTCTGGTCACCATCTCTCTGAGGCACCCTAAATCCCACCTAAAACCCTAGTTTAGAGCCATCAATGTGATAAGATGTCTTCCTCACATCCTACATTTTAAAAAAACCTTACAACCTTATAAAAAGAGATGTATTTAATATACCTGAGATTAGCAATCATTAATTTCAACACCATTTAAAAACTTTGCATGCATTTACTTAGATTTGACACTTAAGGAAAAATTTTGATTTTTTAACAGACATCTCTAGAAATCTAATAAGTATAGAGTACAATTTAGAGAGAGAGAGAGAGAGAGAGAGAGAGAGAGAGAGACTCATTAACCAATCCAATTGTATCTTATTTATGCAATAACAAAATGCTTATTTAACAAATTCCAGTACATGTAGATCAAGCTTTAAGTACTAGGACCAACTTTAAAGAGATGTAAAAATATTTTACCACTCTTTAACCTTTTGATGTACACTGTGTGACAGAGAGTACCTGTTATTTTTGTATGCACTAAATGTATGCAATCTTAAATGTACCTGAGATTCTCCTGATCTCAACAAAAACTGTCCTGGGATGGGGACAGAACATTCAACCACCAAAGCAGTAGGCAGCTGCTCCCAGGGCTTTTCTTGCATTAGTTCAGTCAAGAAGTTCCCACAGTCCTCTTTGCCTCCATTTGCATCCTGTTTCTGTTGTCAGGAAGTTTCTAACAATATGGGGACCATCCTGAGAGAGCCAGGTCCCACTGCAGGGGTTGAACAGTGGAGGACAGAGAACTCCACAGGCACCTAGGAAATTTACGGGTGCACAGCTGCAGAGCAAGGCCAAGTCAGGGAGCTGACAACACTAAGAGTGAGTAGCAGATGGAAGGCAGCTGCTTCCTAATGCAGCCTAATAGGATGGCAGGCCAGGCTGGACAGGAGTGAGCTGTGGGATGGTAGAGGATGAGCCAATTGGATACGAAGGGTAATCAGACCTCAGGGATGGAGGCTTCAGCTAACTGCCTTAGCAGAACACTTGATAAAACTGGACAATGCAGATATGAACATAGAAGCCAAAAAAGAACTCTGCATGAAGAAGACGAAATAAATATAGGTTGAAAAATTAAAACAACACTGAGATTCCATCTCATCACAGAAACAATGACTATGTCAAGAGATCAACCAATAACAAATGCTGGAGGGGCTGTGGGGAAAAGGAACCTTCTCCACTGCTGGTGGGGCTGTAGACTGGTGCAGCCACTGTGAAAATCACTGTGGAGATTTCTCAAAAAACTAGAATTGCAGTTCCCATTTGACCAAGCTGTGGATGACAATTTAACTTAAACTAGTTTAACTTCTGATCATCACAGGGCCCTCATGCTATGCTAAGCCTTATCACTGTTTGTACTAGAGGAAGTATTATAGATGCATTGTGTTTAAGGTACTGAATGCAGAACCTTGAGTCTCAGTGGAATCCTGCTGGGACAGGACAACAAGCTTTGCTAAGATGTGTCCAAAGGACTAGTAAATGTGAAGGCCAGGTAGAGCCAGAGATGGTCCCTGGAAAGTTAAACAATTAGTTACCACCTATCTGACCTTTATTCTTCTGACATTTGCAGCTGTTCTTCTTAAAGAAAAGACTGATAAAAAGCCAGAGAAAACTGTACTTTGGGCTCAGTCCTACAGGCTGCTGCCCCTCCCTCATCCCATAAGTTGGTCTCTTGTTTTCTTTTCATCACCACACCTTGTTTTGGGGACTTGTCTCCTCATACAGTCCAACACCAGCTCTTACTCTTCTGAGTGTTTCCCAGAAGAATTAAAAACATCGTACCACAGTACTATATGTGTGCCCATGTTCATAAAACACAATTTTTAACAGCCAGACCTTGGAAACAACATGAATGCCAATGAAGTAAAGAATGAATTAAAAAGATGTGGAATTTTTATATAATAGAGTAGTAATCAGCCACAAAGGAGGATTAACTTGAGAACTTTATAAGTAAATGGATGCACCTAGAGACCATACTCACAAAGGAAATGAACCAGACTTGCATATGTAAACATCCAAATGTCTACCTAGTTTGAGAAGCTGAAAGAAATTATTTATATATATATAAATATATATATTTATATTTGTATATGTATGTATATATATATATATATATATATGATAGCTAATAGTCATATTACTGAGTTCTTTTAGTTCACTTAGGAGAAATGTTTGTGCTAACATTGCTCAGACAGTTAAATGCAGACATATTGTATCCTGAGTAACTCATTTAAAGATGACAGTATGTAACATATTAACCGTTCTTACCATGTATTTATCATGTCTTGAAATTTTATTTTAATTTTTCCTCTTTAAAATTAAAAAAAAAGAGCGACTAGAGATTTAGCTCAGCGGCCTAAGCACCTGCCTTGCAAGCAGGCGGTTGTGAGTTCAATCCCCAGTACCGATAAAAAAATTTTTTTTTAAAAGAAAGAAACATAGGTTAAAAGGAGACCCATCCAAAAATCATAATTTAAAAATTTCATTTATAAGAAAGAACTCCAGCTTCAGGATACAAATTTATCCAAAGTTACAATGTCTTTTTTTCCTTTCTCAGAAACTCACTCAAAAAAAAAAAATCCAATGTCTTAAAGATAAAATAAAGCTTTAAACTTGGCCTTCTCTTGCCACTTACCTAGAAAATGGGCCATTACCTGTCACCTGTAAGTTGACTCCTGCTTTCTATAGATTCATAAATTCCACAGATGTCCATCCCCAGAACACAGAAGCACCCTAGACCTAGATGATAAGGTGCTTCATTCTCTGAGCACCTGCACTCTCTTCTGACTATTTGCCTCTTTGAGTCTGCTTACTAAATTTACCTGAGCCTCTCACAGGGATATATACATAGCAATTCTCCTACATGACAAGACAGGAACTTATACACCAGGCCCAGGATGAGTGGAGGTCGCCATCTCCTATTTGTGCAGACTGCTCAGACCCTGTCAGGGGACCAAAGGATCCTGATTAGGGTTTGGGCAAGGAGAGAATAGTTGTCAGACACAAATGCAAGTGACACATGTCACTACCCACTAGAAACCTTAAGAGTCAGGGCTGTGAAAGAAAATAAAATGAAATCAGGGAAGCTAAGACTTTGTGAGGAAAGTCAGGAAATGCCTACAGCAGAGTACGCTAACCTGCTGAAGGTTAAACTGCAGAATGTTCCCTAGACTTGGAGAACAACTGAAGATTTCTCCTCCTCCTCCAACACCTCACCCAAGAAGATCCTTGTTAAATTACAGTCACATGCATGTGTGACTCGTGTCTGCCTAGCCAGGGAGCTGTCTCTGAAAATAACTCTGTGGGAATCCCCTACAACAGATTTCACAGCATCTACCTTATGGAGCTGCCTTGAGGGGGTGCACCTGAATTGCAACAGGGTTTCCCATGTACTATTTATTTTGACTTCTGTTTTTTGTAGGTTACACTGAACAATTAGTAAAAATTCTTTTTGCTCTGCTGTAAGAAGGGCAGTGTCCTACTGAGGGGAAGGAAGTGCAGGCGATGTGAGTTAGACACCATTGTTGGCCCCTGAGGGACACACACGTGACATGTTTTTTTTGGGGGGTGTCTGATGGTTTGGATTGTAATTGTCCCTCAGAGATCCTTGTGGTAGAGGCGTGGTCATCAGCCTGTGGCACCACTGGGAGGCCAGCATGCAAGAATGTAAACATAACAACACATACAGAGGCTGGACGATAAAGACACAATTGCTCTCTCTGCTTGCTGCCTGCTGCTGCTGTGCTGATGTCTGTCTCCCTGCTGTCTCTGGGGACCTCACAAGCAATTTAGCCCTTAGCTTTCTCAATTCTGATAGATATGAATGCAAGGGAGTAAAGTTCCCACCAGCAAGGAGGAGGTTCTGAGTAGGATGCCTATGAGGGAGGATTTATCTAAAGTTTTTAATGGGTTTAGAAAAGAGCTACCCTATGGAAGACTGCCTACTTTTCAGGGTTCAATCTATGTAGTGTTGTGGGGAAACATTCAGACTGCTTCACAGTTCAGAGACATCTAAAGACAACTGAGGACATGACCTGCTTGTCTGCACAGGCACACAGTGGGGGTACAGTTATGTAACCATGACTTAACACAGGTGAACTCCCATGTGCTGGTGAGAGCACTACACAAGAATGTAAATATGAGATAACAACCTGTGTAAGAATTATACAACAAAAACATTGGCTTTCTGCTCTGCTCCTTGCTGCCTACCACTGTTGCTGATGTCTTGAAAATGTACGTTCTCTAACCTTGGGACCTCACCCATGATAATCTTCCTTGAGTCCCCAAAACAGGCCAAAAAGTGCTCACATAGTGCCCATGTACAGCCCATGTACCCTTCAGCCAATGGCCTGCCTGGTCATGTTCTGGAAAGGTCCTGAACAGCTGAAGGACAGTCAGCAGATGTTTTTGTAAGGTTCCTGTAGGGTCACAACTCAGCAGGCTCAGTTTTGAACATACTGACTCCATTTTGGAGCTGCCATCCTTAATGCCTGGTAGAATCCTAACTCTGTCTTCAATGACTCCTGTTAAAATAATGTAAACCTAATTAATCACTCTGGAACCATGTCTACACTAAATTATTTAAAGGAAACTGGAGGCTAATAATGTACCAATGATAGTTACCTGTCTACATAGAAAAAGAGCAAATATTTCTAATTTTTCTCCTTGTTTGCTGCACTTTTTGAAATATATAAATATTATCATAATTACTTAAAGAATGATTGAGGGGCAAACAGAAAAAGAAAAACTAGAAGATGGGGAGAGGATTGAGTGATGAAACTTTCAAAGCTCCCTTGTGAGGTGACCTGATTTAGGCCTCTGCTGCCTCCCACTGCAGGACAAGACCTTGTACTATTGTTTTCCTTAGGGAACCACAAGAGCCTTTTCCTTCATCTTTGAAGGCCAGAGATGCAAGTTTGAAGGAGCAGCTGCAAAATGGTTTCCTCTGGCCACTTCTCACTCATGAACTCCATGGAAATTCTATTTCTTACCTCCATTCTCTACACAGCTGCTAACATAAGTGATCATTTTTAAGTGAGAAAACTAAGTGTGGAAAAGTGACTGGATCTGTTCAAGGTCATTTCTGCAATAGGAGAGTCAGCATGCAGACCCTGTTCCTGGTGTCTGACAGCCCCCTTCCTGCCATCTGAAGTTAGGGGGTCATTCTGCTAGAGTACATTGCTTGGGTACAAAAGAAAACTTCTGTCAGTGATAACAAGATTCTTAGCCTTGGGCCTCTTGATTCATTTCCCACTTGCCAGAGTCTGAGCCTTGAATACAGCCAGTGATGTTTTCCCAGCAATCTAGGCTCTCCTTATGCATGCAAACCCCCAAAGGGGCAAGAAATTAGTAAGGGAATAAGCAAAGTCTACATTAGCATGTAACTGCACACATGCTTTAAAATTTGTTCAATCTCCTTTCCATAAAAAAAATAATTATTGACACATACTAGTTGTATAGAGTAAGGAGATTCATTATGATATTTTCATATGTGCATATACTGTGCATTGATAAGTTTGTCAACCCTGCTCCTACCTTCTCCCTCTCTCCTAACTGTCTTCTCAGGCCTGTGTAGACCCTCTTCTATTTTTTTTTTCTATTTTCCACATATTGGAGAAAACATGCAATATTGGTCTGTGTCTGAATAATTTTGTTTAACATGATATCCTCCACTTCCTTGAATTTTTCTGCACATGTCCAGATTTCATTCTTTTTTATGGTTGAACAGGATGTGTGTGTGTGTGTGTGTGTGCGTGTGTGCATCTGTGTGTGTGCATGTATGCACAAGTGCATGCCATGTTTGTTTTGCCCATTCTCCTGCACACAGATACCTAGACTGATTGCTTGCCATGGTTATTGTGAATAGTGCCTCTCTTGCTCCTTTCTTGCTCATTGGAAATGGTTGTAAAATAAAGCCTCATTGCAAAATTTTATAATTATTACTCAATTTTCTGGTTTGATTAGGCTCAGTTGGGTAGTTCTTGATTACAGTAGACTGTTGTATAACTTCATTGAGCTTGTGGCTAAAACTGCAATTCCCTGGTGAGTCATTTGGGCTGGACATCCACCATAGTACATTCCCATGGCCTAAACTCCAGGAATAAGGAAGGGAGGGCTGGAATGTATCTTGAGGTACAGCACTTGCCTAGCATGCAGGAGGTCCTGAGTTCCATGCCCAGCATAAGATTGTATAAAAGCTCACAATTGATTTCTAAAACCATATGGTGAATGAAAACTGGATAAAGGAGAATTATTTGCTATAATAAAGCAAAAGAAATGACAAGTTTAGTGCCTTCAGAGAGGAGAACCGATGAGACCATATTTCACTGCAGAGCCTTGGAAGTAGTGAAATTCTGTGTGCCACAAATCTATAATTGTATACTGTTTTTTTTTCTGTCAACAAGAGCACACTATTCTTTTGTCAGGCATTGAGTTGGGTACTCAGAAACACTGATTATCAGTTATCTTAGTTACTTTTCACTGGTTGTTAGGACAAAATGCCTGACACTCAGTATGAAAGATGGAAAAGGTTTATTTCTTACAGGTTGCAGGTTTCAGTCCAAAATCAGCTGGCTCCAAGGAAAAATGACATAGCTAAGGAGCAGCAGTTTATTCTGGCTGCAAACAGCAAGCATGAACAACAAAAGTGAAAGAAACACCTTCTTCTCTCAGGTACACTGTAGGCTGGCTCCACCTGGGCAGGTATAGCAGACATACCACCAATCTGAGCACTAGACAATGAAGCAATCAGAAATACTGGATTTAGCCACATCCATGATTGCATGAGGCTTGGGAGGGGCACTGAGATAAACAATGACAACCGTAGAGGCAAAGAGCCTGCTCTCATACTCTCACCATAAAACTTAGTCTACTGAGGTAGAGGGGATATTTATCAAATCACTATCCAAATATAGGCTGAGCATTCCTAATCTGAAATTTGAAGTCTGAAATGCTTCAAAGTCCAAACGGTTTGGATACTGCTGTAGTGCCAAAAGTGGTAAATGCCTCAACAAGAAATTTTTTCAAATACAAAATGTTTTTTAATTAAGAATATTGGCACAGTTTAGGTGTAAATAATGATCATGTTAATCATGGGAAATTTGCAACATACATGATATAATTTTTTTCTCCATTCCCCTACCTTTCCTTCAACTCCCTTCCCCTCCTTATTTATGAAAGCTTTGTTTCCCTCATTTCTCATCCTTTTTAATCTTTTCCCATTGTTCCTTTCTCCCTCCTCCTTCCCTACCTCCCAATCTCATTAGATAATATTCACAATATCTATTTTATTTTAGTCCTTTTCTACATTTCAGAGTCCCACACCAGAGAAACAACACACTACACATGTCAAACACAAAATTATGAAAAATATTGTATAAAATTGTTTTCAGGCTATGAGTATGAAGTATATATGAACTATAAATAAATTTCAGGTTTAGACATGGGTCCCACCCTCTAGACAACTTATTATGTCTGCGCAATTTCTCAAATAAATGAAAAAATCAGAAATTCCAAACACTTCTGGTCCCAATCATTTTGTATAAGGGACAGTGAATATGCAGATGTTTAATTAACAACTTCAAGGAAGAAGTACAAGGGCAGATCAAAATATACAGCTAATATTCAAACTTGTTAAATTTACTAAAATAAAAGATATGTGTCCATTAATCTTCCTTAAAAAATCTCCTCCTTAAAAATGAATTAATAAAATGCACCTCCTTGCTTCAAACACACTTCTACATTTGTTCTTGCAAATTTGAAAGCAGTTTTGGAAGTCCTCTTTTGTGAGTGTCCTTACAAATTGAGATAAAATATAGTGAGTGTTGCTGCTGAGTGCCATCCAATGGAAATGAAAGCTCATAAATACATTATGGTGTGTAGTAGTCAGGGGTTGTACACAGAGAACAACTAGGATTAGGACATGGAGTTTATATTTTTTATAATTGTCACCGGAAGTTAACACAGGAAAATGTAGGAAATCTATCCACAACACCAAAGACACAGATTATGTAGTCAAGAGCCTAAACCCCATAGCACATGTCCCACATAAGTCCATATAAAACCCAGAGCTCAGGACAATGCCTCCCATGAGGCCAAGTGGAGTTCGAGAGCCCACAAGAAGGACTCACCCCAGTCTTTTTTACGGATCCATGCCAGGATGACCCAAGGGTCAGTGGTGGAAGCCAGAGTCTATGCCAGCAGGATGAAGGAGCTGTGCTAGTGGGATGAGGGTTCTATGCTGAAGTGGAGGAGTCACACTCACAACAAAGACCAGGGCTATCCTGAAAGTCACCGCAGCTGTCCTCAGTGACAGGGAGGCCCCGAGCTCCTCCAATGACAAACATAGTAAGGTACGTACCAGGAAGCAGTGTGAGGAGTTGATCCTGGAGATAAAGCAGCACATGTCTTCCTCTCCAGAGACAGGAAGCAATGCTCAATATGAGGACCAAACCCCTTCCAAGAGAACCAGCAGCTCAGACAGCAACTCCTAGGAAAACCCACAATGCCTCCTTAATGCCTCAACCTTCAACATCTCCCTTCTTGTCCACCTACGTATCCTGGCAACTTTCCTCAGGTGGAGCATCGTCACTCATGCTGATGTAATCCAGCTGGTGTTAAGTTGACCACCAGTTCTTAATCCATAACATGGTGTGCCCTTATTTACCTGTTTCACCAGTTCTGGACCCTTGTGACTTCTGATTCTTCCCCAAAATCAAAATTACCATGAAAGTTAAATAGTTTGAACTAATTAAAAACAGTGAGGCAGCCACAACAACAAAACTAAAGACCCATATAAGAGGACTTCCAGAATTGATTCAGAAGAAAATGGCATGAATGATGGAATAAGTGTATTTAAAGGAAGAAGGAACTGGGTGTGGTGGTGCATACCTGTAAACACAGCACTTGGGAGGCTGAGGCATAAAAATCTCTGGGTTTGAGACTAGCTTGGGAAACACAGTGAGTTCAAGGCCAGCCTGAATTTCATAGCAAAACCCTGTCTCACAAAACAAAGAACACCTATCTGATTGGTTCAGCACAGTTTTGAATTTGTATGAAAATTACTGACTCGCTGAAGATGGAAGACCTTCCCTGAGTGTGGTGGGGAACCAATAGGCCTGCATCCTGGAGGCAGTAAAAAGGGAAAGGAGAAAGTCTGGCTTCTGCCTGTTCAGAAGAGTTTGAGTTCTTGCCATCACCTTATGTGTCATTTCCAGGCTCCTAGCACAGGTTCTGCTTCCTGCCAGGGACTCTACAGTGTCTCTGCAGTGAGCTCCAGGCCTCAGGCTTGTGAGTGGATGTTTTGCATGTCCAATGAGCACCTGGCCATTTTGAGTTCTTCACCTGACTCTGCAGATGGCCATCTTAAGCTCCTTTGTAAATCCTTTATGTAGCCTTTATGTACACAAATTACATAAGTATCCTTTATGTACACAAATTATGTACAGAACTCCTTATGTACACAAATTAAATCTGATTCTCTAGTGAACCCTGACACAAACTGCCTCTAGCTACTTGTGCAACCTTCCAGGAACAATTTCATGCCTCACTCATGTGAAAAATCCAAAGCGGAACTGCAGTGGTGCTGTGCTAAAGTATGGTTTAGTTAATGGAAATGTTGGTGCCAGGCCCACTGGCTTAAAATTTTGTACGCTGCTTTGTCAGTGGAAAAAGTATTTAATGTTGGTGTCTAGACTCACACAGCTATGAAAATGAAGATAATTCCTAACTCACACTCTTGTAAGAATTAACATATGTGAATCAACTCAGAGAGGCCCCGGCCTGACTCCAGTAAGTGCTACATATGCTTGTTAGTGTATTATATTAACATGTAAACATACTTTTAAGATATAAAGAAATCAGAGGGCAGTACTGAAAACCCTCATTTCTCTGTAATAAAAGAAGGATAACAACACCAATAACAATGGTAATAGAACACTTGGCATATGCTAGGAAAAATGGGAAAAGCTCTTAAGGTTTTTATTGGATCTTCACAGCAGTGCCAAGAGATGAGTATTGCCATTCATCATGGTTTGTGTTTTTAATGGAAAAAAAAACCACAATATTTCAAAGCGAAATAATAGGAGAATAACAATAGTGGAAATTGAGGCTCCCAGAAGAGAAGCAGTGTGCCTAAGGTGCCAGGCCCGGGAAGATTTGAGTCCAGACATCTTATAAATTCCAAGCCTAAGACTCAGTCCTCTTCTCTGCTTCCTCTCATAGTGGGCCTGGGGCTGGGTCTCCCAAAAGCCTTATCAGAGACCTCCAACTGCAGCCAAACCCTGCCTCAGGGGGACCTTAATCCCCCACTGTCACGCCCACTGCTTCATTGTTGCCTCACAGGAGGGCTCTGCACCTACTGGGTCCCAGCTTCTGGCCCCGCCCCTTGCCCCGCCCCTCAGACTGCTTGGCCTCACCCCTGGCCTCAAAGGAAGGTTACACTCCTCCTGGACCAACCTGGGCAGGCCACACACATGGACATCCCTGAGCCACGCGCCTCCATATCCCAGCTCAGTCCTGCCCTGCCCTGGCCTGCTTGTCAGTGGATGCTGGTCTTGTGCATGGAGTCGCCATTTTGGCGCTAGCGACTGTCGACTGTCTAGAGATCAGAGCACTCTTCCTTTGGCGGCCTAGGCTGTGGAGTTGCCAGGGCTGGGGTCTGGGCCAGGTAGGTGAGGGAGAGCAGGCAGAGAGTGGCAGCACGGGCCGGTGGCCCTGACATTACAGCTGCAAGTGCCCCTGGTGGGGTATCCAGGCAGGGTGCCCAGGGTCATGGGCCTGGGAGACAGAGGGCGTGGCCCTGGGGCGACCTGGCCGCGTGTCCACAGGGCCCTTCTCCCTTCCTCCCTGCTTTCTGTTGATGGTCTGCGTGGCCAGTCCTAGGTCGTTTCCCGAATTCCTTGGCCCTGCCAGGCACTGCTGAGAGCCTAGCCCTCATGTGGGACCTGTGGCAGGGTGGCTCTGGGTCTCACATGGCCTCTGCTGTCAGTGAGCCTGGCCATGCTGAGCTGCGGATATTTACCTCCAAAATGACGATTTCATTCCACTCGGAGCTCCTCCTGCAGAGACTGAGAGAGGACCCAGAAGTTACAGTTAAGATAGCAGTTATTATTCTACCTGCACATGCTTTGGCTCCAGTCCCACATTGATAAGGGGGTTCTGCTTCTTTAAATATTGGTGCCACTTGGGTGTTTAGTTTTGTGAGCAGACTGAATGCAGCATGGGGCTTTGACAAGGCGAAATGTGACCATTAGGGTTTAAAAATATAAATCCACAAATAAAAATAATTCAGCCACATTGCTGAACCCTGCTGCAGAATACCCATCTTGCCCATATTCAGCTGTCTCTAATGATTACTACCCTGTTCTGCTCATATCATATATTTGCAGGGTGTTGAATATTTATATGACATGCATAGGTAGACTTGTACTTTGTTGTCCTGTTACTGACCGTGTACACAAGTCTAGTTCCTCTTGGAAAAACTGCATTGAGCATATATCTTCTTTTTCTTGGGAAAAATTCCAGAAATTGAAAATACTAAATCAAAGTTCTTTATTCTTTCCCTGGCACTTGATATGAATTGGTTCTTAAACAAGGCATGTTTACAGTAGACATTTTCAAAACCTAGGTATTTGCCCAGTTATCTGGAGAAATTTGGAGTTCAGCATGGCGTTGTCATTTTCTGTGCAGGCTGAGAGACAGGCCACACATCCTACTATTACATTTTGTTTTTATGTCATGTACCATGTTCATCCTTTTGTTTTGATTGACTCTATTCTGCTTGATTTCATTTGGTTTTATCCTCTTTACAATAAAAAATTTAAAAAAAACCACTTTCTTGCAAGGTATGGTGGTGCATGCCTGTAATCCCAGCACTCGGGAGGGTTAGACATGAAGATCACAGATAGTTGGAGGCTAGCCTGAAATACATGGTGAGTTCAAGGTCAGCCTGCAGTACATAGCAAGACCTTGTCTCATAACAAAACGAATAAACCCTTTTTCTTTTCTTCTTTTAATGTAGCACAAGTAGATATTAATAAAGAAAATATGAAAACATAAATAAAGTTTTCATACTATGCAGTTTATATACTATGAAACTATAGTATACATTATGTACTATAATATATATTATATAACTTTATATACTATGAAACTGCATAGTATATACCTGCATAAGCTATATACCTGCGCACTTTTAAAATTTGTTTTGATTTAAATTTGTTTTTTTTTAATTTTTGGGATAGGGTCTAAATAATTTACTCAATTCCCCAATTTGGGTTTAATCTTGTGTTCCTCGTTCCTTAGACTCCCAGAGTGCTGGGAGTACAGGTACAGGCTATCCTCACTTAGAAATTCACAATGGTTATGTATGTTTATGGGATAAAATGTGCTTCTGATCTGTGACTCCTTTGTAAAACGAATGAGTCTAGTTAATTTATCTACCACCTTCCTAATCTACAAATTCTTTCACAGTGACTGGGACTACAAATCCCGTTGTTTAGCAGTTTTGAAAGCTATCCTCCTTATTAACTGTGATCATCATACAGTTTAGTAGAGAACTGAAAATTTGTTCTCCACCGTGACTGAGATTTTGTATTCTTAGTTGAACATCCTTCTTTCCTCTTCCCTCATGGAACTGATCATTTCTAAAATCAAAGTGACGAAGAAAGGTGTGGAGATTGAATCTACTTGGGGCACACAGCTCTTCAGAAAGACCAGGCAATGGTACTCTGCAGCCCCTCACATTGCTCCCTGGTTTTTGTTTTTTGTTTTTTTTTTCCTTAACAGAATTCTGGGAATTGAATGCAGGACTGTCTTAGGTACTTTTTACTGGTTGCTGAGAAAAAATACCTGATGCCAA
Source organism: Cavia porcellus (assembly GCF_034190915.1). Taxonomy (NCBI): domain Eukaryota; kingdom Metazoa; phylum Chordata; class Mammalia; order Rodentia; family Caviidae; genus Cavia; species Cavia porcellus. Next base: position 8,489,982 of record NW_026947515.1, read on the forward strand.
AAGTTGGGAAAGAAAACATTTATTTCTTACAATTTTGGGACATTTCAGTCCATACTTAGTTGGCTCCAAGGCAGGCTGGCATGGTGGGGTTATAGTTCATGGTAGCTGCAAACAGCAAGGAGGAAACAGGCAAAAGAGAAAGACAAGCCTTCTTCCTGCCATTACATCAGATGCTGTCTCCACCCCTAGACCAGTGTAGCACTCACACCCCTAATCCAAGTGCTACAGAATGAACCAATCACAAATGCATAATGTAAATGCATTGTAAGGCCGGTGTCACAGGGAAGAAGACCCCAAGGACCCACGTCTCTAAGGGGAAAAAAGCTTTATTTCCATGTGCATGGGGTCCGTCCAGCAAACTAGTGCGGAGGACCCCGAAGGGAAGTTACACAGGGTTTTTAAAGGCATAAACCGCAAAGCAGGCGAGGTTACAGAAGCAGATCGCATTGGTTAGTTTTGAACGGTGCAGGGCTTGGCAGGAGCTGATTGGAGGGCCTCAGGGTTGGGTAACTTTGGTGCCCGGGGGTCGTAGCCCGGTCACTGTGTTCCCAGAACAGTAGTCTTATCTTGCCTAACCCACTGAGACAGAACATTCTGCGGACCCGCAGAAAGTCCCTTCCTGTTTTGTACAGATAGCTCGGGGGTTGCAGCTGTAAAGTTAACTCTTTCATTTCCCCCTTTTCTTGTGAATAACCTTTAATCTTAAAGGTCCTGTTGAGGGAGGGGGTTAAGCAGTGCAGCTTTAGCTTCAGGGGGTTATCAGACCGTTTGAGTTCCCAGTGACCGTCCTCTGGTGCCGAAGCCGGTTTCAGATGCGACGCATGGATCCAAGAGGTGATGCCGTCAACCTTTACCGCTGTGGGGGTGGTTAGTAGGATCTGGTATGGTCCTTTCCAGCGAGGTTGTAGGGTCTCTTGTTGGTGGCGCTGGACGAGCACGAAGTCTCCCGCCTGGTATGGATGTGGTATGGGAGATTCGCTGGGAGCGTAGGCTGAGGCTAGCTGTGTCCACAAATCCCTTTGTAGGAGGTCAAGGGTGATGAGCCTGTCAGACAAGGAGGTTGGTAACAGGGTGGAATGTTTAGTCAAGGGAGTGAGATCCCAAATGGGGGGTGGAGTGCCAAAGAGGATCTCAAAGGGAGTGAGGTTAGGAGGTTTGACTGATGGAATATTCCGCGCGCGAAAAAGAGCATAAGGCAGGAGCATCGTCCAATCTTTTAAGCCAGTCTCATGAGCTAATTTAGTGAGGGTCTCCTTAATAGTTCTATTCATCCTTTCTACCTGTCCTGAACTTTGCGGTCTATAAGCACAATGTAATTTCCAATCAATCCCCAATATGTTGGCCAATCCCTGACTTACCTTAGCCACAAACGCCGGCCCATTATCAGACCCTATTACCTTTGGTAGTCCAAACCAGGGAAAAATTTCTTCTATCAACTTCTTCGTGACTATGGCAGCAGTTTCCTTTTTGGTAGGAAAGGCCTCAATCCATCCGGAAAAGGTGTCCACAAAGACTAACAGATATTTTAGTCCATACCGGGCAGGTTTAACTTCAGTAAAGTCTACTTCCCAGTGTTGTCCAGGCCTGGAACCGCATAGTCTTTTGCCTGGGGCCAGCTTAGTAGGATAGGCATTGGTTAATTGACAAGCCTTGCAGTTAGTCACAACCCGTGTGGCAACCTGATGTATGGCAGTGGGAGATACCCCAGGAAAATCTTGGCATTGGGCCAATAGACATAGCTTCTTAACCCCCAGGTGGGTGAGCTGGTGGGCCTGTTGAATGTAAGCAGTCAGGTCTGACACCTCAGAGGTTTGGTTAATTTGAGCTTCCTCTTTAGGAGGATTTTTGATATCAGTCACCAACATCTGTGAGCTACCCATAGCTGCAGATTTCGCTGCCTGGTCGGCCAGGTTGTTTCCCTTTGTAATGGGATCAGTTCCTTTTTGATGGCTGTTACAGTGTGTTATTGCCACCTTCTGGGGTAACATGACTGCAGCCAACAGTTGAAGAATCTCCTGTTTGTGTTTTATCTCTTTGCCTGCAGAGGTCAGGAGTCCCCGCTGGTGGTATATGGCCCCATGGATGTGGGCCGTTGCAAAAGCATATCGGCTGTCCATGTAGATGTTTGCCCACTTTCACGTGGCGAGCTCTAGAGCCTTAGTAAGAGCGATCAGTTCGGCCTTCTGGGCCGAGGACCCATCTTCTAGTCTGGCTGTCCAGATAACATTGGAATGATCAGTCACAGCCGCCCCAAAAGCATATCGCTTACCTTGAATCAAGAAGCTACTCCCGTCAGTGAAGTAGGTCACCTTAGCATCGGGCAAGGGGTAATCCAACAGGTCTGATCGCACCCCGGTTTCCTCTGCCAGGATATCTTGGTAGGTATGAAGAATTGGTTCTGGAGTTTCTTCTGGTAGTAGGGTTGCTGGATTGAGGGTCACCGGGGGCCCAAAGGTTATTTTGTCTTTGTTGAGTAAGAGGCTTTGGTAACGTGTGATCCGGGCATTTGAGAGCCACCTATCGGGAGGTTGGCGGATGACGCTTTCTAGCGTGTGTGGGGCAATAATATTTAATTTTTGTCCCAAAGTCAGTTTGTCAGCGTCCTTAGTGAGCAGGGCCGCTGCTGCAATGGCCTTTAAGCATGGTGGCCATCCGTTTGCCACGGTATCTAGTCTCTTTGAGAGGTAAGCCACCGGTCGTTTCCATGGCCCAATGGTCTGGGTCAGCACTCCTCTAGCTATTCCCTTTTTCTCTTCGATGAAGACAGTGAAGGGCTTATTTATATCAGGTAGGGCTAGGGCCGGGGCAGATAGGAGGGCTCGCTTGATGGCATCGAAGGCCTGTTGGTGATCCTTCCCCCAGACAAAGGGTGATCCTCCCTTAAGCAATGGGTAAAGGGGAGCTGCCAAGGATGCGAATCCTGGGATCCACAGCTGACAAAACCCCGCCGTACCCAGAAATTCTCGAAGCTGTTTTTGGCTTTTGGGGGCGGGGATCTGGACCACAGTCTGTTTTCTAGCCTCAGTGAGCCATCTCTTTCCCTCCCTTAGGGTGTAGCCCAGGAAGATTACCTCTCACTTGCAGATTTGAGCCTTTTTTGCCAATGCCCTGTATCCTAGAGCGGCCAACTCATGTAGGAGATCTTGGGTCCCATTGTTGCAGTCCTTCTCTGTATCTGCCACCAGAAGCAAGTGGTCCACATATTGAAGTAGAGTGAGGTCCGGGTGTTGAGCCCGGAATGGAGCTAGATCTTTGTGGAGAGCCTCATCAAAGATAGTTGGGCTGTTCTTGAATCCCTGGGGGAGGCGCGTCCACATCAACTGTCTATTTATTTTGGAGTCTGGGTCTGTCCATTCAAACGCAAGCAGAGATTGGCTGTCCTTATGAAGGGGTAAGCAGAAAAAGGCATCTTTCAAATCTAGGACAGTGTACCAGGTTCTGGATGGGTTTAAGCCACTGAGGAGATTATAGGGGTTTGGCACAGTGGGGTGGATGTCTTCCACCCTTTTGTTGACCTCTCTCAAATCCTGTACTGGCCTATAATCATTGGTTCCTGGCTTTTTAACAGGGAGTAGTGGTGTATTCCATGCAGATCGACAGGGGGTTAATACCCCCTGATCTAAAAGTCTCTGTATATGTACCTTGATTCCTTGGTGGGCTTCTCTGCCAATGGGGTACTGTCTAACTCGGACGGGGGAGGCAGTGGCCTTTAGAGTGATCACCACAGGTGGCTGTTGGTTGGCTAGTCCCAATCCAGCCGTTTCAGCTCAGGAGTCTTTGAAATTAGCTAACCAAGCAGGAGGAACAGGCTGAAGACTCTCTGATCATTATAGAGCCTATATTCATCTTCCAACTTCAGAGTCAATATTGTGACTATGGGCTGTTCAACCTTCGGGTTGCGGAATGTCACCTGAGGTCCCTGGGGCTCAAAGGAAATCTTTGCCCCTAATTTAGTTAACAGGTCCCTTCCTAACAGGGGAGCAGGGCATTCTGGGATGACCAGTAAGGAATGTTTTACTTTTCCTTTTCCCAGGTCGACTGTGCGTTCGGTGGTCCATGAGCGGTATTTGCTTCCATTAGCCCCTTGAACTAGCGATTTCTTGGTTGAAAGGGCTCCCAAGGGGGCCTGAAGGGCTGAGTAAACAGCTCCTGTGTCGACCTCAAATTCCACGGGAGTCCCCTCCACCTTAAACGTTACCCGGAGCTCGGGGAGGGGAACCGAGCCCTGAAGTCCCTATTCCTCTTCATCTAAGGCGAGCATGGGGGCTCACTGCCACTGTGAGGACTGCCTTTCTCGTTCTTCTTTGGCTCTCTTTCTTTTAAGCTTCTCACAGTCTTTAATTAGGTGTCCTTTCTCCTTGCAATATGCACATTGGTCAGGGTCTAATGGGGGGCGATTGGGCTTTCCCTTTCCAGTCTCAGGCTTACCCTGAATAACTGTGGCCAACACCTTTGCCAATTCCTTGTTTCGTCTTTTGTCTCTAGCTAACTCCTTTTCTTCCTCTGTCTCTCATTTATAGTAGACTTTCTCAGCTTCCTTAACGAGATCCCTCAGAGTTAGGTCTTGTAGACCATCTAGCCTTTGGAGCTTACGTCTTATATCAGGAGTTGATTGCCCTATGAAGGCCATGGCGATTGAGCCCTGTCGGCCTTCATCTTCAGGGTCAAAAGGTGTGTACCGTTGGTAAGCCTCTATCAAGCGTTCTAGAAAAACTGAGAGAGTCTCTGTGGGCCCTTGAGTTATTTCTCTTACCTTGGCCAAATTGGTAGGGCGCCTAGTGGCCACCCGGAGACCCACCATTAGAGTCTGGCGATAGATGGAAAGATGCTGCCTACCGTCAGGAGAGTTGGGGTCCCAGTCGGGGCGCTTTAGTGGGAAAAGATCGTCAATTCGATCAGGTCTCTGGGTGGGTCTGCCGTCATCTCCTGGAACATTTTTTGGGCCTCGAGAAGGATTCGATCTCTTTCCTCGGTGGTGAACAGGATCCCCAATAGTTGTTGGCAGTCATCCCATGTGGGTTGGTGTGAGAACATGAGCGAGTCCATTAGGCCTGTTAACTTAGAGGGGTCGTCAGAGAAAGAGGGGTTATTATTTTTCCAGTTGTATAAATCTGAGGATGAGAATGGCCAGTACTGAAGGGCCAGCATTTCTCCCTCCGCTGTCCCATCACTTATAGTGGGCCCATAGGGACGGAGAGGGAGAGTGACGACCGGGTCCTCCGGCCGCTGTCTACTGCGGGTGTTCCGAGCTGGGCCTTAGGCTCAGGGGGACTGGTCTCAGAGCAGGCCACAGAGGGAGGTGAGGAGCACAGAGAGAGAGTTGGAGCTGAGGGAAGAGAGGCCTCTGACTCCAGCGGGGAGACGGGTGGTGGAAGTGCATAAGGAGGAGGCAAAGTAGGCCGAGGAGGAGGGTGATCACAATCGAGCAGAGGGAGGTCAGGTTGGGAGTCAGGCAGGACCAGGGCAGGGGGCCCTTTTAGAGCCAGGAGTTTGGGTATGGAAGAGTCGGGCGGAGGAAGGAAGGGTTTTACCCATGGTGGGGGTTCCTCCCTGAGGTCCTGCCATACCAAGATGTAGGCGACCTGGTCGGGGTGGCCCTCTCGTCCGGGGTGGAAGATGATGTCTTTAACTGCTAAAATGAGGGGAAGGTGGAAGGTCCCCTCCAGTGGCCAACCCACGGAGAATGTGGGCCACTCAGACGAGCAGAAAGTCTGCCATTTACCTTTCTTAACCTGTAAGGTGAGATTGTGAGCTCTCTCTCGAACCTCCAACCAATGGTCGAGGGTGAGGGACAATGGGGATGATGTCGTCTGCCCATGATGTTCTGAAGACAAAGAGTGGTTAGCATATGCACGACACAACAAATAACCAATCACAACAGCCACAACACACAGGACAAACAGGCTGGCCACCTCACTCTCACGCATTAGTCTCACACCAAATGAGTCACCTTAAGAGGTGCCTCCAGATTGGCCTGGACGGACCACAGATTGGGAATGAAATTCCCCAGACTGATAGAAAAATCCTATCGCAGATGGTGAGTCACGGAAAACTGTGTGGGGCATCCCCCGATCACCAAGGAACAGAGATTGCCCCTGGAGTAGAGCCGGAGTTCGGCCTGGGGCGAAAAGAAAACAGCGGATCGATCCAAAATGAAAGTAAAAATATGGCCGGTCTTACTCAACCGAAGAGGGACGCTGAGCCGTTGAGATCGTCTCCCGTGAGACGTACAATCTCGCTGGGGCCTCCAAATGTAAGGCCGGTGTCGCAGGGAAGAAGACCCCAAGGACCCACGTCTCTAAGGGGAAAAAAGCTTTATTTCCATGCACATGGGGTCCGTCCAGCAAACTAGTGCGGAGGACCCCGAAGGGAAGTTACACAGGGTTTTTAAAGGCATAAACCGCAAAGCAGGCGAGGTTACAGAAGCAGATCACATTGGTTAGTTTTGAACGGCGCAGGGCTTGGCAGGAGCTGATTGGAGGGCCTCAGGGTTGGGTAACTTTGGTGCCTGGGGGTCATAGCCCGGTCACTGTGTTCCCGGAACAGTAGTCTTATCTTGCCTAACCCACTGAGACAGAACATTCTGTGGACCCGCAGAAAGTCCCTTCCTGTTTTGTACAGATAGCTCGGGGGTTGCAGCTGTAAAGTTAACTCTTTCAGCATGAGGCCTGGGGGCGACAGACATAAACCATGACATTCCACCCCTGGACCCCAGGACTATGTATACCCTTTATACAAAAAAAAAATTTATTTCATCTCCAAGAGTTGGCAAAGTCTCAGCATTGATGTTGCAGAATTGATGAAAATTCCAGGTCCCAATTCTCCTCCAAGATCTATGACAAACTGTTAACTGTAACACCCTGTACAAATGAAACAAGGTTAAACATTTCTGAAATACAAAGGCACAAGATAAACATTACCATTCCAAAAGTTACAAGAAGGGGAATATAAAGCATTGGAAACAAAGCAAGTCCAACATGCAGCTTGGCGAACATTAAGTCATGCTCAGCATTTGAAGCAATCTGGTTGGAAGCTCCAAAAGGCTTGGATGGTTTCACTCCCATGTCACTTTCAGGGATATCAGTTCCTGCAGCTTTGCTCTTAAATGTTCTCTGCTCAGTTTTTGCAGCTTTTCTTGGATGATCCATGTTCCTGGATTTTCCAAACTTCTGGGGTCTCCACTGCACATTTGATTTTACCCTTACATCTTTATGTACTGCCCTCTCAGGGACATATTGCTTGGCCTCCCAGGCACTTTGCAAATGGTGCAAGCTGTTTACCCTCAGAATTTGTGCATTTGCCTTGCACCTAAAATCAACACCTTGTGGATGCCCCCAAAGTTTGCTGTCAACTGGAGCAGTAGCCAGGCTTTTTTTCTCTCTTGGCTGTAGGGGTTAATTGCCTGAATCACTGGACTCTGTGAATCTGACTGTGAAGAAAAGCTTCTCTATGTTGCCACCATTCTGGAATGTCACATGGCCTCCATTGCCATTTTGGAGCATAATTCTCTGCAACTTTCTCCTCTGAGCAAATTCTTTCGCTTTTGTGGTTTTGAAGCTGCAAAGTGTGGGGACCCGGTGCTTCCCATGACCATCTTTCTTGTCTCTCTGTTTCTCCTCAGCAATCAAAGTCTCAACCCTGTCTTTACAATCCACAGCTTTCCTGGAATTTTCCTTCTGGCTAACTTCACAGAGTTGTAAATTATCCTGCTGAGCTCTTTGCTCTTGATTTGCAACATAAAGCAGTCTAAAGCCCCCAACAATAGCCATGCCACAACCTCAGCATTACATTCCACTGCTTTGAAATTTCCTTTTGCAGATTAATCAGTTCATTGTGATTTGATTCATTCTCAGGTTAAATCACTGGGCATGAACAAAATGCAGACAAACTTTCTCTACACCATAACACACATCGTGGGGAGTCCTACAACCAGTGCAATCCTCAGCAGAAACCTCCCAAGCCAGGTCTTTACCATCAGACTATCAGCCTTCTGGTCTCCTGAGCTCTGACCAGAATCTTCTCTACAGAACAGTCTAAGCTGCTCCAGCTCTATGCATCCAGGTGACATGTCTGAACTGAAGAGACCAAGAAAGCTCATTCCATCTGCTGCTTCCCTTCCCCTTCTCCCTTCAAATCCAACTAGGTTAAGTTTTAACTTCCTAAAGGCCATAAAACAAAGGCCTGAGGTAATAGCTCCTGACATCCTGGGTCTTCCCTATCCAGAAGCTCCATCACAAATTGTGTTAATTGCATCAGATTGTATTAGATTGTACATTCTTCACAAAAATAGCTTCGTTTATATCATAGTAATACCTGTAACTGTAAATGTGTGTCTTCCTTTTCCCCTGGGTAAAAGATTGATATGTTAATCAGTGCTCTCTGTAAAGAATTGTAAAATCTTACCTAATTGATATGCTAACCATTATTGCCCTCTACAAATAGAACGGTTGTGGTGCTAAAGTATGTACAGCTCCACCCCTACAGGAACCAGTGTTCTTAAACAGTTAAGACAAACAGTCTTAACCTAAGACAGATCTCTCAGTCATGAGACAAACGCCCATTCCTAAGAAATGCCACCCCTTCTAGGGAGACACTCCCTTGCCCCACTAAAAAACCTAATCCCTTAAGGACAGCTCACCATCAGCTCTGCTCTAATCGCTATGATTGGCTTCTGTAACAATGCTTGCTTGCTTTGTGGTTTTAGGCCTTAAAAGGCACAGCCCTGCTCGAGTAAGGTGTTCTCCGTTTCCACCTGTTTGGAGGACCCCGTGTACACGGAATAATAAAAACCCCATTGTTTTTACATGAGAGCGAGGCCCTTGGAGTCTTCCTTGCGACACCAGTCTAACAGAACCATTCCAAACTCTGCCCATGAGCCATTTCCAAAGTCTCGCAAATAACACGGTCAGGTATAGTCATAGCAAATGAACCCACTACTAGGTACCAAAATCTGTGTTAGGGTTTTACTAGAGAAAACCAATATAACACAAGATATACAAAAGTAAATGAAACAACAAGATTGTCTTGAGAGAATCGACTCCCCGTTTGTAATGTAAGCCCCCACCCCGAGCTATAGAACAGAGCAGTAAGGAATGTTCCACTCTCTAATTCCTCCTTGAGATATCGGGGCAGGACAGGAAGGAATACATCTGCTAGTCATTAACCACAAGGTGATCTGTGCTCTGTAAAGATAAAGATAAGTAAAGGAATGTGCTATTCAAAGGAGACCGAGTTGTACCTGGCACTCTGAGATCAGACCAGGACCCTCAGTCTCCATGGTTACACAGCCCCAGACCCCTCGAATCAGCATCTGCCAAGTCCTGCGCCGTTCAAAATTAACCAATGCGATCTGCTTCTGTAAACCTGCTTGCTTCCCACTTGTGCCCTTAAAAACCCTGCACAAATTCCCTCGGGGCCCTCTGCACTCGTTTGCCTGGGGGACCCCATGCGCATGGAAATAAACTTTTTTGCCTCACCAAGAGTTGAGTCCTTGGGGTCTCTTTCCCTGTGGCGTTGGCCCTAACAGTCTTAAGATGGTAAGCCACAGTCAGATGAGGAAGCTTGCAGAGGGTGTCTACACACTGGAGGCTGAAGGATTCAATCCAAAGTCTGGAGTTCACCCCAGTGTCTCATGCAAGTCCACACCAGCAGGGTGATGGGTCTGTTACAGAAGGCCAAAGGCTCTAAGATGAAAGGCTGAAAAGTCTATGATGGAAAGCTGAAGAGTTTACACTAGAAGCCAGGAGACAACCTCCAAAACAAAGGTGAAGACTGGAGCTTCTCCCAAGAATGGAATGCATTTGTCCTTCCTCCTTCCCTTTTATACCTCTAGGTGATGAGCCACCCTAGGGTGGGTCTTTTCCATTCTTGGGTGTAGAGCTGTTAAACTCATTCAGTTAAGCTCCTAAATGTCTCAAAATGACACAATCAATCAACCACTACAGTCTTGCAAATAAATCTTGAAGTAATCCAGCTCTCTGTGTGGGATAATCCTCTATTCTTAGCTTTGCCAGATCCAGGGACCCCTGTTTAGAATTCTGTTGGGAGCTGTGGGACAGTGCTCTGCTCTCCCACCTTGATCTCCACAGTGCTGTTCAGCACCTGCTTTGTAACCTGCCATAAGGTGGGCGCATAGAATACCTAAGAGATGTGTTCCTGCGTAAATCAGCATTAAGAAGCTGAGTGTTCTCTGCATTTGTGGATCATGGGTGGTGATTCTCTTTTGAATTACATGAATTTATCATATGTCTCACAAAGTGGACACATGAGACCTCTTTTATACCTGTAATACAAATCATCTATCTCAATACTACTTGTAAGCAAAGATTTTCTGTTGTGGTTTCTACATTATTATTGTTTCTGTTTTTAAAACATGAAGAATCAGCCCCTCCTATCTTCCTTTATTACTGAAATCATGGACAAGCTTTTCTGACATAGAAGGATGAGTAGATCGACAATGCTCTCTACATTTTCCCTGTAGACTTTGTCTATCTGGGGTTTTCTCTTCTAACAAGGGGCAATAGCAGCTAGTCTTCTCCAGTAATGTTTGGCCAAACAGAATCTGATGCACTGACATGAAAGACCCAGAGTAGCAATTCACAGGAAGAGAAAGGTCAAAGGTGGGTGGGGACTAGCAGGAGAGTGCAGGGGTATGGATGGGTCCAATACTGATCAGAAAGCTGAAACTTGACAGATGTGAAGATTCTACAAAGCTGATGTACTTAGGTACTACTGAACTGAACATGTTGAAACTAGGGAAATCGTAAGTTTTAATTAACATTATCTTAGAATTTAATGTTGGAGTTGGAATTCAGAATATCTACTGTGAAGCCAGAAGCAGCCCCAGCTCTAGAATTAATTATGACAGGGTACATGACCATAGTTTTCACAATGATCCTAGAGCTGATAAGGTCACTGGAGGAGGAGCTGGAACAAGACCTGCAAAGAGGACTTGAGCTCAGTCAGGTGGCAGCCCTGCACCAGCAAAAAGAGAAAAGATCACCAACTATCCTTGTTCCTTGCAGGCCCCAGAAAGCCCAGAGCCTGTCAGAGACAACTGTGTGCACAAATCCACCCCAGCAAAACTTCCCATTCTGCCTCACCCCACTCACTTCTGCATGCTTCAGAGTTGCAGGAGGCCCCACATATGGGAGTCTTTCTCTGTCTAAAGTGCCCTGTGCCCTCCCAGAGACCCATAGACCTAGAGTACTGTAGTTCTCAGCTTCAGTGAACTCAGGTTGGTCTGACACAGCCAGGTAGGTTGAGCGGGATGTCCTAGCTCTCTCAGCAGCACCTGCTGGTAGCCAAAATGCGAAGATCTGTTCCTGGGAGGACAGGAGTAAGCAGCAGTGCAGGCCTGGCCTCCCTCCAAACTGCCCACCTGGGACATCCTGTGAAGTTGGACACCAGACTCCTGCTCCAACTGCAGAAAGCTCAGCCCCAGCCTTTTCCTTGCCTTCTTTAAGGCTGGTCCAGGCAGCCCTCACCTGCTGACAAGTCGCTGGATAGTGCTGTGACCACCTGCCCTCCATTACTCAGGGAAGCCTGAAATACATCTCCCTGTTTAGCCCTCATGGAACGTTGCCTCTGTGAGAAAGAGAGTGGAGTCTGCAGTGTTACTCTAATCATGGGTGCTCAACAGGGTGCTGCTCTATAACTATCTGAGAAGTGAGTGGACAGTGGGAGTGCATCCTGCTTGCCTTTCCTCCACCTTCAGTTCATACACTGATGAATCACCCCATTCTGTGTGCCTTCTGGGGACTCCCCGTCCCTATTATGTGTCCACATGTACAGAGTCCAGGAACTTAGGCACATTCACCATAATGTGGGTAGTACCTGGTGTGCTCTCCAGGGTGACTGTGTGGTCTGAATAAAATGAAGTCACAAGAGAGAAGTGGTTCTTTCTGCACTGGTCATTGCATCATGGTCAGTGCCTGCTACACTGATGATTAAAGGCAACAATCGGCTCCCTCCATGATGTCTGTGTGGAACTGGGTCCTTGGTTTCCCCCAGAGATTCCTGCTCTGGGTACCATGGAAGCCCATGTAATGAATCTCCAGTGTACAGTTGTCAACCGTGTAGTGCTATAAGCACAACTATTGAAATTGATAGTTTTTCATTAAAAAGCTCAATGTTTCTTTTGTCATCTATGAAGTATCTACAAATAACATGGTAAATACAGTGAGTAATAAACTGTGCACTATATCATTGCTATTTGCTAAGAGCTGCTTTTATTTTTTCCCCACATAGTTGAAAGATGAAAATGATTGGTGATGATAGATAGAGAAACTGTGATAATATTTTTTTCAGTTTTATGGGATATTTCACTGCATCCATTAAGTACATTTTATTTGCTACAATTATGCTAAGTGAAATAGATAAATAATTCTTAATGTTACAGGGATCTGTGATACTTAGAAATATAGGCAGTCAGATAGTGATATAATGGAATGAAACTCCTGACCTACTGTGTCTGGTAGGAGTTTGTATTCTATAAAATAGAAGAATGAATTTTAGGAACAATGGAGGTGAAGAGCAGAATATAACTATTGAGAGAAAAAAGTGAAAGCTTTTTGCTCTAGATAGGATATTACAGCAGTGGGAAGCAGGCCAGGGCACATTTACCCTGAGCTCACATACCCCTCCCTTAGGCAACTTACCTGTGGCATGAAAAGAGTCCCAATCAGCTACTGGCACATCAGCAATGCCAATTTTATGCATCACCCCAGTCAGAAAGTAGATATAATCCCCCTCACCACCTATCCAGCAGAAAAAGGCAGATGTCTAGTGGTTATGCTGTACTCTCCACCTTCTTAGAATAAAGGCCAATTTTAATTTATATTCTCTCTTTTACCACAGTGAAAACACTCTCAGAAAGCTTCTGTCTGAGAGAACAGGAGTGGTCATAAGTGGGTTGTCAAGGACTCTGTATCTTCTAGGGTCTTTATAGGATAAAATCATGGGGTGAGATGGGTTTAAGGTGGGGAAACTTGGGAACTCACAAGGCAGATGGGCAAAACTTTGGACAGAGATATCTTTAGCCAATATAATTAATAGTTCAGGTAAAATCATTTACACTTCAGAAAAATGGGGAAGCGAGGTCATAGAAAGCAGGCATTTGACAGAGCAGTAACTCTCCTCTATGGGACTGGGAGGGTGACTACTGACTTCAGCAGGGTGACAGGGAACTATTTAGAAAATCAATTCTTAGGATATGGACACATTTGCTTGGTATTTTCTCTTGAGGCCTGTCCCACTTCTAGGACATGATCCTGTCTCCGTGGCTATATATTTCTAACTAACTCAGCTGCCTATAACAACAGGGCTTGGCCCTCAAAGGAGCCAGAAAATAAGTTCAGATTGCTTGCAGGACTGAAAGAGACAATCACCTCCTGCTGTGGGCCAAATCTCAAAACAAAAGGTAAATTAAATACAACCAAGTGCTAAGGATCCACAGTCCAAAAGTTCTCTGATCACCCTGAGGAGCACAAGAGTCTCCTTCCCAATCCTCTACAAGAAGAGTGTCTGCTCTTAAACCTGCCCACTTACTATGACTTGCTCTCCCATTTGATCCCAATTTAATCAATTTTACCTGAGCAATTAACCTTATTGGTTGACCATATTTCTACTCCGCATTATGCTTAACTTTCAGATTCCCATTTTCCCCTCCTCTGGACCCATCTAACCTCATGATTTCACTCTATACAAGTTCCTCAAAGAGACAAAGTCTTTGGCAACCCATTGAGACCCTTCCTGTCTCTCAGACAGAAGCTTTCCTTCTCCCAATAAATATATTCCACTCTTAAACTACATCATTCCTAAAATTCATTCTTCAATTTTAGAGAACACAAACTCTTTCTGGATATATAGTAGGTAAGGGCGTTTCATTCCCCTATACCATTAACATGAGCCAAATTAACATGACCATACTTTTATAATGTCTGAAATTTGTTCCTTTTTCTGCAGTTTCAAGTGATTAATACAACTCACAGTGATTATAGTACTGGCAATATCGTAAATTTTATAAAACAGTCATTATTAGTGTAAAATAATTGCTTTGATTGTATTATTTAGTAAGACCTAGACTTTGCCATGACACTAGGTTATATCTTATAAAAGAGAAGGTTCACCTATAATTGTTCACAAAAATTTCTACATCACTGGCTGCTTGAACAATTTTTAGTTAGATAATCTGTGTATTTTTTCAGTTTCTAGAAGGCTTCTATTATATTATTGAAACCGGTCCACAGGCCTCTAGGACCTTGGCTATATTTTGATGCGTAATTCTGTTTTGAAACTTATATGAAGATTTATTTTTATTTTAGGAGTAAAGCCACTGCATTGACACTGATAGAGTGAAGAAAAAGCCCACTGCATTTATTTCCAATGGATACTTGTGGAATAGAGCATGTGAATTACTGAGGAGGTAAATTACCTTCATACATAGACAAAAATCAGTACTGTTAGGATTTTATGGCCCAATAGAGAAGCAGAATGATTGTATTATTTCCAAAAGATGAAAAATATTTCCAAAAGATGAGAAGTATAAAACAAAAAGAGGCCTTTATTCTGAGAACATGGAGAAAGATGATCGGCACCCCCCACTGCTGGAGTCCAATGATGTCTCTGGCAGACACATAGGGTAGAGGTATGTAAGTAGCCTCCGTGTGGGGTGGAACCTAAGGAGGACTTTAGGGATGCACAGGTAGCCCATTGGTCTTAGGTTTGGTGCCATAGGTAAATTTGCAGGGGCAGGGAATATGGCCTCACAGGTAAATCCCTAGGGGTGGGGGAGATAGGGTCTTCCTGCTTCTGACTGAGGCTTTCCTGGCTACAGAGTCCTGTCTGGGCCAAAACCATTTCACAGAATATAAGAAAAAGTAGCAGTGTCCTTTCTATTTAAAGCATGTGGAGAGGAGCCTACAGCCACCAATGGTTTGCCTTTTTTTCTGACTGATTATGGGATTATAGGCTATATACGAAATTTAGTGGTGCTGGCACTGACATTGATATCATGTAAGGAGCTGATTTGAATTTTCTTTTGGCACCTGGGAAAGGAATGAGGACGTTGTATTCAGGAAAACAAGAGAAAGTAGCCTGATTTGACCTTTCACCCTGATGAACTACAACATGATATCCTGTAATTTATTCAAGGGCAAAACTCTTTAAAGTACATCCTTCAGTTTAAATTAAGAAATGAAAATAAACAATTTTTGCTATGTGTCTTCTCCCATGGTTAGTGGTAAACAATTCACAAGGAAAGTTCCAGTCATTTCCTTAAGGCATTGTGGATAGCATAAACAAAACTACAGATCAATTCACTTTCAGAAAACAGAAGCAGCACTAAAAGGCAGGGATAATGTCCTTCAATGCAAATGTCCCTTAAGAGGTGAGATCAACATTTAAGAATACAATCATCTACTGATTTCTCTGACTTCAAGAAAGAGAAAAATTTACACTGTTATTGCTATAGGGCAATGACACTCCAGGTCTACTATGTCTGGTATGAGCTTGTGTTCTCTGAGGTCAAAAAATGAATTTTAGAAAAAAACAGAAGTCAAGATAATATAATTATTGGGAGAAAGAAAGTTTGTGTGAGAGAGAGCAAATGTGTCCTGACTGGGTTGGCAAAGACTGTCTTTTCCAAGGACTTCTATAGAGTAAAATCATGTGGTGAGATGGGTTGAAGGTGGGGAAAACTGGGAACTCACAATGCAGATGGGCATAAGATGGGACAGAGCTATGGTAGCCAATAAGATAGATAGTTCAGGTAAAGTTGATTAAATTGGAAACAAAGAGGGAAGGGAGTCACATAGAATGCAGGCATTCTTAGTCAGCAGTGAATCTTCCCTTAGGGGTTTGGGAGGGTGATTCCTTAGTTCATCAGGATGATATGAACTATTTAGAATGTCAGTCTTTAGGATAAGGATACATTTCTTTGAATGATGACTCCTCACTTCCTCAGAGTGCTAGGGAACTATTTAGAATATCAGTTCTTAGGATATGGATGAATTAGTTGATCTTCTGTCTTGAGGCTTAGCCCATAGCAGGAGTTGTCCATCTTCTCCATAGTTGCAAGGTATCTGGGTTTCTGGATGGGCTCCTCGGAGGACCTAGCCCTGTCTCATTGCTAACCATAATTCACTAATTCAGGTCCACATAACAGTATTTTTAAGAAAATTGAATACAAATGTCTTGTGCTCTGGGTGAATGATCTGGGATGACAGTGTGCAATGTATATACCAGTGTTACCCCCTGATTCACATGTTTTGAAATTTAGTTTTAGTGTATTTTTTCTTTTTATCCTTGAAATGAAATGGATTTGGAAATGAAAAGCCTGAGGTAACACACTTTTGTACACATATTTCTCTGTGTAGCTGAGATCTACACTGTTGAAGACAACCAGCTGGAGAAGTCTCTGACTATTGTCTATCATTTGGGATCCTCTTTGCAGGAAGGAGTTCCTTTTCCTGTTTATTTTTGACTTAGAAGGAGGATAGCAGAGCAGCAGTCAATCAGTGATGAAGAGGCGGGCTATATGAAATGTCCAATCAGGCGAGCTGTGGCAGGCTGTCTCTTCCGGTATGTAGACATTGTTTACCTGTTTGGAACACAAAACTGGGAGCAGAATGCATGCTGGATCTCATTTACTCATTCTATGTCCTGTGGCCTGATTATCAAAGAACCTGGGAGACCCTCTAGCCACGGCATGGTGAGGCTTTGGATGGGAGCCCAGAAATAGGATGGAATTGGGAGAAACCAGTTATAAGTTGTTAGAAGCTGTTCTGGTGACTGTAGATTCGGGTATTTAGTTAGCTTCAGCTCCTGAGGTCTTCTAGCATTGACCTTGGGTCTTCCACTTTCCCTTTTTTCTCCTGCTGGGAGCAAGGATAATTCTGTGTCCTCAGAACCCTGAATTAACTATGATAGCAACAGACTGGAGTATCATCTTTGAAATTCTCTACTGTCCTGGCACCTCCACCATAGGGAGCAGAGGAAGGAGCTTGGGAAGCCCCTGACTCTGATGCATTTTGTAGCTGGATCAGCAGTGCTGAGATTGGTCTCTGCTCTCTTTCCAGGGATCAGCAATCTTGATGTTCTAAAGTTTCTAAATGTATGTAATGCTGGGCCTCATATCCACAATGGCACTCCTTAAATTTGTACTTTTTTGTATTTATAGGGATTGCCTAAATTTATCATATGTTCTCACATTTCCAACCACATGACAGGTGTTGGCAAAGATTATGAGAATTCAGAGATGTGTAGTGATGTGCTTCAATGGAGGAAGGCTTTCCAAACACCCAGTGAAATCCTGTGTATGATAAATAACAGTGAAAATAATTTCTGAACATATTTTATGTGACACATGTGCTCGTAGACCATGTTTGTGAGAACAGCCATATAGGTTTGAATTTTGAGAAAAATGAAGCAGATATAAAAGTGTCATCAAGGGTAAGGTAAAGCGTTCTTGCTAAGGACAAATTCCAGAAAGGGCTGCCTGTTAAATTCTCACTGAAAAATGCCTAAATGTAATCATTTGCATGAACATATACACGTAATATCCTTCTGAATGGAAAGGAATATGGGTGTCATCTCTGAATTAAGAGCTGATTTAATAGCTTGGTTTATCATATACATTGTTTAAATATGGAAATGCTCTGTAATGGACTTTACTAATTCATGTAAAGAGATGCCCTAAATTGAAATTGTGCATGGATATCATTAGTTAAGGCATGAAGGGTTTTCTGCTTAGGGTGAATCAGACAAGCTTGGAAAGGATGTGGAAGTGACTGGCAGGACACAGTGTGCAAATAGAAGGTCATACAACAGAGAGGGTCTTCACTGAAATTCAGGTAGCTCTTAGGATAAGCATGCAGTTAAAGTTGAATTATGATATCTTCCTTGAGGTGAATAACGCCAGCTCTGGTAACAATCAGTATTCCACATCTCTGTCAACCCATGAATTCTGTGTTATTCACTTGAGATCTAGTTTTGATTATCTTGCATTATGACCCAGTATCATGAATGTGAAATTTGAATTTTTTTTTGTACCAAGGATGGAACTCATGATCCCAAGCTTGCAAGTTAGGTTTTCATGCTGCTAGCTAAATACCCCGCTCTGAAAGTGTTTTTTGTATATTATGGATGATATCAACCTTGTTCCTCAGAAAATGTTGAATATTGTGGAATTTTTCTTATTTGTATGGCTATAACTTTTTAAAGCAAACCAAAGGTGTCTTATGCAGTCACTTTTCAAGTTTCACATTGTCTGTGGGGTGCCTCAGTGAGGGTTTCTCTATTTCAGACAGCTCTGTAACTTATGCTAGCCCCAAACTCAAGGCAGTTCTCCTGCATCACCTCCCAAGAAATATTTTTTATATCTGAATGAAAAGTGATCACTTGTTGACACTGAGGTATAATTTGAAGCTTGCACCTGGTTTCATTGTTTATACATTTTTTACCTACAGCACTTTTCCATGAACATTTGAGTTATTATTTATGTACCATATTTGATGTTATTTATGCTTTGTTCTGTGAAATCAAATTCAAATATCAAAATGCTGCTTAAGTATATTAAGAACAAAGGACTTAGTGGCCTAATTGAGATTTGAAGACATATCATTGGTCTTACATCAAAGTGATTGATGAGATATTTGTCTGCCTCTGTCTTTTATTGATGCTGGTCCTGCAGGCTCTCACTATGAGCTCTGCATTAGAGACAATGCACAGCGACTCTTTTTTTTTTTTTGTCTTTTTTGAGACGGGGTCTCACTACGCAGTTCAGGCTGGGGTTGAGCTCACTTTTCAGCCCAGGCTGGTCTCAAACTTGCAAGGATCCTCCCAACTCAGCCTCCTGAGTGCTGGGATTACAGTCTTGAGCCACCAAGCCCAGCACACAGCGATGCTTGCAGTGACTCAGCGTAAGAATCAGTGCTCCTATTTGGCTGTTACATTAGCTGTGAGTTGCAGTATAGCATCAAATTAGCTGTCTCAAAATATGTGTATGTACAAGCAATTAATCCCCAAGATTTGGAATTAAGATTTTAAGAAATCAGTCTCGATTCAGCTGTTATGTGGGTTTTATTTGTTTAGTTTAGTTTGTTTTATTGAGACAGGATTTCTCTACGTACATCAGCTAGATTTGAACACTTTATGGAGTGCAGAATTGCCCTAAGCTCAAAGGAGACATCCTGCATCAGCCTCTTGAGTGCTGGGATGATAGATATGTGTAGTTTTACCCTAGAAAATATTGAGGCTTGTAACTTAGCTGTGTTGTAGATTGGCATAATAGATGCCATCTTGAGCTTTGCATTTAACTAGTGCCCTGTATTTCACCCAGAAAAATGGAAAAATCACTCAGGGTAGAAGACCCAGGAGAAAAGCAAAATGAGCTGTACCCAAAGAAAAAAATTAACCTGCTCAACAAAAGAAGCAGAATACAGTTGTCATCCAAAAATTATTATAAGATTCTAGCTAAATGATTTCCAACAGGATCTTTTTGTGATTCTATCTTTTAAAATATCTGTAACTTTCCAGTTCAAAGCCTCTTCTTTAGATCCTGAAATGGGGATGGGGGTTTTTTATACAAGTGGTCCTGAGACCAGCTAATGAAATTCTACATTTCTCAATTGGTTTGCTTGTCTTCCTATATTTTGTTCACAAACTCAACTCAAGCTGCAGAAACCTTTACTGACACAAGCAAACAACAGGATTAAATGACATGGCCACTGAAATGAAAGTATAATAGTGAAAAGGAGAGGAGAAAAAAGACAACTGCCATGTATTATAATGCCCACCTCTTTTCCCTAGTGATGAAGAGACTGAAACAGGAGAATGGCCATGTATTCAAAGACAGGCTAACCTACATAGTGAGTAGGCTGGCCAGAACTCCTAAGTGAGACTATGTCTTTAAATCAAAAAACTAAAATGAAAAACATAAACAACCAAGGTGACAGAAAGACTATTAAAAAAACAATTATAGAGCTGAGTGAAAGTTGACTTATGCAAAATGGGATTTATTGAATGATGCTGCAGAAGAAGGAAGGCTATGTAGTGGCATCCAGGAGGCTGTGACAAAAACAGATTTAGGAATGGCACCTACTGTGCTATAGCACAACAATGACCTCCTTCCTCCAATACATTTGCAGTTCACTAGAATGAGGACTTTTAAAAGCTCATGGAAATGTTAAATTCATGGCAAACAAGCAGCTTGAAATCCAGGCTTTGGAACATGGCCTTTAACAGAATTTCATATTTAAATTGAAATAAGAAAAATATAATCCTGCCCTGTTTGATATCAAAGGCACCAAGTTTAATGGCTCACAACATTGAGAAAGGAAGTCACAAACCAAAAGAGGTTCAAAAATTTTCTTAGAAAAAAAGAGAGAAGACTAGCCTTGAATTTTCAGGAGTGGTCTTCAGTGTTTTGCCACAGAC
This sequence comes from Cavia porcellus, assembly GCF_034190915.1. Taxonomy (NCBI): domain Eukaryota; kingdom Metazoa; phylum Chordata; class Mammalia; order Rodentia; family Caviidae; genus Cavia; species Cavia porcellus. Next base: position 8,510,418 of record NW_026947515.1, read on the forward strand.
CTATTGTCAGGGGTCATTTATGCAGGAAAGCCACAATGTGGGTACAGTGTGTGTCTCAGACTACATTCAACCTATAAACTTATAGCTGCTTAACTAATATTATTCATCAGGGGAACAAGTCAGCCAGAAAAGGTATGTGGGAAGAGCCAAGGCATTTTGTGGGAACAATAGTCCAGCTGTTTTGGTCATTGATTATGGTAATTGATGCCTATCAGGACTTCCTGGAGGAGGTGGTGGTAACTGTAGTACATTTCAAGCTGTTGTTTTTCTCTTCAGGAGCATGTAGACATGGTCACTGAAATCTTCATCTTCAATTCTGGCTTTCATCAGCTGTGCCTGTAGCAGTGATTGTTGTATTTAGTTTTTTGCATTGACTCTTGAAGGTTCCAGTTCCTCTATGATTGTATATCAATTTCGGTCTACATTGACATCCTTTGCTAAAATCACAATAGTATTTGAATGGATAAAGTGATGTTTATACATTTAAAATATTCATTAATACAGGCCAGGGCTTTAAGGTCAGCAAGCAGAAACGTCTGCCTGGAAAGTGCTAGGTTGTAACTTTGATCCCTGGTACCTATAAACAAAAGTAATTTAAACTGCAAGGAAAGAAAATAATTTCATTTGTGAAAATGTAGATTTACATAATTTATAACTAAATATGTTAACGGCAAATTAAACATTGTTAATAGTCATATTTTGTATCTAAAGTTGTTGGTTCTGGGGATTGAGGTCAGTGATACAAGAAGCTGCCTGGAGAGCACAAGGTCATGAGTTCAATCCCTCATATAAAAAAAAAAAAACTCGCATTTGTCAGTGATGCAGTGCTATGAGCACATTTTGAAACTGATACTTGATAATTAATAGGCTTAATATTTCCTTTGTGGTCTATGAAATACCTGCACATAACATGGCAATTACAGTAAATGATGTACTGTCCCCTACAGGATTGCTATTTTCTGAGTTGTTTTTATTTTTTGTTTTCCCACATACTTGAAAGTTCAAAATGTTGGCTGATGCTAGCTAGAAAAACTGTGATAATCATTTTTTTCAATTTAGTGATATATTTCCCTATATCCATTAAGAAGAACATTTTTTTGCTACAATTACCCCAAGTCAAATTGATAAACAATTCTTAAAGTTACAGGCAGTTGAGTTAGTTAGAAATACAGGCAACCATACCATGATACAGTGGAATGAAATTCTTGACATTCTATGTCTGGTATGAGTTTGTGTTCTCTAAAGTGCAAGAATGAATTTTAGGAACAACAGAGTTGAAGAGCAGAATATATTTATTGAGAGATAGAAAGTGAAAGTATTTTGCTCTAAATAGGATATTTTGGAATTGGGAGGTGGAACCAGGGGACTTTTACCTTGAAGTCACTTTCCTCTCCCCTATTCAACCTACCTGTGGCCAGAAAAGAATCTCAATCAGTTACTTGCCTATCAGCAATGCCACCTTTAATTAAGCACCACCCAAGTCAAAAACTATATGTATGCTGCCCACATATTTCCAGAAGAAAAAGCAAGAACCCCAGTGGTCATAGGGTTCTCCCCATATTCTTAGAACAAAGGCCATTTTGTCTTTGTATTCTCTTCTTTACTACACCAAAAATCCTATCAGAAAGCTACTATCTGAGAAAAACAGGAGGGATTCTGAGCCTGTACCAAAAGACTCTGCCTTTTCTAGAGACCTTATAGAATAAAATCATGTGATGAGATAGGCTTAAAGTGGGTTAGATTACTGAGACTACCAAGGAGGTAAATTAGCACGATAGAGAAGCAAAATATAAGAAATGTAAAAGTGGCCTTTATTTATAGAATGTGGAGAGGAGCTCACAGCCACCAAGGGTTTGGCTCCCCCCCCCCCGAATGACAATGGGGTTATAGGGTATATGTGACTTTTGACTGGATGTGGTGCTTGGAGGGGACATTGATGTCATGCTAGGAGCTGATGGGAATTTTCTTTAGGCCCCTGGGAAAGAAAGAGGAAGTTGTATTCAAGGAGAAAAGAAGAAGTGGCCATATGAGTAAGCATCCCTGATTTCTCATTCTTCCACCTTGAACTACAACCATGATGTCCTGTAATTGTTTGAAGGGCAAAGCTCTTTCAAGTACATCCTTCAGTTTGAATGAAGAAATCAAAACAAGAATTTTTGCTATCTGTCTTCCTCCATGGCTGTTGGTAAACCATTCATAAGAAATATTTTGAGTCAATTCCTTAATGCATGGTCCATACCATAACCAAAATTACAGATCACTTCAGTTTCAGAAAAAGAAGCAGCACTTAAAAGCAGGGTTAAAGCCTTCAATGCAAGTATCCATGGCATGGTGAGATCAATGTGTGATACAAACTACTACTGATTTCTCTGGCTTCAAGAAAAGAAAAGTTTGTACTGATATTGATATACTGGAATGAATCCCACGGTCTACTATGTCTGATATTAGGTTTTTGTCCTGTAAAGTCAAAGAATGAATTTTAGGAACAACAGAGATTAAGAGAAGAATATACTTATTCAGAGAAAAAAAGCTGCCTGAGAGAGAGAAGGTATCCTGAGCAGGTTGCCAAACACTGTCCATTCTAGGGACCTTTATAGAGTAAAATCATGTGGTGAAGTGAGTTTAAGGTGGGGAAAACTAGGAACTCACAATGCAGATGGGCATAAGATGGGACAGAGTTATGGTAGCCAATTTGATTATAAGTTCGGGTAAAGTTGATTTAATTGGGAGCAAAGGGGGAAGGGAGTCACATAGAAAGCAGCCATTCTTAGGCAGCTGTGTCTCTTCCCTTAGGGGTTTGGGAGGGTGACTCCTGAGTTTCTCAGGATGATAGGAACTATTTATAATGTCAGTCTTTAGGATAAGGATACATTTCTTTAAATGGTGACTCCTGACTTCCTCAGAGTGCTAGGGAACTATTTAGAATATCAATCCTTAGGATATGGATGAATTTGCTTATCATTTGTCTTGAGCCTTGGCCCATAGCATGAGGTGTCAGTCTTCCCCATAGTTGCAAGGTATCTGGTCTCCTGCATGGGCTCCTTGGGGGACCTACACGTGTCTCATGCCAATGGGATTTAAATAACTCAGGACCCTGTAACAGCACTGTTTAGAAAATTGATTACAGATGTCTTGTGCTCTGGGTGAATGTTCTGGGGATGACAGTGTACAATGTATATACCAATGTTGCCCCTTGATTGACATGTTTTGGAATTTAATTTTAGTTGATGTGTTCTTTTTTCCTTGAAATCAAATGGATTTGAAAATTAAAAGCCTGAGGAAAGCTCTTCAGTACAATCACTCCTCTGTCGAGCTGAGATCACCACTGTAGAAGAACGGCAGCTCCAGAAGTCTCTGCACTACAGTCTATCACTTTGGATCCTCTCTTGCAGGGAGGGGCTCCTTTCTCTGTTTATTCTTGACTCAGAAAGAGGGCAGTAGAGCAGGAGTCAATCAGTGATGAAGGGGCAGGCTATATGAACTGTCCAATCCGGTGGGCCACTGTTGGCTGTGACTTCTGTCTGTTCTGGTGTCTCAGCATGATTTACCTGTTCTGAGTACAACAATGGTAGCAAAATGCTTGCTGGATCTCATTTAGTACAATTGATGTCCTGTGGTCTGCTTGGCAAAGAACCTGAGAGATCCTGGAGCCATGGAATGGTGAAGTTGTGGATAGGCACCCAGAAATAGCGTGGATTGTGTGAAAGCAGTTACAAGTGTTTAGGAGTAGTTCCGGTGTCTGGAGCCTCAGGTATTTTGTTAGCTTCAGCTCCTGAGGTCTTCCAGCTTTGGCCATGGGTCATTCACTATCCCTATTGCCTCTTGCTGTTGGCAAGTATAATTTGAGGTCCCTAGAACCCTAGCTTCACTATGACAGCAGCGGACTCAAGTATCATCTTTGAAATTCACTGCTAGCCTGGTAAGTCCACCATCTTAGTCATTGGGTGGAGCTTGGGAAGACCCTGACTATGATGCTTTTGTAGTTTGTAGAGCAGTAATGAGCTAGGTCTATGCTCTCTATCCACAGAGGAGCAGATCTGGAATGTCCAGAGATTATTAATGCATGTAATGCAGGGCCTCATAGCCACAATGGTTCAACTTAAACTTGGGCTTTTTGTATTTATAGTGATCTCCTAAATTTATAGTATGTTCTCCTATTTCCATCCTCATGACAGGTAGTGACAAAGGTCTGAGAATTCAGAGATATGTAGTACTGTGCCTCAGCAGAGAAAGGTTTCCCAAACAACTGGTGAACTCCTGTGTATTATACAGATCAGTGCAAAATAATTTCTGATCATACTTAATTATTTAGGTGGCACGCCTGCTCACACACTAGGTTTGTGAGAACAGCCATAGAGTTTTGAAGTCTGAGAAAAATGAAGCAAATATGAAAGTGTTATCAAGGACAGGGTAAAAATTTGTGAAGGACAAATTCCAGAAAGGGCTACCTGTTAAATTCTCATCGAAAAATGCCAAAATTTACGCATTTGCATGGACATATACATGTGATATCCTTCCAAATGGAAAGGAATAGCGGTGTCACCTCTGAACTAAGAGCTGATTTAGTAGCTTGGTTGTTAATAGACAGTTTAAATATGAAAATTCTCTACAATGGAGTTATCTAAGTGGTGTAAATGAGAAGCCCTAAATAGAAATTTTGCAGTGATATTGATAGTTAGGCATGAAGGGTTTTCTGCTAAGGATGGATCAGAGGAGTGTGGAAAAGATTTGGAAGTGACTGACAGGATGCAGGCAGCAAATAGCAGGACATACAACAGAGAGCGTCTTCACTGAAAGTCAGGTAGTTCTTAGAGTAAATATGAAGTAAAGTTGGGTTCTGATTGCTTCATTGAGGTGATCAACACCAGCTCTGGCAACAAACAATCAGTATTCCACATCCCTGTCAACCCATAATTTTTGTGTTCCGTACTTGAGATCTAATTTGATTATCTCTAATTAAGCCCCAGTGTCATGAAGCTGAAATTTTCAATTTTTTTGTACCAAGGATCAAACGCATGACCTGTGCTTTCCAGGCAGGTGTTCATGACACTGAGCTAAATACACAACGATGAAAATGTTTTCTGTGTTGTATGGACGATATCCACATTGTTTCTGAGAAAGTGTTGAATATTGTTGGAATTTTTCAGTATTGTATGGCTATAATTTTTTTTAAAAACAAACCAAAGGTATCTCATGAAGTCTCTTTTTAAGTTTCACTTTATCTGTTCGGTGTCTCAATCAGGGTTTGTCTATTTTAGACAGCTCTGTAACTTAGGATAGCCCCAAATTCAAGGAAGAAATCCTTCACCAGCCTCCCAAGATTTATTTCTTATATTTGAATTGAAAGTGATCACTTGGTGACAGTGAGGTATAATTTATAGCTTGGGCCTGGTTTCATTTTATATACATATTTTTAAAATACAGCTGTTTTCCACTAACACTTGAGTTATTATTTATATACCATATTTAATGTTATTTATGTTTTGTTCTATGAAACCAAATTCATGTTTCAAAATCCTGCTTAAGTATATTAAGAAAAAAGTATTCATTGGCCTAAATGAGATTTGAACAGACATCATCTGTAGTCTATCAAAGTGATTGCTGAGATTTTTTATTTAATTTTGAAATTGGTAAAATAGAACAGAAACAGGCAGCATAAGGCCAACTAAGATCACACAGTGAAATTGGTACACAACTTCACAACAGGTTACTGGGATAACAGTAATAGGTATCACAGTATATTTTGTTATCTTTGTTATAGTTGTTCTTTAATCACATATATCAAAATGAGATGAAATACAGAACATTATAGAACTTATCAAAACAGAATATTCAATTGAGCAGTACCATTAATCAGAATGGAGTGAAACAATAATAAAAACATTTTCCTTCAAAGAGATAGTAGAAGGAAGTCCCCCTTATTTGCTATGGTCTAATTCCCAGCAGATGCTCAGATTTCTGGTTCCCATTTGCTAATTTGGGGTGACAGGAGAAGAGGGGTAGGGAAGTGGGATGTTTGATTCCAAGTAGTGTATCAGTAGTTTTACTATTGCTTAGTAGGGAGACAGGCTGGTTGTTTGGTTTCACAGAGCCCTAAGTTCCCACATAGAACAGACCTTAGGAGCTGCTGCTGGTTATCCCCCTGGAAGGGCTGCAGTTTTCCAGATTGTCACTGCTGACTGGGGAGGGGAGGTGCTTGCTTGGCTTCCCAGGCAATTGATGAGACATTTATCTGCCTCTGTGCTTTGTGGTTGCTGGTCCTGCCGGCTTCTCACTGTGAGCTCTGCATTAGAGAAAGTGCACAAGGAATCTTGCCATGACTCAGCACAAGAATCAGTGCTCCAATTTGGCTGTTATATTAGCAGTGAGTTGCAATCTAGCATCAAATTTGCTGTCTTCAAAAATGTGTATAGACACAAAATTAATGACCAAGACATGGATTTAAATTTGAACAAATCAGTCTTCATTCAGCTGTTTTGTTTGGCTTTATTTGTTGAGTTTAGTTTTGTTTTATTGAGACAAGCTTTCTGCATGTATATCAGCTGGATTTGAACACCGTATTGAGCCTAGAATTGCCCTGACCTCACTGATGCCTTCCTTTCTCCCCTTTTGAGTGCTGGGATTATAGATATGCACCACCGCACTTTGCTTTTGATTCAGATTTGTAGGAAAGAATTTAAGATATCCCAAACCTGGGGTCTCAACCTTCCTTTGAGAAATATATGTATGATCCTTTAGGAGGTGGTGACCTTTGAGGATGTGGTTGTGAACTTCAGCAGTGAGGAGTGGAGTTTGCTGAGTCCATCCCAAAAGAACCTCTACAGAGATGTGATGGTCGAAACCTTTAGAAACATGGCTGCAATAGGTAAGGAAGAAATGTTTTTGGCACTCATGCTGTCAGAATATTGTTTGTTGCTCATTAGTGCTGTTTCGTTAAAAAGAATATGAAAATATTTTTAAAAATATCTCAGACCTGGACACATTATATCATAAATCTAAACAAAATCTATTAATTTGTATGCATTACTCAACTGAGTCCTGGTATTTCTATGTCTACAATTCAGGAGGACTTGGGGATATCCAGGAAGCTGAAAAAGAATGCAAAATTTACTGGAGATACTTAAGGTAATTCACACTCACAAGGAGAGGAATGTTCTTGAGTAATTAGTGAGTCAGCAGAAAAATGACCACCAAAGAAATGAGGCACCATTCAATTTAATGTCAGTAATATTCTCCCAAGATGTATAAGCTAGTGTATATATGAGGGAATTAAATCATGAAAATGTATGACATTGCATATAGATGATTACGAAAGGCATACACTTTGAGTTATGACATTCTGCCTTCAGCTTTTCTACCCATATATACATGTGAATACAACACTTTCATTATCTAACAATTGCTAAGATTGCAATAGAATTTGAAATAAAACTGAGTGCTCATGTTTCCAAGCCATGCTCTAGACAATCGGCAATTCTGACTAATATTCTTAGTAGGCTGGTGGAATGTTAGTGCACTCATTTTGAATATCAGTATGCAGTTATCTCTAGAAATTGATCCCCTCATACTTGTCCTGGATATTTTTAAAATCTCAAAATCTGCATAAAATACTGATACATGCTTACTCATATACAAAGCAGATCAAGTTATAACAGATAAGGCCTTGAAGCTTATATATTTTCACTGGATTTGTGGAGAAGGAAAATGTTAATAGACTCTCTGTGATTGTGCATTCTTGTATACTCAGCACACTAGGAATCAGATTTTGCAGAATGGCAATTTCAAATTCAAACTTCACAGCTTAATGATCTATGAAAATCTCTTAAAATAGATTTTTAAAAAGATATAGATTTATGCTAATACCTGTTGTTCATTCCCATCCCAGAATGGAAAAATGTGTTATATAATGTCAAAAAATAAATAATATAATTTCATTTGCTATAAGAATTAGATGGGTCTTTCACCCATCAATTCAGTGAAATAGCTCAGCTATAAAAACTAAAAGGTCACTGGCTTTCTTTTAGATGAGAAACCAAAATACAAAATGTGGAAAGAAATGAAACAGAGTTGTTAGAGAAAAGTAAGACTGACTATATGGAAAAGGGAGCTACAGGTTAAGGACAGAAGGGAGATTGTGATGGGGAAACATATGAGAATAATTTGCATGTGATACATATATGTACCCATGCCCAAAGTGAAGCTAAAGATTATGCATTTCAAAGTACCAACTTTTAAGATTTCCAAATGTGTACCAGTCTTTTGGGAATGGTTGTTTTCAACATATCTTTTAAGGCCTTTCTGTTGCTTCATGGTCAGAATTTCTTAGCAGGCATTAAAAACAGAACTTGATATTAATGCAGTTATTAAATGGAGACCAATTTCACTGTGAATTTTTCTTTTTTTAAATTTAATATAAGGAAAGATTAAATAAGATAAAATAAGTAGAAATAATACTGCTTTCAAAGTGAAAAAAACAGTAAGAAATTGCAAGATGATGATTACAAATGCTGATCATAGAAATAGTTATGAAATACAAAAGTGAAACATATGAAGTGGGGATTCAAACAGTGGGACTGTAAACAGTTTTGTTCAACTCTCCAAGAAAAGCTTAGTAATATGGTTATAAATCCTATATGTGATTTTTTCTTTACAGAAATGACAAGCTAGGGGAATCTTATGAACATACTTGGAAGCAGTATAAAGAAGTATTCCTTTGTACTGCAGAAGGTAATGTGAATGTGAAAGAAACAGAAACACACCACGATGTTCAGATCCATGAAAAATATTGCAGTCGAGGGAAACCATATGTATGCAAACAATGTGGGAAAGTTTTTAAAACACGTGCATATTGTAAGGTTCATGTAAGAATTCACACTGGAGAGAAACCCTATGTGTGTAAGCAATGTGGAAAAGGTTTCATGCAAACTGGAAATTGTAAGGAACATGAAAGAATTCACACTAGAGAGAAACCCTATGTATGTAAGCAATGTGGGAAAGCTTTTACCAGACCTGAATGTTTTAAACAACATGAAAGAATTCGAAGTGGAGATAAACCATATGTATGTAAACAATGTGGGAAAGCTTTTAACACACGTACAAATTGTAAGGTTCATGAAAGAATTCACACTGGAGAGAAACCCTATGTATGTAAGCAATGTGGGAAAGCTTTTAAAACACAGGGAGATTGTAAGAATCATGAAAGTATTCACACTGGAGAGAAACCGTATGTATGTAAGCAATGTGGGAAAGCTTTTACCAGACCTGGACGTTGTAAGGGACATGAAAGAATTCACACTGGAGAGAAACCATATGTATGTAAGCAATGTGGGAAAGCTTTTAACACAAGGGGATACTGTAAGAAACATGAAAGAATTCACACTGGAGAGAAACCCTATGCATGTACGCAATGTGGGAAAGCTTTTAACACACGTACAAATTGTAAGGTTCATGAAAGAATTCACACTGGAGAGAAACCATATGTGTGTAAGCAATGTGGGAAAGCTTTTAAAACACAGGGAAATTGTAAGAATCATGAAAGAATTCACACTGGAGAGAAACTGTATGTATGTAAGCAATGTGGGAAAGCTTTTACCAGACCTGGACGTTGTAAGGAACATGAAAGAATTCACACTGGAGAGAAACCATATGTATGTAAGCAATGTGGGAAAGCTTTTAACACACGTGTAAATTGTAATGTTCATGAAATAATTCACACTGGAGTGAAACCATATGTATGTAAGCAATGTGGGAAAGCTTTTAAAACAAGGGGATACTGTAAGAAACATGAAAGAATTCACACTGGAGAGAAACCCTATGTATGTAAGCAATGTGGGAAAGCTTTTAACACAAGTACAAATTGTAAGGTTCATGAAAGAATTCACACTGGAGAGAAATCATATGTGTGTAAGCAATGTGGGAAAGCTTTTAAAACACAGGGAGGTTGTAAGAAACATGAAAGTTCACATTCAATATAAAACCAGTGTATATAGGCATCATGAGAATGGTTTTAGCACATGTACATATTGCATAATGCATGAAAATCTTCACACTGGGCAGAAAACTTACATACGTAAGGAATGTGGGAAAGGTTTCAGCAGAAATGCTCATTGTACAATACATTATAAAATTTACATGTTGAGAAACCCTGTGTGTATGTGAAGAATGTGGGAAAGCTTTCACCACACATGGATTTTGTAAAATACATCTATGACTTCACACTGGTGAGAAAGCCTATGCATATAACAATGTGGCAAAGCTTTTACTGCATATAGTCATTGCCAAACACATGAAACAATTCACACTGGGAAGAACCACTGGCTATGTAAGCAAGTGGAGACACTTTCAACAGCCAGATTGTAAGGGAAATACATGAAAAAAACTCACACAAGAGATAAATCCTATGTGTTATGGGAATACTCTCAGCATACTTGGTCATTGTTACATATCTGAAAGAGCTCACTAGGCAGAGATGATATGTGGATTACCAATGTGAGAAATATAGCAATCCATGTTTCTTGTTAAATACATAGAAAAAGCATCACTGTTCAGACAGTTTAGATCTAAGTTTACTTTAAAAATCCCAAGGAGACCTGAAGAAATAATCGATACAGAAGTTAGATGTCAATATTTCTTCACAAATATTCCAGAAATGACAAATCTGATGTGGGGCTCTCCTTAGGTACACATGTTGTATGGTTTTCAGTTAATCACTTGTACCTCTCTAGATTTTTTAATCTAGATGTTTTTGTGCTTCAACATGGCATCTTGTAATTAAACATGCTAAACTGAAATGGGGCTTTTCACTTTCAAGTATGGATAGTGCCTCCGTACTTAATATTTTGTCTTTAAAACTTAAATTTTGTATTTTCTGGTGAATTGTAATGTTGTTTATTTAAAGAGAAAAAAAGTGTAGAAATAATATAGAATTTCAGAAAAATAAACAATAAGAAATCACTAGTAGATTAGTATCATATTGTCATCTTAGAAGTAGTTGTTCAAGTTACAAATTTAAAGCATACAAAGTGATATTCAAATAATGACACTGTCACGGTTCACCTCAATGATCCACAAAAAGTTATTAATATGCCTATCTGTCCTACACACTTTTTTTTCTTAAAGAGATTAAGATTAATCATAGCGAAACAGAGCAAAACAGTTCATAAGGAAACAAGTTAAGGAAACACAGATTTCAAAGCAAGTCCACTGGAAATGTTCACTGTCTAGCTTACTGTCTCTAGTTTTCTTCCAAATAGTTGTTCCCATCCTCACACACATTGAATATATACTGAATATTATAGAACTAATCAAATAATTACAGGACAATGCAAGATTTTTCGATCTTCAAGACTGATTTTGGGGAAGTCCATAATGATTACCATAATGTCTCTCATTGTCTTTGTAGTAGCTGTCTTTATCTTTATGTATGCTGAAATGGAACATAAGAGACTAGACTAATATCACTCTGAACAGAGAATAATAGTATCCTGAGAAGGAGAAAGGTGAGGAATTGCCTAAAAAAAGAAGACAGAGGACATAGTTAAAAGTGTATCAGGATTTAAAAGTTACAGTAGTCTTGTTGCTCTGTTTAGTTTGGTTGTATTTTGTTCTGTTCTGTCTACTCATATTAGATTTGAAGGCACAGAGAGATAACCCAAAAATAGCAGGTTATACCATGGTAATTATCCTTAATTTACTATTAACTAAAACTGAATCCCTATATTACTTATTGTCTTCTATGACTGATCTTTGAAGCTGGATTGTTTCAATGTTATTTGGCCTTGACTGATTTTATTCACATTTGGTATGCTTGCTGGTATCAAGTTCAAGAGCACAGGCAACTACTCTGAAGATGACAATGTGTAAAAGATATCCATTGGTGGGCTGGGGATTTAGCTCAGTGGCTTAAGGCACCTGCCTGGCAAGTGTGAGGCCATGATTTTGATCTCCAGAGCCAAAAAAATAAATAAATAAAAGATATCCATTCCAGGTTTGATTATTTGTTTAATTAAAGAGAAGAAAGGAAATAAAAAACAAAGCAATAAAAGGGTACAAGTAATACAGAATTTCAAGAAAAAATACAGAAAGAAATCACTAGTTAATAGGTTACATATTGTCATTGCTAGGGTTATTTCCAAAAGATGAAAATATTAACAAAAGATGAGAAATATAAAATAAAAAGTGGCCTTTATTCTGAGAACACAGAGAGAGATGCCTGGCACCCCCACTGCTGGCGTCTGGCGATCTCTCCGGCGCACACGTGACGTGGGGGCCTGTAAATAGGCTCGGTTTGGGGTGGAAACTAAGGCAGGCATTAGGGATACACAGGTAGCCCATTGGTCCTAGGTTTGGCGCCATATGTAAATTTCCAGGGGCAGGAAGATGGTGTCACAGGTAACTTCCTAGGGGAAGGGGAGATGGGGCTTCCTGCTTCCGGTTGTGGCTTTATTGGCTACAGTGTCCTATCTGGGCCAAAACCCTTTCAGTCATCTTAGAAACAGTTGTCCAAATTATAAAATTAAAGCATATAAAGTGGACATTCATACAGTGAGATTGCAGAAAGTTCTGTTCAGTGATCCAACAAAAGCTCAGTAATATGATTTTCCATCCTACACACTCAAGCATGCAGTTATATCCCTTAGACCACCTTCCTTTCCTCTCCTTTTTACAATAACAGTTACACGTTTTGAGTTTTTTTACTCCCACAGTTCTTATTACATTTTTTTGAAGAGAATACATCCTAACATGACTAAATAAAACAGAGACAGTTAGAACAGAAGGATGAGCATAGTACATGATGCAAAAATAGAATACCAGATGATCAAAAATGGTTACCATTGTGCCTCTTGCTATTTTTAAAAAGAGTTACTATATCATCAGGTATAATAGAATTGATCAAAACAGTACAGAACAAGACCAATAAAACCTACACTGGAAACCTGGCAAGACTTCAAAAGAAGATAATAGTCAAACTATAATGGGCGTCATAATAAATCTTATGGCTTTCAAAGTGGTTGTCTATAACCTCAAAATTGATACTATCAAACAAAATACAATAATAGTAAAATCAAACACAACAAGATGTGGAGAGCAATGCTGGGGTCAAATCAGGTTAATAGGAAAACAAATAGTTACTATAATATATCCCGCTATTTTTAAATTTAGTTTTCCCTTAATTGAAAAAGTAAAAAAGTTTAATTTAAAAAAAGGGTGGAGATTGAGATAAAAGAGGACATTGTAATAGAACAACACTGGTCAGAATGGAACAATTTAAGCATAATTGTGTTTCACTCCCAGATAATCTAACACAATAGTAGTCACCATAGTGCCTCATTCCTTGAATTATTTAAGTATAACTTCATATATGATAGCATCAAGCATATCAAGACAGTGTGAAGCCATTCAAGAGAATGAAAGAATTACAGGGTATTTAGAACCAGTTAACAGAAAACGAACAATGGTTTCTATATTATCTCCTTGCCTATAAAAATTTTTCTTTATACTATCACATATAGTAAAATATAGTAAGATACAACATGTTAAAACCAGTGGAAACACATAGTTTGTTAGAGAGGTACCATTCTTGCACCACTGAGATTGAGCACAGTGTTGATCACGTTGGTTAACTTTGAATATGCTGGTGAGTTAACGTTGTAAACATTTAGCTGAACACTTTTGTTTATGTTTGGTAGGAATATTAGCCAACAGAGTGTTTTCATGTATATTATTTTTAACACATTATTGTCTGGCTTCATTCTCAGGATAACTTTAACTTTGTCACTTAAAAGAAGTTGGTGGTGGGTTTTCCTTCAACTTGATCAAAGAATTGAAAAACAATCAGTATATATTCTTTATTATATACTGGATAAAATTCACCAGTGCACTTTTTGTATCCCAGCTTTGTTGTTGTTATTAAGAAGCTGTGATTTTTACCCATTGCCTGTGCTCCTTATTGCTCTGTTCATCAGACTATTTCCTTCTGATGCATGTGGTTTGGGGACATCACATATCCATTAAGGGTCACATCTCATTTTACTTATGGATGCTACCATTTATTTTGTATCTTCAAACTATCTCTATAATATATAATTTTGTGAGTAACTCCTTTCAGTTACTCAGATTTAATGCACATTCTTGCATGGTGTGGTTACTGCCGGAGGAAACTGGGCCTGGTGAGGGCCTGGTCTCTGATTTAAAGCTTCATACCCTGACCTGCCTGCAGTGTCCCGACCTCCTGACCTGCTCCCTGTAAACACCTGTCCTGCTCCATAACTACGGTGAGTCCACATGTAGCAGTTCAGATCTGCACCTGGGTGGAAATCGTTCAGTCAAGTTGGGCTCTGTAACAGACTGACCTCATACAGAGCTCCCCTGAGTGAGAGAGGGGACCTCAGGCATGTAGGGAGGAGCTCTGGAACCATTCCAGCTCTATCCTGTGCAGCGTACAGTGTGTGATGCTTTCCTGACAACTTTCTGATGGATGAGGAGGACTGAACCAGGCCTTTTTTAGCCATGGTGTCCTACACCTCTGCCTGGACCATCTCTCTGACTTTAGATCTCCACATAGATCTGAGCAGACTCAGTCTTCCTCTACCAGGCTCTAACTCTATGCTGAGGTTTCAGGTGAAAAATCTGAGACCCTCAAATTGATCTTATATACATTTAACGTGGAAATTCCACTTCTAAGAGTCATTATAAAAATGAGATTGACAGACACCGTATTCACTTCTTAATCAGTTAAGATGTGGACTGTTAGAAACCATGAATGTTCCACAGCACATCTGCTGAATTAATTATAAATTACAGCCACTGAAAATGCTGAAAGAAGGCCATGTCCTAGGCCATGTCCCTGATCTTTCCTGAGATTGAAGAGAGCTTGTGTCCTGGCTCTCCACCCAGTAGTGAAGAGACACAGGCCTGCACAGCAGGTGAGGATAGGAGAGAGGAGCTGGTCAATAGCAGACCTCTTGTCCTGGGAGGGATGCCTTTATGGTTGTTCCATTTTATTTTCCATTGCATTATTTATAGTGCTCCACTCAATATTACTTCTCTTCTCTTCAATTCACTTAAGAATAAATAGTTGGTATTTTCTTGAATAGGTGAGTGGATTTGGATGACTTAATATTCTTTTATGTGTAATGTAGGATAAGCATATAGAAGAACATTCAAGCATCACTTTATAGATATATAAAATAAGGAGTGTTTTTATTTAGAAAGGCAACACATCCTTCATGACTAACTTTTAAATCCACCAACACATGAAGCCATGCAAATCCCGCAATGGTGGGTGTCCTGCCCTCCCTACCTGAGAAATCACTGTGCTCATCTGTGTCTGGTAGAGGACACACAGAATCTTCTTCAGAGTCTCTTTTTCCAGCAGGGAGGACTTGAATCTTCCTGTGCTCAGGTCAAGACGGGAGTGTGCAGCATGCAGAGGAGCCCAGAACCTCCTGAATTATACACACTTCCACCACTGCATCCACGCTGCAGCCCTGCAGGGCCAATAAGGCAGAGCCATGAGGGTGCACCAAATACTCTGCCACCTCAGCCCCAGGGGCCTCAACTTCTGGGTCCTGGCCTCAGCCTCCACCAGGCTCCAAGATCTGCTATGGATTAGACATTCATAGTGGGCCAGACACTCCATCAGTGACTTGGGGCAAAGTCCATTTTCCACAGTGACCCTTCCATTCTGCAAATTTTGATACTTTCCTTTCTAAATGAGGCTGAGGCATTGGAGACAAAACCCCACACATTGGCATTACTTTTTGTTTTTCTTTCTTTTCCTCCTCCTCCTCCACCTCCTCCTTGTATTTCTTCTTGTTCTTCTTCTTCTTGTTCTTCTTCTTCTTGTTCTTCTTCTTCTTCTTCCTCTTCCTCTTCATCTTCATCTTTGTCTTCTTCTTGGTTTCTTTGATGCTTCAAATACTTATTTAGAGGTGTGTTTTGCCAAAAAACTTTCCTTGTCTTTTCACACCCCAGTTAACTGAAGTTTTTACAGATTTCTGCTGCAGTTCACACCCTATGTGTTTGAACACTCAGAATCCATTCTGCAGCTTAGTAGAATGAGTGAAGCAAAGCAGAAACTGAACTTGGGGATGTTACTGTCAAACAGTAATAGCATCCAGTCTCCTCCAGGAATGTTTGGCCAAACAGAATCTGATGCACTGATATGAAAAACCCAGGTTAGTAAATCACAGTGAGAGAAAGGTCAGTGGTGGGTGGGGACTAGCAGGAGAGACCAGGGGTATGGATGGGTCCAATACTGAGTAGAAAGCTGGAACTAGACAGATGTACAAATATAGATTGTGCCAATTGACAATGTGCTTACTTGTGACTCAACTGAACATGTGGAAACTAATGAAATCTTAACTTAAAATTAAATTATCTTAGAATTTAATGTTTCAAAGAACTATACATTTAAGAGTAGAAATGAAAACTGAGAGAAACAGAAGAGGCAAAGTGAAGGGGAAATGAAGGGCCGGTACTTTGCAAGACTTGAGCCCTAAGTGGAGCTGAGGACACCTGCCATGGAGCCAGTGACAGACCTGCCTTGGAATTCCACCAGACTGGGTATCTGACCTATATTTTCAGGTTGATGCCAGAGCTGGTGAGGTCATTGGAGTTGAGGCTGGCACAAGATCTATAAGGAGACCTTGAACTCAGTCTGGTACCAGACCTGCCTTAGAAAAATCCCCAACTGTCCTTGCTCCTTGCAAGCCCCATAGCCTCCCAGGGCCTGTCAGGGACAGCTCTGTGCACTACTGCACCCAAGGAAACCTTCCAATTTTGCCTCACTCCACTCACTTCTGCTTGCCTCTGTGTCGCAGGAGGCCCCAAGTCTGACAGTCTTTCTCCCTCTAAAGTGTCCCATGTCCTCCTCAGAAACCAACAGACCCAGGCAACTTCCTTCTCACTTTAGTTCTCATTTTCAGTGAGCTAAGCTTGGCCCATCTGAATCATATTTGGGTGGGCTGGTTGTCCCACCTTCCTCAGCAGCATCTGCCAGGAGCCAAGAAGGGAAACTCTGATCCTGCGGAGGACAGTTGTAAGCAGAACTACAGGTCTGGCCTCCCTCCCAAACTGCCCTCCCAGTGTATCCTGTGCACTAACCAAAATCAGCCCTCACTTGCTGACAGAGTTCCCTGGATAGTGCTGTGACCACCTGTCCTCCACTCTGTAGGAAGCCTGAAATGCAACTCCCTTTACCACCCTTGTGGCATATTGCCTCTGTGGTAAGAGGGTGGAGTCTGCAGTGTTACTTTAATCATGGGGGCTCAAGAGCGTGCTGCTCTATAACTATCTGAAAAGTGAGTGGATAGTGGGAGTGCTTCCTGCCTGCCTTTCCTCCACCTTCAGTTCATATATGGATGCATCACTCCATTCTGTGTGCCTTCACGTGTCTCCCTTCCCCTATTTTATGTCCATGTGTACAGAGGCCAAGAATTAGGGACACTCACATTAAGGTGGGTAGTACCGGGTCACTTCTCCAGGTGACTGTGTGGCCTTCATAATATGGAAGCACAAGAGACCACCGTTTGCATCTGCTCTGGTCATTGCATCATGGCCAGTGCCTGGTACATTGATGATCTAAGTCACCCACCAGGTCCCTCAACAACATCTGTGTGGAACTGGGTCACCCAGAGATTCTTGCTCTGGATACCATGGAAGCACATGGAATACTGCCCACTGTCCTTCAGAGTGAAGACAACATCTCCACCCAAGTCATGGATCCTTGGCAAGAGGCAAAGCTTTCCCATGGGAAAGGAAAAACCACAATGAATCCAAGGTCCCCGGACTGAGCAGACCTAGTTTTAGACCCAACTCCTCCTTCCTACTTCCCATGTCGACTTAGACAAGACACCATGCCTCTCAGTTCCTTTCCAGTGGGTCCCCCAGAACTATGGTATCTGCTTCCTAGGGACATCATCCGAGGGGAGAGATGACACTTTTAAACCTTGTGGGCTGGTGTCATGTGTACACAGTATACAGAATTAGAGGTCACTTCCATGAAGGGGTGGAAGGGAGGTGAACACAGTGAACACAGGCCTTGTTCCTGCTGTATGGTGGTGGAGATTACACTCACCTCCTGCACATGTTTCCCTGGTGGCATCATGAGGGGACAGAAGTTCATTAGATCAGCCATCATTATGTTCCCTAAGCATCTCAATTTCTTCTATGTATTGGTGTTGTGGCCTCAAGTCAGGACTTCACACAGGCTAAGCAAGCACTATTGATGTAGATGCACCCTCAAAATCTATCAGCACTGTGCCTACATTCACACCTGAGTGAGTCACCACACCCATGGCAAGGGTGCTCAACTGATGACAGCTCACCTTCTGATGGCCAGCTCCTGAGTAGCTCATTCCTTGAGCTTGGTTTGTTCTGGTTTGTATTAGCCAGGGTGAAACTGAGCCCAGGTCCTCAGGCATGGTAGGCAAGTGCTCTATCCTGAGCTCTCTCCCCAATTCCTTACTTGTTCTTAATAACAGAACATGGCAGACATAATGGGATGTGACTATCAAGGTTCACACATAAAATGACTGTGACCAACCTCCTGCTCTCTCCCTCCTTCCTTCCTTCCTTCCTTCCTTCCTTCCTTCCTTCCTTCCTTCCTTCCTTCATTTCTGTTTCATTCTGTCTTCCTCTCTAAATCTCTGACTATCTCTGGATTCTCCTTAAGGAGAGGCTGACTCTTTGCAGAGAAAAAGGTTAACAGAGGAGACCTCAGACCTCCATCCTAACTGAGTTCCTGCCTGTTAGCAAGAGAGAGAGCCTGAGAACAGATTCTGCCACAGCAGTGTTTCCACTGAGCCTTCAGCCTGGTCAGGAGAAACTATGGTGGATCCCCTAGCAGCACCTCCTGAATGCCTGACCCATAGAAACTGAGAGAACTGAAGTTTACATGTTGTACCTCAGTTTGCAGACATGCAATCATCAGTGGCAACTGGTGCACTATAGCAGATGTGAGGTTCTGCCCTCACCCGGTCCCTCGCCAACTCCTCCCCTCCCTTATTCTCGCCAGGCCTTCTGTTCTCCCTTCTCATCTCTTTCTTGACTAAAAAAAATTGACTTTGAATCTCTAAATGGTTGGTCCTCTATTCTGCCACACAGACTCAACTCTGTACAGCATTAGGGCCTGCATGTCTCAGGTTTAGGCATCAGTTCCATCTCAGTGAGGCTGTTCAGATGCCCCCATGTAGTGACTTTGACCTCTGTGTGCTCTTGCTTTATTGGGATATAGCTCTGGGTCTTCTCTTCCACTACATTCTGCAGTAATTTGTCCCTCTCTTCCAGCCTTCCATTTTCTGGGTGGCCAGTGACATATTGTCCTGTTCTGTGTTGCTGCCAGCCTAGTTCAGCCCAGAAATAAGGTGAGGAATTTGAGGCATGTAGATTGAATGAGTCATATCACTTTTCCTTTGAGCTACCCAGTGGGTGCCCATGGAATCACTATGTGTTCGTGTGTGTGTGTGGGGGGGTTGTGTGTGTGTGTTTGTGTGCATTTGTGTGTATATCCCTTGGGATGCTGCTTGAAATCAGTCCCATATGTTTAGGCTCAGGTCCCAGGAGCCTGGGGGCTGCTTTTCTAATGCCTATGGGAGTGGGATGGGTCTTGTGCTAAGAGGTTTTTCTCTTTTGGGCTTCTCCCCCATCCTCTTTACTCTGCCCATGTCCTGTGCCTTGGGCCTGGCATTGTCCCTCTCTGGGCACTGGTTCTGAAATGTAAATTGGGAATGGAATAACACACATAGTCCTTTACTGTAGAGATTCTAGCATGCTTGGGTGTGAGACACTAGAGGGACACATGGGGTTCTCTTCACCTGGGCACTGTCCCTATCTACACATGCCTGTAATTTGATACCATCCCTACTAAGGCCATCATTTCGGGTTACCTCACATTGCCATTGTCACATGCAGTCCGTTGGGTAGGGCAAGGCCTGGACTTAGAACTCACCACTCACTGTCACTGATGCCTTGCCCAAAGTCTGTGACACATTATAGGCCTACTTGGTTCAAAGACCATGGGAAAACTTTCTATCATCCATCAAATTCAGGACCTACACCTTAGATCATACTGGGGCACACACATGCTCAGCTATTTCTTTGTGGGAAACCTAGTGGCTGCTGAATCAGTGATCCAAACTCTCCTGCTGCCCAGGCCCAATGGCAGCAAAGTGCAGCCAGGACTTGGGGGAATAACTTCAGCCTGGAGCATTTATACATTGGAGCAACCAATCAGCTGGCCTCTGTGAAGGCTACAGGGGTTTACACCATGACACAGCAGATCTGTGATTGAAGACTGCACCCCAGGCCTGAGGAGTTATGGAGAGCTCTTGGGTCCCCACCATCTACCCCAGTCTGGCCAGGAGCCTGGTGGATACGAGTTTTGGGCTGGTTTTTACTACCTTGGACTTGATGCCTCTGCTGTTTGACCATTATGTTTCTTTTCTTATGAACACAGCCCATTCTTAATTGGGCTGTGTTCATGTGTTTTGTTCTTTGAACTACTGGGTAAGAACTAAAACTTATAGGTGGTGACATGCTTAGACTGACTTTCTGTAAATTTACTCTTTCCAGAGACGGGGACATAGGCAGCCATATTCATGATATTGCATGGAAATAAACCACAGGGGAATTCAATGGACATGCTGCCTGTTACACTGCACTTTCTATACAGGGTTAGAGATTTTCCTTGGAACACACAGTGCCTCACATTTTAATGGTTGTATTACAACTACAACACTTTACATTTGTGATTGTTTTCATGTTAAACACTCATAAATTAAAATCAATAATTTATCATTGGAAATATCTAAAGAATAAACATGGGTGTGACACTCCCATGGTGCTGCTCTGTAACAAAAGAAAGTTTGTTAGTCTCATTCATATGAAATGGATATGAAATGACCTACATGTAATTAAACATGGAGCAGTTTTGATGTGTATATGGCTATAAGGCCAGGAACATAATTAACAAAACAAAGAATCCTAAGAATTACAAAGAATTCCTGAATTCTTTTACAATGCCCTACCAAGAGTCCATGAATACATGCATGACAAATTAATGCAATCTGTCTGGATTTTCCCTTCTCACACAAGGCGAGAATAAACAGTTACTTACATCAGGGTAAGGCAGAGGAGAAACACAACTGCTGTGATGTGGAAAAGGTAGGAAAGGTAAATTACAAGGACATAGGATGAGTGTGGGCCAGGATCTAGTAGGAAGGAAAATAAAAGAAAATATATTTGCGTAGTGAGTTGATGAAAATGTTCTGCAAGAGGACACTGGTGAAGGTTTAACAATATGGAGAATGCACTAAATCATACCAAACTCGTCAACTGAAACAAGAATAAACCCTTAAATTTCATTTACAATAATTCTATCACTCGCATCCCAGAATAGAATAATAATAAATAGAATGATATGAAAATCTGGCAGAAAGGGGAATGGCAGGTGTGCGTCAAGAGCTGCCTACAGGTAGAGGTCAAGAGATGACTCCTGCTGGGGAGCCACCAGGAGATCCAGCTCTGCAGCTGGTGAAGAAAGGATAACATGTGCCTGCTCTTGCTGTGAGGCCACAGCTGGGGAGAGATCTGTAGGTGGAGCTGGCATGAGTACTGCGGGTGCAAATTCAGAATGCACTGGAATTGCTTCTGCAGTTGCAGGGGAAGGAAACATCACTGACTTTTCAGGGACTTCTCAGGGCCAAACCTTCCCACTGCCTGTCAGAGGCAGCTGTGTGCATGAATACAGCCCCATAAAAGCCTCTCAAACTGCATCCCCACATTGACGGCTGAGGTGATCATGTTCCTGTGTCTCCCATCATCTGGGCACATTGCTGAGTTCCCTAGCACATTCCTCCTCTCAAAGTCACAACACACATCCCAGGGCTCCTTACCCTGTGACTTAGGCACCAGGGACTTAAGAAACTCAAGCTGGTCCATGAGAAGCTTAGCCTGGGAAGCCACCTTGGAGTTCAGCTCCAGTGAGGAGTCAAGGACAGAAGATGCGGACCTGGAGCAAACAGGAAGGTAGCAAAGCGAGAGGTCTGGCCTCTCTTCTAAAATTACCTATACAGGTTACCTTAGGGAGAAGCACATGGGTCTCTAGCCCAGCAAGTTCAGTGTCTACTCCCACCCTCTCCCACCTACAGTGTGGCAGTGCAGGCCTTGGGATCCCTGAGAGGCTGACAGAATGCTCCATGGGAGGCAGTCCTTGCTTATGGGTATGACACCAGTCCCTTCTTTAGGGAAGCATGACAGTTTCTCCCTGCCCTTCCCCACTGCAGGTCAGCTCAACAAAGGCAAAGACTGATATCTGCCATATCTTTGCACTCAAGGGCTCAGGGCTGGTGCTCCATGAATATCTGAGAAGTGAGGAGTCATCAATGTCTATCACGCCTTTCTGCAGTGTCTAGTTCAGGCAAAGATCTGCCCAGTTTTCTTGGTCTCTGTAGAACTCCTCCTTACATGGTCTGTAACCACTTCTAAGGTTGGCCTTGGACACAGAAAGACTTCCTTGAGGTGAACAATATCTGTTCTGCTGCCAATTCTGATGCTGTGGCCTTCAAAGAACATCAAAAGTCAAAAGGGCAGTGGTTGCACCTGTTCTGCTTACAAGATCATGGACAATACTCAAAAAAGTGGCTGCACACAGGATGTCTTCATGTGTATTTTGGCTTGATGACACCCACCCACGTTCCAGTGATACCTGTGGGCCATGGACACTTTGCCATTCCTAAGAATTCCTACCCTGAGCATACCTGGAAACCTCTAGAGTGACTCTCCAATCTTCTTTCCAAAGAATAGAACAGTTTTCCCCATGTGTGTGTGTCAGTGAGGTGGGTGGAAGGTCATCCCTGGGAATCAGGACAGCAACCTTAGCAGGTCTGCATAGGGCCAATGCCACAGCAAATCCCTTGCCATGGAGTCCCTGTTACATCCTCAGTGACCCTGCACTCTGGATCGACTCAGCTCCCCACAGTTCAGTGTTGTAAACCGAGACTGAGGTGCTTGCACATGGCCAGGACTTGAATACACAGGGGACCAAGTCTCATGGGGCTGCTCAGGTGAGAACACAACTTCTCTGTATCTGAACTAGTCCTGGACACATTGCCTCTGAGTGGCTGGTGGTTGAGCCTAGGGATATGTGTTCTGCACTTCCTCTTGTCTCTGGGTGCCTCTGGGCACCTCTTGTGTACCAATGAGTCCTGGCTTGAGCTGCTGACAGCTTGGTGTTTCCAGTTGAGCTTCCTGAAGCATCTGGACCAAGTGAACCATCCTCTCCATATGTTTCCACGTGGTTCCCTGACACGGGGTCCTGATGCTGGGGCCACTAGCCCTGGGAAAGCAGCATAGCACGTTCCTTGTTCACTCTTTCGAGCCAGCCATCTATGAAGGCCAACTATCATCAGACCACAGTGCATGGTGACCGGAGTATTCAGAGTTCTGTTGGGGCATATCACCAAGGAAGTGAGGTCATATGCTGGGGTCCACAGTTGAAGCTCCCCCTCTGATGCCTCCTTTGTTTTTATTGTGAGCTAATCTGTGTCCTCCTTAGAAACAGCAAGTTAAAAAACTAGCAAAATGTGTGTGTTATTAGACTTTTCCCTCCAAAAGATTCTTTCCCTTGAGGATGAGGCGCACAGTTTCTTCATTTAGAGATTTGTCAAATTTTATTTTGACTATCTTTTCTGGACTTATGTTAGCTTCATTTCATTATCACTAAGGAGCATGGAGATGTTCCCATAATGCCCATAATAATTTTACTTGAGGGATATGAAATATTTCATTTTATAACACCCATGTGTCCAAAAAAGGAGGATTCATAGCAAGTTTTACTCATGTTTACCTCAGCCACACACTGTAGTGCTCCATACTCCGACCTCCTTTGAGGAGGGGCAGCAGGTGGTGAGGGCAAGGGGAGGCTTTGCAAGGCCATGGACATCATCAGTCCATGCTGCTGCTTGTTTTCCCCTTGGAAGGGCTTCAATTTGCCAAACCACCACCACTGACCTGGGAGGGAAGGTGCTTGCTTGGCTTTCCAGTCAATTGGTGGGATATTTATCTACCTCTGTGCTTTGTGGTTGCTGGTCCTGCAGGCTTCTTACTGTGAGCTCTGCTTTAGAGACAGTGCACGATTAATCTTGCCATGATTCAGCACAAGAATCAGTGTTCCTATGTGGCTGTTACATTTGCAGTGAGTTGCAATCTAGCATCAAATTTGCTGTCTTCAAAAATGTGTATATACACAAAATTACTGACCAAGACATGGATTAAAATTTGAAAAAATCAGTCTTCATTCAGCTGTTTTGTTTGGTTTTAGTTGTTGAGTTTAGTTTTGTTTTATTGAGACAAGCTCTCTTTATGTATATCAGATGGATTTGAACACCCTGTGGAGCCTAGAATTGCCCTGACCTCATTGATGCCATCCTGTCTCAGTCTTTTGAGTGCTGGGATTATAGATATGCACCACCACACTTTGCTTTTGATTCAGATTTCTAGGAGAGAATTTAAGATATCCCAAACCTGGGGTCTCAACCTTCCATTGAGAAATATATGTATGATCCTTTAGGAGTTGGTGACCTTTGAGGATGTGGCTGTGAACTTCAGCAACGAGGAGTGGACTTTGCTGAGTGCATCCCAAAAGAAGCTCTACAGAGATGTGATGGGTGAAACCTTTAGGAACATGACTCTGATAGGTAAGGATGAAATGTTTTTGGCACTCATGCTGTCAGAATATTGTTTGTTGCTCATTAGTGCTGTTTCATGAAAAAGAATATGAAAACATTTTAAAAAATATCTCACACCTGGACACATTATATCATAAATCTAAACAAAACCTATTAATTTGTATGTATTACTCTAAAGAGTCCTGGTATTTCTATGTCTACAATTCAGGTGGACTCGGGGATATCCAGGAAGCTGAAAAAGAAGGCAAAATTTACTGGAGCTACTTAAGGTAATTCATACACACAAGTAGAGGAATGAGTAATTAGTGATTCAGCAGAAAAATGACCAAAGAAATGAGGCACCATTCAATTTAATGTCAGTAATATTCTCCGAAAATGTATAAGCTGGTGTATATATGCGGGAATTAAATCATGAAAATGTATGACATTGCATATAGATGAGTACGAAAAGAATACATTTTGAATTATTACATTCTGCCTTCAGTTTTTCTACCCATGTCTACATGTGAATATAACACATTCATTATCTAACAATTGCTAAGTTTGCAATAGAATTTGAAATAAAACTGAGTGCTCATGTTTCCAAGCCATTCTCTAGAGAATCAGCCATTCTGATTAATATTCTTAGTAGGATGGTGGAATGTGAGTGCACTCGTTTTGAATATCAATGTGCAGTTGTCTCTAGAAATTGATCCCCTCATACTTATCCTGGATATTTTAAAAATCTCAAATCTGCATAAAATACTGATACATATTTATTCATATACAAAGCAGATCAAGTTATAACGGATCAGGCTGTGAGGCTTAGCTATCTATCACTGGATTTGTGGAGAAGGAAAATGTTAATAGACTCTCTGTGATTATGCATTTCTGTAAACCCAGCACACTAGGAATCGGATTTTGCAGAATGGCAAATTCAAGTTCAAACTTCACAGCTTAATGATCAGTGAAAATCTCTTAAAATAGATTTTTAAAAAGCTACAGATTTTATGCTAATACCTGTTGTTAATTCCCAGCCAGAAAAGAAAAAAATGTGTTATATAATGTCAAAAATAAATAATATAATGTCATTTGCCATAAGAAATAGATGGGTCTTTCACCCATCAATTCAGTGAAATAGCTCAGCTATAAAACCTAAAAGGTCACAGGGTTTCTTTTAGATGAGACACCAAAATACAAATTGTGGAATGAAATGAAAGAGAGTTTATAGATAAAAGTAAGACTGAACATATGGAAAAGGGAACTACAGGTTAAGGACAGAAGGGATATTGGAATGGGGAAACATATCAGAATAATCCGTATGTGATACACATATGTGCCCATACCCAAAGTGAAGCTAAAGATTCTGCATTTCAAAGTACCAACTTTTAAGATTTTTAATGTGTGCCAGTCTTTTGGGAAAGGTTGTTTTCAACATATCTTACAAGGCCATTCTGTTGCTTCATGGTCAGAATTTCTTAGGCATTAAAAACAGAACTTGACATTAATGCAGTCATTAAACAGAGACCCATTTCACTGTGAATTTTTCTTTTTTAAAATTTATATAAGGAAAGACTAAACAAAACAAAATAAGTAGAAATAATGCTACTTTCAAAGTGAAAATAAACAGTAAGAAATCGCAAGATGATGATTACAGATGCTGCTCATGGAAATAGTTATGAAATACAAAAGTGAAACATATGAAGTGGGGATTCAAACAGCGAGACTGCAAAAACTTAGTAATATGGTTATAAATCTTATATGTGATTTGTTTCTTTACAGAAAGCTAGGGAAATCCTATGTACATACATCTTGGAATCAGTGTAAAGAAGTCTTCCTTGGTACTGAAGAAGGTAATGTGAATGTGAAAGAAACAGAAACACATGACAATGTTCAGATTCATGAAAAATATTGCAGTGGAGGGAAACCCTATGTATGCAAGCAATGCGGGAAAGGTTTTACCACACATGGAATTTGTAAGAAACATGAAAGAATTCACAGAGGAAAGAGACCCTACATATGTGATCAGTGTGGGAAAGCTTTTACAGCACGTACATATTGTCAAGTACATGAAAGACTTCACTCTGGAGAAAAACGTTATGAATGTAAGCACTGTGAGAAAGCTTTCAGCACATGTACTTATTGTGTAATCCATGAAAAAATTCACACTGGGCAGAAATCGCATATATGTAAGAAATGTGGGAAAGCTTTTAGCAGGAAAATTCATTTTCAAATACATGAAAATGTTCACACTGGAGAGAAACCCTATGTGTGTAAGCAATGTGGAAAAGGTTTCACCCAAGTTGGACATTTTAAGGAACATGAAAGAATTCACACTGGAGAGAAACCATATGTATGTAAGCAATGTGGGAAAGCTTTTACCACACATGGATATTGTAAGAAACATGAAAGAATTCACACTGGAGAGAAACCATATGTATGTAAGCAATGTGGGAAAGCTTTTAAAACACAGGGAGATTGTAAGAAACATGAAAGAATTCACACTGGAGAGAAACCGTATGTATGTAAGCAATGTGGGAAAGCTTTTACCAGTCATACAAATTGTAAGGAACATGAAAGAATTCACACAGGAGAGACCCCATATGTGTGTAAGCAATGTGGGAGAGCTTTTAAAACACGTGCATATTTTAATGTTCATGAAAGAATTCACACTGGAGAGAAACCATATGTGTGTAAGCAATGTGGGAAAGCTTTTAAAACACGTGCATATTTTAAGGTTCATGAAAGAATTCACACTGGAGAGAAACCATATGGATGTAAGCAGTGTGGGAAAGCTTTTAGCACATGGGGAGATTGTAAGAAACATGAAAGTATTCACACTGGAGAGAAACCCTATGTATGTAAGCAATGTGGGAAAGCTTTTAGCACATGGGGAGATTGTAAGAAACATGAAAGAATTCACACTGGAGACAAACCCTATGTATGTAAGCAATATGGGAATGGTTTTACCAACTCTGGACATTGTAAGCAACATGAAAGAATTCACACTGGAGAGAAACCATATGTATGTAAGCAATGTGGGAAAGTTTTTACCCAACATGGACATTGTAAGCAACATGAAAGTTCACACTCAAGATAAAACCAGTGTATATAAGAATCATGAGAATGGTTTGAGCACACGTATATATTGCATAATGTATGAAAATCTTCACACTGGGCAGAAAACATATATATGTAAGGAATGTGGGGTAGGTTTCAGCAGAAATGCTCATCGTGCAATACATTATAAAATTTAGACTGTTGAGAAACCCTGTGTACATGAAGAATGTGGGAAAGCTTTCACCACACATGGATATTGTAAAATACATCCATGACTTCACATTGGTGAGAAACCCTATTTATATAACAATGTGGCAAAGCTTTTACCACATACAGTCACTGTAAAACACATGAAAGAATTCACACTGGGAAAAACCACTGGCTATGTAAGCAAGTGGAGACACTTTCAGCAGCCAGATTATAAGTGAAATACATGAAAAAACTCACACAAGAGATAAATCTTATGTGTTATGGGAATACTCTCAGCATACTTGATCAGTGTTACATATCTGAAAAAGCTCACTGGGCAGATATCCTATGTGGATTAACAATGTGAGAAATATGGCAATCCATGTTTCTTGTTAAATACATAGAAAAAGTGTCACTGTTCAGACTGTTTAGATCTAAATTTACTTTAAAAATCACAGGGAGACCTGAAGAAATAATCAATACAGAAGTTAGATGTCAATATATCTTCACAAATATTCCAGAAATGACAAACATGAGGTGGAGCTCACCTTAGGTGCACATGTTGTATGGTTCTCAGTTAATCACTTGTACCTCTCTAGATTTTTTAAAGTGTCTTTGTGTTTCAACATGGCATCTTTAATTAAACATGCTAAACTGAAATGGGCTTTTCACTTTCAAGTATGGATAGTGTCTATGTACTTAATATTTTTCTGTAAAACTTAAATTTTATATTTTTTGGTGAATTGTAATGTTGTTTATTTAAAGAGAAAAGAGAAAACGTGTAGAAATAATACAGAATTTCAGAAAAATAAACCATAAGAAATCACTAGTTGATTAGTTTCATATTGTCATCCTAGAAGTAGTTGTTCAAGTAACAAAATTAAAGCATACAAAGTGATATTCAAATAATGACACTGTCAACAGTTCACCTCAATGATCCAACAAAAAGTTGTTAATATGCTTATCTGTCCTACACACTTTTTGTTCTTAAAGAGGGTAAGATTAAACATGACAAAACAGAACAGAACAGTTCATAAGGAAACACAGATTTCAAAGCAAGTCCACTGTAGATGTTCACTGTCTATGTTACTGTCTCTAGTTTTCTTCCAAATAGTTGTTCCCATCTTCACACACATTGAATATATACCAAACATTATAGAACTAATCAAATAGTTACAGGGTGATGCAGGCTTTTTCGGTCTTCAAGACTGATTTTGGGGAAATCGGTAATGACTACCATAATGTCTCTTATTCTCTTCATAGTAGCTGTCATTATCTTTATGTATGCTGAAATTTAACATAAGAGACTAGACTAATATCACTGAACAGTGAATAATAGTATCCTGAGAAGGAGAAAGGTGAGGAATTTTCTAAAAAAGGAAGGCAGAGGACATTGATAAAAGTGTATCAGGATTTAAAATATACAGTAGTCTTGTTGCTCTATTTTGTTTGGTTATATCTTGTTCTGGTCTGTCTACACACATTAGATTTGAGGGCACAGAGAGATAACCCCAAAATAGCAGGTTATACCATGGTAACTATCCTTAATTTTCTATTAACTAAAACTGAAACCCTATATTACTTACATTGTCTTCTATGACTGATCTTCTTTGAAGCTGGTTTGTTTGAATGTTATTTGGCCTTGACTGATTTTATTCACCTTTGGTATGCTTGCTAGTATCAAGTTCAAGAGAAGAGGCAACTACTGTAAAGATGACAAGATGTAAAAGATATCCATTGGTGGGCTGGGGATTTAGCTCAGTGGCTTAAGCACCTGCCTGGCAAGTGTGAGGTCATGAGTTTGGTCTCCAGTGCCAAATAAATAAATAAATAAATAAATAAAAGATATCCATTCCAGGTTTGATTAATTTTTAATTAAAGAGAACAAAGATAGGAAATAAAAAACAAAGCAGTAAAAGGGTACAAGTAATACAGAATTTCAAGAAAAAATTCAATAAGAAATCACTAGTTAATAGGTTACATCTTGTCATCTTAGAAAAAGTTGTCCAAATTATAAAATTAAAGCATATAAAGTGGACATTCATACAGTGAGATTGCAGAAAGTTCTGTTCAATGATCCAACAAAAGCTCAGTAATATGGTTTTCCATCCTACACACTCAAGCATGCAGTTATATCTCTTACACCACCTTCCTTTCCTGTTTATTACAATAACAATTACACTTTTTGAGTTTTTTTACTCCCACAGTTCTTATTACATTTTTTTGAAGAGAATAAATCCTAACATGACTAAATAAAACAGAGTCAGTTAGAACAGAAGGGTGGGCATAGGACATGATGCAAAAATAGAGTATCAGATGATCAAAAATACTTACCATTGTTCCTCTTGCTATTTTTAAAAAGAGTTGCCTATAATAGAATGGATCAAAACAGTACCGAACAAGACCAATAAAACCTACACTGGAGACCTTACAATATCTCAAAAGAAGATAATAGTGAAACTATAATGGTATCATAGTCAATCTTATTGCCTTCAAAGTGGTTGCCTATACCCTCAAACTTGATACTATCAAACACATAGAATATAGTAAAATCCGACAGAACAAGATGGGGAGAGCAATACTGGGGTTCAAATCAGGTTAATAGGAAAACAAATGGTTACTATAATATATGCCAATAGTTTTTAATTTAGTTTTCCCTTAATTGAAAAAAAAATAAAAATAGTTTAATTTTTAAAAAAGGATGGAAATTTAGATAAAAGAGGACATTGTAATAGAACAACACTTGTCAGAATGGAACAATTTAAGCATCATTGTATTTCACTCCCAGATAATCTAACATAATAGTAGTCACCATAGTGCCTCATTCCTTGAATTATTTGAGTATAACTTTGTATGCTATAGCATCAAGCATATCAAGACAGTGTGAAGCCATTCAAGAGAATGAAAGAATTACAGGGTATTTAGAACCAGTTAACAGAAAACGAACAATGATTTCTATATTATCTCCTTGCCTATAAAAAATTTTCTTTATACTATTGCATATAGTAAAATATAGTTAGATACAACATGTTAAAACCAGTGGAAACAGATAGTTTGTGAGAGAGGGACCATTCTTACACCACTGAGATTGAGTCCAGTGTTGATCATGTTGGTTAATTTTGAATATGCTGGTGAGTTAACGTGGCAAACATAAAGCTGAACACGTTTCTGTATGTTTGGTAGGAATATTAGCCAACAGAGTGTTTTCATTTATATTATTCTTAACACATTATTATCTGGCTTCATTCTCACAATTATTTTGTCACATAAAAGAATTTGGTGGTGGTTTTTCCTTCAACTTGATTGAAGAATTGAAAAACAATCAGTATTCTTTATTATATACTGGATAAAATTCACCAGTGCACGTACTGTATCCCAGCTTTGTTGTTGTTATTAAGCAGCTGTGATGTTTACCCGTTGCCTGTGCTCCTTATTGCTCTGTTCATCAGACTATTTCCTTCTGATGCATGTGGTTTGGGGACATCAATGGACACCACATATCCATTAAGGGTCACATCTCATTTTACTTACGGATGCTACCATTTACTTTTGTATCTTCAAGCTATCTCTATAATATATAGTTTTGTGAGTAACTCCTTTCAGTTACTCACATTTAATACACATTCTTGCAGGATGTGGTTACGGCTGGAGGAAACTGGGCCTGGTGAGTGCCTGGTCTCTTATTTAAGGCTTCATACCCTGACCTGCCTGCAGTGTCCCCATCTCCTGACCTGCTCCCTGTAAACATCTGTCCTGCTCCATAGCTATGGTGAGTCCACATGTGGCAGTTCAGATCTGCATCTGGGTGGAAAACATTCAGTCAGGTTGGGCTCTGTAACAGACTGACCTTCTCATACAGAGCTCCCCTGAGTGAGACAGGGGGCCTCAGGCATGTAGGGAGGAGCTCTGGAAACATTCCAGCACTCTGCTGGCCAGAATGCAGTGTGTGATGCTTTCCTGAGAACTTACTCAAGGATGAGGTGGCCTTGACCTGGGCCTTTTTTATCCATGGTTCCTGCTAGGTGCCATTGTGTCCTGCGCCTCTGCCTGGACCATCTCTCTGACTTTAGATCTCCACATGGATCTGAGCAGACACAGTCTTCCTCTACCAGGCTCTAACTCTATGCTGAGGCTTCAAGTGTAAAATCTGTGACCCTCAATTTCATCTTATATACATTTAACCTGGAAATTTCACTTCTAGGGGTCATTATAAAAATGACATTGACAGACACCATATTCTCTTCTTAATCAGTTAAGCTGTGGACTGTTAGAAACCATGAACTTACCACAGCACAGATGCTGAGTTAATTATAAATTACAGCCACTGAAAATGCTGAAAGAAGGCCATGTCCTAGGCCACATCCCTAATCTTTCCTGAGATGGAAGAGAGCTTGTGTTCTGGCTCTCTCTCCACCCGGCAGTGAAGAGACGCAGGCCTGCACAGCAGGTGAGGGCAGGAGAGAGGAGCTGGTCAATGGCAGACCTGTCATCTTGGGAGGGATGCCTTTGTGGTTTTTCCATTTTGTTTTCCACTGCATTATTTATAGTTCTCCATTCAGTATTACTTCTGTTCAATTCACTTAAGAATAAATAGTTGGTATTTTCTTGAATAGGTAAGTGGAAATGGATGACTTAGTATTCTTTTATATGTAATGTAGGATATGCATATAGAAGAACATTCAAGCTTCACTTTATAGTTACATAAAATAAGGAGCCTTTTTATTCAGAAAGGCAACGCATCATTCATGACTAACTTTTAAACCCCCAAGATATGAAGCCATGCAAATCCCGCTGTGGTGTGTGTCCTGCCCTCCCTACCTGAGAAGTCACTGTGCTCATCTGTGTCTCGTAGAGGACACCCAGAATCTTCTTCAGAGTTTCTTTTTCCAGCAAGGAGGACTTGAATCTTCCTGTGCTCAGGCCAAGCAGGGA
Organism: Cavia porcellus; assembly: GCF_034190915.1. NCBI lineage: Eukaryota > Metazoa > Chordata > Mammalia > Rodentia > Caviidae > Cavia > Cavia porcellus. The sequence goes on from NW_026947515.1 coordinate 8,543,267, forward strand.
GTGTGCAGCATGCAGAGGAGCCCTGCACCTCCTGCCTTAAAGTCATTTCCACCACTGCATCCATGCTGCAGCCCTCCACGACCAATAAGGCAGAGCCACCAGGGTGCAGCAAAGACTCTGCCACCTCAGCCCCAGGGGCCTCAACTCCTGGGTCCTGGCCTCAGCCTCCACCAGGCTCCAGGCTCTGCCATGGATTGGACATTCTTAGTGGGCCAGACACACATTCAGTGCCTTGGTGCAAAGTCCATTTTCCACAGTGAGCCTTCCATTCTGCAAATTTTGATCCATTCCTTTCTAAATGAGGCTGAGGCATTGGAGACAAAACCCCACAAATTGGCATTACTTTTTGTTTTGTTTTGTTTTGTTTCTTTTACTTCTTCTCTTCTTCTTCTTCTTCTTCTTCTTCTTCTTCTTCTTCTTCTTCTTCTTCTTCTTCTTCTTCTTCTTCTTCTTCTTCTTCTTCTTCGTCCTCATCCTCTTCCTCTTCCTCTTGCTCTTTGTCTTCATCTTTTTTCTTCTTCCAGGTTTCTTTGATGCTTTAAATAAGTATTTAGAGGTGCATTTTGCCAAAAAACTTTCCTTGTCTTTTCACACCCCAGTTAACTGAAATTTTTAAAGATTTCTGCTGCAGTTCACACCCTATGTGTTTGAACACTCAGAATCCATTCATGCAGCTTAGTAGGATGAGGGAAGCAAAGCAGAAAGTGAAATTGGGGATGTGACTGTGCCTTCTAAGACTCCAACTCATATCTTTTTACCTCAAAAATATGTGCTTCTGTAGCAGCTGAGTCTGGCACAGACAAAATGAGTTACCTGCATTCATATCAGACAATCTCATTTCCTCTCAAGCACATTATATCAGCTTTCTTATGGCCAAACTTGAAGAATTATTTCCAGTACATGAGAGGCTGCCACTGGTCCTGAAATCATGATGGAACTTTTTGTAAACACGTAGTCTGATCTACACCCTGGGACAGAAGCTAAAAGAGGCAGAGATGGCTGGCACAGATAGAAACACCTCAAAATTGTCAACCAACAGCAGCAGCAAGCAGGAACCAATTTGCTGAGCTTTCACAATTGGGTGATGGAATCATGTGGTGGATTGTGCCCTGGGTTTACTGAGGCAACTCATTACATCTAGCTTGCTGCTTCCATCCCCTTTCCTTCAGTGCAATACAAACAGAAAGTCATGCACATGCATCATTTATTTGCAATTTTTCTATTCCAGGAACAAAACCTGTGTTCATGAGAGTCCACATCTCTGCCATAGCAGACCCACCCACGGGCATTACCACAATGTCTTGTAAAGGATCACTTTATTTATACAAAACGCAGAGCAATGCTCCCAGCCTTGATTTTTCCAGACTGGTGCATTTTCAGTCATTTCTTGAAGGGAAGCTAAACGATTTAGTTTGAGTAAACTTCAAGTGTGTTGCTGTGCTTCTGTGTGACATCCTTGCTGCCAGACCTGATGAAGGCAATGAGTGGGATCTGCTGGAGGTTTAGCTCCAGAGGGACATACTAAGCACAGCTGTGTCAGGCAGTGCTGCCCCTCACCTGACTGGCCACCCAGGTTTCCAAATGCCCTTTCCCAGTGCTGTTACTGGCTTCGGGGGTCACTGGATTGCAGTGGAGATGCCCAGTGCACTGGTTGGCCCAGGGAAAAACTTGTTTTGGCATGAGTTGGTCATCCTTAGCCCTGCAGATCTGTTGCCCTGGGGTCAGGGCAAGGTTCCCCCAGCTGCAGTGAACAGCATCATCCAGACAACTCTCCTGTGCACACTCTACGCAGAGGCTAGGGAGGGTCCCAGTTCCTTCCTGCTTCAAAGAGTACTGTGAATCAAACTCTTGAAAATTTGTGCAGCATTCTGTGTGGGAGAAAACTCTATTCTTAGTCCCAGGGAAGGCTGTTTAGAGCTCTAATGGGAGCTGCAAGATAGGGCTGTGCTCTGCCCCTCATGTCCTTCCCATTGTTGTTCAGCACCTGCCTTAAAATATGTCACTGGATGGGGAAACAGCACATTTCAAAGATGTGTGCCTGCATGAATCAGGCTTAGGAGTCTCAGTGTTTTGTGTGCTTGTTGGCCATGTCTGGTACTTTACTTTGAGTTAGAAGAATTTGTCATTTCCCTCACAAAATGGACTCATGAGACCTCTTTAATACTTGTAATTAAAACCATCTATCTGATTAAGGTTGTAAAGAAATGTTTCCTGTTGTGATTTTGCATTATTGTTTTTCAAATCCAACGAATCAGCCCTTTGTAGCTCCCTTTGTATCACTGAAATCATGGAAAACATTTTCCAACATGAAAAGATGAATACATACACAATGGTCTCTACATTTTCCCTGCAGATTTTGTCTATCTGTGGTTTTCTCTTCTATCAAACAGCAATAGCATCCAGTCTCCTCCAGGATTGTTTGGCCAAACAGAATCTGATGCACTGATATGGAAAACCCAGGGTAGTAAATCACAGTGAGAGAAAGGTCAGTGGTGGGTGGGGACTAGCAGGAGAGACCAGGGATATGGATGGGTCCAACACTGAGCAGAAAGCTGAAACTAGACAGATGTGAAGATTGTACCAATTGTCAGTGTGCTTACCTGTGACTCAACTGAACATGTGAAACTAATAAAATCTTAAAATAAAATTATATTATCTTAGAATTTAATGCTTCAAAGAGCTATAGATTTTAAGAGTACAAATGAAAACTGAGAGAAATAGAAGAGGTAAAGGGAAGGGGAAATGAAGGGCCAGTACTTTGCAAGACTTGAGCCCTAAGTGGAGCTGAGGACACCTGCCATGGAGCCAGTGACAGACCTGCCTTGGAATTCCACCAGACCAGGTATCTGACCTTGATTTTTAGGTTGATCACGGAGCTGGTGAGGTCATTGGAGGTGAGGCTGGCACAAGATCTGTAAGTAGACCTTGAGCTCAATCCGGTACCAGCCTTGCCTTAGAAAAATCCCCAACTGTCCTTGCTCCTTGCAAGCCCCAAAGCCTCCCAGGGCCTGTCAGGGACAGCTTTGTGTACAAATGCACCCCAAGAAAGCTTCCTATTTTGCCTCACCCCACTCACTTCTGCATGCCTCTGTGTTGCCGGAGGTCCCAAGTCTGTCTTTCTCCCTGTAAAGTGCCCCATGTCCTCAGAAACCAACAGACCCAGGCAAATTCCTTCTCACTGTAGTTCTCATTTTCAGTGAGCTAGGCTTGTGCCAACTCAGATTAGGTTGGCTGGCTGTCCCACCTTCCTCAGCAGCACCTGCCAGGTGCCAAGAAGGGAAACTCTGATCCTGAGGAGGACAGGTATAAGCTGCACTACAGGTCTGGACTCCCTCCCCAACGGCCTTCCCAGGGTATCCTGTGTGCTAAACATAATCAGCCCTCACTTGCTCACAAAGTTCCCTGGACTGTGCTGTGACCACCTGTCCTCGACTCTGCAGGAAGCCTGAAATGCATCTCCCTTTTCCACCCTTGTGGCATATTGCCTCTGTGAGAAAGAGAGTGGAGTCTGCAGTGTTACTCTTATCATGGGTGCTCAACAGGGTGCTGCTCTATAACTTTCTGAAAACTGAGTGGATAGTGGGAGTGCATCCTGCCTGCCTTCCCTCCACCTTCAGTTCATATACTGATGCATCACCCCATTCTGTGTACCTTTGTGAGTCTCCCATTCCCCTATTTTATGTCCATGTGTACAGAGGCCAAGAATTAGGGATTCTCACCGTAATGTGGGTAGTACCTGGTCAGCTCTGCAGGGTGAATTTGTGGCCTTCATAATATGGAAGCAAAAGAGACCAGTGTTTGCTTCTGCTCTGCTCATTGCATCATGGTCAATGCCTGGTACATTGATGATTTAAGGCACCCAGCAGCTCCCTCCATGATGTCTGTGTGGAACTGGGTCGTCTGGCACCCCCCAGAGATTCTTGCTTTGGATACCATGGAAACACATGGAATGACTGCCCAGTGTCCTTCAGAGTGAAGACAATGCTCCAACCAAGTGATGGATCCTTGCCAAGAGGCAAAGCTTTCCCACAGGAAAGGAAAAACCACAATAAAGCCAGGGTCCCTGGTCTGAGCAGACCTAGTTTTAGACCCAATTCCTCCTTCCCACTTCCCTTGTCAACTTAGACAAGACACAATGCCTTTCAGTTCCTTTCCAGTGTGTCCCCCTGAACTATGGCAACTGCTTCCTAGGGACATCATCTGAAGTGAGAGGTGACACTTTTAAACCTTATGGGCTGGTGTCATGTGTACACAGTATACAGAATTAGAGGTGAATTCCATAAAGGGGTGGAAGGCAGGTGAACACAGTACACACAGGCCTGGATCCTGCTGTATGGTGGTGGAAATTACACTCTCCTCCTGGACATGTGTCCCTGGTGGCATAATGAAGGGGCAGAAGTTCTTCAGATCAGCCATCATTATATCCCATAAGCATCTCAATTTCTTCTATTATTGGTGTTGTGGCCTCACATCAGGACTTCACACAGGCTAAGCAAGCACTAAGGATGTAGATGCACCCCCAAATCTACCAGCACTATGCCTACATTCAAACCTGTGTGAATCACCACACCCATGGCAAGGGTGCTCAACTGCTGACAGCTCACCTTCTGATGGCCACCTCCTGAGTAGCTCATTCCTTGAGCGTGGGTCACACGTAGTGAATTTTGTACTGGTTTGCATTAGCCAGGCTGAAATAGAGCCCAGGTCCTCACACATGGTAGGCAAGTGCTGTATCTTGAGCTCTCTCCCCAGTTCCTTACTTGTTCTTAATAACACAACATGGCAGATGTAATGGGATGTGACTATCAAAGTTCACACATAAAATGACTGTGAACAACCTCCTGCTCTCTCCCTCCTCTGTTCTTCCTTCCTTCCTCTCTGTTTCATTCTGTCTTACTCTCGAAATCTCTGACTATCTCTGCATTTTCCCTGAGGAGAAGCTGACTCTTTGCAGAGATAAAGGTTAACAGACAGAGAAGACATCAGACCTCCATCCTAACTGAGTTCCTGCCTGTTTTCAAGAGAGAGAGCCTGATAACAGATTCTGCCACAGCAGTGTTTCCACTGAGCCTGCAGCCTGGTCAGGAGAAACTATGGTGGATCCCCCAGCAGCACCTCCTGAATGCCTGACCCATAGAACCTGAGAGAACTGAAATTTACCTGTTGTATCTAAGTTTGCAGCCATGCAATCATCAGTGGTCACTGATGCACTATAGCAGATGTGAGGTTCTGCCCCCAACCCTGTCCCTCACCAGGCCTACTGTTCTCGCTTCTCATCTCTTTCTTGACTAAAAAAAATTTTGACTTTGAATCTCTAAATGGTTGGTCGTCTATCTTTTGCCACACAGACTCAACTCTGTACAGCATTAGGGCCTGCATGTCTCATGTTCAGGCATCAGTTCCATCTCAGTGAGGCTGTTCAGATGCCCCCATGTAGTGACCTTGACCTCTGTGTGCCCTTGCTTTATTGGGATATAGCCCTGGGTCTTCTCTTCCACTACAATCTGCAGTGATTTATCCTTCTCCTCCAGCCTTCCAGCTTCTGGGTGGCCAGTGACATATTGTCCTGTTCTGTGTTGGTGCCAGCCTAGTTCAGCCCAGGAATAAGGTGAGAATTTGAGGCATGTAGATTGAATGAATCAGATCCCTTTTCCTCTGAGCTACCCAGTGGGTGCCCATGGCATCACTGTGTGTTCATGTGTGTGTGTGTGTGTGTGTGTGTGTGTGCATGTATGTGTGCATGTGTGTGTATCCCTTGGGATGCCACTTGAAATCAGTTCCATATGTTTAGGTTCAGGTCCCAGGAGCTTGGGGGCTGCTTTTCTAATGCCTTTGGGTGTCGGCTGGGTCCTGTGCTAGGAGGTTTTTCTCTTTTGGACTTCTCCCCCATCCTCTTCACTCTGCCCATGTCCTGTGCCTTGGGCCTGGAATTGTCCCTCTCTGGGCACTGGTTCTGAAATGTCCATTGGGAATGGAATAACACACATAGACCTTTACTGTGGAGATTCTAGCATGCTTGCAGGTGAGGCACTAGAGGGTCACATGGGGTTCTCTTCACCTGCCCACTGTCCCCATCCACACCTGCCTGGAATTTGAAATCATCCCTACTAAGACCATCATTCTCGGATTACCTCACATTGCCATTGTCACATGCAGTCCATTGGGTAGGGCAAGGCCTGGACTTCGAACTCACCACTCACTGTCACTGATGCCTTGCCCCAAGCCTAAGACACATTATAGGCCTACTTGTTTCAGTGACCATGGGAAAACTTTCTATCATCCATCGAATTCAGGACCTACACCTTAGCTCATACTGGGGCACACACGTGCTCAGCTATTTCTTTGTGGGAATCCTAGTGGCTGCTGAATCAGTGACCTAACCTCTCCTGCTGCCCAACCCCAGTGGCAGCACAGTGCAGCCAGGACTTGGGGGAATAACTTCAGCCTGGAGCATTTATAGCTTGAAGGATCCAATCAGCTGGCCTCTGTGAAGGCTGCAGGGGTTTAAACCATGACACAGCAGATCTGTGATTGAAGACCACACCCCAGCCCTGAGGAGTCATGGAGTACTCTTGGGTCTCCACCATCCACCCCAGCCTGGCCATGAGCCTGGTGGATTCGAGTTCTGCTCTGGTTTTTTCTACCTGGGACTTGATTCCTGTGCTGTTTCCCAGTGCTCATTTCTCCAGCTTGTTTGCCTCCTTGACCATTATGTTTCTTTTCTTATGAACACAGCCCATTCTTAATTGGTCTGTGTTCATGTGTCTTGTTCATTGACTGAACTACTGGTTAAGAACTAAAACTTATAGGTGGTGACATGCTGAGCCAGATTTTATGTAAATTTAATCTGTCCAGAGAAGGGGACATAGGCAGCCATATTCATGACACTGCATGGAGATAAACCACAGGGGAATTCAATGGACATGCTGCCTGTGACACTGCACTTTCTATACTGGGTTATAGACTTGCCTTGGAACACACAGTGGCTCACATTTTAATGGTTGCATTACAACTACAAAACTTTGCTTTTGTGATTTTTTCAAGTTAAGCACTCATAAATTAAAATTAATAATTTATCATTGGAAATATCTAAAAAATAAACATTGGTGTGACACTCCCATGGTGCTGCTCTTTAACAAAAGAAAGTGTGTTAACCTCTTTCATATGAAATGGATATGAAATGACCTACATGTAATTAAACATGGAGCAGTTTTGATGTGTATATATCTATAAAGCCAGGAACATAATTAACAAATCAAAGAATCCTAAGAATTACAAAAAAAAATTCCTGTATTCTTTTTCTATGCCCTTCCAAGTGTCCATGAATACATGCATGAAAAATTGATGCAATCTGTCTGGATTTTCCCTTCTCAGACAAGGCAAGATTAAACAATTACTTACAGCAGGGTAAGGCAGAGGAGAAACATAACTGCAGTGATGCAGAAAAGGTAGGAAACGTAAATTACAAGGACATAGGATGAGTGTGGGCCAGGATCTAGTAGGAAGGAAAATAAAAGAAAATATATTTGTGTAGTGAGTTGATGAAAATGTTCTGGAAGAGGACACTGGTGAAGGTTTCACAATATGGAGAATGCACTAAATCGTACCAAACTCATCAACTGAAACAAGAATAAACCCTTAAATTTCATTTACAATAATTCTATCACTCGCATCCCAGAATAGAATAATAATAAATAGAATGATATGTAAATCTGGAAGAAAGGGGAATAGCAGGTGTTGATCAAGAGCTGCCTGCAGGTAGAGGTCAAGAGATGACTCCTGCTGGGGAGCCACCAGAAGATTCAGCTCTGCAGCTGGTGGAGAAAGGAAACATGTGCCTGCTCTTACTGTGGGGTCAGAGCTGGTGATGGAGCTGCAGGTGGAGCTGGCAGGAGCTCTGCGGGTACAAATTCAGCATGCACTGGAATTGCCTCTGCAGTTGCAGGAGAAGAAAACATCACTGACTTTCCAGTGACTTCTCAGGACCAAACCTCCCACTGCCTGACAGAGGCAGCTGTGTGCATGAACACAGCCACATTAAAGCCTCCCAGACTGCATCCCCACACTGACTGCTGAGGTGATCATGTTCCTGTGTCTCCCATCATCTGGGCACATTGCTGAGTTCCCTAGCACATTCCTCCTCTCAAAGCCACAACCCACATTCCAGGGCTCCTTACCCTGTGACTTAGGCATCAGGGACTTAGGAGGCTCAAGCTGGTCCATGAGAAGCTTGGCCTGGCAAGCCACCTTGGAGCTCAGCTCCAGTGAGGAGTCAAGGACAGGAGATGCAGACCTGGAGCAAACAGGGTGGTAGCAAAGGGAGAATTCTGGCCTGTCTTCTAAACACTACCTACACAGGTTACCTTAGCGAGGGGCACATGGGTCTCTAGCCTAGCAAGTTCAGTTTCCACTTTCACCCTCTTCCAACTACAGTGTGGCAGTGTGGGCCTTGGGATCCCTGAGAGGCTGACAGAATGCTCCCTTTGAGGCAGTCCTTGCTTAGTGGTGTGACACCACTCCCTTCTTTAGGGAAGCATGACAAAGATTCTCCCTGCCCTTCCCCACTGCAGGTCAGCTCAACAAAGGCAAAGACTGATATGTGCCATGTCCTTGCACTCAAGGGCTCAGGGCTGGTGCTCCATGAATATCTGAGAAGTGAGGAATTATCAATGTCTTTCCTGCCTTTTGCAGTGTCTAGGTCAGGCAAAGATCTGCTGCCCAGTTCTCTTGGTCTCTGTAGAACTCTTCCTACATGGTCTGTAACCACTTCTAAGTTTGGCCTCGGACATAGAAAGACTTCCTTGAGGTGAACAATATCTGTTCTGCTACCAATTCTGACTCTGTGGCCTTCAAAGAATGTCAAAACTCAAAAGGGTAGTGGTTGCACCTGTTCTGCTTACAAGACCATGGACAATACTCAGAAAAGTGTCTTCACACAGGGTGTCTTCATGTGTATTTTGGCTTGATGACAACCACCCACTTCCAAGTGATGCCTGTGGCCCATGGACACTTTTTCATTCCTAAGAATTCCTGCCCTGAGCATACCTTGAAACCCCTAGAGTGACTCTACAATCTCCTTTCCAAAGAACAGAACAGTTTTCCCCATGTGTGTGAGTCAGTGAGGTGGGTGGAAGGTCATCCTTGGGAATCAGGACAGCCTCCTTAGCAGGTCTTCATGGGGCCAAGGACACAGCTAATCCCTTGCCATGGAGTCCCCATTTCATCCTCAGTGACCCTGCACTCTGGATCCACTCAGCACCCCACAGTTCAGTGTTGTAATCTGAGAAGGAGGTGCTTGCACAGGTGGCCAGGTCTCACGGGGCTGCTCAGGTGAGAACTTAACTTGCCTGTATCTGAACTACTCCTGGACTCAGTGTCTCTGAGTGGCTGGTGGTTGAGCCTAGGGATATGTGTTCTGGGCTTCCGCTTGTCTCTGGGTGCCTCTGGGAACCTCTGTGTGCCAAGTCCTGGCCTGGGTTGCTGACAGCTGGGTGTTTCCAGTTGAGCTTTCTGAAGCATCTGGACCAAGTGAACCATCCTCTCCATATGTTCCCACGTGGTTCCCTGACATGGGGTCCGTATGCTTGGGCCACTAGCCCTGGGAAAGCAGCATAGCATGTTCCTTGTTCGCTCCCTTGAGCCAGCCATTTATGAAGGCCAACTATCACCAGACCACAGTGCTTGGTGACCAGAGTCTTCAGAGTTCTGTTTGGACATATCACCAAGGAAGTGAGGTCATATGCTCAGGTCCACAGTTGACACTCCCCCTCTGATGCCTCCTTTCTTTTTATTGTGAGCTAATCTGTGTCCTCCTTAGAAACAGCAAGTAAAAAAGCTAGCGAAATGTGTGTATTTTTAGACTTTTCCATTCAAAAGATGCTTTCCCTTGAGGATGAGGTTCACAGTTTCTTCATTTAGAGATTTCTCAAATTTAATTTTGAATGTCTTTTTTGGATTTATGTTACTTTCATTTCATTATCATTAAGGAGCATGGAGATGTTCCCATAATGCCCATAATAATTTTCCTTAAAGGATATGAAATGTTTCATGCTATAACACCCATGTGTCTAGGAAAGGAGGATTCATAGCAAGTTTTACTCATGTTTACCTCAGCCACACAATGTAGTGCTCCATACTCTGACCTCCTTTGAGGAGGGACAGCAGGTGGTGAGGGCAAGGGGAGACTTTGCAAGGCCATGGACATCTTCACCCCGTGCTGATGAGGACACGTGGGATTCCCTCCTGGGGAATTTGTCTCCTAGTCACTGTTTTCACTTCCTGTTCTCCCATCCCAAAGAGACCATGGGCTTTGTGTCCCTGCTGGGTAGTTTGCCTTTCCTAGAGGTGATGGTGCTGAGCCTGTTCACTTTCAATGCTCTTGGTTGGTCTCCTTCAAGCAGCGTCTCTGTGCTGGGCTCTCCACATACTGCTGCTTATTGGTAATGGAGCCACCACACACTCTCATGGGGCTGAACCCGCCAACTGAAACTTGTTCATGCATCTGTCACCCGTCTACTGATCCCATTTGTTCTGTTTCTTGGTTGGCCCTGGAAATCCAGCTGCCACAGCCATTCTTATACACGGTCTTGAGTGGACATATACTTTTATTTCAAAGAAAAAGTACTTAGATGTGAAATTGTCAGATTATATGTCTTGTGTATGATTAGCTTACAAGCTGTTAAGGTACACTTGCGAGCATTTTTTAAAATCAGAGTTAGGTGGTTGTTTTCTTTTTGGTACTGAGGATTGAACTTATGACCTCAAGTTTGCCAAGAGGGCACTTATACTACTGAACTAAATCTCCAACCCTGTTTTCTTATTTTGTTTTGCTTTGTTTTATTGTGTTTTTTATGCTATAAAATTTTTATGCTATAAAATATTATGCTAATATTTTTATGTTATGTTATGTTATGTTATGTTATGTTATGTTATGTTATGTTATGTTACACTATGTTTAGTGTTGGTGAGGATTTTGAGTCTCCTTCAGTGCATTTTCAGTTCTTTCTGATTTCATTTTGTATAACTCACCTGATAAACTATGACATATCACATAATCTTGGGTAATTTAATTTTGGAAAAAAATTTAAAAAGTAAATGAGAACCAGGTTTGGTAGTAAACACCTCTAATGCCAGAAGTTACAAGGCTGAGGCAGTAAGATTGCTGTGGTTGACGTCAGCCTGGGCTACAATGTGATTTCAATGAAAGCCTAAACTTCATAGAAAAATCCTGTCTCAAAAATAAATAAATAAATTGAAATAAATAATACATTAAAATAGGTTTAAAAAGACACAAAAATCACCTATAAATTGACAAATCAAATCTTGATGAATTTTGCTTATATATGTACTTTAGTCAGCACACTGAGCATTAGGTTTACCATGAGGTAGACTTTGATCTACTGTCAAGAATTTGAACTGTTTCAACTTTTTTGACCTTTTAACTGAGATGAATGTAGATATGCTACTGAATATACACACGTAGGATTTGGAGAGCCTAGTATAAAGAGAATTTGGTGGTTCTTTTTTTATTTTAGTAGTAACTTTATATATGGAATTAGGATTTGAGCATAGGATTACTGTTTTTTTGGAAAGACTTTCTTGTCTTATTTTAATGTAACTCAAGTACATATTAATAAGGTGCACATAAAAGATGGTATTGTTAAGTCTTTAAAAGAATAAAATGCAGAAGAATAATGAGAGAATAACATTGGCTACTGTATTGTGTGCAAAGATTTCTTAATGATCCATATTTTCATGCATTCGTAAAATTTGTTAATCTTTTTACAAATTTTAAGGCATGATCCCACTAAGATTGTGAGTTTCCCAGGTAAGGCTTAAACCTTTCCTTATTCAATCTCCCTCCCTCTCCCAGAGTGCTAGGATTGCAAATGTACATTATCTTGACTTGGTAATCAGCAGTAATTTTGTGCATTCATAGAATGAAATATTTGGCTTTGATCTTTAGACATTTTGCAGAAAGAGTGGATCTAGTTAAGCTATATATCAACCTCCTAAATGGCAGTTTTTTCAAAGTAACTAAGATTGAAAACCCCATTAACACTGTTTGTAGATTCTCTCTTTTGTAACTGTGGTCATCATGTGCTTCAGAATATCACTGCAAATGCCTTCAGCACTGGGACTGAGACTTGATGTCCTTGAAGCAATTTCTGTTTATTTTTCTTATCCCTCATGGATTTTGATGATTTTTTGAAGTCAAACCACATAAAAAGTGTGAAAGCTAATGCCACTTGGGGCACACTGCCCTCCAGAAAGCCAGGACAGTGTAAAATACAGTTTTCTCTACTGTTGGACTTCCCACGTTTTTTTTTTTTTTTTTGTTTTGTTTTGTTTTGCATTCAGTTTCTATGGATTGAATACAGAGATTTGTACTTAGCTCCATGGCCTTCCACATTTAAAATTCTTTTTATTTTCTTCCAGGTTCTGGAGAAGTGGCTATACTGCGGAGGCTCTCCTTAAATTTGTGATATTGCCTCCTCAGCCTTCGAGACTGCTGGCATTACCAGACACTCCACCAGACCTGGTTTCATCATAGTGTTGTTAAAAACTCATTGGCTGAGTATGGAATGTTGAAAATGCCTGCAATGCCTGCACTCAGGAGGCTGAGGCAGCAGGATTCCTGGGAGATCCAGACAAGCCTGCAACACACTCTGAGTTCAGCTTAGCCCAGAGGAAAAACTTGACCAAAAACTGAAAAAGAAAAAGAAAGAAAACTAAAGGAAAGGGAGATGAACGAAAGTGGAAGGGGAGGGGGAGAGGAGGGAAGGAAAGGATAAAGGAGAAACAAAACAAAATTCCTGGTGACTGTATGAGTTTTTCTCTACTGGGCTGGCCTTTTTAATCTGTGGTCCAGTTCTTGCTGTATAGGACCCTTTTGACTGTTGTCACTTTATTATATACCAGAAAACTATGTTTTTTGTTGCCTCTAACTTTAATGTTTTTTCCATGGCTATAGGATGACTCTTTGTCTTTCTCTGTGCATTATCATTTTGTTTTTCTATCAGTGCCAAAATGGAACTTATATTTGACAGAAATGGCATTTAAACACCGGGTTGCTCAGGGTAGCATGTACATTATAACCACATAAATTCTTCCCATCCACCATCACAGTCCGTCTTTTCTTCTCTTAGTGCCACTTTACTCATTGCTTCAATTTCTACAATTTTCCAAGAACAGGTGAGTTTGGTTTAAATATTACATGAGTATTAACATTTTTTGATGAGTTATGAAATGAATTGTGTTCCTTGTATTTGGGGCTGCAGTTTCTTTGAAGCACATAGATATGAATTGATTATGACATATTGATATTGTACCTTGAAACTGAAGTTATTTGTCCATTTGTTCTACAAGTTTTTCAGTGGAGTTTTAAGTTTCTTATATGAAATGTTGTCTCCTCATGGAACAGAGACATCTCTTAATTCTTCCTTTCTGATTTGGTAAACATTTGGGTTCTTATTGTTGACTAAATTCTAGGAGTAGGACTTGAAGTAGTGTGTTGAAAAGAGTCCAAAGCTTGGTCTTGTTCCAGACCTGAGAAGCAAATTTTGCAGCTTGTCAGTCTCTGAGCATGATGTCAGTGATGGACTTGTCATGTCTGTATTTTGCTGTGCTAAGATTCATTCCTCCTGCACATGGTGTGTGAATGTTTTTTTTTTTAAAAGGATGGTGAAATTTTGAATTTCTCGAAGTGATTTTTCCAAATCTCTTGAGGGGTGAGCTGTGCCTCATGCTGTGAATGCAGCAAGTGACACTGAATGATTTGTGCAAGTGGAACCATTCTAGCACCACTGAGTGTGAACCCAGTGTTCATTGTGATATATAAAATTTTCATGTGCTGGTGTATTTAGCTGATGTGCATTTGTTGAATATTTTTGTGTATGTTCATTAAGAATATCGGCCATTAGAGCATTACCATTTTTTTAATGCATTATGGTCTGGTTTCATTATCAGGGTGACTTTGTCATCTAAAAGGAATTGGTGGTGGTTCCTTCCCCTTGAAAGACATGAAAATAATTAGTATTTTTTCTTTTTCAAAATTTTATTTTGAAGATAGTAAAATACAACAGAGCAAACAGAACAAAGAAAATTGAGACAATGCAGTGAAATTGGTACAGAACTTCACAGCAGGGTCTATGATAACAGTAATAGGTACCATAGTATATCTCATTATCTTCACAATTGGTTTCCATTCAATTAGTTATAGTGAAATCCAAACAAACACAGAACATTTTAAAACCAGTCAAAAGATAATATTGAATAGAGCAAACAATCAGAACACAGCAAAAAATTAAAGAAAACATTTGTTTTCAAACACAAGATAGAAAGAAATCCCCCATATTTTCTATATTGCACACAGTCATCTTCCCAAAAGATGCTCAGAATTCTGCCTCTTCTTGCTACCCAAGGGTGGGTAAATGAGATGTATAGCTCTCAGTCCATGCACCAGTAGGCTCATGGGAGACGTTGACTGGTTCTCCTGCTGGCTTGCACCAGGGATGCTGGCCAGGGAGGCATGAGAATTGTTTTCTTGTTCAGCTGCGTAAGTCCCAACATGGCCAGATCCAGTATTTATGCTTTACTAAACACTTCATACAAATCATCAGGACATTTATCATATCCTGGCATTTGTTGCTGTTATTAAGCAGTTACGACTGTTGACTCATTGCTTGTGTTTGATAATGCTATGTCAAATGGTGTGTTTTCTTCTGAGGGTATGTGTCAGGGACAACATAGGAGATCATGTACTGATTAAGGATCATGTCACACTTTACTTAGGGATGTAGCAATTTACTTTTGTTACTTCAAACTACCCCTACAGTATATATTTTTGTGAGTAATCTGTTAAGTTATTTAGTTTTATAAAGCACAGGGTTGCAGGGTGCAGTTACTCCTGGAGAACACTGGGGCAAGGCTAGGTCCAGGTCTCTTATTTCAGGCTTTGTACCATTACCTGTCTGCAGTGTTCCCACCTCCTGACCTGCTGCCTAAAAACAAATGTCTTGCTCCACAGCTGTGGTGAATTCACATGTGGCAGTTGAGATCTCACCTTGGTGGAAGACATTCAGCTAAGGTAGGCTCTGAAACATGCTGATATTCTTGTACAGCGTTCCACTGAGTGAGACATGGGGTCTCAGGACTGCAGGGAGGAGCTTGGATAGCAGGGTCACAACAGCCCTCTCTTTTTCAGTATGCAGTGTATGCTGTTTGCTGAGAAGCTGACTGGTGGATCAGGAGTCCTGGACCTGAGACTTTCTTGCCCATGGTACACTACTAGATGCCGTGGTGTCCTCCACATCTGCATGGTACACCTTCCTCAAATTCGAATTTCCACAGAGATCTGAGGAGCCCTGGGCTTCCCCTTTCAGGCTCCAACTCTATGGTGAGTTTTAGTGTGAATTTTATGATCAGGAAATTCAATTTATATACATTTAACCTGGAAATTCCACTTCTACAGACTCATTATAAAAAATGAGATTGAGAGATACCTGTGATATCTTCTTATTCAGTTATGAGTGTTGATAATTACAAACCATGAATGTACCATAGCAGAGCTGCTCAGTCAATTATACAATTATAGACACAGAAAATGCTGAAAGGAGGCCATGTCCTAAGCCATGTCTTGCATCCTACCTGAGATGATAGAAGAGCTCATAGCCTGGCCCTCTCTCCACCCAGCAATGAAGAGACCCAGGCTTGAATAGCAGGTGAGGACAGAAGAGAGTAGCTCCTGGAGAGCAGATCACTGAACCTGAGGGGAAGCCTTTTTGGTGTTTTTTCCATTTTTCTATTCCATTGCATTATTTGTAGTGTTGTTTTCAATATTCATTTTATTCAAATAAGTTAGTATTTAATTGTGGCTAATTTCTTGAATACGTATGTGAAAATGGATGATTTAATTTCATTATATATACTGAAAGTTATGCACAATACAGATACTTCAAATATCACTGTAAATATAAAATAACGAGACTTGGTATTCAGCAAGCCAACACATCGCTCACGACTAACTTCTAAAAATTCTAACACATAAAGCCATGAGGATCCTGCTGTGGTGGGTGTCCCTGTCCTTCCTACCATAAAAGCCACCATGCTGACCTGTGCCTGCTACTGCCATAGGACAACAACAGATTTTCAGTGTCTTTTTTTCCAGCAAGAAAGTCCTAAATCTTCCTGCTTTCAGGCAGCACAGGGAATGTGCAGCTTGCCCAGGAGCCTAGCACTGCCTGCCTTACACCCTTTTCCCCCACCTCATCCATGCTGGAGCCTGCATACAAGGGAAGGCAGAGCAGCCAGGATGCAGCAAAACCTCTGATTCCTCAGCCCTGGGGGCCTCAGTTCCTGGGTCCTAGTCTCAGCCTCCAGCTGGATTCAGGTGCTATCCTGAATTCATCGGCTTAGTGGGCAGGGCACCCAATCTGCACGTCTGGCCATCAAGACCACGAAGGCCACTGTCTTCAGTGACCCTTCTGCTCTTCAAATTTTGCTTCTGTCTTTGAGACTGAGGCAGTGCCATTGGAACAAAACACAATATTTTCAATACATTTCACTTCGTTGTTATTTTTCTGGCTCCTTTGTTTTTTAAAGAATATATTTTGAACTGCATTTTGTCAAAATAACATTTCTTTGTCTTTTCACTCCCCAGATTAGAGATGTTTTTACAGATTTCTACTTTAGTTCAAAACCTATGTGCTTGAATGCTGAGAATCTACTCTCAAGCTTGGTAGAATGAGGGAAGCAAAGCAGAAACTGAACTTGGGGACACTGCTGTGCCTTCCAGCATTTTGTACAGCAATCCCTGACTCATGCCTTTATACCCATAACATATGGGCTTCAATACCAAGTGAATCTGCCACTGACAAATGAGTTTCCTACATTGACTTCAAACAATCTCATTTCCCCTCAACTTGCTAAGCACATGGTCTAAGGATGCTTACACCCAAACTTCAAAAATAATTTCCAGTAAACAAGAGACTGCTACCCATCCTGAAATCATGGTGGGGTTGTATGTAAAGACATAGTCTGACCCACACCCACGCAATCATGAGCTAAGGGGGCAGAGATGACTTGTGCAGATAGAAAAACCTTGAAATTGTCAACCAGCAGCAGCATCAAGCAGGGAGCAGAGCTGCTGAACCCTCACATTTGGGTGATGGAATCATCTCTTGGGTTTTGCCTTGGGTTTACTGAGGTGGTTCAGTAAATCTAGGTTGCTGTAGTGCAGTGCCAAAGGGAAGTCATGTCCATGTTGCATTTATTTAGAGTTATTCTTTTGCAATTCTGAAACCTGCATGCATGAGGTTTCACACCTCTGCCATTGCAGACTCACCCACAGGCATTATATCCATGACTTGTAAAGGGTCAGTTTATTTACACAACATGCAGAATGCTGTTCTCAGCCTTGTTTTTCTCACACTTGTGCATTTTCAATCATTTCTTCAAAAGGAAGCTAAACGATTTAGTTTTAGCAAACTTCAATTGTGTTGCCGTGCTCCTGTGTGATGTCCTTGTTGACAGACCTGAAAAGAAAGTGAGGTGGACCTGCTGGGGGTTAAGCTCCAGAGGGATACTCTGCTCAGGGTGTCAGTAAAGGCTGCCTCTCACCTGACTGGCCATTCTGGCATTCATATGCCCTTGCTCGGTGTTGTCCCTGGTGTTTGGAAGAACTGGTTGGCAGTGTAGACTCCCAGGGCACTGGTTAGCCCATGAAAAACCTTGCTGTGCTATGAGTTTTTCACCCCTAGACCTGCACCTCAAAGCCCCTGGCCAGAGTTCCCTCCAACAATCATGCATGGCCTTCTCCAAACAGCTCTCCTGTGCATGCCCTACATGAAGGCTTGGGAGGTTCCCAGTTCCTTCCTGCTTCAAACAGTACTGTGAAACAATCTCTTGAAAAGAAATCTTGAAAATTTGTGTAGCATTCTCTGTTGGTGAAACCTCTCTTCTTAGTCCTGTGAGGTCTAATGACGGCTCTGTATATAGCTGTGATGGGAGCTATGGGACAGGACTCCGTCCCCCATGTTCTCTTCATTGCTGTTCAGCTCCTGCCTTAAAACGTACCATTGGATGGGGACACAGCACATCTCAGTGATTTGTACCTGGGTGAATCAACTTTGGGAGGCTGAATGTTTTCTACACCTGTTGGCCACAGGTGGTGATTTCCTTTTGAATTACAAGACTTTCTCACTTCTCTCACAAAATGAACTGGTGAGACCTCTTTTACTCCAATAATTCAAACCCTGGGAAGGCGAAGCACTTTCATCACCAATCACAGCACTAAACAATTAACCAATCACAGATGCTAGGTTTAGCTGCCTCTTTGACTTCATGAGGCTTTGGTGGGGACACCCAGAAACAAATAACACCTTCGAAAGTAAATCCTCTGAAGATGCCCATGCTTTGGACTAGAAGATAATTCCTTGCCTTAGTCCAGGGTTTATCTTATTTTATTTTATTAATTTATTTTTTAAATCTCTCACTGTGTAGTTCAGGCTGGCCTTCAATTCACTATGTAAATTAGGCTGACCTAGAACTTGCAATAATCCTCCTGCTTCAGCTTCCTAAGTGCCACTATTACACGCATGTACAATCACACCCAGCTATTGTTTGTTAAGCTGTATTTATTGATTTACTTGAGATTACTCAATTCAATTACGTTTGTTATACTGAAATATACAAAAATGCTAATAAATGTAATAAAATTCCAGCTCAATGTAAACAACTTAGCAACTTAGCAAGGCCCTGTTTGGGAATAAATTATGATAAAAGGACCAAGGCACTGGATTCAATCTTCATCACAGCAAAATTAAATAAATCTATAAATAAACAGACTGTATAAAATAATCTATAAATAAGCAATACTGCTTAGAAATAAATCTATAAAAAACAAAATTGCTTGTCAGTAAATCTATAAGTAAATAAAGCTTTTGTGAATAGCTCAGATCAGAAGTGTTTTAAAAGCAATTTTATTTCATTATAATTGACATACAATGAACTAACAGGTTTAAATACATAATTGGATGAAACTTGACATGGGTCAGAGATTTAGCTCATTGGCAAAGTGCTCCCTAGCAATCACAGGGTACTGAATTTGGTTCTTGGTACCAAAAATGAACAAAACTGAAACTAAATACAAACAAACCTCCAGGAATCTTGTCATACATAAGCCCCTTGAAAATCATCACCGAAGTGGTGATATATACGTCACCTTCACATTTTCCTTATGGTTCCTTATAATTGCTTCCTTCCATCCTAAGCGATGTGTCTGCTTTTCGTCTCTGGGAAACACTTTGTATTTTCTAGAGGTGACAGGTCTGTAACCACACAGGATGCTGGTATACTAATATGCTAAAAATTAAAATAATTGATTAAAAGATGATTAACAAAATAGTTACTTAAAAATATAGTTATTAGTAATATTGTCATTCTGTACTGAGCTCATTACCCTAGTAACCAAGCACCAACCACATAGTTATAAATTAACTGACCGCGTAGTTCTGCTGTTCTGTAATGCGTCACCCCCCACCTTAGTGACCTGTGTGCTGTCAACATTTGTTCCCCTTGTAAGAGATAAATGATCTTGTGTCAATCATTGTTCCCTTTATGAGAGACAAATGTTCCCAGAATTGGCAGACCAAGGGCTATGAATTGGCTAACCACCCACTGTGAAATGCATCTTACCTCTGCAAATGGGAACAAAGGCCCACCTTATTTGTGTTTCTCATCACTATGTACTTAATGATCAATGAGCTAATCATAAATGAACTATAAAAATCAGTCAAAACTCTAACTCAGTTGCAAAGCTTTGCAAATTCCATCTGCACTGTGTCGCTGGGCCAGCTAAACTAAAAGTGCTTCTTTTGAAAAAGACAGCTTGTGCCATTTGTCATCTTGGGGTCTTGCCCGTTTTTCATCATGGGGCCCTGTTTTTTGAGTAGAGTACAACATTTGGGGGCACTCCGGGATTACATGGGGACCCCTCCCCACATTTTTTCACCAATCGATCGGCTTGAAACATCTGTAAGTATTTGGATATTTTATTCTTTGTAATTTGAGTGCACACCTTTGAAGTTGCAGAGAGCTTGGCTGGTTCCTTCTGCACCAGAGTGGGATGCCCTCTGGAACAGGGCTTCTAGGCCATTTGTGATTTGGGATTTTTTTTATCCATTTGGTTTTGTGCTTGGCATATTTTTACGGTGGAGACATTTGTTCATTTGAATCTGTTACCTCAGTACTAACATTTAGATTTCTTTTTTCTCTTAAACTACTGTTGCAGGTTCCATGCGGCTTATTGGACTTAAGGGTCATAATGAAAATTTATTTCCCTTTAGGTCGCCGAACCATGGACAGAAAATCCTTTGCTTGTGTCTTTAATGTTGGTCTTGTCTTTTGTGGCGCCTTGTTTAATGTTTTAGTTCTCAACTGATTATGTACAACCTTGGCATGCCTTTAAACGTATTTTTCTGGTTAAAATGTAAATATATAACAATACATATATATTTACACACACACACACACACACACACACACATATATATATATATATATATAATATATATATATACTGTTATTGAGCCAGTTTAAAAAGTTACAGTTTTTAAAGTGTAACATTTTAAAATGGTAAAAAGACAAAAAATGATTTAATATATTTTAGACTACTAAGAAAGTCACTTAAAGGATTTTGTTAAAAATTTTAATGTCTAAACAGCTAGAAAAAAGGTAATTGGTAATAAACAGAAACAGAAAAATAAATGTGTTCAGAATTTGGCAGTATTGGATCAGTAAACCTTTACTGCAAAATGTTTCCATTAAAATGAGATTGTATTCTAAAAAGGGGAGGACAAACTAGAGCCCTTTGTCATCCCAAGTTTATATAATGATAAAAAGTCAGTGTTGACCATATATAAAATATATTTGCCTATGAAAATAAAAATTAAAAAGGACTGTAATTCTCAGTCCCATCCGGACTAGAAGCCATCAGCGTTCAGAATTCCTGTACTCCTCTTCCTCACCCCCCTTTTTCTAAGGACCCTTGGGTGGGGGCCTTATTTCTCTTTTGAAATTTGTCTTCTCCATTCATCACCCCACTTGGGATGACTGCCAGCAGATTTTACAGGTTTTGTTTACAGTAAAAGAGAGAGAAAAAAAACCTTCATGTTGTGGGATAAAAAGTAGTGTGCATTCCAAATAAAAACCTGTCCTCTGATCCCAAATGCCAGAACCATGTTTTCCCTTTGTCCTGCCCTGATCGGACAACCAGAGGTATGAAGGCTCTCGTTCAGTATTGCCAGTTGTTCTCAGAAGCCTTTAAGGGCTGCCAGAAAACCCACCAATTTGTCCAAGGTAACAGAGGTGAGACAATGAGATGATGAGTCTCCCTCGGGGTTTCTGGAGAGATTGCTAGAGGCCTATTACATTTGTACACCTGTAGATCTGGTAGCACCTAAAAAGGCAAGGGCCATTAATAACACCTTTGTAACTGTCAGCACCTGATATTAAGCAAAAGTTGCAAAGAATTAAGAGATTTTAAAAAATGCCCCTCAGTTAGTTATTAGAGTTTTCTTAAAACTGACTCTTTCCTCAAGCTGATGCAAGCCATTCAACAGATTCCAGTTCCTGTGACTAAAAAGCAAATATAAAAATTTCTAGGAGCCATAGGATATTGCCTGCTTTAGATTACAGACTCACGAGACCAGGCTTTTCAGCAATTGAAATCAGCCTTAACAGAAGCCCCAGTTCTGGCTCTGTCAAAGTTGCAAAAACCTCTTTCCGTCTATGTTGATAAAAAACAAGGGATAGCAAAAGGAGTACTGACCCAGAATTTAGGACCATGGCAAAAGCCTATTGCCTATCTTTCCAAGAGACTTGAAAATGTGGCAGGGCAATGTCTGCCTTGCCTGCAGATGATTGCCTCGGTGGCCCTCCTGGTGAAAATGGCCCAAATGGTGACATTTGGACAAAAACTTTTAATTATCTCCTCTCATTCACTGGAGACTCTCATCAAAGCTTCACCGGATGGATGGCTGCTATCAGGCATTACTTCTAGATCTGACTATCATCAGTTTCAAGGGGACAGTGTCTTTAAACCCAGATACTCAGCTGCCTGATGATGACCTCTCCTTGCCCCTCTGATCATTTCATGGGGATTTGACCAGACTTGACAGATGAGCCACTGTCCGGAGTTCCATTATATTTCTCTGATGAAAGTAGTCACATATATCAAAGTAAGCAGGTCCTGGCAGCCACTGTCACAGACTCTCAGATTCTATGGGAACAAACCTTAGAGCCAAAAACATCAGCCCAATGGGCTGAACTCATTGCACTCACTGAGGCCCTCAAGTTGTCAGACAGATAGCAGATATGCATTTGCTACTGCCCATGTTCATGGGGCCATTTATCAGGAATGAGGTTCACTGACTTAAGGGGGCCAAAAGATAAAAATGCTCCCCAAGTTTTGGATTTGTTAGCTGCCATTTGGATGCCAAGGAATATGGTTATTAAATAATCTAACAGATGCAGCTCCCCAAAAAGCAGCCACAAAATCAGTGGGGATTGAGACAATCCCAGCATTGCTACTGATTCCACCCACTCTGTCAGAGCCCTTTTGCACCCAAAAAGACTTACATTTGGCAGCTCAACTTCAAGCAAAGTCTGATATCCCTGGGGGCTCGTACCAACTGCCTCATACTCAAGTCCTCCTCTGCGAGGCCTTGAGATAAAAACTCATCCAACAAGCTCATCTGTCCACTCACATGGGAGGATCAAAACTTGCTGCCCTTTTTGAGATCATTTCTTTATCCCTCAGTTATCGAAGCTTACTCAGTCTGTGAGCCTTAGAGGCCCTCAGTGCCAGTTGGTAAATCTTAAGCCACCACAACAAATGAAAACCACTTGGTATCATGGGACTGTGCCTGAAAAACATTGAGAATTAGATTTTACAAAAATAAAAAAAAAACCTGGGCTTCAAGGGAATGAGTACTGGTAGATAGCTTTTCCTAATAAGTCTTGAGTCAGCCCTGATAGCAGTTTTCCCAATTTGTCCTCCCTTTATCCATGGGGTCTGACAATGGCCCGGGTTTTATAGCCCAGATAACTGAAAAACTAACCCAAGCTTTGCAGATTGATTAAAAACTCCATTGTGCTTTCCGGCTTTAAAGTTGAGGACAAATAAAAAGTATAAACCAGACTTCAAAAATGGTAGTAACTAAGATGACATTCAAAATTGACGAGAACTGGGTGAGTCTCCTTCCTTTTTCCCTCTTGCGTGCACAATGTACCCCCTATGTTACAGTTGTTTCCCCTTTAATGTTCTATGTGGGAGACCTCCTCCTCTTATTCCTAAGATTTCTGAAAAAAAAATTAGCTGAGCTGGCTAATCAAGATCTTGCTAAGTTCCTCCAGGCCCTTCAACTTGCTCTGACTTCCATCCATCAGTTATTCCGAGAACAACAACCTCTGCCTACAGCCCATCCGGAACACAAACGTCCTGCCATGAAACCTAGGACACTACTCATCAAGAGACATCACCGTGAGTCCCTCAAATCATGGTGAGAAGACCCTTACACAGTGGTCCTCAGCACTCTGACTGCCTTCAAAGTCACAAAAAAGCCTGCCTCAATTCATCATTGCTACCTCAAGTCAGTTCTGGCCTCTGACAGCAATCAACCTACAGGTAAGTGGACTGTTGTTCCCTCCAAGGATTCTTTAAAGCTTAAGACTGCCAAATGTATCTGACAATCTAGTTCTTAGGTGTTTTTCCTTATGGAGACCCCAAGAAGATACCTTGTAACCCACTGTTTAAAACTTACAATTACTGACTATTTCACTGGTAAATTATTGGAAGCCAATGCTACTGTCTATAAGATAATTAAGATAAATTTATGTTCCCTATTAGATAACATCCCAGCAAAAATTAGACAAAAAAATTGTTGTTGGGTGTGCATGTCATGCTGCCTGATTGGTTGCTAATCGAGACTTACAGGGACCTATGTATTCAAAAAAAATTACCGTCCACTTACTGGTATCTTTGTCCCCAAAAGCAACAGCCAGCCTCTGATTATAGGTGTTCACAATCCATAGAGACAAAATATTTTGTAGACATTGGGGTTGTAAATTTGTATCTCCTTGACAGGGAAATAAATGGGGTCTTTAACTTTTTCCTCACTTTTGAGACCCAATCTTCTGTTCTCCTCCACTAGACTTCCTGCTCCTGAGACCTTTTTGCCCTCTGCGATTTCTGTGACATCTCGAGCCCCTTCTTGCCTCTGGACATTGCTTATGGCAAATCAACTTTTAATTCCTGTACAGAAGACACCTTTGTTGGTGGGATGCTAAGCCCTGGCTCACACTGGACAATGTACAGGGTGCTCCAGGAATCTGTGTTTACTCTGCCTCCTACTCCTTGCACACTTCCCCTAATGCTGCACTCTATAATCCTACCTCTTCAGCCTTGATTTATACTTTTTCCTATCCTGCTAATCAACACCTTGTTGCTCCCAATGGAGCCTGGTTTGCCTGTAGTTCTAATATAATTCCTTGTTCCATGCATCACCTGTTTACCCAGTGCCCTGAGCTTTACATATTAGTCCATATCTTTCCCCAAGTGTATTGGTACCCTAGAGATAATGGTAAGAGTCACTTGTTCCCTAGCTTTGACTTAAAGAGTCCAGTAAGAGCAAAAAAAATCCTGCATTATTACCTGTATTACTAAAAATTGAGATAACAAGGTCAATAGGTTTAAGAGTGTCCAGCCTAATAGTCAAAAGACCAAAATTATAGACACTTATGTGTACTCATTGACCAAGATTTAGCAGCCTTAATGATTCTGTCTCCAAATTAGAGGATTCTTTAAGTTCACTGACTGAGACGGTTTTACAAAACTGGCGGGGTCTAGATCTCCTGTTCCTAAAGGAAGGAGGCTTTTGTCTGACATTAGGAAAATATTGTTGTTTGTATGCCAATCATTCCGGGGTTATCAGACAAAGTATGGCCAGCCTTCAAGGGCAGCTACAGGATCAAGAACAAGCCAGACAAACGGAACAGAATTGGCTTGAGGGATGGTTTTCTCTATCTCTCTGGTTGACAACGTTAATCATAGCAGCCTCCAGACCTCTGTTAATCTTACTTACTTGTTTAACAATTGGACCTTGCATATAAACAGATTAGTAATGTTATACTAAGATGCTAAAAATTAAAATAATTAAAAGATAATTAACAAAAATATTTACTTAAACATGTAGTTATTAGTAATATTGTCATTCTATACTGAGCTCAATACCCTAGTAACCAAACACCAACCACATAGTTATAAATTAACTGACCACGTGGTTCTGCTGTGCTGTAATGCGTCATCCCCCCACCTTAGTGACCTGTGTGCTATGTCAACTTTTGTTCCCCTTGTTAGAGACAAATGATGCTGTGTCAACCACTGTTCCCTTTATGAGAGACAAATGTTCCTGGAATTGGCAGACCAAGGGCTATGAATTGGCTAACCACCCACTGTGAAATGTCTCTTACCTCTGCAAAGGGGAACAAAGGCCCACCTTATTTCTGTTTCTCATCACTATGTACTTAATGATCAATGAGCTAATCATAAATGAACTATAAAAATCAGTCAAAACTCTACCTCAGTTGCACAGTTTGCAAATTCCATCTGCACTGTGTCGCTGGGCCAGCTAAAATAAAAGCACTTCTTTTAAAAAAAGACGTTTTGCGCCATTTGTCATCTTGGGGTCTTGCCACGTTTTTTCATCATGGGGCCCTATTTTATTTGAGTAGAGCACAACAAAGAGCTGAGTGCCAATTAGTGACAAGGGAACTATGTGGCAAGTGGAACTTAGAGTGTGAAGTCCTTGGGTGTCCCTGCCTTACCAGAAGGAAATGTTTAATTGGATTAGGAATTTGGTTCCATTTCAGCAATAATTGTCACCCCCATGCTTGGCAATATGATCACTTTCAGAATTCAGAAAGTATATGAGTCTGAATGAGTAGCAAGCTTGTCTTGGAGAACTGATGCTAGCTTTTATTTCATCCTTACTCTGTTGCAGACCATTACTATCATTTAAATGTAATGTCTTCACTTTACACGGTAACTATGCTCCTTTTGTTTTCACATACTGGGTTTCTAGGTGGAAAATTAATAGAAACGAGTGAAAATCATTAAGATGAAGTCTGCTGCCTCTAACACAGACTTCCTACGCTCTGTTCTGTTGTGTCCTGTCCTGGCCTGTTCTCAGAATATTTTCTGACATCAGTGGATTTTTTATTCCTGGAGGATTGAACCTTAATCCTGAAAATATTTGCAGCCCATTATGGAAAGATTCCACTGATCCTTGAAAGAAAGCAGGGGTAGCCATGAAATGGCAGGGATAAATAAGAAATTTAGAGAAGACCTAACACCACCACTTCTCAAAATTCAATGAAATCGAATGGGAAATTGTTCTTCCCAATTCATTCCTGGAAGCAAGCATTACCCTGATACCAAAACCAGAGAACAATCCAAATAAGAAAGAGAATTACAGACCATTCTGCCTAGTGAAAATTGAAGCAATATCCTCAATAACATACTGGCAAACAGACTGCAGAATATCATCGAGAAGATTGTACAACATGATCAAGTGGAATTATTCCCTGGGATGCAAGGGTGGTTCAACATACATAAATCCATACATATAATACACCGTATTGACAAATCCAAAAGCAAAAATCATTTGATCAATTCAATAGATGCTGAAAAAGATTTTGACAAAGTCCATCATCTATTCATAATAAAAAACCTACAAAAATCAGGAGAGATGATCTTTATCTCAATCTGATAAAAGCCTTTTATTACAAACCAACATTCAACCTCATACTAAGTGGACAAAAACTGAATTCTTTCACTCTAAAATGAGGAACAAAACAAGGATGTCTACTGCCTCCGCTCTTATTCAATATAGTCCTGGAAACTAGCTGGAGCAATTAGACAAGAGAAAGAAATAAAAGGAATAAAGATAGAAATGAAAATGTTAAACTATCATTATTTGCAGAAGACATGATACTCTATTTAGAAGACCATAAAAATTCCACCAAAAGAATTCTAGTTAAATAAGAAAATTCAGTAATATAGCTTGTTAAAAAGACAACACTCAACAATCACTAGATTTCATAAACAAGAATAAAAAACTCATGGAAAGAGAAATTAAGCAAACAATAACTTTTACAATATCATCCAACAAAATGAAATACTTAGGAATCAATCTAACAAAGGATGTAAAGGATCTCTATACTGTAAACCACAGTACTTTCAAAAAGGAGATTGAAGACGATATTCTAAAATGAAGAGCTATCCCATAGTCTTGGGTAGGGAAATTCAATATAGTGAAAATGACCATACTTCCAAAGCTATTGTACAGATTCAGTGCAATCCCAATCAAAACCCTGTAGCATATCTCAAAGAATAACACAAAATAATTCCAAAAATTCATCTGGAACCAGAAGAGACCTAGAGTAGCAAAGGTGATGCTTTGAAACAAAGGAAAGATAGGGTTCATCAAAATCCCTGACTTGAAATTATACTATAAAGGTATCGTGATTAAAAAAATATGATGTGGTACTGACAAAAAACAAAACAAACAAAACCAGACCCAAAGATCAAAGGAACAAATTAGAAGATGGAAAAACAACCCCAGACCACTAAACCATCTTATCTTTGACAAAGGTGCCAAACAAAGTCATTGGAAGAAAAGCAGCCTCTTTAATAAATGGTGCTGGAAAACCTGGCTCTATACGTTATGAATATTATCTTTCAACGTGTATTAAGCTAAGATCAGAATAGATCAAAGATCTTATATTAAAACAGAAACATTAAATCTGCTGCAAGATAGAGTAAGTAAAACTCTTGCAGACATTGATGTAAGAAAACACTTTATGAAGAAAACTTGGATTGAACAGCAAAAATCAAAGACAATTAAGTGAGAATCTCACCCTACTGAAAAACTTTTTAACAGCAAGAGAAATCACTAACAGAGTGAAAAGACAACCCACAATGTGGGAGAAAATATTTGCCAACTCTTCCTCAGACAAAGTATTACTATTGAGAGCACGGAAAACTAAAAAAATTCAGTCTTCCCAGATTTAAAGACCCAATCCAAAAATGTGCATCTGAGGTGAAATACACAGTTCTCAGATGAAAAAATAGAAACAGCAAATAAATATGTGATAAAATATTCTGCATCACTCGACATTTAACAATTGCAAATTAAATAACACTGATATGTCACCTTGCCCCAGAAAAAAAAATGCCTACTGTCAAGAAATCAAGCAATAACTTTTGCTGGAGAGGTTGTGGGGGAAAAAGGAACCCTTCTCCATTGTTGGTAGTAAGGCAACCACTGTGGAAATCAGTGTGGAGATTCCACACAAACTAGGTCTACAGGTCCCACTCAACTCAGCTATTCTCCTTCTGGGTATCTACCCAAAAGAATAAAAATCATCATACCACAATGATATATGTGCACCCACGTTTATAGCAGCACAGTTTGTGGTAGCCAGATCTTGGATGGAATGCAGGACCTCTAGTTTGCCAGGCAGGCGATTAAGCTAAATCCCTGGACCCTTTTTTTACTTTTTAACTTTCAAATAAAATGCGTTTGGGAGAAAAAACAAGGACTGAGGTAAAGACTTTCAGTGCAAATACCCATCAGACGAGCTGAGGTCAACATTCCAGAAGACAGCCAGCTCCAGGAGCCTCCACCATCTTTCATTGGGGATCCACAATTCCAGGGTGGGGTTTTTTTTTCTGTAATTGTTCTTGGTGGGGAAGGCAGGTAGGAGAGCAGGAGCCAATCAGTGATGAAGAGGCTGGCTGTAAGAATTGTGCAATCAGGCGGGCCAAGGTAGGTGGTCTCTTCCGGTGTCATGGCGTCAATTGCAAAGCCAGGGCAAAAAAGGGAGCGCTAGATGTTTGCTAGACCACTATTTTTTGTTTCTATTCACTGTGGACTGCTTAGAAAGAACCTGGGAGACCTCCAAACTATGCAAAGGTGATGTTATGGGATGGGAGCAGTTAAATGGGGTGGAATCCACTTGAGACCAGTTAGAAGTGGTTTGAAGGGGCTGGGGTTTAGCTCAGCTGCATAAGTGCCTGCCATAAAAGCAGGCAGTCATAAGTTCGATCCCCGGTACCAATAAAAAGGAAAAAGACCAAAAAAAAAAAAAAAAAGGAAAAAAAGTGGTGAGAAGCAGCTGTGCTGTCTAGAGCCTGTGTGCTTAGCCTCAGACCCTGAGGTCCTCTAGTGCTAGCAGTGAGTCACCCTCTGTCCCTTTTACCTCTCACTGGGGCCAGGACAGTTCTGGGTCCCTAGAACGCTGTCACCACTGTGATACAACCAGGCCACAAGGCCATTTTTGAAATCGCATGCTGCCCTTGCTCCTCCAAGTCTGGGCCCAGGACGGGGCATGAGGAGAGCCTGATTCCGATGTGTTTTCAAGTTGGGTGCAGCTGTAATAAGCCAGGTCTCTGCTCTCATTCCTGTCAGCAACAGATCTGAAAGCCAGAAGTTTATAATTGTCTGTGCTGCAGGACCTCGTAGCCACAACTGCTCTTCTTAAAGTTATGCATTTATGTATTTTGTGATCACCTAAATTTAAACAATGTTCTCACATTTTCAACCCCATGACAGGTGTTGGCAAAGATTATGAGAATTCAGAGATTTGTAGTGATATACTTCAGTGGAGGAAGGCTTTCCAAACACCTGGTGAACTCCTGTGTATGATAAATAACAGGGCAAAGAATTTCTGAGCATTCTTTATGTGACACATGTGCTCATAATCTATGTTTGTGAGAACAGCCATAGAGGTTTGAATTTTGAGAAAAATGAAGCAGATATAAAAGTGTCATCAAGGCCAGGGTAAAGTGTGCTTGCTAAGGATAAATTCCAGAAAGGGCTGCGTGTTAAATTCTCTTTGAAAAATGCCTAAATTTAGTCATTTGCATGAACATATACACATGATTTCCTTCTGAATGGAAAGGAATATGGGTGTCATCTCTGAATGAAGAGGTGATTTAATAGCGTGGTTGATCATATACATTGTTTAAATATGGAAATGCTCTATAATGGACTTTACTAATTCGTGTAAAGAGATGCCATAAATTGAAATTGTGCAGGGATATCAGTAGTTAAGGCATGAAGGGTTTTCTGCTTAGGGTGGATCAGATGAGCATGGAAAGGATGTGGAAGTGACTGGCAGGACACTGTGTGCAAATAGCAGGACATACAACAGAGAGGGTCTTCACTGAAAGTCAGGTAGTTCTTAGGGTAAGCATGAAGTTAAAGTTAAATTATGATACCTTCCTTGAGGTGAATAGCACAAGCTCTGGTAATAATCAGTATTCCACATCCCTGTCAAACCATGAATTCTGTGTTGTTCACTTGAGATCTAGTTTTGATTATCTTGAATTATGACCCAGTATCATGAAGGTGAAATTTGAATTTTTTTTGTACCAAGGATCGAACTCATGATCTCAAGCTTGCAGGTTAGGTTTTCATGCTGCTAGCTAAATACCCAGCTCTGAAACTGTTTTCTGTATGTTATAGATGATATCAACCTTGTTCCTCAGAAAATGTTGAATATGGTGGAATTTTTCTATATTGTATGGCTATAACTTTTTAAAGCAAACCAAAGGTGTCTTATGCAGTCACTTTTCAAGTTTCACATTGTCTGTGCAGTATCTCAGTGAGGGTTTCTCTATTTCAGACAGCTCTGTAACTTATGCTAGCCCCAAACTCAAGACAGTTCTCCTGCATCAGCCTCCCAAGATATATTTCTTATTTATGAATGGAAAGTGATCATTTATTGACAGTGAGCTATAATTTGAAGCTTGCACCTGGTTTCATTGTTTATACGTGTTTTACCTACAGCAGTTTTCCATGAACATTTGAGTTATTATTTATGTACCATATTTGATGTTACTTATGTTTTGTTCTGTGAAACCAAATTCAAATATCAAAATGCTGCTTA
The DNA here is from genome assembly GCF_034190915.1 of Cavia porcellus. NCBI lineage: Eukaryota > Metazoa > Chordata > Mammalia > Rodentia > Caviidae > Cavia > Cavia porcellus. The sequence goes on from NW_026947515.1 coordinate 8,574,281, forward strand.
AGTATATTAAGAACAAAGGACTCAGTTGCCTAATTGAGATTTGAAGAGATATCATTGGTCTTACATCAAAGTGATTGATGAGATATTTGTCTGCCTCTGTGCTTCAAGGATGCTGGTTCTGCAGGCTCTCACTATGAGCTCTGCATTAGAGACAATGTACAGCGACTCTTTTTTTTTTTTTTTTTTTTTTGTCTTTTTTTGAGACAGCGTCTCACTATGCAGTTCAGGCTGGCCTTGAGCTCACTTTGCAGCCCAGGCTGGTCTCAAACTCGCAAGGATCCTCCCACCTCAGCCTCTGGAGTGCTGGGATGACAGGCGTGAGCCCCCAAACCCAGCACACAGGGACTCTTGCAGTGACTCAGCAAAAGAATCAGTGCTCTTATTTGGCTGTTACATTAGCTGTGAGTTGCATTATGGCATCAAATTTGCTGTCTCAAAATATGTGTATGTACAAGCAATTAATCCCCAAGATTTGGAATTAAGATTTTAAGAAATCAGTCTCCATTCAGCTGTTATGTGGGTTTTATTTGTTTAGTTTAGTTTGTTTTATTGAGACAGGTTTTCTCTACGTACATCAGCTAGATTTGAACACTTTATGGAGTGCAGAATTGCCCTAAGCTCAAAGCAGACATCCTGCATCAGCCTCTTGAGTGCTGGGATTATAGATATGTGTGGTTTTACCCTAGAAAATATTGAGGCTTATAACTTAGCTGTGTTGTAGATTGGCATAATAGATGCCACCTTGAGCTTTGCATTTAACCTGTGCCCTGTATTTCACCCAGAAAATGGAAAAATCACTCAGGGTAGAAGACCCAGTAGAAAAGCAAAATGAGCTGTACCCAAAGAAAAAAATTAACCTGCTCAACAAAAGAAGCAGAATACAGTTGTCATCCAAAAATTGTTATAAGATTCTAGCTAAATGATTTCCAACAGGATCTTTTTGTGATTCTATCTTTTAAAATATCTGTAACTTTCCAGTTCAAAGCCTCTTCTTTAGATCCTGAAATGGGGATAGGTGTTTTTTATACAAGTGGTCCTGTTAGACTGGTGTCGCGAGGAAGACTCCAAGGGCCTCGCTCTCATGTAAAAACAAAAGGGGTTTTTATTTTTCTGTGTACACGGGGTCCTCCAAACAGGTGGAAACCGAGAACCCCTTACTGGAGCAGGGCTGTGCCTTTTAAGGCCTAAAACAACAAAGCAAGCCATGTTTGCATTGTTACAGAAGCCAATCATAGCGGTTAGAGCAGAGCTGATGGTGAGCTGTCCTTAAGGGATTGGGTTTTTTAGTGGGGCAAGGGAGTGTCTCCCTAGAAGGGGTGGCATTTCTTAGGAATGGGCGTTTGTCTCATGACTGAGAGATCTGCCTTAGGTTAAGACTGTTTGTCTTAACTGTTTAAGAACACTGGTTCCTGTGGGGGTGGAGCTGCACATAGTTTGGAAACTGGCACCACAATGCCTCCTGAATAGAAAAGTCTAACAGCAATTAACAACCTTAATTACCTTACTTTAGCACCACAACCATTCTATTTGTAGAGGGCAACAATGGTTAGCATATCAATTAGGTAAGATTTTACAACTCTTTACAGAAGAGAGCATTGATTAACATATCAATCTTTTACCCAGAGAAGAAGGAAGACACACACTTACAGTTACAGGTATTACTGTGATACAATACCAAGTTACAGGTATTACTATGATATAAACGAAGCTATTTTTGTGAAAAATGTACAATCTAATACAATCTGATGTAATTAACACAATTTGTGATGGGGCTTCTGGATAGGGAAGACCCAGGATGTCAGGAGCTATTACCTCAGGCCTTTGTTTTGTGGCCTCTAGGAAGTTAAAACTTAACCTAGTTAGATTTGAAGGGAGAAGGTGAGGGGAAGCAGCAGATGGAACGAGCTTTCTTGGTCTCTTCAGTCCTGAGACCAGCTAATGAAATTCCACATTTCTCAATTGGTTTGCTTGTCTTCCTATATTGTTGTTCACAAACTCAACTCAAGCTGCAGAAACCTTTACTGACACAAGCAAACAACAGGATTAAATGACATTGCCACTGAAATGAAAGAATAATAGTGAAAAGTAGAGGAGAAAAAAGACAAATGCCATGTGTTATAATGCCCACCTCTTTTCCCTAGTGATGAAGAGACTGAAACAGGAGAATGGCCATGTATTCAAAGACAGGCTAACCTACATAGTGAGTAGGCTGGCCAGAACTCCTAAGTGAGACTATGTCTTTAAATCAAAAAACTAAAATGAAAAACATAAACAACCAAGGTGACAGAAAGACTACTAAAAAAATTATAGAGCTGAGTGAAAGTTGACTTATGCAAAATGGGATTTATTGAATGATGCTGCAGAAGAAGGAAGGCTATGTAGTGGCATCCAGGAGGCAGTGACAAAAACAGATTTAGGAATGGCACCTACTGTGCTACAGCACAACAATGATCTCCTTTCTCCAATACATTTGCAGTTCACTAGAATGAGGACTTTTAAAAGCTCATGGAAATCTTAAATTCATGGCAAACAAGCAGCTTGAAATCCAGGCTTTGGAACATGGCCTTTAGCAGAATTTCATATTTAAATTGAAATAAGAAAAATATAATCCTGCCCTGCTTGATGTCAAATGCACCAAGTTTTATGGCTCACAACATTGAGAAAGGAAGTCACAAACCAAAAGAGGTTCAAAAATTTTCTTAGAAAAAAAGAGAGAAGACTAGCCTTGAATTTTCATTAGTGGTCTTCAGTGTTTTGTCCACAGACCTATTGTCAGGTGTCATTTATACAGGAAAGCCACAATGTGGGTACAGTGTGGGTCTCAGACTACATTCAACCTATAAACTTATGGCTGCTTAACTAATATTATTCATCAGGAGAACAAGTCAGCCAGAAAAGGTATGTGGGAAGAGCCAAGGCATTTTGTGGGAACAATAGTCCAGTTGTTCTGGTCATTGATTATGGTAATTGATACCCATCTGAATTTCCTGGAGGAGGTGGTGGTAACTGTAGTACATTTCAAGCTGTTGTTTCTCTCTTCAGGAACATGTAGACCTGGTCACTTCATCTTCACCTTCAGGTCTGGCTTTCTTCAACTGTGCCTGTAGCAGTGATTGTTGTATTAGTTTTTTGCATTGACTCTTGAAGGTTCCAGTTCCTCTCTGATTGTATATCAATTTCTGTCTACATTGACATCCTTTGCTAAAATCACAATAGTATTGTTAGGGCCGACGCCGCAGGGAAAGAGACCCCAAGGACTCAACTCTTGGTGAGGGAAAAAAGTTTATTTCCATGCACATGAGGTCCTCCAGGCAAACGAGTGGGGAGGGCCCCGAGGGGAATTTGTGCAGGGTTTTTAAGGGCACAAGCGGGAAGTAAGCAGGTTTACAGAAGCAGATCGCATTGGTTAATTTTGAACGGCGCAGGAATTGGCAGATGCTGATTCGAGGGGTCTGGGGCTGAGTAACCATGGAGACTGAGGGTCCTGGTCTGATCTCAGAGTGCCAGGTACAACTCGGTCTCATTTGAACAGCACATTCCTTTACTTATCTTTACCTTTACAGAGGACAGAACATCTTGTGGTTAATGACTAGCAGATGCATTCCTTCCTGTCCTGCTCTGATATCTCAAGGAGGAATTAGGGAGTGAAACATTCCTTACAGCTCTGTTCTATAGCTCGGGGGAGGGGGTTACATTACAAACGGGGAGTCGATTCTCTCATTTCCCCCCTTTTTTTTTGGATGACCTCTAATCTTAGAGGTTTGTTGTAGCTAGGGGTTTATATTGGTGACATAGGACCATTACTTTGACCTGAGAGACTTGTCCCCTTATGAATTGGGTAATCCAGTTAATGAGGCAAGGGACAAGGGCTAGGATTAGGATTAAGGTCACTAATGGTCCTATCAAGGGAAGGAGATAAGGGAGAATTCCGTTTTACATTTTTTAAAGGGGGGTCCCATACAAAGATCTGTAACAATTGTTTTTTTTTTTTTTTTTTTTTTTTTTTTTTTTTTTTTTTTTAACAGGGGGACCAAAGCCGCCGTGCAAGGTCGGCATCAATGTTATTAAAATCAAAACAAGAAAGCTAAAACAGTTCATAACCAGCATAATCTAACTATGCTTTAGTCAATTTTTAACTTTAAGGGTTACCAGTCTGTTGTGTAGTCCACTGAGTATGTCCCTCGTTGTCTGCTGTTTTCAGTGGCTTTACATGAGTGTAGTGAATCCACGCAGTTTTTCCTGCTACCTTGATGGCAGTGGGGGTACGGAGCACCACGGTGAAAGGTCCTTCTCAGCGGGGTTCAAGGGAGTCACGGTGGTGACATCGAACCAAGACTGGAGTCCTTGGGGCCTTGAGAGGCGTCTCTGAAGGCAGGTCCAAGTGTTTCTGTCTAAACAGCTGGTGGATCCAGGCCAACACAGGTTGGAGTGTCTGTAGGGACTTAAGATCTTGATTAATAGTTTTAGCTAATTTGTTTTCTGACAATCTTGGAACCAATGGCGGGGGCCTCCCAAACATGGCTTTAAAGGTGGAAATTTTAGAAACATATTGGGTATATCTAGCTCTTAACAGTGCAAAGGGAAGAAGGCTCATCCAATTATCACCAGTTTTTGAAAACAGCTTAGCTAAAATGTCCTTGAGACTTTGGTTCATACGTTCTATTTGCCCTGAGCTTTGTGGCTGATAGGCACAGTGGAGTTTTAATTAATCTTTAATGCCTGGGCTAACTTTTTGGGTGACTCGGGCTATGAAAGCCAGGCCATTATCGGACCCCATTGATAGTGGGAGGCCAAATCAAGGTATGATCTCATGCAATAGAGATTACCACTAAGGCTGACTCAGATTTAGTAGGGAAAGCCTCTACCCAGCCAGTAAAAGTGTTTATTAATACCAAGAGATAGCGGTGTCCCTGTAAATTAAGTTTTACCATTTCCATGAAATCTACTTTCCAATGTTCTCCTGGAACAATTCCTTGATGTCGGGTGGTCTCCAGCGCAGAGCTCTTGGCTGAGTTGACTAACAAGCACTGTGGGCATCTGGAGCTCGAAGAGGTGGTCAGTTTGTAGAGTTTTGGAATAAAATACTGAGTTCTGAACAATTCTGCAAGGTGTAACAGCTCCCACCCTCGTGCCTCTAGTAACAGTACTTGTTTATCAGGTAACTGGTACCAGCTCCCTGGGGTGGGGGACTTTACTCCAAGTTGAGATGTTAACTGTAGGTTTTTCTTTGTGTAGACTGGTTCTGACAAGGTCGGAGGGACTAGCATCAGAGCAGTTACTTTCTTGGTTGACCCCTCTGATGTGGCTGCTATTTTTCAAGTGGCTTGATCTGCCAAACTGTTTCCTAAGGTGATAGTGTCATCTCCTGTCTGGTGAGCCTTGTAATGAATAGCAACCCGTTGAGGCAGCCAGATAACTGCCAGCAAGTCTAGAATTTGTGGAGCATTTTTAATCTTAGTCCCAGCTGAGGTTAAGAGATCTCGCTCTTGATAGATGGCTCCACGTATATGTACAGTAGCAAAGGCATATCTACTGTCATTAAAAAAATGTTTACCCTCTTTCCTGTGGCTAGTTTTAGCCTCTCAGTCAAAGCAACAAGCTCCGCTTTTTGGGCAGAGGTGCCAGGCTCTATCCGCTTAACCCAGAGTACCTCCTTTTCGTCAGTCACTGCTGCCCCGGCCACTCGTTTGCCATTTTGGATGAAGCTGCTTTCATCGAACAGTTGTCGGCATTTCCCAAAAGCTGGTCAGTAAGATCAGCCTGTAGGTTCTGCTGCAGTTCGAGGATGTCAGCACACTCATGGAGAGAGGTGTCCTTTGTTCCTCCGGGTCATCATCAGGCATAAGGGTGGCTGGGTTTAAAGCTGAAGAAGTATTGAATATCATTGACTCTGGGTCTAGAAGCAGGGCTTGACAGTAGAATTCTGGCATTTGAGAGCCTTTTTTCAGGAGGGGTTTTGATAAGAGTCTCTAAACTGTGAGTGGTTACCACAGAAATCACTTGCCTAAAGCGAGTTTCTTTGTCTCCTTAAGTAGCATTGTCACAGTAGCTAGTATTCTTAGGCAGGGGGGCCATACTCCTGTTACTGAATCAAGTCTTTTGGAGAGGTAGGCTATAGGCCTCTTTCAAGGGCCAATGTCCTGAGTTAGGACTCTTTTGGCAATGTCACTGAGTTTATCTATGAACAAGATGAAAGGCTTGGTAACATCAGGGAGTCCCAGGGCTGGGGCCTCTGTCAAGGCCCACTTGAGCTGCTGGAAGGCCTGTTCACATTCATCAGTCCAGTTCAGCGAATTTTGAGTTTCTCCCTTATGGGAGTCAGATAGAGGCAAGCTTTTCAGTAAAATTTAGCCTACAGTATCTAACTGCCCCCAGAAACTGTCATCTGGTTTTTTTAAGAGTCTTTTCTCATAACACCTTGGCTATCTTTTTGTAAATTTTTTAGTTCTCAAAGACCTTTTTGTGCTATCTCTATTAACTGGCTGAGGGGCATGTCCTTAAACCTCTCAAACCTTTGTAATTTTTGTCTAACATGTGGGACCGACTGAGTTACAAAGAGAACAACTGGCAATATTGGGAAACCTCCTTACCTCTGGATGTCCAGTCAGGGTGGCACAAAAGGAGAACATGGTTTTGGCATCCTGGATCAGAGAGCCGGCTTCATCTGGATGGCACACTGCTTTTTGTCCAAGGGTGTCACGTGGCAGGTCATCATTTTACTAAAATTATATTCTTAACAAAAAGGGCTTTTTCATGGGTAACAAAATTGTGCTGCATAATATCCCAGATGTTCACAGTACATGCAAGAACTTGTATCTTATTTCTAGTATCACCTATAATCTCATTTTAATGGAAACATTTTGCAGCAAAGTACAATCTTATGTATACTTCTACCAAAACTGATCTAATACTGTCAAATTCTGAACACATTTACTTCTTGTCAAACCTGTTATTTGCAGTACTATAAATCAAGACAAATAAAATTCACATCCTCTTGAGCCTTCTACAACTTACAATAATACCTCTCAAACTAAGCTTTAATCTTTTTCCACATTCTGGCATAGCCAGACACCTTTACTTGAAGACCACTCTCTTTGTCCCTCTTTTTACTATTTTCAGTCAATCACCCCTTTTTTTTCTCACTTCTCAGACAACATCAAAACTCTCAACAAAACCCTTAAAGTCACCTTTTAGTAGTCCAAAACATACTTATTTTATGTCTTTTTACCACATAAAAATGCTGTATTTTAAAAACAAAACTGTAACCTTTTAACTGGCTCAAATATAGTACCGCCTGGTTTTTACTTGGCAAAGTTGACATGACTCTTAATAACCATATATATATATATATATATATATATATATATATATATGCACATGTTTACATTTTCACCAGAGAGAAAAAAATACTCCTTTTAAAAGGCATGCCGAGGTTGAAAGCAATCAATTGAAGTCTTACATATTAAACAAGGCGCCACAACATTAAAGACACAAACAAAGGGAGCTTCGTGCATAGTTTGGTGAGCTAAAGGAAATAATTTTTCTTATCATGAACCTTGAATCTAATAAGCCATATGGATCCTGCAACAGAAATGGGCAACAAGCCCCTAAGTTAGTAACAAGTTTAAACAGGCAACCAAGGAGAGGGCGGAGGAAGGAAGGGTTTTACCCACGGTGGGGGCTCTTTCCTGAGGTCCTGCCATACCAAGATGTAGGGGACCTGTCAGGGTGGCCCTCTCGTCGGCGGAAGATGATGTTCTTAACTGCTAAGATGAGGGGAAGGTGGAAAGTCCCCTCCGGTGGCCAACCCACGGAGAATGTGGGCCACTCAGACGAGCAGAAAGTCTGCCATTTATTTTTTTAAGCTGTAAGGAGATATTGTGAGCCCTCTCTCGAACCTCCGACCAATGGTTGAGGGTGAGGGACAATGGGGACGATGTCATCTGTCCCATGATGTTCTGAAGACAAAGAGTGGTTAGCGTACACGCGACACAACAAAAAACTGATCACAACAGTCACAACACACAGGACAAACAGGCCGGCCACCTCACTGTCACGCATCAGTTTCACTCCAAACGAGCCACCTTACAGGGTGTCTCCAGATTGGCCCAGATGAGTCACCTCAGAGGGTGTCTCCGAATTGGCCCGGACGGACCACAGATTGGGAATGAAATACCCCAGATCGATAGGGAAGCCCTATCGCAGACGGTGAGCCAAGGAAAACCGTGTGGGGCGTCCCCCGGTCACCAGAGAACAGAGAACAGATAACAAAAACAGGTAACAAAAATTGCCCCTAGAACGGAGCCATTTGGCTCGGGGTGTAAAATATCGGTAGATTGATCCTCAGAGTAAAAATAAGAAGCGACCGGTCGTACTCACCCACCGCAGAGCCGTTGAGGTCACCTTCCGTGAGACGTGCTATCTCGGTGGGACCTCCAAGATGTTAGGGCCGACACCGCAGGGAAAGAGACCCCAAGGACTCAACTCTTGATGAGGGAAAAAAGTTTATTTCCATGCGCATGGGGTCCTCCAGGCAAACGAGTGCGGAGGGCCCCGAGGGGAATTTGTGTAGGGTTTTTAAGGGCACAAGTGGGAAGTAAGCAGGTTTACAGAAGCAGATCGCATTGGTTAATTTTGAATGGCGCAGGACTTGGCAGATGCTGATTCGAGGGTTCTGGGGCTGAGTAACCATGGAGACTGAGGGTCCTGGTCTGATCTCAGAGTGCCAGGTACAACTCGGTCTGGTTTGAACAGCACATTCCTTTACTTATCTTTACCTTTACAGAGGACAGAACATCTTGTGGTTAATGACTAGCACATGCATTCCTTCCTGTCCTGCTCCGATATCTCAAGGAGGAATTAGGGAGTGAAACATTCCTTACAGCTCTGTTCTATAGCTCGGGGGGGTTACATTACAAACGGGGAGTCGATTCTTTCAGTATTTGAATGGATAAAGTGGTGTTAATACATTTAAATATTCATTAATACAGGCCAGCGCTTTAAGCTCAGCAGGCAGAAATGTCTGCCTGGAAAGTGCTAGGTTGTAACTTTGATCCCTGGTACCTATAAACAAAAGTAATTTAATCTGCAAGGAAAGAAAATCATTTCATTTGTGAAAATGTAAGTTTACAAAATTTATAACTAAATATGTCAAGGGCAAATTAAACATTGTTAATAGTCATATTTAGTATCTAAAGTTGTTGGTTCTGGGGATTGAGGTCAGTTATACAAGAAGCTGCCTGGAGAGCACAAGGTCATGAGTTCAATCCCTCATAAAAAAAAAAAAAACTCGCATTTGTCAGTGATGCAGTGCTATGAGCACATTTATTGAAACTGATACTTGTTAATTAATAGGCTTAATGTTTCCTTTGTGGTCTATGAAATACCTGCAAATAACATGGCATTTACAGTGAATGATGTACTGTCCCCTACAGGATTGCTATTTTCTGAGTTGTTTTTATTTTTTGTTTTCCCATATACTTGAAAGTTGAAAATGTTGGCTGATGCTAGCTAGAAAAACTGTGATAACCATTTTTTTCAATTTAGTGATATATTTCCCTATATCCATTAAGAACATTTTATTTGCTACAATTACCCCAAGTCAAATTGATAAACAATTCTTAAAGTTACAGGCAGCTGAGTTAGTTAGAAATACAGGCAACCATACCATGATATAGTGGAATGAAATTCCTGAACTTCTATGTCTGGTATGAGTTTGTGTTCGCTAAAGTGCAAGAATGAATTTTAGGAACAACAGAGTTGAAGAGCAGAATATATTTATTGAGAGATAGAAAGTGAAAGTATTTTGCTCTAAATAGCATATTTTGGAATTGGGAGGTGGAACCAGGGGACTTTTACTTTGAAGTCACTTTCCTCTCCCCTATTCAACCTACCTGTGGCCAGAAAAGAATCTCAATCAGCTACTTGCATATCAGCAATGCCACCTTTAATTAAGCACCACCCAAGTCAAAAACTATATGTATGCCGCCCACATATTTCCAGAAGAAAAAGCCAGACCCCCAGTGGTCATGGGGTTCTCCCCATATTCTTAGAATAAAGGCCATTTTGACTTTGTATTCTCTTTTTTACTATACCCAAAATTCTATCTGAAAGCTTCTATCTGAGAAAAACAGGAGGGATTCTGAGCTTGTAGCAAAAGACTGTTTCTTTTCTAGAGACCTTATGGAATAAAATCATGTGATGAGATAGGTTTAAAGTGGGTTGGATTACTGAGATTACTGAGGAGTTAAATTAGCACAATAGAGAAGCAGAATATCAGAAATATAAAAGGGGCCTTTTATTTAAATAATGTGGAGAGGACCTCACAGCCACCAAGGTTTTGGCTCCCCCCCCCACTGACTATGGGTTTATGGGGTATATGTGACTTTTGACTGGATGTGGTGCTTGGAGGGGACATTGATGTCATGCTAGGAGCTGATGGGAATTTTCTTTAGGCCCCCGGGAAAGCAAGAGGAAGTTGTATTCAAGGATAAAAGAGGAAGTGGCCATATGAGTAAGCATCCCTGATTTCACATTCTTCTACCTTGAACTACAACCATGACGTCCTGTAATTGTTTGAAGGGCAAAGCTCTTTCAAGTACATCCTTCGGTTTGAATGAAGAAATCAAAACAAAGAATTTTTGCTATCTGTCTTTCTCCATGGCTGTTGGTAAACCATTCATAAGAAATATTTTGAGTCAATTCCTTAATGCATTGTCAATACCATAACCAAAATTACAGATCAGTTCAGTTTCAGAAAAAGAAGCAGCACTTAAAAGCAGGGTTAAAGCCTTCAATGCAAGTATTCATGGCATGGTGAGATCAACTATGTGTGATACAAACAATTACTGATTTCTCTGACTTCAAGAAAGAGAAACGTTTATACTGATATTGTTATCCTGAAATGAATCTCCCGGTCTACTATGTTTTTAGGTTTTTAGGTTAAAAAAAAAAACCGATATTAGGTTTTTGTCCTGTAAAGTCAAAGAATGAATTTTAGGAACAACAGAGATTAAGAGAAGATTATACTTATTCAGAGAAAAAAAGCTGCCTGGGAGAGAGAAGGTATCCTGAGCAGGTTGCCAAACACTGTCCATTCTAGGGACCTTTATAGAGTAAAATCATGTGGTGAAGTGAGTTTAAGGTGGGGAAAACTAGGAACTCACAATGCAGATGGGCATAAGATGGGACAGAGTTATGGTAGCCAATAAGATTATAAGTTCAGGTAAAGTTGATTTAATTGGGAACAAAGGGGGAAGGGAGTGACATAGAAAGCAGGCATTCTTAGGCAGCTGTGTCTCTTCCCTTAGGGGTTTGGGAGGGTGACTCCTGAGTTCCTCAGGATGATTGGAACTATTTAGAATGTCAATCTTTAGGATAAGGATACATTTCTTTAAATGGTGACTCCTGCCTTCCTCAGAGTGCTAGGGAACTATTTAGAATATCAATCCTTAGGATATGGATGAATTTGCTTATCATTTGTCTTGAGCCTTGGCCCATAGCATGAGGTGTCAGTCTACGCCATAGTTGCAAGGTATCTGGTCTCCTGCATGGGCTCCTTGGGGGACCTAGCCATGTCTCATGCCAATAGTATTTAAATAACTCAGGACCCTGTAACAGCACTGTTTAGAAAATTGAGTACAGATGTCTTGTGCTCTGGGTGAATGTTCTGGGGATGACAGTGTGCAATGTATATACCATTGTTGTCCCCTGATTGACATGTTTTGGAATATAATTTTAGTTGATGTGTTCTTTTTTCCTTGAAATCAAATGGATTTGAAAATTAAAAGCCTGAGGAAAGCTCTTCTGTACAAACACTCCTCTGTCGAGCTGAGATCACCACTGTAGAAGAATGGCAGCTCAAGAAGTTTCTGCACTACAGTCTATTATTTGGGATCCTCTCTTGCAGAGAGGGGCTCCTTTCTCTGTTTATTCTTGACTCAGAAGGTGGGCAGTAGAGCAGGTGTCAATCAGTGATGAAGGGGCAGGCTATATGAACTGTCCAATCAGGTGGGCCACTGCTGGCTGTGACTTCTATCTGTTCTGGTGTCTCAGCATGATTTACCTGTTCTGAGTACAATAGTGGTAGCAAAATGCTTGCTGGATCTCATTTAGTACTTTTGATGTCCTGTGGCCTGCTTCGCAAAGAACCTGAGAGATCCTGTAGCCATGGAATGGTGAGGTTGTGGATAGGCACCCAGAAATAGCGTGGATTGGGCAAAATCAGTTACAAGTGTTTAGGAGTAGTTCCAGTGTCTGGAGCCTCAGGTATTCAGTTAGCTTCAGCTCCTGAGGTCCTCCAGCTTTGGCCATGGGTCATTCACTATTCCTTTTGCCTCTTGCTGTTGGCAAGGGTAATTTGGGGTCCCCAGAACCCTGGCTTCACTATGACAGCAGCAGACTCAAGTATCATCTTTGAAATTCACTGCTAGCCTGTAAGTCCACCATCTTAGTCATTGGGCAGAGCTTGGGAAGACCCTGACTATGATGCTTTTGTAGCTTGTAGAGCAGTAATGATCTAGGTCTATGCTCTCTTTCTGCAGAGTAACAGATCTGGAATGTCCAGAGTTTATTAATGTATGTAATGCAGGGCCTCATAGCCACAATGGCTCAACTTAAACTTGGGCTTTTTTGTATTTATAGTGATCTCCTAAATTTATAGTATGTTCTCCAATTTCCATCCTCATGACAGGTAGTGACAAAGGTCTGAGAATTCAGAGATATGTAGTACTGTGCCTCAGCAGAGAAAGGCTTCCCAAACAACTGGTGAACTCCTGTGTATTATACAGATCAGTGCAAAATAATTTCTGATCATACTTAATTATTTAGGTGGCACCCTTGCTCACAGACTAGGTTTGTGAGAACAGCCATAGAGTTTTGAAGTCTGAGAAAAATGAAGTAAATATGAAAGTGTTATCAAGGACGGGGTAAAAATTTGTGAAGGACAAATTCCAGAAAGGTCTACTTGTTAAATTCTCATCGAAAAATGCCAAAATTTACACATTTGCATGGTCATATACACGTGATACCCTTCTGAATGGAAAGGAATAGGGGTGTCACCTCTGAATTAAGAGCTGATTTAGTAGCTTGGTTAATAGACAGTTTAAATATGGAAATTCTCTACAATGGACTTATCTAAGTGGTGTAAATGAGAAGCCCTAAATAGAAATTTTGCAGTGATATCGATAGTTAGGCATGAAGGGTTTTCTGCTTAGGATGGATCAGAGGAGTGTGGAAAAGATGTGGAAGTGGCTGACAGGATGCAGGCAGCAAATAGCAGGACATACAACAGAGAGCATCTTCACTGAAAATCAGGTAGTTCTTAGAGTAAGTGTGAAGTAAAGTTGGGTTCTGATTGCTTCATTGAGGTGATCAACACCAGCTCTGGCAACAATCAGTATTCCACATCCCTGTCAACCCATAATTTTTGTGTTCCATACTTGAGATCTAATTTGATTATCTCTAATTATGCCCCATTGTCATGAAGCTGAAATTTTCAATTTTTTTGTACCAAGGATCAAACGCATGACCTATGCTTTCCAGGCAGGTGTTCATGACACTGAGCTAAATACGCAACTATGAAAATATTTTCTGTGTAGTATGGACGATATCCACATTGTTTCTGAGAAAGTGTTGAATATTGTTGGAATTTTTCTGTATTGTGTGGCTATAATTTTTTTAAAACTAACCAAAGGTGTGTTATGCAGTCTCTTTTTAAGTTTCACTTTGTCTGTTCAGTGTCTCAATCAGGGTTTTCTATTTTAGACAGCTCTGTAAGTTAGGAAAGCCCCAAATTCAAGGAAGAAATCCTTCACCAGCGTCCCAAGATATATTTCTTATATTTGAATTGAAAGTGATCACTTGGTGACAGTGATGTTTAATTTACAGCTTGGGCCTGGTTTCATTTTATATACATATTTTTAAAATACAGCTGTTTTCCACTAACACTTGAGTTGTTATTTATATACCATATTTGATGTTATTTATGTTTTGTTCTAAGAAACCAAATTCATGTTTCAAAATGCTGCTTAAGTATATTAAGAACAAAGTACTCATTGGCCTAAATGAGATTTGAACAGACATCATCTGTAGTCTATCAAAGTGATTACTGAGATTTTTTATTTAATTTTGAAATTGGTAAAATAGAACAGAACAAGGCAGCTTAAGGTCAACTAAGATCACACAGTGAAATTGGTACACAACTTCACAACAGGTTACTGGGATAACAGTAATATGTATCACAGTATATTTTGTTATCTTTATCATAGTTGTTCTTTAATCACATATATCAAAATGAGATGAAATGCAGAACATTATAGAACTTATCAAAACAGAATATTGAATTGAGCAGTACCATTAATCAGAATAGAGTGAAACAATAATAAAAATGTTTTCCTTCAAGGAGATAGTAGAAGGAAGTCCCCCTTATTTGCTATGGTCTACTTCCCAGGAGATGCTCAGATTTCTGGTTCCCATTTGCTAATGTGGGGTGACAGGAGAAGAGGGGTAGGGAAGTGGGATGTTTGATTCCAGGTGGTGCATCAGTAGGTTCAGTGTTGCTTACTAGGGAGACAGGCTGGTTGTTTGGTTTCACAGCGCCCTAAGTTCCAACATTGAACGGATCTTAGGAGCTGCTGCTGGTTATCCCCCTGGAAGGGCTGCAGTTTTCCAGACTGCCACCACTGACTAGGAGGGGAGGTGCTTGCTTGGCTTCCAAGGCAATTGATGAGACATTTATCTGCCTCTGTGCTTTGTGGTTGCTGGTCCTGCAGGCTTCTCACTGTGAGCTCTGCTTTAGAGAAAGAGCTCAGGGAATCTTGCCATGACTCAGCACAAGAATCAGTGCTCCTATTTGGCTGTTATATTAGCAGTGAGTTGCAATCTAGTATCAAATTTGCTGTCTTCAAAAATGTATATAGACACAAAATTAACGACCAAGACATAGATTTAAATTTGAACAAATCAGTCTTCATTCAGCTGTTTTGTTTGGCTTTATTTGTTGAGTTTAGTTTTGTTTTATTGAGACAAGCTTTCTGTATGTATATCAGCTGGATTTGAACACCCTATAGAGCCTAGAATTGGCCTGACCTCACTGATGCCTTCCTGTCTCGCCTTTTTAGTGCTGGGATTATAGATATGCACCACCACACTTTGCTTTTGATTCAGATTTGTAGGACAGAATTTAAGATATCACAAACCTGGGGTCTCAACCTTCCTTTGAGAAATATATGTATGATCCTTTAGGAGGCGGTTATCTTTGAGGATGTGGTTGTGAACTTCAGCAATGAGGAGTGGAGTTTGCTGAGTCCATCCCAAAAGAACCTCTACAGAGATGTGATGGGTGAAATCTTTAGGAACATGGCTGCAATAGGTAAGGATGAAATCTTTTTTGGCACTCATGCTGTCAGAATATTATTTGTTGCTCATTAGTGCTGTTTTGTTAAAAAGAAAATGAAAATATTTTTAAAAATAGCTCAGACCTGGACACATTATATCATAAATCTAAACAAAATCTATTAATTTGTATGTATTACTCAACTGAGTCCTGGTATTTCTATGTCTACAATTCAGGAGGACTTGGGGATATCCAGGAAGCTGAAAAAGAATGCAAAATTTACTGGAGATACTTAAGGTAATTCACACTCACAAGGAGAGGAATGTTCTTGAGTAATTAGTGAGTCAGCAGAAAAATGACCACCAAAGAAATGAGGCACCATTCAATTTAATGTCAGTAATATTCTCCAAAGATGTATAAGCTAGTGTATATATGAGGGAATTAAATCATGAAAATGTATGACATTGCATATAGATCTGTACGAAAGGCATGCACTTTGAGTTATGACATTCTGCCTTCAGTTTTTCTACCCATATATACATGTGAATACAATACATTCATTATCTAACAATTGCTAAGATTGCAATAGAATGTGAAATAAAACTGAGTGCTCATGTTTCCAAGCCATGCTCTAGACAATCGGCGTTTCTGACTAATATTCTTAGTAGGCTGGTGGAATGTTAGTGCACTGATTTTGAGTATCAGTATGCAGTTGTCTCTAGAAATTGATCCCCTCATACTTGTCCTGGATATTTTTAAAATCTCAAAATCTGCATAAAATACTGATACATGCTTAGTCATATACAAAGCAGATCAAGTTATGACAGATCAGGCCTTGAAGCTTATCTATCTATCACTGGATTTGTGGAGAAGGAAAATTTTAATAGACTCTCTGTGAGTTTACATTCTTGTAAACCCAGCACACTAGGGTTTGCAAATCTGTTTGCAGAATGGCAATTTCAAGTTCAAACTTCACAGCTTAATGATCTATGATAATCTGTTAAAATAGATTTTTAAAAAGCTATAGATTTATGCTAATATCTGTTGCTCATTCCCAGCCCAGAATGGAAAAAATGTGTTATATAATGTCAAAAAATAAATAATATAATGTCATTTGCCATAAGAATTAGATGGGTCTTTCATCCATCAATTCAGTGAAATAACTCAGCTATAAAACCTAAAAGGTCACTGGCTTTCTTTTAGAGGAGAAACCAAAACACAAAATGTGGAAAGAAATGAAACAGAGTTGTTAGAGAAAAGTAAGACTGACCAGATGGAAAAGGGAACTACAAGTTAAGGACAGAAGGAAGATTGTGATGGGGAAACATATGAGAATAATGTGCATGTGATACATATATGTACCCATTCCCAAAGTGAAGGTAAAGATTATGCATTTCAAAGTACCAACTTTTAAGATTTCCAAATGTGTACCAGTCTTTTGGGAATGGTTGTTTTCAACATATCTTATAAGGCCATTCTGTTGCTTCTTGGTCAGAATTTCTTAGCAGGCATTAAAAACAGAACTTGATATTAATGCAGTCATTAAACGGAGACCAATTTCACAGTGAATTTTTCTTTTTTTAAATTTAATATAAGGAAAGATTAAATAAGACAAAATAAGTAGAAATAATACTGCATTCAAAGTGAAAAAAACAGTAACAAATAGCAAGATGATGATTACGAATGCTGATCATAGAAATAGTCATGAAATACAAAAGTGAAACATATCAAGTGGGGATTCAAACAATGAGACTGCAAACAGTTTTGTTCAACTCTCGAAAAAAGCTTAGTAACATGGTTATAAATCCTATATGTGATTTTTTCTTTCCAGAAATGACAAGCTAGGGAAATCTTATGGACATACACCTTGGAAGCAGTGTAAAGAAGTATTTCTTTGTAATGCAGAAGGTAATGTGAATGTGAAAGAAACAGAAACACACCACGATGTTCAGATCCATGAAAAATATTGCAGTGGAGAGAAACCCTATGTATGTAAGCAATGTGGGAAAGCTTTTACCAGACCTGGACGTTGTAAGGCACATGAAAGAATTCACACTGGAGAGAAACCATATGTATGTAAGCAATGTGGGAAAGCTTTTACCAGACCTGAATATTGTAAGCAACATGAAAGAATTCACACTGGAGATAAACCATATGTATGTAAGCAATGTGGGAAAGCTTTTAACATACGTGCAAGTTATAAGGTTCATGAAAGAATTCGCACTGGAGAGAAACCATATGTATGTAAGCAATGTGGGAAAGCTTTTAAAACACAAGGAGATTGTAAGAATCATGAAAGAATTCACACTGGAGAGAAACCCTATGTATGTAAGCAATGTGGGAAAGCTTTTACCAGACCTGGATTTTGTAAGGAACATGAAAGTATTCACACTGGAGAGAAACCATATGTATGTAAGCAATGTGGGAAAGCTTTTAACACATGGGATACTGTAAGCAACATGAAAGAATTCACACTGGAGTGAAACCCTACATATGTAAGCAATGTGGGAAAGATTTTAACACATGTGCAAATTGTAAGGTTCATGAAAGAATTCACACTGGAGAGAAACCTTATGTATGTAAGCAATGTGGGAAAGCTTTTACCAGACCTGGACATTGTAAGGAACATGAAAGAATTCACACTGGAGAGAAACCCTATGTATGTAAGCAATGTGGGAAAGCTTTTACCAGACCTGATCGTTGTAAGGAACATGAAAGAATTCACACTGGAGAGAAACTATATGCATGTAAGCAATGTGGGAAAGCTTTTAACACACGTGCACATTGTAAGGTTCATGAAAGAATTCACACTGGAGAGAAACCCTATGTATGTAAGCAATAAGGAAAGCTTTTACCAGACCTGGACATTGTAAGGAACATGAAAGAATTCACACTGGAGAGAAATCATATGTATGTAAGCAATGTGGGAAAGCTTTTAACACAAGTACAAATTGTAAGGTTCATGAAAGAATTCACACTGGAGAGAAACCTTATGTGTGTAAGCAATGTGGGAAAGCTTTTAAAACACAGGGAGATTGTAAGAAACATGAAAGTTCACATTCAATATAAAACCAGTGTATATAGGCATCATGAGAATGGTTTCAGCAGAGGTATATATTGCATAATGCATGAAAATCTTCACACTGGGCAGAAAACTTACATATGTAAGGAATGTGGGAAAGGTTTCTGCAGAAATGCTCATTGTCCAATACATTATAAAATTTGCATGGTTGAGAAACCCTGTGTGTATGTGAAGAATGTGGGAAAGCTTTCACCACACATGGATTTTGTAAAATACATCTATGACTTCACACTGGTGAGAAAGCCTATGTGTATAACAATGTGGCAAAGCTTTTACTGCATATAGTCATTGCAAAACACATGAAAGAATTCACACTGGGAAGAACCACTGGCTATGTAAGCAAGTGGAGACACTTTCAGCAGCCAGATTGTAAGGGAAATACATGAAAAAAACTCACACAAGAGATAAATCCTATGTGTTATGGGAATACTCTCAGCATACTTGGTCATTGTTACATATCTGAAAGAGCTCACTAGGCAGAGATGATATGTGGATTACCAATGTGAGAAATATAGCAATCCATGTTTCTTGTTAAATACATAGAAAAAGCATCACTGTTCAGACAGTTTAGATCTAAGTTTACTTTAAAAATCCCAAGGAGACCTGAAGAAATAATCGATACAGAAGTTAGATGTCAATATTTCTTCACAAATATTCCAGAAATGACAAATCTGTGGTGGGGCTCTCCTTAGGTGCACATGTTGTATGGTTTTCAGTTAATCACTTGTACCTCTCTAGATTTATTAATCTAGATGTTTTTGAGCTTCAACATGACATCTTGTAATTAAACATGCTAAACTGAAATGGGCTTTTCACTTTCAAGTATGGATAGTGCCTCCATACTTAATATTTTGTCTTTAGAAGTTAAATTTTGTATTTTCTGAATTGTAATGTTGTTTATTTAAAGAGAAAAAAAAGTGTAGAAATAATACAAAATTTCAGAAAAATAAACAATAAGAAATCACTAGTTGATTAGTATATTGTCATCTTAGAAGTAGTTGTTCAAGTTACAAATTTAAAGCATACAAAGTGATATTCAAATAATGACACTGTCATGGTTCACCTCAATGATCCACCAAAAAGTTATTAATATGCCTATCTGTCCTACACACTTTTTTTTCTTAAAGAGGGTAAGATTAAACATAGCAAAACAGAGCAAAACAGTTCATAAGGAAACAATTTAAGGAAACACAGATTTCAAAGCAAGTCCACTGGAAATGTTCACTGTCTATTTTACTGTCTCTAGTTTTTTTCCAAATAGTTGTTCCCATCCTCACACACATTGAATATATACTGAAAATTATAGAACTAATCAAATAATTACAGGATGATGCAATCTTTTTTCATCTTCAAGACTGATTTGGGGGAAGTCGATAATGACTACCATAATGTCTGTCATGGTCTTTGTAGTAGCTGTCTTTATCTTTATGTATGCTGAAATGGAACATAAGAGACTAGACTAATATCACTCTGAACAGTGAATAATAGTATCCTGAGAAGGAGAAAGGTGAGGAATTGCCTAAAAAAAGAAGGCAGAGGACATAGTTAAAAGTGTATCAGGATTTAAAAGCTACAGTAGTCTTGTTGCTCTGTATAGTTTGGTTATATTTTGTTCTGGTCTGTCTACTCATATTAGATTTGAGGGCACAGAGAGATAACCCCAAAATAGCAGGTTATACCATGGTAATTATCCTTAATTTCCTATTAACTAAAACTGAATCCCTATATTACTTACATTGTCTTCTATGACTGATCTTCTTTGAAGCTGGATTGTTTCAATGTTATTTGGCCTTGACTGATTTTATTCACATTTGATATGCTTGCTGGTATCAAGTTCAAGAGCAGAGGCAACTACTCTGAAGATGACAAGGTGTAAAACATATCCATTGGTGGGCTGGGGATTTAGCTCAGTGGCTTAAGGCACCTGCCTGGCAAGTGTGAGGTCATGAATTTGTTCTCCAGAGCCAAAAAAATAAATAAATAAATAAAAGATATCCATTCCAGGTTTGATTATTTGTTTAATTAAAGAGAAGAAAGGAAATAAAAAACAAAGCAGTAAAAGGGTACAAGTAATACAGAATTTCAAGAAAAAATACAGTAAGAAATCACTAGTTAATAGGTTACATATTGTCATTGCTAGGGTTATTTCCAAAAGATGAAAAATATTAACAAAAGATGAGAAATATAAAATAAAAAGTGGCCTTTATTCTGAGAACACGGAGAGAGATGTCAGGCACCCCCACCGCTGGCGTCCAGTGATCTCTCCGGCGGACACGTGGCATGGGGGCCTGTAAATAGGCTTGGTTTGGGGTGGAACCTAAGGCGGGCATTAGGGATACACAGGTAGTCCATTGGTCTTAGGTTTGGCGCCCTATGTAAATTTCCATGGGTGGGAAGATGGCATCACAGGTAACTTCCTAGGGGAAGGGGAGATGGGGCTTCCTGCTTCCGGTTGTGGCTTTCCTGGCTACAATGTCCTATCTGGGCCAAAACCCTTTCAGTCATCTTAGAAACAGTTGTCCAAATTATAAAATTAAAGCATATAAAGTGGACATTCATACAGTGAGATTGCAGAAGCTTCTGTTCAGTGATCCAACAAAAGCTCAGTAATATGATTTTCCATCCTACACACTCAAGCATGCAGTTATATCCCTTAGACCACCTTCCTTTCCTCTCTTTTTTACAATAACAGTTACACGTTTTGAGTTTTTTTACTCCCACAGTTCTTATTACATTTTTTTGAAGAGAATAAATCCTAACATGACTAAATAAAACAGAGACAGTTAGAAAAGAAGGATGGGCATAGTACATGATGCAAAAATATGATAAAAAATGGTTACCATGGTGCCTCTTGCTATTTTTAAAAAGAGTTGCTATATCATCAGGTATAATAGAATTGATCAAAACCGTACAGAACAAGACGAAAAAAACCTACACTGGAAACCTTGCAAGACTTCAAAAGAAGATAATAGTCAAACTATAATGGGCCATCATAATAAATCTTATGGCCTTCAAAGTGGTTGTCTATACGCTCAAACTTGATATTATCAAACAAAATAGAATATAGTAAAATCAGACAGAACAAGATGTGGAGAGCAATACTGGGGTTCAAATCAGGTTAATAGGAAAACTAATAGTTACTATAATATATACCGCTATTTTTAAATTTAGTTTTCCCTTAATTGAAAAAAATAAAAAAGTTTAATTTAAAAAAAGGGTGGAGATTGAGATAAAAGAGGATATTGTAATAGAACAACACTGGTCAGAATGGAACAATTTAAGCATAATTGTGTTTCACTCCCAGATAATCTAACATAATAGTAGTCACCATAGTGCCTCATTCCTTGAATTATTTGAGTATAACTTCGTATACAATAGCATCAAACATATCAAGACAGTGTGAAGCCATTCAACAGAATGAAAGAATTACAGGGTATTTAGAACCAGTTAACAGAAAACGAACAATGGTTTCTATATTATCTCCTTGCCTATAAAATTTTTCTTTATACTATCACATATAGTAAAATATAGTAAGATACAACATGTTAAAACCAGTGGAAACAGTTTGTTAGAGAGGGACCATTCTTGCACCACTGAGATTGAGTCCAGTGTTGATCATGTTGGTTAATTTTGAATATGCTGGGGAGATAACATTGCAAACATTTAGCTGAACACTTTTGTTTATGTTTGGTAGGAATATTAGCCAACAGAGTGTTTTCATTTATATTATTTTTAACACATTATTGTCTGGCTTCATTCTCAGGGTAACTTTAACTTTGTCACTTAAAAGAAGTTGGTGGTGGGTTTTTTTTCAATTTCATCAAAGAACTGAAAAAAAATCAGTATTTATTCTTTATTATATACTGGATAAAATTCACCAGTGCACTTTTTGTATCCCAGCTTTGTTGTTGTTATTAAGAAGCTGTGATTTTTACCCATTGCCTGTGCTCCTTATTGCTCTGTTCTTCAGACTGTTTCCTTCTGATGCATGTGGCTGGGGACATCAATGGACACCACATATCCATTAAGGGTCACATCTCATTTTACTTACGAATGCTTCCATTTATATTGTATCTTCAAACTATCTCTATAATATATAATTTTGTGAGTAACTCCTTTCAGTTACTCAGTTTTTAATGCACACTCTTGCAGGGTTTGGTTAATGCTGGAGGAAACTGGGGCTGGTGAGGGCCTGGTCTCTTATTTAAGGCTTCATACCCTGACCTGCCTGCAGTGTCCCCATCTCCTGACCTGCTCCCTGTAAACACCTGTCATGCTCCATAACTATGGTGAGTCCATATGTGGCAGTTCAGATCTGCACCTGGGTGGAAAACATTCAGTCAAGTTGGGCTCTGTAACAGACTGACCTCATACACAGCTCCCCTGAGTGAGAGAGGGGGCCTCAGGCATGTAGGGAAGAGCTCTGGAACCATTCCAGCTCTCTCCTGTGCAGCGTACAGTGTGTGATGCTTTCCTGAGAATTTACTGATGGATGAGGAGGCCTGCACCAGGCCGTTTTAAGCCATGGTGTCCTACACCTCTGCCTGGACCATCTGTCTGACTTTAGATCTCCACATAGATCTGAGCAGACTCAGTCTTCCTCTACCAGGCTCTAACTCTATGCTGAGGTTTCAGGTGAAAAATCTGAGATCCTCAAATTAATCTTATATATATTTAACCTGGAAATTCCACTTCTAACAGTCATTATAAAAATGAGATTGACAGACACTGCATTCTCTTCTTAATCAGTTAAGATGTAAACTGTTAGAAACCATGAATGTTCCACAGCACAGCTGCTGTGTTAATTATAAATTACAGCCACTGAAAATACTGAAAGAGGGCCATGTCCTAGGCCATGTCCCTGATCTTTCCTGAGATTGAAGAGAGCTTGTGTCCTGGCTCTCCACCCAGTAGTGAAGAGACACAGGCCTGCACAGCAGGTGAGGACAGGAGAGAGGAGCTGGTCAATGGCAGACCTCTCATCCTGGGAGGGATGCCTTTATGGTTGTTCTATTTTATTTTCCATTGCATTATTTATAGTGTTCCACTCAATATTACTTCTCTTCTGTTCAATTCACTTAAGAATAAATAGTTGGTATTTTCTTGAATAGGTGAGTGGATTTGGATGACTTAATATTCTTTTATATGTAATGTAGGATACGCATATAGAAGAACATTCAAGCTTCACCTTATAATTATATAAAACAAGGAGTCTTTTTATTCAGAAAGGCAACACATCATTCATGACTAACTTTTAAATCCACCAACACATGAAGCCATGCAAATCCCGCTGTGGTGGGTGTCCTGCTCTCCCTACCTGAGAAGTCACTGTGCTCATCTGTGTCTGGTAGAGGACCCCCAGAATCTTCTTCAGAGTCTCTTTTGCCAGCAAGGAGGACTTGAATCTTCCTGTGCTGAGATCAAGCAGGGAGTGTGCAGCATGCAGAGGAGCCCAGCACCTCCTGAGTTGCACACACTTCCACCACTGCATCCATGGTGCAGCCCTGCAGGTCCAATAAGGCAGGGCCATGAGGGTGCACCAAATACTCTGCCACCTCAGCCCCAGGGCCCTCAACTTCTGGGTCCTGGCCTCAGCCTCCACCAGGCTCCAGGCTCTGCTATGGATTAGACATTCATAGTGGGCCAGACACACCATCAGTGTCTTGGGGCAAAGTCCATTTTCCACAGTGACCCTTCCATTCTGCAAATTTTGATCCTTTCCTTTCTAAATGAGGCTGAGGCATTGGAGACGAAACCCCACACATTGGCATTATTTTTGTTTTTCTTTCTTTTCCTCCTCCTCCACCTGCTCCTACTATTTCTTCTTCTTCTTCTTCTTCTTCTTCTTCTTCTTCTTCTTCTTCTTCTTCTTCTTCTTCTTCTTCTTCTTCTTTCTTCTTCTTCTTCTTCCTCTTCGTCTTCATCTTTGTCTTCTTCTTGGTTTCTTTGATGCTTCAAATACATATTTAGAGGTGTGTTTTGTCAAAAAACCTTCCTTGTCTTTTCACACCCCAGTTAACTGAAGTTTTTACAGATTTCTTCTGCAGTTCACACCCTATGTGTTTGAACACTCAGAATCCATTCTGCAGCTTAGTAGAATGAGTGAAGCAAAGCAGAAACTGAACTTGGGGATGTTACTGTGCCTTCCAACACTCTGACTCATATCTTTTTCCCTCAAGAATATGGGCTTCAGTAGTAGCTGAGTCTGCCACAGACAAAATGAGTTTCCTGCATGTATATCACACAATCTCAATTCCTCTCAAGCACATTGTATCAGGTTTCTTATGGCCAAACTTGAAGAATTATTTCCAGTACATGAGAGGCTGCCACTGGTCCTGAAATCATGATGGAAGTTTTTAAACACATAGTCTGATCTACACATAGTCTGGGGACATAAGCTAAGAGAGGCAGAGATGGCTGGCACAGATACAAACACCTCAAAATTGTCAATCAACAGCAGTAGCAAGTGGGAACAAAGTTGCTGAGCTTTCACAATTGGGTGATGGAATCATGTGGTGGATTGTGCCCTGGGTTTACTGAGGCACTTCAGTAAATCTAGGTTGCTGCGTTGATCCCCCTTCCTTCAGTGCAATACAAACAGAAAGTCATGCACATGCATCATTTATTTGCAATTTTTCTATTGCAGTTACAAAACCTGTATTCCTGAGAGTCTACATCTCTGCCATAGCAGACCCACCAAGGGGCATTACCATTATGTCTTGTAAAGGATCAGTTTATTTATACAAAATGCAGAGTGGTGTTCTCAGACTTGATTTTCCAGACTTGTGCATTTTCAGTCATTTCTTGAAGGGAAGCTAAACGATTTAGTTTGAGTACACTTCAAGTGTGTTGCTGTGCTTCAGTGTGACATCCTTGCTGCCAGACCTGATGAAGGCAATAAATAGGATCTGCGGGAGGTTTAGATCCAGAGGGACACACTTTGCACAGCTGTGTCAGGCAGGGCTGCCCCTCACCTGGCCACCCAGGCATCCAAATGCCCTTTCCCAGTGCTGTCCCTGGCTTTGGGAGGCACTGGATTGCTGTGGAGATGCCCAGTGCACTGGTTGGCCATGGGAAAACATTGTCATGCCATGAGTTTATCATCCTTAACCCTGAAGCTCTGTGGCCCTGGGGCCCGGGAAAGGTTCCCCCCAGCTGCAGTGAACAGCATCCTCCAGACAACTCTCCTGTGCACACTCTACGTGGAGGCTAGCAAGGGTCCCAGTTCATTCCTGCTTCAAAGAGTAATGTGAGTCAAACTCTTGAATATTTGTGCAACATTCTGTGTGGGAGAAAACTCTATTCTTAGTCCTAGGAGTGCTAGGGAAGGCTGTTTAGAGCTTGGATGGGAGCTACGAGAATGGGCTGTGCTCTGCCCCACATGTCCTTCCCGTTGTTGTTCAGCATCTGCCTTAAAATGTGCCAGTGGTTGGGGAAACAGCACATTTCAGGGATGTGTGCCTGCATGTATCAGGTTTAGGAGGCTCAGTGTTTTGTGTGCTTGTTGGCCCTGGTGATTCCCTTTGAGTTAGAAGAATTTATCATTTCCCTCACAAAATGGACTCATGAGACCTCTTTCATACTTGTAATAAAAATCATCTATCTGACTACTGGTTGTAAAGAAAGGTTTCCTGTTGTGATTTTTGCATTATTGTCGTTTTTCAAATGCAATGAATCAGCCGTTTGTAGCTCCCTTTATATCACTGAAATCATGGAAAACATTTTCCGACATGAAAAGATGAGTACATACACAATGGTCTCTACATTTTCCCTATAGACTTTGTCTATCTGTGGTTTTCTCTTCTGTCAAACAGCAATAGCATTCAGCCTCCTCCAGGAATGTTTGGCCAAACAGAATCTGATACACTGATATGAAAAACCTAGGTTAGTAAATCACAGTGAGAGAAAGGTCAGCGGTGGGTGGGGACTAGCAGGAGAGACCAGGGGTATGGATGGGTCCAATACTGAGCAGAAAGCTGGAACTAGACAGATGTACAGATTTAGATTGTGCCAATTGACAATGTGCTTACCTGTGACTCAACTGAACATGTGGAAACTAATGAAATCTTAACTTAAAATTAAATTATCTTAGAATTTAATTTTTCAAAGAACTATAGATTAAAAAGTAGAAATAAAAACTGAGAGAAATAGAAGAGGCAAAGTGAAGGGGAAATGAAGGGCCGGTACTTTGCAAGACTTGAACCCTAAGTGGAGCTGAGGACACTGCCATGGAGCCAGAGACAGACATGCCTTGGAATTCCACCAGACTGGGTATCTGACCTTCATTTCCAGGTTGATCCCAGAGCTGGTGAGGTCATTGGAGGTGAGGCTGGCACAAGATTTATAAGTAGACCTTGAGCTCAGTCCGGTACCAGCCCTGCCTTAGAAAAATCCCAAACTGTCCTTGCTCCTTGCAAGCCCCATAGCCTCCCAGGGCCTGTCAGGGACAGCTCGGTGCACTAATGCACCACAGGAAACCTTCCTATTTTGCCTCATTCCACTCACTTCTGCATACCTCTGTGTTGCAGGAGGCCCCATGTCTGACAGTCCTTCTCCCTCTAAAGTGCCCCATGTCCTCCTCAGAAACCAACAGACCCAGGCCAATTCATTCTCACTGTAGTTCTCATTTTCAGTGAGCTAGGCTTGGCCCAACTCAATCATATTTGGTTGGGCTGATTGTCCCACCTTCCTCAGCAGCACCTGCCAGGAGCCAAGAAGGGAAACTCTGATCCTGAGGAGGACAGTTGTAAGCAGCACTACAGGTCTGGCCTCCCTCCCAAACTGCCCTCCCAGTGTATCCTGTGCACTAACCATAATCAGCCCTCACTTGCTGACAGAGTTCCCTGGATAGTGCTGTGAGCATCTGTCCTCCACTCTTCAGGAAGCCTGAAATGCAACTCCCTTTACCACCCTTGTGGCATATTGCCTCTGTGAGAAAGCGGGTGGAGTCTGCAGTGTTATTTAATCATGGGTGCTCAACAGGGTGCTGCTCTATAACTATCTGAAAAGTGAGTGGATGGTGGGAGTGCATCCTGCCTGCCTTTCCTCCACCTTCAGTTCATATATGGATGCATCACCCCATTCTGTGTGCCTTCACGGGTCTCCCTTTCCCCTATTTTATGCCCATGTGTACAGAGGCCAAGAATTAGGGACACTCACAGTAAGGTGGGTAGTCCCTGGTCACGTCTCCAGGGTGGCTGTGTGGCCTTAATAATATGGAAGCACAAGAGACCAGTGTTTGCATCTGCTCTGGTGATTGCATCATGGTCAGTGCCTGGTACATTTATGATTTAAGTCACCCACCAGCTCCCTCCATGATGTCTGTGTGGAACTGGGTCATCTGGCATCATCCAGAGATTCTTGCTCTGGATACCATGGAAGCACAGGGAATGACTGCCCACTGTCCTTCAGAGTGAAGACAACAGCTCCACCCAAGTGATGGATCCTTGGCAAGAGGCAAAGATTTCCCATGGGAAAGGAAAAACCACAATGAATCCTAGGTCCCCAGTCTGAGCAGACCTAGTTTTAGACCCAAGTCCTCCTTCCTACTTCCCTTGTCAACTTAGACAAGACACCATGCCTCTCAGTTCCTTTCCAGTGGGTCCCCCGGAACTATGGAATCTGCTTCCTAGGGACATCATCAGAGGTGAGAGATGACACTTTCAAACCTTGTGGGCTGGTGTCATGTGTACACAGTATACAGAATTAGAGGTCACTTCCATGAAGGGGTGGAAGGGAGGTGAACACAGTGCACACAGGCCTGGTTCCTGCTGTATGGTGGTGGAAATTACACTCACCTCCTGGACATGTTTCCCTGGTGGCATCATGAGGGGGCAGAAGTTCATTAGATCAGCCATCATTATGTTCCCTAAGCATCTCAATTTCTTCTATGTATTGGTGTTGTGGCCTCAAGTCAGGACTTCACACAGGCTAAGCAAGCACTATGGATGCAGATGCACCCTCAAAATCTATCAGCACTGTGCCTACCTTCACACCTGTGTGAGTCACCACACACATGGCAAGGGTGCTCAACTGCTGACAGCTCACCTTCTGATGGCCACCTCCTGAGTAGCTCATTCCTTGAGCGTGGTTTGTTCTGGTTTGTATTACCCAGGCTGAAACTGAGCCCAAGTTCTCAGGCATGGTAGGCAAGTGCTCTGTCTAGAGCTCTCTCCCCAATTCCTTACTTGTTCTTTATAACACAACATGGCAGATGTAATGGTATGTGACTATCAAGGTTCACCCATAAAATGACTGTGACCAACCTCCTGCTCTCTCCCTCCTCTGTTCTTCCTTCCTGCCTCTCTGTTTCATTCTGTCTTCCTCTCTAAATCCCTGACTACCTCTGCATTTTCCCTGAGGAGAGGCTGACTCTTTGCTGAGAAAAAGGTTAACAGACAGAGGTGACCTCAGACCTCCATCCTAACTGAGTTCCTGCCTGTTAGCAAGAGAGAGAGAGCCAAAGAACAGATTCTGCCACAGCAGTGCTTCCACTGAGCCTGCAGCCTGGTCAGGAGAAACTATGGTGGATCCTGCAGCAGCGCCTCCTGAATTCCTGACCCATAGAACCTGAGAAGTTTACATGTTGTACCTAAGTTTGCAGCCATGCAATCATCAGTGGTCACTGGTGCGCTACAGCAGATGTGAGGTTCTACCCCCACCCCTGTCCCTCGCCAACTCCTCCCCTCCCTTATTCTCACCAGGCCTTCTGTTCCCCCTTCTCATGTCTTTCTTGACTAAAAAAATTGACTTTGAATCTCTAAATGGTTGGTCCTCTATTCTGCCACACAGACTCAACTCTGTACAACATTAGGGCCTGCATGTCTCAGGTTTAGGCATCAGTTCCATCTCAGTGAGGCTGTTCAGATGCCCCCATGTAGTGACCTTGACCTCTGTGTGCCCTTGCTTTATTGGGATATAGCTCTGGGTCTTCTCTTCCACTACATTCTGCAGTGATTTGTCCCTCTCCTCCAGCCTTCCAGCTTCTGGGTGGCCAGTGACATATTATCCTGTTCTGTGTTGGTGCCAGCCTAGTTCAGCCCAGGAATAAGGTGAGAATTTGAGGCATGTAGATTGAATGAATCATATCACTTTTCCTTTGAGCTACCCAGTGGGTGCCCATGGAAACACTGTGTATTCATGTGTGATTGTGTGTATGTGTGTGTGTGTGTGTGTGTGTGTGTGTGTGTGTGTGTGTGTGCATTTGTGTGTATATCCCTTGGGATGCTGCTTGAAATCAGTCCCATATGTTTAGGCTCAGGTCCCAGGAGCTTGGGGGCTGCTTTTCTAATGCCTATGGGAGTGGGATGGGTCTTGTGCTAAGAGGTTTTTCTCTTTTGGACTTCTCCCCCATCCTCTTTACTCTGCCCATGTCCTGTGCCTTGGGCCTGGCATTGTCCCTCTCTGGGCACTGGTTCTGAAATGTCCATTGGGAATGGAATAACACACATAGCCCTTTACTGTAGAGATTCTAGCATGCTTGGGTGTGAGACACTAGAGGGACACATGGGGTTCTCTTCACCTGGGCACTGCCCCTATCTACACATGACTGTAATTTGATACCATCCCTACTAAGGCCATCATGTTTGGGTTACCTCACATTGTCATTGTCACATGCAGTCCTTTGGGCAGGGCAAGGCCTGGACTTAGAACTCACCACTCACTGTCACTGATGCCTTGCCCCAAACCTGTGACACATTATAGGCCTACTTGGTTCAAAGACCATGGGAAAACTTTCTATCATCCATCTAATTCAGGACCTACACCTTAGCTCATACTGGGGCACCCACGTGCTCAGCTATTTCTTTCTGGGAAACCTAGTGGCTGCTGAATCAGTGATCTAAACTCTCCTGCTGCCCAGCCCCAATGGCAGCAAAGTGCAGCCAGGACTTGGGGGAATAACTTCAGCCTGGAGCATTTATAGCTTGGAGCAACCAATCAGCTGGCCTCTGTGAAGGCTGCAGGGGTTTACACCATGACACAGCAGATCTGTGATTGAAGACCGCACCCCAGGCCTGAGGAGTCATGGAGAGCTCCCCACCATCTACCCCAGCCTGGCCAGGAGCCTGGTGGATTCGAGTTCTGGGCTGGTTTTTACTACCTGGGAGTTGATGCCTCTGCTGTTTCCCAGTGCTCATTTCTCCAGCTTGTTTGCCTCGTTGACCATTATGTTTCTTTTCTTATGAACACAGCCCATTCTTCACAGCCCGTTCATGTGTTTTGTTCTTTGAACTACTGGTTAAGAACTAAAACTTATAGGTGTTGACATGCTAAGACTGACTTTCTGTAAATTTACTCTGTCCAGAGAAGAGGACATAGGCAGCCATATTCATGACATTGCATGGAGATAAACCACAAGGGAATTCAATGGACATGCTGCCTGTGACACTGCACTTTCTATACAGGGTTATAGATTTTCCTTGGAACACACAGTGCCTCACATTTTAATGATTGTATTACAACTACAATACTTTACTTTTCTGATTGTTTTCATGTTAAGCACTCAAAAATTAAAATTAATAATTTATCATTGGAAATATGTAAAGAATAAACATGGGTGTGACACTCCCATGGTGCTGCTCTGTAACAAAAGAAAGGGTGTTAGTCACTTTCATATGAAATGGATATGAAATGACCTACATGTAATTAAACATGGAGCAGTTTTGATGTGTATATGGCAATAAAGCCAGGAACATAATTAATAAAACAAAGAATCTTAAGAATTACAAAGAATTCCTGAATTCTTTTACAATGCCCCGCCAAGAGTCCATGAATGCATGCATGACAAATTAATGCAATCTGTCTGGATTTTCCCTTCTCAGACAAGGCGAGAATAAACAGTTACTTACAGCAGGGTAAGGCAGAGGAGAAACACAACTGCTGTGATGTGGAAAAGGTAGGAAAGGTAAATTACAAGGACATAGGTGTGGTGGCCGGGATATAGTAGGAAGGAAAATAAAAGAAAATATATTTGCGTAGTGAGTTGATGAAAATGTTCTGCAAGAGGACACTGGTGAAGGTTTAACAATATGGAGAATGCACTAAATCGTACCAAACTCGTCAACTGAAACAAGAATAAACCCTTAAATTTCATTTACAATAATTCTATCACTCGCATTCCAGAATAGAATAATAATAAATAGAATGATATGTAAATCTGGAAGAGAGGGGAATGGCAGGTGTGGGTCAAGAGCTGCCAACAGGTAGAGGTCAAAAGATGACTCCTGCTGGGGAGCCACCAGGAGACCCAGCTCTACAGCTGGTGAAGAAAGGAAAAGATGTGCCTGCTCTTGCTGTGAGGCCACAGCTGGTGAGGGAGCTGTAGGTGGAGCTGGCATGAGCACTGCGGGTGCAAATTCAGAATGCACTGGAATTGCCTTTGCAGTTGCAGGGGAAGGAAACATCACTGACTTTCCAGGGACTTCTCAGGGCCAAACCTTCCCACTGCCTGTCAGAGGCAGCTGTGTGCATGAATACAGCCCCATAAAAGCCTCCTAAACTGCATCCCCACATTGACGGCTGAGGTGATCATGTTCCTGTGTCTCCCATCATCTGGGCACATTGCTGAGTTCCCTAGCACATTCCTCCTCTCAAAGTCACAACCCACATCCCAGGGCTCCTTACCCTGTTACTCAGGCACCAGGGACTTAGGAGGCTCAAGCTGGTCCATGAGAAGCTTAGCCTGGGAAGCCACCTTGGAGTTCAGGTCCAGTGAGGTTTCAAGGACAGGAGATGCGGACCTGGAGCAAACAGGGAGGTAGCAAAGCGAGAGGTCTGGCCTCTCTTCTAACATTACCTATACAGGTTACCTTCGGGAGAGGCACATGGGTCTCTAGCCCAGCAAGTTCTGTGTCTACTCCCACCCACTCCCACCTACAGTGTGGCAGTGCGGGCCTTGGGATCCCTGAGAGGCTGACAGAATGCTCCGTTGGAGGCAGTCCTTGCTTACGGGTATGACACCACTCCCTTCTTTAGGGAAGCATGACAGTTTCTCCCTGCCCTTCCCCACTGCAGGTCAGCTCAACAAAGGCAAAGACTGATATCTGCCATGTCTTTGCACTCAAGGGCTCAGGGCTGGTGCTCCATGAATATCTGAGAAGTGAGGAGTCATCAATGTCTATCCCGACTTTCTGCAGTGTCTAGGTCAAGCAAAGATTTGCCCAGTTTTCTTGGTCTCTGTAGAACTCCTCCTTACTTGGTCTGTAACCACTTCTAAGGTTGGCCTTGGACACAGAAAGACTTCCTTGAGGTGAACAATATCTGTTCTGCTGCCAATTCTGACACTGTGGCCTTCAAAGTACATCAAAACTCAAAAGGGCATTGGTTGCACCTTTTCTCCTTACAAGATCATGGACAATACTCAGAAAAGTGTCTTCACACAGGGTGTCTTCATGTGTATTTTGGCTTGATGACACCCACCCACTTTCCAGTGATACCTGTGGGCCGTGGACACTTTGCCATTCCTAAGAATTCCTACCCTGAGCATACCTGGAAACCCGTAGAGTGACTCTCCAATCTCCTTTCCAAAGAATAGAACAGTTTTCCCCATGTGTGTGTGTCAGTGAGGTGGGTGGAAGGTCATCCCTGGGAATCAGGACAGCAACCTTAGCAGGTCTGCATGGGGCCAAGGCCACAGCTAATCCCTTGCCATGGAGTCCCCTTTACATCCTCAGTGAACCTGCACTCTGGATCCACTCAGCACCCCACAGTTCAGTGTTGTAAACTGAGACTGAGGCGCTTGCACATGGCCAGGACTTGAATACACAGGGGGCCAAGTCTCATGGGGCTGCTCAGGTGAGAACTTAACTTCCCTGTATCTGAACTAGTCCTGGACTCATTGTCTCTGAGTGGGTGGTGGTTGAGCCTAGGGATGTGTGTTCTGCATTTCCTCTTGTCTCTGGGTGCCTCTGGGCACCTCTTGTGTGCCAATGAGTCCTGGCCTGAGCTGCTGACAGCTGGGTGTTTCCAGTTGAGCTTCCTGAAGCATCTGGACCAAGTGAACCATCCTCTCCATATGTTCCCACGTGGTTCCCTGACACGGGGTCCTGATGCTGGGGCCACTAGCCCTGGGAAAGCAGTGTAGCATGTTCCTTGTTCACTCTTTTGAGCCAGCCATCTATGAAGGCCAACTATCACCAGACCACAGTGCATGATGACCAGACTATTCAGAGTTCTGTTTGGACATATCACCAAGGAAGTGAGGTCATATGCTGGGGTCCACAGTTGAAGCTCCCCCTCTGATGCCTCCTTTGTTTTTATTGTCAGCTAATCTCTGTCCTCCTTAGAAACAGCAAGTTAAAAAACTAGCAAAATATGTGTGTTATTAGACTTTTCCCTCCAAAAGATTCTTTCCCTTGAGGATGAGGTGCACAGTTTCTTCATTTAGAGATTTCTCAAATTTTATTTTGACTGTCTTTTCTGGACTTATGTTAGTTTCATTTCAATATCTCTAAGGAGCATGGAGATGTTCCCATAATGCCCATAATAATTTTACTTGAAGGATATGAAATGTTTCATGTTATAACACCCATGTGTCCAAGAAAGGAGGATTCATAGCAAGTTTTACTCATGTTTACCTCAGCCACACAATGTAGTGCTCCATACTCTGACCTCTTTTGAGGAGGGGCAGCAGGTGGTAAGGGCATGGGGAGACTTTGCAAGGCCATGGACATCATCACTAAGTGCTGATGAGGACACGTGGGCATCCCTCCTGGGGAATTTGTCTCCTAGTCACTGTTTTCACTTCCTGTTCTCCCATCCCAAACAGAGCATGGGCTTTGTGTCCCTGCTGGGTAGTTTGCCTTTCCTAGAGGTGATGGTGCTGAGCCTGTTCACTTTCAATGCTCTTGGTTGG
Source organism: Cavia porcellus (assembly GCF_034190915.1). NCBI lineage: Eukaryota > Metazoa > Chordata > Mammalia > Rodentia > Caviidae > Cavia > Cavia porcellus. Next base: position 8,608,550 of record NW_026947515.1, read on the forward strand.
TCTGTTTCAAGCAGCGTCTGTGTGCTAGGCTCTCCACATACTGGTGCTTATTGGTAGTGGAACCACCACACACTCTCATGGGGCTGAACCTGCCAACTGCAACTTGTTCATGCATCTGTCACCCATCTACTGATCCCATTTGTTCTGTTTCCAGGTTGTCCCTGGAAAGCCAGCTGCCACAGCCATTCTTATACATGGTCTTGAGTGGACATAAACTTTTATTTCAAAGAAAAAGTACTTAGATGTCAAATTGCCAGATTATATGTCTTGTGTATGATAAGCTTACCAACTGTTAAAGTACACTTGCAAGCATTTTTTTAAAATCAGGTTGTTTTCTTTTTGGTACTGAGAATTGAACTTATGACCTCAGGTTTGCCAAGTGGTCACTTATACTACTGAACTAAATCTTCCACCCTTATTTTGTTTTGCTTTGTTTTGTTGTGTTTTTTAGGCTATAATATGTTATGTTATGTTATGTTATGTTATGTTATGTTATGTTATGTTATATTACACTACGTTTAGTGTTGGTGAGGATTTTGAGTCTCCTTCAGTGCATTTTCAGTGCTTTCTGATTTCATTTTGTATAACTCACCTGATAAACTATGACATATCACCTAATCTTGGTTAATTTAATTTTGGAAAAAATTTAAAAAGTAAATGAGAACCAAGTTTGGTAGTAAACACCTCTAATGCCAGAAGTTACAAGGCTGAGGCAGTAAGATTTCTGTGGTTGACGTCAGCCTGAGCTACAATGTGATTTCAATGAAAGCCTAAACTTCATAGAAAAATCCTGTCTGAAAAATAAATAAATAAAATGAAATATATAATACATTATAAAAAGATTTAAAAAGACACAAAAATCACCTATAAATCGACAAATCAAATCTTGATGAATTTTTCTTACATATGTACATTAGTCAGCACACTGAGCATTAGGTTTACCATGAGGTAGACATTGATCTACTGCCACGAAGTTGAACTGTTTCAATTTTTTTGACCTTTTAACTGAGATGAATGTAGATATGTTACTGAATATACACTCTTAGGATTAGGAGAGCATAGTATAAAGAGAATTTGATAGTTCTTTTATTGTAATACTAACTTTATATATGGAAGTAGGATTTGAGCATAGGATTACTGTTTTTTGGAAAGACTTTCTTGTCTTATTTTAATGTAACTCAAGTACACATTAATAAGGTCCACATAAAAGATGCTATTAAGTCTGTAAAATAATAAAATACAGAAGAATAATGAGAGAATGACATTGGCTACTGTATTGTGCCCAATGATTTCTTAATGATCTATATTTTCATACATTTGTAAAATTTGTGAATCTTTTTACAAATTTTAAGGTATGGTCTCACTAAGACTGTGAGTTTCCCAGGTGAGGCTTAAACCTTTCCTTATTCAATCTCCCTCCCTCTCCCAGAGTGGTAGGATTGCAAATGTACATTACCTTGTGTTGGTAATCAGCAGTAATTTTGTGCATATAGAATGAAATATTTGGCTTTGATCTTTAGACACTTTGCTGAAAGAGTGGATCTAGTCAAGCTATATATATCAACCTCCTAAATGGAAGTTTTTTAAAAGTAAGTAAGATTGAAAATCCCATTAACACTGTTTGTAGATTCTCTGTTTGTAAATGTGGTCATCATGTCCTTCAGAATATCACTGCAAATGCCTTCAGCACTGGGACTGAGACTTGATGTCCTTGAAGCAATTTCTGTTTATTTTTTTTTATCCCTCATGGATTTTGATGATTTTTTGAAGTCAAACCACATGAAAAGTGTGAAAGCTAATGCCACTTGGGGCACACTGCCCTCCAGAAAGCCAGGGCAGTGTAAAATACTGTTTTTTCTACTGCTGCAGTTCCCATGTTTTTTTGTTTTACATTCAGTTTCTACAGATTGAATACTGAGATTTGCACTTAGCTCCATGGCCTTCCACATTTACAATTCTTTTTATTTTCATCCAGGTTCTGGATAAGTGGCTATATTGCTTAGGCTGTCCTTAAATTTGTGATGTTGCTGCCTCAGCCTTCGGGACTGCTAGCATTACAAGACACTCCACCAGACCTGGTTTCATCATACTGTTGTTAAAAACTCATTGGCTGAGCATGGAATGTTGAAAATGCCTGCAATGCTTGCACTCAGGAGACTGAAGCAGCAGGATTCCTGGGAGGTCCAGACAAGCCTGCAACACACTCTGAGTTCAGCTTAGGCCAGAGCTACACAGGAAGAACTTGACCAAAAACTGAAAAAGAAAAAGAAAGAAAACTAAAGGAAAGGGAAATGAAGGAAAGCGGAGGGGGAGGGGGAGAGGAGGGAAGGGAAGGAAAAGGAGAAACAAAACAAAGTTCCTGATGACTGTATGAGTTTTTCTCTACTGGGCTGGCCTTTTTAATCTGGGGTCCAGTTCTTGCTGTATAGGACCCTTTTGACTGTTGTCACTTTATTATATACCAGAAAACTATTTTTTTTTTGTTGCCTCTAACTTTAATGTTTTTTCCATGGCTATAGGATGACTCTTTGTCCTTCCCTGTGCATTATCATTTTTTTTTCCATCAGTGCTAAAATGGAACTTATATTTTGACAGGAATGGCATTTAAACACCTGGTTGTCCTGGGTAGCATGTACATTATAACCACATGAATTCTTCCCATCCATCATCACAATCTGTCTTTTCTTCTGTTAGTGCCACTTCACTCATTGCTTCAATTTCTACAATTTTCCAAGAACAGGTGAGTTTGGTTTAAATTTTACATGAGTATTAATTCTTTTGAATGAATTATGAAATGAATTGTGTTCCTTATATTTGTGGCTGCAGTTTGTTTGAAGCACATAGATATGAATTGATTATGACATACGAATATTGTACCTAGAAACTGAAATTATTTGTCCATTTTTTCTACAAGTTTTTCAGTGGAGTTTTAAGTTTCTTATATGAAATGTGTCCTCAGCAAACATAGACATCTCTTAATTCTTCCTTTCTGATTTGGTAAACTTTTGGGTTCTTATTGTTGACTAAATTGTAGGAGTAGGACTTGAAGTAGTGTGTTGAGAAGAGTGCAAAGCTTGTTCTTGTTCCTGACCTGAGAAGCAAATCTTGCAGCTTGTCAGTCTCTGAGCATAATGTCAGTGCTGGGCTTGTCATGTTTGTACTTTGCTGTGCTAAGATTCACTCCTCCTGCACATGGTGTGTGAATGGTTTTTATCATGAAAGGATGGTGAACTTTTGAATTTCTCGAAGTGATTTTTCCATATCTCTTGAGGGGGTAGCTGTGCCTCATGCTGTGAATGTGGCAAGTGACACTGAATGATTTGTGCAAGTGGAACCATTCTAGCACCACTGAGGGTGAACTCAGTGTTCATTGTGGTATTTAAAAATTTCACGTGCTGGTGAATTTAGCTGATGTGCATTTGTTGAATATTTTTGTTTATGTTCATGAGGAATATCGGCCATTAGAGCATTACCGTTTTTTAATGCATTATGGTCTGGTTTTATTATCAGGGTGACTTTGTCATCTAAAAGGAATTGGTGGTGATTCCCTCCCCTTGAAAGACATGAAAATAATTAGTATTTTTTCTTTTTCAAAATTTTATGTTGAAGATAGTAAAATACAACAGAGCAAACAGAACAAGAAAATTGAGACAATGCAGTGAAATTGGTACAGAACTTCACAGCAGGGTCCGTGATAACAGTAATAGGTACCATAGTATATCTCATTATCTTCACAATTGGTTTCCATTCAATTAGTTATAGTGAAATCCAAACAAACACAGAACATTTTAAAACCAGTCAAAGATAATATTAAATAGAGTAAACAATCAGAACACAGCAAAAAATTAAAGATAACATTTGTTTTCAAAAACAAGATAGAAAGAAATCCCCCATATTTTCTATATTGCACACATTCAGCTTCCCAAGAGATGCTCAGAATTCTGCCTCTCCTTGCTAACCAAGGGTGGTCAAGTGAGATGTATGGCTCTCAGTCCATGCACCAGTAGGCTCACCGGAGATGCTGACTGGTTCTCCTCCTGGCTTGCATCAGGGGTGCTTTCCAGGAAGGCAGGAGAATTGTTTTCTTGTTCAGCTGCCTAAGTCCCAACATGGCCAGATTCAGTATTTATTCTTTACTATACACTTCATACCAGTCAGCTGGGCATTTATCATATTCTGGCATTTGTTGTTGTTATTAAGCAGTTATGATTGCCCGTGTTTGTTAATGCTATGTGAAATGGTGTGTTTTTTTCTGAGGGTGTGGGTCAGGGACAACATAGGAGATCATGTACTGATTAAGGATCATGTCACATTTTACTTAGGGATATAGCAATTTACTTTTGTATCTTCAAACTACCCCTACAGTGTATATTTTTGTGAGTAATCTGTTAAGTTGTTTAGTTTTTTAAAGCACACTGTTGCAGGGTGCAGTTACTCCTGGAGGACCCTGGGGCAAGGCTAGGGCCAGGTCTCTTATTTCAGGCTTTGTACCATTACCTGCCTGCAGTGTTCCCACTTCCTGACCTGCTGCCTAAAAACAAATGTCTTGCTCCACAGCTGTGGTGAATTCACATGTGGCAGTTGAGATCTCACCTGGGTGGAAGACACTCAGCTATGGTAGGCTCTGAAACATGCTGATATTCTTGTACAGAGTTCCCCTTAGTGAGACATGGGGCCTCAGGACTGCAGGGAGGAGCTTGGATAGCAGTGCCACAACAGCCCTCTTTTTCAGCATGCAGTGTATGCTGTTTGCTGAGAAGCTGACTGGTGGATCAGGAGTCCTGGACCTGAGACTTTCTTGCCTATGGTACACTACAAGATGCCGTGGTGTCCTCCACATTGGTATGGTCCATCTTCCTCCTATTTGAATTTCCACAGAGATCTGAGGAGCCCTGGGCTTCCCCTTCCAGGCTCCAACTCTATGGTGAGTTTTAGTGTGAATTTTATGATCAGGAAATTTAATTTATATACATTTAACCTGGAAATTCCACTTCTACAGACTCATTATAAAATATGAGATTGAGAGATACCTGTGATCTCTTCTTATTCAGTTATGAGTGTTCATAGTTAGAAACTATGAATGTACCATAGCAGAGTTGCTCAGTCAATTATACAATTATAGTCACAGAAAATGCTGAAAGAAGGCCATGTCCTAGGCCATGTCCTGGATCCTACCTGAGATGATAGAAGAGTTCATATCCTGGCCCTGTCTCCACCCAGCAATGAAGAGGCTTGAATAGCAGGTGAGGACAGAAGAGAGGAGCTCCTGGAGAGCAGAGCACTGAACCTGGGAGGAAGCCTTTTTGGTGTTTTTTCCATTTTTCCATTCCATTGCATTATTTGTAGTGTTGTTTTCAATATTCATTTTATTCAAATAAGTTAGTATTTAATTGTGGCTAATTTCTTGAATACGTATGTGAAAATGGATGATTTAATTTCATTATATATACTGAAAGTTATGCACAATACAGACATTTCAAATATCACTGTAAATATAAAATAAGGAGGCTTGGTATTCAGCAAGCCAACACATCGCTCACGACTAACTTCTAAAAATTCTAACACATAAAGCCATGAGGATCCTGCTGTGGTGGGTGTCCCTGCCCTTCCTACCATAAAAGCCACCATGCTGACCTGTGCCTGCTACTGCCATAGGACAACAAGAGATTTGTTTCAGTGTCTATTTTTCCAGCAAGGAAGACCTGAATCTTCCTGCCTTCAGGCAGCACAGGGAGTGTGCAGCTTGCCCAGGAGCCTAGCACTGCCTGCCTTACACCCTTTTCCCCCACCTCATCCATGCTGCAGCCTGGGAGGCAAGGGAAGGCAGAGCAGCCAGGATGCAGCAAAACCTCTGATTCCTCAGCCCCAGGGGCCTCAGTTCCTGGGTCCTGGTCTGAGCCTCCACCAGGATTCAGGTGCTATCCTGAATTCATCTGGCTTAGTGGGCAGGGCACCCAATCTGCACCTCTGGGGATCAAGACCATGAAGGCCACTGTTTCAGTGACCCTTCTACTCTGCAAACTTTGCTCCTATCTTTGAGACTGAGGCAGTGGCATTGGAACAAAACACAATATTTTCATTACATTTCTCTTTGTTGTTATTTTTTCTGGCTTCTTTGTTTTTTAAAGCATATATTTAGAACCTCATTTTGCCAAAAAAACCATTTCTTTGCCTTTTCACTTCCCAGATAACAGAAGTTTTTACAGATTTCTACTGTGGTTCAAACCCTATGTGCTTGAATGCTGAGAATACACTCTCAAGCTTCGTAGTATGAGGGAAGCAAAGTAGAAACTGAAGTTGGGGACACTGCTGTGCCTTCCAGCATTTTGTACAGCAAACCCTGAATCATGCCTTTTTACCCATAACATATGGGCTTCAATACCAAGTGAATCTGCCACTGACAAATGAGTTTCCTACATTTACTTCAAACAATCTCATCTCGCCTCAACTTGCTAAGCACATGGTCTAAGGATTCTTACACCCAAACTTCAAAAATAATTTCCAGTAAACAAGAGACTGCTACCCATCCTGAAATCATGGTGGTTTTGTATGTAAAGACATAGTCTGATCCACACCCAGGCAATCATGAGCTAAGGGGGTAGAGATGGCTTGTGCAGATAGAAACACATTGAAATTGTCAATCAGCAGCAGCATCAAGCAGGGAGCATAGCTGCTGAACCCTCACATTTGGGTGATGGAATCATTTGGTGGGTTTTGGGGGTTCAGCTCCAGAGGGATACTCTGCTCAGGGTGTCAGTCAGGGCTGCCTCTCAGCTGACTGGCCACTCTGGCATCCAAATGCCCTTGCTCGGTGTTGTCCCTGGTGTTTGGAAGAACTGGTTTGCTGTGTAGACTCCCAGTGCACTGGTTAGCCCATGAAAAACCTTGCTGTGCTGAGTTTTTCACCGCTAGACCTGCACCTCAAAGCCCCTGGCCAGAGTTCCCTCCAACAATCATGCATGGCTTCTCCAAACAGCTCTCCTGTGCATGCCCTACGTGAAGGCTAGGGAGGTTCCCAGTTCCTTCCTGCTTCAAATAGTACTGTGAATCAATCTCTTGAAAAGAAATCTTGAAAATTTGTGTAGCATTCTCTGTTGGAGAAACCTCTCTTCTTAGTCCTGTGAGGTCTAATGACGGTTCTGTATATAGCTGTGATGGGAGCTATGGTACAGGACTCTGTCCCCCATGTTCTCTTCATTGCTGTTCAGCTCCTGCCTTAAAATGTGCCATTGGATGGGGACACAGCACATCTCAGTGATTTGTGCCTGTGCTTATCAACTTTGGGAGGCTGAATGTTTTCTGCACCTGTTGGCCACAGGTGGTGATTTCCTTTTGAATTACAAGACTTTCTCACTTCTCTCACAAAATGAACTGGTGAGACCTCTTTTACTCCGATAATTCAAACCCTGGGAAGGTGAAGCACTTTCATCACCAATCACAGCACTAAACAATGAACCAATCACAGATGCTAGGTTTAGCTGCCTCTTTGACTTCAGGAGGCTTTGGTGGGGACACCCAGATACAAACAATAACACCTTCGAAAGTAAATCCTCTGAAGATGCCCATGCTCTGGACTAGAAGATAATTCCTTGCCTTAGTCCAGGGTTTATCTTATTTTATTTTATTAATTTATTTTTAAATCTCTCACTGTGTAGTTCAGGCTGGCCTTCAATTCACTATGTAAATTAGGCTGACCTAGACCTTGGAATAATCCTCCTGCCTCAGCTTCCTAAGTGCCAGGATTACACGCATGTACCATCACACCCAGCTATTGTTTGTTAAGCTGTATTTATTGATTTGCTTGAGATTACTCAATTCAATTACGTTTGTTATTCTTAAGTATACAAAAATGCTAATAAATGTAATAATTCCAGCTCAATGTAAACAACTTAGCAACTTAGCAAGGCCCTGTCTGGGAATAAATTATGATAAAAGGACCAAGGCACTGGATTCAATCTTCAGCACAGCAAAATTAAATAAATCTATAAATAACAGACTTTGTATAAAATAATCTATAAATAAACAATACTGCTTAGAAATAAATCTATAAAAAACACAATTGCTTGTCAGTAAATCTGTAAGTAAATAAAGCTTTTGTGGATAGCTCAGATCAGAAGTGTTTTAAAAGCAATTTCATTTCATTATAATTGACATACAATGAACTAACAGGGTTAAATACAAAATTGGATGAAACTTGACATGGGTCAGAGATGTAGCTCATTGGCAAAGTGCTCCCTGGCAATCACAGGGTACTGAATTTGGTTCCTGGTACCAAAAATAAACAAATCTGAAACTAAAAACAAACAAACCTCTAGGAATCTTGTCATACATGAGCCCCTTGAAAATCATCACCGAAGTGGTGATGTATATGTCACCTTCACATTTTCCTTATGGTTCCTTATAATTGCTTCCCTCAATCCTAAGCAATGTGTCTGCTTTTTGTCTCTGGGAAACACTTTGTATTTTCTAGAGGTGACAGGTCTGTAACTACACAGGATGCTGGTATACTAAGATGCTAAAAATTAAAATAATTGATTGAAAGATAATTAACAAAATAGTTACTTAAAAATATAGTTATTAGTAATATTGTCATGATGTACTAAGCTCATTACCCTAGTAACCAAGCACCAACCACATAGTTATAAATTAACTGACTGCGTAGTTCTGCTGTTCTGTAATGTGTCACCCCCCCACCTTAGTGACCTGTGTGCTATGTCAACATTTGTTCCCCTTGTAAGAGACAAATGATCTTGTGTCAACCAATATTCCCTTTATGAGAGACAAATATTCCCAGAATTGGCTGAACAAAGGCTATGAATTGGCTAACCACCCACTGTGAAATGCCTCTTACCTCTGCAAAGGGGAACAAAGGCCCACCTTATTTCTGTTTCTCATCACTATGTACTTAATGATCAATGAGCTAATCATAAATGAACTATAAAAATCAGTCAAAACTCTAACTCAGTTGCAAAGCTTTGCAAATTCCATCTGCACTGTGGTGCTGGGCCAGCTAAAATAAAAGTGATTCTTTTAAAAAAGACATCTTGTGCCTTTGTCATCTTGGGGTCTTGCCCGTTTTTCATCATGGGGCCCTGTTTTTTGAGTAGAGTACAACATTTGGGGGCACTCCGGGATTGCATGGGGACCCTTCCCCACATTTTTTCACCAATCGATCAGCTTGAAACATCTGTAAGTATTTGGATCTTTTATTCTTTGTAATTTGAGTGCGCACCTTTGAAGTTGTAGAGAGCTTGGCTGGTTCCTTCTGCACTGGAGCGGGATGCCCTCCGGGACAGGGCTTCTAGGCCATTTGTGATTTGGGATTTTTTTTTATCTATTTGGTTTTGTGCTTGGCATATTTTTACGGTGGAGCCATTTGTTCATTTGAATCTGTTACCTCAGTACTAACATTTAGATTTCTTTTTTCTCTGAAACTACTGTTGCAGGTTCCATGTGGCTTATTGGACTTAAGGGTCATAATGAAAATTTATTTCCTTTTAGGTCGCTGAACCATGGACAGAAAATCCTTTGTTTTTGTCTTTAATGTTGGTCTTGTCTTTTGTGGCGCCTTGTTTAATGTTTTAGTTCTCAACTGATTATGTACAACCTTGGCATGTCTTCAAAAGTATTTTTCTGGTTAAAATGTAAATATATAACAATACATATATATTTACACACACACACACACACACACACACACACACATATATATATATATATATATATATATATATATATATATATATGGCTTTTAAAATCATATTGGCATTACTAAATAAAGCCAGGTCATATTGTTATTGAGCCAGTTTAAAAAGTTACAGTTTTTAAAGTGTAACATTTTAAGATGTTAAAAAGACATAAAATGATTTAATATATTTTAGACTACTAAGAAAGTCACTTCAAGGATTTTGTTAAAATTTTTAATGTTGTCTAAAAAGCTAGAAAAAAGGTAATTGGTAATAAACAGAAACAGAAAAACAAATGTGTTCAGAATTTGACAGTACTGGATCAGTAAACCTTTACTGCAAAATGTTTCCATTAAAATGAGATTGTATTCTAAAAAGGGGAGGACAAACTAGAGCCCTTTGTCATCCCAAGTTTATATAATGATAAAAAGTCAGTGTTGACCATATATAAAATATATTTGCCTATGAAAATAAAAATTAAAAAGGACTGTAATTCTCAGTCCCATCCAGACTAGAAGCCATCAGCGTTCAGAATTCCTGTACTCCTCTTCCTCACCCCCCTTTTTCTAAGGACCCTCGGGGCCTTATTTCTCTTTTGAAATTTGTCTTCTCCATTCATCACCCCACTTGGGATGACTGCCAGCAGATTTTACAGGTTTTGTTTACAGTAAAAGAGAGAAAAAAAACCTTCATATTGTGGGATAAAAAGCAGTGTGCATTCCAAATAAAAACCTGTCCTCTGATCCCAAATGCCAGAACCATGTTTTCCCTTTGTCCTGCCCCGATTGGACAACCAGAGGTAATAAGGCTCTCGTTCAGTATTGCCAGTTGTTCTCAGAAGCCTTTAAGGGCTGCCAGAAAACCCACCAATTTGTCCAAGGTAACAGAGGTGAGACAATTAGATGATGAGTCTTCCTCGGGGTTTCTAGAGAGATTGCTAGAGGCCTATTACATTTATACACTTGTAGATCTGGTAGCACCTAAAAAGGCAAGGGCCATTAATAATACCTTTGTAACTGTCAGCACCTGATATTAAGCAAAAGTTGCAAAGAATTAAGAGACTTTAAAAAATCTCTCTCAGTTAGTTATTAGAGTTTTCTTAAAACTGACTCATTCCTCCAGCTGGTGCAAGCCATTCAACAGATTCCAGTTCCTGTGACTAAAAAACAAATATAAAAATTTCTAGGAGCCATAGGATATTGCCTGCTTTAGATTACAGACTCACGAGACCAGGCTTTTCAGCAATTGAAATCAGCCTTAACAGAAGCTCCAGTTCTGGCTGTGTCAAAGTTGCAAAATCCTCTTTCCCTCTATGTTGATAAAAAACAAGGGATAGCAAAAGGAGTACTGACCCAGAGTTTAGGACCATGGCAAAAGCCTATTGCCTATCTTTCCAAGAGACTTGATAATGTGGCAGCCCAATGTCTGCCTTGCCTGCAGATGATTGCCTCGGTGGCCCTCCTGGTGAAAATGGCCCAAAAGGTGACATTTGAACAAAAACTTCTAATTATCTCCTCTCATTCACTGGAGACTCTCATCAAAGCTTAACCAGACGGATGGCTGCCTATCAGGCATTACTTCTATATCTGACTACCATCAGTTTCAAGGGGACAGTGTCTTTAAACCCAGATACTCAGCTGCCTGATGATGACCTCTAATTGCCCCTCTGATCATTTCATGGGGTTTTGACCAGACTTGAAAGATGAGCCACTGTCCGGAGTTCCATCATATTTCTCTGATGAAAGCAGCCACATATATCAAGGTAAGCAGGTCATGGGAGCCACTGTCACAGACTCTCAGATTCTATGGGAACAAATCTTAGAGCCAAAAACATCAGCCCAATGGGCTGAACTCATTGCCCTCACTGAGGCCCTCAAGTTGTCAGACTGAGAGCAGATATGCATTTGCTACTGCCCATGTTCATGGGGCCATTTATCAGGAATGAGGTTCACTGACTTAAGGGGGCCAAAAGATAAAAATGCTCCCCAAGTTTTGGATTTGTTAGCTGCCATTTGGATGCCAATGAATATGGCTATTAAATAATCTAACAGATGCAGCTCCCCAAAAAGCAGCCACAAAATCAGTGGGGATTGAGACAATCCCGGCATTGCTGCTGATTCCACCCACTCTGTCAGAGCCCTTTTGCACTCAAAAAGACTTACATTTGGCAGCTCAACTTCAAGCAAAGTCTGATATCCCTGGGGACTAGTACCAACTGCCTCATACTCAAGTACTCCTCTGCGAGGCCTTGAGATAAAAACTCATCCAACAAGCTCATCTGTCTACTCACATGGGAGGATCAAAACTCGCTGCCCTTTTTGAGATCATTTCTTTATCCCTCAGTTATCAAAGCTTACTCAGTCTGTGAGCCTTAGAGGCCCTCAGTGCCAGTTGGTAAATCCTAAGCAACCACAACAAATGAAAACCACTTGGTATCATGGGACTGTGCCTGAAAAACATTGAGAATTAGATTTTACAAAAATAAAAAAAAAACCCGGACTTTAAGGAATGAGTACTGGTAGATAGCTTTTCCTAATAAGTCTCGAGTCAGCCCTGATAGCAGTTTTCCCAATTTGGCCTCCCTTTATCCATGGGGTCTGACAATGGTCCCGGTTTTATAGCCCAGATAACTGAAAAACTAACCCAAGCTTTGCAGATTGATTAAAAACTCCATTGTGCTTACCGGCCTTAAAGTTGAGGACAAATAAAAAGGATAAACCAGACTTTAAAAATGGTAGTAACTAAGATGACATTCAAAACTGGTGAGAACTGGGTGAGTCTCCTTCCTTTTTCCCTCTTGCGTGCACAATGTACCCCCTATGTTACAGTTGTTTCCCCTTTAATGTTCTATGTGGGAGAACTCCTCCTCTTATTCCTAAGATTTCTGAAAAAAAAATTAGCTGATCTGGCTAATCAAGATCTTGCTAAGTTCCTACAGGCCCTTCAACCAACTCTGACTTCCATCCATCAGTTATTCTTAGAACAACAACCTCTGCCTACAGCCCATCCTGAGGATAAACATCCTGCCATGAAACCTAGGACACTACTCATCAAGAGACATCACCGTGAGTCCCTCAAACCATGGTGAGAAGACCCTTACACAGTGGTCCTCAGCACTCTGACTGCCTTCAAAGTCACAAAAAAGCCTGCCTCAATTCATCATTGCCACATCAAGTTAGTTCTGGCCTCTGACAGCAATCAACCTACAGATAAGTGGACTGTTGTTCCCTCCAAGGATTCTTTAAAGCTTAAGATTGCCAAATGTATCTGATAATCTTGTTCTTAGGTGTTATTCTTTATGGAGACCCCAAGGAGATACCTTGTAACCCACTGTTTAAAACTTACAATTACTGACTATTTCACTGGTAAATTATTGGAAGCCAATGCTATTGTCTATAAGATAATTAAGATAAATTTATGTTCCCTATTAGATAACATCCCAGCAAAAATTAGACAAAAAATTGTTGTTGGGTGTGCATGTCATGCTGCCTGATTGGTTGCTAATAGAGACTTACAGGGACCTATGTATTCAAAAAAAAATTACCGTCCACTCACTGGTATCTTTGTCCCCAAAAGCAACAGCCAGCCTCTGATTATAGGTGTTCACAATCCGTAGAGACGAAATATTTTTGTAGACATTGGGATTGTAAATTTGTATCTCCTTGACAGGGAAATAAATGGGGTCTTTAACTTTTTCCTCACTTTTGAGACCCAATCTTCTGTTCTCCTCCACTAGACTTCCTGCTCCTGAGACCTTTTTGCCCTCTGCGATTTCTGTGACATCTCGAGCCCCTTCTTGCCTCTGGACATTGCTTATGGCAAATCAACTTTTAAATTCCTGTACAGATGACACCTTTGTTGGTGGGATGCTAAGCCCCTGCTCACACTGGACAATGTACAGGGTGCTCCAGGAATCTGTGTTTACTCTGCCTCCTACTCCTTGCACACTTCCCCTAATGCTGCACTCTGTAATCCTACCTCTTCAGCTTTGATTTATACTTTTTCCTATCCTGCTAATCAACACCTTGTTGCTCCCAATGGAGCCTGGTTTGCCTGTAGTTCTAATATAACTCCTTGTTCCATGCATCACCTGTTTACCCAGTGCCCTGAGCTTTACATATTAGTCCATATCTTTCCCCAAGTGTATTGGTACCCTAGAGATAATGGAAAGAGTCACTAGTACCCTAGCTTTGAATTAAAGAGTCCAGTAAGACCAAAAAAAATCCTGCATTATTACCTGTATTACTAAAAATTGAGATAACAAGGTCAATAGGTTTAAGAGTGTCCAGCCTAATAGTCAAAAGACCAAAATTATAGACACTTATGTGTAGTCATAGACCAAGATTTAGCAGCCCTTAGTGACTCTGTCTCCAAATTAGACGATTCTTTAAGTATACTGACTGAGATGGTTTTACAAAACTAGTGGGGTCTAGATCTCCTATTCCTAAAGGAAGGAGGCTTTTGTCTGGCATTAGGAAAGAATTGTTGTTTGTATGCCAATCATTCTGGGGTTATCAGACAAAGAATGGCCAGCCTTAAAGGGCAGCTACAGGATCAAGAACAAGCCAGACAAACTGAACAGAATTGGTTTGAGGGATGGTTTTCTCTATCTCCCTGGTTGACAACGTTAATCATAGAAGCCTCCAGACTTCTGTTAATCTTACTTACTTGCTTAACAATTGGACCTTGCATATAAACAGATTAGTAATGTTATACTAAGATGCTAAAAATTAAAATAATTGATTAAAAGATAATTAACGAAAATAGTTTCTTAAACATATAGTTATTAGTAATATTGTCATTCTATACTGAGCTCATTACCCTAGTAACCAAACACCAACCACATAGTTATAAATTAACTGACCACGTGGTTCTGCTGTGCTGTAATGCGTCATCCCCCCACCTTAGTGACCTGTGTGCCCTGTCAACTTTTGTTCCCCTTGTTAGAGACAAATGATGCTGTGCCAACCACTGTTCCCTTTATGAGAGACAAATGTTCCTCAAATTGGCAGACCAAGGGCTATGAATTGGCTAGCCACCCACTGTGAAATGCCTCTGACCTCAAGCAAAGGGAAACAAAGTCCCACCTTATTTCTGTTTCTCATCACTATGTACTTAATGATCAATGAGCTAATCATAAATGAACTATAAAAATCAGTCAAAACTCTAACTCAGTTGCACAGTTTGCAAATTCCATCTGCACTGTGTTGCTGGGCCAGCTAAAATAAAAGCACTTCTTTTAAAAATGACGTCTTGCATCATTTGTCATCTTGGGGTCTTGCCCCGTTTTTTCATCATGGGGCCCTGTTTTTTTTGAGTAGAGTACAACAAAGAGCTGAGTGCCAATTAGTACAAGGGAACTATGTGGCAAGTGGAATTTAGAGTGTGAAGTCCTTGGGTGTCCCTGCCTCAACAGAAGGAAATGTTTAATTGGATTAGGAATTTGGTTCCATTTCAGCAATAATTGTCACCCCCATGCTTGGCAATATGATCACTTTCAGAATTCAGAAATTATATGAGTTTGAATGAGTAGCAAGTGTGTCTTGGAGAACTGATGATAGCTTTTATTTCATCCATACTATGTTGCAGACCATTACTATCATTTAAATGTAATGTCTTCACTTTACACGGTAACTATGCTCCTTTTGTTTTCACATACTGGGTTTCTAGGTGGAAAATTAATAGAAATGAGTGAAAATCATTAAGATGAAATCTGCTGCCTCTAACACAGACTTCCGACTCTCTGTTCTGTTGTGTCCTGCCCTGGCCTGTTCTCAGAATATTTTCTGACATCAGTGGATTTTTATTCCTGGAGGATTGAACCTGAATCCTGAAAACATTTGCAGCCCATTAAGGAAAGAGTCCACTGATCCTTGAAAGAAAGCAGGCATAGCCATGAAATGGCAGGGATAAATAAGAAATTTAGAGAAGACCTAACACCACCACTTCTCAAAATTCAATGAAATCGAATGGGAAATTGTTCTTCCCAATTCATTCCTGGAAGCAAGCATTACCCTGATACCAAAACCAGAGAACAATCCAAATAAGAAAGAGAATTTCAGACCATTCTGCCTAGTGAAAATTGAAGCAATATCCTCAATAACATACTGGCAAACAGACTGCAGAATATCATCGAGAAGATTGTACAACATGATCAAATGGAATTATTCCTTGGGACGCAAGGGTGGTTCAACATACATAAATCCATAGATATAATACACTGTATTGAAAAATCCAAAAGCAAAAATCATTTGATCATTTCAATAGATGCAGAAAAAGATTTTGACAAAGTCCATCACCTATTCATAATAAAAAACCTACAAAAATCGGAAGAGATCATCTTTATCTCAATCTGATAAAAGCCTTTTATTACAAACCAACAGTCAACGTCATACTAAGTGGACAAAAACTGAAAGCTTTCACTCTAAAATGAGGAACAAAACAAGGATGTCTAACTGCCTCCACTGTTATTCTATATAGTCCTGAGAACTAGCTGGAGCAATTAGACAAGAGAAAGAAATAAAAGGAATAAAGATAGAAAATGAAAATGTTAAACTATCATTATTTGCAGAAGACATGATACTCTACTTAGAAGACCATAAAAATTCCACCAAAAGAATTCTAGTTTAAGAAGAAAATTCAGTAATATAGCTGGTTACAAAGACAACACTCAACAATTACTAGATTTCATAAACAAGAATAAAAAACTCATGGAAAGAGAAATCAAGGAAACAATAACTTTTACAATAGCATCCAACAAAATGAAATACTTAGGAATCAATCTAACAAAGGATGTAAAGGACCTCTATACTGTAAACCACAGTACTCTCAAAAAGGAGATTGAAGACAATATTCTAAAATGAAGAGCTATCCCATCGTCTTGGGTAGGGAAATTCAATATAGTGAAAATGACCATACTTCCAAAGCTATTGTACAGATTCAGTGCAATCCCAATCAAAACCCTGTAGCATATCTCAAAGAATAACACAAAATAATTCCAAAAATTCATCTGGAACCAGAAGAGACCTAGAGTAGCAAAGGTGATGCTGGGCAACAAAGGAAAGATAGGGTTCATCAAAATCCCTGACTTGAAATTATACTATGAAGGTATCGTGATTAAAAAAAAATGTGGTACTGACAAAAAATAGAACAAACAAAACCAGACCCAAATATCAAAAGAACAAATTAGAAGATGGAAAAACAACCCCAGACCACTAAACCATCTTACCTTTGACAAGGTGCCAAACAAAGTCATTGGAAGAAAAGCAGCCTCTTTAATAAATGGTGCTGGAAAACCTGGCTCTATACGTTTTGAATATTATCTTTCAACGTGTATTAAGCTAAGATCAGAATAGATCAAAGATCTTATATTAAAACAGAAACATTAAATCTGCTGCAAGATAGAGTAAGTAAAACTCCTGCAGACATTGATGTAAGAAAAGACTTTATGAAGAAAACTTGGATTGAACAGCAAAAATCAAAGACAATTAAGTGAGAATCTCACACCATTAAAAAACTTTTTAACAGCAAGAGAAATCACTAACAGAGTGAAAAGACAACCCACAATGTGGGATAAAATATTTGCCAACTCTTCCTCAGACAAAGTATTACTATTGAGAGCACGGAAAACTAAAAAATTTCAGTCTTCCCCTATTTAAAGACCCAATCCAGAAATGTGCATCTGAGGTGAAATACACACTTCTCAGATGAAAAAAATAGAAACAGCAAATAAATATGTGATAAAATGTTCTGCATCACTCGACATTTAACAATTGCAAATTAAATAACACGGATATGTCACCTTGCCCCAGAAAAAAAAATGCCTACTGCCAAGAAATCAAGCAATAACGAATGCTGGAGAGGTTGTGCGGGAAAAAGGAATCCTTCTCCGTTGTTGGTGGTAAGGCAACCACTGTGGAAATCAGTGTGGAGATTCCACACAAACTAGGTCTAAAGGTCCCACTCAACTCAGCTATTCTCCTTCTGGGTATCTACCCAAAAGAATAAAAATCATCATACCACAATGATATATGTGCACCCACGTTTATAGCAGCACAGTGTGTGGTAGCCAGATCTTGGATGGAATGCAGGACCTCTAGCTTGCCAGGCAGGTGATTAAGCTAAATCCCTGAACCACTTTTTTACTTTTTAACTTTCAAATAAAATGCGTTTGGGAGAAAAAACAAGGACTGAGGTAAAGACTTTCAGTGCAAATACCCATCAGACGAGCTGAGGTCAACATTCCAGAAAACAGCCAGCTCCAGGAGCCTCCACCATCTTTCATTGGGGATCCACAATTCCAGGGTGGGTTTTTTTTTTCTGTAATTATTCTTGGTGGGGAAGGCAGGCAGGAGAGCCGGAGCCAATCAGTGATGAAGAGGCTGGCTGTAAGAACTGTCCAATCAGGCGGGCCAAGGTAGGCGGTCTCTTCCGGTGTCATGGCGTCAGTTGCAAAGCCAGGGCAAAAAAGGGAGCGCTAGATGTTTGCTAGACCACTATTTTTTGCTTCTATTCACTGTGGATTGCTTAGAAAGAACCTGGGAGACCTCCAAACTATGCAATGGTGATGTTATGGGATGGGAGCAGATAAATGGGGTGGAATCCACTTGAGACCAGTTAGAAGCGGTTTGAAGGGGCTGGGGTTTAGCTCAGCTGCATAAGTGCCTGCCATAAAAGCAGGCAGTCATGAGTTCGATCCCCGGTTCCAATAAAAAGGAAAAAGACCAAAAAAAAAAAAAAAAAGAAAGACAGAAAAAGAAAAGAAAAAAAAAAAGTGGTGAGAAGCAGCTGTGCTGTCTAGAGCCTGTGTGCTTAGCCTCAGACCCTGAGGTGCTCTAGTGCTAGCAGTGAGTCATCCTCTGTCCCTTTTACCTCTCGCTGGGGCCAGGACAGTTCTGGGTCCCTAGAACGCTGTCACCACTGTGATACAACCAGGCCACAAGGCCATTTTTGAAATCGCCTGCTGCCCTTCCTCCTCCAACAGTCTGGGCCCAGGACAGGGCATGAGGAGACCCTGATTCCGATGTGTTTTCAACTGGGTGCAGCTGTAATAAGCCAGGTCTCTGCTCTCATTCCTGTCAGCAACAGATCTGAAAGCCAGAAGTTTATAATTGTCTGTGCTGCAGGACCTCGTAGCCACAACTGCTCTCCTTAAAGTTATGCATTTATGTATTTTGCAATTACCTAAATTTATACTATGTTCTCACATTTCCAACCCCATGACAGGTGTTGGCAAAGATTATGAGAATTCAGAGATATGTAGTGATATACTTCAGTGGAGGAAGTCTTTCCAAACACCTGGTGAACTCCTGTGTATGATAAATAACAGTGCAAAGAATTTCTGAGCATTCTTTATGTGACACATGTGCTCATAGACTATGTTTGTGAGAACAGCCATAGAGGTTTGAATTTTGAGAAAAATGAAGCAGATATAAAAGTGTCATCAAGGCCAGGGTAAAGTGTGCTTGCTAAGGATAAATTCCAGAAAGGGCTGCGTGTTAAATTCTCTTTGAAAAATGCCTAAATTTAGTCATTTGCCTGAACATATACACATGATTTCCTTCTGAATGGAAAGGAATATGGGTGTCCTCTCTGAATTAAGAGCTGATTTAATAGCTTGGTTGATCATATACATTGTTTAAATATGGAAATGTTCTGTAATGGACTTTACTAATTCGTGTAAAGAGATGCCCTAAATTGAAATTGTGCAGGGATATTACTAGTTAAGGCATGAAGGGTTTTCTGCTTAGGGTGGATCAGATGAGCATGGAAAGGATGTGGAAGTGACTGGCAGGACACTGTGTGAAAATAGCAGGACATACAACAGAGAGGGTCTTCACTGAAAGTCAGGTAGTTCTTAGGGTAAGCATGCAGTTAAAGTTAAATTATGATACCTTCCTTGAGGTGAATAGCACAAGCTCTGGTAAGAATCAGTATTCCACATCCCTGTTAACCCATGAATTCTGTGTTGTTCACTTGAGATCTAGTTTTGATTATCTTGAATTATGACCCAGTATCATGAAGGTGAAATTTGAATTTTTTTTGTACCAAGGATCGAACTCATGATCTCAAGCTTGCAAGTTAGGTTTTCATGCTGCTAGCTAAATACCCAGCTCTGAAACTGTTTTCTGTATGTTATAGATGATATCAACCTTGTTCCTCAGAAAATGTTGAATATGGTGGAATTGTTCTATATTGTATGGCTATAACTTTTTAAAGCAAACCAAAGGTGTCTTATGCAGTCACTTTTGAAATTTCACATTGTCTGTGCAGTATCTCAGTGAGGGTTTCTCTATTTCAGACAGCTCTGTAACTTATGCTAGCCCCAAACTCAAGACATTTCTCCTGCATCAGCCTCCCAAGATATATTTCTTATTTATGAATGGAAAGTGATCACTTATTGACACTGAGCTATAATTTGAAGCTTGCACCTGGTTTCATTGTTTATACGTGTTTTACCTACAGCAGGTTTCCATGAACATTTGAGTTATTATTTATGTACCATATTTGATGTTATTTATGTTTTGTTCTGTGAAACCAAATTCAAATATCAAAATGCTGCTTAAGTATATTAAGAACAAAGGACTCAGTGGCCTAATTCAGATTTGAAGAGATATCATTGGTCTTACATCAAAGTGATTGATGAGATATTTGTCTGCCTCTGTGCTTCAAGGATGCTTGTCCTGCAGGCTCTCACTATGAGCTCTGCATTAGAGACAATGCACAGCGACTCTTTTTTTTTTTTTTTTTTTGTCTTTTTGGAGACAGGGTCTCACTACACAGTTCAGGCTGGCCTTGAGCTCACTTTTCAGCCCAGGCTGGTCTCAAACTCGCAAGGATCCTCCCACCTCAGCCTCCGGAGTGCTGGGATGACAGGCTTGAGCCACCAAACCCAGCACACAGGGACACTTGCAGTGACTCAGCAAAAGAATCAGTGCTCCTATTTGGCTGTTACATTAGCTGTGAGTTGCATTATGGCATCAAATTTGCTGTCTCAAAATATGTGTATGTACAAGCAATTAATCCCCGAGATTTGGAATTAAGATTTTAAGAAATCAATCTCCATTCAGCTGTTATGTGGGTTTTATTTGTTTAGTTTAGTTTGTTTTATTGAGACAGGTTTTCTCTACGTACATCAGCTAGATTTGAACACTTTATGGAGTGCAGAATTGCCCTAAGCTCAAAGCAGCCATCCTGCATCAGCCTCTTGAGTGCTGGGATTATAGATATGTGTGGTTTTACCCCAGAAAATATTGAGGCTTGTAACTTAGCTGTGTTGTAGATTGGCTTAATAGATGCCATCTTGAGCTTTGCATTTAACTTGTGCCCTGTATTTCACCCAGAAAATGGAAAAATCACTCAGGGTAGAAGACCCAGGAGAAAAGCAAAATGAGCTGTACCCAAAGAAAAAAATTAACCTGCTCAACAAAAGAAGCAGAATACAGTTGTCATCCAAAAATTATTATAAGATTCTAGCTAAATGATTTCCAACAGGATCTTTTCGTGATTCTATCTTTTAAAATATCTGTAACTTTCCAGTTCAAAGCCTCTTCTTTAGATCCTGAAATGGGGATAGGGGTTTTTTTATACAAGTGGTCCTGAGACCAGCTAATGAAATTCCACATTTCTCAATTGGTTTGCTTGTCTTCCTATATTGTTGTTCACAAACTCAACTCAAGCTGCAGAAACCTTTACTGACACAAGCAAACAACAGGATTAAATGACATTGCCACTGAAATGAA
The DNA here is from genome assembly GCF_034190915.1 of Cavia porcellus. NCBI lineage: Eukaryota > Metazoa > Chordata > Mammalia > Rodentia > Caviidae > Cavia > Cavia porcellus. The sequence continues at coordinate 8,629,977 of NW_026947515.1, forward strand.
AGAATAATAGTGAAAAGTAGAGGAGAAAAAAGACAAATGCCATGTGTTATAATGCCCACCTCTTTTCCCTAGTGATGAAGAGACTGAAACAGGAGAATGGCCATGTATTCAAAGACAGGCTAACCTACATAGTGAGTAGGCTGGCCAGAACTCCTAAGTGAGACTATGTCTTTAAATCAAAAAACTAAAATGAAAAACATAAACAACCAAGGTGACAGAAAGACTACTAAAAAAATTATAGAGCTGAGTGAAAGTTGACTTATGCAAAATGGGATTTATTGAATGATGCTGCAGAAGAAGGAAGGCTATGTAGTGGCATCCATTCAAGGAAGGCCAGTGGCATCCAGGAGGCAGTGACAAAAACAGATTTAGGAATGGCACCTACTGTGCTACAGCACAACAATGACCTCCTTCCTCCAATACATTTGCAGTTCACTAGAATGAGGACTTTTAAAAGCTCATGGAAATCTTAAATTCATGGCAAACAAGCAGCTTGAAATCCAGGCTTTGGAACATGGCCTTTAACAGAATTTCATATTTAAATTGAAATAAGAAAAATATAATCCTGCCCTGTTTGATATCAAAGGCACCAAGTTTAATGGCTCACAACATTGAGAAAGGAAGTCACAAACCAAAAGAGGTTCAAAAATTTTCTTAGAAAAAAAGAGAGAAGACTAGCCTTGAATTTTCAGGAGTGGTCTTCAGTGTTTTGGCCACAGACCTATTGTCTGGGGACATTTATACAGGAAAGCCACAATGTGGGGACAGTGTGGGTCTCAGAATACATTCAACCTATAAACTTATGGCTGCTTAAGTAATATTATTCATCAGGAGAACAAGTCAGCTAGAAAAGGTATGTGGGAAGAGCCAAGGCATTTTGTGGGAACAATAGTTCAGTTGTTCTGGTCATTGATTATGGTAATTGATGCCCATCTGAACTTCCTGGAGGAGGTGGTGGTAACTGTAGTACATTTCAAGCTGTTGTTTTTCTCTTCAGGAGCATGTAGACCTGGTCACTTCATCTTCACCTTCAGGTCTGGCTTTCTTCAACTGTGCCTGTAGCAGTGATTGTTGTATTTAGTTTTTTGCATTGACTCTTGAAGGTTCCAGTTCCTCTATGATTGTATATCAATTTCTGTCTACATTGACATCCTTTGCTAAAATCACAATAGTATTTGAATGGATAAAGTGATGTTTATACATTTAAAATATTCATTAATACAGGCCAGGGCTTTAAGCTCAGCAGGCAGAAACATCTGCCTGGAAAGTGCTAGGTTGTAACTTTGATCCCTGGTACCTATAAACAAAAGTAATTTAATCTGCAAGGAAAGAAAATCATATCATTTGTGAAAATGTAAGTTTACAAAATTTATAACTAAATATGTCAAGGGCAAATTAAACATTGTTAATAGTCATATTTAGTATCTAAAGTTGTTGGTTCTGGGGATTGAGGTCAGTGATACAAGAAGCTCCCTGGAGAGCACAAGGTCATGAGTTCAATCCCTCATACAAAAAAAAAAACTCGCATTTGTCAGTGATGCAGTGCTATGAGCACATTTATTGAAACTGATACTTGTTAATTAATAGGCTTAATGTTTCCTTTGTGGTCTATGAAATACCTGCACATAACATGGCAATTACAGTAAATGATGTACTGTTCCCTACAGGATTGCTATTTTCTGAATTGTTTTTATTTTTTGTTTTCCCACATACTTGAAAGTTGAAAATGTTGGCTGATGGTAGCTAGAAAAACTGTGATAATCATTTTTTTAATTTAGTGATATATTTCCCTATATCCATTAAGAACATTTTATTTGCTACAATTACCCCAAATCAAATTGATAAACAATTCTTAAAGTTACAGGCAGCTGAGTTAGTTAGAAATACAGGCAACCATACCATGATATAGTGGAATGAAATTCCTGAACTTCTATGTCTGGTATGAGTTTGTGTTCTCTAAAGTGCAAGAATGAATTTTAGGAATAACAGAGTTGAAGAGCAGAATATATTTATTGAGAGATAGAAAGTGAAAGTATATTGCTCTAAATAGCATATTTTCGAATTGGGAGGTGGAACCAGGAGACTTTTTCCTTGAAGTCACTTTCCTCTCCCCTATTCAACCTACCTGTGGCCAGAAAAGAATCTCAATCAGCTACTTGCATATCAGCAATGCCACCTTTAATTAAGCACCACCCAAGTCAAAAACTATATGTATGCCGCCCACATATTTCCAGAAGAAAAAACTAGACCTCCAGTGGTCATGGGGTTCTCCCCATATTCTTAGAATAAAGGCCATTTTGACTTTGTATTCTCTTTTTTACTGCACCAAAAATCCTATCTGAAAGCTTCTATCTGAGAAAAACAGGAGGGATTCTGAGCCTGTAGCAAAAGACTGTGTCTTTCTAGAGACCTTGTAGAATAAAATCATGTGATGAGATACTTTTAAAGTGGGTTAGATTACTGAGATTACTGAGGAGGTAAATTAGCACAATAGAGAAGCAGAATAGCAGAAATATAAAAGTGGCCTTTTATTTAAATAATGTGGAGAGGACCTCACAGCCACCAAGGTTTTGGCTCCCCCCCCCAATGACTATGGGTTTATGGGGTATATGTGACTTTTGACTGGATGTGGTGCTTGGAGGGGACATTGATATCATGCTAGGAGCTGATGGGAATTTTCTTTAGGCCCCTGGGAAAGCAAGAGGAGGTTGTATTCAAGGATAAAAGAGAAAGTGGCCATATGAGTAAGCATCCCTGATTTCACATTCTTCTACCTTGAACTACAACCATGAGGTCCTGTAATTGTTTGAAGGGCAAAGCTCTTTCAAGTATGTCCTTTGGTTTGAATGAAGAAATCAAAGCAAAGAATTTTTGCTATCTGTCTTCCCCAATGGCTGTTGGTAATCCATTCATAAGAAATATTTTGAGTCAATTCCTTAATGCATTGTCGATACCATAACCAAAGTTACAGATCAGTTCAGTTTCAGAAAAAGAAGCAGCACTTAAAGGCAGGGATAAAGGCTTCAATGCAAGTATTCATGGCATGGTGAGATCAACTATGTGTGATACAAACTATTACTGATTTCTCTGAATTCAAGAAAGAGAAAAGTTTATACTGATATTGTTATCCTGAAATGAATCTCCCAGTCTACTATGTCTGATATTAGGTTTTTGTCCTGTAAAGTCAAAGAATGAATTTTAGGAACAACAGAGATTAAGAGAAGATTATACTTATTCAGAGAAAAAAGCTGCCTGAGAGAGAGAAGGTATCCTCAGCAGGTTGCCAAACACTGTCCATTCTAGGGACCTTTATAGAGTAAAATCATGTGGTGATGTGAGTTTAAGGTGGGGAAAACTAGGAACTCACAATGCAGATGGGCATAAGATGGAACAGAATTATGGTTGCCAATAAGATTATAAGTTCAGGTAAAGTTGATTTAATTGGGAACAAAGGGGGAAGGGAGTCACATAGAAAGCAGGCATTCTTAGGCAGCTGTGTCTCTTCCCTTAGGGGTTTGGGAGGGTGAGTCCTGAGTTCCTCAGGATGATAGGAACTATTTAGAATGTCAGTCTTTAGGATAAGGATACATTTCTTTAAATGGTGACTCCTGACTTCCTCAGAGTGCTAGGGAACTATTTAGAATATCAATCCTTAGGATATGGATGAATTTGCTTATCATTTGTCTTGAGCCTTGGCCCATAGCATGAGGTGTCTGTCTTCCCCATAGTTGCAAGGTATCTGGTCTCCTGCATGGGCTCCTTGGGGGACCTAGCCATGTCTCATGCCAATAGAATTTAAATAACTCAGGACCCTGTAACAGCACTGTTTAGAAAATTGAGTACAGATGTCTTGTGCTCTGGGTGAATGTTCTGGGGATGACAGTGTGCAATGTATATACCATTGTTGTACCCTGATTGACATGTTTGGGAATTTAATTTTAGTTGATGTGTTCTTTTTTCCTTGAAATCAAATGGATTTGAAAATTAAAAGCCTGAGGAAAGCTCTTCTGTACAAACACTCCTCTGTCGAGCTGAGATCACCACTGTAGAAGAATGGCAGCTCCAGAAGTCTCTGCACTACAGTCTGTTATTTGGGATCCTCTCTTGCAGGGAGGGGCTCCTTTCTCTGTTTATTCTTGACTCAGAAAGAGGGCAGTAGAGCAGGAGTCAATCAGTGATGAAGGGGCAGGCTATATGAACTGTCCAATCAGGTGGGCCACTGCTGGCTGTGACTTCTGTCTGTTCTGGTGTCTCAGCATGATTTACCTGTTCTGAGTACAATAGTGGTAGCAAAATGCTTGCTGGATCTCATTTAGTACTTTTGATGTCCTGTGGCCTGCTTCGCAAAGAACCTGAGAGATCCTGTAGCCATGGAAGGGTGAGGTTGTGGATAGGTGCCCAGAAATAGCGTGGATTGGGCAAAACCAGTTACAAGTGTTTAGGAGTAGTTCCAGTGTCTGGAGCCTCAGGTATTCAGTTAGCTTCAGCTCCTGAGGTCCTCCAGCTTTGGCCATGGGTCATTCACTATCCCTTTTGCCTCTTGCTGTTGGCAAGTGTAATTTGGGGTCCCCAGAACCCTGGCTTCACTATGACAGCAGCAGACTCAAGTATCATCTTTGGAATTCACTGCTAGCCTGGTAATTCCACCATCTTAGTCATTGGGCGGAGCTTGGGAATACTCTGACTATGATGCTTTTGTAGCTTGTAGAGCAGTAATGATCTAGGTCTATCTCTCTTTCTGCAGAGTAACAGATCTGGAATGTCCAGAGTTTATTAATGTATGTAATGTAAGGCCTCATAGCCACAATGGCTCAACTTAAACTTGGGCTTTTTTGTATTTATAGTGATCTCCTAAATTTATAGTATGTTCTCCTATTTCCATCCTCATGACAGGTAGTGACAAAGGTCTGAAAATTCAGAGATATGTAGTACTGTGCCTCAGCAGAGAAAGGCTTCCCAAACAACTGGTGAACTCCTATGTATTATACAGATCAGTGTAAAACAATTTCTGAACATACTTAACTATTTAGGTGTCACCCCTGCTTACAGACTAGGTTCATGAGAACAGCCATAGAGTTTTGAAGTCTGAGAAAAATGAAGTAAATATGAAAGTTATCAAGGACAGGGTAAAAATTTGTGAAGGACAAATTCCAGAAAGGGCTACCTGTTAAATTCTCATCGAAATATGCCAAAATTTTCACATTTGCATAGACAGTTTAAATATGGAAATTCTCTACAATGGACTTATCTAAGTGGTGTAAATGAGAAGCCCTAAATAGATATTTTGCAGTGATATCGATAGTTAGGCATGAAGGGTTTTCTGCTTAGGATGGATCAGAGGAGTGTGGAAAAGATGTGGAAGTGACTGACAGGATGCAGGCAGCAATAAGCAGGACATACAACAGAGAGGGTCTTCACTGAAAGTCAGGTAGTTCTTAGAGTAAGTGTGAAGTAAAGTTGGGTTCTGATTGCTTCATTGAGGTGATCACCACCAGCTCTGGCAACAATCAGTATTCCACATCCCTGTCAACCCATAATTTTTGTGTTCCATACTTGAGATCTAATTTGATTATCTCTAATTATGCCCCATTGTCATGAAGCTGAAATTTTCAATTTTTTTGTACCAAGGAACAAACGCATGACCTATGCTTTCCAGGCAGGTGTTCATGCCACTGAGCTAAATACGCAACTATGAAAATGTTTTCTGTGTAATATGGATGATATCCACATTGTTTCTGAGAAAGTGTTGAATATTGTTGGAATTTTTCTGTATTGTATCGCTATAATTTTTTTTAAAACTAACCAAAGGTGTGTTATGCAGTCTCTTTTTAAGTTTCACTTTGTCTGTTCGGTGTCTCAATCAGGGTTTTCTATTTTAGACAGCTCTGTAACTTAGGAAAGCCCCAAATTCAAGGAAGAAATCCTTCACCAGCCCCCAAGATATATTTCTTATATTTGAATTGAAAGTGATCACTTGGTGACAGTGAGGTATAATTTATAGCTTGGGCCTGGTTTCATTTTATATACATATTTTTAAAATACAGCTGTTTTCCACTAACACTTGAGTTATTATTTATATACCATATTTGATGTTATTTATGTTTTGTTCTATGAAACCAAATTCATGTTTCAAAATGCTGCTTAAGTATATTAAGAACAAAGTACTCATTGGCCTAAATGAGATTTGAACAGACATCATCTGTAGTCTATCAAAGTGATTGCTGAGATTTTTTATTTAATTTTGAAATTGGTAAAATAGAACAGAACAAGGCAGCATAAGGTCAACTAAGATCACACAGTGGAATTGGTACACAACTTCACAACCGGTTACTGGGATAACAGTAATAGGTATCACAGTATATTTTGTTATCTTTGTCATAGTTGTTCTTTAATCACATATATCAAAATGAGATGAAATACAGAACATTATAGAACTTATCAAAACAGAATATTGAATTGAGCAGTACCATTAATCAGAATAGAGAGAAACAATAATAAAAACATTTTCCTTCAAGGAGATAGTAGAAGGAAGTCCCCCTTATTTGCTATGGTCTACTTCCCAGGAGATGCTCAGATTTCTGGTTCCCATTTGCTAATGTGGGGTGACAGAAGAAGAGGGGTAGGGAAGTGGGATGTTTGATTCTAGGTGGTGCATCAGTAGGTTCAGTGTTGCTTACTAGGGAGACAGGCTGGTTGTTTGGTTTCACAGCGCCCTAAGTTCCAACGTAGAACGGATCTGAGGAGCTGCTGCTGGTTATCCCCCTGGAAGGGCTTCAGTTTTCCAGACTGCCACCACTGACCAGAGAGGGGAGGTGCTTGCTTGGCTTCCCAGGCAATTGATGAGACATTTATCTGCCTCTGTGCTTTGTGGTTGCTGGACCTGCAGGCTTCTCACTGTGAGCTCTGCTTTAGAGAAAGTGCACAGGGAATCTTGCCATGACTCAGCACAAGAATCAGTGCTCCTATTTGGCTGTTATATTAGCAGTGAGTTGCAATCTAGTATCAAATTTGCTGTCTTCAAAAATGTATATAGACACAAAATTAATGACCAAGACATGGATTTAAATTTGAACAAATCAGTCTTCATTCAGCTGTTTTGTTTGGCTTTATTTGTTGAGTTTAGTTTTGTTTTATTGAGACAAGCTTTCTCTATGTATATCAGCTGGTTTTGAACACCCTATAGAGCCTAGAATTGGCCTGACCTCACTGATGCCTTCCTGTCTTGCCTTTTGAGTGCTGGGATTATAGATATGCACCACCACACTTTGCTTTTGATTCAGATTTGTATGAGAGAATTTAAGATATCCCAAACCTGGTGTCTCAACCTTCCTTAGAGAAATATATGTATGATCCTTTAGGAGGCGGTGATCTTTGAGGATGTGGTTGTGAACTTCAGCAATGAGGAGTGGAGTTTGCTGAGTCCATCCCAAAAGAACCTCTACAGAGATGTGATGGGTGAAATCTTTAGGAACATGGCTGCAATAGGTATGGATGAAATCTTTTTGGCACTCATGCTGTCAGAATAGTGTTTGTTGCTCATTAGTGCAGTTTTGTTAAAAAGAATATGAAAATATTTTTAAAAATAGCTCAGACCTGGACACATTATATCATAAATCTAAACAAAATCTATTAATTTGTATGTATTACTCAACTGAGTCCTGATATTTCTATGTCTACAATTCAGGAGGACTTGGGGATATCCAGGAACCGGAAAAAGAATGCAAAATTTACTGGAGATACTTAAGGTAATTCACACTCACAAGGAGAGGAATGTTCTTGAGTAATTAGTGAGTCAGGAGAAAAATGACCACCAAAGAAATGAGGCACCATTCAATTTAATGTCAGTAATATTCTCCAAAGATGTATAAGCTAGTGTATATATGAGGGAATTAAATCAAGAAAATGTATGATATTGCATATAGATCTGTACGAAAGGCATACACTTTGAGTTATGACATTCTGCCTTCAGCTTTTCTGCCCATTTTTACATGTGAATACAACACATTCATTATCTAACAATTGCTAAGATTGCAATAGAATTTGAAATAAAATTGAGTGCTCATGTTTCCAAGCCATGCTCTAGACAATCGGCGATTCTGACTAATATTCTTAGTAGGCTGGTGGAATATTAGTGCACTCATTTTGAATATAGGTATGCAGTTGTCTCTAGAAATTGATCCCCTCATACTTGTCCTGGATATTTTTAAAATCTCAAAATCTGCATAAAATACTGATACATGCTTACTCATATACAAAGCAGATCAAGTTATAACAGATCAGGCCTTGAAGCTTATCTATCTATCACTGGATTTGTGGAGAAGGAAAATTTTAGTAGACTCTCTGTGATTTTACATTCTTGTAAGCCCAGCACACTAAGAATCAGATTTTGCAGAATGGCAATTTCAAGTTCAAACTTCACAGCTTAATAATCTATGAAAATCTCTTAAAATAGATTTTTAAAAAGCTATAGATTTATGCTAATATCTGTTGCTCATTCCCAGCCCAGAATGGAAAAAATGTGTTATATAATGTCAAAAAATAAATAATATAATGTCATTTGCCATAAGAATTAGATGGGTCTTTCACCCATCAATTCAGTGTAATAACTCAGCTATAAAACCTAAAAGGTCACTGGCTTTCTTTTAGATGAGAAACCAAAATACAAAATGTGGAAAGAAATGAAACAGAGTTGTTAGAGAAAAGTAAGACTGACCACATGGAGAAGGGAACTACAGGTTAAGGACAGAAGGGAGATTGTGATTGGGAAACATATGAGAATAATCTGCATATGATACACATGTGTACCCATTCCCAAAGTGAAGCTAAAGATTCTGCATTTCAAAGTACCAACTTTTAAGATTTCCAAATGTGTACCAGTCTTTTGGGAATGGTTGTTTTCAACATATCTTACAAGGCCATTCTGTTGCTTCTTGGTCAGAATTTCTTAGCAGGCATTAAAAACAGAACTTGATATTAATGCAGCCATTAAATGGAGACCAATTTCACAGTGAATTTTTCTTTTTTTAAATTTAATATAAGGAAAGATTAAATAAGACAAAATAAGTAGAAATAATACTGCTTTCAAAGTGAAAAAAAAAAAACAGTAACAAATAGCAAGATGATGATTACAAATGCTGATCATAGAAATAGTTATGAAATACAAAAGTGAAACATATGAAGTGGGGATTCAAACAGTGAGACTGCAAACAGTTTTGTTCAACTCTCGAAAAAAGCTTAGTAATATGGTTATAAATCCTATATGTGATTTTTTCTTTCCAGAAATGACAAGCTAGGGAAATCTTATGGACATACACCTTGGAAGCAGTGTGAAGAAGTATTCCTTTGTACTGCAGAAGGTAATGTGAATGTGAAAGAAACAGAAACACACCACGATGGTCAGATCCATGAAAAATACTGCAGTGGAGAGAAACCCTATGTATGTAAGCAATGTGGGAAAGCTTTTACCAGACCTGGACGTTGTAAGGAAAATGAAAGAATTCACACTGGAGAGAAACCATATGTATGTAAGCAATGTGGGAAAGCTTATAACACACGTGCAAATTGTAAGGTTCATGAAAGAATTCACACTGGAGAGAAACCCTATGTATGTAAGCAATGTGGGAAAGCTTTTACCAGACCTGAATGTTGTAAGCAACATGAAAGAATTCACACTGGAGATAAACCATATGTATGTAAGCAATGTGGGAAAGCTTTTAACATGCGTGCAAGTTATAAGGTTCATGAAAGAATTCACACTGGAGAGAAACCCTATGTATGTAAGCAATGTGGGAAAGCTTTTAAAACACGTGCAAATTGTAAGTTTCATGAAAGTATTCATACTGGAGAGAAACCCTATTAATGTAAGCAATGTGGGAAAGCTTTTACCAGACCTGGACGTTGTAAGGAACATGAAAGAATTCACACTGGAGAGAAACCATATGTATGTAAGCAATGTGGGAAAGCTTTTAACACACGTGCAAATTGTAAGGTTCATGAAAGAATTCACACTGGAGAGAAACCCTATGTATGTAAGCAATGTGGGAAAGCTTTTACCAGACCTGGATGTTGTAAGCAACATGAAAGAATTCACACTGGAGATAAACCATATGTATGTAAGCAATGTGGGAAAGCTTTTAACATGCGTGCAAGTTATAAGGTTCATGAAAGAATTCACACTGGAGAGAAACCCTATGTATGTAAGCAATGTGGGAAAGCTTTTAACACACAGGGAGATTGTAAGAATCATGAAAGAATTCACACTGGAGAGAAACCCTATGTATGTAAGCAATGTGGGAAAGCTTTTAAAACACGTGCAAATTGTAAGTTTCATGAAAGTATTCATACTGGAGAGAAACCCTATTAATGTAAGCAATGTGGGAAAGCTTTTACCAGACCTGGACGTTGTAAGGAACATGAAAGAATTCACACTGGAGAGAAACCCTATGTATGTAAGCAATGTGGGAAAGCTTTTAACACACATACAAATTGTAAGGTTCATGAAAAAATTCACACTGGAGAGAAACCATATGTGTGTAAGCAATGTGGGAAAGCTTTTAAAACACAGGGAGATTGTAAGAAACATGAAAGTTCACATTCAATATAAAACCAGTGTATATAGGCATCATGAGAATGGTTTCAGCACATGTTGCATAATGCATGAAAATCTTCACACAGGGCAGAAAACTTACATATGTAAGGAATGTGGGAAAGGTTTCAGCAGAAATGCTCATTGTCCAATACATTATAAAATTTACATGGTTGAGAAACCCTGTGTGTATGTGAAGAATGTGGGAAAGCTTTCACCACACATGGATTTTGTAAAATACATCTATGACTTCACACTGGTGAGAAAGCCTATGTATATAACAATGTGGCAAAGCTTTTACTGCATATAGTCATTGCAAAACACATGAAAGAATTCACACTGGGAAGAACCACTGGCTATGTAAGCAAGTGGAGACACTTTCAGCAGCCAGATTGTAAGGGAAATACATGAAAAATACTCACACAAGAGATAAATCCTATGTGTTATGGGAATACTCTCAGCATACTTGATCATTGTTACATATCTGAAAGAGCTCACTAGGCAGAGATGATATGTGGATTACCAATGTGAGAAATATAGCAATCCATGTTTCTTGTTAAATACATAGAAAAAGCATCACTGTTCAGACAGTTTAGATCTAAGTTTACTTTAAAAATCCCAAGGAGACCTGAAGAAATAATTGATACAGAAGTTAGATGTCAATATTTCTTCACAAATATTCCAGAAATGACAAATCTGTGGTGCGGCTCTCCTTAGGTGCATGTTGTATGGTTTTCAGTTAATCACTTGTACCTCTCTAGATTTATTAATCTAGATGTTTTTGTGCTTCAACATGGCATCTTGTAATTAAACATGCTTAACTGAAATGGGCTTTTCACTTTCAAGTATGGATAGTGCCTGTGTACTTAATATTTTGTAGTTAAAACTTAAATTTTGTATTTTATGGTGAATTGTAATGTTGTTTATTTAAAGAGAAAAAAAGTGTAGAAATAATACAGATTTTCAGAGAACAATAAGAAATCACTAGTTGATTAGTATCATATTGTCATCTTAGAAATAGTTGTTCAAGTTACAAATTTAAAGCATGCAAAGTGATATTCAAATAATGACACTGTCACGGTTCACCTCAACGATCCACCAAAAAGTTTTAATATGCCTATCTGTCCTACACACTTTTTTTTTCTTAAAGAGGGTAAGATTAAACATAGCGAAACAGAGCAAAACAGTTCATAAGGAAAAAAAGTTAAGGAAACACAGCTATCAAAGCAAGTCCACTGGAAATGTTCACTGTCTTTCTTACTGTCTCTAGTTTTCTTCCAAATAGTTGTTCCCATCCTCACACACATTGAATATATACTGAATATTATAGAACTAATCAAATAATTACAGGATGATGCAAGCTTTTTCGATCTTCAAGACTGGTTTTGGGGAAGTCGATAATGACTACCATAATGTCTCTCATTGTCTTTGTAGTAGCTGTCTTTATCTTTATGTATGCTGAAATGGAACATAAGAGACTAGACTAATATCACTCTGAACACTGAATAATAGTATCCTGAGAAGGAGAAAGGTGAGGAATTGCCTAAAAAAAGGAGGCAGAAAACATAGTTAAAAGTGTATCAGGATTTAAAAGCTACAGTAGTCTTGTTGCTTGGTTTAGTTTGGTTATATTTTGTTTTGGTCTGTCTACTCATAGACATCTCTTAATTCTTCCTTTCTGATTTGGTAAACTTTTGGGTTCTTATTTTGTTGACTAAATTCTAGGAGTAGGACTTGAAGTAGTGTGTTGAAAAGAGTCCAAAGCTTGGTCTTGTTCCTGACCTGAGAAGCAAATCTAGCAGCTTGTCAGTCTCTGAGCATGATGTCAGTGCTGGGCTTGTCATGTCTGTACTTTGCTGTGCTAAGATTTATTCCTCCTGCACATGGTGTGTGAATGGTTTTTATCATGAAAGGATGGTGAACTTTTGAATTTCTCTAAGTGATTTTTCCAAATCTCTTGAGGGGGTAGCTGTGCCTCATGCTGTGAATGTGGCAAGTGACACTGAATGATTTGTTCAAGTGGAACCATTCTAGCACCACTGAGGGTGAACTCAGTGTTCATTGTGGTATTTAAAATTTTCATGTGCTGGTGAATTTAGCTGTTGTGCATTTGTTGAATATTTTCGTGTATGTTCATTAAGAATATCAGCCATTAGAGCATTACCAATTTTTTAATGCAGTATGGTCTGGTTTCATTATCAGGGTGACTTTGTCATCTAAAAGGAATTGGTGGTGGTTCCCTCCCCTTGAAAGACATGAAAATAATTAGTATTTATTCTTTTTCAAAATTTTATTTTGAAGATAGCAAAATACAACAGAGCAAACAGAACAAAGAAAATTGAGACAATGCAGTGAAATTGGTACAGAACTTCACAGCAGGGTCCATGATAACAGTAATAGGTACCATAGTATATCTCATTATCTTCACAATTGGTTTCCATTCAATTAGTTATAGTGAAATCCAAACAAACACAGAACATTTTAAAACCTGTCAAAGATAATATTAAATAGAGCAAACAATCAGAACACAGCAAAAAATTAAATTAAACCCTAAGGCAACCAAATGCCCTTTCCCAGTGCTGTCCCTGGCTTTGGGAGGCACTGGATTGCTGTAGAGATGCCCAGTGCACTGGCTGGCCCAGGGAAAACATTTTCATGCCATGAGTTTGTCATCCTTAATCCTGAAGCTCTGTGGCCCTGGGGCCAGGGCAAGTTTTCCCCCAGCTGCAGTGAACAGCATCCTCCAGACAACTCTTCTGTGCACACTCTACGTGGAGGCTAGCAAGGGTCCCAGTTCATTCCTGCTTCAAAGAGTAATGTGAATCAAACTCTTGAATATTTGTGCAACATTCTGTGTGGGAGAAAACTCTATTCTTAGTCCTAGGAGTTCTAGGGAAGGCTGTTTAGAGTTTGGATGGGAGCTACGAGATTGGGCTGTGCTCTGCCCCCCATGTCCTTCCCGTTGTTGTTCAGCATCTGCCTTAAAATGTGTCAGTGGTTGGGGAAACAGCACATTTCAGGGATGTGTGCCTGCATGTATCAGGTTTAGGAGGCTCAGTGTTTTGTGTGCTTGTTTGCCCTGGTGATTCCCTTTGAGTTAGAAGAATTTATCATTTCCCTCACAAAATGGACTCATGAGACCTCTTTCATACTTGTAATAAAAACCATCTATCTGACTACTGGTTGTAAAGAAAGGTTTCCTGTTGTGATTTTTGCATTATTGTCATTTTTCAAATGCAATGAATCAGCCGTTTGTAGCTCCCTTTATATCACTGAAATCATGGAAAACATTTTCCGACATGAAAAGATGAGTACATACACAATGGTCTCTACATTTTCCCTGCAGATTTTGTCTATCTGTGGTTTTCTCTTCTGTCAAACAGCAATAGCATCCAGTCTCCTTCAGGAATGTTTGGCCAAACAGAATCTGATGCACTGATATGAAAAACCCAGGTTAGTAAATCACAGTGAGAGAAAGGTCAGCGGTGGGTGGGGACTAGCAGGAGAGACCATGGGTATGGATGGGTCCAATACTGAGCAGAAAGCTGGAACTAGACAGATGTACAGATTTAGATTGTGCCAATTGACAATGTGCTTACCTGTGACTCAACTGAACATGTGGAAACTAATGAAATCTTAACTTAAAATTAAATTATCTTAGAATTTAATGTTTCAAAGAACTATAGATTTAAGATTAGAAATGAAAACTGAGAAAAATAGAAGAGGCAAAGTGAACGGGAAATGAAGGGCTGGTACTTTGCAAGACTTGAGCCCTAAGTGGAGCTGAGGACACTGCCATGGAGCCAGTGACAGACCTGCCTTGGAATTCCACCAGACTGGGTATCTGACCTTGATTTTCAGGTTGATCCCAGAGCTGGTGAGGTCATTGTAGGTGAGGCTGGCACAAGATCTATAAGGGGACCTTGAGCTCAGTCCGGTACCAGCCCTGCCTTAGAAAAATCCCAAACTGTCCTTGCTCCTTGAAAGCCCCATAGCCTCCCAGGGCCTGTCAGGGACAGCTCGGTGCACTAATGCACCCCAGGAAAACTTCCTATTTTGCCTCACTCCACTCACTTCTGCATACCTCTGTGTTGCAGGAGGCCCCATGTCTGACAGTCCTTCTCCCTCTAAAGTGTTCCATGTCCTCCTCAGAATCTAACAGACCCAGGCCAATTCCTTCTCACTGTAGTTCTCATTTTCAGTGAGCTAGGCTTGCCCCAACTCAATCATATTTGGTTGGGCTGGTTGTCCCACCTTCCTCAGCAGCACCTGCCAGGAGCCAAGAAGGGAAACTCTGATCCTGAGGAGGACAGTTGTAAGCAGCACTGCAGGTCTGGCCTCCCTCCCAAACTGCCCTCCCAGTGTATCCTGTGCACTAACCATAATCAGCCCTCACTTGCTGACAGAGTTTCCTGGATAGTGCTATGACCACCTGTCCTCCACTCTTCCGAAAGCCTGAAATGCAACTCCGTTTATCACCCTTGTGGCATATTGCCTCTGTGAGAAAGAGAGTGCAGTCTGCAGTGTTACTTTAATCATGGCGGCTCAACAGGGTGCTGCTCTATAACTATCTGAAAAGTGAGTGGACAGTGGCAGTGCTTCCTGCCTGCCTTCCCTCCACCTTCAGTTCATATATGGATGCACCGCCCCATTATGTGTGCCTTCACTTGTCTCTCCTTCCCCTATTTTATGTCCATGTGTACAGAGGCCAAGAATTAGGGATACTCACAGTAAGGTGGGTAGTACCTGGTCAGTTCTCCAGGGTGACTGTGTGGCCTTCACAATATGGAAGCACAAGAGACAAGCTTTTGCATCTGCTCTGGTCATTGCATCATGGTCAGTGCCTGGTACATTTATGATTTAAGGCACCCACCAGCTCCCTCCATGACGTCTGTGTGGAACTGGGTCGTCTGGCATCACCCAGAGATTCTTGCTCTGGATACCATGGTAGCACATGGGATGACTGCCCACTGTCCTTCAGAGTGAAGACAACAGCTCCACCCAAGTGATGGATCCTTGGCAAGAGGCAAATCTTTCCCATGGCAAAGGAAAAACCACAATGAATCCTAGGTCCCCAGTCTGAGCAGACCTAGTTTTAGACCCAACTCCTCCTTCCTACTTCCCTTGTCAACTTAGACAAGACACCAAGCCTCTCAGTTCCTTTCCAGTGTGTCCCCCGGAACTATGGCATCTGCTTCCTAGGGACATCATCATAGGTGAGAGATGACACTTTTAAACCTTGTGGTCTGGTGTCATGTGTACACAGTATACTGAATTAGAGGTCACTTCCATGAAGGGGTGGAAGGGAGGTGAACACAGTGCACACAGGCCTGGTTCCTGCTGTATGGTGGTGGAAATTACACTCTCCTCCTGGACATGTGTCCCTGGTGGCATCGTGAGGGGCAGAAGTTCATTAGATCAGCCATCATTATGTTCCCTAAGCATCTCAATTTCTTCTATGTACTGGTGTTGTGGCCTCAAGTCAGGACTTCACACAGGCTAAGAAAGCACTATGGATGCAGATGCACCCTCAAAATCTACCAGCACTGTGCCTACATTTGTGAGTCAGCACACCCATGACAAGGGTGCTCAACTGCTGACAGCTAACCTTCTGATGGCCACCTCCTGAGTAGCTCATTCCTTGAGCGTGGTTTGTTCTGGTTTGTGTTAGCCAGGCTGAAATTGAGCCCAGGTCCTCAGGCATGGTAGGCAAGTGCTCTGTCTTGAGCTCTCTCCCCAATTCCTTACTTGTTCTTAATAACACAACATGGCAGATGTAATTTGGATGTTACTATCAAGGTTCACCCATAAAATGACTGTGACCAACCTCCTGCTCTCTCCCTTCTCTGTTCTTCCTTCCTTCCTCTCTGTTTCATTCTGTCTTCCTCTCTAAATCTCTGACTATCTCTGCATTTTCCCTGAGGAGAGGCTGACTATTTGCAGAGAAAAAGGTTAATAGACAGAGGAGACATCAGTCCTCCAACCTAACTGAGTTCCTGACTGTTAGCAAGAGAGAGAGAGCCTGAGAACAGATTCTGCCACAGCAATGTTTCCACTGAGCCTGCAGCTTGGTCAGGAGAAAGTATGGTGGATCCTGCAGCAGCACCTCCTGAATTCCTGACCCATAGAACCTGAGAGAACTGAAGTTTACATGTTGTACCTAAGTTTGAAGCCATGCAATCATCAGTGGTCACTGGTGCACTACAGCACATGTGAGGTTCTGCCCCCACCCCTGTCCCTCGCCCACTCCTCCCCTCCCTTATTCTCACCAGGCCTTCTGTTCTCCCTTCTCATCTCTTTCTTGACTAAAAAAAAAATTGAATCTCTAAATGGTTGGTCCTCTATTTTGCCACACAGACTCAACTCTGTACAGCATTAGAGCCTGCATGTCTCTGGTTTAGGCATCAGTTCCATCTCAGTGAGGCTGTTCAGATGCCCACAGGTAGTGACCTTTACCTCTGTGTGCCCTTGCTTTATTGGGATATAGCTCTGGGTCTTCTCTTCCACTACATTCTGCAGTTATTTGTCCTTCTCCTCCAACCTTCCAGCTTCTGGGTGGCTAGTGACATATTGTCCTGTTCTGTGTTGATGCCAGCCTAGTTCAGCCCAGGAATAAGGTGAGAATTTGAGGCATGTAGATTGAATGAATCATATCACTTTTCCTTTGAGCTACCCAGGGGGTGCCTGTCAGTTCACCCTAATGCAGTGAAGTCTTCAGCACTCTGATTAATCCAGAGGGGTGGACCCAGCATAGAATTCCCTAGTCAGTATCTACATAGTACACTGCACTGGGCGGGAACATACAATCAGCACTTCAGACAAACTGTAACCAACAAAGAAAGAACCTGGACCTTCCATATACACCTGTATGGAAGGAACAAAAAATAATAAGAGGAAGCAACAAGAAAGGGTTCCCATTCTCCAATCATGAGAACATGGATCCAGCAAAGGTAAATGCAAAGGAGAATGAGGACAGCAAACATGCAATATCAGACATGGCCCCAGTAGACATAAATCAATATCTTCAGGAACACATAGATAATTTGAAAGGTGAAGTATTTAACAGAGTGAAGCAAGATACAAATAAAATAATTTAAGAAATGCTAAGCACCTCTCAAGAAAATACATGGAAAAAGGGAAGAAAACAAAAAAAGGGGAGAATTGTTTCATGAGGAAAATAGAGAAAAGATAGAAGAAAGGAAGCTGGTTCAAAGAGACAACCATGGATTTAAAAACGCCTTTGAAAGCTGGTAAAATTGATTGCAAGAAACTAAGGATAGATTATCCAAATTAGAGGATAGGTTTGCACTGTGGGATGATGAAAGGAAAAATTTCTTAAAAATAACAAGGAAACAAGTTGTAACAAGACAAAGACTAGATGATGACAAAAGGATGTATAACTTAAGAATAACAAGTGTGAATGAAGAAGCAGGAGTACAAACAAAGGAACTACAAAGGCTATTCACAAAAATAAGTAAAAGATCCCAAGCATATGAAAAGGAAGAGATACTCAGGTGTATGAGGCATACAGAACTCCAGCCACCTAAACCAAAACAGAACTACACATAGGCATACAATAATCAAGACCCCAGAAATCCAATATAAGAACAGAATATTAAAAGCTGTCAGAGACAAGCAACAGATCATTTATAAGGGAAAGTCCATGAGAATTACGTCAGACTTCTCAGCACAAATCATCAAATCAAGAAGAAAATGGAGTGAATCATTCCAAGTCCTGAAAAAAAATAACCTATGGCCCAGATTGATGTATCCTGAAAAATTTTCCTAGAAATGAATGGAGAAACAAGATGCTTCTGAGATAAAGAGGAACTGGGAGAATTCACAACCATCAATCCAACCCTACAGAGAATACTATAGGACATTCAAAAGAGAGAGAAAATCACCAGCATTTCAAATTAATGGAGAAACAAGATGCTTCTGAGATAAAGAGGAACTGGGAGAATTCACAACCATCAATCCAACCCTACAGAGAATACTATAGGACATTCGAAAGAGAGAGAAAATCACCAGTATTTCAGGAACAGTGGTAGAGAGGCCACAAAGAATGGAGCAAAAAGCAAAGTGAAGATGACAAATAGACAACTGATGACAGAAAAATAGAAAAACAGAAATGAGACAGAGAAGGTTGGATGTAATTTCTAATGCAGATGTCCTATATACACTAAATTAAGGAAAAATGAGAGAATCACAGGCAGAGTGGATCAAGAAATAGGGCCAACCGAGATGCTCTTTATAGGAACTATATTTGACCTGAAGAAGTGTATTTGGACTAAAATTGAATATGAGAAAATAGAACTCGATGTGATAGGGAATGAGAGAGTAATAGGGGCAACTGGACCAGTATTTATGGGTAGGTTGGAAAAACAGGCTTTAATAAGTAAAGAAGTACAACTAGATATCAAGTCCAGGAGTGAGAAAGTTCAGAAGCACTTAGATAAATTGCAGGTTGCCCCCCCACACTATAAAGCCAAGGGTGTTGGGGAGACCCAAAAATACGCAGTACACCCTGGGGGAGTGAAGGGGAAGAATAGACTTTAAAAACACAGAAGGAGTTATTGCTATAAGTATATCAGGAATTAAAATCCAGATTACTTGTACCACTCTGCTTAGATACAACTTATTCCATCCCAGTTTTTATACAAGCACTAGATCTGAGGGCACAGACAGCTATCCCAAAAATATCAGGATATAGCACAGTAATCATCTTTAATTTCCTGTTAATTAAACCGGATCCTTCTATAACTTATACTGTTATATCATTAGTGATTTTAGTTAAATCTGATTTATTTGATTGCTTCTTGTTATTGCCTATTGTATTCAAAACCGTCAGGTTGATGGTATTGTCAGAGTGTAGACAACTATATTGAAAATAGCAATGATTCACTATAGTACCCATTCTGACTTGATTAATATCTGTTTTTGTAGCTCTACACTATCTACAAAGTTCTATTTCTGTTAATACTGTTATGCACTGATATATTCAATTATACTTTATCTGATGATATAGCCATTTTTATTGATAACAAGAGACAACACAGTAACCAAGGTAGAACTCCTTGTACAGCAGTTTTAAATGTCGTTTTAGTTTTATGTACCTCTAGGATTATGTTTTGCTCTGTCCTGCTTTGTTCTGTTTCTCCCTCTAATATAGAAAGGATAGTAACACATGTTAAGATGCATGCTTCCATAAAACCTATCAACAATTTACAAGAACTTATGATGAAATGAGCAAATACTTTAAAGGAGAAAAAAAGGGACTACAATATCCAGTGCTGATTCCATAGTGTCATGATGTGAAATCAAGCAATACTATTAATCTTCAATTAGAGTGATTTTAATCTGCTTTGGTTTGTTTAAACTCAACATAAATGAAGATATGGATAAATATACACATGTTTAAGTGTATAGAATTGATTGCCATATTACTTAGTTTTTAATAGATAGTTGAACAGAACTATTTGCAGTCTCCCTGTTTGAATTCTCATTTATATGGTCCACTTTTGTATCTTGAACAATTATTTGTAAGAGGACAATATGTAAACAAAAACTAGTGATTTATTACTGTTTATACTTTTCTTTGAATGCATATACTATTTATGCCTGTTTTCTGTTTTGTTTTGTCTTTCTTTAAATAAAAATAAATTTAAAAAGATAAATAAATAAACAAAGTCCTTTAGCAGTGAGACTGGTGTACAAAGCTCTGATTGATAAATAAGAAAGCAGCTGTCTGGTAACATTTTTAACCAGTTTTTGTCCATTGATTAGAGACTTCAATGATCTCCAGAGCATTATGGAAGACACCTCAAATACATTTATGAAATGTATTCCTAAATGTTCACATTGGTCATTATCAAATGAAGTAATACATATTTTTGGTTTGATGAGGCTTGTATAAAGGTTTCACATGGTTATGACAGTTGATTGTAATCAACTATATGGTGTATTTCATACATTCGTAATTCTGGATGCATAAGACTCCATGATTGTAAAGTGGGGATTACTTATGGTAACAGATTTTTGTCTCATGTGCACACCTTTGCTGATAACAAAGACTTGTGAGATTCACATTCAACTAAAGATCAATAAGTTGTTCAATAATACACAAAAAACTTCTTGTGTATTAGATAAGGGTGATTGACTAAAAGGGATATTTTATGTCAAAACAGGAATTTGGATTATTACAAGAATCTCATGATTCTCATGATGCAATACTATGTATGGTTCTGATTCCTGATATATTATGTAAAATATGCAACTGTTAATACTGTAGATATTCAAATGCTAAAATGTCCATGGATAGAAGAAAATAGGATTCATTTAATGTTCTAAGTTGTTTCATGTTTAGACAAAATAGTAATGTTAAACTTACTGCCTCTAATATACAATATTGTTACCAAAATCTTCTTTTCGATGTTTGACAGCTAAGGTTTGGAAGCCAAAACTTAGAGAAACAGATGGGCTAAATGGATAGCCAATATTTTGGCCCCAGGCCTTCAAGGGTGGTGGAGACCCAGGATATAAAATAACCTCTGATTGCATCATCCTAAGATATTCAGTGAGTCCCTGGTTGTCTCATCAAGAAGATGTTGAGACCACAGAGAAAAGTCACCTTCAATGCAAGGTGTGCCTAAGAAGAGTCACCAAGAGAAAAATCTCCCAAGCTTTCACAGAAAGCAATGTGGTCAAGCAATGATTGTGACTCTTCTAAGAGGCTGACACTGACAGAAGAGACATTAGGTGTTATGCATGGTTCTAAGATAACTCCTGAGAAGACCTAAGTGACCTTGATAGGAAGTAAAGTAACTGACTGCAGTTGTCATGTTTTATGCATGTGTCCCGCAGGCCTCATACATTTGCATTGTGCATTTGTGATGGTTCGTTGTCTAGTACAAGGATTGATGGTGTCAGTGCTAAACCCACATTGGGTTGGAGCCAGGATGTAATTCAATGGCAGGAAGAAGGTGTGTCTTGTTTTTTGCTGGTTCCTCCTTGCTCTTTGCAGCCTCCATGAACTGTAGCCCATCCATACCTGTCTGCCTTGGATCCAACTGAGTGTGAACTGAAACCTGCAAAAACTGTAAGAAATAAACCTTTCCTTTCACAACTTGGGTTTCAAGTATTTTGTCTCAGCAACAAGTAAAAAGTAATTAAGACAGAATTTGGTACCTAAGAGTGGGAACATTTGCTGTGACTATACTTGACCATGTTTTTCGAGAGGCTTTGGAAATGGCTTGTGGGCAGAGTTTGGAAACGTTTGGACATGTCATCTGGATGCGTAGAGCTGGAGCAGCTTAGGCTGTTCTGCAGAGGGTATTCTGGTCAGAGGTCTGGAGACCAGAGGGCCTGATGGTAAAGACCAGGCTTGGGAGGTTTTTGTTGGGAAGAAGGACTGCATTGGTTGTTGGACTCCACATGATGTGTGTAATGGTTTGGCAGAAGGTTTGTCTGCAAACCTCAAGGTTTGCTCCTGCCCAGGGACTTTGCTGAGACTGAGACACAAAGGGCAATTGACTGATTAATCTTGAAAAAGAAATTAAAAAGCAATCAAACCTTGAGACCATGGCATGGATATTGTTGGGGGCTTTTAGCCAGATTTATGTTGCATATCAAAAGCAAAGAGATCAGCAGGATAGTGTACAATGCTGTGAGTTTGGCAAGAAGGAAAATTCCAGGAAGACTGTGGATTGCAAAGACAGAGGTGAGATTTTGATTCCTGAGGAGAAATGAGATAAGAAAGATGGCCCAAGGGCATCATAGGAAGGGGGTCCCCATCCTGTGCAGCCTCACTACAAAAGTGAAAGAATTTGCTCAGAGGAAAAAGCTGCAGAGTGACATGTTCCAGAACAGTGACAGAGGCCACTTGAGGTTCCAGAATGGGGGCAACTTAGAGAAGTTTTTCCTCACAATCAGGTAAACAGAGCCCTGCAATCCAGGCAACTGACCCCTATAGCCAAAAGACAGAAAAGCGTAGATACTGCTCCAGTCAGCAGCAAACCTTGGTGGCATCCACAAGGTGCTGATTTTAGGTGCAAGAAAATGCACAAATTCTGAGGCAAAATGGCATCCATCTCAATTGCAAAGTGCATGGGAGGCCAAAAATTCTGCCCCTGAGAGGGCAATTTGTAAAGATGTAAGGGTGAAGCCAAAAGTGCGGTGGAGACTGCAAAAGTTTGGAAAAGGCAGGAATGTGGATGATTCAAGGGAAACTGCAAAAATAGAGTGGAGAAGATTTAAGAGGAAAGCTGCGGGAGTTAAAATCGCTGGAGTGCCATGGGGGTGGAATTACCCAAGCCTTTTGGAGTTTGCAACCAGATTGCTTCTGATGCTGAACATGGAATTCTAGGACTTAATGTTCACCCTGCTGGACTTCTTTTGTTTCCAATGCTTTATATTCCACTTCTTGTAACTTTTGGAATGGTAATGTTTACCTTGTGCCTTTGCATTTGAGAAGTGTTTAACCCTGTTTCATTTGTACAGGGGTTACAGTTAAGAGTTTGCCTTAGATCTTGGAGGAGACTTGGGATTTGGACTGTTCAGCAATGCTGAAACATAGGACTTTGGCAACTCTTGGACGTGGACTAAATGTCTTTTTTATAATGGATGTACATGAGTCCTGGGGGCCAGGAGTGGAATGTCATTGTTTATGCCTGTGTCCCCCAGGCTTCATGAGTTTGCATTGTGCATTTGTGATGGTTCATTGTGCAGTACGTGGACTGATGATGTTAGTGCTACACCCACATAGGGGTGGAGCCAGGATGTAATATAATGGCAGGAAGAAAGTATGTCTTGCTTTTTGCTGGTTCCTGCTTCCTGTTTGCAGCTGCCATGAACTGCAGCCCAGCCATGCCCACCTGCCTTGGAGCCAACTGAGTGTGGACTGAAACCTCCAAAAACTGAAGACATGAACCTTTTCTTTCACAACTTTGGCTTCAGGTATTTTGTCTCAGAAACAAGAATAACTAAAACAGTAGTTAATGCAGGTCTCATGTTAGCTTGGCCTTGGATGTCCTTCAGAAAAGCCTGGCCTCTGAAGATATGGTGAAATGTAAAAGCTTGGCTGTGGGGGAAGCTAGGATCACTAACATCCTCTGACAATTGCTGGCTATACTGGTAAATGACTACTGTTATGAACCGCTGGCCTATGATGAGTTTAAATTGGAGTTCTCTTCAATGCTTCCCCACCTTAAGCTGGCTACCCATCCTGGGAGTCAACAAAACAAAAAAAGTGAGATATGTTGGAAAGGGCTGAATATGAATACATGTGCAGGGCTGTGGTGTGGCCTGGGCATGATTGAATTGAGAATGAGGAGACACCATAAGGAACAAGATAGGCCATGGCTGAGGCCACCTGGAGACTTCCTGGATAGGTTTCTTAATTAGAATCATCTGTTGCTCTGTGGGTTCCTTGAACCTCTCCCAGGGGCCTGCTCATGTTTTTACCACTGTCCACTCACTTCTTTACTTGTTCTGATTAAATATGGGCTGCCTAGTGTCAGGTGGCTCGCTGGTTAGCAGAGTTATGTGTTCTAAAGAAGATTTCACTCTTCCTGTTGCCCTCAATGCACTGCCACTTTTCTGAATTTTGGTCCTTTGCTGTGCACTTTTTTGGGGCTAGATATTTAGGCATAGGCCCCAACAGAAAATTAACTTCCAGATAGGATAATTGTAAGTTTCCTGAAAATTTTGTTGCATGTAAATTTTCTTTACCTGCAGATGGAAATGTTATTATCAACAAATATATTGCTAACTTATCAACATATGCTACCTTATTAACATATTGAGGGGTATTAGAGTGATTTCTCAGAAACCATGATTATACACCTCTTTACATCATTGTGAGTATTCTGTATAACTTTTCTAAGTAAGTACTTATAAGTGAAATTGGTACATAATAAAGGAGGCCTCCATCAACTTGCTAAGTACTATGTAACATGAGTCTCGGTGTTTCTAGCAGTTCATTTGTTTTAGCCATGAATTCCTCAACAGATGCCAGTTATGCCTGCTTGGCAGAGAATGGATTGCACAGGAAATTATGTGGTTTTGATTGCCAAATAATTGATGGAGACAAATTGAAACAGGTAAAAGCTAAAAAACTGTTAGGGTTTTCAAAGATTAAAAACTCATTTACATAATTAGTTGATGAATGAGTTGATGCATTTGGAAGATTATTCAGAACATACAGCTAGCTGAATTATATTAGATATTTATTTCTTTACTTTTATACAGGTACAAAACACCTGACTTACAGACTTTAATATAAATATATTCTTTATCTCATTGTTTCCATGAGGGAAATTTGGTTTTGACTGTTTCCAAAGCATAAATATCTTGGAAAAAAGTGAAAAGGAAAAGGTAACTTTTTTATGAGGCCAAGGAGCCAGAGAACAGTTTCTGAAACTGAGAGGTAGGATCCAGGGACCAGACTTGGTTCATGGGTTCCAACACACATGGATGCAGTGTATACATATAGAAGCTATCATAGTAATATCCTACACATTTCTGAAGCCAAAAAGGTGTTAAAAATGGATCACCAGTCTTTAGGGAATATATGACTTCTAGGAATATTAAAATCCTGAAGAGCTGAGTGCCAATTAGTGACAAAGGAACTATACTGCAAGGGGAACTTAGAATGTGAAGTCCTCGGGTATTCCTGCCTCCTCATAAGGAAATGCTTAATTGAATTGGGAATTTGGTTCCATTTCACCAATAATTGTCACCCCCATGCTGGGCAATATGATCACTTTCAGAATTCAGCATTTTTATGAGTCGGAATGAGTAGCAAGCTTGTCTTGGAGAATTGATGCTTGCTTTTATTTCATCTTTACTCTGTTGCACACCATTACTATCATTTAAATGTAATGTCTTCACTTTACACAGTAACTTTTCTCCTTTTGTGTTCATGTACTGGGTTTCTAGGTGGAAAATTAATAGAAATGAGTGAAAATCATGAAAATGAAGTCTGCTGCCTCTAACACAGACTTCCGACTCTCTGTTCTGTTGTGTCCCACCCTGGCCTGTTCTCAGAATATTTTCTGACATCAGTGGATTTTTTATTCCTGGAAGATTGAACCTGAATCCTGAAAACATTTGCAGCCCATTATGGAAAGAATCCACTGACCCTTGAAAGAAAGCAGGGGCAGCCATGAAATGGCAGGGATAAATAAGAAATTTAGAGAAGACCTAACACCACCACTTCTCAAAATTTAATGAAATCGAATCAGAAATGGTCATTCTCAATTCATTCCTGGAAGCAAGCATTAGTCTGATACCAAAACCAGAGAACAATCCAAATAAGAAAGAGAATTACAGACCATTCTGCCTAGTGAACATTGAAGCAAAAATCCTCAATAAGATACTGGCAAACAGACTGCAGAATATCATCAAGAAGATTTTACACCATGATTAAGTGGAATTATTCCCTGGGATGCAACGGTGGTTCAACATGCATAAATCCATACATATCATACACTGTATTGACAAAGCCAAAAGCAAAAATCATTTGATCATTTCAATAGATGCAGAAAAAGATTTTGCCAAAGTCCATCACCTATTCATAATAAAAAACCACAAAAATTGGGAGAGATGATCTTTATCTCAATCTGATAAAAGCCTTTTATTACAAACCAACAGTCAACCCCATACACTGTGGACAAAAACTTAAAGCTTTCACTCTAAAATCAGGAACAAAACAAGGATGCCTACTGTCTCCACTCTTATTCAATATAGTCCTGGAAACTAGCTGGAGCAATTAGACAAGAGAAAGAAATAAAAGGAATCAAGATAGAAAAGGAAAATCTTAAACTATCATTATTTGCAGAAGACATGATACTCTACTTAGAAGACCTCAAAAATTCCACCAAAAGACTTCTAGTTTAAGAAGCAAATTCAGTAATATAGCTGGTTACAAAGGCAACACTTAACAATCAATAGACTTCATAAACAAGAATAAAAAGCTCATGGAAAGAGAAATCAAGGAAACAATAACTTTTACAATAACATCCAACAAAATGAAATACTTAGGAATCAATCTAATAAAGGATGTAAATGACCTCTACACTGTAAACTACAGTAATCTCAACAAGGAGATTAAAGAAGATATTGTAAAATGAAGAGTATCCCATAGTCTTGGGTAGGGAAATTCAATATAGTGAAAATTACCATACTTCCAAGGCTATTGTACAGATATAGTGCAATCCCAATCAAAACCCCATAGCATATCTCAAAGAATTACACAAAATAAATCCTAAAATTCATCTGGAACCAGAAGAGACCTAGGGTAGCAAAGGTGATGCTGGGCAACAAAGAAAAGATAGGGTTCATCAAAATCCCTGACTTGAAATTATGCTATAAAGGTATTGTGATTCCAAAAAAAAGGTGTGGTACTGACAAAAAACAAAACAAACAAAACCAGACCCAAAGATCAAAGGAACAAATTAGAAGATGGGAGAAACAACCCCAGATCACTAAACCATCTTATCTTTGACAAAGGTGCCAAACAGTGTCATTGGAAAAAAAGCAGTCTCTTTAATAAATGGTGCTGGAAAAACTGGCTCTATACGTTCTGAATATTATCTTTCAGCGTGTATTAAGCTAAGATCAGAATAGATGAAAGAACTTATATTAAAACAGAAACATTAAATCTGATGCAAGATAGAGTAAGTAAAACTCTTGAAGACATTGATGTAAGCAAAGACTTTATGAAGAAAACATGGATTGAACAGCAAAAATCAAAGAGAATTAAGTGAGAATCTCACCCTACTGAAAAACGTTTTAACAGCAAGAGAAATCACTAACAGAGTGAAGAGACAAACCACAACGTGGGAGAAAATGTTTGCCAACTGTTCCTCAGACAAAGTATTACTATTGAGAGCACGGAAAACTAAAAAATTTCAGTCTTCCCAGATTTAAAGACCCAGTGCAGAAAGGTGCATCTGAGGTGAAATACACAGTACTCAGATGAATAAATAGAAACAGCAAATAAATATGTTAC
The DNA here is from genome assembly GCF_034190915.1 of Cavia porcellus. Classification (NCBI taxonomy): domain Eukaryota; kingdom Metazoa; phylum Chordata; class Mammalia; order Rodentia; family Caviidae; genus Cavia; species Cavia porcellus. The sequence goes on from NW_026947515.1 coordinate 8,657,573, forward strand.
AAAATGTTCTGCATCACTCGTCATTTTACAATTGCAAATTAAATAACACTGATATGTCACTGTGCCCCAGAAAAAATGCCTACGGTCAAGAAATAAAGCAATAACGAATGCTGGAGGGGTTGTGGGGGAAAAAGGAACCCTTCTCCATTGTTGGTGGTAAAGAAACCACGGTGGAAATCAGTGTGGAGATTCCACACAAACTAGATCTATGGGTCCCACTCAACTCAGCTATTCTTCTTCTACGTATCTACCCAAAAGAATAAAAATCATCATACCACAGTGCACCCACATTTATAGCAGCACAGTTTGTGGTAGCCAGATCTTGGATGGAATGCATGACCTCTAGCTGGCCACACAGGCGGTTAAGGTATATCTCTGGACCAATTATTTACTTTTTAACTTTCAAGTAAAATGGGTTTGGGAGAAAAAACAAGGACTGAGGTAAAGACTTTCAGTGCAAATACCCATCAGACGAGCTGAGGTCAACATTCCAGAAGACAGCAGGCTCCAGAAGCCTCCACCATCTTTCACTGGGGATCTGCAGTTACAGGGTGGGGTTTTTTTTTTCTGTAATTATTCTTGGTGGGGAAGGCAGGCAGGAGAGCAGGAGCCAATCAGTAATGAAGAGGCCGGCTGTAAGAACTGTCCAATCAGGCGGGCCAAGGTAGGCGGTCTCTTCCGGTGTCATGGCGTCAATTGCAAGGCCAGGGCAAAAAAGGGAGCACTAGATGTTTGCTAGACCACTATTTTTTGCTTCTATTCGCTGTGAACTGCTTAGAAAGAGCCTGGGAGATCTCCAAACTACGCAATGGTGATGTTATGGGATGGGAGCAGTGAAATGGGGTGGAATCTGGTTGAGACCAGTTAGAAGTAGTGAGAAGGGTCCAGGGGATTAGCTCAGTGGCATAAGCGCCTGCCTTGAAAGCAGGCAGTCATGAGTTCGATCCCTGGTACCGATAAAAAGGAAAAAGACCAAAAATAAAATAAAAATTAAAAAAAAATCAAGTGGTGAGAAGCAGCTGTGCTGTCTAGAGCCTGTGTGCTTAGCCTCAGACCCTGAGATCCTCTAGTGCTAGCAGTAAGTCATTCTCTGTCCCTTTTACCTCTCGCTGGGGCAAGGACAGTTCTGGGTCCGTAGAACTCTGTTGCTACTGTGATACCACCAGGCCACAATGCCATTTTTGAAATTGCCTGCTGCCCTTGCTCCTCCAACAGTCTGGGCCCAGGAAGGGGCATGAGGAGACCCTGATTCTGATGTGGTTTCAAGCTGGGTGCAGCTGTAATAAGCTAGGTCTCTGCTCTCATTCCTGTCCGTAGCAGATCTGAAAGCCAGAAGTTTCTAAGTGTCTGTGATGCAGGACCTCATAGCCACAACTGCTCTCGTTAAACTTATGCATTTATGTATTTTGTGATCGCCTAAATTTATATTATGTTCTTGTATTTCCATGCTCATGAAAGGTGGAGGCAAAGGTTCTGAGAATTCAAAGATGTGTAGTGATGTGCCTCAGTGGAAGATGGCTTGCCAAACAGGAGATGAACTTCTGTGTATTATACAGAACAATGCAAAGAATTTCTGAACATACTTTATGTGACACATGTGCTCATAGACGATGTTTGGGAGAACAGCCATAGAGGTTTAAATTTTGAGAAAAATGAAGCAGATATAAATGTGTCATCAAGGGCAGGGAAAAGTGTGTTTGCTAAGGACAAATTCCAAAAGGGATTGCCTGTTAAATTGTCATGGAAAAATGCCTAAATGTAGTCATTTGCATGAACATATACACGTGAAATCCTTTTGAATGGAAAGGAATATGGGTGTCATCTCTGAATTAAGAGGTGATTTAATAGCTTGGTTGATCATATACATTGTTGAAATATGGAAAGGCTCTGCAATGGACTTGACTAAGTGGTTAAAGGAGATGCCATAAATTAAAATTGTGCAGGGATATCAATAGTTTAGTCAGGAAGGGTTTTCTGCTTAGGGTGGATCAGACAAGCATGGAAAGGATGTGGAAGTGACTGGCAGGATGCGTTGTGCCAATAGCAGGACATAAAACAGAGAGTATTGAAAGTCAGGTAGTTCTTAGGGTAAGCATGAAGATAAGGTTGGCTTATGATTTCTTCCTTGAGGTGAAAAACACCAGCTCTGGTAAGAATCAGTATTCCACATCCTTGTCAACCCATGAATTCTGTGTTCTTCACTTGAGATCTAATTTTGATTTTCTCTAATTATGACCCAGTGTCATGAAGGTGAAATTTGAATTTTTTTTGTAACAGGGATTGAACTCATTATCTCAAGCATGCTAGGTAGGTGTTCATGCTGCTGAGCTAAATACCCAGCTCTGAAAGTGTTTTCTATATACTATGTATGATATCAACATTGTTCCTCAGAAAATGTTGAATATTGTGGAATTTTTCTATATTGTATGGATATAATTTTTAAAGCAAACCAAAGGTGTCCTGTGTAGTCACTTTTCAAGTTTCACATTGTCTGTGGGGTGTCTCAGTCAGGGTTTCTATAGTTGAGACAGGTCTGGAACTTAGGCTAGCCCCAAACTCAAGGAAGTTCTCCTGCATCAGCCTCCCAAGATATATTTCTTATATCTGAATGGAGAGTGATCACTTGGTGACACTGACCTATAATTTGAAACTTATACCTGGTTTCATTTTTTATATATTTTTTACATACAGCAGTTTTCCATGAACATTTGAGTTATTATTTATGTATCATATTTGATGTTATTTATGTTTGTTCTATGAAACCAAATTAAAATATCAAAATTCTACTTAAGTATATTAAGAACAAATGACTCAGTGGCCTAAATGAGATTTGAAGAGATATCATTGTTAGTACATCAAAGTGATTCATGAGATATTTGTTTGGCTCTGTGCTTTATGGATGCTGGTCCTGCAGGCTCTCGCTAGGAGCTCTGCTGTAGAGACAGTGCACAGCGACTCTTGCAGTGACTCAGCATAAGTATCAGTGCTCCTATTTGGCTGTTACATTAGCTGTGAGTTGCAATAGAGCATTAAATTTGCTGTCTCAATAAATGTGTATATACCAAAAATTAATCCCCATGACAAGGAATTAAGATTTGAAGAAATCAGTCTCCATTCAGCTGTTTTGTTTGGTTTTATTTGTTTAGTTTAGTTTTGTTTTGTTGAGACAAGTTTTCTCTATGTATATCAGCTAGTTTTGAACCCTTTATGGAGAGCAGAATTGCCCTAACCTCAAAGCAACACTCCTGTCTCAGCGTCTTAAGTGTGGGATTATAGATATGTGTCTTTTTACCCTAGAAAATATTGAGGCTTGTAACGTAGCTGTGTTGTAGGTTGGCATAATAGATGCCATCTTGAGCTTTGCATTTAACTAGTGCCCTGTATTTCACTCAGAAAAATGGAAAATCACACAGGGTATAAGTCCCAGGAGAAAAACAAAATGAGCTGTACCTAAAGAAAAAATTAACCTGCTCACCAAAGAAGCAGAATACGTTTGTCATCCAAAAATTATTATAAGATTCTAGCTAAATGATTTCCAACAGGATCTTTTTGTGATTTTATCTTTTAAAACATCTCTAACTTTCCAGTTCAGAGCGTCTTTTTTAGATACTGAAATTGGGTAGGGGTTCTGTATACAAGTGGTCCTGAGAACTGCTAATGAAATGCCACATTTCTCAATTGGGTTGCTTGGTTTCCTATATTATTGTTCACAAACTCAACTCAGGCTGCAGAAACCTTACTGACACAAGCAGACACTAGCATTAAATGACAGTGGCACTGAAATGAAAAAATAGTAGTGAAAATGAGAGGAGAAAAAAAGACAAATGCCATGTGCTATAATGCCCAACTCTTTTCCCCAGCAATGAAGAAGCTCAAACAGGAGAATGGCCATGTATTCAAAGACGCCTAACCTACATAGTGAGTGCAAGGCTGGCCAGAACTCCGAAGAGAGACTATGTCTTTAAATCAAAAATTAAATGAAAAAATTAAACAACCAAGGAGACAGAAAATGTATTTAAAAAAAAAACAATAATAGAGCTGAGTGAAAGTTGACTCATGTAAAATGAGAATTATTGAATGATGCTGCAGAGGAAAGAAGGCCATGTACAGGTATCCAGGAGACAGTGACAAACACAGACTTAGGAATGGCACCTATTGTGCTACAGGACAGCAGTGACCTCCTTCCTCCAATATATTTTCACTTCACTAGACTGAGGACTTCTAAAAGCTCATGGAAATGTGGAACTCATGGCAAACAAGCAGCTTAAAATTCAGGCTTTGGAACATGGCCTTTAGCAGACATTTCATATTTAAATTGAAATAAGAGAAATATAGCCCTGCCCTGTTTACTGTCAAATGCGCAAGATTGAGAAATGAAGTCACAAAATGAAGTTCAAAAATTTTCTTAGAAAAAAAGAGAGAAGAATAGCCCTGAATTTTCTGGAGTGGTCTTCAGGGTTTGGCCACAGACCTATTGTCAGGGGAGTTATACAGGAAAGTCCCAATGTGGGTACAGTGTGGGTCTCAGACTACAATCAACCTATAAGCTTATAGCTGCTTAACTAATATTATTAATCAGGGGAACAAGTCAGCCAGAAAAGGTATGTGGAAAGAGCCAAGGCATTTTGTGGGAACAATAGTCCAGTTGTTCTGCTCATTGAGTATGGTAATTGAGGCCTATCAGGACTTCCTGGAGCAGGTGGTGGAAACTGCAGTACATTTCAAACTATTGTTTTTTCTCTTCAGGAGCACGTAGACATTGTGACTGCATCTTCACCTTCAGTTCTGGCTTTCTTCAGCTGTGCCTGTAGCAGTGATTGTTGTGTTTAGTTTTTTGCATTGACTCTTTGAGGTTCCAGTTTTTCTCTGATTATATATCAATTTCTGTCTACATTGACATCCTTTGCTAAAATCACAATAGTATTTGAATGAATAAAGTGATGTTTATACATATAAAAATATTCATTAATACAGGCCAGGGATTTAAGCTCAGCAGGCAGAAACGTCTGCCTGTAAGTGCTAGTTTGTAACTTTGATCACCAGTACCTATAAACAAAAGTAATTTGAAGTGCAAGGAAATAAAATCATTTCATTTGCAAAAATGTAGGATTACAAAATTTATAACTAAATATGTCAATTGCAAATTAAACATTGTTAATAGTCATATTTAATATCTAAAGTTGTTGATTCTGGGGATTGAATTCAGTGATACAAGAAGCTGCCTGGAGCGCACAAGGACATGAATTCAATCTCTCATACAAAAAAAAAATTCACAGTTTTCAGTGATGCAGTGCTATGAGTACATTTATTGAAACTGATACTTGTTAATTAATAGGCTTAATGTTTCCTTTGTGGTCTATGAAATACCTGCAAATAACATGGCAATTACAGTAAATGATGTACTGTCCCCTATAGGATTGGTATTTTCTGAGTTTTTTTTATTTTTTGTTTTCCCACATACTTGAAAGTTGAAAATGTTGGCTGTTGCTAGCTAGAAAAACTGTGATAATCATTTTTTTTCAATTTAGTGATATATTTCCGTATATCCATTAAGAACATTTTATTTGCTACAATTACCCCAAGTCAAATTGATAAACAATTCTTAAAGTTACAGGCAGCTGAGTTAGTTAGAAATACAGGCAACCATACCGTGATAAAGTGGAATGAAATTCCTGAACTTCTATGTCTGGTATGAGTTTGTGTTCTCTAAAGTGCAAAAATGAATTTTAGGAACAACAGAGTTGAAGAGCAGAATATATTTATTGAGAGATAGAAAGTGAAAGTATTTGCTCTATGTAGGGTATTTTGGAATTGGGAGGTGGAACCAGGGGACTTTTACCTTGAAGTCACTTTCCTCTCCCCTATTCAACCTACCTGTGGCCAGAAAAGAATCTCAATCAGTTACTTGCATATCAGCAATGCCACCTTTAATTAAGCACCACCCAAGTCAAAAACTATATGTATGCCGTCCACATATTTCCAGAAGAAAAAGCCAGACCCCCAGTGGTCATAGGGTTCTCCCCATAGTCTTAGAATAAAGGCCATTTTGACTTTGTATTCTCTTCTTTACTACACCAAAAATCCTATCTGAAAGCTTCTATCTGAGAAAAACAGGAGAGATTCTGAACCTGTAGCAAAAGACTCTGTCTTTTCTAGAGACCTTACAGAATAAAATCATGTGATGAGATAGTTTTAAAGTGGGTTAGATTACTGAGATTACTGAGGAGGTAAATTAGCACAATAGAGAAGCAGAATATAAGAAATGTAAAAGTGGCCTTTTATTTAAAGAATGTGGAGAGGAGCCCACAGCCACCAAGGGTTGGGCTTCCCCCCGAAACTGACTATGGGGTTATGGGGTATATGTGACTTTTGACTGGATGTGGTGCTTGGAGGGGACATTGATGTCATGCAAGGAGCTGATGGGAATTTTCTTTCAGCCCCTGGGAAAGAAAGAGGAAGTTGTATTCAAGGAGAAAAGAGGAAGTGGCCATATGAGTAAGCATCCCTGATTTCATATTCTTCCACCTTGAACTACAACCATGAGGTCCTGTAATTGTTTGAAGGGCAAAGCTCTTTCAAGTACATCCTTTGGTTTGAATGAAGAAATCAAAACAAAGAATTTTTGCTATCTGTCTTCCTCCATGGCTGTTGGTAAACCATTCATAAAAAATATTTTGAGTCAATTCCTTAATGCATTTTCAATACCATAACCAAAATTACAGATCAGTTCAGTTTCAGAAAAAGAAGCAGCACTTAAAGGCAGGGATAAAAGCCTTCAATGCAAATATCCATGGCCTGGTGAGATCAACAATGTGTGATACAAACTATTGGATTTCTCTGACTTCAGGAAAGAGAAAAGTTTATACTGATATTGATATACTGGAATGAATCTCCCTGTCTACTATGTCTGATATTAGGTTTTTGTCCTGTAAAGTCCAAGAATGAATTTTAGGAACAACAGAGAGTAAGAGAAGAATATACTTATTGAGAGAAAAATGTTGCCTGAGAGAGAGAAGGTATCCTGAGCAGGTTGCCAAACACTGTCCATTCTAGGGACCTTTATAGAGTAAAATCATGTGGTGAAGTGAGTTTAAGGTAGAGAAAACTAAGAACTCACAATGCAGATGGGCATAAGATGGGACAGAGTTATGGTAGCCAATAAGATTATAAGTTCATGTAAAGTTGATTAAATTGGTAACAAAGGGGGAAGGGAGTCACATAGAAAGCAGGCATTCTTAGGCAGCTGTATCTCTTCCTTTAGAGGTTTGGGAGGGTGACTCCTGAGTTCCTCAGGATGATAGGAACTATTTAGAATGTCAGTCTTTAGGATAAGGATACATTTCTTTAAATGGTGACTCCTGACTTCCTCAGAGTGCTAGGGAACTATTTAGAATATCAGTTCTTAGGATATGGATGAATTTGCTTATCATTTGTCTTGAACCTTGGCCCATAGCATGAGGTGTCAGTCTTTCCCATAGTTGCAAGGTATCTGGTATCCTGCATGGGCTCCTTGGGGGACCTAGCCAAGTCTCATGCCAATAGTATTTAAATAACTCAGGTCCCTGTAACAGTACTGTTTGGAAAATTGAATACAGATGTCTTGTGCTCTGGGTGAATGATCTGGGGATGACAATGTGCAATGTATATACCATTGTTGCCCCCTGATTGACATGTTTTGAAATTTAATTTTAGTTGATGTGTTCTTTTTTCCTTGAAATAAAATGGATTTAAAAGTTAAAATTCTGAGGTAAAGCTCTTCAATACAAACACTCCTCTGTCGAGCTGAGTTCACCACTGTAGAAGAACGGCAGCTCCAGAAGTCTCTGCACTACAGTCTATCTTTTGGGATCCTCTCTTGCAGGGAGTGGTTCCTTTCTCTGTTTATTCTTGACTCAGAAGGAGGGCAATAGAGCAGGAGTCAATCAGTGATGAAGGGGCAGGCTATATGAACTGTCCAATGAGGTGGGCCATTGCTGGCTGTGACTTCTGTCTGTTCTGGTGTCTCAGCATGATTTACCTGTTCTGAGTACAACAGTGGTAGCAAAATGCTTGCTGGATCTCATTTAATACCTTTGATGTCCTGTGGCCTGATTAGCAAAGAACCTGAGAGATCCTGGATCCATGGAATAGTGAGGTTGTGGATAGGAGCCCAGAAATAAGATGGATTGGGCGAAACCAGTTACAAGTGTTTAGGAGTAGTTCCGGTGTCGGTAGCCTCAGGTATTTAGTTATCTTCAGCTCCTGAGGTCCTCCAGCTTTGGCCATGGGTCATTCACTGTCCCTTTTGCCTCTTGCTGTTGGCAAGGGTAATTTGGGGTCACCAGAACCCTGGCTTCACTATGATAGCAGCAGACACAAGTATCATCTTTGAAATTCACTGCTAGCCTGGTAAGTCCACCATCTTAGGCATTGGGAGGAGCTTGGGAAGACCCTGACTATGCTGCTTTTGTAGCTTGTAGACCAGTAATGAGCTAGGTCTATGCTCTCTTTCCTCAGAGTAGCAGATCTGGAATGTCCTGAGTTTATTAATGTATGTAATGCAGGGCCTCATAGCCACAATGGCTCAACTTAAACTTGGCTTTTTTTGTATTTATAATGATCTCCTAAATTTATAGTATGTTCTCCTATTTCTATCCTCATGACAGGTAGTGACAAAGGTCCTGAGAATTCAGAGATATGTAGTAGTGTGCCTCAGTGGAGAAAGGCTTCCCAAACAATTGGTGAACTCCTGTGTATTCTTGAGCATTGCAAAATAATTTCTGAACATACTTAGTTATTTAGGTGTCACCCTTGCTCACAGACTAGGTTTGTGAAAACAGCCATAGAGTTTTGAAGTCTGAGAAAAATGAAGCAAATATGAAAGTGTTATCAAGGACAGGGTAAAAATTTGTGAAGGACAAATTCCAGAAAGGGCTACCTGTTAAATCTCTTTGGAAAATGCCAAAATTTAGGCATTTGCATGGACATATACACGTGATATCCTTCTGAATGGAAAGGAATAGAGGTGTCATCTCTGAATTAAGACCTGGGTTAGTAGCTTGGGTGTTAATAGACAGTTTAAATATGGAAATTCTCTACAATGAACATATCTAAGTGGTGTAAATGAGAAGCCCCAAATAGAAATTTTGCAATGATATCAATAGTTAGGCATGAAGTGTTTTCTGTTTGGATGGATCAGAGGAGTGTGGAAAAGATGTGGAAGTGACTGACAGGATGCAGGCAGCAAATAGCAGGACATACAACAGAGAGCGTCTTCACTGAAAGTCAGGTAGTTTTTAGAGTAATTATGAAGTAAAGTTGGGTTCTGATTGCTTCATTGAGGTGATCAACACCAGCTCTGGCAACAATCAGTATTCCACATCCCTGTCAACACATGATTTTTGTATTCCATACTTGAGATCTAATTTGATTATTATCTCTAATTATGCCCCAGTGTCATGAAGATGAAATTTTCAATTTTTTTGTACCAAGGATCGAACGCATGACCTATGCTTTCCAGGCAGTCCTTCATGCCACTGAGCTCAATACCCAACTATGAAAATGTTTTCTGTGTAGTATGGAAGAGATCCACATTGTTTCTCAGAAAGTGTTGAATATTGTTGGAATTTTTCTGTATTGTATCGCTATAATTTTTTAAAAACAAACCAAAGGTGTCTTATGCAGTCTCTTTTTAAGTTTCACTTTGTCTGTTCGGTGTCTCAATCAGGGTTTGTCTATTTTAGACAACTCTGTAACTTAGGATAGCCCCAAATTCAAGGAAGAAATCCTTCACCAGCATCCCAAGTTATATTTCTTATATTTGAATTGAAAGTGATCACTTGGTGACAGTGTGGTATAATTTACAGCTTGGGCCTGGTTTCATTTTATATACATATTTTTAAAATACAGCTGTTTTTCCCTAACACTTGAGTTATTATTTATATACCATTTTTGATGTTATTTATGTTTTGTTCTATGAATCCAAATTAATGTTTCAAAATGCTGATTTAGTATATTAAAAACAAATACTCATTGGCCTAAATGAGATTTGAAGAGACATCATCTGTAGTCTATCAAAGTGATTGATGAGATTTTTTATTTAAATTTGAAATTGGTAAAATACAACAGAACAAGGCAGCATAAGGTCAACTAAGGTCATACAGTGAAGTTGGTACACAACTTCACAACAAGTTACTGGGATAACAGTAGTAGGTATCACAGTATATTTTGTTATCTTTGTAATAGTTGTTCCTTAATCACATATATCAAAATGAGATGAAATACAGAACATTATAGAACTTATCAAAACAGAATATTGAATAGAGCAGTAGTATTAATCAGAATAGAGTGAAACAATAATAAAACCATTTTCCTTCAAAGAGATAGTAGAAGGAAGTCCCCCTTATTTGCTATGGTTTATTTCTCAGGAGACACTCAGATTTCTGGTTCCAGTTTGCTAATGGGGGGTGACAGGAGAAGAGGGGTAGGGAAGTGGGATGTTTGATTCTAGTTGGTGCATCAGTAGGTTCACTATTGCTTAGTAGGGAGACAGGCTGGTTGTTTCGTTTCACAGCATCCTAAGTTCCAACATAGCATGGATCTCAGGAGCCGCTGCTGGTTCTCCCCCTGGAAGGGCTGCTGTCTGACAGACTGCCACTGCTTACCAGGGAGAAGTGGTGCTTGACTGGCTTCCCAGTGTCCTAAATTCCAGCATGGGATGGATCTCAGGAGCTGCTGCTTGTTTTCCCCTTGGAAGGGCTTCAATTTGCCAAACCACCACCACTGACCTGGGAGGGAAGGTGCTTGCTTGGCTTTCCAGTCAATTGGTGGGATATTTATCTGCCTCTGTGCTTTGTGGTTGCTGGTCCTGCAGGCTTGTTACTGTGAGCTCTGCTTTAGAGACAGTGCACGAGGAATCTTGCCATGATTCAGCACATGAATCAGTGTTCCTATTTGGCTGTTACATTTGCAGAGAGTTGCAATCTAGCATCAAATTTGCTGTCTTCAAAAATGTGTATATACACAAAATTACTGACCAAGACATGGATTAAAATTTGAAGAAATCAGTCTTCATTCAGCTGTTTTGCTTGGTTTTCGTTGTTTAGTTTAGTTTTGTTTTATTGAGACAAGCTTTCTGTATGTATATCAGATGGATTTGAACACCCTATGGAGCCTAGAATTGCCCTGACCTCATTGATGCCATCCTGTCTCAGCCTTTTGAGTGCTGGGATTATAGATATGCACCACCACACTTTGCTTTTGATTCAGATTTCTAGGAGAGAATTTAAGATATCCCAAACCTGGGGTCTCAACCTTCCATTGAGAAATATATTTATGATCCTTTAGGAGTTGGTGACCTTTGAGGATGTGTCTGTGAACTTCAGCAATGAGGAGTGGACTTTGCTGGGTCCATCCCAAAAGAAGCTCTACAGAGATGTGATGGGTGAAACCTTTAGGAACATGACTATGATAGGTAAGGATGCAATCTTTTTGTCACTCATGCTGTCAGAATATTGTTTGTTGCTCATTAGTGCTGTTTCATGAAAAAGAATATGAAAACATTTTAAAAAATATCTCACACCTGGACAGATTAAATCATAAATCTAAACAAAACCTATTAATTTTTATGTATTACTCTAAAGAGTCCTGGTATTTCTATGTCTACAATTCAGGTGGACTCGGGGATATCCAGGAAGCTGAAAAAGAAGGCAAAATTTACTGGAGTTACTTAAGGTAATTCGTACACACAAGTAGAGGAATGAGTAATTAGTGAGTCAGCAGAAAAATGACCGCCAAAGAAATGAGGCACCATTCAATTTAATGTCAGTAATATTCTCCGAAGATGTATAAGCTGGTGTATATATGAGGGAATTAAATCATGAAAATCTATGACATTGCATATAGATGAGTACGAAAAGAATACATTTTGAGTTATTACATTCTCCCTTCAGTTTTTCTACCCATGACTACATGTGAATATAACACATTCATTATCTAACAATTGCTAAGTTTGCAATAGAATTTGAAATAAAACTGAGTGCTCATGTTTCCAAGCCATTCTCTAGGGAATCAGCCATTCTGATTAATATTCTTAGTAGGCTGGTGGAATGTTAGTGCACTCATTTTGAATATCTATATGCAGTTGTCTCTAGAAATTGATCCCCTCATACTTGTCCTGGATATTTTTAAAATCTCAAATCTGCATAAAATACTGATACATACTTACTCATATACAAAGGAGATCAAGTTATAACAGATCAGGCCTTGAGGCTTAGCTATCTATCACTGGATTTGTGGAGAAGGAAAATGTTAATAGACTCTCTGTGATTATGCCTTTCTGTAAACCCAACACACTAGGAATCGGATTTTGCAGAATGGCAAATTCAAGTTCAAACTTCACAGCTTAATGATCAGTGAGAATCTCTTAAAATAGATTTTTAAAAAGCTACAGATTTTATGCTAATACCTGTTGTTAAATCCCAGCCCAGAAAAGAAAAAAACGTGTTATATAATGTCAAAAAATAAATACTATAATGTCATTTGCCATAAGAAATAGATGGGTCTTTCACCCATCAATTCAGTGAAATAGCTCAGCTATAAAACCTAAAAGGTCACAGGGTTTCTTTTAGATGAGACACCAAAATATAAATTGTAGAATGAAATGAAAGACAGTTTATAGATAAAAGTAAGACTGAACATATGGAAAAGGGAACTACAGGTTAAGGACAGAAGGGAGATTGGAATGGGGAAACATATCAGAATAATCTGTATATGATACCCATATGTGCCCATGCCCAAAGTGAAGCTAAAGATTCTGCATTTCAAAGTACCAACTTTTAAGATTTCTAAATGTGTGCCAGTCTTTTGGGAATGGTTGTTTTCAACATATCTTACAAGACCATTCTGTTGCTTCATGGTCAGAATTTCTTAGGCATTAAAAACAGAACTTGACATTAATGCAGTCATTAAACAGAGACCCATTTCACTGTGAATTTTTCTTTTTTTAAATTTATATAAGGAAAGTTTAAACAAAACAAAATAAGTAGAAATAATGCTACTTTCAAAGTGAAAATAAACAGTGAGAAATCGCAAGATGATGATTACATATGCTGCTCATGGAAATAGTTATGAAATACAAAAGTGAAACATATGTAGTGGGGATTCAAACAGCGAGACTGCAAAAACTTAGTAATATGGTTATAAATCTTATATGTGATTTTTTTCTTTACAGAAAGCTAGGGAAATTCTATGGATATACATCTTGGAATCAGTGTAAAGAAGTCTTCCTTGGTACTGCAGAAGGTAATGTGAATGTGAAAGAAACAGAAACACACCACAATGTTCAGATCCATGAAAAATATAGCAGTGGAGGGAAACCCTGTATATGCAAGCAATGGGGAAAAGGTTTTACCACACATGGAATTTGTAAGAAACATGAAAGAATTCACAGAGGAGAAAGACCCTACATATGTGATCACTGTGGGAAAGCTTTTACAGCACGTACATATTGTCAAGTACATGAAAGACTTCACTCTGGAGAAAAACATTATGAATGTAAGCACTGTGAGAAAGCTTTCAGCACATGTACTCATTGTGTAATCCATGAAAAAATTCACACTGGGCAGAAATTGCATATATGTAAGAAATGTGGGAAAGCTTTTAGCCGTAAACTTCATTGTCAAATACATGAAAATGTTCACACTGGAGAGAAACCCTATGTGTGTAAGCAATGTGGAAAAGGTTTCACCCAACTTGGACATTGTAAGGAACATGAAAGAATTCACACTGGAGAGAAACCATATGTATGTAAGCAATGTGGGAAAGCTTTTACCACACATGGATATTGTAAGAAACATGAAAGATTTCACACTGGAGAGAAACTCTATGTATGTAAGCAATGTGGGAAAGCTTTTAAAACACAGGGAGATTGTAAAAATCATGAAAGAATTCACACTGGAGAGAAACCATATGTATGTAAGCAATGTGGGAAAGCTTTTAAAACACAGGGAGAATGTAAGAAACATGAAAGAATTCACACTGGAGAGAAACCATATGTATGTAAGCAATGTGGGAAAGCTTTTAACAGACGGGAAGGTTGTAAGAGACATGAAAGAATTCACACTGGAGAGAAACCATATGTATGTAAGCAATGTGGGAAAGCTTTTAAAACACAGGGAGATTGTAAAAATCATGAAAGAATTCACACTGGAGAGAAACCATATGTATGTAAGCAATGTGGGAAAGCTTTTAAAACACAGGGAGAATGTAAGAAACATGAAAGAATTCACACTGGAGAGAAACCATATGTATGTAAGCAATGTGGGAAAGCTTTTAACAGACGGGAAGGTTGTAAGAGACATGAAAGAATTCACACTGGAGAGAAACCATATGTATGTAAGCAATGTGGGAAAGCTTTTACCAGTCATGCAAATTGTAAGAAACACGAAAGAATTCACACAGGAGAGAAACCATATGTGTGTAAGCAATGTGGGAAAGCTTTTAGCACATGGGGAGATTGTAAGAAACATGAAAGAATTCACACTGGAGACAAACTCTTATGTATGTAAATAATGTGGGAAAGCCTTTAAAATGCAGTGAGATTGTAAGAAACATGAAAGAATTCACAATGGAGAGAAACCCTATGTATGTAAGCTATGTGGGAAAGTTTTTACCCAACATGGACATTGTAAGCAACATGAAAGTTCACACTCAAGATAAAACCAGTGTATATAAGAATCATGAGAATGGTTTGAGCACACGTATATATTGCATAATGTATGAAAATCTTCACACTGGGCAGAAAACTTATATATGTAAGGAATGTGGGGTAGGTTTCAGCAGAAATGCTCATTGTGCAATACATTATAAAATTTAGACTGTTGAGAAACCCTGTGTATGTGAAGAATGTGGGAACGCTTTCACCACACATGGATATTGTAAAATACATCCATGACTTCACATTGGTGAGAAACCCTATTTATATAACAATGTGGCAAAGCTTTTACCACATACAGTGATTGCAAAACACATGAAAGAATTCACACTGGGAAAAACCACTGGCTATGTAAGCAAGTGGAGACACTTTCAGCAGCCAGATTATAAGTGAAATATATGAAAAAACTCACACAAGAGATAAATCTTATGTGTTATGGGAATACTCTCAGCATACTTGATCATTGTTACATATCTGAAAGAGCTCACTGGCCAGAAATCTTATGTGGATTAACAATGTGAGAAATATAGCAATCCATGTTTCTTGCTAAATACATAGAAAAAGTGTCACTGTTCAGACAGTTTAGATCTAAATTTACTTTAAAAATCACAGGGAGACCTGAAGAAATAATCAATACAGAAGTTACATGTCAATATATCTTCACAAATATTCCAGAAATGACAAACCTGATGTGGAGCTCTCCTTAGGTGCACATATTGTATGGTTCTCAGTTAATCACTTGTACTTCTCTAGATTTTTTAAAGTGTCTTTGGGCTTCAACATGGCATCTTGTAATTAAACATGCTAAACTGAAATGGGCTTTTCACTTTCAAGTATGGATAGTGTATATGTACTTAATATTTTTTCTGTAAAACTTAAATTTTATATTTTTTGGTGAATTGTAATGTTGTTTATTTAAAGAGAAAAAAGAAAATGTGTAGAAATAATACAGAATTTCAGAAAAATAAACCATAAGAAATCACTAGTTGATTAGTTTCATATTGTCATCTTAGAAGTAGTTGTTCAAGTAACAATATTAAAGCATACAAAGTGATATTCAAATAATGCCACTGTCAACAGTTCACCTTAATGATCCAACAAAACGTTGTTAATATGCTTATCTGTCCTACACACCTTTTGTTCTTAAAGAGGGTAAGATTAAACATGACAAAACAGAACAGCACAGTTCATAGGGAAACAAGTTAAGGAAACAGATTTCAAAGCAAGTCCACTGTAGATGTTCACTGTCTATGTTACTGTCTCTAGTTTTCTTCCAAATAGTTGTTCCCATCTTCACACACATTGAATATATACCAAACATTATAGAACTAATCAAATAGTTACGGGGTGATGCAGGCTTTTTCGGTCTTCAAGACTGATTTTGGGGGAAGTCGATAATGACTACCATAATGTCTCTTATTCTCTTCATAGTAGCTGTCATTATCTTTATGTATGCTGAAATTTAACATAAGAGACTAGACTAATATCACTGAACAGTGAATAATAGTATCCTGAGAAGGAGAAAGGTGAGGAATTTCCTAAAAAAAAAGAAGGCAGAGGACATTGATAAAAGTGTATCAGGATTTAAAATATACAGTAGTCTTGTTGCTCTATTTTGTTTGGTTATATTGTGTTCTTTTCTGTCTACACACATTAGATTTGACGGCACAGAGAGATAACCCAAAAATAGCAGGTTATACCATGGTAACTATCCTTAATTTTCTATTAACTAAAACTGAAACCCTATATTACTTACATTGTCTTCTGTGACTGATCTTCTTTGAAGCTGGTTTGTTTGAATGTTATTTGGCCTTGACTGATTTTATTCACCTTTGGTATGCTTGCTAGTATCAAGTTCAAGAGAAGAGGCAACTACTGTAAAGATGACAAGATGTAAAAGATATCCATTGGTGGGCTGGGGATTTAGCTCAGTGGCTTAAGCACCTGCCTGGCAAGTGTGAGGTCATGAGTTTGATCTCCAGTGCCCAATAAATAAATAAATAAATACATACATACATACATAAATAAAAGATATCCATTCCAGGTTTGATTATTTTTTAATTAAAGAGAACAAAGATAGGAAATAAAAAACAAAGCAGTAAAAGGGTACAAGTAATACAGAATTTCATGAAAAAATTCAATAAGAAATCACTAGTTAATAAGTTACATCTTGTCATCTTAGAAAAAGTTGTCCAAATTATAAAATTAAAGCATATAAAGTGGACATTCATACAGTGAGATTGCAGAAAGTTCTGTTCAATGATCCAACAAAAGCTCAGTAATATGGTTTTCCATCCTACACACTCAAGCATGCAGTTATATCCCTTAGACCACCTTCCTTTCCTCTTTTTTACAATAACAATTACACTTTTTGAGTTTTTTTACTCCCACAGTTCTTATTACATTTTTTTGAAGAGAATAAATCCTAACATGACTAAATAAAACAAAGTCAGTTAGAACAGAAGGGTGGGCATAGGACATGATGCAAAAATAGAGTATCAGATGATCAAAAATGGTTACCATTGTGCCTCTTGCTATTTTTAAAAAGAGTTGCCTATATCATCAGGTATAATAGAATGGATCAAAACAGTACAGAACAAGACCAATAAAACCTACACTGGAGACCTTACAATATCTCAAAAGAAGATAATAGTCAAACTATAATGGGTATCATAGTACATCTTATTGCCTTCAAAGTGGTTGCCTATACCCTCAAACTTGATACTATCAAACACATAGAATATAGTAAAATCAGACAGAACAAGATGGGGAGAACAATACTGGGGTTCAAATCAGGTTAATAGGAAAACAAATAGTTACTATAATATATGCCAATATTTTTTAATTTAGTTTTCCCTTAATTGAAAAAAAATAGTTTAATTTTTTAAAAAAGATGGAGATTGAGATAAAAGAGGACATTGTAATAGAATAACACTTGTCAGAATGGAACAAATTAAGCATCATTGTATTTCACTCCCAGATAATCTAACATAATAGTAGTCACCATAGTACCTCATTCCTTGAATTATTTGAGTATAACTTTGTATACTATAGCATCAAGAATATCAAGACAGTGTGAAGCCATTCAAGAGAATGAAACAATTACAGGGTATTTAGAACCAGTTAACAGAAAATGAACAATGGTTTCTATATTATCTCCTTGCCTACAAAAATTTTTCTTTATACTATTGCATATAGTAAAATATAGTAAGATACAATATGTTAAAACCAGTGGAAACAGATAGTTTGTGAGAGAGGGACCATTCTTACACCACTGAGATTGAGCCCAGTATTGATCATGTTGGTTAATTTTGAATATGCTGGTGAGTTAATGTGGCAAACATTTAACTGAACATGTTTCTGTATGTTTGGTAGGAATATTAGCCAACAGAGTGTTTTCATTTATATTATTTTTAACACATTATTATCTGGCTTCATTCTCAGAATTATTTTGTCACATAAAAGAAGTTGGTGGTGGTTTATCCTTCAAATTGATTGAAGAATCGAAAAACAATCAGTATTTATTCTTTATTTTATATTGAATAAAATTCACCAG
Source organism: Cavia porcellus (assembly GCF_034190915.1). Lineage (NCBI taxonomy): Eukaryota > Metazoa > Chordata > Mammalia > Rodentia > Caviidae > Cavia > Cavia porcellus. Next base: position 8,675,821 of record NW_026947515.1, read on the forward strand.
TGCACTTATTGTATCCCAGCTTTGTTGTTGTTATTAAGCAGCTGTGATTTTTACACATTGCCTGTGCTCCTTATTGCTCTGTTCATCAGACTATTTCCTTCTGATGCATGTGGTTTGGGGACATCAATGGACACCACATATCCATTAAGGGTCACATCTCATTTTACTTACGGATGCTACCATTTACTTTTGTATCTTCAAGCTATCTCTATAATATATAATTTTGTGAGTAACTCCTTTCAGTTACTCAGATTTAATACACATTCTTGCAGGATGTGGTTACTGCTGGAGGAAACTGGGCCTGGTGAGTGCCTGGTCTCTTATTTAAGACTTCATACCCTGACCTGCCTGCAGTGTCCCCATCTCCTGACCTGCTCCCTGTAAACACCTGTCCTGCTCCATAGCTACGGTGAGTCCACACGTGGCAGTTCAGATCTGCACCTGGGTGGAAAACATTCAGTCAGGTTGGGCTCTGTAACAGACTGACCTTCTCATACAGAGCTCCCCTGAGTGAGATAGGGGGCCTCAGGCATGTAGGAAGGAGCTCTGGAACCATTCCAGCAGTCTGCTGTCCAGCATGCAGTATGTGATGCTTTCCTTAGAACTCACTGATGGATGAGGCAGCCTGGACTCGGCCTTTTTTAGCCATGGTTTGTGCTATGTGCTATAGTATCCTGCACCTCTGACTGGACCATCTCTCTGACTTCAGATCTCCACATAGATCTGAGCAGACTCAGTCTTCCTCTACCAGGCTCTAACTTTATGCTGAGGCTTCAAGTGTAAAATCTGCGATCCTCAAGTTCATCTTATAAACATTTAACCTGGAAATTTCACTTCTAGGGGTCATTATAAAAATCACATTGACAGACACCGTATTCTCTTCTTAATCAGTTAAGGTGTGGACTGTTAGAAACCATGAATGTTCCACAGCACAGCTGCTGAGTTAATTATAAGTTACAGCCAATGAAAATGCTGAAAGAAGGCCATATCCCTGATCTTTCCTAAGATGGAAGAGAGCTTGTGTCCTGGCTCTCTCTCCACCCAGCAGTGAAGAGACACAGGCCTGTACAGCAGGTGAGGACAGGAGAGAGGAGCTGGTCAATGGCAGACCTGTCATCTTGGGAGGGATGCCTTTGTGGTTTTTCCATTTTATTTTCCACTGCATTATTCATAGTGCTCCATTCAGTATTACTGCTGTTCAATTCACTTAAGAATAAATAGTTGGTATTTTCTTGAATAGATGAGTGGAAATGGATGACTTAGTATTCTTTTATATGTAATGTAGGAAACACATATAGAACAACATTCAAGCTTCACTTTATAGTTACATAAAATATGGAGTCTTTTTATTCAGAAAGGCAACACATCATTCATGACTAACTTTTAAACCCCCAACAAATAAAGCCATGGAATCCTGCTGTGGTGGATGTCCTGCCCTCCCTACCTCAGATGTCACTGTGTTTATCTGTGTCTGGTAGAGGACACCCAGAATCTTCTTCAGAGTTTCTTTTTCCAGCAAGGAGGACTTGAATCTTCCTGTGCTCAGGCCAAGCAGGGAGTGTGCAGCATGCAGAGGAGCCAGCACCTCCTGCCTTACACCCATTTCCACCACCCCATCCATGCTGCAGCCCTGCAGGCCCTATAAGGCAGAGCCACCAGGGTGCAGCATAGACTCTGCCACCTCAGCCCCAGGGGCCTCAACTCCTGGGTCCTGGCCTCAGCCTCCATTAGGCTCCAGGCTCTGCCATGGATTGGACATTCTTAGTGGGCCAGACACACCATCAGTGCCTTGGGGCAAAGTCCATTTTCCACAGTGAGCCTTCCATTCTGCAAATTTTGATCCTTTCCTTTCTAAATGAGACTGAGGCATTGGCGACAAAACCCCACACATTGGCATTACTTTTTGTTTTGTTTTCTTTTCTTCTTCTTCTTCTTCTTCTTCTTCTTCTTCTTCTTCTTCTTCTTCCTCTTCCTCTTGCTCTTTGTCTTCATCTTTTTCTTCTTCCTGGTTTCTTTGATGCTTTAAATACATATTTAGTGGTGCATTTTGCCAAAAAAAAACTTTCCTTGTCTTTTCACACCCAAGTTAACTGAAGTTTTTAAAGATTTCTGCTGCAGTTCACACCCTATGTATTTGAACACTCAGAATCCATTCTGCAGCTTAGTAGAATGAGGGAAGCAAAGCAGAAAGTGAACTTGGGGATGTGACTGTGCCTTCTAACACTCCTACTCATCTCTTTTTTTCCTCAAAAATATGCGCTTCACAAGGAGCTGAGTCTGGCACAGACAAAATGAGTTTCCTGCATTTATATCAGACAATCTCATTTCCTCTCAAGCACATTGTATCAGGTTTCTTATGGCCAAATTTGAAGAACTATTTCCAGTACATGAGAGACTGCCACTGGTCCTGATATCATGATGGAACTTTTTGTAAACACATAGTCTGATCTATACACTGGGACAGAAGCTAAAAGAGGCAGAGATGGTTGGCACAGATAGAAACACCTCAAATTTGTCAACGAACAGCAGCAACAAGCAGGAACCAATTTGCTGAGCTTTCACAATTGGGTGATGGAATCACGTGGTGGATTTTGCCCTGGGTTTACTGAGGCAGTTCAGTAAATCTAGGTTGCTGCCTCGATCCCCCTTCCTTCAGTGCAATACAAACAGAAAGTCATGTGCATGCATCATTTATTTGCAATTTTTCTATTGCAGTTACAAAACCTGTATTCGTGAGAGTCCACATCTCTGCCATAGCAGACCCACCCATGGGCATTACCACCATGTCTTGTAAAGGATCAGTTCATTTATACAAAATGCAGAGCAATTCTCCCAACCTTGATTTTTCCAGACTTGTGCATTTTCAGTCATTTCTTGAAGGGAAGCTAAACGATTTAGCTTGAGTAAACTTCAAGTGTGTTGCTGTGCTTCTGTGTGACATCCTTGCTGCCAGACCTGATGAAGGCAATGAGTGGGATCTGCTGGAGGTTTAGCTCCAGAGGGACACACTTTGCACAGCTGTGTCAGGCGGAGCTGCCCCTCATCTGACCTGCCTCCCAGGTATCCAAATGCCCTTTCCCAGTGCTGTCACTGGCTTTGGGAGTCACTGGATTGCAGTGGAGATGCCCAGTGTACTGGTTGGCCCAGGGAAAACCTTGTCATGGCATGGGTTTGTCATCATTAGCCCTGCAGATCTGTGGCCCTGGGGACAGGGCAAGGTTCCCCTAGCTGCAGTGAACAGCATCGTCCAGATGACTCTCCTGTGCACACTGTACGCAGAGGCTAGGGAGGGTCTCAGTTTCTTCCTGCTTCAAAGAGTACTGTGAATCAAACTCTTGAAAATTTGTGCAGCATTCTGTGTGGGAGAAAACTCTATTCTTAATCCTACGAGTTCTAGGGACGGCTGTTTAGAGCTCTAATGGGAGCTGCGAGATAGGGCTGTACTCTGCCCCCCATGTCCTTCCCATTGTTGTTCAGCACCTGCCTTAAAATGTGTCACTGGATGGGGAAACAGCACATTTCAAGGATGTGTGACTGCATGAATCAGGATTAGGAGGCTCAGTGTTTTGTGTGCTTGTTGGCCATGTCTGGTAATTTACTTTGAGTTAGAAGAATTTGTCATTTCCCTCACAAAATGGACTCATGAGACCTCTTTAATACTTGCAATAAAAACCATCTATCTGACTATAGATTGTAAAGAAATGTTTCCTGTTGTGATTTTTGCATTATTGTTGTTTTTCAAATGCAATGAATCAGCCCTTTGTAGCTCCCTTTGTATCACTGAAATCATGGAAAACATTTTGCAACATGAAAAGATCAGTACATACACAATGTTCTCTACATTTTCCCTGTAGATTTTGTCTATTTGTGGTTTTCTCTTCTATCAAACAGCAATAGCATCCAGTCTCCTCCAGGATTGTTTGGCCAAACAGAATCTGATGCACTGATATGGAAAACCCAGGGTAGTAAATCACAGTGAGAGAAAGGTCAGCGGTGGGTGGGGACTAGCAGGAGAGAACAGGGGTATGGATCGGTCCAACATTGAGCAGAAAGCTGAAACTAGACAGATGTGAAGATTGTACCAATTGACAGTGTGCTTACCTGTGACTCAACAGAACATGTGAAACTAATAAAATCTTAACTTAAAATTATATTATCTTAGAATTTAATGCTTCAAAGAACTATAGATTTTAAGAGTACAAATGAAAACTGAGAGAAATAGAAGAGGTAAAGGGAAGGGGAAATGAAGGGCCAGTACTTTGCAAGACTTGAGCCCTAAGTGGAGCTGAGGACACCTGCCATGGAGCCAGTGACAGACCTGCCTTGGAATTCCACCAGACCAGGTATCTGACCTTGATTTTTAGGTTGATCCGAGAGCTGGTGAGGTCATTGGAGGTGAGGCTCGCACAAGATCTGTAAGTAGACCTTGAGCTCAATCCGGTACCAGCCTTGCCTTAGAAAAATCCCCAACTGTCCTTGCTCCTTGCAAGCCCCAAAGCCTCCCAGGGCCTGTCAGGGACAGCTTTGTGTACAATGCTCCCCAGGAAAGCTTCCTATTTTGCCTCACCCCACTCACTTCTGCATGCCTCTGTGTTGCCGGAGGTCCCAAGTCTGTCTTTCTCCCTGTAAAGTGCCCCATGTCCTCCTCAGAAACCAACAGACCCAGGCAAATTCCTTCTCACTGTAGTTCTCATTTTCAGTGAGCTAGGCTTGCGCCAACTCAGATTAGGTTGGCTGGCTGTCCCACCTTCCTCAGCAGCACCTGCCAGGTGCCAAGAAGGGATACTCTGATCCCGAGGAGGACAGGTGTAAGCAGCACTACAGGTCTGGCCTACCTCCCCAACGGCCTTCTCAGGGTATCCTGTGTGCTAAACATAATCAGCCCTCACTTGCTCACAAAGTTCCCTGGACAGTGCTGTGACCACCTGTCCTCCACTCTGCAGGAAGCCTGAAATGCAACTCCCTTTTCCACCCTTGTGGCATATTGCCTCTGTGAGAAAGAGAGTGGAGTCTGCAGTGTTACTCTTATCATGGGTGCTCAACAGGGTGCTGCTCTATAACTATCTGAAAACTGAGTGGATAGTGGGAGTGCTTCCTGCCTGCCTTCCCTCCACCTTCAGTTCATATACTGATACATCACCCCATTCTGTGTACCTTTGTGAGTCTCCCATTCCCCTATTTTATGTCCATGTGTACAGAGGCCAAGAATTAGGGACTCTCACCGTAATGTGGGTAGTACCTGGTCAGCTCTGCAGGGTGAATTTGTGGCCTTCATAATATGGAAGCAAAAGAGACCAGTGTTTGCTTCTGCTCTGGTCATTGCATCATGGTCAATGCCTGGTACATTGATGATTTAAGGCACCCAGCAGCTCCCTCCATGATGTCTGTGTGGAACTGGGTCATCTGGCATCCCCCAGAGATTCTTGTTCTGGATACCATGGAAACACATGGAATGACTGCCCAGTGTCCTTCAGAGTGAAGACAACGCTCAAACCAAGTGATGGATCCTTGGCAAGAGGCAAAGCTTTCCCACAGGAAAGGAAAAACCACAATAAATCCAGGGTCCCTGGTCTGAGCAGACCTAGTTTTAGACCCAATTCCTATTTCCCACTTCCCTTGTCAACTTAGACAAGACACAATGCCTTTCAGTTCCTTTCCAGTGTGTCCCCCTGAACTATGGCATCTGCATCCTAGGGACATCATCTGAAGTGAGAGGTGACACTTTTAAACCTTATGGGCTGGTGTCATGTGTACACAGTATATAGAATTAGAGGTGAATTCCATAAAGGGGTGGAAGGGAGGTGAACACAGTGCACACAGGCCTGGTTCCTGCTGTATGGTGGTGAAAATTACACTCTCCTCCTGAGCATGTTTCCCTGGTGGCATAATGAGGGGGCAGAAGTTCTTCAGATCAGCCATCATTATGTTCCCTAAGCATCTCAATTTCTTCTATGTATTGGTGTCGTGGCCTCACATCAGGACTTCACACAGGCTAAGCAAGCACTATGGATGTAGATGCACCCCCAAATCTACCAGCACTATGCCTACATTCACACCTGTGTGAGTCACCACACCCATGGTAAGGGTGCTCAACTGCTGACACCTCACCTTCTGATGGCCACCTCCTGAGTAGCTCATTCTTTGAGTGTGGGTCACACGTAGTGCATTTTGTACTGGTTTGCATTAGCCAGGCTGAAATTGAGCCCAGGTCCTCACACATGGTGGGCAAGTGCTGTATCTTGAGCTCTCTCCCCAGTTCCTTACTTGTTCTTAATAACACAACATGGCAGATGTAATGGGATGTGACTATCAAGGTTCACACATAAAAATGACTGTGACCAACCTCCTGCTCTCTCTCTCCTCTGTTCTTCCTTCCTTCCTCTGTTTCATTCTGTCTTCCTCTCTAAATCTCTGACTATCTCTGCATGTTCCCTGAGGAGAAGCTGACTCTTTGCAGAGAAAAAGGTTAACAGAAAGACAAGACATCAGACCTCCATCCTAACTGAGTTCCTGCCTGTTAGCAAGAGAGAGAGCCTGAGAACAGATTCTGCCACAGCAGTGTTTCCACTGAGCCTGCAGCCTGGTCAGGAGAAACTATGGTGGATCCCCCAGCAGCACCTCCTGAATGCCTGACCCATAGAACCTGAGAGAACTGAAGTTTACCTGTTGTATCTAAGTTTGCAGCCATGCAATCATCAGTGGTCACTGATGCACTATAGCAGATGTGAGGTTCTGCCCCCACCCCTGTCCCTCACCAGGCCTTCTGTTCTCGCTTCTCAACTCTTTCTTGACTAAAAAAAATTTGACTTTGAATCTCTAAATGGTTGGTACTCTATCTTTTGCCACACAGACTCAACTCTGTACAGCATTAAGGCCTGCATGTCTCAGGTTCAGGCATCAGTTCCATCTCAGTGAGGCTGTTCAGATGCCCCCATGTAGTGACCTTGACCTCTGTGTGCCCTTGCATTATTGGGATACAGCCCTGGGTCTTCTCTTCCACTACAATCTGCAGTGATTTATCCCTCTCCTCCAGCCTTCCAGCTTCTGGGTGGCCAGTGACATATTGTCCTGTTCTGTGTTGGTGCCAGCCTAGTTCAGCCCAGGAATAAGGTGAGAATTTGAGGCATGTAGATTGAATGAATCAGATCACTTTTCCTCTGAGCTACCCAGTGGGTGCCCATGGCATCACTGTGTGTTCATGTGTGTGTGTGTGTGTGTGTGTGTGTGTGTGAGTGTGCGTGCATGTATGTGTGCATGTGTGTGTATCCCTTGGGATGCCGCTTGAAATCAGTCCCATATGTTTAGGCTCAGGTCCCAGTAGCTTGAGGGCTGCTTTTCTGATGCATTTGGGAGTGGGATGGGTCCTGTGCTAGGAGGTTTTTCTCTTTTGGACTTCTCTCCCATCCTCTTCACTCTGCCCATGTCCTGTGCCTTGGGCCTGGCATTGTCCCTCTCTGGGCACTGGTTCTGAAATGTCCATTGGGAATGGAATAACACACATAGACCTTTACTGTGGAGATTCTAGCATGCTTGGGGGTGAGGCACTAGAGGGTCACATGGGGTTCTCTTCACCTGCCCACTGTCCCCATCCACACCTGCCTGTAATTTGATATCATCCCTACTAAGACCATCATCTTCGGGTTACCTCACATTGCCATTGTCACATGCAGTCCGTTGGGTAGGGCAAGGCCTGGACTTCGAACTCACCACTCACTGTCACTGATGCCTTGCCCCAAGCCTAAGACACATTATTGGCCTACTTGTTTCAATGACCATGGGAAAACTTTCTATCATCCAATGAATTCAGGACCTACACCTTAGCTCATACTGGGGCACCCACGTGCTCAGCTATTTCTTTGTGGGAATCCTAGTGGCTGCTGAATCAGTGACCTAACCTCTCCTGCTGCCCAACCCCCAGTGGCAGCACAGTGCAGCCAGGACTTGGGGGAATAACTTCAGCCTGGAGCATTTATGGCTTGGAGCATCCAATCAGCTGGCCTCTGTGAAGGCTGCAGGGTTTTAAACCATGACACAGCAGATCTGTGATTGAAGAGCACACCCCAGCCCTGAGGAGTCATGGAGAACTCTTGGGTCCCCACCATCCACCCCAGCCTGGCCATGAGCCTGGTGGATTCGAGTTTTGCTCTGGTTTTTTCTACCTGGGACTTGATTCCTGTGCTGTTTCCCAGTGCTCATTTCTCCAGCTTGTTTGCCTCCTTGACCATTATGTTTCTTTTCTTATGAACACAGCCCATTCTTAATTGGGCTGTGTTCATGTGTCTTGTTCATTGACTGAACTACTGGTTAAGAACTAAAACTTATAGGTGGTGACATGCTGAGCCAGATTTTATGTAAATTTAATCTGTCTAGAGAAGGGGACATAGGCAGCCATATTCATGACACTGCATGTAGATAAACCACAGGGGAATTCAATGGACATGCTGCTGTGACACTGCACTTTCTATACTGGGTTATAGACTTGCCTTGGAACACACAGTGCCTCACATTTTAATGGTTGTATTATAACTACAAAACTTTACTTTTGTGATTTTTTCAAGTTAAGCACTCATAAATTAAAATTAATAATATATCATTGGAAATATCTAAAGAATATACATGGGTGTGACACTCCCATGGTGTTGCTCTGTAACAAAAGGAAGTGTGTTAGCCTCTTTCATATGAAATGGATATGAAACGACCTACATGTAATTAAACATGGAGCAGTTTTGATGTGTATATATCTATAAAACCAGGAACATAATTAACAAAACAAAGAATCCTAAGAATTACAAAAAAAATCCTGTATTCTTTTTCTATGCCCTTCCAAGTGTCCATGAATACATGCATGAAAAATTGATGCAATCTGTCTGGATTTTCCCTTCTCAGACAAGGTGAGATTAAACAGTTACTTACAGCACGGTAAGGCAGAGGAGAAACATAACTGCAGTGATGCAGAAAAGGTAGGAAACGTAAATTACAAGGACATGGGATGAGTGTGGGCCAGGATCTAGTAGGAAGGAAAATAAAAGAAAATATATTTGTGTAGTGAGTTGATGAAAATATTCTGGAAGAGGACACTGGTGAAGGTTTCACAATATGGAGAATGCACTAAATCGTACCAAACTCATCAACTGAAACAAGAATAAACCCTTAAATTTCATTTACAATAATTCTATCACTCACATCCCAGAATAGAATAATAATAAATAGAATGATATGTAAATCTGGAAGAGAGGGGAATGGCAGGTGTTGGTCAAGAGCTGCCTGCAGGTAGAGGTCAAGAGATGACTCCTGCTGGGGAGCCACCAGGAGATTCAGCTCTGCAGCTGGTGGAGAAAGGAAACATGTGCCTGCTCTTGCTGTGGAGTCAGAGCTGGTGAGGGAGCTGCAGGTGGACCTGGCATGAGCTCTGCGTGTACAAATTCAGCATGCACTGGAATTGCCTCTTCAGTTGCAGGAGAAGAAAACATCACTGACTTTCCAGGGACTTCTCAGGACCAAACCTCCCACTGCCTGACAGAGGCAGCTGTGTGCATGAACACAGCCCCATTAAAGCCTCCCAGACTGCATCCCCACACTGACTGCTGAGGTGATCATCTTCCTGTGTCTCCCATCATCTGGGCACATTGCTGATTTCCTTAGCACATTCCTCCTCTCAAAGCCACAACCCACATTCCAGGGCTCCTTACCCTGTGACTTAGGCACCAGGGACTTAGGAGGCTCAAGCTGGTCCATGAGAAGCTTGGCCTGGGAAGCCACCTTGGAGCTCAGCTCCAGTGAGGAGTCAAGGACAGGAGATGCGGACCTGGAGCAAACAGGGTGATAGCAAAGGGAGAGTTCTGGCCTGTCTTCTAAACACTACCTACACAGGTTACCTTAGCAAGGGGCACATGGGTCTCTAGCCTAGCAAGTTCAGTGTCCACTCCCACCCTCTTCCAACTACAGTGTGGCAGTGTGGGCCTTGGGATCCCTGAGAGGCTGACAGAATGCGCCCTTTGAGGCAGTCTTTGCTTAGTGGTGTGACACCACTCCCTTTTTTAGGGAAGCATGACACAGATTCTCCCTGCCCTTCCCCACTGCAGGTCAGCTCAACAAAGGCAAAGACTGATATGTGCCATATCCTTCTACTCAAGGGCTCAGGGCTGGTGCTCCATGAATATCTGAGAAGTGAGGAATCATCAATGTCTTTCCTGCCTTTTGCAGTGTTTAGGTCAGGCAAAGATCTGCTGCCCAGTTCTCTTGGTCTCTGTAGAACTCCTCCTACATGGTCTGTAACTACTTCTAAGTTTGGCCTTGGACATAGAAAGACTTCCTTGAGGTGAACAATATCTGTTCTGCTGCCAATTCTGACTCTGTGGCCTTCAAAGAATGTCAAAACTCAAAAGGGCAGTGGTTGCACCTGTTCTACTTACAAGACCATGGACAATACTCAGAAAAGTGTCTTCACACAGGGTGTCTTCATGTGTATTTTGGCTTGATGACAATCACCCACTTCCAAGTGATGCCTGTGGCCCATGGACACTTTTCCATTCCTAAGAATTCCTGCCCTGAGCATACCTTGAAACCTCTAGAGTGACTCTCCAATCTCCTTTCCAAAGAACAGAACATTTTTCCCATGTGTGTAAGTCAGTGAGGTGGGTGGAAGGTCATCCTTGGGAATCAGGACAGCCTCCTTAGCAGGTCTTCATGGGGCCAAGGCCACAGCTAATCCCTTGCCATGGAGTCCCCATTTCATCCTCAGTGACCCTGCACTCTGGATCCACTCAGCACCCCACAGTTCAGTGTTGTAAACTGAGAAGGAGGTGCTTGCACAGGTGGCCAGGTCTCACGGGGCTGCTCAGGTGAGAACTTAACTTGCCTGTATCTGAACTACTCCTGGACTCAGTGTCTCTGAATGGCTGGTGGTTGAGCCTAGGGATATGTGTTCTGGGCTTCTGCTTGTCTCTGGGTGCCTCTGGGCACCTCTGTGTGCCAAGAGTCCTGGCCTGGGTTGCTGACAGCTGGGTGTTTCCAATTGAGCTTCCTGAAGCATCTGGACCAAGTGAACCATCCTCTCCATGTGTTCCCACGTGGTTCCCTGACATGGGGTCCGTATGCTTGGGCCACTAGCCCTGGGAAAGCAGCATAGCATGTTCCTTGTTCACTCGCTTGAGCCAGCCATCTATGAAGGCCAACTATCACCAGACCACAGTGCCTGGTGACCAGAGTCTTCAGAGTTCTGTTTGGACATATCACGAAGGAAGTGAGGTCATATGCTCGGGTCCACAGTTGACGCTCCCCCATTGATGCCTCCTTTCTTTTTATTGTGAGCTAATCTGTGTCCTCCTTAGAAACAGCAAGTTAAAAAGCTAGCGAAATGTGTGTATTTTTAGACTTTTCCATTCAAAAGATCCTTTCCCTTGAGGATGAGGTTCACAGTTTCTACATTTAGAGAGTTCTCAAATTTAATTTTGACTGTCTTTTCTGGACTTATGTTAGTTTCATTTCATTATCATTAAGGAGCATGGAGATGTTCCCATAATGCCCATAAAAATTTTCCTTAAAGGATATGAAATGTTTCATGTTATAACACCCGTGTGTCTAGGAAAGGAGGATTCATAGCAAGTTTTACTCATGTTTACCTCAGCCACACAATGTAGTGCTCCATACTCTGACCTCCTTTGAGGAGGGACAGCAGGTGGTGAGGGCAAGGGGAGACTTTGCAAGGCCATGGACATCTTCACCCCGTGCTGATGAGGACACGTGGGATTCCCTCCTGGGGAATTTGTGTCCTAGTCACTGTTTTCACTTCCTGTTCTCCCATCCCAAAGAGACCATGGGCTTTGTGTCCCTGCTGGGTAGTTTGCCTTTCCTAGAGGTGATGGTGCTGAGCCTGTTCACTTTCAATGCTCTTGGTTGGTCTCCTTCAAGCAGCGTCTCTGTGCTGGGCTCTCCACATACTGCTGCTTATTGGTAATGGAGCCACCACACACTCTCATGGGGCTGAACCTGCCAACTGAAACTTGTTCATGCATCTGTCACCCGTCTACTGATCCCATTTGTTCTGTTTCTTGGTTGGCCCTGGAAAGCCAGCTGCCACAGCCATTCTTATACACGGTCTTGAGTGGACATAGACTTTTATTTCAAAGAAAAAGTACTTAGATGTGAAATTGTCAGATTATATGTCTTGTGTATGATTAGCTTACAAGCTGTTAAGGTACACTTGCAAGGATTTTTTAAAATCAGAGTTAGGTGGTTGTTTTCTTTTTGGTACTGAGGATTGAACTTATGACCTCAAGTTTGCCAAGAGGGCAATTATACTACTGAACTAAATCTCCAACCCTGTTTTCTTATTTTGTTTTGCTTTGTTTTATTGCGTTTTTTTATGCTATAATATGCTATGTTATGTTACACTATGTTTAGTGTTTTTGAGGATTTTGAGTCTCCTTCAGTGCATTTTCAGTGCTTTCTGATTTCATTTTGTATAACTCACCTGATAAACTACGACATATCACATAATCTTGGGTAATTTAATTTTGGAAAAAATTTAAAAAGTAAATGAGAACCAGGTTTGGTAGTAAACACCTCTAATGCCAGAAGTTACAAGGCTGAGGCAGTAAGATTGCTGTGAGTTGACGTCAGCCTGTGCTACAATGTGATTTCAATGAAAGCCTAAACTTCATAGAAAAATCCTGTCTCAAAAATAAATAAATAAATTGAAATAAATAATACATTAAAATAGGTTTAAAAAGACACAAAAATCACCTATAAATTGACAAATCAAATCTTGATGAATTTTGCTTATATATGTACTTTAGTCAGCACACTGAGCATTAGGTTTACCATGAGGTAGACATTGATCTACTGCCAAGAATTTGAACTGTTTCAACTTTTTTTGACCTTTTAACTGAGATGAATGTAGATATGCTACTGAATATACACAGGTATGATTTGGAGAGCCTATTATAAAGAGAATTTGGTGGTTATTTTTTATATTAGTAGTAACTTTATATATGGAAGTAGGATTTGAGCAAAGGATTACTGTTTTTTGGAAAGACTTTCTTGTCTTATTTTAATGTAACTCAAGTACATATTAATAAGGTCCACATAAAAGATGGTATTGTTAAGTCTGTAAAAGAATAAAATGCAGAAGAATAATGAGAGAATAACATTGGCTACTGTATTGTGCACAAAGATTTCTTAATGATCCATATTTTCATGCGTTTGTAAAATTTGTTAATCTTTTTACAAATTTTAAGGCATGATCCCACTAAGATTGTGAGTTTCCCAGGTGAGGCTTAAACCTTTTCTTATTCAATCTCCCTCCCTCTTCCAGAGTGCTAGGATTGCAAATGTACATTATCTTGAGTTGGTAATCAGCAGTAATTTTGTGCATTCATAGAATGAAATATTTGGCTTTGATCTTTAGACATTTTGCAGAAAGAGTGGATCTAGTTAAGCTATATATCAACCTCCTAAATGGCAGTTTTTTCAAAGTAAGTAAGATTGAAAATCCCATTAACATTGTTTGTAGATTCTCTGTTTTGTAACTGTGGTCATCATGTGCTTCAGAATATCACTGCAAATGCCTTCAGCACTGGGACTGAGACTTGATGTCCTTGAAGCAGTTTCTGTTTATTTTTTTATCTCTCATGGATTTTGATGATTTTTTGAAGTCAAACCACACAAAAAGTGTGAAAGCTAATGCCACTTGGGGCACACTGCCCTCCAGAGAGCCAGGATAGTGTACAATACTGTTTTTTCTAATGTTGGACTTCCCAAGTTTTTTTGTTTTGCATTCAGTTTCTATGGATTGAATACAGAGATTTGCACTTAGCTCCTTGGCCTTCCACATTTAAAATTCTTTTAATTTTCTTCCAGGTTCTGGAGAAGTGGCTATACTGCTAAGGCTCTCCTTAAATTTGTGATATTGCTGCCTCAGCCTTCCAGACTGCTGGCATTACCAGACACTCCACCAGACCTGGTTTCATCATAGTGTTGTTAAACACTCATTGGCTGAGTATGGAATGTTGAAAATGCCTGCAATGCCTGCAGTCAGGAGGCTGAGGCAGCAGGATTCCTGGGAGATCCAGACAAGCCTGCAACACACTCTGAGTTCAGCTTAGGCCAGAGGAAAAACTTGACCAAAAACTGAAAAAGAAAAAGAAAGAAAACTAAAGGAAAGGGAAATGAATGAAAGTGGAAGGGGAGGGGGAGGGGAGGAAAGGAAAGGAAAAAGGAGAAACAAAACAAAATTCCTGGTGACTGTATGAGTTTTTCTCTACTGGGCTGGCCTTTTAAATCTGTGTCCAGTTCTTGCAATATAGGACCCTTTTGACTGTTGTCACTTTATTATATACCAGAAAACTATGTTTTTATTGCCTCTAACTTTAATGATTTTTCCATGGCTATAGGATGACTCTTTGTCCTTCCCTGTGCATTTTCACTTTGTTTTTCTATTTCTAAGAAAATGGCACTGATATTTTGACAGGAATGGCATTTAAACACCTGGTTGCTCTGGGTAGCATGTACATTATAACAACATGAATTCTTCCCATCCACCATCACAACCTGTCTTTTCTTCTCTTAGTGCCACTTCACTCATTGCTTCAATTTCTACAATTTTCCAAGAACAGGTGAGTTTGGTTTCAATTTTGCATAAGTATTAATTCTTTTGGATGAATTATGAAATGAATTGTGTTCCTTGTATTTGGGGCTGCAGTTTGTTTGAAGCACATAGATATGAATTGATTATGACATATGGATATTGTACCTTGAAACTGAAGTTATTTTTCCATTTGTTCTAAAAGTTTTTCAGTGTAGTTTTAAGTTTCTTATATGAAACGTTGTGTCCTCAGAAAACAGAGACACCTCTTAATTCTTCCTTTCTGATTTGGTAAACTTTTGGGTTCTTATTGTTGACTAAATTCTAGGACTAGGACTTCAAGTAGTGTGTTGAAAAGAGTCCAAAGCCTGGTCTTGTTCCTGACCTGAGAAGCCAATCTTGCAGCTTGTCAGCCTCTGAGCATGATGTCAGTGATGGGCTTGTCATGTCTGTTCTTTGCTGTGCTGAGATTCATTCCTCCTACACATAGTGTGTGAATGGTTCTTATCATGAAAGGATGGTGAACTTTTGAATTTCTCAATGTGATTTTTCCAAATCTCTTGAGGGTTAGCTGTGCCTCATATTGTGAATGTGGCAAGTGACACTGAATGATTTGTGCAAGTGGAACCATTCTAGCACCACTGAGGGTGAACCCAGTGTTTATTTTGGTATTTAAATTTTGCATGTGCTGGTGAATTTAGCAAATGAGCATTTAGTTGAATATTTTTGTGTATGTTCATTAAGAATATTGGCCATTAGAGTATTACCATTTTTTTTTGAGCATTATGGTCTGGCTTCATTTTCAGGGTGACTTCGTTATCTGAAAGGAACTGGTGGTGGTTCCCTTCCCTTGAAAGACATGAAAAATGATTAGTATTTATTCTTTTTCAAAATTTTATTTTGAAGATAGTAAAATACAACAGAGCAAACAGAACAAAGCACATCAAGACAATGCAGTGAAACTGGTACAGAATTTCACAGCAGGGTCCATGATAACAGTAATAAGTACCATAGTATATCTCATCTTCACAATTGGTTTCCATTCAGTTAGTTATAGTGAAATCCAAACAAACACAGAACATTTTAAAACCAGTAAAAAGATAATATTGAATAGAGCAAAACAATTAATCAGAACACAGCAAAAAATTAAAGACAACATTTGTTTTCAAACACAAGATAGAAAAAAATCCCCCATATTTTTTGTATTGCACACAGTCACCTTCCCAAGAGATGCTCAGAATTCTGCCTCTCCTTGCTAACCAAGGGTGTTCAAGTGAGATGTATGGCTCTCAGTCCATGCACCAGTAGGCTCACCAGAGATGCTGACTGGTTCTCCTCCTGGCTTGCATCAGGGGTGCCTTCCAGGAAGGCAGGAGAATTGTTTTCTTGTTCAGCTGCCTAAGTCCCAACATGGCCAGATCCAGTATTTATTCTTTACTATACACTTCATACAAGTAGGCAGGGCATTTATCATATTCTGGCATTTGTCGTTGTTATTAAGCAGTTATGATTGTTGACTCATTGCCTGTGTTTGTTAATGCTATGTGAAATGGTGTGTTTTTTTCTGAGGGTGTGGGTCAGGGATACCATGGGAGATCATGTACTGATTAATGATCATGTCACATTTTACTTAGGGATGTAGCAATTTACTTTTGTATCTTCAAACTTGCCCTACAGTATATATTTTTGTGAGTATTCTGTTAAGTTATTTAGTCTTTTAAAGCACATTGTTGCAGGTGCAGTTACTCCTGGAGGACACTGGGGAAGGGTAGGGCCAGGTCTCTTATTTCTGGCTATGTACCCTTACCTGCCTGCAGTCCCCACCTCCTGACCTGCTGCCTGTAAACACCTGTATTGCTCCATAGCTGTGGTGAATTCACATGTTGGAGTTGAGATCTCACCTGGCTGGAAGACATTCAGTCAAGGTAGGCTCTGAAACATGCTGATCTTCTTGTACAGATTTTCTGTGAGTGAGACATGGGGACTCATGACTGCAGGGATGAACTTGGACAGCTGGGCCACAACAGCCCTCTCTTTTCCTGCATGCAGTGTAGGATGTTTTCTGAGAAACTGACTGATGGATGAGGAGTCCTGGACCTGAGACTTTCTTCCCCATGGTACCATACTAGGTGCTGTGGTGTCCTCCACATCTGCATTGTCCATCTTCCTCCTACTTCGAATTTCCACAGAGATCTGAGGAGCCCTGGGCTTCCCCTTCAAGGCTCCAACTCTATGGTGAGTTTTAGTGTGAATTTTATGATCAGGAAATTCAATTTATATACATTTAACCTGGAAATTCCACTTCTATGGCCTCATTACAAAAAATGAGATTGAGAGATACCCGTGATCTCTTCTTATTCAGTTAGGAGTGTGGATAGTTAGAAACCATGAATGTACCACAGCAGAGCTTCTCAGTCAATAATACAATTATACTCAAAGAAAATGCTGAAAGAAAGCCATGTCCTAGGCCATGTCCTGGATCTTACCTGAGATGATAGAAAAGCTCATAGCCTGGCCCTCTCTCCACCGAGCAATGAAAAGACCCAGGCCTGAATAGCAGGTGAGGACAGAAGAGAGGAGCTCCTGGAGAGCAGAGCACTGAACCTGGGGGGAAGCCTTTTTGGTGTTTTTTCAATTTTTCCATTCCAATGCATTATTTATGGTGTTCTATTAAATATTCCTTTTATTCAAATAAGTTAATGTTTGAATAGGCTAATTTCTTGAATAGGTATGTGAACATTGATTTAATTTCATTATATATACTGAAAGTTATGCACAATACAGACACTTCAAATATCACTGTAAATATAAAATAAGGAGGCTTGGTATTCAGCAAGCCAACACATTGTTCACAACTAACTTCTAAAAATTACAACACATAAAGCCATGAGGATCCTGCTGTGGTGGGTGTCCCTGCCCTTCCTAACATAAAAGCCACCGTGCTGACCTGTGTCTGCTACTGCCATAGGACAACAAGAGATTTGCTTCAGTGTCTATTTTTCCAGCAAGGAAGTCTTGAATCTTGCTGCTTTCAGGCAGCACAGGGAATGTGCAGCTTGCACAGGAGCCTAGCACTGCCTGCCTTTCACACTTTTCCCCCACCTCATCCATGCTGCAGCCCTGTAGGCAAGGGAAGGCAGAGCAGACAGGATGCAGCAAAACCTCTGATTCCTCAACCCTGGGGGCCTCAGTTCCTGGGTCCTGGTCTCAGCCTCCACCAGGATTCAGGTGCTATCCTGAATTCATCAGGCTTAGTGGGCAGGGCACCAAATCTGCACCTCTGGGAATCAAGACCATGAAGACCACTTTCTTCAGTGACCCTTCTACTCTGCAAATTTTGCTCCTATCTTTGAGACTGAGGCAGTGTCACTGGAACAAAACACAATATTTTCATTACATTTCTCTTTGTTGTTATTTTTCTGGCTTCTTTGTTTATTTAAGCATATATTTAGAACTGTGTCTTGCCAAAAAACATTACTTTGTCTTTTCACTCCCCAGTTAACAGGAGTTTTTACAGATTTCTACTGTAGTTCAAACCCTCTGTGCTTGAATGCTGAGAATCCACTCTCAAGCTTGGTAGAATGAGGGAAGCAAAGCAGAAACTGAACTTGGGGACACTGCTGTGCCTTCCAGCACTTTGTACAGCAAACCCTGACTCATGCCTGTTTACCCATAACATATGGGCTTCAATACCAAGTGAATCTGCCACTGACAAATGAGTTTCCTACATTTACTTCAAACAATCTCATTTCCCCTCAACTTGCTAAGCACATGGTCTAAGGATGCTTACACCCAAACTTCAAAAATAATTTCCAGGAAACAAGAGTCTGCTATCCATCCTTTAATCATGGTGGGGTTTTAAGTAAAGACATAGTCTGATCCATATCCAGGCAAACATGACCTGAGAGGGGTGGAGATGATTTGTGCAGATAGAAACACCTTGAAATTGTCAACCAGCAGCAGCATCAAGCAGGAAGCAGAGCTCCTGACCCCTCATATTTGGGTGATGGTATTATCTGGTGTGTTTTGCCTTGGTTTCACTGAGGTTGCTCAGTAAATCTAGGTTGCTGTAGTGCAGTGCCAAAGGGAAGTCATGTCCATGTAGCATTTATTTGGAGTTATTATTTTGCAATTGTGAAACCTGCATGCATGACTTTGCACACCTCTGCCATTGCAGACTCACCCACAGGCATTATTTCCATGACTTGTAAGGGGTCAGTTTATTTACACAACATGCAGAATGCTGTTCTCAGCCTTGTATTTCTCAGACTTATGCATTTTCAAACATTTCTTCAAAAGGAAGCTAAATAATTTAGTTTGAGTAAACTTCAATTGTGTTGCCATGCTCCTGTGTGATGTCATTGCTGATAGACCTGAAAAGGAAGTGAGGTGGAACTGCTGGGGGTTCAGCTCCAGAGGGATACTCTTCTCAGGTGTGTCAGTTAGGGCTGCCCCTCATCTGACTGGCCCCTCTGGCATCCAAATGCCCTTGCTCATTGTTGTCCCTGCTGTTGGGAAGCACTGGTTTGTAGTGTAGACTCCCAGCACACTGGTTAGCCCATGAAAAAGCTTGCTGTGCTATGAGTTTTTCACCCCTAGACCTGCACCTCTATGGTCCTGGCCAGAGTTCCCTCCAACAATCATGCATGACATTCTTCAAACAGCTCTCCTGTGCATGCTCTAAGTGAAGGCTAGGGAGGGTCCCAGTTCCTTCCTGCTTCAAACAGTACTGTTAATCAAACTCTTGAAAAGAAATCTTGAAAATTTGTGTAGTATTCTCTGTTGGAGAAACCTCTCTTCTTAGTCCTGTGAGGCCAAAGATGGCTCTGATGTAGCTGTGAAGGGAGCTATGGGACAGGACTCTGCTCTATCCCCCATGTTCTCTCCAGTGCTGTTCAGCTCCTGCCTTAAAAGGTGCCATTGGATGGGGACACAACACATCTCAATAATTTGTGCCTGTGCTTATCGACTTTGGGAGGCTGAATGTTTTCTGCACCTGTTGGCCACAGGTTGTGATTTCCTTTTGAATTACAAGACTTTCTCACTTCTCTCACAAAATGAACTGGTGAGACCTCTTTTACACTGATAATTTAAACCCTGGGAAGGTGAAGCACTTTCATCACCAATCACAGCACTAAACAGTGAACCAATCACAGTTGCTAGGTTTAGGTGCCTCTGTGACTTCATGAGGCTTTGTGGGGACACCCAGATACAAACAATATCACCTTTGAAAGTAAATCCTCTGAAGATGCCCATGCTTTGGACTAGAAGATAATTCCTTGCCTTAGTCCAGGGTTTATCTTATTTTATTTTATTAATTTATTTTTTAAGACTCTCACCGTGTAGTTCAGGCTGGCCTTCAATTTCACTATGTAAATTAGTCTTACCGAGAACTTGCAACAATCCTCCTGCCTCAGCTTCCTAAGTGCCAGGAATACATGCATGTACCATCACACCCAGCTATTGTTTGTTAAGCTGTATTTATTGATTTACTTGAGACTACTCAATTTAGTTACCTTTGTTATACTTCAGTACAAAAAATGCTAATAAGTGTAATAAAATTCCAGCCCAATGTAAACAACTTAGCAATTTAGCAAGGCCCTGTCTGGGAATAAATTATGATAAAAGGACCAAGGCACTGGACTCAATCTTCAGCACAGCAAAATTAAATAAATCTATAAATAAACAGACTTTGTATAAAATAATCTATAAATAAACAATGCTGCTTAGAAATAAATCTATAAAAAACAAAATTGCTTGTCAGTCAATCTATAAGTAAATAAAGCTTTTGTGGATAGCTCAGATCAGAAGTGTTTTAAAAGCAATTTTATTTCATTATAATTTACATACAATGAACTAACAGGTTTAAATACAAAATTGGATGAAACTTGACATGGGCCCGGGATATATCTCAGTGGCAAAGTGCTCCCTGGCAAGCACAGGGTCCTGAATTTGGTTCCTGGTACCAAAAATAAACAAAACTGAAACTAACAACAAACAAAAAATCCTCTAGGAATCTTGTCATACATGAGCCCCTTGAAAATCATAACCGAAGTGGTGATGTATACGTGACCTTCATATTTTACTTATGGCTCCTTAAAATTGCTTCCCTCCATCCTAAGCAATGTGTCTGCTTTTTGTCTCTGTGAAACACTTTGTATTTTCTAGAGGTGACGGGTCTGTAACCACACAGGATGCAGAAGGTTTTTGTTTTTATTTTGGGGGGAGCTGGTAGGGTTTATTCAATCCTCATAGCCATGTTAGGTTTTCCAAGTGCTGCTCCTTGTCAGTGGCTGAGCCATCACATCCCATTGTGTGGATGAACCACAGATCCTCATGTGTCCATCAGCTGAGGCCCTTTTTGGTGTTTCCAGTTTTGAGCTCAAAAATAAATTTGCTGTAGTCATTCTTGTGTTTGTACAGCCGTAGCACTGATTTCCAAGGGGAAGATAGTCAGTGTGCAGTTGAATATTTCAGGTCTTGCTTGTTTAACACAGAAATTGTTTAACTGTATTTCAAGTAGTTGTTTCTTTTTAAACTCTTGTTCATTTATTTTTCAGTCTTTTTCAGTTAATTTTGTAAAATTTACCTAATGAAAGTTTATTTCTATTATATAAAATTCAGCATTTTTTTACTTTGGATAGAATTTTAAAGGTGGAAAAAACCCAAAATACTATATATATATATATATATATGCACATATGTAAATCACCTATAATTTTAACCTGACAAAACTTCTGCTATGTGATGATTGATTTCACTGTCAATTGATGGGCTTGAGATCTGTCCAAGGGATTAGTAAAGTATAATTCTGGGCTCATCTGTAGGGGTCATGGAGGAATGACGCTAGGTGCTCTATCTGGTCTCTGGCTTCTTCTTCCCTGGTGCTGTCCCTCTACTCTGCTTCCTGGCCACCATGGACTGCTTAGAGCACTATATAAGAATGTAAATATGAGATAGAAAACTGTAAGAATTATACAACAAAAACAGTGGTTCTCTGCTCTGCTCCACACTGACTACCACTGTTGCTGATGTCTTGAACATATACATTCTCTGACCTTGGGAGCTCACCCCAGAAAATCTTTCTTGAGTTCCCAAAGCAGGCCAACAAATGTTCACACAGTGCTCACGAACAGTCCATGTTACCTTCAGCCAATTCTTCTGCATCTTCAAGGAGATCAAGGCCCTTTTGTGTTCTCCCCATGAGTCTGCAGAAGGCATTCTAATCCTACTTTATAAATCCATTATGTGTCACACACACACACACACACACACTCTCTCTCTCTCTCTCTCTCTCTCTCTCTCACAAATTAAATCTGATCCTCTAGTGAACCCTGACACAACCTGCCTCTTAATACCTGTGCAACCTCCCATGAACAATTTCACGCCTCACTCATGTGAAAAATCCAAAGAAGAACTGTAACATTGCTGTGCAAAGTATGGGTTAGTTAACGGAGGTCTTGGTATGAGGCCCACTGGGTTAAAATTCTGTCCACACGTTTGTCATTGGAAAAGGTATTAAATGTTGGTGTCTCGGCTCACTCAGCTATGAAAATAAAAATAATTCCTAACCCCTACTCTTGTAAGAATTAACATATGTAAAGCACCTCAGGGAGGCCCTCACCTTACACCTGTAAGTGTTACATATGCTTGTTAGTGTGCTATATTAACATGTAAACATATTTTTAAGTTATGAAGACATCAGATGACGGATACCGAAAGCACTCATTTATCTTTAATAAAAGAAGGGCAACAACGCAAATAACAATGGCATCTGAGCACTTGTTATCTGGTAGGAACCATGGGAAGAGCTCTGCAGGGTTTTTGTTGGATCTTCACAACACTGCCAAGAGATGAGTATTGCCATTCAAAACAGTTTGTTTTTTTAATAGAAAAAAACCACACAATATTTCAAAGCAAAATAATACGAGAATAAGAATAGTTTAAATTGAGGCTCTCAGAAGAGCAATGTACCTAAGGTGTCAGGCCCAGGAAGATTAGAGTCCAGACATCTATAAATTCCAAGCCTCAGACTCAGTCCACTCCTCTGCTTCCTCTCACAGCAGGCCTGGGGCTCAGTCTCCCAGAAGCTCAACCTGCAGCCACACCCAGCATCAGAGAAACCCTAACCCCCACTGCCACGCCCATTGCCTCATTCTTGCCTCTTTCTTGCCTCCTGGAGGGCTCTGCACCTCCTGGGTCCCAGCTTCTGGCCCCGCCACTCACTTCTCTTGGCCCCATCCCCTGGCCGCGAGCTAAGATTACACTCCACCCAGCCCAACCTGGGCGGTCCCTAGCCACTGGCCTCTGCATCCCACTCAGTCCCGCCCCGCCCCGGCCTCCCTTCACACTGGATGCAACAGAGTGGCCATTTTGCCGCTAGCGACCCCTTCTGGAGACCTGAGCACTCTTCCTTCCTCGGCCTAGGCTGTGGCTGGCCTGGGACTGTGGTCTGGGCCAGGTAGGCGGGCAGCAGCCCGTGTTGAGTGGCGGCTCAAGCCGGTGGCCCCGATGTTAGCAGCGCAGGTGCCCTTGGTCGGGGGTCGGGGAGGCGGCGGGTGAGGCACTGGGGCGACCTAGCCTCAGGTCTTCAGGGCCCTCCTTTCCTCCCTCCTTTCTGTCGGGGTCCACCTGGCACAAGGCCCGGGATCCTTGCCCCCCCCAGGTGCTGTTGGGAGCCCAGCCCTGGTGTGGGACCTGTGGCAGGGCGGCTGGGGGGGTCTCACATGGCCTCTACTCTCAGTGAGCCTGGCCCTCCTGAGCTGCGGACATTTACCCCAATAGGATGATTTTATTCCACTTGGAGCTTCTCCCTGCAGACTGAGACAGGACCTAGATGTTATACTAAGACAGCAGTTATTATTCTACCTGCACATGCTTTGTCTCCAGTCCATTCCATTGATAAGGGCTTTCTGCTTGTTTTAATATTGGTGTCTCTTGGGTGTTTAAGCTTTGTGAGGAGTCTGAATGTGGCATGGGGCTTTGAGGGATGAGAAAGTGTGATCAGCAGTTTAAAAATTTAAATCCACAAAAAAACCAGTTCACCCACATTGTTGAACCTGCTGCAGAATACCCATCTTGTCCTTATTCCGCTGTCTCTAACCATACTCCCCAGTTCTGCTCACATCATTTATGTATTTTCATAGTGTTGAATATTTATATTATATGCATAAGTAGAGTTTTACTTAGTTATCCTGTTATTGACCATGTACACAAGTCTAGTTCCTCTTAGAAAAACTGCATTGAGCATATATCTTTTTTTCTTGGGAAAAATTCCAGACATTGGAAATAGTAAATCAAAGTTCTGTGTTCTTTCCCTGGTACTTGATATGAATTTCTTCTTAGACAAGACATGTTAACAATAGACACCTTGCAAAATTTAGGTATTTGCCCAATTATCTGGAGAAATTTGGAGTTCAGCAAGGTGTTGACTCATTTTCTGTGCCAGCTGAGAGGCCACACAGATTTTATTTTTAACTGATGTACCATGATCATCCTTTTGTTTTGATTCACTCTATTCTGTTTTATTTCATTTGGTTTTATCCTCTTGACAATTAAAAAAAAACACTTTCTTGCAAGGCATGGTGGTGCATGCCTGTAATCCCAGCACATGTGAGGGTTAGACTTGAGGATCACAGAGAGTTCAAGGCCAGCCTGAAATACTTGTTTAGTCAAGGTCAGCCTGCAGTACATAGGAATACCTTGTCTCAAAGGAAAATAAAACAAACAAACAAACATTTTTTTCTTCTTTTTTGTTTTAATGTAGCACAGGTCGATATTAATAAAGTATGAAAACACTTTTATAAATAGATTAATTTTTTTCATAACAGAATAGTGGTTAATACACTGTGTTCAATGATCACACGGATTTCTTTATGAGCTATATGCCCATGCACTTTAAAACTTTTTTTTTTAATTTTTGAGATAATCTCTAAATAATTTACTCAGCTCTCCAAGTTGGGTTTAAACTTGTGGTCCTCCTTCCTTACTCTCCCTGAGTGCTGGGAGTACAGGTATAGGATATCTTCCTTTGGTAATTCACAATAATTATGAATGTTTGTGGGGTAACATGTGCTTTTGATCTATGTCTCCTTTGTAGAAAGAATCAATCCAGGTAATGTGTCTGCCACGTGTCTACCACCTTACTAACCTACAAATACTTTGACAGTGACTACAACTGCAAATCCCATTGTTTAGCAGTTTTGAAAGCTATCCTTCTTATTAACTGTGGTCACCATGCAGTTTAGTTATCATTGAAAATTTCTTCTCCATTGTTAGTGAGACTTTGTATTCATGGATGAAAATCCTGTTTTCCCCATCCCTCATGGAACTGATCATTCTTGAAAATCAAAGTGCCCAAGAAAGTTGTGGAGGCTCAAGCTGCTTGGGGCACACTACTCTCCAGAAAGACCAGGTGATGGTGTTCTGCAGCCCTTCATCTTGCTCCCAATTTTTTTCCTTAACTCAATTCTGGGAATTGAATGCAAGCCCATGAACTGAACTACAGTAAATTCTGTTTTCAAATTTCTTTTTTATTTTGAGTCAGGGTTTGCATAAGTAAGTACACTGCTGAGACACCAATGTTGGCCATAGATTCTTACATGGCTATGTGTGAACACACATTGATGTCAGAGACATTTCATTTTCAAAACCAAGATCTTCCATGCACACAACCTTATCTCATCAGTGTATTACTTCGTGATCAGATTCCTTTTCCTCTTCCCTTGTGGGCAGAGAGAGACTGAGCTCAGCATCCCTGCAGCTTTCCCTGGTTCTTGTGATGCACTTTGATGCCTTGAACTCTCCGTGTGGAGAGTAGCAAGGCTCCCAGTTTCCTCCTGCTTCAATCAGTGCTGTGAACCACAATCTTAAACAGAAAGCTTGAAAAGTTATGTGGATCTCTGTGTGGGATAAATCTCTATTGTGAGCATTGCAAGGTCTGGGGACACCTGTGTAGAGCTGTGATGGGAGCTACTGGACAGGGCTCTTCTCTGCACACCATGTTCTCCCTAGTGATGTTCAGCATTTGCCTTAAAACCTGCCAATCAGATGGGGACACAGCACATGTCAGGGATGTGTGCTTGCATGAATCAGCTTTGGGAAGCTCAGCATTTTCTACATTTGTTTACATGTGGTGATTCTCTTTTGAATTACAAGAATTTTTCATCTCTCACAGAATGGACTCATTACACCTCTTTGTCACTTCTAATACAAACTATTTATCTGCCTGCTGCTTGTAAGCAAAGCTTTCTTATTGTGGATTCTACATTATTCTTGGTTCTGTTTTTCAAATGTAAAGAATCAGATCTTTCTCTCTCTTTTGTACCACTGAGATCATGGGAAAACTTTTCCAACATGAAAAAATTAGTAGATAAACAATAGTCTTCACATTTTATCTG
Organism: Cavia porcellus; assembly: GCF_034190915.1. Lineage (NCBI taxonomy): Eukaryota > Metazoa > Chordata > Mammalia > Rodentia > Caviidae > Cavia > Cavia porcellus. The sequence goes on from NW_026947515.1 coordinate 8,701,804, forward strand.
TACACTTTGGTCTATCTGGGATTTTCTCTTCTATTGAAGAGCAATAGCAGCCAGTCCCCTCTAGGAATATTTGACCAAACATAATCTGATGTATGAATATTAAAGACCCACAGTACTAAATTAGAGGGCAAAAATGTCAGAGTGGGTGGGGAGTAGCAAGAGAGAACAAGGATATGGAAGTTCCCAAACTGAGCAGAGTGCTGGAACTCAATGGATGTGGAAATTGTACAAATTAGTGATGTGATGATGTGCTACTGAATTGAATATGTTGAAATGAATGATATTTTAACTTTTAATTAAAATTACCTTGGAATTTGATGTTGAGAATAATTATAGACATAGGAGTAAACATCAAAACTGAAAGAAATACAACGGAAGGGGTTTCAAGAGGATGGGAAGGGAAAAGCAGGTGCTTTGCAGGACTTGCCCCTAAGTAGAGTTCAAGATACCTGTCATGGTGCGGTAAAAGTGCCAGTTATGGAATTCCTTAACAGGGTGCCTGACCTTAGTTTTCACTTTGATCCCAGAGCTAGTGAAGTCACTGGAGGTGCAGATGACCAAAGCTTTGCAATTTGGACTTGAAGTTAGTCAGGTACCAGCCCTCCATCAGCAGAAGGACAACAATCACCAACTGTTCTTGCTCCTTGCAGGCCCCAGAACTTCGCAATGCCTGTCACAGACAACTCTGTGCACAAATCCACCCCAGTAAAGTTTCTCATTCAGCTTTGACCAACTCATTTCTGCATGCCTCAGGGTTACAGGATGTCCCACTACTGACAGTCTTTTTCCTTGTCAAGTGTTCCATGCACTCCCCAAAGGCTCACAGGCCAAAGCCAAAGTCTTCTGAAGACAGTGCTTATTTTCAGTGAGCTCAGGATTGTCCAATTCAGCTGGGACATCTTGTAGAATTTGAAACCAGCCTCATGCTCCAATTGCAGAGAGTTCAGCCCAGCCTTCACTCTGCCTTGAATGGGACAGTGCTGGTCCAAGAAGACTTCCCCTCCTGATCGTAGTCCCTAAAAGTGCTGCAACCACCTGTCCTCCATTCTTTAGGAAAGCATGAAATCCATCTTCCTTTCCCACCCTCGTGGTGTTGTCTCTGTGAGAAAGAGAATGGTGTCTGCAGTGTTACTCTACTTGTGCTTACTCTACAGGGTTGGTGCACTGTAAATATCTGTGAAGTGAGTGATCAGAGGGAGTGTGTTCTGCCTGCTATTCCTTCCTCTTCACTTCGTATCAGGATGCATCCTTCCATTCTGTGTGCCTTCTGGGGACACCCCTCCCCCCCTATTATGTGTTCACATATACAGAGGCCAGGAAGTTAGGCAAATTCACAGTAATGTGGGTAGAACCTGATCTGTTCTTTAGAGGGACTTGTCTCCTGGATAACATGGAATCACAAGAGAACAGTGGCTACATTTGGACTGGTCATTGCATCATGGTCACAGTCTAGTAAATTGCTGATTAAAGGCACACACCAGCTCCTTTTATGATGTCTGTGTGAACCTGTGTCCTATGTTATCACCCAGAGATTCCTGCTGTGGATACCTTGGAAGCCCATGGAACGACTCTACGCTGTCCTTCACAATGAAGAGAACAGCTTCATCCAAGTGACAGATCCATGGTAGAAGGCAAGGCTTCACCAAGCCTAAGAAAAACCAGCAGTGCTGAGAGGGTCACAGCTCTGAGGAGAAAGATCTGAGTTTAGACCCAAATCCTCCTCCTGTCTTCCTACATAAACCTAGACAAGACACCCTCCCTCAGGTCTTTCACAGAGTGTCCCCATGCACTATAGAGGTCATCCTGGCGTCTACTTCCTAGGGACATTATCACCATTCTTAGATGACAATTGTAATGCCTGTTAGCTGGTGTCTTGTGTACATAGTATACAGAATTAGAGGTTAAATCCAGGAGTGGGTGCAATGAACGTGGAATACAGTGCTGCCTGGTGGTAGAAATGACACTGACCTCCTGGACATATTCCCTGGTGGCATTGTGAGGGGGCAGACGTTCTTCAATTCAATCATCTTTATGTTCCCTAAGCTTCACAATCTCTGCTATGTACTGGTGCTATGGCCTTTGAGTCAGGAACTCACACAGGCTATGCATACACTATGGATGGAGTTGCACCCCAAATATTCTGGCATTGCTTCTACTCTCACACCTTTGTAAATTAGCACTCCCTTGACCTGACTCCTACTCAATAGGTGACAGCTGACCTTCTGGTGCAAAAAGTTGAGTAGCCCATTCTCTACATTATGGGCCTCACTTAGTGGATTATTTTTATTATTACTATTATTAGTGTTGTTATTTTGCATTAACAGTGCTGAAATTGAGCCCAGGGCCTCATGCATGGTAAGCAAGTACACTATGCTGAGCTCTCTCCCCAGCTCCTGACTCACTGTTAAATAACTGACAATGGCAGACATCATGTGATGCAAATACTAAGGTTCACGCATTAAAATAACTGTTATACATCTTCTGTTATTTCCCTCTTATGTTCTCTCTTATATTTTAGTATTTATTTTTCTCCCTCTCTGGATCTCTGGCTGTGGGGAAGTCACTGCTGTCTCTGAAGCTTGCAAGAGGAGAGGCTGATGAGCTTTGAGTGAGAAAAGGGAAAACAGTCCAAAAGGAATCAGGCTTTTGCCTTGGGTCCTGCCTGTAACAAGGGACAGAGCCTGAGAGCAAATTTTGCCCTAGTGCCATCTCTCCTGAGCCTTTCTTCACAGAGATATGATGGTAGCAGACCCAGTGAAACCTCCTGGATTCCTGATACACAGAAACTCTGAGAGAACAGAGTATATCTCTTATATGATCTGACCTGCCTTCTATCACATGTGTCTTGTCATATTTTGAAAATGTATGTAATGAGTGGACAGAATTTGACCTCTCGGCCTTCTTTCACCAATCATAATCATTAATGATTATGTACAGTGAGATTACTGTACAGTGTTTTGCTATGGATTTTCTTTAGTAGGTTCTCACTTCATGGTTTTCTGTGGTTTGTTTATTCATTCAAATGTTATTGGATATTCACATTGCAATTTTCAGTTGTTGGAAACAAAGTTGAAGTGAATATCTTATAAAATTCTCTTCCTGACGTAGAGGATTGTACGCACAGAATCCTAAGATAGTCAGATGAGTTAACCTGAAATTAACTGCCAAAATGGTATCTGAAGTGAATGTACCACAAGCAAGACAGAAGAAATTTCTTTTGTGCACTTCCTCACCAATACCAGTGTGTTTTGAACAAAAATGAAAGTCTCCTTTGTGCTCTTCAAAACATCAACAGGGTTTCTCTTGTGGGATGAATATTCACTTACCTGATAATTGACAATGATAGGAGGCATGTAGAAACTGGAAAGTGTTCATGTGATGGCCAAGGGCATGTTGAAGGCCTTAGAAGTGATAGAATTGTGAGTCTGCTGGGAGACTTGGTATCACAGCTGGATCCTGTGGAAGTCACACTGCATGACCCAGGGAGTATTGACTTCTCCTGAAGTTAAGACCCCATGACTAGGACAGTTCTTGTCAGAGTTGACTGGTATTGTGTGATAGGCCTATGACTTGACAGAAGATGGCGGTAGAGGAGCCCCTAGCCCAAGCAGAAGGACTCAGGGGACTGTTCCTCTCTACTCATAATACATGTGTACAATCTAGGCAGCTTTGGAATATGGGAGCGGCCGAAAGAGCTAAAGCAAAATGTCAGTGAAACAGTCCCACCATGGATGTTATACCTATTGGAAAATGACAATAAGAAAAGGCAAAATGCAATCTCAAACATCTACTCCATCAGGAGCAAGACCAACAGACATTGAAATAGAGGACTTTAAAAGGCATAAATCAGAAACTTCAAAAGATAGCAAATGAAGTAAAGAAACAGATCCATGAAGCTATCGAGGACATCAAACTAGAAATAATGTCTCATGTAAAGAAATAACAGATGTAACAACTGTAGGAAACATGTTTCTCAACATAGCTAGAGAAGAAACAGATAAAACAAAAAATACAGGAGCATGGTAAATTGAAACTATGAGTGAACAACTTAGAAAACAAGCAGAATCTATGAAACATATGCAAAGAGATATTCAAGCAATAAAAATATTGAAAGCTGGCAAAACCATTTAAATGATGCGGAGGATAGAATTTCATAATTTGAGGACAGTATTGCAGGGAGTGGTCATGAAAGTGTAGAACATATAAAAATAGCAAAGCATCATGAAATGACAATCCAACAGCTTCAACATGATGCCAAGAGAAGCAATGTAAGACTAATAGACATCAGTGAAGATGCAGGAGTCAATGCAAATGACATAACTAGGCTATTCACATAAAAAATAACAGAAAAATTTCCAAACATGAAGAAAATTCTGATATACAAAAAAGTGAGACACACAAAGTGCAAAACAGTCACAACAAACATAAGTCTATGGTCAAACATATAATAAATAAGATCCCAGACATACAGCTTAAAAAGAGAATACTAAAACTGTTAAAGAAAAGACACAACTCAACTGTCCAGGAAAGACTATGATTACTATTAAGGCAATCTTTCAGCACAAACCTTCAGGTTAAGATGAGCTTGGAGTGAACAATTTCAAGCCCTAACAGAAAACAACTTTTAACCTAGACTGATGTACCAAGAAAAAGTGTCTTTCAAATTTAATGGAGAAACAAGATACTTCAATAACAAAGAACAACTGAAGAAATTCATGTCCACCAAACCAACCCTAGAAGGCTTACTGAAAGACATGCTAGATAGAGATAAAAAGGACCACAATCTCCAGAACAACAGAAAGAAATGACCAGGCTGGGCAAGAAATTGAACAAGGGAGAAAAGCAGGAAATCAACAACAGGAATACAACCTGGCAATGTCAAGCCAGTACATATCAGTGATATCCATAAAGGTAGATGAGCATAACTCACCTATAAAAAGAAACAGGTTGACAGAATGGATCAAGAAACAGGACCCCACAATATGCTGTATACAACAAACACATCCTACTCAAAATTCATAGATTAAAAGACAAAGGATGGAAAACAATTTTCCATGAAACAGGAACCCAGAAAAAACAGGGTAGCTATTGTGTTTGTGGAACATGTGAACTTTAAACCTAAAATGTTTAAAGGAGATAAAGAAGGCAACTACATATGTGTAAGTGAGATACTGCAAAAGGAAGAATTACAAATATATATGCACCAAATACAGGAGCACCCAACTATATAAGGCAAATACTAATGCACATGAAAAACCAAACACAAGTACATAATTGCAATAGGAGACTTTAACACCCCACTGTTACAGATAGACCAACAAGACAAAAAGTCAGCAAAGAAATAACAGCACTGAATAATACCTGTGAGTAAATGCACTTGAAGGATGTTTACAGAGTGTTCCACCAAACCACATCATAAGTTATATTGGAATACACATTCTTCTTAGCTCTACATCGGACCTTCTCCAAAATAGATCATATATTAACCAATACGACATGCTTAACTAAATGCAAAAGGAACACAATTATCCCATGCATAATATCAGACCATATCTCAATAAAATTGGAAATCAATGGCAAAAAAGTGCAAAGCCTTCAAATACATGAAAATTAAGTAACAACTTTCTGAATAACCAGTGTGTTACAGATGAAATTAAAGGGCAAACAAAACAATACTTAAAATACAATGAAAACACAAATACAACATACTGTAACCTATGGAATGCAACAAAAACAGTCCTCAGCTTTTTAGCCTCCATTGGGCAGGCAGGGCAGGAAAGTAGAAGAAGACAAGGGGCTTTCTCTGCCAAGACAGAAAATATAGAAGGACAAGGGGCCCGTCCAGCTGTAAGTGTTACACCCACTTCTGTGCCTGTATCCTGAGGCCAGAGAGGAGACAGCTATTTTGATCTCTTTGCTAGAAATCAGGAGTCAAAACAGAGCTACAAAGGCTGGACTTGGGAGCCCAACTGAGGGATCCTCCAGAAGATTTGCCTGCATTTTGTTTTCACTTTCTGTTCCATGACTTAGTCATCACCAGCTGTGGCAGTGTGAGTTCACGTGTCTTCCCAAGTGAGCTGCTTCTGGGGATCTTGGGTAGGCAGTACACAGTGAGATCTCTATGTGTCTCTGTTAGGTTTTGCACAGAGCAAAGTATAAAAGTGCATTTCCCATGATAGTAAGGTTGGCCCAAAAATTCCATTAGTGAGGTCTTAGTTTGAGGACAGCTGATGCTTTGATTGTCAGGTTGCATGTGCATGAAGGACTCAGTGCTGGCCAGGTAGAGTGTGTCCTTCCTGTACGAGGTTTTTCATCAGTTGTGCTTTTATACCCACATATCAGAAGTGGATTTCTTGCTTTGTGTTTTACTTAATAAATTATCATATTTTTATTACTACTTACTTACAGTGTGTACTGATTATGTTTTTCATTAGGTCCATGGCACATGTGATGCATAGAATGGAATTTCCGCCCTACCTTGTGCACAATGGTGCAGTCCATCAACTCGTGACTGTTCTCAATGTTGTGGGCATTGAGAATCTAGTCCAGGGTCAGTCCATTGCCAGCACAAAGCACTGCTTTGTATGGATTGTTCTTTCTTTATGATCATTGCAGTGGGTATGATGCAATATTTGGAAGGTAAGTCCAGCCCTAAACCTAAATCTAACCTGAACCCCAAATCTAACTAACCCTAAAAAGTCACTACCAGCATTCTCTGGGGAAAGAGAACTTGATGGCATTGATGTGGGAAATGTAACATAAGTTAATTATAAGGACATAAGATCACTAGTGGCTGGGGTGGAGCAGCAAAGGAAAGTTAAAAAAAAGCATTGTGTAAAAATTTGAAGAGCGTTCTGGAATTGGACAGTGGGGAAATCCTCACAACATTGAGAATACACTGAATGCCAGCAAGCTGATTACTTTAAACTTCATTAAAATGTTAAATTTTATTTATTTTGTTCTGTCACTAACAAATCTGAGAAATAAGAGTAGTGATGAATACAATGATAAATACAACTGGAAGAGAGGGGAATGGCAGGTGTGGGTCAAGAGCTGCCCACAGGTAGAACTCAAGAGATGACTCCTGCTGTGGAGCACCCAGGAGGTCCAGCTCTGCAGCTGATGGACAAGGGGATACAGGTACTGGCTCTTGCTGTGGGGCCAGAGCTGGTGAGGGAGCTGCAGGTGGAGCTGGCACAAGGTCAGGAAGTGCAACTTATGCATGGACTGAAACTGGCCCTGTAATTTCAGGAAGAGAAAATATCACCAACTGTCCATGGATTTCTTGTGGCAAACCATTCCCACTGCCTGTCAGAGGCAGCTGTGTGCACCAGCTCAGCCCTAGCAAAGCCTCCCAGACTACATCCCCACATTGACTGCTGAGGATCTCATGCTGGGTCACACAGCATTTAGGCACTTTGCTGAGTTCCAATGCATATCCCCTGTCCACAAGCCCATAAATTCTGGAGCTCAGGCCTGGGAGGTTCAGGGTGCTCTAGCTGTTCCTGAAGAAGCTTAGCCTTGGGATCTACATGGAAGTACAGTTCAAATGAAGACTCAAGCATAGAAGATGTGGATCTGGGGCAGAAGGGAGCCAGCTGAGTGAGAGGCCTGATATACCCTGGGAACTCATCTGTGGGAGGGGTGTAAGCTTTTTGCCCAGTCTGTAACAGCATCCAGCCACAGCCTCTCCAACCCACAGTGGGGCACTTTGGGTCCAAGGAGCCATTAGAGGCTGAAGAAGTCTCTGTGAGAGGGAGACCTTGCATAGTTGTATCACACTTGTACTTTCTGACACCTCTGCTTGCCCCTCCCCATTGCAGTAAGCTTGGTGAAGGCAGTGACTGCTATATTCCATTTCATTGCACTCAATGGATCAGGGCGGCTACTCCATGAATATTTGAGAAGTGAGAGGTCAGTTGGTATCTGTCTTGCCTCTCTGCAGTCTCTAGCTTAGGCAGTGATCCATTGCTTACCCACCTATGCATTGTCTGTACCCACACTGAGCGAGGCCTGGGGTCTAGAAAAATGGCTTTTAGGTGAGCAATATTTTTTCTGCTGCAAGTGGTGACTCTGTGGCCTCCAAAGAACACTGTAACTCAAAAGGGCAGGAGTTGCATCTGCTCTGCTTACAAGGTCACGGCCAAAACCCAGAAATGTGTCTGCACACAGTGTGTCTTTATGTGTATTTGTAGCATAATTAAACCTATTTGCTCTTCCATGATATCTGACAGTCATGGATTCTTTGCTGTACTCAGGGTTTCCTGTGTTGAATAAACCCTTAGGCCCATATAGTGACACTCCAATCTCCTTTCCAAAGAATAGAAAGCTTCTCCCAAGTATTGGTCAGTAAAGGGAATGGAAGATCATTCACGGGAATCAGCACAGCCTCTACTGTAGGTCTTCATGGGGCCATGCCACAGCTAACCACTTTGCATGGAGCCCCCATTTCATCCCCAGTGACCCTGAGTTCTCAATGCACTCAGCACCTCATTGTTCAGCATTGTAAACTGGGGTTGAGTGATCAACTTGCACATGACCAGGACCTGAATCTGCAGGTGGCCAAGTCTCCCTGGGCTGCTAAGGTAAGAACTCACATTCTCAGCTTTGGTGCCTACAGGTCTGAGATGTCAGCCATGGAGGAAGCCAGAGAGGAATGGCCGGACCTGGGGCAGCTGTCCAGGAAGGCTAAGTCTAGAGTCTCCTTCAGGCTGTGAGGTCCATCTGCTTGCACCTGGCTTGCTGTACAGACATCTGCCAGTGCTCTCTGCTGGTTGACTTCCAATCTGTGATGAGACAGTGGGGAGACATGGAATTGGTGTCGTGCACATGACTTCTCAGAAGGGTTGGAGCTGAAGCAAAGCCCACACTCTAAATTGTCCACAGAGGCTTGTGCTACAGGGCTCACTAAGGAATACTACCATCACCTTGATAGAGGAGAGGCAGAAAAGAAGTCTATGCATTAACAAAACATATGAGTTTTAAGACGGCCTCCAATTTTAGAGATGAGAAAATGGAGGATCATTCTAGATGTCCAGATCCATTAATGAGGCCCCACAGAATGTTCCCCAATTTCCTAATAGAATGTCCACAGGAAGGAACTAAGCTACTCTTCTATAGCCATGGAAGGTGAGCAGATGTGTTAACTGTTCTTTTCTTGTGCTCATTTAGCCCTGAGGCTTCTATGAAAGGAAATGCGGTGCCTGAAAAATTCCTGTAAGACAAGCACCAGAGAAATGCACAGAGTGGCCTGACATTTGAGGTGAGCACATCTCTAGTGAGTTGATGATGTGTAAGAGCTGGGGATAGGATGGAGAGGCAGCCAGCTAATGGTCCATGGACACCAGGCCTAGGGCTGAAAATGAGATACAAGGGCAGAATTCAATCATGCCAAAAAATGAAGTGACTTTGTGTTTGTGTCCCATTTCCCCTTCTCCACCAATGTGTGTACAATGACCTTACCTGTGACAAGGTAGACACTGAGTAGAGAGCATATGGTATTTGAACACTTGGAGTCTAGATTCCTTGAGAGCAGGACCACAGGCGCAGTGTTTGACAAGTCCTGGATGGATGTGCTTAAAGCGTTAATCGGACCCTAAATTCCCCTCAGTACTCTATGGGCTGCTATACAGTCCCTTCTGCTGACACACCCTGCACCAGAGCATATATCTGTTGTTATTCTGGGTACCATGTCTTTAGCAGGGACATGTCACACAGGGCCCAGGGGCCAGCTCCATGCCCATGTCCTGTGTACAGCTCTGTTGGGCCAAGCCCTGAAGCCTGGAGAAAGCCTGAGGCTCTGAGAAACCACAGGATTTACTTGGTTAAACAACATACACTTATGTTCCTCAAAGACAAAAAGCACTATCCCAGACTTCTACCCAGGAGGACAGGAGATGACTCTGGAGGCTGTGGATAAACATGGCCACTGCCCTTCTCCTCCTGCCAGCCCTGTCCTAGATGGGAATGTGAACATGACAGTGGCCCAGGCTCAGTTTCCCTGTCCCTGCCCAGGAGCATCTGCCTTCAGTGCCTGCCCTCAGACGCCCTCACACTGATGACCTAGGGAGGGAATTGTTTATGCAGACTTACAGTGTTGGCCAGGCCTAAATATCCTTGTCCTTGAGTCTGTGTCTCTGAGTGGCTGGTGGCAGAGGCTAGGGACATCTGGCCTATGCTCCCTCTTCTGTCTGGGTGCCTGGGCACTGGGCCTGGTGAATCCTGTCCTGTGCTGCCTTTGATGGTTGGGCAGTTCCCGGTGAGCATCCTGAAGTATCTTGGCTGAATGAACCATCCTCTCACTTGTTCCCAGGTATTTTTCCCATGGCGAGTCCTGAGGCTGGGGTTTTGAGGCCTGGGAAAGCAGCATAACATATTGACTGATCACTCTCTCTAGCCAAGTGCCTGTGAAGGCAAACTGTCACCAGACCAAGGTGCTTGGTGACCAAATCCTTCAGAGTTCTGTTTAGATCTGTTGCCAAGCAAATGAGGTCATACGCTAGGGTCCATAGCTGGGCTGTCACCTCTAATGCCCAATTTATTTTTATAAATCTGTTCTCCATAGAAAGAGCAGGTGAAAAACTGGAAAACTGAGTGTGGTTTTACACTTTGCTACACTTTGAAAATTTAAATGCAGCAAACATGTAGATGCTTCAGATGTGGCAGGCATTGTGCCAATCACACAATTCCATCCAAAGGGTCCCTTGTCTCTGAAGATGAGGTGTTTAGTGTCTTCACTTAGAGATATGTCACATTTTCAAGTGACCTCCTTTCCTGGGCATATGGTTTCATTTCAATTCCATTAGGGAGCATGGAGATGTTCCCAGACTGCCCATAATATTTTTCCTTGAAGGACGTGAATGTTTCATGTTAAAACTTCCGCATGTCCGGGGGAGGAGGATTCCTAGCAAGTTTTCCTCTCACATGCCTATGAATGATTACTTATGAGTCCTTGGATGTTTACCTCAGCCACACACTGTAGTTCTCCATACTCTGACAGCCTGTGAGGGGGGACAGCAGGTGGTGAGAGCAAGGGAAGGCTTTGCAAGGCCATGAACATCATTGCCCCATGTGGATGAAGGACACATGTGTGTCACTCATGGGGAACTTGTCTCCTAGCAGCTGCTATCACTCCTGTCCTCCCATCCAAACAGTCCATGAGCTTTGTGTCCCTCCTGGGTAGTTTGCCTTTCCTGTAGGTGATGGTGCTGAGCCTGTTTAGTGGCAATGCTCTTTGCTTGGTATACTTCAAGCAGTGTCTCCATGCTGGGCTCCTCCTATGCTGTCACTACCTGCTATTATGGGGATGAACCAAACAACTGCAACTTGTTCATGCATGTGTCATCTATGTGCTGATGGGCATTTGTTCTGTTTATGGCTTGATTCTTGAAAGCAGGGTACCACAGCCATTTTTATTCATGTTCTTGTGTGTATATACACTTTTATTTCAAAGAAAAGTGCTTGAATGTGAAATTACTGGATCATATTTCTGTTGTATGGCTACCTTAGATATTCTTAAAGTATCTTTGGAAGCAGTTGATTCAAGCAGAGTTAAATGGTTGGTTTTTGTTTTGTTTTGTTTTATTATGCTATACTATGCCATGCTATGTTATGTTCCACTATGTTATGTGTTGGTTAGGATTTTGAAACTCCTTCAGCATGTTTTCAGTGCTTTCTGATTTGACTTTGAATAACCAACCTGAGAAAATATAAGAATATAACATAATCTGACTAATTTTGCTTTGGAGAAAATTTAAAAAGGAAAACCCAGTCAGGGATGTTGGTGCACACCTGTCATTCCAGTACTCAGAAGGTTGAGGCAGGGGGATTGTAGTGAGGTTGAGGTCAGTCTGGGCTACAAAGTAAGATGAAGACCAGCCTGAACTGCATAGTGAAACCCTTTCTAAAAATAGAATGAAAAAAGAATGAATGAATGAATGAATGAAAGACAAAAATAATATTAAAATGAAAAGTCAAGTCACCTGTCAATTGAGAAAGCAAATCTTTGTGAGGTTTTCTTGAATATGTACTTTAGTCAACACAACTAGCATAAGATTTACCATCATGCAGGCATTGATGTTCTGCCTGGTATTTGCATTTATTTAATTTTTTAAAGTTTTTACTGAAATCATTGCAGATATGCTACTGAATATACCCTGTTAAGATATGAGTAGCTCAGTATAAAGAGAATTTGATCATTCCTATTTTCTCTGTCCTAAATTTTTATTTTGAATGAGAATTGGATCAAGGGATTATATCTTGTTTGAAATAATAATAAGAATCATGTAAAGATACACTTTCTGTGTCTATAAAATGGTAAAAATAATTATAGATTAATAGTGGTTAATGTACCTTGCACTGGGATTTCTAAATGATTGATATTTTCATACATTTGTAAAATTATTTACAAATTTTAACATATGGTCTCACTAATTTTCCAAGTTTCCCAGGCTAGGCTTAAATCTTTCCTCATTCTTCCTCACCCTCCCAGAGAGCTGGGATTACAGGTGTACATTATCCTGCATTGGCAATTGATAGCAATGTTGTGTATTCATGGAATAAAATTTTCAGCTTCAGTTTTTAGACACTTTGCAGAAAGAGTCAATCTATTTAAGCTATCTGCTACCTTCCTAGCCTGCAGTTTCTTTCACAGAGAGTAAGACTGAAAATCCCATTAACACTGTTTTAGATTCTGTGATTTTTAACTGGGGTCAGCATGCACTTCAGAGCATCACTCCAATTGCCTTCTGCACTGGGACTGAGGTTTTGTGTCCTTGAATCACATTCTCTTTTTATTTAACCCCTCCCAGAATTTGATGATTGTTTGAATTCAGACCCCCAGAAAGGTGTGAAAGTTAAAGCTACTTGGGGCATACTGCCCTCCAGAAGGCCAGGTCAGGGTAAAACATTATTTTCCCTGAAGTTTTACTTTCCAAGGGTTTGTTTTGATTTTTGGATATTGATTTTTGTTTCTGTTTTTTGCTCTGTTCATCAGTGTGTCTGTCTCTGATGTCTGTGGGTCAGTTATACCAAAGGAAACCACACACCCATTAAGGGTCATATTTCATACTCAGGGATGCAGCCATTCTCTTTGGTATCCTCAAACTACACCTACAGCGTATATTCTTGTGAGTAACTACTTTGTTATTTAGTTTTTTAAGCAAAGTATACTCATCATGCTGCTTCTACTGAAGGAAACTGTAGCAGTCCTGAGCCCATGTCTTATTTCAGGCTCCATACCTTGACCAGCCTGCAGTGTCCCCACTTTCTGAACTGCTCCCTGTGAGTAACTGTCCTGCTCCACAGCTGTGGTGAGTCCACATGCAGCAGTTGAGATCTGCACCGGAGTGGAAGACATTCAGTCAAAGTGGGCTCTGTAACAGGATGACCTTCTTGAACAGAGGTCCCCTGAGTGAGATAGGGGCCACAGGCCTGCAGGGAGGAGCTCTGGCAGCAGGACCATTCCAGCCATCTCCTGTCCAGCCTGCAAGCTGTGCTGATTTGCTGAGAAGCTGACTCATGGATCAGCAGGCCTGAATCTGGGACTTTCTTGCCATGGTTCTTGCTAGGTGTCATGGTGTCCAGCACCTTTGCCTGGTCCATCTTCCCCACCTTCAGATCTCAACAGAGATCTGCACAGCTTTGGGCTTCCCTTTCCAGGCTGCAACTCTATGCATAAACTTCAGGTGTGAAATTTGTGAGTACGAAACTCAACATTTATACACTTAACCTGTAAATTCAACATCTAAGGCTTCACTATGAAGAATGAGGTCGATGACACCCACATTCTCATCTTATTCAGCTTGGCTGTGAATAGTTAGAAACCACTGAATGTACCACAGCAGAGCTACTACATCAATTATAAAATTACAGTCACTGAAATTGTGGCAAGGAGGCCATGTCTCATGCCATGTCCCCAGTGTTACCTGAGATGACAGAGAGTTTATGGTCTGGCCCTCTCTCTACCCAGCAGTGAAGACACAGAGGCCCACACAACAGGTGAGGACAGGAGAGAGGGGCTCATCGATGGCAGACCATGATCCTGGGGGGATGCCTATTTCTTTTTTGTCCATTTTTTATTCCATTGAATTAATCATAGTGCTCTATTCAATATTACTTCTATTCAGTTTAGTTAACAATAAATAGTGGCTAATTTCTTGAATAGGTAAGTGAAATGGATGATTTAATTACATTATATATAATGAAATGCACAGTACATACTTTGAATATCTATCTATCTATATGTGTGTGTGTGTGTGTGTGTGTGTGTGTGTGTGTGTGTGTGTGTGTTGGTGTGTGTGTAAAGGAGTCTTGATATTCAGCAACATTCTGTTTATCACTATCTCTAACACATCAGGTTATGCAGAGCCCTTCCATGGTGCAGTGGTGCTAGAAGCCACCATAGAAGCCACCGTGCGCATCTGTGCCTGCTAATGCCAGAAGACAGCAAGAGATTTGGTTCAGTGTTTATTTTTCCAGCAAAGAAGCCCTGAATCTTCCTGCTGCCAGGCAGCCCAGGGAGTGAGCAGCATGCAGAGGAGCCCAGCACTGCCTGCCTCACACCCCTTTACCCCACTGTATCGATGATGCAGCCCTGCCAGGGTGCAGTCAAGGCTCTGCCTCCTCAGCCCCAGGGTCCTCAGTTCCTGAGTCCTGGCCTCAGCCTCCACCAGGCTTCAGGTGCTTCCATGCATTCAGCTGGCAGAGTGGTTGGGGTACACTCTCAGCCCCACATGCACCAAGATCACTGACCACATTCACCTTTCCAGTCTGCAAATTTTGCTCCTCTCCTTTCTGACTGAGGCTATGGCATTCGAACAAAAGACAAAATGTCATTACTTTTTCTTTTTGTTCTTTTTTTCTGGTTTCTTTATTTATTAAAACATATATTTAGAATTGTATTTTGCAAAAAATCTTTCTTTGTCTTTTCATGCCCCACTTACGTGAAGTTCTTACAAATTTCTACTGCAGTTCAAACCCATGTGCTTGAATGCTCAGAATCCACTCTGCAGCTTCGTAGCATGGGGGAACCAAAGCAGAAACTGTATGTGGGGATATTTCTTTGCCGTGTAGCATCTTGACAAGAAAACCCTGACTCCTGTGTTTTTACTTCCAAAATATGGGCTTCTATACCAACTGAATCTGCCACTGACAAAATGAGTTACTTGCGTTTATTTCAAGCAATCTCATTTCCCCTCAATTGGATAAGCACATTGTCTAAGATTTCTTATGCCCAAACTTGAAAAATAATTTCCACTAGACAAGATACTGCCACCCATCCTGAAATAATGATAGGATTTTATGTAAACACATAGTCCAACCCACACCATGGCAGCCATAAGCTGAGAGAGGGGCAGATGGCTTGTGCAGATAGAAACACCAGAAATAGTCCACTAGCAGCAGCAACAAGCATGGAGCAGAGCAGCTAAGCTTTCACAGTTGGGTGATGGAATGGTGTGGTAGGTTTTGCCCTGGGTATACTTATGTGACTGGGTAAATCCAGGTTGCTACAGGGATTTCCCTCCCTGCAATGCAATGTCAAAGGAAAATCATGTACATATAGCATTTATTTTACATTTTTCTTTTGCAGTTATGGAATCTGCATGCACAAGATTTTATGCCTCTGCAGTGCAGACCCATTCATGGGCATTATTCCCATGTCTTGTCAAGGGCCAGTTTATTTACACAACATGCAGAGCACTTTTCTCAGCCGTGTTTCTCCAGACTTGTGCATTTTCAATCATTTCTTCAAAGGAAACTAAACAATTTAGTTTGAGCAAACTTCGAGCTGCCGTGCTTTCGTTTGACATCCGTGCTGCCAGATCTGAAAAAGGCAGTGAGTTGGACCTGCTCAAGTGTCCCCAGAGGGGACACTCTTTGCACAGCTGTATCAGGCAGGGCTGCTCATTAACTAACTGGCCACACTGAAATCAAAATGTCCTTGCCCCATGCTGGTCCTGGTTTTGGGAAGCATTGGATTGCAGTAGAAACTCCCTATGCACTGGCTGGCCCTTGGAAAGCCTTGTGTTGCCATGAGATTGTCACCCCTAGATCTGCACCTCTGTGGCCCTGGGGTCAGGGCAGAGTTCCTTCCAGCATCCATGCACAGCACCCTCCAGGCAGCTCTCCTGTGCACCCTCTACATGGAGGCTAAGGAGGGTCCCAGTTCCTTCCTGCTTCAAACAGTACTGTGACTCAAACTCTTGAACAGAAATCTTGAAAAGTTGTGCAAGTATCTCTCTGGGAGAAATCTCTGTTCTTAGCCCTGCATGGTCCAGGGACTCCTGTGAATAGCTCTGTTGGGAGCTGCGGGTCAAGGCTCTGTGTTCCTATTTCAGGAAGCTCTATAACTCAAGCAATTCTCCTGCACCAGCCTCCCAAGGTATATTTCTTGTATCTGAATGGAAAGTGATCACTTGGTTACACTGAGCTATAATTTGAAGCTTGCACCTGGTTTCATTTTTTATACATTTTTTACATACAGCAGTTTTTGGTGAACATTTGAGTTATTATTTATGTACCATATTTGATGTTATTTATGTTTTGTTCTATGAAACCACATTGAAATATCAAAATGCTGCTTAAGTATATTAAGAACAAAGGACTCAGTAACCTAAATGAGATTTGAAGAGATATCATTTGTAGTACTCAAAGTGATTCATGAGATATTTGTCTGCCTCTGTGCTTTATGGATGCTGGGCCTGCAGTCTCTCACTATAAGCTCTGCTTTAGAGACAGTGCACAGGGACACTTGCAGTGACTCAGCACAAAAATCAGTGCACCTATTTGGCTGTTACATTAGCTGTGAGTTGCAATATAGCATCAAATTTGCTGTCTCAAAAATGTGTATATACAAAAAAATAATCCCCAAGATATGAAATTAAGATTTGAAGAAATCAGTCTCCATTCAGCTTTTTGTTTGGTTTTATTTGTTTAGTTTAGTTTTGTTTTATCGAGACAGGTTTTCTCTATGTATATCAGCTAGATTTGAACCCCTTATAGAACGCAGAATTGCCCTAATCTCAAAACAGCACTCCTGCCTCAGCCTTTTGAATGCTGGGGTTATAGATATGTGTGTTTTTACCCTAGAAAATATTGAGCCTTGTAACTTAGCTGTGTTGTAGCTTGGCATAATAGATGCCATCTTGAGCTTTGCATTTAACTGGTGCCCTGTATTTCACCCAGAAAAATGGAAAATCACTCAGAGTAGAAGTCCCAGGATAAAAGCAAAATGAGCTGTACCCAAAGAAAAAAATTAACCTGCTCAACTAAAGAAGCAGAATACAGTTGTTATCCAAAAATTATTAAAAGATTCTAGCTAAATGATTTCCAAAAGTATATTTTTGTGATTCTATCTTTTAAAACATCTGTAACTTTCCAGTTCAGAGCCTCTTGTTTAGATCCTGAAATGGTGGTGGGGGTTCTGTATACAAGTGGTCCTGAGCCCACCTAACGTAATTCCACATTTCTCAGTTGGGTTGCTTGGCTCCCTATATTGTTGTTCAGAAACTCAACTCAAGCTGCATAAGCCTTTACTGACACAAGCAAACACTAGGATTAAATGCCAGTGCCACCGAAATGAAAAAATAATAGTGAAAAGGAGAGGAGGAAAAAGACAAATGCCATGTGTTGTAATGCCCACCACTTTTCCCCAGCAAAAAAAGAGGCTGAAACAGGAGAATGACCATATACTCAAGGACAGCCTAACCTACATAGTGAGTGTAAGGCTGGGCAGAACGCCAAAGTGAGACTATGTCTTTAAATCAAAAAACTAAAATGAAAAAAATAAACAATGAATGAGACAGAAAAACTATTAAAAAATAAAAAAAAACAACAATAGAGCTGAGTAAAATTTGACTTAAGTAAAATGGGAATTATTGAATGATTCTGTAGAGAAACGAAGGCCATGTAGAGGCATACAGGAGGCAGTGACAAACAGGCTTAGGAATGGCACCTATTGTGCTACAGCACAGCAGTGACCTCTTTCCTCCAATACATTTGCAGTTCACTAGACTGAGGACTTCTAAAAGCTCATGGAAATTTGAAACTCATGGCAAACAAGCAGCTTGAAATGCAGACTTTGGAACATGGCCTTTAGCAGACATTTCATATTTAAATTGAAATAAGAGAAATATAGTACTGCCCTGATTGATGTCAAATGCACCAAGTTTAATGGCTCACAACATTGAGAAATGAAGTCACAAACAAAAGAAGATCAAAAATTTTCTTTGAAAAACAGAATAGCCCTGAATTTTCAGGAGTGGTCTTCTGAGTTTTGGCCACAGACCTATTGTCAGGTGTCATTTATACAGGATAGTCACAATGTGGGTACAGTTTGGGTCTCAAACTATAATCAACCTATAAGCTTATAGCTGCTTACAAATATTATTCATCAGGGGACAAGTCATCCAGAAAAGGTATGTGGAAAGAGCCAAGGCATTTTGTGGGAACAATAGCCCAGTTGATCTGGTCATTGAATATGGTAATTTAGGCTTATCTGAACTTTCTGGGGGAGGTGGTGGTAACTTTAGTACATTTCAAGCTGTTGTTTATCTCTTCAGGAGCACGTAGACATGGTCACTGTATATTCACCTTCAAGTCTGGCTTTCTTCAGCTGTGCCTGTAGCAATGATTGTTGTATTTAGTTTTTTGCATTGACTTTTTGAAGTTCCAGTTCTTCTCTGATTGTATATCAATTTCTGTGTACATTGACATCCTTTGCTAAAATCACAATACTATTTGAATGGATAAGGTGACGTTTAAACATTTAAAAATATTCATTAATGCAGGCCAGGAATTTAGGTCAGCAGGCAGAAACACATGCCTGGAAAGTGCTAGGTTGTAACTTTGATCCCTGGTACCTAAAAAAAAAAAAAGTAATTTAAATGGCAAGGAAAGAAAATAATTTCATTTGTGAAAATGTAGGTTTACAAAATTTATCACTAAATATGTCAATGGCAAATTAAACATTGCTAATAGTCATATTTAGTGTCTAAATTTGTTGGGGCTGGGGATTGAGCACAATGATGCAAGGAGCTGCCTGGAGAGTACAAGGTCATGAGTTCAATCCCTCATACAGAAAAAAAAATCACAGTTGTCAACGATGCAGCGCTATGAGCACATTTATTGAAACTGATACTTGGTATTTAATAGGCTCAATATTTCTTTTGTGATCTATGAAATACCTGCAGATAACATAGCAATTACAGTGAATGATATACTGTCCCCTTTAGGATTGCTATTTTCTGAGTTGTTTTTATTTTTTGTTTTCCCACATACTTGAAAGTTGAAAATGTTGTCTGATGCTAGCTAGAAACACTGTGATAATCATTTTTTCAATTTAATGATATATTTCTCTATATCCACTAAGAAAATTTTATTTGCTACAATTACTCCAAGTCAAATTGATAAACAATTCTTAAAGTTACAGACAGCTGAGTTAGTTAGAAATACAGGCAGCCACACCATGATATAGTGGAATGAAACTCCTGACCTTATATGTCTGGTATGAGTTTGTGTTCTCTAAAGTGCAAGAATGAATTTTAGGAACAACAGAGTTGAAGAGCAGAATATATTTATGGAGAGAAAAAAGTGAAAGTATTTTGCTCTAAATAGGACATTTTGGAAATATGAGGTGGAAATAGGTGACTTTTACCTTGAAGTCACTTTCCCCTCCCCTATTCAACCTACCTTTGGCCAGAAAAGAATCTCAATCAGCTACTTGCATATCAGCAATGCCACCTTTAAGCACCACCCAAGTCAAAACCTATATGTATGCCTCCCACACATTTCCAGAAGAAAAAGCCAGACCCCAGTCTTCATGGGGTTCTCTCCATCATCTTAGAATAAAGGCCATTTTGATTTTATATTCTCTTCTTTACTAAACCAAAAATCCTATCAGAAAGCTTCTGTCTGGGAGAAACAGGAGGGGTTCAGAGCTGGTAGCAAAGGACTGTCTTTTTTAGGGATTTTATAGAATAAAATCATGTCATGAGATAGGTTTAAAGTGGGTTAGATTATTGAAGTTACTGAGGAGATAAATTAGCACAGTAGAGAAGCAGAATATAAGCAATGTAAAAGTGGCCTTTAACTTAAAGAGCGTGGAGAGGAGCCCACAGCCCCCAAGGGTTTGGCTTTTTTTTTTTTCCGACTGACTATGGAGATATGGGGAATATGTGACTTTTGACTGGATGTGGTGCTTGGAGGGGACGTTGATGTCATGCCAGGAGCTGATGGGAATTTTCTTTAGGCCCTTGGGAAAGAAAGATGAAGTTGTAATTAAGGAGAAAGGAGGAAGTGGCCATATGTGTAAGCATCCCTGATTTCCCCTTCTTCCACTTTGAACTACCACCATGAGGTCCTGTAATTGTTTCTAGGGTAAAACACTTTGAAGTACATCCTTCGATTTGAATGAGGAAATCAAAACAAAGAATTTTTGCTATCTGTCTTCCTCCACGGCTGTTGGTAAACCATTCATAAGAAATATTTTCAGTCATTTCCTTAATGCATTGTCCATACCAAAACCAAAATTATAGATCAGTTCACGTTCAGAAAAAGAAGCAGCACTTAAAGGCAGGGATAAAGGCCTTCAATGCAAGTATCCCTGGCAAGGTGAGATCAACATTGGGTGATACAAACTACTACTGATTTATCTGACTTCAAGAAAGAGAAATGTTTATTCTGATATTGCTATAGTGGAATAAATCTCCTGGTCTACTATGTCTAATATGAGTTTTTTGTTGTCTAAAGTCAAAGAATGAATTTTAGGAACAACAGATATTAAGAGAAGAATACACTTACTGAGAGAAAGAAAGCTACCTGAGAGAGAGAAGGGGTCCTGATCAGGTTGCCAAACACTGTCCTTTCTAGGGACGTTTATAGAGTAAAATAATGTGGTGAAATGAGTTTAAGGTGAGGAAAACTAGGAATTCACAATGCAGACGGGCATAAGATGAAACAGAGCTATGGTAGCCAATAAGATTAATAGTCAGTTAATGTTGATTAAATTGGGAACAAAGGAGGAAGGGAGTCACATAGAAAGCAAGCATTCTTAGGCAGCTGTGACTCTTCCCTTAGGGGTTTGGGAGGGTGACTCCTGAGTTCATCAGGATGATACGAACTATTTAGAATGTTAGTCTTTAGGATAAGGATACATTTCTTTGAATGGTGACACCTGACTTCCTCAGAGTGCTAGGAAATTATGTAGAACATCAGTCCTTAGGATATGGATGAGTTTGCTTATCATTTGTGTTGAACCTTGGCCCATAGTATGAGGTGTCAGTCTTCCCCATATTTGCAAGGTATCTGGTCTCTGGCATGGGCTCCTTGGAGGATCTAGCCCTGTCTCATGCCAATAGTATTTCAATAACTCAGGTGGCTGTAATAGTACTGTTTGGAAAATTGATTACAGATGTCTTGTGCTCTTGGGTAAATGATCTGGGGATGACAATGTGCAATGTATATACCAGTGCTGCCACTTGATTGACATGTTTTGAAATTTTAATTTTAGCTGATTTGTTCTTTTTTCCTTGAAATAAAATGGATTTAAAATTAAAAGCCTGTGGTAAAGCTCTTCAGTACAAACACTCCTGTGTCAAGCTGAGTTCACCACTGTTGAAGAAAGCAGCTCCACAAGTCTCTGCACTATGTCTATCATTTGGGATCCTCCCTTGCAGGGAGGGATTCCTTTTCCTGTTTATTCTTGACTCAGAAGGAGGGCAGTAGAGCAGGAGTCAATCAGTGATGAAGGGGTAGGCTATATGAACTGTCCGATCAGGCGGGACATTGCTGGCTGTGACTTCTGTCTCTTCCAGTGTCTCAGCATGATTTACCTGTTCTGAGTACAATACTGGTAGCAAAACGCTTGCTGGATCTCATTTAGTACTTTCGATGTCCTGTGACCTGATTAACAAAGAATCTGAGAGATCCTGGAGCCATGGAATGGTGAGGTTGTGGATGGGAGCCCAGAAATAGGTTGGATTGTTTGAAACGAGTTATGGGATTTTAGGAGTAGTTCTTGTGTCTAGAGCCTCAGGTTTTTCATTAGCTTCAGTTCTTGAGGTCCTCCAGCATTGGCCATGGCTGACTCACTCTCCCTTTTGCCTTTTGCTGTTGGCAAGGGTGATTTGGGATCCCAAGAACCCTGGCTTCACTATGACAGCAGCAGACTCAAGTATCATCTTTGAAATTCACTGCAGGCCTGGTAACTGCACAATCTTAGGCATTGGAAGGAGCTTGAGAAGACCCTGACTATAATGCTTTTTGTATCTTGTAGAGCAGTAATGAGCTAGGTCTCTGCTCTCTTTCCTCAGCGTAGCAGATCTGTGGTGTCTCATACCCACAATTGCTCAACTTAATCTTGGGCTTTTTAGTGTTTATAGTGATCTCCTATATTTATAGTATATTCTCATATTTCCATCCTCATGACAGGTAGTGGCAAAGGTCCTGAGAATTCAGAGATGTGTACTAATGTGCCTCAGTGGAGAAAGGCTTCCCAAACAGCTCGTGAAATCCTGTGTATTATACAGATCAGTGCAAAATAATTGCTGAACATACTTAATTATTTAGGTGGCACACCTGCTCACCGACTAGGTTTGTGAGAACAGCCATAGAATTTTGAAGTCTGAGAAAAATGAAGCAAATATGAAAGTGTTATCAAGCACAGGGTAAAAATCTGTGAAGGACAAATTCCAGAAAGGGCTACATGTTAAATTCTCATAGAAAAATGCCAAAATTTAGGTATTTGCATGGACACATGATATCCTTCTGAATGGAAAGGAATAGGGGTGTCATCTCTGAATTAAGAGCTGATTTAGTAGCATGGTTGTTCAGTTTATATATGGAAATCCTCTGCAATGGGCTTACTAAGTGGTGTAAAGGAGAAGCCCTACATAGAAATTTTGCAGTGATATCAGTAGTTAGGAATGAAGGGTTTTCTGCTTAGGATGGATCAGCGGAGTGTGGAAAGGATGTGGTAGTGACTGACAGGATGCTGGGAGCCAATAGCAGGACATAAAAGAGAGGGTCTTCACTGAAATTCAGGTAGTTCTTAGAGTAAGTATGAAGTTAAAGCTAGGTTCTGATTGCTTCCTTGATGTGATGAACATCAAGCTCTGGCAATAATCAGTATTCCACATTCCTCTCAACCAATGAATTTTGTGTTTCATGCTTGAGATCTAATATAGATTATCTCTAATTATGCCTGAGTATCATGAAGGTGAAATTTGATTTTTTTTTGTACCAATGATCATACTCATGACCTATGCTTTCCAGGCAGGCATTCATGCCACTAAGCTAAATACCCAATTGTGGGAGTGTTTTCTTTGTTGTATGGAAGATATCCACATTGTTTCTCAGAAAGTGTTGAATATTGTTGGAATTTTTCTGTATTTTATGGCTAGAATTTTTTGAAACAAACCAAAGGTGTCTTATGCAATCCCTTTTGAAGTTTCACTTTGTCTGTGGGGTGTTTTACTCAGGGTTTCTCCATTTTAGACAGCTCTGTAACTTAGGATAGCCCCAAATTCAAGGAAGAACTCTTTCACAAGCCTCCCAAGATATATTTCTTATATCTGAATTGAAAGTGATCACTTGGTGACAGTGAATTATAATTTACAGCTTGGGCCTGGTTTTATTTTATATACATATTTTTAAAATACAGCTGTTTTCCAACTAATCAAATAATTACAGGATGATGAAGGCTTTTTGACCTTCAAGAACTGATTTTGGGGAAGTCCATAATAACTACAATAATGTCTTCCATTCTCTTCATAGTAGCCGTCTTTATCTTTATGTACGCTGAATTTGAACGTAAGAGACTAGACTAATATCACTCTGAAGAGTGAATAATAGTATACGCAGAAGGAGAAAGGGGAGGAATTGCCTTAAAAAAGAAGGCAGAGGACATTGTTAAAAGTGTGTCAGGATTTAAAAGCTATAGTAGCCTTATTGCTCTGTTTAGTTTGATTATATTTTGTTCCGGGTCTGTCCACTCATAATACATTTGAGAGCACAGAGATATAACCCAAAAATATCAGGTTATACCATGGTAACTATCCTTAATTTCCTATTAACTTAAACTGAAGCCCTGTGATACTTATATTGTCTTACTATGACTGATCTTTTTTAAGCTGTTTTGTCTGAATGCTATTTGGCCTTGACTGATTTTATTCACATTTGGTAAGCTTGCTGGTCTCAAGTCTAAGAGTAGAGGCAACTACTCTGAAGATGACAAGATGTAAAAGATAAGTATTGGGGGCCTGGGGATTTAGCTCAGTGGATTAAACACCTGCCTGGCAAGTGTGAGGTCTTGAGTTTGATCCCCAGTACCACAAACATAAATGAATAAAAGATATCCATTCCAGGTTTGATTATTAACTGCTTTCACATCCTACAATATCTTCAAAGTTGTGTTTTTATAAAAATAGCTATGCAATGTTATGCTTAACTATATAATGTCTGATGATGTGGACAATTCTCTTGATAATAACAAGAGAAAGCATAGTAAGTACTTTATACCACCTAATATTGTGGTCTTACATGTCTTTTTCATATCATGATTTTCTAGGAATTTGTTTTGTTATCTTGTTTTGATCTATTTTTCCCCATAATACAGAAAGGATAGATATAAACATAGAAAATAACACATGGGAAGAATTTCTAAACTATTTATGGGAGCAAATTATATAATACATGATGTAATGAACAGATAGTCTGAAGAAGAGACACTAAGAAACCCAATGCAAATTCTGTAGCATTGTGATATAAAATTGAGCAATAATATTAATTAGCCTAGTCTCTTATTTTTTGGTGAATTGTAATTTTAAAACTACATTTGCTTTAATCTTTTAATGCACACACTTCTTTTTCTCTTTCATAAATGATGTTTCTGAAGTTGAGCAATATTTGGCATTAAGATATACATTTATAGACGCTTGGATTGTGTGGTTTTGACAAAGTTGTGTTCTTTTCACATAACTTGTACATTAATGAATGTTATGTTTTCGATGTTGTGCTGAGATAAGATACATGCTGATTTTCTAGCATCACTGGATATCATACCATGTACATTATGGTGCCTGATTTTCTTTCTCAGTGGTGCCAATATTTGTCATTTAAATAAACCATTGCTTTTCTAACCATCAGAATTTTACCTGTTATGTGTTTATTGCATCTTTACTTTGCTAGTAATGTTTCCCCACATGTACCAAAAGTAAACCATACTACTGTGAATTTCTGATTGCCCCATACTGACAGAACCATAACTTGTCTCCAATGGCACATCACAAAATACATTAATATCTCCAGAAATTATAAAATTTGGCATGATTTATGAGTAACCATACTTTGAAATGAATTTTTCTTAAATCTGGAGTTTTTTTGGGGAAAAAGATTGTTGTTGGATGTATCATGCAACTGCCTTTATTTTATTCCTTGATGCTGTGAATGCATTATATATTTTGTAATTATTACTGCTTTTTCCTAAAACACTGAAGTAATGGCATGAAGGGAAACCTAAATTTTGAGCTGTAAACACAGTAAAAATACATTTGCTAAATTAAGATTCAGATTGTGTTCTGTTTTACTGAATTGTGAGTGTATACAATGGTATATCTCTTTATAAGGACCGGTGCCTGACGTTTGTGGTGTGTGCCGAGTATTTTTAAACACATACCCTGGGCCATGAGTCCCAGTTGGTTTCCTGTGGCCTGTGGTTTTCACTTCCATTTTAACATTCAAGTAATTAGGAACGTGTTTAATGCGTGTTGTTGAATACAAAATCTGCTTAAGTTCCAATGTAATTATTTTATTAAAACCTGTTGTGTCATGAAAACACAAGTGAGCATTGCATTAAATACCCCTATCCAGTGAGGATAACTTGCCCATGTCTCAATTATCCTTGGAAGAATACATTGCTCACCTGTTGGGTAATCACCACTAAAACTATATCTATTTTGTACCTGAAGTGCCTGACATACTTCACAAAGTAAAAGACATTTTGAAGTACGTTATTAGCCTCTATGCACTACAGCAGGTAGCCAGATTTCCTGCAGCACATTTCTGCTTACATCAGTGGGAAAATTTGGAGTTTATATTACAGCTAATAATAGAAGACTGAATCTATAATACATATATACTGAGTACATGCACTTTCTCATTTTATCATGAAAGTAAATCTTGCTGGTCCTATTGATGCATGCTTGTAATCCTAGCACCTCAGGGGGCTTAAGTTAGTGGAAGAGGAATTTGAGTCCAACCTACACAATTAGTGTGACCCTGTCTCAAAATATATCTTCAAGTTCTGCAGATGTAGCTAAAAGCTTTAGTACTCCTCCCTTTCCTGCGCAGCATCAACATTTTTTAATACTCACAATTACACATCAATAGTTGTCCTTTTATCACTTGGCCACCTAGCAGTTATCCCCAAGAATCACTTGGGAAGCACATTTGTTTATGCAGTGGCCATCCTGAGCATCATTGGGACAGTTGTGAATTTAACCCATTCTTGTACTGAAAACAGTAGAATTGTCACTTTTATGTTCCTTGTTATTTTATAAAAACTAACAAAATGTACACAGTTTTGGATCATTTTGTATTTAAATAATTGCATTGGTAAGGAGTTACCTATAAAGTTTGGCTAATGGAGACTTCTTTAGTCCCAGCATCAGGAGAGAATGAGATGGGATGATCATGGCTTAGAAGCTGACTTTGGGAGGCAACTGCTAGATGATTTGGCAGAGTGTGAAGCAGTTGTTTTAATCCTTGCATTTGAAGATTAAGGAAACAAGAATTTTGAGGTCAAGAATATAAATGTATGATAGAACAAAAAATCACTACTTCTAATTTTGATTTTACTTTCACTCAGGAAGCATACTTTTTATTGAAATTTGTGTAGCAATTTCAAATATGCCTCTATTAGAGTAAAACATAGTGAAACATGAAATAGCCAGACATTCCATGTTCTGAACATAGAGGTATTAAAAAACATTTTTTAATGCTATTGCTGCTGTTTTGTGTAGAAAATAAGATAGGGTGACAAAGCAAGCAAAAGGACTTTGTAAGGTTTTAATCCTCCTGCATAAACATAGAAGCCACAAAAAGTCAAACAAAATGATTAAATAAACTACAGAATGAAAGAAATTTTACCTGTTACACCCTGATATCTAACATGTAAAACCAATAGGAACCTGAAAGGAACACACATTTATCAGCATATGTATAACTAGCCAAGAAATACCTGACTAACTATTGAGCATTTTTGCCCAATAGAGAAATTCAAATAGGGACATCATCTCATTGCAGAGAAAACAAATCACCACAAGATCTAAGGAACATACATGAGACTGCAAGAGTAAAGCAACTATTTAACTTTGTTGGTGGAAATGTAGGTAAGTAGTTCACCTACTACCGAAGTCAGTTTTTAAAGTATTCAAAAGACTAAAATTAGTAATTCTCATTAGTGCAGTGGTTCCTTTAGTGGGTCTCTTCCCCAAAGAGTTAAGGACATATTGCTGTGATGCATGCAGCTTCCTGTTACTGCAGCAATAGTCATTTTTCTGTGGAGAGCAGCAGCAAGCACTGCTCCATCACCACCAAATATCAATGATGAACAATATATACTCACCAGTGTACTCCATTTGGTAAATGGTGTGATATTTTATTGTGAAATGGGCTGTAAGTTAGGGTTTCCTAGTAGGCAATAGGTCAGTATAAACATGATAGTCATGCTAATGTCACAAGGCAACCACTAGTACACTATTATATTCATTAGATTTGATATATTTATCTTTTTGAGTAAGCATGTTGCTATGAAGTCCAGGCTGGCTTTGAGATCACTTTGTAAACCAGAGTGGTCTCAACAAGTCTCCTCCCTCAGTGTCTCAACTAATGGGCTCCATGCATGAGCCACCAGGCCTAGTTTAGATTTGATATATTCAGTGTATTCAGTATATTTTACTTCAATTGTTTTTGTTGTTAAAGTATTTCCACTATTTTACCTCCAGCATCCGGAGAAACCTCGGCCTTGTTGAGGTGGTGATGTGCATACCACCAGCCTCATGACATTCTCTCCTGGGTTCAGTGCTGTCAGGGTACTGCAGTGAAACATAGGCGTACATAACTGTTTCTTTTTATACATTCCTTAGAAAAGATTTTTAAAATTTCCATGGATAATCAGAGGGTCAATTACCCTGACTATAGTTTCATTCAAATGCCCCAGTTATGTAGTGTGTAGGACACAGAGATAGAAACATATCACATATTTCCAGGGAGAGGTTTGTCAAAGCAGATGTAAAAAATACTTTGTGAAGGTTTGTGTTCCTGATTATTTCATTAGAATGAGCCTCAGGTTTTCTCACTGTTGTTTATGTGAAGCAGACCAGATGATCACTTTAATATATGAAGTGATATAAAGCCTGTTTGGATTTTAAGTATCTAAAGAACTGCTCTGGTGCTGTGGCCTGCTTAGTAATGGTCAAATTGGATTACCCAGTGAATGAAGTCTTCATGGTTTGGGAACAGAATATCCATTGATGGATTGTTTAAAAGAGCATTCAAGGAGAAATAGAGGGAAAGGAGGTGGGATGTTGATTCTCATGGAGAAGCAGGTAGCACTGGTTTTCCAGATATGATCTTAGCCATCATCATCATCATCATCAAAGAAGCTCAGGTCCTCATTATTGCTGTGCATGGCTACTATCCTCTTTTGCAGATCTCTGGTTTTTACCTTGAGCTTCATGCCTTGGCTCCAGGAATGATCACTCAACTTTGTGGCATAGATTCTATGACCAAAGGAACAGAGTTTCTAGCTACCAACACTGAACTTTGAGCCTTCCTAGTGCACTACCTTAACAGAGACTTTCATGACACATTGTAAGTGCCGCTAAGTCTCCAGGTAAATATTTGATTGTCCTTGCCATGGGATCAATTTTTTCAGCTGTACTTGTGCTGGATATTGTCATAGCCTTCAAGTACTCAGTTTGATTTTTTGGTCTCTAGAATCTGAAAAGCTCTACATCTCTCTAAATCTGACATTCTGGGATAAATATTTTTAAATTATCTTATTAATTATAAATTCCATGTTAAGTTTCTTTCCTCGCAAACCCTGAATATAACAGATGGGAAAGGATAAGATGTGACATTTTTGAGACAGGAGAAATTTCTTTAGTTACCTAATGTTATATGCCATTTTTCTCTTGAAGAGAAACCCAGCTATATCAATAGCTTGATTTTCAGGACTGTTGATAGCTTCTCCAGCACTATCAAGCCATTACATTGTGTGTTGCATGGGCAAGAAATAGGTGTGTTAGGAACCTGCATGGTGCTGCCAGTCACCTGAACATGAGCCTTTGCAACCTATGCTGTCTGGCCTCTGTGTACCTCAATTGTCACTAAAGGATGCACTCACAGAGGCAGTAATTTTTCATTGGAAAATAATTTGAAAGTCTCTCAAGTCTTTTACTGATGTTCTGATGTCAGGAAAAATGTAGAATGCACAACCAAAGTTCCCAAAAATAATTATGATAACAGTATATACCTATCTGAACTCAATTAACATACAAAAATGCAAACCCAGACTACAAAAATGCTTTGAAAGACGTTTCTATGAAACCTGACACTACTTTGGAAATCCCTGGTAAGTTTTATAAGGTCCCTACTACTTTTCATGATTCCCTACCTCCTGCGACAGCTGGCCTGGTTGTTTCCTGTTCACATGCATCAAAATCAGCAACTCTTGTGATTCCTGATGTCATTGATGGTGCTTATACAGGCATATTGTTGATTCAATTGTGATCTCTCTTACCCATTCAGCTAAATGTTTCTGAATCTGTAGCTCAACTGTCTTGTCGTATGTCTCCTCTAGAGCTTGTCATGTTATTTGTGGAAATCAAGGCTTTGACTGCAATTTGGTGTCTTATGCTATTCCCATAGGAGATGCATGCCGAAGCCTCTCTTTAACTATTGACCACCTTTCCTTTTCAAGTTTGCTACTGGAGCTGATGTTTCTCTTTTCTTCACTAACTTGGTGATATTTTATTTCCATTGTCAATGCTATTCCCTCTCATCTCTTGAGATGTACTGGAACACCTATAGACCTTAGAATTGATTTAATCACTACTATCTTGCCACTTACTAAGGCTTACTTTTCCTTTTGGCTGTCCTCTGCTGTTCCCTCTGCAAACACAGGGCTGTAGAATTAGCTCAGTGGCATGAATGCCTGCCTTGCAAGTGCACAGTCATGATTTTAATCCATTGCTCTTTGAATCCCCACTTTTTAAAAAATTTTATTTAAAAGGAAAAAGAGAAAAAACAAAACAAAGTGTTGTAAGTGTACAAGTAATACAGACTAAAAAAAAACTTTAAGAAATCACCAGTTAATAGATTATATATTATCATCTTAGAGATACTTGCACATGTCACAGTATCAAAGCATACAAAGTGGACATTCAAACAATGAGACTGTAAACAGTTGTCTTCAATGATCCAACCAAAAATATTAATACGGTCATCTATTTAACATCCCTGAACACACTTGCAGTTGTATCCTTTAGACCACTTTTTTCCCTCTCTTTTTACAACACAATTTACACAATTTGGGTTTTATTACTCCTTAGTTCTTATTACTTTTTTTTGGAAGAGAATAAAGTCAAATATAGCAAAACAAAGCTGTCAGTCAAAACCAAGGATAGACATAGCACATGATGTAAAAACAGAGTAAAAGCTTATCAAAAATTGTTACCATAATGCCTCTTGCTTCCTTAAAAAGAATTGTCTATCTCATTAGGTATTACAGGTTGAACTAAACAGTAGAGAATAAGACCAATAAAACCTAAACATTGTAAACATTACACAACTTCCAAAGGAGATAATAGTCAAATCAGAATGGGCATCTTAATGAATCTTATTGCCTTCTAAGTAGTTGCCTATACTCTTAAACTTGATACGATCATACAGAACGGAACAGAGTCTAATCAGTCAAAACAAGATAGTGGGAATATTACAGGACTTCAAGTCAAGTTAATAGGAAATCAAAAAATTACTATAATACATCCTGCTAATTTCTTTTAATTTTTCTCCTGAATTGAAAATCTTAAAAAATAACTAAATAATATTTTTAATGAATAAGGGAGAGATTGACATAAAAGAGAACATAACAACATAACAATACAGGTCAAAGCATGACAATTTCAGCAACCTACTGCTTCACACAAATAACCTGACTTAATAGTAGTTACCATAGTGTCTGTCTTTTTCCTTGAAATATTTGAATATAATTTAATATACTATAGCTTCAAATATTTCCATATCAAGCATCCCAGAATAAAGCCATTCCAATTAATAAGTGAAAATTTTGTAAGGCTTCAAGGCCACATAATGGGGAATCATGTGAATCCCCATTTTATATAATCCACTCTTGTAGCTTGAACACTTATTTGTAAGAGGACAATATGTAAACATCAACCAGTGATTTTTTATAGTTTAGTTTGTCTTTGAAAGCATATATCTTTTCTACCTGTTTTCTGTTTTGTTTAGTCTATTTTAAATAGAAAATAAGAAAAGAATATCTCCTCTCTTTAAACAATTAAAAAAGAAAAATGCACTTCCTGCACAGGTTTTACTATTCTCTTCATGGCGCTATTTACTTTAGGTCAGTTGTCTGTCTCAATGAGGCTGTTTTCTTCCCTGATTCAAATACATTCTTGCCAGTATATACCTCTGACAAACGCTTTTGTATGATACAAAACTCCCCAAGACCCATGTGGGCTAGAGCTGATGCCTCTGTTGATCTGGGGAAGGGACATCCTCTGTGTTTTTGCTAAGGTCTTGTGTGGATTTCTGCTAATTGTGTTTGCCCTGTATGGAATGAGTTGGCATCACAGGCTACAAAATGCAATTCCACCATTTCAAATCTCCCTGAATCAGGCCTTTGATCATTTTCATAAGATCTCTACTAGTTGGTCTAAAGCAAATCCATTTGGTTGATTCATAGTTGTAGATTTGAAATTTGTAAGAAGGTATTGTAATTTGGCTTGATTAAGGATATGCTTGAGTGCACTCCGATTTCATAAGATGTTTATCAATCTGTCCATATATCAGTTGCCTGTTTGTCCAGTCCATTTTTAAGCAGTTGCTGGGAATTGCTGAGCTAGTCATTGTTCATACCTGTAAAGCAGAAAGCAAAAATACCCATACAGGCACAGAACATCTGGGAAACATGCTGAGGGCATGGAATGCTTGAGGTGAACAGGTGTTCCAGCACTGGGAGCATGGGGTTTAAGAGGGCAGCTAGTTTAACAAAGAGGCATGGTACAAGTACATAAATGGCCTTTGGGGAACTTAAATATTCTCACAGACGCCGACAAGTTGTGTGCTGATTTCTGTGCTTGTTTGAATCCACACTGATCATCTGTCTGTTTGTCCCTTTGTCCACTCTGCAAACAGCTGTTCCTTTCATTTTAAGCTCAGTAACTGTTCTTTTTTTCCAAGTTTGCATTGTTTGATCAAAGACATGTTTGGGTTGTGAATTTATGAGGCATGGATTCACATTGGTTGCCAGCTGCTCGAAATGTCACAAAGACTGGGTATATGAATGCAATATGTTGTTATTCAACACTGATTTATAGTCTCATTATTTAGAAATTATATTATTACGATGAATAAACAAAGTCCTGGTGGAGAAAAGATGGTGGATAGGTAACAGCAGGCTACAGAGACTCTCTGAGATGTTAACTTAGATTCTAAAAATAATACAGCATAGTGAGACCCAGGCAGAGGGAGATAGACCCTCCCAAGCCTGGAATAAATTAAGCTGAGAGAAACCATTTAAAAATACAGTCCCAGTGCTTCTCCTGAAACAGCTACAGTCTCGGTGCTGCCACTTGAAGTTGCTGCCACTCCTACACTTGATCTCATGCAGCCAAGATTTATGGAACTACACAAAAGCTCATCATTTTAATCTTACTGGAGATGCATTTGCACTGAGGATGGGAGCCGGTGATCTTAACTGACAAGCTGAGCTGGCAGGGAACCCTGCATGTGAATGAAGAAGCAGGAGTACAAACAAAGGAACTACAAAGGCTATTCACAAAAATAAGGAAAACATCCCAAGCATTGGAAAAGGAAAAGATACTCTGGTGTATCAGGTGTACAGAACTCCAGCCACCTAAACCAAAACTGAACTACACATAGGCATATAATAATCAAGATCCCAGAAATCCAATAAAAGAACAGAATATTAAAATCTGTCAGAGACAAGAAACAGATCATTTATAAGGGAAAGTCCATCAGAATTACATCAGACTTCTCGGCACAAACTGTCAAATCAAGAAGAAAATGGAGTGAATCATTCCAAGTTGTGAAAGAAAATAACCTATGGCCCAGATTGATGTATCCTGATAAATTTTCCTAAAAATTAATGGAGAAACAAGATGCTTCCAAGATAAAGAGGAACTGGGAGAATTCACAACCATCAATCCAACCCTACAGAGAATACTATAGGACATTCTAAAGAGAAAGAAAATCACCAGTATTTCAGGAACAGTGGTAGAGAGGCCACAATGAATGGAGCAAAAAGCAAAGTGAAGAAGACAAATAGACAACTGATGACAGAAAAAGAGAACAACAGAAATGAGACAGGGAAGGTTGGATATAATTTCTAATGCAGATGTTCTATATACACTAAATTAAGGAAAAAAAGAGAAAATCACAGGCAGAGTGGATCAAAAAATAGGGCCAACTGAGATGCTCTTTATAAGAATGATAATTGACCTGAAGAAGGGTATTTGGACCAAAATTGAATATAAGAAAATAGAACTCAATGTGATAGGGAACGAGAGAGTAATAGGGGCAACTGGACCAGTATTTATTGGTAGGTTGGAAAGACAGGCTTTAGTAAGTAAAGAAATACAACTAGAGATCAAGGCCAGGAGTGAGAAAGTTCAGAAACATTTAGATAAATAGCAGAACAAGGGTGTTGGGGAGGCCCAAAAATACACAGTACACCCTGGGGAGTGAAAGAGGAAGAATAGTCTTTAAAAAGACAGAAGGAGATATTGTTATAAGTGTATCAGGAATTAAAACCCATATTACTTGTACCACTCTGCTTAGATAGAACTTATTCCCTCCCAGTTTTTATATAAGCACTAGATCTTAGGGCACAGACAGCTATCCCAAAAATATCAGGATATACCACAGTAATCAACTTTAATTTCCTGTTAACTTAAACCAGATCCCTCTATAACTTATACTGTTATATCATTACTGCTTTTAGTTAAATCTAATTTGTTTGACTGCTTCTTGTTATTGACTATTTTATTCAAAACCGTTAGGTTGATAGTATCATCAGAGTGTAGACAACTATATTGAAAATAGCAATGATTCACTATAGTACCCATTCTGATTTGATTAATATCTGTTTTTGTAGCTCTACACTGTCTACAAAGTTCTATTTCTGTTAATACTGTTATGCACTGATATATTCAATTATACTTTATCTGATGATATAGCCATTTTTATTGATGGTAACAAGAGACAACACAATAACCATGGTAGAACTCCTTGTACAGCAGTTT
This sequence comes from Cavia porcellus, assembly GCF_034190915.1. Classification (NCBI taxonomy): domain Eukaryota; kingdom Metazoa; phylum Chordata; class Mammalia; order Rodentia; family Caviidae; genus Cavia; species Cavia porcellus. The sequence continues at coordinate 8,736,372 of NW_026947515.1, forward strand.
TATATGTCTTTTTAGTTTTATGTGTCTCTAGGATTATGTTTCACTCTGTCCTGCTTTGTTCTGTTTCTCCCTCTAATATAGAAAGAATAGTAACACATGGTAAGATGCATGCTTCCATAAAACCTATCAACAATTTACAAGAACTGATCTTATGACACATGATGAAATGAACAAATACTTTGAAGGAGAACAAAGGGGACTACAGTACCCAGTGCTGATTCCATAGTGTCATGATGTGAAATCAAGCAATATGATTAATCTTCAATTAGAGTGATTTTAATCTGCTTTGGTTTGTTTAAACTCAACATAAATGAATATATGGATAAATACATACATGTTTAAATGTATAGGATTGATTGCCATATTACTTAGTTTTTATTAGATAGTTGAACAGAACTATTTGCAGTCTCCCTGTTTGAATTCCCATTTATATGTTGCACTTTTGTATCTTGAACAATTATTTGTAAGAGGACAATATGTAAACATAAACTAGTGATTTATTACTGTTTATTCTTTTCTTTAAATGTATGTGCTATTTATGCCTTCTTTCTGTTTTGTTTTGTCTTTCTTTAAATAATAATAAATTTTAAATGATAAATAAATAAACAAAGTCCTTTAGCAGCGAGATTAGTGGACCAAGCTCCGATTGATAAATAAGAAAGCAGCTGTCTGGTAACATTTTTAACCAGTTTTTGTCCATTGATTAGAGACCTCAATGATCTCCAGAGCATTATAGGAGACACCTCACATAAATTTATGAAATGTATTCCTAAATGTTCACATTGGTCATTATCAAATGAAGTAATACATATTTTTGGTTTGATGATGCTTGTATAAATGTTTCACATGGTTATGACAGTTGATTGTAATCAACTATATGATGTATTGCATATATTCATAATTCTGGATGCATAAGACTCCATGATTGTAAAATGGGGATTACTTATTGTAACAGATTTTTGTCTCATGTGCACACCTTTGCTGATCACAAAGACTTGTGAGATTCACATTCAACTAAAGATCAACAAGTTGTTCAATAATACATAAAAAAACTCGTTGTGTATTAGATGAGGGTGATTGACTAAAAGGGATATTTTATGTCAAAACAGAAATTTAGATTATTACAAGAATTTTATGATTGTCATGATGCAATACTATGTATGGTTCTGATTCCTGATATATTATGTAAAATATGCAACTGTTAATACTGTAGGTATTCAAATACTAAAATGTCCTTGGAGAAAAGAAAATAGGATTCATTTAATGTTCTAAGTTGTTTCATGTTTAGATAAAATAGTAATGTTAAACTTACTGCCTCTAATATACTCTATTGTTACCAAAATCTTCTTTTGGATGTTTGACAGGTAAGGATTGGAAGCCAAAACTTAGAGAAACAGATGGGCTAAATATATAGCCAATATATTGGCCCCAGGCCTTCAAGGGTGGTGGAGACCCAGGATATAAAATAACCTCTGATTCCATCATCCTAAGATATTCAGTGAATCCCTGGTTGTCTCATCAAGAAGATGATGAGACCACAAAAGAAAGTCACCTTCAATGCAAGGTGTGCCTAAGAAGAGTCACCAGGAGAAAAATCTCCCAAGTTTTCACAGAGAGCAATGTGGTCAAACAATGGCTGTGACTCTAAGTGGCTGACACTGACAGAAGAGCCATGAGGTGTTATGCATGGTTCTAAGATAACTCCTGAGAAGACCTAAGTGACCTTGGTAGGAAGTAAGTAACTGACTGTAGTTGTCATGGTTTATGCATGTGTCCCGCAGGCCTCATAAGTTTGCATTGTGCATTTGTGATGATTCATTGTCTAGTGCTTGGACTGATGGTGTCAGTGCTAAACCCACATTAGGGTGGAGCCAGGATGTAATTCAATGGCAGGAAGAAGGTGTGTCTTGCTTTTTGCTGGTTCCTGCTTGCTGTTTGCAGCCTCCATTAACTGTGGTCCAGACATAACTGCCTGTCTTGGAGCCAACTGAGTGTGAACTGAAACCTGCAAAAACTGTAAGAAATAAACCTTTCCTTTCTCAAATTGGGCATCAGGTATTTTGTCTCAACAACAAGTAAAAAGTAATGAAGACAGAATTTGGTACCTAGGAGTGGGGTCATTTGCTGTGACTATACTTGACCATGTTTTTCGAGAGGCTTTGGAAATGGCTTGTGGGCAGAGTTTGGAAAGGTTTGGACATGTCGCCTGAATGTGTAGAGCTGGAACAGATTAGGCTGTTCTGTAGAGGGGATTCTGGTCAGAGCTCAGGAGACCAGAAGGCTGATAGAGGGCCTGATGGTAAAGACCAGGCTTGGGAGGTTTCTGTTGGGAAGAAGGACTGCATTGGTTGTTGGACTCCACATGATATGTGTTATGGCTTGGCAGAAGGTTTGTCTGCATTTTGCTCCTTCCCAGAGATTTCCTGAGACTGAGACAAAGGGCAATGGACTGATTAATCTTGAAAAAGAAATTAAAAAGCAATCAAACCTTGAGGCTGTGGCATGGCTATTGTTGGGGGCTTTTAGCCAGATTTATGTTGCATATCAAAAGCAAAGAGATCAGCAGGATAGTGTACAATGCTGTGAGTTTGGCCAGAAGGAAAATTCCAGGAAGACTGTGGATTGCAAAGACAGAGTTGAGATTTTGATTCCTGAGGAGAAACAGAGAGATAAGAAAGATGGCCCCGGGGCATCATAGAAAGGCTGTCCCCACCCTGTGCAGCCTCACAGCAAAAGTGAAAGAATTTGCTCAGAGGGAAAAGCTGCAGAGTTCCATGTTCCAGAATGATGACAGAGGCCACTTGAGGTTCCAGAAGGGTGGCAACTTAGATAAGCTTTTCCTCACAATCAGGTAAACAGAGCCCTGCAATCCAGGCAACTGAGCCCTATAGCCAAAAGACAGAAAATCCTAGGTACTGCTCCAGTCAGCAGCAAACCTTGGTGGCATCCACAAGGTGCTGATTTTAGATGCAAGGAAAATGCACAAATTCTGAGTCAAGATGGCATCCACCTCAATTGCAAAGTGCCTGGGAGGCCAAAAAGTGTGCCCCTGAGGGGGCAATTTGTGAAGACGTAAGGGTGAAGCCAAAGGTGTGGTGGAGACTGCAGAAGTTTGGAAAAAGCAGGAATGTGGATGCTCCAAGGGAAGGTGAAAAAAGTGTGATAGAAGATTTAAGAGAAAAGCTGTGGGAGTTAATATCACTGGAAGTGTCTTGGGGGTGGACCTCCCCAAGCCTTTTGGAGTTTGTAACCAGATTGCTTCTGATGTTGAACATGGAATTCGAGGACTTAATGTTCACCTTGCTGGACTTTTGTTTCCAATGCTTTATATTCCCCTTCTTGTAACTTTTGAAATGGTAATGTTTACCTTGTGCCTTTGCATTTGAGAAATGTTTAACCTTGTTTCATTTGTACAGGGGTTACAGTTAAGAGTTTGCCTTAGATCTTGGAGGAGACTTGGGAATTAGACTGTTCACCAATGCTGAAATCTAGGACGTTGGCAACTATTGGAAGTGGAATAAATGTCTTTTGTATAATGGATGTACATGAGTCTTGGGGGCCAAGGGTGGAATGTCATGGTTTATGCCTGTGTCCCCCAGGCTTCATGAGTTTGCATTGTGCATTTGTGATGGTTCATTGTGTAGTACGTGGATTGATGGTGTTAGTGCTACACCCACATAGGGGTGGAGCCAGGATGTAATATAATGGCAGGAAGAAAGTTTGTCTTGCTTTTTGCTGGTTCCTGCTTGCTGTTTGCACCTGCCATGAACTGAGGCCCAGCCATGCCCACCTGCCTTGGAGCCAACTGAGTGTGGACTGAAACCTCCACAAACTGAAGAAATGCACCTTTTCTTTCTCGATTTGGGCTTCAGGTATTTTGTCTCAGAAACAAGTAAAAAATAACTAAGACAGTAGTTAATGCAGGTCTCATGTTAGCTTGGCTTAGGACGTCCTGTAGGAAATTCAGGCCTCTGGAAGATATAGTGCAATATAAATGCTTGGCTGTGGGGGAAGCTAGGATCACTAACATCCTCTGACAATTGCTGGCTATACTGTTAAATGACTACTGTTATGAACTGATGGACTATGATGAGTTTAAATTGGAGTTCTCCTCAATGCTTCCCCACCTTAAGCTGGCTACCCATCCTGGGAGTCAACAAAACAAAACAAGAGAGAGTTGTTGGAAAGGGTTGAAGATGAATACATGTGCAGGGCTGTGGTGTGGCCTGGGAATGATTGAATTGAGAATGAGGAGACACTGCAAGGAACAAGATAGGCCCCAGCCAAGGCCACCTGGAGACTTCTTGGATAGTTTTTCTTAATTAGAATCTTTTGTTGCTCTGTGGGTTCCTTGAACCTCTCCCAGGGGCCTGCTCAGGTTTTTACCATTATCCATTCACTTCCTTGCTTGTTCTGATTAAATATGGGCTGCCTAGTGACAGGTGGCTGGCTAGTTAGCAGAGTTATGAGTTCTGAAGATTTCACTCTTCCTGTTGCCCTCAAGACAATGCCACTTTTCTCACTGTTTTGGTCCTTTGCTATGCACTTTTTGGGGGGCTAGATATTTAGGCATAGGCCCCAACAGAAAATTAACTTCCAGATAGGATAACTGTAAGTTTCCTGAAAATTTTGTTTCATGTAAATTTTCTTTACTTGTAGATGGAAGGGTTATTATCAACAAATATATTGCTAACTTAACATATGCTCCCTTATTAACATATTGAGGAGTATTATAGTGATTTCTCAGAAACCATGATTATACACCTCTATACATCATTGTGAGTATTCTGCATAACTTTTCTAAGTCAGTACTTATAAGTGAAATTGGTAGATAATAAAGGAGGCCTCCATCCACTTGCTAAGTTCTATGTAACATGAGTCTCGGTGTTTCTAGCAGTTCATTTGTTTTAACCATGAATTCCTCACCAGATGACACTTATGCTTGCTTGGCAGAGAATGGATTGTACAGGAAATTAAGTGGTTTTGATCTCCAAAGAATTGCTGGAGTCAAACTGAAACAGGTAAATGCTAAAAAATTGTCAGGGTTTTCATAGATTAAAAACTCATTTACATAATTAGTTGAAGAATGAGTTGATGCATTTGGAAGATTATTCAGAACATACAGCTAACTGAATTATATTAGATATTTATGTCTTTACTGTTATACAGGTACAAAATACCTGACTTACAGAATTTAATATAAATATATTCTTAATCTCATTGTTTCCATGAGGGAAGTTGTGTTTTGACTATTTCTAAAGCATAAATATCTTGCAAAAAAGTGAAAAGGGAAAGGTAACTTTTTTATGAGGTCAAGGAGCCAGAGAGCATTTTCAGAACCTGAGAGAAAGGATCCAGGAACCAGATTTGGTTCATGGGTTCCAACACACATGGATGCAGTGTATACATATAGAAGTGATCGTAGTAATATCCTACACATTTCTGCACCCAAAAAGGTGTTAACAAATGGATCACCAGGCTTTAGGAAATATATGACTTCTAGGAATATTAAAATCCTGAAGAGCTAAGTGCCAATTAGTGACACAGGAACTATTCGGCAAGGAGAACTTAGAGTGTGAAGTCCTCTGTGTCCCTGCCTCATCAGAATGAAATGATTAACTGGATTAGGAATTTGGTTCCATTTCAGCAATAATTGTCACCCCCATGCTGGGCAATATGATCACTTTCAGAATTCAGCATTTTTATGAGTCTGAATGAGTAGCAAGCTTGTCTTGGAGAATTGATGCTTGCTTTTATTTCATCTTTACTCTGTTGCAGACAATTACTATCATTTAAATGTAATGTCTTCGCTTTACAAAGTAACTGTGCTCCTCTTGTGTTCACATACTGGGTTTCTAGGTGGAAAATTAATAGAAATGAGTGAAAATCATGAAAATGAAGTCTGCTGCCTCTAACACAGACTTCCGACGCTCTGTTCTGTTGTGTCCTGTCCTGGCCTGTTCTCAGAATATTTTCTGACATCAGTGGATTTTTTATTCCTGGAGGATTGAACCTGAATCCTGAAAACATTTGCAGCCCATTATGGAATGAGTCCACTGATCCTTGAAATAAAGTAGGGGTAGCCATGAAATGGCAGGCATAAATAAGAAATTTAGAGAAGAGCTAACACCACCACTTTTCAAAATTTAATGAAATCGAATGGGAAATGGTACTTCTCAATTCATTCCTGGAAGCAAGCATTACCCTGATACCAAAACCAGAGAACAATCCAAATAGGAAAGAGAATTACAGACCATTCTGCCTAGTGAACACTGAAGCAAAAATCCTCAATAAGATACTGGCAAACAGACTGCAGAATATCATTAAGAAGGTTTTATACCACGATCAAGTGGAATTATTCCCTGGGATGCAGGGGTGGTTTAACATACATAAAACCATACATATAATACATGGTATTGACAAATCCAAAAGCAAAAATCATTTGATCATTTCAATACATGCAGAGATTTTGCCAAAGTCCCTCACCTATTCATAATAAAAAACCTACAAAAATTGGGAGAGATGATCTTTATCTCAATCTGATAAAGCCTTTTATTACAAACCAACAGTCAACCTCATACTAAGTGGACAAAAACTGAAAGCTTTCACTCTAAAATCAGGAACAAAACAAGGATGTCTACTATCTCCACTCTTATTCAATATAGTCCTGGAAACTAGCTGGAGCAATTAGACAAGAGAAAGAAATAAAAGGAATAAAGATAGGAAAGGAAATATTAAACTATCATTATTTGCAGAAGACATGATACTCTACTTAGAAGACCCTAAAAATTCCACCAAAAGACTTCTAATTTGAGAAGCAAATTCACTAATATAGCTGGTTACAAAGGCAACACTCAACAATCAATCGACTTCATAAACAAGCATAAAAATCTCATGGAAAGAGAAATCAAGGAAACAATAAGTTTTACAATAGCATCCAACAAAATGAAATACTTAGGAATCAGTCTAACAAAGCATGTAAATGACCTCTACACTATAAACTACAGTTGTTTCAACAAGGAGACTGAAGAAAATATTCTAAAATGAAGAGCTATCCCATAGTCTTGGATAGAGAAATTCAATATAATGAAAATGACCATACTTCCAAAGCTATTGTACAGATTCAGTGCAATCTCAATCAAAACCCCATAGCATACCTCAAAGAATTACACAAAATAAATCCTAAAATTCATCTGGAACCAGAAGGGACATAGAGTAGCAAAGGTGATCCTGGCCAACAAAGAAAAGAGAGGGTTCATCAAAATCCCTGACTTGAAATTGTACTATAAAGGTATTGTGATTTTTAAAAAAAGGTGTGGTACTGACAAAAAACCAAACAAACCCAGACCCAAAGATCAAAGGAACAAATTAGAAGATGGAGAAACAACCCCAGACCACTAAATCATCTTATCTTTGACAAAGGTGCCAAACAGAGTCATTGGGAAAAAAGCAGCCTCTTTACTGAATGGTGCTGCAAAAACTGGCTGTATACATTCTGAATATTATGTTTCAATGTGTATTAATCTAAGACCAGAATAGATGAAAGATCTTATATTAAAACAGAAACATTAAATCTGCTGCAAGATAGAGTAAGTAAAACTCTTGAAGACATTGATGTAAGCAAAGAGTTTATGAAGAAAACATGGAGTGAACAGCAAAAATCAAAGAGAATTAATTGAGAATCTCACCCTACTGAAAAACATTTTAACAGCAAGAGAAATCACTAACAGAGTGAAGAGACAACCCACAATGTGGGAGAAAATGTTTGCCAACTGTTTCTCAGACTAAGTATTACTATTGAGAACACGGAAAACTAAAAATTTTCAGTCTTCCCAGATTTAAAGACCCAATCCAAAAATGTGCATCTGAGGTGAAATACACAGTTCTCAGATGAAGAAATAGAAACAGCAAATAAGTATGTGACAAAGTGTTCTGCATCACTCGTCATTTAACAATTGCAAATTAAATAACACTGATATGTCACCTTGCCCCAGAAAAAATGCCTACTGTCAAGAAATCAAGCAATAACGAATGCTGGAGGGGTTGTGGGGGGGGAAGCAACCCTTCTCCATTGTTGGTGGTATTTTTTAACTTTTAACTTTTTAACTTTCAAATAAAATGGGTTTGGGAGAAAAAACAAGGACTGAGGTTAAGACTTCCAGCGCAAATACTCATCAGACGAGCTGAGGTCAACATTCCAGAAAACAGCCAGGTCCAGAAGCCTCCACCATGTTTCATTGGGGACCCACAGTTACAGGGTGGGTATATTTTCTGTAATTATTCTTGGTGGGGAAGACAGGCGGGGGGGGGGCGGCAGGAGCCAATCAGTGATGAAGAGACTGGGGCTGTAAGAACTGTCCAATCAGGCGGGCCAAGGTAGGCGGTCTCTTCCAGTGTCATGGTGTCAATTGCAAGACCAGGGCAAAAATGAAAGCGCTAGATGTTTGCTAGACCACTATTTTTTGCTTCTATTCTCTGTGGACTGCTTAGAAAGAACCTGGGAGACCTCCAAACTACGCAATGGTGATGTTATGGGATGGGAGCAGTGAAATGGGGTGGAATCTGGTTGAGACTAGTTAGAAGTGGTGAGAAGGGGCCAGGGGGTTTACCTCAGCGGCATGAGCGCCTGCCTTAAAAGCAGGCAGTTATGAGTTCGATCCCCGGTACCGATACAAAGGAAAAAGACAAAAAAAAAAAAGAAGTGGTGAGAAGCAGTTGTGCTGTCTAGAGCCTGTGTGCTTAGCCTCAGATCCTGAAATCCTCTAGTGCTAGCAGTGAGTCATCCTCTGTCCCTTTTACCTCTCGCTGGTGCCAGGACAGTTCTGGGTCCCTAGAACACTGTCGCCACTGTGATACCACCAGGCCACAATGCCATTTTTGAAATCGCCTGCTGCCCTTGCTCCTCCAACAGTCTGGGCCCAGAAAGGGGCATGAGGAGACCCTGATTCCAATGTGGTTTCAAGCTGGGTGCAGGTGTAATAAGCTGGGTCTCTGCCCTCATTCTTGTCAGCAACAAATCTGGAAGCCAGAAGTTTATAAATGTCTGTGCTGCAGGACCTGACAGCCACAACTGCTCTCCTTAAACTTACGCAGTTATGTATTTTGTGATCGCCTAAATTTATATTATGTTCTCGTATTTCCATGCACATGAAAGGTGGAGGCAAAGGTTCTGAGAATTCAAAGATGTGTAGTGATGTGCCTCAGTGGAGGAAGGCTTCCCAAACACTGGATGAACTGCTGTTTATATATATTATAAAGAACAATGCAAAGAATTTCTGAACATACATTATGTGACACATGTGCTCATAGATGACATTTGGGAGAACAGCCATAGAGGTTTAAATTTTGAGAAGAATGAAGCAGATATAAATGTGTCATCAAAGGCAGAGTAAAGTGTGTTTGCTAAGGACAAATTCCAGAAAGGGCTGCCTGTTAAATTCTCTTTGAAAAATGCCTAAATTTAGTCGTTTGCATGAACATATATGCGTGATATCCTTCTGAATGGAAAGGAATATGGGTGTCATCTCTGAATGAAGAGGTGATTTAATAGCTTGGTTGATCATATACATTGTTTAAACATGGAAATGCACTGCAGTGGACTTTACTAAGTGGTGTAAAGGAGATGCCATAAATGGAAATTGTGCAGGGATATCAATAGCTTAGTCGTGAAGCGTTTTCTGCTTAGGGTGGATCAGAGGAGCATGGAAAGGATGTGGAAGTGACTGGCAGGACACAGTGTGCCAATAGCAGGACATACAACAGAGAGGGTCTTCTCTGTAAGTCAGGTAGTTCTTAGGGTAAGCATGAAGTTAAAGTTGTCTTCTGATTTCTTCCTTGAGGTGAAAAACACCATCTCTGGTAAGAATCAGTATTCCACATCCTTGTCAACCCATGAATTCTGTGTTCTTCACTTGAGATCTAATTTTGATTATCTCTAATTATGATCCAGTGTCATGAAGGTGAAATTTGAATTTTTTTGTAACAGAGATCGAACTCATGATCTCAAGCTTGCTAGGTAGGTGTTCATGCTGCTGAGCTAAACACCCAGCTTTGAAATTGTATTCTGTGTACTGTGTATGATATCAACATTGTTCCTCAGAAAATGTTGAATATTGTGGAATTTTTCTATATTATATGGATATAATTTTTAAAGCAAACCAAAGGTGTCCTATGCAGTCACTTTTCAAGTTTCACATTGTCTGTGGGGTGTCTCAGTCAGGGTTTCTCTATTTCAGACAGCTCTGTAACTTAGGCCATCCCCAAAACAAAGGAAGTTCTCCTGCATCAGCCACCGAATATATATTTCTTATATCTGAATGGAGAGTGATCACTTGGTGGCACTGAGCTCTAATTTGAAACTTGTACCTGGTTTCATTGTTTATACATTTTTTACATACAGCAGTTTTCCATGAACATTTGAGTTATTATTTATGTATCATATTTGATGTTATGTTTTGTTCTATGAAACCAAATTTTAATATCAAAATGCTGCTTAAGTATATTAAGAACAAAGGACTCAGTGGCCTAAATGAGATTTGAAGAGATATCATTGTTAGTACATCAAAGTGATTCATGAGATATTTGTCTGCCTCTGTGCTTATGGATGCTGGTCCTGCAGGCTCTCACTATGAGCTCTGCTTTAGAGACAGTGTACAGGGACTCTTGCAGTGACAGCATAAGAATCAGTGCTCCTATTTGGCTGTTACATTAGCTGTGAGTTGCAATAGAGCATTAAATTTGCTGTCTCAAAAAATGTGTATATACCAAAAATTAATCCCCAAGATGTGGAATTAAGATTGCAAGAAATCAGTGTCCATTCAGCTGTTTTGTTTGGTTTTATTTGTTTAGTTTAGTTTTGTTTTATTGAGACAAGTTTTCTCTATGTATATCAGCTAGATTTGAACCCTATTTGGAGAACAGAATTGCCCTAACCTCAAAGCAGCACTCCTGCCTCAGCCTCTTGAGTGTTCAGATTATAGATATGTGTGTTTTTACCCTAGAAAATATTGAGGCTTGTAACTTAGCTGTATTGTAGCTTGCATAATAGATGCCATTTTGAGCTTTGAATTTAACTAGTGCCCTGTATTTCACCTAGAAAAATGGAAAATTACTCAGTGTTGAAGTTCCAGGAGAAAAGCACAATGAGCTGTACCCAAAGAAAAAAATTAACCTGCTCAACAAAAGAAGCAGAATACAGTTGTCATCCAACCATTATTATAAGATTCTAGCTAAATGATTTCCAACAGGATCTTTTTGTGATTCTATCTTTTAAAACATCTGTAACTTTCCAGTTCAGAGCCTCTTGTTTAGATCCTGATATGGGGGTGGGGGTTCTGTATACAGGTGGTCCTGAGATCAGCTATGAAATTCCACATTTCTCAATTGGGTTCGTATATTGGCCTCCTATATTATTGTTCACAAACTCAACTCAAGCTGCAGAAACCTTTACTGACACAAGCACACCTCAGGATTAAATGACAGTGCCACTGAAATGAAAGAATAATTGTGAAAAAGAAAGGAGAAAAAAGACAAACACTATGTGCTATAATGCCCACCTATTTTCCTAAACATTGAGAAGCTGAAACAGGAGAATGGGCTTGTGTTCAATGACAGCCTAACCTGCATAGTGAGTGCAAGGCTGCCCAGAACTCCAAAGTGAGACTGTGTCTTTAAATCAAAAAACTAAAATGAAAAAAACAACAACAAAGTAGACAGAAAGACTATTGAAAACAAACAAAAATAGAGCTGAGTGAAATTTGACTTATGTAAAATGGGAATTATTGAATGATGCTTGCAGACTAAAGAAGGCCAGGTAGTGGCATGCAGTGGCATTCAGGAGGCAGTGACAAACACAGGCTTAGGAATGGCACCTACTGTGCAACAGCACAGCAGTGACCTCCTTCCTCCAATACATTTGCAATTCACTAGAATGAGGACTTCTAAAAGCTCATGGAAATGTTAAACTCAGGGCAAACAAAGAGCTTGAAATTCAGGCTTTGGAACAATGCCTTTAGCAGACATTTCATATTTAAATTGAGATAAGAGAAATATAATCCTGCCCTGCTTGATATCAAATGCACCATTTAATGCCTGACAACATTGAGAAATGAAGTCACAAACCAAAAGAAGTTCAAAAATTGTCTTAGAAAAAAAGAGAGAATAGCTCTGAATTTTCAGGAGTGATCTTCAGTGTTTTGGCCAGAGTCATATTGTCAGGGGTCATTTATACAGGATAGTCACAATGTGGGCAAACTGTGGGGGTCAAACTACAATCAATCTATAAGCTTGTAGGTACTTAACTAATATTATTCATCAGGGGAACAAGTCAGCCAGAAAAGGTATGTGAAAAAAGCCAAGGCATTTGTGGGAACAATAGTCCAGTTGTTCTGGTCTTTGATTATGGTAATTGATGCCTATCTGAACTTCCTGGAGGAGATGGTGGTAACTTTAGTACATTTCAAGCTGTTGTTTTTCTTTTCAGGGGCATGTAGACATGGTCACTTCATCTTCACTTTCAGGTCTGGCTTTCTTCACCTGTGCCTGTAGCAGTGATGTTGTGTTTAGTTTTTTGCATTGACTCTTTGAGGTTCCAGTTCCTCTCTGATTGTATATCAATTTCTGTCTAAATTGAAAACCTTTGCTAAAATCACAGTACTATTTGAATGAATAAAGTGAAATACTCATTAATACACGCCAGGGATTTAGCTCAGCAGGCAGAAACGCCTGCCTGGATAGTGGTAGATTGTAACTTTGATCCCTAGTACCTAAAAAAAAGTAATTTAAACTGCAAGGAAAGAAAATAATTGCATTTGTGAAAATGTAGGTTTACAAAATTTATACTAAATATGTCAATGGCAAATTAAACATTGTTAATAGTCATATTTAGTATCTAAAATTGTTGAGGCTGGGGATTGAGCTCAGGGATACAAGGAGCTGCCTGAAGAGCACAAGGTCATGAGTTCTATCCCTCATACAGAAAAAAAAAATCACAGTTGTCAATGATGCAATGCTATAAGCACATTTATTGAAACTAATACTTGGTATTTAATTTGCTCAATGTTTCTTTTGTGATCTATGAAATACCTGCAGATAACATGGCAACTACAGTGAATGATATACTGTCCCCTATAGGATTGCTATTTTCTGAGTTGTTTTTATTTTTTTTCCCCACAAACTTGAAAGTTGAAAATGTTGGCTGATGCTAGCTAGAAACACTGTGATAATCATTTTTTCAATTTAATGATATATTTCCCTATATCCATTAAGAACATTTTATTTGCTACAATTGCTCCAAGTCAAATTGATAAACAATTCTTAAAGTTACAGGCAGCTGAGTTAGTTAGAAATACAGGCAGCCATACCATGATAAAGTGGAATGAAGTTCCTGACCTTCTATGTCTGGTATGAGCGTGTGTTCTGTAAAACACAAGAATGAATTTTAGGAACAACAGAGTTGAAGAGCAGAATATATTTATTGAGAGAAAGAAAGTGATAATATTTTGCTCTAAATAGGATATTTTGGAAGTCGAGGTGGAACCAGGGGACTTTTACCTTGAAGTGACTTTCCTTATCCCTATTCAAGGTACATGTGGCAAGGAAGGAATCTCAATCAGCTACTTGCATATCAGCAATGACAACTTTAACCACCAACCAAGTCAAAAACTACTTGTATGCCACCCACAGTTTTCCAGAAGAAAAAGCAGACGCCCAGTGGTCACGGGGTTCTCTCCATATTCTTAGATTAAAAGCCATTTTGACTTTATATTCTCTTCTTTACTACACCAAAAATCCTATCAGAAAGCTTCTGTCTGGGAGAAACAGGAGGGGTTCTCAGCTAGTAGCAAAGGACTCTGTCTTTTCTAGGAATTTTATAGAATAAAATCATGTGGTGAGACAGGTTAAAAATGGATTAGATTACTGAAGTTACTGAGGAGATAAATTAGTACAGTAGAGAAGCAGAATATAAGAAATGTAAAAGTGGCCTTTTACTTAAAGAATGAGGAGAGGAGCCCACAGCCCCTAAGGGTTTGGCTTTTTTTTTTTTTCCAACTGACTATGGGGTTATGGGGTATATGTGACTTTTGACTGGATGTGGTGCTTGAGGGGAGATTGATGTCATGTGAGAGCTGATCCTCAGAGTAGCACATCTAGAATGTCCGGAGTTTATTAATGTCTGTAATGCAGGGCCTCATAGCCACAATGGCTCAACTTAAACTTGGGCTTTTTTATATTTATAGTGATCTCCTCAATTTATACTATGTTCTCATATTTCCATCCTCATGACAGGTAGTCGCAAAGTTCTCGAGAATGGAGAGATGTGTGGTAGTGTGCCTCAGTGGAAAAAGGCTTCCCAAACAACTCGTGAACTCCTGTGTATTATACAGATCAGTGCAAAATAATTTCTGAGCATACTTAATTATTTAGGTGGCACCCTTGCTCACAGACTAGGTTTGTAGGAACAGCCATAGAGTTTTGAAGTCTGAGAAAAATGAAGCAAATATGAAAGTGTTATCAAGGACAGGGTAAAATTTTGTGAAGGACAAATTCCAGAAAGGGCTACCTGTTAAATTCTCATCAAAAAATGCTGAAATTTAGGCATTTGCATGGACATATACACGTGATATCCTACTGAATGGAAAGGAAAAGGTATGTCATCTCTGAATTAAGAGCTGATTTATTGGCTTGGTTGTTCATAGTTTCAATATGGCAATGCTCTGCAATTGAATTTACTAAGTGATGTAAAGGAGAAGCTCTATACAGAAATTTTGCAGTGATATCAATAGTTAGGCATGAAGGGTTTCCTCCTGAGGATCGATCAGAAGAGCGTGGAAAGTATGTGCAAGTGACTGACAGAATGCAGGAAGTCAATAGCAGGACATACAACAGAGATGATCTTCACTGAAATTCAGGTAGTTCTTAGAGTAAGTGTGAAGTTAAAGTTGGGTTCTGATTGCTTCCTTGAGGTGATCAACACCAGCTCTGGTAACAATCAGTATTTTACATCCTTGCCAACCCATGAATTTTCTGTTCCATACTTGAGATCTAATTTGGATTATCTCTAATTATGCCCCACTGTCATGAAGGTAAAATGTGGATTTTTTTTGTAGCAAGGATCGAACTCATGACCTATGCTTTCCAGGCAGGCGTTCGTGCCACTGAGCTAAATACACAACTCTGAAAGTGTTTTCTTTGTTGTATGGAAGATATCCACATTGTTTCCCAGAAAGTGTTGAATATTGTTGGAATTTTTCCGTATTATATGGCTATAATTTTTAAAAACAAACCAAAGGTGTCTTGTGCAGTCTCTTTTCAAGTTTCGCTTTGTCTGTGGGGTGTCACAGTCAGGGTTTCTCTATTTTAGACAGCTCTGTAACTTAGGATAGCCCCAAATTCAAGGAACAAGTCCTTCACCAGCCTCACAAGATATATTCCTTATATCTGAATTCAAAGTGAATGCTTGGTGACAGTGAGCTATAAATTACAACTTGGGCCTGGTTCCATTTTATATACTTATTTTTTAAAAACAGCATTTTCCACTAACATTTGAGGTATTATTTGTGTACCATATTGGATGGTATTTATGTTTTGTTCTATGAAACCAAATTCATGTTTCAAAATTTTGCTGAAGTATATTAAGAACAAAGTACTCACTGGCCTAAATGAGATTTGAAGAGACATTATCTGCAGCCTATCAAAGTGATTGATGAGTATTTTTTCTTTTTTTAAATTTTGAAAGTGGTAAAATACAACAGAACAAGGCAGAATAAGACCAACTAAGATCATACAGTGAAATTGGTACACAACTTCACAACTGGTTACTGCGTTAACAGTAATAGGTATCACAGTATATTTTATTATCTTTATAATAGTTGCTCTTTTTTTTTTGTCTTTTTCCTTTTATCAGTACTGGGGATTGAGCCCACGACTGTCTCCTTGCAAGGCAGATGCTTATGACACTGAGCTAAATCCCCAGCCCCAATAGTTGTTCTTTCAAACACGTATATCAAAATGAGATGAAATACAGAACATTATAGTACTTATCAAAACAGAATATTGAATAGAGCAATACCATTAATCAGAAAAGAGCAAAACATTACTAAAAATATTTGCCTTCAAGGAGACAGTAGAAGGAAGTCCCCCTTATTTGTTATGGTCTGCTTCCCAGGAGTCACTCAGATTTCTGTTTCCCATTTGCTAATGGGGGGTGACAGGAGAACAGGGGTAGGGAAGTGGGATGTTTGATTCTAGGCCGTGCATCAGTAGGTTCACTATTGCTTAGTAGGGAGACAGGCCAGTTGTTTTGTTTCACAGCGTCCTAAGTTCCCACATGGCGGGTATCTCAGGAGCTGCTGCTAGATCTCCCCCTGGAATCGCCGCATTCTGCCAGACTTCCACCACTTACCAGGGAGAAGTGGTGCTTGCTTGCCTTCCAAGTGTCCTAAATTCCAGCATGGCATGGATCTAAGGAGCTGCTGCTGGTTTGCCCCCTGGATGGGCCACAGTCCACCACACCACCACCACTTACCAGGGAAGGGAGGTGCTTGCTTGGCTTCCCAGTTGATTGATGGGATATTTATCTGCCTCTGTGCTTTGTGGATGCTGGTCCTGCAGGCTTCTCATTGTGAGCTCTGCGTTAAAGACAGTACACAGGGACTATTGCAGTGACTCAGCACAAGAATCAGTGCTCCTATTTCACTGTTACATTAGCGGTGAGTTGAAATCTAGCATCAAATTTGCTGTCTTCAAAAATGTGTATATACACAAAATTAATGACCAAGACATGGATTTAAATTTGAAGAAATCAGTCTTCATTCAGCTGTTTTGTTTGGTTGTATTTGTTTAGTTTTGTTTTGTTTTATTGAGACAAGCTTTCTGTATGTATATCAGCTAGCTTTGAACACCCTAGAATTGCCCTGAATTCACTGAAACCATCCTGCCTCAGCCTTTTGAGTTCAGGACTTAGAATTGCCCTGAACTCACTGAAACCATTCTGCCTCAGCCTTGTGAGTGCTGGCATTATAGATATGTACCACCACACTTTGCTTTTGATTCAGATTTGTAGGAGAGAATTTAAGATATCCCAAACCTGGTGTCTCAACCTTCATGTGAGAAATATATGTATGATCCTTTAGGAGGTGGTGAGCTTTGAGGATGTGGTCGTGAACTTCAGCAATGAGGAGTGGACTTTGCTGAGTCCATCCCAAAAGAATCTCTACAGAGATGTGATGGGCGAAACCTTTAGGAACATGACTGCAATAGGTAATGACAAAATACTCTTGTCACTCATGCTGTCAGAATGTTGTATGTCGCTGTTTCATTAAAAACAATGTGAAAATATTTTTTAAAATAGCTCAGACCTGGACACATTGTATCATAACTCTAAACAAAATGTATTAATTTGTATGTATTATTCTAATGAGCACTGGTATTTCTATGTCTACAATTCAGGAGGACTTGGGGATATCCAGGAAGCTGAAAAAGAATGCAAAATTTACTGGAGATACTTAAGGTAATTCGCACTCATAAGGAGAAGGAATGTTCCTGAGTAATTAGTGAGTCAGCAGAAAAACACCACCAAAGAAATGAGGCACCATTCAATTTATTGTCAGTAATATTCTCTGAAGACGTATAAGCTAGGCTATGTATAATGAGTGGATTAAATCAAGAAAATGTATGACATTGCGTATAGACGTGTATGAAAGGCATACACTTTGAGTTATGACATTCTCTCTTCAGTTTTTCTACCCATATATACATGTGAATACAACACACCCATCATCTAAAAATTGCTAAGATTGCAATAGAATTTGAAATAAAATGGAGTTCTTGTGTTTGCAAGCCATGCTCTGAAGAATCAGCCATTCTGAGTAAAATTCTTAGAAGGCTGGTAGAATGTTAATTGCACTCATTCTGAATATCAGTGTGCAGTTTCTCTAGAAATTGATCCCCTCATACTTGTCCTGGATGTATTTTTAAAAATTCAAAATGCACATAAAATACTGATACATGCTTACTCATATATAAAGCAGATCAAGTTATAATAGAACAGGCCTTGAAGAAGCTTATCTACCTATCACTGGATTTGTGGAGAAGGAAAATATTAATAGACTCTTTGTGATTGTGCATGCTTGTAAATCCAGCACACTAGGAATCAGAATTTGCAGAATTGCAAATTCAAGTTCAAACATCACAGCTTAATGATCAGCGAAATCTCTTAAAACATATTAAAAAGCTATAGATTTTATACTAATAGCTGTTGTTCATTCCCAGCATGGAAAAGAAAAAAATGTGTTATATAAGGTCAAAAAATAAAACATATAATGTCATTTGCCATAAGAAATAGGTGGTTCTTTCTCCCATCAATTCGGTGAAATAGCTCAGCTATGAAACCTAAAAGTTCACAGGGTTTCTCTTAGATGAGAAATCAAAACATAAATTGTGGAATGAAATGAAAGAGTTAATAGAGAAAAGTAAGACTGACCATATGGAAAAGGAAACTATAGGTTAAGGACAGAAGGGAGATTGTGATGGGGAAACATATCATAATGATCTGTGTGTGATACACATATGTACCCATGCACAAAGTGAAGCTAAAGATTCTGCATTTCAAAGGGTACCAACTTTTAAGATTTCCAAATGTGTACCAGTCTTTTGGGAATGGTTGTTTTCATCATGTCTTACAAGGCCATTCTGTTACTTCATGGTCAGAGTTTCTTAGCAGGCATTAAAAACAGAACTTGACATTAATGCAGTCATTAAACTGAGACCCATTTCACTGTGAATGTTTCTTTTTTTATTTAATGTAAGGAAAGACTAAAAAAAAATAAGTAGGAATGATACCACTTTCAAAGTGAAAATAAACAGTAAGAAATCTAAAGACAGTGATTACATATGCTGCTCATAGAAATAGTTAATGAAATACAAAAGTGAAACATATGATGTGGGGATTCAAACAGCTAGAGTGCAAACAATTTTGTTCAAATCTCCAATAAAAACTTAGTAATATGATTATCAATCCGATGTGTGATTTTTTTTTTTTTTAAAGAAATGACAAGGTAGGGAAATCCTATGGACATACATCTTGGAATCAGTGTAAAGAATTATTCCTTCATACTGCAGAAGGTAATGTGAATGTGAAAGAAGCAGAAACACACCACAATGTTCAGATCCATGAAAAATATGGCAGTGAGGAGAAATCCTATGTATGTCAGCCATGTGGAAAAGGGTTCACCAAATCTCGACATTGTAAGCAACATGAAATAATTCACACTGGAGTGAAACCATATGTATGTAAGAAATGTGGGAAAGCTTTTGCCAGACCTGGATATTGTAAGGAACATGAAAGAATTCACACTGGAGTGAAACCATATGTATGTGAGCAATGTGGGAAAGCTTTTAACACACAGACAAACTGTAAAATACATGAAAGAATTCACACTGGAGAGAAACCCTATGTATGTAAGCAATGTGGGAAAGGTTTTACACAACATGGAGCTTGTAAGCAACATGAAAGAATTCACACTGGAGAGAAACTATATGTATGTGAGCAATGTGGGAAAGCTTTTAACACACGTGCACACTGTAAGGTTCATGAAAGAATTCACACTGGAGTGAAACCATATGTATGTAAGCAATGTGGGAAAGCTTTTAACACACGGGGAATTTTTAAGAAACATGAAGGAATTCACACCGGAGAGAAACCCTATGTATGTAAGGAATGTGGGAAAGGTTTTATCCGACATGCAAATTGTAAGCAACATGAAAGAATTCACACTGGAGAGAAACCATATGTATGTGAGCAATGTGGGAAAGCTTTTAACACACGTGCATATTGTAAGGTTCATGAAAGAATTCACACTGGTGTGAAACCATATGTATGTAAGCAATGTGGGAAAGCTTTTAACAAATGGGGAAATTGTAAAATACATGAAAGAATTCACACTGGAGAGAAACCCTATGTATGTAAGCAATGTGAGAAAGCTTTTAACACAGGGGGAGATTTTAAGAAACATGAAAGAATTCACACTGGATAGAAACCATATGTATGTAAGCAATATGGGAAAGCTTTTAACACACGGGTAAACTGTAAAATACATGAAAGAATTCACACTGGGCAGAAACCCTATGTATGTAAGCAATGGTAGAACCAGTGTATATAAGCATCATGAGAATTTTTTGAGCTCAAGTACATATTGCATAATGAATGAAAAACTTCACACTGGGCAGAAAACTTATATATGTAAGGAATGTGGGAAATGTTTCAGCAGACATGTTCATTGTCCAATACATGAAAACATTTGCAATGTTGAGAAACCCTGTTTATGTGAAGAATGTGGGAAAGCTTTCACCACACATGGATTTTGTAAAATACATCAATGGCTCCACTCTGGTGAGAAAACCTATGTATATAACAATGTGGCAAAGCTTTTACCACATACAGTCATTGCAAAACACATGAAAGAATTCACATTGGGAAGAACCACTGGCTACGTAAGCAAGTGGAGACACTTTCAGCAGCCAGATTGTAAGTGAAATACGTGAACAAGCTCACACAAGAGATAAATCCTATGTGTTATGGGAATACTCTCAGCACACATGATCATTGTTACATATCTGAAATAGTTCACTTTATCCTATGTGCATTAACAATGTGAGAAATATGGCAATCCATGTTCGTTGTTAAACGCATAGAAAAATCAGCATACTTCAGACAGTTTAGATCTAAGTTTACTTTAAAAATTCCAAGTAGACCTGAAGAAATAATCAATATAGAAGTTTCATGTCAAAATTTCTTCACAACTTTTCCAGAAATGACAAATCTGAAATGGAGCTCTACTCAAGTACATATTTTGTATGGTTTTCAGTTAATCACTTATACCTCTTTAGATTTTTTAAAGTGTCTTTGTGCTTCAACATGGCATCTTGTAATTAAACATGGTAAAGTGAAATGGGCTTTTCACTTTCAAGTATGGATAGTGTCTATGTACTTAATATTTTGTCTTTAAACCTTAATTTTTATATTTTTGTGAATTATTTTTATTTAAAGAAAAAAACCAAAAAGTGTAGAAATAATACAGAAGTTCTGAAAAATAAACAATAAGAAATCACTAGTTGATTAGTTACATATTGTCATCTTAGAAGTAATTGTTAAAGTTACAAAATTAAAGCATACAAAGTGATATTCAAATAATGACATTGCAAACAGTTTCACCACCGTGATCCAACAAAAACTTATTAATATTCTTATCTGTTCTACAAACTTGTTTTTTATCTAAAAGATGGTAAGATTAAACATGAAAAAACAGAACAGTTCATATGGAAACAAGTTAAGGAAACACAGGTTTCAAAGCAAGTCCACTGAGATCTTCATTTTCTATCTTACTGTCTCTAGTTTTCTTCAAAATAGTTGTTCCCATCTTCACAAGCATTGAATATATACTGAACATTATAGAACTAATCAAATAATTACAGGATGATACAGACTTTTTTGATCTTCAAGACTGATTTTGGGGAAGTTGATAATGATTACCATAATGTGTCTCATTCTTTTCGTAGTAGACGTCTTTATTTTTATGTATGTTGAAATTGAACATAAGAGACTAAACTAATATCACTCTGAACAGTGAATAACAGTATCCTGAGAAGGAGAAAGGTGAGGAATTGCCTAAAAAAAGAAGGCAGAGCACATTGTGAAAAGTGTATTAGGATTTAAAAGCTACAGTAGTTCTGTTGCTCTGTTTAGTTTGATTATATTTTGTTCTGGTCTGTCTACTCATTTTAGATTTGAGGGCACAGAGAGATAACCCAAAAATGGCAGGTTATACCATGATGGTAATTGTCCTTAATTTCCTATTAACTAAAACTGAAACCCTGTATTACTAACATTGTCTTAGTATGACTGATCTTATTTTAAGCTGGTTTCTTTGAATGTTATTTGGCCTTGACTGATTTTATTCATATTTGGTATGATTGCTGATATCAAGTCCAAGAGTAGAGGCAACTACTCTGAAGGTGATAAGATGTGAAAGATATATATTGGGGGGCTGGGGATTTAGCTCAGTTGCTTAAGCCCCTGCCTGGCAAGTGTGAGGTCATCAGTTTGATCCACAGTAACAAAAAATAAATAAATAAAAGATATAAATTCCAGGTTTAATTTTTTTTTATTTAAGGAGAAAAATAAAGAACATAAAAAAGCAAAGCAGTAAAAGGGTACAAATAATACAGAATTTGAAGAAAAAATACAGTAAAAAATCACTAATTTATAGGTTACATATTGCCTTCTGAGAAACAGTTGTCCAAATTATAAAATTAAAGCATATAAAGTGAACATTCCTACAGCGAGACTGCAGACAGTTCTGTTCAATGATCCAACAAAAGCTCGGTAATATGGTTTTCCTTCCTACACACTCAAACAGGCACTTACTTCCCTTAGACCACCTTCCTTTCCTCTCTTCTTCACAATAACAATTACACTTTTGGGTATTTTTTACTCCCATAGTTCTTATTACTTTTTTTTGAAGAGAACAAAACCTCAAGTGAGTTAACAAAACGGAGTTGGTTAGAACATAAGGATGGGCATAGTACTTGACGCAATCAGGTGATCAAAAATGGTTACCACTGTGCCTCTTGCTATTTTTAAAAAGAGTTCCCTATATCATCAGGTATAATAGAATTGATCAAAACAGTACAGAACAATACCAATAAAATCTACACTGGAGACCTTACAGAATTTCAAAAGAAGATAATAGTCAAACAATAATGGGTATCATAGTATATCTTATTGCCTACAAAGTGGTTGCCTATACTCTCAAACTTGATACTATCAAACAAAATAGAATATAGTAAAGTCAGGCAGAACAGGATGGGGAGAGCAATACTGGGGTTAAAAATCAGGTTAATAGGAAAACAAAATAGTTACTATAATATATCGCACTATTTTTTAATTTAGTTTTCCTTTAACTGAAAAAAAAATAAAATAATTTTTTTAAAAAGGGTGGATATCAAGATAAAAGAGACATCGTGATAGAACAACACAGGTCTGAACTGAACAATTAAAGCGTCATTTGGTTTCACCACCAGGTAATCTAACATAATAGTAGTCACCACAGTGCCTCTTTCCTTGAATTATTTGAGTATAACTTCGTATACTATGGAATCAATCACACTCAAGACAATGAAAGAATTACAGGGTATTTAGAGCCAATTAACAGAAAATGAACAACGATTTCTATATTATCTCTTTGCCTGTAAAAAATTGTTTTATACTATCACAGTAAAATATATTAAGATACAACATGTTAAATCCAGTGGAAACATATAGAACAACTTGAGGGGAGTTCTAAAGGATATGATATTAAATCAGCACTAGCTTTTATGATGTGTTATTTTCCTTAGAACAGCTATTTTCGGTACTAAAATTGAAAAACCCAGGGTAAAACCATTGCACTTAATGAGTGAAAACATTATATGGATTCAAACAATATGATTGGGTATCATGATTACCACATACTTCTATTTATTATCATTTCTTATACTAGGGAATATATTTGGTATTTATACATGGGAATTTGATTTATTTCACTTATGAGTATGGTCTCAGTCTGTGTACATTTATTTATGTGTCAATGTGATCATTCTTTATAGCTGAGTAGTTCTCCATTGTATAAAAACACCATAACTTTTTTTTATCAATTCCTCAGTTGATGGACACTTAGGTTGTTTCCAAGATCTGGCTATTACAAACTGTGCTGCTATAAAAATGGGTGCACATATATCACTGTGCAATGATGCTTTCAGTTCTTCTGTGAATATGCCTAGCAGTAGAATAGCTGGGTCAAAAGGTGCTTCCAGTCCCAACTTTCTGAGAAATCTCCAGACTGAGCTCCACAATGGTTGTACCAGTCTACACTCCCACCAAAAGTGCAAGAGAGTTCCTTTGTCCCAACAGCGTCTCCATCATTTGTTATTGGTGGTTTTGTTGATCTTGGCCATTCTTTCAGGAGTGAGATGAAATCTCAGTGTGGTTTTAATTTGCATTTCTCTAATGACCAACCATAATGAACATTTTTTCATGTATTTATTTGCCATTTGTATTTCTTCATCTCAAAATTGTTTATTCATCTCAGATGCTCATTTTTGGATTGGGTCTTTGAATTTTGGTGGTCTCCTTTTCAAAAATGCTTTATATGTTGTAGACAGAAGTCCTTTGTCTGAGGGGTAGTTCACTAAGATTTTTTTCCCAGTTTGTGGGTTTTCTTTTCACTATACTGGAGATTTCATTTGATGTGCAGAAACTTTTGAATAAGAGGTGATCCCAATTATTGATTCTGGGAAGCATTTCCCATGCGGTTTGAGTCCTGTTCATCAATTCTCTACCTACTCCTATGTCTTCAAGGTTTTTACCCAATTTGTCTTCCAATAGATTTAGTGTTTCTGTTTTAATATTCAGATCATTGATCCATTTAGATTTTACTTTAGTACATGGTGATAGGCATGGGTCTAGTTTTAGTTTTAGGCATATGGAGAGCCAGTTTTTCACCACCATTTATTAAAGACAATGTCATTCTTCCAGTGAACATGTTTGGCCCCTTTATCAAAATAAGGTACTTGAGTGTGTTTGTAGTTGTGGTTGTATCTTCTCATCTATTCCACTGATCTTCGGCTCTGTTTTGGTTCCAGTACCATGTTGATTTTACTACAGTTGCTTTGTAGTCAAGTCAGGGGTTGTGGTACCTCCTGCCTTGCTTTTGCTGCCTCTGTCTTTGTTATTCTAGGTTTTTTCTCATTCCAGATGAATTTTATGGGTGATTTCTCAAGTTCTATGACGTATGTTGATGGTATTTTTATTGGGATTGCATTGCATCTGTATAAAAGTTTTGGGAGAATGGCCATTTTCACAATATTTATTCTTCCTATCCATGAGCAAGGGATGTCTTTCCATTTTCTGAGGTCATCTTCAATTTCATTTTTCAGTGTGTTATAATTTTCCCTGTATAGGCCTTTCATTTCTTTCGTGAGAGTAATTCCTAAATATTTCATTTTCTTGGTTGCTAGTGTGAAGGGTGTGGCCTCTCTTATTTCTGTCTCTGTGACTTTGTTGTTAGTGTATAGGAATGCTATTGATTTTTGAGTATTGATTCTGTATCCAGCTACATTACTGAATTCATTTATTATATCTAGGAGTCTTTCAATGGAACTTCAGCGATCTTCTATATAAAGTACCATGTCATCTGCAAATAATCATAATTTAACTTCTTGTTTTCCTATCCTTACGCCTTTTATTTATCTGTCTTTTCTAATTGCTCTGCCCAGTATTTCCAGTACTATATTAAATAGGAGCTGTGATAAGGGACATCCTTGTCTTGTGCCTGATTTTAAAGTAAAGGCCTTCAGATTTTGACCATTTAGTATGGTACTGGCTGCTGTTTTGTCATTGCTGGCCTTAATTATATTGAGGTAAGAACCATCTATTCCAATTTTCTGCATGGTTCTTATCATAAATGAATGTTGGACCTTATCAAAAGTTTTTCTGCATCTATAGTAATGATCATGTGATTATAACTTTTGGCTCTATTGATATGGTGTATTACATTTACTGATTTACATATATTAAACAATCTCTGCATGCCTGGGATGAATCCCCCTTGGTCATGGTATATGATCTTCTTGTTGATTTGGTGCATCCTATTTGCTAATATTTTATTGAGGATTTTTGCATCTTTGTTCATTAGGGAGATTGGTCTGTAGTTCTCTTTTTCAGTTGGTTCCTCCTCTGGTTTTGGTACTAGAGTAATATTTGCTTCTAGGAACAATTTATGAAGGATTGCTTGCCTTTCCATTTCAATGAAGAATTTGAGGAGAGTTGGCATTAGGTCTTCTTTGTATTTCTTGTAGAATTCTTAAGTGAATCCGTCTGGGCCTAGGCTCTTCTTTGTAGGTAACAATTTTATTATGTTTTCAATTTCATTAATAGAATTTGGGTTATTCAGTAGTTTTACATCTTTGTGACCTAGCTTTGGTACTTCATATGCTTTAGGAATCTGTCTATTTCTTCTGTGTTATAAAACCTTTGAGAGTAGAGTTTTTCGAAATAGGTGTTGATGATCTTCTGTATTTCAATAGGGTCTGTAGTAATTTCACATCTGTTATTCCTTATTGCATGGGTTTGAACTTTTCTTCCATTCTTTAAATAAGGTTGGCTAGGGGCTTTTCAAATTTATTTATTCTTTCAAAGAACCAGGTCTTTGATTCATTGATCTTTTGGATTTTTTTTTAGTCTTTATTGCATTGATTTCTGCTCAGATTTTTATAATTTCTTCTCTTCTTTTGGCTTTGGGCTTGACTTGCTCTTCTTTTTCTAGATGTTTGAGGTATAACATCAGGTTATTTATTTGTATTCGTTCTGTTTTCCTAATGTGGGAACTCGTGCAATAAATTTTCCTCAGAGGACAGCTTTCATTGCATCACACAGATTCTGGTACATTGTATTTGTGCTTCCATTTGTTTGTAGGTATTGTTTAATTACTTCTTTAATTTCCTCTGTGACTCACTGATTACTCAAGAGTGTTATTCAGTTTCCATGTGTTTGTAGGATTTTTGCAGTATCTTATTAATTTCTAATTCCATAGTGGGTATGGTCTGATAGCATGTAAGGGATAATTTCAACCCATTTGCATTTATTTAAATATGCTCTGTGAATTAATATATTGTCTATTTTAGAGAATGACCCATGTAATACTGAGAAGAATGTGTATGCTGCTGTTGTTGGGTGGAATACTCTGTATATGTGTTAAGTCCATTTGTTCACAGGTGTGATTCAGTTCTTTTATTTCTTTGTCATTTTCTGTCTGGTTGATCTGTCCATTGGTGTCAATGGTGTGTTAAGATCTCCTGTTAGAATTGTGTTAATGCTAATTTGATTTTTTCATTTTTGTTAGTACTTGTTTTATATAACTGGGTGCTCTGGAGTTTGGTGCATATAAATTTAAGATAGTTTTCTCTTCCTCTTGGAGTTTTCCCCTAACCAGTATGTAGTGACCTTCTTTATCCCTTCTGATCACTATTGGCTTGAAGTTCACATTGTCTGCAAACAGAATAGCTACCCCCTCCTTTTTTTTTTTTTTTTTTTGGTTCCTGTTGCATGAAGTATTGTTTTCTATCCTTTGACTTTCAGTCTGTGAATATCCTTTTGGATTTAGATGGGTTTCTTGTAGACAGCATATGGTTGGATGTTGTTTCTTAATCCATTCTTCCAGTTGGTTTCCTCTAATGGTCCATTGAAACCATTTACATTAATGGTTCGAACTGTTATATATTGGTTTATTGTTGACATGTTATCTTTCTGCTGTTGCATCTTTATCTTTCTGCTCTTTTTAACTCACTGTTTTGTTTAGTGCTTTTTCCCTAAATGTACCTAGGCTGTCTTTCAGTATTCTTTGCAGAGTTGGCTTGGTGATCATGAAGTTTTTCAGCTTTTCTTTGTCATATAAGTATCTTATTTCTCCATCGAATTTGAAGGACAGTTTTTCAGGGTACATCAGTCTAGGTTGGAAATCATTTTCCGTTAGGATCTGAAATACTTTGTTGCACGCTCTTCTTGACTTCATTGTTTGTGCTGAGAAGTCTGCTGTGCTTCTGATACGTTTTTCTTTATAGGTGATCTGTCTCTTCTCTCTGACAGCTTTTAATATTCTATTCATTTGCTCAATTTCTGGGATGGTCATTATTATATGTCTGGGTGTAGATTTATTCTGGTTATGGCTATTTGGATTTCTATATACTTCATTGATCTTGATATCAGTTTCCAATCTCGTGTTTGGGAAATTTTCAGCTATTACTTCTCTAAATATCCTCTTGACATCCTTTACGTTGTCCCCTTCTTTTTCATTTATCCCTATCAACCTTATGTTGTTCCACTTTGCATCATTTTGCAGGTGTTCAATAGTTATTTCCTGGTTTCTTGTCATTTTTAAAAGATCTTTCCTTTCTTGTTCACTGGCTACAATCTTGTCTTCAAGGTCTGATATTCTATCTTCATATTCATTGAGGCAGTTTTTACAACTTTCAGTGGAGTTTTTGATTTCCTGTATATCACTTTGCATCTGCTTTATGTATTCTGTTTGTTTCTTATAGAGTTCATCCAGGGATTCTATCTTTTTGTTTAGTTCCTCCAATTTTTTAACTGTGTCTTCCTTAGATGTGTTCAGAATCTCCTTCATTTCTTTTAACATTTGTTTTTTTTACCTACGAGATTATTTCTAGTTTTAATTTCTTTAATGCTTCCCAAAGTTGCTTCTTTATTTCAGTTACTATTATTTCAGGTATTTCAGTTATGTGGAATGTGTTTTCTTCTATGCACATGGCTTCTAGGCTTTTTTGGGATGGGATGGATGTTTGAAATTGCATTTTGGTCTTTCATTTTGTCATTTTGCTGTATTTTCAAGCTTCAAGTATTGTTCCAAATGAGGGAGCGAGTTCACCCAGATTTGGATGGGATTCCATGCCTCGGCTGAACTTGTTGGCAAGGTAGGGAGTTCCCCCAGACTGGAATTGGAATCTGTTCCTCGGCCCCACTCGTTGGTCCTGGCAGGAATCTGCGGGCTTATCCCCAGGTGAGGAAGAGAGTTTCCCCAGACTGAAAAAGGATTCTGTGCCTTGGCCCGACTCCCTGGTTCTGACTCGCTGGTCCGAACTCACTGGTCACAGTCGGCAACCATCTGGTCCCCAGGTGAGGAAGGGAGTTCCTCCAGACTTGGATGATATTCTGTGCCTTGGCCTGACTTGCTGGTCCTGGCAGAAACCACGGGTTCTACATCAGGTTTGATTATTAACTGCTGTCACATCCTACAACGTCTTCAAAGTTGTGTTTTTATAAAAATAGCTATATAATGTTATGATTAATTATATAGTCCCTGATGATGTGGAGAATTCTATTGAAAATAACAAGAGAAAGCTTAGTAAGTACTGTATATCACCTAATATTGTGGTCTTATATGTCTCTTTCATATCATGATTTTCTAGGAATTTGTTTTATTGTCTTATTTTGATCTGTTTTCCCCCATAATACAGAAAGGATAGATATACACATAGAGATTAACACATGGGAAGAATTTATAACCTATTTATTGGAACAAATAATATAATGCATAATGTAATGGACAGATACTCTGAAGAAGTGACACTAAGAAACCCAATGCTAATTCTGTAGCATTATGATATAAAATTGAGCAATACTATTATTCACTGTTCAGAGTGATATTAGTCTAGTCTCTTATTTTTTGGGGGGGAATTGTAATTTTAACATGGCTTTGTTTTAATCTTTTGATGCACATGCTTCATTTTCTCTTTCATAAATGATGTTTCTGAAGTTGATGCCATATTTGGCATTAAGATATACATTTGTAGAAGCTTGGAGCATGTGTTTTTGAAAAAGTTGTGTTCTTTTCACATAACTTGTACATTAATGAATGTTATGTTTTCCAAGTTGTGACAAGACATCTGCTGATTTCCTAGCATCGCTGGATATCATACCATGTAAATTATGTTGCCTGATTTTGTTTCTCAGTGGAGCCAATATTTGTCATTTAAGTAAACCTTTGTTTTCTAACCATCAGAATTTTAATTGTTATGTTTATATTACATCTTTATTTGCTAGTAAGGTTTCCCCACATTTACCAAATGTAAACCATACTACTGTGAGTTTCTGATTGTGCCATACTGACAGAATTGTAACTTGTCTCCAAAAGCACATCACAATATATATATCAATATCTCCAGAAATTATAAAATTTGGCATGATTTATGAGTAACCATACTTTGAAATCAATTTTTCTTAAATATGGAGTTGTTTTGGCAGAAAACGTTGCTATTGGATGTATCATGCAAATGCCTTTATTTTAGTCCTTGATGCTGTGAATGCATTGTATATTTTGTAATTATTACTGTTTTTTCCTAAAATACTGAAGTAATGGCATGAAGGGAAACCTAAATTTTGAGCTGTCACCAAAGTAAAAAGTAAATTTGCTAAATTAAGATTCAGATTGTGTTCTATTTTACTGAATTGTGAATTTATACAATGGCATATCACTTTGTTTATAAGGACCAGTGTATGACGTTTGTGGTGTGTACTGATTATCTTTAAACACATACACTGGGCCATGAGTCCCAGTTGGTTTCCTGTGGCCTGTGGTTTTCACTTCCGTTTTAATATTCATGTAATTCGTAACGTGTTTAATGCAGTGTTGTTGAATACAAAATCTGCTTAGGAATTATATTGTTAAAAACTGTGGTGTCATGAAAACACAAGTGAACATTGCATAAATACCCCTAATCCAGTGAAGATAGCTTGCCCAAGTCTCAATTATTCTTGGGAAAATAAATTACTCACCTCTTATGTAATCACCACTAAAACTATATCTATTTTGTACCTGAAGAACCTGATATATTTCACAAAGTAAAAGACACTGTGAAGTACATTGTTAGCCTCCATGCACTACAGCATGTGGCCAGATCCCCTGCAGCATATTTCTGCTTACCATCAATGGGAATATTTGGAGTTTGTATTACAGCTAATAATAGAATACTGAATCTATAAGAATATATCCCGAGTACATGCACTTTCTCATTTTACCATGACAGTAAATCTTGCTGGCCCTATTGATGCATGCTTGTAATGCTAGCACCTCAGCAGGCTTAAATTAGTGGAAGAGGAAGTTGAGTCTAAACTACACGTGACCTTGTCTCAAATATATCTTCAAGTTCTGCAGATGTTGCTTAATGCTTTAAATCTCTTCCCTTTCTTCCCCAGCATTAACGTTTTTTAATACTCACAATTGCACATCAGTAGTTGTCTTTTTATCAGTTGGCCATATGCAGTTATTCCGGGGAATCACTTGTGAAACACATTTGTTTTCGCAGTGACTATCCTGAGCATCATTTGGGCAGTTGTCAGTTTAACACCTTCATTCTTGTATTGAATACAGTAGAATTGTAACTTTTATATTCCTTGTTATTTTATAAGAACTAACAAAAAGTATGCACTTTTTGGTCATTTTGTATTTAAATAATTGCATTGGTAAGGAGTTACCTATAAAGATTAGGCTAAAGATGATTTCTTTAGTTCAAGCATCAGGAGAGAATGAGATGGGATGATAATGGCTTTGAAGCTGACTTTGGGAGGCAATTGCTATATGGTTTAGCAGAGTGTGAAACAGTTCTTTTGATGCCTGCATTTGAAGTTTAAGAAACAAGTACGTTGAGGTCAAGAATATAAATGTACGATAGGGTAAAATAATCACTACTGCAAATTGTGATTTTTCTTTTACTCGGGAAGTGTACTTTTTTGGTAATTTGTGCAGCAGTCTCAAATATGCCTCTATTGGAGTAAAACATAGTGAAACATGAAAGAGCCAGACATTCCATGTTTTGAATATAGAGGTATTAAAATACATTTTTAAAATACTATTCCTGCTGTTTTGTGTAGAAAATAAGATAGGGTGACAAAAGAAGCAAAAAGGACCTTGTAAGATTTTAATCCTCTTGCATAAGCATACAAGCCACAAAAAAGTCAAACCAAAAGGATGAAGAAATAAACTACAGAATGAGAGAAATTTTGCCTATTACTCCCTGACAGCTGACATGTAAAACCAATAGGAACATGAAAGGAATGCACATTTTTCAGAATATGTACAAAGTGCGAAGAAATACTTGAAGAACTATTGAGCATTTTTGCACAATAGAGAAATGCAAATAGGGACATCATTTCATTGCAGAGAGAACCCCTCACCATAAGATCTAAAGAACATTCAGGAGACTCCAGGAGAAAAGGAATTATTTAATCTTTTTGATGGAAATGTAGGTAAGTAGTTCAACTACTACTGAATTCAGCTTTAAAGTATTCAAAACACTAAAATTAGTAATTCTCATTAGTGCAGTGCTTCCTTTAGTGGGTCTCCTCCCCAAAGAGTTAAGGACATATTGCAGTGATTCATGCAGATTCCTGTTACTGCAGCAATAGTCACTTTTCTGTGGAGAGCAGCAGCAAGCTTTGCTCCATCACCACCAAATACCAATGACGAACAACAAATACTCAATAGTGTACTCCATTTGATATATGATGTGAAATTTTATTGTGAAGTCAGCTGTGACTTAGGTTTTCCAGTAGACTACAGGTCAGTGCAAATATGATAGTCATGCTAATGTCACAAGGCCATCACTAGTACACTATTACGTTCATTAGATTTGATGTTTTATCTTTTTGAGGAAGCATGTTGTTATGAAGTTCAGGCTGGCTTTTAGGTCACATTATAACCCAGAGTGGTCTCAAACAATTCTCCTTTCTTAGTGTCTCAAGTACTGGGCTCCACCCAAGAGCCACCACGCCTAGTTTATATTTGCTATATTAAGTGCATATTCAGGATATTTTATTTCAACTGTTTATGTTGTTAAAGTATTTCCATATTTTACCTCCAGCATTTGTAGAAACTTTGGCATTATTGAGGTGGTGATGTGCATATCCCCAGCCCCATGACATTGTCTGCTGGGTTCAGAGCTGTCAGTGTACTGCAGTGAAACATAGCTGTACATAACTGTTTCCTCTTCTACTTTCCTTAGAAAACATTTTTAAAATTTCCATGGATAATCAGAGAGTCAATAACCCTGGCTAGAGTTTCATGCAAATGCTGACAGTTAAGTACAGTGTAGCACTGACCCAAAGATAACTTTCTGTCATCTGAGAGTCTCTATAGTCCTTTCTGTACACACACTTTGTGCCTGGGCCAGCACCTGTTGTGGGTCCCAGAGTCTGCTGCAAAGCCATGGAACACATAGCTTTGTGACCGCCTCTAGACTGTTCTCCTCTATGCCACTCTGATGAGGCAGAGTACAGCTTCTGGCAGGAAGCCAGAGACTCTGAGGCTCTGAGACAACACTGGTTTTTCTTTGTGAACATAGATAATATTATATTTCTGCAAGACAGACAGCTCTGTCCCATATTTCTACCCAGGAAGACAGAAGATGAATCTGAAGACTGTGGATTAGACATGGGTGCTGCTCTTCTGCTTGGCCAGCCCGGTATTGGGTGGGAACCTGACAGTGGCCCAGGCTTGCATCCTCCCAGGACCTGCACCAGCCCACAAGGATCTGCCCTCAGGGCTTGTCAGACCCAGTCACACTTGACTTAGGGTTAGGGTTAGGGTTAGGGTTAGGGTTAGGGTTAGAATCCTGAAAATATTTGCAGCCCATTATGGAATGAGTCCACTGATCCTTGAAATAAAGCAGGGGTAGCCATGAAATGGCAGACATAAATAAGAAATTTAGAGAAGAGCTAACACCACCACTTCTCAAAATTTAATGAAATCGAATGGGAAATGGTACTTCTCAATTCATTCCTGGAAGCAAGCATTACCCTGATACCAAAACCAGAGAACAATCCAAATAAGAAAGAGAATTACAGACCATTCTGCCTAGTGAACATTGAAGCAAAAATCCTCAATAAGATACTGGCAAACAGACTGCAGAATATCATTAAGAAGATTTTACACCACGATCAAGTGGAATTATTCCCTGGGATGCAGGGGTGGTTTAACATACATAAAACCATAAATATAATACATGGTATTGACAAATCCAAAAGCAAAAATCATTTGATCATTTCAATACATGCAGAGATTTTGCCAAAGTCCCTCACCTATTCATAATAAAAAACCTACAAAAATTGGGAGAGATGATCTTTATCTCAATCTGATAAAAGCCTTTTATTACAAACCAACAGTCAACCTCATACTAAGTGGACAAAAACTGAAAGCTTTCACTCTAAAATCAGGAACAAAACAAGGATGTCTACTATCTCCACTCTTATTCAATATAGTCCTGGAAACTAGCTGGAGCAATTAGGCAAGAGAAAGAAATAAAAGGAATAAAGATATGAAAGGAAATATTAAACTATCATTATTTGCAGAAGACATGATACTCTACTTAGAAGACCCTAAAAATTCCACCAAAAGACTTCTAGTTTGAGAAGCAAATTCACTAATATGGCTGGTTACAAAGGCAACACTCAACAATCAATAGACTTCATAAACAAGCATAAAAAACTCATGGAAAGAGAAATCAAGGAAACAATAACTTTTACAATAGCATCCAACAAAATGAAATACTTAGGAATCAGTCTAACAAAGGATGTAAATGACCTCTACACTATAAACTACAGTTCTTTCAACAAGGAGACTGAAGAAAATATTCTAAAATGAAGAGCTATCCCACAGTCTTGGATAGGGAAATTCAATATAATGAAAATGACCATACTTCCAAAGCTATTGTACAGATTCAGTGCAATCCCAATCAAAACCCCATAGCATACCTCAAAGAATTACACAAAATAAATCCTAAAATTCATCTGGAACCAGAAGGGACATAGAGTAGCAAAGGTGATCCTGGCCAACAGAGAAAAGACAGGGTTCATCAAAATCCCTGAGTTGAAATTGTACTATAAAGGTATTGTGATTTTAAAAAAAAAGGTGTGGTACTGACAAAAAACCAAACAAAACCAGACCCAAAGATCAAAGGAACAAATTAGAAGATGGAGAAATAATCCCAGACCACTAAATCATCTTATCTTTGACAAAGGTGCCAAACAGAGTCATTGGAAAAAAAGCAGCCTCTTTACTAAATGGTGCTGCAAAAACTGGCTGTATACATTCTGAATATTATCTTTCAACATGTAGTAAGCTAAGATCAGAATAGATGAAAGATCTTATATTAAAGCAGAAACATTAAATCTGCTGCAAGATAGAGTAAGTAAAACTCTTAAAGACATTGATGTAAGCAAAGACTTTATGAAGAAAACATGGAATGAACAGCAAAAATCAAAGAGAATTAAGTGAGAATCTCACCCTACTGAAAAACTTTTTAACAGCAAGAGAAATCACTAACAGAGTGAAGAGACAACCCACAACTTGGGAGAAAATGTTTGCCAACTGTTTCTCAGACTAAGTATTACTATTGAGAGCACGAAAAACTAAAAATTTTCAGTCTTCCCAGATTTAAAGACCCAATCCAAAAATGTGCATCTGAGGTGAAATACACAGTTCTCAGATGAAGAAATAAAAACAGCAAATAAATATGTGACAAAATGTTCTGCATCACTCGTCATTTAACAATTGCAAATTAAATAACACTGATAAGTCACCTTGCCCCAGAAAAAATGCCTACTGTCAAGAAATCAAGCAATAACGAATGCTGGAGGGGTTGTGGGGGGAAAAGCAACCCTTCTCCATTGTTGGTGGTATTTTTTAACTTTTAACTTTTTAACTTTCAAATAAAATGGGTTTGGGAGAAAAAACCAGGACTGAGGTCAAGACTTCCAGTGCAAATACTCATCAGACGAGCTGAGG
The DNA here is from genome assembly GCF_034190915.1 of Cavia porcellus. Lineage (NCBI taxonomy): Eukaryota > Metazoa > Chordata > Mammalia > Rodentia > Caviidae > Cavia > Cavia porcellus. The sequence goes on from NW_026947515.1 coordinate 8,771,762, forward strand.
TCAACATTCCAGAAAATAGCCAGCTCCGGAAGCCTCCACCATGTTTCATTGGGGACCCACACTTACAGGTGGGTTTATTTTCTGTAATTATTCTTGGTGGGAAAGACAGGCAGGGGGGCAGGAGCCAATCAGTGATGAAGAGACTGGCTGTAAGAATTGTCCAATCAGGCGGGCCAAGGTAGGCGGTCTCTTCCAGTGTCATGGCGTCAATTGCAAGGCCAGGGCAAAAAAGAGAGCACTAGATGTTTGCTAGACCACTATTTTTTGCTTCTATTCTCTGTGGACTGCTTAGAAAGAACCTGGGAGACCTCCAAACTATGCAATGGTGATGTTATGTGATGGGAGCAGTGAAATGGGGTGGAATCCGGTTGAGACTAGTTAGAAGTGGTGAAAATGGGCCGGGGGTTTACCTCAGTGGCATGAGCACCTGCCTTAAAAGCAGGCAGTCATGAGTTCGATCCCCAGTACCGATAAAAAGGAAAAAGACAAAAAAAAAAAAATAAGTGGTGAGAAGCAGTTGTGCTGTCTAGAGCCTGTGTGCTTAACCTCAGATCCTGAAGTCCTCTAGTGCGAGCAGTGAGTGAGTCATCCTCTGTCCCTTTTACCTCTTGCTGGTGCCAGGACAGTTCTGGGTCCCTAGAACACTGTCGCTACTGTGATACCACCAGGCCACTATGCCATTTTTGAAACCGCCTGCTGCCCTTGCTCCTCCAACTGTCTGGGCCCAGGAAGGGGCATGAGGAGACCCTGATTCCAATGTGCTTTCAAGCAGGGTGCAGGTGTAATAAGCTGGGTCTCTGCCCTCATTCCTGTCAGCAACAAATCTGGAAGCCAGAAGTTTATAAATGTCTGTGCTGCAGGACCTCATAGCCACAACTGCTCTCCTTAAACTTATGCATTTATGTATTTTGTGATCGCCTAAATTTATATTATGTTCTCGTATTTCCATGAAAATGAAAGGTGGAGGCAAAGGTTCTGAGAATTCAAAGATGTGTAGTGATGTGCCTCAGTGGAGGAAGGCTTCCCAAACACTGGATGAACTGCTGTGTATTATAAAGAACAATGCAAAGAATTTCTGAACATACATTATGTGACACATGTGCTCATAGACGATGTTTGGGAGAACAGCCATAGAGGTTTAAATTTTGAGAAGAATGAAGCAGATATAAATGTGTCATCAAGGGCAGAGTAAAGTGTGTTTGCTAAGGACAAATTCCAGAAAGAGCTGCCTGTTAAATTCTCTTTGAAAAATGCCTAAATTTAGTCATTTGCATGAACATATATGCGTGATATCCTTCTGAATGGAAAGGAATATGGGTGTCATCTCTGAATGAAGAGGTGATTTAATAGCTTGGTTGATCATATACATTGTTTAAACATGGAAATGCTCTGCAGTGGACTTTACTAAGTGGTGTAAAGGAGATGCCATAAATTGAAATTGTGCAGGGATATCAATAGCTTAGTCGTGAAATGTTTTCTGCTTAGGGTGGATCAGAGGAGCATGGAAAGGATGTGGAAGTGACTGGCAGGACACAGTGTGCCAATAGCAGGACATACAACAGAGAGGGTCTTCCCTGAAAGTCAGGTAGTTCTTAGGGTAAGCATGAAGTTAAAGTTGTCTTCTGATTTCTTCCTTGAGGTAAAAAACACCTGCTCTGGTATGAATCAGTATTCCACATCCTTGTCAACCCATGAATTCTGTGTTCTTCACTTGAGATCTAATTTTGATTATCTCTAATTATGATCCAGTGTCATGAAGGTGAAATTTGAATTTTTTTGTAACAGCGATTGAACTCATGATCTCAAGCTTGCTAGGTACCTACCTAGGTGTTCATGCTGCTGAGCTAAATACCCAGCTTTGAAATTGTATTCTGTGTACTGTGTATGATATCAACATTGTTCCTCAGAAAATGTTGAATATTGTGGAATTTTTCTATATTATATGGATATAATTTTTAAAGCAAACCAAAGGTGTCCTATGCAGTCACTTTTCAAGTTTCACATTGTCTGTGGGGTGTCTCAGTCAGAGTTTCTCTATTTCAGACAGCTCTGTAACTTAGGCTATCCCCAAACTCAAGGAAGTTCTCCTGCATCAGCCTCCCAACATATATTACTTATATCTGAATGGAGAGTGATCACTTGGTGGCACTGAGCTCTAATTTGAAACTTGTACCTGGTTTCATTGTTTATACATTTTTTACATACAGCAGTTTTCCATGAACATTTGAGTTATTATTTATGTATCATATTTGATGTTATGTTTTGTTCTATGAAACCAAATTTTAATATCAAAATGCTGCTTTAGTATATTAAGAACAAAGGACTCAGTGGCCTAAATGAGATCTGAAGAGATATCATTGTTAGTACATTAAAGTGATTCATGAGATATTTGTCTGGCTCTGTGCTTTATGGATGCTGGCATGCTCTCACTATGAGCTCTGCTTTAGAGACAGTGCACAGGGACTCTTGCAGTGACTCAGCATAAGAATCAGTGCTCCTATTTGGCTGTTACATTAGCTGTGAGTTGCAACAGAGCATTAAATTTGCTGTCTCAAAAAATGTGTATATACCAAAAATTAATCCCCGAGATGTGGAATTAAGATTGGAAGAAATCAGTGTCCATTCAGCTGTTTTGTTTGGTTTTATTTGTTTAGTTTAGTTTTGTTTTATTGAGACAAGTTTTCTCTATGTATATCAGCTAGATTTGAACCCTATATGGAGAACAGAATTGCCCTAACCTCAAAGCAACACTCCTGCCTCAGCCTCTTGAGTGTTCAGATTATAGATATGTGTGTTTTAACCCTAGAAAGTATTGAGGCTTGTAACTTAGCTGTGTTGTAGCTTGGCATAATAGATGCCATCTTGAGCTTTGAATTTAACTAGTGCCCTGTATTTCACCCAGAAAAATGGAAAATTACTCAGTGTTGAAGTTCCAGGAGCAAAGCACAATGAGCTGTACCCAAAGAAAAAAATTAACCTGCTCAACAAAAGAAGCAGAATACAGTTGTCATCCAACCATTATTATAAGATTCTAGCTAAATGATTTCCAACAGGATCTTTTCGTGATTCTATCTTTTAAAACATCTGTAACTTTCCAGTTCAGAGCCTCTTGTTTAGATCCTGATATGGGGGTGGGGGTTCTGTATACAGGTGGTCCTGAGATCAGCTATGAAATTCCACATTTCTCAATTGGGTTCCTATATTGGCTTCCTATATTATTGTTCCCAAACTCAACTCAAGCTGCAGAAACCTTTACTGACACAAGCACACCTCAAGATTAAATGACAGTGCCACTGAAATTAAAGAATAATTGTGAAAAAGAAAGGAGAAAAAAGACAAACACTATGTGCTATAATGCCCACCTATTTTCCCAAATATGAAGAAGCTGAAACAGGAGAATGGGCTTGTGTTCAATGACAGCCTAACCTGCATAGTGAGTGCAAGGCTGCCCAGAACTCCAAAGTGAGAACATGTCTCTAAATCAAAAAACTAAAATGAAAAAAACAACAACAAAGTAGACAGAGAGACTATTGAAAACAAACAAAAATAGAGCTGAGTGAAATTTGACTTATGTAAAATGGGAATTATTGAATGATGCTGGCAGAGGAAAGAAGGCCAGGTAGTGGCATGCAGTGGCATTCAGGAGGCAGTGACAAACACAGGCTTAGGAATGGCATCTATTGTGCTACAGCACAGCAGTGACCTCCTTCCTCCAATACATTTGCAGTTCACTGGAATGAGGACTTCTAAAAGCTCATGGAAATGTTAAACTCAGGGCAAACAAAGAGCTTGAAATTCAGGCTTTGGAACAATGCCTTTAGCAGACATTTCATATTTAAATTGAGATAAGAGAAATATAATCCTGCCCTGCTTGATATCAAATGCACCATTTAATGGCTGACAACATTGAGAAATGAAGACACAAACCAAAAGAAGTTCAAAAATTGTCTTAGAAAAAAAGAGAGAATAGCTCTGAATTTTCAGGAGTGATCTTCAGTGCTTTGGCCACAGTCATATTGTCAGGGCTCATTTATACAGGATAGTCACAATGTGGGCAAACTGTGGGTCTCAAACTACAATCAATCTATAAGCTTGTAGGTGCTTAACTAATATTATTCATCAGGGGAACAAGTCAGCCAGAAAAGGTATGTGTAAAGAGCCAAGGCATTTGTGGGAACAATAGTCCAGTTGTTCTGCTCATTGATTATGGTAATTGATGCCTATCTGAACTTCCTGGAGGAGATGGTAACTTTAGTACATTTCAAGCTGTTGTTTTTCTTTTCAGGAGCATGTAGACATGGTCACTGCATCTTCACTTTCAGGTCTGGGTTTCTTCACCTGTGCCTGTAGCAGTGATTGTTGTGTTTAGTTTTTTGCATTGACTCTTTGAGGTTCCAGTTCCTCTCTGATTGTATATCAATTTCTGTCTAAATTGAAAACCTTTGCTAAAATCACAGTACTATTTGAATGAATAAAGTGAAATATTCATTAATACACACTAGGGATTTAGCTCAGCAGGCAGAAACGACTGCCTGGATAGTGGTAGATTGTAACTTTGATCCCTAGTACCTAAAAAAAAAAGTAATTTAAACTGCAAGGAAAGAAAATAATTGCATTTGTGAAAATGTAGGTTTACAAAATTTATACTACATATGTCAATGGCAAATTAAACATTGTTAATAGTCATATTTAGTATCTAAAGTTGTTGAGGCTGGGGATTGAGCTCAGTGATACAAGGAGCTGCCTAGAGAGCACAAGGTCATGAGTTCAGTCCCTCATACAGAAAAAAAAATCACAGTTGTCAATGATGCAGTGCTATGAGCACATTTATTGAAACTAATACTTGGTATTTGATTGGCTCAATGTTTCTTTTGTGATCTATGAAATACCTGCAGATAACATGGCAACTACAGTGAATGATACACTGTCCCCTATAGGATTGCTATTTTCTGGGTTATTTTTATTTTTTGTTTTCCCACAAACATGAAAGTTGAAAATGTTGGCTGATTCTAACTAGAAACACTGTGATAATCATTTTTTCAATTTAATGATATATTTCCCTATATTCATTAAGAACATGTTATTTGCTACAATTGCTCCAAGTCAAATTGATAAACAATTCTTAAAGTTACAGGCAGCTGAGTTAGTTAGAAATACAGGCAGCCATACTGTGATAAGATGGAATGAACTTCCTGACCTTCTATGTCTGGTATGAGCTTGTGTTCTGTAAAACACAAGAATGAATTTTAGGAACAACAGAGTTGAAGAGCAGAATATATTTATTGAGAGAAAGAAAGTGATAATATTTTGCTCTAAATAGTATATTTTGGAAGTCGAGGTGGAACCAGGGGACTTTTACCTTGAAGTGACTTTCCTTTTCCCTATTCAAGGTACCTGTGGCAAGGAAGGAATCTCAATCAGCTACTTGCATATTAGCAATGACAACTTTAACCACCAACCAAGTCAAAAACTTCTTGTATGCCACCCACACTTTTCCAGAAGAAAAAGCCAGACGCCCAGTAGTCATGGGGTTCTCTCCATATTCTTACAATAAAGGCCATTTTGACTTAATATTCTCTTCTTTACTACACCAAAAATGCTATCATAAAGCTTCTGTCTGGGAGAAACAAGAGGGGTTCTGAGCTGGTAGCAAAGGACTCTGTCTTTTCTAGGAATTTTATAGAATAAAATCGTGTGGTGAGATAGGTTTAAAATGGATTAGATTACTGAAGTTACTGAGGAGATAAATTAGCACAGTAGAGAAGCAGAATATAAGAAATGTAAAATTGGCCTTTTACTTAAACAATGTGGCGAGGAGCCCACAGCCCCCAGGGGTTTGGCTTTTTTTTTTCCAACTGACTATGGGGTTATGGGGTATATGGGACTTTTGACTGGATGTGGTGCTTGAGGGGAGATTGATGTCATGCGAGAGCTGATTGGAATTTTCATTAGAACCCTGGGAAAGAAAGAGGAAGTTGTAATTAAGGAGAATAGAGGAAGTGGCCATATGAATAAGCATCCCTGATTTCACCATCTTGCACTTTGAACTACCACCATGAGGTCCTGTAATTGTTTCTAGGGTAAAACACTTTGAAGTACATCCTTTGATTGGAATGAAGAAATCAAAATAAAGAATGTACTTATTGAGAGAAAAAAAGCTGCCTGAGAGAGATAAGGGGTCCTGAGCAGGTTGCTAAGCACTGTCGTTTCTAGGGACCTTTATGGAGTAAAATCATGTGGTGAAATGAGTTTAAGGTGGGGAAAACTAGGAACTCACAATGTAGATGGGCATAAGATGGGTCAGAGCTATGGTACCCAATAGGGTTATTAAGTTCGGGAAAAGCTGATTAAATTGGGAGCAAAGGGGGAAGCGAGTCACATAGAAAGCAGGCATTCTTAGGCAGCTGTGACTCTTCCCTTAGGGGTTTAGGAGGGTGATATCTGAGTTCCTCAGTATAACAGGAACTATTTAGAATGTCAGTCTTTAGGATAAGGATACATTTCTTTGAATGGTGACTCCTAACTTCCTCAGAGTGCTAGGGAACTATTTAGAATATCTATCCCTAGAATATGGATGAATTTGTTTATCATTTGTCTTGAGCCTTGGCCCATAGCATGAGGTATCAGTCTTCCCCATAGTTGCAAGGTATCTGGTCTCCTGCATTAGCTCCTTGGAGGACCTAGCCTTGGTTCATGTCAAGAGTATTTAAGTAACTCAGGTGCCTGTAACAGTACTTTTTTGAAAATTGATTAGAGATGTCTTGTGCTCTGGGTGAGTGATCTGGGGATGACAATGTGCAATGTATATACCAGTGTTGCCCTCTGATTGACATGTTTTGAAATTCAATTTTAGTTGATGTGCTCTTTTATCCTTGAAATAAAATGGATTTGAAAATTAAAAGCCTGAGGTAATGCTCTTCAGTACAAACACTCCTCTGTGGAGCTGAGTTCACCACTGTAGAAGAATGGCAGCTCCAGAAGTCTCTGCACTACAGTCTACCATTTGGGATCCTCTCTTGCAGGGAGGGGTTCCTTTCCCTGTTTATTGTTGACTCAGAAGGAGGGCAGTAGAGTAGGAGTCAATCAGTGATGAAGGGGCAGGCTATATGAACTGTCCAATCAGGTGGGCCATTGCTGACTGTGAATTCTGTCTCTTCCAGTTTCTCAGCATGATTTATCTGTTCTGAGTATAATACTGGTAGCAAAATGCTTGCTGGATCTCATTTAGTACTTTTGATGTCCTGTGGCCTGATTAGCAAAGATCCTGAGAGATCCTGGAACCATGGAATAGTGAGTTTGTGGATGGGAGCCCAGAAGTAGGGTGGATTGGGTAAAACCAGTTACAAGTATTTAGGAGTAGTTCCGGTGTCTGGAGTCCCAGGTATTTAGTTAGCTTCAGCTCCTGAGGTCCTCCAGCATTGACCATGGGTCATTCACAGTCCCTTTTGTCTCTTGCTGTTGGCAAGGGTGACTTGGGGTCCCCAGTACCCTGGCTTCACTATGACAGCAGTAGACTCAAGTATCATCTTTGAAATTCATTGCTAGCCTGGTAACTCCACAATCTTAGGCACTACAGGAAGTTGGGAAGACCCTGACTATGGTGCTTTTTGTAGCTTGTAGAGCAATAATGAGCTAGGTCTCTGCCCCCTTTCCTCAGAGTAGCAGATCTAGAATGTCCAGAGTTTATTAATGTTTGTAATGCAGGGCCTCATAGCCACAATGGCTCAACTTAAACTTGGGCTTTGTTGTATTTATAGTGATCTCCTCAATTTATACTATGTTCTCATATTTCCATCCTCATGACAGGTAGTGGCAAAGTTCCTGAGAATGCAGAGATGTGTAGTAGTGTGCCTCAGTGGAAAAAGTCTTCCCAAACAACTGGTGAACTCCTGTGTATTATACAGATCAGTGCAAAATAATTTCTGAACATACTTAATTATTTAGGTGGCACCCTTGCTCACAGACTAGGTTTGTGAGAACAGCCATAGAGTTTTGAAGTCTGAGAAAAATGAAGCAAATATGAAAGTGTTATCAAGGACGGGATAAAAATTTGTGAAGGACAAATTCCAGAAAGAGCTACCTGTTAAATTCTCATCGAAAAATTTTGAAATTTAAGCATTTGCATGGACATATACACGTAATATCCTTCTGAATCGAAAGGAATAGGTGTGTCATCTCTGAATTAAGACCTGGTTTAGTGACTTGGTTTTTCATAGACAGTTTAAATATGGAAATGCTCTGCAGTGGAATTTACTAAGTGGTGTAAAGGAGAAGCTCTAAACAGAAATTTTGCAGTGATATCAATAGTTAGGCATGAAGGGTTTCATGCTGAGGATGGATCAGAGGAGTGTGGAAAGGATGTGCAAGTGACTGACAGAATGCAGGAAGCCAATAGCAGGACATACAACAGAGAGGGTCTTCACTGAAATTCAGGTAGTTCTTAGAGTAAGTGTGAAGTTAAAGTTGGGTTCTGATTGCTTCCTTGAGGTGATGAACACCAGCTCTGGCAAAAATCAGTATTTCACATCCTTGTCAACCCATGAATTTTGTGTTCCATACTTGAGATTTAATTTTGATTATCTCTAATTATGCCCCAGTGTCATGAAGGTAAAGTGTGGACTTTTTTTGTACCAAGGATCAAACTCATGACCTATGCTTTCCAGGCAGGTGTTCATGCTACTGAGCTAAATACCCAACTATGAAAGTGTTTTCTTTCTTGTATGGAAGATATCCACATTGTTTCTCAGAAAGTGTTGAATATTGTTGGAATTTTTCCATATTGTATGGCTATAATTTTTAAAACCAAACCAAAGGTGTCTTATGCAGTCTCTTTTCAAGTTTCAGTTTGTCTGTGGGGTGTCACAGTCAGGGTTTCTCTATGTTAGACAGCTCTGTAACTTAGGATAGCCCCAAATTCACGGAAGAAGTCCTTCACGAGCCTCGCAAGATATATTCCTTATATCTGAATTGAAAGTGAATGCTTGGTGACAGTGAGCTATAAATCACAGGTTGGGCCTGGTTCCATTTTACATAGTTATTTTTTAAAAACAGCATTTTCTACTAACATTTGAGTTATTATTTGTGTACCATATTGGATGTTATTTATGTTTTGTTCTATGAAACCAAATTCATGTTTCAAAATGCTGCTGAAGTATATTAAGAACAAAGTACTCACTGGCCTAAATGAGATTTGAAGAGACATTATCTTCAGCCTATCAAAGTGATTGATGAGTTTTTTTTTTCTTTTTTTAAATTTTGAAAGTGGTAAAATACAACAGAACAAGGCAGAATAAGGCCAACTAAGATCATACAGTGAAATTGGTACACAACTTCACAACTGGTCACTGCGATAACAGTAATAGTTATCACAGTATATTTTATTATCTTTATAATAGTTGTTCTTTTTTTTTGTCTTTCTTCCTTTTTATTAGTACCAGGGATCGAGCCCATGACTGTCTGCTTCCAAGGCAGTTGCTTATGCCGCTGAGCTAAATCCCCAGCCCCAATAGTTTTTCTTTCAAACACGTATATCAAAATGAGATGAAATACCGAACATTATAGTACTTATCAAAACAGAATATTGAATAGAGCAATACCATTAATCAGAAAAGAGCAAAACAGAAATAAAAACATTCACCTTCAAAGAGATAGTAGAAGGAAGTCCCCCTTATTTGTTATGGTCTGCTTCCCAGGAGACACTCAGATTTCTGGTTCCCATTTGCTAATGGGGGTTGACAGGAGAAGAGGGGTAGGGAAGTGGGATGTTTGATTCTAGGCTGTGCATCAGTAGGTTCACTATTGCTTAGTAGGGAGACAGGCCAGTTGTTTGGTTTCACAGCGTCCTAAGTTCCCACATGGTGTGGATCTCAGGAGGTGCTGCTTGTTCTCCCCCTGGAAGGGCAGCATTCTGCCAGAGCTCCACCACTTACCAGGGAGAAGTGGTGCTTGCTTGCCTTCCAAGTGTCCTAAATTCCAGCATGACATGGATCTCAGGAGCTGCTGCTGGTTTGCCCCCTGGATGGGCCACAGTCTGCCACACCTCCACCACTTACCAGGGAAGGAAGGTGCTTGCTTGGCTTCCCAGTTGATTGAGGGGATATTTTTCTGCCTCTGTGGTTTGTGGATGCTGGTCCTGCAGGCTTCTCACTGTGAGCTCTGCATTAGAGACAGTACACAGGGAATATTGCAGTGACTCAGCACAAGAATCAGTGCTCCTATTTCACTGTTACATTAGCAGTGAGTTGCAATCTATCATCAAATTTGCTGTCTTCAATAATGTGTATATACACAAAATTAATGACCAAGACTTGGATTTAAATTTGAAGAAATCAGTCTTCATTCAGCTGTTTAGTTTGGTTGTATTTGTTTAGTTTTGTTTTGTTTTATTGAGACAAGCTTTCTATATGTATATCAGCTAGATTTGAACACCCTATGGAGTCTGGAATTGCCCTGAACTCACTGAAACCATCCTGCCTCAGCCTTTTGAGTGCTGGCATTATAGATATATACCACCACACTTTGCTTTTGATTCAGATTTGTAAGAGAGAATTTAAGATATCCCAAACCTGGTGTCTCAACCTTCATGTGAGAAATATATGTATGATCTTTTAGGAGGTGGTGAACTTTGAGGATGTGGTCGTGAACTTCAGCAATGAGGAGTGGACTTTGCTGAGTCCATCCCAAAAGAACCTCTACAGAGATGTGATGGGCGAAACCTTTAGGAACATGACTGCAATAGGTAATGACAAAATACTTTTGTCACTCATGCTGTCAGAATGTTGTATGTCGCTGTTTCATTAAAAACAATGTGAAAATATTTTTAAAAATAGTTCAGACCTGGACACATTATATCATAACTCTAAACAAAATCTATTAATTTGTATGTATTATTCTAATGAGCACTGGTATTTGTATGTCTACAATTCAGGAGGACTTGGGGATATCCAGGAAGCTGAAAAAGAATGCAAAATTTACTGGAGATACTTAAGGTAATTCCCACTCATAAGGAGAAGGAATGTTCCTGAGTAATTAGTGAGTCAGCAGAAAAATACCGCCAAAGAAATGAGGCACCATTCAATTTATTGTCAGTAATATTCTCTGAAGACGTATAAGCTAGGGTATGTATAATGAGTGGATTAAATCAAGAAAATGTATGACATTGCATATAGATGTGTATGAAAGGCATACACTTTGAGTTATGACATTCTCTCTTCAGTTTTTCTACCCATATATATATATATGTGAATACAACACATTCATCATCTAAAAATTGCTAAGATTGCAATAGAATTTGCAATAAAATGGAGTTCTTGTGTTTCCAAGCCATGCTCTGAAGAATCAGCCATTCTGACTAAAATTCTTAGAAGGCTGCTAGAATGTTAAGTGCACTCATTCTGAATATCAGTGTGCAGTTGTCTCTAGAAATTGATCCCATCATACTTGTCTTGGATATATTTTTAAAAATTCAAAATGCACATAAAATACTGATACATGCTTACTCATATACAAAGCAGATCAAGTTATAATAGATCAGGCCTTGATGAAGCTTAGCTACCTATCACTGGATTTGTGGAGAAGGAAAGTGTTAATAGACTCTTTGTGATTGTGCATTCTTGTAAATCCAGCACACTAGGAGTCACATTTTGCAGAATTGCACATTTAAGTTCAAACGTCACAGCTTAATGATCAGCGAAATTCTCTTAAAACATATTTAAAAAGCTATAGATTTTATGATAATAGCTGTTGTTCATGCCCAGCACGGAAAAGAAAAAATGTGTTACATAATGTCAAAAAAAACAAATAATATAATGTCATTTGCCATAAGAAATAGGTGGTTCTTTCTCCCATCAATTTGATGAAATAGCTCAGCTATGAAACCTAAAAGTTCACAGGGTTTCTCTTACATGAGAAACCAAAATATAAATTGTGGAATGAAATGAAAGAGTTAATAGAGAAAAATAAGACTGACCATATGGAAAAGGGAACTACAGGTTAAGGACAGAAGGGAGATTGTGATGGTGAAACATATCATAATGATTTGTATGTGATACACATATGTATCCATGCCCAAAGTGAAGATAAAGATTCTGCATTTCAAAAGGTACCAAATTTTAAGATTTCCAAATGTGTACCAGTCTTTTGGGAATGGTTGTTTTCAACATATCTTACAAGGCCATTCTGTTGCTTCATGGTCAGAATTTCTTAGCAGGCATTAAAAACAGAACTTCACATTAATGCAGTCATGAAACTGAGACCCATTTCACTGTGAATGTTTCTTTTTTATTTAATGTAAGGAAAGACTAAAAAAACCAAAATAAGTAGAAATGATACCACTTTCAAAGTGAAAATAAGCAGTAAGAAATCTAAAGACAGTGATTACATATGCTGCTCATAGAAATAGTTAATGAAATACAAAAGTGAAACATACGATGTGGGGATTCAAACAGCGAGACTATAAACAATTTTGTTCAAATCTCCAATAAAAACTTAGTAATATGGTTATCAATCCTATATGTGATTTTTTTTTTTTTACAGAAATGACAAGCTAGGGAAATCCTATGGACGTACATCTTGGAATCAGTGTAGAGAAGTATTCCTTTGTACTGCAGAAGGTAATGTGAATGTGAAAGAAGCAGAAACACACCACAATGTTCAGATCCATGAAAAATATGGCACTAGGGAGAAATCCTATGTATGTCAGCAATGTGGAAAAGGGTTCACCAAATCTCGACATTGTAAGCAACATGAAAGAATTCACACTGGAGTGAAACCATATGTATGTAAGAAATGTGGGAAAGCTTTTAACACATGGACAAATTGTAAAATACATGAAAGAATTCACACTGGAGAGAAACCCTATGTATGTAAGCAGTGTGGGAAAGCTTTTGAGAAACGGGCAAACTGTAAAATACATGAAAGAATTCACACTGGAGAGAAACCCTATGTGTGTAAGCAATGTGGGAAAGGTTTCACACAACATGGAACTTGTAAGCAACATGAAAGAATTCACACTGGTGAGAAACCATATGTATGTAAGCAATGTGGGGAAACTTTTACCCGACATGGACTTTGTAAGCAACATGAAAGAATTCACACTGGAGAGAAACCATATGTATGTAAGCAATGTGGAAAAGCTTTTAATGCATGGGGAATTTTTAAGAATCATGAAAGAATTCACACTGGAGAGAAACCCTATGTATGTAAGCAATGTGGGAAAGGTTTTACCCGACATGGAAATTGTAAGAAACATGAAAGTATTCACACTGAAGAGAAACCATATTTATGTGAGCAATGTGGAAAAGCTTTTAACACACGTGCGCATTGTAAGGTTCATGAAAGAATTCACACTGGAGTGAAACCATATGTATGTAAGCAATGTGGGAAAGCTTTTAACACATGGACAAATTGTAAAACACATGAACGAATTCACACTGGAGAGAAACCCTATGTATGTAAGCAATGTGGGAAAGCTTTTAACACATGGGGAGATTTTAAGAAACATGAAAGAATTCACACTGGAGAGAAACCCTATGTATGTAAGGAATGTGGGAAAGCTTTTAGCACACGGGCAAATTGTAAAATACATGAAAGAATTCACACTGGAGAGAAACCCTACGTATGTAAGCAATGTGGGAAAGCTTTTAACACACGGGCAAACTGTAAAATACATGAAAGAATTCACACTGGAGAGAAACCCTATGTATGTAAGCAATGTGGGAAAGCTTTTACCCAACATGGACATTGTAAGCAACATGAAAGATCACATTCAAGGTAGAACCAGTGTATATAAGCATCATGAGAATTTTTTGAGCACAAGTACATATTGCATAATGAATGAAAAACTTCACACTGGGCAGAAAACTTATATATGTAAGGAATGTGGGAAAGGTTTCAGCAGAAATGCTCATTGTCCAATACATGAAAAAATTTACAATGTTGAGAAACCCTGTTTATGTGAAGAATGTGGGAAAGCTTTCACCACACATGGATTTTGTAAAATACATCAATGACTCCACTCTGGTGAGAAAACCTATGTATATAACAATGTGGCAAAACTTTTACCACATACAGTCATTGCAAAACACATGAAAGAATTCACACTGGGAAGAACCACTGGCTATGTAAGCATGTGGAGACACTTTCAGCAGCCAGATTGTAAGTGAAATGCATGAAGAAGCTCACACAAGAGATAAATCCTATGTGTTATGGGAATACTCTCAACACACATGATCATTTTTACATATCTGAAAGAGTTCACTTTATCCTATGTGCATTAACAATGTGAGAAATATGGCAATCCATGTTTGTTGTTAAATACATAGAAAAAGCGGCACTCTTCAGACAGTTTAAATCTAAGTTTACTTTAAAAATTCCAAGTAGACCTGAAGAAATAATCAATACAGAAGTTTGATATCAATATTTCTTCAGAAATGACAAATCTGAAGTGGAGCTCTACTCTAGTACATATTTTTTATAGTTTTCAGTTAATCACTTATACCTCTTTAGATTTTTTAAAGTGTCTTTGTGCTTCAACATGGCATCTTGTAATTAAACATGGTAAACTGAAATGGGCTTTTCACTTTCAAGTATAAATAGTGTCTATGTACTTAATATTTTGTCTTTAAACCTTAATTTTTATATTTTTGGTGAATTATTTTTATTTAAAGAAAAAAACCAAAAAGTGTAGAAATAATACAGAAGTTCTGAAAAATAAACAGTAAGAAATCACTAGTTGATTAGTTAAATATTATCATCTTTGAAGTAATTGTTCAAGTTGCAAAATTAAAGCATACAAAGTGATATTCAAATAATGACACTGCAAACAGTTCACGTCAGTGATGCAACAAAAACTTATTAATATGTTTATCTGTTCTACAAACTTGTTTTTTTATCTTAAAGATGGTAAGATTAAATATGACAAAACAGAACAGTTCATAAGGAAACAAGTTAAGGAAATACAGGTTTCAAAGCAAGTCCACTGAGATGTTCATTTTCTATCTTACTGTCTTTAGTTTTCTTCAAAATAGTTGTTCCCATCTTTAAAAGCATTGAATATATACCTAACATTATAGAACTAATCAAATAATTACAGGATGATAAAGGCTTCTTTGATCTTCAAGACTGATTTTGGGGAAGTTGATAATGATTACCATAATGTGTCTCATTCTCTTCATAGTAGATGTCTTTATTTTTATGCATGCTGAAATTGAACATAAGAGACTAAACTAATATCACTCTGAACAGTGAATAATAGTATCCTGAGAAGGAGAAAGGTGAGGAATTGCCTAAATAAAGAAGGCAGAGCACATTGTTAAAAGTGTATCAGGATTTAAAAGCTACAGTAGTTCTGTTGCTCTGTTTAGTTTGATTATATTTTGTTCTGGTCTATCTACTCATACTAGATTTGAGGGTACAGAGACATAACCCAAAAATGGCAGGTTATACCATGATGGTAATTGTCCTTAATTTCCTATTAACTAAAACTGAAATCGTGTATTACTTACATTGTCTTACTATGAATGATCTTATTTTAAGCTGGTTTGTTTGAATGTTATTTGGCCTTGACTGATTTTATTCACATTTGGTATGATTGCTGGTATCAAGTCCAAGAGTAGAGGCAACTACTCTGAAGATGATAAGATGTGAAAGATATATATTGGGGGGGCTGGGGATTTAGCTCAGTGGCTTAAGCCCCTGCCTGGCAAGTGTGAGGTTGTCAGTTTGATCCCCAGTACCAAAAAATAAATAAATAAAAGATATAAATTCCAGGTTTAATTTTTTTATTTAAGGAGAAAAAAAGAACATGAAAAAGCAAAGCAGTAAAGGGATACAAATAATACAGAATTTCAATTATAAAATACAGTAAGAAATCACTAGTTAATAGGTTACATATTGTCTTCTTAGAAACAGTTGTCCAAATTATAAAAATTAAAGCATATAAACTGAACATTCCTACAGGGAGACTGCAGACAATTCTGTTCAATGATCCAACAAAAGCTCAGTAATATGGTTTTCCTTCCTACACACTCAAACAGGCACTTACTTCCCTTAGACCACCTTCCTTTCCTCTCTTCTTCACAATAACAATTACACTTTTAGGTTTTTTTTACTCCCATAGTCCTTATTACTTTTTTTGAAGACAATAAGATCTCAAGTGAGTTAACAAAACAGAGTTGGTTAAAACATAAGGATGGGCATAGTACTTGATGCAAAAATAGAATATCAGGTGATCAAAAATGGTTACCACTGTGCCTCTTGCTATTTTTAAAAAGTTTCCTATATCATCAGGTATAATAGAATTGATCAAAACGTTACAGAACAAGACCAATAAAATCTACACTGGAAACCTTACAGAATTTCAAAAGAAGATAATAGTCAAACCATAATGGGCATCATAGTAAATCTTATTGCCTACAAAGTGGTTGCCTATACTCTTAAACTTGATACTATCAAACAAAATAGAATATAGTAAAATCAGGCAGAACAAGATGGGGAGAGCAATACTGGGGTTTAAATCAGGTTAATAGGAAAACAAAAAAAGTTACTATAATACATCCCACTATTTTTTAATTTAGTTTTCCTTTAATTGAAGAAAAATAGAATAATTTTTTTTAAAAGGGTGGAGATCGAGATAAAAGAGACATTGTAGTAGAACAACACAGGTCAGAACTAAACAATTAAAGCATCATTTGGTTTCACCACCAGGTAATCTAACATAATAGTAGTCACCATAGTGCCTCTTTCCTTGAATTGTTTGAGTATAACTTCGTATACTATAGAATCAATCAAATCAAGACAGTGTGAAGCCATTCAATACAATGAAAGAATTACAGGATATTTAGAGCCAGTTAACAGAAAATGAACAACGATTTCTATATTATCTCTTTGGCTGTAAAAAATTGTTTTATATTATCACAGTAAAATATATTAAGATACAACATGTTAAATCCAGTGGAAACATGTACAACAACTTGATCGGAGTTCCAAAGGAGATGATATTAAATCAGCACTAGCTTTTATGATGTGTTATTTTCTTCAGAACAGCTATTTTCGGTACTAAAATCGAAAAACCCAGGGCAAAACCATTGCACTTAATGAGTGAAAACATTATATGGATTCAAACCAATATGATTGGGTATCATGATTACCACATACTTCTATGTATTATCATTTCTTATACTAGGGAATATATTTGGTATTTATACATGTGAGTTTGATTTATTTCACTTATGAGTATGGTCTCAGTCTGTGTCCATTTATTTATATGTCAATGTGATCATTCTTTATAGCTGAGTAGTTCTCCATTGTATAAAAACACCATAATTTTTTATCCATTCCTCAGTTGATAGACACTTAGGTTGTTTCCAAGATCTGGCTATTACAAACTGTGCTGGAATAAAAATGGGGGCACATATATCACTGTGGAATGATACTTTCAGTTCTTCTGTGAATATGCCTAGAAGTAGAATAGCTGGGTCAAAAGGTGCTTCCAGTTCCAGCTTTCTGAGAAATCTCCAGACTGAGCTCCACAATGGTTGTACCAGTCTACACTCCCACCAAAAGTGCAGGAGAGTTCCTTTGTCCCAACAGCGTCTCCAACATTTGTTGTTGGTGGTTTTCTTGATCTTGGCCATTCTTTCAGGAGTGAGATGAAATCTCAGTGTGGTTTTAATTTGCATTTCTCTAATGACCAACCATAATGAACATTTTTTCATGTATTTATTTGCCATTTGTATTTCTTCATCTCAAAATTGTTTATTCATCTCAGATGCTCATTTTTGGATTGGGTCTTTGAATTTTGGTGGTCTCCTTTTCAAAAATGCTTTATATGTTGTAGACAGAAGTCCTTTGTCTGAGGGGTAGTTCACTAAGATTTTTTTCCCAGTTTGTGGGTTTTCTTTTCACTATACTGGAGATTTCATTTGATGTGCAGAAACTTTTGAATAAGAGGTGATCCCAATTATTGATTCTGGGAAGCATTTCCCATGCGGTTTGAGTCCTGTTCATCAATTCTCTACCTACTCCTATGTCTTCAAGGTTTTTACCCAATTTGTCTTCCAATAGATTTAGTGTTTCTGTTTTAATATTCAGATCATTGATCCATTTAGATTTTACTTTAGTACATGGTGATAGGCATGGGTCTAGTTTTAGTTTTAGGCATATGGAGAGCCAGTTTTTCACCACCATTTATTAAAGACAATGTCATTCTTCCAGTGAACATGTTTGGCCCCTTTATCAAAATAAGGTACTTGAGTGTGTTTGTAGTTGTGGTTGTATCTTCTCATCTATTCCACTGATCTTCGGCTCTGTTTTGGTTCCAGTACCATGTTGATTTTACTACAGTTGCTTTGTAGTATAACTTCAAATCAGGGATTGTTGTACCTCCTGCCTTGCTTTTGTTGCCTCTAACTCTGCTTGCTATTCTTGGTTTCTTCTCATTCCAGATGAATTTTATGGGTGATTTCTCAAGCTCTATGAAGTATGTTGATGGTATTTTTATCGGGATTGCATTGCATCTGTATAAAAGTTTTGGGAGAATGGCCATTTTCACATTATTTATTCTTCCTATCCATGAGCAAGGGATGTCTTTCCATTTTCTGAGATCATCTTCAATTTCATTTTTCAGTGTGTTATAATTTTCCCTGTATAGACCTTTCACTTCTTTCGTGAGAGTATTTCCTAAATATTTCATTTTCTTGGTTGCTAGTGTGAAGGGTGTGGCCTCTCTTATTTCTGTCTCTGTGACTTTGTTGTTAGTGTATAGGAATGCTATTGATTTTTGAGTATTGATTCTGTATCTAGCTACATTACTGAATTTATTTATTATATCTAGGAGTCTTTCAGTGGAACTTCGGGGATCTTCTATATAAAGTATCATGTCATCTGCAAATAATCATAATTTAACTTCTTCTTTTCCTATCTTTATGCCTTTTATTTCTCTCTTTTTTCTAATTGTTCTGGCCAGTATTTCCAGTACTATATTAAATAGGAGCTGTGATAAAGGACATCCTTGTCTTGTGCCTGATTTTAAAGTAAAGGCCTTCAGATTTTGACCATTTAGTATGGTACTGGCTGTTGTTTTGTCATTGTCGGCCTTAATTATATTGAGGTAAGGACCATCTATTCCAATTTTCTGCATGGTTCTTATCATAAATGAATGTTGAACCTTATCAAAAGCTGTTTCTGCATCTATAGTAATGATCACGTGATTATAACTTTTGGCTCTATTGATATGGTGTATTACATTTATTGATTTACATATATTAAACAATCTCTGCATGCCTGGTATGAATTCCACTTGGTCATGGTATATGATCTTCTTGTTGATGTGGTGCATCCTATTTGGCAATATTTTATTGAGGATTTTTGCATCTTTGTTCATTAGGGAGATTGGTCTTTTTCAGTTGGGTCCTCCTCCGGTTTTGGTACTAGAGTAATATTTGCTTCTAGGAACAATTTATGTAGGATTGCTTGCCTTTCCATTTCAATGAAGAGTTTGAGGAGTGTTGGCATTAGGTCTTCTTTGTATTTCTTGTAGAATTCTTCAGTGAATCTGTCTGGGCCTGGGCGCTTCTTTGTAGTTAATGATTTTCATTATGTTTTCAATTTCATTAATAGAATTTGGGTTATTCAGTAGCTTTACATCTTCATGACCGAGCTTTGGTACTTCATATGCTTTAGGAATCTGTCTATTTCTTCTGTGTTATAAAACCTTTGAGAGTAGAGGTTTTCGAAATAGGTGTTGATGATCTTCTGTATTTCAATAGGGTCTGCAGTAATTTCACATCTTTTATTCCTTATTGCATGGATTTGAAATTTTTCTTCCATTTTTTAAATAAGGTTGGCTAGGGGCTTTTCGATTTTATTTATTCTTTCAAAGAACCAGGTCTTTGATTCATTGATTTTTTGGATTTTTTTTAGTCTTTATTGCATTGATTTCTGCTCAGAATTTTATAATTTCTTCTTTTCTTTTGGCTTTGGGCTTGACTTGATCTTCTTTTTCTAGATGTTTGAGGTATATCATCAGGTTATTTATTTGTATTCGTTCTGTTTTCCTAATGTGGGAACTCGAGCAATAAATTTTCCTCAGAGGACAGCTTTCATTTCATCACACAGATTCTGGTACATTGTATTTGTGTTTCCATTTGTTTGTAGGTATTGTTTAATTTCTTCTTTAATTTCCTCTGTGGCTCACTGATTACTCAAGAGTGTTATTCAGTTTCCATGTGTTTGTGGGATTTTTGCAGTATCGTATCATTAATTTCTAATTTCATAGTGGTATGGTCTGATAGCATGCAAGGGATAATTTCAACCCTTTTGCATTTATTTAAATATGCTCTGTGAATTAATATATTGTCTATTTTAGAGAATGACCCATGTAATACTGAGAATAATGTGTATGCTGTTGTTGTTGGGTGGAATACTCTATATATGTGTTAAGTCTATTTGTTCACAGGTTCAATTCAGTTCTTTTATTTCTTTGTCATTTTCTGTCTGGTTGATCTGCCAATTGGTGTCAATGGTGTGTTAAGATCTCCTGTTATAATTGTGTTAATGCTAATTTGATTTTTCATTTTTGTTAGTACTTGTTTTATATAACTGGGTGCTCTGGAGTTTGGTGCAATAAATTTAAGGTAGTTTTGTCTTCCTCTTGGAGTTTTCCCCTAACCAGTATGTAGTGACCTTCTTTATCCCTTCTGATCACTATTGGCTTGAAGTTCACATTGTCTGCAAACAGAATAGCTACCCCCCCCTTTTTTTTTGGTTCCTGTTGCATGAAGTACTGTGTTAAATCCTTTGACTTTCAGTCTGTGAATATCCTTTTGGGTTTAGATGGGTTTCTTGTAGAAAGCATATGTTTGGATTTTGTTTCTTAATCCATTCTGCCAGTCGGTTTCTTCTAATTGGTCCATTGAGTCCATTTACATTAATGGTTAGAACTGTTATATATTGATTTATTGTTGACATGTTATCATTCTGCTATTGCATCTTTATCTTTCTGCTCTTTTTAACTGTCTGTTTTGTTTAGTGATTTTTCCCTAAATGTATCTAGGCTGTCTTTCAGTATTCTTTGCAGAGTTGGCTTGGTGATCATGAAGTTTTTCAGCTTTTCTTTGTCATATAAGTATCTTATTTCTCCATCGAATTTGAAGGACAGTTTTTCAGGGTACAGTCTAAGTTGGAAATCATTTTCCTTTAGGATCTGAAATACTTTGCTGCATGCTCTTCTTGACTTCATTGTTTGTGCTGAGAAGTCTGCTGTGCTTCTGATATGTTTTTCTTTATAGGTGATCTGTCTCTTCTCTCTGACAGCTTTTAATATTCTATTCATTTGCTCAATTTCTGGGATGGTCATTATTATATGTCTGGGTGTAGATTTATTCCGGTTATGGCTATTTGGACTTCTATATGCTTCATTGATCTTGATATCAGTTTCCAATCTCGTGTTTGGGAAATTTTCAGCTACTACTTCTCTAAATATCCTCTTGACATCCTTTACATTGTCCCCTTCTTTTTCATTTATCCCTATCAACCTTATGTTGTCCCACTTTGCATCATCTTGCAGGTGTTCAATAGTTATTTCCTGATTTCTCGTTATTTTTAAAAGATCTTTCCTTTTCTGTTCACTGGCTACAATCTTGTCTCCGAGGTCTGAGATTCTATCTTCATATTCATTGAGGCAGTTTTTACAACTTTCAGTGGAGTTTTTGATTTCCTGTATATCATTTTGCATCTGCTTTATGTATTCTGTTTGTTTCTTATAGAGTTCATCCAGGGATTCTATCTTTTTGTTTAGTTCCTCCAATTTTTTAACTGTATCTCCTTTAGATATGTTTAGAATCTCCTTCATTTCTTTTAACATTTCTTTTTTTGCCTACGAGATCATTTCTAGTTTAAATTTCTTTAATGCTTCTCAAAGTTGCTTCTTTATTTCAGTTACTATTATTTCAGGTATTTCAGTTATGTGGAATGTGTTTTCTTCTATGCACATGGCTCCTAGGCTTTTTTGGGATGGGATGGATGTTTGAAATTGCATTTTGGTCTTTCATTTTGTCATTTTGCTGTATTTTCAAGCTTCAAGTATTGTTCCAAGTGAGGGAGTTAGTTCATCCAGATTGGGATGGGATTCCATGACTCGGCTGAACTTGCTGGCAAGGTAGGGAGTTCCCCCAGACTGGAATTGGAATCTGTTCCTCGGCCCCACTCGCTGGTCCCGGCAGGAATCTGCGGGCTCATCCCCAGGTGAGGAAGAGAGTTTCCCCAGACTCAAAAAGGATTCTGTGCCTTGGCCCGACTCCCTGGTTCTGACTTGCTGGTCCCAACTCACTGGTCACAGTGGGCAACCACCTGGTCCCCAGGTGAGGAAGGGAGTTCCTCCAGACTGGATGGGATTCCATGCCTTGGCCTGACTTGCTGGTACTGGAAGGAAACCATGGGTTCTACATCAGGTTTGATTATTAACTGCTTTCACATCCTACGACGTCTTCAAAGTTGTGTTTTTATAAAAATAGCTATATAATGTTATGCTTAATTATATAGTCCCTGATGATGTGGACAATTCTATTGAAAATAACAAGAGAAAGCATAGTAAGTACTGTATATCACGTAATATTGTAGACTTATATGTCTCTTTCATATCATGATTTTCTAGGAATTTGTTTTGTTGTCTTATTTTGATTTGTTTTCCCCCATAACACAGAAAGGATAGATATACATATAGAGATTCACACATGGGAATTATTTATAACCTATTTATTGGAACAAATAATATAATGCATAATGTAATGCACAGATACTCTGAAGAAGAGGTGACACTAAGAAACCCAATGCTGATTCTGTAGCATTATGATATAAAATTGAGCAATACTATTATTCACTTTTCACAGTGATATTAGTCTAGTCTCTTATTTTTTGGGGGGAATTGTAATTTTAACATGGCTTTGTTTTAATCTTTTGATGCACATGCTTCATTTTGTATTTCATAAATGATGTTTCTGAAGTTGATGCAATATTTGGCATTAAGATATACATTTGTAGAAGCTTGGAGCATGTGTTTTTGAAAAAGTTGTGTTCTTTTCACATAACTTGTACATTAATGAATGTTATGTTTTCCAAGTTGTGACAAGACATCTGCTGATTTCCTAGCATCACTGGATATCATACCATGTAAATTATGTTGCCTGATTTTGTTTCTCAGTGGAGCCAATATTTGTCATTTAAGTAAACCTTTGTTTTTCTAACCATCAGAATTTTACTTGTTATGTTTATATTACATCTTTATTTGCTAGTAAGGTTTCCCCACATGTACCAAATGTAAACCATACTACTGTGAATTTCTGATTGTGCCATACTGACAGAATCATAACTTGTCTCCAAAAGCACATCACAATATATATATCTCCAGAAATTATAAAATTTGGCATGATTTATGAGTAACCATAATTTGAAATCAGTTTTTCTTAAATATGGAGTTGTTTTGGGGGAAAAGGTTGTTATTGGTTGTATCATGCAAATGCCTTTATTTCATTCCTTGATGCTGTGAATGCATTATATGTTTTGTAATTATTACTGTTTTTGCCTAAAATTTTGAAATAATGGCATGAAGGGAAACCTAAATTTTGAGCTGTCAACACAATAAAAAGTAAATTTGCTAAATTAAGATTCAGATTGTGTTCTGGTTTACTGAATTGTGGATTTATACAATGGCATATCACTTTATTTATAAGGACCAGTGTATGACGTTTGTCGTGTGTAGTGATTATCTTTAAACACATACACTGGGCAATGATTCCCAGTTGGTTTCCTGTGGCCTGTGGTTTTCACTTCCGTTTTAACATTCATGTAATTTCTAATGTGTTTAATGCAGTGTTGTTGAATACAAAATCTGCTTAGGAATTATGTTGTTCAAAACTGGTGTCATGAAAACACAAGTGAACATTGCAGTAAATACCCATAATCCAGTGAAGATAGCTTGCCCAAGTCTCAATTATTCTTGGGAAATAAATTACTCACCTCTTATGTAATTACCATTAAAACTATATTTATTTTGTACCTAAAGACCCTTATATACTTCACAAAGTAAAAGACAATGTGCACTACAGTCAGCCTCTATGCACTACAGCATGTGGCCAGATCCCCTGCAGCATATTTCTGCTTACCATCAATGGGAATATTTGGAGTTTGTATTACAGCTATTAATAGAATACTGGATCTATAAGAATATATCCTGAATACATGCACTTTCTCATTTTACCATGAAAGTAAATCTTGCTGGTCCTGTTGATGCATGCTTGTAATGCTAGCACCTCAGCAGGCTTAAATTAGTGGAAGAGGAAGTTGAGTCTAACCTACACAATTAGAGTGACCTTGTCTCAAAAGTATATCTTCAAGTTCTGCAGATGTTGCTTAATGCTTTAGATCTCCTCCGTTTCTTTCCCAGCATCAACATTTTTTAATACTCACAATTGCACATCAGTAGTTGTCTTTTTATCAGTTGGCCATGTAGTAGTTATTCCAGAGAATCACTTGTGAAGCACATTTGTTTTCGCAGTGACCATCCTGAGCATCATTTGGGCAGTTGTCAGTTTAACCCATTCATTCTTGTATTGAATACAGTAGAATTGTCACTTTGATATTCCTTGTTATTTTATAAAAACTATCAAAAATTATGCAATTTTTGATCATTTTGTATTTAAATAATTGCATTGGTAAGGAGTTACCTATAAAGATTAGGCTAAAGATGATTTCTTTAGTTCAAGCATCAGGAGAGAATGAGATGGGATGATGATGGCTTTGAAGCTGACTTTGGGAGGCAATTGCTGTATGGGTTAGCAGAGTGTGAAACAATTGTTTTTATGTCTGCATTCGAAGTTTAAGGAAACAAGTACGTTGAGGTCAAGAATATAAATGTACGATAGGATAAAAGAATCACTACTGCAAATTGTGATTTTTCTTTTACTCAGGAAGTGTACTTTTTTGGTAGTTTGTGCAGCCTTTTCAAATATGCCTCTATTGTAGTAAAACATAGTGAAACATGAAAGAGCTGAACATTCCATGTTCTGAAACTATTCCTGCTGTTTTGTGTAGAAAATAAGATAGGGTAACAAAAGAAGCAAAAAGGACTTTGTAAGATTTTAATCCTCTTGCATAAGCATACAAGCCACAAAAAAGTCAAACCAAAAGGATGAAGAAATAAACTACAGAATGAGAGAAATTTTGCCTATTACTCCCTTACAGCTGACATGTAAAACCAATAGGAACGTGAAAGGAATGCACATTTTTCAGAATATGTACAAATTGCCAAGAAATACTTGAAGAACGATTGAGCATTTTTGCACAATAGAGAAATGCAAATAGGGACATCATTTCATTGCAGAGAGAACCAATCACCATAAGATCTAAAGAACATTCAGGAGACTACAGGAGAAAAGGAATTATTTAATCTTTTTGGTGGAAATGTAGGTAAGTAGTTCAACTACTACTGAATTCAGTTTTTAAAGTATTCAAAAGACTAAAATTAGTAATTCTCATTAGTGCAGTGCTTCCTTTAGTGGGTCTCTTCCCCAAAGGCTTAAGGACATATTGCAGTGATTCATGCAGATTCCTGTTCCTGCAGCAATAGTCATTTTTCTGTGGAGAGCAGCAGCAAGCTCTGCTCCATCACCACCAAACACCAATGACGAACAACAAATACTCACTAGTGTACTCCATTTGATAAATGATGTGATATTTTATTGTGAAGTCGGCTGTGACTTAGGTTTTCCAGTAGACTACAGGTCAGTGTAAATATGATAGTCATGCTAATGTCACAAGGCCATCACGAGTACACTATTACGTTCATTAGATTTGATGTATTTATCTTTTTGAGGAAGCATGTTGCTATGAAGTTCAGGCTGGCTTTGAGGTCACTTATAACCCAGAGTGGTCTCAAACAATTCTCCTTCCTTAGTGTCTCAGGTACTGGGCTCCACACAAGAGCCACCACGCCTAGTTTATATTTGGTATATTAAGTGCATATTCAGGATATTTTATTTCAACTGTTTATGTTGTTAAAGTATTGCCATATTTTACCTCTAGCATTTGTAGAAACTTTGGCGTTATTGAGGTGGTGATGTGCATATCCCCAGCCTCATGACCTTGTCTGCTGGGTTCAGAGCTGTCAGTGTACTGCAGTGAAACATAGCTGTACATAACTGTTTCTTTTTCTACTTTCCTTAGAAAACATTTTTAAAATTTCCATGGATAGTCAGAGTGTCAATAACCCTGGCTAGAGTTTCATGCAAATGCTGACAGTTAAGTACAGTGTAGCACTGACCCAAAGATAACTTTCTGTCATCTGAGAGTCTCTATAGTCCTTTCTGTACACAGACTTTGTTCCTGGGCCAGCACCTGTTGTGGGTCCCAGAGTCTGCTGCAAGGCCATGGAACACATAGCTTTGTGACCGCCTCTAGACTGTTGTCCTATATGCCACTCTGCTGAGGCAGAGTACAGCTTCTGGCAGGAAGCCAGAGGCTTTGAGGCTCTGAGACAACACTGGTTTTTCTTTGTGAACATAGATAATATTATATTTCTGTAAGACAGACAGCTCTGTCCCATATTTCTAGCCAGGAAGACCGAAGATGAATCTGGAGACTGTGGATTAGACAGGGGTGCAGCTCTTCTGCTCTGCCAGCCCAGTCTTGGGTGGGAACCTGACAGTGGCCCATGCTTTCATCCTCCCAGGACCTGCACCAGCCCACGAGGATCTGCCCTCAGGGCTTGTCAGACCCAGTCACACTTGACTTAGGGCAGGAATTGTGTAGGGGGATTCACAGTGGTGGTCAGGCCTTAATGTTACTCTGCTGGACTCAGTGAGTCTGAGTGGCTTGTGGCTGAGTGTTGTGACACCTGTCCTGGTCTCTCTCCTGCCTCTGGGTGCCAGAAGAGTGCGGACAGTGAGACCTGTCCTTTAATGCCCTTGTCATTTGGCATTTGCCTGCAATCATCCTGAAGGCTCTGGGATGAGTGAACCATTTTTTCAGCCATTCCCACATGGTCTACCTATGTGGGATCCTGAGGCTGGGGTCCCGTGTCCTGGGCAAGCAGCATAACCTGCTCCCTGTTCACTGTCTTGAGCCAACTGTCTGTAAAGAGCAACTGTCACCAGACCAAGGTGCCTGGTGACCTGAGCATTCAGAGTTCTGTTTGGACCTGTCACCAAGGAAGTGAGGTCATGCACTGGGGTCCACAATTTGGCCTTCCTCTGTGATATCACCTTTATTTTTGTTGTGGAACAAATCTATGTCCTCCTTAGAAACAACAAGTTAAAATGCTAGAAAACTGTGTATACATTTAGACTTTGATGCACTTTGAAAATTTTAATGCAGCAAACATGTAGATGCTTCAGATGTGCCAGGCTGGGTGCCAAACACAAATGTCCATCCAAAGAATCCATTGTCTCAGAGGATGAAAGACACATTTTCTTCTGTTAAAGATTCGTCAAATGTTAGGATGACTTCCTTTCTTGGGCTTATATTAGTTTAATTTCAGTTCCATTAGGAAGCAGAATACCCATAATAATTTTACCAAACAATGTGAAGGTCTCATGTTATAAACCCCATATATCCAGGGGATGAGGATTCATAGCCAGTTTTACTCTCACGTGCTTAGGAATGATTATTTAGTCATCCTTAGATGTTCAACTCAGCTATACACTGTAGTGCTCCAAACTCTGACCTCCAGGGAGGTGGGACAGCAGGTGGTGAGTAGAAGGGGAGATGACATCATCACCCCATACTGATGAAGGACACATGTGCATCACTCCTGGGGAACTTGTCTCCTAGCTGCTGCTGTCACTTCCTTTCCTCCCATGCCAATCAGCCATGGGCTTTGTGTCCCTGATGGGTAGTTTCCCTTTCCTAGAGGTGATGGTGCTGAGCCTTTTCAGTTGTAATACTCTTTGTTTGGTCTTCTTGAAGCAGTGTTTCCATGCTGGGCTCTCTCTGTGCTGCCACCACCCACTATTATGTGGTTGAACCAAGCTCATGCACCTGTCACCCATCTTGTGATGGCCATTTTTTATGTTTTTGGGTCGGACTTCAAAAGGAAGCTGCCACACTCATTCTTACACAAGCATTTGAGTGGATACTGACATTTATTTCAAAGAAAATGCATCATATTGCTGGTGTATGGATAACTTAGAAATTCTTGCTGTATCTTTGGAAGCAGATGTTTAAAGCAGAGTTATGTGGTTCCTTTTTTATTTTGTTTTGTGTTATTTTGCTATACTGTATTATGCTCTGTTATGTTATATTATGTTATAGGTTGGTGAGGATTTTGAAAGTCCTTCAGGGTGTTTTCAGTACTTTCTGCTTTGGTTTTGTATAACCAACCTGATGAACTTTGAGAATATCAAAAACTTTGAGGAGTTTTGTTTTGGAGAAAATTTAAAGAGGAAAACACAATCAGGGATGTTGTTGTACACCTGTCATTCCAGGCCTCTGAGGCAGAATGTTTGTGGTGAGTTTTAGGTCATCCTGGGCTACAAGGGAAGATCAAGGCCAGACTGAACTGCATAGCAAACCCTGTCTGAAGAAAAAAGGAAGAAGAAAGAGAGCAAAAAAAGATAAAAATGAAAAGTCAAAAATAGACTTTATATTGAGAAATCTTCGTGAGGTTCTCTTGCATGTGTAGTTTAGACAGCACACCTAGCATAAAGTTTAGCATCATGGAGACATTGATGTTCTTCCAGGTGTTTGTACTCTTTGAATTTTTTAAAGGCTTTTTACATAGATGCCTGTAGATATGCTGCTGAATATATCCTCTTAGGATTTGGGTAGTTCAGTATGAAGAGATTTTGATCATTCTGTTTTTTTTTTTTTTTTTTCTGTCCTAAATTTGTATTTAGTACCAGAATTTGAGCAAGGGATTACTATTTTTGTTTTGAAATAGTAATAAGAATTATATAAAGATATACATTTTAAGTCTATAAAAAGATAAAATAAGTATAGATTAATAGTGATTAATGTACCTTGTTCAGTGACTTCTGAGATTTCTTAAAGATCAATATTTTCATACATTTGTAAAAGCTTTGGTTTGGTACAAATTTTAAGACATGGTCTCACTAATTTTCTAAATGTCCCAGGCTAGGCTTAAACCTTTCCTCATCATTCCTCCCTTTCCCAGAGTGCTGGGATTACAGGTGTATATTATCCTGAGTTGGCAATTGGTAGCAGTGTTGTGTATTCATGCAATAAAATGTTTGGCTTTGGTCTTCAGACACTTTGTAGATGGAGTCACTCTAGTTAAGCTGTCCACCACTTTCCAGGCTTGCAGCTTCTTTCACAGTGAGTAGGACTGAAAATCCCAGTAACACTGTTAATAGATTCTCTGGTTTTCTAACTGTGGTCAGCAGGCTCTTCAGAAGATCACTCCAAATGCCTTCTGCACTAGGATTGAGGCTTGGTGTCTTTGAAGCACATTCTCTTTCTTTTTTTTTTTTTGATTCCTCATGGAATTTGATGATTGTTTGAAGTCAAATCACAAGAAAGGTGGGAAGGTTAAAGCTACTTGGGGCACACTCCTCTCCAGAAGGCCAGGCCAGTGTAAAAATTTATTTTCCATCCTGGTGTCAGTTGCAAGTTGTTTTTTGTTGTTGTTGTTGTTGTTGTTGTTCAATTTCTAGGATTTGAATACAGAGCTTTGCATTGGCTTCTTTGTCTTCACCTTTTAACACTTTTCTTGTTTTGAGCCAGGTCCTTAATAAATGGCTAAATTGCTGAGGCTCACCTTGAATTTGTGATGCTCCTGACTCAGCCTTCCAGACTGCTAGGATTACAAACCACACCACCAGACCAGGTCTCATCATCGTGTTGTTAAAAACTTATTGGCTGAGCAAGGAATGGTGAAAATGCCTGTAATGCCTGTACTCAATTGGCTGAGGCAGCAGGATTCCTGGGAGTTCCAGACAAGCCTGCAACATATTCTGAGTTCAGCTCAGGCTACAATGACACAAGGAGACCCTGACAATAAAAAGAAAATGAAAAAATAGGGAAGAAAAGGAAAGGAAAGGAAAGGAAGGGAAAGAAAAGGAAAGGAAAGAAGAAATAAATAAAATTCCTAGTGATTTTGTCACTTGGTGTGCATCTGGTCAAGCTGTTTTAGTCTGTGGTCCTTTTCTTCCAGTGTAAAACCCTTTTAACTACTGTTACTTTATAATACCTGGAAACTAGTATTTTGATCCCTCTACTTTTAATGTTCTTTCTACGGTTATAGGATGACTCTTTGTACTTCCTTGTGAATTTTCATATTTTTTTATATTTCTAGGAAAATGGCACTGATACTTTGACAGGAATGGCACTGAAACACCTGGTTGCTCTGGGTAGAATGTACATTATAACATGAATTCTTCCCATCCCTCATCAAAGTATAGCTTTTCTTCTGTTAGTGCTTTTCTACTTATTGCATTCCAAGATGTGAGTTTGCTTCAGTTTAAGCTAATTATTAGTTATTTTTGATTATTTGTGAAATGAATTGTGTTCTTTGTATTTGAGGCTACAATTTGTTTGTAGTACGTAGTAATGAATTGATTAGGGCATGTTGCTCATGTATCCTGCAATTTAAGTGATTTGTGAATTTGTTGTATAAGGTTGTCAATGGAGTTTAAATTTCTTATATACAATGCTGCAACCTCAGAAGAACTGCAATGACAATTAATTCTTCCTTTCTGATTTGGAAGGCTTTGCTTTCTCTTTCTGGATTAAATTCTATGGCCAGGACTTCGAGTACTGTATGTTGAAAAGAGTTGCAAGCCTTGTCTCCTTCCTGACCCTAGAAGCTAGGCTTGCAGCTTGTCAGCTCCTGAGCACCATGTCAAGGATGGAGCTTGTCATGCTGTGCTGAGGTCCATTCCTCCTACTTATAGTTTATGAATGATTTTTATCATGAAAAAATGGTACCTTTTCAGCTTCTCAAAGCTGTTTTTCCAAATCTCTTCAGGGGTTAGCTGTGCCTTATGCTGTGAATGTGGTAAGCGACACTTAATAGTTTGTGAGAGAGGGAACATTCTTGCACCACTGAGATTGAGCCCAGTGTTGATTGTGTTGGTTAATTTTGAACATGCTGGTGAGTTAATGTGGCAAACATTTAGCTGAATACTTTTGTGTATGTTCGTTAGGAATATTAGCTAACAGAGTGTTTTCATTTATTTTATTTTTAACACATTATTGTCTGGCTTCATTCTCAGGATGACTTGTCACTTAAAAGAAATTGGTGGTGGTTTTTTCTTCAACTTGATGAAAGAATTGAAAAACAATCAGTATTCATTCTTTATCACCTACTGGATAAAATTCACCAGTGCACGTATTTTATCCTAGCTTTGTCGTTATTATTAAGAAGCTGTGATGTTTACCCATTGCCTGTCCTCCTTATTTCTCTGTTCATTAGACTGTTTCCTTCTGATGCGTGTGTTTTGGGGACATCAATGGACACCACATATCCTTTAAGGGTCACATCTCATTTTATTTATGGATGCTACCATTTACTTTTGTATCTTCAAACTATCTCCATAATATATAATTTTGTGAGTAACTCCTTTCAGTTACTCAGTTTTTAATGCACACTCTTACAGGGTTTGGTTAATGCTGGAGGAAACTGGGGCTGATGAGGGCCTGGTCTCTTATTTAAGGTTTTGTACCCTGACCTGCCTGCAGTGCCTCCATCTCCTGGCCTGCACCCTGTAAACACCTATCCTGTTCCACAGCTATGGTGAGTTGAAATGTGGCAGTTCAGAACTGCACCTGGGTGGAAAACATTCAGTCAATTTGAGCTCTGTAACAGACTGACCTTCTCATACAGAGCTCCCCTGAGTGAGATAGGGGGCCTCAGGCATGTAGAGAGGAGCTCTGGAACCATTCCAGCTCTCTCCTGTCCAGTGTGGAGTGTGTGATGCTTTCCTTAGAACTCACTAATGGATGAGGCAGCCTGGACTGGGCCCTTTTTAGCCATGGTTCCTGCTAGGTGCCATGGTGTCCTGCACCTCTGCCTGGACCATCTCTCTGACTTCAGATATCCACAGAGTTATGAGCAGACTCAGTCTTCCTCTATCAGGCTCTAACTCTATGCTGAAGCTTCAGTGAAATATCTGTGTCCCTAAAATTCATCTTATATATATTTAACCTGGAAATTCCACTTCTAAGGGTCATTATAAAAAATGAGATTGAGAGACACCATATTCTCTTCTTAGTCAGTTAAGGTGTGGACAGTTAGAAACCATGAATGTTCCACAGCACAGCTGCTGAGTTAATTATAAATGACATTCACTCAAAATACTGAAAGAAGGCCATGTCCCTGATCTTTCCTGAGATGGAAGAGAGCTTGTGTCCTGGCCTCTCTACACCAGCAGTGAAGAGACACAGGCCTGCACAGCAGGTGAGGACAGGAGAGAGGAGCTGGTCAATGGCAGACCTCTCATCCTGGGAGGGATGCCTTTGGGGTTTTTCCATTGCATTATTTATAGTGCTCCACTCAATATTACTTCTCTCCTGTTCTATTCACTTAAGAATAAATAGTTGGTATTTTCTTGAATAGGTGAGTGGAAATGGATGACTTAATTTTCTTTTATCTGTAATGTAGGATAAGCATATAGAAGAACATTCAAGCGTCACTTTATAGATATATAAAATAAGGAGTCTTTTTATTCAGAAAGGCAACATATCATTCATGACTAACTTAAAAACCCCCACCACATAAAGCCATGCGGATCCCGCTGTGGTGGGTGTCCTGCCCTCCCTACCTGAAAAGTCACTGTGCTCATCTGTGTCTGGTAGAGGACACCCAGAATCTTCTTCAGAGTCTCTTTTTCCAGCAAGGATGTCTTGAATCTTTCTGTGTTCAGGCCAAGCAGGGAGTGTGCAGCATGCAGAGGATCCCAGCACCTCCTGCCTTACACCTCCTGCCTTTTCCACCACCGCATCCATGCTGCAGCCCTGCAGGCCCAATAAGGCGGAGACATGAGGGTGCAGCAAAGACTCTGCTATCTCAGCCCCAGGGGCCTCAACTCCTGGGTCCGGGGCCTCAGCCTCCACCAGGCTCCAGGCTCTGCGCTGGGATGGACTTAATAAGTAAATCTGGAAGAGAGGGGAATGGCAGGTGTGGGTCAAGAGCTGCCTGCAGGTAGAGGTCAAGAGATGCCTCCTGCTAGGGAGCCAACAGGAGATCCAGCTCTGCAGCTGGTTGAGAAAGGAAAACATGTGCCTGCTCTTGCTGTGGTGACAGAGCTGGTGAGGGAGCTGCAGGTGGACCTGGCACGAGCTCTGCGGGTGCAAATTCAGCATGCACTGGAATTGCCTCTGCAGGTGCAGGAGAAGGAAACATCACTGACTTTCCAGGGACTTCTCAGGGCCAGAACTTCCCACTGCCTGTCAAAGCAGCTGTGTGCATGAACACAGCCCCAGTAAAGCCTTCCAGTTTGCATCCCCACACTGACTGCTGAGGGGATCATGTTCCTGTGTCTCCCATCATCTGGGCACATTGCTGAGTTCAATAGCACATTCCATCCTCTCAAGGCTACAACCCACATCCCAGGGCTCCTTACCTTGTGACTCAGACACCAGGGACTTAGGAGGCTCCAGATGGCCCATGAGAAGCTTGGCCTGGGTATCCACCTTGGAGTTCAGCTCCAATGAGGAGTTAAGCACCAGAGATGCAGATCTGGAGCTAAAAGTGAGGTAGCAAAGCAAGAGGTCTGGCCTCTCTTGTAACACTACCTACACAGGTTACATTAGGGAGAGGCACATGGGTCTCTAGCCCAGCAAGTTCAGTGTCCACTCTCACCCTCTACCAACTACAGTGTGGTAGTGTGGGCTTTGGGATCCCTGAGAGGCTGACAGAATGCTCCGTGGGAGGCAGTCCTTGCTTACTGGTATGACACCACTCCCTTCTTTAGGGAAGCGTGACAGTTTCTCTCTACTCTTACCCACTGCAGGTCAGCTCAACAAAGGCAAAGGCTGATATCTGCCATGTCTTTGCACTCAAGGGCTCAGGGCTGGTGCTCCATGAATATCTGAGAAGTGAGGAGTCATCAATGCCTATCCCGACTTTCTGCAGTGTCTAGGTCAGGCAAAGATCTGCTGCCCAGTTCTCTTGGTCTCTGTAGAACTCTTCCTACATGGTCTGTAACCACTTCTAAGGTAGGCCTTGGACATAGAAAGACTTCCTTGAGGTGAACAATATCTGTTCTGCTGCCAATGCTGACTCGGTGGCCTCCAAAGAACATCAAAACTCAAAAGGGCAGTGGTTGCACCTGTTCTGCTTATAAGATCATGGACAATACTCAGAAAAGTGTCTTCACACAGGGTGTCTTCATGTGTATTTTGGCTTGATGACACCCACCCACTTTGCAATGATACATGTAGGCCATGGACACTTTGCCATCCCTAAGAATTCCTGCCCTGAGCATACCCTGAATCACCTTGAGTGACTCTCCTATCTCCTTTCCAAAGAATAGAACAGTTTTCCCCATGTGTGTGTGTCAGTGAGGTGGGTGGAAGGTCATCCCTGGGAATCAGGACAGCCTCTGTAGCAAGTCTTCATGGGGCCAAGGCCACAGCTAATCCCTTACCATGGAACCCCTATTTCATCCTCAGTGAGCCTGCACTCTGGATCCACTCAGCACTCCACAGTTCAGTGTGGTAAACCAAGACTCAGGTGCTTGCACATGGCTAGGACTTGAATACACAGGTGGCCATATCCCATGGGGCTGCTCAGATGAGAACTTAACTTCACTGTATCTGAACTAGTCCTGGACTCAGTGTTTATGAGTGACTGGTAGTTGAGCCTAGGGATATGTGTTCTGGGCTTCCTCTTGTCTCTGGGTGCCTCTGGGAACCTCTGTGTGCCAATGAGTCCTGGCCTGAGTTGCTGACAGCTGGGTGTTTCCAGTTGGGCTTCCTGAAGCATCTGCACCAAGTGAACCATCCTCTCCATATGTTTCCTCGTGGTTCCCTGACACAGGGTCCTGATGCTGGGCCACTAGCCCTGGGAAAGCAGCGTAGCATGTTCCTTGTTCACTCTCTCAAGGAAGCCATCTATGAAGGCCAACTATCACCAGACCACAGTGCCTGTGACCAGAGCCTCCAGAGTTCTGTTTGGACTTGTCACCAAGGAAGTGAGGTCATGTGCTGGAGTCCACAGTTGAGGCTCCCCTTCTGATGCCTCCTTTGTTTTTATTGTGAGCTAATCTGTGTCTTCCTTAGAAACAGCAAGTTAAAAAACTAGCAAAATGTGTGTGTTTTGAGACTTTTCCATCAAAATGATCCTTTCCCTTGAGGATGAGGTGCACAGTTTCTTCATTTAGAGATGCCTCAAATTTTATTTTGACTGTCTTTTCTGGACTTATGTTAGTTTCATTTCATTATCACCAAGGAGCATGGAGATGTTCCCAGAATGTCCATAATAATTTTCCTTGAAGGATGTGAAATGTTTCATGTTATAACACCCATCTGTACAGGAAAGGAGGATTCATAGCAAGTTTTACTCTCACATGCCTATGAATGATCATTTCATC
Organism: Cavia porcellus; assembly: GCF_034190915.1. NCBI lineage: Eukaryota > Metazoa > Chordata > Mammalia > Rodentia > Caviidae > Cavia > Cavia porcellus. The sequence continues at coordinate 8,807,305 of NW_026947515.1, forward strand.
CTGAGATGTTTACCTCAGCCACACACTGTAGTGCTCCATATTCTGACCTCCTTTGCATGAGACAGCAGGTGGTGAGGGCAAGGGGAGGCTTTGCAAGGCCATGGACATTATCACCCCTTGCTGATGAAGGACACATGGGCACCCCTCATCGAGAATTTGTCTCCTAGTCACTGTTTTCACTTCCTGTTCTCTCATCGCAAACAGACCATGGGCTTTGTGTCCCTGCTGGGTAGTTTGCCTTTCCTAGAGGTGATGGTGCTGAGCCTGTTCAGTCTCCATGCTCTTGGTTGGTCTCCTTCTTGCAGTGTCTTTGTGCTGGGCTCTCCACATACTGCTAATTAATGGTGGTGGAGGCACCACACACTCTCATGGGGCTGAACCTGCCAACTGCAACTTGTTCATGCATCTGTCACCCATGTTCTGATCCCATTTGTTCTGTTTCCGGGTTGGCCCTGGAAAGCCAGCTGCCACAGCCATTCTTATACACAGTCTCGAGTGGACATAGACTTTTATTTAAAAGAAAAAGTACTTAGATGTGAAATTTCGAGATTATATGTCTTGTGTATGGTTAACTTACAAACTGTTAAGGTATCCTTGGAAGCATTATTTAAAATCAGAGTTAGGTGGTTGTTTTCTTTTTGGTACTGGAGATTGAGCTTATGACTTCAAGTTTGCCAAGCGGGCACTTATAGTGCTGAAGTAAACCTCTATGACTGTTTTCTTATTTTGTTTTGCTTTGTTTTGTTATGCTTTTTATGCTATGTTATGTTGTTATGTTTGTTGTTATGTTATGTTATGTTATGTTATGTTATGTTATGTTATGTTATGTAATGTTATGTTATGTTACAGTATGTTTACTTTTGGTGAGGATTTGAGTCTCCTTCAGTGCATTTTCAGTGCTTTCTGATTTCATTTTGTAAAACTCACCTGATAAACTATGACATATCACATAATCCTGGGTAATTTAATTTTGGAAAAAATTTAGAAAGTAAATGAAAGGCAGTTTGGTAGTAAACACCTCTAATGTGAGAAGTTACAAGGCAGAGGCAGCAAGATTGCTGTGAGTTGAGGTCAGCCTGGGTGACAATGTGAGTTCAATAAAAGCCTAAACTTCATAGCAAAATCCTGTCTCAAAAATAAATAAATAAATCCAACAAAAGATACATTTAAAAAGGTTTTAAAAGACACAAAAATCACCTATAAATCAACAAATCAAATCTTGGTGAATTTTTCTTACACATGTACTTTAGTCAGCACACTGAGCATTAGGTTTACCATGAGGTAGACATTGATCTTCTGCCAAGAAGTTGAACAGTTTCAACTTTTTTGACCTTTTAACTGAGATGAATGTAGATATGCTACTGAATATACACTCTTAGGATTTGGAGAGCTTAGTATAAAGAGAATTTGATGGTTCTTTTTATTTTTGTACTAACTTTTTATATGGAAGTAGGATTTGAGCAAAGGATTACTGTTTTTTGGAAAGACTTTCTTGTGTTATTTTAATGTAACTCAAGTACATATTAATAAGGTCCACATAAAAGATGCTATTGTTAAGTTTATAAAAAGATAAAATACAGAAGAATAATGAGAGAATAACATTGGCTACTGTATTGTGCACAATGACTTCTTAATGATCTTTATTTTCATACATTTGTAAAATATGTTAATCTCTTTACAAATTTTAAAGCATGATCTCACTAAGATTGTGATTTTTCCCAGGCCAGACTTAAACCTTTCCTTATTCAATCTCCCTCCCTCTCCCAGAGTGCTAGAATTGCAGGTATTATCTTGAGTTGATAATCAGCAGTAATTTTGTGCATTGATACAAAGAAATATTTGGCTTTGATCTTTAGACACTTTACAGAAAGAGTGGATCTAGTTAAGCTATCTCCCAACTTCCTAACTGGCAGTTTTTTCAAAGTAAGTAGGATTGAAAATCCCATTAGCACTGTTTGTAGATTCTCTATTTTGTAACTGTGGTCCTCATGCACTTCAGAATATCACTGCCAATGCCTTCTGCACTGGGACTGAGGCTTGGTGTCCTTGAAGCACATTCTGGGTTTTTTTTTCCCCTCATGGATTTTGATGATTGTTTGAAATCAAACCACAAGAAAAGTGTGAAACCTAATGCACTTGGGGCACACTGCCCTCCAGAAGGCCAGGACAGTGTAAAATATTATTTTTTCTACCGTTGGACTTTCCAAGTTGTTTTGTTTTGCATTCAGTTTCTATGGAGTGAATAATGAGATTTGCACTTAGCTCCATGGCCTTCCACATTTAAAATTGTTTTTATTTTCATCCAGGTTCTGGATACGTGGCTATATTGCTGAGGCTGTCCTTAAATTTGTGATGTTGCTGCCTCAGCCTTCCAGACTGCTGAAATTACAAGCACACCACCAGACCTGGTTTCATCACAGTGTTGTTAAAAACTCATTGGCTGAGCATGGAATGTTGAAAATGCCTGCAATGCCTGCACTCAGGAGACTGAAGCAGCAGGATTCCTGGGAGTTCCAGACAAGCCTGCAACACACTCTGAGTTCAGCTTAGGTGAGAGCTACACAGGAAGAACTTGACCAAAACTGAAAAAGAAAAAGAAAGAAAGCTAAAGGAAAGGGAAATAAAGGAAAGTGAAGGGGGAGGGGAAGGGGAGGGAAGGAAAAAGGAGAAACAAAACAAAATTCCTGGTGATTGTCTGAGTTTTTCTCTACTTGGCTGGCCTTTTTAATCTGTGGTCCAGTTCTTGCAGTATAGGACCCTTTTGACTGTTGTCACTTTATTATATACCAGGAAATTATGTATTTTGTTGCTTCTACTTTAATGTTTTTTCCATGGCTATAGGATGACTCTTTGTCCTTCCCTGTGCATTTTCACTTTGTTTTTCTATCTCTAAGAAAATGGTACTGATATTTTGACAGGAATGGCATTTAAACACCTGGTTGCTCTGGGTAGCATGTACATTATAACAACATGAATTCTTCCCATCCACCATCACAATCTGTCTTTTCTTCTCTTAGTGCCACTTCACTCATTGCTTCAATTTCTACAATTTTCCAAGAACAGGTGAGTTTGTTTTAAATTTTACATAAGTATTAATTCTTTTGGAAGAATTATGAAATGAATTGTGTTCCTTGTATTTGACTCTGCAGTTTGTTTTTAAGCACATAGATATGAATTATGACATATGGATATTGTACCTTGAAATGGAAGTTATTTTTCCATTTGTTCTAAAAGTTTTTCAGTATAGTTTTAAGTTTCTTATATGAAACGTTGTGTCCTCAGGAAACAGAGACACCTTTAATTTTTCCTTTCTGATTTGGTAAACTTTTGGGTTCTTATTGTTGACTCAATTATAGGACTAGGACTTCAAGTAGTGTGTTGAAAAGAGTCCAAAGCCTTGTCTTGTTTCTGACCTGAGAAGCAAATCTTGCATCTTGTCAGTCTCTGAGCATGATGTCAGGGATGGGCTTGTCATGTCTGTTCTTTGCTGTGCTGAGATTCATTCCTCCTACACATGGTGTATGAATGGTTCTTATCATGAAAGGATGGTGAACTTTTGAATTTTTCAAAGTGATTTTTCCAAATCTCTTGAGAGGTTAGCTGTGCCTCGTGCTGTGAATGTGGCAAGTAACACTGAATGATTTGTGCAAGTGGAACCATTCTAGCACCACTGAGGGTGAATCCAGTGTTTATTGTGGTGTTTAAATTTTGCATGTGCTGGTGAATTTAGCTGATGAGCATTTAGTTGAATATGTTTGTGTATGTTCATTAAGAATATTGGCCATTAGAGCATTACCATTTTTTTGAGCATTATGGTCGGGCTTCATTTTCAGGGTGACTTCGTCATCTGAAAGGAATTGGTGGTGGTTCCCTTCCCTTGAAAGACATGAAAAATGATTAGTATTTATTCTTTTTCCAAAATTTTATTTTGAAGATAGTAAAATACAACAGAGCAAACAGAACAAAGCACATCGAGACAATGCAGTGAAATTGGTACAGAACTTCACAGCAGGGCCCATGATAACAGTAATACGTACCATAGTATATCTCATTATCTTCACAATTGGTTTCCATTCAATTAGTTATATTGAAATCCAAACAAACACAGAACAGTTTAAAACCAGTCAAAAGATAATATTGAATAGAACAAAACAATTAATCACAACACAGCAAAAAATTAAAGACAACATTTGTTTTCAAACACAAGATAGAAAGAAATCCCCCATATTTTCTATACTGCACACAGTCATCTTCCCAAGAGATGCTCAGAATTCGGCCTCTCCTTGCTAACCAAGGGTGGTCAAGTGAGATGTATGGCTCTCAGTCCATGCACCAGTAGACTCACCGGAGATGCTGACTGGTTCTCCTCCTGGCTTGCATCAGGGGTGCTTTCCAGGAAGGCAGGAGAATTGTTTTCTTGTTCAGCTGCCTAAATCCCAATATGGCCAGATCCAGTATTTATTCTTAACTATACACTACATACAAGTCAGCAGGGCATTTATCATATTCTGGCATTTGTTGTTGTTATTAAGTAGTTATGATTGTTGACTCATTGCCCGTGTTTGTTAATGCTATGTCAAATGGTGTGCTTTCTTCTGAGGGTGTGGGTCAGGGACAACATGGGAGATCATGTACCAAATAAGGATCACATCACATTTTACTTAGGGACGTAGCAACTTACTTTTGTATCTTCAAACTTCCCCTACAGTATATATTTTTGTCAGTAATCTGTTAAGTTATTTAGTCTTTTAAAGCACATTGTTGCAGGGTGCAGTTACTCCTGGAGGACACTGGGGAAGACTAGGGCCAGGTCTCTTATTTCAGGCTTTGTACCCTTACCTGCCTGCAGTGTTCCCACCTCCTTACCTGCTGCCTGTAAACAAACTGTCTTGCTCCATCGCTGTGGTAAATTCACATGTGACAGTTGAGATCTCACCTGGGTGGAAGACATTCAATCAAGGTAGGCTCTGAAACATGCTGATTTTCTTGTACAGAGTTCCCGTGAGTGAGAAATGGGAACTCAGGACTGCAGGGACGAACTTGGACAGCAGAGCCACAACAGCCCTCTCTTTTCCAGCATGCATTGTTGGCTGTTTGCTGAGAAGCTGACTGATGGGTGAGGAGTCCTGGACCTGAGACTTTCTTCCACATGGTACACTACTAGATGCTGTGGTGTCCTCCACAACTGCATAGTCCATCTTCCTCCTACTTAGAATTTCTACAGAGATCTGAGGAGCCCTGGGCTTCCCTTCAATGCTCCAACTCTATGGTGTGTTTTAGTGTGAATTTTATGATCAGGAAATTCAATTTATATACATTTAACTTGGAAATTCCACTTATATGGCCTCATTATAAAAAATGAGATTGAGAGATATCCATGATCTCTTCTTATTCAGTTAGGAGTGTGGATAGTTAGAAACTATGAATGTACCACAGCAGAGCTGCTGAGTCAATTACACAATTATAGTCACAGAAAATGCTGAAAGAAGGCCATGTCCTAGGCCATGTCCTGGATGCTACCTGAGTTGATAGAAGAGCTCATAGCCTGGCCCTCTCTCCACCCAGCACTGAAAAGACCCGGGCCTGAATAGCAGGTGAGGACAGAAGAGAGGAGCTCCTGGAGAGCAGAGCACTGAACCTGGGGGGAAGCCTCTTTGGTGTTTTTTCCATTTTTCCATTCCAATGTATAATTTATGGTGTTCTATTCAATATTCTTTTATTCAAATAAGTTAATAGTTAATTGTGGCTGATTTCTTGAATAGGTATGTGAACATGGATGATTTAATTTCATTATATATATTGAAAGTTATGCACAATACAAACACTTCAAATATCACTGTAAATATAAAATAAGGAGGCTTGGTATTCAGCAAGCCAACACATCCCTCACAACTAACTTCTAAAAATTCCAACACATAAAGCCATGAGGATCCTGCTGTGGTGGGTGTCCCTGGCTTCCTACCTTAAAAGCCACCATGCTGACCTGTGTCTGCTACTGCCATAGGACAACAAGAGATTTGTTTCAGTGTCTATTTTTCCAGCAAGGAAGACCTGAATCTTCCTGCCTTCAGGCAGCACAGGGAGTGTGCAGCTTGCACAGGAGCCTAGCACTGCCTGCCTTACACCCTTTTCCCCCACCTCATCCATGCTGCACCCCTGCAGGCAAGGGAAGACAGAGCAGCCAGGATGCAGCAAAAACTCTGATTCCTTAGCCCCAGGGGCCTCAGTTCCTGCGTGCTGGTCTCAGCCTCCTGAATCTCAGGATTCAGGTGCTATCCTGAATTCATCTGGCTTAGTGGGCAGGGCACCCAATCTGCACCTCTGGGGATGAAGACCAGGAAGACCACTGTCTTCAGTGACACTTCTACTCTGCAAATTTAGCTCCTATCTTTGAGACTGAGGCAGTGCCATTGGAACAAAACACAATATGGTCATTACATTTCTCTTTGTTGTTATTTTTTCTGGCTTTTGTTTATTTAAGCACATATTGAGAACTGCATTTTGCCAAAAAACTTTTGTTTGTCTTTTCACTCCCCAGTTAACAGAAGTTTTTACAGATTTCTACTATAGTTCAAACTCTATGTGCTTGAAAGCTAAGAATAGACTCTAAAGCTTGGTATAATGATGGAAGCAAAGCAGAAACTGAACTTGGGGACACTGCTGTGCCTTCCAGCACTTTGTACAGCAAACCCTGACTCAGGCCTGTTTACCCATAACATATGGGCTTCAATACCAACTGAATCTTCCACTGACAAATGAGTTTCCTACATTTACTTCAAACAATCTCATTTCCCCTCAAATTGCTAAGCACATGGTCTAAGGATTCTTACCCCCAAACTTCAAAAACAATTTCCAGTAAGCAAGAGACTGCTACCCATCCTGAAATCATGGTGGGGTTTTATGTAAAGACATAGTCTTATCCACACCCAGGCAATCTTGAGCTAAGGGGGCAGAGATGGCTTGTGCAGATAGAAACACCTTGAAATTGTCAACCAGCAGCAGCATCAAGCAGGGAGCAGAGCTGCTGAACCCTCCCATTTGTGTGATGGAATCATCTGGTGGGTTTTGCCTTGGGTTTACTGAGGTGGCTCAGTAAATTTATATTGCTGTAGTGCAGTGCGAAAGGTAAGTCATGTCCATGTAGCTTTTATTTTTAGTTATTCTTTTGTAATTGTGAAACCTGCATGCATGATGTTTCACACCTCTGCCATTGCAGACTCACCCACAGGCATTATTTCCATGACTTGTAAAGGATCAGTTTATTTACACAATATGCAGAATCCTGTACTCAGCCTTGTTTTTCTCAGAGTTGTGCATTTTCAATCATTTCTTCAAAATAAAGCTAAACGATTTAGTCTGAGCAAATTTCAATTGTGTTGCCATGCTCCTGTGTGATGTCCTTGCTGACAGACCTGAAAAGGAAGTGAGGTGGACCTGCTGCGGGTTCAGCTCCAGAGGGATACTCTGCTCAGGTGTGTCAGTCAATGCTGCCCTTCACCTGACTGGCCAATCTGGCATCCAAATGCCCTTGCTTGGTGTTGTCCCTGGTTTTGGGAAGCACTGGTTTGCAGTGTATACTCCCAGCGCACTGGTTAGCCCATGAAAAACCTTGCTGTGCTATGAGTTTTTCACCCCTAGACCTTCACCTCAATGGTTCTGGCCAGAGTTCCCTCCAACAATCATGCATGGCATTCTCCAAAGAGCTGTCCTGTGCATGCTCTACATGAAGGCTAGGGCCCAGTTCCTTCCTGTTTCAAACAGTACTGTGAGTCAAATTCTTGAAAAGAAATCTTGAAAATTTGTGTAGCAATCTCTGTTGGAGAAACCTCTCTTCTTATTCCCGTTTTGTCTAAGGACGGCTCTGTATATAGCTGTGATGGGAGCTACAGGACAGGACTCTGCTCTGTCCCCCATGTTCTCTCCAGTGCTCTTCAGCTCCTGCATTAAAATGTGCCATTGGCTGGGGACACAGCACATCTCAGTGATTTGTGCCTGTGCTTATCTACTTTGGGAGGCTGAATGTTTTCTGCACCTGGTGGCCACAGGTGATGATTTCCTTTTGAATTACAAGACTTTCTCACTTCTCTCAGAAAATGAACTGGTGAGACCTGTTTTACTCCAATAATTCAAACACTGGGAAGGTGAAGCACTTTCATCACCAATCACAGCACTAAACAATGAACCAATCACAGATGCTAGATTTAGCTGCCTCTGCGATTTCATGAGGATTTGGTGGGGACATCCAAATACAAACAATATCACCTTTGAATGTAAATCCTCTGAAGATGCCCGTGCTTTGGACTAGAAGATAATTCCTTGCCTTAGTCCAGGGTTTATCTTATTTTATTTTATTAATTTATTTTTTAAGACTCTCACTGTGTAGTTCAGGCTGGCCTTCAATTCACTATGTAAATTAGGCTGACCTAGAACTTGCAACAATCCTCCTGCTTCAGCTTCCTAAGTGCCAGGATTACACACATGTACCATCACACCCAGCTATTGTTTGTTAAGCTGTATTTATTAATTTACTTGAGATTAATCAATTTAATTGCCTTTGTTATACTTAAGTATACAAAAATGCTAATAAATGTAATAAAATTCCAGCCCAATGTAAACAACTTAGCAACTTAGCAAGGCCCTGTGTGGGAATAAATTATGATAAAAGGACCAAGGCACTGGATTCAATCTTCAGCACAGCAAAATTAAATAAATCTATAAATAAACAGACTTTGCATAAAATAAACTATAAATAAACAACACTGCTTAGAAATAAATCTATAAAAAACAAAATTGCTTGCCAGTAAATCTATAAGTAAATAAAGCTTTAGTGGATAGCTCAGATGAGAAGTGTTTTAAAAGCAATTTTATTTCATTATAATTTACATACAATGAACTAACAGGTTTAAATACAAAATTGGATGAATCTTGACATGGGCCCGGGATATATCTCAGTGGCAAAGTGCTCCCTGGCAAGTATAGGGTCCTGAATTTGGTTCCTGGTACCAAAAATAAACAAAACTGAAACTAAAAACAAACAAAAAATCCTCTAGGAATCTTGTCATACATGAGCCCCTGGAAAATCATCACGGAAGTGGTGATGAATATGTGACCTTCATATTTTCCTTATGGCTCCTTAAAATTGTTTCCCTCCATCCTAAGCAATGTGTCTGCTTTTTGTCTTTGGGAAACACTTTGTATTTTCTAGAGGTGACAGGTCTGTAACCACACAGGATGCAGAAGGTTTTTGTTTTTGTTTTGGGGGGAGCTGGTAGGGTTTATTCAATCCTCATAACCATGTTAGGTTTCCCAAGGGCTGCTCCTTGTCAGTGGCTGAGCATCCCATTGTGTGGATGAACCACAGATCGTCATGTGTCCATCAGCTGAGGCCCTTTTTGGTGTTTCCAGTTTTGAGCTCAAAAATAAAATTGCTGTAGTCATTCTTGTGTTTGTATAGCTGTAGCACTAATTTCCAAGGGGAAGATACTCAGTGTGCAGTTGAATATTTCAGGTCTTGCTTGTTTAACTCAGAAATTGTTTAACTGTCTTTCAAGTAGTTGTTCAAAGCAGAGCAAAGATTTCTGGCTCTTTCTGTGAGTATCTTTAAACCCTGTTCTTTTTTAAACTCTTGTTCATTTATTTTTCAGTCTTTTTCAGTTCATTTTATAAAATTTACCTAAGGAAAGTTTATTTCTATTACATAAAATTGAGCATTTTTTTACTTTGGATAGTATTTTAAAGGTGGAAAAAACACAAAATAATTATTTATATATATACGCACATATGTAAATCACCTATAATTTTAACATCATGAAACTTCTCCTATGTGATGATTGATTTCATTGTCAATTGATGGGCTTGAGAGCTGTCCAAGGGATTAGTAAAATGTACTTCTGGGCTCATCTGTATGGGTCATGGAGGAATGACGCTAGGTACTCCATCTGGTCTCTGGCTTCTTCCTCTCTGGTGCTGTCCCTCTACTCTGCTTCCTGGCCACCATGGACTGCTTAGAGCACTATATAAGAATGTAAAAATGTGATAGCAAACTGTAAGAATTATACAGCAAAAACAGTGGTTCTCTGCTCTGCTCCACACTGACTACCACTGTTGCTGAACATCTTGAACATGTACATTCTCTGACCTTGGGACCTCACCGCAGAGAATCTTTCTTGAGTTCCCAAAATAGGCCAACAAATGTTCACACAGTGCCCAAGAACAGTCCATTTTACCTTCAGTCAATTCTTCTGCATCTTCAAGGAGAACATGGCCCTTTTGTGTTCTCCCCATGAGGCTGCAGAAGGCCATTCTAATCCTACTTTATAAACCCATTATGTGTCACACACACACACACACACACACACACACACACACACGCACACTCACAAATTAAATCTGATCCTCTAGTGAACCCTGACACAACCTGCCTCTAGCTACCTGTGCAACCTCCCATGAATAATTTCATGCCTCACTCATGTGAAAAATCCAAAGAAGAACTGTAGCAGTGCTGTGCCAAGTATGGGTTAGTTAATGGAGGTGTTGGTATTAGGCCCACTGGGTTGAAATTCTGTCCACACGTTTGTCATTGGAAAAGGTATTAAATGTTGGTGTCTTGGCTCACACAGCTATGAAAATGAAAATAATTCCTAACCCCTACTCTTGTAAGAATTAACATATGTAAAGCACCTCAGAGAGGCCCTGACCTTACACCTGTAAGTGTTACATATGCTTATTAGTGTGCTATATTAACATGTAAACATATTTTTAAGTTATGAAGACATCAGATGACGGATACTGAAAGCACTCATTTCTCTTTAATAAAAGAAGGGCAACAATGCAAATAACATTGGCATCTGAGCACTTGCTATATGGTAGGAACCATGGCAAGAGCTCTACAGGGTTTTCATTGGATCTTCACAACAGTGCCAAGAGATGAGTATTGCCATTCATCACAGTTTGTTTTTTTAATAGAAAAAAACCACACAATATTTCAAAGCAAAATAATACGAGAATAAGAATAGTTTAAATTGAGGCTCCCAGAAGAGAAGCAATGTACCTAAGGTGTCAGGCCTGGGAAGATTTGAGTCCAGACATCTGTAAATTCCAAGCCTCAGACTCAGTCCACTCCTCTGCTTCCTCTCACAGCAGGCCTGGGGCTCAGGCTCCCAGAAGCTCAACCTGCAGCCACATAGCGTCAGAGAAACCCTAACCCACACTGCCATTCCCGCTGCCTCATTCTTGCCTCATGGAGGGCTCTGCACCTCCTGGGTCCCAGCTTCTGGCCCCGCCACTCACTTCTCTTGGCCCCACCCCCCTGGCCTCGAGCTAAGATTACACTCCACCCGGCCCAACCTGGGTGGCCCGCGCCCAGGGACAGTCCCTAGCCACTGGCCTCCACATCCCACTCAGTCCCGCCCCGCTCCTGGCCTCGCTTCACAGGGGATGCACGGAGTGGCCATTATGCCGCTAGCGACCCCTTCTGGAGACCTGAGCACTCTTCCTTCCTCGGCCTAGGCTGTGGCTGGGTTGGGACTGTGGTCTGGGTCAGGTAGGCGGGCAGAAACCTGTGTTGAGTGGCAGCGCAAGCCAGTGGCCCCGATGTTAGCTGCACAGGTGACCTTGGTCGGGGGTCCGGGGAGGCGGCGGGCGCGGCACTAGGGCGACCTAGCCTCGGGTCTTCAGGGCCCTCCTTTCCTTCCTCCTCTCTGTCGGGGTCCGCATGGCCAGGCCTGGCCTGGTGCCCGGGATCCTTGCCCCTCCCCAGGTGCTGTTGGGAGCCCAGCCCTGTTGTGAGACCTGTGGGCAGGGCGGCTGGGGGTCCCACATGGCCTCTGCTCTCAGTGAGCCTGGCCCTCCTGAGCCGCGGACATTTACCCCAATAGGACGATTTTATTCCACTTGGAGCTCCTCCCTGCAGACTGAGATAGGACCTAGATGTTATAGTAAGATAGCAGTTATTATTCTACCTGCACATGCTTTGTCTCCAGTCCATTCCATTGATAAGGGCTTTCTGCTTGTTTTAATATTGGTGTCTTTTGGGTGTTTAAGCTTTGTGAGGAATCTGAGTGTGGCATGGGGCTTTGAGGGATGAGAAAGTTTGATCAGCAGTTTAAAAATTTAAATCCACACCAAAAAAATTCACCCACATTGTTGAAAGTGCTGCAGAATACCCATCTTGTCCATTTTCGGCTGTCTCTAACCGTACTCCCCAGTTCTGCTCACATCATTTATGCATTTGCGTAGTGTTGAATATTTATATTATATGTATAAGTAGAGTTTTACTTAATTATCCTGTTATTGACCATGTACACAAGTCTAGCTCCTCTTAGAAAAACTGCATTGAGCATATACCTTTTTTCTTGGGATAAATTCCAGACATTGGAAATAGTAAATCAAAGTTCTGTGTTCTTTCCCTGGTACTTGATATGAATTGTTTCTTAGACAAGACATGTTAACAATAGACACCTTGCAAAATTTAGGTATTTGCCCAATTATCTGGAGAAATTTGGAGTTCAGCAAGGTGTTGATTCATTTTCTATACCAGCTGAGAGGCCACACAATTTACTGTTGGATTTTATTTTTAACTTATGTACCATGATCATCCTTTTGTTTTGATTCACTCTATTCTGTTTTATTTCATTTGGTTTTATCCTCTTGACAAAAAAAAAAAAAAAAAAACATGTTCTTGCAAGGCATGGTGGTGCATGCCTGTAGTCCCAGCACATGGGAGGGTTAGACACGAGGATCATAGGGGAGTTCGAGGCTAGCCTGAAATACTTGTTGAGTCAACATCAGCCTGCAGTACATAGGAATACGTTGTCTCAAAGGAAAATAAAACAAACAAACAACCATTTTTTCTTCTTTTTTATTTTAATGTAGCACAGGTAGATATTAATAAAGTGTGAAAACACTTTTATAAATAGATTAATTTTTTTCATAACAGAATAGTGGTTAATACACTGTGTTCAATGATCACACGGATTTCTGTATGAGCTATATGCCCATACACTTTAAAAATTTGTCGTTTTTTAAAAATTTTTGAGACAATCTCTAAATAATTTATTCAGCTCTCCAAGTTGGGTTTAAACTTGTGGTCCTCCTTCCTTACTCTACCTGAGTGCTGGGAGTACAGGTATAGGATATCTTCCTTTGGTAATTCACAATAATTATGAATGTTTGTGGGGTAACATGTGCTTTTGATCTATGTCTCCTTTGTAGAAAGAATCAATCCAGTTAATGTGTCTACCACGTGTCTACCACCTTACTAACATACAAATACTTTCACAGTGACTACAACTGCAAATCCCATTGTTTAACAGATTTGAAAGCTATCCTTCTTATTAACTGTGGTCACCAAGCAGTTTAGTAATCATTGAAAATTTCTTCTCCATTGTTAATGAGACTTGGTATTCTTGGATGAAAATCCTCCTTTCCCCATCCCTCATGAAAATGATCAATCTTTAAAATCACAGTGCCCAAGAAAGATGTGGAGGCTCAAGCTGCTTGGGGCACACTGCTCTCCAGAAAGACCAGGTGATGGTGCTTTGTAGCCCTTCAGCTTGCTCCCAATTTTTTTCCTTAACTCAATTCAGGGAATTGAATGCAGGCCCTTGCACTGAACTACAGTAAATTCTGATTTCAAATTTCTTTTTTATTTTGAGTCAGGGTTTGCATAAGTAAGTACACTGCTGAGACACAAATGTTGGCCATAGATTCTTACATGGCTAAGTGTGAACCCACATTGATGTGAGAGACATTTCATTTTCAAGACCAAGATCTTCCATGCACACATCCCACTCTCATAGGTGATTACTTCGTAATCAGATTACTTTTCCTCTTTCCCTGTGGGCACAGAGAGACTGAGCTCAGCATCCCTGCAGCTTTCCCTGGTTCTCATGACCCACTCTGATGCCTTGAACTCTCTATGTGGAGTGTAGCAAGGCTCCCAGTTTCCTCCTGCTTCAAACAGTGCTGTGAACCACAGTCTTAAACAGAAAGCTTGAAAAGTTATGCAGATCTCTGTGTGGGATAAATCTATTGTGAGCATTTCAAGGTCTGGGGACACCTGTGTAGAGCTGTGATGGGAGCTACTGGACAGGGCTCTTCTCTGCACACCATGTTCTCCCTAGTGATGTTCAGCACTTGCCTTAAAACCTGCCATCAGATGGGGACACAGCACATGTCAGGGATGTGTGCTTGCATGAATCAGCTTTGGGAAGCTCAGCATTTTCTACATTTGTTTACATGTGGTGATTCTCTTTTGAATTACAATAATTTTTCATCTCTCACAGAATGGACTCATTACACCTCTTTGTCACTTCTAATACAAACTATTTATCTGCCTGCTGCTTGTAAGCAAAGATTTCTTATTGTGGATTCTACATTATTCTTGTTTCTGTTTTTCAAATGTAAAGAATCAGATCTTTCTCTCTCCCTTGTACTACTGAAATCATGGGAAAACTTTTCCAACATGAAAAGATGAGTAGATAAACAATAGTCTTCACATTTTATCTGTACCTTTTGGTCTATCTGGGATTTTCTCTTCTATTGAAGAGCAATAGCAGCCAGTCTCCTCTAGGAATCTTTAGCCAAACATAATCTGATGCATCAATATTAAAGACCCGCTGTACTAAATTAGAGGGATAAAATGTCAGAGTGGGTGGGGAGTAGCAAGAGTGAACAAGGATATGGAAGTTCCCAAACTGAGCAGAGTGCTAGAACTCAATGGATGTGGAAATTGTACAAATTAGTGATGTGATGACGTGCTACTGAATTGAATATGTTGAAATGCATGATATCTTAACTTTTAATTAAAATTACCTTAGAATTTGATGTTGAGAATAATTATAGACTTAGGAGTAAACATCAAAACTTAAAGAAATACAAGGGGATGGGTTACAAGGGGATGGGAAGGGAAAAGCAGGTGCTTTGCAGGACTTGCCCCTAACTAGAGTTCAAGACACCTGTCATGGTGTGGTAAAAGTGCCAGTTATGGAATTCCTTAAGAGTGGGTGCCTGACCTTAGTTTTCACTTTGATCCTAGAGCTAGTGAAGTCACTGGAGGTGCAGATGACCAAAGCTCTGCAATTTGGACTTGAGGTTAGTCAGGTACCAGCCCTGCATCAGCAGAAGGAGAACAATCACCAACTGTCCTTGCTACTTGCAGGCCCCAGAACTTCCCAGTGCCCATCACAGACAACTCTGTGCACAAATCCATCCCAGCAAATTTTCTCATTCAGCTTTGATCAACTCATTTCTGCATGCCTCAGGGTTGCAGGTCCCAATACTGGCAGTCTTTTTCCTTGTCAAGTGTTCCATGCACTCCCCAAAGGCTCACAGGCCAAAGCCAAAATTTTCTGAAGGCAGTGCTCAGGTTCAGTTAGCTCAGGTTGGTCCAATTCAGCTGGGACATCTGGTAGAATTCGACACCAGCCTCGTGATCCAATTGCAGAGAGGCCAGCCCAGCCTTCTCTCTGCCTTGAATGGGACAGTGCTGGTCCAAGAAGCCTTCCCCTGCTCATCGTGGTCCCTAAAAGTGCTGTGACCACCGGGCCTCCTTCTTTAGGAAACCATCAAATCCATCTTCCTTTCCCACCTTCGTGGTGTTGTATCTGTGAGAAAGAGAATAGTGTCTGCAGTGTTACTCTCCTTGTGCTTACTCTACAGGGTTGGTGCACTGTAAATATCTGTGAAGTGAGTGATCAGAGGGAGTGTGTTCTGCCTGCTATTCCTTCCTGTTCACTTCATATCGGGATGCATCCTTCCATTCTGTGTGCCTTCTGGGGACACCCCTCCCCCTATTATGTGTTCATATATACAGAGGCCAGGAAGTTAGGCAAATTCACAGTAATGTGGGTAGAACCTGATCTGTTCTTAGAGGGACTTGTGTCCTGGATAACATGGAATCACAAGAGAACAGTGGCTACATTTGGTGTGGTCATTTCATCATGGTCACAGTCTAGTAAATTGCTGGTTAAAGGCACTCACCAGCTCCTTTTATGATGTCTGTGTCAACCTGTGTCCTATGGTATCACCCGGAGATTCCTGCTCTGGATACCTTGGCGGCCCATGGAACGACTCTCTGGTGTCCTTCACAATGAAGAGAACAGCTTCACCCAAGTGACAGATCCATGTTAGGAGGCAAGGCTTCTCCAAGGCTAAGAAAAACCAGCAGTGCTGACAGGGAAACAGCTCTGAGGAGAAAGATCTGAGTTTAGACCCAAATCCTCCTCTTGTCTTCCTACGTAAACCTAGACAAGACACCCTCCCTCAGGTCTTTCACAGAGTGTCTCCACGCACTATAGAGGTCATCCTGGCATCTACTTCCTAAGGACATTATCACCAGTCTGAGATGACAATTGTAATGCCTGTTAGCTGGTGTCTTGTGTACATAGTATACAGAATTAGAGGTTAAATCCAGGAATGGGTGCGATGAACGTGGAATACAGTGCTGCCTGATGGTAGAAATGACACTGACCTCCTGGACATATTCCCTGGTGGCATTGTGAGCGGGCAGACGTTCTTCAATTCAATCATCTTTATGTTCCCTAAGCATCACAATCTCTGCTATGTACTGGTGCTATGGCCTCGAGTCAGGAACTCACACAGGTTATGCAAGCACTATGGATGGAATTGCACCCCCAAATCTTTTGGCATTGCTTCTACACTCACACATTTGTAAATTAGCACTCCCATGACCTTACTCCTACTCAATAGCTGACAGCTGACCTTCTGATGCAAAAAGCTGAGTAGCCCATTCCCTACATTATGGGCCTCACTTAGTGAAATATTATTATTATTATCATTATTATTATTATTATTACTATTATTATTATTATTAATGTTGTTATTTTGCATTAGCAGTGCTGAAATTGAGCCCAGGGCCTCATGCATGGTAAGCAAGTACTCTATGCTGAGCTCTCTCCCCAGCTCCTGACTCACTGTTAAATAACTGACAATGGCAGACATCATGTGATGTGAATACTAAGGTTCACGCATTAAAATAACTGTTATACATCTTCTGTTCTTTCCGTGTTATGTTCTCTCTTACATTTTAGTATTCATTTTTCTCCCTCTCTGGATCTCTGGCTGTGGGGAAGTCACTGCTCTCTCTGGCTTGCAAGAGGAGAGGCTGATGAGCTTTGAGTGAGAAAAGGGAAAACAGTCCAAAAGGAATCAGGCTTTTGCCTTGAGTCCTGCCTGTAAGCAAGGGACAGAGCCTGAGAGCAAATTTTGCCCTAGTGCCATCTCTCCTGAGCCTTTCTTCACAGAGATATGATGGTAGCAGACCCAGCAAAACATCCTGGATTCCTGATACACAGCAACTCTAAGAGAACAGAGTATATCTCTTGTATGATCTGACCTGTCTTCTATCACACGTGTCTTGTCATATTTTGAAGATGTATGTAATGAGTGGACAGAATTTGACCTCTCAGCCTTCTTTCACCAATCATACTCGTTAATGATTATGTACAGTGAGATTACTGTACAGTGTTTTCCTATGGATTTTCTTTAGTAGGTTCTCACTTCATGGTTTGCTGTGGTTTGTTTATTCATTCAAATGTTATTGGATATTCACATTGAAATTTTCAGTTGTTGGAAACAAAGTTGAAGTGAATATCTTATAAAATTCTCTTTCTGACGTAGAGGATTGTTCGCACAAAATCCTAAGATAGTCAGATGAGTTAACCTGAAATTAACTGCCAAAATGGCATCTGAAGTGAATGTACCACAAGCAAGACAGAAGAAATTTCCTTCATGCACTTCCTCACCAATACCAGTGTGTTTTTAACAAAAATGAAAATCTCCTTTGTGCTCTTCAAAACATAAACAGGGTTTCTCTTGTGAGATGGATATTCACTTATCTGATAATTGACAATGATAGGAGGCATGTAGAAACTGGAAAGTGTTCATGTGACTGCCAAGGGCATGTTGAAGGCTTTAGAAGTGATAGAATTGTGAGTCCGTTGGAGGACTTGGAATCACAGCTGACTCCTGTGGAAGTCACACTGCATGACCCAGGGAGTATTGACTGTTCCTGAAGTTAAGGCCCCATGACTAGGACAGTTCTTGTGAGAGTTCCCTGGTATTGCGTGACAGGCCTATGACTTGACAGAAGATGGAGGTAGAGGAGCCCCTAGCCCAAGCAGAGGGACTCAGGGGACTGTTCCTCTCTACACAATCTAGACAGCTTTGGAATATGGGAGTGGCCGAAAGAGCTAAAGCAAAATGTCAGTGAAACAGTCCCACCATGGATGTTATACCTATGGGAAAATAACAAAAAGAAAAGGCAAAATACAATATCAAACATCTAGTCCATCAGGAGCAAGACCAACTGACATTGAAATAGAGGACTTTAAAAGTCATAAATCACAAACTTCAAAAGATAGCAAATGAAGTGAAGAAACAGATCCATGAAGCTATAGAGGAAATCAAATTAGAAATAATGTCTCATGTAAAGAAATAACGGAAGTAACAAGTGTAGTAAACAAGTTTCTCAACATAGCTAGAGAAGAAACAGATAAAACAAAAAATACAGGAGCATGGTAAATTGAAACTATGAATGAACAATTTAGAAAACAATCAGAATCTATGAAACATATGCAAAGAGATATTCAAGCAACAAAAAATATTGAAAGCTGGAAAAACCATTTAAATGAAGCAGAGGATAGAATTTTATAATTTGAGGACAGTATTGCAGGGAGTGATCATGAAAGTGTAGAACATATAAAAATAGCAAAGCATCATGAAATGACAATCCAGCAGCTTCAACATGATGCCAAGAGAAGCAATGTAAGACTAATAGACATCAGTGAAGATGCAGGAGTCAATGCAAATGACATAACTAAGCTATTCACATAAAAAGTAACAGAAAAATTTCCAAACATGAAGAAAATTCTGATATACAAAAAAGTGAGACACACAAAGTGCAAAACAGTCACAACAAACATAAGTCTATGGTCAAACATATAATAAGATCCCAGACATACAGCTTAAAAAGAGAATACTAAAACTGTTAGAGAAAAGACACAACTCACCTGTCCAGGCAAGACTATGATTACTATTAAGGCAAACTTTTCAGCACAAACATTCAGGTTAAGATGAGATTGGTGTGAACAATTTCAAGCCCTAACAGAAAACAACTTTCAACCTAGACTGATGTACCAAGAAAAAAGTGTCTTTCAAATTTAATGGAGAAACAAGATACTTCGATGACAAAGAACAACTGAAGAAATTCATGTCCACCAAACCAACCCTAGAAGGATTACTGAGAGACATGCTAGATAGATATAAAAATGACCACAATCTCCTGAACAACAGAAAGAAATGACCAGGCTGGGCAAGAAATTGAACAAGGGAGAAAAGCAGGAAATCAACAACAGGAATACAACATGGCAAAGTCAAGCCAGTACATATCAGTGATATCCATAAAGGTAAATAGGCATAACTCACCTATAAAAAGAACAGGTTGACAGAATGGATCGAGAAACAGGACCCCCCAATATGCTCTATACAACAAACACAGCCTACTCAAAATACATAGATTAAAAGACAAAGGATGGAAAACAGTTTTCCATGAAACAGGAACCCAGAAAAAAGCAGGGTAGCTATTGTGTTTGTGGAAAATGTGAACTTTAAACCTAAAATGTTTAAAGGAGATAAAGAAGGCAACTACATACACGTAAGTGAGAAACTGCAAAAGGAAGAATTACAAATATATATGCACCAAATACAGGATCACCTAACTATGTAAGGCAAATACTAATGCACATGAAAAACCAAACACAAGTGCATAATTGCAATAGGAGACTTTAACACCCCACTGTTACAGATAGACCAACAAGACAAAAAGTCAGCAAAGAAATAACAGCACTGAATAATACCTGTGAGCAAATGGACTTGAAGGATGTTTACAGAGGGTTCCACCAAACTACATCATAATTTATATTAGAATACACATTCTTCTTAGCTCTACATGGACCTTCTCCAAAATAGATCATATATTAACCAATACAGCATGCTTAACTAAATGCAAAAGAAACAAAATTATCCCATGCATAATATCAGACCATATCTCAATAAAATTGGAAATCAATGGCAAAAAAGTGCAAAGCCTTCAAATACATGGAAATTAAATAACAACTTTCTGAATAACCGGTGTGTTACAGATGAAATTAAAGGGCAAACAAACAATACTTACAATAGAATGAAAACACAGATACAACATACTGTAACTTATGGAATGCAATGAAAGCAGTCCTCAGCCTTTGAACCTCCACTGGGCAGGCAGGGCAGGAATGTAGAGGAAGACAAGGGGCTTTCTCTGCCAAGAGAGAAAATATATAAGGACAAGGGGCCCATCCAGCTATAAGTGTTACACCCATTTCTGAGCCTGTATCCTGAGGCCAGAGAGGAGACAGCTATTTTGATCACTTTGCTAGAAATCAGGAGTCTGAGCAGAGCTACAAAGGCTGGACTTGGGAGCCCAACTGAGGGATCCTCCAGAAGATTTGCCTGCATTTTGTTTTCACTTTCTGTTCCATGACTTAGTCGTCACCAGCTGTTGGCAGTGTGGGTTCACGTGGCTTCCCAAGTGAGCTGCTTCTGGGGATCTTGTATAGTCAGCACACAGTGAGATCTTTATTTGTCTCTGTTAGGTTTTGCATAGAGCAAAGTATAAAAGTGCAGTTCCCATGATAGTAAGGTTGGCCCCGAAATTCCATTACTGACGTCTTAGTTTGAAGAGAGCTGAGGCTTTGATCTTCAGGTTTGCATGTGCATGAAGGGCTCAGTGCTGGCCAAAAAGTGTGTGTCCTTCCTGCGTGATGTTTTTCATCAGTTCTGCTTTTATTCCCACATATCAGAAATAGATTTTCTTGCTGTGTGTTTTGCTTATAAATTATCATATTTTTATTACTACTTATTTACAGTGTGTACTGATTATATTTTTGATTAGGTCAATGGCACATGTGATGCAAAGAATGGAAATTACACCCTATCTTGTGCCCAGTGGTGCAGTCCATCAACTTGTGACTGTTCTCAATGTTGCGGGCATTGAGAACCTAGCTCAGGGCCAAGCCATTGCCAGCACAAAGCACTACTTTGTCTGGATTGTTCTTTCTTTATGATCATTGCAGTGGGTATGATGCAATATTTGGAAGCTTAGTCCAGCCCTAACCCTCACTCTAACCTGAACCCTAAATCTAACCAACCCTAAAAGTAACTACCAGCATTCTCTGGGCAAAGAAAACTTGATGGCATTGATGTGGGAAATGTAACATAAGTTAATTATAAGGACATAAGATCACTGGTGGCTGGGGTGGAGCAGCAGGAGAAAGTAAAAAAAAAAAGCATTGTGTAAAAACTTGAAGAGCATTCTGGAATTCGACAGTGGGGGAATCCTCACAACATTGAGAATACACTGAATGCCAGCAAGCTGATTACTTTAAACTTCATTAAAATGTTAAATTTTATTTATTTTGTTCTGTCACTAACAAATCTCTGAGAAATAAGAGTAGTGATGAATACAATGATCAACAAAACTGGAAGAGAGGGGAATGGCAGGTGTGGGTCAAGAGCTGCCCACAGGTAGAACTCAAGAGATGACTCCTGCTGTGGAGCACCCAGGAAGTCCAGCTCTGCAGCTGATGGACAAGGGAATCCAGGTGCTGGCTCTTGCTGTGGGGCCAGAGCTGGTGAGGTAGCTGCAGGTGGAGCTGGCACAAGGTCAGGAGGTGCAACTTATGCATGGACTGAAACTGGCCCTGTAATTTCAGGAAGAGAAAATATCACCAACTGTCCATGGATTTCTTGGGGCAAACCCTTCCCACTCCCTGTCCAAGGCAGCTGTGTGCACCAGCTCAGCCCTAGCAAAGCCTCCCAGACTACATCCTCCACATTGACTGCTGAGGATCTCATGTTCCTGGGTCACACAGCATTTGGGCACTTTGCTGAGTTCCAAGGCATACCCCCTGCCCACAAGCCCATAAACTCTGGGGCTCAGGCCTGGGAGGTTCAGGGTGCTCTAGCTGTTCCTGGAGAAGCTTAGCCTGTGGATCTACATGGAAGTACAGTTCAAATGAAGACTCAAGCACAGAAGATGTGGATCTGGGGCAGAAGGGAGCCAGCTGAGTGAGAGGCCTGATATACCCTGGGAACTCATCTGTGGGAGGGGTGTAGCCTTTTTGCCCAGTCTGTACAGCATCCAGCCACAGCCTCTCCCACCCACAGTGGGGCACTTTGGGTCCAAGGAGCCGTTAGAGGCTGAAGAAGTCTCTGAGAGAGGGAGATCTTGCATAGTTGTATCACACTTGTACTTTCTGACACTTTGACTCCTTGCCCCTCCCCAGTGCAGTCAGTTTGGTGAAGGCAGTGACTGCTATATGCCATTTCATTGCACTCAATGGATCAGGGCTGCTGCTCCAGGAATATCTGAGAAGTGAGAGGTCAGTCGGTATCTGTCCTGCCTCTCTGCAGTCTCTAGCTTAGGCTATGATCCATTGCTTACCCACTTATGCGTGGTCTGTACCCACACAGAGGGAGGCCTGGGGTCCAGACAAATGGCTTCTAGGTGAGCAATATCTGTTCTGCTTCAAATGGTGACTCTGTGGCCTCCAAAGAACATTGTAACTCAAAAGGGCAGGAGTTGCATCTGCTCTGCTTACAAGGTCACGGCCAATACCCAGAAATGTGTCTGCACACAGTGTGTCTTTATGTGTATTTGTAGCATAATTAAACCTATTTGCTCTTCTATGATATCTGACAGTCATGGATTCTTTGCTGTACTCAGGGTTTCCTGTGTTGAACAAACCCTGAGGCCTATATAGTGACACTCTAATCTCCTTTCCAAAAATAGAAAGCTTCCCCCAAGTATTGGTCAGTAAAGGGGGTGGAAGATCATTCACGGGAATCAGCCCAGCCTCTACTGTAGGTCTTCATGGGGCCAAGGCCACAGCTAACCACTTTGAATGGAGCCCACATTTCAGCCCCAGTGACCCTGAGTTCTCAATGCACTCAGCACTTCATCGTTCAGCATTGTAAACTGGGGTTGAGTGATCAACTTGCACATGGCCAGGACCTGAATCTGCAGGTGGCCAAGTCTCGCTGGGCTGTAAGGTAAGAACTCACATTCTCAGCTTTGGTGCCTACAGGTCTGAGATGTCAGCCATGGAGGAAGCCAGAGAGGAATGGCCGGACCTGGGGCAGCTGTCCAGGAACCTAAGTCTGGAGTCTCCTTCAGGCTGTGAAGTCCATCTGCCCGCACTTGGCTTGCTGTACAGACATCTGCCAGGCTCTCTGCTGGCTGACTTCCGATCTGTGATGAGACAGTGGGGAGACATAGAATTGGGGTCCTGCACATGACTTCTCAGAATGTTTAGAGCTGAAGCAGAGCCCACACTCTAAATTGTCCACAGAGGCTTGTGCTACAGGGATCACTAAGGAATACTACCATGCTCACATCACCTTGATAGAGGAGAGGCAGAAAAGAAGTCTATGCGTTAACAAACCTATGAGTTTTAAGATGGCCTCCAATTTTAGAGATGAGAAAATGGAGGATCATTCTAGATGTCCTGATCCATTAATGAGGCCCCACAGAATGTTCCCCAGTTTCCTAATAGAATGTCCACAGGAAGGAACTAAGCTACTCTTCCATAGCCATGGAAGGTGAGCAGCTGTGTTAACTGTTCTTTTCTTGTGCTCATTTAGCCCTGAGGCTTCTATGAAAGGAAATGTGGTGCCTGAAAAATTCCTGTAAGACAAGCACCAGAGAAATGGACAGAGTGGACTGACATTTGAGGTGAGCACATCTCTGGTGAGTTGATGGTGTGTAAGAGCTGGGGATAGGATGGAGAGGCAGCCAGCAAATGGTCCATGGACACCAGGCCTAGGGCTGAAAATGAGATACAAGTGCAGAATGCAATCATGCCAAAAAATGAAGTGACTTTGTGTTTGTGTCCCATTTCCCCTTCTCCACCAATGTGTGTACAATGACCTTGCCTGTGACAAGGTAGACGCTGAGTAGAGAGCATATGGTATTTGAGCACTTGGAGTCTAGATTCCTTGAGAGCAGGACCACAGGCACAGTATTTGACAAGTCCTGGATGGATGTACTTAAACGGCTAATCTGACCCTAAATTCCCCTCAGTACTATATGGGCCACAATACAGTCCCTTCTGCTGACACACCTTGCACCAGAGCAGATATCTATTGTTATTCTGGGTACCATGTCTGTAGCAGGGACATGTCACACAGGGCCCAGGGGCCAGCTCCATGCCCATGTCCTGGGTACAGCTATGTTGGGCCAGAGCCGTGAAGCCTGGAGAAAGCCTGAGGCTCTGAGAAACCACAGGATTTACTTTGTTAAACAACATAAACTTATGTTCCTCAAAGACAAAAAGCACTATCCCAGACTTCTACCCAGGAGGACAGGAGACGACTATGGAGGCTGTGGATAACCATGGCCCCTGCCCTTCTCCACCTGCCAGCCCTGTCCTAGATGGGAATGTGAACATGACAGTGGCCCAGGCTCAGTTTTCCTGTCCCTGCCAAGGAGCTTCTGCCCTCAGTGCCTGTCCTCAGACCCCCTCACACTGATGACCTAGGGAGGGAATTGTTTAGGCAGACTTACAGTGGTGGCCAGGCCTAAATATCCTTGTCCTGGAGTCTGTGTCTCTGAGTGGCTGGTGGCAGAGCCTAGGGATATCTGGCCTATGCTCCCTCTTCTGTCTGGGTGCCTGGGGACTGGGCCTGGTGAATCCTGTCCTGTGCTGCCTTTGATGGTTGGGCAGTTCCCGGTGAGCATCCTGAAGTATCTTGGCTGAATGAACCATCCTCTCACTTGTTCCCAGGTAGTTTTCCCATGGCGAGTCCTGAGGCTGGGGTTTTGAGGCCTGGGAAAGCAGCATAACATATTGACTGATCACTCTCTCTAGTCAAGTGCCTGTGAAGGCCAACTGTCACCAGACCAAGGTGCTTGGTGACCAGATCCTTCAGAGTTCTTTTTAGATCTGTTGCCAAGCAAATGAGGTCATACGCTAGGGTCCATAGCTGGGCTGCCACCTCTAATGCCCAATTTATTTTTATAAATCTGTTCTCCTTAGAAAGAGCAGGTTAAAACTGGAAAACTGAGTGTGGTTTTATGCTTTGCTACACTTTGAAAATTTAAATGCAGCAAACATGTAGATGCTTCAGATGTGGCAGCCATTGTGCCAAGCACACAATTCCATCCAAAGTGTCCCCTGTCTCTGAAGATGAGGTGTTTAGTGTCTTCACTTAGAGATATGTCACATTTTCAGGTGACCTCCTTTCCTGGGCATATGGTTTCATTTCAATTCCATTAGGGAGCATGGAGATGTTCCCAGATTGCCCATAATATTTTTCCTTGAAGGATGTGAATGTTTCATGTTAAAACTTCTGCATGTCCAGGGGAGGAGGATTCCTAGCAAGTCTTCCTCTCACATGCCTATGAATGATTACTTATGAGTCCTTGGATGTTTACCTCAGCCACACACTGTAGTTCTCCATACTCTGACAGCCTGTGAGGGGGGACAGCAGGTGGTGAGAGCAAGGGAAGGCTTTGCAAGTCCATGAACATCATTGCCCCGTGTGGATGAAGGACACATGTGTGTCACTCATGGGGAACTTGTCTGCTAGCAGCTGCTGTCACTTCCTGTCCTACCATCCCAAACAGACCATGAGCTTTGTGTCCGTCCTGGGTAGTTTGCCTTTCCTGTAGGTGATGGTGCTGAGCCTGTTTAGTGGCAATGCTCTTTGCTTGGTATACTTCAAGCAGTGTCTCCATGCTGGGATCCTCCTGTGCTGTCACTACCTGCTATTATGGGGATGAACCAAACAACTGCAACTTGTTCATGCATGTGTCATCTATGTGCTGATGGGCATTTGTTCTGTTTATGGCTTGATTCTTGAAAGCAGGGTACCACAGCCATTTTTATTCATGTTCTTGTGTGTATATACACTTTTATTTCAAAGAAAAGTGCTTGAATGTGAAATTACTGGATCATATTTCTGTTGTATGGCTACCTTAGAAATTCTTAAAGTATCTTTGGAAGCAGTTGATTCAAGCAGAGTTAAATGGTTGGTTTTTGTTTTGTTTTGTTTTATTATGCTATACTATGCCATGCTATGTTATGTTCCACTATGTTATGTGTCGGTTCGGATTTTGAAACTCCTTCAGCATGTTTTCAGTGCTTTCTGATTTGACTTTGAATAATCAACCTGAGAAAATATAAGAATATAACATAATCTGACTAATTTTGCTTTGGAGAAAATTTAAAAAGGAAAACCCAGTCAGGGATGTTGGTGCACACCTCTCATTCCAGTACTCAGAAGGTTGAGGCAGGGGGATTGTAGTGAGTTTGTGGTCATCCTGGGCTACAAGGTAAGATGAAGACCAGCCTGAACTTCATAGCAAAACCCTTTCTAAAAACAAAATAAAAGAAAGAAAGAAAGAAAGAAAGAAAGAAAGAAAGAAAGAAAGAAAGAAAGAAAAAGTAATATAAAAATGAAAAGTTGAAAGTCACCTGTCAATTGAGAAATCAAATCTTTGTGAGGTTTTCTTGAATATGTGTTTTAGTCAACACAACTAGCATCAGATTTACCATCATGTAGGCATTGATGTTCTGCCTGGTGTTTGCATTGTTTTAATTTTTTAAAGTTTGTACTTAAATGAGTGCAGATATGCTACTTAATATACCATCTTAGGATATGAGTAGCTCAGTATGAAGAGAATTTGATCATTCTTATTTTTTCTATACTAAATTTATATTTTGAACAAGAATTTGATAAAGGGATTACTACTTTTTTTGAAATAATAATAAGCATCTTATAAAGATACTCTTTTTGAGTGTATAAAATGGTAAAAATTATTATAGATTAATAGTGGTTAACGTACCTTGCACTGGGATTTCTGGAATTTCTAAATGATGGATATTTTCATACATTTGTAAAATTATTTGCAAATTTTAACCCATGGTCTCACAAATTTTCTAAGTTTCCCAGGCTAGGCTTTAATCTTTCCTCATTCTTTCTCACCCTCCCAGAGTGCTGGGATTACAGGTGTACATTATCCTGCATTGGCAATAGATAGCAATGTTTTGTATTCATGGAATAAAATATGCAGCTTCGGTTTTTAGACACTTTGCAGAAAGAGTCGATCTACTTAAGCTATCTGCTGCCTTCCTAGCCTGCAGTTTCTTTCACAGAGAGTAAGACTAAAAATCCCATTAACACTGTTTTAGATTCTCTGCTTTTTAACTGTGGTCAGCATGTGCTTCAGAGCATCAGTCTAATTGCCTTCTGCACTGGGACTGAGGTTTGGTGTCCTTGAAGCATATTCTCTTTTTATTTGAACCCTCCTCGAATTTGATTATTGTTTGAATTCAGACCTCCAGAAAGGTGTGAAAGTTAAAGCTACTTGGGGCACGCTGTCCTCCAGAAGGCCAGGCCAGTGTAAAACATTATTTTCCGTGTAGTCCTACATTCCAAGGTTTTGTTTTGCTTTTTGGATATTGATTTTTGTTTCCAATTTTTGCTGTGTTCATCAGTGTGTCTGTCCCTGATGTCTGTGGGTCAGTGACATCAAAGGAAACCACACATCCATGAAGGATCATATTTCCTTTTACTTAGAGATGCAGCCATTTTCTTTGGTATCCTCAAACTAACCCTACAGTGTGTATTCTTGTGACTATTTTCAGTTATTTAGTCTTTTAAGCAAACTATTCTCATCATGCTGCTTCTACTGAAGGAAACTGTAGCAGTCATGAGCCCATCTCTTATTTCAGGCTCCATACCTTGACCAGCCTGCAGTGTCCCCATTTTCTGAATTGCTCCACAGCTGTGGTGAGTCCACATGTGGCAGTTGAGATCTGCACCTGAGTGGAAGACATTCAGTCAAATTGGGCTCTGTAACAGGATGACCTTCTTGAACAGAGGTCCCCTGAGGGAGATAAGGGGCCACAGGCCTGAAAGGAGGAGCTCTGGTAGCAGGGCGATTCCAGGCATCTCCTGTCCAGCCTGCAAGCTGTGCTGCTTTGCTGAGAAGCTCACTCATGGATTAGCAGCCCTGAATCTGGGCCTTTCTTGCCATGGTTCCGGCTAGGTGTCATGGTGTTCAGCACCTCTGCCTGGTCCATTTTCCCCACTTTCAGATCTCAACAGAGATTTGCACAGCTTTGGGCTTCCTCTCCAGGCTGCCACTCTATGTAGAAACTACAGGTGTGAAATCTGTGACTATGAAACTCAACCTGTATACATTTAACCTGGAAATTCAACATCTAAGCCTTCATTATAAAGAATGAGGCTGACAACACCCATATTCTCTTCTTACTCTGCTTAGCTGTGAATAGTTAGAAACCACTGAATGTACCACAGCAGAAATGCTGCATCAATTATAAAATTACAGCTACTGAAAATGCAGCAAGAAGGCCATGTCTCAGGCCATGTCCCCGGTGTTACCTGAGATGACAGAGAGTTTATGGCCTGGCACTCTCTCTACCCAGCAGTGAAGACACAGGGGCCCATGCAGCAGGTAAGTACAGGAGAGAGTGGCTCATCAATGGCAAACCATGATCCTGGGCATATGCCTACTTCTTTTTTGTCCTTTTTCTTATACCATTGAGTTAATTATAGTGCTCTATTCAATATTACTTCTATTCAGTTTAGTTAACAACAAATAGTGGCTAATATCTTGAATAGGTAAGTGAAAATGGATGATTTAATTACATTATATACAATGAAATTCACAGTACATACTTCGAATATCTATCTATATGTGTGTGTGTGTGTGTGTGTGTGTGTGTGTGTGTGTGTGTAAAGGAGTCTTGATATTCAGAAATGCAACACTCTGTTTATCACTATCTCTAACACATGAGGTCATGCAGAGCTCTTCCATGGTGCAGTGGTGCTAGAAGCCACCGTGCGCATCTGTGCCTGCTACTGCCAGAGGACAGCAAGAGATTTGGTTCAGTGTTTGTTTTTCCAGCAAGGAAGTCCTGAATCATCCTGCTGCCAGGCAGCTCAGGGAGTGAGCAGCATTCAGAGGAGCCCAGCACTGTCTGCCTCACACCCCTTTCTCCCACTGTATCCATGCTGCAGCCCTGCCAGGGTGCAGTCAAGACTCTGCCTCCTCAGCCCCAGGGTCCTCAGTTCCTGAGTCCTGGCCTCAGCCTCCACCAGGCTTCAGATGCTTCCATGTGTTCAGCTGGCATAGTGGGTGGGGCACACTCTCAGCCCCACATACACAAAGATCACTGACCACACTGACCCTTCCAGTCTGCAAATTTTAACTGAGACTTTCGCATTGGAACAATATACAAAATTGTCATTACCTTTTTATTTGTTCTTTTTTAGTGGTTTCTTTATTTATTGAAACATATATTTAGAATTGCATTTTGCAAAAAACCTTTATTTGTCTTTTCATGCCCCAGTTACCTGAAGCTCTTACAAATTTCTACTGCACTTCAAACCTATATGCTTGAATGCTCAGAATCCAATCTGCTGCTTCGTAGCGTGGTGGAAACAAAGCAGAAACTGAATTTGGGGATATTTCTTTGCCTTCTAGCACCTTGAAGAGAAAACCTTGACTCGTGTGTTTTTACCTCAAAAATATAGGCTTCAGTACCAACTGAATCTGCCACTGACAAAATGAGTTTCCTGCATTTATTTCAAACAATCTCACTTCCCCTCAACTGGATAAGCACATTGTCTAAGATTTCTTATGCCCAAACTTGAAAAATGAGTTCCAGTAGACAAGAGGCTGCTACCCATCCTGAAATAATGATGGGATTTTATGTAAACATATAGCCCAGCCCACACCCTAGCAGCCATGAGCTGAGAGAGGGGCAGATGGCTTGTGCAGATAGAAACACCTATAAATAGTCAACCAGCAGCTGCAACAAGCAGGGAGCAGAGCTGCTGAGCCTCCACTGCTGGGTGATGGAATGGTGTGGTAGGTTTTGCCCTGGGTTTACTGATGTTGCTTGGTAAATCCAGGTTGTTGCAGGGATTATCCTTCCAAAGGAAAATCATGTACATATATCATTCATTTGCCATTTTCTTTTGCATTTATGGAATCTGTATGCATGAGATTTTATGCCTCTGCCATTGCAGACCCATTCATGGGCATTATTCCCATGTCTTGTCAAGGGCTAGTTTATTTACACAACATGCAGAGCACTTTTCTCAGCCTTGTTTCTGCAGACCTGTGCATTTTCAATCATTTCTTCAAAGGAAGCTAAACAATTTAGTTTGAGAAAACTTCAACTGTGTTGCTGTGCTTATGGGTGACTTCCTTGCTGCCAGACCTGAAAAAGGCAGTGAGTTGGACCTGCTGGAGGGTTATCCCCAGAGGGACATGCTCTGCACAGCTGTGCCAGGAAGGGCTGCTCCTTAGTTGACTGGCCATCCTGACATCCAAATGTCCTTTCCCCAAGCTGGTCTTGGGTTTGGGAAGCATTGGATTGCAGTAGAGACTCCCTGTGCACTGGCTGGTTCTTGGAAAGCCTTGTGCTACCTTGAGGTTGTTGGTTCCTAGACCTTCACCTTTGTCGCCCTGGGGCCAGTTAGTTCCAGCAACCATGCACAGCATCCTCCAGGTAGCTCTCCTGTAAACTCTCTATGTGGAGGCGAGGGAGGGTCCAGTTCCTTTCTGCTTCAAACAGTACTGTGAATCAAACTCTTGAACAGAAATCTTGAAAAGTTGTGCAAGTTTCTCTCTGGGAGAAATCTCTGTTCTTAGCCCTGCATGCTCCAGGGACACCAGTGTATAGCTCTGATGGGAGCTGTGTGTCAAAGTTCTGCTCTGCACCACATAATTTCATATGTGCTATTCAGCATCTGCCTTAGAACCTGCCATTGAATGGGGACACAGCACATCTCAGGGATCTGTCCCCTGCATGCTTCAGCTTTGGGAGGCTCAACATTTTCTGTACTTGTTGGCCATGTGTGGTGATTGCCTTTGAGTTACAAGAATTTGTCACTTCTCTCACAAAGTGGACTCTTGAGACTTCTTTCACACCTGTAATAACAATCATCTATGTGAATATTGGTTGTACGGAAAAGTTTCCTGCTGTGGTCTTTACATTAGTCTTGTTTCTGCTTTTCAAATGGCATGTATCAGAACTTTCAATCTCTGTTCTGTCACTGAAATCATGGGAAAGTTTTTCCAACATGAAAAGATAACTATATACAAAATGGTCTCTACGTTTTCCCTGTAGACTTTGTCAGTCTGGAGTTTTCTCTTCTATCAAAGAGCAATAGCAGCCAGTCTCCTCCAGTAATGTTTGGAAAAACAGAATCTGATGCATTGATATGAAAGATTCAGAGTAGCTAATCAAATCAAGAGAAATGTTAGAAGCACACGGGGACTAGCAGGAGAGTACAGGGCTATGGATGGGTCCAAAACAGTAGAAAACTGAAAATCCACAGATGTGAATATTGTACAAATTGGCGATGCGCTTATGATAGGGCTACTGAGTTGAAACTAATAAAATCTTAACTGTTAATTTAAATTAACTTAGAATGTAATGTTTAGAAGAATTACATAAGAGTAGAAATGCAAACTGAGAGAAATGTACCCCTGAAAGCGGTACAAGGGAAGGGAAGGGAAAGGCAATTCTTTGCAGGACTTGGCCCTATGCCAAGCTCAGGATGTCTACCATGGTGCCAGCAACAGCCCCAGCTCTGAAATTCATGAAGTCCTCGTACTGAACTGGGCATAGCTTTTTTTTTTTTTAAATTTTATTTAAGAGGAAAAAGAGAAAAACACAAAACAAAACAAAGAAGTGTAAGGTTACACATAATACAGAACTACAAAAAAAAAATAACAGTAAGAAATCACCTGTTAATAGATTACATATTATCATCTTGGACATAGTTGCTCAAATCACAGTATCAAAGAATACAAAGTAGACATTCAAACAGAGAGACTGCAAACAGCTGTGTTCAATGATCCAAAAACATTACTATAGTCAACTATTTAGCACCCCTAAACACACTTGCTGTTATATCCTTTAGAGCTCTTTTTTTCCCTCCCTCTCTTTTTTATAACAAAATTTACACATTTTGGATTTTATTATGCCTTAGTTCTTGTTACTTTTTTTGGGGGGGGGAGAATAAAGTCAAATATGGCAAAACAAAGCTGTCAGTCAAAACCAAGGATAGACATAGCACATGATGTAGAACAGAGTACAAGGTTATTAACAATGGTTATCAACGTTGTACCTTGTTTCCTTAAAAAGAATTGTCTATCTCATTAGATATTATAAAGTTGGACAAAACAGTAGAGAACAAGACCAATAAAACTTAGGCATTGTAAACATTACAGGACTTCCAAAGGAGACAATAGTCAAACCAGAATGGGCATCTTTGTGAATCTTATTGCCTTCAAAATAGTTGCCTATACTCTCAGACTTGATACAATCGCACAGAATGGAACAGAGTCTAATCAGTCAAAACAAGATCGTGGGAGTATTACAGGACTTCAAAACAAGTTAATAGGAAATCGAAAAGAGTTACTATTATATATCCTAATTTTTAAAATTTTTCCCTTAATTAAAATAAACATAAGAAATAACTAAATAATTTTTAAAAGAATAGTAGTTACCATAGTGTCTGTCTTTTTCCTTGAAATATTTGGATAAAACTTCATATACTATAGCTTCAAATATTTCATATCAAGAAGCCCAGAATAAAGCCTTTCTAATTAATAAGTGAAAATTTTATAAGGCTTCAAGGCCACATAATGGGGAATCATGATTACCACATATTTTTACATATTTGAATCATTACTTACATTAGGGAAACTATACGGTATTCATACATGCGAGATTGATTTAATTCACTTATGAGTATGGTCTCAAGCTGTGCCCATTTATTGATAAATATCTCAATGTGATCCTTCTTTATAGCTGAATAATACTCCATTGTATAGAAATACCAC
Organism: Cavia porcellus; assembly: GCF_034190915.1. Classification (NCBI taxonomy): domain Eukaryota; kingdom Metazoa; phylum Chordata; class Mammalia; order Rodentia; family Caviidae; genus Cavia; species Cavia porcellus. The sequence goes on from NW_026947515.1 coordinate 8,840,255, forward strand.
AACTTTTTTATCCATTCCTCAGTTGATGGACACTTTGGTTGTTTCCAAGATGTGGCGATTACAAATTGTGCTGCTATAAACATAGGTGCACATATATCACTGTGGTATGATGCTTTCAGTTCTTCTGGGAATATGCCTAGAAGTGGAATAGCTGGAATAAATGGGATTTCCAATCCCAGCTTTTTGAGAAATCTCCAGACAGACCTCCACAAAGGCTGTACCAGTCTACACTCCCACCAACAGTGCAGGAGAGTTACTTTTTCCCCACAGCCTCTCCAGCAATTGTTGTTGTTGGTTTTCTTGATCCTGGCCATTCTTTCAGGAGTGAGATGGTATCTCAGTGTGGTTTTAATTTGCATTTCTCTAATGACCAATGATGGTGAGCATTTTTTCATGTATTTATTTGCCATTTGCATTTCTTCATCTGAGAATTGCATATTCATCTCAGATGCCCATTTTTGGATTGGATCTTTGAATTTTGGAGGTCTGAGTTTTTTTTAACTCTTTATATGTTTTAGACAAGAGGCCCTTGTCTGAGAGAGAGTTCACTAAAATCTTTTCCCAGTTTGTGGGTTTTCTTTTCACTATGCTGGAGATTTCTTTTGACATGCAGAAAGTTTTTTAATAAGAAGTGGTCCCAGTTATTGATTCTGGGAAGTATTTCCCGTGCGGTTTGAGTCCTGTTCATGAATTCTCTACCTACTCCTATGTCTCCAAGGTTTCTACCCAATTTGTCTTCCAATAGATTTAGTGTTTCTGTTTTAATATTCAGATCTTTGACCCATTTAGATTTTAATTTAGTACATGGTGATAGACGTGGGTCTAGCTTTAGTTTTCGCCAAATGGAGAGCCAGTTTTTCCAGCACCATTTATTAAATAGACTGTCATTCTTCCAGTTATCCTGCTTAGCTCCTTTATCAAAGATAAGGTGGTTGAGTGTGTTTGTAGTTGTGGTTGTATCTTCTAATCTATTCCATTGATCTTCAGCTCTGTTTTGATTCCAATACCATGTTGATTTTACTACTGTTGCTTTGTAGTATAATTTCAAGTCAGGGATTGTGATGCCTCCTGCTTTGTCTTTGCTACTTAGAATTGCCTTTGCGATTCTAGGTCTCTTCTGGTTCCAGATGAAATTTAGGAGTGATTTCTCTAGATCTATAAGGTATGTTGATGGTATTTCTACTGGGATTGCATTGAATCTGTATAAGAGTTTTGGGAGAATGGCCATCTTCACAATGTTTGTTCTTCCTATCCATGAGCAAGGGATGTCTTTCCATTTTCTGAGATCATCTTCAATTTCCTTTTTCAGTGTACTATAGTTTTCACTGTATAAGTCTTTCACTTCTTTCGTAAGAGTAATTCCTTAATATTTCATTTTTTTGCTTGCTAATGTGAATAGTCCAGTTTCTCTTATTTCCCTCTCTGTGATTTTGTTGTTTGTGTATAGGAATGCTATAGATTTCTGAGTATTGATTTTGTATCCAGCCACATTACTGAATTTATTTATTGTATCTAAGAGTCTTTCAATGGACCTTAGGGGGTCTTCTATGTAGAGTATCATGTCATCGGCAAACAATGACAACTTAACTTCTTCTTTTCCTATCTTTACCCCTTTTATTTCTCTTTCTTGCCTAATTGCTCTGGCTAGTACTTCCAGTACTATATTAAATAGGAGTGGTGATAAAGGACATCCTTGTCTTGTGCCTGATTTTAAAGTAACGGCTTTCAATTTTTGGCCATTTAGTATGATGCTGGCTGTTCATTTGTCATAAATGGCCTTTATTATATTGAGGTAACGACCATCTATTCCAATTTTCTGTAGAGTTTTTATCAGAATAAATGTTGGACCTTACCGAAGGCTTTTTCTGCATCTATAGAAATGATCATGTGATTCTTATTTTTGCCTTTATTGATATGGTGGATTACATTTATTGATTTGCGTATGTTGAACCATCCTTGCATTCCTGGGATTAATCCCACTTGGTCATGGTGTATAATCTTCTTGATGATTTGCTGGATCCTACTTGCCAATATTTTATTGAGGATTTTTGCATCTGTGTTCATTAGAGCGATCGGTCTATAGTTCTCTTTTATAGTTGGGTCTTTCTCAGGTTTTGGTACTAGAGTAATATTTGCTTCCAGGAATGACTTAGGAAGGATTGCTTCCCTTTGAATTTCATTGAATAGTTTGAGGAGTGTCGGCATTAGGTCTTCTTTGTATTTCTTGTAGAATTCTGCAGTGAATCCATCTGGGCCTGGGCTCTTCTTGGTGGGTAAGGACTTAATTACATTTTCAATTTCAATAACAGAGATTGGATTATTCAACAGTTTTACATCCTCTTGATCTAGCTTTGGCACTTCATATGCTTCTAAGAATCTGTCTATTTCTTCTGTGTTATCAAACTTTTGAGAGTAGAGGTTTTTGAAATAGGTGTTGATGATCTTCTGTATTTCTATTGGGTCTGTAGTGATTTCTCCTTTTTCATTTCTTATTGCATGAATTTGAGCTTTTTCTTCCCTTTTTTAATAAGGTTGGCTAGGGGCTTATCAATTTTATTTATTCTTTCAAAAAACCAACTCTTTGATTTGTTGATTCTTTGGATAGTTTCTTAGTCTCTATTGCATTGATTTCTGCCCTGATTTTTATAATTTCCCCTCTTCTTTTGGCTTTGGGCTTGACTTGCTCTTCTTTTTCTAGCTGTTTGAGGTGTAGCATCAAGTTATTTATTTGTATTCGTTCTGTTTTCCTGATGTAGGAACTCAGTGCAATAAATTTTCCTCTCAGGACAGCTTTCATTGCATCCCACAGATTCCAGTAAGTTGTATCTGCATTTTCATTTTCTTTTAGGTATTGTTTGAATTCTTCTTTAATTTCTTCTGTGACCCACTGATTACTCAAGAGTGTGTTATTCAGTTTCCATGTGTTTGTGGGATTTTTGCAGTATCTTTTATCATAATTTCTAATATCAGAGCGCTATGATCCGATAACATGCAAGGGATGATTTCAGCTCTTTTGCACTTGTTTAAATATGTTCTGTGAGCTAATATATGGTCTATTTTAGAAAATGATCCATGTACTGCTGAGAAGAATGTGTATTCTGATGTTGTTGGGTGGAACATTCTGTATATGTCTATCAAACCCAAATTGTTCACAGGTATGATTCAGTTCTATTATTTCTTTGCTCATTTTCTGTCTGGTTGATCTGTCCCTTGGTGTCAATGGTGTATTAAGGACTCCTGTTACAATTGTGTTACTGATAATTTGAGTTTTCATTTCTGTTAATAATTGTTTTATATAACTGGGTGCTCTGGAGTTTGGTGCGTATATATTTAAGATAGTTATCTCTTCCTCTTGGAGTTTTCCCCTTACGAGTATGTAGTGACCTTCTTTATCCTTTATGGTCATTGTTGGTTTAAAGTTCACGTTGTCTGCAAACAGAATGGCTACTCCTGCCTTTTTTTGGATTCCTGCTGCATGAAGAATTGTTTTCCATCCTTTGACTTTCAGTCTGTGAGTATCCTGCTGGATTAGATGGGTTTCCTGTAAACAGCATTTGGTTGGATTTTGTTTCTTGATCCATTCTGCTACTCTGTTTCTTTTGGTTGGTGCATTGAGACCATTTACATTAATGGTTATTACTGTTAAATGGTTAATTGTAGGAATCTTATCTCTCTGCTGTTGCATCTTTATCTTTCTGTTCTGTTTAATTATTTGCTTTGCTTAGAGGTTTTTTCCTTTGTGTATCTAAACTGTCTTTCAATATTTTTTGCAGGGTTGGTTTGGTGTTCATGAAGTTCTTCAGCTGTTCTTTGTCATGGAAGTATCGTATTTCACCATTTATTTTAAATGATAGTTTTGCAGGATATATCAGTCTTGGTTGGAAATCATTTTGCTTTAGGATCTGGAATAATTCACTCCATGCTCTTCTTGACTTTATTGTTTGTGATGAGAAGTCTGCTGTGATTCTGATAGGTTTTCCTTTATAAGTGATCTGTCTTTTCTCTCTGACAGCTTTTAATAATCTATTCTTGTGTTGGATTTCTGGGATGGTGATTATTATATGTCTGGGTGTAGTTTTATTTTGGTTATGACTATTTGGAGTTCTATATGCTTCACTGATCCTGATGTCAGTTTCTGATCTCATACTTGGGAAATTTTCAGCTATTACTTCTCTAAATATCCTCTTGATATCCTTTATGTTGTCTCCTTCTTTTTCATTAATCCCTAGCATTCTTATGTTATTCTTCTTTGCATCGTCTTGCAGTTGTTGAATTGTTGTTTCCTGATTCCTTGTTATTTTTAAATGTTCTTTCCTTTCCTGTTCACTAGCTGCGAGCCTGTCTTCAAGGTCTGAAATTCTATCTTCACTTTCATTAAGGTGGTTTTTACAACATTCAGTGGAGTTTTTTATTTCTTGTATATCTCTGTGCATCTGCATTATGTATTCTGTTTGTTTCTTATATTGCTCGTCTAGGGATTCTCTCTTTTTGTTTAGTTCCTCCAATTTTTTATCTGTGTTTTCTTTAGATATATTTAGAATCTCTTTCATTTCTTTTTTTATCTGGGATATTATTTCGAGTTTGAATTTCTTTAAAGCTTCCTGGAGTTGCTTTTCAACTTCAGTAGCTATTGTGTCTGATATATGAGGTGGATGGGATATATTTTCTGCTAAATACATTCCTCCTAGGGTTTCCTGAGATGGGCTGGAGGTTTGAGGTTGTAATTTGGTCTTTCGTTTTGTCATTTTCCTATATTTCTGTGTTTCAAGTGTTATTTGAAAGCTTCCTCATGATCTGTTGAAAATCCCCTTCTATGTTTGCAGCTACTGAGATTCTGGCACCATGCTACCCCAAGCCATTGGGCCTTCAGATCCAATGGCCCTCCTCTGCTTATTCAGAACTCCGCAGTTCCAGACAAGCTGGGCCTCAGGGACACTGTGTGCCCACCTGCCCCTTGGAAGACCCACAGCTTTTCAATCGCAGCCGGGTTAGGGTACTCACCACAGGCCGCAGTGCCTCAGGAGCCTGTGATCCCTCCCTGCTTGCAGAGATATCCACAGTCCTCCAGACAAAAGAAGGGGCTTCTGCAGTCACTCCGGATCCGCCCAGCTCCTCCTCTGCATGCAGATGGCTAGGCACGGCTGGGCTCGGGGGATAGTGTAGCCCCGCCCACCCATCGGGAGCTCAGCAGACCTTCATGTGTAGCCAGGATGGTGAGGCGGCTGTAGTGGCCTCTAACCCACTGCTCCACTTCACTGCACCCAGAAGCCTGGGGGGTCCAGAACAGTCTGAGATTTGGGCAGATTGTGCTGGGCACTCACGAAACACCGAGGTGCCTCAGGAACCTGCGATCCCTCCCTGCTTGCAGAAATATTCAGTCCTCCAGACAAAGGAAGGGGCTTCTGCAGGCACTCCGGATCCGCCCAGCTCCTCCTCTGCACGCAGATGGCTAGGTGCGGCTGGGCTCGGGGGATAGTGTAGCCCCGCCCACCCGTCGGGAGCTCAGCAGACCTTCATGTGTAGCCAGGATGGTGAGGTGGCTGTAGTGGCCTCCAACCCACTGCTCCACTTCACTGCACCCAGAAGCCTGGGGGGTCCAGAACAGTCTGAGGTTTGGGCAGACTGTGCTGGGTACTCACCAAACACCGAGGTGCCTCAGGAACCTGCGATCCCTCCCGGCTTGCAGAAATATTCAGTCCTCCAGACCATAGCTTTCACATTGATCCCAGAGCTGGTGAGATCACTGGAGGTGGAGGTGGCACAAGTTCAGCAAGTAGGACTTGAGCTCAGTCAGGTACCAGCCCTGCCTCAGAGAAGGGAGAAAAATCACCAACTGTCCTTGATCCTTGCAGGCCCCAAAGCCTCCGAAGGCCTCTCAAAGACAATTCTGTGCACAAATCCACCCCAGAAAAGTTTCCTGTTCTGCATCGCCCCACTCACTTGTGCATGCCTCATTGTTGCAGAAGGCCCCAAGTCTGAAAGTCTTTCTCCGTGTAAAGTTACACATGCCCTCCCCAGAGAATAATAGAACAAGGCCCAACCTTGCTCACTAATAGTTCTCCTCTTCAGTGAGTTCAGGTTGTTCAAAAAGACTCAGTTTAGTTTGGACTGGGTGTCCCAACTTGGTAAGCAGCACCTGCCAGGAGTCAGTAAAGGAAGCACTTGTCCTAGGGAGGACAATTGTAAGCAGCAGTACAGGTCCGGCCTCCCTCCCAAACTGTCCTCCCAAGGCATCCTGTGGAGTTTGACACCAGCCTTTTGCTCCAGCTACAGTGAGCCCAGCTCCAGCCATCACTGTGCCCTGAATGGGACAATGCTGGCCCAGCAGCCTTCACATGCTAATGGAAGTCCCTGGACAGTGCTGTGACCATCTGTCCTCCATTCTTCAGGAAGCCTGAAATGCATCTCCCTTTCCCAACCTCATGGCATGTTGCCTCTGTGAGAAAGATAGTGATGTATTCAGTGTTACTCTACTCTTGGGTACTCTACAGGGTGTTGCTCTCTAACTATCCGAGAAATGCAGATGGAGTGTGTCCTGCCTGCCTTTCGTTCATCTTCAGTTCATATAGTGATGCATCACTCCATTCTGTGTGGCTTCCCATGACATCCCTCCTCTATTTTGTGTCCCCATGTACAGAGGCCAGGAACGTAGTCTATAATATTGGTAGTATTTGGTCCAAGTTGATTGTGTGCCTGGACAAAATGAAAGCACAGGAGAGCAATGGTTGCATCTGCTGTTGGCATTGCATCATGTCCAGTGCCTGGTACACTGATGATTTAAAGCACCCTCCAGCTCCTTCCATGATGTCTGTGTGGACCTGAGTCCTCTGGTATTCCCCAGAGATTACTGCTCTGCATACCATAGAAGCCCATGGAATGACTCTCTGGTGTCCTTCACAGTGAAGAGAACAGCTTTACCGAGGCAAGGGCTCCTTGGTAGGAGGTAAAACTTCTGGATAGGAAAGAAAAAACAGCAGTGTAGCCATGGTGCCATTTCTGAGGAAAAAGACTTGCTCCTTCTGACTTCCTATGTAAACCTAGGTAAAACATCATGCACTATAGAGATCATACTGTCATCTTCTTCCTAGGGACATCATCAGAGGTGTGAGATGAAATTTGTGAAAATTGGCAGCTGGTATCCCAGGTACCTAATGTATAGAAATAGAGGAGAAATCCAGGAAGCGTTGGGATGGAGGTGAATACAGTGCATGCCGGGCTGGATCCGCCTGAGTGGTTGTGGAAATGACACTCACCTCTGGACATGTTTACCTGGTGGCATCCTGAGGAGACACAAGTTCATCAGTTTGGCCATCTTTTTGTTCCCTAAGCAGTGCATTGCTTCTATGTATTGGTATTTTAGCCTCAAGTGCAGAAAGTTATTGACATTTCATAGAATGACCCCTGGGTACAGCCTGGAGCATGACAGCAATCAACCAGGTTCTAAAGGTGGTCAGCCAGACTATAGCAGTAGATTTGAAGTTGGTTTGTAAAAAATGCCTAGTGAAGTCAGTTGAGGTTTGAGTATCTGTAATCCTAATGCTCTACCAGACTAGGGCAAGAGGGTCACATATTTGAACCCAGACTAAACAACTCAGCTGCACAGTGAGACTTGGTGTCAAATTTAAATTTCAAAAACTAAAAGGGGCTGGAGATGTCGCTCTGTGAGAAGGCGCTCAGTTCAAGCCTCCTATATAAATACAAAACTTATTACCTTGTGAAGAAGCTCAATCAAGAGGATTCTACAACTTCCTTGGGGGCAATATGGAACAAAATTCCCCTAGGAACCTTAAGCTGTGATTGTCCAAAATGGTCTGAGGTTCAGTAATTTGTAAGAGAAAGTGAGTCAAGTTGTAGGCAATGTTCATCCATCTTCAAGAAGCAGAGGTGAGGCCATGTCATGATGTTGTGCTGTCTGCTGAGATGTCATGGGGATGCAGTGTCTCCATGGGAACACCACAGCTTGTAGAGCTACATTTGCAAGAGGTCACCATGAAGCTCTGAGCATGGACACTGTATATGCAGACCCACGGACAGTAACTGGTCCTACCCAAGGTTCTATGACCGTGATTGAAAAATTCCACTGCTAAGAATCTAACACACAAAATGAGATTTACAAAGGTGGTTGCTTCCTATGGGATAGAGCTTGACAGGACCCTGTCTCCACATCCTAGATGCAATCCGTGAGGAGTGTTCCCTTAGACACACTCCCCACTCAACAGTTAAAACACTCATGCTGACTCTAAAATGAGACTGAAAGAGTAGCACCTAGGAGGGAGGCCACTGCTCCTGGATGGAACAACAGCCACTATGTCCTATATTATTCACTCATATTGCATTGTGTATTTAAACATAATATGTATTTCTTGCCCCAGAAAAGAATACTGGATAATTTACTGAATCTGTGATTGACTAACCAAGGACATTAACTTAAGATTCTGCCTTCTCACAAAAAAGCAACATTAAAAAGTCACATCCAGCACACTCTGGCTGAAGAGAAACTTGATGGCATTGATGTGGAAAATGTAGCAGACTATTGTCTTCTTTGGAAGTCCTGTAATGTTTACAATGCCTAAGTTTTATTGGTCTTGTTCTCTACTGTTTTGTCCAACTTTATAATATCTAATAAGATAGACAATTCTTTTTAAGGAAACAAGGGACAACGTTGATAACCATTGTTGATAAACTTGTACTCTGTTCTACACCATGTGCTACGTCTATCCTTGGTATTGACTGACAGCTTTGTTTTGCCATATTTGACTGTATTCTTCCCCCCCCCAAAGAAAGTAATAAGCACTAAGGAGTAATAAAATCCAAGATGTGTAAATTTTGTTGTAAAAAAGAGAGGGAAAAAAAAGAAAGAAAAGGAGCTCTAACGGATATAACAGCAAGTGTGTTTGGGGGTGTTAAATAGCTGACTTTATCAATGTTTTTGGAACATTGAACACAGCTGTTTGCAGTCTCCCTGTTTGAATGTCCACCTTGTGTTCTTTGATACTGTGATTTGAGGAACTATTTTCAAGAAAATAGTGTGTAATCTACTAGCAGGTAATTTCTTACTGTTATGGTTTTTTGTTTTGTTTTGTTTTGTAGTTCTGTATTGCGTGTACCCTTACGCCGCTTTGGTTTGTTTTGTGTTTTTCTCTTTTTCCTCTTAAATAAAAAAAAAAAAGAAAATGTAGCAGAGGTAAATTATGAGGACATAAGATGAGTGGTGGCTGGGATGGAGCAGGAGGGTGAAAAAAAGAAAACACCTTTCTGTACAAAATTGATGAGGAAAATGTTCTGGAAGTGCACAGTGATGAAATTTGCAAAACATTGAGAATACACAGAATGCTACAAGGCTGATTATTTTAAACATGACTGAAATCTTAAACTTTATTTATATTAGTTCCATCACTGCCATACCTCTGTGAAATAAGGGTAGCAATGAATACACTGATAAGTAAATCTGTAAGAGAGGGGAATGGCGGGTGTGGGTCAAGGGTTCCCTGCAGGTAGAACTCAAGAAATGACTCATGCTGGGGAGCCACCAGGAGGTCCAGATCTGCAGCTGGTGGAGAACTGAATCCAAGTGCTGGCTTTTGCTGTGGGTCCAGAGCTGGTGAGGGAGCTGCAGGTGGAGCTGGCACGAGCTTTATGGGTGCAAATTCAGCATGCACTGGAATTGCTTCTGCAGCTGCAGGAGGAGAAAACATCACTGATATTCCAGGGACCTCTCAGGAACAAACCTTGCCACTGCCTCTCAGAGGCAGCTGTGTGCATGAACACAGCCCCAGTAAAGCCTCTCAGTCTGCATCCCCAAAATGACTGCTGAGGGGCTTATGTTCCTGGGTCTCGCATCATCTGGACACATTGCTGAGTTCCCTAGCACATTCCCTACCCTAAAGCCACAGCCCATATCCCAGGGCTCCTTATGCTGTGACTTAGGCTCCAGGGTCGTAGGAGGCTCCAGGTGGTCTATGAGAAGCTTGGCCTGGGGAACCACCTTGGAGTTCAGCTCCAGTGAGGAGTCAAGGACAGGAGATATGGGCCTGGGGAAGACAGGGAGGCAGCAGAGTGAGAGGTCTTGCCTCTCTTCACACACTACCTACATAGGTAACCTTAGGGAGGGCACCTGGACTTCTAGCCCAGCAAGTGCAGGATGTGCTCCCACTGTCTCTACAGTGTGGCACTGTGGGCCTTGGGAGCCCTGAAAGGCTGACAGAATGCTGCATAGGAGGCAGTCCTTGCTTAGTGGTATGACACCACTCCTTTCCTCAGGGAAGCCTGACACAGTGTCTCCCTGTCCTTCCCCACTGCATGTCAGCTCAGCAAAGGCAAAGACTGATATCTGCCATGATTTGCACTCAAGGGCTCAGGGCTGGTGCTCCATGAATATCTGAGAAGTGAGGGGTCATCAGTGTCTGTACTGCTTTTCTGCAGTGTCTAGGTCAGGCAAACATCTCTTGCCTAGTTCTCTTTGCCTCTGTACAACTCCTCCCGCATGGTCTGTACCCATATCTAGGGAGGCCTGGGACCCAGAAAAACTGCTTTGAGCTGAACAATGTCTGTTCTACTGCCAATGCTGACTTTGTGACCTCCAAAGAACATCAAAACTCAAAAGGTCAGTGTTTGTACCTGTTCTGCTTACAGGATCATGGACAATACCCAGAAATGTGTGTTCACACAGGGTGTATTCATATGTATTTGTGGCTTGATGACATCGGCCCACTTTCCAATGATACCTGTGGGCCATGGACACTTTGCCATCCCCAAGAATTCCTGTCCTGAGCACACCCCGATCTCCAATCTCCTTTCCAATGAATAGAGCAGCTTTCCATAAGGGTGGGTCAGTGGGGAGGGGGTGGAAGGTCATCCCTAGGAATCAGCATAGCCTCTGGTCTTCATGGGGCTAAGACCACAGCTGTCCCCTTGCCATGGAGCCCCCATTTCCTCCTCAGTTACCCTGCATTCTGTATCCATTCAGCACCCCTCTTTCAGTGTTGTAAACTGAGGCTCTGCTGCTTGCTCATGGCCATGACTTGAATGCACAGGTGGCCAAGTTCCAAAGGGCCTCTAAGGTAAGAACTTACTTTCCCAGTATCTGAATTTTTCCTGGACTCAGTATCTCTGAGTTGCTGGTGGTTGAGCCTAGGGATAACTGTCCTGGGCTCCCTCTTATCTCTGGGAGCCTCTGGCCTGGGGCTGGTGAGTCCTGGCCTGAGCGCCAATGATGGTTGGGTGCTTCCAGGTGAGCTTTCTGAAGCATCTGGGACAAGTGAACCATCCTCTCATACGTTCATAAGTCATGTCCTAATTTTCCTTATGGCTCCTTACAATTGCTTCCTTCTATCCTAAGCAGTGCACCTGCTTTTTGTCTCTGGGAATCACTTTTTATTTTCTAGAGGTGACAGGTCTGTGACCACCCACTATATGAGTGTTTTTGTTTTTGTTTGGGGGGGAGCTAATAGAGTTTTTTCAATCCTCATATCCATGTGAGGTTTCCCACGTGCTGCTCTCTGTCAGTGGCCGAGCCATCACATCCCACTGTGTGAATGAACCACAAATCCTCATGCGTCCATCAGCTGAGGCCCTGTGTACTGTTTCCAGTTTTAGTCTTAAAAATAAGTTTGCTGCAGTCATTCTTGTTTGTATAGCTGTAGCACTCATTTCCCTGGGGAAGATACTTAGTATGAAGTTGAATATTCCATGCCTCGAATGTTTAACTGTCTTTTAGAGTAGTTCTTCAAAACAGAATTAAGATTTCTGGATCTTCCTGGGAGTATTTTTAAACCCTGCTCTTATGTTTTTCAGTCTTTTTGGGTTGATTTTATAAAATTTACCTATGGAAAGGTTATTTCTATTACACAAAATTCACCATATTTTGACTTTGGTTAGAATTTTAAAGGTGGACATAAACTCAAAATACTGTATATATGCATATATGTGAATCACATTTAATTTTGATATCACAAAATTTCTGCTATGTGATGATTAATATTCATGGTCACCTTGATGGGCTTGAGAGCTATCCAAGGGATTAGTAAAGTGTACTTCTGGGCTCATCTGTACTGGTCACGGAAGAATGATTCTATGTACTCCATCTGGTCTCTGGCCCCTTCCTCCCTGGCACTGTGCCTCCACTCTGCTTCCTGGCCACCACCAACTGTGAAGCTTTGCTCCATCACACCCTCCTGCTGTGGTGTCCCTGCCTTGGAACCAGGAAAGGACTGACTCCTCTGAAACCATAAGCCAGATTAAACTTCTCCTCTTCTCAGCTGTGGGTCTTGGATTCTGTGCCCTATTAATGGGAAAGCTTGACAAAGACAATTGTTTTTATGTTTACATGTGTGCTTCGACCTACACAGCTTTTATAGTATTTACCATAATTTTAACCTTACTTTCTGGTCAGATGTTGGAATTGTTTTCAATTTTTTTACCCTTTTAAATGAGATGTTCACAAATATGCTGTTAAATGTATCTTTTCTGATTTAGATATTTTGTGACTAATGGAACTGTATTATTATAAAATATAAATATTTACTTATTTTTTTATAATTCCATTTATATAAATACCCAAACAGGCAAAACCTTAGAAATCATGGTAGTGGTCTGTGGCTGAGTGTGGGCAATGGAGAATGACAGTTTAATGAACCTAGGTTACCACTGGGGATGGTGGAAGTGTTCTTTAACAGGCATGGTGAGTGTATCACAGCCCTGAGTGCATGAAATGCCACTGAGCTGTGTGCTCCAGGAAAGATGCTGAATTTTAGATTGACTTTTACCTTAATAAAGAAAGAACCACAGATGAGGAGTCTCCCTACCCCTGACTACAGACCTGTAGAGTGGGAGCCCCCTGAGGACAGAACTGGTCATGGAAACATTTCCCAAATGCTTCTTCTTCTTCCTCCTCTGCCCAGAATGAAGGGATCAGAGATGTTACTGAGTGTAGGTGAAAAAACAAGTGTGCACGGTCAGGACACTTGAGGCTTCAACTGAAATTTTGTCCTTTGAGTGATATATGGGATGTGTGTTATGATCAGGACCCGGGAGCACACTACTCATCAAAAAGTGAACAGAGAGTCACAGAAATGTCCCTGAATCCACTCATCTCTCCTGTCCTCTTTATCATATCCTATCTATTGTCTAAAATATGTTAAAACCAGGCAGGACTGACTCCACTGAAATCATAAGCTAGATTAAACATCTCCTCTTCCAAGTTGTGGGTCTTGGATTCTGTGTTCTACTAATGGGAAACCTTGACCAAGACAATTGTTTTTATGTTTTCATAGGTGCTTCAACTTACACAGCTTTTGTAGAATTTACCATAATTTCACACTTACTTTCAGGTCAGATGAGGGAATTCTTTTCAATTTTTTTATGCATTTAAATACTGAGCTGTGTACAAACATACTGTTAAATGTCTTCTTCATGATTTAGAACTCTTGTGACTAATAAAATTAAATTTTTGTCAAATGTAAATATTTACTTATTTTTATGCTTCCCTTTGTATAAATATCCAGAACAGGCAAATCCTTAGGAAGCACAATAGTGCTTCATGGCTGAGCATGCAGAATGGAGAATGACAGTTTAATGAACCTAAGTTACCACCTGGGATGGGGAAGGTATTCTTTACCAGCATGCTGAGGGTCTCACAGCTCTGAGTGCATGAATTGCCTCTGAGCTGTTTGCTCCAGGACAGATGCTGAATTTTAGATTGAATTTTGTCTTAATAAAGAAAGAAGAGCAGATAAGGAGTGTCCCTAACCCCACTACACACCTGTAGAGTGGGAGGCTCCTGAGGACATCACTGGTCATGGAGATCTTTCACAAATTCTTCTTTTCCTCCCTCTGCTTACAATGAAGCCATCAGAGACATGTTACTGAGTGTAGGTGAAAAATCTGATGTACACAGTCAGGAGATGTGAGGTTTTAACTCTAAGTTCTGTCTTTTGAGTGATATATGGTGTGTGTGTTATGATCAGGACCCGGGAGAATATTACTTCTCAAAATGTGAACAGGGTGTCAAAAAATTGTCCCTGAATTCACTCATCTCTTCTGTCCAATTTATCATCTACTATCTACTATTGAAAATATGTTAAAATATGCACAACACAAAATCCACTAATTTTGTCAGTGAGTTAAGAACATTTACCTTGTGCAATTATCATCACCGTCCTGCTCCAAAACTGTTTCTGAACAGAAACTGTGAACCCTCCCAAGAATAGCATCATTTCGCTACCTTCAACTCCTAGAAATACCATTATACTGTCTGTCTCCATGAAATGGACTCTTCTGGGCCATCACATATTTGGAATCATATAACATTTCTTTTTCTCTCTGTTTTATTTCCCTTAACATAATATTGCAGGATATATACATAGCACCTTTTGTTCATCCCCCATTTGGGTTTTTTTCCCCATGTTTTGGCTCTTAGGAATAATCCTATTGTGAACATGGGAATGCATATATCTTCTTGAGCTCCTGATTTCTGTTAAGCTGTATAAAGATATTTAGAATTGTTGAATCATAGAAGGACTCTATAGAATTTGGAGAGGATGGCTATGTTGTTCTCTACAGCAGTCAGTCCAGTTTACAACCCCATCAACAGGACATGTGGTTTGGGTTTCTCACTGAGATCCTCTGGGGCATGGAGCAGTAACAGAATCTAATCAAGCTTCTGTCCCTGATCCTTGGTCTGGGGAGCCTCAGACTACACTCCACCTGATGGGTTTGTGTGGCACATGAGGCAGTAGGAACAAAGAGGGACTGGATCCAAGCCACACCCAATTTAGGGTCAGTTCTGCAGTGATGTGAACTCTTTAGAGACTGTCCCCTTCTACACCATGGAAACCAGTAGCCTAGTGACCCACACCTTGTAGCTCCCCACTCCCCAATGAAGCCCAGATGCCCCACAAAGCTGACCCTTTGCACAGTGAGTGTGTGGATGCTCCACTTTCTGTGTTTTAGGGGAAAGAGCTCGATGAATCATCTGTTGCTCCTACAAGTTCAGCAGAACTCTGATTGGCTGTGTCCCAAACTTAGTTGCTGACTCTCACAGTTTCCAGTGAACTAATGTTCAGGCTGGGATCTGCCTTGCGTGAGCTGAGGAATCAGACCCTGTTTGAATACCCTGTCCATGCCTGGGACCCCAGTGAGTGCCAGAGGCCAGACAGGAGACCTGGGCATGGAATCCTCACCCTTCAGGTCTCCTGGATCAGTTAGGGGAAACCTTTTAGAGAACAAGGGCCCATACTGCAAGCCAAAACCCACTTATTTATTACACTGCCTACACTGCAACTAGATCTCAATACTGAACTGAAGTTTTAGTTTAGAAAAAACTGCTCATCCATTGACATATTTTGCTTGAGAGAAAAACACAATCACAAAGCTTTCAATGATATAACCTTTTATTGAAAAGTGAAGGTTTGCATTTGGTATGCTTTCACACAATTAATGTTATCTTGGCTGTTTTATGCACACTGATAGTTTGTCAAAGGTTGGCTCATGCTGCATTCGTTTCAGAGCAACACATGCAATACTCAAGTCATCTGTTGGTCTGTTTCATGTATCAGATTTAATATAATTCAAAGCTGAAAACAGTGGCCCCAAAGCATAAGATGATCCACAGTAACAAATGCAATCCCCAGTGTTTTCACTGACTTAATGGTTTTTTGTCTTTTTGAGACAGAGTCTCACTATACAGTGCAAGATGGCAATTAACCTGTGAGGAGAAGAGACCAGCCAGGAGAAGGAACAAATGAAGGTGAGAAACACGGAACCATGAGAACACATCTACAACTACATGAAGCAGGTCATAAATGTAATGGCTTTGTGAAGGAGTCAGTGTATAAATCTAGCTAACATAAAGATAAATGAAAAAGTCAGACCCTCAAAAAACACAAACTGTAAGAGTACATATATGGATGTAAATGAACATGCATATGTATAACTGATAAAAACAGGACAAACTAATCTCTGGATAGGATTTATCTTGGTGGAGGAGAGGAGAAGCAGCCAGAAAAGAGCATAAAAGGTGAATGTTCATTTCATTAATGAAAATTCATTGAATTCAACATTTTCCTTTATTATTCCTTGTTATCAAAGCTTCACTTTCCTTGCTGCCTTCCTACAAAACTTGTCAAAGTTAACTCGCTGCTCCGCCGCCACCTCCTGGCCGTTCTGTGAACTACAATGCTGGACTGGAGAGGCCTCTTGGTCCAGTTGGGCTGAGTGAGAGGGATGCTGGTTAATATTTTTTGCAGAAGACAAATCCAGCCAACCAACCAAGCCCTGTCACTGTGCAAACATCACTTTAGGGACTTTGTGCAAACAGCATCTCTCTGACCCAAACCCGCATCTGCACACAAATGGAGTGGGACAAAGTCATCAACCTAATCACATTCCCCTGGTTGCCATCTCTCCTATATACCCTAAATCTCACCTACAACTGTAGTTTAGAGTCATCAATACGATAAGATGTTTTTCTCACATGCTATATCATATAAAAGCCTACATCCTTGATAAAAGAAATGTATTTGATATACTGTGAGGTTAGCAATAATTAATTTCAATGCCATATAAAAACTTTGTGTACATTTACTTAGATTTTACACTTTAGGCAAAATTTAGATTTTTTAACAGACATCTGTAGAAATCGAATAAATTTAGGATAGAGCATTAACGACCATATATATATATATATATATATATATATATATATATATATAGTTATTAACCAATACAATTATATATTATTTATGCAATAACAAAATGTGTATTTAATAAATTCCTGTAGATGTAGATCAAACTTTAAGTACCATGACCAACTTTAAAGTGATGTTGAAATATTTTACTGCTGTTTAACCTTTAGATGTACACTGTGTGACAGAGAGCACTTGTTATTTTTGTATGCTCTAAACATATGCAGTCTTAACTCTTTACCTGAGATTCTCCTGTACTCGACAAAAATTGTCCTGGGACGGGGACAGTACAGCCAACCATGGAAGCAGTAGGCAGCTACACCCAGGGCTTTTCTTGACTTAGTTCACTCAGGAAGTTGCCACAGTCTTCTGTGCCACCATTTTGGGCCCCGTTTGCATTGTCAAGAAGTTGCTCACAATATAGGGACCTTCCTGAAAGAGGCAGGTGCCACTGTGAGGGGTTCACCAGTAGAGGACAGAGAACACCACATGCACCTAGGAAAATTAGGGATGTACAGCTGCAGGCCAGGGTCAGGTCAGGGAGCTGACAACACTAAGAGTGAGCAGCAGATGGAAGGGAGCTGTTTCCTGACAGCCTAATGGAATGCTTGCAGAGGGCAAGCCAGGCTGGACAGGCATGAGCTGCGTGATGGTGGAGGATGAGGAGCCAATTGGATGTTAAGGGTGATGAGACATCAGGGATGGAGGTTGTGGCCAACTGCCTTAGCAGGACACTGGCTAAAACTGGATAATGCAGATATGAACACAGAAGCTAAAAATGAACTGAGAGTGAGAAATATGAAATAAATATAGGTGAAAAATTAAAACAACACTGAGATTCCACCTTACCCTGAAAAGAATGTTTATGTCAAGAAATCAACCAATAAGAAATGCTAGAGGTGTTGTGGGCAAAAAGGAAGCTTCTCCACTGCTAGTGGGGGCATAGACTGGTGCATCCACTGTGGAAATCAGTGTGGAGATTCCTCAAAAACCTAGGATTGCTGGACCCATTTGACACAGATATGGATAACAGATTAACTTAAACTAGATTAACTTTTGTTCACCCCAGGGACTTTGTGCTATACTAGGCCATATGAGTGTTTGTTCTGGAGGAAGTTTTACAAATGCATTGTGTTTAAGGTAAAAAATGCAGAACCCAGAGTCTCTGTGGAATGCTCCTGGGACAGCACAATTTGGTTTGCGAAGATATGTCCAGAGGACTGGTAAATGTGAAGGCCAGGTATAGCCAGAGATGGTTCCTGGGAAATCCTAGCTTCAGGATATAAATGTATCCAAAGTTACAGTGTCTTTTTTTCCTTCCAAGAAACTCACTGAGAAAAAAATCCACTATCTTCAAGATAAAATAAAGCATTAAACTAGGACTTTTTTACCTTTTACCTAGAAAATGGGCCATTGCCTGTTGCCTGTAACTTGAGCCCCTGCCTTCTATAGATTTCCAAATTCCACAGATTTCCATCCCCCATAACACAGAAGCTGCCCAGCCCTAGACCATAATGGGCCTCATTCTCTGAGCACCTGCACTATGTTCTGACTGCCTGCATCTTTGAATCTGCTTACTAAATTTACCTGAGGCTCTCCTAGGGATACATAGCAATTCTCCTCCATGACAAGACTGGAACCTCTGCACCAGACCCGGGATGAGTGGAGGTCCCCATCTCCTCTTTGTGGAAACTTCTCAGACACTGCCAGGTGACCAGAGGATCCTGACTAGGGTTTGGGCAAGGATAGAATAGTTGTGAGATATGAATGGAAGTGACACATGTCACTACCCATGAGAAGCGTTAAGAGTCAGGGCTGTGAAGGACAATAAAACAAAATCAGGAAAGCTAAGACTTTCTGAGGTAAGTCAGGAAATGGCAACAGGACAGTATGCAAACCCACTGAAGGTGAAACGGAAAGATGTTCCCTAGACTTAGAGAACAAATGAACATCTTCACCTCTTCCTCCAACACCTCTCACCCAGGAACATCCTTGTTAACTAACATTCAGATGCACATGTGACTCAGGAGTCTATGTAATCATGGAGCTGTCTCTGAAAATAACTCTGGGAATCCTCTACAACAAACTTCACTGCACTTGTTTTATGGGGCTGCCTTGAGGGGGTGCACCTGAATTGCAAAACAGTTTCCCACGTACCATTTCTTTAGACATCTATTTTTTGTAGTTGCCATTGGATAATTAGTAAAAATTCTTTTTCCTCTGCTGTAAGAAGTGCAGTGTCCCACTGAGGGGAAGGAAGTGCAGGTGACATGAGTTGGACACCAGTGTTGGCCCCTGAGTGATGCACACATGAGAAACGCTTCTTGTTTGTGTGTATGAGGCTTTGGATTGTAATTGTCCCTCAGTGATCCTTGTGGTAGAGACTTGGTCATCAGCCTGTGGCACCACTGGGAGGCCAGCATGCAAGAATGTAAACATAACAACATATACAGTGGCTGGATAATAAAGACACAACTCTCCCTGCCTGCTGCCTGCTGCTGCTGATGTACTGAGGTCTGCTCCCTGCTGTCTTTGGGGACTTCACAAGCAATTTACCCCTTATCCTCGTCCTCTCTGATAGATGTAAAGGCAAGGGAGTAAAGTTCCCACCAGCAAGGAGTGGGTTCTGAGTAGGATGCCCATGAGGGAGCCTTTATCTAGAAGTTGTTAAAGGGTTTAGAAAAGAGCTACCCTATGAAGGACTACCTACTTTTCATCGTTCAATGTATGTATTGTTGTGGGGAACCACTCATACTGCTTCACAGTTCAGGGACATCTAAAGAAAACTGAGGACAGGACCCTGCTTGTCTGCACAGGCACACAGTAGGGTACAGTTATGTAACCATGACTTAGCACAGGTGAACTCATATAACAGGTTAGAGCACTGCACATGAATGTAAATATGAGATAACATCCTATGTAAGAATTATACATCAAAAACAGTGGTTTTCTGCTCTTTTCCACTCTGCCTACCACTGTTGCTGATGTCTTCAACATGTATATTATCTAATTTTGTTACCTCACCCAACAAAATCTTTGTTGAGTCCACAAAACAGGGCAACAAGTGTTCATACAGTGCCCATGCACAGCCCATGTACCCTTCAGCCAATGTCCTGCATGATCATGCTCTTGACAGGTCCCAGGAAACTGCAGGACAGTCAGCAGATGTTTTTGTAAGGTCCCTGGAAGGTCACAACTCAGCAGGCTCCATTTTGGAATTCCTGACTCCATTTTGGGGCTGCTGTCCTTAATGCCTAGTAGAATTCTAATTCTTATTTCACTGATTCCTGTTACAGTGATGTAAACCTAAATTAATCCCCCTGGAACCACATCTACAATAAATCGTTAACAGGAAAATGGAGGCTAAAAAATGTACCAAAGATAATTACCTCTCTACATAGAAAAAGACCAAATATTTCTAATTTTTCTCCTTGTTTGTTGTACTTTTTGAAATATGTAAATATTACCATAATTATCAAAACAATGATTGAGAGACAAACAGAAAAAGAAAAATTAGAGGATTCAATGATGAAACTTCAAAGCTCCCCAGCATGGTGACCTGATTTAGGCCTCTGCTGACTCCTACTGCAGGACCACTCATTGTCCACTTGTTTTCCTTAGTGAAACAAGAGCCTTGTTCTTCTTCCTTGATGGCCAAAGATGCAAGGCTCAAGAAGATGCTGCAAAACAGTTTCCTCTGGCCACCTCTAACTCATGAACACCATGGAAATGCTGTTTCTCACCTCCAGTCCCTATACTGCTGCTAACATAAGTGATCATTAGTAAGTGAGAAAACTAAGTGTGGAAAAGTGACCAGATTTGTTCAAGGTCATTTCTACAATAGGAGAGTCAGCATGGTGTCTGGCAACTACCTCCCTGCCATATGAAGGCAGGGGATCTTTTTCCTATAGTACATGACTTGGGGGAGGGGACCTTCTATCAAATATAGCTAGCTTCTTAGCCTTGGGCCTCTTGATTCATGTTCCACATGCAAGTGTCTGAGCCTTGTATACGGCCAATGATGTTTTCCCCGCAATCACTGCACTCCTATTATCTGCAACACCCCCAGGTACATGGGATTAGCAAGGGGATAAGCAATGTATGCATTAGCATGTACCTGCCCACATGCTTTAAAATTTGTTCCATCTCTTTTCCTTTTTACACATTATAATTATTGACACATACTAGTTGTATAGAGTAAGGGGATTCATTATGATATTTTCATATATGCATATACCGTGTGTTGGTCAAGTTTGTCAAGCCTTCTCCTATCTTCTCGCTCTTTTCTAAGTCTCTTCCCAGGCCTTTATAGCCCCTTTTCTACTTTATTTTTTAGTTTTCACATGTGAGAGAAAACATGCAATATTTGTCTGTCTGAATTATTTTGTTTAACATGATACCCTCCACCTCCCTGAATTTTTCTGCATATGAATGGATTTCATTCTTTTTATGGTTGAATAGGGTGTGTGTGTGTGTGTGTGTGTGTGTGTGTGTGTGTGTGTGCCTGCATGTGTGCACATGTGCATGCCACATTTGCTTTGCGCATTCTCTTGCTGACACATACCTAGACTGATTGCTTGCCTTGGTTATTGTGAATAGTCCCTCTCTTGCCCCTATCTTGCTCATTAGCCATTGTTGTATAACAAAGCATTCCCAAACTCAGTGCCTTATTGCAAAATTTTATAATTGGCACTCAATTTTCTGGTTTTACTATTCTCAGTTGGGTAGTTATTGATTACAGTGTCCTGTCAAATAACTTCAGTCAGCTTGGGGCTAAAACTGCAGTACATTCCCATGGCCTAAAGTCCAGTAATAAGAAAGGGAGGACTGGAACATATCTTGAGGGTAGAGCACTTGCCTAGCATGCAGGAGGTCCTGACTTCCATGCCCAGCATGAGATTGTATAACAGCTTACAATTGATTTTTAAGACCATAGGGAGAATGGAACATGGATAGAGGAGCATTATTTGCTATAATAAAGCAAAAGAAATGACAAGCTTAGTGCCTACAGAGAGGAAAACTGATGGGGCCTCATTTCACTACACAGCCTTGGAAGCAGTGAAATTCTGTGTGATACAAATCTATAATTGTGTGCTACTGCTGGTTTTCTTTCTGTCAACAAGAGTGCACCATTCTTGTGTCAGGCATTGAGTTGGGTATTGAGAAACACTGATTACCAGTTGTGTGAGTTACTTTTCATTGGTTGTTGAGACAAAATACCTGACACCCAACATGCAAGAAGGAAAGGTTTATTTCTTACAGGTCAGAGGTTTCAGTCCATCCTCAGTTGGCTCCAAGGCAAAGTGACATGGTTGCGGGGAAGCAGTTAATCGTGGCTGCAAACAGCAAGCATGAACAGCAAAAGAGAGAGACATGCTTTCTTCCCTCTGGTACGCTGTATGCTGGCTCCACTCCTGGGCAGGTGTAGCACTCATACCACCAATCTGAGTGCTAGACAATGAACCAATCAGAAATACTGGATTTGGCCACATTCATTATTGCATGATGCTTGGGAGGGGCACTGACATAAACTATGACACCAGTAGAGGCATGGTGTCATACTCTCAGCATGAAGCTTATGGTCTACTGAGGTAGAGGGGATATTTATCAAATCACTATCCAAGTATAGGCTGAAAATTCCTAATCTGAAATCTGAAGTCTGAAACGGTTCAAAATCCAAAACTTTTGAGTAGTGATATAGTGCTAAATTGAGAAATTCCACAAAAAGGAATTTTGTTTCAAACACAAAATGTCATTTAATTAAGATTATTGGTTCATTTTAGATGTAAATAATGATCATGTTAATCGTGGGAAATTTGTACCATACATGATATGAATGTTTTTTTTCTCCATTCCTGTACCTTTCCTTCAACTCTCTTCCCTTCCTTATTTATGGAAGGATTGTTTCCTTCTTTTCTCATCATTTTTTTCATTTCCCTTCTTCCTTTCTCCCTCTGCCATCCATAATTCCCCTTCTCATTAGAAAATGTTCAAATATCTATTTTATTTTAGTCCTTATCTACATTTTCAGTTTCCCACACCAGAGAAACAACACAATACACATGTTAACCACAAAATTAATACAAATATTGTATAAAATTATCTTCAGGCTCTGAATATGAAGTATATATGAACTATAAATAAATTTCATGTTAGACCTGGGTCACATCCTAAAGACAACTTATTATGTCTATGCAAGTTCTCCAATAAATAAAAAAATCAGAAATTTAAAACACTTCTTGGGCCAATCATTTTGTATAAATGACACTGAATATGCAGATGTTTAATTAATAACCTCAAGGAAGAAGTACAAGGGCTGATGAAAATACACAGCTCACATTCAAATTCTTTAAATTTATTACAATAAGAGATACATACTCATTAATCCTCCTTAAAAAACACATTCTGAAAATAAATTAAATAAAATACACCTCCTTGCTTCAAACATACTTCTCCATTTGTTCTTGCAATTTTTGGAGCAGTTTGGAAGTCTTCTTTTGCGAGTGTCTTTACAAATTGAGAAAAAAAAATATAGTGAGTACTGCTGCTGAGTGCCATCCAGTGGGAAGAATGTTTCATAAATACATTCTGGTGTGCCCTTATCCACCTGATTCACCAGATCTGAACCCTGTGACTTCTGACTCTTCTCCAAAATCAAAATGATCATGAAAGGTAAGTAGTTGGAACTGCTTCAAATATTGAGGCAGCCACAACAGCAAAACTAAAGATCCTTATAAGAGGACATTCAGGATTGATTCAAAAGAAAATGGCAAGAATGATGGAATCAGTGTATTCAAATGAAGGAGGAACTGGGTGTAGTGGTGCACACCTGTAGACTCAGCACTTGGGAGGCTGAGGCAGAGAAATCTGAGTTTGAGACTAGCTTGAGCAACACAGTGAGTTCAAGGCCAGCCTGAACTCCAAAGAAAATCCTGTCTCAAAAAACTAACAGCAAACAAGCAAAGAACACCTAGGAGATTGTTTTATCACAGTTTTGTGTTTGTTTGTAGATTACTGACTCACTGAAGATGGAAGACCTTCCCTGTGTGTGGTGGGCAACCAATAGTCCTGCCTCCTGGAGGCAGTAAACAGGGAAAGGAGAAAGTCTGGCTTATGCCTCTTCAGAAGAGTTTGAGTCCTTGCCATCAACTTAGGTGTCATTTCCAGGATCCTAGCACAGATTCTTTTGCTTCCTGCCAGAGACTCTCCCAGGACTCTGCTGTGAGCTCCAGGTCTTAGACTTATGTGTTGATCTTTTGCATCTCAAATGAGCACCTGGCACTTGTGCATTCTTCTCCACCAGGCTCTGCAGATAGCCTTCCTAAGTCTCCTTTGTAAATCCTTATCAGTCACACACACACACACACACACACACACACACACACACACAAATTAAATCTGATCCTCTAGTGCACCTTGAAACAAAATGCCTCTAGCTACCTGTGCAACCTCCCATGAACAATTTCATGCCTCGCTCATGTGAAAAATCCAAAGCAGAACTGCAGCAGTGCTGTGCTAATTATGGGTTAGTTAACAGAGAAGTTGGTGTTGGGCCCATTGGGTTAAAATTCTGTCCACTGCTTTGTTATTGGAAAAGGTATTTAATGTTGGTGTCTAGGCTCACACAGCTATGAAAATGAAGATAAGTCCTAACTCACACTCTTGTAAGAATTAACATATGTAAAGCGTTTTAAAGGGGTCCTGGCCTGACACCTATAAGTGCTACATATGCTTACTAATATGTTATATTGACATGTAAAGATAGTTTTTTTAGTCGGTACGGGTATCAAACTCACTATCGCCTACTTGCAAGGCAGGTGCTTATGCCACTGAGCTAAATCCCCAGCCCCCAGGTAAAGATACTTTTAAGATATAAAGAAATCAGAGGATGGATACCGAAAGCACTCATTTCTCTGTAATAAAAGGACAACAACATAAATAACAATTGTATCTGAGCACTTGCTATATGCTAGGAACCATGGGAAGATCTCTTCTTTGGATCTTCACAGCAGTGCCAAGAGATGAGTATTGCCTTTCATAATGCTTTGTTTTTTTAATGGAAAAAAACCCACAATATTTCAAAGTGAAACAATAGGAGAATAACAATAGTGGAAACTGAGGCTCCCAGGGGAGAAGCAGTGTGCCTAAGGTGTCAGGCCTGGGAAGATTTGAGTCCAGACATCCATAAATTCCAAGCCTCAGACTCAGTCCACTGCTCTGCTTCCTGTCATAGCAGGCCTGGGGCTCAGAGTCTTCCACAAGCCTCATGAGAGACCTGCAACCACACCTCCCTTCAGCCTGACCTAACCCCCAAAACCACGCCCCTTTCCTCATTCCCCCCCCCACCCCCCCCCACAGGAGGACTACATACCTATTGGGTCCCAACTTTCTGGCCACGCCCCTTGCCCCGCCTCCCAAGCCGCTGAGCCCCACCACTGGCCTCAAGCGAAGATTACACTCCACCTGGCCCAATCTGCGCGTGCCACGCCCACGGACTGTCCCTCGCCTTGCGCCTGCACATCCCACTCAGTCCCGCGCCGGCCCTGGCCTCGCCCTCATAGTGGATGCCTGTCTTGTGCACGGAGTCGCCATTTTGCCACTAGAGAAGCTCTCAGGAGACCTGAACGCTCTTTCTTCAGCGGCCTAGCCTGCGGCTGCGCCTGGACTGGGTCTGGGCCAGGTAGGCGGGCGGGAGCCGGCTGTGAGCGGCGGCGCGGCCCGGTGGCCCCGAGGTTAGCGGGCGCAGGTGTCTCGGCGGGGAGTCCTGCTGGCGGGGTGGAGGGACCAGGACGGCGGGCGCGGCTCTGGGGGCGACCCGGCCTCAGCCCGCAAGGCCCCTCTCTCCCTTCCTCCCTCCTCTCCTTCAGGGGTCCACACAGCAAGGACTGGCGCGCAGCCCGGAGTCCCTGGCCCCCGCCAGGCCCTAGTGTGGGACCTGCAGGAGGTGGCTCAGGTCTCACATGGCCTCTGCTGTCACTGAGCCTGGCTGTGCTGAGTCGGGGACATTTACCCCCTAAACGAGGATTTCATTCCATTCCGAGCTCCTCCCTGCAGAGACTGAGAGAGGACCGAGATATTACAGTAAGATAGCAGTTATTATTCTACCTGCACATGCTTTGGCTCAAGTCCCTTCCGTTGATAAGGGGTTTCTGCTTCTTTTAATATTGGTGCCACTTGGGTGTTTATGTTTTGTAAACATAAGGAGACTGAATGCAGCATGGGGCTTTGACAACAAGGCAAAGTGTGATCAGTAGGGTTTAAAAATTTAAATCCACAAATAAAAATAATTCACACACATTGTTGAACCCTGCTACAGAATATCCAGCTTGCCCATATTCGGCTGTCTCTAACCACTACTACCCAGTTCTGCTCATATGATTTATATATTTGCATAGTGTTGAATATTTATATTATACGCATAGGTAGAGGTTTATTTAGTTATCCTGTTATTGACCATGTACAGAAGTCTAGTTCCTCTTAGAAAAATTGCATTGAGCATATATCATTTTTTCTTGGGATAAGTTCCATAATTTGGAAATACTAATTCAGAGTTCTCTGTTCTTTCCCTGACACTTGACATGAACTGGTGCCTAAACAAGCCATTGTTACATCTTTCAAAATCTAGGTATTTGTCTAATTATCTTGGAAAATTTGGAGTTCAGCAAGATGTTGAGTCATTTTCTGTGCAGGCTGAGAGGAAGGTCACACAACCTACTGTAGGATTTTGTTTTTAAGTCATGTAAAATGTTCATGTTTTTGTTTTGATTGACTATTCTGTTTTGTCTCATTTGGTTTTATTCTCTTTAAAATAAAAAAATTAAAAAAAAAAACATTTTCTTGCTGGGCATGGTGGTTCATGCCTGTAATTGTAGCACTATGGAGAGTTAGACAGGGGCATCACAGGGAATGCCATGCTAGCCTGAAATACTTTATGAGTTCAAGGTCAAGCTGCAGTACATAGAAGGACCTTGTCTCAGAACAAAACAACCTCTTTTTTGTCTTTTCTTATTTTAATGTAGCATAAGTAGATACTAATAAAGAAAATATGAAAATACTTTTATAAGTAGATTAAAGTTTTCATACCATGCAGTTTATATACTATGAAACTATAATATACTTTATATAACTATATAATATGAAACAGCGTAGTAGTTTCATACTATGCAGTTTTCATGCTATGCAGTTTATATACTATGTTCCATTATCCTGGGGATTTCTGCATGAGCTATATGGCTGTGCAATTTAAAAAAAAAATTTTTTTAAGTTTTGAGACAGGGTCTAAATAATTCACTCAATTCCCCAGGTTGGATTTAAATTTGTGGTCTTCCTTCCTTAGCCTCCCAGATGGCTGGGAATCTACAGGCTATGCTTACTTAGAAATTAGCAATCATTATATATGTTTATGGGATAAAGTGTGCCTTTGATCTATGGCTCCTTTATATTAAGAATCAATCTAGTTAATGTGTCTACCACCTTCCCAACCTACAAATTCTTTCACAGTGACTGCGACTGCAAATCTCACTGTTTAGCAGTTTTGAAAGTTATCCTTCTTATTAACTGTGGTCACCATGCAGTTTAGTAGAGAGTTGAAAATTTATTCTCCACCGTGCCTGAGATTTTGTATTCTTAGGTGAACATCTTCCTTTCCCCATCCCTCATGGAATTGATCATATTAAGAATCAGAGTGCCCAAGAAAGGTGTGAAGGTACTTGGGGCACACTGCTCTTCAGAACAACCAGGCAGTGGTACCCTGTAGCACCTCACCTTGCTCCCAGTTTTTATTTTTTTGTTTTGTTTTTTTCTTTAACTCAGTTCTGGGAATTGAATGCAGGGCTGGCTTCATTACTTTTTCCTGGTTGCAGAGACAACATACCTGATGCCAAAAGTTGGCAAATGAAAGCTTTATTTCTTACAGTTTTTGGAGGTATCAGTCCATACTCAGTTGGCTCCAAGGCAGGCTGGCATGGTGGGGTGACAGTTTATGGCTGCTGCATACAGCAAGGAGGAAACAGGCAAAAGAGCAAGACAGGCCTTCTTTCTACCATTACATCACACCCTGGCTCCACCCCTATGTCAGTGTAGCACTCACACCCCCAGTCCAAGGGATAAACAATGAATCAGTCACAAATGCATAATATAAATGCATGAGGCCTGGGGGCCACAGACATAAATTGTGACAAGGGCCTTGCACTGAACTAGACTAACTTCTGTTTTTAAAATTCTTTTTTATTTTGAACCAGGGTCACCACAAGGAACTACAGTGCTGAGACACCATTCTTGGACATAGACTCTTACATGCCTATGTGTGGATGCACCTTGATGTCATATTGGAATCTACTAGGAGGTGAAGCGGCTCTGAGCAGGATTTAAATTTTACTAATTGGCTTTAAATGTTTAGCTGTGAATCTGTCCTAGGCCTAGGCCCCTTGCCTGGAGATGGGAGCTGATTCATAGTAAGTGAACCTCTATGAATAACAGGTCCTGACTGAGGCCTGTAGTGGCTTGTGAGGCCAGAGATACCTCAAAAGGTAAGATAAGGCCATGCTGTGGACAGTCTGGCTCCAACACCAATTAACTAGGTAGAGACTGCAGCTGCAAAGGTTACTCCTACAGATCACATCTACCATGTCTTCATGATAAGACAGTGCTACTGAATTGACTTGGTTCATTACTTGGAGACATCCTTGAAGTGACTCCCAAGGTCCTGCTCATTGCTTGTACTTTCCTCAGTTTCTCTGCCCTTTGTGCTTGGTCCTCATGTAAGTGGACTGACACAGAGAATCCTTTGTCTTTATCCTCACAGTGGAGCCCTACATATCATATAATTTCTCACTTTTTATTTAACCTCCACCATAAACTAGTTTGGGAGATCCAAGATATAGGACAGAACCCCATAATGTCAGAGACATTTCACTTTGAAAACTGAGATCCTTGTTCCTTGCATTCATGTGTTATTTCATGATCAGATTCCATGGCTTCTTTTCCTGTGGACCCAGAGAGAACAACCTCAGCATCCTCCCAGCTTTCCCTGTTTCCTGTGGCCCACACTGATGCCCCACACCCTTAATATAGAAGATAGGGATGGTCCCAGTTCCTTCCTGCTTCAAACAGCTGTGAATCAAACTCCTGAAAAGAAATCTTGCAAAGTTGTGCAGCTCTCTGTAAGTCATAAACCTATATTTTTAACTCTCCCAGGTCCAGGGACACCTGTGTAGTGCTCTGATGGGAGCTGCCAGAAGGGGCTCTGCTCTGCCCCCCTTGTTCTCCCCAGTGCTGTTCAGCACCTGCCTTTAAACCTGCCATCAGATGGAGACATAGCACATATCAGGGATGTGTGCCTGCATGAATCAGCTTTGGAGGCTCAGTGTTTTCTGCCCTTGTTGGCCACCTGTGGTGATTCTCTTTTGATTTATAAGAATTTTTCATCTCTCACAGAATGGACTCATGACTCACCTTTTTTACACCTGTATTACAAACTATCTGTCTGACTATGGCTTGTAAGGAAAGGCTTCTTGTTGTAGTTTCTACATTATTCTTTTTTCTGTTTTTCAAATGCAATGAATCAGACCTCTCTAGCTCCCTTCTATCACTGAAGTCATGGGAACACTTTTCCAACATGAAAAGATGAGTAGATACAAAATGCTCTCTACATTTTCCTGATAGAATTGTCTACCTGGGATTTTGTCTTCTATCAAAGAGCAACATCAGCCACTGTCTTTCAGTAAAATTTGACTGAACAGAGTCTGATAAATGATTATTAAAGACCCAGAGTACTAAATCACAGTGAGAAAAAGGTCAGAGGTGGCTGGGTATAGCAGGAGAGGACAGGTGTATGGGTAATTCCAATACTGAGCAGAGAGCTGGAAATCCACAGATGTGGAAATTGTACAAATAGATGATGTACTTATATGCTGCTGAATTGAACATAGTGAAACTAATGGTATCTTAACTTTTAAGGTAAATTGTACTAGAAGTTAATGTCTAGAAGAATTAGAGACTTAGGAGTAGAAATGTAAACTGAAAATAATACAAGGTGTACAAGGAGAGGGGAAAGGAAAGGCAGGTGCTTTGCAGGAGTGGCCCTAACTGGAGCTCAGGATGCTTGCTGTGGAGCCAGTAAAAGCCTCAGCTCTAGAATTCCTCAAGACAGGCTGCCTGGCCTTAGTTTTCACTTTGAGCCCAAAGCTGGTGAGGTCACTGGAGATGGATCTAGCATAAACTCTGCATGTGGGGCTTGAGCTCACTTAGCTACTACCCTGTGACAGCAGAAGGAGAAAAATCACCAACTATCCTTGTTCCTTGCAGGCCCTAAATTTCCCAGTGCCTGTCACAGACAGTTCTGTGCACAAATCCACCCCAGGAAAGCTTCCTATTCTTCTTTGACCCACTCATTTCTGCATGTCTCAGTGTTGCAGGAGGCCCCAAATCTTGGAGTCTTTGTCTGTGTAAAGTGTCCCATGCACTCCCCAGAGGCCCACAGACCCAGGCCAAACCCTTCTGACTGCAGTTCTCATTTTCAGTGAGCTCAGGTTGGTCCAACTCAACTGGGCATCTTATAGATTTGGAAATCAACCTCCTGCTGCAGTTGCAGAGCCCAGCCCCAGCCTTTACTTTGCCTTGAATGGGGTAGTGCTGGTCCAGGTGGTCCTCACATGCTGACAGAAGTCCCTAATAGTGCTGTGACCACCTGTCCTCCCTTCTTCAGGTAAGCCTAACATAAACCTCCCTTTTCAGTCCTGTGGCCTGTTGTCTCTGAGCAAGAGTGGTGGCTGCAGTGTTACTCTACTCATGGTCACTCTACAGGGGTGCTGTACTATATATACCTGCAAAGTGAGTGGACAGAGAGGGTGGGTTCTGCCTGCCTTTCCTCCATCTTCAGTTTATATTATGATGCATCACCGCATTCTGTGTGCCTTAGAGGAACTCCCCTTACCCTATTATGTGTTCACATGTACGGAGGCCAGGAAGTTAGGCACATTCCCAGTAATGTGGGTATTACATGGTGTTCTCTCCAGGGTGACTGTGTGGCCTGCACAACATTAAAGCACAAGACAACAGTGTTTATGTTTAATGTGGTCATTACATCTGTCAGAGCCTAGTAAATTAATAATTAAATGCACCCACCAGCTTCCTGCATGATTTCTGTGTGAACCATAATATCTCACAGAAATTCCTGCTCTAGATAATAGGGAATCCCATGGAATGACTCTCCATTGTCCTTCACAATAAGCAACAGCTTTTTTTACTCAACTGATGGATCCTTGGCTGGAGGCAACACTTTCAAAGGCTAAGAAAAAACAGCAGTGCCGGAAGTGTCTCACCTCTGAGGCAACAGTCAGGGATTTGGATAGAACTTGTTTTTCTGGTTTCCTATGTCAACCTAGACAAGATACCATGTCTCTCAGGACCTTCCCAATGTGTTAGTGTGCTCTATGGAGCTCATCCTGGCATCTGCCACCTGGGAACTTTATCAGTGGTGTGAGGTAACCTTTGTAAAATCTGTGGGCTGGTGTCATGTATACCTAGAGCAGAGAATTAGAAGTGAAATCCAGGAAAGGGTAGGATGGAGGTGGAACACATTGCACAAAATGCTGGCTCCTGCTGTGTGGTGGTAGAAATGAGACTCATCTCCTGAACATGTTTGCCTGGTGGCTTCACTAGGGTATGGAAATGCATTGATTCAGCCATCAATTTTTTCCCTAACCATCTCAATTTCTTCTGTATATTGATGCTGTGGAATCAAATCAGGACCTCACACAGGCTGAGCAAGCACTACATCCCCATATCTAAGTCCATAGTTCCTATATTCACACCTGTATGAGCCACCAGGCCTATGGCCTGTGCTCCTACTCAGTAGCTGAAAGTTCATCTTGTGATGGCCATATCCTGAGTAGCCTGTTGCTACTAATATGGTCCTAACTTTTTTTTCTTGTCTTTTTCCTTTTTATCAGTACCGGAGATTGAACTCACAACTGCCTGCTTGCAAGGCAGGTGCTTATGCCACTGAGTGAAATCCCCAGCCCTATGGTCCTAACTTTGTGGCTTATTATTATTATTATTTTAATTTTGCATTAGCAGTGCTGAAACTGAGCCCAGGGCCTCATGCATGGTAAGCAAGTATTGTATCATGAGCTCTCTCCAGTTCCTGACTCACTCTTAAATAACTGAATATGGCAGAGGTTATGTGATGGTACTACTAAGGTTCACACAAAATAACTGTGAGCAATCTCCTGATTTTTTCCTTTGTTCTCCACAGTATGGTGTTTTTTTGTTTTTTGTGGGTTTTTTTTTTTTTGTCTATCTCTGGATCTCTGGCTCCAAAGAAGTTGCTTCTATCTCTGCAGCTTTCCTGAGGAGAGGCTGATGAACCTTGAGTGACAAAAGGGAAAACAGACAGGAGACATTAGGCTTTTGTCCTGAGTTCTTCCTGTAGACAAAAGACAAAGCCTGAGAGCAAATTCTGTCCTAGTGGAATGTTCACTGAGTATGTAGCTCTGTGCACCAAACTACTATGGTAGCAGCCTCAGAAAAGCCTCCTGGATTCCTGATCCACAGCAACTCTTATTAGAACAGAGTATTATCTCATGTATCAGATAGGCACAGACTGACCTGCTTTGTATTTTTTAATATTTTGCAAATGTATGTAATGACTGGACAAAATTTGTCCTCTCTGCCTTCTTTCACCAATCAATCATTCTGAGGTTACTGTACAGTGTTTTTATATTTTTATTAGAATTTCAAGTCATGGCTTGCTGTAGTTTCTTTATTCATTTAGATGTTATTGGATATTCACATTGTAGTTTTCAGTTATTGAAAACAAACCTGATGTGAATATCTTGTGAAATTCTCTTCATGACATAGAGAGGACTGGATGCACAGAATGTTAAGGTAGTCAGATGTGTTACTCTTAAATTAACTACCAAATTGATTTCTAAAATGAATGTACCACTAGCAATGCAAAAGGAGTCTCCTTCCTCACCAGTACCAGTATACTTTGACCTAAAAACAAAGTCGGCTCTTAGTGCTCTTCAATACATGAGCAGGTTTTTCCTTGTGAGATGAATATTCACTTACCTGATTACTGATAATGTTGAGACATGTACAGACTTGGAAGGGTCCATATGACTCCCAAGAGCATGTGGAAGGCCTTCAGAAGTGATAGACGTGGATCCCACAGAGGCCTTCGAATCACTGCAGGCTCCTGCTGAAGTCACACTGCATGAAGCAGGGAGCTCCGCCTCCTTCTGAGGTTAAGGTCCCATGACCAGGACAGTCTCTGTGAGTTCCCTCAGACCTGCTACTTGACAGAAGGAGGAGGTGGAGGAACCCCTAGCCCAAGGAGGGGGACTTGAGGGACTGCTCCTCTCTACCCATGATATACGTATACAATCTGTATAGCCCTGGAATATGGGAGCTGGTGAAACATTTGAATTAAAATGTGAGTGAAACTGTCCCAACATGGGTGTTATAGCTATGGCAAAATGGGGCTGATAACAAAAAGTTGAACCCACAGAAGATGTGCCAAATTTATTCCAGCGAGGACTGCCTCTATGTGACAAGTTCTACAGAATGTGAAAAGGACAACCTGTGAGCAGATAAGCATACTTTGATTACTTGTTGACAGCAGCAGCTGGGATCAGAGATGACAGACCGGCAAGGTGCTGATATGGAGAGCATGACTGCACCATATGGCCTGGGGTCTGTTATGTACAGTGTTTGGGGTTGGATAACAGGGAACTAAGGAGCATAACTGGATGCAGCCCCACTTTTATTCAACAGGTAAATGCAGCATTGGAGCACCCCATGGTGGTGTGGATATGACTTCACCTGTGTAACTGTGTATCACTGAAAAATGATTCAGACATTTGGGGTCTCAAATAGCTCATCAGGGTGGTGCCCACTGATTGGCTTACTGTGGAAGCCTCTTAAGTCTGTGTCAGCTAGGGCTGATCATAAGTATCCTACACTGACCAGGACACCACCTGGGTATTCCCATATATCCACTACACCATCAAACCCATTATTATGGACACACTGCAATATTGTGAAACTGTTCTATAGGTGACACCATATTGTACAGATGGCCTGGTGGTTTGCCCTAGTGGCTGTGTTGCTACCAGGGACAAAAATCATGGACCTAAACCCTTGTTAATGCAGGGCCCACGCCATTAACTTTACGTGCTAGGCTTGGTGTTGCTCATGGATGAAACTTCTCAAATGTGAAAGGTGGTTTTGCAAAACCACATGAGCCTTGATTTGGGAACCACAACCCAACAAGATACTTGTGTCATCTTTCATTAGAATATGACATTTATATCTCTGACCAATAAAGATAGGAACAAGAGGCCCTCCAATAAATGGATGTTCAGCTGAGACTCCCAGACTGCCACCATGGGTCTGCCCCACAACCCAGCAACCAAGGATGTGCTGGACTGCCACTCAGGCCCACACAGTTGGAAACTCCCCCACCTCCTTGACGTAGTATTACAGTTGATCTTTGGCTCTGACTCTTTCTCTTAAAACCTTGGACTACAGTGGATTACCATGCTGGCTCAATGAGAGACTCAGGAACCCCTCACACAAACAGAAGCTGTCAGCATGCTCCACTCAGTGTGGTGAGTGTGCCCCTAAAATAGAGATTTGCAGTGGGTAAATAGGATCAGAAATGAAGCTCCCTCCAACTACAAGCCCTTGGCAAACCTGGCAAGAGAGTGAGTAACACTCCACAAAGAGAACATCAGACAAGTTGAGGAGCAAACCAATAAGGCCTCCCCTCGCTTGGAGAAAATTAAAAGAGCTTATAAAACACCCAGTGACACAATAGGGCCTCAGCTAACACAAACACTATAGACAGGGAGATCTGGTGACCTGCAACAACTTGAAGACATAGCAAAAGCAAGAACTAGATGTATTCTTTTAGGCAAGTTAGTCCAGGAAGAATATAGAACTCACAAAACAGGCCCTGCAGGAGGAATTCAGGTGACGGGCTCTCCTTTTCATTTTGGTACCCAGCAATTGCACAAACATCAACCACACAATAGGACCCTAAAATCCACACTGTGTTGGGATTGGAAGACCAAAGATGTACCCAAAGGATGAAAATGACAAGGTGAAATGACAAAATGCAATCTCAAACATATAGTCAATCAGGAGCAAGTACAGGTAACACTGAAATAGAGGATCTTAAAAATCATATACCAGAAATCTCTGTAAAGATAGCAACTGAAGTAAAGAGAGAAATCCATGAGGCTGTAGCAGAAATCAAATTAGAAAGAATGTCCCATGTAAAGACAGAAATACCAACCTTATTAAACTATTTGCACAACATAGCCAGAGGAGAAATAGATTTTAAAAAAGACAAGAGCATGGGGATTTGATTGAAACTTTGAATGAATAATGTAGAAAATAAGCAGAATCCATGAAACAAGTGGAAGGAGATATCCAAGACAAAAAACTATTGAAAGCTGGTAAAGCTATTTATAAGAAGCTGAGGATAGCTTGAGAACAGTGTCATACATAGTGATCATGATAGGATAGAACTTCTAAAAACAACAGAGCAACATGAAATAACAATTCAGTAGCTTCAAGATGATGTGAAGAGAAACATAACAGTAATAGACATCAGTGAAGGTACAGGAGTTGATACTAATGATGTAACTAAACTATTCAGAGAAATAATAGTAGTACATTTCCCAAAGGCAGTAAAAGTGTGATATACAAAAAAGTGATGCATACAGACTGTCAAACAGTCAAAAACAACATAAATCTACACCCAGATATATAATAATTAAGATTGAGACACACAGCATAGAAACAGAATACTGAAAACTGTTAGATAAAAAGACACAGCTCACCTACCAAGGAAAGCCTATTAGAATCACAGCAGAATTTTCAGCCCAAGTCTTCAGGTTAACGATCAGCTTGGTGTGAAGTATTTCATGCCCTACAAGAAAACAACTTTCAGACCAGAATGACGTATCCAGCAAAACTTTCATTCAAATTTAATGGAGAAACAAGATAGTTCCATTATAAAGAACAACTGAAGAAATTCAGGTCCACCAAACCAACCCTAGAAAGAATAATAAAAGACATGTTAGATAGAGATAAAAATGACCACAATCTGCAGGACAACAGAAAGAAACGACCAGGCTGGATAGAAAACTAATCAATGGAGGGAAGCAGGAAACCAAAAACAGGAACACGAATTCAAGCCAGTACATATCAGTGATATCCATAAATGTAAACGTGCTCAACTCACCCATCAAAAGAAAGAGATTGACAGAATGGATCAAGAAATAGAATCCCACAGTATGCTGCATAAAAGAAACACATCTGACTCAAAAAGAAACTCAGATTAAAAATCAAAGCATGGAAAACAGTTCCCATGCAACAGGAAACCAGAAAAGAGCAGGGGTAGCTATTCTGTTTGCAGACAAAGCAAATTTCAAACCTAAAATGATTGAAAGAGTTAATGAAGGGCACTACAAACTTGTATATTGAAAAATACAACAGGAAGTACTAACAATTCTAAGTATATATGCACCAAATATAGAAGCACCCAACTATGTAAGTCAAATCCTAATGGACAAGAAGAACTAAACAAATAAGAACACAGTTGCAATAGGAAACCTTAACACCCCACTGTCACAAAGAGATAGATCAACTAGACAAAAGTCAGCAAAGAAATAACAGAACTGAATCATACCTGTGAGTGAATAAACTTAGTGAATGTTTATATAGTATTGCACTCAACCACATCAGAACATACATTCTTCTCAGCTCTACATGGGATATTCTCCAAAATAGACCATATACTATACCATAAAATATTTTTAAGTAAATGCAAATGGAGCAAAATTATCCCATGTGTATCATGGGACCATAGTGCACTAAAATTGGAAATCAGTGGCAAAAAGTCTGCAAAACCTGCATAAATACATGGATATTAAATAACAAACTTCTGAACAACCAATGGGTTACAGATGAAATTAAAGAAGAAATAAAACAATACTTATAAGACAATAAAAATGCAGAATAACATACCAAAACCTATGGGGCACAAAACAGTCCTAAGTGGGAAATACATAGTAATAAGTAGTCACATCAAGAAAATGGAATGAATACAAATAACCTAATGCTACATCTCAAGCTTCTAGAAAAGTAAGAGCAAATAAAGCCCAACTTTCATAGAAGAGTGGAAATTCTAAAGCTTAGAGAAGAAATTAATGAAATTGAAACAAAAAAAAAACCAGTACAAAGAATAAATGAATCAATGAATTGGTTTTTTGAGAGAATAAAATTGATAAAATTCTAGCCAAGCTTATCAAGAAAAAAACACACAGTAAGGGCTGAAAGGGAAATTACCATAGATCCCATGGAAATTCAAAACACCATGAACACCTACTTTGAACATCTCTACTCTCATAGGGTGGAAAACAGAAGAAATAGATTTCTAGAAACATGTGACCTATCAATGCTCAATCAAGAATATATACCAATTTTGAATAACCCAATATCAGCTACTTTAATCAAAAGCATGATTGAAAACTTACAAACAAAGAAAAGCCCAGATCCTGCTGGATTCAGGGCTGAATTACATAAGGAATTCAGAGAAAAGCTGACTCCAATACTCCTTAAACTCTTCAATGAAATTGAAAGAGAAGCAGTCCTCCCTAACTCATTCTTGGAAGCAAGTTTCACTCTGATACCAAAACCAGAGAGAGATCCAACCAAATAGCGAACTATAGACTAATCCCACTAATAAACGTTGATGTAAAGATTCTCAATAAAATATAGGGAAATAGAATGTAGCAAATCATCAAGAAGATTATACAACATAACCAAGTAGGATTTATTCCAAGAATGCAGGGATGGTTCCACATACACAAATCAGTGAGTGTAATACACCACATCAACAGAGCCAAAAATAAAAATCGTGCATTCATCGCAATGCATGCAGAAAAAGCTTCTGATAACATACAACACCTGTTCATGATAAAAAAAAAACCCTTCAGTAACTCAAAATAGATGCTATATTCCTCAGTGTCATAAAGACCATTTATTACAAACCTACAGCCAATGTTATACTAAATGGACAAAAATTGAAAGGCTTCATTCTAAAATCAGGAACAAGACAATGATGTCCACTGTCACCAATCCTAGTCAATATAGTTCTGGAAATAGTAGCCAGAGCAATCAGACAAGAGGGAGAAATAAAAGGTATAAAAATAGAGAAAGAAGAAGTTAAATTATCATTATTTGCACATGACATGATACTTTACATAGAAGACCCCAAAAACTCAATTGAAAGACTACAGAGTTTAGAAACAAATCAAACAAATTAAGCAGAATAGCTGGATACAAAGTCAGCATTCACAAAACAATAACATCCCTGTACACAAAAACCTCCATGAGAAACAAATTACTGAAATGTAGCCTTTCACAATAGCATCCAAAAAAATGAAATACTTAGAAATCAACCTAACTAAGCATGTAAAAGTCCTGTATGCTGAAAATTATACTACTCTGATAATGGAGATTCAAGAGGATATTGGAAAATGGAAGGATATTTCTTGCTCTTCGTTAGGAAGAGTCAATATTGTGAAAATGGCCATACTTCCAAAACTGTTATACATATTCAATGCAATCCCAATCAAAATATCATTACATACTTTCAGATCTAGAGAAAATATTTCTGAAATTCATCTGGTAACAGAAGAAACCTAGAATAACAAAAGCATTTCTGGGCAACAGTGGAAAGACAGGAGGCATCTCAATTCCTGACTTGAAACTATACTACAAAGCCACAGTAATAAAATCAGCATGGTACTGGCAAAGAAATAGACCTGAGGATCAATGGAAGGGATTAGAAGATGCAAACACTACTACAAAGACACAGAGCCACCTTACATTTGTCAAAGGGGCTAAACATGTTCACTGGAAAAAGATAGCCTCATTAATAAATGCTGTTGGAAACATTGAGTTTACATGCCAAAGACTTAAACTAGACCAATAACTATCACCATACACTAAACTTAAGTCAAAGTGGATCAAGGATCTAAATATTAAAAAAGAAACAAAAATCTACTGGAGGACAAGGTAGGGAGAAATCTTGGAGATATAGGAGTAGACTGAGAATTCATGAATAAAACGCAAAATGCATAGGAAATATTTCAAAGAATCAACAACTGGGATGTCATATTACTAAAAGTTTTTATACTTCAAAAGAAATCAGACAAGTGAGGAAAAAAAACCCAACAGATTGAGAAAGCATCTGGATATAAGACACAGGACTTAAATGCAGAACATATAAAGAATTGAAAAACATCAAAGACCCTTTCCAAAAATGAACATCAGAGATGAGCACACAGTTCTAAGATGAAGATATACAAATGGCAAACAAATATATGAAGAAATGTTCACCATAACTGGTCATTTGAAAAATGCAAATTAAGACAGCACTGAGGTTTCATCTTACTCTGGGAAGAATGGCTGCCATCAAAAATAAACTGAAACAAATGTTGGCGAGCATGAAGGGAAAAAGGAACTTCTCCACTATTGGAGGGAATGCAGACTGGTGAAAGCACTATCAAAATCAATGTGGAAATTTCTCAAAAAACTAGGATGGAAGTTTCATTTAATCCAGCTGTTCCATTCCTGGGTATTTTCACAGAAAAATTGAAAATATCATGTCACAGTGATGTATGTGCACACATATGTGGAGTACAGTTGTGATAGCTAAATCTTGGAAACAACCAAACTGCCCATCAACCACAAGTGGATGAAAAAATTGTATTTTTTCACAATGGAATACTACTCAGCTATAGAAAAGGATGATCCTGAGGCCTTTATAGGTAAATAAAGGTAACAAGAATATCCTCATTAGTAAAATAAATAAGACTCACATTAGAAAATCTCACATTGTCTCTCTAGTGTAAAAAATAATAAAAACTGACAAAGTAATGGGACCCAAAAAAGTATAATAGATATTATAAAAAAGAAAGGGAAGAAAAGTGCTCTAAAGGATACAATGGTATGTATAGTATGTAAGATAGATGACCATATTGCTAAATTTCTGTTAGATCATTGAACAGGAGGGTTTGCACTGTCAATGTTTCAGTGTTCAGCGACTTTTTATGCTTTGTTTTTGTAACTTTAACAACTATTTTTAAGACAACAATAAATAATGTATCAACTAGTGATTTTATGATGTTAATTTTTTTTTTATTTAAGAGGAAAAAGAGAAAAACACAAAACAAACCAAAGCGGCGTAAGGGTACACGCAATACAGAACTACAAAACAAAACAAAACAAAACAAAAAAACATAACAGTAAGAAATTACCTGCTAGTAGATTACACACTATCTTCTTGAAAATAGTTCCTCAAATCACAGTATCAAAGAACACAAGGTGGACATTCAAACAGGGAGACTGCAAACAGCTGTGTTTTACCTTTTTTCTTTTTTGTATTTTGTTTCTTTTAATTTTGTTTTCTTTCTTTAAATAAAAAAATGAAAAAAAAATAATGGACCTGGAGTTTTGTGCCTTTTATTCCTTGAAGAATGACCTGCTCATGCAGTGGTGGGAATCCTTGGAATCCACCTAGCTTTGCATGGCCATAACCTGCACTGTGGTGGGATTAGTGGTATTATGCTGTACATTTACTGTTGTTGTGTTCTTTGCATACGTGATTCCACCCTATGTGTTACTTATAATATGCACATTTTCCCTGATTTTTGAGTTGGTGGAATGAGAAAAACCACAGCATATTGTTTCAATATCAAAGGGTATGAGGACCTGTATGGACCTCACCCTACCGATTGGCATGTGCACACCATGTACATAGTTATATAAGCATGAGTTAACATAGACGGCCATGAATGTGCTTAGGCTTGTGACAGTATGCAAGAAATAATGCCTGAGGATAACTGATATATATAGGCTGGATAATAAAAATGCTTGCTTACTACTGTTGCTAATGTTGGCTCTGTGTGGTTTCTTCTCCCTGGGGATCTTACCCACTAACATACCTACTCACCTCCCTAACTCTAAGAAAATATCATACCACAGACACAGGGCACTTTAATACCCCACAAAACTAAACTCCCTGTGCCCTGTTCCAAGCCAATCATCACATCCAAAAGCCCAATTCTCTGTTGGGATACAGCTTAAGAATGTAGACCAAGTTTTATGCCTGTGTCTTGGTGATCACTTCCTAAGCCCTGTGATGGACATTTGCCCCACTTCCATCCCTCCTCTGTACCACACAGGGCATTAATATTCCCAAATGTTCTGACCTGGAAGTGGAACAAAGCTCCCCTAAGAGCAGATGTGCAGTTCTCGAGCAGCTTGGTCAGACCATGATCTGAGGTGAGTCAGTCCCAGGCTGTAGGCCAGGACAATAGTGTCCATTGGCCCCTCTCTCACATGGGTGGAGCTACTTGCCAGCATATCTTAGACTGTCTTGATCCCTGAAAACATGGAGACTCAATTTTCCTGTGTATCATAGTGTGTTAAAACCAGGCCCAGCATTAACACATGGTAGCGAGAACCCATGTCCAGCACAAACCCTCCTGAAGGCAGCTCCCTATGTACTCTGCAAGCCATCTGTTCTTAATATGTGGCACCATGTTGTAGCTGAGTGCTATGAGGGAGAGCACAAAGCAAGGGCAGGATTGGGTGCTATAGAACCCATAGAGTTGGGCAGCCCTTCTCAGATATATGTGGACCCCAGTGTCTGTCAGGATATAGGGATGGCCCTCTTGAATAGCTAGGGATATCCCTTTGTGGGGGTGTTGGGTCAGGGTGGCAGTGAACACTGGCTATGTCTGGCAGCCACATTGGGCAACACAGAGTGTGTACCACTGCCACATGCCCAGGACATCCTCCCACAAAGTCATTCTTTTGTCTTTCCCCTACCAGACTTTGTATACCCAGGGCCACCCTTTTCCACTCCAATCTTCACTGGACCTTTGAATGGAGTCACAGGAGGAGGCAATGCACATTCAGCTGCCCAAAATCCATTGTCACTGGTGTCTGCTGTCACCCAAAACTTATGGTGGGTAACAAAATCACTGAAGGTTGTCCATCACTGAGTAATTTGGGGCCTTTTTCTAATCTTCCTTCTTCCATTCCCTCATTCCTCTGGCATCCCTCCCTCCTCCTTCTATACTCTATTCTCCTTCTAAGATGACACAGCTGGGCTTGTGCTAGCCCTGGCTGGCCTAGGAGCTGCTCTATGCCCCTTCCATCCTTTTTTCCCAGAGAGAATCCTGTTCCCACAAGTATTGGTTATCACCTAGAAAAAGCTTAATCCAACCTGTGTTGCACTTTGCCCAAGGCCTAGGATTGAGGTTACTAGAAGCTCTTAATGTTGGCTCACTGCTCTAGAAGTTCTCAGAATATGGTGCTTAGAATAGAGGTCTCAAGATCAGTCTGCAAACTCCAATCTGTGGAGCATCTAAGGAGCTGATCTAAACTGTGAGTTGCCATGTGATGCATGTGTATCTGGATATGTGGGGAGACAAATGCAGATGCTCCTGTCTGGCACAATTCAAGTAGAAACAGTAACTTTGAAATAGCTCCTGTAGGATGAGCAGAGTTGGATCTGGCCAGGGAACAAAAGCTGTGTGCACCAGACCTTCAAGCAGGACCCTGAGATCTGGAAAACATATTGGAAGGAAGGGAAATAAGGGTGCCCAAGCCCAACTGTGTCTGGGGACAAATTCTTCCCAACTGTTACAGTACATCTCTGTTCTGTCCCAAGACCAAATGACCATGTTATAAGGCCTGGAAATGTCATCACCCTGTTATTGGTATATCTCTGGGCCCCTCAGGAGTGGACAGCACCTGGAAAGGAGATGGCCCAAAGCTCACCTGTGCATAATGTACCTCTCAGTGACCGACCTTCAGTTAAGGTGGTCATGGCCATTGTCATCTCTTTTTTCTGTCTGGCCAGCTAGTTGCCAGGCACTGCTGTGTTCTCACTTTCCTGCTCATTGGATCATGAGGGAAATACCTAGTGTTCCAGTCCTGGTGTCCATGAGAATTTAGTCAAGTGTGGTGGGGTGTGATCAGCAAAGGGGCAGCTGAGTTTTGAGTGGCCATGGAGTGGGGCAAGAATCCCATACATTTCCTTCCTCACCACATTGATGTGGGTATCTTGGTGTATAAAGCAGGGTTCCTTCCAACTAACTGTCACTTTTTACTACATCTTTCTATCTCATGA
This sequence comes from Cavia porcellus, assembly GCF_034190915.1. Lineage (NCBI taxonomy): Eukaryota > Metazoa > Chordata > Mammalia > Rodentia > Caviidae > Cavia > Cavia porcellus. The sequence continues at coordinate 8,883,164 of NW_026947515.1, forward strand.
TAATTTACTGGAAAACTGACTGTATGTGACACAGTATGTCACATATAAAATTATGTTGATAAAAGTATTGAAGGCCCTGCTGAGCATCTCTTTCCAGACTGCTGGGCAGCAGCTCAGCCTTTGAAACTTAGTTGGAGAGACAGGGGAGGAAGGAGGAGGAAGACAAGGCGCTTTCTGCTCAAAGATCGCACTTTCAGAGGGGCAAGGGACACCTCCAGCTGTCACTGTTAGACCCACTTTTGAACCTGTATCCTGAGGCTAGAAAGGCAACAGCAGTTTTGATCACTTTGCTAGAAATCAGGGGTCTGAACAGGACCTGGGAGCTAGACTAAGGGCTCCTACAGAAGACTTTCCTTTGTTTGGTTTTCACTTTCTGTTCCATGACTCAGTCAACACAAGCTGTTGGCAGTGTGGGTTCACTTGTCTCTCCAAGACTGAGCTGCTTCTGTAGATCTCTGGTACTCAGCACAGTTAGTCCTCTATGTGTCTCTGTTAGGTAGTGCATAGACAAAAGTATAAAAGTGCATATTCCTATGATAGGAAGGTTAGCCCCAGAAATTCCATTAGTGAGGATGTAGATTGAGGACAGCTGATGCTTTGCTCTACAGGTCTGCATCTGCATGAAGGGCCCACTGCTGACCAGTTAGAGCGTGTCCTCCCTGTGTGAGGTTTTTCATCAGTTGCTGTTTTTTTCCCACATGTCTGAATGGATTTTCTTGCGTTGTGTTTTGTTTACAGATTATTGTATACTTTATTAGTACCTATATACCATGTATGCTGATTACATTGGTGATAGGTCCATTGCAAATGTGATGCACAGAATGGAAATTAGGCCCCATCTTGTGCACAGTGGTACAATCCAACAACCAGTCACTGTTCTCAAAGTTTTGTGCATTGAGCACACATCTCAGGACTAAGACATTTGCAACACAAGGTGCTGCTATGTCTTGATTGTCCTTTCTTTATGACCAGTACTGTGGGTAATGATGCAATATTTGGGAGCTTAACCCAACCCTAACCTTAAAAGTCTAGCTTAAACCCTAAACCTAACTCTAACCCTAGAAAGTCATTACCAGCATTCTCTGGCCAAATTGAACTTTATGGCACTGATGTGGGACATGTAATATAGGTTAATTATGAGAGTATACAATCTGTGGTGGCTGGGATGGTGCAAGAGGGGAAAGAAAAGAAAACACCCTTGTGTAAATATTTGAAGAATGTATTCTGGAAGTGGACATTGGGGAAATTAGCTTCAAATTGAGATTGCACTGAATGCCAGCAAGCTGATTATTGTAAACAACATTAAAATCTTAAATTTTATCTGTTTGTTCTATCACTAACATATCTCTGGTAAATAAGTGTAGCAGTGAATACAGTAATAAGTAAATCTGGAAAAGAGGGGAATGGAAGGTGTGGGTCAAGAGCTGCCCACAGGTAGACCTCAAGAGATGACTCCCAAGTGGAGGCACCAGGAGGCTTAGATCTCCAGCTGCTGGACAAAGGAATCCAGGTGCTGGCTCTTGCTCTGGGATCACAGCTGGTGAGGGAGTTTCAGGTGAAGCTGGCAAGTGTTCTGCAGGTGCAACTTCTGCTTGGGCTGAACCTGGCCCTGTATTTGCAGGAAGTGAAAAGATCGCCAACTGTCCATGGGCTTCCTAGGCAAAACCTTCCCACTGCCTGTCCAGGCAGCCATGTGCACCAACACAGCCTCAGCAAAGCCTCCCTGACTGTATTCACACACTGAATGCTGAGTGTGTCATGCTGCTGGGTCACCAAGAATATGGGCACTTTGTTGAGTTCCAAAGCCATCACCTCCCAAAAGCCCACATCCCACACTCCAGGACTACTTATTTTAGGGCTCAGTCCCTGGTGGTTCAGGAGGCTCCAGCTGTTCCAGGACAAGCTCAGCCTGGGGATCCACATGGGCATACATTTCCAATGGGGCATCAAGCACAGAAGACCTGTGGAGACAGGGAGCTAGCAGAGTAAGAGGCCTGACCTTTCCTGCCACAATGTCTGCACAGCTCACTTGTAGAGAGGGCTGCATGGGCCTCCTGTACAGTCTGTACAACATCCATCCCCATCCTCACGCACCCATAATTGGGCAGTTACAGCCCAAGGAGCTCTTAGAGGCTGACAGAAGTCTCAGTGGTTGGGAGTTCTTGCTCAATTGAATCATACCTCTGCTTTGTACAGGGAATCCTGACACAGTTTCTCCCTGTCTGTCCCCAGTGCAATTCAGTGTGGTGAACACAGAGAGTGAAATCTTCTCTGTCTTTGCACTCAAGGGCTCAGGGCTGCCTCTGCATAAATATCTGAGAAGTGAAGGATCAATCAGTGTCTGTCCTGTGTCATGGCAGTCTCTAGCTCAGGCAGTGATGCATTGCCCAGTTCTCTTAGCCTCTGTATAACTCCTTGTTTATGGTCTGTCCCCACATCTAGGGAGGCCTGGGGACCAAAACAATGGCCTTGAGGTGAGCAATATCTGTTCTGCTGCCAAGGGTGACTCTGTGGCCTCCAAAGAACATCAAAATTCAAAAGGGCAGTGGTTGCACTGGCTCTGCTTATAGGATCATGGTCAACGCCCAGAAAAGTGTCTGCACACAGTGTGTCTTCACGTACATTTGTGGGTTGATGACATCTATCTGCTCTTCCATGACATCTGACAGCCATGGAAAATTTGCTGTTCTTAAGATTTAACGTGTTAAACAAATCCTGAAGTCCACAAAGTGACTCTCCAATCTCCTTTCCAATGAACAGAACTGCAACCACCAAGTATTGGTCAGTGAATGATATGGAAGATCATCCATTAGAATCATCACAGCCTCCACAATAGGTCTTCATGGGGCCAAGGCCACACTTGGCATGGAGGCCCCATTTCATCCTTAGTGACCCTAAGGTCTGAATCCACTCAGACCCCACCCATTCAGCATTGTAAACTAGGGTTGATTGTGGGCCTTGCATATGGCCAGGACCTGAATCCAAAGTGGCCAAGTCCCACTGGGCTGCTAAGGTAAGAACTCCCCTTTTCAGCCTTGGTGCTTGTGGGGTAGAGATGTGATCCTTGGAGGAGTCCAGGAATCTGGATAGATCTGGGAGATCTATCCAGAAGGCCAGCTCCATAGGCTCCTTCAGGCTGTGAGGCCCATCTGCCTGCATCGTGCTTCCTGTACAGACTTCTTCCAGGCTCTCTGCTGCCTGTCTTCTGAGAATGTTGTGAGACTGTGGCTGGATATGGAATTGGTGTCCTGCATGTGGCTTCTCAGGAGGGTTTGGGGATGAAGCAAAGCCCACACTCCAATTGGTCCACAGAGGCTCGTGGTACTGGGCTTACAGGATGGTCCTTGCAGAAAAGGAATTCTCATATTAAAAGTTACATTTCACAAGGGATACTTAGGAATACTAGTATGCTCAGATCACCTCGATAATGAGGTTGAAAAGAAGTCTATGCATGAACTAAAGCTAGGAGTCCTAAGATGGCCCCCAATTTTAGAAATGAGAAAAAGAGACTCATTCTTGATGCCCAGGTCCATTAATGACACACCACAGAATATTCTCAGTTTTCTGATGAAAAGTTCCCAGGAAGGAATTAAGTTCCTCTTCCATTGCCATGGGAGGCTGAGCAGCTGTGTTCACTGATCTCTTCTTGTGCTCATTTTGCCTAGAGGCTCCTGCAATATTAATTGCAGAGCCTGAAAACTCCCATGAAACAAGTGCCAGAGAAATGGACAGAGTGGATGACATGTGAGGTGAGCACATCTCTAGCAAGGTGATGCTGTGTAAGAGCTGGAGACAGCGGGGGAAAGACAGCTCACTAATTGTCCTTGGACACCAGGCCCAGGACTGACATTAAGGTGCAGTGGCCGAATTCAATTATGACAGGAAATGAAATGACTTTCATCTGTCCCCTTTCTCCTGCTCCCACTGATATGTGTACAGTGACCTTGCCTGTGACAAGGTAGAGACAGAGTTGAGTGTATATGGTAGTTGAGCACTTGGAGTCAAGATTCCTTTGGAGCAGGACCATGGGCCCAGTGTTTGAAAAACCCTGGAGGGAGGTGATGGAAGGATTGATCTGACACAAAGTTCCTCTCAGTCATCTGTGGGTCTCCATACAGTCCCTTCTGCTCACACACCCTGCACCGGAGCCGATATATGTTGTTACTGTGGGTACCATGTCTGGATCAGGGATGTGGCCCACAGGTTCCAGGGTCCATCTCCATGCTAATGTTCTGTATGCAGCTCGGATGGGGCAGTGCCCAGCCACCAACATGAAGCCTGAGAATCAGACACCACAGGTTTTACTTTGTGAACCCAGATAACCTTATGTTCCTTAAAGACAGACAGATCTGTACCAGACATCTACCCAGGAGGACAAGAGATGACTCTGGAGGCTGTGGATAAACATGAGCTCTGCCCTTCTCCTCGAGGCTGCCCTGTCCTGGGTGGGAACTTGACAGGAGCACAGGCTCATGCATCCCAGCACCTGCCCCTTCTGCAGAGCATCTGCCCTTGGTGTCTGTCCTCAGAGCCCTTTCACTGGTGATTTAGAATGGGAAATCTTTAGGAGAACTCACAGAGGTGGCCAGGCTTTAATGTATCTGTCCTGTACTTGGTGTCTCTGAGTGGCAAGTGGCTGAGCCTAGAGACACCTGTCCTGGGCTCCCTCTTATCTCTGGTCTCTTGGGAAGCCTATGCTGCCCTTGACATTTGAGCAGTTCCTGGTAAGCATCCTGTAGCATCTTGGCCTGGTGAACCATCCTTTCCTTCATTCCCATGTTGTTTTCCCATGTGGGATCTTGAGGCTGGTGCTTCAAGGCCTTGGAAACAGCACAATATAGTTACTGGTCACTCTCTTGACCCAAATGCCTGTGAAGGTCAACTGTTGCCAGAACAAGGTGCCTGGTGACCAGAGCCTTCAGAGTTCTGTTTAGACCCATTGCCAAGGAAGTTGTGTCATGTGCTGGGGTCCATAACTGCCCTGCCCCCTCTGATGTCCCCTTTCTTTTATTGTGTTCCTTAGAAATGGCAAGTGAAAAACTAGAAATTGAGTGTGCTTTTACACTTTTCTTCACTTTAAAATTTTTAATACAACAAACATGTAGATGCCTCAGATGTGGCAGGATGGGTGCCAAGTGCACATTTCCATCCAAAAGTTCTTTTCATTGAGAATTAGGTTTCACTTAAAGATCTGTCAAATTTTAGGATGAGATTCTTTCCTGGCTTCATGTTAGATTCATTTCAATGCCATTAGAGAGTATGGAGAACTTTCCAGAATAGCCATAATAATTTTCCCAAAGGATGTGAATGTTTCATGTTATAACCCCCATATGTCCAGGGGAGGATTTCCTAGCAAGTTTTACTCTCACATGCATATGAATGATTACTTATCCTTAGATGTTTAACTCGGCTGCACACTGTAGTGCTCTGCACTCTTACATCCTGTGGAGGGGTCAGCAGGTGGTGATTGCAAGGGGTGGCTTTCCAAGGCCATGGACATATTTCACCCCATGCTGAGGAAAGACACATGCACATGCCTCCTGGGGAACTTGTCTCATAGCTACTGGTATGACTTCCTGTCCTCCCATCCCAAATAGACCATGGGCTTTGTGTCCCTGCTAGGTAGTTTACCTTTCCTAGAGGTGATGGCCTTGAGGGTAATCAGGCACAATGCTCTTTGGTTGGTCTCCTTCAAGCAGTATCTCCATGCTGGGCTCCCAGGGTGCTGCCACCACATGGCATTGGGGGGCTGAACAAAATCAGCTGTGACTTGTTCATGCACCCCTCACCCATCTGCTGATGGCAATTTCTTCTGTTTCTGGGTCAACCCATGAAAACGAGCTGCCACAGCCATTCTTATACATGGGCTTGAGTCAATGCAGACTTTTAAAGAAAAACTACTTAAATGTGAAATTACTGGATCATATTGCTGGTTTATGGCTCACTTAGAAATTCTTAAAGTATATTTGGTAGTAGCTGTTTAAAGCAGAGTTAGGTGGTTGCTTTTTGTTTTGCTTTGTTTTATTATGCTATACTGTGCTATGTTATGTTACATTATGTTATATGATGGTGAGGATTTTGAAACTGTATTTTCTGTGGTTTCTGATTTGATTTTGTATAATCAACCTTAGAAAATATAAGAATATCACATAACTCTGAGTAAGTTTTTTTGGAGAAAATTTAAAAAGGAAGACATAGTCAGCGATGTTGGTACACACTATCATTCCAATACTCAGAGGTTGAGGCAGGGGGATTGTTGTAAGTTTGAGGTCATCCTGGGCTACAAGGGAAGATCAAGGCCAGCCTCAACTGCATAGCAGAACCCTGTCTCAAACAAAGAACAAAAGAAAGAAAGAGAGAAAGGAAGAAGAAAAAAAATTAAAAATATAAAGTCAAATATTGCCTGTGAATACAGAATAAAAACATATGTGAGTTTTCCTAGCAAGTGTACTTTAGTTAGCACACGTAGAATAAGCTTTGCCATCATTTAGACATTGATGTGTTACCACGTTTGCATTGTTTCAATTTTTTTAATGTTTTACTGAGATGACTCTAGATATGCTACTGAATATACCTTCTTAGGATTTGCGTAGCTCAGTATTAAGAGAATATGATCATTGCTTTTTATCATCACCTAAATTTATATTTAGAATCAGAAGTTGATCAAAGGATTGCTACTTTTTTAAAATACGAATAAGGACCATATAAAAGATACCCTTTTTATGTCTATGGAAAGATAAAAATAATTGTAGAATAACAGTGGTTAAAGTACTTTGCACAGTGATTTCCAGGATTTCTTAATGATCAATAATTTAATACATTTGTAAGTTTTTAAAAAAGATTTTAAGACATGGTCTCACCAGTTCTCTGAGTTTCCCAGGCTAGAGTTAAACCCTTCCTTATCTTTCCTCTCACTCCCAGAGGGCTGGAATTACAGGTGTACATTTTCCTGAGTTGACAATTGGCAGTAATTTTGTGTATTCATGGAATAAAAAACATGGCTTTGATCTTTAGACTCTTTGTGGAAAGAATCCATCTAGTTAAGCTTTCTCCTACCTTCCTAATCCACAGTTTCTTTCATGGTGAGCAAGACTCAAAATCCTATTAACAATATTAGTAGAGTCACTGCTTTTTAACTGTAACAGTGGTCAGCCTGGGATTCAGGAGATCACTCCAAATGCCTTCGGCTGTGGGATTGAGGCTTGGTATCCTTGAAGCACAGTCTCTTTTTCTCTGATCACTCATGGCAATAGATGACTGATGTCAAATCCCAAGAAAGATGTGAACGTTAAAGCTACTTGGGGCCCACTGCCCTCCAGAAGGTCAGGCCAGGGTAAAATGTTTTTGCCTTCCCCTTCTACTTTCCAAAAATTTTGTTTTGGTTACAGTTTTGGTTTTACACTTAGTTTCTAGAAGTGAATACAGAGGTTTTGTATTTAGTTCCATTACCTTCTACTTTTAAAAGTCTTCCTTTTTTCAGGAGTTTCTTAATAAATTGCTAAGTTGGTGAGTCTCTCCTTGAATTTATGATGTTCCTGTTTTAGTATTCCAGACTGGTAAGCTTACAGGCCACACCACCTGATGTGGTTTCATCGTGGTGTTCTTAAAAACTCATTGGCTGTGCAGGGATTGGTGAAAATGCCTGTCATGTCAGCATGCAGGCCACTGAGGCAGCAGGATTCCTGGGAGTTCCAGACAAGCCTGCAACACACTCTGATTTCAGCTTAGGCCAGAGAGACAGAGGGAGTCCCTGACCAGAAAAAGAAAAGGAGAATACAAGAAAGGACAGGAATGGAAGGAAGATACAATACCAAATTCCTGGTGATTCTATGAGTTCTTTTGTATCTGGGCTAGTCATTTTAATCTGCAGTCCTATTGCAGTATAAGACCTTTTGGACTGCTGTCACTTTAAAATATACCTTAACACCAGGGATTTTGATACTTCTAAGTTTAATGTTCTTTACATGGCTAGAGGATGTTGTACTTCTTTGTGAATTTTCATATTGATTTTTTCGATTTCTAGGAAAATAGCAGTGGTATTTTGACAGGAATGCTTTGAAATGGCTGGTTGCTCTGAGATGCACATATATTATAACAACATAAATTCTTCCTATCCACCATCATGCTATGTGTTTTCTTCTGTTAGTGCAATTTCACTGATTGCATCTATTTCTACAAATTTTAAACAGAAGGTGAGTTTCATTAAATTTATCCTAAATGTTAATTCTATTTGATGAATTATGAAGTGAATTGTGTTCTTTGTATATGAGGCTGCAGTTTGTTTGAAGCACATAGATATGAATGTTTAAGACATGTGGATATTGTACCCTGCAACCTCTATGATTTGCGAATTTGTTCTAAAATGTTTTGAGTGAGATATAAGTTTCTTATGTGAAAGGTTGTGTCCTCTGGAAACAGAGACCATGCTTAATTCTTCCTTTCTGGTACAGAATCCTTTGATTTCTTATTCTTGAGTAAATTCTAGGGATAGGACTTGGAGTACTGTATTGAAAGGCATTGCAAGCCTTATCTGGTTCCTGATCTGAGAAGAAAATTTTGCAGCTTGTCAGCCTCTGAGCACAATGTCTGGGATGGGCTTCTCATGCATGATCTTTGATGTGCTGAGGTCCATTCTTCCAATACATGGTGTGTGGGTAATTCTTACAATGTGAAAATGTTGAAACTCAGTATTTTTCAAAGCTATTTTTCCAAATCTATTGAGAGGTTACTTCTGTCTCATTCTATGAGAGTGACAAGTGACACTGAATGGTTTTTACAGTGGGACAGTTCTTGCATCACTGAGACTGAGCTGAGTGTTGTTCTTGGTGCTTAACTTTTGCATGTGCTGGCAAATTTAGCTGACAAGTGTTTAGCTGAGTAATTTTGCTTATGTTCATTAGGAATATTGATCAGTAGGGTGCTTTCATTTATTTTATTTTATTTTATTTTTCAATACATTATGGTCTGGCTACATTCTCAGGGTGACTTTGTCATCTAAAAGAAGTTGGTGTTGAATTTTTCCCTTCAATTTCCTGGAAGAATCCAAAAATGATTATTATTTATTTTTTATTATACACTTAAAAAATTCATTGTGTCATTTGTCTTATCCTGGTTTTGTTGTTGTTATTAATGAATTTTGATTGTTGACCCATCGCCTATATTAATTTTTGCTCTATCCATCAGTGTGTTTGTTCCTTCTCGGTGTGGGTCAGTGACACCAAAGGAGATCACATTCCCATTAAGGGTCACATCTCATTTTACTTAGGGATGCAGCCATTTACTTTTGTATTTTATATATTTTTGTCAGTAACTCCTTTCAGTTACTTAGTCTTTAATTCATACTGTTCTTGTCAGGAGTTTACTGCTGAAGGAAACTGGAGCTTGTCAGGTGCTCGTATCTTATTTCAGGCTTCATACTCTGGCCTGCCTGCAGTGTCGCCATCTCCTGATTTGCTCCCTGTAAACACCTGTCCTGCTCCATATCTGTGGTGAGTCCACATGCGGCAGTTGAAATCTGCACCTTGGTGGAAGACATTCTGTCAAGGTGGGCTCTGTAACAGGCTGACCTTCTTGTACAGTGCTTCTCTGAGTCAGCCAAGGGACCTAGGGCCTTCAGGAAGGAGTTCTGGGAGCAGGGCCACACCAGCCCTCTTCTGTCCAGCGTGCATTGTATGCTGTTTTGCTGGAAGCTGACTTGTGGCTCAGGAGTCTTGGACCTGGGCCTTTCTTGCCCCTGGTGCCACAGTGTCCTCTACATCTGCCTGGACAATTTTCCACTGACATCAGATCTCCACAGGGATCTGAGCACCCCCTAGACTTGCTCTTCCAGGCTTCAACTCAATGTGGAGACTTCAGGTGTGAAATCTGTCACTATGAAATTCAACATGTATACATTTTTCCTGGAACATCCACTGCTAAGTCTTCATAACAAAAAGTGAGATTTACAGTTTCCCATATTCTACTCTTACTCAGTTAAAGTGTGAAAAGTTAGAAGCCATGAACCTATGACAGCAAGGCAGCTGAGTGAATTATAAATGACAGGCACTGAAAATGCTGAAAGAAGGCCATGTCCTAGGCCATGTCCCCAGTCTTACTTGAGATGACAGGAGCTTGTGGCCTGGCCCTCTCTCCACCCAGCAGTGAAGAGACACAGGCCAGCACAGCAGGTGAGGACACGAGAGAGGAGCTGGTCAGTGGCAGATCACTCATCCTAGGAGGGATGCTTTTGTGGTTTTTCAATTTTTAATTTCCATTTCATTATTGCTAGTGGCCAACTCACTATTTTTTCTCTTGTACCCAACCTAGTTAAGAAAAAAAAATATGTAATTTCTCAAACAGATGAGTGAAAATAGATCACTTAATTTTCCTTTATGTAAAATGAAGGATATGCACAGTACAGAAACTTCAAACATCACCTTATAGATGTATAAAATAAGGACTTTTGTTATTCAGAAAAACAACACATCATTTATGACTAATTTTTAAAACCTTAACACATGTGGAGCCCTTCCATGGTGGGGTGGCACTGCCCTCCTACCCTAGAAAGCACCGGTTCACCTGTGCCAATAACTCTCAGAGGACAACAAGAGTTTTTCTTCAGAGTCTCTTTTACCAGTGAGGAGGACCTGAATCTTCCTGCTGCCAGGCTGAACATGGAGTGTGCAGTGTGCAGAGGAGCCCAGCACTGCCTGCTTTACACTCCTCTGCCCCACCACATCCATGCTGCAGCCCTGCAGGGACACAAGGCAGAGCTGCCAGGATGCAGCCAAGAGTCTGCCACATCAGTCCTAAGTCCACCTCCACCAGGTGCCTGATACTGTCTGGGTGTTGGTCGCATAGTGGGTCTGCACACCCTCAGCCTCCTAGGCCAAGTGCGTTCACCACGGTGACCCTTCCAGTCTACAAATTTCACTCCTCTCCTTTCCGACTATGGCTACAGCATTGGAACAATACACAGCATTAACATTACCTTTACGTCTTCTTTGTTCTTTTTCATTTTGGGTATTTTTTATTTATTTAACCATATATTTAAAACTGCATTTTGCCAAAAAAGCTTTTCTTTTGTTTTTACTCTCCACTTGCCTGAGTTTTTACAGATTTCTACTGCAGTTCAAACCTTAAGTTCTTGGATGCTCAGAATCTACTCTGCAGCTTGGTAGAATGAGTAAAGTGAAGCAGAAAGTGAACTTGGGCACATTTCTGTGCCTCCCAGCAACTTGTACAACAACCCCTGACTCATGTCTTTTTATCCCCAAAATATGGGCTTCAGTAGATTCAGTAGCTTGAATCTGCCACTGCAAAATGTGTTTTCTAGATTTTTCCAAATAATGTCATTTCTTCTCAACTGGCTAAGCACATTGTCTTAGGTTTTTTATGCCCAAACTTGAAAAATAATTTCCAGTAGACAAGAGGCTGCCACCCACCCTGAAATCATGATGGGATTTTATGTAAACACATAGTGCAATCTGTAGAACATGGTGCCAGGGCAGGGTTCTCTCCAGCAACCTTGCACAGCATGCTCCACACACTCTCCTACTTCCACCTTACCCGTGGTCTGTGACTTGTGGGAGGGGCCACCCTGACACCTCATTGTAGGAGTACTGAGGCTGGTAGACATTCCCAGAGCCACCAAAGCCTGGCTCTGCTAATGACACAGTCTTCAAGTTCTCTTTCCTTTCCAGGAAAAGAGCAGACATTGTCTCTCCCCTGTGTCAACGCCATTATCTCAGTAACTGTATTCAGCTTAAGTCTTCATATTTCTACACTGAAGGATTTTTAATGAGGGGAACCTACAGCAAGACCATTCATATCTGTGGAGCAGCTGAGTGGTACATGGCTTCCCACCTTTCCTATAGAAGTAGCCAATGTCCAAACAGGTGACGTGTAAATACTTTTTAAAAATTTAACATGGTTCTATTGTTCATGTCTCTGGTGGCTCCTTTTACAGAGACTCTTCTCACCTGGTAGTTGTGTTGTTTTCTGGTTAGTTTTTAACTGCAGAAGAAAAGCAGAGACATAGTGGCCCTGTAGGGATACTGTGATCCCCTCTCCCACAGCTGAGCACTGGTCTTCTTCTAACCCAACCCTGTACCCTGTGCTGTATCCCCACCCTCCCCCCTGCACACTGGGAAGTGGTGGCATCTCTCTTTGATTTAAGTAAGGAGTCTCAGGTGACATTTTTTTCAACTAAGGTTAAACCCCATTTCCCCCTTTATATGGACCTCCCTTCCCTTCCCTCACCCTTCTGTCTTCTGAGTCTGCTAATGACAAGCCCATGGATGACTCTGCTACTGGAGAACTATCTGTATGTCATTAATATATTCTCTCTTATTGTAAATGCCATATTTAGAAAAAGAAAAACCACCTTGTTGCTGGAGTCATGATGTACAGAGCAAGATTCCTGCCACTCAGATGTCACTTTTTACTATAACTTTCCTTCCCATGATAAGTTACTCAGAAGCTGTGTGCCAGATAAATATATGTTCAAGGCCCTGCTAAGCATCTCCAACCCAGACTGTCTGGTAGAAGCTCAGCCTTCAAAGCTGGGTGGTAGAGGACGGGAGGGAGGTGGAGGAGGACAAGTGGCTTTGTCCTCTGAGATAGCAGTTACAGAGGGGCAGGCCTTCAACTGTCACTGATACAACCACTTCTGAGACTGTAGCCTGTGGTCAGAGAGGAGACAGCAGTTTTGAACACTTTGCTACAATCAGTGATCTGAACAGAGCTACAAAGGCAGGACACTGGAGCCAGACTGAAGGCTCCACCAGAAGATTTGCCTGCTTTTCGTTTTTGCTTTCTGTTCCATGACTCAGTCATCACCAGATAGTGGCAGTGTGGATTCACTTGTCTCCAAAAGAGTGGGCTGCTTCTGGGGATCTGGGACAGTCAGCACACAGTGAGATCTCAACCTGTCTCTGTTAGGTTGTGTATACAGCAAAGTATAAATGTGTATGTTTCTATGATAGAAAGGTTGGTCCCAGAAACACATTTAGTGAGGTCTTAACTTGAGGACAGTTGATGCTTTGTTCTTGAGCCTGCATTTGCCTAAAGGACCCTTTGCCTGATGCAATATACACTTTTTTTGTAGTGTATATTGATTACACTGATGATAGGCACAGGTTTATTTATTATGCAGAATGCATATTAGATCCTATGTGGTGCATGACAGTGTAACCCATCAGCTAGAGCCTGTTCTCAAAATTGTTTGCATTGATCACCCAGAATTGAAAAAAAGTGGAAAAGTTTACAGAGAAAATCATTCAGATACAAAAACATACTTTAAGTCAAATATATTAGAGAACACACAAATAAAAGAATAGATGAACATAGCAAAACAATGAAAAACAAAGGTTGCCCAACATAGCGAAGAAATGGAATACATGAAAGAGATCCAAACAAGAGTTCAACAAGTTCAATGCTATATGAAAGAAATACAAAACCTATAAGAGATTAAAATTACATGCACAGACTGAACAAAAGTTAGATTTAGAATTTCAGATCTTGAAGACAAAATTGTAGCTAGTTGTCATGAAAACAATGCTATCTTAAAAGTAGCAAGGGACTATGAGAGATCAATCCAACAGGTACAAAATGCATCAAAGAAGAATTGCATGATATTGATTGGGGTCAATGAGAAAGCTGGAGACAACACAAATACCATAAAAATCCTCACAAAATAATGGAATGCAACTTCCCAAGCATGATTAAAGAACTTTCCATACAAATAAGTGAAGCATATAGAACTCCAAACAGATATAACCAAAATAAAACTTCACCAAGATCTATAATATTCAAGATTTCAGAAATACAGCAAAGAACACAGTATAAAATGCTGTTAAGAAAAAGTCACAGATCACTTATAATTGAAAGCACATCAAATTCTTAGCAGTCTTTGTTGTAGCTTGGCATAACTGACATCATCTTGAGCCCTGCTTTTAACTGGTAGCCTATATTTAACCCAAGACAATGGAAAGTGACTCAGAGTACGAGTCCTTTGTGAAAAGCAGAATGAGCAGCATTACCTGGAGAAAAATTACCCTGCTCAATAAAAGAAACATGATACAGGTGTCAACTAAAAATTAATGTAAGAATCTAGCTCAATTGTTTCCAATAGGATGTCACTTTGTGGTTCTCTGTTTAAAAGCTTTGTAAGTCTCCAGTTCAGCCACTTGTTTGGAAACTGAAATTGGCAGGTAATCTATATGAGCGGTCCTGAACTCTATTAATCAAATTCCAAATTTATCAATTTGTATGCTTTGATTCCTTTATTTTTGTTCATGAACCTACCTCAGTCTTCTCAACAAAAATATCCAAGTAAAGAAGAAAGCTGTAGTTGAAACAGAAGAGCAAGTCCTGAAGTTGGACAGAAGTACAAGTCCCAAAAGGAAAGAACATCCAATCCAGATTTATGTATCCTGCAAAACTTTCAAAATTAATGGAAACATAAGATACTTCCATGACCAAGAAAAAGTGAAGAAATATATGGACTGTAAAACTGACCGTAGAAAAAGTAATGAAAGTTATACTAGAGAGAGGTAAAAATGGTCACAATTCCAAGAAAAACACAGAAACAACCAGGCAGGACAAGTAATTAAACAGAGGAGAAAAGCAGAGAATCAACAGCAGAACAATATTACAACAAAGACAAACCAATACCTATCATTGTTAATGGTCACACCTCATCAAACAAAAGAAATAGATAGGTGAAATGGATCAAGAAACAAGATACAAAAATATGCAGTATACAGACAAAAATGTTTAATTCAAAAAGAAATTCAGAGACTGAAAGTCAAAGGACAGAAAACAATCTTCCATGAAACAGAGGCCCATCAAAAAGCATGAGTAGCTATTCTCTTTGCAGACAATATGAACTTCAAACCAAGAATGACCTAAAAGACAACGAGCCTCAATGCATACATGTTAACGGAAAGTTTTAAAAGGATAAGATAACAATCATAAATATGTGTGCATCTAATACAAGAGCACCCAACAATATAGGGCAATTGTTAAAAGACATTTAAATAATGCAAACAAAAAATAACACAATTGACCCAAGAGGCTTTAATATCCCACTATCACAAATACATGACTGAGACTAATAATCAGCAAACAAATAAGAAAGTAGAATTGAATCTGTGAACAAATGAACTGAATAGATGTTTACCAAGTATGTGACCCAACATATTCAGAATAAACATTCTTCTCAGCTGTGCAGGGAAGGTTCTTGAAAACAGGCCATATAAACTAGTCCACAGAACATGCTGAAGTAAATGCAAAGAAACTGAAGTTACCCCATGCATTTTACCTGACCATAGTGCAATACAATTGGGAAATAGTTGTAAAATAAGTTACAAAGTCCTCATAAACATATGGAAATTAAGTAACACTCAGCCAAACAATCAGTAGGTCACAGATGAAATAAAGGAAGAAACCTGAAAATATCTACAACACAACAAAAATATAGATGCAACCTTGGTTCTCATGGGATTCAATGAAAGCAGTTCAAATTGGAAAATTAATAGTACTCAAATTTCTCTTCAGGGAATAGAAAGAGCATAAATAAAGATATACTGTTGTGCCTCACACTTCCAGAAAAAAAATGCATGAAAACCTCAAAGCCAATTAAAGGGAGGAAACTATAGTGATCAGAGAAGTAGTGCAGTGCAGAATATAAAAACAATAAAAGGATTTAATGAATCAAAGACTTGGTTCATTGAAAGAATAAATAAAATTGATAAACTTTTAGCCAACCACATCAAAAGAAGAAAAGAACCACTCAAAACCATTCATTGAGGAATGAAAACAGTAAGATAACTACAGATCATTTGAAAATTAAGAAGATCATCAGTATCTACTTCAAAAACTCATGCTTCCCTAGGTTGCATAACATAGAAATGAATCAATTCCTAGATTCATATGAATTGCCAAAGCTGACTCAAGAAGATATAAAAATTCTAGATAATGCAGTATCTGTCAATGAGATTGAAGATGTAATTAAATTTTATTGGGTCAGGTGGTGCATGCCTGTAACCCTAGAACTTGGGAGGCTGAGGTAGAAGGATTGTTGTGAGTTTGAAACTAACCAGGGCTATAATGTAAGCTCAAGGCCACTCCAGTGCCTAATAAGACCCTCTGCAAAATACATTAAAATGAAGCAAACAATGACAACAAAAAGGCAACTGACCAACATATAGAAGTCTAAGTCTTCAGGGATTTACTGCTGAATTTTATAAGAAATGTATAGAAAATTGAAGGCCCCTAATCTTTAATGAAATTGAAAGAGAAGCAGTTCTCCCTATCTCTTTCCTGGAGGCCAGCATTACACTGACACTGATACTAATACCAGAGAAAGACACACCAGAAAAAGAAAACTACAGGGAAGTTTTCCTAATGAACATAGTTGCAAAAATCCTTAATAAGATACTAGCAAAGTGAATGTAGCAAATCATCAAGAAGATTTTAAAACCTAACAACTTGGATTCATCCCAGGAAGGCAGGGATGTTTTAGTACATGCAAATCAACAAATTTAAATGTTATATCAACACAAGCAAAAACAAAAGTCACATGGTGATCATCTCAATAAACGCATGATAAGCTTTTGATAAAATCAAGCACTGATTTGTAATAAAAGCCTGCAGTATGTAAAAATAGAAAGCCTTTACCTCAATCTGATAAAACAAGCAAGGACAAAAATATACCCAGCATTATACTTAATGGTGAAAAACTAAAAACTTTCACACTACAATTAAGAACAAGAAAAGGATGATTACTATCACCACTCATATTCAATATAGCTCTGGAAACATTAGGCAGAAGAATTAGACATAAGAGACAAATAAGAATAATCATATAACAGAAAGTAAGTAAACTATCATTATTCACAGATGACATGATATTCTATGTAGAAGATGTCAATTACTCCACCAAAAGAACTCTAGACTTAACCAAATTCAATAATATAGCTGGAGACAAAGTTGACAATCAAAAATCAAGAGCATTCTTCTACACAATAAACTCACTAAGAGAAAAGTTACAGAAATCATACCCTTAACAATACCCTCCAAGAAAATGAAATACTTGGAATGAGCCTACCAAAGAATGTCAAGGACTTACATATTAAAAATTACAGTACTTTGTAAAAGGATTCTGAAGAGATTATCAGAAAATAGAAAGATATCCCTTGCCCAAACTGTGCATTGTCTTTTCACTGTTAGTGATTTCTTTTGATGTACAAATATTTTTTAATAAGATGGAGTCCCAGTGATTGATTCTTTGAAGTTGATTCTTCAAATTTTGTGTTTTGTTCATGAAGCCTCATTAGTGTTTCTGTTGTAATATTTAGATCTCCAAGCTAGTTTGACTTTAGTCTATTTCATGGTGATAGGCATAGATCCAGATTCAGTATAGGGAAAGTCATTTCATGGTGATAGGCATAGATCCAGATTCAGTATAGGGAAAGTCATTTTCTTCAGCATTATTGAATAGGCTATCTCTCTTCCAGTGAACATATTTGGCTCCTTTATCAAAGACAAGGTAGCAGAGTGTGTTTGTAGTTGTGTCTCCATCTCCAGTCTGTTGGATAGATTACTGGGTCTGTTTTTCTGCCAGGACTCTGGTGATTTTGTGACAGTAGCGTTCTAGTATTGTAGCAAGTGAAAAATTGTGATGCCTCCTGACTTGCCTCTGTTGCCCAGGAATGTCTTTGGTATTCTAGATCTTTTCTGTTTCCAAATGAATTTTAGAAAAGTTTTCTCTATATTTGTGAGCTATACTAATAGTATTTGGAAGGGCATTACATTAAATCTGTATAAGAGTTTGCAGTATGGTATTTTTTGAGTTTTCTATATACTTAAACATAGTCTTACTGGTTTTTATACTCACCTGATGCATCCTAAAAGGTATGATCCTAAGAGTTTCAAACTATTGAGTAGATCTTCTCAAGGATATCAGTAATAATAGATACTTTTTTTCCTATTTGTTTGAGACAGGGATTCCCTATGCAGTTCAGGCTGACTGTGGACTCACATCTTAGTCCAGTAAATTCACACTGATAATCCTACCTCAGCATTCCAAATCCTGGGATTACAGGTGTGTACCTGACACATGAAAGAATTCCTGGTGTTATTTGAAAGATGAGAAAACAGTCAAGAGATACACATGTATTCATTAACTGTCATTTCCTTAAAGGAAATGTGTTCAAATTAATACTTAATACCATTGGAGTGTAGGAAATCAGAAGACATGTTTCTATCTCTTATGGTCTGAGGATAACAGACTATACTACTGCAAAATCGGGAGACATCACAGCTGGGAATATGTGTCAAATTTGAACACCAGTATTATGAATTAAGAGAGTATTTACGGAAGATGAGTCAAAAGACCAGTGGAAAATGAGAGACCTGGTGACTTTAGCATTTCATGACTCTAGATTAGGCTTTATTATAATGCTGAACATGACAAATATTGAAATAGTCAAATATTATGTGTGTTTTTACCTACAAAATATTAACGCTTGGCACTGTATCCTAGCTGTGTTGTAGCTTGGCATAAATCATACAGTCTTGAGCCCTACATTTAACTAGTGCCTTGTATTTGAGCCAGGAAGATGGAAAATGACTCAGCATATAAGTACCATGAGAGAAGCAAAATGAGCTGTACCCAAGGAAAAAAATTTAACCTGCTCAAAAAGAACAACAAAAAAATAGGATACAGGTGTCAACCAAAAATTAACATAAGATTCTAGCTACATTGTTTCCAATAGGATGTTCTTTGTTATTCTCTCTTTTAAAAACTCTTAACATTCCAGTCCAGGATCACTTGTTTAGATTTTGAAATGGGGGAGGTTTTGAAATGGGAGAAATGGTTCTGAGCACAGCTATTTAAATTCCAAATTTATCCTTTGTCTGTGTGGATTCCTATATTGTTGTTCACAAACTGGTTTCAAGCTCCAGAAAGGTTTACTGACACAACAAGAATGTAGATTAAATACAGTGTCACCTTAATGAAAGAATAATAGTGAAAAGGAGGGAAGAAAAAAGACAAACATCATGCATTATGATACCGACCACTTTACCCAGTGTTAAAGAGGCTGAAACAGGAGAATGGCCGTGTATTCAAGGACAGACTACCTAGATAGTGAGTGCAAGGTCAGCCACAACTACAAAGTGGGACTATGTCTTTAAAAACAAAAAACAAAAATGAAAAAAATATATATAAAGCGAGGAACAGAGAAAGACTATTAAAAGAAAACAAAAATATTAGCACTGAATGAAAGTTGACTTAACTAAAATGGGAATTATGGAATGATGTTGCAGAGGAAAGCTGGTCCTGAAGTGTTACCCAGGAGGCAATGAAAAATACAGTTATGAATGGGACCTGTTGTGCTACATCACAATAGTGACCTCCTTCCTTCAATACATCTGCAGTCTACTGGACAGGAGGTCCAAAAGTTCATGGAAATGTCAAACTCAGAGGAAATAAACAGCTTGAAATCAAGGCTTTGAATCATGGGCTTTAGCAGATGTTTGATATTCAAGTTGAAATAGGAGAAATATAATCCTACCTGGTTTGATGGCAAATTCAGCAAGTTGGTTGGCTCACAGCATTGAAGAATAAAGTCATAAATCAAAAGAAGTTCAAAAAGTTTTCTTGGAAAAAAGACAGAATAGCCCTGCCTTTGCAGGAGGGGTCTTCAGTGTTTAGCTCACAGATCTATTGTCAGGGGTCATTTATACAGCAAAGTCAGAATGTCAGTAGAGTGTGGGTCTCAAACTACAATCTACCTGTAAGTGTATAGCTGCTTAACTAATATTATTCAGAAGGGCAGCAAGTCAGCCAGAAAAGGTATGTGGAAAGAGCCAAGGAATTTTGTGGGAACAATAGCCCAGGTGTTCTGTTCATTGAGTATGGTAATAGATGTCTATCTGGACTTCCTGGGGAAGGTGGTGGTAACTGTAGTACATTTCAAGCTATTGTTTTTCTCTTTTAGAGGCATGTAGACCTGGCCACTGCATCTTCACCTTCAGGTCTGGTTTCTTCAGCTGTGCCTCTAGCAGGGATTGTTGTATTTAGTTTTTTTTACATTGATTCCTTTGAGGTTCCATTTCTTCTCTTACTGTATATCAATTTCTGTCTACCTTGGCCTCCTGTAGTAAAATCACAATACTATTTGAATGGATAAAGGGATATTTATACATTTAAGAAAATATTATTTAATAGGAACCTGGGTTTTAGCTCAGCAAACAAAAGTACCTGCCTGGCAAGAGCCGGGTTGTGAGTTTGATCCCCATTACCTAAAAAAAAAAGTGATTTAAAATGCAAGGAAAGAAAATAATTTCATTTGTGAAGATGTAGATGAACAAAATTTTCAATTAAATCTGTCAATGACAAATTAAAGAGTGGTTATTAGTAGTGTTTAGAATCACAGGTTGTTCAGGCTGGGGATTGAGCTCAGTGGTACAAGGACCAGCCAGGCAAGCACAAGGTCATGTGTTCAATCCCTGGTATGAAAAATAAAATTTCTAGAGTTGTCAGCCATGAAATGCTATGAGCACAATTATTGAAATTGACAGATGTTCATACAGTAGCTCAATTTTTCTTTTCTGTTCTACAAAATATGTACAGATAACATGGTAAATACAGTGAATGATGTACTGTCCCCTATACCATGGTTATTTGCTGACAGTTGTTTTTAGTTTTTATTTTTTCACTTACTTGAAACCTGAAACTATTTGGTGATGCTAGATAGAGAAACTGTGATACTTATTTTTTTCATTTTAATCATATATTTCACTATATCCATTAAGTACATTTTATTTGCTGCAATTATGCTAAGAGCAGTTGATAAATGATTCTTAATGTTATGGGCAGCTGAGTTAGTTAGAAATATAAGCAGTCAGACAGTGATATAGGGGAATGCAACTCCTGACCTACTATGTTGGGTGTGAGTTTAGATTCTCTAAAAGTGAAGAATGAGTAATTAGGAACAATGGAGGTAAGAGCAGAATATATTTTTTGACAGAAAGAAATTGACAGGATTTTGCTCTAGATGGGACATTTCAGCACTGGGAGGTGAGACCAGGGGACACTTACCTTGAGGTCACTTTCCCGTCTCCTATGCAACTTACCTGTGGCATGAAAAGAGTCCCAATCAGCTACTTGCACATCAGCAATGCCACCTTTAAGCACCACCGCAATGGAAAACTATATGTATGGCCCTACATGACATTTTTACTGTGTATTCTCTCTTTTACCACGCCAAAAATCCTATCATTTGGTTCCCTGACCAGTAAGGCAGATTGAGTGTCTCCTGGGAATCCCTCCCATTTTGAGTCCCTTTGCCTTAAAACCACCTGTTTCTTCCTCCTGGATGGTTTACTTGCCACTGCTAATATGCATGCAACAGAAACCTTACTCACTGAACATGGGTGAGATACCTTCTGTTTTTTTGTTTGTTTGTTTGTTTCTGTTCCTTAGCAAGCTTGTAACAGAAAACACATCCTGCCCTCCCCAAACAGGGTTACTAGTTTCCACACTCCTTAGGCCACACAGCTGGAGGTAACATGGAAATTTTATGTGCTGGGACCCCGCTCTGCTCTCTTTGGTTACCTGCCAAGAAGAGTGGGTGTTGGGACTTTGAATGTTACACTTTCAAAATAGATTATGATCTCTTCTGTTGTGTGTGACCAAGCACAGCTTCCATGTTCCTTGGGGGAGCTACAGCTCTTAGTTCCTGAGGTGAAATTGTTCTCTCAGCTCCCTTATAATTTGGTCATGGGGACCACTTCCTGCCCTTAAGAAAACATACTTCTTGGTGCCTGGTTCATAACCTTGGTGCTTTTGGCCTCTAAAAGGCTACAACAACCAAAAGCTGATCTTTTATTAATGCTTTTGTCACAATGGTGACAAGTTGGCCAAAACCCTTCATCTTTAGGCCTTCTTCACTTTAAGGACGTGGTTTTCTCTCACTCTGTCTTCTGTGATGGCCCAAGTACTCCTGGCTCACTCTGCTCCACCAGGATCTCTCCCTTCCCCTCACTTATGATGCGGCTCCTGTCTTTACAGGCTTCTCCCCATATGTTTCATACCAAATCCCACTGCTTTCTCAGCCAAAGGCTTCTGTACCCCCTGCATCATCCCCTCCTCCTCCTTCACTCCCCCAAAATCTTCAATCCTCCCTCTAGGGTCTCCAGTCTTTCCCCTAGGGTCTCTAATCCTTCCCTTAGCATTTCTCACAAGGCTCTGACTTCTCAATCCCCCTGCTCTAGCCATCTGGCTATTCTGAGGGTTCTTTTTGTCCTTCCCCTGAATCACCATTTTCTCTGTCTGCCCACCATACTGGGTCTCAGGCATTGCAGTCTTTTGGCAGGCCACATGGTTGCCAGCAGCCATGTTGATTACACACATGCACCTGCTGGGTTCATCTCTACTGCTGCTTTGGGAACAGGCTGGACCTAAAAGATTAACTAATATTTTTGTTCCTTCTTTTTAACTTTCTGAGCTACCTCAGGTTAACCATCAATTAGGTTCCTTTTCTGGTATTCTTATTTCAAGAGATCTCTATTAATTGATCTATAAGAAGGTTCACTCTACTCTATTTATCATAGTTCAAGTTGGCCAAATATATTTGAGTGCATTCTAATTTTATAAGACGATTGTCAGTTTATATATCTGTTGTCCACTTGTCCAATTGTCTGCTCTGTTAGCAACTTTTTCTTTTTACTTGAGCTCAACAATGTTTTCCTCAACATTTATATTTTCAGATCATGTAATAAAGGTTTATATGGGTAACAGATTTAAAAGACATGCTTCCACCTAAGTTGCCAGCTGGTCAAAATGATGCTAAAATTGGTTAAACAAAATCCCTTGGGATGAGGCAACATTAGATAGCACTCCAAATGATAAACAAGAAAGTGGCCACCTGGGAACTTTTTTAAAAATTTATTTTAATTTCAAAGAGATTAAAATAAAAGAGGACTTAACAAATGAGATTGGAGCACAACAATTTAAGCAACACAGTATTTCAACACAAGACAACCTGACCTTAGTGTCTCTTTCCTTGAAGTAGTTGAGTATATCTTCATACACAATAGTATCAAACATAACAAAAATTATAAAACCATTAAAGAGCATGAAAGTATTACAGATTATTCAGAACCAAATAACACAAAATGAACAATGGTTACTGTATTATCTCATTATCCATAAAATATTTGTTTATACTATCACACATAATAGGATCCAATAAGATACAACAAGATAGAACCAAGGAAACAGAAGACTAAAAGCATGTTAGCATTTCAAAACAAGATGATATTAAGTCAGCACTAGCTATTATAATGTCTTATTTTCTTCAAAATAGCTGTTCAAATAATCATAGATAATAAAATCAAACAACTCAGGATAAAACCATTCTGAGTAATGAATGGGAATATTATAAGGCTCCAAAGCAGTGTAATGGGGAAGCAGGATTACCACAAACTCTTATGTACTCTTACCACTTCTCACACTAGGGAGACTATATGGTATTTACACATGAACAATCAGGTACTTTAACCAGGTCAGCTTCACTGATGGGAGGTCCAAATAAACTCTTTAGCCTCATGGGAAAAAGTTCAAGTAAAGTTCATATTACTAAGACAATTCATTGTTGCTGATCTGATGGTATATTCATGCCTTCAAATATAAAATTGCGATTGTTTAGGATGACAAAGGTTTTCTTTCATATCTAGATGTCTTATGCCTTTTTCTTGTGTTCCAGCCTGGTGGTTTAGATCAGGCCAATATAAGGTCAACAGTCAAATAATAATTTTTAACAAAAATTTATGTAATGTAATAATGAGCAGTCCAAAATATGTCACAAAATTTTTCAGTGCTCAAATGTCAAAACACCCATGGTTAATAGAAAATAACACTTCCATTTAATGTTCTATATTGTTTTCTGCTTGTCCTGTACTATATCGTATTAATCCTCTGAATGTTTAACAGCTACAGTTAAGAGGTAATTATAAATTCCCTTTGGATTCCTTTTGCTATGATCCACCAGACATTTTCTAAAAACAAAAAAGGTTGTATGATGTAGGGGCAACAGAACAATGAGACCAGGAGTGGGGCTGAGACTGGGGCAGCAGCCAGGTCAGAGCCAGTCCAAGCCTGTCTGTCAGCACTGGCTCAGCCCTTAGGATAGGGATGCATTTGCTTGATGTTTTGTCTTGAGGCCTGATCCACAACAGGATGTATCCGTCTCCCCCATGGTTGCAAGGTATCTGGGCTTTTGCATAGGCAATTTCTAGGACCTAGTCCTGTCTCACTGACTGTACATTTCTAACTAACTCAGCTGCCTGTAACAACAAGGCTGGGACTTCAAAGGAGCAAGAGAATAAATTCAGATTGCTTATAGCCTTGAAAGAGACAATCACCTCCTGCTTTGGGCCAAATCTCAAGACAAATGCCAACAGAAATACAATCAAGTGCTAAGAACCAATAGTCCAAATAGTTCTGTATCACCCTGAAGAAGTCTAAGACTCACCATCCCAACCCCCTACAGGAAGAGCGCCTGCTGTTAAGGAACCCCACTTATTATGTGACATGCTCCCTGATTTGTTCCTAATTGAATCAATTTTACCTGAGCAATTGACCCTATTGGTTGAACACAGTTCTATCCCGCCTTATGCTCACCTTGCAAATTCCCATTCTTCACCTCTTTTGACCCATCTAACCTCCTGTTTTTACTCTATAAATACAGAGTCTTTGGCAACCCACTCAGGACCCTTTCTGTCTCTCAGACAGAAGCTTAATTTCTCTCAATAAATATATTCCATTCTTAAACTCCATCATTCTAAACATTATTCTTCTATTTTAGAGAACACAACTCATACCAGACATATAGTAGGTCAGGAGTTTCATTCTCCTCGATCATTAACATGAGCCAAATTAACATAAATATCTTTATGATTTGTCTGAATGCTTTTCCCTTTTCATGCAGTTTTAAGTGATCAATACAACTCACAGTGGTTGTATTCCTGGCAATGTATAAAGTTGTATATATCAGTCATTATAAATGTAAAATAATTGGTTTGAGTGTATAATTTAGCAAGAACTAGATATTGCCATGGCAGTAGGATATCTCATATAAAAGTGAATGTTCAAATAAAATTGTTCTGAACAATTTCTACATTACTGGCTGCTTCAACAATTTTATACATGAACTATGTATTTTTTCCTTTTTGTAGAAGGCTTCTATTATGTTATTGAAAGAAGTCTGTACATCTATAGGACCCTGTTTATATTTTGATGCTTTTTCTGCATTGAAGTTTATATGAAGATTTATTTTTATCTTAGGGTAAAACTCACTGCTTTGACACTGATGGAGTGAAGCAACAGTCCACTACATTAATTTCAATTATATATTCATGGCATTGATCATATGAATTACTGAGAATGTAAATTAAATATATACATAGACAAGAATCAGTACTGTTAGCATTTTTTGGTTCAATAGAGAAGCAGAATATAAGAAAAAGTAAAAGTGGCCTTTCAATTTAAGGAATGTGAGGAGGAGCCCAAAAAAAATCAAGATTTTGTTTTGTTTTGTTTTGTTTTGTTTTGTTTTTTTTACTATGGGGTTAGGGGTATATGTGACTTTTGCCTGGATGTGGAGATTGGAGCAGACATTTCTGTCATGTGATGAGCTGACTGGAATTTTCTTCAGGTCCCTGGGAAAGGAATGAGGATGTTGTAATCAGGGAAAAAAAGGAAGTGGCCATATGGTTAGCATCCCTGATTGGGCCTTCCACCATGTTCAACCACAACCAGGAGGTCCTGTAACTCATTCTAGGGCAAAACTCTTTCAAGTACATCCCTCAGTTTGAATGATGAAATGAAAATAAAGTTTCCAATGCTGGTGGTAAAAATTCACAAGAAATATTTTGAGTCATATCCTTAATAAATTGTAGATACCATAACCACAATTACAGGTCAGTTCACTTTCAGAAAACCGAAGCAGCACTTAAATGCCGGCATAAAGGCCTTCAATGAGAGTATCCCTGAAGAGGTGAGATCAAATTTATAGAACAAAAACTACTGCTCATTTATCTGAGTTCACTAAAGAGAAAAATTTATAATGCTGCTGCTACAGGGGAAAGAAAATCCTGACTTCTATGTCCAGTGTGAGTTTGTGCTCTCTAAAATTAAAGCACAAATTTTAGGAACAACAGAATTTAAGAGTACAATATATTTATTGGGAGAAAGAAAGCTGTCTGAGAGAGAGAAGGGGTCCTGAGTGGGTTGCCAAAGACTGCCTTTTCTAGGGACTTCTATAGAGTAAAATCATTTTGTGAGATGGATTTAAGGTGGGAATACTGGGAGCTCACAAGGCAAATATGCATAAGAAGGGACAGAAATATGGAGCCATTAAAATTAATAGTTCAGGTAAAAGTGTTTAAATTGCGATTAAATGGGGAAGCCTGTCACACAGAAAGTAGGCATTTTTATGCAGTAGTGACTTTTCAATTAAGGGGTTCAGAAGGTGACTCATGACTTCACCAGAATGATAGAATTTATTTGGAATATCAGGCTTTAGTGGAATGGTAACTGCTGACTTCCTCAGACTGCTGGAGAACCATTTCAAATATCAATCCTTACAATATGAATACATTTGCTTAATCTTTTGTCCTGAAGTCTGAGCTTAGCAGGAAGTGTCTGCCTTCCCTCTAGTTGAACGTATCTGGGCTTCTGCATGGGATACTTGGAGAACCTAGCCCTGTCTCACTGCCAAAATTATTTGACTAACTCGGCTGCCCATTACAGTATTGTTTGGAAAATTGAATACAAATGTCTTGTGCTCTGGGTTAATAATCTGGGGATGACAGTGTGCAAAGTATTTACCATTGTTGTCGCCTGATTAACATGTTTTGAAATTTAGTTTTAGTTTATTTTTAGCCTTGAAATCAAATGGAATTGGAAATAAAAAGCCTGAGGTAAATCTCTTTGGTATAAGCACTCCTCTGTGGATATCCGCACTATAGAAGACATTCAGCTCCAGAAGTCTACACTACAGTCTATCATTTGGGATCCACACTTGCAGGGAGGGGTTCCTTTCCTTGTTTATTCTTGACTCAGAAGAAGAGCAGTAGAGCAAGACTGAATCACTGAGGAAGAGGTGGGCTATATGAACTGTCCAATCAGATGAGCCACAGCAGGCGGTCTATTAGGTCTTTGTATCTGGGCATTATTGACCTGTTGTGAGCACAGTACTGGAGCAGAAAGTTTGCTGGATCTCATTTAGTGGTTTCAATGTCATGTGGCCTGATTAGTAAAGACCCTGGGAGATCCTCAAGCCACAGAATGTGGATGGGAGCCCAGAAATAGGGTGCAAATGGGCTAACCAGTTACAAGTGGTTAGAAGCAGTTCCCGTGTCTCAATCCTCAGGTATTTAGTTAGCTTCAGCTCCTGAGGTCCTCCAGCATTGGCTGTGGGTCATCCATTGTGCATTTTGCCTCTTTCTGGTGGCAAGAGTGACTCTACTTTCAGTTTGACAGCAGCAGATTCCAGTATCATCTTTGAAATTCTCTGTTGCCTTGGCACCTCCATAAGCTCAGTGAGGGAAGGAGCTTGGGGAGACCCTGACTCTGATGCATTTTGTAGCTGCTGCAAAAGTACTGAGGAAGGTCTCTGCTCTCATTGCTGTGAGAAGCAGACATGGAGCATCTGATATTTATAAATGTCTGTGATACGGGGCCTTATAGCCACAACTGCTCTCCTTAAACTTGTGTTTTTTTTTTTTTTTGTATTTAGAGTGATCTCCTAAATTTATAGTATGTTCTTTTATTTCCATCCTCATGACAGGTGTTGGCAAAGGTACTGAGTATTTGAAGATGTGTAGTGATGTGCCTCAGTGGAGGAAGGCTTCTCAAACACCTGGTGAACTCCTGTATATCATACAGGACAATACAAAAGAATTTTGAACGTAATTATTTAGGTGACACCTCTGCTCACAGACTGTTTGTGAGAACAGCCATGGATTTTTGAATTCTGAGAAAAATGAAGCATATATCAAAGTGTTATCAAGGGTAGGGTAAAGTGTGCTTGCTAAAGACAAATTCCAGAATCAACTGCCGGTTAAACTCTCATTGAAAAATGCCAAAATTTATGCATTTGCATGGACCCATACACATGGTATGAATGGAAAGAAATAGGCATGTCATCTCTGAATTAACAGCTGATTTAACAGCTTAGCTGATAATATACATTGTTTATCTATAGAAATTCTCTGCAATGGACTTTACTAAGTGGAGTAAAATAGAATCCCTAAATAGAAGTTGTGCTGCAGGGATATCCATAGTTAGGCATAAAGGGTTTTCTGTGTAGTGTGGATCCGAGGAGAATGGAAAGATTGTGCAAGTGATTCGCATGATACAAGGTGCCAAGAGCAGGATTTACAAGTGAGAAGATCTTCGCTGAAAATCGAGTAGTTCTTAGAGTAAACATGAAGTTAAATTTGGCTTCTGATTTCTTACTTGAGATGAATACCACCAACTCTGTCAATATTCAGTATTCCACATACCTGTTAACCCATGAATTATGTGTTTCAAACTTGAGATCTAATTTAGATTTTTTCTAATTATGTAGCAGTGTCATGATGCAAGAATTTGAATGTTTTTTCTTTTTTTTTTTTTTTTTTTTTTTTTTTTTTGTACCAAGGATTGAACTCATTAGTTCATGTTTGCCAGACAGGTGTTTATGCCACTGAGACAAATACGTAAACATAAATGTGTTTTTAGTATATTATGGAAATTATCAACATTCTTCCTCAGAATGTCTTGAAAGTTCTTGGAATGTTACTATATTGTATGGATATAATTTTTAAAACAAACCAATGGTGTTTTGTGCAGTAAATTTTCAAGTTTCATTTTTTGTGGGGTTTTTCAGTCAAGGTTTTTCTATTTCAGACAGCTCTATAACTGAGGCTGGCCTCTAACTCAAGGCAGTTCTCTTGCATCAGCCTCCCAAGATATATTTCTTATTTCTGAGTGAAAGTTGATCACTTCGTGACCCTGAGCTATAATTTGCAACTTGTGCCTTGTTTCATTGTTTATACATTGTTTACCTACACAGTTTTCCATTATCATTTGAGTTATTATTTATGTACCATATTTGATGTTATTTTGTTTTGTTATAAGAAACTAAATTCAAATTTCAAAATGCTGCTTAAGTATATTAAGAACAAAGGACTCGATGACCTAAATGACATTTGAAGAGATATCATCTGTAGTCTATCAAAGTGATTCCAGAGATATTTGCATACCCCTTTGCTTTGTGGATGCTGGTCCTGCAGGATCCCACTGTGAGCTCTGCTTCAGAGACAGTGGGGACACAGGGACCTTAGCAGTGACTCAGCACAAAAATCAGTGCTCTCATTTGGCTTTGAGTTGCAATCTAACATCCAAATTACTTTTTCAAAAAATGTGTCTATACATAAAATTAATCACCAAGACATGGAATTAAGCTTTGAAGAATTCAGTCTCCATTCAGCTGTGGTGTTTGATTCTACTTTGTTTAGTTTAGTTTTGTTTTATTGAGACAGGATTTCACTATGTGTATCACTCGATTTTTTAAAAATTTTATTTAAGAGGAAAAAGAGAAAAACACAAAACAAAACAAAGTGGTGTAAGGGTACACGTAATACAGAACTACAAAAAAAAAAACAGTAAGAAATCACCTGTTAATAGAATATATATTATCATTTTAGAAGTAGTTGCTCAAATCACAGTATCAAAGAATACAAAGTGGGCATTCAAACAGAGAGACTGCAAACAACTGTGTTCAATGATCCAAAAACATTAATATAGTCAGTTATTTAACACCCCTAAACACACTTGCTGTTATATCCATTAGAGCTCTTTTTTTCCCCCTCTCTTTTTTACAACAAAATTTACACATTTTGGATTTTATTACTCCTTAGTTCTTATTACTTTTTTGGGGGGAAGAGAATAAACTCAAATATGGCAAAACAAAGCTGTCAGTCAAAACAAAGGGTAGACATAGCACATGATGTAGAACAGAGTACAAGTTTATCAACAATGGTTATCAACGATGTCTCTTGTTTCCTTAAAAAGAGTTGTCCATCTCATTAGATATTATAAAGTTGGGCAAAACGGTAGAGAACAAAACCAATAAACCTTAGGCATTGTGAACATTACACGATTTCCAACGGAGACAATAGTCAAACCAGAATGGGCATCTTAGTGAATCTTATTGCCTTCAAAGTAGTTGCCTATACCCTCAAACTTGATACTATCATACAGAATGGAACAGAGTCTAATCAGTCAAAACAAGATCGTGGGAGTATTACAGGACTTCAAATCAGGTTAATAGGAAATCAAAAAGAGTTACTATTATATATCCTGCTGTTTTTTTTAATTTTTCCCCTTAATTAAAACAAGCATAAGATAATGAAATAATTTTTTTAAAGAATAAGGGAGAGATTGAGATAAAACAGGACATAACAATATAACAATACAGGTCAAACCATGATTGTTTCAGCAATCTAGTTCTTCACCACCAAATAAACTGACTTAATAGTAGTTACCATAGTGTCTGTCTTTTTCCTTGAAATATTTGCATAAAATTTCATATGCTATAGCTTCAAATATTTCCATATCAAGAAGCCCAGAATAAAGCCTTTATAATTAATAAGTGAAAACTTTATAAGGCTTCAAGACCACATAATGGGGAATCATGATTACCACATACTTTTATATATTTGAATCATTACTTACATTAGGGAAACTATTTGGTATTCACACATGTGAGATTGATTTATTTCACTTATGAGTATGGTCTCAAGCTGCGCCCATTTATTGATAAATATCTCAATGTGATCCTTCTTTATAGCTGAATAATACTCCATTGTATAGAAATACCACAACTTTTTTATCCATTCCTCAGTTGATGGACACTTGGGTTGTTTCCAAGATCTGGCGATTACAAATTGTGCTGCTATAAACATAGGTGCACATATATCACTGTTGTATGATGCTTTCAGTTCTTCTGGGAATATGCCTAGAAGTGGAATAGTTGGAATAAATGGGATTTCCAATCCCAAATTTTTGAGAAATCTCCAGACTGACCTCCACAAAGGCTGCACCAGTCTACACTCCCACCAACAGTGCAGGTGAGTTCCTTTTTCCCCACAGCCTCTCCTGCATTTGTTGTTGTTGGTTTTCTTGATCCTGGCCATTCTTTCAGGAGTGAGATGGTATATCAGTGTGGTTTTAATTTGCATTTCTCTAATGACCAATGATGATGAACATTTTTTCATGTATTTATTTGCCATTTGCATTTCTTCATCTGAGAATTGCGTATTCATCTCAGATGCCCATTTTTGGATTGGATCTTTGAATTTTGGAGGTTTGAGTTTTTTTAATTCTTTATATGTTTTAGACAAGAGTCCCTTGTCTGAGAGAGAGTTCACTAAAATCTTTTCCCAGTTTGTGGGTTTTCTTTTCACTATGCTGGAGATTTCTTTTGACATGCAGAAACTTTTTAATATGAAGTGGTCCCAGTTATTGATTCTGGGAAGTATTTCCTGTGCAGTTTGAGTCCTGTTCATGAATTCTCTACCTACTCCGATGTCTCCAAGGTTTCTACCCAATTTGTCTTCCAATAGATTTAGTGTTTCTGTTTTAATATTCAGATCTTTGACCCATTTAGATTTTAATTTAGTACATGGTGATAGACATGGGTCTAGCTTTAGTTTTAGGCAAGTGGAGCCCAGTTTTTCCAGCACCATTTATTAAAGAGACTGTCGTTCTTCCAATGAACCTGCTTGGCTCCTTTATCAAAGATAAGGTGGTTGAGTATGTTTGTAGTTGTGGTTGTATCTTCTAATCTATTCCATTGATCTTCGGCTCTGTTTTGATTCCAATACCATGTTGATTTTACTACTGTTGCTTTGTAGTATAACTTCAAGTCAGGGACTGTGATGCCTCCTGCTTTGTCTTTGCTGCTTAGAATTGCCTTTGCGATTCTAGGTCTCTTCTGGTTCCAGATGAAATTTAGGAGTGATTTCTCTAGATCTATAAGGTATGTTGATGGTATTTCTATTGGGGTTGCACTGAGTCTCTATAACAGTTTTTGGAGAATGGGCATCTTCACAATGTTTGTTCTTCCTATCCATGAGCAAGGGATGTCTTTCCATTTTCTGAGTTCATCCTCAATTTCCTTTTTCAGTGTATTAAAATTTTCACTGTATATGTCTTTCACTTCTTTCATAAGAGTAATTCCTAAATATTTCAGTTTTTTTCTTGCTAATGTGAATAGTCCAGTTTCTCTTATTTCCCTCTCCTGTGATTTTGTTGTTCGTGTATAGGAATGCTATTGATTTCTGAGTATTGATTTTGTATCCAGCCACATTACTGAATTTATTTATTGTATCTAAGTGTCTTTCAATGGAGTTTAGGGGGTCTTCTATGTAGAGTATCATGTCATCTGCAAACAATGATAATTTAACTTCTTCTTTTCCTATCTTTACCCCTTTTATTTCTCTTTCTTGCCTAATTGCTCTGGCTAGTACTTCCACTACTATATTAAATAGGAGTGGTGATAAAGGACATCCTTGTCTTGTGCCTGATTTTAAAGTAAAGGCTTTCAATTTTTGGCCATTTAGTATGATGCTGGTTGTTGGTTTGTCATAAATGGCCTTTATTATACTGAGGTAAAGACCATCTATTCCAATTTTCTGTAAAGTTCTTATCATGAATAAATGTAGGACCTTATTAAAAGCTTTTTCTGCATCTATAGAAATGATCATGTGATTTTTATTTTTGGCTTTATTGATATGGTGGATTACATTTATTGATTTGCGTATGTTGAACCATCCTTGCATTCCTGGGATGGATCCCACTTGGTCATGGTGTATAATCTTCTTGATGATTTGCTGCATCCTATTTGCCAATATTTTATTGAGGATTTTTGCATCTGTGTTCATTAGGGAGATCAGTCTATAGTTGTCTTTTTTAGTTGGATCTTTCTCACGTTTTGGTCCTAGAGTAATATTTGCTTCCAGGAATGACTTAGGAAGGATTGCTTCCCTTTCAATTTCATTGAATAGTTTGAGGAGTGTTGGCATTAGGTCTCCTTTGTATTTCTTGTAGAATTCTGCAGTGAATCCATCTGGGCCTGGGCTCTTCTTGGTGGGTAAGGACTTAATTACATTTTCAATTTCATTAACAGAGATTGGGTTATTCAACAGTTTTACATCCTCTTGATCTAGCTTTGGTACTTCATACGCTTCTAAGAATCTGTCTATTTCTTCTGTGTTATCAAACTTTTGAGAGTAGAGGTTTTTGAAATAGGTGTTGATGATCTTCTGTATTTCTATTGGGTCTGTAGTGATTTCACCTTTTTCATTTCTTATTGCATGAATTTAAGCTTTTTCTTCCCTTTTTTTAGTAAGGTTGGCTAGGGGCTTATCGATTTTATTTTTTCTTTCAAAGAACCAACTCTTTGATTCATTGATTCTTTGGATTGTTTTCTTAGTCTCTATTGCATTGATTTCTGCTCTGATTTTTATAATTTCCTCTCTTCTTTTGGCTTTGGGCTTGACTTGCTCTTCTTTTTCTAGCCGTTTGAGGTATAGCATCAAGTTATTTATTTGTATTCGTTCTGTTTTCCTGATGTGGGAACTCAGTGCAATAAATTTTCCTCTCAGGATGGCTTTCATTGCATCCCACAGATTCTGGTAAGTTGTATCTGCATTTTCATTTTCTGTTAGGTATTGTTTGATTTCTTCTTTAATTTCTTCTGTGACCCACTGATTACTCAAGAGTGTGTTATTCAGTTTCCATGTGTTTGCGGGATTTTTGCTGTATCTTTTATCATTAATTTCTAATTTCAGAGTGCTATGATCTGATAACATGCAAGGGATGATTTCAACTCTTTTGCATTTGTTTAAATATGTTCTGTGAGCTAATATATGGTCTAGTTTAGAGAATCATCCATGTACTGCTGAGAAGAATGTGTATTCTGATGTTGTTGGGTGGAACATTCTGTATATGTCTATCAAACCCATTTGTTCACAGGTGTGATTCAGTTCTGTTATTTATTTGCTCATTCTCTGTCTGGTTGATCTGTCCCTTGGTGTCAATGGCGTATAAGGTCTCCTGTTACAATTGTGTTACTGACAATTTGAGTTTTCATTTCTGTTAATAATTGTTTTATATAACTGTGTGCTCTGGAGTTTGGTGTGTATATATTTAAGATAGTTATCTCTTCCTCTTGGAGTTTTCCCCTTATGAGTATGTAGTGACCTTCTTTGTCCTTTATGGTCATTGTTGGTTTAAAGTTCACATTGTCTGCAAACAGGATGGCTACTCGTGTCTTTTTTTGGATTCCTGCTGCATGAAGTATTGTTTTCCATCCTTTGGCTTTCAGTCTGTGAGTATCCTTCTAGGTTAGATGGGTTTCCTGTAAACAGCATATGGTTGGATTTTGTTTCTTGATCCATTCTGCTAGTCTGTTTCTTTTGATTGCTGCATTGAGACCATTTACATTAATGGTTATTACTGTTAAATGCTGGTTTATTGTAGGAATGTTATCTCTCTGCTGTTGCATCTTTATCTTTCTGTTCTGTTTAACTATTTGTTTTGCTTAGTGGTTTTTTCCTTTGTGTATCTAAACTGTTTTTCAATATTTTTTGCAGGGTTGGTTTGGTGTTCATGAAGTTCTTCAGCTGTTCTTTGTCATGGAAGTATTGTATTTCACCATCAATTTTGAATGATAGTTTTGCAGGATATATCAGTCTAGGTTGGAAATCATTTTGCTTTAGGATCTGGAATACTTCACTCCAAGCTCTTCTTGACTTTATTGTTTTTTGATGAGAAGTCTGCTGTGATTCTGATAGGTTTGCTTTTATAAGTGATCTACTTTGAAGACAATAAGATTCACTAAGATACCCATTCTGGTTTGACTATTGTCTTCTTTGGAAGTCATGTAATGTTTACAATGCCTAAGTTTTATTGGTCTTGTTCTCTACTGTTTTGTCCAACTTTATAATATCTAATGAGATAGACAATTCTTTTTAAGGAAACAAGGGACAATGTTGATAACCGTTGTTGATAAACTTGTACTCTGTTCTACACCATGTGCTATGTCTATCCTTGGTATTGACTGACAGCTTTGTTTTGCCATATTTGACTGTATTCTTCCCCCCCCCAAAAGTAATAAGCACTAAGGAGTAACAAAATCCAAAATGTGTAAATTTTGTTGTAAAATAGAGAGGAAAAAAAAAGAAAAAGAGCTCTAACGGATATAACAGCAAGTGTGTTTAGGGGTGTTAAATAGCTGACTATATCAATGTTTTTGGATCATTGAACACAGCTGTTTGCAGTCTCCCTGTTTGAATGTCCACCTTGTATTCTTTGATACTGTGATTTGAGGAACTATTTTCAAGATGATAATATGTAATCTACTAACAGGTGATTTCTTACTGTTATGTTTTGTTTTGTTTTGTTTTGTTTTGTTTTTTGTAGTTCTGTATTATGTGTACCTTTACACCGCTTTGGTTTGTTTTGTGTTTTTCTCTTTTTCCTCTTAAATAAAAAAAATAAGTGATCTGTCTTTTCTCTCTGACAGCTTTTAATAATCTATTCTTGTGTTGGATTTCTGGGATGGTGATTATTATATGTCTGGATGTAGTTTTATTTTGGTTATGACTATTTGGAGTTCTATATGCTTCACTGATCCTGATGTCAGTTTCTGATTTCATGCTTGGGAAATTTTCAGCTATTACTTCTCTAAATATCCTCTTGACATCCTTTATGTTGTCTCCTTCTTTTTCATTAATTCCTATCATTCTTATGTTATTCTTCTTTGCATCATCTTGCAATTGTTGAATTGTTGTTTCCTGATTCCTTGTTATTTTTAAAAGATCTTTCCTTTCCTGTTCACTAGCTGCAATCCTGTCTTCAAGGTCTGAAATTCTATCTTCACTTTCATTAAGGCGGTTTTTACAACATTCAGTGGAGTTTTTTATTTCCTGTATATCTTGTGCATCTGCATTATGTATTCTGTTTGTTTCTTATATTGCTCATCTAGGGATTCTATCTTTTTGTTTAGTTCCTGCAATTTTTTATCTGTGTTTTCTTTAGATATATTCACAATCTTTTTCATTTCTTTTATCATTTCTTCCTTTATCTGGGAGATTATTTCGAGTTTGAATTTCTTTAAAGCTTCCTGGAGTTGCTTGTCAATTTCAGTAGCTATTGTGTCCGATATCTGAGGCGGATGGGATATATTTTCTTCTATATACATTTCTGCTAGGGTTTCTTGAGATGGGCTGGAGGTTTGAGGTTGTAATTTGGTCTTTCATTTTGTCATTTTCCTATATTTCTGTGTTTCAAGTGTTATATGAAAGCTTCCTCAGGATCTGTTGAAAATCCCCCTCTATGTTTGCAGCTACTGAGACTGGCACCACGCTACCCCAAGCCACTGGGCCTGCAGAACCAATGGTCCTCCTCTGCCTGCTCAGAACTCCACAGTTTCAGACACGCTGGGCCTCAGGGACACTGTGCACTCACCTGCCCCTTGGAAGCTCCACAGCTCTCCAATCGCAGCCGGGTTAGGGTACTCACCACAGGCCGCAGTGCCTCAGGAACCTGCGATCCCTCCCTGCTTGCAGAGATATCCACAGTCCTCCAGACACATGGAGAGGCCGATGCAGGCACCACAGATCTGCCCAGCCCCTCCTCTGCACACCGATGGCTAGGCGCGGCAGCGAAACAGGCTGGGCTCTGGGGATAGTGTGGGCCGGCCCACCTGTCGAAAGCTCAGCAGTTCTCCAAGTGTGGTATCACTGGATTTGAAACCTGTATGGTGCCTACAATTTCCTTGCCTTCACAACAGCCCTCCTCTCTCGGCTTCTTGAGTCTTGGGATTATAAATATGCACCAACTCTGCTTTTGATTCAGATTTTTATGAGAGAATTTAAGATATCCCAGGCCGTGAGTCTCAATCTTCCTTTGAGAAATATATGTATGAATTTTTTGTATCATACTTTTATCACTTGGCCACTCAGCAGTTATCCCCCTAACATCACTTGGGAAGCACATTTGTTTATGCACTGACTATACTGAGTGTCACCGGGGCAGTTGTCATTTTAACCAGTTGATTCTTGTATTGAACACATTACAATAGTCACTTTTATATTTGTTGTTATTTTAGAAAAACTAACAAATGTATGGAATTTTTAATTATCTTTTATTTAAATAATTGTACTGGTAAGGACTTATGTATAAAGCCTTAGGCTAAGTGTGATTCCATTAGTCCCAGCATCAGCAGAGGATGAGATGGAACAATCATGGCTTTGAAGCTGACTTTGGGAGGCAATTTTGCTAGATGATTTAGCAGAATGTGTGGTAGTTCTTTTTATACCTGCATTTGAATTTTAAGGAAACAGGTAAGTTTAGGTCAAGAATATAAATGTAGGATAGGATAGCTGAATCATGAAAATCATGAATTCTTTTTTTTGGCCCAGGAAATGTGCGTTTCATGGTAATTTGTGCAGCAGTGTTAAATATGCATCTATTAGAGTAAAACATAGTGCAACATGAATGAGGGAGGCATTCTACGTTCTGAAAGTAGAGGCATTATCAAAACTTTTTTACTCAATGCTACTGCTGCTGCTTTTTATACAAAATAAGATAGGGCAACAAAACATGAAAAATGATTATATAATAATTTAATACTCATGCACAAATGAAGAAGCCAAAAAAGAAACAAACCAAAAAAAAAAAAAAGTCAAATAAAAAAGAATGAAGAAACAATCTACAGGATAGTAGAAGACTGCATGTTACTCCATGACAGCTAACATGTAAATCCAATAGAAATGTGAAATGAATACACACTTTTCAGAACAGGTACAAAGTGTCAAGAAATACCTGAAGAACTATTGAGCATTTATGCACAATAGAGAAATGCAGATCAGTACACCATCTCATTGCAGAGACAAATCAACACAAGACCAAAAGAACACTCATGAGATGGCAGGGGAAAAGAAACTATTTAACATTGTTGGTGGAAATGTAGGAAAGTACTTCAACCACTACTGAAGTCAGTGTTCAAAGTATTCAAATGATTAAACATAGTAAGTCCACTAAGTGCAGTGCTTCCTTTAATGGGTCTCATACTCCAAGATCTAAGGACCCATTGCAGGGATTCATGCATATTCCTGTTTACTGCAGCAATAGTCACTTTTCTGTGGAAAGCAGCAGCAAGCACTGCTCCATCACCACCAAATGCCAATGATGAACAACAAATACTCATCAGTGTACTCTATTTAGTAAATGATATGGTATTTTATTATGAAATGGGCTCTAAGTTAGGTTTTTATAGTATGATAAGCATGATATAAGCATGATAGTCATGCTAATGTAACAAGGCCATCACTATTACACTCGTGTTAATTATATTTGAACTGTTTTTCTTTTGGTGGCAACATCTTGCTATGAAGTTCAGGTTGGATTTTGGATCACTTTATAACCCAGAGTGGTCACAAACAATTCTCCTGCCTCAGCCTCTCAAGTGCTTGGTTACACACCCATGCCATCAGGCCCAGTTTAGATTTGGAATGTTAAGTTCATATTCAGTTTTTTTTTTTTTAAATTTCAACTGTTTTGGTGGTTAAAGTATTTCCACATTTTACCTCCAGCATCTATAACTTCTGTGACCTTATTGAGGTGGTGATGTACATACCACCATCCTCATGACATTCTCTCATGGGTCCAGTGTTGTCAGTGTACTGCAGTGAGACTTATGTGTACAAATGTATATAACTGTTTGTTTTTCTACTTTCCTTCAAAAAGATTTTAAAATTGCCTTATATAATCAATAACCTTGTCTACAGTTTGAGGCACATGCCCACAGTTAAGTAGAGTGCAGCACACACACACAGGAAAGAGACCACATAGTTCCTATGAGAGGTTTGTCAAGGCACATGAGAAGACAACTCTGTGGAGATATGTGTTCCTGATTATTACATTTGAATTTGCCTTAGGTTTTCTCACTGTTGTTTGTGGGGGGTGTACCAGATGACTACTTTATGATATGGAGTTATAAA
The DNA here is from genome assembly GCF_034190915.1 of Cavia porcellus. Taxonomy (NCBI): domain Eukaryota; kingdom Metazoa; phylum Chordata; class Mammalia; order Rodentia; family Caviidae; genus Cavia; species Cavia porcellus. Next base: position 8,922,278 of record NW_026947515.1, read on the forward strand.
GTGTCCTTTTTTTTTGTACAGAGGATCAAACTCATGACTTTGAGCTTGCTAAGCAGATGCTTATGCCACTGAGATCAATCCTCAGCACTTACAAAGTCTGTTTTGGAATTTAAGTATCTGAAGAACTGCATTGGTGGTGTGGCCCTCTTAGTAATGTCAACTTGGATCACCCAGTGAACTGAGGCACCATTATTTTGGGCATAGAGCATCCATTGAAGGATTGTTGCAAACATCATCAAAGGAGAAATGGAGGGGAAGGTGCTGGGTTGTTGATTCTCATGGAGAAGCTGGTATCACAGTTTTCCAGATATGAACACAGACATCATCATCATCATCAGAGGAGGAGCACAGTAATTCATTAGTACTATGCATGGCTACTGTTTTCTTTTGCAGATCTAAGGCCCTCATCCTGAGTTTTTTGTCTTGGCTCCAATATTGATCACTCAGGCTGATGGCACATATGCTGTGCCCAAGTGCACAGACTTTGTAGGTTCCAACAATGAACTTTGACACTTCCTGGTAAACAACTTTGATAGAGACTTGCATGAGACATTGGGAGTGCCTCTAGGTCTGCAGGGAAACTTGTGTTGGTTCTTGCCATGGGCTCTAAGTGTTCAGCAGGACTTAAGAAGTATATTGTCATAGGATTCAGATTGTCAGCTGGATTCTTTAGGTATGTAGTATGTGGTCAGATCTACACCTCTCTAAATCTGACTTTTTGGGAGTGAATATTTTAATATAATCTTATTAATTATAAGTTGCATATTAAATCTCTTTCCTTGCAAACCCTGACTACAATAGATGGGAAAGGGTAAGAGGTGACATTTTTCAGACATGACAAAGTTCTTTAGTTAGCTAATGCTCCATGCCACTTTTCTCATGTGGAGAAGCCCAGCTATATCAGTAGCTTGGCTTTGAAGGCTGTTGATAGATTCTCTACAGATATTAAGGCATTACATTCTGTGTTGCATGATCAAGAAGCACATGGGGTAGGAACCTCCATGGTGCTTCCTGTCACCTGAACCTAGCCTTGTAGCCTATACTGTCTGGCCTCTGTGTACTTGAATTGCCAATAAAAGATGCAGTCATTTTATATTGACAAATAATTTGCAAGTATTGGCATGTTATTTCTTGCTGTTGTATCTTTAACTTTCATGACAAAGAACATCTAAGAAATTTATGACTACCAAGCCAACCCTGCAAAGAATAATGAAAGACAGTTTTGATATTCATAGAATAAAACTGCTAAGTAAGGCAGACAATTAACCAGTATGGAACGATAACGTGTCAACAATAAACCAATATATAACAGTTATAAACATTAATGTGAATGGGCTCAATTGACCAATTAAAAGAAACAGACTGGTAGAATGGATCAAGAAACGATGGCCAATCACATGCTGTCTACAAGAAACCCACCTAACCCAAAGTGAAACTCACAGACTGAAAGTGAAAGGATGGAAAACAATATATCATGCAACAGGAAGTGAAAAAAAGAAAAACAAGGGTAGTTATTTTGTTTGCAGACAATGTGAACTTCAAACCAGGAATGATTCTAAGACATAAAGAAGGTCACTACATACTGGTTAGGGGAGAACTTCAAGAGGAAGAGATAACTATCTTAAATATATATGCACCACATTCCAGAACACAAAGTTATCCAAAGCAATTATATATAGAAATGAAAAATCAAATAAGCAATAACTCAATTCTAACAGGAGAACTTAACACACCATGGACACCAAGAGACAGATAAACCAGGCAAAAATCAGCAAAGAAATAACAGGACTAAATCACACCTGTCAACTAATGGACCTGATGGACATATACAGAGTGTTACACACAACAAAATCAGAATAAATATTCTTCTCAGCATTACATGGGATATTCTCTAAAATAGCCCATATACTAGGCCACAGAACATTTTTAAATAAATGCAAAAGGTTTTAAATTATCTCATGCATTTTATAGGATCATAGAACCATGAATCTAGTAACTAATGATAAAAGAAACTGCAAAAATCACACAAACACATGGAAATTAAATAACACACTCTTGAGCAATCTGAGGGTCACAGGGGAAATTAAAGAACAAATTAAATGATATCTAAAAGCAAACAAAAATACACATACAACTTACTGGAATGTGTAGAATGCAATAAAGCAGCCCTCAGAGGATAATTCATTGCACTGACTTCCTACATCAGGAAAACAGAATGAATACAAAGAAAGAACCTGATGCTACACCTCAAATATCTAGAAAGACAAGAGCAAGTGAATCCCAAAGTCAAAAGAAGGGAGGAAATTATAAAAATCAGAGCAGAAATTAATGCAATAGATACTAAGATCACAATCTAAAGAATCAATGAATGAAAGTGTTGGTTCTGTGAAAGAATAACTAAAATTGATAATCACCTAACCTACCCTATTTTAAAAAGGGAAGAAAATGCTCAAATTCATGAAATAAGGAATGCAAATGACAAAATCACGACAAACTATTGGGAAATTCAGAAGATTATCAACACCTATTTGAAAATAATCTACGTTCATTGGTTTAATAATACAAAAGAAATGGACAGATGCCTAGAAATATATGAATTACCAAAGCTCAATCAAGATGATGTAAAACTATTGAATAAATCTGTCTCTATTAAATAAATTGAAAACATAATAATTCTCCTTACATACAAAGAAGAGCCCAGGCCCAGATAGATTCACTGTGGAATTCTTCAAGATATACAAAGAAATTTATTGCCAGCACTCCTCAAACACTTCAGTGAAATCAAAAGAAAATCAATTCTTTCTTAATCATTCCTGGAAGTAATAATATTCTAGTTGCAAAACCTGTGAAAGACCCAACTAAAAAAGAGAACTACAGGCCAATCTGCCTAATGAACACAGATACAAAAATCCTCAATAAAATATTGGCAAACAGGAAGCAGCAAATCATCAGGATGATACACCACAAACAAGTGCCATTCATCCCAGTCATGCAGGGATGTTTCACTATATGTAAATCAATCAATGAAATCCACCATATCAATAAAACCAAAGGTAAGAATCACGTGAGCATTTCTATTGATGTAGAAGAAGCTTTCCATAAGGTGCATCTTCCATTCATGAAAAGAACCTTACAGAAAATTGGAAAAGATGATCTTTACCTAAATATGATATAGGTCATCTATGACAAACCAATAGCCAGCATCATATTAAATGGCAAAAAGATTAAGGCCTTAGGGTTCATGCATAGGAAGACTAAATAATGTGAAAATGCACTTTCTCTCAAAAGTGTTATACAAGTTCACTACAATCCCAATGAATATAGCATCAACATACCTCATAAATATAGAGAAATCACTCCTAAAATTAATCTGGAACCCGAAGAGAACTAGAATAGCAAAAACATTTCTAAGCAGCAAAGGAAAGGCAAGAGGCATCACAATCCTTGAGTTGAACTTATACTACTAAGCAATTATAATAAAATCAACATGGTATTGAAATAAAAACAGATCTAAAGATCAGTGGAATAAATTAGAAGATACAACCACAACTACAAACAAACTCAACTATCTTATCTTTGATAAAGGGGCCAAACATGTTCACTGGAAGAACCACAGTCTCTTAAGTGAATTGTGCTTGAAAAACTGGCTCACTATAGGCCAAAAACTAAATCTAGACCGATTCCTATCAAAATGTACTAAAATAAAATGTAACTGGATTAAAGATATGAATATTATAACAGAAACACTAAATCTGTTGGAAGATAAATAGGGTACAATTCTTGAAGACATAGAAGTAGGTAGAGAATTCATGAACAGGAATCAAACCCCACAGGAAATACTTCCCAGAATCAATAACTGGGATCACATCTTATTAAAATGTTTAGGCATGTCAAAAATGAAAAAGACAAAAAAAAAAAAAAAGAAATCTCCAGCATAATGAAAACAAAAACAAAAACAGAAACTGGGAAAAAAATCTTAGTGAACCATCCCTAAGACAAACGATTTCTGTCTAAAACATATCAAATTTTTTTAAACAATCAGACCCCCAATATTCAAAGATCTAATGCAAAAATAGCATTTGAGATGAATGTATAATCCTCAGATGAAGAAATGCAAATGACAAAAAAATACATGAAAAAAACCTTCCTCATCATTACTCATGGGAGAAATTCAAATTAAAACCACACTGAGATTCCATCTCACTGCAGGAAGAATGGCCAGAATCCAGAAAACTACCAACAACAAATGCTGGGGAGGATGTGGAGAAAATGGAACTCTCCTGCACTGTTCTTGGGAGTTTAGACTGGTGAAACCATTATGGAGGTCAGTATGGAGATTTCTCAAAAAGATGGGATAGGAAGTCCCACTTGATCCAGCTATTACACTTCTAGGTATATTCCCAAAAGAAATGAAAGCATCATACCTCAGTGATATATGTACACCCATTTTTATAGCAGCACAATTTTTAATAGCTGGACCTTGGAAATAGCCTAAGTGTCTGTAAACTGAGGAATGGATAAAAATCTGTGGTATTTTAATTCAATGGAGTACTACTGAGCTATAAAAATGATCACATTGAGATATTTATAAATAAATGGATGCAACATGAAACCTCACTCACACATGAAATAAATCAAACTCATATGTATAAATACTGTATACTCTCCCTAGTGTAAGTGCCAGTTAAGAGTACATAAGAGTTTATGGTAATCATGATTCCCCATTACATTGCTTTGGAGACATATAATATTCCCATTCATTAGTTGGAATGATTTTATCCTGGGTTGTTTGATTTTATTATCTGTGATGGTATGAACAGCTATTTTTAAGAAAATAAGACTTTATAATAACCACTGTTAATTTAATATCATCTTGCTTTGAAGTGCTGCCATGCTTTTGTTCTTCTGTTTCCATTGGTGACATCATGTTTTACCTTATTGGATTTTATTACGTGTGATAGTATAAACAAATCTTTTATGAATAATGAGATAATATAATAACAATTTTCCATTTTCTGTTATTTGGTTTTGAATGTTCTGTAATCATTTCATTCTCTTTAATGGTTTTATACTATTTCATTGCGCTTGGTACTATTGTATATGAAAGTATACTCAACGATTTCAAGGAATGGGAAATTATGGTAGCTACTGATATATCGGGTTGTCTTGTGATAAAATACTGTGTTGCTTAAAATTGTTCTGTTTTGAAAAAATATAATTTGCAAGTCTCCCAAATCTTTTACTGATTTTGCTGATGAGAAAAAAATGAAGGATGCACAATCTGAGTTCCCAATAATCAATTATTACAACTCTCTAGACCTATCTGAACTCATGGAAATGCAACTATAGACTCCCCCTATTCCATCTAGAATTGGCCTTGAACCTAAGTGGTTCTGCAACATGTTACTAGACTTCTACAAGCGCAAGAGGGATAAGTTTCTCAGAGCCTCCCTTCTCATTTTTGGTTTACATTTACACAGTGTGTAAAAATGCCATGTCTCTATGGTCAGCAGACCCTCATATCTTTGCTTTAAACTACTGTTTCTGCCATCAATACTCTATTAACATTGTCTCACTAACCTATTTGTGTTATTCAAACAACTCTAGATAAAATGCAATTTTAATTTTCAATTGAGCTAATGAGTTTCACACTGCCTTTTCTCATTTTCTTATAGCATTTTGCACTTTTAATTTTTCCTTATTATCACCACTATGAGTTTCATACTCACTTGGTCTAAAAATATTATGCATGCTGAGAAACAGTATCGATGAAAAAAAAGTGTTACTCTGTCCTCAGCATCTCCTGGCTCAGACTGACAAATTCTCTTCTGCTGAGCATGGTGATTAAGCATAAATGTGATGAGATAGGGCAAATGTCTATCAGTATTCAGTGAAATTGAAAGGCCATGTCTGGGAGTGAGAGAAAGTGTCAGTGATGAATGAGACCTGAGTGATGTGCATTTGTTATTGATGTAATTATATGCAAAGATGTTGGAGCCATTGAAGCTGAATATACATGCAAGATGTGGCATGGCCTGGGCATCAGTGAACTGAGAATGAGGAGACATCACAGAGGGAAAGTTAGGGTAATATAGTTTTACTAAATTAGCATCATTTGTTGCTCTGAGGGATCCTTGAACCCCTCCTAAGATCCTGCTCAGGTTTCCTCCATTATCCAGTAAACTCCTTTCTGGTTCTTATTAAATATTTGCTACCCAGCATCATTCAGCCAGGTGGCTAGCAGACTTATGAGCTCTGGCAAGACTTTTACTTCTCCTACAGTCCTAAAGATTGTTTCACTTGTTTCATTGTTTTGGGCCTTTCCCGGAACCCATAATCTTGTTGCCTGAACAGGGACTCTAGAGTGGAGATGTCTGATGTAGAGTGTAACTTATATTTGTTGAGTTCCTGGGGTGGAATACAGCCTCCAAAGCATGTCTATTTCACTTTTTTTGGAAAATCCTTTGATTTTTTTGGAAAAAAATCCCTTGACCCATTAAATCATGGAGAATTCTGTGTCTGAAGTGCAACAGAAATATAATACCAAGTGCTTTTCCTTAGGAAGGTCGGCCATGTTACTTTCAAGGATAGTTTGGTACACCTCGTGTGGGAAATTCACGATCATTCTCCTTGTTATTCTTAGGTTGGTGTGGTCATTGTGACAGATTGGCAAAAACATACGTAAACTGCTGCATTGAGGAGCCTTGAGCTCTTATCTCTGTCTTGTACACTTGGTATCTTTGCGGGGATTCTGTGACATTTGGCAGGCAGGCACATGGAACAACACACGGTTGGCCTCCCAGTTTTCCTGGATGCTGCTTCTCAGCTCCTCTTGGTGCTGCATCCAAAATATGCAAACCCTGTAAAACCTCTGGGCAACTCTTCACCTCTTGGACCTCCCAGGCAAAAGATGGTGCAAGAAGGTAAACAACATGGGAAATTAATTGCTTGACCTGTTTTGTATTAACAGGAAAAGAGCCCCACTTTGAAAGTTTGCAGTACTCTATTTAAACAGTTAAAAGGGGCAGGGGATAGTGTCAGTGGCCTAAGTGGCTGCCTGACACCCACGAGCTTGTGAGTTCAATCCCATGTTCCAAACAACAAAAACAAGAAAGATAAAGAGTTTAAAATGGCTGTTAAGAAATATGGATTTAAAAGTTCTTTTGTAATTGGCATTATTGAGGGTATCCTTCATGATTGTGATATGATCCTTTGTACTGGAAAGTCTCAGTGAGTACTATTATCACTCCAGCCCAACATCAGGTGTGCCTTAAGAACGTTCTGGTGCTTAGGAAATGCAAGCTATAAATAATATTGATTGCTATATTCCTATAGGAGCTGCTGAATTATGAGGGGTGAGATATTTTTCAGATATTTGTCAACATGTTTATTGCCACCCTCAGGCTATTATCCTCAAATTGCTTTAAAAGCTTGAAAAAGAATCCCTGAAGCAGTAGACACCCAAGGTTTTTTAGTACTATTAAATAGGAGGACACTGAATCTTGCCTTGCTTTTATAGAAGATTAAATAAAGCTATTGAATGCCAGGTGGACAACTAGGCAGTAGCCTCTATCTTGTTAAAGCAATTAACACACAAAAATGCAAACCAAGGCTACAAAAATGCATTAAAAGATGTTTCTATGAAACCTGACACAGCTTGGAATTCCCTGGTATGTTTTAGAAGGTTTTCTACTACTTTTCATGATCTTTTACCTCCTGGGACACTTGGCCAGTTCTTTCCTGTTCACCTGCATCAAAAAAGAGGCACTTTTGTTATCCTTGACATCATTGATGCGGGCTATACAGGCATATTGTTGCTTCAATTGTGATCTCTCTTACCCATTCAACTAATTTTTTTTTAATCTGTAGCCCAACTAATTGTCTTGCCTTGTCTCCTCTAAAACTTGTGATGTTATTCATGGAAATCAAGCATTTGGCTCTACTGTGGTGGCTCCTGCTATTGCCCTGGGAGATGAATACTGAAGCCTCTCTGTAACTATTGCCAACCTTTCCTTTTCAGGTTTGCTGCACACTGGAGATGACAGTTTTGTTTTATGCCACTCGCCTGGAAATACTTTATTTCCCATTGTCAGTGCTATTCAATCTCTTCACTTGAGGATGTACTGGAACATCTATAGCCCTTGTAATTGATTTAATCAATACTGTCTTACCAATTACCAAGGCTGACTTTTCCTTTTTGCTGTCCTCTGCTGTTCCCTCTGCAAGACTCAGGTCTGGGAATTTAGCTCAGTGGTATGAGCGCCTGCCTTACAAGTGCACAGTTATGAGTTTGATCCCTGGGACCAAAAAAAAAAAAAAAAAGAAAAAAAAACTCAAGGCCTCTGCAAGTGGCTTTGGCTGTCTATGTTCATTCCATTTCTTTTGATATGTTCCATTATCATTATTTGTCTCTATTTACCCTACTTCCCTTTTCTCTTCAAACTTTTTTGGTTAGTAGCTCTTTAAATAGTGCCCTCATTGTCTTCAGTGATGGAACCACCCTTCATGAAGCTGTAACATATGTTTTTATAATACTTGGAAACACCTGTATTCACCACTACAAACCTCTTGTCAATGCAGTGAGCTCTGTGTGTTATCCTTGCTTTGCAAATTTTTTTTCATCCCAAGTCCTTAACTTAGTTACTGCCTCTTTATCTGTACATAATGCTATCCCATACCTATCTTCTCTTGTTATCTTTTCTTTAGCAGTAGGCTCACACTTAATGTCCCTTTTTTGCATCTACAGGCTCCTCTTTGACTTCACCATGCCCCTCTTTTTCTTTTACATACAGGTAGTCATTAAGCCCTACCTGTTGTTTGATATGATAATTACTGATCAAGCACTGAATATTCTGTTCCCTCTTTTTTTGGGCAGGGTCTTTTCAACACAGTGTTTCTATATGCAGTTCAGGCTGCTCTTGAGATTAATTTGTAGTCTACCCTCATTTGATAACACTAAAGAAAGCCCCACCTTCTTTCAACAATCAGCGTGTTGCTTGCACAAATTGTTTCACATTCCAACTTCTGCAGCTAGAGCTTTCATTTACACTGATTTCCATTGCACTGCCATGCCTCACCCTTTTCCCTGTGATGCTGTCAACTCTCATGGCATCTGCTCCTATGAACCTTGTAAACATGCCACACACTGTTCCTTGATTTCTTTTTCATGTCTTCATGTTTTTGTTGAAACATTTTCTAGTTTTATTTGTGCTTCATCACTGCATGCTGAATCTGCCTGACATGTAATTCAACATCTCTTGGCTGCATTTGCACTCATGGGTGTATATTCCTTCCTTAAAACTGACAATGGTCCAGCCTATACCTCACAGGCTTTTGCTTCCTTTTGTTCCACATGGAACATTTCTCATGTACCTTGTATCCCCTATAATGCCACTGGCCAAGCAATCATTGAACAAGCTCATTATACCCTCAAATCTCTTCTCTTGAAACAAATAAAAAAGAATAGCGCAATTCCTATACAGGTTCTTACTATTCTTTCGATGGTGCTATTTACTTTAAGTCACTTCTCTTTCCCAACAAAGTGTTCAAGTGTTCATCTCCCCTAGTTCAAATATGTTTTTACCAGAATGTACCTCTGACAAAGCCTTTTGTATTATACAAAACACCCCCAGATCCTTGTGGGCAGAGACTCTTGCCCCTGCTGATCTGGGGAAGAGGGGATGTTTCTGTGTTATTGCCAAGGTGTTGTGTGCATTTCTGCTTATTGTGTTTGCCCTGCATGAATGCATTGACACCACAGGCTCCACGTCATAATTCCACCATTTCAGCTCTCCCTGATTCAAGCCTCAATTCCTTTTATACAGGATCTCAACTAGTTGGACTATAAAAAATTCAACTGACTGGTCAAGAAATTGGTCATTAATACATCACTCAGTTGAATTCAAGTTGCAGACTCTAACTTTTAAGAAGGTATTGTAATTTGGCTTCAGGATATGCTCAAGTTCACTCTGATATTATAAGATGTTTGTCAGTCTGTCCATATATCAGTTGTCTGTTTGTTCAGTCAGTTTGTAAGCAGTTTCTGGGAGTTGCTGAGCTAGTGATTGTTCAAACCTGTAAAGCAGAAATCATTTATGCCCATACAGGAGAGCTCAAGTGTCCCAGAACAACTGGGAGCACCCTGAGTGCTCGAGGTTTACAGGTTTTCCAGCACAGGGAGCATGGGATGTAAGAGATGAGCTAGTTTAACAAAGGGGTATGGCACAAGTACACAAATGGCCTCTGAGGAACTTAAAGGGTTCTCACAGACCCCCACAAGCTCTGTGCTTATTTCTGTGTTTATTTGAATCCGCACAGATTGTCTGTCTATGTTTATCCACTTGTCACTGTGTGAACAGTTGTACCTTTCATTTTGAGATCAGTAATCTTTCTCTTTTTCCATATCTGGATCACACAATCAAAGATTTCTTTTGGCAGTGCATTTATAAAGTATGTTTTTATCTTGGTTGCCAGGTTTTCCGAATGTCACAAAGATAGGGTATATGAATGAAATGTGTTTTTATTTATCATTGGCTTGATAGTCTCATTATTTAGAAATGATATTATTAGGATGAATAAACAAAGTCCCTTAGGACTGAGATTGCTGGACAAGGCTCTGATTGATAAATCATAAACTAGCTGCCGGGTAACATTTTTAACCAGTGCTTGTTTATTGATCAAAGACCTCAATGATCTCCATAGTCTTATAGGAGACACTTTAACTAAAGTTATGAAATGTACTCCACAATGTTCACATTGGTCACTATCAAAAGAATTAATACATTTTTTGCATTGAAGATGCCTGCATAAAGGTTTCACATGGTTATGACAGTTTATTGTTGTCAAATTGATGATGTATTTGATATATTTATATTTCTGGAGGCATAGGCCTCCAAGATTGTAAAATGGGGATTGCTTATGGTAGCAGACTTTTTTCCATGTTCATACCTCTCCTAATACCAAAGACTTGTGAGATTCACATTCCACTAAAGGTCAGTAAATTGGTCAATGATACATAAGAGACTTCTTGGGTATTTGATAAGGGTGCTTGATTAAAATGGATATTTTATGTCAAAAGAGAAATTCAGATTATTGCAAAGATGTCATAATACAATAATATGTACGGTTCTGATTTCTGATTTACTATGTAAAATATGTCACTGTTAACACTGTAGGTATTCAAATGTTAAAATATCCATGGATAGTAGAAAATACATTTCACTTAATGTTCTAAGATGTTTCATGTTTAGATAAAATAGTAATGTTAACCTTACTGCCTCTAATGTATTGTATTGTGATCACTCTTTTCTTCTGGATATCCAACAGCTAAGGTTTAGGACCAAAAATGAGAGACACAGATGGGCTAAATGGATAGCCAATATTTTGTCCACAGCACTTCAAGCTTGGAGGAGACTCAGGATGTAAAAGAAATCCTGCTTTCATCATCAGAAGATAACCAGTGAGTACCTAGTATTCTGATCAGGAAGATGATGAGACCACAGAAGAAATTGACCTTTGATGCAAGGTGTGCCTAAGGACAGTCACAAGTCACCAGAAAAATCTCCTATGTTTTCACAGAAATCAACATGGTCAAGCAATGGCCATGACTCTTCCAGGTGGCGGACACTGAAAGAAGAGATATGAGGAGCTATGCATGGTTATAAGAACTGGCCTTGATAGGAAGTAACAAACCAATTGTCCTTAGTGTAATCCTCATGTTAGCTTGTTCTTGAACATTCTGCAGAAAAGTCTGGACTCAGGAGGTATAGTGCAATTCTAGAATATTGTCTGTTGGTGAATCTCGTATCACTAACATCATCTGACAATTGCTATCTATGCTGCTAGCTGACTACCATTGTGGATGGATGGACTGTGAGTGGTGGGAGCTCTAACACACCTTCTACATCTTCAGCTGGTCATCCAAACAAAAAGAAGGAATGTGTATCAACCAAACAAAAAGAAGGAATATCTTGAAGTCATTGAAGCTGAATACTCATGCAGGGCTGTGATGTGGCACAGGCATGATTGAACTGAGAATCAAGAGATGCCTCAAGTGGCAAGATAGGCCACAGCTGAGGCCACCTAGACACTTTCTGTGGGATAGTTCTCTGCAGTTACCATCGTCTGTTGCTTGGAGTGGGTCTTGAACCTCTCCCAAGATCCTGTTCAGGTTTCCTCCATTGTTCACGCAACTCCTGCCTGCATGAGGTTGGCCAGCTGGCTAACAGAGTGATGAGCTCTGCCAAGGATCTCTCCCCTCCTTCAGCCCTGAAGACCATGCTGTGTTTCTCATTTCTTAGAGCCATTTTGGTACACCTATTTGGCATCTTGGTTTCTAGGAAAAGACCCCAACATGAAACATAAAATGTATCTGTTTTAAAGACTCAGCACTGAAATCTGGTATTGTTGGATGATGATAGGAACAAGTATCAAACCTGTTTAAGACAATTCACATATACAAAAGCTGTTATATTCCACTGTATTTTTTTGGTTCACCAATGCCAAATCCTCTTACATGACACAACTTTCCTCAAGACAATTATTTCCACTCCAATCAATGACCTACATATGAATTGTTTTCTGTAGCACACACACACAGATATGCAGGTTTTATGATATGTCTCCGCTAAGTCATCCTGAAGAAAAAAATAACAATCCAGAGCCATCCCAGGCCTGAGAGGAGAAATAGAAAGCTAATATGCCCTTGCTGAGAGCTGGTGGATGTCATATGGGGAATTGTAGGGGAAACAAGCCAATGTGCCCATGTTGTGATTCTGTGGAAGCTATTCTGGTTATCTGAAGTAAAACAAGAAAGTAACTTACACTTCCTGTGAGCTAGCCATTGCATTGGCTGGGAGATGAGCACCACAGTCACCTCCTCCCACCACCAACAGTCTGACTGGTTTAGAGCACATTCTGAGTTGATAGCAATGGAGGTATAAAAAAAACTTAATCCTTGTGTTACTTGATTGGCTTTGCAGCCTAAAGCTAGTATTCTTAAGCATGTATTTAAGTTGGGAAATAATGGTAAAAGAAGTTGCAAAAACTGTGTAAATATATGGAAATTAAATAACCTCTTCTAGACAACTAATGGGTGACAGATTAAATAAAGGAAGAAACTTAAAAATGCCTAACATGTAAAACCAATAAGAATGTGAAAGGAACACACATATTTCAGAATATGTACAACTTGCCAAGAAATATGTGAAGAACTATTGAGCATTTTTACACAATAGAGAAATTCATATAGGGACATTATCTCATTGCAGAGAAAACAAATCACCACAAGATCTAAGGAACGTGCATGAGACTGCGGGAGTAAAGAAACTATTTAAACTTGTTGGTGGAAATGTAGGTAAGTAGTTCAACTACTACTGAAGTCTGTTTTTAAAGTATTCAAAAGACTAAAATTAGTAATTCTCATTAGTGCAGTGGTTCCTTTAGTGGGTCTCTTCCTCAAAGAGTTAAGGACATATTGCAGTGATGCATGCAGATTCCTGATACTGCAGCAATAGTCATTTTTCTGTGGAGAGCAGCAGCAAACACTGCTCCATCACCACCAAATGTCAGTGATGAACAATCAATACTCACCAGTGTACTCCCTTTGGTAAATGGTGTGATATTTTATTGTGAAATGGGCTGTATCTTAGGTTTTCCTAGTAGACTATAGATCAGTATAAACATTATAGTCATGCTAATATCACAAGGCAATCACTAGTACACTATTGTGTTCATTAGATTTGATATACTTATCTTTTTAAGTAAGCATGTTGCTATGAAGTCCAGGCTGGCTTTGAGATCACTTTATAGACCATAGTGGTCTCAAGTCTCCTTCCTCAGTGTCTCAAGTAATGGGCTCCATGCAGGAGCCACCAGGCCTAGTTTAGATTTGGTATATTCAGTGTATTCAGTATATTTTACTGCAACGGTTTTTGTTAAAGTATTTCTACATCTTTACCTCCAGCATCTGGAGAAATCTCGGTCTTGTTGAGGTAGCGATGTGCATACCACCAGCCTCGTGACTTTCTCTCCTGGGTTCGGTTCTGTCAGGGTACTGCAGTGAAACATAGGTGTACATAACTGTCTCTTTTTATACATTCCTTAAAAAGATTTTTAAAATTTCCATGGATAATCAGAGGGTCAATAACCCTGACTATAGTTTCATTCAAATGCCCACTGGTATGTAGCGTGTAGGACACACAGATAGAAACATATCACATAGTTCCAGTGAGAGGTTTGTCAAAGCCAATGTGAAGACTACTTTGTGAAGGTTTGTGTTCCTGATTATTTCATTATAATGAACTTCAGGTTTTCTCACTGTTGTTTATGTCAAGAAGACCAGATGACTACTTTAATATATGAAGTGATATAAATCCTGGTTGGATATTAAGTATGTAAAGAACTGCTCTGGTGCTGTGGCCTGCTTAGTAATGGCCAAATTGGATTACCCAGTGAATGAACTCATCATGGTTTTGGGACAGAACATGCATTGATGGATTTTTTACAACAGCATTAAAGGAGAACTAGAGGAAAAGGAGCTGGATGTTGATTCTCATGGAGAAGCTGGCAGCACTGGTTTTCCAGATATGAACTCAGCCATCATCATCATCATCAAAGAAGCTCAGGTCCTCATTATTGCTGTGCATGACTACTGTTCTCTTTTGCAGATCTCTGGCACTTATCTTGAGCTTCATGCCTTGGCTCCAGTAATGATCACTCAACTTTCTGGCATAGATTCTATGACCAAAAGAACAGAGTTTCTAGCTTCCAACACTGAACTTTGAGCCTTTCTTGTGTACAAACTTAACAGAGACTTTCATGACACATTGTAAGTGCCTCTAAGTCTCCAGGTACACTTTTGATTGTTCTTGCCATGGGCTCAAATTCTTCAGCTTTACTTGTGCTGGATATTGTCATAGCATTCAAGTACTCAGTTGGATTTTTTGGTCTGTAGTATCTGAAAAGCTCTACATCTCTCTAAATCTGACATTCTGGCATAACTATTTTTAAATTATCTTATCAATTATAAGTTCCATGTTAAATCTCTTTCCTCACAACCCCTGACTACCACAGATGGGAAAGGATAAGATGTGACATTTTTGAGACAGGAGAAATTTCTTTAGTTACCTAATGTTATATGTCACTTTTCTCTTGGAGAGAAACCCAGCTATATCAATAGCTTGATTTTCAGGACTGTTGATAGCTTCTACAGCACTATCAAGCCATTACATTGTGTGTTGCATGGGCAAGAAGTAGGTGTCTTCGGAACCTGCATGGTGCTTCCAGTCACCTTAACATGAGCCTTTGCAACTTATGCTGTCTGTCCTCTGTGTACCTAAATTTTCACTAAAGGACGCACTCACAGAGGCACTCATTTTTTATTGGCAAATAATTTTCAAGTCTCTCAGGTCTTTTACTGATGTTCTGATGTGAAGAAAAATGTAGGATGCACAACCTGAGTTCCCAAAAATAATTATGATAGCAGTATATACCTTTCTGAACTCAATTAACATACAAAAATGCAAACCCAGGCTACAAAAATGCTTTGAAAGATGTTTCTATGAAACCTGACACTACTTTGGAAATCCCTGGTAAGTTTTATAAGGTCCCTACTACTTTTCATGATCCCCTACATCCTGGGACAGCTGGCCTGGTTGTTTCCTGTTCACATGCATCAAAATAGCCACTTTTGTGATTCTTGATGTCATTGATGCTGCTTATACAGGCATATTGTTGATTCAATTGTGATCTCTCTTACCCATTCAATTAAATGTTTCTGAATCTGTAGCTCAACTAACTGTCTTGTCTTATTTCTCCTCTAAAGCTTGTCATGTTATTTGTGGAAATCAAGGATTTGACTGCAATTTGTTGTCTGCTGCTATTTCCATAGGAGATGCATGGTGAAGCCTCTCTTTAACTATTGATAACCTTTCCTTTTCATGTTTGCTACTGGAGCTGATGTTTCTCTTTTACTTCACTAACTTGGTGATATTTCATATCCATAGTCAATGCTATTCCCTCTCAGCACTTGAGATGTACTGGAACACCTATAGTCCTTAGAATTGATTTAATCACTACTATCTTGCCACTTACCAAGGCTTACTTTTCCTTTTTGCTGTCCTCTGCTGTTCCCTCTGCAAACACAGGTCTGTAGAATTAGCTCAGTGGCATGAATGCCTGCCTTGCAAATGCACAATCATGATTTTGATCCATTGATCTTTGAATCCCCACTTTTTAAAAAATTTTATTTAAAAGGAAAAAGAGAAAAAACAAAACAAAGTGGTGTAAGGGTACAAGTAATACAGACTGAAAAAAAAAACAGTAAGAAATTACCAGTTAATAGATTACACATTATCATCTTAGAGATAGTTGCTCAAGTCACAGTATCAAAGCATACAAAGTGGACATTCAAACAGTGAGACTGTAAACAGTTGTCTTCAATGATCCAACCAAAAACATTAATATGGTCATCTATTTAACACCCCTAAACACACTTGCAGTTGTATCCTTTAGAGCACTTTTTTTCCCTCTCTTTTTTACAACACAATTTACACATTTTGTGTTTTATTACTCCCTAGTTCTTATTACTTTTTTTTGGAAGAGAATAAAGTCAAATATGGCAAAACAAAGCTGTCAGTCAAAACCAAGGATAGACATAGCACATGATGTAAAAACAGAGTACAAGGTTATCAACAATTGTTACCACAATGCCTCTTGCTTCCTTAAAAAGAATTGTCTATCTCATTATGTATAATAAAGTTGAACTAAACAGTAGAGAATAAGACCAATAAATCCTAAACATTGTAAACATTACAGGACTTCCAAAGGAGATAATAGTCAAATCAGAATGGGCATCTTGGTGAATCTTATTGCCTTCTAAGTAGTTGCCTATACCCTTAAACTTGATACTATCATACAGAACACAACAGAGTCTAATCGGTCAAAACAAGATAGTGGGCCTATTACAGGACTTCAATTTAAGTTAATAGGAAATCAAAAATTACTATAATATATACTGCTAATTTCTCTTAATTTTTCCCCTTAATAAAAATCATAAAAAATAACTAAATAATTTTTTAATGAATAAGGGAGAGATTGAGATAAAAGAGGACATAGCAACATAACAATACAGGTCAAAGCATAACAGTTTCAGCAACCTAGTGCTTCAGCACCAATAACCTGACTTAATAGTAGTTACCAGTGTCTGGCTTATTCCTTGAAATATTTGAATATAATTTCATATACTGTAGCTTCAAATATTTCCATATCAAGCATTCCATAATAAAGCCATTCCAATTAATAAGTGAAAACTTTGTGAGGCTTCAAGGCCACATAATGGGGAATCATGTGAATCCCCACTTTGTATAATCCACTCTTGTATCTTGAACACTTATTTGTAAGAAGACAATATGTAAACAACCAGTGATTTCTTATAGTTTACTTTGTCTTTGAAAGCATATATCTTTTCTACCTGTTTTTTGTTTTGTTTAATCTATTTTAATAAAAAATAAGAAAAGAAAATCTCTTCTCTTTAAACAATTAAAAAGAAAAATGCAATTCCCGCACAGGTTTTACTATTCTCTTCATGGTGCTATTTACTTTAGGTCAGTTGTCTGTCCCAATGAAGCTGTTTTCTTCCCTGATTCAAATACATTTTTGCCAATATATACCTCTGACAAACCCTTTTGTATGATACAAAACTCCCCAAGACCCTTGTGGGCTAGGGCTAATGCCTCTGTTGATCTGGGGAAGGGTCATCCTCTGTGTTTTTGCTAAGGTCCTGTGTGGATTTCTGCTAATTGTGTTTGCCCTGTATGGAATGAGTTGGCATCACAGGCTACAAAATGCAGTTCCACCATTTCAACTCTCCCTGAATCAGGCCTTTGATCCTTTTTATAAGATCTCTGCTAGTTGGTCTAAAGCAAATCCAACTGGTTGAGTCATAGTTGTAGATTTGAAATTTGTAAGAAGTATTGTAATTTGGCTTGATTAAGGATATGCTTGAGTGCATTATGATTTTGTAAGATGTGTATCAATCTGTCCATATATCAGTTGCCTGTTTGTCCAGCCAATTTTTAAGCAGTTGCTGAGTTCGTGATTGTTCATACCTGTAAAGCAGAAAGCAAAAATAATCATACAAGTGTGTTCAAGTGGCACAGAACATCTGGGAAACACGCTGAAGGCATGGAATGCTTGAGGAGAAGAGGTGTTCCAGCACTGGGAGCATGGGGTTCAAGAGGGCAGCTAGTTTAACAAAGAGGCATGGTACAAGTACATAAATGGCCTTTGGGGAAATGAAATATTCTCACAGACCCAAACAAGTTGTGTGCTGATTTCAGTGTTTGCTTGAATCCATACTGATCATCTGTCTGTTTGTCCATTTGTCCACTCTGTGAACAGTTGTTCCTTTCATTTTAAACTCAGTGACTTTTCTCTTTTTCCAAGTTTGCATTGTTTGATCAAAGATATGTTTGGGTTGTGAATTTACAATGCATGGTTTCACATTGGTTGACAGCTTCTCGAAATGTCACAAAGACTGGGTATATGAATGCAATATGTTGCTATTCGTCACTGATTCATAGTCTCATTATTTAGAAATGATATTATTAGGGTGAATAAACAAAGTCCTGGAGGAGAAAAGATGGTGGATAGGTAACAGCAGGCTACAGAGACTCTCTGAGATGTCAACCTAGATTCCAAAAACAATACAGCATAGTGAGACCCAGGCAGAGCGAGATAGACCCTTCCAAGCCTGGAACAAATTAAGCTGAGAGAAACCATTTAAAAATATAGCCCTAGTGCTTCTACTGAAACAACTGCAGTCTCGGTGCTGCCACTTGAACTTGCTGTCACTCCTACACTTTATCTCATGCAGCCAAGATTTAAGGAACTACACAAAAGCTCATCAGTTTCATCTCACTTGAGATGCATTCTCACTGTGGATGGGAGTCGGTGATCTTAACTGACACCTGAGCTGTCAGGCAACTCTGCATCGACCTGTGGTGAGTGACATGAATAAACCCTGTCCATAGAGCTCCAAGAGATGACATTCTGGGACGGAGCAAATTGGCCAGAACAAGGGGCTGTAGTGAATTGAGACACCTTCTCTCTCCTCAAGTGGGATTGATGGGGAGCACCTCACCTGTGTCACACCTCAGGATGAGACCAGTAGGCTAGCCCATACCAGTATTGATGCCTGTCAGTTCACCCTAATGCAGTGAAGTCTTCAGCACTCTGATTAATCCAGAGGGGTGGGCCCAGCATAGGCTTTCCTGGTCTGAATCTATATGGTACACTGCACTGGGTGGGAACATACAATCAGCACTTCAGACAAACTGTAACCAGCAAAGAAAGAACCTGGACCTCCCATACACACCTGTATGGAAGGAACAAAAAATAATAAGAGGAAGCAACAAGAAAGGGTTCCCATTCTCCAATCATGAGAACATGGATCCAGGAAAGGTAAATGCAAAGGAGAATGAGGACAGCAAACATGCAATATCAGACATGGCCCCAGTAGACATAAAGCAATATCTTCAGGAACGCATAGATAATTTGAAAGGTGAAGTATTTAACTGAGTGAAACAAGATATACATAGAATAATTTAAGAAATGCTAAGCACCTCTCAAGAAAAAACATGGAAAAAGGGAAGAAAACCAAAAATGGGGAGAATTGTTTCATGAGGAAAATAGAGAAAAGATAGAAGAAAGGAAGCTGGTTCAAAGAGACAACCATGAATTTAAAAACTCCTTTGAAAGCTGGTAAAATTGATTGCAAGAAACTAAGGATAGATTATCCAAACTAGAGGATAGGTTTGCACTGTGGGATCACGAAAGGAAAAAATTTCTTAAAAATAACAAGGAAACAAATAGTAACAAGACAAAGACTAGATGATGACAAAAGGATGTATAACTTAAGAATAACAAATGTGAATGAAGAAGCAGAAGTACAAACAAAGGAACTACAAAGGCTATTCACAAAAATAAGGAAAACATCCCAAGCATATGAAAAGGAAAATGAGGTGTATGAGGCATACAGAACTCCAGCGACCTAAACCAAAACAGAAATACACATAGGCATATAATAATCAAGATCCAAGAAATCCAATACAAGAACAGAATATTAAAAGCTGTCAGAGACAAGAAACAGATCATTTATAAGGGAAAGTCCATCAGAGTTACATCAGACTTCTCGGCATAAATCATCAAATCGAGAAGAAAATGGAGTGAATCATTCCAAGTCTTGAAAGAAAATAACCTATGGCCCAGATTGATATATCCTGAAAAATTTTACTAGAAATTAATGGAGTAACAAGATGCTTCTGAGATAAAGAGGAACTGGGAGAATTCACAACCATCAATCCAACCGTACAGAGAATACTATACGACATTTGAAAGAGAGAGAAAATCACCAGTATTACAGGAGCAGTGGTAGAGAGGCCACAATGAACAGAGCAAAAAGCAAAGTGAAGAAGACAAATAGACAACTGATGACAGAAAAATAGAATAACTGAAATGAGACAGAGAAGGCTGGATATAATTTCTAATGCAGATGTCCTATATACACTAAATTAAGGAAAAATGAGAGAATCACAGGCAGAGTGGATCAAGAAATAGGGCCAAACTAGATGCTCATTATAGGAACTATATTTGACCTGAAGAAGTGTGTTTGGACTAAAATTGAATATGAGAAAATAGAACTCGATGTGATAGGGTTGAGAGAGTAATAGGGGCAACTGGACCAGTATTTATGGGTAGGTTGGAAAGACAGGCTTTAATAACTAAAGAAATACAACTAGAGATCAAGTCCAGGAGTGAGAAAGTTCAGAAACACTTAGATAAATTGCAGGTTGCCCCCCACAATATAAAGCCAAGGGAGTTGGGAGGACCCAAAAATACACAGTACACCCTGGGGGAGTGAAGGGTAAGAATAGTCTTTAAAAACACAGAAGGAGATATTGCTATAAGTGTATCAGGAATTAAAACCCATATTACTTGTACCACTCTGCTTAGATAGAACTTATTCCATCCCACTTTTTATACAAGCACTAGATCTGAAGACACAGACAGCTATCCCAAAAATATCAGGATATAGCACAGTAATCATCTTTAATTTCCTGTCAACTTAAACCGGATCCCTCTTTAACTTATAGTGTTATATCATTACTGATTTTAGTTAAATCTGATTTGTTTGATTGCTTCTTGTTATTGTCTATTGTATTCAAAACCGTTAGGTTGATAGTATTGTCAGAGTGTAGACAACTATACTGAAAATAGCAATGATTCACTATAGTACCCATTCTGACTTGATTAATATCTGTTTTTGTGGCTCTACACTATCTACAAAGTTCTATTTCTGTTAATACTGTTATGCACTGATATATTCAATTATACTTTATCTGATGATATAGCCATTTTTATTGATGATAACAAGAGACAACACAGTGACCAAGGTAGAACTCCTTGTACAGCAGTTTTAAATGTCTTATTAGTTTTATGTATCTCTAGGATTATGTTTTGCTCTGTCCTGCTTTGTTCTGTTTCTACGTCTAATATAGAAAGGATAGTAACACATGTTAAGATGCATGCTTCCATAAAACCTATCAACAATTTACAAGAACTTATGACACATGATGAAATGAACAAATACTTTGAAGGAGAAAAAAAGGGACTACAGTATCCAGTGCTGATTCCATAGTGTCATGATGTGAAATCAAGCAATACTATTAATCTTCAATTAGAGTTATTTTAATCTGCTTTGGTTTGTTTAAACTCAACATAAATGAAGATATGGATAAATACATACATGTTTAAGTGTATAGACTTGATTGCCATATTACTTAGTTTTTATTACATAGTTGAACAGAACTATTTGCAGTCTCCCTGTTTGAATTCCCATTTATATGTTCCAGTTTTGTATCTTGAACAATTATTTGTAAGAGGACAATATGTAAACACAAACTAGTTATTTATTACTGTATATAGTTTTCTTTGAATGTATGTACTATTTGTGCCTGCTTTCTGTTTTGTTTTGTCTTTCTTTAAATAAAAATAAATTTAAAAAGATAAATAAATAAACAAAGTCCCTTAGCAGTGAGACTGGTGGACCAAGCTCTGATTGATAAATAAGAAAGCAGCTGTCTGGTAACATTTTAAACCAGTTTCTGTCCATTGATTAGAGACCTCAATGATCTCCAGAGCATTATAGGAGACACCTCAAATAAATTTATGAAATGTATTCCTAAATGTTCACATTGGTCATTATCAAATGAAGTAATACATATTTTTGGTTTGATGAGGCCTGTATAAAGTTTCACATGGTTATGACAGTTGATTTTAATCAACTATATGATGTACTGCATACATTCGTAATTCTGGATGCATAAGACTTCATGATTGTAAGGGGGGGTTACTTATGGTAAAGATTTTTGTCTCATGTGCACACCTTTGCTGATAACAAAGACTTGTGAGATTCACATTCAACTAAAGATCAATAAGTTGTTCAATAATACACAAAAAACTTCTTGTGTATTAGATAAGGGTGATTGACTAAAAGGGATATTTTGTGTCAAAACAGGAAATTAGATTACTACAAGAATCTCATGATTGTCATGATGCAATAATACATATGGTTCTGATTCCTGATATATTATGTAAAATATGAAACTGTTAATACGGTAGGTATTCAAATGCTAAAATGTCCGTGGATAGAAGAAAATAGGATTCATTTAATGTTCTAAGTTGTTTCATGTTTAGATAAAATAGTAATATTAAACTTACTGCCTCTAATATACTCTATTGTTACCAAAATCTTCTTTTGGATGTTTGACAGCTAAGGTTTGGAAGCCAAAACTGAGAGAAACAGATGGGCTAAATGGATAGCCAATATTTTGGCCCCAGGTCTTGAAGGGTGGTGGAGACCTAGGATATAAAATAACCTCTGATTGCATCATCCTAAGATATTCAGTGAGTCCCTGGTTGTCTCATCAAGAAGATGTTGAGACCACAGAGGAAAGTCATCTTCAATGCAAGGTGTGCCTAAGAAGAGTCACCAGGAGAAAAATCTCCCAAGCTTTCACAGAGAGCAATGTGGTCAAGCAATTATTGTGATTCTTCTAAGTGGCTGACACTGACAGAAGAGCCATGAGGTGTTATGTATGGTTCTAAGATAACTCCTGAGAAGACCTAAGTGACCTTGATAGGAAGTAAGTAACTGACTGTAGTTGTCATGGTTTATGCATGGCCTCATACGTTTGCATTGTGTATTGTGATGGTTCATTGTCTAGTGCTTGGATTGATGGTGTCAGTGCTAAACCCACATTGGGGTGGAGCCAGGATGTAATTCAATGGCAGGAAGAATGTGTGGCTTGCTTTTTGCTGGTTCCTGCTTGCTGTTTGCAGCCTCGATGAATTGTGGACCAGCCATACCTGCCTGCCTTGGAGCCAACTGAGTGTGAACTGAAACCTGCAAAAACTGTAAGAAATAAACGTTTCCTTTCTCAAATTGGGTTTCAGGTATTTTGTCTAAGCAACAAGTAAAAAGTAATTAAGACAGAATTTGGTACCTAGGAGTGGGGTCATTTGCTGTGACTATACTTGACCATGTTTTTCGAGTGGCTTTGGAAATGGCTTATGGGCAGAGTTTGGAAAGGTTTGGACATGTCAGCTGGATGCGTAGAGCTGGAGCAGCTTAGGCTGTTCTGCAGAGGGGATTCTGGTCAGAGCTCTGGAGACAAGAAGGCTGATAGAGGGCCTGATGGTAAAGACCAGGCTTGGGAGGTTTTTGTTGGGAAGAAGGACTGCACTGGTTGTTGGACTCCACATATTGTGTGTTATGGCTTGGCAGAAGGTTTTTCTGCAAACCTCAAGGTTTGCTCCTGCCCCGGGACTTTGCTGAGACTGAGACAAAGGGCAATAGACTGATTAATCTTGAAAAAGAAATTAAAAAGCAATCAAACCTTGAGGCTGTGGCACGGATATTGTTGGGGGATTTTAGCCAGATTTATGTTGCATATCAAAAGCAAAGAGATCAGCAGGATAGTGTACAATGCTGTGAGTTTGGCCAGAAGGAAGATTCCAGAAAGACTATGGATTGCAAAGACAGAGTTGAGATTTTAATTCCTGAGGAGAAATGAGATAAGAAAGATGGCCCCAGGGCATCATAGGAAGAGGGTCCCCACCCTGTGCAGCCTCACTGCAAAAGTGAAAGAATTTGCTCAGAGGGAAAAAAGCTGCAGAGTGCCATGTTCCAGAACAGTGACAGAGGCCACTTGAGGTTCCAGAGTGGTGGCAACTTAGAGAAGCTTTTCCTCACAATCAGGTAAACAGAGCCCTGCAATCCAGGCAACTGACCCCTATAGCCAAAAGACAGAAAAGCCTAGGTACTGCTCCAGTCAGCAGCAAACCTTGGTGGCATCCACAAGGTGCTGATTTTAGGTGCAAGAAAATGCACAAATTCTGAGGCAAGATGGCATCCACCTCAATTGCAAAGTGCATGGAAGGCCAAAAAGTCTGCCCCTGAGAGGGCAATTTGTGAAGATGTAAGGGTGAAGCCAAAAGTGTGGTGGGGACTGCAGAAGTTTGGAAAAGGCAGGAATGTGGATGATTCAAGGGAAGCTGCAAAAATAGAGCAGAGGAGATTTAAGAGAAAAGCCATGGGAGTTAAAATCACTGGAGTGACATTCTGGTGGAATTACCCAAGCCTTTTGGAGTTTGCAACCAGATTGCTTCTGATGCTGAACATGGAATTCTAGGACATAATGTTCACCCTGCTGGATTTCTTTTGTTTCCAATGCTTTATATTCCCCTTCTTGTAACTTTTGGAATGGTAATGTTTACCTTGTGCCTTTGCATTTGAGAAGTGTTCAACTCTGTTTCATTTGTATAGGGGTTACAGTTAAGAGTTTGCCTTAGATCTTGGAGGAGACTTGGGAATTGGACTGTTCAGCAATGCTGAAACATAGGACGTTGGCAACTCTTGGAAGTGGACTAAATGTCTTTTGTATAATGGATGTACATAAGTCCTGAGGGCCAGGGGTGGAATGTCATCATTTACGCCTGTGTCCCCCAGGCTTCATGAGTTTGCATTGTGCATTTGTGATGGTTCATTGTGTAGTACGTGAATTGATGATGTTAGTGCTACACCCACATAAGGGTGGAACCAGAATGTAATATAATGGCAGGAAGAAAGTGTGTCTTGCTTTTTGCTGGTTCCTGCTTGCTGTTTGCAGCTGCCATGAACTGCTGCCCAGCCATGCACACCAGCCTTGGAGCCAACTGAGTGTGGACTGAAACCTCCAAAAACCAAAGAAATAAACCTTTCCTTTCTCAACATGGGCTTCACGTATTTTGTCTCAGAAACAAGTAAAAAATAAATAAGACAGTAGTTAATGCAGGTCTGATGTTAGCTTGGCCTTGGATGTCCTTCAGAAAAGCCTGGCCTCTGAAGATATGGTGCAATGTAAAAGCTTCACTGTGGGGGAAGCTAGGATCACTAACATCCTGTGACAATTGCTGGCTATACTGGATAATGACTACTGTTATGAACTGATGGACTATGATGAGTTTAAATTGGAGTTCTCTTCAATGCTTCCCCACCTTAAGCTGGCTACCCATCCTGGGAGTCAAAAAAACAAGAAAAGAGAGAGATTTTGGAAAGGGTTGAAGATGAATACATGTGCAGCGCTGTGGTGTGGCCTGGGCATGATTGAACTGAGAATGAGGAGACACCATAAGGAACAAGATAGGCCACAGCTGACACCACCTGGAGACTTCCTGGATAGTTTTTCTTAATTAGAATCAACTGTTGCTCTGTGGGTTCCTTGAACCTCTCCCAAGGGCCTGCTCAGGTTTTTACCATTGTCCACTCACTTTCTTGCTTGTTCTAATTAAATTTGGGCTGCCTAGTGACAGGTGCCTGGCTGGTTAGCAGAGTTATGAGTTCTAAAGAAGATTTCACTCTTCCTGTTGCCCTCAAGGCACTGCCACTTTTCTGAATTTTTTGGTCCTTTGCTGTGCACTTTTTGGGGGCTAGATATTTAGGCATAGGCCCCAACAGAAAATTAACTTCCAGATAGGATAACTGTAAGTTTCCTGAAAATTTTGTTGCATGTTAATTTGATTTACCTGTAGATGTAAGTGTTATTATCAACAAATATATTGCTAACTTATCAACATATGCTACCTTATTAACATATTGAGGGGTATTATAGTGATTTCTCAGAAACCATGATTATACACCTCTTTACATCATTGTGAGTAGTCTGCATAACTTTTCTAAGTCAGTACTTATAAGTGAAATTGAGACAATACAGGAGGCCTCCACCAACTTGATAAGTACTATGTAACATGTGTCTTGGTGTTTCTAGCATTTCATTTGTGTTAGCCATGAATTCCTCACCAGATGCCAGTTATGCCTGCTTGGCAGAGAATGGATTGTAAAGGAAATTATGTGGTTTTGATCTCCAAAGAATTGCTGGAGTCAAATTGAAACAGGTAAAAGCTAAAAAGCTATTAGGGTTTTCATAGATTAAAAACTAATTTACATAATTAGTTGATGAATGAGTTGATGCATTTGGAAGATTATTCAGAACATACAGCTAGCTGAATTATATTAGATATTTATTTCTTTACTTTTATACAGGTACAAAATACCTGACTTACAGAATCTAATTTAAATATATTCTTTATCTCATTGTTTCCATGAGGGAAGTTTGGTTTTGACTGTTTCCAAAGCATAAATATCTTGGAAAAAAAGTGAAAAGGTAAAGGTTACTTTTTTATGAGGCCAAGGAGCCAGAGAACAGTTTCAGAAACTGAGAGGAAGGATCCAGGGACCAGATTTGGTTCATGGGTTCCAACACACATGGTTGCAGTATATACATATAGAAGTGATCATAGTAATATCCTACACATTTCTGAAGCCAAAAAGGTGTTAACAAATGGATCACGAGGCTTTAGGGAATATATGACTTCTAGGAATATTAAAATCCTGAAGAGCTGAGTGCTGATTAGTGACAAAGGAACTATACTGCAAGGGGAACTTAGAGTGTGAAGTCCTCGGTGTCCCTGACTCATCAGAAGGAAATGTTTAATTGAATTAGGAATTTGGTTCCATTTCAGCAATAATTGTCACCCCCATGCTGAGCAATATGATCACTTTCAGATTTCAGCATTTTTATGAGTCTGAATGAGTAGCAAGCTTGTCTTGGAGAATTGATGCTTGCTTTTATTTCATTTTTACTCTGATGCAGACCATTACTATTATCTAAATGTAATGTCTTCACTGTACACAGTAACTGTGCTCCTTCTGTGTTCCCGTACTGGGTTTCTAGGTGGAAAATAAATAGAAACGAGTGAAAATCATGAAAATGTAGTCTGCTGCCTCTAACACAGACTTCTGACTCTCTGTTCTTTTGTGTCCCGCCCTGGCCTGTTCTCAGAATATTTTCTGACATCAGTGGATTTTTTATTCCTGGAAGATTGTACCTGAATCCTGAAAACATTTGCAGCCCATTATGGAAAGAGTCCACTGATCCTTGAAATAAAGCAGGGGTAGCCATGAAATGGCAGGGATAAATAAGAAATTTAGAGAAGACCTAACACCACCACTTCTCAAAATTTAATGAAATCGAATGGGAAATGGTACTTTTCAATTCATTCCTGGAAGCAAACATTACCCTGATACCAAAACCAGAGAACAATCCAAATAAGAAAGAGAATTACAGACAATTCTGCCTAGTGAACATTGAAGCAAAAATACTCAAAAGATACTGGCAAACAGACTGCAGAATATCATCAAGATTTTACACCATGATTAAGTGGAATTATTCCCTGGGATGCAGGGGTGTTTCAACATACATGAATCCATACATATAATACACTGTATTGACAAATCCAAAAGCAAAAATCATTTGATCATTTCAATAAATGCAGAAAAAGATTTTGCCAAAGTCCATCACCTATTCATAATAAAAAAATACAAAAATTGGGAGAGATGATCTTTATCTCAATCTGATAAAAGTCCTTTATTACAAACCAACAGTCAACCCCATACAAAGTGGACAAAAACTGAAAGCTTTCACTCTAAAATCAGGAACAAAAGAAGGATGTCTACTGTCACCACTCTTTTTCAATATAGTCCTGGAAACTAACTGGAGTAATTAGACAAGAGAAAGAAATAAAAGGAATAAAGATAGGAAAGGACATTTTTAAACTATCATTATTTGCAGAAGCCATGATACTCTACTTAGAAGACCCCAAAATTCCACCAAAAGACTTCTAGTTTAAGAAGCAAATTCAGTAATATAGCTGGTTACAAAGGCAACACTCAACAATCAATAGACTTCATCAACAAGAATAAAAAGCTCATGGAAATAGAAATCAAGGAAACAATAACTTTTACAATAGCATCCAACAAAATGAAATATTTAGGAATCAATCTAACAAAGGATGTAAATGACCTCTACACTGTAAACTACAGTACTCTCAACAAGGAGATTGAAGACGATATTCTAAAATGAAGATCTATCTCATAGTCTTGGGTAGGGAAATTCAATATAGTGAAAATGACCATACTTCCAAAGCTATTGTACAGATTTAGTGCAATCCCAATCAAAATCCCATAGCATATCTCAAAGAATTACACAAAATAAATCCTAAAATTCATCTGGAACCAGAAGAGACCTAGGGTAGCAAAGATGATGCTGGGCAAAAAAGAAAAGGTAGGGTTCATCAAAATCCCTGACTTGAAATTATACTATAAAGGTATTGTGATTTAAAAAAGGGTGGTACTGATAAAAAACAAAACAAACAAAACCAGACCCAAAGATCAAAGGAACAAATTAGAAGGTGGAGAAACAACTCCAGACCACTAAACCATCTTATCTTTGACAAAGGTGCCAAACAGAGTCATTGGAAGAAAAGCAGCCTCTTTAATAAATGGTGCTGGAAAAACTGGCTCTATACGTTCTGAATATTATCTTTCAATGTATATTAAGCTAAGATCAGAATAGATAAAGTTTTTATATTAAAACAGAAACATTAAATCTGCTGCAAGATAGAGTAAGTAAAACTCTTGAAGACATTGATGTAAGCAAAGACTTTATGAAGAAAACATGGAATGAATAGCAAAAATCAAAGAGAATTAAGTGAGAACCTCACCCTACTGAAAAACTTTTTAACAGCAAAAGAAATCACTAACAGAGTGAAGAGACAACCCACAACGTGGGAGAAAATGTTTGCCAACTGTTCCTCAGAAAAAGTATTATTATTGAGAGCACGGAAAACTAAAAAAAAAAAAAAATTAGTCTTCCCAGATTTAAAGACCCAATCCAAAAATGCGCATCTGAGGTGAAATACACAGTTATCAGATGAAGAAATAGAAACAGCAAATAAATATGTGACAAAAGGTTCTGCATCACTCGTCATTTTACAACTGCAAATTAAATAATACTGATATGTCACCTTACCCCAGAAAACATGCCTACTGTCAAGAAATCAAACAATAACGAATGCTGGAGTGGTTGTGGGGGTAAAAGGAACCCTTCTCCATTGTTGTTGGTAAAACAACCACGGTGGAAATCAGTGTGGAGATTCCACACAAACTAGGTCTACAGGTCCCACTCAACTCAGCTATTCTCCTTCTGGGTATCTCCCCAAAAGAATTAACATCATCATACCACAGTGATATATGTGCACCCACGTTTATAGCAGCAGTTTGTGGTAGCCATATCTTGGATGGAATGCACGACCTCTAGCTTGCCTGGCAGGCGCTTAAGCTAAATCCCGGGACCACTATTTTTTACTTTTTAACTTTCAAATAAAATGGGTTTGGGAGAAAAAACAAGGACTGAGGTAAAGACTTTCAGTGCAAGTACCCATCAGACGAGCTGAGGTCAACATTCCAGAAGACAGCCAGCTCCAGAAGCCTCCACCATCTTTCATTGGGGATCCACAGTTCCAGGGTGGGGTTTTTTTTTCTGTAATTATTCTTGGTGGGGAAGGCAGGCAGGAGAGCAGGAGCCAATCAGTGATGAAGAGACTGGCTGTAAAAACTGTCCAATCAAGCGGGCCAAGGTAGGCGGTCTCTTCCGGTGTCATGGCGTCAATTGCAAGGCCAGGGCAAAAAAAGGAGCACTAGATGTTTGCTAGACCACTATATTTTGCTTCTATTCTCTGGACTGCTTAGAAAGAACCTGGGAGACCTCCAAACTACGCAATGGTGATGTTATGGGATGGGAGCAGTGAAATGGGGTGGAATCCAGTTGAGACCAGTTAGAAGTGGTGAGAAGGGGCTGGGGGTTTAGCTCAGTGGCATAAGCGCCTGCCTTAAAAGCAGACAGTTATGAGTTTGATTCCTGGTACTGATAAAAAGGAAAAAGACAAAAAAAATTGTTGAGAATGATCTGTGCTGTCTAGAGCCAGTGTGCTTTGCCTCAGGTCCTGAGGACCTCTAGTGCTAGCAGTGAGGCATCCTCTGTCCCTTTTACCTCTTGCTGGGGCCAGGACAGTTCTGGGTCCCTAAAACCCTGTCGCCACTGTGATACCACCAGGCCACAATGCCATTTTTGAAATCGTCTGCTGCCCTTGCTCCTCCAACAGTCTGGGCCCAGGAAGGGGCATGAGGAGACCCTGATTCCGATGTGGTTTCAACCTGGGTGCAGCTCTAATAAGCTAGGTCTCTGCTCTCATTCCTGTCAGCAACAGATCTGGAAGCCAGAAGATAAAAATGTCTGTGATGCAGGACCTCATAGCCACAATTGCTCTCCTTAAACTTATGCATTTATGTATTTTATGATCGCCTAAATTTATACAATGTTCTCGTATTTCCATGCTCATGAAAGGTGGAGGCAAAGGTTCTGAGAATTCAAAGATATATAGTGATGTGCCTCAGTGGAGGAAGGAGAATTCAAAGATGTGTAGTGATGTGCCTCAGTGGAGGAAGGCTCATGATCTCAAGCTTGCTAGGTAGATCTTCATGCTGCTGAGCTAAATACCCAGGTCTGAAAGTGTATTCTGTATACTATATATGATATCAACATTGTTCTTCAGAAAATGTTGAGTATTGTGGAATTTTTCTATATTGTATGGATATAATTTTTAAAGCAAACCAAAGGTGTCGTATGCTGTCACTTTTCAAGTTTCACATTGTCTGTGGGGTGGCTCAGTCAGGGTTTCTATATTTCAGACAGCTCTGTAACTTAGGCTAGCCCCAAATTCAAGGAAGTTCTCCTGCATCAGCCTCCCAGATATATTTCTTATATCTGAATGGAGAGTGATCACTTGGTGACACTGCGCTATAATTTGAAGCTTGTACCTGGTTTCATTGTTTATACATTTTTTACATACAGCAGTTTTCCATGAACATGAGTTATTATTTATGTATCGTATTTGATGTTTTATATGTTTTGTTCTATGAAACCAAATTTAAATATCAAAATGCTGCTTAAGTATATTAAGAACAAAGGACTCAGTGGCCTAAATGATATTTGAAGAGATATCATTGTTAGTACATCAAAGTGATTCATGAGATATTTGTCTGCCTCTGTGCTTTATGGATGCTGGTCCTGCAGGCTCTCACTATGAGCTCTGCTTTAGAGACAGTGCACAGGGACTCTTGCAGTGACTCAGCATAAGAATCAGTGCTCCAGTTTGGCTGTTACATTAGCTGTGAGTTGCAATATAGCATTAAATTTGCTGTGTCAAATAATGTGTATATACAAAAATTAATCCCCAAGATGTGGAATTAAGATTTGAAGAAATCAGTCTCCATTCAGCTGTTTTGTTTGGTTTTATTTGTTTACTTTAGTTTAGTTTCATTGAGACGTTTTCTCTATGTATATCAGCTAGATTTGAACCCTTTATGGAGCACAGAATTGCCCTAACCTCAAAGCAGCACTCCTATCTCAGCTTCTTGATTGTGGGATTATCGATATGTGTGTTTTTACCCTAGAAAATATTGAGACTTGTAACTTAGCTGTGTTGTTGGTTGGCTTAATAGATGCCATCTTGAGCTTTGCATTTAACTAGTGCCCTGTATTTCGCTCAGAAAAATGGAAAATCACTCAGGGTATAAGTCCCAGGAGAAAAGCAAAATTAGCTATACCCAATGAAAAAAAAATTAACCTGCTCAACAAAAGAAGCAGAATACAGTTGTCATCCAAAAATTATTATAAGATTCTAGCTTAATTATTTCCAACAGGATTTTTTTGTGATTCTATCTTTTAAAACATCTGTAACTTTCCAGTTCAGAGCCTCTTGTTTAGATCCTGAAATGGGGATGGGGGTTCTGTATACAAGTGGTGCTGAGACCAGCAAATGAAATTCCACATTTCTCAATTGGGTTGCTTGGCTTCCTATATTATTGTTCACAAAATCAACTCAAGCTGCAGAAACCTTTACTGACACAAGCAAACCTCAGAATTAAATGACAGTACCATTGAAATGAAAGAATAGTAGTGAAAAGGAGAAGAGAAAAAAGACAAACACCATGTGCTATAATGCCCACCGCTTTTCCCAAGCAATGAAGAAGCTGAAACAGGAGAATGGCCATGTATTCAAAGACAGCCTAACCTACATAGTGAGTGCAAGGCTGCCCAGATCTCCAAAGTGAGACTATGTCTTTAAATCAAAAAACTAAAATGAAAAAAAAAACCAACCACGTAGACAGAAAAGACTATTGAAAACAAACAAAAATAGAGCTGAGTGAAATTTGACTTATGTAAAATGGGAATTATTGAATAATGCTGCAGAGGAAAGAAGGCTGTGTAGTGGCATCCAGGAGGCAGTGACAAACACAGACTTAGGAATGGCACCTATTGTGCTACAGCACAACAGTGACCTCCTTCCTCCAATACATTTGCAGTTCACTAGGCTGAGGACTTCTAAAAGCTCATTGAAATGTTAAACTCAGGGCAAACAAGCAGCTTGAAATTCTGGCTTTGGAACAATGCCTTTAGTAGACATTTCATATTTAAATTGAGATGAAAGAAATATAATCCTGCCCTGTTTGATATCAAATGCATCAAGTTTAATGACTCACAACAGTGAGAAATGAAGTCATAAACCAAAAGTATTTAAAAATTTTTCTTAGAAAAAAAGAGAAAAGAATAGACCTGAATTATCAGAAGTGGTATTCAGTGTTTTGGCCATAGACCTATTGTCAGGGGTCATTTATACAGGAAAGTCACAATGTGGGTACATTGTGGGTCTCAGACTAAAGTCAACCTATAAGCTTATAGCTGCTTAACTAATATTATCCAATAGGGGAACAAGTCAGCCACAAAAGGTATGTGGAAAGAGCCTACGCATTTTGTGGGAACAATAGTCCAGTTGTTCTGGTCATTGAGTATGGTAATTGATGCCTATCAGGGCTTCCTGGAGGGGGTAGTGGTAACTGTAGTACATACATTTCAAGCTGTTTTTCTCTTCAGGAGCATGTAGACCTAGTCACTGCATCTTCACCTTCAGGTCTGGCTTTCTTCAGCTGTGCCTGTAGCCGTGATTGTTGTATTTAGTTTTTTACATTGATTATTTGAGGTTCCAGTTCCTCTCTGATTGTATATCAATTTCTGTTTACCTTGACATCCTTTGCTAAAATCACAGTTATATTTGAATGAATAAAGTGAAATATTCATTAATACAGGCCAGGGAGTTAGCTCAGGAGGCAGAAGGGTCTGCCTGGAAAGTGCTAGGTTATAGATTTGATCCCTTGTACCTAAAACAAAAAGTAATTTAAACCTCAAGGAAAGAAAATAATTTCATTTGTGAAAATGTAGGTTTACAAAATTTATAACTAAAAATGTCAATGGCAAATTAAACATTGTTAATAGTCATATTTAGTATCTAAAGTTGTTGGGTCTGGGGATTGAGCTCAGGGATACAAGGAGCTGCCTGGAGAGCACAAGGTCATGAATTCAATCCCTCATACAGAAAAAAAATCACAGTTGTCAACTATGCAGTGCTATGAGCACATTTATTAAAATGGATACTTGGTATTTAATAGGCTCAATGTTTCTTTTGTGGCCTATGAAATACCTGCAGAAAACATGGCAATTACAGTGAGTGATATACTGTCTCTTATAGGATTGCTGTTTTCTGATTTGTTTTTATTGTTTTGTTTTTCCACATACTTGAAAGTTGAAAATGTTGGCTGGTGCTAGGTAGAAAAACTGTGATAATCATTTTTTCAATTTAATGACATATTTCCCTATATTCATTAAGAACATTTTATTTGCTACAGTTACTCCAAGTCAAATTGATAAACAGTTCTTAAATTTACAGGCAGCTGAGTTTGTTAGAAATAGAGACAACCATACCATGATATAGTTGAATGAAATTCCTGACCTTCTACATCTGGTATGAGTTTGTGTTGTCTAAAATGCAAGAATGAATTTTAGGAACAACAGAGTTGAAAGGCGGAATATATTTATGGAGAGAAAGAAAGTGAAAGTATTTTGCTCTAAATAGCATATTTTTGAAGTGGGAGGTGGAACCAGGGGACTTTTACCTTGAAGTCACTTTCCTCTTCTCTATTCAACCTACCTGTGGCCAGAAAAGAATCTCAATCAGGTACTTGCATATCAGCAATGCCACCTTTAAGCAGCACCCAAGTCAAAAACTATATGTATGCTGCCCACACATTTCCATAAAAAAAAGCCAGACCCCCAGTGGTCATGGGGTTCTCTCCATGGTCTTGGAATAAAGGCCATTTTGACTTTATATTCTCTTCTTTACTACAACAAAAATCCTATCAGAAAGCTTCTGTCTGAGAGAAACAGGAGGGATTCTGAGCTGGTAGCAAAGGACTCTGATTTTATAGAATAAAATCATGTGGTGAGTGTGATAGCTCGGACCCCAGCATAAAACCCAAGGAAGCAAGAAATTAAAATTTGGGGAGAAAAGATGTTATTTTAGGCCAGGCCAGGTGATGCAATCTCAGGGAGCCAATTTGGAGACTGTGCCTTACAGCTAAAAAGGTTGGGTTTTAAAGCTGAAAACCACAGGAATGTTGTGAACTTTGACCCAGTTTGATAACTTTCTAGTAGTTAAACATTTCTTAGGGACAGTACATTGTATTGCAGATAGGCTGAAGGGGGGCGGTTACAAGAAACTGAAACTTAAAGCCTTTATGGGAAATGGAGACTTAACCTAACAATGGGGAGAGGGGGGGAATTTACAAGGAGCTGAAACTTAAGTCTTTACTGGAGATGGAATTTTAATCTCTATTGAAATGGCACATATAGAACAGGAAGGGGGCGCATGGGTTAGAACTAGGTTATAACAGTGAGATAGGTTTAAAGTGGGTTAGATTACTGTGGTTACTTAGGAGGTAAATTAGCACAATTGAGAAGGAGAATATCAGAAATGTAAAAGTGGCCTTTTATTTAAAGAATGTGGAGAGGAACCCACAGCCACCAAGGGTTTGGCTCCCCTCCCCCTGGATTAACTATGGGGTTTTGTGGTTGTGATAACTCAGACCCCGGAATAAAATCCAAGGAAGCAAGAAATTAAAATTTAGGGAGCAAAGGTTTTATTTTAGGCCAGACCTGGCAAGGAGTCTCTGGGAGCCAATTTGGACACTGGGCACCTGACAGAAAAAAGTCAGGGCTTTTATCTTGTACATCCACAAGCAGCTGCTGGTCACACAATGCAAGGAGGGGGTTGGGGTGTGGCACACTACAAAACAGAAACATGGTGCATTACATTTCATGGGAAGAGTAAGATTCAGGTAACAAGCAAGTTTTCCTATAAACAAGCAAGTTTACATAAGAAGAAATCCTGTTTTCCTCAGCAGAGACTAGAAGTCTAGCAGTGATTAACAACTTCTGTTAGCTTATCTTAGCATCACATCTGTTATTTGTAGAGGGCAACAATGGTTAACATATCAATTAGGTAAGATTTTACAATTCTTACAGAGGAGAGCATTGATTAACATATTAATTAGGTCATCCAGAGGGGGAATGGAAAAATACATATACAGTAAGGCCAAGTTATAGGTATTGCTATAATACAAAATTAATGAAGCTATTTTTCTAGAGTACAGCGGAGATATATGTGACTTTTGAGTGGATGTGATGCTTGGAGGGCGCATTGATGTCATGCAAGGAGCTGATAGGAATTTTCTTTAGGGCCCTGGAAAAGAAAGAGGAAGGTGTAATCAAGGAAAAAAGAGGAAGTGGCCATATTAGTAAGCATCCCTGATCTTGCCTTCTTCCACCTTGAACTACCACCAGGAGGCTCTGTAATTGTTTCTAGGGCAAAACTCTTTCAAGTACATCCTTCAGTTTCAAGGAAGAAATCAAAACAATGAATTTTTGCCACCTGTCTTCCTCTATGGCTGGTAGTAAACCATTCATAAGAAATACTGTTAGTCATTTCCTTAATGCATTGTAGATACCATCACCAAAATAACAGATCATTTCACTTTCAGAAAACAAAAGTAGCACTTAAAGTCAGGGATAAAGCCCTTCAGTGCAAGCATCCCTGGAAAGGTGAGATCAACATAGTATAACACAAACTACTACTGATTTATCTGACTTCAGGAAAGAGAAAACTTTATAATGATATTGCTATAGAGTTATGAATCTCCTGGTCTAATATGTCTGGTATGAGTTTGTGTTCTCTAAAGTCAAAGAATGAATTTTAGGAACAACAGAAATTAAGAGCACAATATAATTATTGAGAAAAAAGAAAGCTACCTGAGAGAGAGAAGGGGTCCTGAGCAGGATGCCAAACACTGTCATTCTAGGTTCCTTTATAGAGTAAAACCTTGTGTGAGATGAGTTTAATGTGGGGAAAAATTGGAACTCACAATGCAGATGGGCATAAGATGGGACAAAGCTATGGTAGCCAATTAGATTATAAGTTCATGTAAAGTTGATTAAATTGGGAACAAAGGGGGAAGGGAGTCACATAGAAAGCAGGCATTCTTACGCAGCAGTGACTTTTCCCTTAGGGTTTTAGGAGGGTAACTCCTGAGTTCATCAGGATGATAGGAAATATTTAAAATTTCATTCCTTAGGAAAAGCATACTTTTCTTTGAATGGTGGGTGACTCCTGACCTCCTCAGAGTGCTATGGGACTATTTAGAATATCAGTCTTTAGGATATGGATGAATTTGCTTATCATTTGTCTTGATACTTGGCCCATAACAGGAGGTGTCAGTCTTCCCCACAGTTGCACGGTATCTCGTCTCCTGCATGGACTCCATGGAGGTCCTAGCCCTGCCTTATGCCAATACTATTTAAATAACTCAGGTGCCTGTAGCAGGACTGTTTGGATAATTGATTACAGATGTCTTGTGCTCTGGGTGAATGATCTGGGGATTATAGTGTGCAATGCATATACCAGTGTTGCCCCCTGATTGACATATTTTGAAATTTAATTTTAGTTGATGTGTTCTTTTTTCACTGAAATACAATGGATTTGAAAATTAAAAGCCTGAGGGAAAGCTGTTCAGTACAAACACTCCTCTGGTCAAACGGAGATCACCACTGTAGAAGAATGGCAGCTCCAAAAGTCTCTGCACTACAGTCTATCATTTGAGATCCTCTTTTGCAGGGAGGAGTTTCTTTCCCTGTTGATTCTTGACTCAGAAGGAGAGCAGTAAAGCAGCAGTCAATCAGTGATGAAGGGGCAGGCTATATTAACTGTCCAATTTTCAGGCCATTACTAGCTGTGACTTTTGTCTCTTCTGGTGTCTCAGCATGATTTACTTTTTCTGAGTACGATACTGGTAGCAAAACGCTTGCTGCATCTCATTTAGTACTTTTGATGTCCTGTGGCCTGATTAGCAAAGAACCTGAGAGATCCTGAAGCCATGTAATGGTAAGGTTGTGGATGGAAGCCCAGAGATAGGGTGGATGCGGTGAAACCAGTTACAAGTATTTAGAAGTAATTCCGGTGTCTGGAGCCTCAGGTATTTAGTTAGCTTCAGCTCCTGAGGTCCTCCAGCATTGGCCATAGGTCTTTCACTGTCCCTTTTGCCTCTTGCTGTTGGCAAGGGTGATTTGGGGTTCCCAGAACCCTGGCTTCACTATGACAGTAGAAAACTCAAGTATCATCTTTGAAATACACCGCTGGCCTGGTAACTCCACCATCTTAGGCATTGGAAGGAGCTTCAGAAGACCCTGATTATGATGCTTTTGTAGCTTGTAGAGCAGTAGTGAGCTAGGTCTCTGCTCTCTTTCCTCAGAGTATCAGATCTGGAATGTCCAAAGTTTATTAATGTCTGTAATGCAGGGCCTCATAGCCACAATGGCTCAACTTAAACTTGGGCTTTTTTGAATTTATAGTAATCTCCTCAATTTATAGTATGTTCTCATATTTCCATCCTCATGACAGGTAGTGGCAAAGGTCCTGAGAATTCAGAGATGTGTAGTAGTGTGCCTCAGTGGAAAAAGGCTTCCCAAAGAACTCATGAACTCCTGTGTATTATACAGATCAGTGCAAAATAATTTCTGAACATACTTAATTATTTAGGTGGCACCTTTGCTCACAGACTAGGTTTGTGAGAACAGCCATAGAGTTTTGAAGTCTGAGGAAAATGAAGTAAATATGAAAGTGTTATCAAGGACGGGGCAAAAATTTGTGAAGGACAAATTCCAGAAAGGGCTACCTGTTAAATTCTGATCGAAAAATGCTAAAATTTAGTCATTTGCATTGACATATACATGTGATATCCTTCTGAGTGAAAAGGAATAGGTGTGTCATCTCTGAATTAAGAGCTGATTTAGTAGCTTGGTTGTTCATAGACAGTTTAAATATGGAAATGCCCTGCAATGGAATTTACTAAGTGGTGTAAAGGAGAAGCGCTAAACAGAAATTTTGCAATGATATCAATAGTTAGGCATGAAGGGGTTCCTGCTGAGGATGGATCAGAGGAGCATGGAACGGATGTGGAAGTGACTGAAAGGAAGCCAATAGCAGGACATACAACAGAGAGGGTCTTCACTGAAATTCATGTAGTTCTTAGAGTAAGTGTGAAGTTAAAGTTGGGTTCTGATTGCTTCCTTGAGGTCAACACCAGCTCTGGCAACAATCAGTATTTCACATCCTTGTCAACCCATGAATTTTCTGTTCCATACTTGAGATCTAATTTGGATTATCTCTAATTATGCCGCAGTGTCATGAAGGTAAAATGTGGGGTTTTTTTGTACCAAGGATCAAACTCATGACCTATGCTTTCCAGGCAGGTGTTCATGTCACTGAGCTAAATACCCAACTATGAAAGTGTTTTCTTTGTTGTATGGAATATATCTACATTGTTTCCCAGAAAGTGTTGAATATTGTTGAAAATTTTCCATATTATATGGCTATAATTTTTAAAAACAAACCAAATTTGTCTTATGCAGTCCCTTTTCAAGTTTCACTTTGTCTGTGGGGTGTCACAGTCAGGGTTTCTCTATTTTAGACAGCTCTGTAACTTAGGATAGCCCCAAATTCAAGGAAGAAGTCCTTCACCAGCCTCACAAGATATATTCCTTATATCTGAATTGAAAGTGAACGCTTGGTGACAGTGAGCTATAAGTTACAGCTTGGGCCTGGTTCCATTTTATATACTTATTTTTTAAAGACAGCATTTTCCACTAACATTTCAGTTATTATTTGTGTACCATATTGGATGTTATTTATGTTTTGTTCTATGAAACCAAATTCATGTTTCAAAATGCTGCTGAAGTATATTAAGAACAAAGTACTCACTGGCCTAAATGAGATTTGAAGAGACATTATCTGCAGCCTATCAAAGTGATTGATGAGTTTTTTTTCTTTTTTTAAATTTTGAAAGTGGTAAAATACAACAGAACAAGGCAGAATAAGGCCAACAAAGATCGTACAGTGAAATTGGTACACAACTTCACAAATGGTCACTGCGATAACAGTAATAGGTATCACAGTATATTTTATTATCTTTATAATTTTTGTAATTTTTTTTTTTTGTCTTTTTTTTTTATCAATACCGGGGATCGAGCCCACAACTGTCTGCTTGCAAGGCAGGTGCTTATGCCACTGAGCTAAATCCCCAGCCCCAATAGTTGTTCTTTTAAACACGTATATCAAAATGCGATAAAATACAGAACATTATAGTACCTATCAAAACAGAATATTGAATAGAGCAATACCATTAATCAGAAAAGAGCAAAACTGTAATAAAAATATTTGCCTTCAAAGAGATAGTAGAAGGAAGTCCCCCTTATTTGTTATGGTCTGCTCCCCAGGAGACACTCAGATTTCTGGTTCCCATTTGCTAACGGGGGTGACAGGAGAAGTGGGGTAGGGAAGTGGGATGTTTGATTCTAGGTGGTGCATCAGTAGGTTCACTATTGCTTAGTAGGGAGAAAGGCCGGTTGTTTTGTTTCACAGCGTCCTAAGTTCCCACATGGCGTGGATCTCAGGAGCTGCTGCTGGTTCTCCTCCTGGAAGGACCGCATTCTGCCAGACCTCCACCACTTACCAGGGAGAAGTGGTGCTTGCTTGCCTTCCAAGTGTCCTAAATTCCAGCATGGCATGGATCTCAGGAGCTGCTGCTGGTTTGCCCCCTGGATGGGCCAAAGTCCGCCACACCACCAACACTTACCAGGGAAGGGAGGTGCTTGCTTGGCTTCCCAGTTGATTGGTGGTATATTTATCTGCCTCTGTGCTTTGTGGATGCTGGTCCTGCAGGCTTCTCACTGTGAGCTCTGAATTAGAGACATTTCACAGGGAATATTGCAGTGACTCAGCACAACAATCAGTGCTCCTATTTCAATGTTACATTAGCAGTGAGTTGCAATCTATCATCAAATTTGCTGTCTTCAAAAATGTGTATATGCACAAAATTAATGACCAAGTCTTGGATTTAAATTTGAAGAAATCAGTCTTCATTCAGCTGTTTTATTTGGTTGTATTTCTGTAGTTTTGTTTTGTTTTATTGAGACAAGCTTTCTATATGTATATCAGCTAGATTTGAACACCCTATGGAGCCTAGAATTGCCCTGAACTCACTGAAACCATCCTGTCTCAGCCTTTTGAGTGCTGGCATTATAGATATACACTACCATACTTTGCTTTTGATTCAGATTTGTAGGAGAGAATTTAAGATATCCCAAACCTGGTATCTCAACCTTCGTGTGAGAAATATATGTATGATCCTTTAGGAGGTGTTGACCTTTGAGGATGTGGTCGTGAACTTCAGCAATGAGGAGTGGACTTTGCTGAGTCCATCCCAAAAGAACCTCTACAGAGATGTGATGGGCGAAACCTTTCGGAACATGACTGCAATTGGTAAGGACAAAATACTTTTGTCACTCATGCTGTCAGAATGTTTTATGTCACTCATTAGTGCTGTTTGATTAAAAACAATGTGAAAATATTTTTTAAAATAGCTCAGACCTGGACACATTATATCATAACTCTAAACAAAATATATTAGTTTGTACGTATTATTCTAATGAGCACTGGTATTTCTATGTCTACAATTCAGGAGGACTTGGGGATATCCAGGAACCTGAAAAAGAATGCAAAATTTACTGGAGATACTTAAGGTAATTCGCACTCACAAGGAGAAGGAATGTTCCTGAGTAATTAGTGAGTCAGCAGAAAAATACCACCAAAGAAATGAGGCACCATTCAATTTATTGTCAGTAATATTCTCCGAAGATGTATAAGCTAGGGTATGTATAATGAGTGGATTAAATCATGAAAATGTATGAAATTGATATAGATGTCTATGAAAGGCATACACTTTGAGTTATGACATTCTCTCTTCAGTTTTTCTACCCATATATACATGTGAATACAACACATTCATCATCTAAAAATTGCTAAGATTGCAATAGAATTTGAAATAAAACAGAGCGCTTGTGTTTCCAAGCCATGGTCTAAAGAATCAGCCATTCTGACTAAAATTCTTAGAAGGCTGGTAGAATGTTAAGTGCACTCATTCTGAATATCAGTGTGCAGTTGTCTCTAGAAATTGATCCCCTCATACTTGTCCTGGATGTATTTTTAAAAATTCAAAATGCACATAAAATACTGATACATGCTTAATCATATGTAAAGCAGATCAAGTTATAATAGATCAGGCCTTGAAGAAACTTATCTATCTATCACTGGATTTGTGGAGAAGGAAAATGTTAATAGACTCTTTGTGATTGTGCATTCTTGTAAATCCAGCACACTACGAATCAGATTTTGCAGAATTGCAAATTCAACTTCAAACATCACAGCTTGATGATCAGCAAAAATCTCTTAAAACAGATTTAAAAAGCTATAGATTTTATGTTAATAGCTGTTGTTCATTCCCAGCATGGAAAAGAAAAAATGTGTTATACAATGTCCAAAAATAAAGAATATAATGTCATTTGCCATAAGAAATAGGTGGTTCTTCCTCCCATCAATTCGGTGAAATAACTCAGCTGTGAAACCTAAAAGTTCACAGGGTTTCTCTTAGATGAGAAATCAAAATTTAAATTGTGGATTGAAATGAAAGAGTTAATAGAGAAAAGTAAGACTGACCATATGGAAAAGGGAACTACAGATTAAGGATAGAAGGGAGATTGTGATGGGGAAACATATCATAATGATCTGTATGTGATACACATATGTACCCATGCACAAAGTGAAGCTAAAGACTCTGCATTTCAAAAGGTTACAAATTTTAAGATTTCCAAATGGGTACCGTCTTTTGGGAATGGTTGTTTTAAACATGTCTTACAAGGCCATTCTGTTACTTCATGTTCAGAGTTTCATAGCAGGCATTAAAAACAGAACTTGACTTTAATGCAGTCATTAAACTGAGACCCATTTCACTGTGAATGTTTATTTTTTTTTGTTTAATGTAAGGAAAGACTAAAAAAAAAACAAAATAAGTAGAAAGGATACCACTTTCAAAGTGAAAATAAACAGTAAGAAATCTAAAGACAGTGATTACACATGCTGCTCATAGAAACAGTTAATGAAATACAAATGTGAAACATATGATGTGGGGATTCAAACAGCGAGACTGCAAACAATTTTGTTCAAATCTCCAATAAAAACTTAGCGATATGGTTATCAATCCGATATGTGATTTTTTTTTTTTTTTTTACAGAAATGACAAGGTAGGGAAATCCTATGGACATACATCTTGGAATCAGTGTAAAGAAGTATTCCCTTGTAATGCAGAAGGTAATGTGAATGTGAAAGAAGCAGAAACACACCACAATGTTCAGATCCATGAAAAATATGGCAGTGAGGAGAAATCCTATGTATGTCAGCAATGTGGAAAAGGGTTCACCAAATCTCGACATTGTAAGCAACATGAAATAATTCACACTGGAGTGAAACCATATGTATGTAAGCAATGTGGGAAAGCTTTTAACACACGGGCAAATTGTAAAATACATGAAAGAATTCACACTAGAGAGAAACCCTATGTATGTAAGCAATGTGGGAAAGGTTTTACCCAACGTGGAGCTTGTAAGCAACATGAAAGTATTCACACTGGAGAGAAACCATATGTATGTAAGAAATGTGGGAAAGCTTTTAACAGACGGGCAAATTGTAAAATACATGAAAGAATTCACACTGGAGAGAAACCCTATGTATGTAAGCAATGTGGGAAAGCTTTTCACACATGGGGAATTTTTAAGAAACATGAAAGAATTCACACTGGAGAGAAACCCTATGTATGTAAGGAATGTGGGAAAAGTTTTACCCGACATGGAAATTGTAAGCAACATGAAAGAATTCACACTGGAGAGAAACCATATGTATGTAAGAAATGTGGGGAAGCTTTTAACACACGGGCAAATTGTAAAATACATGAAAGAATTCACACTGGAGAGAAACCCTATGTATGTAAGGAATGTGGAAAAGGTTTTACCCGACATGGAAATTGTAAGCAACATGAAAGAATTCACACTGGAGAGAAACCATATGTATGTGAGCAATGTGGGAAAGCTTTTAACACACGTGCATATTGTAAGGTTCATGAAAGAATTCACACTGGAGTGAAACCATATGTATGTAAGCAATGTGGGAAAGCTTTTAACACACGGGCAAGCTGTAAAATACATGAAAGAATTCACACTGGAGTGAAACCCTATGTATGTAAGCAGTGTGGGAAAGCTTTTAACACATGGGGAATTTTTAAGAAACATGAAAGAATTCACACTGGAGAGAAACCCTATGTATGTAAGGAATGTGGGAAAGGTTTTACCCAAC
Organism: Cavia porcellus; assembly: GCF_034190915.1. NCBI lineage: Eukaryota > Metazoa > Chordata > Mammalia > Rodentia > Caviidae > Cavia > Cavia porcellus. The sequence goes on from NW_026947515.1 coordinate 8,966,462, forward strand.
ATGGAAATTGTAAGGAACATGAAAGAATTCACACTGGAGAGAAACCCTATGTATGTAAGCAATGTGGGAAAGCTTTTAACACACGGGCAAGCTGTAAAATACATGAAAGAATTCACACTGGAGAGAAACCCTATGTATGTAAGCAATGTGGGAAAGCTTTTAACACATGGGGAATTTTTAAGAAACATGAAAGAATTCACACTGGAGAGAAACCCTATGTATGTAAGGAATGTGGGAAAGGTTTTACCCGACATGGAAATTGTAAGCAACATGAAAGAATTCACACTGGAGAGAAACCATATGTATGTAAGCAATGTGGGAAAGCTTTTAACACACGGGCAAGCTGCAAAATACATGAAAGAATTCACACTGGAGAGAAACCCTATGTATGTAAGCAATGTGGGAAAGCTTTTACCCAACATGGACATTGTAAGCAACATGAAAGTTCACACTCAAGGTAGAACCAGTGTATATAAGCATCGTGAGAATTTTTTGAGCCCAAGTACATATTGCATAATGCGTAAAAAACTTCACACTGGGCAGAAACTTATATATGTAAGGAATGTGGGAAAGGTTTCAGAAGAAATGCTCATTGTCCAATACATGAAAAAATTTACAATGTTGAGAAACCCTGTTTATGTGAAGAATGTGGGAAAGCTTTCACCACACATGGATTTTGTAAAATACATCAATGACTCCACTCTGGTGAGAAAACCTATGTACATAACAATGTGACAAAGCTTTTACCACATACAGTCATTGCAAAACACATGAAAGAATTCACACTGAGAAGAACCACTGGCTATGTAAGCAATTGGAGACACTTTCAGCAGCCAGATTGCAAGTGAAATACGTGAAGAAGCTCACACAAGAGATAAATCCTATGTGTTATGGGAATACTCTCAGCACACATGATCATTGTTACATATCTGAAAGAGATCACTTTATCCTATGTGCATTAACAATGTGAGAAATATGGCAATCCATGTTTGTTGTTAAATACATAGAAAAAGCAGCACACTTCAGACAGTTTAAATCTAAGTTTACTTAAAAAATTCCAAGTAGACCTGAAGAAATAATCAATACAGAGGTTTGATGTCAATATTTCTTCACAAATTTTCCAGAAATGACAAATCTGAAGTGAAACTCTACTCAAGTACATATTTTGTATGGTTTTCAGTTAATCACTTATACCTCTTTAGATTTTTTAAAGGGTCTTTGTGCTTCAACATGGCATCTTGTAATTAAAATGGTAAACTGAAATGGGCTTTTCACTTTCAAGTATGGATAGTGTCTATGTACTTACTATTTTGTCTTTAAACCTTAATTTTTATATTTTTGGTGAATTATTTTTGTTTAAAGAAAAAAACCAAAAAGTGTAGAAATAATACAGAAGTTATGAAAAATAAACAATAAGAAATCACTAGTTGATTAGTTACATATTGTCATCTTAGAAGTAATTGTTCAAGTTACAAAATTAAAGCATACAAAGTGATATTCAAATAATGACACTGCAAACTGTTCACCTCAGTGATCGAACAAAAACTTATTAATATGCTTATCTGTTCTACAAACTTATTTTTTATCTTAAAGATGGTAAGATTAAATATGACAAAACAGAACAGTTCATAAGGAAACAAGTTAAGGAAACACAGGTTTCAAAGCAAGTCCACTGAGATGTTCATTTTGTATCTTACTGTCTCTAGTTTTCTTCAAAATAGTTGTTCCCATCTTCACAAGCATTGAATATATACTGAACATTATAGAACTAATCAAATAATCACAGTATGATACAGGCTTTTTTGATCTTCAAGACTTATTTTGGGGAAGTTGATAATGATTACCATAATGTGTCTCATTCTCTTCATAGTAGACATCTTTATTTTTATGTATGCTGAAATTGAACATAAGAGACTAAGCTAATATCACTCTGAACAGTGAATAATAGTATCCTGAGAAGGAGAAAGGTGAGGAATTGCCTAAAAAAAGAAGGCAGAGCACATTGTGAAAAGTGTATTAGGATTTAAAAGCTACAGTAGTTCTGTTGCTCTGTTTAGTTTGATTATATTTTGTTCTGGTCTGTCTACTCATATTAGATTTGAGGGCACAGAGAAATAACCCAAAAATGGCAGGTTATACCATGATGGTAATTGTCCTTAATTTCCTATTAACTAAAACTGAAACCCTGTATTAGTAACATTGTCTTACTATGACTGATCTTATTTTAAGCTTGTTTGTTTGAATGTTATTTGGCCTTGACTGATTCTATTCACATTTGGTATGATTGCTGGTATCAAGTCCAAGAGTAGAGGCAACTACTCTGAAGATGATAAGATGTGAAAGATATATATTGTGGGGGCTGGGGATTTAGCTCAGTGGCTTAAGCCCCTGCCTCGCAAGTGTGAGGTCATCAGTTTGATCCCCAGTACCAAAAAATAAATAAATAAAAGATATAAATTCCAGGTTTATTTTTTTTATTTAAGGAGAAAAAAAGAACATAAAAAAGCAAAGCAGTAAAAGGGTACAAATAATACAGAATTTCAAGAATAAAATACAGTAAGAAACCACTAGTTAATAGGTTACATATTGTCTTCTTAGAAACAGTTGTCCAAATTATAAAAATTAAAGCATATAAAGTGAACATTCCTACAGCAAGACTGCAGACAATTCTGTTCAATGATCCAACAAAAGCTCAGTAATATGGTTTTCCTTCCTACACACTCAAACAGGCAATTAGTTTCCTTAGACCACCTTCCTTTCCTCTCTTCTTCACAATAACAATTAGACTTTTGGGTTTTTTTTTTTACTCCCATAGTTCTTATTAGTTTTTTGAAGAGAACAAAACCTCAAGTGAGTTAACAAAAGAGAGTTGGTTAGAACATAAGGATGGGCATAGTACTTGATGCAAAAATAGAATATCAGGTGATCAAAAATGGTTACCACTGTGCCTCTTGCTATTTTTAAAAAGAGTTCCCTATATCATCAGGTATAATAGAATTGATCAAAACAGTACAGAACAAGACCAATAAAATCTACACTGGAAACCTTACAGAATTTCAAAAGAAGATAATAGTCAAACCATAATGGGCATCATAGTAAATCTTATTGCCTACAAAGTGGTTGCCTATACTCTCAAACTTGATACTATCAAACAAAATAGGATATAGTAAAATCAGGCAGAACAAGATGGGGAGAGCAATACTGGGGTTAAAATCAGGTTAATAGGAAAACAAAAAAAGTTACTATAATATATCCCACTATTTTTTAATTTAGTTTTCCTTTAATTGAAGAAAAATAGAATAATTTTTTTTAAAGGGTGGAGATTGAGATAAAAGAGACATTGTAATAGAACAACACAGGTCAGAACTGAACAATTAAAGCATCATTTGGTTTCACCACCAGGTAATCTAACATAATAGTAGTCACCATAGTGCCTCTTTCCTTGAATTATTTGAGTATAATTTTGTATACTATAGAATCAATCACATCAAGACAGTGTGAAGCCATTCAAGACAATGAAAGAATTACAGGGTATTTAGAGCCAGTTAACAGAAAATGAACAACGATTTCTATATTATCTCTTTGCCTGTAAAAAATTGCTTTGTACTATCACAGTAAAATATATTAAGATACAACATGTTAAATCCAGTGGAAACATGTTCAACAACTTGATGGGAGTTCCAAAGGAGATGATATTAAATCAGCACTAGCTTTTATGATGTGTTATTTTCTTCAGAACAGCTATTTTTGGTACTAAAATCGAAAAACCCAGGGTAAAACCATTGCACTTAATGAGTGAAAACCTTATATGGATTCAAACAAATATGACTGGGTATCATGATTACCACATACTTCTATGTATTATCATTTCTTATACTAGGGAATATATTTGGTATTTATACATGTGAGTTTGATTTATTTCACTTATGAGTATGGTCTCAGTCTGTGTCCATTTATTTATATGTCAATGTGATCATTCTTTATAGCTGAGTAGTTCTCCATTGTATAAAAACACCATAACTTTTTTTATCCATTCCTCAGTTGATGGACACTTAGGTTGTTTCCAAGATCTGGCTATTACAAACTGTGCTGCTATAAAAATGGGTGCACATATATCACTGTGGAATGACGCTTTCAGTTCTTCTGTGAATATGCCTAGAAGTAGAATAGCTGGGTCAAAAGGTGCTTCCAGTCCCAGCTCTCTGAGAAATATCCAGACTGAGCTCCACAATGGTTGTACCAGTCTACACTCCCACCAAATGTGCAGGAGAGTTCCTTTGTCCCAACAGCGTCTCCAACATTTGTTGTTGGTGGTTTTCTTGATCTTGGCCATTCTTTCAGGAGTGAGATGAAATCTCAGTGTGGCTTTAATTTGCATTTCTCTAATGACCATTGATGGTGAACATTTTTTCATGTATTTATTTGTCATTTGTATTTCTTCATCTCAAAATTGTTTATTCATCTCAGATGCTCATTTTTGGATTGGGTCTTTGAATTTTGGTGATCTCCTTTTTTAAAATGCTTTATATGTTTTAGACAGAAGTCCTCTGTCTGAGGGGCAGTTCACTAAGATTTTTTCCCAGTTTGTGGGTTTTCTTTTCACTACACTGGAGATTTCATTTGATGTGCAGAAACTTTTGAATAAGAGGCGATCCCAATTACTGATTCGGGGAAGCATTTCCCATGCGGTTTGAGTCCTGTTCATCAATTCTCTACCTACTCCTATGTCTTCAAGGTTTTTACCTAATTATTTTCCAATAGATTTAGTGTTTCTGTTTTAATATTTAGATCTTTGATCCATTTAGATTTTATTTTCGAACATGGTGATAAGCATGGGTCTAGTTTTAGTTTTAGGCATATGGAGAGCCAGTTTTTCACCACCATTTATTAAAGAGAATGCCATTCTTCCCGTGAACATGTTTGGCCCCTTTATCAAAATAAGGTAGTTGAGTGTGTTTGTAGTTGTGGTTGTATCTTCTCATCTATTCCACTGATCTTCAGCTCTGTTTTGGTTCCAGTACCATGTTGATTTTACTACAGTTGCTTTGTAGTATAACTTCAAGTCAGGGATTGTGGTGCCTCCTACCTTGCTTTTGCTGCCTCTAACTGTCCTTGCTATTCTAGGTTTCTTCTCATTCCAGATGAATTTTAGGAGTGATTTCTTAAGTTCTATGAAGTATGTTCATGGTATATTTATCGGGATTGCATTGCATCTGTATAAAAGTTTTGGGAGAATGGCCATTTTCACAATATTTATTCTTCCTATCCATGAGCAAGGGATGCCTTTCCATTCTCTGAGATCATCTTCAATTTCATTTTTCAGTGTGTTATAATTTTCCCTGTATAGGCCTTTCACTTCTCTCATGAGAGTAATTCCTAAATATTTCATTTTCTTGGTTGCTAGTGTGAAGGGTGTGGCCTCTCTTATTTCTGTCTCTGTGACTTTATTGTTAGTGTATAGGAATGCTATTGATTTTTGAGTATTGATTCTGTATCCAGCTACATTACTGAATTTATTTATTATATCTAGGAGTCTTTCAGTGGAACTTCGGGGATCTTCTATATAAAGTATCATGTCATCTGCAAATAATCATAATTTAACATCTTTTTTTCCTATCTTTATGCCTTTTATTTCTCTCTCTTTTCTAATTGCTCTGGCCAGTATTTCCAGTGTTATATTAAATAGGAGCTGTGATAAGGGACATCCTTGTCTTGTGCCTGATTTTAAAGTAAAGGCCTTCAGATTTTGACCATTTAGTATGGTACTGGCTGTTGTTTTGTCATTGCTGGACTTAATTATATTGAGGTAAGGATCATCTATTCCAATTTTCTGCATGGTTCTTATCATAAATGAATGTTGGACCTTATCAAAAGCTGTTTCTGCATCTATAGTAATGATCATGTGATTATAACTTTTGGCTCTATTGATATGGTGTATTACATTTATTGATTTACATATATTAAACAATCTCTGCATGCCTGGGATTAATCTCACTTGGTCATGGTATATGATCTTCTTGTTAATGTGGTGCATCCTATTTGGCAATATTTTATTGAGGATTTTTGCATCTTTGTTCATTAGGGAGATTGGTCTGTAGTTCTCTTTTTCAGTTGGGTTGTCCTCCGGTTTTGGTACTAGAGTAATATTTGCTTCTAGGAACAATTTATGAAGGATTGCTTGCCTTTCCATTTCAATGAAGAGTTTGAGGAGTGTTGGCATTAGGTCTTCTTTGTATTTCTTGTAGAATTCTTCAGTGAATCCGTCTGGGCCTGGGCTCTTCTTTGTAGGTAATGATTTTATTACATTTTCAATTTCATTGATAGAATTTGGGTTATTCAGTAGTTTTACATCTTCATGACCTAGTTTTGGTACTTCATATGCTTTAGGAATCTGTCTATTTCTTCTGTGTTATAAAACCTTTGAGAGTAGAGGTTTTTGAAATAGGTGTTGATGATCTTCTGTATTAGGGTCTGTAGTAATTTCACATCTTTTATTCCTTATTGCATGGATTTGAACTTTTTCTTCCATTTTTAAAATAAGGTTGGCTAGGGGCTTTTCGATTTTATTTATTCTTTCAAAGAACCAGGTCTTTGATTCATTGATTTTTTGGATTTTTTTTAGTCTCTATTGCATTGATTTCTGCTCAGATTTTTATAATTTCTTCTCTTCTTTTGGCTTTGGGCTTGACTTGCTGTTGTTTTTCTAGATGTTTGAGTTATAACATCAGGTTATTTATTTGTATTCGTTCTGTTTTCCTAATGTGGGAACTCGTGCAATAAATTTTCCTCAGAAGACAGCTTTCATTGCATCACACAGATTCTGGTACATTGTATATGTGTTTCCATTTGTTTGTAGGTATTGTTTAATTTCTTCTTTAGTTTCCTCTGTGACTCACTGATTACTCAAGAGTGTTATTCAGTTTCCATGTGTTTGTGAGATTTTTGCAGTATCTTATCATTAATTTCTAATTTCATAATGGTATGGTCTGATAGCATGTAAGGTATAATTTCAACCCTTTTGCATTTATTTAAATATGCTCTGTGAATTAATATATTGTCTATTTTAGAGAATGACCCCTGTAATACTGAGAAGAATGTGTATGCTGTTGTTGTTGGGTGGAATACTCTGTATATGTGTTAAGTCCATTTGTTCACAGGTTCAATTCAGTTCTTTTATTTCTTTGTGATTTTCTGACTGGTTGATCTGCCAATTGGTGTCAATGGTGTGTTAAGATCTCCTGTTAGAATTGTGTTAATGCTAATTTGATTTTTCATTTTTGTTAGTACTTGTTTTATATAACTTGGTACTCTGAGACTTCCGGGAGAACATGGCGGACAGATAACAGCAACTACCGGAGGCTCTCTGAAAAACTAGGCTCAGAAGCCAGGTATGGTGCGGACTAAAGAGACATAAGCAGGTAGAGTTATGCTCTTCTGACTCAGGAATGAACTCGGCTGAGAGAAATCAACTTGGAATGCAGTCCTGGTGCTAAAACAGGAACAGAAAAGTCTCGCTGCTGAGGCTGGACCCTGTGCCATTGGAAGCCGTGATTTGGGTTTCCCGCCACGCAGTGGCTGGCTGCCTCTACATCGGTTCAGCAAGGAGAGAGACGCGCGGAAACTCTGAGAACAGGAGTCTGCGAACGGAGTGAAAAACAGGATGGGCAGGGAGGCATGTTCTGACTTGTGGTGAGGTGAGTGAGAGAAACTGACACTCCACCACAGTTTGACTCCAGGGGACTTTCTGGCCCCGAGCAGTCCTGTGGGAGCAGGGCGCGGTGGCGACTCCAGCCACACATTCTCCTCTCAGGCGGGATTGGTGAAAAGTGCCTGGCCTGCGTGACCCTGCCGGCGGACCCTGTAGGCTGGCCCAAACCAGATCCCAGAGCCGGACGGAGGCCGGGAGGGGCGGGCCCCCGCATAGGCTGCCTGGTGCGCAGCGGTGAGTGGGAACACCTAACCGGCGCAAATTGATCAGGCTGTGGCTGACAGGGAGAGAAGCTGGGCCACTCATATAAGCTTGCATATATAAGGAACAGAGAATATGGGAAGAGGCAGCAACAAGAAAGGCTCCTTGGCCCCCAATTCTGAGAAACAGGCAATAGCGGACACCACACCAATACACATAAAGCACCATATAGAGGTGATAACTTCATTCAGGAATGAAGTTATCAACGACCTGAAGCTAGAAGTATGCAAAATAGTTAGAGAAATGCTAAGCCCCACCCAAGAAAAAACAGATGGTGGAATGGAAGAACAGAAAAAAAGGGGAGAATTGTTTGATGGAGAAAACAGGGAAAGCATAGAATACTTGAAGCAGGTTCAAAGGGACTACCAAGAAACTAAGAAGTCTATCGAAGACTGGCATAACAGCTTGAAAGAAACTAAGGACAGACTATCTGAACTGGAGGGCAGAATTGTAATATGGGAGAATGAAATGAAAAACTTCTTAAAAATAACAAAGAAACAAACAGCAATAATACAAAGACAAGAAGATGATAAGAGGATCCATAACTTAAGGATTAAGAACATAAAAGAAGAAGTAGGGACACAAACAAATGAACTACAAAAGCTACTCACAGAAATAATCCAGGAGAATTTTCCTAATTTAGCAAAAGGTAAAGATACTCAGATGTATGAGGCATACAGGACCTCAGCTACCTACAACCCAAACAGAGCAACACCCAGGCATATAATAATAAAAATTCCAGAAATTCAATACAAGAACAGAATATTAAAAGCTGTCAGAGACAAGAAAAAGACCACTTACAAGGGAGCACCCATCAGAATTACAGCAGATTTCTCTGCACAAACCATCAAATCATGAAGAGCATGGGGGAAAATAATTCAAGCTTTGAAAGATAATAATCTCCAGCCAAGATTGAGACATCCTGCACAACTGTCCCTGGAAATTGATGGAAAAACAAGGTGCTTCCAGGATAAAGAGGAACTGGGGGAATTTGCAACCACCAATTCAACTCTACAGAGAGTATTGCAGGATATTCTAAAAAAAGAAAAATACAAAGAATCCAGAAATAGTGGAGGCCACAACGAATGGAGCAGAGAACAAAGTGAAGAAGACAAACTGACAGCTACTGACAGAATAAGAGCTCAACAGAAATGAGGCAGAGAAGATTGGATGATAGGAACAGCTATTTTGGAGAAAATGACATCTTAATAGGTAATACTGATTTAGTATCATCTTGTTTTGAAGTCTCATCTAGCTTTTGTCCTTCTGTCTCCAATGGTCTAAATTTGTTGTATCTTACTGGATTTTATTATGTACGATAGTATAAGCAAAAACCTTTTAAAGACAAGGAGATTATACAGAAACCATTGTTCATTTTCTGTTAGTCAATTCTAAATACTCTATAATGCTGTCATTCTCTTAAATGGTTTTACATTGTTTTGATATACTTAATGCTACAGTATACGAAGTTGTACTCAAGGATTTCAAGGAAAGAGTCAATATGGTAACTACTTTTAGGTCAGGATTATCTGGTGGTGAAACACTATTCTGCTTAAATGGTTATGTTTTGATCTGTGCTGTTTCGTTGTTATGCCCTCTTTTATCTCAATCTCCACTCCATTATTTACTTTTTTAATACTTTTTTAAAATTTTTATCCTTTTAATTAAAGGAAAAAAAATAACAGGATATATTATAGTAACCCACTTTGACTTTCCATTACCTCGATTTAAAGCCCTGTGTTACTCTCACCATCTGGTTTTTAACTGATGTTCCCCTATTCTGTTTTGCTGGATAGTATCAGGTTCGAAAATTTAGGCATCAGCTGTGAAGATAATGAGATTCATTATAACGCCCATTCTTGTTGACTTTTATCTACTTTTGAAGACCTACAATGTCTCCAATGGTTTGGTTTTGTCGGTTTTGTTCTTTACTGTTTTGTTCAATTGTATTATAACTAATGGTATAGGCAATTCTATTAGAGATAGCGGGAGGCATTATGGTAACCATTGTTTATCACCTTGTATTATGTTTTCACATTATCTATTATGTCCACCCTTTTGACTTGACCGATTCTGTTCTGTTATGTCACATTTGGTTTTACTCTCTTCCAAAATAGTAATAAGAACTGTGAGAGCAATGAAACCCAAAATGTGTAATAGTCTTTGTACAAAAGAGAGGAAAAGAATGTGCTCTAAACTATATAACTGCATGTATATTTAAGTGTATAAGATAGAATATGATATCACAGAGTTTTATTGGATCATTGAACAGAACTGTTTGCAGTATCATTGATGGAATGTCCACTTTACAAGCTTTAATTTTGTGACTTGAACAATTATTTCTAAGATGACAATATGTAATCCATTAACTATTAATTTCCTACTGTTCATTTTTTTTTCTGCAAATCTGTATAACTTGTACCCTTTCTCTGCTTTTTTTTTCTTTTCTCCTTAAATAAAATTAAAAAAAAAATAACTGGGTGCTCTGGAGTTTGGTGCATATAAATTTAAGATAGTTTTCCCCTAACCAGTATGTAGTGACCTTCTTTATCCCTTCTGATGATTATTGGCTTGAAGTTCACATTGTCTGCAAACAGAATAGCTACCCCCTCCCCTTTTTTTGGTTCCTGTTGCATGAAGTATTGTTTTCCATCCTTTGACTTTCAGTCTGTGAATATCCTTTTGGGTTTAGATGGGTTTCTTGTAGACAGCATATGTTTGGATTTTGTTTCTTAATCCATTCTGCCAGTCAGTTTCTTCTAATTGGTCCATTGAGACCATTTATATTAATGGTTAGAACTGTTATATATTTGTTTATTGTTGACATGTTATATTTCTGCTGTTGCATCTTTATCTTTCTGCTCTTTTTAACTGTCTGTTTTGTTTAGTGCTTTTTCCCTAAGTGTATCTAGGCTGTCTTTCAGTATTCTTTGCAGAGTTGGCTTGGAGATCATGAAGTTTTTCAGCTTTTCTTTGTCATATAAGTATCTTATTTCTCCATCGATTTTGAAGGACAGTTTTCAGGGTACATCAGTCTAGGTTGGAAATCATTTTCCTTTAGGATCTGAAATACTTTGCTGTATGCTCTTCTTCACTTCATTGTGCTGAGAAGTCTGCTGTCTTCTGATACCTTTCCTTTATAGGTGATCTGTCTCTTCTCTCTGACAGCTTTTAGTATTCTATTCATTTGCTCAATTTCTGGGATGGTCACTATTATATGTCTGGGTGTAGATTTATTCCAGTTATGGTTATTTGGACTTCTATATGCTTCATTGATCTTCATATCAGTTTCCAATCTCGTGTTTGGGAAATTTTCAGCTATTACTTCTCTAAATATCCTCTTGACATCCTTTACGTTGTCCCCTTCTTTTTCATTTATCCCTATCAACCATATGTTATCCTGCTTTGCATCATCTTGCAGGTGTTCAATAGTTATTTCCTGTTTTCTTGTTATTTTTAAAAGATCTTTCCTTTCCTGTTCACTGGCTAAAATCTTGTCTTCGAGGTCTGAGATTCTATCTTCATATTCATTGAGGCAATTTTTACAACTTTCAGTGGAGTTTTTTATTTCCTGTATATCACTTTGCATCTGCTTTATGTATTCTGTTTGTTTCTTATAGAGTTCATCCAGGGATTCTATCTTTTTGTTTAGTTCCTCCAATTTTTTAACTGTGTCCTCTTTAGATATGTTCAGAATCTCCTTCATTTCTTTTAACATTTCTTTTTTTACCTACGAGATTATTTCTGGTTTGAATTTCTTTAATGCTTCTGAAAGTTGCTTCTTTATTTCAGTTACTATTATTTCAGGTATTTCAGTTATGTGGAATGTGTTTTCTTCTATGCACATGCCGCCTAGGCTTTTTTGGGATGGGATGGATGTTTGAAATTGCATTTTGGTCTTTCATTTTGTCATTTTGCTGTATTTTCAAGCTTCAAGTATTGTTCCAAGTGAGGGAGCGAGTTCACCCAGATTGGGATGGGATTCCATGCCTCGGCTGAACTTGCTGGCAAGGTAGGGAGTTCCCCCAGACTGGAATTGGAATCTGTTCCTCGGCCCCACTCGCTGGTCCCGGCAGGAATCTGCGGGCTCATCCCCAGGTGAGGAAGAGAGTTTCCCCAGACTGAAAAAAGATTATCTGCCTTGGCCCGACTCCCTGGTTCTGACTTGCTGGTCCCAACTCACTGGTCACAGTGGGCAACCACCTGGTCCCCAGGTGAGCAAGGGAGTTCCTCCAGAATGGGATGGGATTCTGTGCCTTGGCCTGACTCACTGGTACTGGCAGGAAACCACGGGTTCTACATCAGGTTTGATTATTAACTGCTTTCACATCCTACAATGACTTCAAAGTTGTGTTTTTATAAAAATAGCTATATAGTGTAACCTTACACCGCTTTGTTTTGTTTTGTGTTTTTCTCTTTTTCCTCTTAAATAAAATTTAAAAAAATAGCTATATAATGTTATGCTTAATTATATAGTCCCTGATGATGTGGGCAATTCTATTGAAAATAACAAGAGAAAGCATAGAAGGTACTATATATCACCTAATATTGTGGCCTTATATGTCTCTTTCATATCATGATTTTCTAGGAATTTGTTTCGTTGTCTTCTTTTGATCTGTTTTCCCCCATAACACAGAAAGCATAGATATACACATAGCGATTCACACATGGGAAGAATTTATAACCGATTTATTGGAACAAATAATATAATGCATAATGTAATGAACAGATACTCTGAAGAAGTGACACTAAGAAACCCAATGCTAATTCTGTAGCATTATGATATAAAATTGAGCAATACTATTATTCATTGTTCAGAGTGTTATTAGTCTAGTCTCTTATTTTTTGGGGAATTGTAATTTTAACATGGCTTTGTTTTAATCTTTTGATGCACATGCTTCATTTTCTCTTTCATAAATGATGTTTCTGAAGTTGATGCAATATTTGGCATTAAGATATACATTTGTAGAAGCTTGGAGCATGTGTTTTTGACAAAGTTGTGTTCTTTTCACATAACTTGTACATTAATGAATGTTACGTTTTCCAAGTTGTGACAAGACATCTGCTGATTTCCTAGCATCACTGGATATCATACCTTGTAAATTATGTTGCCTGATTTTGTTTCTCAGTGGAGCCAATATTTGTCATTTAAGTAAACCTTTGTTTTTCTAACCATCAGAATTTTAATTGTTATGTTTATATTACATTTTTATTTGCTAGTAAGTTTTCCCCACATGTACCAAATGTAAACCATACTACTGTGAATTTCTGATTGTGCCATACTGACAGAATCATAACTTGTCTCCAATAGCACATCACAATATATATATCCATATCTCAAGAAATTATAAAATTTGGCATGATTTATGAGTAACCATACTTTGAAATCAATTTTTTTTAAATATGGAGTTGTTTGGGGGGAAAATGTTGTTATTAGATGTATCATGCAAATGCCTTTATTTTATTCCTTGATGCTGTGAAAGCATTATATATTTTGTAATTATTTCTGTTTTTTCCTAAAATACTGAAGTAATGGCATGAAGGGAAACCTAAATTTTGAGCTGTCAACACAGTAAAAAGTAAATTTGCTAAATTAAGATTCAGATTGTGTTCTGCTTTACTGAATTGTGAATTTATATAATGGCATATCACTTTATTTATAAGGACCAGTGTACGACGTTTGTGGTGTGTAGTGATTATCTTTAAACACATACACTGGGCCATGAGTACCAGTTGTTTTCCCGTGGCCTGTGGTTTTCACTTCCATTTTAACATTCATGTAATTTGTAACGTGTTTAATGCAGTGTTGTTGAATACAAAATCTGCTTAGGAATTATGTTGTTAAAAAATGTGGTGTCATGAAAACACAAGTGAACATTGCAGTAAATATCCCTAATCTAGTGAAAATAGCTTGCTCAAGTCTCAATTATTCTTGGGAAAATAAATTACTCACCTCTTATGTAATCACCACTAAAACTATATCTATTTTGTACCCGAAGAACCTGATATACTTCTCAAAGTAAAAGACACTGTGAAGTACATTGTCAGCCTCTATGCACTACAGCATGTGGCCAGATCCCCTGCAGCATATTTCTGCATACCATCAATGGGAATATTTGGAGTTTGTATTACAGCTAATAATAGAATACTGAATCTATAAGAATATATCCTGAGTACATGCACTTTCTCATTTTACCATGAAAGTAAATCTTGCTGGTCCTGTTGATGCATGCTTGTAATGCTAGCACCTCAACGGGCTTAAATTAGTGGAAGAGGAAGTTGAGTCTAATCTACACAATTAGAGTGACCTTGTCTCAAAATATATCTTCAAGTTCTGCAGATCTTGCTTAATGCTTTAGATCTCCTCCGTTTCTTTCCCAGCATCAACATTTTTTAATACTCACAATTGCACATCAGTAGTTGTCTTTTTATCAGTTGGCCATGTAGCAGTTATTCCAGAGAATCACTTGTGAAACACCTTTGTTTTCGCAGTGACTATCCTGAGCATCATTTGGACAGTTGTCAGTTTAACCCATTCATTCTTGTATTGAACACAGCAGAATTGTCACTTTTATATTCCTTGTTATTTTGTAAAAACTAACAAAAATTATGCAATTTTTGATCATTTTGTATTTAATTGCATTGGTAAGGAGTTACCTATAAAGATTAGGCTAAAGATGATTTCTTATGTTCAAGCATCAGTAGAGAATGAGATGTGATGATGATGCCTTTGAAGCTGACTTTGGGAGGCAATTGCTACATGGGTTAGCAGAGTGTGAAACAGTTGTTTTTATGCCTGCATTTGAAGTTTAAGGAAACAAGTACGTTGAGGTCAAGAATATAAATGTACGATAGGGTAAAATAATCACTACTGCAAATTGTGATTTTTCTTTTACTCAGGAAGTGTACTTCTTTGGTAATTTGTGCAGCAGTCTCAAATATGCCTCTATTGGAGTAAAACACAGTGAAACATGAAAGAGCCAGACTTTCCATGTTCTGAATATAGAGGTATTAAAAAACATTTTTTAAAAATACGATTCCTGCTGTTTTGTGTAGAAAATAAGATATGGTTACAAAAGAAGCAAAAAGGACTTTGTAAGATTTTGATCCTCCTGCATAAGCATACAAGCCACAAAAAAGTCAAACCAAAAGGATGAAGAAATAAACTACAGAATGAGAGAAATTTTGCCTATTACTCCCTGACAGCTGACATGTAAAACCAATAGGAACATGAAAGGAATGCACATTTTTCAGAATATGTGCAAATTGCCAAGAAATACTTGAAGAACTATTGAGCATTTTTGCACAATAGAGAAATGCAAATAGGGACATCATTTCATTGCAGAGAGAACCACTCACCATAAGATCTAAAGAACATACAGGAGACTACAGGAGAAAAGGAATTATTTAATCTTTTTGGTGGAAATTTAGGTAGGTAGTTCAGCTACTACTGAATTCAATTTTTAAAGTATTCAAAAGACTAAAATTAGTAATTCTCATTAGTGCAGTGCCTCCTTTAGTGGGTCTCTTCCCCGAAGACTTAAGGACATATTGCAGTGATTCATGCAGATTCCTGTTATTGCAGCAATATTCATTTTTCTGTGGAGAGCAGCAGCAAGCACTGATCCATCACCACCAAATACCAGTGTACTCCGTTTGATAAATGATGTGATATTTTATTGTGAAGTTGGCTGTGACTTAGGTTTTCCAGTAGACTACAGGTCAGTGTAAATATGATAGTCATGCTAATGTCACAAGGCCATCACTAGTACACTATTATGTTCATTAGATTTGATGTATTTATCTTTTTGAGGAAGCATGTTGATATGAAGTTCCGGCTGGCTTTGAGGTCACATTACAACCCAGAGTAGTCTCAAATAATTCTCCCTCCTTAGTGTCTCAATACTTGGCTCCACACAAGAGCCACCATGCTTAGTTTATATTTGGTATATTAAGTGCATATTCAGGGTATTTTATTTCAACTCTTTATGTTGTTAAAGTATTTCCATATTTTACCTCCAGCATTTGTAGAAATTTGGCCTTATTGAGGTGGTGATGTGCATATCACCAGACTCATGACATTGTCTCCTGGGTTCAGAGCTGTCAGTGTACTGCAGTGAAACATAGCTGTACAAAGCTGTTTCTTTTTCTACTTTCCTTAGAAAACATTTTTAAAATTTCCATGGATAGTCAGAGAGTCAATAACCCTGGCTAGAGTATCATGCAAATGCTGATAGTTAAGTACAGTGTAGCACTGACCCAAAGATAACTTTCTGTCATCTGAGAATCTCTATAGTCCTTTCTGTACACACACTTTGTGCCTGGGCCAGCACCTGTGTGGGTCCAAGAGTCTGCTGCAAGGCCATGGAACACATAACCTAGTGACCACCTCCAGACTGGTGTCCTCTATGCCACTCTGCTGAGGCAGAGTACAGCTTCTGGCAGGAAGCCAGAGGCTCTGAGGCTCTGAGACAACACTGGTATTTCTTTTTGAACATAGATAATATAATATTTCTGTAAGAAAGACAGCTCTGTCCCATATTTCTACCCAGGAAAACAGAAGATGAATCTGGAGACTGTGGATTAGACAGGGGTGCTGCTCTTCTGCTCCGCCAGCCCAGTCTTGGGTGGGAACCTGACAGTGGCCCAGGCTTGTATCCTCCCAGGACCTGCACCAGCCCACGAGGATCTGCCCTCAGGGCATGTCAGACCCAGTCACACATGACTTAGGGCAGGAATTGTGTAGTGGGATTCACAGTGGTGGTCAGGCCTTCATGTTACTCTGCTGGACTCAGTGAGTCTGAGTGGCTTGTGGCTGAGTCTTGTGACACCTGTCCTGGTCTCTCTCCTGCCTCTGGGTGCCAGAAGGCTGGGGACAGTGAGCTCTGTCCTTTAATGCACTTGTCATTTGGCATTTGCCCACAATCATCCTGAAGGCTCTGGGATGAGTGAACCATTTTTTCAGCCATTCCCACATGGTCTATCTATGCGGGATCCTGAGGCTGGGGTCTCATGTTCTGGGAAAGCAGCATAACCTGCACCCAGTTCACTGTCTTGAACCAACTGTCTGTAAAGACCAACTGTCACCAGACCAAGGTGCCTGGTGACCTGAGCCTTCAGAGTTCTGTTTGGACCTCTCACCAAGGAAGTGAGGTCATGCACTGGGGTCCACAATTTGGCCTTCCTCTGTGATATCACCTTTATTTTTGTTGTGGAACAAATCTATGTCCTCAGAAACAACAAGTTAAAATGCTAGAAAACTGTGTATACATTTAGACTTTGTTGCACTTTGAAAATTTTAATGCAGCAAGCATGTAGATGCTTCAGATGTGTCAGGCTGGGTGCCAAACAGAAATGTCCATCCAAAGGATCCATTGTCTCGGAGGATGAAAGACACATTGTCTTCTGTTAAAGATTCATCAAGTGTTAGGATGACTTCCTTTCTTGGGCTTATATTAGTTTAATTTCACTTCCATTAGGAAGCAGAATATCCATAATAATTTTACCAAACAATGTGAAGGTCTCATATTATAAACCCCATATATCCAGGGGAGGAGGATTCATAGCCAGTTTTATTCTCACGTGCTTAGGAATGATTATTTATTCATCCTTAAATATTCAACTCAGCTATACACTGTAGTGCTCCAAACTCTGACCTCCAGGGAGGGGGGGGCAGCAGGTGGTGAGTACAAGGGGAGGTGACATCATCACCCCATACTGATGAATGACACATGTGCATCATCCCTGGGGAACTTGTCTCCTAGCTTCTGCTGTCACTTCCTTTCCTCCCATGCCAATCAGACCATGGGCTTTGTGTCCCTGATGGGTAGTTTCTCTTTCCTAGAGGTAATGGTGCTGAGCCTTTTCAGTTGTAATACTCTTTGGTTGGTCTCCTTGAGGCAGTGTTTCCATGCTGTGCTCTCTCTGTGCTGCCACCACCCACTATTATAGGGCTGAAACAAGCACATGCACCTGTCACCCATGTTGTGATGGCCGTTTTTTATGTTTTTGGGTCGGACTTCAAAAGGAAGTTGCTACACTCATTCTTACACAAGCATTTGAGTGGATACTGACATTTATTTCAAAGAAAATGCATCATATTGCTGGTGTATGGATAACTTAGACATTCTTGCTGTATCTTTGGAAGCAGATGTTTAAAGCAAAGTTATGTGGTTCCTTTTTTTTTGTTTTGTGTTATTTTGCTATACTATATTATGTTCTGTTATGTTATATTGTGTTATATGTTGGTGAGGATTTTGAAAGTCCTTCAGGGTGTTTTCAGTACTTTCTGATTTGGTTTTGTATAACCAACCTGATGAACTTTGAGAATATCAAAATCTTTGAGGAGTTTTGTTTTGGAGAAAATTTAAAGAGGAAAACACAATCAGGGATGTTGTTGTACACCTGTCATTCCAGGCCTCTGAGGCAGAAAGTTTGTGGTGAGTTTTAGGTCATCCTGGGCTACAAGGGAATATCAAGGTCAGACTGAACTGCATAGAAAAACCCTGTCTGAAGAAAAAAGGAAAGAAGAAAGAGAGCAAAAAAAGATAAAAATGAAAAGTCAAAAATAGACTTTCCAGTGAGAAATCTTCGTGAGGTTCTCTTGCATGTGTACTTTAGTCAGCACACCTAGCATAAGGTTTACCATCATGGAGACATTGATGTTCTTCCAGGTGATTGTACTCTTTCAATTTTTTAAAGGCTTTTTACTTAGATGACTGTAGATATGCTGCTGAATATATCCTCTTAGGATTTGGGTAGTTCAGTATGAAGAGATTTTGATCATTCTGTTTTTTTTTTTTCTGTCCTAAATTTATATTTAGTACCAGAATTTGAGCAAGAGATTACTATTTTTATTTTGAAATAATAATAAGAATCATATAAAGATACACTTTTTAAGTCTATAAAAAGATAAAATAAGTATAGATTAGTAGTAATTAATGTACCCTGTTCAGTGATTTCTGAGATTTCTTAAAGATCAATATTTTCATACATTTGTAAAAGCTTAGGTTTGGTACAAATTTTAAGACATGGTCTCACTAATTTTCTAAATGTCCCAGGCTAGGCTTAAACCTTTCCTCATCATTCCTCCCTCTCCCAGAGTGCTGGGATTACAGGTGTATATTATCCTGAGTTGGCAATTGGTAGCAGTGTTGTGTATTCATGCAATAAAATATTTGGCTTTGGTCTTCAGACACTTTGTAGATGAAGTCACTCTAGTTAAGCTGTCCTCCACTATCCAGGCCTACAGCTTCTTTCACAGTAAATAGGACTGAAAATCCCATTAACACTGTTAGTAGATTCTCTGCTTTTCTAACTGTGGTCAGCAGGCACTTCAGAAGATCACTCCAAATGCCTTCTGAACTAGGATTGAGGCTGGTATCTTTGAAGCACATTCTCTCTTTTTTTTTTTTTTTGATTCCTCGTGGAATTTGATGATTGAAGTCAAATCACAAGAAAGGTGGGAAGGTTAAAGCTACCTGGGGCACACTCCCTTCCAGAAGGCCAGGCCAGTGTAAAAATTTATTTTCCCTCCAGGTGTCAGTTGCAAGGTTTTTTTTTTTGTTGTTGTTGTTGTTGGTGGTGTTGTTGCTGTTCAATTTCTAGGATTTGAATACCGATCTTTGCATTGGCTTCTTTGTCTTCACCTTTTAACACTTTTCTTGTTTTGAGCCAGATCCTTAATAAATGGCTAAATTGCTGAGGCTCACCTTGAATTTGTGATGCTCCTGACTCAGCCTTCCAGATTGCTAGGATTACAAACCACACCACCAGACCAGGTCTCATCATAGTGTTGTTAAAAACTTATTGGCTGAGCAAGGAATGGTGAAAATGCCTGTAATGCCTGTACTCAAGTGGCTGAGGCAGCAGGATTCCTGGGAGTTCCAGACAAGCCTGCAACATATTCTGAGTTCAGCTCAGGCTACAATGACACAAGGAGACCCTGACAATAAAAAGAAAATGAAAAAATAGGGAAGAAAAGGAAAGGAAAGGAAAGGAAAGGAAAGGAAAGGAAAGGAAAGGAAAGGAAAGAAGAAATAAATAAAATTCCTAGTGATTTTGTCACTTGGTGTGCATCTGGGCAAGCTGTTTTAGTCTGTGGTCCTTTTCTTCCAGTATAAAACCCTTTTGACTATTGTTACTTTATAGTACCTGGAAACTAGTATTTTGATCCCTCTACTTTTAATGTTCTTTCTACGGTTATAGGATGACTCTTTGTACTTCCTTGTGAATTTTCATATTTTTTTTATATTTCTAGGAAAATGGCACTGATACTTTGACAGGAATGGCACTGAAACACCTGGTTGCTCTGGGTAGCATGTACATTATAACATGAATTCTTCCCATCCCTCATCACAGTATAGCTTTTTTTCTGTTAGTGCTTTTCTACTTATTGCATTCCAAGAAGATGTGAGTTTGCTTCAGTTTAACCTAATCATTAGTTATTTTTGATTATTTGTGAAATGAATTGTGTTCTCTGTATTTGAGGCTACAATTTGTTTGTAGTACATAGTAATGAATTGATTAGGGCATGTTGCTCATGTATCCTGCAATTTAAGTGGTTTGTGAATTTGTTATATAAGGTTGTCAATGGAGTTTAAATTTCTTATATACAATGCTGTAACCTCAGAAGAACTGCAATGACAATTAATTCTTCCTTTCTGATTTGGAAGGCTTTGCTTTCTTTTTCTGGATTAAATTCTATGGCCAGGACTTCGAGTACTGTATGTTGAAAGGAGTTGCAAGCCTTGTCTCCTTCCTGACCCTAGAAGCTAGGCTTGCAGCTTGTCACCCCCTGAGCACCATGACAAGGGTGGAGCTTGTCATGCTGTGCTGAGTTCCATTCCTCCTACTTATAGTTTATGAATGATTTTTATCATGAAAAAATGGTACCTTTTCAGCTTCTCAAAGCTGTTTTTCCGAATCTCTTCAGGGGTTAGCTGTGCCTTATGCTGTGAATGTGGTAAGCGACACTTAATAGTTTGTGAGAGAGGGAACATTCTTGCACCACTGAGATTGAGCCCAGTGTTGATTGTGTTGGTTAATTTTAAAATGCTGGTGAGTTAATGTGGCAAACATTTAGCTGAATACTTTTGTGTATGTTCGTTAGGAATATTAGCTAACAGAGTGTTTTCATTTATTTTATTTTTAACACATTATTGTCTGGCTTCATTCTCAGGATGACTTGTCACTTAAAAGAAGTTGGTGGTGCTTTTTTCTTCAACTTGATGAAAGAATTGAAAAACAATCAGTATTCATTCTTTACCACATACTGGATAAAATTCACCAGTGCACGTATTGTATCCTAGCTTTGTCATTGTTATTAAGCAGCTGTGATGTTTACCCATTGCCTGTCCTCCTTATTTCTCTGTTCATCAGACTGTTTCCTTCTGATGCATGTGTTTTGGGGACATCAATGGACACCACATATCCTTTAAGGGTCACGTCTCATTTTATTTATGGATGCTACCATTTACTTTTGTATCTTCAAACTATCTCCATAATATATAATTTTGTGAGTAACTCCTTTCAGTTACTCAGTTTTTAATGCACATTCTTGCAGGGTTTGGTTAATGCTGGCCAAAACTGGGGCTGATGAGGGCCTGGTCTCTTATTTAAGGCTTTGTACCCTGACATGCCTGCAGTGCCTCCATCTCCTGGCCTACACCCTGTAAACACCTATCCTGTTCCACAGCTATGGTAAGTCGAAATGTGGCAATTCAGATCTGCACCTGGGTGGAAAACATTCAGTCAATTTGAGCTCTGTAACAGACTGACCTTCTCATACAGAGCTCCCCTGAGTGAGATAGGGGGCCTCAGGCATGTAGGGATAAGCTCTGGAACCATTCCAGCTCTCTCCTGTCCAGTGTGGAGTGTGTGACGCTTTCCTTAGAACTCACTAATGGATGAGGCAGCCTGGACTGGGCCCTTTTTAGCCATGGTTCCTGCTAGGTGCCATGGTGTCCTGCACCTCTGCCTGGACCATCTCTCTGACTTCAGATATCCACAGAGATATGAGCAGACTCAGTCTTCCTCTACCAGGCTCTAACTCTATGCTGAAGCTTCAGTGAAATATCTGTGTCCCTCAAATTCATCTTATATATATTTAACCTGGAAATTCCACTTCTAAGGGTCATTATAAAAAATGAGATTGAGAGACACCATATTCTCTTCTTAGTCAGTTAAGGTGTGGACAGTTAGAAACCATGAATGTTCCACAGCACAGCTGCTGAGTTAATTATAAATGACATTCACTCAAAATACTGAAAGAAGGCCATGTCCCTGATCTTTCCTGAGATGGAAGAGAGCTTGTGTCCTGGCCTCTCTACATCAGCAGTGAAGAGACACAGGCCTGCACAGCAGGTGAGGACAGGAGAGAGGAGCTGGTCAATGGCAGACCTCTCATCCTGGGAGGGATGCCTTTGGGGTTTTTCCATTGCATTATTTATAGTGCTCCACTCAATATTACTTCTCTCCTGTTCTATTCACTTAAGAATAAATAGTTGGTATTTTCTTGAATAGGTGAGTGGAAATGGATGACTTAATTTTCTTTTATCTGTAATGTAGGATAAGCATATAGAAGAACATTCAAGCGTCACTTTATAGATATATAAAATAAGGAGTCTTTTTATTCAGAAAGGCAACACATCATTCATGACTAACTTAAAAACCCCCACCACATAAAGCCATGCGGATCCCGCTGTGGTGGGTGTCCTGCCCTCCCTACCTGAGAAGTCACTGTGCTCATCTGTGTCTGGTAGAGGACACCCAGAATCTTCTTCAGAGTCTCTTTTTCCAGCAAGGATGTCTTGAATCTTTCTGTGTTCAGGCCAAGCAGGGAGTGTGCAGCATGCAGAGGATCCCAGCACCTCCTGCCTTACACCTCCTGCCTTTTCCACCACCGCCTCCATGCTGCAGCCCTGCAGGCCCAATAAGGCGGAGACATGAGGGTGCAGCAAAGACTCTGCCACCTCAGCCCCAAGGGTCTCAACTACTGGGTCCGGAGCCTCAGCCTCCACCAGGCTCCAGGCTCTGCCCTGGGTTGGACTTACATAATGGGCCAGACACACCATCAGTGCCTTGGGACTAAGTCCATTTTCCATAGTGACCCTTCCATTCTGCAAATTTTGATCCATTCTAAATGAGGCTGCGGCATTGCAGAAAAAACCCCACACATTAGCATTAATTTTTGTTTTTCTTTCTTTTCCCTGCTTTTCTTCTTCTCTTTTTCCTCCTCCTCCTCCTCCTCTTCCTCCTCCTCCTCCTCCTTCTTCTTCTTCCTCTTCCTCTTCCTCTTCCTCTTCTTCTCTTCATCTTTGTCTTTGTCCTTGTCTTGGACTTAGTTTTCTTCTTGGTTTCTTTGTTGCTTTAAGCATATATTTAGAGGTGCATTTTGCCAAAAACCTTTCTTTGTCTTTTCACTTTCCAGTTAACTGAAGTTTTTACAGATCTCTACTGCAGTTCTAATTCTACGTGTCTGAATGCTCAGAATCCATTCTGCAGTTTAGTAGAATGAGGGAAATAAAGCAGAAGCTGAACTTGGGGAAGATTCTGTGCATTTTAGCATATCGTACAACAACCCCTGACTCATGGCTTTTTACCTCCAAAATAGGGACTTCAGCAGCAAGTGAGTCTGCCACAGACAAAATGAGTTTTCTGTATGTATTTCAAACAATCTCATTTCCCCTCAACTTGTGAAGCACATGGTATAGGTTTCTTATGGCCAAACTTGAAAAATTATATCTAGTACATGAAAGGCTGCCACTGATCCTGAAATCATAACAGAACTTTCTTGTAAACCTATAGTCTGATCCACACTCTGGCAGACAGAAGCTAAGAGAGTCAGAGATGGCTGGCACAGATAGAAACACCTCAGAATTGTCAACTACCAGCCACAACAAGCAAGAACCACGTTGCTGAGCTTTCACTGTTGGGTGATGGAATTGTGTGGTGGGTTTTGCACTAGATTTTCTGAGACAGCTCAGTAAATCTAGGTTGATGCCTGGATCCCCCTTCCTGCAGTGCAATACAAACAGAAAGTCATGAACATGCATCATTTATTTGAAAATTTCTATTGCAGTTATGAAACCTGTATGCATGAGAGTCCACATCTCTGCCATAGCAGACCTACCCACGTGTATCACCACCATATCTTGTAAAGGGTCAGTTTATTTATACAAAGTGCAGAGTGATGTTCTCAGCCTTGATTTTCCAGACTGGTGCATTTCTTGAATGGAAATCATTTCTTGAAGGGAATTTCTTGAAGGGAAGTCATCAGTCATTCTTGAAGGGAAGCTAAATGATTTAGTTTGAGTAAGCTTCAAGTATGTTGCTGTGCTTCTGTGTGACATCCTCGCTGCCAGACATGAGGAAGGCAATGAGTGGGATCTGCTGCAGATTTAGCTCCAGAGGGACACATTTTGCACAGCTGTGTCAGGCAGGGTTCTCCATGACCTGACTGGCCACCCTTTCCCAGTGCTGTCTCTGGCTTTGGGAGGTGCTGGATTGCAGTGAAGATTCCCAGTGTACTGGCTGGCCCTGGGGAAACCTTGTCATGAGTTTGTCATTCTTAGCCCTGCACCTCTGTGGGCCTGGGGCCAGGGCAAGGTTCCCCCCGCTGCAGTGAACAGCATCATCCAGACAGCTCTCCTGGGCGTACTCTATGTGGAGGCTAGCAAGGGTCCCAGTTCATTCCTGCTTCAAAAAGTACTGTGAATCAAACTCTTGAAAATTTGTGCAGCATTCTGTGTGGGAGAAAACTCGATTCTTAGTTCTAGGAGTTTTGGGGAAGGCTGTTTAGAGCTCTGATGGGAGCTGCGAGATAGGGCTGTGCTCTGCCCCTATTGACCTTCCCATTGTTGTTCAGCACCTGCCTTAAAATGTGTCATTGGATGGGGAAACAACACATTTCAGGGATGTGTGCCTGCATGAAACCTGTTTAGGAGGCTCAGTGTTTTGTGTGCTTGTTGGCCATGTCTGGTGATTCACTTTGAGTTAGAAGAATTTGCCATTTCCCTCCCAAAATGGACTCATGAAACCTCTTTCACACTTGTAATAAAAACCATCTATCTGACTCTTGGCTGTAAAGAAAGGTTTCCTGTTTTGGTTTTTACATTATTGTTGTTTTTCAAATGCAATGAATCTGCCCTTGTAGCTCCCTTTGTATCACTTGAATCCCAGAAAACATTTTTAGAAATGAAAAGATCACTACATACATAACGCTGTCTACATTTTCCCTGTAGACTTTTTTTTAGGATTTTCTCTTCTTTCAAAGAGCAGTAGCAACCAGTCTCCTCCAGGAATGTTTGGCCAAACAGAATCTGATGCACTGATATGAAAGACCAAGGGTAGTAAATCACAGTGAGAGAAAGGTCAGCACAGGGTGGGGACTAGCAGGAGAGAACAGGGGTATGGATGGGTCCAACACTGAGCTGAAAGCTGGAACTCAACAGATGTAAAGATTGTACCAATTGACGATGTGCTTACATTTGACTCAACTGAACATGTGGAAACTAATGAAATCTTAACTTAAAATTATCTTAGAATTTAATGTTTTAAAGAACTATAGATTTAAGAGTAGAAATGAAAACTGAGAAATAGAAGAGGTAAAGGGAAGGGGAAGCGAAGGGCAGGTGCTTTTCAGGACTTGAGCCCTAAGTGGAGCTCAGGACACATGTCCTGGAGCCAGTGAGAAACCTGCCTTGGAATTCCACCAGACCGGGTATCTGACCTTGATTTTCAGATTGATCCCAGAGCTGGTGAGGTCATTGGAAGTGAGGCTGGCACAAGATCTGTAAGTAGAGCTTGAGCTCAGTCCGGTACCAGTCCTGCTTTAGAAAAATCCCCAACTGTCCTTGCTCCTTGCAAGCCCCAAAGCCTCCCAGGGCCTGTCAGGGACAGCTCTGTGCACAAATGCACCCAAGGAAAACTTCCCATTCTCCCTGACCCCACTCACTTCTGCATGCCTCTGTGTTGCAGGAGGCCCCAAGTCTGAGAGTCTTTCTCCCTCTAAAGTGCCCCGTGTCCTCCTCAGAAACCAACAGACCCAGGCCAATTCCTTCTCACTGAAGTTCTCATTTTCAGTGAGCTAGGCTTGGCCCAACTCAATCAGATTAGGTTGGGCTGATTGTACCACCTTGCATAGCAGCACCTGCCAGGACCCAAGAAGAGAAACTCTGATCCTGAGAAGGACATGTGTAAGTAGCACTCCAGGTCTGGTCTCCCTCCCAAATGGCCCTCCCAGGGTATCCTGTGTGCTAACCATAATCAGCCCTTCCTCACAGAGGTCTCTAGACAGTGCTGTGACCACCTGTCCTCCACTCTTCAGGAAGCCTCAAATGCAACTCCCTTTTTCACCCTTGTGGCCTGTTGCCTCTGTGAGAAAGAGAGTGGAGTCTGCAGTGTTATTTTAATCATGGGTGCTCAACAGGGTGCTGCTCTATAACTATCTGAAATGTGAGTGGATGGTGGGAGTGCGTCCTGCCTGCCTTTTCTCCACCTTCAGTTCATATACGTATGCATCACCCCATTCTGTGTGCCTTCACGGGACTCCCCTTTCCCTATTTAATGTCCATGTGTACAGAGGCCAAGAATTAGGGACACTCACAGTAATGTGGGTGGTACCTGGTCAGCTCTTGAGGGTGACTGTGTGGCCTTCATAATATGGAAGCACAAGAGACCAGTGTTTGCATCTGCTCTGGTCATTGCATCATGGTCAATGCCTGGTACATCAATAATTTAAGGCACCCATCAGCTCCCTCCATGATGTCTGTGTGGAGCTGGGTCATCTGGCATCTCCCAAAGATTCTTGCTCTGGATACCATGGAAGCACATGGAATGACTGCCCAGTGTCCTTCAGAGTGAAGACAATATCTCCACCCAAGTGATGGGTCCCTGGTAAGAGGCAAAACTTCCCCTTGGGAAAGGAAAAACTGCAATGAAGCCAGGGTCCCTGGTGTGAGCAGACCTAGTTTTCGACCCAACTCCTCCTTCCTACTTCCCTTGTCAAGTTCGACAAGACACAATGCCTCTCAGTTCCTTTCCAATGTGTCCCCCTGAACTATGGCATCTGCTTCCTAGGGACATAATCAGTAGTGAGAGATGACACTTTCAAACCTTGTGGGCTGGTGTCGTGTGTACACAGGATACAAAATTAGAGGTGAATTCCATGAAGGGGTGGCGGGGAGGTGAATACAGTGCACACAAGCCTGGTTCCTGCTGTATGGTGGTGGAAATTACACTCACCTCTTGGACATGTTTCCCTGGTGGCATCATGAGGGAGCAGAAGTTCATCAGATCAGCCATCATTATGTTCCCTAAGCATCTGAATTTCTTCTATGTATTGGTGTTGTGGCCTCAAGTCAGGACCTCACACAGGCTAAGCAAGCACTATGGATGCAGATGCACCCTCAAATCTACCAGCACTGTGCCTACATTCACACCTGTGTGAGTCACCACACCCATGGCAAGGATGCTCAACTGCTGACAGCTCACCATCTGATGGCCACCTCCTGAGTAGCCCATTCTTTGAGAGTGGGTCAGACATAGTGAATTTTGTTCTGGTTTCTATTAGCTGGGATGCAATTGAGCCCAGGTCCTCACGCATGGTAGGCAAGTGCTCTGTCTTGAGTTCTCTCCCCAATTCCTTACTTGTTCTTAATAACAGAACATGGCAGATGTAATGGGATGTGACTATCAAGGTTCAAACATAAAATGACTGTGACCAACCTCCTGCTCTCTCCCTCCTCTGTTCTTCCTTCCTTCCTCTGTTTCATTCTGTCTTCCTCTCTAAATCTCTGACTATCTCTGCATTTTCCCTGAGGAGAGGCTGACTCTTTGCAGAGAAAAAGGGTAACAGACAGAGGAGACATCAGACCTCCATACTAACTCTGTTCCTGCCTGTTAGCAAGAGAGAGAGCCTGAGAACAGATTCTGCCACAGCAGTGTTTCCACTGAGACTGCAGCCTGGTCAGAAGAAACTATGGTGGATCCCCCAGCATCACCTCCTAAATTCCTGACCCACAGAACCTGAGAGAACTGAAGTTTACCTGTTTGTACCCAAGTTTGAAGCCACACATTCATCAGTGGTCACTGATGCACTATAGCAGATGTGAGGTTCTGCCTCCACCCATGTTCCTCGCCCACTCCTCCCCTCCCTTATTCTCACTAGGCCTTCTGTTCTCACTTCTCATCTCTGTCTTGACTAAAAAAATTGACTTTGAATCTCTAAATTGTTGGTCCTTTGTCTTCTGCCACACAGACTCAACTCTGTTCAGCATTAGGGCCCACATGTCTCAGGTTCAGGCATCAGTTCCATCTCAGTGAGGCTGTTCAGATGCCCCCATGTAATGACTTTGACCTCTGTGTGTCCTTGCTTTATTGGGATACAGTGCTGGGTCTTCTCTTTCACTACATTCTGCAGTGGTTTGTCCCTCTCCTCCAGCCTTCCAGCTTCTGGGTGGCCAGTGACATATTGTCCTGTTCTGTGTTGGTGCCAGCTTAGTTCAGCCCAGGAATAAGGTGAGAATTTGAGGCATGTAGATTGAATAAATCAGATCACTTTTCCTCTGAGCAACCCAGTGCTTGCCCATGGCATCACTGTGTGTTCATGTGTGTGTGTTTGTGTGTGTATGTGTGTGTGTGCATGTGTGTGTTGTGTGCACATGTGTGTGTATCCCTTGGGATACTGATTGAAACCAGTCCCACATGTTTAGGCTCAGGTCCCAGGAGCTTGGGGGCTGTTTTTATAATGCCTTTGGGAGTCAGCTGGCTCCTGTGCTAGGAGGTTTTTCTCCTTTGGGTTTCTCCCCCATCCTCTTCACTCTGCTCATGTCCTGTGCCTTGGACCTGGCATTGTCCCTCACTGGGCACTGGTTCTGAAATGTCCATCGGTAATGGAATAACACACATAGTCCTTTACTGTGGAGTTTCTAGCATGCTCTGGGCTGAAGCACTAGAGGGTCACATGGGGTTCTCTTCACCTGGGCACTGTCCCCATCCACACCTGCCTGTAATTTGATACCATCCCTACTAAGGCCATCATCTTCAGGTTACCTCACATTGCCATTGTCACATGTAGTCAATTGGGCAGGATAAAGCCTGGACTTAAAACTCACCACTCACTGTCAATGATGCCTTGCCCCAAGCCTGTGATACTTTATAGGCCCACTTGGTTCAAAGACTATGGGAAACTTTCTATCATCCATTGAATTCAGGAGCTACACCTTAGCTCACACTGGGGCACCCACATGCACAGCTATTTCTTTGTGGGAAACCCAGTGGCTGCTGAATCAGTGACCTAACCTCTCCTGCTGTCCAGTCCCCAGTGGCAGCACAGTGCAGCCAGGACATGGGGGAATAACTTCAGCCTGGAGCATTTATAGCATGGAGCAACCAATCAGCTGGCCTCTATGAAGGCTGCAGGGGTTTACACCATGACACAGCAGATCTGTGACTGAAGACAGCACCCCAGCTCCTGAGGAGTCATGTAGAGCTCTTGGGTCAATATCATCTACCCCAGCATGGCCAGGAGCCTGGTAGATTTGAGTTCTGGGCTGGGTTTTACTGCCTGGGACCTAATGCCACTGCTGTTTCCCAGTGTTCATTTCTCCAGCTTGTTTGCCTCTTGACCATTATGTTTCTTTTCTTATGAACACAGCCCATTCTTAATCGGGCTGTGTTCATGTGTCTTGTTCTTTGACTAAGCTACTGGGTAAGAACTAAAACTTATAGGTGGTGACATGCTGAGCCAGACTTTATGCAAGTTTGCTCTGTCCAGAGAAGAGGACATAGGCAGCCATATTCATGACATTGCATGGAAATAAACCACAGGGGAATTCAATGGACATGCTTCCTGCGACACTGCACTTTCCATACGGGGTTATAGACTTTCCTTGGAACACACAGTGCCTCACATTTTAAAGGTTATATTACAACTACAATACTTTACTTTTGTGATTTTTTTTCCTGTTAAGCACTCATAAATTAAAATTAATAATTTATCATTGGAAATATCTATAGTATAAATATGGGTGTGACACTCACATGGTGCTGCTCTGTAATGAAAGAAAGTGTGTTAGTCTTCTTCATATGAAATACATATGAAATGACCAACATGTAATTAAATGTGGAGCAATTTTGCTGTGTATTTGTTTATAAAGCCAGGAACATAATTAAGAAAACAAAGAATCCTAAGAATTACAAAAAATTCATGAATTCTTTTTCTATGCCCTGCCAAGAGTTCATGAATACATGAATGAGAAATTGATGCAGTCTGTCTGGATTTTCCCTTCTCAGACAAGGTGAGATTAAACAGTTACTTACAGCAGGGTAAGGCAGAGGAGAAACACAACTGCAGTGAGGTGGAAAAGGTAGTACAGGTAAATTAAAAGGACATAGGATGAGTGGTGGCCACGATCTAGTAGGAAGAAAAAGAAAAGAAAATATATTTGCATAGCAAGTTGACGAAAATGTTGTGGAAGGGGACACTGGTGAAGGTTTCACAATATGGAGAATGTACTAAATCGTACCAAACTCATCAACTGAAACAAGAATAAACCCTTAAATTTCATTTACAATGATTCTAGCACTGCCAGCGCAGAATAGAATAATAATAAATAGAATAATAAGTAAATCTGGAAGAGAGGGGAATGGCAGGTGTGGGTCAAGAGCTGCCTGCAGGTAGAGGTCAAGAGATGCCTCCTGCTAGGGACCCACCAGAAGATCCAGCTCTGCAGCTGGTGGAGAAAGGAAAACATTGGTCTGCTTTTGCTGTGGAGCCAGAGCTGGTGAGGGAGCTGCAGGTGGACCTGGCACGAGCTCTGCGGGTGCAAATTCAGCATGCACTGGAATTGCCTCTGCAGTTGCAGGAGAAGGAAACATCACTGACTTTCCAGGGACTTCTCAGGGACAAACCTTCCCACTGCCTGTCAAAGCAGCTGTGTGCATGAACACAGCCTCAGTAAGCATACCAGACTGCAACCCCACACTGACTGCTGAGGGGATCATGTTCCTGTGTCTCCCACCATCTGGGCACATTGCTGAGTTCCCTAGCACATTCCATCCTCTCAAGGCTACAACCCACATCCCAGGGCTCCTTACCTTGTGACTCAGACACCAGGGACTTAGGAGGATCCAGATGGCCCATGAGAAGCTTGGCCTGGGGATCCACCTTGGAGTTCAGATCCAGTGAGGAGTGAAGCACGAGAGATGCAGATCTGGAGCTAAAAGGGAGATAGCAAAGCAAGAGGTCTGGCCTCTCTTCTAACACTACTTACACAGGTTACCTTAGCAAGAGGCACATGGGTCTCTAGCCCAGCAAGTTCAGTGTCCACTCTCACCCTCTA
Source organism: Cavia porcellus (assembly GCF_034190915.1). Lineage (NCBI taxonomy): Eukaryota > Metazoa > Chordata > Mammalia > Rodentia > Caviidae > Cavia > Cavia porcellus. Next base: position 8,997,776 of record NW_026947515.1, read on the forward strand.
CCAACTACAATGTGGCAGTGTGGGCCTTGGGATCCCTGAGAGGCTGACAGAATGCTCCGTGGGAGGCAGTCCTTGCTTACTGGTATGACACCACTCCCTTCTTTACGGAAGCATGACAGTTTCTCCCTACTCTTACCCACTGCAGGTCAGCTCAACAAAGGCAAAGGCTGATATCTGCCATGTCTTTGCACTCAAGGGCTCAGTGCTGGTGCTCCATGAATATCTGAGAAGTGAGGAGTCATCGATGTCTATCCCGACTTTCTGCAGTGTCTAGATCAGACAAAGATCTGCTGCCCAGTTCTCTTGGTCTCTGTAGAACTCTTCCTACATGGTCTGTAACCACTTCTAAGGTTGGCCTTGGACATAGAAAGACTTCCTTGAGGTGAACAATATCTGTTCTGCTGCCAATTCTGACTCTGTGTCCTCCAAAGAACATCAAAACTCAAAAGGGCAGTGGTGGCACCTGTTCTGCTTACAAGATCATGGACAATACTCAGAAAAGTGTCTTCATACAGGGTGTCTTCATGTATATTTTGGCTTGATGACACCCACCCACTTTGCAATGATACATGTAGGCCATGGACACTTTGCCATCCCTAAGGATTCCTGCCCTGAGCATACCCTGAATCACCTTGAGTGACTCTCCAATCTCCTTTCCAATGAATAGAACAGTTTTCCCCATGTGTGTGTGTCAGTGAGGTGGGTGGAAGGTCATCCCTGGGAATCAGGACAACCTCTGTAGCAAGTCTTCATGGGGCCAAGGCCACAGATAATCCCTTGCCATGGAACCCCTATTTCATCCTCAGTGAGCCTGCACTCTGGATCCACTCAGCACCCCACAGATCAGTGTTGTAAACCGAGACTGAGGTGCTTGCACATGGCCAGTACTTGAATACACAGGTGGCCACATCCTGCAGGGCTGCTCAGATGAGAACTTAACCTTCCTGTATTTGAACTAGTCCTGGACTCAGTGTTTATGAGTGACTGGTAGTTGAGCCTAGGGATATGTGTTCTGGGCTTCCTCTTGTCTCTGGGTGCCTCTGGGAACCTCTGTGTGCCAATGAGTCCTGGCCTGAGTTGCTGACAGGTGGGTGTTTCCAGTTCGGCTTCCTGAAGCATCTGGACCAAGTGAACCATCCTCTCCATATGTTTCCTCGTGGTTCCCTGACACAGGGTCCTGATGCTGGTGCCACTAGCCCTGGGAAAGCAGCGTAGCATGTTCCTTGTTCACTCTCTCAAGCCAGCCATCTATGAAGGCCAACTATCACCAGACCACAGTGCCTGGTGACCAGAGCCTCCAGAGTTCTGTTTGGACTTGTCACCAAGGAAGTGAGGTCATGTGCTGGAGTCCACAGTTGAGGCTCCCCTTCTGATGCCTCCTTTGTTTTTATTGTGAGCTAATCTGTGTCCTCCTTAGAAACAGCAAGTTAAAAAACTAGCAAAATGTGTGTGTTTTTAGACTTTTCCATCCAAATGACCCTTTCCCTTGAGGATGAAGTGCACAGTTTCTTCATTTAGAGATTCCTCAAATTTTATTTTGTCTGTCTCTTCTGACTTATGTTAGTTTCATTTCATTATCACCAAGGAGCATGGAGATGTTCCTAGAATGCCGATAATAATTTTCCTTGAAGGATATGAAATGTTTCATGTTATAACACCCATCTGTACAGGAAAGGAGGATTTATAGCAAGTTTTACTCTCACATGCCTATGAATGATAATTTCATCCTTAGATGTTTACCTAAGCCACACACTGTATTGCTCCATACTCTGATCTCCTTTGTGTGGGACAGCAGGTGGTGAGGGCAAGGGGAGGCTTTGCAAGGCCATGGACATCATCACCCCTTGCTGATGAAGGACACATGGGCACCCCTCCTGGGGAATTTGTCTCCTAGTCACTGTTTTCACTTCCTGTTCTCTCATCCCAAACAGACCATGGGCTTTGTGTCCCTTCTGGGTAGTTTGCCTTTCCTAGAGGTGATGGCGCTGAGCCTGTTCAGTCTCGATGCTCGTGGTTGGTCTCCTTCAAGCAGCGTCTGTGCTGGGCTCTCCACGTACTGCTAATTACTGGTGGTGGAGGCACCACACACTCTCGTGGGGCTGAACCTGCCAACTGCAACTTGTTCAAGCATCTGTCACCCATCTTCTGATCCCATTTGATCTATTTCCTGGTTGGCCCTAGAAACCAGCTGCCACAGCCATTCTTATACACAGTCTTGAGTGGACATAGACTTTTATTTAAAAGAAAAAGTACGTAGATGTGAAATTTCGAGATTATATGTCTTGTGTATGGTTAACTTACAAACTGTTAAGGTATACTTGGATGAATTATTTAAAATCAGAGTTTGGTGGTTGTTTTCTTTTTGGTACTGGAGATTGAGCTTATGACTTCAAGTTTGCCAAGCGGGCACTTATACTGCTGAAGTAAACCTCTATCCCTGTTTTCTTATTTTGTTTTGCTTTGTTTTGTTGTGCTTTTTATGCTATATTATGTTATGTTTTGTTATGTTTTGTTATGTTATGTTACAGTATGTTTAGTGTTGGTGAGGACTTTGAGTCTCCTTCACTGCATTTTCAGTGCTTTCTGATATCATTTTGTAAAACGCACCTGATAAACTATGACATATCACATAATCCTGGGTAATTTAATTTTGGAAAAAAATTTAGAAAGTAAATGAAAGCCAGCTTTGGTAGTAAACATCTCTAATGTCAGAAGTTACAAGGCAGCAAGATTGCTGTGAGTTGAGGTCAGCCTGTGCTACAATGTGAGTTCAATGAAAGCCTAAACTTCATAGCAAAATCTGTCTCAAAAATAAATAAATCAATCAAAATAAAAAATACATTTAAAAGGTTTAAAAGACACAAAGGTCATCTATAAATCAACAAATCAAATCTTGATGAATTTGTGCTAACTAAAATACATATTTACTTTTGTAGACTGTTTGTAGATTCTCTATTTTGTAACTGTGGTCATCATGCACTTCAGAATATCACTGCAAATGCCTTCTGCACTGGGACTGAGGCTTGGTGTCCTTGAAACACATTCTGGGTTTTTTTTTCCCTCATGGATTTTGATGATTGCTTGAAGTCAAACCACAAGAAAAGTGTGAAACCTAATGCACTTGGGGCACACTGCCCTCCAGAAGGCCAGGACAGTGTAAAATATTATTTTTTTCTACCATTGGACTTTCCAAGTTGTTTTGTTTTGCATTCAGTTTCTATGGATTGAATACTGAGATTTGCACTTAGCTCCATGGCCTTCCACATTTAAAATTGTTTTTATTTTCATCCAGGTTCTGGATAAGTGGCTATATTGTTGAGGCTCTCCTTAAATTGGTGATGTTGCTGCCTCAGCCTTCCAGACTGCTGAAATTACAAGCACACCACCTGACCTGGTTACATCACAGTGTTGTTAAAAACTCATTGGCTGAGCATGGAATGTTGAAAATGCCTGCAATGCCTGCACTCAGGAGGCTGAGGCAGCAGGATTCCTGGGAGTTCCAGAAAAGCCTGCAGCACACTCGGAGTTCAGCTTAGGTGAGAGCTACACAGGAAGAACTAGACCAAAACCTGAAAAAAGAAAAAGAAAGAAAACTAAAGGAAAGGGAAATGAAGGAAAGTGAAGGAGGAGGGGGAGGGGAGGGAAGGGAAGGAAAAAGGAGAAACAAAACAAAATTCTTGGTGACTATATGAGTTTCTCTCTACTCGGCTGGGCTTTTTTCATCTGTGGTCCAGTTCTTGCAGTATAGGACCCTTTTGACAGTTGTCACTTTATTATATACCAGAAAACTATGAATTTTGTTGCTTCTACTTTAATGTTTTTTCCATGGCTATAGGATGACTCTTTGTCCTTCCCTGTGCATTTTCACTTTGTTTTTGTATTTCTAAGAAAATGGCACTGATATTTTGACAGGAATGGCATTTAAACACCTGGTTGCTCTGGGTAGCATGTACTTTATAACAACATGAGTTCTTCCTATCCACCATCACAATCTGTCTTTTCTTCTCTTAGTGCCACTTCACTCATTGCTTCAATTTCTACAATTTTCAAAGAACAAGTGAGTTTGGTTTAAATTTTACATAAGTATTAATTCTTTTGGATGAATTATGAAATGAATTGTGTTCCTTGTATTTGAGGCTGCAGTTTGTTTGAAGACATAGATATGAATTGATTATGACCTATGGATATTGTACCTTGAAACTGAAGTTATTTTTCCATTTGTTCTAAAAGTTTTTCAGTATAGTTTTAAGTTTCTTATATGAAACGTTGTGTCCTCAGGAAACAGAGACACCTCTTAATTCTTCCATTCTGATTTGGTAAAATTTTGGGTTCTTATTGTTGTCTCAATTATAGGACTAGGACTTCAAGTAGTGTGTTGAAAAGAGTCCAAAGCTTGGTGTTGTTCCTGACCTGAGAAGCAAATCTTGCATCTTGTCAGTCTCTGAGCATGATGTCAGTGATGGGCTTGTCATGTCTGTTCTTTGCTGTGCTGAGATTCATTTATCCTACACATGGTGTATGAATGGTTCTTATCATGAAAGGATGGTGAACTTTTGAATTTCTCAAAGTGATTTTTCCAAATCTCTTGAGGGGTTAGCTGTGCCTTGTGCTGTGAATGTGGCAAGTGACACTGAATGATTTGTGCAAGTGGAACCATTCTAGCACCACTGAGGGTGAATCCAGTGTATATTGTGGTGTTTAAATTTTGCATGTACTGGTGAATTTAGCTGATGAGCATTTAGTTGAATATTCTTGTGTATGTTCATTAAGAATATTGGCCATTTGAGCATTACCATTTTTTTGAGCATTATGGTCTGGCTTCATTTTCAGGGTGACTTCATCATCTGAAAGGAATTGGTAGTGGTTCCCTTCCCTTGAAAGACATGAAAAATGATTAGTATTTATTCTTGTTCAAAATTTTATTTTGAAGATAGTAAAATACAACAGAGCAAACAGAACAAAGCACATCAAGACAATGCAGTGAAATTGGTACAGAACTTCACAGCAGGGTCCATGATAACAATAATAAGTACCATAGTATATCTCATTATCTTCACAATTGGTTTGCATTAAATTAGTTATACTGAAATCCAAACAAACACAGAACATTTTAAAACCAGTCAAAAGATAATATTGAATAGAACAAAACAATTGATCAGAACACAGCAAAAAATTAAAGACAACATTTGTTTTCAAACACAAGATAGAAAGAAATCCCCCACATTTTCTATATTGCACACAGTCATCTTCCCAAGAGATGCTCAGAATTCTTCCTCTTCTTGCTAACCAAGGGTGGTCAAGTGAGATGTATGGCTCTCAGTCCATGCACCAGTAGGCTCACCGGAGAAGCTGACTGGTTCTCCTCCTGGCTTGCATCAGGGGTGCTTTCCAGGAAGGCAGGAGAATTGTTTTCTTGTTCAGCTGCCTAAATCCCAACATGAAAAGATCCAGTATTTATTCTTTACTATACACTACATACAAGTCAGCAGGGCATTTATCATATTCTGGCATTTGTTGTTGTTATTAAGTAGTTATGATTGTTGATTCATTGCCCGTGTTTGTTAATGCTATGTCAAATGGTGTGTTTTCTTCTGAGGGTGTGGGTCAGGGACAACATGGGAGATCATGTACCGATTAATGATCACATCACATTTTACTTAGGGACATAGCAATTTAGTTTTGTATCTTCAAACTTCCCCTAGAGTATATATTTTTGTGAGTAATCTGTTAAGTTATTTAGTCTTTTAAAGCACATTGTTGCAGAGTGCAGTTACTCCTGGAGGTCACTGGGGAAGGCTAGGGCCAGGTCTCTTATTTCAGGCTTTGTACCCTTACCTGCCTGCAGTGTTCCCACCTCCTGACCTGCTGCCTGTAAACACCTGTCTTGCTCCATAGCTGTGGTGAATTCACATGTTGGAGTTGAGATCTCACCTTGGTGGAAGACATTCAGTCAAGGTAGGCTCTGAAACATGCTGATCTTCTTGTACAGAGTTCCCTTCAGTGAGACATGGGGACTCAGGACTGCAGGGACAAACTTGGACAGCAGAACCACAACAGCCCTCTCTTTTCCAGCATGCAGAGTATGCTGTTTGCTGAGAAGCTGACTGATGGATGAGGAGTCCTGGACCTGAGAATTTCTTCCCCATGGTACACTACTAGATGCTGTGGTGTCCTCCAAATCTGCATGGTCCATCTTTCTCCTACTTTGAATTTCCACAGAGATCTCAGGAGCCCTGGGCTTCCCCTTCAAGGCTCCCACTTTATGGTGAGTTTTAGTGTGAATTTTATGACCAGGAAATTCAATTTATATACATTTAACCTGGAAATTCCACTTGTATGGCCTCATTATAAAAAATGAGATTGAGAGATATCCTTGATCTGTTCTTATTCACTTAGGAGTGTGGATAGTTAGAAACCATGAATGTACCACAGCAGAGCTGCTGAGTCAATTATACAATTATAGTCACAGAAAATGCTGAAAGAAGGCCATGGCCTAGGCCATGTCCTGGATGCTACCTGAGATGATAGAAGAGCTCATAGCCTGGCCCTCTCTCCACCCAGCAATGAAAAGACCCAGGCCTGAATAGCAGGTGAGGACAGAAGAGAGGAGCTCCTGGAGAGCAGAGCACTGAACTTGGGGGGGAAGCTTTTTTGGTGTTTTTTGCATTTTTCCATTCCAATGCATTATTTATGGTGTTCTATTCAATATTCCTTTTATTCAAATAAGTTAATATTTAATTCTGGCTAATTTCTTGAATAGGTATGTGAACGTGGATGATTTAATTTCATTATATACACTGAAAGTTATGCACAATACAGACACTTTAAATATAAAATAAGGAGGCTTGGTATTCGGCAAGCCAACACATCGCTCACAACTAACTTCTAAAAATCCCAACACATAAAGCCATGAGGATCCTGCTGTGGTGGATGTCCCAGCCCTTCCTACCATAAAAGCCACCATGCTGACCTGTGTCTGCTACTGCCATAAAACAACAAGAGATTTGCTTTGGTGTCTATTTTTCCAGCAAGGAAGTCCTGAATCTTCCTGCTTTCAAGCAGCACAGGGAAGGTGCAGCTTGCACAGGAGCCTAGCACTGCCTGCCTTACACCCTTTTCCCCCACCTCATCCATGCTGCAGCCCTGCAGGCAAGGGAAGGGAGAGCAGCCAGGATGCAGCAAAACCTCTGATTCCTCAGCCCCAGGGGACTCAGTTCCTGCATCCTTGTCTCAGCCTCCTGAATCTCAGGATTCAGGTGCTATCCTGAATTCATCTGGCTTAGTGGGCAGGGCACCCAATCTGCACCCCTGGGGATGAAGACCAGGAAGACCATTATCTTCAGTGACCCTTCTACTCTGCAAATTTTGCTCCTATCTTTAAGACTGAGGCAGTGCCATTGGAACAAAACACAATATTGTCATTACATTTCTCTTTGTTGTTATTTTTTCTGGCTTCTTTGTTTATTTAAGCACATATTTAGAACTGCATTTTGCCAAAAAACATTTCTTTGTCTTTTCACTCCCCAGTTAACAGAAGTTTTTACAGATTTCTACTATAGTTCAAACTCTATGTGCTTGAATGCTGAGAATAGACTCTAAAGCTTGGTAGAATGAGGGAAGGAAAGCAGATACTGAACTTGGGGACACTGCTGTGCCTTCCAGCACATTGTACAGCAAACCCTGACTCATGCCTGTTTACCCATAACATATGGGCTTCAATACCAACTGAATCTTCCACTGACAAATGAGTTTCCTACATTTACTTCAAACAATCTCATTTCCCCTCAACTTGCTAAGCCCATGGTCTAAGGATTTTTACACCCAAACTTCAAAAATAATTTCCAGTAAGCAAGAGACTGCTACCCATCCTGAAATCATGGTGGGGTTTTATGTAAAGACATAGTCTGATCCACACCCAGGCAATCATGAGCTAAGGGGGCAGAGATGGCTTTTGCAGATAGAAACACTTTGAAATTGTCAACCAGCAGCAGCATCAAGCAGGGAGCAGAGCTGCCGAACCCACACATTTGGGTGATGGAATCATCTGGTGTGTTTTGCCTTGGGTTTACTGAGGTGGCTCAGTAAATTTAGATTGCTGTAGTGCAGTGCCAAAGGGAAGTCATGTCCATGTAGCTTTTATTTTTAGTTATTCTTTTGTAATTGTGAAACCTGCATGCATGAGGTTTCACACCTCTGCCATTGCAGACTCACCCACAGTCATTATTTCCATGACTTGTAAAGGATCAGTTTATTTACACAATATGCAGAATGCTGTTCTCAGCCTTGTTTTTCTCAGACTTGTGCATTTTCAATCATTTCTTCAAAAGGAAGCTAAATGATTTAGTTTGAGGAAACTTCAATTGTGTTGCCGTGCTCCTGTGTGATGTCCTTGCTGATAGACCTGAAAAGGAAGTGAGGTGGACCTGCTGGGGGTTCAGCTCCAGAGGGATACTCTTCTCAGGTGTGTCAGTCAGGGCTGCCCCTCACCTGACTGGCCACTCTGGCATCCAAATGCCCTTGCTCGGTGGTGTCCCTGGTGTTGGGAAGCACTGGTTTGCAGTGTAGACTCCCAGCGCACTGGTTAGCCCATGAAAAACCTTGCTGTGCTATGAGTTTTTCACCCCTAGACCTGCACCTCTATGGCCCTGGCCAGAGTTCCCTCCAACAATCATGCATGGCATTCTCCAAACAACTCTCCTGTGCATGCTCTACATGAAGGCTAGGGACGGTCCCAGTTCCTTCCTGCTTCAAACAGTACTGTGAATCAAACTCTTGAAAAGAAATCTTGAAAATTTGTGTAGCATTCTCTGTTGGTGAAACCTCTCTTCTTAGTCCTGTGAGGTCTACCGACAGCTCTGTATATAGCTGTGATGGGAGCTACGGGACAGGACTCTGCTCTGTCCCCCATGTTCTCTCCAGTGCTGTTCAGCTCCTGCCTTAAAAGGTGCCATTGGATGGGGACACAGCACATCTCAGTGATTTGTGCCTGTGCTTATCAACTTTGGGAGGCTGAATGTTTTCTGCACCTGTTGGCCACAAGTGGAGATTTTCTTTTGAATTACAAGACTTTCTCACTTCTCTCACAAAATGAACTGGTGAGACCCCTTTTACTCCGATAATTCAAACCCCGGGAAGGTGAAGCACTTTCATCACCAATCACATCACTAAACAATGAACCATTCACAGATGCTAGATTTAGCTGCCTCTGTGACTTCATGAGGCTTTGGTGGGACACCCAGATACAAACAATATCACCTTTAAAAGTAAATCCTATGAAGATGCCCATGCTTTGGACTAGAAGATAATTCCTTGCCTTAGTCCAGGGTTTATCTTATTTTATTTTATTAATTTATTTTTTAAGACTCTCACTGTGTAGTTCAGGCTGGCCTTTAATTCACTATGTAAATTAGGCTGAACTAGAACTTGCAACAATCCTCCTGCCTCAGCTTCCTAAGTGCCAGGATTACACACATGAACCATCACAGCCAGCTATTGTTTGTTAAGCTGTATTTATTCATTTACTTGAGATTAATCAATTTAATTGCCTTTGTTATACTTAAGTATACAAAAATGCTAATAAGTGCAATAAAATTCCAGCCCAATGTAAACAACTTAGCAACTTAGCAAGGCCCTGTCTGGGAATACATTATGATAAAAGGACCAAGGCACTGGATTCAGTCTTGAGCAAGCAAAATTAAATAAATCTATAAATAAACAGACTTTGTATAAAATAATCTATAAATAAACAATACTGCTTAGAAATAAATCTATAAATAACAAAATTGCTTGCCAGTAAATCTAGAAGTAAATAAAGCTTAAGTGGATAGCTCAGATGAGAAGCGTTTTAAAAGCAGTTTTATTTCATTATAATTTACATACAATGAACTAACAGGTTTAAATACAAAATTGGATGAAACTTGACATGGGCCTGGGATATAACTCAGTGGCAAAGTGCTCCCTGGCAAGCACAGGGTCCTGAATTTGGTTCCTGGTACCAAAAATAAACAAAACTGAAACTAAAAACAGACAAAAAATCCTCTAGGAATCTTGTCATACATGAGCCCCTTGAAAATCATAACCGAAGTGGTGATGTATATGTGACCTTCATATTTTCCTTATGGCTCCTTAAAATTGTTTCCCTCCATCCTAAGCAATGTGTCTGCTTTTTGTCTCTGGGAAACACTTTGTATTTTCTAGAGGTGACAGGTCTGTAACCACACAGGATGCAGAAGGTTTTTGTTTTTGTTTTGGGAGGAGCTGGTAGGGTTTATTCAATCCTCATAACCATGTTAGGTTTCCCAAGTGCTGCTCCTTGTCAGTGGCTGAGCCATCACATCCCATTGTGAGGATGAACCACAGATCCTCATGTGTCCATCAGCTGAGGCCCTTTTGGTGTTTCCAGTTTTGAGCTCAAAAATAAAGTTGCTGTAGTCATTCTTGTGTTTGTATAGCTGTAGCACTGATTTCCAAGGGGAAGATACTCAGTGTGCAGTTGAATATTTCAGGTTTTGCTTGTTTAACTCAGAAATTGTTTAACTGTCTTTCAAGTAGTTGTTCAAAGCAGAGCAAAGATTTCTGGCTCTTTCTGTGAGTATTTTTAAACGCTGTTCTTTTTTAAACTCTTGTTCATTTATTTTTCAGTCTTTTTCAGTTCATTTTATAAAATTTACCTAAGGAAAGTTTATTTCTATTACCTAAAATTCAGCATTTTTTGACTTTGGATAGAATTTTAAAGGTGGAAAAAACCCAAAATTATATATATATATATATATATATATATATATATATATATATATATATGCACATATGTAAATCACCTATAATTTTAAAATCACAAAATTTCTGCTATGTGATGATTGATTTCATTGTCAATTGATGGGCTTGAGAGCTGTCCAAGGGATTAGTAAAATGTACTTCTGGGCTCATCTGTAGGGGTCATAGAGGAATGACACTAGGTACTCTATCTGGTCTCTGGCTTCTTCCTCCCTGGTGCTATCCCTCTACTCTGCTTCCTGGCCACTATGGACTGCTTAGAGCACTATATAAAAATGTAAATATGCGATAGCAAACTGTAAGAATTATACAACAAAAACAGTGATTGTCTGCTTTGCTCCACACTGACTTCCACTGTTGCTGATGTCTTGAACATGTACATTCCCTGACCTTGGGACCTCACCCCAGAAAATCTTTCTTGAGTTCCCAAAGCAGGGCAACAAATGTTCACACAGTGTCCACGAACAGTCCATGTTACCTTTAGCCAATTCTTCTGCATCTCCAAGGAGAACATGGCCCTTTTGTGTTCTCTCCATGACTCTGCAGTTTGCCATTCTAATCCTAATTTGTAAATCCATTGTGTGTCACACACACACACACACACACACACACTCACACAAAATTAAATCTGATCCTCTAGTGAACCCTGACACAAACTGCCTCTAGCTACCTGTGCGACCTCCCATGAACAATTTGATGCCTCACTCATGTGAAAAATCGAAAGCAGAACTGTAGCAGTGCTGTGCCAAGTATGGGTTAGTTAATGGAGGTGTTGGTATGAGGCCCACTGGGTTAAAATTCTGTCCACACGTTTGTCATTGGAAAAGGTATTAAATGTTGGTGTCTCGGCTCACACAGCTATGAAAATGAAAATAATTCCTAACCCCTACTCTTGTAAGAATTAACATATGTAAAGCACCTCAGAGAGGCCCTGGCATTACACCTGTAAGTGTTACACATGCTTGTTAATATGTTATATTAACATGTAAACATATATTTATGTTATGAAGACATCAGACGACGGATACCGAAAGCACTCATTTCTCTGTAATAAAAGAAGGGCAACAACACAAATAACAATGGCATCTGAGCACTTGCTGTAGGGTAGGAACCATGGGAAGAGCTCTGCAGGGTTTTCATTGGATCTTCACAACAGTGCCAAGAGATGAGTATTGCCATTCTTCACAGTTTGTTTTTGTAATGGAAAAAAACCACGCAGTATTTCAAAGCAAAATAATAGAATAACAATAATGGAAATTGAGCCTCCCAGAAGAGAAGCAGTGTACCTAAGGTGTCAGTCCCAGGAAGATTTGAGTCCAGACATCTATAAATTCCAAGCCTCAGACTCAGTCCACTCCTCTGCTTCCTCTCACAGCAGGCCTGGGGCTCAGTCTCCCAGAAGCTCAACCTGCAGCCACACCCAGCATTAGAGAAACCCTCACCCCCACTGCCACGCCCACCGCCTCATTCTTGCCTCCTGGAGGGCTCTGCACCTCCTCGGTCCCAGCTTCTGGCCCCGCCACTCACATCGCTTGGGCCCACCCCCTGGGCCCGAGCGAAGATTACACTCCACCGGGCCCAACCTGGGCGGCCCGCGCCCAGGGACGGTCCCTAGCCACTGGCCTCTGCATCCCACTCAGTCCCGCCCCGCCCCCGGCCTCGCTTCACAGGGGATGCACGGAGTGGCCATTTTGCCACTAGCGACCCCTTCTGGAGACCTGAGCACTCTTCCTTCCTTGGCCTAGGCTGTGGCTGGGCTGGGACTGGGGTCTGGCCAGGTAGATGGACAGCAGCAGGTGTTGAGTGGTGGCGCGGCCCGGTTGCCTGGACTTTAGCGGCGCAGGTGCCCTTGGTGGGGGGTCCGGGGAGGCTGCGGGCGCGGCACTGGGGCGACCTAGCCTCAGGTCTTCAGGGCCCTGCTTTCCTCCCTCCTCTCTGTCGGGGTCCGCATGGCCAGCCTGGCAAGGGGCCTGGGATCCTCCCCCCCCCACCCACGAGGTGTTGTTGAGAGCCCAGCCCTTGTGTGAGACCTGTGGCTGGGAGGCTCAGAATCTCACATGGCCTCTGTTGTTTAATCTCACATGGCCTCTGTTGTCAGTGAGCCGCGGACATTTACCCCAATATGACGATTTTATTTCACTTGGAGCTCCTCCCTTCAGACTGAGAGAGGACCTAGATGTTAAACTAAGACAGCAGTTCTTATTTTACCTGCACATGCTTTGTCTCCAGTCCATTCCATTGATAAGGGCTTTCTGCTTGTTTTAATATTGGCACCTCTTGGGTGTTTAAGCTTTGTGAGGAGTCTGAATGTGGCATGGGGCTTTGAGGGATGAGGAAGTGTGATCAGCAGTTTAAAAATTTAAGTCCACAAATAAGAATAATTCCCCACATTGTTGAACCTGCTGCAGAATACCCATCTTGTCAGTATTCGGCTGTCTCTAACCATACTCCCCAGTTCTGCTCACATCATTTGTGTATTTGCGTAGTGTTGAATATTTATATTGTATGCATAGGTAGAGTTTTACTTAGTTATCCTGTTGCTGACCATGTACAAAGTCTAGTTCCTCTTAGAAAAACTGCATTGAGTATATATCTTTTTTCTTGGGATAAATTCCAGACATTGGAAGTAGAAAATCAAAGTTCTGTGTTCTTTCTCTGGTACTTGATATGAATTGCTTCTTAGACAAGACATGTTAACAATAGACACCTTGCAAAATTTAGGTATTTTCCCAATTATATGGAGAAATTTGGAGTTCAGTAAGTTGTTGAGTCATTTTCTGTACCAGCTGAGAGGCCACACCACCTACGGTTGGATTTTATTTTTAACTGATGTACCATGATCATCCTTTTGTTTTGATTGATTCTATTCTGTTTTATTTCATTTGATTTTATCCTCTTGACAATTAAAAAAAAAACACTTTCTTGCAAGACATGGTGGTGCATGCCTGTAATCCCAGCACATGGGAGTGTTAGACTCGAGGATCACAGGGAGTTCAAGGCTAGCCTGAAATACTTGTTGAGTCAAGGTCAGCCTGCAGTACATAGCAATACCTTGTCTCAAAGGAAAATAAAACAAACAAACAAACAAACAATTTTTTCTTCTTTTTTATTTTAATGTAGCACAGGTAGATATTAATAAAGTATGAAAACACTTTTATAAATAGATTAATTTTTTTCATAACAGAATAATGGTTAATACACTGTATTCAATGATCCCAGGGATTTCTGTATGAGCTATATGCCCATGCACTTTAAAATTTGTTGTTGTTTTTTTAAATTTTTGACACAATCTCTAAATAATTTACTCAGCTCTCCCAGTTGGGTTTAAACTTGTGGTCCTCCATCCTTACTCTCCCTGAGTGCTGGGAGTACAGGTATAGAATATCTTCCATTGGTAATTCACAATAGTTATGAATGTTTGTGGGGTAACATGTACTTTTGATCTATGGCTCCTTTGTAGAAAGAATCAATCCAATTAATGTGTCTACGACGTTACTAACCTACAAATACTTTCACAGTGACTACAACTGCAAATCCCATTGTTTAGCAGTTTTGAAAGCTATCCTTCTTATTAACTGTGGTCACCATGCAGTTTAGTAATCATTGAAAATTTCTTCTCCGTTGTTAATGAGACTTTGTATTCTTGGATGAAAACCCTCCTTTCCCCATCCCTCATGGTACTGATCATTCTTTAAAATCAAAGTGACCAAGAAAGATGTGGAGGCTCAAGCTGCTTGGGGCACACGGCTCTCCAGAAAGACTAGGTGATGGTGCTTTGTAGCCCTTCAGCTTGCTCCCAATTTTTTTCCTTAACTCAATTCAGGGAATTGAATGCAGGCCCTTGCACTGAACTACAGTAAATTCTGATTTTAAATTTCTTTTTTATTTTGAGTCAGGGTTTGCATAAGTAAGTACACTGCTGAGACACCAATCTTGGGCATAGATTCTTACATTTCTGTGTGTGAACACACATTGATGTCAGAGACATTTCATTTTCAAGACCAAGATATTCCATGCACACATCCTACTTTAATCAGTGTATTACTTTGTGATCCAATTCCTTTTTCTCTTTCCTTGTAGGCCCAGAAAGACTGAGCTCAGCATCCCCGCAGCTTTCCCTGGTTCTTGTGACCCATTCTAATCCCTTGAACTCTCTATGTGAAGTGTAGCAAGGCTCCCAGTGTCCTCCTGCTTCAAACAGTGCAGTGAACCACAGTCTTAAACACAAAGCCTGAAAAGTTATGTGGATCTCTGTGTGGGATAAATCTCTATTGTGAGCATTGCAAGGTCTGGGGACACCTGTGTAGAGCTGTGATGGGAGCTACTGGACAGGGCTCTTCTCTGCACACCATGTTCTCCCCAGTGCTGTTCAGCACTTGCCTTAAAACCCGCCATCAGATGGGGACACAGCACATGTCAGGGATGTGTGCCTGCATGAATCAGCTTTGTGAAGCTCAGCATTTTCTACATTTGTTTACATGTGGTGATTCTCTTTTGAATTACAAGAATTTTTCATCTCTCACAGAATGGACTCATGACACCTCTTTGTCACTTCTAATACAAACTATTTATCTGCCTGCTGCTTGTAAGCAAAGATTTCTTGTTGTGGATTCTACATTATTCTTGGTTCTGTTTTTCAAATGTAAACAATCAGATCTTTCTCTCTCCCTTGTACCACTGAAATCATGGGAAAGCTTTTCCAACATGAAAAGATGAGTAGATAAACAATAGTCTTTACATTTTATCTGTACACTTTGGTCTACCCAGGATTTTCTCTTCTATCAAAGAGCAATAGCAGCCAGTCTCCTCTAGGAATATTTGGTCAAACATAGTCTGATGCACGAATATTAAAGACCCAGAGAGCTAAATCACATGGTGAAAAAATCAGAGTGAGTGGGGAATAGTAAGAGAGTACAAGAATATGGAAGGCTACAAAACTGAGCAGAGTGCTGGAACTCAATGGATGTGGAAATTGTACAAATTGGTGATGTGATGACATGCTACTGAATTGAATATGTTGAAATGCATGATATCTTCACTTTTAATTAAAATTAACTTAGAATTTGATGTTGAGAATAATTATAGAGATAGGAGTAAAAATCAAAACTGAAAGAAATACAAGGGGATGGGTTACAAGTGGCTGGGAAGGTAAAAGCAGGTACTTTGCAGGACGTGGCCTAAGTGGAGTTCAAGACACCTGTCATGGCGTGAGTAAAAGTGCCAGTTATGGAATTCCTTAAGAGTGGGTGCCTGACCCTAGTTTTTACTTTGATCCCAGAGCTGGTGAGGTTAATGGAGGTGCAGATGACCAAAGCTCTGCAATTGGGACTTGAAGTTAGTCATGAACCAGCCATGCATCAGCAGAAGGAGAACAATCACCAACTGTCCTGGCTCCTTGCAGGGCGCAGAACTTCCCAGTGCCCGTCACAGGGAACTCTGTGCAAAAATCCACCCCAGCAAAGTTTCTCATTCAGCTTTGACCAACTCATTTCTGCATGCCTCAGGGTTGCATGAGGTCCCAAGACTGGCAGTCTTTCTCCTTGTCAAGTGTCCCATGCACTCATCAGAGACCCACAGGGAAAAGCCAAAATCTTCTGAACGCAGTGCTTAGTTTCAGTGAGCTCAGGTTGATCCAATTCAGCTGGGACATCTTGTAGAATTGGACACCAGCATTCTGCTCCAGTTGCAGAGAGCCCAGCTCAGCCTTCTCTCTGCCTTGAATGGGACAGTGCTGGTCCAAGAAGACTTCCCCTGCTGATAGTAGTCCCTAAAAGTGCTGTGACCACCATGCTTCGTTCTTTAGGAAAGCATGAAATCCATCTTCCTTTCCCACCCTCGTGGTGTTGTCTCTGTGAGAAAGAGAATGGTGTCTGCAGTGTTGCTCTACTTGTGCTTACTCTACAGGGTTGGTGCACTGCAAATATCTGTGAAATGAGTGGTCAGAGGGAGTGTGTTCTGCCTGCCATTCCTTCCTCTTCAGTTCATATAGAGATGCATCATTCCATTATGTGTGTCTTCTGGGGACACCTATTCCTCTATTATGTGTTCACATACACAGAGACCAGGTAGTTAGAAACATTCACAGTAATGTGGGTAGTACCTGATCTGTTCTTTAGAGGGACTTGTGTCCTGGATAACATGGAATCACAAGAGAACAGTGGCAAAATTTGCTCTGGTCATTGCATTAGGGTCGTAGCCTAGTAAATTGGTGGTTAAATGCACTCACCAGCTCTTTTTATGATGTCTGTGTGAACCTGTGTCCTATGGTATCCCCCAGAGATTCTTACTGTGGATACCTTGGAAGCCCATGTAATGACTCTCCAGTGTCCTTTACAATGAAGAGAACAGCTTCACCCATGTGACAGATCCATGATAGGAGGCAAGGCTTCCCCAAGGCTAAGAAAAACCAGCAGTGATGACAGGGTCACAGCTCTGAGGAGAAAGATCTGGGTTTAGACCCAAATCCTCCTCCTGACTTCCTACATAAACCTAGACAAGACACCATGCCTCAGGTCTTTCATGGAGTGTCCCCATGCAATATAGAGGTCATCCTGGCATCTACTTCCTAGGGATATTTTCACCAGTCTGAGATGACAATTGTAACGCCTGTTGGCTAGTGTCTTGTGTACATAGTGTACAGAATTAGAGGTTAAATCCAGGAACCGGTGCGATGAACGTGGAATACAGTGCTGCCTGGTGGTAGAAATGACACTGACCTCCTGGACATATTCCCTGGTGGCATCATGAGGGGGCAGAAGTTCTTCAATTCAATCATCTTTATGTTCCCTAAGCATCACAATTTCTTCTACGTATTGGTGCTATGGCCTCGAGTCAGGACCTCACACAGGCTATGCCAGCACTATGGATGGAGTTGCACCCCCAAATCTTCTGGCATTGCTTCTACATTCACACCTGTGTGAATTAGCACTCCCATGATCTAACTCCTACTCAATAGCTGACAGACGACCTTCTGATGCCAAAAGCTGAGTAGCCCATTCCCTACATTATGGGCCTCACTTACTGAATTATTATTATTATTATTATTATTATTATTATTATTATTATTAGTGTTGTTATTTTGCATTAGCAGTGTTGAAATTGAGCGCAGGGCCTCATGCATGGTAACCAAGTACTCTATACTGAGCTCTCTCCCCAGCTCTTCACTCACTCTTAAATAACTGAATATGGCAGACATCATGTGATGCAAATACTAAGGTTCAAGCATTAAAATAACTGTGACCCATCTTGTGTTCTTTCCCTCTTATGCTCTCTCTTACATTTTAGTGTTTATTTTTCTCCCTCTCTGGATCTCTTGCTGTGGGGTAGCCACTGCTATCTCTGAAGCTTGCAAGAGGAGAGCCTGATGAGCTTTGAGTGAGAAAAGGGAAAAGAGTCCAAAAGGCACCAGGCTTTTGCCTTGGGTCCTGCCTGTAAGCAAGGGACAGACCCTGAGAGCAAATTATGCCCTAGTGTCATCTCCCCTGAGCCTGTCTTTACAGAGATATGATTGTAACAGACCCAGCAAAGCCTCTTGGATTCCTGATACACAGCAACTCTGATAGAACAGAGTTTATCTCTTATATGAACTGACCTTTCTTCTATCACATGTGTCTTGTCACATTTTCAAAATGTATGTAATGACTGGATAGAATTTGACCTCTCTGCCTTCTTTCATCAATCATAATCATTAAGGATTATGTACAGTGAGATTGCTGTACAGTGTTTTCCCATGGATTTTCTTTCGTAGGTTCTCACTTCATGGTTTTCTGTGTTTTTTTTTATTCATTCAAATGTTATTGGATATTCACATTGCAATTTTCAGTTGTTGGAAACAAAGTTCATGTGAATATCTTACAAAATTCTCTTCATGACATAGACAGGATTGTATGTACAGAATCCTAAGATAGTCAGATTAGTTAATGTGAAATTAACTGTCAAAATGATATCTGAAGTGAATTTACCACAAGCAAGAGAGAAGAAATTTTCTTTGTGCACTTCCTCACCAATACCAGTATGTTTTGCTGAAAAAAAGAAAGTCTGCTTTTGTGCTCTTCAAAACAAAAGCAGGGTTTCTCTTGTGGAATGAATATTCGTTTACCTGATAATTGACAATGATAGGAGGCGTGTAGAAACTGTGAAGGGTTCATGTGACTGCCACGGGCATGTTGAAGGCCTTAGAAGTGATAGAATTGTGAATCCCATGGAGGACTTGGAATCACAGCTGGCTCCTGTTTAAGTCACACTGCATGACCCAGGGAGTGCTGACCTCTCCTGAAGTTAAGGCCCCATGACTAGGACAGTCCCTGTGAGAGTTCCTTGGTATTGCATGACAGGCCTACTACTTGACAGAAGATGGAGATGGAGGAGCCCCTAGCCCAAGGAGAGGGACTCAGGGGACTCTCCTCTCTACCCATAATACATGTGTACAATCTAGACAGCTTTGGAATATGGGAGCAGCCAAAAGAGTTAAAGCAAAATGTGAGTGAAACAGTCCCACCATGGGTATTATACCTATTGGAAAATGACAAAAAGAAAAGGCAAAATGCAATCTCAAACATCTAGTCCATCAGGAGAAAGACCAACCTACATTGAAATAGAGGACTTTAAAAGTCATAAATCAGAAACCTCAAAAGATAGAAAATGAAGTAAAGAAACAAATCTATGATGCTATAGAGGAAATTGAATTAGAAATAATTTCTCATGTAAAGAAATAACAACTATAGTAAACTAGTTGCTCAACATAGCTAGAGAAGAAATACATAAAACAAAAATACAGGAGCATGGTAAATTGAAACTATGAATGAACAATGTAGAAAACAAGCAGAATCTATGAAACATATGTAAAGAGATAGTCAAGAAACAAAAAAATATACTGAAAGCTGGCAAAACCATTTAAATGAAGCTGAGGATAGAATTTCATAATTTGAGGACAGTATTGCAGGGAGTGATCATGAATGTGTAGAACATATAAAAATAACAAAGCATCATGAAATGACAATCCAGCAGCTTAAACATGATGCCAAGAGAAGCAATGTAAGACTCATAGACATCAGTGAAAATTCAGGAGTCAATGCAAATGACATAACTAAGCTATTCACATAAATAAAAACAGAAAAATTTCCAAACATGAAGAAAATTCTGATATACAAAAAAGTGAGACACACAAAGTGCCAAACAGTCACAACAATCATAAGTCTATGTTCAAACATATAATAATTAAGATCCCAGACATACAGCATAAAAACAGAATAGTAAAACTGTTAGAGAAAAGACACAACTCACCTGTCCAGTAAAGACTATGATTACTATTAAGGCAAACTTTTCAGCACAAACCTTCAGGTTAAGATGAGTTTGGTGTGAAAAATTTCAAGCCCTAAAAGAAAACAACTTTCAACCTAGACCTATGTACCCAGAAAAAGTGTCTTTCAAATTTAATGGAGAAACAAGATACTTCGATGACAAAGAACGACTGAAGAAATTCATGTCAATCAAACCAACCCTAGAAGGATTACTGAAAGACATGCTACATAGAGAAAAAATGACCACAATCTCCAGAACAACAGAAAGAAATGACCAGGCTGGGCAAGAAATTGAACAAGGCAGAAAAGCAGGAAATCAACAACAGGAATACTACATGGCAAAGTCAAGGAAGTACATTATCAGTGATGTTTAAAAAGGTAAATGGACACAACTCACCTATAAAAAGAAACAGGTTGACAGAGTGGATCAAGAAACAGGAACCCACAATATGCTGTATACAAGAAACACATTTTACTAAAAAAAAAAAAAAAAAAACTTCATAGGTTAAAAGACAAAAGATGGAAAACAGCTTTCAATGAAACAGGAACCCAGAAAAAAGCAGGATAGCCATTCTGTTTGCAGGAAATGTGAACTTTAAACCTAAAATGTTTAAAGGAGATAAAGAAGGCCACTACATATGTGTAAGTGAGAAACTACAAGAGGAAGAATTACAAATATATATGCATCAAATACAGGAGCACCCAGCTATATGAGACAAATACTAATGGACATGAAAAATCAAACACAAGTATATAATTGAAATAGGAGACCTTAACACCCCACTGTTAGAGATAGATCAATGAGACAAAAAGCATGGGGTTTAAGAGGGCAGCTAGTTTAACAAAGAGGCATGGTACAAGTACATAAATGGCTTTTGGGGAACTTAAATATTCTCACAGACCCCGACAAGTTGTGTGCTGATTTCTGTGTTTGTTTGAATCCACACTGATCATCTGTCTGTTTGTCCATTTGTCCACTCTGTGAAAAGCTGTTCCTTTCATTTTAAGCTCAGTAACTTTTCTCTTTTTCCAAGTTTGCATTGTTTGATCAAAGATATGTTTGGGTTGTGAATTTATGAAGCATGGTTTCACATTGGTTGCCAGCTGCTCAAAATGTCACAAAGACTGGGTATATGAATGCAATATGTTGTTCTTCATCACTGATTTATAGTCTCATTATTTAGAAATTATATTATTAGGATGAATAAACAAAGTCCTGGAGGAGAAAAGATGGTGGATAGGTAACAGCAGGCTGCAGAGATTCTCTGAGATGTCACCTTAGATTCCAAAAATAATACAGCATAGTGAGACCCAGGCAGAGGGAGATAGACCCTCCCAAGCCTGGAACAAATTAAGCTGAGAGAAACCATTTAAAAATACAGTCCCAGTGCTTCTACTGAAAAAGCTACAGTCTTGGTGCTGCCACTTGAACTTGCTGCCACTCCTACACTTGATCTCATGCAGCCAAGATTTATGGAACTACACAAAAGCTCATCAGTTTCATCTCACTGGAGATGCATTTGCAATGAAGATGGGAGTCGGTGATCTTAACTGACAAGCTGAGCTGGCAGGGAACCCTGCATCGACCTGTGGTGAATGATGGGAATAAATGCCTTCCATAGAGCCTCCAAGAGATGACATTCTGGGACAGGGCAAATTGGCCAGAACAAGGGGCTGCAGTGACTTTGGTCAGCTTCTTCCTTCTCAAGTGGGATTGATGGGGAGCACCTGCCTTGTGTCATGCCTCAGGCTGAAACCAATAGGCTAGCCCATACCAGTCCCAATGAACTAATGCAGTAAGCCTTCAGCAAGCTGATTAATCCAGAGGGGGCGGGTGCAGCATAGGCTTCCCTGGTCTGTATCCACATAGTACACTGCACTGGGGGGGAGGGACATACAATCAGCACTTCAGACAAACTGTAACCTACAAACAAAGAACCTGGACCTCCCATATACACCTGTATGGAAGGAAAAAAAATAATAAGAGGAAGCAACAAGAAAGGGTTCCCATTCCCCAATCATGAGAGCATGGATCCAGGAACTGTAAATGCAAAGCAGAATGAGGACAGCAAACATGCAATATCAGACATGGCCCTGGTAGACATATAGCAATATCTTCAGGAATGCATAGATAATTTGAAAGGTGAAGTATTTAACCGAATAAACCAAGATATAAATAGAATAACTTAAGAAATGCTAAGCACCTCCCAAGAAAAAAACATGGAAAAAGGGAAGAAAACAAAAAAAGGGGAGAATTGTTTCATGAGGAAAATAGAGAAAAGTTAGAAGAAAGGAAGCTGGTTCAAAGAGAGAACCATAAATTTAAAAATTCCTTTGCAAGCTCGCAAAATTAATTGCAAGAAACTAGGGTAGATTATCCAAACTAGAGGACAGGTTTGCACTGTAGGATAATGAAAGGAAAAATTTCTTAAATATAACAAGAAAACAAGTAGTAAAAGTACAAAGGCTAGATGATGACAACAGCATGTATAACTTAAGAATAACGAATGTAAATGAAGAAGCAGGAGTACAAACAAAGGAACTACAAATTCTATTCACAAAAATAAGGAAAACATCCCAAGCATAGTAAAAGATTCTCAGCTGTATGAGGCATACAGAACTCAAGCCACCTAAACCAAAACAGAACTACACATAGGCATATAATTATCAAGATACCAGAAATCCAATATAAGAACAGAATATTAAAAGCTGTCAGAGAGAAGAAACAGATCGTCTATAGAAAGTCCATCAGAATTACATCAGACTTCTTGGCACAAACAATCAAATCAAGAAGAAAATGGAGTGAATCATTCCAAGTCCTGAAAGAAAATATCCTACTGCCCAGATTGATGTATCCTGAAAAGTTTTTCTAGAAATTAATGGAGAAATAAGATGCTTCCAAGATAAAGAGGAACTGGGAGAATTCACAACCACCAATCCAACCCTACAGAGAATACTATAGGAAGTTCTAAAGAGAGAGAAAATCACCAAGATTTCAGGAACAGTGGTAGAGAGGCCACAATGAATGGAGCAAAAAGCAAAGTGAAGACAACAAATAGACAACTGATGACAGAAAAAGAGAACAACAGAAATGAGACAGAGAAGGTTGGATATAATTTCTAATACAGATGTCCTATATACACTAAATTAAGGAAAAAAAGAGAGAATCACAGACAGAGTGGATCAAGAAATAGGGCCAACTGAGATGCTCTTTATAGGAAGTATAATTGACCTGAAGAAGGGTATTTGGACCAAAATTGAATATGAGAACATAGAACTCGATGTGATAGGGAATGAGAGAGTAGTAGGGGCAACTGGACCAGTATTTATGGGTAGGTTGGAAAGAAAGGCTTTAATAAGTAAAGAAATATAACTAGAGGTCAAGTCCTGGAGTGAGAAATTTCAGAAACACTTAGATAAATAGCAGGTTGCCCACACAATATAAAACCAAAGGTGTTGGAGAGACCCAAAAATACACAGTACACCCTGGGGGAGTGAAAGCGGAAGAATAGACTTTATTTTTTTTAATTTAAGAGGAAAAAGAGAAAAACACAAAACAAAACAAAGCAGTGTAAGATTACACATAATACAGAACTACAAGAAAAAACATAACAGTATGAAATCACCTGTTAATAGATTACATATTATCATCTTGGAAATAGTTGCTCAAATCACAGTATCAAAGAATACAAAGTAGACATTCAAACAGAGAGACTGCAAACAGCTTTGTTCAATGATCCAAAAACATTAATATAGTCAGCTATTTAACAGCCCTATACACACTTGCTGTTATATCCGTTAGAGCTCTTTTTTTTCCAGGGAAGAATAGACTTTAAAAAGACAGAAGAAGATATTGCTATAAGTGTATCAGGAATTAAAACCCATATTACTTGTACCACTCTGTTTAGATAGAACTTATTCCATCCCAGTTTTTATACAAGCACTAAATCTGAGGGCACAGACAGCTATCCCAAAAATATCAGGATATACCACAGTAATCATCTTTAATTTCCTGTTAACTTAAACCAGATTCCTCTATAACTTATACTGTTATATCATTACTGAATTTATTTAAATCTGATTTGTTTGATTGCTTCTTGTTATTGACTATTTTATTCAAAACCGTTAGGTTGATAGTATCGTCAGAGTGTAGACAACTACACTGAAAATAGAAATGATACTCTATAATACCCATTCTGACTTGATTAATATCTGTTTTTGTAGCTCTACACTATCTACAAAGTTCTATTTCTGTTAATACTGTTATGCAGTGATATATTCAATTATATTTTATCCGATGATATAGCCATTTTTATTGATGATAACAAGAGACAACACAGTAACCATGGTAGAACTCCTTTTACAGCAGTTTTATATGTCTTTTTAGTTTTATGTATCTCTAGGATTATGTTTTGCTCTGTCCTGCTTTGTTCTGTTTCTCCCTCTAATATAGAAAGGATAGTAACACATGTTAAGATGCATGCTTCCATAAAACCTATCAATAATTTAGAAAAACTGATTTTATGATACATGATGAAATGAACAAATACTTTGAAGGAGAAAAAAGGGGACTGCAGTAGCCAGTGCTGGTTCTATAGTGTCATGATGTGAAATCAAACAATACTATTAATCTTCAACTAGAGTGATTTTAATCTGCTTTGGTTTGTTTAAACTCAACATAAATGAAGATATGGATAAATACATACATGATTAAGTGTATAGGATTGATTACCATATTACTTACTTTTTATTAGATAGTTGAACAGAACTACTTGAAGTCTCCCTGATTGAATTCCCATTTATATGGTCCACATTTGTATCTTGAACAATTGTTTGAAAGAGGACAATAAAACACACAAAGTAGTGATTTATTACTGTTTATTCTTTAATTTGAATGTATGTACTATTTATGCCTGCTTTCTGTTTTGTTTTGTCTTTCTTTAAATAAAAATAAATTTAAAAATATAAATAAATAAAGTCCCTTAGCAGTTAGATTGGTGGACCAAGCTCTGATTGATAAATAAGAAAGCAGCTGTCTGGTAACATTTTTAACCAGTTTTTATCCATTGATTAGAGACATCAATGATCTCCAGATCACTATAGGAGACACCTCAAATAAATTTATGAAATTTATTCCTAAATGTTCACATTGGTCATTATCAAATGAAGTAATACATATTTTTGGTTTGATCATGCATGTATAAAGGTTTCACACGGTTATGACAGTTGATTTTAATCAAATATATGATGTATTGCATATATTCATAATTCTGGATGCATAAGACTCCATGATTGTAAAATGGGGATTACTTATGGTAACAGATTTTTGTCTCATGTGCACACCTTTGCTGCTCACAAAGACTTGTGAGATTCACATTCAACTAAAGATCAATAAGTTTTTCAATAATATACAAAAAACTTCTTGTGTATTAGATAAGGGTGATTGACTAAAAGGGATATTTTATGTCAAACAAGAATTTAGATTATTACAAGAATCTCGTGATTGTCATGATGCAATACTATGTATGGTTCTGATTCCTGATATATTATGTAAAATATGCAAGTGTTAATACTGTAGGTATTCAAAGGCTAAAATGTCCATGGATAGAAGAAAATAGGATTCATTTAATGTTCTAAGATGTTTCATCTTTAGATAAAATAGTAATATTACACTTACTGCCTGTAATATACTGTATTGTTATGAAAAACTTCTTTTGGATGTTTGACAGCTAAGGTTTGGAAGCCAAAACTCAGAGAAACAGATGGGCTAAATGGATAGCCAATATTTTGGCCCCAGCCCTTCAAGGGTGGTGGAGACCCAGGATATAAAATAATCTCTGATTGCATCATCCTAAGATATTCAGTGAGCCCCTGGTTGTCTCATCAAGGAGATGATGAAACCACAGAGGAAAGTCACCTTCAATGCAAGGTGTGCCTAAGAAGAGTCACAGGAGAAAAATCTCCCAAGCTTTCACAGAGAGCAACGTGGTGAAGCAATGATTGTGACTCTTCTAAGTGGCTGACACTGACAGAAGAGCCATGAGGTGTTATGAATGGTTCTAAGATAACTCCTGAGAAGACCTAAGTGACCTTGATAGGAAGGTCTTTTGGCAACTCTTGGAGGTGGACTAAATGTCTTTTGCATAATGGATGTATATGAGTCCTGGGGGCCAGGGGTGGAATGTCATGGTTTATGCCTGTGCCCCCCAGGCCTCATGAGTTTGCATTGTGCATTTATGATGGTTCATTGTCTAGTGTTCGGATTGATAGTGTCAGTCCTAAACCCACATTGGGTGGGGCCAGGATGTAATTCAATGGCAGGAAGAAGGTGTATCTTGCTTTTTTGCTGGTTCCTGTGTGCTTTTTGCAGCCTCCATGAACTGTGGCCCAGCCATACCTGCCTGCCTTGGAGCCAACTGAGTGTGAACTGAAACCTGCAAAAAATGTAAGAAATAAATCTTTCCTTTCTGAAATTGGGCTTCAGGTATTTTGTCTCAGCAACAAGTAAAAAGTAATTAAGACAGAATTTGGTACCTAGGAGTGGGGTCTTTTGCTGTGACTATTCTTGACTATGTTTTTCTAGAGGCTTTGGAAATGGCTTGCGGGCAGAGTTTGGAAAGGTTTGGACATGTTGCCTGGATGTGTAGAGCTGGAGCAGCTTAGGCTTTTCTGTTGAGGGGATTCTGGTCAGAGCTCAGGAGACCAGAAGGCTGATAGAGGGCCTGATAATAAAAACCACGCTTGGGAGGTTTCTGTTGGGAAGAAGGACTGCATTGGTTGTTGGACTCCACCTGATGTGTGGTATGGCTTGGCAGAAGGTTTGTCTGCATTTTGCTACTGCCCAGAGACTTTGCTGAGACTGAGACAAAGGGCAATGGACTGATTAATCTTGAAAAAGAAATTAAAAAGCAATCAAACCTTGAGGCTGTGGCATGGCTATTGTTGGGGGCTTTTAGCCACATTCATGTTGCATATCAAAAGCAAAGAGATCAGCAGGATAGTGTACAATGCTGTGAGTTTGGCCAGAAGGAAAATTCCAGGAAGACTGTGGATTGCAAAGACAGAGTTGAGATTTTGATTCCTGAGGAGAAACAGAGAGATAAGAAAGATGGCCCCAGGGCATCATAGGAAGTGGGTCCCCACCCTGTGCAGCCTCACTGCAAAAGTGAAAGAATTTGCTCAGAGGGAAAAGCTGCAGAGTGCCATGTTTTAGAATGGCAACAGAAGCCACTTGAGGTTCCAGAATGGTGGCCCCTTTGAGAAGCTTTTCCTCACAATCATGTAAACAGAGCCCTGCAATCCAGGCAACTGACCCCTATAGCCAAAAGGCAGAAAAGTGTATGTAGCAGCAAACCTTGGTGGCATCCACAAGGTGCTGATTTGAGGTGCAAGGAAAATGCACAAATTCTGAGGCAAGATGGCATCCACCTCAATTGCAAAGTGCCTGGGAGGCAAAAAGGTGTGCCCCTGAGAGGGCCATTTGTGAAGATGTAAGGGTGAAGCCAAAGGTGCGGTGGAGACTTCAGATGTTTGGAAAAGGCAAGAATGTAGTTGATTCAGGGGAAGCTGCAAAAAGAGAGCAGAGAAGATTTAAGAGAAAAGCTGCTGGAGTTAAAATCGCTGGAAATGCCATGGGGGTAGAATTACCCAAACGTTTTGGAGTTTGCAACCAGATTGCTTCTGATGCTGAACATGGAATTCTAGGACTTAATGTTCACCCTGCTGGACTTCTTTTCTTTCCAGTACTTTATGTTCCCATTCTTGTAACTTTTGGAATGGTAATCTTTACCTTGTGCCTTTGCATTTGAGAAATGTTTAACCTTGTTTCATTTGTACATGGGTTATGGTTAAGAGTTTGCCTTAGATCTTGGAGGAGACTTGGGAATTGGACTGTTCAGGAATGCTGAAACACAGGACATTGGCAACTCTTGGAAGTGGACTAAATGTCTTTTGCATAATGGATATACATGAGTCCTGGGGCCAGGGCTGGAATGTCATGGTTGTGCCTGTGTCCCCCAGGCTTCATGAGTTTGCATTGTGCATTTGTGATGGTTCATTGTGTAGTAGGTGGATTGATGGTGTTAGTGCTACACCTACATAGGGGTGGAGCCAGGATGTAATATAATGCAGGAAAAAAGTGTGTCTTGCTTTTTGCTGGTTCCTGCTTGCTGTTTGCAGCTGCCATGAAATGTGGCCCAGCCATGCACACCTGCCTTGGAACCAACTGAGTGTGGACTGAAACCTCCAAAAAATGAAAAAATAAATCTTTCCTTTCTCAACTTGGGCTTCACGTATTTTGTCTCAGAAACAAGTAAAAGATAACTAAGACAGTAGTTAATGCAGGTCTCATGTTAGCTTGGCCTTGGACATCCTGAAGAAAAGTCTGGCCTCTGAAGATATAGTGCAATGCAAAAGCTTTGCTGTGGGGGGAGCTAGGATCGCTAACATCCTCTGACAATTGCTGGCTATACTGGTAAATGACTGCTGTTATGAACTGATGGACTATGATGAGTTTAAATTGGAGTTCTCCTCATGCTTCCCCCACCTTAAGCTGGCCACCCATCCTGGGAGTCAACAAAACAAAATAAGAGAGAGTTGTTGGAAAGGGTTGAAGATGAATACATGTTCAGGGCTGTGGTGTGGCCTGGGCATGATTGAATTGAGAATGAGGAGACACCGCAAGGAACAAGGTAGGCCACAGCTGAGGCCACCTAGAGACTTCCTGAAAAATTTTTCATAATTAGAATCATCTGTTGCTCTGTGGGTTCCTTGAACCTCTCCCAGGGGCCTGCTCAGGTTTTTACCATTGTCCACTCACTTCCTTGCTTGTTCTGATTAAATATGGGCTGCCTAGTGACAGGTGGCTGGCTGGTTAGCAGAGTTATGAGTTCTGAAGAAGATTTCACTCTTCCCGTTGCCCTCAAGACAATGCCACTTTTCTCCTTCTTTTGGTCCTTTGCTGTGCACTTTTTTGGGGGCTAGGTATTTAGGCATAGGCTACAATAAAAAATTAACTTCCAGATAGGATAACTGTAAGTTTCCTGAAAATTTTGTTGCATGTAAATTTTCTTTACCTGTAGATGGAAGTGTTATTATCAACAAATATATTGTTAACTTATCAACATATGCTTCATTATTAACATATTGAGGGGTATTATAGTGATTTCTCAGAAGGCATGATTATACACCTCTTTACATCATTGTCAGTATTCTGCATAACTTTTATAATTCAGTACTTATAAGTGAAATTGGTAGATAATAACGGAGGCCTCCACCAACTTGCTAAGTACTATGTAACATGAGTCTCGGTGTTTCTAGCAGTTCATTTGTTTTAACCATGAATTCCTGACCAGATGCCAGTTATGCCTGCTTGGCAGCGAATGGATTGTACAGAAAGTTAAGTGGTTTTGATCGCCAAAAAATTGCTGGAGTCAAACTGAAACACATAAATGCTAAAAAAACTAGGGTTAGGGTTTACATAGATTAAAAACTCATTTACATAATTAGTTGAAGAATGAGTTGATGCATTTGGAAGATTTTTCAGAACATACAGCTAGCTGAATTATATTAGATATTTATTTCTTTACTTTTATACAGGTACAAAATACCTGACTTACAGAATCTAATTTAAATATATTCTTTATCTCATGGTTTCCATGAGGGATGTTTGGTTTTGACTGTTTCCAAAGCATAAATACCTTGGAAAAAAGTGAAAAGGAAAAGGTAACTTTTTTATGAGGTCAAGGAGCCAGAGAACTGTTTCAGAACCTGAGAGGAAGGATCCAGGGACCAGATTTCGTTCATGGGTTCCAACACACATGGCTGCAGTTTATACATATAGAAGCAATCATAGTAATCTCCTAAACATTTCTGAAGCCAAAAAGGTGTTAACAAATGGATGACCAGGCTTTAGTGAATATATGACTTCTAGGAATATTAAAATCCGGAAAAGTGTTATACTGAGATGCTAAAAATTAAAATAATTGATTAAAAGATAATTAACAAAAATGATTACTTAAAAAGATAGTTATTAGTAATATTATCATTCTACTGAGCTCATTGCCCTAGTAACCAAGCACCAACCACATAGTTATAAATTAACTGACCACGTCTTTCTGCTGTTCTGTAATGCATCATCCCCCCCCACTTAGTGACCTGTGTGCTATGTCAACTTCTATTCCCCTTGTAAGACACAAATGATGCTGTGTCCACCATTGTTCCCTTTATGAGAGACAAAAGTTCCTGAAATTGGCAGACCAAGGGCTATGAATTCGCTAACCACCCACTATGAAATGCCTCTGTCCTCAAGCAAAGGGGAACATAGGCCCACCTTAGTTCTGTTTCTCATCACTACGCACTTACTGATCAATGAGCTAATCATAAATGAACTATAAAAATCACTCAAAACTCTAACTCAGTTGCACAGCTTTGCAAATTCCATCTGCACTGTGTCACTGAGCCAGCTAAAATAAAAGTGCTTCTTTTAAAAAAGATGTCTTGCCCCATTTGTCATCTTGGGGTCTTGCCCCATATTTCATCATGGGGCCATGTTTTTTTTTTAAGTAGAGTACAACGAAGAGCTGAGTGCCAATTAGTGACAAGGGAAATATATGGCAAGGAGAACTTAGAGTGTGAAGTCCTTGGGTGTCCCTTCCTCACCAGAAGGAAATGTTTAATTGGATTAGGAATTTGGTTCCATTTCAGCAATAATTGTCACCCCCATGCTTGGCAATATGATCACTTTCCGAATTCAGCATTTTTATGAGTCTGAATGAGTAGCAAGCTTGTCTTGGAGAACTGATGCTTGCTTTTATTTCATTCTTACTCTGTTGCAGACCATTACTATAATTTAAATGTAATGTCTTCACTATAAACGGTAACTGTACTCCTTTTGTGTTCACATATTGGGTTTCTTGGTGGAAAATTAATAGAAATGTGTGAAAATTATGAAAATGAAGTCTGCTGACTCTAACACAGACTTCCAACTCTGTTCTGTTGTGTCCTGCCCTGGCCTCTTCTCAGAATATTTTCTCACATCAGTTGATTTTTATTCCTGGAGGACTGAACCTGAATCCTAAAAACATTTGCAGGCCATTATGGAAAGAGTCCACTGATCCTTGAAACAAAGCAGGGGTAGCCATGAAATGGCAGGGATAAATAAGAAATTTAGAGAAGACCTAACACCATCACTTCTCAAAATTTAATGAAATCGAATGGGAAATGGTACTTCCCAATTCATTCCTGGAAGCAATCATTACCCTCATACCAAAACCAGAGAACAATCCAAATGAGAAAGAGAATTACAGACCATTCTGCCTAGTGAACATTGAAGAAAAAATCCTCAATAAGATACTGGCAAACAGACTGCAGAATATCATCAAGAAGATTTTACACCATGATCAAGTGGAATTATTCCCTGGGACACAGGGGTGGTTCAACTTACATAAATCCATACATATAATACACTGTATTGACAAATCCAAAAGAAAAAATCATTTGATCATTTCAATAGATGCTGAAAAAGATTCTGACAAAGTCCATCGCCTATTTATAACAAAAAACCTACAAAAATTGGGGAGATGATCTTTATCTCAATCTGATAAAAGCCTTTTATTACAAACCAACAGTCAACCTCATACTAAGTGGACAAAAACTGAAAGCTTTCACTCTAAAATGAGGAACAAAACAAGCATGTCTACTGTCTCCACTCTTATTCAATATAGTACTGGAAAGTAGCTGGGGCAATTAGACAAGAGAAAGAAATAAAAGGTATAAAGATAGGAAAGGAAAAAAAAAACTATCACTATTTGCAGAAGCCATGATACTGTACTTAGAAGACCCTAAAAATTCCACCAAAAGACTTCTAGTTTAAGAAGCAAATTCAGTAATATAGCTGGTTACAAAGGCAACACTCAACAATCAATAGACTTCATAAACAAGCATAAAAAACTCATGGAAAGAGAAATCAAGGAAACAATAACTTTTACAATAGCATCCAACCAAATGAAATACTTAGGAATCAATCTAACAAAGGATGTAAATGATCTCTACACTGTAAACTACAGTACTCTCAAAAAGGAGATTGAAGAAGAGATTCTCAAATGAAGAGCTATCCCATAGTCTTGGATAGGGAAATTCAATATAGTGAAAATGACCATACTTCCAAAGCTATTGTACAGATTTAGTGCAATCCCAATCAAAACCCCGTAGTATATCTCAAAGAATTACACAAAAGAAATCCTAAAATTCATCTGGAATCAGAAGAGACCTAGAGTAGCAAAGGTGATGCTGGGCAACCAAAGAAAGATAGGGTTCATCAAAGTCCCTGACTTGAATTTATACTATAAAGGTATTGTGATTAAAAAAAAAAGATATGGTACTGACAAAAAACAAAACAAACAAAACCAGACCCAAAGATCAAAGGAACAAATTAGAAGATGGAGAAACAACCCCAGACCACTAAACCATCTTATCTTTGACAAAGGTGCCAAACAGAGTCATTGGAAGAAAAGCAGCCTCTTTACTAAATGGTGCTGGAAAAACTGGCTCTATACATTCTGAATATTATCTTTCAAAGTGTATTAAGCTAAGATCAGAATAGATCAAAGATCTTATATTAAAACAGAAACATTAAATCTGCTGCAAGATAGAGTAAGTAAAACTCTTGAAGACATTGATGTAAACAAAGTCTTTATAAAGAAAACTTCCATTGAACAGCAAAAATCAAAGAGAATTAAGTGAGAATCTCACCCTAGTAAAAAACTTTTTAACACCAAGAGAAATCACTAACAGAGTGAAAAGACAACCCACAACGTGAGAGAAAATGTTTGCCAACTGTTCCTCAAAGTATTACTATTGAGAGCATGAAAAACTAAAAAAAATTCAGTCTTCCCAGATTTAAAGACCCAATCCAAAAATGTGCATCTGAGGTGAGACACTGTTCTCAGATGAAGAAATAGATACAGCAAAGAAATATGTGATAAAATGTTCTGCATCACTCCTCATTTAAGAATTGCAAATTAAATAACACTGATATGTCACCTTGCCCCAGAAAAAATGCCTACTGTCAAGAAATCAAGCAAAACGAATGCTGGAGAGGTTGTGGGGGAAAAAGGAACCCTTCTCCATTGTTGGTGGTAAAGCAACCAGTGTGGAAATCAGTGTGGAGATTCCACACAAACTAGGTCTACAGTTCCCACTCAACTCAGCTATTCACCTTCTGGGTATCTACCCAAAAGAATAAAAATCATCATACCACAGTGATATATGTGCACCCACGTTTATAGCAGCAGTTTGTGGAGGCCAGATCATGGATGGAATGCATGATCTCCAGCTTGCCAGGCAGGCGCTTAAGCTAAATCCCTGGACCACTTTTTTTACTTTTTAACTTTCAAATAAAATGTGTTTGGGAGAAAAAACAAAGACTGAGGTAAAGACTTTCAGTGCAAATACCCATCAGATGAGCTGAGGTCAACATTCCAGAAAACAGCCAGCACCAGAGGCCTCCACCATCTTTCACTGGGGATCCACAGTTACTGGGTGGGTTTTTTTCTGTAATTATTCTTGGTGGGGAAGGCAGGCAGGAGAGCAGGAGCCAATCAGTGATGAAGAGGCTGGCTGAAGAACTGTCCAATCAGGCGGGCCAAGGTAGGCGGTGTCTTCCGGTGTCATGGCGTCAATGTCAAGGCCAGGGCACAAATGGGAGCGCTAGATGTTTGCTAGACCACTATTTTTTGCTTGTATTCACTGTGGACTGCTTAGAAAGAACCTGGGAGACCTCCAAACTACACAATGGTGACGTTATGGGATGGGAGCAGTGAAATGGGGTGGAATCCGATTGAGACCAGTTAGAAGTGGCGAGAAGGGGCTGGGGGTTTAGCTCAGCGGCATGGGCGCCTGCCTTGAAAGCAGGCAGTCATGAGTTCGATCCCCTGTACCGATAAAAAAAAAAAACGAAGACCAAAGGGGGGGGGGAATAAGTGGTGAGAAGCAGCTGTGCTCCCTAGAGCCTGTGTGCTTAGCCTCAGACCCTGAGGTCCTCTAGTGCTAGCAGTCAGTCACCCTCTGTCCCTTTTACCTCTCGCCTGGGCCAGGACAGTTCCCTAGAGCACTGTCGCCACTGTGATACCACCAGGCCACAATGCTGTTTTTGAAATCGCCTGCTGCCCTTGCTCTTCCAACAGTCTGGGCCCAGGAAGGGGCATGAGGAGAGTCTGATTCGGATGTGGTTTCAAGCTGGGTGCAGCTGTAATAAGCCAGGTCTCTGCTCTCATTCCTGTCAGCAACAGATATGAAAGCCAGAAGTTTATAAATGTCTGTGCTGCAGGACCTGATAGCCACAACTGCTCTCCTTAAACTTATGCATTTATGTATTTTGTGATCGCCTACATTTATATTATGTTCTCATATTTCCATTCTCATGAAAGGTGGAGGCAAAGGTTCTGAGAATTCAAAGACGTGTAGTGATGTGCCTCAGTGGAGGAAGGCTTCCCAAACACCGGATGAAATGCTGTGTATTATACAGAACAATGCAAAGAATTTCTGCACATACTTTATGTGACACATGGGCTCATAGACGATGTTTGGGAGAACGGCCATAGAGATTTAAATTTTGAGAAAAATGAAGCAGATATAAAAGTGTCATCAAGGGCAGGGTAAAGTGTGCTTGCTAAGACAAATTCCAGAAAGGGCTGCCTGTTAAATTCTCACTGAAAAATGTCTAAATGTAGTCATTTGCATGAACATATACAAGTGATATCCTTCTGAATGTAAAGGAATGTGGGTGTCATCTCTAAATTAAGAGGTGATTTAATAGCTTGGTTGATCATATACATTGTTGTAATATGGAAATGCTCTGCAGTGGACTTTACTAAGTGGTGTAAAGGAGATGCCATAAATTGAAATTGTGCAGGGATATCAATAGTTTAGTCATGAAGCGTTTTCTGCTTAGGGTGGATCAGAGGAGCATGGAAAGGATGTTGAAGTGACCGTCAGGACGCAGAGTGTCAATAGTAGGACATACAACAGAGAGGGTCTTCCCTGAAATTCAGGTAGTTCTAGAGTAAGCATGAAGTTAAAGTTGGCTTATGATTTTTTCCTTGAGGTGAAAAACACTAGCTCTGGTAAGAATCTGTATTCTACATCCTTGTCAACCCATGAATTCTTTGTTCTTCACTTGAGATCTAATTTTGACTATCTCTAATTATGACCCATTGTCATGAAGGCAAAATTTGAAATTTTTTTGTAACAGGGATTGAACTCATGATCTCAAGCTTGCTAGGTCGGTGTTCATGCTGCTGAGCTAAACACCCTGCTCTGAAAGTGTTTTCTGTATACTATGTATGATATTAACATTGTTGCTCAGAAAATGTTGAATACTGTGGAATTTTTCTATACTGTATGGATATAATTTTTAAGGCAAATCAAAGGTGTCGTATGCAGTCACTTTTCAAGTTTCACATTGTCTGTGGGGTGTCTCAGTCACAGTTTCTATATTTCAGACAGCTCTGTAACTTAGGCTAGCCCCAAACTCAAGGAAGTTCTCCTGCATCAGCCTCCCAAGATATCTTTCTTATATCTGAATGGAGAGTGATCACTTGGTGACACTGAGCTATAATTTAAAACTTGTACCTGGTTTCATTGTTTACACATTTTTTACATACAGCAGATTTCCATGAACATTTGAGTTATTATTTATGTATCATATTTGATATTATTTATGTTTTGTTCTATGAAACCAAATTTAAATATCAAAATGCTGCTTAAATATATTAAGAACAAAGGACTAAGTGGCCTAAATGAGATTTGAAGAGATATCACTGTTAGTACATCAAAGTGATTCATGAGATATTTGTCTGCCTCTGTGCTTTATGGATGCTGGTCCTGCAGGCTCTCACTATGAGCTCAGCTGTAGAGGCAGTGCACAGGGACTCTTGCAGTGACTCAGCATAAGAATCAGTGCTCCTATTTGGCTGTTACATTAGCTGTGAGTTGCCATATAGCATCAAATTTGCTGTCTCAAAAAATGTGTATATACAAAAATTAATCCCCAAGTTGTGGAATTAAGATTTGAAGAAACAGTCTCCATTTAGCTGTTTTGTTTGGTTTTATTTGTGTAGTTTAGTTTTGTTTTATTGAGACAAGTTTTCTCTATGTATATCAGCTAGATTTGAACCCTTTATGGAGCACAAAATTGCCCTAACCTCAAAGCAGCATTCCTGTCTCAGACTCTTGAGTGCTGGGATTATAGATCTGTGTGTTTTTACCCTAGAAAATATTGAGGCTTGTAACGTAGCTGTGTTGTAGGTTGGCTTAATAGATGCCGTCTTGAGCTTTGCATTTAACTAGTGCCCTGTATTTCACTCAGAAAAATGGAAAATCACTCAGGGTATAAGTCCCAGGAGAAAAGCAAAATGAGCTGTACCCAAGGAAAAAAATTAACCTGCTCAACAAAAGAAGCGGAATACAGTTGTCTTCCAAAGATTATTATAAGATTCTAGCTAAATGATTTCCAACTATCTTTTGGTGATTCTATCTTTTAAAACATCTCTAACTTTCCAGTTCAGAGCCTCTTGTTTAGATCCTGAAATGGGGGTGGGGGTTCTGTATACAAGTGGTGCTGAGAACAGCTAATGAAATTCCACATTTCTCAATTGGGTTGCTTGGCTTCCTATATTATTGTTCACAAAATCACCTCAAGCTGCAGAAACCTTACTGACACAAGCAAACCTCAGTATTAAATGACAGTGCCCCTGAAATGAAAGAATAGTAGTGAAAAGGAGAAGAGAAAAAAGACAAACACCATGTGCTATAATGCCCACCTCTTTTCCCCAGCAATGAAGAAACTGAAACAGGAGAATGGCAATGTATTCAAAGACAGCCTAACCTACATAATGAGTGCAAGGCTTCCCAGAACTCCAAAGCGAGACTATGTCTTTAAATCAAAAAACTAAAATGAAAAAAAAGCAACCAAGTAGACAGAAAGACTATTAAAAACAAATAATTGTAGAGCTGAGTGAAATTTGAGTCATGTAAAATGGGAATTATTGAATGATGTTGCAGAGGAAAGAAGGCCATGTAGTGGCATCCAGGAGGCAGGGACTAACATTGACTTAGGAATGGCACCTATTGTGCTACAGGACAGCAGTGACCTCCTTCCTCCAATACATTTGCAGTTCACTAGACTGAGGACTTCTAAAAGCTCATGGAAATGTTAAACTCAGGGCAAACAAGCAGCTTGAAATTCAGGCTTTGGAACAATGCCTTTAGCAGACATTTCATATTTAAATTGAGATAAGAGAAATATAATCCTGCCCTGCTTGATATCAAATGCACCCTTTAATGGCTCACAACATTGAGAAATGAAGTCATAAACCAAAAGAAGTTCAAAATTTTTCTTAGAAAAAAAGAAAGAAGAATAGCCCTGAATTTTCAGGAGTGGTCTTTTGTTTTTTGGCCACAGACCTAATGTAAGGGGTCATTTATACAAGAAAGTCACAATGTGAGTACAGTGTGGGTCTCAGACTACAATCAACCTATAAGCTTATAGCTGCTTAACTAATAATATTCAACAGGGGAACAAGTCATCCAGAAAAGGTATGTGGAAAGAGCCAAGGCATTTTGTGGGAACAATAGTCCAGTTGTTCTAGTCATTGAGTATGGTAATTGATGCCCATCTGAACTTCCTGGAGGAGGTAGTGGCAACTGTAGTACATTTCAAACTGTTGTTTTTCTCTTCAGGACCATGTAGACCTGGTCACTTCATCTTCACCTTTAGGTCTGGCTTTCTTCAGCTGTGCCTGTAGCAGTGATTGTTGTATTTAGTTTTTTGCATTAACTATTTGAGGTTCCAGTTCCTCTCTGATTGTATATCAATTTCTGTCTACCTTGACTTCCTTGGCTAAAATCACAGTTCTATTTGAATGAATAGAGTGAAATATTCATTAATACAGGCCAGGGATTTATCTTAGGAGGCTGAAACACCTGCCTGGAAAGTGCTAGGTTGTAGCTTTGATGCCTGGTACCTAAAAAAAAAAAAGTAATTTAAACTGCAAGGAAAGAAAATAATTTCATTTGTGAAAATGTAGATTTACAAAATTTATAACTAAATATGTCAATGGCAAATTAAACATTGTTAATAGTCATATTTTTAGTATCTAAAGTAGTTGGGTCTGGAGATTGAACTCAAGGATACAATTAGCTCCTGGAGAGCACAAGGTCATGAGTTCAATCCCTCATACAGAAAAAAAAATCACAATTGTCAATGATGCAGTGCTATGAGCACATTTATTGAAACTGATACTTGGTATTTAATAGGCTCAGTGTTTCTTTTGTGGCCTATGAAATACCTGCAGATAACATGGCTATTACAGTGAATGATATACTGTCCCTTATAGGATTGCTATTTTCTGAGTTGGTTTTATTTTTTGTTTTCCCACATACTTGAAAGTTGAAAAGGTTGGCTGGTGCTAGGTAGAAATCTGTGATTATCATTTTTTCAATTTAATGATATATATCCATATATTCATTAAGAACATTTTATTTGTTACAGTTAGTCCAAGTGAAATTGATAAACAATTCTTAAATTTACAGGCAGCTGAGTTAGTTAGAAATAGAGGCAACCATACCATGATATAGTGGAATGAAATTCCTTACCTTCTATGTCTGGTATTAGTTTGCGTTCTCTAAAATGCAAGAATGAATTTTAGAAACAAGAGTGTTGAAAAGTGGAATATATTTATTGAGAGAAAGAAAGTGAAAGTATTTTGCTCTAAATAGGATATTTTGGAAGTGGGAGGTGAAACCAGGGGACTTTTACCTTGAAGTCACTTTCCTCTCCCCTATTCAACCTACCTGTGGCCAGAAAAGAATCTCAACCAGCTACTTGCATATCAGCAATGCCACTTTTAAGCAGCACCCAAGTCAAAATTATATGTATGCAGCCCACACATTTCCAGAAAAAAAAGTCTGACCCCCTGTGGTCATGGGGTTCTCTCCATGGTCTTAGAATCAAGGCCATTTTGACTTTATATTCTCTTCTTTACTACAACAAAAATCCTATCAGAAAGCTTCTGTCTGAAAGAAAAAGAGGGATTCTGAGCCAGTCGCAAAGGATTCTGATTTTATAGAAGAAAATCATGTGGTGAGTGTGATGGCTCAGACCCCAACATAAAACCCAAGGAAGCAAGAAATTAAAATTTGGGGAGCAAAGGCTTTATTGTATGACAGGCCAGGTGATGCAATCTCAGGGAGCCAATTTGGAGACTGTGTGCCTTACAGCTAAAAAGGTTGGGTTTTAAAGCTGAAAACCACAGGAATGTTCTGAACTTTGACCCAGTTTGATAACTTTCTTGTAGTTAAACATTTCTTAGGGACAGTACATTGTATTGCAGATAGGCTGAAGGGGTGGGGGATTACAAGAAACTGAAACTTAAAGCTTTTATGGGAAATGGAGACTTAACCTAAGAATTGGGGAGGGGAGGGGAATTTACCAGGAGCTGAAACTTAAGTCTTTACTGGAGAAGGAATTTTAGTCTCTATTGAAATGGTGCATATAGAACAGGAAGGGGGCACATTGGTTAGAACTAGGTTACAACAGTGAGAGAGGTTTAAAGTGGGTTAGATTACTGAGGTTACTGAGGAGGTAATTGAGCACAATAGAGAAGCAGAATATAAGAAATGTAAAAGTGGCCTTTTATTTAAAGAATGTGGAGAGGAGCCAGCAGCCCCCAAGGGTTTGGCTCCCCTCCTGCTGGACTAACTATGGGGTTATGTGGTTGTGATAACTCAGACCCCAGAATAAAATGCAAGGAGCAAGAAATTAAAATTTAGGGAGCAAATGTTTTATTTTAGGCCAGGCCTGGCAAGGAGTTACCAGGAGCCAATTTGGAGACTGGGCATCTGACAGAAAAAAGTCAGGGCTTCTATCTTGTACATCCACAAACAGCTGCTGGTCTCACAATGCAAGGAGGGGGATGGGGTGTGGTACACTACAAAACAGAAACATGGTGCCTTCCATTTCATGGGAAGAGCAAGATTCAGGTAACAAGCATGTTTTCCTGTAAACAAGCAAGTTTAGATAAGAAGAAATCCTGTTTTCCTCTGCAGAGACTAGAAGTCTAGCAGTGATTAACAACTTCTGTTAGCTTATCTTAGCATTACATCTGTTATTTGTAGAGGGCAACAATGGTTAACATATCAATTAGGTAAGATTTTACAATTCTTTACAGAGGAGAGCATTGATTAACATATTAATTAGATCATCCAGAGGGGGAAGGGAAAAACACATATACAGTAAGGCCAAGTTACAGGTATTGGTATGATACAAAAATAATGAAGCTATTTTTCTAGACTACAATAGAGGTATATGTGACTTTTGAGTGGATGTGGTGCTTGGAGGGGACATTGATGTCATGCAAGGAGGTAATGGGAATTTTCTTTAGGGCCCTGGGAAAGAAAGAGGAAGTTGTAATCAAGGAAAAAAGAGGAAGTGGCCATATGAGTAAGCATCCCTGATTTTGGCTTCTTCCACCTTGAACTACCACCAAGAGGTTCTGTAATAGTTTCTAGGGCAAAACTCTTTCAAGTACATCCTTCAGTTTCAAGGAAGAAATCAAAACAAAGAATTTTTGCCCCCTGTCTTCCTCTATGGCTAGTAGTAAACCATTCATAAGAAATACTGTTAGTCATTTCCTTAATGCATTGTAGATACCATCACCAAAATTATAGAACATTTCGCTTTCAGAAAACAAAAGTAGCACTTAAAGTCAGGGATAAAGCCCTTCAGTTCAAGCATCCCTGGAAAGGTGAGATCAACATTGTAGAATACAAACTACTACTGATTTATCTGACTTCAGGAAAGAGAAAAATTTATAATGATATTGCTATAGAGTAATAAATCTCCCAGTCTAATATGTCTTGTATGAGTTTGTGTTCTCTAAAGTCAAAGAATGAATTTTAGGAACAACAGAAATTAAGAGCACAATATACTTCTTGAGAGAAAGAAAGCTACCTGAGAGAGAGAAGGGGTCCTGAGCGGGATGCCAAATACTGTCTTTCTAGGGAACTTTATACAGTAAAATTATGTGGTAAGATGAGTTTAAGGTGGGGAAAAATCAGAACTCACAACGCAGATGGGCATAAGATGGGACAGAGCTATGGTAGCCAGTAAGATTATAAGTTCATGTAAAAGTTGATTAAATTGGGAACAAAGGGGGAAGGGAGTCACATAGAAAGCAGGCATTCTTACGCAGCAGTGACTTTTCCCTTAGGGTTTTGGGAGGGTGACTCCTGAGTTCATCAGGATGATAGGAAATATTTAAAATTTCAGTCCTTAGGATAAGCATACTTTTCTTTGAATGGTGACTACTGACCTCCTCAGAGTGCTATGGGACTATTTAGAATATAAGTCTTTAGGATATGTATGAATTTGCTTATCATTTGTCTTGAGACTTGGCCCATAGCATGAGGTGTCAGTCTTCCCCATAGTTGCACGATATCTCTTCTCCTGCATGGACTCCATGGAGGACCTAGCCCTGCCTTATGCCAATACTATTTAAATAACTCAGGTGCCTGTAACAGTACTGTTTGGATAATTGATTACAGATGTCTTGTGCTCTGGGTGAATGATCTGGGGATTACAGTGTGCAATGTATATACCAGTGTTGCCCCTGATTGACATGTTTTGAAATTTAATTTTAGTTGATGTATTCTTTTTTCACTGAAATAGAATGGATTTGAAAATTAAAAGACGGAGGTAAAGCTCTTCAGTACAAACACTCCTCTGGTCAAGCTGTGATCACCACTGTAGAAGAATGGCAGCTCCAGAAGTCTCTGCACTACAGTCTATCATTTGGGATCCTCTCTTCAGGGAGGGGTTCCTTTCCCTGTAGATTCTTGACTCAGAAGGAGAGCAGTAGAGCAGGAGTCAATCAGTGATGAAGGGGCAGGCTATGTGAACAGTCCAATTTTCAGGCCATTTCTGGCTGTGTCTTTTGTCTCTTCTGGTGTCTCAGCATGATTTACCTTTTCTGAGTGGGATACTGGTAGCAAAACACTTGCTTCATCTCATTTAGCACTTTTGATGTCCTGTGGCCTCATTAGCAAAGAACCTGAGAGATCCTGGAGCCATGGAATGGTCAGGTTGTAGATGGGAGCCCAGATATAGGGTGGATTTGGTGAAATGAGTTACAAGTATTTAGAAGCAAATCAAGTGTCTGGAGCCTCAGGTATTTAGTTAGCTTCAGCTCCTGAGGTCCTGCAGCATTGGCCATGGGTCTCTCACTGTCCCTTTTGCCTCTTGCTGTTGGCAAGGGTGATTTGGGGTCCCCAGAACCCTGGCTTCACTATGACAGCATCAGACTCAAGTATCATCTTTGAAATTCACTGCTGGTCTGGTAACTCCACAATCTTAGGCATTGGAAGGAGCTTGAGAAGACAATGACTATGATGCTTTTTGTAGCTTGTAGAGCAGTAATGAGCTAGGTCTCTGCTCTCTTTCTCAGAGTAGCTGATCTGGAATGTCCAAAGTTTATTAATGTCTGTAATACAGGGCCTCATAGCCAGAATGGCTCAACTTAAACTTGGGCTTTTTGGTATTTATAGTGATCTCCTAAATTTATAGTATGTTCTCATATTTCCATCCTCATGACAGGTAGTGGCAAAGTTCGTGAGAATTCAGAGATGTGTAGTAGTGGGTCTCAGTGGAAAAAGGCTTCGCAAACAACTCAAGAACTCCTGTGTATTATACAGATCAGTGCAAAATAATTTCTGAATATACTTAATTATTTATGTGGCACCGCTGCTCACAGACTATGTTTGTGAGAACAGCCATAGGGTTTTGAAATCTGAGAAAAATGAAGCAAATATGAAAGTGTTATCAAGGATGGGGTAAAAATTTGTGAAGGACAAGTTCCAGAAAGGGCTACCTGTTAAATTCTCATCGAAAAATTTTGAAATTTAGGCATTTGCATGGACATATACACATAATATCCTTCAGAATGGAAAGGAATAGGTGTGTCATCTCTGAATTAAGGGCTGATTTAGTGGCTTGGTTTTTCAAAGACAGTTTAAATATGGAAATGTTCTGCAATGGAATTTACTAAATGGTGTAGAGCAGAAGCTCTAAACAGAAATTTTGCAGTGATATCAATAGTTAGGCATGAAGGGTTTCATGCTGAGGATGGATCAGAGGAGTGTGGAAAGGATGTGCAAGTGACTGACAGACTGCAGGAAGCCAATAGCAGGACATACAACAGAGAGGGTCTTCACTGAAATTCAGGTAGTTCTTAGAGTAAGTGTGAAGTTCAAACTGGGTTTTGATTGCTTACTTGAGGTGATCAACACCAGCTCTGGCAACAATCAGTATTTCACATCCTTGTCAACCCATGAATTTTCTGTTCCATACTTGAGATCTAATTTGGATTATCTCTAATTATGCCGCAGTGTCATGAAGGTAAAATGTGGGGTTTTTTTGTACCAAGGATCAAACTCATGACCTATGCTTTCCAGGCAGGTGTTCATGTCACTGAGCTAAATACCCAACTATGAAAGTGTTTTCTTTGTTGTATGGAAGATATCCACATTGTTTCTCAGAAAGTGTTGAATATTGTTGGAATTTTTCCATATTATATGGCTATAAATTTTAAAAACAAACCAAAGGTGTCTTATGCAGTCTCTTTTCAAGATTCACTTTGTCTGTGGGGTGTCACAGTCAGGGTTTCTCTATTTTAGCCAGCTCTGTAACTTAGTATAACCCCAAATTCAAGGAAGAAGTCCTTCACCAGCCTCACAAGATATATTCCTTATATCTGAATTGAAAGTGAACACTTGGTGACAGTGAGCTATAAATTACAGCTTGGGCCTGGTTCCATTTTATATACTTATTTTTTAAAAACACCATTTTCTGCTAACATTTAAGTTATTATTTGTGTACCATATTGGGTGTTATTTATGTTTTGTTCTATGAAACCAAATTCATGTTTCAAAATGCTGCTGAAGTATATTAAAAACAAAGTACTCACTGGGCTAAATGAGATTTGAAGAGACATTATCTGCAGCCTATCAAAGTAATTGATGAGTTTTTTTTTTTTTTTTTTACATTTTGAAAGTGGTAAAATAAAACAGAACAAGGCAGAATAAGGCCAACTAAGATCAAACAGTGAAATTGGTACACAACTTCACAACTGGTTACTGCAATAACAGTAATAGGTATCACAGTATATTTTATTATCTTTATAATAGATGTTCTTTCTTTCATTCTTTTTTTTTTTTTTTTGTCTTTTTCCCTTTTATTGGTAACGGGGATCGAACACACGACTGTCTACTTGCAAGGCAGGTGCTTATGCCGCTGAGCTAAATCCCCAGCCCCAATAGTTGTTCTTTCAAACACGTATATCAAAATGAGATGAAATACCAAACATATAAAGTACTTATCAAAACAGAATATTGAATAGAGCAATACCATTAATCAGAAAATAGCAAAACAGAAATAAAAATATTCACCTTCAAAGAGATAGTAGAAGGAAGCCCCCCTTATTTGTTAGGGTCTGCTTCCTAGGAGACACTCAGATTTCTGGTTCCCATTTGCTAATGGGGGTTGACAGGAGAAGAGGGGTAGGGAAGTGGGATGTTTGATTCTAGGCCGTGCATCAGTAGGTTCATTATTGCTTAGTAGGGAGACAGGCCAGTTGTTTTGTTTCACAGCGTCCTAGGTTCCCACATGGCATGGATCTCAGGAGCTGCTGCTTGTTCTACCCCTGGAAGGGCAGCATT
The DNA here is from genome assembly GCF_034190915.1 of Cavia porcellus. Lineage (NCBI taxonomy): Eukaryota > Metazoa > Chordata > Mammalia > Rodentia > Caviidae > Cavia > Cavia porcellus. The sequence goes on from NW_026947515.1 coordinate 9,042,619, forward strand.
CTGCCAGACCTCCACCACTTATACCAGGGAGTAGTGGTGCTTGCTTGCCTTCCAAGTATCCTAAATTCCAGCATGGCATGGATCTCAGGAGCTGCTGCTGGTTTGCCCCCTGGATGGGCCACAGTCTACCACACCACCACCACTTACCAGGGAAGAGAGGTGCTTGCTTGGCTTCCCAGTTGATTGAGGGGATATTTATCTGCCTCTGTGCTTTGTGGATGGTGGTCCTGCAGGCTTCTCACTGTGAGCTCTGCATTAAAGACAGTACACAGGGAATATTGCAGTGACTCAGCACAACAATCAGTGCTCCTATTTCACTGTGACATTAGCAGTGAGTTGCAATCTATCATCAAATTTGCTGTCTTCAAAAATGTGTATATATACACAAAATTAATGACCAAGACTTGGATTTAAATTTGAAGAAATCAGTCTTCATTCAGCTGTTTAGTTTGGTTGTATTTGTTTAGTTTTGTTTTGTTTTATTGAGACAAGCTTTCTATATGTATATCAGCTAAATTTGAACACCCTATGGAGCCTAGAATTGCCTTGAACTCACTGAAACCATCCTGCCTCAGCCTTTTGAGTGCTGGCATTATAGATATATACCACCACACTTTGCTTTTGATTCAGATTTGTAGAAGAGAATTTAAGATATCCCAAACCTGGCGTCTCAACCTTCATGTGAGAAATATATGTATGATCCTTTAGGAGGTGGTGAGCTTTGAGGATGTGGTCGTGAACTTCAGCAATGAGGAGTGGACTTTGCTGAGTCCATCCCAAAAGAACCTCTACAGAGATGTGATGGGTGAAACCTTTCGGAACATGACTGCAATAGGTAATGACAAAATACTTTTGTCACTCATGCTGTCAGAATGTTGTATATCGCTGTTTCATTAAAAACAATGTGAAAATATTTTTAAAAATAGTTCAGATCTGGACACATTATATCATAACTCTAAACAAAATCTATTAATTTGTATGTATTATTCTAATGAGTGCTGGTATTTCTATGTCTACAATTCAGGAGGACTTGGGAATATCCAGGAAGCTAAAAAAGAATGCAAAATTTACTGGAGATACTTAAGGTAATTCACACTCATAAGGAGAAGGAATGTTCCTGAGTAATTAGTGAATCAGCAGAAAAATACCGCCAAAGAAATGAGGTACCATTCAATTTATTGTCAGTAATATTCTCCAAAGCCGTATAAGCTAAGGTATGTATAATGAGTGGATTAAATCAAGAAAATGTCATACAAGAAAATGTCTTGTATGACATTGCATATAGATGTGTATGAAAGGCATACACTTTCAGTTATGACATTCTCTCTTCAGTTTTTCTACCCATATATACATGTGAATACAACACATTCATCATCTAAAAATTGCTAAGATTGCCAAAGAATTTGAAATAAAATGGAGTTCTTGTGTTTCCAAGCCATGCTCTAAACAATCAGCCATTCTGACTAAAATTCTTAGAAGGCTGGTAGAATGTTAAGTGCACTCATTCTGAATATCATTGTGCAGTTGTCTCTAAAAATTGATCCCCTCATACTTGTCCTGGATATATTTTTAAAAATTCAAAATGCACATAAAATACTGATACATGCTTACTCATATACAAAGCAGATCAAGTTATAATAGATCAGGCCTTGATGAAGCTTAGCTATCTATCACTGGATTTGTGGAGAAGGAAAATGTTAATAGACTCTTTGTGATTGTGAATTCTTGTAAATCCAGCACACTAGGAGTCAGATTTTGCAGAACTGCAAATTCAAGTTCAAACGTCACAACTTAATGATCAGCGAAAATCTCATAAAACATATTTTAAAAGCTATACATTTTATGCTAATAGCTGTTGTTCATTCCCAGCATGGAAATGAAAAAAATGTGTTATATAATGTCAAAAAATAAAGAATATAATGTCATTTGCCATAAGAAATAGGTCTTTCTTTCTCCCATCAATTCGGTGAAATAGCTCACCTATGAAACGTAAAAGTTCACAGGGTTTCTCTTACATGAGAAACCAAAATATAAATTGTGGAATGAAATGAAAGAGTTAATAGAGAAAAGTAAGACTAACCATATGGAAAAGGGAACTACAGGTTAAGGACAGAAGGGAGATTGTGATGGTGAAACATCATAATGATCTGTGTGTGATACACATAGTGTATCCATGCCCAAAGTGAAGAAAAAGATTCTGCATTTCAAAAGGTACCAAATTTTAAGATTTCCAAATGTGTACCAGTCTTTTGGGAATAGTTGTTTTCAACATGTCTTACAAGGCCATTCTGTTACTTCATGTTCAGAGTTTCTTAGCAGGCATTAAAAACAGAACTTTACATTAATGCAGTCATTAAACTGAGACCCATTTCACTGTGAATGTTTCTTTTTTTATTTAATGTAAGGAAAGACTAAAAAAACCAAAATAAGTAGAAATGATACCACTTTCAAAGTGAAAATAAACAATAAAAAATCTAAAGTCAGTGATTACATATGCTGCTCATAGAAATAGTTAATGAAATACAAAAGTGAAACATATGATGTGGGGATTCAAACAGCGAGACTACAAACATTTTTATTCAAATCTCCAATAAAAACTTAGTAATATGGTTATCAATCCGATATGTTTTTTTTTTTTTTTTTTTACAGAAATGACAAGATAGGGAAATCCTGTGAACATACATCTTGGAATCAGTGTAAAGAAGTATTCCTTTGTACTGCAGAAGGTAATGTGAATGTTAAAGAAGCAGAAACACACCACAATGTTCAGATCCATGAAAAATATGGCAGTTGGGAGAAATCGTATGTATGTCAGCAATGTGGAAAAGGGTTCACCAAATGTCAACATTGTAAGCAACATGAAATAATTCACACTGGAGTGAAACCAAATGTATGTAAGAAATGTGGGAAAGCTTTTAACACACGTGCACATTGTAAAGTTCATGAAAGAATTCACACTGGAGTGAAACCATATGTATGTAAGCAGTGTGGGAAAGCTTTTAACAGACGGGAACACTGTAAAATACATGAAAGAATTCACACTGGAGAGAAACCCTATATATGTAAGCAATGTGGGAAAGCTTTTACCCAACATGGAACTTGTAAACAACATGAAAGAATTCACACTGGAGTGAAACCATATGTATGTAAGAAATGTGGGAAAGCTTTTAACACACGTGCACATTGTAAGGTTCACGAAAGAATTCACACTGGAGTGAAACCATATGTATGTAAGCAGTGTGGGAAAGCTTTTAACAGACGGGAACACTGTAAAATACATGAAAGAATTCACACTGGAGAGAAACCCTATGTATGTAAGCAATGTGGGAAAGCTTTTACCCAACATGGAACTTGTAAGCAACATGAAAGAATTCACACTGGCGAGAAACCATATGTATGTAAGCAATGTGGGAAAGCTTTTACCCGACATGGACTTTGTAAGCAACATGAAAGTATTCACACTGGAGAGAAAACATATGTATGTAAGCAATGTGGGAAAGCTTTTAACACATGGGGAATTTTTAAGAATCATGAAAGAATTCACGCTGGAGAGAAACCCTATGTATGTAAGCAATGTGGGAAAGGTTTTTCCCAACATGGAAATTGTAAGCAACATGAAAAAATTCACACTGGAGAGAAACCATATTTATGTGAGCAATGTGGGAAAGCTTTTAACACACGTGCACAATGTAAGGTTTATGAAAGAATTCACACTGGAGTGAAACCATATTTATGTGAGCAATGTGGGAAAGCTTTTAACACACGTACACAATGTAAGGTTCATGAAAGAATTCACACTGGAGTGAAACTATATGTATGTAAGGAATGTGGGAAAGCTTTTAACACATCGGCAAATTGTAAAATACATGAAAGAATTCACACTGGAGAGAAACCCTATGTATGTAAGCAATGTGGGAAAGCTTTTAACACATGGGGAGATTTTAAGAAACATGAAAGAATTCACACTGGAGAGAAACCCTATGTATGTAAGGAATGTGGGAAAGCTTTTAACAGATGGGCAAACTGTAAAATACATGAAAGAATTCACACTGGAGAGAAACCCTATGTATGTAAGCAATGTGGGAAATCTTTTACCCAACATGGAACTTGTGAGCAACATGAAAGTTCACACTCAAGGTAGAACCAGTGTATATAAGCATCATGAGAATTTTTTGAGCACAAGTACATATTGCATAATGCATGAAAAACTTCACACTGGGCAGAAAACTTATATATGTAAGGAATGTGGGAAAGGTTTCAGCAGAAATGCTTGTTGTCCAATTCATGAAAAGATTTACAATGTTGAGAAACCCTGTTTATGTGAAGAATGTGAGAAAGCTTTCACCACACATGGATTTTGTAAAATTCATCAATGACTCCACTCTGGTGAGAAAACCTATGTATATAAAAATGTGGCAAAGCTTTTACCACATACAGTCATTGCAAAACATGAAAGAATTCACACTGGGAAGAACCACTGGCTATGTAAGCAAGCGGAGACACTTTCTACAGCCAGATTGTAAGTGAAATACGTGAAGAAGCTCACACAAGAGATAAATCCTATGTGTTATGAAAATACTCTCAGCACACATGATCATTTTTACATATATGAAAGAGTTCACTTTATCCTATGTGCATTAACAATGTGAGAAATATGGCAATCCATGTTTGCTGTTAAATACATAGAAAAAGCAGCACTCTTCAGACAGTTTAAATCTAACTTTACTTTAAAAATTCCAAGTAGACCTGAAGAAATAATCAATACAGAAGTTTTATATCAATATTTCTTTACAAATTTTCCAGAAATGACAAATCTGAAGTGGAGCTCTACTCAAGTGCATATTTTGTATGGTTTTCAGTTAATCACTTATACCTCTTTAGATTTTTTAAAGAGTCTTTGTGCTTCAACATGGCATCTTGTAATTAAACATGGTAAACTGATATGGGCTTTTCACTTTCAAGTATTGATAGTGTCTATGTACTTAAGATTTTGTCTTTAAACCTTAATTTTTATATTTTTGGTGAATTATTTTTATTTAAAGAAAAAAACAAAAAGTGTAGAAATAACACAGAAGTTCTGAAAAATAAACAGAAAGAAATCTCTAGTTGATTAGTTATATATTATCATCTTAGAATTAATTGTTCAAGTTGCAAAATTAAAGCACACAAACTGATATTCAAATAATGACACTGCAAACACTTCACCTCAGTGATCCAACAAAAACTTATTAATATGCTTATCTGTTCTACAAACTTTTTATCTTAAAGACAGTAAGATTAAATATGACAAAACAGAACAGTTCATAAGGAAACAAGTTAAGGAAACACAGGTTTCAAAGCAAGTCCACTGAGATGTTCATTTTCTATCTTACTGTCTCTAGTTTTCTTCAAAATAGTTGTTCCATCTTCACAAGCCTTGAATATATACTGAACATTATAGAACTAATCAAGTAATTATAGGATGATAAAGGCTTTTTTGATCTTCAAGACTGATTTTGGGGAAGTTGATAATGATTACCATAATGTGTCTCATTCTCTTCATAGTAGATGTCTTTATTTTTATGTATGCTTAAATTGAACATAAGAGAGTAAACTAATATCACCCTGAACAGTGAATAATAGTATCCTGAGAAGGAGAAAGGTGAGGAATTGCCTAAAAAAAGAAGGCAGAGCACATTGTGAAAAGTGTTTAGGATTTAAAAGCTACAGTAGTTCTGTTGCTCTGTTTAGTTTGATTATATTTTGTTGTGGTCTGTCTACTCATATTAGATTTGAGGGCACAGAGAGATAACCCAAAAATGGCAGGTTATACCATGATGGTAATTGTCCTTAATTTCCTATTATCTAACACTGAAACCCTGTATTACTAACATTGTCTTACTATGACTGATCTTATTTTAAGCTGGTTTGTTTGAATGTTATTTGGCCTTGACTTATTTTATTCACATTTGGTATGATTGCTGGTATTAAGTCCAAGAGTAGAGGCAACTACTCTGAAGATGATATGATGTGACAGATATATATTGGGGGTCTGGGGATTTAGCTCTATGGCTTAAGCCCCTGCCTGGCAAGTGTGAGCTTTCCAGTTTGATCCCCAGTACCAAAAAAAATTAAATAAATAAAAGATATAAATTCCAGGTTTAATTTTTTATTTAAAGAGAAAAAAAAAGAACATAAAAAAACAAAGCAGTAAAAGGGTACAAATAATACAGAATTTCAAGAAAAAAATACAGTAAGAAATCACTAGTTAATAGGTTATATATTGTCTTCTTTGAAACAGTTGTCCAAATTATAAAATTAAAGCATCTAAAGTGAACATTCCTACAGCGAGATTGCAGACAGTTCTGTTCAATGATCCAACAAAAGCTCAGTAATATGGTTTTCCTTCCTACACACTCAAACAGGCACTTATATCCTTTAGACCACCTTCGTTTCCTCGCTTCTTCACAATAACAATTACACTTTTGAGTTTTTTTTACTCCCATAGTTCTTATTACTTTTTTTTGAAGAGAATAAAACCTCAAATGAGTTAACAAAACAAAGTTGGTTAGAACATAAGGATGGGCATAGTACTTGATGCAAAAATTGAATATCAGCTGACCAAAAATGGTTACCATTGTGCCTTTTGCTATTTTTAAAAAGAGTTGCTATATCATCAGGTATAATAGAATTGATCAAAACAGTAGAGAACAAGACCAATAAAATCTACACTGGAGACCTTACAGAATTTCAAAAGAAGATAATAGTCAAACCATACTGGGCATCATAGTAAATCTTATTGCCTACAAAGTGATTGCCTATACTCTCAAACTTGATAGTATCAAACAAAATAGAATATAGTAAAATCAGGCAGAACAAGATGGGGAGAGCAATACTGGGGTTCAAATGCGGTTAATAGGAAAACAAATATTTACTATAATATATCCCGCTATTTTTTAATTTAGTTTTCCTTTAATAGAAAAAAAAATAAAAAATACAATAATTTTTTTAAAAAAAGGGTGGATATCGAGATAAACAAAATAGAATATAGTAAAATCAGGCAGAACAAGATGGGGAAGCAATACTGGGGTTCAAATCCGGTTAATAGGAAAACAAATAGTTACTATAATATATCCCACTATTTTTTAATTTAGTTTTCCTTTAATAGAAAAAAAATTAAAAGTAGAATAATTTTTTTCAAAAAGGGTGGATATCGAGATAAAAAAGAAATTGTAATAGAACAACACAGGTCAGAACTGAACAAGTAAAGCATCATTTTGTTTCACCACCAGATAACCTAACATAATAGTAGTCACCATAGTGCCTCTTTCCTTGAATTGTTTGAGTATAACTTCGTATAATATAGAATCAATCATGTCAAGACAGTGTGAAGCCATTCAAGGGTATGAAAGAATTACAGGGTATTTAGAGCCAGTTAACAGAAAATGAACAACGATTTCTATATTATCTCTTTGCCTGTAAAAATTTTTATTTATACTATCACATACAGTAAAATATATTAAGACACAACATGTTAAAACCAGTGGAAATATGTACAACAGCATGATGGGAGTTCCAAAGAAGATGATATTAAATCAGCACTAGCTTTTATGATGTGTTATTTTCTTCAGAATAGCTATTCATACTATCCTTGATACTAAAATTGAGTAAACCAGGATAAAACCATTGCACTTAATGAGTAAAAACATTATATGGATTCAAACCAACATGATTGGGTATCATGATTACCACATACTTCTATGTATTATCATTTTTTATACTAGGGAATATATTCAGTATTTATACATTTGAGTTTGATTTATTTCACTTCTGAATATGGTCTCAAGCTGTGTCCATTTATTTATATGACAATGTGATCATTCTTTATAGCTGAGTAGTACTCCATTGTATAAAAACACCATAACTTTTTTATCCATTCCTCAGTTGATGGACACTTAGGTTGTTTCCAAGGTCTGGATATTACAAACTATGCTGCTATAAAAATGGGTGCACATATATCACTATGGAATGATGCTTTCAGTTCTGTGAATATGCCTAGAAGTAGAATAGCTGGGTCAAAAGGTGCTTCCAGTCCCAGCTTTCTGGAAATCTCCAGACTGACCTCAACAATGGTTGCACCAGTCTACACTCCCATGAACAGTGCAAGAGAGTTCCTTTTTCCCAACAGTGTCTCCAACATTTGTTGTTGTTGGTTTTCTTGATTTTGGCCATTCTTTCTGGAGTGAGATAAAATCTCAGTGTGGGGCTGGGGGTTTAGCTCAGCGGCATAAGCACCTGCCTTGCAAGCAGGCGGTCGTGAGTTCGATCCCCGGTACCGATAAAAATGAAAAAGACAAAAAAAAAAAAAAAAGACATCAAAATCTCAGTGTGGTTTTAATTTGTATTTCTCTAATGACCATTGATGGTGAACGTTTTTTCATGTATTTATTTGTCATTTGTATTTCTTCATCTCAAAATTGTTTATTCATCTCAGATGCTCATTTTTGGATTGGGTCTTTGAATTTTGGTGGTCTCATTTTTGAAAATTCTTTATGTGTTTTAGATAGAAGTCCTCTGTCTGAGGGGCAGTTCTCTAAGATTTTTTTCCAGTTTGTGGGTTTTCTTTTCACTATACTGGAAATTCCTTTTGATGTGCAGAAACTTTTTAATAAGAGGTGATCCCAATGATTGATTCTGGGAAGCATTTCCCATGCGGTTTGAGTCCTGTTCATCAATTCTCTACCTACTCCTAGTCTTCAAGGTTTTTACCCAATTTGTCTTCCAATAGATTTAGTGTTTCTGTTTTAATATTTAGATCTTTGATCCATTTAGATTTTATTTTAGTACATGGTGATAGGTATGGGTCTAGTTTTAGTTTTAGGCATATGGAGAGCCACTTTTTCACCACCATTTATTAAAGAGAATGTCATTCTTCCAGTGAACATGTTTGGCCCCTTTATCAAAGATAAGGGAGTTGAGTGTGTTTGTAGTGGTGGTTGTATCTTCTCATCTATTCCACTGATCTTCAGCTCTGTTTCAATTCCAGTACCATGTTGATTGTACTACAGTTGCTTTGTAGTATAACTTCAAGTCAGGGATTGTGGTACCTCCTGCCTTGCTTTTGCTGCTTCTAATTGTCCTTGCTATTCTAGGTTTCTTCTCATTCCAGATGAATTTTAGGGGTGATTTCTCAAGTTCTATGAGGTATGTTGATGGTATTTTTATCGGGATTGCATTGCATCTGAATAAAAGTTTTGGGAGAATGGCCATTTTCACAATATTTATTCTTCCTATTCATGAGCAAGGGATGTCTTTCCATTTTCTGAGATCATCTTCAATTTCATTTTTCAGTGTGTTATAATTTTCCCTGTATAGTTCTTTCACTTCTTTCGTGAGACTAATTCCTTTTTTTTGGTTGCTAGTATGAAGGTTGTGGCCTGTCTTATTTCTGTCTCTGACTTTATTGTTAGTGTGTAGGAATGCTATTGATTTTTGAGTATTGATTCTGTATCCAGCTACATTACTGAATTTATTATATCTAGGAGTCTTTCAATGGCGCTTCGGGGATCTTCTATATAAAGTATCATGTCATCTGCAAATAATGATAATTTAACTTCTTTTCGTATCTTTACACCTTTTATTTCTCTCTCTTGTCTAATTGCTCTGCCCAGTGTTTCCAGTACTATATTAAATAGGAGCTGTGATAAGGGGCATCCTTGCCTTGGGCCTGATTTTAAAGTAAAGGCCTTCAATTTTTTACCATTTAGTATGGTACTGGCTGTTGTTTTGTCATTGCCAGGCTTAATTATATTGAATAAGGACCATCTATTCCAATTTTCTGCAAAGTTTTTATCATAAATGAATGTTGGACCTTATCAAAAGCTTTTTCTGCATCTATCTTAAAGATCATGTGCTTATAACTTTTGGCTCTATTGATATGGTGTATTACATTTATTGATTTACATATATTAAACAATCTCTGCATGCCGGGATGAATCCCCCTTGGTCATGATATATCATTTTCTTGTTGATTTGCTGCATCCTATTTTCCAATATTTTATTGAGGATTTTTGCATCCTTGTTCATTAGGGAGATTGTTCTGTAGTTCTTTTTTTCAGTTGGGTCCTCCTCTGGTTTTTGTACTAGAGTAATATTTGCTTCTCGGAACAATTTATGAAGGATTGCTTCCCTTTCCATTTCATTGACATGTTTACGGAGTGTTGGCATTAACTCTTCTTTATATTTCTTGCAGAATTCTTCAGTGAATCTGTCTGGGCCTGGGCTCCTTTTTGTAGGTAACGATTTTATTATGTTTTCAATTTCATTAATACAATTTGGGTTATTCAGTAGATTTACATCTTCATGACCTAGCTTTGGTACTTCATATGCTTTTGGAATATGTCTATTTCCTCTGTGTTATAAAACCTTTGAGAGTAGAGGTTTTCGAAATAGGTGTTCTTGATCTTCTGTATTTCAATAGGGTCTGTAGTAATTTCACCTCTTTTATTCCTTATTGCATGTATTTGAACATTTTGTTCCATTTTTTAAATAAGGTTGGTGAGGGGCTTTTCAATTTTATTTATTCTGTCAAAGAACCAGGTCTTTGATTCACTGATTTTTTGGATTGTTTTTTTAGTCTCTATTGCATTGATTTCTGCTCTGATTTTTATAATTTCTTCTTTTCTTTTGGCTTTGGGCTTGACTTGCTCTTCTTTTTCTAGATGTTTGACATATAACATCAGGTTATTTATTTGTATTCGTTCTGTTTTCCTAATGTGGAAACTCATGCCATAAATTTTCCTTAGAGAACAGCTGTCATTGCATCACACAGATTCTGGTACGTTGTATTTGTGTTTCCATTTGTTTGTAGGTATTATTTAATTTCTTCTTTAATTTCCTCTGTGACTCACTGATTACTCAAGAGTGTTATTCCGTTTCCATGTGTTTGTGGGATTTTTGCAGTATTTTTCATCATTAATTTCTAATTTCATCGTGGTTTGGTCTGGTAGCATGCAAGGGATAATTTCAACCATTTTGCATTTATTTAAATATGCTCTGTGTATTAATATATGGTCTATTTTAGAGAATGACCCATGTAATACTGAGAAGAATGTGTATTCTGTTGTTCGGTGGAATACTCTGTATATGTCTATTAAGTCCATTTATTCACAGGTGCGATTCAGTTCTTTTATTTCTTTGCTCATTTTCTGTCTGGTTGATCTGTCCATTGGTGTCAGTGGTGTGTTAATATCTCCTGTTAGAATTGTGTTACTGCTAATTTGATTTTTCGTTTTTGTTAGTACTTGTTTTATATAATTGGGTGCTCTGGAGTTTGGTGCATATAAATTTAAGATAGTTTTCTCTTCCTCTTGGAGCTTTCCCCTAACCAGTATTTAGTGACCTTCTTTATCCCTTCTGATCATTATTGGCTTGAAGTTCACATTGTCTGCAAACAAAATAGCTACCTCTGTTTTTTTGTTGTTGTTGTTTGTTTGTTTTGTTTTGTTTTTTTGGTTCCTGTTGCATGAAATATTGTTTTCCATCCTGACTTTCAGTCTGTGAGTATCCTTTTGGGTTTAGATGGGTTTCTTGCAGACTGCATATGGTTGGATTTTGTTTCTTAATCCATTCTGCCAGTTGGTTTCTTTTATTGGTCCAATGAGACCATTTACATTAATGGTTAGAACTATTATATATTGGTTTATTGTTGACATATTATCTTTCTGCTGTTGCATCTTTATCTTTCTGCTCTTTTTAACTGTCTGTTTTGTTTAGAGGTTTTTTCCTAAATGTATCTAGGCTGTCTTTCAGTATTCTTTTTTTTTTTTTATGTTTTTTTTTTTTTTTTTTTTTTTTTTGGTCTTTTTCGTTTTTATCGGTACCGGGGATCGAACTCACGACTGGCTGCTTGCAAGGCAGGCGCTTATGCCGCTGAGCTAAATCCCCAGCCCCTGTCTTTCAGTATTCTTTGCAGGGTTGGCTTGGTGATCATGAAGTTTTTCAGCTTTTCTTTGTCATAGAAGTATCTTATTTCTCCATTGATTTTGAAGGACTGTTTTTCAGGGTACATCAGTCTAGGTTGGAAATCATTTTCCTTTAGGATCTGAAATATTTCACTGGATGCTCTTCTTGACTTTATTGTTTGTGCTGAGAAGTCTGCTGTGATTCTGATACATTTTCTTTTATAGGTGATCTGTCTCTTTTCTCTGACAGTTTTTAATATTCTATTCTTTTGCTCAGTTTCTGGGATGGTCATTATTATATGTCAGGGTGTAGATTTATTTTGGTTATGGCTATGTGGATTCCTATATGCTTCATTGATCTTGATATCAGTTTCCAATATCGTGTTTGGGACATTTTCAGCTACCACTTCTCTAAATATTGTCTTGACATCCTTTATGTTGTCTCCTTTTTCATTTATCCCTATCAACCTTATGTTGTTCTGCTTTGCATCATCTTGCAGGTGTTGAATAGTTATTTCCTGATTTCTTGTTATTTTTAAAAGATCTTTCCTTACCTGTTCATTGGCTGCAATCTTGTCTTCGAGTTCTGAGATTCTATCTTCACATTCATTGAGGCAGTTTTTACAACTTTCAATGGAGTTTTTGATTTCCTGTATATCACTTTGCATCTGCATTATGTATTCTGTTTGTTTTTTATGGAGTTCATCCAGGGATTCTATCTTTTTGTTTAGTTCCTCCAATTTTTTAACTGTGTCTTCTTTAGATATGTTCAGAATCTCCTTCATTTCTTTTTTTTTTTTTACCTACAAGATTATTTCTAGTTTGAATTTCTTTGATGCTTCCCAATGTTGCTTCTTTATTTCAGTTACTATTATTTCAGGTACTTCAGTTATGTGGAATGTGTTTTCTTCTATGCACATTCATTATCTAACAATTGCTAAGATTGCAATAGAATTTGAAATAAAACTGAGTGCTCATGTTTCCAAGCCATGCTCTAGACAATCAGCGATTCTGATTAATATTCTTAGTAGGCTGGTGGAATGTTAGTGCACTCATTTTGAATGTCAGTATGCAGTTGTCTCTAGAAATTGATCCGCTGATACTTGTCCTGAATATTTTTAAAATCTCAAATCTGCATAAAATACTGATACATGCTTACTCATATACAAAGCAGATCAAGTTATAACAGATCAGGCCTTGAAGCTTAGCTATCTATCACTGGACGTGTGGAGAAGGAAAATGTTAATAGTCTCACTGTGATTGTGCATTTTTCTAAACCCAGCATACTAAGAATCAGATTTTGCCGAATTGCAAATTCAAGTTCAAACTTCACAGCTTAATGATCAGTGAAAATCTCTTAAAATAGATTGTTAAATAGCTATAGATTTTATGCTAATACCTGTTGTTCATTTCCAGCCAAGAAAAGAAAAATATGTGTTATATAATGTCAAAACATAAAAATACAATTTCATTTGACATAAGAAATAGATGAGTCTTTCACCCATTAATTCAGTGAAATAGCTCAGCTATAAAACCTAAAAGGTCACAGGGTTTCTTTTAGATGAGAAACCAAAATATAAATTGTGGAATGAAATGAAAGAGAGTTGATAGGGAAAAGTAAGACTGACCATATGGAAAAGGGAACTACAGGTTAAGGACAGAAGGGAGATTGGAATGGGGAAACATATCAGAATAATCTGTATATGATACCCATATGTGCCCATGCCCAAAGTGAAGCTAAAGGTTCTGAATTTTAAAGTACCAACTTTTAAGATTTCCAAATGTGTACCAGTCTTTTGGGAATGGTTGTTTTCAACATATCTTACAAGGCCATTCTGTAGCTTCATGGTCAGAATTTCTTAGCAGGCATTAAAAGCAGAACTTGACATTAATGCAGTCATTACACGGAGACCCATTTCACTGTGAATTTTTCTTTTTTAAATTTAATATAAGGAAAGACGAAACAAAACAAAATAAGTAGAAATAATACTACTTTCAAAGTGAAAATAAACAGTAAGAAATCGCAAGATGATGATTACATATGCTGCTCATAGAAATAGTTATGAAATACAAAAGTGAAACATACAAAGTGGGGATTCAAACAGCGAGACTGCAAGCAGTTTTGTTCAACTCTCCAACAAAAACTTAGTAATATGGTTATATATCATATATATGAATCCTGTATTTTTCTTTACAGAAATGACAAGCTAGGGAAATACTATGGACACACATCTTGGAATCAGTGTAAAGAAGTATTCCTTTGTACTGCAGAAGGTAATGTGAATGTGAAAGAAACAGAAACACACCACAATGTTCAGATCCATGAAAAATATTGCAGTGGAGGGGAACCCTATAAGAAACATGAAAGAATTCACAGAGGAGAGAGACCCTACATATGTAATCAGTGTGGGAAAGCATTTACAACAGGTGCATGTTGTCAAGTACATGAAAGTCTTCACTCCAGAGAAAAATGTTATGAATGTAAGCACTGTGAGAAAGCTTTCAGCACATGTACTTATTGTGTAATCCGTGAAAAACTTCACACTGTGCAGAAATTGCATATATGTAAGAAATGTGGGACAGCTTTTAGCAGTAAAATTCATTTTCAAACACATGAAAATGTTCACACTGGAGAGAAACCCTATGTGTGTAAGCAATGTGGAAAAGGTTTCATCCATCCTGGAAATTATAAGGAACATGAAAGAATTCACACTGGAGAGAAACCTTATGTATGTAAGCAATGTCAGAAAGCTTTTAAAACACAGGGAGATGGTAAGAAACATGAAAGAATTCACAATGGAGAGAAACCCTATGTATATCAGTAGTGTGGAAAAGGATTCACCAGATCTGGACATTGTAAGCAACATGAAACGTTCACACTGGGAAGAAACCATATGTATGTAAGCAATGTGGTAAAACTTTTAAAACACAGGGAGATTGTAAGAAACATGAAAGAATTCACACTGGAAAGAAACCATATATTTGTAAGCAATGTGGGAAAGCTTTTATCACATGGGGAGATTGGAAGATACATGAAAGAATTCACACTGGATAGAAACCATATGTATGTAAGCAATGTGGAAAAGCTTTTAAAACACAGGGAGTTTGTAAGAAACATGAAAGAATTCACACTGGAAAGAAACCATATATTTGTAAGCAATGTGGGAAAGCTTTTATCACATGGGGAGATTGGAAGATACATGAAAGAATTCACACTGGATAGAAACCATATGTATGTAAGCAATGTGGAAAAGCTTTTATCACACATGCAAATTGTAAGGAACATGAAAGTATTCACACTGGAGAGACACTCTGTATGTAAGCAATGTGGGGAAGCTTTTAAAACACAGGGAGATTGTTGGAAGCATGAAAGAATTCACATTGGAGAGAAACCCTATGTATGTAAGCAATGTGGGAAAGTTTTTACCCTACATGGACATTGTAAGCAACATGAATGTTCACACTCAAGATAAAACCAGTGTATATAGGCATCACGAGAATGGTTTCAGCACACGTACATATTGCATGATGCATGAAAATCTTCACACTGGGCAGAAAACTTACATATGTAAGGAATGAGGGAAAGGTTTCAGCAGAAATGCTCATTGTCCAATACATGAAAAATTTGCAGTGTTGAGTAACCCTGTGTATGTGAAGAATGTGGGAAAGCTTTCACCACACATGGATATTGTAAAATACATCCATGACTTCACACTGGTAAAGCAACCCTATGTATATAACAATGTGGCAAAGCTTTTACCCCATACAGTCATTGCAAAACACATGAAAGAATTCACACTGGGAAGAACCACTGGCTATGTAAGCAAGTGGAGACACTTTCATCAGCCAGATTGTAAGTGAAATACGTGAAAAAACTCACAAAATAGATAAATCCTATGTGTTATGGGAATACTCTCAGCACACATGATCATTGTTATATATCTGAAAGAGCTCACTGGGCAAAGATCCTATGCGGGTTAACAATGTGAGAAATATGGCAATCCATGTTTCTTGTTAAATACATAGAAAAAGAATCACTGTTCAGACAGTTTAGATCTAAGTTTACTTTAAAAATCCCAAGGAGACCTGAAGAAATAATCAATACAGAAGTTAGATGTCAATATTTCTTCACAAATATTCCACAAATGACAAATCTGAGGTGGAGCTCTACTCAATTGCATATGTTGTATGATTTTCAGTTAATTCCTTGTAACTCTCTAGATTTTTTAAAGTGTTTTTGTGCTTCAACATGGCATCTTGTAATTAAACATACCAAACTGAAATGGGCTTTTCACTTTCAAATATGGATAGTGCCTGTGTACTTAATATTTTGTCTTTTAAACTTAAATTTCATATTTTTTGGTGAATTGTAATGTTTATTTAAAGATAAAAGTGTAGAAATAATACAGAATTTCAGAAAAATAAACAATAAGAAATCACTAGTTGATTAGTTTCGTATTGTCATCTTAGAAGTAGTTGTTCAAGTTACAAATTTAAAGCATACAAAGTGATATTCAATTAATGACACTGTCGACAGTTCACCTCAGTGATCCAACAAAAAGTTATTAATATGCCTATCTGTCCTACACACTTTTTTAAATAAAGAGGGTAAGATTAAACATGACAAAACAGAACAGAACAGTTCATTAGGAAACAAGATAAGGAAACACAGATTTCAAAGCAAGTCCACTGGAGATGTTCACTGTCTATCTTACTGTGTCTAGTTTTCTTCCAAATAGTTGTTCCCATCTTTACACACGTTGAATATACACCAAATATTATAAAACTAATCAAATAATTACAGGATGATGCAGGCTTTTTCGGTCTTCAAGACTGATTTTGGGGAAGTTGATAATGACTACCATAATGTCTCTCGTTCTCTTTAGCTGTCTTTGTCTTTATGTATGCTGAAATTGAACATAAGAGACTAGACTAATATCACTCTGAACAGTGAATAATAGTATCCGGAGAAGGAGAAAGGTGAGGAATTGCCAAAAAAAGGAAGGCAGTGGACATTGTTAAAAGTGTATCAGGATTTAAAAGCTACAGTAGTCTTGTTGCTCTGTTTAGTTTGGTTATATTTTGTTCTGGTCTGTCTACTCAGATTTGAGGGCACAGAGAGATAACAAAAAATAGCAGGTTATACCATGGTAACTGTCCTTAATTTCCATTAACTAAAACTGAATCCCTATATTACTTACATTGTCTTCTATGACTGATCTTCTTCGAAGCTGGTTTGTTTGAATGTTATTTGGCCGTGACTGATTTTATTCACATTTGGTATGCTTGCTGGTATCAAGTGTAAGAGTAGAGGCAACTACTCTGAAGAGGACAAGATGTAAAACATATCAATTGGTGGGCTGTGGACTTAGCTCAGTGGCTTAAGCACCTGCCTGGCAAGTATGAGGTCATGAGTTTGATCTCAAGTGCCAAAAAAATAAATAAAAGATATCCATTCCAGGTTTGATTATTTTTTAATTAAAGAGAACAAAGAAATAACAACAAAGGAGTAAAAGGGTACAAGTAATGCAGAACTTAAAGAAATATACAGTAAGAACTCACTAGTTAATAGGTTACATATTGTCATCTTAGAAACAGTTGTCCAAATTATAAAATTAAAGCATAGAAAGTGGACATTCATATAGTGAGATTGCAGAAAGTTATGTTCAGTGATCCAACAAAAGCTCAGTAATATGGTTTTCCATCCTACACACTCAAGCATGAAGTTATATCCCATACACCACCTTCCATTCCTCTTTTTCACAATAACAATTAAAGTTTTTGAGTTTTTTTATTCCCACAATTCTTATTACATTTTTTGAAGAGAATAAATCTTAAGATGACTAAACAAAACAGAGTCGGTTAGAACAGAAGGATGGGCATAGAACATGATTCAAAAATAGAATATCAGATGATCAAAAATGGTTACCATTGTTCCTCTTGCTATTTTTAAAAAGAGTTGCCTATACCATCAGGTATGATAGAATTGATCAAAACAGTACAGACCAAGACCAATAAAAATTAAACTGGAGACCTTACAAGATTTCAAAAGAAGATAATAGTCAAACTATAATGGGCATCATAGTAAATCTTATTGCCTTCAAAGTGGTTGCCTATGCCCTCAAACTTGATACTATCAAACAAAATAGAATATAGTAAAATCAGACAGAACAAGATGGGGAGAACAAATATTGGGGTTCAAATCAGGTTAATAGGAAAACAAATAGTTACTATAATATATCCCGTTATTTTTTAATTTAGTTTTCCCTTAATTGATAAAAAATAAAAAATAGTTTAATTTTTTAAAAAAGGGTGGAGATCAAGATAAAAGAGGACATTGTAATAGAACAACACTGGTCATAATGGAACAATTTAAGCATAATTGTGTTTCACTCGCAGATAATTTAACATAATAGTAGTAACCATAGTGCTTCATTCTTTGAATTATTTGAGTATAAATTTGTATACTATAGCATCAAGCATATCAAGTCAGTGTGAAGCCATTCAAGAGAATGAAAGAATTACAGGGTATTTAGAATCAGTTAACAGAAAATGAACAATGGTTTCTATATTATCTCTTTGCCTATAAAAAATTTTGTTTATACTACTATATATCATAAAATATAGTAAGATACAACATGTTAAAACCGGTGGAAACAGATAGTTTGTGTAAGAGGGACCATTCTTGCACCACTGAGATTGAGCCCAGTGTTGATCATGATGGTTAATTTTGAATATGCTGGTGAGTTAACATGGCAAACATTTAGATGAACAGTTTTGTGTATGTTTGGTAGGAATATTAGCCAACAGAGTTTTTTCATTTATATTATTTTTAACACATTATTGTCTGGCTTCATTTTCAGTATTTTCTCACTTAAAAGAAGTTGGTTTTGGTTTTTCCTTCAACTTGATTGAAGAATTGAAAAACAATCAGTATTTATTCCTTATTATATACTGCCTAAAATTCACCAGTGCACTTATTGTATCCCAGCTTTGTTGTTGTTATTAAGCAGCTGTGATTTTTACACATTGTCTGTGCTCCTTATTGCTCTGTTCATCAGACTATTTCCTTCTGATGCATGTGGTTTGGGAACATCAATGGACACCACATATCCATTAAGGGTCACATTTCATTTTACTTATGGATGCTACCATTTACTTTTGTATCTTCAAACTATCTCTATGATATATCATTTTGTGAGTAATTCCTTTCAGTTACTCAGATTTAATGCACACTGTTCCATGGTGTGGTTACTGCTGGAGGAAACTGGGGCTGGTGAGGGCCTGGTCACTTATGTAAGGCTTCATACCCTGACCTGCCTGCAGTGTCCCCATCTCCTGACCTGCTCCCTGTAAACACCTGTCCTGCTCCATAGCTACGGTGAGTCCACATGTGGCAGTTCAGATCTTCACCTGGGTGGAAAACATTCAGACAATTGGGCTCTGTAACAGACTGACCTTGTCATACAGAGCTTCCCTGAGTGAGAGAGGGGGCCTCAGGCATGTAGGCAGGAGCTCTCGAAGCATTCCAGCTCTCTCCTGTCCAGTGTGCAGTGTGTGATGCTTTCCTGAGAACTTACTCAAGGATGAGACGACCTGGACCAGGCCTTTTTTAGCCATGGTGTCCTGCACCTCTGCCTGGACCATCTCTCTGACTTTAGATCTCCACATAGATCTGAGCAGATTCAGTCTTCCTCTACCAGGCTCTAACTCTATGCTGAGGCTTCAGGTGAAAAATCTGTGAAGTTCACCTTATATACATGTAACCTGGAAATTCCACTTCTAAGGGTCATTATAAGAAATAAGATTGAAAGACACCATATTCTCTTCTTCATCAGTTAAGGTGTGGACTGTTAGAAACCCTGAATGTTCCACAGCACAGCAGCTGAGTTAATTATAAATTACAGCCCCTGAAAATGCTGAAAGAAGGCCATGTCCTAGGCCATGTCCCTGATCTTTCCTGAGATGGAAGAGAGTTTGTGTCTTGGCTCTCTCTCCACCCAGCAGTGAAGAGACACAGGCCTGCACAGCAGGTGAGGACATGAGAGAGATGGCAGACCTCTCATCCTGGGAGGGATGGAAGACCTCTCATCCTGGGAGGGATGCCTTTGTGGTTTTTTCCATTTTGTTTTTCCACTGCATTATTTATAGTGCTCCATTCAGTATTACTTCTCTTCTGTTCAATTCACTTAAGAATAAATAGTTGGTATTTTCTTGAATAGGTGAGTGGAAATGGATGACTTAGTATTCTTTTGTATTTAATTGGGATATGCATATAGAAGAAAATTCACACTTAACTTTATAGATATATAAAATAAGGAGTCTTTTATTCAAGAAGGCAACACATCATTCATGATAACTTTTAAACCCCCAACACATGAAGCCATGCAGATCCCGCTGTGGTGGGTGTCCTGCCCTCCCTACCTGAGAAGTCACTGTGCTCATCTGTGTCTGGTAGAGGACACCCAGAATCTTCTTCAGAGTCTCTTTTTCCAGCAAGGAGGACTTGAATCTTCCTGTGCTCAGGTCAAGCAGGGAGTGTGCAGCATGCAGAGGAGCCAGCACCTCCTACCTTACACCCATTTCCACCACTGCATCCATGCTGCAGCCGTGCAGGCCCAATAAGGCAGAGCCATGAGAGTGCAGCAAAGTCTCTGCCACCTCAGCCCTAGGGGCCTCAACTCCTGAGTCCTGGCCTCAGCCTCCACCAGGCTCCAGGCTTTGCCCTGGGTTGAAGTTACATAGTGGGCCAGACACACCATCAGTGCCTTGGGGCAAAGTCCATTTTCCACAGTGACCCTTCCATTCTGCAAATTTTGATCCTTTCCTTTCTAAATGAGGCTGAGGCATTGGAGACAAAACCACATACATTGGCATTACTTTTTGTTTTTCTTTCTTTTCCTTCTTTTTCCTTCTTCTCTTTCTTCTTCTTCTTCTTCTTCTTCTTCTTCTTCTTCTTCTTCTTCTTCTTCCTCTTCCTCTTCCTCTTCCTCTTCTTCTTCTTCTTCTTCTTCCTTTTCCTCTTCATCTTCATCTTTGTCTTCTTCTTGGTTTCTTTGATGCTTTAAATATGTATTTAGAGGTGTATTTTGCCAAAAAACTTTCCTTGTCTTTTCACACCCCAGTTAACTGAAGTTTTTACAGCTTTCTGCTGCACTTCACACCCTATGTGTTTGAACACTCAGAATCCATTCTGTAGCTTAGTAAAATGAGAGAAGCAAAGCAGAAACTGAACTTGGGGATGTTACTGTGCCTTCCAACACTCCAACTCATATCTTTTTACCTCAAAAATATGGGCTTCAGTAGCAGCTGAGTCTGGCACAGACAAAATGAGTTTCCTGCATGTATATCAGACTATCTCATTTCCTCTCACGCACATTGTATCAGGTTTCTTATGGCCAAACTTGAAGAATTATTTCCAGTACATGAGAGGCTGCCACTGGTCCGAAATCAAGATGGAACTTTTTGTAAACACATAGTCTGATCTACACCCTGGGGACAGAAGCTAAGAGAGGCAGAGATGGCTGGCACAGATAGAAACACCTCAAAATTGTCAAGCAACAGCAGCAAGAAGCAGGAACCAAGTTGCTGAGCTTTCACAATTGGGTAATGGAATCATGTGGTGCATTGTGCCCTTGGTTTACTGAGGCAGCTCAGTAAATCTAGGTTGCTGCCTCTATCCCCCTTCCTTCAGTGCAATATAAACACAAAGTCATGCACATGCATCATTTATTTGCAATTTTTCTATTGCAGTTACAAAACCTGTGTTCATGAGTCTATATCTGTGCCATAGCAGACCCACCCACGGGCATTACCACCATGTCTTGTAAAGGATCAGTTTATTTATACAAAATGCAGACTAGTGTTCTCAGACATGGTTTTCCAGACTGGTGCATTTTCAGTCATTTCTTGAAGGGAAGCTAAACGATTTAGTTTGGGTAAACTTCAAGTGTGTTGCTGTGCTTCTGTGTGACATCCTTGCTGCCAGACCTGATGAAGGCAATGAGTGGGATCTGCTGGAGGTTTAGCTCCAGAGAGACACATTTTGCACAGCTGTGTCAGGCAGGGCTGCTCCTCCCCTGACTGGCCACCCAGGCATCCAAATGTCTTTTCCAAGTGCTGTCCCTGGCTTTGGGAGGCACTGGATTGCAGTGGAGATGCCCAGTGCACTGGCTGGCCCAGGGAAAACCTTGTCATGCCATGAGTTTGTCATCCTTAGCCCTGAAGATCTGTGGCCCTGGGGCCAGGGCAAGGTTCCCCCCAGCTACAGTGAACAGCATCATCCAAACAACTCTCCTGTGCGTACTCTACATGGAGGGTAGGGAGGGTCCCAGTTACTTCCTGCTTCAAAGAGTACTGTGAATCAAACTCTTGAATATTTGTGCAGCATTCTGTGTGGGAGAAAACTCTATTCTTAGTCGTAGGAGTTCTAGGGAAGGCTGTTTAGAGCTCTGATGGGAGCTGCGAGATAGGGCTGTGCTCTGCCCTCCATGTCCTTCCCATTGTTGTTCAGCACCTGCCTTAAAATGTGTCAGTGGATGGGGAAATAGTACATTTCAGGGATGTGTGCCTGCATGTATCGGGTTTAGGAGGCTCAGTGTTTTGTGTGCTTGTTGGCCTTGGTGATTCCCTTTGAGTTAGAAGAATTTGTCATTTACCTCACAATACGGACTCATGAGACCTCTTTCATACTTGTAATAAAAAACATCTATCTGATTATTCGTTGTAAAGAAAGGTTTCCTGTTGTGATTTTTGCATTATTGTTGTTTTTCAAATGCAATGAATCAGTCATTTGTAGGTACCTTTGTATCACTGAAATCATGGAAAACATTTTCTGACATGAAAAGATGAGTACATACAAATGGTCTCTAGATTTTCCCTATAGACTTTGTCTATCTGTTGTTTTCTCTTCTGTCAAACAGCAGTAACATCCAGTCTCCTCCAGGAGTGTTTGGGCAAACAGAATCTGATAAACTGATATGAAAAACCCAGGTTAGTAAATCACAGTGAGAGAAAGGTCAGCGGTGGGTGGGGACTAGCAGGAAAGACAGGGGTATGGATGGGTCCAACACTGAGCAGAAAGGTGGAACTAGACAGATGTGAAGATTGTACCAATTGACAATGTGCTTATGTGTGACTCAACTGAACATGTGGAAACTAATGAAATCTTAACTTAAAATTAAATTATCTTAGAATTTAATGTTTTAAATAACTATAGATTTAAGAGTAGAAATGAAAACTGAGAGAAATAGAAGAGGTAAAGTGAAGGGGAAACGAAGGGCGGGTACTTTGCAAGACTTGAGCCCTAAGTGGAGCTGAGGACACCTGCCAAGGAGCCAGCGACAGACCTGCCCTTGAATTCCACCTGACCGGGTGTCTGACCTTGATTTTCAGATTGATCTGGTGAGGTCATTGGAGGTGAGGCTGGCACAAGATCTGTAAGTAGACCTTGAGCTCTGTCTGGTACCAGCGCTGCCTTAGAAAAATCCCCAACTGTCCTTGCCCCTTGCAAGCCCCAAAGCCTTCCAGGGCCTGTCAGGACAGCTCGGTGCACAAATGCAGCCCAGGAAAACTTCCTATTTTGCCTCACCCCACTCACTTCTGCATGCCTCTGTGTTCCAGGAGGCCCCAAGTCTGAGAGTCTTTCTCCATCTAAAGTGCCCTATGTCCTCCTCAGAAACCAACAGACCCAGGCCAATTCCTTCTCACTGTATTTCTCATTTTCAGTGAGCTAGGCTTGGCCCAACTCAATCAGATTTGATAGGGCTGGTTGTCCCACCTTCCAGGACCTGCCAGGAGCCAAGAAGTGAAACTCTGATCCTGAGGAGGACAGTTGTAAGCAGCACTACAGGTCTGGCTTCCCTCCCAAACTGCCCTCCGAGGGTATCCTGTGTGCTAACCATAATCAGCCCTCACTTGCTGACAGAGTTCCCTGGACAGTGCTGTGACCACCTGTCCTCCACTCCTCAGGAAGCCTGAAATGCAATTCCCTTTATCACCCTTGTGGCATATTGCCTCTGTGAGAAAGAGAGAGGAGTCTGCAGTGTTATTTAATCATGGGTGCTCAACAGGGTGCTGCTCTGTAACTATCTGAAAAGTGAGTGGATAGTGGGAGTGCTTCCTGCCTGCCTTTCTTCAACCTTCAGTTCATATATGGATGCATCACCCCATTCTGTGTGCCTTCATGGGTCTCCCCTTCCCCTATTATATGGCCATGTGTACAGAGTCCAAGAATTAGGGAAACTCACAGTAATGTGGGTAGTACCTGGTCTGCTCTCCAGGGTGACTGTGTGGCTTTCATAACATGGAAGCACAAGAGACCAATGTTTGCATCTGCTCTGGTCATTGCATCATGGTCAATGCCTGGTACATTGATGATTTAAGGCCCTCACCAGCTCCCTCCATGATGTCTGTGTGGAACTGGGTCATCTGGCATCCCCAGAGATTCTTGCTCTGGATACCATGGAAACACATGGAATGACTGCCCAGTGTCATTCAGAGTGAAGACAACAGCTCCACCCAAGTGATGGATCCTTGGCAAGAGGCAAAGCTTTCCCATGGGAAAGGAAAAACCACAATAAAGCCAGGGTCGCTGGTCTGAGCAGACCTAGTTTTAGACCCAATTCCTCCTTCCCACTTCCCTTGTCAACTTAGAAAAGACACAATGCGTTTCAGTTCCTTTGCAATGTGTCCCGCTGAACTATGGCATCTGCTTCCTAGGGACATCATCAGAAGTGAGAGATAACACTTTTAAACCTTGTGGGCTGGTGTCATGTGTACACAGTGTACAGAATTAGAGGTAAATTCCATGAAGGGGTGGAAGGGAGGTGAACACAAGCCTGGTTCCTGCTGTATGGTAGTGGAAATAACGCTCTCCTCCTGGACATATTTCCCTGGTGGCATCATAAGGGGGCAGAAATTCATCAGATCAGCCATCATTATGTTCCCTAAGCATCTCAATTTCTTCTGTGCGTTGGTGCTATGGCCTCAAGTCAAGACCTCACACAGGATAAGCAAGCACTATGGATGCAGATGCACCCCCAAATCTACCAGCACTGTGCCTACATTCACACCTGTGTGAATCACTACACCCTTGGCAAGGGTGCTCAACTGCTGACAGCTCACCTTCTGATGGCCACCTCCTGAGTAGCCCATTCCTTGAGCGTCAGTAACACATAGTGAATTTTGTTCTGGTTTGTATTAGCCAGGCTGAAGTTGAGCCCAGGTCCTCATGCATGGTAGGCAAGTGCTCTATCTTGAGCTCTCTCCCCAATTAATTACTTATTCTTAATAACAGAACATGGCAGATGTAATTCGATGTGACTACCAAGGTTCACACATAAAATGACTGTGACCAACCTCCTGCTCTCTCCCTCCTCTGTTCTTCCTTCCTTCCTCTCTGTTTCATTCTGTCTTCCTCTCTAAATCTCTGACTATCTCTGCATTTTCCCTGAGGAGAGGTTGGCTCTATGCAGAGAAAAAGGTTTACAGACAGAGGAGACATCAGACCTCCATCCTAACTGAGTTCCTGCCTGTTAGCAAGAGAGAGAGCCTGAGAACAGATTCTGCCACAGCAGTGTTTCCACTGAGCCTGCAGCCTAGTCAGGAGAAACTATGGTGGATTCCGCAGCAGCACCTCCTGAATTCCTAACCCATAGAACCTGAGAGAACTGAAGTTTACCTGCTGTACCTAAGTTTGCAGCCATGCAACCATCAGTGGTCACTGATGCGCTATAGCAGATGTGAGATTCTGCCCCCACCCCTTTCACTCCCCCACTCCTCCCCTCTCTTATTCTCACCAGGCCCTCTGTTTTCTCTTCTCATCTCTTTCTTGACTAAAAAAATTTTTGACTTTGAATCTCTAAATGGTTGGTCCTCTGTCTTCTGCCACACAGACTCAACTCTGTACAGCATTAGGGCCTGCATGTCTCAGGTTCAGGCATCAGTTCCATCTCAGTGAGGCTGTTCAGATCCCCCATGTAGTGACCTTGACCTCTGTGTTCCCTTGCTTTATTGGGATATAGCCCTGGGTCTTCTCTTCCACTATATTCTGCATTGGTTTGTCCCTTTCCTCCAGCCTTCCAGCTTCTGGGTGGCCAGTGACATATTGTCCTGTTCTATGTTGGTGCCAGCCTAGTTCAGCCCAGGAATAATGTGAGAATTTGAGGCATGTAGACTGAATGAATCAGATCACTTTTCCTCTGAGCAACCCAGTGTGTGCCCATGGCATCACTGTTTGTTCCTGTGTGTGTGTGCACATGGGTGTGTATCCCTTGGGACGCTGCTTGAAATCAGTCCCATATGTTTAGGCTCAGGTCCCAGGAGCTTGGGGGCTGCTGTTCCAATGCCTTTGTGAGTCGGCTGGGTCCTGTGCTAGGAGGTCTTTCTCCTTTGGACTTCTCCCATATCCTCTTCACTCTGCCCATGTCCTGTGCCTAGGACCTGGCATTGTCCCTCTCTTGGCACTGGTTCTCAAATGTCCATCGGGAGTAGGATAACACACATAGTCCTTTACTGTGGAGATTCTAGCATGCTCGAGGGTGAGGCACTAGAGGGCCACATGGGGTTCTCTTCACCTGGGCACTATCCCCATCCACACCTGCCTGTAATTTGATACCATCCCTACTAAGGTCTTCATCCTCAGGTTACCTCACATTGCCATTGTCACATGCAGTCCATTGGGCAGGGCAAAGCCTGGACTTAGAACTCACCACTCACTGTCACTGATGCCTTGCCCCAAGCCTGTGACACTTTACAGGCCCACTTGGTTCATAGACCATGGGAAAACTTTCTATCATCCATCGAATTCAGGAGCTACACCTTAGCTCACACTGGGGCACTCACATATTCAGCTATTTCTTTGTGGAAAACCCAGCGGCTGCTGAATCAGTGACCTAATCTCTCCTGTTGCCAACCCCCAGTAGCAGCACAGTACAGCCAGGACTTGGTGGAATAACTTCAGCCTGGAACATTTATAGCATGGAGCATCCAATAGGCTGGCCTCTGTGAAGGCTGCAGGGGTTTACACCATGACACAGCAGATCTGTGATTGAAGACTGCACCCCAGCTCCTGAGGAGTCATGGAGAGCTTTTGGGCCCCCACCATCTACCCCAGCCTGGCCAGGAGCCTGGTGGATTAAAGTTCTGGGCTGGTTTTTACTACCTGGGACCTGATGCCACTGCTGTTTCCCAGTGCTCATTTCTCCAGCTTGTTTGCCTCCTTGACCATTATGTTTCTTTTCTTATGTACACAAAGCCTCGTTATTCTTAATTGGCCTGTGTTCAGGTGTCTGGTTCTTTGATTGAACTACTGGGTAAGAACTGAAACTTATAGGTGGTGACATGCTGAGCCAGACTTTATGCAAATTTACTCTGTCCAGAGAAGAGGACATAGGCAGACATATTTATAAAATTGCATGGAAATAAACCACATGGGAATTCAATGGACATGCTGCTTGTGACACTGCACTTTCTATATTAATAATATTTCATTGGAAATATCTAAAGTATACACATGGGTGTGACACTACCATGGTGCTGCTCTGTAATGAAAGAAAGTGTGTTAGTCTCCTTCATATGAAATAGACATGAAATAACCTACATGTAATTAAATGTGGAGCAGTTTTGACGTGTATATGTCTATAAAGCCAGGAACATAATTAAGAAAATAAAGAATCCTAAGATTTACAAAAAATTCTTCAATTCTTTTTCTATGCCCTGCCAAAAGTCCATGAATACCTGAATGAGAAATTGATGCAGTCTGTCTGGATTTTCCCTTCTCAGACAAGGCGAGATTAAACAGTTACTTACAGCAGAGTTAGGCAGAGGAGAAACATAACTGCAGGATGTGGAAAAGGTAGGACAGGTAAATTACAAGGACATAGGATGAGTGGTGGCCAGGGTCTAGTAGGAAGGAAAAGAAAAGAAAATATATTTGGGTAGTGAGTTGATGAAAATGTTTTCCCCATGTGTGTGTCAGTGAGGGCAGTGGAAGTTCATCCCTGGGAATCAGAACAGCCTCTGTCATAGGTCTTCATGGGGCCCAGGCCACAGCTCATCCCTTGCCATGGATCCCCCATTTCATCCTCAGTGACCCTGCACTCTGGATCCACTCAGGACCCCACAGTTCAGTGTTGTAAACCGAGACTGAGGTGCTTTTACATAGCCAGGACTTGAATACACAGGTGGCTAAGTCCCACGGGGCTGTTCAGGTGAGAAATTAACTTCCCTGTATCTGAACTTGTCCTGGACTCAGTGTCTCTGAGTGGCTGGGGGTTGAGCCTAGGGATGTGTGTTCTGGGCTTCCTCTTGTCTCTGGGCGCCTCTGGGTGCCTCTGTGTGCCAATGAGTCCTGGCCTGAGCTGCTGACAGCTGGGTGTTTCCAGTTGAACTTCCTGAAGCACCTGGACCAAGTGAACCATCCTCTCCATATGTTCCCACGTGGTTCCCTGACACAGGGTCCTGATGATGGGGCCAATTGCCCTGGGAAAGCAGTGTAGCATGTTCCTTGTCCACTATCTTGAGCCAGCCATCCATGAAGGCCAACTATCCCCAGACCTCAGTGCCTGGTGACCAGAGCCTTCAGAGTTCTGTTTGGACTTGTCACCAAGGAAGTGAGATCATGTGCTGGGGTCCACAGTTGAGGCTCCACCTCCTTTTTTTTATTGTGAGCCAATCTGTGTCCTACTTAGAAACAACAAGTTAAAAAACTAGCAAATGTGTGTGTTTTTAGACTTTTCCTTCCAAAAATCCTTTCCCTTGAGGATGAAGTACACAGTTTCTTCATTTAGAGATTTCTCAAATTTTATTTTGACTGTCTTTTCTGGACTTAAGTTAGTTTCATTTCATTATCATTAAGGAGCATGGAGGTGTTCCCATAATGCCCATAATAATTTTCCTTGAAGGATATGAAATGTTTCATGTTATAACACCCATGTGTCCAGAAAGGAGGATTCATAGCAAGTTTTACTCATGTTTACCTCAGCCACACACTGTAGTGCTCAATACTATGGCCTCCTTTGAGGAAGGACAGCAATTGGTGAGGGCAAGGGGAGGCTTTGCAAGACCATAGACATCATCACCCTGTGCTAATGAGGACACATGGGCATCCCTCCTGGGGAATTTGTCTCCTAGTCACTGTTTTCACTTCCTGTTCTCCCATCCCAAACAGACCATGGGCTTTGTGTCCATGCTGGGTAGTTTGCCTTTCCTAGAGGTGATGGTTCTGAGCCTGTTCACTTTCAATGCTCTTGGTTGGTCTCCTTCAAGCAACATCTCTGTGCTGGGCTCTCCACATACTGCTGCCTATTGGTGGTGGAGCCACCACACACTCTCATGGGGCTGAACCTGCCAACTGCAACTTGTTCATGCATCTGTCACCCATCTACTGATCCCATTTGTTCTGTTTCTGGGTTGGCCCTGGAAAGCCAGCTGCCACAGCCATTCTTAAACATGGTCTTGAGTGGACATAGATTTTTATTTCAAAGAAAAAGTACTTAGATGTTAAATTGCCAGATTATATGTCCTGTGTGTGATTAGCTTACAAACTGTTAAGGTACACTTGGAAGCAATTTTAAAATCACAGTTAGGTGGTTCTTATCTTTTTGGTACTGAGGATTGAACTTATGACCTCAGGTTTGCCAAGGGGGCACTTATACTGCTGAACTAAACCTCCAACCCTATTTTCTTATTTTGTTTTGCTTTGTTTTGTTGTGTTTTTAATGCTATAATATGTTATGTTATGTTATGTTATGTTATGTTATGTTATGTTACACTATGTTTAGTGTTGGTGAGGATTTTGAGTTTCCTTCAGTGCATTTTCAGTGCTTTCTGAGTTCATTTTGTAAAACTCACCTGATAAACTATGACATATCATATAATCCTGGGTAATTTAATTTTGGAAAAAATTTAAAAAGTAAACAAGAGCCAGGTTTGGTAGTAAACATCTCTAATGCCAGAAGTTACAAGTCTGAGGCAGCAAGATTGCTGTGAGTTGAGGTGAGCCTGGGCTACAATGTGAGTTCAATGAAAGCCTAAACTTCCTAGCAAAATCCTGTCTCAAAAATAAATAAACAAATCAAAATAAAAGATACATTTAAAAAGGTTTAAAAAGACACAAAAATCATCTATAAATCAACAAATCAACTCTTCGTGAAATTTTCTTACATATGTACTTTAGTCAGCACACTGAGCATTAGGTTTACCATGAGGTAGACATTGATCTACTGCCAAGAAGTTGAACTGTTTCAATTTTTTTGACGTTTTTACTGAAATTAATGTATGTATGCTACTGAATACACAATCTTAGGATTTGGATAACATAGTATAAACAGAATTTGATGGTTCTTTTTATTTTTGTACTAACTTTATATATGGAAGTAGGATTTGAGCAAAGGATTACTGTTTTTTGGAAAGACTTTCTTGTCTTATTTTAATGTAACTCAGTTACATATTAATAAGGACCACTTAATAGATGCTACTGTTAAGTCTATAAAAGAATAAAATACAGAAGAATAATGAGAGAATAACATTGGCTACTGCATTGTGCACAATGATTCCTTAATGATCTATATTTTCATACATTTGTAAAATTTGTTAATGTTTTTTACAAATTCTAAAACATGATCTCACTAAGATTGTGAGTTTCCCAGGCCAGGCTTAAACCTTTCTTTACTCAATCTCCCTCCCTCTCCCAAAGTGCTATGATTGCAGGTATTATCTTGAGTTGGTAATCAGCAGTAATTTTGTGCATTCATAGAATGAAATAATTGGCTTTGATCTTTAGACACTTGCAGAAAGAATGGATCTAGTTAAGCCATCTACCAACTTCCTAACTGGCAGTTTTTTTCACAGTGAGTAGGATTGAAAATCCCATTAACACTGTTGGTAGATTCTCTGCTTTGTAACTGTGCTCATCATGCCCTTCAGAATATCACTGCAAATGCCTTCTGCACTGGGTCTGAGACTTGGTGTCCTTGAAGCACATTCTGTTTTTTTTTTTTTTAATCCCTCATGGATTTTGATGATTGTTTGAAGTCAAACCACAAGAAAAACATGAAATCTAATGCCAATTGGGACACACTGCCCTCCAGAAGGATAGGACAGTGTTAAATACTATTTTTTCTACCATTGGACTTTCCAAGTTTTTTGTTTTGCATTCAGTTTCTATGGATTGAATACTGAGATTTGCACTTAGCTCCATGGCCTTCCACATTTAAAATTCTTTATATTTTCATCCAGGTTCTGGATAAGTGGCTATACTGCTTAGACTGTTCTTAAATTTATGATGTTGTTGCCTCAGCCTTCCGGACTGCTGGCATTACAAGACGCTCCAACAGACCTGGTTTCATCATAGTGTTGTTAAAAACTCATCGGCTGAGCATGGAATGTTTAATATGCCTGTAATGCCTGCACTCAGGAGGCTGAGGCAGCAGGATTCCTGTAAGTTTCGGACAAGCCTGCAACACACTCTGATTTCAGCTTAGGCCAGAGCTACACGGGAAGAACTTGACCAAAAACTGAAAAAGAAAAAGAAAGAAAACTAAAGTAAACAGAAATGAAGGAAAGCAGAGGTGAAGCGGGGGAGGGAAGGGAAGGAAAAAGGTGAAACAAAACAAAATTCCTGGTGACTGTATGAGTTTTTCTCTACTGTGCTGGCCCTTTTAACCTGTGGTCCAGTTCTTGCAGTGTAGGACCCTTTTGACTGTTGTCACTTTATTATATACCAGAAAACTCTGTATTTTGTTGCCTCTACTTTAATGTTTTTTTCCATGGCTATAGGATGACTCCTTGTCTTTCCCTGTGCATTTTCATTTTGTTTTTTCTATTTCTAAGAAAATGACTCTGATATTTTGACAGGAATGGCATTTAAACTCCTAGTTGCTCTGGGTAGCATATACATTATAACAACATGAATTTTTCCCGTCCACCATCATAATTTGCCTTTTTTCTCTTAGTTCCACTTCACTCATTGCTTCAGTTTCTACAATTTTCTGAGAAAAGGTGTGTTTGGTTTAAATTTTACATAACTATTAATTCTTTTGGATGAATTATGAAATGAATTGTGTTCTTTGTATTTGAGTCTGCAGTTTGTTTGAGACACATAGATATGAATTGATTATGACATATGGATTTTGCACCTTGAAAATGAAGTTATTTTCCAATTTGTTCTAAAAGTTGTTCAGTGGAGTTTTAAGTTTATTATATGAAATGTATCCTCAGGAAACAGAGGTACCTCTTAATTCTTCCTTTCTGATTTGGTAAACATTTGGATTCTTATTGTTGATTAATTCTAGGACTAGGACTTCAAGTAGTGTGTTGAAAAGAGCCCAAAGCCTGGTCTTGTTCCTGACCTGAGAAGCCAATCTTGCAGCTTGTCAGCCTCTGAGCATGATGTCAGTGATGGGCTTGTCATGCCTATTCTTTGCTGTGCTGAGATTCATTCCTCCTACCCATGGTGTGTGTGAATGGTTCTTATCATGAAAGAATGGTGAACTTTTGAATTTCTCAAAGTGATTTTTCTAAATCCCTTGAGGGGTTAGCTGTGCCTCATGCTGTGAATGTGGCAAGTGACACTGAATGATTTGTGCAAGTGGAACCATTGTAGCACCACTGAGGGTGAACCCAATGTTTATTGTGGTGTTTAAATTTTGTATGTGCTGGTGAATTTAGCTGATGAGCATTTACTTGAATATTTTTGTGTATGTTCATTAAGAACATTGGCCATTAGAGTATTATCATTTTTTGAATGCATTATATTCCGGCTTTGTCATCAGGGTGACTTCGTCATTTAAAAAGAATTGGTGGTGGTTCCCTTCCCTTGAAAAACATGAAAAATTATTAGTATTTATTCTTTTTCAAAATTTTATTTTGAAGGTAGGAAAATACAACAGAGCAAACAGAACAAAGCAAATTGAGACAATGCACTGAAATTGGTACAGAAATTCACAGCAGGGTCCGTGATAACAGTAATAGGTACAATAGTATATCTCATTATCTTCACAATCGGTTTCCATTCAATTAGTTATAGTGAAATCCAAACAAACACAGAACATTTTAAAACCAGTCAAAAGATAATATTGAATAGAGCAAAACAATTAATCAGAACACAGCAAAAGTCTAAAGACAACACTGGTTTTCAAACACAAGATAGAAAGAAATCTCCCATATATTCTATATTGCACACAGTCATCTTCCTAAGAGATGCTCAGAATTCTGCCTCTCCTTGCTAACCAATGGTGGCTAAATGAGATGTATGGCTCTCAGTCCATGCACCAGTAGGCTCATGGGAGATGCTGACTGGTTCTCCTCCTGGCTTGCACCAGGGGTGCTTGCCAGGAAGGCAGGAGATTTGTTTTCTTGTTCAGCTCCCTAAGTCCCAACATGGCCAAATCCAGTATTTATTCTTTACTATACACTTCATACAAGTCAGCAGGGCATTTATCATATTCTGGCATGTGTTGTTATTATTTTTTTTTAAATTTTTTTAAAAATTTTATTTAAGGAGAAAAGAAAAAAAAAGCAGGGAAAGGGTACAAGTTATACAGATTTACAGAAAAAAAATGAACAGTAGGAAATCACTAGTTAATGGATTACATATTGTCTTCTTAGAAATAATTGTTCAAGTCACAAAATTAAAGCTTATAAAGTGGACATTCCATCAATGATACTGCAAACAGTTCTGTTCATTGATCCAATAAAACTGTGATACCATTTTCTATCTTATACACTTAAATGTACATGCAGTTATATAGTTTGGAGCACTTTCTTTTCCTCTCTTTTGTACCATGACTATTACACATTTTGGGTTTCATTGCTCCCACGGTTCTTATTACTTTTTTGGAAGAGAGTAAAACCAAATGTGACATAACAGAACAAAATCGGTCAAGTCAAAAGGGTGGACATAATAGATAATGTAAAAACATAATACAAGGTGATCAACAGTGGTTACCATAATGCCTCCCGCTATCTCTAATAGAATTGCCTATATCGTTAGTTATAATACAATTGAACAAAACAGTAAAGAATAAAACCGACAAAACCAAAACATTGGAGACATTGTAGGTCTTCAAAAGTAGATAAAAGTCAACAAGAATGGGCGTCATAATGAATCTCATTATCTTCACAGCTGATGCCTAAACTTTCGAACCTGATACTATCCAGCAAAACAGAATAGGGGAACATCAGTTAAAAACCACATGGTGAGAGTAATACAGGGCTTTAAATCAAGGTAATGAAAAGTCAAAGTGGGTTACTATAATATATCCTGCTATTTTTTTCCTTTAATTAAAAGGATAAAGATAAAAAAGTAAATAATGGAGATTGAGATAAAAGAGGGCATAACAACGAAACAGTGCAGATCAAAACATAACCATTTAAGCAGAGTAGTGTTTCACCACCAGATAATCCTAACCTAAAAGTAGTTACCATATTGTCTCTTTCTTTGAAATCCTTGAGTACAACTTCGTATACTGTAGCATTAAGTATATCAAAACAATGTAAAACCATTCAAGAGAATGACAGCATTACAGAGTATTTAGAGTCAACTAACAGAAAATGAACAATGGTTTCTGTATAATCTCCTTGTCTTTAAAAGGTATTTGCTTATACTATCGTACATAATAAAATCCAATAAGATACAGCCTATTTAGACCATTGGAGACAGAAGGACAAAAGCTAGATGAGACTTCAAAACAAGATGATACTAAATCAGTATTACCTATTAAGATGTCATTTTCTCTGAAATAGCTGTTCCTATCATCCAATCTTCTCTGCCTCATTTCTGTTGAGCTCTTTTTCTGTCATTAGTTGTCAGTTTGTTTTCTTCATTTTGTTCTCTGCTCCATTCATTGTGGCCTCTCTGCCATCATTTCTGGATTCTTTGTAGTTTTCTTTTTTTAGAATATCCTGCAATACTCTCTGTAGAGTTGAATTGGTGGTTGCAAATTCCCCCAGTTCCTCTTTATCCTGGAAGCACCTTGTTTTTCCATCAATTTCCAGGGACAGTTGTGCAGGATATCGCAATCTTGGCTGGAGATTATTATCTTTCAAAGCTTGAATTATTTCTCCCCATGCTCTTCGTGATTTGATGGTTTGTGCAGAGAAATCTGCTGTAATTCTGATGGGTGTTCCCTTGTAAGTGGTCTGTTTCTTGTCTCTGACAGCTTTTAATATTCTGTTCTTGTATTGAATTTCTGGAATTTTGATTATTACATGCCTGGGTGTAGCTCTGTTTGGGTTGTAGGTAGCTGGGGTCCTGTATGCCTCATACATCTGAGTATCTTTACCTTTTGCTAAATTAGGAAAATTCTCCTGGATTATTTCTGTGAGTAGCTTTTGTAGTTCACTTGTTTGTGTCCCTACTTCTTCTTTTATGTTCTTAATCCTTAAGTTATGGATCCTCTTATCATCTTCTTGTCTTTGTATTATTGCTGTTTGTTTCTTTGTTATTTTTAAGAAGTTTTTCATTTCATTCTCCCATATTACAAGTCTGCCCTCCAGTTCAGATAGTCTGTCCTTAGTTTCTTTCAAGCTGTTATGCCAGTCTTCGATAGACTTCTTAGTATCTTGGTAGTCCCTTTGAACCTGCTTCACATATTCTATGCTTTCTCTGTTTTCTCCATCAAACAATTCTCCCCTTTTTTTCTGTTCTTCCATTCCACCACCTGTTTTTTCTTGGGTGGTGCTTAGCATTTCTCTAACTATTCTGCATACTTATAGCTTCAGGTCGTTGATAACTTCATTCCTGAATTGGTCTATGAGGCTCTCTATATGGTGCCTTATGTGTATTGGTGCGGTGTCTGCTATTGCCTGTTTCTCAGAATTGGGGGCCGAGGAGCCTTTCTTGTTGCTGCCTCTTCCCATGCTGCCTCTTCTTCTCTGTTCCTTATATATGCAAGCTTATATAAGAGGCCCAGCTTCTCTCCCAGTCAGCCACAGCCTGATCGAATTGCGCCGGTTAGGTGTTCCCGCTCACCGCTGCGCACCAGGGAGTTACGGACCAGGCAGCCTACGCGTCTCCCCTCCCGGCCACTGTCAGGCTCTGGGATCTGGGTTGGGACAGCCTACCAGGTCCGCTGGCAGCGTCACGCAGGCCAGGCACTTTTCACCTGTCCAGCCCGAGAGGGGGATGTGTGGCTGGAGTCGCCACCGCGCCCTGCTCCCGCAGGACTGCTTGGGCCCAGAAAGTCCTCTGCTGGAGTCAAACTGTGGTAGAGTGTCAGTTTCTCTCACTCACCTCACCACAAGTCAGTGCACGCCTCCCTGCCGTTCGCAGATTGCCGTTCTCAGAGCTTCTGCGCGTCTCTCCCCTTGCCGAGCCACTGTAGAGGCAGCCAGCCGCCGCGCGGCGGGAAACCCAAATCGCGGCTTACAATGGTGTGGCATCCAGCCTCCACACCGAGGCTTTTCTGTTCCTGTTTTAGCACCAGGATTGCATTCCAAGTTGGTTTCTCTCAGCCCAGTTCGTTCCTGAGTCAGCAGAGCATATCTCCACCTGCTTATGTCTCCATAGTCCGCACCATTCCTGGCTTCTGAGCCGAGTCTTTCAGAGAGCCTCCCGTAGTTGCTGCTATCTGTCCGCCATGTTCTCCCGGAAGTCCATGTGTTGTTATTATTAAGCAGTTATGGTTGTTGACTCATTGCCCTTTTTTGTTAATGTTGTGTCAAATGGTGTGTATTCTTCTGAGGATGTGGGTCAGGGACGCCATAGGAGATCATGTCCTGATTAGGGGTCACATCACATTTTACTTAGGGACGTAGCAATTTACTTTTGTATCTTCAAACTTCCCCTACAGTATATATTTTTGTGAGTAATCTGTTAAGTTATTTAGTCTTTTAAAGCACATTGTTGCAGGTACAGTTACTCCTGGAGGACACCGGGGCAGGTTAGTCCCAGGTCTGTTATTTCAGGCTTTGTACCCTTACCTGCCTGCAGTGTTCCCACCTCCTGACCTGCTTCCTGTAAACACCTGTCCTGCTCCACAGCTGTGGTGAATCCACATGTGGCAGTTGAGATCTCACCTTGGTGGAAGACATTCAGTCAAGGTAGGCTCTGAAACATGCTGATCTTCTTGTACAGAGTTCCCCTGAGTGAGCCATGGGGCCTCAGGGCTGCAGGGAGGAGCTCTGGCATCAGGGCCACAACAGCCCTCTCTTACCCAGCCTGCAGTGTATGCTGTATGCTGAGAAGCTGACTGATGGATTAGGAGTCCTGGAACTGAGCCTTTCTTGTACATGGTACACTACTAGGTGCTGTGGTGTCCTCCACATCTGCATGGTCCATCTTCCCCTGACTTCAGATCTCCACAGAGATCTGAGCAGCCCCAGGCTTCCCCTTCCAGGCTCCAACTCTATGGTGAGTTTTAGGGTAAATTTTATGATCAGGAAATTCAATTTATATACATTTAACCTAGAAATTCCACTTCTATGGCCTCATTATAAAAAATAAGATTGAGAGACATGCATGATCTCTTCTTATTCAGTTATGAGTGTGGATAGATAAAAACTGTGAATGTACCACAACAGAGCTGCTGAGCCAATTCTAAAATTATAGTCACAGAAAATGCTGAAAGAAGACCATGTCCTAGGCCATGTCCTGGATCCTACCTGAGATGATAGAAGAGCTCAAAGCCTGATCCTCTCTCCACCCAGCAAAAAAGAGACCCAGGCCTGAATAGCATGTGAGGACAGAAGAGAGGAGCTCCTGGAGGGCAGACCACTGAACCTGGGGGGAATCCTTTTTGGTGTTTTTCCCACTTTTCCATTCCATAGCATTATTTATAGTGTTCTATTCAATATTCCTATTATTGAAATCAGTCAATATTTAATTGTGGCTAATTTCTTGAATAGGTATGTGAAAATGGGTGATTTAATTTCATTATATATACTGAAAGTTATGCACAATACAGACACTTCAAACATCACTGTAAATATAAAATAAGCAGGCTTGGTATTCAGCAAGTGTCTATTTTTCCAGCAAGGAAGTCCTGAATCTTGCTGCTTTCAGGCAGCACAGGGAGTGTGCAGCTTGCACAGGAGCCCAGCACTGCCTGCCTTACACCTTTTTCCCCCACCTCATTCTGTGCTGCAGCCCGGGAGGCAAGGGAAGGCAGAGCAGCCAGGACACAGCAAAAACTCTGATTCCTCAGCCCCCGGGGCCTCACTTCCTGGGTCCTGGTCTCAGCCTCCACCAGGATTCAGGTACTATCCTGAATTCATCTGACTTAGTGGGCAGGGCACCCAATCTGCACCTCTGGAGATGAAGACCACAAAGACCACTGTCTTCAGTGACGCTTCTATTCTGCAAATTTTGCTCCTATCTTTGAGACTGAGGTAGTGGCATTGGAACAAAACACAATATTGTCATTACAGTTCTTGTTGTTGTTATTTTTTGGGGGCTGCTTTGTTTATTTAAGCATATATTTAGAACTGTGTTTTGCCAAAAACCATTTCCTTGTCTTTTCATTACCCAGTTAACAGAAGTTTTTACAGATTTCTACTGTAGTTCAAACCCTATGTGCTTGAATGCTGAGAATCTACTCTCAAGCTTGGTAGAATGAGGGAAGGAAAGCAGAAACTGAACTTGGGGACACTGCTGTGCCTTCCAGCATTTTGTACAGCAAACCCTGACTCATGCCTGTTTACCCATAACATATGGGCTTCAATACCAACTGAATCTGCCACTGACAAATGTGTTTCCTACATTTACTTCAAACAATCTCATTTCCCCTCAAATTGCTAAGCACATGGTCTAAGGATTCTTACACCCAAACTTCAAAAATAATTTCCAGTAAACAGGAGACTGCTACCCATCCTGAAATCATGATGGGATTTTATGTAAAGATGTAGTCTGATCCACACCGAAACAATCATGAGCTGAGAGGGGCAGAGATGGCTTGTGCAGAAGGAAACACCTTGAAATTGTCAACCAGCAGCAGCATCAAGCAGGGAGCAGAGCTGCTGAAACATCACATTTGTTTGATGGAATTGTCTGGTGGGTTTTTGCTTGGGTTTACTGAGGTGGCTAAGTAAATCTAGCTTGCTACAATGCAGTGCCAAAGGGAAGTCATGGCCATGTAGCATTTATTTGGAGTTATTTTATTTATTTATTTATTTATTTATTATTATTTTTTTAAATCTGTACCAGGGACCGAACTCACGACTGCCTGCCTGCAAGGCAGGTGTTTATGCCGCTGAGCTAAATCCCCAGCCCCTGGAGTTATTCTTTTGCAATTGTGAAACCTGCATGCATGACGTTCCACAACTCTGCCATTGCAGACTCACCCACAGGCATTATTTCCATGACTTGTAAAGGGTCAGTTTATTTACACAACATGCAGAGTGCTGTTCTCAGCCTTGTTTTTCTCAGACTAGTGCATTTTCAATCATTTCTTCAAAGGAAGCTAAACGATTTAGTCTGAGCAAAATTCAATTGTGTTGCCATGCTTCTGTGTGATGTCCTTGCTGACAGACCTGAAGAAGGAAGTGAGGTGGACCAGGTAGGGATTCAGCTCCAGAGGGATACTCTGCTCAGCTGTGTCAGTCAGGGCTGCCCCTCACCTGACTGACCACTCTGGCATCCAAATGCCCTTGCTCAGTGTTGTCCCTGTTGTCAGGAAGCACTGGTTTGAAGTGTAGACTCCCATTGCACTGGTTAACCCATGAAAAACCTTGCTGTGCTATGAGTTTTTCACCCCTAGACCTGCACCTCTATGGCCCTGGCCAGAGTTCCCTCCAACAATCATGCATGGCATTCTCCAAACAGGTCTCTTGTGCATGCTCTATGTAAAGGCTAGTGAGGGTCCCAGTTCCTTTCTGCTTTAAACCGTACTGTGAATCAAACTCTTGAAAAGAAATCTTGACAATTTGTGTATCATTCTGTGTTTGAGAAACCTCTCTTCTTAGTCCTGTGAGGTCTAAGGATGGCTCCATATATAGCTGTGATGGGAGCTGTGGGACAGGACTCTGCTCTGTCCCCCATGATCTCTCCAGTTCTGTTCAGATCCTGCCTTAAAATGTGCCATTGAATGGGACACAGAACATCACAGTGACTTGTGCCTGCGTGAATCAACTTTGGGAGGCTCAATGTTTTCTGCACCTGTTGGACACAGGAGGTGATTTCCTTTCGAATTACAAGACTTTCTCACTTCTCTCACAAAATGGACTGGTGAGACCTCTTTTACTCCACTAATTCAAACCCCGGGATTGTGAAGCACTTTCATCACCAGTCACAGCACTAAACAGAGAACCAATCACAGATGCTAGGTTTAGCTCGCTCTGTGACTTCATGAGGCTTTGATGGGGACACCCAGATACAAACCATAACACCTTCTAAAGTAAATCTTCTGACGATGCCCATGCTCTGGACTAGAAGATGATTCCTTGCCTTAGTCCAGGGTTTATCTTATTTTATTTTATTAATTTATTTTTTAAGACTCTCACTGTGTAGTTCAGGCTGGCCTTCAATTCACTATGTAAATTAGGCTGACCTAGAACTTGTAAGACTCCTCCTGCCTCAGCTTCCTAAGTGCCAGAATTACACGCATGTACCATCACACCCAGCTATTGTTTGTTAAGCTGTATTTATTGATTTACTTGAGACTACTCAATTTAGGTACCTTTGTTATACTTCAGTACAAAAAAATGCTAATAAGTGTAATAAAATTCCAGCCAAATGTAAACAACTTAGCAACTTTGCAAGGCCCTGTCTGGGAATAAATTATGATAAAAGGACCAAGGCAGTGGATTCAATCTTCAGCACAGCAAAATTAAATAAATCTATAAACAGACTTCGTAGAAAATAATCCATAAACAATACTACTTAGAAATAAATCTATAAAAAAACAAAATTGCTAGTCAGTAAATCTATAAGTAAATAAAGCTTTTGTGTGTAGCTCAGATGAGAAGTGTTTTAAGAGCAATTTTATTTCATTATAATTGACATACAATGAACTAACAGGTTTAAATACAAAATTGGATGAAGCTTGACATGGGCCAGGGATATAGCTCACTGGCAAAGTGCTCCCTGGCAAGCACAGGGTCCTGAATTTGTTTCCTGGTATCAAAAATAAACAATACGGAGACTAAAAACAAACAAAAAATCCTCTAGGAATCTTGTCATACATGAGCCCCTTGAAAACCATCACCGAAGTGGTCATGTATATGTGACCTTCATATTTTGCTTATGGCTCCTTATAATTGCTTCCTTCTATCCTAAGCAATGTGTCTGCTTTTTGTCTCTGGGAAACACTTTGTATTTTCTAAAGGTGACAGGTCTGTAACCACACAGGATGCAGAAGGTTTTTGTTTTTGTTTTGGGGGAGCTGGTAGAGTTTATTCAATCCTCATTACCATGTTAGGTTTCCCAAGTGCTGCTCCTTGTCAGTGGCTGAGCCATCACATCCAATTGTGTGGATGAACCACAGATCCTCATGTGTCCATCAGCTGAGGCCCTTTTTGGTGTTTCCAGTTTTGAGCTCAAAAATAAAGTTGCTGTAGTCATTCTTGTGTTTGTATAGCTGTAGCACTGATTTCCAAGGGGAAGATACTCAGTGTGCAGTTGAATATTTCAGGTCTTGCTTGTTTAACTCAGAAATTATTTAAGTGTCTTTCAAGTAGTTGTTCAAAGTAGATTAAAGATTTCTGGCTCTTCCTGTGACTATTTTTAAACCCTGTTCTTTTTTAACTCTTGTTCATCTATTTTTCAATCTTTTTCAGTTCATTTTATAAACTTTACCTAAGGAAAGTTTATTTCTATTACCTAAAATTCAGAATTTTTTGACTTTGGATAGAATTTTAAAGGTGGAAAAAACCCAAAATACTGTATATATGCACATATGTAAATCTCCTATAATTTTCACATCACAAAACTTCTGCTATGTGATTATTATCTTCATTGTCAACTTGATGGGCTTGAGAGCTGTCCAAGAGATTAGTAAAGTGTACTTCTCAGCTCATCTGTATGGGTCATGGAGAAATGACAATAGGTACTCCACCTGGTCTCTGGTTCCTTCCTCCCTGGTGCTGTCCCTCTACTCTTTTTCCTGGCCACCATGGACTACTTAGAGCATTATACAAGAATGTAAATATGAGCTAACAAACTGTAAGAATTATACAACAAAAACAGTGGTTCTCTGCTCTGCTTCACACTGCCTGCCACTGTTGCTGATGTCTTGAACATGTACATTCTCTGACCTTGGGAGCTCACCCAAGAAAATCTTCCTTGAGTTCCCGAAACAGGCCAACAAGTGTTCACACAGTGCCCATGAACAGTCCATCTAACCTTCAGCCAATTCTTCAGCATCTCCAAGGAGAACATGGCCCTTTTGTGTTCTCTCCGTGACTCTGCAGTTGGCCATTCTAATCCTACTTTGTATATACTTTATGTGTGACACATACACACATACATACACACACACACACACACACACACACACACACACACAGAGGCACACACACAAATTAAATCTGACCCTCTGGTGAACCCTGACACAAACTGCCTCTAGCTACCTCCCACGAATAATTTCATGCCTCACTCATGTGAAAAATCCAAAGCAGAACTGTAGCAGTGCTGTGCCAAGTATGGGTTAGTTAACGGAGGTGTTGGTATGAGGCTCACTGTGTTAAAATTCTGTCCACTTGTTTGTCATTGGAAAATGTATTAAATGTTGGTGTCTTGTCTCACACAGCTATGAAAATGAAGATAATTCCTAAGTCCTACTCTTGTAAGAATTAACATATGTAAAACACCTCAGAGAGGCCCTGGCCTCACACCTGTAAGGGTTACATATGCTTGTTAGTTTGTTATATTAACATGTAAACATATATGTAAGTTATGAAGACATCAGACGACGGATACCAAAAGCACTCATTTCTCTGTAATAAAAGAAGGGCAACAACACAAATAACAATG
This sequence comes from Cavia porcellus, assembly GCF_034190915.1. Classification (NCBI taxonomy): domain Eukaryota; kingdom Metazoa; phylum Chordata; class Mammalia; order Rodentia; family Caviidae; genus Cavia; species Cavia porcellus. The sequence continues at coordinate 9,085,471 of NW_026947515.1, forward strand.
GCATCTGAGCACTTGATGTATGTTAGGAACCATGGGAAGAGCTCTGCAGTGTTTTCATTGGATCTTCACAGCAGTGCCAAGAGATGAGTATTGCCATTCTTCACAGTTTGTTTTTTTAATGGAAAAAAACCCGCAATATTTCAAAGCAAAATAATAGGAGAATAACAGTAGCAGAAATTGAAGCTCCTAGAAGAGTAGCAGTGTACCTAAGGTGTCAGGCCCGGGAAGATTTGAGTCCAGACATCTATAAATTCCAAGCCTCAGACTCAGTCCACTCCTCTGCTTCCTCCCACAGCAGGCCTGGGGCTCAGTCTCCCCGAAGCTCCACCTGCAGCCACACCCAGCTTCAGAGAAACCCTAACCCCCACTGCCACGCCCACCACCTCATTCCTGCCTCCTGGAGGGCTCTGCACCTCCTGGGTCCCAGCTTCTGGCCCCGCCACTCACATCGCTTGGCCACACCCCCTGGCCGCCAGCGAAGATTATGCTCCACCCGGCCCAACCTGGGTGGTCCGCGCCCAGGGACGGTCCCTAGCCACTGGCCTTCGCATCCCACTCAGTCCTGCCCCGCCCCGGCCTTGCTTCACAGTGGATGCACCGAGTGGCCATTTTGCTGCTAGCAACCCCTTCTGGAGACCTGAGCACTCTTCCTTCCTCGGCCTAGGCTGTGGCTGGGCTGGGACTGGGGTCTGGGCCAGGTAGGCGGAAGGCAGCTGGTGTTGAGTGGAGGCGCGGCCCTGTGGCCCCGACTTTAGCGGCACAGGTGCCCTTGGTGGGGGGTCCGGGGAGGCTGCGGGCGCGGCACTGGGGCGACCTAGCCTCAGGTCTTCAGGGCCCTTCTTTCCTTACTCCTCTTTCGGGGTCCAGGCCTCGCGAATAGCCCGGGACCCTTACCGCGCCCCCCCCCCCCCCGTTGCTGTTGAGAGCCCAGCCCTGGTGTGGGACCTGTGGCAGGGCGGCTGGGGGTCTCACATGGCCTCTGCTCTCAGTGAGCCTGGCCCTGCTGAGCCGCGGACATTTACCCCAACAGGACGATTTTATTCCACTTGCAGCTCCTCCCTGCAGACTGAGAGAGGACCTGGATGTTAAACTAAGTTAGCAGTTTTTATTCTACCTGCACATGCTTTGTCTCCAGTTCATTCCATTGATAAGGGCTTTCTGCTTGTTTTAATATTGGTCCTCTTGGTTGTTTAAGCTTTGTGAGGAGTCTGAATGTGGCATGGGGCTTTGAGGGATGAGGAAGCGTGATCAGCAGCTTAAAAATTTAAATCCGCAAAAAATATAATTCACCCACATTTTTGAACCTGCTGCAGAATACCCATCTTGTCCGTATTTGGCTTTCTCTAACCATACTCCCCAGTTCTGCTCACATCGTTTATGTATTTGCATACTGTTGAATATTTATTTTAGATGCATAGGTAGAGTTTCACTTAGTTATCCTGTTACTGACCATGTACACAAGTCTAGTTCCTCTTAGAAAAACTACATTGAGCATATATCTTTTTTTCTTGGGATAAATTCCAGACATTGGAAATAATAAATCAAAGTTCTGTGTTCTTTCCCTGGTACTTGATATAAATTGCTGCATAGACAAGACATGTTAACAATAGACACCTTGCAAAATTTAGGTATTTGCCCAATTATCTGGAGAAATTTGGAGTTCAGCAAGGTGTTGACTCATTTTCTGTGCCAGCTGAGAGGCCACACAGATTTTATTTTTAACTGATGTACCATGATCATCCTTTTGTTTTGATTCACTCTATTCTGTTTTATTTCATTTGGTTTTATCCTCTTGACAATTAAAAAAAAAACACTTTCTTGCAAGGCATGGTGGTGCATGCCTGTAATCCCAGCACATGTGAGGGTTAGACTCGAGGATCACAGGGAGTTCAAGCCTAGCCTGAAACACTTGTTGAGTCAAGGTCAGCCTGCAGTACATGGCAATACCTTGTCTCAGAGGACAATAAAACAAACAAACAAACAATTTTTCCTCTTTTTTATTTTAATGTAGCACAGATAGATATTAATAAATTATGAAAACACTTTTATAAATAGATTACATTTTTTCATACCAAAATAGTGGTTAATAAACTGTGTTCAATGATCCCAGGGATTCCTGTATGAGCTATATGACCATGCACTTTAAAAATTTCTTGTTTTTTTTTTTTTAATTTTTGAGACAGTCTCTAAATAATTTACTCTGCTCTCCAAGTTGGGTTTAACCTTGTGGGCATCCTTCCTTTCCCTCCCAGAGTGCTAGGAGTACAGGTATAGGATACATCCTTTGGTAATTCACAATAATTAGGAATGTTTGTGGGGTGACCTGTGCTTTTGATCTATCGCTCCTTTGTACAAAGAATCAATCTAGTTAATGTGCTACCAACTTACTAACCTACAAATACTTTCACAGTGACTACAACTGCAAATCCCATTGTTTAACAGATTTGAAAGCTATCCTTATTAACTGTGGTTACCATGCAGTTTAGTAATCATTGAAAATTTCTTCTCAATTGTAAATGAGACTTCGTATTCTTGGATGAAAATCCTCCTTTCCCCATCCTTCATGGAACTGACCATTCTTTAAAATCAAAGTGCCCAAGAAAGATGTGGAGGCTCAAGCAGCTTGGGGCACACTGCTCTCCAGAAAGACCAGGTGGTTTTCTGCAGCCCTTCATCTTGATCCCAATTTTTTTCCTTAACTCAATTCAGGGAATTGAATGCAGGCCCTTGCACTGAATTACAGTAAATTCTGATTTCAAATTTCTTTTTTATTTTGAGTCAGGGTTTGCATAAGTAAGTACACTGCTGAGACACCAATCTTGGGCATAGATTCTTACATTTCTGTGTGTGAACACACATTGATGTCAGAGACATTTCATTTTCAAGACCAAGATCTTCCATGCACACATCCTACTCTCATCAGTGTATTACTTTGTGATCAGATTCCTTTTTCTCTTTCCTTGTGGGCCCAGAAAGATTGAGCTCAGCATCCCCACAGCTTTCCCTGGTTCTCGTGACCCACTCTAATCCCTTGAACTCTCTAAGTGAAGTGTAGCAAGGCTCCCAGTGTCCTCCTGCTTCAAACAGTGCAGTGAACCACAGTCTTAAACACAAAGCCTGAAAAGTTATGTGGATCTCTGTGTGGGATAAATCTCTATTGTGAGCATTGCAAGGTCTGGGGACACCTGTGTAGAGCTGTGATGGGAGCTACTGGACAGGGCTCTTCTCTGCACACATGTTCTCCCTAGTGATGTTCAGCTCTTGCCTTAAAACCCGCCATCAGATGGAGCCACAGCACATGTCAGGGATGTTTGCCTGCATGAATCAGCTTTGGGAAGCTCAGCATTTTCTACATTTGTTTACATGTGGTGATTCTCTTTTAAATTACAAGAATTTTTCATCTCTCACAGAATGGACTCATGACACCTCTTTGTCACTTCTAATACAAACTATTTATCTGTCTGCTGCTTGTAAGCAAAGATTTCTTATTGTGGATTCTACATTATTCTTGTTTCTGTTTTTCAAATGTAAAGAATCAGATCTTTCTCTCTCCCTTGTACCACTGAAATCATGGGAAAGCTTTTCCAACATGAAAAGATGAGTAGATAAACAATAGTCTTCACATTTTATCTGTACACTTTGGTTTACCCGGGATTTTCTCTTCTATTGAAGAGCAATAGCAGCCAGTCTCCTCTAGGAATATTTGGTCAAACATGATCTGATGCATGAATATGAAAGACCCAGAGAACTAAATCACAGGGTGAAAAAATCAGAGTGAGTGGGGAATAGTAAGAGAGTACAAGAATATGGAAGGGTCCAAAACTGAGCAGATTGCTGGAACTCAATGGATGTGGAAATTGTACAAATTGGTGATGTGATGACGTGCTACTGAATTGAATATGTTGAAATGCATGATATCTTCACTTTTAATTAAAATTAACTTAGAATTTGATGTTGAGAATAATTATAGAGATAGGAGTAAAAATCAAAACTGAAAGAAATACAAGGGGATGGGTTAAAAGGGGATGGGAAGGTAAAAGCAGGTGCTTTGCAGGACTTGGCCTAAGTGAAGTTCAAGACACCTGTCATGGCGTGACTAAAAGTGCCAGTTATGGAATTCCTTAAGAGTGCATGCCTGACCCTAGTTTTCACTTTGATCCCAGAGCTGGTAAAGTCACTGGAGGTGTGGATGACCAAAGCTGTGCAATTGGGACTTGAAGTTATTCATGTACCAGCCATGTGTCAGCAGGAGAACAATCACCAACTGTCCTTGCTCCTTGTAGGTCCCAGAACTTCCCAGTGCCTGTCACAGACAACTCTGTGCACAAATCCACCACAAAGTTTCTCATTCAGCTTGGACCAACTCATTTCTGCATGCCTCAGGGTTGCTTGAGGTCCCAAGACTGGCAGTCTTTCTCCTTGTCAAGTGTCCCATGCACTCATGAGAGGCCCACAGGCCAAAGCCAAAATCTTCTGAATGCAGTGCTTAGTTTCAGTTTTATCCAATTCAGCTGGGATATCTTGTAGAATTGGACACCAGCCTCCTGCTCCAGTTGCAAAGAGCCCAGCCCAGCCTTCTCTCTGCCTTGAATGGGACAGCGCTGGTCCAAGAAGACTTACCCCACTGATATTAGTCCCTAAAAGTGCTGTGACCACCGTGCTCCTTTCTTTAGGAAAGCATGAAATCCATCTTCCTTTCCCACCCTCGTGTTGTTGTCTCTGTGAGAAAGAGAATGGTGTCTGCAGTGTTGCTCTACTTGTGCTTACTCTACAGGGTTGGTGCACTGCAAATATCTGTGAAGTGAGTGGTCAGAAGGAGTGTGTTCTGCCTGCCATTCTTTCCTCTTCAGTTCATATAGTGATGCATCATTCCATTATGTGTGTCTTCTGGGGACACCTATTCCTCTATTATGTGTTCACATATCCAGAGGCCAGGAAGTTAGGCACATTCACAGTAATGTGGGTAGTACCTGATCTGTTCTTTAGAGGGAATTGTGTCCTGGATAACATGGAATCCCAAGAGAACAGTGGCTAAATTTACTGTGGCCACTGCATTAGGGCCATAGCCTAGTAAATTGGTGGTTAAATGCACTCACCAGCTCTTTTTATGATGTCTGTGTGAACCTGTGTCCTATGGTATCCTCCAGAGTTTCTTACTGTGGATACCTTGGAAGCCCATGGAATGACTCTCCAGTGTCCTTCACAATAAAGATAACAGCTTCACCCATGTGACAGATCCATGATAGGAGGCAAGGCTTCCCCAAGGCTAAGAAAAACCAGCAGTGCTGACAGGGTCACAGCTCTGAGGAGAAAGATCCAAATCCTCCTCCTGACTTCCTCCATAAACCTAGACAAGACACCATGCCTCAGGTCTTCCACGGAGTGTCCCCATGCAATATAGAGGTCATCCTGGCATCTACTTCCTAGGGATATTTTCACCAGTCTGAGATGACAATTGTAACGCCTGTTGGCTAGTGTCTTGTGTACATAGTATACAGAATTAGAGGTTAAATCCAGGAACCGGTGCGATGAACGTGGAATACAGTGCTGCCTGGTGGTAAAAATGACACTGACCTCCTGGACATATTCCCTGGTGGCATCATGAGGGGGCAGAAGTTCTTCAATTCAATCATCTTTATGTTCCCTAAGCATCACAATTTGTTCTACGTACTGGTGCTATGGCCTCGAGTCAGGACCTCACACAGGCTATGCCAGCACTATGGATGGAGTTGAACCACCAAATCTTCTGGCATTGCTTCTACATTCACACCTGTGTGAATTAGCACTCCCATGGTCTGACTCCTACTCAATAGCTGATAGATGACCTTCTGATGTCAAAAGCTGAGTAGCCCATTCCCTACAATATGGGCCTCACTTAGTGAATTATTATTATTATTATTATTATTATTATTATTATTATTATTAGTGTTGTTATTTTGCATTAGCAGTGTTGAAATTGAGCCCAGGGCCTGATGCATGGTAACCAAGTACTCTATACTGAGCTCTCTCCCCAGCTCTTGACTCACTCTTAAATAACTGAATATGCCAGACATCATGTGATGCAAATACTAAGGTTCAAGCAGTAAAATAACTGTGACCCATCTTCTGTTCTTTCCCTCTTATTTTCTCTCTTACATTTTAGTATTTATTTTTCTCCATCTCTGGATCTCTCGCTGTGGGGAAGCCACTGCTATCTCTGAAGCTTGCAAGAGGAGAGCCTGATGAGCTTTGAGTGAGAAAAGGGAAAACAGTCCAAAAGGCACCAGGCTTTCGCCTTGGGTCCTGCCTGAAAGCAAGGGACAGACCCTGAGAGCAAATTATGCCCTAGTGCCATCTCCCCTGAGCCTGTCTTTACAGAGATATGATGGTAACAGACCCAGCAAAGCCTCTTGGATTCCTGATACCCAGCAACTCTGAGAGAACAGAGTTTATCTCTTATATGAACTGACCTGTCTTCTATCACACATGTCTTGTCACATTTTCCAAATGTGTGTAATGACTGGATAGAATTTGACCTCTCTGCCTTCTTTCACCAATCATAATCATTAAGGATTATGTACAGTGAGATTGCTGTACAGTGTTTTCCTATGGATTTTCTTTCATAGGTTCTCACTTCATGGTTTTCTGTGTTTTTTTATTCATTCAAATGTTATTGGATATTCACATTTCAGTTTTCAGTTGTTGGAAACAAAGTTCATATGAATATTTTATAAAATACTCTTCATGACATAGAGAAGATTGTATGTACAGAATCCTAAGATAGTCAGATGAGTTAATGTGAAATTAACTGTGAAAATGATATCTGAAGTGAATTTACCACAAACAAGAGAGAAGAAATTTCCTTTGTGCACTTCCTCACCAATACCAGTGTGTTTTGCTGAAAAAAAGAAAGTCTGCATTGTGCTCTTCAAAACAAAAACAGGGTTTCTCTTGTGGAATGAATATTCGTTTACCTGATAATTGACAATGATAGGAGGCATGTAGAAACTGGGAAGGGTTCATGTGACTGCCAAGGGCATGTTGAAGGCCTTAGAAGTGATAGACTTGTGAATCCCATGGAGGACTTGGAATCACAGCTGGCTCCTGTGGAAGTCACACTGCATGACCCAGGGAGTGCTGACCTCTCCTGAAGTTAAGGCCCCATGACTAGGACAGTCCCTGTGAGAGTTCCTTGGTATTGCATGACAGGCCTACTACTTGACAGAAGATGGAGGTGGAGGAGCCCCTAGCCCAAGGAGAGGGACTCAGGGGACTCTCCTCTCTACCCATAATACATATGTACAATCTAGACAGCTTTGGAATATGGGAGCAGCCGAAAGAGTTAAAGCAAAATGTGAGTGAAACAGTCTCACCATGGGTGTTATACCTATTGGAAAATGACAAAAAGAAAAGGCAAAATGCAATCTCAAACATCTGGTCCATCAGGAGCAAGACCAACCTACATTGAAATAGAGGACTTTAAAAGTCATAAATCAGAAACCTCAAAAGATAGAAAATGAAGTAAAGAAACAAATCCATGAGGCTACAGAGGAAATTGAATTAGAAATAATTTCTCATGTAAAGAAATAACAACTATAGTAAACTAGTTGCTCAACATACCTAGAGAAGAGATATATAAAACAAAAATACAGGAGCATGGTAAATTGAATCTATGAATGAACAATGTAGAAAACAAGTAGAATCTATGAAACATATGTAAAGATATAGTCAAGAAACAAAAAAAATATACTGAAAGCTGGCAAAACCATTTAAATGAAGCTGAGAATAGAATTTCATAATTTGAGGACAGCATTGCAGGGAGTGATCATGAATGTGTAGAACATATAAAAATAACAAAGCATCATGAAATGACAATCCAGAAGCTTCAACATGATGGCAAGAGAAGCAATGTAAGACTAATAGACATCAGTGAAAATGCATGAGTCAATGCAAATGACATAACTAAGCTATTCACATAAATAAAAACAGAAAAATTTCCAAACATCAGGAAAATTCTGATATACAAATAAGAGCCACACAAAGTGCCAAACAGTCACAACAAACATAAGTCTATGCTCAAACATATAATAATTAAGATCCCAGACATACAGCATAAAAACGGAATAGTAAAACTGTTAGAGAATAGACACAGCTCACCTGTCCAGGAAAGACTATGATTACTATTAAGGCAAACATTTCAGCACAAACCTTCAGGTTAAGATGAGTTTGGTGTGAAAAATTTCAAGCCCTAAAAGAAAACAACTTTCAACCTAGACCGATGTACCCAGAAAAAGTGTCTTTCAAATTTAATGGAGAAACAAGATACTTTAATGAGAAAGAACAACTGAAGAAATTCATGTCCAACAAACCAACCCTCGAAAGATTATTGAAAGACATGCCAGATGGGGATAAAAATGACCACAATCTTCAGAACAACAGAAAGAAATGACCAGGCTCGGCAAGAAATTGAACAAGGGAGAAAAGCAGGAGATCAACGACAGGAATACAACATGGCAAAGTCAAGTAAGTACATATCAGTGATATCTAAAAAGGTAAATGGGCACAACTCACCTATAAAAAGAAACAGGTTGACAGAGTGGATCAAGAAACAGGAACCCACAATATGCTGTATACAAGAAACACATTTTACTAAAAAAAAAAAAAAACTTCATAGGTTAAAAGACAAAAGATGGAAAACAGTTTTCTATGAAACAGGAACCCAGAAAAAAGCAGGATAGTTATTCTGTTTGCAGAAAATGTGAACTTTAAAATGTTTAAAGGAGATAAAGAAGGCCACTACATATGTGTAAGTGAGAAACTACAAGAGGAAGAATTACAAATATATATGCATCAAATACAGGAGCACCCAGCTATATGAGACAAATACTAACGGACATGAAAAACCAAACACAAGTATATAACTGAAATATGAGACCTTAACACCCCACTGTCAGAGATAGATCAATGAAACAAAAAGCATGGGGTTTAAGAGGGCAGCTAGTTTAACAAAGAGGCATGGTACAAGTACATAAATGGCCTCTGGGGAACTGAAATATTCTCACAGACCCCGACAAGTTGTGTGCTGATTTCTGTGTTTGAATCCACACTGATCATCTGTCTGTTTGTCTATTTGTCCACTCTGTGAACAGCTGTTCCTTTCATTTTAAGCTCAGTAACTTTTCTCTTTTTCCAAGTTTGCATTGTTTGATCAAAGATATGTTTGGGTTGTGAATTTACGAAGCATGGTTTCACATTGGTTGCCAGCTGCTCGAAATGTCACAAAGCCTGGGTATATGAATGCAATATGTTGTTCTTCATCACTGATTTATAGTCTCATTATTTAGAAATTATATTATTAGGATGAATAAACAAAGTCCTGGAGAAGAAAAGATGGTGGATAGTTAACAGTAGGCTACAGAGATTCTCTGAGATGTCACCTTAGATTCCAAAAATAATATAGCATAGTGAGACCCAGGCAGAGGGAGATAGATCCTCCCAAGCCTGGAAAAAATTAAGCTGAGAGAAACCATTTAAAAATACAGTCCCAGTGCTTCTACTGAAACAGCTACAGTCTTGGTGCTGCCACTTGAACTTGCTGCCACTCCTACACTTGATCTCATGCAGCCAAGACTTATGGAACTACACAAAAGCTCATCAGTTTCCTCTCACTGGAGATGCATTTCACTGAAGATGGGAGTCGGTGATCTTAACTGATAAGCTGAGCTGGCAGGGAACCCTGCATCGACCTGTGGTGAATGACGGGAATAAACGCCTTCCATAGAGCCTCCAAGAGATGACATCCTGGGACAGGGCCAATTGGCCAGAACAATTGGCTGCAGTGACTTCGGTCAGCTTCTTCCTTCTCAAGTGGGATTGATGGGGAGCACCTGACCTGTGTCATGCTTCAGGCTGAAACCAATAGGCTAACTCATACCAGGCCCAATGCCCTAATGCAGTAAGCCTTCAGCAGGCTGATTAATCCAGAGGGGGTGGGTGCAGCATAGGCTTCCCTGGTCTGTATCCACATAGTACACTGCACTGGGGGGGGGGTGGACATACAATCAGCACTTCAGACAAACTGTAACCTACAAACAAAGAACCTGGACCTCCCATATACACCTGTATGGAAGGAACAAAAAATAATAAGAGGAAGCAACAAGAAAGGGTGCTCATTCCTCAATCATGAGAGCATGGATCCAGGAACCGTAAATGCAAAGCAGAATGAGGACATCAATAATGCAATATCAGACATGGCCCCAGTAGACAGATAGCAATATCTCCAGGAATGCATAGATAATTTGAAAGGTGAAGTATTTAACCAAATAAAGCAAGATATAAATAGAATAATTTAAGAAATGCTAAGCACCTCTCAAGAAAAAAACATGGAAAAAGGGAAGAAAACAAAAAAAGGGGAGAATTGTTTCATGCGGAAAAAAGAGAAAAGTTAGAAGAAAGGAAGCTGGTTCAAAGAGAGAACCATGAATTTAAAAACTCCTTTGCAAGCTGGCAAAATTAATTGCCAGAAACTAGGGTAGATTATCCAAACTAGAGGACAGGTTTGTGCTGTAGGATCATGAAAGGAAAAATTTCTTAAATATAACAAGGAAACAAGTAATAACAATACAAATGCTAGATGATGACAAAAAGATGTATACTTAAGAATAACGAATGTGAATGAAGCAGCAGGAGTACAAACAAAGGAACTCAAATTCTATTCACAAAAATAAGGAAAACATCCCAAGCATAGGAAAAGGAAAAGATACTCAGCTGTATGAGGCATACAGAACCCCAGCCATCTAAACCAAAGCAGAACTACACATAGGCATATAATAATCCAGATCCCAGAAATCCAATATAAGAACAGAATATTAAAAGCTGTCAGAGACAAAAAACAGATCGTCTATAAGGGAAAGTCCATCAGAATTACATCAGACTGCTTGGCACAAACCATCAAATCATGAAGAAAATGGAGTGAATCATTCCAAGTCCTGAAAGAAAATAACCTATGGCCCAGATTGATGTATCCTGAAAAGTTTTCCTAGAAATTAATGGAGAAATAAGATGCTTCCAAGATAAAGAGGAACTGGGAGAATTCACAACCACCAATGCAACCCTACAGAGAATACTATAGGACATTCTAAAGAGAGAGAAAATCACCAAGATTTCAGGAACAGTGATAGAGAGGCCACAATGAATGGAGCAAAAACCAAAGTGAAGAAGACAAATAGACAACTGATTACAGAAAAATAGAACAACAGGAATGAGACAGAGAAGGTTGGATATAATTTCTAATGCAGATGTCCTATAAACACTAAATTAAGGAAAAAAGAGAGAATCACAGGCAGAGTGGATCAAGAAATAGGGCCAACTGTGATGCTCTTTATAGGAAGCATAATTGACCTGAAGAAGGGTATTTGGACCAAAACTGAATATGAGAAAATAGAACTTGATGTGATAGGGAATGAGTAATAGGGGCAACTGGATCAGTATTTATGGGTAGGTTGGAAAGAAAGGCTTTAATAAGTAAAGAAATATAACTAGAGATCAAGTCCTGGAGTGAGAAAGTTCAGAAACACTTAGATAAATAGCAGGTTGCCCACACAATATAAAACCAAGGGTGTTGGAGAGACCCAAAAATACACAGTACACCCTGGGGGAGTGAAAGGGGAAGAATAGACTTTAAAAAGACAGAAGAAGATATTGCTATAAGTGTATCAGGAATTAAAACCCATATTACTTGTACCACTCTGTTTAGATAGAACTTATTCCATCCCAGTTTTTATACAAGCACTAAATCTGAGGGCACAGACAGCTATCCCAAAAATATCAGGATATACCACAGTAATCACCTTTAATTTCCTGTTAACTTAAACCAGATTCCTCTATAACTTATACTGTTATATCATTACTGAATTTATTTAAATCTGATTTGTTTGATTGCTTCTTGTTATTGACTATTTTATTCAAAACCGTTAGGTTGATAGTATCGTCAGAGTGTAGACAACTATACTGAAAATAGAAATGATTCTCTATAATACCCATTCTGACTTGACTAATATCTGTTTTAGTAGCTCTACACTATCTACAAAGTTCTATTTCTGTTAATACTGTTATGCAATGATATATTCAATTATACTTTATCCGATGATATAGCCATTTTTATTGACGATAACAAGAGACAACACAGTAACCATGGTAGTACTCCTTGTACAGCAGTTTTATATGTCTTTTTAGTTTTATGTATCTCTAGGATTATGTTTTGCTCTGTCCTGCTTTGTTCAGTTTCTCCCTCTAATATAGAAAGGATAGTAACACATGTTAAGATGCATGCTTCCATAAAACCTATCAATAATGTAGAAGAACTGATTTTATGATACACGATGAAATGAACAAATACTTTAGGAAAAAAAAGGGGACTACAGTACCCAGTGCTGGTTCCATAGTGTCATGATGTGAAATCAAGCAATATATTAATCTTCAACTAGAGTGATTTTAATCTGCTTTGGTTTGTTTAAACTCAACATAAATGAAGATAAGGATAAATACATACATGATTAAGTGTATAGGATTGATTGCCATATTACTTAGTTTTTATTAGATAGTTGAACAGAACTACTTGAAGTCTCCCTGTTTGAATTCCGATTTATATGGTCCACTTTTGTATCTTGAACAATTATTTGAAAGAGGACAATAAAACACACAAAGTAGTGATTTATTACTGTTTATTCTTTAATTTGAATGTATGTACTATTTATGCCTGCTTTCTGTTTTGTTTTGTCTTTCTTTAAATAAAAATAAATTTAAAAATATAAATAAATAATGTCCCTTAGCAGTTAGATTGGTGGACCAAGCTCTGATTGATAAATAAGAAAGCAGCTGTCTGGTAACATTTTTAACCAGTTTTTATCCATTGATTAGAGACCTCAATGATCTCCAGATCACTATAGGAGACAGCTCAAACAAATTTATGAAATTTATTCCTAAATGTTCACATTGGTCATTATCAAATGAAGTAATACATATTTTTGGTTTGATCATGCATGTATAAAGGTTTCACACGGTTATGACAGTTGATTTTAATCAAATATATGATGTATTGCATATATTCATAATTCTGGATGCATAAGACTCCATGATTGTAAAATGGGGATTACTTATGGTAACAGATTTTTGTCTCATGTGCACACCTTTGCTGCTCACAAAGACTTGTGAGATTCACATTCAACTAAAGATCAATAAGTTTTTCAATAATATACAAAAAACTTCTTGTGTATTAGATAAGGGTGATTGACTAAAAGGGATATTTTATGTCAAACAAGAATTTAGATTATTACAAGAATCTCGTGATTGTCATGATGCAATACTATGTATGGTTCTGATTCCTGATATATTATGTAAAATATGCAAGTGTTAATACTGTAGGTATTCAAAGGCTAAAATGTCCATGGATAGAAGAAAATAGGATTCATTTAATGTTCTAAGATGTTTCATCTTTAGATAAAATAGTAATATTACACTTACTGCCTGTAATATACTGTATTGTTATGAAAAACTTCTTTTGGATGTTTGACAGCTAAGGTTTGGAAGCCAAAACTCAGAGAAACAGATGGGCTAAATGGATAGCCAATATTTTGGCCCCAGCCCTTCAAGGGTGGTGGAGACCCAGGATATAAAATAATCTCTGATTGCATCATCCTAAGATATTCAGGGAGCCCCCGGTTGTCTCATCAAGGAGATGATGAAACCACAGAGGAAAGTCACCTTCAATGCAAGGTGTGCCTAAGAAGAGTCACAGGAGAAAAATCTCCCAAGCTTTCACAGAGAGCAACGTGGTGAAGCAATGATTGTGACTCTTCTAAGTGGCTGACACTGACAGAAGAGCCATGAGGTGTTATGAATGGTTCTAAGATAACTCCTGAGAAGACCTAAGTGACCTTGATAGGAAGGTCTTTTGGCAACTCTTGGAGGTGGACTAAATGTCTTTTGCATAATGGATGTATATGAGTCCTGGGGGCCAGGGGTGGAATGTCATGGTTTATGCCTGTGTCCCCCAGGCTTCATGAGTTTGCATTGTGCATTTGTGATGGTTCATTGTGTAGTAGGTGGATTGATGGTGTTAGTGCTACACCCACATAGGGGTGGAGCCAGGATGTAATATAATGGCACGAAAAAAGTGTGTCTTGCTTTTTGCTGGTTCCTGCTTGCTGTTTGCAGCTGCCATGAAATGTGGCCCAGCCATGTACACCTGCCTTGGAGCCAACTGAGTGTGGACTGAAACCTCCAAAAAATGAAGAAATAAACCTTTCCTTTCTCAACTTGGGCTTCACGTATTTTGTCTCAGAAACAAGTAAAAAATAACTAAGACAGTAGTTAATGCAGATCTCATGTTAGCTTGGCTTTGGACGTCCTGGAGGAATGTCTGGCCTCTGGAAGATATAGTGCAATGTAAACACTTGGCTGTGGGAGAAACTAGGATCACTAACATCCTCTGACAATTGCTGGCTATACTGTTAAATGACTACTGTTATGAACTGATGGACTATGATGAGTTTAAATTGGAGTTCTCCTCAATGCTTCCCCACCTTAAGCTGGCCACCCATCCTGGGAGTCAACAAAACAAAATAAGAGAGAGTTGTTGGAAAGGGTTGAAGATGAATACATGTGCAGGGCTGTGGTGTGGCCTGGGCATGATTGAATTGAGAATGAGGAGACACCACAAGGAACAAGATAGGCCACAGCTGAGGCCACCTAGAGACGTCCTGAATAATTTTTCTTAATTAGAATCATCTGTTGCTCTGTCGGGTCCCTGACCCTCTCCCAGGGGCCTGCTCAGGTTTTTACCATTGTCCTCTCACTTCCTTGCTTGTTCTGATTAAATATGGGCTGCCTAGTGACAGGTGGCTGGCTGGTTAGCAGAGTTATGAGTTCTGAAGAAGATTTCACTCTTCCTGTTGCCCTCAAGACAATGCCACTTTTCTCCTTCTTTTGGTCCTTTGCTGTGCACTTTTTTGGGGGCTAGGTATTTAGGCATAGGCTCCAATAAAAACTTACCTTCTAGATAGGATAACTGTAAGTTTCCTGAAAATTTTGTTGCATGTAAATTTTCTTTACCTGTAGATGGAAGTGTTATTATCAACAAATATATTGCTAACTTATCAACATATGCTACCTTTTTAACATATTGAGGGGTATTATAGTGATTTCTCAGAAGGCATGATTATACACCTCTTTACATCATTGTGAGTATTCAGCATAACTTTTCTAAGTCAGTACTTATAAGTGAAATTGGTAGATAATAACGGAGGCCTCCATCAACTTGCTAAGTACTATGTAACATGAATCTCGGTGTTTCTAGCAGTTCATTTGTTTTAACCATGAATTCCTGACCAGATGCCAGTTATGCCTGCTTGGCACAGAATGGATTGTACAGGAAATTAAGTGGTTTTGATCTCCAAAGAATTGCTGGAGTCAAACTGAAACAGGTATGCTAAAAAACTGTTAGGGTTTACATAGATTAAAAACTCATTTACATAATTAGTTGAAGAATGAGTTGATGCATTTGGAAGATTATTCAGAACATACAGCTAGCTGAATTATATTAGCTATTTATTTCTTTACTTTTATACAGGTACAAAATACCTGACTTATAGAATTTAATATAAATATATTCTTTATCTCATGGTTTCCATGAGGGATGTTTGATTTTGACTGTTTCCAAAGCATAAATATCTTGGAAAAAAGTGAAAAGGAAAAAGTAACTTTTTTATGAGATCAAGGAGCCAGAGAACAGTTTCAGAACCTGAGAGGAAGGATCCAGAGACCAGATTTTTTTCATGTGTTCTAACACACATGGCTGCAGTTTATACATATAGAAGCAATCATAGTAATCTCGTACACATTTCGGAAGCCAAAAGGTGTTAACAACTGGATCACCAGGCTTTAGGGAATATATGACTTCTAGGAATATTAAAATCCTGAAGAGTGTTATACTGAGATGCTAAAAATTAAAATAATTGATTAAAAGATAATTAACAAAAATAGTTACTTAAAAAGATAGTTATTAGTAATATTATCATTCTACTGAGCTCATTGCCCTAGTAACCAAGCACCAACCACATAGGTATAAATTAACTGACCATGTCATTCTGCTGTTCTGTAATGCGTCATCCCCCCCACCTTAGTGACCTGTGTGCTATGTCAAATTTTGTTCCCCTTGTAAGAGACAAATGATGCTGTGCCATCCACTGTTCCCTTTATGAGAGACAAATGTTCCTGAAATTGGCAGACCAAGGGCTATGAATAGGCCAACCACCCACTGTGAAATGCCTCTGTCCTCAAGCAAAGGGGAACAAAGGCCCACCTTATTTCTGTTTCTCATCACTATGTACTTACTGATCAATGAGCTAATCATAAATGAACTATAAAAATCAATCAAAACTCTAACTCAGTTGCACAGCTTTGCAAATTCCATTTGCACTGTGTCACTGGGCCATGTAAAATAAAATTGCTTCTTTTAAAAAAGATGTCTTGCCCCATTCGTCATCTTGGGGTCTTGCCCCGTATTTCATCATGGGGCCATGTTTTTTATTAAGTAGAGTACAACAAAGAGCTGAGTGCCAATTAGTGACAAGGGAACTATACGGCAAGGGGAACTTAGAGTGTGAAGTCATTGGGTGTCCCTGCCTCACCAGAAGGAAATGTTTAATTGGATTAGGTTCCATTTCAGCAATAATTGTCACCCCCATGCTTGGCAATATGATCACTTTCAGAATTCAGCATCTTTATGAGCCTGAATGAGTAGCAAGCTTGTCTTGGAGTACTGATGCTTGCTTTTATTTCATCCTTACTCTGTTGCAGACCATTCCTATCATTTAAATGTAATGTCTTCACTATACATGGTAACTGTGCTCCTTTTGTGTTCACATACTGGGTTTCTTGGTGGAAAATTAATAGAAATGAGTGAAAATCATGAAAATGAAGTCTGCAGCCTCTAACACAGACTTCCAACTCTGTTCTGTTGTGTCCTGCCCTGGCCTGTTCTCAGAATATTTTCTGACATCAGTGGATTTTTATTCCTGGAGGACTGAACGTGAATCCTGAAAACATTTGCAGCCCATTATGGAAAGAGTCCACTGATCCTTGAAAGAAAGCAGGGGTAGCCATGAAATGGCAGGGATAAATAAGAAATTTAGAGAAGACCTAACACCATCACTTCTCAAAATTTAATGAAATCGAATGGGAAATGGTACTTCTCAGTTCATTCCTGGAAGCAAGCATTACCCTGATAGCAAAACCAGAGAACAATCCAAATAAGAAAGAGAATTACAGACCATTCTGCCTAGTGAACATTGAAGCAAAAATCCTCAATAAGATACTGGCAAACAGACTGCAGAATATCATCAAGAAGATTTTACATCATGATCAAGTGGAATTATTCCCTGGTACTCAGGGGTGGATCAACATACATAAATCCATAAATATAATACACCGTATTGTCAAATCCAAAAGCAAAACTCATTTGATCACTTCAATAGATGCAGAAAAAGATTTTGACAAAGTCCATCACCTATTCATAATAAAAAACCTACAAAAATTGGGGAGATGATCTTTATCTCAATCTGATAAAAGCCTTTTATTACAAATCAACAGTCAACCTCATACTACGTGGACAAACACTGAAAGGTTTCACTCTAAAATCAGGAACAAAACAAGGATGCCTACTGTCTCCACTCTTATTCAATATAGTCCTGGAAACTAGCTGGAGCAATTAGACAAGAGAAAGAAATAAAAGGAATAAAGATAGGAAAGGAACATTAAAATATCATTATTTGCAGGAGACATTATACTCTACTTAGAAGTCCCTAAAAATTCCACCAAAAGACTTCTAGTTTAAGAAGCAAATTCAGTAATATAGCTGGTTACAAAGGCAACACTCAACAATCAATAGACTTTATAAACAAGAATAAAAAACTCATGGAAAGAGAAATCAAGGAAACAATAACTTTTACAATAGCATCCAACAAAATGAAATACTTAGGAATCAATCTAACAAAGGATGTAAATGATCTCTACACTGTAAACTACAGTACTCTCAAAAAAGGAGATTGAAGAAGATATTCTAAAATGAAGAGCTATATCATAGTCTTGGATAGGGAAATTCAATATAGTGAAAATGACCATACTTCCAAAGCTATTGTACAGATTTAGTGCAAACCCAATCAAAACCCCGTAGCATATCTCAAAGAATTACACAAAATAAATCCTAAAATTCATCTGGAACCAGAAGAGCATCAGAGTAGCAAAGGTGATCCTGGGCAACAAAGGAAAGATAGGGTTCATCAAAATCCCTCACTTGAAATTATACTATAAAGGTATTGTGATTAAAAAAAAAGATGTCGTCCTGGCAAAAAACAAAACAAACAAAACCAGACCCAAAGATCAAAGGAACAAATTAGAAGATGGAGAAACAACCCCAGACAACTAAACCATCTTATCTTTGACAAAGGTGCCAAACAGAGTCATTGGAAGAAAAGCAGCCTCTTTAATAAATAGTGCTGGAAAAACTGGCTCTATACATTCTGAATATTATCTTTCAAAGTGTATTAAGCTAAGATCAGAATAGATGAAAGATCTTATATTAAAACAGAAACATTAAATCTGCTGCAAGATAGAGTAAGTAAAACTCTTTAAGACATTGATGTAAACAAAGTCTTTATGAAGAAAACTTCGATTGAACAGCAAAAATCAAAGAGAATTAAGTGAGAATCTCACCCTACTGAAAAACTTTTTAACAGCAAGAGAAATCACTAACAGAGTGAAAAGACAACCCACAACGTGGGAGAAAATGCTTGCCAACTGTTCCTCAGACAAAGTATTACTATTGAGAGCACGAAAAACTAAAAAATGTCAGTCTTCCCAGATTTAAAGACCCAATCCAAAAATGTGCATCTGAGGTGAAATACACAGTTCTCAGATGAAGAAATAGAAACAGCAAATAAATATGTGATAAAATGCTCTGAATCACTCATCATTTAACAATTGCAAATTAAATAACACTGATATGTCGCCTTGCCCCAGAAAAAATGCCTACTGTCAAAAAATCAAGCAATAACGAATTCTGGAGGAGTTGTGTGGATAAAAGAACCCTTCTCCATTGTTGGTGGTAAAGCAACCACTGTGGAAATCAGTGTGGAGATTCCACACAAACTAGGTCTACAGGTCCCACTCAACTCAGCTTCCTTCTGGGTATCTACCCAAAAGAATAAAAATCATCATACAACAGTGTTATATGTGCACCTGTTTATAACAGCACAGTTTGTGGTAGCCAGATCTTGGATGGAATGCAGGACCTCTAGCATGCCAGGCAGGTGCTTAAGCTAAATCCCTGGACCACTTTTTTACTTTTTAACTTTCAAATAAAATGGCTTTGGGAGAAAAAACAAGGACTGAGTTAAAGACTTTCGTTGCAAATGCCCATCAGACGAGCTGAGGTCAACATTCCAGAAGACAGCCAGCTCCAGAAGCCTCCACCATCTTTCATTGGGGATGCACAGTTACAGGGTGGATTTTTTTTTCTGTAATTATTCTTGGTGGGGATGGTAGGCAGGAGAGCAGGAGCCAGTTAGTGATGAAGAGGCTGGCTGTAAAATCTGTCCAATCAGGCGGGCCAAGGTAGGCGGTCTCTTCCAGTGTCATGGCAACAATTGCAAGGTCAGGGCAAAAAAGGGAGCACTAGATGTTTGCTAGACCACTATTTTTTGCTTCGATTCACTGTGGACTGCTTAGAAAGAACCTGGGAGAACTCCAAACTAGGCAATGGTGATGTTATGGGATGGGAGCAGTGATATGGGGTGGAATCCGGTTGAAACCAGTTAGAAGTGGTTTGAAGGGGCTGGGGGTTTAGCTCAGCGGCATAAGTGCCTGGCTTGAAAGCAGTCAGTCATGAGTTTGATCCCCTGTACCGATAAAAAGGAAAAAGACAAAAAAAAAAAAAAAGAAAAAAGAAAGAAAAGAAAAGAAAAGAAAAAAAAAATGGTGAGAAGCAGAAGCAGCTGTGCTGTCTAGAGCCTGTGTACTTAGCCTCAGACCCTGAGGTCGTCTAGTGCTAGCAGTGAGTCATCCTCTGACCCTTTTACCTCTCGCTGGGGCCAGGACTGTTCTGGGTCCCTAGAACGCTGTCACCACTGTGATACCACCAGGCCACAATGTGTTTTTGAAATCGCCTGCTGCCCTTGCTCCTCCAACAGTCTGGGCCCAGGAAGGGGCATGAGGAGAGCCTGATTCCGATGTGGTTTCAAGCTGGATGCAGCTGTAATAAGCTAGGTTTCTGCTTTCATTCCTGTCAGCAACAGATCTGAAAGCCAGAAGTTTATAAATGTCTGTGATGCAGGACCTCATACCACAACTGCTCTCCTTAAACTTATGCATTTATGTATTTTGTGATCACCTAAATTTATACTATATTCTCATATTTCCATGCTCATGAAAGGTGGAAGCAAAGGTTCTGAGAATTCAAGGATGTGTAGTGATGTGCCTCAGTGGAGGAAGGCTTCCCAAACACTGGATGAACTGCTGTGTATTATACAGAACAATGCAAAGAATTTCTGAACATACTTTATGTGACACATGTGCTCATAGACAATGTTTGGGAGAACATCCATAGAGGTTTAAATTTTGAGAAAAATGGAGCAGATATAAATGTGTCATCCAAGGCAGGTGTGTTTACTAAGGACAAATTCCAGAAAGAGCTGCCTGTTAAATTCTCATTGAAAAATGCCTAAATGTAGTCATTTGCATGAACATATACACGTGATATCCTTCTGAATGGAAAGGAATATGGGTGTCATCTCCGAATTAACAGTTGACTTAATAGCTTGGTTGATCATATACATTGTTGAAATATGGAAATGCTCTGCAATGGACTTTACTAAGTGGTGTAAAGGAGATGCCATAAATTGAAATTGTGCAGGGATATAAGTAGTTTAGTCATGAAGAGTTTTCTGCTTAGGGTGGATCAGAGGAGCATGGAAAGGATGTGGAAGTGACTGGCAGGATGCAGTGTGCCAATAGCAGGACTGTTAGACCGTTGTCGCAAGGAAGACTCCAAGGGCCTCGCTCTCATGTAAAAAACAAAGGGGTTTTTATTATTCCGTGTACCTGGGGTCCTCCAAACAGGTGGAAATGGAGAACCCCTTACTGGAGCAGGGCTGTGCCTTTTAAGGCCTAAAACAGCAAAGCAAGCAAGCATTGTTACAGAAGCCAATCATAGCGGTTAGAGCAGAGCTGATGGTGAGCTGTCCTTAAGGGATTGGGTTTTTTAGTGGGGCAAGGGAGTGTCTCCCTAGAAGGGGTGGCATTTCTTAGGAATGGGCGTTTGTCTCATGACTGAGAGATCTGCCTTAGGTTAAGACTGTTTGTCTTAACTGTTTAAGAACACTGGTTCTTGTGGGGGTGGAGCTGCACATAGTTTTGAAACTCGCACCACTAGGCCTCCTGAATAGAAAAGTCTAACAGCAAGTAACAACCTTAATTACCTTACTTTAGCAACACAACTGTTCTATTTGTAGGGGGCAACAATGGTTAGCATATCAATTGGGTAAGATTTTACAATTCTTTACAGAAGAGAGCATTGATTAACATATCAATCTTTTACCCAGGGGAAAAGGAAGACACACATTTACAGTTACAGGTATTACTATGATATAAATGAAGCTATTTTTGTGAAGAATGTACAATCTAATACAATCTGATGAAATTAACACAATTTGTGATGGGGCTTCTGGATAGGGAAGACCCAGGATGTCAGGAGCTATTACCTCAGGCCTTTGTTTTATGGCCTTTAGGAAGTTAAAACTTAACCTAGTTGGATTTGAAGGGAGAAGGGGAGGGGAAGCAGCAGATGGAACGAGCTTTCTTGGTCTCTTCAGACATAAAACAGAGAGGGTCTTCCCTGAAAGTCAGGTAGTTCTTAGAGTAAGCATGAAGATAAAGTTGGCTTATGATTTCTTCCTTGAGGTGAAAAACACCAGCTCTGGTAAGAATCAGTATTCCACATCCTTGTCAACCCATGAATTCTGTGTTCTTAACTTGAGATCTAATTTTGATTATCTCTAATTATGACCCAGTGTCATGAAGGTGAACTTTGAATTTTTTTGTAACAGGGATCAAACTCATGATCTCAAGTTTGCTAGGTAGGTGTTCATGCTGCTGAGCTAAATACCCAGCTTTGAAAATGCATTCTGTATACTATGTATGATATCAACATTGTTCCCCAGAAAATGTGGAATATTGTGGAATTTTTCTGTATTGTATGAATATAATTTTTAAAGCAAACCAAAGGTGTCATATGCAGTGACTTTTCAAGATTCACATTGTCTGTGGGGTGTCTCAGTCAGCGTTTCTATATTTCAGACAGCTCTGAAACTTAGGCTAGCTCCAAACTCAAGGAAGTTCTCCTGTATCAGCCTCCCAAGATATATTTCTTATATCTGAATAGAGAGTGATCACTTGGTGACACTAAGCTATAATTTGAAACGTACCTGGTTTCATTGTTTATACATTTTTTACATACAGCAGTTTTCAATGAACATTTGAGTTATTAATTATGTATCATATTTGATGTTATTTATGTTTTGTTCTATGAAAGCAAATTTAAATATCAAAATACTGCTTAAGTATATTAAGAACAAAGGACTCAGTGGCCTAAATGAGATTTGAAGAGATATCATTGTTAGTACATCAAAGTGATTCATGAGATATTTGTCTGCCTCTGTGCTTTATGGATGCTGGTCCTGTAGGCTCTCACTATGAGCTCTGCTTTAGAGACAGTGCACAGGTATTCTTGCGGTGACTCAGCATAAGAATCAGTGCTCCTATTTGGCTGTTACATTAGCTGTGAGTTGCAATAGAACATTAAATTTGCTATCTCAAAAATGTGTATATAGGGGGCTGGCTATTTAGCTCAGCAGCATAAGCACCTGCCTTGCAAGCAGGCAGTCATGAGTTCGATCCCTGGCACCGATGAAAAATTTAAAAAAAAATGTGTATATACCAAAAATTAATCCCCAAGATGTGGAATTAAGATTTGAAGAAATCAGTGTCCATTCAGCTGTTTTGTTTGGTTTTATTTGTGTAGTTTAGTTTTATTTTATTGTGAAGAGTATTCTCTATGTATATCAGCTAGATTTGAACCCTATATGGAGAACAGAATTGCCCTAACCTCAAAGCAGCACTCCTGCCTCAGCCTCTTAAGTGTTTAGATTATAGATATATGTGTTTTTACCCTAGAAAATATTGAGGCTTGTAACTTAGCTGTGTTGTAGCTTGGCATAATAGATGCCATTTTGAGCTTTGAATTTAACTAGCACCCTTTATTTCACCCAGAAAAATAGAAAATTACTCAGTGTTGAAGTCCCAGGAGAAAAGCAAAATGAGCTGTACCCAAAGAAAAAAATTAACCTGCTCAACAAAAGAAGCAGAATACAGTTGTTATCCAACCATTATTATAAGATTCTAGCTAAATGATTTCCAACAGGATCTTTTTGTGATTCTATCTTTTAAAACATCTGTAACTTTCCAGTTCAGAGCCTCTTTTTTAGATCCTGATATGGGGGTGGGGTACTGTATACAGGTGGTCCTGAGATCAGCTATGAAATTCCACATTTCTCAATTGGGTTCCTATATTGGCTTCCTATATTATTGTTCACAAACTCAACTCAAGTTGCAGAAACCTTTACTGACACAAGCACACCTCGGGATTAAATGACAGTGCCACTGAAATGAAAGAATAATTGTGAAAAAGAAAGGAGAAAAAAGACAAACACTATGTGCTATAATGCCCACCTATTTTCCCAAACAATAAAAAAGCTGAAACAGGAGAATGGGCTTGTATTCAATGACGGCCTAAGCTGCATAGTGAGTGCAAGGCTGGCCAGAACTCCAAAGTGAGACTATGTCTTTAAATCAAAAAACTAAAATGAAAAAAACAACAACAAAGTAGACAGAAAGACTATTGAAAACAAACAAAAATAGAACTGAGTGAAATTTGACTTATGTAAAATGGGAATTATTGAATGATGCTGGCAGAGGAAAGAAGGCCAGGTAGTGGCATGCAGTGGCATTCAGGAGGCAGTGACAAACACAGGCTTAGGAATGGCATCTATTGTGCTACAGCACAGCAGTGACCTCCTTCCTCCAATACATTTGCAGTTCACTAGAATGAGGACTTCTAAAAGCTCATGGAAATGTTAAACTCAGGGCAAACAAAGAGCTTGAAATTCAGGCTTTGGAACAATGCCATTAGCAGACATTTCATATTTAAATTGAGAAAACAGAAATATAATCCTGCCCTGTTTGATATCAAATGCACCATTTAATGGCTGACAACATTGAGAAATGAAGTCACAAACCAAAAGAAGTTCAAAAATTGTCTTAGAAAAAAAGAGAGAATAGCTCTGAATTTTCAGGAGTGATCTTCAGTGTTTTGGCCACAGTCATATTGTCAGGGGTCATTTATACAGGATAGTCACAATGTGGGCAAACTGTGGGTCTCAAACCACAATCAATCTATAAGCTTGTAGGTGCTTAACTAATATTATTCATCAGGGGAATAAGTCAGCCAGAAAAGGTACGTGAAAAGAGCCAAGGCATTTGTGGGAACAATTGTTCTGGTCATTGATTATGGTAATTGATGCCTATCTGAACTTCCTGGAGGAGATGGTGGTAACTTTAGTACATTTCAAGCTGTTGTTTTTCTTTTCAGGAGCATGTAGACATGGTCACTGCATTTTCACTTTCAGGTCTGGCTTTCTTCACCTGTGCCTGTAGCAGTGATTGTTGTATTTAGTTTTTTGCATTGACTCTTTGAGGTTCCAGTTCCCCTCTGATTGTATATCAATTTCTGTCTACATTGAAAACCTTTGCTAAAATCACAGTACTATTTGATTGAATAAAGTGAAATACTCATTAATTCACGCCAGGGATTTAGCTCAGCAGGCAGAAAAGCCTCCCTGGATAGTGGTAGATTGTAACTTTGATCCCTAGTACCTAAAAAAAAAAAGTAATTTAAACTGCAACGAAAGAAAATAATTGCATTTGTGAAAATGTACATTTACAAAATTTATACTAAATATGTCAATGGCAAATTAAACATTGTTAATGAAAGGTTTGGCCCAGACAGGACACTGTAGCCAGGAAAGCCACAGCCGGAAGCAGGAAGCCCCATCTTGCCCTGCCCCTAGGAAGTTACCTGTGACGCCATCTTCCCGCCCCTGGGAATTTGCATATGGCGCCAAACCTAGGACCAATGGGCTACCTGTGTATCCCTAATGCCCGCCTTAGGTTCCACCCCAAACCGAGGCTATTTACAGGCCCCCACGCCGCGTGTCCGCCGGAGAGATTGCCGGACGCCAGCGGTGGGGTTGCCGGTCATCTCTCTCCGTGTTCTCAGAATAAAGGCCGCTTTTTATTTTATATTTCTCATCTTTTGTTAATATTTTTCATCTTTTGGAAATAACTCTATCATTTGTTGCCGTGACTCTATCGGCAGGCAACTGACTGTTGGGCCACATACCCAAAGTCTTCTAGCCGATAACCAGATAACATCCTGGATTAATCCCGAGCTTTTTCCTCTCCCGAGACGTTCCTGTCGCCAGCCGCCTGCACTCCGCATCGGCCAGACTGATTTCAGGTGAGCACTCCCCGGGGAACTTTTCGCACTGGGCAGCCCCAGTGGAATGTTCTCCCCGTCTGCGTGGGTCTGTGCATTTTCACGTCCTTAGGACCGCCCAGGGCAGGGTTCTTTCTGGGCAAACCTGCGCCCACAAAATCTCTCACGTTCTTTGGGTTCGGATAGCCCAAAGCAGAGATTTTTGGGACCGCCCACACTGAAAGACCCTCACTTCCCTTAAAGCCTTGCGCTTTCACGGGCAAAACTGTTACTGATCCCACGTAGACTCCATTCGTAAATCTCAGTGACGACTGGAGTTTACGGTTTGGAACCGTTCCGCCGCGGGGTACCACAAATAAGTGACGACTTTTTTCTGGACCTCCGGTTTTTTTCTTGCCTGAATCAGTCATGGGGAACGTATTTTCTAACTCCCAAAAGACGCCTTTAAAATGCCTAATTTCCAATTTACGTACTCTAAAACTTAAAGGTACCATAAAAACTAAACAACTAACTTTTTACTGCCAGGAGGTCTGGCCAACCTACCCACTTATCGGCAAGCCTTGGCCTCGGCAAGGAACATTTGACCCCTGCATTCTCAGGAACTTGTATGATTTTTGTCAAGCTGGCAACAAGTTATTGGAACTCCCTTATGTCCAAGCCTTTCTTATTCTGAGAACACGCCCATCTCTCATTAAGTCTTGTGCTCCCGCTGAGATACTTTTAGCTAACTCTACCGCGCCGCAAATTTTTCCGTCCTGCCCTCCAGTGTTTTTCCGGCCGCCGCCTGCCTACCACCAAACTCGTTCCCTGCTGTTACCTCCCGCCGGACCGCTCTCTCCTCCCCCTGTGCCTGATTCTCTCAGCAGCTGTAATCCCTCTCCATTGCAGATACCTCCCACTGTACGATCGTCTCCCTCTCCGCCTTCCAGGACCCATAATTCTCCCAGCAGCTCTAATCCCTCTGTGTCGCAGTTATCTCCCGATCTTCCATTCTCTCCCCAGCCTTCTCCTGGGACCCATAACTCTCCCAGTGGCTCTGATTACTCTGTTAGTGCTTCCTCACAGTCTCCGAATTCTCCTGAGAATTCTCTATCCCCTACAGCATTCTCACCGCCTGCCCACCATACTAGGTCTCGGTCGCTATGTCCTTCCAGCAGGTCGCGTGATTGTTCCAGCTTGTGCAGGGAACAGTCGCCATGTTGCAACCCTCTGCCACATGGCATGGCGCCGCCATGTTCCAGAGGGCCACATGGTGACAGGGCGCCGCCATGTTCCCAGGCGCCGCCATGTTTTGGGTCACGTGACAGGGCGCCGCCATGTTTCCAGGGCCCTCACTGTCAACAGGCGTCTCCTTGTGGCTCCTCTTGTGAACCACAACAGCCGCCCTGTTGCAGTGCACATGACGCTTCATTGTGCTGCCAACAGCAGTCCTCTGGCTGCAAGGCACACAGTGAGACGCCATCTGCTCGTGTTTCCCAGGGTGACCGGCAGCAGCTCTGTAGCCGCTCTACAGATGATTGCTCACATGCGCCTACCGGAAGGATGGCTGCTCAGTGGTCCTCTGCTCCGGAATCTCCTCAGGCTCTGCTACCGCTTCGGGAGCAAGCTGGCCCCGAGGGACTTGTTAACATCCATGTGCCTTTTTCCCTTTCTGATCTATCCCAGATTACTCTTAAATTAGGTAGCCTCTCTGTTAACCCACAAAATTATATCCAGCAATTTAAATTTATTACTAATTGTTATGATTTACATTTTAAGGATGTTTATGTGATTCTAGATACCTCTCTCATCTCACAAGAACGGAATCAGCTGTGGCAAGCAGTTCGAGAAAAAGCTGATCACAGACATGAGGTAAACACCGCTGATAATGACTCTAGGCCTATAGCTGTGCCAGAGCAGGACAAGCATACTAACTATAACAAACTTTTAAAACAGGTCCAGGAAGCTATTCAAAACCCAGCTGTGTTCCTAAATTGGCTTTCTAATCCTCGAGCCCTGCAAGGAGTTCCAGCTTCGCGCGCTGTGTCGAGCCGCCTCCCAGCCCCTCCCCCATGCGCCGTCCCAGCCCCTCCCTCCCCTGTGTGTCGCCGTCGCCGCCGCTGCCACCTTACACGTTTCCGGGGGCAGTCCGAGCCTGCTCCTGCGCGCTACATCCCAGCGCTTGCCCCACCCACTGGGCGTGCTCTGCCGGAGTGCCGCAAAACAGCAGCTCAGCGGCTCTGCTCAGGCATGCTTTTTTTAACCTTCATCCCGTCGACTCCCCTAGGCTCCAGTACAGCGCCCTTTGCCAGCAGGAAGTAGTTAAAGAGAGAAATCTTCGCCCCTTTTCATAATAATAACCATAAGACGGGATATGAAAGGTTTGGCCCAGACAGGACACTGTAGCCAGGAAAGCCACAGCCGGAAGCAGGAAGCCCCATCTTGCCCTGCCCCTAGGAAGTTACCTGTGACGCCATCTTCCCGCCCCTGGGAATTTGCATATGGCGCCAAACCTAGGACCAATGGGCTACCTGTGTATCCCTAATGCCCGCCTTAGGTTCCACCCCAAACCGAGGCTATTTACAGGCCCCCACGCCGCGTGTCCGCCGGAGAGATTGCCGGACGCCAGCGGTGGGGTTGCCGGTCATCTCTCTCCGTGTTCTCAGAATAAAGGCCGCTTTTTATTTTATATTTCTCATCTTTTGTTAATATTTTTCATCTTTTGGAAATATCTCTATCAGTTAATAGTCATATTTAGTATCTAAAGTTGTTGAGGCTGGGGATTGAGCTCAGTGATACAAGGAGCTGCCTGGAGAGCACAAGGTCATGAGTTCAATCCCTCATACAGAAAAAAAAAAATCACAGTTTTCAATGATGCAGTGCTATGAGCACATTTATTGAAACTGATACTTGGTATTTAATTGGCTCAATGTTTCTTTCGTGGTCTATGAAATACCTGCAGATAACATGGCAACTACAGTGAATGATATACTGTCCCTTATAGGATTGCTATTTTCTGAGTTGTTTTTATTTTTTGTTTTCCTTCAAACTTGAAAGTTGAAAATGTTGGCTGATGCTAGCTAGAAACACTGTGATAAACATCTTTTCAGTTTAATGATATATTTCCCTATATCCATTAAGAACATTTTATTTGCTACAATTGCTCCAAGTCAAATTGATAAACAATTCTTAAAGTTACAGGCAGCTGAGTTAGTTAGAAATACAGGCAGCCATACCGTGATAAAGTGGAATGAAATTCCTGACCTTCTATGTCTGGTATGAGCATGTGTTGTCTAAAACACAAGAATGAATTTTAGGGACAACAGAGTTGAAGAGCAGAATATATTTATTGAGAGAAAGAAAGTGATAATATTTTGCTCTAAATAGGATATTTTGGAAGTCGAGGTGGAACCAGGGGACTTTTACCTTGAAGTGACTTTCCTTTTCCCTATTCAAGGTACCTGTGGCAAGGAAGGAATCTCAATCAGCTACTTGCATATCAGCAATGACAACTTAAACCACCAACCAAGTCAAAAACTACTTGTATGCCACCCACAGTTTTCCAGAAGAAAAAGCCAGACCCCCAGTGGTCATGGGGTTCTCTCCATATTCTTAGAATAAAGGTCATTTTGACTTTATATTCTCTTCTTTACTACACCAAAAATCCTATCAGAAAGCTTCTGTCAGGGAGAAACAGGAGGGGTTCTGAGCTGGTAGCAAAGGACTCTATCTTTTCTAGGAATTTTATAGAATAAAATCGTGTGGTGAGATAGGTTTAAAATGGATTAGATTATTGAAGTTACTGAGGAGATAAACTAGAACAGTAGAGAAGCAGAATATAAGCAATGTAAAAGTGGCCTTTTACTTAAAGAATGTGGAGAGGAGCCCACAGCCCCTAAGGGTGTGGCTTTTTTCTTTTTTCCAACTGACTATGGGGTTATGGGGTATATGTGACTTTTGACTGGATATGGTGCTTGAGGGGAGATTGATGTCATGCGAGAGCTGATGGGAATTTTCATTAGGCCCCTGGGAAGGAAAGAGGAAGTTGTAATTAAGGAGAATAGAGGAAGTGGCCATATGAATAAGCATCTCTGATTTCACCTTCTTCCACTTTGAACTACCACCATGATGTCCTGTAATTGTTTCTAGGGTAAAACACTTTGAAGTACAACCTTTGATTGGAATGAAGAAATCAAAATAAAGAATGTACTTATTGAGAGAAAGAAAGCTGCCTGAGAGAGATAAGGGGTCCTGAGCAGGTTGCTAAACACTGTCCTTTCTAGGGACCTTTATGGAGTAAAATCATTTGGTGAAATGAGTTTAAGGTGGGGAAAATTAGGAACTCACAATGCAGATGGGCATAAGATGGGTCAGAGCTATGGTACCCAATAGGATTATTAAGTTCAGGAAAAGCTGATTAAATTGGGAGCAAAGGGGGAAGGGAGTCACATAGAAAGCAGGCATTCTTAGGCAGCTGTGACTCTTCCTTTAGGGGTTTTGGAGGGTGATATCTGAGTTCCTCAGTATGACAGGAACTATTTAGAATGTCAGTCTTTAGGATAAGGATACATTTCTCTGAATGGTGACTCCTAACTTCCTCAGAGTGCTAGGGAACTATTTAGAATATCTATCCTTAGAATATGGATGAATTTGTTTATCGTTGTCTTGAGCCTTGGCCCATATCATGAGGTGTCAGTCTTCCCCATAGTTGCAAGGTATCTGGTCTCCTGCATTAGCTCCTTGGAGGACCTACCCTTGGTTCATGTCAAGAGTATTTAAGTAACTCAGGTGCCTGTAACAGTACTTTTTTGAAACTTGATTAGAGATGTCTTGTGCTCTGGGTGAGTGATCTGGGGATGACAATGTGCAATGTATATACCAGTGTTGCTCTCTGATTGACATGTTTTGAAATTAAATTTAGTTGATGTGCTCTTCTTTCCTTGAAATAAAATGGATTTGAAAATTAAAAGCCTGAGGTAAAGCTTTTCAGTACAAACACTCCTCTGCCTAGCTCAGTTCACCACTGTAGAAGAATGGCAGCTCCAGAAGTCTCTGCACTACAGTCTATTGTTAGGGCTGACGCCACAGGGAAAGAGACCCCAAGGACTCAACTCTTGGTGAGGGAAAAAAGTTTATTTCCATGCACATGGGGTCCTCCAGGCAAACGAGTGTGGAGGGCCCTGAGGGGAATCTGTGCAGGGTTTTTAAGGGCACAAGCGGGAAGGAAGCAGGTTAACAGAAGCAAATCGCATTGGTTAATTTTGAACGGCACAGGACTTGGCAGATGCTGATTCGAGGGGTCTGGGGCTGAGTAACCATGGAGACTGAGGGTCCTGGTCTGATCTCAGAGTGCCAGGTACAACTCGGTCTCGTTTGAACAGCACATTCCTTTACTTATCTTTATCTTTACAGAGGACAGAACATCTTGTGGTTAATGACTAGCAGATGTATTCCTTCCTGTCCTGCTCCGATATCTCAAGGAGGAATTAGGGAGTGAAACATTCCTTACAGCTCTGTTCTATAGCTCGAAGGGGTTACATTACAAACGGGGAGTCGATTCTCTCATTCCCCCCTTTTTTTTGTGGATGACTTTTAATCTTAAAGGTCCTGTATGGGTAAGGGATCATATTGTTGACGTAGCATCATAACTTTTACTTGAGAAATCTGGGCCCTTACAAACCGGGTTACTCGGTTAATGAGGCAAGGGGCTATAGCCTTGACTATAATGAATCTGGCCAGGGGTCCCAATAAAGGGAGGATATAGGGCAGAATTGATTCCCGGAAAGAGAACACTTTGGCTTCACTTGAAGGGGGCTCTCGAGATCTGATTTTCTCTCTCAAATTTTTATTGCATCTTTTACAATCCCAGTATGATCAGTGTAAAAACAACATTTTTTTCTAAGTGTGGTGCAGAGACCCCCTTTTTTTAAAAACAAAAGATCTTTAACAATTGTTTTTTTTTTTGCTTACAGGGGGACCAAAGCCGCCTTGTAAGGTCGGCATCAATGTTATTAAAATCAAAACAAGCAAGCTAAAACAGTTTATGACCAGTATAATCTAACTATGCTTTAGTCAATTTTTAACTTTAAGGGTTACCAGTCTATTGTGTAGTCCACTGAGTATGTCCCTCGTTGTCTGTTGTTTCCAGTGGCTTTACATGTGTGTAGTGAATCCGTGCAATTTTTCCTGCTACCTTGATGCCAGTGGGGGTACTGAGCACCACGGTGAAAGGTCCTTCCCAGCAGGATTTGAGGGAGTCATGGTGGTGACATTGAACCAAGTCTGGAGTCCCTGGGGCCTTGGTCTCTGAAGGCGGGTCCAAGTGTTTTTGTCTAAACAGCTGGTGGATTCAGGCCAACACAGGTTGGAGTGTCTGTAGGGACTTAAGATCTTGATTAGTAGTTTTAGCTAATTTGTCTTCTGACAATCTTGGAACCAATGGCGGGGGCCTCCCAAACATGGCTTTAAAGGGGGAAATTTTAGAAACATATGGGGTATATCTAGCTCTTAACAGTGCAAAGGGAAGAAGGCTCATCCAATTATCGCCAGTTTTTGAAGACAGCTTAGCTAAAATGTCCTTGAGACTTTGGTTCATACATTCTATTTGCCCTAAGCTTTGTGGCTGATAGGCACAGTGGAGTTTTAATTAATCTTTAATACTTTAATGTCTGGGCTAACTTTTGGGTGACTCGGGCTATGAAAGCCAGGCCATTATCGGACCCCATTGATAGTGGGAGGCCAAATCAAGGTATGATCTCATGCGATAGCCTTTTAACTATCACTAAGGCTGACTCAGGCTTAGTAGGGAAAGCCTCTACCCAGCCAGTAAAAGTGTTTATTAATACCAAGAGATAGTGGTGTCCCTGTAAATTAAGTTTTACCATGTCCATAAAGCCTACTTTTTAATGTTCTCCTGGAACAATTCCTTGATGTCGGGTGGTCTCCAGTGCAGAGCTCTTGGCTGAGTTGACTAACAAGCACTGTGGGCATCTGGAGCTCGAAGAGGTGGTCAGTTTGTAGAGTTTTGGAATAAAATATTGAGTTCTGGACAAATCTACAAGTTTAGTTTTTTCTAAACGAGTAGTCTGGCGAGCCCAGTATAACAGCTCCTGCCCTAGTGTCTCTAGTAACCATACTTGTATATCAGGTAACTGGTATTAGCCCCTTGGGTTGGGAGACTTTACTCCAAGTTGAGATGCCAACCGTAGGTCTTTCTTTGTGTAGACTGGTTCTGACAAGGTCAGAGGAATAGTATAAGAGCAGTTACTTTCTTGGTTGACCCCTCTGATGTGGTTGCTATTTTTTTTTTTAATGGCTTGATCTGCCAAACTGTTTCCTAAGGTGACAGCGTCGTCTCCTGTCTGGTGAGCCTTGTAATGAATAGCAACCCATTGAGGCAGCCAGACAGCTGTCAGCAAGTCTAGAATCTGTGGAGCATTTTTAATCTTAGTCCCAACTGAGGTTAAGAAACCTCACTCTTGATAGACGGCTCCACGTATATGTACAGTAGCAAAGGCATATCTACAGTAAGAAAAATGTTTTACCCTCTTTCCTGTGGCTAGTTTTAGCCTCTCAGGCAAAGCAACAAGCTTCGCCTTTTGGGCAGAAGTGCCAGGCTCTACCCGCTTAACGCAGAGTACCTCCTTTTTGGTGGTCACTGCTGCCTCGGCCACTCGTTTGCCATTTTGGATGAAGCTGCTTCCATCGAACAGTTGTTGGCATTTCCCCAAAAGCTGGTCAGTAAGATCAGCCTGTAGGTTCTGCTGCAGTTCAAGGATGTCAGCGCACTCATGGAGAGAGGTGTCCTTTGTTCCTCCGGATCATCATCAGGCATAAGGGTGGCTGGGTTTAAAGCTGAAGAAGTCTTGAATATCATTGATTCTGGGTCTAGAAGCAGGGCTAGACAGTAGAATTCTGGCATTTGAGAGCCTTTTTTTAGGAGGGGTTTTGATAAGAGTTTCTAAACTGTGAGAGGTTACCACAGAAATCACTTGCCCAAAGCATGTTTCTTCACTTCCTTAAGTAACATTGTCACAGTAGCTAGTATTTTAAGGCAGGGGGGCCATACTCCTGTTACTGAATCAAGTCTTTTGGAGAGGTAGGCTATAGGCCTCTTTCAAGGGCCAATGTCCTGAGTTAGGACTCCTTTGGCAATGTCCCTGAGTTTATCTATGAACAAGATGAAAGGCTTGGTAACGTCAGGGAGTCCCAGGGCTGGGTCCTCTGTCAAGGCCCGCTTGAGCTGTTGGAAGGCCTGTTTACATTTATCAGTCCAGTTCAGCGAATTTTGAGTTTCTCCCTTATGGGAGTCATATAGAGGCAAGTTTCCAGTAAAATTTAGCCTACAGTATCCAACTGCCTCCAGAAAGTCTCGTCTGTAACACCTTGGCTATCTTTTTGTAAAAGTTTTTTAGTTCTCAAAGACCTTTTTGTGTTATCTCTATTAACTGGCTGAGGGGCATTTCCTTAAACCTCTCAAACCTTTGTAATTTTTGTCTAACATGTGGGGCCGACTGAGTTACAAAAAGAACAACTGGCGATATTGGGAAACCTCCTTACATTTGGATGTCCAGTCAGGGTGGCACAAAAGGAGAACATGGTTTTGGCATTCCGGATCAGAGAGCCGGCTTCATCTGGATGGCACACTGCTTTTTGTCCAAGGGTGTCACGTGGCAGGCCATCATTTTACTAAAATTATATTTTTAACAAAAAGGGCTTTTTCATAGGTAACAAAATTGTGCTGCATAATCTCCCAGATGTTTACAGCACATGTAAGAACTTGTATCTTATTTCTAGTATCACCTATCATCTCATTTTAATGAAAACATTTTGCAGCAAAGTACAATCTTTTGAATACCTTTACCAAAACTGATCTAATACTGTCAAATTCTGAACACATTTACTTCTTGTCAAACCTGTTATTTGTAGTACTATAAACCAAGACAAATAAAATTCACATCCTCTTGAGCCTTCTACAACTTACAATAATACCTCTCAAACTAAACTTTAATCTTTTTCTACATTCTGGCATAGCCAGACACCTTTACTTGAAGACCACTCTCTTTGTCCCTCTTTTTACTATTACCAGTCAATTACCTTTTTTCTCACTTCTCAGACAACATCAAAACTCTCAACAAAACCCTTGAAGTCACCTTCTAGTAGTCCAAAACATACTTATTTTATGTCTTTTTACCACATAAAAATGCTGTATTTTAAAAACAAAACTGTAACCTTTTAACTGGCTCAAATATAGTACCGCCTGGTTTTTACTTGGCAAAGTTGACATGACTCTTAACAACCATAGATATATATATATGTGCACATGTTTACATTTTCACCAGAGAAAAAAATACTCCTTTTAAAAGGCATGCCGAGGTTGCAAGCAATCAATTGAAGTCTTACATATTAAACAAGGCGCCACAACATTAAAGACACAAACAAAGGGAGCTTCTTGCATAGTTTGGTCAGCTAAAGGAAATAATTTTTCTTATCATGAACCTTGAATCCAATAAGCCATATGGATCCTGCAACAGAAATGAGCAACAAGCCCCTAAGTTAGTAACAAGTTTAAACAGGCAACCAAGGAGAGGGCGGAGGAAGGAAGGGTTTTACCCACGGTGGGGGCTCCTCCCTGAGGTCCATACCAAAATGTAGGCGACCCGGTCAGGGTGGCCCTCTCGTCTGGGGCGGAAGATGATGTTCTTAACTGCTAAGATGAGGGGAAGGTGGAAAGTCCCCTCCAGTGGCCAACCCACGGAGAATGTGGGCCACTCAGACGAGCAGAAAGTCTGCCACTTACTTTTTTAACCTGTAAGGAGAGATTGTGAGCCCTCTCTCAAACCTCTGACCAATGGTCGAGGCTGAGGGACAATGGGGACGATGTCGTTTGGCCCATGATGTTCTGAAGACAAAGACTGGTTAGCGTACACGCGACACAACAAATAACCGTTCACAACAGTCACAACACACAGGACAAACAGGCCGGCCACCTCACTCTCACGCATTAGTTTCACACCAAACAAGTCACCTTAGGGGGTGCCTCCAGATTGGCCCGGACGGACCACAGATTGGGAATGAAATTCCCCAGATTGGCCCAGACGGACCACAGATTGGGCCCCAGATTGGCCCAGACGGACCACAGATTGGGAATGAAATTCCCCAAACCGATAGGAAAATCCTATCGCAGATGGTGAGTCATGGAAAACCGTGTGGGGCGTCCCCCAGTCACCAGAGAACAAAAACAGTACCGGTAGATTGATCCTCAGAGTAAAAATAAGAAGCGACCGGTCATACTCACCCATCGCAGAGCTGTTGAGGTCACCTCCTGTGAGACGTGCTATCTCGCTAGGGCCTCCAAGATGTTAGGGCCGACGCCACAGGGAAAGAGACCCCAAGGACTCAACTCTTGGTGAGGGAAAAAAGTTTATTTCCATGCGCATGGGGTCCTCCAGGCAAACGAGTGCGGAGGGCCCCGGGGGGAATCTGTGCAGGGTTTTTAAGGGCACAAGCGGGAAGGAAGCAGGTTTACAGAAGCAAATCGCATTGGTTAATTTTGAACGGCGCAGGACTTGGCAGATGCTGATTCGAGGGGTCTGGGGCTGAGTAACCACGGAGACTGAGGGTCCTGGTCTGATCTCAGAGTGCCAGGTACAACTCGGTCTCGTTTGAACAGCACATTCCTTTACTTATCTTTATCTTTACAGAGGACAGAACATCTTGTGGTTAATGACTAGCAGATGTATTCCTTCCTGTCCTGCTCCGATATCTCAAGGAGGAATTAGGGAGTGAAACATTCCTTACAGCTCTGTTCTATAGCTCGAAGGGGTTACATTACAAACGGGGAGTCGATTCTCTCATTCCCCCCTTTTTTTTGTGGATGACTTTTAATCTTAAAGGTCCTGTATGGGTAAGGGATCATATTGTTGATGTAGCATCATAACTTTTACTTGAGAAATCTGGGCCCTTACAAACCGGGTTACTCGGTTAATGAGGCAAGGGGCTATAGCCTTGACTATAATGAATCTGGCCAGGGGTCCCAATAAAGGGAGGATATAGGGCAGAATTGATTCCCGGAAAGAGAACACTTTGGCTTCACTTGAAGGGGGCTCTCGAGATCTGATTTTCTCTCTCAAATTTTTATTGCATCTTTTACAATCCCAGTATGATCAGTGTAAAAACAACATTTTTTTCTAAGTGTGGTGCAGAGACCCCCTTTTTTTAAAAACAAAAGATCTTTAACAATTGTTTTTTTTTTTTGCTTACAGGGGGACCAAAGCCGCCTTGTAAGGTCGGCATCAATGTTATTAAAATCAAAACAAGCAAGCTAAAACAGTTTATGACCAGTATAATCTAACTATGCTTTAGTCAATTTTTAACTTTAAGGGTTACCAGTCTATTGTGTAGTCCACTGAGTATGTCCCTCGTTGTCTGTTGTTTCCAGTGGCTTTACATGTGTGTAGTGAATCCGTGCAATTTTTCCTGCTACCTTGATGCCAGTGGGGGTACTGAGCACCACGGTGAAAGGTCCTTCCCAGCAGGATTTGAGGGAGTCATGGTGGTGACATTGAACCAAGTCTGGAGTCCCTGGGGCCTTGGTCTCTGAAGGCGGGTCCAAGTGTTTTTGTCTAAACAGCTGGTGGATTCAGGCCAACACAGGTTGGAGTGTCTGTAGGGACTTAAGATCTTGATTAGTAGTTTTAGCTAATTTGTCTTCTGACAATCTTGGAACCAATGGCGGGGGCCTCCCAAACATGGCTTTAAAGGGGGAAATTTTAGAAACATATGGGGTATATCTAGCTCTTAACAGTGCAAAGGGAAGAAGGCTCATCCAATTATCGCCAGTTTTTGAAGACAGCTTAGCTAAAATGTCCTTGAGACTTTGGTTCATACATTCTATTTGCCCTAAGCTTTGTGGCTGATAGGCACAGTGGAGTTTTAATTAATCTTTAATACTTTAATGTCTGGGCTAACTTTTGGGTGACTCGGGCTATGAAAGCCAGGCCATTATCGGACCCCATTGATAGTGGGAGGCCAAATCAAGGTATGATCTCATGCAATAGCCTTTTAACTATCACTAAGGCTGACTCAGGCTTAGTAGGGAAAGCCTCTACCCAGCCAGTAAAAGTGTTTATTAATACCAAGAGATAGTGGTGTCCCTGTAAATTAAGTTTTACCATGTCCATAAAGCCTACTTTTTAATGTTCTCCTGGAACAATTCCTTGATGTCGGGTGGTCTCCAGTGCAGAGCTCTTGGCTGAGTTGACTAACAAGCACTGTGGGCATCTGGAGCTCGAAGAGGTGGTCAGTTTGTAGAGTTTTGGAATAAAATATTGAGTTCTGGACAAATCTACAAGTTTAGTTTTTTCTAAACGAGTAGTCTGGCGAGCCCAGTATAACAGCTCCTGCCCTAGTGTCTCTAGTAACCATACTTGTATATCAGGTAACTGGTATTAGCCCCTTGGGTTGGGAGACTTTACTCCAAGTTGAGATGCCAACCGTAGGTCTTTCTTTGTGTAGACTGGTTCTGACAAGGTCAGAGGAATAGTATAAGAGCAGTTACTTTCTTGGTTGACCCCTCTGATGTGGTTGCTATTTTTTTTTTAATGGCTTGATCTGCCAAACTGTTTCCTAAGGTGACAGCGTCGTCTCCTGTCTGGTGAGCCTTGTAATGAATAGCAACCCATTGAGGCAGCCAGACAGCTGTCAGCAAGTCTAGAATCTGTGGAGCATTTTTAATCTTAGTCCCAACTGAGGTTAAGAAACCTCACTCTTGATAGACGGCTCCACGTATATGTACAGTAGCAAAGGCATATCTACAGTAAGAAAAATGTTTTACCCTCTTTCCTGTGGCTAGTTTTAGCCTCTCAGGCAAAGCAACAAGCTTCGCCTTTTGGGCAGAAGTGCCAGGCTCTACCCGCTTAACGCAGAGTACCTCCTTTTTGGTGGTCACTGCTGCCTCGGCCACTCGTTTGCCATTTTGGATGAAGCTGCTTCCATCGAACAGTTGTTGGCATTTCCCCAAAAGCTGGTCAGTAAGATCAGCCTGTAGGTTCTGCTGCAGTTCAAGGATGTCAGCGCACTCATGGAGAGAGGTGTCCTTTGTTCCTCCGGATCATCATCAGGCATAAGGGTGGCTGGGTTTAAAGCTGAAGAAGTCTTGAATATCATTGATTCTGGGTCTAGAAGCAGGGCTAGACAGTAGAATTCTGGCATTTGAGAGCCTTTTTTTAGGAGGGGTTTTGATAAGAGTTTCTAAACTGTGAGAGGTTACCACAGAAATCACTTGCCCAAAGCATGTTTCTTCACTTCCTTAAGTAACATTGTCACAGTAGCTAGTATTTTAAGGCAGGGGGGCCATACTCCTGTTACTGAATCAAGTCTTTTGGAGAGGTAGGCTATAGGCCTCTTTCAAGGGCCAATGTCCTGAGTTAGGACTCCTTTGGCAATGTCCCTGAGTTTATCTATGAACAAGATGAAAGGCTTGGTAACGTCAGGGAGTCCCAGGGCTGGGTCCTCTGTCAAGGCCCGCTTGAGCTGTTGGAAGGCCTGTTTACATTTATCAGTCCAGTTCAGCGAATTTTGAGTTTCTCCCTTATGGGAGTCATATAGAGGCAAGTTTCCAGTAAAATTTAGCCTACAGTATCCAACTGCCTCCAGAAAGTCTCGTCTGTAACACCTTGGCTATCTTTTTGTAAAAGTTTTTTAGTTCTCAAAGACCTTTTTGTGTTATCTCTATTAACTGGCTGAGGGGCATTTCCTTAAACCTCTCAAACCTTTGTAATTTTTGTCTAACATGTGGGGCCGACTGAGTTACAAAAAGAACAACTGGCAATATTGGGAAACCTCCTTACATTTGGATGTCCAGTCAGGGTGGCACAAAAGGAGAACATGGTTTTGGCATTCCGGATCAGAGAGCCGGCTTCATCTGGATGGCACACTGCTTTTTGTCCAAGGGTGTCACGTGGCAGGCCATCATTTTACTAAAATTATATTTTTAACAAAAAGGGCTTTTTCATAGGTAACAAAATTGTGCTGCATAATCTCCCAGATGTTTACAGCACATGTAAGAACTTGTATCTTATTTCTAGTATCACCTATCATCTCATTTTAATGAAAACATTTTGCAGCAAAGTACAATCTTTTGAATACCTTTACCAAAACTGATCTAATACTGTCAAATTCTGAACACATTTACTTCTTGTCAAACCTGTTATTTGTAGTACTATAAACCAAGACAAATAAAATTCACATCCTCTTGAGCCTTCTACAACTTACAATAATACCTCTCAAACTAAACTTTAATCTTTTTCTACATTCTGGCATAGCCAGACACCTTTACTTGAAGACCACTCTCTTTGTCCCTCTTTTTACTATTACCAGTCAATTACCTTTTTTCTCACTTCTCAGACAACATCAAAACTCTCAACAAAACCCTTGAAGTCACCTTCTAGTAGTCCAAAACATACTTATTTTATGTCTTTTTACCACATAAAAATGCTGTATTTTAAAAACAAAACTGTAACCTTTTAACTGGCTCAAATATAGTACCGCCTGGTTTTTACTTGGCAAAGTTGACATGACTCTTAACAACCATAGATATATATATATGTGCACATGTTTACATTTTCACCAGAGAAAAAAATACTCCTTTTAAAAGGCATGCCGAGGTTGCAAGCAATCAATTGAAGTCTTACATATTAAACAAGGCGCCACAACATTAAAGACACAAACAAAGGGAGCTTCTTGCATAGTTTGGTCAGCTAAAGGAAATAATTTTTCTTATCATGAACCTTGAATCCAATAAGCCATATGGATCCTGCAACAGAAATGAGCAACAAGCCCCTAAGTTAGTAACAAGTTTAAACAGGCAACCAAGGAGAGGGCGGAGGAAGGAAGGGTTTTACCCACGGTGGGGGCTCCTCCCTGAGGTCCATACCAAAATGTAGGCGACCCGGTCAGGGTGGCCCTCTCGTCTGGGGCGGAAGATGATGTTCTTAACTGCTAAGATGAGGGGAAGGTGGAAAGTCCCCTCCAGTGGCCAACCCACGGAGAATGTGGGCCACTCAGACGAGCAGAAAGTCTGCCACTTACTTTTTTAACCTGTAAGGAGAGATTGTGAGCCCTCTCTCAAACCTCTGACCAATGGTCGAGGCTGAGGGACAATGGGGACGATGTCGTTTGGCCCATGATGTTCTGAAGACAAAGACTGGTTAGCGTACACGCGACACAACAAATAACCGTTCACAACAGTCACAACACACAGGACAAACAGGCCGGCCACCTCACTCTCACGCATTAGTTTCACACCAAACAAGTCACCTTAGGGGGTGCCTCCAGATTGGCCCGGACGGACCACAGATTGGGAATGAAATTCCCCAGATTGGCCCAGACGGACCACAGATTGGGCCCCAGATTGGCCCAGACGGACCACAGATTGGGAATGAAATTCCCCAAACCGATAGGAAAATCCTATCGCAGATGGTGAGTCATGGAAAACCGTGTGGGGCGTCCCCCAGTCACCAGAGAACAAAAACAGTACCGGTAGATTGATCCTCAGAGTAAAAATAAGAAGCGACCGGTCATACTCACCCATCGCAGAGCTGTTGAGGTCACCTCCTGTGAGACGTGCTATCTCGCTAGGGCCTCCAAGATGTTAGGGCCGACGCCACAGGGAAAGAGACCCCAAGGACTCAACTCTTGGTGAGGGAAAAAAGTTTATTTCCATGCGCATGGGGTCCTCCAGGCAAACGAGTGCGGAGGGCCCCGGGGGGAATCTGTGCAGGGTTTTTAAGGGCACAAGCGGGAAGGAAGCAGGTTTACAGAAGCAAATCGCATTGGTTAATTTTGAACGGCGCAGGACTTGGCAGATGCTGATTCGAGGGGTCTGGGGCTGAGTAACCACGGAGACTGAGGGTCCTGGTCTGATCTCAGAGTGCCAGGTACAACTCGGTCTCGTTTGAACAGCACATTCCTTTACTTATCTTTATCTTTACAGAGGACAGAACATCTTGTGGTTAATGACTAGCAGATGTATTCCTTCCTGTCCTGCTCCGATATCTCAAGGAGGAATTAGGGAGTGAAACATTCCTTACAGCTCTGTTCTATAGCTCGAAGGGGTTACATTACAAACGGGGAGTCGATTCTCTCATTCCCCCCTTTTTTTTGTGGATGACTTTTAATCTTAAAGGTCCTGTATGGGTAAGGGATCATATTGTTGATGTAGCATCATAACTTTTACTTGAGAAATCTGGGCCCTTACAAACCGGGTTACTCGGTTAATGAGGCAAGGGGCTATAGCCTTGACTATAATGAATCTGGCCAGGGGTCCCAATAAAGGGAGGATATAGGGCAGAATTGATTCCCGGAAAGAGAACACTTTGGCTTCACTTGAAGGGGGCTCTCGAGATCTGATTTTCTCTCTCAAATTTTTATTGCATCTTTTACAATCCCAGTATGATCAGTGTAAAAACAACATTTTTTTCTAAGTGTGGTGCAGAGACCCCCTTTTTTTAAAAACAAAAGATCTTTAACAATTGTTTTTTTTTTTTGCTTACAGGGGGACCAAAGCCGCCTTGTAAGGTCGGCATCAATGTTATTAAAATCAAAACAAGCAAGCTAAAACAGTTTATGACCAGTATAATCTAACTATGCTTTAGTCAATTTTTAACTTTAAGGGTTACCAGTCTATTGTGTAGTCCACTGAGTATGTCCCTCGTTGTCTGTTGTTTCCAGTGGCTTTACATGTGTGTAGTGAATCCGTGCAATTTTTCCTGCTACCTTGATGCCAGTGGGGGTACTGAGCACCACGGTGAAAGGTCCTTCCCAGCAGGATTTGAGGGAGTCATGGTGGTGACATTGAACCAAGTCTGGAGTCCCTGGGGCCTTGGTCTCTGAAGGCGGGTCCAAGTGTTTTTGTCTAAACAGCTGGTGGATTCAGGCCAACACAGGTTGGAGTGTCTGTAGGGACTTAAGATCTTGATTAGTAGTTTTAGCTAATTTGTCTTCTGACAATCTTGGAACCAATGGCGGGGGCCTCCCAAACATGGCTTTAAAGGGGGAAATTTTAGAAACATATGGGGTATATCTAGCTCTTAACAGTGCAAAGGGAAGAAGGCTCATCCAATTATCGCCAGTTTTTGAAGACAGCTTAGCTAAAATGTCCTTGAGACTTTGGTTCATACATTCTATTTGCCCTAAGCTTTGTGGCTGATAGGCACAGTGGAGTTTTAATTAATCTTTAATACTTTAATGTCTGGGCTAACTTTTGGGTGACTCGGGCTATGAAAGCCAGGCCATTATCGGACCCCATTGATAGTGGGAGGCCAAATCAAGGTATGATCTCATGCGATAGCCTTTTAACTATCACTAAGGCTGACTCAGGCTTAGTAGGGAAAGCCTCTACCCAGCCAGTAAAAGTGTTTATTAATACCAAGAGATAGTGGTGTCCCTGTAAATTAAGTTTTACCATGTCCATAAAGCCTACTTTTTAATGTTCTCCTGGAACAATTCCTTGATGTCGGGTGGTCTCCAGTGCAGAGCTCTTGGCTGAGTTGACTAACAAGCACTGTGGGCATCTGGAGCTCGAAGAGGTGGTCAGTTTGTAGAGTTTTGGAATAAAATATTGAGTTCTGGACAAATCTACAAGTTTAGTTTTTTCTAAACGAGTAGTCTGGCGAGCCCAGTATAACAGCTCCTGCCCTAGTGTCTCTAGTAACCATACTTGTATATCAGGTAACTGGTATTAGCCCCTTGGGTTGGGAGACTTTACTCCAAGTTGAGATGCCAACCGTAGGTCTTTCTTTGTGTAGACTGGTTCTGACAAGGTCAGAGGAATAGTATAAGAGCAGTTACTTTCTTGGTTGACCCCTCTGATGTGGTTGCTATTTTTTTTTTTTTAATGGCTTGATCTGCCAAACTGTTTCCTAAGGTGACAGCGTCGTCTCCTGTCTGGTGAGCCTTGTAATGAATAGCAACCCATTGAGGCAGCCAGACAGCTGTCAGCAAGTCTAGAATCTGTGGAGCATTTTTAATCTTAGTCCCAACTGAGGTTAAGAAACCTCACTCTTGATAGACGGCTCCACGTATATGTACAGTAGCAAAGGCATATCTACAGTAAGAAAAATGTTTTACCCTCTTTCCTGTGGCTAGTTTTAGCCTCTCAGGCAAAGCAACAAGCTTCGCCTTTTGGGCAGAAGTGCCAGGCTCTACCCGCTTAACGCAGAGTACCTCCTTTTTGGTGGTCACTGCTGCCTCGGCCACTCGTTTGCCATTTTGGATGAAGCTGCTTCCATCGAACAGTTGTTGGCATTTCCCCAAAAGCTGGTCAGTAAGATCAGCCTGTAGGTTCTGCTGCAGTTCAAGGATGTCAGCGCACTCATGGAGAGAGGTGTCCTTTGTTCCTCCGGATCATCATCAGGCATAAGGGTGGCTGGGTTTAAAGCTGAAGAAGTCTTGAATATCATTGATTCTGGGTCTAGAAGCAGGGCTAGACAGTAGAATTCTGGCATTTGAGAGCCTTTTTTTAGGAGGGGTTTTGATAAGAGTTTCTAAACTGTGAGAGGTTACCACAGAAATCACTTGCCCAAAGCATGTTTCTTCACTTCCTTAAGTAACATTGTCACAGTAGCTAGTATTTTAAGGCAGGGGGGCCATACTCCTGTTACTGAATCAAGTCTTTTGGAGAGGTAGGCTATAGGCCTCTTTCAAGGGCCAATGTCCTGAGTTAGGACTCCTTTGGCAATGTCCCTGAGTTTATCTATGAACAAGATGAAAGGCTTGGTAACGTCAGGGAGTCCCAGGGCTGGGTCCTCTGTCAAGGCCCGCTTGAGCTGTTGGAAGGCCTGTTTACATTTATCAGTCCAGTTCAGCGAATTTTGAGTTTCTCCCTTATGGGAGTCATATAGAGGCAAGTTTCCAGTAAAATTTAGCCTACAGTATCCAACTGCCTCCAGAAAGTC
Organism: Cavia porcellus; assembly: GCF_034190915.1. NCBI lineage: Eukaryota > Metazoa > Chordata > Mammalia > Rodentia > Caviidae > Cavia > Cavia porcellus. Next base: position 9,130,051 of record NW_026947515.1, read on the forward strand.
TCGTCTGTAACACCTTGGCTATCTTTTTGTAAAAGTTTTTTAGTTCTCAAAGACCTTTTTGTGTTATCTCTATTAACTGGCTGAGGGGCATTTCCTTAAACCTCTCAAACCTTTGTAATTTTTGTCTAACATGTGGGGCCGACTGAGTTACAAAAAGAACAACTGGCGATATTGGGAAACCTCCTTACATTTGGATGTCCAGTCAGGGTGGCACAAAAGGAGAACATGGTTTTGGCATTCCGGATCAGAGAGCCGGCTTCATCTGGATGGCACACTGCTTTTTGTCCAAGGGTGTCACGTGGCAGGCCATCATTTTACTAAAATTATATTTTTAACAAAAAGGGCTTTTTCATAGGTAACAAAATTGTGCTGCATAATCTCCCAGATGTTTACAGCACATGTAAGAACTTGTATCTTATTTCTAGTATCACCTATCATCTCATTTTAATGAAAACATTTTGCAGCAAAGTACAATCTTTTGAATACCTTTACCAAAACTGATCTAATACTGTCAAATTCTGAACACATTTACTTCTTGTCAAACCTGTTATTTGTAGTACTATAAACCAAGACAAATAAAATTCACATCCTCTTGAGCCTTCTACAACTTACAATAATACCTCTCAAACTAAACTTTAATCTTTTTCTACATTCTGGCATAGCCAGACACCTTTACTTGAAGACCACTCTCTTTGTCCCTCTTTTTACTATTACCAGTCAATTACCTTTTTTCTCACTTCTCAGACAACATCAAAACTCTCAACAAAACCCTTGAAGTCACCTTCTAGTAGTCCAAAACATACTTATTTTATGTCTTTTTACCACATAAAAATGCTGTATTTTAAAAACAAAACTGTAACCTTTTAACTGGCTCAAATATAGTACCGCCTGGTTTTTACTTGGCAAAGTTGACATGACTCTTAACAACCATAGATATATATATATGTGCACATGTTTACATTTTCACCAGAGGAAAAAATACTCCTTTTAAAAGGCATGCCGAGGTTGCAAGCAATCAATTGAAGTCTTACATATTAAACAAGGCGCCACAACATTAAAGACACAAACAAAGGGAGCTTCTTGCATAGTTTGGTCAGCTAAAGGAAATAATTTTTCTTATCATGAACCTTGAATCCAATAAGCCATATGGATCCTGCAACAGAAATGAGCAACAAGCCCCTAAGTTAGTAACAAGTTTAAACAGGCAACCAAGGAGAGGGCGGAGGAAGGAAGGGTTTTACCCACGGTGGGGGCTCCTCCCTGAGGTCCATACCAAAATGTAGGCGACCCGGTCAGGGTGGCCCTCTCGTCTGGGGCGGAAGATGATGTTCTTAACTGCTAAGATGAGGGGAAGGTGGAAAGTCCCCTCCAGTGGCCAACCCACGGAGAATGTGGGCCACTCAGACGAGCAGAAAGTCTGCCACTTACTTTTTTAACCTGTAAGGAGAGATTGTGAGCCCTCTCTCAAACCTCTGACCAATGGTCGAGGCTGAGGGACAATGGGGACGATGTCGTTTGGCCCATGATGTTCTGAAGACAAAGACTGGTTAGCGTACACGCGACACAACAAATAACCGTTCACAACAGTCACAACACACAGGACAAACAGGCCGGCCACCTCACTCTCACGCATTAGTTTCACACCAAACAAGTCACCTTAGGGGGTGCCTCCAGATTGGCCCGGACGGACCACAGATTGGGAATGAAATTCCCCAGATTGGCCCAGACGGACCACAGATTGGGCCCCAGATTGGCCCAGACGGACCACAGATTGGGAATGAAATTCCCCAAACCGATAGGAAAATCCTATCGCAGATGGTGAGTCATGGAAAACCGTGTGGGGCGTCCCCCAGTCACCAGAGAACAAAAACAGTACCGGTAGATTGATCCTCAGAGTAAAAATAAGAAGCGACCGGTCATACTCACCCATCGCAGAGCTGTTGAGGTCACCTCCTGTGAGACGTGCTATCTCGCTAGGGCCTCCAAGATGTTAGGGCCGACGCCACAGGGAAAGAGACCCCAAGGACTCAACTCTTGGTGAGGGAAAAAAGTTTATTTCCATGCGCATGGGGTCCTCCAGGCAAACGAGTGCGGAGGGCCCCGGGGGGAATCTGTGCAGGGTTTTTAAGGGCACAAGCGGGAAGGAAGCAGGTTTACAGAAGCAAATCGCATTGGTTAATTTTGAACGGCGCAGGACTTGGCAGATGCTGATTCGAGGGGTCTGGGGCTGAGTAACCACGGAGACTGAGGGTCCTGGTCTGATCTCAGAGTGCCAGGTACAACTCGGTCTCGTTTGAACAGCACATTCCTTTACTTATCTTTATCTTTACAGAGGACAGAACATCTTGTGGTTAATGACTAGCAGATGTATTCCTTCCTGTCCTGCTCCGATATCTCAAGGAGGAATTAGGGAGTGAAACATTCCTTACAGCTCTGTTCTATAGCTCGAAGGGGTTACATTACAAACGGGGAGTCGATTCTCTCATTCCCCCCTTTTTTTTGTGGATGACTTTTAATCTTAAAGGTCCTGTATGGGTAAGGGATCATATTGTTGATGTAGCATCATAACTTTTACTTGAGAAATCTGGGCCCTTACAAACCGGGTTACTCGGTTAATGAGGCAAGGGGCTATAGCCTTGACTATAATGAATCTGGCCAGGGGTCCCAATAAAGGGAGGATATAGGGCAGAATTGATTCCCGGAAAGAGAACACTTTGGCTTCACTTGAAGGGGGCTCTCGAGATCTGATTTTCTCTCTCAAATTTTTATTGCATCTTTTACAATCCCAGTATGATCAGTGTAAAAACAACATTTTTTTCTAAGTGTGGTGCAGAGACCCCCTTTTTTTAAAAACAAAAGATCTTTAACAATTGTTTTTTTTTTTTGCTTACAGGGGGACCAAAGCCGCCTTGTAAGGTCGGCATCAATGTTATTAAAATCAAAACAAGCAAGCTAAAACAGTTTATGACCAGTATAATCTAACTATGCTTTAGTCAATTTTTAACTTTAAGGGTTACCAGTCTATTGTGTAGTCCACTGAGTATGTCCCTCGTTGTCTGTTGTTTCCAGTGGCTTTACATGTGTGTAGTGAATCCGTGCAATTTTTCCTGCTACCTTGATGCCAGTGGGGGTACTGAGCACCACGGTGAAAGGTCCTTCCCAGCAGGATTTGAGGGAGTCATGGTGGTGACATTGAACCAAGTCTGGAGTCCCTGGGGCCTTGGTCTCTGAAGGCGGGTCCAAGTGTTTTTGTCTAAACAGCTGGTGGATTCAGGCCAACACAGGTTGGAGTGTCTGTAGGGACTTAAGATCTTGATTAGTAGTTTTAGCTAATTTGTCTTCTGACAATCTTGGAACCAATGGCGGGGGCCTCCCAAACATGGCTTTAAAGGGGGAAATTTTAGAAACATATGGGGTATATCTAGCTCTTAACAGTGCAAAGGGAAGAAGGCTCATCCAATTATCGCCAGTTTTTGAAGACAGCTTAGCTAAAATGTCCTTGAGACTTTGGTTCATACATTCTATTTGCCCTAAGCTTTGTGGCTGATAGGCACAGTGGAGTTTTAATTAATCTTTAATACTTTAATGTCTGGGCTAACTTTTGGGTGACTCGGGCTATGAAAGCCAGGCCATTATCGGACCCCATTGATAGTGGGAGGCCAAATCAAGGTATGATCTCATGCGATAGCCTTTTAACTATCACTAAGGCTGACTCAGGCTTAGTAGGGAAAGCCTCTACCCAGCCAGTAAAAGTGTTTATTAATACCAAGAGATAGTGGTGTCCCTGTAAATTAAGTTTTACCATGTCCATAAAGCCTACTTTTTAATGTTCTCCTGGAACAATTCCTTGATGTCGGGTGGTCTCCAGTGCAGAGCTCTTGGCTGAGTTGACTAACAAGCACTGTGGGCATCTGGAGCTCGAAGAGGTGGTCAGTTTGTAGAGTTTTGGAATAAAATATTGAGTTCTGGACAAATCTACAAGTTTAGTTTTTTCTAAACGAGTAGTCTGGCGAGCCCAGTATAACAGCTCCTGCCCTAGTGTCTCTAGTAACCATACTTGTATATCAGGTAACTGGTATTAGCCCCTTGGGTTGGGAGACTTTACTCCAAGTTGAGATGCCAACCGTAGGTCTTTCTTTGTGTAGACTGGTTCTGACAAGGTCAGAGGAATAGTATAAGAGCAGTTACTTTCTTGGTTGACCCCTCTGATGTGGTTGCTATTTTTTTTTTTTAATGGCTTGATCTGCCAAACTGTTTCCTAAGGTGACAGCGTCGTCTCCTGTCTGGTGAGCCTTGTAATGAATAGCAACCCATTGAGGCAGCCAGACAGCTGTCAGCAAGTCTAGAATCTGTGGAGCATTTTTAATCTTAGTCCCAACTGAGGTTAAGAAACCTCACTCTTGATAGACGGCTCCACGTATATGTACAGTAGCAAAGGCATATCTACAGTAAGAAAAATGTTTTACCCTCTTTCCTGTGGCTAGTTTTAGCCTCTCAGGCAAAGCAACAAGCTTCGCCTTTTGGGCAGAAGTGCCAGGCTCTACCCGCTTAACGCAGAGTACCTCCTTTTTGGTGGTCACTGCTGCCTCGGCCACTCGTTTGCCATTTTGGATGAAGCTGCTTCCATCGAACAGTTGTTGGCATTTCCCCAAAAGCTGGTCAGTAAGATCAGCCTGTAGGTTCTGCTGCAGTTCAAGGATGTCAGCGCACTCATGGAGAGAGGTGTCCTTTGTTCCTCCGGATCATCATCAGGCATAAGGGTGGCTGGGTTTAAAGCTGAAGAAGTCTTGAATATCATTGATTCTGGGTCTAGAAGCAGGGCTAGACAGTAGAATTCTGGCATTTGAGAGCCTTTTTTTAGGAGGGGTTTTGATAAGAGTTTCTAAACTGTGAGAGGTTACCACAGAAATCACTTGCCCAAAGCATGTTTCTTCACTTCCTTAAGTAACATTGTCACAGTAGCTAGTATTTTAAGGCAGGGGGGCCATACTCCTGTTACTGAATCAAGTCTTTTGGAGAGGTAGGCTATAGGCCTCTTTCAAGGGCCAATGTCCTGAGTTAGGACTCCTTTGGCAATGTCCCTGAGTTTATCTATGAACAAGATGAAAGGCTTGGTAACGTCAGGGAGTCCCAGGGCTGGGTCCTCTGTCAAGGCCCGCTTGAGCTGTTGGAAGGCCTGTTTACATTTATCAGTCCAGTTCAGCGAATTTTGAGTTTCTCCCTTATGGGAGTCATATAGAGGCAAGTTTCCAGTAAAATTTAGCCTACAGTATCCAACTGCCTCCAGAAAGTCTCGTCTGTAACACCTTGGCTATCTTTTTGTAAAAGTTTTTTAGTTCTCAAAGACCTTTTTGTGTTATCTCTATTAACTGGCTGAGGGGCATTTCCTTAAACCTCTCAAACCTTTGTAATTTTTGTCTAACATGTGGGGCCGACTGAGTTACAAAAAGAACAACTGGCGATATTGGGAAACCTCCTTACATTTGGATGTCCAGTCAGGGTGGCACAAAAGGAGAACATGGTTTTGGCATTCCGGATCAGAGAGCCGGCTTCATCTGGATGGCACACTGCTTTTTGTCCAAGGGTGTCACGTGGCAGGCCATCATTTTACTAAAATTATATTTTTAACAAAAAGGGCTTTTTCATAGGTAACAAAATTGTGCTGCATAATCTCCCAGATGTTTACAGCACATGTAAGAACTTGTATCTTATTTCTAGTATCACCTATCATCTCATTTTAATGAAAACATTTTGCAGCAAAGTACAATCTTTTGAATACCTTTACCAAAACTGATCTAATACTGTCAAATTCTGAACACATTTACTTCTTGTCAAACCTGTTATTTGTAGTACTATAAACCAAGACAAATAAAATTCACATCCTCTTGAGCCTTCTACAACTTACAATAATACCTCTCAAACTAAACTTTAATCTTTTTCTACATTCTGGCATAGCCAGACACCTTTACTTGAAGACCACTCTCTTTGTCCCTCTTTTTACTATTACCAGTCAATTACCTTTTTTCTCACTTCTCAGACAACATCAAAACTCTCAACAAAACCCTTGAAGTCACCTTCTAGTAGTCCAAAACATACTTATTTTATGTCTTTTTACCACATAAAAATGCTGTATTTTAAAAACAAAACTGTAACCTTTTAACTGGCTCAAATATAGTACCGCCTGGTTTTTACTTGGCAAAGTTGACATGACTCTTAACAACCATAGATATATATATATGTGCACATGTTTACATTTTCACCAGAGGAAAAAATACTCCTTTTAAAAGGCATGCCGAGGTTGCAAGCAATCAATTGAAGTCTTACATATTAAACAAGGCGCCACAACATTAAAGACACAAACAAAGGGAGCTTCTTGCATAGTTTGGTCAGCTAAAGGAAATAATTTTTCTTATCATGAACCTTGAATCCAATAAGCCATATGGATCCTGCAACAGAAATGAGCAACAAGCCCCTAAGTTAGTAACAAGTTTAAACAGGCAACCAAGGAGAGGGCGGAGGAAGGAAGGGTTTTACCCACGGTGGGGGCTCCTCCCTGAGGTCCATACCAAAATGTAGGCGACCCGGTCAGGGTGGCCCTCTCGTCTGGGGCGGAAGATGATGTTCTTAACTGCTAAGATGAGGGGAAGGTGGAAAGTCCCCTCCAGTGGCCAACCCACGGAGAATGTGGGCCACTCAGACGAGCAGAAAGTCTGCCACTTACTTTTTTAACCTGTAAGGAGAGATTGTGAGCCCTCTCTCAAACCTCTGACCAATGGTCGAGGCTGAGGGACAATGGGGACGATGTCGTTTGGCCCATGATGTTCTGAAGACAAAGACTGGTTAGCGTACACGCGACACAACAAATAACCGTTCACAACAGTCACAACACACAGGACAAACAGGCCGGCCACCTCACTCTCACGCATTAGTTTCACACCAAACAAGTCACCTTAGGGGGTGCCTCCAGATTGGCCCGGACGGACCACAGATTGGGAATGAAATTCCCCAGATTGGCCCAGACGGACCACAGATTGGGCCCCAGATTGGCCCAGACGGACCACAGATTGGGAATGAAATTCCCCAAACCGATAGGAAAATCCTATCGCAGATGGTGAGTCATGGAAAACCGTGTGGGGCGTCCCCCAGTCACCAGAGAACAAAAACAGTACCGGTAGATTGATCCTCAGAGTAAAAATAAGAAGCGACCGGTCATACTCACCCATCGCAGAGCTGTTGAGGTCACCTCCTGTGAGACGTGCTATCTCGCTAGGGCCTCCAAGATGTTAGGGCCGACGCCACAGGGAAAGAGACCCCAAGGACTCAACTCTTGGTGAGGGAAAAAAGTTTATTTCCATGCGCATGGGGTCCTCCAGGCAAACGAGTGCGGAGGGCCCCGGGGGGAATCTGTGCAGGGTTTTTAAGGGCACAAGCGGGAAGGAAGCAGGTTTACAGAAGCAAATCGCATTGGTTAATTTTGAACGGCGCAGGACTTGGCAGATGCTGATTCGAGGGGTCTGGGGCTGAGTAACCACGGAGACTGAGGGTCCTGGTCTGATCTCAGAGTGCCAGGTACAACTCGGTCTCGTTTGAACAGCACATTCCTTTACTTATCTTTATCTTTACAGAGGACAGAACATCTTGTGGTTAATGACTAGCAGATGTATTCCTTCCTGTCCTGCTCCGATATCTCAAGGAGGAATTAGGGAGTGAAACATTCCTTACAGCTCTGTTCTATAGCTCGAAGGGGTTACATTACAAACGGGGAGTCGATTCTCTCATTCCCCCCTTTTTTTTGTGGATGACTTTTAATCTTAAAGGTCCTGTATGGGTAAGGGATCATATTGTTGATGTAGCATCATAACTTTTACTTGAGAAATCTGGGCCCTTACAAACCGGGTTACTCGGTTAATGAGGCAAGGGGCTATAGCCTTGACTATAATGAATCTGGCCAGGGGTCCCAATAAAGGGAGGATATAGGGCAGAATTGATTCCCGGAAAGAGAACACTTTGGCTTCACTTGAAGGGGGCTCTCGAGATCTGATTTTCTCTCTCAAATTTTTATTGCATCTTTTACAATCCCAGTATGATCAGTGTAAAAACAACATTTTTTTCTAAGTGTGGTGCAGAGACCCCCTTTTTTTAAAAACAAAAGATCTTTAACAATTGTTTTTTTTTTTTGCTTACAGGGGGACCAAAGCCGCCTTGTAAGGTCGGCATCAATGTTATTAAAATCAAAACAAGCAAGCTAAAACAGTTTATGACCAGTATAATCTAACTATGCTTTAGTCAATTTTTAACTTTAAGGGTTACCAGTCTATTGTGTAGTCCACTGAGTATGTCCCTCGTTGTCTGTTGTTTCCAGTGGCTTTACATGTGTGTAGTGAATCCGTGCAATTTTTCCTGCTACCTTGATGCCAGTGGGGGTACTGAGCACCACGGTGAAAGGTCCTTCCCAGCAGGATTTGAGGGAGTCATGGTGGTGACATTGAACCAAGTCTGGAGTCCCTGGGGCCTTGGTCTCTGAAGGCGGGTCCAAGTGTTTTTGTCTAAACAGCTGGTGGATTCAGGCCAACACAGGTTGGAGTGTCTGTAGGGACTTAAGATCTTGATTAGTAGTTTTAGCTAATTTGTCTTCTGACAATCTTGGAACCAATGGCGGGGGCCTCCCAAACATGGCTTTAAAGGGGGAAATTTTAGAAACATATGGGGTATATCTAGCTCTTAACAGTGCAAAGGGAAGAAGGCTCATCCAATTATCGCCAGTTTTTGAAGACAGCTTAGCTAAAATGTCCTTGAGACTTTGGTTCATACATTCTATTTGCCCTAAGCTTTGTGGCTGATAGGCACAGTGGAGTTTTAATTAATCTTTAATACTTTAATGTCTGGGCTAACTTTTGGGTGACTCGGGCTATGAAAGCCAGGCCATTATCGGACCCCATTGATAGTGGGAGGCCAAATCAAGGTATGATCTCATGCAATAGCCTTTTAACTATCACTAAGGCTGACTCAGGCTTAGTAGGGAAAGCCTCTACCCAGCCAGTAAAAGTGTTTATTAATACCAAGAGATAGTGGTGTCCCTGTAAATTAAGTTTTACCATGTCCATAAAGCCTACTTTTTAATGTTCTCCTGGAACAATTCCTTGATGTCGGGTGGTCTCCAGTGCAGAGCTCTTGGCTGAGTTGACTAACAAGCACTGTGGGCATCTGGAGCTCGAAGAGGTGGTCAGTTTGTAGAGTTTTGGAATAAAATATTGAGTTCTGGACAAATCTACAAGTTTAGTTTTTTCTAAACGAGTAGTCTGGCGAGCCCAGTATAACAGCTCCTGCCCTAGTGTCTCTAGTAACCATACTTGTATATCAGGTAACTGGTATTAGCCCCTTGGGTTGGGAGACTTTACTCCAAGTTGAGATGCCAACCGTAGGTCTTTCTTTGTGTAGACTGGTTCTGACAAGGTCAGAGGAATAGTATAAGAGCAGTTACTTTCTTGGTTGACCCCTCTGATGTGGTTGCTATTTTTTTTTTAATGGCTTGATCTGCCAAACTGTTTCCTAAGGTGACAGCGTCGTCTCCTGTCTGGTGAGCCTTGTAATGAATAGCAACCCATTGAGGCAGCCAGACAGCTGTCAGCAAGTCTAGAATCTGTGGAGCATTTTTAATCTTAGTCCCAACTGAGGTTAAGAAACCTCACTCTTGATAGACGGCTCCACGTATATGTACAGTAGCAAAGGCATATCTACAGTAAGAAAAATGTTTTACCCTCTTTCCTGTGGCTAGTTTTAGCCTCTCAGGCAAAGCAACAAGCTTCGCCTTTTGGGCAGAAGTGCCAGGCTCTACCCGCTTAACGCAGAGTACCTCCTTTTTGGTGGTCACTGCTGCCTCGGCCACTCGTTTGCCATTTTGGATGAAGCTGCTTCCATCGAACAGTTGTTGGCATTTCCCCAAAAGCTGGTCAGTAAGATCAGCCTGTAGGTTCTGCTGCAGTTCAAGGATGTCAGCGCACTCATGGAGAGAGGTGTCCTTTGTTCCTCCGGATCATCATCAGGCATAAGGGTGGCTGGGTTTAAAGCTGAAGAAGTCTTGAATATCATTGATTCTGGGTCTAGAAGCAGGGCTAGACAGTAGAATTCTGGCATTTGAGAGCCTTTTTTTAGGAGGGGTTTTGATAAGAGTTTCTAAACTGTGAGAGGTTACCACAGAAATCACTTGCCCAAAGCATGTTTCTTCACTTCCTTAAGTAACATTGTCACAGTAGCTAGTATTTTAAGGCAGGGGGGCCATACTCCTGTTACTGAATCAAGTCTTTTGGAGAGGTAGGCTATAGGCCTCTTTCAAGGGCCAATGTCCTGAGTTAGGACTCCTTTGGCAATGTCCCTGAGTTTATCTATGAACAAGATGAAAGGCTTGGTAACGTCAGGGAGTCCCAGGGCTGGGTCCTCTGTCAAGGCCCGCTTGAGCTGTTGGAAGGCCTGTTTACATTTATCAGTCCAGTTCAGCGAATTTTGAGTTTCTCCCTTATGGGAGTCATATAGAGGCAAGTTTCCAGTAAAATTTAGCCTACAGTATCCAACTGCCTCCAGAAAGTCTCGTCTGTAACACCTTGGCTATCTTTTTGTAAAAGTTTTTTAGTTCTCAAAGACCTTTTTGTGTTATCTCTATTAACTGGCTGAGGGGCATTTCCTTAAACCTCTCAAACCTTTGTAATTTTTGTCTAACATGTGGGGCCGACTGAGTTACAAAAAGAACAACTGGCAATATTGGGAAACCTCCTTACATTTGGATGTCCAGTCAGGGTGGCACAAAAGGAGAACATGGTTTTGGCATTCCGGATCAGAGAGCCGGCTTCATCTGGATGGCACACTGCTTTTTGTCCAAGGGTGTCACGTGGCAGGCCATCATTTTACTAAAATTATATTTTTAACAAAAAGGGCTTTTTCATAGGTAACAAAATTGTGCTGCATAATCTCCCAGATGTTTACAGCACATGTAAGAACTTGTATCTTATTTCTAGTATCACCTATCATCTCATTTTAATGAAAACATTTTGCAGCAAAGTACAATCTTTTGAATACCTTTACCAAAACTGATCTAATACTGTCAAATTCTGAACACATTTACTTCTTGTCAAACCTGTTATTTGTAGTACTATAAACCAAGACAAATAAAATTCACATCCTCTTGAGCCTTCTACAACTTACAATAATACCTCTCAAACTAAACTTTAATCTTTTTCTACATTCTGGCATAGCCAGACACCTTTACTTGAAGACCACTCTCTTTGTCCCTCTTTTTACTATTACCAGTCAATTACCTTTTTTCTCACTTCTCAGACAACATCAAAACTCTCAACAAAACCCTTGAAGTCACCTTCTAGTAGTCCAAAACATACTTATTTTATGTCTTTTTACCACATAAAAATGCTGTATTTTAAAAACAAAACTGTAACCTTTTAACTGGCTCAAATATAGTACCGCCTGGTTTTTACTTGGCAAAGTTGACATGACTCTTAACAACCATAGATATATATATATGTGCACATGTTTACATTTTCACCAGAGAAAAAAATACTCCTTTTAAAAGGCATGCCGAGGTTGCAAGCAATCAATTGAAGTCTTACATATTAAACAAGGCGCCACAACATTAAAGACACAAACAAAGGGAGCTTCTTGCATAGTTTGGTCAGCTAAAGGAAATAATTTTTCTTATCATGAACCTTGAATCCAATAAGCCATATGGATCCTGCAACAGAAATGAGCAACAAGCCCCTAAGTTAGTAACAAGTTTAAACAGGCAACCAAGGAGAGGGCGGAGGAAGGAAGGGTTTTACCCACGGTGGGGGCTCCTCCCTGAGGTCCATACCAAAATGTAGGCGACCCGGTCAGGGTGGCCCTCTCGTCTGGGGCGGAAGATGATGTTCTTAACTGCTAAGATGAGGGGAAGGTGGAAAGTCCCCTCCAGTGGCCAACCCACGGAGAATGTGGGCCACTCAGACGAGCAGAAAGTCTGCCACTTACTTTTTTAACCTGTAAGGAGAGATTGTGAGCCCTCTCTCAAACCTCTGACCAATGGTCGAGGCTGAGGGACAATGGGGACGATGTCGTTTGGCCCATGATGTTCTGAAGACAAAGACTGGTTAGCGTACACGCGACACAACAAATAACCGTTCACAACAGTCACAACACACAGGACAAACAGGCCGGCCACCTCACTCTCACGCATTAGTTTCACACCAAACAAGTCACCTTAGGGGGTGCCTCCAGATTGGCCCGGACGGACCACAGATTGGGAATGAAATTCCCCAGATTGGCCCAGACGGACCACAGATTGGGCCCCAGATTGGCCCAGACGGACCACAGATTGGGAATGAAATTCCCCAAACCGATAGGAAAATCCTATCGCAGATGGTGAGTCATGGAAAACCGTGTGGGGCGTCCCCCAGTCACCAGAGAACAAAAACAGTACCGGTAGATTGATCCTCAGAGTAAAAATAAGAAGCGACCGGTCATACTCACCCATCGCAGAGCTGTTGAGGTCACCTCCTGTGAGACGTGCTATCTCGCTAGGGCCTCCAAGATGTTAGGGCCGACGCCACAGGGAAAGAGACCCCAAGGACTCAACTCTTGGTGAGGGAAAAAAGTTTATTTCCATGCGCATGGGGTCCTCCAGGCAAACGAGTGCGGAGGGCCCTGGGGGGAATCTGTGCAGGGTTTTTAAGGGCACAAGCGGGAAGGAAGCAGGTTTACAGAAGCAAATCGCATTGGTTAATTTTGAACGGCGCAGGACTTGGCAGATGCTGATTCGAGGGGTCTGGGGCTGAGTAACCACGGAGACTGAGGGTCCTGGTCTGATCTCAGAGTGCCAGGTACAACTCGGTCTCGTTTGAACAGCACATTCCTTTACTTATCTTTATCTTTACAGAGGACAGAACATCTTGTGGTTAATGACTAGCAGATGTATTCCTTCCTGTCCTGCTCCGATATCTCAAGGAGGAATTAGGGAGTGAAACATTCCTTACAGCTCTGTTCTATAGCTCGAAGGGGTTACATTACAAACGGGGAGTCGATTCTCTCATTCCCCCCTTTTTTTTGTGGATGACTTTTAATCTTAAAGGTCCTGTATGGGTAAGGGATCATATTGTTGATGTAGCATCATAACTTTTACTTGAGAAATCTGGGCCCTTACAAACCGGGTTACTCGGTTAATGAGGCAAGGGGCTATAGCCTTGACTATAATGAATCTGGCCAGGGGTCCCAATAAAGGGAGGATATAGGGCAGAATTGATTCCCGGAAAGAGAACACTTTGGCTTCACTTGAAGGGGGCTCTCGAGATCTGATTTTCTCTCTCAAATTTTTATTGCATCTTTTACAATCCCAGTATGATCAGTGTAAAAACAACATTTTTTTCTAAGTGTGGTGCAGAGACCCCCTTTTTTTAAAAACAAAAGATCTTTAACAATTGTTTTTTTTTTTTGCTTACAGGGGGACCAAAGCCGCCTTGTAAGGTCGGCATCAATGTTATTAAAATCAAAACAAGCAAGCTAAAACAGTTTATGACCAGTATAATCTAACTATGCTTTAGTCAATTTTTAACTTTAAGGGTTACCAGTCTATTGTGTAGTCCACTGAGTATGTCCCTCGTTGTCTGTTGTTTCCAGTGGCTTTACATGTGTGTAGTGAATCCGTGCAATTTTTCCTGCTACCTTGATGCCAGTGGGGGTACTGAGCACCACGGTGAAAGGTCCTTCCCAGCAGGATTTGAGGGAGTCATGGTGGTGACATTGAACCAAGTCTGGAGTCCCTGGGGCCTTGGTCTCTGAAGGCGGGTCCAAGTGTTTTTGTCTAAACAGCTGGTGGATTCAGGCCAACACAGGTTGGAGTGTCTGTAGGGACTTAAGATCTTGATTAGTAGTTTTAGCTAATTTGTCTTCTGACAATCTTGGAACCAATGGCGGGGGCCTCCCAAACATGGCTTTAAAGGGGGAAATTTTAGAAACATATGGGGTATATCTAGCTCTTAACAGTGCAAAGGGAAGAAGGCTCATCCAATTATCGCCAGTTTTTGAAGACAGCTTAGCTAAAATGTCCTTGAGACTTTGGTTCATACATTCTATTTGCCCTAAGCTTTGTGGCTGATAGGCACAGTGGAGTTTTAATTAATCTTTAATACTTTAATGTCTGGGCTAACTTTTGGGTGACTCGGGCTATGAAAGCCAGGCCATTATCGGACCCCATTGATAGTGGGAGGCCAAATCAAGGTATGATCTCATGCGATAGCCTTTTAACTATCACTAAGGCTGACTCAGGCTTAGTAGGGAAAGCCTCTACCCAGCCAGTAAAAGTGTTTATTAATACCAAGAGATAGTGGTGTCCCTGTAAATTAAGTTTTACCATGTCCATAAAGCCTACTTTTTAATGTTCTCCTGGAACAATTCCTTGATGTCGGGTGGTCTCCAGTGCAGAGCTCTTGGCTGAGTTGACTAACAAGCACTGTGGGCATCTGGAGCTCGAAGAGGTGGTCAGTTTGTAGAGTTTTGGAATAAAATATTGAGTTCTGGACAAATCTACAAGTTTAGTTTTTTCTAAACGAGTAGTCTGGCGAGCCCAGTATAACAGCTCCTGCCCTAGTGTCTCTAGTAACCATACTTGTATATCAGGTAACTGGTATTAGCCCCTTGGGTTGGGAGACTTTACTCCAAGTTGAGATGCCAACCGTAGGTCTTTCTTTGTGTAGACTGGTTCTGACAAGGTCAGAGGAATAGTATAAGAGCAGTTACTTTCTTGGTTGACCCCTCTGATGTGGTTGCTATTTTTTTTTTTTAATGGCTTGATCTGCCAAACTGTTTCCTAAGGTGACAGCGTCGTCTCCTGTCTGGTGAGCCTTGTAATGAATAGCAACCCATTGAGGCAGCCAGACAGCTGTCAGCAAGTCTAGAATCTGTGGAGCATTTTTAATCTTAGTCCCAACTGAGGTTAAGAAACCTCACTCTTGATAGACGGCTCCACGTATATGTACAGTAGCAAAGGCATATCTACAGTAAGAAAAATGTTTTACCCTCTTTCCTGTGGCTAGTTTTAGCCTCTCAGGCAAAGCAACAAGCTTCGCCTTTTGGGCAGAAGTGCCAGGCTCTACCCGCTTAACGCAGAGTACCTCCTTTTTGGTGGTCACTGCTGCCTCGGCCACTCGTTTGCCATTTTGGATGAAGCTGCTTCCATCGAACAGTTGTTGGCATTTCCCCAAAAGCTGGTCAGTAAGATCAGCCTGTAGGTTCTGCTGCAGTTCAAGGATGTCAGCGCACTCATGGAGAGAGGTGTCCTTTGTTCCTCCGGATCATCATCAGGCATAAGGGTGGCTGGGTTTAAAGCTGAAGAAGTCTTGAATATCATTGATTCTGGGTCTAGAAGCAGGGCTAGACAGTAGAATTCTGGCATTTGAGAGCCTTTTTTTAGGAGGGGTTTTGATAAGAGTTTCTAAACTGTGAGAGGTTACCACAGAAATCACTTGCCCAAAGCATGTTTCTTCACTTCCTTAAGTAACATTGTCACAGTAGCTAGTATTTTAAGGCAGGGGGGCCATACTCCTGTTACTGAATCAAGTCTTTTGGAGAGGTAGGCTATAGGCCTCTTTCAAGGGCCAATGTCCTGAGTTAGGACTCCTTTGGCAATGTCCCTGAGTTTATCTATGAACAAGATGAAAGGCTTGGTAACGTCAGGGAGTCCCAGGGCTGGGTCCTCTGTCAAGGCCCGCTTGAGCTGTTGGAAGGCCTGTTTACATTTATCAGTCCAGTTCAGCGAATTTTGAGTTTCTCCCTTATGGGAGTCATATAGAGGCAAGTTTCCAGTAAAATTTAGCCTACAGTATCCAACTGCCTCCAGAAAGTCTCGTCTGTAACACCTTGGCTATCTTTTTGTAAAAGTTTTTTAGTTCTCAAAGACCTTTTTGTGTTATCTCTATTAACTGGCTGAGGGGCATTTCCTTAAACCTCTCAAACCTTTGTAATTTTTGTCTAACATGTGGGGCCGACTGAGTTACAAAAAGAACAACTGGCGATATTGGGAAACCTCCTTACATTTGGATGTCCAGTCAGGGTGGCACAAAAGGAGAACATGGTTTTGGCATTCCGGATCAGAGAGCCGGCTTCATCTGGATGGCACACTGCTTTTTGTCCAAGGGTGTCACGTGGCAGGCCATCATTTTACTAAAATTATATTTTTAACAAAAAGGGCTTTTTCATAGGTAACAAAATTGTGCTGCATAATCTCCCAGATGTTTACAGCACATGTAAGAACTTGTATCTTATTTCTAGTATCACCTATCATCTCATTTTAATGAAAACATTTTGCAGCAAAGTACAATCTTTTGAATACCTTTACCAAAACTGATCTAATACTGTCAAATTCTGAACACATTTACTTCTTGTCAAACCTGTTATTTGTAGTACTATAAACCAAGACAAATAAAATTCACATCCTCTTGAGCCTTCTACAACTTACAATAATACCTCTCAAACTAAACTTTAATCTTTTTCTACATTCTGGCATAGCCAGACACCTTTACTTGAAGACCACTCTCTTTGTCCCTCTTTTTACTATTACCAGTCAATTACCTTTTTTCTCACTTCTCAGACAACATCAAAACTCTCAACAAAACCCTTGAAGTCACCTTCTAGTAGTCCAAAACATACTTATTTTATGTCTTTTTACCACATAAAAATGCTGTATTTTAAAAACAAAACTGTAACCTTTTAACTGGCTCAAATATAGTACCGCCTGGTTTTTACTTGGCAAAGTTGACATGACTCTTAACAACCATAGATATATATATATGTGCACATGTTTACATTTTCACCAGAGAAAAAAATACTCCTTTTAAAAGGCATGCCGAGGTTGCAAGCAATCAATTGAAGTCTTACATATTAAACAAGGCGCCACAACATTAAAGACACAAACAAAGGGAGCTTCTTGCATAGTTTGGTCAGCTAAAGGAAATAATTTTTCTTATCATGAACCTTGAATCCAATAAGCCATATGGATCCTGCAACAGAAATGAGCAACAAGCCCCTAAGTTAGTAACAAGTTTAAACAGGCAACCAAGGAGAGGGCGGAGGAAGGAAGGGTTTTACCCACGGTGGGGGCTCCTCCCTGAGGTCCATACCAAAATGTAGGCGACCCGGTCAGGGTGGCCCTCTCGTCTGGGGCGGAAGATGATGTTCTTAACTGCTAAGATGAGGGGAAGGTGGAAAGTCCCCTCCAGTGGCCAACCCACGGAGAATGTGGGCCACTCAGACGAGCAGAAAGTCTGCCACTTACTTTTTTAACCTGTAAGGAGAGATTGTGAGCCCTCTCTCAAACCTCTGACCAATGGTCGAGGCTGAGGGACAATGGGGACGATGTCGTTTGGCCCATGATGTTCTGAAGACAAAGACTGGTTAGCGTACACGCGACACAACAAATAACCGTTCACAACAGTCACAACACACAGGACAAACAGGCCGGCCACCTCACTCTCACGCATTAGTTTCACACCAAACAAGTCACCTTAGGGGGTGCCTCCAGATTGGCCCGGACGGACCACAGATTGGGAATGAAATTCCCCAGATTGGCCCAGACGGACCACAGATTGGGCCCCAGATTGGCCCAGACGGACCACAGATTGGGAATGAAATTCCCCAAACCGATAGGAAAATCCTATCGCAGATGGTGAGTCATGGAAAACCGTGTGGGGCGTCCCCCAGTCACCAGAGAACAAAAACAGTACCGGTAGATTGATCCTCAGAGTAAAAATAAGAAGCGACCGGTCATACTCACCCATCGCAGAGCTGTTGAGGTCACCTCCTGTGAGACGTGCTATCTCGCTAGGGCCTCCAAGATGTTAGGGCCGACGCCACAGGGAAAGAGACCCCAAGGACTCAACTCTTGGTGAGGGAAAAAAGTTTATTTCCATGCGCATGGGGTCCTCCAGGCAAACGAGTGCGGAGGGCCCTGGGGGGAATCTGTGCAGGGTTTTTAAGGGCACAAGCGGGAAGGAAGCAGGTTTACAGAAGCAAATCGCATTGGTTAATTTTGAACGGCGCAGGACTTGGCAGATGCTGATTCGAGGGGTCTGGGGCTGAGTAACCACGGAGACTGAGGGTCCTGGTCTGATCTCAGAGTGCCAGGTACAACTCGGTCTCGTTTGAACAGCACATTCCTTTACTTATCTTTATCTTTACAGAGGACAGAACATCTTGTGGTTAATGACTAGCAGATGTATTCCTTCCTGTCCTGCTCCGATATCTCAAGGAGGAATTAGGGAGTGAAACATTCCTTACAGCTCTGTTCTATAGCTCGAAGGGGTTACATTACAAACGGGGAGTCGATTCTCTCATTCCCCCCTTTTTTTTGTGGATGACTTTTAATCTTAAAGGTCCTGTATGGGTAAGGGATCATATTGTTGATGTAGCATCATAACTTTTACTTGAGAAATCTGGGCCCTTACAAACCGGGTTACTCGGTTAATGAGGCAAGGGGCTATAGCCTTGACTATAATGAATCTGGCCAGGGGTCCCAATAAAGGGAGGATATAGGGCAGAATTGATTCCCGGAAAGAGAACACTTTGGCTTCACTTGAAGGGGGCTCTCGAGATCTGATTTTCTCTCTCAAATTTTTATTGCATCTTTTACAATCCCAGTATGATCAGTGTAAAAACAACATTTTTTTCTAAGTGTGGTGCAGAGACCCCCTTTTTTTAAAAACAAAAGATCTTTAACAATTGTTTTTTTTTTTTGCTTACAGGGGGACCAAAGCCGCCTTGTAAGGTCGGCATCAATGTTATTAAAATCAAAACAAGCAAGCTAAAACAGTTTATGACCAGTATAATCTAACTATGCTTTAGTCAATTTTTAACTTTAAGGGTTACCAGTCTATTGTGTAGTCCACTGAGTATGTCCCTCGTTGTCTGTTGTTTCCAGTGGCTTTACATGTGTGTAGTGAATCCGTGCAATTTTTCCTGCTACCTTGATGCCAGTGGGGGTACTGAGCACCACGGTGAAAGGTCCTTCCCAGCAGGATTTGAGGGAGTCATGGTGGTGACATTGAACCAAGTCTGGAGTCCCTGGGGCCTTGGTCTCTGAAGGCGGGTCCAAGTGTTTTTGTCTAAACAGCTGGTGGATTCAGGCCAACACAGGTTGGAGTGTCTGTAGGGACTTAAGATCTTGATTAGTAGTTTTAGCTAATTTGTCTTCTGACAATCTTGGAACCAATGGCGGGGGCCTCCCAAACATGGCTTTAAAGGGGGAAATTTTAGAAACATATGGGGTATATCTAGCTCTTAACAGTGCAAAGGGAAGAAGGCTCATCCAATTATCGCCAGTTTTTGAAGACAGCTTAGCTAAAATGTCCTTGAGACTTTGGTTCATACATTCTATTTGCCCTAAGCTTTGTGGCTGATAGGCACAGTGGAGTTTTAATTAATCTTTAATACTTTAATGTCTGGGCTAACTTTTGGGTGACTCGGGCTATGAAAGCCAGGCCATTATCGGACCCCATTGATAGTGGGAGGCCAAATCAAGGTATGATCTCATGCGATAGCCTTTTAACTATCACTAAGGCTGACTCAGGCTTAGTAGGGAAAGCCTCTACCCAGCCAGTAAAAGTGTTTATTAATACCAAGAGATAGTGGTGTCCCTGTAAATTAAGTTTTACCATGTCCATAAAGCCTACTTTTTAATGTTCTCCTGGAACAATTCCTTGATGTCGGGTGGTCTCCAGTGCAGAGCTCTTGGCTGAGTTGACTAACAAGCACTGTGGGCATCTGGAGCTCGAAGAGGTGGTCAGTTTGTAGAGTTTTGGAATAAAATATTGAGTTCTGGACAAATCTACAAGTTTAGTTTTTTCTAAACGAGTAGTCTGGCGAGCCCAGTATAACAGCTCCTGCCCTAGTGTCTCTAGTAACCATACTTGTATATCAGGTAACTGGTATTAGCCCCTTGGGTTGGGAGACTTTACTCCAAGTTGAGATGCCAACCGTAGGTCTTTCTTTGTGTAGACTGGTTCTGACAAGGTCAGAGGAATAGTATAAGAGCAGTTACTTTCTTGGTTGACCCCTCTGATGTGGTTGCTATTTTTTTTTTTTAATGGCTTGATCTGCCAAACTGTTTCCTAAGGTGACAGCGTCGTCTCCTGTCTGGTGAGCCTTGTAATGAATAGCAACCCATTGAGGCAGCCAGACAGCTGTCAGCAAGTCTAGAATCTGTGGAGCATTTTTAATCTTAGTCCCAACTGAGGTTAAGAAACCTCACTCTTGATAGACGGCTCCACGTATATGTACAGTAGCAAAGGCATATCTACAGTAAGAAAAATGTTTTACCCTCTTTCCTGTGGCTAGTTTTAGCCTCTCAGGCAAAGCAACAAGCTTCGCCTTTTGGGCAGAAGTGCCAGGCTCTACCCGCTTAACGCAGAGTACCTCCTTTTTGGTGGTCACTGCTGCCTCGGCCACTCGTTTGCCATTTTGGATGAAGCTGCTTCCATCGAACAGTTGTTGGCATTTCCCCAAAAGCTGGTCAGTAAGATCAGCCTGTAGGTTCTGCTGCAGTTCAAGGATGTCAGCGCACTCATGGAGAGAGGTGTCCTTTGTTCCTCCGGATCATCATCAGGCATAAGGGTGGCTGGGTTTAAAGCTGAAGAAGTCTTGAATATCATTGATTCTGGGTCTAGAAGCAGGGCTAGACAGTAGAATTCTGGCATTTGAGAGCCTTTTTTTAGGAGGGGTTTTGATAAGAGTTTCTAAACTGTGAGAGGTTACCACAGAAATCACTTGCCCAAAGCATGTTTCTTCACTTCCTTAAGTAACATTGTCACAGTAGCTAGTATTTTAAGGCAGGGGGGCCATACTCCTGTTACTGAATCAAGTCTTTTGGAGAGGTAGGCTATAGGCCTCTTTCAAGGGCCAATGTCCTGAGTTAGGACTCCTTTGGCAATGTCCCTGAGTTTATCTATGAACAAGATGAAAGGCTTGGTAACGTCAGGGAGTCCCAGGGCTGGGTCCTCTGTCAAGGCCCGCTTGAGCTGTTGGAAGGCCTGTTTACATTTATCAGTCCAGTTCAGCGAATTTTGAGTTTCTCCCTTATGGGAGTCATATAGAGGCAAGTTTCCAGTAAAATTTAGCCTACAGTATCCAACTGCCTCCAGAAAGTCTCGTCTGTAACACCTTGGCTATCTTTTTGTAAAAGTTTTTTAGTTCTCAAAGACCTTTTTGTGTTATCTCTATTAACTGGCTGAGGGGCATTTCCTTAAACCTCTCAAACCTTTGTAATTTTTGTCTAACATGTGGGGCCGACTGAGTTACAAAAAGAACAACTGGCGATATTGGGAAACCTCCTTACATTTGGATGTCCAGTCAGGGTGGCACAAAAGGAGAACATGGTTTTGGCATTCCGGATCAGAGAGCCGGCTTCATCTGGATGGCACACTGCTTTTTGTCCAAGGGTGTCACGTGGCAGGCCATCATTTTACTAAAATTATATTTTTAACAAAAAGGGCTTTTTCATAGGTAACAAAATTGTGCTGCATAATCTCCCAGATGTTTACAGCACATGTAAGAACTTGTATCTTATTTCTAGTATCACCTATCATCTCATTTTAATGAAAACATTTTGCAGCAAAGTACAATCTTTTGAATACCTTTACCAAAACTGATCTAATACTGTCAAATTCTGAACACATTTACTTCTTGTCAAACCTGTTATTTGTAGTACTATAAACCAAGACAAATAAAATTCACATCCTCTTGAGCCTTCTACAACTTACAATAATACCTCTCAAACTAAACTTTAATCTTTTTCTACATTCTGGCATAGCCAGACACCTTTACTTGAAGACCACTCTCTTTGTCCCTCTTTTTACTATTACCAGTCAATTACCTTTTTTCTCACTTCTCAGACAACATCAAAACTCTCAACAAAACCCTTGAAGTCACCTTCTAGTAGTCCAAAACATACTTATTTTATGTCTTTTTACCACATAAAAATGCTGTATTTTAAAAACAAAACTGTAACCTTTTAACTGGCTCAAATATAGTACCGCCTGGTTTTTACTTGGCAAAGTTGACATGACTCTTAACAACCATAGATATATATATATGTGCACATGTTTACATTTTCACCAGAGAAAAAAATACTCCTTTTAAAAGGCATGCCGAGGTTGCAAGCAATCAATTGAAGTCTTACATATTAAACAAGGCGCCACAACATTAAAGACACAAACAAAGGGAGCTTCTTGCATAGTTTGGTCAGCTAAAGGAAATAATTTTTCTTATCATGAACCTTGAATCCAATAAGCCATATGGATCCTGCAACAGAAATGAGCAACAAGCCCCTAAGTTAGTAACAAGTTTAAACAGGCAACCAAGGAGAGGGCGGAGGAAGGAAGGGTTTTACCCACGGTGGGGGCTCCTCCCTGAGGTCCATACCAAAATGTAGGCGACCCGGTCAGGGTGGCCCTCTCGTCTGGGGCGGAAGATGATGTTCTTAACTGCTAAGATGAGGGGAAGGTGGAAAGTCCCCTCCAGTGGCCAACCCACGGAGAATGTGGGCCACTCAGACGAGCAGAAAGTCTGCCACTTACTTTTTTAACCTGTAAGGAGAGATTGTGAGCCCTCTCTCAAACCTCTGACCAATGGTCGAGGCTGAGGGACAATGGGGACGATGTCGTTTGGCCCATGATGTTCTGAAGACAAAGACTGGTTAGCGTACACGCGACACAACAAATAACCGTTCACAACAGTCACAACACACAGGACAAACAGGCCGGCCACCTCACTCTCACGCATTAGTTTCACACCAAACAAGTCACCTTAGGGGGTGCCTCCAGATTGGCCCGGACGGACCACAGATTGGGAATGAAATTCCCCAGATTGGCCCAGACGGACCACAGATTGGGCCCCAGATTGGCCCAGACGGACCACAGATTGGGAATGAAATTCCCCAAACCGATAGGAAAATCCTATCGCAGATGGTGAGTCATGGAAAACCGTGTGGGGCGTCCCCCAGTCACCAGAGAACAAAAACAGTACCGGTAGATTGATCCTCAGAGTAAAAATAAGAAGCGACCGGTCATACTCACCCATCGCAGAGCTGTTGAGGTCACCTCCTGTGAGACGTGCTATCTCGCTAGGGCCTCCAAGATGTTAGGGCCGACGCCACAGGGAAAGAGACCCCAAGGACTCAACTCTTGGTGAGGGAAAAAAGTTTATTTCCATGCGCATGGGGTCCTCCAGGCAAACGAGTGCGGAGGGCCCTGGGGGGAATCTGTGCAGGGTTTTTAAGGGCACAAGCGGGAAGGAAGCAGGTTTACAGAAGCAAATCGCATTGGTTAATTTTGAACGGCGCAGGACTTGGCAGATGCTGATTCGAGGGGTCTGGGGCTGAGTAACCACGGAGACTGAGGGTCCTGGTCTGATCTCAGAGTGCCAGGTACAACTCGGTCTCGTTTGAACAGCACATTCCTTTACTTATCTTTATCTTTACAGAGGACAGAACATCTTGTGGTTAATGACTAGCAGATGTATTCCTTCCTGTCCTGCTCCGATATCTCAAGGAGGAATTAGGGAGTGAAACATTCCTTACAGCTCTGTTCTATAGCTCGAAGGGGTTACATTACAAACGGGGAGTCGATTCTCTCATTCCCCCCTTTTTTTTGTGGATGACTTTTAATCTTAAAGGTCCTGTATGGGTAAGGGATCATATTGTTGATGTAGCATCATAACTTTTACTTGAGAAATCTGGGCCCTTACAAACCGGGTTACTCGGTTAATGAGGCAAGGGGCTATAGCCTTGACTATAATGAATCTGGCCAGGGGTCCCAATAAAGGGAGGATATAGGGCAGAATTGATTCCCGGAAAGAGAACACTTTGGCTTCACTTGAAGGGGGCTCTCGAGATCTGATTTTCTCTCTCAAATTTTTATTGCATCTTTTACAATCCCAGTATGATCAGTGTAAAAACAACATTTTTTTCTAAGTGTGGTGCAGAGACCCCCTTTTTTTAAAAACAAAAGATCTTTAACAATTGTTTTTTTTTTGCTTACAGGGGGACCAAAGCCACCTTGTAAGGTCGGCATCAATGTTATTAAAATCAAAACAAGCAAGCTAAAACAGTTTATGACCAGTATAATCTAACTATGCTTTAGTCAATTTTTAACTTTAAGGGTTACCAGTCTATTGTGTAGTCCACTGAGTATGTCCCTCGTTGTCTGTTGTTTCCAGTGGCTTTACATGTGTGTAGTGAATCCGTGCAATTTTTCCTGCTACCTTGATGCCAGTGGGGGTACTGAGCACCACGGTGAAAGGTCCTTCCCAGCAGGATTTGAGGGAGTCATGGTGGTGACATTGAACCAAGTCTGGAGTCCCTGGGGCCTTGGTCTCTGAAGGCGGGTCCAAGTGTTTTTGTCTAAACAGCTGGTGGATTCAGGCCAACACAGGTTGGAGTGTCTGTAGGGACTTAAGATCTTGATTAGTAGTTTTAGCTAATTTGTCTTCTGACAATCTTGGAACCAATGGCGGGGGCCTCCCAAACATGGCTTTAAAGGGGGAAATTTTAGAAACATATGGGGTATATCTAGCTCTTAACAGTGCAAAGGGAAGAAGGCTCATCCAATTATCGCCAGTTTTTGAAGACAGCTTAGCTAAAATGTCCTTGAGACTTTGGTTCATACATTCTATTTGCCCTAAGCTTTGTGGCTGATAGGCACAGTGGAGTTTTAATTAATCTTTAATACTTTAATGTCTGGGCTAACTTTTGGGTGACTCGGGCTATGAAAGCCAGGCCATTATCGGACCCCATTGATAGTGGGAGGCCAAATCAAGGTATGATCTCATGCGATAGCCTTTTAACTATCACTAAGGCTGACTCAGGCTTAGTAGGGAAAGCCTCTACCCAGCCAGTAAAAGTGTTTATTAATACCAAGAGATAGTGGTGTCCCTGTAAATTAAGTTTTACCATGTCCATAAAGCCTACTTTTTAATGTTCTCCTGGAACAATTCCTTGATGTCGGGTGGTCTCCAGTGCAGAGCTCTTGGCTGAGTTGACTAACAAGCACTGTGGGCATCTGGAGCTCGAAGAGGTGGTCAGTTTGTAGAGTTTTGGAATAAAATATTGAGTTCTGGACAAATCTACAAGTTTAGTTTTTTCTAAACGAGTAGTCTGGCGAGCCCAGTATAACAGCTCCTGCCCTAGTGTCTCTAGTAACCATACTTGTATATCAGGTAACTGGTATTAGCCCCTTGGGTTGGGAGACTTTACTCCAAGTTGAGATGCCAACCGTAGGTCTTTCTTTGTGTAGACTGGTTCTGACAAGGTCAGAGGAATAGTATAAGAGCAGTTACTTTCTTGGTTGACCCCTCTGATGTGGTTGCTATTTTTTTTTTTAATGGCTTGATCTGCCAAACTGTTTCCTAAGGTGACAGCGTCGTCTCCTGTCTGGTGAGCCTTGTAATGAATAGCAACCCATTGAGGCAGCCAGACAGCTGTCAGCAAGTCTAGAATCTGTGGAGCATTTTTAATCTTAGTCCCAACTGAGGTTAAGAAACCTCACTCTTGATAGACGGCTCCACGTATATGTACAGTAGCAAAGGCATATCTACAGTAAGAAAAATGTTTTACCCTCTTTCCTGTGGCTAGTTTTAGCCTCTCAGGCAAAGCAACAAGCTTCGCCTTTTGGGCAGAAGTGCCAGGCTCTACCCGCTTAACGCAGAGTACCTCCTTTTTGGTGGTCACTGCTGCCTCGGCCACTCGTTTGCCATTTTGGATGAAGCTGCTTCCATCGAACAGTTGTTGGCATTTCCCCAAAAGCTGGTCAGTAAGATCAGCCTGTAGGTTCTGCTGCAGTTCAAGGATGTCAGCGCACTCATGGAGAGAGGTGTCCTTTGTTCCTCCGGATCATCATCAGGCATAAGGGTGGCTGGGTTTAAAGCTGAAGAAGTCTTGAATATCATTGATTCTGGGTCTAGAAGCAGGGCTAGACAGTAGAATTCTGACATTTGAGAGCCTTTTTTTAGGAGGGGTTTTGATAAGAGTTTCTAAACTGTGAGAGGTTACCACAGAAATCACTTGCCCAAAGCATGTTTCTTCACTTCCTTAAGTAACATTGTCACAGTAGCTAGTATTTTAAGGCAGGGGGGCCATACTCCTGTTACTGAATCAAGTCTTTTGGAGAGGTAGGCTATAGGCCTCTTTCAAGGGCCAATGTCCTGAGTTAGGACTCCTTTGGCAATGTCCCTGAGTTTATCTATGAACAAGATGAAAGGCTTGGTAACGTCAGGGAGTCCCAGGGCTGGGTCCTCTGTCAAGGCCCGCTTGAGCTGTTGGAAGGCCTGTTTACATTTATCAGTCCAGTTCAGCGAATTTTGAGTTTCTCCCTTATGGGAGTCATATAGAGGCAAGTTTCCAGTAAAATTTAGCCTACAGTATCCAACTGCCTCCAGAAAGTCTCGTCTGTAACACCTTGGCTATCTTTTTGTAAAAGTTTTTTAGTTCTCAAAGACCTTTTTGTGTTATCTCTATTAACTGGCTGAGGGGCATTTCCTTAAACCTCTCAAACCTTTGTAATTTTTGTCTAACATGTGGGGCCGACTGAGTTACAAAAAGAACAACTGGCGATATTGGGAAACCTCCTTACATTTGGATGTCCAGTCAGGGTGGCACAAAAGGA
This sequence comes from Cavia porcellus, assembly GCF_034190915.1. Lineage (NCBI taxonomy): Eukaryota > Metazoa > Chordata > Mammalia > Rodentia > Caviidae > Cavia > Cavia porcellus. The sequence goes on from NW_026947515.1 coordinate 9,156,732, forward strand.
GAACATGGTTTTGGCATTCCGGATCAGAGAGCCGGCTTCATCTGGATGGCACACTGCTTTTTGTCCAAGGGTGTCACGTGGCAGGCCATCATTTTACTAAAATTATATTTTTAACAAAAAGGGCTTTTTCATAGGTAACAAAATTGTGCTGCATAATCTCCCAGATGTTTACAGCACATGTAAGAACTTGTATCTTATTTCTAGTATCACCTATCATCTCATTTTAATGAAAACATTTTGCAGCAAAGTACAATCTTTTGAATACCTTTACCAAAACTGATCTAATACTGTCAAATTCTGAACACATTTACTTCTTGTCAAACCTGTTATTTGTAGTACTATAAACCAAGACAAATAAAATTCACATCCTCTTGAGCCTTCTACAACTTACAATAATACCTCTCAAACTAAACTTTAATCTTTTTCTACATTCTGGCATAGCCAGACACCTTTACTTGAAGACCACTCTCTTTGTCCCTCTTTTTACTATTACCAGTCAATTACCTTTTTTCTCACTTCTCAGACAACATCAAAACTCTCAACAAAACCCTTGAAGTCACCTTCTAGTAGTCCAAAACATACTTATTTTATGTCTTTTTACCACATAAAAATGCTGTATTTTAAAAACAAAACTGTAACCTTTTAACTGGCTCAAATATAGTACCGCCTGGTTTTTACTTGGCAAAGTTGACATGACTCTTAACAACCATAGATATATATATATGTGCACATGTTTACATTTTCACCAGAGAAAAAAATACTCCTTTTAAAAGGCATGCCGAGGTTGCAAGCAATCAATTGAAGTCTTACATATTAAACAAGGCGCCACAACATTAAAGACACAAACAAAGGGAGCTTCTTGCATAGTTTGGTCAGCTAAAGGAAATAATTTTTCTTATCATGAACCTTGAATCCAATAAGCCATATGGATCCTGCAACAGAAATGAGCAACAAGCCCCTAAGTTAGTAACAAGTTTAAACAGGCAACCAAGGAGAGGGCGGAGGAAGGAAGGGTTTTACCCACGGTGGGGGCTCCTCCCTGAGGTCCATACCAAAATGTAGGCGACCCGGTCAGGGTGGCCCTCTCGTCTGGGGCGGAAGATGATGTTCTTAACTGCTAAGATGAGGGGAAGGTGGAAAGTCCCCTCCAGTGGCCAACCCACGGAGAATGTGGGCCACTCAGACGAGCAGAAAGTCTGCCACTTACTTTTTTAACCTGTAAGGAGAGATTGTGAGCCCTCTCTCAAACCTCTGACCAATGGTCGAGGCTGAGGGACAATGGGGACGATGTCGTTTGGCCCATGATGTTCTGAAGACAAAGACTGGTTAGCGTACATGCGACACAACAAATAACCGTTCACAACAGTCACAACACACAGGACAAACAGGCCGGCCACCTCACTCTCACGCATTAGTTTCACACCAAACAAGTCACCTTAGGGGGTGCCTCCAGATTGGCCCGGACGGACCACAGATTGGGAATGAAATTCCCCAGATTGGCCCAGACGGACCACAGATTGGGCCCCAGATTGGCCCAGACGGACCACAGATTGGGAATGAAATTCCCCAAACCGATAGGAAAATCCTATCGCAGATGGTGAGTCATGGAAAACCGTGTGGGGCGTCCCCCAGTCACCAGAGAACAAAAACAGTACCGGTAGATTGATCCTCAGAGTAAAAATAAGAAGCGACCGGTCATACTCACCCATCGCAGAGCTGTTGAGGTCACCTCCTGTGAGACGTGCTATCTCGCTAGGGCCTCCAAGATGTTAGGGCCGACGCCACAGGGAAAGAGACCCCAAGGACTCAACTCTTGGTGAGGGAAAAAAGTTTATTTCCATGCGCATGGGGTCCTCCAGGCAAACGAGTTCGGAGGGCCCTGGGGGGAATCTGTGCAGGGTTTTTAAGGGCACAAGCGGGAAGGAAGCAGGTTTACAGAAGCAAATCGCATTGGTTAATTTTGAACGGCGCAGGACTTGGCAGATGCTGATTCGAGGGGTCTGGGGCTGAGTAACCACGGAGACTGAGGGTCCTGGTCTGATCTCAGAGTGCCAGGTACAACTCGGTCTCGTTTGAACAGCACATTCCTTTACTTATCTTTATCTTTACAGAGGACAGAACATCTTGTGGTTAATGACTAGCAGATGTATTCCTTCCTGTCCTGCTCCGATATCTCAAGGAGGAATTAGGGAGTGAAACATTCCTTACAGCTCTGTTCTATAGCTCGGGGGGGTTACATTACAAACGGGGAGTCGATTCTCTCACTATCATTTGGGATCCTCTCTTACAGGAAGGTATTCCTTTCCCTGTTTATTGTTGACTCAGAAGGAAGGCAGTAGAGCAGGAGTCAATCAGTGATTAAAGGGCAGGCTATATGAACTGTCCAATCAGGTGGGCCATTGCTGGCTGTGACTTCTGTCTCTTCCAGTGTCTCAGGATGATTTATCTGTTCTGAGTATAATAATGGTAGCAAAATGTTTGCTGGATCTCATTTAGTACTTTTGATGTCCTGTGGCCTGATTAGCAAAGATCCTGAGAGATCCTGGAACCATGGAATAGTGAGTTTGTGGATGGGTGCCCAGAAGTAGGGTGGATTGGGTGAAACCAGTTACAAGTATTTAGGAGTACTTCCAGTGTCTGGAGCTCCAGGTATTTAGTTAGCTTCAGCTCCTGAGGTCCTCCAGCACTGACCTTGTGTCATTCACTGGCCCTTTTGTCTCTTGCTGTTGACAAGGGTGATTTGGGGTCCCCAGTACCCTGGCTTCACTATGACAGCCGTAGACTCAAGTATCGTCTTTGAAATTCATTGCTAGCCTGGTAACTCTACCATCTTAGGCACTGGAAGGAGCTTGGGAAGACCCTGACTATGATGCTTTTTGTAGCTTGTAGAGCAGTAATGAGCTAGGTCTCTGCTCTCTTTCCTCAGAGTAGCAGATCTAGAATGTCCGGAGTTTATTAATGTCTGTAATGCAGGGCCTCATAGCCACAATGGCTCAACTTAAACTTGGGCTTTGTTGTATTTATAGTGATCTCCTCAATTTATACTATGTTCTCATATTTCCATCCTCATGACAGGTAGTGGCAAAGTTCCTGAGAATGCAAAGATGTGTAGTAGTGTGCCTCAGTGGAAAAAGGCTTCCCAAACAACTTGTGAACTCCTGTGGATTATACAGATCAGTGCAAAATAATTTCTGGTAACTCTACAATCTTCATTAATGCCTGTAATGCATTTCCATCTTCATGACTTGTGGTGGCAAATGTCCTGAGAATTCAGAGATGTGTAGTAATGTGCCTCGGTAGAGGCAGGCTTCCCAAACACCTGGTAAACTCCTGTGTATTATACAGAACAGTGCAAAATAATTTCTGAACATACTTAATTATTTAGGTGGCACCCCTGCTCACAGACTAGGTTTGTGAGAACAGCCATAGAGTTTTGAAGTCTGAGAAAAATGAAGCAAATATGAAAGTGTTATCAAGGACGGGGTAAAAATTTGTGAAGGACAAATTCCAAAAAGGGCTACCTGTTAAATTCTCATCAAAAAATGCTGAAATTTAGGCATTTGCATGGACATATACACGTGATATCCTTCTGAATGGAAAGTAAAAGGTGTGTCATCTCTGAATTAAGAGCTGATTTATTGGCTTGGTTGTTCATAGTTTAAATATGGAAATGCTCTGCAATGGAATTTACTAAGTGATGTAAAGGAGAAGCTCTAAACAGAAATTTTGCAGTGATATCAATAGTTAGGCATGAAGGGTTTCCTGCTGAGGATCCATCAGAGGAGTGTGGAAAGGATGTACAAGTGACTGACAGAATGCAGGAAGCCAATAGCAGGACATACAACAGAGAGGGTCTTCACTGAAATTCAGGTAGTTCTTAGAGTAAGTGTGAAGTTAAAGCTGGGTTTTGATTGCTTACTTGAGGTGATCAACACCAGCTCTGGCAACAATCAGTATTTCACATCCTTGTCAACCCATGAATTTTCTGTTCCATACTTGAGATCTAATTTGGATTATCTCTAATTATGCCACAGTGTCATGAAGGTAAAATGTGGGGTTTTTTTGTACCAAGGATCAAACTCATGACCTATGCTTTCCAGGCAGGTGTTCATGCCACTGAGCTAAATACCCAACTATGAAAGTGTTTTCTTTGTTGTATGGAAGATATCCACATTGTTTCTCAGAAAGTGTTGAATATTGTTGGAATTTTTCCATATTATATGGCTATAATTTTTAAAAACAAACCAAAGGTGTCTTATGCAGTCTCTTTTCAAGATTCACTTTGTCTGTGGGGTGACACAGTCAGGGTTTCTCTATTTTAGCCAGCTCTGTAACTTAGTATAACCCCAAATTCAAGGAAGAAGTCCTTCACCAGCCTCACAAGATATATTCCTTATATCTGAATTGAAAGTGAACACTTGGTGACAGTGAGCTATAAATTACAGCTTGGGCCTGGTTCCATTTTGTATACTTATTTTTTAAAAACAGCATTTTCCAGTAACATTTGAGTTATTATTTGTGTACCATATTGGATGGTATTTATGTTTTGTTCTATGAAACCAAATTCATGTTTCAAAATGCTGCTGAAGTATATTAAGAACAAAGTACTCACTGGCCTAAATGAGATTAGAAGAGACATTATCTGCAGCCTATCAAAATGATTGGTGAGATTTTTTTTTCTTTTTTTTTAAATTTTGAAAGTGGTAAAATACAACAGAACAAGGCAGAATAAGGCCAACTAAGATCATACAGTGAAATTGGTACACAACTTCACAACTGGTTACTGCGTTAACAGTAATAGGTATCACAGTATATTGTATTATCTTTATAATAGTTGTTCGTTTTTTTTTTTTTTTGTCTTTTTCCTTTTTATCAGTACCAGGGATCGAGCCCATGACTGTCTGCTTGCAAGGCAGGTGCTTATGCCGCTGAGCTAAACCCCCAGCCCCAATAGTTGTTCTTTCAAACACGTATATCAAAATGAGATGAAATACAGAACATTATAGTACTTATCAAAAGAGAATATTGAATAGAGCAATACCATTAACCAGAAAAGAGCAAAACAGTAATAAAAATATTCACCTTCAAAGAGATAGTAGAAGGAAGTCCCCCTTATTTGTTATGGTCTGCTTCCCAGGAGACACTCAGATTTCTGGTTCCCAGTTGCTAACGGGGGGGGGGTGACAGGAGAAGAGGGGTAGGGAAGTGGGATGTTTGATTCTAGGCCATGCATCAGTAGGTTAACTATTGCTTAGTAGGGAGACAGGCTGGTTGTTTTGTTTAACAGCATCCTAAGTTCCCACATGGCATGGATCTCAGGAGCTGCTGCTGGTTCTCCCACTGGAAGGGCAGCATTCTGCCAGACCTCCACCACTTACCAGGGAGAAGTGGTGCTTGCTTGCTTTCCAAGTGTCCTAAATTCCATCATGGCATGGATCTCAGGAGGTGCTGCTGCTTTGCCCCCTGGATGGGCCACAGTCTGCCACACCGCCACCACGTACCAGGGAAGGGAGGTGCTTGCGTGGCTTCCCATTTGATTGAGGGGATATTTATCTGCCTCTGTGCTTTGTAGATGCTGGTCCTGCAGGCTTCTCACTGTGAGCTCTGCATTAGAGACAGTACACAGGGAATATTGCAGTGACTCAGCACAAGAATCAGTGCTCCTATTTGGCTGTTACATTAGCAGTGAGTTGCAATCTAGCATCAAATTTGCTGTCTTCAAAAATGTGTATATACACAAAATTAATGACCAAGACATGGATTAAAATTTGAAGAAATCAGTCTTCATTCAGCTGTTTTGTTTGGATGTATTTGTTTAGTTTTGTTTCATTTTATTGAGACAAGCTTTCTATATGTACATCAGCTAGATTTGAACACCCTATGGAGCCTAGAATTGCCCTGAACTCACTGAAACCATCCTGCCTCAGCCTTTTGAGTGCTGGCATTATAGATATATACCACCACACTTTGCTTTTGATTCAGATTTGTAGGAGAGAATTTAAGATATCCCAAACCTGGTGTCTCAACCTTCATGTGAGAAATATATGTATGATCCTTTAGGAGGTGGTGAGCTTTGAGGATGTGGTCGTGAACTTCAGCAATGAGGAGTGGACTTTGCTGAGTCCATCCCAAAAGAAGCTCTACAGAGATGTGATGGGCAAAACCTTTAGGAACATGATTGAAATAGGTAATGACAAAATACTTTTGTCACTCATGCTGTCAGAATGTTGTATGTCACTGTTTCATTAAAAACAATGTGAAAATATTTTTAAAAATAGCTCAGACCTGGACACATTATATCATAACTCTAAACAAAATCTATTAATTTGTATGTATTATTCTAATGAGCGCTGGTATTTCTATGTCTACAATTCAGGAGGACTTGGGGATATCCAGGAAGCTGAAAAAGAATGCAAAATTTACTGGAGATACTTAAGGTAATTTGCACTCATAAGGAGAAGGAATGTTCCTGAGTAATTAGTGAGTCAGCAGAAAAATACCGCCAAAGAAATGAGGCACCATTCAATTTATTTTCAGTAATATTCTCTGAAGACGTATAAGGTAGGGTATGTATAATGAGTGGATTAAATCAAGAAAATGTATGACATTGCATATAGATGTGTATGAAAGGCATACACTTTGAGTTATGACATTCTCTCTTCAGTTTTTCTACCCATATATACATGTGAATACAACACATTCATCATCTAAAAATTGCTGAGATTGCATTAGAATTTGAAATAAAATGGAGTTCTTGTGTTTCCAAGCCATGCTCTAAAGAATCAGCCATTCTGACTAAAATTGTTAGAAGGCTGGTAGAATGTTGATTGCACACATTCTGAATATCAGTGTGCAGTTGTCTGTAGAAATTGACCCCCTCATACTTGTCCTGGATGTATTTTTAAAAATCCAAAATGCACATAAAATACTGATACATGCTTATTCATATATAAAGCAGATCAAGATATAATAGATCAGGCCTTGAAGAAGCTTATCTATCTATCAATGGATTTGTGGAGAAGGAAAATGTTAATATACTCTTTGTGATTGTGCATTCTTGTAAATCCTGCACACTAGGAATCATATTTTGCAGAATTGCAAATTCAAGTTCAAATGTCACAGCTTAATGATCAGTAAAAATCTCTTAAAACATATTTAAAAAGCTATAGATTTTATGCTAATAGCTGTTGTTCATTCCCAGCATGGAAAAGAAAAAATTGTGTTATATAATGTCAAAAAATAAAGAATATAATGTCATTTGCCATAAGAAATAGGTGGTTCTTTCTCCCATCAATTCAGTGAAATAGCTCAGCTATGAAACCTAAAAGTTCACAGGGTTTCTCTTAGATGAGAAACCAAAATATAAATTGTGGAATGAAATGAAAGAGTTAATAGAGAAAAGTAAGACTGACCATATGGAAAAGGCAACTACAGGTTAAGGGCAGAAGGGAGATTGTGATGGGGAAACATATCAGAATGATCTGTATGTGATACACATACGCACCCATGCCCAAAGTGAAGATAAAGATTCTGCATTTCAAAAGGTACCAAATTTTAAGATTTCCAAATGTGTACCAGTCTTTTGGGAATGGTTGTTTTCAATATGTCTTACAAGGCCATTGTGTTACTTCATGGTCAGAGTTTCTTAGCAGGCATTAAAAACAGAACTTTACATTAATGCAGTCATTAAACTGAGACCCATTTCACTGTGAACGTTTCTTTTTTTATTTAATGTATGGAGAGACTAAAAAAACAAAATAAGTAGAAATGATACCACTTTCAAAGTGAAAATAAACAGTAAGAAATCTGAAGACAGTGATGACATATGCTGCTCATAGAAATAGTTAATGAAATACAAAAGTGAAACATATGTTGTGGGGATTCAAACAGCGAGACTGCAAACTATTTTGTTCAAATCTCCAATAAAAACTTAGTGATATGGTTATCAATCCGATATGTGATTTTGTTTTTTTAACAGAAATGACAAGGTAGGGAAATCCTATGGACATACATCTTGGAATCAGTGTAAAGAAGTATTCCTTTGTACTGCAGAAGGTAATGTGAATGTGAAAGAAGCAGAAACACACCACCATGTTCAGATCCATGAAAAATATGGCAGTGGGGAGAAACCCTATGTATGTCAGCAATGTGGAAAAGGGTTCACCAAGTCTCGACATTGTAAGCAACATGAAATAATTCACACTGGAGTGAAACCATATGTATGTAAGAAATGTGGGAAAGCTTTTAACACACGGGCAAATTGTCAAATACATGAAAGAATTCACACTGGAGAGAAACCCTATGTATGTAAGCAATGTGGGAAAGCTTTTAACACAGAGACAAACTGTAAAATACATGAAAGAATTCACACTGGAGAGAAACCCTATATATGTAAGCAATGTGGGAAAGGTTTTACCCAACATGGAGCTTGTAAGCAACATGAAAGAATTCACACTGGAGAGAAACCATATGTATGTAAGCAATGTGGAAAAGCTTTTAGCACATGGGCAAATTGTAAAATACATGAAAGAATTCACACTGGAGAGAAACCCTATGTATGTAAGCAATGGTAAAACTAGTATATATAAGCATTATTAGAATTTTTTGAGCACAAGTACATATTGCATAATGCATGAAAAACTTCACACTGGGAAGAAAACTTATATCTGTAAGGAATGTGGGAAAGGTTTCAGCAGAAATGCTCATTGTACAATACATGAAAAAATTTACAATGTTGAGAAACCCTGTTTATGTGAAGAATGTGGGAAAGCTTTCACCACACATGGATTTTGTAAAATTCATCAATGACTCCACTCTGGTGAGAAAACCTATGTATATAACAATGTGGCAAAGCTTTTACCACATACAGTCATTGCAAAACACATGAAAGAATTCACACGGGGAAGAACCACTGGCTACGTAAGCAAGTGGAGACACTTTCAGCAGCCAGATTGCAAGTGAAATACGTGAACAAGCTCACACAAGAGATAAATGCTATGTGTTATGGGAATACTCGAAGGACACATGATCATTGTTACATATCTGTAAGAGCTCACTTTATCTTATGGGCATTAACAATGTGAGAAATATGGCAATCCATGTTTGTTGTTAAATACATAGAAAAATCAGCACACTTCAGACAGTTTAAATCTAAGTTTACTTTAAAAATTCCAAGTAGACCAGAAGAAATAATCAATACAGAAGTTTGATGTCAATATTTCTTCACAAATTTTACAGAAATGACAAATCTGAAATGGAGCTCTACTCAAGTACATATTTTGTGTGGTTTTCAGTTAATCATATACCTCTTTAGATTTTTTAAAGTGTCTTTGTGCTTCAACATGACATCTTGTAATTAAACATGGTAAACTGTAATGGGCTTTTCACTTTCAAGTATGGATAGTGTCTATGTACTTAATATTTTGTCTTTAAACCTTAATTTTTATATTTTTGTGAATTATTTTTATTTAAAGAAAAAAACCAAAAAGTGTAGAAATAATACAGAAGTTCTGAAAAATAATAAATAAGAAATCACTAGTTGATTAGTTACATATTGTCATCTTAGAAGTAATTATTCAAGTTACAAAATGTAAGCATACAAAGTGATATTCAAATAATGACACTGCAAACTGTTCACCTCAGTGATCCACCAAAAACTTATTAATATGCTTATCTGTTCTACAAACTTGTTTTTTATCTTAAAGATGGTAAGATTAAACATGACAAAACAGAACAGTTCATAAAGAAACAAGTAAAGGAAACACAGGTTTCAAAGCAAGTCCACTGAGATGTTCATTTTCTATCTTACTGTCTCTAGTTTTCTTCAAAATAGTTGTTCCATCTTCACAAGCATTGAATATATACTGAACATTATAGAACTAATCAAATAATTACAAGATGATGCAGGCTTTTTTGATCTTCAAGACTGATTTTGGGGAAGTTGATAATGATTACCATAATGTGTCTCATTCTCTTCTTAGTAGACATCTTTATTTTTATGTATGCTGAAATTGAACATAAGAGACTAAACTAATATCACTCTGAACAGTGAATAACAGTATCCTGAGAAGGAGAAAGGTGAGGAATTGCCTTTAAAAAAAGAAGGCAGAGCACATTGTGAAAAGTGTATGAGGATTTAAAAGCTACAGTAGTTCTGTTGCTCTGTTTAGTTTGATTATATTTTGTTCTGGTCTGTCTACTCATATTAGATTTGAGGGCACAGAGAGGTAACCCAAAAATGGCAGGTTATACCATGATGGTAATTGTCCTTAATTTCCTATTAACTAAAACTGAAACCCTGTATTAGTAACATTGTCTTACTATGACTGATCTTATTTTAAGCTGGTTTGTTTGAATGTTATTTGGCCTTGACTGATTTTATTCACATTTGGTATGATTGCTGTTATCAAGTCCAAGAGTAGAGGCAACTACTCTGAAGATGATAAGACCTGAAAAATATATATTGTGGGGCTGGGGATTTAGCTCAGTGGCTTAAGCCCCTGCCTGGAAAGTGTGAGGTCATTAGTTTGATCCCCAGTACCAAAAAATAAATAAATAAAAGATATAAATTCTAGGTTTAACTTTTTTATTTAAGGAGAAAAAAAAAAGAACATAAAAAAGCAAAGCAGTAAAAGTGTACAAATAATAAAGAGTTTCAAGAATAAAATACAGTAAGAAACCACTAGTTAATAGGATACATATTGTCTTCTTAGAAACAGTTGTCCAAATTATAAAAATTAAAGCATATAAAGTGAACATTCCTACAGCGAGACTGCGGACAATTCTGTTCAATTATCCAACAAAAGCTCAGTAATATGGTTTTCCTTCCAACACACTCAAACAGACACTTAGTTCCCTTAGACCACCTTCCTTTCCTCTCTTCTTCACAATAACAATTACACTTTTGTGTTTTTTTTACTCCCATAGTTCTTATTAGTTTTTTGAAGAGAACAAAACCTCAAGTGAGTTAACAAAACAGAGTTGGTTAGAACATAAGGATGGGCATAGTACTTGATGCAAAAATAGAATATCAGGTGATCAAAAATGGTTACCACTGTGCCTCTTGCTATTTTTAAAGAGAGTTCCCTATATCATCAGGTATAATAGAATTGATCAAAACAGTACAGAACAAGACCAATAAAATCTACACTGGAAACCTTACAGAATTTCAAAAGAAGATAATAGTCAAACCATAATGGGCATCATAGTAAATCTTATTACCTACAAAGTGGTTGCCTATACTCTCAAACTTGATACTATCAAACAAAATAGAATATAGTAAAATCAGGCAGAACAAGATGGGAAGAGCAATACTGGGGTTAAAATCAGGTTAATAGGAAAACAAAAAAAGTTACTATAATACATCCCACTATTTTTTAATTTAGTTTTCCTTTAATTGAAGAAAAATAGAATAATTTTTTTTAAAAAAGGGTAGAGATTGAGATAAAAGAGACATTGTAATAGAACAACACAGGTCAGAACTGAACAATTAAAGCATCATTTGGTTTCACCACCAGGTAATCTAACATAATAGTAGTCACCATAGTGCCTCTTTCCTTGAATTATTTGAGTATAATTTTGTATACTATAGAATCAATTACATCAAGACAGTGTGAAGCCATTCAAGACAATGAAAGAATTACAGGGTATTTAGAGCCAGTTAGAAAATGAACAACAATTTCTATATTATCTCTTTGCCTGTAAAAAATTGTTTTGTACTATCACAGTAAAATATATTAAGATACAGCATGTTAAATCCAGTGGAAACATGTACAACAATTTGATGGGAGTTCCAAAGGAGATGATATTAAATCAGCACTAGCTTTTATGATGTGTTATTTTCTTCAGAGCAGCTATTTTTGGTACTAAAATCGAAAAACCCAGGGTAAAACCATTGTACTTAATGAGTGAAAACCTTATATGGATTCAAACCAATATGACTGGGTATCATGATTACCACATACTTCTATGTATTATCATTTCTTATACTAAGGAATATATTTGGTATTTATACATGTGAGTTTGATTCATTTCACTTATGAGTATGGTCTCAGTCTGTGTCCATTTATTTATATGTCAATGTGATCATTCTTTATAGCTGAGTAGTTCTCCATTGTATAAAAACACCATAACTTTTTTATCCATTCCTCAGTTGATGGACACTTAGGTTGTTTCCAAGATCTGGCTATTACAAACTGTGCTGCTATAAAAATGGGTGCACATATATCACTGTGGAATGATGCTTTCAGTTCTTCTGTGAATATGCCTAGAAGTAGAATAGCTGGGCCAAAAGGTGCTTCCAGTCCCAGCTTTCTGAGAAATCTCCAGACTGACCTCCACAATGGTTGTACCAGTCTACACTCCCACCAAATGTGCAGGAGAGTTCCTTTGTACCAAGAGCGTCTCCAACATTTGTTGTTGGTGGTTTTCTTGATCTTGGCGATTCTTTCAGGAGTGAGATGAAATCTCAGTGTGGCTTTAATTTGCATTTCTCTAATGACCATTGATGGTGAACATTTTTTCATGTATTTATTTGTCATTTGTATTTCTTCATCTCAAAATTGTTTATTTATTTCAGATGCTCATTTTTGGATTGGGTCTTTGAATTTTGGTGATCTCCTTTTTAAAAATGCTTTATATGTTTTAGACAGAAGTCCTCTGTCTGAGGGGCAGTTCACTAAGATTTTTTCCCAGTTTGTGGGTTTTCTTTTCACTACACTGGAGATTTCATTTGATGTGCAGAAACTTTTGAATAAGAGGCGATCCCAATTACTGATTCGGGGAAGCATTTCCCATGCGGTTTGAGTCCTGTTCATCAATTCTCTACCTACTCCTATGTCTTCAAGGTTTTTACCTAATTATTTTCCAATAGATTTAGTGTTTCTGTTTTAATATTTAGATCTTTGATCCATTTAGATTTTATTTTCGAACATGGTGATAAGCATGGGTCTAGTTTTAGTTTTAGGCATATGGAGAGCCAGTTTTTCACCACCATTTATTAAAGAGAATGCCATTCTTCCCGTGAACATGTTTGGCCCCTTTATCAAAATAAGGTAGTTGAGTGTGTTTGTAGTTGTGGTTGTATCTTCTCATCTATTCCACTGATCTTCAGCTCTGTTTTGGTTCCAGTACCATGTTGATTTTACTACAGTTGCTTTGTAGTATAACTTCAAGTCAGGGATTGTGGTGCCTCCTACCTTGCTTTTGCTGCCTCTAACTGTCCTTGCTATTCTAGGTTTCTTCTCATTCCAGATGAATTTTAGGAGTGATTTCTTAAGTTCTATGAAGTATGTTCATGGTATATTTATCGGGATTGCATTGCATCTGTATAAAAGTTTTGGGAGAATGGCCATTTTCACAATATTTATTCTTCCTATCCATGAGCAAGGGATGTCTTTCCATTCTTTGAGATAATCTTCAATTTCATTTTTCAATGTGTTATAATTTTCCCTGTATAGGTCTTTCACTTCTTTCATGAGAGTAATTCCTAAATATTTCATTTTCTTGGTTGCTAGTGTGAAAGGTGTGGCCTCTCTTATTTTTGTCTCTGTGACTTTGCTGTTAGTGTATAGGAATGCTATTGATTTTTGAGTATTGATTCTGTATCCAGCTACATTACTGAATTTGTTTATTATATCTAGGAGTCTTTCAATGGAACTTCGGGGATCTTCTATATAAAGTATCATGTCATCTGCAAATAATCATAATTTAACTTCTTCTTTTCCTATCTTTACGCCTTTTATTTCTCTCTCTTTTCTAATTGCCCTGGCCAGTATTTCCAGTGCTATATTAAATAGGAGCTGTGATAAGGGACATCCTTGTCTTGTGCCTGATTTTAAAGTAAAGGCCTTCAGATTTTGATCATTTAATATGGTAATGGCTGTTGTTTTGTCATTGCCGGTCTTAATTATATTGAGGTAAGGACCATCTATTCCAATTTTCTGCATGGTTCTTATCATAAATGAATGTTGGACCTTATCAAAAGCTGTTTCTGCATCTATAGTAATGATCATGTAATTATAACTTTTGGCTCTATTGCTATGGTGTAGTACATTTATTGATTTACATATATTAAACAATCTCTGCATGCCTGGGATTAATCTCACTTGGTAATGGTATATGATCTTCTTGTTAATGTGGTGCATCCTATTTGGCAATATTTTATTGAGGATTTTTGCATCTTTGTTTATTAGGGAGATTGGTCTGTAGTTCTCTTTTTCAGTTGGGTCCTCCTCCGGTTTTGGTACTAGAGTGATATTTGCTTCTAGGAACAATTTATGAAGGAATGCTTGCCTTTGCATTTCAATGAAGAGTTTGAGGAGTGTTGGCATTAGGTCTTCTTTGTATTTCTTGTAGAATTCTTCAGTGAATCCGTCTGGGCCTGGGCTCTTCTTTGTAGGTAATGATTTTATTACGTTTTCAATTTCATTGATAGAATTTGGGTTATTCAGTAGTTTTACATCTTCATGACCTAGCTTTGGTACTTCATATGCTTTAGGAATCTGTCTATTTCTTCTGTGTTATAAAACCTTTGAGAGTAGATGTTTTTGAAATAGGTGTTGATGATCTTCTGTATTTCAATAGGGTCTGTAGTAATTTCACATCTTTTATTCCTTATTGCATAGATTTGAACTTTTTCTTCCATTTTTAAAATAAGGTTGGCTAGGGGCTTTTCAATTTTATTTATTCTTTCAAAGAACCAGGTCTTTGCTTCATTGATTTTTTGGATTTTTTTTTTTTAGTCTCTATTGCATTGATTTCTGCTCAGATTTTTATAATTTCTTCTCTTCTTTTGGCTTTGGGCTTGACTTGCTCTTCTTTTTCTAGATGTTTGAGGTATAACATCAGGTTATTTATTTGTATTCATTCTGTTTTCCTAATGTGGAAACTCGTGCAATAAATTTTCCTCAGAGGACAGCTTTGATTGCATCACACAGATCCTGGGTACATTGTATATGTATTTCCATTTGTTTGTAGGTATTGTTTAATTTCTTCTTTAATTTCCTCTGTGACTCACTGATTACTCAAGAGTGTTATTCAGTTTCCATGTGTTTGTGAGATTTTTGCAGTATCTTATCATTAATTTCTAATTTCATAATGGTATGGTCTGATAGCATGCAAGGGATAATTTCAACCCTTTTGCATTTATTTAAATATGCTCTGTGAATTAATATATTGTCTATTTTAGAGAATGACCCATGTAATACTGAGAAGAATGTGTATGCTGTTGTTGTTGGGTGGAATACTCTGTATATGTGTTAAGTCCATTTGTTCACAGGTTCAATTCAGTTCTTTTTTTTCTTTGTCATTTTCTGTCTGGTTGATCTGCCAATTGGTGTCAATGGTGTGTTAAGATCTCCTGTTAGAATTGTGTTAATGGTAATTTGATTTTTCATTTTTGTTAGTACTTGTTTTATATAACTGGGTGCTCTGCAGTTTGGTGCATATAAATTTAAGATAGCTTTCTCTTCCTTTGGAGTTTTCCCCTAACCAGTATGTATTGACCTTCTTTATCCCTTCTGATCATTATTGGCTTGAAGTTCACATTGTCTGCAAACAAAATAGCTACCCCCCCTTTTTTTTGTTTCCTGTTGCATGAAGTATTGTTTTCCATCCTTTGACTTTCAGTCTGTGAATATCCTTTTGGGTTTAGATGGATTTCTTGTAGACAGCATATGTTTGGATTTGGTTTCTTAATCCATTCTGCCAGTCGGTTTCTTCTAATTGGTCCATTGAGACCATTTACATTAATGGTTAGAACTGTTATATATTGGTTTATTGTTGACATGTTATCTTTCTGCTGTTGTGTCCTTATCTTTCTGCTCTTTTTAACTGTCTGTTTTGTTTAGTGCTTTTTCCCTAAATGTATCTAGGCTGTCTTTCAGTATTCTTTGCAGAATTGGCTTGGTGATCATGAAGTTTTTCAGCTTTTCTTTGTCATATAAGTATCTTATTTCTCCATCGAGTTTGAAGGACAGTTTTTCAGGGTACATCAGTCTAGGTTGGAAATCATTTTCCTTTAGGATCTGAAATATTTCACTGGATGCTCTTCTTGACTTCATTGTTTGTGCTGAGAAGTCTGCTGTGCTTCTGATACTTTTCCTTTATAGGTGATCTGTCTCTTCTCTCTGACAGCTTTTAGTATTCTATTCATTTGCTCAATTTCTGGGATGGTCATTATTATATGTCTGGGTTTAGATTTATTCCGGTTATGGCTATTTGGATTTCTATATGCTTCATTGATCTTCATATCAGTTTCCAATCTCATGTTTGGGAAATTTTCAGCTATTACTTCTCTAAATATCCTCTTGACATCCTTTACATTGTCCCCTTCTTTTTCATTTATCCCTATCAACCTTATGTTGTCCCGCTTTGCATCATCTTGCAGGTGTTGAATAGTTATTTCCTGTTTTCTTGTTATTTTTAAAAGATCTTTCCTTTCCTGTTCACTGGCTGCAATCTTGTCTTCGAGGTCTGAGATTCTATCTTCATATTCATTGAGGCAGTTTTTACAACTTTCAGTGGAGTTTTTGATTTCCTGTATATCACTTTGCATCTGCTTTATGTATTCTGTTTGTTTCTTATAGAGTTCATCCAGGGATTCTATCTTTTTGTTTAGTTCCTCCAATTTTTTAACTGTGGCTTCTTCTAATATGTTCAGAATCTCCTTCATTTCTTTTGACATTTCTTTTTTTACCTATGAGATTATTTCTAGTTTGAATTTCTTTAATGCTTCCCAAAGTTTCTTCTTTACTTCAGTTACTATTATTTGAGGTATTTCAGTTATGTGGAATGTGTTTTCTTCTATGCACATGGCTCCTAGGCTTTTTTGCGATGGGATGGATGTTTGAAATTGCATTTTGGTCTTTCATTTTGTCATTTTGCTGTATTTTCAAGCTTCAAGTATTGTTCCAAGTGAGGAAGCGAGTTCACCCAGATTGGGATGGGATTCCATGCCTCGGCTGAACTTGCTGGCAAGGTAGGGAGTTCCCCCAGACTGGAATTGGAATCTGTTCCTTGGCCCCACTCGCTGGTCCGGGAAGGAATCTGTGGGCTTATCCCCAGGTGAGGAAGAGAGTTTCCCCAGTCTCAAAAAGGATTCTGTGCTTTTGCCCGACTCCCTGGTTCTGACTTGCTGTTCCCAACTCACTGGTCACAGAGGGCAACCACCTGGTCCCCAGGTGAGGAAGGGAGTTCCTCCAGACTGAGATGGTATTCCATGCCTTGGCCTGACTCACTGGTACTGGCAGGAAACCACGGGTTCTACATCAGGTTTGATTATTAACTGCTTTCACATCCTACAATGTCTTCAAAGTTGTGTTTTTATAAAAATAGCTATATAATGTTATGCTTAATTATATAGTCCCTGATGATGTGGACAATTCTATTGAAAATAACAAGAGAAAGCATAGAAGGTACTGTATATCACCTAATATTGTGGTCTTATATGTCTCTTTCATATCATGATTTTCTAGGAATTTGTTTTGTTGTCTTCTTTTGATCTATTTTCCCCCATAACACAGAAAGCATAGATATACACATAGAGATTCACACATGGGAAGAATTTATAACCTATTTATTAGAACAAATAATATAATGCATAATGTAATGAACAGATACTCTGAAGAAGAAGTGACACTAAGAAACCCAATGCTAATTCTGTAGCATTATGATATAAAATTGAGCAATACTATTATTCACTGTTCAGAGTGATATTAGTCTAGTCTCTTATTTTTTGGGGGGGAATTGTAATATTAACATGGCTTTGTTTTAATCTTTTGATGCACATGCTTCATTTTCTCTTTCATAAATGATGTTTCTGAAGTGGATGCAATATTTGGCATTAAGATATACATTTATAGAAGCTTGGAGCATGTGTTTTTGAAAAAGTTGTGTTCTTTTCACATAACTTGTACATTAATGAATGTTACGTTTTCCAAGTTGTGACAAGACATCTGCTGATTTCCTAGCATCACTGGATATCATACCATGTAAATTATGTTGCCTGATTTTGTTTCTCAGTGGAGCCAATATTTGTCATTTAAGTAAACCTTTGTTTTTCTAACCATCAGAATTTTACTTGTTATGTTTATATTACATCTTTATTTGCTAGTAAGGTTTCCCCACATGTACCAAATGTAAACCATACTACTGTGAATTTCTGATTGTGCCATACTGACAGAATCATAACTTGTCTCCCATAGCACATCACAATATATATATCTCAAGAAATTATAAAATTTGGCATGATTTATGAGTAACCATATTTGAAATCAATTTTTCTTAAATATGGAGTTGTTTTGGGGGGAAAGGTTGTTTTTGGTTGTATCATGCAAATGCCTTTATTTTATTCCTTGATGCTGTGAAAGCATTATATATTTTGTAATTATTACTGTTTTTTCCTAAAATACTGAAGTAATGGCATGAAGGGAAACCTAAATTTTGAGCTGTCAACACAGTAAAAAGTAAATTTGCTAAATTAAGATTCAGATTGTGTTTTGTTTTACTGAATTGTGAATTTATACAATGGCATATCACTTTATTTATAAGGACCAGTGTATGACGTTGGTGTTGTGTAGTGATTATCTTTAAACACATACACTGGGCCATGAGTCCCAGTTGGTTTCCTGTGGTCTGTGGTTTTCACTTCCATTTTAACATTCATGTAATTTGTAACGTGTTTAATGCAGTGTTGTTGAATACAAAATCTGCTTAGGAATTATGTTGTTAAAAACTGTGATGTCATGAAAACACAAGTGAACATTGCAGTAAATACCCCTAATCCAGTGAAAATAGCTTGCCCAAGTCTCAATTATTCTTGGGAAAGTAAATTACTCACCTCTTATGTAATCACCACTAAAACTATATTTATTTTGTACCTGAAGAACCTGATATACTTCACAAAGTAAAAGACACTGTGAAGTAAATTGTCAGCTTCTATGCACTACAGCATGTGGCCAGATCCCCTGCAGCATATTTCTGCATACCATCAATGGGAATATTTGGAGTTTGTATTACAGCTAAAAATAGAATACTGCATCTATAAGAATATATCCTGAGTACATGCACTTTCTCATTTTACCATGAAAGTAAATCTTGCTGGTCCTGTTGATGCATGCTTGTAATGCTAGCACCTCAACGGGCTTAAATTAGTGGAAGAGGAAGTTGAGTCTGACCTACACAATTAGAGTGACCTTGTCTCAAAATATATCTTCAAGTTCTGCAGATGTTGCTTAATGCTTTGGATCTCCTCCCTTTCTTCCCCAGCATCAACATTTTTTAATACTCACAATTGCACATCAGTAGTTGTCTTTTTATCGGTTGGCCATGTAGCAGTTATTCCAGAGAATCACTTGTGAAAAACATTTGTTTTCGCAGTGACCATCCTGAGCATCATTTGGGCAAGTGTCAGTTTAACCCATTCATTCTTGTATTGAATACAGTAGAATTGTCACTTTTATATTCCTTGTTATTTTATAAAAACTAACAAAAATTATGCAATTTTTAATCATTTTGTATTTAAATAATTGCATTGGTAAGGAGTTACCTATAAAGATAAGGCTAAAGATGATTTCTTTAGTTCAAGCATCAGGAGAGAATGAGATGGGAGGATAATTGCTTTGAAGCTGACTTTGGGAGTCAATTGCTAGATGGTTTAGCAGAGTGTGAAACAGTTGTTTTTATGCCTGCATTTGAAGTTTAAGGAAACAAGTACGTTGAGGTCAAGAATATAAAGGTACGATAGGGTAAAATAATCACTACTGCAAATTGTGATTTTTCTTTTACTCAGGAAGTGTACTTTTTTGGTAATTTGTGCAGCAGTCTCAAATATGCCTCTATTGGAGTAAAGCATAGTGAAACATGAAAGATCCAGACATTCCATGTTCTGAATGTAGAGGTATTAAAAAACATTTTTTTTAAATACTATTCCTGCTGTTTTGTGTAGAAAATAAGATACGGTTACAAAAGAAGCAAAAAGGACTTTGTAAGATTTTAATCCTCCTGCATAAGCATACAAGCCACAAAAAAGTCAAACCAAAAGGATGAAGAAATAAAATACAGAATGAGAGAAATTTTGCCTAATACTCCCTGATAGCTGACATGTAAAACCAATAGGAATGTGAAAGGAATGCACATTTTTCAGAATATGTACAAAGTGCAAAGAAATACTTGAAGAACTACTGAGCATTTTTGCACAATAGAGAAATGCAAATAGGGACATCATTTCATTGTAGAGAGAACTAGTCACCATAAGATCTAAAGAACATTCAGAAGACTACAGGAGAAAAGGAATTATTTAATCTTTTTGGTGGAAATGTACGTAAGTAGTTCAAATACTACTGAATTTTTAAAGTATTCAAAAGACTAAAATTAGTAATGCTCATTAGTGCAGTGCTTCCTTTAGTGGGTCTCTTCCTCAAAGAGTTAAGGACATATTGCAGTGATTCATGCAGATTCCTGTTACTGCAGCAACAGTCATTTTTCTGTGGAGAGCAGCAGCAAGCACTGCTCCATCACCACCAAATACCAATGACGAACAACAAATACTCACTAGTGTACTCCATTTGATAAATGATGTGATATTTTATTGTGAAGTTGGCTGTGACTTAGGTTTTCCAGTAGACTACAGGTCAGTGTAAATATGATAGTCATGCTAATGTCACAAGGCCATCACTAGTACTCTATTACGTTCATTAGATTTGATGTATTTATCTTTTTGAGAAAGCATGTTGATATGAAGTTCAGGCTGGCTTTGAGGTCACATTATAACCCAGAGTGGTCTCAAATAATTCTCCTTCCTTAGTGTCTCAAGTACTGGGCTCCACACAAGAGCCACCAGGCCTAGTTTATATTTGGTATATTAAGTGCATATTCAAGATATTTTATTTCAACTGTTTATGTTGTTAAAGTATTTCCATATTTTACCTCCAGCATTTGTAGAAACTTTGGCCTTATTGAGGTGGTGATTTGCATATCACCAGACTCATGACATTGTCTGCTGTGTTCAGAGCTGTCAGTGTACTGCAGTGCAACATAGCTGTACAAAACTGTTTCTTTTTCTACTTTCCTTAGAAAACATTTTTAAAATTTCCATGGATAGTCAGAGAGTCAATAACCCTGGCTAGAGTTTCATGCAAATGCTGATATTTAAGTACAGTGTAGCACTGACCCGAAGATAACTCTCTGTCATCTGAGAGTCTCTATAGTCCTTTCTGTACACACACTTTGTGCCTGTGCCAGCACCTGTTGTGTGTCCCAGAGTCTGCTGCAAGGCCATGGAACACATAGCTTTGTGACCGCCTCTAGACTGTTGTCCTATATGCCACTCTGCTGAGGCAGAGTACAGCTTCTGGCAGGAAGCCAGAGGCTCTGAGGCTCTGAGACAACACTGGTTTTTCTTTTTGTACATAGATAATATAATATTTCTGTAAGAAAGACAACTCTGTTCCATATTTCTACCCAGGAAGACAGAAGATGAATCTGGAGACTGTGGATTAGACAGGTGTGCTGCTCTTCTGCTCTGCCAGCCCGGTATTGGGTGGGAACCTGACAGTGGCCCAGGCTTGTATCCTCCCAGGACCCGCACCAGCCCACAAGGATCTGCCCTCAGGGCTTGTCAGACCCAGTCACACTTGACTTAGGGCAGGAATTGTGTATGGGGATTCACAGTGGTAGTCAGGCCTTAATGTTACTCTGCTGGATTCAGTGAGTCTGAGTGGCTTGTCGCTGAGTCTTGTGACACCTGTCCTGGTCTCTCTCCTGCCTCTGGGTGCCAGAAGGCTGGGGACAGTGAGCCCTGTCCTTTAATGCCCTTGTCATTTGGCATTTGCCCGCAATCATCCTGAAGGCTCTGGGATGAGTGAACCATTTTTTCAGTCATTCCCACATGGTCTACCTATGCGGGATCCTGAGGCTGGGGTCTCATGTCCTGGGAAAGCAGCATAACCTGCTCCCTGTTCACTGTCTTGAGCCAAGTGTCTGTAAAGACCAACTGTCACCAGACCAAGGTGCCTGGTGACCTGAGCCTTCAGAGTTCTGTTTGGACCTGTCACCAAGGAAGTGAGGTCATGCACTGGGGTCCACAGTTTGGCCTTCCTCTGTGATATCACCTTTATTTTTGTTGTGGAACAAATCTATGTCCTCCTTAGAAACAGCAAGTTAAAATGTTAGAAAACTGTGTATACATTTAGACTTTCTGCACTTTGAAAATTTTAATGTAGCAAACATGTAGATGCTTCAGATGTGTCAGGCTGGGTGCCAAACACAAATGTCCATCCAAAGGATCCATTGTCTCGGAGGATGAAAGACACATTTTCTTCTGTTAAAGATTCATCAAATGTTAGGATGACTTCCTTTCTTGGGCTTATCTTGTTTAATTTCAGTTCCATTAGGAAGCAGAATACCCATAATAATTTTACCAAACAATGTGAAGGTCTCATGTTATAAACCCCATATATGAAGGGGAGGAGGATTCATAGCCAGTTTTACTCTCATGTGCTTAGGAAAGATTATTTATTCATCCTTAGATGTTCAACTCAGCTATACACTGTAGTGCTCCAAACTCTGATCTCCAGGGAGGGAGGATAGCAGGTGGTGAGTACAAGGGGAGGTGACATCATCACTCCATACTGATGGACACATTTGCATCACTACTGGAGAAATTGTCTGATAGCTGCTGCTGTCACTTCCTTTCCTAGCACGCCAATCAGACCATGGGCTTTGTGTCCCTGATGGGTAGTTTCCCTTTCCTAGAGGTGATGGTGCTGAGCCTTTTCAGTTGTAATATTCTTTGGTTGGTCTCCTTGAAGCAGTGTTTCCATGCTGGGCTCTCTCTGTGCTGCCAACACCCACTATTATGTGGTTGAACCAAGCACATGCACCTGTCACCCATCTTGTGATGGCCATTTTTTTATATTTTTGGGTCAGACTTCAAAAGGAAGCTGCCACACTCATTCTTACACAAGCATTTGAGCGGATACTGACATTTATTTCAAAGAAAATGCATCATGTTGCTGGTGTATGGATAACTTAGAAATTCTTGCTGTATCTTTGGAAGCAGATGTTTAAACCAGAGTTATGTGGTTTCTTTTTTATTTTGTTTTGTGTTATTTTGCTATACTATATTATGCTCTGTTATGTTATATTATGTTATAGGTTGGTGGGAATTTTGAAAGTCCTTCAGGGTGTTTTCAGTATTTTCTGCTTTGGTTTTGTATAACCAACCTGATGAACTTTGAGAATATCAAAAACTTTGAGGAGTTTTGTTTTGGAGAAAATTTAAAGAGGAAAACACAATCAGGAATGTTGTTAAACACCTGTCATTCCAGGCCTCTGAGGCAGAAAGTTTGTGGTGAGTTTTAGGTCATCCTGGGCTACAAGGGAAGATCAAGGTCAGACTGAACTGCATAGCAAAACCTTGTCTGAAGAAAAAAAGAAAGAAGAAAGAGAGCAAAAAAAAGATAAAAATGAAAAGTCCAAAATTGACTTTCTAGTGAGACATCTTCGTGAGGTTCTCTTGCATGTGTACTTTAGTCAGCACACCTAGCATAAGGTTTACCATCATGGAGACATTGATGTTCTTCCAGGTGTTTGTACTCTTTCAATTTTTAAAAGGCTTTTTACTTAGATGACTGTAGATATGCTGCTGAATATATCCTCTTAGGATTTGGGTAGTTCAGTATGAAGAGATTTTGATCAATCTGGTTTTTTTTCTGTTCTAAATTTATATTTAGTACCAGAATTTGAGCAAGGGATTACTTTTTTATTTTGAAATAATAACAAGAATCATATAAAGATACACTTTTTAAGTGTATAAAAAGATAAAATAAGTATAGATTAATAGTGATTAGTGTACTTTGTTCAGTGACTTCTGAGATTTCTTAAAGATCATTTGGAAAAGCTTTGGTTTGGTACAAATTTTAAGACATGGTCTCACTAATTTTCTAAATTTCCCAGGCTAGGATTAAACATTTCCTCATCATTCCTCCCTGTCCCAAAGTGCTGGGATTACAGGTGTATATTATCCTGAGTTGGCACTTGGTAGCAATATTGTGTATTCATGCAATAAAATGTTTGGCTTTGGTCTTCAGACGCTTTGTAGATGGAGTCACTCTAGTTAAGCTTTCTGTCACTTTCCTAGCCTGCAGCTTCTTTCACAGTGACTAGAACTGAAAATCTCATTAACACTGTTAGTAGATTCTCTTTTCTAACTGTGGTCAGCAGGCACTTCAGAAGATCACTCCAAATGCCTACGGCACTAGGATTGAGGCTTGGTATCTTTGAAACACATTCTCTCTCTCTCTTTTTTTGTTTTTTTGATTCCTCATGGATTTTGATGATTGTTTGAATTCAAATCACAAGAAAGGTGGGAAGGTTAAAGCTACTTGGGGCACACTCCCCTCCAGAAGGCCAGGCCAGTGTAAAAATTTATTTACCCTCCTGGTGTCAGTTGCAAGGTTTTATTTTTTGTTGTTGTTGTTGTTCAATTTCTAGGATTTGAATACAAAGCTTTGCATTGGCTTCTTTGTCTTCCCCTTTTAACACTTTTCTTGTTTTGAGCCAGGTCCTTAATAAATGGCTAAATTGCTGAAGCTCACCTTGAATTTGTGATGCTCCTGACTCTGCCTTCCAGACTGCTAGGATTACAAGCCACACCACCAGACCCAGTCTCATCATAGTGTTGTTAAAAACTTATTGGCTGAGCAAGGAATGGTGAAAATGCCTGTAATGCCTGTACTCAATTGGCTGAGGCAGCAGGATTCCTGGGAGTTCCAGACAAGCCTGCAACATATTCTGAGTTCAGCTCAGGCTACAATGACACAGGGAGACCCTGCCTATAAACAGAAAATGAAAAAATAGGGAAGAAAAGGAAAGGAAAGGAAAGGGAAAGAAAGCAAAGAAGAAATAAATAAAATGCCTAGTGATTTTGTCACTTGCTGTGCATCTGGGCAAGCTGTTTTAGTCTGTGGTCCTTTTCTTCCAGTGTAAAACCCTTTTGACTACTGTTACTTTATAGTTCCTGGAAACTAGTATTTTGATGCCTCTACTTTTAATGTTCTTTCTATGGCTATGTACTTCCTTGTGAATTTTCATATTTTTTTATGTTTCTAGGAAAATGGCACTGATACTTTGACAGGAATGGCACTGAAACACCTGGTTGCTCTGGGTAGCATGTACATTATAACATGAATTCTTCCCATCCCTCATCACAGTATGGCTTTTCTTCTGTTAGTGCTCTTCTACTTATTGCATTCCAAGAAGATGTGAGTTTGCTTCAATTTAACCTAATCGTTAGTTATTTTTGATTATTTGTGAAATGAATTGTGTTCTTTGTATTTGAGACTACAATTTGTTTGTACTATGTAGTAATGAATTGATTAGGGAATGTGAATTTGTTCTATAAGGTTGTCAATGGAGTTTAAATTTCTTATATACAATGCTGCACTCTCAGGAGAACTGCAACAACAATTAATTTTTCCTTTCTGACTTGGAAGGCTTTGCTTTCTCTTTCTGGATTAAATTCTATGGCCAGGACTTTGAGTATTGTATGTTGAAAAGAGTTGCAAGCCTTGTCTCCTTCCTGACCCTAGAAGCTAAGCTTGCAGGTGGTCAGCCTCTGAGCACCATGTCAAGGATGGAGCTTGTCATCCTGTGCTGAGGTCCATTCCTCCTACATATAGTTATAGTTTATGAATGATTTTTATCATGAAAAAATGGTGACCTTTTGAGCTTTTCAAAGCTGTTTTTCCAAATTTTTTCAAGGGTTAGCTGTGCCTTATGCTGTGAATGTGGTAAGCAACACTTAATAGTTTGTGCGAGAGGGAACATTCTTGCACCACTGAGATTGAGCCCAGTGTTGATCGTGTTGGTTAATTTTGAACATGCTGCTGAGTTAATGTGGTAAACATTTAGTTGAATACTTTTGTGTATGTTCATTAGGAATATTAGCCAACAGAGTGTTTTCATTTATTTTATTTTTAACACATTATTGTCTGGCTTCATTCTCAGGATGACTTGTCACTTAAAAGAAGTTGGTGGTGGTTTTTTCTTCAACTTGATGGAAGAATTGAAAAAGAAGCAGTATTCATTCTTTATCACATACTGGATAAAATACACCAGTGCATGTATTGTATCCTAGCTTTGTTGTTATTAAGCAGCTGTGATGTTTACCCATTGCCTGTCCTCCTTATTGCTCTGTTCATCAGACTGTTTCCTTCTGATGTGTGTGCTTTGAGGACATCAATGGACACCACATATCCTTTAAGGGTCACGTCTCATTTTATTTACGGATGCTACCATTTACTTTTGTATCTTCAAACTATCTCCATAATATATAATTTTGTGAGTAACTCCTTTCAGTTACTCAGTTTTTAATGCACACTCTAGCAGGGTTTGGTTACTGCTGGAGGAAACTGGGGCTGGTGAGGGCCTGGTCTCTTATTTAAGGCTTTGTACCCTGACGTGCCTGCAGTGCCTCCATCTCCTGGCCTGCACACTTGTGAACACCTGTCCTGCTCCATAGCTATGGTGAGTCGACATGTGGCAGTTCAGATTTGCACTCGGGTGGAAAACATTCAGTCAATTTGAGCTCTATAACAAACTGACCTTCTCATACAGAGCTCTCCTGAGTGAGATACGGGGCCTCAGGCATATAGGGAGGAGCTCTGGAACCATTCCAGCTCTCTCCACTGCAGTGTGGAGTGTGTGACACTTTCCTTAGAACTCACTAATGGATGAGGCAGCCTGGACTGGGCCCCATTTAGCCATGGTTCCTGCTAGGTGCCATGGTGTCCTGCACCTCTGCCTGGACCATCTCTCTGACTTCAGATATCCACAGAGATCTGAGAAGACTCAGTCTTCCTCTACCAGGCTCTAACTCTATGCTGAAGCTGCAGGTGAAATATCTGTGTTCCTCAAATTCATCTTATATATATTTAACCTGGAAATTCCACTTCTATGGCTCATAAAAAATGAGATTGATAGACACCATATTCTCTTCTTAGTCAGTTAAGGTGTGGACAGTTAGAAACCATGAATGTTCCACAGCACAGCTGATGAGTTATTTATAAATGACATCCACTCAAAATGCTGAAAGAAGGCCATGTACCTGATCTTTTCTGAGATGGAAGAGAGCTTGTGTCCTGGCCTCTCTACACCAGCAGTGAAGAGACACAGGCCTGCACAGCAGGTGAGGACAGAAGAGAGGAGCTGGTCCATGGCAGACCTCTCATTTTGGGAGGGATGTCTTTGGGGTTTTTCCACTGCATTATTTGTAATGCTCCACGCAATATTACTTCTCTCCTGTTCAATTCACTTAAGAATAAATAGTTGGTATTTTCTTGAATAGGTGAGTGGAAATGGATGACTTAATTTTCTTTTATCTGTAATGTAGGATAAGCATATAGAAGAACATTCAAGCATCACTTTATAGATATATAAAATAAGGAGTCTTTTTATTCAGAATGGCAACACATCATTCATGACTCACTTTTAAACCCCCACCACATAAATCCATGCGGATCCTGCTGGGGTGGGTGTCCTGCCCTCCCTACCTGCGAAGTCACTGTGCTCATCTGTGTCTGGTAGAGGACACCCAGAATCTTATTCAGAGTCTCTTTTTCCAGCAAGGAGGACTTGAATCTTTCTGTGTTCAGGCCAAGCAGGGAGTGTGCAGCATGCAGAGGAGCCAGCACCTCCTGCCTTACACCCATTTCCACCACTGCATCCATGCTGCAGCCCTGCAGGCCCAATAAGGCAGAGCCACGAGGGTGCAGCAAAGACTCTGCCACCTCAGCCTAAGGGGCATCAACTCCTGGGTCCGGGCCTCAGCCTCCACCAGGCTCCAAGCTCTGCACTGAGATGGACTTACATAGTGGGCCAGACACACCATCAGTGCCTTGGCACTAAGTCCGTTTTCCACAGTGACCCTTCCATTCTGCAAATTTTGATCCTTTCCTTTGTAAATGAGGCTGAGGCATTGGAGACAAAACCCCACACATTAGCATTACTTTTTGTTTTTCTTTCTTTTTCCTGCTTTTCTTCTCTTTCTCCTTCTCCTTCTTCTTCTTCTTCTTCTTCTCTTTCTCCTTCTCCTTCTTCTTCTCTTTCTCCTTCTCTTTCTCCTTCTCCTTCTCCTTCTCCTTTTTCTTCTTCTTCTTCTTCTTCTTCCTCTTCCTCTTCCTCTTCCTCTTCCTCTTCCTCTTCTTCTCTTTATCTTTGTCTTTGTCCTTGTCATGGACTTCTTAGTCTTCTTCTTGGTTTCTTTGTTGCTTTAAGCATATATTTAGAGGTGCATTTTGCCAAAAACCCTACTTTGTGTTTTCACTTTCCAGTTAACTGAAGTTTTTACAGATCTCTACTGCAGTTCTAATTCTATGTGTTTGAATGCTCAGAATCCATTCTGCAGCTTGGTAGAATGAGCGAAATAAAGCAGAAGCTGCACTTGGGGAAGATTCCGTGCATTTTAGCATATCGTACAACAACCCCTGACTCATGGCTTTTTACCTCCAAAGTATGGACTTCAGCAGCAAGTGAGTCTGCCACAGACAAAATGAGTTTTCTGTATGTATTTCAAACAATCTCATTTCCCCTCAACTTGTGAAGCACATGGTATAGGTTTCTTATGGCCAAACTTGAAAAATTATTTCTAGTACATGAAAGGCTGCCACTGATCCTGAAATCATGACAGAACATTCTTGTAAACATATAGTCTGATCCACACTCTGGCGGACAGAAGCTAAGAGAGTCAGAGATGGCTGGCACAGATAGAAACACCTCAAAATTGTCAACTACCAGTTGCAACAAGCAGGAACCACGTTGCTGAGCTTTCACTGTTGGGTGATGGAATTGTGTTGTTGGTTTTGCACTAGGTTTTCTGAGGCAGCTCAGTAAATCTAGGTTGCTGCCTGGATCCCCCTTCCTGCAGTGCAATACAAACAGAAAGTCATGAACATGCATCATTTATTTGAAAATTTCTATTGCAGTTATGAAACATGTATGCATAAGAGTCCACATCTCTGCCATAGCAGACCTACCCACGTGTATTACCACCATATCTTGTAAAGGGTCAGTTTATTTATACAAAATGCAGAGTGATGTTCTCAGCCTTGATTTTCCAGACTGGTGCATTTCTTGAAGGGAAATCATTTCTTGAAGGGAATTTCTTGAAGGGAAGTCATCAGTATTCTTGAAGGGAAGCTAAATGATTTAGTTTGAGTAAACTCCAAGTATGTTGCTGTGCTTCTGTGTGACATCCTCGCTGCCAGACATGAGGAAGGCAATGAGTGGGATCTGCTCGAGATTTAGCTCCAGAAGGACACATTTTGCACAGCTATGTCAGGCAGGGCTCTCCATCACCTGACTGGCCACCCTTTCCCAGTGCTGTCTCTGGGTCTGGGAGGTGCTGGATTGCAGTGAAGATTCCCAGTGTAATGGCTGGCCCTGGGGAAACCTTGTCATGCCATGAGTTTGTCATCCTTAGCCCTGCACATCTGTGGCCCTGGGGCCAGGGCAAGGTTCCCCCAGCTGCAGTGAACAGCATCATCCAGACAGCTCTCCTGTGTGTACTCTATGTGGAGGCTAACACGGGTCCCAATTCATTCCTGCTTCAAAGAGTACTGTGAATCAAACTCTTGAAAATTTGTGCAGCATTCTGTGTGGGAGAAAACTCTATTCTTAGTCCTAGGAGTTCTGGGGAAGGCTGTTTAGAGCTCTGATGGGTGTTGCAAGATAGGGCTGTGCTCTGCCCCCCATGTCCTTCCCATTGGTGTTCAACACCTGCCTTAAAATATGTAAGTGGATGTGGAAACAACACATTTCAGGGATGTGTGCCTGCATGAAACCAGTTTAGGAGGCTCAGTGTTTTGTGTGCTGGTTGGCCATGTCTGGTGATTCCTTTGAGTTAGAAGAATTTGCCATTTCCCTCACAAAATGGACTCATGAAACCTCTTTCACACTTGTAATAAAAACCATCTATCTAACTATTGGCTGTGAAGAAAGGTTTCCTGTTTTGGTTTTTACATTATTGTTGTTTTACAAATGCAATATATCTGCCCTTGTAGCTCCCTTTGTATCACTTAAATCCCAGAAAACATTGTTAGAAATGAAAAGATCAGTACATACACAATGGTGTCTACATTTTCCCTGTAGACTTTTTTTTTTTTTTTTTTTTTAGGATTTTCTCTTCTTTCAAAGAGCAGTAGCAGCCAGTCTCCTCCAGGAATGTTTGGCCAAACAGAATCTGATGCGCTGATATGAAAGACGCAGGGTAGTAAATCACAGTGAGGGAAAGGTCAGCACAGGGTGGGGACTAGCAGGAGAGAACAGGGGTATGGATGGGTCCAACACTGAGCTGAAAGCTGGAACTCAACAGATGTAAAGATTGTACCAATTGACGATGTGCTTACTTTTGACTCAACTGAACATGTGGAAACTAATGAAATCTTAACTTAAAATTATCTTAGAATTTAATGTTTTAAAGAACTATAGATTTAAGAGTAGAAATGAAAACTGAGAAATAGAAGAGGTAAAGGGAAGGGGAAGCGAAGGGCAGGTGCTTTGCAGCACTTGAGCCCTAAGTGGAGCTCAGGACACCTGTCATGGACCCAGCGAGAGGCCTGCCTTGGAATTCCACCAGACTGGGTATCTGACCTTGATTTTCAGATTGATCCCAGAGCTGGTGAAGTCATTGGAGGTGAGGCTGACACAAGATCTGTAAGTAGACCTTGAGCTCAGTATGGTACCAGCCATGCTTTAGAAAAATCCCCAACTCTCCTTGCTCCTTACAAGCCCCAATGCCTCCCAGGGCCTGCCAGGGACAGCTCTGTGCAAAAATGCACCCCAGGAAATCTTCCCATTCTCCCTGACCCCACTCAATTCTGCATGCCTCTGTGTTGCAGGAGGCCCCAGGTCTGAGAGTCTTTCTTCCTCTAAAGTGCCCCGTGTCCTCCTCAGAAACCAACAGACCCAGGCCAATTCCTTCTCACTGTAGTTCTCATTTTCAGTGAGCTAGGCTTGGCCCAACTCAGTCAGATTAGGTTGGGCTGATTGTACCACCTTGCTTAGCAGCACCTGCCAGTACCCAAGAAAACAAACTCTGATCCTGAGGAGGACAGGTGTAAGCAGCGCTCCAGGTCTGGCCCCCCTCCCAAACTGCCCTCCCAGGGTATCCTGTGTGCTAACCATAATCAGCCCTTGCTCACAGAGGTCTCTGGACAGTGCTGTGACCACCTGTCCTCCACTCTTCAGGGAGCCTCAAATGCAACTCCCTTTTTCAGCCTTGTGGCCTGTTGCCTCTGTGACAAAGAGAGTGGAGTCTGCAGTGTTACTGTAATCATGGGTGCTCAACAGGTGGCTGCTCTATAGCTATCTGAAAAGTGAGTGGATTGTGGATTGCTTCCTGCCTGCCTTTTCTCCACCTTCAGTTCATATACGATGCATCACCCCATTCTGTGTGCCTTCATGGGACACCCCTTCCCCTATTTAATGTCCATGTGTACAGAGGCCAAGAATTAGGGACACTCACCGTAATGTGGGTAGTACCTGGTCAACTCTCCAGGGTGACTGTGTGGCCTTCATAATATGGAAGCACAAGAGACCGGTGTTTGCATCTGCTCTGGTCATTGCATTATGGTCAATGCCTGGTACATTGATAATTTAAGGTGCCCATCAGCTCCCTCCATGATGTCTGTGTGGAGCTGGGTCATCTGGCATCTCCCAGAGATTCTTGCTCTGGATACCATGGAAGCACATGGAATGACTGCCCAGTGTCCTTCAGAGTGAAGACAATATCTCCACCCAAGTGATGGGTCCCTGGTAAGAGGCAAAACTTCCCCTTGGGAAAGGAAAAACTGCAATGAAGCCAGGGTCCCTGGTGTGAGCAGACCTAGTTTTAGACCCAACTCCTCCTTCCTACTTCCCTTGTCAAGTTCGACAAGACACAATGCCTCTCAGTTCCTTTGCAATGTGTCCCCCTGAACTATGGCATCTGCTTCCAAGGGACATAATCAGTAGTGAGAGATGACACTTTCAAACCTTGTGGGCTGGTGTCAGGTGTACACAGGATACAGAATTAGAGGTGAATTCCATGAAGGGGTGGCGGGGAGGTGAATACAGTGCACACAAGCCTGGTTCCTGCTGTATGGTGGTGGAAATTACACTCACCTCTTGGACATGTTTCCCTGGTGGCATCATGAGGGAGCAGACGTTCATCAGATCAGCCATCATTATGTTCCCTAAGCATCTGAATTTCTTCTATGTATTGGTGTTGTGGCCTCAAGTCAGGACCTCACACAGGCTAAGCAAGCACTATGGATGCAGATGCACCCTCAAATCTACCAGCACTGTGCCTACATTCACACCTGTGTGAGTCACCACACCCATGGCAAGGATGCTCAACTGCTGACAGCTCACCATCTGATGGCCAGCTCCTGAGTAGGCCATTCTTTGAGAGTGGGTCAGACATAGTGAATTTTGTTCTGGTTTCTATTAGCTGGGATGCAATTAAGCCCAGGTCCTCATGCATGGTAGGCAAGTGCTCTGTCTTGAGTTCTCTCCCCAATTCCTTACTTGTTCTTAATAACAGAACATGGCAGATGTAATGGGATGTGACTATCAAGGTTCACACATAAAATGACTGTGACCAACCTCCTGCTCTCTCCCTCCTCTGTTCTTCCTTCCTTCCTTCCTTCCTTCCTCTGTTTCATTCTGTCTTCCTCTCTAAATCTCTGACTATCTCTGCATTTTCCCTGAGGAGAGGCTGACTCTTTGCAGAGAAAAAGGGTAACAGACAGAGGAGACATCAGACCTCCATACTAACTCTGTTCCTGCCTGTTAGCAAGAGAGAGAGCCTGAGAACAGATTCTGCCACAGCAGTGTTTCCACTGAGACTGCAGCCTGGTCAGAAGAAACTATGGTGGATCCCCCAGCAGCACCTCCTAAATTCCTGACCCACAGAACCTGAGAGAACTGAAGTTTACCTGTTTGTACCTAAGTTTGAAGCCACACATTCATCAGTGGTCACTGATGCACTATAGCAGATGTGAGATTCTGCCCCCACCCCTGTCCCTTGCCCACTCCTCCCCTCCCTTATTCTCACCAGGCCTTCTGTTCTCACTTCTCTTCTCTTTCTTGACTAAAAAAAAATTGACTTTGAATCTCTAAATTGTTGGTCCTTTGTTTTCTGAGGCATACAGAACTCCAGCCATCTAAACCAAAGCAGAACTACACATAGGCATATAATAATCAAGATCCCAGAAATCCAATATAAGAACAGAATATTAAAATCTGTCAGAGACAAGAAACAGATCGTCTATAAGGGAAAGTCCATCAGAATTACATCAGACTTCTTGGCACAAACCATCAAATCGAGAAGAAAATGGAGTGAATCATTCCAAGTCCTGAAAGAAAATAACCTATGGCCCAGATTGATGTATCCTGAAAAGTTTTCCTAGAAATTAATGGAGAAATAAGATGCTTCCAAGATAAAGAGGAACTGGAAGAATTCACAACCACCAATCCCACCCTACAGAGAATAATATAGGAATTTCTAAAGAGAGAGAAATTCACCAAGATTTCAGGAACAGTGGTAGAGCGGCCACAATGAATGGAGCAAAAAGCAAAGGGAAGAAGACAAATAGACAACTGATGACAGAAAAATAGAACAACAGAAATGAGACAGAGAAGGTTGGATATAATTTCTAATGCAGATGTCCTATATACACTAAATTAAGGGAAAAAAAGAGAATCACAGGCAGAGTGGATCAAGAAATAGGGCCAACTGAGATGCTCTTTATAGGAAGTATAACTGACCTGAAGAAGGGTATTTGGACCAAAATTGAATATGAGAAAATAGAACTCGATATGATAGGGAATGAGAGAGTAATAGGGCCAACTGGACCAGTATTTATGGGTAGGTTGGAAAGAAAGGCTTTAATAAGTAAAGAAATATAACTAGAGATCAAGTCCAGGAGTGAGAAAGTTCAGAAACACTTAGATAAATAGCAGGTTGCCCACACAATATAAAACCAAGGGTGTTGGGGAGACCCAAAAATACACAGTACACCCTGGGGGAGTGAAAGGGGAAGAATAGACTTTAAAAAGACAGAAGAAGATATTGCTATAAGTGTATCAGGAATTAAAACCCATATTGCTTGTACCACTCTGTTTAGATAGAACTTATTCCATCCCAGTTTTTATACAAGCACTAAATCTGAGGGCACAGACAGCTATCCTAAAAATATCAGGATATAGCACAGTAATCATCTTTAATTTCCTGTTAACTTAAATCAGATTCCCCTATAACTTATACTGTTATATCATTACTGAATTTATTTAAATCTGATTTGTTTGATTGCTTCTTGTTATTGACTATTTTATTCAAAACCGTTAGGTTGATAGTATCATCAGAGTGTAGACAACTATACTGAAAATAGAAATGATTCACTATAATACCCATTCTGGCTTGTTTAATATCTGTTTTTATAGCTCTACACTATCTACAAAGTTCTATTTCTGTTAATACTGTTATGCAATGATATATTCAATTATACTTTATCCGATGATATAGCCATTTTTATTGACGATAACAAGAGACAACACAGTAACCATGGTAGTACTCCTTGTACAGCAGTTTTATATGTCTTTTTAGTTTTATGTATCTCTAGGATTATGTTTTGCTCTGTCCTGCTTTGTTCTGTTTCTCCCTCTAATATAGAAAGGGTACTAACACATGTTAAGATGCATGCTTCCATAAAACCTATCAATAATGTAGAAGAACTGATTTTATGATACATGATGAAATGAACAAATACTTTGAAGGAGAAAAAAGGGGACTACAGTACCCAGTGCTGGTTCCATAGTGTCATGATGTGAAATCAAGCAATACTATTAATCTTCAACTAGAGTGATTTTAATCTGCTTTGGTTTGTTTAAACTCAACATAAATGAAGATATGGATAAATACATACATGTTTAAGTGTATAGGATTGATTGCCATATTACTTTGTTTTCTTTAGACAGTTGAACAGAACTATTTGCAGTCTCCCTGTTTGAATTCCCTTTTATATGGTCCACTTTTGTATCTTGAACAATTATTTGTAAGAGGACAATAAAACACACAAACTAGTGATTTATTACTGTTTATTCTTTAATTTGAATGTATGTACTATTTATGCCTGCTTTCTGTTTTGTTTTGTCTTTCTTTAAATAAAAATAAATTTAAAAATATAAATAAATAAACAAAGTCCCTTAGCAGTTAGATTGGTGGACCAAGCTCTGATTAATAAATAAGAAAGCAGCTGTCTGGTAACGTTTTTAACCAGTTTTTATCCATTGATTAGAGACCTCAATGATCTCCAGATCACTATAGGAGACACCTCAAATAAATTTATGAAATTTATTCCTAAATGTTCACATTGGTCATTATCAAATGAAGTAATACATATTTTTGGTTTGATGATGCGTGTATAAAGGTTTCACATGGTTATGACAGTTGATTTTAATCAACTATATGATGTATTGCATATATTCATAATTCTGGATACATAAGACTCTATGATTGTAAAATGGGGATTACTTATGGTAACAGATTTTTGTCTCATGTGCACACCTTTGCTGCTAACAAAGACATGTGAGATTCACATTCAACTAAAGATCAATAAGTTGTTCAATAATACAGAAAATCTTCTTGTGTTTTAGAGAAGGGTGATTGACTGAAAGGGATATTTTATGTCAAAACAAGAATTTAGATTATTACAAGATTCTCATGATTGTCATGATGCAATACTATGTATGGTTCTGATTCCTGATATATTATGTAAAATATGCAACTGTTAATACTGTAGGTATTCAAATGCTAAAATGTCCATGGATAGAAGAAAATAGGATTCATTTAATGTTCTAAGATGTTTCATCTTTAGATAAAATAGTAATATTACATTTACTGCCTCTAATATACTGTATTGTTACGAAAAACTTCTTTTGGATGTCTGACAGCTAAGGTTTGGAAGCCAAAACTTAGAGAAACAGATGAGCTAAATGGATAGCCAATATTTTGGCCCCAGCCCTTTAAGATTGGTGGACACCCAGGATATAAAATAACCTCTGATTGCATCATCCTAAGATATTCAGTGAGTCCCTGGTTGTCTCATCAAGGAGATGATGAAACCACAGAGGAAAGTCACCTTCAATGCAAGGTGTGCCTAAGAAGAGTCACAGGAGAAAAATCTCCCAAGCTTTCACAGAGAGCAACGTGGTGAAGCAATGATTGTGACTCTTCTAAGTGGCTGACACTGACAGAAGAGCCATGAGTTGTTATGCATGGTTCTAAGATAACTCCTGAGAAGACCTAAGTGACCTTGATAGGAAGGTCTTTTGGCAACTCTTGGAGGTGGACTAAATGTCTTTTGCATAATGGATGTATATGAGTCCTGGGGGCCAGGGGTGGAATGTCATGGTTTATGCCTGTGTCCCCCAGGCCTCATGAGTTTGCATTGTGCATTTATGATGGTTCATTATCTAGTGCTCGGATTGATGGTGTCAGTCCTAAACCCACATTGGGGTGGAGCCAGGATGTAATTCAATGGCAGGAAGAAGGTGTGTCTTGCTTTTTGCTGGTTCCTCCTTGCTCTTTGCAGCCTCCATGCACTGTAGCCCAGCCATACCTGTCTGCCTTGGAGCCAACTGAGTGTGAACTGAAACCTGCAAAATCTGTAAGAAATAAATCTTTCCTTTCTGAAATTGGGCTTCAGGTATTTTGTCTCAGCAACAAGTAAAAAGTAATTAAGACAGAATTTGGTACCTAGGAGTGGGGTCTTTTGCTGTGACTATTCTTGACCATGTTTTTCGAGAGGCTTTGGAAATGGCTTGTGGGCAGAGTTTGGAAAGGCTTGGACATGTCACCTGGATGCGTAGAGCTGGAGCAGCTTAGGCTGTTCTGTAGAGGGGATTCTGGTCTGAGCTCAGGAGACCAGAAGTCTGATAGAGGGCCTGATGAGAAGAACCAGGCTTGCGAGGTTTCTGTTGGGAAGAAGGACTGCATTGGTGGTTGGACTCCACCTGATGTGTGTTATGGCTTGGCAGAAGGTTTGTCTGCATTTTGCTACTGCCCAGAGACTTTGCTTAGACTGAGACAAAGGGCAATGGACTGATTAATTTTGAAAAAGTAATTAAAAAGCAATCAAACCTTGAGGCTGTGGCATGGATATTGTTGGGGGCTTTTAGCCAGATTTATGTTGCATATCAAAAGCAAAGAGATCAGCGGGATAGTGTACAATGCTGTGAGTTTGGCCAGAAGGAAAATTCCAGGAAGACTGTGGATTGCAAAGACAGAGTTGAGATTTTGATTCCTGAGGAGAAACAGAGAGATAAGAAAGATGGCCACAGGGCATCATAGGAAGGTGGTCCCAACCCTGTGCAGCCTCACTGCAAAAGTGAAAGAATTTGCTCAGAGGGAAAAGCTGCAGAGTGCCATGTTCTAGAATGGGAACAGAAGCCACTTGAGGTTCCAGAATGGTGGCCCCTTTGAGAAGCTTTTCATCACAATCATGTAAACAGAGCTCTGCAATCCAGGCAACTGACCCCTATAGCCAAAAGACAGAAAAGCGTAGGTACTGCTCCAGTCAGCAGCAAACCTTGGTGGCATCCACAAGGTGCTGATTTTAGGTGCAAGGAAAATGCACAAATTCTGAGGCAAGATGGCATCCATCTCAATTGCAAAGTGCCTGGGAGGCCAAAAGGTGTGCCCCTGAGAGGGCAATTTGTGAAGACGTAAGGGTGAAGCCAAAGGTGCAGTGGAGACTGCAGATGTTTGGAAAAGGCAAGAATGTGATAGATTCAAGGGAAGCTGCAAAAAGAGAGCAGAGAAGATTTAAGAGAAAAGCTGCTGGGGTTAAAATTGCTGGAAATGCCATGGGGGTGGAATTACCCAAGCATTTTGGAGTTTGCAACCAGATTGCTTCTGATGCTGAACATGGAATTCTAGGACTTAATGTTCACCCTGCTGGACTTCTTTTGTTTCCAGTACTTTATATTCCCATTCTTGTAACTTTTGGAACGGTAATGTTTACCTTGTGCCTTTGCATTTGAGAAATGTTTAACCTTGTTTGATTTGTACAGCGGTTACAGTTAAGAGTTTGCCTTAGTTCTTGGAGGAGACTTGGGAATTGGACTGTTCAGTAATGCTGAAACATAGGATGTTGGCGACTCTTGGAAGTGGACTAAATGTCTTTTGTATAATGGATATACATGAGTCCTGGGGGCCAGTGGTGGAATGTCATGGTTTATGCCTGTGTCCCCCAGGCTTCATGAGTTTGCATTGTGCATTTGTGATGGTTCATTGTGTAGTACGTGGATTGATGGTGTTAGTGCTATACCCACATAGGGGTGGAGCCAGGATGTAATATAATGGCACGAAAAAAGTGTGTCTTGCTTTTTGCTGGTTCCTGCTTGCTGTTTGCAGCTGCCAAGAAATGTGGCCCAGCCATGCACACCTGCCTTGGAGCCAACTGAGTGTGGACTGAAACCTCCAAAAACTGAAGAAATAAACCTTTCCTTTCTCAACTTTGGCTTCATGTATTTTGTCTCAGAAACAAGTAAAAAATAACTCAGACAGTAGTTAATGCAGATCTCATGTTAGCTTGGCTTTGGACGTCCTGGAGGAATGTCTGGCCTCTGGAAGATATAGTGCAATGTAAACCCTTGGCTGTGGGAGAAGCTAGGATCACTAACATCCTCTGACAATTGCTGGCTATACTGTTAAATGGTTGCTGTTATGAACTGATGGACTATGATGAGTTTAAATTGGAGTTCTCCTCAATGCTTCCCCACCTTAAGCTGGCCACCCATCCTGGGAGTCCACAAAACAAAATAAGAGAGAGTTGTTGGAAAGGGTTGAAGATAAATACATGTGCAGGGCTGTGGTGTGGCCTGGGCATGATTGAATTGAGAATGAGGAGACACCACAAGGAACAAGATAGGCCACAGCTGAGGCCACCTAGAGACTTCCTGAATAATTTTTCTTAATTAGAATCATCTGTTGCTCTGTGGGTTCCTTGAACCTCTCCCAGGGGCCTGCTCAGGTTTTTACCATTGTCCACTCACTTCCTTGCTTGTTCTGATTAAATATGGGCTGCCTAGTGACAGGTGGCTGGTTGCTTAGCAGAGTTATGAGTTCTGAAGAAGATTTCACTCTTCCTGTTGCCCTCAAGACAATGCCACTTCTCTCCTTCTTTTGGTCCTTTGCTGTGCAATTTTTGGGGGGCTAGATATTTAGGCATAGGCTCCAATAAAAAATTAACTTCCAGATAGGATAACTGTAAGTTTCCTGAAAATTTTGTTGCATGTAAATTTTCTTTACCTGTAGATGGAAGTGTTATTATCAACAAATATATTGCTAACTTATCAACATATGCTTCCTTATTAACATATTGAGGGGTATTATAGTGATTTCTCAGAAGGCATGATTATACACCTCTTTACATCATTGTGAGTATTCTGCATAACTTTTCTAAGTCAGTACTTATAAGTGAAATTGGTAGAAAATAACGGAGGCCTCCATCAACTTGCTAAGTACTATGTAACATGAGTCTCGGTGTTTCTAGCAGTTCATTTGTTTTAACCATGAATTCCTGACCAGATGCCAGTTATGCCTGCTTGGCACAGAATGGATTGTACAGGAAATTAAGTGGTTTTGATCTCCAAAGAATTGCTGGAGTCAAACTGAAACAGGTAAGTGTTAAAAAACTGTTAGGGTTTACATAGATTAAAAACTCATTTACATAATTAGTTGAAGAATGAGTTGATGCATTTGGAAGATTATTCAGAACATACAGCTAGCTGAATTATATTAGATATTTATTTCTTTACTTTTATACAGGTACAAAAGACCTGACTTATAGAATTTAATATAAATATATTCTTTATCTCATGGTTTCCATGAGGGATGTATGATTTTGACTGTTTCCAAAGCATAAATATCTTGGAAAAAAGGGAAAAGGAAAAGGTAACATTTTATGAGATCAAGAAGCCGGAGACAGTTTCAGAACCTGAGAGGAAGGATCCAGAGACCAGATTTGGTTCATGGGTTCCAACACACATGGCTGCAGTTTATACATATAGAAGCAATCATAGTAATCTCCTACACATTTCTGAAGCCAAAAGGTGTTAACAAATGGATCACCAGGCTTTAGGGAATACATGACTTCTAGGAATATTAAAATCCTGAAGAGTGTTATACTGAGATGCTAAAAATTAAAATAATTGATTAAAAGATAATTAACAAAAATACTTAAAAAGATAGTTATTAGTAATATTATCATTCTACTGAGCTCATTGCTCTAGTAACCAAGCACCAACCACATAGTTATAAATTAACTGACCACGTCATTCTGCTGTTCTGTAATGCATCATCCCCCCCACCTTAGTGACCTGTGTGCTATGTCAAATTTTGTTCCCCTTGTAAGAGACAAATGATGCTGTGCCAACCACTGTTCCCTTTATGAGACACAAATGTTCCTGAAATTGGCAGACCAAGGGCTATGAATTGGCCAACCACCCACTGTGAAATGCCTCTGTCCTCAAGCAAAGGGGAACAAAGGCCCACCTTATGTCTGTTTCTCATCACTATGTACTTACTGATCAATGAGCTAATCATAAATGAACTATAAAAATCAGTCAAAACTCTAACTCAGTTGCACAGCTTTGCAAATTCCATTTGCACTGTGTCACTGGGCCAGCTAAAATAAAAGTGCTTCTTTTAAAAAAGATGTCTTTCCCCATTCATCATCTTGGGGTCTTGCCCCGTTTTTTCATCATGGGGCCATGTTTTTTTTTAAAGTAGAGTACAACAAAGAGCTGAGTGCCAATTAGTGACAAGGGAACTATACGGCAAGGGGAACTTAGAGTGTGAAGTCCTTGGGTGTCCCTGCCTCACCAGAAGGAAATGTTTAATTGGATTAGGTATTTGGTTCCATTTCAGCAATAATTGTCACCCCCATGCTTCACAATATGATCACTTTCAGAATTCAGCATTTTTATGAGCCTGAATGAGTAGCAAGCTTGTCTTGGAGAACTGATGCTTGCTTTTATTTCATCCTTACTCTGTTGCAGACCATTACTATCATTTAAATGTAATGTCTTCACTGTAACTGTGCGCCTTTTGTGTTCACATACTAGGTTTCTTGGTGGAAAATTAATAGAAATGAGTGAAAATCATGAAAATGAAGTCTGTTGCCTCTAACACAGACTTTTGAATCTCTGTTCTGTTGTGTCCTGTCCTGGCCTGTTCTCAGAATATTTTCTGACATCAGTGGATTTTTATTCCTGGAGGATTGAACGTGAATCCTGAAAACATTTGCAGCCCATTTTGGAAAGAGTCCACTGATCCTTGAAAGAAAGCAGGGGTAGCCATGAAATGGCAGGGATAAATAAGAAATTTAGAGAAGACCTAACACCATCACTTCTCAAAATTTAATGAAATCGAATGGGAAATTGTACTTCTCAGTTCATTCCTGGAAGCAAGCATTACCCTGATAGCAAAACCAGAGAACAATCCAAATAAGAAAGAGAATTACAGACCATTCTGCCTAGTGAACATTGAAGCAAAAATCCTCAATAAGATACTGGCAAACAGACTGCAGAATATCATCAAGAAGATTTTACATCATGATCAAGTGGAATTATTCCCTGGTACTCAGGGGTGGCTCAACATACATAAATCCATAAATATAATACACCGTATTGTCAAATCCAAAAGCAAAACTCATTTGATCACTTCAATAGATGCAGAAAAAATTTTGACAAAGTCCATCACCTATTCATAATAAAAAAACCTACAAAAATTGGGAGAGATGATCTTTATCTCAATCTGATAAAAGCCTTTTATTACAAACCAACAGTCAACCTCATACTAAGTGGACAAACACTGAAAGCTTTCACTCTAAAATCAGGAACAAAACAAGGATGCCTACTGTCTCCACTCTTATTCAATATAGTCCTGGAAACTAGCCGGAGCAATTAGACAAGAGAAAGAAACAAAAGGAATAAAGATAGGAAAGGAAAACCTTAAAATATCATTATTTGCAGAAGACATGATACTCTACTTAGAAGACCCTAAAAATTCCACCAAAAGACTTGTAGTTTAAGAAGCAAATTCAGTGATATAGCTGGTTACAAAGGCAACACTCAACAATCAATAGACTTCATAAACAAGAATAAAAATCTCATGGAAAGAGAAATCAAGGAAACAATAACTATTACAATAGCATCCAACAAAATGAAATACTTAGGAATCAACCTAACGAAGGATATAAATGATCTCTACATTGTAAACTACAGTACTCTCAAAAAGGAGATTGAAGGAGAGATTCTAAAATGAAGAGCTATCCCATAGTCTTGGGTAGGGAAATACAGTATAGTGAAAATGACCATACTTCCAAAGCTATTGTACAGATTCAGTGCAATCCGAATCAAAACTCCATAGCCTCTGTCCTGTTGTGATGCCACACCTGGCCATCGGTGTGCAGAGGAGGAGCTGGGCAGATCTGGGGTGCCCTCATCGGCCTCTCTGCGTGTCTGGAGGACTCTGGATATCTAAGCCCAGACTGTTGGAGTCCCCCCAGGCTTCCAGGTGCAGTGAAGGGGAGAGATGGGTTTGAGGCTTCCACATCAGCCTCCCATTCCGGTTGCACTTGGAGAACGGCTGAGCTCCCAACGGGTGGGCCAGTCCACACTATCAGCCGAGCCCAGCCTGTTTTGCGGCCACGCCTAGCCATCAGTGTGCAGAGGAGGAGCTGTGGTGATCTGGGGTGCCTGCATCGGCCTCTCCGTGTGTCTGGAGGACTGTGGATATCTCTGTAAGCAGGGAGGGACCACAGGTTCCTGAGGCACCGCGGCCTGTGGTGAGTACCCTAACGCGGCTGCTATTGAAGAACTGTGGAGCTTCCAAGGGGCAGGTGTGTGCACAGTGTCCCTGAGGCCCAGCTTGTCTGGAACTGTGGAGTTCTGAGCAGGCAGAGGAGGGCCACTGGTTCTGTAGGCCCAATGGCTTGGGGTAGCGTGGTGCCAGAGTCTCAGTAACTGCAAACATAGAAGGGGATTTTCAACAGATCCTGAGGAAGGTTTCAAATAACACTTGAAACACAGAAATATAGGAAAATGACAAAACGAAAGACCAAATTACAACCTCAAACCTCCAGCCCATCTCAAGAAACCCTAGGAGCGATGTATATAGAAGAAAATATATCCCATCCACCTCATATATTGGACACAATAGCTACTGAAATTGACAAGCAACTCCAGGAAGCTTTAAAGAAATTCAAACTCGAAATAATCTCCCAGATAAAAGAAGAAATGATAAAAGAAATGAAAGAGATTCTAAATATATCTAAAGAAAACACAGATAAAAAATTGGAGGAACTAAACAAAAAGATAGAATCCCTAGATGAGCGATATAAGAAATAAACAGAATACATAATGCAGATGCACAGAGATACACAGGAAATAAAAAACTCCACTGAAAGTTGTAAAAACCGCCTTAATGAAAATGAAGATAGAATTTCAGACTTGAAGACAGGATTGCAGCTAGTGAACAGGAAAGGAAAGATCTTTTAAAAATAACAAGGAATCAGGAAACAACAATTCAACAACTGCAAGACGATGCAAAGAAAAATAACATAAGAATGATAAGGATTAATGAAAAAGAAGGAGACAACATAAAGAATGTCAAGAGGATATTTAGAGAAGTAATAGCTGAAAATTTCCCAAGCATGAGATCAGAAACTGACATCAGGATCAGTGAAGCATATAGAACTCCAAACAGTCATAACCAAAATAAAACTACACACAGACATATAAAAATCACCATCCCAGAAATTCAACACAAGAATAGATTATTAAAAGCTGTCAGAGAGAAAAGACAGATCACTTATAAAGGAAAACCTATCAGAATCACAGCAGACTTCTCAGCACAAACGATAAAGTCAAGAAGAGCATGGAGTGAAATATTCCAGATCCTAAAGCAAGATGATTTCCAACCAAGACTGATATATCCTGCAAAACTATCATTCAAAATAGATGGTGAAATGCGATACATCCATGACAAAGAACAGCTGAAGAACTTCATGAACACCAAACCAAACCTGCAAAAAATATTGAAAGACAGTTTAGATACACAAAGGAAAAAACCACTAAGCAAAGCAAATAATTAAACAGAACAGAAAGATAAAGATGCAGCAGCAGAGAGATAACATTCCTACAATTAACCAGCATTTAACAGTAATAATCATTAATATAAATGGTCTCAATGCACCAATCAAAAGAAACAGACTAGCAGAATGGATCAAGAAACAAAATCCAACCA
Organism: Cavia porcellus; assembly: GCF_034190915.1. NCBI lineage: Eukaryota > Metazoa > Chordata > Mammalia > Rodentia > Caviidae > Cavia > Cavia porcellus. The sequence goes on from NW_026947515.1 coordinate 9,201,085, forward strand.
TATGCTGTTTACAGGAAACCCATCTAACCCAGAAGGATACTCACAGACTGAAAGTCAAAGTATGGAAAACAATTCTTCATGCAGCAGGAATCCAAAAAAAGGCAGGTGTAGCCATTCTGTTTGCAGACAACGTGAACTTTAAACCAACCATGACCATAAAGGACAAAGAAGGTCACTACATACTCGTAAGAGGAAAACTCCAAGAGGAAGAGATAACTATCTTAAATATATACGCACCAAACTCCAGAGCACACAGTTATATAATACAATTATTAACAGAAATGAAAACTCAAATTATCAGTAACACAATTGTAACAGGAGACCTTAATACGCCATTGACACCAAGGGACAGATCAACCAGACAGAAAATGAACAAAGAAATAACAGAACTGAATCACACCTGTGAACAAATGGGTTTGATAGACATATACAGAATGTTCCACACAACAACATCAGAATACACATTCTTCTCAGCAGTACATGGATCATTTTCTAAAATAGACCATATATTAGCTCACAGAACATATTTAAGCAAATGCAAAAGAGTTGAAATCATCCCTTGCATGTTATCAGATCATAGCACTCTGAAATTAGAAATTAATGATAAAAGATACTGCAAAAATTCCACAAACACATGGAAACTGAATAACACACTCTTGAGCAATCAGTGAGTCACAGAAGAAATTAAAGAAGAAATTAAACAATACCTAAAAAAAATGAAAATGCAGATACAACTTACCGGAGTCTGTGGGATGCAATGAAAGCCATTCTGAGAGGAAAATTTATTGCACTGAGTTCCCACATCAGGAAATCAGAACTAATACAAATAAATAACTTGATGCTACACCTCAAACAGCTAGAAAAAGAAGAGCAAGTCAAGCCCAAAGCCAAAAGAAGAGAGGAAATTATAAAAATCAGAGCAGAAATCAATGCAATAGAGACTAAGAAAACCATCCAAAGAATCAACGAACCAAACAGTTTGTTCTTTGAAAGAATAAATAAAATCGATAAGCCCCTAGCCAACCTTATTTTAAAAAGGGAAGAAAAAGCTCAAATTCATGCAATAAGAAATGAAAAAGGAGAAATCACTACAGACCCAATAGAATTACAGAAGATCATCAACACCTATTTCGAAAACCTCTATTCTCAAAAGTTTGATAACACAGAAGAAATAGACAGATTCTTAGAAGCATATGAAGTACCAAAGCTAGATCAAGAGGATGTAAAACTGTTGAATAACCCAATCTCTGTTAATGAAATTGAAAATGTAATTAAGTCCTTACCCACCAAGAAGAGCCCAGGCCCAGATGGATTCACTACATAATTCTACAAGAAATACAAAGAAGACCTAATGGCGACACTCCTCAAACTAGTCAATGAAATTAAAAGGAAAGCAATCCTTCCTAAGTCATTCCTGGAAGCAACCATTACTCTAGTACCAAAAGCTGAGAAAGACCCAACTATAAAAGAGAACTATAGACCGATCTCCCTAATGAACACAGATGCAAAAATCCTCAATAAAATAGGGGCTGGGGATTTAGCTCAGCGGCATAAGTGCCTGCCTTGAAAGCAGGCAGTCGTGAGTTCGATCCCTGGTACCTATAAAAAATGAAAAAAAAGACAAAAAAAAAATTGGCAAATAGGATCCAGCAAATCATCAAGAAAATTATACACCATGACCACGTGGGATTCATCCCAGGCATGCAAGGATGGTTCAACATATGCAAATCAATAAATGTAATGCACCATATCAATAAAGCCAAAAATAAGAATCACATGATCATTTCTATAGATGCAGAAAAAGCCTTCGATAAGGTCCAACACTTATTCATGATAAGAACTTTACAGAAAATTGGAATAAATGGTCTTTACCTCAATATAATAAAGGCCATTTATGACAAACCAACAGGCAGCATCATACAAAATGGCCAAAAATTGAAAGCCTTTACTTTAAAATCGGGCACAAGACAAGGATGTCCTTTATCACCACTCCTATTTAATATAGTACTGGAAGTACTAGCCAGATCAATTAGCAAGAAAGAAAAATAAAAGGGGTAAAGATAGGAAAAAAAGAAGTTAAATTATCATTGTTTGCAGATGACATGATACTCTACATAGAAGACCCACTAAACTCCATTGAAAGACTCTTAGATACAATAAATAAATTCAGTAATGTGGCCGGATACAAAATCAATACTCAGAAATCAATAGCATTCCTATACACAAACAACAAAATCACAGAGAGGGAAATAAGAGAAACTGGACTATTCACATTAGCAACCAAAAAAATGAAATATTTAGGAATTACTCTTACAAAAGAAGTGAAAGACTTATACAGTGAAAATTATAATACACTGAAAAAGAAAATTGGAGATGATCTCAGAAAATGGAAAGACATCCCTTGCTCATGGATAGGAAGAACAAACATTGTGAAAATGGCCATTGTCCCAAAACTGTTATACAGATTCAATGCAATCCCAATAGAAATACCATCAACATACCTTATAGATCTAGAGAAATCACTCCTAAATTTCATCTGGAACCAGAAGAGACCTAGAATCGCAAAGGCAATTCTAAGCAGCAAAGACAAAGCAGGAGGCATCACAATCCCTGTCTTGAAGTTATACTACAAAGCAACAGTAGTAAAATCAACATGGTATTGGAATCAAAACAGGACCAAAGATCAATGGAATAGATTAGAAGATACAATCACAACTACAAACACACTCAACCACCTTATCTTTGATAAAGGAGCCAAGAAGGTTCATTGGAAGAACGACAGTCTCTTTAATAAATGGTACTGGAAAAACTGGCTCTCCATTTGCCGAAAACTAAAGCTAGACCCATGTCTATCACCATGTACTAAATTAAAATCTAAATGGGTCAAAGATCTGAATATTAAAACAGAATCACTAAATTTATTGGAAGACAAATTAGGTAGAAACCTTGGAGACATAGGAGTAGGTAAAGAATTCATGAACAGGACTCAAACCACACGGGAAATACTTCCCAGAATCAATAACTGGGACCATTTCTTATTAAAAAGTTTCTGCATGTCAAAAGAAATCTCCAGCATAGTGAAAAGAAAACCCACAAACTGGGAAAAGATTTTAGTGAACTCTCTCTCAGACAAGGGCCTCTTGTCTAAAATATATAAAGAATTAAAGAAACTCAGACCTCCGAAATTCAAAGATCCAATCCAAAAATGGACATCTGAGATGAATATGCAATTCTCAGATGAAGAAATGCAAATGTCAAATAAATACATGAAAAAATGCTCATCATCATTGGTCATTAGAGAACTGCAAATTAAAACCACACTGATATACCATCTCACTCCTGAAAGAATGGCCAGGATCAAGAAAACCAACAACAAATGCTGGAGAGGCTGTGGGGAAAAAGTAACTCTCCTGCACTGCTGGTGGGAGTGTAGACTGGTACAGCCTTTGTGGCGATCTGTCTGGAGATTTCTCAAAAAGTTGGGATTGGAAATCCCATTTATTCCAGCTATTCCACTTCTAGGCATATTCCCAGAAGAACTGAAAGCATCATACCACAGTGATATATGTGCACCTATGTTTATAGCAGCACAATTTGTAATCGCCAGATCTTGGAAACAACCCAAGTGTCCATCAACTGAGGAATGGATAAAAAAGTTGTGGTATTTCTATACAATGGAGTATTATTCAGCTATAAAGAAGCATCACATTGAGATATTTATCAATAGAAGGGCACAGCTTGACATCATACTCATCAGTGAAATAAAGCAATCTAGCATGTGTGAATACCGAATAGTTTCCCTAATGTAAGTAATGATTCAAATATATAAAAATATGTGGTAATCATGATTCCCCATTAGGTGGCCTTGAAGCCTTATAAAGTTTTCACTCATTAATTAGAAAGGCTTTATTCTGGGCTTCTTGATATGGAAATATTTGAAGCTAGAGTATATGAAGTTTTATCCAAATATTTCAAGGAAAAAGACAGACACTATGGTAACTACTATTAAGTCTGGTTATATGGTGGTGAAGTACTAGGTTGCTGAAACAGTCATGCTTAGACCTCTATTGTTACATTGTTATGTCCTGTTTTATCTCAATCTCCCCCTTATTCTTTTAAAAAAATTATTTAGTCATTTCTTATGTTTGTCTTAATTAAGGGAAAAAATTTAAAAAATTAGGATACATAAATAGTAACTTTTTGATTTCCTATTAACTTGTTTTGAAGTCCTGTAATACTCCCACAATCGTGTTCTGACTGATTAGACTCTGTTCCATTCTGTATGATAGTATCAAGTTTGAGGATATAGGCAACTACTTTGAAGGCAATAAGATTCACTAAGATGCCCATTCTGGTTTGACTATTATCTTCTTTGGAAGTCCTGTAATGCTTACAATGCCTAAGTTTTATTGGTCTTGTTCTCTACTGTTTTGTCCAACTTTATAATATCTAATGAGATAGACAATTCTTTTTAAGGAAACAAGAGACAACGTTGATAACCATTGTTGATAACCTTGTACTCTGTTCTACACCATGTGCTATGTCTATCCTTGGTTTTGACTGACAGCTTTGTTTTGCCATATTTGACTGTATTCTCTCCCCCCCCCAAAAAAAAAACGTAATAAGCACTAAGGAGTAATAAAATCCAAAATGTGTAAATTTTGTTGTAAAAAAGAGAGGGAAAAAAAAGGAAAAGAGCTCTAACGGATATAACAGCAAGTGTGTTTAGGGGTGTTAAATAGCTGACTATATCAATGCTTTTGGATCATTGAACACAGCTGTTTGCAGTCTCCCTGTTTGAATGTCCACCTTGTATTCTTTGATACTGTGATTTGAGCAACTATTTTCAAGATGATAATATGTAATCTATTAACAGGTGATTTCTTACTGTTATGTTTTTTTTTGTAGTTCTGTATTACGTGTACCCATACACTACTTTGTTTTGTTTTGTGTTTTTCTCTTTTTCCTCTTAAATAAAATAAAAAAAGAAGCAAATTCAGTAATATAGCTGGTTTCAAAGGCAACACTCAACAATCAATAGACTTCATAAACAAGAATAAAAAACTCATGGAAAGAGAAATCAAGGAAACAATAACTTTTACAATAGCATCCAACCAAATGAAATACTTAGGAATCAATCTAACAAAGGATGTAAATGATCTCTACACTGTAAGCTACAGTACTCTCAAAAAGGAGATTGAAGAAGAGATTCTAAAATGAAGAGCTATCCCATAGTCTTTGGTAGGGAAATTCAATATAGTGAAAATGACCATACTTCCAAAGCTATTGTACAGATTTAGTGCAAACCCAATCAAAACCCCGTAGCAAATCTCAAAGAATTACACAAAATAAATCCTAAAACTCATCTGGAACCAGAAGAGACCTAGAGTAGCAAAGGTGATCCCGGGCAACAAAGGAAAGATAGGGTTCATCAAAATCCCTGACTTGAATTTATACTATAAAGGTATTGTGATTTAAAAAAAAAAAAGATGTGGTACTGACAAAAAACAAAACAAACAAAACCAGACCCAAAAATCAAAGGAACAAATTAGAAGACGGAGAAACAACCCCAGACCACTAAACCATCTTATCTTTGACAAAGGTGCCAAACAGAGTCATTGCAAGAAAAGCAGCCTCTTTAATAAATGGTGCTGGAAAAACTGGCTCTACGTGTTCTGAATATTATCTTTCAACGTGTATTAAGCTAAGATCAGAATAGATCAAAGACCTTATATTAAAACAGAAACATTAAATCTGCTGCAAGATAGAGTAAGTAAAACTCTTGAAGACATTCATGTAAGCAAAGTCTTTATGAAGAAAACTTCAATTGAACAGCAAAAATCAAAGAGAATTAAGTGAGAATCTCACCCTACTGAAAAACTTTTTAACAGCAAGAGAAATCACTAACTGAGTGAAAAGACAACCCACAACGTGGGAGAAAATGTTTGCCAACTGTTCCTCAGACAAAGTATTACTATTGAGAGCACGAAAAACTAAAAAAATTTCAGTCTTCCCAGATTTAAAGACCCAATCCAAAAATGCGCATCTGAGGTGAAATACACAGTTCTCAGATGAAGAGATAGAAACAGCAAATAAATATGTGATAAAATGTTCTGCATCACTCGTCATTTAAGAATTGCAAATTAAATAACACTGATATGTCACCTTGCCCCAGAAAAAAATGCCTACTGTCAAGAAATCAAGCAATAAAGAATGCTGGAGAGGTTGTGCGGAAAAAAGAACCCTTCTCCATTGTTGGTGGTAAAGCAACCTCTGTAGAAATCAGTGTGGAGATTCCACACAAACTAGCTCTACAGGTCCCACTCAACTCAGCTATTCTCCTTCTGGGTATCTACCCAAAAGAATAAAAATCATCATACTACAGTGGTATATGTGCACCCATCTTTATAGCAGCAAAGTTTGTGGTAGCCAGATCTTGGATGGAGTGCAGGAACTCTAGCTTGCCAGGCAGGCGCTTAAGCTAAATCCCTGGACCACTTTTTTTACTTTTCAACTTTCAAATAAAATGGGTTTGGGAGAAAAAACAAGGACTGAGGTAAAGACTTTCAGTGCAAATACCATCAGACGTGCTGAGGTCAACATTCCAGAAAACAGCCAGCTCCAGAAGCCTCCACAATCTTTCATTGGGGATCCACAGTTACAGGGTGGGTTTTTTTCTCTAATTATTCTTGGTGGGGAAGGCAGGCAGGAGAGCAGGAGCCAATCAGTGATGGAGAGGCTGGATGAAGAATTGTCCAATCAGGCGGGCCAAGGTAGGCGGTCTTTTCCGGTATCATGGCGTCAATTGTAAGGCCAGGGCACAAAACGGAGCATTAAATGTTTGCTAGACCACTATTTTTTGCTTCTATTCGCTGTGGACTGCTTAGAAAGAACCTGGGAGACCTCCAAACTACACAATGGTGATGTTATGGGATGGGAGCAGTGAAATGGGATCCGATTGAGACCAGTTAGAAGTGGTGAGAAGGGGCTGGGGGTTTAGCTCAGCAGCTTAAGCGCCTGCCTTGAAAGCAGGCAGTCATGAGTTCGATCCCTGGTACCGATAAAAAGGAAAAAGACCAAAATACATAAATAAATAAATAAAATTAAATAAAATAAAGAAACAAAGAAAAAGAGAAGGAAAAAAAGTGGTCAGAAGCACCTGTGCTGTCTAGCGCTTGTGAGCTTAGCCTGAGGTCCACTAGTGCTAGCATGAGTCATCCTGTGTCCCTTTTACCTCTCGCTGGGGCCGGGACAGTTCTGGGTCCCTAGAATGCTGCCATCACTGTAATACCACCAGGGCACAATGCCATTTTTGAAATAGCCTGCTGCCCTTGCTCCTCCAACAGACTGGGCCCAGGACTGGGCATGAGGAGACCCTGATTCCGATGTGTTTTCAAGCTGTGTGCAGCTGTAATAAGCCAGGTCTCTGCTCTCATTCCTGTCAGCAACAGATATGAAAGCCATAACTTTATAAATGTCTGTGCTGCAGGACGTGATAGCCACAACTTCTCTCCTTAAACTTATGCATTTATATATTTTGTGGTCGCCTAAATTTATACTATGTTCTCATATTTCCATGCTCATGAAAGGTGGAGGCAAAGGTTCTGAGAATTCAAAGATGTGTAGTGATGTGCCTCAGTGGAGTAAGGCTTCCCAAACACCGGATGAAATGCTGTGTATTATACAGAACAATGCAAAGAATTTCTGAACATACTTTATGTGACACATGTGCTCATAGATGATGTTTGGGAGAACAGCCATAGAGGTTTAAATTTTGAGAGAAATAAAGCAGATATAAAATTGTCATCAAGGGCAGGGTAAAGTGTGCTTGCTAAGACAAATTCCAGAAAGGGATGCCTGTTATATTCTCACTGAAAAATGCCTAAATGTAGTCATTTGCATGAACATATACAAGTGATATCCTTCTGAATGAAAAGGAATGTGGGTGCCATCTCTAAATTAAGAGGTGATTTAATAGCTTGGTTGATCATATACATTGTTGAAATATGGAAATGCTCTGCAGTGGACTTTACTAAGTGGTGTAAAGGAGATCCCATAAATTGAAATTGTGCAGGGATATCAATAGTTTAGTCATGAAGCGTTTTCTGCTTAGGGTGGATCAGAGGAGCATGGGAAGGATGTGGAAGTGACTGGCAGGATGCAGTGTGCCAATAGCAGGACATACAACAGAGAGGGTATTCCCTGAAAGTCAGGTAGTTCTTAGGATAAGCATGAAGATAAAGTTGGCTTATGATTTCTTCCTTGAGGTGAAAAACACCAGCTCTGGTAAGAATCAGTATTCCACATCCTTGTCAACCCATGAATTCTTTGTTCTTCACTTGAGATCTAATTTTGATTATCTCTAATTATGACCCAGTGTCATGAAGACAAAATTTGAAAGTTTTTTGTAACAGGGATCGAACTCATGATCTCAAGCTTGCTAGATAGGTGTTCATGCTGCTGAACTAAATACCCCACTCTGAAAGTGTTTTCTGTATACTATGTATGATATTAAAATTGTTCCTCAGAAAATGTTGAATATTGTGGAATTTTTCTATATTGTATGGATATAATTTTTAAAGAAAACCAAAGGTGTCGTGTGCAGTCACATTTCAAGTTTCACATTGTCTGTGGGGTGTCTCAGTCACAGTTTCTATATTTCAGACAGCTCTGTAACTTAGGCTAGCCCCAAACTCAAGGAAGTTCTCCTGCATCAGCCTCCCAAGATATATTTCTTATATCTGAATGGAGAGTGATCACTTGGTGACACTGAGCTATAATTTGAAACTTGTGCCTGGTTTCATTGTTTATACATTTTTTACATACAGCAGTTTTCCATGAACATTTGAGTTATTATTTATGTATCATATTTGATGTTATTTATGTTTTGTTCTATGAAACCAAATTTAAATATCAAAATGCTCCTTAAGTATATTAAGAACAAAGGACTAAGTGGCCTAAATGAGATTTGAAGAAATATCACTGTTAGTACATCAAAGTGATTCATGAGATATTTGTCTGCCTCTGTGCTTTATGGATGCTGGTCCTGCAGGCTCTCACTATGAGCTCTGCTGTAGAGACAGTGCACAGGGACTCTTGCAGTGACTCAGCATAAGAATCAGTGCTCCTATCTGGCTTTTACATTAGCTGTGAGTTGCAATATAGCATCAAATTTGCTGTCTCAATATATGTGTATATACAAAAATTATTCCCCAAGATGTGGAATTAAGATTTGAAGAAATCAGTGTCCATTCAGCTGTTTTGTTTGGTTTTATTTGTGTAGTTTAGTTTTGTTTTATTGAGACAAGTTTTCTCTATGTATATCAGCTACATTTGAACCCTTTATGGAGCACAAAATTGCCCTAACATCAAAGCAGCACTCCTGTCTCAGCCTCTTGTGTGCTGGGATTATAGATATGTGTGTTTTTACCCTAGAAAATATTGAGGCTTGTAATGTAGCTGTGTTGCAGGTTGGCTTAATAGATGCCATCTTGAGCTTTGCATTTAACTAGTGCCCTGTATTTCATTCAGAAAAATGGAAAATCACTCAGGGTATACGTCCCAGGAGAAAAGCAAAATGAGCTGTACCCAAGGAAAAAAATTAACCTGCTCAACAAAAGAAGCAGAATACAGTTGTCATCCAAAAATTATTATAAGATTCTAGTTAAGTGATTTCCAACACGATCTTTTTGTGATTCTATCTTTTAAAACATCTCTAACTTTCCTGTTCTGAGCCTCTTGTTTAGATCCTGAAATGGGGGTGTGGGTTCTGTATGCAAGTGGTGCTGAGACCAGCTAATGAAATTCCACATTTCTCAATTGGGTTGCTTGGCTTCCTATATTATTGTTCACAAAATCACCTCAAGCTGCAGAAACCTTACTGACACAAGCAAACCTCAGGATTAAATGACAGTGCCCCTGAAAGGAAAGAATAGTAATGAAAAGGAGAAGAGAAAAAAGACAAACACCGTGTGCTATAATGCACATCTCTTTTCCCAGCAATGAACAAGCTGAAATAAGAGAATGGTCATGTATTCAAAGACAGCCTAACCTACATAATGAGTGCAAGGCTGCCCAGAACTCCAAAGTGAGACTACGTCTTTAAATCAAAAAACTAAAATGAAAAAATAAAACAACCAAGTAAACAGAAAGACTATTAAAAACAAATAGTAGTAGAGCTGAGTGAAATTTAAGTTATGTAAAATGGGAATTATTGAATGATGTTGCAGAGGAAAGAAGGCCATGTAGTGGCATCCAGGAGGCAGTGACTAACACAGACTTAGGAATGGCACCTATTGTGCTACAGGACAACAGTGACCTCCTTTCTCCAACACATTTGCAGTTCACTAGACTGAGGACTTCTAAAAGCTCATGGAAATGTTAAACTCAGGGCAAACAAGCAGCTTGAAATTCTGGCTTTGGAACAATGTCATTAGCACACATTTCTTATTTAAATTGAGAAAAGAGAAATATAATCCTGCCCCATATGATATCAAATACAGCAAGTTTAATGTCTCACAACATTGAAAATCATGTAGTGAGAAGGTTTAAAATGTGTTAGATTACTGATGTTATTGAGGAGATAAATTGGCATAATAGAGAAGCAGAATATAAGAAATGTAAAAGTGGTCCTTTACTTAAAGAATGTGGAGAGGAGTCCACAGCCACCAAGACTATGAGGCTATGCAGGGCCTCATGGCCACGATGATTCAACTTAAACTTCAGCTTTTTCTTTTTTTCTGACTGACTAGGGGGATATGGGATATATGTGACTTTTGACTGCATGTGGTGCTTGGAAGGTACATTTATGTCATGCCAGGAGCTGATAGGAATTTTTTTAGGACCGTGGGAAAGAAATAGGAAGTTGTAATCAGGGAGAAAAGAGGAAGTGACCATATGAGTAAGCATCCCTGATTTCACCTTCTTCCACCTTGAACTACCACCATGAGGTCCTGTAATTGTTTCTAGGGCAAAACACTTTCAAGTGCGTCCTTTGATTTGAATGAAGAAATCAAAACAAAGAATTTTTGCTATCTGCCTTCCTCCACGGCTGGTGGTAAACCATTCATAAGAAATTTTGAGTCATCTCCTTAACGCATTTTAGATTCCATAACCAAAATTACAGATCAGTTCACTTTCAGAAAAAGAAGCAGCACTTAAATGCAGGGATAAAGGCCTTCAATGCAAGTATAACTGGCAAGGTGAGATCAACATTGTGTGATACAAACTTCAACTGATTTCTCTGACTTCAAGAAAGAGAAATGTTTATATCGATATTGCTGTAGCAGAATGAATCTCCTGGTCTACTATGTTTGATATGAGGTTTTTTTTTTTTCTGTAAAGTCAAAGAATGAATTTTAGGAACAACAGAGATTAAGAGAAGAATGTACTTATTGAGAGAAATAAAGCTGCCTGAGATAGAGAGAGATGGAGTCCTGAGCAGGTTGCCAAACATTGTCCTTTCTAGGGAACTTTATAGAGTAAAATCATGTGGTGAAATGTGTTTAGGGTTGGTAAACTAGGAACTCACAATGCAAATGGGCATAAGATGAGAAAGAGCTATGGTACTCAATAGGATTATTAAGTTCAGGTAAAGCTGATTAAATTGGGAACAAAGGGGGAAGGGAGTCACATAGAAAGCAGGCATTCTTAGGCAGTTGTGACTCTTCCCTTAGGAGTTTGGGAGGGTGACTTCTGAGTTCCTCAGTATGATAGGAACTATTTAGAATGTCAGTCTTTAGGATAAGGATACATTTCTTTGAATGGTGACTCCTGACTTCCTCAGAGTGCTAGGGAAGTATTTAGAATATCTATCCTTAGGCTATGGATGAATTTGCTTATCATTGTCTTGAGCCTTGGCCAATAGCATGAGGTGTCAGTCTTCTCCATAGTTGCAAGGTATCTGGTCCCTTGCATGGGCTCCTTGGAGGACCTAGCCCTGGTTCATGCCAAGAGTATTTAAGTAACTCAGGTGCCTATAACAGTACTGTTTGGAAAATTGATTAGAGATGTCTTGTGCTCCGGGTGAATGATCTGGGGATGACAATGTGCAATGTATATACCAGTGTTGCCCCCTGATTGACATGTTTTGAAATTCAATTTTAGTTGATGTGCTCTTTTTTCCTTGAAATAAAATGGATTTGAAAATTAAAAGCCTGAGGTAAAGCTCTTCAGTACAAACACTGTTCTGTCAAGCTGGGTTCACCACTGTAGAAGAATGACAGCTCCAGAAGTCTCTGCACTACAGTCTATCATTTGGGATCCTCACTTGCAGGAAGGGGTTCCTTTCCCTGGTTATTCTTGACTCAGAAGGAAGGCAGTATAGCAGGAGTCAAGCAGTGATGAAGGGGCAGGCTATATGAACTGTCCAATCAGGCGGGCCATTGCTGGCTGTGACTTCTGTCTCTTCTGGTGTCTCAGCATGATTTATCTGTTCTGAGTAAAATAGTGGTAGCAAAACACGTGCTGGATCTCATTCAGTACGTTCAATATCCTGTGGCCTGATTAGCAAAGAACCTGAGAGATCCTGGAACCATGGAATAGTGAGGTTGTGGATGGGAGCCCAGAAATAGGGTGGATTGGGTGAAACCAGTTACAAGTATTTAGGAGTAGTTCCGGTATCTGGAGCCCCAGGTATTTAGTTAGCTTCAGCTCCTGAGGTCCTCCAGCATTGCCCATGGGTCATTCTCTGTCCCTTTTGCCTCTTGCTGTTGGCAAGGATGATTTGGGTGTCCTCAGAACCCTGGCTTCACTATGACAGCAGCAGACTCAAGTATCATCTTTGAAATTCATTCCTAGCCTGGTAACTCCAGCATCTTAGGCATTGGAAGGAACTTGGGAAGACCCTGAATATGATGATTTGTAGCTTGTAGAGCAGTAATGAGCTAGGTCTCTGCTCTTTTTCCTCAGAGTAGCAGATCTGGAATGTCTGGAGTTTATTAATGTATGTAATGCAGGGCCTCATAGCCACAATGGCTCAACTTAAACTTGGCTTTTTTGTATTTATAGTGATCTCCTTAAATTACAGTATGTTCTCATATTTCCATCCTCAGGACAGGTAGTGGCAAAGGTCCTGAGAATTCAGGGATTTGTAGTAGTGTGCCTCAGTGGAGAAAGGCTTCCCAAACACCTGGTGAACTCCTGTGTATTATACAGATCAGTGCAAAACAATTTCTGAACATACTTAATAATTTAGGTGGCACTCCCGCTCACAGTCTAGGTTTGTAGAGTTTTGAAGTCTGAGAAAAATGAAGCAAATATGAAAGTGTTATCTAGGACAGGGTAAATATTTGTGAAGGACAAATTCCAGAAAGTTCTACCTGTTAAATTCTCATCGAAAAATGCCAAAATTTAGGCATTTGCATGGACATATACATGTGATATCCTTCTGAATGGAAAGAGGTGTCATCTCTGAATTAAGAGCTGATTTAGTAGCTTGGTTGTTCATAGAGTGTTTAAATATGGAAATTCTCTACAATGGACTTATCTAAGTGGTGTAAAGGAGAAGCCCTAAATAGAAATTTTGTTAGGCATGAAGGATTTTCTGCTTAGGATGGATCAGAGGAGTATGGAAAGGATGTGGAAGTGACTGAGAGGATGCAGGAAGCAAATAGCAGGACATACAACAGAGAGGGTCTTCACTGAAAGTCAGGTAGTTCTTAGAGTAAGTGTGAAGTAAGGTTGGGTTCTGATTGCTTCATTGAGGTGATCAACACCAGCTCTGGCAACAATCAGTATTCCACAACCCTGTCAACCCATTATTTTTGTGTTCTGTACTTGAGATCTAATTTTGATTATCTCTAATTACGCCCCAGTGTCATGAAAGTGAAATTTGAATTTTTTTGTACCAAGGATCAAACTCATGACCTATGCTTTCCTGGCAGGCATTCATGCTACAGAATTAAATACCCAACTATGAAAGTGTTTTCTGTGTAGTATGGAAGATATCCATATTGTTTCTCAGAAAGTGTTGAGTATTGTTGAATTTTTCTGTATTGTACGCCTATAATGTTTTAAAACAAACCAAAGATGTTTTATGCAGTCTCTTTTTAAGTTTCACTTTGTTTGTTCGGTATCTCAGTCAGGGATTGTCTATTTTAGATGGCTCTGTAACTTAGGATAGCCCCAAATTCAAGGAAGAACTCCTTCACCAGCCTCCCAGGATATATTTCTTATATTTGAATTGAAAGTGATCACTTGGTGACAGTGAGGTATAATTTACAGCTTGGGCCTGGTTTATTTTTATATACGTATTTTTAGAAATACAGCTGTTTTCCACTATAACACTTGTTATTATTATTTATGTACCATATTTGATGTTATTTATGTTTTGTTCTATGAAACCAAATTAATGTTTCAAAATTCTGCTTAAGTATATTAAGAACAAAGTACTCATTGGCCTAAATGAGATTTGAAGAGACATCATCTGTAGTCTATCAAAGTGATTGATGAGATTTTTTATTTAATTTTGAAATTGGTAAAATACAACAGAGCAAGGCAGCATAAGGCCAATTAAGATCACACAGTGAAATTGGTACACAACTTCACAACAGGTTACTGGGATAACAGTAATAGGTATCACAGTATATTTTTTATCTTTGTAATAGTTTTTCTTTAATCACATATATTAAAATGAAATGAAATACAGAACATTTTAGAACTTATCAAAACAGAATATTGAATAGAGCAGTACCATTAATCAGAATAGACTGAAACAATAATAAAAACATTTTCCTTAAAAGTAATAGTAGAAGGAAGTCCCCTTATTTGCTATGGTCAACTTGCCAAGAGATGCTCAGATTTCCAGTTCCCATTTGCTAATATGGGGTGACAGGAGAAGAGGGGTAGGGAAGTGGGATGTTTGATTCTAGGTGGTGCATCAGTATGTCACTATTGCTTACTAGGGAGACAGGCTCTTGTTTGGTTTCACAGCATCCTAAGTTTCAACATAGCATGGATCTCAGGAGCTGCTGCTGGTTCTCCCCCTGGAAGGGCTGCAGTCTGACAGACTGCCACCACTTACCAGGGAGAAGTGGTGCTTGACTGGCTTCCCAGTGTCCTAAATTCCAGGTTGGCATGGGTCTCAGGAGCTGCTGCTGGTTTTCCCCCTGGAAGGGCTGAAATTTGCCAAACCACCACTGCTGACCGGGGTGGGGAGGTGCTTGCTTGACTTTCCGGTCAATTGATGGGATATTTATCTGCCTCTGTGCTTTGTGGTTGCTGGTCCTGCAGGCTTCTCACTGTGAGCTCTGCTTTAGAGACATTGCAAGGGGAATCTTGCCAAGATTCAGCACAAGAATCAGTGCTCCTATTTGGCTGTTACATTAGCAGTGAGTTGCAATCTAGCATCAAATTTGCTGTCTTCAAAAATGTGTATATACACAAAATTAATGACCAAGACATGGATTAAAATTGGAAGAAATCAGTCTTCATTCAGCTGTTTTGTTTGGTTGTATTTGTTTAGTTTAGTTTTGTTTTATTGAGACAAGCTTTCTGTATGTATATCAGGTGGATTTGAACACCCTATGGAGCCTAGAATTGCCCTGACCACACTGATGCCATCCTGTCTCAGCCTTTTGAGTGCTGGGATTATAGATATGCACCACCACACTTTGCTTTTGATTCAGATTTCTAGGAGAAAATTTAAGATATCCCAAACCTGGGGTCTCAACCTTCCATTGAGAAATATATGTATGATCCTTTAGGAGGTGGTGACCTTTGAGGATGTGGTCGTGAACTTCAGCAATGAGGAGTGGACTTTGCTGAGTCCATCCCAAAAGAAGCTCTACAGAGATGTGATGGGTGAAACCTTTAGGAACATGACTCTGATAGGTAAGGATAAAATCTTTTTGCCCCTCATGCTGTCAGAATATTGTTTCTTGCTCATTAGTGCTGTTTCATGAAAAAGAATATGAAAATATTTTTTAAAATATCTCAGACCTGGACACATTATATCATAACTCTAAACAAAACCTATTAATTTGTATGTATTACTCTAAAGAGTCCTGGTATTTCTATGTCTACAATTCAGGAGGATTCTGGGATATCCAGGAAGCTGAAAAAGAAGGCAAAATTTACTGGAGCTACTTAAGGTAATTCGCACTCACAAGGAGAGGAATGTTCCTCAGTAATTAGTGAGTAGCAGAAAAATGACAACCAAAGAAAGAGACACCATTCAATTTAATGTCAGTAATATTCTCTGAAGATGTATAAGCTAGTGTATATATGAGCGAATTAAATCATGAAAATGTATGACATTGCATATAGATGAATACAAAAAGGATACACTCTGAGTTGCCTTCAGTTTTTCTACCCATGTCTACATGTGAATATAACACATTCATTATCTAACAATTGCTAAGATTGCAATAGAATTTGAAATAAAACTGAGTGCTCATGTTTCCAAGACATTCTCTAGAGAATCAGCCATTCTGATTAATATTCTTAGTAGGCTGGTGGAATGTTATTGCACTCATTTTGAATATCAGTATACAGTTGTCTCTAGAAATTGATCCCCTCACACTTGTCCTGGATATTTTTAAAATCTCAAATCTGCATAAAATACTGATACATGCTTACTCACATACAAAGCAGATTAAGTTATAACAGATCAGGCCTTGAAGCTTATCTATCTATCACTGGATTTGTGGAGAAGGAAAATGTTAATAGACTCTCTGTGATTATGCATTTCTGTAAACCCAGCACACAAGGAATCAGATTTTGCAGAATGGCAAATTCAAGTTCAAACTTCACAGCTTAATGATCAGCGAAAATATCTTAAAATAGATTTTTAAAAAGCTACAGATTTTATGCTAATACCTGTTGTTCATTCCCAGCCCAGAAAAGAAAATATGTGTTATATAATGTCAAAAAATAAATAATATAATGTCATTTGCCATAAGAAATAGATGGGTCTTTCACCCATCAATTCAGTGAAATAGCTCAGCTATAAAACATAAAAGGTCACAGGGTTTCTTTTAGATGAGACACCAAAATATAAATTGTGGAATGTAATGAAAGAAAGTTGATAGAGAAAAGTAAGTCTGACAATATGGAAAAGGGAACTACAGGTTAAGGACAGAAGGGAGATTGGAATGGGGAAACATATCAGAATAATCTGTATGTGATACACATATGTGCCCATGCCCAAAGTGAAGCTAAAGATTCTGCATTTCAAAGTACCAAATTTTAAGATTTCTAAATGTATGCCAGTCTTTTGGGAATGGTTGTTTTCAACATATCTTACAAGGCCATTCTGTTGCTTCATGGTCAGAATTTCTTAGCAGGCATTAAAAACAGAACTTGACATTAATGCAGTCATTAAACAGAGACCCATTTCACTGTGAATTTTTCTTTTTTAAATTTATATAAGGAAAGATTAAACAAAACAAAATAAGTAGAGATAATGCTAATTTCAAAGTGAAAGTAAACAGTAAGAAATCGCAGATGATGATTACATATGCTGCTCATGGAAATAGATATGAAATACAAAAGTGAAACATATGAAGTGGGGATTCAAACAGCGAGACTGCAAAAACTTAGTAATATGGTTATAAATCTTATATGTGATTTTTTTCTTTACAGAAATGACAAGCTAGGGAAATCCTATGGACATACATCTGGAGATGTATGGAATCAGTGTAAAGTGTTGGGAGCCGCCAACACCGGTCGCCTTACTTGGCGGACGTAGGGCCTGTGGGTGGGAGCGGAGCCTGAGCTAGATTGCCCCTCCCATCGAGTGAGTCAAGTTGGCGCCTGCTTCCTGCCCCCTGATTGCGCTGGCGACTTAAACAACCCGCTCTGTAAGATAGTCTGCCTAGCAACAACTGATGTTAGCCAATCAGCCCGCATCGCGCGCTTTGAACTGATTGGCCACTGTCACCCTATAAAAGTGAATGCCTCTCCCGCCACGAGACAGGAAGCACGAGAGAGATAGAAAAAGTCCACCGGCGAGAAAGGGCTGGTGACTGAGCGGAGGCCTCGCGGGGCCCACGCGGAGATAAATAAAGGCAAGGTTGCACACCGCCAGACTTTGTCGTGTGTCTTTCCTGCCGGCCGGGAGCGACCTCGACAGTAAAGAAGTCTTCCTTGGTACTGAAGAAGGTAATGTGAATGCGAAAGAAACAGAAACACATGACAATGTTCAGATCCATGAAAAATATTCCAGTGGAGGGAAACCCTATGTATGCAAGCAATGCGGGAAAGGTTTAACCACACTTGGAATTTGTAAGAAACATGAAAGAATTCACAGAGGAGAAAGACCCTACATATGTAATCAATGTGGGAAAGCTTTTACAACACGTACATATTGTCAAGTACATGAAAGACTTCACTCTGGAGAAAAACGTTATGAATGTGAGCACTGTGAGAAAGCTTTCAGCACACACACTTATTGTGTAATCCATGAAAAACTTCACACTGGGCAGAAATCGCATATATGTAAGAAATGTAGGAAAGCTTTTAGCAGTAAAATTCATTTTCAAATACATGAAAATGTTCACAATGGAGAGAAACCCTATGTGTGTAAGCAATGTGGAAAAGGTTTCACCCAACTTGGACGTTGTAAGGAACATGAAAGAATTCACACGGGAGAGAAACCATATGTATGTAAGCAATGTGGGAAACCTTTTACGACACATGGATATTGTAAGAAACATGAAAGAATTCACACTGGAGAGAAACCATATGTTTGTAAGCAATGTGGGAAAGCTTTTAACACATGGGGAGACTGTAAGAGACATGAAAGAATTCACACTGGAGAGAAACCATATGTATGTAAGCAATGTGGGAAAGCTTTTAACAGACGGGGAGTTTGTAAGAGACATGAAAGAATTCACACTGGAGAGAAACCATATGTATGTAAGCAATGTGGGAAAGCTTTTAACACATGGGGAGACTGTAAGAAACATGAAAGAATTCACAGTGGAGAGAAACCATATGTATGTAAGCAATGTGGGAAAGCTTTAAAAACACAGGGAGATTGCAAGCAGCATGAAAGAATTCACACTGGAGAGAAACCATATGTATGTAAGCAATGTGGCAAAGCTTTTAACACACGTACAAACTGTAAGGGTCATGAAAGAATTCACACTGGAGAGAAACCATATGTTTGTAAGGAATGTGGGAAAGCTTTTAACAGACGGGGAGTTTGTAAGAGACATGAAAGAATTCACACTGGAGAGAAACCATATGTTTGTAAGGAATGTGGGAAAGCTTTTAACAGACGGGGAGTTTGTAAGAGACATGAAAGAATTCACACTGGAGAGAAACCATATGTATGTAAGCAATGTGGAAAAGCTTTTAGCACACGGGGAGATTGTAAGATACATGAAATCATTCACACTGGAGAGAAACCATATGTATGTAAGCAATGTGGGAAAGCTTTTAACAGACGGGGAGTTTGTAAGAGACATGAAAGAATTCACACTGGAGAGAAACCATATGTTTGTAAGCAATGTGGCAAAGCTTTTAACACACGTGCAAACTGTAAGGGTCATGAAAGAATTCACACTGGAGAGAAACCTTATGTATGTCAGCAATGTGGAAAAGGATTCACTAGTTCTGGACATTGTAAGCAACATGAACGCATTCACACTGGAGAGAAACCATATGTATGTAAGCAATGTGGGAAAGCTTTTACCAAACATGGATATTGTAAGAAACATGAAAGAATTCACAATGGAGAGAAACCATATGTATGTAAGCAATGTGGGAAAGCTTTTAGCACATGGGGAAATTGTAAGAAACATGAAAGAATTCACACTGGAGAGAAACCCTATGTATGTAAGCAATGTGGGAAAGCTTTTAGCACATGGGGAGGTTGTAAGAAACATGAAAGAATTCACACTGGAGACAAACTCTTACGCATGTAAATAATGTGGGAAAGCTTTTAAAATGCAGTGTAACATAAGAGACTAGACTAATATCACTCTGAACAGTGAATAATAGTATCCTGAGAAGGAAAAAGGTGAGGAATTGCCTAAAAATAGAAGGCAGAGGACATTGTTAAAAGTGTATCAGGATTTAAAATCTACAGTAGTCTTGTTGCTCTATTTAGTTTGGTTATATTTTGTTCTTGTCTGTCTACTCATATTAGATTTGAGGGCACACAGAGATAACCCAAAAATAGCAGGTTATACCATGGTAACTATCCTTAATTTCCTATTAACTAAAACTGAAACCCTATATTACTTACATTGTCTTCTATGACTGATCTTCTTTGAAGCTGGTTTGTTTGAATGTTATTTGGCCTTGACTGATTTTATTCACTGTGGGTATGCTTGCTAGTATCAAGTTCAAGAGAAGAGGCAACTTCTCAGAAGATGACAAGATGTAAAAGATATCCATTGGTGGGCTGGGGATTTAACTCAGTGGCTTAAGCACCTGCCTGGCATGTGTGAGCTCATGAGCTGGATCTCCAGTGAACAATCAATCAATCAATCAATCAATCAATAAATAAATAAATAAAAGATATCCATTCCAGGTTTGATTATTTTTTAATTAAAGAGAACAAAGATAGGAAATAAAAAACAAAGCAGTAAAAGGGTACAAGTAATACAGAATTTCAAGAAAAAATTCAGTAAGAAATCACTAGTTAATAGGTTACATCTTGTCACCTTAGAAACAGTTGTCCAAATTATAAAATTAAAGCATATAAAGTGGACATTCATACAGTGAGATTGCAGAAAGTTCTGTTCAATGATCCAACAAAAGCTCAGTAATATGGTTTTCCATCCTACACACTCAAGCATGCAGTTATATCCCTTACACCACCTTCCTTTCCTGTTTATTACAATAACAATTACACTTTTTGAGTTTTTTTACTCCCACAGTTCTTATTACGTTTTTTTTGAAGAGAATAAATCCTAACATGACTAAATAAAACAGAGTCAGTTAGAACAGAAGGGTGGGCATAGGACATGATGCAAAAATAGAGTATCAGATGATCAAAAATAGTTACCATTGTTCCTCATGCTATTTTTAAAAAGAGTTGCCTATAATAGAATGGATCAAAACAGTATAGAACAAGACCAATAAAACCTACACTGGAGACCTTACAATATCTCAAAAGAAGATAATAGTGAAACTATAATGGTATCATAGTAAATCTTATTGCCTTCAAAGTGGTTGCCTATACTCTCAAACTTGATACTATCAAACACATAGAATATAGTAAAATCAGACAGAACAAGATGGGGAGAGCAATACTGGGGTTCAAATCAGGTTAATAGGAAAACAAATAGTTACTATAATATATGCCAATATTTTTTAATTTAGTTTTCCCTTAATTGAAAAAAAATAGTTTAATTTTTAAAAAAGGATGGAGATTGAGATAAAAGAGGACATTGTAATAGAACAACACTTGTCAGAATGGAACAATTTAAGCATCATTGTATTTCACTCCCAGATAATCTAACATAATAGTAGTCACCATAGTGCCTCATTCCTTGAATTATTTGAGTATAACTTTGTATACTATAGCATCAATCATATCAAGACAGTGTGAAGCCATTCAAGAGAATGAAAGAATTACAGGGTATTTAGAACCAGTTAACAGAAAACAAACAATGGTTTCTATATTATCTCCTTGCCTATAAAAAATTTTCTTTATACTATCACATATAGTAAAATATAGTAAGATACAACATGTTAAAACCAGTGGAAACAGATGGGTTGTGAGAGAGGGACCATTCTTACACCACTGAGATTGAGCCCAGTATTGATCATGTTGGTTAATTTTGAATATGCTGGTGAGTTAACGTGGCAAACATAAAGCTGAACACGTTTCTGTATGTTTGGTAGGAATATTAGCCAACAGAGTGTTTTCATTTATATTATTCTTAACACATTATTATCTGGCTTCATTCTCAGAATTATTTTGTCACATAAAAGAAGTTGGTGGTGGTTTTTCCTTCAACTTGATTGAAGAATTGAAAAACAATCAGTATTCTTTATTATATACTGGATAAAATTCACCAGTGCACGTACTGTATCCCAGCTTTGTTGTTATTAAGCAGCTGTGATGTTTACCCATTGCCTGTGCTCTTTATTGCTCTGTTCATTAGACTATTTCCTTCTGATGCATGTGGTTTGGGGACATCAATGGACACCACATATCCATTAAGGGTCACATCTCATTTTACTTACGGATGCTACCATTTATTTTGTATCTTCAAACTATCTCTATAATATATAATTGTGTGAGTAACTCCTTTCAGTTACTCACATTTAATACACATTCTTGCAGGATGTGGTTACGGCTGGAGGAAACTGGGCCTGGTGAGTGCCTGGTCTCTTATTTAAGGATTCATACCCTGACTTGCCTGCAGTGTCCCCATCTCCTGACCTGCTCCCTGTAAACATCTGTCCTGCTCCATACCTATGGTGAGTCCACATGTGGCAGTTCAGATCTTCATCTGGTTGGAAAACATTCAGTCAGGTTGGGCTCTGTAACAGACTGACCTTCTCATACAGAGCTGCCCTGAGTGAGAGAGGGGGCCTCAGGCATGTAGGGAGGAGCTCTGGAAACATTCCAGCACTCTGCTGTCCAGAATGCAGTGTGTGATGCTTTCCTGAGAACTTACTCAAGGATGAGGTGGCCTTGACCTGGGCCTTTTTTATCCATGGTTCCTGCTAGGTGCCATTGTGTCCTGCACCTCTGCCTGGACCATCTCTCTGACTTTAGATCTCCACATGGATCTGAGCAGACACAGTCTTCCTCTACCAGGCTCTAACTCTATGCTGAGGCTTCAAGTGTAAAATCTGTGACCCTCAAGTTCATCTTATATACATTTAACCTGGAAATTTCACTTCTAGGGGTCATTATAAAAATGACATTGACAGACACCATATTCTCTTCTTAATCAGTTAAGGTGTGGACTGTTAGAAACCATGAACTTACCACAGCACAGATGCTGAGTTAATTATAAATTACAGCCACTGAAAATGCTGAAAGAAGGCCATATCCTAGGCCATGTCCCTAATCTTTCCTGAGATGGAAGAGAGCTTGTGTTCTGGCTCTCTCTCCACCCAGCAGTGAAGAGACACAGGCCTGCACAGCAGGTGAGGACAGGAGAGAGGAGCTGGTCAATGGCAGACCTGTCATCTTGGGAGGGATGCCTTTGTGGTTTTTCCATTTTATTTTCCACTGCATTATTTATAGTGCTCCATTCAGTATTACTTCTGTTCAATTCACTTAAGAATAAATAGTTGGTTTTTTTCTTGAATAGGTAAGTGGAAATGGATGACTTAGTATTCTTTTATATGTAATGTAGGATATGCATATAGAAGAACATTCAAGCTTCACTTAATAGTTACATAAAATAAGGAGTCTTTTTATTCAGAAAGGCAACACATCATTCATGACTAACTTTTAAACCCCTAAGATATGAAGCCATGCGAATCCCGCTATGGTGTGTGTCCTGCCCTCCCTACCTGAGAAGTCACTGTGTTCATCTGTGTCTGGTAGAGGACACCCAGAATCTTCTTCAGAGTTTCTTTTTCCAGCAAGGAGGACTTGAATCTTCATGTGCTCAGGCCAAGCAGGGAGTGTGCAGCATGCAGAGGAGCCCTGCACCTCCTGCCTTAAACCCATTTCCACCACCTCATCCATGCTGCAGCCCTCCAGGACCAATAAGGCAGAGCCACCAGGGTGCAGCAAAGACTCTGCCACCTCAGCCCCAGGGGCCTCAACTCCTGGGTCCTGGCCTCAGCCTCCACCAGGCTCCAGGCTCTGCCATGGATTGGACATTCTTAGTGGGCCAGACACACCTTCAGTGCCTTGGTGCAAAGTCCATTTTCCACAGTGAGCCTTCCATTCTGCAAATTTTGATCCTTTCCTTTCTAAATGAGGCTGAGGGATTGGAGACAAAACCCCACAAATTGGCATTACTTTTTGTTTTGTTTTGTTTTGTTTCTTTTCCTTCTTCTTCTTCTTCTTCTTCTTCTTCTTCTTCTTCTTCTTCTTCTTCTTCTTCTTCTTCTTCCTCATCCTCTTCCTCTTCCTCTTGCTCTTTGTCTTCATCTTTTTTCTTCTTCCAGGTTTCTTTGATGCTTTAAATAAGTATTTAGAGGTGCATTTTGCCAAAAAACTTTCCTTGTCTTTTCACACCCCAGTTAACTGAAATTTTTAAAGATTTCTGCTGCAGTTCACACCCTATGTGTTTGAACACTCAGAATCCATTCATGCAGCTTAGTAGAATGAGGGAAGCAAAGCAGAAAGTGAACTTGGGGTTGTGACTGTGCCTTCTAAGACTCCAACTCATATCTTTTTACCTCAAAAATATGTGCTTCTGTAGCAGCTGAGTCTGGCACAGACAAAATGAGTTTCCTGCATTCATATCAGACAATCTCATTTCCTCTCAAGCACATTGTATCAGCTTTCTTATGGCCAAACTTGAAGAATTATTTCCAGTACATGAGAGGCTGCCACTGGTCCTGAAATCATGATGGAACTTTTTGTAAACACATAGTCAGATCTACACCCTGGGACAGAAGCTAAAAGAGGCAGAGATGGCTGGCACAGATAGAAACACCTCAAAATTGTCAACCAACAGCAGCAGCAAGCAGGAACCAAGTTGCTGAGCTTTCACAATTGGGTGATGGAATCATGTGGTGGATTGTGCCCTCGGTTTACTGAGTCAACTCAGTACATCTAGGTTGCTGCTTCCATCCCCTTTCCTTCAGTGCAATACAAACAGAAAGTCATGCACATGCATCATTTATTTGCAATTTTTCTATTCCAGGAACAAAACCTGTGTTCATGAGAATCCACATCTCTGCCATAGCAGACCCACCCACGGGCATTACCACAATGTCTTGTAAAGGATCACTTTATTTATACAAAATGCAGAGCAATGCTCCCAGCCTTGATTTTTCCAGACTGGTGCATTTTCAGTCATTTCTTGAAGGGAAGCTAAACGATTTAGTTTGAGTAAACCAAGTGTGTTGCTGTGCTTCTGTGTGACATCCTTGCTGCCAGACCTGATGAAGGCAATGAGTGGGATCCGCTGGAGGTTTAGCTCCAGAGGGACATACTTAGCACAGCTGTGTCAGGCAGTGCTGCCCCTCACCTGACTGGCCACCCAGGTTTCCAAATGCCCTTTCCCAGTGCTGTTACTGGCTTCGGGAGTCACTGGATTGCAGTGGAGATGCCCAGTGCACTGGTTGGCCCAGGGAAAACCTTGTTTTGGCATGAGTTGGTCATCCTTAGCCCTGCAGATCTGTTGCCCTGGGGCCAGGGCAAGGTTCCCCCAGCTGCAGTGAACAGCATCATCCAGACAACTCTCCTGTGCACACTCTACGCAGAGGCTAGGGAGGGTCCCAGTTCCTTCCTGCTTCAAAGAGTACTGTGAATCAAACTCTTGAAAATTTGTGCAGCATTCTGTACGGGAGAAAACTCTATTCTTAGTCCCAGGGAAGGCTGTTTAGAGCTCTGATGGGAGCTGCAAGATAGGGCTGTGCTCTGCCCCGCATGTCCTTCCCATTGTTGTTCAGCACCTGCCTTAAAATATGTCACTGGATGGGGAAACAGCACATTTCAAAGATGTGTGCCTGCATGAATCAGGATTAGGAGGCTCAGTGTTTTGTGTGCTTGTTGGCCATGTCTGGTAATTTACTTTGAGTTAGAAGAATTTGTCATTTCCCTCACAAAATGGACTCATGAGACCTCTTTAATACTTTAATAAAAACCATCTATCTGACTAAGGTTGTAAAGAAATGTTTCCTGTTGTGATTTTTGCATTATTGTTTTTCAAATGCAATGAATCAGCCCTTTGTAGCTCCCTTTGTATCACTGAAATCATGGAAAACATTTTCCAACATGAAAAGATGAGTACATACACAATGGTCTCTACATTTTCCCTGCAGATTTTGTCTATCTGTGGTTTTCTCTTCTATCAAACAGCAATAGCATCCAGTCTCCTCCAGGATTGTTTGGCCAAACAGAATCTGATGCACTGATATGGAAAACCCAGGGTAGTAAATCACAGTGAGAGAAAGGTCAGTGGTGGGTGGGGACTAGCAGGAGAGACCAGGGATATGGATGGGTCCAACACTGAGCAGAAAGCTGAAACTAGACAGATGTGAAGATTGTACCAATTGACAGTGTGCTTACCTGTGACTCAACTGAACATGTGAAACTAATAAAATCTTAACTTAAAATTATATTATCTTAGAATTTAATGCTTCAAAGAACTATAGATTTTAAGAGTACAAATGAAAACAGAGAAATAGAAGAGGTAAATGGAAGGGGAAATGAAGGGCCAGTACTTTGCAAGACTTGAGCCCTAGAGCTGAGGACACCTGCCATGGAGCCAGTGACAGACCTGCCTTGGAATTCCACCAGACCAGGTATCTGACCTTGATTTTTAGGTTGATCACGGAGCTGGTGAGGTCATTGGAGGTGAGGCTGGCACAAGATCTGTAAGTAGACCTTGAGCTCAATCCGGTACCAGCCTTGCCTTAGAAAAATCCCCAACTGTCCTTGCTCCTTGCAAGCCCCAAAGCCTCCCAGGGCCTGTCAGGGACAGCTTTGTGTACAAATGCACCCCAGGAAAGCTTCCTATTTTGCCTCAACCCACTCACTTCTGCATGCCTCTGTGTTGCCGGAGGTCCCAAGTCTGCCTTTCTCCCTGTAATGTGCCCCATGTCCTCAGAAACCAACAGACCCAGGCAAATTCCTTCTCACTGTAGTTCTCATTTTCAGTGAGCTAGGCTTGCGCCAACTCAGATTAGGTTGGCTGGCTGTCCCACCTTCCTCAGCAGCACCTGCCAGGTGCCAAGAAGGGAAACTCTGATCCTGAGGAGGACAGGTGTAAGCAGCACTACAGGTCTGGCCTCCCTCCCCAACGGCCTTCCCAGGGTATCCTGTGTGCTAAACATAATCAGCCCTCACTTGCTCACAAAGTTCCCTGGACAGTGCTGTGACCACCTGTCCTCCACTCTGCAGGAAGCCTGAAATGCAACTCCCTTTTCCACCCTTGTGGCATATTGCCTCTGTGAGAAAGAGAGTGGAGTCTGCAGTGTTACTCTTATCATGGGTGCTCAACAGGCTGCTGCTCTATAACTATCTGAAAACTGAGTGGATAGTGGGAGTGCTTCCTGTCTGCCTTCCCTCCACCTTCAGTTCATATACTGATGCATCACCCCATTCTGTGTACCTTTGTGAGTCTCCCATTCCCCTATTTTATGTCCATGTGTACAGAGGCCAAGAATTAGGGACTCTCACCGTAATGTGGGTAGTACCTGGTCTGCTCTCCAGGGTGAAAGTGTGGCCTTCATGATATGGAAGCACAAGAGACCAGTGTTTGCATCTGCTCTGGTCATTGCATCATGGTCAATGCCTGGTACATTGATGATTTAAGGCACCCAGCAGCTCCCTCCATGATGTCTGTGTGGAACTGGGTCATCTGGCATCCCCCAGAGATTCTTGCTTTGGATACCATGGAAACACATGGAATGACTGCCCAATGTCCTTCAGAGTGAAGACAACGCTCCAACCAAGTGATGGATCCTTGGCAAGAGGCAAAGCTTTCCCACAGGAAAGGAAAAACCACAATAAAGCCAGGGTCCCTGGTCTGAGCAGACCAAGTTTTAGACCCAATTCCTCCTTCCCACTTCCCTTGTCAACTTAGACAAGACACAATGCCTTTTAGTTCCTTTCCAGTGTGTCCCCCTGAACTATGGCATCTGCTTCCTAGGGACATCATCTGAAGTGAGAGGTGACACTTTTAAACCTTATGGGCTGGTGTCATGTGTACACAGTATACAGAATTAGAGGTTAATTCCATAAAGGGTTGGAAGGGAGGTGAACAGAGTGCACACAGGCCTGGATCCTGCTGTACGGTGATGGAAATTACACTCTCCTCCTGGACATGTGTCCCTGGTGGCATAATGAGGGGGCAGAAGTTCTTCAGATCAGCCATCATTATGTTCCCTAAGCATCTCAATTTCTTCTATGTATTGGTGTTGTGGCCTCACATCAGGACTTCACACAGGCTAAGCAAGCACTATGGATGTAGATGCACCCCCAAATCTACCAGCACTATGCCTACATTCAAACCTGTGTGAGTCACCACACCCATGGCAAGGGTGCTCAACTGCTGACAGCTCACCTTCTGATGGCCACCTCCTGAGTAGCTCATTCCTTGAGTGTGGGTCACACGTAGTGAATTTTGTACTGGTTTGCATTAGCCAGGCTGAAATTGAGCCCAGGTCCTCACACATGGTAGGCAAGTGCTGTATCTTGAGCTCTCTCCCCAGTTCCTTACTTGTTTTAATAACACAACATGGCAGATGTAATGGGATGTGACTATCAAGGTTCACACATAAAATGACTGTGACCAACCTCCTGCTCTCTCTCTCCTCTGTTCTTCCTTCCTTCCTCTCTGTTTCATTCTGTCTTCCTCTCTAAATCTCTGACTATCTCTGCATTTTCCCTGAGGAGAAGCTGACTCTTTGCAGAGAAAAAGATTAACAGACAGAGAAGACATCAGACCTCCATCCTAACTGAGTTCCTGCCTGTTTTCAAGAGAGAGAGCCTGAGAACAGATTCTGCCACAGCAGTGTTTCCACTGAGCCTGCAGCCTGGTCAGGAGAAACTATGGTGGATCCCCCAGCAGCACCTCCTGAATGCCTGACCCATAGAACCTGAGAGAACTGAAATTTACCTGTCGTATCTAAGTTTGCAGCCATGCAATCATCAGTGGTCACTGATGCACTATAGCAGATGTGAGGTTCTGCCCCCAACCCTGTCCCTCACCAGGCCTTCTGTTCTCGCTTCTCATCTCTTTCTTGACTAAAAAAAATTTAACTTTGAATCTCTAAATGGTTGGTCCTCTATCTTTTGCCACACAGACTCAACTCTGTACAGCATTAGGGCCTGCATGTCTCAGGTTCAGGCATCAGTTCCATCTCAGTGAGGCTGTTCAGATGCCCCCATGTAGTGACCTTGACCTCTGTGTGCCCTTGCTTTATTGGGATATAGCCCTGGGTCTTCTCTTCCA
Organism: Cavia porcellus; assembly: GCF_034190915.1. NCBI lineage: Eukaryota > Metazoa > Chordata > Mammalia > Rodentia > Caviidae > Cavia > Cavia porcellus. Next base: position 9,230,088 of record NW_026947515.1, read on the forward strand.
CTACAATCTGCAGTGATTTATCCCTCTCCTCCAGCCTTCCAGCTTCTGAGTGGCCAGTGACATATTGTCCTGTTCTGTGTTGGTGCCAGCCGAGTTCAGCCCAGAAATAACGTGAGAATTTGAGGCATGTAGATTGAATGAATCAGACCCCTTTTTCTCTGAGCTACCCAGTGGGTGCCCATGGCATCACTGTGTGTTCGTGTGTGTGTGTGTGTGTGTGTGTGTGTGCATGTATGTGTGCATGTGTGTGTATCCCTTGGGATGCCGCTTGAAATCAGTCCCATATGTTTAGGTTCAGGTCCCAGGAGCTTGAGGGCTGCTTTTCTGATGCATTTGGGAGTGGGATGGGTCCTGTGCTAGGAGGTTTTTCTCTTTTGGACTTCTCCCCCATCCTCTTCACTCTGCCCATGTCCTGTGCCTTGGGCCTGGAATTGTCCCTCTCTGGGCACTGGTTCTGAAATGTCCATTGGGAATGGAATAACACACATAGACCTTTACTGTGGAGATTCTAGCATGCTTGGGGGTGAGGCACTAGAGGGTCACATGGGGTTCTCTTCACCTGCCCACTGTCCCCATCCACACCTGCCTGTAATTTGATATCATCCCTACTAAGACCATCATTCTCGGATTACCTCACATTGCCATTGTCACATGAAGTCCATTGGGTAGGGCAAGGCCTGGACTTTGAACTCACCACTCACTGTCACTGATGCCTTGCCCCAAGCCTAAGACACATTATAGGCCTACTTGTTTCAATGACCATGGGAAAACTTTCTATCATCCAATGAATTCAGGACCTACACCTTAGCTCATACACCCACGTGCTCAGCTATTTCTTTGTGGGAATCCTAGTGGCTGCTGAATCAGTGACCTAACCTCTCCTGCTGCCCAGCCCCCAGTGGCAGCACAGTGCAGCCAGGACTTGGTGGAATAACTTCAGCCTGGAGCATTTATAGCTTGGAGCATCCAATCAGCTGGCCTCTGTGAAGGCTGCAGGGGTTTAAACCATGACACAGCAGATCTGTGATTGAAGACCACACCCCAGCCCTGAGGAGTCATGGAGAACTCTTGGGTCCCCACCATCCACCCCAGCCTGGCCATGAGCCTGGTGGATTTGAGTTCTGCTCTGGTTTTTTCTACCTGGGACTTGATTCCTATGCTGTTTCCCAGTGCTCATTTCTCCAGCTTGTTTGCCTCCTTGACCATTATGTTTCTTTTCTTATGAACACAGCCCATTCTTAATTGGGCTGTGTTCATGTGTCTTGTTCATTGACTGAACTACTGGTTAAGAATTAAAACTTATAGGTGGTGACATGCTGAGCCAGATTTTATGTAAATTTAATCTGTCCAGAGAAGGGGACATAGGCAGCCATATTGATGACACTGCATGGAGATAAACCACAGGGGAATTCAATGGACATGCTGCCTGTGACACTGCACTTTCTATACTGGGTTATAGACTTGCCTTTGAACACACAGTGCCTCACATTTTAATGGTTGTATTACAACTACAAAACTTTACTTTTGTGATTTTTTTCAAGTTAAGCACTCATAAATTAAAATTAATAATTTATCATTGGAAATATCTAAAGAATAAACATGGGTGTGACACTCCCATGGTGCTGCTCTGTAACAAAAGAAAGTGTGTTAGCCTCTTTCATATGAAATGGATATGAAATGACCTACATGTAATTAAACATGGAGCAGTTTTGATGTGTATATATCTATAAAGCCAGGAACATAATTAACAAAACAAAGAATCCTAAGAATTACAAAAAAAATTCCTGTATTCTTTTTCTATGGCCTTCCAAGTGTCCATGAATACATGCATGAAAAATTGATGCAATCTGTCTGGATTTTCCCTTCTCAGACAAGGTGAGATTAAACAGTTACTTACAGCAGGGTAAGGCAGAGGAGAAACATAACTGCAGTGATGCAGAAAAGGTAGGAAATGTAAATTACAAGGACATAGGATGAGTGTGGGACAGGATCTAGTAGGAAGGAAAATAAAAGAAAATATATTTGTGTAGTGAGTTGATGAAAATGTTCTGGTAGAGGACACTGGTGAAGGTTTCACAATATGGAGAATGCACTAAATCGTACCAAACTCATCAACTGAAACAAGAATAAACCCTTAAATTTCATTTACAATAATTCTATCACTCGCATCCCAGAATAGAATAATAATAAATAGAATGATATGTAAATCTGGAAGAGAGGGGAATGGCAGGTGTTGGTCAAGAGCTGCCTGTAGGTAGAGGTCAAGAGATGACTCCTGCTGGGGAGCCACCAGGAGATTCAGCTTTGCAGCTGGTGGAGAAAGGAAACATGTGCCTGCTCTTACTGTGGGGTCAGAGCTGGTGATGGAGCTGCAGGTGGAGCCAGCACGAGCTCTGCGGGTACAAATTCAGCATGCACTGGAATTGCCTCTGCAGTTGCAGGAGAAGAAAACATCACTGACTTTCCAGGGCCTTCTCAGGACCAAACCTCCCTCTGCGTGACAGAGGCAGCTGTGTGCATGAACACAGCCCCATTAAAGCCTCCCAGACTGCATCCCCACACTGACTGCTGAGGTGATCATGTTCCTGTGTCTCCCATCATCTGGGCACATTGCTGAATTCCCCAGCACATTCCTCCTCTCAAAGCCACAACCCACATCCCAGGGATCCTTACCCTGTGACTTAAGCACCAGGAAATTAGGAGGCTCAAGCTGGTCCATGAGAAGCTTGGCCTGGGATGCCACCTTGGAGCTCAGCTCCAGTGAGGAGTCAAGGACAGGAGATGCCGACCTGGAGCAAACAGGGTGGTAGCAAAGGGAGAGTTCTGGCCTGTCTTCTAAACACTACCTACACAGGTTACCTTAGTGAGGGGCACATGGGTCTCTAGCCTAGCAAGTTCAGTGTCCACTCCCACCCTCTTCCAACTACAGTGTGGCAGTGTGGGCCTTGGGATCCCTGAGAGGCTGACAGAATGCTCCCTTTGAGGCAGTCCTTGCTTAGTGGTGTGACACCACTCCCTTCTTTAGGGAAGCATGACACAGATTCTCCCTGCCCTTCCCCACTGCAGGTCAGCTCAACAAAGGCAAAGACTGATATGTGCCATGTCCTTGCACTCAAGGGCTCTGGGCTGGTGCTCCATGAATATCTGAGAAGTGAGGAATCATCAATGTCTTTCCTGCCTTTTGCAGTGTCTAGGTCAGGCAAAGATCTGCTGCCCAGTTCTCTTGGTCTCTGTAGAACTCCTCCTACATGGTCTGTAACCACTTCTAAGTTTGGCCTTGGACATAGAAAGACTTCCTTGAGGTGAACAATATCTGTTCTGCTGCCAATTCTGACTCTGTGGCCTTCAAAGAATGTCAAAACTCAAAAGGGCAGTGGTTGCACCTGTTCTGCTTACAAGACCATGGACAATACTCAGAAAAGTGTCTTCACACAGGGTGTCTTCATGTGTATTTTGGCTTGAAGACAACCACCCACTTCCAAGTGATGCCTGTGGCCCATGGACACTTTGCCGTTCCTAAGAATTCCTGCCCTGAGCATACCTTGAAACCCTTAGAGTGACTCTCCAATCTCCTTTCCAAAGAATAGAACATTTTTCCCATGTGTGTGAGTCAGTGAGGTGGGTGGAAGGTCATCCCTGGGAATCAGGACAGCCTCCTTAGCAGGTCTTCATGGGGCCAAGGCCACAGCTAATCCCTTGCCATGGAGTCCCCATTTCATCCTCAGTGACCCTGCACTCTGGATCCACTCAGCACCCCACAATTCAGTGTTGTAAACTGAGAAGGAGGTGCTTGCACTTGGCCAGGACTTGAATACACAGGTGGCCAAGTCTCACGGGGCTGCTCAGGTGAGAACTTAACTTGCCTGTATCTGAACTACTCCTGGACTCAGTGTCTCTGAGTGGCTGGTGGTTGAGCCTAGGGATATGTGTTCTGGGCTTCCGCTTGTCTCTGGGTGCCTCTGGGCACCTCTGTGTGCCAAGAGTCCTTGTCTGGGATGCTGACAGCTGGGTGTTTCCAGTTGAGCTTCCTGAAGCATCTGGACCAAGTGAACCATCCTCTCCATATGTTCCCACATGGTTCCCTGACATGGGGTCCGTATGCTTGGCCACTAGCCCTGGGAAAGCAGCATAGCATGTTCCTTGTTCACTCGCTGGAACCAGCCATCTATGAAGGCCAACTATCACCAGACCACAGTTCCTGGTGACCAGAGTCTTCAGAGTTCTGTTTGGACATATCACGAAGGAAGTGAGGTCATATGCTCGGGTCCACAGTTGATGCTCCCCCTCTGATGCCTCCTTTGTTTTTATTGTGAGCTAATCTGTGTCCTCCTTAGAAACAGCAAGTTAAAAAGCTAGCGAAATGTGTGTATTTTTAGACTTTTCCATTCAAAAGATCCTTTCCCTTGAGGATGAGGTTCACAGTTTCTTCATTTAGAGATTTCTCAAATTTAATTTTGACTGTCTTTTCTGGACTTATGTTAGTTTCATTTCATTATCATTAAGGAGCATGGAGATGTTCCCATAATGCCCATAATAATTTTCCTTAAAGGATATGAAATGTTTCATGTTATAACACCCATGTGTCTAGGAAAGGAGGATTCATAGCAAGTTTTACTCATGTTTACCTCAGCCACACAATGTAGTGCTCCATACTCTGCCCTCCTTTGAGGAGGGACAGCAGGTGGTGAGGGCAGGGGGAGACTTTGCAAGGCCATGGACATCTTCACCGCGTGCTGATGAGGACACGTGGGATTCCCTCCTGGGGAATTTGTGTCCTAGTCACTGTTTTCACTTCCTGTTCTCCCATCCCAAAGAGACCATGGGCTTTGTGTCCCTGCTGGGTAGTTTGCCTTTCCTAGAGGTGATGGTGCTGAGCCTGTTAACTTTCAATGCTCTTGGTTGATCTCCTTCAAGCAGCGTCTCTGTGCTGGGCTCTCCACATACTGCTGCTTATTGGTAATGGAGCCACCACACACTCTCATGTGGCTGAACCCGCCAACTGAAACTTGTTCATGCATCTGTCACCCGTCTACTGATCCCATTTGTTCTGTTTCTTGGTTGGCCCTGGAAAGCCAGCTGCCACAGCCATTCTTATACACGGTCTTGAGTGGACATAGACTTTTATTTCAAAGAAAAAGTACTTAGATGTGAAATTGTCAGATTATATGTCTTGTGTATGATTAGCTTACAAGCTGTTAAGGTACACTTGCAAGCATTTTTTAAAATCAGAGTTAGGTGGTTGTTTTCTTTTTGGTACTGAGGATTGAACTTATGACCTCAAGTTTGCCAAGAGGGCACTTATACTACTGAACTAAATCTCCCACCCTGTTTTCTTATTTTGTTTTGCTTTGTTTTATTGTGTTTTTTATGCTATAATATGTTATGTTATGTTAGGTTACACTATGTTTAGTTTTAGTGAGGATTTTGAGTCTCCTTCAGTGCATTTTCAGTGCTTTCTGATTTCATTTTGTATAACTCACCTGATAAACTATGACATATCACATAATCTTGGGTAATTTAATTTTGGAAAAAATTTAAAAAGTAAATGAGAACCAGGTTTGGTAGTAAACACCTCTAATGCCAGAAGTTACAAGGCTGAGGCAGTAAGATTGCTGTGGTTGACATCAGCCTGGGCTACAATGTGATTTCGATCAAAGCCTAAACTTCATAGAAAAATCCTGTCTCAAAAATAAATAAATAAATTGAAATAAATAATACATTAAAATAGGTTTAAAAAGACACAAAAATCACCTATAAATTGACAAATCAAATCTTGATGAATTTTGCTTATATATGTACTTTAGTCAGCACACTGAACATTAGGTTTACCATGAGGTAGACTTTGATCTACTGCCAAGAATTTGAACTGTTTCAACTTTTTTGACCTTTTAACTGAGATGAATGTAGATATGCTACTGAATATACACACGTAGGATTTGGAGAGCCTAGTATAAAGAGAATTTGGTGGTTCATTTTTATTTTAGTAGTAACTTTATTTATGGAAGTAGGATTTGAGCAAAGGATTACTGTTTTTTGGAAAGACTTTCTTGTCTTATTTTAATGTAACTCAAGTACATATTAATAAGGTCCACATAAAAGATGGTATTGTTAAGTCTGTAAAAGAATAAAATGCAGAAGAATAATGAGAGAATAACATTGGCTACTGTATTGTGCACAAAGATTTCTTAATGATCCATATTTTCATGCGTTTGTAAAATTTGTTAATCTTTTTACAAATTTTAAGGCATGATCCCACTAAGATTGTGAGTTTCCCAGGTGAGGCTTAAACCTTTTCTTATTCAATCTCCCTCCCTCTTCCAGAGTGCTAGGATTGCAAATGTACATTATCTTGAGTTGGTAATCAGCAGTAATTTTGTGCATTCATTGAATGAAATATTTGGCTTTGATCTTTAGACATTTTGCAGAAAGAGTGGATCTAGTTAAGCTATATATCAACCTCCTAAATGGCAGTTTTTTCAAAGTAAGTAAGATTGAAAATCCCATTAACATTGTTTGTAGATTCTCTGTTTTGTAACTGTGGTCATCATGTGCTTCAGAATATCACTGCAAATGCCTTCAGCACTGGGACTGAGACTTGATGTCCTTGAAGCAGTTTCTGTTTATTTTTTTTTATCCCTCATGGATTTTGATGATTTTTTGAAGTCAAACCACACAAAAAGTGTGAAAGCTAATGCCACTTGGGGCACACTGCCCTCCAGAAAGCCAGGACAGTGTAAAATACTGTTTTTTCTAATGTTGGACTTCCCAAGTTTTTTTTTTTTGTTTGTTTGTTTTGCATTCAGTTTCTATGGATTGAATACAGAGATTTGCACTTAGCTCCATGGCCTTCCACATTTAAAATTCTTTTTATTTTCTTCCAGGTTCTGGAAAAGTGGCTATACTGCTGAGGCTCTCCTTAAATTTGTGATATTGCTGCCTCAGCCTTCCAGACTGCTGGCATTACCAGACACTCCACCAGACCTGGTTTCATCAGAGTGTTGTTAAAAACTGATTGGCTGAGTGTGGAATGTTGAAAATGCCTGCAATGCCTGCACTCAGGAGGCTGAGGCAGCAGGATACCTGGGAGATCCAGACAAGCCTGCAACACACTCTGAGTTCAGCTTAGGCCAGAGGAAAAACTTGACCAAAAACTGAAAAAGAAAAAGAAAGAAACCAAAAGAAAGGGAAATGAATAAAAGTGGAAGGGGGGAGGGGAGGGAAGGAAAGGAAAAAGGAGAAACAAAACAAAATTCCTGGTGACTGTATGAGTTTTTCTCTACTGGGCTGGCCTTTTAAATCTGTGTCCAGTTCTTGCAGTATAGGACCCTTTGGACTGTTGTCACTTCATTATATACCAGAAAACTATGTTTTTATTGCTTCAACTTTAATGTTTTTTCCATGGCTATAGGATGACTCTTTGTCCTTCCCTGTGCATCTTCACTTTGTTTTTCTATTTCTAAGAAAATGGCACTGATATTTTGACAGGAATGGCATTTGAACACCTGGTTGCTCTGGGTAGCATGTACATTATAACAACATGAATTCTTCCCATCCACCATCACAATCTGTCTTTTCTTCTCTTAGTGCCACTTCACTCATTGCTTCACTTTCTACAATTTTCCAAGAACAGGTGAGTTTGGTTTAAATTTTGCATAAATATTAATTCTTTTGGATGAATTATGAAATGAATTGTGTTCCTTGTATTTGGGGCTGCAGTTTGTTTGAAGCACATAGATATGAATTGATTATGACATATGGATATTGTACCTTGAAACTGAAGTTATTTTTCCATTTGTTCTAAAAGTTTTTCAGTGTAGTTTTAAGTTTCTTATATGAAACATTGTGTCCTCAGAAAAAAGAGACACCTCTTAATTCTTCATTTCTGATTTGGTAAACTTTTGGGTTCTTATTGTTGACTCAATTCTAGGACTAGGATTTCAAGTAGTGTGTTGAAAAGAGTCCAAAGCCTGGTCTTGTTCCTGACCTGAGACGCCAATCTTGCAGCTTGTCAGCCTCTGAGCATGATGTCAATGATGGGCTTGTCATGTCTGTTCTTTGCTGTGCTGACATTCATTCCTCCTGCACATGATGTGTGAATGGTTCTTATCATGAAAGGATGGTGAACTTTTGAGTTTCTCAATGTGATTTTTCCAAATCTCTTGAGGGTTAGCTGTGCCTCATGTTGTGAATGTGACAAGTGACACTGAATGATTTGTGCAAGTGGAACCATTCTAGCACCACTGAGGGTGAACCCAGTGTTTATTTTGGTATTTAAATTTTGCATGTGCTGGTGAATTTAGCTAATGAGCATTTTGTTGAATATTTTTGTGTATGTTCATTAAGAATATTGGCCATTAGAGCATTAACATTTTTTTGAGCATTATGGCCTGGCTTCATTTTCAGGGTGACTTCGTCATCTGAAAGGAATTGGTGGTGGTTCCCTTCCCTTGAAAGACATGAAAAATGATTTATTCTTTTTCAAAATTTTATTTTGAAGATAGTAAAATACAACAGAGCAAACAGTACAAAGCACATCGAGACAATGCAGTGAAACTGGTACAGAATTTCACAGCAGGGTCCATGATAACAGTAATAGGTACCATAGTATATCTCATCTTCACAATTGGTTTCCATTCAATTAGTTATAGTGAAATCCAAACAAACACAGAACATTTTAAAACCAGTCAAAAGATAATATTGAATAGAGCAAAACAATTAATCAGAACACAGCAAAAAATTAAAAACAACATTTGTTTTCAAACACAAGATAGAAAGAAATCCCCCATATTTTCTGTATTGCACACAGTCATCTTCCCAAGAGATGCTCAGAATTCTGCCTCTCCTTGCTAACCAAGGGTGGTCAAGTGAGATGTATGGCTGTCAGTCCATGCACCAGTAGGCTCACCAGAGATGCTGACTGGTTCACCTCCTGGCTTGCATCAGGGGTGCTTTCCAGGAAGGCAGGAGAATTGTTTTCTTGTTCAGCTGCCTAAGTCCCAACATGGCCAGATCCAGTATTTATTCTTTACTATACACTTCATACAAGTAGGCAGGGCATTTATCATATTCTGACATTTGTCATTGTTATTAAGCAGTTATGATTGTTGACTCATTGCCTGTGTTTGTTAATGCTATGTGAAATGGTGTGTTTTTTTCTGAGGGTGTGGGTCAGGGATACCATGGGAGATCATGTACTGATTAATGATCATGTCACATTTTACTTAGGGACGTAGCAATTTACTTTTGTATCTTCAAACTTGCCCTACAGTATATAATTTTGTGAGCACTCTGTTAAGTTATTTAGTCTTTTAAAGCACATTGTTGCAGGTGCAGTTACTCCTGGAGGACACTGGGGAAGGGTAGGGCCAGGTCTCTTATTTCAGGCTATGTACACTTACCTGACTGCAGTCCCCACCTCCTGACCTGATGCCTTTAAACAGCTGTATTGCTCCATAGCTGTGGTGAATTCACATGTTGGAGTTGAGATCTCAGCTGGGTGGAAGACATTCAGTCAAGGTAGGCTCTGAAACATGCTGATCTTCTTGTACAGAGTTTCTGTGAGTGAGACATGGGGACTCATGACTGCAGGGATGAACTTGGACAGCAGGGCCACAACAGCCCTCTCTTTTCCTGCATGCAGTGTAGGCTGTTTGCTGAAAAGCTGGCTGATGGATGAGGAGTCCTGGACCTGAGACTTTCTTCACCATGGTACCATACTAGGTGCTGTGATGTCCTCTACATCTGCATTGTCCATCTTCCTCCTACTTCGAATTTCCACAGAGATCTGAGGAGCCCTGGGCTTCCCCTTCAAAGCTCCAACTCTATGGTGAGTTTTAGTGTGAATTTTATGATCAGGAAATTCAATTTATATACATTTAACCTGGCAATTCCACTTCTATGGCCTCATTATAAAAAATGAGATTGAGAGATACCCGTGATCTCTTCTTATTCAGTTAGGAGTGTGGATAGTTAGAAACCATGAATGTACCACAGCAGAGCTTCTCAGTCAATAATACAATTATACTCAAAGAAAATGCTGAAAGAAAGCCATGTCCTAGGCCATGTCCTGGATCTTACCTGAGATGATAGAAAAGCTCATAGCCTGGCCCTCTCTCCACCCAGCAATGAAAAGACCCAGGCCTGAATAGCAGGTGAGGACAGAAGAGAGGAGCTCCTGGAGAGCAGAGCACTGAACCTGGGGGGAAGCCTTTTTGGTGTTTTTTTCAATTTTTCCATTCCAATGCATTATTTATGGTGTTCTATTCAATATTCCTTTTATTCAAATAAGTTAATATTTAATTGTGGCTAATTTCTTGAATAGGTATGTGAACATTGATGATTTAATTTCATTATATATTCTGAAAGTTATGCACAATACAGACACTTCAAATATCACTGTAAATATAAAATAAGGAGGCTTGGTATTCAGCAAGCCAACACATCGCTCACAACTAACTTCTAAAAATTACAACACATACAGCCATGAGGATCCTGCTGTGGTGGGTGTCCTTGCCCTTCCTACCATAAAAGCCACCGTGCTGACCTGTGTCTGCTACTGCCATAGGACGACAAGTGATTTGCTTCAGTGTCTATTTTTCCAGCAAGGAAGTCCTGAATCTTGCCGCTTTCAGGCAGCACAGGGAGTGTGCAGCTTGGAAAGGAGCCTAGCACTGCCTGCCTTTCACACTCTTCCCCCACCTCATCCATGCTTCAGCCCTGTAGGCAAGGGAAGGCAGAGCAGACAGGATGCAGCAAAACCTCTGATTCCTCAGCCCTGGGGGCCTCAGTTCCTGGGTCCTGGTCTCAGCCTCCACCAGAATTCAGGTGCTATCCTGAATTCATCAGGCTTAGTGGGCAGGGCACCAAATCTGCACCTCTGGGGATCAAGAACAAGAAGACCACTGTCTTCAGTGAACCTTCTACTCTGCAAATTTTGCTCCTATCTTTGAGACTGAGGCAGTGCCACTGGAACAAAACACAATATTTTCATTACGTTTCTCTTTGTTGTTATTTTTCTGGTTTCTTTGTTTATTTAAGCATATATTTAGAACTGTGTCTTGCCAAAAAACATTTCTTTGTCTTTTCATTACCCAGTTAACAGAAGTTTTTAGAGATTTCTACTGTAGTTCAAACCCTATGTGCTTGAATGCTGAGAATCCACTCTCAAGCTTGGTAGAATGAGGGAAGCAAAGCAGAAACTGAACTTGGGGACACTGCTGTGCCTTCCAGCACTTAGTACAGCAAACCCTGACTCATGCCTGTTTACCCATAACATATGGGCTTCAATACCAACTGAATCTTCCACTGACAAATGAGTTTCATACATTTACTTCAAACAATCTCATTTCCCCTCAACTTGCTAAGCACATGGTCTAAGGATTCTTACACCCAAACTTCAAAAATAATTTCCAGTAAACAAGAGACTGCTATCCATCCTGAAATCATGGTGGGGTTTTAAGTAAAGACATAGTCTGATCCATATCCAGGCAATCATGAGCTGAGAGGGGTGGAGATGGCTTGTGCAGATAGAAACACCTTGAAATTGTCAACCAGCAGCAGCATCAAGCATGAAGCAGAGCTCCTGAACCCTCATATTTGGGTGATGGTATCATCTGGTTTTTTTTGCCTTGGTTTCACTGAGGTTGCTCAGTAAATCTAGGTTGCTGTAGTGCAGTGCCAAAGGGAAGTCATGTCCATGTAGCATTTATTTGGAGTTATTCTTTTGCAATTGTGAAACCTGCATGCATGACTTTGCACACCTCTGCCATTGCAGACTCACCCACAGGCATTATTTCCATGACTTGTAAAGGGTCAGTTTATTTACACAACATGCAGAATGCTGTTCTCAGCCTTGTATTTCTCAGAGTTGTGCATTTTCAATCATTTCTTCAAAAGGAAGCTAAATAATTTAGTTTGAGTAAACTTCAATTGTGTTGCCATGCTCCTGTGTGATGTCCTTGCTAATAGACCTGAAAAGGAAGTGAGGTGGACCTGCTGGGGGTTCAGCTCCAGAGGGATACTCTCCTCTGGTGTGTCAGTCAGGGCTGCCCCTCACCTGACTGGCCCCTGTGGCATCCAAATGCCCTTGCTCATTGTTGTCCCTGGTGTTGGGAAGCACTGGTTTGCAGTGTAGACTCCCAGCACACTGGTTAGCCCATGAAAAACCTTGCTGTGCTATTAGTTTTTCACCCCTAGACCTGCACCTCTATGGCCCTGGCCAGAGTTCCCTCCAACAATCATGCATGGCATTCTTCAAACAGCTCTCCTCTGCATGCTCTAAGTGAAGGCTAGGGAGGGTCCCAGTTCCTTCCTGCTTCAAACAGTACTGTTAATCAAACTCTTGAAAAGAAATCTTGAAAATTTGTGTAGTATTCTCTGTTGGAGAAACATCTCTTCTTAGTCCTGTGAGGCCAAAGATGGCTCTGATGTAGCTGTGAAGGGAGGTATGGGACAGGACTCTGCTCTATCCCCCATGTTCTCTCCAGTGCTGTTCAGCTCCTGCCTTAAAAGGTGCCATTGGATGGGGACACAGAACATCTGAATAATTTGTGCGTGTGCTTATCGACTTTGGGAGGCTGAATATTTTCTGCAGCTTTTGGCCACAGGTGGTGGTTTGGAATTACAAGACTTTCTCACTTCTCTCATAAAATGGACTGGTGAGACCTCTTTTACTTGGGTAATTCAAACCACGGGAAGGTGAAACTATTTCATCATCAATCACAGCACTAAACAATGAACCAGCACTGATGCTAGGTTTAGCTGCCTCTGTGACTTCATGAGGCTTTGTGGGGACACCCAGATACAAATAATATCACCTTTGAAAGTAAATCCTCTGAAGATGCCCATGCTTTGGACTAGAAGATAATTCCTTGCCTTAGTCCAGGGTTTATCTTATTTTATTTTATTAATTTATTTTTTAAGACTCTCACTGTGTAGTTCAGGCTGGCCTTCAATTTCACTATGTAAATTAGTCTTACCTAGAACTTTCAACAATCCTCCTGCCTCAGCTTCCTAAGTGCCAGGAATACACACATGTACCATCACACCCAGCTATTGTTTGTTAAGCTGTATTTATTGATTTACTTGAGACTACTCAATTTAGTTACCTTTGTTATACTTCAGTACAAAAAAAATGCTAATAAGTGTAATAAAATTCCAGCCCAATGTAAACAACTTAGCAATTTAGCAAGGCCCTGTCTGGGAATAAATTATGATAAAAGGACCAAGGCACTGGACTCAATCTTCACCACAGTAAATTTAAATAAATCTATAAATAAACAGACTTTGTATAAAATAATCTATAAATAAACAATACTGCTTAGAAATAAATCTATAAAAACAAAAGTGCTTGTCAGTCAATCTATAAGTAAATAAAGCTTTTGTGGATAGCTCAGATGAGAAGTGTTTTAAAGCAATTTTATTTCATTATAATTGACATACAATGAACGAACAGGTTTAAATACAAAATTGGATGAAACTTGACATGGGCCCGAGATATATCTCAGTGGCAAAGTGCTCCCTGGCAAGCACAGGGTCCTGAATTTGGTTTCTGGTACCAAAACTAAACAAAACTGAAACTAAAAACAAACAAAAAATCCTCTAGGAATCTTGTCATACATGAGCCCCTTGAAAATCATAACCGAAGTGGTGATGTATACGTGACCTTCATATTTTACTTATGGCTTCTTAAAATTGATTCCCTCCATCCTAAGCAATGTGTCTGCTTTTTGTCTCTGGGAAACACTTTGTATTTTCTAGGGGTGACGGGTCTGTAACCACACAGGATGCAGAAGGTTTTTGTTTTTGTTTTGTGGGGAGCTGGTAGGGTTTATTCAATCCTCATAACCATGTTAGGTTTTCCAAGTGCTGCTCCTTGTCAGTGGCTGAGCCATCACATCCCATTGTGTGGATGAACCACAGATCCTCATGTGTCCATCAGCTGAGGCCCTTTTTGGTGTTTCCAGTTTTGAGCTCAAAAATAAAGTTGCTGTAGTCGTTCTTGTGTTTGTATAGCTGTAGCACTGATTTCCAAGGGGAAGATAGTCAGTGTGCAGTTGAATATTTCAGGTCTTGCTTGTTTAACACAGAAACTGTTTAACTGTATTTCAAGTAGTTGTTTCTTTTTAAACTCTTGTTCATTTATTTTTCAGTTCATTTTGTAAAATTTACCTAATGAAAGTTTATTTCTATTATATAAAATTCAGCATTTTTTGACTTTGGATAGAATTTTAAAGGTGGAAAAAACCCAAAATACTATATAAACATATATATATATATATATATATATATATATATATATGCACATATGTAAATCACCTATAATTTTAACCTGACAAAACTTCTGCTATGTGATGATTGATTTCATTGTCAATTGATGGGTTTGAGAGCTGTCCAAGGGATTAGTAAAGTGTACTTCTGGGCTCATTTGTAGGGGTCATGGAGGAATGACCCTAGGTACTCCATTTGGTCTCTGGCTTCTTCCTCCCTGGTGCTGTCCCTCTACTCTGCTTCCTGGCCACCATGGACTGCTTAGAGCACTATATAAGAATGTAAATATGAGATAGAAAACTGTAAGAATTATACAACAAAAACAGTGGTTCTCTGCTCTGCTCCACACTGACTACCACTGTTGCTGATGTCTTGAACATGTACATTCTCTGACCTTGGGAGCTCACCCCAGAAAATCTTCCTTGAGTTCCCAAAGCAGGCCAACAAATGTTCTCACAGTGCTCACGAACAGTCCATGTTACCTTCAGCCAATTCTTCTGCATCTTCAAGGAGAAAAAGGCCCTCTTGTGTTCTCCCCATGAGTCTGCAGAAGGCCATTCTAATCCTACTTTATAAATCCATTATGTGTCACACACACACACACACACACACACACACTCTCTCTCTCTCTCTCTCTCTCTCTCTCTCTCTCTCTCTCTCTCTCTCACAAATTAAATCTGATCCTCTAGTGAACCCTGATACAACCTGCCTCTTGCTACCTGTGCAACCTCCCATGAACAATTTCATGACTCACTCATGTGAAAAATCCAAAGAAGAACTATAACATTGCTGTGCAAAGTATGGGTTAGTTAACGGAGGTGTTGGTATGAGGCCCACTGGGTTAAAATTCTGTCCACACGTTTGTCATTGGAAAAGGTATTAAATGTTGGTGTCTCGGCTCACTCAGCTATGAAAATAAAAATAATTCCTAACCCCTACTCTTGTAAGAATTAACATATGTAAAGCACCTCAGGGAGGCCCTGACCTTACACCTGTAAGTGTTACATATGCTTGTTACTGTGCTATATTAACATGTAAACATATTTTTAAGTTATGAAGACATCAGATGACGGACACCGAAAGCACTCATTTCTCTTTAATAAAAGAAGGGCAACAACGCAAATAACAATGGCATCTGAGCACTTGCTATATTGTAGGGACCATGGGAAGAGCTCTGCAGGGTTTTTGTTGGATCTTCACAACAGTGCCAAGAGATGAGTATTGCCATTCATCACAGTTTGTTTTTTTTAATAGAAAAAAAACACACAATATTTCAAAGCAAAATAATATGAGAATAAGCATAGTTTAAATTGAGGCTCCCAGAGGAGAAGCAATGTACCTAAGGTGTCAGGCCCGGGAAGATTTGAGTCCAGACATCTATAAATTCCAAGCCTCAGACTCAGTCCACTCCTCTGCTTCCTCTCACAGCAGGCCTGGGGCTCAGTCTCCCAGAAGCTCAACCTGCAGCCACACCCAGCGTCAGAGAAACCCTTACCCCCACTGCCACACCCATTGCCTCATTCTTGCCTCATTCTTGCCTCATTCTTGCCTCATTCTTGCCTCCTGGAGGGCTCTGCACCTCCTGGCTCCCAGCTTCTGGCCCCGCCCCTCACATCGCTTGGCCCCACCCCCTGGCCTAGAGCTAAGATTACACTCCACCCAGCCAAACCTGGGCAGCCCGCGCCCAGGGTCGGTCCCTAGCCACTGGCCTCCTCATCCCACTCAGTCCCGCCCCGCCCCGGCCTTCTTCACACTGGATGCAACGGAGTGGCCATTTTGCCGCTAGCGACCCCTTCTGGAGACCTGAGGACTCTTCCTTCCTCGGCCTAGGCTGTGGCTGGCCTGGGACTGGGGTCTGGGCCAGGTAGGCGGGCGGCAGCCTGTGTTGAGTGGAGGCTCAAGCCGGTGGCCCCGATGTTAGCTGCACAGGTGCCCTTGGTCGGGGGTCCGGGGAGGTGGCGGGTGCGGCACTGGGGCGACCTAGCCTCAGGTCTTCAGGGCCCTCCTTTCCTCCCTCCTTTCTGTCGGGGTCCGTCTGGCACGGGGCCCGGGATCCTTGCCCCCCCCCCTCCAGGTGCTGTTGGGAGCCCAGCCCTGGTGTGGGACCTGTGGCAGGGCGGCTGGGGGTCTCACATGGCCTCTGCTCTCAGTGAGCCTGGCCCTCCTGAGCTGCGGACATTTACCCCAATAGGATGATTTTATTCCACTTGGAGCTCCTCCCTGCAGACTGAGACAGGACCTAGATGTTATACTAAGACAGCAGTTATTATTCTACCTGCACATGCTTTGTCTCCAGTCCATTCCATTCATAAGGGCTTTCAGCTTGTTTTAATATTGGTGTCTCTTGGGTGTTTAAGCTTTGTGAGGAGTCTGAATGTGGCATGGGGCTTTGAGGGATGAGAAAGTGTGATCAGCAGTTTAAAAATTTAAATCCACAAAAAAACCAGTTCACCCACATTGTTGAACCTGCTGCAGAATACCCATCTTGTCCTTAATCGGCTGTCTCTAACCATACTCCCCAGTTCTGCTCACATCATTTATGTATTTGCATAGTGTTGAATATTTATATTATATGCATAAGTAGAGTTTTACTTAGTTATCCTGTTATTGACCATGTACACAAGTCTAGTTCCTCTTAGAAAAACTGCATTGAGCATATATCTTTTTTTCTTGGGATAAATTCCAGACATTGGAAATTGTAAATCAAAGTTCTGTGTTCTTTCCCTGGTACTTGATATGAATTTCTTCTTAGACAAGACATGTTAACAATAGACACCTTGCAAAATTTAGGTATTTGCCCAATTATCTGGAGAAATTTGGAGTTCAGCAAGGTGTTGACTCATTTTCTGTGCCAGCTGAGAGGCCACACAGATTTTATTTTTAACTGATGTACCATGATCATCCTTTTGTTTTGATTCACTCTATTCTGTTTTATTTCATTTGGTTTTATCCTCTTGACAATTAAAAAAAAACACTTTCTTGCAAGGCATGGTGGTGCATGCCTGTAATCCCAGCACATGGGAGGGTTAGACTCCAGGATCTCAGGGAGTTCAAGGCTAGCCTGAAATACTTGTTGAGTCAAGGTCAGCCTGCAGTACATAGGAATACCTTGTCTCAAAGGAAAATAAAACAAACAAACAATTTTTTTCTTCTTTTTTATTTTAATGTAGCACAGGTAGATATTAATAAAGTATGAAAACACTTTTATAAATAGATTAATTTTTTTCATAACAGAATAGTGGTTAATACACTGTGTTCAATGATCCCAGGGATTTCTGTATGAGCTATATGCCCATGCACTTTAAAACTTTTTTTTTTAATTTTTGAGATAATCTCTAAATAATTTACTCAGCTCTCCAAGTTGGGTTTAAACTTGTGGTCCTCCTTCCTTACTCTCCCTGAGTGCTGGGAGTACAGGTATAGGATATCTTCCTTTGGTAATTCACAATAATTATGAATGTTTGTGGGGTAACATGTGCTTTTGATCTATGTCTCCTTTGTAGAAAGAATCAATCCAGGTAATGTGTCTACCACGTGTCTACCACATTACTCACCTACAAATACTTTCACAGTGACTACAACTGCAAATCCCATTGTTTAGCAGTTTTGAAAGCTATCCTTATTAACTGTGGTCACCGTGCAGTTTAGTTATCATTGAAAATTTCGTCTCCATTGTTAGTGAGACTTTGTATTCATGGATGAAAATCCTGCTTTCCCCATCCCTCATGGAACTGATCATTCTTGAAAATCAAAGTGCCCAAAAAAGATGTGGAGGCTCAAGCTGCTTGGGGCACACTACTCTCCAGAAAGACCAGGTGATGGTGTTCTGCAGCCCTTCATCTTGCTCCCAATTTTTTTCCTTAACTCAATTCTGGGAATTGAATGCAAGCCCGTGCACTGAACTACAGTAAATTCTGTTTTCAAATTTCTTTTTTATTTTGAGTCAGGGTTTGCATAAGTAAGTACACTGCTGAGACACCAATCTTGGCCATAGATTCTTACATGTCTGTGTGTCAACACACATTGATGTCAGAGACATTTCACTTTCAAAACCAAGATCTTCCATGCACACAACCTTCTCTCATCAGTGTATTACTTCGTGATCAGATTCCTTTTCCTCTTCCCTTGTGGGCAGAGAGAGACTGAGCTCAGCATCCCTGCAGCTTTCCCTGGTTCTTGTGACCCACTCTGATGCTTTGAACTCTCTATGTGGAGTGTAGCAAGGCTCCCAGTTTCCTCCTGCTTCAATCAGTGCTGTGAACCACAGTCTTAAACAGAAAGCTTGAAAAGTTATGTGGATCTCTGTGTGGGATAAATCTCTATTGTGAGCATTGCAAGGTCTGGGGACACCTGTGTAGAGCTGTGATGGGAGCTACTGGACAGGGCTCTTCTCTGCACACCATGTTCTCCCTAGTGATGTTCAGCATTTGCCTTAAAACCTGCCAATCAGATGGGGATACAGCACATGTCAGGGATGTGTGCTTGCATTAATCAGCTTTGGGAAGCTCAGCATTTTCTACATTTGTTTACATGTGGTGATTCTCTTTTGAATTACAAGAATTTTTCATCTCTCACAGAATGGACTCATGACACCTCTTTGTCACTTCTAATACAAACTATTTATCTGCCTGCTGCTTGTAAGCAAAGATTTCTTATTGTGGATTCTACATTATTCTTGGTTCTGTTTTTCAAATGTAAAGAATCAGATCTTTCTCTCTCCCTTGTACCCCTGAGATCATGGGAAAACTTTTCCAACATGAAAAAATGAGTAGATAAACAATAGTCTTCACATTTTATCTGTACACTTTGGTCTATCTGGGATTTTCTCTTCTATTGAAGAGCAATAGCAGCCAGTCTCCTCTAGGAATATTTGACCAAACATAATCTGATGTATGAATATTAAAGACCCACAGTACTAAATTAGAGGGCAAAAATGTCAGAGTGGGTGGGGAGTAGCAAGAGAGAACAAGGATATGGAAGTTCCCAAACTGAGCACAGTGCTGGAACTCAATGGATGTGGAAATTGTACAAATTAGTGATGTGATGATGTGCTACTGAATTGAATATGTTGAAATGCATGATATCTTAACTTTTAATTAAAATTACCTTGGAATTTGATGTTGAGAATTATTATAGACATAGGAGTAAACATCAAAACTGAAAGAAATACAAGGGAAGGGGTTTCAAGGGGATGGGAAGGGAAAAGGAGGTGCTTTGCAGGACTTGCCCCTAAGTAGAGTTCAAGATACCTGTCATGGTGTGGTAAAAGTGCCAGTTATGGAATTCCTTAACAGGGTGCCTGACCTTAGTTTTCACTTTGATCCCATAGCTAGTGAAGTCACTGCAGGTGCAGATGACCAAAGCTTTGCAATTTGGACTTGAGGTTAGTCAGGTACCAGCCCTCCATCAGCAGAAGGACAATAATCACCAACTGTCCTTGCTCCTTGCAGGCCCCAGAACTTTGCAATGCCTGTCACAGACAACTCTGTGCACAAATCCACCCCAGTAAAGTTTCTCATTCAGCTTTGACCAACTCATTTCTGCATGCCTCAGGGTTGCAGGATGTCCCAATACTGGCAGTCTTTTTCCTTGTCAAGTGTTCCATGCACTCCCCAAAGGCTCACAGGCCAAAGCCAAAGTCTTCTGAAGACAGTGCTTATTTTCAGTGATCTCAGGATTGTCCAATTCAGCTGGGACATCTTGTAGAATTTGAAACCAGCCTCATGTTCCAATTGCAGAGAGTTAAGCCCAGCCTTATCTCTGCCTTGAATGGGACAGTGCTGGTCCAAGAAGCCTTCCCCTGCTGATCGTAGTCCCTAAAAGTGCTGCGACCACCTGTCCTCCATTCTTTAGGAAAGCATGAAATCCATCTTCCTTTCCCACCCTCGTGGTGTTGTCTCTGTGAGAAAGAGAATGGTGTCTGCAGTGTTACTCTACTTGTGCTTACTCTACAGGGTTGGTGCACTGTAAATATCTGTGAAGTGAGTGATCAGAGGGAGTGTTTTCTCCCTGCTATTCGTTCCTCTTCACTTCATATCGGGATGCATCCTTCCATTCTGTGTGCCTTCTGGGGACACCCCTACCCCTATTATGTGTTCACATATACAGAGGCCAGGAAGTTAGGCTAATTCACAGTAATGTGGGTAGAACCTGATCTGTTCTTTAGAGGGACTTGTTTCCTGGATAACATGGAATCACAAGAGAACAGTGGCTACATTTGGACTGGTCATTGCATCATGGTCACAGTCTAGTAAATTGTTGGTTAAAGGCACACACCAGCTCCTTTTATGATGTCTGTGTGAACCTGTATCCTATGGTATCACCCAGAGATTCCTGCTGTGGATACCTTGGAAGCCCATGGAACGACTCTACGCTGTCCTTCACAATGAAGAGAACAGCTTCATCCAAGTGACAGATCCATGGTAGAAGGCAAGGCTTCACCAAGGCTAAGAAAAACCAGCAGTGCTGACAGGGTCACAGCTCTGAGGAGAAAGATCTGAGTTTAGACCCAAATCCTCCTCCTGTCTTCCTACATAAACCTAGACAAGACACCCTCCCTCAGGTCTTTCACAGAGTGTCCCCGTGCACTATAGAGGTCATCCTGGCATCTACTTCATAGGGACATTATCACCATTCTTAGATGACAATTGTAATGCCTGTTAGCTGGTGTCTTGTGTACATAGTATACAGAATTAGAGGTTAAATCCAGGAGTGGGTGCAATGAACGTGGAATACAGTGATGCCTGGTGGTAGAAATGACACTGACCTCCTGGACATATTCCCTGGTGGTATTGTGAGGAGGCAGACGTTCTTCAATTCAATCATCTTTATATTCCCTAAGCTTCACAATCTCTGCTATGTACTGGTGCTATGGCCTTGAGTCAGGAACTCACACAGGCTATGCATACACTATGGATGGAGTTGCACCCCAAATCTTCTGGCATTGCTTCTACTCTCACACCTTTGTAAATTAGCACTCCCTTGACCTGACTCCTACTCAATAGGTGACAGCTGACCTTCTGGTGCAAAAAGTTGAGTATCCCATTCTCTACATTATGGGCCTCACTTAGTGGATTCTTTTTATTATTACTATCATTAGTGTTGTTATTTTGCATTAACAGTGCTGAAATTGAGCCCAGGGCCTCATGCATGGTAAGCAAGTACACTATGCTGACCTCTCTCCCCAGCT
Source organism: Cavia porcellus (assembly GCF_034190915.1). Classification (NCBI taxonomy): domain Eukaryota; kingdom Metazoa; phylum Chordata; class Mammalia; order Rodentia; family Caviidae; genus Cavia; species Cavia porcellus. The sequence goes on from NW_026947515.1 coordinate 9,251,545, forward strand.
CCTGACTCACTGTTAAATAACTGACAATGGCAGACATCATGTGATGCAAATACTAAGGTTCACGCATTAAAATAACTGTTATACATCTTCTGTTCTTTCCCTCTTATGTTCTCTCTTATATTTTAGTATTTATTTTTCTCCCTCTCTGGATCTCTGGCTATGGGGAAGTCACTGCTGTCTCTGAAGCTTGCAAGAGGAGAGGCTGATGAGCTTTGAGTGAGAGAAGGTAAAACAGTCCAAAAGGAATCAGGCTTTTGCCTTGGGTCCTGCCTGTAACAAGGGACAGAGCCTGAGAGCAAATTTTGCCCTTGTGCCATCTCTCCTGAGCCTTTCTTCACAGAGATATGATGGTAGCAGACCCAGTGAAACCTCCTGGATTCCTGATACACAGCAACTCTGAGAGAACAGAGTATATCTCTTATATATCTGACCTGCCTTCTATCACATGTGTCTTGTCATATTTTGAACATGTATGTAATGAGTGGACAGAATTTAACCTCTCGGCCTTCTTTCACCAATCATAATCATTAAGGATTATGTACAGTGAGAATACTCTACAGTGTTTTGCTATGGATTTTCTTTAGTAGGTTCTCACTTCATGGTTTGCTGTGGTTTGTTTATTCATTCAAATGTTATTGGATATTCACATTGCAGTTTTCAGTTGTTGGAAACAATAGTTCTCTTCCTGACGTAGAGGATTGTACGCACAGAATCCTAAGATAGTCAGATGAGTTAACCTGAAATTAACTGCCAAAATGGTATCTGAAGTGAATGTACCACAAGCAAGACAGAAGAAATTTCCTTCGTGCACTTCCTCACCAATACCAGTGTGTTTTGAACAAAAATGAAAGTCTCCTTTGTGCTCTTCAAAACATCAACAGGGTTTCTCTTGTGGGATGAATATTCACTTACCTGATAATTGACAATGATAGGAGGCATGTAGAAACTGGAAAGTGTTCATGTGATGGCCAAGGGCATGTTGAAGGCCTTAGAAGTGATAGAATTGTGAGTCCACTGGGGGACTTGGAATCACAGCTGGCTCCTGTGGAAGTCACACTGCATGACCCAGGGAGTATTGACTTCTCCTGAAGTTAAGGCCCCATGACTAGGACAGTTCTTGTGAGAGTTGACTGGTATTGTGTGACAGGCCTATGACTTGACAGAAGATGGCGATAGAGGAGCCCCTAGCCCAAGCAGAAGGACTCAGGCGACTGTTTCTCTCTACTCATAATACATGTGTACAATCTAGGCAGCTTTGGAATATGGGAGCGGCCGAAAGAGCTAAAGCAAAATGTCAGTGAAACAGTCCCACCATGGATGTTATACCTATTGGAAAATGACAATAAGAAAAGGCAAAATGCAATCTCAAACATCTACTCCATCAGGAGCAAGACCAACAGACATTGAAATAGAGGACTTTAAAAGGCATAAATCAGAAATTTCAAAAGATAGCAAATGAAGTAAAGAAACAGATCCATGAAGCTATCAAGGACATCAAACTAGAAATAATGTCTCATGTAAAGAAATAACAGATGTAACAACTATAGGAAACATGTTTCTCAACAGAGCTAGAGAAGAAACAGATAAAACAAAAAATACAGGAGCATGGTAAATTGAAACTATGAGTGAACAACTTAGAAAACAAGCAGAATCTATGAAACATATGCAAAGAGATATTCAAGCAATTAAAAAAATTGAAAGCTGGCAAAACCATTTAAATGAAGCGGAGGATAGAATTTCATAATTTGAGGACAGTATTGCAGGGAGTGATCATGAAAGTGTAGAACATATAAAAATAGCAAAGCATCATGAAATGACAATCCAACAGCTTCAACATGATGCCAAGAGAAGCAATGTAAGACTAATAGACATCAGTGAAGATGCAGGAGTCAATGCAAATGACATAACTAGGCTATTCACATAAAAAATAACAGAAAAATTTCCAAACATGAAGAAAATTCTGATATACAAAAAAGTGAGACACACAAAGTGCAAAACAGTCACAACAAACATAAGTCTATGGTCAAACATATAATAATTAAGATCCCAGACATACAGCTTAAAAAGAGAATACTAAAACTGTTAAAGAAAAGACACAACTCACCTGTCCAGGACAGTACTATGATTACTATTAAGGCAATCTTTCAGCACAAACCTTCAGGTTAAGATGAGCTTGGAGTGAACAATTTCAAGCCCTAACAGAAAACAACTTTTAACCTAGACTGATGTACCAAGAAAAAGTGTCTTTCAAATTTAATGGAGAAACAAGATACTTCAATGACAAAGACCAACTGAAGAAATTCATGTCCACCAAACCAACCCTAGAAGGCTTACTGAAAGACATGCTAGATAGAGATAAAAAGGACCACAATCTCCAGAACAACAGAAAGAAATGACCAGGCTGGGCAAGAAATTGAACAAGGGAGAAAAGCAGGAAATCAACAACAGGAATACAACCTGACAATGTCAAGCCAGTACATATCAGTGATATCCATAAAGGTAGATGGGCATAACTCACCTATAAAAAGAAACAGGTTGACAGAATGGATCAAGAAACAGGACCCCACAATATGCTGTATACAACAAACACATCCTACTCAAAATTCATAGATTAAAAGACAAAGGATGGAAAACAATTTTCCATGAAACAGGAACCCAGAAAAAGCAGGGTAGCTATTGTGTTTGTGGAACATGTGAACTTTAAACCTAAAATGTTTAAAGGAGATAAAGAAGGCAACTACATATGTGTAAGTGAGATACTGCAAAAGGAAGAATTACAAATATATATGCACCAAATACAGGAGCACCCAACTATATAAGGCAAATACTAATGCACATGAAAAACCAAACACAAGTACATAATTGCAATAGGAGACTTTAACACCTCACTGTTACAGATAGACCAACAAGACAAAAAGTCAGCAAAGAAATAACAGCACTGAATAATACCTGTGAGTAAATGGACTTGAAGGATATTTACAGAGTGTTCCACCAAACCACATCATAAGTTATATTGGAATACACATTCTTCTTAGCTCTACATTGGACCTTCTCCAAAATAGATCATATATTAACCAATACGACATGCTTAACTAAATGCAAAAGGCACACAATTATCCCATGCATAATATCAGACCATATCTCAATAAAATTGGAAATCAATGGCAAAAAAGTACAAAGCCTTCAAATACATGAAAATTAAATAACAACTTTCTGAATAACCAGTGTGTTACAGATGAAATTAAAGGGCAAACAAAACAATACTTACAATACAATGAAAACACAAATACAACATATTGTAACCTATGGAATGCAACAAAAACAGTCCTCAGGTTTTGAACCTCCATTGCGCAGGCAGGGCAGGAAAGTAGAGGAAGACAAGGGGCTTTCTCTGCCAAGACAGAAAATATAGAAGGACAAGGGGCCCGTCAAGCTGTGTTACACCCACTTCTGTGCCTGTATCCTGAGACCAGAGAGGAGACAGCTATTTTGATCTCTTTGCTAGAAATCAGGAGTCGAAACAGAGCTACAAAGGCTGGACTTGAGAGCCCAACTGAGGGAACCTCCAGAAGATTTGCCTGCATTTTGTTTTCACTTTCTGTTCCATGACTTAGTCATCACCAGCTGTGGCAGTGTGAGTTCACGTGTGTTCCCAAGTGAGCTGCTTCTGGGGATCTTGGGTAGGCAGCACACAGTGAGATCTCTATGTGTCTCTGTTAGGTTTTGCACAGAGCAAAGTATAAAAGTGCAGTTTCCATGATAGTAAGGTTGGCCCCAAAATTCCATTAGTGAGGTCTTAGTTTGAGGACAGCTGATGCTTTGATTGTCAGGTTGCATGTGCATGAAGGACTCAGTGCTGGCCAGGTAGAGTGTGTCCTTCCTGTACGAGGTTTTTCATCAGTTGTGCTTTTATACCCACATATCAGAAGTGGATTTCTTGCTTTGTGTTTTACTTATAAATTATCATATTTTTATTACTACTTACTTACAGTGTGTACTGGTTATGTTTTTCATTAGGTCCATGGCACATGTGATGCATAGAATGGAATTTTGGCCCTACCTTGTGCACAATGGTGCAGTCCATCAACTCCTGACTGTTCTCAATGTTGCGGGCATTGAGAATCTAGTCCAGGGTCAAGCCATTGCCAGCACAAAGCACTGCTTTGTATGGATTGTTCTTTCTTTATGATCATTGCAGTGGGTATGATGCAATATTTGGAAGCTAAGTCCAGCCCTAAACCTAACTCTAACCTGAACCCCAAATCTAATTAACCCTAAAAAGTCACTACCAGCATTCTCTGGGGAAAGAAAACTTGATGGCATTGATGTGGGAAATGTAACATAAGTTAATTATAAGGACATAAGATCACTAGTGGCTGGGGTGGAGCAGCAAAGGAAAGTAAAAAAAAAAGCATTGTGTAAAAATTTGAAGAGCGTTCTGGAATTGGACAGTGGGGAAATCCTCACAACATTGAGAATACACTGAATGCCAGCAAGCTGATTACTTTAAACTTCATTAAAATGTTAAATTTTATTTATTTTGTTCTGTCACTAACAAATCTGAGAAATAAGAGTAGTGATGAATACAATGATAAATACAACTGGAAGAGAGGGGAATGGCAGGTGTGGGTCAAGAGCTGCCCACAGGTAGAACTCAAGAGATGACTTCTGCTGTGGAGCACCCAGGAGGTCCAGCTCTGCAGCTGATGGACAAGGGGATCCAGGTACTGGCTCTTGCTGTGGGGCCAGAGCTGGTGAGGGAGCTGCAGGTGGAGCTGGCACAAGGTCAGGAGGTGCAACTTATGCATGGACTGAAACTGGCCCTGTAATTTCAGGAAGAGAAAATATCACCAACTGTCCATGGATTTCTTGTGGCAAACCATTCCCACTGCCTGTCAGAGGCAGCTGTGTGCACCAGCTCAGCCCTAGCAAAGCCTCCCAGACTACATCCCCACATTGACTGCTGAGGATCTCATGCTGGGTTCCACAGCATTTAGGCACTTTGCTGAGTTCCAATGCATATCCCCTTCCCACAAGCCCATAAATTCTGGAGCTCAGGCCTGGGAGGTTCAGGGTGCTCTACCTGTTCCTGAAGAAGCTTAGCCTTGGGATCTACATGGAAGTACAGTTCAAATGAAGACTCAAGCATAGAAGATGTGGGTCTGGGGCAAAAGGGAGCCAGCTGAGTGAGAGGCCTGATATACCTGGGGAACTCATCTGTGGGAGGGGTGTAAGCTTTTTGCCCAGTCTGTAACAGCATCCAGCCACAGCCTCTCCCACCCACAGTGCAGCACTTTGGGCCCAAGGAGCCATTAGAGGCTGAAGAAATCTCTGAGAGAGGGAGACCTTGCATAGTTGTATCACACTTGTACTTTCTGACACCTCTCCTTGCCCCTCCCCATTGCAGTAAGCTTGGTGAAGGCAGTGACTGCTATATTCCATTTCATTGCACTCAATGGATCAGGGCTGCTGCTCCACGAATATTTGAGAAGTGAGAGGTCAGTTGGTATCTGTCTTGCCTCTCTGCAGTCTCTAGCTTAGGCAGTGATCCATTGCTTACCCACTTATGCATGGTTTGTACCCACCCTGAGGGAGGCCTGGGGTCTAGAAAAATGGCTTTTAGGTGAGCAATATTTTTTCTGCTGCAAATGGTGACTCTGTGGCCTCCAAAGAACACTGTAACTCAAAAGGGCAGGAGTTGCATCTGCTCTGCTTACAAGGTCACGGCCAAAACCCAGAAATGTGTCTGCACACAGTGTGTCTTTATGTGTATTTGTAGCATAATTAAACCTATTTGCTCTTCCATGATATCTGACAGTCATGGATTCTTTGCTGTACTCAGGGTTTCCTGTGTTGAATAAACCCTGAGGCCCATATAGTGACACTCCAATCTCCTTTCCAAAGAATAGAAAGCTTCTCCCAAGTATTGGTCAGTAAAGGGGATGGAAGATCATTCACGGGAATCAGCACGGCCTCTACTGTAGGTCTTCATGGGGCCATGCCACAGCTAACCACTTTGCATGGAGCCCCCATTTCATCCCCAGTGACCCTGAGTTCTCAATGCACTCAGCACCTCATCATTCAGCATTGTAAACTGGGGTTGAGTGATCAAATTGCACATGTCTACTACTTGAATCTGCAGGTGGCCAAGTCTCCCTGGGCTGCTAAGGTAAGAACTCACATTCTCAGCTTTGGTGCCTACAGGTCTGAGATGTTAGCCATGGAGGAAGCCAGAGTGGAATGGCCGGACCTGGGGCAGCTGTCCAGGAAGGCTAAGTCCAGAGTCTCCTTCAGGCTGTGAGGTCCATCTGCTTGCACCTGGCTTGCTGTACAGACATCTGCCAGGCTCTCTGCTGGTTGACTTCCAATCTGTGATGAGACAGTGGGGAGACATGGAATTGGTGTCGTGCACATGACTTCTCAGAAGGGTTGGAGCTGAAGCAAAGCCCACACTCTAAATTGTCCACAGAGGCTTGTGCTACAGGGCTCACTAAGGAATACTACCATGCTCACATCACCTTGATAGAGGAGAGGCAGAAAAGAAGTCTATTCATTAACAAAACATATGAGTTTTAAGATGGCCTCTAGTTTTAGAGATGAGAAAATGGAGGATCATTCTAGATGTCCAGATCCATTAATGAGGCCCCACAGAATGTTCCCCAGTTTCCTAATAGAATGTCCACAGGAAGGAACTAAGCTACTCTTCTATAGCCATGGAAGGTGAGCAGCTGTGTTAACTGTTCTTTTCTTGTACTCATTTAGCCCTGAGGCTTCTATGAAAGGAAATGCGGTGCCTGAAAAATTCCTGTAAGACAAGCACCAGAGAAATGCACAGAGTGAACTGACATTTGAGGTGAGCACATCTCTGGTGAGTTGATGATGTGTAAGAGCTGGGGATAGGATGGAGAGGCAGCCAGCTAATGGTCCATGGACACCAGGCCTAGGGCTGAAAATGAGATACAAGTGCAGAATACAATCATGCCAAAAAATGAAGTGACTTTGTGTTTGTGTCCCATTTCCCCTTCTCCACCAATGTGTGTACAATGACCTTACCTGTGACAAGGTAGACACTGAGTAGAGAGCATATGGTATTTGAACACTTGGAGTCTAGATTCCTTGAGAGCAGGAACACAGGCGCAGTGTTTGACAAGTCCTGGATGGATGTGCTTAAAGCGTTAATCTGACCCTAAATTCCCCTCAGTACTCTATGGGCTGCTATACAGTCCCTTCTGCTGACACACCCTGCACCAGAGCATATATCTGTTGTTATTCTGGGTACCATGTCTTTAGCAGGGACATGTCACACAGGGCCCAGGGGCCAGCTCCATGCCCATGTCCTGTGTACAGCTCTGTTGGGCCAGAGCCCTGAAGCATGGAGAAAGCCTGAGGCTCTGAGAAACCACAGGATTTACTTTGTTAAACAACATACACTTATGTTCCTCAAAGACAAAAAGCACTATCCCAGACTTCTACCCAGGAGGACAGGAGATGACTCTGGAGGCTGTGGATAAACATGGCCACTGCCCTTCTCCTCCTGCCAGCCCTGTCCTAGATGGGAATGTGAACATGACAGTGGCCCAGGCTCAGTTTCCCTGTCCCTGCCCAGGAGCATCTGCCCTCAGTGCCTGCCCTCAGACCCCCTCACACTGATGACCTAGGGAGGGAAATGTTTATGCAGTCTTACAGTGTTGGCCAGGCCTAAATATCCTTGTCCTTGAGTCTGTGTCTCTGAGTGGCTGGTGGCAGAGGCTAGGGACATCTGGCCTATGCTCCCTCTTCTGTCTGGGTGCCTGGGCACTGGGCCTGGTGAATCCTGTCCTGTGCTGCCTTTGATGGTTGGGCAGTTCCCGGTGAGCATCCTGAAGTATCTTGGCTGAATGAACCATCCTCTCACTTGTTCCCAGGTATTCTTCCCATGGCGAGTCCTGAGGCTGGGGTTTTGAGGCCTGGGAAAGCAGCATAACATATTGACTGATCACTCTCTCTAGCCAAGTGCCTGTGAAGGCAAACTGTCACCAGACCAAGGTGCTTGGTGACCAGATCCTTCAGAGTTCTGTTTAGATCTGTTGCCAAGCAAATGAGGTCATACGCTAGGGTCCATAGCTGGGCTGTCACCTCTAATGCCCAATTTATTTTATAAATCTGTTCTCCATAGAAAGAGCAGGTGAAAAACTGGAAAACTGAGTGTGGTTTTACACTTTGCTACACTTTGAAAATTTAAATGCAGCAAACATGTAGATGCTTAAGATGTGGCAGGCATTGTGCCAATCACACAATTCCATCCAAAGGGTCCCTTGTCTCTGAAGATGAGGTGTTTAGTGTCTTCACTTAGAGATATGTCACATTTTCAAGTGACCTCCTTTCCTGGGCATATGGTTTCATTTCAATTCCATTAGGGAGCATGGAGATGTTCCCAGACTGCCCATAATATTTTTCCTTGAAGGACGTGAATGTTTCATGTTAAAACTTCCGCATGTCCGGGGGAGGAGGATTCCTAGCAAGTTTTCCTCTCCCATGCCTATGAATGATTACTTATGAGTCCTTGGATGTTTACCTCAGCCACACACTGTAGTTCTCCATACTCTGACAGCCTGTGAGGGGGGACAGCAGGTGGTGAGAGCAAGGGAAGACTTTGCAAGTCCATGAACATCATTGCCCCATGTGGATGAAGGACACATGTGTGTCACTCCTGGGGAACTTGTCTGCTAGCAGATGCTATCACTCCTGTCCTCCCATCCCAAACAGTCCATGAGCTTTGTGTCCGTCCTGGGTAGTTTGCCTTTCCTGTAGGTGATGGTGCTGAGCCTGTTTAGTGGCAATGCTCTTTGCTTGGTATATTTCAAGCAGTGTCTCCATGCTGGGCTCCTCCTATGCTGTCACTACCTGCTATTATGGGGATGAACCAAACAACTGCAACTTGTTCATGCATGTGTCATCTATGTGCTGATGGGCATTTGTTCTGTTTATGGCTTGATTCTTGAAAGCAGGGTACCACAGCCATTTTTATTCATGTTCTTGTGTGTATATACACTTTTATTTCATAGAAAAGTGCTTGAATGTGAAATTACTGGATCATATTTCTGTTGTATGGCTACCTTAGATATTCTTAAAGTATCTTTGGAAGCAGTTGATTCAAGCAGAGTTAAATGGTTGGTTTTTGTTTTGTTTTGTTTTATTATGCTATACTATGCCATGCTATGTTATGTTCCACTATGTTATGTGTTGGTTAGGATTTTGAAACTCCTTCAGCATGTTTGCAGTGCTTTCTGATTTGACTTTGAATAACCAAGCTGAGAAAATATAAGAATATAACATAATCTGACTAATTTTGCTTTGGAGAAAATTTAAAAAGGAAAACCCAGTCAGGGATGTTGGTGCACACCTGTCATTCCAGTACTCAGAAGGTTGAGGCAGGGGGATTGTAGTGAGTTTGAGGTCAGTCTGGGCTACAAAGTAAGATGAAGACCAGCCTGAACTGCATAGTGAAACCCTTTCTAAAAATAGAATGAAAAAAGAATGAATGAATGAATGAAAGACAAAAATAATATTAAAATGAAAAGTCAAGTCACCTGTCAATTGAGAAAGCAAATCTTTGTGAGGTTTTCTTGAATATGTACTTTAGTCAACACAACTAGCATCAGATTTACCATCATGTAGGCATTGATGTTCTGCCTGGTATTTGCATTTATTTAATTTTTTAAAGTTTTTACTGAAATCATTGCAGATATGCTACTGAATATACCCTGTTAAGATATGAGTAGCTCAGTATAAAGAGAATTTGATCATTCCTATTTTCTCTGTCCTAAATTTTTATTTTGAATGAGAATTGGATCAAGGGATTATATCTTGTTTGAAATAATAATAAGAATCATGTAAAGATACACTTTCTGTGTCTATAAAATGGTAAAAATAATTATAGATTAATAGTGGTTAATGTACCTTGCACTGGGATTTCTAAATGATTGATATTTTCATACATTTGTAAAATTATTTACAAATTTTAACACATGGTCTCACTAATTTTCCAAGTTTCCCAGGCTAGGCTTAAATCTTTCCTCATTCTTCCTCACCCTCCCCGAGTGCTGGGATTACAGGTGTACATTATCCTGCATTGGCAATTGATAGCAATGTTGTGTATTCATGGAATAAAATTTTCAGCTTCAGTTTTTAGACACTTTGCAGAAAGAGTCAATCTATTTAAGCTATCTGATACCTTCCTAGTCTGCAGTTTCTTTCACAGAGAGTAAGACTGAAAATCCCATTAACACTGTTTTAGATTCTCTGATTTTTAACTGGGGTCAGCATGCACTTCAGAGCATCACTCCAATTGCCTTCTGCACTGGGACTGAGGTTTTGTGTCCTTGAAGCACATTCTCTTTTTATTTAACCCCTTCCAGAATTTGATGATTGTTTGAATTCAGACCCCCAGAAAGGTGTGAAAGTTAAAGCTACTTGGGGCATACTGCCCTCCAGAAGGCCAGGCCAGGGTAAAACATTATTTTCCCTGAAGTTTTACTTTCCAAGGGTTTGTTTTGGTTTTTGGATATTGATTTTTGTTTCTGTTTTTTGCTCTGTTCATCAGTGTGTCTGTCTCTGATGTCTGTGGGTCAGTTATACCAAAGGAAACCACACACCCATTAAGGGTCATATTTCATTTTACTCAGGGATGCAGCCATTCTCTTTGGTATCCTCAAACTAAACCTACAGTGTATATTCTTATGAGTAACTACTTTGTTATTTAGTTTTTGAAGCAAAATATACTCATCATGCTGCTTCTACTGAACGAAACTGTAGCAGTCCTGAGCCATCTCTTATTTCAGGCTCCATACCTTGACCAGCCTGCAGTGTCCCCACTTTCTGAACTGCTCCCTGTGAGTAACTGTCCTGCTCCACAGCTGTGGTGAGTCCACATGCAGCAGTTGAGATCTGCACCGGAGTGGAAGACATTCAGTCAAAATGGGCTCTGTAACAGGATGACCTTCTTGAACAGAGGTCCCCTGAGTGAGATAGGGGCTACAGGCCTGCAGGGAGGAGCTCTGGCAGCAGGACCATTCCAGCCATCTCCTGTCCAGCCTGCAAGCTGTGCTGCTTTGCTGAGAAGCTGACTCATGGATCAGCAGGCCTGAATCTGGGACTTTCTTGCCATGGTTCTTGCTAGGTGTCATGGTGTCCAGCACCTTTGCCTGATCCATCTTCCCCACCTTCAGATCTCAACAGAGATCTGCACAGCTTTGGGCTTCCCCTTCCAGGCTGCAACTCTATGCATAAACTTCAGGTGTGAAATTTGTGAGTACGAAACTCAACATTTATACACTTAACCTGTAAATTCAACATCTAAGGCTTCATTATGAAGAATGAGGTTGATGACACCCATATTCTCATCTTATTCAGCTTGGCTGTGAATAGTTAGAAACCACTGAATGTACCACAGCAGAGCTACTACATCAATTATAAAATTACAGTCACTGAAATTGTGGCAAGAAGGCCATGTCTCATGCCATGTCCCCAGTGTTACCTGAGATGACAGAGAGTTTATGGTCTGGCCCTCTCTCTACCCAGCAGTGAAGACACAGAGGCCCACGCAGCAGGTGAGGATAGGAGAGAGGGGCTCATCGATGGCAGACCATGATCCTGGGGGGATGCCTATTTCTTTTTTGTCCATTTTTTTATTCCATTGAATTAATCATAGTGCTCTATTCAATATTACTTCTATTCAGTTTAGTTAACAATAAATAGTGGCTAATTTCTTGAATAGGTAAGTGAAAATGGATGATTTAATTACATTATATATAATGAAATGCACAGTACATACTTTGAATATCTATCTATCTATGTGTGTGTGTGTGTGTGTGTGTGTGTGTGTGTGTGTGTGTGTAAAGGAGTCTTGATATTCAGAAAGGCAACATTCTGTTTATCACTATCTCTAACACATCAGGTTATGCAGAGCCCTTCCATGGTGCAGTGGTGCTAGAAGCCACCATAGAAGCCACCGTGCGCATCTGTGCCTGCTAATGCCAGAAGACAGCAAGAGATTTGGTTCAGTGTTTATTTTTCCAGCAAAGAAGTCCTGAATCTTCCTGCTGCCAGGCAGCCCAGGGAGTGAGCAGCATGCAGAGGAGCCCAGCACTGCCTGCCTCACACCCCTTTCCCCCACCGTATCCATGCTGCAGCCCTGCCAGGGTGCAGCCAAGGCTCTGCCTCCTCAGCCCCAGGGTCCTCAGTTCCTGAGTCCTGGCCTCAGCCTCAACCAGGCTTCAGGTGCTTCCATGCATTCTGCTGGCAGAGTGGTTGGGGTACACTCTCAGCCCCACATGCACCAAGATCACTGACCATATTCACCTTTCCAGTCTGCAAATTTTGCTCCTCTCCTTTCTGACTGAGGCTATGGCATTGGAACAAAAGACAAAATGTCATTACTTTTTCTTTTTGTTCTTTTTTTCTGGTTTCTTTATTTATTAAAACATATATTTAGAATTGTATTTTGCAAAAAATCTTTCTTTGTCTTTTCATGCCCCACTTACGTGAAGTTCTTACAAATTTCTACTGCAGTTCAAACCCATGTGCTTGAATGCTCAGAATCCACTCTGCAGCTTCGTAGCATGGGGGAACCAAAGCTGAAACTGTATTTGAGGATATTTCTTTGCCTTGTAGCATCTTGACAAGAAAACCCTGACTCCTGTGTTTTACCTCCAAAATATGGGCTTCTGTACCAACTGAATCTGCCACTGACAAAATGAGTTACTTGCATTTATTTCAAGCAATCTCATTTCCCCTCAATTGGATAAGCACATTGTCTAAGATTTCTTATGCGCAAACTTGAAAAATAATTTCCACTAGACAAGATGCTGCCACCCATCCTGAAATAATGATAGGATTTTATGTAAACACATAGTCCAACCCACACCATGGCAGCCATAAGCTGAGAGAAGGGCAGATGGTTTGTGCAGATAGAAACACCAGAAATAGTCCACTAGCTGCAGCAACAAGCATGGAGCAGAGCAGCTAAGCTTTCACAGTTGGGTGATGGAATGGTGTGGTAGGTTTTGCCCTGGGTATACTTATGTGACTGGGTAAATCCAGGTTGCTACAGGGATTTCCCTCCCTGCAATGCAATGTCAAAGGAAAATCATGTACATATAGCATTTATTTTACATTTTTCTTTTGCATTTATGGAATCTGCATGCACAAGATTTTATGCCTCTGCAGTGCAGACCCATTCATGGGCATTATTCCCATGTCTTGTCAAGGGCCAGTTTATTTACACAACATGCAGAGCACTTTTCTCAGCCGTGTTTCTCCAGACTTGTGCATTTTCAATCAGTTCTTCAAAGGAAACTAAACAATTTAGTTTGAGCAAACTTCGAGCTGCCGTGCTTTCGTTTGACATCTTTGCTGCCAGATCTGAAAAAGGCAGTGAGTTGGACCTGCTCAAGTGTCCCCAGAGGGGACACTCTTTGCACAGCTGTATCAGGCAGGGCTGCTCATTAACTAACTGGCCACACTGAAATCAAAATGTCCTTGCCCCATGCTGATCCTGGTTTTGGGAAGCATTGGATTGCAGTAGAAACTCCCTATGCACTGGCTGGCCCTTGGAAAGCCTTGTGTTGCCATGAGATTGTCACCCCTAGATCTGCACCTCTGTGGCCCTGGGGTCAGGGCAGAGTTCCTTCCAGCATCCATGCACAGCACCCTCCAGGCAGCTCTCCTGTGCACCCTCTACATGGAGGCTAAGGAGGGTCCCAGTTCCTTCCTGCTTCAAACAGTACTGTGACTCAAACTCTTGAACAGAAATCTTGAAAAGTTGTGCAAGTATCTCTCTGGGAGAAATCTCTGTTCTTAGCCCTGCATGGTCCAGGGACTCCTGTGAATAGCTCTGTTGGGAGCTGCGGGTCAAGGCTCTGTGTTCCTATTTCAGGAAGCTCTGTAACTCAAGCAATTCTCCTGCACCAGCCTCCCAAGGTATATTTCTTGTATCTGAATGGAAAGTGATCACTTGGTGACACTGAGCTATAATTTAAAGCTTGCACCTGGTTTCATTGTTTATACATTTTTTACATACAGCAGTTTTTGGTGAACATTTGAGTTATTATTTATGTACCATATTTGATGTTATTTATGTTTTGTTCTATGAAACCACATTGAAATATCAAAATGCTGCTTAAGTATATTAAGAACAAAGGACTCAGTAACCTAAATGAGATTTGAAGAGATATCATTTGTAGTACTCAAAGTGATTTATGAGATATTTGTCTGCCTCTGTGCTTTATGGATGCTGGGCCTGCAGTCTCTCACTATAAGCTCTGCTTTAGAGACAGTGCACAGGGACACTTGCAGTGACTCAGCACAAAAATCAGTGCACCTATTTAGCTGTTACATTAGCTGTGAGTTGCAATATAGCATCAAATTTGCTGTCTCAAAAATGTGTATATACAAAAAATTAATCCCCAAGATATGAAATTAAGATTTGAAGAAATCAGTCTCCATTCAGCTTTTTGTTTGGTTTTATTTGTTTAGTTTAGTTTTGTTTTATCAAGACAGGTTTTCTCTATGTATATCAACTAGATTTGAACCCCTTATAGAACGCAGAATTGCCCTAATCTCAAAACAGCACTCCTGCCTCAGCCTTTTGAATGCTGGGGTTATAGATATGTGTGTTTTTACCCTAGAAAATATTGAGCCTTGTAACTTAGCTGTGTTGTAGCTTGGCATAATAGATGCCATCTTGAGCTTTGCATTTAACTGGTGCCCTGTATTTCACCCAGAAAAATGGAAAATCACTCAGAGTAGAAGTCCCAGGATAAAAGCAAAATGAGCTGTACCCAAAGAAAAAAATTAACCTGCTCAACTAAAGAAGCAGAATACAGTTGTTATCCAAAAATTATTAAAAGATTCTAGCTAAATGATTTCCAACAGGATCTTTTTGTGATTCTATCTTTTAAAACATCTGTAACTTTCCAGTTCAGAGCCTCTTGTTTAGATCCTGAAATGGGGGTGGGGGTTCTGTATACAAGTGGTCCTGAGCCCACCTAACGTAATTCCACATTTCTCAGTTGGGTTGCTTGGCTCCCTATATTGTTGTTCAGAAACTCAACTCAAGCTGCATAAGCCTTTACTGACACAAGCAAACACTAGGATTAAATGCAAGTGCCACCGAAATGAAAAAATAATAGTGAAAAGGAGAGGAGGAAAAAGACAAATGCCATGTGTTGTAATGCCCACCACTTTTCCCCAGCTAAAAAGAGGCTGAAACAGGAGAATGACCATATACTCAAGGACAGCCTAACCTACATAGTGAGTGTAAGGCTGGGCAGAACGCCAAAGTGAGACTATGTCTTTAAATCAAAAAACTAAAATGAAAAAAATAAATAATGAAGGAGACAGAAAAACTATTAAAAAATAAAAAAAACAACAATAGAGCTGAGTAAAATTTGACTTAAGTAAAATGGGAATTATTGAATGATTCTGTAGAGAAATGAAGGCCATGTAGAGGCATACAGGAGGCAGTGACAAACAGGCTTAGGAATGGCACCTATTGTGCTACAGCACAGCAGTGATCTCTTTCCTCCAATACATTTGCAGTTCACTAGACTGAGGACTTCTAAAAGCTCATGGAAATTTGAAACTCATGGCAAACAAGCAGCTTGAAATGCAGACTTTGGAACATGGCCTTTAGCAGACATTTCATATTTAAATTGAAATAAGAGAAATATAGTACTGCCCTGATTGATGTCAAATGCACCAAGTTTAATGGCTCACAACATTGAGAAATGAAGTCACAAACAAAACAAGATCAAAAATTTTCTTTGAAAAACAGAGAATAGCCCTGAATTTTCAGGAGTGGTCTTCTGAGTTTTGGCCACAGACCTATTGTCAGGTGTCATTTATACAGGATAGTCACAATGTGGGTACAGTTTGGGTCTCAAACTATAATCAACCTATAAGCTTATAGCTGCTTACAAATATTATTCATCAGGGGACAAGTCATCCAGAAAAGCTATGTGGAAAGAGCCAAGGCATTTTGTGGGAACAATAGCCCAGTTGATCTGGTCATTGAGTATGGTAATTGAGGCTTATCTGAACTTTCTGGGGGAGGTGGTGGTAACTTTAGTACATTTCAAGCTGTTGTTTATCTCTTCAGGAGCACGTAGACATGGTCACTGTATATTCACCTTCAAGTCTGGCTTTCTTCAGCTGTGCCTGTAGCAATGATTGTTGTATTTAGTTTTTTGCATTGACTTTTTGAAGTTCCAGTTCTTCTCTGATTGTATATCAATTTCTGTGTACATTGACATTTTTTGCTAAAATCACAATATTATTTGAATGGATAAGGTGACGTTTAAACATTTAAAAATATTCATTAATGCAGGCCAGGAATTTAGGTCAGCAGGCAGAAACACATGCCTGGAAAGTGCTAGGTTGTAACTTTGATCCCTGGTACCTAAAAAAAAAAGTAATTTAAATGGCAAGGAAAGAAAATAATTTCATTTGTGAAAATGTAGGTTTACAAAATTTATCACTAAATATGTCAATGGCAAATTAAACATTGCTAATAGTCATATTTAGTATCTAAATTTGTTGGGGCTGGGGATTGAGCACAATGATGCAAGGAGCTGCCTGGAGAGTACAAGGTCATGAGTTCAATCCCTCATACAGAAAAAAAAATCACAGTTGTCAACGATGCAGTGCTATGAGCACATTTATTGAAACTGATACTTGGTATTTAATAGGCTCAATATTTCTTTTGTGATCTATGAAATACCTGCAGATAACATAGCAATTACAGTGAATGATATACTGTCCCCTTTAGGATTGCTATTTTCTGAGTTGTTTTTATTTTTTGTTTTCCCACATACTTGAAAGTTGAAAATGTTGTCTGATGCTAGCTAGAAACACTGTGATAATCATTTTTTCAATTTAATGATATATTTCTCTATAACCACTAAGAAAATTTTATTTGCTACAATTACTCCAAGTCAAATTGATAAACAATTCTTAAAGTTACAGACAGCTGAGTTAGTTAGAAATACAGGCAGCCACACCATGATATAGTGGAATGAAACTCCTGACCTTATATGTCTGGTATGAGTTTGTGTTCTCTAAAGTGCAAGAATGAATTTTAGGAACAACAGAGTTGAAGAGCAGAATATATTTATTGAGAGAAAAAAGTGAAAGTATTTTGCTCTAAATAGGACATTTTGGAAATATGAGGTGGAAATAGGTGACTTTTACCTTGAAGTCACTTTCCTCTCCCCTATTCAACTTACCTTTGGCCAGAAAAGAATCTCAATCAGCTACTTGCATATCAGCAATGCCACCTTTAAGCACCACCCAAGTCAAAACCTATATGTATGCCTCCCACACATTTCCAGAAGAAAAAGCCAGACCCCAGTCTTCATGGGGTTCTCTCCATCATCTTAGAATAAAGGCCATTTTGATTTTATATTCTCCTCTTTACTAAACCAAAAATCCTATCAGAAATCTTCTGTCTGGGAGAAACAGGAGGGGTTCAGAGCTGGTAGCAAAGGACTATCTTTTTTAGGGATTTTATAGAATAAAATCATGTCATGAGATAGGTTTAAAGTGGGTTAGATTATTGAAGTTACTGAGGAGATAAATTAGCACAGTAGAGAAGCAGAATATAAGCAATGTAAAAGTGGCCTTTAACTTAAAGAATGTGGAGAGGAGCCCACAGCCCCCAAGGGATTGCCTTTTTTTTTTCCCGACTGACTATGGAGATATGGGGTATATGTGACTTTTGACTGGATGTGGTGCTTGGAGGGGACATTGATGTCATGCCAAGAGCTGATGGGAATTTTCTTTAGGCCCTTGGGAAAGAAAGATGAAGTTGTAATTAAGGAGAAAGGAGGAAGTGGCCATATGTGTAAGCATCCCTGATTTCCCCTTCTTCCACTTTGAACTACCACCATGAGGTCCTGTAATTGTTTCTAGGGTAAAACACTTTGAAGTACATCCTTCGATTTGAATGAGGAAATCAAAACAAAGAATTTGTGCTATCTGTCTTCCTCCACGGCTGTTGGTAAACCATTCATAAGAAATATTTTCAGTCATTTCCTTAATGCATTGTCCATACCAAAACCAAAATTATAGATCAGTTCACGTTCAGAAAAAGAAGCAGCACTTAAAGGCAGGGATAAAGGCCTTCAATGCAAGTATCCCTGGCAAGGTGAGATCAACATTGGGTGATACAAACTACTACTGATTTATCTGACTTCAAGAAAGAGAAAAGTTTATTCTGATATTGCTATAGCGGAATAAATCTCCTGGTCTACTATGTCTAATATGAGTTTTTTGTTGTCTAAAGTCAAAGAATGAATTTTAGGAACAACAGATATTAAGAGAAGAATACACTTATTGAGAGAAAGAAAGCTACCTGAGAGAGAGAAGGGGTCCTGATCAGGTTGCCAAACACTGTCCTTTCTAGGGACGTTTATAGAGTAAAATAATGTGGTGAAATGAGTTTAAGGTGAGGAAAACTAGGAATTCACAATGCAGATGGGCATAAGATGAAACAGAGCTATGGTAGCCAATAAGATTAATAGTCAGTTAATGTTGATTAAATTGGGAACAAAGGAGGAAGGGAGTCACATAGAAAGCAAGCATTCTTAGGCAGCTGTGACTCTTCCCTTAGGGGTTTGGGAGGGTGACTCCTGAGTTCATCAGGATGCTACGAACTATTTAGAATGTTAGTCTTTAGGATAAGGATACATTTCTTTGAATGGTGACACCTGACTTCCTCAGAGTGCTAGGAAATTATGTAGAACATCAGTCCTTAGGATATGGATGAGTTTGCTTATCATTTGTGTTGAACCTTGGCCCATAGCATGAGGTGTCAGTCTTCCCCATATTTGCAAGGTATCTGGTCTCTGGCATGGGCTCCTTGGAGGATCTAGCCCTGTCTCATGCCAATAGTATTTCAATAACTCAGGTGGCTATAATAGTACTGTTTGGAGAATTGATTACAGATGTCTTGTGCTCTTGGGTAAATGATCTGGGGATGACAATGTGCAATGTATATACCAGTGCTGCCACTTGATTGACATGTTTTGAAATTTTAATTTTAGCTGATTTGTTCTTTTTTCCTTGAAATAAAATGGATTTAAAATTAAAAGCCTGTGGTAAAGCTCTTCAGTACAAACACTCCTGTGTCAAGCTGAGTTCACCACTGTTGAAGAAAGCAGCTCCACAAGTCTCTGCACTATGTCTATCATTTGGGATCCTCCCTTGCAGGGAGGGATTCCTTTCCCTGTTTATTCTTGACTCAGAAGGAGGGCAGTAGAGCAGGAGTCAATCAGTGATGAAGGGGTAGGCTATATGAACTGTCCGATCAGGCGTGACATTGCTGGCTGTGACTTCTGTCTCTTCCAGTGTCTCAGCATGATTTACCTGTTCTGAGTACAATACTGGTAGCAAAACGCTTGCTGGATCTCTTTAGTACTTTCGATGTCCTGTGACCTGATTAACAAAGAATCTGAGAGATCCTGGAGCCATGGAATGGTGAGGTTGTGGATGGGAGCCCAGAAATAGGTTGGATTGTTTGAAACGAGTTATGGGATTTTAGGAGTAGTTCTTGTGTCTGGAGCCTCAGGTTTTTCATTAGCTTCAGCTCCTGAGGTCCTCCAGCATTGGCCATGGCTGACTCACTCTCCATTTTGCCTTTTGCTGTTGGCAAGGGTGATTTGGGATCCCAAGAACCCTGGCTTCACTATGACAGCAGCAGACTCAAGTATCATCTTTGAAATTCACTGCAGGCCTGGTAACTCCACAATCTTAGGCATTGGAAGGAGCTTGAGAAGATCCTGACTATAATGCTTTTTGTATCTTGTAGAGCAGTAATGAGCTAGGTCTCTGCTCTCTTTCCTCAGCGTAGCAGATCTGTGGTGTCTCATACCCACAATTGCTCAACTTAATCTTGGGCTTTTTAGTGTTTATAGTGATCTCCTATATTTATAGTATATTCTCATATTTCCATCCTCATGACAGGTAGTGGCAAAGGTCCTGAGAATTCAGAGATGTGTACTAATGTGCCTCAGTGGAGAAAGGCTTCCCAAACAGCTCGTGAAATCCTGTGTATTATACAGATCAGTGCAAAATAATTGCTGAACATACTTAATTATTTAGGTGGCACACCTGCTCACCGACTAGGTTTGTGAGAACAGCCATAGAGTTTTGAAGTCTGAGAAAAATGAAGCAAATATGAAAGTGTTATCAAGCACAGGGTAAAAATCTGTGAAGGACAAATTCCAGAAAGGGCTACCTGTTAAATTCTCATAGAAAAATGCCAAAATTTAGGTATTTGCATGGACACATGATATCCTTCTGAATGGAAAGGAATAGGGGTGTCATCTCCGAATTAAGAGCTGATTTAGTAGCATGATTGTTCAGTTTATATATGGAAATCCTCTGCAATGGGCTTACTAAGTGGTGTAAAGGAGAAGCCCTACATAGAAATTTTGTAGTGATATCAGTAGTTAGGAATGAAGGGTTTTCTGCTTAGGATGGATCAGAGGATTGTGGAAAGGATGTGGTAGTGACTGACAGGATGCTGGGAGCCAATAGCAGGACATAAAAGCGAGGGTCTTCACTGAAATTCAGGTAGTTCTTAGAGTAAGTATGAAGTTAAAGCTAGGTTCTGATTGCTTCCTTGATGTGATGAACATCAAGCTCTGGCAATAATCAGTATTCCACATTCCTCTCAACCAATGAATTTTGTGTTCCATGCTTGAGATCTAATATAGATTATCTCTAATTATGCCTGAGTGTCATGAAGGTGAAATTTGATTTTTTTTTTTGTACCAACGATCATACTCATGACCTATGCTTTCCAGGCAGGCATTCATGCCACTAAGCTAAATACCCAATTGTGAGTGTTTTCTTTGTTGTATGGAAGATATCCACATTGTTTCTCAGAAAGTGTTGAATATTGTTGGAATTTTTCTGTATTTTATGGCTAGAATTTTTTGAAACAAACCAAAGGTGTCTTATGCAATCCCTTTTGAAGTTTCACTTTGTCTGTGGGGTGTTTTACTCAGGGTTTCTCCATTTTAGACAGCTCTGTAACTTAGGATAGCCCCAAATTCAAGGAAGAACTCTTTCACAAGCCTCCCAAGATATATTTCTTATATCTGAATTGAAAGTGATCACTTGGTGACAGTGAATTATAATTTACAGCTTGGGCCTGGTTTTATTTTATATACATATTTTTAAAATACAGCTGTTTTCCAATAACATTTTATTATTTATGTACCATATTTGATTTTATTTATGTTTTGTTCTATGAAACCAAATTCATATTTCAAAATGTTACTTAAGTATATTAAGATCAAAGTACTCACTGGCTTAAATGAGATTTGAATAGACATCATCTGTAGTCTATCAAAGTGATTGATGAGATTTTTTTTCTTTTTTTTTTAATTTTGAAAGTGGTAAAACATAACAGAACAAAGCAGAATAAGGCCAACGAAGATTGTACAGTGAAATTGTTACACAACTTCACAACAAGTTACTGGGATAAAAGTAATAGGTATCACAGTATATTTCATTATCTTTATAATAGTTGTTCTTTTCATCATGTATATCAAAATGAGATGAAATACAGAACATTATAGAACTTATCAAAACAGAATATTGAATAGGGCAGTACCATTAGTCAGAATAGAGAAAAACAGTACTAAAAATATTTGCCTTCATAGAGATAGTAGAAGGAAGTCCCCCGTATTTGCTATGGTCAACTTCCTATTTGCCGTTTGCATTTCTTCATCTGAGAATTTCGTATTCATCTCAGATGCCCATTTTTGGATTGGATCTTTGAATTTTGGAGGTCTGAGTTTTTTTAAATTTTTTATATGTTTTAGACAAGAGTCCCTTGTCTGAGAGAGAGTTCACTAAAATCTTTTCCCAGTTTGTGGGTTTTCTTTTCACTATGCTGGAGATTTCTTTTGACATGCAGAAACTTTTTAATAAGAAGTGGTCCCAGTTATTGATTCTGGGAAGTATTTCCTGTGCGGTTTGTGTCCTGTTCATGAATTCTCTACCTGCTCCTATGTCTCCAAGGTTTCTACCCAATTTGTCTTCCAATAGATTTAGTGTTTCTGTTTTAATATTCAGATCTTTGACCCATTTAGATTTTAATTTAGTACATGGTGAAAGACATGGGTCTAGCTTTAGTTTTCAGCAAATGGAGAGCCAGTTTTTCCAGCACCATTTATTAAAGAGACTGTCGTTCTTCCAATGAACCTTCTTGGCTCCTTTATCAAAGATAAGGTGGTTGAGTGTGTTTGTAGTTGTGGTTGTATCTTCTAATCTATTCCATTGATCTTCGGCTCTGTTTTGATTCCAATACCATGTTGATTTTACTACTGTTGCTTTGTAGTATAACTTCAAGTCAGGGATTGTGATGCCTCCTGCTTTGTCTTTGCTGCTTAGAATTGCCTTTGCTATTCTCGGTCTCTTCTGGTTCCAGATGAAGTTTAGGAGTGATTTCTCTAGATCTATAAGGTATGTTGATGGTATTTCTATTGGGATTGCATTGAATCTGTATAACAGTTTTGGGAGAATGGCCATCTTCACAATGTTTGTTCTTCCTATCCATGAGCAAGGGATGTGTTTCCATTTTCTGAGATCATCCTCAATTTCCTTTTTCAGTGTATTATAATTTTCACTGTATAAGTCTTTCACTTCTTTCATAAGAGTAATTCCTAAATATTTCATTTTTTGCTTACTAATGTGAAGAGTGTTGTTTCTCTTATTTCCCTCTCTGTGATTTTGTTGTTCGTGTATAGGAATGCTATTGATTTCTGAGTATTGATTGTGTATCCAGGCACATTACTGAATTTATTTATTGTATCTAAGAGTCTTTCAATGGAGTTTAGGGGGTCTTCTATGTAGAGTATCATGTCATTTGCAAACAATGATAATTTAACTTCTTCTTTTCCTATCTTTACCCCTTTTATTTCTCTTTCTTGCCTAATTGCTCTGGCTAGTACTTCCAGTACTTTATTAAATAGGAGTGGTGTTAAAGGACATCCTTGTCTTGTGCCTGATTTTAAAGTAAAGGCTTTCAATTTTTGGCCATTTAGTATGATGTTGGCTGTTGGTTTTTCATAAATGGCCTTTATTATATTGAGGTAAAGACCATCTATTCCAATTTTCTGTAAAGTTCTTATCATGAATAAATGTTGGACCTTATCAAAGGCTTTTTCTGCATCTATAGAAATGATCATGTGATTCTTATTTTTGGCTTTATTGATATGGTGGATTACATTTATTGATTTGTGTATGTTGAACCATTCAAGTTAAAAAATTAAAGCATACAAAGTGGCATTCAAATAATGACACTGTGAACAGTTCTGCTCAGTGACCCAACAAAAACTTATTAATATGCTTATCTGTCCTACACCCTTATTTTTGATCTTAAAGAGGGTAAAATTAAACATGACAAATCAGTACAGAACAATTCATAAGAAAACAAGTTAAGGAAACACAGATTTCAAAGCAAGTATACTGGAGATGTTCACTGTCTATCTTATTGTCTCTAGTTTTCTTCCAATTAGTTGTTCCTGTTTTCACATGCATTGAATATATACTGAATATTATAGAACTAATCAAATAATTACAGGATGATGAAGGCTTTTTGACCTTCAAGAACTGATTTTGGGGAAGTCCATAATAAATACAATAATGTCTTCCATTCTCTTCATAGTAGCCATCTTTATGTTTATGTACGCTGAATTTGAACATAAGAGACTAGACTAATATCACTCTGAAGAGTGAATAATAGTATACGCAGAAGGAGAAAGGGGAGGAATTGCCTAAAAAAAGAAGGCAGAGGACATTGTTAAAAGTGTGTCAAGATTTAAAAGCTATAGTAGCCTTATTGCTCTGTTTAGTTTGATTATATTTTGTTCCGGGTCTGTCCACTCATAATACATTTGAGAGCACAGAGATATAACCCAAAAATATCAGGTTATACCATGGTAACTATCCTTAATTTCCTATTAACTTAAACTGAAGCCCTGTGATACTTATATTGTCTTACTATGACTGATCTTTTTTGAAGCTGTTTTGTCTGAATGCTATTTGGCCTTGACTGATTTTATTCACATTTGGTAAGCTTGCTGGTCTCAAGTCTAAGAGTAGAGGCAACTACTCTGAAGATGACAAGATGTAAAAGATAAGTATTGGGGGCCTGGGGATTTAGCTCAGTGGATTAAGCACCTGCCTGGCAAGTGTGAGGTCTTGAGTTTGATCCCCAGTACCACAAACATAAATGAATAAAAGATATCCATTTCAGGTTTGATTATTAACTGCTTTCACATCCTACAATATCTTCAAAGTTGTGTTTTTATAAAAATAGCTATGCAATGTTATGCTTAACTATATAATGTCTGATGATGTGGACAATTCTCTTGATAATAACAAGAGAAAGCATAGTAAGTACTTTACACTACCTAATATTGTGGTCTTATATGTCTTTTTCATATCATGATTTTCTAGGAATTTGTTTTGTTATCTTGTTTTGATCTATTTTTCCCCATAATACAGAAAGGATAGATATAAACATAGAAAATAACACATGGGAAGAATTTCTAAATTGTTTATGGGAGCAAATTATATAATACATGATGTAATGAACAGATACTCTGAAGAAGAGACACTAAGAAACCCAATGCAAATTCTGTAGCATTGTGATATAAAATCGAGCAATAATATTAAGTCTCTTATTTTTTGGTGAATAGTAATTTTAAAATTACATTTGCTTTAATCTTTTAATGCACACACTTCTTTTTCTCTTTCATAAATGATGTTTCTGAAGTTGATGCAATATTTGGCATTAAGATATACATTTATAGAGGCTTGGAGCGTGTGGTTTTGACAAAGTTGTGTTCTTTTCACATAACTTGTACATTAATGAATGTTATGTTTTCTATGTTGTGCTGAGATAAGATACATGCTGATTTGCTAGCATCACTGGATATCATACCATGTACATTATGGTGCCTGATTTTCTTTCTCAGTGGTGCCAATATTTGTCATTTAAATACACCATTGTTTTTCTAACCATCAGAATTTTACCTGTTATGTTTTTATTGCATCTTTACTTTGCTAGTATTGTATCCCCACATGTACCAAAAGTAAACCATACTACTGTGAATTTCTGATTGCCCCATACTGACAGAACCACAACTTGTCTCCAATGGCACATCACAAAATATATTAATATCTCCAGAAATTATAAAATTCGGCATGATTTATGAGTAACCATACTTTGAAATGAATTTTTCTTAAATCTGGAGTTTTTTTGGGGGGAAAATATTGTTGTTGGATGTATCATGCAAATGTCTTTATTTTATTCCTTGATGCTGTGAATGCATTATATATTTTGTAATTATTACTGCTTTTTCCTAAAACACTGAAGTAATGGCATGAAGGGAAACCTAAATTTTGAGCTGTAAACACAGTAAAAATACATTTGCTAAATTAAGATTCAGATTGTGTTCTGTTTTACTGAATTGTGAGTGTATACAATGGTATATCTCTTTATAAGGACCAGTGCCTGATGTTTGTGGTGTGTGCCGAGTATTTTTAAACACATACCCTGGGCCATGAGTCCCAGTTGGTTTCCTGTGGCCTGTGGTTTTCACTTCCATTTTAACATTCAAGTAATTTGTAAAGTGTTTAATGCGTGTTGTTGAATACAACATCTGCTTAAGTTCCAATGTAATTATTTTATTAAAACCTGTTGTGTCATGAAAACACATGTGAGCATTGCATTAAATACCCCTATCCAGTGAAGATAACTTGCCCAAATCTCAATTATCCTTGGAAGAATACATTGCTCACCTGTTGGGTAATCACCACTAAAACTATATCTATTTTGTACCTGAAGTTCCTGACATACTTCACAAAGTAAAAGACATTTTGAAGTACGTTATTAGCCTCTATGCACTACAGCAGGTAGCCAGATTTCCTGCAGCACATTTCTGCTTACATCAGTGGGAAAATTTGGAGTTTATATTACAGCTAATAATAGAAGACTGAATCTATAATACATATATACTGAGTACATGCACTTTCTCATTTTATCATGAAAGTAAATCTTGCTGGTCCTTTTGATGCATGCTTGTAATCCTAGCACCTCAGGGGGCTTAAGTTAGTGGAAGAGGAATTTGAGTCCAACCTACACAATTAGTGTGACCCTGTCTCAAAATATATTTTCAAGTTCTGCAGATGTAGCTAAAAGCTTTAGTACTCTTCCCTTTCCTGTGCAGCATCAACATTTTTTAATACTCACAATTACATATCAATAGTTGTCCTTTTATCACTTGGCCACCTAGCAGTTATCCCCAAGAATCACTTGGGAAGCACATTTGTTTATGTAGTGACCATCCTGAGCATCATTGGGGCAGTTGTGAATTTAACCCATTCTTGTACTGAAAACAGTAGAATTGTCACTTTTATGTTCCTTGTTATTTTATAAAAACTAACAAAATGTACGCAGTTTTGGATCATTTTGTATTTAAATAATTTCATTGGTAAGGAGTTACCTATAAAGTTTGGCTAATGGAGACTTCTTTAGTCCCAGCATCAGGAGAGAATGAGATGGGATAATCATGGCTTAGAAGCTGACTTTGGGAGGCAACTGCTAGATGATTTGGCAGAGTGTGAAGCAGTTGTTTTAATCCTTGCATTTGAAGATTAAGGAAACAAGAATTTTGAGGTCAAGAATATAAATGTATGATAGAACAAAAGAATCACTACTTCTAATTTTGATTTTACTTTCACTCAGGAAGCATACTTTTTATTGAAATTTGTGTAGCAATTTCAAATATGCCTCTATTAGAGTAAAACATAGTGAAACATGAAATAGCCAGACACTCCATGTTCTGAACATAGAGGTATTAAAAAACATTTTTTTAATGCTATTGCTGCTGTTTTGTGTAGAAAATAAGATAGGGTGACAAAGCAAGCAAAAGGACTTTGTAAGGTTTTAATTCTGCTGCATAAACATAGAAGCCACAAAAAGTCAAACAAAATGATGAAATAAACTACAGAATGAAAGAAATTTTACCTGTTACACCCTGATATCTAACATGTAAAACCAATAGGAACCTGAAAGGAACACACATTTATCAGCATATGTACAACTAGCCAAGAAATACCTGACTAACTATTGAGCATTTTTGCCCAATAGAGAAATTCAAATAGGGACATCATCTCATTGCAGAGAAAACAAATCACCACAATATCGAAGGAACATACATGAGACTGCAGGAGTAAAGCAACTATTTAACTTTGTTGGTGGAAGTGTAGGTAAGTAGTTCAATTACTACCGAAGTCAGTTTTTAAAGTATTCAAAAGACTAAAATTAGTAATTCTCATTAGTGCAGTGGTTCCTTTAGTGGGTCTCTTCCCCAAAGAGTTAAGGACATATTGCAGTGATGCATGCAGATTCCTGTTACTGCAGCAATAGTCATTTTTCTGTGGAGAGCAGCAGCAAGCACTGCTCCATCACCACCAAATATCAACGATGAACAATAAATACTCACCAGTGTACTCCATTTGGTAAATGGTGTGATATTTTATTGTGAAATGGGCTGTAAGTTAGGGTTTCCTAGTAGGCAATAGGTCAGTATAAACATGATAGTCATGCTAATGTCACAAGGCAATCACTAGTACACTATTATGTTCCTTAGATTTGATATATTTATCTTTTTGAGTAAGCATGTTGCTATGAAGTCCAGGCTGGCTTTGAGATCACTTTGTAAACCAGAGTGGTCTCAAGAAGTCTCCTCCCTCAGTGTCTCAACTAATGGGCTCCATGCATGTGCCACCAGGCCTAGTTTAGATTTGATATATTCAGTGTATTCAGTATATTTTACTTCAATTGTTTTTGTTGTTAAAGTATTTCCACTATTTTACCTCCAGCATCTGGAGAAACCTCGGCCTTGTTGAGGTGGTAATGTGCATACCACCAGCCTCGTGACATTCTCTCCTGGGTTCAGTGCTGTCAGTGTAGTGCAGTGAAACATAGGCATACATAACTGTTTCTTTTTATACATTCCTTAGAAAAGATTTTTAAAATTTCCATGGATAATCAGAGGGTCAATTACCCTGACTATAGTTTCATTCAAATGCCCCAGTTATGTAGTGTGTAGGACACACAGATAGAAACATATCACATATTTCCAGGGAGAGGTTTGTCAAAGAAGATGTAAAAAATACTTTGTGAAGGTTTGTGTTCCTGATTATTTCATTAGAATGAGCCTCAGGTTTTCTCACTGTTGTTTATGTGAAGCAGACCAGATGATCACTTTAATATATGAAGTGATATAAAGCCTGTTTGGATTTTAAGTATCTAAAGAACTGCACTGGTGCTGTGGCCTGCTTAGTAATGGTCAAATTGGATTACCCAGTGAATGAAGTCTTCATGGTTTGGGGACAGAATATCCATTGATGGGTTGTTTAAAAGAGCATTAAAGGAGAAATAGAGGGAAAGGAGGTGGGATGTTGATTCTCATGGAGAAGCAGGTAGCACTGGTTTTCCAGATATGATCTCAGCCATCATCATCATCATCAAAGAAGCTCAGGTCCTCATTATTGCTGTGCATGGCTACTATCCTCTTTTGCAGATCTCTGGTTTTTACCTTGAGCTTCATGCCTTGGCTCCAGGAATGATCACTCAACTTTGTGGCATAGATTCTATGACCAAAGGAACAGAGTTTCTAGCTACCAACACTGAACTTTGAGCCTTCCTAGTGCACTACCTTAATAGAGACTTTCATGACACATTGTAAGTGCCGCTAAGTCTCCAAGGTAAATATTTGATTGTCCTTGCCATGGGATCAATTTTTTCAGCTGTACTTGTGCTGGATATTGTCATAGCCTTCAAGTACTCAGTTGGATTTTTTGGTCTCTAGAATCTGAAAAGCTCTACATCTCTCTAAATCTGACATTCTGGGATAAATATTTTTAAATTATCTTATTAATTATAAATTCCATGTTAAGTTTCTTTCCTCGCAAACCCTGAATATAACAGATGGGAAAGGATATGATGTGACATTTTTGAGACAGGAGAAATTTCTTTAGTTACCTAATGTTATATGCCATTTTTCTCTTGAAGAGAAACCCAGCTATATCAATAGCTTGATTTTCAGGACTGTTGATAGCTTCTCCAGCACTATCAAGCCATTACATTGTGTGTTGCATGGGCAAGAAATAGGTGTGTTAGGAACCTGCATGGTGCTGCCAGTCACCTGAACATGAGCCTTTGCAACCTATGCTGTCTGGCCTCTGTGTACCTAAACTGTCACTAAAGGATGCACTCACAGAGGCAGTAATTTTTCATTGGAAAATAATTTGAAAGTCTCTCAAGTCTTTTACTGATGTTCTGATGTGAAGAAAAATGTAGAATGCACAACCTAAGTTCCCAAAAATAATTATGATAACAGTATATACCTATCTGAACTCAATTAACATACAAAATGCAAACCCAGACTACAAAAATGCTTTGAAAGATGTTTCTATGAAACCTGACACTACTTTGGAAATCCCTGGTAAGTTTTATAAGGTCCCTACTACTTTTCATGATTCCCTACCTCCTGCGACAGCTGGCCTGGTTGTTTCCTGTTCACATGCATCAAAATCAGCCACTCTTGTGATTCCTGATGTCATTGATGCTTATACAGGCATATTGTTGATTCAGTTGTGATCTCTCTTACCCATTCAGCTAAATGTTTCTGAATCTGTAGCTCAACTGTCTTGTCATATGTCTCCTCTAGAGCTTGTCATGTTATTTGTGGAAATCAAGGATTTGACTGCAATTTGGTGTCTGATGCTATTCCCATAGGAGATGCATGCCAAAGCCTCTCTTTAACTATTGACCACCTTTCCTTTTCAAGTTTGCTACTGGAGCTGGTGTTTCTCTTTTACTTCACTAACTTGGTGATATTTTATTTCCATTGTCAATGCTATTCCCTCTCATCTCTTGAGATGTACTGGAACACCTATAGTCCTTAGAATTGATTTAATCACTACTATCTTGCCACTTACCAAGGCTTACTATTCCTTTTGGCTGTCCTCTGCTGTTCCAATTGCAAACACAGGTCTGTAGAATTAGCTTAGTGGCATTAATGCCTGCCTTGCAAGTGCACAGTCATGATTTTAATCCATTGCTCTTTGAATCCCCACTTTTTAAAAAATTTTATTTAAAAGGAAAAAGAGAAAAAAACAAAACAAAACAAAGTGTTGTAAGTGTACAAGTAATACAGACTAAAAAAAAAACTTTAAGAAATCACCAGTTAATAGATTATATATTATAATCTTAGAGATAGTTGCACATGTCACAGTATCAAAGCATACAAAGTGGACATTCAAACAGTGAGACTGTAAACAGTTGTCTTCAATGACCCAACCAAAAATATTAATACGGTCATCTATTTAACATCCCTGAACACACTTGCAGTTGTATCCTTTAGACCACTTTTTTCCCTCTCTTTTTACAACACAATTTACACAATTTGGGTTTTATTACTCCTTAGTTCTTATTACATTTTTTTTGGAAGAGAATAAAGTCAAATATAGCAAAACAAAGCTGTCAGTCAAAACCAAGGATAGACATAGCACATGATGTAAAAACAGAGTAAAAGCTTATCAAAAATTGTTACCATAATGCCTCTTGCTTCCTTAAAAAGAATTGTCTATCTCATTAGGTATTACAAAGTTGAACTAAACAGTAGAGAATAAGACCAATAAAACCTAAACATTGTAAACATTACATAAGTTCCAAAGGAGATAATAGTCAAATCAGAATGGGCATCTTAATGAATCTTATTGCCTTCTAAGTAGTTGCCTATACTCTTAAACTTGATACTATCATACAGAACGGAACAGAGTCTAATCAGTCAAAACAAGATAGTGGGAATATTACAGGACTTCAAGTCAAGTTAATAGGAAATCCAAAAATTACTATAATATATCCTGCTAATTTCTTTTAATAGTTCACCTGAATTGAAAATCTTAAAAAATAACTAAATAATATTTTTAATGAATAAGGGAGAGATTGAGATAAAAGAGAACATAACAACATAACAATACAGGTCAAAGCATGACAATTTCAGCAACCTAGTGCTTCACACAAATAACCTGACTTAATAGTAGTTACCATAGTGTCTGTCTTTTTCCTTGAAATATTTGAATATAATTTAATATACTATAGCTTCAAATATTTCCATATCAAGCATCCCAGAATAAAGCCATTCCAATTAATAAGTGAAAATTTTGTAAGGCTTCAAGGCCACATAATGTGGAATCATGTGAATCCCCATTTTATATAATCCACTCTTGTAGCTTGAACACTTATTTGTAAGAGGACAATATGTAAACATCAACCAGTGATTTCTTATAGTTTAGTTTGTCTTTCAAAGCGTATATCTTTTCTACCTGTTTTCTGTTTTGTTTAGTCTATTTTAAATAAAAAATAAGAAAAGAATATCTCCTCTCTTTAAACAATTAAAAAAGAAAAATGCACTTCATGCACTGGTTTTACTATTCTCTTCATGGTGCTATTTACTTTAGGTCAGTTGTCTGTCTCAATGAGGCTGTTTTCTTCTCTGATTCAAATACATTCTTGCCAGTATATACCTCTGACAAACGCTTTTGTATGATACAAAACTCCCCAAGGCCAATGTAGGCTAGAGCTGATGCCTCTGTTGATCTGGGGAAGGGACATCCTCTGTGTTTTTGCTAAGGTCTTGTGTGGATTTCTGCTACTTGTGTTTGCCCTGTATGGAATGAGTTGGCATCACAGGCTACAAAATGCAATTCCACCATTTCAAATCTCCCTGAATCAGGCCTTTGATCCTTTTCATAAGATCTCTACTAGTTGGTCTAAAGCAAATCCACTTGGTTGATTCATAGTTGTAGATTTGAAATTTGTAAGAAGGTATTGTAATTTGGCTTGATTAAGGATATGCTTGAGTGCACTCCAATTTCATAAGATGTTTATCAATCTGTCCATATATCAGTTGCCTGTTTGTCCAGTCCCTTTTTAAGCAGTTGCTGGGAATTGCTGAGCTAGTCATTGTTCATAGCTGTAAAGCAGAAAGCAAAAATACCCATACAGGCACAGAACATCTGGGAAACATGCTGAGGGCATGGAATGCTTGAGGTGAACAGGTGTTCCAGCACTGGGAGCATGGGGTTTAAGAGGGCAGCTAGTGTAACGAAAAGGCATGGTACAAGTACATAAATGGGCTTTGGGGAACTTAAATATTCTCACAGACCCCGACAAGTTGTGTGCTGATTTCTGTGCTTGTTTGAATCCACATTGATCATCTGTCTGTTTGTCCCTTTGTCCACTCTGCAAACAGCTGTTACTTTCATTTTAAGCTCAGTAACTTTTCTCTTTTTCCAGGTTTGCATTGTTTGATCAAAGACATATTTGGGTTGTGAATTTATGAGGCATGGATTCACATTGGTTGCCAGCTGCTCGAAATGTCACAAAGACTGGGTATATGAATGCAATATGTTGTTATTCAACACTGATTTATAGTCTCATTATTTAGAAATTATATTATTACGATGAATAAACAAAGTCCTGGAGGAGAAAAGATGGTGGATAGGTAACAGCAGGCTACAGAGACTCTCTGAGATGTTAACTTAGATTCCAAAAATAATACAGCATAGTGAGACCCAGGCAGAGGGAGACAGACCCTCCCAAGCCTGGAATAAATTAAGCTGAGAGAAACCATTTAAAAATACAGTCCTAGTGCTTCTCCTGAAACAGCTACAGTCTCGGTGCTGCCACTTGAACTTGCTGCCACTCCTACACTTTATCTCATGCAGCCAAGATTTATGGAACTACACAAAAGCTCATCATTTTAATCTTACTGGAGATGCATTTGCACTAAGGTGGGAGCCGGTGATCTTAAATGACAAGCTGAGATGGCAGGGAACCCTGCATCGACCTGTGGTGAGTGACGGGAATAAGCCCCTTCCATAGAGCTCCAAGAGATGACATTCTGGGATGGGGCAAATTGGCCAGAACAAGGGGCTGAAGTGACTTCAGTCAGCTTCTCCCTTCTCAAGTGGGATTGATGGGGAGGACCTGACCTGTGTCATGCCTCAGGCTGAGACCAATAGGCTAGCCCATACCAGTCCTGATGCCTGTCAGTTCACCCTAATGCCGTGAAGCCTTCACCAGGCTGATTAATCCAGAGGGGTGGGCCCAGCATAGACATCCCTGGTCTGTATCTACATAGTACACTGCACTGGGTGGGAACATACAATCAGCACTTCAGACAACCTGTAACCAACAAATAAAGAACCTGGACCTCCCATATACACCTATATGGAAGGAACAAAAAATAATAAGAGGAAGCAACAAGAAAGGGTTCCCATTCCCCAATCATGAGAACATGGATCCAGCAAAGGAGAATGAGAACAGTAAGCATGCAATATCAGACATGGGCCCAGTAAACATAAAGCAATATCTTCAGGAACGCATAGCTAATTTGAAAGGTGAAGTATTTAACCAAGGAAAGCAAGATATAAATAGAATAATTTTAAAAATGCTAAGCACCTCTCAAGAAAAAACATGTAAAAAGGGAAGAAAACAAAAAGGAGAGAATTGTTTCATGCGGAAAATAGAGAAAGGATAGAAGAAAGGAAGTTGGTTCAAAAAGACAACCATGAATTTAAAAGCTCCTTTGAAAGCTGGCAAAATTGATTGCAAGAAACTAAGGATAGATTATCCAAACTAGAGGACAGGTTTGCCCTGTGGGACCATGAAAGGAAAAATTTCTTAAAAATAACAAGGAAACAAGTAGTAAAAATACAAAGGCTAGATGATGACAAAAGTATGTATAACTTAAGCATAACGAATGTAAATGAAGAAGCAGGAGTACAAACAAAGGAACTACAAAGGCTATTCACAAAAATAAGGAAAACATCCCAAGCATTGGAAAAGGAAAAGATACTCTGGTGTATGAGGTGTACAGAACTCCAGCCACCTAAACCAAAACAGAACTACACATAGGCATATAATAATCAAGATCCCAGAAATCCAATGAAAGAACAGAATATTAAAAGCTGTCAGAGACAAGAAACAGATCATTTATAAGGAAAGTCCATCAGAATTACATCAGACTTCTCGGCACAAACTGTCAAATCGAGAAGAAAATGGAGTGAATCATTCCAAGTTGTGAAAGAAAATAACCTATGGCCCAGATTAATGTATCCTGAAAAATTTTCCTAGAAATTAATGGAGAAACAAGATGCTTCTGAGATAAAGAGGAACTGGGAGAATTCACAACCATCAATCCAACCCTACAGAGAATACTATAGGACATTCTAAAGAGAAAGAAAATCACCAGGATTTCAGGAACAGTGGTAGAGAGGCCACAATGAATGGAGCAAACAGCAAAGTGAAGAAGACAAATAGACAACTGATGACAGAAAAAGAGAACAACAGAAATGAGACAGGGCAAGTTGGATATAATTTCTGATGCAGATGTTCTATATACACTAAATTAAGGGAAAAAAGAGAAAATCACAGGCAGAGTGGATCAAAAAATAGGGCCAACTGAGATGCTCTTTATAAGAACTATAATTGACCTGAAGAAGGATATTTGGACCAAAATTGAATATAAGAAAATAGAACTCAATGTGATAGGGAATGAGAGAGTAATAGGGGCAACTGGTCCAGTATTTATGGGTAGGTTGGAAAGACAGGCTTTAGTAAGTAAAGAAATACAACTAGAGATCAAGGCCAGTGTTGGGAGCCGCAGCCCCGAGCCCGGTCGCCTTACTTGGCGGACGTGCGGCCTGTAGTAAAGAGTGAAGCCTGAGGTAGATTACCCCTCCCATCGAATATGTTAGTTTCCTGCTTACCGCGTAAACAACCCGCTCAACAATATAGTCTGCCTGGCAACTGATGATGTTAGCCAATCAGCTTGCCTTGCTTACTTTAACATGATTGGACACTGTACCCGTATATATACCGGTGCCACCCCTGGGAGGAAGTAGAAGCCAGGTAGAAGCCCGGAAGTAGAGGAGCCGCGGAGAGCGGACCGGTAGAGGCTTTGGGGCAGACTGAAGCACAAAAGGAGCCGCGGGGAGCGGACCAAAGGAGGCTTCAGCTGGGAGAACCCAGGGCAGGCTGTACGGAGAAGGAAAATAAAAAGAAAAGGTTGTCCACTACCAGACTATGTCGTGTGTCCTTCCTGCCGGCCGGGAGCGGACATCGACATTTGGAGGCCCGCCCGGGGACTGATCACCCCCGAGACGTGGAAGTGGACAACGCTCCAGTACAGAGCTGCGAGACAGGTGAGTTGGGGATAAGCCTGGGCTCTGGGTGGCGCGCACCTACAGGGCTTTTAGACTCCCCTCAGGCTCACGCGTAAGTGGCGGATTCCTTGGGCCTCACGCGGTGAGTAACATATTAAAAAATGGGAAACATGCTAGGTAGCAACACTAAGAGCGAGGGTGGTTGTGGAGAAAGCTCTCAAGAGCTTACAAAAGTACGCAGGGTATCTGAGCAGGCCCAGTCAGGGAGCTCCCGAGAGGAGCCTGTCAAGGGGAACAAGGATGCTAAGGAGGAGGACGGGGCTCTAGCCTCGGAGTCGTCTGACTCCGAGGACGAGGGAAAGTTGAATGGCAGGGAGGCCAAAGAGACCAGCTGTCAGGAGCCTAAGTCGCTCAATAAGGAGTCGCAGGGTTCTTTTCCAGCGTTGCCCCGCGAATTGCGCTCTGCTCAACCTGGTCTGCGGAGGAGTAGAGAGCTCCTGAACGCTTCCCGGCGCGGGAGGGAGGTGAAGCCTTCCGCCCCACCCTGGGGGCCGTTCCCGGAGGCGATTCCTCGCCACGAGGCGGCCGCCTGGGAGCTCCCTCCCCTTTCGCCAGAACAGGAAGTGATGCACGGGCCCCCATTTTCCGCCCAATCATGGCCGCCGTCTTATGCTCCACCGCCGGCGGGTCGGTATTTTTACAGGCGGCTTTGGCAGGGGGGACATTTGTTTCATGAGGTACACCCACCACCTGGGATAGATAGTGGCCCCTACGAGATATTTCCTGTACAAGTAGCTATGGGCCAGGGACGTAATGCATGGGAGCCTTTTGAGATAAAGCAGATTAGAGAACTTAAAAATGCAGTTACAACCTTTGGGCCGACTGCGCCTTACACCATTGCCATGCTGGAGAATCTGTCTTCTGGGCCCCTCACCCCCGCGGACTGGATTCAGCTGGCAAAGGCGTGTCTGCCCTCGGGCAGTTACCTGGATTGGCGAGCCTGGTATGCAGAGTTCTCTGCAGAGCAGGCTGAGAGAAACGCCAATCGGGGAAACCGGGGGTGGAACAAAGAAATGCTTATGGGAGAAGGTCGGCACGCTGATGACCAGACTCAGTTCCCCGGCGCTGTCTATGAACAAATTAATGCCATAGGGCTCCACGCCTGGAAGCAAGTAAGTGGTGCCGGAACAGCCTCCTTGTGTCTTTCAAAAATAATTCAGGGTACCACAGAGCCATTTGTTGACTTTGTGGCCCGAATGCAAGATGCTGCCGATAAGATATTTTCTGATCCGGGAGTGGCTGCTCTCCTGGCCGCGGCTGTACAGCAGAGGGGACCTCGCGGGTCAGGAGGGGAATGTAAGGCTAAAGGGTGTTTTGCCTGCGGGGAGCCAGGACACATTAAACGTCACTGCCCAAACAATGCAGATGCTAGGCCTCGTCCTAGGAATGAAGAACCATATGTTTGTGGGCGATGCAAGAAGGGATCACACAGAGCTGAGGAGTGTAGGTCGGTCTTTGATGCTCAGGGCAACCGTATTTGTGGACAAGATGCTAGAGAGCCAAAAAACGGCCAGAGGGGGCCCCCTTCACAGGCGGGCCCCCGCCCCAGAGACAGGACAGCTCAGGGTGGCAGCCTTCAACAAGGGCCACCCCTGGGTCAGCAGGTGTGGACCTCAGTGTCGTCTCCAGACTTATATGGGTGTTCATCTTGTCATTTGTCACTCAGCACCCTATAATTTTTCCAAAGGTTACTGCCTCTGAGCCATTAGTCCCAGCAACTACAATATATACAGATGGCTCCAAGATGGGGATAGGCGCCTATGTGATCCTAGGCAAGCCCCCGGTTACCATACAATTTGAACCAGATCAGCCTCAGGTGGTGGAACTGCAGATCGTTAAAATGATTCTTGAACGGTTCTCAGAGGCCATTAACATTGTCTCCGATTCTAGGTATGTGGTCAATGCTATGCAAATGCTTGAGACTGCCGGTTTAATTAGATCCACTTCCACAGTGGCTGGGCTGTTCCTGTCTATCCAGACATTGCTTCAGAACAGACACCATAAGGTCTTCACCACCCACATAAGAGCACATACATCCCTGCCAGGGCCTATGGCACAGGGGAATGCGGCTGCTGACACTGCCACTCGCCCGTTATGGATTTTTACCTTACTAACACCAATCGAGCGAGCCCGTGCCTTCCATGATAAGTTTCATGTCAATGCCAGGACACTAGCAAACCATTTCCATGTTTCCAGAGCAGATGCACGAGATATCGTGCGACTATGTGACTCCTGTGCCACATACAAACCTGCCATACCGATGGGAGTAAACCCTTGAGGTTTGATCCCTGGTGATGTTTGGCAGATGGACATCACACATATACAGGAGTTTGGGACTCTTAAATATGTTCATGTTTCCACAGACACCTGTTCTCGCGTCATATTTGCAACAGCAGAAACAGGTGAAAAAGTGTCTAATGTGATCAATCATTGCCTGGCAGCTTGGGCCGCATGGGGCAAACCAAAAATATTAAAAACTGATAATGGACCAGCCTATATAGGCAAAGCCTTCAATGAGTTCTGCAAAATGATGGAGGTTCAATTAAAACATGGTATTCCATACAATCCCCAAGGTCAAGGGATCATTGAGAGGGCTCATAGAAGCCTCAAAGAAATTTTACAAAAACAAAAAGGGGGAGTAAGCCAAGGCCTGCCTCCAAAGGCGCGGTTATCTATGACAGGACAATGGATGGGCCCGGATCCGGTAATCAGCTGGAACCGAGGCACGGTTTGTGTTTTTCTGCAGGAATCGGGACGAGAACCACTGTGGATACCGGAGAGACTGACACGGGCAACAAAGCCCTCGACTGAAGATCAGACCTGCCCTACTGGAGATCCATCACAGACCAACCAACAAGATGAATAGAAATAGCGGTAGCCCGAAATGGACAAGAAGATCCTCAGGCATATGCATGGCTTGCTCGATTGGCCCACGACCGAGTCTAGATATGGCGGGCATCCCTCATTCTCCTCCATAAGGTGACAATACACAGCAGGGTAGGTGAGTCAATGACGGGTAAGAGCGTGCCTCCCCAGCACGACTCGACCTAAGCCAGGCCCTACCCCATCCTGCACGTAAGCCGCTGGACTGTTAGATGCTGCCCAGGTCTAAATTTCTCTCCGAGGGGATTTCTTTACGGAGAGGAAATGAGTGCAAGCTTGTGTGCATCCAGGTTCCGTCCAGTTTGTGCCTGGCCCTAGAAAAAGGACGAGGGCCTCAGGGCCTTGGCAGACCATGGGACGGCCGACCAGGGTCTAAGCCAAGGACCTACGGTGGGCCTACGCATAGGGCATAAGCCTCTGCACCCAGTCCAGGAAGGGCTACGATGCGCACATTCATAAAAAATAAAAAAGGGGGAGATGTTGGGAGCCGCAGCCCCGAGCCCGGTCGCCTTACTTGGCGGACGTGCGGCCTGTAGTAAAGAGTGAAGCCTGAGGTAGATTACCCCTCCCATCGAATATGTTAGTTTCCTGCTTACCGCGTAAACAACCCGCTCAACAATATAGTCTGCCTGGCAACTGATGATGTTAGCCAATCAGCTTGCCTTGCTTACTTTAACATGATTGGACACTGTACCCGTATATATACCGGTGCCACCCCTGGGAGGAAGTAGAAGCCAGGTAGAAGCCCGGAAGTAGAGGAGCCGCGGAGAGCGGACTGGTAGAGGCTTTGGGGCAGACTGAAGCACAAAAGGAGCCGCGGGGAGCGGACCAAAGGAGGCTTCAGCTGGGAGAACCCAGGGCAGGCTGTACGGAGAAGGAAAATAAAAAGAAAAGGTTGTCCACTACCAGACTATGTCGTGTGTCCTTCCTGCCGGCCGGGAGCGGACATCGACAGGCCAGGAATGAGAAAGTTCAGAAACATTTAGATAAATAGCAGGTTGCCCCCCACAATATAAAACCAAGGGTGTTGGGGAGACCCAAAAATACACAGTACACCCTGGGGAGTGAAAGAGGAAGAATAGTCTTTAAAAAGACAGAAGGAGATATTGTTATAAGTGTATCGGGAATTAAAACCCATATTACTTGTACCACTCTGCTTAGATAGAACTTATTCCCTCCCAGTTTTTATATAAGCACTAGATCTTAGGGCACAGAGAGCTATCCCAAAAATATCAGGATATACCACAGTAATCAACTTTAATTTCCTGTTAACTTAAACTGGATCCCTCTATAACTTATACTGTTATATCATTGCTGATTTTAGTTAAATCTGATTTGTTTGACTGCTTCTTGTTATTGACTATTTTATTGAAAACCGTTAGGTTGATAGTATCATCAGAGTGTAGACAACTATACTGAAAATAGCAATGATTCACTATAATACCCATTGTGATTTGATTAATATGTGTTTTTGTAGCTCTACACTGTCTACAAAGTTCTATTTCTGTTAATACTGTTATGCACTGATATATTCAATTATACTTTATCTGATGATGTAGCCATTTTTATTGATGGTAACAAGAGACAACACAGTAACCATGGTAGAACTCCTTTTACAGCAGTTTTATATGTCTTTTTAGTTTTATGTATCTCTAGGATTATGTTTCACTCTGTCCTGCTTTGTTCTGTTTCTCCCTCTAATATAGAAAGAATAGTAACACATGTTAAGATGCATGCTTCCATAAAACCTATCAACAATTTACAAGAACTGATCTTATGACACATGATGAAATGAACAAATACTTTGAAGGAGAACAAAGGGGACTACAGTACCCAGTGCTGATTCCATAGTGTCATGATGTGAAATCAAGCAATATGATTAATCTTCAATTAGAGTGATTTTAATCTGCTTTGGTTTGTTTAAACTCAACATAAATGAATATATGAATAAATACATAGATGTTTAAATGTATACGATTGATTGCCATATTACTTAGTTTTTATTAGATAGTTGAACAGAACTATTTGCAGTCTCCCTGTTTGAATTCCCATTTATATGTTCCACTTTTGTATCTTGAACAATTATTTGTCAGAGGACAATATGTAAACATAAACTAGTGATTTATTACTGTTTATTCTTTTCTTTGAATGTATGTGCTATTTATGCCTGCTTTCTGTTTTGTTTTGTCTTTCTTTAAATAAAAATAAATTTATAAAGATAAATAAATAAACAAAGTCCCTTAGCAGCGAGATTAGTGGACCAAGCTCTGATTGATAACTAAGAAAGCAGCTGTCTGGTAACATTTTTAACCAGTTTTTGTCCATTGATTAGAGAACTCAATGATCTCCAGAGTCTTATAGGAGACACCTCACATAAATTTATGAAATGCATTCCTAAATGTTCACATTGGTATTTATCAAATGAAGTAATACATATTTTTGGTTTGATGATGCTTGTATAAATGTTTCACATGGTTATGACATTTGATTGTAATAAACTATATGATGTATTGCATATATTCATAATTCTGGATGCATAAGACTCTATGATTGTAAAATGGGGATTACTTATGGTAACAGATTTTTGTCTCATGTGCACACCTTTGCTGATCACAAAGACTTGTGAGATTCACATTCAACTAAAGATCAATAAGTTGTTCAATAATACATAAAAAACTCGTTGTGTATTAGATGAGGGTGATTGATTAAAAGGGATATTTTATGTCAAAACAGAAATTTAGATTATTACAAGAATCTCATGATTGTCATGATGCCATACTATGTATGGTTCTCATTCCTGATATATTATGTAAAATATGCAACTGTTAATACTGTAGGTATTCACATGCTAAAATGTCCATGGAAAAAAGAAAATAGGGTTCATTTAATGTTCTAAGTTGTTTCTTGTTTAGATAAAATAGTAATGTTAAACTTACTGCCTCTAATATACTCTATTGTTACAAAATCTTCTTTTGGATGTTTGACAGCTAAGGATTGGAAGCCAAAACTTAGAGAAACAGATGGGCTAAATGTATAGCCAATATATATTTGCCCCAGCACTTCAAGGGTGGTGGAGACCCAGTATATAAAATAACCTCTGATTGCATCATCCTAAGATATTCAGTGAATCCCTGGTTGTCTCATCAAGAAGATGATGAGACCACAAAAGAAAGTCACCTTCAATGCAAGGTGTGCCTAAGAAGAGTCACCAGGAGAAAAATCTCCCAAGTTTTCACAGAGAGCGATGTGGTCAAGCAATGGCTGTGACTCTTCTTAGTGGCTGACACTGACAGAAGAGCCATGAGGTGTTATGTATGGTTCTAAGATAACTCCTGAGAAGACCTAAGTGACCTTGGTAGGAAGTAAGTAACTGACTGTAGTTGTCATGGTTTATGCATGTGTCCCTCAGGCCTTGTAAGTTTGCATTGTGCATTTGTGATGATTCATTGTCTAGTGCTTGGACTGATGGTGTCAGTGCTAAACCCACATTGGGGTGGAGCCAGGATGTAATTCAATGGCAGGAAGAAGGTGTGTCTTGCTTTTTGCTGGTTCCTGCTTGCTCTTTGCAGCCTCCATGAACTGTGGCCCAAACATACCTGCCTGTCTTGGAGCCAACTGAGTGTGAACTGAAACCTGCAAAAACTGTAAGAAATAAACCTTTCCTTTCTCAAATTGGGCTTCAGGTATTTTGTCTCAACAACAAGTAAAAAGTAATGAAGACAGAATTTGGTACCTAGGAGTGGGGTCATTTGCTGTGACTATACTTGACCATGTTTTTCGAGAGGCTTTGGAAATGGCTTGTGGGCAGAGTTTGGAAAGGTTTGGACATGTTGCCTGGATGTGTAGAGCTGGAACAGATTAGGCTTTTCTGTAGAGGAGATTCTGCTCAGAGCTCAGGAGACCAGAAGGCTGATAGAGGGCCTGATAGTAAAGACCAGGCTTGGGAGGTTTCTGTTGGGAAGAAGGCCTTCATTGGTTGTTGGACTCCACGTGATATGTGTTTTGGCTTGGCAGCAGGTTTGTCTGCATTTTGCTCCTGCCCAGAGATTTCCTGAGACTGAGACAAAGGGCAATGGACTGATTAATCTTGAAAAAGAAATTAAAAAGCAGTCAAACCTCGAGGTTGTGGCATCACTATTCTTGGGGGCTTTTAGCCAGATTTATGTTGCATATCAAAAGCAAAGAGATCAGCAGGATAGTGTACAATGCTGTGAGTTTGGCCAGAAGGAAAATTTCAGGAAGACTGTGGATTTCAAAGACAGAGTTGAGATTTTGATTCCTGAGGAGAAACAGAGAGATAAGAAGATGGCCCCAGGACATCATAGAAAGGCGGTCCCCACCCTGTGCAGCCTCACTGCAAAAGTGAAAGAATTTGCTCAGAGGGAAAAGCTGCAGAGTGCCATGTTCCAGAATGGTGACAGAGGCCACTTGAGTTTCCAGAACGGTGGCAACTTAGATAAGCTTTCCTCACAATCAGGTAAACAGAGCCTGCAATCCAGGCAACTGACCCCTATAGCCAAAAGACAGAAAATCCTAGGTACTGCTCCTGTCAGCAGCAAACCTTGGTGGCATCCACAAGGTGCTGATTTTAGATGCAAGGAAAATGCACAAATTCTGAGGCAAGATGGCATCCACCTCAATTGCAAAGTGCCTGGGAGGCCAAAAAGTGTGCCCCTGAAGCAGCAATTTGTGAAGACGTAAGGGTGAAGCCAAAGGTGCGGTGGAGACTGCAGAAGTTTGGAAAAGGCAGGAATGTGGATGCTCCAAGGGAAGCTGAAAAAAGTGTGCATAGAAGATTTAAGAGAAAAGCTGCGGGAGTTAATATCACTGGAATTGTCATGGGGGTGGAACTACCCAAGCCTTTTGGAGTTTGTAACCATATTGCTTCTGATGTTGAACATGGAATTCGAGGACTTAATGTTCACCCTGCTGTACTTCTTTTGTTTCCAATGCTTTATATTCCCCTTCTTGTAACTTTTGAAATGGTAGTGTTTACCTTGTGCCTTTGCATTTGAGAAATGTTTGACCTTGTTTCATTTGTACAGGGGTTACAGTTAAGAGTTTGCCTTAGATCTTGGAGGAGACTTGGGAATTGGACTGTTCAGCAATGCTGAAACATAGGACATTGGCAACTCTTGGAAGTAGACTAAATGTCTTTTGTATAATGGATGTACATGAGTCCTGGGGGCCAGGGGTGGAATGTCATTGTTTATGTCTGTGTCCCCCAGACTTCATGAGTTTGCATTGTGCATTTGTGATGGTTCATTGTGTAGTACGTGGATTGATGGTGTTAGTGCTACACCCACATAGGGGTGGAGCCAGGATGTAATATAATGGCAGGAAGAAAGTGTGTCTTGCTTTTTGCTGGTTCCTGATTGCTGTTTGCAGCTGCCATGAACTGAGGCCCAGCCATGCCCACCTGCCTTGGAGTCAACTGAGTGTGGACTGAAACATCCATAAACTGAAGAAATGCACCTTTTCTTTCTCAATTTGGGCTTCAGGTATTTTGTCTCAGAAACAAGTAAAAAATAACTAAGACAGTAGTTAATGCAGGTCTCATGTTAGCTTGGCTTTGGATGGCCTATAGGAAAGTCTGGCTTCTGGAAGATATAGTGCAAAGTAAACACTTGGCTCTGGGGGAAGCTAGGATCACTAACATCCTCTGACAATTGCTGGCTATACTGTTAAATGACTACTGTTATGAACTGATGGACTATGATGAGTTTAAATTGGAGTTCTCAATGCTTCCCCACCTTAAGCTGGCTACCCATCCTGGGAGTCAACAAAACAAAATAAGAGAGAGTTGTTGGAAAGAGTTGAAGATGAATACATGTGCAGGCCTGTGGTGTGGCCTGGGCAATGGAATTGAGAATGAGGAGACACCGCAAGGAACAAGATAGGCCACAGCCAAGGCCACCTGGAGACTTCTTGGATAGTTTTTCTTAATTAGAATCTTTTGTTGCTCTGTGGGTTCCTTGAACCTCTCCCAGGGGCCTGCTCAGGTTTTTACCATTATCCACTCACTTCCTTGCTTGTTCTGATTAAATATGGGGTGCCTAGTGACAGGTGGCTGGCTGGTTAGCAGAGTTATGAGTTCTAAAGAAGATTACACTCTTCATGTTGCCCTCAAGACAATGGCACTTTTCTCATTGTTTTGGTCCTTTGCTATGCACTTTTTGGGGGGCTAGATATTTAGGCATAGGCCCCAACAGAAAATTAACTTCCAGATAGGATAACTGTAAGTTTCCTGAAAATTTTGTTTCATGTAAATTTTCTTTACTTGTAGATGGAAGGGTTATTATCAACAAATATATTGCTAACTTATCAACATATGCTCCCTTATTAACATATTGAGGAGTATTATAGTGGTTTCTCAGAAACCATGATTATACACCTCTATACATCATTGTGATTATTCTGCATAACTTTTCTAAGTCAGTACTTATAAGTGAAATTGGTAGATAATAAAGGAGGCCTCCATC
Organism: Cavia porcellus; assembly: GCF_034190915.1. Classification (NCBI taxonomy): domain Eukaryota; kingdom Metazoa; phylum Chordata; class Mammalia; order Rodentia; family Caviidae; genus Cavia; species Cavia porcellus. The sequence continues at coordinate 9,296,274 of NW_026947515.1, forward strand.
CACTTGCTAAGTACTATGTAACATGAATCTCGGTGTTTCTAGCAGTTCATTTGTTTTAACCATGCATTCCTGACCAGATGCCAGTTATGCCTGCTTGGCAGAGAATGGATTGTACAGGAAATTAAGTGGTTTTGATCTCCAAAGAATTGCTCGAGTCAAACTGAAACAGGTAAATGCTAAAAAATTGTCAGGGTTTTCATAGATTAAAAACTCATTTACATAATTAGTTGAAGAATGAGTTGATGCATTTGGAAGATTATTCAGAACATACAGCTAACTGAATTATATTAGATATTTATTTCTTTACTGTTATACAGGTACAAAATACCTGACTTACAGAATTTAATATAAATATATTCTTAATCTCATTGTTTCCATGAGGGAAGTTTTGTTTTCACTATTTCTAAAGCATAAATATCTTGCAAAAAAGTTAAAAGGGAAAGGTAAATTTTTTATGAGGTCAAGGAGCCAGAGAGCATTTTCAGAACCTGAGAGAAAGGATCCAGGAACCAGATTTGGTTCATGGGTTCCAACACACATGGATGCAGTGTCTACATATAGAAGCGATCCTAGTAATATCCTACATATTTCTGCAGCCAAAAAGGTGTTAACAAATGGATCACCAGGCTTTAGGAAATATATGACTTCTAGTAATATTAAAATCCTGAAGAGTTAAGTGCAATTAGTGACACAGGAACTATTCGGCAAGGAGAACTTAGAGTGTGAAGTCCTCGGTGTCCCTGCCTCATCAGAAGGAAATGATTAATTGGATTAGGAATTTGGTTCCATTTCAGCAATAATTGTCACCCCCATGCTGGGCAATATGATCACTTTCAGAATTCAGCATTTTTATGAGTCTGGATGAATAGCAAGCTTGTCTTGGAGAACTGATGCTTGCTTTTATTTCATCTTTACTCTGTTGCAGACCATTAATATCATTTAAAAGTAATGTCTTCACTTTACACAGTAACTGTGCTCCTTTTGTGTTCACATACTGGGTTTCTAGGTGGAAAATTAATAGAAATGAGTGAAAATCATGAAAATGAAGTCTGCTGCCTCTAACACAGACTTTTGAATTTCTGTTCTATTGTGTCCTGTCCTGGCCTGTTCTCAGAATATTTTTCTGACATCAGTGGATTTTTTATTCCTGGAGGATTGAACCTGAATCCTGAAAACATTTGCAGCCCATTATGGAAAGAATCCACTGATCCTTGAAATAAAGCAGGGGTAGCCATGAAATGGCAGACATAAATAAGAAATTTATAGAAGAGCTAACACCACCACTTCTCAAAATTTAATGAAATCGAATGGGAAATGGTACTTCTCAATTCATTCCTGGAAGCAAGCATTACCCTGATACCAAAACCAGAGAACAATACAAATAAGAAAGAGAATTACAGACCATTCTGCCTAGTGAACATTGAAGCAAAAGTCCTCAATAAGATACTGGCAAACAGACTGCAGAATATCATTAAGAAGATTTTACACCACAATCAAGTGGAATTATTTCCTGGGATGCAGGGGTGGTTTAACAAACATAAACCATACATATAATACATGGTATTGACAAATCCAAAAGCAAAAATCATTTGATCATTTCAATACATGCAGAGATTTTGCCAAATCCCTCACCTATTCATAATAAAAAACCTACAAAAATTGGGAGAGATGATCTTTATCTCAATCTGATAAAAGCCTTTTATTACAAACCAACAGTCAACCTCATACTAAGTAGACAAAAACTGAAAGCTTTCACTCTAAAATCAGGAACAAAACAAGGATGTCTACTATCTCCACTCTTATTCAATGTAGTCCTGGAAACTAGCTGGAGCAATTAGGCAAGAGAAAGAAATAAAAGGAATAAAGATAGGAAAGGAAATATTAAACTATCATTATTTGCAGAATACATGATACTCTACTTAGAAGACCCTAAAAATTCCACCAGAAGACTTCTAGTTTGAGAAGCAAATTCAGTAATATAGCTGGTTACAAAGGCAATACTCAACATTCAATAGACTTCATAAACAAGCATAAAAAACTCATGGAAAGAGAAATCAATCAAACAATAACTTTTACAATAGCATCCAACAAAATGAAATACTTAGGAATCAGTCTAACAAAGGATGTAAATGACCTCTACACTATAAACTACAGTTCTTTCAACAAGGAGACTGAAGAAGATATTCTAAAATGAAGAACTATCCCATAGTCTTGGATAGGGAAATTCAATATAATGAAAATGACCATACTTCCAAAGCTATTGTACAGATTCAGTGCAATTCCAATCAAAACCCCATAGCATACCTCAAAGAATTACACAAAATAAATCCTAAAATTCATCTGGAACCAGAAGGGACATAGAGTAGCAAAGGTGATCCTGGCCAACAAAGAAAAGACAGGGTTCATCAAAATCCCTACTTGAAATTGTACTATAAAGGTGTGGTCATTTAAAAAAAAAAGGTGTGGTACTGACAAAAAACCAAACAAAACCAGACCCAAAGATCAAAAGAACAAATTAGAAGATGGAGAAACAACCCCAGACCACTAAATCATCTTATCTTTGACAAAGGTGCCAAACAGAGTCATTGGAAAAAAAGCAGCCTCTTTACTAAATGGTGCTGCAAAAACTGGCTCTATACATTCTGAGTATTATCTTTCAACATGTATTAAGCTAAGATCAGAATAGATGAAAGATCTTATATTAAAACAGAAACATTAAATCTGCTGCAAGATAGAGTAAGTAAAACTCTTGAAGACATTGATTTAAGCAAAGACTTTATGAAGAAAACATGGAGTGAACAGCAAAAATCAAAGAGAATTAATTGAGAATCTCACCCTACTGAAAAACGTTTTAACAACAAGAGAAATCACTAACAGAGTGAAGAGACAACCCACAACGTGGGAGAAAATGTTTGCCAACTGTTTCTCAGACTAAGTATTACTATTGAGAGCACGGAAAACTAAAAATTTTCAATCTTCCCAGATTTAAAGACCCAATCCAAAAATGTGCATCTGAGGTGAAATACACAGTTCTCAGATGAAGAAATAAAAACAGCAAATAAATATGTGACAAAATGTTCTGCATCACTGGTCATTTAACAATTGCAAATTAAATAACACTGATATATCACCTTGCCCCAGAAAAAATGCCCACTGTCAAGAAATCAAGCAATAACGAATGCTGGAGGGGTTGTGGGGGGAAAAGCAACCTTTATCCATTGTTGGTGGTATTTTTTAACTTTTAACTTTTTAACTTTCAAATAAAATGGGTTTGGGAGATAAAACAAGGACTGAGGTAAAGACTTCCAGTGCAAATACTCATCAGACGAGCTGAGGTCAACATTCCAGAAAATAGCCAGCTCCAGAAGCCTCCACCATGTTTCATTGGGGACCCACACTTACAGGGTGGGTTTATTTTCTGTAATTATTCTTGGTGGGGAAAACAGGCAGGGGGGCAGGAGCCAATCAGTGATGAAGAGACTGGCTGTAAGAACTGTCCAATCAGGCGGGCCAAGGTAGGCGGTCTCTTTCAGTGTCATGGCGTCAATTGCAAGACCAAGGCAAAAAAGAGAGCGCCAGATGTTTGCTAGACCATTATTTTTTGCTTCTATTCTCTGTGGACTGCTTAGAAAGAACCTGGGAGACCTCCAAACTACGCAATGGTGATGTTATGGGATGGGAGCAGTGAAATGGGGTGGAATCCGGTTGAGACTAGTTAGAAGTGGTGAGAATGGGCGGGGGGGGGGTGTTTACCTCAGCGGCATGAGCGCCTGCCTTAAAAGCAGGCAGTGATGAGTTCGATCCCCGGTACCGATAAAAAGGAAAAAGACCAAAAAAAAAAAAAAAAAAAAAAAAAAAGAAAAAAAAAAAAGAAGTGGTGAGAAGCAGTTGTGCTGTCTAGAGCCTGTGTGCTTAGCCTCAGATCCTGAGGTTGTCTAGTGCTAGCAGTGAGTCATCCTCTGTCCCTTTTACCTCTTGCTGGTGCCAGGACAGTTCTGGGTCCCTAGAACACTGTCGCCACTGTGAGACCACCAGGCCACAATGCCATTTGTGAAATCGCCTGCTGCCCTTGCTCCTCCAACAGTCTGGGCCCAGGAAGGGGCATGAGGAGACCCTGATTCCAATGTGGTTTCAAGCTGGGTGCAGGTGTAATAAGCTGGGTCTCTGCCCTCATTCCTGTCATCAACAAATCTGGAAGCCAGAGGTTTATAAACGTCTGTGCTGCAAGACCTCATAGCCACAACTGCTCTCCATAAACTTATGCAGTTATGTATTTTGTGATCGCCTAAATTTATACTATGTTCTCATATTTCCATGCAAATGAAAGGTGGAGGCAAAGGTTCTGAGAATCCAAAGATGTGTAGTGATGTGCCTCAGTGGAGAAAGGCTTCCCAAACACTGGATGAACTGCTGTGTATTATAAAGAACAATGCAAAGAATTTCTGAACATACATTATGTGACACATGTGCTCATAGACGATGTTTGGGAGAACAGACATAGAGGTTTAAATTTTGAGAAGAATGAAGCAGATATAAATGTGTCATCAAGGGCAGAGTAAAGTGTGTTTGCTAAGGACAAATTCCAGAAAGGGCTGCCTGTTAAATTCTCTTTGAAAAATGCCTAAATTTAGTCATTTGCATGAATATATATGCGTGATATCCTTCTGAATGGAAAGGAATATGGGTGTCATCTCTGAATGAAGAGGTGATTTAATAGCTTGGTTGATCATATACATTGTTTAAACATGGAAATGCTCTGCAGTGGACTTTACTAAGTGGTGTAAAGGAGATGCCATAAATGGAAATTGTGCAGGGATATCAATAGCTTAGTCGTGAAGTGTTTTCTGCTTAGGGTGGATCAGAGGAGCATGGAAAGGATGTGGAAGTGACTGGCAGGACACAGTGTGCCAATAGCAGGACATACAACAGAGAGGGTCTTCTCTGAAAGTCAGGTAGTTCTTAGGGTAAGCATGAAGTTAAAGTTGTCTTCTGATTTCTTCCTTGAGGTGAAAAACACAAGCTCTGGTAAGAATCAGTATTCCACATCCTTGTCAACCCATGAATTCTGTGTTCTTCACTTGAGATCTAATTTTGATTATCTCTAATTATGATCCAGTGTCATGAAGGTGAAATTTGAATTTTTTTGTAACAGAGATCGAACTCATGATCTCAAGCTTGCTAGGTAGGTGTTCATGCTGCTGAGCTAAATACCCAGCTTTGAAATTGTATTCTGTGTACTGTGTATGATATCAACATTGTTCCTCAGAAAATGTTGAATATTGTGGAATTTTTCTATATTATATGGATATAATTTTTAAAGCAAACCAAAGGTGTCCTATGCAGTCACTTTTCAAGTTTCACATTGTCTGTGGGGTGTCTCAGTCAGGGTTTCTCTATTTCAGACAGCTCTGTAACTTAGGCTATCCCCAAACTCAAGGAAGTTCTCCTGCATCAGCCTCCCAAGATATATTTCTTATATCTGAATGGAGAGTGATCACTTGGTGACACTGAGCTATAATTTGAAACTTGTACCTGGTTTCATTGTTTATACATTTTTTACATACAGCAGTTTTCCATGAACATTTGAGTTATTATTTATGTATCATATTTGATGTTATGTTTTGTTCTATGAAACCAAATTTAAATATCAAAATGCTGCTTAAGTATATTAAGAACAAAGGACTCAGTGGCCTAAATGAGATCTGAAGAGATATCATTGTTAATACATCAAAGTGATTCATGAGATATTTGTCTGCCTCTGTGCTTTATGGATGCTGGTCATGCAGGCTCTCACTATGAGCTTTGCTTTAGAGACAGTGTGCAGGGACTCTTGCAGTGACTCAGTATAAGAATCAGTGCTCCTATTTGGCTGTTACATTAGCTGTGAGTTGCAATAGAGCATTAAATTTGCTGTCTCAAAAAATGTGTATATACCAAAAATTAATCCCCAAGACGTGGAATTAAGATTGGAAGAAATCAGTGTCCATTCAGCTGTTTTGTTTGGTTTTATTTGTTTAGTTTTGTTTTGTTTTATTGAGAAAAGTTTTCTCTATGTATATCAGCTAGATTTGGACCCTATATGGAGAACAGAATTGCCCTAACATCAAAACAGCACTCCTGCCTCAGCCTCTTGAGTGTTCAGATTATAGATATGTTTGTTTTTACCCTAGAAAATATTGAGGCTTGTACCTTAGCTGTGTTGTAGCTTGGCATAATAGATGCCATCTTGAGCTTTGAATTTAACTAGTGCCCTGTATTTCACCCAGAAAAATGGAAAATTACTCAGTGTTGAAGTCCCAGGAGAAAAGCAAAATGAGCTGTACCCAAAGAAAAAAATTAACCTGCTCAACAAAAGAAGCAGAATACAGTTGTCATCCAACCATTATTATAAGATTCTAGCTAAATGATTTCCAACAGGATCTTTTTGTGATTCTATCTTTTAAAACATCTGTAACTTTCCAGTTCAGAGACTCTTGTTTAGATCCTGATATGGGGTTGGGGGTTCTGTATACAGGTGGTCCTGAGATCAGCTATGAAATTCCACATTTCTCAATTGGCTTCCTATATTGGCTTCCTATATTATTGTTCCCAAAGTCAACTCAAGCTGCAGAAACCTTTACTGACACAAGCACACCTCAGGATTAAATGACAGTGCCACTGAAATGAAAGAATAATTGTGAAAAACAAAGGAGAAAGAAGACAAACTCTATGTGCTATAATGCCCACCTATTTTCCCAAACAATGAAGAAGCTGAAACAGGAGAATGGGCTTGTGTTCAATGACAGCCTAACCTGCATAGTGAGTGCAAGGCTGCCCAGAACTCCAAAGTGAGGCCATGTCTTTAAATCAAAAAACTAAAATGAAAAAAAACAACAACAAAGTAGACAGAAAGACTATTGAAAACAAACAAAAATAGAGCTGAGTGAAATTTGACTTATGTAAAATGGGAATTATTGAATGATGCTGGCAGAGGAAAGAAGGCCAGGTAGTGGCATGCAGTGGCATTCAGGAGGCAGTGACAAACACAGGCTTAGGAATGGCACCTATTGTGCTACAGCACAGCAGTGACCTCCTTCCTCCAATACATTTGCAGTTCCCTAGAATGAGGACTTCTAAAAGCTCATGGAAATGTTAAACTCAGGGCAAACAAAGAGCTTGAAATTCAGGCTTTGGAACAATGTCTTTAGCAGACATTTCATATTTAAATTGAGATAAGAGAAATATAACCCGGCCCTGCTTGATATCAAATGCATCATTTAATGGCTGACAACACTGAGAAATGAAGTCACAAACCAAAAGAAGTTCAAAAATTGTCTTAGAAAAAAAGAGAGAATAGCTCTGAATTTTCAGCAGTGATCTTCAGTGTTTTGGCAACAGTCATATTGTCAGGGGTCATTTATACAGGATAGGCACAATGTGGGCAAACTGTAGGTCTCAAACTACAATCAATCTATAAGCTTGTAGGTGCTTAACTAATATTATTCATCAGGGGAACAAGTCAGCTAGAAAAGATACGTGAAAAGAGCCAAGGCATTTGTGCGAACAATAGTCCAGTTGTTTTGGTCATTGATTATGGTAATTGATGCCTATCTGAACTTCCTGGAGGAGATGGTAACTTTAGTACATTTCAAGCTGTTGTTTTTCTTTTCAGGAGCATGTAGACATGGTCACTGCATCTTCACTTTCAGGTCTGGCTTTCTTCGCCTGTGCCTGTAGCAGTGATTTTTGTGTTTAGTGTTTTGCATTGACTCTTTGAGGTTCCAGTTCCTCTCTGATTGTATATCAATTTCTGTCTACATTGAAAACCTTTGTTAAAATCACAGTACTATTTGAATGAATAAAGTGAAATACTCATTAATACACACAAGGGATTTAGCTCAGCAGGCAGAAACGCCTGCCTGGATAGTGGTAGATTATAACTTTGATCCCTAGTACCTAAAAAAAAAAAGTAATTTAAACTGCAAGGAAAGAAAATAATTGCATTTGTGAAAATGTAGGTTTACAAAATTTATACTAAATACGTCAATGGCAAATTAAACATTGTTAATAGTCATATTTAGTATCTAAAGTTGTTGAGGCTGGGGATTGAGCTCAGTGATACAAGGAGCTGCCTGGAGAGCACAAGGTCATGAGTTCAATCCCTCATACAGAAAAAAAAAATCACAGTTGTCAATGATGCAGTGCTATGAGCACATTTATTGAAACTAATACTTGGTATTTAATTGGCTCAATGTTTCTTTTGTGATCTATGGAATACCTGCAGATAACATGGCAACTACCGTGAATGATATACTGTCCCCTATAGGATTGCTATTTTCTGCATTGTTTTTATTTTTTGTTTTCCCAGAAACTTGAAAGTTGAAAATGTTGGCTGATGCTAACTAGAAACACTGTGATAATCATTTTTTTCAATTTAATGATATATTTCCCTATATTCATTAAGAACATTTTATTTGCTACAATTGCTCCAAGTCAAATTGATAAACAATTCTTAAAGTTACAGGCAGTTGAGTTAGTTAGAAATACAGGCAGCCATACCGTGATAAAATGGAATGAAGTTCCTGACCTTCTATGTCTGGTATGAGCTTGTGTTCTGTAAAACACAAGAATGAATTTTAGGAACAACAGAGTTGAAGAGCAGAATATATTTATTGAGAGAAAGAAAGTGATAATATTTTGCTCTAAATAGTATATTTTGGAAGTCGAGGTGGAACCAGGGGACTTTTACCTTGAAGTGACTTTCCTTTTCCCTATTCAAGGTACCTGTGGCAAGGAAGGAATCTCAGTCAGCTACTTGCATATCAGCAATGACAACTTTAACCACCAACCAAGTCAAAAACTACTTGTATGCCACCCACACTTTTCCAGAAGAAAAAGCCAGACACCCAGTAGTCATGGGATTCTCTCCATATTCTTAGAATAAAGGCCATTTTGACTTAATATTCTCTTCTTTACTACACCAAAAATCCTATCAGAAAGTTTCTGTCTGGGAGAAACAGAAGGGGTTCTGAGCTGGTAGCAAAGGACTCTGTCTTTTCTAGGAATTTTATAGAATAAAATCGTGTGGTGAGATAGGTTTAAAATGGATTAGATTACTGAAGTTACTGAGGAGATAATTTAGCACAGTAGAGAAGCAGAATATAAGAAATGTAAAAGTGGCCTTTTACTTAAAGAATGTGGAGAGGAGCACACAGCCCCCAAGGGTTTGGCTTTTTTTTCCCAACTGACTATGTGGTTATGGGGTATATGTGACCTTTGACTGGATGTGGTGCTTGAGGGGAGATTGATGTCATGGGAGAGCTGATGGGAATTTTCAGTAGGCCCCTGGGAAAGAAAGAGGAAGTTGTAATTAAGGAGAATAGAGGAAGTGGCCATGTGAGTAAGCATCCCTGATTTCACCTTCTTCCACTTTGAACTACCACCATGAGGTCCTGTAATTGTTTCTAGGGTAAAACACTTTGAAGTACATCCTTTGATTTGAATGAAGAAATCAAAATAATGAATGTACTTATTGAGAGAAAGAAAGCTGCCTGAGAGTGATAAGGGGTCCTGAGCAGGTTGCTAAACACTGTCCTTTCTAGGGACCTTTATCGAGTAAAATCATGTGGTGAAGTGAGTTTAAGGTGGGGAAAACTAGGAACTCACAATGCAGATGGGCATAAGATGGGTCAGAGCTATGGTACCCAATAGGATTATTAAGTTGAGGAATAGCTGATTAAATTGGGAGCAAAGGGGGAAGGGAGTCACATAGAAAGCAGCTGTGACTCTTCCCTTAGGGATTTGGGAGGGTGATATCTGAGTTCCTCAGTATGATAGGAACTATTTAGAATGTCAGTCTTTAGGATAAGGATACATTTCTTTGAATGGTGACTCCTAACTTCCTCAGAGTGCTAGGGAACTATTTAGAATATCTATCCTTAGGATGTGGATGAATTTGTTTATCATTGTCTTGAGCCTTGGCCCAGAGCATGAGGTGTCAGTCTTCCCCATAGTTGCAAGGTATCTGGTCTCCTGCATTAGCTCCTTGGAGGACCTAGCCTTGGTTCATGTCAAGAGTATTTAAGTAACTCAGGTGCCTGTAACAGTACTTTTTTGAAAATTGATTAGAGATGTCTTGTGCTCTGGGTGAGTGATCTGGGGATGACAATGTGCAATTTATATACCAGTGTTGCCCTCTGATTGACATGTTTTGAAATTCAATTTTAGTTGATGTGCTCTTCTTTCCTTGAAATAAAATGGATTTGAAAATTAAAAGCCTGAGGTAAAGCTCTTCAGTACAAACACTCCTCTGTCTAGCTCAGTTCACCACTGTAGAAGAATGGCAACTCCAGAAGTCTCTGCAAGACAGTCTATCATTTGGGATCCTCTCTTGCAGGAAGGGGTTCCTTTCCCTGTTTATTGTTGACTCAGGAGGAAGGCAGTAGAGCAGGAGTCAATCAGTGATGAAAGGGCAGGTTATATGAACTGTCCAATCAGGTGGGCCATTGCTGGCTGTGACTTCTGTCTCTTCCAGTGTCTCAGGATGATTTATCTGTTCTGGGTATAATAATGGTAGCAAAATGCTTGCTGGATCTCATTTAGTACTTTTGATGTCCTGTGGCCTGATTAGCAAAGATCCTGAGAGATCCTGGAACCATGGAATAGTGAGTTTGTGGATGGGTACCCAGAAGTAGGGTGGATTCGGTGAAACCAGTTACAAGTATTTAGGAGTACTTCTGGTGTCTGGAGCTCCAGGTATTTAGTTAGCTTCAGCTCCTGAGGTCCTCCAGCATTGACCTTGGGTCATTCACTGGCCCTTTTGTCTCTTGCTGTTGGCAAGGGTGATTTGGGGTCCCCAGTACCCTGGCTTCACTATGACAGCAGTAGACTCAAGTATCATCTTTGAAATTCATTGCTAGCCTGGTAACTCTACCATCTTAGGCACTGGAAGGAGCTTGGGAAGACCCTGACTATGATGCTTTTTGTAGCTTGTAGAGCAGTAATGAGCTAGGTCTCTGCTCCCTTTCCTCAGAGTAGCAGATCTAGAATGTCCAGAGTTTATTAATGTCTGTAAGGGAGGGCCTCATAGCCACAATGGCTCAACTTAAACTTGGGCTTTGTTTTATTTATAGTGATCTCCTCAATTTATACTATGTTCTCCTATTTCCAACCTCATGACAGGTAGTGGCAAATTTCCTGAGAATGCAAAGATGTGTAGTAGTGTGCCTCAGTGGAAAAAGGCTTCCCAAACAATTCGTGAACTCCTGTGTATTATACAGATCAGTGCAAAACAATTTCTGAACACACTTAATTATTTAGGTGGCACCCTTGCTCACAGACTAGGTTTGTGCGAACAGCCATAGAGTTTTGAAGTCTGAGAAAAATGAAGCAAATATGAAAGTGTTATCAACGACGAGGTAAAAATTTGTGAAGGACAAATTCCAGAAAGGGCTACCTGTTAAATTCTCATCGAAAAATGCTGAAATTTAGGCATTTGCATGGACATATACACGTGATATCCTTCTGAATGGAAAGGAACAGGTGTGTCATTTCTGAAAATAAGAGCTGGTTTAGTGGCTTGGTTGTTCATAGTTTAAATATGGAAATGCTCTGCAGTGGAATTTACTAAGTGGTGTAAAGGAGAAGCTCTAAACAGAAATTTTGCAGTGATATCAATAGGTAGGCATGAAGGATTTCCTGCTGAGGATGGATCAGAGGAGCGTGGAAAGGATGTGCAAGTGACTCAAAGAATGCAGGAAGCCAATAGCAGGACATACAACAGAGAAGGTCTTCACTGAAATTCAGGTAGATCTTAGAGTAAGTTTGAAGTTAAAGTTGGGTTCTGATTGCTTCCTTGAGGTGATCAACACCAGCTCTGTCAACAATCAGTATTTCACATCCTTGTCAACCCATGAATTTTCTGTTCCATACTTGAGATCTAACTTGGATTATCTCTAATTATGCCCAGTGTCATGAAGGTAAAATGTGGATTTTTTTGTACCAAGGATCGAACTCATGACCTATGCTTTCCAGGCAGGCATTCATGCCACTGAGCTAAATACACAACTCTGAAAGTGTTTTCTTTGTTGTATGGAAGATATCCACGTTGTTTCCCAGAAAGTGTTGAATATTGTTGGAATTTTTCCATATTATATGGCTATAATTTATAAAAAAAAACCAAAGGTGTCTTATGCAGTCTCTTTTCAAGTTTCACTTTGTCTGTGGGGTGTCACAGTCAGGGTTTCTCTATTTTAGACAGCTCTGTAACTTATGATAGCCCCAAATTCAAGGAAGAAGTCCTTCACCAGCCTCACAAGATATATTCCTTATATCTGAATTGAAAGTGAACACTTGCTGACAGTGAGCTATAAATTACAGCTTGGGCCTGGTTCCATTTTATATACTTATTTTTTAAAAACATCATTTTCCACTAACATTTGAGTTATTATTTGTGTACCATATTGGATGTTATTTATGTTTTGTTCTATGAAACCAAATTCATGTTTCAAAATTTTGCTGAAGTATATTAAGAAAAAAGTTCTCACTGGCCTAAATGAGATTTGAAGAGACATTATCTGCAGCCTATCAAAGTGATTGATGAGTTTTTTTTTTCTTTTTTTAAATTTTGAAAGTGGGAAAATACAACAGAACAAGGCAGAATAAGGCCAACTAAGATTATACAGTGAAATTGGTACACAACTTCACAACTGGTCACTGCAATAACAGTAACAGGTATCACAGTATATTTTATTATCTTTATAATAGTTGTTCATTTTTTTTTTTCTTTTTCCTTTTTATCATTACCAGGGATCGAGCCCACGACTGTCTGCTTGCAAGGCAGGTGCTTATGCCGCTGAGCTAAATCCCCAGCCCCAATAGTTGTTCTTTCAAACACGTATATCAAAATGAGATGAAATACAGAACATTATAGTACTTATCAAAACAGAATATTGAATAGAGCAATACCATTAATCAAAAAAGAGCAAAACAGTCATAAATATATTTGCCTTCAAATAGATAGTAGAAGGAAGTCCCCCTTATTTGTTATGGTCTGCTTCCCAGGAGACACTCAGATTTCTGGTTCACATTTGCTAATGGGGGGGGTGACAGGAGAAGAGGGGTAGGAAAGTGGGATGTTTGATTCTAGGCCGTTCATCAGTAGGTTCACTATTGCTTAGTAGGGAGACAGGCCGTTTGCTTTGTTTAACAGCATCCTAAGTTCCCACAAGACATGGATCTCAGGAGCTGCTGCAGGTTCTCCCTTTGGAAGGGAAGCATTCTGCCAGACCTCCACCACTTACCAGGGAGAAGTGGTGCTTGCTTGCCTTCCAAGTGTCCTATATTCCAGCATGGCATGGATCTCAGGAGCTGCTGCTGGTTTCCCCCTGGATGGGCCACAGTCTACCACACTGCCACCACTTACCAGGGAAGGGAGGTGCTTGCTTGGCTTCCCAGTTGATTGAGGGGATATTTATCTGCCTCTGTGCTTTGTAGATGCTGGTCCTGCAGGCTTCTCACTGTGAGCTCTGCATTAGAGACAGTACAAAGGGACTATTGCAGTGACTCAGCACAAGAATCAGTGCTCCTATTTCACTCTTACATTAGCAGTGAGTTGCAATCTATCATCAAATTTGCTATCTTCAAAAATGTGTATATACACAAAATTAATGACCAAGACATGGATTTAAATTTGAAGAAATCAGTCTTCATTCAGCTGTTTTGTTTAGTTGTATTTGTTTAGTTTGGTTTTGTTTTATTGAGACAAGCTTTCTATATGTACATCAGCTAAATTTTAACACCCTATGGAGCCTAGAATTGCCCTGAACTCACTGAAACCATCCTGCCTCAGCATTTTGAGTGCTGGCATTATAGATATATACCACAACACTTTGCTTTTGATTCAGATTTGTAGGAGAGAATTTACGATATCCCAAACCTGGTGTCTCAACCTTCATGTGAGAAATATATGTATGATCCTTTAGGAGGTGGTGACCTTTGAGGATGTGGTCGTGAACTTCAGCAATGAGGAGTGGACTTTGCTGAGTCCATCCCAAAAGAACCTCTACAGAGATGTAATGGGCGAAACCTTTAGGAACATGACTGCAATAGGTAAGGACAAAATACTTTTGTCATTCATGCTGTCAGAATGTTGTATGTCGCTGTTTCATTAAAAACAATGTGAAAATATTTTTAAAAATAGCTCAGACCTGGACACATTATATCATAACTCTAAACAAAATCTATTAATATGTATGTATTATTCTAATGAGCACTGGTATTTCTATGTCTACAATTCAGGAGGACTTGGGGATATCCAGGAAGCTGAAAACAAATGCAAAATTTACTGGAGATACTTAAGGTAATTCGCACTCATAAAGAGAAGGAATGTTCCTGAGTAATTAGTGAGTCAGCAGAAAAATACCACCAAATAAATGAGGCACCATTCAATTTATTGTCAGTAATATTCTCCAAAGACGTATAAGCTAGGGTATATATAATGAGTGGATTTAATCAAGAAAATGTATGGCATTGCATATAGATGTGTATGAAAGGCATACACTTTGAGTTATGACATTCTCTCTTCAGTTTTTCTACCCATATATATATGTGAATATAACACATTCATCATCTAAAAATTGCTAAGATTGCAATAGAATTTGAAATAAAACAGAGTTTTTGTGTTTCCAAGCCATGCTCTGAAGAATCAGCCATTCTGACTAAAATTCTTAGAAGGCTGGTAGAATGTTAATTGCACTCATACTGAATATCAGTGTGCAGTTGTCTCTAGAAATTGATCCCCTCATACTTTTCCTGGATATATTTTTAAAAATTCAAAATTCACATAAAATACTGATACATGCTTACTCATATATAAAGCAGATCAAGTTATAATAGATCAGGCCTTGAAGAAGCTTAGCTATCTATCACTGGATTTGTGGAGAAGGAAAATCTTAATAGACTCTTTGTGATTGTGCATTCTTGTAAATCCAGCACACTAGGAATCAGAATTTGCAGAATTGCAAATTCAAGTTCAAATGTCACAGCTTAATGATCAGTGAAAACCTCTTAAAACACATTTAAAAAGCTATAGATTTTATGGTAATAGCTGTTGTTCATTCCCAGCATGGAAAAGAAAAAAATGCATTATATAATGTCAAAAAATAAAGAATATAATGTCATTTGCCATGAGAAATAGGTGGTTCTTTCTCCCATCATTTCGGTGAAATAGCTCAGCTATGAAACCTAAAAGTTCACAGGGCTTCTCTTAGATGAAAAACCAAAATATAAATTGTGGAATGAAATGAAAGTGTTAATAGAGAAAAGTAAGACTGACCATATGGAAAAGGGAACTACAGGTTAAGGGCGGAAGGGAGATTGTGATGGGGAAAAATATCATAATGATCTGTATGTGATACACATATGTACCCATGCCCAAAGTGAAGATAAAGATTCTGCATTTCAAAAGGTACCAAATTTTAAGATTTCTAAATGTGTACCAGTCTTTTGGGAATGTTTGTTTTCAACATGTCTTACAAGGCCATTCTGTTACTTCATGGTCAGAGTTTCTTAGCAGGCTTTAAAAACAGAACTTTACATTAATGCAGTCATTAAACTGAGACCCATTTCACTGTGAACGTTTCTTTTTTTATTTAATGTAAGGAAAGACTAAAAAAACAAAATAAGTAGAAATGATACCACTTTCAAAGTGAAAATAAACAGTAAGAAATCTAAAGACAGTGATGACATATGATGCTCATAGAAATAGTTAATGAAATAGCACATGGGCAAATTGTAAAATACAAAAGTGAAACATATGTTGTGGGGATTCAAACAGCGAGACTGCAAACAATTTTGTTCAAATCTCCAATAAAAACTTAGTAATATGTTTATCAATCCGATATGTGATTTTTTTTTTTTTACAGAAATGACAAGGTAGGGAAATCCTATGGACATACATCTTGCAATCAGTGTAAAGAAGTATTCCTTTGTACTCCAGAAGGTAATGTGAATATGAAAGAAGGAGAAACACACCACAATGGTCAGATCCATGAAAAATATGGCAGTGAGAAGAAATCCTATGTATGTCAGCAATGTGGAAAAGGGTTCACCAAATCTCGACATTGTAAGCAACATGAAATAATTCACACTGGAGTGAAACCATATGTATGTAAGAAATGTGGGAAAGCTTTTAACACACGGACAAATTGTAAAATACATGAAAGGATTCACACTGGAGACAAACCCTATATATGTAAGCAATGTGGGAAAGCTTTTACCAGACCTGGATGTTGTAAGGAACATGAAAGAATTCAAACTGGAGAGAAAACATATGTATGTAAGCAATGTGGGAAAGCTTTTAACACACGGGCAAATTGTCAAATACATGAAAGAATTCACACTGGAGAGAAACCCTATGTATGTAAGCAATGTGGGAAAGCTTTTAACACACAGACAAACTGTAAAATACATGAAAGAATTCACACTGGAGAGAAACCCTATATATGTAAGCAATGTGGGAAAGGTTTTACCCAACATGGAGCTTGTAAGCAACATGAAAGAATTCACAATGGAGAGAAACCATATGTATGTGAGCAATGTGGGAAAGCTTTTAACGCACGTGCATATTGTAGGGTTCATGAAAGAATTCACACTGGAGTGAAACCATATGTATGTAAGCAATGTGGGAAAGCTTTTAGCACATGGGCAAATTGTAAAATACATGAAAGAATTCACACTGGAGAGAAACCCTATGTATGTAAGCAATGTGGGAAAGCTTTTAACACACGGGCAAACTGTAAAATACATGAAAGAATTCACACTGGAGAGAAACCCTTTGTATGTAAGCAATGGTAGAACCAGTGTATATAAGCATCATGAGAATTTTTTGAGCACAAGTACATATTGCATAATGCATGAAAAACTTCACACTGGGCAGAAAACTTATATATGTAAGGAATTTGGGAAAGGTTTCAGCAGAAATGCTCATTGTCCAATACATGAAAAAATTTACAATGTTGAGAAACCCTGTTTATGTGAAGAATGTGGGAAAGCTTTCACCACACATGGATTTTGTAAAATACATAAATGACTCCACTCTGGTGAGAAAACCTATGTATATAACAATGTGGCAAAGCTTTTACCACAGTCATTGCAAAACACATGAAAGAATTCACACTGGGAAGAACCACTGGCTACGTAAGCAAGTGGAGACACTTTCAGCAGCCAGATTGCAAGTGAAATACGTGAACAAGCTCACACAAGAGATAAATCCTATGTGTTATGAAAATACTCTCAGCACACATGATCATTGTTACATATCTGAAAGAGCTCACTTTATCCTATGGGCATTAACAATGTGAGAAATATGGCAATCCATGTTTGTTGTTAAATACATAGAAAAATCAGCACACTTCAGACAGTTTAAATCTAAGTTTACTTTAAAAATTCCAAGTAAACCTGAAGAAATAATCAATACAGAAGTTTGATGTCAATATTTCTTCACAAATTTTCCAGAAATGACAAATCTGAAATGGTGCTCTACTCAAGTACATATTTTGTATGGTTTGCAGTTAATCACTTATACCTCTTTAGATTTTTTAAAGTGTCTTTGTGCTTCAACATGACATCTTGTAATTAAACATGGTAAACTGAAATGGGCTTTTCACTTTCAAGTATGGATAGTGTCTATGTACTTAATATTTTGTCTTTAAACCTTAATTTTTATATTTTTGTGAATTATTTTTATTTAAAGAAAAAAACCAAAAAGTGTAGAAATAATACAGAATTTCTGAAAAATAAACAATAAGAAATCACTAGTTGATTAGTTACATATTGTCATCTTAGAAGTAAAAGTTCAAGTTACAAAATTAAAGCATACAAAGTGATATTCAAATAATGACAGTGCAAACTGTTCACCTCAGTGATCCAACAAAAACTTATTAATATGCTTATCTGTTCTACAAACTTGTTTTTTATCTTAAAGATGGTAAGATTAAACATGACAAAACAGAACAGTTCATAAAGAAACAAGTTAAGGAAACACAGGTTTCAAAGCAAGTCCACTGAGATGTTCATTTTTTATCTTACTGTCTCTAGTTTTCTTCAAAATAGTTGTTCCATCTTCACATGCATTGAATATATACTGAACATTATAGAACTAATCAAATAATTATAGGATGATGCAGGCTTTTTTCATCTTCAAGACTGATTTTGGGGAAGTTGATAATGATTACCATAATGTGTCTCATTCTCTTCCTAGTAGACATCTTTATTTTTATGTATGCTGAAATTGAACATAAGAGACTAAACTAATATCACTCTGAACAGGGAATAACAGTATCCTGAGAAGGAGAAAGGTGAGGAATTGCCTTTAAAAAAAGAAGGCAGAGCACATTGTTAAAAGTGTATTAGGATGTAAAAGCTACAGTATTTCTGTTGCTCTGTTTAGTTTGATTATATTTTGTTCTGGTCTGTCTACTCATATTAGATTTGAGGGCACAGAGAGATAACCCAAAAATGGCAGGTTATACCATGATGGTAATTGTCCTTAATTTCCTATTAACTAAAACTGAAACCCTGTATTAGTAACATTGTCTTACTCTGACTGATCTTATTTTAAGCTGGTTTGTTTGAATGTTATTTGGCCTTGACTGATTTTATTCACACTTGGTATGATTGCTGGTATCAAGTCCAAGAGTAGAGGCAACTACTCTGAAGATGATAAGATGTGAAAGATATATATTGGGGGGCTGGGGATTTAGCTCAGTGGCTTAAGCCCCTGCCTGGCAAGTGTGAGGTCATCAGTTTGATCCCCAGTACCAAAAAATAAATAAATAAAAAATATAAATTCCAGGTTTAATTTTTTTATTTAAGGAGAAAAAAAAAGAACATAAAAAAGCAAAGCAGTAAAAGGGTACAAATAATACAGAATTTCAAGAATAAAATACAGTAAGAAAGCACTAATTAATAGGATACTTGTTGTCTTCTTAGAAACAGTTGTCCAAATTATAAAAATTAAAGCATATAAAGTGAACATTCCTACAGCAAGACTGCAGACAATTCTGTTCAATGATCCAACAAAAGCTCACTAATATGGTTTTCCTTCCTACACACTCAAACAGGCACTTAGATCCCTTAGACCACCTTCCTTTCCTCTCTTCTTCACAATAATAATTACACTTTTGTGTTTTCTTTTACTCCAATAGTTCTTATTAGTTTTTTGAAGAGAACAAAACCTCAAGTAAGTTAACAAAACAGAGTTGGTTAGAACATAAGGATGGGCATAGTACTTGATGCAAAAATAGAATATCAGGTGATCAAAAATGGTTACCACTGTGCCTCTTGCTATTTTTAGAGAGTTCCCTATATCATCAGGTATAATAGAATTGATCAAAACAGTACAGAATAAGACCAGTAAAATCTACACTGGAAACCTACAGAATTTCCAAAGAAGATAATAGTCAAACCATAATGGGCATCATAGTAAATCTTATTGCCTACAAAGTGGTTGCCTATACTCTCAAACTTGATACTACCAAACAAAATAGAATATAGTAAAATCAGGCAGAACAAGATGGGGAGAGCAATACTGGGGTTAAAATCAGGTTAATAGGAAAACAAAAAAAGTTACTATAATATATCCCACTATTTTTTAATTTAGTTTTCCTTTAATTGAAGAAAAATAGAATAATTTTTTTAAAAAGGGTGGAGATCGAGATAAAAGAGACATTGTAATAGAACAACACAGGTCAGAACTGAACAATTAAAGCATCATTTGGTTTCACCACCAGGTAATCTAACATAATAGTAGTCACCATAGTGCCTCTTTCATTGAATTATTTGAGTATAATTTTGTATACTATAGAATCAATCACATCAAGACAGTGTGAAGCCATTGAAGACAATGAAAGAATTACAGGGTATTTAGAGCCAGTTAACAGAAAATGAAAAACGATTTCTATATTATCTCTTTGCCTGTAAAAAATTGTTTTGTACTATCACAGTAAAATATATTAAGATACAACATGTTAAATCCAGTGAAAACATGTACAACAATTTGATGGGAGTTCCAAAGGAGATGATATTAAATCAGCACTAGCTTTTATGATGTGTTATTTTCTTCAGAACAGCTATATTTGGTACTAAAATCGAAAAACCCAGGGTAAAACCATTGCACTTAATGAGTGCAAACATTATATGGATTCAAACAAATATGACTGGGTATCATGATTACCACATACTTCTAAGTATTATCATTTCTTATACTAGGGAATATATTTGGTATTTATACATGTGAGTTTGATTTATTTCACTTATGAGTATGGTCTCAGTCTGTGTCCATTTATTTATGTGTCAATGTGATCATTCTTTATAGCTGAGTAGTTCTCCATTGTATAAAAACACCACAACTTTTTTATCCATTCCTCAGTTAATGGACACTTAGGTTGTTTCCAAGATCTGGCTATTACAAACTGTGCTGCTATAAAAATGGGTGCACATATATCACTGTGGAATGATGCTTTCAGTTCTTCTGTGAATATGCCTAGAAGTAGGATAGCTGGCTCAAAAGGTGCTTCCATTCCCAGCTTTCTGAGAAATCTCCAGACTGACCTCTACAATGGTTGTACCAGTCTACACTCCCACCAAATGTGCAGGAGAGTTCCTTTGTCCCAACAGCGTCTCCAACATTTGTTGTTGGTGGTTTTCTTGATCTTGGCCATTCTTTCAGTAGTGAGATGAAATCTCAGTGTGGTTTTAATTTGCATTTCTCTAATGACCATTGATGGTGAACATTTTTTCATGTATTTAATGGTCATTTGTATTTCTTCATCTCAAAATTGTTTATTTATTTCAGATGCTCATTTTTGGATTCGGTCTTTGAATTTTGGTGATCTCCTTTTTTAAAATGCTTTATATGTTTCAGACAGAAGTCCTCTGTCTGAGGGGCAGTTCACTAAGATTTTTTTCCCAGTTTGTGGGTTTTCTTTTCACTATACTGGAGATTTCATTTGATGTGCAGAAACTTTTGAATAAGAGGTGATCCAAATTACTGATTTGGGGAAGCATTTCCCATGCGGTTTGAGTCCTGTTCATCAATTCTCTACCTACTCCTATGTCTTCAAGGTTTTTACCTAATTTGTCTTCCAATAGATTTAGTGTTTCTGTTTTAATATTTAGATCTTTGATCCATTTGGATTTTATTTTAGAACATGGTGATAGGCATGGGTCTAGTTTTAGTTTTAGGCATATGGAGAGCCAGTATTTCACCACCATTTATTAAAGAGAATGTCATTCTTCCAGTGAACATGTTTGGCCCCTTTATCAAAATAAGGTACTTGAGTGTGTTTGTAGTTGTGGTTGTATCTTCTCATCTATTCCACTGATCTTCAGCTCTGTTTTGGTTCCAGTACCATGCTGATTTTACTACAGTTGCTTTGTAGTATAACTTCAAGTCAGGGATTGTGGTACCTCCAACCTTGCTTTTGCTGCCTCTAACTATCCTTGCTATTCTAGGTTTCTTCTCATTCCAGATGAATTTTAGGAGAGATTTCTCAAGTTCTATGAAGTATGTTCATGGTATATTTATCGGGATTGCATTGCATCTTTATAAAAGTTTTGGGAGAATGGCCATTTTCACAATATTCTTCCTATCCATGAGCAAGGGATGTCTTTCCATTCTCTGAGATAATCTTCAATTTCATTTTTCAGTGTGTTATAATTTTCCCTGTGTAGGTCTTTCACTTCTTTCATGAGAGTCATTCCTAAATATTTCATTTTCTTGGTTGCTAGTGTGAAGTGTGTGGCCTCTCTTATTTCTGTCTCTGTGACTTTGTTGTTAGTGTATAGGAATGCTATTGATTTTTGAGTATTGATTCTGTATCCAGCTACATTACTGAATTTATTTATTATATCTAGGAGTCTTTCAATGGAACTTTGGGGATCTTCTATATAAAGTATCATGTCATCTGCAAATAATCATAATTTGCCTTCTTCTTTTCCTATCTTTACACCTTTAATTTCTCTCTCTTTTCTAATTGCTCTGGCCAGTATTTCCAGTGCTATATTAAATAGGAGCTGTGATAAGGGACATCCTTGTCTTGTGCCTGATTTTAAAGTAAAGGCCTTCAGATTTTGACCATTTAGTATGGTACTGGCTGTTGTTTTGTCATTGCCGGTCTTAATTATATTGAGGTAAGGACCATCTATTCCAATTTTCTGCATGGTTCTTATCATAAATGAATGTTGGACCTTATCAAAAGCTGTTTCTGCATCTATAGTAATGATCATGTAATTATAACTTTTGGCTCTATTGCTATGGTGTAGTACATTTATTGATTTACATATATTAAACAATCTCTGCATGCCTGGGATTAATCTCACTTGGTAATGGTATATGATCTTCTTGTTAATGTGGTGCATCCTATTTGGCAATATTTTATTGAGGATTTTTGCATCTTTGTTTATTAGGGAGATTGGTCTGTAGTTCTCTTTTTCAGTTGGGTCCTCCTCTGGTTTTGGTACTAGAGTAATATTTGCTTCTAGGAACAATTTATGAAGGAATGCTTGCCTTTCCATTTCAATGAAGAGTTTGAGGAGTGTTGGCATTAGGTCTTCTTTGTATTTCTTGTAGAATTCTTCAGTGAATCCGTCTGGGCCTGGGCTCTTCTTTGTAGGTAATGATTTTATTACGTTTTCAATTTCATTGATAAAATTTGGGTTATTCAGTAGTTTTACATCTTCATGTCCTAGCTTTGGTACTTCATATACTTTAGGAATCTGTCTATTTCTTCTGTTATAAAACTTTGAGAGTAGAGGTTTTTGAAATAGGTGTTGATGATCTTCTGTATTTCAATAGGGTCTGTAGTAATTTCACATCTTTTATTCCTTATTGCATGGATTTGAACTTTTTCTTCCATTTTTAAAATAAGGTTGGCTAGGGGCTTTTCGATTTTATTTATTCTTTCAAAGAACCAGGTCTTTGCTTCATTGATTTTTTGGATTTTTTTTTTAGTCTCTATTGCATTGATTTCTGCTCAGATTTTTATAATTTCTTCTCTTCTTTTGGCTTTGGGCTTGACTTGCTCTTCATTTTCTAGATGTTTGAGGTATAACATCAGGTTATTTATTTGTATTCATTCTGTTTTCCTAATGTGGAAACTCGTGCAATAAATTTTCCTCAGAGGACAGCTTTGATTGCATCACACAGATGCTGGTACATTGTATATGTGTTTCCATTTGTTTGTAGGTATTGTTTAATTTCTTCTTTAATTTCTTCTGTGACTCACTGATTACTCAAGAGTGTTATTCAGTTTCCATGTGTTTGTGAGATTTTTGCATTATCTTATCATTAATTTCTAATTTCCTAATGGAATGGTCTGATAGCATGCAAGGGATAATTTCAACCCTTTTGCATTTATTTAAATATGCTCTGTGAATTAATATATTGTCTATTTTAGAGAATGACCCATGTAATACTGAGAAGAATGTGTATGCTGTTGTTGTTGGGTGGAATACTCTGTATATGTGTTAAGTCCATTTGTTCACAGGTTCAATTCAGTTCTTTTTTTTTTTTCTTTGTCTTTTTCTGTCTGGTTGATCTGCCAATTGGTGTCAATGGTGTGTTAAGATCTCCTGTTAGAATTGTGTTAATGGTAATTTGATTTTTCATTTTTGTTAGTACTTGTTTTATATAACTGAGTGCTCTGGAGTTTGGTGCATATAAATTTAAGATAGCTTTCTCTTCCTCTTGGAGTTTTCCCCTAACCAGTATGTATTGACCTTCTTTATCCCTTCTGATCATTATTGGCTTGAAGTTCACATTTTCTGCAAACAAAATAGCTACCCTCCCTTTTTTTGGTTCCTGTTGCATGAAGTATTGTTTTCCATCCTTTGACTTTCAGTCTGTGAATATCCTTTTGGGTTTAGATGGATTTCTTGTAGACAGCATATGTTTGGATTTTGTTTCTTAATCCATTCTGCCAGTTGGTTTCTTGTAATTGGTCCATTGAGACCATTTACATTAATGGTTAGAACTGTTATATATTGGTTTATTGTTGACATGTTATCTTTCTGCTGTTGCATCCATATCTTTCTCCTCTTTTTAACTGTCTGTTTTGTTTAGTGCTTTTTCCCTAAATGTATCTAAGCTGTCTTTCAGTATTCTTTGCAGAGTTGGCTTGGTGATCATGAAGTTTTTCAGCTTTTCTTTGTCATATGAGTATCTTATTTCTCCATCGAGTTTGAAGGACAGTTTTTCAGGGTACATCAGTCTAGGTTGGAAATCATTTTCCTTTAGGATCTGAAATACTTTGCTGCATGCTCTTCTTTACTTCATTGTTTGTGCTGAGAAGTCTGCTGTGCTTCTGATACTTTTTCTTTATAGGTGATCTGTCTCTTCTCTCTGACAGCTTTTAGTATTCTATTCATTTGCTCAATTTCTGGGATGGTCATTATTATATGTCTGGGTGTAGATTTATTCCAGTTATGGCTATTTGGATCTCTATATGTTTCATTGATCTTCATATCAGTTTCCAATCTCGTGTTTGGGAAATTTTCAGCTATTTCTTCTCTAAATATCTTCTTGACATCCTTTACGTTGTCCCCTTCTTTTTCATTTATCCCTATCAACCTTATGTTGTCCCGCTTTGCATCATCTTGCAGGTGTTGAATAGTTATTTCCTGATTTCTTGTTATTTTTAAAAGATCTTTCCTTTCCTGTTCACTGGCTACAATCTTGTCTTCGAGGTCTGAGATTCTATCTTCATATTCACTGAGGCAGTTTTTACAACTTTCAGTGGAGTTTTTTATTTCCTGTATATCACTTTGCATCTGCTTTATGTATTCTGTTTGTTTCTTATAGAGTTCATCCAGGGATTCTATGTTTTTGTTTAGTTCCTCCTTTTTTTAAACTGTGGCTTCTTTTGACATGTTCAGAATCTCCTTCATTTCTTTTAACATTTCTTTTTTTACCTACGAGATTATTTCTAGTTTGAATTTCTTTAATGCTTCCCAAAGTTGCTTCTTTATTTCAGTTACTATTATTTCAGGTATTTCAGTTATGTGGAATGTGTTTTCTTCTATGAACATGGCTCCTAGGCTTTTTTGGGATGGGATGGATGTTTGAAATTGCATTTTGGTCTTTCATTTTGTCATTTTCCTGTATTTTCAAGCTTCAAGTATTGTTCCAAGTGAGGGAGAGAGTTCACCCAAATTGGGATGGGATTCCATGCCTCGGCTGAACTTGCTGGCAAGGTAGGGAGTTCCCCCAGACTGGAATTGGAATCTGTTCCTCGGCCCCACTCGCTGGTCCGGGCAGGAATCTGTGGGCTCATCCCCAGGTGAGGAAGAGAGTTTCCCCAGACTGAAAAAGGATTATCTGCCTTGGCTCGACTCCCTGGTTCTGACTTGCTGGTCCCAACTCACTGGTCACTGTGGGCAAACACCTGGCCCCCAGGTGAGCAAGGGAGTTCCTCCAGACTGGGATGGGATTCTGTGGCTTGGCCTGACTCACTGGTACTGGCAGGAAACCACGGGTTTTACATCATGTTTGATTATTAACTGCTTTCACATCCTACAATGTCTTCAAAGTTGTGTTTTTATAAAAATAGCTATATAATGTTATGCTTAATTATATATTCCCTGATGATGTGGACAATTCTATTGAAAATAACAAGAGAAAGCATAGAAGGTACTGTATATCACCTAATATTGTGGTCTTATATGTCTCTTTCATATCATGATTTTCTAGGAATTTGTTTTGTTGTCTTATTTTGATCTGTTTTCCCCCATAACACAGAAAGCATAGATATACACATAGAGATTCACACATGGGAAGAATTTCTAACCTATTTATTGGAACAAATAATATAATGCATAATGTAATGAACAGATACTCTGAAGAAGAAGTGACACTAAGAAACCCAATGCTAATTCTGTAGCATTATGATATAAAATTGAGCAATACTATTATTCACTGTTCAGAGTGATATTAGTCTAGTCTCTTATTTTTGGGGGGGGGGGGAATTGTAATTTTCACAAGGCTTTGTTTTAATCTTTTGATGCACATGCTTCATTTTCTCTTTCATAAATGATGTTTCTGAAGTTGATGCAATATTTGGCATTAAGATATACATTTGTAGAAGCTTGGAGCATGTGTTTTTGAAAAAGTTGTGTTCTTTTCACATAACTTGTACATTAATGAATGTTATGTTTTCCAAGTTGTGACAAGACATCTGCTGATTTCCTAGCATCACTGGATATCATACCATGTAAATTATGTTGCCTGATTTTGTTTCTCAGTGGAGCCAATATTTGTCATTTAAGTAAACCTTTGTTTTTCTACCCATCAGAATTTTACTTGTTATGTTTATATTACATCTTTATTTGCTAGTAAGGTTTCCCCACATGTACCAAATGTAAACCGTACTACTGTGAATTTCTGATTGTGCCAAACTGACAGAATCATAACTTGTCTTCAATAGCACATCACAATATATATCAATATCTCAAGAAATTATAAAATTTGGCATGATTTATGAGTAACCATACATTGAAATCAATTTTTCTTAAATATGGAGTTGTTTTGGGGGGAAAGGTTGTTTTTGGTAGTATCATGCAAATGCCTTTATTTCATTACTTGATGCTGTGAAAGCATTATATATTTTGTAATTATTACTGTTTTTTCCTAAAATACTGAAGTAATGGCATGAAGGGAAACCTAAATTTTGAGCTGTCAACACAGTAAAAAGTAAATTTGCTAAATTAAGATTCAGATTGTGTTTTGTTTTACTGAATTGTGAATTTATACAATGGCGTATCACTTTATTTATAAGGACCAGTGTATGACATTTGTGGTGTGTAGTGATTATCTTTAAACACATACACTGGGCCATGAGTCCCAGTTGGTTTCCTGTGGCCTGTGGTTTTCACTTCCATTTTAACGTTCATGTAATTTGTAATGTGTTTAATGCAGTGTTGTTGAATACAAAATCTGCTTAGGAATTATGTTGTTAAAAACTGTAATGTCATGAAAACACAAGTGAACATTGCAGTAAATACCCCTAATCCAGTGAAAATAGCTTGCCCAAGTCTCAATTATTCTTGGGAAAATAAATTACTCACCTCTTATGTAATCACCACTAAAACTATATCTATTTTGTACCTGAAGAACCTGATATACTTCGCAAAGTAAAAGACACTGTGAAGTAAATTGTCAGCTTCTATGCACTACAGCATGTGGCCAGATCCCCTGTAGCATATTTCTGCATATCATCAATGGGAATATTTGGAGTTTGTATTACAGCTAAAAATAGAATACTGCATCTATAAGAATATATCCTGAGTACATGCACTTTCTCATTTTACCATGAAAGTAAATCTTGCTGGTCCTGTTCATGCATGCTTGTAATGCTAGCACCTCAACGGGCTTAAATTAGTGGAAAAGGAAGTTGAGTCTAACCTACACAATTAGAGTGACCTTGTCTCAAAATATATCTTCAAGTTCCGCAGATGTTGCTTAATGCTTTAGATCTCCTCCCTTTCTTCCCCAGCATCAACATTTTTTAATACTCACAATTGCACATCAGTAGTTGTCTTTTTATCGGTTGGCTATGTAGCAGTTATTCCTGAGAATCACTTGTGAAACACATTTGTTTATGCAGTGACCATCCTGAGCATCATTTGGGCAGGTGTCAGTTTAACCCATTCATTCTTTTATTGAATACAGTAGAATTGTCACTTTTATATTCCTTGTTATTTTATAAAAACTAACAAAAATTATGCAATTTTTGATCATTTTGTATTTAAATAATTGCATTGGTAAGGAGTTACCTATAAAGATTAGGCTAAAGATGATTTCTTCAGTTCAAGCATCAGGAGAGAATGAGATGGGAGGATAATTGCTTTGAAGCTGACTTTGGGAGTCACTTGCTAGATGGTTTAGCAGAGTGTGAAACAGTTGTTTTTATGCCTGCATTGGAAGTTTAAGGAAACAAGTACGTTGAGGTCAAGAATATAAATGTACAATAGGATAAAAGAATCACTACTGCAAATTGTGATTTTTCTTTTATTCAGGAAGTGTACTTTTTTGGTAATTTGTGCAGCAGTCTCAAATATGCCTCTATTGGAGTAAAACATAGTGAAACATGAAAGAGCCGGACATTTCATGTTCTGAGTGTAGAGGTATTAAAAAACATTTTTTTCCTTAATGCTATTACTGCTGTTTTGTGTAGAAAATAAGATAAGGTGTCAAAACAAGCAAAAGGATGTTGTAAGGTTTTAATCATCCTGCATAAACATAGAAGCCACAAGAAGTCAAACAAAATGATGAAATAAACTACAGAATGAGAGAAATTTTACCTGTTACACCCTGATAGCTAACATGTAAAACCAATAGGAATGTGAAAGGAACATACATTTTTCAGCATATGTACAACTAGCCAAGAAATACCTGAACTATTGAGCATTTTTGCCCAATAGAGAAATTCAAATAGGGACATCATCTCATTGCAAAGAAAACAAATCACCAAAAGATCTAAGGAACATACATGAGACTGCAGGAGTAAGGAATTATTAAATCTTTTTGGTGGAAATGTACATAAGTAGTTCAACTACTACTGAATTCAGTTTTTAAGGTATTCAAAAGACTAAAATTAGTAATTCTCATTAGTGCAGTGCTTCCTTTAGTGGGTCTCTTCCTCAAAGAGTTAAGGACATATTGCAGTGATTCATGCAGATTCCTGTTACTGCAGCAATAGTCATTTTTCTGTGGAGAGCAGCAGCAAGCACTGATCCATCACCACCAAATACCAGTGTACTCCGTTTGATAAATGATGTGATATTTTATTGTGAAGTTGGCTGTGACTTAGGTTTTCCAGTAGACTACAGGTCAGTGTAAATATGATAGTCATGCTAATGTCACAAGGCCATCGCTAGTACTCTATTATGTTCATTAGATTTGATGTATTTATCTTTTTGAGAAAGCATGTTGATATGAAGTTCAGGCTGGCTTTGAGGTCACATTATAACCCAGAGTGGTCGCAAATAATTCTCCTTCCTTAGTGTCTCAAGTACTGGGCTCCAAACAAGAGCCACCATGCCTAGTTTATATTTGTATATTAAGTGCATATTGAAGATATTTTATTTCAACTGTTTATGTTGTTAAAGTATTTCCATATTTTACCTCCAGCATTTGTAGAAACTTTGGCCTTATTGAGGTGGTGATGTGCATATCACCAGACTCATGACATTGTCTGCTGGGTTCAGAGCTGTCAGTGTACTGCAGTGAAACATAGCTGTACAAAACTGTTTCTTTTTCTGCTTTCCTTAGAAAACATTTTTAAAATTTCCATGGATAGTCAGAGAGTCAATAACCCTGGCTAGAGTTTCATGCATATGCTGATAGTTAAGTACAGTGTAGCACTGACCCAAAGATAACTTTCTGTCATCTGAGAGTGTCTATAGTCATTTCTGTACACACCCTTTGTGCCTGGGCCAGCACCTGTTGTGGGTCCCAGTCTACTGCAAGGCCATGGAACACATAGCTTTGTGACCGCCTCTAGACTGGTGTCCTATATGCCACTCTGCTGAGGCAGAGTACAGATTCTGGCAGGAAGCCAGAGGCTCTGAGGCTCTGAGACAACACTGGTTTTTCTTTTTGAACATAGATAATATAATATTTCAGTAAGAAAGACAGCTCTGTCCCATATTTCTACCCAGGAATACAGAAGATGAAGCTGGAGACTGTGGATAAGACAGGGGTGCTGCTCTTCTGCTCTGCCAGCCCGGTATTGTGTGGGAACCTGACAGTGGCCCAGGCTTGCATCCTCCCAGGACCTGCACCAGCCCACGAGGATCTGCCCTCAGGGCTTGTCAGACCCAGTCACACTTGACTTAGGGCAGGAATTGTGTAGGGGGATTCACAGTGGTAGTCAGGCCTTAATGTTACTCTGCTGGACTCAGTGAGTCTGAGTGGCTTGTGGCTGAGTCTTGTGACACCTGTCCTGGTCTCTCTCCTGCCTCTGGGTGCCAGAAGGCTGGGGACAGTGAGCCCTGTCCTTTAATGCCCTTGTCATTTGGCATTTGCCCGCAATCATCCTGAAGGCTCTGGGATGAGTGAACCATTTTTTCAGCCATTCCCACATGGTCTACCTATGCGGGATCCTGAGGCTGTGATCTCATGTCCTGGGAAAGCAGCAAAACCTGCTCCCAGTTCACTGTCTTGAGTCAACTGTCTATAAAGACCAACTGTCACCAGACCAAGGTGCCTGGAGACCTGAGCCTTCAGCGTTCTGTTTGGACCTGTCACCAAGGAAGTGAGGTCATGCACTGGGGTCCACAATTTGGCCTTCCTCTGTGATACCACCTTTATTTTTGTTGTGGAACAAATCTATGTCCTCCTTAGAAACAACAAGTTAAAATGTTAGAAAACAGTGTATACATTTAGACTTTGCTGCACTTTGAAAATTTTAATGCAGCAAACATGTAGATGCTTCAGATGTGTCAGGCTGGGTGCCAAACACAAATGCCCATCCAAAGGATCCATTGTCTTGGAGGATGAAAGACATTTTCTTCTGTTAAAGATTCGTCAAATGTTAGGATGACTTTCTTTCTTGGGCTTATATTAGTTTAATTTCAGTTCCATTAGGAAGCAGAATACCCATAATAATTTTACCAAACAATGTGAAGGTCTCATGTTCTAAACCCCATATATCCAGGGGAGGAGGATTCATAGCCAGTTTTACTCTCATGTGCTTAGGAAAGATGATTTATTCATCCTTAGATGTTCAACTCAGCTATACACTGTAGTGCTCCAAACTCTGACCTCCAGGGAGAGGGGACAGCAGGTGGTGAGTACAAGGGGAGGTGACATCATCACTCCATACTGATGTACACATGTGCATCACTCCTGGAGAAATTGTCTTCTAGCTGCTGCTGTCACTTTCTTTCCTCCCATCCCATTCAGACCATGGGCTTTGTGTCCCAGATGGGTAGTTTCCCTTTCCTAGAGGGGATGGTGCTGAACCTTTTCAGTTGTAATACTCTTTGGTTGGTCTCCTTGAAGCAGTGTTTCCATGCTGGGCTCTCTCTGTGCTGCCAACACCCACTATTATGTGGCTGAACCAAGCACATGCACCTGTCTCCTATCTTGTGATGGCCATTTTTTTTATATTTTTGGGTCAGACTTCAAAAGGAAGCTGCCACACTCATTCTTACACAAGCATTTGAGTGGATACTGACATTTATTTCAAAGACAATGCATCATATTGCTGGATATGGATAACTTAGAAATTCTTGCTGTATCTTTGGAAGCAGATGTTTAAATCAGAGTTATGTGGTTTCTTTTTTATTTTGTTTTGTGTTATTATGCTATACTATATTATGCTCTGTTATGTTATATTATGTTATAGGGTGGTGAGGATTTTTAAAGTCCTTCAGGGTGTTTTCAGTACTTTCTGCTTTGGTGTTGTATAACCAACCTGATGAACTTTGAGAATATCAAAAACTTTGAAGAGTTTTTTTTTAGAAAATTTAAAGAGGAAAACACAATCAGGGATGTTGTTGTACACCTGTCATTCCAGGCCTCTGAGGCAGAAAATTTGTGGTGAGTTTTAGGTCATCCTGGGCTACAAGGGAAGATCAAGGTCAGACTGAACTGCATAGCAAAACCTTGTCTGAAGAAAAAAGGAAAGAAGAAAGAGAGCAAAAAAAGATAAAAATGAAAAGTCCAAAATTGACTTTCTAGTGAGAAATCTTTGTGAGGTTCTCTTGCATGTGTACTTTAGTCAGCACACCTAGCATAAGGTTTACCATCATGGAGACATTGATGTGCTTCCAGGTGTTTGTACTCTTTGAATTTTTAAAGGCTTTTTACTTAGATGACTGCAGATATGCTGCTGAATATATCCTCTTAGGATTTGGGTAGTTCAGTATGAAGAGATTTTGATCAATTTTTTTTTCTGTCCTAAATTTATATTTAGTACCAGAATTTGAGCAAGGGATTACTATTTTTATTTTGAAATAATAATAAGAATCATATAAAGATACACTTTTTAAGTGTATAAAAAGATAAAATGAATATAGATTAATAGTGATTAATGTACCTTGTTCAGTGACTTCTGAGATTTCTTAAAGATCATTTGGAAAAGCTTTGGTTTGGTACAAATTTTAAGACATGGTCTCACTAATTTTCTAAATGTCCCAGGCTAGGCTTAAACCTTTCCTCATCATTTCTTCCTCTCCCAGAGTCCTGGGATTACAGGTGTGTATTATCCTGAGTTGGCAATTGGTAGCAATCTTGTGTATTCATGCAATAAAATGTTTGGCTTTGATCTTCAGACACTTTGTAGATGGAGTCACTCTAGTTAAGCTGTCCACCACTTTCCAGGCCTACAGCTTCTTTCACAGTAACTAGAACTGAAAATCTCATTAACACTTTTAGTAGATTCTCTGCTTTTCTAACTGTGGTCAGCAGGCACTTCAGAAGATCACTCCAAATGCCTTCTGCACTAGGATTGCACTAGGATTGAGGCTTGGTGTCTTTGAAGCACATTCTCTGTTTTTTTTTTTTTTTTTTGGATTCCTCATGGATTTTGATGATTGTTTGAAGTCAAATCACAAGAAAGGTGGGAAGGTTAAAGCTACTTGGGGCACACTCCCCTCCAGAAGGCCAGGCCAGTGTAAAAATTTATTTTGCCTCCTGGTGTCAGTTGCAAGGTTTTGTTGTTGTTGTTGTTGTTGTTGTTGTTGTCATTCAATTTCTAGGATTTGAATACAGAGCTTTGCATTGGCTTCTTTGTCTTCACCTTTTAACACTTTTCTTGTTTTGAGCCAGGTCCTTAATAAATGGCTAAATTGCTGAGGCTCACCTTGAATTTGTGATGCTCCTGACTCAGCCTTCCAGACTGCTAGGATTACAAGGCACACCACCAGACCCGGTCTCATCATAGTGTTGTTAAAAAATTATTGGCTGAGCAAGGAATGGTGAAAATGCCTGTAATGCCTGTACTCAAGTGGCTGAGGCAGCAGGATTCCTGGGACTTCCAGACAAGCCTGCAAATATTCTGAGTTCAGCTCAGGCTACAATGACACAAGGAGACCCTGACAATAAAAAGAAAATGAAAAAATAGGGAAGAAAAGGAAAGGAAAGGAAAAGAAAGCAAAGAAGAAATAAATAAAATGCCTAGTGATTTTGTCACTTGCTGTGCATCTGGGCAAGCTGTTTTAGTCTGTGGTCCTTTTCTTCCAGTGTAAAACCCTTTTGACTACTGTTACTTTATAGTACCTGGAAACTAGTATTTTGATGCCTCTACTTTTAATGTTCTTTCTATGGCTATAGGATGACTCTTTGTACTTCCTTGTGAATTTTCATATTTTTTTATGTTTCTAGGAAAATGGCACTGATACTTTGACAGGAATGGCACTGAAACCCCTGGTTGCTCTGGGTAGCATGTACATTATAACATGAATTCTTCCCATCCGTCATCACAGTATGGCTTTTCTTCTGTTAGTGCTCTTCTACTTATTGCATTCCAAGAAGATGTGAGTTTGCTTCAATTTCCCTAATCATTAGTTATTTTTGATTATTTTTGAAATGAATTGTGTTCTTTGTATTTGAGACTACAATTTGTTTGTACTATGTAGTACTGAATTGATTATGGCATGTTGCTCATGTATCCTGCAATTTAAGTGATTTGGGAATTTGTTCTATAAGGTTGTCAATGGAGTTTAAATTTCTTATATACAATGCTGCACCCTCAGGAGAACTGCAACAACAATTAATTCTTCCTTTCTGATTTGGAAGGCTTTGCTTTCTCTTTCTGGATTAAATTCTATGGCCAGGACTTTGAGTACTGTATGTTGAAAAGAGTTGCAAGCCTTTTCTCCTTCCTGACCCTAGAAGCTAAGCTTGCAGCTTGTCAGCCCCTGAGCACCATGTCAAGGATGGAGCTTGTCATGGTGTGCTGAGGTCCATTCCTCCTACTTATAGTTTATGAATGATTTTTACCATGAAAAAATGGTGACCTTTTGAGCTTTTTAAAGCTGTTTTTCAAAATCTCTTCAGGGGTTAGCTGTGCCTCATGCTGTGAATGTGGTAAGCGACACTTAATAGTTTGTGCGAGAGGGAACATTCTTGCACCACTGAGATTGAGCCCAGTGTTGATCGTGTTGGTTAATTTTGAACATGCTGGTGAGTTAATGTGGCAAACATTTAGCTGAATACTTTTGTGTATGTTCGTTAGGAATATTAGCCAACAGTGTTTTCATTTATTTTATTTTTAACACATTATTGTCTGGCTTCATTCTCAGGATGACTTGTCACTTAAAAGAAGTTGGTGGTGGTTTTTTCTTCAACTTGATGGAAGAATTGAAAAAGAATCAGTATTCATTCTTTATCACATACTGGATAAAATTCACCAGTGCATGTATTGTATCCTAGCTTTGTTGTTGTTATTAAGCAGCTGTGATGTTTACCCATTGCCTGTTCTCCTTATTGCTCTGTTCATCAGAGTGTTTCCTTCTGATGCGTGTGCTTTGGGGACATCAATGGACACCACATATCCTTTAAGGGTCATGTCTCATTTTATTTATAGATGCTACCATTTACTTTTGTATCTTCAAACTATCTCCATAATATATAATTTTGTGAGTAACTCCTTTCAGTTACTCAGTTTTTAATGCACACTCTTTCAGGGTTTGGTTACTGCTGGAGGAAACTGGGCCTGGTGAGGGCCTGGTCTCTTATTTAAGGCTTTGTACCCTGATGTGCCTGCAGTGCCTCCATCTCCTGGTCTGCACCCTGTAAACACCTGTGCTGTTCCATAGCTATGGTGAGTCGACATGTGGCAGTTCAGATCTGCACCCGGGTGGAAAACATTCAGTCAATTTGAGCTCTGTAACAACTGACCTTCTCATACAGAGCTCCCCTGAGTGAGATAGGGGGCTTCGGGCATGTAGGGAGGAGCTCTGGAACCATTCCAACTCTCTCCTCTCCAGTGTGGAGTGTGTGGTGCTTTCCTTAGAACTCACTAATGGATGAGGCAGCCTGGACTGGGCCCTTTTTAGCCCTGGTTCCTGCTAGGTACCATGGTGTCTTACACCTATGCCTGGACCTTCTCTCTGACTTCAGATATCCACAGAGATCTGAGAAGACTCAGTCTTTCTCTACCAGGCTCTAACTCTATGCTGAAGCTGCAGGTGCAATATCTGTGTCCCTCAAATTCATCTTATATATATTTAACCTGGAAATTCCACTTCTAAGGGTCATTATAAAAAATGAGATTGATAGACACCATATTCTCTTCTTAGTCAGTTAAGGTGTGGACAGTTAGAAACCATGAATGTTCCACAGCACAGCTGCTGAGTTAATTATAAATGACATCCACTCAAAATGCTGAAAGAAGGCCATGTCCCTGATCTTTCCTGAGATGGAAGAGAGCTTGTGTCCTGGCCTCTCTACACCAGCAGTGAAGAGACACAGGCCTGCACAGCAGGTGAGGACAGGAGAGAGGAGCTGGTCAATGGCAGACCTCTTATCCTGGGAGGGATGCCTTTGGGGTTTTTCCATTGCATTATTTATAGTTCTCCACTCAATATTACTTCTCTCCTGTTCAATTCACTTAAGAATAAATAGTTGGTATTTTCTTGAATAGGTGAGTGGAAATGAATGACTTAATTTTCTTTTATCTGTAATGTAGGATAAGCATATAGAAGAACATTCAAGCGTCACTTTATAGATATATAAAATAAGGAGTCTTTTTATTCAGAAAGGCAACACATCGTTCATGACTAACTTTTAAACCCCCACCACATAAAGCCATGTGGATCCCGCTGGGGTGGGTGTCCTATGCTCCCTACCTGAGAAGTCACTGTGCTCATCTGTTTCTGGTAGAGGACACCCAGAATCTTCTTCAGAGTCTCTTTTTCCAGCAAGGAGGACTTGAATCTTTCTGTGCTCAGGCCAAGCAGGGAGTGTGCAGCATGCAGAGGAGCCAGCACCTCCTGCCTTACACCCATTTCCACCACCGCATCCATGCTGCAGCCCTTCAGGCCCAATAAGGTAGAGCCACCAGGGTGCAGCAAAGTCTCTGCCACCTCAGCCCCAGGGGACTCAACTCCTGGGTCCTGGCCTCAGAGTCCACTAGGCTCCAGGCTCTGCCCTGGGATGGACATACATAGTGGGCCAGACACACCATCAGTGCCTTGGGACTAAGTCCATTTTCCACAGTGACCCTTCCATTCTGCAAATTTTGATCCTTTCCTTTCTAAATGAGGCTACAGCCTTGGAGACAAAACCCCACACATTAGCATTACTTTTTGTTTTTCTTTCTTTTTCCTGCTTTTCTTCTTCTCCTTCTCCTTCTCCTTCTCCTTCTCCTTCTCCTTCTCCTTCTCCTTCTCCTTCTCCTTCTCCTTCTCCTTCTCCTTCTCCTTCTCCTTCTCCTTCTCCTTCTCCTTCTCCTTCTCCTTCTCCTTCTTCTTCTTCTTCTTCTTCTTCTTCTTCTTCTTCTTCTTCTTCTTCTTCTTCTTCTTCTTCTTCCTCTTCCTCTTCCTCTTCCTCTTCTTCTCTTCATCTTTGTCTTTGTCCTTGTCTTGGACTTCTTAGTCTTCTTCTTGGTTTCTTTGTTGCTTTAAGCATATATTTAGAGGTGCATTTTGCCAAAAACCTTTCTTTGTCTTTTCACTTTCCAGTTAACTCAAGTTTTTACAGATTTCTACTGCAGTTCTCATTCTATGTGTTTGAATGCTCAGAATCCATTCTGCGGCTTGGTAGAATGAGGGAAATAAAGCAGAAGCTGCACTTGGGGAAGATTCTGTGCATTTTAGCATATCGTACAACAACCCCTGACTCATGGCTTTTTACCTCGAAAATATGGACTTCAGCAGTAAGTGAGTCTGCCACAGACAAAATGAGTTTTCTGTATGTATTTCAAACAATCTCATTTCCCCTCAACTTGTGAAGCACATGGTATAAGTTTCTTATGGCCAAACTTGAAAAATTATTTCTAGTACATGAAAGGATGCCACTGATCCTCAAATCATGACAGAACTTTCTTGTAAACATATAGTCAGATCCACACTCTGGCAGACAGAAGCTAAGAGAGTCAGAGATGGCTGGCACAGATAGAAACACCTCAAAATTGTCAACTACCAGTTGCAACAAGCAGGAACCACGTTGCTGAGCTTTCACTGTTGGGTGATGGAATTGCGTGGTGGGTTTTACACTAGGTTTTATGAGGCAGCTCAGTAAATCTAGGTTGCTGCCTGGATCCCCCTTCGTGCAATGCAATACAAACAGAAAGTCATGAACATGCATCATTTATTTGAAAATTTCTATTGCAGTTATGAAAGATGTATGCATAAGAGGCCACATCTCTGCCATAGCAGACCTACCCATGTGTACTACCACCATATCTTGTAAAGGGTCAGTTTATTTATACAAAATGCAGAGTTATGTTCTCAGCCTTGATCTTCCAGACTGGTGCATTTCTTGAAGGGAAATAATTTCTGGAAGGGAATTTCTTGAAGGGAAGTCATCAGTCATCCTTGAAGGGAAGCTAAATGATTTAGTTTGAGTAAACTTAAAGTATGTTGCTCTGCTTCTGTGTGACATCCTCGCTGCCAGACATGAGGAAGGCAATGAGTGGGATCTGCTCGAGATTTAGCTCCAGAGGGACACATTTTGCACAGCTGTGTCAGGCAGGGCTCTCCGTCACCTGACTGGCCATTTCCCAGTGCTGTCTCTGGCTCTGGGAGGTGCTGGACTGCAGTGAAGTTTCCCAGTGTACTGGCTGGCCCTGGGGAGACCTTGTCATGCCATGAGTTTGTCATCCTTAGCCCTGCACATCTGTGGCCCTGGGGCCAGGTCAAGGATCCCCCCAGCTGCAGTGAACAGCATCATCCAGACAGCTCTCCTGTGCGTACTCTATGTGGAGGCTAGCAAGGGTCCCAGTTCATTCCTGCTTCAAAGAGTACTGTGAATCAAACTCTTGAAAATTTGTGCAGCATTCTGTGTGGGAGAAAACTCTATTCTTAGTCCTAGGAGTTCTGGGGAAGGCTGTTTAGAGCTCTGATGGGAGCTGCAAGATAGGGCTGTGCTCTGCCCCCGATGTCCTTCCCATTGTTGTTCAGCACCTGCCTTAAAATGTGTCATTGGATGGGGAAACAACACATTTCAGGGATGTGTGCCTGCATGAAACCTGTTTAGGAGGCTCAGTGTTTTGTGTGCTTGTTGGCCATGTCTGGTGATTCACTTTGAGTTAGAAGAATTTGCCATTTCCCTCACAAAATGGACTCATGAAACCTCTTTCACACTTGTAATAAAAACCATCTATCTGACTATTGGCTGTAAAGAAAGGTTTCCTGTTTTGGTTTTTACATTATTGTTGTTTTTCAAATGCAATGAATCTGCCCTTGTAGCTCCCGTTGTATCACTTAAATCCCAGAAAACACTTTTAGAAATGAAAAGATCAGTACATACACAATGCTGTCTACATTTTCCCTGTAGACTTTTTTTTTAGGATTTTCTCTTCTTTCAAAGAGCAGTAGCAGCCAGTCTCCTCCAGGAATGTTTGGCCAAACAGAATCTGATGCACTGATATGAAAGACCAAGGGTAGTAAATCACAGTGAGAGAAAGGTCAGCACAGGGTGGTGACTAGCAGGAGAGAACAGGGATATGGATGGGTCCAACACTGAGCTGAAAGCTGGAACTCAGCAGATGTAAAGATTGTACCAACTGACGATGTGCTTATGTTTGACTCAACTGAACATGTGGAAACTAATGAAATCTTAACTTAAAATTATCTTAGAATTTAAAGTTTTAAAGAACTATAGATTTACGAGTAGAAATGAAAACTGAGAAACAGAAGAGGTAAAGGGAAGGAGAAGCGAGGGGCAGGTGCTTTGCAGGACTTGAGCCCTAAGTGGAGCTCAGGACACCTGTCATGGAGCCAGCGAGAGACCTACCTTGGAATTCCACCAGACCGGGTATCTGACCTTGATTTTCAGATTGATCCCAGAGCTGGTGAGGTCATTGGAGGTGAGGCTGGCACACGATTTGTAAGTAGACCTTGAGCTCTGTCCAGTACCAGCCCTGCTTTAGAAAAATCCCCAACTGTCCTTGCTCCTTGCAAGCCGCATGCCTCCCAGGGCCTGTCAGGGACAGCTCTGTGCCCAAATCCACCCCAGGAAAACTTCCCATTCTCCCTGACCCCACTCAATTCTGCATGCCTCTGTGTTGCAGGATGCCCCAAGTCTGAGAGTTTTTCTCCCTCTAAAGTGCCCCGTGTCCTCCTCAGAAACCAACAGACTCAGACCAATTCCTTCTCACTGTAGTTCTCATTTTCAGTGAGCTAGGCTTGGCCCAACTCAATCAGATTAAGTTGAGCTGATTGTACCACCTTGCTTAACAGCACCTGCCAGGACCCAAGAAGAGAAACTCTGATCCTGAGGAGGACAGGTGTAAGCAGCACTCCAGGTCTGGCCTCCCGCCCAAACTGCCCTCCCAGGGTATCCTGTGTGCTAACCATAATCAGCCCTTGCTCACAGAGATCTCTGGACAGTGCTGTGACCACCTGTCCTCCACTCTTCACGAAGCCTCAAATGCAACTCCCTTTTTCACCCTTGAGGCCTGTTGCCTCTGTGAGAAAGAGAGTGGCGTCTGCAGTGTTACTTTAATCATGGGTGCTCAACAGGGTGCTGCTCTATAACTATCTGAAAAGTGAGTGGATGGTGGGAGTGCCTCCTGCCTGCCTTTTCTCCACCTTCAGTTCATATACGGATGCATCACCCCATTCTGTGTGCCTTTATGGGACTCCCCTTCCCCTATTTAATGTCCATGTGTACATAGGCCAAGAATTAGGGACACTCACTGTAATGTGGGTAGTACCTGATCAGCTCTCCAGGGTGACTGTGTGGCCTTCATAATATGGAAGCACAAGAGACCAGAGTTTGCATCTGCTCTGGTCATTGCATCATGCTCAATGCCTGGTACATTGATAATTTCAGGTGCCCATCAGCTCCCTCCATGATGGCTGTGTGGAGCTGGGTCATCTGGCATCTCCCAGAGATTCTTGCTCTGGATACAATGGAAACACATGGAATGACTTCCCAGTGTCCTTCAAAGTGAAGACAATAGCTCCACCCAAGAGATGGGTCCCTGGTAAGAGGCAAAACTATCCCTTGGGAAAGGAAAAACTGCAATGAAGCCAGGGTCCCTGGTGTGAGCAGATCTAGTTTTAGACCCAACTCCTCCTTCCTACTTCCCTTGTCAATTTAGACAAGACACAATGCCTCTCAGTTCCTTTCCAATGTGTCCCCCTGAACTATGGCATCTGCTTCCTAGAGACATCATCAGTAGTGAGAGATGACACTTTCAAACCTTGTGGGCTGGTGTCATGTGTACACAGGATACAGAATTAGAGGTGAATTCCATGAAGGAGTGGTGGGGAGGTGAACACAGTGCACACAAGCCTGGTTCCTGCTGTATGGTGGTGGAAATTACACTCACCTCTTGGACATGTTTCCCTGGTGGCATCATGAGGGAGCAGAAGTTCATCAGATCAGCCATCATTATGTTCCCTAAGCATCTGAATTTCTTCTATGTATTGGTGTTGTGGCCTCAAGTCAGGACCTCACACAGGCTAAGCAAGCACTATGGATGCAGATGCACCCCCAAATCTACCAGCACTGTGCCTACATTCACACCTGTGTGTCACCACACCCATGGCAAGGGTGCTCAACTGCTGACAGCTTACCTTCTGATGTCCACCTCCTGAGTAGCCCATTCCTTGAGAGTGGGTCACACATAGTGAATTTTGTTCTGGTTTGTATTAGTTGGGGTAAAATTGAGCTCAGGTCCTCACGCATGGTAGGCAAGTGCTCTATCTTGAGCTCTCTCCCCAATTCCTTACTTGTTCTTAATAACAGAACATGGCAGATGTAATGGGATGTGACTATCAAGGTTCACGCATAAAATGACTGTGACCAACTTCCTTCTCTCTCCCTCGTCTGTTTTTCCTTCCTTCCTCTCTGTTTCATTCTGTCTTCCTCTCTAAATCTCTGACTATCTCTGTATTTTCCCTGAAAGGCTGACTCTTTGCAGAGAAAAAGGGTAACAGATAGAGGAGACATCAGACCTCCATACTGTGTTCCTGCCTGTTAGCAAGATAGAGAGCCTGAGAACAGACTCTGCCACAGCAGTGTTTCCACTGAGCGTGCAGGAGAAACTATGTGGAAACTAGTCAGGAGAAACTATGGCGGATCCTGCAGCAGCAACTCCTAAATTCCTGACCCACAGAACCTGAGAGAACTGAAGTTTACCTGTTTGTACCTAAGTTTGCAGCCACTCATTCATCAGTGGTCACTGATGCGCTATAGCAGATGTGAGGTTCTGCCCCCAACACTGTCCCTCGCCAGGCCTTCTGTTCTCGCTTCTCATCTCTTTCTTGACTAAAAAAAAATTGACTTTGAATCTCTAAATTGTTGGTCCTTTGTCTTCTGCCACTCAGACTCAACTCTTTACAGCATTAGAGCCCACATGTCTCAGGTTCAGGCATCAGTTCCATCTCAGTGAGGCTGTTCAGATGCCCCCATGTAGTGACTTTGACCTCTGTGTGCCTTTGCTTTATTGGGATATAGTGCTGGGTCTTCTCTTCCACTACATTCTGCAGTGGTTTGTCCCTCTCCTCCAACCTTCCAGCTTCTGGGTGGCCAGTGACATATTGTCCTGTTTTGTGTTGGTGCCAGCCTAGTTCAGCCCAGGAATAAGGTAAAAATTTGAGACATGTAGATTGAATGAATCAGATCACTTTTCCTCTGAGCAACCCAGTGGGTGCCCATGGCATCACTGTGTGTGTGTGTGTGTGTGTGTGTGTGTGTGTGTGTGTGTGTGTGCACATGTGTGTGTATCCCTTGGGATGCTGCTTGAAATCAGTCCCACATGTTCAGGCTCAGGCACCAGGAGCCTGGGGGCTGCTTTTCTAATGCCTTTGGGAGTGGGCTGGGTCCTGTGCTAGGAGGTTTTTCACCTTTGGACTTCTCCCCCATCCTCTTCACTCTGCTCATGTCCTGTGCCTTGGGCCTGGCATTGTCCCTCTCTGGGAACTGGTTCTGAAATGTCCATCAGGAGTGGAATAACACATATAGTCCTTTACTGTCCAGTTTCTAGCATGCTCAGGGGTGAGGCACTAGAGGGTCACATGTGGTTTTCTTCACCTGGGCACTGTCCCCATCCACACCTACCTGTAATTTGATACCATCCCTACTAAGGGCATCATCTTCAGGTTACCTCAAATTGCCATTGTCACATGCAGTCCAATTGGTACTGCAAGGCCTGGACTTACAACTCACCACTCACTGTCACTGATGCCTTGCCCCAAGCCTGTGACACTTTATAGGCCCACTTGGTTCAGAGACCATGGAAAAACTTTCTATCATCCATTGAATTCAGGAGCTACACCTTAGCTCACACTGGGGCACCCACATGCTCACCTATTTCTTTGTGGGAAAGCTAATGGCTGCTGAATCAGTGACCTAACCTCTCCTGCTGCCCAGCCCCCAGTGGCAGCACAGTGAAGCCAGGACTTGGGGGAGTAACTTCAGCCTGGAGCATTTATAGCATGGAGCAACCAATCAGCTGGCCTGTGTGAAGGCTGCAGAGGTTTACACCATTACACAGTGGATCTGTGACTGAAGACAGCACCCCAGCTCCTGAGGAGTCATGGAGAGCTTTTGGGTCACCACAATCTACCCCAGCCTGGCCAGGAGCCTGGTGGATTCAAGTTCTGGGCTGGTTTTTACTGCCTGAGACCTAAGGCCACTGCTGTTTCCCAGTGCTCATTCCTCCAGCTTTTTTGCCCCCTTGACCATTATGTTTCTTTTCTTATGAACACAGCCCATTCTAAATTGGGCTGTGTTCATGTGTCTTGTACTTTGACTGAACTACTGGGTAAGAACTAAGACTTATAGGTGGTGACATGCTGAGCCAGATTTTATGCAAATTTACTCTGTCCAGAGAAGAGGATATAGGCAGCCATATTCATGATATTGCGTGGAAATAAACCACAGGGGAATTCAATGGACATGCTGCGTGCGACACTGCACTTTCCACACTGGGTTACAGACTTTCCTTGGAACACATAGTGCCTCACATTTTAATGGTATTACAACTATAATACTTTACTTTTGTGATTTTTTTCCTGTTAAGCACTTATAAATTAAAATTAATAATTTATCATTGGAAATATCTAAAGTATAAATATGGGTGTGATACTCCCATGGTGC
The DNA here is from genome assembly GCF_034190915.1 of Cavia porcellus. NCBI lineage: Eukaryota > Metazoa > Chordata > Mammalia > Rodentia > Caviidae > Cavia > Cavia porcellus. Next base: position 9,339,532 of record NW_026947515.1, read on the forward strand.
TGCTCTGTAACAAAAGAAAGTGTGTTTGTCTTCTTCATATGAAATAGATATGAAATGACCTACATTGACGTGTATTTGTTTATAAAGCCAGGAACATAATTAAGAAAACAAAGAATCCAAAGAATTACAAAAAATTCCTGAATTCTTTTTCTATGCCCTGCCAAGAGTTCATGAATACGTGAATGGGAAATTGATGCAATCTGTCTGGATTTTCCCTTCTCAGACAAGGCAAGATTAAACAGTTACTTACAGCAGGGTAAGGCAGAGGAGAAACACAACTGCAGTGATGCAGAAAAGGTAGGACAGGTAAATTACAAGGACATAGGATGAGTGGTGGCCAGGATATAGTAGGAAGGAAAATAAGAGAAAATATATTTGTGTAGTGAGTTGATGAAAATGTTCTGGAAGAGGATACTAGTGAAGGTTTCACAATATGGAGAATGCACTAAATCGTACCAAACTCATCAACTGAAAAAACAATAAACCCTTAAATTTCATTTACAATGATTCTATCACTGCCAGCCCAGAATAGAATAATAATAAATAGAATAATAAGTAAATCTAGAAGAGAGGGGAATGGCAGGTGTGGGTCAAGAGCTGCCTGCAGGTAGAGGTCAAGAGATGACTCCTGCTGGGGAGCCACCAGGGGATCCAGCTCTGCAGCTGGTGGAGAAAGGAAAAGATGTGCCTGCTCTTGCTGTGGGGCCAGAGCTGGTGAGGGAGCTGCAGGTGGAGCTGGCATGAGCTCTGCGGGTACAAATTCAGCATGCACTGGAATTGCCTCTGCAGTTGCAGGAGAAGGAAACATCACTGATTTTCCAGGTACTTCTTAAGGCCAAGCCTTCCCACTGCCTGTCAAAGGCAGCTGTGTGCATGAACACAGCCCCAGTAAAGCATACCAGACTGCATCCCCACACTGACTGCTGAGAGGATCATGTTCCTGTGTCTCCCATCATCTGGGCACATTGCTGAGTTCAATAGCACATTCCATCCTCTCAAAGCTACAACCCACATCCCAGGGCTCCTTACCTTGTGACTTAGACACCAAGGACTTAGGAGGCTCCAGATGGCCCATGAGAAACTTGGCCTGGGGATCCACCTTGGAGTTCAGCTCCAGTGAGGAGTCAAGCACCAGAGATGCAGATCTAGAGCTAAAAGCTAGGTAGCAAAGCAAGAGGTCTGGCCTCTATTCTAACACTACCTACACAGGTTACCTTAGCAAGAGGCACATGGATCTCTAGCCCAGCTAGTTCAGTGTCCGCTCTCACACTCTACCAACTACAGTGTGGTAGTGTGGGCCTTGGGATCCCTGAGAGGCTGACAGAATGCTCTGTGGGAGGGAGTCCTTGCTTACTGGTATGACACCACTCCCTTCTTTAGGGAAGCGTGACAGTTTCCCCCTACTCTTACCCACTGCAGGTCAGCTCAACAAAGGCAAAGGCTGATATCTGCCATGTCTTTGCTCTCAAGGGATCAGGGTTGGTGTTCCATGAATATCTGAGAAGTGAGGAGTCATCAATGTCTATCCCAACTTTCTGCAGTGTCTAGATCAGACAAAGATCTGCTGCCCAGTTCTCTTGGTCTCTGTAGAACTCCTCCTACATGGTCTGTAACCACTACTAAGGTTGGCCTTGGACAGAGAAAGACTTCCTTGAGGTGAACAATATCTGTTCTGCTGCCAATGCTGACTCAGTGGCCTCCAAAGAACATCAAAACTCAAAAGGGCACAGGTTGCACCTGTTCTGCTTACAAGATCATGGACAATACTCAGAAAAGTGTCTTCACACAGGGTGTCTTCCTGTGTATTTTGGCTTGATGACACCCACCCACTTTGCAATGATACCTGTAGGCCATGGACACTTTGCCATCCCTAAGAATTCCTGCCCTGAGCATACCCTGAATCACCTTGAGTGACTCTCCAATCTCCTTTTCAAGGAATAGAACAGTTTTCCCCATGTGTTTGTGTCAGTGAGGTGGGTGGAAGGTCATCCCTGGGAATCAGGACAGCCTCTGTAACAAGTCTTCATGGGGCCAAGGCCACAGCTAATCCCTTGCCATGGAACCCCTATTTCATCCTCAGTGAGCCTGCACTCTGCATCCACTCAGCACCCCACAGTTCAGTGTTGTAAACCGAGACTGAGGTGCTTGCACATGGCCAGGACTTGAGTACATAGGTGGCCACATCCCGCAAGGTTGCTCAGATGAGAACTTAACTTCCCTGTATCTGAACTAGTCCTGGACTCAGTGTTTATGAGTGACTGGTGGTTGAGCCTAAGGATATGTGTTCTGGGCTTCCTCTTGTCTCTGGGTGCCTCTGGGAACCTCTGTGTGCCACTGAGTACTGGCCTGAGTTGCTGGCAGCTGGGTTGTGGGAAGCCGCCTATGATGGCGCCCATTTCCTGCTTCCGGGTTCTTCCCGGCCTGAACAAGCCCGCCAAATTGTCATGTCTGCCCAGTTACCCGTGACGCTAGCCTATCAGCTTGTTAGATGCGCTTCTCTGTGATTGGATACTGCTTCCCCTTATAAGAGTTTGTTCCTGCCCCCAATGGGCAGAAGAGGAACCAACGTTGAGGGTGGCGGACCTTGTTAGGTCCAGTTCGCTGTACGCAATAAACTTTGAGAGCTGATCCTGCTCGAGTCTGGCCTCCTGTCTCCCACGGCTCCAGTCAGCTGGTGGCCCATACGGGGAAAAAGGTAAAAGACTCAGCGACGTGCCTCTTCGGCCGGGAGGTGCGATTGCTGTCGCCTGCAGTACGATGGAGGACCTGGCCCAATAACAACGGAAGGCCCCGAGCGCCTCTTCTCTTCACCCTGATCAGCTACGTGAGATACAGCGGTTCCCGGGACAGGTGAGTACTGGATCGCCTGGATTGGGTGGACGCACCTAACAGATTTTGAGCGCCACACGGGTGGACGCCGGTCTCTTTTTTTCTTTGCATTTGTTTCGCTTTCACTTCGCCATTGTGGGCAACGCTGTTCGCAAACCCCTCGCTGACTCCCTAAGAGTCCTGCTGCGGATCCGAGGCATCTACATAAACCGGGTCACCCTTTCGAGATTTCTGGCCTGGTTTTGGCCCACGGGCTCTCTAACTCTCCCGTCATGGGAGAAGTTAGGAGGGGATCTTAGATGCGCCCGAGAAGAGGGCTGCTTGGATCCCATGGTTTTACCCCTGTGGGAACAGATTAGGGCTTGTCTGATGGACGAACGAACCCCCGGGCTTTGTTCAGCCCGAAAGGCTCTTGACAAAGCTCGATCCGAGTGCTCGGAGGAGTCCGAAGTCACACCTGACTTTGGGCCTCCAGAGAAACACAAGGGCTCCGATTCTGATTGGGATTCAGAAGGCTCAGAAGAGGAGGTCGTCTTTGCTAAGCATGACCCTCCTACACTGTTAAAAGAGGAACTTAGGGCTCGGGAAGATAAAAAGGGGAACCAAACACCACCCTGCCCGAGCTACTCCGCTTTGCGGGAGAAACTTAGGTCCTTCCGCTCCTTGGCAAGTTCGCGACCCATGGTCGCCCCCTTCAGGGCGCCAGGCCCTACTGCACCGCCGTGGCCGGAAGAGGAGTTGCTCCCTGGGCTGCCACCTCCACCCGTGGCCGCCAGAGGGCGCCCACAACCTATGGCACCGCCCTGGTTAGAGGGAGAGCTACTTCCTGGGTTGCCTTCTGTGCCCCCATCTGGGGAGGGAGGAGGACGTTCCTTCCACCAGAGGGTATGGTCGCGGCTTCCCTTTGAGTGTTCCGGTCTCCATGCATTCCCGGTACAAGTAGGAGGCAGGGGAGGAGGAGGATATTATGAGCCCTTAGAAATTAAACAACTTAAAGCTATCAAGGACGCAGTTTCAGCTTATGGGCCCAATGCGCCATTTACCATGGCGCTTTTAGAGGCATTGGCAGGTCTGTGTGATCTCTTCACCTCAACAATCTATTGGTGTTAACCCGAGAGGACTGCGCCCAAATCATATTTGGCAAATGGATGTTACACACATCCCAGAATTCGGAAAACTCAAATATGTACATGTTTCGGTTGACACCGCTTCTCAGGTTATGTTTGCTTCGGCAGAACCTGGAGAAAGGGCCACCCATGCTATTAATCATTGTCTTGCAGCCTGGGCTGCTTGGGGAAAGCCCAATATATTAAAAACAGACAATGGTCCTGCTTACACCAGCAAAACTTTTGTAACATTCTGTCAACAAAAGGATGTTGTCCTTAAGCATGGCATTCCATATAACCCTCAAGGACAAGGCATCATTGAACGGGCACATCGGACACTCAAGGGTGTCTTACAAAAGCAAAAAGAGGGGATAGGCCATGGCCTAATGCCCAAAGGAAGAATATCATTGGCACTCTTTACCATAAATTTTTTAAACCTTAATCACAATAATCATTCCCCTGCCATGGAGCACAATAACCTGTCCCCGGCCGACAAAGGGCTGGTGAGATGGAAAGATGTCCTTACAGGACAATGGATGGGCCCGGATCCAGTGGTTAGCTGGACCCGAGGTGCGGTTTGTGTCTTCCCACAGGAACCAGGCTGTGAACCACTGTGGGTCCCGGAAAGATTGACGTGAGCAGTAAACTCCCCACCAGTTCCTGATAAAGCACAGGAGAATAAGCCCGCGGACACAAGTCAACTCGACCCTTCTGGGACCGACGCTCAGCGCCCGAGACCATCTACAAACTAAAATGTCTGGTTTGGAGCCTTTTCTATTCTGTGGGTTCCTATTAATCACCCCTGTTCGCACAAATTTGACCAACACTGTTAAAAATATGACAGCTTGGCTGCAAGACACCTACCTACCTAAGTTTCACAATTTGTCCCTCATAGTCGGTCAGGAACTTGACAATATGGACGGTATCCAACTAGGTCCAGTCAGGTTTGATTTATCAACTTTAGGCAGTGTTATAGCCAGTTTGTGGGAACGCGTCACCTCCTGGTTCTCCTGGCCCAACCTGACTACTTGGATCCTGATTGCCGTGGCCATCCTAGTGGGGCTTGTGGTTATTAAATGCTTGTTAGATCGCCTCATACAAACTCAGCAGCAGGTTAAGATCACAGCCATGGCAGCCGTGCAAATGGCAGCAGGTGACCCATCAGGCCAGCAGGCCGCCGCATATCTCCTTCACATTGCAGAACATCAGCTATAAGAGCTGAGTGGGCAAGCCAATGACGGGTAAGACGGGAAAAGCCCTCCTGGTCAACCTAAGACAGGCTCCACTCAGATATACATGGCCTATAAGGCCAGGGGTCCCTTCTGGAGTCAAATTATTGGCATTGAGATGTGAGACCAAGGGTACTGCAGTGCCATCCGCCCCAAAGGTTGGGGGGAAGGCAGGAATGAATGTCTATATGCATCCAGGTTCGGTTCACAAAAGCCTGGCCCTGCGAAAAAATGAACCACTCACCTTGAGCATGGTCCTGGCGCAAGGATATGCACAAAACAGGGTGATGCACAGCAGGGTATAGACCTCTACATTCTCTCATGCCTCGGCCTACAAGGTAGGCCCACTCCTAGGTGTCTAACAGCAACAAGGTCATAGACACCTTGGAGGGACCCACAGACCATCCTATTTTAATAAATAAAAAAGGGGGAGATGTGGGAAGCCGCCTATGATGGCGCCCATTTCCTGCTTCTGGGTTCTTCCCGGCCTGAACAAGCCCGCCAAATTGTCATGTCTGCCCAGTTACCCGTGACGCTAGCCTATCAGCTTGTTAGATGCGCTTCTCTGTGATTGGATACTGCTTCCCCTTATAAGAGGTTGTTCCTGCCGCCAACGGGCAGAAGAGGAACCAACGTTGAGGGTGGCAGACCTTGTTAGGTCCGGTTCGCTGTACGCAATAAACTTTGAGAGCTGATCCTGCTCGAGTCTGGCCTCCTGTCTCCCGTGGCTCTGGTCACTGGGTGTTTCCAGTGGGGCTTCCTAAAGCACCTGCATCAAGTGAACCATCCTCTCCATATGTTTCCTCGTGGTTCCCTGACACAGGGTCCTGATACTGGGCCACTAGCCCTGGGAAAGCAGCGTAGCATGTTGCTTGTTCACTCTCTCAAACCAGCCATCTATGAAAGCCAACTATCACCAGACCACAGTGCCTGGTGACCAGAGGCTTCAGAGTTCTGTTTGGACTTGTCACCAAGGAAGTGAGGTCATGTGCTGGAGTCCACAGTTGAGGCTCCCCTTCTGATGCCTCCTTTGTTTTTATTGTGAGCTAATCTGTGTCCTCCTTAGACACAGCAAGTTAAAAAAATAGCAAAATGTGTGTGTTTTTAGACTTTTCCATCCAAATGATCCTTTCCCTTGAGGATGAGGTGCACAGTTTCTTCATTTAGAGATTCCTCAAATTTTATTTTGACTGTCTTTTCTGGACTTATGTTAGTTTCATTTCATTATCACCAAGGAGCATGGAGATGTTCCCAGAAGGCCCATAATAATTTTCCTTGAAGGATATGAAATGTTTCATGTTATAACAGCCATCTGTACAGGAAAGGAGGATTCATAGCAAGTTTTACTCTCACATGCCTATGAATGATCATTTCATCCTGAGATGTTTACCTCAGCCACACACTATAGTGCTTGCTCCATACTCTGACCTCCTTTGCATGGGACAGCAGGTGGTGAGGGCAAGGGGAGGCTTTGCAAGGCCATGGACATCATCATCCCTTGCTGATTAAGGACACATGGGCACCCCTCCTGGGGAATTTGTCTCCTAGTCACTGTTTTCACTTCCTGTTCTCTCATCCTAAACAGACCATGGGCTTTGTGTCCCTGCTGGGTAGTTTGCCTTTCCTAGAGGTGATGGCACTGAGCCTGTTCAGTCTCGATGCTCTTGGTTGCTCTCCTTCAAGTAGCATCTCTGTGCTGGGCTCTCCATGTACTGCTAATTATTGGTGGTGGAGCCACCACACACTCTCATGGGGCTGAACCTGCCAACTGCAACTTGTTCATGCATCTGTCACCCATCTTCTGATCCCATTTGTTCTGTTTCTGGGTTGGCCCTGGAAAGCCAGCTACCACAGCCATTCTTATACACAGTCTTGAGTGGACATAGACTTTTATTTAAAAGAAAAAGTACTTATATGTGAAATTTCCAGATTATATGTCTTGTGTATGGTTAACTTACAAACTGTTAAGGTACACTTGGAAGCATTATTTAAAATCAGAGTTAGGTGGTTGTTTTCTTTTTGGTATTGGAGATTGAGCTTATGACTTCAAGTTTGCCAAGCGGGCACTTATACTGCTGAGGTAAACCTCTATCCCTGTTTTCTTATTTTGTTTTGCTTTGTTTTGTTGTGCTTTTTACGCTATATTATGTAATGTTATGTTATGTTATGTTATGTTATGTTATGTTATGTTATGTTATGTTATGTTACAGTATGTTTAGTGTTGGTGAGGATTTTGAGTCTCCACTGCATTTTCAGTGCTTTCTGATTTCATTTTGTAAAACTCACCGGATAAAATATGACATATCACATATTCCTTGGATAATTTTATTTTGGAAAAAATTTAGAAAGTAAATGAAAGCCATCCTCGGTAGTAAACATCTCTAACGTGAGAAGTTACAAGGCTGAGGCAGCAAGATTGCTGTGAGTTGAGGTCAGCCTGGGATACAATGTGAGTTCAATGAAAGCCTAAACTTCTTAGCAAAATCCTGGCTCAAAAATAAATAAATAAATCAAAACAAAAGATACATTTGAAAAGGTTTAAAAAGACACAAAACCGTCTATAAATCAACAAATCAAAACTTGATGAATTTTCTTACATATGTACTTTAGTCAGCACACTGAGCATTAGGTTTACCATGAGGTAGACATTGATCTACTGCCAAGAAGTTGAACTGTTTCAACTTTTTTGACCTTTGAACTGAGATGAATGTAGATATGCTACTGAATATATACTCTTAGGATTTGGAGAGCTTAGTATTAAGAGAATTTGATGGTTCTTTTTATTTTAGTACTAACTTTATATATGGAAGTAGGATTTGAGCAAAGGATTACTGTTTTTTGAAAAGACCTTCTTGTCTTATTTTAGTGTAACTCAAGTACATATTAATAAGGACCACATAAAAGATGCTATTGTTAAGTCTATAAAAGGATAAAATACAGAAGAATAGTGAGAGAATAACATTGGCTACTGTATTGTGCACAATGATTTCTTAATGATCTATATTTTCATACATTTGTAAAATTTGTTAATCTCTTTACAAATTTTAAAGCATGATTTCACTAAGATTGTGAGTTTCCCAGGCCATGCTTAAACCTTTCCTTATTCAATCTCCCTCCCTCTCCCAGAGTGCTAGAATTGCAGGTATTATCTTGAGTTGGTAATCAGCAGTAATTTTGTGCATTGATACAAAGAAATATTTGGCTTTGATCTTTAGACACTTTGCAGAAAGAGTGGATCTAGTTAACCCATCTCCCAAATTCCTAACTGGCAGTTTTTTCAAAGTAAGTAGGATTGAAAATCCCATTAACACTGTTTGTAGATTCTCTATTTTGTAACTGTGGTCATCATGTGCTTCAGAATATCACTGTAAATGCCTTCTACACTGGGACTGAGGCTTGGTGTCCTTGAAGCACATTCTGTTTTTTTTTTTTTTCCCTAATGGATTTTGATGATTGTTTGAAGTCAACCCACAAGAAAAGTGTGAAACCTAATGCACTTGGGCACACTGCCCTCCAGAAGGCCAGGACAGTGTAAAATATTATTTTTTCTAGCGTTGGACTTTCTAAGTTGTTTTGTTTTGCATTCAGTTTCTATGGATTGAATACTGAGATTTGCACTTAGCTCCATGGCTTTTCACATTTAAAATTCTTTTTATTTTCATCCAGGTTCTGGATAAGTGGCTATATTGCTGAGGCTCTCCTTAAGTTGGTGATGTTTCTGCCTCAGCCTTCCAGCCTGATGAAATTACAAGCACACCACCAGACCTGGTTTCATCACAGTGTTGTTAAAAACTCATTGGCTGAGCATGGAATGTTGAAAATGCCTGCAAGTCCTGCACTCTGGAGGCTGAGGCAGCAGGATTCCTGGGAGTTCCAGACAAGCCTGCAACACACTCTGAATTCAGCTTAGGTGAGAGCTACACAGGAAGAACTTGACCAAAAACTGAAAAGAAAAAGAAAGAAAACTAAAGGAAAGGGAAATGAAGGAAAGCGGAGGGGGAGGGGTAGGGGAGGGAAGGGAAGGAAAAAGGAGAAACAAAACAAAATTCTTGGTGACTGTATGAGTTTTTCTCTACTCGGCTGGCCTTTTTAATCTGTGGTCCAGTTCTTGCAGTATAGGACCCTTTTGACTGTTGTCACTTTATTATATACCAGGAAACTATATATTTTGTTGCCTCTACTTTAATGTTTTTTCCATGGCTATAGGATGACTCTTTGTCCTTCCCTGTGCATTTTCATTTTGTTTTTTCTACCAGTGCCAAAATGGAACTGATATTTTGACAGGAATGTCATTTAAACACCGGGTTGCTCTGGGTAGCATGTACATTACAACAACATGAATTCTTCCCATCCACCATCACAATCTGTCTTTTCTTCTCTTAGTGCCACTTCACTCATTGCTTCAATTTCTACAATTTTCCAAGAACAGGTGAGTTTGGTTTAAATTTTACATAAGTATTAATCCTTTTGCATGAATTATGAAATGAATTATCTTCCTTGTATTTGATTCTGCAGTTTGTGTTTAAGCACATAGACATGAATTGATTATGACATATGGATATTGTACTTGAAACTGAATTTATTTTTCCATTTGTTCTAAAAGTCTTTCAGTGTAGTTTTAAGTTTCTTATATGAAATGTTGTGTCCTCAGGAAACTGAGACACCTCTTAATTCTTCCTTTCTGATTTGGTAAACTTTTGGTTCTTATTGTTGACTCAATTCTAGGACTAGGACTTCAAGTAGTGTGTTGAAAAGAGTCCAAAGCCTGGTCGTGTTCCTGGCCTGAGAAGCAAATCTTGCAGATGTCAGCCTCTGAGCATGATGTCAGCGATGGGCTTGTCATGTCTGTTCTTTGCTGTGCTGAGATTCATTCCTCCTACACATGGTGTGTGAATGGTTCTTATCATGAAAGGATGGTGAACTTTTGAATTTCTCAAAGTGATTTTTCCAAATCTCTTGAGGGGTTAGCTGTGCCTCATGCTGTGAATGTGGCAAGTGACACTGAATGATTTGTGCAAGTGGAACCATTCTAGCACCACTGAGCGTGAATCCAGTGTTTATTGTGGTGTTTAAATTTGCATGTGCTGGTGAATTTAGCTGATGAGCATTTAGTTGAATATTTTTGTGTATGTTCATTAAGAATATTTGCCATTAGAACATTTCCATTTTTTTTTTGAGCATTATGGTCTGGCTTTGTTTTCAGGGTGACTTCATCACTTGAAAGGAATTGGTGGTGGTTCCCTTCCCTTGAAAGACATTAAAAATGATTAGTATTTATTCTTTTTCAATATTTTATTTTGAAGACAGTAAAATACAACAGAGCAAACAGAACAAAGCACATGAAGATAATGCAGTGAAATTGATACAAAACTTCACAGCAGGGTCCATGATAACAGTAATAGGTACCATAGTACATCTCATTATCTTCACAATTGGTTTCCATTCAGTTAGTTATACTGAAATCCAAACAAACACAGAACATTTTAAAACCAGTCAAAAGATAATATTGAATAGAGCAAAACAATTAATCAGAACACAGCAAAAAATTAAAGATGACATTTGTTTTCAAACACAAGATAGAAAGAAATCCCCCATATTTTCTTATATTGCACACAGTCATCTTCCCAAGAGATGCTCAGAATTCTGCCTCTCCTTGAAAACCAAAGGTGGGCAAGTGAGATGTATGGCTCTCAGTCCATGCACCAGTAGGCTCACTGGAGATGCTGCCTGGTTCTCCTCCTGGCTTGCATCAGGGGTGCTTTCCAGGAAGGCAGGAGAATTGTTTTCTTGTTCAGCTGCCTAAATCCCAACATGGCCAGATCCAGTATTTATTCTGTACTATACACTTCATACAAGTCAGCAGGGCATTTATCATATTCTGGCATTTGTTGTTGTTATTAAGCAGTTATGATTGTTGATTCATTGCCCATGTTTATTAATGCTATGTCAAATGGTGTGTTTTTTTCTGAGGGTGTGGGCCAGGGACAACATGGGATATCATGTACCGATTAAGGATCACATCACATTTTACTTAGGGACATAGCAATTTGCTTTTGTATCTTCAAACTTCCTCTACAGTATATATTTTTGTGAGTAATCTGTTAAGTTATTTAATCTTTTAAAGCACATTGTTGCAGGTGCAGTTACTCCTGGAGGACACTAGGGCAGGCTAGGGCAAGGTCTCTTATTTCAGGCTTTGTACCCTTACTGCCTGCAGTGTTCCCACCTCCTGACCTGCTGCCTAAAAACAAATGTCTTGCTCCACAGCTGTGGTGAATTCACATGTGGCAGTTGAGATCTCACCTGGATGGAAGACATTCAGTCAAGGTAGGCTCTGAAACATGCTGATCTTCTTGTACAGAGTTCCCATGAGTGAGACATGGGGACTCAGGACTGCAGGGATGAACTTGGACAGCAGGGCCACAACAGCCCTCTCTTTTCCATCATGCAGTGTATGCTGTTTGTTGCGAATCTGACTGATGGATGAGGAGTCCTGACCTGAGACTTTCTTGCCCATGTACACTACTAGATGCCGTGGTGTCCTCCACATCTGCATGGTCCATCTTCCTCCTACTTCAAAATTCCACAGAGATCTGAGGAGCCCTTGGCTTCCCCTTCAAGGCTCCAAATCTATGGTGAGATTTAGTGTGAATTTTATGATCACGAAATTCAATTTGCATACATTTAACCTGGACATTCCACTTCTATGGCCTCATTATAAAAAATGAGATTGAGAGATACCCGTGATCTCTTCTTACTCAGTTAGGAGTTTGGATAGTTAGAAACGATGAATGTACCACAGCAGAGCTGCTCAGTCAATTATACAATTATAGTCACATAAAATGCTGAAAGAAGGCCATGTGGTAGGCCATGTCCTGGATCCTACCTGAGATGATAGAAGAGCTCATAGCCTGGCCCTCTCTCCACCCAGCAATGAAAAGACACAGGCCTGAATAGCAGGTGAGGACAGAAGAGAGGAGCTCCTGGAGAGCAGAGCACTGAACCTGGGCAGAAGCCTTTTTAGTGTTTTTTCCATTTTTCCATTCCATTGCATTATTTATGGTGTTCTATTCAATATTCCTTTTATTCAAATAAGTTAATATTTAATTGTGGCTAACTTCTTGAATAGGTATGTAAACATGGATGATTTAATTTCATTATATATACTGAAAGTTATGCACAATACAGACACTTCAAATATCACTGTTTATATAAAATAAGGAGGCTTGGTATTCAGCAAGCCAACACATCACTCATAACTAACTTCTAAAAATTCTAACACATAAAGCCATGAAGATCCTGCTGTGGTGGGTGTCCCTGCCCTTCCTACCATAAAAGCCACTGAGCTGACCTATGCCTGCTACTGCCAGAGGACAGCAAGAGTTTTTCTTCAGTGTCTTTTTCCAGCAAGGAAATCCTGAATCTTCCTGCTTTCAGGCAGCACAGGGAATGTGTAGCTTGTCCAGGAGCCCAGCACTGCCTGCCTTACACACTTTTCCCCCACCTCATCCATAGTGGAGCCTGCAGGCAAGGGAAGGGAGAGCAGCCAGGATGCAGCAAAAGCTCTGATTCCTCAGCCCCAGGGGCCTCAGTTCCTGCGTCCTGGTGTCAGCCTCCTAAATCTCAGGATTCAGGTGCTATCCTGAATTCATCTGGCTTAGTGGGCAGGGCACCCACTCTGCAACTCTGGGGATCAAGACCACGAAGACCACTGTCTTCAGTGACCCTTCTACTCTGCAAATTTTGCTCCTATCTTTGAGACTGAGGCAGTGGCATTGGAACAAAACACAATATTGTCATTACATTTCTCTTTGTTTTATTTTTTCTGGCTTCTTTGTTTTTTAAAGCATATATTTAGAACTGCATTTTGCCAAAAAAAAAAAAAAAAAAAAACATTTCTTTGTCTTTTCACTCCCCAGTTAACAGAAGTTTTTACAGATTGCTACTGTAGTTTAAACCCTATGTGCTTGAATGCTGAGAATCCACTCTCAAGCTTGGTAGAAGGAGGGAAGCAGAGCAGAAACTGAACTTGGGGATACTGCTGTGCCTTCCAGCACTTTGTACGGCAAACCCTGACTTAGGCCTGTTTACCCATAACATATGGGCTTCAATACCAACTGAATCTGCCACTGACAAATGAGTTTCCTACATTTATTTCAAACAATCTCATTTCCCCTCAACTTGCTAAGCACGTGGTCTAAGGATTCTTACACCCAAACTTCAAAAATAATTTCCAGTAAACAAGAGACTGCTACCCATCCTGAAATCATGGTGGGGTTTTATGTAAAGACATAGTCTGGTCCACACCAAGGCAATAATGAGCTAAGGGGGCAGACATGGCTTGTGCAGATAGAAACACCTTGAAATTGTCAACCAGCAGCAGCATCAAGCAGGGAGCAGAGCGGCGGAACCCTCACATTTGGGTGATGGAATTGTCTGGTGGGTTTTGCCTTGGGTTTACTGAGGTGGCTCGGTAAATCTAGATTGCTGTAGTGCAGTGCCAAAGGGAAGTCATGTCCATTTAGCTTTTATTTGGAGTTATTCTTTTGCAATTGTGAAACCTGCATGCATGAGGTTTCACACCTCTGCCATTGCAGACTCACCCACAGGCATTATTTCCATGACTTGTAAAGAATCAGTTTATTTATACAATATGCAGAATGCTGGCCTCAGCCTTGTTTTTTTCAGACTTGTGCATTTTCAATCATTTCTTCAAAAGGAAGCTAAATGATTTAGTTTGAGTTAACTTCAATTGTGTTGCCATGCTCCTGTGTGATGTCCTTGCTGACAGACCTGAAAAGGAAGTGAGGTGTACCTGCTGGGGGTTCAGCTCCAGAGGGATACTCTTTGCTCAGCTGTGTCAGGCAGGGCTGCCCCTCACCTGACTGGCCACTCTGGCATCCAAATGCCCTTGCTCGCTGTTATCCTTGTTGTTGGGAAGCACTGATTTGCAGTGTAGACTCCTAGCGCACTGGTTAGCCCATGAAAAACCTTGCTGTGCTATGAGTTTTTCACCCCTAGACCTGCACCTCTATGGCCCTTGCCAGAGTTTCCTCCAACAATCATGCATGGCATTCTCCAAACTGCTCTGCTGTGCATGCTCTACCTTAAGGCTAGGGAGGGTGCCAGCTCCTCCCTGCTTCAAACAGTACTGTGAATCAAACTCTTGAAAAGAATTCTTGAAAATTTGTGTAGCATTCTCTGTTGGAGAAACCTCTCTTCTTAGTCCTGTGAGGTCTAAGTACGGCTCTGTATATAGCTGTGATGGGAGCTACGGGACAGGACTCTGCTCTGTCCCCCATGTTCTCTCCAGTGCTGTTCAGCTCCTGCCTTAAAATGTGCCATTGGATGGGGACACAACACATCTCACTGATTTGTGACTTTCCTTGTCAACTTTTGGAGGCTGAATGTTTTCTGCACCCATTGGCCACAAGTGGTGATTTTCTTTTGAATTACAAGACTTTCTCACTTCTCTCACAAAATGAAATGGGGAGACCTCTTTTACTCTGATAATTCAAACCCCGGGAAGGAGAAGCACTTTCATCACCAATCACAGCACTAAACAATGAACCAATCACAGATGCTAGGTTTAACTGCCTCTGTGAATTCATGAGGTTTTGGTGGGGACACCCAGATACAAACAATATCACCTTTGAAAGTAAATCCTCTGAAGATGCCCATTCTTTGGACTAGAAGATAATTCCTTGATTTAGTCCAAGGTTTATCTTATTGTATTTTATTAATTTATTTTTTAAGACTCTCACTGTGTAGTTCAGGCTGGCCTTGAATTCACTATGTAAATTAGGCCAACCTAGAACTTGCAACAATCCTCCAGCCTCAATTTCCTAAGTGCCAGGATTACACACATGTACCATCACACCCAGCTATTGTTTGTTAAGCTGTATTTATTGATTTACTTGAGATTACTCAATTTAATTGCCTTTGTTATACTTAAGTATACAAAAATGCTAATAAATGTAATAAAATTCCAGCCCAATGTAAACAACTTAGCAACTTAGAAACTCCCTGTCTGGGAATAAAGTATGATAAAAGGACCAAGACACTGGATTCAATCTTCAGCATAGAAAAATTAAATAAATGTATAAACAAACAGAGTTAGTATAAAATAATCTATAAATAAAAATACTTCTTAGAAATAAATGTATAAAAACAAAATTGCTTGTCAGTAAATCTATAAGTAAATAAAGCTTTTGTGGATAGCTCAGATGAGAAGTATTTTAAAAGCAATTTTATTTCATTATAATTTACATACAATGAACTAACAGGTTTAAATACAAAATTGGATGAAACTTGAGATGGGCCCGGGATATAGCTCAGTGGCAAAGTGCTCCCTGGCAAGCACAGGGTCCTGAATTTTGTTCATGGTACCAAAAATAAACAAAACTGAAACTAAAAACAAACAAAAAATCCTCTAGGAATCTTGTCATACATGAGCCCCTTGAAAATCATCACCGAGGTGGTGATGTATACGTGACCTTCATATTTTCCTCATGGCTCCTTAAAATTGCTTCCCTCCATCCTAAGCAATGTGTCTGCTTTTTGTCTTTGGGAAACACTTTGTATTTTCTAGAGGTGACAGGTCTGTAACCACACAGGATGCAGAAGGTTTTTGTTTTTGTTTTGGGGGAGCTGGTAGGGTTTATTCAATCCTCATAACCATGTTAGGTTTCCCAAGGGCTGCTCCTTGTCAGTGGCTGACCCATCACATCCCATTGTGTGGATGAACCACAGATCCTCACATGTCCATAAGCTGAGGCCCTTTTTGGTGTTTCCAGTTTTGAGCTCAAAAATAAAGTTGCTGTAGTCATTCTTGTGTTTGTATAGCTGTAGCACTGATTTCCAAGGGGAAGATACTCAGTGTGCAGTTGAATATTTCAGGTCTTGCTTGTTTAACTCAGAAATTGTTTAACTGTCTTTCAAGTGGTTGTTCAAAGCGGAGCAAAGATTTCTGGCTCTTTCTGTGAGCATTTTTAAACCCTGTTCTTTTTTAAACTCTTGTTCATTTATTTTTCAGTCTTTTTCAGTTCATTTTATAAAATTTACCTAAGGAAAGTTTATTTCTATTACATAAAATTCAGCATTTTTTGACTTTGGATAGTATTTTAAAGGTGGAAAAAAACCAAAATAATATATATATATATATATATATATATATATATATATATATATATGCACATATGTAAATCACCTATAATTTTAACCTCACAAAACTTCTGCTATGTGATGATTGATCTCATTGTCAATTGATAGGCTTGAGAGCTGTCCAAGGGATTAGTAAAATGTACTTCTGGGCTCATCTGTATGGGTCATGGAGGAATGACGCTAGGTACTCCATCTGGTCTCTGGCTGCTTCCTCTCTGGTGCTGTCCCTCTACTCTGCTTCCTGGCCACCATGGACTGCTTAGAGCACTATATAAGAATGTAAATATGTAATAGCAAACTGTAAGAATTATACAGCAAAAACAGTGGTTCTGTGTTCTGCTCCACACTGACTACCACTGTTGCTGATGTCTTGAACATGTACATTCTCTGACCTTGGGACCTCACCCCAGAAAATCTTTCTTGAGTTCCCATAGCAGGCCAACAAATGTTCACACAGTGCCCACGAACAGTCCATGTTACCTTTAGCCAATTCTTCTGCATCTTCAAGGAGAACATGGCCCTTTTGTGTTCTCCCCATGACTCTGCAAAAGGCCATTCTAATCCTACTTTATAAACCCATTATGTGTCACACACACACACACACACACACACACACACTCACCAATTAAATCTGATCCTCTAGTAAACCCTGACACAACCTGTCTCTAGCTACCTGTGCAACCTCCCATGAATAATTTCATGCCTCACTCATGTGGAAAATCCAAAGAAGAACTGTATCAGTGCTGTGCCAAGTATGGGATAGTTAACGGAGGTGTTGGTATGAGGCCCACTGAGTTGAAATTCTGTCCACACGTTTGTCATTGGAAAAAGTATTAAATGTTGGTGTCTCGGCTCACACAGCTATGAAAATGAAAATAATTCCTAACCCCTACTCTAGTAAGAATTAACATATGTAAAGCACCTCAGAGAGGTCCGGACCTTACACCTGTGTTACATATGCTTGTTAGTGTGCTATATTAACATGTAAACATATTTTTAAGTTATGAAGACATCAGATGATGGATACCGAAAGCACTCATTTCTCTTTAATAAAAGAAGGGCAACAATGCAAATAACAATGGCATCTGAGCACTTGCTATATGGTAGGAACCATGGGAAGAGCTCTGCAGGGTTTTCATTGGATCTTCACAACAGTGCCAAGAGATGAGTATTGCCATTCATCACAGTTTGTTTTTTTAATGGAAAAAAACCACACAATATTTCAAAGCAAAATAATACGAGAATAAGAATAGTTTAAATTGAGGCTCCCAGAAGAGAAGCAATGTACCTAAGGTGTCAGGCCCGGGAAGATTTGAGTCCAGACATCTATAAATTCCAAGCCTCAGACTCAGTCCACTCCTCTACTTCCTCTCACAGCAGGCCTGGGGCTCAGGCTCCCAGAAGCTCAACCTGCAACCACACCCAGCTTCAGAGAAACCCTAACCCACACTGCCAAGCCTAAGGCCTCATTCTTGCCTCCTGGAAGGCTCTGCACCTCCTGGGTCCCAGCTTCTGGGCCTGCCACTCACATCGCTTGGCCCCACCCCCCTGGCCGCAAGCGAAGATTACACTCCACCTGGCCCAACCTGGGTGGCCCGCGCCCAGGGACGGTCCCTAGCCACTGGCCTCCACATCCCACTCAGTCCAGCTCCACTCCTGGCCTCTCTTCACAGGGGATGCACGGAGTGGACATTATGCCGCTAGCGACCCCTTCTGGAGACCTGAGCACTCTTCCTTCCTCGGCCTAGGCTGTGGCTGGCCTGGGACTGGGGTTTGGGCCAGGTAGGCGGATGGAAGCCTGTGTTGACTGGGGGCTCAAGCCGGTGGCCCCGATGTTAGCGGCGCAGGTGCCCTTGGTTGGGTGTCCGGGGAGGCGGCGGGCGCGGCACTGGGGCGACCTAGCCTCGGGTCTTCAGGGCCCTCCTTTCCTCCCTCCTCTCTTTTGGGGTGGGCATGGCCAGGCCTGGCATGGTGCCCGGGATCCTTGCCCCTCCCCAGGTGCTGTTGGGAGCCCAGCCCTGTTGTGGGACCTGTGGCAGGGCGGCTGGGTGTCTCACATGGCCTCTACTCTCATTGAGCCTGGCCCTGCTGAGCTGCGGACATTTACCACAATAGGACGATTTTATTCCACTTGGAGCTCTTCCCTGCAGACTGAGACAGGACCTAGATGTTATAGTAAGATAGCAGTTATTATTCTACCTGCACATGCTTTGTCTCCAGTCCATTCCATTGATAAGAGCTTTCTGCTTGTTTTAATATTGGTGTCTCATGGGTGTTTAAGCTTTGTGAGGAGTCTGAGTGTGGCATGGGGCTTTGAGGGATGAGAAAGTGTGATCAGCAGTTTAAAAATTTAAATCCACAAAAAAAAAAAATCACCCACATTGTTGAACGTGCTGCAGAATACCCATCTTGTCCGTTTTCGGCTGTCTCTAACCATACTCCCCGGTTCTGCTCACATCATTTATGCATTTGCGTAGTGTTGAATATTTATATTATATGCATAAGTAGAGTTTTACTTAATTATCCTGTTATTGACCATGTACACAAGTCTAGTTCCCCTTAGAAAAACTGCATTGAGCATATATCTTTTTTGGGGGGATAAATTCCAGACATTGGAAATAGTAAATCAAAGTTCTGTGTTCTTTCCCTGGTACTTGATATGAATTTTTTCTTAGACAAGACATGTTAACAATAGACACCTTGCAATATTTAGGTATTTGCCCAATTATCTGGAGAAATTTGGAGTTCAGCAAGGTGTTGAGTCATTTTCTGTACCACCTGAGAGGCCACACAACTTACTGTGGGATTTTATTTTTAACTGATGTACCGTGATCCTCCTTTTGTTTTGATTGACTCTATTCTGTTTTATTTCATTTGGTTTTATCCTCTTGACAATTAAAAAAAAACTTTCTTGCAAGGCATGGTGGTGCATGCCTGTAATCCCATCACATGTGAGGGTTAGACTCGAGGATCACAGGGAGTTCAAGGCTAGCCTGAAATACTTGTTGAGTCAAGGTCAGCCTGCAGTACATAGGAATACCTTGTCTCAAAGGAAAATAAAACAAAGAAACAATTTTTTTCTTCTTTTTTATTTTAATGTAGCACAGGTAGATATTAGTTATGAAAACACTTTTATAAATAGATTAATTTTTTTATAACAGAATAGTGATTAATTCACTGTGTTCAGTGATCACAGGGATTTCTGTATGAGCTATATGCCCATGCATTTTAAAAATTTGTCGTTTTTTCTTAAAAATTTTGAGATAATCTCTAAATAATTTACTCAGCTCTCCAAGTTGGGTTTAAATTTGTGGTCCTCCTTCCTTACTCTCCCTGAGTGCTGGGAGTACAGGTATAGGATATCTTCCTTTGGTAATTCACAATGATTATGAATGTTTGTGGGGTAACATGTGCTTTTGATCTATGTCTCCTTTGTAGAAAGAATCAATCCAGCTAATGTGTCTACCATGTGTCTACCACCTTACTAACCTACAAATACTTTCACAGTGACTACAACTGCAAATGCCATGTTTAGCAGTTTTGAAAGCTATCCTTCTTATTAACTGTGGTCACCAGGCAGTTTAGTTATCATTGAAAATTTCTTCTCCATTGTTAATGAGACTTTGTAATCTTGGATGAAAATCTTCCTTTCCGCATCCCTCATGGAACTGATTATTCTTTAAAATCAAAGTGCCAAGAAAGATGTGGAGGCTGAAGCTGCTTGGGGCACATGGCTCTCCAGAAAGACCAGGTGATGGTGTTCTGCAGCCCTTCATCTTGCTCCCAATTTTTTCCTTAACTCAATTCTGGGAATTGAATGCAGGCCTGTGCACTGAACTACCGTAAATTCTGTTTTCAAATTTCTTTTTTATTTTGAGTCAGGGTTTGCATAAGTAAGTACACTGCTGAGACATCAATCTTGGCCATAGATTCTTTTTTGTATTTTTTTTTATTTAAGAGGAAAAAGAGAAAAACAACAACAACAACAAAAAAAAACATAACAGTAAGAAATCACCTGTTAGTAGATTACATATTATCATCTTGAAAATAGTTCCTCAAATCACAGTATCAAAGAATACAAGGTGGACATTCAAATAGGGAGACTGCAAACAGCTGTGTTCAATGATCCAAAAACATTGATATAGTCAGCTATTTAATACCCCTAAACACGCTTTATAATATCTAATGAGATAGACAATTCTTTTTAAGGAAACAAGGGACAACGTTGATAACCATTGTTGATAAACTTGTACTCTGTTCTACACCATGTGCTATGTCTATCCTTGGTATTGACTGACAGCTTTGTTTTGCCATATTTGACTGTATTCTCTCCCCCCCAAAAAAGTAATAAGCACTAAGGAGCAATAAAATCCAAAATGTGTAAATTTTGTTGTAAAAAAGAGAGGGAAAAAAAAGAAAAAGGGCCATAGATTCTTAAATGTCTGTGTGTAAACACACATTGATGTCAGAGACATTTCATTTTCAAAACCAAGATCTTCCATGCACACATCCTTCTCTCATCAGTGTATTACTTCGTGATCAGATTCCTTTTCCTCTTTCCTTGTGGACACAGAGACACTAAGCTCAGCATTCCTGCAGCTTTCCCTGGTTCTCATGACCCACTCTGATTCCTTGAACTCTCTATGTGGAGTGTAGCAAGGCTCCCAGTTTCCTTCTGCTTCAAACAGTGCTGTGAACCACAGTCTTAAACAGGAAGCTTGAAAAGTTATGCGGATCTCTGTGTGGGATAAATCTCTATTGTGAGCATTGCAAGGTCTGGGGACACCTGTGTAGAGCTGTGATGGGAGGTACTGGAAAGGGCTCTTCTCTACACACCATGTTCTCCCTAGTGATGTTCAGCACTTGCCTTAAAACCTGCCATGAGATGGGGACACAGCAAATGTCAGGGATGTATGCTTGCATGAATCAGCTTTGGGAAGCTCAGCGTTTTCTACATTTGTATACATGTGGTGATTCTCTTTTGAATTACAAGAATTTTTCATCTCTCACAGAATGGACTCATTACACCTCTTTGTCACTTCTAATACAAACTATTTATCTGCCTGCTGCTTGTAAGCAAAGATTGCTTATTGTGGATTCTACATTATTCTTAGTTCTGTTTTTCAAATGTAAAGAATCAGAACTTTCTCTCTCCCTTGTACCACTGAGATCATGGGAAAACTTTTCCAACATGAAAAAATGAGTAGATAAACAATAGTCTTCACATTTTATCTGTACACTTTGGTCTATCTGGGATTTTCTCTTCTATTGAAGAGCAATAGCAGCCAGTGTTCCTCTAGGAATATTTGACCAAACATTATCTGATGTATGAATATTAAAGACCCACAGTACTAAATCAGGGCAAAAGTGTCAGAGTGGGTGGGGAGTAGCAAGAGAGAACAAGGATATGGAAGTTCCCAAACTGAGCACAGTGCTGGAACTCAATGGATGTGGAAATTGTAAAAATTAGTGATGTGATGACGTGCTACTGAATTGAATATGTTGAAATGCATGATATCCTAACTTTTAATTAAAATTACCTTAGAATTTGATGTTGAGAATAATTATAGACATAGGAGTAAACATCAAAACTGAAAGAAATACAAGGGAAGGGGTTTCAAGGGGATGGGAAGGGAAAAGCAGGTGCTTTGCAGGACTTGGCCCTAAGTAGAGTTCAAGACACCTGTCATGGTGCGGTAAAAGTGCCAGTTATGGAATTCCTTAACAGGGTGCCTGACCTTAGTTTTCACTTTGATCCCAGAGCTAGTGAAGTCACTGGAGGTGCAGATGACCAAACTTTGCAATTTGGACTTGAGGTAAGTCAGGTACCAGCCCTGCATCAGCAGAAGGACAACAATCACCAACTGTCCTTGCTCCTTGTAGGCCCCAGAACTTCCCAATACCTGTCACAGACAACTCTGTGCACAAATCCACCCCAGTAAAGTTTCTCATTCAGCTTTGACCAACTCATTTCTGCATGCCTCAGGATTGCAGGAGGTCCCAATACTGGCAGTCTTTTTCCTTCTCCAGTGTTCCATGCACTCCCCAAAGGCTCACAGGCCAAAGCCCAAATCTTCGGAAGTCAGTGCTTATTTTCAGTGAGCTCAGTCTTGTCCAATTCAGCTGGGACATCTTGTAGAATTTGAAACCAGCGACATGCTCCAATTGCAGAGAGCTCAGCCCAGTGCTGGTCCAAGAAACTTTCCCCTGCTGATCGTAGTCCCTAAAAGTGCTGTGACCACCTGTCCTCCATTCTTTAGGAAAGCATGAAATCCATCTTCCTTTCCCACCCTTGTGGTGTTGTCTCTGTGAGAAAGAGAATGGTGTCTGCAGTGTTACTCTACTTGTGCTTACTCTACAGGATTGGTGCACTGTAAATATCTGTGAAGTGAGTGATCAGAGGGAGTGTGTTATCCCTGCTATTCCTTCCTCTTCACTTCGTATCGGGATGCATCCTTCCATTCTGTGTGCCTTCTGGGGACACCCCTCCCCCTATTATGTGTTCACATATACAGATGCCAGGAAGTTAGGCAAATTCACAGTAATGTGGGTAGAACCTGATCTGTCTTTAGAGGGACTTCTGTCCTGGATAACATGGAATCACAAGAGAACAGTGGCTACATTTGGACTGGTCATTGCATCATGGTCACAGTCTAGTAAATTGCTGGTTAAAGGCACTCACCAGCTCCTTTTATGATGTCTGTGTGAACCTGTGTCCTATGGTATCACCCAGAGATTCCTGCTGTGGATACCTTGGAAGCCCATGGAACAACTCTACGGTGTCCTTCACAATGAAGAGAACAGCTTCACCCAAGTGACAGATCCATGGTAGGAGGCAAGGCTTCTACAAGGCTAAGAAAAACCAGCAGTGCTGACAGGGTCACAGCTCTGAGGAGAAAGATCTGAGTTTAGACCCAAATCCTCCTCCTGTCTTCCTACGTAAACCTAGACAAGACACCCTCCCTCAGGTCTTTCACAGAGTGTCCCCATGCACTATAGAGGTCATCCTGGCATCTACTTCCTAGGGATATTATCACCAGTCTGAGATGACAATTGTAATGCCTGTTAGCTGGTGTCTTGTGTACATAGTATACAGAATTAGAGGTTAAATCCAGGAGTGGGTGCAATGAACGTGGAATACAGTGCTGCCTGGTGGTAGAAATGACACTGGCCTCCTGGACATATTCCCTGGTGGCATTGTGAGGTGGCAGATGTTCTTCAATTCAATCATCTTTATGTTCGCTAAGCATCACAATCTCTGCTATGTACTGGTGCTATGGCCTTGAGTCAGGAACTCACACAGGCTATGCAAGCACTATGGATGGAGTTGCACCCCAAATCTTCTCGCATTGCTTCTACTCTCACACCTTTGTAAATTAGCACTCCCTTGACCTGACTCCTACTCAATAGGTGACAGCTGACCTTCTGGTGCAAAAAATTGAGTATCCCATTCCCTACATTATGGGCCTCACTTAGTGGATTATTTTTATTATTACTATTATTAGTGTTGTTATTTTGCATTAACAGTGCTGAAATTGAGCCCAGGGCCTCATGCATGGTAAGCAAGCACACTATGCTGAGCTCTCTCCCCAGCTCCTGACTCACTGTTAAATAACTGACAATGGCAGACATCATGTGATGAGAATACTAAGGTTCACGCATTAAAATAACTGTTATACATCTTCTGTTCTTTCCCTCTTATATTCTCTCTTATATTTTAGTATTTATTTCTCTCCCTCTCTGGATCTCTGGCTGTGGGGAAGTCACTGCTGTCTCTGAAGCTTGCAAGAGGAGAGGCTGATGAGCTTTGAGTGAGAAAAGGTAAAACAGTCCAGAAGGAATCAGGCTTTTGCCTTGGGTCCTGCCTGTAACAAGGCAAAGAGCCTGAGAGCAAAATTTGCCTTAGTGCCATCTCTCCTGAGCCTTTCTTCACAGAGATATGATGGTAGCAGACCCAGTGAAACCTCCTGGATTCCTGATACACAGCAACTCTGAGAGAACAGAGTATATTTTTTATATGATCTGACCTGACTTCTATCATACGTGTCTTGTCATATTTTGAACATGTATGTAATGAGTGGACAGAATTTGAACTCTCAGCCTTCTTTCAACGATCATAATCATTAATGATTATGTACAGTGAGATTACTCTACAGTGTTTTGCTATGGATTTTCTTTAGTAGATTCTCACTTCATGGTTTGCTGTGGTTTGTTTATTCATTCAAATGTTATTGGATATTCACATTGCAATTTTCAGTTGTTGGAAACAAAGTTGAAGTGAATATCTTATGAAATTCTCTTCCTGACGTAGAGGATTGTACGCACAGAATCCTAAGATAGTCAGATGAGTTAACCTGAAATTAACTGCCAAAATGGTATCTGAAGTGAATGTACCACAAGCAAGACAGAAGAAATTTCATTCGTGCACTTCCTCACCAATACCAGTGTGTTTTGAACAAAAATGAAAGTCTCTTTTGTGATCTTGAAAACATCAACAGGGTTTCTCTTGTGGGATGAATATTCTCTTACCTGATAATTGACAATGATAGGAGGCATGTAGAAACTGGAAAGTGTTCATGTGACGGCCAAGGGCATGTTGAAGGCCTTAGAAGTGATAGAATTGTGAGTCCACTGGGGGACTTGGGATCACAGCTGGCTCCTGTGGAAGTCACACTGCATGACCCAGGTAGTATTGACTTCTCCTGAAGTTAAGGCCCCATGACTAGGACAGTTCTTGTGAGAGTTGACTGGTATTGTGTGACAGGCCTATGACTTGCAGAAGATGGCAGTAGAGGAGCCCCTAGCCCAAGCAGAAGGACTCAGGGGACTGTTTCTCTCTACTCGTAATACATGTGTACAATCTAGGCAGCTTTGGAATATGGGAGCGGCCGAAAGAGCTAAAGCAAAATGTCAGTGAAACAGTCCCTCCATGGATGTTATACCTATTGGAAAATGACAATAAGAAAAGGCAAAATGCAATCTCAAACATCTACTCCATCAGGAGCAAGACCAACAGACATTGAATAGAGGACTTTAAAAGGCATAAATCAGAAACTTCAAAAGATAGCAAATGAAGTAAAGAAACAGATCCATGAAGCTATAGAGGACATCAAACTAGAAATAATGTCTCATGTAAAGAAATAACAGATGTAACAACTGTAGGAAACATGTTTCTAACATAGCTAGAGAACAAACAGATAAAACAAAAAATACAGGAGCATGGTAAATTGAAACTATGAGTGAACAACTTAGAAAACAAGCAGAATCTATGAAACATATGCAAAGAGATATTCAAGCAATTAAAAAATTGAAAGCTGGCAAAACCATTTAAATGATGCAGAGGATAGAATTTCATAATTTGAGGACAGTATTGCAGGGAGTGATCATGAATGTGTAGAACATATAAAAATAGCAAAGCATCATGAAATGACAATCCAACAGCTTCAACATGATGCCAAGAGAAGCAATGTAAGACTAATAGACATCAGTGAAGATGCAGGAGTCAATGCAAATGACATAACTAGGCTATTCACATAAAAAATAACAGAAAAATTTGCAAACATGAGGAAAATTCTGATATACAAAAAAGTGAGACACACAAAGTGCAAAACAGTCACAACAAACATAAGTCTATGCTCAAACATATAATAATTAAGATCCCAGACATACAGCTTAAAAAGAGAATACTAAAACTGTTAGAGAAAAGACACAACTCACCTGTCCAGGAAAGACTATGATTACTATTAAGGCAAACTTTTCAGCACAAACCTTCAGGTTAAGATGAGCTTGGAGTGAACAATTTCAAGCCCTAACACAAAACAACTTTCAACCTAGATTGATGTACCAAGAAAAAGTGTCTTTCAAATTTAATGGATAAACAAGATACTTCGATGACAAAGAACAACTGAAGAAATTCATGTCCACCAAACCAACCCTAGAAGGATTACTGAAAGACATGCTAGATAGAGATAAAAATGACTACAATCTCCAGAACAACAGAAAGAAATGACCAGGCTGGGTAAGAAATTGAACAAGGGAGAAAAGCAGGACATCAACGACAGGAATACAACATGGCAATGTCAAGCCAGTACATATCAATGATATCCATAAAGGTAGATGGGCATAACTCACCTATAAAAAGAAGCAGGTTGACAGAATGGATCAAGAAACAGGACCCCACATTATGCTGTATACAACAAACACATCCTACTCATAATTCATAGATTAAAAGACAAAGGATGGAAAACAATTTTCCATGAAACAGGAACCCAGAAAAAGCAGGGTAGCTATTGTGCTTGTGGAACATGTGAACTTTAAACCTAAAATGTTTAAAGGAGATAAAGAAGGCAACTACATACGTGTAAGTGAGAAATTGCAAAAGGAGGAATTACAAATATATATGCACCAAATACAGGAGCACCCAACTATATAAGGCAAAAAATAATGCACATGAAAAACCAAACACAAATACAGAATTGCAATAGGAGACTTTAACACCCCACTGTTACAGATAGACCAACAAGACAAAAAGTCAGCAAAGAAATAACAGCACTGAATAATACGTGTGAGCAAATGGACTTGAAGGATGTTTATAGAGTGTTCCACCAAACCACATCATAAGTTATATTGGAATACAGATTCTTCTTAGCTCTACATCGGAGCTTCTCCAAAATAGATCATATATTAACCAATACGACATGCTTAACTAAATGCAAAAGGAACAAAATTATCCCATGCATAATATCAGACCACATCTCAATAAAATTGGAAATCAATGGCAAAAAAAGTGCAAAGCCTTCAAATACATGAACATTAAATAACAACTTTCTGAATAACCAGTGTGTTACAGATGAAATTAAAGGGCAAACAAAACAATACTTAAAATACAATGAAAACACAAATACAACATACTGTAACCTATGGAATGCAATGAAAGCAGTCCTCAGCCTTTGAACTTCCATTGGGCAGGCAGGACAGGAAAGTAGAGGAAGACAAGGGGGTTTCTCTGCCAAGACAGAAAATATAGAAGGACAAGGGGCCCGTCCAGCTGTCAGTGTTACACCCACTTCTGAGCCTGTATCCTGAGGCCAGAGAGGAGACAGCTATTTTGATCACTTTGCTAGAAATCAGGAGTCGGAACAGAGCTACAAAGGCTGGACTTGGGAGCTCAACTGAGGGATCCTCCAGAAGATTTGCCTGCATTTTGTTTTCACTTTCTGTTCCATGACTTAGTCATCACCAGCTGTGGCAGTGTGAGTTCACGTGTCTTCCCAAGTAAGCTGCTTCTGGGGATCTTGGGTAGGCAGCACACAGTGAGATCTCTATGCTTCTCTGTTAGGTTTTGCACAGAGCAAAGTATAAAAGTGCAGTTCCCATGATAGTAAGGTTGGCCCCAAAATTCCATTAGTGAGGTCTTAGTTTGAGGACAGCTGATGCTTTGATTGTCAGGTTTGCATGTGCATGAAGGACTCAGTGCTGGCCAGGTAGAGTGCGTCCTTCCTGTACGAGGTTTTTCATCAGTTGTGCTTTTATACCCACATATCAGAAGTGGATTTCTTGCTTTGTGTTTTGCTTATAAATTATCATATTTTTATTACTACTTATTTACAGTGTGTACAAATTATGTTTTTGATTAGGTCCATGGCACATGTGATGCATAGAATGGAATTTAGGCCCTACCTTGTGCACAATGGTGCAGTCCATCAACTTGTGTCTGTTCTCAATGTTGTGGGCATTGAGAACCTAGTTCAGGGTCAAGCCATTGCCAGCACAAAGCACTGCTTTGTATGGATTGTTCTTTCTTTATGATCATTGCAGTGGGTATGATGCAATATTTGGAAGCTTAGTCCAGCCCTAACCCTAACTCTAACCTGAACCCCAAATCTAACTAACCCTAAAAGGTCACTACCAGCATTCTGTGGGGAAAGAAAACGATGGCATTGATGTGGAAATGTAACATGAGTTAATTATAAGGACATAAGATCACTGGTGGCTGGGGTGGAGCAGCAAAGGAAAGTAAAAATAAAGCATTGTGTAAAAGCTTGAAGAGCATTCTGGAATTGGACAGTGGGTAAATCCTCACAACATTGAGAATACACTGAATGCCAGTAAGCTGATTACTTTAAACTTCATTAAAATGTTAAATTTTATTTATTTTTTTCTGTCACTAACAAATCTCTGAGAAATAAGAGTAGTGATGAATACAATGATAAATAAAACTGGAAGAGAGGGGAATGGCAGGTGTGGGTCAAGAGCTGCCCACAGGTAGAACTCAAGAGATGACTTCTGCTGTGGAGCACCCAGGAGGTCCAGCTCTGCAGCTGATGGACAAGGGAATCCAGGTACTGGCTATTGCTGTGGGGCCAGAGCTGGTGAGGGAGCTGCAGGTGGA
Source organism: Cavia porcellus (assembly GCF_034190915.1). Taxonomy (NCBI): domain Eukaryota; kingdom Metazoa; phylum Chordata; class Mammalia; order Rodentia; family Caviidae; genus Cavia; species Cavia porcellus. Next base: position 9,368,250 of record NW_026947515.1, read on the forward strand.
GCTGGCACAAGGTCAGGAGGTGCAACTTATGCATGGACTGAAACTGGCCCTGTAATTTCAGGAAGAGAAAATATCACCAACTGTCCATGGATTTCTTGGGACAAACCCTTCCCACTGCCTGTCAGAGGCAGCTGTGTGCACCAGCTCAGCCCTAGCAAAGCCTCCCAGACTACATCCCCACATTGACTGCTGAGGATCTCATGCTGGGTCACACAGCATTTAGGCACTTTGCTGAGTTCCAATGCATATCCCCTTCCCACAAGCCCATAAATTCTGGAGCTCAGGCCTGGGAGGTTCAGGGTGCTCTACCTGTTCCTGAAGAAGCTTAGCCTTGGGATCTACATGGAAGTACAGTTCAAATGAAGACTCAAGCTTAGAAGATGTGGATCTGGGGCAGAAGGGAGCCAGCTGAGTGAGAGGCCTGATATACCTGGGGAACTCATCTGTGGGAGGGGTGTAGGCTTTTTGCCCAGTCTGTACAGCATCCAGCCACAGCCTCTCCCACCCACAGTGGGGCACTTTTGGCCCAAGGATCCCTTAGAGGCTGAAGAAGTCTCTGTGAGAGGGAGACCTTGCATAGTTGTATCACACTTGTACTTTCTGACACATTGTCTCCTTGCCCCTCCCCATTGCAGTAAGCTTGGTGAAGGCAGTGACCGCTATATGCCATTTCATTGCACTCAATGGATCAGGGCTGCTGCTCCACGAATATCTGAGAAGTGAGAGGTCAGTTGGTATCTGTCTTGCCTCTCTGCAGTCTCTATCTTAGGCAATGATCCCTTGTTACCCACTTATGCATGGTTTGTACCCACACTGAGGGAGGCCTGGGGTCTAGAAAAATGGCTTTTAGGTGAGCAATATCTGTTCTGCTGCAAATGGTGACTCTGTGGCCTCCAAAGAACATTGTAACTCAAAAGGGTAGGAGTTGCATCTGCTCTGCTTACAAGGTCACGGCCAATACCCAGAAATGTGTCTGCACACAGTGTGTCTTCATGTACATTTGTAGCATAATTAAACCTATTTGCTCTTCCATGATATCTGACAGTGATGGATTCTTTGCTGTACTCAGGGTTTCCTGTGTTGAACAAACACTGAGGCCTATATAGTGACACTCCAATCTCCTTTCCAAAGAATAGAAAGCTTCCCCAAAGTATTGGTCAGTAAAGGGGGTGGAAGATCATTCATGGGAATCAGCCCAGCCTCTACTGTAGGTCTTCATGGGGCCACACCACAGCTAACCACTTTGCATGGAGCCCCCATTTCATCCCCTGTGACCCTGAGTTCTCAATGCACTCAGCACCTCATCGTTCAGCATTGTAAACTGGGGTTGAGTGATCAACTTGCACATGGCTAGGACTTGAATCTGCAGGTGGCCAAGACTCACTGGGCTGCTAAGGTAAGAACTCACATTCTGAGCTTTGGTGCCTACAGGTCTGAGATGTCAGCCATGGAGGAACCCAGAGACGAATGGCCGGACCTGGGGCAGCTGTCCAGGAAGGCTAAGTCTAGAGTCTCCTTCAGGCTGTGAGGTCCATCTGCCTGCACCTGGCTTGCTGTACAGACATCTGCCAGGCTCTATGCTGGTTGACTTCCAATCTGTGATGAGACAGTGGGGGAGACATGGAATTGGTGTCGTGCACATGACTTCTCAGAAGGGTTGGAGCTGAAGCAAAGCCCACACTCTAAATTGTCCACAGAGGCTTGTGCTACAGGACTCACTAAGGAATACTACCATGCTCACTTCACCTTGATAAGAGGAGAGGCAGTAAAGAAGTCTATGCATTAACAAAACCTATGAGTTTTAAGACGGCCTCCAATTTTAGAGATGAGAAAATGGATGATCATTCTAGATGTCCAGATCCATTAATGAGGCCCCACAGAATGTTCCCCAGTTTGCTAATGGAATTTCCACAGGAAGGAATTAAGCTACTCTTCCATAGTCATGGAAGGTGAGCAGTTGTGTTAACTGTTCTTTTCTTGTGCTCATTTAGCCCTGAGGCTCCTATGAAAGGAAATGCGGTGCCTGAAAAATTCTTGTAAGACAAGTGCCAGAGAAATGGACAGAGTGGACTGACATTTGAGGTGAGCACATCTCTGGTGAGTTGATGATGTGTAAGAGCTGGGGATAAGGTGGAGAGGCAGCCAGCTAAAGGTCCATGGACACCAGGCCTAGGACTGAAAATGAGATACAAGTGCAGAATGCAATCATGCCAAGAAATGAAGTGACTTTGTGTTTGTGTCCCATTTCCCCTTCTCCACCAATGTCTGTACAATGACCTTACCTGTGACAAGGTAGACGCTGAGTAGAGAGCATATGGTATTTGAACACTTGGAGTCTAGATTCCTTGAGAGCAGGAACACAGGTGCAGTGTTTGACACGTCCTGGATGGATGTGCTTAAACGGTTAATCTGACCCTAAATTCCCCTCAGTACTCTATGGGCCCCTATATATTCCCTTCTGCTGACACACACTGCACCAGAGCATATATCTGTTGTTATTCTGGGTACCATGTCTGGAGCAGGGACATGTCACACAGGGCCCAGGGGCCAGCTCCATGCCCATGTCCTGTGTACAGCTCTGTTGGGCCAGAGCCCTGAAGCCTGGAGAAAGCCTGAGGCTCTGAGAAACCACAGGATTTACTTTGTTAAACAACATAAACTTGTGTTCCTCAATGACAAAAAGCACTATCCCAGACTTCTACCTAGAAGGACAGGAGATGACTCTGGAGGCTGTGGATAAATATGGCCGCTGCCCTTCTCCTCCTTCCAGCCCTGTCCTAGATGGGAATGTGAACATGACAGTGGCCCAGGCTCAGTTTCCCTGTCCCTGCGCAGGAGCATCTGCCCTCAGTGCCTGTCCTCAGACCCCCTCACTCTAATAGTTTATGCAGACTTACAGTGTTGGCCAGGCCTAAATATCCTTGTCCTTGAGTCTGTGTCTCTGAGTGGCTGGTGGCAGAGCCTAGGGACATCTGGCCTAGGCTCCCTCTTCTGTCTCGGTGCCTGGGGACTGGGCCTGGTGAATCCTGTCCTGTGCTGCCTTTGATGGTTGGGCAGTTCCCGGTGAGCATCCTGAAGTATCTTGGCTGAATGAACCATCCTCTCACTTGTTCCCAGGTAGTTTTCCCATGGCGAGTACTGAGGCTGGGGTTTTGAGGTCTGGGAAAGCAGCATAACATACTGACTGATCACTCTCTCTAGCCAAGTGCCTGTGAAGGCCAACTGTCACCAGACCAAGGTGCTTGGTGACAAGATCCTTCAGAGTTCTGTTTAGATCTGTTGCCAAGCAAATGAGGTCATACGCTAGGGTCCATAGCTGGGCTGCCACCTCTAATGCCCAATTTATTTTTATAAATCTGTTCTCCATAGAAAGAGCAGGTGAAAAACTGGAAAACTGAGTGTGGTTTTACACTTTGCTACACTTTGAAAATTTAAATGCAGCAAACATGTAGATGCTTCAGATTTGGTAGGCATAGTGCCAAGCACACAATTCCATCCAAAGGGTCCCTTGTCTCTGAAGATGAGGTGTTTAGTGTCTTCACTTAGAGATATGTCATATTTTCAGGTGGCTTCCTTTCCTGGGCATATGGTAGTTTCTTTTCAATTCCATTAGGGAGCATGGAGATCTTCCCAGATTGCCCATAATATTTTTCCTTGAAGGACGTGAATGTTTCATGTTAAAAGTTTTGCATGTCCGAGGGAGGAGGATTCCTAAAAAGTCTTCCTCTCACCTGCCTATGAATGATTACTTATGAGTCCTTGGATATTTACCTCGGCCACACACTGTAGTGCTCCATACTCTGAGAGCCTGTGAGGGGGGACAGCAGGTGGTGAGAGCAAGGGAAGGCTTTGCAAGGCCATGAACATCATTGCCCCATGTGGATGAAGGACACATGTGTGTCACTCCTGGGGAACTTGTCTGCTAGCAGCTGCTATCACTTCCTGTCCTCCCATCCCAAACAGACCATGAGCTTTGTGTCCCTCCTGGGTAGTTTGCCTTTCCTGTAGGTGATGGTGCTGCGCCTCTTTGCTTGGTATACTTCAAGCAGTGTCTCTGTGCTGGGCTCCACCTATGCTGTCACCACCTGCTATTATGGGGCTGAACCAAACAACTGCAACTTGTTCATGCATGTGTTATCTATGTGCTGATGGGGATTTGTTCTGTTTATGGCTTGATTTTTGAAAGCAGAGTACCACAGTCATTTTTATTCATGTTCTTGTGTGTATATACACTTTTATTTCAAAGAAATGTGCTTGAATGTGAAATTACTCGATCATATTTCTGTTGTATGGCTACCTTAGTAATTCTTAAAGTATCTTTGGAAGCAGTTGATTTAAGCAGAGTTAAATGGTTGGTTTTTGTTTTGTTTTGTTTTATTATGCTATACTATGCCATGCTATGTTATGTTCCACTATGTTATGTGTTGGTTAGGATTTTGAAACTCCTTCAGCATGTTTTCAGTGCTTTCTGATTTGACTTTGAATAATCAACCTGAGAAAATATAAGAATATAACATAATCTGACTAATTTTCTTTGGAGAATATTTAAAAAGGAAAACCCAGTCAGGGATGTTGGTGTTCACCTGTCATTCCAGGACTTAGAAGGTTGAGGCAGGGGGATTGTAGTGAGTTTGTGGTCATCCTGGGCTACAAGATAAGATGAAGACCAGCCTGAACTGCATAGCAAAACCCTTTCTAAGAACAAAATGAAAGAAAGAAAGAAAGAAAGAAAGAAAGAAAGAAAGAAAGAAAGAAAGAAAGAAAGAAAGAAAACTAATATAAAAATGAAAAGTTGAAAGCCCCCTGTCAATTGAGAAATCAAATCTTTGTGAGGTTTTCTTGAATATGTGTTTTAGTCAACACAACTAGCATCAGATTTACCATCATGTAGGCATTGATGTTCTGCCTGGTGTTTGCGTTGTTTTAATTTTTTAAAGATTTACTGAAATGAGTGCAGACATGCTACTGAATATACCCTCTTAGGATATGAATAGCTCAGTATGAAGAGAACTTGATCATTCTTATTTTTTCTATCCTAAATTTATATTTTGAACAAGAATTTGATAAAGGGATTACTACCTTTTTTGAAATAATAATAAGCATCTTATAAAGATATTCTTTTTTAGTGTATAAAATGGTAAAAATTATTATAGATTAATAATGGTTAACGTACCTTATCCTGGGATTTCTGGAATTTCTAAATGATGGATATTTTCATACATTTGTAAAATTATTTACAAATTTTAACACATGGTCTCACTAATTTTCTATGTTTCCCAGGATAGGCTTAAATCTTTCCTCATTCTTCCTCACTCTCCCAGAGTGCTGGGATTACAGGTGTACATTATCCTGCATTGGCAATTGATCGCAATGTTTTGTATTCATGGAATAAAATGTTCAGCTTCAGTTTTAGACACTTTGCAGAAAGAGTCGATCTACTTAAGCTATCTGTTACCTTTCTAGCCTGCAGTTTCTTTCACAGAATAAGACTGAAAATCCCATTAGTGTTTTAAATTCTCTGCTTTATAACTGTGGTCAGCATGTGATTCAGAGCATCACTCTAATTGTGCCTTCTGCACTGGGACTGAGGTTTGGTGTCCTTGAAGCACATTCTCTTTTTATTTGATCCCTCCTGGGATTTGATTATTGTTTGAATTCAGACCCCCAGAAAGGTGTGAAAGTTAAAGCTACTTGGGGCACGCTGTCCTCCAGAAGGCCAGTGTAAAACATTATTTTCCCTGCAGTCCTACTTTCCAAGGGTTTGTTTTGGTTTTTGGATATTAATTTTTGTTTCCAACTTTTGCTCTGTTCATCAGTGTGTCTGTCCCTGTAGTCTGTGTGTCAGTGACATCAAAGGAAACAACACATTCATTAAGGGACATATTTCATTTTACTTAGAGATGTAGCATTTTCTTTGGTATCCTCAAACTAACCCTACAGTGTATATTCTTGTGACTAACTATTTTCAGTTATTTAGTCTTTTAAGCAAAATATTCTCATTATGCTGCTTCTCCTGAATTAAACTGTAGCAGTCATGAGCCCATCTCTTATTTTAGGCTCCATACCTTGACCAGCCTGCAGTGTCCCCATTTTCTGAACTGCTCCACAGCTGTGGTGAATCCACATGCGGGAGTTGAGATCTGCACCTGAGTGGAAGACATTCAGTCAAATTGGGCTCTATAACAGGATGACCTTCTTGAACAAAGGTCCCCTGAGGGAGATAAGGGGCCACAGACCTGAAAGGAGGAGCTCTGGCAGCAGGACCATTCCAGGCATCTCCTGTCCAGCCTGAAAGCTGTGTTGCTTTGTTGAGAAGCTCACTCATGCATTACCAGCCCTGAATCTGGGCCTTTCTTGCCATGGTTCTGGATAGGTGTCATGGTGTTCAGCACCTCTGCCTGGTCCATCTTCCCCATCTTCAGATCTCAACAGAGATCTGCACAGCTCTGGGCTTCCTCTTCCAGGCTGCCACTCTATGTAGAAACTACAGGTGTGAAATCTGTGACTATGAAACTCAACCTGTATACATTCAACCTGGAAATTCAACATCTAAGGCTTCATTATAAAGAATGAGGCTGACAACAACCATATTCTCTTCTTACTCATCTTAGCTGTGAATAGCTAGAAACCACTGAATGTACCACAGCAGAGCTGCTGCATCAATTATAAAATTGCAGCCACTGAAAATGCAGAAAGAAGGCCATGTCTCAGGCCATGTCCCCGGTGTTACCTGAGCTGACAGAGAGTTTATGGCCTGGCCCTCTCTCTACCCAGCAGTGAAGACACAGGGTCCAACGCAGCAGGTAAGGACAGGAGAGAGGGGCTCATTGATGGCAGACCATGATCCTGGGGGTATGCCTATTTCTTTTTTGTCCATTTTCTTATACCTCTGAGTTAATTATAGTGCTCTATTCAATATTACTTCTATTCAGTTTAGTTAACAACAAATAGTGGCTAATATCTTGAATAGGTAAGTGAAAATGGATGATTTAATTACATTATATACAATTAAATTCACAGTACATACTTCGAATATCTATCTATGTGTGTGTGTGTGTGTGTGTGTGTGTGTGTGTGTGTGTGTGTAAAGGAGTCTTGATATTCAGAAAGGCAACACTCTGTTTATCACTATCTCTAACACATGAGGTCATGCAGAGCTCTTCCATGGTGCAGTGGTGCTAGAAGCCACCCTAGAAGCCACCGTGCACATCTGTGCCTGCTACTGCCAGAGGACAGCAAAAGATTTGGTTCAGTGTTTGCTCTTCTAGCAAGGAAGTCCTGAATCACCCTGCTGCCCAGCAGCTCAGGGAGTGAGCAGCATGCAGAGGAGCCCAGCACTGCCTGCCTTACACCCCTTTCCCCCACCGTATCCATGCTGCAGCCCTTCCAGGGTGCAGCCAAGACTCTGCCTCCTCAGCCCCAGGGTCCTCAGTTCCTGAGTCCTGGCCTCAGCCTCCACTAGGCTTCAGGTGCTGCCATATGTTCAGCTGGCATAGTGGGTGGTGCACACTCTCAGCCCCACATACACAAAGATCACTAACCACACTGACCCTTCCTGTCTGCAAATTTGGACTGAGGCTTTGGCATTGGAACAATACACAAAATTGTCATTACCTTTCCTTTTTGTTCTTTTTTTAGTGGTTTCTTTCTTTATTTAAACATATATTTAGAATTTCATTTTGCAAAAAATCTTTGTCTGTCTTTTCATGTCCCAGTTAACTAAGCTCTTACAAATTTCTACTGCACTTCAAACCTATATGCTTGAATGCTCAGAATCCAATATGCAGCTTCGTAGTATTGTGGAAACAAAGCAGAAACTGAATTTGGGGATATTTCTTTGCCTTCTAGCACCTTGAAGAGCAAAACCTTGACTCGTGTGTTTTTACCTCCAAAATATAGGCTTCAGTACCAACTGAATCTGCCACTGACAAAATGAGTTTCCTGCATTTATTTCAAACAATCTCACTTCCCCTCAACTGGATAAGCACATTGTCTAAGATTTCTTATGCCCAAACTTGAAAAATGAGTTCCAGTATACAAGAGGCTGCTACCCATCCTGAAATAATGATGGGATTTTATGTAAACATATAGCCCAGCCCACATCCTGGCAGTCATGAGCTGAGAGAGGGGCAGATGGCTTGTGCAGATAGCAACACCTAGGAATAGTCAATCAGCAGCTGCAACAAGCAGGAGGCACAGCTGCTGAGCCTTCACTGCTGGGTGATGGAATGGTGTGGTAGGTTTTGCCCTGGGTTTACTGATGTGGCTTGGTAAATCCAGGTTGTTGCAGGGATTATCCTTCCAAAGGAAAATCATGTACTTGTATCATTCATTTACCATTTTCTTTTGCATTCATGGAATCTGCATGCATGAGATTTTATGACTCTGCCATTGCAGACCCACTCATGGGCATTATTCCCATGTCTTGTCAAGGGCTAGTTTATTTACATAACATGCAGAGTATTTTTCTCAGCCTTGTTTCTCCAGACCTGTGCATTTTCAATCATTTCTTCAAAGGAAGCTAAACAATTTTGTTTGAGAAAACTTCAACTGTGTTGCTGTGCTTCTGTGTGACTTCCTTGCTGCCAGACCTGAAAAAGGAAGTGAGTTGGACCTGCTGGAGGGTTATCCCCAGAGGGACATGCTTTGCAGAGCTGTGCCAGGAAGGGCTGCTCATTAGGTGACTGGCCACCCTGACATCCAAATGTCCTTTCCCCAAGCTGGTCTTGGTTTTGGGAAGCATTGGATTGCAGTAGAGACTCCCTGTGCACTGGCTGGCTCTTGGAAAGCCTTGTGCTACCATGAGGTTGTCGGTTCCTAGACCTTCACCTCTGTGGCCCTGGGGCCAGTTAGTTCCAGCAACCATGCACAGTATCCTCCAGGTAGCTCTCCTGTGCACCTTCTATGTGGAGGCTAGGGAGGGTCCCAGTTCCTTTCTGCTTCAAACAGTACTGTGACTCAAACTCTTAAACAGAAATCTTGAAAAGTTGTGCAAGATTCTCTCTGGGAGAAATCTCTGTTCTTAGCCCTGCATGCTCCAGGGACACCAGTGTAAAGCTCTGATGGGGGCTGCGTGTCAAGGTTCTGCTCTGCACCCCATAATTTCATATGTGCTTTTCAGCATCTGCCTTAGAACCTGCCATTGAATGGGGACACAGCACATGTCAGGGAACTGTCCCCTGCGTGCCTCAGCTTTGGGAGGCTCAACATTTTCTGTACTTGTTGGCCATGTGTGGTGATTGCCTTTGAGTTACAAGAATTTGTCACTTCTCTCACAAAGTGGACTCTTGAGACATCTTTCACACCTGTAATAACAATCATCTATCTGAATATTGGTTGTACGGAAAAGTTTCCTGCTGTGGTCTTTACATTAGTCTTGTTTCTGTTTTTCAAATGCCATGTATCAGAACTTTCAATCTCCGTTCTATCACTGAAATCATGGGAAAGATTTTCCAACATGAAAAGATAAGTATATACAAAATGGTCTCTACGTTTTCCCTGTAGACTTTGTCTGTCTGGAGTTTTCTCTTATATCAAAGAGCAATAGCAGCCAGTCTCCTCCAGTAATGTTTGGACAAACAGAATCTGATGCATTGATATGAAAGATTCAGAGTAGCTAATCACATCGAGAGAAATGTTAGAAGCACATGGGGACTAGCAGGATAGTACAGGCCTATGGATGGGTCCAAAACAGCAGAAAGCTGAAACTCCACAGATACAAATTGGCATTGCGCTTATGATAGGGCTACTGAGTTGAACATGTTGAAACTAATAAAATCTTAACTGTTAGTTTAAATTAACTTAGAATGTAATGTTTAGAAGAATTACATAAGAGTAGAAATGCAAACTGAAAGAAATACAAGGGGTACAAGGGGAGAGAAAGGAAAGGCAATACTTTGCAGGACTTGGCCCTATGCAGAGCTCAGGATGTCTACCATGGTGCCAGCAACAGCCCCAGCTCTGAAATTCATGAAGTCCTGGTACTGAACTGGGCATAGCTTTCACATTGATCCCAGCATTGGTGAGGTCACTGGAGGTGGAGCTCGCACAAGCTCAGCAAGTAGGACTTGAGCTCAGTCAGGTACCAGCCTTGCCTCAGAGGACGGAGAAAAATCACCAACTGTCCTTGATCGTTGCAAGCCGCAAAGCCTCCCAAGGCCTCTTGAAGACAAGTCTGTGCACAAATCCACCCAGAAAAGTTTCCTGTTCTGCCTCACCCCACTCACTTGTGCATGCCTCATTGTTGCAGAAGGCCCCAAGTTTGAGTCTTTCTCCATGTAAAGTTACACATGCCCTCCCCAGAGAATAATAGAACAAGGCCAAACCTTGCTCTCTGTAGTTCTCATCTTCAGTGAGTTCAGGTTGTTCCAAAAGACTCAGTTTAGTTTGGACTGGGTGTCCCAACTTGGTAAGCAGCACCTTCCAGGAGTCAGTAAAGGAAGCACTGGTCCTAGGGAGGACAATTGTAAGCAGCAGTACAGGTCCAGCCTCCCTCCCAAACTGCCCTCCCAAGGCATCCTGTGGAGTTTGACACCAGCCTCTTGCTCCAGCTACAGAGAGCCTAGCCCCAGCCATCACTGTGCCCTGAATGGGGCAATGCTCACCCAGGCAGCCCTCACATGCTAATGGAAGTCCCTGGACAGTGCTGTGACCACCTGTCCTCCATTCTTCAGGAAGCCTGAAATGCATCTCCCTTTCCCGACCTCATGGCATGTTGCCTCTGTGAGAAAGAGAGTGGTGTATTCAGTGTTACTCTACTCTTGGGTACTCTACAGGGTGTTGCTCTCTACTATTTAAGAAATGCAGATGGAGTCTGTCCCGCCTGACTTTTGTTCATCTTCAGTTCATATAGTGATGCATCACTCCATTCTGTGTGCCTTTCCATGACATCCTTCCTCTATTTTGTGTTCCCCATGTACAGAGGCCAGGAACATAGTCTATAATATTGGTAGCATTTGGTCCAAGTTGATTGTGTGCCTGGACAAAATGGAAGCACAGGAGAGCAATGGTTGCATCTGCTCTTGGCATTACATCATGGTCAGTGCCTGGTACACTCATGATTTAAAGCACCCTCCAGCTCCTTCCATGATGTCTGTGTGGACCTGAGTCCTCTGGTATCCCCCAGAGATTATTGCTCTGCATACCACAGAAGCTCATGAAATGACTCTCTGGTGTCCTTCACAGTGAAGAGAACAGCTTCACCGAGGCAAGGGCTCCTTGGTAGGAGGTAAAACTTCCACATTGGAAAGAAAAAACAGCAGTGTAGCCAGGGTGCCATTTCTGAGGAAAAAGACTTGCTCCTTCTGACTTGCTATGTAAACCTAGGTAAAACATCATTCACTATAGAGGTCATACTGTCATCTGCTTCCTAGGGACATCATCACAGGTGTGAGATGACATTTGTGAAAATTGGCAGCTGGTATCCCAGGTACATAATGTATAGAAATAGAGGAGAAATCTGGGAAGGGTTGGGGTTGAGGTTAATACAGTGCACGCTGGGCTGGTTCCTCCTGCCTGGTTGTGGAAATGACACTCACCTCTGGATATGTTTCCCTAGTGGCATTGTGCGGAGACAGAAGTTCATCAGTTTGGCCATCGTTATGTTCCCTAAGCAGTGCAATTGCTTCTATGTATTGGTATTTAGGCCTCAAATGCAGAAAGTTATTGACATCTCATAGAATGACCCTTGGGTACAGCCTGGAGAGAGATAGCAATCAACCATGTTCTAAAGGTGGTCAGCCAGACTATAGCAGTAGATTTGGAGTTGGTTTTTAAAAAATGCCTAGTGAAATCAGTTGAAGTTTGATTCTCTGTAATCCCCATGCTCTACCAGACTAGGGCAAGAGGGTCACATATTTGAACCCAGACTAAACAACTCAGCTGCACAGTGAGACTTGGTGTCAAATTTAAATTTCAAAAACTAAAAGGGGCTGGGGATGTCGCTCTGTGGGAAGGCCCTCAGTTCAACCCTCCTATATAAATACGAAACTTATTACCTTGTGAAGAAGCTCAATCAAGAGGATTCTACAACTTCCTTGGGGCAATATGGAACAAAATTCCCCTAGGAACCTTAAGCCATGATTGTCCAAAATGGTCTGAGATTCAGTAATTTGTAAGAGAAAGTGAGTCAAGTTGTAGGCAATGTTCATCCATCTTCAAGAATCAGAGGTGAGGCCATGTCATGATGTTGTGCTGTATGCTGAGGTGTCATGGGGATGCAGTGTCCCCATGGGAACACCACAGCTTGAAGAACTGCATTTGCCAGAGGTCACCATGAAGCTCTGTGCCTGGACACTGTATATGCAGACCCATGGACAGTAACTGGTCCTACCCAAGGTTCTATGACCATGATGAAAAATTCCACTGCTAAGAATCTAACACACAAAATGAGATTTACAAAAGTGGTTGCTTCCTATGGCATAGAGCTTGACAGGACTCTGTCTCCACATCCTAGATGCAATCCATGAGGAGTGTTCCCTGAGACACACTCCCCACCCAACAGTTAAAACACGCAGGCTGACCCTAAAATGAGACCAAAAGAGTAGCACCTAGGAGGGAGGCCAGTGTTCCTGGATGGAACAACAGTCACTATATCCTATATTATTCACTCATATTGCATTGTGTATTTAAGCATAATATGTATTTCTTGCCCCAGAAAAGAATACTGGATAATTTACTGAATCTGTGATTGACTAACCAAGGACATTAGCTTAACATTCTACCTCTCACAAAAAAGCAACATTAAAAAGTCACATCCAGCACCCTCTGGCTGAAGAGAAACTTGATGGCATTGATAAGGAAAATGTATCAGAGCTAAGTTATAAGGAAATAAGATGAGTGGTGACTGGGATGGAGCAGGATGGTGAAAAAAAGAAAACACCTTTCTGCACAAAATTGAGGAGGAAAATGTTCTGGAAGTGCACAGTGATGAAAATTGCAAAACATTGAGAATACACAGAATGCTACCAGGCTCATTATTTTAAACATGACTGAAATCTTAAACTTTATTTATATTAGTCCCATCAATTCCATACCTCTGGGAAATAATGGTAGCAATGAATACACTGATAAGTTAATCTGTAAGAGAGGGGAATTGCAGGTGTGGGGCAAGGGTTCCCTGCAGGTAGAACTCAAGAGATGACTCCTGCTGGGGAGCCACCAGGAGGTCCAGCTCTGCAGCTGGTGGAGAATTGAATCCAGGTGCCTGCTCTTGCTCTGGGGCCAGAGCTGGTTAGAGAGCTGTAGGTGGACCTGGCACAAGCTCTGCAGGTGCAACTTCAGCATGCACTGGAATTGCCTCTGCAGTTGCAGGAGGAGAAAACATCACTGACATTCCAGGGACATCTCAGGAACAAACCTTGCCACTGCCTCTCAGAGGCAGCTGTGTGCATGAACACAGCCCCAGTAAAGCCTCCCAGACTGCATCCCCACACTGACTGCTGAGGGGCTCGTGTTCCTGGGTCTCCCATCATCTGGACACATTGCTGAGTTCCCTAGCACATTCCCTCCCCTCAAGGCCACAACCCACATCCCAGGGCTCCTTACCCTGTGACTTAGGCACGAGGGACTTAGGAGGCTTCAGATGGTCCACGAGAATCTTGGCCTGGGGATCCACCTTGGAGTTCAGCTCCAGTGAGGAGTCAAGTACAGGAGATATGGACCTGGGGCAGACAGGGAGGCAGCAGAGTGAGAGATCTTGCCTCTCTTCACACACTACCTACATAGGTAACCTTAGGGAGGACACATGGACCTCTAGCCCAGCAAGGGCAGGATCCGCTCCCACTGTCTCCCAACTACAGTGTGGCACTGTGGGCCTTGGGAGCCCTGAGAGCCTGACAGAATGCTTCATAGGAGGCAGTCCTTGCTTAGTTGTATGACACCACTCCCTTCCTCAGGGAAGCCTGACACAGTGTCTCACTGGCCTTCCCCACTGCATGTCAGCTCAGCAAAGGCAAAGACTGATATCTGCCATGGTTTTGCACTCAAGGGCTCAGGGCTGGTGCTCCATGAATATCTGACAAGTGAGGGGTCATCAGTGTCTGTACTGCTTTTCTGCACTGTCTAGGTCAGGTAAACATCTCTTGCCTAGTTTTCTTTGCCTCTATACAACTCCTCCTGCATGGTCTGTACCCACATCTAGGGAGGCCTGGGACCCAGTAAAACTGCTTTGAGGTGAACAATGTCTGTTGTACTGCCAATGCTGAATTTATGACCTCCGAAGAACATCAAAACTCAAAAGGGCAGTGTTGTACCTGTTCTACTTACAGGACCATGGACAATACCCAGAAAAGTGTGTTCACATGGAGTATATTCATGTGTATTTGTGGCTTGATGACATCCACCCACTTTCCAATCATACCTGTGGGCCATGGACACTTTGCCATCCCCAAGAATTCCTGTCCTGAGCACACCCCGCACCCCCTCGAGTGACTCTCCAATCTGCTTTCCAATGAATAGAACAGCTTTCCACAAGTGTGGGTCAGTGGGGAGGGGGTGGAAGATCATCCCTGGGTATCAGTGTAGCCTCTGGTCTTCATGGGGCTAAGGCCACAGCTGTCCCCTTCCCATGGAGCCCCCATTTCCTCCTCAGTTACCCTGCACTCTGCACCCACTCAGCACCCCTCTTTCAGTGTTGTAAACTGAGGCTCAGCTGCTTGCTCATGGCCATGACTTGAATGTACAGGTTGCCAAGTTCCAAAGGGCTGCTCAGGTAAGAACTTACCTTCCCAGTATCTGAACTTTTCCTGGACTCAGTGTCTGTGAGTGGCTGGTGGTTGAGCCTAGGGATACTTGTCCTGGGCTCCCTCTTGTCTCTGGCCTGGGGCTGGTGAGTCCCGGCCTGAGCTGCCCATGATGTTTCAGTGTTTCCAGGTGAGGTTTCTGAAGCATCTGGGCCAAGTGAACCATCCTCTCATAGGTTCCCATGTAGTTAAGTGACACAGGGTCCTGATACTGGAGCTGTGAGGCCTGGGAAAGCAGCACAGCATATTCCCTATTCACTCTCTCAAACCAATGGTCTGTGATGGCCAACTGTCACCAGAATAATATGCCTGGTGACCAGAGCCTTCTGAGTTCTGTTTGGACCTGTCACCAAGGAAGTGAGGTAATGTGCTGGGGTCCAGAGTTGATCCTCTCCCTCTGATGCCTCCTTTGTTTTTATTGTGAGCTCATATTTGTCCGCCTTCGAAACAGCAAGTTAAACGACTAGAAAATATATGTGTTTTTTTAGACTTTTCTGCACTTTGAAGATTTTAATGCAACAAACATGTAGATGTTTCAGATGTGGCAGGCAGGGTGCCAAACACTCTTTTCCATCCAAAAGATCCTTTCCCTTGAGGATGAGGTGCACAGTGCCTTCATGTAGAGATTTCACAAATTTTATTTTGACTGTGTTTTGTGGGCTTATTTTATTTTTATGTCAATTTCATTAAGGAACATGGAGATTTTCCTAGAATTCCCACTATAATTTTCCTTGAAGGATATGAAATGATTCAGGTTATAACACCCATGTGTCCAGGGGAGGAGGATTCATAGCAAGTTATACACTCACATTCCTATGAGTGATCACTTATTCATCCTTAGATGTTTCCCTCAGCCACACACTATAGTGCTCTGTACTCTGACATTGTGTGAGGACAGATAGCAGGTGGTGAGTGCAAGGGGAGGCTTTGCAAGTCTGTGGACATCATCACCCCATGCTGATGAAGGACACATGAGCATCACTACTGGGGAAATTGTCTCCTAGCCACTGCTTTCACTTCCTGTCCTCCAATCCCAAACATACCGTGGGTTTTGTGTCCCTGCTGGATAGTTTGCCTTTCCTAGCAGTAATGGCTCTGAGCCTGTTCAGTCTGGATGCTCTTGGTTGGTCTCCTTCAAGCAGCATCTCTGTGCTGGGCTCCCCCTGTGCTGCTTATTGGTGGTGGATCCACCACACACTCTCATGTGGCTGAACCAACTAAGTGTGGCTTGTTCATGCATCTGTCACCCATCTGCTGATACCATTTGTTCTGTTTCTGGGTTGGACCTGGAAAGCCAGGTGCCATAGCCATTCTTATGCACGTTCTTGAGTGGACACAGACTTTTATTTCAAAGAAGAATACTTAGATGTGAAATTGCCAGATTATAAATCCTGTGTATGGTTAAATTAAGAATTGTTAAGGTACCCTTGGAAGCATTTTTTAAAATCAGAGTTAGGTGGTTGTTTTCAGTTTGGTACTGGGGATTGAACTTATAACCAAGTGTGCACTTACACTGCTGAATTAAACCTCTATCCCTGTCTTCTTATTTTGTTTTACTTTATTTGGTTGTGTTTTTTATGCTATATTGTGTTATGTTATGTTATGTTATGTTATGTTATGTTACACTATGTTTTGTGTTGGTGAGGATTTTGAATTTCCTTCAGTGTATTTTCAGTCCTTTCTGATTTCATTCATAACTCACCTGATAAACTATGAGAATATCACATTATCCTGGGTAATTTTATTTTGGAGATAATTTTAAAAAGGAAATGAGAGCCAGGTTTGGTAGTAAACATCTGTAATGCCAGAAATTACAAGGCTGAGACAGCAAGATTGCTGTGAGTTGTGGTCAGCCTGGGCTACAACCTGAGTTCAAGGCAGTCTGAACTTCCTAGCAAAATGCTGTTTCAAAAATAAAAAATAAATCAAAATGAAAATACATTTAAAAAGTTTAAAAAAGAGACAAAACTCATCTATCAATTGACAAATCAAATCTTTGTGAATTTTTCTTACATATGTACTTTAATCAGCACACGGAACATTAGGTTTACCATTTGGTAGATATTGATCTACTGCCAAGAAGTTGAACTGTTTCAATTTGTTTGACCTTTTAACTGAGATGAGTGTAGATATGCTACTAAATGTACCCTCTCAGGATTTGGAGAGGTTAATATGAAGAGAATTTGATGGTTCTTTTCATTTTTGAACTAAATTTATATATGGAAGTAGGATTTGAGCAAAGGGTTACATTACTGTTTTTTTTTAAACTTCCTTGTCTTATTTTATGTAATTCATGTACATATTACTAAGGAACACATAAAATATGCTATTTTAAGTCTATAAAAGGATAAAAAAGTATACAAATTAATAATGAGAGAATAACATTAGATAATGTATTGTGCACAATGATCTGTTGGATTTTTTAATGATCTATATTTCCATTCATTTGTAAAATTTGTTAATGTTTTTACAAATTTCAAAGCATAATCTCACTAAGATTGTGAGTTTCCCAGGTCAGGTTTAAAACTTTCCTTATTCAGTCCCCCTCCCCTCCTGGAGTGCTAGGATTGCAAGTGTACATTATTGTGAGTTGGTAATCAGCGGTAATTTTGTGCATTCATACAATGCAATAATTGGCTTTGAACTTTAAACACTTTGCAGAAAGAGTGGATCTAGTTAAGCTCTCTACTACGTTCCTGACTGGCAGTTTCTTTCACAGTGAGTAGGACTGAAAATCCCATTAACTCTGTTGCTAGATTCTCTGCTTTGTAACTGTGGTCATCATGCAAATCAGAATATCACTGCAAGTGCCTTCTGCACTGGGACTGAGGCTTGGTGTCCTTGAAGCACATTCTGTATTTTTTTTATCCCTTGTGGATTTCTATGATTGTTTGAAGTCAAACCCCAAGAAAGGTGTGAAATTTAAAGCTACTTGGGTAACACTGCCCTCCAGAAGGCCAGGAGAGTGTAAAATATCATTTTCTCTATGATCGGGCTTTCCAAGTTTTTTTTGTTTTGCATTCAATTTCTATGGATTGAATACTGAAGTTTAGCTCCAGGACCTTCCACATTTAAAATTCTTTTTATTTTCATCCAGCTTCTGGATAAGTGGCTGCATTGCTTAGGCTGTCTTTAAATTTGTGATGTTGCTGCCTCAGCCTTCCAGACTGCTGGGATTACAACGGCACCACCAGACCTTGTTTCATCATAGTGTTGTTAAAAACTCATTGGCTGAGCAAGGAATGGGTAAAATACCTGTAATGCCTGCACTCAGGAGGCTGAGGCAGCAGGATTCCTGGGAGTTCCAGACAAGCCTGCAACACACTCTGAGTTCAGCTCAGGCCAGAGCTACACAGGAAGACCTTGACCAAAAAAAAAGAAAAAGAAAAATAAAGAAAACTAGTGAAAATGGAAGCAAACTAAAGTGGAGGGGAGGGAGGAAGGGAAGGGAGGTGAGGAGAGGAGAGGAGAGGAGAGGAGAGGAGAGGAGAGGAGAGGAGAGGAGAGGAGAGGAGAGGAGAGGACCTAAGAGGCAAAGCTTGCAGCTTGTCAGCCTCTGAGCAGGATGTCAGGGATGGGCTTGTCATTTGTATTCTTTGCTGTGCTGAGATTCATTCCTCCTACACATGGTGTATGAATGGTTCCTACCAAGAAAGGATGGTGAACTTTTAAATTTCTCAAAGTGATTTTTCCAAATCTCTTTAGGGGTTAGCTGTGCCTCATGCTGTGAATGTGGCAAGTGACACTGAATGATTTGTGCAAGTGGAATCATTCTAGCACCACTGACGTTTTAACTAAGTGTTTATTGTGGTGTTTAAATTTTGCATGTGCTGGTGAATTTAGCTGATAAGCATTTAGTTGAATATTTTTGTCTATGTTCATTAAGAATATTGGCCATTATAGCATTACCATTTTTTAATGCATAATGGTCTGGCTTTGTTATCAGGGTGACTTCATCATCTACAAGGAGTTGGGGGTGGTTCCCTTCCCTTGAAAGAGGTGAAAGATGATTAGTATTTATTCTTTTTCAAAATTTTATTTTGATGGTAGTAAAATACAACAGAGCAAGACAGAACAAACAAATGGAGACAGTGCAGGGAATTTGGTACAGAACTTCACAACAGGGTACCATGATAACAAGTAACAGGTACCATAGTATATCTCGTTATCTTCACAATAATTTTCCGCTCAATAAGTTATAGCATAGTCAAACAAAAAAAGAACATTTAAAAACCAGTTAAAAGCGAATATTGAATAGAGCAAGACAATTAATCATAATAAAGCAAAAGATTAAAGACATTTGTTTTCAAACAGAAGATAGAAGGAATTCCCCTGTATTTTCTATATTGCACACAGTCATATTTCCAAGAGATGCTCAGAACTCAGCTGCCTGTTGCTAACCAGGGTGTGAGCAAGTGGGATGTATGGTTCTCAGCCCATGCACTACTGGGCTCACTGGAGATGGTGACTGGTTCTCCTCCTGGATCCCACCAGTGGTGCTTGCCAGGAAGGCCTGATAATTTTTTTTCTTGTTGTTTCCTAAGTCCCAACATGGCCAGATCCAGTATTTATTCTTTATTGTACCCTTGATAGAACTCAGCTGGGCATTTATCATATCCTGGCATTTGTTTTTGTTAGTAAGCAGTTATGATTGTTGACCCAAGCCTGTGTTTGTTATAGCTCTGTGAAATGGTTTGTTTTCTCCTGAGGGTGTGGATCAGGGACACCAAAGGAGATCATGTACCCATTAAGGTCATGTCTCATTTTACTTAGGGACATAGCCATTTACTTTTGCATCTTCAAACTTCCCCTACAATATATACTTTTGTGAGTAATCCATTAAGTTATTTAGTTTTTTAATGCACATTGTTGCAGGGTGCAGTTACTCCTACAGGACACTGGGGCAGGCTAGGGCCAGATCTCTTATTTTAGGCTTTTTACTCTTACCTGCCTGAGGAGTGTCCCTACCTCCTCACTTGCTCCCTGTAAACACCTGTCCTGCTCCACAGTTGTGGTGAGTCCACATGCAGCAGTTGGGATCCCAACTGGGTGGAAGACATTCAGCCAAGGTGGGCTGTGTAACAGGCTGACCTCATGTAGAGCTCCCCTGAATGAGACTGGGGGGGTCTCAGGCCTGCAGGGAGGAGCTCTGGCTGCAGGGCCATTCCCAGTCCTCCCTTATCCAGTGAGCAGTGTGTGCTGCTTTGCTGAGAAGATGATTGATAGATCAGGAGGCCTGGACCTGAGCATTTCTTGCCCACGATTCCCTACTAGGTACCCTGGTGTCCTCCAACTCTGCCTGGTCCATCTTCCCCGGACTTCAGATCTCCACAAAGACCTGAGCATACCAGGCTTCTCCTTCCAGGCTCCAACTCTGTGCTTAGCTCTAGTGTGAATTCTAAGACCAGAAAATTCAATTTATATACATTTAACCTGGAAATTCCACTTCTAATGCAACATTATTATAAAATGAGATTGACAGACACCTGTAATCTCTTCTTCCTCAGTTATGAATGTGGGTAGTTAGAAACCATGAATGTGTCACAGCAGGACTGCTGAGTCAATTATAAAATTACAGTCACAGAAAATGCTGAAAGAAGGCCTTGTCCTACATCACTGAAAATGTGGAAAGCAGGCCAATTCCTGTGCCATTTCCGCATTCCTACCTGAGATGATAGAAGAGCTCATGGCCTGGCCTCTCTCCACCCAGCAGTGAAGAGACAGAAACCCAAATCACAGAGGAGAACAAGAAAGAGGACTTCCTGGAGGGCAGCCCACTGATCCTGGGAGGGATGCCTTTGTGGATTTTTTTCCATTTTCCATTCCATTGCATTATTTATAGTGTTCTATTCAATGTTACTTTATTCAATTCAGTTAGTATTTAATAGTGGCTAATTTCTTGAATAGGTTTGTGAAAATGGATGATTTAATTTCATTATATATAGTGAAAGTTATGCACAATACAGACACTTCGAATAGAACTGTATATATAAAATAAGGAGGCTCGATATTCAGCAAGCCAACACATCTTTCATGACTAACTTTTAAAAACTCCAACACATAAATCCATGAGCATCCCTCTGTGGTGTGTGTTGCTGCCCTCCCTACCTTAGAAGCCATTGTGTTCACCTGTGCTTGCTACTGCAGAGGACAGAAAGAGTTTTTCTTCAGAGTCTATTTTTCCAGCAAGGAATTTCTGAACCTTCCTGCCTTCAGGCAGATCCAGGAGAGTGCAGCATGTGAAGGAGCCCAGCACTACCTGCCTTACACCCCTTAACCCCACCACATCCATGCTGCATCCCTGCAGGCACGGGAGGGCAGAGCAGCCAGGATGCATCAAAGACTCTGCCACCGCAGGCCCAGGGGCCTCAGTATGGGGTCCTGGTCTCCACTAGGATTCAGGTGCTACCCTGCATTCATCTGGCTTATTGGGCTGGGCACACACTCTGCCCCTTAGTGGAGGAAGGCCACTCACACAGTGACCCTTCCAGCCTGCAAATTTCACTTCTCTCCTTTCTGACTGAGGCTGTGGCATTGTAACAAAACACAGCATTGTCATTACATTTCTTTTTCTTCTCCATTTTTACCCTGGTTTTTCTGTTTATTTGAGCATATATTTAGAAGTGCATTTTGCCAAAAAAAACATTTTCTTGTCTTTTCACTCCTCACTTGACAAAATATTTTACAGATTTCTACTGTAGTTCAAACCCGATGTGCTTGAATGCTGAGAATCCACTCTCCAGCTTGGTAGAATGAGGGAAGCAGAGCAGAAACTGAACTTGGGGACATTTCTGTGCCTTCCAGCATTTTGTATGGCAAACCCTGACTAATGACTGTTTACCCCCAAAATATGGGTTTCAGTGCCAACTGGATCTATCAATGACAAATGAGTTTTGTGCATTTACTTCAAACACTCTCATTTCCTCTCAGCTGGCTAAGCACATTGTGTAATTTTCATTATGCCTAAACTTGAAAAATCATTTCCAGTAAACAAGAGGCTACCACCCATCCTGAAATCATGATTGGATTTTATGTAAACACAGTCTGATACATATCCTGGCAGCTATGAGCTGAGAGAGGCAGGGATGGCTTATGCAGATAGAAACACCTCCAAATTGTCAACCAGCAGCAGCATCAAGCAAGGAGCAGAGATGCTGAGCCTTCATAGTTGCATGATGGAATCATCCGGTGGGTTTTGCCCTGGGTTTACTGAGGTGGTAGATCTAGGTTGCTGCTGGGATTTTCCTTCCTGTAGTGCAGTGCCAAAAGGAAGTCATGTAGATGTAGCATTATTTGGAGTTTTTCTTTTGCAGTTGTGAAACATGCATACAGGGGATTTCATACCTCTGCTATAGCAGACCCACAAATGAGCATTATTTTTATGACTTGTAAAGGGTCAGTTTATTTATACACAATGCAGAATGCTGTTCTCAGCCTTGTTTTACTCAGACTTGTGAATTTTCAATCTTTCTTCAAAAGAAGCTAAGCAATTTAGTCTGAGAAAACTTCAGTTTTTTTGCTTTCTGTGTGAAGTCCTTGCTTGCAGACCTGAAGCAGGAAGTGAGGAGGACCTGCTGGATGTTCAGCTCCAGAGGGACACTCTTTGCTCAGCTGTGTCAGGCAGGGCTGACCCTCACCTGACTGGACTCTGGCATCCAAATGCCCTTGCCCAGCGCTGGCCCTGGTTTTGGGAAGCACTCATTTACAGTATAGACTCCCAGGGCACTGGCTGAACCTTGGAAACCTTGCTGTGCCATGAGCTTTTCAAAACCTAGACCTGCACCTCTATGACCCAGGGCACAGCTCTCTCCAAAAGCCATGCACAGCATCCTTCAAACAGCTCTTAGGTGCATGCTGTACATGGAGGATAAGGGAAGGAACCAATTCCTTCCTGCTTCAAACAATACTGTGAATCAAACTCTTGAAAAGAAATCTTGAAAATTTTTGCAACATTCTATGTTGGAGAAATCTCTCTTCTTAGTCCTATGAGGTCTAGGGATGGCTCTATATAGCTGTGATTGGAGATGTGAGACAGGATTCTGCTCTGTCCCCCATGTTCTCTTCAGTGCTGTTCAGCTCCTGCCTTAAAATATACCATTGGATGGGGACAAAGCACATCTCAGTGATTTATGCCTGTGTGAATCAACTTTGGGAGGGTGTTTTCTGCACCTATTGGCTACAGGTAGTGATTTCCTTTCGAATTACAAGACTTTCTCACTTCTCTCACAAAATGGACAAGTGAGACCTCTTTTACTCGGGTAATTCAAACCCCGGGAAGGTGAAGTACTTTCATCACCAATCACAGCACTAAACAATGAACCAATCACAGATGCTAGGTTTAGCTGCCTCTGTGACTTCATGAGGCTTTGGAGGGAACACCCAGATACAAACCATAACACCTTCTAAAGTAAGTCCTCTGAAGATGCCTGTGCTCTGGACTAGCAGATAATAACTTGCCTTATTCCAGGTTTTTATCTTATTTATTTTATTTTTTAATTTATTTTTTGAGACTTTCACTGTGTAATTCAGATGGCCTTCAGTTCACTATGTAAACTTGGTGTAAACCTTGGTCAAAACCAATTCACTATGTAAACCTAGAACTTGTGATGATCCTCCTGTCTCCCCCTAAGTGCTGGGATTAAAGGCATGTACCATCACATCCAGCTATTGTTTGTTAAGTTTTATTTATTGATTTACTTGAGACTACTCAATTTATTTATCCTTGTTATTCTCCATTATACAGTAATCCTAATACATGTGATGAAATTCAAGACCAACCTCAACAACTTAGCAACTTAGCAAGGCCCTGTCTGGAAATAAATTATGATAAAGCTATCAAGGCACTGGATTCAATCCCCAGCACTGCCAAAAATAAATAAATCTATAAATAAACAAAACTGCTTAGAAAGAAAATTATAAATAAAATTGCTTGTTAGTAAATCTATCAGTGAACAAAATCTATGATGGTAGCTCAGATGAAAAGTGTTTTAGAAGCAATTTTATTTCATTATAATTGACATACAATGAAATTTCAGGTTTAAAGTACAAAATTAGATGAATCTTGACATGGGCCAGGGATATAGGTCAGTGGCAAAGTACTCCCTTGCAAGCACAGGTTCCGGAATTTGGTTCCTAAATAACAAAAACAAAACAAAACTAAAATTGAAAAACAAACAAAGATCCCCTAGGAATCTTGACATACATGAGCCCCTTGAAAACCGTCACCCAATGGTGATGTGTACGTCATGTTCAAATTTTTCTTATGACTCTTTTCAAATGCTTCTTTCTATCCCAAGCAATGCATCTGCTTTTTGTCTATGAGAATTACTTTGTATTTTCTAGAGGTGACATGTCTGTAACCACCCAGTATACACAGTGCTTTTGTTTTTGTTTTGGTGGGGAGCTGGTAGAATTTTTTCAATCCTCATAACCATGTGAGGTTTCCCGTGTGCTGCTCCTTGTCAGTGGCTGAGCCATCACATCCCACTGTATGGATGAACCACAGATCCTCATGTGTCCATCAGCTGAGGCCCTGTGTGTGTTTCCAGTTTTGATCTTAAAAATAAAGTTGCTGCAGTCATTCTTGTGTTTGTATAGCTGTAGCATTCATTTCCCCGGGGAAGGTACTTAGTGTGAAGTGAATATTTTGTGCCTTGAATGTTAACTGTCTTTCAGAGTAGTTGTTCAAAGCAAAATTAAGATTTCTGGTTCTTCCTGTGAGTATTTTTAAGCACTGTTCTTATGTTTTTCGGTCTTTTTGAGCTAATTTCATACAATTTACCTAAGGAAAGGTTATTTCTATTACATAAAATTCAGGATTTTTTGACTTTGGATAGAATTTTAAAGGTGCAAAAAACCCCAAAATACTGTATATATGCACATATGTAAATCACCTATAATCTTAACATCACAAAACTTCTGCCATGTGATGATTAATCTTCATTGTCAACTTGATGGGCTTGAGAGATGTCCAGGGATTAGTAAAGTGTACTTCTGGGCTCCTCTGTATGAGTCATGGAGAAGTGACCCTAGGTACTCCATCTGGTCTCTAGCCCCTTCCTCCTTGGCACTGTCCAGCCACTCTGCTTCCTGGCCACCATGGACTGAGCAGCTTTGCTCCATCACCCTCCTGCTGTGATGTCCCTGCATTGGAACCAGGCAGGAATGAATCGCCTGAAACATAAGGCTTTTCCTCTTCTCAGTTGTGAGTCTTGGATTCTGTGTCCTACTAATGGGAAAGCTTGACCAAGACAATTGTTTTTATGTTTACATATGTGCTTCAATCTACACAGCTTTTATAGAATTTACCAAATTTTACCATTCCTTTCAGGTTGGATGTGGGAATTGTTTTCAATTTTTTTACCCATTTAAATGAGCTGTGTAGAAACATACTGTTAAATGTATTCTTCATGATTTAGAACTTTTGTGACTAATAAATTATTGTCAAAAGTAAATATTTACTTATTTTTATGCTTCCATTTGTATAAATATCCAGAACAGGCAAATCCTTAGAAAGCACAATAGTGGTTCATGGCTGAGTGTGGGGAATGGAGAATGACAGTTTAATGAACCTAGGTTATCACCGGGGATGGTGAAGGTGTTCTTTACAAGGCATAGTGAGGGTCTCACAGCCCTTAGTGCGTGAAATGCCACTGATCTGTGTGCTCCAGGATAGATGTGAATTTTAGATTGAGTTTTGCCTTAATAAAGGAAGAAGAGCAGATGAGGAGTCTCCCTACCCCCACCACAGACCTGTACAATGGGAGCTTATTGAGGACAGCACTGGTCATGGAGACCTTTCCCAAATGCTTCTTCTACTCCTTCTGCTTGGAATGAAGCAATCAGAGACATGTTACTGAGTGTAGGTGAAGAATCAAATGTGCATGATCAGGAGACAAGAAGTTTTAACTGTAGGTTCTGTCCTTTGTGTGATATATGGGATGTGTGTTATGATCAGGACCCGGGAGTGTATTACTCCTCAAAAAGTGAACAAAGTGTCAAAAAATTGTCCCTGAATCCACTCATCTCTTCTGTCCAATTTATTGTCTCCTATCTACTGTATAAAATATGTTAAAATATGCACAACACAAAATCCACTAATTTTGTCAATGACCAGTTCAGTGAGTTAAGAACATTTACCTTGTGCAATTATAAGCACCATCCTGCTCCAAAACTCTATTTCCGAACTGAAACTGTGAACCCTCCCAACAATAGCATCTTTACCCTTCTTTGAACTCCTGGAAACACCATTCTACTGTCTGTCTCCAAGAATTGGACTTTTCTGGGCCATCACATATTTGGAATACTTAACATTTTCCTTTTCTCTCCATTTTATTTCACTTAGCATAATGTTGCAGGATATATACATACCACCTTTTGTTCATCCACCCTTTGGGGGGTGTTTCCATGTTTTGGCTCTTAGAAATAATGGGAATGCAAGTATCTGTTTGAGCTCCTGATTTATGTTAAGCTGTATAAGTATATTTAGAATTGTTGAATCATAGGATAATTCTATAGAATTTGGAGAGGACAGCTATGTTGTTCCCTACAGCAGCCAGTCCATTTTACAACCCCACCAACAGCACACGAAGTTTGGGTTTCTCACTTAGATCCTCTGGATCAGGGAGCAGTCACAGAATCTAATCAAGCTGCTGGCACTGATCCTTGGTCTGTGGAGCCTCAGACTACACTCCACCTGACTGATTTGTGTGGCACATGGGGCAGTAGGAACAAAGAGGGGCTGGACCCACACCCAAGTTAGGGTCAGTTCTGCAGTGATGTGAACTCTTTAAGGACTGTCCCCTTCTGCACCATGGAAACCAGTAGCCTGGTCATGCACACCTTGCAGCTCCCCACTCCCCAGTGAAGCCCAGGTGCCCACAAAGCTAGCTTTTGCAGTGTTAGTGTGGATGCTCCACTTTCTGTTTTTTAGCAGAAAGAGCTAGATGAATCAGCTGTTGCCTCTACAAGGGCAGCAGAGCTCTGATTGGCTGTGTTCCAAAATTAGTTGCTGACTCTCACATTACCCAGGGAACTGATGTTCAGGCTGGGGTCCGCCTTGGGTGAGCTGGAGGAACTAGACCCTGGTTGAATGCCCTGTCCATGTCTGGGACCAGGCACCAGAGGCCAGACGGGAGAGCGGGGGATAGAATCCCCACTGCAAAGACCTCCTGGATCAGTTATGAGAAAACTTTTGGAGACCAAGGACCCAAACTGTAACCCAAAACCCACTTATTTATTGCACTGCCAACACTGCAACTAGATCTGAATACTGAACTGAAGTTTTAGTTTAGAAAAAACTACTCATCCATTGACGTATTTTGTCTTGAGAGAAAAACACAATCATAAAGCTTTCAATGATACAATCTTTTATTGAAAAGTGAAGGTTTGCATTTGGTATGCTTTCACACAATTAATGTTATCTCTGCAGGTGCATGCACACTGATAATTTGTCAAAGTTTGGCTCATACTGCATTCATTTCAGAGCAACACATGCAACACTCAAGTCATCATTTGGTCTCCTTCATGTATCAGATTTAATATAATTGAAAGCTGAAAACAGCAGCCCACAAGCATAAGCTGATCCAGAGTAACAAAAGCACTCCCAAGTGCTTTCATTGACTTAATGTTTTTTTGTCTTTTCGATACACAGTCTCACTATACAGTTCAAAATGGCAATCAGTCTGTGAGTAGAAGAGATCAGGCAGGAGAAGAAACAAATGAAGGTGAGAAACACAGAGCCATGAGAAGAAAGACATCTACAACTACATGAAGCAGGTCATACTGTAATGGCTTTGTGAATCAATCAATATGTAAAACTCGCAAATATAAAGATAAATGAAAAAGTCAGACCCTCAAAAAACACAAACTGTAAGAGCACGTACATGGATATAAGTGCACATGCATATGTATAACTGATAAAAACAGGACAAATTAATCCCTGGATAGGATTTATCCTGGGGGAGGAGAGGAGAAGCAGCCAGAAAAGAGCATAAAAGGTGAATGTTCATTTCATTTATGAAAATTCATTGAATTCAACGTTTTCCTTTATTATTCCTTGTTACCAAAGCTTCACTTTCCCTGCTGCCTTCCTATAAAACTTGTCAAAGTTGACTCGCTGCTCCCACGCCACCTCCTGGCCATTCTGTGAACTACAATGCTGGACTAGAGAGGGCTCCTGTTGCAGCTGGGCTGAGTGAGAGGGGTGCTGGTTAATACTTTTTTCAGAAGACAAAACCAGCCAACCAACCAAGCCTTGTCACTGTGCAAACACCACTTTAGGGACCTTCTGCGCACAGAATCTGTCAGACCCAACCTGCATGCGCACATCAATGGAGTGGGACAAAGTCATCAACCTAGTCACCTCCCTCTGGTCACCATCTCTCCTACGTACCCCAGATCTCACCTATGATAGTAGTTTAGAGTCATCAATATGATAAGATGTCTTTCTCACATCCTATATCTTATAAAACCCTATACCCTTGGGAAGAGAAATGTATTTAATATAATGTGAGGTTAGCAATAAATAATATCAATGCCATATAAAAACTTTGCATGCATTTACTTAGATTTGACACTTAAGGCAAAATTTAGATTTTTTAACGGACATCTTTAGAAATCAAATAAATTTAGGATACAGTGTTAATGACCATATATGTATAATGCATATATATATAGCTATTAAACAATACAATTGTATCTTATTATACTATAACAAAATGCTTATTTAATAGATTACAGTAGATGTAGATCAAGATTTAAGTACCATGACCGACTTTAAAGAGATGTCAACATATTTTATCGCTTTGTTCAACCTTTAGAAGTACACTGTGTGACAGAGAGCACTTGTTATTTTAGTATGCTCTAAACATATGCAGTCTTAACTCTGTACCTGAGATTCTCCTGATCTCAAAAAAAGTTGTCCTGGGGTGGAGACAGAACAACCAACCACCAAAGCAGTAGGCAGCTGCTCCCAGGGCTTTTCTTAATTTATTTCATTCAGGAAGTTGCCACAGGCTTTTGTGCCACCACTTTGGGCCCTATTTGTGTTGTCAAGAAGTTTCTCACAATATGGGAACCATCCTGAGAAGAGGCAGGTGCCACTGTGAGGGGTTCAATAGTGGAGGACAGAGAACTCTACATGCACCTAGGAAAATTAGGGATGCATAGCTACAGAGCAGGACGAGGTCAGAGGGCTGACAACACTAAGAGTGAGGAGCAGATGGAAGGGAGCTGCTTCCTGACCAAGCCTAACAGGATGCTTGCAAAAGGCAGGCCAGGCTGGACAAGTGTGAGCTGCATGATGGTGGAGGATGAGGAGAAAGTTGGATGTTAAGGGTGATCAGACATCAGGAATGGAGCCTTGTGGCCAACTGCCTTAGCAGGACACTTGCTATAATTGGACAATCCAGCTATGAACACAGAAGCCAAAAACGAACTCAGAGTGAGGAAATGAAATAAATATAGGTAAAAAATTAAAACAACACCTAGTTCCCACTTCATCCTGAAAAGAATGTCTATGTCAAGAAATCAACCAAAAAGAAGTGCTAGAGAGGCTGTGGGGAAAAAGGAATCCTGTCCACTGCTGGTGGGAGCATAGACTGGTGCATCCACTGTGGAAATCAGTGTGGAGATTCCTCAAAAAACTAGGATTGCTGGTCCCATTTGCCTCAGATGTGGATAACAGATTAACTTAAACTAGATTACATTCTGGTGACCCCAGGGACTTTGTGCTATACTAGGCCATAAGAGTGTTTGTTCTGGAGGAAATCTTACAAATGCATGTGTTCAAGGAAATGGATGCAGAACCTGGAGTCTCAGTGGAATGCTGCTGGCAAAGCACCCCATGATTTGCTAATATTTGTCCAAAGGACTGGTAAATGTGAAGGCCAGGTAGAGCTAGAAATGGTCCCTGGAAAATCCCAGCTTCAGGATGTATCCAAAGTTACAATATTTCTTTTACCTTTCCAGAAACTCACTTTAAAAAAATCCAGTATCTTAAAGATAAATTAAGGCCTGAAACTGGGCCTTCTTTTTCCTTTTACCTAGAAAATGGGGCATTTCATGTGGCCTGTAACCTGAGACCCTGCTTTCTATAGATTCACAAATTCCACAAATTTCTATCCCCCACAACACAGAAGCCCCCAGCCCTGGACCATAATGTACCTCATTCTCTGAGCACTTGCACTGTCTTCTGACTATTTGCCTCTTTGAGTCTGGTTACTAAATTTACCTGAGCCTCTCACAGAGATACATAGCAATTTTCCTCCATGACAAGACAAGAACCTCTACACCAGGCCCGGGATGAGTAGAGGTCCCCATCTCCTCTTTGTGCAGACTCCTGCGACCCTGTCAGGGGACCAAAGGATCCTGACTAGGGTTTGGGCAAGGAGAGAATAGTTGTCAGAAACAATTGCAAATGACACATGTCATTTGTGGGTAGTGTCATTTGTGTCTAGTGGGTAGTGATCCACTAGAAGCCTTAAGAGTCAGTGCTGTGAAAGAAAACAAGATGAAATCAGGAAAGCTAAGACTTTGTGAAATATGTCAGGAAATGGCTGCTGGAGAGTATGCAAACCTGCTGAAGGTGAAACTGCAGAATGTTCCTAGACTTAGAGAACAACTGAAGCTTTCACCTCCTCCTCCAACACCTCTCACCCAGGAAGCTCCTTGTTAACTAATGGTCAGATGCATGTGTGACTCAGGTGTCTGCCTTTAGGGAGCTGTCTCTGAAAATAACTCTGGGAATCCCTTACAGCAGACTTCACTGCATCTACCTTATGGGGCTGCCTTGAGGGAGTGCACCGGAATTACAACACTGTTTCCCATGTACTATTTCTTTTGACATCTTTTTGTTTTGTTGTTAATGCTGAATAATTAGTACATTTCTATTTCCTTTGCTGTAAGAAGGGCAGTGTCCCCCTGAGGGGAAGGAAGTGCAGGAGATGTGATTCAGACACCACAGTTGGCCCCTGAGGAACGCAAACATGAGAAATGCTTTTCATTTGTATGTTTGGATTGTAATTGTCCCCAAGAGATCCTTGTGGTAGAAGTGTGGTCATCAGACTGTGCCACCACTGCATGGCCAGCATGCAAGAATGTAAACATAACAACATACACAAAGGCTGGGCAATAAAGACGCAGTTGTTCTCTCTGCTTGCTGTTTGCTGCTGCTGTGCTGAGGTCTGCCTCCCTGCTGTCTCTGGGGACCTCACAAGCAATGCACCCCTTTGCCTCCTCCACTTTGATAGATACAAAGACAAGGGAGTAAAGTTCCCACTATCAAGGAGGGGGTTCTGAGTAGCATACCCATGAGGGAGCCTTTGTCTAGAAGTTTTAATGGGTTTAGAAAAGAGTTGCCCTACTGAAGAATAACTAGTTTTCAGGGTTCAATGGGGAACCACTTCAACTGCTTCACAGTTCAGTATGTCTAAAGAAAACTGAGGACATTATCATGCTTGTCTGCACAGGCACACAGTGGGGTACAATTATGTAACCATGACTTAGCACAGGTGAACTCCCATGGGCTGGTAACAGCACTGCACAAGAATGTAAGTATGAGATAACAAACTGTATAAGAATTATACAACAAAAAAACTGGTCCTCGGCTCTTCTCCATTTTGCCTACCACTTTTGCTGATGTCTCGAACATGTACATTCTCTAACCTTGCTACCTCACCCAAGAAAATCTCCTTGAGTCCCCAAAACAAGCCAAGAAGTGCTCACACAGTGCCCGTACACAGCTGATGTACCCTTCAGCCAATGGCCTGCCTGGCCATGTTCTCGAAAGATCCTGAACAGCTGCAGCACAGTCATCACATGTTTTTGTAAGGTCCCTGGAGGGTCACAGCTCAGCAGGCTCCATTTTGGACATCCTGACTCCATTTGGGGGCTGCTGTCCTTAATGCCTGGTAGAATCCTAATCATATTTCACTGATTCCTGTTACAATGCTTTAAACCTAAAATAATTACCCTGGAACCATGTATACAATAAATTGTTAACAGGAAAAGGGTGGCTAAAAATATACCAAGTATAGTTACCTCTCTACATACAAAAAGAGCAAATACTTCTAATTTTTCCTCCTTGTTTATTGGACATTTGTAAATATTATCATAATTATCAAAACAATGATTGAGGGGCAAAGAGAAAAATAAAAATTAGAAGATGGGCAAAGGATTCCATGATGAAATGTTCAAAGCCCCCTTGCAAGGTGACCTGATTTAGGCCTCTGCTGACTCCCACTGCAGGACAAGCCATTGTCCTCCTGTTATCCTTAGGGAAACACAAGAGCCTTGTTCTTCATCCTTGATGGCCAGAGATGCAAGGCTGAAGAACAGATGCAAAACAGTTTCCTCTGGCCACCTCTGACTCATGAACACCATGGAAATGCTATTTCTCTTCTCCAGTCTCAGCTGCTAAAATAAGTGATCACTTTTAAGTGAGAAAACTAAGTGTGGAAAAGTGACAGGATCTGTTCAAGGTCTTTTCCACAATAGTAAAGTCAGCATGTAAACCCTGTTCCTGGAGTGAGACAGCCAACTCCCCGCCATCTGAAGTCAGGGAATGACTCTGGTACAGTACATTGCTTGGGGAAAAAAAAAAAAAACTTTTGTCAAAGATAGCAAGATACTTAGCCTTGGGCCTCTTGATTCATGTTCCACATGCAAGAGTCTGAGCCTTGAATATGGCCAGTGATGATTTCTCAGCAATCTAGGCACTCCTATTTCCTACAAATCCCCAAAGGGGCAAGGGATTACAAGTGATTAAGCAAATTGTGCATTAGCATATAACTGCCCACATGCTTTAAAATTTGTTCCATCTCCTTTCTGTTTTAAAAAATATAATTATTGACACATACTAGTTACACAGAGTAAGGAGATTCATTATGATATTTTCATATATGCATATTCTGTGCATTGATCAAGTTCGTCAACCCTTCTCCTACCTTCTCCCTCTTTCCTAACTGCCCTCTTGGGCCTGTGTAGCCCCTCTTCTACTTTTTTTTTCTATTTTCCACGTGCAAGGGAAAACATGCAATATTTGTCTATCTGAATTATTTTGTTTAACATGACATCCTCGACTTCCCTGAATTTTTCTGCATATAACTAGATTTCATTCTTCTTTATGGTTGAACACGATGTGTGTGTATGTGTGTGTGTGTGTGTGTGTGTGTGTGTGTGTGCATGTGTGCACAGGTGCATGCCATGTTTGCTATGCCCATTCTCCTGCAGACAGATAAGTAGACTGATTGCTTGCCTTGTTATTGTGAATTGTGCCTCGCTTGCTCCTTTCTTGCTCATTAGCCATTTTTGTATAACAAAGCATTCCCAAACTCAGTGCCTTATTGGAAATTTTTTTCTGGTTTGACTAGGCTCAGTTGGGTAATTCTTGATTACAGTTACTGTCATATAACTTCAGTCAGCTTGTGGCTAAAACTGCAGTTCCCTGGTGAGTCATTTAGGCTGGACATCCACCATAGTACATTCCCATGGCCTAAAGTCCAGCAATAAGAAAGGGAGGACTGAAACATATCTTAAGGGTAGAGCACTTGCCTGGCATGCAGGAGGTCCTGACTTCCATGCCCAGCATGAGATTGTATAACAGCTTACAATTGATTTTTAAGACCATAGGGAGAATCAAAACTGGATAGAGGAGCATTATTTGCTATAATAAAGCAAAAGAAATGACAGCAGAGAGGAAAACTGATGAGACTTCATTTCATTGCAGAGCCTTGGAAGTAGTGAAATTCTGTGTGATACAAATCTATAATTGTGTGCTATTGCTTGTTTTCTATCAACAAGATTGCACCATTCTTATGTCAGGCATTGAGTTGGGTACTGAGAAACACTGATTACCAGTTGTCGTAGTTACTTTTCACTGGTTGTTGAGACAAAATACCTGACATCCAACATGAAAGATGGAACAGTTTATTTCTTACAGGTTGGAGGTTTCAGTCCATACTCAGTTGGCTCCAAGGCAAAATGACATGGCTAAGGAGCAGCAGTTTATGCTGGATGCAAACAGCAAGCATGAACAGCAAAAGTGAAAAACACAATTTTTCCCTCAGGTACACTGTATGCTGGCTCCACCCCTGGGCATTAGAGCACACAATACCACCAATCTGAGTGCTAGACAATGAAGCAATCAGAACTACTGGATTTGGCCACATCCATGATTACATGACACTTGGGAGGGGCACTGAGATAAACCATGACATGAGTAGAGGCAAAGAGCCTGCACTCTTACTCTCACCATGAAACTTACAGTCTACTGAGGTAGAGGGGATATTTATCAAGTCACTATTCAAATATAGGCTGAGCATTCCTAATCTGAAATCTGAAGTCTGAAATGCTTTCAAGTCCAAACCTTTTGAATACTGATATAGTGCCAAAAGTGGGAAATGCCTCGACAAGAAATCTTTTTCAAATACAAAATGTTTTTTAATTAAGATTATTGGCATATTTTAGGTATTAACATGTTAATGTTAACATGATAATGACCATGTTAATCATGGGAAATTTGTACCATGCATGATATGAATCTTTTTTCTCCATTCCCCTAATTTTCCTTCAAGTCCTTATTTATGAAAGCTTTGTTTCCTTCTTTTCTCATCATTTTTCTTTTCCCTTCCTTCCTTTCTCCCTCCTCCATCCCTAATTCCCCATCTCATTAGATAATGTTCACAATATCTATTTTATTTTGGTTCTTATCTATATTTTCAGAGTCCCACACCACAGAAACAACACACTACACATGTCAAACACAAAATCATTAAAAATATTGTATAAACTTAACTTCAGGCTATCAGTATGAAGTATTTATGAACTATAAATAAATTTCATGTTTAGACTTGGGTCTCATCCTCAAGACAACTTATGATGTCTATGCAATTTCTCCAATAAACAAAAAATTCAGAAATTCCAAACACTTCTGGTCCCAATCATTTTGTATAAGGGCCATTGAATATGTAGATGTTTAATTAACAACCTCAAGGAAGAAGTACAAGGGCAGATCAAAATATACAGCTAATATTTAAACTTGTTAAATTTACTAAAATAAAACATACATGTCCATTAATCTTCCTTAAAAAACACCTCCTTAAAAATAAATTAAATAAAATGCACCTTATTGCCTTCAAACACACTTCCTCATTTGTTCTTGCAATTTCGAAAGCAGTTTTGGAAGTCCTCTTTTGTGAGTGTCCTGACAAATTGAGATAAAATATATGAGTGCTGCTGCTGAGTGCCATCCAACAGAAAGGAAGGCTTATAAATACCTTATGGTGTGTAGTAGTCAGGGGTTGTACACAGAGAACAACTAGGATTAGGACATGGAGTTTATATTTTTATAATGGTCATGGGAACTTAACACAGGAAAATGCAGGAAATCTATCCACAACACCAAAGATATAGATTATTTAGTCAAGAGCCTAAACCCCACAGCACATGTCCCACATGAGTCCAGATAAAAACTCAGAGCTCAGGACAATGCCTCCCACGAGTCCAACTGGAGGCCCAGAGTCCACAAGAAGGACTCACACTAGTCTCTTTTACAGATCCATGCCAGGAAGACCCAAGGGTCAGCATTGGAAGCCAGAAAGTCTATGCCAGCAGGACGAAGGAGTTGTGCTAGTGGGATCAGGGTCCTATGCTGGAGCCGAGAAGTCACACTCACAACAAAGACCAGAGCTATCCTGAAAGGCAACACCAGCCATCCTCAGCAACATGGAGGCCCTGAGCTCCTAAGATGACAAGCACAGTCCCATAAGTGCCAGGAAGCAGCATGACAAGTTCATCCTAGAGATCAAGCAGCACATGTCTTCCTCTCCAGAACCAGGAAGCAATGCTCAATGTGAAGACCGAAGACTCTCCAGGAGAACCAACCAGCTCAGACAGCAGCTTCTAAGAGAACTCACAATGCCTCCTTAATGCCTCAACACTCAACACCTCCCTTCTTTTCCACCTATTTATCCTGGTAACTTTCCTCAGGTGGAGCATCTTTGCTCAATGCCATGCTGGTGTAATTCAGCTGATGTTAAGTTGACCACGGTTCTTAATCCATAACATGGTGTGTCCTCATCCACCTGTTTCACCAGATCTGGACCCTTGTGACTTCTGATTCTTCCACAAAATCAAAATGACCATGAAAGGTAAATAGTTTGAACTGATTCAAGACATTGAAGCAGCCACAACAGCAAAACTAAAGATCCTTATAAGAGAACTTCCAGAATTGATTCAGAAGAAAATGGCAAGAATGATTGAATCAGTGCATTCAAAGGAAGGAGGAACTGGGTGTAGTGCATACCTGTAGTGCATACCTCCCAACTCAGCACTTGGGAGGCTGAGGCAACTCAGAAAATCTGAGTTTGAGACTAGCTTGGGCAACAAAGTGAGTTGAAGGCCAGCCTGAACTCCATTGAAAAACCCTGTCTCAAAAAAAAAAAAAAAAAAAACCAACAAACAAAGAATATCTATCTGACTGGTTTAGCAGTTTTGAATTTGTGTGTAGATTACTGACTCACTGAAGATGGAAGACCTTCCCTGTGTGTGATGGGCAACCAATAGGCCTTCACCCTGGATGCAGTAAAAGGGAAAGGAGAAAGTCTGGCTTCTGCCTCTTCAAAACAGTTCGAGTCCTTACCATCACCTTAGGTGTCATTTCCACGCTCCTAGCACAGATTTTTCTGCTTCCTGCCAGAGACTCTCCAGGGACTCTGCAGTGAGCTCCAGTCCTCAGAATTCTGTTTGGAATTTTTGCATCTCCAAGGAGCAAATGGCCCTTTTGTACTCTTCTCTACCTGACTCTGCAATGGCCTTCCTAAGCATCCTTTGTAAATCCTTTATATCACACACACACACACACACACACACACACACACATACAGAAATTAAATCTGATCCTACAGTGAACCCTGACATAAACTGCCTCTACCTCCCATGAACAGTTTCATGCATTACTCAGGTGAAAAATCCAAAGCGGAACTGCAGCGGTACTGTGCTAGGTATGGGTTAGTTAATGGAGGTGTTGGTGCCAGGCCCACTGGCTTAAAATTCTATACACTGCTTTGTCATTGGAAAAGGTATTTAATGTTGGTGTCTTGGCTCACACAGCTATGAAAATGAAGATAATTCCTAACTCACAGGATTAACATATGTGAAGCGCTGCAGAGAGGCCCTGGCCTGACTCCAGTAAGTGCAACATACTTTGAAGTTATGAAGACATCACACCACGGATACCGAAAGCATACATTTCTCTGTAATAAAAGAAGGGAAACAACGCAAATAACAATGGTAACAGAGAACTTGGTGTATGCTAGGAACCATGGGAAGAGCTCTGCAGGTTTCATTGGATCTTCACAACAATGCCAAGAGAGGAGTATTGCCATTCATCACGTTTTGTTTTTTTAATGGAAAAAAGCCCACAATATTTCAAAGCGAAATAATAGGAGAATAACAATAGTGGAAATTGAGGCTCCCAGAAGAGAAGCAGTGTGCCTAAGGTGTCAGGCCTGGGAAGATTTGAGTCCAGACATCTATAAATTCCAAGTCTCAGACTCAGTCCACTCCTCTGCTTCCTCTTATAGCTGGCCGGGGGCTCAGATCTCCCAGAAGCCTCATCAGAGACCTCCACCTGCAGCCAACCCAGCTTCAGTGGAACCTTAACTGCCCACTGCCACGCCCACTGCCTCATTCTTGCCTCACAGGAGGGCTCTGCACCTGCTGGGTCCCAGTTTGTGGCCCCGCCCCTTACCCCGCCCTTCACATCGACTGGGCTCAATGGAAGATTACACTTCACCTGGCTCAACTAGGGCGGCCGCGCCCAGGGATGGCCTTGAGCAATGGGCCTCCACATCCCAGCTTAGTTCTGCCCTGCCCCAGCTCGATTCTCAAAGGTTGCCTGTCTTGTGCGTGGAGTCGCCATTTTGGCGCTAGCGACGCTGTCTGGAGACCTGAGCACTCTTCCCATGGTGGCCTAGGCTGCGGGCCCAGGGCTGGGGAATGGGGCAGGTAAGCAGGCAAGAGCCTCCGGCTAGTGGTGGCCTAGCCCGGGGGCCCCTACATTACCATCGCAAGTGCCCCTGGCGGGGAGTCCAGGCCGAGTGCCCAGGGTCGGGGTCGTGGGGAGGCAGCAGGTGTGGCGCTGGGGCGACTTGGCTTTGGGTCCCCAAGGCCCCTCTCCCTTCCTTCCTCCTCTCTGTCGGGGGTCTGCATGGCCAGTCCTCAGTAGTGGCCAGGGATCCCTGGCCGCCGCTGGGAGCTGCTGGGAGCCCAGCCCTGGTGTGAGACCTGAAGTGGGGCGGCTCTGGGTCTCACATGGCCTCTGCTGTCAGTGAGCCTGGCCCTGCTGAGCTGGACATTTACCTCCAAAACGAGGATTTCATTCCACTCAGTAGCTCCTCCCTGCAGCAACTGAGAGAGGACCCTAGATGTTATAGTAAGATAGGTGTTATTCTACCTGCACATGCTTTGGCTCCAATCCGTTCCATTGATAAGGGATTTCTGCTTCTTTTAATATTGGCGCCACTTGGGTGTTTAGGTTTTGTGAGGAGACTGAATGCAGCATGGGGCTTTGACAAGGCAAAGTGTGATCAGTAGTGTTTAAAAATTTAAATCCACAAATAAAAATAATTCACCCATATTGTTGAACCCTGCTGCAGAATACCCATCTTTCCCATATTCCACTGTCTCTAACAATTATTACCCTGTTGTGCTCATATCATTTATATATTTGCATAATGTTGGATATTTATATTATATGCATAGGTAGACTTGTACTTAGTTATCCTGCTATTGACTGTGTACACAAGTCTAGTTCCTTTTA
This sequence comes from Cavia porcellus, assembly GCF_034190915.1. Taxonomy (NCBI): domain Eukaryota; kingdom Metazoa; phylum Chordata; class Mammalia; order Rodentia; family Caviidae; genus Cavia; species Cavia porcellus. The sequence continues at coordinate 9,406,812 of NW_026947515.1, forward strand.
GAAAAACTGTGTTGAGCATATATCTTCTTTTGTCAGGATAAATTCCAGAAATTGGAAATACTAAATCAAAGTTCTGTGTTCTTTCCCTGGCACTTGATATGAATTGGTTATTAAACAAGGCATGTTTACAGTAGACATCTTTCAAAATCTAGGTATTTGCCCAATTATCTGGACAAATTTGGAGTTCAGCAGGGTGTTGAATCATTTTCTCTGCAGGCTGAGAGACAGGCCACACATCCTACTGTTAGATTTTGTTTTTAAGTCATGTACCATGTTCATTCATCCTTTTGTTTTGATTGACTCTATTCTGCTTTATTTCATTTGGTTTTATCCTCTTTCTAATAAAACAACTTTTTCTTGCAAGGTATGGTGATGCATGCCTGTAACTCCAGCAATTGGAAGGGTTAGACATTAAGATCACAGAGAGTTGGAGGCTAGCCTGAAATAAATGGTGAGTTCAAGGTCAGCGTGCAGTAGATAGCAAGACCTTGTCTCAGAACAAAACAAACAACCCCTTTTTCCTCTTTTCTTACTCATGGGTGCTCTGCAGGGTGCTCCTCTGTAACTATCTGAGAAGTGAGTGGACAGAGGGAGTGCATGCTACTTGCGTTTCCACCACCTTCAGTTCATACACTGATGCATCACCCCATTCTGTGTGGCTTCCGGGGATTCCCCTTCCCCTATTTTGTGTCTACATGTACAGAGGCCAGGAACTTAGGCACATTCACCGTAATGTGGGTGGTACCTGTTCTGCTCTCCAGGGCGACTGTGTGGCCTGAATAACATGAAGTCACAATATAGCAGTGGTTATTTCTGCAATGGTCATTGCAACATAGTCAGTGGCTCCTACCTTGATGATTAAAGGCAACAATCAACTCCTTCCATGATATCTGTGTGGACTGGGGTCCTCTGGTTTTCCCCAGAGATTCCTGCTCTGAGTACCATGGAAGCGCATGGAATGACTCTCCAGTGTCCTTCACAATAAACAGGACAGTTTCATCCAAGTGAGGGGTCCTTGGTAGGATGCCAAACTTCCCCAGGAGGAAGGAAAAACAGCATGGCCGCCAGGGTCCCAGCTCTGAGGAGAAAGAACTGGTTTAGACCTCACTGTTCACTCTAATTTCCTCTATAAGGGTAGACAAAATACCATTCCTCTTAGGACATTCTGAGGGTGTCCCCTGCACTACAGAGTTCATCCTGGCATCTTCTTGCTAGGGACATCATCAGTGGTATTAGATGATCTTTTTAAAACTTGTGGGCTGTTGTCATGTGTACAAAGTGTACAGAGTTAGAGGTGAAATCCAGTAAGGGCTGGGATGGAGGTGAATACAATGCACAGAGGCCTGTTTCCTGCTATGTGGTGGTGGAAATGACACTCACCTCCTGGACATGGTTCCCATGAGGCATCCTTAAGGGGTGGAAGTACATCCATCCTTATGTTCCCTAAGCATCGCAATTTCTTTTATGCATTGTTGCTGTGGTCTTGAGTCAGGACCTCACACAGACTAAGGAAGCACTATGGATGTAGCTGCACCCCCAAATCTACTGGCATTGTTTCTAGATTCACACATGTGTGAGTCACCACAGCCATGACCTGGGCAACTACTCAATAACTGACAGCTCACCTTCTGATGGCCACATCCTGAGTAAAGCATTTCTTGTTCCTTTAACCATGGATCTCAGTTAGTTTTTATTATTGTTATTAATTAACATTAGCAGTGCTGAATGTGAGCCCAGGGACTCATGCATGGTAAGTAAGTGCTCTACCCCACTGCGAGCTCTCTCCCCAACCCCTCACTCATGCTTCACCACCAGATAAGGCAGACACCATGTGATGTGTCTTCTAAGGTCCACACATAAATAACTGTCATCAATCTCCTGCTGGTTCTCACTTGTATTCTTTCCTACATTCTGGCTTTTTGTTTTGTTTCATTTTGTTTGTTTTTTTTTTTTTTCACTCTTGATGTCTGGCTCTAGGATGTCACTGCTATCTCTGCAGTTTCCCTGATGAGAGACTGAGGAGCCTTGAGTGACAAAAAGTTAAACAGGCAGAGGAGACACCAGGCATTTGTACTGAGTCCTGCTTGTAAGCAAGCGACAGAGCCTGAGAGCAGATTCTGCCACTGTGATGTCTCCACTGAGTCTGGAGCTGAGTTCAGTAAGCTGTTATGGTAGCAGCCTCAGCAAAGTCTCCTGGATTCCTGATACACAGTACCTTTGTAATTTGTTTGTTCTTTTAGCTGATATTTGATATTTACATTCCAGGTCTCAGTTATTGGGAACAAAGTTGACATGACTATCTTGTAAAATTATCTGTAATAAGTGGAGAGGATTGGATACCCAGAATCTTAAGCTAGTCAGATGTGTTACTCTTAAATTAACTGCCAAAATGAAATGCAAAGTGAATGTACCACTAGCAAGGCAGGAGTCTCCTTCCTGCATTTCTTCACCAACACTTTAGATGTGTTTTGACCTAAAGGATAAAGTGTGCTCTTCAGTGCTGTTCAAACATAATAACTGGTATCTCCTTGTGGGATGAACATTCACTCACCTGGTAACTGAGAATGATAAGAAACATGTCTGAGTTTATTTTCAGTCTAGTTGTGTTCCTGGCTGAAATATTATCTCCAATTCTCTTGCCTGTGTTTTCCATATTTTGAAATTGATCTCTGTTGTGTTTTCTATTTCTTTTATGGCCTAGAAAGAAGAGTTTCTCGAATACATGGCTTCCAAATATTTTATGTCAATGTGTCACTTGCCATTTTATTGTACTTTATTTTATTTTTTGTATCAGGAATTGATCTCAGGACCTCGAACTTGTCAGCCAGTTGCTTGTGCCACTGAGCTGTATCTCTAGCTGTCCTTTTATTCTTATAACAAGTATTTTCTGGAGCAGTTCATAATTTCAATGAAACCTAATTTATCATTTTTTGTTCTGTTGTGTATGATTTTATAATGTTGCTTGTTGGAATTTTATACCTATCCCTGGAGAAGCCCAATTTTGTCCCATAGAATGTGTATTTGTTATTTACACATTGCTGGGATACAATACTGAATTCCACAACTAAAGGTGGGACGGTCTGTGCTGGCTGTCAGTGGTGTTAGTCCAGGGTCAACTCCAAGGCAGGCCCTACCTAGTAGAAGTGGTAGAGGCAGAAAGCTATTGACTTAATGACACAGAAGCAAGGTCGGAAGTGAGGTGCCAGGAGGGAGGATGATACACATTTTCCCTCCTCAATGCCTGACCCACCTCCCAGAGGAGCCCAACCTTGTGTTAACAACTCCAGCCTGGGAATTCATCAGTGGATAAACCCATGGAGAAGCATAGAACCCCTATGATAAATTTACCCTCTACACACAAGAGCCTTTGATTGAAAATTTACATCTCAATCATAAGCATTACTTTGGGCTTATATTTTGGCTCTGCTCCTTGATCCTTTCTGATTTTTCAGTTAATCCTGATATGGTAAGAGATAAGGGTTAAGAACTTCTTTTTTATGTTGCTCTCCATCGACTATACACACATATGACACGTGTACAGATGCACTTATCATTGAAGTTTCTCTTCTTCCATTTAAATGCTGTGGAATTTTCTGGAAAGTCAATTTTCCACATATGCATAGTTCTTTGGGATCTCTATTCTTGTCCTTTCACTTACAATAACTGTTTCTTTTTAAAAATATTTAAATTTTATTTTGAAGAGAAAAAAACCAAGCAAGATAAACCAGAATAAAGCCAATCAAAACAAACTATAGTAAGTGACACAAGACTTCAAAACAATAGGAAATCAATAGTTGTCTTAATACCTCTTGTCTTCCAAATAGCTGCAGATAAATTCAGACATGGTAAAAATCAAAAGGAACAGAATAGAGCCAATAAAAGCCAAACAAAGAATGCAATAAAACTTCAAAACAAGACAATAGTAAATCCAAAAAGGCTACCATAATATATCTTGTTATCTTTGAAATAGCTGCCCATGACTTCGAATATAAGAAAATCAAACAAAACAAAACAAAACAAAATAAAACCCGACCCAACAAAACAATGGAAATGATACAGGAATCCAAAACAAGAGAATAGGGTATTTAACAATGGCTACCACTTTCACAAGGAGAGCCCCATAGATGCCACACTGCATACCAGTATCCTCTGAGTAGATGATCTGACCATGGGCCCTACATCTGTAAAGTCAGTGAAACACCAAACACCACAGGCATCCAATCGCATTTCACTTCAATAACTCTCATCACAACCTGAGTTTCTGAAGATGGGCCAGTCGCTTACTGGTGGTGGCGAAGGTGGTGGTGGTGGTAGTGGTGGAGGGGGCTGGCTATTCTTGTTTCCCAGCCCAGGTGACAGAAGGGACTGGGATTTGGCTGTCTACTCATTGGTCGCAAAAACCTGCACAAGGAGAGGTTTGGCCAGTAGACTTGCTTCTTGGTGAATTCTTGTTCTCTTCCCCCAAAGTCCACAAATGGAATTGACTCATGGCAAAACCCTGGTATCTGAATGTCCCCTACCTTACCTCCACTGCTGGCAATGGCCCAGGCATGGCACTTGTTCACAGGGAAGGTTTGCTTCCTGGTGAGTTCTTGTTTTCTTTCCCCATTGTCTGCAAATGGTGCTGACTCATGGTCTGGCTGTCCCCCTGGTGGTGGTGTCCCACACATAGTGCTGGTTCCCAGGGAGGGCTTGCTTCTTGGTGAAATCTTTCATTACTGTTGCTTGGATATAAACATTTTTCTCCAAATCTCTTTTCAGCTGCCCTTAGACACTGGCTACCTCTTTTATGACCTCAGCATTATACAACACATATCTAAGTATGTCTGAAATAAATTTTATAGATCTCTACATGTTGAGTATAACTGGAATTATTTCCTACAAAACAGAGAATATTGAGATAGAAAACCTGCATATTATGCAGCCTACTGAACTCAGATTCATGCTGCTGTATACCAAAAATGATTTGCCACAGAGGGCTGGTGAGTGTGGTGTGTATGTGAGGTAAGAAATCCTCAAACGTCTTTCAGGGAATGTGAGGGAAGAAGAGCAAAGAGAAGGGCCCACCTATGTCCTGCTCTCCAGAAAGCAGTCAAGATGGCAAACCTAGTTTACCCACCCTTTGGAGGTTGAGTGCCAGAAGGTAGTGGTTCGCAAGTTCAGGCACATTAAACAGCTGTTTGATCTAGGGTTTAGGTCAGAATGTGATGCTGTGTCAGCTGAGATGGCATTGTGAATGGGAACCTGTGTGGCAGTCATCTGGACTGAGCATAAGGATGACCCAGACAGGGAGTGCCAGTAGAAACCAGAGTCCAAGCCATACAGATGACTTTGTGTTTGGCCAAAGCTGGCACCATCTGAGATCCGAGAGAGGTGCTGAGCTCTCACATGAGCAGAGAAGGCCCTTCACAGGAATGAATGCCTGGCAGTGGCCAGTAATGCAGGATGAACAGTAATGACACTTACCTGCTGTGCTGCTAATGCAGTCTCTGCACGATTTGTTATCACTGTGGACCTCACCTAGAAAACATGCCTTCATCTTCACAGCCCAGACCAGTGGCATAGTTGTCAGTATGAAGTGAGTGTCCCTCTTGGAGTCTCTGAAAACAGAACCTGACAACAAGGGATAACCCTGAGGGTTTGTAGACAGACTTCCCCTCAGCTCTCGCTGTCAACCATAGGTGGTGTTGGTAGTGCTGGAGGCCCTTGAGACTGGAAAGTGGTCATTCTGACACTCTAAGACATGTGGAAGGCCTTAGAAGTGATAGGTATGCAAATCCCATGAAGGACTTGCAAACACAGCTGGCTCCTACAGAAGCCACACTACATGACCCAGGGAGCACTGCCCCATGTGAGGTTAAGGCCCCATGACCAGGACAGTCCCTGTGAGAGTTCCCTGGTATTGCAAGAGAGGCCTGCTTCTTGACAGAAGGTGCAGGTGGAGCAGCCCCTAGCCCAAGAAGGGGACTCTCAGGACCATCTATCTCTATCTGTAACACATGTATGAGGCCTACGTGGAACATCGGAGCTGGTGAAACAATTGAAGCAAAAGGTGAATGAAACTAGGTGGCTGTTACAGCTATGGGACAATGGGGCTGATAACACAAAGCTGAGTCCACAAGAGGTGTCCCAAAGACTATCCCAGCCAGCACTCCATGTGACAAATTCTACAGAATGTGCAGAGGACAGCCTGTGAACAGATAAGCAGACTTTGATAAACTGGTTGATGGAAGCAGACTTGGAACAGAGATGCTAGGCCATCAAGAGGCTGATTCAGAGAGCACAGCCACACCACAGGGACTGGGGCCTGTTTTGTTCAATGGCTGGGGGTGGGTGACAGGGAACCAAGGAGCATAATGGGATGCAGCCCCACTTTGTATTCAACAGTTAAAGATGGAATGGGGGTACCCCACTGTGGCATAAGTACCACTTGACCTGTGTAACCATGTATCACTGATAAATGATAGAAACGCTTGCAGTGGTAACAAGCTCACCAGAGTGATGTCCACTGATTAGCTAACTATAGCAGCATCATAGGTAAATGAGCTGCCTATAAATATGGGCCATGTGCTGCCTATAAATATCTACACACTGAGCAGGAAAGTGCCCCTGGGGATCCCCATATATCCAGGGCCCTATCAAACCCATCACCACAGACACACTGCCCTATTGGGACACTGTACTATAGGTGCCACCATACTCAACAGGTATCACCATACTCTACAGGTGGCCTGGTTGTTTTATCTGGTGGCTGTGTTGCTACCAGGGTCAAGGGTATTGACCCAGCCCTCCAGGCTGAAACCCTTGGCAACATGAGGCCCAGGCTCTGAACCTCACTTGCCAGGCTTTGATGTTGCTCATGGATAAATTTCTCAAATTCTAAACCACATGACCCTTGCTTTACTAAACACAGCAGAGGAGGTACCTGTGCCCTTTTGCATGCAGAATATGGCATTGATATCCCCTGATCACCAGAGGCAGGAGCAAGAAGCCTTGAAATAATTGGGTGTGAAGTTCTCTGACCTCCAGGTGGCACAGCAGAACCTGCTCATCCAGTACTAGGAAGGTTGGGATCCACCTAGCTCTGTGTGGCCATAAGCTCCCTGCCCTCTGGCTACACAGTCACAGCACCTGGGTCCAGGTGTCCAGTGAGGTTTCAGATGAGTGTGGTGGATGAGACAAGCATCTGTGCAATCAACATTGGAGGAGCTGAGTTTTGAGAGGCTGCAGAGAGGTTTGAGAACCCCATGTATTTCATTCCAGACCACATTGATTCTGGGGTCGTAAAGTAGAGAGCAGGGTCCTTCCAGTCAGATGTCACTTTTTACTACTTCTTTCCATCCCATGACCTTTTACTGGAAGGCTGTGTGTATGTGACAGTCCCATATATACAGTATACATAAATGTATACTGAAGGCCTTGTTGAGCATCTCCATCTGGACCACCTGAAAGAAGCTCAACCATGGAAGCTCAGTGGGAGAGAACTAGGGAGGGAGGTGGAGGAGGACCAAGGGATTTATCCTGGAGACAGCAGTTACAGAAGGGCAGGGGAGTCATTTGGCTGTTTCTGTCAGAGCCACTTCTGAGCCTGTATCCTGAGGCCATTGAAGAGGGAGCAGTTTTGATCACTTTGCTAGAAATCATAGGTCTGAGCAGAGCTACAGAGGCAGGGCTTGGGACCCCGACTGAGGGCTCCACCAGAAGATTTGCCTGTGTTTTGTTTTCACTCTCTGTTCCATGACTCAGTCTTCACCTGGTATTGGCAGTGGGGTTTCACTTGTCTCTCCAAGAGTGGGCTGCTTCTGGGGGTCTCGGGTAGTCAGCACACAGTGAGATCTCTATGTATTTCTGTTAGCTTGTGCCTAGAGCAAAGTATAAAAGTGCATGTTCCCATGATAACAAGATTAGTCCCAGAAATTCCATTAGCAAGGACTTATCCTGAAGAGAGCTGGGGCTTTGTTCTCAGGCTTGCTTCTCCCTGAAGGACTCCTTGCCAGCCAGGTAGAGGGTCTGTTTCCTGTGTGAGATTTTTCAGTAGTTGCCCTTTTTCTCTTGACGTCTTGGATGTAGATTTCCTTTCTGTATATTTGTTCATCGTTTATTATGTATTTTTTTGCTATTTATACTACATACTGATTACAGTGATAAAGGGCACATGGTACATTAAATGTGCTGAATAGAAATTAGGCCCTATGTGGTACATTATAGTACAATCCATGACCCGGTGACTATTATTAAATTTGCTTGCACTGACCATGTATTTTCTGACAGAGCCATTGCCAGCACAAGCCCCTGCTCCATCTGGGTTGTCTTTTCTTTATGGCCAATGAAGTGGGTAGTGATGCACAATTTGTGAACTTAGCATCATTTGGCCTGGTGTAAGTGTTTGTGTGAGGTCATGTAGGAACCTGGGACTGCCTGGTGGAGGTCATGAGTTCAGGCCCTCAGGGACACTGGTCAGATGGTTTCTGCAGTGTTGATGGGCACAGACTCAGCACAGTGAGCAGTCTGCAGACACAACTCCTCATGCATGCTATTTGGGAATGGAACGGGGCAGGGCTCACTGTGACAGGTTTACTGTGCTTCACCTTCCCAGCTCACCTTGATGAGAGGTGGCAAAGCATGTGGGGTGTCTGACTCTCAGGGTCCAGTGTGTCAGGGAGCACAGTGTAGAGCGTATGTCATACACGCTGGCTGGGTGGCCCTGAAAGTAAAGTCCCTCAATTGACACAAGTACAGAAAGTTATCAACATCTCATAGAATGACATCTGGGTACCTCCTGGAGAGAGAGACCAATCAACCATGTTCTGAAGGTGCCAGACCATAGCAGTAGATTTGGAGTTGGCTTTTTAAAAATGCCTAGTGAATCTGGTTGAGGTGTGGAGTCTCTGTAATCCCTATACTCTACCAGACTAGAGCAAGAAGGTCACACATTGGAGCTCAGACTCAGCAATTTAGCTGCACAGTGAGACCCACTGTCAAATTTAAAAATAAAAAAGTAAAAAGGCCTGGGGATATAGCTCTGTGAGAAGGCCCTCAGTGTACTCTCCTGTAAAAATAGGAAATTTATACACCTGTAAATAAGCTGAATCAAAAGAATGCTACAACTTCCATGAGTGAATATTGAACCAAATTTCCCCCAATGTCTAGAATGTTCTCAGATTTTGTATTTGTAACAGAAACTCAAGATGTAGAGAATGTTCATCCATATGTAAGAAGCAGAGACAGGATGGTAACATGCTGTTCAGTTGCTGAGATGTCACAGGGATGCACTGTCCTCATGGAAACACAGGAGTTCATAGAGCTGAATGTGTCAGAGGTCACCATGGATCTCTGTGCCCAGACACTGTGTATGTTCAGATCCTATGGACAGGAACAGGTCCTACCCCACCTCCTATGACTGTGACTTAGAAACTCCACTGCTAGGATACTAACTCAAAAAATGACATTTACAAAGTTGACTGTTTCTTATGGGATAGAAGATGACAGTACTGTGTCCCCGGGCCCTACATGTAATCCCTGAGGAGCTGTTCCCTACACATACTCCCCACCTACATCTTAAACACCCAGGCTGACCCTAAGATGAGACAGCAGGAAGATCATCTGGGAGAGAGACCACTGTTCCTGGATGGAACAAGAGTCATTGTATCATTTGTTTTATTATTCACTCATATTGTATTGCATATTTAATTGTAAAATGTAATTCTGGCCCAAGAAAGTATTGGTTAATTAATTGACTATGTGAAAGACTAATCAACATTTATCTAACATTATGATTTGCAACAAAAACAATATTAAACAATCAAATACAGTATCCTCTGGTAAAGAGAAACTTGAGTGCATTGATATGAAAAATGTAGCAGAGGTAAATTCTGAGGACATAAGATGAATGGTGGCTGGAATGGAGAAGGAGAAAGAAAACAAAACTGCTTTGTGCACAAAATTGAGGAAATTTTGGTGGAACTGGACAGTGGTGAAATTTGCACAACACTGAGCATGCATGGAATGCCACCAAGCTGATTATTTTGAACAAGACTAAAATCTTAAACTTTGTTTCTATTGGTTCCATCTTTGGCATATCTCTGGGAAATAAGGGTAGCAGTGAATACAATAATAAGTACATCTGGAAGGGAGTGGAATGGCGGGTGTGAGTCAAGAGCTGCCTGCAGGTAGAGCTCAAGAGATGACTCCTGCTGTGGAGCCATCAGGAGATCCAGCTTGGCAGCTGGTGGACAGGGGAATCCTGGTGCCAGGTCTTCCTGCGAGGCCAGAGCAGTTGAGGGAGCTGCTGGTGGGCCTGGCAGGAGCTCTGAAGGTTCAACTTCTGCCTGGGCTGAGACTGGCCCCTTTAGTTGCAGGAGGAGAAAAGATAACAAACTGTCCATGAATTTCTCAAGACAAAACTGTGCCATTGCCTGGAAGAGGCAGCCATGTGCACAAACACAGCCCCAGCAAAGCCTCCCATACTGCATCCACACACTGACTTCTGAGGCTCTCATGCTTCTGCATCACCCAGCATCTATGTGGTTTTCTGAGTTCCAAGACCCATCTCCTCCCCCAGAAGCCCACTGCCACACCACCAGGCCCCTTCCCTTGGACTCAGGCTTGGTGGCCTCAGGAGGCTCTAGCTGGTTACCGAGAAGGTCACCCTGAAGATCCCCATGAGTGTGATGTTGCAATGTGAAGTCAAGCACAGAAGAGGTGGACCTGCAGCAGAGAGATAGGGAGAAGAGTGAGAGTCCTGGCCTTTCCTCTCACACTACATTTACAGCTTACCTTAGTGAGGGGTACATGGGCCTTGTGCCCAGTTTATACCATGTCCAGCCCCTTCCTCTTCCACCCAAAGTGGGGGCAGTGTTGGCCCAAGGAGCCATGAGAGGCTGAAAGAAGTCTCCATGGGAAAGAGACCTTGCTTAATTGTATCACACCTCTGTCTTTTTCAGGGAATCCTGACACAGCATCTCCCTGCCCCTCCTCAGTATACGTCAGCTTGGTGAAGGCAGATACTGGTATCTGCCATGTGTTTTCACTCAAGGACTCAGGGCTGCTGCTCTGAACATCTGAGAAGTGAGGGGTCAGTTGGTGTCTGTCCTGCCACTCTGCAGTCTCTAGTTCAGGCAGTGATGTGTTGCCCAGTTCCCTTTGCCTCTGTAGAAATCCTCATTCATGGTCTGTACCCACATCTAGGGAAGCTGGGACCTGAAACAGTTCCCTTGATGTGAGTCATACCTGTTCTGCTACCAAGGATGACTTTGTGGCCTCCAAAGAACTTCAAAACTCAAAAGGGCAGTGGGTGCACCTGCTCTGATTACTGGATCATGATCAATATTCAGAGAAGTGTCTGCAACACAGTGTATCTTCATGTACATTTGTGGGTTGATGACACCTACCTGCTCTTCCATGATATCTGGCAGCCATGGATGCTTTGCCATACCCAAGGTTTCCTGCCTTGAAAACACCTAAAACCCCATATAGTAACTCTCCAATCTGCTTTCCAATGAACAGAACAGCTTCCCCCAAGAGGGGCTGAGTGAGGGGTCGGAAAGTCATCCTCAGCAATCAGCACTGCCTCTGAAGCGGGTCTTCATAGGGCCAAGGCCACAGCTAACCACTTGCCATGGAGGCCCCACTTCACCTTCACTGACCCTACAGTCTCAACCCACTCATCACCTCACTGTTCAGCATTGTAAACTGGGGCTGAGAGACGCACTTGCACATGGCCAGGACCTGAATCTGGAGGTGGTCAAGTCCCACAGGGCTGCTAAGGTAAGAACTCACTTTCCCAGCATCGGGGCCTCTGGGGTGCAGATGCTGACCATGGAGGAGTCCAGGGAGGACGGTCCACTCCTAAGACAGCTGTCCAGGGAAGCCGACTCCAGAGGCTCATTCAGGCTGTGAGGCCAATCCATGTGCACTGTGCCTGCTGTACTGAGCTCTGCCAGGTTCTCTGCAGGCTGACTTCCAATCTGTGATGAGACAGCAGGGAGACATGGAATTGGTGTCCTTCACGTAGCTTCTCAGGAGGGTTTGGGGCTGAAGCAAAGCCACACTCCTGATGGTCCTCAGACGCTGTGGTACAGACCTCACAGGGGCCCAGCAGAAGAGGGATTCTCATATTAAAAGTTACATTTCACAGTTGACTCTAAAAATACTACCATGCTAAGAAAAACTCAGTAGAGGAGAGGCTGAATAGAACTCTATGCAGGAACAAAGCCTATGAATCCTAAGACAGCCTCCCATTTTAGAGATGAGAAAAGGAAGCTCATTCTGGATGTCTAGGTCCATTAATTAGGTCCCACAGGATGTTCCCCAGTTTCTGATGAAAAGCCCCCAGGAAGGAATTAAATTCCTCTTCCATAGCCATAAAAGGCTGAGCCACAGTGTTCATTGCCCTCTTCATGAATTCATTTAACCCAGAGGCTCCTGCAATAGGAACTAAGCTGTATGAAAAATTCTGTGAGACAAGTGCCAGAGAATGGACAGAGTAGCATGGGCCTGACATTTAAGATTAGCACATCTCTGGAGAGGTCACAATGTATAATGGTAGAAAGACACTAGCTAATAGTCCATGGACTGAGACCCAGAACTGATAATGACGTGCAGTGGCAGAATTAAATCATGACAGGAAATGGAGTCACTTTGTACCTATGTCACCATTATCCTTCTCCCACTGATTTGAGGACAAGGTACCTTGCCTATATCAAACAAGGTAGAGGGTGAGTAAAGAGGATATGGAGACTGAGGACCAGCAGTCCAGATTCCTTGGGAACAGGACCATGGGTCTAGTGTTTGCTGAGCCTTGGAGGACGGTGCTAAAAGTGTAATCTGACCCAAAGTTCCTCTCTGTCATCTGTGGGCCTCTACAGTCCTTTCTGCCCACACACCTTGCACCTGAGCCATCACCTGTTGTGGGTCCCAGAGTCTGGAGCAGGGCCATGGCACACAGGGCCCAGAAAGCAGCTCCAGATCAATGTCCTATGTGCAGCTCTGCTGTTGGCAGAGCCCAGCATCTGGCAGGAAGCCAGAAACTCTAAGACACCACAGGTTTCACTTTGTGAACCAAGATAACCTTATTTTCCTCTAAGACAGACAACTGTGTCCCCTATTTCTACCCAAGAGGACATGAGATGACTGGAGACTGTGGAAAAATGTGGGTGCTGCCCTTCTCCTCCTGCCAGCCCTGTCCTGGGTGGGAATGTGACAGTGGCCCAGGCTCACAGCTTTCCAGCTCCTGCTCCTGCCCAGGAGGATCTGCCCTCAGTGCCTGTCCTCAGACCCCCTCACACTGATGACCTAGGACAAGTGTTGTGCAGGGGGACTCACAGTTTTGGCCAGACCTTAATGTACCTGTGCTGGACTCAATATCTCTGAGTGGCTGGGGGCTGAGCCTAGCGACACCTGTCCTGGGCTCCTTCTTGTACCTGGGCACCTGAGGGATGTGGTCAGTAAGCCCTGTCCTTTGCTGCCCTTGTCAGTTGGATATTTGCCAGCAATCATCTGGAAGTATCTGGGACGAGTGCACCATCTTTTCAGTATTTACCACATGGTCCCCTAATGCAGGCTCCTGAGGCTGGGGCCTCGAGTCCTGCAAAAATGCACAACTTGTTCCCTGTTCACTTTCTCCTGCCAACTGTCTGTGAAGGCCAACTGTCACCAGACCAAGGTGTCTGATGATCTGAGCCCTAAGAGTTCAGTTTACTCCTGTTGCCAAGGAAGTGAGCTCATGCACTGGGGTCCACAGTTGGGTCTTCACATCTGGCGCCCCCTTTCTTTTTATTATGGAGCAAATCTGTGGCCTCCTTAGAAAAAGCAAGTTAAAAGCCTAGAAAACTGTGTGTGGTTTTAGACTTTGCTGCACTTTGAAGATTCTAATGCAACAAACCTGTAGATGCTTCAGATGTGGCAGGCTGGTGGCCAAGCACATATTTCCATCCAAAGGGTCCATTGTCTCTGAGGATGAGGGACTCAGTGTCTTCCCTTAGAGATCTGTCACAATTTATGGTGACTTTATTTCCTGGGATTATGTTAGTTTCATTTCAGTTCTAAAAGTGAGCATGGAGGTGTTCTCAGAATATCCATAATAATGTTCCTTGAATGTTTCATGTTATAACCCCAGTATGTCCAGGGGAGCAGGATTCATAGCAAGTTTTACTCTCATGTGCCTATGAATGATTACTTATTCATCCTTAGATGTTTACCTCAGCCACACACTGTAAGGCACTCCACTCTGACCTCCTGTGAAGGGGGACAGAAGTGGTGAGTGCAAGTGGAGGCTTTGCAAGGCTGTGGACAACATCACCCCATGCGGATGAAGGACACTTGTGAGTCACTTCTGAGGAACTTATCTCTTAACAACTGCTATCACATCCTGTCCTCTTATCCCAAACAGACCATGGGATTTGTGTCCCTGCTGGGTAGTTTGCCTTTTCTAGAGGTGATGGTGCTGAGCCTGTTCAGTGGTGATGCTATTTTGTTGATCTCTTTCAAGTAGTGTCTCTGTGCTGGGCTCCCCCTGTGCTGTCACCACCCACTATCATGAAGCTGAACCAACCAAGTGCGACTTGTTCATGCACCCCTCAACCATCTGCTGATGGCCATTTGTTCTGTTTCCGGGTCAACCCTTGAAAGCAAGCTGCCCCAGCCATTCTTATACATGAGTGTAAGTGTATACAGACTTTTATTTTAAGGAAAATGTTCTTAGATGTGAAATTACTGGGTCATATTGCTGGTTTATGGCTAACTAAGAAATCTTAAAGTATCTTTGGAAGCAGTTGTTTCAAGCAGAGTTAGGTTAGGTGGTTGCTTTTTGTTTTGTTTTGTTTTATTATGCTACACTATGCTATGCTCTGTTATGTTGCATTATGTTATGTGTGAGTGAGAATTTTCAAACTCCTTCAGTGTGTTTTCAGTGATTTGTGGTCAGATTTTGTATAATCAACCCGAGAAAATTAAAGAATATCACACAACTCTTAGTAGTTTTGTTTTGGGGAAAATTTAAAAAGGAAAACAGAGTCAAGGTATTGGTGTACACCTGCCATTCCAGTACTCAGAAGGCTGAGGCAAGAGGATTGCTGTGAGTTTGAGGTCAACCTGTACTCCAAGGTAAGATCAAGGCCAGGCTGAAATGAATAGCAGAACCCTGTCTAAAAAAAAAAGGAAGAAAGAGAGACAGAAAGAGAAAAAGAAATAAGATAAAAACGAAAAGTCAAAAATCGCCTGTCAATTGAGAAATCAAATCTCTGTGAGGTTTTCTTGCATATGTACTTTAGTCAACAGAACTAGCATAAGGTTTGCCATCATGTAGACAGTGATGTGCTGCCAGATTTGCATGATTTTAATTTTTTTAATGTTTTACTGAGATGACTCCATATACGCTACTGAATAAGCCCTCTTAGGATTTGGGTAGAGAATTTTATCATTCTATTATCTTATTTGTCCTAAATTTTTATTTAGAATAAGAATTTGTTCAAGGGGTTAATATTTTTTGAAATAATAATAAAAGCCATGTAAAGATATTTTTGACTCTATGAAAGCTAAAAATAATTATAGATTAATAATGGTCAATGTACCTTTCACCATGATTTCTGGGATTTTTCAATGATCAATATTTTCACACATTTATCAAAACTTTTGTTTTTTAAAAAATTTAATCACATAGTCTCACTAAATTTCTAAGTTTCCCAGGCTGGGCTTAAACTTTTCCTCATTCTTCCTCACCCTCCAAGAGTGCTGGGATTATGGGTGTACATTATCCTTAGTTGACAATTGGTCACAATGTTTTGTGTTCACAGAATAAAATGTTCCGCTTTGCTCTTTACACACTTTGGAGAAAAAGTTGATCTAGTTAAGCTATCTACCACCTTCCTAGCCTACAGTTTCTTTCACAGTGAGTAGGACTGAAAATCCCATTAACACTGTAGGTAGATTCTCTGCTTTTTAACTGTGGTCAGCATGCTTCAGAAGATCACTGCAAATGCCTTCTGCACTGGGCCTGAGGCTTGGTGTCCTTGAAGCACATTCTCTTTCTCTCTGATCCCTAATGGAATTTGGTGAGTGTTTGAAGTCAAATTCCAGGAAAGGTGTGAAGATTAAAGCTACTTGGGCACAGGGCCCTCCAGAAGGCCAGGCCAGTGTAAAACATTACTTGCTCTTCCAACCTACTTTCCAATTTTTTTTGTTTTGCGTTGTTTCTAGGAATTAAATAAAGAACTTTGCACTTAACTACATTGTTTTCTACTTTTAAAACTCTTCTTCTTTTGAGACAGTTTCTAATAAAGTAGTTAAATTACTAAGTGTATCCTTGAATTTGTGATGTTTGTGCCTCAGCCTCCCATTACAAGCCACACCACCAGACCTGGTCTCACGATAGTGCTGTTAAAATTCATTGGCCGTGCAAGGAATGGTGAAAATGCCTGCAATGCCTGTGCTCAGGAGGCTGAGGCAGCAGGATTCTGTGAGTTCCAGACAAGACTGCAACACAGTGTGAGTTCAGCACAGGGCAGAGGTACACAGACAGACCCTGAACCAGAAAAACAAAAAGAGAAAAAGAAAGAAAAAGGAAAAGGAAAGGAAAGAAAAGGAAAAGCAAAACAAAATTCCTGGTGACTGTATGAGTTGGTTGTGTCTGAGCTGCCCATTTTAATCTGTAGCCCTGTTCTTGCAGTATAAGACCCTTTTGACTGCTGTCACTTTATAACTACCTGGAAACCAGGTATTTTGATGCCC
The DNA here is from genome assembly GCF_034190915.1 of Cavia porcellus. Taxonomy (NCBI): domain Eukaryota; kingdom Metazoa; phylum Chordata; class Mammalia; order Rodentia; family Caviidae; genus Cavia; species Cavia porcellus. The sequence goes on from NW_026947515.1 coordinate 9,423,537, forward strand.
CTAGCTTTATCCTCTTTCCATGGAAGTAGTGTGACTTTTTGTACTTCCTTGTGAATTTTCATGTTGATATTTGGACAGGAATGGCATTGAAACACCAGCTTGCTCTGAGTAGCATGACCTTTATAGCAACATTAATCCTTCCCATCCCTCATCACTGTCTGGGTTTTCTTCTCTTAGTGCAGCTTCACTCATTTCATTAATTTCTACAATTTTCAAATAACATGAGAGTGATTTTAGTTGGGGTTCCTCTTTAATTTTGTGGCCATCAGCACAAGGAAGCAATGTTTTACTGACCACCATCTTTTGGCCTGCTCTGAAAAAGGCATCTGAGTGCATTTCCTACCTTGTGGGGCATTTGCTAATATCACAGCCAGGCCAACCAAATATATATATATGTTCTTGATTACTTTTCCTAAATTCTTAACAAACATCTAAATACGATGCTGATTTAAATTTGTCAGGGTGACAGCATAACATGAAAGGAGTTTCAGCCTCTTAATTACAATATCTTTTCACTAAATTTTAGATATTAAGCTTCAACATTTATAAAAAGACTCAAAGCTAAAATCTTGCATTAGTAAAAACTGTACCTTCAGTACAAGCAGAGTCACAGGCCAAGGGTAAAGTGCCCTGTGACAACAGGCAGAGAAAGATGTGGGGCAGGTACACGTCAAGAGGTTCCCAGGAGAAAAGCAGTCACCAGAAGAGCTGAAGAATGAGTCTCCTTTTGTGACCTCAAAGGGAGAATGTCCATTTTAACACCTTGATTTCTGATTTCAAGTTCCCAGACCTTTGAAAACACATTTCTGCTGTTTTAAACCATTTTGTTTGTGGTACTTTAAGCTACCCCTGGGAAGCTAATATAACAATTCATGGTGTGTTAGACACTGTATTGAGTACTGCAGGAGATAGTAAAAAGTGGCAAAGACCCTTCAGTGGGGGAGGCAGACTGTCCCCCTCTGTCCTTGGTGTGAAGTGCAAGCTTCTTTTCCCAGTCAGTGCATGGTCAGGCATCATAGCTCATCTGTCAGCTTTTTCACTTTGATATCCGTCCATCCCATTTGCACTTAAAGATTTGGAAAACCTGAAGCCTTTGGGTCATCACACACTGAATCATGATCACAGTGGTGAGATAAACACCTGCACATCTATCTTCCCTGTAGGCTGTGAGGATCAGATGTCAAGGGTTACTAAGCCAAGGGACCTGCACATGCTATGCAAGAGCTCTGCCACTGAGCAATGGGCCCAACACTGTCAGGGATTTTTAACATCACTTGTATTATGTAGCAAGATGCCTGACACAATTGCCTAAAAACTACTGAAGAAAAAGGTTAAGGAGAGATCTAACATGGCATGCTACTACATGCCTGGAGACCCAGATGCTCAGAAAGCTGAGGCAGGAATATCATTCAAGCTTGTGAGTTTAATGCTTGTATCTCAAAAAACAACAAATCTCAAATAAGCACAAGAGATGGCTCTGAGATCATGAATATATCCAATGGCATGGGAAATACATTGGCCATATCAGGTAATAAGGCAGAAATATGTATAAGCTCAGTGCCACTCAGGTATATAGCCCCAAGATATAAAAAGACATGTAGCATATATACCACTAAAAAGACATGCAGAAGTTTCATAGCCGCAGAACTCATAATGACCCCAAACTAGCAATTATCCCAAATAATTGGGATAATTATTTATTATTATTTTGGGGTCATCAACCTGTGAGTAGAAGAGACCAGCCAGGAGAAAGAACAATTCAAGGTGAGAACCACAGAGCCATGAGAACAAATCCATCTACAACTACAGGAAACAGGTCATAGATGTAATGGCTTGTGGATGGATCAGTGTGTACTACTCACAAACATAAAGATAAGTGAAAGAGTCAGACCCTCAAAAAGCACAAAGTGTAAGAGCACATATACAGATATAAATGCACATGCATATGTATAACTGATAAAAACAGGACAAATTAATCTCTGGATAGGATTTATCTTGGGAGAGGAGAGGAGAAGCAGCCAGAAAAGAGCATAAAAGGTGAATGCTCATTTCATTTATGAAAATTCATTGAATTCAACATTTTCCTTTATTATTCCTTGTTATGAAAGCTTCACTTTTCTGGTTGCCCTTTCTACATAACTGCTCAAAATTGACTCCCTTCTCCCTTTCCACCTCCTGACCATTCTGTGAACTACAATGCTCTGCTAGAAAGAGCTACTAACACAGTTGGGCTGAGTGAGAGGGATGCTGGTTAATACTTTGGGCAGAAGACAAAGCCAGCCAGCCAGCCAAGCCTTTTCAGTGTGCAAGGAACACTGTAGGGTCCTTCTGCACACATCTCTCAGACCCCAAATGCGCATGTGCACTCAAATGGAGTGGGACAAAGTCATCAGCCTAGTCATCTCCCTCTGGTCACCATCTCTCCTAGGCACCCCAAATCTCAACTATAAGTGTAGCTTGGAGTCATTAGTAGGATAAGATGTCTTTCTCACATCCTATGTCTTAAAAAAACTATATTCTTGGGAAAACAAATGTATTTAATATACCATGAGGTTAGCAATTATTAAGTTCAACATTGTTCAATACAAACATTTGCATGTATTTACTTATTTTATTCTTAAGGCAAAATTTAGATTTTTTTAACTGATGTGTACAGAATTCTTGTCAATTTTGCACTGACAAAAATTAAAGTACATCTCTAGAAATTTAATAAATTTAGGAAACAGTGTTAATGACTATATATAAAGACTTATTACCCAATACAATTGTATCTCATTTATGTAGTAACAAAACACTTATTTAACAAATTTTGGTTAATGTAGATCAAGTTTTAATTTCAGAGACAATTTAATAGATGTTGCAATATTTTACTGCTTTGTTTAACCTTTAGATGTACATTGTGTGGCAGAGATCAACCTGTTATTTTTGTATGCACTAAATGTATGCAGCCTTAACTCTGTACCTGAGCTCCTCCTGATCTCATCAAAAATTGTCCTGGGGCGGGGACAGAACAACCAACCACCAAAGCATAGGCAGCTGCTCCCAGGGCTTTTCTTGTGTTAATTTAGTCAAGAAGTTCCCACAGTCCACTTTGCCTCCCTTTGGGTCCTGTTTCTGTTGTCAAGAAGTTTCTCACAATATGGGGACCATCCTGAGAGAGGCAGGTGCCACTGCAAAGGGTTTAACAGTGGAGGACAGACAATTCCACATGCACCTAGGAAAATTAAGGATGCACAGCTGCAGGCCAGGGTCAGGTAAGGGAGCTGACAAAACTAAGAGTGAGCAGCAGATGGAAGGAAGCTGTTTCCTGACAGTCTAATGGGATGCTTTCCAGGCTGAATAGGTGTGAGCCGCGTGATGGTGGAGGATGAGGAACCAATCGGATGTTAAGGGTGATCAGACATCAGGAATGGAGGCTTGTGGCCAACTTACTTAGCAGGACACTTCCTAAAACTGGACAATGCAGATATGGACACAGAAGCCAAAAATGAACTCAGAATGAGGAAGATGAAATAAATATAGGTTGGTAAATTGAAACAACACTGAGATTCCACCTCACCCTGGAAACAATGACTATGTCAAGAGATCAATCAATAACAAATGCTGGAGGGACTGTTGGGAAAAAGGAGGCCTCTCCACTGCTGGTGGGAGTGTAGACTGGTACAGCCACTGTGAAAATCAGTGTGGAGATTCCTCAAAACACTAGGACTGCAGGTCCCATTAGACCCAGCTGTGGATATCAGATTAACTTAAACTAGTTGAATCTTTGTTCACCTCAGGGACCTTGTGCTATGTTAAGCCTAGGACTGTTTGTTCTCAAGGAAGTCTTACAGATGCATTGTGTTTAAGGTAATGAATGCAGAACCTGGAGTCTCAGTGGAATGCTGCTGGGACAGCATGACCTGCTTTGCTAAGATATGTGCACCACAGCACTATATGTGAGCCTATGTTCATAGTCACAACTTATAATAGCCAGACCTTGGAAACAACATGAATGCCCATCAACTGAAGAATAAACAATAAATGATGTGGTGTTTTTATATAATTGAGTAGTACTCAGCCATAAAAAGGGTTAATTTGAGAATTTTGTATGTAAATGGATGCAACTAGAGACTATACTCATAAGGGAAATAAATCAGACTTACATATATGTGTAGATAATAGATAATAGACATACCTGTAATGTCTTTGATTTCATTGAAGAGAAAGGTTTGTGCGAATATTGTTCAGACAACTAAATGCAGACATCTTGAACTCTGAGTAACTAATTTAAAGATGACAATATGTAATGTATTAACCATTGTTACATCTATCACTGTAACATCTATCAGGTTTTGAATTTTGTTTTATTTTTTCGTCTTTAAATTAAAAAAGAAAGAAGTAAAAGTTGAAAGGAGACCCCTCCAAAAATCATAATTTTAAAATTGCGTGTATAGAAAACAACTCCATGAGGCTGGGGATTTAGCTCAGTGTCATAAATGCCTGCCTTGCAAGTGCACAATCGTGAGTTTGATCCCAGGTACCAAACCAAAAAAAAAAAAAAAACAGAAAGAAAAAGAAAACAACTCCAGCTTCAGGATACAAATGTATCCAAAGTTATAGTGTCTTTTTTCCCTTCCAAGAAACTTACTCAAAAAAAAAAAAATCCAGTGTCTTAAAGATAAAATAAGGACTAAAACTGAGCCTTCTCTTGCCTTTTACCTAGAAAATGAGCCATCGCCTGTTACCTGTAAGTTGAGCCCCTGCTTTCCATAGATGCACAAATTCACAGATTTCCATGTCCCACAACACAGTAGCCCCCAGCCCTAGACCACAATGTGCCTCATTCTCTGAGTGCCTGCACTGTGTTTTGACTGCTTGTATCTTTGACTCTGACTACTAAATTTACCTGTGTCTCTCACAAGGATACACAGAAATTCTCCTCCATGACAAGCCAGGGACCTCTGCACCAGGCCCAGGATGAGTGGAGGTGCCCATCTCCTCTTTGTGGAGTCTCCTCAGACCCTCTCAGGGGACCAAAGGATCCTGACTAGGGTTTGGGCAAGGAGGGAATAGTTGTCAGACACAAATGCAAATGACACATAACACTACTCACTAGAAGCCTTAAGAATCAGTGCTATGAAAAGAAATAAAATGAAATCAGGAAAGCTAAGACTTTCTGAGGTAAGTCAGGAAATGGATGCATGAGAGTACAAAAACCACTGAAGGTTAAACTGCAGAATGTTCCCCAGACTTAGAGGACAACTGAAGTTTTCACCTCCTCCTCCAACACCTCTCACCCAGGAAGATCCTTGTTAACTAACAGTCAGATGCATGTGTGACTCAGGTGTCTGCCTAGTCAGGGAGCTGCCTCTGAAAATAACTCTGTGGGAATCTCCTACAACAGACTTCACTGCATCTGCGTTATGGGACTACCTTGTAGGGGGGCACCTGAACTGCAACACGGTTTCCCATGTACTATTTCTTTTGACTTGAATATTTGTTAGTTACCACTGACTAATTAGTAAAAATTATTTTTGCTCTGCTGTAAGAAGGGCAGTGTCCCACTGAGGGGAAGGAAGTGCAGGTGATGTGATTTAAACACCACTGTTGGCCCCTGAGGGACGCACACATGAGAAATGCTTTTTGTTTGTGTGTGTGATGGTTTGGATTGTAATTGTCACTCAGAGATCCTTGTGTGAAAGACTTGGTCATCAGCCTGTGGCACCACTGGGAAGGGCAGACCTTTGGAAAACGGAGCCTAGTGAGAAGAAGTTAGGTCATAATGGGTGTTCTCTGGAAGGTAATGAGGGACTATCAGGACTCCAGACACCACCCCCACCACTTTCTCTAATTACTAACCCTATACATTGAGCAGTTTTGCTCTGCTGTGATAGTCAGCCCTGCCCCGTCCAAAGCAAAAGGGCCAAGTGACCATGAACTGAAACTCTGAATACACAGGCCACAATAAGCCTGAATTCCTTGAAGTTGCTTCTCTCAGGTATCTCACCATAGGAGTGGACAGCTAAGACAGTGAGCACTAAGATTTGGGTTTCATTTGTAACTGCAGCTGGACTCAGCCTCTTCTGGCCAACAGAGAAATGCTGATTGCTCTTCACAGTGCTGTCTCCCTAGACAACTATGCCCTTGTGCAGCGGCTCTGGCAGGTTCCTGATATCAAGACAAGACCTGTTTCTCTCAGCCTCTGTTGGCCCTTGCTGCCCATGCGTATTGAAGAGGACCCAGCTGTTCTTCCATGAAGTGACTTTGCTAGGGTTTGTGGGCAGAGGGATTCCTTGAGGGCTTTCACGCCTGGCTTCCAGGGAGAGTCCGCTTCATCTGGTGAAATCTTTTGCAGAACATCCGCATTTATAAATGTTTCAAAGGACTTAATTCATTTTTGATATTTTTGTGGTGCTGAAGCTGAAACTCAGAGTCTTGCCCATGCTAGTCCAATGTTCCTAACCTCTGAGCTACAGCCCCAGACCCTAAAGATCTTGGTTTGTATTTCAGACATAAAAATTGTTATTACACCCAAAACTTTTGAAAGCCCTGCAAAATCAAAAAACATACGTATTTATTTAAATGTCCACAAAATGTAACCATTTACTCAATGTCTTTATAGTTAGACTTAGTGTTCATAAAGTTTTCAGGTCAGCAAAAAACATGTAGGTTAGATTTTTTTGTTTGTTTGTTTTGCAAGAAGTCTCGAAAAAAGCAACACACAAGGTAATTGCTTAGAAACCACAGTGGCTCTTAAATTGAATGAATCACTTGTAACCAAATGATTTAGAAATTGATATTATAAATGCAGCAAAGAAATATATTTTCTGCACTGGGGGTGAGTTTTATACATTTAATAAAGGATGTGGAATACAGGCCATGTGTGAAGCAAGGTTTTCATGCTGTTTGTGGGCCTTTGTGGGACATGGGCTCATGACTTTCGTGTCTCTAATGGGGTTGCCAAGTAGCCCCCAATGTCTGTGTCCTCTGTCTCTTTAGAAACAGAGCTCTGAGAGGATGACTCTTGAAGTGTGATACCCAGACTCTAGCATAGCATCAACTTGGGTCTTGTTTTAGAAACATCAGTGCTCGTGTTTCACTCCAACCCTATTGAAACAGGAATCTGACAATGGGCCCAGCACTGCATTTTAACAATTTTTAAAAACATAAACACAGTGCTTCCAATTCATACAACACTTCCTCCAGTTGATCCACCATTGCTGATCTTCTCATGGGGCAACAATGAGCACAGGAAAAGACTTCATTTCCCAGCATCCTTTGCTGCAATGTGTGGTCATGGAAGTGAATTTTGAACAATTTGATGGAAGTGGAAGTAGGATTCCCAGGAAACCTCCTGGAAATGAAGAGATGCCTCTTTGGACTTCTTCTCAAAATGCTGGGTTTGAATGGTCACTCACCATGATGTCATCACCAGAGCTGAACTGATGCCAGACCTTCACACTGAACCTCTAGCATTGTGAACTAAATAAACTCTGCTTCCTCTGAAGTATCCAGCTACAGATAGTTCATTATGGTAATGAGACATAGACTAATACAGAGGGAGTGAGTTGGGACAGATGACGTGACAACTGACAGGTCCACAGGGTCCAGCATACAGGGCACAGGGTGTGTTTCTCAGACAAGGCAGGTTTTTAAAATAAGCTTTATAGAGGCAGGATATATATGTCATAAATTGTAATCACTACATGGACTATTCTGCTATTTGAGACTAAAAACTTTGCAATCACTGAAAATTTTCCCTTCTTTTTTTGCAGGTGTAGGCAATTTAATCTCTGCCTGCATAGATTAAATTTACCTTTTCTATAATCTCATATAAAGGGGTTGCAGAATGTTTATACAGTGTTTTCTGTCATTCACACAATGGTTTTTAGAAGAATCCATGAGTCAAATTGTATTTTATTAATATATTATACTATGTTAGTCCATCTCCTAGCCAAAGGACATTTGGACACCTCTGAATTTTGGTGACAGTATTTAAAACTACTATGAATATTCATGTACAATGTTTGTTGATAGTGAATGTTTTCACTTTAGGGTGTCTTGGAGATATTTGCTGGATTGTACTGTAAGTGTAGGTTTGATTTTATAGGAAACCACAGAATTTCTTTCCAAAGTTTACTGTTTCAAATTCCCAGTGACCATCTATGTGAATTCTTGTCCCTTCCCTTCTTTACCAACAATATTGTTGTTTGTTAGATGTCTATTATTGTGACAAAATATCTGGGATATTCAATTTAAAAAGCAGGTGATTTGGGCTCCTGGTTTTACTCTATGGTCACTTGACTTGCTTTGGGCCTGTGGTAGCAAAGGACATCATGGTAGGAATACAGTGGAAGAAACCTGTTCATGTCACAGCCACTGGGAAGCAAAGGGAGAAAAAAAAAGAGGAAATGCCAGGGTCCTATTTTCCTTCAAGAGAACATGTCAGTGATCTAACTTGCTCCTATTGGGCTTGACCTCCTAAAGGTTCCACCACCTTCTAGTAGTAGCATGGACTGCAGACCACAGTTCTAACACATGGGTCTCTGAGGGACATTTCATAACTAAACTATACTTAAAAGTATTTTTAGTCATATAGCTAAACTTAATTCTTTGCATAATCTGGTCACAAACTGAATTGAATGAGAAGTGAATCAAATTCAATGGTTAGGTTCAATGTGGATCTTGTGAGATTTGAGTGGGTTTTCATCCAGTTCTGTTTCCACTACAGTTGTGGAGGGAAATACAGTTCATGAACCAAAGTACCACTGTACATGCTAAGTAGTAAATCACTGAGCTTTAATTTACATTTTGCTGAACACTAATAATAGCAAGCAGCTTTCACTGGCTGGGAATTGTTGGTTCTTCACATCCATAATTGAAAAGTTCAGTCACCAGGAAGCAAGGCCCAGGGCCCCTGTCTTCAGTCTTTGCTAGCAGAGGTTTTCAGTGCAGGAATAAGAAATAGCCTGTAAGTTTATAGCCAGAAACTCTGCTTCTCAGATGGTTGTAGGGCAGATAGAGGAGGATATCAGTGCGCTCCACAGACTCCAGCTCAGAATGAGGAATTTAGAAGCTCAAGCAAGAGGAACATGATTTGTGGGTTGTTGGTGATGATTCCAGCTTAGGGTCTTGGAGATGATGGTCTCTGGCAGGGAAGGAGACCCAGCAGCCTTGTGCTGGGAGCAGTGCTGCCTTGATTGCATTTTTCAATTATAGGTATGAAGAACCAAAAATTCCTGGAAGGTGGGCTGCTGCTGTGACTCAACAGTACCCAGAATAGCTGCAAGGAAGAGCAATCATTATGTGTGGCTTATCTCAACCTCACTGTGGCTTTGGTCCATTGCCAGGTGCCATAAATTCATGGTTCAAGTCTGTTTACCAACAGTCTTCCAGGAGGTTGGTGGCACTAACTGAGGGTCAGGGAAGAGCAGCAACTTCTGAAGTATTATAGCCAAAGATGCTGACAGTATTATCATCATTATAATGAATGTCACACTGTAGAAACTACTTTAAAGCAGAGAAACTTTTAAAAGTTATATTTCCAATACTAAGCATATTTCTAAGACTGTTCAAGAATGAGACCAGGAGACACAGCCCATTCACATAGTTAGAAATCTACAGACTTAACGAGCCTTGATACTCCAGGTGCCAATTACAGGATGGGAGTAACTCAGCTAGAAAGAAATGTTTCCCTTCCTTCCAAGCCCCAGAGAGTAACCACTTCAAGGACACTTCTGCCTGGTCTCAACCAATGATGCATTCTCCCTCTGTGCTGCATGATAGTAACCTCATTTAGTTGCTGCTTCTGTAAGAGTGAATTCTGCCTAGCACTTAGTGACAAAGACATGTGTAACCAACATAGGTATTATGTCATCTCCCTTTTGTCCTTCCTTTTGGAAACACAGATAAATGATTGGAAAATTCCAGTCAGGGCTAAGGATTTGGAACTGAGATTCCCATCAACCTGCTAGTGTAATAAAGCTGTCTTCTAAAGTCCCTGTGGTATCATGTCTCCATTTGGTCTGGTCCTGAATTCCACATCAATATAAAATAATAATACTATTGATATGCTTAGAAAAGAAATGCTATACAACTGCTTGTAAGTACTGGACATGTGCAGTACAGTTTATAGGGTATTAAAGCAGGATTTGTTAACTGCTTGATTTGCAGTGGCTGGCCCACTGGGTTGTCTTAGGAAGTGGGAGCTTTCTGGTTCCTGCTGCGATCCCAGTTCTAAGCCCTGGCATATAGGAAGTACTCAGTATATGATGGGTGGGGAGAAAAGATGATATTCAGCTGGCAGTTTGGCCAGCATAACAAGGGACAGCTTGATTTGGACAAGTAATTTTAAAAAACTAAGCAACATTGACTATCAACTCAGGCAACATAAAAGCTTGGTGGTGCCAAGGTTGATGAGTAAATAGGGATATTGTGGTGAGAATATAAATTAATTCAAAATGCCTACATAACCAGATTGGAAAAGGTCACACTTTCTTGGCCCAACAAACTTACTTCTAGAAATTTACCATGAGGAAATAATTGGGTAATCATACCAAACAGGTTGTACAAAGCACCCAAAATTAGGGATTAGTTTTAAAAACTCATGACCCATTCAGAACACAGTAGTCCTAAATATGGCTAACAGAAAATAGTTGGTCAACTGCGCATAAGGTACAACTCACTCAGCTGTCATGACAGCCCAATGAAGTAACTTCCATGATTGTTGCCATTTCATAGATGAGGAAACAGGTCCAGAAGAGTTAAGGGTTTTGCTCGGGTCACATAGCTGAAGAGAAGAGAAATAAAGTGAGCCCGGCTACCGGTTCCTAAATTTGTGATCTTTGTCCACTGTTCACATAATGATGGTGACACCAGAATGCCAAGGTTGTCTCCCATAGCAGTGAGAAAAGAAACCACATATGGAAGGGGTAGGATGCAAGCAAAATCACTGAAAAGATACACTATCTCTAGCAAGTAAAGAATATGGTGAAGAACCACAGCAGATTACAGCAAACCCCAGGGAATCTACTGACACCTAAGAACGTGAACCTGCTGTCTAGTACAGGTGTAGAGTAGGATACACTTAGGCAACCATGACTTAGCATGAGATGACCACACATGTGCTGGTGAGGCCAGCATGCAAGAATGTAAACATAACAATACATACAGAGGCTGGATGATAAAGACACAATTGTTTTCTCTGCTTGCTGCCTTCTCCTGCTGCTGTGCTGATGTCTGCCTCCATGCTGTCTTTGGGGATGTCCTTGCCTCCTCTACTCTGATAGATATAAATGCAAGGAAGTAAAGTGCCAACCAGTAAGGAGGGGGTTCTGAATAGGATACCCATGAGGGAGTCTTTGTCTAGAAGTTGTTAATGAGTTTAGAAAAGAGCTACCTTATCAAAGACTACCTACTTTTCAGAGTCCAATCTATGTAGTGTTGCGGGGAATCACTCAGACAGTTCAGAGATGTCTAAAGACAATAGAGAACATGACTCTGGTGTCTGCACAGGAACATAGTGGGCTACAGTTTTGTAACCATTAGTTAGCACAGGTGAACTCCCATGTGCTGGTTAGAGCACTACACAAGAATGTAAATATGAGATAACAACCTGTGTAAGAATTATACAACATAAACAGGGGTTCTCTGCTCTGTTTCACGCTGCCTACACTGTTGTTGTGTCTTGAACATGTACATTCTCTAATCTTGGGAACTCACCCATGAAAATCTTCCTTGGGTCCTCAAAGCAGGCCAACAAATGTTTGCACAGTGCCAGTGCAAATCCCATGTACCCTACAGCCAATGGCCTTCCTGATCATGCTCTGGAAATGTCCCAAACAAATGAAGGACAGTCAGGAGATGTTTTTGGAAGGTCCCTGGAGGATCACAATTCAGCAGGCTCCATTTTGGACTTCCTGACTCTGTTTTGGGGCTGCTTCCCTGAATGCCTGGTAGAATACTAACTCCTATTTCAGTGATTCTTGTTACAATGATGTAAATGTAAATCAATCACCCTGGAACCATGTCTACAATAAATTGTTAACAGGAAAAGGGAGGCTAAAAACATACAAACAATAGTTACCTCTGTACATAGAAAAATGGCAAACCTTTCTACATTTTTTTCCTTGTTTGTTTGATTTTTTGAAATTTGTAAATATTATCATAATTACCAAAAAGATTAATTTAGGCAAAAAAAGAAAAACAAAAACTAGAGGATGGGGAAAATATCAATGATGAAACTTTCAGAGCCCGCATGTGAGGTGACCTGATTCAGGCCTCTGCTGCCTCCCACTGCAGGACAAGCCATTGTCCTCTTCTTTTCTTTAGGGAAACACAACAGCCTTTTCTTCATCCTTGATGGCCACAGATGTCAGGGTGAAGAAGCACTTGCAGAACACTTTTCTCTGGCCACCTCTGACTCATGAACAACATGGAAATGCTATTTCTCACCTTCAGTCTCTACAGCTGCTAACATAAGTGATCATTTTTCAGGGAGAAAACTAACTGTGGAAAAGCAACAGGATCTGTTCAAGGTCATTTCTGCAGTAGGAGAGTCAGCATGCAGTCCCTGTTCCTGGTGTCTGTTAGCCACTTCCTTGCCATCTGAAGGCAGGAAATCATTCTGCTGTAGTACATTGCTTGGAAAAAAAATAAAACTTCTATCAAATGATAACAAGATTCTTAGCCTTGGGCCTCTTGATTCATGTTCCAAATGCAAGAGTCTGACTATTGAATATGGCCAGTGATGTTTACCAGCAATCTAGGAACTCCTATCACATCAAAACTACCAAAGAGGCAAGGGATTAGCAAGGGATTCAGCAATGTCTGCATTAGCATGTAAATGCCCACGTGCTTCAAATTTTATTCCATCTCCTTTCTGTTTTAAAAACAATAATTATTGACATATAATTGTTGTACAGAATAAGGAGATTTGTTATAGTTTCATATTTGCATATACTGTACAATGATCAAATTCGTTCACCCCTCCCCTACCTTCTCTCTCTCTCCCCTAATCCTCCTCCCAGGTCTCTATAGCCCCTTTTCTACTTTATTTTAAGTTTACACATATTAGAGAAAACATGCAACATTTTTCTGTGTCTGAATTATTTTGTTTAAAACATATCCTCCACTTCCACACATTTTTCTGCATATGATCAGAATTCATTCTTCTTTATGGTTGAGTAGGATGTGTGTGTGCATGAGTTCACGTGTGCATGCCATGTTTGCTTTGCCCATTCACCTGCTGACAGATTTCTAGACTGATTGCTTGCCATGGTTATTGTGAATAGTGCCTCTCTTGCTCCTTTCTTGCACATTATCCATTGTTGTATAACAAAGCATTTCCAAACTCAGTGCCTTATTGCAAAATTTTACAATTATCACCCAATTTTCTGGTTTTACTAGAATCAATTGGGTATTCTTACTTAGAGTAGCCTCTCATATAACTTCAGTCAGCATGCAGCTAAAACACCAGTTCCCTGGTGAGTCATTTGGGCTAGACATCCACCATAGTACATTCCCATGGCCTAAACTCCAGGAATAAAAAAGGGAGGGCTGGAGTGTATCTTGAGGTAGAGGACTTGCCTAGCATGGAGAGGTCCTGAGTTCCATGCCCAGCACTGTGGGAAAAAGAGATTTCATAACAGCTTACAACAGATTTTAAGACCACAGGGTGAATGAAAACTGGATAGAGGAAAATTATTTGCTATAATAAAACAAAAGAAATAATAAGCTTAGTGCCTACAGAGAGGAAAACTGATGAGACATCATTTCACTGCAGAGCCATGGAAGGAGTGACATTCTGTGTGAGACAAATCTAGAATTGTGTGCTACTGCTTATTTTCTTTCTGTCAACAACAGTGCACCATTCTTGTGTCAGCCACTGAGTTGGGTACTGAAAAACAGTGATTAGCAGTTGTCTTAGTTACTTTTCACTGGTTGTTGAGATAAAATATCTGGTGCCCAACATGAAAAAAGGAATGGTTTATTTCTTACAGGTTGGAGGCTTCAGTCCATACTCCGCTGGCTACAAGGCAAAATGACACGACTGAGGGGCAGCAGTTTATGACAACTACAAACAGCAAGCATTGACAGCAAAAGAGAAAGACATGCCTTCTTTCCTTACACTGAAAGCTGGCTCCACCCTGTGCAGGTGTAGCACTCATACAACCAACATGAGTGCTAGACAAAAGCCAATCAGAAAATATAGATATGATCACATCCATGATTGCATGAGGCTTGGGGAGGGCACTGAGATTAACCATGACAAAGAGCCTGCTGTCATACTCTCACCATGAAGCCAACAGTCTATTGAGGTAGAGGGATATTTATCAAATCACTATCCAAATATCAGCTGAGCTAATCTGAATCCTGCAGTCTGAAATGCTTCAAAGTCTTGAACTTCTGAGTACTGATACAGTGCCAAAAGTGAAAAATTACATAAGAAATTTATTATGAAACACAAAGTATTGGGAGAACATGGTGGACAGATAGCAGCAGCTATGGAGGCTTTCTGAAAGACCCAGCTAAGAATTAAGGAATGGTGCAGAGTAAGGAATCATAAGCAAGTGGAGATATGCCCTGCTGACCCAAGAACAAACTGGGCTGAGAGAAAACAACTGGGAATGCAATCCTGGTGCTATAACAGGAACAGAAAATCCTTAGTGTGAAAGCTGCAGCCCATGCCATTGGAAGCCGGGATTTGGATTTCCAGCCGCTGCTGCTGCGTCTACATCCACTCGGTAGGGAGAGAGATGAACAAAAGCTCCGAGAACGGGAATTGGTGAACGGAGTTGAAAGACGATGGGCGGTGAGTTGTGCATTGACCTGCAGTGAGTGAAACTGGGACTGTCCCATGGTTTAGGAGGTGCCAACAGAGGACATTCTGGGACCAGGCAGACTTGCGGGAACAGGGCGCTGCAGTGATTTCAGTCACGTATCCCCCTCTCAAGCGGGATTGGTGAGCAGTGCCTAGCCTACATGATGCTGCTGGCTGAGACCCAGTAGGCTAGCACAGCCCAGGTCCCAGCGCTTGAAGGTGACCTGGAGGGGCAGGCCCTGCATAGGCTGCCTGGTCTGTAACTCTCTGGTGTGCTGCAGTGGGTGGGAACACCTAGCTGGCACAATTCAATCAGACTGTGGCCAACAGGGAAGGAAGCTGGGCCTCCTATATATACTTGCATATATAAGGAACAAAGTATATGGGAAGAGGCAGCAACAAGATAGGCCCCTCAGCCCCGAATCCTGAGAAACAGACAATAGCAGACACGGCACCAATAAACATAAAGTGCTGTTTCTAGAACCTCATAGACTAGTTCAGGAATGAAGTTATTAATGACCTGAAGCTAGACATAAGCAGAAAAGTTAGAGAAATGCTAAGCAACACCCAAGAAAAAACAGATGGTGGAATGGAAGAACAGAAAAGAGGGGAGAATTGTTTGATGGAGAAAATAGAGAAAGTATAGGATACGTGAAGCAGGTTCAAAGAGATTACCAGGAAATTAAAAACTCTATCAAAAACTGGCATAACAGCTTGAAAGAAACTAAGGACAGATTATCTGAACTGGAGGGCAGATTTGTAATATGGGAGAATAAAATGAAAAACTTCTTAAAAATAACAAAGAAAGAAGCAGCAATAATACAAAGACTAGAATATGATAAGAGGATCTATAACTTAAGAATTAAGAACATAAAAGAAGTAGGGTCACAAATAAATGGACTACAAAAGCTACTCACAGCAATAATCCAGGAGAATTTTCCTAATTTGGCAAAAGGTAAAGATACTCAGTTGTATGAAGCATACAGGACCCCAGCCACATACAACCCAAACAGAGCAACACCCAGGCATATAATAATTAAAATTTCAGAAATCCAATACAAGAACAGAATATTAAAATCCATCAGAGACAAGAAACACATAACTTACAAGGGAACACCCATCAGAATTACAGCATATTTCTTCGCACAAACCATCAAATCACGAAGATCATGGGGGGAAATAATTCAGGCTTTAAAAGATAATAATCTCCAGCCAAGATTGATATATCCTGCACAACTATCCCTGGAAATTGATGGAAAAAAAGGTGCTTCCAGGATAAAGAGGAACTAGGGGAATATGCAACCACCAATTCAACTTTACAGAGAATACTGCAGGATATTCTAAAAAAGAAAAATATGAAGAATCCAGAAATAGTGGCAGAGAGGCCACAATGAATGGAGCAGAAAACAAAATGAAGAAGACAAACTGACAACTAATGATAGAAAAAGAGCTCAACAGAAAGGAGGCAGAGAAGATTGGATGATAGGAGCAGCTATTTTGGAGAAAATGACGTCTTAATGGGTAATACTCATTTAGTATCATCCTGTTTTGAAGTCTCATCAAGGTTTGTCCTTCTGTCTCCACTGGTCTATACAGGATGTATTTTATTGAATTTTATTATGTATGATAGTATAAGCAAAAACTTTTATAGACAAGGAGATTATACAGAAACCATTGTTTATTTTCTGTTAGTTGATTCTAAATACCCTGTAATACCATCATTCTCTTAAATGGGTTTACATTGTTTTGATATATTTGATGCTACAGTATATGAAGTTATACTAAAAGATTTCAAGGAAAGAGACAATATGGTAACTACTTTTACGTCGGGATTATCTTGTGGTGAAACACTATTTTGCTTAAATGGTTATGTTTTGATCTGCGCTGTTTTGCTGTTATGTCCTCTTTTATCTCAATCTCCATTTTTTATTTACTTTTTATTTTTATCCTTTTAATTAAGGGAAAATAAATGAAAATAGCAGGATATATTATAGTAACCCACTTGACTTTCCATTATCTTGATTTAAAGCCCTGTATTGCTCTCACCATCTTGTTTTGACTGATGTCCCTCTATTCTGTTTTGCTTGATAGTACCAGTTTCGAAAGTTTAGGCAACAGCTGTGAAGATAGTGTGATTCATTATGACGCCCATTCTGGTTGATTATTATCTACTTTTGAAGACCTATAATGTCTCCAAAGTTTTGGTTTTGTCGGTTTTGTTCTTTACTGTTTTGTTCAATTTTATTATAACTGATGACATAGGCAATTCTATTAGACATAGTGGGAGGCATTATGGTAACCATTGTTGATCACCTTGTATTATGCTTTTACATTATCTATTATGTCCACCCTTTTGATTTGACTGACTCTGTTCTGTTATGTCACATTTGGTTCTACTCTCTTCCAAAAAAGTAATAAGAACTCTGGGAGCAACAAAACCCAAAATGTGTAATTCTCATTGTACAAAAGAGAGGAAAAGAAAGTGCTCTAAATGATATACCTGCATAGTGTATAAGATAGATAATGATATCACTGAATTTTGTTGGATCGTTGAACAGAACTGTTTGCAGTCTCACTGTTGGAATGTCCACTTTATAAGCTTTAATTTTGTAACCTGAAGAATTATTTCTAAGATGACAATATGTAATCCATTAACTAGTGATTTACCACTGTTCATTTTTTTCTGTAAATCTGTAAAACTTGTACCCTTTCTCTGCTTTTTTTCTCCTTAAATAAAATTTTAAAAAAAGAAACACAAAGTATTTTTTCATTAAGTTTATTGGTACATTTTATGTGTAAATAATGATCATGTAAACCATGGGAAATTTGTACCATACATTAAAACCTTGAATGTGTTATTCTCCAACTCCCTTCTCTTCCTTACTTATGAAAGATTTGTTTCCTTCTTTTCTCATTTGTTTCCTTTGTCGTCCTTTCTTTCTCCCACCTACATTCCTAATTCCTCATTCCATTCAAAAATGTTCACAATACTTATATTATTTAGTACTTATCTACATTTTCATTTTCCCACACCAGAGAAACAACACAACACACATGTCAAACACAAAATTATTAAAAGTATTGTATAAAATTATCTTCAGGTTATGCATATGAAATATATGTGAACTATAAATAAATTTCATGTTTAAACTTATGTCCCATCCTCAAGATAACTTATTATGTATATGCAAATTCTCCAACAAATAAAAAATTCAGAAATTCCAAGCACTTCTGGTCACAATCATGTTGTATAAGGGACACTGAATATGTAGATGTTTAATTAAAAACCTCAAGGAAGAAGTACAAGGGGTGATCAAAATATACAGCTACTACTTAAATGTTTTAGATGTACTACAATAATGACATGAGGCAATTAATCCTCCTTTAAAAGCACCTCTTTAAACAAATAAATTAAATAAAATACACCTCTTCACTTCAAAAACATTTCTGCATTTGTTTTTGCAATTTCTGATGCAGTTTTAGAAGTTCTCTTTTGTGAGTGTCCTTACAAGTTGAGATAAAAAGTATAGTGAATGCTGCTGCTGAGTGCCATCCAACAGAAAGGAAGGCTCATAAATACATTATGATGTGTCCTCATCCACCTAATTCACCATATCTGGACCCCTGTGACTTTTCCCAAAATAAAAATGACCATGGAAGAGAAATATTTTGAATTGATTCAAGACATTGTGGCAGCCACAACAGTACAACTAATGATACTCATAAGAGGACTTCCAGAACTGTTTCAAAGAAAATGGCAAAACTTTTGAATAGCTGCATTGAAAGGAAGGAGGAACTGGATATAGTGGTGCATATCTGTAAAATCAGCACTTGGGAGGCTGAGGCCAGAAAAATCTTTGAGTTTGAGACTAGCTTGGGCAACACAGTGAGTTCAAGGCCAGCCTGAACTCCATAGCAAGACCAAAACTCCATAGCAAGATCAAAAAAACAAAAACCAACAAACAAAGAACACCCGACTGATTGTTTTATCACAGTTTTGTGTTTGTGTATAGATTACTGACTCAATAGAAGACCTTCCCTGTGTGTGGTGGGCAACCAATAGGCTTGCATCCTGGATGCAGTAAAAAGGGAAAGGAGAAAGTCTGGCTTTGACTCTTCAGAAGGGTCTGAGTCCTTGCCATCACCTTAGGTGTCACATCCAGGCTCCAAGCACAGATTCTTCTGCTTCCTGCCAGAGACTCTCCAGGGACTCTGCAGTGAGCTCCAGGCCTCACACTTGTGAGTGGAGGTTTTGCATCTCCTAGAAGCACATGGCCCTTTTGTGCTCTTCTCTACCTGACTCTGCAGAAGGCCTTCATAAGATTCCTTTGTAAATCCTTTATAACACACACACACACACAAATTAAATCTTATCCTATAGTGAATCTTGACACAAACTACCTCTACCTAACTGTGTAACCTCCCATGAACAGTTTCATGCCTCACTCATGTAAAAAATCAAAGCAGAACTGCAGTGGTGCTGTGCTAAGTATGGGTTACTTAACAGAGGTGTTGGAGCAAGGCCCATTGGGTTAAAATTCTGTCCACTGCTTTGTCATTTAGAAAGGTATTTAATATTGGTGTCTAGGCTCACACATCTATGAAAATGAAGGTAATCCCTAACTCACTCTCTTTTTTTTTATTTAAGAGGAAAAAGAGAAAAACACAAAACAAACCAAAGTGGTGTAAGGGTAAACGTAATACAGAACTACAAAAAAAAACAACAACAACAACAACAACAACAAAAAAAAAACATAACAGTAAGAAATCACCTGTTAGTAGATTACATATTATCATCTTGAAAATAGTTCCTCAAATCACAGTATCAAAGAATACAAGGTGGACATTCAAAAAGGGAGACTGCAAACAGCTGTGTTTAATGATCCAAAAACATTGATATAGTCAGCTATTTAATACCCCTAAACACACTTGCTGTTATATCGGTTAGAGCTTTTACTTTTTTTTTCCCCTCTCTTTTTTACAACAAAATTTACACATTTTGGATTTTATTACTCCTTAGTGCTTATTACTTTTTTGGGGGGGAGAGAATACAGTCAAATACGGCAAAACAAAGCTGTCAGTCAATACCAAGGATAGACATAGCACATGGTATAGAACAGAGTACAAGTTTATCAACAATGGTTATCAACGTTGTCCCTTGTTTCCTTAAAAAGAATTGTCTATCTCATTAGATATTATAAAGTTGGACAAAACAGTAGAGAACAAGACCAATAAAACTTAGGCATTGTAAACATTACAGGATTTCCAGAGAAGACAATAGTCAAACCAGAATGGGTATCTTAGTGAATCTTATTGTCTTCAAAGTAGTTGCTTATGTCTTCAAACTTGATACTATCATATTGAATGGAACAGAGTCTAATCAGTCAAAACCAGATAGTGGGAGTATTACAGGACTTCAAAACAAGTTAATAGAAAATCAAAAAGAGTTACTATTATATATCCTAATTTTTTAAATTTTTCCCCTTAATTAAAACAAACATAAGAAATAACTAAATAATTTTTTTAAAGAATAAGGGAGAGATTGAGATAAAACAGGACATAACAATATAACAATACAGGTCAAAGCATGACTGTTTCAGCAACCTAGTGCTTCACCACCAAATAACCCGAATTAATAGTAGTTACCATAGTGTCTGTCTTTTTCCTTGAAATATTTGGATAAAACTTCATATACTATAACTTCAAATATTTCCATATCAAAAAGCCCAGAATAAAGCCTTTCTAATTAATGAGTGAAAACTTTATAAGGCTTCAAGGCCACCTAATGGGGAATCATGATTACCACATATTTTTATATATTTGAATCATTACTTCCATTAGGGAAACTATTCAGTATTCACACATGCAAGATTGATTTATTTCACTTATGAGTATGGTCTTAAGCTGCGCCCATTTATTGATAAATATCTCAATGTGATCCTTCTTTATAGTTGAATAATACTCCATTGTATAGAAATACCACAACTTTTTTATCCATTCCTCAGTTGATGGACACTTGGGTTGTTTCCAAGATCTGGCGATTACAAATTGTGCTGCTATAAACATAGGTGCACATATATCACTGTGATATGATGCTTTCAGTTCTTCTGGGAATATGCCTAGAACTGGAATAGCTGGAATAAGTGGGATTTCCAGTTCCAACTTTTTGAGAAATCTCCAGACAGATCTCCACAAAGGCTGTACCAGTCTACACTCCCACCAGCAGTGCAGGAGAGTTATTTTTTCCCCACAGCCTCTCCAGCATTTGTTGTCGGTTTTCTTGATCCTGGCCATTCTTTCAGGAGTGAGATGGTATCTCAGTGTGGTTTTAATTTGCATTTCTCTAATGACCAATGATGATGAGCATTTTTTCATGTATTTATTTGCCATTTGCATTTCTTTATCTGAGAATTACGTATTCATCTCAGATGCCCATTTTTGGATTGGATCTTTGAATTTTGGAGGTCTGAGTTTTTTTAATTCTTTATATATTTTAGACAAGAGGCCCTTGTCTGAGAGAGAGTTCACTAAAATCTTTTCCCAGTTTGTGGGTTTTCTTTTCACTATGCTGGAGATTTCTTTTGACATGCAGAAACTTTTTAATAAGAAGTGGTCCCAGTTATTGATTCTGGGAAGTATTTCCCTTGCGGTTTGAGTCCTGTTCATGAATTCTCTACCTACTCCTATGTCTCCAAGGTTTCTACCCAATTTGTCTTCCAATAGATTTAGTGTTTCTGTTTTAATATTCAGATCTTTGACCCATTTAGATTTTAATTTAGTACATGGTGATAGACATGGGTCTAGCTTTAGTTTTCGGCAAATGGAGAGCCAGTTTTTCCAGCACCATTTATTAAAGAGACTGTCGTTCTTCCAGTGAACCTGCTTGGCTCCTTTATCAAAGATAAGGTGGTTGAGTGTGTTCGTAGTTGTGGTTGTATCTTCTAATCTATTCCACTGATCTTTGGCTCTGTTTTGATTCCAATACCATGTTGATTTTACTACTGTTGCTTTGTAGTATAACTTCAAGTCAGGGATTGTGATGCCTCCTGCTTTGTCTTTGCTGCTTAGAATTGCCTTCGCGATTCTAGGTCTCTTCTGGTTCCAGATGAAATTTAGGAGTGATTTCTCTAGATCTATAAGGTATGTTGATGGGATTTCTATTGGGATTGCATTGAATCTGTATAACAGTTTTGGGAGAATGGCCATTTTCACAATGTTTGTTCTTCCTATCCATGAGCAAGGGATGTCTTTCCATTTTCTGAGATCATCTTCAATTTCCTTTTTCAGTGTATTATAATTTTCACTGTATAAGTCTTTCACTTCTTTCGTAAGAGTAATTCCTAAATATTTCATTTTTTTGCTTGCTAATGTGAATAGTCCAGTTTCTCTTATTTCCCTCTCTGTGATTTTGTTGTTCGTGTATAGGAATGCTATTGATTTCTGAGTATTGATTTTGTATCCAGCCACATTACTGAATTTATTTATTGTATCTAAGAGTATTTCAATGGAGTTTAGGGGGTCTTCTATGTAGAGTATCATGTCATCTACAAACAATGATAATTTAACTTCTTCTTTTCCTATCTTTACCCCTTTTATTTTTCTCTCTTGTCTAATTGCTCTGGCTAGTACTTCCAGTACTATACTAAATAGGAGTGGTGATAGAGGACATCCTTGTCTTGTGCCTGATTTTAAAGTAAAGGATTTCAATTTTTGGCCATTTAGTATGATGCTGGCTGTTGGTTTGTCATAAATGGCCTTTATTATATTGAGGTAAAGACCATTTATTCCAATTTTCTGTAAAGTTCTTATCATGAATAAGTGTTGGACCTTATCGAAGGCTTTTTCTGCATCTATAGAAATGATCATGTGATTCTTATTTTTGGCTTTATTGATATGGTGGATTACATTTATTGATTTGCATATGTTGAACCATCCTTGCATTCCTGGGATGAATCCCACTTGGTCATGGTGTATAATCTTCTTGATGATTTGCTGGATCCTATTTGCCAATATTTTATTGAGGATTTTTGCATCTGTGTTCATTAGGGAGATGGGTCTATAGTTCTCTTTTATCGTTGGGTCTTTCTCAGGTTTTGGTACTAGAGTAATATTTGCTTCCAGGAATGACTTAGGAAGGATTGCTTCCCTTTCAATTTCATTGAATAGTTTGAGGAGTGTTGGCATTAGGTCTTCTTTATATTTCTTGTAGAATTCTGCAGTGAATCCATCTGGGCCTGGGCTCTTCTTGGTGGGTAAGGACTTAATTACATTTTCAATTTCATTAGCAGAGATTGGGTTATTCAACAGCTTTATATCCTCTTGATCTAGCTTTGGTACTTCATATGCTTCTAAGAATCTGTCTATTTCTTCTGTGTTATCAAGCTTTTGAGAGTAGAGGTTTTCAAAATAGGTGTTGATGATCCTCTGTATTTCTATTGGGTCTGTAGTGATTTCTCCTTTTTCATTTCTTTATTGCATGAATTTGAGCTTTTTCTTCCCTTTTTTTAATAAGGTTGGCTAGGGGCTTATCGATTTTATTTATTCTTTAAAAGAACCAACTCTTTGATTCGTTGATTCTTTGGATTGTTTTCTTAGTCTCTATTGCATTGATTTCTGCTCGGATTTTTATAATTTCCTCTCTTCTTTTCGCTTTGGGCTTGACTTGCTCTTCTTTTTCTAGCTGTTTGAGGTGTAGCATCAAGTTATTTACTTGTATTTGTTCTGTTTTCCTGATGTGGGAACTCAGTGCAATAAATTTTCCTCTCAGAACGGCTTTCATTGCATCCCACAGATTCCGGTAAGTTGTATCTGCATTTTCATTTTCTTTTAGGTATTGTTTAATTTCTTCTTTAATTTCCTCTGTGACCCACTGATTACTCAAGAGTGTGTTATTTAGTTTCCATGTGTTTGCGGAATTTTTGCAGTATCCTTTGTCATTAATTTCTAATTTCAGAGCGCTATGATCCGATAATATGCAAGGGATGATTTCAACTCTTTTGCATTTGCTTAAATATGTTCTGTGAGCTAATATATGGTCTATTTTAGAAAATGATCCATGTACTGCTGAGAAGAATGTGTATTCTGATGTTGTTGGGTGGAACATTCTGTATATGTCTATCAAGCCCATTTGTTCACAGGTGTGATTCAGTTCTGTTATTTCTTTGCTCATTTTCTGTCTGGTTGATCTGTCCCTTGATGTCAGTGGTGTATTAAGGTCTCCTGTTACAATTGTGTTACTGAGAATTTGAGTTTTCATTTCTGTTAATAATTGTTTTATATAGCTGGGTGCTCTGGAGTTTGATGCGTATATATTTAAGATAGTTATCTCTTCCTCTTGGAGTTTTCCCCTTACGAGTATGTAGTGACCTTCTTTGTCCTTTATGGTCATTGTTGGTTTAAAGTTCACATTGTCTGCAAACAGAATGGCTACTCCTGCCTTTTTTTGGATTCCTGCTGCATGAAGAATTGTTTTCCATCCTTTGACTTTCAGTCTGTGAGTATCCTTCTGGGTTAGATGGGTTTCCTGTAAACAGCATATGGTTGGATTTTGTTTCTTGATCCATTCTGCTAGTCTGTTTCTTTTGATTGGTGCATTGAGACCATTTACATTAATGGTTATTACTGTTAAATGCTGGTTAATTGTAGGAATCTTATCTCTCTGCTGTTGCATCTTTATCTTTCTGTTCTATTTAATTATTTGCTTTGTTTAGTGGTTTTTTTCCTTTGTGTATCTAAACTGTCTTTCAATATTTTTTGCAGGGTCGGTTTGGTGTTCATGAAGTTCTTCAGCTGTTCTTTGTCATGGAAGTATCTTATTGCACCATCTATTTTGAATGATAGTTTTGCAGGATATATCAGTCTTGGTTGGAAATCATTTTGCTTTAGCATCTGGAATACTTCACTCCATGCTCTTCTTGACTTTATCGTTTGTGCTGAGAAGACTGCTGTGATTCTGATAGGTTTTCCTTTATAAGTGATCTGTCTTTTCTCTCTGACAGCTTTTAATAATCTATTCTTGTGTTGGATTTCTGGGATGGTGACTATTATATGTCTGGGTGTAGTTTTATTTTGGTTATGACTGTTTGGAGTTCTATATGCTTCACTGATCCTGATGTCAGTTTCTGATCTCATGCTTGGGAAATTTTCAGCTATTACTTCTCTAAATATCTTCCTGACATCCTTCATGTTGTCTCCCTCTCTTTCATTAATCCCTATCATTCTTATGTTATTCTTCTTTGCATCGTCTTGCAGTTGTTGAATTGTTGTTTCCTGATTCCTTGTTATTTTCAAAAGATCTTTCCTTTCCTGTTCACTAGCTGCAATTCTGTCTTCAAGGTCTGAAATTCTATCTTCACTTTCATTAAGGCAGTTTTTACAACTTTCAGTGGAGTTTTTTATTTCCTGTATATCTCTGTGCATCTGCTTTATGTATTCTGTTTGTTTCTTATATTGCTCGTCTAGGGATTCTATCTTTTTGTTTAGTTCCTCCAATTTTTTATCTGTGTTTTCTTTAGATACATTTAGTATCTCTTTCATTTCTTTTATCATTTCTTCTTTTATCTGGGAGATTATTTCAAGTTTGAATTTCTTTAAATTGTTGCTTGTCAATTTCAGTGGCTATTGTGTCCGATATATGAGGTTGATGGGATATATTTTATTCTATATACATCGCTCCTAGGGTTTCTTGAGATGGGCTGGAGGTTTGAGGTTGTAATTTGGTCTTTCGTTTTGTCATTTTCCTATATTTCTGTGTTTCAAGTGTTATTTGAAAGCTTCCTCAGGATCTGTTGAAAATCCCCTTCTATGTTTGGAGCTCCTGAGACTCTGGCACGGCGCTACCCCAAGCCATTGGGCCTACAGAACCAGTGGCCCTCCTCTGCCTGCTCAGAGCTCCGCAGTTCCAGACAAGCTGGGCCTCAGGGACACTGTGCGCCCACCTGCCCCTTGGAAGCTCCAGAGTTCTTCAATCGCAGCCGGGTTAGGGTACTCACCACAGGCCGCAGTGCTTCAGGAACCTGTGGACCCTCCCTGGTTGCAGAGATATCCACAGTCCTCCAGACAGGCAGAGAGCCCGATGCAGGAACTCCAAATCTGCCCAGCTCCTCCTCTGTAGACCAATGGCCAGGCGCGGCAGCTAAACAGGCTGGGCTAGGCTGATAGTGTGGGCCCGCCCACCCGTCGGTAGCTCAGCAATTCTCCAAGTGTAACCGGAATGGGGAGGCTGATGTGGAAGCCTCAAACCCACCTCTCCCCTTCACTGCACCTGGAAGCCTGGGGGAACTCCAGCAGTCTGGGCGGAGATATGCAGAGTCCTCCAGACACGCAGAGAGGCCGGTGAGGGCACCCCAGATCTGCCCAGCTCCTCCTCTGCAGACCTATGGCCAGGCGCGGCCTCACACTCTTGTAAGAATTAACATATGTGAAGCACCTCAAAGAGGCCCTGGCCTGATACCAATAAGTGTGAAATATTCTTGTTAGTATGTCATATTAACACGTAAATATACTTTTAAGATAGGAAGACATCAGATGACGGATCCCATAGGCTCTCATTTCTCTGTAATAAAAGAAAGGCAACAATGCAAATAACAACAATGGTATTTGAGCACTTGGTATATTCTAGGAACCATGGGAAGAGCTCTGCACTTCTCCTCCTGCCAGCTCTGTCCTGGATGGGAACATGACAGGAGCAGAAGCTCACATTTCCCAGCACCTGCCCCAGGCCCAGAGCATCTGCCCTCACTGCCTGTCCTCAGAGCCCTTACACTGATGATTTAGGATGGGGATTGTTTAGGAGAACTCACAGAGGTGGCCAGGCCTTAATGTACTGTCCTCTAGTTGGTGTCTCTGAGTGGCTGGTGACTGAGCCTAAGGACACCTGTCCTGAAATCCTTCTTGTTTCTGGTCTCTTGGGGGTTGGGGCTCGTGAGCCCTGCCCTGTGTACCCTTGACATCAGGCAGTTCCCGGTGA
The DNA here is from genome assembly GCF_034190915.1 of Cavia porcellus. NCBI lineage: Eukaryota > Metazoa > Chordata > Mammalia > Rodentia > Caviidae > Cavia > Cavia porcellus. The sequence continues at coordinate 9,450,308 of NW_026947515.1, forward strand.
ATGTCCTGAAACATCTTGGCCCAGTGCACCATCCTTTCACTCATTCCCATGTTGTTTTCACATGCAGGGTATTTAAGGCTGTGGCCTCAAGGCCTCAGAAAGCAGCACAGCATATTCACTGGTCACTCTCCTGAGCCAAGTTACTGTGAAGGTCAACTGTCATCAGACAGAGGTGCCTGGTGACCAGAACCTTCAAAGTACTGTTTAGACCTGTTGCCAAGGAAGTTGTGTCATGTGCTGGGGTCGATAGCTGGGCTGCCCCATCCGATGCCCCCTTTCTTTTTATGGTGGAATAAATTTGTGTTCCTTAGAAACAGCAAGTAGGTAGAAAACGGGGTATTGTTTTACACTTTTTGTACCTTTGAAATTTTTCATACAACAAACATGTAGATGCTTCAGAAGTGGCAGGCTGGGTGCCAAGTGCACATTTCCATCCAAAAAGTTCTTTTCATTGAGAATTAGGCTTCACTTAGAGATCTGTCAAATCTTAGGATGAGTTTCTTTCCTGGTCTTATGTTAGTTTCATTTCTATTCCATTAGGGAGTATAGAAATGTTCCCAGAATACCCATAATAATTTTCCCTGAAGGATGTGAATGTTTCATGTTATAACCTCCTCATGTCCAGGGGAGGAAGATTCCTAGCAATTTTACTCTCATGGGCCTATGAGTGATTACTTATTCATCCTTAGATGTTTAACTCAGCCACATATTGTAGTGCTCCATACTCTGACATCCTGTGGAGAGGAGAGCAGGTGATGATTGCAAGGGGAGGCTTTCCAAGGCCATGGACATCATCATCCTACGCTGAGGAAAGACACATGCACGTCACTCCTGGGGAACTTGTCTCATGGCCATTGCTATCACTTCCTGTCATCTCATCCCAAATAGACCATAGGCTTTGTGTCCCTGCTAGGTAGTTTGCCTTTCCAAGAGGGGATGGTGCTGAGGCTGATCAGGTGAAATGCTCTTTGGTTGGTCTCCTTCAAGCAGTGTCTCCATGCTGGGCTCCCAGTGTGCTGCCACCACATGCCATTGGAGGGTGAATGAAACCAGCTGTGACTTGTTCATTGACCCCTCACCCATCTGGTGATGGCCTTTTCTCCTGTTTCTGGGTCAACCCTTGAAAACGAGCTGCCACAGCCATTCTTATACACAGGCTTGCATGGATGCAGACTTTCATTTTAAAGAAAAACTACTTAAATGTGAAATTACTGGATTATATTGCTGGTTTATGGCTCACTTAGAAATTCTTAAAGTATCTTTGGAAGCAGTTGTTTAAAGCAGAGTTAGGTGGTTGCTTTTTGTTTTGTTTTGTTTTATTTTATTATGCTATACTGTGCTATGCTATGTTATGTTACATTATGTTATATGTTGGTGACGATTTTGCAACTGTATTTTCTATGGTGTCTGATTTGATTTTGTATGTTCAACCTGGGAAAATGTAAGAATATCATATAAATCTGAGTAAGGATTTTGGAGAAAATTTAAAAGGAAAACAGAGTCAGAGTGTTGGTGCAAACCTGTCATTTCATTACTCAGAGATTGAGGCAGGGGGATTTTTGTAAGTTTGAGGTCACCCTGGGCTACAAGGGAGGTTCAAGGCTAGCCTCAACTGCATAGCAGAACATATCTCAAAAAAAAAAAAAAAGAAAGAAAGAGAGAAAGAAAAAAGAGAAAAAGGAAAAAGTAAAAATACAAAGTCAAATATCACTGTGAATTCAAAATAAAAACATATGTGAGTTTTTCTTGCAAGTGTAATTTAGTCAGCACACCTAGCATAAGGTTTCCCATCATGTAGACATTGATGTCCTGCCAGGTTTGCACTGTTTCAATTTTTTCGAATGTTTTACAGAGATGACTGCAGATATGCTACTGAATATACCTCCTTAGGATTTGGGTAGCTCAGTATGAAGAGAATGTAATCATTGCTTTTTTTCCTCTCCTAAATTTATATTTAGAATCAGAAGTTGATCAAGGGATTGCTATTGCTTTTGAAATAATATAAGGACCATATAAGAGATACTCTTTTAAGTCTATGGAAAGATAAAAATGATTGTAGATTAATGTACCTTGCACAGTGATTTCTAGGATTTCTTAATGATCAATAATTTCATACATTTGTAATTTTATTTTACAGATTTTAAGACATGGTCTCACCAATTTTCTGAGTTTCCCATGCTAAGCTTAAATCCTTCATCATCCTTCTTCACCCTCTCAGAGGGCTGGGATTACAGGTGTACATTATCCTGAGTTGTCAATTGGCAGTAATTTGGTGTATTCTTGGAATAAAATATTTGACTTTGATCTTTAGACTCTCTGTAGAAAGAATCCATCTAGGTAAGCTATGTACCACTTTCCTAATCTACAGTTTCCTTCACAACAAGTAGGACTGAAAATCCCATTAAAAATAGTGGTAGAGTCTCTGCTTTTTAACTGAAACTGTGGTCAACATATGCTTCAGAAGATCACCCCAAATGCATTCTGCTGGGGGACTGAGGCTTGGTATTCCCGAAGCACTTTCTGTTTTTCTCTGATCACTCATGGAAATTGATGATTGGTGTCAAATCCCAAGAAAGATGTGAAGATTAAAGCTACGTGGGGCCCACTGCCCTCCAGAAGGCCAGGCCAGGTTAAAACATTTTTGCCTTCCCTTCTACTTTCCAAGGTTTTGTTTTGGTTATGGTTTTGGTTTTCCATTCAGTTTCTAGAGACTGAATACAGAGCTTTTGCATTTAGCTCCATTACAGTCCACTTTTAAAAGTCTTTCTTTTGTGAGGAGATTCTCAATAAGTTGCTAAGTTGGTGAGTTTATCCTTGAATTCATGATGTTCCTGCCTCAGTCTTACAGAGGGATAGGATTACAAGTCACACCACCAGACATGGTTTTGTCATGATGTTATTAAAAACTCACTGGCTGAGCAAGGAATGGTGAAAATACCTGCAATGTTAGCATTCAGACTGCTGAGGCAGCAGAATTACTGGAGTTCCAGACAAGCCTGCAACACAATCTGAGTTCAGCTCAGGGCAGAGTGACAAGGGGAGAACCTGACCAGAAAAAGAAAAGGAAAGTACAGGAAAGCACAGGAATGGAATGAAGAAACAAATCCAAATTCATGGTGGCTCTATGAGTTGGTTTGTCTCTGGGCTAGTCATTTAAATCTGCGGTCCTATTCTTGCAGTATAAGACCCTTTTGACTGCTGTTACTTCATAATATACTTGGAAACCAGGTATTTCTTTGCTTCTATGTTTAATGTTCTTTACATGGCTAGAGGATGACTCTTTGTACTTTCTTGTGAATTTTCATTATGTTTTTCAGTTTTGAGGAAAATGTCAGTGGTATTTTGACAGGAATTCTTTGAAAGGGCTGGTTGATCTGGGTAGCATGTACATTATAACAACATGAATTCTTCTCATCAACCATCATGGTATGTATTTTCTTCTGTTAGTGCTATTGCATTGCTTGCATCAATTTCTATGAATTTTAAAGTAGATGTGAGTTTGGTTAAATTTTTCCTGTGTATTAATTCTTTTTATGAATTACATTCTTTGTATCTAAGGCTTCAATTTGTTTGAATCACATAGATATGAATTGTTTAGGACATGTGGATCTTGTTCCCTGCACTTTATGTGATTTTTAAATTTGTTCTAAAAGGTTTTCAGTGGAGATATAAGTTTCTTGTATGAAATGTTGTGTCCTCAGGAAACAGAAACAGTGCTTAAATCTTCCTTTCTGGCTTAGAAGCCTTTCATTTCTTATTATTGAGTAAATTCTAGGGCTACGACTTGTAGTACTGTGTTGAAAGGCATTGCAAGCCTTGTCTGGATCCTGATCTCAGAAGAATCTCCCTGTTTGAATGTCTACTTTGTATTCTTTGATACTGTGATTTGAGCAACTATTTTCAAGATGATCATATGTAATCTATTAACAGGTGATTTCTTACTGTTACGTTTTTTTTTTTTTTTTTTTTTGTAGTTCTGTATTACGTGTACCCTTACACCACTTTGTTTTGTTTTGTGTTTTTCTCTTTTTCCTCTTAAATAAAATAAAAAAAAAGAAAGAATATCTTGCAGCTTGTCAGCCTCTGAGCACGATGTCAGGGATGAGCTTCTCACATATGATCTTTGCTGTGCTGATGTCCATTCTTCCAATAAATGGTGTATGAGTAGTTCTTACCATGATGAAATTTTGAACTTTGGATTTTCTCAAAGCTATTTTTCCAAATCTATTGAATGGTTAGCTCTGTCTCATTCTGTGAGAGTGACAAGTGACATTGAATCATTTTTATAGTGGGATAGTTCTTGCATCACTGAAATTGAGCTGAGTGTTGATCATGGTGCTTAACTTTTGCATGTGCTTGCGAATCTAGCTGACAAGCCTTTAGCTGACTAATCTTGCTTATGTTCATTAGGAATATTGGTCAGTATGGGTTTTCAATTTATTTTATTTTATTTTTCAATATATTATTGTCTGGCTTCATTCTCAGTGTAACTTTGTCATCTAAAAGAAATTGGTGTTGGTTCTTTCCCTTCAATTTCTATTAAGAATCCAAAAGTTATTACTACTTATTCTTAATTATACACTTGAAAAAATTCACTGGTTAATTTTTCTTATCCTGGGTTTTGTTGTTGTTATTAATGAGTTTTGATTGTTGACTAATTGCCTATATTCATTTTTGCTCTGTTCATCAATGTGTTTGTTCCTGATGGGTGTGGGTCACTGACACCAAAGGAGACCATATTCCCATTAAGGGTCATGTCTCATTTTACTGAGGGATGCAGCCATTTACTTTTGAATCTTTCAAGTAACCCTACAGAATATATTTTTGTCAGTAACTCCTTTCAGTTACTTACACTTTTTAGTGCACAATGTTTTTGTTAGCTGGTTACTGCTGAAAGAACCTGGAGCTGGTCAGGTGCCCATCTCTTATTTCAGGCTTCTTATACTGACCAACCTGGAGTGTCCCCACCTCCTGACCTGCTCCCTTTAAACACCTGTCCTGCTCTGTAGCTGTGATATGTTCACATGTGGAAGTTGATATCTGCACCTGGATGGAAAACATTCAGTCAATGTTGGCTGTGTAACAGACTGACCTTTTCATATAGTGTTTCCCTGAGTGAGACATGGGGCCTCAGGCCTCTAGAGAAGCGCTCTGGCAGCAGGGACATTCTAGCCCTCTTCTGTCCAGCGTGCAGTGTATGCTGCTTTGCTGAGAAACTTACTTTGCATCAGGAGCCCTGGACCTTGGGTTTTCTTGCCCCTGGTGCCACAGTGTCCTCAACCAATGCCCTGCCCATATTTCCCTGACATAAGATCAGGTGACTTTTTTTCAACTAAGGGAAACCCTACTTCCCCCTTTAGATGGACCTCCCTACCCTCCTCCCAACCTTCTTCTGTCTTCTGTGCCTGCTAATGACAAGCCCATGGAGGACTCTGCTACTGGAGAACTATTTGTATGTCATTAATATATGCTCTCTTACTATAAATGACAGATTTAGAAAAAGAAAAAAGAAAATTTTGGTATATTTATCTATTTCACCAGGTTCCTGTTAGTTCCCTGCGCCACTTCCCCACCCAAAGATGACATTGTATAATAAAGGAATTTGAGAGTAAAACCAAGAAAAGCATTCACATTTCTGGTCCTCTACATCTGGATTCATTAAGTGATGGGCAAGTCTCCCAGGCTCTGCCTCACTCTGCCTGTCACTCTGTTTGTCTCATGCACATCTCTGTGTGTACACACATTGATTTCAGAGGTATTTCATTGTAAAAACTGACACCTTCCACACGCACATCCATCTTGCATCAATGGTTATTTCATGATCAGATTCCTTGGCCTCTTTATCTGTGGGCCCAAAGAGACCGAGCTCTGCATCCCTGCAGCTTTCCCTGTTTCTCATGCCCACACTGGTGCCCTGCACAGTCTACCTGCAGGGTAGGGAGAGTCTCAGTTCCTTCCTGTTCTAACAGTGCTGTGAACAACAGTCTTGAAAAGAAAGTTAAAAAGTTATGCGGATTTTTCTTTATTTTATTGTGTTGCTGTTTTGTAGCTCTGTGTGGGACAAACCTCTATGCTTAACTCAGCGAGGTCCAGGGACCCTGTGTAGAGCTCTGAAGGGAGCTGATGGAAAGGGTTCTGTTTTCCTCACACCATTTTCTCCCCACTGCTGTTTCCCCCCTGCCTTCAAACCTGAAGTCAAATGGGAACACAGCACATCTCATTGACATGTCCCTGAATGTATCTTCAGTGGAATACTGCGCATTTTGTATCCTACTTGGCCATGTGAATTGATTCCCTTTTGAAACACAAGAGTTTGTCTCTTACCTCACAAAACAAATGGAAAATCAATTCCAACCTCAAAGATGAATGTATTTAAGTTTTACTTATAAACTGGGATCTATCAGGGATTGTGGCCTTTATCAAAGAGAAATATGAGTTAGTCTCTTCCATTAATGCTTGGCCAAACAGAGCTGTGATGCACTGATGTGAAAACATGGAATAGTAAATCACAGAGGCAGATAGTTCATTGGTGGCTGGGGTTGGCAGGGAAGAGAGGGAATGTTGTCCAAATGGGAATGAAATTGTGGGAAATGTTCTGGAACTGGGCAGAAATGTACACATTGAGAATGTGTACATGCCACTGCACTGAGGATGCTAATTAAAATGAATGACACCCTATCATTTATTTAAAATTAATTTATGCCATATTTAAAAGGAGTATAGAGGTAAGGGCAAGAAAATGGAAAAAATAGTGGAGCAGATGGGAAAGTCAGGATTTCAGCAGGAGGTGGCCTAAGTGTAGTTGAGGAGCTGCCATGTACTGTGGAGACCCTGTTAGTTGTACCTCTGAGTTGACAGAGTTGGGCTTCCTGGTACTGGCTCTTCCCATGGTCCCAGAGCTTGTGAAGGCACTGGAGATGGATCAGGTACAAACTCTGCAGCTGGTCCTTGAGCTTGGTGTGCAGCTGACACTTCAACAGCAAAAAGGGAAAAGATCATCAATTTCCCATGTTCCTTGTAGAGCAGTCAAACTTCCCAGTGCCTGTGAGAGATAGCTCTGTGCATAAATCCACTATCAGGAATTCTTCCCACACTGCATCCACCCACTGATTGCTCTGTGTCTCAGAGCTGCAGGGTGGTCCCTTAGCTTTGCCCTCAGTGGGCTCACAGTGTTCCAGCTCAGCAAGTTGAAGTTGCATTGGAGGGTCCATGTGGGTTTGCAGTGCTGCGTAGAGCTAAGAAGCAGGGCTGTGGTTCTGGAGGAGACAGGTGTGGGGAACTGAGTGTGAAGTCTGTTCCTCCCTCCCAAACTGCTCACACAAGGCAATCTGCTGAGTTGGACACCTGCCTGCTGCTCCAGCTGTGGAGAACCCAGTTCACTCTATATCCACCACCAGTGAAGCAGTTTTGGCTGAGACAGCCCTGAGAGACTGACCAATGACTCTACGGGAGAGTCTTTGGACACTGGTGTGATCATCTCTCTTTTCTTCAGAGAAGCTGTACACATATCTATCTAGTGCTCACCAGTGGCATGTTGCCTTCTCGGGGGATGGAAAAATGTCTGCTGTGGTACAAGGGTTGTGTTACATAAATATTTGAGAAGTGAGTGGACAAAGGAATGTGCCCTGTTCCACCTTTCCTCAGTTGTTAGATTGCGCAGTGATTTGCTACCCAGTGCACTGTCCTTCCTCTGGGCTCATCTTCCACTGTTGTGCATCCATGTCTAGGGAAGCCAAGATGGGGTCTCATGTACCATAATGTCAGTGGTACATGATCTGCTATCCAGGGTATCCCCCACTAGTTTGGAAGGTCAAGAGGGGAATAGATACATCTTTCCTAGTCATTGGATCATGGTCAGTGCCTGGAAAAGTGGCTGTGATTGGTGTAGCTCCACGGATATTCATGTACTCATGGTACCAACCGGTTCCTGCCCTGAGGTCTGAATGGGCCTGATGCCTCTGCCACTCTCATAGAATCTGACTCTGAATAATACATCACAAAGCCCATAGAACAAGTCTCCAAACACCTCTACAATGTAGAGAGAAATTTTACTCAGTGTAGGGATCATTGCAGGAGAAACAAACCTTTCCAATGGAGAGAGCAGCTCAATAGAGAATAAACATGGCTACACCAGCAGGCCTTCCACAGAGCCTTGGCTGGGGTCCGAAATTGCCTGGAAACCACCATTTTGTTCCATAGGGACCCTGTAAGCTTGGCCTTAGTTGCAATTCACTGTTCTGAGAATTGCACTTACTGGGTGCAATTCTCAGTTCTCAGTGAAGTGAGGCTGAGAGATGTAAGCACATTTCAAAGCCTCAGCTTTAGGTGGCCAAGTCACACTGTGCAGCTGAGAGCAAACTCACCTTCCCACCATCGGGGCCTGGGGGGTGGAAATGTTGGCCCTTGAGGGACCTGGGAAGGAAGAGCCATAGATGGGGCAGCTGTGCAGAAAGTCCTGCTCCAGGGGCTCCATCAGGCTGTGCAGCCCTTCTGCCTGTGTCAGTCTCACTGTGCAGACCACCATCAGGTTCTCCACTGATTGATTTCCAGTCTGTAATGAGACAGTGGGAAGCTTGGAATTAGTGGCCCAGCCATGCCCCCACCCCATGAGTGCTGGAAGCTGAAGTGATACTCAAAGGTTAAATTTCATAAGGAGCAGTTAGAAATAATGGCATTTCTGATCAGTTTGTTAACAAATAAGTCATTAACTCCCTACATGAAGAGTATCATCCCACATGTCCTGTGACAACAACGCATTCTAGAGATGAGAAAACAGGCTTGTCCTGGGTGTGGGAGTGGGGACCTGTATGTGATGACTCACAGCGTACTTCCCTGTGGTGCTGCTGAAGAAATTTGGTCCAGTTTCCTTAGCTATGAAAGGCTGAGTGGCTGTATTCACTGTCTCCTGGTACAATGTCATTTAGCCCTAGTGGGGCCCTAACCTCTGATCTGAGGAGCCTGAATATTTTCCCCAAGACATGGGTGAGTGAACCTCTGCTGATGTGATGATGTGTCAGAGCTGGGGGCAGAGTAGAATCACAGTCACACCAGTGCCAAAGGGATAGCTGTTTCCAGAAGTTAACAGTGAAGTAAAGCAGCAGAAGTAAATCATGACAGGAAGTGAACAGATTTAGTGTCCATATCCCTATTCTGATGCTCCCATTAATATGTGGACAGTGACCTGGCACCTGGCCGAGTTGGCTGAGCAGAGAGGATGTGATAGTTGAAGACTTAGACCCCAGTTTCCTTTGGGGGCAGGACAAGAGGCCTGCTGTTTACTACACCCTTGAGGGGAGGTGCTGAAAATGTAATCTGACCCTGAATATCCTGTCCTCCTTGGGCCCTATTACAGAGTCCCCTTAGCTCACTATCTCCCCATGCTGGCATCTGTTGTTACTGTGAGGCCCCACTGTGGAACAGGTATGTGTATTGCAGCCCTGCAGGAACCTGCTCCAGGCTGATGTCTGGGGCAGCACTGTTGGTGCAGAGCCTAGTAGTGTGCAAGATGCTTCTGAGATCTCAGAAAAGCAGAGAAAAGGGCCATCAGGACTCCCCAAAAGCCTCCCAGAGTTCTGAGTATAGCATAGAGAGACATGGCAGCTTCTAGAAGCACAGGCTGCACATAGAGCTGCAGGGTCTGCCCTGCACAGTGAGCTGTGAAGGGCCCTGCCCTGTCTCATAACCCTGCTCCACCATGGTAGGGATGGTAGGGACACCCAGGCCTACAGAGCAGGTAGTCACTAAGGGGTGTTCACCAGCATTTATGATCCAGGAAGCCCTCAAAGCCACCAGCCAGCCAGGACAGAAAACCAGGAGGTCTCACTTTGTCTCCTTTGGGATTGCCTAAGTGGGGGAGGATTCACCTTTCTAGTGACAGCACAGAAGCCATCAGCCACGCATTGAACCAGGTTCTTTATTGCAGTTCCCCATGGCAGCCTTTCAGAGAGCACCTGGGGCTTGCTGGCTTGATGGGGAAGCCAGGCTGAGTCCTTTGGAAGCTGATCTCACCCACCTTCCCCTCCCCATCTAGAATTTATTTTCACCCTGTGGTTCCCCAAACCCTGGACCAGCCCTGGTACCTAAAAAAAAAAAAGTGTTTTAAACTGCAATGAAAGAAAATAATTTCATTGAAGATGTAGATCAACAAGATTTTTAATTAAATATGTCAATGGCAAATTAAACATTGGTAATAATCATATTTAGAATCTAAAGTTGTTAGGCTGCATATTGAGCTCAGTGGTCAAAGCACCTGCCTGACAAGCACAAGGTCAGGAGTTCAAACTCTGATACCAAAGAAAAATCTACAGTTGTCAACCCTGTAGTTCTACGAGCACAACTATTGAAATTGATAGTTGTTCATTAAAAAGCTCAATGTTTCTTCTGTTGTCTATAAAGTACCTACAAATAACATGGTAACTACAGTGAATAATACACTGTGCACTATACCATTGCTACTTGCTAAGAGCTGCTCTTATTTTTCCCCACATTGTTGAAAGATGAAAATGACTGGTGATGATAGAGAAACTGTGATAATAATTTTTTGAATTTTATTGGATATTTCACTACATCCACGAAGTACATTTTATTTGCTACAATTATGCTAAGTGAAATACATAAGTAATTCTTAATGTTACAGGCAGCTGTGTTAGTCACAAATATAGGCAGTCTGATAGTTATATAATGGAATGAAACTCCTGACCTACTATGTCTGGTAGGTGGTTGTGTTCTATAAAATAGAAGAATGAATTTTAGGAACAAAGCAGGTAAAGAGCAGAATATACTACTGAGAGAAAAAAGTGAAAGGTTTTTGCTCTAGATAGGATATTACCACATTGGAAAGCAGGCCAGGGGCCATTTACCTGAGGTCACTTACCTCTCCCTTAGGCAACTTACCTGTGGAAGGAAAAGAGTCCCAATCAGCTACTGGCACATCAGCAATGACACCTTTAAGCACCACCACAGTCAAAAAGTAGATATAAGCCCCCTCACCATGTATCCAGCAAAAAAAGGCAGACATCTAGTGGTCATGTGATCCACCTTCTTAGAATAAAGGCCATTTTTACTTTACATTCTCTCCTTTACCACAGTGAAAACCCTATCAGAAAGCTTCTGTCTGAGAGAGCAGGAAGGGTCATAAGTGGGTTGTATCTTCTAAGGACTTTATAGAATAAAATCATGGGGTGAGATGGGTTTAAGGTGGGGGAAATTGGGAACTCACAAGGCAGATGGGCATAACTTTGGACAGAGCTATGTTTAGCCAATATAATTAATAATTCAGGCAAAATCATGTACACTGCAGACAAATGGGGATGTGAGGTCATAGAAATCAGGCATTTTACAGAGCAGTAACTCTCCTCTATGGGATTGAGAGGATAACTCCTGACTTCAGCAGGGAAATATTTAGAAAATCAATTCTTAGAACATGGATGCATTTGCTTGGTATTTTCTCTTGAGGCCTGTCCCATAACAGGAGGTATCTGTCTTCACATAGCTGCAAGGTATGTGGGCTTCTGAGCTGGCTACATCTAGGACCTGATCCTGTCTCCCTTGCTATATATTTCTAATTAACTCAGCTGCCTGTAACAAGGCTTGCCCCTCAAAGGAGCCAGAAAATAAGTTCAGATTACTTGCAGGATTGGAAGAGATAATCACCTCCTGCTGTGGGCCAAATCTCAAAAGAAAAGGTAAATTAAATACAACCAAGTGCTAAGGAGCAACAGTCCAAATACTTCTCTGATCACCCTGAGGAAACAAGAGTCACCATCCCAACCCTCTACAAGAAGAGTCTCTGCTCTTAAACCTGCCCACTTACTATGACTTGCCCTCCCATTTGCTCCCAATTTAATCAATTTTACCTGAGCAATTAACCTTATTGGTTGACCACATTTCTACCCCGCATTATGGTTAACTTTCAGATTCCCATTTTTCCCCTCCCCTGGACCCATCTAACCCCATGATTTAACTCTATACAAGTTTCTCAAAAAGACAGAGTCTTTAGCAACCCACTCAGACCTTTCCTGTCTCTCAGACAGAAGCTTTCCTTCTCCCAATAAATATATTCCACTCTTCAACTTCATCATTCCTAAAATTCATTCTTCAGTTTTAGAGAACACAAACTCATACCGGATATATAGTAGGTAAGGAGTTTCATTCCCCTATACCATTAACATGAGCCAAATTAACATGACTATACTTTTATAATGTCTGAAATTTGTCCTTTTCCTGCAGTTTCAAGTGATTAATACAATTCACAGTGATTATAGTCCTGGCAATATCTAAAATTGTATACAACAGTCATTATAAGTGTAAAATAATTGCTTTGATTGTATTATTTAGCAAGACATAGACTTTGCCATGGCACTAGTTTATATCTTACAAAAGAGAAGGTTCACCTATAATTGTTCAGAAAAATTTCTACATTATTGGCTAATTGAACAATTTTTAATTATATAAACTGTGTATTTTTTCAGTTTCTAGAAGGCTCCTATTATATTATTGAAAGCTGTCTGTAGGCCTCTAGGACCTTGGCTATATATATTTTGATGAATAATTCTGTTTTGAAACTTGTATGAAGATTTATTTTTATCTTGGGATTAAATTCACTGCATTGACACTGATAGAGTGAAGCAAAAGCCCACTGCATTAATTTCCATTGGATACTCATGGCATTGAGCATGTGAATTGCTGACGAGGTAAATTAGCTTCATACATAGACAAGAATCAGTAGTTAGGATTTTGTGGCCCAGTAGAGAAGCACAATGATAGGATTATTTACAAAAGATGAAAAATATTTCCAAAAGATGAGAAGTATAAAACAAAAAGAGGCTTTTATTCTGAGAACATGGAGAGAGATGTCTGGCCCCCACCCACTGCTGGAGTCCAGTGATCTCTCTGGCTGATACGTGGGATGGGGGGTGTAAGTAGCCTCCGTTTGGGGTGGAACCTAAGGAGGGCATTAGTGATGCACAGGTAGCCCATTGGTCATAGGTTTGGCACCATAGGTAAATTTCCAATGGCGGGAAGATGGCATCACAGGTAAATTCCTTGGGGTGGGAGAGATAGGGGCTTCCTGCTTTCCGTTGAGGCTTGCTTGGCAACAGAGTCTTGTCTGGGCCAAAACCGTTTCACAGACTATAAGAAAAAGTAGCAGTGTCCTTTCTATTTAAAGAATGTGGAGAGGAGCCTAAAGCCACCAAGGGTTTGCCTTTTTTCTGACGGATTATGGGATTAAACGGTATATCTGAAATTTGGTGGTGCTGGCACTGACATTGACATCATGTAAGGAGCTGATTGGAATTTTCTTTTGGCCCCTGGGAAAGGAATGAGGAAGTTGTATTCAGGGAAAAAATGAGAAAGTAGCCATATGGGTAAGCACCCCTGATTTGACCTTTCACACTGATGAACTACCACCATGATGTCCTGTAATTTATTCTAGGGCAAAACTCTTTAAAGTACATCCTTCAGTTTAAATTAAGAAATGAAAATAAAGAATTTTTGCTATGTGTCTTCTCTCATGGTTAGTGGTAAACAATTCATAAGGAAAATTTCCAGTCATTTCCTTAATGCACTGTAGATAGCATAAACAAAACTACAGATCGGTTCACTTTCAGAAAACAGAAGCAGAACTAAAAGGCAGGGATAAAGCCTTTCAATGTAAATGTAGGTGAGATCAACATTTAAGAATACAATCATTTACTGATTTCTCTGACTTCAAGAAAGAGAAAAATTTACACTGTTATTGCTATAGGGTAATGAAACTCCAGGTCTACTCTGTCTGGTATGAGTTTGTGTTCTCTGAAGTCAAAAAATGAATTTTAGAAAAAACAGAAGTCAAGATAATATAATTATTGGAAGAAAGAAAGCTGTGTGAGAGAGAGCAAATGTGTCCTGACTGGGTGGGCAAAGACTGTATTTTCCAAGGACTTTTATAAAGTAAAATCATGTGGTGAGGTGGTTTAAAGGGTGGGAAAACTGGGAACTCACAATGCAGATGGGCATAAGATGGGACAGAGCTATGGTAGCCAATAAGATAAATAGTTCAGGTAAAGTTGATTAAATTGGGAACAAAAGGCGAAGGGAGTCACATAGAAACGAGGCATTGTTAGGCAGCAGTGAATCTTCCCTTAGGGGTTTTGGAGGGTGACTACTGAGGTCATTAGGATGATAGGAACTATTTAAAATGTCAGTTTTTATAAGGATACATTTCTTTGAATGGTGACTCCTGACTTACTCAGAGTGCAAGGGAACTATTTAGAATATCAGTCCTTAGGATATGGATGAATTTGTTGATCTTCTGCCTTGAGGCTTAGCCATTAGCAGGAGTTGTCCATCTTCTCCATAGTTGCAAGGTATCTGGGTTTCTGGATGGGCTCCTCAGAGGACCCAGCCCTGTCTCATTGCTAATCATAATTAACTAACTCAGCTCCACATAACAGTACTTTTAGGAAAATTGAATACAGATGTCTTGTGCTCTGAGTGAATGATCCGGGATGACAGTGTGCAACGTATATACCAGTGTTGCCCCACAATTCATATGTTTTGAAACTTAGTTTTAATTTATTTTTTCTTTTTATCCTTGAAATGTATTGGATTTGGAAATGAAAAGCCTGAGGTAAGGCACTTTGGTACACATATTCCTCTGTGTAGTTGAGATCAACACTGTTGAAGACAACCAGCTTTAGAAGTCTCTGACTACTGTCTATCATTTGGGATCCTCTCTTGCAGGAAATAGTTCCTTTCCCTGTTTATTTTTGACTCAGAAAGAAGACAGGTGAGCAGCAGTCAATCAGTGATGAAGAGGCGGGCTATATGAAATGTCCTATCAGGCGAGCTGTGGCAGGAAGTCTCTTGGGTCTCTTCCGGTGTGTAGACATTGTTTACCTGTTTGGACTACAAAACTGGGAGCAGAATGCTTGCTGGATCTCATTTACTGGTTTTGAAGTCCTGTGGCCTGATTAGCAAAGAATCTGGGAGACCCTCTAGCCACGGAATGGTGAGGCTTTGGATGGGAGCCCAGAAATAGGGTGGAATTGGGAGAAACCAGTTACAAGTGTTTAGAAGCAGTTCTGATGTGTGTAGACTCAGGTATTTAGTTAGCTTCAGCTCCTGAGCTCTTCTAGCATTGGCCTTGGGTTGTCCACTTTCCCTTTTTCTCCTACTGGGAACAAGGATGATTCTGTGTCCCCAGAACCCTGAATTAACTATGACAGCACCAGACTGGAGTATCACCTTTGAAATTTTCTACTGTCCTGGCACCTCCATCATAAGGAGCAGAGAAAGCAGCTTGGGAAGCCCCTGACTCTGATGAATTTTGTAGCTGGAGCAGCAGTACTGAGCTTGGTCTCCGCTCTCATTCCAGGGATCAGCAATCTTGATGTTCTAAAGTTTATAAATGTATGTAATGCAGGGCCTCGTATCCACAGTGGCACTCCTTAAACCTGTACTGTTTTGTATTTATAGGGATTGCCTAAATTTATGGTATGTTCTCGCATTTCCAACCTCTTGACAGGTGTTGGCAAAATCAAGAGTATTCAGAGATGTGTAGTGATGTGCTTCAGTGGAGGAAGGCTTTCCAAACATCTGGTGAACTCCTGTGTATTATAAATAACAGTGCAAAGAATTTCTGAACATACTTCATGTGACACATGTGCTCATAGACGATGTTTGTGAGAACAGCCATAGAGGTTTGAATTTTGAGAAAACAAAGCAGATATAAAAGTGTCGTCAAGGGCAGGGTAAAGTGTGCTTGCTAAGGACAAATTTCAGAAAGGGCTGCCTGTTAAATTCTCACTGAAAAATGCCTAAATGTAGTCATTTGCATGAACATATAAATACATGATATCCTTCTGAATGGAAAGGAATATGGGTGTTATCTCTAAATTAAGAGCTAATTTAATAGCTTGGTTGATCATATACATTGTTTAAATATGGAAATGCTCTGTAATGGACTTTACTAATTCCTGTAAAGGAGATGCCCTAAATTGAAATTGTGCAGGCATATCAATAGTTTAGGCATGAAGGGTTTTCTGCTTAGGATGGATCAGACGAGCATGGAAATGATGTGGAAGTGAACAGCAGGACACAGTGTGCAAATAGCAGGACATACAACAGAGAGGGTCTTCACTGAAAGTAGTTCTTAGGGTATGCATGCAGTTAAAGTTGAATTATGATATCTTCCTTGAGACAAATAACACCAGCTCTGCTAACAATCAGTATTCCACATCCCTGTCAACCCATGAATTCTGTGTTCTTCACTTGAGATCTAGTTTTGATTATCTCAAATTATGACCCAGTATCATGAAGATGAAATTTCAATTTTTTTTTGTACCAAGGATGGAACTCATGATCTCAAGCTTGCAAGTTAGGTTTTCATGCTGCTAGCTAAATACCCAGCTCTGAAAGTGTTTTCTGTATATTATGGATGATATCAACCTTGTTCCTCAGAAAATGTTGAACATTGTGGAATTTTTCTATATTGTATGGCTAAAATTTTAAAGCAAACCAAAGGTGTCTTATGCAGTCACTTTTCAAGTTTCACATAGTCTGTGGGGTGTCTCAGTCAGGGTTTCTCTATTTCAGACAGCTCTGTAACTTAGGCTAGCCCCAAACTCAAGGAAGTTCTCCTGCATCAGCCTCCCAAGTTATATTTCTTCTCTCTGAGTGGAAAGTGATCACTTGTTGACACTGAGCTATAATTTGAAGCTTGCACTTGGTTTCATTGTTTATATGTTTTTTTATATATAGCAGTTTTCTGTGAACATTTGAGTTATTATTTATGTACCATATTTGATGTTATTTATGTTTTGTTCTATAAAACCAAATTCAAATATCAAAATGCTGCTTAAGTATATTAAGAACAAAGGACTTATTGGCCTAACTGAGATTTGAAGACATATCATTGGTAGTACATCAGAGTGATTGATGAGATATTTGTCTGCCTCTGTGCTTTATGGATGCTGGGCCTATAGGTTCTCACTATAAGCTCTGCATTAGAGACAGTGCACAGGGACTCTTGCAGTGACTCAACATAAGAATCAGTGCTCCTATTTGGCTGTTACATTAGCTGTGAGTTACAATATAGTATCAAATTTGCTGTCTCAAAAAATGTGTATATAAAAAAATTAATACCCAAAACATGGAATTAAGATTTGAAGAAATCAGTCTCCATTCAGCTGTTTTGTTTGGTTTTATTTGTTTAGTTTAGTTTTATTTTATTGAGACAGGTTTTCTCTATGTATGTCAGCTAGATTTGAACCCCTTATGGAGTGCAGAATTGCCCTAACCTCAAAGCAGCACTCCTGTGTCAGGCTCTTGAGTGCTGGGGTTATAGATATGTGTGTTTTTACCCTAGAAAATATTGAGGCTTGTAACTTAGCTGTGTTGTAGCTTGTCATAATAGATGGCATCTTGAGCTTTGCGTTTAACTAGTGCCCTGTATTTCACCCTGAAAAATGGAAAATCACTCAGGGTAGAAGTCCCAGGAGAAAAGCAAACTGAGCTATACCCAAAGAAAAAAACTGACCTGCTCAACAGAAGAAGCAGAATACAGTTGTCATCCAAAAATTATTATAAGATTCTAGCTAAATGATTTCCAACAGGATCTTTTTGTGATTCTATCTTGTAAAACATCTGTAACTTTCCAGTTCAAAGCCTCTTGTTTAGATCTTGAAATGGGTGTGGGGGTTCTGTGTACAAGTAGTCCTGACCATCTAATGAAATTCCACATTTCTCAATTGGGTTGCTTGGATTCTTGTATTGTTGTTCACAAACTCAACTCAAGCTTCAGAAACCTTTACTGACACAAGCAAACACCAGGATTAAATGACAGTGCCACTGAAATGAAAGAATAGTAGTTTAAAGGAGAGGAGAAAAAGACAAATGCCATGTGCTATAATGCCCACCTCTTTTCCCCAGCAATGAAGAGGCTGAAACAGGAGAATGGCCAGGTATTCAAAGACAGCCTAACCTACATAGTGAGGGCAAGGCTGGCCAGAACTCCAAAGTGAGACTATGTCTTTAAAGCAAAAAACTAAAATGAAAATAATAAACAACCAAGGTGATAGAAAGACTGTTTAAAAAAAATCAGTAATAGAGCTGAGTGAAAGTTGACTTATGCAAAATGGGAATTACTGAATGATGATGCAGAAGAAGGAAGGCCATGTAGTGGCATGCAGGAGGCAGTGACAAACACAGATTTAGGAATGACACCTATAGTGCTACAGCACAACAGTGACCTCCTTCCTCCAATATATTTGCAGCTCACTAAATGGAGGACTTATAAAAGCTCATGAAAATGTTAAGATCAAGGCAAACAAGCAGCTTGAAATCCAGGCTTTGGAACATGGCCTTTAACAGACATTTCATATTTAGATTGAAATAAGAGAAATATAATCCTGCCCTGTTTGATGGCAAATGCACCAAATTTAATGGCTCACAACCTTGAGAAATGAAGAAGTTACAAACCAAAAGAAGATCAAAAATTTTCTTAGAAAAAAAGAGAGAAGAATAGCCCTGGATTTTCAGGAGTGGTCTTCAGTGTTTTGGCCAAAGACCTATTGTCAGGGGTCATTTATACAGGAAAGTCACAATGTGGGTACAGTGTGTGTCTCAGACTACAATCAACCTATAAGCTTATAGCTGCTTAACTAATATTATTCATCAGGGGAACAAGTCAGCCAGAAAAGTTATGTGGAAAGAGCAAAGACATTTTGTGGGAACAATAGTCCAGTTGTTCTGCTCATTGAATATGGTAATTGATGCCTATCAGGACTTCCTGGAGGAGGTGGTGGTAACTGTAGTACATTTCAAGCTGTTGTTTTTCTCTGCAGGAGCATGTAGAACTGGTCACTGCATCTTCATCTTCAGTTCTGGCTTTCTTCAGCTGGGCCTGTAGCAGTGATTGTTGTATTTAGTTTTTTGCATTGACTCTTGAAGGTTCCAGTTCTTCTATGATTGTATATCAATTTCTCTCTACATTGACATCCTGTGCTAAAATCACAATAGTATTTGAATAAATGAACTGATGTTTATACATTTAAAAATATTCATTAATACAGGCCTGGGATTTAGCTCAGCAGGCAGAAATGCCTGCCTGGAAAGTGCTAGGTTGTAACTTTGATCCTTGGTACCTAAAAAAAAAAAAGTAATTTAAACTGCAAGGAAAGAAAATAATTTCATTCGTGAAAATGTAGGTTTACAAAATTTATAACTAAATATGTCAGTGGCAAATTAAACATTGTTAATAGTCATATTTAGTATCTAAAGTAGTTGGGGCTGGGGATTGAGCTCAGTGATACAAGGAGCTGCCTGGAGAGCACAAGGTGATGAGTTCAATCCCTCATGCAAAAAAAATTCACAGTTGTCAGTGATGCAGTGCTATGAGCACATTTATTGAAACTTATGCTTTTTAATTAAGAGGCTCAATGTTTCTTTTTTGGTTTATGAAATACCTGCAGATAACATGGCAATTACAGTGAATGATGTACTGTCCCCTATAGGATTGCTATTTTCTGAGTTGTTTTTAGTTTTTGTTTTCCCACATATTTGAAAGTTGAAAATGTTGGCTGATGCTAGCTAGAAAAACTGTGATAAACATTTTTTCAATTTAATGATATACTTCTCTATATCCATTAAGAACATTTATTTGCTACAATTACTCCAAGTCAAATTGATAAACAATTCTTAAAGTTACAGGCAGCTGAGTTAATTAGAAATACAGGCAGCCATACCATGATAAAGTGGAATGAAATTCCTGACCTTCTATGTGTGGTATGAGTTTGTGTTCTCTAAAGTGTAAGAATGAATTTTAGGAACAACAGAGTTGAAGAGCAGAATATATTTATTGAGAGAGAGAAAGTGAATGTATTTTGCTCTAAATAGGGTATTTTGGGAGTGGGAGGTGGAACCAGGGGACTTTTACCTTGAAGTCACTTTCCTTTTCCCTATTCAACTTACCTGTGGCCAGAAAAGAATCTCAATCAGCTACTTGTATATCAGCAATGCCAACTTTAACCACCACCCAACTCAAAAACTATATGTATGCCACCCACACATTTCCAGAAGAAAAAGCAAGACCCCTAGTGGTCTAGGGGTTCTCTCCATATTCTTAGAATAAAGGCCATTTTATCTTTATATTCTCTTCTTTACTACACCAAAAATCCTATCAGAAATCTTCTGTCTGGGAGAAACAGGAGGGATTCTGAGCAGATAGCAAAGGACTGTGTCTTTTATAGGGACTTTATAGATTAAAATCATGTGGTGAATATGGTTTAAAGTGTGTTAGATTACTGATATTACTGAGGAGGTAGCTTAGCACAATAAAGAAGCTGAATATAATAATGTAAAAGTGGCCTTTTATTTAAAGAATGTGGAGACAAGCCCACGGCCACTAAGGGCTTGGCTTTTATTTTTTTCTGACTGACTATGGGGTTATGGGGTATATGTGACTTTTGACTGGATGTGGTGCTTGGAGGGGACATTGATGTCATGCAAGGAGCTGAAGGGAATTTTCTTTAGGCTCCTGGGAAAGAAAGAGGGTGTTGTTATCAAGGAGAAAAGAGGAAGTGGCCATATGAGTAAGCATCCCTGAGTTCACCTGTTTCCACCTTGAATTACCACTAGGAGGTCCTGTAATTTTTCTAGGGCAAAACTCTTTCAAGTACATCCTTTGGTTTGAATGAAGAAATCAAAACAAATAATATTTGCTATCTGTCTTCCTCCATGGCTCTTTGTAAACCATTCATAAGAAATATTTTGAGTCAATTCCTTAATGCATTGTTGATACCATAACCAAAATTACAGATCAGTTCACTTTCAGAAAAGAAGCAGCACTTAAAGGCAGGGATAAAGTCCTTCAATGCAAGTATCCCTGGCAAGGTGAGTTCAACGTTGTGTAATATAAACTACAACTGATTTCTATGACTTCTAGAAAGAGAAAAGTTTATTCTAATATTGCTATAGCAAAATCAATCTCCTGGTCTGCTATGTCTGATATGAGGTTTTTGTTCTGTAAAGTCAAAGACTGAATTTTAGGAACAACAGAAATTAACAGAAGAATATACTTATTGAGAGAAAGAAAGCTGCCTGAGACAGGGAAGGGGTCCTGAGCAGGTTGCCAAACACTGTCCTTTCTAGGGATCATTATAGAGTAAAATCATGTGGTGAAATTAGTTTAAGGAGGGGAAAATTAGGAACTCACAATGCAGATGGGCATAAGATGGGACAGAGCTAAGGCAGCCAATAAAATTATAAGTTCAGGTAAGGTTGATTAATTTGGGAACAAAGAGGGAAGGGAGTCACATAGAAAGCAGGCATTCTTAGGCAGCTGTGACTTCACTTAGGGGTTTGGGAGGGTGAGTACTGAGTTCATCAGGATGACAGGAACTACGTAGAATGTCAGTCTTTAAAAGGATACATTTCTTTAAATGGTGACTCCTGACTTCCTTAGGATATCAATATCAATCCTTAGGATATGGATGAATTTGCTTATTATTTGTCTTCAGCCTTGGCCCATAGCATGAGGTGTCAGTCTTCCCCATAGTTGCAAGCTATCTGGTCTCCGGTATGGGCTCCTTGGGGGACCTAGCCCTGTCTCTTGTCAATACTATTCAAATAACTCATGTCCATGTAACAGTACTGTTTGGAAAATTGATTACAGATGTCGTGTGCTCTATGTGAATGATCTGGGGATGACCATGTGCAATGTATATACAGTGTTGCCCCCTGATTAACATGTTTTGAAGTTTAGTTTTAGTTGATGTGTTCTTTTTTCCTTGTAATGAAATGGATTTGAAAATTAAAAGCCTGAGGTAAAGCTCTTCAGTACAAACACTCCTCTGTAGAGCTGAGTTCACCACTGTAGAAGAATGGCAGCTCCAGAAGCTTCTGCACTACAGTCTATCATTTGTGATCCTCTCTTGCAGGGAGGGGTTTCTTTCCCTGTTGATTCTTGACTCAGAAGGAGGGCAGTAGAGCAGGAGTCAATCAGTGATGAAGGGGCAGGCTATATGAACTGTCCAATCAGACGGGCCATTGCTGGCTGTAACTTCTGTCTCTTCTGGTGTCTCAGCATGATTTATCTGTTCTGAGTATAATAATGGTAGCAAAATGCTTGCTGGATCTCATTTAGTACTTTTGATGTCCTGTGGCCTAATTAGCAAAGAACCTGAGAGATCCTGGAGCCATGGAATGGTGACGTTGTGGATGGGAGCCCAGAAATACGGTGGAAGGGGCGAAACCAGTTACAAGTGTTTAGGAGTCGTTCCGGGGTCTGGAGCCTCAGGTATTTAGTTAGCTTCAGCTCCTGAGATCCTCAAGCATTGGCCATGGGTCATTCACTGTCCCTTTTGTGTCTTGCTGTTGGCAAGTGTGATTTGGGGTCCCCAGAACCCTGGCTCCACTATGACAGCAGCAGACTCAAGTATCACCTTTGAAATTCACTGCTGGCCTGGTAACTCTACAATCTTAGGCATTGGAAGGAGCTTGGGAAGACCCTGACTATGATGCTTTTTGTAGCTTGTAGAGCAGTAATGAGCTACGTCTCTGCTCTCTTTGATCAGAGTAGATGATCTGGAATGTCCAAAGTTCATTAATGCCTGTAATGCATTTCCATCTTCATGACTTGTGGTGGCAAATGTCCTGAGAATTCAGAGATGTGTAGTAATGTGCCTCGGTAGA
Organism: Cavia porcellus; assembly: GCF_034190915.1. Lineage (NCBI taxonomy): Eukaryota > Metazoa > Chordata > Mammalia > Rodentia > Caviidae > Cavia > Cavia porcellus. The sequence continues at coordinate 9,472,982 of NW_026947515.1, forward strand.
GGAAGGCTTCCCAAACACCTGGTAAACTCCTGTGTATTATACAGAACAGTGCAAAATAGTTTCTGAACATACTTAATTATTTAGGTGGCACCCCTGCTCACAGACTAGGTTTGTGAGAACAGCCATAGAGTTTTGAAGTCTGAGAAAAATGAAGCAAATATGAAAGTGTTATCAAGGACGGGGTAAAAATTTGTGAAGGACAAGTTCCAGAAAGGGCTACCTGTTAAATTCTCATCGAAAAATTTTGAAATTTACGCATTTGCATGGACATATACACGCAATATCCTTCTGAATGGAAAGGAATAGGTGTGTCATCTCTGAATTAAGAGCTGATTTAGTGGCTTGGTTTTTCATAGACAGTTTAAATATGGAAATGCTCTGCAATGGAATTTACTAAGTGGTGTAAAGGAGAAGCTCTAGACAGAAATTTTGCAGTGATATCAATAGTTAGGCATGATGGGTTTCATGCTGAGGATGGATCAGAGGAGTGTGGAAAGGATGTGCAAGTGACTGACAAAATGCAGGAAGCCAATAGCAGGACATACAACCGAGAGGGTCTTCACTGAAATTCAGGTAGTTCTTAGAGTAAGTGTGAAGTTAAAGTTGGGTTCTGATTGCTTCCTTGAGGTGATCAAAACCAGCTCTGGCAAAAACCAGTATTTCACATCCTGGTCAACCCATGAATTTTCTGTTCCATACTTGAGATCTAATTTTGATTATCTCTAATTATGCCGCAGTGTCATGAAGGTAAAATGTGGATTTTTTTTTTGTACCAAGGATCAAACTCAGGACCTATGCTTTCCAGGCAGGTGTTCATGCCACTGAGCTAAATACCCAACTCTGAAACTGTTTTCTTTGTTGTATGGAAGATATCCACATTGTTTCTCAGAAAGTGTTGAATATTGTTGGAATTTTTCCATATTGTATGGCTATAATTTTTAAAACCAAATCAAAGGTATCTTATGCAGTCTCTTTTCAAGTTTCACTTTGTCTGTGGGGTGTCACAGTCACGGTTTCTCTATGTTAGACAGCTCTGTAACTTAGGGTAGCCCCAAATTCAAGGAAGAACTCCTTCACCAGCCTTGCAAGATATATTCCTTATATCTGAATTGAAAGTGAACGCTTGGTGACAGTGAGCTATAAATTACAGCTTGGGCCTGGTTCCATTTTATATAATTATTTTTTAAAAACAGCATTTCCACTAACATTTCAGTTATTATTTGTGTATCATATTGGATGTTATTTATGTTTTGTTCTATGAAACCAAATTCATGTTTCAAAATTTTGCTGAAGTATATTAAGAACAAAGTACTCACTGGCCTAAATGAGATTTGAAGAGACATTATCTGCAGCCTATCAAAGTGATTGATGAGTATTTTTTTTTCTTTTTTTAAATTTTGAAAGTGGTAAAATACAACAGAACAAGGTAGAATAAGGCCAACTAAGATCATACAGTGAAATTGGTACACAACTTCACAACTGGTCACTGCGATAACAGTAATAGGTATCACAGTATATTTTATTATATTTATAATAGTTGTTCTTTTTTTTTTTTGTCTTTTTCCTTTTTATCAGTACCGAGGATCGAGCCCCCAGCTGTCTGCTTGCAAGGCAGGTGCTTATCCCGCTGAGCTAAATCCCCAGCCCCAATAGTTGTTCTTTCAAACATGTATATCAAAATGAGATGAAATACAGAACATTATAGTACTTATCAAAACAGAATATTGAATAGAGCAATACCATTAATCAGAAAAGAGCAAAACAGAAATAAAAATATTCACCTTCAAAGATATAGTAGAAGGAAGTCCCCTTTATTTGTTATGGTCTGCTTCTCAGGAGACACTCAGATTTCTGGTTCCCATTTGCTAATGGGGGTTGACAGGAGAAGAGGGGTAGGGAAGTGGGATGTTTGATTCTAGGCCGTGCATCAGTAGGTTCACTACTGCTTAGTAGGGAGACAGGCCAGTTGTTTTGTTTCACAGCATCCTAGGTTCCCACATGGCATGGATCTCAGGAAGTGCTGCTGGTTCTCCCCCTGGAAGGGCAGCATTCTGCCAGACCTCCACCACTTACCAGGGAGAAGTGGTGCTTGCTTGCCTTGCAAGTGTCCTAAATTCCAGCATGGCATGGATCTTAGGAGCTGCTGCTGGTTTCCCCCTGGATGGGCCACAGTCTGCCATACCACCACCACTTACCAGGGAAGGGAGGTGCTTGCTTGGCTTCCCAGTTGATTGAGGGGATATTTATCTGCCTCTGTGCTTTGTGGATGGTGGTCCTGCAGGCTTCTCACTGTGAGCTCTGCATTAGAGACAGCACACAGGGAATATTGCAGTGACTCAGCACAAGAATCAGTGTTCCTATTTCACTGTTACATTAGCAGTGAGTTGCAATCTATCATCAAATTTGCTGTCTTCAAAAATGTGTATATATACAAAATTAATGACCAAGACATGGATTTAAATTTGAAGAAATCAGTCTTCATTCAGCTGTTTAGTTTGGTTGTATTTGTTTAGTTTTGTTTTGTTTTATTGAGACAAGCTTTCTATATGTATATCAGCTAGATTTGAACACCCTATGGAGGCTAGAATTGCCCTGAACTCACTGAAACCATCCTGCCTCAGCCATTTGAGTGCTGGCATTATAGATATATACCACCACACTTTGCTTTTGATTCAGATTTGTAGGAGAGAATTTAAGATATCCCAAACCTGGTGTCTCAACCTTCATGTGAGAAATATATGTATGATCCTTTAGGAGGTGGTGACCTTTGAGGATGTGGTCGTGAACTTCAGCAAAGAGGAGTGGACTTTGCTGAGTCCATCCCAAAAGAACCTCTACAGAGATGTGATGGGCGAAACCTTTAGGAACATGGCTGCAATAGGTAATGACAAAATACTTTTGTCACTCATGCTGTCAGAATGTTGTATGTCACTGTTTCATTAAAAACAATGTGAATATATTTTTAAAAATAGCTCAGACCTGGACACATTATATCATAACTCTAAACAAAATCTATTAATTTGTATGTATTATTCTAATGAGCGCTGGTATTTCTATGTCTACAATTTAGGAGAACTTGGGGATATCCAGGAAGCTGAAAAAGAATGCAAAATTTACTGGAGATACTTAAGGTAATTCGCACTCATAAGGAGAAGGAATGTTCCTGAGTAATTAGTGAGTCAGCAGAAAAATACCGCCAAAGAAATGAGGCACCATTCAATTTATTGTCAGTAATATTCTCTGAAGACGTTAAAGCTAGGGTATGTATAATGGGTGGATTAAATCAAGAAAATGTATGACATTGCATATAGATGTGTATGAAAGGCATACACTTTGAGTTATGATGTTCTCTTTTCAGTTTTTCTACCCATATATACATGTGAATACAACACATTCATCATCTAAAAATTGCTAAGATTGCAATAGAATTTGAAATAAAATGGAGTTCTTGTGTTTCCAAGCCATGCTCTAAAGAATCAGCCATTCTGACTAAAATTCTTAGAAGGCTGGTAGAATGTTAGTGCACTCATTCTGAATATCAGTGTGCAGTTGTCTCTAGAAATTGATCCCCTCATACTTGTCCTGGATATATTTTTAAAAATCCAAAATGCACATAAAATACTGATACAAGCTTACTCATATACAAAGCAGATCGAGTTATAATATATCAGGTCTTGATGAAGCTTAGCTATCTATCACTGGATTTGTGGAGAAGGAAAATGTTAATAGACTCTTTGTGATTGTGCATTCTTGTAAATCCAGCACACTAGGAGTCAGATTTTGCAGAATTGCAAATTCAAGTTCAGACGTCACAGCTTAATGATCAGCAAAAATCTCTTAAAACATATTTAAAAAGCTATAGATTTTATGCTAATAGCTGTTGTTCATTCCCAGCATGGAAACAAAAAAAAATGTGTTATATAATGTCAAAAAATAAAGAATATAATGTCATTTGCCATAAGAAATAGGTGGTTCTTTCTCCCATCAATTCGGTGAAATAGCTCAGCTATGAAACCTAAAAGTTCACAGGGTTTCTCTTAGATGAGAAACCAAAATATAAATTGTGGAATGAAATGAAAGAGTTAATAGAGAAAAATAAGACTGACCATATGGAAAAGGAAACTACAGGTTAAGGACAGAAGGGAGATTGTGAATGTGAAACATATCATAATGATCTGTATGTGATACACATATGTATCAATGCCCAAAGTGAAGATAAAGATTCTGCATTTCAAAAGGTACCAAATTTTAAGATTTCCAAATGTGTACCAGTCTTTTGGGAATAGTTGTTTTCAACATGTCTTACAAGGCCATTCTGTTACTTCATGTTCAGAGTTTCTTAGCAGGCATTAAAAACAGAACTTGACATTAATGCAGTCATTAAACTGAGACCCATTTCACTGTGAATGTTTCTTTTTTTTATTTAATGTAAGGAAAGACTAAAAAAAACGAAATAAGTAGAAATGATACCACTTTCAAAGTGAAAATAAACAGTAAGAAATCTAAAGACAGTGATTACATATGCTGCTCATAGAAATAGTTAATGCAGGGCTGGGGATTTAGCTCAGCAGCATAAGCACCTGCCTTGCAAGCAGGCGGTCGTGAGTTCGATCCCCGGTACCGATAAAAATGAAAAAGCAAAAAAAAAAAAAAAAAAAAAAGAAATAGTTAATGAAACACAAAAGTGAAACATATGATGTGGGGATTCAAACAGTGAGACTACAAACAATTTTGTTCAAATCTCCAATAAAAACTTAGTAATATGATTATCAATCCGATATGTGATTTTTTTTTTTTACAGAAATGACAAGGTAGGGAAATCCTATGGACATGCATCTTGGAATCAGTGTAAAGAAGTATTCCTTCGTACTGCAGAAGGTAATGTGAATGTGAAAGAAGCAGAAACACACCACCATGTTCAGATCCATGAAAAATATGGCAGTGGGGAGAAATCCTATGTATATCAGCAAAGTGGAAAAGGGTTCACAAAATCTCGACATTGTAAGCAACATGAAATACCTCACACTGGATTGAAACCATATGTATGTAAGAAATGTGGGAAAGCTTTTAACACACGGGAAAATTGCAAAATACATGAAAGAATTCACACTGGAGAGAAACCGTATGTATGTAAGCAATGTGGGAAAGGTTTTAACACATGGGGAATTTTTAAGAATCATGAAAGAATTCACACTGGAGAAAAACCCTATGTATGTAAGGAATGTGGGAAAGGTTTTAACCGACATGGAAATTGTAAGCAACATGAAAGAATTCACACTGGAGAGAAACTATATTTATGTGAGCAGTGTGGGAAAGCTTTTAACACATGGGCAAATTGTAAAATACATGAAAGAATTCACACTGGAGTGAAACCATATGTATGTAAGCAATGTGGGAAAGCTTTTAACACATGGGCAAATTGTAAAATACATGAAAGAATTCACACTGGAGAGAAACCCTATGTATGTAAGGAATGTGGGAAAGCTTTTAGCACACGGGCAAGTTGTAAAATACATGAAAGAATTCACACTGGAGAGAAACCGTATGTATGTAAGCAATGTGGGAAAGGTTTTAACACATGGGGAATTTTTAAGAATCATGAAAGAATTCACACTGGAGAAAAACCCTATGTATGTAAGGAATGTGGGAAAGGTTTTAACCGACATGGAAATTGTAAGCAACATGAAAGAATTCACACTGGAGAGAAACTATATTTATGTGAGCAGTGTGGGAAAGCTTTTAACACATGGGCAAATTGTAAAATACATGAAAGAATTCACACTGGAGTGAAACCATATGTATGTAAGCAATGTGGGAAAGCTTTTAACACATGGGCAAACTGTAAAATACATGAAAGAATTCACACTGGAGAGAAACCCTATGTATGTAAGGAATGTGGGAAAGCTTTTAACACACAGGCAAACTGTAAAATACATGAAAGAATTCACACTGGAGAGAAACCCTATGTATGTAAGCAATGTGGGAAAGCTTTTAGCACACGGGCAAATTGTAAAATACATGAAAGAATTCACACTGGAGAGAAACCCTATGTATGTAAGCAATGTGGGAAAGCTTTTACCCAACATGGACATTGTAAGCAACATGAAAGTTCACACTCAAGGTAGAACCAGTGTATATAAGCATCATGAGAATTTTTTGAGCACAAGTACATATTGTGTAATGCATGAAAAATTTCACACTGGGCAGAAAACTTATATATGTGAGGAATGTGGGAAAGGTTTCAGCAGAAATGCTCATTGTCCAATACATGAAAAAATTTACAATGTTAAGAAACCCTGTTTATGTGAAGAATGTGGGAAAGCTTTCACCACACGTGGATTTTGTAAAATACATCAATGACTCCACTCTGGTAGAGAAAACCTATTATATAACAATGTGGCAAATCTTTTACCACATACAGTCATTGCAAAACACATGAAAGAATTCACACTGGGAAGAACCACTGGCTACGTAAGCAAGTGGAGACACTTTCAGCAGCCAGATTGTAAGTGAAATATGTGAAGAAGCTCACACAAGAGATAAATCCTATGTGTTATGAAAATACTCTCAGCACACATGATCATTTTTACATATCTGAAAGAGCTCACTTTATCCTATGTGCATTAACAATGTGAGAAATATGGCAATCCATGTTTGTTGTTAAATACATAGAAAAAGCAGCACTCTTCAGACAGTTTAAATCTAAGTTTACTTTAAAAATTCCAAGTAGACCTGAAGAAATAATCAATACAGAAGTTTGATATCAATATTTCTTCACAAATTTTCCAGAAATGACAAATCTGAAGTGGAGCTCTACTCAAGTACATATTTTGTATGGTTTTCAGTTAATCACTTATACCTCTTTAGATTTTTTAAAGTGTCTTTGTGCTTCAACATGGCATATTGTAATTAAACATGGTAAACTGAAATGGGCTTTTCACATTCAAGTATGGATAGTGTCTATGTACTTAATATTTTGTCTTTAAACCTTAATTTTTATATTTTTGGTGAATTATTTTTATTTAAAGAAAGAAACCAAAAAGTGTAGAAATAATACAAAAGTTCTGAAAAATAAACAATAAGAAATCACTAGTTGATTAGTTACATATTATCATCTTAGAAGTAATTGTTCAAGTTGCAAAATTAAAGCATACAAAGTGATATTCAAATAATGACACTGCAAACAGTTCACCTCAGTGATCCAACAAAAACTTATTAATATGCTTATCTGTTCTACAAACTTGTTTTTTATCTAAAAGATGGTAAGATTAAATATGACAAAACAGAACAGTTCATAAGGAAACAAGTTAAGGAAACACAGGTTTCAAAGCAAGTCCACTGAGATGTTCATTTTCTACCTTACTGTCTCTAGTTTTCTTCAAAATAGTTGTTCCCATCTTCACATGCATTGAATATATACTGAACATTATAGAACTAATCAAATAATTACAGGATGATAAAGGCTTTTTTGATCTTCAAGACTAATTTTGGGGAAGTTGATAATGATTACCATAATGTGTCTCATTCTCTTCATAGTAGACATCTTTATTTTTATGTATGCTGAAATTGAACATAAGAGACTAAACTAATATCACTCTGAACAGTGAATAATAGTATCCTGAGAAGGAGAAAGGTGAGGAATTGCCTAAAAAAAGAAGGCAGAGCACATTGTTAAAAGTGTATCAGGATTTAAAAGCTATAGTAGTTCTGTTGCTCTGTTTAGTTTGATTATATTTTGTTCTGGTCTGTCTACTCATATTAGATTTGAGGGCAAAGAGAGATAACCCAAAAATGGCAGGTTACACCATGATGGTAATTGTCCTTAATTTCCTATTAACTAAAACTGAAACCTTGTATTACTTACATTGTCTTACTATGACTGATGTTATTTGAAGCTGGTTTGTTTGAATGTTATTTGGCCTTGACTGATTTTATTCACATTTGGTATGATTGCTGGTATCAAGTCCAAGAGTAGAGGCAACTACTCTGAAGATGATAAGATGTGAAAGATATATATTGGGGGGCTGGGGATTTAGCTCAGTGGCTTAAGCCCCTGCCTGGCAAGTGTGAGGCCATCAGTTTGATCCCCAGTACCAAAAAATAAAAAAATAAAAGATATAAATTCCGGGTTTAATTTTTTTTATTTAAGGAGAAAAAAAAGAGCATAAAAAAACAAAGCAGTAAAAGGGTACAAATAATACAGAATTTCAAGAAAAAATACAGTAAGAAATCACTAGTTAATAGGTTACACATTGTCTTCTTAGAAACAGTTGTCCAAATTATAAAATTGAAGCATATAAAGTGAACATTCTTATAGCAAGACTGCAGACAGTTCTGTTCAATGATCCAACAAAAGCTCAGTAATATGGTTTTCCTTCCTACACACTCAGGCAGGCACTTATATCCCTTAGACCACCTTCCTTTCCTCTCTTCTTCACAAAAACCATTACACTTTTGGGTTTTTTTTTACTTCCATAGTTCTTATTACTTTTTTTGAAAAGAATAAAACCTCAAGTGAGTTAACAAAACAGAGTTGGTTAGAACATAAGGATGGGCATAGTACTTGATGCAAAAATAGAATATCAGGTGATCAAAAATGGTTACCACTGTGCCTCTTACTATTTTTAAAAAGAGTTCCCTATATAATCTGGTATAATAGAATTGATCAAAACAGTACAGAACAAGACAAATAAAATCTAAACTGGAGACCTTACAGAATTTCAAAAGAAGATAATAGTCAAACCATAATGGGCATCATAGTAAATCTTAGTGCCTACAAAATGGTTGCCTATATCCTCAAACTTGATACTATCAAATAAAACAGAATATAGTAAAATCAGGGAGAACAAGATGGGGAGAGCAATACTGGGGTTAAAATTAGGTTAATAGGAAAACAAAAAAAGTTAGTATAATATATCCTGCTATTTTTAAATTTAGTTTTCCTTTAATTGAAAAAGAATAAGAAAAAATCGAATAATTTTTTTAAAAGGGGTGGAGATCGAGATAAAAGAGACATTGTAATAGAACAACACAGGTCAGAACTGAGCAATTAAAGCTTCATTCTGTTTCACCTCCAGGTAATCTAACATAATAATAGTCACCATAGCACCTCTTTCCTTGAATTATTTGAGTATAACTTCGTATACTATGGAATCAATCACATCAAGACAGTGTGAAGCCATTCAAGAGAATGAAAGAATTACAGGGTATTTAGAGCCAGTTAACAGAAAATGAACAACGATTTCGATATTATCTCTTTGCCTGTAAACAATTTTATTTATACTATCACATACAGTAAAATATATTAAGATACAACATGTTAAAACCAGTGGAAACATTTACAACAACTTGATGGGAGTTCCAGAGAAGATGATATTAAATCAGCACTAGATTTTATGATGTGTTATTTTCTTCAGAATAGCTATTTGTACTATCACTGATACTAAAATCAAAAAACCCAGGGTAAAACCATTGCACTTAATGAGTGAAAACATTATATGGATTCAAACAATATGATTGGGTATCATGATTGCCACATACTTCTATGTATTATCATTTCTTATACTAGGGAATATATTTGGTATTTATACATGTGAGTTTGATTTATTTCAGTTAGGAGTATGGTCTCAGACTGCGTCCATTTATATGTCAATGTGATCATTCTTTATAGCTGAGTAGTACTCCATTGTGTAAAAACACCATAACTTTTTTATTCATTCCACAGTTGATGGACACTTATGTTGTTTCCAAGATCTGGCTATTACAAACTGTGCTGCTATAAAAATGGGTGCACATATATCACTGTGGAATGATGCTTTCAGTTCTGTGAATATGCCTAGAAATAGAATAGCTGGGTCAAAAGGTGCTTCCAGTCCTAGCTTTCTGAGAAATCTCCAGACTGAACTCCACAATGGTTGTACAGTCTACACTCCCAGTAACAGTGTAGGAGAGTTCCTTTGTCCCAACAGCGTTTCCAACATTTGTTGTTGGTGCTTTTCTTGATCTTGGCCATTCTTTCAGGAGTGAGATGAAATCTCAGTGTGGTTTTAATTTGCATTTGTCTAATGACCATTGATGGTGAACATTTTCTCATGTATTTACTTGTCATTTGTATTTCTTCATCTCAAAATTGTTTATTCATCTCAGATGCTCATTTTTGGATTGGGTCTTTGAATTTTGGTGGTCTCATTTTTTAAAATTCTTTATATATTTTAGACAGAAGTCCTCTGTCTGAGGGGCAGTTCACTAAGATTTTTTTCCCAGGTTGTGGGTTTTCTTTTCACTATACTGGAGATTTCTTTTGATGTGCAGAAACTTTTTAATAAGAGGTGATCCCAATTATTGACTCTGGGAAGCATTTCCCATGCAGTTTGAGTCCTGTTCATCAATTCTCTACCTACTCCTATGTCTTCAAGGTTTTTACCCAACTTGTCTTTCAATAGATTTAGTGTTTCTGTTTTAATATTTAGATCTTTGATCTATTTAGATTTTATTTTAGTACATGGTGATAGACATGGGTCTAGTTTTCGTTTTAGGCATATGGAGAGCCAGTTTTTCACCACCATTTATTAAAGAGAATGTCATTCTTCCAGTAAATATGTTTGGCCCCTTTATCAAGATAAGGTAGTTGAGTGTGTTTGTAGTTGTGGTTGTATCTTCTCATCTATTCCACTGATCTTCAGCTCTGTTTTGATTCCAGTAGCATGTCGATTTTATTACAGTTGCTTTGTAGTATAACTTCAAGTCTGGGATTGTGGTACCTCCTGCCTTGCTTTTGCTGCCTCTAACTGTCTTTGCCATTCTAGGTTTCTTCTCACACCAGATGAATTTTAGGGGTGATTTCTCAAGTTCTATGAGGTATGTTGATGGTATTTTTATCGGGATTGCATTGCGTCTGTATAAAAGTTTTGGGAGAATGGCCATTTTCACAATATTTATTCTTCCTATCCACGAGTAAGGGATGTCTTTCCTTTTTTTGAAATCAACTTCAATTTCAATTTTCAGTGTGTTATAATTTTCCCTGTATAGGCCTTTCACTTCTTTCGTGAGAGTAATTCCTAAATATTTCATTTTCTTGGTTGCTAGTGTGAAGGGTGTGGCCTCTCTTATTTCTGTCTCTGTGACTTTGTTGTTAGTGTATAGGAATGATATTGATTTTTGAGTATTGATTCTGTATCCAGTTACATTACTGAATTTATTTATTATATGTAGGAGTCTTTCAATGGAGCTTCGGGGATCTTCCAGATAAAGTATTATGTCATCTGCAAATAATGATAATTTAACTTCTTCTTTCCCTATCTTTACGCCTTTTTTCTCCCTCTTTTCTAATTGCTCTGCCCAGTATTTCCAGTACTATATTAAATAGAGCTGTGATAAGGGACATCCTTGTCTTGTGGCTGATTTTAAAGTAAAGGCCTTCAGTTTTTGACCATTTAGTATGGTACTGGCTGTTGTTTTGTCATTGCCGGCCTTAATTATATTGAGGTAAGGACCATCTATTCCAATTTTCTGCAAGGTTCTTATCATAAATGAAGGTTGGACCTTATCAAAATCTTTTTCTGCATCTATAGTAATGATCATGTGACTATAACTTTAGGCTCTATTCATATGGTCTGTTACATTTATTGATTTACATATATTAAACAATCTCTGCATGCATGGGATGAATCCCACTTGGTCATGGTATATGATCTTCTTGTTGATTTGCTGCATCCTATTTGTCAATATTTTATTGAGAATTTTTGCATCTTTGTTCATTAGGGAGATTGGTCTGTAGTTCTCTTTTTCAGTTGGGTCCTCCTCTGGTTTTGGTACTAGAGTAATATTTGCTTCTAGGAACAATTTATGAAGGATTGCTTCCCTTTCCATTTCAATGAAGAGTTTGAGGAGTTTTGGCATTAGGTCTTCTTTCTATTTCTTGTAGAATTCTTCAGTGAATCTGTCTGGGCCTGGGCGCTTCTTTGTAGGTAATGATTTTATTATGTTTTCAATTTCATTATTAGAATTTGGGTTATTCAGTAGTTTTACATCTTCATGACCTAGCTTTGGTATTTCATATGCTTTAGGAATCTGTCTATTTCTTCTGTGTTATAAAACCTTTGAGAGTAGAGTTTTTCGAAATAGGTGTTGATGATCTTCTGTATTTCAATAGGGTCTGTAGTAAATTCATATCTTTTATTCCTTATTGCATGGATTTGAACTTTTTCTTCCATTTTTTAAATAAGGTTAGCTAGGGGCTTTTCAATTTTATTTATTTGTTCAAAGAACCATGTCTTTGATTCATTGATTTGTTTGATTTTTTTTAAATCTCTATTACATTGATTTCTGCTCTGATTTTTATAATTTCTTCTCTTCTTTGGCTTTGGGCTTGACTTGCTCTTCTTTTTCTAGATGTTTGAGGTATAACATCAGGTTATTTACTTTTACTCATTCTGTTTTCCTAATGTGAGAAGTCGTGCAATAAATTTTCCTCAGAGGACAGCTTTCATTGCATCACACAGATTCTTGTACATTGTATTTGTGTTTCCATTTGTTTGTAGGTATTGTTTAATTTCTTCTTGAATTTCCTTTGTGACTCACTGATTACTCAAGAGTGTTATTCAGTTTCCAAGTGTTTGTGGGATTTTTGCAGTATCTTTTATCATTAATTTCTAATTTCATAGTGGTATGGTCTGATAGCATGCAAGGGATAATTACAACCCTTTGGCATTAATTTAAATATGCTCTGTGAATTAATATATGGTCTATTTTAGAGAATGACCTATGTAATACTGGGAAGAATGTGTATGCTGTTGTTGGGTGGAATACTCTGTATATGTGTATTAAGTCCATTTGTTTACAGGTGCCATTCTGTTCTTTTATTTCTTTGTCATTTTCTGTCTGGTTGATCTGTCCATTGGTGTCAATGGTGTGTTAAGATCTCCTGTTAGAATTGTGTTAATGCTAATTTGATTTTACATTTTTGTTAGTACTTGTTTTATATAACTGGGTGCTCTGGAGTTTGGTGCATATAAATTTAAGATAGTTTTCTCTTCCTCTTGGAGTTTTCCCCTAACCCATATGTAGTGACCTTCTTTATCGCTTCTGATCATTATTGGCTTGAAGTTCACATTGTCTGCAAACAGAATAGCTACCCCCCCCCTTTTTTTTTGGTTCCTGTTGCATGAAGTATTGTTTTCCATCCTTTGACTTTCAGTCTGTGAATATCGTTTTGTGTTTAGATGGGTTTCTTGTAGACAGCATATGTTTGGATTTTGTTTCTTAATCCATTCTGCCAGTTGGTTTCTTCCAATTGGTCCATTGAGACCATTTACATTAATGGTTAGATCTGTTATATATTGGTTTATTGTTGACATGTTATCTTTCTGCTGTTGCATCTTTATTTTCTGCTCTTTTTAACTATCTGTTTTGTTTAGTGTTTTTTTCCTAAATGTATCTAGGCTGTCTTTCAGGATTCTTTGCAGAGTTGGCTTGGTGATCATGAATTTTTTCAGCTTTTCTTTGTCATATAAGTATCTTATTTCTCCATCGATTTTGAAGGACAGTTGTTCAGAGTACATCAGTCTAGGTTGGAAATCATTTTCCTTTAGGATCTGAAATACTTTGCTGCATGCTCTTCTTGACTTCATTGTTTGTGCTGAGAAGTCTGCTGTGATTCTGATACGTTTTCCTTTATAGGTGATCTGTCTCTTCTCTCTGACAGCTTTTAATATTCTATTCATTTGCTCAATTTCTGGGATGGTCATTATTATATGTCTGGGTGTAGATTTATTTTGGTTATGCCTATTTGGATTTCTATATGCTTCATTGATCTTGATATCAGTTTCCAATCTCGTATTTGGGAAATTTTCAGCTATTACTTCTCTAAATATCCTCTTGACATCCTTTATGTTGTCCCCTTCTTTTTCATTTATTCCTATCAACCTTATGTTGTTCTGCTTTGCATCATCTTGCAGGTGTTCAATAGTTATTTCCTGATTTCTTGTTATTTTTAAAAGATCTTTCCTTTCCTGTTCACTGGCTGCAATCTTGTCTTTGAGGTCTTAGATTCTATCTTCATATTCATTGAGACAGTTTTTATAACTTTCAGTGCAGTTTTTGATTTCCTGTATATCACTTTGCATCCGCTTTATGTATTCTGTTTGTTTCTTATAGAGTTCATCCAGTGATTCTATCTTTTTGTTTAGTTCCTCCAATTTTTTAACTGTGTCTTCTTTAGATATGTTCAGAATCTCCTTCATTTCTTTTAACATTTCTTTTTTTTACCTACGAGATTGTTTGAATTTCTTTAATGCTTCCCAAAGTTGCTTCTTTATTTCAGTTACTATTATTTTAGGTATTTCAGTTATGTGGAATGTGTTTTCTTCTATGCACATGGCTCCTAGGCTTTTTTAGAATGGGATGGATGTTTGAAATTGCACTTTGGTCTTTCATTGTGTCATTTTGCTGTATTTTCAAGCTTCTAGTGTTGTTCCAAATGAGGGGGCGAGTTCACCCAGATTGGGACGGGATTCCATGCCTTGGCCGAACTTGCTGACAAGGTAGGGAGTTCCTCCTGACTGGAATTGGAATCTGTTCCTGGGCCCCACTCGCTGGTCCTGGCAGGAATCTGAGGGCTTATCCTCAGGTGAGGAATAGAGTTACCCCTGCCTGGGAAAGGATTCTGTGCTTTGGCCTGACTCCCTGATTCTGACTCGAAGGTCCCAACTCACTGGTCCCTGTGGGCCTCCACCTGGTCCCCAGGTGAGGAAGGGAGTTCCTCCAGACTGGGATGGGATTCCGTGCCTTGGCCTGACTCGCTGGTCCTGGCAGGAAACCATGGGTTCTACATCAGGTTTAATTATTAACTGCTTTCACATCCTACAATGTCTTCAAAGTTGTGTTTTTATAAAAATAGCTATATAATGTTATGCTTAATTATATAGTCCCTGATGATGTGGACAATTCTATTGAAAATAACAAGAGAAGGCATAGTAAGTACTGTGTATCACCTAATATTGTGATCTTATGTCTCTTTCATATCATGATTTTCTAGGAATTTGTTTTGTTGTCTTATTTTGATCTGTTTTCCCCCATAACACAGAAAGGATAGATATACACATAGAGATTCACATATGGGAAGAATTTCTAACCTATTTATTGGAACAAATAATATAATGCATAATGAAATGAACAGATACTCTGAAGAAGAAGTGACACTAAGAAACCCAATGCTATTTCTGTAGCATTATGATATAAAATTGAACAATACTATTATTCACTGTTCAGAGTGAAATTAGTCTAGTCTCTTATTTTTTTGGGGGGAATTGTAATTTTAACATGGCATTGTTTTAATCTTTTGATGCACATACTTCATTTTCTCTTTCATAAATGATGTTTATGAAGTTGATGCAATATTTGGCATTAAGATATACATTTGTAGAGGCTTGGAGTGTGTGTTTTTGACAAATATGTGTTCTTTTCACATAACTTGTACATTAATGAATGTTATGTTTTCCAAGTTGTGACAAGACATCTGCTAATTTCCTAGCATCACTGGATATCATACCATGTGAATTATGTTGCCTGATTTTGTTTCTCAGTGGAGCCAGTATTGGTCATTTAAGTAAAACTTTGTTTTTCTAACCATCAGAATTTTACTTGTTATGTTTATATTACATCTTTATTAGCTAGTAAGGTTTCCCAACGTGTACCAAATGTAAACCATACTACTGTGAATATCTGATTATGCCATACTGACAGAATCATAACGTCTCCAATAGCACATCACAATATATATATATATATATATATATCCAAAAATTATAAAATTTGGCATGATTTATGAGTAACCATACTTTGAAATCAATTTTTCTTAAATATGGAGTTGTTTTGGGGGAAAAGGTTGTTATTGGATGTATCATGCAAATGCCTTTATTTTATTCCTTGATGCTGTGAATGCATTATATATTTTGTAATTATTACTGTTTTTTTCCTAAAATACTGAAGTAATGGCATGAAGGGAAACCTAAATTTTGAGCTGTCAACACAGTAAAAATTAAATTTGCTAAATTAAGATTCTGGTTGTGTTCTGTTTTACTGAATTGTGAATTTATACAATGGCATATCACTTTATTTATAAGGACCAGTGCATGACGTTTGTGGTGTGTACTGATTATCTTTAAACACATACACTGGGCCATGAGTCCCAGTTGGTTTCCTGTGGCCTGTGGTTTTCACTTCCATTTTAACATTCATGTAGTTTGTAACATGTTTAATGCAGTGTTGTTGAATACAAAATCTGCTTAGGAATTATGTTGTTAAAAACTGTGGTGTCATGAAAACACAAGTGAACATTGCATTAAATATCCCTAATCCAGTGAAGATAGCATGCCCAAGTCTCAATTATCCTTTGGAAAATAAACTACTCATGTCTTATGTAATCACCACTAAAACTATATCTATTTTGTACCTGAAGAACCTGATATACTTCACAAAGTAAAAGACACTGTGAAGTACATTGTCAGCCTCTATGCACTACAGCATGTGGCCAGATTCCCTGCAGCATATTTCTGCTTACCATCAATGGGAATATTTGGAGTTTGTATTACAGCTAATAATAGAATACTGAATCTATAAGACATATATCCTGAGTACATGCACTTTCTCATTTTACCATGAAAGTAAATCTTGCTGGTCCTGTTGATGCATGCTTGTAATCCTAGCACCTCAGCAGGCTTAAATTAGTGGAAGAGGAAGTCAAGTCTAACATACACAATTAGAGTGACCTTGTCTCAAAATATATCTTCAAGTTCTACAGATGTAGTTTAATGCTTTAGATCTCCTTCCTTTTTTACACAGCCTCAACATTTTTTAATACTCACAATTGCACATCAGTAGTTGTCCTTTTATCAGTTGGCCACCTAGCAGTTAACCCAGAGAAACACTTGGGAAACACATTTGCTTATGCAGTGACCATCCTGAGCATCATTTGGGCAGTTGTCAATTTAAACCATTCATTCTTGTATTGAATGCAGTAGAATTGTCACTCTTATATTCCTTGTTATTTTTTAAAAACTAACAAAAAGTATGCAATTTTTGATCATTTTGTATTTAAATAACTGCATTGGTAAGGAGTTACCTATAAAGATTGGGCTATAGATGATTTGTTTAGTTCAAGCATCAGGAAAGAATGAGATGGGATGATAATTGCTTTGAAGCTGACTTTTGGAGGCAATTGCTAGATGATTTAGCAGAGTGTGAAACAGTTTTTTTAATGCATGCATTTGAAGTTTAAGGAAACAAGTAAGTTGAGGTCAAGAATATAATTGTACAATAGGATAAAAGAATCACTACTGCAAATTGTGATTTTTCTTTTACTTAGGAAGTGTACTTTTTTTGGAAATTTTTGCAGCAGTCTCACATATGCCTCTATTGGAATAAAACATAGTGAAACTTGAAAGAGCCAGACATTCCATGTTCTGAATGTAGAGGTATTAAAAAACATTTTTAAAATACTATTGCTGCTGTTTTGTATAGAAAATAAGATAGGGTGACAAACCAAGCAAAAATGACTTTGTAAGATTTTAATCCTCCTGCATAAGCATAGATGTCACAAAAAAGTCAAACCAAAAGGATGAAGAAATAGACTACAGCATGAGAGAAATTTTGCCTATTACTCCCTGACAGCTAACATGTAAAACAAATAGGAACGTGAAAGGAATGCACATTTTTCAGAATTTGTAAAAAGTGCCAAGAAATACTTGAAGAACTATTGAGCATTTTTGCACAATAGAGAAATGCAAACAGGGACATCATTTCATTGCAGAGAGAACTAATCACCATAAGATCTAAAGAATATTCATGAGACTGCAGGAGAAAAGGAACTATTTAATCTTGTTGGTGGAAATGTAGGTAAGTAGTTCAACTACTACTGATGTCAGTTTTTAAAGTATTCAAAAGACTTAAATTAGTAATTCTCATTAGTGCAGTGCCTCCTTTAGTGGGTATCTTCCCCGAAGAGTTAAGGACATATTGCACTGATATATGCAGATTCCTGTTACTGCAGCAACATTCATTTTTCTATGGAGAGCAGCAACAAGCACTGCTCCATCACCACCAAATACCAATGATGAACAACAAATACTCACTAGTGTACTCCATTTGATAAATGGTGTGATATTTTATTGTGAAGTCAGCTGTGACATAGTTTTTCCAGTAGACTACAGGTCAGTATAAATATGATAGTGATGCTAATATCACAAGGCCATCACTAGTACACTATTATGTTCATTAGATTTGATGTATTTATCTTTTTGAGGAAGCATGTTGCTATGAAGTTCAGGCTGGCTTTGAGGTCACATTATAACCTAGATTGGTCTCAAACAATTCTCCTTCCTTAGTGTCTCTTTTTTTTTTTTTTTTTTTTTTTGGTCTTTTTCCTTTTTATCGGTACCAGGAATCGAACTCACGACTGCCTGCTTGCAAGGCAGGCACTTATGCCGCTGAGCTAAATCCCCAGCCCCCCTTAGTGTCTCAAGTACTGGGCTCCACACAAGAGCCACCACGCATAGTTATGTTTGGTATATTAAGTGCATATTCAGCATATTTTATTTCAACTGTTTTAGTTGTTAAAGCATTTCCATATTTTACCTCCAGCATTTGTAGAAACTTTGGCCTTATTGAATTGGTGATGTGCATATCACCAGCCTGATGACATTGTCTGCTGGGTTCAGAGCTGTCAGTGTACTGCAGTGAAACATAGCTGTACATAACTGTTTCTTTTTGTACTTTCCTTAGAAAAGATTTTTAAAATTTCCATGGATAATCAGAGGGTCAATAACCCTGGCTAGAGTTTAATGCAAATGCTCACAGTTAAGTAGAGTGTAGCACTGACCCAAAGATACTATCATCATCTGTGAGTCGCTATAGTCCTTTCTGTACCCACACTTTGTGACTGAGCCAGCACCTGTTGTGGGTCCCAGAGTCTGCTGCAAAGCCATGGAATACGTAGCATTGTGACCGCCTCTAGACTGGTGTCTAAGATGCCACTCTACTGAGACAGAGCACAGCTTCTGGCAGGAAGCCAGAGGCTTTGAGGCTCTGAGACAACACAGGTTTTTCTTTGTGAACACAGATAATCTTATATTTATATATAAACATAAGACAGACAGCTCTGACCCATATTTCTACCCAGGAAGACAGAAGAGGAATCTGGAGACTGTGAATTAAACAGGGGTGCTGCCCTTCTACTCCGCCAGTCTGGTATTGGGTGGGAACCTGACAGTGGCCCAGCCTTGCATCCCCCCCCAGACCTGCACCTGCCCATGAGGATCTGCCCTCATGGCATGTCAGACCCAGTCACACTTGACTTAGGGCAGGAATTGTGTAGGGGGATTCACAGTGGTGGTCAGGCCTTAATGTTACTCTGCTGGACTCAGTGAGTCTGAGTGCTTTGTGGCTGAGTCTAGTAACACCTGTCCTCGTCTCTCTCCTGCCTCTGGGTGCCAGAAGGCTGGGGACAGTGAGCCTTGTCCTTTAATGCCTTTGTCATTTGGCATTTGCCAGCTATCATCCTGAAGGCTCTGGGATGAGTGAACCATTTTTTCAGCCATTCCCACATGGTTTACCTATGCGGGATCCTGAGGCTGGGATCTCATGTCCCGGGAAAGCAGCATAACCTGCTCCCTGTTCACTGTCTTGAGCCAGCTGTCTGTAAAGACCAACTGTCACCAGACCGAAGTGCTTGGTGACATGAGCCTTCAGAGGTCTGTTTGGACCTATCACCAAGGAAGTGAGGTCATGTACTGCAGTCCACAGTTTGGCCATCCTCTGGGATATCACCTTTCTTTTTGTTGTGGAACAAATCTATGTCCTCCTTAGAAACAACAAGTTAAAATGCTAGAAAACTGTGTATACTTTTATACTTTGCTGCACTTCGAAGATTTTAATGCAGCAAACATGTAGATGCTTCAGATGTGTCAGGCTAGGTGCCAAACACAAATGTCCATCCAAAGGGTCCATTGTCTCAGAGGATGAAAGACACATTGTCTTCTGTTAAAGATTTGTCAAATGTTAGGATGACTTCCTTTCTTGGGCTTATCTTAGTTTCATTTCAGTTCCATTAGGAAGCAGAATACCCATAATAATTTTACCAATCAATGTGAAGGTCTCATGTTATAAACCCCATATATCCAGGGAAGGAGGATTCATAACCAGTTTTACTCTCATGTGCTTAGGAATGATTATTTATTCATCCTTAGATGTTCAACTCAGCTATACACTGTAGTGCTCCAAACTCTGACCTCCAGGGAGGTGGGACAGCAGGTGGTGAGTAGAAGGGGAGATGACATCATCACCCCATACTGATGAAGGACACTTGTGCATCACTCCTGGGGAACTTGTCTCCTAGCTGCTGCTGTCACTTCCTTTCCTCCCATGCCAATCAGACATGGGCTTTGTGTCCCTGATGGGTAGTTTCCCTTTCCTAGAGGTGATGGTACTGAGCCTTTCCAGTTGTAATACTCTTTGGTTGGTCTCCTTGAAGCAGTGTTTCCATGCTGGGATCTCTCTGTGCTGCCACCACCCACTATTATGTGGCTGAACCAAGCACATGCACCTGTCACCCATCTTGTGATGGCCTTTTCTTATGTTTTTGGGTCGAACTTCAAAAGGAAGCTGCCATACCCATTCTTACAAAAGCATTTGAGTGGATACTGACATTTATTTCAAAGAAAATGCATCATATTGCTGGTGTATGGATAACTTAAAAATTCTTGCTGTATCTTTGCAAGCAGATGTTTAAAGCCGAGTTATGTGGTTCCTTTTTTATTTTGTTTTGTGTTATTATGCTATACTATATTATGCTCTGTTATGTTATATTATGCTCTATGTTGGTGTGGATTTTGAAAGTCCTTCAGAGTATTTTCAGTACTTTCTGATTTGGTTTTGTATAACCAACCTAATGAACTTTGATAATATAAAAATCTTTGAGGAGTTTTGTTTTGAAGAAAATTAAAAGGGAAAACACAATCAGGATTGTTGTTGCACACCTGTCATTCCAGGCCTCCAAAGACTGAGGCAGAATGTTTGTGGTGAGTTTCAGGTCATCCTGGGCCACAAGGGAAGATCAAAGTCAGACTGAACTGCATAGCAAAACCCTGTCTGAAGAAAAAAGGAAAGAAGTAAGAGAGCAAAAAAAATCATAAAAATGAAAAGTCAAAAATAGACTTTCTAGTGAGAAATCTTTGTGAGATTCTCTTGCATGTGTAGTTTCGTCAGCACACCTAGCATAAGGTTTACCATCATGGAGACATTGATGTGCTTCCTGGTGTTTGTAGTCTTTCAATTTTTTAAGGCTTTTTACTTAGATGACTGCAGATATGCTGCTGAATATATCCTCTTAGGATTTGGGTAGTTCAGTATGAAGAGATTTTGATCATTCTGTTTTTTTTTTTCTGTCCTAAATTTATATTTATTACAGAATTTGAGCAAGGGATTATCAGCTTTATTTTGAAATAATAATAAGAATCATATAAAGATACACTTTTTAAGTCTATAAAAAGATAAAATAAGTATAGATTAATAGTGATTAATGTACCTTGTTCAGTGACTTCTGAGATTTCTTAAAGATCATTATTTTCATACATTTGTAAAAGTTTTGGTTTGGTACAAATTTTAAGACATGGTCTCACTAA
Source organism: Cavia porcellus (assembly GCF_034190915.1). Lineage (NCBI taxonomy): Eukaryota > Metazoa > Chordata > Mammalia > Rodentia > Caviidae > Cavia > Cavia porcellus. The sequence continues at coordinate 9,494,656 of NW_026947515.1, forward strand.
TTTTCTAAATGTCCCAGGCTAGGCTTAAACCTTTCCTCATCATTTCTCCCTCTTCCAAAGTGCTGGGATTACAGGTGTATATTATCCTGAGTTAGCAATGGGTAGCAATGTTGTGTATCCATGCAATAAAATGTTTGGCTTTGGTCTTCAGACACTTTGTAGAAGGAGTCACTCTAGTTAAGCTGTTCGTCACCTTCCTAGCCTGCAGCTTATTTCACAGTGAGTAGGACTGAAAATGCCATTAACACTGTTAGTAGATGTTAGGTCTGAGAAGGGGAAGAGAGGGAAGGAGTGGAGAAGGAGTGGCCGGCGGTGGTGGCTGCAAAGATAAGAAGTATAAAATATAAGTAACCTTTATTTCAGGAATGTGGGGAGAGACCCCCCCCCTGGTCCCTGGGGTGCAGCATCTCCACCCTGGGGCCAGCGATCTCTCTCTGGAACACACACACTCTCTGGAACACGTGGAGTGAGGCACATAAGTAGCCTCGGTCTGGGGTGGAACCTAAGGGGTATTAGGGATGCACAGGTAGCCCATTGGCACACATTTGGCGCCAGAGGTATGTTACTAAGTGCAGGGGTATAGGGTTACAGGTAAATCCCTAGGGGTGGGGGAGGCAGGAGCTTTTTAATTTTGGCTGAGGTTTTTCCTGGATAAAGTGTCTGGTCTGGGCCAGCAACCCTTTCAGTAGATTCTCTGCTTTTCTAACTGAGGTCAGCAGGCACTTCAGAAGATCACTCCAAATGCCTTCTGCACTAGGATTGAGGCTTGGTATCTTTGAAGTACATTCTCTTTTTCTTTGATCCCTCATGGAATTTGATGATTGTTTGAAGTCAAATTGCAAGAAAGGTGGAAAAGTTAAAGCTACTTGGGGCACACACCCCTCCAGAAGGTCTGGCCAGTGTAAAAATTTATTTACCCTCCTGGTGTCAGTTGCAAGTTTTTTGTTGTTGTTGTTGTTCAGTTTCTAGAATTTGAATACAGAGCTTTGCATTGGCTTCTTTGTCTTCACCTTTTAACACTTTTCTTGTTTTAAGCCAGGTCCTTAATAAATGGCTAAATTGCTGAGGCTCACCTTGAATTTGTGATGCTCCTGACTCAGCCTTCCAGACTGCTAGGATTACAAGCCACACCACCAGACCCGGTCTCATCATAGTGTTGTTAAAAACTTATTGGCTGAGCAAGGAATAGTGAAAATGCCTGTAATGCCTGTACTCAAGTGGCTGAGGCAGCAGGGTTCCTGGGAGTTCCAGACAAGCCTGCAACATATTCTGAGTTCAGCTCAGGCTACAATGACACAGGGAGACCCTGACTATAAAAAGAAAATGAAAAATAGGGAAGAAAAGGAAAGGAAAAGAAAGGAAAGGAAATAAATAAAATTCCTAGTGATTTTGTCACTTGGTGTGCATCTGGTCAAGCTGTTTTAGTCTGTGGTCCTTTTCTTCCAGTGTAAAACCCTTTTGACTACTGTTACTTTATAGTACCTGGAAACTAGTATTTTGATCCCTCTACTTTTAATGTTCTTTCTATGGCTATAGGAAGACTCTTTGTACTTCCTTGTGAATTTTCATATTTTTTTTTATGTTTCTAGGAAAATGGCACTGATACTTTGACAGGAATGGCACTGAAACACCTGGTTGCTCTGGGTAGCATGTACATTATAACATGAATTCTTCCCATCCCTCATCACAGTATGGCTTTTCTTCTGTTAGTGCTCTTCTCCTTATTGCATTCCAAGAAGATGTGAGTTTGCTTCAATTTCCCTAATCATCAGTTATTTTTGATTATTTGTGAAATGAATTGTGTTCTTTGTATTTGAGGCTACAATTTGTTTGTAGTACGTAGTAATAAAAGGATTAGGGCATGTTGCTCATGTATCCTGCAGTTTAAGTGATTTGTGAATGTGTTCTCTAAGGTTGTCAATGGAGATTAAATTTCTTGTATAGAATGCTGCACCCTCAGGAGAACTGCAACAACAATTAATTCTTCCTTTCTGATTTGGAAGGTTTTGCTTTCTCTTTCTGGATTAAATTCTATGGCCAGGACTTCGAGTACTGTATGTTGAAAAGAGTTACAAGCCGTGTCTCCTTCTTGACCCTAGAAGCGAAGCTTGCAGCTTGTGAGCATCTGGGCACCATGTCAAGGATGGAGCTTGCCATGCTGTGCTGAGGTCCATTCCTCCTACTTATAGTCTATGAATGATTTTTATCATGAATAATTGGTGAACTTTTGAGGTTCTCAAAGCTGTTTTTCCAAATCTCTTCAGGGGTTAGCTGTGCCTTATGCTGTAAATGTGGTAAGCGACACTTAATAGTTTGTACGAGAGGGAACATTCTTTCACTACTGAGATTGAGCCCAGTGTTGATCGTGTTGGTTAATTTTGAACATGCTGGTGAGTTAATGTGACAAACATTTAGCTGAATACTTTTGTGTATGTTCGTTAGGAATATTAGCCAACAGAGTGTTTTCATTTATTTTATTTTTAACACCTTATTGTCTGGCTTCATTCTCAGGATGACTTGTCACTTAAAAGAAGTTGGTGGTGGTTTTTTCTTCAACCTGATGGAAGAATTGAAAAACAATCAGTATTCATTCTTTATCACATACTGGATAAAATTCACCAGTACACTTATTGTATCCCAGCTTTGTTGTTGTTATTAAGCAGCTGTGATGTTTACCCATTGCCTGTGCTCCTTATTGCTCTGTTCATCAGACTGTTTCCTTCTAATGCATGTGGTTCGGGGACATCAATGGACACCACATATCCTTTAAGGGTCACATCTCATTTTATTTACGGATGTTACCATTTACTTTTATATCTTCAAACTATCTCCATAATATATAATTTTGTGAGTAACTCCTTTCAGTTACTCAGTATTTAATGCACACTCTTTCAGGGTTTGGTTACTGCTGGAGGAAACTGGGCCTGGTGAGGGCCTGGTCTTTTATTTAAGGCTTTGTACCTTGACCTGCCTGCAGTGCCTCCATCTCCTGGCCTGCACCCTGTAAACACCTGTCCTGTTCCATAGCTCTGGTGAGTCCACATGTGACAGTTCAGATCTGCACCTGGGTGGAAAACATTCAGTCAATTTGAACTCTGTAATAAACTGACCTTCTCATACAGAGCTCCCCTGAGTGAGACAGGGGGCCTCAGCCATGTAGGGAGGAGCTCAGCAACCATTCCAGCTCTCTCCTGTCCAGTGTGGAGTGTGTGACACTTTCCTTAGAACTCACTGATGGTTGAGGCAACCTGGACTTGGCCTTTTTTAGCCCTGATTTCTGCTAGGTGCCATGGTGTCCTGCACCTCTGCCTGGACCATCTCTCTGACTTCAGATCTAAACAGAGATCTGAGCAGACTCAGTCTTCCTCTACAAGGCTCTAACTCTATGCTGAGGCTTCAGGTGAAATATCTGCAACCCTCAAATTCATCTTACATATGTTGAACCTGGAAATTCCACTTCTAAGGGTCATTATAAAAAATGAGATTGATAGACACCATATTCTCTTCTTAATCAGTTAAGGTGTGGACAGTTAGAAACCATGAATGCTCCACAGCACAGCTGCTGAGTTAATTATAAATGACAGCCACTAAAAATGCTGCAAGAAGGCCATGTCCTAGGCCATGTCCCTGATCTTTCCTGAGATGGAAGAGAACTTGTGTCCTGGCCTCTCTCCATGCAGCAGTGAAGAGACACAGGCCTGCACAGCAGGTGAGGACAGGAGAGAGGAGCTGGTCAATGGCAGACCTCTCATCCTGGGAGGGATGCCTTTGGGGATTTTCCATTGCGTTATTTATAGTGCTCCACTCAATATTACTTCTCTCCTATTCAATTTACTTAAGAATAAATAGTTGGTATTTTCTTGAATAGGTGAGTGGAAATGGATGACTTAATTTTCTTTTATCTGTAATGTATGATAAGCATATAGAAGAACATTCAAGCATCACTTTATAGATATACAAAATAAGGAGTCTTTTTATTCAGAAACGCAACACATCATTCATGATTAACTTGTAAACCCCCAACACATGAAGCCATGTGAATCCCGTTGTGGTGGGTGTCCTGCCCTCCCTACCTGAGAAGTCACTGTGCTCATCTGTGTCTGGTAGAGGACACCCAGAATCTTCTTCAGAGTCTCTTTTTCCAGCAAGGAGGACTTGAATCTTCCTGTGTTCAGGCCAAGCAGGGAGTGTGCAGCATGCAGAGGAGCCAGCACCTCCTCCCCTACACCCATTTGCACCACTGCATCCATACTTCAGCCCTGCAGGCCCAATAAGGCAGAGCCATGAGGGTGCAGCAAAGACTCTGACTCCTCAGCCCCAGAGGCCTCAACTCCTGGGTCCTGGCCTCGGTCTCCACCAGGCTCCAGGCTCTGCCCTGGATTGGACTTACCTAGTGGGCCAGACACACCATCAGTGCCTTGAGGCTAAGTCCATTTTCCACAGCGACACTTCCATTCTGCAAATTTTGATGCTTTCCTTTATAAATGAGGCTGAGGCATTGGAGACAAAACCCCACACTTTGGCATTACTTTTTCTTTTTCTTTTTCTTTTCCTTCTTCTTTGTTCTTGTCCTTGTCCTTGTCCTTGTCCTTCTGCTTCTCCTTCTCCTCCTTCTCCTTCTCCTTCTCCTCCTTCTCCTTCTCCTTCTCCTTCTCCTTCTCCTTCTCCTTCTCCTTCTTCTTCTTCTTCTTCTCCTTCTCCTTCTCCTTCTCCTTCTCCTTCTCCTTCTCCTTCTCCTTCTCCTTCTCCTTCTTCTTCTTCTTCTTCTTCTTCTTCTTCTTCTTCTTCTTCTTCTTCTTCTTCTTCTTCTCCTTCTCCTTCTCCTTCCCCTTCCCCTTCTCCTCCTCCTCCTCCTTCTTCTTCTTCTTCTTCATCTTTCTTCTCCTTCTCCTCCTCCTTCTCCTCCTTCTCATTCTCCTCCTCCTCCTCCTCCTCCTTCTTCTTCTTCTTCTTCTTTTTCTCCATCTTCTTTCTTCTCCTTCTCCTCCTCCTTCTTCTCCTTCTTCTTCTTCTTTTCCTCCTCCTCCTTCTCCTCCTCCTCTTCCTCTTCCTCTTCCTCCTCCTCCTCATCCTTCTTCTTCTTCTTCTTCTTCTTCTTCTTCTTCTTCTTCTTCTTCTTCTTCTTCTTCTTCTTCTTCTTCTTCCTATGCCACTTTGTCTTCATCTTTGTCATCTTTTTGGTTTGTTCAATGCTTTTAGCATATATTTAGAGATGTATTTTGGCAAAAATCTTTCCTTGTCTTTTCACCCCACAGTTAACTGAAGTTTTTACATGTTTCTACTGCAGTTCACACCCTATGTGTTTGAACATTCAGAATACCTTCTGCAGCTTAGTAGAATGAGTGAAGTAAAGCAGAAACTGAACTTGGGGACATTACTGTGCATTCCAACACCACGACTCATATCTTTCTACCTCAAAAAATATGGGCTTCAGTAGCAGCTGAGTCTGCCACAGACAAAATGAATTCCCTGATTTATATCAAAGAATCTCATTTCCTCTCAAACAAATTGTATCAGGTTTCCTATGGCCAAACTTGAAGAATTATTTCCAGTACATGAGAAGTTGCCACTGCTCCTGAAATCATGATGGAACTTTCTTGTAAATACATAGTCTAATCTACACCCTGGGGACAGAATCTAAGAGAGGCAGAGATGGCTGGCACAGAAAGAAACACCTCAAAATTGTCAACCAATAGCAGCAACAAGCAAGAACCAAGTTGTTGAGCTTTCAAAATTGGGTGATGGAATCATGTGGTGGATTGTTCCCTGGGTTTACTGAGGCAGCTCAGTAAATCTAGGTTGCTGCCTGGATCCCCCTTCCTTCAGTGCAATACAAACAGAAAGTAATGTACATGCATCATTTATTTGCATTATTCTATTGCAGTTATGAAATCTGTATTCATGAGAGCCCACATTTCTGCCATAGCAGACCCACCCACGGGAATTACCACCATGTCTTGTAAAGGGTCAGTTTATTTATACAAAATGCAGAGTAATGTTCTCAGCCTTGATTTTCCAGATGTGTTCATTTTCAGTCATTTCTTGAAGGGAAGCTAAACAATTTAGTTTGAGTACACTTCAAGTGTATTGCTGTGCTTCTGTGTGACATCCTTGCTGCCAGACCTGATGAAGGCAATGAGTGGGATCTGCTGGAGGTTTAGCTCCAGAGGGACACACTTTGCACAGCTGTGTCAGGCAGGGCTGCCCCTCACCTGACTGGCCACCCAGGCATCCAAATGCCCTTTCCCAGTGCTGTCCCTGGCTTTGGAGGTGCCAGATTGGAGTGGAGATGCCCAGAGCACCGGCTGGCCCTGGGGAAAAATTGTTACACCATGAGTTTTTCATCCTTAGCCCTGAACCTCTATGGGTCTGGGGCCAGGGCAGGGTTTCCCCCAGCTGCAGTGAACAGCATCCTCCAGACAGCTCTCCTGTGCATGCTCTAAATGGAGGCTAGGGAGGGTCCCAATTCCTTCGTGCTTCAGAAAGGACTTTGAATCAAACACTTGAATATTTTTGCAGCATCCTCTGTGGCAGAAAACTCTATTCTTCATCCTAGGTGTTCTAGGGAAGGCTGTGTAGAGCTCTGATGGGAGCTGCAGGACAGGACTGTGTTCTGCCCCACCTGTTCTCCCATTGTTATTCAGCACCTGCCTTAAAAGGTGCCAGTGGATGGGGAAACAGCATATCTCAGGGATGTGTGTCTGCATGAATCAAGTTTGGGAGGCTCAGTGTTTTCTGTGCTTGTTAGCCATGTCTGGTGATTCTCTTTGAGTTAGAGAAATTTGTCATTTCCCTCACCAAATGGCCTCATGAGACCTCTTTCATACTTGTAATAAAAACCATTTATCTGACTATTGGTTGTAAAGAAAAGTTTCCTGTTGTGTTTTTTGCATTATTGTTGTTTTTCAAATGCAATGAATCAGCACTTTGTAGCTCCCTTTATATCACTGAAATCAGGGAAAACCTTTTCTGACATGAAAAGATGAGTACATACACAATGGTCTCTATGTTTTCCCTGTAGAATTTGCTTCTCTAGGATTTTCTCTTCTATCAAAGAGCAGTAGCAGCCAGGCTTCTACAGGAATGTTTGGTCAAACAGAATCTGATGCACTGATATGAAAGACCCAAGGTAGGAAATCACAGTGAGAGAAAGGTCAGCGATGGGTGGGGACTAGCAGGAGAGAACAGGGGTATGGATGGGGCCAACACTGAGCAGAAAGCTGGAACTCGACAGATGTGAAGATTCTACCAATTGACGATGTGCTTATGTGTGACTCAACTGAACATGTGGAAACTAATGATATCTTAACTTAAAATTATCTTAGAAATTAATGTTTCAAAGAACTATAGATTTAAGAGTAGAAATGAAAACTGAGAGAAATAGAAGAGGCAAAGGGAAGGGGAAGTGAAGGGCAGGTGCTTTGCAGGACTTGACCCCTAAGTGGAGCTCAGGACACCTGCCATGGAGCCAGCAACAGACCTTCCTTGGAATTCCACCAGACCATGTATCTGCCCTTGATTTTCAGGTTGATCCTGGAGGTGGTGAGGTCATTGGAGGTGACGCTGGCACAAGATCTGTAAGTAGACCTTGAGCTCAGTCCGAGGTACCATGCCTCAGAAAAATCACCAACTGTCCTTGCTCCTTGCAGGCCCAAAAACCTCCTAGGGCCTGTCAGGGACAGCTCTGTGAACAAATGCAGCCCAGGAAATCTTCCCATTCTGCCTCATCCCACTCACTTCTGCATGCCTCTGTGTTGCAGGAAGACCCAAGTCTGAGAGTCTTTCCCCCTCTAAAGTGCCCCTTGTCCACCTCAGAAACCAACAGACCCAGGCCAATTCCTTCTCACTGTAGTTCTCATTTTCAGTGAGCTAGGCTTGGCCCTACTCAATCAGATTAGGTTGGGCTGGTTGTCCCACCTTCCTTAGCAGCACCTGCCAGAAGCCAAGAAGGGAAACTCTGATCCCAAAGAGGACAGGTGTAAGCAGCTCTACAGGTCTGGCCTCCTTCCCAAACTGCCCTCCCAGTGTATCCTGTGCACTAACCATAATGAGCCCTCACTGTGCTGTCAGAGGTTCCTGGACAGTGCTGTTACCACCTGTCCTCCTCTCTGCAGGAAGCCTGAAATGCAACTCCCTTTTCCACCCTTGTGGCCTGTTGCCTCTGTGAGAAAGAGAGTGGAGTCTGCAGTGTTACTCTAATCATGGGTGCTCCACAGGGGATTCCTCTATAACTATCTGAGAAGTGAGTGGACAGTGGGAGTGCATGCTGCCTTCCTTTCCTCCACCTTCAGTTCATATGCTGATGCACAACACCATTATGTGTGCCTTTGTGAGTCTCCCTTTACCCTCTTTTATGTCCATGTGTACAGAGGCCAAGAAGTTAGGCACATTCACCGTAATGTGGGTAGTACCTGGGCTGCTCTCCAGGGTGACTGTGTGGCCTTTATAGCATGGAACCACAAGAGACCAGTGTTTGTATCTGCTCTGGTCATTGCATCATGTTCAATGCCTGTTACACTGATGATTTAAGGCACCTACCAGCTCCATCCCCAATGTCTGTGTGGAACTTGGTCATCTGGCATTCCCCAGAGAGTCTTGCTCTGGTTACCATGGAAGTGCATGGAATGACAGAAAGCCATGTCCTTCAGAGTGAAGACAACAGCTCCACCCAAGTGATGTATCCTTGGCAGGAAGCAAAGCTTCCCCACGGGAAAGGAAGACCCGAAATGAAGCTAGGGTCCCCGGTCTAAGAAGACCTAGTTTTAGACCCAACTCCTCCTTCCTACTTCCCTTGTCAACTTAGACAAGACACCATGCATCTCAGGTCCTTTCCAGTGTGTCTCCCTGAACTATGGAGTTCATATTGGCATCCGCTTCCTAGGGACATCATCAGAGGTGAGAGATGACCCTTTTAAAGCTTGTGGGCTGGTGTCATGTGTACACAGTGTACAGAATTAGAGGTGAAATCCATGAAGGGGTGGGAGGGAGGTGAACACATTGCACACAGGCCTGGATGCTGCTTTATGGTGGTGGAAGTGACATGCACCTCCTGGACATGTTTCCCTGGTGGCATCATGAGGCGATAGAAGTTCATCAGATCAGCCATCATTATGTTCCCTAAGCATGTCAATTTCTTCTATGTATTGGTGCTGTGGCCCCAAATCAGGACCTCACACAGGCTAAGCAAGCACTAAGGATGTAGATGCACCCTCAAATCTACCAGCACTGTGCCTACATTCACACCTGTGTGAGTCACCACACCCATGGCCAGGGTGCTCAACTGCTGACAGCTCACCTTCTGATGGCCACCTCCTGAGTAGCTCATTCCTTAAGCGTGGGTCACACATAGTGAATTTTGTTCTGGTTTGTATTAGCCAGGCAGAAATTGAGCCCAGGTCCTCACATATGGTAGGCAAGTGCTCTAAACTGAGCTCTCTCCCCAATTCCTTACTTGTTCTTAATAACAGAACATGGCAGACGTGATGGGATGTGACTATCAAGGTTCACACATAAAATGACTGTGACCAACACCCTGCTGTCTCCCTCCTCTGTTCTTCCTTCCTTCCTCTCTGTTTTGTTTTTCCTTCCTCTTTAAATCTTCCCTGAAGAGAGGCTGTCTCTTTGCAGAAGAGTAACAGAGAGAGGAGACATCAGTCCTCCATCCTAACCGTGTTCCTGCCTGTTAGCAAGAGAGAGAGAGCCCGAGAACAGATTCTGCCACAGTTGTGTTTCCACTGAGCCTGCAGCCTGGTCAGGAGAAACTATGGTGGATCCCCCAGCAGCACCTCTTGAATTCCTAACCCAGAGAACCTGAAAGAAGTGAAGTTTACCTGTTGTGCCTAAGTTTGCAGCCACGCATTCATCAGTGGTCACTGATGCGCTATAGCAGATGTGAGGTTCTGCCTCCACCCCTGTCCCTGCTCCACTCCTCCCCTCCCTTATTCTCCCTAGGACTTCTGTTCTTGCTTCTCAAATCCTTCTGGATTAAACAGAATTTTGAATTTGAATCTCTAAATTGTTGGCCCTCTGTCTTCTGCCACACAGACTCAGCTCTGTGCAGCACTAGGGCTGACATGTCTCAGCTTCAGGTATCAGTTACAGCTCAATGGGCCTGTTCAGATACCCCATGAAGTGACCTCAGCCTCTGTGTTCCCTTGCTGTATTGGGATATAGCGCTAGGTCTTCTCTTCCACTACATTCTGCAGTGCTTTGTCCAAATGTCCATTGGGGGTGGAATAACACACATAGTCTTTTGCTGTGGAGATTCTATCATGCTTGGGGGTGAGGCACTAGAGGGTCACATGGGGTTCTCTTCACCTGGGCACTGTCCTCATACACACCCCCCTCTAATTTTATACCAACCCTCCTAAGACTGTAATCTTCCAATTACCTCACACTGCCATTGTCACCTGCAGCCCATTGGGCATATCAAGTCATGGACTTAGAACTCACCACTCATTGTCACCAATGCCTTGCCCTAAGCCTGTGCCACTTTATATGCCCACTTGGTTCAAAGACAATGGGAAATTTTTATAATATCCATCGAGTTCAGGAGCTACACCTTAGCTCACACTGAGGACCCCAAGTCTTCAGCTATTTCTTTGTAGGAAACCCAGTGGCCTCTCAATGAGTGATCAACCTAAACTCTCCCGCTGCCCAGCCACCTAATGGCAGAACAGAACAGACAAGACTTGGGGGAGTAACTTCAGCCTGGAGCATTTATAGCATGGAGCAACCAACCAGCTGACCTCTGTGAAGGCTGCAGGGGTTTTATACCAAGGCAGACCAGATCTGTTATTGAAGACCTTTCCCCCCAGCCTCTGAGGAGTCATGGAGAGCTCTTGGGTCCCCACCATTTTCCGGCCTGGGCATGAGCCTGGTAGATTCAAGTTCTGGGCTGGTTTTAACTACCTGGGACCTGATGCCACTGCTGTTTCCCAGTGCTCATTTCTCTCATTTATTTGCCTCCATGGCCATTATGTTTCTTTAATTATGTACACAAGGCCTCATTATTCTTAATCGGCCTGTGTTCATGTGTCTAGTTCTTTTACTGAACTACTGAGAAAGAACTGTCACTTATAGGTGGTGGCATGCTGAGCCAGACTTTATGGAAATTTATTCTGTCCAGAGAAGAGGACATAGGCAACCATATTCATGACATTGTATTGAAATAAACAACAGGGGAATTCAATGAACACCCTGCCTGCAACACTGCACTTTCTATTATAGGCTATAGACTTTACTTGGAAGACAGAGTGCCTCACATTTTAATGGTTGTATTATAACTACAATACTTTACTTTTGTGATTTTTTTCTGTTAAGCACTCATAAATTAAAATTAGTAATTTATCATTACAATATCTAAATTATAAACATGTGTGTGACACTCCCATGTTGCAGCTATCTAACAAAGAAAGCGTATTAGTCTCCTTCATATGAAATAGACATGAGATGAGCTATATGTAATTAAACGTATAGCAGTTTTGAGGTGTATGTGTCTATAAAGCTAGTGTCTATAAAGCTAGGAACAATATTAAGAAAATAAAGAAACCTAAGAACTGCAAAAAATTCCTGAATACTTTTGCTATGCCCCGCCAAGAGTCCATGAATACATGAATGAGAAATTGATGCAATCTGTCTGGATTTTCCCTTCTAAGACAAGGTGAGATTAAACAGTTACTTCCAACACACTATGGCCGAGAAGAAACAAAATTGCAGTGATATGGAAAATGCAGGACAGGTAAATTACAAGAACATACGATGAGTGGTGGCCAGGTGTAGGGAGCTGAGTGACAGCCCATTGCTGCTTCCCTGCCTCTCTCTCCTATGGGCACTGCGTCTGCCTACATTAACCATAATCCTTTCCTGCTTATGTCATGTATCTGGATATGACGGTGACCCTGTTGTATACACCCCTTTACCTCTTGCTGTCCCACCTCCCGCCGTTGGCCTATAAAAGATGTAATCACTTCTGGAATAAACAGAGGCTTGATTGGATTATTTCGACTTTCTTTCATCTCTCTTTGTCTCCCCCATGTCTTTTATTTAATCCCCATTCCCCCTCCAGGAGTTCTCCATGGATTGATCTGCAGTCTGGATCAAGTGGCGCTCAGCATGGGGGCTCCTGGCAAGGAAGCATTAACAAGGGAGCCTTTCGAGATAGCCAGCTTAAACTGAAAGTGAAACCAAATTGAACCAGGGACCTTGGCTGAGAAGTGAGCAAACTGAATCAAGGATTAAAGCTTAAAGCAACAAGACATTAAATTAAATACCAAGGCCTGTGCAGATGACTACCCAGCGTCCTGCCCGAGTCATGGTGAGTGAACGGCGACCCCTTCCCTTTCCTGGACATAGGTCAAGCGTTGAATGAACACAAAGTGTTTGTGGGAGGCCTTATAAAGGCATGAAAGACAAGAGGGGTAAGGGTTACAACAAAAGAATTATTGCAGTATTTTCAATTTATCCATAAGGTTTGCCCTAGAAGGTTCTATAGATACCAAGAGGTGGAATAGAGTAAGAGATGCTTTAAAAGATTATTATAGAGTTTTCGGTCCAGAAAAGGTTCCTGTGACCACCTTTGCATATTAGAATTTAATCTCTGACCTGCTTACCCAGAGGCATGCAGATCCTCAGATTGAGGAGACAGTCGCACAAGGTCTTATAGTGCTCCTACGATAGTGCCTGCCTCCAGCAAGCCTCATGGTGCTCTTAAAATGGCACTTGCTTCACTTTCACCACATCAGCATGGGTCCCTCCCCAAAATTGCGTTTCCGGTGATGGAAACAAAGGCACCTCCCCAAGATGGCGCCATACAGCCACAAGACTCATACACCATTCACAGTGGCTGCTTTAAAAAAAATTAAAGACAGCGGTTGCCCAATATGGCCTTACAGCTGCTTTCATTCTTGCTTTTTAAATTCTCTGGCTGACGGCTAGCTCACACCTACAGATTGGCAAAGATTGGCCCGAGTGACTTTATTGGGTGGCGATCATCTTTTGTAAAAATCAGAATATACAAAAAATTGCAAAGAAACTGCCAGGCGCAATACACAAGCGAGCAATGGGTTCGACCTTAATATGTTAATAGTAAAAGATGGCTATGTGTGCATAGAAGCTCAAAAAGAGCTTAATCCAACACTTTTCACTCAAATTGAAACAGCAGCTACTTGATCATGGAGAAAGCTGCCTACAAAAGATAATATAAGCTTCTCTCTCACTAGCATTAAGCAAGGCCCAGATAAAACCTTTTCAGAGTTTGATTGTTTGATTGCTGCTGCTAGTGGAACCTTTGGCCACGCTGATGCAGGCACTGATTTTGTTGAACAGCTGGCTTTTAAAGTGCCGGCACCATCTGCTTGGCCGCTATCAGACCTCATAAAAATAGAACAGGCCTGACAGAATATATACACCTTTGCTGTGACTGCTGCCTTGCAGGGGTTTGCAGTTGGACAATTCTTGTCTCAGAAGCATGAACAGGACTGTTCTGCCTGTAGAGAGACTGGTCATTTTACAAAAAAGACTCCAGAGGTGGAGATTGCAATGTCAATTACTTTGACTCATTTAACTGATCAGAGTGATATTGGTCTTGTCTCTTAAGTTTAATTTCAGCATATGTAAGGATGGGGACAACTGCTAAAAAAATGAGACACACTATGGTAGTTATTATTGTCTTCTCCAATGTCAGATCTTAAAAACCTAAGGAGCCTTCATCATCCTGTAATGATTTGATTAGTTCTATAATATGCAGTGTGTATTTAATGTGCTTAAAGATGGACACAACTGTTTGGAGGAAACTAGAGACAATTAAGTAAACAGTAAAGATCTCCAGTAGACTTGCTTTGAAATCTGTATTTCTTTAAATCTTTTTTTTAAAAACTGTTTTGTTCTGTTTTGATATGTTTGGTATTGCCCTCTTTGGGATGAGGAACAAGTGTATAGGACTAATAACCACCTTACTGTGTTTTTGTAGGATCATTGAGCAGAACTGTTGGCAGTGTCACTGTTTGAATGTCACTTTACATGCTTTGGTTTTGTAACCTAAACAGCTATTTCTAAGATGACAATATGTAACTTATTAACTGTTGATTTCTTACCATTTATTTTTCTGTAATTCTGTATTAAGATCACTAGAAAACAAGCCAGACAGGTAATAAAAAATTGCCTTTCTTGTGCAATGCACCTCCCAATGCCACACTTTGAGGTTAATCCTAGAGGACAATCCTCAATGCAGTATGGCAAATGGATGTCACCCACTTTCCTGAGTTTGGCAATCTTAAAAATGTTCATGTAACTATATATATTTTTAATGGTTTCATTTATACCTCTCCCCAGACTGGCAAAGCTACCAAAAGTTATTAGCCATATATTAACTACCTAATCAGTTGTGAGATGCCCACAACAATTAAAGATAATGGTCCAGACTATGCTAGTTCTGCCTTTGCTCATTTCTGTCAACATCTTAATATTGATCATATAAAAGGCATACCTTATAACCCTCAAGGTCAAGACATAGTTAAAAGGGCACATCTCTCCCTAAAATTCACTATTGATAAAATGAAAAAGGAGAAATGGTACTCCACAAGGAGGACACCTAAAAATATTCTATCTCATGCCTTATTCATCATTAATTTTTAAAAATTTGGATGCTTCTGGACAGTCAGCAGCCATGCATTTTTGGCATACTGAAACACAAAAGCAATTTGCTTCTGCACTATAGAGAGACCCCCTAACTAATTCAGGGCATGGTCCTGATCCCATTCTCATATGGAGACGCAGTTCAGTGTGTGTTTACTCTCAACAAGATAGAGAAGCTAGATGGCTACCTGAATGCCTCGTAAAATAAGTAGACAGTTCTTCAAAGACCCCATGCAATGCCCAGGAATAATGTCATTTCCTGAGGCACAATCCCCTGTGTTCTCTTACAGGTTACACAACTCCCCAGAGCCTTATGCTGCCTAGTCAGCCTTCTCCTTGAGCTGTACCACACCTATGGTGGATTTCAACCCCTGCCAAACAGACTACAAGTGCTGACAGCCATGCATAGAACCACATGACTGTGGAAGAGGCTCTTCTTGGTCTGGAGGAACATACAGCAGCCAAATAGACTGTGTCCAGTGTTATGCAAAGCATGCTCTAAGACATAGGAGAATGACTTCATACAGAGACAAGAACAAATGGCTGTCAACCCCTTCTCCTCGATATTTGTGTGTGGGAGAGAGTTTTTCCCTTACCTAGTGCCCCTTTTGGGTCCCCTAGCTGCCCTATTGCTTCTCCTTTCTGTGAGTCCTTGTATTTTTCAGAGGATTATGATGTTCATTAATAACCAGATAGATGCGTTTATGGCAAAGCCCATTCAGGTACACTATCATCAGCTGGAGATGGAAGATCAATAAATCTACTGGGATGGAATTCCCACGAGTGGCCCATATGATGATGCAGCCTAACTGCCCTGGGGCAATGGACAGGCAGTCAGTGATGGGCAACTAGGACATGCATGTAAATTCCAACGGCCACCTAAGACAGGCACAGGACCAACTGCTGTTCTGCAAGCCCATGAGTGGTAAGGCCTGTTTGGGTTCATGCAATGAGGTCCTTGACCTAAGACATACACTGTCCAACAGGGCCTGCCATACTCTTGATTAAATAATATAAAAAGGGAGGAAATGTAGGGAGCCGAGTGACAGCTCATTGCTGCCTCCCTGGCTCTCTCTCCTATGGGCACTGCGTCTGCCTACATTAACCATAATCCTCTCCTGCTTATGTCATGTATCTGGATGTGATGGTGACCCTGTTGTATTCACCCCTTAACCTCTTCCTGTCCCACCTCCTGACCTTGGCCTATAAAAGATGTAATCACTTCCAGAATAAACAGAGGCTTGATCGGATTATTTCGACTTGCTTTCATCTCTCTTTGTCTCCCCCATGTCTTTTATTTAATCCCCAGTCACCCTCCAGGAGATCTCCACAGATTGATCTGCAGGCTGGATCAGCCAGGATCTAGTAGGAAGGAAAAGAAAAGAAAATAAATTTACATAGCAAGTTGATGAAAATATTCTGGAAGAGAACACTGGTGAAGGTTTCACAATATGGAGAATGCACTTAATTCTACAAACTTGTCAACTGAAACAAGACTAAAGTCTTAAATTTTATTTATAATGATTCTATTACTGGCATATCTCTGGAAAATAAGAGTAGCAGTACATAGAATAATAAGTAAATCTAGACAAGAGAGGAATGGCAGGTGTGGGTCAAGATCTACTCTCAGGAAAAGCTCAAGAGGTGATTCCTGCAAGTGTGGGTGATTCCCCAGGAGGTTCAGCTCTGCAGCAGGTGGAGAATTGGAAACATGTGCCAGCTCTTGCTGTGGGGCCAGAACTGGAGTTCTGCAGTTGCAATTTCAGCATGCACTGGAATTGCCTCTGCAGTTGCAGGAGGAGAAAACATCACTGACCTTCCAGGGACTTCTCAGGGTCAGATCTTCCCACTACCTGTCAGAGTCAGCTGTGTGCATGAACAAACCCCCAATAAAGCCTCCCAGACTGCATCCCTACACTGACTGTTGAGGGGATCATATTCCTGGGCCTCCCATCAACTGGGCACATTGCTGAGTTCCCTAGCACATTCCCTCCCCTCAAGGCCACAACCCACATCCCAGGGCTCCTTAAATTGTGTCTTAGGCTGCATGGCCTTAGGAGACTCCAGATGGTCCATGAGAAGCGTGAGCTGGTGATCCACCTTGGAATTCAGGCCCAGTGAGGAGTCAAGTACAGGAGATATGGACCTGGGGCAGACAGGGAGGCAGGAGAGTGAGAGGTCTGGCCTCTCTTCTCACACTACCTACACAGATTACCTTAGAGAGGGGCACATGGGTCACTAGCCCAGCAAGTGCAGTGTCTGCTACCACCCTCTCCCAAGTACAGTGTGGCAGTGTGGACCTTGGGATCCCTGAGAGGGTGACAGAATGCTGTGTGGGAAGCAGTCCTTGCTTACAGGTATGACACCACTCCCTTCAGGGAGTGTCCACTTCAGGGAGGCCTGACACAGTGTCTCCCTGCCCTTCCCCACTGCAGATCAGCTCAACAAAGACACAGACTGATATCTGCCATGTGTTTGCACTCGAGGGCTCAGAGCTGGTGCTTCATGAATATCTGAGAGTGAGGGGTCATTGGTGTCTATCATGGCTTTCTACAGTGTCTAGGACAGGCAAAGATCTGTTGCCCAGTTCTCTTTGCCTCTGTAGAACTCCTCCTGCATGGTCTATACCCACATCTAGGGAGGCCTGGGTGACAGAAAAATTTCCTTGAGGTGAACAATATCTGTTCTGCTGCCAGGGCTGACTCTGTGGCCTCCAAAGAACAGCAAAACTCAAACAGGCAGTGATTGCACCTGTTCTGCTTACAGGATCATGGACAATACTCAGAACAGTGTCTTCACACACGGTGTCTTCATGTGTATTTGTGGTCTGATGACACCCAAACACATTCCAATGATACCTGTGGGCCATAGACACTTTGCCATCCCCAAGAATTCCTGCCCTGGGCACACCCCAAACCCCATAGAATAACTCTCTATTCTCCTTTCCAATGAAAAGAACAGTTTTCCCCAAGTGTGGGTCAGTGAAGAGGGGTGAAAGGTCATTCTTGGGAATCAGCACAGTCTCTGTAGCAGGACTTCATGGGACCAAGGCCATAGCTAATCCCTTTCCATGGAGCCCCCATTTCATTCTCAGTGACAGTTCACGCTGGATCCACTCAGCACCCTACAGTTCAGTGTTGTAAACCAAGGCTGAGGTGCTTGCACATGGCCAGGACCTGAATACACAGGTGGCCAAGTCCCACAGGGCTGCTCAGGTAAGAAATTTCCTTCCCAGTATCTGAACTTGTCCTGGATCAGTGTCTTGAGTGGCTGGTGGTTGAGCCTAGGAATACCTGTTGTGGGCTTCCTCTTGTCACTGGGCGACTCTGGCCTGGAACCAATGAGTCCTGGCCTGAGCTGCCCATGATAGTTGGGTGTTTCCAGGTGAGCTTCCTGAAGCATCTGGGCCAAGTGAACCATCCTTTCATACGTTCCCACTTGGTTCCCTGACATGGGGTCCTGATGCTGGGGCCATGAGCCCTGGGAAAGCAGCACAGTGTTCCCTGTTCACTCTCTCAAGCCAGACATCTATGGAGGCCAGCTGTCACCAGACCATGGTACCTGGTGAACAGAGCCTTCAGAGCTCCATTTGAACTTGTCATCAGTGGAGTGAGGTCATGTGCTGGGGTCCACAGTTGAGCCACCTACTCTGATGCCTCCATTTTTATTGTGAGCTAATCTGTCTCCTCCTTAGAAACAGCAAGTTCAAAAAGTACAAAAATGTGTGTGTGTGTTTAGACTTTGCTAAAATTTGAAGATTTTAATGCAACAAACACGCAGATGCTTCAGATATGGCAGGCAGGGTGCCATACACATTTTTTCCATCCAAAAGATCCTTTCCCTTGAGGATGAGGTGCACAGAATCTTCACTTAGAGATTTCTCAAATTTTGTTTTGACTGTCTTTTCTGGGCTTATGTTAGTTTCATGTTGATTTCATTAAGGAGTATGGAGATGTTCCCAAAATGCCCATAATAATTTTCCTTGAAGGATATGAAATGTTTCATGTTATAACACCCATGTGTCCAGGGGAGGAGAATTCATTGCAAAATTTACTCTCACATGCCTATGAATGATCACTTATTCATTTGTAGATGTTTACCTCAGCCTCACACAGTAGTACTCTGTTCTCTGACCTCCTGTGAGGAGGGACAGCATGTGGTGAGGGCAAGGGGAGGCTTTGAAAGGCTGTGGACATCATCATCCATGCTGATGAAGGACACATGGGCATCCATCCTGTGGAACTTGTCTCATAGCCACTGCTATCACTTCCTGTCCTCCCATCCCAAGCAGACCATGTGCTTTGTGTCCCTGCTGGGTAGTTTGTGTTTCCCAGAGGTGATGGCACTGAGCCTGTTCACTGTTGATGCTTTTGGTTGGTCTCCTTCAAGCAGTGTCTCTGTGCTGGGCTCTCCACATACTGCTTCTTATTGGTGGTGGAGCCACCACGCACTCTCATGGGGCTGAACCCACCAACTGTAACTTGTTCATGCATCTGTCACCCATCTTCTGATCCCATTTGTTCTGTTTCTGGGTTGGCCCTGCAAAGCCAGCTGCCACAGCCATTCTTTTACATAGTCTTGATTGGACATAGACTTTTATTTCCAAAAAAAAAAAAAAAGGACTTAGATGTGAAATTGCCAGATTATATGTCTTGTGTATGGTTAACTTACAAACTGTTAAGGTACTCTTGGAAGCAATTTTAAAATCAGAGTTACATTGTTGTTTTCTTTTTGGTACTGGCGATTGAACTTATGACCTCTAGTTTGCCAAGTGGGCACTTATACTGACAGCTGAATTAAACCCCCATCCCTGTTTTCTTATTTTGTTTTGCTTTGCTTTTTTGTGTTTTATATGCTATGTTATGTTATGTTATGTTATGTTATGTTATGTTACACTATATTTTGTGTTGGTGAGGATTTTGAGTCTCCTTCAGTGTATTTTCGGTACTTTCTCATTCATTTTGAATAACTCACCTGATAAACTACAAGAATATCACATAATCCTGGGTAATTTAATTTTGGAAGAAATTTAAAAAGGAAACAAGAGCCAGGTTCGGTAGTAAACATCTCTAATGCCAGAAGTTACAAGGCTGAGGCAGCAAGATTGCTGTGAGTTGAGGTGTTCCTGGGCTACAATGTGAGTTCAATGAAAGCCTACGCTTCATAGCAAAACCCTGTCTCAAAAATAAATAAATAAATCAAAATAAAAATTACATTAAAAAAGGTTTAAAAAGAGACAAAATCATCCATAAATAGACAAATCAAATCTTTGTTAATTTTTCTTACATATGTACTTTAGTTAGCACACCGAGCATTAGGTTTACCATGAGGTAGACATTGATTGCCGCCAAGAAGTTGAAATGTTTCAATTTTTTTGACCTTTTAACTGAGATGAATGTAGATATGCTACTGCATATACACTCTTAGGATTTGGAGAGCTTAGTATAAAGAGAAATTGATGGGTTTTTTATTTTTGTACTAAATTTATATATGGAAGTAGGATTTGAGCAAAGGATTACTGTTTTTTTACAAGACTTTCTTGTCTTATTTAAATGTAACTCAAGTACATATTAATAAGGACCACATAAAAGATGCTATTGTTAAGTCTATAAATGGATAACATATGGTGATTTTTTTTTTGTCTTTTTCCTTTTTATTGGTACCAGGGATCAAACTCACGACTGCCTGCTTTCAAGGCAGGCACTTATGCCGCTGAGCTAAATCCCCAGCCCCTATAAATGGATAACATATGGAAGAATAATGAGAGAATAACATTGGCTAATGTACTGTGCACAATAATTTCTTGGATTTATTGATCTATATTTTCATATATTTGTAAAATATTTGCTTTTACAAATTTTAAAGCATGATCTCACTAAGATTGTGAGTTTCCCAGGCCAGGCTTAAACCTTTCCTTATTCAATCTCCCTACCATTTCCAGAGTGCTAGGATTGAAGGTGTACATTACCTTGAGTTGGTAATCTTTAGTAATTTTGTGCATTCATAGAATTAAATATTTGGTTTTGATCTTTAGACACTTTGCAGAAAGAATGGATCTAGTTAAGCTATCTAGTTAAGCTTTCTAACTGGCAGTTTCTATCACAGTAAGTAGGATTGAAAATCCCATTAACACTGTTGGTAGGCTCTCTGTTTGTAAATGTGTTCATCTTGCACTTCAGAATATCACTGCAAATGCCTTCTGCACTGGGACTGAAGCTTGGTGTCTTGAAGCACATTGTTTTTTTTTTTTTTAATCCCTCGTGGATTTTGATGATTGTTTGAAGTCAAGCTACAAGAAAATTGTGAAACTTAATACTTCTTGGGGTACACTGCCCTCCCCAAGGCCAGGCCAGTGTAAAATATTATTTTTTTTACCGTCAAAATTTCCAAGGTTTTTGGTTTCACATTCAGCTCATTGAATACTGAGGTACGTACTTAGCTCCATGACCTTTCACATATAAAATTCTTTTAATTTTCATCCAGGTTCTGGAAAAGTGGCTATATTTCTGAGGCTGTCCTTAAATTTGTGATGTTTCTGCCTCAGCCTTCCAGACTGTTGGCATTACAAGCCACACCACCATACCTGGTTTCATCATAGTGTTGTTAAAAACTCATTGTCTGAGCAAGGAATGGTGAAAATGCCTGCAATGCCTGCACTCAGGAGGCTGAGGTAGCAGGATTCCTGGGAGTTCCAGACAAGCCTGTAACACACTCTGAGTTCACTTCAGGCCAGAGCTACAGAGGAAGACCTTGACCAAAAAAAGAAAAAGAAAAAGGAAGAAAACTAAATGAAAGGGAAGTAAAGGAAAGAGGAAGAGAATGGAAAGGGTATAGGAGGGGAGGGGAGGAGAAGGGAAGGGGAGGGGGAAGAGGGAAGGGGAGGGAAGTGAAGGGAAGGGAAGGAAAGGAAAGGAAAGGAAAGGAAAGGAAAGGAAAGGAAAGGAAAGGAAAGGAAATAGGAGAAACAAAACAAAATTCCTGGTGAGTGTGTGAGTTAGTCTCTACTGAGCTGGCCGTTTTAATCTGTGGTCCAGTTCTTGCAGTATAGGACCCTTTTGACTGCTGTCACTTTATTATATACCAGAAAACTATGTATTTTGTTGTCTCTATCTTTAATGTTCTTTCTATGGCTATAGGATGACTCTTTGTCCTTTCCTGTGAATTTTTGTATTGTTTTTTATATTTCTAAGAAAATGGCACTGATATTTTGACAGGAATGGCATTTAAACAACTTGTTGCTCTGGGCAGCATGTACATTATAACAACATGAGTTCTTCCCATCCACCATCACAGTCTGTCTTTTCTTCTCTTAGTGCCACTTCACTCATTGCTTCCGTTTCTACAATTTTCCAAGAACAGGTGAATTTGGTTTAAATTTTACATAAGCATTAATTCTTTTTGATGAATTATGAAATGAATTGTGTTACTTGTATTTGGAGCTGCAGTTTATTTGAAGCACACAGATATGAATTGATTATGACATGTGCATTCTATACCCTGCAACTGAAGTTATTTGTGAATTTATTATAAAGTTTTTCGGTTGAGTTTTAAGTTTCTTACATGAATGGTTGTGTCCTCAGGAAACAGTGACAACTCTTAATTCTTCCTTTCTGATTTTGTAAACCTTTGAGTTCTTATTGTTGACTAAATTCTAGGACTAGGACTTCAAGTAGTGTGTTGAAAAAGTCCAAAGCCTGGTCTCCTTCCTGATCCAAGAAGCAAAGCTTGCAGCTTGTCGCACTCTGAGCATGATTTCAGGGATGGGCTTGTTATGTGTATTCTTTGCTGTGCTGACATTCGTTCCTCCTACACATGGTGTGTGAATGGTTCTTATCATGAAGGGATGGTGAACTTTTGAATTTCTCAAAGTCATTTTTCCAAGTCTCTCTTGTGCCTCTTGCTGTCAATATGGCAAGAGACACTGAGTGATTTGTGCAAGTGGAACCATTCTAACACGACTGAGAGCGAACCTAGTGCTCATTGGGGTGCTTAACTTTTGCATGTGCTGG
Source organism: Cavia porcellus (assembly GCF_034190915.1). Classification (NCBI taxonomy): domain Eukaryota; kingdom Metazoa; phylum Chordata; class Mammalia; order Rodentia; family Caviidae; genus Cavia; species Cavia porcellus. Next base: position 9,517,299 of record NW_026947515.1, read on the forward strand.
TGAATTTAACTGATGAGATTTAGGTGAATATTTTTGTGTATGTTCATTAAAAGTATTGGCCATTAGAGTAATACCATTTTTAAATACATTATGGTCTGGCTTTGTCATCAGGGTGAATTTGTCATCTGAAAGGAATTGGTGGTGATTCCCTTCACTTGAAAGATGTTGAAAAATGATTAGTATTTATTCTTTTTCAAAAATTTTTTTGAAGGTAGTAAAATACAAAGAGCAAACAGAACAAAGCAATTTGAGACAATACAGTGAAATTGGTATAGAACTTCACAGCAGGGTTCCATGATAACAGTAATAGGTACCACAGTATAACTCATTATCTTCACAATAGATTTCCATTCAATTAGTTATAGTGAAATCCAACCAACCACAGAATATTTAAAAAACTCTCAAAAGATGATATTGAATAGAGCAAAGCAATTAATCAAAACAAACAAAAGATTAAAGCCAATATTTGTTTTCAAACACAAGATAGATGGAAATCCCCCATATCTTCTGTAATGCACACAGTCATCTTCCCAAGAGATGCTCAGCACTTTGCCTCTCGTTGCTAAGGAAGGGTGGGCAAGTGGGATGTATGTTTCTCGGTCCATGCACCAGTAGACTCATGGGAAATACTGACTGGTTCTTCTCCTGGCTTGCACCAGGGGTGCTTCCCAGGAAGGCAGGAGAATTGTTTTCTTGTTCAGCTGCCTAAGTCCCAACATGGCCAGATCCAGTATTTATTCTTTACTATACACTTCATACAAATCAGCAGGGCATTTATCATATCCTGGTGTTTGTTGTTGTTATTAAGCAGTTATGATTGTTGATGCACTGCCTGTGTTTGTTAATGCTATGTCAAATGGTGTGTTTACTCCTGAGGGTGTGGGTCAGGGACACCAAAAAAGATCATGTACTGATTAAGGCTCATGTCACATTTTTCTTAGGGATGTAGCAATTTACTTTTGAATCCTCAAACTATCCCTACAGTATATATTTTTGTGAGTAATCTGTTAAGTTATTTAGTCTTTTAAAGCACATTGTTGCAGGGTGCAGTTACTCCTGGAGGACACTGGGGCAGGCTAGGGCCAGGCCTCTTATTTCAGGCTTTGTACACTTACCTGCCTGCAGTGTCCCCACCTCAGGACCTGCTGCCTGTAAACACCTGTCCTGCTCCACAGCTGTGGTGAATCCACATGTGGCAGTTGAGATCTAACTTGGATGGAAGACATTCAGTCAAGGTAGGCTCTGTAACATGTTGATATTCTTGTATAGAGTTCCCCTGAGTGAGACAGTGGACCTCAGGCCTGCAAGCAGGAGCTTTGGCAGCAGGGCTGCAACAACCCGCTCTTATCCAGCATGAAGTATATGCTGTTTCCTGAGAAGGTGACTGATGGATCAGGAGTCCTGGACCTAAGCCTTTCTTGACCATAATACACTACTAGGTGCCATGGTATCCTCCACATCTGCATGGTCCGTCTTTCCTGACTTCGGATCTCCACAGAGATCTGAGCAGCCTCGGGCTTCCCCTTCCAGGCTCCAACTTAATGCTGAGCTTTAGTGTGAATTTTATGATCAGGAAATTCAATTTATATACATTTAACCTGGAAATTCCACTTCTATGACCTCATTATAAAAAATGAGATTGGGAGACACCTGTGATCTCTTCTTATTCAGTTAAGAGTGTGGATAGTTAGAAACTGTGAGTGTACCACAGCAGAGCTGCTGAATCAATTATGAAATTACAGTCACAGAAAAATGCTGAAAGAAAGCCATGTCCCAGGCCATGTCTTGGATCCTACCTGAGATGATGGTAGAGCTCATGGCCTGGACATGTCTCCACCCAGCAATGAAGAGATACAGGCCCAAATAGCAGGCAAGGATAGGAGAGAGCAGCTCCTGGAGGGCAGACCAGTGATCCTGGGAGGAAAGCCTTTGTGGTGTTATTTTTTCCATTTTTACATTCCATTGCATTATTTATAGTGTTCTATTCAATATTCCTTTTATTCAATTCAGTTGATATTTAATAGTGGCTAATTTCTTTAACAGGTATGTGAAAATGGATTATTTATTTTCCATATGTAATGAAAATTATGCACAATACAGACACTTCAAATATCACTCTATATATAAAAAAGGAGCTTGGTATTCAGTAAACCAACACATTGTTCATGACTAACTTTTAAAAACTCCAACACATAAAGCCATAAGGATCCTGCTGTGGTGGGTTTCCTTGCCCTCCCCACATTAGAAGCCACCGTGCTCACCTGTGTCTGCTACTGCCATAGGATAGCAAGAGTTTTTCTTCAGAGTCTAATTTTCCAGCAAGGAAGTCCTGAATCTTCTTGCTTTCAGGCAGCACAGGGAGTGTGCAGCTTGTACAGGAGCCTAGCACTGCCTGCCTTACACCCTTTTCCCCCACCTCATCCGTGCTGTAGCCCTGCAGGCAAGGGAAGGCAGAGCAGCCAGGACACAGCAAAAACTCTGCTTCCTCAGCCTCAGGGGCCTCAGTTTCTGGGTTCTGCTCTCAGCCTCCAACAGGATTCAGGTGCTATTCTGAATTCATCTGGCTTAGTGGGATGGGCACCCACTCTGCACCTCTGGGGATAAAGACCACGAAGACCACTGTCTTCAGTGACCCTTCTACTCTGCAAATTTTGCTCCTATCTTTGAGACTGAGGCACTGGCATTGAAACAAAACATATTGTAATTACATTTCTTTTTCTTCTTTTTTTCTGATTTTGTTGTTTATTTAAGCATATATTTAGAACTGCATTTTGCCAAAAAACATTTCCTTGTCTTTTCACTCCTCAGTTGACAGAAATTTTTACAGATTTCTACTGTACTTCAAATCTGATGTGCTTGAATGCTGAGAATACACTCTTCAGCTTGGTAGAAGAGGGAAACAAAGCAGAAACTGAACTTGGGGATACTGCTGTGCCTTCCAGCATTTTGTACAGCAAACCCAGACTCATTCCTCTTTACCCCCAAAATATGGGCTTTAGTACCAACTGAATCTGCTACTGAAAAATGAATTTCCTGTATTTACTTCAAACAAACTCATTTTCCCTCAATTGGCTAAGCACATTGTCTAAGTATTCTTTTGCCCAAACCTCAAAAATAATTTCCAGTAAACAAGAGGCTGTCACCCATCCTGAAATCATGATGATATTTTATGTAAACACACAGTCTGATTCACACACTGGCAGCCATGAGCTGAGAGGGTCAGAGATGGCTTGTGCAGATAGAAACACCTCAAAATTGTCAACCAGCAGCAACACCATCAAGCAGGAAGCAGAGCTGCTGAAGCCTCACATTTGGGTGATAGTATCGTCTGGCAGGTTTTGCATTGGGTTTCCTGAGGTGGCTCAATAAATCTAGGTTGCTGCTGGGATTTTCCTTCCTGAGTGCAGTGCCAAAGGAAAATCATGTACATGTAGCATTTAATTGGAGTTTTCCTTTTGCAATTGTGAAACCTGTAGGCATGAGGTTTCACACCTCTGCCATTGCAGACTCACACACAGGCATTATTTCCATGACTTGTAAAGGATCAGCATATTTACACAACATGCAGAGTGCTGCTCTCAGCCTTGTTTTTCTCAGACTTGTGCATTTTCAATCATTTCTTCAAAGGGAGCTAAACGAGTCTGAGCAAAATTCAACGGTGTTGCCATGCTTCTGTGTGACGTCCTTGCTGACAGACCTGAGGAAGGAAGTGGGGAGGACCTGCTGGAGGTTCAGCTCCAGAGGGATACTCTTTGCTCAGCTGTGTCAGGCAGGGCTGCCCTCACCTGACTGGCCACTCTGGCATCCAAATGCCCTCGTCCGGTGTTGTCCCTGTTGTCAGGAAGCACTGGTTTACAGTGTAGACTCCCAGGGCACTGGCTGGCCCTTGGAAAACCTTGCTGTGCCAGGAGTTTTTCATCCCTAGATCTGCACCTTTATGGTCCAGGGCAGAGTTCCCTCCAACAGTCATGCACTACATCCTCCAAACAGCTCTCCTGTGCATGCTCTATGTGGAGGCAGGGAGGGTCCCAGTTCCTTCCTGCTTCAAACAGCACTGCGAATCAAACTCTTGAAAATAAATCTTGAAAATGTTTGCAACATTTTGTGTTGGATAAACCTCTTTTATTAGTCCTGTGAGGTCTAAGGACGGTTCTGTATATAGCTGTGACGCGAGCTGTGTTACAGGACTCTGCTCTGTTACCCATTTTCCCTCCAGTGCTGTTCACCTCCTGCCTTAAAATGTGCCATTGAATGGGGGCACAGCACATCTCAGTAATTTGTGCCTACATGAATCAGCTTTGGGAGGCTGTTTCCTGTGCCTGTTGTCCACAAGTGGTGATTTCCTTTTGAATTACAAGACTTTCTCACTCCTCTCAACAAATGCACTGGTGAGACCTCTTTTACTCCAGTAATTCAAATCGATGTCCGGGGAAGCACTTTCATCACCAATCAGAGAACTAAACAATGAACCAATCACAGATGCTAGGTTTAGCTGCCTTTGTGACTTCATGAGGCTTTGGGGGGGGGACACCCAGATATAAATCATAACACTTTCTAAAGTAAATGCACTAAAGATGTCTTTGTTCTGGACTAGAAGATAATAACTTGCCTTAGTCCAAGTTTTTATCTTATTTACTTTATTTTATTAATGTATTTTTTGAGACAAGGTCTCACTGTGCAGCTCAGGCTGACCTTCAATTCACTGTGTAAAGTAGGCTGACCTAGAACTTGCAACAATCCTCCTGACTCAGCCTCATAAGTGCCAGGATTACATGCATGTAATCACACCCAGATAGTGTTTGTTACGTTGTATTTTTTGATTTACTTGAGACTACTCAATTTAGTTATCCTTGTTATCCTACAGTATACAAAAATACATGTGATACATTACAAAATGTGATAAAATACAAAAATAAATGTGATAAAATATAAGCCCAATGTAAACAACTTAGCAACTTAACAAGGCCCTGTATGGAAATAAATTATGTTAAAAGGAACAAGGCAAAATTTCAATCTCCAGTACAGCAAAAAATAAATAAATCTATAAATGAACAAAATTTCTGATAAATAAATCTATAAGTAAATAAACCTGCTTAGAAATAAACCTATAAATAAACAAAATTGCTTGTAAGTAAATCTATAAGTAAACAAAATATGGTGGGTAGCTCAGATGAGAAGTGGTTTAAAAGCAATTTTATTTCATTATAATTGATATATAATGAACTTACAGGTTTAAACTACAAAATTGGATGAATCTTGACATGGGCCAGGGATATAGCTCAGAGCCAAAGTACTCCCTGGCAAGCACAGTGTCCTGAATTTGGTTCCTGTTGCCAAAAGCAAAACAAAATGAAAACTAAAAAACAAACAAAAAATCCACTAGGAATCTTGACATACATGAGGCCCTTGAAAATTGTCACCCCAGTGGTAATACATGCATCACCTTCACATTTTCCTTATGGCTCCTTACAATTGCCTCCTTCCATCCTAAGCAATGCATTTGCTTTTTGTCTCTGGGAGACACTGTATTTTCTAGAGGTCACAGGTCTGTAACCACCCAGGATGCAAGGAGTTTTTTTGTTGGATTTTGTGTTTGTTTTCATTTTGGGAGAGCTGGTAGGGTTTATTCAATCCCATAACCATGTTAGATTTCCAGTGTGCTACTCCTTGTCAGTGGCTGAGCCATCACATCCCACTGTGTGGATGAACCACAGATCCTCATGTGTCCATCAGTTGAGGCCCTGTGTTGTGTTTCCAGTTTTGACCTTAAAAATAAATTTGCTGCAGTCATTCTTGTGTTTGTATAGCTGTAGCACTGATTTCCCAGGGGAAGATACTTAGTGTGAAGTTGAATATTTCATGTCTTGCATGTTTAACTCAGAAATTTTTTAGCTGTCTTTCAAAGTAGTTGTTCAAAGCAGAGTTAAGATTTCTGGCTTTTCCTATGTTTTTGAACCCTGTTCTTATAATTTTCAGTTTTTTGAGTTGATTTTATAAAATTTACCTAAGGAAAAGTTGTTTCTATTACATAAAATTCAGCATTTTTTGCCTATAGATAGAATTTTAAAGATGGAAAAACCCCAAAATACTGTATATCTGCACATATGTATATCACTTGTAATTTTAACATCACAAAACTTCTGCTATGTGATGATTAATCTTCATTGTCAACTTGACAGGCTTGAGAGCTGTCCAAGGGCTTAGTAAAGTGTACTTCTGGGCTCACCTGTACAGGTCATGGAGAAGTGACCCTAGGTACTCCATCTAGTCTGTAGCCCCTTCCTCCCTGGCACTGTCCCTCTACTCTGTTTCCTGGCCACCATAAACTGAGCAGCATTGCTCCATCACACCCTCCTGCTGTGGTGTCCCTGGCTTGGAACCAAGCAGGACTGAATCCCCTGAAAGCATAAGCCAGATTAAACATCTCCTCTTCCCAGTTGTAGGTCTTGGATTCTGTGTCCTACTAATGGGCAAGCATGACCAAGACAATTGTATTTATGTTTACATATGTGTTTCAACCTACACAGCTTTTATAGAGTTTACCATAATGTCACCCTTACTTTTAGGTCAGATGTGGGAATTGCTTTCATTTGTCTTTTATCCTTTTAAATGAGGTGTGTACAAAAACATACTGTTAAATGTATTATTTCATGAGTTAGAACTTTTGTGACTAAAAAATTCAAATTATTTTAAAATGTAAATATTTACTTATTTTTATGTTTCCATTTATATTAACATCAAGAACAGGCAAATCCTTAGAAAGCACAATAGTGGTCCATAGCTGAGCATGGGCGATGGAGAATGACAGTTTAATGAACCTAAGTTACCAGTGGGCATGGTGAAGGTGTTCTTTACCAGGCATGATGAGGGTCTCACATCCCTGAGTGCATGAAATGCCACTGGGCTGTGTGCTCCAGGACATATGCTGAATTTTAGATAGAAAATTGTCTTAATAAAGAAAGAACCACAGATGAGGAGTCTCCTGGCCCCCCACCACAGGCCTGTAGATTGGGACCACAGTGAGGACAGCACTGGTCATGGAGACCTTTCCCAAATGCTTCTTCTACTCCATCCTCTGCTCAGAATGAAGCAATCAGAGATGTGTTACTGAGTATAGGTGAAGAATCAGATGTACATGGTCAGTAGACTGGAAGTTTCAACTTTAAGTTCTGTCCTTTGAGTAATATATGGGATGTGTGTTATGATCAGGACCCAGGAGACTATTACTCATCAAAAGTGAACAGAGTGTCACAGAATTGTCGCTGAATCCACTCATCTCTTCTGTCCACTTTATCATCTCCTATCTACTGTCTAAAATACGTTAAAATATGTACAACACAAAATCCACTGCTTTAGTCAGTGAGCAGTTATGTGTCATTAATAACATTTACCTTGTGCAATTATCAGCACCATCCTGCTCCAAAACTCTGTTTCCAAACTGAAACTGTGAACTCTCCCATTAATAAGTTTGTTTCCCTTCCTTCAACTCCTGGAAATACCATTCTACTGTCTGTCTCTATGATTTGGACTTTTCTGGGTCATCCCATACATGGAATCATATAATATTTTCCTTTTCTGTCTGTTTTCTTTCACTTAACATAATATTTTAGGACATATAGCTACCACCTTTTGTTCATCCACCTTTTGGGAGTTGTTTCCATGTTTTATTTTTATTTTTTGAAGAAGAAAAAAAAACAGAAAAAGGGTACAAGTCATACAGAATTTCAGAAAAACAGTAGGAAATCACTAGTTAATTACATATTGTCATCTTAGAAATAGTTGTTGAAGTTACAAAATTAAAGCATATAGAGGGGACTTTCAAACAGTGAGACTGCAAACAGCCTTGTTCAACGATCCAACAAAACTCAGTAATATGGTTATCTATCTTATACACTTAAATATATACGCAGTTATATCTTTTAGAGAACTTTCTTTTCTTTTCTTTTGTAAAATGACAATTACACATTTTGGGTTTTATTACTCCCACAGTTCTTACTACATTTTTTTGAAGAAAGTAAAACCAAATGTGACATACCAGGACAGAGTCAGTCAAATCAAAAGAATGGACATAATACATAATGTAAAAACAAAATACAAAGTGATCAACAATGGTTACCATAATGCTCCTTGTTCTCTTAAAAAGAATTGCCTATATCATCAGTTATAATAAAATTGAACAAAACAGTAAAGAGTAAGACCAATAAAACCAAAACATTGGAGACATTAGAGGACTTCAAAAGAAGATAGTAATCAACCAGAATGGGTGTCACAATGAATCTTATTGTCATCATAATTGTTGGCTATACTTTCATATCAAGCATAACAGAAGAGAGGAAAATCAGTCAAAACACGATGGGGAGAGCAATACAGAGTTTCAAATCAAGTTAATAGGAAATTAAAGTGGGTTACTATAATATATCCTGCTATTTTTATTTTTTTCCCTTAATTAAATGGATAAAACTGAAAAAGTAGATAATAGTGTGAGAGTTGACCCCCCTGCTATAACCCCCTCCCCGAGTTATAAAAAGCAGCAAAAAATGTTTCACTCCCTAACTCCCCAGAGCGGGGAATGAAAGGGTTAACTCCCTAACTCCCCAGAGCGGGGAATGAAAGGGTTAACTCCCTAACTCCCCAGAGCTATCAGAGCAGAGCAGAAAGAAATGCCTAACTCCCCAGAGCTATCAGAGCAGAGAAAAAAAAAAAAGAAAAAATGCACCTGCAAGGTTGTTCTGTCTCAACGAGATAAGTAAGACAAGTAACTGTTCTGTTCTGGGCACATAGTGACTGGGCTAGGACCCCCAGTCTCCATGGTTACTCAACCCCAAACCCCTCCAATCAATTTCTGCCAAATCCTATGCTGCTCAAAATTAACCAATGCAATCTGCTTCTGTAAACTCGCTTGCCTCCCGTTTGCGCCCTTAAAAACCCTGCACAATTCCCCCTCGGGGCCCTCCGCACTTGTTTGCCTGGAGGACCCCATGCACATGGAAATAAACTTTTTTCCCTCACCAAGAGTTGAGTCCTTGGGGTCTCTTTCCCTGCGGCATCAGCCCTAACATCTTGGAGGCCCTAGCGAGATAGCACGTCTCACGGGAGGTGACCTCAACGGCTCTGCGGTGGGTGAGTACGACCGGTCGCTTCTTATTTTTACTCTGAGGATCAATCTACCGGTATTTTACACCCCGAGCCAACTGGGCAATTTTTGTTACCTGTTTTTGTTATCTGTTCTCTGTTCTCTGGTGACCAGGGGACGCCCCACACGGTTTTCCGTGACTCACCATCTGCGATAGGATTTTCCTATCGGTTTGGGGAATTTCATTCCCAATCTGTGGTCCGTCTGGGCCAATCTGGGGAATTTCATTCCCAATCTGTGGTCCGTCTGGGCCAATCTGGGGAATTTCATTCCCAATCTGTGGTCCATCTGGGCCAATCTGGGGAATTTCATTCCCAATCTGTGGTCCATCCGGGCCAATCTGGAGGCACCCCCTAAGGTGACTCGTTTGGTGTGAAACTAATGCGTGAGAGTGAGGTGGCCGGCCTGTTTGTCCTGTGTGTTGTGACTGTTGTGAACGGTTATTTGTTGTGTCACGTGTACGCTAACCACTCTTTGTCTTCAGAACATCATGGGCCAGACGACATCGTCCCCATTGTCCCTCAGCCTCAATCATTGGTCGGAGGTTCGAGAGAGGGCTCACAATCTCTCCTTACAGGTTAAAAAATAAATGGCAGACTTTCTGCTCGTCTGAGTGGCCCACATTCTCCGTGGGTTGGCCACCGGAGGGGACTTTCCACCTTCCCCTCATCTTAGCAGTTAAGAACATCATCTTCTGCCCTGGACGAGAGGGCCACCCCGACCGGATCACCTACATCTTGGTATGACAGGACCTCAGGGAGGAGCCCCCACCGTGGGTAAAACCCTTCCTTCCTCCGCCCTCTCCTTGATTGCCTGTTTAAACTTGTTACTAACTTAGGGGCTTGTTGCCCATTTATGTTGTAGGATCCATATGGCTTATTAGATTAAAGGTTCATGATAAAAAAAATTATTTCCTTTAGCTGACCAAACTGTGCAAGAAGCTCCCTTTGTTTGTGTCTTTAATGTTGTGGCGCCTTGTTTAATATGTAAGACTTCAATTGATTGCTTGCAACCTCAGCATGCCTTTTAAAAGGAGTATTTTTTTCTCTCTGGTAAAAATATAAACATGTGCACATATATATATATCTATGGTTGTTAAGAGTCATGTCAACTTTGCCAAGTAAAAACCAGGCGGTACTATATTTGAGCCAGTTAAAAGGTTACAGTTTTGTTTTTAAAATACAGCATTTTTATGTGGTAAAAAGACATAAAATAAGTATGTTTTGGACTACTAAAAGGTGACTTCAAGGGTTTTGTTGAGAGTTTTGATGTTGTCTGAGAAGTGAGAAAAAAGGTAATTGACTGGTAATAGTAAAAAGAGGGACAAAGAGAGTGGTCTTCAAGTAAAGGTGTCTGGCTATGCCAGAATGTGGAAAAAGATCAAAGCTTAGTTTGAGAGGTATTATTGTAAGTTGTAGAAGGCTCAAGAGGATGTAAATTTTATTTGTCTTGGTTTATAGTACTACAAATAACAGGTTTGACAAAAAGTAAATGTGTTCAGAATTTGACAGTATTAGATCAGTTTTGGTAAAAGTATACATAAGATTGTACTTTGCTGCAAAATGTTTTCATTAAAATGAGATTATAGGTGATACTAGAAATAAGATACAAATTCTTACATGTGCTGTAAACATCTGGGAGATTATACAGCACAATTTTGTTACCTGTGAAAAAGTCCTTTTTGTTAAAAATATAATTTTAGTAAAATGATGGCCTGTCACGTGACACCCTTGGACAAAAAACAGTGTGCCATCCAGATGAAGCCGGCTCTCTGATCCGGAATGCCAAAACCATGTTCTCCTTTTGTGCCACCCTGACTGAACATCCAGAGGTAAGGAGGTTTCCCAGTATCGCCAGTTGTTCTCTTTGTAACTCAGTCGGCCCCACATGTTAGACAAAAATTACAAAGGTTTGAGAGGTTTAAGAAAATGCCCCTCAGCCAGTTAATAGAGATAACACAAAAAGGTCTTTGAAAACTAAAAAATTTACAAAAAGATAGCCAAGATGTTAAAATTGCTGTATGAGAGAAAACTTTTAAAAAACAGACGAGACTTTCTGGAGGCAGTTGGATACTGTAGGCTAAATTTTACTAAAAAGCTTGCCTCTATATGACTCCCATAAGGGAGAAACTCAAAATTCACTGAACTGGACTGATAAATGTAAACAGGCCTTCCAGCAGCTCAAGCGGGCCTTGACAGAGGCCCCAGCCCTGGGACTCCCTGACGTTACCAAGCCTTTCATCTTGTTCATAGATAAACGCAGGGACATTGCCAAAAGAGTCCTCACTCAGGACGTTGGCCCTTAAAAGAGGCCTATAGCCTACCTCTCCAAAAGACTTGATTCAGTAACAGGAGTATGGCCCCCCTGCCTAAAAATACTAGCTACTGTGACAATGCTACTTAAGGAGACAAAGAAACTCGCTTTAGGCAAGTGATTTCTGTGGTAACCTCTCACAGTTTAGAGACTCTTATCAAAACCCCTCCTAAAAAAGGCTCTCAAATGCCAAAATTCTACTGTCAAGCCCTGCTTCTAGACCCAGAGTCAATGATATTCAAGACTTCTTCAGCTTTAAACCCAGCCACCCTTATGCCTGATGATGACCCGGAGGAACAAAGGACACCTCTCTCCATGAGTGCGCTGACATCCTCGAACTGCAGCAGAACCTACAGGCTGATCTTACTGACCAGCTTTTGGGAAATGCCGACAACTGTTCGATGAAAACAGCTTCATCCAAAACGACAAACGAGTGGCCGGGGCAGCAGTGACCACCGAAAAGGAGGTACTCTGGGTTAAGCGGGTAGAGCCTGGCACTTCTGCCCAAAAGGCGGAGCTTGTTGCTTTGACTAAGAGGCTAAAACTAGCCACGAAAAATAGGGTAAAACATTTTTCTTACTGTAGATATGCCTTTGCTACTGTACATATACGTGGAGCCGTCTATCAAGAGTGAGGTTTCTTAACCTCAGTTGGGACTAAGATTAAAAATGCTCCACAGATTCTAGACTTGCTGACAGCTGTCTGACTGCCTCAATGGGTTGCTATTCATTACAAGGCTCACCAGACAAGAGATGACACTGTCACCTTAGGAAACAGTTTGACAGATCAAGCCACTTAAAAAATAACAACCACATCAGAGGGGTCAACCAAGAAAATAACTGCTCTGATACTAGTCCTCTGACCTTGTCAGAACCAGTCTACATAAAGAAAGACCTACAGTTGGCATCTCAACTTAAAATAAAGTCTCCCACCCCAAGGGGCTAATACCAGTTACCTGATATACAAGTACGGTTACTGGAGACACTAGGACAGGAGCTGTTATACCGGGCTCGCCAGACTACTCGTTTAAAAAAAAACTAAACTTATGGATTTGTCCAGAACTCAGTATTTTATTCCAAAACTCTACAAACTGACTACCTCTTCGAGCTCCAGATGCCCACAGTGCTTGTTAGTCAACTCAGCCAAGAGCTCTGCGTTAGAGACCACCCGACATCAAGAAATTGTTCCAGGAGAACATTAAAAAATAGACTTCATGGACATGGTAAAACTTAATTTACAGGGACACTGCTATCTCTTGGTATTAATAAACATTTTTACTGGCTGGGTAGAGGCTTTCCCTACTAAGTCTGAGTCAGCCTTAGTGGTAGTTAAAAGGCTATCGCATGAGATCATACCTTGATTTGGCCTCCCACTATCAATGGGGTCTGATAATGGCCTGGCTTTCATAGCCCGAGTCACCCAAAAGTTAGCCCAGACATTAAAGATTAATTAAAACTCCACTGTGCCTATCAGCCACAAAGCTCAAGGCAAGTAAAACATATAAACCAAAGTCTCAAGGACATTTTAGCTAAGCTGTTTTCAAAAACTGGCGATAATTGGATGAGCTTTCTTCCCTTTACACTGTTAAGAGCTAGATATACCCCATATGTTTCTAAAATTTCCCCCTTTAAAGCCATGTTTGGGAGGCCCCCGCCATTGATTCCAAGATTGTCAGAAGACAAATTAGCTAAAATTACTAATCGAGATCTTAAGTCCCTACAGACACTCCAACCTGTGTTGGCCTGGATCCACCAGCTGTTTAGACAAAAACACTTAGACCTGCCTTCAGAGACCAAGGCCTCAGGGACTCCAGTCTTGGTTCGATGTCACCACCATGACTCCCTCAAATCCTGCTGGGAAGGACCTTTCACCGTGATGCTCAGTACCCCCACTGCCATCAAGGTAACAGAAAAAACTGCGCGGATTCACTACACTCATGTAAAGCCACTGGAAACAGCGGACAACGAGAGACATACTCAGTGGACTACACAACAGACCGGTAACCCTTAAAGTTAAAAATTGACTAAAACATAGTTAGATTATGCTGGTTATAAACTGTTTTAGCTTGCTTGTTTTGATTTTAATAACATTGATGCCGACCTTACACGGCGGCTTTGGTCAACCTGTAAGCAAAAAAAAAAAAAAAAAACCAATTGTTAAAGATCTTTTGTTTTTAAAAAAAGGGGGTCTCTGCGCCGCACTTAAAAAAAATGTTGTTTTTACACTGATCATACTGGGATTGTAAAAGATGCAATAAAAAAGTTGAGAAAAAAAATCAGATCTCAAGAGCCCCCTTCAAGTAAAGCCAAAATGTTCTCTTTCCGGAAATCAATCCTGCCCTATATTCTCCCTTTATTGGGACCCCTGGCCAGATTCATTATAGTCATAACTATAGCCCCTTGCCTCATTAACCGAGTAACCCGGTTTATGAGGGCCCAGATTTCTCAAGTAAAAGTTATGGTGCTACATCAACAATATGATCCCTTACCCATACAGGAGCTTTAAGATTAAAAGTCATCGAAAAAGAAAAGGGGGGAATGTGAGAGTTGACCCCCCTGCTATAACCCCCTCCCCGAGTTATAAAAAGCAGCAAAAAATGTTTCACTCCCTAACTCCCCAGAGCGGGGAATGAAAGGGTTAACTCCCTAACTCCCCAGAGCGGGGAATGAAAGGGTTAACTCCCTAACTCCCCAGAGCTATCAGAGCAGAGCAGAAAGAAATGCCTAACTCCCCAGAGCTATCAGAGCAGAGAAAAAAAAAAAAGAAAAAATGCACCTGCAAGGTTGTTCTGTCTCAACGAGATAAGTAAGACAAGTAACTGTTCTGTTCTGGGCACATAGTGACTGGGCTAGGACCCCCAGTCTCCATGGTTACTCAACCCCAAACCCCTCCAATCAATTTCTGCCAAATCCTATGCTGCTCAAAATTAACCAATGCAATCTGCTTCTGTAAACTCGCTTGCCTCCCGTTTGCGCCCTTAAAAACCCTGCACAATTCCCCCTCGGGGCCCTCCGCACTTGTTTGCCTGGAGGACCCCATGCACATGGAAATAAACTTTTTTCCCTCACCAAGAGTTGAGTCCTTGGGGTCTCTTTCCCTGCGGCATCAGCCCTAACATCTTGGAGGCCCTAGCGAGATAGCACGTCTCACGGGAGGTGACCTCAACGGCTCTGCGGTGGGTGAGTACGACCGGTCGCTTCTTATTTTTACTCTGAGGATCAATCTACCGGTATTTTACACCCCGAGCCAACTGGGCAATTTTTGTTACCTGTTTTTGTTATCTGTTCTCTGTTCTCTGGTGACCAGGGGACGCCCCACACGGTTTTCCGTGACTCACCATCTGCGATAGGATTTTCCTATCGGTTTGGGGAATTTCATTCCCAATCTGTGGTCCGTCTGGGCCAATCTGGGGAATTTCATTCCCAATCTGTGGTCCGTCTGGGCCAATCTGGGGAATTTCATTCCCAATCTGTGGTCCATCTGGGCCAATCTGGGGAATTTCATTCCCAATCTGTGGTCCATCCGGGCCAATCTGGAGGCACCCCCTAAGGTGACTCGTTTGGTGTGAAACTAATGCGTGAGAGTGAGGTGGCCGGCCTGTTTGTCCTGTGTGTTGTGACTGTTGTGAACGGTTATTTGTTGTGTCACGTGTACGCTAACCACTCTTTGTCTTCAGAACATCATGGGCCAGACGACATCGTCCCCATTGTCCCTCAGCCTCAATCATTGGTCGGAGGTTCGAGAGAGGGCTCACAATCTCTCCTTACAGGTTAAAAAATAAATGGCAGACTTTCTGCTCGTCTGAGTGGCCCACATTCTCCGTGGGTTGGCCACCGGAGGGGACTTTCCACCTTCCCCTCATCTTAGCAGTTAAGAACATCATCTTCTGCCCTGGACGAGAGGGCCACCCCGACCGGATCACCTACATCTTGGTATGACAGGACCTCAGGGAGGAGCCCCCACCGTGGGTAAAACCCTTCCTTCCTCCGCCCTCTCCTTGATTGCCTGTTTAAACTTGTTACTAACTTAGGGGCTTGTTGCCCATTTATGTTGTAGGATCCATATGGCTTATTAGATTAAAGGTTCATGATAAAAAAAATTATTTCCTTTAGCTGACCAAACTGTGCAAGAAGCTCCCTTTGTTTGTGTCTTTAATGTTGTGGCGCCTTGTTTAATATGTAAGACTTCAATTGATTGCTTGCAACCTCAGCATGCCTTTTAAAAGGAGTATTTTTTTCTCTCTGGTAAAAATATAAACATGTGCACATATATATATATCTATGGTTGTTAAGAGTCATGTCAACTTTGCCAAGTAAAAACCAGGCGGTACTATATTTGAGCCAGTTAAAAGGTTACAGTTTTGTTTTTAAAATACAGCATTTTTATGTGGTAAAAAGACATAAAATAAGTATGTTTTGGACTACTAAAAGGTGACTTCAAGGGTTTTGTTGAGAGTTTTGATGTTGTCTGAGAAGTGAGAAAAAAGGTAATTGACTGGTAATAGTAAAAAGAGGGACAAAGAGAGTGGTCTTCAAGTAAAGGTGTCTGGCTATGCCAGAATGTGGAAAAAGATCAAAGCTTAGTTTGAGAGGTATTATTGTAAGTTGTAGAAGGCTCAAGAGGATGTAAATTTTATTTGTCTTGGTTTATAGTACTACAAATAACAGGTTTGACAAAAAGTAAATGTGTTCAGAATTTGACAGTATTAGATCAGTTTTGGTAAAAGTATACATAAGATTGTACTTTGCTGCAAAATGTTTTCATTAAAATGAGATTATAGGTGATACTAGAAATAAGATACAAATTCTTACATGTGCTGTAAACATCTGGGAGATTATACAGCACAATTTTGTTACCTGTGAAAAAGTCCTTTTTGTTAAAAATATAATTTTAGTAAAATGATGGCCTGTCACGTGACACCCTTGGACAAAAAACAGTGTGCCATCCAGATGAAGCCGGCTCTCTGATCCGGAATGCCAAAACCATGTTCTCCTTTTGTGCCACCCTGACTGAACATCCAGAGGTAAGGAGGTTTCCCAGTATCGCCAGTTGTTCTCTTTGTAACTCAGTCGGCCCCACATGTTAGACAAAAATTACAAAGGTTTGAGAGGTTTAAGAAAATGCCCCTCAGCCAGTTAATAGAGATAACACAAAAAGGTCTTTGAAAACTAAAAAATTTACAAAAAGATAGCCAAGATGTTAAAATTGCTGTATGAGAGAAAACTTTTAAAAAACAGACGAGACTTTCTGGAGGCAGTTGGATACTGTAGGCTAAATTTTACTAAAAAGCTTGCCTCTATATGACTCCCATAAGGGAGAAACTCAAAATTCACTGAACTGGACTGATAAATGTAAACAGGCCTTCCAGCAGCTCAAGCGGGCCTTGACAGAGGCCCCAGCCCTGGGACTCCCTGACGTTACCAAGCCTTTCATCTTGTTCATAGATAAATGCAGGGACATTGCCAAAAGAGTCCTCACTCAGGACGTTGGCCCTTAAAAGAGGCCTATAGCCTACCTCTCCAAAAGACTTGATTCAGTAACAGGAGTATGGCCCCCCTGCCTAAAAATACTAGCTACTGTGACAATGCTACTTAAGGAGACAAAGAAACTCGCTTTAGGCAAGTGATTTCTGTGGTAACCTCTCACAGTTTAGAGACTCTTATCAAAACCCCTCCTAAAAAAGGCTCTCAAATGCCAAAATTCTACTGTCAAGCCCTGCTTCTAGACCCAGAGTCAATGATATTCAAGACTTCTTCAGCTTTAAACCCAGCCACCCTTATGCCTGATGATGACCCGGAGGAACAAAGGACACCTCTCTCCATGAGTGCGCTGACATCCTCGAACTGCAGCAGAACCTACAGGCTGATCTTACTGACCAGCTTTTGGGAAATGCCGACAACTGTTCGATGAAAACAGCTTCATCCAAAACGACAAACGAGTGGCCGGGGCAGCAGTGACCACCGAAAAGGAGGTACTCTGGGTTAAGCGGGTAGAGCCTGGCACTTCTGCCCAAAAGGCGGAGCTTGTTGCTTTGACTAAGAGGCTAAAACTAGCCACGAAAAATAGGGTAAAACATTTTTCTTACTGTAGATATGCCTTTGCTACTGTACATATACGTGGAGCCGTCTATCAAGAGTGAGGTTTCTTAACCTCAGTTGGAACTAAGATTAAAAATGCTCCACAGATTCTAGACTTGCTGACAGCTGTCTGACTGCCTCAATGGGTTGCTATTCATTACAAGGCTCACCAGACAAGAGATGACACTGTCACCTTAGGAAACAGTTTGACAGATCAAGCCACTTAAAAAATAACAACCACATCAGAGGGGTCAACCAAGAAAATAACTGCTCTGATACTAGTCCTCTGACCTTGTCAGAACCAGTCTACATAAAGAAAGACCTACAGCTGGCATCTCAACTTAAAATAAAGTCTCCCACCCCAAGGGGCTAATACCAGTTACCTGATATACAAGTACGGTTACTGGAGACACTAGGACAGGAGCTGTTATACCGGGCTCGCCAGACTACTCGTTTAAAAAAAAACTAAACTTATGGATTTGTCCAGAACTCAGTATTTTATTCCAAAACTCTACAAACTGACTACCTCTTCGAGCTCCAGATGCCCACAGTGCTTGTTAGTCAACTCAGCCAAGAGCTCTGCGTTAGAGACCACCCGACATCAAGAAATTGTTCCAGGAGAACATTAAAAAATAGACTTCATGGACATGGCAAAACTTAATTTACAGGGACACTGCTATCTCTTGGTATTAATAAACATTTTTACTGGCTGGGTAGAGGCTTTCCCTACTAAGTCTGAGTCAGCCTTAGTGGTAGTTAAAAGGCTATCGCATGAGATCATACCTTGATTTGGCCTCCCACTATCAATGGGGTCTGATAATGGCCTGGCTTTCATAGCCCGAGTCACCCAAAAGTTAGCCCAGACATTAAAGATTAATTAAAACTCCACTGTGCCTATCAGCCACAAAGCTCAAGGCAAGTAAAACATATAAACCAAAGTCTCAAGGACATTTTAGCTAAGCTGTTTTCAAAAACTGGCGATAATTGGATGAGCTTTCTTCCCTTTACACTGTTAAGAGCTAGATATACCCCATATGTTTCTAAAATTTCCCCCTTTAAAGCCATGTTTGGGAGGCCCCCGCCATTGATTCCAAGATTGTCAGAAGACAAATTAGCTAAAATTACTAATCGAGATCTTAAGTCCCTACAGACACTCCAACCTGTGTTGGCCTGGATCCACCAGCTGTTTAGACAAAAACACTTAGACCTGCCTTCAGAGACCAAGGCCTCAGGGACTCCAGTCTTGGTTCGATGTCACCACCATGACTCCCTCAAATCCTGCTGGGAAGGACCTTTCACCGTGATGCTCAGTACCCCCACTGCCATCAAGGTAACAGAAAAAACTGCGCGGATTCACTACACTCATGTAAAGCCACTGGAAACAGCGGACAACGAGAGACATACTCAGTGGACTACACAACAGACCGGTAACCCTTAAAGTTAAAAATTGACTAAAACATAGTTAGATTATGCTGGTTATAAACTGTTTTAGCTTGCTTGTTTTGATTTTAATAACATTGATGCCGACCTTACACGGCGGCTTTGGTCAACCTGTAAGCAAAAAAAAAAAAAAAAAACCAATTGTTAAAGATCTTTTGTTTTTAAAAAAAGGGGGTCTCTGCGCCGCACTTAAAAAAAATGTTGTTTTTACACTGATCATACTGGGATTGTAAAAGATGCAATAAAAAAGTTGAGAAAAAAAATCAGATCTCAAGAGCCCCCTTCAAGTAAAGCCAAAATGTTCTCTTTCCGGAAATCAATCCTGCCCTATATTCTCCCTTTATTGGGACCCCTGGCCAGATTCATTATAGTCATAACTATAGCCCCTTGCCTCATTAACCGAGTAACCCGGTTTATGAGGGCCCAGATTTCTCAAGTAAAAGTTATGGTGCTACATCAACAATATGATCCCTTACCCATACAGGAGCTTTAAGATTAAAAGTCATCGAAAAAGAAAAGGGGGGAATGTGAGAGTTGACCCCCCTGCTATAACCCCCTCCCCGAGTTATAAAAAGCAGCAAAAAATGTTTCACTCCCTAACTCCCCAGAGCGGGGAATGAAAGGGTTAACTCCCTAACTCCCCAGAGCGGGGAATGAAAGGGTTAACTCCCTAACTCCCCAGAGCTATCAGAGCAGAGCAGAAAGAAATGCCTAACTCCCCAGAGCTATCAGAGCAGAGAAAAAAAAAAAAGAAAAAATGCACCTGCAAGGTTGTTCTGTCTCAACGAGATAAGTAAGACAAGTAACTGTTCTGTTCTGGGCACATAGTGACTGGGCTAGGACCCCCAGTCTCCATGGTTACTCAACCCCAAACCCCTCCAATCAATTTCTGCCAAATCCTATGCTGCTCAAAATTAACCAATGCAATCTGCTTCTGTAAACTCGCTTGCCTCCCGTTTGCGCCCTTAAAAACCCTGCACAATTCCCCCTCGGGGCCCTCCGCACTTGTTTGCCTGGAGGACCCCATGCACATGGAAATAAACTTTTTTCCCTCACCAAGAGTTGAGTCCTTGGGGTCTCTTTCCCTGCGGCATCAGCCCTAACATCTTGGAGGCCCTAGCGAGATAGCACGTCTCACGGGAGGTGACCTCAACGGCTCTGCGGTGGGTGAGTACGACCGGTCGCTTCTTATTTTTACTCTGAGGATCAATCTACCGGTATTTTACACCCCGAGCCAACTGGGCAATTTTTGTTACCTGTTTTTGTTATCTGTTCTCTGTTCTCTGGTGACCAGGGGACGCCCCACACGGTTTTCCGTGACTCACCATCTGCGATAGGATTTTCCTATCGGTTTGGGGAATTTCATTCCCAATCTGTGGTCCGTCTGGGCCAATCTGGGGAATTTCATTCCCAATCTGTGGTCCGTCTGGGCCAATCTGGGGAATTTCATTCCCAATCTGTGGTCCATCTGGGCCAATCTGGGGAATTTCATTCCCAATCTGTGGTCCATCCGGGCCAATCTGGAGGCACCCCCTAAGGTGACTCGTTTGGTGTGAAACTAATGCGTGAGAGTGAGGTGGCCGGCCTGTTTGTCCTGTGTGTTGTGACTGTTGTGAACGGTTATTTGTTGTGTCACGTGTACGCTAACCACTCTTTGTCTTCAGAACATCATGGGCCAGACGACATCGTCCCCATTGTCCCTCAGCCTCAATCATTGGTCGGAGGTTCGAGAGAGGGCTCACAATCTCTCCTTACAGGTTAAAAAATAAATGGCAGACTTTCTGCTCGTCTGAGTGGCCCACATTCTCCGTGGGTTGGCCACCGGAGGGGACTTTCCACCTTCCCCTCATCTTAGCAGTTAAGAACATCATCTTCTGCCCTGGACGAGAGGGCCACCCCGACCGGATCACCTACATCTTGGTATGACAGGACCTCAGGGAGGAGCCCCCACCGTGGGTAAAACCCTTCCTTCCTCCGCCCTCTCCTTGATTGCCTGTTTAAACTTGTTACTAACTTAGGGGCTTGTTGCCCATTTATGTTGTAGGATCCATATGGCTTATTAGATTAAAGGTTCATGATAAAAAAAATTATTTCCTTTAGCTGACCAAACTGTGCAAGAAGCTCCCTTTGTTTGTGTCTTTAATGTTGTGGCGCCTTGTTTAATATGTAAGACTTCAATTGATTGCTTGCAACCTCAGCATGCCTTTTAAAAGGAGTATTTTTTTCTCTCTGGTAAAAATATAAACATGTGCACATATATATATATCTATGGTTGTTAAGAGTCATGTCAACTTTGCCAAGTAAAAACCAGGCGGTACTATATTTGAGCCAGTTAAAAGGTTACAGTTTTGTTTTTAAAATACAGCATTTTTATGTGGTAAAAAGACATAAAATAAGTATGTTTTGGACTACTAAAAGGTGACTTCAAGGGTTTTGTTGAGAGTTTTGATGTTGTCTGAGAAGTGAGAAAAAAGGTAATTGACTGGTAATAGTAAAAAGAGGGACAAAGAGAGTGGTCTTCAAGTAAAGGTGTCTGGCTATGCCAGAATGTGGAAAAAGATCAAAGCTTAGTTTGAGAGGTATTATTGTAAGTTGTAGAAGGCTCAAGAGGATGTAAATTTTATTTGTCTTGGTTTATAGTACTACAAATAACAGGTTTGACAAAAAGTAAATGTGTTCAGAATTTGACAGTATTAGATCAGTTTTGGTAAAAGTATACATAAGATTGTACTTTGCTGCAAAATGTTTTCATTAAAATGAGATTATAGGTGATACTAGAAATAAGATACAAATTCTTACATGTGCTGTAAACATCTGGGAGATTATACAGCACAATTTTGTTACCTGTGAAAAAGTCCTTTTTGTTAAAAATATAATTTTAGTAAAATGATGGCCTGTCACGTGACACCCTTGGACAAAAAACAGTGTGCCATCCAGATGAAGCCGGCTCTCTGATCCGGAATGCCAAAACCATGTTCTCCTTTTGTGCCACCCTGACTGAACATCCAGAGGTAAGGAGGTTTCCCAGTATCGCCAGTTGTTCTCTTTGTAACTCAGTCGGCCCCACATGTTAGACAAAAATTACAAAGGTTTGAGAGGTTTAAGAAAATGCCCCTCAGCCAGTTAATAGAGATAACACAAAAAGGTCTTTGAAAACTAAAAAATTTACAAAAAGATAGCCAAGATGTTAAAATTGCTGTATGAGAGAAAACTTTTAAAAAACAGACGAGACTTTCTGGAGGCAGTTGGATACTGTAGGCTAAATTTTACTAAAAAGCTTGCCTCTATATGACTCCCATAAGGGAGAAACTCAAAATTCACTGAACTGGACTGATAAATGTAAACAGGCCTTCCAGCAGCTCAAGCGGGCCTTAACAGAGGCCCCAGCCCTGGGACTCCCTGACGTTACCAAGCCTTTCATCTTGTTCATAGATAAACGCAGGGACATTGCCAAAAGAGTCCTCACTCAGGACGTTGGCCCTTAAAAGAGGCCTATAGCCTACCTCTCCAAAAGACTTGATTCAGTAACAGGAGTATGGCCCCCCTGCCTAAAAATACTAGCTACTGTGACAATGCTACTTAAGGAGACAAAGAAACTCGCTTTGGGCAAGTGATTTCTGTGGTAACCTCTCACAGTTTAGAGACTCTTATCAAAACCCCTCCTAAAAAAGGCTCTCAAATGCCAAAATTCTACTGTCAAGCCCTGCTTCTAGACCCAGAGTCAATGATATTCAAGACTTCTTCAGCTTTAAACCCAGCCACCCTTATGCCTGATGATGACCCGGAGGAACAAAGGACACCTCTCTCCATGAGTGCGCTGACATCCTCGAACTGCAGCAGAACCTACAGGCTGATCTTACTGACCAGCTTTTGGGAAATGCCGACAACTGTTCGATGAAAACAGCTTCATCCAAAACGACAAACGAGTGGCCGGGGCAGCAGTGACCACCGAAAAGGAGGTACTCTGGGTTAAGCGGGTAGAGCCTGGCACTTCTGCCCAAAAGGCGGAGCTTGTTGCTTTGACTAAGAGGCTAAAACTAGCCACGAAAAATAGGGTAAAACATTTTTCTTACTGTAGATATGCCTTTGCTACTGTACATATACGTGGAGCCGTCTATCAAGAGTGAGGTTTCTTAACCTCAGTTGGAACTAAGATTAAAAATGCTCCACAGATTCTAGACTTGCTGACAGCTGTCTGACTGCCTCAATGGGTTGCTATTCATTACAAGGCTCACCAGACAAGAGATGACACTGTCACCTTAGGAAACAGTTTGACAGATCAAGCCACTTAAAAAATAACAACCACATCAGAGGGGTCAACCAAGAAAATAACTGCTCTGATACTAGTCCTCTGACCTTGTCAGAACCAGTCTACATAAAGAAAGACCTACAGCTGGCATCTCAACTTAAAATAAAGTCTCCCACCCCAAGGGGCTAATACCAGTTACCTGATATACAAGTACGGTTACTGGAGACACTAGGACAGGAGCTGTTATACCGGGCTCGCCAGACTACTCGTTTAAAAAAAAACTAAACTTATGGATTTGTCCAGAACTCAGTATTTTATTCCAAAACTCTACAAACTGACTACCTCTTCGAGCTCCAGATGCCCACAGTGCTTGTTAGTCAACTCAGCCAAGAGCTCTGCGTTAGAGACCACCCGACATCAAGAAATTGTTCCAGGAGAACATTAAAAAATAGACTTCATGGACATGGTAAAACTTAATTTACAGGGACACTGCTATCTCTTGGTATTAATAAACATTTTTACTGGCTGGGTAGAGGCTTTCCCTACTAAGTCTGAGTCAGCCTTAGTGGTAGTTAAAAGGCTATCGCATGAGATCATACCTTGATTTGGCCTCCCACTATCAATGGGGTCTGATAATGGCCTGGCTTTCATAGCCCGAGTCACCCAAAAGTTAGCCCAGACATTAAAGATTAATTAAAACTCCACTGTGCCTATCAGCCACAAAGCTCAAGGCAAGTAAAACATATAAACCAAAGTCTCAAGGACATTTTAGCTAAGCTGTTTTCAAAAACTGGCGATAATTGGATGAGCTTTCTTCCCTTTACACTGTTAAGAGCTAGATATACCCCATATGTTTCTAAAATTTCCCCCTTTAAAGCCATGTTTGGGAGGCCCCCGCCATTGATTCCAAGATTGTCAGAAGACAAATTAGCTAAAATTACTAATCGAGATCTTAAGTCCCTACAGACACTCCAACCTGTGTTGGCCTGGATCCACCAGCTGTTTAGACAAAAACACTTAGACCTGCCTTCAGAGACCAAGGCCTCAGGGACTCCAGTCTTGGTTCGATGTCACCACCATGACTCCCTCAAATCCTGCTGGGAAGGACCTTTCACCGTGATGCTCAGTACCCCCACTGCCATCAAGGTAACAGAAAAAACTGCGCGGATTCACTACACTCATGTAAAGCCACTGGAAACAGCGGACAACGAGAGACATACTCAGTGGACTACACAACAGACCGGTAACCCTTAAAGTTAAAAATTGACTAAAACATAGTTAGATTATGCTGGTTATAAACTGTTTTAGCTTGCTTGTTTTGATTTTAATAACATTGATGCCGACCTTACACGGCGGCTTTGGTCAACCTGTAAGCAAAAAAAAAAAAAAAAACCAATTGTTAAAGATCTTTTGTTTTTAAAAAAAGGGGGTCTCTGCGCCGCACTTAAAAAAAATGTTGTTTTTACACTGATCATACTGGGATTGTAAAAGATGCAATAAAAAAGTTGAGAAAAAAAATCAGATCTCAAGAGCCCCCTTCAAGTAAAGCCAAAATGTTCTCTTTCCGGAAATCAATCCTGCCCTATATTCTCCCTTTATTGGGACCCCTGGCCAGATTCATTATAGTCATAACTATAGCCCCTTGCCTCATTAACCGAGTAACCCGGTTTATGAGGGCCCAGATTTCTCAAGTAAAAGTTATGGTGCTACATCAACAATATGATCCCTTACCCATACAGGAGCTTTAAGATTAAAAGTCATCGAAAAAGAAAAGGGGGGAATGTGAGAGTTGACCCCCCTGCTATAACCCCCTCCCCGAGTTATAAAAAGCAGCAAAAAATGTTTCACTCCCTAACTCCCCAGAGCGGGGAATGAAAGGGTTAACTCCCTAACTCCCCAGAGCTATCAGAGCAGAGCAGAAAGAAATGCCTAACTCCCCAGAGCTATCAGAGCAGAGAAAAAAAAAAAAAGAAAAAATGCACCTGCAAGGTTGTTCTGTCTCAACGAGATAAGTAAGACAAGTAACTGTTCTGTTCTGGGCACATAGTGACTGGGCTAGGACCCCCAGTCTCCATGGTTACTCAACCCCAAACCCCTCCAATCAATTTCTGCCAAATCCTATGCTGCTCAAAATTAACCAATGCAATCTGCTTCTGTAAACTCGCTTGCCTCCCGTTTGCGCCCTTAAAAACCCTGCACAATTCCCCCTCGGGGCCCTCCGCACTTGTTTGCCTGGAGGACCCCATGCACATGGAAATAAACTTTTTTCCCTCACCAAGAGTTGAGTCCTTGGGGTCTCTTTCCCTGCGGCGTCGGCCCTAACAATAGAAAGGAGATTGAGATAAAAAAGAGGCCATAACAACAAAACAGTGCAGGTCAAAACATAGCCATTTAAGCAAAATAGTGTTTCACCACAAGATAATCTCAACATAATAGTAGTTACCATAGTGCCTCTACCCTTAAAACTTTGGGTATAACTTCATATACAGTAGCATCAAACATATCAAGACAATGTAA
This sequence comes from Cavia porcellus, assembly GCF_034190915.1. NCBI lineage: Eukaryota > Metazoa > Chordata > Mammalia > Rodentia > Caviidae > Cavia > Cavia porcellus. Next base: position 9,543,028 of record NW_026947515.1, read on the forward strand.
AAGTGTTCAAGAGAATGACAGTATCACAGGGTATTTAGAATCAACTAACAGAAAATGAACAATGGTTTCTGTATAATCTCCTTGTCTATAAAAGCTTTTGTTTATATTATCACATATAATAAAATCCAATAAGATATAAAATGTTAGAACTGATGGAGACAGAAGAACAAAAGCTTGATGGGACTTGAAAACAAGAGGATATTAAATCAGCACTACCTATTATGATGTCTTCTTTTCTCCAAAATGGCTGTTCCTACCATTCAACCTTCTCTGGCTCATTCCTGTTGAGCTCTTTTTCTGTCATTAGTTGTCAGTTTGTCCTATTCATTTCACTTTCTGCTGCATTCATTGTGGCTGATCTGCCACTATTTTTGGAATCTTGGTATTTTTCATTTTTAGAATATCCTGCAGTAATCTCTGTAGAGTTGAATTGGTGGTTGCAAATTCCCCTAGTTCCTCTTTATCCTGGAAGTACCTTGTTTTTCCACCAATTTCTAGGGACAGTTGTGCAGGATATATCAATCTTGGCTGGAGGTTATTATCTTTCAAAGCTTGAATTATATTCCCCCACGCTCTTCGTGATTTGATGGTTTGTGCTGAGAAGTCTGCTGTAATTCTGATGGGTGTTCCCTTGTAAGTAATCTGTTTCTTGTCTTTGACGGCCATTGTTGTATAACAAAGCATTCCCAAACTCAGTGCCTTATTGCAAAATTTTATAACGATCACCCAATTTTCTGGTTTGACTAGGCTCAGTTGGACACTTCTTGATTACTGTAGACTGTCATACATCTTCAGTCAGCTTGGGGCTAAAATTACAGTTCCATGGTGAGTCATTTGGGCTGGATATTCACCATAGTACATTCCTATGGCCTAAACTCCAGAAACAAGAAAGGGAGGGCTGGAATCTATCTGGAGGTAGAGCACTTGCCTAACATGCAGGAGGTCCTGAGTTCCATGCCCAGCATGAGATTGTATAATAGCCTACAATTGATTTCTAAGACCATAGGGAGAAAGGAACATGGATAGAGGAGCATTATTTGCTATAATAAAGCAAAAGAAATGGCAAGCTTAGTGCCTAGAGAGAGGAAAACTGATGAGACCTAATTTCACTGCAGAGCCTTGGAAGTTGTGAAATTCTGTGTGATACAAATCTATGTGTGCTACTGCTTGTTTTCTTTCTGTCAACAAAAGTGTACCAGTTTTGTGTCAGGTATTGAGTTGGGTACTGAGAAACAGTGATTACCAGTTGTCTTAGTTACTTTTCACTGGTTACTGAGACAAAATATCTGACACTCAATGTGAAAGAAGGAAAGGTTTATTTTTTACAGGTTGGAGGTTTCAGCCCATACTCAGTTGGCTCCAAGGCAAAATGACATGGCTGTGAGGCAGCAGTTTATGGCAGCTACAAGCATCAAGCAAGAACAGCAAAAGAGAAAGACACACCTTCTTCCCTCAAGTACACTGTATGCTGGCTCCACAGCTGGGCAGGTATAGCACACATACCACCAGTCTGAGCACTAGACAATGAAGCAACCAGAAATACTGGATTTGGCCACATCCACAATTGCATGAGGCTTGGGAGGGTCACTGACATAAACCCTGACACCAGTAGGGGCAAAGAGCCTGCTCTCATACCCTCACAATGCAGCTTACAGTCTATTGAGGTAGGGAAGATATTTATCAAATCACTATGCAAATATAGACTGAGCCTTCCTAATCCAAAATCTGAAGTCTGAAATGCTTCAAAGTCCAAAATTTTTTGAGTACTGATATAGTGCCAAAGGTAGGAAATGCCTCAAAAAGAAATTTTTTTAAAATACAAAATATTTTTTAATTAAGATTATTGACACATTTTAGGTATAAATAATGATCATGTTAATCATGGGAAGTTTGTACCATACATGATATGAATCTTTGTTCTCCATTCCCCTAATTTTCCTTCAACTCCCTTCACCTCCTTATTTATGAAAGCTTTGTTTCCTTCTTTTCTCATTTTTTCTTTTCTTTTTTTTTCCTTTTCCCTCCCCATCCCTTATTCCCCATCTCATTAGATAATGTTCACAATATCTATTTAATTTTTGCCCTTATCTCCATTTTCAGAGTCCCACACCAGAGAAGCAACACACTGCCCATGTCAAATACAAAATTATTAGAAATATTGTATAAAATTACCTTCAGTCTATGAGTATAAAGTATATATGAATTATAAATAAATTTTATGTTTAGACTTGGGTCCCATCCTCAAAACAATTTATGATATCTATGCAATTTCTCCAATAAACAAAAAATTCAGAAATTCTAAACACTTCTAGTCCCAATCATTTTGTACAAGGGACAGTGAATATACAGATGTTTAATTAACAACCTCAAGGAAGAAGTACAAGGGCTGACCCAAATATACAGCTAAGATTCAAATTCTTTAAATTTGGTACAATGAAAGATACATGTCCATTAATCCTCCTTAAAAAACACCTCATTAAAAATAAATTAAATAAAATGCTCCTCCTTGCTTCAGAAACACTTCTCCATTTGTTCTTGCAATTTCTGAAGCAGCTGGGAAGTCCTCTTTTGTGAGTGTCTTTAGAAACTGGGATAAACATTATAGTTAGTGTTGCTGCTGAGTGCCATCCAATGGAAAGGAAGGCTCCTAAATACATTATGTTGTGTCCTCATCCACCTGATTCACCAGATCTGGACCCTTGTGACTTCTGATTCTTCCAAAAATCAAAATGATCATGAAAGTTAAATAGTTTGAACTGATTCAAGACCTTGAGGCAGGCACAACAGTAAAAGTAAATATCCTTATAAGAGGACTTCCAGAATTGACTTAGAAGAAAATGGCAAGAATGATGGAATCAGTGTATTCAAAGGAAGGAGGAACTGGGTGTGGTGGTGCAGACATATAAACTCAGCACTTGGGAAGCTGAAGCAAGAAATTCTGAGTTTGAGACTAGCTTGGGCAACACAGTGAGCTCAACGCCAGACTGAACCCTGTCTCAAAAAACCAAAAACCAACAAACAAAGAACACCTGTCTGATTGGTTCAGCACAGTGTTGAATTTGTATGAAAATTACTGACTCGCTGAAGATGGAAGACCTTCTCTGAGTGTGGAGGGGAACCAATAGGCCTGCATCCTGGAGGCAGTAAAAGGGAAAGGAGAAAGTCTGGCTTCTGCCTCTTCAGAAGAGTTTGAGTCCTTGCCATCCCCTTAGGTGTCATTTCCAGACTCCTAGCACAGATTCTTCTGCTTCCTGCCAGGGACTCTCTCAGGACTCTGCAGTGAGGTCTGTGACTCTGACTTGTTAGTGGATCTTTTGCATCTCCAATGAGCACCTGGCCCTTTTGAGTTCTCCACCTGACTCTACAGGTGGCCATCTTAAGCCTCCTTTGTAAATCCTTTATGTACCCTCTATGTACACAAATTTATGTGCATGAATTATGTACACAACTCCTTATGTATACAAATTAAATCTGATTCTCTAGTGTACCCTGACACAAACTGCCTCTAGCTACCTGGGCAACCTCCCATGAAAAATTTCATGCCACACTCATGTGAAAAATCCAAAGTGGAACTGCAGCGTTGCTGTGCTAAGTGTGGGTTAGTGAATGGAGGTTTTGGTGCCAGGCCCACTGGCTTAAAATTTTGTCCACTGCTTTGTCATTGAAAATGGTATTTAATGTTGGTGTCTAGACTTACACAGCTATGAAAATGAAGATAGCTCCTAATTCAGACTCTTGTAAGAATTAACATATGTGAAGTGCCTCAGAGAGGCCCTGGCCTGACTCCCGTAAGTGCTGTATATGCTTTTTAGTACATTATATTAACATGTAAATGTACTTTTAAGATATAAAGAAATCAGAGGGCGGTACTAAAAGCACTCATTTCTCTGTAATAAAAGAAGGGTAACAACGCAAATAACAATGGTATCTGAGCACTTGCTATATGCTAGGAAACATGCAAGACCTCTGCAGGTTTTCATTGGATCTTCACAGTAGTGCCAAGAGATGAGTATTTCCATTCATCACGGTTTCTTTTTTGAATGCAAAACCCCACAGTATTTCAAAAGAAAGTAATAGGAGAATAAGGATAGTGGAAATTGAGGCTCCCAGAAGAGAAGCAATGTGCCTAAGGTGTCAGGCCCGGGAAGATTTGAGTCCAGACATCTATAAATTCCAAGCCTCAGACTCAGTCCACTCCTCTGCTTCCTCTCATAATGGACCTGGGGCAGGGTCTCCCAGAAGCCTCACCAGAGACCTCCACCTGCAGCCAAAACTGACCTCAGGGGTCCCTAAAACCCCACTTCCATGCCCACTGCATCTTTCTTGCCTCACAGGAAGGCTCTGCACCTACTGGGTACCTGCTTATGGCCCCGCCCCTGGACCCGCCCTTGAAACCGCTTGGCCCCACCCCCTGGCCTCAAAGGAAGATTACACTCCTCCTGGACCAACCTGGGCAGGCCATGCCATGGATGGCTCAGAGCCACGCGCCTCCACATCCCACCTCAATCCTGTCTTGCACCTGCCTGGCTTCTCAGTGGATTCCAGTCTTTGGATGGAGTCATCATTTTGGCGCTAGCGAGGCTGTCTGGAGATCTGAGCACTCTTCCTTTGGCTGCCTAGGCTGCAGGGCCAGGGCTTGGGTCTGGGCCAGTTAGGCAGGCAAGAACCAGTGGCTACTGGCAGCGGAGCCCGGTGGCCCGGACATTACTGGCGCAAGTTCCCTTGGCGGGGAGTCCAGGCAGGGTGCCCAGGGTAGGGGGCCCGGGGAAGCAGCGAGCCTGGCGCTGGGGCGACACCAGGCCTTGGATCCACAGAGCCCCTCTCCCTTCTTCCCTCCTCTGTGTTGGGGGTCTGCATGGCCAGTCCTGGGTCGTAGCCCAGGATACCTGGCCACAGCCAGGCCCTGCTGGGAGCCCAGCTGTGGTGTGGGACCTGCAGCAGGGCGGCTCTGGGTCTCCCTGGCCTCTGCTGTCAGAGAGCCTGGCCATGCTCAGCCGTGGACAATTACCTCCAAAAGGAGGACTTCATTCCACTTGGAGCTCCTCCCTGCAGAGACTGAGAGAGGACCGAGATGTTACAGTAAGACAGGAGTTATTATTCTACCTGCACATGCTTTGGCTCCAGTCCCTTCCATTGATAAGTGGTTTCTGCTTGTTTTAATATTATTGCCACTTGGGTGTTTAGGTTTTGTGAGGAGAATGAATGCAGCATGGGGCTTTGACAAGGCAAAGTGTGATCAGTAATGTTTAAAAATTTAAATCCACAAATAAAAATAATTCACCCACATTGTTGAACCCTGCTGCAGAATACCCATCTTGCCCATATTCGGCTGTCTCTAACCATTACTACCCTGTTCTGCTCATAACATTTATATATTTGTAGTGTTGAATATTCATTTTATATGCATAGGGAGACTTGTAATTAGTTATCCTGTTACTGACCGTGCACACAAGTCTAGTTCCTTTTAGAAAAACTTCAATGAGTGTAGATCTTTTTTTCTTGGGATAAATTCCAGAAATTGGAAATACTAAATCAAAGTTCTGTGTTCTTTCTCTGGCCCTTGATATGAATTGGTTCTTAAACAAGGCATATTTACAGTAGACATCTTTCAAAATCTAGGTATTTGCCCAGTTATCTGGTGAAATTTGGAGTTCAGCAAGGCGTTGTCATTTTCTGTGCAGGCTGAGAGACAGGCCACACATCCTACTATTACATTTTGTTTTTATGTCATGTACCATGTTCATCCTTTTGTTTTGATTGACTCTATTCTGCTTGATTTCATTTGGTTTTATCGTCTTTACAATAAAAAAATTTAAAAAAACACTTTCTTGCAAGGTATGGTGGTGCATGCCTGTAATCCCAGCACTCGGGAGGGTTAGACATGAAGATCACAGAGAGTTGGAGGCTAGCCTGAAATACATGGTGAGTTCAAGGTCAGCCTGCAGTACATAGCAAGACCTTGTCTCATAACAAAACGAATAAACCCTTTTTCTTCTTTTCTTCTTTTAATGTAGCACAAGTAGATATTAATAAAGAAAATATGAAAACATAAAGTTTTCATACTATGCAGTTTATATACTATGAAACTATAGTATACATTATGTACTATAATATATATTATATAACTTTATATACTATGAAACTGCATAGTATATACCTGCATAAGCTATATACCTGCACACTTTTAAAATTTGTTTTGATTTAAATTTGTTTTTTTTTTTTTAATTTTTGGGATAGGGTCTAAATAATTTACTCAATTCCCCAATTTGGGTTTAATCTTGTGTTCCTCGTTCCTTAGACTCCCAGAGTGCTGGGAGTACAGGTACAGGATATCCTCACTTAGAAATTCACAATGGTTATGTATGTTTATGGGATAAAATGTGCGTCTGATCTGTGACTCCTTTGTAAAACGAATGAGTCTAGTTAATTTATCTACCACCTTCCTAATCTACAAATTCTTTCACAGTGACTGGGACTACAAATCCCATTGTTTAGCAGTTTTGAAAGCTATCCTCCTTATTAACTGTGATCATCATGCAGTTTAGTAGAGAACTGAAAATTTGTTCTCCACCGTGACTGAGATTTTGTATTCTTAGTTGAACATCCTTCTTTCCTCTTCCCTCATGGAACTGATCATTTCTAAAATCAAAGTGACTAAGAAAGGTGTGGAGGTTGAATCTACTTGGAGCACACAGCTCTTCAGAAAGACCAGGCAATGGTACTCTGCAGCCCCTCACATTGCTCCCTGGTTTTTGTTTTTTGTTTTTTTTTTTTTTTCCTTAACAGAATTCTGGGAATTGAATGCAGGGCTGTCTTAGGTACTTTTTACTGGTTGCTGAGAAAAAATACCTGATGCCAAAAGTTGGGAAAGAAAACATTTATTTCTTACAATTTTGGGACATTTCAGTCCATACTTAGTTGGCTCCAAGGCAGGCTGGCATGGTGGGGTTATAGTTCATGGTAGCTGCAAACAGCAAGCAGGAAACAGGCAAAAGAGAAAGACAAGCCTTCTTTCTGCCATTACATCAGATGCTGTCTCCACCCCTAGACCAGTGTAGCACTCACACCCCTAATCCAAGTGCTACAGAATGAACCAATCACAAATGCATAATGTAAACGCATTGTAAGGCCTGTGTCACAGGGAAGAAGACCCCAAGGACCCACGTCTCTAAGGGGAAAAAAGCTTTATTTCCATGCGCATGGGGTCCGTCCAGCAAACTAGTGCGGAGGACCCCGAAGGGAAGTTACACAAGGTTTTTAAAGGCATAAACCGCAAATCAGGCAAGGTTACAGAAGCAGATCGCATTGGTTAGTTTTGAACAGCGCAGGGCTTGGCAGGAGCTGATTGGAGGGCCTCAGGGTTGGGTAACTTTGGTGCCCAGGGGTCGTAGCCCGGTCACTGTGTTCCCGGAACAGTAGTCTTATCTTGCCTAACCCACTGAGACAGAACATTCTGCGGACCCGCAGAAAGTCCCTTCCTGTTTTGTACAGATAGCTCGGGGGTTGCAGCTATAAAGTTAACTCTTTCACCATGAGGCCTGGGGGCGAGAGACATAAACCATGACATTCCACCCCTGGACCCCAGGACTATGTATACCCTTTATACAAAAAAAAATTTATTTCATCTCCAAGAGTTGGCAAAGTCTCAGCATTGATGTTGCAGAATTGATGAAAATTCCAGGTCCCAATTCTCCAAGATCTATGGCAAACTGTTAACTGTAACCCCCTGTACAAATGAAACAAGGTTAAACATTTCTGAAATACAAAGGCACAAGATAAACATTACCATTCCAAAAGTTACAAGAAGGGGAATATAAAGCATTGGAAACAAAGCAAGTCCAACATGCAGCTTGGCAAACATTAAGTCATGCTCAGCATTTGAAGCAATCTGGTTGGAAGCTCCAAAAGGCTTGGATGGTTTCACTCCCATGTCACTTTCAGGGATATCAGTTCCTGCAGCTTTGCTCTTAAATGTTCTCTGCTCAGTTTTTGCAGCTTTTCTTGGATGATCCATGTTCCTGGATTTTCCAAACTTCTGGGGTCTCCACTGCACATTTGGTTTTACCCTTACATCTTTATGTACTGCCTTCTCAGGGACATATTGCTTGGCTTCCCAGGCACTTTGCAAATGGTGCAAGCTGTTTACCCTCAGAATTTGTGCGTTTGCCTTGCACCTAAAATCAACACCTTGTGGATGCCCCCAAAGTTTGCTGTCAACTGGAGCAGTAGCCAGGCTTTTTTTCTCTCTTGGCTGTAGGGGTTAATTGCCTGAATCACTGGACTCTGTGAATCTGACTGTGAAGAAAAGCTTCTCTATGTTGCCACCATTCTGGAATGTCACATGGCCTCCATTGCCATTTTGGAGCATAATTCTCTGCAACTTTCTCCTCTGAGCAAATTCTTTCGCTTTTGTGGTTTTGAAGCTGCAAAGTGTGGGGACCCGGTGCTTCCCATGACCATCTTTCTTGTCTCTCTGTTTCTCCTCAGCAATCAAAGTCTCAACTCTGTCTTTACAATCCACAGCTTTCCTGGAATTTTCCTTCTGGCTAACTTCACAGAGTTGTAAATTATTCTGCTGAGCTCTTTGCTCTTGATTTGCAAGATAAAGCAGTCTAAAGCCCCCAACGATAGCCATGCCACAACCTCAGCATTACATTCCACTGCTTTGAAATTTCCTTTTGCAGATTAATCAGTTCATTGTGCTTTGATTCATTCTCAGGTTAAATCACTGGGCATGAACAAAATGCAGAAAAACTTTCTCTACACCATAACACACATCGTGGGGAGTCCTACAACCAGTGCAATCCTCAGCAGAAACCTCCCAAGCCAGGTCTTTACCATCAGACTATCAGCCTTCTGGTCTCCTGAGCTCTGACCAGAATCTTCTCTACAGAACAGCCTAAGCTGCTCCAGCTCTATGCATCCAGGTGACATGTCTGAACCATTCCAAACTCTGCCCATGAGCCATTTCCAAAGTCTCGCAAAAAACACGGTCAGGTATAGTCATAGCAAATGAACCCACTACTCGGTACCAAAATCTGTGTTAGGGTTTTACTAGAGAAAACCAATATAACACAAGATATACAAAAGTAAAAGAAACAACAAGATTGGCTTAAGATGGTAAGCCACAGTCAGATGAGGAAGCTTGTAGAGGGTGTCTACACACTGGAGGCTGAAGGATTCAATCCAAAGTCTGGAGTTCACCCCAGTGTCTCATTGAAAGTCCACACCAGCAGGGTGATGGGTCTGTTACAGAAGGCCAAAGGCTCTAAGATGAAAGGCTGAAAAGTCTATGATGGAAAGCTGAAGAGTTTACACTAGAAGCCAGGAGACAACCTCCAAAACAAAGGTGAAGACTGGAGCTTCTCCCAAGAATGGAATGCATTTGTCCTTCCTCCTTCCCTTTTATACCTCTAGGTGATGAGCCACCCTAGGGTGGGTCTTCTCCATTCTTGGGTGTAGAGCTGTTAAACTCATTTAGTTAAGCTCCTAAATGTCTCAAATTGACACAATCAATCAACCACTACAGTCTTGCAAAGAAATTTTGAAGTAATCCAGCTCTCTGTGTGGGATAATCCTCTATTCTTAGCTTTGCCAGATCCAGGGACCCCTTTGTAGAATTCTGTTGGGAGCTGTGGGACAGTGCTCTGCTCTCCCACTTTGATCTCCACAGTGCTGTTCAGCACCTGCTTTGTAACCTGCCATAAGATGGGCGCATAGAATACCTAAGAGATGTGTTCCTGCGTAAATCAGCATTAAGAAGCTGAGTGTTCTCTGCATTTGTGGATCATGGGTGGTGATTCTCTTTTGAATTACATGAATTTATCATATGTCTCACAAAGTGGACACATGAGACCTCTTTTATACCTGTAATACAAATCATCTATCTCAATACTACTTGTAAGGAAAGATTTTCTGTTGTGGTTTCTACATTATTATTGTTTCTGTTTTTAAAACATGAAGAATCAGCCCCTCCTATCTTCCTTTATTACTGAAATCATGGACAAGCTTTTCTGACATAGGAGGATGAGTAGATCGACAATGCTCTCTACATTTTCCCTGTAGACTTTGTCTATCTGGGGTTTTCTCTTCTAACAAGGGGCAATAGCAGCTAGTCTTCTCCAGTAATGTTTGGCCAAACAGAATCTGATGCACTGACATGTAAGACCCAGAGTAGTAATTCACAGCAAGAGAAAGATCAAAGGTGGGTGGGGACTAGCAGGAGAGTTCAGGGGTATGGATGGGTCCAACACTGATCAGAAAGCTGAAACTTGTCAGATGTGAAGATTCTACAAAGCTGATGTACTTAGGTACTACTGAAATGAACATGTTGAAACTAGGGAAATCTTAAGTTTTAATTAACATTATCTTAGAATTTAATGTTGGAATTGGAATTCAGAATATCTACTGTGAAGCCAGAAGCAGCCCCAGCTCTAGAATTAATGATGACAGGGTACATGACCATAGTTTTCACAATGATCCTAGAGCTGATAAGGTCACTTGAGGACGAGCTGGAACAAGACCTGCAATGAGGACTTGAGCTCAGTCAGGTGGCAGCCCTGCACCAGCAAAAGGAGAAAAGATCACCAACTATCCTTGTTCCTTGCAGGCCCCAGAAAGCCCAGAGCCTGTCAGAGACAACTGTGTGCACAAATCCACCCCAGCAAAACTTCCCATTCTGCCTCACCCCACTCACTTCTGCATGCTTCAGAGTTGCAGGAGGCCCCAAGTATGGGAGTCTTTCTCTGTCTAAAGTGCCCTGTGCCCTCCCAGAGACCCACAGACCTAGAGTACTGTAGTTCTCAACTTCAGTGAACTCAGGTTGGTCTGACACAGCCAGGTAGGTTGAGCGGGATGTCCTAGCTCTCTCAGCAGCACCTGCTGGTAGCCAAAATGCGAAGATCTGTTCCTGGGAGGACAGGAGTAAGCAGCAGTGCAGGCCTGGCCTCCCTCCAAACTGCCCACCTGGGACATCCTGTGAAGTTGGACACCAGACTCCTGCTCCAACTGCAGAAAGCTCAGCCCCAGCCTTTTCCTTGCCGTCTTTAAGGCTGGTCCAGGCAGCCCTCACCTGCTGACAAGTCGCTGGATAGTGCTGTGACCACCTGCCCTCCATTACTCAGGGAAGCCTGAAATACATCTCCCTTTTGAGCCCTCATGGAATGTTGCCTCTGTGAGAAAGAGAGTGGAGTCTGCAGTGTTACTCTACTCATGGATGCTCTACAGGGTGCTGCTCTATAACTATCTGAGAAGTGAGTGGACAGTGGGAGTGCACCCTGCTTGCCTTTCCTCCACCTTCAGTTCATACACTCATGAATCACCCCATTCTGTGTGCCTTCTGGGGACTCCCCTTCCCTATTATGTGTCCACATGTACAGAGTCCAGGAACTTAGGCACATTCACCATAATGTGGGTAGTACCTGGTCTGCTCTCCAGGGTGACTGTGTAGTCTGAATAAAATGAAGTCACAAGAGAGAAGTGGTTCTTTCTGCACTGGTCATTGCATCATGGTCAGTGCCTGCTACACTGATGATTAAAGGCAACAATCGGCTCCCTCCATGATGTCTGTGTAGAACTGGGTCCTTGGTTTCCCCCAGAGATTCCTGCTCTTGTAAGAACCGCTGTCGCAGGGGAGAAGACCCCAAGGACTCAGCTCGTAGTGAGGAGTAAAAAGTTTATTTTCATGTGCATGGGGTCTCCCAGGCAAACAAGTGCGGAGGGCCCCGAGGGGAATTTGTGTAGGGTTTTTAAAGGTACATGTAGGAGGCAAGCAAGTTTACAGAAGCAAATCGCATTGGTTAATTTTGAGCGGCGCAGGACCTGGCTAATGCTGATTTGAGGGTCTGGGGCTGAGTAACCATGGAGACCGAGGGTCTTGGGTTGACCTTAGAGTGCCAGGTGCTCCCTGGTCCTGTTTATACAGTACATTTTTTTTGGCCCTGCTCTGACTATCTCCTGGGAAAGGTTTAGGGAGTGAAGCACTCTTTACTGCTCTGTTTTGAGAGCTCCGGGGAGTTAGGGAGTCAACCCTTTCATTCCCTGCTCTGGGGAGTTAGGGAGTTAACCCTTTCATTCCCCGCTCTGGGGAGTTAGGGAGTTAACCCTTTCATTCCCCGCTCTGGGGAGGGGGTTGTAGCAGGGGGGTCGACTCTCACATTCCCCCCTTTTATTTCTCCAATGACTTTTAATCCTAAAAGTCCTGTATAGGTAAGGGGTCATATTGTTGACGTAGCACCATAACTTTTACCTGAGAGATCTGAGCCCTCACAAACCGGGTTACTCGGTTAATGAGGCAAGGGGCTATAGCCATGACTGTAATGAATCCGGCCAGGGGTCTCAATAAAGGGAGGATATAGGGCAGAATTGATTCTCGGAAAGAGAACACTTTGGCTTTATTTGAAGGGGGCTCTTGAGATCTGATTTTCTCTCTCAACTTTTTTTATTGTATCTTTTACAATCCCAGTATGATCAGTGTAAAAACAACATTTTTTTCTAAGTGCGGCGCAGAGACCCCCCCCTTTTTTTTTTTTTTTTTTTTAAATAAAAGATCTTTAACAATTGGTTTTTTTTTTTTTGCTTACAGGGGGACCAAAGCCGCCATGTAAGGTCGGCATTAATGTTATTAAAATCAAAACAAGCAAGCTAAAACAGTTAGTCAATTTTTAACTTTAAGGGTTACCAGTCTGTTGTGTAGTCCACTGAGTATGTCCCTCGTTGTCTGCTGTTTTTAGTGGCTTTACATGAGTGTAGTGAATCCGCGCAGTTTTTCCTGCTACCTTGATGGCAGTGGGGGTACTGAGCACCACGGTGAAAGGTCTTTCTCAGCGGGGTTTAAGGGAGTCACGGTGGTGACATCGAACCAAGACTGGAGTCTTTGAGGCCTTGGTCTCTGAAGGCAGGTCCAAGTGTTTTTGTCTAAACAGCTGGTGGATCCAGGCCAACACAGGTTGGAGTGTCTGTAGGGACTTAAGATCTCGATTAGTAATTTCAGCTAATTTGTCTTCTGACAATCTTGGAACCAATGGCGGGGGCCTCCCAAACATGGCTTTAAAGGGGGAAATTTTGGAAACATATGGGGTATATCTAGTTCTTAACAGTGCAAAGGGAAGAAGGCTCATCCAATTATTGCCAGTTTTTGAAGACAGCTTAGCTAAAATGTCCTTGAGACTTTGGTTTATATGTTTTACTTGCCCTGAGCTTTGTGGCTGATAGGCACAGTGGAGTTTTAATTAATCTTTAATGTCTGGGCTAACTTTTGGGTGACTCGGGCTATGAAAGCCAGGCCATTATCGGACCCCATTGATAGTGGGAGGCCAAATCAAGGTATGATCTCATGCAATAGCCTTTTAACTACCACTAAGGCTGACTCAGACTTAGTAGGGAAAGCCTCTACCTAGCCAGTAAAAATGTTTATTAATACCAAGAGATAGCAGTGTCCCTGTAAATTAAGTTTTACCATGTCCATGAAGTTTATTTTTTAATGTTCTCCTGGAACAATTTTTTGATGTCGGGTGGTCTCCAACGCAGAGCTCTTGGCTGAGTTGACTAACAAACACTGTGGGCATCTGGAGCTCGAAGAGGTGGTCAGTTTGTAGAGTTTTGGAATAAAATACTGAGTTCTGAACAATTCTGTAAGGTGAAACAGCTCCCACCCTAGTGCCTCCAGTAACAGTACTTGTTTATCAGGTAACTGGTATTAGCCCCTTGGGGTGGGAGACTTTATTCCAAGTTGAGATGTCAACTGTAGGTCTTTTTTTGTGTAGACTAGTTCTGACAAGGTCAGAGGACTAGTATCAGAGCAGTTACTTTCTTGGTTGACCCCTCTGATGTGGTTGTTATTTTTTATCTCTGGTTGGGTGAGCCTTGTAAGGAATAGCAACCCATTGAGGCAGCCAGACAGCTGCCAGCAAATCTAGAATCTGTGGAGCATTTTTAGATGGCTTCCCCGTATATGTACAGTAGCAAAGGGATGTCTTCAGTAAAAAAATGTTTACCCTCTTTTTTGTGGCTAGTTTTAGCCTCTCAGTCAAAGCAATAAGCTCCGCCTTTTGGGCAGAAGTGCCAGGCTCTACCCGCTTAACCCAGAGTACCTCCTTTTCGGTGGTCACTGCTGCCCCGGCCACTCGTTTGTCGTTTTGGATGAAGCTGTTTTCATCGAACAGTTGTTGGCATTTCCCAAAAGCTGGTCAGTAAGATCAGCCTGTAGGTTCTGCTGCAGTTCGAGGATGTCAGCACACTCATGGAGAGGTGTCCTTTGTTCCTCCGGATCATCATCAGGCATAAGGGTGGCTGGGTTTAAAGCTGAAGAAGTCTTGAATATCATTAACTCTGGGTCTAGAAGCAGGGCTTGACAGTAGAATTCTGGCATTTGAGAGCCTTTTTTAGGAGGGGTTTTGATAAGAGTCTCTAAACTGTGAGAGGTTACCACAGAAATCACTTGCCCAAAGCGAGTTTTTTTGTCTCCTTAAGTAACATTGTCACAGTAGCTAGTATTCTTAGGCAGGGGGCCATACTCCTGTCACTGGATCAAGTCTTTTGGAGAGGTAGGCTATAGGCCTCTTTTAAGGGCCAATGTCCTGAGTTTATCTATGAATAAGATGAAAGGCTTGGTAACGTCAGGGAGTCCCAGGGCTGGGGCCTCTGTCAAGGCCCGCTTGAGCTGTTGGAAGGCCTGTTTACATTTATCAGTCCAGTTCAGCGAATTTTGAGTTTCTCCCTTATGGGAGTCATATAGAGGCAAGCTTTTCAGTAAAATTTAGCCTACAGTATCCAACTGCCCCAGAAACTCTCGTCTGTAACACCTTGGCTATCTTTTTGTAAATTTTTCAGTTTTCAAAGACCTTTTTGTGCTATCTCTATTAACTGGCTGAGGGGCATTTTCTTAAACCTCTCAAACCTTTGTAATTTTTGTCTAACATGTGGGGCCGACTGAGTTACAAAGAGAACAACTGGCAATATTGGGAAACCTTCTTACCTCTGGATGTCCAGTCAGGGTGGCACAAAAGGAGAACATGGTTTTGGCATTCCGGATCAGAGAGCCGGCTTCATCTGGATGGCACACTGTTTTTTTTGTCCAAGGGTGTCACGTGACAGGCCTTTATTTTATTAAAATTTTTTTTTAACAAAAAGGGCTTTTTCATAGGTAACAAAATTGTGCTGTATAATCTCCCAGATGTTCACAGCGCATGTAAGAACTTGTATCTTATTTTTAATATCACCTATAATCTCATTTTAATGAAAACATTTTGCAGCAAAGTACAATCTTATGTATACTTTTACCAAAACTGATCTAATACTGTCAAATTCTGAACACATTTATTTTTTGTCAAACCTGTTATTTGTAGTACTATAAACCAAGACAAATAAAATTCACATCCTCTTGAGCCTTCTACAACTTACAATAATACCTCTCAAACTAAGCTTTAATCTTTTTCTACATTCTGGCATAGCCAGACACCTTTACTTGAAGACCACTCTCTTTGTCCCTCTTTTTACTATTACCAGTCAATTACCTTTTTTTTTCTCACTTCTCAGACAACATCAAAACTCTCAAAAAAACCCTTGAAGTCACCTTCTAGTAGCCCAAAACATACTTATTTTATGTCTTTTTACCACATAAAAATGTTGTATTTTAAAAACAAAACTGTAACCTTTTAACTGGCTCAAATATAGTACCGCCTGGTTTTTACTTGGCAAAGTTGACATGACTCTTAACAACCATAGATATACATATATATGTGCACATGTTTACATTTTCACCAGAGAGAAAAAATACTCCTTTTAAAAGGCATGCCGAGGTTGCAAGCAATCAATTGAAGTCTTACATATTAAACAAGGTGCCACAACATTAAAGACACAAACAAAGGGAGCTTCTTGCATAGTTTGGTCAGCTAAAGGAAATAATTTTTCTTATCATGAACCTTGAATCTAATAAGCCATATGGATCCTGCAACAGAAATGGGCAACAAGCCCCTAAGTTAGTAACAAGTTTAAACAGGCAACCAAGGAGAGGGCGGAGGAAGGAAGGGTTTTACCCACGGTGGGGGCTCTTTCCTGAGGTCCTGCCATACCAAGATGTAGGCATGCTGGTCCGGGTGGCCCTCTTCGTCCGGGGCGGAAGATGATGTTTTTAATTGCTAAGATGAGGGGAAGGTGGAAAGTCCCCTCTGGTGGCCAACCCACGGAGAATGTGGGCCACTCAGACGAGCAGAAAGTCTGTCATTTACTTTTTTAACCTGTAAGGAGAGATTGTGAGCCCTCTCTCAAACCTCTGACCAATGGTCGAGGGTGAGGGACAATGGGGACGATGTCGTTTGTCCCATGGTGTTCTGAAGACAAAGAGTGGTTAGCGTACACGCGACACAACAAATAACCGATCACAACAGTCACAACACACAGGACAAACAGGCCGGCCACCTCACTCTCACGCATGAGTTTCACACCAAATGAGTCACCTTAGGGGGTGCCTCCAGATTGGCCCGGACGGACCACAGATTGGGAATGAAATTCCCCAGATTGGCCCAGACGGACCACAGATTGGGAATGAAATTCCCCAGATTGGCCCAGAGGACCACAGATTGGGAATGAAATTCCCCAGATTGGCCCAGAAGGACCACAGATTGGGAATGAAATTCCCCAGATTGGCCCAGAAGGACCACAGATTGGGAATGAAATTCCCCAGATTGGCCCAGAAGGACCACAGATTGGGAATGAAATTCCCCAGATTGGCCCAGAAGGACCACAGATTGGGAATGAAATTCCCCAGACTGGCCCAGAAGGACCACAGATTGGGAATGAAATTCCCCAGACTGGCCCAGAAGGACCACAGATTGGGAATGAAATTCCCCAGACTGGCCCAGAAGGACCACAGATTGGGAATGAAATTCCCCAGACTGGCCCAGAAGGACCACAGATTGGGAATGAAATTCCCCAGACCGATAGGAAAATCCTATCGCAGACGGTGAGTCACGGAAAACCGTGTGGGGCGTCCCCCGGTCACCAGAGAACAGATAACAGAAATTGCCCCTAGATTGGAGCCGCTCGGCTTGGGGTGTAAAGTACTGGTAGATCGATCTCAAAATGAAAGTAAACAAAAGTGACCGGTCGTACTCACCCGCGGTGTAAGGCGGAGCCGTTGAGGTCGTCTCCCGTGAGACTACTATCTCGCTAGGGCCTCCATATGTAAGAACCGGTGTCGCAGGGGAGAAGACCCCAAGGACTCAGCTCGTAGTGAGGAGTAAAAAGTTTATTTCCATGCGCATGGGGTCCCCCAGGCAAACAAGTGCGGAGGGCCCCGAGGGGAATTTGTGTAGGGTTTTTAAAGGTACATGTAGGAGGCAAGCAAGTTTACAGAAGCAAATCGCATTGGTTAATTTTGAGCGGCGCAGGACCTGGCTAATGCTGATTTGAGGGTCTGGGGCTGAGTAACCATGGAGACCGAGGGTCTTGGGTTGACCTTAGAGTGCCAGGTGCTCCCTGGTCCTGTTTATACAGTACATTTTTTTTGGCCCTGCTCTGACTATCTCCTGGGAAAGGTTTAGGGAGTGAAGCACTCTTTACTGCTCTGTTTTGAGAGCTCCGGGGAGTTAGGGAGTCAACCCTTTCATTCCCTGCTCTGGGGAGTTAGGGAGTTAACCCTTTCATTCCCCGCTCTGGGGAGTTAGGGAGTTAACCCTTTCATTCCCCGCTCTGGGGAGGGGGTTGTAGCAGGGGGGTCGACTCTCACACTCTGGGTACCATGGAAGCCCATGGAATGAATCTCCAGTGTACAGTTGTCAACCGTGTAGTGCTATAAGCACAACTATTGAAATTGATAGTTTTTCATTTAAAAGCTCAATGTTTTTTTTGTCATCTATGAAGTATCTACAAATAACATGGTAAATACAGTGAGTAATAAACTGTGCACTATATCATTGCTATTTGCTGAGAGCTGCTTTTATTTTTTCCCCACATAGTTGAAAGATGAAAATGATTGGTGATGATAGATAGAGAAACTGTGATAATATTTTTTTCAGTTTTATGGGATATTTCACTGCATCCATTAAGTACATTTTATTTGCTACAATTATGCTAAGTGAAATAGATAAATAATTCTTAATGTTACAGGGATCTGTGATACTTAGAAATATAGGCAGTCAGATAGTGATATAATGGAATGAAACTCTTGACCTACTGTGTCTGGTTAGGAGTTTGTATTCTATAAAATAGAAGAATGAATTTTAGGAACAATGGAGGTGAAGAGCAGAATATAACTATTGAGAGAAAAAAGTGAAAGCTTTTTGCTCTAGATAGGATATTACAGCAGTGGGAAGCAGGCCAGGGCACATTTACCCTGAGCTCACATACCCCTCCCTTAGGCAACTTACCTGTGGCATGAAAAGAGTCCCAATCAGCTACTGGCACATCAGCAATGTAATTTTATGCATCACCCCAGTCAGAAAGTAGATATAATCCCCCTCACCACCTATCCAGCAGAAAAAGGTAGATATCTAGTGGCTATGCTGTACTCTCCACCTTCTTAGAATAAAGGCCAATTTTAATTTATATTCTCTCTTTTACCACAGTGAAAACCCTCTCAGAAAGCTTCTGTCTGAGAGAACAGGGGTGCTCATAAGTGGGTTGTCAAGGACTCTGTATCTTCTAGGGACTTTATAGGATAAAATCATGGGGTGAGATGGGTTTAAGGTGGGGAAACTTGGGAACTCACAAGGCAGATGGGCAAAATTTTGGACAGAGATATCTTTAGCCAACATAATTAATAGTTCAGGTAAAATCATTTTCTGAAGTGATCATTTCATCACTTCAGAAAAATGGGGAAGCAAGGTCATAGAAAGCAGGCATTTTACAGAGCAGTAACTCTCCTCTATGGGATTGGGAGGGTGACTCCTGACTTCAGCAGGGTGACAGGAACTATTTAGAAAATCAATTCTTAGGATATGGACGCATCTGCTTGGTATTTTCTCTTGAGGCCTGTCCCACTTCTAGGACATGATCCTGTCTCCATGGCTATATATTTCTAACTAACTCAGCTGCCTATAACAACAGGGCTTGGCCCTCAAAGGAGCCAGAAAATAAGTTCAGATTGCTTGCAGGACTGAAAGAGACAATCACCTCCTGCTGTGGGCCAAATCTCAAAACAAAAGGTAAATTAAATACAATCAAGTGCTAAGAATCCACAGTCCAAATAGTTCTCTGATCATCCTGAGGAGCACAAGAGTCACCTTCCCAATCCTCTACAAGAAGAGTGTCTGCTCTTAAACCTGCCCACTTACTATGACTTGCTCTCCCATTTGATCCCAGTTTAATCAATTTTACCTGAGCAATTAACCTTATTGGTTGACCATATTTCTACTCCACCTTATGCTTAACTTTCAGATTCCCATTTTCCCCTCCCCTGGACCCATCTAACCTCATGATTTCACTCTATACAAGTTCCTCAAAGAGACAAAGTCTTTGGCAACCCATTGAGACCCTTCTTGTCTCTCAGACAGAAGCTTTCCTTCTCCCAATAAATGTATTCCACTCTTAAACTACATCATTCCTAAAATTCATTCTTCAATTTTAGAGAACACAAACTCATTCTGGATATATAGTAGGTAAGGGCGTTTCATTCCCCTATACCATTAACATGAGCCAAATTAACATGACTATACTTTTATAATGTCTGAAATTTGTTCCTTTTTCTGCAGTTTCAAGTGATTAATACAACTCACAGTGATTATAGTACTGGCAATATCGTAAATTTTATAAAACAGTCATTATAAGTGTAAAATACTTGCTTTGATTGTATTATTTAGTAAGACCTAGACTTTGCCATGACACTAGGTTATATCTTATAAAAGAGAAGGTTCACCTATAATTGTTCACAAAACATCACTGGCTGCTTGAACAATTTTTAGTTAGATAAACTGTGTATTTTTTCAGTTTCTAGAAGGCTTCTATTATATTATTGAAACCGGTCCATAGGCCTCTAGGACCTTGGCTATATTTTGATGCATAATTCTGTTTTGAAACTTATATGAAGATTTATTTTTATTTTAGGAGTAAAGCCACTGCATTGACACTGATAGAGTGAAGCGAAAGCCCACTGCATTTATTTCCAATGGATACTTGAGGAATAGAGCATGTGAATTACTGAGGAGGTAAATTACCTTCATACATAGACAAAAATCAGTACTGTTAGGATTTTATGGCCCAATAGAGAAGCAGAATGATTGTATTATTTCCAAAAGATGAAAAATATTTCCAAAAGATGAGAAGTATAAAACAAAAAGAGGCCTTTATTCTGAGAACATGGAGAAAGATGACCGGCACCCCCCACTGCTGGAGTCCAATGATGTCTCTGGCAGACACATAGGGTAGAGGTATGTAAGTAGCCTCCGTGTGGGGTGGAACCTAAGGAGGACTTTAGGGATGCACAGGTAGCCCATTGGTCTTAGGTTTGGCGCCATAGGTAAATTTGCAGAGGCGGGGAATATGGCCTCACAGATAAATTCCTAGGGGTGGGGGAGATAGGGTCTTCCTGCTTCTGATTGAGGCTTTCCTGGCTACAGAGTCCTGTCTGGGCCAAAACCATTTCACAGAATATAAGAAAAAGTAGCAGTGTCCTTTCTATTTAAAGAATGTGGAGAGGAGCCTACAGCCACCAAGGGTTTGCCTTCTTTTCTGACTGATTATTGGATTATAGGCTATATATGAAATTTAGTGGTGCTGGCACTGACATTGATATCATGTAAGGAGCTGATTTGAATTTTCTTTTGGCACTTGGGAAAGGAATGAGGAAGTTGTATTCAGGAAAACAAGAGGAAGTAGCCTGATTTGACCTTTCACCTTGATGAACTACAACATGATATCCTGTAATTTATTCTAGGGCAAAACTCTTTAAAGTACATCCTTTAGTTTAAATTAAGAAATGAAAATAAAGAATTTTTGCTATGTGTCTTCTCCCATGGTTAGTGGTAAACAATTCACAAGGAAAGTTCCAGTCATTTCCTTAAGGCTTATGGATAGCATAAACAAAACTACAGATCAATTCACTTTCAGAAAACAGAAGCAGCACTAAAAGGCAGGGATAATGTCCTTCAATGCAAATGTCCCTTAAGAGGTGAGATCAACATTTAAGAATACAATCATCTACTGATTTCTCTGACTTAAAGAAAGACAAAAATTTACACTGTTATTGCTATAGGGTAATGAAACTCCAGGTCTACTATGTATGGTATGAGCTTGTGTTCTCTGAGGTCAAAAAATGAATTTTAGAAAAAAACAGAAGTCAAGATAATATAATTATTGGGAGAAAGAAAGTTTGTGTGAGAGAGAGCAAATGTGTCCTGACTGGGTTGGCAAGACTGTCTTTTCCAAGGACTTCTATAGAGTAAAATCATGTGGTGAGATCGGTTGAAGGTGGGGAAAACTGGGAACTCACAATGCAGATTGGTATAAGATGGGATAGAGCTATGGTAGCCAATAAGATAAATAGTTCAGGTAAAGTTGA
This sequence comes from Cavia porcellus, assembly GCF_034190915.1. NCBI lineage: Eukaryota > Metazoa > Chordata > Mammalia > Rodentia > Caviidae > Cavia > Cavia porcellus. The sequence continues at coordinate 9,564,521 of NW_026947515.1, forward strand.
TTAAATTGGAAACAAAGAGGGAAGGGAGTCACATAGAAAGCCGGCATTCTTAGTCAGCAGTGAATCTTCCCTTAGGGGTTTGGGAGGGTGATTTCTTAGTTCATCAGGATGATATGGACTATTTAGAATGTCAGTCTTTAGGATAAGGATACATTTCTTTGAATGGTGACTCCTGACTTCCTCAGAGTGCTAGGGAACTATTTAGAATATCGGTCCTTAGGATATGGATGAATTAGTTGATCTTCTGTCTTGAGGCTTAGCCCATAGCAGGAGTTGTCCATCTTCTCCATAGTTGCAAGGTATCTGGGTTTCTGGATGGGCTCCTCGGAGGACCTAGCCCTGTCTCATTGCTAATCATAATTAACTAATTCAGGTCCACATAACAGTATTTTTAAGAAAATTGAATAAAATGTCTTGTGCTCTGGGTGAATGATCTGGGATGACAGTGTGCAATGTATATACCAGTGTTGCCCCCTGATTCACATGTTATGAAATTTAGTTTTAGTGTATTTTTTCTTTTTATCCTTGAAATGAAATGGATTTGGAAATGAAAAGCCTGAGGTAACGCACTTTTGTACACATATTTCTCTGTGTAGCTGAGATCTACACTGTTGAAGACAACCAGCTGGAGAAGTCTCTGACTATTGTCTATCATTTGGGATCCTCTTTGCAGGAAGGAGTTTCTTTTCCTGTTTATTTTTGACTTAGAAGGAGGATAGTAGAGCAGCAGTCAATCAGTGATGAAGAGGCGGGCTATATGAAATGTCCAACCAGGCGAGCTGTGGCAGGCTGTCTCTTCCGGTGTGTAGACATTGTTTACCTGTTTGGAACACAAAACTGGGAGCAGAATGCTTGCTGGATCTCATTTACTCGTTCTATGTCCTGTGGCCTGATTATCAAAGAACCTGGGAAACCCACTAGCCACGGCATGGTGAGGCTTTGGATGGGAGACCAGAAATAGGGTGGAATTGGGAGAAACCAGTTATAAGTTTTTAGAAGCTGTTCTGGTGACTGTAGATTCAGGTATTTAGTTAGCTTCAGCTCCTGAGGTCTTCTAGCATTGACCTTGGGTCGTCCACTTTCCCTTTTTTCTCCTGCTGGGAGCAAGGATGATTCTGTGTCCTCAGAACACTGAATTAACTATGATAGCAACAGACTGGAGTATCATCTTTGAAATTCTCTACTGTCCTGGCACCTCCACCATAGGGAGCAGAGGAAGGAGCTTGGGAAGCCCCTGACTCTGATGCATTTTGTAGCTGGATCAGCAGTGGTGAGATTGGTCTCTGCTCTCATTCCAGGGATCAGCAATCTTGATGTTCTAAAGTTTCTAAATGTATGTAACGCAGGGCCTCATATCCACAATGGCACTCCTTAAATTTGTACTTTTTTTGTATTTATAGGGATTGACTAAATTTATCATATGTTCTCATATTTCCAACCCCATGACAGGTGTTGGCAAAGATTATGAGAATTCAGAGATGTGTAGTGATGTGCTTCAATGGAGGAAGGCTTTCAAAACACCCAGTGAAATCCTGTGTATGATAATTAACAGTGAAAATAATTTCTGAACATACTTTATGTGACACATGTGCTCGTAGACCATGTTTGTGAGAACAGCCATATAGGTTTGAATTTTGAGAAAAATGAAGCAGATATAAAAGTGTCATCAAGGGTAAGGTAAAGCGTTCTTGCTAAGGACAAATTCCAGAAAGGGCTGCCTGTTAAATTCTCACTGAAAAATGCCTAAATGTAGTCATTTGCATGAACATATACATGTGATATCCTTCTGAATGGAAAGGAATATGGGTGTCATCTCTGAATTAAGAGCTGATTTAATAGCTTGGTTGATCATATACATTGTTTTAACATGGAAATGCTCTGTAATGGACTTTACTAATTCATGTAAAGAGATGTCCTAAATTGAAATTGTGCATGGATATCATTAGTTAAAGCATGAAGGGTTTTCTGCTTAGGGTGAATCAGACAAGCTTGGAAAGGATGTGGAAGTGACTGGCAGGACACAGTGTGCAAATATCAGGTCATACAACAGGGAGGGTCTTCACTGAAATTCAGGTAGTTCTTAGGATAAGCATGCAGTTAAAGTTGAATTGTGATATCTTCCTTGAGGTGAATAACACCAGCTCTGGTAACAATCAGTATTCCACATCCCTGTCAACCCATGAATTCTGTGTTATTCACTTGAGATCTAGTTTTGATTATCTTGCATTATGACCCAGTATCATGAAGGTGAAATTTGAATTTTTTTTTTTGTACCAAGGATGGAACTCAAGATCCCAAGCTTGCAGGTTAGGTTTTCATGCTGCTAGCTAAATACCCAGCTCTGCAAGTGTTTTCTGTATATTATGGATGATATCAACCTTGTTCCTCAGAAAATGTTGAATATTGTGCAATTTTTCTTATTTGTATGGCTATAACTTTTTAAAGCAAACCAAAGGTGTCTTATGCAGTCACTTTTCAAGTTTCACATTGTCTGTGGGGTGCCTCAGTGAGGGTTTCTCTATTTCAGACAGCCCTGTAACTTAGGCTAGCCCCAAACTCAAGGCAGTTCTCCTGCATCACCTCCCAAGAAATATTTTTTATATCTGAATGAAAAGTGATCACTTGTTGACACTGAGGTATAATTTGAAGCTTGCACCTGGTTTCATTGTTTATACATTTTTTACCTACAGCACTTTTCCATGAACATTTGAGTTATTATTTATGTACCATATTTGATGTTATTTATGCTTTGTTCTGTGAAACCAAATTCAAATATCAAAATGCTGCTTAAGTATATTAAGAACAAAGGACTTAGTGGCCTAATTGAGATTTGAAGACATATCATTGGTCTTACATCAAAGTGATTGATGAGATATTTGTCTGCCTCTGTCTTTTATTGATGCTGGTCCTGCAGGCTCTCACTAAGAGCTCTGCATTAGAGACAATGCACAGCGACCCTTTTTTTTTTTTTTTTGTCTTTTTTGAGACGGGGTCTCACTACGCAGTTCAGGCTGGACTTGAGCTCACTTTTCAGCCCAGGCTGGTCTCAAACTTGCAAGGATCCTCCCAACTCAGCCTCCTGAGTGCTGAGATTACAGTCTTGAGCCACCAAGCCCAGCACACAGCCAAACTTGTAGTGACTCAGCATAAGAATCAGTGCTCCTATTTGGCTGTTACATTAGCTGTGAGTTGCAGTATAGCATCAAATTAGCTGTCTCAAAATATGTGTATGTACAAGCAATTAATCCCCAAGATTTGGAATTAAGGTTTTAAGAAATCAGTCTCGATTCAGCTGTTATGTGGGTTTTATTTGTTTAGTTTAGTTTGTTTTATTGAGACAAGTTTTCTCTACGTACATCAGCTAGATTTGAACACTTTATGGAGTACAGAATTGCCCTAAGCTCAAAGCAGACATCCTGCATCAGCCTCTTGAGTGCTGGGATGATAGATATGTGTGGTTTTACCCTAGAAAATATTGAGGCTTGTAACGTAGCTGTGTTGTAGATTGGCATAATAGATGCCATCTTGAGCTTTGCATTTAACTAGTGCCCTGTATTTCACCCAGAAAAATGGAAAAATCACTCAGGGTAGAAGACCCAGGAGAAAAGCAAAATGAGCTGTACCCAAAGAAAAAAATTAACCTGCTCAACAAAAGAAGCAGAATACAGTTGTCATCCAAAAATTATTATAAGATTCTAGCTAAATGATTTCCAACAGGATCTTTTTGTGATTCTATCTTTTAAAATATTTGTAACTTTCCAGTTCAAAGCCTCTTCTTTAGATCCTGAAATGGGGATGGGGGTTTTTTATACAAGTGGTGCTGAGACCAGCTAATGAAATTCCACATTTCTCAATTGGTTTGCTTGTCTTCCTATATTGTTCACAAACTCAACTCAAGCTGCAGAAACCTTTACTGACACAAGCAAACAACAGGATTAAATGACATTGCCACTGAAATGAAAGAATAATAGTGAAAAGGAGAGGAGAAAAAAGACAACTGCCATGTATTATAATGCCCACCTCTTTTCCCTAGTGATGAAGAGACTGAAACAGGAGAATGGCCATGTTTTCAAAGACAGGCTAACCTACATAGTGAGTAGGCTGGCCAGAAGTCCTAAGTGAGACTATGTCTTTAAATCAAAAAACTAAAATGAAAAACATAAACAACCAAGGTGACAGAAAGACTATTAAAAAAAGAATTATAGAGCTGAGTGAAAGTTGACTTATGCAAAATGGGATTTATTGAATGATGCTGCAGAAGAAGGAAGGCTATGTAGTGGCATCCAGGAGGCTGTGACAAAAACAGATTTAGGAATGGCACCTACTGTGCTACAGCACAACAATGACCTCCTTCCTCCAATACATTTGCAGTTCACTAGAATGAGGACTTTTAAAAGCTCATGGAAATCTTAAATTCATGGCAAACAAGCAGCTTGAAATCCAGGCTTTGGAACATGGCCTTTAGCAGAATTTCATATTTAAATTGAAATCAGAAAAATATAATCCTGCCCTGTTTGATGTCAAATGCAGCAAGTTTAATGGCTCACAACATTGAGAAAGGAAGTTGCAAACCAAAAGAAGTTCAAAAATTTTCTTAGAAAAAAAGAGAGAAGAATAGCCTTGAATTTTCAGGAGTGGTCTTCAGTGTTTTGTCCACAGACCTATTGTCAGGGGTCATTTATGCAGGAAAGCCACAATGTGGGCACAGTGTGTGTCTCAGACTACATTCAACCTATAAACTTATAGCTGCTTAACTAATATTATTCATCAGGGGAACAAGTCAGCCAGAAAAGGTATGTGGGAAGAGCCAAGGCATTTTGTGGGAACAATAGTCCAGTTGTTCTGGTCATTGATTATGGTAATTGATGCCCATCAGGACTTCCTGGAAGAGGTGGTGGTAACTGTAGTACATTTCAAGCTGTTGTTTTTCTCTTCAGGAGCATGTAGACCTGGTCACTGCATCTTCATCTTCGATTCTGGCTTTCATCAGCTGTGCCTGTAGCAGTGATTGTTGTATTTAGTTTTTTGCATTGAATCTTGAAGGTTCCAGTTCCTCTATGATTGTATATCAATTTCGGTCTACATTGACATCCTTTGCTAAAATAACAATAGTATTTGAATGGATAAAGTGATGTTTATACATTTAAAATATTCATTAATACAGGCCAGGGCTTTAAGGTCAGCAAGCAGAAACGTCTGCCTGGAAAGTGCTAGGTTGTAACTTTGATCCCTGGTACCTATAAACAAAAGTAATTTAAACTGCAAGGAAAGAAAATCATTTCATTTGTGAAAATGTAGATTTACATAATTTATAACTAAATATGTCAACGGCAAATTAAACATTGTTAATAGTCATATTTTATATCTAAAGTTGTTGGTTCTGGGGATTGAGGTCAGTGATACAGGAAGCTGCCTGGAGAGCACAAGGTCATGAGTTCAATCCCTCATATAAAAAAAAAAACTCGCAGTTGTCAGTGATGCAGTGCTATGAGCACATTTTGAAACTGATACTTGTTAATTAATAGGCTTAATGTTTCCTTTGTGATCTATGAAATACCTGCAGATAACATGGCAATTACAGTGAATGATGTACTGTCCCCTACCGGAATGCTATTTTCTGAGTTGTTTTTATTTTTTGTTTTCTCACATACTTGAAAGTTGAAAATGTTGGCTGATGCTAGCTAGAAAAACTGTGATAATCATTTTTTTCAATTTAGTGATATATTTCCCTATATCCATTAAGAACATTTTATTTGCTACAATTACCCCAAGTCAAATTGATAAACAATTCTTAAAGTTGCAGGCAGCTGAGTTAGTTAGAAATACAGGCAACCATACCATGATATAGTGGAATGAAATTCCTGAAATTCTATGTCTGGTATGAGTTTGTGTTCTCTAACATGCAAGAATGAATTTTAGGAACAACAGAGTTGAAGAGCAGAATATATTTATTGAGAGATAGAAAGTGAACGTATTTTGCTCTAAATAGGATATTTTGGAATTGGGAGGTGGAACCAGGGGACTTTTACCTAGAAGTCACTTTCCTCTCCCCTATTCAACCTACCTGTGGCCAGAAAAGAATCTCAATCAGCTACTTGCATATCAGCAATGCCACCTTTAATTAAGCACCACCCAAGTCAAAAACTATATGTATGCTGCCCACATATTTCCAGAAGAAAAAGCCAGACCCCCAGTGGTCATAGGGTTCTCCCCATATTCTTAGAACAAAGGCCATTTTGACTTTGTATTCTCTTTTTTACTACACCAAGAATTCTATCTGAAAACTTCTATCTGAGAAAAACAGTAGGGATTCTGAGCCTGTACCAAAAGACTCTGTCTTTTCTAGAGACCTTATAGAATAAAATCATGTGATGAGATAGGTTTAAAGTGGGTTAGATTACTGAGACTACCAAGGAGGTAAATTAGCACAATAGAGAAGCAAAATATAAGAAATGTAAAAGTGGCCTTTTATTTATAGAATGTGGAGAGGAGCTCACAGCCACCAAGGGTTTGGCTCCCCCCCCCGAATGACAATGGGGTTATAGGGTATATGTGACTTTTGACTGGATGTGGTGCTTGCAGGGGACATTGATGTCATGCTAGGAGCTGATGGGAATTTTCTTTAGGCCCCTGGGAAAGAAAGAGGAAGTTGTATTCAAGGAGAAAAGAGGAAGTGGCCATATGAGTAAGCATTTCTGATTTCTCATTCTTCCACCTTGAACTACAACCATGACGTCCTGTAAGTGTTTGAAGGTCAAAGCTCTTTCAAGTACATCCTTCGGTTTGAATGAAGAAATCAAAACAAGAATTTTTGCTATCTGTCTTCCTCCATGGTTGTTGGTAAACCATTCATAAGAAATATTTTGAGTCAATTCCTTAATGCATGGTCCATACCATAACCAAAATTACAGATCAGTTCAGTTTCAGAAAAAGAAGCAGCACTTAAAGGCAGGGTTAAAGCCTTCAATGCAAGTATCCATGGCATGGTGAGATCAACAATGTGTGATACAAACTACTACTGATTTCTCTGACTTCAAGAAAAGAAAAGTTTGTACTGATATTGATATACTGGAATGAATCCCCCGGTCTACTATGTCTGATGTTAGGATTTTTTCCTGTAAAGTCAAAGAATGAATTTTAGGAACAACAGAGATTAAGAGAAGATTATACTTATTCAGAGAAAAAAAGCTGCCTGAGAGAGAGAAGGTATCCTGAGCAGGTTGCCAAACACTGTCCATTCTAGGGACCTTTATAGAGTAAAATCATGTGGTGAAGTGAGTTTAAGGTGGGGAAAATTAGGAACTCACAATGCAGATGGGCATAAGATGGGACAGAGTTATGGTAGCCAATTTGATTATAAGTTCTGGTAAAGTTGATTTAATTGGGAACAAAGGGGGAAGGGAGTCACATAGAAAGCAGCCATTCTGAGGCAGCTGTGTCTCTTCCCTTAGGGGTTTGGGAGGGTGACTCCTGAGTTTCTCAGGATGATAGGAACTATTTATAATGTCAATCTTTAGGATAAGGATACATTTCTTTAAATGGTGACTCCTGACTTCCTCAGAGTGCTAGGGAACTATTTAGAATATCAATCCTTATGATATGGATGAATTTGCTTATCATTTGTCTTGAGCCTTGGCCCGTAGCATGAGGTGTCAGTCTTCCCCATAGTTGCAAAGTATCTGGTCTCCTGCATGGGCTCCTTGGGGGACCTACCCGTGTGTCATGCCAATGGTATTTAAATAACTCAGGACCCTGTAACAGCACTGTTTAGAAAATTGATTACAGATGGCTTGTGCTCTGGATGAATGTTCTGGGGATGACAGTGTACAAAGTATATACCAATGTTGCCCTTTGATTGACATGTTTTGGAATTTAATTTTAGTTGATGTGTTCTTTTTTCCTTGAAATCAAATGGATTTGAAAATTAAAAGCCTGAGGTAAAGCTCTTCAGTACAAACACTCCTCTGTCGAGCTGAGATCACCACTGTAGAAGAATGGCAGCTCCACAAGTCTCTGCACTACAGTCTATCATTTGGGATCCTCTCTTGCAGGGAGGGGCTCCTTTCTCTGTTTATTCTTGACTCAGAAAGAGGGCAGTAGAGCAGGAGTCAATCAGTGATGAAGGGGCAGGCTATATGAACTGTCCAATCTGGTGGGACACTGCTGGCTGTGACTTTTGTCTGTTCTGGTGTCTCAGCATGATTTACCTGTTCTGAGTACAACAATGGTAGCAAAATGCTTGCTGGATCTCATTTAGTACATTTGATGTCCTGTGGCCTGCTTGGCAAAGAACCTGAGAGATCCTGCAGCTATGGAATGGTGAAGTTGTGGAGGGGCACCCAGAAATAGTGTGGATTGGGCAAAACAGGTTACAAGTGTTTAGGAGTAGTTCCGGTGTCTGGAGCCTCAGGTATTTAGTTAGCTTCAGCTCCTGAGTTCCTCCAGGTTTGGCCATGGGTCATTCACTATCCCTATTGCCTCTTGCTGTTGGCAAGTGTAATTTGAGGTCCCCAGAACCCTAGCTTCACTATGACAGCAGCAGACTCAAGTATCATCTTTGAAATTCACTGCTAGCCTGGTAAGTCCACCATCTAAGTCATTGGGTGGAGCTTGGGAAGAACCTGACTATGATGCTTTTGTAGTTTGTAGAGCAGTAATGATCTAGGTTTATGCTCTCTTTCCACAGACTAGCAGATCTGGAATGTCCAGAGTTTATTAATGCATGCAATGAAGGGCCTCATAGCCACAATGGCTCAACTTAAACTTGGGCTTTTTTTGTATTTATAGTGATCTCCTAAATTTATAGTATGTTCTCCTATTTCCAACCTCATGACAGGTAGTGACAAAGGTCCTGAGAATTCAGAGATATGTAGTACTGTGCCTCAGCAGAGAAAGGCTTCCCAAACAACTGGTGAACTCCTGTGTATTATACAGATCAGTGCAAAATAATTTCTGATCATACTTAATTATTTAGGTGGCACGCCTGCTCACACACAAGGTTTGTGAGAACAGCCATAGAGTTTTGAAGTCTGAGAAAAATGAAGCAAAGATGAAAATGTTATCAAGGACAGGGTAAAAATTTGTGAAGGACAAATTCCAGAAAGGGCTACCTGTTAAATTCTCATCGAAAAATGCCAAAATTTACGCATTTGCATGGACATATACATGTGATATCCTTCCAAATGGAAAGGAATAGCGGTGTCACCTCTGAACTAAGAGCTGATTCAGTAGCTTGGTTGTTAATAGACAGTTTAAATATGAAAATTCTCTACAATGGAGTTATCTAAGTGGTGTAAATGAGAAGCCCTAAATAGAAATTTAGCAGTGATATCGATAGTTAGGCATGAAGGGTTTTCTGCTTAGGATGGATCAGAGGAGTGTGGAAACGATGTGGAAGTGACTGACAGGATGCAGGCAGCAAATAGCAGGACATACAACAGAGAGCATCTTCACTGAAAGTCAGGTAGTTTTTAGAGTAAGTATGAAGTAAAGTTGGGTTCTGATTGCTTCATTGAGGTAATCAACACCAGCTCTGGCAACAAACAATCAGTATTCCACATCCCTGTCAACCCATAATTTTTGTGTTCCATACTTGAGATCTAATTTGATTATCTCTAATTATGCCCCAGTGTCATGAAGCTGAAATTTTCAATTTTTTTTGTACCAAGGATCAAACGCATGACCTATGCTTTCCAGGCAGGTGTTCATGCCACTGAGCTAAATACACAACTATGAAAATGTTTTCTGTGTTGTATGGATGATATCCACATTGTTTCTCAGAAAGTGTTCAATATTGTTGGAATTTTTCAGTATTGTATGGCTATAATTTTTTTAAAAACAAACCAAAGGTGTCTTATGCAGTCTCTTTTTAAGTTTCACTTTATCTGTTCGGTGTCTCAATCAGGGTTTGTCTATTTTAGACAGCTCTGTAACTTAGGATAGCCCCAAATTCAAGGAAGAAATCCTTCACCAGCCTCCCAAGATTTATTTCTTATATTTGAATTGAAAGTGATCACTTGGTGACAGTGAGGTATAATTTATAGCTTGGGCCTGGTTTCATTTTATATACATATTTTTAAAATACAGCTGTTTTCCACTAACACTTGAGTTATTATTTATATACCATATTTGATGTTATTTATGTTTTGTTCTATGAAACCAAATTCATGTTTCAAAATGCTGCTTAAGCATATTAAGAACAAAGTATTCATGGTCTAAATGAGATTCGAACAGACATCATCTGTAGTCTATCAAAGTGATTGCTGAGATTTTTTATTTAATTTTGAAATTGGTAAAATAGAACAAAAACAGGCAGCATAAGGTCAACTAAGATCACACAGTGAAATTGGTACACAACTTCACAACAGGTTACTGGGATAACAGTAATAGTAATCACAGTATATTTTGTTATCTTTGTCATAATTGTTCTTTAATCACATATATCAAAATGAGATGAAATACAGAACATTATAGAACTTATCAAAACAGAATATTCAATTGAGCAGTACCATTAATCAGAATGGAGTGAAACAATAATAAAAACATTTTCCTTCAAAGAGATAGTAGAATGAAGCCCCCTTATTTGCTATGGTCTAATTCCCAGGAGATGCTCAGATTTCTGGTTCCCATTTGCTAATGTGGGGTGATAGGAGAAGAGGGGTAGGGAAGTGGGATGTTTGATTCTAGGTGGTGCATCAGTAGTTTCACTATTGCTTAGTAGGGAGACAGGCTGGTTGTTTGGTTTCACAGAGCCCTAAGTTCCCACATAGAACAGACCTTAGGAGCTGCTGCTGGTTATCCCCCTGGAAGGGCTGCAGTTTTCCAGATTGCCACTGCTGACTGGGGAGGGGAGGTGCTTGCTTGGCTTCCCAGGCAATTGATGAGACATTTATCTGCCTCTGTGCTTTGTGGTTGCTGGTCCTGCAGGCTTCTCACTGTGAGCTCTGCGTTAGAGAAAGTGCACAGGGAATCTTGCCATGACTCAGCACAAGAATCAGTGCTCCAATTTGGCTGTTATATTAGCAGTGAGTTGCAATCTAGCATCAAATTTGCTGTCTTCAAAAATGTGTATAGACACAAAATTAATGACCAAGACATGGATTTAAATTTGAACAAATCAGTCTTCATTCAGCTGTTTTGTTTGGCTTTATTTGTTGAGTTTAGTTTTGTTTTATTGAGACAAGCTTTCTGTATGTATATCAGCTGGATTTGAACACCGTATTGAGCCTAGAATTGCCCTGACCTCACTGATGCCTTCCTTTCTCCCCTTTTGAGTGCTGGGATTATAGATATGCACCACCGCACTTTGCTTTTGATTCAGATTTGTAGGAAAGAATTTAAGATATCCCAAACCTGGGGTCTCAACCTTCCTTTGAGAAATATATGTATGATCCTTTAGGAGGTGGTGACCTTTGAGGATGTCGTTGTGAACTTCAGCAGTGAGGAGTGGAGTTTGCTGAGTCCATCCCAAAAGAACCTCTACAGAGATGTGATGGTCGAAACCTTTAGAAACATGGCTGCAATAGGTAAGGAAGAAATGTTTTTGGCACTCATGCTGTCAGAATATTGTTTGTTGCTCATTAGTGCTGTTTCGTTAAAAAGAATATGAAAATATTTTTAAAAATAGCTCAGACCTGGACACATTATATCATAAATCTAAACAAAATCTCTTAATTTGTATGCATTACTCAACTGAGTCCTGGTATTTCTATGTCTACAATTCAGGAGGACTTGGGGATATCCAGGAAGCTGAAAAAGAATGCAAAGTTTACTGGAGATACTTAAGGTAATTCACACTCACAAGGAGAGGAATGTTCCTGAGTAATTAGTGAGTCAGCAGAAAAATGACCACCAAAGAAATGAGGCACCATTCAATTTAATGTCAGTAATAATCTCCAAAGATGTATAAGCTAGTGTATATATGAAGGAATTAAATAATGAAAATGTATGACATTGCATATAGATGATTAAAAAAGGCATACACTTTGAGTTATGACATTCTGCCTTCAGCTTTTCTACCCATATATACATGTGAATACAACACTTTCATTATCTAACAATTGCTAAGATTGCAATAGAATTTGAAATAAAACTGAGTGTTCATGTTTCCAAGCCATGCTCTAGATAATCGGCGATTCTGACTAATATTCTTAGTAGGCTGGTGGAATGTTAGTGCACTCATTTTGAATATCAGTATGCAGTTGTCTCTAGAAATTGATCCCCTCATACTTGTCCTGGATATTTTTAAAATCTCAAAATCTGCATAAAATACTGATACATGCTTACTCATATACAAAGCAGATCAAGTTATAACAGATAAGGCCTTGAAGCTTATATATTTTCACTGGATTTGTGGAGAAGGAAAATGTTAATAGACTCTCTGTGATTGTGCATTCTTGTATACTCAGCACACTAGGAATCAGATTTTGCAGAATGGCAATTTCAAATTCATACTTCACAGCTTAATGATCTATGAAAATCTCTTAAAATAGATTTTTAAAAAGATATAGATTTATGCTAATACCTGTTGTTCATTCCCAGCCCTGAATGGAAAAAATGTGTTATATAATGTCAAAAAATAAATAATATAATTTCATTTGCTATAAGAACTAGATGGGTCTTTCACCCATCAATTCAGTGAAATAGCTCAGCTATAAAAACTAAAAGGTCACTGGCTTTCTTTTAGATGAGAAACCAAAATACAAAATGTGGAAAGAAATGAAACAGAGTTGTTAGAGAAACGTCACAGGTTAATGATCAGCAAAATTCTCTTAAAACATATTTAAAAAGCTATAGATTTTATGATAATAGCTGTTGTTCATTCCCAGCACGGAAAAGAAAAAATGTGTTACATAATGTCAAAAAAACAAATAATATAATGTCATTTGCCATAAGAAATAGGTGGTTCTTTCTCCCACCAATTTGATGAAATAGCTCAGCTATGAAACCTAAAAGTTCACAGGGTTTCTCTTAGATGAGAAACCAAAATATAAATTGTGGAATGAAATGAAAGAGTTAATAGAGAAAAGTAAGACTGACCATATGGAAAAGGGAACTACAGGTTAAGGACAGAAGGAAGATTGTGATGGGGAAACATATGAGAATAATTTGCATGTGATACACATATGTACCCATGCCCAAAGTGAAGCTAAAGATTATGCATTTCAAAGTACCAACTTTTAAGATTTCCAAATGTGTACCAGTCTTTTGGGAATGGTTGTTTTCAACATATCTTATAAGGCCTTTCTGTTGCTTCATGGTCAGAATTTCTTAGCAGGCATTAAAAACAGAACTTGATATTAATGCAGTTATTCAATGGAGACCAATTTCACTGTCAATTTTTCTTTTTTTAAATTTAATATAAGTAAAGATTAAATAAGACAAAATAAGTATAAATAATACTGCTTTCAAAGTGAAAAAAACAGTAAGAAATTGCAAGATGATGATTACAAATGCTGATCATAGAAATAGTTATGAAATACAAAAGTGAAACATATGAAGTGGGGATTCAAATAGTGAGACTGCAAACAGTTTTGTTCAACTCTCCAAGAAAAGCTTAGTAATATGGTTATAAATCCTATATGTGATTTTTTCTTTCCAGAAATGACAAGCTAGGGAAATCTTATGAACATACTTGGAAGCAGTATAAAGAAGTATTCCTTTGTATTGCAGAAGGTAATGTGAATGTGAAAGAAACAGAAACACACCACGATGTTCAGATCCATGAAAAATATTGCAGTCGAGGGAAACGCTATGTATGCAAACAATGTGGGAAAGTTTTTAAAACATGTGCATATTGTAAGGTTCATGTAAGAATTCACACTGGAGAGAAACCCTATGTGTGTAAGCAATGTGGAAAAGGTTTCATACAACCTGGAAATTGTAAGGAACATGAAAGAATTCACACTGGAGAGAAACCATATATGTGTCAGCAATGTGTAAAAGGATTCACCAAATCAAAACATTGTAAGCAACATGAAAGAATTCACACTAGAGAGAAACCCTATGTATGTAATCAATGTGGGAAAGCTTTTACCAGACATGAATGTTTTAAACAACATGAAAGAATTCACAGTGGAGATAAACCATATGTATGTAAACAATGTGGGAAAGCTTTTAACACACGTACAAATTGTAAGGTTCATGAAAGAATTCACACTGGAGAGAAACCCTATGTATGTAAGCAATGTGGGAAAGCTTTTAAAACACAGGGAGATTGTAAGAATCATGAAATTATTCACACTGGAGAGAAACCGTATGTATGTAAGCAATGTGGGAAAGCTTTTACCAGACCTGAACGTTGTAAGGGACATGAAAGAATTCACACTGGAGAGAAACCATATGTATGCAAGCAATGTGGGAAAGCTTTTAACACACGTGTAAATTGTAATGTTCATGAAAGAATTCACACTGAAGAGAAACCATATGTATGTAAGCAATGCGGGAAAGCTTTTAACACACGTACAAATTGTACGGTTCATGAAAGAATTCACACTGGAGAGAAACCATATGTGTGTAAGCAATGTGGGAAAGCTTTTAAAACACAGGGAGATTGTAAGAATCATGAAAGAATTCACACTGGAGAGAAACCGTATGTATGTAAGCAATGTGGGAAAGCTTTTACCAGACCTGGACATTGTAAGGAACATGAAAGAATTCACACTGGAGAGAAACCATATGTATGTAAGCAATGTGGGAAAGCTTTTAACACACGTGTAAATTGTAATGTTCATGAAATAATTCACACTGAAGAGAAACCATATGTATGTAAGCAATGTGGGAAAGCTTTTAACACAAGGGGATACTGTAAGAAACATGAAAGAATTCACACTGGAGAGAAACCCTATGTATGTAAGCAATTTGGGAAAGCTTTTAACACACGTACAAATTGTACGGTTCATGAAAGAATTCACACTGGAGAGAAACCGTTTGTATGTAAGCAATGTGGGAAAGCTTTTACCAGACCTGGACGTTGTAAGGAACATGAAAGAATTCACACTGGAGAGAAACCGTATGTATGTAAGCAATGTGGGAAAGCTTTTAACACACGTGTAAATTGTAAGGTTCATGAAATAATTCACACTGAAGAGAAACCATATGTATGTAAGCAATGTGGGAAAGCTTTTAACACAAGAGGATCCTGTAAGAAACATGAAAGAATTCACACTGGAGAGAAACCCTATGTATGTAAGCAATGTGGGAAAGCTTTTAACACACGTACAAATTGTAAGTTTCATGAAAGAATTCACACTGGAGAGAAACCCTATGTATGTAAGCAATGTGGGAAAGCTTTTAAAACACAGGGAGATTGTAAGAAACATGAAAGTTCACATTCAATATAAAACCAGGGTATATAGGCATCATGAGAATGGTTTCAGCACATGTACATATTGATTAATGCATGAAAATCTTCACACTGGGCAGAAGACTTACATATGTAAGGAATGTGGGAAAGGTTTCAGCAGAAATGCTCATTGTCCAATACATTATAAAATTTGCATGGTTGAGAAACCCTGTGTGTATGTGAAGAATGTGGGAAAGCTTTCACCACACATGGATTTTGTAAAATACATCTATGACTTCACACTGGTGAGAAAGCCTATGTATATAACAATGTGGCAAAGCTTTTACTGCATATAGTCATTGCATAACACATGAAAGAATTCACACTGGGAAGAAGCACTGGCTATATAAGCAAGTGGAAACATTTTCAGCAGCCAGATTGTAAGTGAAATACATGAAAAAAAAACTCACACAAGAGATAAATCCTATGTGTTATGGGAATAATCTCCGCATACTTGATCATTGTTACATATCTGAAAGAGCTCACTAGGCCGAGATGATATGTGGATTAACAATGTGAGAAATATAGCAATGCATGTTTCTTGTTAAATACATAGAAAAAGCATCACTGTTCAGACAGTTTAGATCTAAGTTTACTTTAAAAATCCCAAGGAGACCTGAAGAAATAATCGATACAGAAGTTAGATGTCAATATTTCTTCACAAATATTCCAGAAATGACAAATCTGTGGTGCGGCTCTCCTTAGGGGCACATGTTGTATGGTTTACAGTTAATCACTTGTACCTCTCTAGATTTATTAATCTAGATGTTTTTGTGCTTCAACATGGCATCTTGTAATTAAACATGCTAAACTGAAATGGGCTTTTCACTTTCAAGTATGGACAAGTGCCTCCATACTTAATATTTTGTCTTTAAAACTTAAATTTTGTATTTTCTGAATTGTAATGTTGTTTATTTAAAGAGAAAAAAGTGTAGAAATAATACAGAATTTCAGAAAAATAAACAATAAGAAATCACTAGTTGATTAGTATTATATTGTCATCTTAGAAGTAGTTGTTCAAGTTACAAATTTAAAGCATACAAAGTGATATTCAAATAATGACACTGTCACGGTTTACCTCAATGATCCACCAAAAAGTTATTAATATGCCAATCTGTCCTACACACTTTTTTTTCTTAAAGAGGGTAAAATTAAACATAGCAAAACAGAGCAAAACTGTTCATAAGGAAACAAGTTAAGGAAACACAGATTTCAAAGCAAGCCCACTGGAAATGTTCACTGTCTATCATATTGTCTCTAGTTTTTTTCCAAATAGTTGTTCCCATCCTCACACACATTGAATATATACTGAATATTATAGAACTAATCAAATAATTACAGGATGATGCAAGCTTTTTCGATCTTCAAGACTGATTTTGGGGAAGTTGATAATGACTACCATAATGTGTCTCATGGTCTTTGTAGTAGCTGTCTTTATCTTTATGTATGCTGAAATGGAACATAAGAGACTAGACTAATATCACTCTGAACAGTGAATAATAGTATCCTGAGAAGGAGAAAGGTGAGGAATTGCCTAAAAAAAGAAGGCAGAGGACATAGTTAAAAGTGTATCAGGATTTAAAAGCTACAGTAGTCTTGTTGCTCTGTATGGTTTGGTTATATTTTGTTCTGGTCTATCTACTCATATTAGATTTGAGGGCACAGAGAGATAACCCAAAAATAGCAGGTTATACCATGGTAATTATCCTTAATTTCCTATTAACTAAAACTGGATCCCTATATTACTTACATTGTCTTCTATGACTGATCTTTGAAGCTGGATTGTTTCAATGTTATTTGGCCTTGACTGATTTTATTCACATTTGGTATGCTTCCTGATATCAAGTTCAAGAGCACAGGCAACTACTCTGAAGATGACAATGTGTAAAAGATATCCATTTGTGGGCTGGGGATTTAGCTCAGTGGCTTAAGGCACCTGCCTGGCAAGTGTGAGGCCATGATTTTGATCTCCAGAGCCAAATAAATAAATAAATAAAAGATATCCATTCCAGGTTTGATTATTTTTTTAATTAAAGAGAAGAAAGGAAATAAAAAACAAAGCAATAAAAGGGTACAAGTAATACAGAATTTCAAGAAAAAATACAGAAAGAAATCACTAGTTAATAGGTTACATATTGTCATTGCTAGGGTTATTTCCAAAAGATGAAAATATTAACAAAAGATGAGAAATATAAAATAAAAAGTGGCCTTTATTCTGAGAACCCAGAGAGAGATGCCCAGCACCCCCACCGCTGGCGTCCGGCGATCTCTCAGGCGCAAAGGTGACGTGGGGGCCTGTAAATAGGCTCAGTTTGGGGTGGAAACTAAGGCGGGCATTAGGGATACACAGGTAGCCCATTGGTCCTAGGTTTGGCGCCATATGTAAATTTCCAGGGGCAGGAAGATGGCGTCACAGGTAACTTCCTAGGGGAAGGGGAGATGGGGCTTCCTGCTTCCGGTTGTGGCTTTCCTGGCTACAGTGTCCTATCTGGGCCAAAACCCTTTCAGTCATCTTAGAAACAGTTGTCCAAATTATAAAATTCAGGCATATAAAGTGGACATTCATACAGTGAGATTGCAGAAAGTTCTGTTCAGTGATCCAACAAAAGCTCAGTAATATGATTTTCCATCCTACACACTCAAGCATGCAGTTGTATCCCTTAGACCACCTTCCTTTCCTCTCCTTTTTACAATAACAGTTACACGTTTTGAGTTTTTTTTTACTCCCACAGTTCTTATTACATTTTTTGAAGAGAATACATCCTAACATGACTAAATAAAACAGAGACAGTTAGAAGAGAAGGATGAGCATAATACATGATGCAAAAATAGAATATCAGATGATCAAAAATGGTTACCATTGTGCCTCTTGCTATTTTTAAAAAGAGTTACTATATCATCAGGTATAATAGAATTGATCAAAACAGTACAGAACAAGCCCAATAAAACCTACACTGGAAACCTGGCAAGACTTCAAAAGAAGATAATAGTCAAACTATAATGGGCATCATAATAAATCTTATTGTCTTCAAAGTGGTTGCCTATACCCTCAAACTTGATACTATCAAACAAAATACAATATAGTAAAATCAAACACAACAAGATGTGGAGAGCAATACTGGGGTCAAATCAGGTTAATAGGAAAACAAATAGTTACTATAATATATCCCGCTATTTTTAAATTTAGTTTTCCCCTAATTGAAAAAAATAAAAAAGTTTAATTTAAAAAAAGGGTGGAGATTGAGATAAAAGAGGATATTGTAATAGAACAACACTGGTCAGAATGGAACAACTTAAGTATAATTGTGTTTCACTCCCAGATAATCTAACATAATAGTAGTCACCATAGTGCGTCATTCCTTGAATTATTTAAGTATAACTTCATATATGATAGCATCAAGCATATCAAGACAGTGTAAAGCCATTCAACAGAATGAAAGAATTACAGGGTATTTAGAACCAGTTAACAGAAAACGAACAATGGTTTCTATATTATCTCCTTGCCTATAAAAATTTTTCTTTATACTATCACATATAGTAACATATAGTAAGATGCAACATGTTAAAACCAGTGGAAACATATAGTTTGTTAGAGAGGGACCATTCTTGCACCACTGAGATTGAGCCCAGTGTTGATCATGTTGGTTAACTTTGAATATGCTGGTGAGTTAACGTTGTAAACATTTAGCTGAACACTTTTGTTTATGTTTGGTAGGAATATTAGCCAACAGAGTGTTTTCATTTATATTATTTTTAACACATTATTGTCTGGCTTCATTCTCAGGATAACTTTAACGTTGTCACTTAAAAGAAGTTGGTGGTGGGTTTTCCTTCAACTTGATCAAAGAATTGAAAAAACAATCAGTATATATTCTTTATTATATACTGGATAAAATTCACCAGTGTACTTTTTGTATCCCAGCTTTGTTGTTGTTAGTAAGAAGCTGTGATTTTTACCCATTGCCTGTGCTCCTTATTGCTCTGTTCATCACACTATTTCCTTCTGATGCATGTGGTTTGGGGACATCACATATCCATTAAGGGTCACATCTCATTTTACTTATGGATGCTACAATTTATTTTGTATCTTCAAACTATCTCTATAATATATAATTTTGTGAGTAACTCCTTTCAGTTACTCAGATTTAATGCACATTTTGAATGGTGTGGTTACTGCTGGAGGAAACTGGGCCTGGTGAGGGCCTGGTCTCTAATTTAAAGCTTCATACCCTGACCTGCCTGCAGTGTACCGATCTCCTGACCTGCTCCCTGTAAACACCTGTCCTGCTCCATAACTACGGTGAGTCCACATGTGGCAGTTCAGATCTGCACCTGGGTGGAAATCGTTCAGTCAAGTTGGGCTCTGTAACAGACTGACCTCATACAGAGCTCCCCTGAGTGAGAGAGGGGACCTCAGGCATGTAGGGAGGAGCTCTGGAACCATTCCAGCTCTATCCTGTGCCACGTACAGTGTGTGATGCTTTCCTGACAACTTACTGATGGATGAGGAGGACTGAACCAGGCCTTTTTTAGCCATGGTGTCCTACACCTCTGCCTGGACCATCTCTCTGACTTTAGATCTCCACATAGATCTGAGCAGACTCAGTCTTCCTCTACCAGGCTCTAACTCTATGCTGAGGTTTCAGGTGTAAAAGTCTGAGACCCTCAAATTAATCTTATATACATTTAACCTGGAAATTCCACTTCTAAGAGTCATTATAAAAATGAGATTGACAGACACCGTATTCTCTTCTTAATCAGTTAAGATGTGGACTGTTAGAAACCATGAATGTTCCACAGCACATCTGCTGAATTAATTATAAATTACAGCCACTGAAAATGCTGAAAGAAGGCCATGTCCTAGGCCATGTCCCTGATCTTTCCTGAGATTGAAGAGAGCTTGTGTCCTGGCTCTCCACCCAGTAGTGAAGAGACACAGGCCTGCACAGCAGGTGAGGATAGGAGAGAGGAGCTGGTCAATAGCAGACTTCTCATCCTGGGAGGGATGCCTTTATGGTTGTTCCATTTTATTTTCCATTGCATTATTTATAGTGCTCCACTCAATATTACTTCTCTTCTGTTCAATTCACTTAAGAATAAATAGTTGGTATTTTCTTGAATAGGTGAGTGGATTTGGATGACAATATTTTTTTATGTGTAATATAGGATAAGCATATAGAAGAACATTCAAGCATCACTTTATAGATATATAAAATAAGGAGTCTTTTTATTCAGAAAGGCAACACATCATTCATGACTAACTTTTAAACCTGCCATGTGGATCGTGCTGTGGTGGGTGTCCTGCCCTCCCTACCTGAGAAATCACTGTGCTCATCTGTGTCTGGTAGAGGACACACAGAATCTTCTTCAGAGTCTCTTTTTCCAGCAGGGAGGACTTGAATCTTCCTGTGCTCAGGTCAAGAAGGGAGTGTGCAGCATGCAGAGGAGCCCAGCACCTCCTGAATTATACACACTTCCACCACTGCATCCACGCTGCAGCCCTGCAGGGCCAATAAGGCAGAGCCATGAGGGTGCACCAAATACTCTGCCACCTCAGCCCCAGGGGCCTCAACTCCTGGGTCCTGGCCTCAGCCTCCACCAGGCTCCAAGCTCTGCTATGGATTAGACATTCATAGTGGGCCAGACACACCATCAGTGCCTTGGGGAAAAGTCCATTTTCTACAGTGACCCTTCCATTCTGCAAATTTTGATCCTTTCCTTTCTAAATGAGGCTGAGGCATTGGAGACAAAACCCCACACATTGGCATTACTTTTTGTTTTTCTTTCTTTTCCTCCTCCTCCTACTCCACCTCCTCCTTGTATTTCTTCGTCTTCTTCTTCTTCTTCTTCTTCTTCTTCTTCTTCTTCTTCTTCTTCTTCTTCTTCCTCTTCCTCTTCATCTTCATCTTTGTGTTCTTCTTGGTTTCTTTGGTGCTTCAAATACTTATTAAGAGGTGTGTTTTGCCAAAAAACTTTCCTTGTCTTTTCACACCCCAGTTAACTGAAGTTTTTGCAGATTTCTGCTGCAGTTCACACCCTATGTGTTTGAACACTCAGAGTCCATTCTGCAGCTTAGTAGAATGAGTGAAGCAAAGCAGAAACTGAACTTGGGGATGTTACTGTCAAACAGTAATAGCATCCAGTCTCCTCCAGGAATGTTTGGCCAAACAGAATCTGATGCACTGATATGAAAAACCCAGGTTAGTAAATCACAGTGAGAGAAAGGTCAGCGGTGGGTGGGGGCTAGCAGGAGAGACCAGGGGTATCGATGGGTCCAATACTGAGCAGAAAGCTGGAACTAGACAGATGTACAGATATAGATTGTGCCAGTTGACAATGTGCTTACCTGTGACTCAACTGAACATGTGGAATCTAATGAAATCTTAACTTAAAATTAAATAATCTTAGAATTTAATGTTTCAAAGAACTATAGATTTAAGAGTAGAAATGAAAACTGAGAGAAATAGAAGAGGCAAAGTGAAGGTGAAATGAAGGGCTGGTACTTTGCAAGACTTGAGCCCTAAGTGGAGCTGAGGACACCTGCCATGGAGCCAGTGACAGACCTGCCTTGGAATTCCACCAGACCGGGTATCTGACCTTGATTTTTAGGTTGATCCCAGAGCTGGTGAGGTCATTGGAGGTGAGGCTGGCACAAGATCTATAAGGAGACCTTGAACTCAGTCTGGTACCAGACCTGCCTTAGAAAAATCCCCAACTGTCCTTGCTCCTTGCAAGCCCCATAGCCTCCCAGGGCCGGTGAGGGACAGCTCTGTGCACTAATGCACCCAAGGAAACCTTCCTATTTTGCCTCACTCCACTCACTTCTGCATGACTCTGTGTTGCAGGAGGCCCCTGACAGTCTTTCTCCCTCTAAAGTGTCCCATGTTCTCCTCAGAAACCAACAGACCCAGGCCAATTCCTTCTCACTGTAGTTCTCATTTTCAGTGAGCTAGGCTTGGCCCAACTCAACCATATTTGGTTGGGCTGGTTGTCCCACCTTCCTCAGCAGCATCTGCCAGGAGCCAAGAAGGGAAACTCTGATCCTGAGGAGGACAGTTGTAAGCAGCACTACAGGTCTGGCCTCCCTCCCAAACTGCCCTCCCAGTGTATCCTGTGCACTAACCAAAAATCAGCCCTCACTTGCTGACAGAGTTCCCTGGACAGTGCTGTGACCACCTGTCCTCCACTCTTCAAGAAGCCTGAAATGCATTTCCCTTTACCACCCTTGTGGCATATTGCCTCTATGGAAAGAGGGTGGAGTCTGCAGTGTTACTTTAATCATGGGGGCTCAAAAGGGTGCTGCTCTATAACTATCTGAAAAGTGAGTGGATAGTGGGAGTGCTTTCTGCCTGTCTTTCCTCCAACTTCAGTTCATATATGGATGCATCACTCCATTCTGTGTGCCTTCATGAGTCTTCCCTTCCCCTCCCCTATTTTATGTCCATGTGTGCAGAGGCCAAGAATTAGGGACACTCACAGTAAGGTGGGTAGTACCTGGTCACTTCTCCAGGGTGACTGTGTGGCCTTCATAATATGGAAGCACAAGAGACCAGCATTTGCATCTGCTCTGGTCATTGCATCATGGTCAGTGCCTGGTACATTGATGATTTAAGGCACCCATCAGCTCCCTCCATGATGTCTGTGTGGAACTAGGTCATCTGGCATCACCCAGAGATTCTTGCTCTGGATACCATGGAAGCATATGGAATACTGCCCACTGTCCTTCAGAGTGAAGACAGCAGCTCCACCCAAGTGATGGATCCTTGGCAAGAGGCAAAGCTTTCCCATGGGAAAGGAAAAAACACAATGAATCCAAGGTCTGCGGTCTGAGTGTACCTAGTTTTAGACCCAACTCCTCCTTCCTACTTCCCTTGTCAACTTAGACAAGACACCATGCCTCTCAGTTCCTTTCCAGTGTGTTCCCCGGAACTATGGCATCTGCTTCCTAGGGACATCATCAGAGGTGAGAGATGACACTTTTAAACCTTGTGGGCTGGTGTCATGTGTACACAGTATACAGAATTAGAGGTCACTTCCATGAAGGGGTGGAAGGGAGGTGAACACAGTGCACACAGGCCTGGTTCCTGCTGTATGGTGGTGGAGATTACACTCACCTCCTGGACATGTTTCCCTGGTGGCATCATGAGGGGGCAGAAGTTCATTAGATCAGCCATCATTATGTTCCCTAAGCATCTCAATTTCTTCTATGTATTGGTGTTGTGGCCTCAAGTCAGGACTTCACACAGGCTAAGCAAGCACTATGGATGCAGATGCACCCTCAAAATCTATCAGCACTGTGCCTACCTTCACACCTGTGTGAGTCACCACACCCATGGCAAGGGTGCTCAACTGATTACAGCTCACCTTCTGATGGCCACCTCCTGAGTAGCTCATTCCTTGAGCGTGGTTTGTTCTGGTTTGTATTACCCAGGCTGAAACTGAGCCCAGGTCCTCAGGCATGGTAGGCAAGTGCTCTGTCTTGAGCTCTCTCCCCAATTCCTTACTTGTTCTTAATAACACAACATGGCAGATGTAATGGGATGTGATTATCAAGGTTCACCCATAAAATGACTGTGACCAACCTCCTGCTCTCTCCCTCCTCTGTTCTTCCTTCCTTCCTCTCTGTTTCATTCTGTCTTCCTCTCTAAATCTCTGACTATCTCTGGATTCTCCTTGAGGAGAGGCTGACTCTTTGCAGAGAAAAAGGTTAACAGACAGAGGTGACCTCAGACCTCCATACTAACTGAGTTCCTGCCTGTTAGCAAGAGAGAGAGAGCCTGAGAACAGATTCTGCCACAGCAGTGTTTCCACTGAGACTGCAGCGTGGTCAGGAGAAACTATGGTGGATCCTGCAGCAGCACCTCCTGTATTCCTGACCCAGAGAACCTGAGAGAACTGAAGTTTACATGTTGTACCTAATTTGCAGCCATGCAATCATCAGTGGTCACTGGTGCACTGGTGCCGATGTGAGCTTCTGCCCCCACCCTTGTCCCTCGCCAACTCCTCCCCTCCCTTATTCTCACCAGGCCTTCTGTTCTCCCTTCTCATCTCTTTCTTGACTAAAAAAAATTGACTTTGAATCTCTAAATGGTTGGTCCTCTATTCTGCCATACAGACTCAACTCTGTACAGCATTAGGGCCCGCATGTCTCAGGTTTAGGCATCAGTTCCATCTCAGTGAGGCTGTTCAGATGCCCCCATGTAGTGACCTTGACCTCTGTGTGCCCTTGCTTTATTGGGATATAGCTCTGGGTCTTCTCTTCCACTACATTCTGCAGTGATTTGTCCCTCTCCTCCAGCCTTCCCGCTTCTGGGTGGCCAGTGACATATTGTCCTGTTCTGTGTTGGTGCCAGCCTAGTTCAGCCCAAGAATAAGGTGAGAATTTGAGGCATGTAGATTGAATGAATCATATCACTTTTCCTTTGAGCTAACCAGTGGGTGCCCGTGCAATCACTGTGTGTTCGTGTGTGTGTGTGTGTGTGTGTGTGTGTGAGTGTGTGTGTGCATTTGTGTGTATATCCCTTGGGATGCTGCTTGAAATCAGTCCCATATGTTTAGGCTCAGGTCCCAAGAGCCTGGGGGCTGCTTTTCTAATGCCTATGGGAGTGGGATGGGTCTTGTGCTAAGAGGTTTTTCTCTTTTGGACTTCTCCCCCATCCTCTTTACTCTCCTATGTCCTGTGCCTTGGGCCTGGCATTGTCACTCTCTGGGCACTGTTTCTGAAATGTCCATTGGGAATGGAATAACACACATAGTCCTTTACTGTAGAGATTCTAGCATGCTTGTGTGTGAGACACTAGAGGGACACATGGGGTTCTCTTCACCTGGGCACTGTCCCTATCTACACATGCCTGTAATTTGATACCATCCCTACTAAGGCCATCATCTTCCGGTTACCTCACATTGTCATTATCACATGCAGTCCTTTGGGCAGGGCAAGGCCTGGACTTAGAACTCACCACTCACTGTCACTGATGCCTTGCCCCAAGCCTGTGACACATTATAGGCCTACTTGGTTCAAAGACCATGGGAAAACTTTCTATCATCCATCGAATTCAGGACCTATACCTTAACTCATACTGGGGCACCCACTTGCTCAGCTATTTCTTTGTGGGAAACCTAGTGGCTGCTGAATCAGTGATCTAAACTCTCCTGCAGCCCAGCCCCAATGGCAGCACAGTGCAGCCAGGACTTGGGTGAATAACTTCAGCCTGGAGCATTTATAGCTTGGAGCAACCAATCAGCTGGCCTCTGTGAAGGCTGCAGGGGTTTACACCATGACACAGCAGATCTGTGATTGAAGACCACACCCCAGGCCTGAGGAGTCATGGAGAGCTCTTGGGTCCCCACCATCTACCCCAGCCTGGCCAGGAGCCTGGTGGATTCGAGTTCTG
Source organism: Cavia porcellus (assembly GCF_034190915.1). Taxonomy (NCBI): domain Eukaryota; kingdom Metazoa; phylum Chordata; class Mammalia; order Rodentia; family Caviidae; genus Cavia; species Cavia porcellus. Next base: position 9,590,258 of record NW_026947515.1, read on the forward strand.
GGCTGGTTTTTACTACCTGGGACTTGATGCCTCTGCTGTTTCCCAGTGCTCATTTCTCCAGCTTGTTTGCCTCATTGACCAATTATGTTTCTTTTCTTATGAACACAGCCCATTCTTAATTGGGCTGTGTTCATGTGTTTTGTTCTTTGAACTACTGGTTAAGAACTAAAACTTATAGGTGGTGACATGCTTTGACTGACTTTCTATAAATTTACTCTGTCCAGAGAAGAGGACATAGGCAGCCATATTCATGACATTGCATGGAGATAAACCACAGGGGAATTCAATGGACATGCTGACTGTGACACTGCACTTTCTATACAGGGTTATAGATTTTCCTTGGAACACACAGTGTCTCACATTTTAATGGTTGTATTACAACTACAACACTTTACTTTTGTGATTGTTTTCATGTTAAGCACTCATAAATTAAAATTAATAATTTATCATTGGAAATATCTAAAGAATAAACATGGGTGTGACACTCCCATGGTGCTGCTCTGTAACAAAAGAAAGTTTGTTAGTCTCTTTCATATGAAATGGATATGAAATGACCTACATGTAATTAAACATGGAGCAGTTTTGATGTGTATATGGCTATAAAGCCAGGAACATAATTAACAAAACAAAGAATCCTAAGAATTACAAAGAATTCCTGAATTCTTCTACAATGCCCCGCCAAGAGTCCATGAATACATGCATGACAAATTAATGCAATCTGTCTGGATTTTCCCTTCTCAGACAAGGCGAGAATAAACAGTTACTTACAGCAGGGTAAGGGAGAGGAGAAACACAACTGCTGTGATGTGGAAAAGGTAGGAAAGGTAAATTACAAGGACTTCAGAAGAGTGGTGGCCAGGTTATAGTAGGAAGGAAAATAAAAGAAAATATATTTGCGTAGTGAGTTGATGAAAATTTTCTGCAAGAGGACACTGGTGAAGGTTTAACAATATGGAGAATGCACTAAATCATACCAAACTCGTCAAGTGAAACAAGAATAAACCCTTAAATTTCATTGACAATAATTCTATCACTCTCATCCCAGAATAGAATAATAATAAATAGAATGATATGTAAATCTGGAAGAGAGGGGAATGGCAGATGTGGGTCAAGAGCTGCGGACAGGTAGAGGTCAAGAGATGACTCCTGCTGGGAAGCCACCAGGAGATTCAGCTCTGCAGCTGGTGAAGAAAGGAAAACATGTGCCTGCTCTTGCTGTGAGGCCACAGCTGGTGAGGGAGCTGTAGGTGCAGCTGGCATGAGCACTGCAGGTGCAAATTCAGCATGCACTGGAATTGCCTCTGCAGTTGCAGGGGAAGGAAACATCACTGAATTTCCAGGGACTTCTCAGGGTCAAACCTTGCCACTGCCACGCAGAGGCAGCTGTGTGCATGAATACAGCCCCATAAAAGCCTCCCAAACTGCATCCCCACATTGATGGCTGAGGTGATCATGTTTCTGTGTCTCCCATCATCTGGGCACATTGCTGAGTTCCCTAGCACATTCCATCCTCTCAAGGCCACAACCCACATCCCAGGGCTCCTTACCCTGTGACTTAGGCACCAGGGACTTAGGAGGCTCAAGCTGGTCCATGAGAAGCTTAGCCTGGGAAGCCACCTTGGAGTTCAGCTCCAGTGAGGAGTCAAGGACAGGAGATGCGGACCTGGAGCAAACAGGGAGGTAGCAAAGCGAGAGGTCTGGCCTCTCTTCTAACATTACCTATACAGTTTACCTTAGGGAGAGGCACATGGGTCTCTAGCCCAGCAAGTTCAGTGTCTACTCCCACCCTCTCCCACCTACAGTGTGGCAGTGCTGGCCTTGGGATCCCTGAGAGGCTGACAGAATGCTCCATTGGAGGCAGTCCTTGCTTACGGGTATGACACCACTCCCTTCTTTAGGGAAGCATGACAGTTTCTACCTGCTCTTCCCCACTGCAGGTCAGCTCAACAAAGGCAAAGACTGATATCTGCCATGTCTTTGCCCTCAAGGACTCAGGGCTGGTGCTCCATGAATATCTGAGAAGTGAGGAGTCATCAATGTCTATCACGCCTTTCTGCAGTGTCTAGGTCAGGCAAAGATCTGCCCAGTTTTCTTGGTCTCTGTAGAACTCCTCCTTACATGGTCTGTAACCACTTCTAAGGTTGGCCTTGGACACAGAAAGACTTCCTTGAGGTGAACAATATTTGTTCTGCTGCCAAATCTGATGCTGTGGCCTTCAAAGAACATCAAAACTCAAAAGGGCAGTGGTTGCATCTGTTCTCCTTACAAGATCATGGACAATACTCAGAAAAGTGTCTTCACACAGGGTGTCTTCATGTGTATTTTGGCTTGATTACACCCACCCACTTTCCAGTGATACCTGTGGGCCATGGACACTTTGCCATTCCTAAGAATTCATACCCTGAGCATACCTTGAAACCTGTAGAGTGACTCTCCAATCTCCTTTCCAAAGAACAGAACAGTTTTCCCCATGTGTGTGTGTCAGTGAGGTGGGTGGAAGGTCATCCCTGGGAATCAGGACAGCAACCTTAGCAGGTCTGCATGGGGCCAAGGCCACAGCTAATCCCTTGCCATGGAGTCCCCATTTCATCCTCAGTGACCCTGCACTCTGGATCCACTCAGCACCCCACAGTTCAGTGTTGTAAAACGAGACTGAGGCGCTTGCACATGGCCAGGACTTGAATACACAGGGGACCAAGTCTCATGGGGCTGCTCAGGTGAGAACTTAACTTCCCTGTATCTGAACTAGTCCTGGACTCATTGTCACTGAGTGGCTGGTGGTTGAGCCTAGGGATGTGTGTTCTGCACTTCCTCTTGTCTCTGGGTGCCTCTGGGCACCTCTTGTGTGCCAATGAGTCCTGGCCTGAGCTGCTGACAGCTGGGTGTTTCCAGTTGAGTTTCCTGAAGCATCTGGACCAAGTGAACCATCCTCTCCATATGTTCCCACATGGTTCCCTGATTCGGGGTCCTGATGCTGGGGCCACTAGCCCAGGGAAAACAGAGTAGCATGTTCCTTGTTCACTCTTTCGAGCCAGCCATCTATGAAGGCCAACTATCACCGGAGCACAGTGCATGGTGACCAGAGTATTCAGAGTTCTGTTTGGACATACCACCAAGGAAGTGAGGTCATATGCTGGGGTCCACAGTTGAAGCTCCCCCTCTGATGCCTCCTTTGTTTTTATTGTGAGCTAATCTGTGTCCTCCTTAGAAACAGCAAGTTAAAAAACTAGCAAAATGTGTGTGTTATTAGACTTTTCCCTCCAAACGATTCTTTTCCTAGAGGATGAGGTGCACAGTTTTTTCATTTAGAGATTTCTCAAATTTTATTTTGACTATCATTTCTGGACTTATGTTAGTTTCATTTCATTATCACTAAGGAGCATGGAGATGTTCCCATAATGCCCATAATAATTTTACTTGAAGGATATGAAATGTTTCATGTTATAACACCCATGTGTCCAAGAAAGGAGGATTCATAGCAAGTTTTACTCATGTTTACCTCAGCCACACACTGTAGTGCTCCGTACTCTGACCTCCTTTGAGGAGAGGCAGCAGGTGGTAAGGGCATGGGGAGACTTTGCAAGGCCATGGACATCATCACTCCGTGCTGATGAGGACACGTGGGCATCCCTCCTGGGGAATTTGTCTCCTAGTCACTGTTTTCACTTCCTGTTCTCCCATCCCAAACAGAGCATGGGCTTTGTGTCCCTGCTGGGTAGTTTGCCTTTCCTAGAGGTGATGGTGCTGAGCTTGTTCACTTTCAATGCTCTTGGTTTGTCTGTTTCAAGCAGCATCTCTGTGCTAGGCTATCCACATACTGCTGCTTATTGGTAGTGGAGCCACCACACACTCTCATGGGGCTGAACCCGCCAACTGCAACTTGTTCATGCATCTGTCACCCATCTACTGATCCCATTTGTTCTGTTTCCGGGTTGGCCCTGGAAAGCCAGCTGCCACAGCCATTCTTATACATGGTCTTGAGTGGACATAGACTTTTATTTCAAAGAAAAAGTACTTAGATGTCAAATTGCCAGATTATATGTCTTGTGTATGATTAGCTTACCAACTGTTAAGGTACACTTGCAAGCACTTTTTAAAATCAGAGTTAGGTGGTTGTTTTCTTTTTGGTACTGAGGGTTGAACTTATGACCTCAGGTTTGCCAAGTGGGCACTTATACTACTGAACTAAATCTCCAACCCTATTTTCTTATTTTGTTTTGCTTTGTTTTGTTGTGTTTTTTATGCTATTATATGTTATGCTATGTTATGTTATGTTACACTACGTTTAGTGTTGGTGAGGATTTTGAGTCTTCTTCAGAGCATTTTCAGTGCTTTCTGATTTCATTTTGTATAACTTGCCTGATAAACTATGACATATCACATAATCCTGGGTAATTTAATTTTGGAAAAAATTTAAGAAGTAAATGACAACCAGGTTTGGTAGTAAACACCTCTAATGCCAGAAGTTACAAGGCTGAGGCAGTGAGACTGCTGTGGTTGACGTCAGCCTGTGCTACAATGTGATTTCAATGAAAGCCTAAACTTCATAGAAAAATCCTGTCTCAAAAATAAATAAATAAATTGAAATAAATAATACATTATAAAAAGATTTAAAAAGACACAAAAATCACCTATAAATCGACAAATCAAATTTGATGAATTTTTCTAACATATGTACATTAGTCAGCACACTGAGCATTAGGTTTACCATGAGGTAGACATTGATCTACTGCCAAGAAGTTGAACTGTTTCAATTTTTTTGACCTTTTAACTGAGATGAATGTAGATATGCTACTGAATATACACCCGTAGGATTTGGAGAGCATGGTATAAAGAGAATTTGATGGTTCTTTTATTTTAGTACTAACTTTATATATGGAAGTAGGATTTGAGCATAGGATTACTGTTTTTTGGAAAGACTTTTTTGTCTTATTTTAATGTAACTCAAGTACACATTAATAAGGACCACATAAAAGATGGTATTGTTAAGTCTGTAAAAGAATAAAATACAGAAGAACAATGAGAGAATAACATTGGCTACTGTATTGTTCACAATGATTTCTTAATGATATATATTTTCATACATTTGTAAAATTTGTGAATCTTTTTACAAATTTTAAGGCATGATCTCACTAAGATTGTGAGTATCCCAGGTGAGGCATAAACCTTTCCTTATTCAATCTCCCTCCCTCTCCCAGAGTGCTAGGATTGCAGATGTACATTATCTTGAGTTGGTAATCAGCAGTAATTTTGTGCATTCATAGAATGAAATATTTGGCTTTCATCTTTAGACACTTTGCAGAAAGAGTGGATCTAGTTAAGCTATATATATCAACCTTCTAAATGGAAGTTTTTAAAAAGTAATTACGATTGAAAATCCCTTTAACACTGTTTGCAGATTCTCTGTTTTGTAAGTGTGGTCATCATGTCCTTCAGAATATCACTGCAAATGCCTTCAGCACCTGGACTGAGACTTGATGTCCTTGAAGCAATTTCTGTTTATTTTTTTTATCCCTCGTGGATTTTGATGATTTTTTGAAGTCAAACCACATGGAAAGTTTGAAAGCTAATGCCACTTGGGGCACACTGCCCTCCAGAAAGCCACAACAGTGTAAAATACTGTTTTTTCTTCTGCCGGACTTCCCAAGATTTTTTGTTTTGCATTCAGTTTCTACAGATTGAATACTGAGATTTGCACTTAGCTCCATGGCCTTCCACATATAAAATTCTTTTCATTTTCATCCAGGTTCTGGATAAGTGGCTATATTGCTTAGGCTGTCCTTAAATTTGTGATGTTGCTGCCTCAGCCTTCCGGACTGCTAGCATTACAAGACACTCCACCAGACCTGGCATCATCATAGTGTTGTTAAAAACTCATTGGCTGAGCATGGAATGTTGAAAATGCCTGCAATGCCTGCACTCAGGAGACTGAAGCAGCAGGATTCCTGGGAGTTCCACACAAGCCTGCAACACACTCTGAGTTCAGCTTAGGCCAGAGCTACACAGGAAGAACTTGACCAAAAACTGAAAAAGACAAAGAAAGAAAACTAAAGGAAAGGGAAATGAAGGAAAGCGGAGGGGGAGGGTGAGAGGAGGGAAGGGAAGGAAAAGGAGAAACAAAACAAATTTTCTAGTGACTGTATGAGTTTTTCTCTATTGGGCTGGCCTTTTTAATCTGTGGTCCAGTTCTTGCAGTATAGGACCCTTTTGACTGTTGTCACTTTATTATATACCAGAAAACTATGTTTTTTGTTGTCTCTAACTTTAATGTTTTTTCCATCGCTATAGGATGACTCTTTGTCCTTCCCTGTGCATTAAAATTTTGTTTTTTCTATCAGTGCCAAAATGGAACTTATATTTTGACAGGAATGGCATTTAAACACCGGGTTGCGCTGGGTAGCATGTATATTATAACAGCATGAATTCTTCCCATCCACCATCACAATCTGTCTTTTCTTCTCTTAGTGCCACTTCACTCATTGCTTCAGTTTCTACAATTTTCCAAGAACAGGTGAGTTTGGTTTAAATTTTACATGAGTATTAATTCTTTTGGATGAATTATGAAATTGTGTTCCTTGTATTTGGGGTTGCAGTTTGTTTGAAGCACATAGATATGAATTGATTATGACATATGGATATTGTACCTTGAAACTGTCATTATTTATCCATTTGTTCTACAAGTTTTTCAGTGGAGTTTTAAGTTTCTTATACGAAATGTTGTGTCCTCAGGAAACATAGACATCTCTTAATTCTTCCTTTCTGATTTGGTAAACTTTTGGGTTCTTATTGTTGACTAAATTCTATGAGTAGGACTTGAAGTAGTGTGTTGAAAAGAGTCCAAATCTTGGCCTTGTTCCTGACCTGAGAAGCAAATCTTGCAGCTTGTCAGTCTCTGAGCATGATGTCAGTGCTGGGCTTGTCATGTCTGCACTTTGGTGTGCTGAGATTCATTCGTCCTGCACATGGTGTGTGAATGGTTTTTATCATGAAAGGATGGTGAACTTTTGAATTTCTCTAAGTGATTTTTCCAAATCTCTTGAGGGGTTAGCTGGGCCTCATGCTGTGAATGTGGCAAGTGACACTGAATGATTTGTGCAAGTGGAACCATTCTAGCACCACTGAGGGTGAACCCAGTGTTCATTGTGGTATTTAAAATTTTCATGTGCTGGTGTATTTAGCTGATGCACATTTGTTGAATATTTTTGTGTATGTTCATTAACAATATCGGCCATTAGAGCATTACCATTTTTTTAATGCATTATGGTCTGTTTTCATTATCAGGATGACTTTGTCATCTAAAAGGAATTGGTGGTGGTTCCCTCCCCTTGAAAGACATGAAAATAATTAGTATTTATTCTTTTTCAAAATTTTATTTTGAAGATAGTAAAACACAACAGAGAAAATAGAACAAAGAAAATTGAGACAATGCAGTGAAATTGGTACAGAACTTCACAGCAGGGCCCACGATAACAGTAATAGGGACCATAGTATATCTCATTATCTTCACAATTGGTTTCCATTCAATTAGTTATAGTGAAATCCAAACAAACACAGAACATTTTAAAGCCAGTCAAAAGATAGTATTGAATAGAGCGAACAATCAGAACACAGCAAAAAATTAAAGACAATGTTTGTTTTCAAACACAAGATAGAAAAGTTCTGTATTATGTGTAACCCCATATTTTCTATATTGCACACAGTCATCTTCCCAAGAGATGCTCAGAATTCTGCCTCTCCTTGCTAACCAAGGGTGGGTAAATGAAATGTATGGCTCTCAGTCCATGCACCAGTAGGCTCACGGGAGATGTTGACTGGTTCTCCTCCTGGCTTGTCAGGGAAGCAGGAGAATTGTTTTCTTGTTCAGCTACCTAAGTCCCAACATGGCCAGATCCAGTATTTATGCTTTACTATACACTTCATACAAATCATCAGGACATTTATCATATCCTGGCATTTATTGTTGTTATTAAGCAGTTATGATTGTTGACTCATTGCCTGTGTTTGTTAATGCTATGTCAAATGGTGTGTTTTCTTCTGAGGGTGTGGGTCAGGGACAACATAGTAGATCATGTACTGATTAAGGATCATGTCACATTTTACTTAGGGATGTAGCAATTTACTTTTTTATCTTCAAACTACCCTACAGTATATATTTTTGTGAGTAATCTGTTAAGTTATTTAGTTTTATAAAGCACACTGTTGCAGGGTGCAGTTACTCCTGGAGGACACTGGGGCAAGGCTAGGTCCAGGTCTCTTATTTCAGGCTTTGTACAATTACCTGCCTGCAGTGTTCCTACCTCCTGACCTGCTCCCTAAAAACAATTGTCTCGCTCCACAGCTGTGGTGAATTCACATGTGGCAATTGAGATCTCACCTAGGTGGAAGACATTCAGCTAATGTAGGCTCTGAAACATGCTGATATTCTTGTACAGAGTTCTACTGAGTGAGACATAGGGCCTCAGGACTGCAGGGAGGAGCTTGGATAGCAGGGCCACAACAGCCCTGTCTTTTTCAGCATGTAGTGTATGCAGTTTACTGAGAAGCTGACTGGTAGATTAGGAGTCCTGGACCTGAGACTTTCTTGCCCATGGTACACTGCTAGATGCCTTGGTGTCCTCCTATTCGATATGGTCCATCTTCCTCCTATTTGAATTTCCACAGAGATCTGAGGAGCCCTGGGCTTCCCCTTCCAGGCTCCAACTCTATGGTGAGTTTTAGTGTGAATTTTATGATCAGGAAATTCAATTTATATACATTTAATCTGGAAATTCCACTTCTACAGACTCATTATAAAAAATGAGATTGAAAGATACCTGTGATCTCTTCTTATTCAGTTATTAGTGTTGATAGTTAGAAACCATGAATGCACCATAGCAGAGCTGCTCAGTCAATTATACAATTACAGTCACAGAAAATGCTGAAAGAAGGCCATGTCTAGGCCATGTCTTGGATCCTACTTGAGATGATAGAAGAGTTCATAGCCTTGCCCTCTCTCCACTCAGCAATGAAGAGGCTTGAATAGCAGGTGAGGACCGAAGAGAGGAGCTCCTGGAGAGCAGAGCACTGAAACTGGGAGGAAGCCTTTAGGTGTTTTTTTTTCCATTCCATTGCATTATGTGTAGTGTTGTTTTCAATATTCATTTTATTCAAATAAGTTAGTATTTAATTGTGGCTAATTTCTTGAATACGTATGTGAAAATGGATGATTTAATTTCATTATATATACTGAAAGTTATGCACAATACAGACACTTCAAATATCACTGTAAATATAAAATAAGGAGGCTTGGTATTCAGCAAGCCAACACATCGCTCACGACTAACTTCTAAAAATTCTAACACATAAAGCCAAGAGGATCTTGCTGTGGTGGGTGTCCCTGCCCTTCCTACCATAAAAGCCACCATGCTGACCTTTGCCTGCTACTGCCATAGGACAACAACAGATTTGCTTCTGTGTCTATTTTTCCAGCAAGGAAATCCTAAATCTTCCTGCTTTCAGGCATCACAAGGAATGTGCAGCTTGCCCAGGAGCCTAGCACTGCCTGCCTTACACCCTTTTCCCCCACCTCATCCATGCTGGAGCCTGCAGACAAGGGAAGGCAGAGCAGCCAGGATACAGCAAAACCTCTGATTCCTCAGCCCCAGGGGCCTCAGTTCCTAGGTCCTGGTCTCAGCCTCCACCAGGATTCAGGTGCTATCCTGAATTCATCTGGCTTAGTGGGCAGGGCACTCAGTCTGCACCTCTGGAGATCAAGACCATGAAGGCCACTGTCTTCAGTGACCCTTCTACTCTGCAAATTTTGCTTCTATCTTTGAGACTGAGGCAGTGGCATTGGAACAAAACACAATATTTTCATTACATTTCTCTTCGTTGTTATTTTTTCTGGCTTCTTTGTTTTTTAAAGCATATATTTGGAACTGCATTTTGCCAAAATAACATTTCTTTGTCTTTTCACTCCCCAGATAACAGAAGTTTTTACAGATTTCTACTCTAGTTCAAACTCTATGTGCTTGAATGCTGAGAATCCACTCTCAAGCTTGGTAGAATGAGGGAAGCAAAGCAGAAACTGAACTTGGGTATACTGCTGTGCCTTCCAGCATTTTGTACAGCAATCCCTGACTCATGCCTTTATACCCATAATATATGGGCTTCAATACCATGTGAATCTGCCACTGACAAATGAGTTTCCTACATTCATTTCAAACAATCGCATTTCCCCTCAACTTGCTAAGCACATGGTCTAAGGATTCTTACACCCAAACTTCAAAAATAATTTCCAGTAAACAAGAGACTTCTACCCATCCTGAAATCATGGTGGGGTAGTATGTAAAGACATAGTCTGATCCACACCCAGGAAATCATGAGCTAAGGGGGCAAAGATGGCTTGTGCAGATAGAAACACCTTGAAATTGTCAACCAGCAGCTGCATCAAGTAGGGAGCAGAGCTTCTGAACACTCACATTTGGGTGATGGAATCATATGTTGGGTTTTGCCTTGGGTTTACTGAGGTGGTTCAGTAAATCTAGGTTGCTGTAGTGCAGTGCCAAAGGGAAGTCATGTCCATGTTGCATTTATTTAGAGTTATTCTTTTGCAAATGTGAAACCTGCATGCATGAGGTTTCACACCTCTGCCATTGCAGACTCACCCACAGGCATTATTTCCATGACTTGTAAAGGTCACTTTATTTACACAACATGCAGAATGCTGTTCTCAGCCTTGTTTTTCTCACACTTGTGCACTTTCAATCATTTCTTCAAAAGGAAGCTAAACGATTTAGTTTGAGCAAACATCAATTGTGTTGCCATGCTCCTGTGTGATGTCCTTGTTGACAGACCTGAAAAGGAAGTGAGGTGGACCTGCTGGGGGTTCAGCTCCAGAGGGATACTATGCTCAGGGTGTCAGTCAGGGCTGCCTCTCACCTGAATGGCCACCCTGGCATCCAAATGCCCTTGCTCAGTGTTGTCCCTGGTGTTTGGAAGAACTGGTTTGCATTGTAGACTCCCAGCGCACGGGTTAGCCCATAAAAAACCTTGCTGTGCTATGAGTTTTTCACCCTTACACCTGCACCTCAAAGCCCCTGGCCAGAGTTCCCTCCAACAATCATGCATGGCATTCCGCAAACAGCTCTCCTGTGCATGCTCTACGTGAAGGGAGGTTCCCAGTTCCTTCCTGCTTCAAACAGTACTGTGAATCAATCTCTTGAAAAGAAATCTTGAAAATTTGTGTAGCATTCTGTGTTGGAGAATCCTCTCTTCTTAGTCCTGTGAGGTCTAATGATGGCTCTGTATATAGCTGTGATGGGAGCTATGGGACAGGACTCTGTCTCCCATGTTCTCTTCATTGCTGTTCTGCTGCTGCCTTAAAATGTACCATTGGATGGGGACACAGCACATCTCAGTGATTTGTGCCTGGGTGACTCAACTTTGGGAATGTTTTCTGCACCTGTTGGCCACAGTTGGTGATTTCCTTTTGAATTACAAGACTTTCTCAATTCTCTCACAAAATGAACTGGTGAGACCTCTTTTACTCCGATAATTCAAACCCTGGGAAGGTGAAGCACTTTCATCACCAATCACAGCACTAAACAATGAACCAATCACAGATGCTAGGTTTAGCTGCCTCTTTGACTTCATGAGGGTTTGGTGGGGACACCCAGATACAAATAACACCTTCGAAAGTAAATCCTCTGAAGATGCCCATGCTTTGGACTAGAAGATAATTCCTTGCCTTAGTCCAGGGTTTATCTTATTTTATTTTATTGATTTATTTTTTATTTTTTATTTTTATTTTCATTTTTATTTTTTAAATCTCTCACTAACAGTTTTAAAGACATAATTGGATGAAACTTGACATGGGTCAGAGATGTAGCTCATTGGCAAAGTGCTCCCTGGCAATCACAGGGTACTGAATTTGGTTCCTGGTACCAAAAATAAACAAAACTGAAACTAAAAACAAACAAACCTCTAGGAATCTTGTCATACATAAGCCCCTTGAAAATCATCACCGAAGTGGTGATGTATATGTCACCTTCACATTTTCCTTATGGTTCCTTATAATTGCTTCCTTCCGTCCTAAGCGATGTGTCTGCTTTTTGTCTCTGGGAAACACTTTGTATTTTCTAGAGGTGACAGGTTTGTAACCACACAGGATGCTGGTATACTAAGATGCTAAAAATTAAAATAATTGATTAAAAGATGATTAACAAATAGTTACTTAAAAATATAGTTATTAGTATTATTGTCATTCTGTACTGAGCTCATTACCCTAGTAACCAAGCACCAACCACATAGTTATAAATTAACTGACCGTGTAGTTCTGCTGTTCTGTAATGCGTCACCCACCACCTTAGTGACCTGTGTGCTATGTCAACTTTTTTTCCCCTTGTAAGAGACAAATGATGCTGTGCCAACCACTGTTCCCTTTACGAGAGACAAATGTTCCCAGAATTAGCAGACCAAGGGCTATGAATTGGCTAACCACCCACTGTGAAATGCCTCTTACCTCTGCAAAGGGGAACAAAGGCTCACCTTATTTCTGTTTCTCATCACTATGTACTTAATGATCAATGAGCTAATCATAAATGAACTATAAAAATCAGTCAAAACTCTAACTCAGTTGCAAAGCTTTGCAAATTCCATCTGCACTGTGTCGCTGGGCCAGCTAAAATAAAAGCGCTTCTTTTGAAAAAGACAGCTTGTGCCATTTGTCATCTTGGGGTCTTGCCCGATTTTCATCATGGGGCCCTGTTTTTTGAGTAGAGTACAACATTTGGGTGTGCTCTGGGATTACATGGGGACCCCTCCCCACATTTTTTCACCAATCGATCAGCTTGAAACATCGGTAAGTATTTGGATCTTTTATTCTTTGTAATTTGAGTGCACACCTTTGAATTTGCAGAGAGCTTGGCTGGTTCCTTCTGCACCGGAGCGGGATGCCCTCCGGGATAGGGCTTCTAGGCCATTTATGATTTGGGATTTTTTTTATCCATTTGGTTTTGTGCTTGGCATATTTTTACGGTGGAGCCATTTGTTCATTTGAATCTGTTACCTCAGTACTAACATTTAGATTTCTTTTTTCTCTTAAACTACTGTTGCAGGTTCCATGTGGCTTATTGGACTTAAGGGTCATAATGAAAATTTATTTCCCTTTAGGTCACCAAACCATGGACAGAAAATACTTTGTGTCTTTAATGTTGGTCTTGTCTTTTGTGGCACCTTGTTTAATGTTTTAGTTCTCAACTGATTATGTACAACCTTGGCATGCCTTTAAACATATTTTTCTGGTTAAAATGTAAATATATAATAATACATACATATTTACACACACACACACACATATATATATATATATATATATATATATATATATATATACACATATGGCTTTTAAAATCATATTGGCATTACCAAATAAAGCTAGGTCATACTGTTATTGAGCCAGTTTAAAAAGTTACAGTTTTTGAAGTGTAACATTTTAAAATGGTAAAAAGACAAAAAATGATTTAATATATTTTAGACTACTAAGAAAGTCACTTCAAGGAGTTTGTTAAAAATTTTAATGTTGTCTAAAAAGCTAGAAAAAAGGTAATTGGTAATAAACAGAAACAGAAAAACAAATGTGTTCAGAATTTGACAGTATTGGATTAGTAAACTTTTACTGCAAAATGTTTCCATTAAAATGAGATTGTATTCTAAAAAGGGGAGGACAAACTAGAGCCCTTTGTCATCCCAAGTTTATATAATGATAAAAAGTCAGTGTTGACCATATATAAAATATATTTGCCTTTGAAAATAAAAATTAAAAAGGACTGTAATTCTCAGTCCCATCCGGACTAGAAGCCATCAGAGTTAAGAATTCCTGTACTCCTCTTCCTCACCCCCCTTCTTCTAAGGACCCTTGGGGCCTTATTTCTCTTTTGAAATTTGTCTTCTCCATTCATCACCCCACTTGGGATGACTTCCAGCAGATTTTACAGGTTTTGTTTACAGTAAAAGAGAGAGAGAAAAAAAACCTTCATGTTGTGGGATAAAAAGCAGTGTGCATTCCAAATAAAAACCTGTCTTCTGATCCCAAATGCCAGAACCATGTTTTCCCTTTGTCCTGCCCCGATCGGACAACCAGAGGTAAGAAGGTTCTCGTTCAGTATTGCCAGTTGTTCTCAGAAGCCTTTAAGGGCTGCCAGAAAACCCACCAATTTGTCCAAGGTAACAGAGGTGACACAATTAGATGATGAGTCTTCCTCGGGGTTTCTAGAGAGATTGCTAGAGGCCTATTACATTTATACACCTGTAGATCTGGTAGCACCTAAAAATCAAGGGCCATTAATAATACCTTTGTAACTGTTAGCACCTGATATTAAGCAAAAGTTGCAAAGAATTAAGAGATTTTAAAAAATGCCCCTCAGTTAGTTATTAGAGTTTTCTTAAAACTGACTCTTTCCTCCAGCTGGTGCAAGCCATTCAACAGATTCCAGTTCCTGTGACTAAAAAACAAATATAAAAATTTCTAGGAGCCATAGGATGTTGCCTGCTTTAGATTACAGACTCAGGAGACCAGGCTTTTCAGCAATTGAAATCAGCCTTAACAGAAGCTCCAGTTCTGGCTCTGTCAAAGTTGCAAAAACCTCTTTCCCTCTATGTTGATAAAAAACAAGGGATAGCAAAAGGAGTACTGACCCAGAGTTTAGGACCATGGCAAAAGCCTATTGCCTATCTTTCCAAGAGACTTGATAACATGGCAGCCCAATGTCTGCCTTGCCTGCAGATGATTGCCTCGGTGGCCATCCTGGTGAAAATGGCCCAAAAGGTGACATTTGGACAAAAACTTTTAATTATCTCCTCTCATTCACTGGAGACTCTCATCAATGCTTCACCGGACGGATGGCTGCCTATCAGGCATTACTTCTAGATCTGACTACCATCAGTTTCAAGGAGACAGTGTCTTTAAACCCAGATACTCAGCTGCCTGATGATGACCTCTCCTTGCCCCTCTGATCATTTCATGGGGCTTTGACCAGACTTGACAGATGAGCCACTGTCCTGAATTCCATCATATTTCTCTGATGAAAGCAGTCACATATATCAAGGTAAGCAGGTCATGGGAGCCACTGTCACAGACTCTCAGATTCTATGGGAACAAATCTTAGAGCCAAAAACATCAGCCCAATGGGCTGAACTCATTGCCCTCACTGAGGCCCTCAAGTTGTCAGACAGATAGCAGATATGCATTTGCTACTGCCCATGTTCATGGGGCCATTTATCAGGAATGAGGTTCACTGACTTAAGGGGGCCAAAAGATAAAAATGCTCCCCAAGTTTTGGATTTGTTAGCTGCCATTTGGATGCCAAGGAATATGGCTATTAAATAATCTAACAGATGCAGCTCCCCAAAAAGCAGCCACAAAATCAGTGGGGATTGAGACAATCCCTGCATTGCTACTGATTCCACCCACTCTGTCAGAGCCCTTTTGCACTCAAAAAGACTTACATTTGGAAGCTCAACTCCAAGCAAAGTTTGATATCCCTGGGGGCTGGTACCAACTGCCTCATACTCAAGTCCTCCTCTGCGAGGCCTTGAGATAAAAACTCATCCAACAAGCTCATCTGTCCACTCACATGGGAGGATCAAAACTCACTGCCCTTTTTGAGATCATTTCTTTATCCCTCAGTTATCGAAGCTTACTCAGTCTGTGAGCCTTAGAGGCCCTCAGTGCCAGTTGGTAAATCTTAAGCAACCACAACAAATGAAAACCACTTGGTATCATGGGACTGTGCCTGAAAAACATTGAGAATTAGATTTTACAAAAATAAAAAAAAACCTGGACTTCAAGGGAATGAGTACTGGTAGATAGCTTTTCCCAATAAGTCTTGAGTCAGCCCTGATAGCAGTTTTCCCAATTTGGCCTCCCTTTATCCATGGGGTCTGACAATGGCCTGGGTTTTATAGCCCAGATAACTGAAAAACTAACCCAAGCTTTGCAGATTGATTAAAAACTCCATTGTGCTTACCGGCCTTAAAGTTGAGGACAAATAAAAAGTATAAACCAGACTTTAAAAATGGTAGTAACTAAGATGACATTCAAAACTGACGAGAACTGGGTGAGTCTCCTTCCTTTTTCCCTCTTGCGTGCACAATGTACCCCCTATATTACATTTGTTTCCCCTTTAATGTTCTATGTGGGAGACCTCCTCCTCTTATTCCTAAGATTTCTGAAAAAAAAAATTAGCTGAGCTGGCTAATCAAGATCTTGCTAAGTTCCTCCAGGCCCTTCAACTTGCTCTGACTTCCATCCATCAGTTATTCCGAGAACAACAACCTCTGCCTACAGCCCATCCTGAAGACAAACGTCCTGCTGTGAAACCTAGGACACTACTCATCAAGAGACATCACCGTGAGTCCCTCAAACCATGGTGAGAAGACACTTACACAGTGGTCCTCAGCACTCTGACTGCCTTCAAAGTCACAAAAAAGCCTGCCTCAATTCATCATTGCTACCTCAAGCCAGTTCTGGCCTCTGACAGCAATCAACCTACAGTTAAGTGGACTGTTGTTCCCTCCAAGGATTCTTTAAAGCTTAAGATTGCCAAATGTATCTGATAATCTTGTTCTTAGGTGTTTTTCCTTATGGAGACCCCAAGAGATACCTTGTAACCCACTGTTTAAAACTTACAATTACTGACTATTTCACTGGTAAATTGTTGGAAGCCAATGCTACTGTCTATAAGATAATTAAGATAAATTTATGTTCCCTATTAGATAACATCCCAGCAAAAATTAGACAAAAAAATTGTTGTTGGGTGTGCATGTCATGTTGCCTGATTGGTTGCTAATAGAGACTTACAGGGACCTATGTATTAAAAAAAAATTACAGTCCACTCCCTGGTATCTTTGTCCCCAAAAGCAACAGCCAGTCTCTGATTAAAGGTGTTCACAATCCGTAGAGACGAAACATTTTTGTAGACATTGGGGTTGTAAATTTGTATCTCCTTGACAGGAAAATAAATGGGGTCTTTAACTTTTTCCTCACTCTTGAGACCCAATCTTCTGTTCTCCTCCACTAGACTACCTGCTCCTGAGACCTTTTTGCCCTCTGTGATTTCTGTGACATCTCTAGCCCCTTCTTGCCTCTGGACATTGCTTATGGCAAATCAACTTTTAAATTCCTGTACAGACGACAACTTTGTTGGTGGGATGCTAAGCCCCTGCTCACACTGGACAATGCACAGGGTGCTCCAGGAATCTGTGTTTACTCTGCCTCCTACTCCTTGCACACTTCCCCTAATGCTGCACTCTATAATCCTACCTCTTCAGCTTTGATTTATACTTTTTCCTATCCTGCTAATCAACACCTTGTTGCTCCCAATGGAGCCTGGTTTGCCTGTTCTTCTAATATAACTCCTTGTTCCATGCATCACCTGTTTACCCAGTGCCCTGAGCTTTACATATTAGTCCGTATCTTTCCCCAAGTGTATTGGTACCCTAGAGATAATGGTAAGAGTCACTTGTTCTCTAGCTTTGACTTAAAGAGTCCAGTAAGAGCAAAAAAAAAAATCCTGCATTATTACCTGTATTACTAAAAATTGAGATAACAAGTTCAATAGGTTTAAGAGTGTCCAGCCTAATAGTCAAAAGACCAAAATTATAGACACTTATGTGTACTCATTGACCAAGATTTAGCAGCCTTTAGTGATTGTGTCTCCAAATTAGACGATTCTTTAAGTTCACTGACTGAGATGGTTTTACAAAACTGGCGGGGTCTAGATCTCCTGTTCCTAAAGGAAGGAGGCTTTTGTCTGGCATTAGGAAAAAATTGTTGTTTGTATGCCAATCATTCTGGGGTTATCAGACAAAGTATGGCCAGCCTTAAAGGGCAGCTACACGATCAAAAACAAGCCAGACAAACTAAACAGAATTGATTTGAGGGATGGTTTTCTCTATCTCCCTGGTTGACAACGTTAATCATAGCAGCCTCCAGACCTCTGTTAATCTTACTTACTTATTTAACAATTGGACCTTGCATATAAACAGATTAGTAATGTTATACTAAGATGCTAAAAATCAAAATAATTGATTAAAAGATAATTAACAAAAATAGTTACTTAAACATATAGTTACTAGTAATATTGTCATTCTATACTGAGCTCAATACCCTAGTAACCCAGGACCAAGCACATAGTTATAAATTAACTGGCCACTTTGTTCTGCTGTTCTGTAATGCGTCATCCCCCCACCTTAATGACCTGTGTGCTATGTCAACTTTTGTTCCCCTTGTAAGAGACAAAGGATGCTGTGCCAACCACTGTTCCCTTTATGAGAGACAAATGTTCCCAGAATTGGCAGACCAAGGGCTATGAATTGGCTAACCACTCACTGTGAAATGCCTCTGACCTCAAGCAAAGGGAAACAAAGTCCCACCTTATTTCTGTTTCTCATCACTATGTACTTAATGATCAATGAGCTAATCATAAATGAACTATAAAAATCAGTCAAAACTCTAACTCAGTTGCACAGCTTTGCAAATTCCATCTGCAGTGTGTCGCTGGGCCAGCTAAAATAAAAGCACTTCTTTTAAAAAAGACGTCTTGCGCCATTTGTCATCTTGGGGTCTTGCCCCATTTTTTCATCATAGGGCCCTGTTTTTTTTTTTTTGAGTAGAGTACAACAAAGAGATGAGTGCCAATTAATGACAAGGGAACTATGTGGCAAGGGGAACTTAGAGTGTGAAGTCCGCGGGTGTCTCTGCCTCACCAGAAGGAGATGTTTAATTGGATTAGGAATTTGGTTCCATTTCAGCAATAATTGTCACCCCCATGCTTGGCAATATGATCACTTTCAGATTTCAGAAATTATATGAGTCTGAATGAGTAGCAAGCTTGTCTTGGAGAACTGATGCTTGCTTTTATTTCATCTTTACTCTGTTGCAGACCATTACTATCATTTAAATGTAATGTCTTCACTTTACATGGTAACTATGCACCTTTTGTTTTCACATACTGGTTTTCTAGAAGGAAAATTAATAGAAACGAGTGAAAATCATTAAGATGAAGTCTGCTGACTCTAACACAGACTTCCGACTCTCTGTTCTGTTGTGTCCTGCCCTGGCCTGTTCTCAGAATATTTTCTGACATCAGTGGATTTTTTATTCCTGGAGGATTGAACCTTAATCCTGAAAATATTTGCAGCCCATTATGGAAAGAGTCCACTGATCCTTGAAAGAAAGCAGGGGTAGCCATAAAATGGCAGGGATAAATAAGAAATTTAGAGAAGACCTAACACCACCACTTCTCAAAATTCAATGAAATCAAATGGGAAATTGTACTTCCCAATTCATTCCTGGAAGCAAGCATTACCCTGATACCAAAACCAGAGAACAATCCAAATAAGAAAGAGAATTACAGACCATTCTGCCTAGTGAATATTGAAGCAATATCCTCAATAAGATACTGGCAAACAGACTGCAGAATATCATCGAGAAGATTGTACAACATGATCAAGTGGAATTATTCCCTGGGACGCAAGGGTGGTTCAACATACATAAATCCATACATATAATACACCATATTGACAAATCCAAAAGCAAAAATCATTTGATCATTTCAATAGATGCAGGAAAAGATTTTGACAAAGTCCATTACCTATTCATAATAAAAAACCTACAAAAATCGGGAGAGATGATCTTTATCTCAATCTGATAAAAGCCTTTTATTACAAACCAACAGTCAACCTCATACTAAGTGGACAAAAACTGAAAGCTTTCACTCTAAAATGAGGAACAAAATAAGGATTTCTACTGCCTCCACTCTTATTCAATATAGTCCTGGAAACTAGCTGGAGCAATTAGACAAGAGAAAGAAATAAAAAGAATAAAGATAGGAAATGAAAATGTTAAACTATCATTATTTGCAGAAGACATGATACTCTACTTAGAAGACCATAAAAATTCCACCAAAAGACTAATAGTTTAAGAAGAAAATTCAGTAATATACCGGGTTACAAAGACAACACTCAACAATCACTAGATTTCATAAACAAGAATAAAAAACTCATGGAAAGAGAAATCAAGGAAACAATAACTTTTACAATAGCATCCAACAAAATGAAATACCTAGGAATCAATCTAACAAAGGATGTAAAGGACCTCTATACTGTAAACCACAGTACTCTCAAAAAGGAGATTGAAGACGATATTCTAAAATGAAGAGCTATCCCATAGTCTTGCTTAGGGAAATTCAATATAGTGAAAATGACCATACTTCCAAAGCTATTGTATAGATTCAGGGCAATCCCAATCAAAACCCTGTAGCATATCTCAAAGAATAACACAAAATAATTCCAAAAATTCATCTGGAACCAGAAGAGACCTAGAGTAGCAAAGGTGATGCTGGGCAACATAGGAAAGATAGGGCTCATCAAAATACCTGACTTGAAATTATACTATAAAGGTATTGTGATTAAAAAAAAAAGATGTGGTACTGACAAAAAACAAAACAAACAAAACCAGACCCAAAGATCAAAGGAACAAATTAGAAGATGGAAAAACAACCCCAGCCCACTAAACCATCTTATCTTTGACAAAGGTGCTAAACAAAGTCATTGGAAGAAAAGCAGCCTCTTTAATAAATGGTGCTGGAAAACCTGGCTCTATACATTATGAATATTATCTTTCAACGTGTATTAAGCTAAGATCAGAATAGATCAAAATCTTATATTAAAACAGAAACATTAAATCTGCTGCAAGATAGAGTAAGTAAAGCTCTTGCAGACATTGATGTAAGAAAAGACTTTATGAAGAAAACTTGGATTGAACAGCAAAAATCAAAGACAATTAAGTGAGAATCTCACCCTACTGAAAAACTTTTTAAGAGCAAGAGAAATCACTAACAGAGTGAAAAGACAACCCACAATGTGGGAGAAAGTATTTCCCAACTCTTCCTCAGACAAAGTATTACTATTGAGAGCATGGAAAACTAAAAAATTTCAGTCTTCCCAGATTTAAAGACCCAATCCAAAAATGTGCATCTGAGGTGAAATACGCAGTTCTCAGATGAAAAAATAGAAACAGCAAATAAATATGTGATAAAATGTTCTGCATCACTCGACATTTAACAATTGCAAATTAAATAACACTGATATGTCATCTTGCACCAGAAAAAAAAACTGCCTACTGTTAAGAAATCAAGCAATAACGTATGCTGGAGAGGTTGTGGGGGGAAAAGGAATCCTTCTCTATTGTTGGTGGTAAGGCAATCACTGTGGAAATCAGTGTGGAGATTCCACACACACTAGGTCTACAGGTCCCACTCAACTCAGCTATTCTCCTTCTGGGTATCTACCCAAAAGTATAAAAATCATCATACCACAATGATATATGTGCACCCACGTTTATAGCAGCACAGTTTGTGGTAGCCAGATCTTGGATGGAATGCAGGACCTCTAGCTTGCCAGGCAGGCGATTAAGCTAAATCCCTGGACCACTTTTTTACTTTTTAACTTTCAAATAAAATGCGTTTTGGAGAAAAAACAAGGACTGAGGTAAAGACTTTCAGTGCAAATACCCATCAGACAAGCTGAGGTCAACATTCCAGAAGACAGCCAGCTCCAGAAGCCTCCACCATCTTTCATTGGGGATCCACAGTTCCAGGGTGGGTTTTTTTTTCTGTAATTATTCTTGGTGGGGAAGGCAGGCAGGAGAGCAGGAGCCAATCAGTGATGAAGAGGCTGGCTGTAAGAACTGTCCAATCAGGCGGGCCAAGGTAGGCAGTCTCTTCCGGTGTCATGGCGTCAATTGCAAGGCCAGGGCAAAAAAGGGAGCGCTAGATGTTTGCTAGACCACTATTTTTTGCTTCTGTTCACTGTGGACTGCTTAGAAAGAACCTGGGAGACCTCCAAACTACGCAATGGTGATGTTATGGGATGGGAGCAGATAAATGGGGTGGAATCTGGTTGGGACCAGTTAGAAGTGGTTTGAAAGGGCTGGGATTTAGCTCAGCTGCATAAGTGCCTGCCATAAAAGCAAGCAGTCATGAGTTCAATCCCCAGTACCAATAAAAAGGAAAAAGACCAAAAAAAAAAAAAAAAAAAAAAGAAAAAAGAAAAAAAAAGAAAAAAAATAAATAAATAAAAAACAAGTGGTGAGAAGCAGCTGTGTGGTCTAGAGCCTGTGTGCTTAGCCTCAGACCCTGAGGTCCATGAGTGCTAGCAGTGAGTCAACCTCTGTCCCTTTTACCTCTCGCTGGGGCCAGAACAGTTCTGGGTCCCTAGAACGCTGTCACCACTGTGATACAACCAGGCCACAAGGCCATTTTTGAAATCGCCTGCTGCCCTTGCTCCTCCAAGTCTGGGCCCAGGACGGGGCATGAGGAGACCCTGATTCCGATGTGGTTTCAAGCTGGGTGCAGGTGTAATAAGCTAGGTCTCTGCTCTCCTTCCTGTCTGCCACAGATCTGAAAGCCAGAAGTTTATAATTGTATGTGCTGCAGGACCTCGTAGTCACAACTGCTCTCCTTAAAGTTATGCATTTATGTATTTTGTGATCACCTAAATTTATACTATGTTCTCACATTTCCAACCCCATCACAGGTGTTGGCAAAGATTATGAGAATTCAGAGATGTGTACTGATATACTTCAGTGGGGGAAGGCTTTCCAAACACCTGGTGAACTCCTGTGTATGATAAATAACAGTGCAAAGAATTTCTGAGCATTCTTTATGTGACACATGTGCTCATAGACTATGTTTGTGAGAACAGCCATAGAGGTTTGAATTTTGAGAAAAATGAAGCAGATATAAAAGTGTCATCAAGCCAGGGTAAAGTGTGCTTGCTAAGGATAAATTCCAGAAAGGGCTGCCTGTTAAATTCTCTTTGAAAAATGCCTAAATTTAGTCATTTGCATGAACATATACACGTGATTTCCTTCTGAATTGAAAGGAATATGAGTGTCATCTCTGAATTAAGAGCTGATTTAATAGCTTGGTTGATCATATACATTGTTTAAATATGGAAATGCTCTGTAATGGACTTTACTAAATCGTGTAAAGAGATGCCCTAAATTGAAATTGTGCAGGGATATCAGTAGTTAAGGCATGAAGGGTTTTCTGCTTAGGGTGGATCAGATGAGCATGGAAAGGATGTGGAAGTGACGGGCAGGACACTGTGTGCAAATAGCAGGACATACAACAGAGAGGGTCTTCACTGAAAGTCAGGTAGTTCTTAGGGTAAGCATGAAGTTAAAAGTTAAATTATGATACCTTCCTTGAGGTGAATAGCACAAGCTCTGGTAACAATCAGTATTCCACATCCCTGTCAACCCATGAATTCTGTGTTGTTCACTTGAGATCTAGTTTTGATTATCTTGAATTATGACCCAGTATCATGAAGGTGAAATTTGAATTTTTTTTGTACCAAGGATTGAACTCATGATCTCAAGCTCACAAGTTAGGTTTTCATGCTGCTAGCTAAATACCCAGCTCTGAAACTGTTTTCTGTATGTTATAGATGATATCATCCATTTTCCTCAGAAAATGTTGAATATTGTAGAATTTTTCTATATTGTATGGCTATAACTTTTTAAAGCAAACCAAAGGTGTCTTATGCAGTCACTTTTCAAGTTTCACATTGTCTGTGCAGTATCTCAGTGAGGGTTTCTCTATTTCAGACAGCTCTGTAACTTATGCTAGCCCCAAACTCAAGGCAGTTCTCCTGCATCAGCCTCCCAAGATATATTTCTTATATCTGAATGGAAAGTGATCACTTATTGACACTGAGCTATAATTTGAAGCTTGCACCTGGTTTCATTGTTTATACGTTTTTTACCTACAGCAGTTTTCCATGAACATTTGAGTTATTATTTATGTACCATATTTGATGTTATTTATGTTTTGTTCTGTGAAACCAAATTCAAATATCAAAATGCTGCATAAGTATATTAATAACAAAGGACTCAGTGGCCTAATTGAGATTTGAAGATATATCATTGGTCTTACATCAAAGTGATTGATGAGATATTTGTCTGCCTCTGTGCTTTAAGGATGCTGGTCCTGCAGGCTCTCACTATGAGCTTGGCATTAGAGACAATGCACAGTGACTCTTTTTTTTTTTTTTTTTTTTTTTTGGCTTTTTTTGAGACGGGTCTCACTATGCAGTTCAGGCTGGCCTTGAGCTCACTTTGCAGCACAGGCTGGTCTCAAACTCGCAAGGTTCCTCCTACCTCAGCCTCCTGAGTGCTGGGATGACAGGTTTGAGCCACCAAACCCAGCACGCAGGGACTCTTGGAGTGACTCAGCATAAGAATCAGTGCTCCTATTTGGCTGTTACATTAGCTGTGAGTTGCATTATAGCATCAAATTTGCTGTCTCAAAATATGTGTATGTACAAGCAATTAATTCCCAAGATTTGGAATTAAGATTTTAAGAAATCAGTCTCCATTCAGCTGTTATGTGGGTTTTATTTGTTTAGTTTAGTTTGTTTTATTGAGACAGGTTTTCTCTACGTACATCAGCTAGATTTGAACACTTTATGGAGTGCAGAATTGCCCTAAGCTCAAAGCAGCCATCCTGCATCAGCCTCTTGAGTGCTGGGATTATAGATATGTGTGGTTTTACCCTAGAAAGTATTGAGGCTTGTAACTTAGCTGTGTTGTAGACTGGCATAATAGATGCCATCTTGAGCTTTGCATTTAACTAGTGCCCTGTATTTCACTCACAAAAATAGAAAATCACACAGGGTATAAGTCCCAGGAGAAAAGCAAAATGAGCTGTACCCAAAGAAAAAAATTAACCTGCTCAACAAAAGAAGCAGAATACAGTTGTCATCCAAAAATTATTATAAGTTTCTAGCTCAATGATTTCCAACAGGATCTTTTTGTGATTCTATCTTTTAAAATATCTGTAACTTTCCAGTTCAAAGCCTCTTCTTTAGATCCTGAAATGGGGATAGGGGTTTTTTATACAAGTGGTCCTGAGACCAGCTAATGAAATTCCACATTTCTCAATTGGTTTGCTTGTCTTCCTATATTGTTGTTCACAAACTCAACTCAAGCTGCAGAAACCTTTACTGACACAAGCAAACAACAGGATTAAATGACATTGCCACTGAAATGAAAGAATAATAGTGAAAAGCAGAGGAGAAAAAGACAACTGCCATGTGTTATAATGCCCACCTCTTTTCCCTAGTGATGAAGAGACTGAAACAGGAGAATGGCCATGTATTCAAAGACAGGCTAACCTACATAGTGAGTAGGCTGGCCAGAACTCCTAAGTGAGACTATGTCTTTAAATCAAAAAACTAAAATGAAAAACATAAACAACCAAGGTGACAGAAAGACTACTAAAAACAATTATAGAGCTGAGTGAAAGTTGACTTATGCAAAATGGGATTTATTGAATGATGCTGCAGAAGAAGGAAGGCTATGTAGTGGCATCCAGGAGGCAGTGACAAAAACAGATTTAGGAATGGCACCTACTGTGCTACAGCACAACAATGACCTCCTTCCTCCAATACATTTGCAGTTCACTAGAATGAGGACTTTTAAAAGCTCATGGAAATCTTAAATTCATGGCAAACAAGCAGCTTGAAATCCAGGCTTTGGAACATGGCCTTTAGCAGAATTTCATATTTAAATTGAAATCAGAAAAATATAATCCTACCCTGTTTGATGTCAAATGCACCAAGTTTAATGGCTCACAACATTGAGAAAGGAAGTCACAAACCAAAAGAGGTTCAAAAATTTTCTTAAAAAAAAAGAGAGAAGAATAGCCTTGAATTTTCAGGAGTGGTCTTCAGTGTTTTGGCCACAGACCTATCGTCAGGGGTCATTTATACAGGAAAGCCACAATGTGGGTACAGTGTGGGTCTCAGAATACATTCAACCTATAAACTTATGGCTGGCTTAACTAATATTATTCCTCAGGAGAACAAGTCAGCCAGAAAAGGTATGTGGGAAGAGCCAAGGCATTTTGTGGGAACAATAGTCCAGTTGTTCTGGTCATTGATTATGGTAATTGATGCCCATCTGAACTTCCTGGAGGAGGTGGTGGTAACTGTAGTACATTTCAAGCTGCTGTTTGTCTCTTCAGGAGCATGTAGACTGGGTCACTTCATCTTCACCTTCAGGTCTGGCTTTCTTCAACTGTGCCTGTAGCAGTGATTGTTGTATTTAGTTTTTTGCATTGACTCTTGAAGGTTCCAGTTCCTCTATGATTGTATATCAATTTCTGTCTACATTGACATCCTTTGCTAAAATCACAATACTATTTGAATGGTTAAAGTGATGTTTATACATTTAAAATATTCATTAATACAGGCCAGGGCTTTAAGCTCAGCAGGCAGAAACGTTTGCCTGAAAAGTGCTAGGTTGTAACTTTGATCCCTGGTACCTATAAACAAAAGTCATTAAAACTGCAAGGAAAGAAAATCATTTCATTTGTGAAAATGTAAGTTTACAAAATTTATCACTAAATAGGTCAAGGGCAAATTAAACATTGTTAATAGTCATATTTAGTATCTAAATTTGTTGATTCTCGGGACTGAGGTCAGTTATACAAGAAGCTCCCTGGAGAGCACAAGGTCATGAGTTCAATCCCTCATACAAAAAAAAAAAAAAAAAAACCCTCGCAGTTGTCAGTGATGCAGTGCTATGAGCACATTTATTGAAACTGATACTTGTTAATTAATAGGCTTAATGTTTCCTTTGTGGTCTATGAAATACCTGCAGATAACATGGCAATTACAGTAAATGATGTACTGTCCCCTACAGGATTGCTATTTCCTGAGTTGTTTTTATTTTTTGTTTTCCCACATACTTGAAAGTTGAAAATGTTGGCTGATGCTAGCTAGAAAAACTGTGATAATCATTTTTTTCAATTTAGTGATATATTTCCCTATATCCATTAAGAACATTTTATTTGCTACAATTACCCCAACTCAAATTGAAAAACAATTCTTAAAGTTACAGGCAGCTGAGTTAGTTAGAAATACAGGCAACCATACCATGATATAGTGGAATGAAATTCCTGAAATTCTATGTCTGGTATGAGTTTGTGTTCTCTAAAGTGCAAGAATGAATTTTAGGAACAACAGAGTTGAAGAGCAGAATATATTTATTGAGAGATAGAAAGTGAAAGTATTTTGCTCTAAATAGTATATTTTCAAATTGGGAGGTGGTACCAGGGGACTTTTACCTTGAAGTCACTTTCCTCTCCCCTATTCAACCTACCTGTGGCCAGAAAAGAATCTCAATCAGCTAGTTGCATATCAGCAATGCCACCTTTAATTAAGCACCACCCAAGTCAAAAACTATATGTATGTCGAACACATATTTCCAGAAGAAAAAGCCAGACCCCCAGTGGTCATGGGGTTCTCCCCATATTCTTAGAATAAAGGCCATTTTGACTTTGTATTCTCTTTTTTACTACACCAAAATTCCTATCTGAAAGCTTCTATCTGAGAAAAACAGGAGGGATTCTGAGCCTGTAGCAAAAGACTGTGTCTTTTCTAGAGACCTTATAGAATAAAATCATGTGATGAGATAGGTTTAAAGTGGGTTAGATTACTGAGATTACTGAGGAGGTAAATTAGCACAATAGAGAAGCAGAATATCAGAAATATAAAAGTGGCCTTTTATTTAAAGAATGTGGAGAGGAGCTCACAGCCACCAAGGGTTTGGCTCCCCCCCCACCCCCACTGACTATGGGTTTATGGGGTATATGTGAAATTTGACTGGATGTGGTGCTTGCAGGGGACATTGATGTCATGCTAGGAGCTGATTGGAATTTTCGTTAGGCCCCTGGGAAAGCAAGAGGAAGTTATATTCAAGGATAAAAGAGGAAGTGGCCATATGAGTAAGCATCCCTGATTTCACATTCTTCTACCTTGAACTACAACCATGAGGTCCTGTAATTGTTTGAAGGGCAAAGCTCTTTCAAGTACATCCTTTGGCTTGAATGAAGAAATCAAAACAAAAAATTTTTGCTATCTGTCTTCCTCCATGGCTGTTGGTAAATCATTCATAACAAATATTTTGAGTCAGTTCCTTAATGCATTGTCGATACCATAACCAAAATTACAGATCAGTTCAGTTTCAGAAAAAGAAGCAGCACTTAAAGGCAGGGTTAAAGTCTTCAATGCAAGTATTCATGGCATGGTGAGATCAACTATGTGTGATACAAACTATTACTGATTTCTCTGACTTCAAGAAAGTGAAAAGTTTATACTGATATTGTT
The DNA here is from genome assembly GCF_034190915.1 of Cavia porcellus. NCBI lineage: Eukaryota > Metazoa > Chordata > Mammalia > Rodentia > Caviidae > Cavia > Cavia porcellus. Next base: position 9,618,476 of record NW_026947515.1, read on the forward strand.
ATCCTGAAATGAATCTCCCGGTCTACTATGTCTGATATTAGGTTTTTGTCCTGTAAATTCAAAGAATGAATTTTAGGAACAACAGAGATTAAGAGAAGAATATACTTATTCAGAGAAAAAAGCTGCCTGAGAGAGAGAAGGTATCTTGAGCAGGTTGCCAAACACTGTCCATTCTAGGTACCTTTATAGAGTAAAATCATGTGGTGAAGTGAGTTTAAAGTGGGGAAAACTAGAAACTCACAATGCAGATGGGCATAAGATGGGACAGAGTTATGGTAGCCAATAAGATTATAAGTTCAGGTAAAGTTGATTTAATTGGGAGCAAAGGGGGAAGGGAGGCACATAGAAAGCAGGCATTCTTAGGTAGCTGTGTCTCTTCCTTTAGGGGTTTGGGAGGGTGACTCCTGAGTTCCTCAGGATGATAGGAACTATTTAGAATGTCAGTCTTTAGGATAAGGATACATTTGTTTAAATGGTGACTCCTGACTTCCTCAGAGTGCTAGGGAACTATTTAGAATATCAATCCTTAGGATATGGATGAATTTGCTTATCATTTGTCTTGAGCCTTGGCCCGTAGCATGAGGTGTCAGTCTTCCCCATAGTTGCAAGGTATCTGGTCTCCTGCATGGGCTCCTTGGGGGACCTACCCGTGTCTCATGCCAATAGTATTTAAATAACTCAGGACCTTGTTAACATCACTGTTTAGAAAATTGATTACAGATGTCTTGTGCTCTGGGTGAATGTTCTGGGGATGACACTGTGCAATGTACATACCATTGTTGCCCCTTGATTGACATGTTTTGGAATTTCATTTTAGTTGATGTGTTCTTTTTTCCTTGAAATCAAATGGATTTGAAAATTAAAAGCCTGAGGAAAGCTCTTCAGTACAAACATTCCTCTGTCGAGCTGAGATCACCACTGTAGAAGAATGGCAGATCCAGAAGTCTCTGCAATACAGTTTATTATTTGGGATCCTCTCTTGCACGGAGGGGCTCCATTCTCTGTTTATTCTTGACTCAGAAGGAGGGCAGTAGAGCAGGAGTCAATCAGTGATGAAGGGGCAGGCTATATGAACTGTCCAATCAGGTGGGCCACTGCTGGCTGTGACTTCTGTCTGTTCTGGTGTCTCAGCATGATTTATCTGTTCTGAGTACAACAGTGGTAGCAAAATGCTTGCTGGATCTCATTTAGTACTTTTGATGTCCTGTGGCCTGCTTGGCAAAGAACCTGAGAGACCCTGTAGCCATGGAATGGTGAGGTTGTGGATAGGTGCCCAGAAATAGCGTGGATTGGGCAAAACCAGTTACAAGAGTTTAGGAGTAGTTCCAGTGTCTGGAGCCTCAGGTATTCAGTTAGCTTCAGCTCCTGAGGTCCTCCAGCATTGTCCATGGGTCATTCACTATCCCTTTTGCCTCTTGCTGTTGGCAAGGGTAATTTGGGGTCCCCAGAACCCTGACTTCACTATGACAGCAGCAGACTCAAGTATCATCTTTGAAATTCACTGCTAGCCTGGTAATTCCACCATCTTAGTCATTGGGCAGAGCTTGGGAAGACCCTGGATGTGATGCTTTTGTAGCTTGTAGAGCAGTAATGATCTAGGTCTATGCTCTCTTTCCGCAGAGTAACAGATCTGGAATGTCCAGAGTTTATTAATGTATGTAATGCAGGACCTCCTAGCCACAATGGCTCAACTTAAACTTGGACTTTTTTTGTATTTATAGTGATCTCCTAAATTTATAGTATGTTCTCCTATTTCCATCCTCATGACAGGTAGTGACAAAGGTCTGAGAATTCAGAGATATGTAGTACTGTGCCTCAGCGGAGAAAGGCTTCCCAAACAACTGGTGAACTCCTGTGTATTATACAGATCAGTGCAAAATAATTTCTGAACATACTTAATTATTTAGGTGGCACCCTTGCTCACAGACTAGGTTTGTGAGAACAGCCATAGAGTTTTGAAGTCTGAGAAAAATGAAGTAAATATGAAAGTGTTATCAAGGACGGGGTAAAAATTTGTGAAGGACAATTTCCAGAAAGGGCTACCTGTTAAATTCTCATCGAAAAATGCCAAAATTTACGCATTTGCATGGTCAAATACATGTGATATCCTTCCGAATGGAAAGGAATAGGGGTGTCACCTCTGAAATAAAAGCTGATTTAGTAGCTTGGTTAATAGTTTAAATATGGAAATTCTCTACAATGGACTTATCTAAGTGGTGCAAATGAGAAGCCCTAAATAGAAATTTTGAGTGATATCGATAGTTAGGCATGAACGGTTTTCTGCTTAGGATGGATCAGAGGAGTGTGGAAAAGATGTGGAAGTAACTGACAGGATGTAGGCAGCAAATAGCAGGACATACAACAGAGAGCGTCTTCACTGAAAGTCAGGTAGTTCTTAGAGTAAGTGTGAATTAAAGTTGGGTTCTGATTGCTTCATTGAGGTGATCAACACCAGCTCTGGCAACAATCAGTATTCCACATCCCTGTCAACCCATAATTTTTGTGTTCCATACTTGAGATCTAATTTGATTATCTCTAATTATGCCCCATTGTCATGAAGCTGAAATTTTCAGTTTTTTTGTACCAAGGATCAAACGCATGACCTATGCTTTCCAGGTAGGTGTTCATGCCACTGAGCTAAATACACAACTATGAAAATGTTTTCTGTGTAGTATGGACGATATCCACATTGTTTCTGAGAAACTGATGAATATTGTTGGAATTTTTCTGTATTGTATGGTTATAAATTTTTTTAAAACTAACCAAAGGTGTGTTATGCAGTCTCTTTTTAAGTTTCACTTTGTCTCTTCGGTGTCTCAATCAGGGTTTTCTATTTTAGACAGCTCTGTAACTTAGGAAAGCCCCAAATTCAAGGAGGAAATCCTTCACCACCCTCCCAAGATATATTTCTTATATTTGAATTGAAAGTGATCACTTGGTGACAGTGATGTTTAATTTACAGCTTGTGCCTGGTTTCATTTTATATACATATTTTTAAAATACAGCTGCTTTCCACTAACACTTGAGTTATTATTTATGTACCATATTTGATGTTATTTATGTTTTGTTCTATGAAACCAAATTCATGTTTCAAAATGCTGCTTAAGCATATTAAGAACAAAGTACTCATTGGCCTAAATGAGATTTGAACAGACATCATCTGTAGTCTATCAAAGTGATTACTGAGATTTTTTATTTAATTTTGAAATTGGTAAAATAGAACAGAACAAGGCAGCATAAGGTCAACTAAGATCACACAGTGAAATTGGTACACCACTTCACAACAGGTTACTGGGATAACAGTAATAGGTATCACAGTATATTTTGTTATCTTTGTCATAGTTGTTCTTTAATCACATATATCAAAATGAGATGAAATGCAGAACATTATAGAACTTATCAAAACAGAATATTCAATTGAGCAGTACCATTAATCAGAATAGAGTGAAACAATAATAAAAACATTTTCCTTCAAAGAGATAGTAGAAGGAAGTCCCCCTTATTTGCCATGGTCTAATTCCCAGGAGATGCTCAGATTTCTGGTTCCCATTTGCTAATGTGGGGTGACAGGAGAAGAGGGGTAGGGAAGTGGGATGTTTGATTCTAGGTGGTGCATCAGTAGGTTCACTATTGCTTACTAGGGAGACAGGCTGGTTGTTTGGTTTCACAGCGCCCTAAGTTCCAACATAGAACGGATCTTAGGAGCTGCTGCTGGTTATCCCCCTGGAAGGGCTGCAGTTTTCCAGACTGCCACCACTGACCGGGGAGGGGAGGTGCTTGCTTGGCTTCCCAGGCAATTGATGAGACATTTATCTGCCTCTGTGCTTTGTGGTTGCTGGTCCTGCAGGCTTCTCACTGTGAGCTCTGCTTTAGAGAAAGTGCACAGGGAATCTTGCCATGACTCAGCACAAGAATCAGTGCTCCTATTTGGCTGTTATATTAGCAGTGAGTTGCAATCTAGTATCAAATTTGCTGTCTTCAAAAATGTATATAGACACAGAATTAACGACCAAGACATAGATTTAAATTTGAACAAATCAGTCTTCATTCAGCTGTTTTGTTTGGCTTTATTTGTTGAGTTTAGTGTTGTTTTATTGAGACAAGCTTTCTGTATGTATATCAGCTGGATTTGAACGCCCTATAGAGCCTAGAATTGCCCTGACCTCACTGATGCCTTCCTGTCTCGCCTTTTGAGTGCTGGGATCATAGATATGCACCACTGCACTTTGCTTTTGATTCAGATTTGTAGGAGAGAATTTAAGATATCGCAAACCTGGGGTCTCAACCTTCCTTTGAGAAATATATGTATGATCCTTTAGGAGGTGGTGACCTTTGAGGATGTGGTTGTGAACTTCAGCAGTGAGGAGTGGAGTTTGCTGAGTCCATCCCAAAAGAACCTCTACAGAGATGTGATGGGTGAAATCTTTAGGAACATGGCTGCAATAGGTAAGGATGAAATCTTTTTGGCACTCATGCTGTCAGAATATTGTTTGTTGCTCATTAGTGCTGATTTGTTAAAAAGAATATGAAAATATTTTTAAAAATAGCTCCGACCTGGACACATTATATCATAAATCTAAACAAAATCTATTAATTTGTATGTATTACTCAACTGAGTCCTGGTATTTCTATGTCTACAATTCAGGAGGACTTGGGGATATCCAGGAAGCTGAAAAAGAATGCAAAATTTACTGGAGATACTTAAGGTAATTCACACTCACAAGGAGAGGAATGTTCTTGAGTAACTAGTGAGTCAGCAGAAAAATGACCACCAAAGAAATGAGGCACCATTCAATTTAATGTCAGCAATATTCTCCAAAGATGTATAAGCTAGTGTATATATGAGGGAATTAAATCATGAAAATGTATGACATTGCATATAGATCTGTATGAAAGGTATACACTTTGAGTTATGACATTCTGCCTTCAGTTTTTCTACCCATATATACATGTGAATACAACACATTCATTATCTAACAATTGCTAAGATTGCAATAGAATTTGAAATAAAACTGAGTGCTCATGTTTCCAAGCCATGCTCTAGACAATCGGCGATTCTGACTAATATTCTTATTAGGCTGGTGGAATGTTAGTGCACTCATTTTGAATATCAGTATGCAGTTGTCTCTAGAAATTGATCCCCTCATACTTGTCCTGGATATTTTTAAAATCTCAAAATCTGCATAAAATACTTATACATGCTTACTCATATACTAAGCAGATCAAGTTATAACAGATCAGGCCTTGAAGCTTATCTATCTATCACTGGATTTGTGGAGAAGGAAAATTTTAATAGACGACTCTCTGTGATTTTACATGCTTGTAAACCCAGCACACTAGGAATCAGATTTTGCAGAATGGCAGTTTCAAGTTAAACTTCACAGCTTAATGATCTATGAAAGTCTCTTAAAATAGATTTTTAAAAAGCTATAGATTTATGCTAATATCTGTTGCTCATTCCCAGCCCAGAATCGAAAAAATGTGTTATATAATGTCAAAAAATAAATAATATAATGTCATTTGCCATAAGAATTAGATGGGTCTTTCCCCCATCAATTCAGTGAAATAACTCAGCTATAAAACCTAAAAGGTCACTGGCTTTCTTTTAGATGAGAAACCAAAATACAAAATGTGGAAAGAAATGAAACAGAGTTGTTAGAGAAAAGTAAGACTGACCATATGGAAAAGGGAACTATAGGTTAGGGACAGAAGGGAGATTGTGATGGGGAAACATATGAGAATAATCTGCATGTGATACACATATGTACCCATTCCCAAAGTGAAGGCAAAGATTATGCATTTCAAAGTACCAACTTTTAAGATTTCCAAATGTGTACCAGTCTTTTGGTAATGGTTGTTTTCAACATATCTTACAAGGCCATTCTGTTGCTTCTTGGTCAGAATTTCTTAGCAGGCATTAAAAACAGAACTTGATATTAATGCAGTCATTAAACAGAGACCCATTTCACTGTGAATTTTTCTTTTTTTAAATTTAATATAAGGAAAGATTAAATAAGACAAAATAAGTAGAAATAATACTGCTTTCAATGTGAAAAAAACAGTAAGAAATTGCAAGATGATGATTACAAATGCTGATCATAGAAATAGTTATGAAATACAAAAGTGAAACATATGAAGTGGGGATTCAAACAGCGAGACTGCAAACAGTTTTGTTCAACTCTCCAACAAAAACTTAGTAATATGGTTATAAATACTATATGTGATTTTTTCTTTCCAGAAATGACAAGCTAGGGAAATCTTATGGACATACATCTTGGAAGCAGTGTAAAGAAGTATTCCTTTGTACTGCAGAAGGTAATGTGAATGTGAAAGAAACAAAAACACACCACGATGTTCAGATCCATGAAAAATATTGTAGTGGAGAGAAACCCTATGTATGTAAGCAATGTGGGAAAGCTTTTACCAGACCTGGACGTTGTAAGGAACATGAAAGAATTCACACCGGAGAGAAACCATATGTATGTAAGCAATGTGGGAAAGCTTTTAACACACGTGCACATTGTAAGGTTCATGAAAGAATTCACACTGCAGAGAAACCCTATGTATGTAAGCAATGTGGGAAAGCTTTTACAAGACCTGAATCTTGTAAGCAACATGAAAGAATTCACACTGGAGATAAACCATATTTATGTAAGCAATGTGGGAAAGCTTTTAATATACGTGCAAGTTATAAGGTTCATGAAAGAATTCACACTGGAGAGAAACCCTATGTATGTAAGCAATGTGGGAAAGCTTTTAGCACACAGGGAGATTGTAAGCATCATGAAAGAATTCACATTGGAGAGAAACCCTATGTTTGTAAGGAATGTGGGAAAGCTTTTACCAGACCTGGATGTTGTAAGAAACATGAAAGAATTCACACTGGAGAGAAACCATATGTGTGTAAGCAATGTGGGAAAGCTTTTACCAGACCTGGATTTTGTAAGGAACATGAAAGAATTCACACTGGAGAGAAACCATATGTATGTAAGCAATGTGGGAAAGCTTTTAAAACATGGGGATACTGTAAGCAACATGAAAAAATTCACACTGGAGAGAAACCCTATGTATGTAAGCAATGTGGGAAAGCTTTTAACACACGTGCAAATTGTAAGGTTCATGAAAGAATTCACACTGGAGAGAAACCCTATGCATGTAAGAAATGTGGGAAAGCTTTTACCAGACCTGGACGTTGTAAGGAACATGAAAGAATTCACAGTGGCGAGAAACCATATGTATGTAAGCAATGTGGGAAAGCTTTTAACACACGTGCAAATTGTAAGGTTCATGAAAAAACTCACACTGGAGAGAAACCATATGTGTGTAAGCAATGTGGGAAAGCTTTTAAAACACAGGGAGATTGTAAGAAACATGAAAGTTCACATTCAATATAAAACCAGGGTATATAGGCATCATGAGAATGGTTTCAGCACATGTACATATTGATTAATGCATGAAAATATTCACACTGGGCAGAAGACTTACATATGTAAGGAATGTGGGAAAGGTTTCAGCAGAAATGCTCATTGTCCAATACATTATAAAATTTGCATGGTTGAGAAACCCTGTGTGTATGTGAAGAATGTGGGAAAGCTTTCACCACACATGGATTTTGTAAAATACATCTATGACTTCACACTGGTGAGAAAGCCTATGTATATAACAATGTGGCAAAGCTTTTACTGCATATAGTCATTGCAAAACAGATGAAAGAATTCACACTGGGAAGAACCACTGGCTACGTAAGCAAGTGGAGACACTTTCAGCAGCCAGATTGTAAGGGAAATACATGAAAAAAAAACTCACACAAGAGATAAATCCTATGTGTTATGGGAATACTCTCAGCATACTTTATCATTGTTACATATCTGAAAGAGCTCACTAGGCAGAGATGATATGTGGATTACCAATGTGAGAAATATAGCAATCCATGTTTCTTGTTAAATACATAGAAAAAGCATCACTGTTCAGACAGTTTAGATCTAAGTTTACTTTAAAAATCCCAAGGAGATCTGAAGAAATAATCAATACAGAAGTTAGATGTCAATATTTCTTCACAAATTTTCCAGAAATGACAAATCTGTGGTGCGGCTCTCCTTAGGTGCACATGTTGTATGGTTTTCAGTTAATCACTTGTACCTCTCTAGATTTATTGATCTAGATGTTTTTGTGCTTCAACATGGCATCTTGTAATTAAACATGCTAAACTGAAATGGGCTTTTCACTTTCAAGTATGGATAGTGCCTCCATAATTAATATTTTGTCTTTAAAACTTAAATTTTGTATTTTCTGAATTGTAATGTTGTTTATTTAAAGAGAAAAAAGTGTAGAAATAATACAGAATTTCAGAAAAATAAACAATAAGAAATCACTAGTTGATTAGTATTATATTGTCATCTTAGAAGTAGTTGTTCAAGTTACAAATTTAAAGCATACAAAGTGATATTCAAATAATGACACTGTCACGGTTCACCTCAATGATCCACCAAAAAGTTATTAATATGCCTATCTGTCCTACACACTTTTTTTTCTTAAAGAGGGTAAGATTAAACATAGCAAAACAGAGCAAAACAGTTCATAAGGAAACAAGTTAAGGAAACACAGATTTCAAAGCAAGTCCACTGGAAATGTTCACTGTGTATCTTACCGTCTGTAGTTTTTTTCCAAATAGTTGTTCCCATCTTCACACACATTGAATATATACTGAATATTATAGAACTAATCAAATAATTACAGGATGATGCAAGCTTTTTCGATCTTCAAGACTGATTTTGGGGAAGTCGATAATGACTACCATAATGTCTCACATGGTCTTTGTAGCAGCTGTCTTTATCTTTATGTATGCTAAAATGGAACATAAGAGACTAGACTAATATCACTCTGAACAGTGAATAATAGTATCCTGAGAAGGAGAAAGGTGAGGAATTGCCTAAAAAAAGAAGGCAGAGGACATAGTTAAAAGTGTATCAGGATTTAAAAGCTACAGTAGTCTTGTTGATCTGTATAGTTTGGTTATATTGTGTTCTGGTCTGTCTACTCATATTAGATTTGAGGGCACAGAGAGATAACCCAAAAATAGCAGGTTATACCATGGTAATTATCCTTAATTTCCTATTAACTAAAACTGAATCCCTATATTACTTACATTGTCTTCTATGACTGATCTTCTTTGAACCTGGATTGTTTCAATGTTATTTGGCCTTGACTGATTTTATTCACATTTGGTATGCTTGCTGGTATCAAGTTCAAGAGCAGAGGCAACTACTCTGAAGATGACAAGGTTTAAAAGATATCCATTGGTGGGCTGGGGATTTAGCTCAGTGGCTTAAGGCACCTGCCTGGCAAGTGCGAGGTCATGAGTTTGATCTCCAGAGCCAAATAAATAAATAAATAAAAGATATCCATTCCAAGTTTGATTTTTTTTAATTAAAGAGAAAAAAGGAAATAAAAAACAAAGCAGTAAAAGGGTACAAGTAATACAAAATTTCAAGAAAAAATACAGTAAGAAATCACTAGTTAATAGGTTACATATTGTCATTGCTAGGGTTATTTCCAAAAGATGAAAAATATTAACAAAAGATGAGAAATATAAAATAAAAAGTGGCCTTTATTCTGAGAACACGGAGAGAGATGACCGGCACCCCCACCGCTGGCGTCCAGTGATCTCTCCGGTGGACACGTGGCATGGGGGCCTGTAAATAGGCTTGGTTTGGGGTGGAACCAAGACGGGCATTAGGGATACACAGGTATTCCATTGGTCCTAGGTTTGGCGCCATATGTAAATTTCCAGGGGTGGGAAGATAGCATCACAGGTAACTTCCTAGGGGCAGGGGAGATGGGGCTTCCTGCTTCCAGTTGTGGATTTCCTGGCTACAGTGTCCTATCTGGGCCAAAACCCTTTCAGTCATCTTAGAAACAGTTGTCCAAACTATAAAATTCAAGCATATAAAGTGGACATTCATACAGTGAGATTGCAGAAAGTTCTGTTCAGTGATCCAACAAAAGCTCAGTAATATGATTTTCCATCCTACACACTCAAGCATGCAGTTATATCCCTTAGACCACCTTCCTTTCCTCTCTTTTTTACAATAACAGTTACACGTTTTGAGTTTTTTTACTCCCACAGTTCTTATTACATTTTTTTGAAGAGAATAAATCCTAACATGACTAAATAAAACAGAGACAGTTAGAACAGAAGGATGGGCATAGTACATGATGCAAAAATAGAATATCAGATGATCAAAAATGGTTACCATTATGCCTCTTGCTATTTTTTTTTAATTTTATTTAAGAGGAAAAAGAGAAAAACACAAAACAAAACAAAGCGGTGTAAGGGTACACGTAATACAGAACTACAAAAAAAAAAAAAAAAAAAACCATAATAGTAAGGAATCACCTGCTAATAGATTATATATTATCATCTTGGAAATAATTGTTCAAATCACAGTATCAAAGAATACAAAGTGGACATTCAAACAGAGAGACTGCAAACAGCTGTGTTCAATGATCCAAAAACATTAATATAGTCAGCTATTTAACACCCCTAAACACACTTGCTGTTATATCCGTTAGAGCTCTTTTTTTTCCCCTCTCTTTTTTACAACAAAATTTACACTTTTTGGATTTTATTACTCCTTAGTTCTTATTACTTTTTTGGGGGGAGAGAATAAAGTCAAATATGGAAAACAAAGCTGTCAGTCAAAACCAAGGATAGACATAGCACATGATGTAGAACAGAGTACAAGGTTATCAACAATGGTTATCAAAGTTGTCTCTTGTTTCCTTAAAAAGAATAGTCTATCTCATTATATATTATAAAGTTGGACAAAACAGTAGGGAACAAGACCAATAAAACTTAGGCATTGTAAACATTACAGGGCTTCCAAAGGAGACAACAGTCAAACCAGAATGGGCAACTTAGTGAATCTTATTGCCTTCAAAGTAGTTGCCTATACCCTCAAACTTGATATTATCATATAGAATGGAACAGAGTCTAATCAGTCAAAACAAGATCGTGGGAGCATTACAGGACTTCAAAACAAGTTAATAGGATATCAAAAAGAGTTACTATAAAATATGCTAATTTTTAAAAAAATTTTTCCCCTTAATTAAGACAAACATAAGAAATAACTAAATAATTTTTTAAAGAATAAGGGAGAGATTGAGATAAGCTCCAACATGGCATGGATCTCAGGAGAAATGGCTAGATCTCCCCCTGGAAGGGCTGCAGGCTGCCACCCTGCCTCCACTCACAGGGAGAGGAGATGCTGGCTTGGCTTCCCAGAGACCTAAGCTCCAACAGGGTGAGGATCTCAGGAGACACTGCTAGTTCTCCCCCTGGAAGGGCTGCAGGCTGCCACCCTGCCACCGCTTACAGGGAGGGGAGAAGCTGGCTTGGCATACCAGAGTCCTGAGCTCCAACATGGCATGGATCTCAGGAGACACTGCTAGTTCTCCCCCTGGAAGGGCTGCAGTGGGCTAAACTACCGCCGCTTGCCAGGGAGGGGAGGTGCTGGCTTGGCTTCCCAGAGTCCTAAGTTCCAGCATGGCGTGGATCTCAGGAGAGAATCCTAGTTCTCCCCCTGGAAGGGCTGCAGGCTGCCACCCTGCCTCCGCTTGCAGGGAGGGGAGATGCTGGCTTGGCTTCCCAGAGTCCTAAGCTCCAACATGGTGTGCCTATCTCAGGAGACACTGCTAGTTCTCCCCCTGGAAGGGCTGCAGCAGTGGGCTAAACTACCGCCACTTACCAGGGAGGGGAGGTGCTTGCTTGGCTTCCCAGAGTCCTAAGTTCCAGCATGGTGTGGATCTCAGGAGACACTGCTAGTTCTCCCCCTGGAAGGGCTGCAGGCTGCCACCCTGCCTCCGCTTACAGGGAGGGGAGATGCTGGCTTGGCTTCCCAGAGTCCTAAGCTCCAACATGGTGTGGATCTCAGGAGACACTGCTAGTTCTCCCCCTGGAAGGGCTGCAGTGGGCTAAACTGCCGCCGCTTGCCAGGGAGGGGAGGTGCTGGCTTGGCTTCCCAGAGTCCTAAGTTCCAGCATGGTGTGGATCTCAGGAGACACTGCTAGTTCTCCCCCTGGAAGGGCTGCAGGCTGCCACCCTGCCTCCGCTTACAGGGAGGGGAGATGCTGGCTTGGCTTCCCAGAGTCCTAAGCTCCAACATGGTGTGGATCTCAGGAGACACTGCTAGTTCTCCCCCTGGAAGGGCTGCAGTGGGCTAAACTACCGCCGCTTGCCAGGGAGGGGAGGTGCTGGCTTGGCTTCCCAGAGTCCTAAGTTCCAGCATGGCGTGGATCTCAGGAGACACTGCTAGTTCTCCCCCTGGAAGGGCTGCAGGCTGCCACCCTGCCTCCGCTTACAGGGAGGGGAGATGCTGGCTTGGCTTCCCAGAGTCCTGAGCTCCAACATGGCATGGATCTCAGGAGACACTGCTAGTTCTCCCCCTGGAAGGGCTGCAGTGGGCTAAACTACCACCGCTTACCAGGGAGGGGAGGTGCTGGCTTGGCTTCCCAGAGTCCTAAGTTCCAGCATGGCGTGGATCTCAGGAGAGACTCCTACTTTTAAAAAGAGTTTCTATATCATCAGGTATAATAGAATTGATCAAAACCGTACAGAACAAGACCAAAATCCTACACTGGAAACCTTGCAAGACTTCAAAAGAAGATAATAGTCAAACTATAATGGGCCATCATAATAAATCTTATGGCCTTCAAAGTGGTTGTCTATACCCTCAAACTTGATATTATCAAACAAAATAGAATATAGTAAAATCAGACAGAACAAGATGTGGAGAGCAATACTGGGGTTCAAATCAGGTTAATAGGAAAACAAATAGTTACTATAATATATCCCGCTATTTTTAAATTTAGTTTTCCCTTAATTGAAAACAATAAAAGTTTAATTTAAAAAAAGGGTGGAGATTGAGATAAAAGAGGTTATTGTAATAGAACAACACTGGTCAGAATGGAACAATTTAAGCATAATTGTGTTTCACTCCCAGATAATCTAACATAATAGTAGTCACCATAGTGCCTCATTCCTTGAATTATTTGCGTATAACTTCGTATATGATAGCATCAAGCATATCAAGACAGTGTGAAGCCATTCAACAGAATGAAAGAATTACAGGTTATTTAGAACCCGTTAACAGAAAACGAACAATGGTTTCTATATTATCTCCTTGCCTACAAAATTTTTCTTTATACTATCACATATAGTAAAATATAGTAAGATACAACATGTTAAAACCAGTGGAAACAGTTTGTTAGAGAGGGACCATACTTGCACCACTGAGATTAGCCCAGTATTGATCATGTTGGTTAATTTTGAATATGCTGGTGAGATAACATTGCCAACATTTAGCTGAACACTTTTGTTTATGTTTGGTAGGAATATTAGCCAACAGAGTGTTTTCATTTATATTATTTTTAACACATTATTGTCTGGCTTCATTCTCAGGATAACTTTAACTTTGTCACTTAAAAGAAGTTGGTGGTGGGTTTTTCTTCAACTTGATCAAAGAATTGAAAAACAATCAGTATTTATTCTTTATTATATACTGGATAAAATTCACCAGTGCACTTTTTGTATCACAGCTTTGTTGTTGTTATTAAGAAGCTGTGACTTTTACCCATTGCCTGTGTTCCTTATTGCTCTGTTCATCAGACTGTTTCCTTCTGATGCATGTGGTTTGGGGACATCAATGGACACCACATATCCATTAAGGGTCATATCTCATTTTACTTATGGATGCTACCATTTATATTGTATCTTCAAACTATCTCTATAATATATAATTTTGTGAGTAACTCCTTTCAGTTACTGAGATTTAATGCACATTCTTGCATGGTGTGGTTACTGCTGGAGGAAACTGGGCCTGGTGAGGACCTGGTCTCTAATTTAAGGCTTCATACCCTGAAGTGCATGCAGTGTCCCCATCTCCTGACCTGCTCCCTGTAAACACCTGTCCTGCTCCATAACTATGGTGAGTCCACATGTGGCAGTTCAGATCTGCACCTGGGTGGAAAACATTGAGTCAAGTTGGGCTCTGTAACAGACTGACCTCATACAGAGCTCCCCTGAGTGAGAGAGGGGGCCTCAGGCATGTAGGGAGGAGCTCTGGAACCATTCCAGCTCTCTCCTGTGCAGCATACAGTGTGTGATGCTTTCCTGAGAACTTACTGATGGATGAGGCAGCCTGGACCAGGCCATTTTTAGCCATGGTGTCCTACACCTCTGCCTGGACCATCTCTCTGACTTTAGATCTCCACATAGATCTGAGCAGACTCAGTCTTCCTCTACCAGGCTCTAACTCTATGCTAAGGTTTCAAGTGAAAAATCTGAGATCCTCAAATTAATCTTATATATATATTTAACCTGGAAATTCCACTTCTAACAGTCATAAAAATGAGATTGACAGACACTGCATTCTCTTCTTAATCAGTTAAGATGTGGACTGTTAGAAACCATGAATGTTCCACAGCACAGCTGCTGGGTTAATTATAAATTACAGCCACTGAAAATGCTGAAAGAGGGCCATGTCCTAGGCCATGTCCCTGATCTTTCCTGAGATTGAAGAGAGCTTGTGTCCTGGCTCTCCACCCAGCAGTGAAGAGACACAGGCCTGCACAGCAGGTGAGGACAGGAGAGAGGAGCTGGTCAATGGCAGACCTCTCATCCTGGGAGGGATGCCTTTGTGGTTTTCCCATTTTATTTTCCACTGCATTATTTATAGTGTTCCACTCAATATTACTTCTCTTCTGTTCAATTCACTTAAGAATAAATAGTTGGTATTTTCTTGAATAGGTGAGTGGAAATGGATGACTTAATATACTTTTATATGTAATGTAGGATATGCATATAGAAGAACATTCAAGCTTCACTTTATAATTATATAAAATAAGGAGTGTTTTTATTCAGAAAGGCAACACATCATTCATGACTAACTTTTAAACCCCCAACACATGAAGCCATGCAAATCCCGCTGTGGTGGGTGTCCTGCCCTCCCTACCTGAAAATTCACTGTGCTCATCTATGTCTGGTAGAGGACACCCAGAATCTTCTTCAGAGTCTCTTTTGCCCGCAAGGAGGACTTGAATCTTCCTGTGCTGAGGTCAAGCAGGGAGTGTGCAGCATGCAGAGGAGCCCAGCACCTCCTGAATTACACACACTTGCACCACTGCATCCTTGGTGCAGCCCTGCAGGCCCAATAAGGCAGAGCCATGAGGGTGCAACAAATACTCTGCACCTCAGCCCCATGGGCCTCAACTTCTGGGTCCGGGCCTCAGCCTCCACCAGGCTCCAGGCTCTGCTATGGATTAGACATTCATAGTGGGCCAGACACACCATCAGTGCCTTGGGGCAAAGTCCATTTTCCACAGTGACCCTTCCATTCTGCAAATTTTGATCCTTTCCTTTCTAAATGAGGCTGAGGCATTGGAGACAAAACCCCACACATTGGCATTATTTTTGTTTTTCTTTCTTTTCCTCCTCCTCCTCCTTCTATTTCTTCTTCTTCTTCTTCTTCTTCTTCTTCTTCTTCTTCTTCTTCTTCTTCTTCTTCTTCTTTCTTCTTCTTCCTCTTCCTCTTCATCTTCATCTTTGTCTTCTTCTTGGTTTCTTTGATGCTTCAAATACTTATTTAGAGGTGTGTTTTGCCAAAAAACCTTCCTTGTCTTTTCACACCCCAGTTAACTGAAGTTTTTACAGATTTCTTCTGCAGTTCACACCCTATGTGTTTGAACACTCAGAATCAATTCTGCAGCTTAGTAGAATGAGTGAAGCAAAGCAGAAACTGAACTTGGGGATGTTACTGTGCCTTCCAACACTCCGACTCATCTTTTTCCCTCAAGAATATGGGCTTCAGTAGCAGCTGAGTCTGGCACAGACAAAATGAGTTTCCTGCATGTATATCACACAATCTCAATTCCTCTCAAGCACATTGTATCAGGTTTCTTATGGCCAAACTTGAAGAATTATTTCCAGTACATGAGAGGCTGCCACTGGTCCTGAAATCATGATGGAACTTTTTAAACACATAGTCTGATCTACACATAGTCTGAGGACAGAAGCTAAGTGAGACAGAGATGGATGTCACAGATACAAACACCTCAAAATTGTCAACCAACAGCAGCAACAAGCGGGAACCAAGTTGCTGAGCTTTCACAATTGGGTGATGGAATCATGTGGTGGATTGTGCCCTGGGTTTACTGAGGCACTTCAGTAAATCTAGGTTGCTGCCTCAATCCCCCTTCCTTCAGTGCAATACAAACAGAAAGTCATGCGCATGCATCATTTATTTGCAATTTTTCTATTGCAGTTACAAAACCTGTATTCCTGAGAGTCTACATCTCTGCCATAGCAGACCCACCACCGGGCATTACCATCATGTCTTGTAAAGGATCAGTTTATTTATACAAAACGCAGAGTGCTGTTCTCAGACTTGATTTTCCAGACTTGTGCATTTTCAGTCATTTCTTGAAGGGAAGCTAAACAATTTAGTTTGAGTAAACTTCAAGTGTGTTGCTGTGCTTCTGTGTGACATCCTTGCTGCAGACCTGATGAAGGCAATGCGTGGGATCTGCTGGAGGTTTAGCTCCAGAGGGACACACTTTGCACAGCTGTGTCAGGCAGGGCTGCCCCTCACCTGGCCACCCAGGCATCCAAATGCCCTTTCCCAGTGCTGTCCCTGGCTTTGGGAGGCACTGGATTGCAGTGGAGATGCCCAGTGCACTGGCTGGCCAAGGGAAAACATTGTCATGCCATGAGTTTGTCATCCTTAACCCTGAAGCTCTGTGGCCCTGGGGCCAGGGCAAGGTTCCCCCCAGCTGCAGTGAACAACATCATCCAGACAACTCTCCTGTGCACACTCTACGTGGAGGTTAGCAAGGGTCCCAGTTCATTCCTGTTTCAAAGAGTAATGTGAGTCAAACTCTTGAATATTTGTGCAACATTCTGTGTGGGAGAAAACTCTATTCTTAGTCCCAGGAGTTCTAGGGAAGGCTGTTTAGAGCTTGGATGGGAGCTACGGGATTGGGCTGTGCTCTGCCCCCCATGTCCTTTCAATTGTTGTTCAGCATCTGCCTTAAAATGTGTCAGTGGTTGGGGAAACAGCACATTTCAGGGATGTGTGCCTGCATGTATCAGGTTTAGGAGGCTCAGTGTTTTGTGTGCTTGTTGGCCCTGGTGATTCCCTTTGAGTTAGAAGAATTTATCATTTCCCTCACAAAATGGACTCATGAGACCTCTTTCATACTTGTAATAAAAACCATCTATCTGACTACTGGTTGTAAAGAAAGGTTTCCTGTTGTGATTTTTGCATTATTGTCGTTTTTCAAATGCAATGAATCAGCCGTTTGTAGCTCCCTTTATATCACTGAAATCATGGAAAACATTTTCCGACATGAAAAGATGAGTACATACACAATGGTCTCTACATTTTCCCTATAGACTTTGTCTATCTGTGGTTTTCTCTTCTGTCAAAGAAATAGCATCCAGCCTCCTCCAGGAATGTTTGGCCAAACAGAATCTGATACACTGATATGAAAAACCTAGGTTAGTAAATCACAGTGAGAGAAAGGTCAGCGGTGGGTGGGGACTAGCAGGAGAGACCAGGGGTATGGATGGGTCCAACACTGAGCAGAAAGCTGGAACTAGATGGATGTACAGATTTAGATTGTGCCAATTGACAATGTGCTTACCTGTGACCCAACTGAACATGTGGAAACTAATGAAATCTTAACTTAAAATTAAATTATCTTAGAATTTAATTTTTCAAAGAACTATAGATTAAAGAGTAAAATAAAAACTGAGAGAAAATAGAAGAGGCAAAGTGAAGGGGAAATGAAGGGCCAGTACTTTGCAAGACTTGAGCCCTAAGTGGAGCTGAGGACACTGCCATGGAGCCAGCGACAGACCCGCCTTGGAATTCCACCAGACTGGGTATCTGACCTTGATTTTCAGGTTGATCCCAGAGCTGGTGAGGTCATTGGAGTTGAGGCTGGCACAAGATCTATAAGGAGACTTTGAGCTCAGTCCGGTACCAGCCCTGCCTTAGAAAAATCCCCAACTGTCCTTGCAAGCCCCATAGCCTCCCAGGGCCTGTCACGGACAGCTCTGTGCACTAATGCACCCCAGGAAACCTTCCTATTTTGCATCACTCCTCTCACTTCTGCATGCCTCTGTGTTGCAGGAGGCCCCAAGTCTGACAGTCTTTCTCCCTCTAAAGTGTCCCATGTCCTCCTCAGAAACCAACAGACCCAGGCAAATTCCTTCTCACTGTAGTTCTGATTTTCAGTGAGCTAGGCTTGCCCAACTCAATCATATTTGGTTGGGCTGGTTGTCCCACCTTCCTCAGCAGCACCTGCCAGGAGCCAAGAAGATAAACTCTGATCCTGAGGAGGACAGTTGTAAGCGGCACTACAGGTCTGGCCTCCCTCCCAAACTGCCCTCCCAGTGTATCCTGTGCACTAACCATAATAAGCCCTCACTTGCTGACAGAGTTCCCTGGATAGTGCTGTGACCACCTGTCCTCCACTCTTCAGGAAGCCTCAAATGCAACTCCCTTTACCACCCTTGTGGCATATTGCTTCTGTGAGAAAGAGGGTGGAGTCTGCAGTGTTACTTTAATCATGGGGGCTCAAGAGGGTGCTGCTCTATAGCTATCTGAAAAGTGAGTGGATAGTGGGAGTGCTTCTTGCCTGCCTTTCCTCCACCTTCAGTCCATATATGGATGCATCACCCCATTCTGTGTGCCTTCATGGGTCTCCTCTTCCCCTATTTTATGTGCATGTGTACAGAGGCCAAGAATGTGGGACACTCACAGTAAGGTGGGTAGTACTTGGTCAGGTCTCCAGGGTGGCTGTGTGGCCTTCATACTATGGAAGCACAAGAGACCATTGTTTGCATCTGCTCTGGTCATTGCATCATGGTCAGTGCCTGGTACACTGATGATTTAAGTCACCCACCAGCTCCCTCCATGATGTCTGTGTGGAACTGGGTAATCTGGCATCACCCAGAGATTCTTGCTCTGGATACCATGGAAGCACATGGAATGACTGCCCACTGTCCTTCAGAGTGAAGACAACAGCTCCACCCAAGTGATGGATCCTTGGCAAGAGGCAAAGATTTCCCATGGGAAAGGAAAAGCCACAATGAATCCTAGGTCCCCGGTTTGAGCAGACGTAGTTTTAGACCCAACTCCTCCTTTCTACTTCCCTTGTCGACTTAGACAAGACACCATGCCTCTCAGTTCCTTTCTAGTGTGTCCCCCAGAACTATGGCATCTGCTTCCTCAGGACATCATCATAGGTGAGAGATGACACTTTTAAACCTTGTGGGCTAGTGTCATGTGTACACAGTATACAGAATTAGAGTTCACTTCCATGAAGGGGTGGAAGGGAGGTGAACACAGTGCACACAGGCCTGGTTCCTGCTGTATGGTGGTGGAGATTACACTCACCTCCTGGACATGTTTCCCTGGTGGCATCATGAGGGGGCAGAAGTTCATTAGATCAGCCATCATTATGTTCCCTAAGCATCTCAATTTCTTCTATGTATTCGTGTTGTGGCCTCAAGTCTGGACTTCACACAGGCTAAGCAAGCACTATGGATGCAGATGCACCCTCAAAATCTACCAGCACTGTGCCTACATTCACACCTGTGTGAGTCACCACACCCATGGCAAGGGTGCTCAACTGCTGACAGCTCACCTTCTGATGGCCAACTCCTGAGTAGCTCATTCCTTGAGCCTGGTTTGTTCTGGTTTGTATTAGCCAGGGTGAAATTGAGCCCAGGTCCTCAGGCATGGTAGGCAAGTGCTCTGTCTTGAGCTCTCTCCCCAATTCCTTACTTGTTCTTAATAAAACAACATGGCAGATGTAATGGGATGTGACTATCAAGGTTCACCCATAAAATGACTTTGACCAACCTCCTGTTCTCTCCCTCCTCTGTTCTTCCTTCCTTCCTCTCTGTTTCATTCTGTCTTCCTCTCTATATCCCTGACTATCTCTGCATTTTCCCTGAGGAGCGGCTGACTCTTTGCAGAGAAAAAGGTTAACAGACAGATGAGACATCAGACCTCCATCCTTAGTTCCTGCCTGTTAGCAAGAGAGAGAGAGACTGAGAATAGATTCTGCCACAGCGTTGTTTCTACTGAGCCTGCAGCCTGGTCAGGAGAAACTATGGTGGATCCTGCAGCAGCACTTCCTGAATTCCTGACCCATAGAACCTGAGAGAACTGAAGTTTGCATGTTGTAACTAAGTTTGCAGCCATGCAATCATCAGTGGTCACTGGTGCGCTATAGCAGATGTGAGGTTCTGCCCCCACCCCTGTCCCTCGCCAACTCCTCCCCTCCCTTATTCTCACCAGGCCTTCTGTTCTCACTTCTCATCTCTTTCTTGACTAAAAAAAAACATTGACTTTGAATCTCTAAATGGTTGGTCCTCTATTCTGCCACACAGACTTAACTCTGTACAGCATTAGGGCCCACATGTCTCAGGTTCAGGCATCAGTTCCATCTCAGTGAGGCTGTTCAGATGCCCCCATATAGTGACTTTGACCTCTGTGTGCCCCTGTTTTATTGGGATATAGCACTGGGTGTTCTCTTCCACTACATTCTGCAGTGGTTTGTCCCTCTCCTCTAGCCTTCCAGCTTCTGGGTTACCAGTGACATATTGTCCTGTTCTGTGTTGCTGCCAGTCTAGTTCAGCCCAGGAATAAGGTGAGAATTTGAGGCATGTAGATTGAATGAATCATATCACTTTTCCTTTGAGCTACCCAGTGGGTGCCCATGGAATCACTGTGTGTTCCTGTGTGTGTGTGTGTATACTTTGGGATGCTGCTTGAAATCAGTCCCATATGTTTAGGCTCAGGTCCCAGGAGCTTGGGGGCTGCTTTTCTAAGGCCTATGGGAGTGGGATGGGTCCTGTGCTAAGAGGTTTTTCTCTTTTGGACTTCTCCCCCATCCTCTTCACTCTGCCCATGTCCTGTGCCTTGGGTCTGGCATTGTCCCTCTCTAGGCACTGGTTCTGAAATGTCCATTGGGAATGGAATAACACACATAGTTCTTTACTATGGAGATTCTAGCATGCTTGGGTGTGAGACACTAGAGGGTTACATGGGGTTCTCTTCACCTGGGCACTGTCCCCATCCACACGTGTCTATAATTTGATATCATCCCTACTGAGGCCATCATCTTTGGGTTACCTCACAGTGTCATTGTCACATGCAGTCCATTGGGCAAGGCAAGGCCTGGACTTAGATCTCACCACTCACTGTCACTGATGCCTTGCCCCAAGCCTGTGACACATTATAGGACTAACTGGTTCAAAGACCATTGGAAAACTTTCTATCATCCATCGAATTCAGGACCTACACCTTAGCTCATACTGGGACACCCACGTGCTCAGCTATTTCTTTGTGGGAAACCTAGTGGCTGCTGAATCAGTGATCTAAACTCTCCGGCTGCCCAGCCCCCAAAGGCAGCACAGTACAGCCAGGACTTGGGGGAATAACTTCAGCCTGGTGCATTCATAGCGTGGAGCAACCAATCAGCTGGCCTCTGTGAAGGCTGCAGGGGTTTACACCATGACACAGCAGATCTATGATTGAAGACCACACTCCAGCCCCTGAGGAGTCATGGAGAGCTCTTGGGTCCCCACCATCTACCCCAGCCTGGCCAGGAGCCTGGTAGATTCGAGTTCTGGGCTGGTTTTTACTACCTGGAACTTGATTCCTCTGCTGTTTCCCAGTGCTCATTTCTCCAGCTTGTTTGCCTCATTGACCATTATGTTTCTTTTCTTATGAACACAGCCCATCCTTAATTGGGCTGTGTTCATGTGTTTTGTTCTTTGACTGAACTACTGGGTAAGAACTAAAACTTATAGGTGGTGATATGCTGAGCCAGACTTTCTGTAAATTTACTCTGTCCAGAGAAGAGGACATAGGCAGCCATATTCATGACATTGCATGGAGATAAACCACAGGGGAATTGAATGGACATGCTGCCTGTGACACTGCACTTTCTATACTGAGTTATAGACTTTCCTTGGAACGCACAGTGCCTCACATTTTAATGGTTGTATTACAACTACCATACTTTACTTTCGTGATTGTTTTCATGTTAAGCACTCATAAATTAAAATTAATAATTTATCATTGGAAATATCTAAAGAATAAACATGGGTGTGACACTCCCATGGTGCTGCTCTGTAACAAAAGAAAGTGTGTTAGTCTCTTTCATATGAAATGGATATGAAATGACCTACACGTAATTAAACATGGAGCAGTTTTGATGTGTATATGGCTATAAACCCAGGAACATAATAAACAAAAGAAAGAAGCCTAAGAATTACAAAAAATTCCTGAATTCTTTTTCTATGCCCTGCCAAGGGTCCATGAATACATGCATGACAAATTAATGCAATCTGTCTGGATTTTCCCTTCTCAGACAAGGCGAGATTAAACAGTTACTTACAGCAGGGTAAGGCAGATGAGAAACACAACTGTAGTGATGTGGGAAAGGTAGGAAAGGTAAATTACAAGGACATAGGATGAGTGGTGACCAGGATATTGTAGGAAGGAAAATAAAAGAAAATATATTTGGGTAGTGAGTTGATGAAAATGTTCTACAAGAGGACACTGGTGAAGGTTTCACAATATGGAGAATGCACTAAATCGTACCAAACTCATCAAATGAAACAAGAATAAACCCTTAAATTTCATTGACAATAATTCTATCACTCGCATCCCAGAATAGAATAATAATAAATAGAATGATATGTAAATCTGGAATAGAGGGGAATGGCAAGTGTGGGTCAAGAACTGCCTGAAGGTAGAGGTAAAGTGATGCCTCCTGCTGGGGAGCCACCAGGAGATCCAGCTCTGCAGCTGGTGAATAAAGGAAAACATGTGCCTGCTCTTGCTGTGAGGCCACAGCTGTTGAGCGAGCTGTAGGTGGAGCTGGCATGAGCAAAGCGGGTACAAATTCAGTATGCACTGGAATTGCCTCTGCAGTTGCAGGGGAAGGAAACATCACTGACTTTCCAGGGACTTCTCAGGGCCAAACCTTCCTGTTGGGAGCCGCAGCCCCGAGCCCGGTCGCCTCACTTGGCGGACGTGAGGCCTATAGTAAAGAGTAAAGCCTGAGGTAGATTACCCCTCCCATCGAGCACGTTAGTTTCCTGCTTACCGCGTAAGCAACCCGCTCAACAATATAGTCTGCCTGGCAACTGATGATGTTAGCCAATCAGCTTGCCTTGCTTACTTTAACATGATTGGACACTGTATCCGTATATATACTGGTGCCACCCCTGGGGGGGAAAAAGAAGCCCAAAAGTAAAAGCCTAAAAGGAGCCGCGGGGAGCGGACCAAAGGAGGCTTCGGCTGAGAGCGATCCCAGGGCAGGCTATACAAAAAAGAAAAATAAAAAAAAAAGGTTGTCCACTGCCAGACTTTGTCGTGTGTCCTTCCTGCCGGCCGGGAGCGACATCGACATTTGGTGGCCCGTACGGGGACTGATCACCCCCGAGACGTGACAGAGGACAACGCTCCAGTACAGAGCTGTGAGACAGGTGAGTTGGGGATAAGCCTGGGCTCTGGGTGGCGCGCACCTACAGGGCTTTTAGACTCCCCTCAGGCTCACGCATAAGTGGCGGATTCCTTGGGCCTCACGCGGTGAGTAACATATTAAAAGATGGGAAACATGCTAGGTAGCAACACTAAGAGCGAGCGTGGTTGTGGAGAAAGCTCTCAAGAGCTTACAAAAGTACGCAGGGTATTTGAGCAGGCCCAGTCGGGGAGCTCCCGAGAGGGGCCCGTCAAGGGGAACAAAGATGCTAAGGAGAAGGACGGGGCTCTAGCCTCGGAGTCGTCTGACTCCGAGGACGAGGGAAAGTTGAATGGCAAGGAGGCCAAAGAGACCAGCTGTCAGGAGCCTAAGTCGCTCGATAAGGAGTCGCAGGGTTCTTTCCCAGCGTTGCGCCGTGAATTGCGCTCCGCTCAACTTGGTCTGCGGAGGAGTAGAGAGCTCCTGAGCGCTCCCCGGCGCGAGAGGGAGGCGAAGCCTTCCGCCCCACCTTGGGGGCTGTTCCCGGAGGCGATCCCTCGCCGCGAGGCGGCCGCCCGGGAGCTCCCTTCCCCTTCGCCAGAACAGGAAGTGATGCACGGGCCCCCATTTTCTGCCCAATCATGGCCGCCGTCTTATGCTCCGCCGCCGGCGGGTCGGTATTTTTACAGGCGGCTTTGGCAGGGGGGACGTTTGTCTCATGAGGTACATCCACCACCTGGGATAGATAGTGGCCCCTACGGGATATTTCCTGTACAAGTAGCTATGGGCCAGGGACGTAATGCATGGGAGCCTTTTGAGATAAAGCAGATTAGAGAACTTAAAAATGCAGTTACAACCTTTGGGCCGACTGCGCCTTACACCATTGCCATGCTGGAGAACCTGTCTTCTGGGCCCCTCACCCCCGCGGACTGGATTCAGCTGGCAAAGGCGTGTCTGCCCTCGGGTAGTTACCTGGATTGGCGAGCCTGGTACGCAGAGTTCTCTGCAGAGCAGGCTGAGAGAAACGCCAGTCGGGGAAACCGGGGGTGGAACAAGGAAATGCTTATGGGAGAAGGTCGGCACGCTGATGATCAGACTCAGTTCCCCGGCGCTGTCTGTGAACAAATCAACGCCATAGGGCTCCGCGCCTGGAAGCAGGTAAGTGGTGCCGAAACAGCCTCCTTGTGTCTTTCAAAAATAATTCAGGGTACCACAGAGCCATTTGTTGACTTTGTGGCCCGAATGCAAGATGCTGCCGATAAGATATTTTCTGATCCGGGAGTGGCTCGACCGCTGGTAAGGCAGCTGATTTTTGAGCAATGTACAAAGGAGTGCAAGGCAGCGATAGCTCCTCATAAAAACAAGGACCTCAACGCCTGGATTAGGATATGCAGAGAGATAGGGGGGCCGCTCTCCAACTCGGGAGTGGCTGCTCTCCTGGCCGCGGCTGTACAGCAGAGGGGACCTCGCGGGTTAGAAGGGAAATGTAAGGCTAAAGGGTGTTTTGCCTGCGGGGAGCCAGGACACATTAAACGTCATTGCCCAAACAATGCAGATGCTAGGCCTCGCCCTAGGAATGAAGAACCATATGTTTGTGGGCGATGCAAGAGGGGATCACACAAAGCTGAGGAGTGTAGGTCGGTCTTTGATGCTCAGGGCAACCGTATTTGTGGATGAGATGCTAGAGAGCCAAAAAACGGCCAGAGGGGGCCCCCTTCACAGGCGGGCCCCCGCCCCAGAGACAGGACAGCTCAGGATGGCAGCCTTCAACAAGGGCCACCCCTGGGTCAGCAGGTGTGGACCTCAGTGTCGCCTCCAGACTTATATTAGTGCCTGACATGGGTGTTCAAGTGGTTGAAACCACCTTTAAGGGACCGTTACCCGAAAATTCCGTGGGTCTGGTGATCGGGAGATCCTCCACGGCCCTTCGGGGTCTCATAGTATTCCCGGGGGTCATAGACTCAGACTACACAGGACACATTAAAATTATGGTTCAATCTCTTGTGGGTACTATGGTAATCAATAAAGGAGACAAGATAGCGCAGCTCTTGCTGCTCCCCAGTCTCCACAAGAGATTCCCCTCAAAGCAGAAAATTAGAGAAAGTCAAGGTTTCGGTTCCTCAGGGGAAGTCTTCGAGGGACTCCATATAATACTTGATAAAAGGCCCATGCTCTCACTTAAGGTCAATGACAAAAATATAACAGGGCTCCTAGACACAGGAGCTGACCGTTCCATTATCTCTAGAAAGGATTGGCCCTCCAACTGGCCCACCAACACTGCAGATAACACGCTGCAGGGCCTGGGGATGGTGTCAGCTCCTCAGGTTAGTGCTTCAACCCTGTTCTGGTGCGATGAGGAGGGTCATCAGGGCCATTTCCAACCATTTGTGTTGCAGTTGCCAGTGTCTCTATGGGGAAGGGACATCCTCACTCAGATGGATGTCACGCTTACGTCAAACTGCTCCCCCCAGGCTAAGGATATACTCAGGAACCAGAGATATACCCCCAGCAAAGGCTTGGGCAATGCCCTACAGGGTCGGACATCCCCAATACCAGTAGAAAACAAAAAAGGTAGGCAAGGGCTGGGTTTTTCTTAGGGGCCGCTGAAAAAGCTCTCCTACCCACTTCAATCAAAATCACCTGGAGGTCAAATGATCCGGTTTGGGTACCTCAGTGGCCCCTGCCTAAGGAGAAGCTATTAGCCTTGTCAAAAATAGTCAATACACAACTTAGATTAGGACACATTAAGCCGTCAACCTCCCCATGGAACACCCCCATTTTTATAATTAAGAAAAAGTCTGGCAAATAGAGGCTGCTCCATGATCTAAGGGCGGTCAACGCGCAGATGCAGTCCCTGGGGGCGGTCCGGAGGGGGCTGCCAGCTCTCTCAGCCATCCCTCAATCCTGGCCAGTTTATGTTATAGATCTTAGAGACTGTTTCTTCTCAATCCCCCTGCCTCCAGAGGACACTCATAGGTTCGCCTTTACTTTACCCACCATTAACCAAGAAAGCCCTGATCTCAGATACGAGTGGATAACGCTGCCCCAAGGTATGGCCAACAGTCCCACTATGTGTCAGATTTACCTTGATTCCCTACTGGCCCCCCTACGGAAATCCTTTCCCAAGATAAGATGTGTGCATTACATGGACGACCTTTTACTCAGCGGCAGGGACCCAGACATGCTAAATAATATGCCCGGCCAGTTGGTCGAGGCCCTGAGACAAGCTAATCTGCATGTTGCCCCCGACAAGATTCAGGGAGGAGAAATGGTGACCTACTTAGGCGCAAAAATCTCCCCTATGCTAGTCTCTCCACAGAAGGTCACCATTAGGACAGATGGCGTTAGGACCCTAAATGACATGCAAAAGCTATTGAGAGACATTAATTGGATTAGGCCATATTTACATATACCAAATTCAGATCTCAAACCCCTGTTCGACCTTCTAAAGGGAGACCCAGATATAGCCTCCCACAGGAGGCTCACTCCTGAGGCAAGAGCTGCCTTACAGAGAGTGAAAAAAGCCTTAGGTGGGGCTACCTTACACAGAATTAAACCAGGGCGACCCTTTGATGTCTGTTTGCTACAGACTAGTCTACAGCCCACAGCGGTGATTTGGCAGAAAGGACCATTACTGTGGATACACCCTAAGGTCTCACCTACAAAAGTCATAGAACATTACCCGGAGGCAGTCGCTTCATTGGCCCTTGAAGCGCATGATAGAGCTGTCCAACATTTTGGCTCAGGACCACAAGCCATCCGAGTACCCTATACTGCCAGCCAGATCAAGACCCTGGCTGCCTGCATAGATACGTGGGCCATTCTGAGATGTGTTTTCCATGGGGATATAAACAATCAATACCCTAAAGACCCTATCTTGTCATTTGTCACTCAGCACCCTATAATTTTTCCAAAGGTTACTGCCTCTGAGCCATTAGTCCCAGCAACTACAATATACACAGATGGCTCCAAGATGGGGATAGGCGCCTATGTGATCCTAGGCAAGCCCCCGGTTACCATACAATTTAAACCTGATCAGCCTCAGGTGGTAAAACTGCAGATCGTTAAAATGATTCTTAAACGGTTCTCAGAAGCCATTAATATTGTCTCCGATTCTAGGTATGTGGTCAATGCTATGCAAGTGCTTGAGACTGCTGGTTTAATTAGATCCACTTCCACAGTGGCTGGGCTGTTCCTGTCTATCCAGACATTGCTTCAAAACAGACACCATAAGGTCTTCACCACCCACATAAGAGCACATACATCCCTGCCGGGGCCCATGGCACAGGGGAATGCGGCTGCTGATACTGCCACTCGCCCGTTATGGATTTTTACCTTACTAACACCAATCAAGCGAGCCCGTGCCTTCCATGATAAGTTTCATGTCAATGCCAGGACACTAACAAACCATTTCCATGTTTCCAGAGCAGATACACGAGATATCGTGCGACTATGTGACTCCTGTGCCACATACAAACCTGCCATACCGATGGGAGTAAACCCTCGAGGTTTGATCCCTGGTGATGTTTGGCAGATGGACATCACACATATACAGGAGTTTAGAACTCTTAAATATGTTCATGTTTCCACAGACACCTGTTCTCACGTCATATTCACAACAACAGAAACAGGTAAAAAAGTGTCTAATGTGATCAATCATTGCCTGGCGGCTTGGGCCGCATGGGGCAAACCAAAAATATTAAAAACTGATAATGGACCAGCCTATATAGGCAAAGCCTTCAATGAGTTCTGCAAAATGATAGAGGTTCAATTAAAACATGATATCCCATATAATCCCCAAGGTCAAAAAATTATTAAGAGGGCTCATAAAAGCCTCAAAAAAATTTTACAAAAACAAAAAGGGGGAGTAGGCCAAGGCCTGGCCCCAAAGGCACGATTATCCATGGCACTATTCACACACAATTTTTTAAATTTAAATAATGATAATTGCTCCCCAGCCGTGGAGCACTGCAACCCTTCCCCCAACCATAAAGGGTGGGTGAAGTGGAAAGATGTCCTGACAGGACAATGGATGGGCCCGGATCCAGTGGTCAGCTGGAACCGAGGCGCGGTTTGTGTTTTTCCACAGGAATCGGGACGAGAACCACTGTGGGTACCGGAGAGACTGACACGGGCGACAAAGCCCTCGACTAAAGATCAGACCTGCCCTACCGGAGATCCATCACAGACCAACCAACAAGATAAATAAAAATAGCGATAGCCCAAAATAGACAAAAAGATCCTCAGGCATATGCATGGCTCGCTCGCCTAGCCTACGACCGAGTCTAGGGACGGTGAGCTTCCCACACTCCTCCTCTAAAAAAATTATGACATAGCTGGGTAAGAGAGTCAATGACGGGTAAGAGCGTACTCCCCCGGTGCGACTCAACCTAAGCCAGGCCCTACCCCATCCTGCACATAAGCCGCTGGACTGTTAGATGCTGCCCAGGTCTAAATTTCTCTCCGAGGGGATTTCTTTACGGAGAGGAAATGAGTACAAGCTTGTATACATCCAGGTTCCGTCCAGTTTGTGCCTGGCCCTAAAAAAAGGACGAGGGCCTCAGGGCCTTGGCAGACCATGGGACGGCCGACCAGGGTCTAAGCCAAGGACCTACGGTGGGCCTACGCATAGGGCATAAGCCTCTACACCCAGTCCAGGAAGGGCTACGATGCGCACATTTATAAAAAAATAAATAAATAAAAATAAAAAAGGGGGAGATGTTGGGAGCCACAGCCCCGAGCCCGGTCGCCTCACTTGGCGGACGTGAGGCCTATAGTAAAGAGTAAAGCCTGAGGTAGATTACCCCTCCCATCGAGCACGTTAGTTTCCTGCTTACCGCGTAAGCAACCCGCTCAACAATATAGTCTGCCTGGCAACTGATGATGTTAGCCAATCAGCTTGCCTTGCTTACTTTAACATGATTGGACACTGTATCCGTATATATACTGGTGCCACCCCTGGGGGGGAAAAAGAAGCCCAAAAGTAAAAGCCTAAAAGGAGCCGCGGGGAGCGGACCAAAGGAGGCTTCGGCTGAGAGCGATCCCAGGGCAGGCTATACAAAAAAGAAAAATAAAAAAAAAGGTTGTCCACTGCCAGACTTTGTCGTGTGTCCTTCCTGCCGGCCGGGAGTGACATCGACACCTTCCCACTGCCTGTCAGAGGCAGCTCTGTGCATGAACACAGCCCCATGAAAGCCTCCCAGACTGCATCCCAACACTGACTGCTGAGGGGATCATGTTCCTGTGTCTCCCATAATCTGGGCACGTTGCTGAGTTCCCTAGCACATTCCTCCTCTCAAGGCCACAACCCACATCCCAGGGCTCCTTACCCTGTAACTTAGGCACCAGGGACTTAGGAGGCTCAAGCTGGTCCATGAGAAGCTTGGCCTGGAAAGCCACCTTGGAGTTCAGCTCCAGTGAGGAGTCAAGGACAGGAGATGCGGACCTGGAGCAAACAGGGAGGTAGCAAAGCCAGAGGTCTGGCCTCTCTTCTAACACTACCTATACAGGTTACCTTAGGGAGAGGCACATTGGTCTCTAGCCCAGCAAGTTCAGTGTCTACTCCCAGACTCTCCCAACTACAGTGTGGCAGTGCGGGCCTTGGGATCACTGAGAGGCTGACAGAATGCTCCATTGGAGGCAGTCCCTGCTTAGTGGTATGACACCACTCCCTTATTTAGAGAAGCATGACACAGATTCTCCCTGCTCTTCCCCTCTGCATGTCAGCTCAGCAAAGGCAAAGACTGATATCTGCCATGTCTTTGCACTCAAGGGCTCAGAGCTGGTGCTCCATGAATACCTGAGAAGTGAGGAGTCATCGATGTCTATCCTGCCTTTCTGCAGTGTCTAGGTCAGGCAAAGATCTGCTGCCCAGTTCTCTTGGTCTCTGTAGAACTCCTCCTACATGGTCTGTAACCACTTCTAAGGTTGGCCTTGGGCACAGAAAGACTTCCTTGAGGTGAACAATATCTGTTCTGCTGCCAGTGTTGACTCTGTGGCCTTCAAAGAACATCAAAACTCAAAAGCGCAGTGGTTGCACCTGTTCTGCTAAAAAGATCAGGGACAATACGCAGAAAAGTCTCTTCACACAGGGTGTCTTCATGTGTATTTTGGCGTGATGACACCCACCCACTTTCCAGTGATACCTGTGGGCTATGGACACTTTGCCATTCCTAAGAATTCCTGCCCTGAGCATACCTGGAAACCCCTAGTGTGACTCTCCAATCTCTTTTCCAAAGAACAAAACAGTTTTCTCCATGTGTGTGTGTCAGTGAGGTGGGTGGAAGGTCATGCCTGGGAATTAGGACAGCCTCCTTAGCAGGTCTTCATGGGGCCAAGGCCATAGCTAATCCCTTGCCATGGAGTCCCCATTTCATCCTCAGTGACCCTGCACTCTGGAGACACTCAGCACCCCACAGTTCAGTGTTGTAAACCAAGACTGATGTGCTTGAACATGGCCAGGACTTGAATAAACAGGGGGCCAAGTCTCAGGGGGCTGCTCAGGTGAGAACTTAACTTCCCTGTATCTGAACTAGTCCTGGACTCAGTGTTTATGAGTGGCTTGTGTTTGAGCCTAGGGATATGTGTTCTGGGCTTCCTCTTGTCTCTGGGCACCTCTAGGCACCTCTGTGTGCCATCGAGTCCTGGCCTGAGCTGCTGACAGCTGGGTGTTTCCAGTTGAGCTTCCTGAAGCATCTGGACCAAGTCAACCATCCTCTCCATATGTTCCCACGTGGTTCCCTGACATGGGGTCCTGATGCTGGGGCCACTAGCCCTGGGAAAGCAGCGTAGCATGTTCCTTGTTCACTCTATTGAGCCAGCCATCTATGAAGGCCAACTATCACCAGACGACAGTGCCTGGTGACCAGAGCCTTCAGAGTTCTGTTTGGACTTATCACCAAGGAAGTGAGGTCATGTGCTGGGTTCCACAGTTGAGGCTCCCCCTCTGATGCCTCCTTTGTTTTTTTTTTTTGTGAGCTAATCTGTGTCCTCCTTAGAAACAGCAAGTTAAAAAACTAGCAAAATATGTGTGTTATTAGATTTTCCCACCAAAAAACCTTTCCCTTCAGGATGAGGTGCAGTTTCTTTATTTAGAGATTCCTCAAATTTTATTTTGACTATCTTTTGTGGACTTATGTTAGTTTCATTTCATTATCACTAAGGAGCATGGAGATGTTCCCATAATGCCCATAATAATTTTCCTTGAAGAATATGAAATGTTTCATGTTATAACACCCATGTGTCCAGGAAAGGAGGATTTATAGCAAGTTTTACTCATGTTTACCTTAGCCACACACTGTAGTGCTCCATACTCTGACTTCCTTTGATGAAGGACAACAGGTGGTGAGGGCAAGGGGAGGCTTTGCAAGGCCGTGGACATTATCACCCCGTGCTGATGAGGACACGTGGGCATCCCTCCTGGGGAATTTGTCTCCTAGTCACTGTTTTCACTTCCTGTTCTCCCATCCCAAACAGATCATGGGCTTTGTGTCATTGCTGGGTAGTTTGCCTTTCCTAGAAGTGATGGTGCCAAGCCTGTTCACTTTCAATGCTCTTGGTTGGTCTCCTTCAAGCAGTGTCTCTGTGCTGGGCTCTCCACATACTGCTGCTTATTGGTAGTGGAGCCACCACACACTCTCATGGGGCTGAACCCGCCAACTGTAACTTGTTCATCCATCTGTCACCCATCTACTGATCCCATTTGTTCTGTTTCCGATTGGCCCTGGAAAGCCAGCTGCCACAGCCATTCTTATACATGGTCTTGAGTGGACATAGACTTTTATTTCAAAGAAAAAGTACTTAGATGTAAAATTGCCAGATTATATGTCTTGTGTATGATTGGCTTACAAAGTGTTAAGGTACACTTGCAAGCATTTTTTAAAATCAGAGTTAGGTGATTGTTTTCTTTTTGGTAATGAGGATTGAACTTATGACCTCAGGTTTGCCAAGTGGGCACTTATACTACTGAACTAAATCTCCCACCCTGTTTTCTTATTTTATTTTGCTGTGTTTTGTTGTGTTTTTTATGCTATGTTATGTTACACTACGTTTAGTGTTGGTGAGGATTTTGAGTCTCCTTCAGTGTATTTTCAGTGCTTTCTCATTTCATTTTGTATAACTCACCTGATAAACTATGACATATCATATAATCCTGGGTAATTTAGTTTTGGAAAAAATTTAAAAAGTAAATGAGAACCAGGTTTGGTAGTAAATACCTCTAATGCCAGAAGTTACAAGGCTGAGGCAGTAAGATTGCTGTGGTTGACGTCAGCCTGTGCTACAATGTGATTTCAATGAAAGCCTAAACTTCATAGAAAAATCCTGTCTCAAAAATAAATAAATAAATTGAAATAAATAATACATTATAAAAAGATTTAAAAAGACACAAAAATCACCTATAAACCGACAAATCAAATCTTGATGAATTTTTCTTACATATGTACATTAGTCAGCACACTGAGCATTAGGTTTACCATGAGGTAGACATTGATCTACTGCCAAGAAGTTGAACTGTTTCAATTTTTTTGACCTTTTAACTGAGATGAATGTAGATATGCTACTGAATATACACTCTTAGGATTTGGAGAGCATAGTATAAAGAGAATTTGATGGTTCTTTTATTTTAGTACTAACTTTATATATAGTAGTAAGATTTGAGCAAAGGATTACTGTTTTTTGGAAAGACTTTCTTGTCTTATTTTAATGTAACTCAAGTACACATTAATAAGGTCCACATAAAAGATGCTATTGTTAAGTCTGTAAAATAATAAAATACAGAAGAATAATGAGAGAATAACATTGGCTACTGTATTGTTCACAATGATTTCTTAATGATCTATATTTTCATACATTTGTAATATTTGTGAATCTTTTTACAAATTTTAAGGCATGATCTCACTAAGATTGTCAGTTTGCCAGGTGAGGCTTAAACCTTTCCTTATTCAATCTCCCTCCCTCTCCCAGAGTGCTTGG
The DNA here is from genome assembly GCF_034190915.1 of Cavia porcellus. NCBI lineage: Eukaryota > Metazoa > Chordata > Mammalia > Rodentia > Caviidae > Cavia > Cavia porcellus. The sequence continues at coordinate 9,651,995 of NW_026947515.1, forward strand.
ATTGCAAATGTACATTATCTTGAGTTGGTAATCAGCAGTAATTTTGTGCATATAGAATGAAATATTTGGCTTTGATCTTTAGACACTTTGCAGAAAGAGTGGATCTAGTCAAGCTATATATCTCAACCTCCTAAATGGAAGTTTTTTAAAAGTAAGTAAGATTGAAAATCCCATTAACACTGTTTGTAGATTCTCTGTTTTGTAAATGTGGTCATCATGTCCTTCAGAATATCACTGCAAATGCCTTCAGCACAGGGACTGAGACTTGATGTCCTTGAAGCAATTTCTGTTTATTTTTTTTTATCCCTCATGCATTTGGATGATTTTTTGAAGTCAAACCACATGAAAAGTGTGAAAGCTAATGCCACTTGGGGCACACTGCCCTCCAGAAATCCAAGGCAGTGTAAAATACTGTTTTTTCTACTGCTGCACTTCCCAAGTTCTTTTGTTTTACGTTCAGTTACTACAGATTGAATACTGAGATTTGCACTTAGCTCCATGGCCTTCCACATTTACAATTCTTTTTATTTTCATCCAGGTTCTGGATAAGTGGCTATATTGCTTAGGCTGTCCTTAAATTTGTGATGTTGCTGCCTCAGCCTTCCAGACTGCTGGCATTACAAACACACCACCAGACCTAGTTTCATCATAGTGTTGTTAAAAACTCATTGGCTGAGCATGGAATGTTGAAAATGCCTGCAATGCCTGCACTCAGGAGACTGAAGCAGCAGGATTCCTGGGAGGTCCAGACAAGCCTGCAACACACTCTGAGTTCAGCTTAGGCCAGAGCTACACAGGAAGAACTTGACCAAAACTGAAAAAGAAAAAGAAAGAAAGCTAAAGGAAAGGGAAATGAAGGAAAGCGGAAGGGGGAGGGGGAGCGGAGGGAAGGGAAGGAAAAGGAGAAACAAAACAAAATTCCTGGTGACTGTATGAGTTTTTCTCTACTGGGCTGGCCTTTTTAACCTGTGGTCCAGTTCTTGCAGTATAGGACCTTTTTACTGTTGTCACTTTATTATATACCAGGAAACTATGTATTTTGTTGCCTCTAACTTTAATCTTTTTTCCATGGCTATAGGATGACTCTTTGTCCTTCCCTGTGCATTATCATTTTTTTTTCTATCAGTGCTAAAATGGAACTTATATTTTGACAGGAATGGCACTTAAACACCGGGTTGCTCTGGGTAGCATGTATATTATAACAACATGAATTCTTCCCATCCACCATCACAATCTGTCTTTTCTTCACTTAGTGCCACTTTACTCATTGCTTCAATTTCTACAATTTTCCAAGAACAGGTGAGTTTGGTTTAAATTTTACATGAGTATTAATTCTTTTGGATGAATTATGAAATGAATTGTGTTCCTTGTATTTGGGGCTACAGTTTGTTTGAAGCACATAGATATGAATTGATTATGACATATGGATATTGTACCTAGAAACTGAAGTTATTTGTCCATATATTCTACAAGTTTTTCAGTGGAGTTTTAAGTTTCTTATATGAAATGTGTCCTCAGGAAACATAGACATCTCTTACTTCTTCCTTTCTGATTTGGTAAACATTCGGGTTCTTATTGTTGACTAAATTCTAGGAGTAGGACTTGAAGTAGTGTGTTGACAAGAGTCCAAAGCTTGGTCTTGTTCCTGACCTGAGAAGCAAATCTTGCAGCTTGTCAGTCTCTGAGCATGATGTCCGTGCTGGGCTTGTCATGTCTGTACTTTGCTGTGCTAAGATTCATTCCTCCTGCACATGGTGTGTGAATGGTTTTTATCATGAAAGGATGGTGAACTTTTGAATTTCTCTAAGTGATTTTTCCAAATCTCTTGAGGGGGTAGCTGTGCCTCATGCTGTGAATGTGGCAAGTGACACTGAATGATTTGTGCAAGTGGAACCATTCTAGCACCACTGAGGGTGAACCCAGTGTTCATTGTGGTATTTAAAATTTTCATGTGCTGGTGAATTTAGCTGATGTGCATTTGTTGAATATTTTTGTTTATGTTCATTAAGAATATTGTCCATTAGAGCATTACCATTTTTTTAATGCATTATGGTCTGGTTTCATTATCAGGGTGACTTTGTCATCTAAAAGGAATTGGTGGTGGTTCCCTCCCCTTGAAAGACATGAAAATAATTAGTATTTATTCTTTTTCAAAATTTTATTTTGAAGATAGTAAAATACAACAGAGCAAACAGAACAAAGAAAATTGAGACAATGCAGTGAAATTGGTACAGAACTTCACAGCAGGGTCCATGATAACAGTAATAGGTACCATAGTATATCTCATTATCTTCACAATTCGTTTCCATTCAATTAGTTATAGTGAAATCCAAACAAACACAGAACATTTTAAAACCAGTCAAAGATAATATTAAATAGAGCAAACAATCAGAACACAGCAAAAGAATAAAGATAACATTTGTTTTCAAAAACAAGATAGAAAGAAATCCCCCATATTTTCTATATTGAACACATTCATCTTCCCAAGAGATGCTCAGAATTCTGCCTCTCCTTGCTAACCAAGGGTGGGTAAATGAGATGTATGGCTCTCAGTCCATGCACCAGTAGGCTCACTGGAGATGTTGACTGGTTCTGCTCCTGGCTTGCACCAAGGGTGCTGGCCAGGGAGGCAGGAGAATTGTTTTCTTGTTCAGCTGCCTAAGTCCCAACATGGCCAGATCCAGTATTTATGCTTTACTAAACACTTCATACAAATCATCAGGACATTTATCATATCCTGGCATTTGTTGTTGTTAAGCAGTTATGATTGTTGACTCATTGCCTGTGTTTGTTAATGCTATGTCAAATGGTGTGTTTTCTTCTGAGGGTGTGGGTCAGGGACAACATAGGAGATCATGTACTGATCAAGGATCACGTCACAATTTACTTAGGGATGTAGCAATTTACGTTTGTATCTTCAAACTACCCCTACAGTATATATTTTTGTGAGTAATCCATTAAGTTATTTAGTTTTTTAAACCACATTGTTGCAGGGTGCAGTTTCTCCTGGAGGACACTGGGGCAAGGCTAGGTCCAGGTCTCTTATTTCAGGCTTTGTACCATTACCTGCCTGCAGTGTTCCCACCTCCTGACCTGCTGCCTAAAAACAAATGTCTTGCTCCAGAGCTGTGGTGAATCCACTTGTGGCAGTTGAGATCTCACCTGGGTGGAAGACATTCAGTTAAGGTAGGCTCTGAAATATGCTGATATTCTTGTACAGAGTTCCCCTTAGTGAGACATGGGGCCTCAGGACTGCAGGGAGGAACTTGGATAGCAGGGCCACAACAGCCCTCTCTTTTTCAGCATTCAGTGTATGCTGTTTGCTGAGAAGCTGACTGGTGGATCAGGAGTGCTGGACCTGAGACTTTCTAGCCCATGGTACACTACTAGATGCCGTGGTGTCCTCCACATCTGCATGGTCCATCTTCCTCCTATTTGAATTTCCACAGAGATCTGAGGAGCCCTGGGCTTCCCCTTCCAGGCTCCAACTCTATGGTGAGTTTTAGTGTGAATTTTATGATCAGGAAATTTAATTTATATACATTTAACCTAGAAATTCCACTTCTAGAGACTCATTATAAAATATGAGATTGAGAGATACCTGTGATCTCTTCTTATTCAGTTATGAGTGTTCATAGTTAGAAACCATGAATGTACCATAGAAGAGTTGCTCAGTCAATTATACATTTATAGTCACAGAAAATGCTGAAAGAAGGCCATGTCCTAGGCCATGTCCTGGATCCTACCTGAGATGATAGAAGAGTTTATAACCTGGCCCTCTCTCCACTCAGCAATGAAGAGGCTTGAATAGCAGGTGAGGACAGAACAGAGGAACTCCTGGAGAGCAGAGCACTGAACCGGGGAGGAAGCCTTTTTGGTGTTTTTTCCATTTTTCCATTCCATTGCATTATTTGTAGTGTTGTTTTCAATATTCATTTTATTCAAATAAGTTAGTATTTAATTGTGGCTAATTTCTTGAATACGTATGTGAAAATGGATGATTTAATTTCATTATATATACAGAAAGTTATGCACAATACAGACACTTCAAATATCACTGTAAATATAAAATAAGGAGGCTTGGTATTCAGCAAGCCAACACATCGCTCACGACTAACTTCTAAAAATTCTAACACATAAAGCCATGAGGATCCTGCTGTGGTGGGTGTTCCTGCCCTTCCTACCATAAAAGCCACCATGCTGACCTTTGCCTGCTACTGCCATAGGACAACAACAGATTTGCTTCAGTGTCTATTTTTCCAGCAAGGAAATCCTAAATCTTCCTGCTTTCAGGCAGCGCAGGGAGTGTGCAGCTTGCACAGGAGCCTAGCACTGCCTGACTTACACCCTTTTCCCCCACCTCATCCATGCTGGAGCCTGCAGACAAGGGAAGGCAGAGCAGACAGGATACAGCAAAACCTCTGATTCCTCAGCCCCAGGGGCCACAGTTCCTGGGTCCTGGTCTCAGCCTCCACCTGGATTCAGGTGCTATCCTGAATTCATCTGGATTAGTGGGCAGGGCACCCAATCTGCACCTCTGGGGATCAAGACCACGAAGGCCACTGTCTTCAGTGACCCTTCTACTCTGCAAATTTTGCTCCTATCTTTGCGACTGAGGCAGTGGCATTGGAACAAAACACAATATTTTCATTACATTTCTCTTTGTTGTTATTTTTTCTGGCTTCTTTGTTTTTTGAAGCATATATTTAGAACTGCATTTTGCCAAAAAAACATTTCTTTGTCTTTTCACTACCCAGATAACTGAAGTTTTTACAGATTTCTACTGTAGTTCAAACCCTATGTGCTTGAATCCTGAGAATCCACTCTCAAGCATGGTAGAATGAGTGAAGCAAAGCAGAAACTGAAATTGGGGACACTGCTTTGCCTTCCAGCATTTTGTACAGCAAATCCTGAATCATGCCTTTTTATCCATAACATATGGGCTTCAATACCAAGTGAATCTGCCACTGACAAATGAGTTTCCTACATTTACTTCAAACAATCCCATTTCCCCTCAACTTGCTAAGCCCATGGTCTAAGGATTCTTACACCCAAACTTCAAAAATAATTTCCAGTAAACAAGAGACTGCTACCCATCCTGAAATCAGGGTGAAGTTGTATGTAAAGACATAGTCTGATCCACACCCAGGCAATCATGAGCTAAGGGGGCAGAGATGGCTTGGGCAGATAGAAACACATTGAAATTGTCAAGCAGCAGCAGCATCAAGGAGGGAGTAGAGCTGCCGAACCCTCACATTTGGGTGATGGAATCGTCTGTTGGGTTTTGCCTTGGGTTTACTGAGGTGGCTCAGTAAATCTAGGTTGCTTTAGTGCAGTTCCAAAGGGAAGTCATGTCCATGTAGCATTTATTTGGAGTTATTCTTTTGCAATTGTGAAACCTGCATGCATGAGGTTTCACACGTCTGCCACTGAAGACTCATCCAGAGGCATTATTTCCATGACTTGTAAAGGATCAGTTTATTTACACAACATGCAGAATGCTGTTCTCAGCCTTGTTTTTCTCACACTTGTGCATTTTCAATCATTTCTTCAAAAGGAAGCTAAACGATTTAGTTTGAGCAAACTTCAGTTGTGTTGCCGTGCTCCTGTGTGATGTCCTTGTTGACAGACCTGAAGAGGAAGTGAGGTGGACCTGCTGGGGGTTCAGCTCCAGGGCGATACTCTGCTCAGGGTGTCAGTCAGGGCTGCCTCTCACCTGACTGGCCACTCTGGCATCCAAATGCCCTTGCTCGGTGTTGTCCCTGGTGTTGGGAAGAACTGGTTTGCAGTGTAGACTCCCAGCACACTGGTTAGCCCATGAAAAACCTTGCTGTGCTGAGTTTTTCACCGCTAGACCTGCACCTCAAAGCCCCTGGCCATAGTTCCCTCCAACAATCATGCATGGCTTCTCCAAACAGCTCTCCTGTGCATGCCCTTTGTGAAGGCTAGGGAGGTTCCCAGTTCCTTCCTGCTTCAAACAGTACTGTGAATCAATCTCTTGAAAAGAAATCTTGAAAATTTGTGTAGCATTCTCTGTTGGAGAAACCTCTCTTCTTAGTCCTGTGAGGTCTAATGACGGCTCTGTATATAGCTGTGATGGGAGCTACCGGACAGGACTCTGCTCTGTCCCCCATGTTCTCTCCAGTGCTGTTCAGCTCCTGCCTTAAAATGTGCCATTGGATGGGGACACAGCACATCTCAGTGATTTGTGCCTGTGCTTATCAACTTTGGGAGGCTGAATGTTTTCTGCACCCGTTGGCCACAGGTGGTGATTTCCTTTTGAATTACAAGACTTTCTCACTTCTCTCACAAAATGAACTGGTGAGACCTCTTTTACTCCGATAATTCAAACCCTGGGAAGGTGAAGCACTTTCATCACCAATCACAGCACTAAACAATGAACCAATCACAGATGCTAGGTTTAGATGCCTCTTTGACTTCATGAGGCTTTGGTGGGGACACCCAGATACAAACAATAACACCTTTGAAAGTAAATCCTCTGAAGATGCCCATGCTCTGGACTAGAAGATAATTCCTTGCCTTAGTCCAGGGATTATCTTATTTTATTTTATTAATTTATTTTTTAAATCTCTCACTGTGTAGTTCAGGCTGGCCTTCAATTCACTATGTAAATTAGGCTGACCTAGACCTTGGAATAATCCTCCTGCCTCAGCTTCCTAAGTGCCAGGATTACACGCATGTACAATCACACCCAGCTATTGTTTCTGAAGCTGTATTTATTGATTTACTTGGGATTACTCAATTCAATTACGTTTGTTATACTTAAGTATACAAAAATGATAATAAATGTAATAAAATTCCAGCCCAATGTAAACAACTTAGCAACTTAGCAAGGCCCTGTCTGGGAATAAATTATGATAAAAGGACCAAGGCACTGGATTCAATCTTCAGCACAGCAAAATTAAATAAATCTATAAATAAAGAGACTTTGTATAAAATAATCTATAAATAAACAATACTGCTTAGAAATAAATCTATAAAAAACAAAATTGCTTGTCAGTAAATCTATAAGTAAATAAAGCTTTTGTGGATAGCTCAGATCAGAAGTGTTTTAAAAGCAATTTTATTTCATTATAATTGACATACAATGAACTAACAGGGTTAAATACAAAATTGGATGAAACTTGACATGGGTCAGAGATGTAGCTCATTGGCAAAGTGCTCCCTGGCAATCACAGGGTACTGAATTTGGTTCCTGGTACCAAAAATAAACAAATCTGAAATTAAAAACAAACAAACCTCTAGGAATCTTGTCATACATGAGCCCCTTGAAAATCATCACCGAAGTGGTGATATATACGTCACCTTCACATTTTCCTTATGGTTCCTTATAATTGCTTCCCTCAATCCTAAGCAATGTGTCTACTTTTTGTCTCTGGGAAACACTTTGTATTTTCTAGAGGTGACAGGTCTGTAACTACACAGGATGCTGGTATACTAAGATGCTAAAAAGTAAAATAATTGATTAAAAGATAATTAACAAAATAGTTACTTAAAAATATAGTTATCAGTAATATTGTCATGATGTACTAAGCCCATTACCCTAGTACCCAAGCACCAACCACATAGTTATAAATTAACTGACTGCGTAGTTCTGCTGTTCTGTAATGCGTCACCCCCTCCCCCCACCTTAGTGACCTGTGTGCTATGTCAACATTTGTTCCCCTTGTAAGAGACAAATGATCTTGTGTCAACCATTATTCCCTTTATGAGAGACAAATGTTCCCAGAATTGGCAGCCCAAGGGCTATAAATTGGCTAACCACCCACTGTGAAATGCCTCTTACCTCTGCAAAGGGGAACAAAGGCCCACCTTATTTCTGTTTCTCATCACTATGTACTTAATGATCAATGAGCTAATCATAAATGAACTATAAAAATCAGTCAAAACTCTAACTCAGTTGCAAAGCTTTGCAAATTCCATCTGCACTGTGTCGTTGGGCCAGCTAAAATAAAAGCGATTCTTTTAAAAAAGACATCTTGTGCCATTTGTCATCTTGGGGTATTGCCCGTTTTTCATCATGGGGCTCTGTTTTTTGAGTAGAGTACAACATTTGGGGGCACTCCGGGATTACATGGGGACCCCTCCCCACATTTTTTCACCAATCGATTGGCTTGAAACATCTGTAAGTATTTGGATCTTTTATTCTTTGTAATTTGAGTGCGCACCTTTGAAGTTGCAGAGAGCTTGGCTGGTTCCTTCTGCACTGTAGCGGGATGCCCTCCGGAACAGGGCTTCTAGGCCATTTGTGATTTGGGATTTTTTTTATCCATTTGGTTTTGTGCTTGGCATATTTTTACGGTGGAGCCATTTGTTCATTTGAATCTGTTACCTCAGTACAAACATTTAGATTTCTTTTTTCTCTTAAACTACTGTTGCAGGTTCCATGCGGCTTATTGGACTTAAAGGTCATAATGAAAATTTATTTCCCTTTAGGTCACCGAACCATGGACAGAAAATCCTTTGTTTTTGTCTTTAATGTTGGTCTTGTCTTTTGTGGCGCCTTGTTTAATGTTTTAGTTCTCAACTGATTATGTACAACCTTGGCATGTCTTTAAAAGTATTTTTCTGGTTAAAATGTAAATATGTAACAGTACATATATATTTACACACACACACACACACACACACACACACACACACATATATATATATATATATATATATATATATATATATATATGGCTTTTAAAATCATATTGGCATTACCAAATAAAGCCAGGTCATACTGTAATTGAGCCAGTTTAAAAAGTTACGGTTTTTAAAGTGTAACATTTTAAGATGGTAAAAAGACATAAAATGATTTAATATATTTTAGACTACTAAGAAAGTCACTTCAAGGATTTTGTTAAAAATTTTAATGTTGTCTAAAAAGCTAGAAAAAAGGTTATTGGTAATAAACAGAAACAGAAAAACAAATGTGTTCAGAATTTGACAGTATTGGATCAGTAAACCTTTACTGCAAAATGTTTCCATTAAAATGAGATTGTATTCTAAAAAGGGGAGGACAAACTAGAGCCCTTTGTCATCCCAAGTTTATATAATGATAAAAAGTCAGTGTTGACCATATATAAAATATATTTGCCTATGAAAATAAAAATTAAAAAGGACTGTGATTCTCAGTCCCATCCGGACTAGAAGCCATCAGCGTTCAGAATTCCTGTACTCCTCTTCCTCACCCCCCTTTTTCTAAGGACCCTTGGAGCCTTATTTCACTTTTGAAATTTGTCTTCTCCATTCATCACCCCACTTGGGATGACTGCCAGCAGATTTTAAAGGTTTTGTTTACAGTAAAAGAGAGAGAGAAAAAAAAACCTTCATGTTGTGGGATAAAAAGCAGTGTGCATTCCAAATAAAAACCTGTCCTCTGACCCCAAATGCCAGAACCATGTTTTCCCTTTGTCCTGCCCCAATAGGACAACCAGAGGTAATAAGGCTCTCGTTCAGTATCGCCAGTTGTTCTCAGAAGTTTTTAAGGGCTGCTAGAAAACCCACCAATTTGTCCAAGGTAACAGAGGTGAGACAATTAGATGATGAGTCTTCGTCAGGGTTTCTAGAGAGATTGCTAGAGGCCTATTACATTTATACACTTGTAGATCTGGTAGCACCTAAAAAGGCAAGGGCCATTAATAATACCTTTGTAACTGTCAGCACCTGATATTAAGCAAAAGTTGCAAAGAATTAAGAGACTTTAAAAAATATCTCGCAGTTAGTTATTAGAGTTTTCTTAAAACTGACTCTTTCCTCCAGCTGGTGCAAGCCATTCAACAGATTCCAGTTCCTGTAACTAAAAAAGAAATATAAAAATTTCTAGGAGCCATAGGATATTGCCTGCTTTAGATTACAGACTCACGAGACCAGGCTTTTCAGCAATTGAAATCAGCCTTAACAGAAGCTCCAGTTCTGGCTGTGTCAAAGTTGCAAAAACCTCTTTCCCTCTATGTTGATAAAAAACAAGGGATAGCAAAAGGAGTACTGACCCAGAGTTTAGGACCATGGCAAAAGCCTATTGCGTATCTTTCCAAGAGACTTGATAATGTGGCAGGGCAATGTCTTCCTTGCCTGCAGATGATTGCCTCAGTGGCCATCCTGGTGAAAATGGCCCAAAAGGTGACATTTGGACAAAAACTTTTAATTATCTCCTCTCATTCACTGGAGACTCTCATCAAAGCTTCACCGGACGGATGGCTGCCTATCATGCATTACTTCTAGATCTGACTACCATCAGTTTCAAGGGGACAGTGTCTTTAAACCCAGATACTCAGGTGCCTGATGATGACCTCTAATTGCCCCTCTGATCATTTCATGGGGCTTTGACCAGACTTGACAGATGAGCCACTGTCTGGAATTCCATCATATTTCTTGGATGAAAGCAGCCACATATATCAAGGTAAGCAGGTCGTGGGACCCACTGTCACAGACTCTCAGATTCTATGGGAACAAATCTTAGAGCCAAAAACATCAGCCCAATGGGCTGAACTCATTGCCCTCACTGAGGCCCTCAAGTTGTCAGACTGATAGCGGATATGCATTTGCTACTGCCCATGTTCATGGGGCCATTTATCAGGAATGAGGTTCATTGACTTAAGGGGGCCAAAAGATAAAAATGCTCCCCAAGTTTTGGATTTGTTAGCTGCCATTTGGATGCCAAGGAATATGGCTATTAAATAATCTAACAGATGCAGCTCCCCAAATAGCAGCCACAAAATCAGTGGGGATTGAGACAATCCCGGTATTGCTACTGATTCCACCCACTCTGCCAGAGCAGTTTTGCACTCAAAAAGACTTACATTTGGCAGCTCAACTCCAAGCAAAGTCTGATATCTCTGGGGGCTGGTACCAACTGCCTCATACTCAAGTCCTCCTCTGTGAGGCCTTGAGATAAAAACTCATCCAACAAGCTCATCAGTCCACTCACATGGGAGGATCAAAACTCGCTGCCCTTTTTGAGATCATTTCTTTATCCCTCAGTTATCGAAGCTTACTCAGTCTGTGAGCCTTAGAGGCCCTCAATGCCAGTTGGTAAATCTTAAGCAACCAGAACAAATGAAAACCACTTGGTATCATGGGACTATGCCTGAAAAACATTGAGAATTAGAGTTTACAAAAATAAAAAAAAACTGGACTTTAAGGGAATGAGTACTGGTAGATAGCTTTACCCAGTAAGTCTTGAGTCAGCCCTGATAGCAGTTTTCCCAATTTGGCCTCCCTTTATCCATGGGGTCTGACAATGGTCCGGGTTTTATAGCTCAGATAACTGAAAAACTAACCCAAGCTTTGCAGATTGATTAAAAACTCCATTGTGCTTACTGGCCTTAAAGTTGAGGACAAATAAAAAGTATAAACCAGACTTTAAAAATGGTAGTAACTAAGATGACATTCAAAACTGACGAGAACTGGGTGAGTCTCCTTCCTTTTTCCCTCTTGCGTGCACAATGTACCCCCTATGTTACAGTTGTTTCCCCTTTAATGTTCTATGTGGGAGACCTCCTCCTCTTATTCCTAAGATTTCTGAAAAAAAAATTAGCTGAGCTGGCTAATCAAGATCTTGCTAATTTCCTCCAGGCCCTTTAACTTGCTCTGACTTCCATCCATCAGTTATTCCGAGAACAACAACTTCTGCCTACAGCCCATCCTGAAGACAAACGTCCTGCTGTGAAACCTAGGACACTACTCATCAAGAGACATCACCGTGAGTCCCTCAAACCATGGTGAGAAGACGCTTACACAGTGGTCCTCAGCACTCTGACTGCCTTCAAAGTCACAAAAAAGCCTGCCTCAATTCATCATTGCCACCTCAAGCCAGTTCTGGCCTCTGACAGCAGTCAACCTAAAGGTAAGTGGACTGTTGTTCCCTCCAAGGATTCTTTAAAGCTTAAGGTTGCCAAATGTATCTGATAATCTTGTTATTAGGTGGTATTCGTTATGGAGACCCCAAGGAGATACCTTGTAACCCAATGTTTAAAACTTACAATTACTGACTATTTCACTGGTAAATTATTGGAAGCCAATGCTACCGTCTATAAGATAATTAAGATAAATTTATGTTTCCTATTAGATAACATCCCAGCAAAAATTAGACAAAAAAATTGTTGTTGGGTGTGCATGTCATGCTGCCTGATTGGTTGCTAATCAAGACTTACAGGGACCTATGTATTCAAAAACAATTACCGTCCACTTACTGGTATCTTTGTCCCCAAAAGCAACAGCCAGCCTCTGATTATAGGTGTTCACAATCCATAGAGACAAAATATTTTGTAGACATTGGGGTTGTAAATTTGTATCTCCTTGACAGGGAAATAAATGGGGTCTTTAACTTTTTCCTCACTTTTGAGACCCAATCTTCTGTTCTCCTCCACTAGACTTCCTGCTCCTGAGACCTTTTTGCCCTCTGCGATTTCTGTGACATCTCTAGCCCCTTCTTGCCTCTGGACATTGCTTATGGCAAATCAACTTTTAAATTCCTGTACAGATGACACCTTTGTTGGTGGGATGCTAAGCCCTGGCTCACACTGGACAACGTACAGGGTGCTCCAGGAATCTGTGTTTACTCTGCCTCCTACTCCTTGCACACTTCCCCTAATGCTGCACTCTGTAATCCTACCTCTTCAGCTTTGATTTATACTTTTTCCTATCCTGCTAATCAACACCTTGTTGCTCCCAATGGAGCCTGGTTTGCCTGTACTTCTAATATAACTCCTTGTTCCATGCATCACCTGTTTACCCAGTGCCCTGAGCTTTACATATTAGTCCGTATCTTTCCCCAAGTGTATTGGTACCCTAGAGATAATGTTAAGAGTCACTTGTTCCCTAGCTTTGACTTAAAGAGTCCAGTAAGAGCAAAAAAAACCTGCATTATTACCTGTATTACTAAAAATTGAGCTAACAAGGTCAATAGGTTTAAGAGTATCCAGCCTAATAGTCAAAAGACCAAAATTATAGACACTTACGTGTACTCATTGACCAAGATTTAGCAGCCCTTAGTGACTCTGTCTCCAAATTAGAGGATTCTTTAAGTTCACTGACTGAGATGGTTTTACAAAACTGGTGGGGTCTAGATCTCCTGTTCCTAAAGGAAGGAGGCTTTTGTCTGGCATTAGGAAAAAATTGTTGTTTGTATGCCAATCATTCTAGGGTTATCAGACAAAGTACGTCCAGCCTTAAAGGGCAGCTATATGATCAAGAACAAGCCAGACAAACTGAACAGGATTGATTTGAGGGATGGTTTTCTCTATCTCCCTGGTTGACAACCTTAATCATAGCAGCCTCCAGACCTCTGTTAATCTTACTTACTTGTTTAACAATTGGACCTTGCATATAAACAGATTAGTAATGTTATACTAAGATGCTAAAAATTAAAATAATTGATTAAAAGATAATTAACAAAATAGTTACTTAAACATATAGTTATTAGTAATATTGTCATTCTATACTGAGCTCATTACCCTAGTAACCAAACTCCAACCACATAGTTATAAATTAACTGACACGTGGTTCTGCTGTGCTGTAATGCATCATCCCCCCACCTTAGTGACCTGTGTGCTATGTCAACTTTTGTTCCCCTTGTAAGAGACAAATGATTCTGTGTCAACCACTGTTCCCTTTATGAGAGACAAATGTTCCTGGAATTGGCAGACCAAGGGCTATGAATTGGCTAACCACCCACTGTGAAATGCCTCTGACCTCAAGCAAAGTGAAACAAAGTCCCACCTTATTTCTGTTTCTCATCACTATGTACTTAATGATCAATGAGCTAATCATAAATGAAATATAAAAATCAGTCAAAACTCTAACTCAGTTGCACAGTTTCCAAGTTCCATCTGCACTGTGTCGCTGGGAGAGCTAAAATAAAAGCACATCTTTTAAAAAAGACTTCTTGAGAAGCCAGGAATGGTGTGGGTTAAGGAGACATAAGCGGGTGGAGATATGCTCTGCTGACTCAGGAACGAACTGGGCTGAGATAAACCAACTTGGAATGCAGTTCTGGTGCTAAAACAGGAACAGAAAAGCCTCGGTGTGGAGGCTAGACCCTGCGTCATTGTAAGCCGCGATTTGGGTTTCCCGCCGTGCGGCGGCTGGCTGCCTCTACAGTGGCTCGGCAAGGAGAGAGACGCGCAGAAGCTCTGAGAATGGCAATCTGCGAACGACAGGGAGGCGTGCACTGACTTGTGGTGAGGTGAGTGAGAGAAACTGACACTCTACCACAGTTTGACTCCAGCAGAGGACTTTCTGGGCCTGAGCAGTCCTGCGGGAGCAGGGCGCAGTGGCGACTCCAGCCACACATCCCCCTCTCGGGCGAGATTGATGAAAAGTGCCTGGCCTGCGTGACGCTGCTGACGGACCTGGTAGACTGTCCCAACCCAGATCCCAGAGCCTGATGGTGGCCGGGAGGGGAGACGCGTAGGCTGCCTGGTCCGTAACTCCCTGGTGTGCAGCGGTGAGCGGGAACACCTAACTGGCGCAATTCGAACAGGCTGTGGCTGACTGGGAGAGAAGCTGGGCCTCTTATATAAGCTTGCATATATAAGGAACAGAGAAGAAGAGGCAGCATGGGAAAAGGCAGCAACAAGAAAGGCTCCTCGGCCTCCAATTCTGAGAAACAGGCAATAGCAGACACCGCACCAATACACATAAGGCACCATATAGAGAGCCTCATAGACCAATTCAGGAATGAAGTTATCAACGACCTGAAGCTAGAAGTATGCAGAATAGTTAGAGAAATGCTAAGTACCACCCAAGAAAAAACAGGTGGTGGAATGGAAGAACAGAAAAAAAGGGGAGAATTGTTTGATGGAGAAAACAGAGAAAGCATAGAGTACGTGAAGCAGGTTCAAAGGGACTACCAAGATACTAAGAAGTCTATAGAAGACAGGCATAACAGCTTGAAAGAAACTAAGGACAGACTATCTGAACTGGTCGGCAGACTTGTAATATGGGAGAATGAAATGAAAAACTTCTTAAAAATAACAAAGAAACAAACAGCAATAATACAAAGACAAGAAGATGATAAGAGGATCCATAACTTAAGGATTAAGAACATAAAAGAAGAAGTAGGGACACAAACAAGTGAACTACAAAAGCTACTCACAGAAATAATCCAGGAGAATTTTCCTAATTTAGCAAAAGGTAAAGATACTCAGATGTATGAGGCATACAGGACCCCAGCTACCTACAACCCAAACAGAGCAACACCCAGGCATATAATAATAAAAATCCCAGAAATTCAATACAAGAACAGAATATTAAAAGCTGTAAGAGACAAGAAACAGACCACTTACAAGGGAACACCCATCAGAATTACAGCAGATTTCTCTGCACAAACCATCAAATCACGAAGAGCGTGGGGGGAAATAATTCAAGCTTTGAAAGATAATAATCTCCAGCCAAGATTGAGATATCCTGCACAACTGTCCCTGGAAATTGATGGAAAAACAAGGTGCTTCCAGGATAAAGAGGAACTGGGGGAATTTGCAACCACCAATTCAACTCTACAGAGAGTATTGCAGGATATTCTAAAAAAAGAAAAATACAAAGAATCTAGAAATAATGGCAGAGAGGCCACAACGAATGGAGCAGAGAACAAAATAAAGAAGACAAACTGACAGCTACTGACAGAAAAAGAGCTCAACAGAAATGAGGCAGAGAAGATTGGATGATAGGAACAGCTATTTTGGAGAAAATGACATCTTAATAGGTAATACTGATTTAGTATCATCTTGTTTTGAAGTCTCATCTAGCTTTTGTCCTTCTGTTTCCAATGGTCTAAATAGGCTGTATCTTATTGGATTTTATTATGTATGATAGTATAAGCAAAAACCTTTTAAAGACAAGGAGATTATACAGAAACCATTGTTCATTTTCTGTTAGTCGATTCTAAATACTCTGTAATGCTGTCATTCTCTTGAATGGTTTTACATTGTTTTGATATACTTAATGCTACAGTATACGAAGTTGTACTCAAGGATTTCAAAGAAAGAAACAACATGGTAACTACTTTTAGGTTAGGATTATCTGGTGGTGAAACACTATTCTGCTTAAATGGTTATGTTTTCATCTGCGCTGTTTCGTTGTTATGCCCTCTTTTATCTCAATCTCCACTCCATTATTTACTTTTTTATCTTTATCCTTTTAATTAAAGGAAAAAAATAGCAGGATATATTATAGTAACCCACTTTGACTTTTCATTACCTTGATTTAAAGCCCTGTATTACTCTCACCATCTGGTTTTTAACTGATGTTCCCCTATTCTGTTTTGCTGGATAGTATCAGGTTCGAAAGTTTAGGCATCAGCTGTGAAGATAATGAGATTCATTATGACGCCCATTCTTGTTGACTTTTATCTACTTTTGAAGACCTACAATGTCTCCAATGTTTTGGTTTTGTCGGTTTTATTCTTTACTATTTTGTTCAATTGTATTATAACTAACGATATAGGCAATTCTATTAGAGATAGCGGGAGGCATTATGGTAACCATTGTTGATCACCTTGTATTATGTTTTTACATTATCTATTATGTCCACCCTTTTGACTTGACCGATTCTGTTCTGTTATGTCACATTTGGTTTTACTCTCTTCCAAAAAAATAATAAGAACCGTGGGAGCAATGAAACCCAAAATGTGTAATAGTCATGGTACAAAAGAGAGGAAAAGAAAGTGCTCCAAACTATATAACTGCATGTATATTTAAGTGTATAAGATAGAAAATGATATCACAGAGTTTTATTGGATCAATGAACAGAACTGTTTGCAGTATCATTGATGGAATGTCCACTTTACGAGCTTTAATTTTGTGACTTGAACAATTATTTCTAAGATGACAATATGTAATCCATTAACTAGTGATTTCCTACTGTTCATTTTTTTTCTGTAAATCTGTGTAACTTGTACCCTTTCCCTGCTTTTTTTTTCTTTTCTCCTTAAATAAAATTTTTAAAAAGTACCATAAAAAAACATAAATAAAAAATAAAAAATAAAAAAGACTTCTTGCCCCATTTGTCATCTTGGGGTCTTGCCCCGTTTTTTCATCATGGGGCCCTGGTTTTTCTTTGAGTAGAGTACAACAAAGACCTGAGTGCCAATTAGTGACAAGGGAACTATGTGGCAAGGGGAACTTAGAGTGTGAAGTCTTTGGGTGTCCCTGCCTCACCAGAAGGAAATGTTTAATTGGATTAGGAATTTGGTTCCATTTCAGCAATAATTGTCACCCCCATGCTTGGCAATATGATTTCAGAATTCAGAAATTTTATGAGTCTGAATGAGTAGCAAGCTTGTCTTGGAGAACTGATGCTAGCTTTTATTTCATCCTTACTCTGTTGCAGACCATTACTATCATTTAAATGTAATGTCTTCACTTTACACGGTAACTATGCTCCTTTTGTTTTCACATACTGGGTTTCTAGGGGGAAAATTAATAGAAATGAGTGAAAATCATTAAGATGAAGTCTGCTTCCTCTAACACAGACTTCCGACTCTCTGTTCTGTTGTGTCCTGCCCTGGCCTGTTCTCAGAATATTTTCTGACATCAGTGGATTTTTTATTCCTGGAGGATTGAACCTTAATCCTGAAAATATTTGCAGCCCATTATGGAAAGAGTCCACTGATCCTTGAAAGAAAGCAGGGGTAGCCATGAAATGGCAGGGATAAATAAGAAATTTAGAGAAGACCTAACACCACCACTTCTCAAAATTCAATGAAATCAAATGGGAAATTGTACTTCCCAATTCATTCCTGGAAGCAAGCATTACCCTGATACCAAAACCAGAGAACAATCCAAATAAGAAAGAGAATTACAGACCATTCTGCCTAGTGAATATTGAAGCAATATCCTCAATAAGATACTGGCAAACAGACTGCAGAATATCATCGAGAAGATTGTACAACATGATCAAGTGGAATTATTCCCTGGGACGCAAGGGTGGTTCAACATACATAAATCCATACATATTATACACCATATTGAAAAATCCAAAAGCAAAAATCATTTGATTATTTCAATGGATGCAGAAAAAGATTTTGACAAAGTCCATCACCTATTCATAATAAAAAACCTGCAAAAATCGGGAGAGATGATCTTTATCTCAATCTGATAAAAGCCTTTTATTACAAACCAACAGTCAACCTCATACTAAGTGGACAAAAACTGAAAGCTTTCACTCTAAAATGAGGAACAAAACAAGGATGTCTACTGCCTCCACTCTTATTCAATATAGTCCTGGAAACTAGCTGGAGCAATTAGACAAGAGAAAGAAATAAAAGGAATAAAGATAGGAAATGAAAATATTAAACTATCATTATTTGCAGAAGACGTGATACTCTACTTAGAAGACCATAAAAATTCCACCAAAAGAATTCTAGTTTAAGAAGCAAATTCGGTAATAAGACTGGTTACAAAGGCAACACTTAACAATCAATAGACTTCATAAACAAGAATAAAAAAGCTCATGGAAAGAGAAATCAAGGAAACAATAACTTTTACAATAGCATCCAACAAAATGAAATACTTAGGAACCAATCTAACAAAGGATGTAAAGGACCTCTATACTGTAAACCACAGTACTCTCAAAAAGGAGATTGAAGACGATATTCTAAAATGAAGAGCTATCCCATAGTCTTGCTTAGGGAAATTCAATATAGTGAAAATGACCATACTTCCAATGCTATTGTACAGATTCAGTGCAATCCCAATCAAAACCCTGTAGCATATCTCAAAGAATAACACAAAATAATTCCAAAAATTCATCTTGAACCAGAAGAGACCTAGAGTAGCAAAGGTGATGCTGGGCAACAAAGGAAAGACAGGGTTCATCAAAATCCCTGACTTGAAATTATACTATAAAGGTATCGTGATTTAAAAAAAAAAGATGTGGTACTGACAAAAAACAAAACAAACAAAACCAGACCCAAAGATCAAAGGAACAAATTAGAAGATGGAAAAACAACCCCAGATCACTCAACTATCTTACCTTTGACAAAGGTGCCAAACAAAGTAATAGGAAGAAAAGCAGCCTCTTTAATAAATGGTGCTGGAAAACCTGGCTCTATACATTTTGAATATTATCTTTCAACGTGTATTAAGCTAAGATCAGAATAGATCACAGATCTTATATTAAAACAGAAACATTAAATCTGCTGCAAGATAGAGTAAGTAAAACTCTTGCAGACATTGATGTAGGAAAAGACTTTATGAAGAAAACTTGGATTGAACAGCAAAAATCAAAGACAATTAAGTGAGAATCTCACCCTACTGAAAAACTTTTTAACAGCAAGAGAAATCACTAACAGAGTGAAAAGACAACCCACAATGTGGGATAAAATATTTGCCAACTCTTCCTCAGACAAAGTATTACTATTGAGAGCACGGAAAACTAAAAAATTTCAGTCTTCCCAGATTTAAAGACCCAATCCAAAAATGTGCATCTGGGTGAAATACACAGTTCTCAGATGAAAAAATAGAAACAGCAAATAAATATGTGATAAAATGTTCTGCATCACTCAACATTTAACAATAGCAAATTAAGTAACACTGATATGTCACCTTGCCCCAGAAAAAAAAAATGCCTACTGTTAAGAAATCAAGCAATAACGAATGCTCCAGAGGTTGTGGGGGAAAAAGGAATCCTTCTCCGTTTTTGGTGGTAAGGCAACCACTGTGGAAATCAGTGTGGAGATTCCACACAATCTAGGTCTACAGGTCCCACTCAACTCAGCTATTCTCCTTCTGGATATCTACCCAAAAGAATAAAAATCATCATACCACAATGATATATGTGCACCCACGTTTATAGCAGCACAGTGTGTGGTAGCCAGATCTTGGATGGAATGCAGGACCTCTAGCTTGCCAGGCAGGCGATTAAGCTAAATCCCTGAACCACTTTTTTACTTTTTAACTTTCAAATAAAATGCGTTTGGGAGAAAAAACAAGGACTGAGGTAAAGACTTTCAGTGCAAATACCCATCAGACAAGCTGAGGTCAACATTCCAGAAGACAGCCAGCTCCAGAAGCCTCCACCATCTTTCATTGGGGATCCACAGTTCCAGGGTGGGTTTTTTTTTTTTCTGTAATTATTCTTGGTGGGGAAGGCAGGCAGGAGAGCAGGAGCCAATCAGTGATGAAGAGGCTGGCTGTAAGAACTGTCCAATCAGGCGGGCCAAGGTAGGCGGTCTCTTCCGGTGTCATGGCATCAATTGCAAAGCCAGGGCAAAAAAGGGAGCGCTAGATGTTTGCTAGACCACTATTTTTTGCTTCTATTCACTGTGGACTGCTTAGAAAGAACCTGGAGACCTCCAAACTATGCAATGGTGATGTTATGGGATGGGAGCAGATAAATGGGGTGGAATCCAGTTGAGACCAGTTAGAAGTGGTTTGAAGGGGCTGGGGTTTAGCTCAGCTGCATAAGTGCCTGCCATAAAAGCAGGCAGTCATGAGTTCGATCCCCGGTACCAATAAAAAGGAAAAAGACCAAAAAAAAAAAAAGAAAGAAAGACAGAAAAAGAAAAGAAAAGAAAAAAAAAGTGCTGAGAAGCAGCTGTGCTGTCTAGAGCCTGTGTGCTTAGCCTCAGACCCTGAGATCCTCTAGTGCTAGCAGTGAGTCATTCTCTGTCCCTTTTACCTCTCGCTGGGGCCAGGACAGTTCTGGGTCCCTAGAACGCTGTCACCACTGTGATACAACCAGGCCACAAGGCCATTTTTGAAATCGCCTGCTGCCCTTGCTCCTCCAAGTCTGGGCCCAGCACGGGGCATGAGGAGACCCCTGATTCCGATGTGTTTTCAAGCTGGGTGCAGCTGTAATAAGCCAGGTCTCTGCTCTCATTCCTGTCAGCAACAGATCTGAAAGCCAGAAGTGTATAATTGTCTGTGCTGCAGGACCTCGTAGCCACAACTGCTCTCCTTAAAGTTATGCATTTATGTATTTTGTGATCACCTAAATTTATACTATGTTCTCACATTTCCAACCCCATGACAGATGTTGGCAAAGATTATGAGAATTCAGAGATGTGTAGTGATATACTTCAGTGGAAGAAGGCTTTCCAAACACCTGGTGAACTCCTGTGTATGATAAATAACAGTGCAAAGAATTTCTGAGCATTCTTTATGTGACACATGTGCTCATAGACTATGTTTGTGAGAACAGCCATAGAGGTTTGAATTTTGAGAAAAATGAAGCAGATATAAAAGTGTCATCAAGGCTAGGGTAAAGTGTGCTTGCTAAGGACAAATTCCAGAAAGGGCTGCCTGTTAAATTCTCTTTGAAAAATGCCTAAATTTAGTCATTTGCATGAACATATATACGTGATTTCCTTCTGAATGGAAAGGAATATGGGTGTCATCTCTGAATTAAGAGCTGATTTAATAGCTTGGTTGATCATATACATTGTTTAAATATGGAAATGCTCTGTAATGGACTTTACTAATTCGTGTAAAGAGATGCCCTAAATTGAAATTGTGCAGGGATATCAGTAGTTAAGTCATGAAGGGTTTTCTGCTTAGGGTGGATCAGATGAGCATGGAAAGGATGTGGAAGTGACTGGCAGGACACTGTGTGCAAATAGCAGGACATAAAACAGAGAGGGTCTTCACTGAAAGTCAGGTAGTTCTTAGGGTAAGCATGAAGTTAAAAGTTAAATTATGATACCTTCCTTGAGGCGAATAGCACAAGTTCTGGTAAGAATCAGTATTCCACATCCCTGTCAACCCATGAATTCTGTGTTGTTCACTTGAGATCTAGTTTTGATTATCTTGAATTATGACCCAGTATCATGAAGGTGAAATTTGAATTTTTTTGTACCAAGGATCGAACTCATGATCTCAAGCTTGCAAGTTAGGTTTTCATGCTGTTGGCTAAATACCCAGCTCTGAAACTGTTTTCTGTATGTTATAGATGATATCAACCTTGTTCCTCAGAAAATGTTGAATATGGTGGAATTTTTCTATATTGTATGGCTATAACTTTTTAAAGCAAACCAAAGGTGTCTTACGCAGTCACTTTTCAAGTTTCACATTGTCTGTGCGGTATTTCAGTGAGGGTTTCTCTATTTCAGACAGCTCTGAAATAGAGAACTTATGCTAGCTCCAAACTCAAGGCAGTTCTCCTGCATCAGCCTCCCAAGATATATTTCTTATTTATGAATGGAAAGTGATCACTTATTGACACTGAGCTATAATTTGAAGCTTGCACCTGGTTTCATTGTTTATATGTTTTTTACCTAAAGCAGTTTTCCATGAACATTTGAGTTATTATTTATGTACCATATTTGATGTTATTTATGTTTTGTTCTGTGAAACCAAATTCAAATATCAAAATGCTGCTTAAGTATATTAAGAACAAAGGACTCAGTGGCCTAATTCAGATTTGAAGAGATATCATTGGTCTTACATCAAAGTGATTGATGAGATATTTGTCTGCCTCTGTGCTTCATGGATGCTGGTCCTGCAGGCTTTCACTATGAGCTCTGCATTAGAGAAAATGCACAGCGACTCTTTTTTTTTTTTTTTGTCTTTTTTTGAGACAGGGTCTCACTATGCAGTTCAGGCTGGCCTTGAGCTCACTTTGCAGCCCAGGCTGGTCTCAAACTCGCAAGGATCCTCCCACCTCAGCCTCCAGAGTGCTGGGATGACAGGCTTGAGCCACCAAACCAAGCACACAGGGACTCTTGCAGTGACTCAGCAAAAGAATCAGTGCTCCTATTTGGCTGTTACATTAGCTGTGAGTTGCATTATGGCATCAAATTTGCTGTCTCAAAATATGTGTATGTACAAGCAATTAATCCCCAAGATTTGGAATTAAGATTTTAAGAAATCAGTCTCCATTCAGCTGTTATGTGGGTTTTATTTGTTTAGTTTAGTTTGTTTTATTGAGACAGGTTTTCTCTACGTACATCAGCCAGATTTGAACACTTTATGGAGTGCCGAATTGCCCTAAGCTCAAAGCAGCCATCCTGCATCAGCCTCTTGAGTGCTGGGATTATAGATATGTGTGGTTTTACCCTAGAAAATATTGAGGCTTGTAACTTAGCTGTGTTGTAGATTGGCATAATAGATGCCATCTTGAGCTTTGCATTTAACTTGTGCCCTGTATTTCACCCAGAAAATGGAAAAATCACTCAGGGTAGAAGACCCAGGAGAAAAGCAAAATGAGCTGTACCCAAAGAAAAAAATTAACCTGCTCAACAAAAGAAGCAGAATACAGTTGTCATCCAAAAATAATTATAAGATTCTAGCTAAATGATTTCCAACAGGATCTTTTTGTGATTCTATCTTTTAAAATATCTGTAACTTTCCAGTTCAAAGCCTCTTCTTTAGATCCTGAAATGGGGATAGGGGTTTTTTTATACAAGTGGTCCTGGGACCAGCTAATGAAATTCCACATTTCTCAATTGGTTTGCTTGTCTTCCTATATTGTTGTTCACAAACTCAACTCAAGCTGCAGAAACCTTTACTGACACAAGCAAACAACAGGATTAAGTGACATTGCCACTGAAATGAAAGAATAATAGTGAAAAGGAGAGGAGAAAAAAGACAACTGCCATGTGTTATAATGCCCACCTCTTTTCCCTAGTGATGAAGAGACTGAAACAGGAGAATAGCCATGTATTCAAAGACAGGCTAACCTACATAGTGAGTAGGCTGGCCAGAACTCCTAAGTGAGACTATGTCTTTAAATCAAAAAACTAAAATGAAAAACATAAACAACCAAGGTGACAGAAAGACTACTCAAAAAATTATAGAGCTGAGTGAAAGTTAACTTATGCAAAATGGGATTTATTGAATGATGCTGCAGAAGAAGGAAGGCTATGTAGTGGCATCCAGGAGGCTGTGACAAAAACAGATTTAGGAATGGCACCTACTGTGCTACAGCACAACAATGACCTCCTTCCTCCAATACATTTGCAGTTCACTAGAATGAGGACTTTTAAAAGCTCATGGAAATCTTAAATTCATGGCAAACAAGCAGCTTGAAATCCAGGCTTTGGAACATGGCCTTTAACAGAATTTCATATTTAAATTGAAATCAGAAAAATATAATCCTGCCCTGTTTGATGTCAAATGCACCAAGTTTAATGGCTCACAACATTGAGAAAGGAAGTCACAAACCAAAAGAGGTTCAAAAATTTTCTTAGAAAAAAAGAGAGAAGACTAGCCTTGAATTTTCAGTAGTGGTCTTCAGTGTTTTGGCCACAGACCTATTGTCTGGGGTCATTTATACAGGAAAGCCACAATGTGGGGACAGTGTGGGTCTCAGAATACATTCAACCTATAAACTTATGGCTGCTTAACTAATATTATTCATCAGGAGAACAAGTCAGCTAGAAAAGGTATGTGGGAAGAGCCAAGGCATTTTTTGGGAACAATAGTCCAGTTGTTCTGGTCATTGATTATGGTAATTGATGCCCATCTGAACTTCCTGGAGGAGGTGATGGTAACTGTAGTACATTTCAAGCTGTTGTTTTTCTCTTCAGGAGCATGTAGACCTGGTCACTTCATCTTCACCTTCAGGTCTGGCTTTCTTCAACTGTGCCTGTAGCAGTGATTGTTGTATTTAGTTTTTTGCATTGACTCTTGAAGGTTCCAGTTCCTCTATGACTGTATATCAATTTCTGTCTACATTGACATCCTTTGCTAAAATCACAATAGTATTTGAATGGATAAAGTGATGTTTATACATTTAAAATATTCATTAATACAGGCCAGGGCTTTAAGCTCAGCAGGCAGAAACATCTGCCTGGAAAGTGCTAGGTTGTAACTTTGATCCATGGTACCTATAAACAAAAGTAATTTAATCTGCAAGGAAAGAAAATCATTTCATTTGTGAAAATGTAAGTTTACAAAATTTATAACTAAATATGTCAAGGGCAAATTAAACATTGTTAATAGTCATATTTAGTATCTAAAGTTGTTGGTTCTGGGGATTGAGGTCAGTGATACAAGAAGCTCCCTGGAGAGCACAAGGTCATGAGTTCAATCCCTCATATAAAAAAAAAAAACTCGCATTTGTCAGTGATGCAGTGCTATGAGCACATTTATTGAAACTTATACTTGTTAATTAATAGGCTTAATGTTTCCTTTGTGGTCTATGAAATACCTGCACATAACATGGCAATTACAGTAAATGATGTACTGTTCCCTACAGGATTGCTATTTTCTGAATTGTTTTTATTTTTTGTTTTCCCACACACTTGAAAGTTGAAAATGTTGGCTGATGCTAGCTAGAAAAACTGTGATAATCATTTTTTTCAATTTAGTGATATATTTCCCTATATCCATTAAGAACATTTTATTTGCTACAATTACCCCAAATCAAATTGATAAACAATTCTTAAAGTTACAGGCAGCTGAGTTAGTTAGAAATACAGGCAACCATACCATGATGTAGTGGAATGAAATTCCTGAACTTCTATGTCTGGTATGGGTTTGTGTTCTCTAAAGTGCAAGAATGAATTTTAGGAATAACAGAGTTGAAGAGCAGAATATATTTATTGAGAGATAGAAAGTGAAAGTATTTTGTTCTAAATAGCATATTTTCGAATTGGGAGGTGGAACCAGGAGACTTTTTCCTTGAAGTCACTTTCCTCTCCCCTATTCAACCTACCTGTGGCCAGAAAAGAATCTCAATCAGCTACTTGCATATCAGCAATGCCACCTTTAATTAAGCACCATCCAAGTCAAAAACTATATGTATGCCGCCCACATATTTCCAGAAGAAAAAACTAGACCTCCAGTGGTCATGGGGTTCTCCCCATATTCTTAGAATAAAGGCCATTTTGACTTTGTATTCTCTTTTTTACTACACCAAAAATCCTATCTGAAAGCTTCTATCTGAGAAAAACAGGAGGGATTCTGAGCCTGTAGCAAATGACTGTGTCTTTTCTAGAGACCTTGTAGAATAAAATCATGTGATGAGATAGGTTTAAAGTGGGTTAGATTACTGAGATTACTGAGGAGGTAAATTAGCACAATAGAGAAGCAGAATATCAGAAATATAAAAGTGGCCTTTTATTTAAAGAATGTGGAGAGGAGCTCACAGCCACCAAGGTTTTGGCTCCCCCCCCCAATGACTATGGGTTTATGGGGTATATGTGACTTTTGACTGGATGTGGTGCTTGGAGGGGACATTGATGTCATGCTAGGAGCTGATGGGAATTTTCGTTAGGCCCCTGGGAAAGCAAGAGGAAGTTGTATTCAAGGATAAAAGAGGAAGTGGCCATATGAGTAAGCATCCCTGATTTCACATTCTTCTACCTTGAACTACAACCATGAGGTCCTATAATTGTTTGAAGGGCAAAGCTCTTTCAAGTACATCCTTTGCTTTGAATGAAGAAATCAAAACAAAGAATTTTTGCTATCTGTCTTCCCCAATGGCTGTTGGTAATCCATTCATAAGAAATATTTTGAGTCAATTCCTTAATGCATTGTTGATACCATAACCAAAGTTACAGATCAGTTCAGTTTCAGAAAAAGAAGCAGCACTTAAAGGCAGGGATAAAGCCTTCAATGCAAGTATTCATGGCATGGTGAGATCAACTATGTGTGATACAAACTATTACTGATTTCTCTGACTTCAAGAAAGAGAAAAGTTTATACTGATATTGTTATCCTGAAATGAATCTCCCGGTCTACTATGTCTGATATTAGGTTTTTGTCCTGTAAAGTCAAAGAATGAATTTTAGGAACAACAGAGATTAAGAGAAGATTATACTTATTCAGAGAAAAAAGCTGCCTGAGAGAGAGAAGGTATCCTCAGCAGGTTGCCAAACACTGTCCATTCTAGGGACTTTTATAGAGTAAAATCATGTGGTGAAGTGAGTTTAAGGTGGGGAAAACTAGGAACTCACAATGCAGATGGGCATAAGATGGAACAGAGTTATGGTAACCAATAAGATTGTAAGTTCAGGTTAAGTTGATTTAATTGGGAACAAAGGGGGAAGGGAGTCACATAGAAAGCAGGCATTCTTAGGCAGCTGTGTCTATTCCCTTAGGGGTTTGGGAGGGTGAGTCCTGAGTTCCTCAGGATGATAGGAACTATTTATAATGTCAGTCTTTAGGATAAGGATACATTTCTTTAAATGGTGACTCCTGACTTCCTCAGAGTGCTAGGGAACTATTTAGAATATCAATCCTTAGGATATGGATGAATTTGCTTATCATTTGTCTTGAGCCTTGGCCCATAGCATGAGGTGTCAGTCTTCCCCATAGTTGCAAGGTATCTGGTCTCCTGCATGGGCTCCTTGGGGGACCTAGCCACGTCTCATGCCAATAGAATTTAAATAACTCAGGACCCTGTAACAGCACTGTTTAGAAAATTGATTACAGATGTCTTGTGCTCTGGGTGAATGTTCTGGGGATGACAGTGTGCAATGTATATACCATTGTTGCCTCCTGATTGACATGTTCTGGAATTTAATTTTAGTTGATGTGTTCTTTTTTCCTTGAAATCAAATGGATTTGAAAATTAAAAGCCTGAGGAAAGCTCTTCTGTACAAACACTCCTCTGTCGAGCTGAGATCACCACTGTAGAAGAATGGCAGCTCCAGAAGTCTCTGCACTACAGTCTATCTTTTGAGATCCTCTCTTGCAGGGAGGGGCTCCTTTTTCTGTTTATTCTTGACTCAGAAGGAGGGCAGTAGAGCAGGAGTCAATCAGTGATGAAGGGGCAGGCTATATGAACTGTCCAATCAGGTGGGCCATTGCTGGCTGTGACTTCTGTCTGTTCTGGTGTCTCAGCATGATTTACCTGTTCTGAGTACAATAGTGGTAGCAAAATGCTTGCTGGATCTCATTTAGTACTTTTGATGTCCTGTGGCCTGCTTCGCAAAGAACCTGAGAGATCCTGTAGCCATGGAAGGGTGAGGTTGTGGATAGGTGCCCAGAAATAGCGTGGATTGGGAAAACCCAGTTACAAGTGTTTAGGAGTAGTTCCAGTGTCTGGAGCCTCAGGTATTCAGTTAGCTTCAGCTCCTGAGGTCCTCCAGCTTTGGCCATGGGTCATTCACTATCCCTTTTGCCTCTTGCTGTTGGCAAGGGTAATTTGGGGTCCCCAGAACCCTGGCTTCACTATGACAGCAGCAGACTCAAGTATCATCTTTGGAATTCACTGCTAGCCTGGTAATTCCACCATCTTAGTCATTGGGCGGAGCTTGGGAAGACCCTGACTATGATGCTTTTGTAGCTTGTAGAGCAGTAATGATCTAGGTCTATCTCTCTTTCTGCAGAGTAACAGATCTGGAATGTCCAGAGTTTATTAATGTATGTAATGCAAGGCCTCATATCCACAATGGCTCAACTTAAACTTGGGCTTTTTTGTATTTATAGTGATCTCCTAAATTTATAGTATGTTCTCCTATTTCCATCCTCATGACAGGTAGTGACAAAGGTCTGAAAATTCAGAGATATGTAGTACTGTGCCTCAGTGGAGAAAGGCTTCCCAAACAACCGGTGAACTCCTGTGTATTATACAGATCAGTGTAAAACAATTTCTGAACATACTTAACTATTTAGGTGTCACCCCTGCTTACAGACTAGGTTCATGAGAACAGCCATAGAGTTTTGAAGTCTGAGAAAAATGAAGTAAATATGAAAGTGTTATCAAGGACAGGGTAAAAATTTGTGAAGGACAAATTCCAGAAAGGGCTACCTGTTAAATTCTCATCGAAATATGCCAAAATTTTCACATTTGCATAGACAGTTTAAATATGGAACTTCTCTACAATGGACTTATCTAAGTGGTGTAAATGAGAAGCCCTAAATAGATATTTTGCAGTGATATCGATAGTTAGGCATGAACGGTTTTCTGCTTAGGATGGATCAGAGGAGTGTGGAAAAGATGTGGAAGTGACTGACAGGATGCAGGCAGCAAATAGCAGGACATACAACAGAGAGGGTCTTCACTGAAAGTCAGGTAGTTCTTAGAGTAAGTGTGAAGTAAAGTTGGATTCTGATTGCTTCATTGAGGTGATCAACACCAGCTCTGGCAACAATCAGTATTCCATATCCCTGTCAACCCATAATTTTTGTGTTCCATACTTGAGATCTAATTTGATTATCTCTAATTATGCCCCATTGTCATGAAGCTGAAATTTTCAATTTTTTTGTACCAAGGAACAAGCGCATGACCTATGCTTTCCAGGCAGGTTTTCATGACACTGAGCTAAATACGCAACTATGAAATGTTTTCTGTGTAGTATGGACGATATCCACATTGTTTCTGAGAAAGTGTTGAATATTGTTGGAATTTTTCTGTATTGTATCGCTATAATTTTTTTTAAAACTAACCAAAGTTGTGTTATGCAGTCTCTTTTTAAGTTTCACTTTATCTGTTCGGTGTCTCAATCAGGGTTTTCTATTTTAGACAGCTCTGTAACTTAGGAAAGCCCCAAATTGAAGGAAGAAATCCTTCACCAGCCCCCAAGATATATTTCTTATATTTGAATTGAAAGTGATCACTTGGTGACAGTGAGGTATAATTTATAGCTTGGGCCTGGTTTCATTTTATATACATATTTTTAAAATACAGCTGTTTTCCACTAACTCTTGAGTTATAATTTATATACCATATTTGATGTTATTTATGTTTTGTTCTATGAAACCAAATTCATGTTTCAAAATGCTGCTTAAGTATATTAAGAACAAAGTACTCATTGGCCTAAATGAGATTTGAACAGACATCATCTGTAGTCTATCAAAGTGATTACTGAGATTTTTTATTTAATTTTGAAATTGGTAAAATAGAACAGAACAAGGCAGCATAAGGTCAACTAAGATCACACAGTGAAATTGGTACACCACTTCACAACAGGTTACTGGGATAACAGTAATAGGTATCACAGTATATTTTGTTATCTTTGTCATAGTTGTTCTTTAATCACATATATCAAAATGAGATGAAATGCAGAACATTATAGAACTTATCAAAACAGAATATTGAATTGAGCAGTACCATTAATCAGAATAGAGAGAAACAATAATAAAAACATTTTCCTTCAAGGAGATAGTAGAAGGAAGTCCCCCTTATTTGTTATGGTCTACTTCCCAGGAGATGCTCAGATTTCTGGTTCCCATTTGCTAATGTGGGGTGACAGGAGAAGAGGGGTAGGGAAGTGGGATGTTTGATTCTAGGTGGTGCATCAGTAGGTTCAGTGTTGCTTATTAGGGAGACAGGCTGGTTGTTTGGTTTCACAGCGCCCTAAGTTCCAACATAGAACGGATCTTAGGAGCTGCTGCTGGTTATCCCCCTGGAAGGGCTGCAGTTTTCCAGACTGCCACCACTGACTAGGGAGGGGAGGTGCTTGCTTGGCTTCCAAGGCAATTGATGAGACATTTATCTGCCTCTGTGCTTTGTGGTTGCTGGACCTGCAGGCTTCTCACTGTGAGCTCTGCTTTAGAGAAAGAGCTCAGGGAATCTTGCCATGACTCAGCACAAGAATCAGTGCTCCTATTTGGCTGTTATATTAGCAGTGAGTTGCAATCTAGTATCAAATTTGCTGTCTTCAAAAATGTATATAGACACAAAATTAATGACCAAGACATGGATTTAAATTTGAACAAATCAGTCTTCATTCAGCTGTTTTGTTTGGCTTTATTTGTTGAGTTTAGTTTTGTTTTATTGAGACAAGCTTTCTCTATGTATATCAGCTGGGTTTGAACACCCTATAGAGCCTAGAATTGCCCTGACCTCACTGATGCCTTCCTGTCTTGCCTTTTGAGTGCTGGGATTGTAGATATGCACCACCACACTTTGCTTTTGATTCAGATTTGTAGGAGAGAATTTAAGATATCCCAAACCTGGTGTCTCAACCTTCCTTTGAGAAATATATGTATGATCCTTTAGGAGGCGGTGATCTTTGAGGATGTGGTTGTGAACTTCAGCAATGAGGAGTGGAGTTTGCTGAGTCCATCCCAAAAGAACCTCTACAGAGATGTGATGGGTGAAATCTTTAGGAACATGGCTGCAATAGGTATGGATGAAATCTTTTTGGCACTCATGCTGTCAGAATATTGTTTGTTGCTCATTAGTGCTGTTTTGTTAAAAAGAATATGAAAATATTTTTAAAAATAGCTCAGACCTGGACACATTATATCATAAATCTAAACAAAATCTATTAATTTGTATGTATTACTCAACTGAGTCCTGATATTTCTATGTCTACAATTCAGGAGGACTTGGGGATATCCAGGAACCGGAAAAAGAATGCAAAATTTACTGGAGATACTTAAGGTAATTCACACTCACAAGGAGAGGAATGTTCTTGAGTAATTAGTGAGTCAGCAGAAAAATGACCACCAAAGAAATGAGGCACCATTCAATTTAATGTCAGTAATATTCTCCAAAGATGTATAAGCTAGTGTATATATGAGGGAATTAAATCAAGAAAATGTATGATATTGCATATAGATTTGTACGAAAGACATACACTTTGAGTTATGACATTCTGCCTTCAGCTTTTCTGCCCATTTTTACATGTGAATACAACACATTCATTATCTAACAATTGCTAAGATTGCAATAGAATTTGAAATAAAATTGAGTGCTCATGTTTCCAAGCCATGCTCTAGACAATCGGCGATTCTGACTAATATTCTTAGTAGGCTGGTGGAATATTAGTGCACTCATTTTGAATATCAGTATGCAGTTGTCTCTAGGAATTGATCCCCTCATACTTGTCCTGGATATTTTTAAAATCTCAAAATCTGCATAAAATACTGATACATGCTTACTCATATACAAAGCAGATCAAGTTATAACAGATCAGGCCTTGAAGCTTATCTATCTATCACTGGATTTGTGGAGAAGGAAAATTTTAGTAGACTCTCTGTGATTTTACATTCTTGTAAGCCCAGCACACTAAGAATCAGATTTTGCAGAATGGCAATTTCAAGTTCAAACTTCACAGCTTAATGATCTATGAAAATCTCTTAAAATAGATTTTTAAAAAGCTATAGATTTATGCTAATATCTGTTGCTCATTCCCAGCCCAGAATGGAAAAAATGTGTTATATAATGTCAAAAAATAAATAATATAATGTCATTTGCCATAAGAATTAGATGGGTCTTTCACCCATCAATTCAGTGTAATAACTCAGCTATAAAACCTAAAAGGTCACTGGCTTTCTTTTAGATGAGAAACCAAAATACAAAATGTGGAAAGAAATGAAACAGAGTTGTTAGAGAAAAGTAAGAGTGACCACATGGAGAAGGGAACTACAGGTTAAGGACAGAAGGGAGATTGTGATGGGGAAACATATGAGAATAATCTGCATATGATACACATATGTACCCATTCCCAAAGTGAAGCTAAAGATTCTGCATTTCAAAGTACCAACTTTTAAGATTTCCAAATGTGTACCAGTCTTTTGGGAATGGTTGTTTTCAACATATCTTACAAAGCCATTCTGTTGCTTCTTGGTCAGAATTTCTTAGCAGGCATTAAAAACAGAACTTGATATTAATGCAGCCATTAAATGGAGACCAATTTCACAGTGAATTTTTCTTTTTTTAAATTTAATATAAGGAAAGATTAAATAAGACAAAATAAGTAGAAATAATACTGCTTTCAAAGTGAAAAAAAAACAGTAGCAAATAGCAAGATGATGATTACAAATGCTGATCATAGAAATAGTTATGAAATACAAAAGTGAAACATATGAAGTGGGGATTCAAACAGTGAGACTGCAAACAGTTTTGTTCAACTCTCGAAAAAAGCTTAGTAATATGGTTATAAATTCTATATGTGATTTTTTCTTTCCAGAAATGACAAGCTAGGGAAATCTTATGGACATACATCTTGGAAGCAGTGTAAAGAAGTATTCCTTTGTACTGCAGAAGGTAATGTGAATGTGAAAGAAACAGAAACACACCACGATGGTCAGATCCATGAAAAATATTGCAGTGGAGAGAAACCCTATGTATGTAAGCAATGTGGGAAAGCTTTTACCAGACCTGGACGTTGTAAGGAACATGAAAGAATTCACACTGGAGAGAAACCATATGTATGTAAGCAATGTGGGAAAGCTTTTAACATGCGTGCAAGTTATAAGGTTCATGAAAGAATTCACACTGGAGAGAAACCCTATGTATGTAAGCAATGTGGGAAAGCTTTTACCAGACCTGAATGTTGTAAGCAACATGAAAGAATTCACACTGGAGATAAACCATATGTATGTAAGCAATGTGGGAAAGCTTTTAACATGCGTGCAAGTTATAAGGTTCATGAAAGAATTCACACTGGAGAGAAACCCTATGTATGTAAGCAATGTGGGAAAGCTTTTAACACACAGGGAGATTGTAACAATCATGAAAGAATTCACACTGGAGAGAAACCCTATGTATGTAAGCAATGTGGGAAAGCTTTTAAAACACGTGCAAATTGTAAGTTTCATGAAAGTATTCATACTGGAGAGAAACCCTATGTATGTAAGCAATGTGGGAAAGCTTTTACCAGACCTGGACGTTGTAAGGAACATGAAAGAATTCACACTGGAGAGAAACCATATGTATGTAAGCAATGTGGGAAAGCTTTTAACACACGTGCAAATTGTAAGGTTCATGAAAGAATTCACACTGGAGAGAAACCCTATGTATGTAAGCAATGTGGGAAAGCTTTTACCAGACCTGGATGTTGTAAGCAACATGAAAGAATTCACACTGGAGATAAACCATATGTATGTAAGCAATGTGGGAAAGCTTTTAACATGCGTGCAAGTTATAAGGTTCATGAAAGAATTCACACTGGAGAGAAACCCTATGTATGTAAGCAATGTGGGAAAGCTTTTAACACACAGGGAGATTGTAAAAATCATGAAAGAATTCACACTGGAGAGAAACCCTATGTATGTAAGCAGTGTGGGAAAGCTTTTAAAACACGTGCAAATTGTAAGGTTCATGAAAGTATTCATACTGGAGAGAAACCCTATGTATGTAAGCAATGTGGGAAAGCTTTTACCAGACCTGGACGTTGTAAGGAACATGAAAGAATTCACACTGGAGAGAAACCCTATGTATGTAAGCAATGTGGGAAAGCTTTTAACACACATACAAATTGTAAGGTTCATGAAAAAATTCACACTGGAGAGAAACCATATGTGTGTAAGCAATGTGGGAAAGGTTTTAAAACACAGGGAGATTGTAAGAAACATGAAAGTTCACATTCAATATAAAACCAGTGTATATAGGCATCATGAGAATGGTTTCAGCACATGTTGCATAATGCATGAAAATCTTCACACAGGGCAGAAAACTTACATATGTAAGGAATGTGGGAAAGGTTTCAGCAGAAATGCTCATTGTCCAATACATTATAAAATTTACATGGTTGAGAAACCCTGTGTGTATGTGAAGAATGTGGGAAAGCTTTCACCACACATGGATTTTGTAAAATACATCTATGACTTCACACTGGTGAGAAAGCCTATGTATATAACAATGTGGCAAAGCTTTTACTGCATATAGTCATTGCAAAACAGATGAAAGAATTCACACTGGGAAGAACCACTGGCTATGTAAGCAAGTGGAGACACTTTCAGCAGCCAGATTGTAAGGGAAATACATGAAAAATACTCACACAAGAGATAAATCCTATGTGTTATGGGAATACTCTCAGCATACTTGATCATTGTTACATATCTGAAAGAGCTCACTAGGCAGAGATGATATGTGGATTACCAATGTGAGAAATATAGCAATCCATGTTTCTTGTTAAATACATAGAAAAAGCATCACTGTTCAGACAGTTTAGATCTAAGTTTACTTTAAAAATCCCAAGGAGACCTGAAGAAATAATCGATACAGAAGTTAGATGTCAATATTTCTTCACAAATATTCCAGAAATGACAAATCTGTGGTGCGGCTCTCCTTAGGTGCACATGTTGTATGGTTTTCAGTTAATCACTTGTACCTCTCTAGATTTATTAATCTAGATGTTTTTGTGCTTCAACATGGCATCTTGTAATTAAACATGCTTAACTGAAATGGGCTTTTCACTTTCAAGTATGGATAGTGCCTGTGTACTTAATATTTTGTAGTTAAAACTTAAATTTTGTATTTTCTGGTGAATTGTAATGTTGTTTATTTAAAGAGAAAAAAAAGTGTAGAAATAATACAGATTTTCAGAAAACAATAAGAAATCAATAGTTGATTAGTATCATATTGTCATCTTAGAAATAGTTGTTCAAGTTACAAATTTAAAGCATACAAAGTGATATTCAAATAATGACACTGTCACGGTTCACCTCAACGATCCACCAAAAAGTTTTAATATGCCTATCTGTCCTACACACTTTTTTTTTCTTAAAGAAGGTAAGATTAAACATAGCGAAACAGAGCAAAACAGTTCATAAGGAAAAAAAGTTAAGGAAACACAGCTATCAAAGCAAGTCCACTGGAAATGTTCACTGTCTTTCTTACTGTCTCTAGTTTTCTTCCAAATAGTTGTTCCCATCCTCACACACATTGAATATATACTGAATATTATAGAACTAATCAAATAATTACAGGATGATGCAAGCTTTTTCGATCTTCAAGACTGGTTTTGGGGAAGTCGATAATGACTACCATAATGTCTCTCATTGTCTTTGTAGTAGCTGTCTTTATCTTTATGTATGCTGAAATGGAACATAAGAGACTAGACTAATATCACTCTGAACAGTGAATAATAGTATCCTGAGAAGGAGAAAGGTGAGGAATTGCCTAAAAAAAGGAGGCAGAGAACATAGTTAAAAGTGTATCAGGATTTAAAAGCTACAGTAGTCTTGTTGCTTGGTTTAGTTTGGTTATATTTTGTTTTGGTCTGTCTACTCATAGACATCTCTTAATTCTTCCTTTCTGATTTGGTAAACTTTCGGGTTCTTATTGTTGACTAAATTCTAGGAGTAGGACTTGAAGTAGTGTGTTGAAAAGAGTCCAAAGCTTGGTCTTGTTCCTGACCTGAGAAGCAAATCTAGCAGCTTGTCAGTCTCTGAGCATGATGTCAGTGCTGGGCTTGTCATGTCTGTACTTTGCTGTGCTAAGATTTATTCCTCCTGCACATGGTGTGTGAATGGTTTTTATCATGAAAGGATGGTGAACTTTTGAATTTCTCTAAGTGATTTTTCCAAATCTCTTGAGGGGGTAGCTGTGCCTCATGCTGTGAATGTGGCAAGTGACACTGAATGATTTGTTCAAGTGGAACCATTCTAGCACCACTGAGGGTGAACTCAGTGTTCATTGTGGTATTTAAAATTTTCATGTGCTGGTGAATTTAGCTGATGTGCATTTGTTGAATATTTTCGTGTATGTTCATTAAGAATATCAGCCATTAGAGCATTACAAATTTTTTAATGCAGTATGGTCTGGTTTCATTATCAGGGTGACTTTGTCATCTAAAAGGAATTGGTGGTGGTTCCCTCCCCTTGAAAGACATGAAAATAATTAGTATTTATTCTTTTTCAAAATTTTATTTTGAAGATAGCAAAATACAACAGAGCGAACAGAACAAAGAAAATTGAGACAATGCAGTGAAATTGGTACAGATCTTCACAGCAGGGTCCATGATAACAGTAATAGGTACCATAGTATATCTCATTATCTTCACAATTTGTTTCCATTCAATTAGTTATAGTGAAATCCAAACAAACACAGAACATTTTAAAACCTGTCAAAGATAATATTAAATAGAGCAAACAATCAGAACACAGCAAAAAATTAAATTAAACCCTAAGGCATCCAAATGCCCTTTCCCAGTGCTGTCCCTGGCTTTGGGAGGCACTGGATTGCTGTAGAGATGCCCAGTGCACTGGCTCGCCCAGGGAAAACATTTTCATGCCATGAGTTTGTCATCCTTAATCCTGAAGCTCTGTGGCCCTGGGGCCAGGGCAAGTTTCCCCCCAGCTGCAGTGAACAGCATCCTCCAGACAACTCTTCTGTGCACACTCTACGTGGAGGCTAGCAAGGGTCCCAGTTCATTCCTGCTTCAAAGAGTAATGTGAATTAAACTCTTGAATATTTGTGCAACATTCTGGGTGGGAGAAAACTCTATTCTTAGTCCTAGGAGTTCTAGGGAAGGCTGTTTAGAGTTTGGATGGGAGCTACGAGATTGGGCTGTGCTCTGCCCCCCATGTCCTTCCCGTTGTTGTTCAGCATCTGCCTTAAAATGTGTCAGTGGTTGGGGAAACAGCACATTTCAGGGATGTGTGCCTGCATGTATCAGGTTTAGGAGGCTCAGTGTTTTGTGTGCTTGTTTGCCCTGGTGATTCCCTTTGAGTTAGAAGAATTTATCATTTCCCTCACAAAATGGACTCATGAGACCTCTTTCATACTTGTAATAAAAACCATCTATCTGACTACTGGTTGTAAAGAAAGGTTTCCTGTTGTGATTTTTGCATTATTGTCGTTTTTCAAATGCAATGAATCAGCCGTTTGTAGCTCCCTTTATATCACTGAAATCATGGAAAACATTTTCCGACATGAAAAGATGAGTACATACACAATGGTCTCTACATTTTCCCTGCAGATTTTGTCTATCTGTGGTTTTCTCTTCTGTCAAACAGCAATAGCATCCAGTCTCCTTCAGGAATGTTTGGCCAAACAGAATCTGATGCACTGATATGAAAAACCCAGGTTAGTAAATCACAGTGAGAGAAAGGTCAGCGGTGGGTGGGGACTAGCAGGAGAGACCATGGGTATGGATGGGTCCAATACTGAGCAGAAAGCTGGAACTAGACAGATGTACAGATTTAGATTGTGCCAATTGACAATGTGCTTACCTGTGACTCAACTGAACATGTGGAAACTAATGAAATCTTAACTTAAAATTAAATTATCTTAGAATTTAATGTTTCAAAGAACTATAGATTTAAGATTAGAAATGAAAACTGAGAAAAATAGAAGAGGCAAAGTGAACGGGAAATGAAGGGCTGGTACTTTGCAAGACTTGAGCCCTAAGTGGAGCTGAGGACACTGCCATGGAGCCAGTGACAGACCTGCCTTGGAATTCCACCAGACTGGGTATCTGACCTTGATTTTCAGGTTGATCCCAGAGCTGGTGAGGTCATTGTAGGTGAGGCTGGCACAAGATCTATAAGGGGACCTTGAGCTCAGTCCGGTACCAGCCCTGCCTTAGAAAAATCCCAAACTGTCCTTGCTCCTTGAAAGCCCCATAGCCTCTCAGGGCCTGTCAGGGACAGCTCGGTGCACTAATGCACCCCAGGAAAACTTCCTATTTTGCCTCACTCCACTCACTTCTGCATACCTCTGTGTTGCAGGAGGCCCCATGTCTGACAGTCCTTCTCCCTCTAAAGTGTCCCATGTCCTCCTCAGAAACCAACAGACCCAGGCAAATTCCTTCTCACTGTAGTTCTCATTTTCAGTGAGCTAGGCTTGGCCCAACTCAATCATATTTGGTTGGGCTGGTTGTCCCACCTTCCTCAGCAGCACCTGTCAAGAGCCAAGAAGGGAAACTCTGATCCTGAGGAGGACAGTTGTAAGCAGCACTACAGGTCTGGCCTCCCTCCCAAACTGCCCTCCCAGTGTATCCTGTGCACTAACCATAATCAGCCCTCACTTGATGACTGAGTTCCCTGGATAGTGCTATGACCACCTGTCCTCCCCTCTTCAGGAAGCCTGAAATGCAACTCCGTTTATCACCCTTGTGGCATATTGCCTCTGTGAGAAAGAGAGTGCAGTCTGCAGTGTTACTTTAATCATGGGGGCTCAACAGGGTGCTGCTCTATAACTATCTGAAAAGTGAGTGGACAGTGGGAGTGCTTCCTGCCTGCCTTTCCTCCACCTTCAGTTCATATATGGATGCATCGCCCCATTCTGTGTGCCTTCACTTGTCTCTCCTTCCCCTATTTTATGTCCATGTGTACAGAGGCCAAGAATTAGGGATACTCACATTAAGGTGGGTAGTACCTGGTCAGTTCTCCAGGGTGACTGTGTGGCCTTCACAATATGGAAGCACAAGAGACAAGCTTTTGCATCTGCTCTGGTCATTGCATCATGGTCAGTGCCTGGTACATTGATGATTTAAGGCACCCACCTGCTCCCTCCATGACGTCTGTGTGGAACTGGGTCATCTGGCATCACCCAGAGATTCTTGCTCTGGATACCATGGAAGCACATGGAATGACTGCCCACTGTCCTTCAGAGTGAAGACAACAGCTCCACCCAAGTGATGGATCCTTGGCAAGAGGCAAATCTTTCCCATGGCAAAGGAAAAACCACAATGAATCCAAGGTCCCCGGTCTGAGCAGACCTAGTTTTAGACCCACTCCTCCTTCCTACTTCCCTTGTCAACTTAGACAAGACACCATGCCTCTCAGTTCCTTTCCAGTGTGTCCCCCGAAACTATGGCATCTGCTTCCTAGGGACATCATCAGAGGTGAGAGATGACACTTTTAAACCTTGTGGTCTGGTGTCATGTGTACACAGTATACAGAATTAGAGGTCACTTCCATGAAGGGGTGGAAGGGAGGTGAACACAGTGCACACAGGCCTGATTCCTGCTGTATGGTGGTGGAGATTACACTCACCTCCTGGACATGTTTTCCTGGTGGCATCATGAGGGGCAGAAGT
Organism: Cavia porcellus; assembly: GCF_034190915.1. Classification (NCBI taxonomy): domain Eukaryota; kingdom Metazoa; phylum Chordata; class Mammalia; order Rodentia; family Caviidae; genus Cavia; species Cavia porcellus. The sequence goes on from NW_026947515.1 coordinate 9,691,556, forward strand.
TCATTAGATCAGCCATCATTATGTTCCCTAAGCATCTCAATTTCTTCTATGTACTGGTGTTGTGGCCTCAAGTCAGGACTTCACACAGGCTAAGAAAGCACTATGGATGCAGATGCACCCTCAAAATCTACCAGCACTGTGCCTACATTTGTGAGTCAGCACACTCATGGCAAGTGTGCTCAACTGCTGACAGCTAAACTTCTGATGGCCACCTCCTGAGTAGCTCATTCCTTGAGCGTGGTTTGTTCTGGTTTGTGTTAGCCAGGCTGAAATTGAGCCCAGGTCCTCAGGCATGGTAGGTAAGTGCTCTGTCTTGAGCTCTCTCCCCAATTCCCTTCTTGTTCTTAATAACACAACATGGCAGATGTAATTTGGATGTGACTATCAAGGTTCACCCATAAAATGACTGGGACCAACCTCCTGCTCTCTCCCTTCTCTGTTCTTCCTTCCTTCCTCTCTGTTTCATTCTGTCTTCCTCTCTAAATCTCTGACTATCTCTGCATTTTCCCTGAGGAGAGGCTGACTCTTTGCAGAGAAAAAGGTTAACAGACAGAGGAGACATCAGTCTTCCAACCTAACTGAGTTCCTGCCTGTTAGCAAGAGAGAGAGAGCCTGAGAACAGATTGTGCTACAGCAGTGTTTCCACTGAGCTTCCAGCCTGGTCAGGAGAAAATATGGTGGATCCTGCAGCAGCACCTCCTGAATTCCTGACACATAGAACCTGAGAGAACTGAAGTTTACATGTTGTACCTAAGTTTGCAGCCATGCAATCATCAGTGGTCACTGGTGCGCTACAGCAGATGTGAGGTTCTGCCCCCACCCCTGTCCCTCGCCCACTCCTCCCCTCCCTTATTCTCACCAGGCCTTCTGTTCTCCCTTCTCATCACTTTCTTGGCTAAAAAAAATTGACTTTGAATCTCTAAATGGTTGGTCCTCTATTCTGCCACACAGACTCAACTCTGTACAGCATTACGGCCTGCATGTCTCTGGTTTATGCATCAGTTCCATCTCAGTGAGGCTGTTCAGATGCCCCCAGGTAGTGACCTTTACCTCTGTGTGCCCTTGCTTTATTGGGATATAGCTCTGGGTCTTCTCTTCCACTACATTCTGCAGTGATTTGTCCCTCTCCTCCAACCTTCCAGCTTCTGGGTGGCTAGTGACATATTGTCCTGTTCTGTGTTGGTGCCAGCCTAGTTCAGCCCAGAAATAAGGTGAGAATTTGAGGCATGTAGATTGAATGAATCATATCACTTTTCCTTTGAGCTACCCAGTGGGTGCCCATGGAATCACTGTGTGTTTGTGTGTGTGTGTGTGTGTGTGTGTGTGTGTGTGTGTGTGTGTTTGTGTGCATGTGTGTGTATATCCCTTGGGATGCTGCTTGAAATCAGTCCTATATGTTTAGGCTCAGGTCCCAGGAGCTTGGGGGCTGCTTTTCTAATGCCTATGGGAGTGGGATGGGTCCTGTGCTAAGAGGTTTTTCTCTTTTGGACTTCTCCCCCATCCTTTTTACTCTGCCCATGTCCTGTGCCTTGGGCCTGGCATTGTCCCTCTCTGGGCATTCGTTGTGAAATGTCCATTTGGAATGAAATAACACACATAGTCCTTTACTGTGTAGATTCTAGCATGCTTCGGGGTGAGGCACTAGAGTGTCACATGGGGTTCTCTTCACCTGGGCACTGTCCCCATCTACACATGCCTGTAATTTGATACCATCCCTACTAAGGCCATCATCTTTGGGTTACCTCACGTTGTCATTGTCACATGCAATTCTTTGGGCAGGGCAAGGCCTGGACTTAGAACTCACCACTCACTGTCACTGATGCCTTGCCCCAAGCCTGTGACACATTATAGGCCTACTTGGTTCAAAGACCATGGGAAAACTTTCAACCATCCATCGAATTCAGGACCTACACCTTAGCTCATACTGGGGCACCCACGTGCTCAGCTATTTCTTTGTGGGAAACCTAGTGGCTGCTGAATCAGTGATCTAAACTCTCCTGCTGCCCAGCCCCGAATGGCAGCACAGTGCAGCCAGGACTTGGGTGAATAACTTCAGCCTGGAGCATTTATAGCTTGGAGCAACCAATCAGCTGGCCTCTGTGAAGGCTGCAGGGGTTTTCACCATGACACAGCAGATCTGTGATTGAAGACCGCACCCCAGCCCCTGAGGAGTCATGTAGAGCTCTTGGGTCCCCACCATCTACCCCAGCCTGGCCAGGAGCCTGGTGGATTCAAGTTCTGGGCTGGTTTTTACTACCTCGAGCTTGATGCCTCTGCTGTTTCCCAGTGCTCATTTCTCCAGCTTGTTTGCCTCGCTGATCATTATGTTTCTTTTCTTATGAACACAGCCCATTCTTAATTGGGCTGTGTTCATGTGTTTTGTTCTTTGAACTACTGGGTAAGAACTAAAACTTATAGGTGGTGACATGCTGAGACTGACTTTCTGTAAATTTATTCTGTCCAGAGAAGAGGACGTGGGCAGCCATATTCATGACATTGCATGGAGATAAACCACAGGGGAATTCAATGGACATGCTGCCTGTGACACTGCACTTTCTATACTGGGTTATAGACTTTCCTTGGAACACACAGTGCCTCACATTTTAATGGTTGTATTAGAACTACAATGCTTTACTTTTGTGATTGTTTTCATGTTAAGCACTCATAAATTAAAATTAATAATTTATCATTGGAAATATCTAAAGAATAAACATGGGTGTGACACTCCCATGGTGCTGCCCTGTAACAAAATAAAGTGTGTTTGTCTCTTTCGTATGAAATGGATATGAAATGACCTACACGTAATTAAACATGGAGCAGTTTTGATGTGTATATGGCTATAAAGCCAGGAACATAATTAACAAAACAAAGAATCATAAGAATTACAAACAATTCCTGAATTATTTTTGTATGCCCTGCCAAGAATACATGCATGACAAATTAATGCAATCTGTCTGGATTTTCCCTTCTCAGACAAGGTGAGATTAAACAGTTACTTACAGCAGGGTAAGGCAGAGTAGAAACACAACTGCAGTGATATGGAAAAGGTAGGAAAGGTAAATTACAAGGACATAGGATGAGTGGTGGCCAGGATATAGTAGGAAGCAAAATAAAAGAATATATATTTGCGTAGTGAGTTGATGAAAATGTTCTGGAAGATGACACTGGTGAAGATTTCACAATATGGAGAATGCACTAAATCGTACCAAACTCATCAACTGAAACAAGAATAAACCCTTAAATTTCATTTACAATAATTCTATCACTCGCATCCCAGAATAGAATAATAATAAATAGAATGATATGTAAATCTGGAAGAGAGGGGAATGGCAGGTGTGGGTCAAGAGCTGCCTGAAGGTAGATGTAAAGAGATGACTCCTGCTGTTGAGCCACCAGGAGATCCAGCTCTGCAGCTGGTGAAAAAAGGAAAACATGTGCCTGCTCTTGCTGTGAGGCCCCAGTTGGTGAGGGAGCTGTAGGTGGAGCTGGCATGAGCACTGCGGGTGCAAATTCAGCATGCACTGGAATTGCCTCTGCAGTTGCAGGAGAAGGAAACATCACTGACTTTCCAGGGACTTCTCAGGGCCAAACCTTCCCACTGCCTGTCAGAGGCAGCTGTGTGCATGAATACAGCCCAATGAAAGCATCCCAGACTGCATCCCCACACTGACTGCTGAGGGGATCATGTTCCTGTGTCTCCCATCATCTGGGCACATTGCTGAGTTCCCTAGCACATTCCTCCTCTCAGAGCCACAACCCACATTCCAGGGCTCCTTACCCTGTGACTTAAGCACCAGGGACTTAGGAGGCTCAAGCTGGTCCATGAGAAGCTTGGCCTGGGACGCCACCTTCGAGTTCAGCTCCAGTGAGGATTCAAGGACAGGAGATGCGGACCTGGAGCAAACAGGGAGGTAGCAAAGCAAGAGGTTTGGCCTCTCTTCTAACACTACCTATACAGGTTACCTTAGGGAGAGTCACATGGGCCTCTAGCCCAGGATGTTCAGTGTGTACTCCCACCCTCTTCCAACTACAGTGTGGCAGTGCGGGCCTTGAGGTCCCTGAGAGGCTGACAGAATGCTCCATTGGAGGCAGTCCTTGCTTATGGGTATGACACCACTCCCTTCTTTAGGGAAACATGACAGTTTCTCCCTGCCCTTCCCCACTGCAGGTCAGCTCAACAAAGGCAAAGACTGATATCTGCCATGTCTTTGCACTCAAGGGCTCAGGGCTGGTGCTCCATGAATATCTGAGAAGTGAGGAGTCATCAATGTCTATCCCGACTTTCTGCAGTGTCTAGGTCAGGCAAAGATCTGCCCAGTTTTCTTGGTCTCTGTAGAACTCCTCCTTACTTGGTCTGTAACCACTTCTAAGGTTGGCCTTCGACACAGAAAGACTTCCTTGATGTGAACAATATCTGTTCTGTTGCCAATTCTGACGCTGTGGCCTTCAAAGAACATCAAAACTCAAAAGGGCAGTGGTTGCACCTGTTCTGCTTACAAGATCGTGGACAATACTTAGAAAAGTGTCTTCACACAGGGTGTCTTCATGTGTATTTTGGCTTGATGACACCCACCCACTTTCCAGTGATACCTGTGGGCCATGAACACTTTGTCATTCCTAAGAATTCCTGCCCTGAGCATACCTTGAAACCCCTAGAGTGACTCTCCAATCTCCTTTCCAAAGAACAGAACAGTTTTCCCCATGTGTGTGTGTCAGTGAGGTGGGTGGAAGGTCATCCCTGGGAATCAGGACAGCCTCCTTAGCAGGTCTTCATGGGGCCAAGACCACAGCTAATCCCTTGCCATGGAGTCCCCATTACATCCTCAGTGACCCTGCACTCTGGATCCATTCAGCACCCCACAGTTCAGTGTTGTAAACAGAGACTGAGGTGCTTGCACATGGCCAGGACTTGAATACACAGGAGGCCAAGTCTCATGGGGATGCTCAGGTGAGAATTTAACTTCCCTGTATCTGAACTAGTCATGGACTCATTGTCTCTGAGTGGCTGGTGGTTGAGTCTAGGGTTATGTGTTCTGCACTTCCTCTTGTCTCTGGGCGCCTCTGGGCACCTCTGTGTGCCATCGAGTCCTGGCCTGAGCTGCTGACAGCTGGTTGTTTCCAGTTGAGCTTCCTGAAGCATCTGGACCAAGTGAACCATCCTCTCCATATGTTCCCTCGTGGTTGCCTGACACGGGGTCTTGATGCTGGTGCCACTAGCCCTGGGAAAGCAGCGTAGCATGTTCCTTGTTCACTCTTTCAAGCCAGCCATCTATGAAGGCGAACTATCACCAGACCACAGTGCATGGTGACCAGAGTATTCAGAGTTCTGTTTGGACATATCACCAAGGAAGTGAGGTCATATGCTGGGGTCCACAGTTGAAGCTCCCCCTCTGATGCCTCCTTTGTTTTTATTGTGAGCTAACCTGTGTCCTCCTTAGAAACAGCAAGTTAAAAAACTAGCAAAATGTGTGTGTTATTAGACTTTTCCCTCCAAAAGATCCTTTCTCGTGAGGATGAGGTGCACAGTTTCTTCATTTAGAGATTTCTCAAATTTTATTTTGACTGTCTTTTCTGGACTTACGTTAGTTTCATTTCATTATCACTAAGGAGCATGGAGATGTTCCCATAATGCCCATAATAATTTTCCTTGAAGGATATGAAATGTTTCATGTTATAACACCCATGTGTCCAGGAAAGGAGGATTCATAGCAAGTTTCACTCACGTTTACTTCAACCACACCCTGTAGTGCTCCATACTCTGACCTACTTTGAGGAGGGAAAGCAGGTGGTGAGGGCAAGGGGACGCTTTGCAAGGCCGTGGACATCATAACCCTGTGCTGATGAGGACCCATGGGCATCCCTCCTGGGGAATTTTTCTCCACATACTGCAGCTTATTGGTAGTGGAGCCAACACACTCTCATGGGGCTGAACCCGCCAACTGCAACTTGTTCATGCATCTGTTACCCATCTACTGATTCCATTTGTTCTGTTTCCAGGTTGGCCCTGGAAAGCCAGCTGCCACAGCCATTCTTATAAACGGTCTTGAGTGGACATAGACTTTTATTTCAAAGAAAAAGTACTTGGATGTGAAATTGCCAGATGATATGTCTTATCTATGATTAGCTTACAAACTATTAAGGTACACTTGCAAGCATTTTTTAGAATCACAGTTAGGTGGTTGTTTTCTTTTTGGTACTGAGGATTGAACTTACGACCTCAGGTTTGCCAAGTGGGCACTTATACTACTGAACCAAATCTCCAACCCTGTTTTCTTATTTTGTTTTGCTTTGTTTTTTTGTGTTTTTATGCTATAATATGTTATGTTATGTTATGTTACACTATGTTTAGTGTTGGTGAGGATTTTGAGTCTCCTTCACTGCATTTTCAGTGCTTTCTGATTTCATTTTGTATAATTCACCTGATAAACTATGACATACCGCATAATCCTGGGTAATTTAATTGGGGAAAATATGTAAAAAGTAAGTGAGAGCCAGGTTTGGTAGTAACCATCTCTAATGCGAGAAGCTACAAGGCTCAGGCAGCAAGATTGCTGTGAGTTGAGGTCAGCCTGGGCTACAATGTGAGTTTAATGAAAGCCTAAACTTCATAGCAAAATCCTGTCTCAAAAATAAATACATAAATCAAAATAAAAGGTACATTTAAAAGGTTTTAAAAGACACAAACCATCTATAAATCAACAAATTAAAGCTTGGTGAATTTTTCTTACATATGTACTTTAGTCAGCACACTGAGCATTAGGTTTACCATGAGGTAGACATTGATCTACTGCCAAGAAGTGGAACTGTTTCAATTTTTTTGACCTTTTAACTGAGATGAATGTAGATATGTTACTGAATATACACTCTTAGGATTAGGAGAGCATAGTATAAAGAGAACTTGATGGTTCTTTTTATTTTAGTACTAACTTTATATATGGAAGTAGGATTTGAGCAAAGGCTTACTATTTTTTGGAAAGATTTTCTTGTCTTATTTTAATGTAACTCAAGTACATATTAATAAGGTCCACATAAAAGATGCTATTGATAAGTCTGTAAAAGAATAAAATACAGAAGAATAATGAGAGAATAACATTGGCTACTGTATTGTGCACAATGATTTCTTAATGATCTATATTTTCATACATTTGTAAAATTTGTTAATCTTTTTACAAATTTTAAGGCATGATCTCACTAAGATTGTGAGATTCCCAGGTGAGGCTTAAACCTTTCCTTATTCAATCTCGCTCCCTCTCCCAAAGTGCTAGGATTGCAAATGTACATTATCTTGAGTTGGTAATCAGCAGGAATTTTGTGCATTCATAGAATGAAATATTTGGCTTTGATCTTTAGACACTTTGCAGAAAGAGTGGGTCTAGTTAAGCTATATATCAACCTCCTAAATGGCAGTTTTTTCAAAGTAAGTAAGATTGAAAATCCCATTAACACTATTTGTAGATTCTCTGTTTTGTAACTGTGGTCATCATGTGCTTCAGAATATCACTGCAAATGCCTTCAGCACTGGGACTGAGATTTGATGTCCTTGAAGCAATTTCTGTTTATTTTTTTTATCCCTCATGGATTTTGATGATTTTTTGAAGTCAAACGACATGAAAAGTGTGAAAGCTAATGCCACTTGGGGCACACTGCCCTCCAGAAAGCCAGGGCAGTGTAAAATACTGTTTTTTCTACTGTTGGACTTCCCAAGTTTTTTTGTTTTGCATTCAGTTTCTATGGATTGAATACTGAGATTTGCACTTAACTCCATGGCCTTCCACATTTAAAATTCTTTTCATTTTCTTCCAGGTTCTGGATAAGTGGCTATATTGCTGAGGCTGTCCTTAAATTTGTGATGTTTCTGCCTCAGCCTTCCAGACTGCTGGCATTACAAGCACACCACCAGACCTGGTTTCATCATAGTGTTGTTAAAAACTCATTGGCTGAGCATGGAATGTTGAAAATTCCTGCAATGCCTGCACTCAGGAGGCTGAGGCAGCAGGATTCCTGGGAGTTCCAGACAAGTCTGCAACACACTCTGAGTTCAGCTTAGGCCATAGGAAAAACTTGATCAAAAACTGAAAAAGAAAAAGAAAGAAAACTAAAGGAAAGGGAAATGAAGGAAAGCGGAGGGGGAGGGGGAGGGGAGGGAAGGGAAGGAAAAAGGAAGAACAAAACAAAATTCCTGATGACTGTATGAGTTTTTCTCTACTGGGCTGGCCTTTTTAATCTGTGGTCCCGTTCTTGCAGTATAGGAGCCTTTTGACTCATCACTTTATTATATACCAGAAAACTATGTTTTTTGTTGCCTCTAACTTTAATGTTTTTTCAAAGGCTATAGGATGACTCTTTCTCCTTCCCTGTGCATTTTCATTTTGTTTTTTCTATCAGTGCCAAAATGGAACTGATATTTTCACAGGAATGGCATTTTAAAAACCTGGTTGTTCTGGGTAGCCTGTACATTATAACAACATGAATTCTTCCCATCCACCATCACAATCTGTCTTTACTTCTCTTAGTGCAACTTCACTCATTGCTTCAATTTCTACAATTTTCCAAGAACAGGTGAGTTTGGTTTAAATTTTACATGAGTATTAATTCTTTTGGATGAATTATGAAATGAATTGTGCTCCTTGTATTTGAGGCTGCAGTTTGTTTGAAGCACATAGATATGAATTGATTATGACATATGGATATTGTACATTGAAACTGACGTTATTTGTCCATTTGTTCTAAAAGTTTTTCAGTGGAGTTTTAAGTTTCTTATATGAAATGCTGTGTCCTCAGGAAACAGAAACATCTCTTATTCTTCCTTTCTGACTTGGTAAACTTTTGGGTTCTTATTGTTGACTAAATTCTAGGAGTAAGACTTGAAGTTGTGTGTTGAAAAGAGTCCAAAACTTCATCTTGTTCCTGACCTGAGAAGCAAATTTTGCAGCTTGTAAGTATCTGAGCATGATGTCAGTGCTAGGCTTGTCATGTCTGCGCTTTGCTGTGCTGAGATTCATTCCTCCTGCACATGGTGTGTGAATGGTTCTTATCATGAATGTATGGTGAACTTTTGATTTTCTCGAAGTGATTTTTCCAAATCTCTTGAGGGGTTAGCTGTGTCTCATGCTGTGAATGTGGCAAGTGACACTGAATGATTTGTGCAAGTGGAACCATTCTAGCAGCACTGAGGGTGAACCCAGTATTCATTGTGGTATTTAAAATTTTCATGTGCTGGTGAATTTAGCTGATGAGCATTTAGTTGAATATTTTTGTGTATGTTCATTAAGAATATCAGCCATTAGAGCATTACCAATTTTTAATGCATTATCATCTGGCTTCATTATCAGGGTGACTTTGTCATCTAAAAGGAATTGGTGGTGGTTCCCTTCCCTTGAAAGATGTGAAAAATGATTAGCATTTATTCTTTTTCAAAATTTTATTTTGAAGATAGTAAAATACAACAGAGCAAACACAACAAAGAAAATCAAGACAATGCAGTGAAATTGGTACAGAACTTCACAGCAGGGCCCATGATAACAGTAATAGATACCATAGTATATCTCATTATCTTCACAGTTGGTCTCCATTCAATTAGTTATAGTGAAATCCAAACAAACACAGAACATTTTAACACCGGTCAAAAGATAATACTGAATAGAGCAAACAATTAATCAGAACACAGCAAAAAATTAAAGACATTTTTTTCAAACACAAGATAGAAAGAAATCCCCTATAGTTTCTATGTTGCACACAGTCATCTTCCCAAGAGATGCTCAGAATTCTGCCTCTCCTTGCTAACCAAGGGTGAGGAAGTGAGATGTATGGCTCTCAGTCATGCACCTGTAGGCTCACGGGAGATGTTGACTGGTTCTCCTCCTGGCTTGCACCAGGGGTGCTGGCCAGGGAGGCAGGAGAATTGTTTTCTTGTTCAGCTGCCTAAGTCCCAACATGGTCAGATCCAGTATTTATGCTCTACTATACACTTCATACAATCATCAGGGCATTTGTCATATCCTGGAATTTGTTGTTATTATTAAGCAGTTATGATTGTTGACTCATTGCCTGTGTTTGTTAATGCTATGTCAAATGGTGTGTTTTCTTCTAAGGGTGTGGGTCAGGGACAACATAGGAGATCATGCACTGATTAAGGATCATGTCACATTTTACTTAGGTGTGTAGCAATTTACTTTTGTATCTTCAAACTACCCCTACAGCATATATTTTTGTGAGTAATCTGTTAAGTTATTTAGTTTTTAAAAGCATACTGTTGCAGGGTGCAGTTACTCCTGGAGGACACTGGGGCAGGCTAGGTCTAGGTCTCTTATTTCAGGCTTTGTACCATTACCTGCCTACAGTTTCCTCACCTTCTGACCTGCTGCCTAAAAACAAATGTCTTGCTCCACAGCTGTGGCGAATTCATATGTGGCAGTTGAGATCTCACCTGGGTGGAAGACATTCAGTCAAGGTAGGCTCTGAAACATGCTGATAGTCTTGTAAAGAGCTCCCCTTAGTGAGCTATGGGGCCTCAGGACTGCAGGGAGGAGCTTGAACAGCAGGGCCACAACAGCCCTCTCTTATCCAGCATGCAGAGTATGCTTTTTGCTGAGAAGCTGACTGATGGATCAAGAGTCCTGGACCTGAGACTTTCTTGCCCATGGTACACTAGTAGATGCTGTGGTGTCCTCCACATCTGCATGGTCCATCTTCCTCCTACTTTGAATTTCCACAGAGATCTGAGGAGCCTTAGGCTTCCCCTTCCAGGCTCCAACTCTATGGTGAGTTTTAGTGTGAATTTTATGATCAGGAAATTCAATTTATATACATTTAACCTGGAAATTCCACTTCTACGGCCTCATTATAAAAAATGAGATTGATAGACACCCATGAACACTTCTTATTCAGTTATGAGTATGGATAGTTAGAATCCATGAATGTACCACATCACAGCTGCTGAGTCAATTATACAATTATAGTCACAGAAAATGCTGAAAGAAGGACATGTGCTAAGCCATGTCCTGGATCGTACCTGACATGATAGAAGAGCTCAAAGCCTAGCCCTCTCTCCACCCAGGAATGAAGAGACCCAGGCCTGAATAGCAGGAGAGGACAGAAGAGAGGAGCTCCTGGAGAGCAGAGCACTGAAACTGGGGGGAAGCCTTTTTTGGTGTTTTTTCCAGTTTTCCATTCCACTGCATTATTTTTAGTGTTCTATTCAATATTCCTTTTATTCAAATCCGTTAATATTTAATTGTGGCTAATTTCTTGAATAGGTAAGTGGAAATGGATGATTTAATTTCATTTTATATACTGAAAGTTATGTACAGTACAGACACTTTAAATTTCACTGTAAATATAAAATAAGGAGGCTTGGTATTCAGCAAGCCAACACATCACTCATGACTAACTTCTAAAAATCCCAACACATAAAGCCATGAGGATCCTGCTGTGGTGGGTGTCCCTGCCCTTCCTACCATAAAAGCCACCATGCTGACCTGTGACTGCTACTGCCATAGGACAACAAGAGATTTGCTTCAGTGTCTATTTTTCCAGCAAGCAAGTCCTGAATCTCCTGCTTTCAGGCAGCACAAGGACTGTGCAGCTTGCACAGGAGCCTAGCACTGCCTGCCTTACACCCTTTTCCCCCACCTCATCCATGCTGCAGCCCTGCAGGCAAGGAAAGGCAGAGCAGCCAGGATGCAGCAAAAACTCTGATTCCTCAGCCCCAGAGGCCTCAATTCCTGGGTCCTGATCTCAGCCTCCACCAGAATTCAGGTGCTATCCTGAATTCATCTGGCTTAGTGGGCAGGGCACCCACTCTGCACCTCTGAGGATGAAGACCACGAAGACCACTGTCTTCAGTGACCCTTCTACTCTGCAAGTTTTGCTCCTATCTTTGAGACTGAGGCAGTGGCATTGGAACAAATCACAATATTGTCATTACATTTATATTTGTTGTTATTTTTTTCTGGCTTCTTTGTTTATTTAAGCAGATATTTAGAACTGCATTTTGTCAAAAACATTTCCTTGTCTTTTCACTCCCAGTTAACAGAAGTTTTTACCGATTTCTACTGTAGTTCACACCCTATGTGCTCAAGTGGATTCTGAGAATCCACTCTCCAGCTTGGTAGAATGAGGGAAGCAAAGCAGAAACTGAAGTTGGGGACACTGCTGTGCCTTCCAGCATTTTGTACAGCAATCCCTGACTCATGCCTGTTTACCCATAACATATGGGCTTCAATACCAACTGAATCTGCCACTGACAAATGAGTTTCCTACATTTACTTCAAACAATCTCATTTCCCCTCAAGTTGCTAAGCACATGGACTAAGGATTCTTACACCCAAACTTCAAAAATAATTTCCAGTAAACAAGAGACTGCTACCCATCCTGAAATCATGATGGAATTTTATGTAAAGACATAGTCTGATCCACACCCAGGCAATCATGAGCTGAGAGGGGTGGAGATGGCTTGTGCAGATAGAAACACCTTGAAATTGTCAACCAGCAGCAGCATCAAGCAGGGAGCACAGCATTGAACCCTCACATTTTGGGTGATGAAATCATCGGGTGGGTTTTGCCTTGGGTTTACTGAGGTGGCTCAGTAAATTTAGATTGCTGTAGTGCAGTGCCAAAGGGAAGTCATGTCCATGTAGCATTTATTTGGAGTTATTCTTTTGCAATTTTGAAACCTTCGTGCATGAGATTTCACACCTCTATCTTTGCAGAATCACCCACAGGCATTATTTCCATGATTTATAAAGGGTCAGTTTACTTACACAACATACAGAATTCTGTTCTCAGCCTTGTTTTTCTCAGACTTGTGCATTTTCAAACATTTCTTCAAAAGGAAGCTAAATGATTTAGTTTGAGCAAACTTCAATTGTGTTGCAGTGCTCCTGTGTGATGTCCTTGCTGACAGACCTGAAAAGGAAGTGAGGTGGACTTGCTGGGGGTTCAGCTCCAGAGGGATACTCTACTCAGGGTGTCAGTCAGAGCTGCCCCTCACCTGACTGGCCACTCTGGCATCCAAATGCCCTTGCTCGGTGTTGTCCCTGGTGTTGGGAAGAACTGGTTTGCAGTGTAGACTCCCAGTGCACTGGTTAACACATGAAAAACCTTGCTGTGCTATGAGTTTTTCACGCCTAGAACTGCACCTCAATGGCCCTGCCCAGAGTTCCCTCCAACAATCATGCATGGCCTTCTCCAAACAGCTCTCCTGTGCATGCCCTACATGAAGGCTAGGGAGGGTCCCAGTTCCTTCCTGCTTCAAACAGTACTATGAATCAAACTCTTGAAAAGAAATCTTGAAAATTTGTGTGGCATTCTCTGTTGGAGAAACCTCTCTTCTTAGTCATGTGAGGTCTAAGGATGGCTCTGTATATAGCTGTGATGGGAGCTATGGGACAGGACTCTGCTCTGTCCCCAATGTTCTCTTCAGTGCTGCTCAGCTCCTGCCTTAAAAATGTGTCATTGGATGGCGACACAGCACTTCTCAGTGATTTGTGCCTGGGTGAATCTACTTTGGGAGGCTGAATGTTTTGTGCACCTGTTGGCCACAAGTGGTGATTTCCTTTTGAATTACAAGACTTTCTCACTTCTCTCACATGGACTGGTGAGACCTCTTTTACTCTGATAATTCAAACCCCGGGAAGGTGAAACACTTTCATCACCAATCACAGCACTAAACATTGAACCAATCACAGATGCTTGGTTTAGCTGCCTCTGTGACTTCATGAGGCTTTGGTGGGGACACCCAGATACAAACCATAACACCATCGAAAGTAAATCCTCTGAAGATGCCCATGCTTTGGACTAGAAGATAATTCCTTGCCTTAGTCCAGGTTTTATCTTATTTTATTTTATTAATTCATTTTTATGACTCTCACTGTGTAGTTCAGGCTGGCCTTCAATTCACTATGTAAATTAGGTTGACCTAGAGCTTGCAACAATCCTCCTGCCTCAGCTTCCTAAGTGCCAGGATTACACGCATGTACCATCACACCCAGCTATTGATTATTAAGCAGTATTTATTGATTTACTTGAGTCAACTCAATTTAGTTAACTTTGTTATACTTAAGTATACAAAAATGCTAATAAATGTAATAAAATTCCAGCCCAATGTAAACAACTTAGCAACTTAGCAAGGCTCTTTCTGGGAATAAATTATGATAAAAGGACCAAGGCACTGGATTCAATCTTCAGCACAGCAAAAAATAAATAAATCTATAAATAAACAAAACTTTGTATAAAATAATCTATAAATAAACAAAACTGCTTAGAAATAAATCTATAAATAAAATTGCTTGTTAGTAAATCTATAAGTAAATAAACTTTTGTGGATAGCTGAGATGAGAAGTGATTTGAAAGCAATTTTATTTCATTATAATTGACATACAATGAACTTACAGGTTTAAATACAAAATTGGATGAATCTTGACATGGGCCAGGGATATATCTCAGTGGCAAAGTGCTCCTTGGCAAGCACAGGGTCCTGAATTTTGTTCATGGTGTCAAAAATAAACAAAACTTGTTGGGAGCCGCAGCCCCGAGCCCGGTCGCCTCACTTGGTGGACGTGAGGCCTGTAGTAAAGAGTAAAGCCTGAGGTAGATTACCCCTCCCATCGAGCACGTTAGTTTCCTGCTTACCGCGTAAGCAACCCGCTCAACAATATAGTCTGCCTGGCAACTGATGATGTTAGCCAATCAGCTTGCCTTGCTTACTTTAACATGATTGGACACTGTATCCGTATATATACTGGTGCCACCCCTGGGGGGGGAAGAAGAAGCCCGGAAGTAGAAGCCCAAAAGGAGCCGCGGGGAGCGGACCAAAGGAGGCTTCGGCTGGGAGCGATCCCAGGGCAGGCTGTACGGAGAAGGAAAATAAAAGAAAAGGTTGTCCACTGCCAGACTTTGTCGTGTGTCCTTCCTGCCGGCTGGGGGCGACATCGACAAAAACTAAAACTAAAAACAAACAAAAATCCTCTAGGAGTCTTGTCGTACATGAGCCCCTTGAAAATCGTCACCAAAGCAGTGATGTATACGTCACCTTCACATTTTCCTTATGGCTCCTTATAATTGCTTCCTTCCATTCTAAGCAATGTGTCTGCTTTTTGTCTCTGGGAAACACTTTGTATTTTCTAGAGGTGACAGGTCTGTAACCACACAGGATGCAGGAGGTTTTTGTTTTTGTTTTGGAGAGAGCTGCTAGGATTTATTCAATTCTCATAACCATGTTAGGTTTCCCAAGTGCTGCTCCTTGTCAGTGGCTGAGCCATGACATCCCACGGTGTGGATGAACCACAGATCCTCATGTGTCCATCACCTGAGGCCCTGTGTGGTGTTTCCAGTTTTGATCTCAAAAATAAAGTTGCTGTAGTCATTCTTGTGTTTGTATAGCTGTAGCACTGATTTACAAGGGGAAGATACTCAGTGTGAAGTTGAATATTTCAGGTCTTGCATGTTTAACTTAGAACTTGTTTAACTGTCTTTCAAGTAGTGTTTCAAAGCAGAGTAAAGATTTTTGGCTCTTCCTGTGAGTATTTTTAAACCCTGTTCTTTTTAAAACTCTTGTTCATTTATTTTTCAGTCTTTTTCAGTTCATTTTATAAAATGTACCTAAGGAAAGTTTATTTCTGTTACATAAAATTCAGCATTTTTTTTACTTTGGATAGAATTTTAAAGGTGGAAAAAACCCAAAATACTATATATATATATATATATATATATATATATGCACACATATAAATCACCTATAATTTTAACATCGCCAAAGTTCTGCTATGTTATGATTGACTTCATTGTTAACTTGATTGGCTTGAGAGCTGTCCAAGGGATTAGTAAAGTGTACTTCTGGGCTCATCTGTAGGGGTCATGGAGGAATGATGCTAAGTACTCCATCTGGTCTCTGGCTTCTTTCTCCCTGGTGCTGTCCCTCTATTCTGCTTCTTGACCACCATGGACTGCTTAAGCAGTATACAAGAATATAAATATGAGATAACAAACTGTAAGAATTATACAACAAAAACAGTGGTTCTCTGCTCTGTTCCACACTGACTACCACTGTTGCTATTGTCTTGAACATGTACATTCTCTGACCTTGGGACCTCACCCCAGAATATCTTTCTTGAGTTCCCAAAGCAGGCCAACAAGTGTTCACACAGTGCCCATGAACAGTCCATGTAACCTTCAGCCAATTGTTCTGCATCTCCAAGGTGTACATGGCCCTTTTGTGTTCTCCCCATGACTCTGCAAATGGCCATTCTAATCTTACTTTGTAAATCCTTTATGTGTGACACATACACAGGTACACACACACACACACACACACACACACAAATTAAAGCTGACTCTCTAGTGAACCCTGACACAAACTGCTTCTAGCAACCTGTGCAACCTCCCATGAATAACTTCATGCCTCACTCATGTGAAAAATCCAAAGCAGAACTGTAGCAGTGCTGTGCCAAGTATGGGTTAGTTAATGGAGGTGTTGGTATGAGGCCCACTGGGTTAAAATTCTGTCCACACGTTTGTCATTGGAAAAGGTATTAAATGTTGGTGTCTCGGCTCACACAGCTATGAAAATGAAAATAATTCATAACCCCTACTCTTGTAAGAATTAACATATGTCAAGCACCTCAGAGAAGCCCTGGCCTTACACCTGTGTTACATATGTTTGTTAGTGTGTTATATTAGCATGTAAACATATTTTTAAGTTATGAAGACATCATACTATTGATACCAAAAGCACTCATTTCTCTGTAATAAAAGAAGGGCAACAGTGCAAATAACAATGGCATCTGAGCACTTGCTATATGGTAAGAACCATGGGAAGAGCTCTGCAGGGTTTTCATTGGATCTTCACAGCAGTGCCAAGAGATGAGTATTGTTTCATCACAGTTTTTTTTTAATAGAAAAAAACCACATAATATTTCAAAGCAAAATAATACAAGAATAAGAACAGTGGAAATTGAGGCTCCCAGAAGAGAGGCAGTGTACCTAAGGTGTCAGGCCTGGGAAGATTTGAGTCCAGACATCTATAAATTCCAAGCCTCAGACTCAGTCCACTCCTCTGCTTCTTCTCACAGCAAGCCTGGGGCTCAGTCTCCCTGAAGCTCAACCTGCAGCCACACCCAGCATCATAGAAACCCTAACCCCCACTGCCACGCCCACCGCCTCATTCTTGCCTCCTGGAGGGCTCTGCACCTCCTGCGTCCCAGCTTCTGGCCCCGCCACTCACATCGCTTGGCCCCACCCCCCTGGCCGCCACCAAGATTACACTCCACCTGGACCAACCTGGAAGGCCCGCGCCCAGGGATGGTCCCTAGCCACTGGCCTCCGCATCCCACTCAGTCCCACCCCGCCCCCGGCCTCGTTTCACAGGGGATGCACGGAGTGGCCATTTTGCCGCTAGCGACCCCTTCTGGAGACCTGAGCACTCTTCCTTCCTTCCTCCATCTAGGCTGTGGCTGGGCTGGGACTGGGGTCTGGGCCAGGTAGGTGGGCGGCAGGCAGTGTTGAGTGGCAGCGCGGCCCGGTGGCCTCGACTTTAGCAGCACAAGTGTTCTGGTCAGGTGTCCAGGGAGGCGGTGGGTGCGGCCCTGGGGCGACCTAGCCTCAGGTCTTCAGGGCCCTCCTTTCCTCCCTCCTCTCCCTCGGGGTCCCCTTGGCCAGGCCTGGCACGTGGCCCGAGATCCTTGCTCCCCTCCCCCAGGTGCTGTTGGAAGCCCAGCCCTGGTGTGGGACCTGTGGGCAGGGCAGCTGGGGGTCTCACATGGCCTCTGCTCTCAGTGAGCTTGAGCTGAGCTGCGGACATTTACCCCAATAGGACGATTTTATTCCACTTGGAGCTCCTCCCTGCAGAGACTGAGAGAGGACCTAGATGTTAAACTAAGACAGTTGTTATTCTACATGCATATGCTTTGTCTCCAGTCCATTCCATTGATAAGGGCTTTCTGCTTGTTTTCATATTGGTGCCTCTTGGTGTTTAAGCTTTGTGAGGAGTCTGGATGTGGCATGGGGCTTTGAGGGATGAGGAAGTGTGATCAGCAGTTTAAAAATTTAAATCCACAAAAAAATAATTCACCCACATTGTTGAACCTGATGCAGAATACCCATCTTGTCCGTATTCGGCTGTCTCTAACCATACTCCCCAGTTCTGCTCATATCATTTATGTATTTGCATAGTGTTGAATATTTATATTATATGCATAGGTAGAGTTTTACTTAGTTATCCTGTTACTGACCATGTACACAAGTCTAGTTCCTCTTAGAAAAACTGCATTGAGCATATATCTTTTTTTCTTGGGATAAATTCCAGACATTGAAAATAGTAAATCAAAGTTCTGTGTTCTTTCCCTGGTACTTGATATGAATTGCTTCGTAGACAGGGCATGTTAACAATAGACACCTTGCAAAATTTAGGTATTTGCCCAATTATCTGGAGAAATTTGGAGTTCAGCAAGGTGTTGAGTCATTTTCTGTACCAGATGAGAGGCCACACAACCTCCTGTTGGATTTTATTTTTAACTGATGTACCATGTTCATCCTTTTGTATTGATTCTGTTTTATTTCATTTGGTTTTATCCTCTTTACAATTAAAAAAAACACACTTTCTGGCAAGGCATGGTGGTGCATGCCTGTAATCCCAGCACACAGGAGGGTTAGACACAAGGATCACAGGGAGTTGAAGGCTAGCCTGAAATATTTGTTGAGTCAAGGTCAGCCTGCAGTACATAGCAATACCTTGTCTCAAAGGTAAATAAAACAAGCAACCAATTTTTACTCTTTTTAATTTTAATGTAGCACAGGTAGATATTAATAAATAATGAAAACACTTTTATCAATGGATTAATATTTTTTGTAACAGAATAGTGGTTAATACACCGTGTTCAATGATCCCAGGGATTCCTGTATGAGCTATATGCCCAGGCACTTTAAAAATTCGTTGGTTTCTTTTTTTTTAAATTTTGAGATAGTATGTAAATAATTTACTCAGCTCTCCAAGTTGGGTTTAAACTTGTGGTCATCCTTCCTTCCCCTCCCAGACTGCTGGGAGTACAGGTATAGGATATCCTCCTTTAGTAATTCACAATAATTATGAATGTTTGTGAGGTAACATGTGCTTTTGATCTATGGCTCCTTTGTAGAAAAAATCAATCTAGTTAATGTGTCTACCATGTGTCTACCACCTTACTAACCTACAAATACTTTCACAGTGACTGCAACTGCAAATCCCATTGTTTACCAGATTTGAAAGCTATCCTTATTAACTGTGGTCACCATGCAGTTTAGTAATCATTGAAAATTTCTTCTCCATTGTTAATGAGACTTTGTATTCTTGGATGAAAATCCTCCTTTCCCCATCCTTCATGGAACTGATCATTCTTTAAAATCAAAGTGCCCAAGAAAGATGTGGAGACTCAAAGCTGCTTGGGGCACACTGCTCTCCAGAACGACCAGGTGATGGTGTTCTGCAGCCCTTCAGCTTACTCCCATTTTTTCCTTAACTCAATTCTGGGAATTGAATGCAGGGCCTTGCACTGAACTACAGTAAATTCTGTTTTTAAATTTCTTTTTTATTTTGAATCAGGCTTTGCATAAGAAAGTACACTGCTGAGACCCCAGTTCTTAGGCATACATACTTACATGTCTGTCTGTGGACACACATTGATGTAAGAGACATTTCCTTTTCAAAACCATGATCCTCCATGTACACATCCTTCTCTCATCAGTGTATTAATTCGTGATCAGATTCCTTTTCCTCTTTCCTTGTGGTCCCAGAGAGACTGAGCTCAGCATCCCTGCAGCTTTCCCTGGTTCTCATGACCCACTCTGATGCTTGAACTCTCTATGTGGAGTGTAGCAAGGCTCCCAGTGTCCTCCTGCTTCAAACACTGCTGTGAACCACAGTCTTAAACAGAAAGCTTGAAAAGTTATGCGGATCTCTGTGTGGGATAAATCTCTGTTCTGAGCACTGCAAGGTCCGGGGACACCTGTGTAGAGCTGTGATGGGAGCTACTGGACAGGGCTCTTCTCTGCACACCATGTTCTCCCCAGTGATGTTCAGCACTTGCCTTAAAACCCGCCATCAGATGGGGACCCAGCACATGTCAGGGATGTGTGCCTGCAGGAATCAGCTTTGGGACACTCGGCGTTTTCTACATTTGTTTACATGTTGTGATTCTCTTTTGAAATACAAGAAGTATTCATCTCTCACAGATGGACTCATGACACCTCTTTGTCACCTCTAATACAAATTAATTATCTGTAATACAAATTAATTATCTGTCTGCTGCTTGTAAGTAAAGATTTCTTATTGTGGATTCTACATTATTCTTGTTTCTGTTTTTCAAATGTAAGGAATCAGATCTTTCTCTTTCCCTTGTATCACTGAAATCATGGGAAAGCTTTTCCAACACGGAAAGATGAGTAAATACTCAATACATTTTACCTGTACACTTTGGTCTACCTGGGATTTTGTCTTCTATCAAAGAGCAAAGCAGCCAGTCTCTTCTAGGAATATTTGGTCAACATAATCTGATGCATGAATATTAAAGACCCACAGTACTAAATTAGAGAGTGAAAAAGTCAGAGTGGGTGGGGAGTAGCAAGAGAGAACAAGGATATGGAAGGGTCCCAAAGTGAGCAGAGTGCTGGAACTCAATGGATGTGGAAATTGTACAAATTAGTGATGGGATGACATGCTACTGAATTGAATATGTTGAAATGCATGATATCTTAACTTTTAATTAAAATTACCTTACAATTTGATGTTGAGAATAATTATAGACATAGGAATAAAAATCAAAACTGAAAGAAATACAAGGGGAGGGGTTTCAAGGGGAGGGGTTTCAAGGGGATGGGAAGGTAAAAGCAGGTTCTTTGCAGGACTTGGCCCTAAGTAGAGTTCAAGACACCTGTCATGGTGCAGTAAAAGTGCCAGTTATGGAATTCCTTAAGACAGGGTGCCTGACCTTAGTTTTCACTTTGATCCCAGAGCTGGTGAAGTCACTGGAGGTGCAGATGACCAAAGCTCTGCAATTGGGACTTGGGGTTAGTCAGGTACCAGCCCTGCATCAGCAGAAGGAGAACAATCACCAACTGTCCTTGCTCCTTGCAGGCCCCAGAACTTCTCAGCAAAGTTTCTCATTCATGTTGGATCAAATCCACCCCAGCAAAGTTTCTCATTCATCTTCAATCAACTCATTTCTGCATGCCTCAGGGTTGCATGAGGTCCCAAGGCTGGCAGTCTTTCTCCTTTTCAAATGTTCCATGCACTACCCAGAGGCCCACAGGCCAAAGTCAAAACCTTCTGAAGGCAGTGCTTAGTTTTAGTGAGCTCAGGTTGGTCCAATTCAGCTGAGACATCTTGTGGAATTTGACACCAGCCTCCTGCTCTAGTAGCAGAGAGCCCAGCCCAGTCTTCTCACTGCCTTGAATGGGACAGTGCTGGCCCAGGAAGCCTTCCCCTGCTGATAGCAGTCTCTAAAAGTGCTGTGACCACCTGTCCTCCACTCTTTAGGAAAGCATGAAATCCATCTTCCTTTCCCACCCTCGTGGTGTTGTCTCTGTGAGAAAGAGAATGGTGTCTGCAGTGTTAATCTATTTGTGCTTACTCTACAGGGTTGGTGCACTGTAAATATCTGTGAAGTGAGTGGTCAGAGGGAGTGTGTTCTGCCTGCCATTCCTTCATCTTCAATTCATACAGTGATGCATCATTCCATTATGTGTGCCATCTGGGGACACCTCTTCCCCTATTATGTGTTCACATATACAGAGGCCAGGAAATTAGGCACATTCACGGTAATGTGGGTAGTACCTGATCTGTTCTTTAGAGGGACTTGTGTCCTGGATAACATGGAATCACCAGAGAACACTGGCTACATTTGCTCTGGTCATTGCATCATGGTCACAGCCTAGTAAATTGGGGGTTAAAGGCACTCACCATCTCCTTTTATGATGTCTCTGTGAACCCATATCCTGTGGTATCCCCCCAGAGACTCCTGCTGTGGATACCATGGAAGAACATGGAACGACTCTCCAGTGTCCTTCAAAATGAAGAGAACAGCTTCACGCAAGTGACAGATCCATGGTAGCAGGCAAGGCTTCCCCAAGGCTAAGAAAAACCAGCAGTGCTGGCAGGGTCACAGCTCTGAGGGGAAAGCTCTGGGTTTAGAACCAAATCCTCCTTCTGACTTCCTAAGTAAACCTAGACAAGACACCAAGCCTCAAGTCTTTCACAGAGTGTCCCCATGCACTATAGAGGTCATCCTGGCACCTACTTCCGAGGGACATTATCACCAGTCTGAGATGACAATTGTAATGCCTGTTGGCTAGTGTCTTGTGTACATAGTGTACAGAATTAGACGTTAAATCCAGGAATGGGTGCGATGAATTTGGAATACAGTGCTGCCTGGTGGTAGAAATGACACTGACCTATTGGACATATTCCCTGGTGGCATTGTGATGGGGAAGTTCTTCAATTCAATCATCTTTATGTTCCCTAAGCATCACAATTTCTTCTATGTACTGGTGCTATGGCTAGAGTCAGGACCTCAAACAGGCTATGCAAGCACTATGGATGGAGTTGCACCCACAAATCTTCTGGCATTGCTTCTACATTCACACCTGTGTGAAATAGCACTCCCATGACCTGACTCCTACTCAATAGCTGACAGATGACCTTCTGATGCCAAAAGCTGAGTGGCCATTCCCTACATTATGGGCCTCACTTAGTGAATTATTTTTATTATTATTATTATTTTTAGTGTTGTTATTTTGCATTAGCAGAGCTGAAATTGAGCCCAGAGCCTCATGCGTGGTAAACAAGTACTCTACACTGAGGTCTCCCCAGCTCCTGACTCACTCTTAAATAACTGAATATGGCAGACATCATGTGATGCGAATACTAAGGTTCAAGCATTAAAATAATTGTGATGCATCTTCTGTTCTTTCCCACTTATGTTCTCTCTTACATTCTAGTATTTATTTTTCTCTCTCTCTCTCTGCATCTCTGGGTGTGGGGAAGCCAATGCTGTCTCTGAAGCTTGCAAGAGGAGAGGCTGATGAGCTTTGAGTGAGAAAAGGGAAAACAGTCCAAAAGGCATCAGGCTTTTGCCTTGGGTCCTGCCTGTAAGCAAGGGACAGACCCTGAGAGCAAATTCTGCCATAGTGCCATCTCACCTAAGCCTGTCTTCACAGAGATATGATGGTAACAGACCCAGCAAATGCTCCTGGATTCCTGATACACAGCAACTCTGAGAGAACAGAGTTTATCTCTTATATGAACTGACCTGTCTTCTATCACATGTGTCTTGTCACATTTTCAAAATTTATGTAATGACTGGACAGAATTTGACCTCTCTGCCTTCTTTCAGCAATCGTAATCATTAAAGATTATGTACAGTGCGATTACTGTACAGTGTTTTCCTATGGATTTTCTTTAGTAGCTTCTCACTTCATGGTTTTCTGTGGTTTGTTTATTCATTCAAATGTTATTGGATATTCACATTGCAGTTTTCAGTTGTTGGAAACAAAGTTCATGTGAATACCTTTTAAAATTCTCTTCATGACATAGAGAAGATTGTATGCACAGAATCCTAAGATAGTCAGATGAGTTAATCTGAAATTAACTGTCAAAATGATATCTGAAATGAATGTACCACAAACAAGAGAGAAGAAATTTCCTTTGTGCACTTCCTCACCAATACCAGTGTGTTTTGCCCAAAAAAGAAAGTCTGCTTTTGTGCTCTTCAAAACATAAACAGGGTTTCTCTTGTGGAATGAATATTTGCTTACCTGATAATTGACAATGATAGGAGGCATGTAGAAACTGGGAAGCATTCATGTGACTGCCAAGGACATGTTGAAGGTCTTAGAAGTGATAGAATTGTGAATCCCATGGAGGACTTGGAATCACAGCTGGCTCCTGTTGAAGTCACACCACATGACCCAGGGAGTACTGACTTCTCCTGAAGTTAAGGCCCAATGACTAGGATCGTCCCTGTGAGAGTTCCTTGGTATTGCATGACAGGCCTACTACTTGACAGAAGATGGAGGTGAAGGAGCCCATAGCCCAAGGAGAGGGACTCAGGGGACTTTTCCTCTCTCTGCATAATACATGTGTACAATCCAGACAGCTTTGGAATATGGCAGCAGCTGAAAGAGTTAAAGCAAAATGTGAGTGAAACAGTCCCAACATGGGTGTTATACCTATTGGAAAATGACAAAAAGAAAAGGCAAAATGCAATCTTAAACATCTATTCCATCAGGAGCAAGACCAATCTACATTGAAATAGAGGACTTTAAAAGTCATAAATCAGAAATCTCAAAAGATAGCAAATGAAGTAAAGAAAGAAATCTATAATGCTATAGAGGAAATCGAATTAGAAATAATGTCTAATGTAAAGAAATAACAACTATAGTAAAGTAGTTGCTCAACATAGCTAGAGAAGAAATAGATAAAACAAAAATACAGGAGCATGGTAAATTGAAACTATGAATGAGCAATGTAGAAAACAAGCAGAATCTATGAAACATATGCAAAGAGATAGTCAAGCAACAAAAAAATATCTTGAAAGCTGGCAAAACCATTTAAATGAAGCAGAGGATATAATTTCATAATTTTAGGACATTATTGCAGTTAGTGATCATGAATGTGTAGAACATATAAAAATAACAAAGCATCATGAAATGACAATCCAGCAGCTTCAACATGATGCCAAGAGGAGCAATGTAAGACTAATAGACATCAGTGAAAATGCAGGAGTCAATGCAAATGACATAACTAAGATACTCAAATAATAACAGAAAAATTTCCAAACATGAGGAAAATTCTGATATACAAATAAGAGACACACAAAGTGCCAAACAGTCACAACAAACATGTCTATGCTCAAATATATAATAATTAAGATCCAAGACATACAGCATAAAAACAGAATACTAAAACTGTTAGAGAAAAGACACAACTCACCTGTCCAGGAAAGACTATGATTACTATTAAGGCAAACATTTCAGTACAAACCTTCAGGTAAATATGATCTTGGAGTGAAAAATTTCAAGCCCTAAAAGAAAACAACTTTCAACCTAGACTGATGTACCTAGAAAAAGTGTCTTTCAAATTTAATGGAGAAACAAGATACTTCGATGACAAAGAACAACTGAAGAAATTCATGTCCACCAAATCAACCCTAGAAGGATTACTGAAAGAGATGCTAGATAGAGATAAAAATGACCACAATCTCCAGAACAACAGAAAGAAATGACCAGGCTCGGCAAGAAATTGAACAAGGGAGAAAAGCAGGAAATCAGCGACAGGAATACAACATGGCAAAGTCAAGTCAGTACATATCAGTGATATCCATAAAAGTAAATGGGCACAACTCACCTATAAAAAGAAACAGGTTGATAGAGTGGATCAAGAAACAGAACCCCACAATATGCTGTATAGAAGAAACACATTTTACTCAAAAAAAAAAACTTCATAGATTATAAGACAAAAGATGGAAAATATTTTTTCCATGAAACAGGAACCCAGAAAAAGGCAGGATAGCTATTCTGTTTGCAGAAAATGTGAACTTTAAACCTAAAATGTTTAAAGGAGATAAAGAAGGCCACTACATATGTGTAAGTGAGAAACTACAAGAGAAAGAGTTACATATATACATATATATATATATATATATATATATATATATATATATGCATAAAATACAGGAGCACCCAGCTATATAAGACAAATACTAATGGACATGAAAAACCAAACACAAGTATATAATTGCAATAGGAGACCTTAACACCTCACCGTTAGAGATAGATCAACGAGACAGAAAGTCAGCAAAGAAATAACATCACTGAATAATACCTGTGAGCAAATGGACTTGATGGATGTTTACAGAGTGTTCCACCCAACCACATCATAATTTATATTAGAATATACATTCTTCTTAGCTGCACATGGGACCTTCTCTGAAATAAATCATATATTAACCCATACAGCATGCTTAACTAAATGCAAAAGGAACAAAATTATCCCATGCATAAAATCAGACCATATCTCAATAAAATTGGAAATCAATGGCAAAAAAGTGCAAAGCATTCATATACACGGAAATTAAATAACAATTTTCTGAATAACCAGTGGTTTACAGATGAAATTAAAGGGCAAACAAAACAATACTTACAATACAATGAAAACACAGATACAACATACTGTAACCTATGGAACGCAATAAAAGCAGTCTTCTGAGTGAAATATATAGCAATAAATAGTCACATGAAGAAAACGGAATGAACAGAAATAAGTAACCTAATCCTACATCTCAAGTTTCTACAAAATGAGCAATTCAAACCCAACATTGATAGAAGAGAGGAAATTGTAAAGATTAGAGCAGAAATTAATGCAATTGAAATTAAAAAATGTTACAAAGAAGGAATCATCTGGGGTTTTTTTTTGAGAGAATAAACAACCCCCTTGCCAGCCTTATCAAGAAAAAGAAAGAATAAACTGAAATCCACCCAATAATGACTGAGGAGAGGGAAATGACTACAGATTCCATGGAAATTGAGAAGATCATGAATATCTACTCAGAAAATTTCTATTCACTTAGAGTGGAAAACACAAAGGAAATGGACAGATTTCTAACAACATGAACTACCAAAGCTCAATGAAGAAGATAAAACAATTTTGAATAACCCAGCATCAGCTACTGAAATTGAAAAAGATTTAAAAATTTACCAACCACCAAAAGCCCAGGTTCTGATGGATTCATGGCTGAATTCCATACAAAGTTTAGAGAAGACCAATACTCCTTAAACTCTTCAATGAATTGAAAGAGAAGCAATCCTCCCTAACTTCATTCTTGGATGCAAGTATCCCTCTGATACCAAAAATCAGAAAAAGACCCAACTAATAAGGAAAACTATAGGCCAATCTCACTAATGAACATTTATGCAGAGATTCTCAATAAAATATTGGCATATAGAATGCAGCAAATCATCAAGAAGATTATACACCATGACCAAGTTGAAATACAGAAATGGTTCAAAATATGCAAATCAATAAATGAAATACTCCACATCAACAGAGCCAAAAATAAAAATCACATGATCATCTCAAAAGAGGCAGAAAACACTGTTGATAAAGTCCAAAACCTGTGCATGATGAAAAGCCTATGGAAAGTTGGAATAGATGGTATCTACCTTAATTTCATAAAGACCATTGATGACAAATCTACAGCCAACGTTATACTAAATAGACAAAAATTGAGAGCCTTCACACTAAAATCAGGAAGAAGACAAAGATGTCCACTATCAAAACTCCTATTCAATATAGTTCTGCAAGTATTATTCAGAGCAATTAGACAAGAGCATAAAATAAAAGGAATAAAAATAAGAAGTTAAATTATCATTCCTGCAGATGACATGATACTCTACATAAAAGACCCCAAAAACTCCATTAAAAGACTACTAAATGTAATGAACAAATTCAGCAGCATAGCTGGACACAAAATGAACACTCAAAAAATCAATAGAATTCCTGTACACAAACGCCATGAGAGAGAAATTATGGAAATATTGCCTTTCATAATAGCACCTAAAATAATGAAATACTTAGTAATCAACCTAGCCAAGAATATAAAAGGGTTATGTGCTGAAAATTATACTACGCTAAAAAAAGAGATTGAGGAGGACATTAGAAAATGGAAGGATATTCCTTGATTGTGGTTAGGAACAACCAACACTGTGAAAATGGCAATCCTCCCAAAACTGTTACACAAATTCAATTCAATCCCAATCAAAATACCATTAACATACCTTGCAGATCTAGAGAAAATATTCCTACAATTCATCTGGAAACAGAAGAAACCTAGAATAGCAAAGGCGATTTTGGGTAACAAAGGCAAGACAGGAGTCATCTCAATTCCTGACTTAAAACTATATTACAGAGCCACAGTAATAAAAATCAACATAGTACTGGCAGAGACCTGAGGATCAATGGAATAAATTAGAAGATGCAAACACTACCACAGAGACACTCAGCCACCTTACATTTGACAAACGAGCTAAATATGTTCCCTAGAAAAAAGATAGTCTCCATAATAAACGGTGTTGGAAAAATTGGCTTTCCACATGCCAAACACTGAAACTACACTCATGTTTATCACCATATACTAAACTAAAGTCCAAATGGGTCAAGGATCTAAATATTAAAAAAGAAACACTAAATCAACTGGAGAACAAGGTACGTAGAAATCTTGGGGACATTGGGGTTGGCAGAGAATTTGTGAATAAAATGCAAACCACATAGGAAATACTGCAAAGAATCAACAACTGGGATCTCATATTATTAAAACATTTTGGCACTTCAAAAGAAATCAACAACAAAGTGAAAAGAAAACTCACAAAATGGGAAAGAATTTTAGCAAACAGCCACTCAGACAAAGGACTTATATCCAGAACATGTAAAGAACTGAAAAACATCAAGCCTCCAGGACTCGAAGACCGTCTCCACAAATGGGCATCAAAAATAAACACACAGTTCTCAGACGAAGATATACAAATGGCAAATAAATATATGAAAAAATGCTCACCATTAATAATCATTTGAGCAATACACATTAAGACAGCAATGAGATTTCCTCTCACTCCTGAAAGAATGGCTGCCATCAAGAAATCAACTGATAACAAATGTTGGTGAGGCTGCGGGTAAAAAGGAATATCAACAATTACCAAGTGGGTAAATCCCACTTGGTCATGGTGTATAATCTTCTTGATGATTTGATGCGAGTCCAGACTAGTGCAACCACTGTGGAAATCAGTATTGAGATTCATCAGAAAACTAGGATTTTGAAGTTCCATTCAATCCAGTTATTCGTTTCCTGGGTATTTTCACAGAAAATCTGAAAATGTCATGTCACTGTGATATATGTGCACCCATGTTCATAGCAGCACAATAAGTGATAGCTAAATCTTGAAAACAACCAAAATGGTCATCAGCTGCAGAGTGGATGAAAAATGTATTTTTATAGAATGGAATACTACTCAGATATAGAAAAGGATGGTCTTGAGTTCTTTATAGGTAAATGGAGGCAACTTGAGAATATCCTCATTAGTGAAATAAACAACACTCACAGTAGTAAATATCACATTGTGTCTATGGTGTAAAACATACTAAAAATGACAAAGTAATATGATCCAAAATGTATAATAGATATTGTAAAGGAGAAAGGAAAGTGCTGTAAAGGATGTAACAGTATGTATAGTGTGTAAGATAGATGTCCATATTACTAAATTTCTGTTAATCATTGATAAGAAGGGTTTGCACTGTAAACATTTGAGTGTTTAGCCAGTTTTTACCCTTTGGTTTTGTTACTTTAACAATTATTATTAAGATGACAAGATGTAATGTATCAACAAGCGATTTGATGATGTTAATTATTTGAGATCTGTATGCTACTTTTTTATTGTTTCTTTTAATTTTATTTTCTCTCTTTAAATAAAAAAATTTTTTAAAGAAATGGGTGTGGAGTTCTTTGACATCCAGGCCTTGTAGCAAGACCTGCACACGCAGTGGAGAGAATCCTTGGGATCCACTTCTGTCTGGGAGGCCATAAACTGCACTGCGGTGGGATTAGTGGTATTATGCTTTACATTTACTGTGGTTTTGGTCTTTGTGTGCAGGAGTCCACCACATGGGTCACTTACAATAAGCATATTTCCCCTGATCTTTGAGGTGATGGAATGTGGGAAACCACTTCACATCATTTCAACCCAAAGGCTTTAAGGACCTGTATGGACCTGACCCAACTGAATACCATATGCACAGCATGAACACAAGTCTGTAAGCATGACTTAGCATAGACAGCCATGGATGTGCTAAGGCTTGTGACAGTATGCAAGAATGTAATGCCTAATGATGAGTGATATATACAGGCTGGATAATAAAGATGCTTGCTTACTGCTGTTGCTAATGTTGGTTCCATGTGGTTTTTTCTCCTTTTACCCACTAAAATATCCATTCACCACCCTATCTCTGAGAAAATCTCATACCACAGACACAGGGAAATTTAATACCATACAAAACTAAACCTTCTGTCCCCTGTTCAAAGGCACACATAACATCCTAAAGCCCAAATCTCTGTTGGGGTACAGCTTTAGAAAAGAGATCAAGTTTCATGACTGCACCTTGAGGATCAATTCCTAAGCCCTGTGATGAACATCTGCCTCACTTCCATCCCTCCTCTGTATGCACAAAACATTAAAGTTCTAAAATGTTCTGACCTTGATCTGGAATGCAGCTCCCCAAGCAACATATGTGCAGCCTTCAAGCAGACTGGTCAGACAATGGGCTCATATGAGTCAGTCCCCAGGCTGAAGGCCAAGGACAGTGTTATCTGTTGACCCCACTGTCACACTGTGGAGCTACTTACCAGAATGTCTTAGCTTCCCTTGATTCCTGAACCCGTGGGGACTCACTTTTCCTGTGGTTCATAGTGTGTTAAAACCAGGCACAGCATTAATGTGTGGTAGGGAGAACCCCTACTGAAATCACAACCCCTACTGAAATCAGCTCCTCATGTACTCTGCAAGGCACCTGCTCTTATCATGTCACATATAAAAGTGTGTTGATAAATGTATGTTGAATGCCCTGCTAGTCATCTCCACCCAGCCTGCTTGGCAGCAGCTTAGCCTTCGAACCTCCATTGGGCAGAGTGGAGGAAAGTAGAGGAAGACAAGGGGCTTTCTCTGCCAAGACAGAAAATATAGAAGGACAAGGGGCACTTCCAGCTGTCAGTGTTACACCCACTTCTGAGCCTATATCCTGAGGCCAGAGAGAAGACAGCTATTTTGATCACTTTGCTAGAAATCAGGAGTCTGAGCAGAGCTACAAAGGCTGGACTTGGGAGCCCAACTGAGGGCTCCTCCAGAAGATTTGTCTGCATTTTGTTTTCACTTTCTGTTCCATGACTTGGTCATCACCAGCTGTTGGCAGTGTGGGTTCACTTGTCTTCCCAATTGATCTGCTTCTGGGGATCTTGGGTAGTCAGCACACAATGAGATCTCTGTGTCTCTGTTAGGTTTTGCACAGAGCAAAGTATAAAAGTGCAGTTCCCATGATAGTAAGGTTGGCCCCAAAGTTGCATTAGTGAGGTCTTAGTTTGAGGACAGCTGATGCTTCGATCTTCAGGTTTGCATGTGCATGAGGGACTCAGTGCTGACTAGGTAGAGTGTATTCTTCTGGTGTGAGTTTTTTCATCAGTTGTGCTTTTATTCCCACATATCAGAAGTGGATTTTCTTGCTGTGTGTTTTGCTTATAAATTATCATACTTTTTATTAGTACCCATTTACAGTGTGTACTAATTATGTTTCTGATAGGTCCATGGCACATGTGATGCATAGAGTGGAAATTATGCCCTACCTTGTGCACCACAGTACGGCCCATCAACTTGTGACTGTTCTCAATGTTGCGGGCATTGAAAACCTAGCTCAGGACCAAGACATCACCAGCACAAAGCACTGCTTTGTCTGGATTGTCCTTTCTTTATGATCAATGCAGTGTCCATAATGTAATATTTGGAAGCTTAGTCCAGCCCTAACCCTAACTCTAACCTGAACCCTATATCTAACTAACAATAAAAAGCCATTACCACCATTCGCTGGGCAAAGAAAACTTGATGGCATTGATGTGGGAAATGTAACATAAGTTAATTATGAGGATGTAAGATCACTGGTGGCTAGGGTGGAGCAGGAGGGGAAAGTAAAAAAAAGCATTGTGTAAAAATTTGAAGAACATTCTCGAATTGGACAGTGGGGATATCTGCACAACATTGAGAATACACTGAATGTCAGCAAGATGATTACTTTAAACTTCATTAAAATGTTAAATTTTATTTATTTTGTTCTGTCACTAAAAAAATCTCTGAGAAATAAGAGTAGTGATGAATACAATGATAAATAAAACAGGAAGAGAGGGGAATGGCAGGTGTGGGTCAAGAGCTGCCCACAGATAGAACTCAAGAGATGACTCCTGCTGTGGAACACCCAGGAGGTCCAGCTCTGCAGCTGATGGACAAGGGGATCCAGGTACTGGCTCTTGCTGTGGGGCCAAAGCTGGTTAGGGAGCTGCAGGTGGAGCTGACACAAGGTCAGGAGGTGAAACTTTTGCATGGACTGAAACTGGTCCTGTAATTTCAGGAAGAGAAAATATCACCAACTGTCCATGGATTTCTTGGGGCAAAACCTTCCCACTGCCTGTCAGAGGCAGCTGTGTGCACCAGCTCAGCCCCAGCAAAGCCTCCCAGAGTACATCCCCACATTGACTGCTGAGGATCTCATGCTCCTGGTTCACACAGCATCTGGGCACTTTGCTGAGTTCCAAGGCACATCCCCTCCCCACAAGCCCACAAACTCTGGAGCTCAGGCCTGGGAGGTTCAGGATGCTCTAGCTGTTCCTGAAGAAGCTTAGCCTGGGGATATACATGGAAGTACAGTTCCAATGAAGAGTCAAGCACAGAAGATGTGGACCTGGGGCAGAAGGGAGCCAGGTGAGTGAGAAACCTGATATACCTGGGCAACTCATCTGTGGGGTGGGTGTAGGCCTTCTGCCCAGTCTGTACAGCATCCAGCCACAGCCTCTCCCACCCACAGTGGGGCACTTTGGGCCCAAGAAGCCCTTAGTGTCTGAAAGAAGTGTCTGTGAGAGGCAGAACTTGCATAGTTGTATCACACTTGTACTTTCTGACACATTGTCTCCCTGCCCCTCCGCAGTGCAGTCAGCTTGGTGAAGGCAGTGACTGGTATCTGCCATGTCTTTGCACTCAATGGATCAGGGCTGCTGCTCCATAAATATCTGAGAAATGAAAGGTCAGTCGGTATCGGTCTTGCCTCTCTGCAGTCTCTAGCTTAGGCAGTGATCCATTGCTGTACCCACTTATGCATGGTCTGTACCCACACTGAGGGAGACCTGGGGTCCAGAAAAATGGCTTTTAGGTGAGCATATCTGTTCTGCTGCAAATGGTGACTCTGTGGCCTCCAAAGAACATTGTAACTCAAAAGGGCAGGAGTTGCATCTGCTCTGCTTACAAGGTCATGGCCAATACCCAGAAATGTGTCTGCACGCAGTGTGTCTTCATGTGTATTTGTAGCATGATGACACCTATTTGCTCTTCCATGATATGTGACAGTCATGGATTCTTTGCTGTCCTCAGGGTTTCCTGCATTGGACAAACCCTGAGGCCCACATAATGACTCTGCAATCTCCTTTCCAAAGAATAGAACAGCTTCCCCCAAGTGTTGGTCAGTAAAGAGAATGGAATATCATTCATGGGAATCAGCACAGCCTCTACTGTATGTCTTCATGGGGCCAAGGCCACAGCTAACCACTTTGCCTGGAGCCCCCATTTCATCTCGTGATCCTGAGTTCTCAATTCACTCAGCACCTCATCATTCAGCATTGTAAACTGGGGTTGAGTGATCAACTTGTACATGACCAGGACCTGAATCTGCAGGTGGCCAAGTCTCACTGGGCTGCTAAGTTAAGAAGTCACCTTCTCAGCTTTGGTGCCTGTGGGGTTGAGATGTCAGCCATGGAAGAAGCCAGAGAGGAATGGCCAGAGCTGGGGCATCTGTCCAGAAAGGCTAAGTCCAGAGTCACCTTCAGGCTGTGAGGTCCATCTGCCTGCACCTGGCTAGCTGTACAGACCTCTGCCAGGCTCTCTGCTGGCTGACTTCCAATCTGTGATGAGACAGTGGGGAGAAATGGAATGGTGTTGTGCACATGACTTCTCAGAAGGGTTGGAGCTTAAACAAAGCCCACATGCCAAATGGCCCACAGAGGCATGTGGTACAGGGCTCACTAAGGAATACTACCATGCTCACATCACTTCAATAGATGAGAGGCATAATAGAAATCTATGCATTAACAAAACCTATGAGTCTTAAGACAGCCTCCAATTTTAGAGATTAGAAAATGGAGGGTCATTCTGGATTTCCAGATCCATTAATGTGGCCCCACAGAATGTTCCCCAGTTTCCTGATATAATGTCCACAGGAAAGAATTAAGTTACCCTTCCATAGCCATGGAAGGTGAGCAGCTGTGTTCACTGCTCTTTTCTTGTGCTCATTTAGCCCTGAGGCTCTATGATAGGAACTGCGGTGCCTGAAAAATTCCTGTAAGGCAAATGCCAGAGAAATGGACAGAGTGGACTGACATTTGAGGTGAGGACATCTGTGGTGAGTTGATGATGTGTAATAGCTGGAGATAGGGTGGAGAGGCAGCCAAATAATGGTCCATGGACACCAGGCCTAGGGCTGAATATGAGATACAGTGGCAGAATTCAATCATGCCAAGAAATGAAGTGACTTTGTGTTTGTGTCCCATTTCCCCTTCCCCCACCAATGTGTGTACAATGACCTTGCCTGTGACAAGGTAGAAGCTGAGTAGAGAGCATATGGTATTTGAGCACTTGGAGTCTAGATTCCAAGTGAGAGAAGGACCACAGGCACAGTGTTTGACAAGTCCTGGATTGATGTGCTTAAACGGTTAATGTGACCCTAAATTCCACTTAGTACTCTATAGGCCTCTATACAGTCCCTTCTGCTGACACACCCTGAACCAGAGCAGATACCTATTGTTATTGTGGGTACCATGTCTGGAGCAGGGACATGACAAACAGGGCCCAGGGGCAGCTTCAAGCCCATGTCCTGTGTACAGCTCTGTTGGGGCAGAGCCCAGAAGCCTGGAGAAAGTCTGAGGCTCTGAGAAATCACAGGATTCACTCTGTTAAACAACGTAAACTTATGTTCCTCAAAGACAAAAATTAATGTCCCAGAATTCTATCCAGGAGGACAGGAGATGACTCGTGGCTGTGGATAAACATGGCCACTGCTCTTCTCCTCCTGAAAGCCCTGTCCTAGATGGGAATGTGAATGTGACAGTGGCCCAGGCTCAGTTTCCCTGTCCCTGCCCAGGAGCATCTGCCCTCAGTGCCTGTCCTCAGACCCCCTCACACTGATGACCTAGGGAGGGTATTGATTATGCAGACTTACATTCTTGGCCAGGCCTAAATAGCCTTGTTCTGGAGTCTGTGTCTCTAAGTAGCTGGTGGTAGAGACTAGGGACATCTGGCCTAGGCTCTCTCTTCTGTCTGAGTGCCTGGGCACTGGGCCTGGTGAATCCTGTCCTGTGCTGCCTTTGATGGTTGGGCAGTTCGCGATGAGCATCCTGAAGTATCTTGGCTGAAAGGACCATCTTCTCACTTGTTCACAGGTAGTTTTCCCATGGCATGTCCTGAGGCTGGAATTTTGAGGTATGGGAAAGCAGCATAACATATTTACTGATCACTCTCTCTAACCAAGTGCCTGTGAAGGCCAACTGTCACTAGACCAAGGTGCTTGGTGACCAGAGCCTTCAGAGTTCTGTTTAGATCTGTTGCCAAGCAAATGAGGTCACATGTTAGGGTCCATAGCTGGGCTGCCCCCTCTAATGCCCAATTTATTTTTTTGTGGAATAAAACTGTTCTCCTTAGAAACAGCAGGTGAAAAACTGGAAAACTGAGTGTGGTTTTACACTTTGCTACACTTTGAAAATTTAAATGCAGCAAACATGTAGATGTTTCATATGTGGCAGGCACAATGCCAAGTACACAATTCCATCCAAAGGGTCCATCGTCTCTGATGATGAGGTGTTAGCAGTGTCTTCACTTAGAGATCTGTAACATTTTCAGGTGACTTGCTTTCTTGGGCATATGTTAGTTTCATTTCAATTCCATTAGGGAGCATGGAGATGTTCCCAGAATGCCCATAATATTTTTCCTTGACGGATGTGAATGTTTCATGTTAAAACCCCAACATGTCGAGGGAGGAGGATTCCTAGCAAGTCTTCCTCTCACTTGCCTATGAATGATTACTTATTAGTCTTTGGATGTTTACCTCAGCTACACACTGTAGTGTTCTGTACACTGAAAGCCTGTGGGGGGGGCAGTAGGTGATGAGAGCAAGGGAAGGCTTTGCAAGGCCATGAACATCATTGCCCCATGTGGATGAAGGACACATGCGCGTCAATCCTGGGGAACTTGTCTCCTAGCCAGTGCTATCACTTCCTGTCCTCCTGTCCCAAACAGACCATGAGCTTTGTGTCCCTGCTGGGTAGTTTGCCTTTACTAGAGGTGATGGTGCTGAGCCTGTTCAGTGGCAATGATCTTTGGTTCTTCTCCTTCAAGCAGTGTTTCTGTGTTGGGCTCCCTCTGTGCTGTCACCACCTGCTATTATGATGCTGAACCAACCAACTGTGACTTGTTCATGCATGTGTCACCTATGTGCTGATGGTGGTTTTTTCTGTTTATGGCTTGGTTATTGAAAGTGGGGTGCCATAGACATTTTTATACATGTTCTTGTGTGTATATAGAGTTTTATTTCAAAGAAATGTGCTTGAATGTGAAATTACTGGATCATATTTCCATTGTATGGCTACCTTAGAAATTCTTAAAGTATCTTTGGAAGCAGTTGATTAAAGCAGAGTTAGTTGGTTTTTGTTTTGTTTTGTTTTATTATGCTATACTATGCCATGTTATGTTCCACTTGTTATGTGTTGGTTAGGAGTTTCAAACTCCTTCAGCAGGTTTCCAGTGCTTTCTGATTTGATTTTGAATAATCAACCTGAGAAAATATTAGAATATAACTTAGTTTTGTTTTGGAGAAAATTTAAAAAGGAAAACCCAGTCAGGGATGTTGGAGCACACCTGTCATTCCAGTACTCAGAAGGTTGAGGCAGGGGGATTGTAGTGAGTTTGAGGTCATCCTAGGCTACAAGATAAGATGAAGACCAGCCTGAACTACATAGCAAAACTCTTTCTAAAAACAGAATATAGAAATAAAGAATGAATGAAAGACAAAAGAAATAATATAAAAATGAAAAGTCCAGTCACCTGTCAATTCAGAAATCAAATTTTGTGAGGTTCTCTTGAATATGTACTTTAGTCAACACAACTAGCATAAGATTTAGCATCATGTACGCATTGATGCTCTGCCTGGTGTTTGCATTGTTTTAATATTTTAAGTTTTCACTGAAATGACTGGAGTTATGCTACTGAATATGCCCTCTTAGTATATGAGTAGCTCAGTATGAAGAGAATTTGATCATTCCTATTTTCTCTGTCCTAAATTTATGTTTCAAACCAGAATTTGATCAAGGGATTACTATCTTTTTTGAAATAGTAATAAGAATCATAAAAGATATGCTTTTTGAGTGTACAAAACTATAAAAATAATTACAGATTAATAGCGGTTAATGTACCTTGCACTGGGATTTCTGAAAGATTGATATTTTCATAGATTTGAAAAATTATTTACAAATTTTAACACATGGTCTCACTAATATTCTAAGTTTCCCAGGCTAGGCTTAAATCATTCCTCATTCTTCCTCACCCTCCCAGAGTGCTGGGATTACAGGTGTACATTATCCTACATTGGCAATTGATAGCAATGTTGTGTATTCATGGACTAAAATGTTCAGCTTTGGTCTTTAGACACTTTGCAGGAAGAGTCCATCTAGTTAAACTATCTGTTCCCTTCCTAGCCTGCAGTTTCTTTCACAGAGAGTAAGACTGAAAACCCCATTAACACTGTTGTAGATTCTGTGCTTTTTAACTGTGGTCAGCACGTGCTTCAGAGCATCACTCCAAATGCCTTCTGCACTGGGAATGAGGCTTGGCGTCCTTGAAGCACATTTTCTTTTTCTTTGATCACTCATGGAATTTGATAATTATTTGAATTCAGACCCCAGAAAAGTGTGAAAGTTAAAGCTACTTGGGGCATACTGCCCTCCCGAAGGCCGGGCCAGTGTAAAACATTATTTTTCCTTTAGTCCTACTTTCCAAGAGTTTGTTTTGGTTGTTTGGTTTTTGGATATTGATTTTTATTTCTATTTTTTGTTCAGTTTCTAGGGATTTGAATACAGAGGTTTGCACTTGGTTCCTTTACCTTCTCCCTTTAAAACTTTTCTTACTTTAAGCCAGGATCTGAGTAAGTGGCTGAATAGCTGAGGCTCTCCTTAAATTTGTGATGTTTCCATGTCAGCATTTCAGACTGCTAGGCTGATGAGTCCAGCAGACCTGGTTTCATCAAAGCGATGTAAGAAACTCATTGGCTGAGCAAGGAATGGTGAAAATGCCTGCAATGCCTGCACTCAGCCCGCTGAGGCAGCAGGATTCCTGGGAGTTCCAGACAAGCCTGCAACACACTCTGAATTCAGCCCAGGCCTTAACCACACAGGGAGATCCTGAACAGAAAAACAAATGAAAAAATATAGGAAAGGAAAGAAGAAACAAAACAAAACTCCTGGTGACTGAATGACTTGGTTTGTCTCTGTGCCAGATGCTTTAATCTGCAGCCCTGTTCTTGCATTATAAGACCCTTTTGAGTGTTGTCACTTTATAATAGACCAGAAAACCATGTACTTTGGTATCTCTACCTATAATGTTCTTTACACGGCTGTAGGAAGACTCCTTGGACTTTCTTGTGAATTTTCATATTGTTTTTCATTTCTAGGAAAATAGCATTGATATTTTGACAGCAATGGCATTGAAACACCTGGTTGCTCTGTGTAGCATGTACATTATAACAACATTAATCCTTCCCTCCCTCATCACTGTCTGTCATTTCTCCTGTTAGTGCTGCTTCACTCATTTTATCAATTTCTACAATTTTCAAAGAGTTTGATTAAATTTTATCTAAGCA
Organism: Cavia porcellus; assembly: GCF_034190915.1. Lineage (NCBI taxonomy): Eukaryota > Metazoa > Chordata > Mammalia > Rodentia > Caviidae > Cavia > Cavia porcellus. Next base: position 9,730,278 of record NW_026947515.1, read on the forward strand.
TTACCCAGTTTTGATGAATCATGAAATGAAATATATTCCTTGTAATTGGGACAGCCGTTTGTTTGAGGTGCATAGAAATGAATTGATTAGGACATGTGGATCTTGTACCCTGAAACTTAAAGAATTGGTGAGTTTGTTCTAAATGGTTTTCACTGGAGTTTTAAGTTTCTTATATGAAAAGATGCAGCCTCAGGAAATAGGGACAAACATCAACAATTCCTTTCTGTTTTGTAAGTATTTGATTTCTTATTCTTGTCTGAATTCTATGTCTAGGACTTCGAGTACTGTGTTGAAAAGAGTTGCAAGCTTTGTCTCTTTCCTGACCTGAGAAGAAAAGCTTGCAGCTTGTTAGCCTCTGAGCACCATGTCAGGGATGGGCTCAGCATTTTCTGTACTTGTTGCCATCTGTGTTGATTGCCTTTGAGTGACAAGAATTTGTCAATTCTCTCACAAAGTGGACTCTTGAGAAATCTTTCACACCTGTAATAACAATCATCTATCTGAATATTGGTTGTATGGAAAGCTTTCCTGCTGTGGTCTGTACATTAGTCTTTTTTCTGTTTTTCAAAAGCAATGTATCAGAACTTTCAGTCTCACTTCTGTCACTGAAATCAATGGAAAGCTTTTCCAACATGAAAAGATAAGTATATACAAAATGGTCTTTACATTTTCCCTCTAGACTTTGTCTATCTGGTATTTTCTCTTCTATCAAAGAGCAATAATAGCCAGTCTCTTCCAGTAATGTTTGGCCAAACAGAAACTGATGCACTGATATGAAAGATTCAGAGTGGCAAATAACATCAAGCGAAATGTTAGAAGCACATGGGGACTAGCAGGAGAGTACAGGCCTATGGATGGGTCCAAAACTGAGCAGAAAGCTGAAACTTGACAGATGTGAAGATTGTACAAATTGGCGATGTGCTTATGGGCTACTGAATTGAATGTGTTGAAACTAATGAAATCTTAACTGTTAATTTAAATTAACTTAGAATGTAATGTTGAGAAGAATTACAGACATAAGAGTAGAAATGAAATCTGAAAGAAGTACAAGGGGTACAAGGGGAGGGAAGGGAAAGGCAAGTACTTTGCAGGACTTGGCCCCATGCAGAGCTAAGGACATCTACCATGGAGCCAGCAAAAACCCCAGCTCTGAAATTCATGAAGACCTGGTACTAAACTGGGCATAGCTTTCACAATGATCCCAGAGCTGGTGAAGTCACTGGAGGTGGAGCTGGCCCAAGCTCAGCAAAAAGGACTTGAACTCAATAAGATACTAGCCCTGTCTCAGAGGAGGGAGAAAAATCACCAACTGTCCTTGATCCTTGCAGGCGCCAAAGCCTCCCAGGGCCTCTCAGAGACAACTCTGTGCACAAATCCACCCCAGGCAAGCTTCATGTTCTGCCTCACCCCACTCACTTGTGCATGCCTCCGTTGCAGAAGAACTCAAGTTTGAGAGTCTTTCTCCATGTAAAGTGACACATGCCCTCCCCAGAGAATGATAGAACGAGGCCAAACCTTTCTCACTAGTTCATAGTTCTCAGCTTCAGTGAGCTCAGGTTGTTCCAAAAGACCCAGGTTAGTTTGGACTGGGTGTCCCAACTTGGCAAGCAGCACCTGCCAGGAGTCAGTAAAGGAAGCACTGGTCCTAGGAAGGACAATTGTAAGCAGCAGTACAGGTCTGGCCTCCCTCCCAAACTGCCCTCCCAAGGCATGCTGTGGAGTGGTACCAGCCACCTGCTCCAGCTACAGAGAGCCCAGCCCCAGCCATCACTGTGCCCTGAATGGGGCAGTGCTGACCCAGGCAGCCCTCACATACAAATGGAAGTCCCTGGCCAATGCTGTGACCACCTGTTCTCCATTCTTTAGGAACCCTGAAATGCATCTCCCTTTCCCGACCTCATGGCATGTTGCCTCTGTGAGAAAGAGAGTGGTGTCTTCAGTGTTACTCTACTCATGGATACTCCACAGGGTGCTGCTCTCTAACTATCTGAGAAGTGATCAAACAGATGTGTCCTGCCTGCCTTTCATTCATCTTCAGTTCATATACTGATGCATCACCCCATTCTGTGTGCCTTTCCATGACATCCCTCCTCTATTTTGTGTCCCCATGTACAGAGGCCAGGAATGTAGTCTATAATATTGGTAGCATTTGGTCCAAGTTGATTGTGTGCCCGGACAAAATGGAAGCACAGGAGAGCAGTAGTTGCATCTGCTTTTGGCATTATATCATGGTCAGGGCCTGGCACACTCATGATTTAAGGCACCCTCCAGCTCCTTCCATGATGTCTGTGTGGACCTGAGTCCTCTGATATCCCCCAGAGATTACTGCTCTGCATATCACAGAAACCCATGGAATGACCCTCTGGTGTCCTTCACAGTGAAGAGAACAGCTTCACCGAGGCAAGGGCTGCTTGGTAGGAGGCAAAGCTTCCACATAGGAAAGAAAAAACAGCAGTGTAGCCAGGGTGCCACTTAGGAGAAAGACCTGCCTTTAAACCTAACTCCTCCTTCTGACTTCCTGTGTAAACCTAGGTAAGACATCATGCACTCTGGAGGTCATACTGTCATCTGCTTCCTAGGGACATCATCAGAAGTGTGAGATGACATTTGTGAAAATTAGCAGCTGGTATCCCAGGTATATAGTGTATAGAAATAGAGGAGAAATCCAGGAAGGGTTGGGATGGAGGTGAATACAGTGCACTCCGGGCTGGTTCCTCCTTCCTGGTGGAAATGACACTCACCTCTGGACATGTTTCCCTGGTGGCATCATGAGGAGACAGAAGTTCATCAGTTTGGCCATCCTTATGTTCCCTAAGCAATGCAATTGCTTCTATGTATTGGTATTGTAGCCTCAAGTGCAGAAAGTTATTGACATCTCATAGAATGACCCCTGGGTACAGCCTGGAGAGAGATAGCAATCAACCATGTTCTAAAGGTGGTCAGCCAGACTATAGCAGTAGATTTGGAGTTGGTTTTTAAAAAAACTCTTAGAGAAACCAGTTGAGGTTTGAGTCTCTGTCATCCTCATGCTCTACTGGACAAGGGCAAGAGGGTCACATATTTGAGCCCAGACTGAACAACTTAGCTACACAGTGAGACTCAGTGTCAAATTTAAATATCAAAAACTAAAAGGTCGCTCTGTGCGGAGGCCCTCAGTTCAACCCTGCTATATAAATACAAAACTTATTATCTTGTGAATAAGCTGAATCAAGAGGATTCTACAACTTCCTTCGGGCAATATGAAAGGAAATTCCCCTAGGAACCTTAAGCCCTGATTGTCCAAAATGGTCTGAGATTCAGTAATTTGTAAGAGAATGTGAGTCAAGTTGTAGGCAATGTTCATCCATCTTCAAGAAGCAGAGGTGAGGCCATGTCATGCTGTTGTGCTGTCTGCTGAGATGTCATGGGGATGCAGTGTCCCCATGGGAACACCACAGCTTGTAGAGCTGCATTTGCCAGAGTTCACCATGAAGCTCTGTGCCTGGACACTGTACATGCAGACCCATGGACAGTAACTGGTCCTATCTGAGCTTCTATGACAGTGACAGAAAAATTCCACTGCTAAGAATCTAACACACAAAATGAGACTTACAAAGGTGGCTGCTTCATATGGGATAGAGCCTGACAAGACTATGTCTCCACATCCTAGATGCAATCTATGAGGAGCTGTTCCCTGAAACACACTCCCCACCGAACAGTTAAAACACTTAGGCTGACCCTAAAATGAGACAGAAAGAGTAGCACCTAGGAGGGAGGCCACTGTTCCTGGATGGAACAGCCACTATGTCCTATATTAGTCACTCATATTGCATTGTTTATTTAACCATAATATGTATTTCTTGCCCCAGAAAAGAATACTGGATAATTTACTGAATCTGTGATTGACTAACCAAGGACATTAGCTTAAGATTTTGCCTTCTCACAAAAAAAGCAACATTAAAAAGTCACATCCAGCACCCTCTGGCTGAAGAGAATCTTGATGGCATTGATGTGGAAAATGTAGAAGAGGTAAATTATGAGGACATAAGATGAGTGGTGGGTGGGATGGAATATGATGGTGAAAAAAACAAAACACTTTTCTGTACGAAACTGAGGAAAATGTTCTGGAAGTGGACAGTGTTGAAATTTGCAATACATTGAGAATGCACAGAATGCTACAAGGCTGATTATTTTAAACATGACTGAAATCTTAAACTTTATTTATATTAGTTCCATCACTTCCATACCTCTGGGAAATAAGGTTAGCAATGAATACACTGATAAGTAAATCTGTAAGAGAGGGGGATGGTAAGTGTGGGTCAAGGGTTCCCTGCAGGTAGAACTCAAGAGATGACTCATGCTGGGGAGCCACCAGAGGTCCATCTCTGCAGCTGGTGGAGAACTGAATCCAGGTGACAGCTCTTGCTCTGGGGCCAGAGCTGGGGAGCGAGCTGCAGGTGGAGCTGGCACGAGTTCTGCAGTTGCAACTTCAGCATGCACTGGAATTGCCTCTGCAGTTGCAGGAGGAGAAAACATCACTGACATTCCAGGGACCTCTCAGGACCAAACCTTCACACTGCCCCTCATGCTGTGTGCATGAATACAGCCCCAGTAAAACCTCCCAGACTGCATCCCCAAAATTACTGCTGAGGGGCTCATGTTCCTGGGTCTCCCATCATTTGGACACATTGCTGAGTTCCCTAGCACATTCCCTGCCCTCAGGGCCACAGCCCACATCCCAGGGCTCCTTACCCTGTGACTTAGGCTTCAGGGCCTTAGGAAGCTCCAGATGGTCCATGAGAAGCTTGGCTTGGGGATCCACCTTGGAGTTCAGCTCCAGTTAGGAGTCAAGGACACTGTACTCTGCATCCACTCAGCACCCCATTGTTCAGTGTTGTAAACTGAGTCTGAGGTGCTTGCTCATGGCCATGACTTGAATGCACAGGTAGCCAAGTTTCACAGGGCTGCTCAGGTAAGAACTTACCTTCCCCATATCTGAACTTGTCCTGGACTCAGTGTCTCTGAGTGGCTGGTGAGTGAGCCTAGGGATAACTGTCCTGGGCTCCCTCTTGTCTCTCAGAGCATCTGGTGTGGGGCTGGTGAGTTCTGGCCTGAGCTGCCCATGATGGTTGGGTGTTTTCAGGTGAGCTTCCTGAAGCATCTGGGCCAAGTGAACCATTCTCTCATACATTCCCATGTGGTTCAGTGACACACGGTCCTGATACTGGAGCTGCCAGGCCTGGGAAAGCAGCACAGCATGTTCCCTATTCACTCTCTCAAACCAATGGTCTGTGATGGCCAACTGTCACCAGAATAAGGTACCTGGTGAACAGAACCTTCAGAGTTCTGTTTGGACCTGCCACCAAGGAAGTTAGGTCACTGTTGATCCTCTCCCTCTGATGCCTCCTTTGTTTTTATTGTGAGCTCATCTTTGTCCTCCTTAGAAACAGCAAGTGAAAAGACTAGAAAAATATGTGTGTTTTTAGACTTTTCTGCACTTTGAAGATTTTAATGCAACAACCATGTAGATGTTTCAGATGTGGCAGGCAGGGTGCCAAACACACTTTTCCATCCAAAAGATCCTTTCCCTTGAGGATGAGGTGCACAGTGTCTTCACTTAGAGATTTCACAAATTTTGTTTTGACTGTGTTTTCTGGGCTTATCTTTTTTTATGTCAATTTCATTAAGGAGTATGGAGATGTTTCCCAGAATGCCAACTATAATTTTCCTTGAAGGATATGAAATGTTTCATGTTATAACACCCATGTGTCCAGGGGAGGAAGATTCATAGCAAGTTTTACACTCACATGCCTATGAGTGATCACTTATTCATCCTTAGATGTTTCCCTCAGCCACACATTATAGTGCTCTGTACTCTGAAATTGTGTGAGGAATGACAGCAGGTGGTGAGTGCAAGGGGAGGCTTTGCAAGTTGTGGACATCATCACCCCATGCTGATGAAGGACACATGAGCATCACTACTGGGGAACTTGTCTCCTAGCCACTGCTTTCACTTCCTGTCCTCCCATCCCAAACATACCATGCTGGGTAGTTTGTCTTTACTAGTGGTGATGGCGCTGTGCCTGTTCAGTGTCGATGCTCTTGGTTGGTCTCCTTCAAGCAGTGTCTCTGTGCTGGGCTCCCTCTGTGCTGCTTCTTATTGGTTGTAGCTCCACCACACACTTTCATGTGGCTGAACCAACCAAGTGTGGCTTTTTCATGCATCTGTCACCCATCTGCTGAACCCATTTGTTTTGTTTCCAGGTTGGCCCTGGAAAGGCACCTGCCACAGCCTTCTTATGCATGGTCTTGAGTGGACACAGACTTTTATTTCAAAGAGAAATACTTAGATGTGAAATTGCCAGATTATATGTCTTGTGTATGGTTAACTTACAAAATGTTATGGTACCCTTGGGAGCATTTTTTAAAATCAGAGTTAGGTGGTTATTTTCAGTTTGGTGATGGGGATTGAATTTATGAACTCGGGTTTACTGAGTGGGCACTTACACTGCTGAATTAAACCTCTATCCCTGTTTTCTTATTTGGTGTTCCTTTGTTTTGTTGTGTTTTTTATGCTTTATTATGATACGTTATGTTATGTTATATTATGTTATGTTATGTTATGTTATGTTATGTTATGTTATGTTATGTTATGTTGTTACACTGTGTTTTCTGTTGGTGAGGATTTTGAATTTCCTTCAGTGTATTTTCAGTGCTTTCTGATTTCATTTTGTAAAACTCACCTGATAAACTATGAGAATATCGCATTATCCTGGGTAATTTTATTTAGGAGCTAATTTAAAAAGGAAATGAGAGCCAGGTTTGGTAGTAAACATCTGTAATACCAGAAGTTACAAGGCTGAGGCAGCAAGATTGCTGTGACTTGAGGTCGGCTTGGGCAACAATGTGAGTTCAAGGCAGTCTGAACTTCATAGCAAAACGCTGTCTCAAAAATAAAAAAAAATCAAGATCAAAATACATTTAAAAAGGTTAAAAAAGAGACAAAAATCGTCTCTCAATAGACACATCAAATCTCTGTGAATTTTTCTTACATTTGTACTTTAGTCAGCACACCAAGCATAAGGTTTACCACCTGGTAGACATTGATCTACTGTCAAGAAGTTGAACTGTTTTGATTTCTTTGACCTTTTAACTGAGATGAATGTAGATATGCTACTAAATATACCCTCTCAGGATTTGGAGAACTTAGTGTGAAGAGAAATTGATGGTTCTTTTTATTTTTGAACTAAATTTTTATATGGAAGTAGTATTTGAGCAAAGTGTTACATTACTATTTATTTGAAAGACTTCCTTGTCTTATTTTAATGTAACTCATGTACATATAACTAAGGACCACATAAAAGATGCTATTTTTAGTCTATAAAAGGATAAAAAATTATACAGCATAATAATGAGAGAATAACATTAGCTAATGTATTGTGCACAATGATTTATTGGATTTCTTAATGATCTATTTTTTTATACATTTTAAAAATTGTTAATGTTTTTACAAATTTCAAAGCATGATCTCAATAAGATTGTGAGTTTCCCTGGCCAGGCTTAAATCTTTCCTTATTCAATCTCCTTCCCCCTCCCAGAGTGCTAAGATTGCAGGTGTACATTATCTTGAGTTGGCAATCAGCAATAATTTTGTGCATTCATAGAATGAAATAATTTGTTTGATCTTTAGACACTTTGCATAAAGAGTGGATCTAGTTAAGCTCTCTACCACCTTCCTGACTGGCAGTTTCTCTCACCATGGGGAAGACTGAAAATCCCATTAACACTGTTAGTAGATTCTCTGGTTTGTAACTGTGGTCATCATGCACTTCAGAATATCACTGCAAATGCCTTCTGCACTGGGACTGAGGCTTGGTGTCCTTGAAGCACATTCAGTATTTTTTTATCCTTCATGGATTTTGATATTCTTTGAAGTCAAACCCCAGGAAAGCTGTAAAAGTTAAAGCTACTTGGGTAACACTGCCCTCCAAAAGGCCAGGACAGTGTAAAATATTATTTCTCTACCATCAGGCTTTCCAAGTTTTTTTTTGTTTGTTTGTTTGTTTTGCATTCGATTTCTACGGATTGAATACTGAGGTTTGCACTTAGCTCCATGACCCTCCACATTTAAAATTCTTTTTATTTTCATCCAGGTTCTGGATAAGTGGCTACATTGCTGAGGCTGTGCTTAAATTTGTGATGTTGCTGCCTCAGCCTTCCAGACTGCTGGCATTACAAGCACACCACCAGACCTTGCTTCATCATAGTGCTGTTAAAAACTTATTGGCTGAGCAAGGAATGGTGAAAATGCCTGCAATGCCTACACTCAGGAGGCTGAGGCAGCAGGATTCCTGGGAGTTCCAGACAAGCCTTCAACACACTCTGAGTTTATCTCAGGCCAGAGCTACACAGGAAAACCTTGACCAAAAAAAAAAAAAAAGAAAATTAAACAAAATGGAATCAAACTAAAGTGGAAGGAATGCAGGAAGGGAAGGGAGGAGAGGAGAAGAGAGGAGAAGAGAGGAGAGGAGAGGAGAGGAGAGGAGAGGAGAGGAGAGGAGAGGAGAGCAACCAAGAAACAAAGCTTGCAGCTTGTCAGCCTCTGAGCAGGATGTCCATGATGGGCTTGTCATTTGTGTTCTTTACTGTGCTGAGATTCATTCCTACTACACATGGTTTATGAATGGTTCCTATCATGAAAGGATGGTGAACTTTGGAATTTCTCAAAAGGATTTTTGCAAATCTCTTGAGGGGTTCATTGTGCCTCATGCTGGGAATGTGGCAAGTGACACTGAATGATTTGTGCAAGTGGAACCATTCTAGCACCATTGAAGGTGGACCCAGTGTTTATTGTGGTGTTTGAATTTGCATGTGCTGGTGAATTAAGTTGATGAGCATTTAGTTGAATATTTTTGTGTATGTTAAGAATATTGGCCTTTACCACTTTTTTAATGCATTATGGTCTGGCTTTGTTATCAGGTGACTTCACCATCTACAAGGAGTTGGGGGTGTTTCCCTTCCCTTGAAAGATGTGAAAGATGATTAGTATTTATACTTTTTCAAAATTTTATTTTGATGGTAGTAAAATACAACAGAGCAAGAGAGAACAAATAAGTGGAAACAATGCAGTGAAATTGGTACAGCACTTCCCAACAGGGAACCATAACAAGTAAGAGGTACCATAGTATATCTCGTTATCTTCACAATGATTTTCCAATCAATAAGTTATAGCATAATCAAACAAAATTTTAAAAACCAGTCAAAAGAGAATATTCAACAGAGTAAAACAATTAATCATAACAAAGCAACAAATTAAAGACAACATTTGTTTTCACACAGAAGATAGAAGGAAATACTCCATATTTTCTATATTGGACACAGTCATATTTCCAAGAGAGGCTCAGAACTCAGCCTCCTGTTGCTAAACAGGGATGAGCACCAGGGATGTATGTTTCTCAGTCCATGCCCCAGTAGGCTCACTGGAAATGGTGGCTGGTTCTCCTCCTGGATTCCACCAGGGGTGCTTTCGAGGAAGGCCTCAGATTTTTTTTCAGCTGCCTAAGTCCCAACATGGTTAGTTCCATTATTTATTCTTTATTATACACTTGATTGAACTCAGCTGGGCTTTTATCGTATGCTGGCATTTGTTGTTTTTATTAAGCAGTTATGATTGTTGACCCATTGCCTGTGTTTGTTATAGCTCTGTGAAATGGTGTGTTTTCTCCTGAGGGTGTGGGTCAGGAACACCAAAGGAGATCATGTACCCATTAGGGGTCATGTCTCATTTTACTTAAGGACATAACCATTTACTTTTGTATCTTCAAACTTCCCCTAAAAGATATATATTTGTGAGTAATCTGTTAAGTTATTTAGTCTTTTAATGCTCATTGTTGCAGGGTGCAGTTACTCCTAGAGGACACTGGGTCAGGCTAGGTTCAGGTCTCTTATTTCAAGCTTTTTACCCTTAACTGCCTGAGGAGTGTCCCCACCTCCTCACTTGCTCCCTGTAAACACCTGTCCTGCTTCACAGCTGTGGTGAGTTCACATGCAGCAGTTGAGATCTCAACTGGGTGGAAGACATTCAGTCAAGTTGGGCTGTGTAACAGGCTGAACTCATACAGAGCTCCACTGAGTGAGGAAGGGCATCTCAGGCCTGCAGGGAGGAGCTCTGGCAGCAGGGCCATTCCCAGTCCTCTCTTATCCAGCAAGCAGTGTGTGCTGCTTTGCTGAGAAGCTGACTGATGGATCAGAAGGCCTGGACCTGGGCATTTCTTGCCCATGATTCTCTACTAGGTACCCTGGTGTCCTCCAACTCTGCCTGGTCCATCTTCCCTGGACATCAGATCTCCACAGAGACCTGAGCATCCCTGGGCTTCCCATTCTAGGCTCCAACTCTGTGCTTAGGTCTACTGTGAATTCTAAGACCAGAAATTTCAATTTACGTACGTTTAACCTGGAAATTCCCCTTCTAATGCCTCATTATAATAAAATGAGATTGACAGACACCTGTAATCTCTTCTTCCTCAGTTATGAGTGTGGGTAATTACAAGCCATGAATGTGTCAGAGCAGAGCTGCTGAGTCAATTATAAAATTACAGTCACAGAAAATGCTGAAAGACAGTCTTGTCCTAGGCCACTGAAAATGTGGAAAGAAATCCTATTCCTGGGCCATGTCCCCATTCCTACCTGAGATGATAGAAGAGCTCATGGCCTGGCCTCTCTCCACCCAGCAGTGAAGAGACAGAAACCCAAATCACAGATGAGGACAAGAAAGAGGATCTCCTGGAGGGCAGCCCACTGATCCTGGGAGGGATGCCTTTGTGGAGTTTTTTCCATTTTCCATTCCATTGCATTATTTATAGTGTTCTATTCAATATTACTTTTATTCAATTCAGTTTGTATTTAATAGTGCCTAATTTCTTGAATAGGTTTGTGAAAATGGATGATTTAATTTCATTATATATAATGAAAGTTATGCACAATACAGACACTTTGAATACAACTGTATATATAAAATAAGGAGGCTTGACATTCAGCAAGCCAACACAACTTTCATGACTAACTTTTAAAAACTCCAGCACATAAATCCATGAGCATTCCTCTGTGGTGTGTGTTGCTGCCCTCCCTACCTTAGAAGCCATCGTGCTCACCTGTGATTGCTACTGCAGAGGACAGAAGGACTTTTTCTTCAGAGTGTATTTTTCCAGCAAGGAATTCCTGAACCTTCCTGCCTTCGGGCAGAGCAGGGAGTGTGCAGCATGCAAAGGAGCCCAGCACTACCTGCCTTACACCCCTTAACCCCACCACATCCATGCTGCATCCCTGCAGGCATGGGAAGGCAGAGCAGCCAGGATGCATCAAAGACTCTGCCACCTCAAGCCCAGGGACCTCAGTTATGGGGTCTTGGTCTCAGGCTCCACCAGGATTCAGGTGCTACCCTGCATTCATCTGGCTTAGTGGGCTGGGCACACACTCTGCCCCTTAGGGGAGGAAGACCACTCACACAGTGACCCTTCCAGCTTGCAAATTTTGCTTCTCTCCTTTCTGACAGAGGCTGTGGCATTTTAACAAAACACAGGATTGTCATTACATTTCTTTTTCTTCTCTTTTTTCCCAGTTTCTCTGTTTATTTAAGCATATATTTAGAACTGCATTTTGCCAAAAAAAAAAAAAACCACACTTCCTTGTCTTTTCACTCATCACTTAACAGAAAATTTTACAGGTTTCTACTGTAGTTCAAACTCGATGTGCTTGAATCCACTCTCCAGCTTGGTAGAATGAGGGAAGCAAAGCAGAAACTGAATTTGGGGACATTTCTGTGCCTTCCAGCATTTTGTACAGCAAACCTTGACTCATGCCTGTTTACCCACAAAATATGGGCTTCCGTACTAACTGAACCTGTCAATGACAAATGAGTTTCCTGCATTTACTTCAAACAATCTCATTTGCCCTCAGCTGGCTAAGCACATTGTGTACGGTTTATTATGCCTAAACTTGAAAAATAATTTCCAGTAAAAAAGAGGCTGCCACTCCTCCTGAAATCATGATGGGATTTTATGTAAATACAGTCTGAACCACATCCGGGCAGCCATGAGCTGAGAGAGGTGGAGATGGCTTATGCAGATAGAAACACCTCAAAATTTTCAACCAGCAGCAGCATCAAGCAGGAAGCAGAGCTGCTGAGCCTTCACAATTGCATGATGGAATCATCTGGTGGGTTTTGCACTGGGTTTACTGAGGTGGTAAATCTAGGTTACTGCTGGGATATTCCTTCCTGTAGTGCAGTGCCAAAAGGAAGTCATGTACATGTAGCATTTATTTGGAGTTTTTCTTTTGCAGTTATGAAACCTGCATGCATGTGAGTTCACACCTCTGCCATAGCAGACCCACCCATGGGCATAATTTTCATGACTTGTAAAGGGTCAGTTTATTTATACAATATGCAGAATGCTGTTCTCAGCCTTTTAGTTTTACTTAGACTTGTGCATTTTCAATAATTTCTTCAAAGGAAGCTAAACAATTTAGTCCTAGCAAAGTTCAGTTGTGTTGCTTTGCTTCTGTGTGAAGTTCTTGCTGAAAGACCTGAAGCAGGAAGTGAGGTGGACCTGCCGGAGGTTCAGCTCTAGAGTGATACTCTTTGCTCAACTGTGTCTGGCAGGGCTGACTCTCACCTGACTGGCCACTCTGGCATCCAAATGCCCTTGCCCAGTGCTGGCCCTGGTTTTGGGAAGCACTCGTTTGCAGTATAGACTCACACTGGCTGAACCTTAGAAAACCTTGCTGTGCCATGAGCTTCACACACCTAGATCTGTACCTCTATGACTTAGGGCACAGCTCCCTCCAACAGCTATGCACAGCATCCTCCAAGTAGCTCTCCTGTGCATGCTGTACATGGAGGCTAGGGAGGGTCCCAGTTCCTTCCTGCTTCAAACAGTACTGTGAATCAAACTCTTGAAAAGAAATCTTGAAAATTTTTGCAGCATTCTATGTTTGAGAAATCTCTCTTCTTAGTGCTATGAGGTCTAGGGACAGCTCTATACAGGACAGGACTCTGCTCTGTCCCCCATGTTCTCTCCAATGCTGTTCAGCTCCTGCCTTAAAATGTGCCATTGGATGGGGACACAGCACATCTCAGTGATTTGTGCCTGTGTGAATCAACTTTGGGAGGCTGAATGTTTTCTGCACCTGTTGGCCACAGGTGCTGATTTCCTTTCAAATTACAAGACTTTCTCACTTCTCTCACAAAATGGACTGGTGAGACTCCAGTAATGCAAGCCCTGGAAAGGTGAAGCACTTTCATCACCAATCACAGTACTAAACAATGAACCAATCACAGATGCTAGGTTTAGCTGCCTCTGTGACTTCATGAGGCTATGGGTGGGACACCCAGATACAAACCATAACACCTTCTAAAATAAATCCTCTGAAGATGCCCGTGCTCTGGACTAGAAGATAATAACTTGCCTTAGTCCAGGTTTTTATCTTATTTATTTTATTTTACTAATTTATTTTTTGAGACTCTCATTGTGTAGTTCAGACTGGCCTTCAATTCACTATGTAAACTTGCTTGGCCTAGAACTTGCAATGATCCTCCTGTCTCCTCCTAAATGCTGGGATTACAGGCAAGTACCATCACATCCAGCTTTGTTTGTTAAGTTGTATTTATTGATTTACTTGAGAATACTCAATTTATTTATCCTTGTTATACTTCATTGTACAAAAATTCTAATAAATGTGATGAAATTCAAGAACAACCTAAACAACTTAGCAACTTAGCAAGGCCCTGTCTGGAAATAAATTAAGGACCAAGGCACTGGATTCAATCTCCAGCACTGCCAAAAATAAATAAATCTATAAATAAAAATTCTTATACATAAATCTATAGATAAACAAAACTGCTAAGAAATAAATTTATAAATAAATAAAATTGCTTGTAAGTAAATCTATCACTAAACAAAATCTATGATGGGTAGCTCAGATAAGAAGTGTTTTAAAAGCAATTTTCTTTCATTATAATTGACATACAATGAACTTTCAGGCTTAAAGTACAAAATTAGATGAATCTTGACATGGGCCTGGGATATAGCTCAGTGGCAAAGTGCTACCTTGCAAGCACAGGTTCCGGAAGTTGGTTCCTAAATACCAAAAACAAAACAAAACTAAAATTGAAAAACAAACAAAGATCCCCTAGGAATCTTCACATACGTGAGCCCCTTGAAAACGATTACCCAATGGTGAGGCCTATGTAATGTTCAACTTTTTCTTATGGCTCTTTTCAAACGCTTCCTTCTATCCTAAGCCATGCATCTGCTTGTTGTCTCTGGGAATCACTTTATATTTTCTAGAGGTGACAGGTCTGTACCACCCACTATACAGAGTGTTTTTGTTTTTGTTTGTGGGGAGCTGGTAGAGGTTTCTCAACCCTCATAACTATGTTAGGTTTCCCGTGTGCTGCTCCTTGTGAGTGGCTGAGCCATCACATCCCACTGTGTGGATGAAACACTGATCCTCATGTGTCCATCAGCTGTGGCCCTGTGTATTGTTTCCAGTTTTGATCTTAAAAACAGTGTTGCTGCAGTCATTTTTGTGTTTGTATGGATACACCACTCATTTCCCTGGAGAAGATACTTGTTGTTCAAAGCAAAATTAAGACTTCTGGCTCTTCCTGTGAGTATTTTTAAACCCTGTTTTTATGTTTTTCCGTCTTTTTGAGGTGATTTTATAAAATTTACCTAAGGAAAGGTTATTTATATTACATAAAATTCAGCATTTTTTGACTTTGGATAGAATTTTAAAGGTGCAAAAAAACCCAAAGTAAGGTATATATGCACATATGTAAATCACCTATAATTTTAACATTACAAAACTACTGCTATGTAATGATTAACTTCATTGCCAACTTGATGGGCTTGAGAGCTCTCCAAGGGATTAGTAAAGTGTACTTCTAGGCTCATCTGTACATGTCATAGAGGAGTGACCATAGGTACTCCATGTGGTATCTGGCCCTTCCTCCCTGGCACTGTCCCTCCACTCTGCATACTGGACACCATGGACTGAGCAGCTTTGCTCCATCACACGATCCTGCTGTGGTGTCCCTGCCTTGCAACCAAGTAGGACTGAGTCCCCTGAAACTATAAGCCAGATTAAACATCTCCTCTTCCCTGTGTGGGTCTTGAATTCTGTGTCCTACTAATGGGAAAGCTTGACCAAGACAATTGTCTTTATGTTTACATATGTGCTTCAACCTACACAGCTTTTGTAGAATTTACCATAATTTCACCCTTACTTTCAGGTCAGATGTGGGAATTGTTTTCATCTTTGTTTTAGCCTTTTAAATGAGATGTGTACAAACATACTGTTTAGTATATTCTTTCATGATTTAGAACTTTTGTGTCTAATAATATGAAATGATTCTAAAATGTAAATATGTACTTCTTTTTATGCTTCCATTTATATAAATATCCAGAAAAGGCAAATACTTAGAAGCACAATAGTAGTCAATGGCTGAGTGTGGTTAATGGAGAATGACAGTTTAATGAACCTGGGTTACCACTGGGGATGGTGAAGGTATTCTTTACCAGGCATGGTGAGGGTCTCACAGCCCTTAGCATATGAAATGCCACTGGTCTCTGTGTTCCAGGATGGATGCTGAATTTTAGATTGAATTTGCCTTAATAAAGAAAGAAGAGCAGATGAGCAGTCTCCCTATCCTCACCACAGACCTGTAGAATGGGAGCCAACTAAGGACAGCACTGGTCATGGAGACTTTTCCCGAATGTTTCTTCTCCTCCTCCCTCTGCTTAGAATGAAGCAATCAGAGACATGTTACTGAGTGTAGGTGAAGAATCAGATGTGCATGATCAGGAGACAAGAAGTTTTAACTGTAGGTTCTGTCTTTTGAGTGATATATGGGATGTGTGTTGTGATCAGGACCCAGGAGAGTACTACTCCTCAAAAAGTGAACATGGTGTCACAAAATTGTCCCTGAATCCACTCATCTCTTCTGTCCAATTTATCAGGTCCTATCTACTATCTAAAATATGTTAAAATATGCACAACACAAAATCCACTAATTTTGTCAGTGACCAGTTCAGTGAGTTAAGAACATTTACCTTGTGCAGTTATAAGCACCATCCTGCTCCAAAACTCTACTTCCGAACTGAAACTGTTCACTCTCCCGCAATAGCATCATTTCCCTTCCTTCAACTCCTGGAAACACCATTCTACTGTCTGTCTCCAAGAATTGGACTATTCTGGGCCATCACGTATTTGGAATCATATAACATTTTCCTTTCTCTCTGTTTTGTTTCACTTAATATAGAATTGCAGGATACATACATACCACCTTTTGTTCATCCACCCTTTGGGGTCTGTTTCCATGTTTTGGCTCATAGGGATAGTGGGAATGCAAATATCTGCTTGAGCTCCTGATTTATGTTAAGCTGTATAAGCATATTTAGAATTGTTGAATCATAGGATAATTCTATAGAATTTAGAGAGGACAGCTCTGTTGTTCCCTACAGCAGCCAGTCCATTTTACAACCCCACCAACAGCACACAAGGTTTGGGTTTCTCACTGAGACACTCTGGACCAGGGAGTGGTCATAAAATCAAACTGCTGACACTGATCCTTGGTCTGGGGAGCCTCAGACTACACTACACCTGATGGATTTGTGTGGCACATGGGGCAGTAGGAACAAAGAGGGACTGGACCCACACCCAAGTTAGGGTCATTTCTGCAGTGATGCAAACTCTTTAGGGGCTGTCCCTTTCTGCACCATGGAAACCAGTAGCCTGGTGACCCACACTTGCAGCTCCCCAATCCCCAATGAATCCCAGATGCCCCACAAAGCTGGCCTCTGCAGAGTGAGTGTGTGCACACTCCACTTTCTGTATTTTAGCAGAAAGAGCTAGATGAATCAGCTGTTACCACTACAAGGGCAGCAGAGCTCTGATTGGCTTTTTCCCAAAATTAGTTGACTCTCACATTTCCCAGGAAACTGATGTTCAGTTTGAGGTCTGCCTTGGGTGAGCTGGAGGAACCAGACCCTGGTTGAATGCCCTGTCCATGCGTGGGACCCCAGTGAGTGCCAGATTCCAGACAGGAGAGCTGGGGTTGAAATCCCCACCGCAAAGGCCTCCTGGATCAGTTATGGGAAAACTTTCAGAGACCAAGGGCCCAAACTTCAACCCAAAACCACTTATTTATTGCACTGCCAACACTGCAAATAGATCTTAATACTGAACTGAAGTTTTAGTTTAGAAAAAAACTACTCATCTATTGACATATTTTGTCTTGAGAGAAAAACAAAATCACAAAACTTTCAATGATACAACCTTTTATTGAAAAGTGAAGGTTACCATTTGGTATGCTTTCACACAATTAATGTTATATTTGCTGTTGCATGCACACAGATAATTTGTCGAAGGTTGACTCATATTGCATTTGTTTCAGAACAACACATGCAATACTCAAGCCACCTGTTGATCTGTTTCATGTATCAGATTTAATAAAATTCAAAGCTGAATACAGCAGTCTACAAGCATAAGATGATCCACGGTAACAAAAGCAATCCCCAGTGCATTCATTGAGTTTTTGTCTTTTTGAGACAGAGTCTCACTATACAGTTCAAGATGGCAATCAACCTGTGAGTAGAAGAGACCAGTCAAGAAAAGAAACCAATGAAGGTAAGAAACACAAAGCCATGATAATAAATACACCTACAACTACATGAAACAGGTCATAAATGCAATGGCTTTTGAATGAATGTGCAAAACTCACAAGCATAAGACAAATGAAAATTCAGACCCTCAAAAAACACAAAATGTAAGAGAACATACTTGGATATAAATGCACATGCAGATGTATAACTGATAAAAGCAGGACAAATTAATCTCTGGATAGGATTTATCTTGGAGAAGGAAAGGAGATGCAGCCAGAAAAGTGCATAAAAAGTGAATGTTCATTTTTATTTGTCTTTTTCCTTTTTATCGATACCAGGGATCGAACCCACGACTGCCTGCTTGCAACGCAGGCGCTTATGCCACTGAGCTAAATCCCCAGCCCTGTGAATGTTCATTTGATTTAAGAAAATTCATTGAATTCAATATTTTCCTTTATTATTCCTTGTTACCAAAGCTTCACTTTCCTGGCTGCCTTCCTAGAAAAATGTCAAAGTTGACTCGGTGCTCCTTCTCCATCTCCTGGCCATTGTGTGAACTACAGTGCTGGACTAGAGATGGCTCCTGATGCAGCTGGGCTGAGTGAGAGGGATGCTGGTTAATACTTTGGACAGAAGACAAAGCCAGCCAACCAGCCAAGCCCTTTCAGTGTGCAAACACCACTTTAGGAGCCTTCTGCACACAGCATCTCTCAGACCCAAACCTGTATATGCGCACAAATGTAGTGGGACAAAGTCATCAATCTAGTCACCTCCCTCTGGTCACCATCTCTCCTAGACACCCCAGATCTCAACTACGGCTGTAATTTAGAGTCATCAATATGATAAGGTGTCTTTTTCACATACTATATCTCATAAAACCCTACACCCTTGGGAAAAGAAATGTATTTAATATACTGTGAGGTTAGCAATAATTAATTTCAATGCCATATAAAAACTTTGCATGCATTTATTTAGATTTGACACTTCAGGCAAAATTTAGATTTTTTAACAGACACTTTTAGAAATTTAATAAATTTAGGATACAGTGTTAATGACCATATACACAGTTATTAGTCAATACAAGTTTATCTTACTTATACAATAACTAAATGCTTATTTAATTAATTCCAGTAGATGTAGATCAAGCTTTAAGTACCATGACCAACTGTAAAGAGATTTCAAAATATTTTACAGCTTGGTTTAACCTTTAGATGTGACAGAGACCACCTGTTATTTTTGTATGCTTTAAACATATGTAGTCTTAACTCTGTGCCTGAGATTCTCCTGATCTCAACAAAAATTGTCCTGCGATGGGGACAGAACAACCAACCACTGAAGCAGTAGGCAGCTGCACCCAGGGCTTTTCTTGACTGAGTTCATTCAGGAAGTTGCCACAGTTTTCTTTGCCAACATTTTGGGCCTTGTTTGTGTTGTCAAGAATTTTCTCACACTATGGGGACTATCCTGAGAGAGGCAGGTGCCACTGTGAGGGGTTCAACAGTGGAGGACAGAGAACTCCACATGCATGTACTAAAATTAGGGACGAACAGCTGCAGGGCTGGGTCAGGTCAGGGATCTGACCACACTAAGAGTAAGCAGCAGATGGAAGGGAGCTGTTTCCTGACCCAGCCTAACAGGATGCTTGCAGAAGGCATGCCAGGCTGGACAGACATGAGCTGCATGATGGTGGAGGATGAGGAGCCAATCAGATGGTAAGGGTGATCAGACATCAGGGATGGAGGCTTGTGGCCAACTGCCTTAGCAGGACACTTGCTAAAATTGGACAATGCAGATATGAACACAGAAGTCAAAAATGAATTCAGAGTGAGGAAGATGAAATAAATATAGGTGAAAAATTAAAACAACACTGAGATTCCACCTTACCCTGAAAAGAATATCTATATCAAGAAGTGGACCATAAGTACTAGAGGGCCTGTGGGGAAAAAGGAACCTTCTCCGCTGCTGGTGGGAGCATAGACTGGTGCATCCACTGTGGAAATCAGTGTGGAGATTCCTCAAAAAACTAGGATTGCTGGTCCCATTTGACCCAGAGGTGGATAACAGATTACCTTAAATTAGATTAACTTCTGATCACCCCAGGTACTTTGTGCTATACTAGGCCATATGAGTGTTTGTTCTGGAGGAAGTCTTACAAAAGCATTGTGTTTAAGGTAATGGATGCAGAGCCTGGAGTCTCAGTGGAATGCTGCTGGCACAGCAGCCCATGCTTTGCTAAGATGTGTGCAAAGGACTGGTAAATGTGAAGGCCAGGTAGAGCCAGAAATGGTGCCTGGGAAATCCCAGCTTCAGGATACAAGTGTATCCAAAGTTACAATGATTTTTTTTCCCTTCCCAGAAACTCACTGAAAAAAAATCCAATACTTTAAAGATAAAATAAGGCCTTAAACTGGGCCTTCTTTTGCCTTTTACCTAGAAAATGGGTCATTGCTTGTCACCTGTAACATGATCCCCTGCTTTCTATAGATTCACAAATTTCACAGATTTCCATCCTCCAAAACATAGACGCTCCCAGCCCTGGATGATAATGTACCTCATTCTCTGAGCACCTGCACTCTCTTCTGATTATTTGCCTCTTTGAGTCTGCTTACTAAATTTACCTGAGCCTTTAACAGGGATACACTGCAACTCTCCTCCATGACAAGACAGGAACCTCTGCACCAGGCCGAGGATGAGTGGAGGTACCCATCTCCTCTTTGTGGAAACTCCTCAGACCCTGTCAGGTGACCAGAGGTTCCTGACTAGGGTTTGGGCAAAGAGAGAATAGTTGTCAGACATAAATGCAAGTGACACATGCGACTACCCTCTAGAAGCCTTAAGAGTCAGTGCTGTGAAAGAAAATAAGATGAAATCACGAAAGCTAAGACTTTGTGAAGTAAGTCAGGAAATGCCTGCAGGAGAGTCCGCTAACCTGCTGAAGGTTAAACTGCAGAATGTTCCTAGACTTAGAGAACAACTGAAGATTTCACCTCCTCCTCCAACACCTCTCACCCAGGAAGATCCTTGTTAAGTAACAGTCAGATGCATGTGTGACTCAGGTGTCTGCCTGTCAGGGAAATGTCTCTAAAAATAACTGGGAATCCCCTATAAGAAACTTTACCACATCTGCCTTATGGGGCTGTCTAGAAGCAGTGCACCTGTATTGCAACATTGTTTCCCATGTACTATTTCTTTTGACTTCTGTTGTTTTGTAGTTAACACTGAATAATTAGTACATTTCTGTTTCCTCTGCGGTAAGAAGAGCAGTGTTCCACTGAGGGGAACGAAGTGCAGGCGATATGAGTCAGGCACCACTTTTGTCCCCTGAGGGAAGAACACATGAGAAATGCTTTTTGCTTGTATGTGTGATGGTTTGTATTGTAATTGTCCCCAAGATATCCTTGTGGTAGAGGAATGGTCATCAGCCTGTGGCACCACTTGGAGGCCAGCATGCAAGAAACATAATAACATATACAGAGGCTGGACAATAAAGACACAATTGTTCTCTCTGCTTGCTGTCTGCTGCTGCTATTGTTCTCATGTCTTCCTCCTTGCTGTCTCTGGGGACATCACCAGCAATTTACCCCTTAGGCTCCTCCACTCTGATAGATGCAAAGGACAAGAGAGTACACGTCCCACCAGCAAGGAGGGGGTTCTGCATGTGATACATATGAGGGAATCTTTGTCTAGAAGTTTTAATGGGTTTAGACAAGAGCTGCCCTATGGAAGACTACCTACTTTTCAGGGTTCAATCTAGGAAGTGTTGTGTGGAACCACTCCGACTGCTTCACAGTTCGGGGACATCTAAAGACAACTGAGGACATGACCATGCTTGTCTGCACAGGCACACAGTGGGGTATAGTTATGTAACCATGACTTAGCACAGGTGAACTCCCATGGGCTGGTTAGAGGACTGCACAAGAATGTAAATATGAGATAACAACCTGTGTAAGAATTATATAAGAAAAAAGTGGTCCTCTGTTCTGCTCCATACTGCCTACCACTGTTGCTGATGTCTTGAACATGTACATTCTCTAGCCTTGGGGCCTCACCCAAGAAAATCTTCCAAAACAGGCCAAAAAGTGCTCACACAGTGCCCATGCACAGTCCATGTACCCTTCAGGCAATGGCCTGCCTGGTCATGTTCTGGAAAGTTCCTGAACTGCTGAAGCACATTCAGCAGATGTTTTTGTAAAGTCCCTGGAGGGGCACAACTCAGCAGGCTCCATTTTGGACATCCTGACTCCATTTGGGAGCTTCTGTCCTTAATGCCTGCAATAATCCTAATTCCCATTTCAATGATTCCTGTTACAATGCTGTAAACTAAATTAATCACACTGGAACCATGTCTGCAATAAATTGTTAACAGGAAAAGGGAGGCTAAAAATGTACCAATGATAGTTACCTCTCTACATACAAAAAGAGCAAATATTTCTAATTTTCCCTCCTTGTTTGTTGGACCTTTTGAAATGTGTAAATATTATCATAATTACCAAAACAATGATTGAGGGGCAACAGAAAAAGTGAAATTAGAAGATGTGGAAAGGATTCAATGACAAAACACTGAAAGTCCCTTTGCAAGGGGACCTGATTTAGGCCTCTGCTGCCTCCCACTGCAGGAGAAGCCATTGTCCTCCTGTTATCCTTAGGGAAACACAAGAGCCTTGTCCATCCTTGATGGCCAGAGATGCAAAGCTGAAGAACAGCTGCAAAACACTCTGGCCACCTATGACTCATGAACACCATGGAAATGCTATTTCTCATCTGCATACTCTACATAGCTGCTAAAATAAGTGATCACTTTTAAGTGTGAAAACTAAGTGTGGAAAAGTAAGAGGATCTGTTCGAGATCATTTCTGCAATAGTAGAGTCAGCATGCAAACCCTGTTCCTGGAATCAGACAGCATCCCCCACCCTCCCAACATCTGGAGTCAGGGAACCACTCTGGTACAATACATTGCTTGGGGGAAAATAAAAACACTTTTATCAAAGATAGAAAGATACTTAGCCTTGAACCTCTTGATTCATGTTCCACATGCAAGAGTCTGAGCCTTGAATATGGCCATTGATATTTTTCCAGCAATCTAGGCTCTCCTATATCTTGTGTTTACCCCAAAGGGGCAAGGGATTACTAAGCAAAGTCTGCATTAGCCTGAAACTGCACACATGCTTTAAAATTTGTTCCATTTCCTTTCCATTAAAAAATATAATTATTGACACATACTAGTTGTACAGAGTAAGAAGATTCATTATGATATTTTCATATATGCATATACTGTGCATTGATCAAGTTCGTCAACCCCTCTCCTACCTTCACCCTCTCTCCTAACTGTCCTCCCAGGCCTGTGTAGCCCCTCTTCTACTTTTTTTTCTATTTTCCACATATGAGAGAAAACATGCACTATTGGTCTGTGTCTGAATTATTTTGTTAAACATGATATCCTCCACTTCCCTGAACTTTTCTGCATATGACTAGATTTCATTCTTCTTTATGGTTGAACAGGATGTGTGTGTGTGTGTGTGTGTGTGTGTGTGTGTGTGATGGTGTGTGTGTATGTCTGTGTGCACATGTGCATGCCATGTTTGCTTTGCCCATTCTCTTGCTGACACATACCTAGACTGATTGCTTGCCTTGGTTATTGTGAATAGTGCCTCTCTTGCTCCTTTCTTGCTCATTAGCCATTGTTGTATAACAAAGCATTCCTAAACTCAGTGCCTTATTGCAAAATTTTATTATAATTATTAATCAATTTTCTGGTTTGATAAGGCTCAGTTGGGCAGTTCTTCATTACAGTAGACTGTCCTATAACTTCAGTCAGCTTGCGGCTAATACTGCAGTTCCCTGGTAAGTCATTTGTGCTGGACATCCACCATAGCATATTCCCATGGTCTAAACTCCAGGAATATGAAAGGGAGGGTTGGAATGTGTCTTGAAGTAGAGCACTTGCCTCGTATGAAGGAGGTCCTTAGTTCCATGCCCAGCATAACACTGTATAACAGCTTACAATTGATTTCTAAGACCATAGGGAGAGTGAAAACTGGATAGAGGAGCATTATTTGCTACAATAAAGCAAAAGAAATGACAAGGTTAGTGCCCTCAGAGAGGAAAACTGATGAGACCACATTTCACTGCAGAACCTAGGAAGTAGAGACATTCCATGTGATACAAATCTATAATTGTGTGCTACTGCTTGTTTTCTTTCTGTCAAAAAAAGTGCACCATTCTTGTGTCAGGCATTGAGCTGGGTACTGAGATACAGTCATTCCCAGTTGTCTTACTTACTTTTCACTGGTTATTGAGACAAAATACCTGATGCCCAACATGAAAGAAGGAGAGGTTTATTTCTTACAGGTAAGAGATTTCAGTCCACGCTCAGTTGGCTCCAAAGCAAAATGAAATGGCTGAGGGGCAGCAGTTTGTGATGTCTACAAAACGCAAGCAAGAACAGCAAAAAGAAAGAAACACCTTCTTCTCTCAGGTACAATGTAGGCTAGCTCCACTCCACTGCACATGGAGCACACATAACACCAATGTAAGCACTAGACAATCAATCAGAAATACTGGACTTGGTCGCATCCATGATTGCATGAGGCTTGGGAGGGGCACTGACATTTATGTTTATTTATGTTTACCATGACATTAGTAGAGGCAAAGAGCCTCCTCTCATTCTCTCACCATGAAGTTTACAGTCTATTGAGGTAGGGATGATATTCATCATACCATTATTCAAATACATGCTAAGCATTCCTAATCCAAAGTCTGAAGTCTGTATGCTACAAAGTCCAAAACTTTTGAGTACAGATGTTTTATGCCAAAAGTTGAAAATTTCACAGCAACAAATTTTGTTTCAAATACAAAATGTTTTTTTAATTAAGATTATTGGTACATGTTAGGTGTAATTAACAATCATGTTAATCATGGGAAATTTCCAGCATACATGTTATGAATTATTTATTCTCCATTCTCCTACTTTTGCTTCAACTCCCTTCCCCTCCTTATTTATGAAAGTTTTGTTTCCTTCTTTTCTCATCATTTTTTTTCTTTTCCCTTCCTTCCTTTCTACATCCTCCATCCCTAATTCCCCATCTCATTAGATAATGTTCACAATATTTATTTTATTGTGCCTCTTATTTACATTTTCAGTTTCCCACACCAGAGAAACAACATAGTACACATGTCAAACACAAAATTATTAAAAATATATAAAATTACCTTCAGGCTATGAGTTTGAATTATATATGAACTATAAATAAATTTCATATTTAAACTTGGGTCCCATCCTCAAGACAACATATTATGTCCTATGAAAGTTCTTCAATTAAAAAAAATTCAGGAATTCCTAACACTTCTGGTCTGAATCATTTTGTATAAGGGATAGCGAATATGCAGATGTTTAATTAACAGCCTCAAGGAAGAAGTACAAAGGCTGATCAAAATATACAGCTAATATTCAAACTTTTAAAATTTACTAAAATAAAAGATACATGCCCATTAATCCTCCTTAAAAAACACATCCTTAAAAATAAATTGAAGAAAATACATCTCCTTGCTTCAAACACACTTCTACATTTGTTCTTGGTTTTCTGAAGCAGTTTGGAAGTCCTCCTTTGTGAGAGTCCTTACAAATTGAGATAAAAAATGTAGTGAATGCAGTTGCTGAATGCCATTCAATGGAAAGGAAGGCTCATAAATACATTATGGTGCAGCCTCATCCACCGAATTCACCAGATCGTGACCCTTGTGACTTCAGATTCTTCTCCAAAATTAAAATGACCATGAAAGGAAAATAGTTTGAACTGATTCAAGACTTTGAGGCAGCCACAACCGCAAAACTGAAAAATCCAAAGCGGAACTGCAGCGGTGCTGTGCTAAGTATCGGTTTGTTAAGAGAGATGCTGGTGCAAGGCCCACTGGGTTAAAATTCTGTCCCTTGCTTTGTCATTGGAAAAGGTATTTAATGTTGGTGTCTAGGCTCACACAGCTATGAAAATGAAGATAATTCCTAACTCCTACTCTTGTAAGAATTAACATATGTAAAGTGCCTCAAAGAGGCCCTGGCCTGATATCCATAAGTGTTAAATATGCTTGTTAGTATGTTATATTCACATGTAAACATACTTATAAGTTATGATGACATTCAATGACGGACACCTAAAGCACTCATTTCTCTGTAATAAAAGAAGGGCAACAATGCAAATAGCAATGATACCTGAGCACTTGCTATATGGTAGGAATCATGGGAAGAGCTCTGCAGGGTTTTCATCAGATCTTCACAGCAGTGCCCAGAGATGAGTATTACCATTCCTCAGGTTTTTTTTTTTTTTTTAACGGAAAACACCCTCAATATTTCAAAGCAAAATAACAGCAGAGTAACAATAGTGGAAATTGAGGCTCCCAGAAGAGAAGCAGTGTGCCTAAGGTGTCAGGCCCGGGAAGATTTGAGTCCAGAAATCTATAAATTCCAAGCCTCAGTTCACTCCTCTGCTTCCTCTCATAATGGGCCTGGGGTTGGGTCTCCCAGAAGCCTCATCAGAGACCTCCACCTGCAGCCAAACCCTGCCTCAGGGGGACCCTAAGACCCAATGCAACGCCCACTGCGTCATTGTTGCCTCACAGGAGGACTATGCACTTATTGTGTCCCAGCTTCTGTCCCCGCCCCTTGCCCGCCCCTCACACCGCTTGACCCCACCCCCTGGCCTCAAAGGAAGATTACACTCCATCAGGCCCAACCTGGGCGGCCCGCGCCCATGGACCACCCTGAGCCACTGGCCTGCACATCCCAGCTCAGCCCGCCCGCCCCTGCCTTGCTTTGCAGTGGATGCTGGTCTTGTGAGTGGAGTCGCTATTTTGCAGCTAGCAACGCCATCTGGAGACTGGAGCGCTCTTCCTTAGGCGGCCTAAGCTGTGGCGGGGCCAGGGCTGGGGTCTGGGGCACGTAGAAGGGCAGAGCCCACGGTGAGTGGCGGCTTGGCCCGGTGGCCCTGATGTTAGCGGCGCAAGTGCCTAGGGCGGGATGTCTGGGGTCGGGGGCCCAGGGAGGCAGCGGGCGCGGAGTTCGGGCGACCTGGCCTGAGGTCTGCAGGGCCCCTCTCTCTCTTCCTCTCTCTTCTCCGAAGGGGATCAGCATGGCCAGGCCTGACTCATCGCCCGGGATCCCCGGCCCTCCTGACAGGCACTGCTGGGAGCCCAGCCCTGATGTGGGACCTGTGGTGCAGCGGCTTGGGGTTTCACATGGCCTCTGCTGTCAGTGAGCTTGGCCATACTGAGCCGTGGACATTTACCGTAAAAGGACGATTGGATTCTACTCAGAACTTCTCCCTGCAGAGACTGAGAGAGGACCTAGATATAACAGTAAGATAGCAGTTATTATTCTACCTCCACATGCTTTGGCTCCAGTCCGTTCCATTGATAAGGGGGTTTCTGCTTCTTTTAATATTGGCGGCACTTGGGTGTTTAGGTTTTGTGAGGAGAATGAATGCGGACCGGGGCTTTGAGGCATGAGGAAGTGTGATCAGTAGTGTTTAAAAATTTAAATCCACAAATGAAAGTAATTCACCCACATTGTTAAACCCTGCTGCAGAATACCCATCTTCTCCATATTCGGCTGTCTCTAACGATTACTACCCAGTTCTGCTCACATCATTTATATATTTGCATAATGTTGAATGTTTATATTACATGCATAGGTAGACTTGTACTTAGTTATCCTGTTACTGACTGTGTACACAAGTCTAGTTTCTCTTAGAAAAACTGCGTTGAGCGTATATCTTTTTTTCTAGGGATAAATTCCAGAAATTAGAAATACTAAATCAAACTTCTGTGTTCTTTCCCTGGCACTTGATACGAATTGGTCCTTTAAAAAAGCACGTTTAAGACATCTTTCAAAATCTAGGTATTTGCCCAACTATCTGGACAAATTTGGAGTTCAGCAAGGTCTTGAGTCATTTTCTGTGCAGGCTGAGAGATAGACCAGACAACCTACTGTTGGATTTTGTTTTTAAGTCATGTGCCAGGTTCGTCTTTTTGTTTTGATTGAGTCTATTTTGTTTTGTTTCATTTGGTTTTATCCTCTTTAAAATAAAAAGATAAAAAAAAACACTTTACTGCAAGGCATGGTGGTGCATGCCTGTAATCCCAGCACTCAGGTGGGTTAGACACCAGGATCACAGGGAGTTTGAGGCTAGCCTGAAATACTTGGTGAGTCACGTTCAGCCTGCAGTACATAGCAAGACCTTGTCTCAGAACAAAACAAACAACCCCTTTTTTGTCTTTTCTTATTTTAATGTAGCACAAGTAGATATTAATAGAGAAAATATGAAAACACTTATAAGTAGATTAAAGTTTTCATCCTATGCAGTTTATATATATGAAACTATAGTATACTTTATATGCTATATAACTTTATATACTATGAAACTGCATAGTTTCATACTATGCAGTTTGTATACTATATTCAGTGATCCTGGGAATTTCTGCATGAGCTATATATGTATGTACTTTTAAAATTTGTTTTTGTTTTTGTTTCAATTTTTTTTTAATTCTTAGGACAGGGTCGAAATAATTTACTAAATTCCCCAGGTTTGGTTTAAACTTGTGCTCCTCTTTCCTTAACCTCCCAGAGTGCTGGGAGTACAAGTACAGGCTATCCATTCTTAGAAATTCACAATGATTATGTATGTTTATGGGATAAAATGTGCTTTTGACCTATGGCTCCTTTTTAGAAAGAGTCAGTTTAGATAAAGTATATACCACCTTCTTAACCTACAAATTCTTTCAGAGTTATTGGGACTATAATCCCATTGTTTAGCAGTTTTGAAAGCTATCCTTTTTATTAACTGTGGTCACCATGCAGTTTAGGAGAGAATTGAGAATTTCTTCTCCAGTGTCACTACGATTTTGCATTCTTGGGTGAACATCCTCCTTTCTCCATCCCTCATAGAATTGATCTTTTTTAAAATCAAAGTGCCCAAGAAAGGTGTGGAGGTTCAAGCTACTTGGGGCACACAGCTCTTCAGAAAGACCAGGCAATGGTACTCTGAAGACCCTCATGTTGCTACCAGTTTTTTGTTTTTTGTTTGTTTGTTTTTTCCTTAACAGAATTCTGGGAATTGAATGCAGGGATGTCTTTGTTACTTTTTATGGGTTGCTGAGAAAAAATACCTGATACCAAAAGTTGGGAAAGGAAAGGTTTACTTCTTACAGATTTGGAGTTTTCAGTCCATACTCAGTTGGCTCCAAGGCAGACTGGCCTGGTGGGGCCACAGTTCATGGTGGCTGCAAACAGCAAGGAGGAAAAAGGCAAAAGAG
Source organism: Cavia porcellus (assembly GCF_034190915.1). Lineage (NCBI taxonomy): Eukaryota > Metazoa > Chordata > Mammalia > Rodentia > Caviidae > Cavia > Cavia porcellus. The sequence goes on from NW_026947515.1 coordinate 9,759,225, forward strand.
CAAGACAGGCCTATTTCCTGCAATTATATCACATTTTGGCTCCATGCCTAGGCCGGTGTAGCACTCACACCCCTAATCCAAATGCTAAAAAGTGAACCAGTCACAGATGCATAATAAACGCTTGAGGCCTGGGGGCCACAGACATAAACTATGACAAGGGCCTTACACTGAACAACGGTAAATTCTGTTTTTAAAATTATTTTATTTTGAGCCAGTGTCATCATAAGTAACTACACTGCTGAGACATCGTTCTTGGATGTAGATTCTTACATGTCTATGTGTGGATGCACATTGATATCAGAGACATTTCACTTTCAAAACTGAGTCTTTGTTCTCACATCCATGTATTATTTCATGATCAGATTCCTTAGCTTCTTTCTCTGGTTCTTGTGGCCCACACTGATGCCCCACACCCTTATATGGAAGATAGGAATGGTCCCAATTCCTTCCTGCTTCAAACAGCTGTGAATCAAACTTTTGAAAAGAAATCTTTCAAAGTTGTGCAGCTCTCTGTGAGAGATAAACCTCTATTGTTAATCCCGCCAGATCCAGGGACACTTGTGTAGTGCTCTGATGGGAGATGCAAGACAGGGCTCTGCTCCACCCCCACATTCTCCCCAGTGCTGTTCAACACCTGCCTTAAAACTTGCCATCACATGGAGACACAGCACATCTCAGGGATGTTTGCCTGCATGAATCAGTTTTGGGAGGCTTAGTGTTATCTGCATTTGTTGGCCACATGTGGTGATTCTCTTTTGAATTACAAGAATTTTTCATCTCTCACAGAATGGAGTCATGAAACCTCTTTCACACCTGTATCACAAACTATCTGTCTGAATATGGCTTGTAAGGAAAGTTTTCTTGTTGTGGTTTCTATATTATTCTTGTTTCTGCTTTTTCAAATGCAATGAATCAGACCTTTCTAGCTCCCCTCTATCACTGAAATCATGGGAAAGCTTTTCCAACATGAAAAGATGAGTAGACACACAATGATCTCTATATTTTCCTGATAGATTTTGACTATCTGGGGTTTTCTCTTCTATCAAAGAGCAATAGCAGTCAGTGTCATCCAATAAAATTTGACTGAACAGACTCTAATACATGATTATTAAAGACCCAGAGTACTAAATCACAGTGAAAAAAGGTCAGAGGTGGGTGGGGTATAGCAGGAGAGGACAGGGGTATGGATGGGTCCAAAACTGAGCAGAAAGCTGGAACTCAACAGATGTGGAAATTGTACAAATTGATGATGTGCTTATATGTTACTGAATTGAACATGAGGAAAGGAATGGTATCTTAAATATTATTTTAAATTGTCCTAGAATTTAATCTTTAAAAGAATTACAGACTTACGAGTAGAAATAAAAACTGAAAATAAAACAAGGGGTGCAAGGAAAGAGGAAAGGAAAGGCAGGTGCTTTGCAGGACTTGGCCCTAAGTGGAGCTCAGGATGCTTGCTGTGGAGCCAGTAAAAGCCTCAGCTCAAGAGTTCCTCAAGACAGAGTACCTGGCCTTAGTTTTCACTTTGATCCCAAAGCTCGAGAGGTGGATCCACTAGAGGTGGATCCAGTATAATCTCTGTATGTTGGACTTGAGCTCAGTTAGGTACTACCCTGTGTCAGCAGAAAGAGAAAAATCACCAAATGTCCTTGTTCCTTGCAGGCCCTAGAACTTCCCAGTGCCTGCCACAAACAGTTCTGTGCACAAATCCACCCCAGGAAAGCTTCCCATCCTTCTTCAACCCACTCACTTGTGCATGCCTCAGTGTTGCAGGAGGTCTCAAGTCTTGGAGTCTTTGTCTGTCTAAAGTGTCCCATGCACTCCCTAGAAGGCCACAGACCCAGGCCAAACCCTCCTGACTGTAGTTCTCATTTTCAGTGAGCTCAGGTTGGTCCAACTCAACTGGGCATCTTATAGAGATGGACATCAACCTCCTGCTCCAGTGGCAGAGAGCCCTGCCCCAGCCTTTTTTTGGGCTTGAATGGGTCAGTGCTGGCCCAGGTGCTCCTCATGTGCTGATAGAAGTCCCTAATAGTGCTGTGACCACCTTTCCTCCATTCTTTAGCAAAGCCTGACATACACCTCCCTTTCCAACCCTTGTGGCCTGTCATCTCTGTGATCCAGGGTGGTGTCTGCAGTGTTACTCTAGTCATGGTCACTCTAGAGCAGTGCTGTGCTATAAATATCTGCAAAGTGAGTGGGCAGAGTGTGTGGGTTCTGCCTGCCTTTCCTCCATCTTCAGTTTATATAATGATGCATCACCCCATTCTGTATGCCTTAGAGGAACTCCTCTTACCCTGTTATGTGTTCACATGTACAGAGGCCAGGAAGTTAGGCACATTCACAGTAGTGTGGGTATTACTTGTTCTGCTCCCCAGGGTGACTGTGTGGCCTGCACAACATTGAAGCAAAAGGGAGCAGTGTGTATATTGAATCTGTTCATTACATCTGTCAGAGTCTAGTAAATTGATGATTAAAGACACCCACCAGCTCTCTCCATGATTTCTCTGTGAACCTGGTTCCATGATAGCTCACAGAGATTCCTACTCTGGATAACATGGAAGCCCATAGAATGACTCCCAAATGTCTTTCACAATAAACAAAAGCTTCTTCAACCAAGTGATGGATCCTTGGCAGGATGCAAAGCTTTCTGAGGGCTGAGAAAAAATAGCAGTGCAGGCAGTGTCTCGCTTTGAGGCAAAAGATAGGGGTTTAGATTGAACTTGTCCTTCTGACTTCCTGTGTAATCCTAAACAAGACACCATGCCTCTCAGGACCTTCCAAATGTGTTCCTCTGCTCTATGGAGGTCATCCTGGCATCTACTACCTGGGGATATCATCAGTGGTGTGTGATGACATTTGTAAAATCTGTGGGCTGGTGTCACATGTAGAGCACAGAATTAGAAGTGAAATCCAGCAAAGGGTAGGATAGAGGGAGAATACAGTGCACACAATGCCTGGCTTCTGCTGTGTGGTGGTAGAAATGAGACTTACCTCCTGCACATGCTTCCCTGGGGCCTTCATGAGGAGGTGGAAGTGCCTTGATTCAGCCATCCTTATTTTCCCTAAGCATCTCAATTTCTTCTATGTATTGGTGATGGGGCCTCAAATCAGTACCTCACACACAGGCTAAGCAAGCGTTATGGATGGAGCTACACCCCCAAATCGATGTCCATAGCTCCTGTATTCACACCTGTGTGAGCCACCAGGCCTATGACCTAGGTTTCTGCTCAGTTTCTGAGAGCTCATCTTCTGGTGCCCATTTCCTGAAAGGACTTTTCCCTATATTACGGGCCTAACTTACTAGCTTATTATTATTTAGTGTTATTATTTTGCATTAGCGGTGCTGAAATTGAGCCCAGAGCCTCATGCATGGTAAGCAAGTGTATCCTGAGCTCTCTCTCCACTTCCTGACTCACTCTTAAATAACTAAATATGGCAGAGGTTATGTGATAGTCTACTAAGGTTCACACAAATAAGTTTGACCAACCTCTCCTGATGTTTTCCTGTGTTCTATTTAGTATCCTAGGTTGTCTTTTTGTTTTGTTTTTTTTTTTTTTTGATCCTTCTCTGGATCTCTGGCTCTGAAGAAGTCACAGATATCTCTGCACTTTCACTGAGGAGAGGCTGATGAACCTTGAGCAACAAAAGGGAAAACAGACAGAGGAGACAGCAGGCTTTTGTCCTGTGACTTGCCTGTAGGCAAGGGACTGAGCCTTAGAGTATATCCTGTCCTAGTAGCATATTCACTGAGTGTGTAGCCATATGCACGAAGCTACTATGGTAGCAGCCCCAGCAAAGCCTCCTGGATTCCTGATACACAGCAACTCTTGATAGAACAGAGTATTATCTCTTGTATCAGATAAGCACAGACTGACCTGCCTTCTATCATACATGTGTCTTGTCATATTTTGAAAATATATGTAATGACTGGACAAAATTTGATCTCTCTGCCATCTTTCACCAATCAGTCATTCTGAGGTTATTATATAATGTTTTTCTATGTTTTTTTTTTTTTTAGAAAAATTTCAATGTATAGCTTGCTGTGGTTTGTTTATTCATTCAGGCATTATTGGGTAGTCACATGGTAGTTTTTAGTTAATGAAAACAAAGTTGATTAGACTATCTTCTAAAATTCTCTTCATGACATATAGAGGATTAGATGCACAGAATGTTAAGGTAGTCAGATGTGTTACTCTTAAACATACTACCAAAATGATTTCTTAAGTGAATATATGATTAGTAAGGTAGAAGTCTCCTTCCTGCACTTCCTCACAAACACCAGTGTACTTTGACCTAAAAATCAAAGTCTGCTCATAGTGCTCTCAAAACATAAGCAGGGTTTCTCCTTGTGTGATGAATATTCACTTACCTGATTACTGATAATGATAAGAGACATGTACAGACTGGGAAGGGTCCATCTGACTCCCAAGGGCAAGTTGAAGGCTTTAAAAGTGGTAGAAATGTGAATCCCATGTTGGCCTTGGAATCACTGCTGGTTCCTGCTGAAGTCATACTGCATGACCCAGGGAGCACCACCTCCTTCTGTCCCATGACTAGGACAGTCTCTGTGGGAGTTCCCTGGCATTGCATGACAGACCTGCTACTTGACAGAAGGTGGAGGAGGCGGAGCCCCTAGCCTGAAGATGGGGACTTGAGGGACTGCTCCTCTCTACCCAGAATACATGTATACAATCTGTTTAGCTCTGCAATAGGGAGCTGGCAAAGCAGTTGAATTAAAATGTGAGTGAAACTGTCCCAACATAGGTGGTATAGCTATGGGAAAGTTGTGCCCACAGGAGATGTCCCAAATTTATTCCAGCCAGCACTCCCTCTATGTGGCAAGTTCTACAGAATGTGCAAGGGACAGCCTGTGAGCAGTTGGCAGAATTTGATAAACTTGTTGATAGCAGCACCCTGGGATCAGAGATGCCAGGGAGCCAGGTGCTGATTTGGAGAACATGACCACACTACAGGGACTGGTCCCTGTTATGTACAGTGTCTGGAGTTGGATAAAAAGAAACTAAGAAGCATAACTGGGTACAGCCCCACTTTGTATTCAACAGGTAAATGCAGCATTGAGGAACCCCATTATGAAGGGGATACCACTTGACTTGTGTAACTGTGTATCACTGACAAATGTTACAAACATTTGGGGTGGCAAGCAAGCTCCCCAGTGTGGTGCCTACCAATTGGCTTACTGTGGAAGCCTCATAGATCTGTGTCAGAACGGGCTGACAATAACTATCAACACAATGACCAGGACACTGCACCTGGGGATTCCCATATATCCAGGGCACCATCAAACCCATCATTATGGACACACCACAATATTCTGAAACAGTTCTATGGGTGACACAATACTCAGCAGGTGCCACCATATTGTACAGGTAGGTGGGTGCTTTTGTCTGGTGGTTGTGTTGCTACCAAAGGCAGGAATCATGGGCCTAACCCTCCAGATTGAAACTATTGTCAATGAAGGACCCAAGTTGTGAGCCTCACTTGCTAGCCTTCATGTTGCTCATGGATGAAACTTCTTAAATGCTAAAGGTGGTTTTGCAAAACCACATGAGCCTTTATTTGTGAACCACAGCACAAGGAGGTCCTTGCATCCTCTTGCATGTAGAATGTGGCATTTATATCCCTGGCAAGCAGAGATAGAAACAAGAGGCCTTGCAAAAAATGGATGTACATCTGAGAAGCCAGAACTGCCACCATATGCCCACCCATCGAACCGCCAACCTAGGAAACCCTGGACCACCACTCAGGCCCACTCCTTGCAGAACTCTCCCACCTCCTGGTTCCAGTATTGCAGTTGATCTTTGGGCCCAACCATTTCTTCCAAAACCTTAGACTATAGGGGATTACCATGCTGGGTCAATGAGAGATTCAGGAATCCATCATTCAAACAAAAACCATCATCAGGCTCCAGTCAGTTTGGTGAGTTTATCCCTAAAATAGAGACCTGAAGTGGGTAGTAGGAGCAGAAATGATGCTCCCTCCAACTGTAAGCCCTTGGGAAACCTGGCAAGGGAGTGAGTAACACTCCACATAGAGAACATCAGACAAATTGAGTAGTGTGCCAATAAGGCCTCCTCCAACTTAGCAAAAAATTAAAGGGCTCATAAAGCACCCAATGACACAGTAGGGCCTCAGCTGACACAAACTCTGTGGACAAGGAGATCTGGTGACCTGCAAGAACCTGAAGACATAGGAATAGCAGGAACTGAGAGTGAACCTACATCAATAATTCTAGGTTAGTTAGCCCAAGAAGAATATAGGACTCACAAAACAGGCCCTGCTGGAGGAATACAGGTGACTGGCTCTCCTCTTCATTTTGGTATCCAGCAATTGCACAAATATCAACCACACAGTAGAACCCTAAAATTCACACTATGTTGGAACTGAAAGACAAAATATTTACCCAAAGAGTGAAAATGACAAAACAAATTGGCAAAATGAAATCTCAAACATCTAGTCCATCAGGAGCAAGTACAGGCAACACTGAAATAGAGGATCTTAAAGTCATACAAGAGGAATCTCAGAAAAGATAGCAAATAAAGTAAAGAAAGAAATCCATAAGGCTATAGCAGAAATCAAATTAGAAAGAATCACCATGTAAAGACAGAAATACCAACCTTATTATGCTAGTTTCTCACCATAGCTAGAGAAGAAATACATTTAAAAAAACATAAGAGCATAGGAAATTGATTGAAATTTTGAATGAACAATGTAGAAAACAAGCAGAATCCATGAAACAAATTCAAAGAAATAACCAAAACAAAAAAAATTTCTGTTGAAAGCTCACAAAACCATTTAAGTGAAGCTGAGGATAGCTTGAGAATAGAGTCACAAATAGTGATTATGAAAGTTTAGAACTTATAAAAATAACAAAGTAACATAAAATGACAATTCAGTAGCTTCAAGAGGATGCCAAGAGAAATATTATAAGAGTTGTAGACACCCGTGAAGATGCAGGAGTCAATATTAATGCCATCAGTAAACTATTAAAGAAGTAATAGCAGAAAATTTCCCAAAGGCAGGAAAAGTCTGATATACAAATAAGTGAGACATACAGAATGCCAAACCATCACAACCAACATAAATCTGCACCCAGATATATAATAATTAGGATCTGAGATATACAGCATAAAAACAGAATACTGAAAGCTTTTAGAGAAAAGACACAACTCACACATCAAGAAAAGTCTATTAGAATCTCAGCAGAAATTTCAGCACAAATCTTCAGGTTAAGACACGCTTGGAGTGAAGTATTTCAAGCCCTAAAAGAAAACAACTTTCAACCCAGACTGGTTTACCAGTAACATTTTACTTCAAATTTAATGGAGAAACAAGATACTTCCATGACAAAGAACAACTGAAGCAATTAATGTACACCAAACCAATCATAGAAAAAGTACTGAAAGACATGCTAGATAGAGATAAAAATGACCACAATCTCTAGAACAGAAAGAAACCACAAGAAATTAAACAAGAGAGCAAAGCAGGAAATCAACAACAGAAACACAACATGGCAAAATCAAGCCAGTAAATATCAGTGATATCCATAAATGTAAATGTGCTCAACTCACCTATCAAAAGAAACAGGTTAACAGAATGGATCAAGAAATAGGATCCCACAGTATGCCAATACAAGAAACACATCCAACTCAAAAAGAAATTCAGATTAAAAGTCAAAGCATGGAAAACAGTTTCCACACAACAGGAACCCAGAAAATAGCAGAGCTAGATATACTCTTTTCAGACAAAGTGAACTTCAAACCTAAAATGATTAAAAGAGATAATGAAGGCCACTACAAACTTATACATGGGAAACTACAAAAGGAAGCAGTAACAATTATAAATATATATGCACCAAATACAGGGGCACCCAACTGTGTAAGACAAATAATAATGGACATGAACACAATTGTAATAGGACACCTGAACACCCCACTGTCACAAAGAGATATGTCAACTGGGACAAAAAGTCAACAAAAAATAACAGAACTGAATAATACCTGTGAGTGAATGGACTTAGTGGATGTTTACATAGTATTCCACCAAACCACATCAGAACATACAGTCTTCCCAGCTGCACATGGGATATTCTACAAAACAGACCATATATTATCCTATAAAACATTCTTAAGTAAATGCAAATGGAGCAAAATTATGCCATGCATATTATGTGACCATAGTGCACTGCAAAATTGCATAAATGCATGAAAATTAAATAATCTTCTGAACAACTAGTGGGTTACAGAAGAAATTAAAGAAGAAATAAATAAATTCCTACAATACAATGAAAATGCAGAAACAACATATCACAACCTATGGGACACAATGAAAGCAGTCCTAAGTGGGAAATACATAGTAATAAGTAGTCACATCAAGAAAATTGAATGAGCACAAATAAATAATGTAATGGTACATCTCAAGCTTCTAGAAAAGGAAGAGGAAGTCAAACCTAACCTTCCTAGAAAAGTGGAAATTCTAAAGATTAGAGCAGAAATAAAAGCAATTGGAAGTATAAATACAATAGAAAGAATTAATGAATCAAAGAGCTGGCTTTTTGAGAGAATAAAACTGATAAACCTCTAGCCAAGCTTATCAAGAAAAAAACCTAAATGATAAGGACTGAAAAGAGAGAAAATGCTGTAGATCCCATGGAAATTCAAAACATCATGAGCACCTACTTTGAAAATCTCTACTCACATAGGATGGAAAACAGAAGAAATAGATTTCTAGAAACACATGAACTATCCACACTCAATCAAGAAGATATTCCAATTTTGAATAACACAATATCAGCTATTTTAATCAAAAATGTGATTCAAAACTTACCAACAAATAAAGGCCAGATCCTGCTGGATTTAGAGCTGAATGCCATAAGAAATTCAGAGAAGATCTGACTCCAATACTCCTTAAACTCTTCAATGAAATTGAAAGAGAAGCAGTCCTCTCTATTTCATTCTTAATAACAAGTGTCACTCTGATACCAAAACCAGAGAAAGATCCAACCAAAAAGCAGAACTATGCAAAGAATTTCATTAAAATATTGGCAAGTAGAGTGCAGCAAATCATCAAGAAGATTATACAACATAACCAAGTTGGATTTATTCCAGAAATGTAGGGGTGGTTCAACATATACAAATCAATAAATGTAATACACTACATCAACAGAGCCAAAAGTAAAAATCACTTGATCATCTCAATGCATGCAAAAAAGCTTTTGATAACGTACAGAACCTGTTCATGAAAAAACCCTACAGTAACTCAGAATAGACACTATGTACCTCAATATCATAAAGACCATTTATGACAAACTTACAGCCAATGTTATACTAAATACTAAATGGACAAAAACTGAAAACCTTCACACTAAAATTAGGAACAAGACAATGATGTCCACTATCACCATTCCTATTAGATATAGTTCTGCAAATGTTAGCCAGAGCAATCAGATAAGAGGGAGAAATTAAAGAAATAAATATAAGAAAAGAAGTTTAATTATGATTATTTGCAGACGACATGGTACTCTGCATACAAGATGACAAAAACCCCATTAAAAGACTAGGAGTGGTAATAAACAAATTCAGAAGCATAACTGCATGTAAAGTCAACACTCAAAAATCAATAGCAATCCTGTACACAAACAAAAACTCACTGAGAAGGAAATTTTGGAAATGTAGCCTTTCACACTAGCATCTAAAAATGAAATACTTAGGAATCAACTTAAGAATGTAAAAGACCTATATGCTGAAAATTATACTACTCAGAAAATGGAGATTCAAGAGAATATTAGAAAATGGAGAGACATTTCTTGCTCTTGGTTAGGAAGAGCCAACATTGTGGAAATGGCCATACTCCCAAAACTGTTGCACAGATTCAGTGCAATTCCAATCAAAATATCATTGACATACATTCATATCTAGAGGAAATATTCCTACAATTCATCTGTTAACAGAAGAAATCTAGAATAACAAAGGTGATTCTGGACAACAAAAGCAAGACAGGAGACATCTCAATTCCTGACTTGAAACTATACTACAAAGCCACAATAATAAAATCAGCATAATACTGGCAGAGAAATAGACATAAGGATCAATAGAACAGATTATAAGATGCAAACGTTACTACAAATATAGCCATCTTATATTTGTCAAAAGAACTAAACACGATCACTGTAAAAAGATAGCCTCTTTAATAAACGGTGTTGGAAAAGTTGACTTTACATGCCGAAGACTGAAACTAGACCCATGCCTATCATCGTACACTAAACTAAAGTCAAAGTGGATCACAGACGTACATATTGAAAAAGTAACAAAAGTCCACTGGAGGACAAGTTAGGTAGAAATCTTAGAGATATAAGGGTTGGCAGAGAATTCATGAATAAAATGCAAACCACATGGGAAATACTTCACAGAATCAACAACTGGGATTTCATGTTACTAAAAAGTTTTTGCACTTCAAAAGAAATCAAACAAAGTGGAAAAAACCCTACAGAGTGAGCAAGAATCTGCATATAAGGCAAAGAACTTATATCCAGAACATATAAAGAATTGAAAAACATCTAGCCCCCAAATTCAAAGACCCTTTCCAAAAATGGGTGTCAGAGATGAGCACACAGTTCTCAGAGAAGATATACAAATGGCAAATAAATACATGAAGAAATGTTCACCATCACTGGACATTTGATAAATGCAAATTAAGACAGCACTGAGATTTCATCTTACTCCTGAAAGAACAGCTGCGTTCAAGTAATCAACTGAAACAAATGTTGGCAAGCATGAAGAGGAAAAGGAACACTTGTCCACTGTTGGTGGGAATGCAGACTGGTGAAAGCACTGTGGAACTCAGTGTGGAAATTCCACAAAAAACTAGAATTGGAAGATTCATCCAATCCAGCTATTCCCCTCCTGGATATTTTCCAAGAAAAATTGAAAATATCATGTTACAGTGATATATGTGCACCCATATGTGTAGCACAATTGAGATAGATGAATCTTGGAAACATCGAAACTGCCTATCAACTGCAAGGGGATGAAAAAATTGTGTTTTTACACAATGGAATACTACTCAGGTATAGTAAAGGATGATCTTTAAGCCTTTATAGGTAAATGAATATAACTTGAGAATATCCTCATTAGTAAAATAAATAAGACTCACATTAGTAAATATCACAATGTCTCTCTAGTGTAAAAAATAATAAAAACTGACAAAGTAATGGGATCCAAAAAGTATAGTAGATACTGTAAAAGAAAAAGGGAAGAAAAGTGGTCTAAAGGACACAACAGTATATATAGTGTGTAAGATAGATGGCCATATTACTAAATTTCTGTTAGATCATTGAATGGAAGGGTTTACACATCAATGTTTCAGTGCTCAACCATTTTTATGCTTTGTTTTTGTAAGGTTAATAACTAGTTTTAAGATGACAATAGTAATGTATCAACTAGTCATTTTAGGATATTAATTTTTTGAGTCCTATATTCTATACCCTTTTGCTTTTTTGTATTTTGTTTCTTTTAATTTTGCTTTCTTTCTTTAAATAAAAAATTTTAAAAAGAAATGGATGTGGAATTTTGTGTCCTTAATGCCTTTCACTAGGACCTGCTCATGCAGTGGTGGGAATCCTTGGCATCCACCTGAATCTGGGTAGCCATAAGCTGCACTGCGGTGGGATTGGTGGTAGTATGCTTTACATTTATTGTTTTTGTGGTCTTTATGTGTATGAATCCACTCTATGGGTAACTTACAATAAGCACATTTTCCCTGATATTTGTTGTGGTGCAATGTGAGAAACCACTGCACACTGCTTCAATACCAAAGGGTATGAGGACCTGTAGGACCTGACACAACTGATTAGCCTGTGCACACCATGGACATAGTTATTTAAGCATGAGTTAACATGGACTGCCATGGATGTGCTCAGGCTTGTGACACTATGCAAGAATGTAATGCCTGATGATGGCTGATATATGCAGGTTGGATAATAAAGACCCTTGCTTACTACTGTTGCTAATGTTGGCTCAGTGTGATTTCTTCTCACTTGGGAGCTTATCCACTAAAATACCCACTCACCTCCCTAACTCTGAGAAAATCTCCTACCACAGACAAAGGGCACTTTAATGCCCCACAAAACTAAAGTCTCATGGCTGGGGATTTAGCTCAGCGGCATAAGCGCCTGCATTTCAAGCAGGCAGTCGTGAGTTCGATCCCTGGTACTGATAAAAAAAAAAAAAAAACCAAAAGCCCCTCTGCCCTATTCCAAGCCATGCATCACATTCTAAAGCCCAAATCTATGTTGGGGTACAGATTTAGAAAGGAGACCGAGTTTTATGCCTGTACTTTGGTGATCACTTCCTAAGCCCTGTGATGGACATTTGCCCCACTCCCATTCCTCCTCTGTACCCCACAGGGCATTAAAATTCTCAGATTTTCGGACCTGGGCCTGGAACACTGCTCCCCAAGCAGTAGACGTGCAGTTCTCAAGCAGACTGGTCAGACCATGGTCTGAGGTGAGTCAGTCCCAGGCTGTAGACCAAGGACTATAGTGTGTGTTGGCCCCACTCTCACACATTGGAGCTTCTTACCAGAATATCTTAGCCTCCCTTGATCCCTGAAACCATGGGGACTCACTTTTCCTGTGTGTCATAGTGTGTTAAAACCAGGCACAGCATTAATTCATGGTAGGGAGAACCCATGTCCAGCACAATCCCTCCTGAAGGTGGCTCCCCATGTACTTTGCAAACCATCGTTCTTAACATGTGGCACCATGTTGGAACTGATTGCCATGAGGAAGAGTGCAGAACAAGGGCAGTAGCAGGTGCTATGGAACCCACAGAGGTGGGTAGGCCTTCTCGGATGAGTGTGGACCTCCATGCCTGTCAATATATCAAGATTTCCCTCTTAATTTGAGCTAGGGTGATCTCTGGCTGGTGATTTTTGGTCAGGGTGGTTTTGGGTCAGTGGACACTGGCTGTGTCTGGCAGCCACGTTGGGCAACACAGAGTTTGTACCACTGCCACATGCCCAGGACATCCCCCCAAACTGTCATTGTTTTGTCATTCCCCTACAAGATTTGTCTACCCAGGGCTCCCCTTGTCCACTCCAATCTACCCTGGACCTTTGAATAGAATCACAGCAGGAGGCACTGCACGTGTAGCTGCCGAAAGTCCAGTGTAACTGTTGTCTGGTGTCACCTAAAAAGTATGGTGGGTAACAAAATCAGGTGTCCTTCATTGAATAACTTGGGGCCTTTTTGTACTCCTTCCATCTTCCATTCCCTCTTTCCTCAGGCGGCCCCCCCTCCTCCAGCTGTACTCTGTTCTCCTAAGAGCACACAGCTGGGCTTGTGCTAGGCTTCACTGACCTGGGGGCTTCTCTGTGCCCCTCTCATCCCTTTCTGTCCCAGAGAGAATCCTTTCCCACAGGTATGGCTGATTGGATATCAGCTAGAAAAAACTTAATCCAACCTGCATTGTGTTTAGGCCAGGGCCTGGGATTGAGGTTACTAGGATTCCCTAATTTTAGCTCCCAGCTCTAGAAGTTCCCCTCAGAACATGGTGCTTAGAAGTGAGGTCTCAAGGTCAGTCTGGAAACCCCTATCTGTGGAGCATCTAAAGGCGCTGATCTAACCTGTGGGTTACCATGTGATGCATGTGTATCTGGATATGTGGGGAGACAAATTCAGATGCTCCTTTCTGGCACAATCCAAGTAGAAACAGTAACTTTGAAATGGCTTCTGTGGGATGGGCAGAATTGGATCTGGTGAGGGAACAAAGGCTATGTGCACTGGACTTTGAAGGAGGGCCCTGAGATCTGGACCACACATTGGAAGAAAGGGAAATAACGGTGCCCCGGGCCAACTGTGTCTGGGGACAAATTCTTCCCAACTGTTAGTATGCACCCCTGCTCTGTCCGAAGACCAACTGACTGTGTTATAAGGCCTGGAAATTTCATCACCCTGCTATTCGTATGACTCTGGGCCTCTCAAGGGTGGACAGCACCTGGAAAAGAAATGAACCAAGGCTCACCTGTGTGTAATGTGCCACTGTCTCAGTGACCAACCCGCAGGTAAGGTCTTCATGGCCACTGTCATTTCCTTTTTAAGTCTGGCCAGCTAGTTGCCAGGTGGTTCTGTGTTCTCACTTTCCTGCCCATTGGCTCCAGAGGCAAATATGTAGTGTTCGGGTCCTGGTGTCAGTGAGGCTTTAGCCTAATGTGATGGGGTGAGGCAACAGTCCTTGAGATCAGTAATGGGCCAGCAATGTTTTGAGTGGCTATGGAGTGGGGCAAGAATCCCATAAATTTCCTTCCCCACCACATTGATGTTGGCATCTTGATGTATAGAGGAGGGTTCCTTCCACTTAGTTGTCACTTTTTACTACATCTTTCCATCTCATGACCATTTTCTGGAAAGCTGTCAGAATATCACATACAAAAGTATGTTGAAGGCCCTGCTGAGCTTCTTCACTGAGAACATGGGACAGCAGCTCAGCATTTGAACCTTAGTAGGAGAGGCAGGGGAGCAAAGTGGAGGAAGACAAAGGCTTTCTCCTTGAAACAGCAGTTACAGAGGAGCAAAGAGCATGTCCAGCTGTCCCTGTTAGACCCACTTATGAGTCTGTATCCAGAGGCCAGACAGGGAACAGCACTTTTGATCACTTTGCTAGAAATCAGGAATCTGAGCAGAGCTACAAAGGCAAGGCTTGGGAGCCAGACTGAGGGCACCTCCAGAAGATTTGCCTGTGTCTCTGTTAGGATTGGGTAGAGCAAAGTATAAAAGTGATGTTCCTCTGATAGGAAGACTGGCCCTAGAAATCCCATTAGAGAGGCCTTAGATTGAAGACAGCTGATGCTTTGCTCTTCATGTTTGCGTCTGCATGAAGGACCCATTGCTGGCCAGGTAGAGTGTGCCCTTCCTGTGTGAGTTCTTTTTCCTTTGCTCTTTTTCTCCCATGTTAGAATTAGATTTTCTTTCTTTGTGTTTTTTTGACAGATTATTGTATGTTTTATATTAGTAGCCATTTACTATTTATTAATAGATGTATACTGATTATGTTGGTGATATGTCCATGGCACATGTGATGCATAGAATGGAAACTGGGCCCTATCTCATGCACAATGTGCAATCCAATAACCTGTGACTGTTCTCAAAGTTTTCTGGATTGAGCACACAGCTCAGGGCCAAGACATTGCCAGCACAAGGTGCTGCATTGTCTTGATTTTCCTTTCTTTGTGACCAATACAGTGGATAATGATGCAATATTTGGGAGCTTAGCCCAACCCTAACCCTAACACTAACGTTAACCCCCTAAACCTAACTCTAATTCTAAAAGTCACTACCAACATTCTCTGGCCAAGGAAAACTTTATGTCATTGATGTGGAAAATGTAACATAGGTTACTTATGAGAACATTCAATCAGTGGTTGCTGGGATGGAGCAAGAGAGGAAAGAAAAGAAAACACTGTTGTGTAAAAATGTGAGGAATGTATTCTTGAAGTGGATTTGGGGAAATTTGCTCAACATTAAGAATGCACTGAATTCCAGCAAGCTGATTATTTTAAACAACACTAAAATCTTAAATTTTATCTATATTTGTTCTATCACTAACATATCTCTGGTAAGTAAGTGTAGCAGTCAATACAATAATAAGTAAATCTGGAAGAGAAGGGAATGGCAGGTGTGGGTCAAGAGCTGCCTGCAGGTAGAGCTCAAGAGATGACTCCTGAGTGGAGACACCAGGAGGCTCTGATCTCCAGCTGCTGGACAAAGGAATCCAGGTGCTGGCTCTTGCTCTGAGATCACAGATGGTGAGGGAGCTGCAGGTGGAGCTGACACAAGGTCTGCAGGTACAACTTCTCCATGGGCTGAATCTGGCCCTGCAGTTGTAGTAGGTGAAAAGATCACCAAATGTCCATGGGCTTCCAGGGCAGAGCCTTCCCACTGCCTGTCAGAGGCAGCTATGTGCACCAATACAGCTCCAGAAAAGCCTCCCAGAGTGCATCCCCACACTAACTGCTGGGGGTCTCATTCTCCTGGGTCACCCAGCATTTGGGCATGTTGCTGAATACCAAGTCAATCACCTCCCCACAAGACCACATCCCACACTCCAGGGATAATTACCCTGGGGCTCAGTCTCTGGGGCTCCAGCTGGTCCAGGAGAAGCTCAGCCTGGGGATCCACATGGGCATGCATTTATAATGTGATGCCAAGGACAGAAGACCTGGGGTAGAAAGGGAGACAGAAGAGTGAGAAACTGGCCTCCCACAATGCCTTCAGTGTTCACTTGTAGAGAGGGGTTCCTGGACCTCCTTCCCACTCTACAATGCCCAGGGACAACCTCATCCTCCACAATTGGACAGTGAGGGCCCCAGGAGCCCTTATAGGCAGAAAGAAGTCTTGGTGGGAGGGAGACCTTGCTTAGTTGTATCACACTTGCCTTCTTCAGGGAATCCTGACACAGTATCTCCCTGCCCCTCCCCAGTGCAAGTCAGCTTGGAGAAGGCAGATACTGGAATCTGCGCTGTCTTTGCACTCAAGGGCTCAGGGTTGCCACTCCATGAATATCTGAGAAGTGAGGGATCAATCAGTGCCTGTCTTGTGTCTGTGCAGTCTCTAGCTCAGGCAATGATGCATTGCGCAGTCCTGTTTGACTCTGCATAACTCCTTCTGCATGGTCTGTCCCCACATCTAGGGAGGGATTGGGACCACAACAATGGCCTTGAAGTGAGCTATATTTTTTCTTCTGCCAAGGGTGACACTGTTGCCTCCAAAGAATATCGATACTCAAAAGGGCAGTGGTTGCACTGGCTCTGCTTACAGGATCATGGTAAATACCCAGTAAAGTATCTGCACACAGTGTGTCTTCATGTATGTTTGTGGGTTTATGACACCTATCTGCTCTTCTGTAACATCTGACAGCCATGGACAATTTGCTATTCTGAAGATTTTCTGTGTTGAACAAACCCTGAAGTCCACAGAGTGACTCGCCCATTTCCTTTTCAATGAACAGAACTGCTTTCACCAAGTGTTGGTCAGTGAGCAGGATCAAAGATAATCCATCAGAATCACCCAGGCTTCTACAGTAGGTCTTCATGGGGCCAAGGACCCAGCTAACCACTTGGCATGGAGCCCCCATTTCATTCTCAGTGACCATAAGGCCTCAATCCACTCAGTCCCAACCCGTTCAGCAATGTAAACTAGGGTTGAGTGAGGCCCTTGTATTTGGCCAATAACTGAATACACAGGTGGCCAAATCCTACTGGGCTAAGGTAAGAACTCCCCTTCTCAGCTATGGTCCCTATAGAGTAGAGATGTCAGCCCTGGAGGAGTCCAGGGAGGAGTGGCTTTGCCTGGTGGAGCTATCCAGAAGGCCGGCCTCATAGGCTCTTTCAGGCTGTGTGGTCCATCTGTCTATACCGTACTTCCTGTATAGACCTCTGCCAGGCTCTCTGCTGCCTGACTTCTGAGACTATGTGTAGACATGTAATTGGTTTCCTGCACATGGCTTCACAGGAGGGTTTGGGGCTGAAGCAAAGCCCACACTCCAATTGGCCCAAAGAGGCTCATGGTAATGGGCTTTCAGGAGGCCCCCTGCAGAAAATGAATTCTGAGATTAAAAGTTACATTTCACAAGGGACACTTAGGAATACTAGTGTGCTCAGATATCCTCAATAGAGAGATTGAATAGAAGTCTATTCATAAACAAAACCTATTAGTCCTAAGACAGCCCCCATTTTAGAGATGAGAAAAGGAGGCTCATTCTGGATGTCCAGGTCCATTAATGAGGCACCGCAGAATGTTCCCAGGCTTCTGATGAAAAGTCTCTTGGAAGGAATTAAGTTCCTCTTCCATAGCCATGGAAGGCTGAGCTGCTGTGTTCATTGTTCTCTTCTTGTGCTCAGCTACCCCAGAGGCTCCTGCAATAGAAACTGCAGTACCTGAAAAACTCCTGTGAGACAAGTGCCAGAGAAATGGACAGAGTGGACTGACATTTGAGGTGAGCACATCTCTATGAGGTGATGTTGTTTAGGAGCTGGGGACAGTGGGGGAAGATAACTCGCTAATGGTCTTAGACACAAGACACAGTACTGACAATGAGGTACAATGGAGGATTTCAATCATGACAAGAAATGAAATGACTTTGTGTCTGTTCCCTTTCCCCTTCTCCCACCAATATGTGTACAGTGACCTCACCTATGACAAGGTAGAGGCTTAGTAGAGAGAATATGGTAGTTTAGCACTAGCAGTCTAGATTCCTTTGGAGCAAGACCATGGGCCCAGTGTCTGACAAGCCCTGGAGGGAGGTGTTGGAAGGGTTAATCAGACCCAAAGTTCCTCTCAGTCATGTGTGGGCCTCCATACAGTCCCTTCTGCTGACACACCCTGCAACAGAGCCAATACCTATTGTTATTGTGGGTCCATTCCCTGGAGCAGGGATGTGGTACACAGGGCCCAGCATCCACCTCCACACCAATGTCTTGTGTGCAGCATGGTTGGGGCAGTGCCCAGCAGCCAACAGGAAGCCTGAGACTCTGAGAAACCACAGGTTTCACTTTGTGAACTGAGATAACCTTATGTTCCTCAAAGACTAACAGCTATGTCTCAGACTTCTACCCAGGAGGACAGGAGATGACTCTGGAGGCTTTGGATACACATGAGCACTGCCCTTCTCCTCCTGCCAGCCCTGTACTCAGTGGGAACATGACAGGAGCATAGGCTCACCCTTCTCAGCACCTGCCCTGGCCCCAGAGCATCTGCCCTCACTGCCTGTCCTCAGAGCCCTTACACTGATGATTTAGGATGGGATTTGTTTAGGAGAACTTACAGAGGTGGCCAGGCCTTAATGTACTGTCCTCTAGTTGGTGTCTCTGAGTGGCTGGTGGCTGAGCATAGGGACACCTGTCTTGGGCTCCCTCTTGTCTGGTCTGTTGGGGTTTGGGGCTTGTGAGCCCTGCCCTGTGCTGCCCTTGACTTTAAGTTGTTCCTTGTGAGCATCCTGAAGCATCTTGACCCAGTGAACATGCCTTTCAATCATTCCCATGTTGTTTTCCCATACAGGATTTTGAGGGGGCAGCTTCAAGGCCTCGGAAAGCAGCACAGCATATTCACTGCTCACTCTCATGAGCCAAGTGCCTGTGCAAGTCAACTGTTACCAGACAAAGGTGCCTGGTGACCAGAACCTTCATCAAAGTTCTGTTTAGACCTGTTGCCAAGGAAATTGTGTCATGTGCTGGGGTCCATAGCTGAGCTGCCCCCTCTGATGCCCCCTTTTTATTGTGGAACAAATTTGTATTCCTAAGAAATGTCAAGTGGGGGGCTGGGGATTTAGCTCAGCGGCATAAGCACCTGCCTTGCAAACAGGCGGTCATGAGTTCAATCCCTGGTAGTGATAAAAATGAAAAAGACACGTACACACACACACAGAAAAAGAAATGGCAAGTGAAAAACTAGAAAATGGAGTGTGTTTTTACACTTTTCTTCACTTTGAAATTTTTCATACAACAAACATGTAGATGCTTAAGAAGTGGCAGGCTGGTTGTCAAGTGCACATTTCCATCCAAAAAGTTCTTTTAATTGAGAATTAGGCTTTACTTAGAGATGTGTCAAATCTTAGGATGAGTTTCTTTCCTGGTCTTATGGTAGTTTTGTTTCAATTCCATTAGGAAGTATGGAGATGTTCCCATAATACCATAATAATTTTCCTTGAAGGATGTGAATGTTTCATTTTATAACCTCCTCATGTCCTGGGAATGAGGATTCCTAACAAGTTGTCCTCTCATGGGCCTATGAGTGATTACTTATTCATCCTCAGATGTTTAACTCAGCCACATACTGTAGCTCCATACTCTGACATCCTGTGGAGGGGAGAGCAGATGGTGATTGCAAGGGGAGGCTTTCCAAGGCCATGGATATCATCACCCCAAGCTGAGGAAGGACACACATCACTCCTGGGGAACTTGTCTCATAACCATTGCTATCACTTCCTGTCCTCCCATCCCAAATAGACCTTCAGGGTTTTGTGTCCCTGCTGGGTAGGTAGTTTGCCTTTCCTAGAGCTGATGGCCCTGAGGCTGATCAGGTAAAATGCTCTTTGGTTGGTCTCCTTCAAGCAGAGTCTCCATGCTGGGCTCCCAGTGTGCTGCCACCACATGCCATTGGGGCCTGAATGAAATCAATTGTGACTTGTTAATGCATCCCTCACCCATCTGCTGATGGTCATTTCTTCTGTTTCTGTGTCAACCCTTGAAAGCAAGCTGCCACAGCCATTCTTTTACATGGGCTTGAGTGGATGCAGACTTTCATTTTAAAGAAAATCTACTTAAATGTGAAATTACTGGATCATATTACTGGTTTATGGGTAACTTAGAAATTCTTAAAGTATCTATGGAAGCAGTTGTTTAAAGCAGAGTTAGTTGGTTGCTTTTTGTTTTGTTTTATTGTGGTATACTGTGCTATGCTATGTTATGTTACATTGTGATATATGTTGGTGAGAATTTTGAAACTGTATTTTCTGTGGTTTCTGATTTGATTTTGTATATTCAACCTGAGAAAATATAAGAATATGATATAACTCTGAGTAAGTTTTTTTTGGAGAAAATTTAAAAAGAAAAACACAGTCAGTGGTGTTGCTACACACCTGTCATTTCAGTACTCAGATGTTGAGGCAAGGGATTGTTGTAAGTTTGAGGTCATCCTGGGCTGTAAGGGAAGATCAAGGCCAGCCTCAACTGCATAGCAGAACCCAATCTCAAGAAAAAAAGAATGAAATAAAGAGAGAAAGAAAAGAAGAGAAAAAGAAAAAAGATTAAAAATACAAAGTCAAATATCTGTGAATTCAGAATAAAAACATATGTGAGTTTTTCTTGCAAGTGTACTTTAGTCAGCACACCTAGCATAAGGTTTACCATCATGTAGACATTGAAGTGCTGCCAGGTTTGCATTGTTTCATTTTTTTAAATGTTTTACCGAGATGACTGCAGATATGCTACTGAATATACCTTCTTAGGATTTGGGTAGTTCAGTATGAAAAAAATGTGATCATTGCTTTTTTTTTTTTTTTACCTCTCTTATATTTATATTTAGTGTTGATCAAGGGATTACTATTATTTTAAAAATAATTATAAGGACCATACAAAAGTTACTCTTCTTAAGTCTATGGAAAGATAAAAATAATTGCAGAATAACAGTGGTTAATGTGCCTTGCACTGTGATATCTAGGATTACTTAATAATCAATAAATTCATACATTTGTAATTTATTTTTATAGATTTTAAGACATGGTCTCACCAATTTTCTCCATTTCCTATGCTAGGCATAAATCCATCATCCTTCTTCACCCTCTCAGTGGGCTGGGATTACAGGTGTACGTATCATCCTGAGTCAGCAATTGGCAGTAATTTTGTGTATTCATGGAATAAAATATTTGAATTTGATCTTTAAACTCTCTGTAGGAAGAATCCATCTAGTTAAGCTACTTACCGCCTTCCTAATCTGTAGTTTCTCTTACAATGAGTGGGACTGAAAATCCTATTAACAATATTGGTAGGGTCACTGCTTTTTAACTGTAATTGTGGTCACCATGTGCTTCAGAAGATCACTCCAAATGCCTTCTTCTGAGGGACTGAGGCTTGGTATCCCCGAAGCACTTTCTCTTTTTTTCTCTGATCACTCATGGAAATTGATGATTGGTGTCAAATCCCAAGAAAGATGTGAAGGTTAAAGCTACTTGGGGCACACTGCCCTCCACAAGGCCAGGCCAGGATAAAACATTGTTGCCTTCCCTTCTACTTTTCAAGGTTTTGTTTTGGGTATGGTTTAGGTTTTCCATTCAGTTTCTAGAGACTGAATACAGAGCTTTTGCATTTAGCTCCATTACATTCCACTTTTAAAAGTCTTCCTTTTGGTCTTTTTTGTTTTTATTGGTAACAGGGATCAAACTCATGATGGCTTGCTTGCAAGGCAAGTGCTTATGCCACTGAGCGAAATCCCCAGCCCCAAAAGTCTTCCTTTTTTGAGGAGTTTCTCAATAAGTTGCTGAGTTGATGAGTCTATCCTTGAATTTAAGATGTTCCTGCCTCAGCCTTCCAGAGTTATAGGATTATAAGACACACCAAGAAATGTGGTTTCATTATGGTGTTATTAAAAACTCATTGGCTGAGCAAGGAATGGTGAAAATACCTGCAATGTCAGGATTCAGGCCGCTGAGGCCGCAAGATTACTGGGAGTTCCAGACAAGCCTGCAACACACTCTGATTTCAGCTCAGGGCAGATCAACAGAGGCAGAACCTGAAAAGAAAATGCAAATGAAAATATAGGAAAGGACAGGAATGGAATGAAGAAACAAATCCAAATTTCTGGTGACTCTATGAGTTGGTTTGTCTCTGGGCTAGTCACTTTAATCTTCGATCCTATTCTTTCAGTATAAGATGCTTTTGACTGCTGTCACTTTATAATATATTTGGGAACCAGGTATTTTGTGTTTCTATGTTTAATGTACTTTACATGGCTAGAGGATGACACTTTGTACTTCCTTGTGAATTTTCATATTGTGTTTTCGATTTCTAGGAAAATACCAGTGGTATTTTGATTTCTAGGAAAAATATCAGTGGTATTTTGACAAGAATGCTTTGAAAGGGCTTTTTGATCTGGGTAGCATGTACATTATAACAACATGAATTCTTCCCATCTGCCATCATGGTATGTGTTTTATTCTGTTAGTGCTATTGCACTGCTTGCACCAATTTCTACAAATTTTAATGAACATGTGAGTTTGGTTAAATTTTTCCTAAGCATTAATTCTTTTTGATGAATTGTGAAATGAATTGTATTCTTTGTATTGGAGGCTGCAGTTTGTTTGAAGCACATAGATATGAATTGTTTAGGACATGTGGATCTTGTACCCTGCACCTTATGTGATTTTTGAATTTGTTCTAAAAGGTTTTCAGTGGAGAGGTAAGTTTCTTACATGAAAGGTTGTGTCCTCAGGAAACAGAAGCAGTGCTTAATTCTTTCTGGTTTGGAAGCCTTTCATTTCTTATTCTTGAGTAAATTCTAGGGCCACAACTTGGAGTACTGTTTTGAAAGTTGCTGAAAGTCTTGTCTGGTTCCTGATCTGAGAAGAAAATCTTGCAGCTTGTCAGCCTCTGAGCATGATGTCAGGGATGGGCTTCTCGTGTATGATCTTTGCTGTGCTGAGGTCCATTCTTCCTATACATGGTGTGTGAGTAGTTCTTACCATGACAAAATGTTGAACTTTGGGATTTCTCAAAGCTATTTTTCCCAATCTGTTGAAGGGTTAGCTCTGTCTCATTCTGTGAAAGTGCCAAGTGATGCTCAATGGTTTTTATAGTGGGATGGTAGTTGCATCACTGAGATTGAGCCGAGTGTTGATCATGGTGCTTAAATTTTGCATGTGCTTGCAAATTTAGCTGACAAGCATTTAGCTGAATAATCTTGCTTATGTTCATTTGGAATATTGATCAGTAGGGTGTTTTCAATTGTTTTTTATTTTATTTTTCAATACATTATTGTCTGTCTTCATTCTCAGGGTGACTCTGTCATCAAAAGAAGTTGGTGTTGGTTCTTTCCCTTCAATTTCTAGGAAGAATCCCAAAGTGATTACTATTTATTCTTTATTATACACTTGAAAAAATTCACTAGGTCATTTATCTTATCATGGTTTTTGTTGTTGTTATTAATGAGTTTTGATTATTGAACCATTGCCTATATTCATTTTTGCTCTGTTCATCAGTGTGTTTGTTTCTTATGCATGTGGGTCAGTGACACCAAAGGAGACAACATTCCCATTAAGGGTCATGTCTCTGTTTTTCTTTTGGAGGCAACATCTTGCTACGAAGTTCAGGTTGGCTTTAAGATCACTTTATAACCCAGAGGGTTCTCAAACAATTCACCTGCCTCAGCCTCACAAGTAAGTGGCTTACACACACATGCCATCAGGCCCAGTTTAGATTTAGTATGTTAAATGTATATTCAGTATTTTTTTCAACTGTTTTGGTTGTTAAAGTATTTCCACTTTTTACCTCCAGAATATATAACCACTGTGACCTTATTGAGGTGGTGATGTGCATACAACAAGCCTCATGACATTCTCTCCTGGGTTCAGTGCTTTCAGTGTACTGCAGTGAGACTTATGTGTACAAATGTATATAACTGCTTGTTTTCTACTTTCCTTCAAAAATATTTTAAAATTGCCTTATTCAATCAATAACCTTGTCTACAGTTTGATGCAAATGCCCACAGTTAAACAGAGTGTAACACACACACACACACACACACACACACACACACACAAACACACACAGGAAAGAGACCACGTAGTTCCAATGAGAGGTTTGTCAAGACAAATGAGGAGACAACTCTCTGGAGGTATTTGTTCCTTATTATTACATTTGAGTGATCCTCAGGTTTTCTCACTGTTGTTTATGTGACGTAGACCCGATGACTACTTTAAGATATGGAGTTATATAATGTCCTTTTTTCGTACAGAGGATCAAACTCATGACCTTGACCTTGCTAAGCAGATGCTTATGCCACTGAGATCAATCCTCAGCACCCTATAAAGTCTGTTTTGAAATTTAAGTACCTAAAGATCTGCTTTGGTGATGTGGCCCACTTAGTAATGTCAACTTGGATCACCCAGTGAACTGTGGCACCATGGTTTTGGACATAGAGCATCCATTGAAAGGTTTTGCAAACACCATCAAAGGAGAAATGGACGGGAATGTGCTGGGCTGTTGATTCTCGTGGAGAAGCTGGTATCACAGTTTTCCAGATATGAAAACAGACATCATCATCATCATCAGAGGAGTAGGATCTCAGGACATCATTAATACTGTGCATCGCTACTGTTTTCTTTTGCAGATCTCTGGCCCTCAACTTGAGCTTTTTGTCTTGGCTCCAGTACTGATCATTCAGCCTGATGGCACACATGCTGAGCCCAAGTGCACAGACTTTGTAGCTTCCAACACTGAACTTTGACTCTTCCTAGTACACACCCTTGATAGAGACTTGCATGAGACATTGGCAGTTCCTCTAGGTCTCCAGGTAACCTTGTTGTGGTCCTTGCCATGGGCTCTAGGTGTTCAGCAGGACCTAAGAAGTATATTGTCATAGGATTCAGATTCTCAGCTGGATTCTTTAGGTATCTGGTATGTGGACAGATCTACACCTCTCTAAATCTGACTTTTTGGGAGTAAATATTTTAATATAATCTTATCAATTGTAAGTTGCATATTAAATCTCTTTCCTTGCAAACCCTGACTACAACAGATGGGAAAGGGTAAGAGATGACATTTTTCAGACATTGCAAAGTTCTTTAGTTAGCTAATGTCCCATGCGACTTTTCTCATGTGGAGAAACCCAGCTATATCAATAGCTTGGTTTTGAAGACTGTTAAGAGATTCTCTACGGATATTAAGCCATTACATTCTGTGTTGCATGATCGAGAAGCACATGGGTTAGGAACCTACATGGTGATTCTTGTCACCTGAACCTAGCCTTTGTAGCCCATGCTGTCTGGCCTCTGTTTACCTTAATTGCCAAAAAGGATCCACTCACAGATGCAGTCATTTTATTTTGACAATTAACATGCAAGTCTATTGACATGTTATATCCTGCTGTTGCATCTTTAACTTTCATGACAAAGAACATCTAAAGAAATTTATGACCACCAAGCCAACCCTGCAAATAATACTGAAAGACAGTTTAGATACTCATAGAATAAAACTACTAAGCAAGTCAGACAATTAACCAGTATGGAAAGATAACATGTCAACAGTAAACCAATATATAACAGTTATAAACATTAATGTGAGGGGGCTCAATTCACCAATTAAAAGAAACAGACTGATACAATGGATCAAGAAACAATGACCAATCACATGCTGTCTATAAGAAACCCATCTAACCCAAAATGAAACTCACAGACAGAAAATCAAAGGATGGAAAACAATGCATCATGCAACAGAAAGTGAAAAAAAAAAAAACAAGCGTAGCTATTTTGTTTGCAGACAATGTGAATTTCAAATCAGGAATGATTCTAAGACATAAAGAAGACACTGCATACTGGTTTGGGGAAAAATTCAAGAGGAAGAAATAACTATCTTAAATATATATGCACCAAATTACAGAACACAAAGTTATCCAAAGCAAGTATATATAGAAATTAAAAATCAAATATGTAATAACACAATTCTAACAGGAGAATGTAACACACCATGGACACCAAGAGACAGATCAACCAGACATAAGTCAGCAAAGAAATGACAGAACTGAATCACACCTGTAAACTAATGGATCTGATGGACATATACAGAGTGTTCCTCACAACAATATCAGAATACATATTCTTCTCAGCATTATATGGGATATTCTCTAAAACAGATCATATACTAAGCCACAGAACATTTTTAAATAAATGCAAAATGTTGAAATTATCTCATGCATATTATAAGATCATAGTGCCATAAATCTAATAACTAATGATAAAAGAAACTGCAAAAATCACACAAACACATGTAAATTGAATAACACACTCTTGAGCAATCCGTGTGTCACAGTGGAAATTAAAGAACAAATTAAACAATACCTAAAAACAAACAAAAATACAGATACAACTTACTGGAATGTGTGGGATGCAATAAAGCAGTCCTCGGAGGAAAATTTATTGCACTGACTTCTCACAACATAATGAGTACAAATAAACAACCTGATGGTACAACTCAAATATCTAGAAAGACAAGAGCAAGTGAAGCCCAAAGTCAAAAGAAGGGAGGAAATTATAAGAATCAGAGCAGAAATTAATGCTATACAGACTAAGACCACAATCCAAAGAATTAATGAATGAAATAGTTGGTTCTGTGAAAGAATAAATAAAATTGATAAGCACCTCACCTACCCTATTTTAAAAAGGAAAGAAAAAGCTCAAATTCATGAAATAAGGAATGCAAATGACAAAATCACAACAGACTCTTGTGAAATACAGAAGATCATCAACACCTATTTTAAAACTGTCTATTTTCATTGGTTTAATAACACAGAAGCAATGGACAGATTGCTAGAAACATATGAAGTACCAAACCTTGATCAAGAAGATGTAAAACTAATGAATAACTCAATCTCTGTTAATGAAATTGAAAATATAATAATTCTCCTTAGGAACAAAGAAGAGCCCAGGCCCAGCTGGATTCACTGTGGAATTCTATAAAAAATACAAAGAAGTTTAATGCCAGCACTCCTCAAACACTTCAATGAAATCAAAAGGAAAGCAATTCTTCCTTAAACATTCCTGGAAGCAAATATTATTCTAGTTGCAAAACCTGAGAAAGATCCAAAAAAAAAAAAAAAAAAAAGAGAACTACAGGCCAACTTCCCTAATGAACACAGATGCAAAAATCCTCAATAAAATATTGGCAAACAGGATGCAGCAAATCATCAAGATAATACACCACAACCAAGTGTGATTCATCACGGCATGCTTGGATGTTTCACCATATGTAAATCAATCAATGCAATCCACCATATCAATAAAACCAAAGGTAAGAATCACATGAGCATTTCTATTGATGCAGAAGAAGCTTTTCATAAGGTGCAACGTCCATTCATGAAAAGAACTTTACAGAAAATTGGAATAGATGATCTTTACCTCAATATGATAAAGGTCATCTGTGACAACCCAACAGCCAGCATCATATTAAATGGTCAAAAGCTAAAGGTCTTTACCTTAAAATAAGGCACAAGACAAGGATGGCCCTCATTAATGATCCTATTCAAAATAGTACTGGAAATACGAGCCAGAGCAGTGAGATAATAGACAGAAATTAAAGGGGTCAAGACAGGAAAAGAGGAAGAAAAATTATTATTGTTTGCAGATAACATGATACTCTACATAGAAGACCCTCAAAATTCCATTGGAAGTCTCCTAGATACAATAAATTCAGTGAAGTAGCTGGATACAAAGTCAATACTCAAAAATCAATAGCATTCCTATACAATAACAAGAAAATTATTGAGAGAGAAATAGGAGAAGTCACACCCTTCACACTACCACTGCAAAAAATGAAATACTTTGGAATTAATCTCACGAAAGAAGTATATATATATATATATATATATATATATATATATATATATGTATGTATATATATATATGGAAAATTAATATCCTGAAAAATACATTGAAGAGAATCTCAGAAAATGGAAAGACATTGCTTGTTCAATGCATGTTAAGAATATATATTTTGAAAATGGCCTTTCTCTCAAAACTGTTATAGAGATTCACTGCAATCCCAAAGAACATAGCATCAACATACCTCACAGATCTAGAGAAATAAATCTTAAAATTATTCTGGAACCACAAGAAATCTAGAATAGCAAAGATAATTCTAAACAGCAAAGTAAAGGCAGGAGGCATCACAATCCCTGAGTAGAACTTACGTTGCTAAGCAATTATAATAAAATCAACATGGTATTGGAATGAAAACAGTTCTGAAGATCAATGGAAAAAATTAGAAAATACGACCACAACTACAAACAAACTCAACCATCTTATATTTGATAAAGGGGCCAAACATGTTCACTGGAAGAACCACAGTCTCTTTAATCAATTGTGCTTGAAAAACTGGCTCACCATAGGCCAAAAACTAAAAAATAGACCCATGTCTATCACCATGTACTAAACTAAAATGTAAGTGGATCCAAGATATGAATAGTATAACAGAAACACTAAATCTGTTGGAAGATAAATAGGGTACAATTTTTAAGATATAGCAGTTGGTAGCGAATTCATGAACAGTAATCAAACCACATGGGTAATATTTCCCAGAATCAACAACTGGGATCACATCTTATTAAAAAGTTTGTGCATGTCAAAAGAAATCTCCAGCATAGTGAAAAAAAAAAAAGTAACCACAAACTGGGAAAAAAATCTTAGTGAACCATCCTTCAGACACAGGATTTCTGTCTAAAACATATAAAGAATTAAAAAAAAATAAGACTCCCAAAATTCAAAGATCTAATCCAAAAATAGCATTTGAGATGAATACACAGTTCTCAGATGAAGAAATACAATTGGCAAATAAATACATGAAAAAATGTTCATCATGATTACTCATTGGAGAAACGCAAATTAAAACCACAGTGTGATTCCACCTCACTCCAGAAAGAATGGCCAGGATCAAGAAAATTACCAACAACAAATGCTGGAGAGGCTGTGGGGAAAATGGAACTCTCCTGCACTGTTCATGGGAGTTTAAACTGGTGAAACCATTTTGGGTCAGTATGGAGATTTCTCAAAAAACTGAGACAGGAAGTCATACTTGATCCAGCTATTCCACTTCTAGGCATATTCCCAGAAGAACTGAAAGCATCATACCTCAGTGATATATGTACATCCATTTCTATAGCAGCACAAATTTTACAGCACCCAGATCTTGGAAACAGCCTAAGTGTTTGTTAACTGAGGAATGGATAAAAATCTGTGGTATTTTAATTCAATGGAGTACTACTCAGCTATAAAGAATGATCACATTGAGATATTTATAAATAAGTGGATGCAACTTGAAACCTTACACATACATGAAATAAATCAAACTCACATGAACAAATACTGCATACTCTCCCTAGTGTAAGAACCGATAAGAATGCATAAGAGTTTATGGTAATCATGGTTCCTCATTACATTGCTTTGGACACTTATAATGTTCCCATTGATTAGTTGTAATGATTTTATCCTGGTTTGTTGGATTTTATTATTTGTGATGGTATAAACAGCTATATTTAAGAACATAAGACATTATAATAACCAATGCTAATTTAATATCATCTTGCTTTGAAGTGCTACCATGTTTTGTTCTTCTGTTTCCATTGGTTACATCATGTTTTATCTAATTGGATTTTATTATGTGTGATTTTGTTATATTTGATATTATTGTATATGAAAGTATACTCAACTATTTCAAGGAAAGGGAAATTATGGTAGCTAGTGATATATGGGGTTGTCTTGTGGTGAAACACTGTGTTGCTTAAATTGTTCTGTTCTGAAAAAATATAATTTGCAAGTCTCTCAAACCTTTTACTGATTTTGCTGATGTGAAAAAAAATGTAGGATGCACAATCTGAGTTCCCAATAATCAATTATTACAACTCTATAGACCTATCTGAACTCATGGAAATTCAACTATAGGCTCCCCTTATTCCATCTAGAATCAACCTTGAACCTAAGTGGTTCTGCAACATGTTACTAACTTTTACAAACACAAGAGGGATAAGTTTCTCAGAGCCTCTCTTCTCCTTTTTAGTTTACATTTATACAGTGTGTAACAATGCCATGTCTCTGTGGTCAGCAGACCCTCGCCTCTGCTTCAAATTACTGTTTCTGCCATCAATGCTATTGTTACATTGTCTGGGTAACCTATTTGTGTTATTCAAGCAACTCTAGGTAAAATGCAATTTTACTCTTCATTTGCACTAGTAAGTTTCACACTGCTTTTTCTCATTTTCTTACAGCATCTTGAATTTTTAATTTTTCCTTATTATCACCACTGTGAGTTTCATACTCACTTGGTCTAAAAGTATTATGCACGCTGAGAAATAGTATTGATCAAAAAAAGTGTTACTCTGTCCTCAGCATCTCATGGCTCAGACTGACAAATTCTCTCCTTTTGAGCATGGTGACTAAGCATAAATGTGATGAGATAGGGCAAATGTCTATCAGTATGCAGTAAAACTGAAAGGCCACATCTGTGAGTGAGAGAAAGTGGCAGTGATTAATGAGACCTGAGTGATTTGCACTTGTGATTGATGTAATTATATGGAAAATGTTGGAGCCATTGAAGCTGAATACATATGCAAGCCTGTGGCATGGTCTGGGCATGACTGAACTGAGAATGAGGAGACATCACAGGGGGACAGAAAGGGCAAGATAGTTGACCTAAATTACCATCATTTGTTGCTCTGAGGGATCCTTGAACCTCTCTCCCAAGATCCTGCTCAGGTTTCCTCCATTGTCCACTAAACTCCTTTCTGGTTCTCATTAAATACTTGCTACCCAGCATCATTCACCCAGGTGGCTAACAGACTTATGAGCTCTGCCAAGAATTTTACTTCTCCTGCAGCCCTAAAGATTGTGTCACTTGTTTCATTGTTTTGGGCCTTTGCCATGAACCTTTTTGAGGAGCTGGGGATCCAGGAATGGAACCCAAAATCTTGGTGCCTCAACAGGGACTCTAGAGTGGAGATGTCTGATGAAGAGTGTAACTTACTTTTGCTGAATTTCTGGAGTGGAATACAGCCTCCAAAGCATGTCTGTTTCACTTTCTTTGGAAAATCCTTTCTTTTATTTGAAAAAAAAATCACTTCACCCATTAAATCATGGAGAATTCTGTGTCTGAAGTGCAACAGAAACAAAATGCAGAAGTGCATTTCCTTAGGACAGCGGGCCATGTTACTTCCAAGGATAGTTTGGTGCACCTCTTGTGGGAAATTCATGATCATTCTCCTTGTTATTCTGAGGTTGGTGTGGTCACTGTGGCAGATTGGGAGAAACATACATAAACTGCTGCATTGAGGAACCTTGAGCTCTGATCTCTGTCTTGCACACTTGGTATCTTTTTGTGGATGCTGTGACATTTGGCACGCAGGCACATGGAACAACACACAGTTGACTTCCCAGTTTTCCTGGATGCCTCACTTGTGCTGCTTCTCCACCTCCTCTTGCTGCTGCCTCCAAAATATGCAAACCCTGTAAAACATCTAAGCAACTCTTCACCTCTTGGACCTCCCAAGAAAAGATGGCGCAAGAAGGTAAACAACATGGCAAATTAATTGCTTGACCTGTTTTGTATCAATAGGAAAACAGCCCCACTTTGAAAGTTTGCAGTACCCTATTTAAAGAGTTAAAAGGAGCAGGGGGTAATCTCGGTGGCCTAAGTAGCTGCCTGACACACTCAAGTTTGTGAGTTCAATCCCATGTTTCAAAAAAACAAAAACAAGAAAGATCGAGTTTAAAATGGCTGTCATGGAATATGGATTTAAAAGTACTTTTGTAATTTACACTATTGAAGGTATCGTTCATGGTTGTGAAATGACACCTTTGGATTGGAAAGTCTCAGTGCATACTGTTATCACTCCAGCCCAACATCAGGTGTGGCTTAAGAACATACTGGTGCTGAGGACATGTAAGCTCTTATTAATTTTGATTGCTATATTTCTATAGGAGCTGCTGAATTATGAGGGGAGAGAGATTTTTCAAACATTTGTCAAAAAGTTCATTGCCACCCACAGGCTATTATCCTCAAATTGCTTTAAAAGCTTGAAAAAGAATCCCTGAAGCAGTGGACACACAAGGTTTTTAGTACTATCAAACAGGAGGACACTAAACCTTGCCTTGCCTTTATAGAAGTTTAAATAAACTTATTGAATGCCAGGTGGACAACAAGACAGTAGCCTCTATGTTTTTATTTTTATTTTTTTGTCTTTTGCCTTTTTATCAATACCAGGGATTGAACTCACGACTTCCTGCTTGCAAGGCAGGTGCTTATGCTGCTGAGCAAAATCCACAGCCCCAGTATCCTCTATCTTGTTAAAGCAATTAACATACAAAAATGCAAACCAAGGCTCCAAAAATGCTTTAAAAATGTTTCTATGATACCTGACACTAGCTTGGAATTCCCTGGTATGTTTTAGAAGCTTCCTACTACTTTTCATGATCCTTTACCTCCTGGGAAAGCTGGCCAGTTCTTTCCTGTTCACCTGCATCAAAAAAGAGGCACTTTTGTTATACTTGGCCTCACTGATGCTGGTTATATGGGCATATTGTTGTTTCAATTGTGATCTGTCTTACCCATTCAACTAATTTTGTTGAATCTGTAGCACAACTAATTGTCTTGCCTTGTCTCCTCTAAAACTTGTGATGTTATTCATGGAAATCAAGCATTTGGTTCTACTGCAGTGGCTACTGCTATTCCCCTGGTAGATGAATGCTGAAGCTTCTCCGTAACTATTGACAACCTTTCCTTTTCAGGTTTGTTACACACTGGAGATGATGGTTTTGTTTTACTGCACTCACCTGGCAATACTTTATTTCCCATTGCCAATGCTATACCCTCTCACCTCTTGAGGATGTAGTGGAGCACCTATAGACCTTGGAATTGATTTAATCAATACTGTCTTACCACTTACCAAAGCTGACTTTTCCTTTTTGCTGTCCTCTGCTGTTTACTAGGCAAGACGCAGGCCTGGGAATTTAGCTCAGTGGCATGAGTGCCTGCCTTACAATGCAATGTCATGAGTTTGATCCCTGGGACAAAAAAATCCTCTGCAAGTGACTTTGGCTGTTTATGTTGGTTCCATTTTTATTGATATGACCCATGATCACTTTTTGTCTCTATTTACACTTCTTCCCTTTTCTCTTCAAACTTTTTTGGTTAGCACCACTTTAAATAGTGCCCTCACTGTCTTCACTGATGGGACCCTCCATCATGAAGCTGTAACATATGTTTTTATAATACTTTGAAACACCTGTGTTTACTACCACAAACCTCTTGTCAATGCAGTGAGCTCTCTGTGTTATCCTTGCTTTGCAAATTTTTTTCATACCAAGTCCTTAACTTAGTTACTGCCTCTTTTTGTGTACATAATGCTATTCCACCCTGATCTTCTCTTGTTATCTCTCCTGTAGCAATAGACTCACACTTAATGTCTCATTTTTGCATCTACAGGCTCCTCTTTGCCTTCCCCATGGCCCTCTTTTTCTTTGACATATAGGTAGTCATTAAGCCCTGCCTGTTTTTTGATATGATAATGCTATTACTTATTATCAAGCACTGAATATTCTGTTACCTCTTTTTTTGGGCAAAGTCTTTTTGATGCAGTGTCTCTATATGCAGCTCAGGCTGCTCTTGAGATTAATTTGTAATCTACCCTCATTTGATAACACTAAAGAAAGCCTTGCCTTTTTTGACCAATCAGCATGTTCCTTGCACAAATTGTTTCACATTCCACCTTTTGCAGCTAGAGCTTTTATTTCCACTGGTTTCCATTGTGCTGCCATGCCTCCCCTTTTCCCTGTGATGCTGTCAACTCTCGTGGCCTCTGCTCTAATGACTCATGGTAACATGCTACACACAGTGTTCCTCCTTAAAACTTTTTCATTTCTTCAAGTTTTTGTTGATACATTTTCTGTTTTTATTTGGGCTTCAACACTGCTTGGTGAATCTGCCCGGCATGTAACTCAACATTTCCTGGCTGCATTAGCTGTCAAGGGTGTATCTTCCTTTCTTAAACTGACAATGGTCCAGCCTACACCTCACAGCCTTTTGTTTCCTGTTGTTCCACATAGCAAATTTGTTATGTCACTTGTATCCCCTCTAATCCCAGTGGCCACACTATCATTGAACAAGCCCCTTATTCACTCAAATCTCTTCTCTTGAAACAATTAAAGGAGAAAAATGCTCTTCCTGCACAAGTTTTACTATTCTGTCCATGGTGCTATTTACTTTCAGTTACTTGTCTTTCCCTCCAAGGCTTTCTTCTTCTTTGATTCAAATACATTTTCACGAGGGTATACCTCTAACAAAGCATTTTATGTTATATAAAACACCCGAAGAGCCACATAGGCAGGGTCAGGTGCCCCTACTGAACTGGGTAAGATGGGATGCTTCTATGTTATTGCCTTGTGTGGATTTCTGCTTGTTGTGTTTTCTCTGCATGGAATGAGTTGGTACCACAGGCTACTCAACATAATTCCAATATTTCACCTCTCCCTGAATCAAGCCTTAGATCCTTTTATACCAGATCTTTGCTAGTCGGTGTATAACAAATCCAACAGGTTTATTTGTAGTTGTAAATTCTAAATTTGTAAGATGGTATTATAATTTGGCTTGATTAATGATATGCTCAAGTTTACTCTGATTTTATATTTGTCAGTCTGTCCACATATCAGTTGCCTGTTTGTCCAGTCAGCTTGTAAGAAGGTGCTGAAAGTTGCTGAGCTTGTGATTGTTCATACATGTAAACAGAAAGCAAAAATGCCCATACAGGAATGCTCAAGGTGCACAGAACATCTGAGAAATGTCCTGAGGGCATGGAGTGCTGGAGGTGAACAGGTGTTCCAGCACTGGGGCACGGATTTTAAGAAGTGAGCTAGTTTTCTTCTGTTTTCATCTAAGTTATCTTCTGTTTTTATCTCTTCTGTGGCAATGGACTCACACTTAGTGTCTTTTTTTACATTTACAGATTCTTCTTTGCCCTCACAATGCTGCTCTTTTTCCTTTACATATATGTAGTCATTTACACCTACCTGGCTTTTTACAAGATAATGCTATTTCTGATCAAGGATTGCATATACTTTACAGCCCCCACTTCTTTTTTTTTTTTTTTTTTTTTGGCCTTTTTGAGCCAGGTTCTCCCTATGCAGTTCAGTCTGGCCTTGGGCTTACTCTGTAGTCTACCCTCTTTTTGATAACACTAAACAAAGCCATGCCTTTTTTCAACAATAAGCTTGTTCCTTGAATAAATTGTTTCACACTCCAATTTCTGAAGCTAAAACTTTTATTTCCACTGGTTTCCATTGTGTTGCCATGCCTCACCATTTTCCCTGTAATGCTATCAACTCTCATGGCCTCTGTTCCAATGACCCGTGGTAAACATGCCACACACTGTTTCTTGATTTCTTTTTCATTTCTTCATGTTTCTGTTGATAAAATTTCTGGTTTTATTTGGGCTTCACCACTGCACGGTGCATCTGCTCAACATGTAGTTCAACATCTCCTGACTACATTTGCAGTCATGGGTGTATCTTCCTTCCTTAAAACTGTCAATGGTCCAGCGTATACCTCACAGGCGTTGGCTTCCTTTTGTTCCACATGGAACGTTTCTCATGTAATTTGTATCCCCTATAATGCCACTGGACAAGCAATCATTGAACAAGCTCATTATACTCTCAAATAAGCTTACTTCCTCTAATATACTGTGTTGTTATCAATCTTTTCTTCTGGATGTCCAACAGCTAAGGTTTAGAGACCAAAAATGAGAGACACAGATGGGCTAAATGGATAGCCAATATTTTGGCCCCAGCGCTTAAAGCTTAGAGGAACCCCAAGATGTAAAAGAAATTCTGCTTGCCCTGCTTGCCCTATCAAAAGATACTCAGTGAGTACCTAGTATTCTGATCAGGAAGATAATGAGACCACAGGGGAATGTGAACTTTCATGCAAGGTGTGCCTAAAGAGAGTCATGAGTCACCAGAAAAATCTCCTAAGCTTTCCCAGAAATCAATGTGATTAAGCAATGACCCTAACTCTTGCAGGTAGCTGACAATGACAGAAGATATATGAGGAGCTATGCATGGTTATAAGATTGTTCTTGAGTAGACCTAACTGGCCTTGATAGGAAGTAATGAACCAATTGTCCTTAGTGCAGTCCTTATGTTAGCTTGGTCTTAAACCTTCTGCAGAAAAGTCTGGCCTCTGGAGGTACAGTGCAATGTAAAATATTGTCTGTGCATGAATCTCGGATCACCCACATCCTCTTACAATTGCTGGCTATGCTGGTAACTGACTACCATTATGAACATATGGACTGTGCAGTGGTGGGAGCTCTAACACAGCCTCTCCATCTTCTGCTGGTGACCCATCTGTGTATCAACCAAACAAAAAGGAGGAATATGTTGGAGCCATTGAAGCTGAATACTCAAACAGGGCTGTGATGTGGCACAGGCATGATTGAACTGAGAATGAAGAGATGCCTCAGGGGGCATGATAGGCCACAGCTGTGGCCACCTAGACACTTTCTGTGGGATAGTTCTCTACAGTTACCATCATCTGTTGCTCTGAGGGGGTCTTAAACCTCTCCCAAGATCCTGATCA
The DNA here is from genome assembly GCF_034190915.1 of Cavia porcellus. Lineage (NCBI taxonomy): Eukaryota > Metazoa > Chordata > Mammalia > Rodentia > Caviidae > Cavia > Cavia porcellus. The sequence continues at coordinate 9,796,122 of NW_026947515.1, forward strand.
GGTTTCCTCCACTGTCCACTCAACTCCTGCCAGCCTGAGTTGGCCAGCTGGCTAGCAGAGTGATGAAATCTGCCAAGGATCTCTCTCATCCTGCAACCCTGAAGAACATGCTGTGTTTCTCATTTCTTAGAGCCTTTTTGGTACACCATTTTGGTGTCTTGGTTTCTAGGAAAAGACCCAAACATGAATCATAAAATGTATCTGTTTTAAAGACTCAGCACTGAAATATGGTATTGTTGGATGATGACAGGACCAGGTATCAAACCTGTTTAAGACTATTTAAGTATACAGACGCTGTTCTATTCCATTGTATTTTTTTGGTTCACCAATGCCATATACTCTTACATGACACAACTTTCCTCAACACATTTCCACTCCAATCAATGACCTACATATGAATTATTTTCTGTACCACACACACATAAATATGCATGTTTTATGATATGTCTCCACTAAGTCATGCTGATGACAAAATTAACAATCCTGTGCCATTCCAGGCCTGAGAGGAAAAAATAGACAGCTAATCTGCCCTTCCTGTGAGCTGGTGGAAGTCATGTGGGGAATAGTAGGGGAAACTAGCCAATGTGTCCATGTTGTGATTCTGTGGAAGCTGTTCTTGTTCTCAGAAGAAAAACAAGAAAATAACTTACACTTCCTGTGAGCTAACCACTGCATTGGCTGGGAGAGGAGCACCACAATCACCTCCTCCCACCACCAACCATCTGACTGGCTTAGAGGACATGCGGAGTTAATAGCAATAGAGATATAAAAACATCTTAATCCTTGTATTACTTGATTGAGTTTTCAGCCTAAGGCTAGTATTCTTAAGCATGTATTTAAATTGGGAAATAATGGTAAAAGAAGTTACAAAAACTTCATAAGTATATGGAAATTAAATAAAACACTCCTAAACAACCAATGGGTGACAGGTGAAATAAAGGAAGAAACTTAAAAATACCTACAACCTAACAAGAATATAGATGCAAAATCTGTACCTTATGGGATTCAATAAAAGCAGTCCAAATAGGGAAATTTATAGTAGTCAAATCTCACATCAGGAAATAGAAAGAACACAAACAAATAATGAAATGATGCATCTCAATCTTCCAGAAGAAGAATGGCAAGCCAAACACAAATCCCACACAAGGGAGGAAATTATAAGACCAGGCAAGAAATTCATGCAAAGAAAACAATTCAAAGAATTAATGAATCAAAGAGGTGGTTCACTGAAAGAATAAACAAAATTCATAAACCCTCAGACAATCATATCATAAAAGAAAAAAATAAAGACTGAAAACCATGCATTGATGAATCAGAAGAATAAAATAACTACAGATCCTGTGAAAATTCAGAAGAGCATCAATATCTACTTGAAAAGCTTATACTTTCATACGTTAGAAAATATAGAAATGCACTGATTCCTTGATACATATGAAATGCCAAATCTGATTCAAGAAGATAAAAAATTCTAGAAAACAAAGTATTAGTTAATGAGAATGAAGATCTAATTAAAAATGTATCAGCTGCTGGGCATGGTGGTGCACTGCTCTAATCCCAGAACTTTGGAGGCTGAGGTACAAGGATTGTTGTGTTTGAGACTAAACAAGGCTACAAAGTGAGCTCAAGGCCAGCCTGACCTGAATAATGAGAGCCTGTCTCACGAGCACATTAAAAAAAAGAAAAACAATGTCAACAGAAAAGCAAATGACCAACATAAAAAAAGTCTAGTTCCTGATGGATTTACTGCTGAATTCTATAATAAATGTAGAAAAAAATTTAAGGCCACTGCTGTTTAATGATTTTGAAAGAAAAGCTGTTCTCCCTAACACATTCCTGGAGGCAAGTATTACCCTGATACTAACACCAGAGAAAGACCCAACCAGAAAAAGAAAACTATAGGACAGTTTTCCTAATAAACATAGATGCGAAATCCTTAACAAGATACTAGCAAAGTGAATGTAGCAAATCATCAAGAAGATTTTAAAACCTGAACAACTTGGATTCATCCCAGGAAGGCAGGGATGTTTCAGTACATGCAAATCAACAAATTTAAATGTCATATCAAAACAGGCAAAAACAAAAGTCACATGGTGATCATCTCAATAAATGCACAATAAGCTTTTGATAAAGTCAAGCACTGATTTGTGATAAAAACCCTACACTAAATAACAACAAATGACTTTTATCTCAAGCTGATAAAATCAAAAAATGACAGGGTTGGGGATTTAGCTCAGTGGAATAAGCACCTGCCTTGCAATTGTGTGGTCATGAGTAGGATCACCAGTACCGATAAAAAGAAAACAACAACAACAACAACAAAAAAATCAGACAATGACAATGAAAATCCAGCATCATACTAAATGTAGAATAACTGAAAACTTTCATTCTACAGTTATGAAAAGGACATGGATGACTACTATGACCACTCCTATTCAATATAGCTCTGGAAACATTTAGACAAAGAGAGAAATAAGAATAAGTATATAATAGAAATTAGTTAAATTATCATTGTTTACAGATGATATGACATTCTAAATAGAAGATGCCAAAAACTCCACCAAAACTGTCCTAGAATTAATAACCAAATTCAATAATGTTGAAATTATTGGAGACAATAATTGGAGACAAAGTTGACAATCAAAAATCAATAGCATTTCTGTATACAATCAACAAACTCACCAAGAGAGAAGTTACACAAACCAGACCCTTTGCAATAGCCTCCAAGAAAATGAAATACTTGGAAAGAACCTAACAAAGAAAGTAAAGGACTTACATATGGAAATTTATAGTACATTAGAAAAGGATATTGAAGAGATTATCAGAAAATAGAAAAATATCCCTTGCCCATTCTGTGCATTGTGTTTTCACTCTGTCAGTAATTTCTTTTGATGTACAAATGTTTTTAATAAGATGGGGTCCCAGTGGTTGATTCTTTAAAATGTGTATTTTGTTCACGAAGTCTCATTAGTGTTTCTGTTTTAATATTTAGATCTTTCATTTACTTTGACTTATATTTATTTCATGGTGATAGACGTGTCCAGTTTAAGTCTTAAGTATGAGGAAAGTCATTTTCTTCAGCACAATTTATGGAAGAGGCTATTTGTCTTCCACTGAAACTATTTGGCTCTTTTGTCAAAGACAAGGTAGCAGAATGTATTTGTAGTTCTATTTGCCTTTCCTAGTCTTTTTAGATGATTCTCAGGTCTGTTTTTCTGCCAGAACAATGCTGATTTTCTGATAGTAGCTTCCTAGTATTATAGCAGGTCAGGAATTGTGATACTTCCAGACTTGCCTTTGTTGCCCAGCAATTATTTGGTGATCTAGGACATTTCTGTTTCCAAATGAATTTCAGAAACATTTTCTCTACAATTGTGAGCTATCCTAATGGTATTTTGGTGGGCAATGCATTACATCTATATGACAGTTTGCAACAAGATTTTTTGAGTTTTCTCCATAACCTTGAAAGTAGTTTTACTGGTCTCTTATACTCACCAGATGAAACCTAATATGTATGATCCTAAGAGTTTCAAACTGTTGAGTTCTTCTTCCCAAGGATATCAACAATAATATGATATTTTTCTCTGTTTGTTTGAGGCAGGATTTCCCTATGCAGTTCAGGCTGACTGTGGACTCATTTCTTAGTCCAGTAAATTCAAACTGATTGTCCTACTTCAGCCTCTTAAGTCCTGGGATTACAGGTGTGAACCTAACACTTGAAAGAATTACTGGTGTTTTTTGAAACATGAAGAAACAGTCATGAGATACACATGTATTCATCAACTGCTATTCCCTTTAAGGAAAACTGTTTAATTTAACACATAATATCATTGGGGTGTAGGGAATCACAAGATATGTTTCTATCTCTTATGGGCTGTTGATGCCAGACCAGACTACCAGCAGAAACAGGAGATGTCACAGGTAGGAATATGAATCAAATGTGAGCGTTAGTATTAAGAGCTCAGAGAGTATTTTATTTAATGATGATGAGGAAAAGACCAGTGGAAAGCACTGAGAGACCTGGTGGGCTTAGCTTGTCCTGACTATAGATAATTCTTTATTATAAGAATGAATATCACAAATTTTGAAATATTCAAACTATGTACTTTGTACCCTTGAAAATATTGAGGCTTGGCACTGTAGCTCAGCAATTTTGTAGCTTGGCACAAAAGATGCCATCTTGTGCCCTGCATTTATCTCGTGCTCTGTATCTGACCCAGGAAAACTAAAAATCACTCATGATATAAGTTCCATGAGAAAAGCAAAAGGAGCTGTACCCAAAGAAAAAAAGTAACCTGCTAAAAAAAGAAGCAGGATACAGGTGTCAAATAAAAATTCATTTAAGATTCTAGCTAGATTGTTTCCAAAAAGGATGTCTTTTGTGATTCTGTCTTTTAAAAATGCTTAACTTTCCAGTTCAGGCCCACTTGTTTTGATTCTGAAATGGGGAGGGTGGTCTCTATATAAGTGGTTCAGCTATTTAAATTCCAAATTTATACTTTGGATGCTTGAATTCCTATACTGTTGTTCACAAACTCACCTCAAGATGTAGAAAGATTTACTGACACAAGCAAATATCAGGATTAAATGTCAGTGCCCCTGAAATGAAACAATAATAGTGAAAAGGAGGGAAAAAATCACAAACACCATGTGTTATGATGCCCAATCTTTTCCACAGCATTAAAGAGGCAGAAACAGGAGAATGGTCATGTGTGCAAGACAATCTAACCTACACAGTGAGAGTGAAAGGCCAGCCAAACTACAAGGTGAGACTATGTCTTTAAAAACAAAAATAAAAATGAAAAATGTAAAAAACAACAGAGAGAGAAAGACTATTAAAGGAAAACAAAAACAATAGAGCTGAATGAAAGCTGACCTAAATTGGCAATTATGGAATGATGTTGTGGAAGAAAGCTGGCCATGTAGTAGCATCTGGGCAGTGGTGACAAATACAGAGTTAGAAATGGTGCCTCTGGTGCCACAGCACAACAGTGACCTCCTTCCTCCAATAAATGTGCAATTTGCTAGAATGAAGAGGTCCAAAAGCTCATGGAAATCTTAAAATCACAGCAAGCAAGTAACTTCACACAAAGGCTTTGGAACATGGCCTTTAGCAGATATTTCATGTTCAAATTGAAATAGGACAAATATAATGCTGCCCTGTTTGATGTCAAATGCACCAAGTTGGTTGATTCACAACATTGAGGAATGAAGTCACAAATCAAAAGAAGTTCAGAAAGTTTTCTGGGAAAAAGAGAGAAGAATAGCCCTGGATTTTCAGGAATGTTCTTCAGTGTTTAAGGCACAGACCTATTGTCAGGGGTCATTTTACAGGAAAGTTACAATGCGGGTACATTGTGGGTCTCTACAATCAACCTATAAACTTGTGGTGGCTTAACTAATATTATTCAACCCTTGGAAGAAGTCACCCAGAAAAAGTATGTTGAAAGATCCAAGGCATTTTGTGGGAACAATAATCCAGTTGTCAATGAGTATGGTAACTGATGCCTCTCTGGACTTCCTGGATGAGGTGGTGGTAACTGTAGTACATTTCAAGCTGTTGTTTTTCTCCCCAGGAGGCATGTAGACATGGTCACTGCATCTTCACCTTCTGGCTTTCTTCAGTTGTACCTCTAGCAGGGATGGTTGTGTTTAGGTTTTTACACTGACTCCTTTGAGTTTCCATTTTCCCTCTGACTGTATATCAATTCCTCTCTACTTTGACCTCCTCTAGTAAAATAACAATACTATTTGAATGGATAAAGTAACATTTAAACGTTTAATGAAATATTATTTGATGTGTGCCTGGGATTTAACTCAGCCAGCAGAAGCACCTGCCTGAGAAGTGCTAGGTTGTGAGTTTCATCCCTGGTACCTAAAAAAAAAAGTGTTTTAAACTGCAATGAAAGAAAATAATTTCATTGAAGATGTAGATTAACAAGATTTTTAATTAAATATGTCAATGGCAAATTAAACATTGGTAATAATCATATTTGGAATCTAAAGATGTTAGGCTGCATATTGAGCTCAGTGGTCAAAGCACCTGCCTGGCAAGCACAAGGTCAGGAGTTCAATCCCTGGTACCAAAGAAAAATCTACAGTTATCAACCCTGTATTGCTATGAGCACAACTATTGAAATTGATAGTTGTTCATTAAAAAGCTCAATGTTTCTTTTGTTGTCTATGAAGTACCTATGAAGGACCGGAAATTTAAAGGTTAAAAACAAGATGCTGTTTCTCAGCTAGAAACAGCACTGGGCCTCATGACTCAGTCCTAACTCAGCCCTGCAGGAAGATCAAAGAAAACATCTGCAGCTGTGATATGTTCAGGCTGTGCTATTTCAGGGAACTCAGAGATAGAGCCTGCCGATTATGCTAATCAGGGTTGTGAAACATGTCAAACTCGAACCATACAGAAACCAGGTGTCCTAAAGATAAGTTGTGCAGAACAAGACAGTTAATTAACTCTGACCCGCTGGTCATCCCTGATGAGCTAACCAACCACAAATGGACAGACTGCCAACTATCCCGCTCTAACTGCTGTGATTGGCTTCTGTACAAAAAAACACTTACATTGCGTTTTTTTCCCCCTTAAAAGCACCAGCCTTGCCCCAACTCGGGGTTCTCCATTTCCACCTGTTTAGAGGACCCCGTGTGCTCGGAATAATACAGACCCCTTTGTTCTTACATGAGGACGGAGCCCTTAGAGTCTGCTTTGCGACACCGGTCATACACCTACAAATAACATGGTAACTACAGTGAATAATACACTGTGCACTATACCACTGCTATTTGCTAAGAGCTGCTCTTATTTTTCCCCATATAGTTGAAAGATGAAAATGACTGGTGATGATAGAGAAACTGTGATAATATTTTTTTTCAATTTTATTGGATATTTCACTACATCCACTAAGTACATTTTATTTGCTACAATTATGCTAAGTGAAATAAATAAATAATTCTTAATGTTACAGTAGGCTGTGTTAGTCAGAAATATAGGCAGTCAGATAGTTATATAATGGAATGAAACTCCTGACCTACTATGTCTGGTAGGAGTTTGTGTTCTATAAAATAGAAGAATGAATTTTAGGAACAAAGGAGGTAAAGAGCAGAATATACTACTGAGAGAAAAAAATGAAAGGTTTTTGCTCTAGATAGGATATTACCACAGTGGGAAGCAGGCCAGGGGACATTTACCCTGAGGTCACTTACCTCTCCCTTAGGCAACTTACTTGTGGCAGGAAAAGAGTCCCAATCAGCTACTGGCACATCAGCAATGACACCTTTAAGCACCACCACAGTCAAACTACAGTATACGAAGTTGTACTCAAGGATTTCAAGGAAAGAGACAATATGGTAACTACTTTTATGTCAGGATTATCTGATGGTGAAACACTATTCTGCTTAAATGGTTGTTTTGATCTGCGCTGCTTTGCTGTTATGCCCTCTTTTATCTCAAGCTCCACTCCATTATTTACTTTTTTATTTTTATCCTTTTAATTAAGGGAAAAATAAATAAAAATAGTAGGATATATTACAGTAACCCACTTTGACTTTCCATTATCTCGATTTAAAGCCCTGTATTACTCTCAACATCTTGTTTTTGACTGATATTGCCCTATTCTGTTTTACTGGATAGTATCAGGTTCGAAAGTTTAGGCATCAGCTGTGAAGATAATGAGATTCATTATAATGCCCATTCTCATTGACTTTTATCTACTTTTGAAGACCTACAATGTCTCCAATGTTTTGGTTTTGTCGGTTTTGTTCTTTACTGTTTGGTTCAATTTTATTATAACTAATGATATAGGAAATTCTATTAGAGATAGCAGGAGGCATTATGGTAACCATTGTTGATTACCTTGTATTATGTTTTTACATTATCTATTATGTCCACCCTTTTGATTTGACCGATTCTGTTCTGTTATGTCACATTTGGTTTTACTCTCTTCCAAAAAAGTAATTAGAACCGTGGGAGCAATGAAACCCAAAAGGTGTAATAGTCATTATACAAAAGAGAGGAAAAGAAAGTGCTCTAAACTATATAACTGCATGTATATTTAAGTGTATAAGATAGAAAATGATATCACAGAGTTTTATTGGATCATTGAACAGAATTGTTTGCAGTATCATTGTTGGAATGTCCACTTTACAAGCTTTAATTTTGTGACTTGAACAATTATTTCTAACATGACAATATGTAATCCATTAACTAGTGATTTCCTACTGTTTTTTTTCTGTAAATCTATATAACTTGTACACTTTCTCTGCTTTTTTTCTCCTTAAATAAATTTTTTTTAAAAAGTAGATATAAGTCCCCTCACCATGTATCCAGCAGAAAAAGGCAGACATCTAGTGGTCATGTGATCCACCTTCTTAGAATAAAGGCCATTTTTGCTTTATATTCTCTCCTTTACCACAGTGAAAACCCTATCAGAAAGCTTCTGTCTGAGAGAACAGGAGGGGTCATAAGTGGCTTGCCAAGGACTTTGTATCTTCTAAGGACTTTATAGAATAAAATCATGGGGTGAGATGGGTTTAATGTGGGGGAAATTGGGAACTCACAAGGCAGATGGGCATAACTTTGGACAGAGCTACGTTTAGCCAGTATAATTAATAGTTCGGGCAAAATCATTTACACTGCAGACAAATGGGGAAGCGAGGTCATAGAAATCAGGCATTTTACAAAGCAGTAACTCTCCTCTATGGGATTGCAAGGATGACTCCTGACTTCAGCAGGGTGACAGGGAACTATTTAGAAAATCAATTATTAGAACATGGATGCATTTGCTTGGTATTTTCTCTTGAGGCCTGTCCCATAATAGGAGGTATCTGTCTTCACATAGCTGCAAGGTATGTGGGCTTCTGAGCTGGCTACATCTAGGACCTGATCCTGTCTCCCTGACTATATATTTCTAACTAACTCAGCTGCCTGTAAAAACAAGGCTTGCCCCTCAAAGGAGCCAGAAAATAAGTTCACATTGCTTGCAGGACTGGAAGAGACAATCACCTCCTGCTGTGGGCCAAATCTCAAAACAAAAGGTAAATTAAATACAACCAAGTGCTAAGGAGCAACAGTCCAAATAGTTCTCTGATCACCCTGAGGAACTCAAGAGCCCCCATCCCAACCCTCTAAAAGAAGAGTCTCTGCTCTTAAACCTGCCCACTTACTATGACTTGCTCTCCCATTTGCTCCCAATTTAATCAATTTTACCTGAGCAATTAGCCTTATTGGTTGACCACATTTCTATCCCGCCTTATGCTTAACTTTCAGATTCCCATTTTTCCCCTCCCCTGGACCAATCTAACCCCATGGTTTAACTCTATACAAGTTTCTCAAAAAGACAGAGTCTTTAGCAAACCACTCAGAACTTTCCTGTCTCTCAGACAGAAGCTTTCCTTCTCCCAATAAATATATTCCACTCTTAAACTCCATCATTCCTAAAATTCATTCTTCAATTTTAGGGAACACAAACTTATACCAGATATATAGTAGGTAAGGAGTTTCATTCGCCTCAACCATTAACATGAGCCAAATTAACATGACTATACTTTTATAATGTCTGAAATTTATTTCTTTTCCTGCAGTTTCAAGTGATTAATACAATTCACAGTGATTATAGTGGTGGCAATATCTAAAATTATATACAACAGTCATTATAAGTGTAAAATACTTGCTTTGATTGTATTATTTAGCAAGAGATAGACTTTGCCATGGCATTAGTTTATATCTTACAAAAGAGAAGGTTCACCTATAATTGTTCAGAAAAAATTTCTACATTATTGGCTGATTGAACAACTTTTAATTAGATAAACTGTGTATTCTTTCAGTTTCTAGAAGGCTTCTATTATATTATTGAAAGCTGTCTGTAGGCCTCTTGGACCTTGGCTATATATATTTTGATGAATAATTCTATTTTGAAACTTGTATGAAGATTTATTTTTATCTTAGGATTAAATTCACTGCATTGACACTGATACAGTGAAGCAAAACCCCACTGCATTAATTTCCATTGGATACTCACGGCATAGAGCATGTGAATTACTGAGGAGGTAAATTAGCTTCATACATAGACAAGAACCAGTACTGTTAGAATTTTGTGGCCCAATAGAGAAACCCAATGATAGGATTATTTCCAAAAGATGAGAAGTATAAAACAAAAAGAGGCCTTTATTCTGAGAACATAGAGAGAGACGTCTGGCACCCCCCCCCCACTACTGGAGTCAGGTGATCTCTCTGTTGGATACGTGGGATGGGGGTGTGTAAGCAGCCTCGGTTTTGGGTGGAACCTAAGGAGAGCATTAGGGATGCACAGGTAGCCCACTGGTCATAGATTGGGCACCATAGGTAAATTTCCAGGTGCAGGAAGATGGCTTCATAGCTAAATTCCTAGGGGTGGGGGAGATAGGGTCTTCCTGCTTCTGGTTGAGGCTTTCCCAGCTACAGAGTCCTGTCTGGGCCAAAACCCCTTCACAGAATATAAGAAAAAGTAGTAGTGTCCTTTCTATTTAAAGAATGTGGAGAGGAGCCTAAAGCCACCAAGGGTTGGCCTTATTTTCTGATGGATTATGGGATTATAGGGTTTATCTGAAATTTGGTGGTGCTGGCACTGACATTGATATCATGTAAGGAGCTGACTGGAATTTTCTTTTGGCCCCTGGGAAAGGAATGAGGAAGTTGTATTCAGGGAAAAACGAGGAAGTAGCCATATGGGTAAGCACCCCTGATTTGACCTTCCACACTGAACTACCACCATGATGTCCTGTATTTATTCTAGGGCAAAACTCTTTAAAGGACATCCTTAGTTTAAATTAAGAAATGAAAATAAAGAATTTTTGCTATGTGTCTTCTCCCATGGTTAGTGGTAAACAATTCATAAGGAAAATTTCCAGTCATTTCCTTAATGCACTGTAGATAGCATAAACAAAACTACAGATCAGTTCACATTCAGAAAACAGAAGCCGAACTAAAAGGCAGGGATAAAGCCTTTAAATGTAAATGTCCCTTAAGAGGTGAGATCAACATTTAAGAATACAATCATTTACTGATTTCTCTGACTTCAAGAAAGAGAAAAATTTACACTGTTATTGCTATAGGGTAATGAAACTCCAGGTCTACTATGTCTGGTATGAGTTTGTGTTCTCTGAAGTCAAAAAATGAATTTTAGAAAAAACAGAAGTCAAGATAATATAATTATTGGAAGAAAGAAAGCTGTGTGAAAGAGAGAGCAAATGTGTCCTGACTGGGTGGGCAAAGACTGTATTTTCCAAGGACTTTTATAAAGTAAAATCATGTGGTGAGCCGGTTTGAAGGGTGGGAAAACTGGGAACTCACAATGCAGATGGGCATAAGATGGGGCAGGGCTATGGTAGCCAATAATATAAATAGTTCAGGTAAAGATGATTAAATTGATAACAAAAGGGGAAGGGAGTCACACAGGAAGCAGGCATTGTTAGGCAACAGTGAATCTTCCCTTAGGGGTTTGGGAGGATGACTACTGAGGTCATCAGGATAATAGGAACTATTTAAAATGTCCGTCTTTATGAGGATACATTTCTTTGAATGGTGACTCCTGACTTCCTCATTGTGCTAAGGAACTATTTAGAATGTCAGTCCTTCGGATATGGATGAAGTTGTTCATATTCTGTCTTGAGGCTTAGCCCATAGCAGGAGTTGTCCATCTTCTCCATTGTTGCAAGGTATCTGGGTTTCTGGATGGGCTTCTCAGAGGACCCAGCCCTGTCTCATTGCTAATCATAATTAACTAACTCAGCTCCACCTAACAGTACTTTTAGGAAAATTGAATACAGATGTCTTGTGCATGATCTGGGATGACATGGGTGAATCTGGGATGACATCTGGGTGAATGATCTGGGATGACAGTGTGCAACGTATATACCAGTGTTGCCGCACAATTCATATGTTTTGAAATTTAGTTTTAGTCTATTTTTTCTTTTTATCCTTGAAATGAAATGGATTTGGAAATGAAAATCCTGAGGTAAGGCACTTTGGTACACATATACCTCTGTGTACTTGAGATCAACACTGTTGAAGACAACCAGCTTCAGAAGTCTCTGACTACTTTCTAACATTTGGGATCCTCTCTTGCAGGAAGGAGTTCCTTTCCCTGTTTATTTTGGACTCAGAAAGAAGACAGTAGTGCAGCAGTCAATCAGTGATGAAGAGGCGGGCTATATGAAATGTCCAATCAGGCGAGCTGTGGCAGGAGGTCTCTTGGGTCTTTTCCGGTGTGTAGACATTTTTTACCTGTTTGGACTACAAAACTGGGAGCAGAATGCTTGCTGGATCTCATTTACTGGTTTCAAAGTCCTGTGGCCTGATTAGCAAAGAATCTGGGAGACCCTCTAGCCACGGAATGGTGAGGCTTTGGATGGGAGCCCATAAATAGGGTGGAATTGGGAGAAACCAGTTACAAGTGGTTAGAAGCAGTTCTGGTGTGTGTAGACTCAGGTATTTAGTTAGCTTCAGCTCCTGAGCTCTTCTAGCATTGGCCTTGGGTCGTCCACTTTCACTTTTTCTCCTGCTGGGAACAAGGGTGATTCTGTGTCCCCAGAACGCTGAATTAACTATGATAGCACCAGACTGGAGTATCATCTTTGAAATTTTCTACTGTCCTGGCACCTCAATTATAAGGAGCAGAGGAAGCAGCTTGGGAAGCCCCTGACTCTGATGCATTTTGTAGCTGGGGCAGCATTACTGAGCTTGGTTTCTGCTCTCATTCCAGGGATAAGCAATCTTGATGTTCTAAAGTTTATAAATGTATGTAATGCAGGGACTCATATCCACAAAGGCACTCCTTAAACCTGTACTTTTTTGTATTTATAGGGATTGCCTAAATTTCTGGTATGTTCTCGCATTTCCAACCTCATGACAGGTGTTGGCAAAATCAAGAGAATTCAGCGATGTGTAGTGATGTGCTTCAGTGGAGGAAGGCTTTCCAAACACCTGGTGAACTCCTGTGTATGATAAATAACACTGCAAAGAATTTCTGAACATACTTCATGTGACACATGTGCTCATAGACTATGTTTGTGAGAACAGCCATAGAGGTTTGAATTTTGAGGAAAAAAAGCAGATATAAAAGTGTCATCAAGGGCAGGGTAAAGTGTGCTTGCTAAGGACAAATTTCAGAAAGGGGTGCCTGTTAAATTCTCACTGAAAAATGCCTAAATGTAGTCATTTGCATGAACATATAAATACATGATATCCTTCTAAATGGAAAGGAATATGGGTGTTATCTCTGAATTAAGAGCTAATTTAATAGCTTGGTTGATCATATACATTGTTTAAATATGGAAATGCTCTGTAATGGACTTTACTAATTCCTGTAAAGGAGATGCCCTAAATTGAAATTGTGCAGGGATATCAATAGTTTAGGCATGAAGGATTTTCTGCTTAGGGTGGATCAGACGAGCATGGAAAGGATGTGGAAGTGACCAGCAGGACACAGTGTGCAAATAGCAGGACATACAACAGAGAGGGTCTTCCCTGAACGTCAGGTAGTTCTTAGGGTAAGCATGCAGTTCAAGTTGAATTATCATATCTTCCTTGAGGTGAATAACACCAGCTCTGCTAACAATCAGTATTTCACATCCCTGTCAACCCATGAATTCTGTGTTCTTCACTTGAGATCTAGTTTTGATTATCTCAAATTATGACCCAGTATCATGAAGGTGAAATTTCAATTTTTTTTTGTACCAAAGATGGAACTCATGATCTCAAGCTTGCAAGTTAAGTTTTCATGCTGCTAGTTAAATACCCAGCTCTGAAAGTGTTTTCTGTATATTATGGATGATATCAACCTTTTTTCTCAGAAAATGTTGAACATTGTGGAATTTTTCTATATTGTATGGCTAAATTTTTTAAAGCAAACCAAAAGTGTCTTATGCAGTCACTTTTCAAGTTTCACATTGTCTGTGGGGTGTCTCAGTCAGGGTTTATCTATTTCAGACAGCTCTGTAACTTAGGCTAGCCCCAAACTCAAGGAAGTTCTCCTGCATCAGCCTCCCAAGATATATTTCTTCTATCTGTGTGGAAAGTGATCACTTGTTGACACTGAGGTATAATTTGAAGCTTGCACTTGGTTTCATTTTTTATATGTTTTTTACATACAGCAGTTTTCCGTGAACATTTGAGTTATTATTTATGTACCATATTTGATGTTATTTATGTTTTGTTCTGTGAAACCAAATTCAAATATCAAAATGCTGCTTAAGTATATTAAGAACAAAGGACTTAGTGGCCTAATTGAGATTTGAAGAGATATCATTGGTAGTACATCAGAGTGATTGATGAGATATTTGTCTGCCTCTGTGCTTTATGGATGCTGGGCCTATAGGTTCTCATTATAAGCTCTGCATTAGAGACAGTGCACAGGGACTCTTGCAGTGACTCAGCATAAGAATCACTGCTCCTATTTGGCTGTTACATTAGCTGTGAGTTGCAACATAGTATCAAATTTTCTGTCTCAAAAATGTGTATATACAAAAAATGAATCCCCAAGATATGGAAATAAGATTTGAAGAAATCAGTCCCCATTCAGCTGTTTTGTTGGTTTTATTTGTTTAGTTTAGTATTGTTTTATTGAGACAGGTTTTCTCTATGTATGTCAGCTAGATTTGAACCCCTTATGGAGTGCAGAATTGCCCTAACCTCAAAGCAGCAGTCCTGTGTCAGCCTCTTGAGTGCTGGGATTATAGATATGTGTGTTTTTACCCTAGAAAATATTGAGGCTTTTAATTTAGCTGTGTTGTACCTTGTCATAATAGATGCCATCTTGAGCTTTGTGTTTAACTAGTGCCCTGTATTTTACCCTGAAAAATGGAAAATCACTCAGGGTAGAAGTCCCAGGAGAAAAGAAAAATGAGCTATACCCAAAGGAAAAAACTGACCTGCTCAACAGAAGAAGCAGAATACAGTTGTCATCCAAAAATTATTATAAGATTCTAGCTAAATGATTTCCAACAGGATCTTTTTGTGATTCTATCTTTTAAAACATCTATAACTTTCCAGTTCAAAGCCTCTTGTTTAGATCTTGAAATAGGTGTGTGGGTTCTGTGTCCAAGTAGTCCTGAGACCATCTAATGAAATTCCACATTTCTCAATTGGGTTGCTTGGATTCCTGTATTGCTGTTCACAAACTCAACGTAAGCTTCAGAAACCTTTACTGACACAAGCAAACACCAAGATTAAATGACAGTGCCACTGAAATGAAAGAATAGTAGTTTAAAGGAGAGGAGAAAAAGACAAATGCCATGTGCTATGATGCCCACCTCTTTTCCCCACCAATGAAGAGGCTGGAACAGGAGATTGGCCATGTATTCAAAGACAACCTAACCTACATAGTGAGTGCAAGGCTGGCCAGAACTCCAAAGTGAGACTATGTCTTTAAGCAAAAACTAAAATGAAAATAATAAACAACCAAGGTGATAGAAAGACTATTTAAAAAGATCAATAATAGAGCTGAGTGAAAGTTGACTTATGCAAAATGGGAATTATTGAATGATGATGCAGAAGAAGAAAGGCCATGTAGTGGCATGCAGGAGGCAGTGACAAACACAGATTTAGGAATAACACCTATAGTGCTACAGCACAACAGTGACCTCCTTCCTCCAATACATTTGCAATTCACTAAATGGAGGACTTATAAAAGCTCATGGAAATGTTAAGCTCAAGGCAAACAAGCAGCTTGAAATCCAGGCTTTGGAACATGGCCTTTAACAGACATTTCGTATTTAGATTGAAATAAGAGAAATATAATCCTGCCCTGTTTGATGGCAAATGCACCAAATTTAATGGCTCACAACATTGAGAAGTGAAGAAGTTACAAACCAAAAGAAGATCAAAAATTTTCTTGGAAAAAAAGAGAGAAGAATATCCGTGGATTTTCAGGAGTGGTCTTCAGTGTTTTGGCCACAGACCTATTGTCAGGGGTCATTTATACAGGAAAGTCACAATGTGGGTACAATGTGTGTCTCAGACTACAATCAACCTATAAGCTTATAGCTGCTTAACTAATATTATTCATCAGGGGAACAAATCAGCCAGAAAAGTTATGTGGAAAGAGCCAAGGCATTTTGTGGAAACAATAGTACAGTTCTGGTCATTGAGTATGGTAACTGATGCCTAGCAGGACTTCCTGGAGGAGGCTGTGGTAACTGTAGTACATTTCAAGCTGTTGTTTTTCTCTGCAGGAGCATGTAGACCTGGTCACTGCATCTTCATCTTCAGTTCTGGCTTTCTTCAGCTGTGCCTGTAGCAGTGATTGTTGTATTTAGTTTTTTGCATTGACTCTTTGAGGTTCCAGTTCCTCTCTCATTGTATATCAATTTCTCTCTACATTGACATCCTGTGCTGAAATCACAATAGTATTTGAGTGAAATAACTGATGTTTATACATTTAAAAACATTAATACAGGCCAGGGATTTAGCTCAGCAGGCAGAAATGCCTGCCTGGAAAGTGCTAGGTTGTAACTTTGATCCTTGGTACCTAAAAAAAAAAAATGTAATTTAAACTGCAAGGAAAGAAAATAATTTCATTTGTGAAAATGTAGGTTTACAAAATTTATAATTAAATATGTCAATGGCAAATTAAACATTGTTAATAGTCATATTTAGTATCTAAAGTTGTTTGGGCTGGAGATTGAGCTCAGTGATACAAAGAGCTGCCTGGAGAGCACAAGGTCATGAGTTCAATCCCTCATACAAAAAAAAAACAAAACAAACAAAAAAAAAAACCCAAAAAACCAATTCACAGTTGTCAATGATGCAGTGCTGTTAGCACATTTATTGAAACTTATGCTTGTTAATTAAGAGGCTCAATGTTTCTTTTTTGGTCTATGAAATACCTGAAGATAACATGGCAATTACAGTGAATGATGTACTGTCCCCTAAAGGATTGCTATTTTCTGAGTTGCTTTTAGTTTTTGTTTCCCCACATATTTGAAAGTTGAAAATGTTGGCTGATGCTAGCTAGAAAAACTGTGATAAACATTTTTTCAATTTAATGATATATTTCCCTATATCCATTAAGAACATTTATTTGCTACAATTACTCCAAGTCAAATTGATAAACAATTCTTAAAGTTACAGACAGCTGAGTTAGTTAGAAATACAGGCAACCATACCGTGATAAAGTGGAATGCAATTCCTGACCTTCTATGTCTGGTATGAGTTTGTGTTCTCTAAAGTGCAAGAATGAATTTTAGGAACAACAGAGTTGAAGAGCAGAATATATTTATTGAGAGAGAGAAAGTGAAAGTATTTTGCTCTAAATAGAATATTTTGGGAGTGGGAGGTGGAACCAGGGGACTTTTACCTGGAAGTCACTTTCCTTTTCCCTATTCAACTTACCTGTGGCCAGAAAAGAATCTCAATCAGCTACTTGCATATCAGCAATGCCACCTTTAAGCACCACCCAAGTCAAAAACTATATGTATGCCACCCACACACTTCCAAAAGAAAAAGTGAGACCCCCAGTGGTCATGGGGTTCTCTCCATATATTTAGAATAAAGGCCATTTTGACTTTATATTCTCTTCTTTACTGCACCAAAAATCCTATCAGAAAGCTTCTGTCTGAGAGAAACAGGAGGGATTCTGAGAAGATAGCAAAGGACTCTGTCTTTTATAGGGACTTTATAGAATAAAATCATGTGGTGAAAATGGTTTAAAGTGGGTTAGATTTCTGATATTACTGAGTAGGTAGCTTAGCACAATAGAGAAGCTGAATATAAGAATGTAAAAGTGGCCTTTTATTTAAAGAATGTGGAGACAAACCCACAGCCACTAAGGGCTTGGCTTTTATTTTTTTCTGACTGACTATGGGGTTATGGGTTATATGTGACTTTTGACTGGATGTGGTGCTTGGAGGGGACATTGATGTCATGCTAGGAGCTAATGGGAATTTTCTTTAGGCCCCTGGGAAAGAAAGAGGATGTTGTAATCAAGGAGAAAATAGGAAGTGGCCATGTGAGTAAGCATCCCTGAGTTCACCTTCTTCCACCTTGAACTACCACTATGAGGTCCGGTAATTTTTCTAGGGCAAAACTCTTTCAAGTACATCCTTTGGATTGAATGAAGAAATCAAAACAAAGAATTTTTGCTATCTGTCTTCCACCATGGCTGGAGATAAGCCATTCATAAGAAATATTTTGATCCAATTCCTTAATGCATTGTTGATACCATAACCAAAATTACAGATCAGTTCACTTTCAGATAAAGAAGCAGCACTTAAAGGCAGGGATAAAGGCCTTCAATGCAAGGATCCCTGGCAAGGTGAGTTCAACATTGTGTAATATAAACTACAACTGATTTCTCTGACTTCCAGAAAGAAAAAAAGTTTATACTGATATTGCTATAGCAAAATCAATCTCCAGGTATGCTATGTCTGATATGAGGTTTTTGTTCTGTAAAGTCAAAGACTGAATTTTAGGAACAACGGAAATTAACAGAAGAATATACTTATTGAGAGAAAGAAAGCTGCCTGAGACAGAGAAGGGGTCCTGAGCAGGTTGCCAAACACTGTCCTTTCTAGGGATCTTTATAGAGTAAAATCATGTGGTGAAATTAGTTTAAGGAGGGAAAAACTAGGAACTCACAATGCAGGTGGGCATAAGTCAGGACAGAGCTAAGGTAGCCAATAAAATTATAAGTTCAGGTAAAGTTGATTAAATTGGGAACAAAGAGGGAAGGGAGTCACATAGAAAGCAGGCATTCTTAGGCAGCTGTGACTTCCCTTAGGGGTTTGGGAGGGTGACTACTGAGGTCATCAGGATGACAGGAACTATGTAGAATGTCAGTCTTTAACAGGATACATTCCATTGAATGGTGACTCCTGACTTCCTCCGAGTGCTAGGGAACTATTTAGAATATCAATCCTTAGGATATGGATGAATTTGCTTGTCATTTGTCTTTAGCCTTGGCCCATAGCATGAGGTGTCAGTCTTCCCCACTGTTGCAAACTATCTGGTCTCCTGCATAGGCTCCTTGGGGGACCTATCCCTGTCTCCTGCGAATACTATTTAAGTAACTCAGGTCCCTGTAACAGTACTATTTGGAAAATTGATTACAGATGTCCTGTGCTCTGTGTGAATTACCTGGGGATGACAATGTGCAATGTATATACCAGTGTTGCACCCTGATTAACATGTTTTGAAGTTTAATTTTAGTTGATGTGTTCTTTTTTCCTTGAAATCAAATGGATTTGAAAATTAAAAGCCTGAGGTAAAGCTCTTCAGTACAAACACTCCTCTGTCGAGCTGAGTTCACCACTGTAGAAGAATGGCAGCTCAAGATGTTTCTGCACTACAGTCTATCATTTGGGATCCTCTCTTGCAGGGAGGGGTTCCTTTCCCTGTTTATTCTTGACTCAGAAGGAGGGCAGTAGAGCAGGAGTCAATCAGTGATGAAGGGGCAGGCTATATGAACTGTCCAATCCAACAGGCCATTGCTGGCTGTGACTTCTGTCTCTTCTGATGTCTCATCATGATTTACCCGTTCTGGGTACAATACTGGTAGCAAAATGCTTTCTGGATCTCATTTAGTACTTTTGATGTCCTGTGGCCTGATTAGCAAAGAACCTGAGAGATCTTGGAGAAATGGAATGGTAAGGTTGTGGATGGGAGCCCAGAGATAGGGTGGATTGGGTGAAACCAGTTACAAGTATTTAGGAGTAGTTCTGGTATCTGGAGCCTCAGGTATTTAGTTAGCTTCAGCTCCTGAGGTTCTCAAGCATTGGCCATGGGTCATTCACTGTCCCTTTTGCCTCTTGCTGTTGGCAAGGGTGATTTGGGGTCCCCAGAACCCTGGCTCCACTATGACAGCAGCAGATTCAAGTATCGTCTTTGAAATTCACTGCTGGCCTGGTAACTCCACAATCTTAGGCATTGGAAGGAGCTTGGGAAGACCCTGATTATGATGCTTTTTGTAGCTTGTAGAGCAGTAATGAGCTAGGTCTCTGCTCTCTTTCCTCAGAGTAGCTGATCTGGAATGTCCAAAGTTCATTAATGCCTGTAATGCAGGGCCTTATAGTCACAATGGCTCAAATTAAACTTTGGCTTTTTTGTATTTATAGTGGTCTCCTATATTTATGGTATGTTCTCATATTTCCATCCTCATGACAGGTAGTGGCAAAGGTCCTGAGAATTCAGAGATGTGTAGTAGTGGGTCTCAGTAGAAGAAGGCTTCCCAAACACCTGGTAAACTCCTTTGTATTATACAGAACAGTGCAAAATAATTTCTGAACATACTTAATTATTTATATGGCACCCCTGCTCACAGACTAGGTTTGTGAGCACAGCCATAGAGTTTTGAAGTTTGAGAACAATGAAGCAAATATGAAAGTGTTATCAAGGACAGGGTAAAAATTTGTGAAGGACAAATTCCAGAAAGGGCTACCTGTTAAATTCTCATCAAAAAATGCCAAAATTTAGACATTTGCAGGGACATATACACATCACACCATTCTAAATGGAAAGGAATAGAGCTGTCATCTGAATTAAAAGCTGATTTAGTAGTTTGGTTGTCCATAGACAGTTTAAATATTGAAATGCTCTGCAATGGACTTTACTAAGTGGTGTAAAGGAGATGCTTTAAATAGAAATTTTGCAGTGATATCAATAGTTTGGCATGAAGGGTTTCCTGCTGAAGATGGATCAGAGGAGCATGGAAAGGATGTGCAAGTGACTGACAGGATGGAGGAAGCCAATAGCAGGACATACAACAGAGAGGGTCTTCACTGAAATTCAGGTAGTTCTCAGAGTAAGTATGAAGTTAAAGTTGGGTTCTGATTGCTTCCTTGAGGTAATCAACACCAGCTCTGGCAACAATCAGTATTTCACAGCCTTGTCAACCCATGAATTTTCTGTTCCATACTTGAGATCTAACTTGGATTGTCTCTAATTATGCCCCAGTGTCATGAAGGTAAAATGTGGATTTTTTTTGTACCAAGGATCGAACTCATGACCTATGCTTTCCAGGCAGGCATTCATGCCACTGAGCTAAATAGCCAACTATGAAAGTGTTTTCTTTGTTGTATGGCAGATATCCACATTGTTTCTCAGAAAGTGTGAATATTGTTGGAATTTTTCCATATTGTATGGCTATAATTTTTAAAAACAAACCAAAGGTGTCTTATGCATTCTCTTTTCAAGTTTCACTTTGTCTGTGGGGTGTCTCAGTCAGGGTTTCTCTATTTTATACAGCTCGGTAACTTAGGATAGCCCCAAATTTAAGGAAGAACTCCTTCACCAGCCTCCCAAGATATATTTATTATATCTGAATTGAAAGTGATCGCTTGGTGACAGTGAGCTGTAAATTACAGCTGGGGCCTGGTTCCATTTTATATACTTATTTTTTAAAAACAGTATTTTCCACTAACATTTGAGTTATTATTTGTGTACCATATTGCATGTTATTTATGTTTTGTTCTATGAAACCAAATTCATGTTTCAAAATGCTGCTGAAGTATATTAAGAACAAAGTACTCACTGGCCTAAATGAGATTTGAAGAGACATTATCTGTAGCCTATCAAAGTGATTGATGAGATTTTTTATTTCTTTTTTTAAATTTTGAAAGTGGTAAATTACAACAGAACAAGGCAGAATAAGGCCAACTAAGATCATACAGTGAAACTGGTACACAACTTCACAACAGGTTACTGGGATAACAGTAATAGGTATCACAGCATATTTTATTATCTTTATAATAGTTGTTCTTTCAAACACGTATATCAAAATGAGATGAAATAGAGAACATTATAGTACTTATCAAAACAGAATATTGAATAGAGCAATACCATTAATCAGAATAGAGCAAAACAGTAATAAAAATATTTGCCTTCAAAGAGATAGTAAAAGGAAGTCCCCCTCATTTGTTATGGTCTGCTTCTCAGGAGAAGCTCAAATTTCTGGTTCCCTTTGCTAACAGGAGGTGACAGGAGAAGAGGGGTTGGGAAAAGGTATGTTTGATTCTAGGCCATGCATCAGTGGTTCACTATTGCTTAGTAGGGAAACAGGCTGCTTCTTTGGTTTCACAGCATCCTAAGTTCCCATATGGCACGGATCCCAGGAGCTGCTGCTGGTTCTCCCCCTGGAAGGGGCGCATTCTGCCAGACTGCTACCACTTATCAGGGCGAAGTGGTGCTTACTTGCCTTCCAAGTGTCCTAAATTCCAGCATGGCATGGATCTCAGGAGCTGCTGCTGGTTTGCCCCTGGATGGGCCACAGTCTGCCACATTGCCACCACTTATCAGGGAAGGGAGGTGCTTGCTTGGCTTCCCAGCTGATTGATGGGATATTTATCTGCCTCTGTGCTTTGTGGATGCTGGTCCTGCAGGCTTCTCACTGTGAGCTCTGCTTTAGAGACAGTATACAGGGAATCTTTCAGTGACTCAGCACAAGAATCAGTGGTCCTATTTCACTGTTACATTAGCAGTGAGTTGCAATCTATCATCAAATTTGCTGTCTTCAAAAATGTGTATATATACAAAATTAATGACCAAAACATGGATTTAAATTTTAAGAAATCAGTCTTCATTCAATTGTTTTGTTTGGTTTTATTAGTTTAGTTTTGTTTTGTTTTATTGAGACAAGCTTTCTGTATGTATATCAGCTGGATTTGAACACCCTATGGAGCCTATAATTGCCCGAACTCACGGAAGCCATCCTGTCTCAGGCTTTTGAGTGCTGGGATTATAGATATGCACCACCACACTTTGCTTTTGATTCAGATTTGTAGGAGAGAATTTAAGATATCCTAAACCTGGTGTCTCAACCTTCATATGAGAAATATATATATGATCCTTTAGGAGGTGATGACCTTTGAGGATGTGGTGGTGAAGTTCAGCAATGAGGAGTGGACTTTGCTGAGTCCATCCCAAAAGAACCTCTACAGAGATGTGATGGGTGAAACCTTTAGGAACATGACTGCAATTGGTAAGGACAAAATACTTTTGTCACTCATGCTGTCAGAATGTTTTATGTCACTCATTAGTGCTGTTTAATAAAAAATAATGTGAAAATATTTTTAAAAATAGCTCAAACCTGGACACATTATATCATAACTCTAAACAAAATCTATTAATTTGTATGTATTATTCTAATGAGCACTGGTATTTCTATGTCTACAATTCAGGAGGATTTGGGGATATCCAGGAAGCTGAAAAAGAATGCAAAATTTACTGGAGATACTTAAGGTAATTCGCACTCACAAGGAGAAGGAATGTTCCTGAGTAATTAGTGAGTCAGCAGAAAAATGACAACCAAACAAATGAGGCACCATTCAATTAATTGTCAGTAATATTCTCCGAAGTCGTATAAGCTAGGGTATGTATAATGAGGGAATTAAATCATGAAAATGTATGACATTCCATATAGATGTGTATGAAAGGCATACACTTTGAGTTATGACATTCTCCCTTCAGTTTTTCTACCCATATATACATGTGAATACAACACATTCACTATATAAAAATTTCTACGATTGCAATAGAATTTGAAATAAAACAGAGTGCTTGTGTTTCCAAGCCATGCTCTAAAGAATCAGCCATTCTGAGTAAAATTCTTAGAACGCTGGTGGAATGTTAAGTGCACTCATTCTGAATATCAGTGTGCATTTGTCTCTAGAAATTGATCCCCTCATACTTGTCCTGGATATATTTTAAAAATTGAAAATCCACGTAAAATACTGATACATGCTTACTCATATACAAAGCAGATCAAGTTATAACACATCAGGCCTTGAAGAAGCTTAGCTATCTATCACTGGATTTGTGGAGAAGGAAAATGTTAATAGTCTCTCTGTGATTCTGCATTCTTGTAAATCCAGCACACTAGGAATCAGATTTTGCAGAATGGCAAATTCAAGTTCAAACTTCACAACTTAATGATCAGTGAAAATCTCTTAAAATAGATTTAAAAAGCTATAGATTTTATGCTAATAGCTGTTCCTCATTTCCAGCATGGAAAAGAAAAAAAATGTGTTATATAATGTCAAAAAATAAAGAATATAATGTCATTTGCCATAAGAAATAGGTGGTTCTTTCTCCCATCAATTCGGTGAAATAGCTCAGCTATAAAACCTAAAATGTCACAGGGTTTCTTTTAGATGAGAAACCAAAATATAAATTGTGGAATGAAATGAAAGAGAGTTAATAGAGAAAAGTGAGATTGACCATATGGAAAAGGGACCTACAGGTTAAGGACAGAAGGGAGATTGTGATGGGGAAACATACCAGAATGTTCTGTATGTGATACACATATGTACCCATGCGCAAAGTGAAACTAAAGATTCTGCATTTCAAAAGGTACCAAATTTTAAGATTTCCAAGCGTGTACCAGTCTTTTGGGAATGGTTGTTTTCAACATGTCTTACAAGGCCATTCTGTTACTTCCTGGTCAGAATTTCTTAGGCATTAAAAACAGAACTTGACATCAATGCACTCATTAAACTGAGATCCATTTCACTGTGAATTTTTCTTTTTTTAATTTAATGTAAGGAAAGACTAAAAAAACCAAATAAGTAGAAATAATACCACTTTCAAAGTGAAAATAAACAGTAAGAAATCTAAAGACTATGATTACATATGCTGTTCATAGAAATAGTTAATGAAACACAAAAGTGAAACATATGAAGTGGGGATTTAAACAGCGAGACTGCAAACAGTTTTGTTCAACTCTTCAATAAAAACTTTGTAATATGGTTATCAATCCTATAAGTGATCTTTTTTTACAGAAATGAAAAGCTAGGGAAATCCTATGGACATACATCTTGGAATCAGTGTAAAGAAGTATTCCCTTGTACTGCAGAAGGTAATGTGAATGTGAAAGAAGCAGAAACACACCACAAAGTTCAGATCCATGAAAAATATTGCAGTGGAGAGAAATCCTATGTATGTCAGCAATGTGGAAAAGGGTTCACAAAATCTGGACATTGTAAGCAACATGAAAGAATTCACACTGGAGAGAAACCATGTGTATGTAAGCAATGTGGGAAAGCTTTTAAAACACAGGGAGATTGTAAGAAACATGAAAGAATTCACACTGGAGAGAAACCATATGTATGTAAGCAATGTGGGAAATCTTTTACCCAACATGTACATTGTAAACAACATGAAAGAATTCACACTGGAGAGAAACCATATGTATGTAAGCAATGTGGGAAATCTTTTACCCAACATGGAAATTGTAAGCAACATGAAAGAATTCACACTGGCGATAAACCATATGTATGTAAGCAATGTGGGAAAGCTTTTACCGAACATGGACATTGTAAGAAACATGAAAGAATTCACACTGGCGAGAAACCATATGTATGTAAGCAATGTGGGAAAGCTTTTACCCAACATGTACATTGTAAACAACATGAAAGAATTCACACTGGCAAGAAACCATATGTATGTAAGCAATGTGGGAAAGCTTTTACCTGACATGGACACTGTAAGCAACATGAAAGTTCACACTCAAGATAAAACCAGTGTATATAAGCATCATGAAAATTTTTTGAGCACAAGTACATATTGCATAATGCGTGAAAACTTCACACTGGGCAGAAAACTTATATATGTAAGGAATTTGGGAAAGGTTTCAGCAGAAATGCTCATTGTCCAATGCATGGAAGGTTTCAGCAGAAATGCTCATTGTCCAATGCATTACACTGTTGAGAAACCCTGTTTATGGGAAGAATGTGGGAAAGCTTTCACCACACATGGATTTTGTAAAATACATCAATGACTCCACACTGGTGAGAAACCCTATGTATATAACAATGTGGCAAAGCTTTTACCACATACAGTCATTGCAAAACACATGAAACAATTCACACTGGGGATGAACCACTGGCTACGTAATCAAGTGGAGACACTTTCAGCAGCCAGATTGTAAGTGAAATACACGAAGAAGCTCACACAAGAGATAAATCCTATGTGTTATGGGAATACTCTTAGTACACATGATCATTATTACATATCTGAAAGAGCTCACTGGATCCTATGTGTATTAACAGTGTGAGAAATACGGCAATCCATGTTTCTTGTTAAATACATAGAAAAAGCAGCACTCTTCAGACAGTTTACATCTAAGTTTACTTTAAACATTCCAGTAGACCTGAAGAAATAATCAATATAGAAGTTAGTTGTCAGTATTTCTTCACAAATTTTCCAGAAATGACAAATCTGAAGTGGAGCTCTACTCGAGTACATATTTTGTATGGTTTTCAGTTAATCACTTATACCTCTTTAGATTTTTTAAAGTGTCTTTGTGCTTCAAAATGGCATGTTGTAATTAAACATGGTAAACTGAAATGGGCTTTTCAGTTTCAAGTATGGATAGTGTCCATGTACTTAATATTTTGTCTTTAAATCTTAATTTTTATATTTTTGGTGAATAATTATTAAAGAAAAAAACCAAAAAAATGTAGAAATAATACAGAAGTTCTAAAAAATAAACAATAAGAAATCACTAGTTGATTAGTTACATATTGTCATCTTAGAAGTAATTGTTCAAGTTACAAAATTAAAACATACAAAGTGATAGTCAAAGTGATAGTCAAATAATTACACTGCAAACAGTTCACCTCAGTGATCCAACAGGAACTTATTATGCTTATATGTTCTACAAACTTGTGTTTTATTTTAAAGATGGTAAGATTAAACATGACAAAACAGAACAGTGCATAAGGAAACAAGGAAAGAGAGCTCAAAGCAAGTCCACTGAGATGTTCATTTTCTATCTTACTGTCTCTAGTTTTCTTCAGAATAGTTGTTACCATATTCACATGCATTGAATATATACTGAACATTAAAGAACTAATCAAATAATTACAGGATGATGCAGGCTTTTGTGATTTTCAAGACTGATTTTGGGGAAGTTGATAATGATTACCATAATGTGTCTCATTTTCTTCATAGTAGACGTCTTTATTTTTATGTATGCTGAAATTGAACATAAGAGACTAAACTAATATCACTCTGAACAGTGAATAATAGTATCCTGAGAAGGAGAAAGGTGAGTAATTGCCTAAATAAAGAAGGCAGAGCACATTGTTAAAAGTGTATCAGGATTTAAAAGCTACAGTAGTTCTGTTGCTCTGTTTAGTTTGATTATATTTTGTTGTGGTCTGTCTACCCATATTAGATTTGAGGGCACAGAGAGATAACGCAAAAGTGGCAGGTTATACCATGATGGTAATTGTCCTTAATTTCCTATTAACTAAAACTGAAACCCTGTATTACTTGCATTGTCTTGCTATGACTGATCTTATTTGAAGCTGGTTTGTTTCAATGTTATTTGGCCTTGACTGATTTTATTCACATTTGGTATGCTTGCTGGTATCAAGTCCAAGAGTAGAGGCAACTACTCTGAAGATGATAAGATGTGAAAGATATATATTGGGGGCCTGGGGATTTAGCTCAGTGGCTTAATCCCCTGCCTGGCAAGTGTGAGGTTGTCAGTTTGATCCACAGTACCAAAAAATAAATAAATAAAAGATATAAATTCCAGGTTTAATTTTTTTTATTTAAGGAGAAAAAAAAGAACATAAAAAAACAAAGCAGTAAAAGGGTACAAATAATACAGAATTTCAAGAAAAAAATACAGTAAGAAATCACTAGTTAATAGGTTACATATTGTCTTCTTAGAAACAGTTGTCCAAATTATACAATTAAAGAATATAAAGTGAACATTCCTACAGCAAGAGTGCAGACAGTTCTGTTCAGTGATCCAACAAAAGCTCATTAATATGGTTTTCCTTCCTACACACTCAAACAGACACTTATATCCCTTAGACCACCTTCCTTTCCTCTCTTCTTCACAATAACAATTACACTTTGGGGTTTTTTTTTACTCCCATAGTTCTTATTACTTTTTTTGAAGAGAATAAAACCTCAAGTGAGTTCACAAAACAGAGTTGGTTATAACATAAGGATGGGCATAGTACTTGAAGCAAAAATAGAATATCAGGTGATCAAAAATGGTTACCACTGTTCCTCTTGCTATTTTTAAAAAGAGTTCCCTATATCATCAGGTATAATAGAACTGATCAAAACAGTACAGAACAAGACCAATAAAATCTACACTGGAGACCTTACAGAATTTCAAAAAAGATGATAGTCAAACCATAATAGGCATCATAGTAAATCTTATTGCCTACAAAGTGGTTGCCTATACCCTCAAACTTGATACTGTCAAACAAAATAGAATACAGTAAAATCAGGAAGAACAAGATGGGGAGAGAAATACTGGGGTTAAAATCAGTTTAATAGGAAAACAAAAAATGTTACTATAGTATATCCTGCTATTTTTAAATTTAGTTTTCCTTTAATTGAAAAAATAAGAAATAATAGAATAATTTTTTTAAAAGGGTTGAGATAAATGAGACATTGTAATAGAACAACACAGGTCAGAACTGAACAATTAAAGCATCATTTTGTTTCACCACCAGGTAATCTAACATAATAGTAGTCACCATAGTGCCTCTTTCCTTGAATTATTTGAGTATAACTTCGCATACTATAGAATCAATCACATCAAGACATTGTGAAGCCATTCAAGAGAATGAAAGAATTACAGGGTATTTAGAGCCAGTTAACAGAAAATGAACAACGATTTCTATATTATCTCTTTTCCTTTTAAAAATTTTATTTATACTATCACACTAAAATATATTAAGATACAACATGTGAAAATCAGTGGAAACATGTACAATAACTTGATAGGAGTTCTAAATAAGATGATATTAAATCAGCACTAGCTTTTATGATGTGTTATTTTCTTCAGAATAGCTATTTGTACTATCACGGGTACTAAAATCAAAAAACCCAGGGTAAAACCATTGCACTTAATGAGTGAAAACGTTATATGGATTCACACCAATATGATTGGGTATCATGATTACCACATACTTCTATGTATTATCATTTCTTTTACTACGGAATATATTTTGTATTTATACATGTAAGTTTGATTTATTTCACTTATGAGTATGGTGTCAGTCTGCATCCATTTAGTCATATGTCAATGTGATCAATCTTTATAGCTGAGTAGTACTCGATTGTATAAAAACACAATAACTTTTTTATCCATTCCTCAGTTGATGGACACTTACGTTGTTTCCAAGATCTGGTTATTACAAACTGTGCTGCTATAAAAATGGGTGCATATATATCACTGTGGAATGATGCTTTCAGTTCTTCTGTCAATATGCCTAGAAGTAGAATGGCTGGCTCAAAAGGTGCTTTCAATCCCAGCTTTCTGAGAAATGTCTAGACTGACCTCCACAATGGTTGTACCAGTCTACACTCCAATCAACAGTGCATTAGAGTTCCTTTGTCTCAACAGTGTCTCCAACATTTGTTGTTGGTGGTTTTCTTGATCTTGGCCATTCTTTCAGGAGTAAGATGAAATCTCAGTGTGGTTTTAATTTGCATCTCTCTAATGAACATTGATGGTGAACATTTTTTCATGTATTTATTTGTCATTTGTATTTCTTCATCTCAAAATTGTTTATTCATCTCAGATGCTCATTTTTGGATTGGGTCTTTGAATTTTGGTGGTCTCATTTTTTAAAATTCTTTATATGTTTTAGACAGAAGTCCTCTGTCTGAGGGGCAGTTCACTAAGACTTTTTCCCAGTTTGTGAGTTTTCTTTTCACTGTACTGGAAATTTCATTTGATGTGCAGAAACTTTTTAATAAGAAGTGATCCCAATTATTGATTCTGGGAATCATCTCCCATGAGATTTGGGTCCTGTTCATCAATTCTCTACCTACTCCTATGTCTTCAAGGTTTTTACCTAATTTGTCTTCCAATAGATTTAGTGTTTCTGTTTTAATATTTAGATCTTTGATCCATTTAGATTTTATTTTAGTACTTGGTGATAGACATGGGTCTAGTTTTAGTTTTAGGCATAGGGAGCACCAGTTTTTCACCACCATTTATTAAACAGAATGTCATTCTTCCAGTGAACATGTTTGACCCCTTTATCAAAGATAAGGTAGTTGAGTGTGTTTGTAGTGGTGCTTGTATCTTCTCATCTATTCCACTGATCTTCGGCTCTGTTTTGGTTCCAGTACCATGTTGATTTTACTACAGTTGCTTTGTAGTATAACTTCAAGTCAGGGATTGTGGTGCCTCCTGCGTTGCTTTTCATGCCTCTAAATGTCTTTACTATTCTAGGTTTCTTCTCATTCCAGATGAATTTTAGGGGTGATTTCTCAACTTCTATGAGGTATGTTGATGGTATTTTTATCGGGATTGCATTGCATCTATATAAAATTTTTGGGAGAATGGCCATTTTCACAACATTTATTCTTCCTATCCATGAGCAAGGGATGTCTTTCCATTTTCTGAGATCATCTTCAATTTCATTTTTCATTGTGTTATAATTTTCCCTGTATAGGTCTTTCACTTCTTTAGTGAGAGTAATTCCTAAGTATTTCATTTTTTTGGTTGCTAGTGTGAAGGGTGTGGCCTCTTATTTCTGTCTCTGTGACTTTGTTGTTAGTGTATAGGAATGCTATTGATTTTTGAGTATTGATTCTGTATCCAGCTACATTACTGAACTTATTTATTATATCTAGGAGTCTTTCAATGGAGCTTCAGGGATCTTCTATATAAAGTATCATGTCATCTGCAAATAATGATAATATAGCTTCTTCTTTTTGTATCTTTACGCCTTTTATGTCTCTCTCTTTTCTAATTGCTCTGCCCAGTATTTTCAATACTATATTAAATAGGAGCTGTGATAAGGGACATCCTTGTCTTGTGCCTGATTTTAAAGTAAAGGCCTTCAGTTTTTGACCATTTAGTATGGTATTGGCTGTTGTTTTGTCATTGCCGGCCTTAATTATATTGAGGTAAGGACCATCTATTCTAATTTTCTGCAAGGCTCTTATCATAAATGAATGTTGGATCCTATCAAAAGCTTTTTCTTCATCTATAGTAATGATCATGTGATTATAACTTTTGGCTCTATTGATATGGTGTATTACATTTATTGATTTACATATATTAAACAATCTCTGCATGCCTGGGATGAATCCCACTTGGTCATGGTATATGATCTTCTCGTTGATTTGCTGCATCCTATTTGCCAATATTTTATTGAGGATTTTTGCATCTGTGTTCATTAGAGAGATTGGCCTGTAGTTCTCTTTTTCAGTTGGGTCTTCCTCTGGTTTTGGTACTAGAGTAATATTTGCTTCTAGGAATAATTTATGAAGGATTGCTTCCCTTTCCATTTCAATGAAGAGTTTGAGGAGTGTTGGCATTAGGTCTTCTTTGTATTTCTTGTAGAATTCTTCAGTGAATCCGTCTGGGCCTGGGCTCTTCTTTTCAGGTAACCATTTTATTATGTTTTCTGTTTCATTAGCAGAACTTGGATTATTCAGTAGTTTTACGTCTTCATGACCTAGCTTTGGTACTTCATATGCTTTAGGAATCTGTCTATTTCTTCTGTGTTATAAAACGTTTGAGAGTAGAGGTTTTCGAAATAGGTGTTGATGATCTTCTGTATTTCAATAGGGTCTGTAGTAATTTCACATGTTTTATTCCTTATTTCATGGATTTGAACTTTTTATTCCATTTTTTAAATAAGGTTGGCTAGGGGCTTTTTGATTTTATTTATTCTTTCAAAGAACCAGATCTTTGATTCATTGATTTTTTGGTTTGTTTTTTTTTTTTTTTTTAGTCTCTATTGCATTGATTTCTGCTCTGATTTTTATAATTTCTTGTCTTCCTTTGGATTTGGGCTTGACTTGCTCTTTTTTTTTTCTAGATGTTTGAGGTATAACATCAGGTTATTTATTTGTATTCGTTCTGTTTTCCTAATGTGGGAACTCATGCAATAAATTTTCTTCAGAGGACAGCTTACATTGCATCACACAGATTCTGGTACATTGTATTTGTGTTTCCATTTGTTTGTAGGTATTGTTTAATTTCTTCTTTAATCTCCTCTGTGACTCACTGATTACTCAAGAGTGTTATTCAGTTTCCATGTGTTTGTGGGATTTTTGCAGTATCTTTTATCATGAATTTCTAATTTCATAGTGCTATGGTCTGATAGCATGCAAGGGATAATTTCAACCCTTTGCATTTATTTAAATGTGCTCTGTGAATTAATATATGGTTTATTTTAGAGAATGACCCATGTAATACTGAGAAGAATGTGTATTCTGTTGTTGTTGGGTGGAATACTCTGTATATGTCCATACTCTGTATTAAGTCCATTTGTTCACAGGTACGATTCAGTTCTTTTATTTCTTTGTCATTTTCTGTCTGGTTGATGTGTCCATTGGTGTCAATGGGGTGTTAAGAGCTCCTGTTAGAATTGTGTTAATGCTAATTTGATTTTTCATTTTTGTTAGTACTTGTTTTATATAACTGGGTGCTCTGGAGTTTGGTGCATATAAATTTAAGATAGTTTTCTCTTCCTCTTGGAGCTTTCCCCTAACCAGTATTTAGTGACCTTCTTTATCCCTTCTGATCATTATTGGCTTGAAGTTCACATTGTCTGCAAACAGAATAGCTACCACACACACACATTTTTTTTGGCTCCTGTTGCATGAAGTATTGTTTTCCATCCTTTGACTTTCAGTCTGTGAATATCCTTTTGGGTTTAGATGGGTTTCTTGTAGACAGCATATGGTTGGATTTTGTTTCTTAATCCATTCTGCCAGTTAATTTCTTCTAATTGGTCCATTGAGACCATTTACATTAATGGTTAGAACTGTTATACATTGGTTTATTGTTGACATGTTATCTTTCTGCTGTTGCATCTTTATCTTTCTGCTCTTTTTAACTGTCTGTTTTGTGTAGTGGTTTTTTCCTAAATCTATCTAGGTTGTCTTTGTATTCTTTGCAGGGTTGGCTTGGTGATCATGAAGTTTTTCACCTTTTCTTTGTCATAGAAGTATCTTATTTCTCCATTGATTTTGAAGGACAGTTTTGCAGGGTACATCAGTCTAGGTTGGAAATCATTTTCCTTTAGGATCTGAAATACTTCACTGCATGCTCTTCTTGACTTCATTGTTTGTGCTGAGAAGTCTGCTGTGATTCTGATACATTTTCCTTTATATGTGATCTGTCTCTTCTCTCTGACAGCTTTTAATATTTTATTCATTTGCTCAATTTCTGGGATGGTCATTATTATATGTCTGGGTGTAGTTTTATTTTGGTTATGGCTATTTAGAGTTCTATATGCTTCATTGATCTTGATATTGGTTTCCAATGTCTTGTTTGGGAAATTTTCAGCTATTACTTCTCTAAATATCCTCTTGACATCCTTTACGTTGTCCCCTGCTTTTTCATTTATGCCTATCAACCTTATGTTGTTCTGCTTTGCGTCATCTTGCAGATGTGGAATAGTTATTTCCTGATTTCTTGTTATTTTTAAAAGATCTTTCCTTTCCTGTTCGCTGGCTGCAATCTTGTCTTTGAGGTCTGAGATTCTATCTTCATATTCATTGAGGCAGTTTTATTTCCTGTATATCACTTTGCATCTGCTTTATGTATTCTGTTTGTTTCTTATAGAGTTCATCCAGGGATTCTATCTTTTTTTTTAGTGCCTCCAATTTTTTAACTGTGTCTTCTTTAGATATGTTCAGAATATCCTTCATTTCTTTTAACATTTCTTTTTTTACCTACGAGATTATTTCTAGTTTGAATTTCTTTAATGCTTCCCAAATTTGCTTCTTTATTTGAGTTACTATTATTTCAGGTATTTCAGTTATGTGGAATGTGTTTTCTTCTATGCACATGGCTCCTAGGCTTTTTTGGGATTACATGGATGTTTGAAATTGCATTTTGGTCTTTCATTTTGTCATTTTGCTGTATTTTCAAGCTTCAAGTGTTGTTCCAAGTGAGGGAGTGAGTTCACCCAGATTGGGACGGGATTCCATGCCTCTGCTGAACTTGATGGCATGGTAGGGAGTTCCCCCAGACTGGAATTGGAATCTGTTCCTCGGCCCCACTCGCTGGTCCTGGCAGGAATCTGCGGGCTCATCCCCAGGTGAGGAAGAGAGTTACCCCAGACTGGGAAAGGATTCTGTGCCTTGGCCCGACTCCCTGGTTCTGACTCGCTGGTCCCAACTCACTGGTCACAGTGGGCAACCACCTGGTCCCCAGGTGAGGAAGGGAGTTCCTCCAGGCTGGGATGGGATTCTGTGCCTTG
Source organism: Cavia porcellus (assembly GCF_034190915.1). Classification (NCBI taxonomy): domain Eukaryota; kingdom Metazoa; phylum Chordata; class Mammalia; order Rodentia; family Caviidae; genus Cavia; species Cavia porcellus. The sequence continues at coordinate 9,830,304 of NW_026947515.1, forward strand.
GCCTGACTCGCTGGTCCTAGCAGGAAACCACAGGTTCTACATCAGGTTTGATTATTAAGTGCTTTGACATCTTACAACGTCTTCAAAGTTGTGTTTTTATAAAAATAGCTATATAATGTTATGCTTAATTATATAGTCCCTGATGATGTGGACAATTCTATTGAAAATAACAAGAGAAATCATAGTAAGTATTGTATATCACCTAATATTGTGGTCTTATGTGTCTCTTTCATATCATGATTTTCTAGGAATTTGTTTTGTTGTCTTATTTTGATCTGCTTTCCCCCATAACACAGAAAGGATAGATATACATATAGAGATTCACACATGGGAAGAATTTCTAACCTATTTATTGGAACAAATAATATAATGCATAATGTAATGAACAGACACTCTGAAGAAGAAGTGACACTAAGAAACCCAATGCTAATTCTGTAGCATTATGATATAAAATTGAGCAATACTATTATTCACTGTTCAGAGTGATGTTAGTCTAGTCTCTTATTTTTTTGGTGGAATTTTATTTTAACATGGTGTTGTTTTAATCTTTTGATGCACATGCTTCATTTTCTCTTTCGTAAATGATGCTTCTGAAGTTGATGCAATATTTGGCATTAACCTATACATTTGTAGAGGCTTGGAGCATGTGTTTTTGACAAAGTTGTGTTCTTTTCACATAACTTGTACATTAATGAATTTTATGTTTTCCATGTTGTGACAAGACATCTGCTGATTTCCTAACATCGCTGGATATCATACCATGTAAATTATGTTGCCTGATTTTGTTTCTCAGTGGAGCCAATATTGGTCATTTAAGTAAAACTTTGTTTTTCTAACCATCAGAATTTTACATGATATGTTTATATTACATCTTTATTTGCTAGTAAGGTTTCCCCACATGTACCAAATGTAAACCATACTACTGTGATTTTCTGATTGTGCCATACTGACAGCATCATAACTTGTCTCCAATAGCACATCACAATACATATATCAATATCTCCAGAAATTATAAAATTTGGCATGATTTATGAGTAACCATACTTTGAAATCAACTTTTCTTAAATATGGAGTTGTTTTGGGGGAAAAGGTTGTTATTGGAAGTATCATGCAAATGCCTTTATTTCATTCCTTAATGCTGTGAATGCATTATATGTTTTGTAATTATTACTGTTTTTTCCTAAAATTCTGAAATAATGGCATGAAGGGAAACCTAAATTTTGAGCTGTCAACACAATAAAAAGTAAATTTGCTAAATTAAGATTCAGATTGTGTTTTGATTTACTGAATTGTGGATTTATACAATGGCATATCACTTTATTTATAAGGACCAGTGTATGACGTTTGTCGTGTGTAGTGATTATCTTTAAACACATACACTGGGCGATGATCCCCAGTTGGTTTCCTGTGGCCTGTGGTTTTCACTTCCATTTTAACATTCATGTAATTTCTAATGTGTTTAATGCAGTGTTGTTGAATACAAAATCTGCTTAGGAATTATGTTGTTAAAAACTGGTGTCATGAAAACACAAGTGAACCTTGCAGTAAATACCCATAATCCAGTGAAGATAGCTTGCCCAAGTCTCAATTATTCTTGGTAAATAAATTACTCACCTCTTATGTAATTACCACTAAAACTATATTTATTTTGTACCTAAAGACCCTTATATACTTCACAAAGTAAAAGACAATGTGCACTACAGTCAGCCTCTATGAACTACAGCATGTGGCCATATCCCCTGCAGCATATTTCTGCTTACCATCAATGGGAATATTTGGAGTTTGTATTACAGCTAATAATAGAATACTGGATCTATAAGAATATATCCTGAATACATGCACTTTCTCATTTTACCATGAAAGTAAATCTTGCTGGTCCTGTTGATGCATGCTTGTAATGCTAGCACCTCAGCAGGCTTAAATTAGTGGAAGAGGAAGTTGAGTCTAACCTACACAATTAGAGTGACCTTGTCTCAAAATATATCTTCAAGTTCTGCAGATGTTGCTTAATGCTTTAGATCTCCCTTTCTTCCCCAGCATCAACAATTTTTAATACTCACAATTGCACATCAGTATTTGTCCTTTTATCAGTTGGACATGTAGCAGTTATTCTGGAGAGTCACTTGTGAAACACATTTGTTTATGCAGTGATCATCCTGAGCATCATTTGGGCAGTTGTCAATTTAACCCATTCATTCTTGTATTGAATACAGTAGAACTGTCACTTTTATATTCCTTGTTATTTTATAAAAACTAACAAAAACTATGCAATTTTTGATCATTTTGTATTTAAATAATTGCATTGGTAAGGAGTTACCTATAAAGATTAGGCTAAAGATGATTTCTTTAGTTCAAGCATCAAGAGAGAATGAGATGGGATGATCATGGCTTTGAAGCTGACTTTGGAGGCAACTGCTAGATGATTTAGCAGAGTGTGAAACAGTTGTTTTTATGCCTGCATTTGAAGTTTAAGGAAACAAGTGCGTTGAGGTCAAGAATATAGGATACGAATATACAATAGGATAAAAGAGTCACTACTGAAAATTGTGATTTTTCTTTTACTCAGGAAGTGTACTTTTTTGGTAATTTGTGCAGCAGTCTCAAATATGCCTCTATTGGAATAAAACATAGTGAAACATGAAAGAGCCAGACATTCCATGTTCTGAATGTAGAGGTATTAAAAAACATTTTTTAATACTACTGGTGCTATTTTGTGTAGAAAATAAGATAGGGTGACAAAATAAGCAAAAAGGATTTTGTAAGATTTTAATCCTCCTGCATAAACGTAGATGCCACAAAGAAGTCAAACCAAAAGGATGAAGAAATAAACTACAGAATGAGAGAAATTTTGCCTGTTACTTCCTCACAGCTAACGTGTAAACCCAATAGGAACATGAAAGGAACACACGTTTTTCATCATATGTACAAATTGCCAAGAAATACTTGAAGAACTCTTGAGCATTTTTGCACAATAGATAAATGCAAATAGGGACATCATTTCATTGCAGAGAGAACTAATCACCATAAGATCTAAAGAACATTCATGAGACTGCAGGAGAAAAGAAACTATTTAATCTTGTTGGTGGAAATGTAGGTAAGTAGTTCAACTACTGCTGAAGTCAGTTTTTAAAGTATTCAAAAGACTAAAATTAGTAATTCTCATTAGTGCAGTGCTTCCTTTAGTGGCTCTCTTCCGCAAAGAGTTAAGGACATATTGCAGTGACTCATGCAGATTCCTGTTACTGCAGCAATATTCATTTTTCTGTGGAGAGCAGCAGCAAGCACTGCTCCATCCCCACCAAATACCAATGACGAACAACAAGTACTCACTAGTGTACTCCATTTTATAAACTGTGTGATATTTTATTGTGAAGTCGGCTGTGACTTACGTTTTCCAGTAGGCTACAGGGCAGTATAAATATGATAGTGACGCTAATGTCACAAGGCCATCACTAGTACACTATTATGTTCATTAGATTTGATATATTTATCTATTTTTCAGATGCATGTTGCTATGAAGTTCAGGCTGGCTTTGAGGTCACATTATAACCCAGAGTGTCTCAAACAATTCTCCTTCCTTAGTGTCTCAAGTACTGGGCTCCACACAAGAGCCACCAGGCCTAGTTTATATTTGGTATATTAAGTGCATATTCAGGATATTTTATTTCAACTGTTTATGTTGTTAAAGCATTTCCATAGTTTACCTCCAGCATTTATTTGGCCTTATTGAGGTGGTGATGGGCATATCACCAGCCTCATGACATTGTCTGCTAGGTGCAGAGCTGTCAGTGTACTGCAGTGAAACATAGCTGTACATAGCTGTTTCTTTTTCTACTTTCCTTAGAAAACATTTTTAAAATTTCCATGGATAATCAGAGGGTCAATAACCCTGGCTACAGTTTCATGCAAATGCTGACAGTTAAGTACAGTGTAGCACTGACCCGAAGATACTCTCTGTCATCTGAGAGTCTCTATAGTCCTTTCTGTACACACACTTTGTGCCTGAGCCAGCACCTTTTGTGGGTCCCAGAGTCTGCTGCAAGGCCATGGAACACATAGCTTTGTGACCGCCTCTAGACTGGTGTTCTATATGCCACTCTGCTGAGGAAGAGCACAGCTTCTGGCAGGAAGCCAGAGGCTCCACTGGTTTTTATTTTGTGAACACAGATAATATTATATTTTTGTAAGACAGACAGCTCTGTCCCATATTTCTACCCAGGAAGACCGAAGATGAATCTGGAGACTGTGGATTAGACAGGTGTGCTGCCCTTCTGCTCTGCCAGCCCGGTCTTGGGTGGGAACCTGACAGTGGCCCAGGCTTGCATCCTCCCAGGACCTGCACCAGCCCACAATGATCTGCCCTCAGCACATGTCAGACCCAGTCACACTTGACTTAGGGCAAGAATTGTGTAGGGGGATTCACAGTGGTGGTCAGGCCTTAATGTTACTCTGCTGGACTCAGTGAGTCTGAGTGGCTTGTGGCTGAGTCTAGTAACACCTGTCCTGGTCTCTCTCCTGCCTCTGGGTGCCAGAAGGCTGGGGAAAGTGAGCCATGTCCTTTAATGCCCTTGTCATTTGGCATTTGCCCGCAAGCACCCTGAAGGCTCTGGGATGAGAGAACCATTTTTTCAGCCATTCCCACATAGTCTACCTATGCGGGATCCTGAGGCTGGGGTCTCGTGTCCTGGGAAAGCAGCCTAACCTGCTCCCTGCTCACTGTCTTAAGCCAACTGTCTGTAAAGACCAACTGTCACCAGACCAAGGTGCCTGGAGACTTGAGCCTTCAGAGGTCTGTTTGGACCTATCGCCAAGGAAGTGAGGTCATGCACTGGGGTCCACAGTTTGGCCTTCCTCTGTGATATCACCTTTCTTTTTGTTGTGGAAAAAATCTATGTCCTCCTTAGAAACAAATTAAAATGCTAGAAAACTATACTTTTATACTTTGCTGCACTAATGTCACTAATAAACCAATATATAACACTTATAACCATTAACGTAAATGCTCTCAATGCACTAATTAAAAGAAATAGACTGGCAGAATGGATCAAGAAACAAAATCCAACCATATGCTGTCTACAAGAAACCCATCTAACCCAAAAGGATACTCACAGACTGAAACTCAAAGGATGGAAAACAATACTTCATGCAACATGAACCCCCCAAAAAGCAGGGGTAGCTATTCTGTTTGCAGACAATGTGAACTTCAAACCAATAATGATCAGAAGAGACAAAGCAGGTCACTACATACTGGTTACAGGAAAACTTCAAGAGGAAGAGATAACTATCTTAAATATATATGCACCAAATTCCAAAGCACCCAGTTATATAAAACAAGTAATATCAGAAATGAAAAACCAAATTAGCAGTAATACAATTATAACAGGAGATTTTAACACACCATTGACACCAATATGCAGATCAACAGGACAGAAAATCAGCAAAGAGATAAAAGAACTAAATCACATCTGTGAAAAAATGGAATTGATAGACATATACAGAGTATTCCGCCCAACAACAACAGAATACACATTTTTCTCAGCAGTATGTGGGTCATTCCCTAAAATAAACCATATATTAACTCATAGAACATATTTAAAGAAATGCAAAAGAGTTGAAATCATCCCCTGCATGTTACTAGATCATAGTGCTGTGAAATTAGTAATTAATGATAAAAGATTCTGCAAAAATAAACACATGAAAACTGAATAACACACTCTTGAGTAATCAGTGGATCACAGAGGAAATTAAAGAGCAAATTAAACAATACCTACAAACAAATGAAAACACAAATACAACTTACCGGAATCTGTGGGATGCAATGAAAGCTGTCCTCAGAGGGAAATTTATTGCACTGAGTTCCCACATCAGGTAACAGAACAAATACAAATAAATAACCTGATGCTACACCTCAAAAAGCTAGAAAAAGAAGAGCAAGTCAAGCCCAAAGCCAAAAGAAGAGAGGGAATTATAAAAATCAGAGCAGAAATCAATGCAATAGAAACTACGAAAACAATACAAAGAATCAATGAATCAAAGAGTTGGTTCTTTGAAAGAATAAATAAAATTGATAATCCCCTAGCCAACCTTATTTTAAAAAGGGAAGAAAAAGCTCAAATTCATGCAATAAGGATTGAAAAAGGTGACATCACTACACACCCTATAGAAATACAGAAGATCATCAAAACCTGTATCAAATACCTCTAATCTCAAAGGTTAGATAACACAGAAGAAATAGATTTCTAGAAGCATATGAAGTACCAAAGCTAGGTCAAGAAGAAGTAAAACTGCTGAATAACCCAATTTCTATTCATGAAATTGAAAATGTAATTAAGTCATTACCTACAAAGAAGTTCCCAGGCCCAGATGGATTCACTGCACAATTCTACAAGAAACACAAAGAGGACCTAATGCCGACACTTCTCAAACTCTTCAATGAAATTTAAAGGGAAGCAATCCTTCCTAAGTCATTCCTGGAAGCAAATAATACACTACTACCAAAACCTGAGAAAGACCCAACTGAAAAAGAGAACTACAGACTAATCTCCCTAATGAACACAGATGCAAAGATCCTCAATAAAATATTGGCAAATAGGATGCAGCAAGTCATCAAGAAGATTATACACCATGACCAAGTGGGATTCATTCCAGGTATGCAAGGATGGTTTGATATACGTAAATCAATAAATGTAATCCACCATATCAATAGAGTCAAAAGTAAGAATCACATGATCATTTCTACAGATGCAGAAAAAGCTTTTGATAAGGTACAACATTCATTTATGATAAGAACCTTACAGAAAATTGGAATAGATGGTCTTTACCTCAACATAATAAAGGCCATCTATGACAAACCAACAGCCAGTATCATACTAAATGGCCAAAAATTGAAGGCCTTTACTTTAAAATCAGGCAAAAGACCAGGATGTCCCCTGTCACCGCTCCTATTTAATATAGTACTGGAAATACTAACCAGAACAATTAGACATGAAAGAAAAATAAAAGGTGTAAAGGTCGGAAAAGAAGAAGTTAAATTATCACTATTTGTAGATGATATGATACTCTACATAGAAGACCCTCAAAGTCCATTGAAAGACTCCTAGATATAGTAAATAAATTCAGCAATGTGGCTGGATACAAATTCAATACTCAAAAATCAATAGCATTCTTATATACTAACAACAAAATCACAGAGAGAGAAATAAGAGAAGCCACACCCTTCACACTAGCAACCAAGAAAATGAAATATTTAGGAATTACTCTCATGTAAGAAGTGAAAGACTTATACAGGAAAATTATAATACAGTGAAAAATGAAATTGAAGATGATCTCAGGAATTGGAAAGACATCCCTTGCTCATGGATAGGAAGAATAAATATTATGAAAATGGCCATTCTCCCAAAACTGTTATACAGATTCAATGCAATCCCGATAAAAATATCATCAACATACCTCATAGATCTCGAGAAATCAATCCTAAAATTCATCTGGAACCAGAAGAGACCTTGAATAGCAGGGACAGTTCTAAGCAGCAAAGGCAAGGCAGGAGGCATCACAATCTCTGATTTGAAGTTATACTACAAAGCATCTGTAGTAAAATCAACATGGTACTGGAATCAAAACAGAGCCAAAGACAAATGGAATAGATTAAAAGATACAACCACAACTACAAACACACTCAACCACCTCATCTTTGATAAAGGGGCCAAACAGGTTCACTGGAAGAATGACAGTCTCTTTAATAAATGGTGTTGGAAAAACTGACTCTCCATATGCCAAAAACTAAAACTAGACCCATGCCTGTCACCATATAATAAAATAAAATCTAAATGGATCAAAGATCTAAATATTAAAACAGAAACACTAAATCTATTGAAAGACAAATTGGGTAAAAACCTTGAAGACATAGGGGTAGGTAGAGAATTCATGAACAAGACTCAAACCGCATGGAAAATACTTCCCAGAGTCAATAACTGGGATCACATCTTATTAAAAAGTTTCTGCACATCGAAAGAAATCTCTAACATAGTGAAAAGAAAACCCAGAAACTGGGAAAAATCATAGTGAACTGTCCCTCAGACAAATGACTTCTGTCTAAAACATACAAAGAATTAAAAAAATCAGACCCCCAAAATTCAAAGACCCCATCCAAAAATGGGCATTGGAGATGAATAAAGAATTTTCAGATGAAGAAATACAAATGGCAAATAAATATATGAAAAATGTTCAGCATCACTAGTCATTAGAGAAATGCAAATTAAAACCACATGAGATTTCATCTCACTCCTGAAAGAATGGCCAAGATCAAGAAAACCACCAATAACAAATGCTGGAGAGGCTGTGGGGAAAAAGGAACTCTCCTGCACTGTTGGTGGGAGTGTAGACTGGTGCAACCATTGTGGAGGTCAGTCTGGAGATTTCTCAGAAAGCTGGGACAGGAAGCACCCAGCTATTCCACTCCTAGGCATATTCCCAGAAGAACTGAAAGCATCACACCACAGTGATATATGTGCACCCATGTTTATATGAGCACAATTTGTAATAGCCAGATCTTGGAAACAACCGAAGTGTCCATCAACTAAGGAATGGATAAAAAAGTTGTGGTATTTTTATACAATGGAGTACTACTAAGCTATAAAGAATGATCACATTGAGACATTTATAAATAAATGGATGCAGCTCGGCACCATACTTATAAGTGAAATAAATCAAACTCACCTGTATAAATAACGAATAGTTTCCCTAGTGTAAGAAACAATAAGAATACATGAAAGTACGTGGTAATCATGATTCCCAGTCACACTGGTTTGAAGCCATATAATGTTTCTACTCATTACTTGGAATGGTTTTAATTTGGGTGTTTTAATTTTATTGTCTGTGATACTACAAATGACTATTTTGAAGAGAACAAGAGCATAATAGCTAGCGCTGATAATATCATCCTGTTTTGAAGCCCCATCAAGTTTTTGTTCATTTGTTTCCATTGGTTCTAACATGTGGTACCTTATTATATCTTAATGTAGGCAATAGTATAAGCAAGTTTTTTATAGACAAAGAGATAACATAGAAAATGATGTTTGGTTTTTGCTAGCTGGTTCTAAATTCCCTGCAACAATTTCATTCTCTTGAATGGTCTCACACTGTCTTGATAAATTTGATGCTATAGTATATGAAGTTAGACTCAAATATTTCAAGGAAAGAGTCACTATGGTAACTACTATTAATGTCAAGCTATCTGGGGGTGAAACACAATGATGGTTAAATTTTTCGATTCTAACCAGTGTTGTTATATTGATACGTTCTTTTTTTTAATCTCAGCCCCCCCCCTTTTTCTTTCCTTTTTTTAAAAATTAATTTATTTCTTAGTATATTTTAACTAAGGGAAAATTAAATTAAGAATAGTGTGATAGATTATAGTAATTTATTTTTGTTTCCCTATTAACCTGATTTGAACCCCTGTAGTGTTCTCCATATCTAGTTCTGACTGATTTTATTATATTCTGTTTTGCTTAATAGTATCAAGTTTGAGGGTATAGGGAACCATTTGGAAGGCAACCAGATATTCTATGATGCCCGTTATTATTTGACTATTATCTTCTTTGGAATCCTGTAAGCTCTCCAATGTGGTTTTATTGGTCTTATGTACAGTTTTGTTCAATTCTTTTATACTAGCTGATATAGGATACTCTTTGTAGGATAACAAGAAGCATAATGGTAACCATTGTTGATCACCTAGTAATCCTCCCCTTTTGTTTCATTTTATGCTATGTCCATCCTTCTAATCTAAATGACTCTGTTTTGCTTTGTCACATGGGGTTTTCTTTGTCCATCTTGCTTTGTTTTTTTGTTTTCTGGCCTTTTTTTCCAATTTTTTTTCTTTTCCTCTTCAAAGAAAAAGTTAAAAAACTGTGGAAGTAGTGGAAACTAAAATGCGTGATTGTTAGTGTAAAAAAGAGAGGAAGGAAAGTGATCTCAAGGATATAACTGCAGGTTTATTTAAATGTGTAGGAAAGAGAACCATATTGCTGAGTTTTTCTTGGATCATTGAACAGAACAGACTGCAATCTCACTGTATTAATCTCCACTTTGTATGCTTTAATTTTGTAATCTGAACAGCTGTTTGTAAGTTGACAATATGTGATCTATTAACTGGTGAACTCTTACTGTATGTTTTTCTCATGAAATTCAGTGTTGCTTCTAGCCTTTTGCTGTCTTGCTTCATTTAGTTTTGTTTTTCTCTTTAAATAAAAAAAAACTTATTGGCTGAGCAAGGAATGCTGAAAATGCCTGTAATGCCTATATTCAAGTGGCTGAAGCAGCAGGGTTCCTGGGAGTTCCAGACAAGCCTGCAACATATTCTGAGTTCAGCTCGGGCTACAATGACACAGGGAGACCCTGACTATAAAAAGAAAATAAAAAAATAGGGAAGAAAAGGAAAGGAAAGCAAAGGAAAGGAAAGGAAAGGAAAGGAAAGGAAAGGAAAGGAAAGGAAAGGAAAGGAAAGGAAAGGAAAGGAAAGGAAAGGGAAAGAAAGGAAAGAAGAAATAAATAAAATTCCTAGTGATTTTGTCACTTGGTGTGCATCTGGGCAAGCTGTTTTAGTCTGTGGTCCTTTTCTTCCAGTGTAAAACCCTTTTGACTATTGTTACTTTATAGTACCTGGAAACTAGTATTTTGATGCCTCTACTTTTAATGTTCTTTCTATGGCTATAGGATGACTCTTTGTACTTCCTTGTGAATTTTCATTTTTTTTTATGTTTCCAGGAAAATGGCACTGATACTTTGACAGGAGTGGCGCTGAAACACCTCATTGCTCTGTGTAGCATGTACATTATAACATGAATTCTTCCTATCTCTCATCACAGTATAGTTTTTCTTCTGTTAGTGCTCTTCTACTTATTGCATTCCAAGAAGATGTGAGTTTGCTTCAATTTCCCTAATCATTAGTTATCTTTGATTATTTGTGAAATGAATTGTGTTCTTTGTATTTGAGGCTACAATTTGTTTGTAGTATGTAGTAATGAATTGATCAGGCCACGTTGCTCATGTATCCTGCAATTTAAGTGATTTGTGAATTTGTTCTATAAGGTTGTCAATGGAGTTTAAATTTCTTATATACAATGCTGCACCCTCAGGAGAACTGCAACAACAATTAATTCTTCCTTTCTGATTTGGAAGGCTTTGCTTTCTCTTTCCGGATTAAATTCTATGGCCAGGACTTCGAGTACTGTATGTTGAAAAAATTTGCAAGCCTTGTCCCCTTCCTGACCCTAGAAGCTAAGCTTGCAGCTTGTCAGCCTCTGAGCACCATGTCAAGGATGGAGCTTGTCATGCTGTGCTGAGGTCCATTCCTCCTACTTATAGTTTAGGAATGATTTTTATCATGAAAAAATGGTGACCTTTTGAGCTTCTCAAAGCTGTTTTTTCCAAATCTCTTCAGGGGTTAGCTGTGCCTTGTGCTGTGAATGTGGTAAGCGACACTTAATAGTTTGTGCGAGAGGGAACATTCTTGCACCACTGAGATTGAGCCCAGTGTTGATAGTTTTGGTTAATTTTGAACATGCTGGTGAGTTAATGTGGCAAACATTTAGCTGAATACTTTTGTGTGTGTTCCTTAGGAATATTAGCCAACAGAGTGTTTTCATTTATTTTATTTTTAACACATTATTGTCTGGCTTCATTCTCTGGATGACTTGTCACTTAAAAGAAGTTGGTGGTGGTTTTTTCTTCAACTTGATGGAAGAATTGAAAAACAATCAGTATTCAGTCTTTATCACATACTGGATAAAATTCATCAGTGCACTTATTGTATCCTAGCTTTGTTGTTATTAAGCAGCTGTGATGTTTACGTATTGCCTGTGCTCCTTATTGCTCTGTTCATCTGACTGTTTCCTTTCTGATGCGTGTGGTTCAGGGACATCAATGGACACCACATATCCTTTAAGGTTCACGTCTCATTTTATTTATGGATGCTACCATTTACTTTTGTATATTCAAAATATCTCCATAATATATAATTTTGTGAGAAACTCCTTTCAGTTACTCAGTTTTTAATGCACACTCTTGCAGGGTGTGATTACTGCTGGAGGAAACTGGGACTGGTGAGGGCCTGGTCTCTTATTTAAGGCTTCGTACCCTGACCTGCCTGCCGTGCCTCCATCTCCTGGCCTGCACCCTGTAAACACCTGTCCTCCTCCATAGCTATAGTGAGTCGACATGTGACAGTTCAGATTTGCACCTGGGTGGAAAACATTCAGTCAATTTGAGCTCTGTAACAGACTGACCTTCTCATACAGAGTTCCCCTGAGTGAGACAGGGGGCCTCAGGCATGTAGGGAGGAGCTCAGCAACCATTCCAGCTCTCTCCTGTCCAGTGTGGAAGGGGTGACACTTTCCTTAGAACTCACTGATGGATGAGGCAGCCTGGACTGGGCCTTTTTTAGCCATGTTTCTTGCTAGGTGCCATGGTGTCCTGCACCTCTGCCTGGACCATCTCTCTGACTTTGGATCTAAACAGAGATCTGAGCAGACTCAGTATTCCTCTACCAGGCTCTAACTCTATGCTGAGGCTTCAGGTGAAATATCTGCGACCCTCAAATTCATCTTATATACATTTAACCTGGAAATTCCACTTCTAAGGGCCATTATAAAAAATGAGATTGATAGACATGATATTCTCTTCTTAATCAGTTAAGGTGTGGACAGTTAGAAACCATGAATGCTCCACAGCACAGCTGCTGAGTTAATTATACATGAAAGTCACTGAAAATGCTGAAAGAAGGCCATGTCCTAGACCATGCCCCTGATCTTTCCTGAGATGGAAGAGAGCTTGTGTCCTGGCCTCTCTCCACCCAGCAGTGAAGAGACACAGGAATGCACAGCAGGTGAGGACAGGAGAGAGGAGCTGGTCAATGGTCGAACTCTCATCCTGGGAGGGATGCCTTTGGGGTTTTTCCATTTCATGTTCCACTGCATTATTTATAGTGCTCCACTCAATATTACTTCTCTTCTGCTCAATTCACTTAAGAATAAATAGTTGGTATTTTCTTGAATAGGTGAGTGGAAATGGATGACTTAATTTCTTTTATGTGTAATGTAGGATAAGCATATAGAAGAACATTAAAGCATCACTTTATAGATACATAAAATATGGAGTCTTTTTATTCAGAAAGGCAACACATCATTCATGACTAACTTGTAAACCCCCAACACATAAAGCCATGTGGATCCCGCTGTGGTGGGTGTCCTGCCCTCCCTAGCTGAGAAGTCACTGTGCTCATCTGTATCTTGTACAGGACACCCAGAATCTTCTTCAGAGTCTCTTTTTCCATCAAGGAGGACTGAGATCTTCCTGTGCTCAGGCCAAGCAGGGAGTGTGCAGCATGCAGAGGAGCCCTGCACCTCCTGCCTTACACCCATTTCCACCACTGCATCCATGCTGCAGCCCTGCAGGCCCAATAAGGCAGAACCATGAGGGTGCAGCAAAGACTCTGCCGCCTCAGTCCCAGAGGCCTCAACTCCTGGGTCCTGGCCTCAGCCTCCACCAGGCTCCAGGCTCTGCCATGGATTGGACATTCATAGTGGGCCAGACACACCTTCAGTGCCTTTGGGCAAAGTCCATTTTCCACACCGACACTTCCATTCTGCTGAGGCATTGGAGAGAAATCCCTGCACATTGGCATTACTTTTTCTTTTTTCCCTCTTCTTTCTTCTTTCTTCTTCTTCTTCTTCTCCTCCTCCTCCTCCTCACCCTCCTCCTCCTCCTCCTCCTTCTTCTTCTTCTTCTTCTTCTTCTTCTTCTTCTTCTCCTTCTTCTCTTTCTTATTCTCCTCCTCCTCTGCCTCCTCCTACTCCTCCTTCTTCTTCTTCCTCTTCTTCTTCTTCCTCTTCCTCTTCTTCTTCTTCCTCTTCGTCTTCTTCCTCTTCTTCTTCTTCCTCTTCCTCTTCTTCTTCCTCTTCCTCTTCCTCTTCCTCCTCCTCTTCAGCTTTTTCTTCTTCTTCTTCTTCTTCTTCTTCTTCTTCTTCTTCTTCTTCTTCTTCTTCTTCTTCTTCTTCTTCCTCTTCTTCTTCCTCTTCTTCTTGTTCTTGTTCTTCTTCTTCTTCTTCTTCTTCTTCTTCTTCTTCTTCTTCTTCTTCTTCTTCTTCTTCTTATTCCTCTTCTTCTTATTATTCCTCTTCTTCTTCTTATTCCTCTTCTTCTTATTATTCCTCTTTTTCTTCTTCTTCTTCTTCTTCTTCTTCTTCTTCTTCTTCTTCTTCTTCTTCTTCTTCTTCTTCTTCTTATTCCTCTTTTTCTTTTTCCTCTTCTTATTCCTCTTCTTCTTCAGGTTCTTGTTCTTGTTGCTGTTGTTGTTGTTGTTCTTCTTCTTCTTCCTCTTCCACCACTTCTTCTTCTTCTTCTTCTTCTTCTTCTTCTTCTTCTTCTTCTTCTTCTTCTTCTTCTTCTTCTTCTTCTTCTTCTTCTTCTTCTTCTTCTTCTCCTTCTCCTTCCCCTTCTCCTCCTTCTCCTTCTTCTTCTCCAACTTCTTTGTTTTTCTTTCTTTTCCTTTTTTTTTCTCCTCCCATCCTCCTCCTCCTTCTCCTTCTTCTCCACCTCCTTTGTTTTTCTTTCTTTTCCTTCTTTTTTCTCCTCCTCTCCTCCTTCTTCTCCTACTCCTACTCTACTCCTTCTCCTTCTTCTTCTTCTTCTTCTTCTTCTTCTTCTTCTTCTTCTTCTTCTTCTTCCTCTTCTTCGTCTTCTTCTCCTTCTCCTCCTCCTCCGTGTCCTCCTCCTCCTCCTTCTTCTTCTTCCTCTTCCTCTTCCTCTTCTTCTTCTTCTTCTTTTGAGTAAGGGATTACTATTATTATTTTGAAATAATAATAATAATCATATAAAGATAATTCTATAAAAAGATAAAATAAGTATAGATTAATAGTGATTAATGTACCTTGTTCAGTGACTTCTGAGATTTCTTAAAGATCAATATTTTCATATATTTGTAAAAGTTTTGGTTTGGCACAAAATTTAAAACATGGTCTCACTAATATTCTAAATGTCCCAGGCTAGGCTTAAACCTTTCCTCATCATTCCTCCCTGTCCCAAAGTGCTGGGATTACAGGTGTATATTATCCTGAGTTGGCAATTGGTAGTTGTGTATTCATGCAATAAAATGTTTGGATTTGGTCTTGAGACACTTTGTAGAAGGAGTCACTCTAGTTAAGCTGTTCACCACTTTCTTAGCCTGCAGCTTCTTTCACAGTGAGTAGGACTGAAAATCCCATTAACACTGTTAGTAGATTCTCTGCTTTTCTAACTGTGGTCAGCAGGCACTTCAGAAGATCACTCCAAATGCCTTCTGCACTAGGATTGAGGCTTGGTGTCTTTGAAGCACATTCTCTTTTTCTTTGATCCCTCATGTAATTTGATGATTGTTTGAACTCAAATCGCAAGAAAAGTGGGAAAGTTAAAGCTATTTGGGGCACACTCCCCTCCAGAAGGCCAGGCCAGTGTAAAAATTTATTTACCCTTCTGGTGTCAGTTTAAAGGTTTTTTTTTTTTTTTTTTTTTTTTTTTTGTTGTTCAATTTCTAGGATTTGAATACAGAGCTTTGCATTGGCTTCTTTGTCTTCACCTTTTAACACTTTTCTTGTTTTGAGCCAGGTCCTTAATAAATGGCTAAATTGATGAGGCTCACCTTGAATTTGTGATGTTCCTGACTCCGCATTCCAGACTACTAGGATTACAAGCCACATCACCAGACCCAGTCTCATCATAGTGTTGTTAAAAGCTTATTGGCTGAGCAAGGAATGGTGAAAATGCCTGTAATGCCTGTACTCAAGTGGCTGAGGCAGCAGGGTTCCTGGGAGTTCAAGACAAGTCTGCAACATACTCTGAGTTCAGCCCAGGCTACAATGACAGAGGGAGACACTGCCTATAAAAAGAAAATGAAAAAATAGGGAAGAAAAGGAAAGGAAAGGGAAGGAAAAGAAAGGAAAGAAGAAATAAAATAAAATTCCTAGTGATTTTGTCACTGGGTGTGCATCTGGGCAAGCTGTTTTAGTCTGTGGTCCTTTTCTTCCAGTGTAAAACCCTTTTGACTACTGTTACTTTATTGTACTTGGAAACTAGTATTTTGATGCCTCTACTTTTAATGTTCTTTCTATGGCTATAGGATGACTCTTTGTACTTCCTTGTGAATTTTCATATTTTTTTTATGTTTCTAGGAAAATGGCACTGATACTTTAACAGGAATGGCACTGAAACACCTGGTTGCTCTGGGTAGCATGTACATTATAATATGAATTCTTCCCATCCCTCATCACACTATGGCTTTACTTCTGTTAGTGCTCTTCTACTTATTGCATTAATTTCTACAATTTTCCAAGTAGAGGTGAGTTTGCTTAAATTTAACCTAATCATTAGTTCTTTTTGATGATTTGTGAAATGAATTGTGTTCTTTGTATTTGTGGCTACAGTTTGTTTGTATTACATAGTAATGAATTGATTAGGGCATGTTGCTCAAGTATCCTGCAATTTAAATGATTTATGAATTTGTTCTATAAGGTTGTCAATGGAGTTTAAATTTCTTATATAGAATGATGTACCCTCAGGAAAACTGAGACAACACTTAATACTTCCTTTCTGATTTGGAAGGCTTTGCTTTCTCTTTCTGGATTAAGTTCAATGGCCAGGACTTCAAGTACTGTATGTTAAAATGAGTTGCAAGCCTTGTCTTCTTCCTGACCCTAGAAGCAAAGCTTGCAGTTTGTCAGCATCTGAGCACCATGTCAATGATGGGCTTGTCATGCTGTGCTGAAGTCCATTCCTCCTACATGTAGTCTATGAATGATTTTTATCATGAAAGAACTTTTGTGGTTCTCAAAGCTGTTTTTCCAAATCTCTTCAGGGGTTAGCTGTACCTTATGCTGTGAATGTGGCAAGTGACACTTAATAGTTTTTGTGAGATGGACCATTCTTGCACCACTGAGATTGAGCCCAGTGTTGATCATGTTGGTTAATTTTGAATATGCTAGTGAGTTAACATGGCAAACATTTAGCTAAACACTTTTGTGTATATTTGTTAGGAATATTAGCCAACAGAGTGTTTTCATTTATTTTATTTTTAACACATTATTGTCTGGCTTCATTCTCAGGATGACTTGTCACTTAAAAGAAGTTGGTGGTGGTTTTTCCTTTAACTTGATGAAAGAATTGAAAAATGATCAGTATTTATTCTTTATTATTCACTGGATAAAATTCACCAGCACACTTATTGTACCCACTCTTTGTTGTTGTTATTAAGCAGCTGTGATGTTTACCCATTGCCTGTGCTCCTTATTGCTCTGTTCATCAAACTATTTCATTCTGATACGTGTGGTTCCGGGACATCAATGCTCACCACATATCCATTAAGGGTCACTTGTCATTTTACTTACGGATGCTAACATTTACTTTTGTATCTTCAAACTATCTCTATAATATGTAATTTTGTGAGTAACTCCTTTCAGTTACTCAGTTTTTAATGCACACTCTTGCAGGGTTTGGTTACTGCTGGAAGAAACTGGGGCTGGTGAGGGCCTGTTCTCTTATTTAAGGCTTCGTACCCTGACCTGCCTGCAGTATCCCCATCTCCTGACCTTCTCCCTGTAAACATCTGTCCTGTTCCATAGCTATGGTGAGTCCACTTGTGGCAGTTCAGATCTGCAACTGGGTGGAAAACATTCAGTCATGTTGGGCTCTGTAACAGACTGGCCTTCTCATACAGAGCTCCCCTGAGTGAGACAGGCATGTAGGAAGATCTGGAGCCATTCCAGCTCTCCCCTGTCCAGTGTGCAGTGTGTGATGCTTTCCTGAGAACTCCCTGATGGAGGAGACAGCCTAGACCTGGGGATTTTTTAGCCATGGTTCCTGCTAGGAGCCATGGTGTCCTGAACCTCTGCCTGGACCATCTCTCTGACTTCAGATTTCCACAGAGATGTGAGCAGACTCAGTCATCTTCTACCAGGCTCTAACTCTATGCTGAGGCTTCAGGTGAAAAATCTGTGATCCTCAATTTCATCTTATATACATTTAACTTGGAAATTCCACTCCTAAGGGTCATTATAAAAATGAGATTTACAGACACCATATTCTCTTCTTAATCAGGTAAAATGTGGACAATTAGATACCATGAATGTTCCATAGCACAGCTGCTGAGTTAATTATAAATTACAGCCACTGAAAATGCTGAAAGAAGGCCATGTCCTAGGCCATGTCCCTGATCTTTCCTGAGATGGAAGAGAGCTTGTGTCCTGGCTCTCTCTCCACCCAGCAGTGAAGAGACACAGGCCTGCACAGCAGGTGAGGACAGGAGAGAGGTGCTGGTCAATGGCAGACCTGTCATCTTGGGAGGGATGCCTTTGTGGTTTTTCCATTTTATTTTCCATTGCATTATTTATAGTGCTCCATTCAATATTGCTTCTCTTCTGTTCAATTCAGTTCAGAATAAATAGTTGGTATTTTCTTGAATAGGTGAGTGGAAATGGATGATTTAATTTCTTTTATGTGTAATGTAGGATAAGCATATAGAAGAACATTCAAGCTTCACTTTATAGATATATAAAATAAGGAGTCTTTTTATTCAGAAAGGCAACACATCATTCATGACTAACTTTTAAACCACCAACACATAAAGCCATTTGGATCCTGCTGTGGTGCGTGTTCCTCCCTCCCTATGTGAGAAGTCACTGTGCTCATCTGTGTCTGGTAGAAGACACCCAGAATCTTCTTCAGAGTCTCTTTTTCCATCAAGGAGGACTGAGATCTTCCTGTGCTCAGGCCAAGCAGGGAGTGTGCAGCATGCAGAGGAGCCCAGCACTTCCTCCCTTACACCCTTTTCCACTACCGCATCCATGCTGCAGCCCTGCAGGCCCAATAAGGCAGAGCCATGAGGATGCACCAAAGACTCTGCCACGTCAGCCCCAGGGGCCTCAACTCCTGGGTCATGGCTTCATCCTCCACCAGGTTCCAGGCTCTGCCATGAATTGGACATTCATAGTGGACCAGACACTCCTTCAGTGCCTTTGGGCAAAGTCCATTTTCCACAGCGACACTTCCATTCTACAAATTTTAATTCTTTCCTTTGTAAATGAGGCTGAGACATTGGAGACAAAACCCCACACATTGGCAGTACTTTTTGTTTTTCTTTCTTTTCCTTCTTCTTTTTCTACTCCTTCTCCTTCTCCTTTTCTTCTACTTCTTGTTTTTCTTCTTCTTCTTCTTCTTCTTCTTCTTCTTCTTCTTCTTCTTCTTCTTCTTCTTCTTCTTCTTCTTCCTCTTCTTCTTCTTCTTCTTCTTCTTCTTCTTCTTCTTCTTCTTCCTCTTCATCTTTGTCTTCTTCTTGGTTTCTTTGATGCTTTAAGGATATATTTAGAGGTGTATTTTGCCAAAAAAACTTTCCTTGTCTTTTCATTCCCCAGTTAACTGAAGTTTTTACAGATTTCTACTGCAGTTCATACCCTATGTGTTTGAACACTCAGAATCCATTTTTCAGCTTAGTAGAAAGAGTGAACCAAAGCAGAAACTGAACTTGGGGACGTTACTGTGCCTTCCAATACCCCAACTCATATCTTTTTTTACCTCAAAATTATGGGCTTCAGGAGCAGCTGAGGCTGTCACAGACAAAATGAATTTCCTGCATTTATATCAAACAATCTCAATTCCTCTCAAGCACATTGTATCAGGTTTCTTATGGCCAAACTTGAAAAATTCTTTCCAGTACATGAGAGGTTGCCACTGGTACTGAAATCATGATGGAACTTTCTTGTAAACATGTACACCCTGAGGGCAGAATGTAAGAGAAGCACAGATGGCTGGCACAGATAGAAACACCTCAAAGTTGTCAACCAATAGCAGCAAAAAGCAAGAACCAAGTTGTTGAGCTTTCACAATTGCGTGATGGAATCATGTGGTGGATTTTGCCCTCGGTTTACTGAAGAAGCTCAGTAAACCTAGGTGCTGCCTGGATCCCGCTTCCTTCAGTGCAATACAAACAGAAAGTCACATACATGCATCATTTATTTGCAATTTTTCTATTGCAGCTATGAAATCTGTATTCATGAGAGTCCACATTTCTGCTATAGCAGACCCACCCAGGGGAATTACCACCATGTCTTGTAAAGGGTCAGTTTATTTCTACAAAATGCAGAGTAAAGTTCTTGGCCTTGATTTTCCAGATGTGTGCATTTTCAGTCATTTCTAGAAGGGAAGCTAAATGATTTAGTTTGAGTAAACTTAAAGTGTGTTGCTGTGCTTCTGTGTGACGTCCTTGATGCCAGAGCTGACAAAGGCCATGAGTGGGATCTGCTGGAGATTTAGCTGCAGAGGGACACACTTTGAACAGCTGTGCCAGGTAGGGCGGCCCCTCACCTGACTGGCCACCCAAGCCTCCAAATGCCCTTTCCCAGTGTTGTCCCTGGCTTTGGGAGGTGCCAGATTGGAGATGCCCAGAGCACTGGCTGGCCCTGGGGAAAAGTTGTTGTGCCATGAGTTTGTCATTCTTAGCCCTGCACCTCTGTGGGTCTGGGGCCAGGGCAGGGTTTCACCCACCTGCAGTGAACAGCATCCTCCAGGCAGCTCTCCTGTGCATGCTTTAAATGGAGTCTAGGGAGGGTCCCAGTTCCTTCCTGCTTCAGACAGGACTGTGAATCAAACACTTGAATATTTTTGCAGCATTCTGTGGCTGGAAACTCTGTTCTTCGCCTAGGTGTTCTAGGGAAGTCTGTGTAGAGCTCTGATGGGAGCTGCAGGACAGGACTGTATTCAGCCCCCCATGTTCTCCCCATTTTTGTTCAGCACCTGCCTTAAAAGATTCCAGTGGATGGGGAAACAGCACATCTCAGGGATGTGTGTCTGCATGAATCAAGTTTGGGAGGCTCAGTGTTTTCTGTGCTTGTTAGTCATGTCTGGTGATTCTCTGAGTTAGAAAAATTTGTCATTTCCCTCACAAAATGGACTCATGAGACCTCTTTCACACTTGTAATAGAAACCATTTATGTGACTATTGGTTGTAAAGAAAAGTTTCCTGTTGTGGTTTTTGCATTATTGTTGTTTTTCAAATGCAATGAATCAGCCCTTGGTAGCTCCTTTTGTATCACTGAAATCATGGAAAACTTTTTCTGACATGAAAAGATGAATACATACACAATGGTCTCTAAGTTTTCCCTGTAGACTTTGTTTCTCTAGGATTTTCTCTTCTATCAAAGAGCAATAGCAGGCAGTCTCCTCCAGTAATGTTTGGCCAAACAGAATCTGATGCACTGATATGAAAGACCCAGGGTAGTAAATCACAGTGAGAGAAAGGTGAGCATTGGGTGGTGACTAGCAGGAGAGAACAGGGGTATGGATGGGTCCAACACTGAGCAGAAAGCTGGAACTCGACAGATGTGAAGACTGTACCAGTTGATGATGTGCTTACATGTGACTCAACTGAACATGTGGAAACTAATGAAATCTTAACTTAAAATTAAAATTATCTTAGAATTTAATGTTTCAAAGAACTATAGATTTAAGAGTAGAAATGAAAACTGAGAGAAATAGAAGAGGTAAAGGGAAGGGGAAGTGAAGGGCAGGTGCTTTGCACGACTGGAGCCCTAAGTGGAGCTAAGGACACCTTCCATGAGCCAGGAACAGGCCTGCCTTAGAATTCCACCAGACAGGGTATCTGCCTTTGATTTTCAGGTTGATCCCAGAGCTGGTGAGGTCATTGGAGCTGCAGCTGGCACAAGATCTCTAAGTAGACCTTGAGCTCAGTTCAGTACCAGCCCTGCTTTAGAAAAATCACCAACCATCCTTGCTCCTTGCAGGCTGCAAAACCTCCCAGGGCCTGTCAGGGACAGCTCTGTGCACAATGCACCCCAGGAAAGCTTCCCATTCTCCATCACCCCACTCTTCTGCATGCCTCTGGGTTGCAGGAGTCCCCAAGTCTGAGAGTCTTTCTCCCTTTATAGTGCCCCATGTCTTCCTCAGAAACCAACAGACCCAGACCGATTCCTACTCACTGTAGTTCTCATTTTCAGTGAGCTACGCTTGGCCCAACTCAATCAGATTAGGCTGGGCTGTTTTTCACACCTTGCTCAGCAGCACCTGCCAGGAGCGAAGAAAAGAAACTCTGATCCCAAAGAGGACAAGTGTAAGCAGCACTACAGGTCTGTCCTCCCTCCCAAACTGTCCTCCCAGGGTATGCTGTGCGCTAACCATAATCAGCCCTCACTTGCTGTCCGAGGTCCCTAGACAGTGCTGTGACAACCTGTCCTCCACTCCTCAGGAAGCCTGAAATGCATCTCCCTTTTCCACCCTTGTGGCCTGTTGCCTCTGTGAGAATGAGAGTGGAGTCTGCAGTGTTACTCTAATCATGGGTGCTCCAGAGGGTGCTGCTCTATAACTATCTGAGAAGTGAGTGGACAGTGGGAGTGCATCCTGCCTGCCTTTCCTCCACCTTCAGTTCATATACTGATGCATCAACCCATTCTGTGAGTCTCTGTGAGTCTCCCTTTCCCCTACTTATGTTCCTGGGTACAGAGGCCAAGAAGTTAGGCACATTCACCATAATGTGGGTAGTACCTGGTCTGATCTCCAGGGTGACTGTGTGGACTTCATAACATGGAAGCACAAGAGACCAGTGTTTGTATCTGCTCTGGTAATTGCATCATGTTCAATGCCTGATGATTTAAGGTACCCACCAGCTCCCTCCATGATGTCTGTGTGGAACTATGTCATCTGGCATCCCCCAGAGATTCTTGCTCTGGATACCATGGAAGCACATGGAATGACTGCCCAGTGTCCTTCAGAGTAAAGACAGCCACTCCACCCAAGTGATGGATCCTTGGCAGGAGGCAAAGCTTCCCCATGGGAAAGGAAAAACTGCAATTAAGCCAGAGTCCCTGGTCTGAGAAGACCTAGTTTTAGACCCAACTCCTCCTTTCTACTTCCCTTGTAAGGCATCTGCTTCCTAGGGACATCATCAGAGGTGAGAGATGACACTTTTAAAGCTTGTGAGCTGGTGTCATATGTACACAGTGTACAGAATAAGAGGTGAAATCCATGAAGGGTTGGGAGGGAGGTGAACACATTGCACACAGGCCTAGATCTTGCTGTATGGTGGTGTAAATGACACTCACATCCTGGACATGTTTCCCTGGTGGCACCATGAGGGGGCAAAAGTTCGTCAGATCAGCCATCATTATGTTCCCTAAGCATCTCAATTTCTTCTATGAATTGGTGCTGTGGCCTCAGACCTCACACAGGCTAAGCAAGCACTATGGATGCAGATGCACTCCCAAATCTACCAGCACTGTGCCTACATTCACACCTGTGTGAGTCACTACACCCTTGGCAAGGGTGCTCAACTGCTGACAGCTCACCTTCTCATGGCCACCTCCTGAGTAGCCCATTCCTTGAGCATGGGTCACACATAGTGATTTTGATCTGGTTTGTATTAGCCAGGCTGAAATTGAGCCCATGTCCTCATGCATAGTAGGCAAGTGCTCTATCCTGAGCTCTCTCCCCAATTCCTTACTTGTTCTTAATAACAGAACATGGCAGACATGATGGGATGTGACTATCAAGATTCACACATAAAATGACTGACTAATCTCCTGCTCTCTCCCTTCTCTGTTCTTCCTTCCTTCCTCTCTGTTTTGCTCTGTCTTCCTCTCTAAATCCCTGAGTGTCTCTGCATCTTCCCTGAGGAGAGGCTCACTCTTTGCAGAGAAAAAGGGTAACAGACAGAGCAGACATCAGACCTCCATCTTAACTGTTCCTGCCTGTTAGTGAGAGAGCCTGAGAACAGATGCTTCCACAGTTGTGCTTCAACTGAGCCTGCAGCCTGGTCAGAAGAAACTGTGGTGGGTCCTCCAGCAGCACCTCCTTAATTCCTAACCCATAGAACCTGAGAGAACTGAAGTTTACCTGTTGTACCTAAGTTTGCAGCCATGCATTCATCAATGGTCACTGATGTGCTATAGCAGATGTGAGGTTCTGCCCCCACCCCTGCCCCTCCCTCACTCCTCCCCTCCCTTATTCTCCCCAGGACCTCTGTTCTTGCTTCTCATCTCTTTCTTGACTAAGAAAAATTTGACTTTGAATCTCTAAATTGTTGGTCCTCTCTCTTTTGCCACACAGACTCAACTCTGTACAGCATTAGGGCCTGCATGTCTCAGTGACCTAACCTCTCCTGCTGCCCAGCCCCCAGTGGCAGCACAGTGCAGCCAGGCCTTGAGATAATAACTTCAGCCTGGAGCATTTATAGCATGGAGCAACCAATCAGCTGGCCTCTGTGAAGCCTGCAGGGGTTTACACCATGTCACAGCAGACCTGTGATTGAAGACTGCACCCCAGCTCCTGAGGAGTCATGGAGAGCTCTTGGGTCTCCCCATCTACCCCAGCCCTGCCAGGATCCTGGTGGATTCGAGTTCTGGGCTGGTTTTTACTACCTGGGACCTGATGTCACTGCTGTTTCCCAGTGCTCATTTCTCCCACTTGTTTGCCTCCTTGACCATTATGTTTCTTTTCTTATGTACACAAGGCCTCACTATTCTTAATTGGGCTTGTGTTCATGTGTCTTGTTCTTTGACTGAACTACTGGATAAGAACTGAAATTTGTAGATGGTGACATGTTGACCCAGACTTTATGCAAATTTACTCTGTCTAGAGAAGAGGACATAGGCAGCCGTATTCATGACATTTTGTGGAAATAAACCACAGGAGAATTCAATGGACATGCTGCCTGCGACACTGCAGTTTCTATACTGGGTTATAGACTTGCCTTGGAACACACAGTGCCTCACATTTTAATGGTTGTATTACAACTACAATACTTTACTTTTGTGATTTTTTTCCTGTTAAGCCCTCATAAATTAAAATTAATAATTTATCATTAAAAATATCTAAAGCATAAACATGAGTGTGACTCTCCCATGGTGCTGCTCTGTAACAAAAGAAAGTGTGTTAATTTCCTTCATATGAAATAGACATGAAATGACCTACATGTAATTAAACGTGGAGCAGTTTTGATGTCTGTATATCTATAAAGCCAGGAACATAATTAAGAAAACAAAGAATCCTAAGAATTACAAAAAATTCCTGAATTCTTTTTCTATGCCGTGCCAAGAGTCCATGAATACATGAATGAGAAATTGATGCAGTCTGTCTGGATTTTCCCTTCTCAGACAAGGCGAGAATAAAGAGTTACTTACAGCAGGGTAAGGCAGAGGAGAAACACAACTGCAGTGAGATGGAAAAGGTAGGACAGGTAAATTACAAGGACATTGGATGAGTGGTGGCCAGGATCTAGTAGGAAGGAAAGTAAAAGAAAATATATTTTGGTAGTTGAAAGGGTTTTGGCCCAGATAGGATACTGTAGCCAGGAAAGCCACAAATGGAAGCAGGAAGCCCCAATTTCCCCCGCCTCTAGGAAGTTACCTGTGATGCCATCTTCCCGCCCCTGGAAATTTACATATGGCACCAAACCTAGGACCAATGGGCTACCTGTGCATTCCTAATGCCCGCCTTAGGTTCCACCCCAAACGGAGGTTATTTACAGGCCCCCACGCCACTTGTCCGCCTGAGCGATCGCCAGACACCAGCTGTGGGGGTGCCGGTCATCTCTCTCCATGTTCTCAGAATAAAGGCTGCTTTTTATTTTATACTTCTCAGCTTTTGGAAATATTTTTCATGTTTTGGAAATAATCCTAGGATTAGTGAGTTGATGAAAATGTTCTGGAAGAAGACACTGGTGAAGATTTCACAATATGGAGAATGCACTAAATCGTACCAAACTCATCAACTGAAACAAGAATAAACCCTTGAATTTCATTTGCAATGATTCTATCACTGGCTGCCCAGAAGAGAATAATAATAAATAGAATCATAAGTAAGTCTGGAAGAGAGGGGAATGACAGGAGTGGATCAATAGCTACCTGCAGGTAGATGTCAAGAGATGACTCCTGCTGGGGAGCCATGAGGAGATCCAGCTCTGCAGCTGGTAGAGAAAGGAAAACATGTGTCTGATCTTGCTGTGGGGCCAGAGCTGGTGAGGTAGCTGCAGGTAGAGCTTGCACGAGCTCTACGGGTGCAAATTCAGCATGCACTGGAATTGCCTCTACAGTTGCAGGAGAAGAAAACATCACTGACTTTCCAGGGACTTCACAGGGCCAACCCTTCCCACTGTCTGTCAGAGGCAGCTCTGTGCATGAACACAGTCCCAGTAAAGCCTCCCAGACTGCATCCCCACACTGACTGCTGAGGGGATCATGTTCTTGTGTCTCCCATCATCTGGGCACATTGCTGAGTTCCCTAGCACGTTCCATCCTCTCAAGGCCACAACCCACATCCCAGAGCTCCTTACGCTGAGACTTAAGTGCCATAGATTTAGGAGGGTCAAGCTGGTCCATGAGAAGCTTGGGATGGAGATAGACCTTGGAGTTCAGCTCCAGTGAGGACAGGAGATGAGGACCTGGAGCAAACAGGGAGGTAGCAAAGCCAGAGGTCTGGCCTCTTTTCTAACACTACCTACACAGGTTACCTTAGGGGGGGGGCACATGGGTCTCTAGCCCAGCAAGTTCAGTGTCCACTCTCACCCTCTCCCAACTACAGTGTGGTAACGTGGGCCTTGGGATCCCTGAGATGCTGACAGAATGCTCTGTTGGAGGCAGTCCTTGCTTAGTGGTGTGACACCACTCCCTTTTTAGGGAAGCATGACACAGTTTCTCCCTGCCCTTCCCCACTGCAGGTCAGCTCAACAAAGGCAAAGACTGATATCTGCCATGTATTTGCACTCAAGGGCTCAGGGCTGGTGCTCCATGAATACGTGAGAAGTGAAGAGTCATTGATGTCTATCCCACCATTTTGCAGTGTCTAAGTCAGGCAAAGATCTGCTGCCCACTTCTCTTGGTCTCTGTAGAACTCCTCCTAGATGGTCTATAACCACTTCTAAGGGAGGCCATGCACATAGAAAGACTTCCTTGAGGTGAACCATATCTGTTCTACTGCCAATGCTGACTCTGTGCCCTGCAAAGAACATCAAAACTCAAAAGGGCAGTGGTTGCCCTTGTTCAGCTTACAAAATCATAGACAATACTCAGAAAAGTGTCTTCACACAGGGCATCTTCATGTGTATTTTGGCTTGATGACACCCACCCCCTTTGCAGTGATACCTGTGGACCATGGACACTTTACCATACTTAAGAATTCCTGCCCTCAGCATACCCTGAAACCCCTAGAGTGACTCCCCAATCTGCTTTCCAAAGAACAGAACAGTTTTCACCATGTGTGTGTTAGTGAGGGGGGTGGAAGGTGATCCTTGAGAATCAGGACAGCCTCTGTAGAACGTCTTCATGGGGCCAAGGCCACAGCTCATCCCTTGCCATGGATCCACCATTTCATCCTCAGTGACCCTGCACTCTGGATCCACTCAGCACCCCACAGTTCAGTGTTGTAAAATGAGACTGAGGTGCTTGCACATGGCCAGGACTTCAATACACAGGTGGCCAAGTCCCATGCGGCTGCTCAATTGAGAACTTAACTTCCCTGTATCTGAACTAGCCCTGGAATCAGTGTCTCTGAGTGGCTGGTGGTTGAGCCTAGGGATGTGTGTTCTGGGCTTCCTCTTATCTCTGTGTGCCTCTGGGTGCCTTGGTGTACCAGTGAGTCAGCATGAGCTGCTGACAGCTGGGTGTTTCCAGTTGAGCTTCCTGAAGCATCTGGACTAAGTGAACCATCCTCTCCATATGTTCCCACATGGTCCCCTGACACGGGGTCCTGATGCTGGGGCCACTAGCCCTGGGAAAGCAGCGTAGCATGTTCCTTGTTTACTCTCTCAAGCCAGCCATCTATGTAGGGCAACTATCACCAGATCACAGTGCCTGGTGATCAGAGCCTTCAGAGTTCTGTTTGGACTTATCACCAAGGAAGTGTGGTCATCTGCTGGGGTCCACACTTGAGGCTGCCCCTCTGATGCCTCCTTTGTTTTTATTGTGAGCTAATCTGTGTCCTCCTTAGAAACAGTAAGTTAAAAAACTAGCAAAATGTGTGTGTTTTTAGACTTTTTCATCCATAAGATCCTTTCCCTTGAGGATGAGGTGCACAGTTTCTTCATTTAGAGATTTCTCAAATTTTATTTTGACTGTCTTTTCTGGACTTATGTTAGTTTCATTTCATTATCATTAAGGAGCATAGAGATGTTCCCAGAATGCCCATAATAGTTTTCCTTGAAGGATATGAAATGTTTCATGTTATAAGGCCCATGTGTCCAGGAAAGGAGGATTCATAGCAAGTTTTACTCTCACGTATCTATTAATGATCATTTATTCAATCTTAGAAGTTTACCTCAGCCACACACTGTAGTGCTCTGTACTCTGACCTCCTTTGAGGAGGGTGGTGAGGGCCAGGGGAGGCTTTGCAAGGCTGTGGACATCATCACCCTGTGCTGATGAAGGACATATGGGCATCAGTCCTGGGGAATTTGTCTCCTAATCACTGTTTTCACTTCTTGTTCTCCCATCCCAACCAGACCATGGGTTGGTTAGTTTGCCTTTCCTAGAGGTGATGGCACTGAGCCTGTTCAGTCTCGATGCTCTTGGTTGGTCTCCTTCAAGCAGCATCTCTGTGCTGGGCTCTCCACATACTGCTGCTAATTGGTGGTGGAGCCACCACACACTCTCATGGGGCTAAACCCACCAACTGCAACTTGTTCATGCATCTGCCACCCATCTACTGATCCCATTTGCTCTGTTTCTGGATTGGCCCTGGAAAGCCAGCTGCCACCGCCATTCTTATACATGGTCTTGAGTGAACATAAAATTTATTTCAAAGAAAAAGTACTTAGATATAAAATTGCCAGATTATATGTCTTATGTGTGATTAGCTTACAAACTGTTAAGGTACACTTGGAAGCATTTTTTTAAAATCAGAGTTAGGTGGTTGTTTTCTTCTTGATACTGAGGATTGAACTTATGACCTCAGGTTTGCCAAGTGGGCACTTATACTGCTGAACTAAACCTCCAACCCTGTTTTCTTATTTTGTTTTGCTTTGTTTTATCCTGTTTATTATGCTATAATATGTTGTTATGTTATGTTACACTATGTTTAGTGTTGGTGAGGATTTTGAGTCTCCTTCAGTGCATTTACAGTGCTTTCTGATTTCATTTTGTAAAACTCACCCGATAAACTATGACATATCACATAATCCTAGGCAATTTAATTTTGGAAAAAAATTAAAAAGTAAACGAGAGCCAGGTTTGGTAGTAAACATCTCTAATGACAGAAGTTACAAGGCTGAGGCAATAAGATTGCTGTGAGTTGAGGTCAGCCTGGGCTACAATGTGAGTTCAATGAAAGCCTAAACTTCTTAGCAAAATCCTGTCTCAAAAATAAATAAATCAAAATAAAAAATGTTGGGAGCCGCGTCTGTGATAGCTTGCCTTGCGCGGCGGACGTGCGGCCTGTGGTAAAGAGCAAAGCCTGAGGTAGATTACCCCTCCCATCGAATATGTTAGTTTCCTGCTTACCGCGTAAGCAACCCGCTCAACAATATAGTCTGCCTGGCAACTGATGATGTTAGCCAATCAGCTTGCCTTGCTTACTTTAACATGATTGGACACTGTACCCGTATATATACCGGTGCCACCCCTGGGCGGAAGTAGAAGCCAGGTAGAAGCCTGGAAGTAGAAGCCCAAAAGGAGCCGCGGAGAGCGGACCGGTAGAGGCTTTGGGGCAGACTGAAGCACAAAAGGAGCCGCGGGGAGCGGACCAGAGGAGGCTTCAGCTGGGAGAACCCAGGGCAGGCTGTACGGAGAAGGAAAATAAAAAGAAAAGGTTGTCCACTACCAGACTTTGTCGTGTGTCCTTCCTGCCGGCCGGGAGCGGACATCGACATTTGTTGGCCCGCCCGGGGACTGATCACCCCCGAGACGTGGAAGTGGACAACGCTCCAGTACAGAGCTGCGAGACAGGTGAGTTGGGGATAAGCCTGGGCTCTGGGTGGCGCGCACCTACAGGGCTTTTAGACTCCCCTCAGGCTCACGCGTAAGTGGCGGATTCCTTGGGCCTCACGCGGTGAGTAACATTAAAAAATGGGAAACATGCTAGGTAGCAACACTAAGAGCAAGGGTGGTTGTGGAGAAAGCTCTCAAGAGCTTACAAAAGTACGCAGGGTATCTGAGCAGGCCCAGTCAGGGAGCTCCCGAGAGGGGCCTGTCAAGGGGAACAAAGATGCTAAGGAGGAGGACGGGGCTCTAGCCTCGGAGTCGTCTGACTCCGAGGACGAGGGAAAGTTGAATGGCAAGGGGGCCAAAGAGACCAGCTGTCAGGAGCCTAAGTCGCTCAATAAGGAGTCGCAGGGTTCTTTTCCAGCGTCGCGCCGCGAATTGCGCTCTGCTCAACCTGGTCTGCGGAGGAGTAGAGAGCTCCTGAGCGCTCCCCGGCACGAGAGGGAGGTGATCCCTCGCCACGAGGCGGCCGCCTGGGAGCTCTCTCCCCTTTCGCCAGAACAGGAAGTGATGCACGGGCCCCCATTTTCCGCCCAATCACGGCCGCCGTCTTATGCTCCGCCGCCGGCGGGTCGGTATTTTTACAGGCGGCTTTGGCAGGAGGGACGCTTGTCTCATGAGGTACATCCACCTGGGATAGATAGTGGCCCCTACGAGATATTTCCTGTACAAGTAGCTATGGGCCAGGGACGCAATGTATGGGAGCCTTTTGAGATAAAGCAGATTAGAGAACTTAAAAATGCAGTTACAACCTTTGGGCCGACTGCGCCTTACACGATTGCCATGCTGGAGAATCTGTCTTCTGGGCCCCTCACCCCCGCGGACTGGATTCAGCTGGCAAAGGCGTGTCTGCCCTCGGGCAGTTACCTGGATTGGCGAGCCTGGTACGCAGAGTTCTCTGCAGAGCAGGCTGAGAGAAACGCCAATCGGGGAAACCGGGGGTGGAACAAGGAAATGCTTATGGGAGAAGGTCGGCACGCTGATGATCAGACCCAGTTCCCCGGCGCTGTCTATGAACAAATCAATGCCATAGGGCTCCGCGCCTGGAAGCAAGTAAGTGGTGCCGGAACAGCCTCCTTGTGTCTTTCAAAAATAATTCAGGGTACCACAGAGCCATTTGTTGACTTTGTGGCCCAAATGCAAGATGCTGCCGATAAGATATTTTCTGATCCGGGAGTGGCTCGACCGCTGGTAAGGCAGCTGATTTTTGAGCAATGTACAAAGGAGTGCAAGGCAGCAATAGCTCCTCATAAGAACAAGGACCTCAACGCCTGGATTAGGATATGCAGAGAGATAGGGGGGCCGCTCTCCAACTCGGGAGTGGCTGCTCTCCTGGCCGCGGCTGTACAGCAGAGGGGACCTCGCGGGTTAGAAGGGGAATGTAAGGCTAAAGGGTGTTTTGCCTGCGGGGAGCCAGGACACATTAAACGTCACTGCCCAAACAATGCAGATGCTAGGCCTCGCCCTAGGAATGAAGAACCATATGTTTGTGGGCGATGCAAGAAGGGATCACACAAAGCTGAGGAGTGTAGGTCGGTCTTTGATGCTCAGGGCAACCGTATTTGTGGACGAGATGCTACAGAGCCAAAAAACGGCCAGAGGGGGCCCCCTTCACAGATGGGCCCCCGCCCCAGAGACAGGACAGCTCAGGGTGGCAGCCTTCAACAAGGGCCACCCCTGGGTCAGCAGGTGTGGACCTCAGTGTCGCCTCCAGACTTATATGGGTGTTCATCTTGTCATTTGTCACTCAGCACCCTATAATTTTTCCAAAGGTTACTGCCTCTGAGCCATTAGTCCCAGCAACTACAATATACACAGATGGCTCCAAGACGGGGATAGGCGCCTATGTGGTCCTAGGCAAGCCCCCGGTTACCATACAATTTGAACCAGATCAGCCTCAGGTGGTGAAACTGCAGATCGTTAAAATGATTCTTGAACGGTTCTCAGAAGCCATTAACATTGTCTCCGATTCTAGGTATGTGGTCAATGCTATGCAAGTGCTTGAGACTGCCGGTTTAATTAGATCCACTTCCACAGTGGCTGGGCTGTTCCTGTCTATCCAGACATTGCTTCAGAACAGACACCATAAGGTCTTCATCACCCACATAAGAGCACATACATCCCTGCCAGGGCCTATGGCACAGGGGAATGCGGCTGCTGACACTGCCACTCGCCCGTTATGGATTTTTACCTTACTAACACCAATCGAGCGAGCCCGTGCCTTCCATGATAAGTTTCATGTCAATGCCAGGACACTAGCAAACCATTTCCATGTTTCTAGAGCAGATGCACGAAATATCGTGCGACTATGTGACTCCTGTGCCACATACAAACCTGCCATACCGATGGGAGTAAACCCTCGAGGTTTGATCCCTGGTGATGTTTGGCAGATGGACATCACACATATACAGGAGTTTGGGACTCTTAAATATGTTCATGTTTCCACAGACACCTGTTCTCACGTCATATTTGCAACAGCAAAAACAGGTGAAAAAGTGTCTAATGTGATCAATCATTGCCTGGCAGCTTGGGCCGCATGGGGCAAACCAAAAATATTAAAAACTGATAATGGACCAGCCTATGTAGGCAAAGCCTTCAATGAGTTCTGCAAAATGATGGAGGTTCAATTAAAACATGGTATCCCATATAATCCCCAAGGTCAAGGAATCATTGAGAGGGCTCATAGAAGCCTCAAAGAAATTTTACAAAAACAAAAAGGGGGAGTAGGCCAAGGCCTGGCCCCAAAGGCACGATTATCCATGGCACTATTCACACACAATTTTTTAAATTTAAATAATGATAATTGCTCTCCAGCCGTGGAGCACTGCAACCCTTCCCCCAACCATAAAGGGTGGGTGAAGTGGAAAGATGTCCTGACAGGACAATGGATGGGCCCGGATCCAGTGGTCAGCTGGAACCGAGGCGCGGTTTGTGTTTTCCCACAGGAACCGGGACGAGAACCACTGTGGATACCGGAGAGACTGACACGGGCAACAAAGCCCTCGACTGAAGATCAGACCTGCCCTACTGGAGATCCATCACAGACCAACCAGCAAGATGAATAAAAATAGCGGTAGCCCGAAATGGACAAGAAGATCCTCAGGCATATGCATGGCTTGCTCAATTGGCCCACGACCGAGTCTAGATATGGCGGGCATCCCTCATTCTCCTCCATAAGGTGACAATACACAGCAGGGTAGGTGAGTCAATGACGGGTAAGAGCGTACTCCCCCGGTGCGACTCAACTTAAGCCAGGCCCTACCCCATCCTGCACGTAAGCCGCTGGACTGTTAGATGCTGCCCAGGTCTAAATTTCTCTCCGAGGGGATTTCTTTACGGAGAGGAAATGAGTGCAAGCTTGTGTGCATCCAGGTTCCGTCCAGTTTGTGCCTGGCCCTAGAAAAAGGACGAGGGCCTCAGGGCCTTGGCAGACCATGGCATGGCCGACCAGGGTCTAAGCCAAGGACCTACGGTGGGCCTACGCATAGGGCATAAGCCTCTGCACCCAGTCCAGGAAGGGCTACGATGCGCACATTCATAAAAAATAAAATAGGGGGAGATGTTGGGAGCCGCGTCTGTGATAGTTCGCCTTACTCGGCGGACGTGCGGCCTGTGGTAAAGAGCAAAGCCTGAGGTAGATTACCCCTCCCATCGAATATGTTAGTTTCCTGCTTACCGCGTAAGCAACCCGCTCAACAATATAGTCTGCCTGGCAACTGATGATGTTAGCCAATCAGCTTGCCTTGCTTACTTTAACATGATTGGACACTGTACCCGTATATATACCGGTGCCACCCCTGGGCAGAAGTAGAAGCCAGGTAGAAGCCCGGAAGTAGAAGCCCAAAAGGAGCCGCGGAGAGCGGACCGGTAGAGGCTTTGGGGCAGACTGAAGCACAAAAGGAGCCGCGGGGAGCGGACCAGAGGAGGCTTCAGCTGGGAGAACCCAGGGCAGGCTGTACGGAGAAGAAAAATAAAAAGAAAAGGTTGTCCACTACCAGACTTTGTCGTGTGTCCTTCCTGCCGGCCGGGAGCGGACATCGACAAAAAAATACATTTAAAAGGTTTAGAAAGACACAAAAATCATCTATAAATCAACAAATCAAATCTTGGTGAATTTTTCTTACATACATACTTTAGTCAGCACACTGAGCATTAGGTTTACCATGAGGTAGACATTGATGTACTGCCATGAAGTTGAACCGTTTCAACTTTTTTGACCTTTTAACTGAGATGAATGTAGTATATGCTACTGAGTATACACTCTTAGGATTTGCAGAGCATAGTATAAAGAGAATTTGATGGTTCTTTTTATTTTTGTACTAACTTTATATATGGAAGTAGGATTTGAGCAAAGGATTACTGTTTTTTGAAAAGCCTTTCTTGTCTTATTTTAATGTAACTCTAGTACATATTAATAAGGACCACATAAAAGATGTTATTGTTAAGTCTATAAAAGGATAAAATACAGAAGAATAATGACAGAATAACATTTGCTACTGCATTGTGCACAATGATTTCTTAATGAGCTATATTTTCTTACATTTGTAAAATGTGTTAATTTTTTTTTACAAATTTTAAAGCATGATCTCACTAAGATGGTGAGTTTCCCAGGCCAGGCTTAAACCTTTCGTTCTTCAATCTCCCTCCCTCTCCCAGAGTGCTAGTGCAGGTATTATCTTGAGTTGGTGATCAGCAGTAATTCTATGCATTCATAGAATGAAATATTGGGCTTTGATCTTTAGACACTTTGCAGAGAGAGTGGATCTAGTTAAGCTATGTACCAACTTCCTACCTGGCAGTTTTTTCAAATAAGTAGGATTGAAAATCCCATTAACACTGTTTGTAGATTCTCTGTTTTGAAACTGTGGTCATCGTGTGCTTCAGAATATCACTGCAAA
Source organism: Cavia porcellus (assembly GCF_034190915.1). Taxonomy (NCBI): domain Eukaryota; kingdom Metazoa; phylum Chordata; class Mammalia; order Rodentia; family Caviidae; genus Cavia; species Cavia porcellus. The sequence goes on from NW_026947515.1 coordinate 9,865,201, forward strand.
AGCTTTCTGCACTGGGACTGAGGCTTGGTGTCCTTGAAGCACATTCTGTTTTTTTTTTTAATCCCTTATGGAATTTGATGATTGTTTGAAGTCAAACCACAAGAAAAGTGTGAAAGCTAATGCCACTTGGGGACACTGCCCTCCAGAAGGCCAGGACAGTGTAAAATATTATTATTTTTTCAACAGTTGGACTTTCCAAGTTTTTTTGTTTTGCACTCAGGTTCTATGGATTGAATACTGAGATTTTCACTTAGCTCCATGGCTTTCCACATTTAAAATTCTTTTTATTTTCATCCAGGTTCTGGATAAGTGGTTGCATTGCTGAGGCTGTCTTTGAATTTCTGGTGTTGCTGCCACAGCCTTCCAGACTGCTGACACTACAAGACACACCACCGGACCTGATTTCATCATAGTGTTGTTAAAATGTCATTGGCTGAGCATGGAATGTTGAAAATGCCTGCAATGCCTGCACTTAGGAGGCTGAGGCAGCAGGATTCCTGGGACAAGCCTGCAACACACTCTGAGTTCAGCTTAAGCCAGATATACACAGGAAGAACTTGACCAAAAACTGAAAAAGAAAAAGAAAGAAAACTAAAGGAAAGGGAAATGAAGGAAAACGGAAGGGTAGGGCAAGGGGAGGGAAGGGAAGGAAAAAGGAGAAACAAAACAAAATTCCTGGTGACTGTATGACCTGGTCTCTACTGGACTGGCCTTTTTAGGCTGTGGTCCAGTTCTTGCAGTATAGGACCCTTTTGACTGTTGTCACTTTATTATATATCAGAAAACTCTCTATTTTGTTGCTTCTAACTTTAATATATTTTCCATGGCTATAGGATAGACTCTTTGTCCTTCCATTTGAATTTTCATATTGTTTTTTCTATTTCTAGTAAAATGGCTCTGACATTTTTACAGGAATGGCATTTAAACACCTGGTTGCTCTGGGTAGCATGTACATTTTAACAACATGAATTCTTCTTATCCACAACGACAATCTGTCTTTTCTTCTTAGTGCCACTACACTCATTGTTTCAATATCTACAATTTTCCAAGAACAGGTGAATTTGGTTTAAATTTTACATAAGTATTAACTCTTTTTGAAGAATTATGAAATGAATTATGTTCCTACTATTTCGGCCTGCAGTTTGCTTGAAGCACATGATATGAATTGATTATGACATATGGACATTGTACCTTGAAACTGAAGTTATTTGTCCATTTATTCTAAAAGTTTTTCAGTGGAGTTTTAAGTTTCTTATATGAAACGTTGTGTCCTCAGGAAACAGAGACACCACTTAATTCTTCCTTTCTGATTTGGTAAACATTTGGGTTCTTATTGTTGACATTTCTTTTTGTTGTTATTTTTTTCTGGCTTCCTTGTTTATGTAAGGATATATTTAGAACTGCATTTTGCCAAAAAACATTTCCTTGTGTTTTCACTTTCTAGTTAACAGAACTTTTTACAGATTTCTACTGTAGTTCAAACCCTATGTGCTTGAATGCTTAGAATCCACTCTCAAGATGGTAGAATGAGGGAAGCAAAGCAGAAACTGAACTTGGGGACACTGCTGTGCCTTCCTGCATTTTGTACAGCAAACACTGAATCATGCCTGTTTACCCATAGCATATGGGCTTCAGTACCAAGTGAATCTGCCACTGACAAGTGAGTTTCTTACATTTGCTTCAAACAATCTCATTTCCCCTCAACTTGGTAAGCACATGGTCTAAGGATTCTTATACCCAAACTTCAAAAATGATTTCCAGTAAACAAGAGACTCCTTCTGAAATCATGATGGGATTTTATGTAAAGACATAGTCTGATCCAGACCCAGGCAATCATGAGCTGACAGGGGCGGAGATTGCTTGTGCTGATAGAAACACCTTGAAATTGTCAACCAGCAGCAGCATCAAGCAGGGGAGCACAGCATTGAACCCCACATTTCGGTGACGGAATCATCTGGTGGGTTTGGCCTTGGGTTTACTGAGGTGGCTCAGTAAATCTAGGTTGCTACAGTGCAGTGCCAAAGGGATGTCATGTCCATGTTGCATTTATTTGGGGTTATTCTTTTGCAATTGTGAAACCTGTATGCATGAGGTTTCACACCTCTGCCATTGCAGACTCACCCACAGGGATTATTTCCATGACATGTAAAGGGTCAGTTTATTTACACAACATGCAGAATGCTGTTCTCAGCCTTGTATTTCTCACACTTGTGCATTTTCAATCATTTCTTCAAAAGGAAGCTAAATGATTTTGTTTGAGCAAACTTCAATTGTGTTGATGTGCTTCTGTGTGATGTCCTTGCTGACAGACCTGAAAAGGAAGTGAGGTGGACCTGCTGGGGGTTCAGCTCCAGAGGGATACTCTGCTCAGCTGTGTCAGTCAGAGCTGCCCCTCACCTGACTGGCCACTCTGAAATCCAAATGCCCTTGATCGGGGTTGCCCCTGGTGTTGGGAAGCACTGGTTTGCAGTGTAGACTCCTAGCGCACTGGTTAGCCCATGAAAAAGCTTGCTGTGCTATGAGTTTTTCACCCCTAGACCTGCACCTCTATGGCCCTGGCCAGAGTTTCCCCCAACAATCATGAACGACATCCTCCAAACAGCTTTCCTGTGCATGCCCTATGTGAAGGCTAAGGAGGGTCCCAGTTCCTTCCTGCTTCAAACAGTACTGTGAATCAAATTCTTGAAAAGAAATCTTGAAAATTTTTGTAGCATTCTGTGTTGGAGAAACCTTTCTTTTAGTCCTGTGAGGTCTAAGGATGGCTCCGAATATAGCTGTGATGGGAACTGCGGGACGGGACTCTGCTCTGTCCCCAATATTATCTCCCGTGCTGTTCAGCTCCTGCCTTAAAATGTACCGTTGGATGGGGACACAGCACATCTCAGTGATTTGTGCCTGCGTGAATCAACTTTGGGAGGCTGAATGTTTTCTGCAGCTGTTGGCCACAGGTGGTGGTTTTGAATTACAAGACTTTCTCACTTCTCTCACAAAATGGACTGGTGAGACCTCTTTTAATTGGGTAATTCAAACCCTGTGAAGGTGACGCTATTTCATCATCAATCACAGCACTAAACAATGAACCAATCACAGATGCTAGGTTTAGCTGCCTCTGTGAATTCATGAGGCTTTCGGGGACACCCAGACACAAACCATAACACCTTTGAAAGTAAATCCTCTGAAGATGCCCATGCTCTGGACTAGAAGATAATTCCTTGCCTTAGTCCAGGGTTTATCTTATTTTATTTTATTTTATTAATTTGTTTTTTGAGACTCTCACTGTGTAGTTCAGGCTGGGCTTCAATTCACTATGTAAATTAGGCTGACCTAGAACTTGCAACAATCTTCCTGCCTCAGCTTCCTAAGTGCCAGGATTACCTACAGGTACCATCACACCCAGCTATTGTTTGTTAAGCTGTATTCATTGATTTACTGGAGACTATTCAATTTAGTTACATTTGTTATACTTCAGTATACAAAAATGCTAAGAAATGTAATAAAATTTCAGCCCAATGTAAACAACTTAGCAACTTAGCAAGGCCCTGTCTGGGAATAAATTATGATTAAAGGAGCAAGGAACTGGATTCAGTCTTCAGCGCAGCAAAAAGTAAATAAATCTATAAATAAATACAACTTCTTATAAAATAATCTATAAATAAATACAACTGCTTAGAAATAAATCTATAAATAAACACAATTGCTTATTAATAAATCTATAGGTAAATAAATCTTTTGTGGGTAGCTCAGATGAGAAGTGTTTTAAAAGCAAATTTATTTCATTATATTGACATACAATGAACTTACAGGTTTAAACTACAAAATTTGATGAATCTTGACATGGACCAGGGATATAGCTCAGTGGCAAAGTGCTCCCTGGCAAGCACAGGGTCCTGAATTTGGTTCCTGGTACCAAAATAAACAAAAGTAAACCTAAAAACAAACAAAAAAATCCTCTAGGAATCTTGTCATACATGAGCCCCTTGAAAATAGTCACCAAAGTGGTGATGTATACGTCACCTTCACATATTCCTTATGGCTCCTTATAATTGCTTCCTTCCATCCTAAGCAATGTGTCTACCTTTTGTCTCTGGGAAACACTTTTTATTTCCCAGAGGTGACAGGTCTGTAATCACACAGGAGGCAGGGTGTTTTGTTTTTGTTTTTGTTTTGTGGGGAGCTGGTAGGGTTTATTCAATCCTCATAGCCATGTTAGGTTTCCTAAGAGCTGCTCCTTGTCAGTGGCTGAGCCATCCCATCCCACTGTGTGGATGAACCACAGATCCTCACGTGTCCATCAGCTGAGGCCTTTTTTGGTGTTTCCAGTTTTGATCTCAGAAATAAAGTTTCAGTAGTCATTCTTGTGTTTGTATAGCTATAGCACTGATTTCCAAGGGGAAGATACTTAGTGTGAGGTTGAATATTTCAAGTCTTGCATATTTAACTCAGAAATTGTTTAACTGTCTTTCAAGTAGTTGTTCAAAGCAAAGTAAAGATTTCTGGCTCTTCCTGTGAGTATTTTTATACCCTGTTCTTTTTAAAACTCTTGTTCATTTATTTTTCAGTCATTTTCAGTTCATTTTATAAAATTTACCTAAGGAAAGTTTATTTCTATAACATAAAATTCAGCATTTTTTGACTTTGGATAGAATTTTAAAGGTGGAAAATACCCAAAATACTGTATATATGCACGTGTGTAAATCACCTATAATTTTAACATCACAATACTTCTGCTATGTGATGATTATTATTTTCAACTTTATGGGCTTGAGAGCTGTGCAAGAGATTAGTAAAGTGTATTTATGGGTTTGTTGTACTCTAAGAAAATAGCTTCGTTATATGTGTATTATTACAAACCTGTAAAGTGGCTTACTAAATGTGTTTTTTTATCCTTTTTCCCTAACTGATATGTTGTGACCTAATTGATATGTTTAGCAATACTCTCCTCTGTAAATAATTGCAAGAATTTCCCTTAATTGAGATGTTAACCAGAGCGGCCCTCTACAAACAAGAAGAGTGGTGCTAAAACAAGCTAACTAGGGTTGTTAATCACTGTTAGGCGCCTCTATTCTTCACTAAGGAGCTAAAGAAGACTAGGAGACCCACTAATTTACACATTGTTTAAAGTAACCTGCTTGTGTGCAGAGAGATTTGTGTATGAGTTTAACCCTTTACCCTGACCTTGACACATAACCGCCGTTTTCTGTTCTGTATGTCGCCTTATTGCCTTCCTCTCCCCTCACCTATCTATCTAGGCCATAATGAATTTGGGTTTCTGGTGACCTCTCCCCGACCCGGTGATGATCTGTCATAAAATGAGCCTGCCCCAATTTTATGAACTGCTTAGCTTAAAAGAAATTACTAGGTAATACTATGGCCCAAACCCCGATCGGTGCTTTCCTTTGGTTCTGTATGTATCAAATGAGTTAGATATCAGATCTTTGTAAAACTCCAGTTCCAGTGTCTCATAACTCGTGACTCCTTTGCACTCACTAGCGAAGACGAACTGTCCTGAGATAATTAACTTCCCCACTTTCTTCTCCAAATATTGCTGCAGATGTGCCACTCCGAGATAATGTCAGTCTGTAGGATGGGAGTAATTTGAGAAACACCAGGGAACTCCCGAGATTGTCAGAGCTAAGTGGACAGCAATACAGATTCCAGACTCGGGTCAACAAGTTTGATGGCTCTGCAGGTTTCTTTGTCTCCCCCAACCCTTTTCCTCCAGCCTCTTTTTAAAGTCCTCCCTTCAGTCTCTGGGGGACAGTCTCCAAATTGGCTCTCGGAGACTGGTCGCCAGGCCTGGAAATAAAGCCTTTGCCACCTAAGTTTTCGGTCTCTTGCCTCCTTGGATTTTATACAGGGGCCCAAGTTATAATAGGTTCATCTGTATGGGTCATGAAGGAATGATGCTAGGTACTCCATCTGGTCTGTAGCTCCTTCCTCCCTGGCACTGTCCCTCTACTCTGCTGGCCACCATGGACTGCTTAGAGCACTATACAAGAATGTAAATATGAGATAACAAACTGTAAGAATTATACAACAAAAACAGTGGTTCTCTACTCTGCTCCACACTGACTACCACTGTTGCTGATGTCTTGAACATGTACATTCTCTAACCTTGGGACATCATCCAAAAAAATCTTCCTTGAGTTCCCAAAGCAAGGCAACAAGTGTTCCCACAGTGCCTATGAACAGCCCATGTAACCTTCAGCCAATTCTTCTTCATTTCCAAGGAGAACATGGCCCTTTTGTGTTCTCCCCATGACTCTACAGATGGCCATTCTAATCCTACTTTATAAATCCTTTATGTGAGACACATACACACATACACACACATACACAAATTAAATCTGACCTTCTGGTGAACCCTGACACAAACTGCCTCTAGCTACCTGTGCAACCTCCCATGAACAATTTCATGCCTCACTCGTGTGAAAAATCCATGTAGCAGTGCTGTGCAAAGCATGGGTTAGTTAAGAGAGGTGTTGATATGAGGCCCACTGGGTTAAAATTCTGTCAACTCGTTTGTCATTGGAAAAGGCATTAAATGTTGGTGTCTTGGCTTGCACAGCTATGAAAATGAAGATAATTCCTAACTCCTACTCTTGTAAGAATTAACATATGTAAAGCACCTCAGAGAGGCCCTAGCCTTACACCTGTAAGTGTTACATATGCTTGTTAGTATTTTTATATTAACATGTAAACATATATTTAAGTTATGAAGACATCAGATGACGGGTACCGAAAGCACTCATTTCTCTGTAATAAAAGAAGGGCAACAGCACAAATAACAAACCAGAATGGGCAACTTAGTGAATCTTATTGCCTTCAAAGTAGTTGCCTATACCCTCAAACTTGATACTATCATACAGAATGGAACAGAGTCTAATTTGTCAAAACAAGATCGTGGGAGTATTACAGGACTTCAAACCAGGTTAATAGGAAATCAAAAAGAGTTACTATTATATATCCTGCTGTTTTTTTAAATTTTTCCCCTTAATTAAAACAAGCATAAGATAATGAAATAATTTTTTTAAAGAATAAGGGAGAGATTGAGATAAAACAGGACATAACAATATAACAATACAGGTCAAACCATGATTGTTTCAGCAATCTAGTTCTTCACCACCAAATAAACCGACTTAATAGTAGTTACCATAGTGTCTGTCTTTTTCCTTGAAATATTTGCATAAAATTTCATATGCTATAGCTTCAAATATTTCCATATCAAGAAGCCCAGAATAAAGCCTTTATAATTAATAAGTGAAAACTTTATAAGGCTCCAAGACCACATAATGGGGAATCATGATTACCACATACTTTTATATATTTGAATCATTACTTACATTAGGGAAACTATTTGGTATTCACACATGCGATATTGATTTATTTCACATGAGTATGGTCTCAAGCTGCGCCCATTTATTGATAAATATCTCAATGTGATCCTTCTTTATAGCTGAATAATACTCCATTGTATAGAAATACCACAACTTTTTTATCCATTCCTCAGTTGATGGACACTTGGGTTGTTTCCAAGATCTGGCGATTACAAATTGTGCTGCTATAAACATAGGTGCACATATATCACTGTTGTATGATGCTTTCAGTTCTTCTGGGAATATGCCTAGAAGTGGAATAGCTGGAATAAATGGGATTTCCAATCCCAAATTTTTGAGAAATATCCAGACTGACCTCCACAAAGGCTGCACCAGTCTACACTCCCACCAACAGTGCAGGTGAGTTCCTTTTTCCCCACAGCCTCTCCAGCATTTGTTGTTGTTGGTTTTCTTGATCCTGGCCATTCTTTCAGGAGTGAGATGGTATCTCAGTGTGGTTTTAATTTGCATTTCTCTAATGACCAATGATGATGAACATTTTTTCATGTATTTATTTGCCATTTGCATTTCTTCATCTGAGAATTGCGTATTCATCTCAGATGCCCATTTTTGGATTGGATCTTTGAATTTTGGAGGTCTGACTTTTTTTTAATTCTTTATATGTTTTAGACAAGAGTCCCTTGTCTGAGAGAGAGTTCACTAAAATCTTTTCCCAGTTTGTGGGTTTTCTTTTCACTATGCTGGAGATTTCTTTTGACATGCAGAAACTTTTTAATACGAAGTGGTCCCAGTTATTGATTCTGGGAAGTATTTCCTGTGCAGTTTGAGTCCTGTTCATGAATTTTCTACCTACTCCTATGTCTCCAAGGTTTCTACCCAATTTGTCTTCCAATAGATTTAGTGTTTCTGTTTTAATATTCAGATCTTTGACCCATTTAGATTTTAATTTAGTACATGGTGATAGACATGGGTCTAGCTTTAGTTTTCGGCAAGTGGAGCCCAGTTTTTCCAGCACCATTTATTAAATAGACTGTCGTTCTTGAATGAACCTGCTTGGCTCCTTTATCAAAGATAAGGTGGTTGAGTATGTTTGTAGTTGTGTTTGTATCTTCTAATCTATTCCATTGATCTTCGGCTCTGTTTTGATTCCAATACCATGTTGATTTTACTACTGTTGCTTTGTAGTATAACTTCAAGTCAGGGACTGTGATGCCTCCTGCTTTGTCTTTGCTGCTTAGAATTGCCTTTGCGATTCTTGGTCTCTTCTGATTCCAGATGAAATTTAGGAGTGATTTCTCTAGATCTATAAGGTATGTTGATGGTATTTCTATTGGGGTTGCATTGAGTCTCTATAACAGTTTTTGGAGAATGGGCATCTTCACAATGTTTGTTCTTCCTATCCATGAGCAAGGGATGTCTTTCCATTTTCTGAGATCATCCTCAATTTCCTTTTTCAGTGTATTATAATTTTCACTGTATATGTCTTTCACTTCTTTCATAAGAGTAATTCCTAAATACTTCACTTTTTTTCTTGCTAATGTGAATAGTCCAGTTTCTCTTATTTCCCTCTCTGTGATTTTGTTGTTCGTGTATAGGAATGCTATTGATTTCTGAGTATTGAATTTGTATCCAGCCACATTACTGAATTTATTTATTGTATCTAAGAGTCTTTCAATGGAGTTTAGGGGGTCTTCTATGTAGAGTATCATGTCATCTGCAAACAATGATAATTTAACTTCTTCTTTTCCTATCTTTACCCCTTTTATTTCTCTTTCTTGCCTAATTGCTCTGGCTAGTACTTCCAGTACTACATTAAATAGGAGTGGTGATAAAGGATATCCTTGTCTTGTGCCTGATTTTAAAGTAAAGGCTTTCAATTTTTGGCCATTTAGTATGATGCTGGCTGTTGGTTTGTCATAAATGGCCTTTATTATATTGAGGTAAAGACCATCTATTCCAATTTTCTGTAAAGTTCTTATCATGAATAAATGTAGGACCTTATTAAAAGCTTTTTCTGCATCTATAGTAATGATCATGTGATTTTTATTTTTGGCTTTATTGATATGGTGGATTACATTTATTGATTTGCATATGTTGAACCATCCTTGCATTCCTGGGATGGATCCCACTTGGTCATGGTGTATAATCTTCTTGATGATTTGCTGCAACCTATTTGCCAATATTTTATTGAGGATTTTTGCATCTGTGTTCATTAGGGAGATCAGTCTATAGTTGTCTTTTTTAGTTGGATCTTTCTCAAGTTTTGGTCCTAGAGTAATATTTGCTTCCAGGAATGCCTTAGGAAGGATTGCTTCCCTTTCAATTTCATTGAATAGTTTGAGGAGTGTTGGCATTAGGTCTTCTTTGTATTTCTTGTAGAATTCTGCAGTGAATCCATCTGGGCCTGGGCTCTTCTTGGTGGGTAAGGACTTAATTGCATTTTCAATTTCATTAACAGAGATTGGGTTATTCAACAGTTTTACATCCTTTTGATCTAGCTTTGGTACTTCATATGCTTCTAAGAATCTGTCTATTTCTTCTGTGTTATCAAACTTGTGAGAGTAGAGGTTTTTGAAATAGGTGTTGATGATCTTCTGTATTTCTATTGGGTCTGTAGTGATTTCACCTTTTTCATTTCTTATTGCATGAATTTGAGCTTTTTCTTCCCTTTTTTAAATAAGGTTGGCTAGGGGCTTATCGATTTTATTTTTTCTTTCAAAGAACCAACTCTTTGATTCGTTGATTCTTTGGATTGTTTTCTTAGTCTCTATTGCATTGATTTCTGCTCTGATTTTTATAATTTCCTCTCTTCTTTTGGCTTTGGGCTTGACTTGCTCTTCTTTTTCTAGCTGTTTGAGGTATAGCATCAAGTTATTTATTTGTATTTGTTCTGTTTTCCTGATGTGGGAACTCAGTGCAATAAATTTTCCTCTCAGGATGGCTTTCATTGCATCCCACAGATTCTGCTAAGTTGTATCTGCATTTTCATTTTCTTTTAGGTATTGTTTTATTTCTTCTTTAATTTCTTCTGTGACCCACTGATTACTCAAGAGTGTGTTATTCAGTTTCCATGTGTTTGCGGGATTTTTTCAGTATCTTTTATCATTAATTTCTAATTTCAGATTGCTATGATCTGATAACATGCAAGGGATGATTTCAACTCTTTTGCATTTGTTTAAATATGTTCTGTGAGCTAATATATGGTCTATTTTAGAGAATCATCCATGTACTGCTGAGAAGAATGTGTATTCTGATGTTGTTGGGTGGAACATTCTGTATATGTCTATCAAACCCATTTGTTCACAGGTGTTATTCAGTTCTGTTATTTCTTTGCTCATTCTCTGTCTGGTTGATCTGTCCCTTGGTGTCAATGGCGTATTAAGGTCTCCTGTTACAATTGTGTTACTGATAATTTGAGTTTTCATTTCTGTTAATAATTGTTTTATATAACTGTGTGCTCTGGAGTTTGGTGTGTATATATTTAAGATAGTTATCTCTTCCTCTTGGAGTTTTCCCCTTATGAGTATGTAGTGACCTTCTTTGTCCTTTATGGTCATTGTTGGTTTAAAGTTCACATTGTCTGCAAACAGAATGGCTACTCGTGCCTTTTTTTGGATTCCTGCTGCATGAAGAATTGTTTTCCATCCTTTGGCTTTCAGTCTGTCAGTATCCTTCTAGGTTAGATGGGGTTCCTGTAAACAGCATATGGTTGGATTTTGTTTCTTGATCCATTCTGCTAGTCTGTTTCTTTTGATTGGTGCATTGAGACCATTTACATTAATGGTTATTACTGTTAAATGCTGGTTTATTGTTGGAATGTTATCTCTCTGCTGTTGCATCTTTATCTTTCTGTTCTGTTTAACTATTTGTTTTGCTTAGTGGTTTTTTCCTTTGTGTATCTAAACTGTTTTTCAATATTTTTTGCAGGGTTGCTTTGGTGTTCATGAAGTTCTTCAGCTGTTCTTTGTCATGGAAGTATTGTATTTCACCATCAATTTTGAATGATAGTTTTTCAGGATATATCAGACTAGGTTGGAAATCATTTTGCTTTAGGATCTGGAATACTTCACTCCATGCTCTTCTTGACTTTATTGTTTGTCATGAGAAGTCTGCTGTGATTCTGATAGGTTTGCTTTTATAAGTGATCTACTTTGAAGACAATAAGATTCACTAAGATACTCATTCTGGTTTGACTATTGTCTTCTTTGGAAGTCCTGTAATGTTTACAATGCCTAAGTTTTATTGGTCTTGTTCTCTACTGTTTTGTCCAACTTTATAATATTTAATGAGATAGACAATTCTTTTTAAGGAAACAAGGGACAATGTTGATAACCATTGTTGATAAACGTGTACTCTGTTCTACACCATGTGCTATGTCTATCCTTGGTATTGACTGACAGCTTTGTTTTGCCATATTTGATTGTATTCTTCCCCCCCCCCAAAAAAGTAATAAGCACTAAGGAGTAATAAAATCCAAAATGTGTAAATTTTGTTGTAAAAAAGAGAGGAAAAAAAAAAAAGAAAAAGAGCTCTAACGGATATAACAGCAAGTGTGTTTAGGGGTGTTAAATAGCTGACTATATCAATGTTTTTGGATCATTGAACACAGCTGTTTGCAGTCTCCCTGTTTGAATGTCCACCTTGTATTCTTTGATACTGTGATTTGAGGAACTATTTTCAAGATGATAATATGTAATCTACTAACAGGTGATTTCTTACTGTTATGGTTTTTTTGTTTTGTTTTGTTTTGTTTTTTGTAGTTCTGTATTATGTGTACCCTTACACCGCTTTGGTTTGTTTTGTGTTTTTCTCTTTTTCCTCTTAAATAAAAAAAAATAAGTCATCTGTCTTTTCTCTCTGACAGCTTTTAATAATCTATTCTTGTGTTGGATTTCTGGCATGGTGATTATTATATGTCTGGGTGTAGTTTTATTTTGGTTATGACTATTTGGAGTTCTATATGCTTCACTGATCCTGATGTCAGTTTCTGATCTCATGCTTGGGAAATTTTCAGCTATTACTTCTCTAAATATCCTCTTGACATCCTTTATGTTGTCTCCTTCTTTTTCATTAATTCCTATCATTCTTATGTTATTCTTCTTTGCATCATCTTGCAGTTGTTGAATTGTTGTTTCCTGATTCCTTGTTATTTTTAAAAGATCTTTCCTTTCCTGCTCACTAGCTGCAATCCTGTCTTCAAGGTCTGAAATTCTATCTTCACTTTCATTAAGGTGGTTTTTACAACTTTCAGTGGAGTTTTTTATTTCCTGTATATCTTGTGCATCTGCATTATGTATTCTGTTTGTTTCTTATATTGCTCATCTAGGGATTCTATCTTTTTGTTTAGTTCCTGCAATTTTTTATCTGTGTTTTCTTTAGATATATTCAGAATCTTTTTCATTTCTTTTATCATTTCTTCCTTTATCTGGGACATTATTTCGAGTTTGAATTTCTTTAAAGCTTCCTGGAGTTGCTTGTCAATTTCAGTAGCTATTGTGTCTGATATTTGAGGCGGATGGGATATATTTTCTTCTATATACATTTCTCCTAGGGTTTCTTGAGATGGGCTGGAGGTTTGAGGTTGTAATTTGGTCTTTCATTTTGTCATTTTCCTATATTTCTGTGTTTCAAGTGTTATATGAAAGCTTCCTCAGGATCTGTTGAAAATCCCCCTCTATGTTTGCAGCTACTGAGACTGGCACCACGCTACCCCAAGCCTCTGGGCCTGCAGAACCAATGGTCCTCCTCTGCCTGCTCAGAACTCCACAGTTTCAGACACGCTGGGCCTCAGGGACACTGTGCACTCACCTGCCCCTTGGAAGCTCCACAGCTCTCCAATCACAGCCGGGTTAGGGTACTCACCACAGGCCGCAGTGCCTCAGGAACCTGCGATCCCTCCCTGCTTGCAGAGATATCCACAGTCCTCCAGACACATGGAGAGGCCGATGCAGGCACCACAGATCTGCCCAGCCCCTCCTCTGCACACCGATGGCTAGGCACGGCACCGAAACAGGCTGGGCTCTGGGGATAGTGTGGGCCTGCCCACCTGTCAGAAGCTCAGCAGTTCTCCAAGTGCGGTATCACTGGATTTGAAACCTGTATGGTGCCTACAATTTCCTTGCCTTCACAACAGCCCTCCTCTCTCGGCTTCTTGAGTCTTGGGATTATAAATATGCACCAACTCTGCTTTTGATTCAGATTTTTATGAGAGAATTTAAGATATCCCAGGCCGTGAGTCTCAATCTTCCTTTGAGAAATATATGTATGAATTTTTTGGATCATACTTTTATCACTTGGCCACTCAGCAGTTATCCCCTAACATCACCTGGGAAGCACATTTATTTATGCACTGACTATAGTGAGTGTCACCGGGGCAGTTGTCATTTTAACCAGTTGATTCTTGTATTGAACACATTACAATAGTCACTTTTATATTTGTTGTTATTCTAGAAAAACTAACAAATATATACAATTTTAATTATCTTTTATTTAAATAATTGCACTGGTAAGAACTTACATATAAAGCCTTAGTCTAAGTGTGATTCCTTTAGTCCCAGCATCAGCAGAGGATGAGGTGGAACAATCATGGCTCTGAAGCTGACTTTGGGAGACAATTTTGCTAGATGATTTAGCAGAATGTGTGGTAGTTGTTTTTATACCTGCATTTGAAGTTTAAGGAAACAGGTACGTTTAGGTCAAGAATATAAATGTGGGATAGGATAGCTGAATCATGAAAATCATGATTTCTTTTTTTGGGGGGGCCCAGGAAATGTGCGTTTCATGGTAATTTGTGCAGCAGTCTTAAATAGGCCTGTATTAGAGTAAAACATAATGAAACAGGAATGAACCAGGCATTCTAGGTTCTGAAAGTAGAGGCATTATCAAAACTTTTTTACTCAATGCTACTGCTGGTGCTTTTTATAGAAAATAAGATAGGGCAACAGAACATGAAAAATGATTATATAATAATGTAGTATTTGTGCACAAATGAAGAAGCCAAAAAAGAAACAAACCAAAGAAAAAGTCAAATAAAAAAGGATGAAGAAACAATCTACAGGGTAGTAGAAGATTGCATGTTACTCCCTGACAGCTAACATGTAAATCCAATAAAAATGTGAAATGAATACACACTTTTCAAAACAGGTATAAATTGTCAAGAAATACCTGAAGAACTATTGAGCATTTATGCACAATAGAGAAATGCAGATCAGTACACCATCTCATTGCAGAGACAAATCACTGCAAGATAAAAAGAACAATCATGAGATGGCAGGGGAAAAGAAATTATTTAACTTTGTTGGTGGAAATGTAGGCAAGTACTTCAACCACTACTGAAGTCAGTGTTCAAAGTATTCAAATGACTAAACATAGTAAGTCCACTAAGTGCAATGATTCCTTTAATGGGTCTCAGACTCAAAGATCTAAGGACCCATTGCAGTGATTCATGCATATTACTGTTTACTGCAGCAATAGTCACTTTTCTGTGGAGAGCAACAACAAGCACTGCTCCATCACCACCAAATGCCAATGATAAACAACAAATACTCATCAGTGTACTATGTTTAGTAAATGATATGGTATTTTATTATGAATTGGGATCTAAGTTAGGTTTTCATAGTGTGATAAGCATGATATAAGCATGATAGTCATGCTAATGTAACAAGGCCATCACTATTACACTCTTGTGTTAATTATATTTGAACTGTTTTTCTTTTGGTGGCAACATCTTGCTATGAAGTTCAGGTTGGATTTTAGATCACTTTATAACCCAGAGTGGTCTCAAACAATTCTCCTGCTTCAGCCTCTCAAGTGCTTGGTTACACATCCATGCCATCAGGCCCAGTTTAGATTTGGTATGTTAACTTCATATACAGTATTTTTTTAAAATTTCAACTGTTTTGGTTGTTAAAGTATTTCCACATTTTACCTCCAGCATCTATAACCACTGTGACCTTATTGAAGTGGTGATGTACATACCACCATCCTCATGACATTGTCCCATGGGTCCAGTGCTGTCAGTGTACTGCAGTGAGACTTATGTGTTCAAATGTATATAACTGCTTGTTTTTCTACTTTCTTTCAAAAAGATTTTAAAATTGCCTTATATAATCAATAACCTTGTCTACAGTTTGATGCACATGCCCACAGTTAAGTAGAGTGCAGCACACACACAGGAAAGAGACCACATAGTTCCCGTGAGAGGTTTGTCAAGGCACATGAGAAGACAACTCTGTGGAAGTATGTGTTCCTAATTATTTGCCTCAGGTTTTCTCATTGTTGTTTGTGGGAGGTGTACCAGATGACTACTTTACGATATGGAGTTATAAAGTGTCCTTTTTTTTTGTACAGAGGATCAAACTCATGACTTTGAGCTTGCTAAGCAGATGCTTATGGCACTGAGATCAATCCTCAGCACTTACAAAGTCTGTTTTGGAATTTAAGTATCTGAAGAACTGCATTGGTGGTGTGGCCCACTTAGTAATGTCAACTTGGATCACCCAGTGAACTGAGGCACCATTGTTTTGGGCATAGAGCATCCATTGAAGGATTGTTGCAAACATCATCAAAGGAGAAATGTAGGGGAAGGTGCTGGGTTGTTGATTCTCATGGAGAAGCTGGTATCACAGTTTTCCAGATATGAACAAGGACATCATCATCATCAGAGGAGGAGGAGCACAGTAATTCATTAGTACTAGGCATGGCTACTGTTTTCTTTTGCAGATCTAAGGCCCTCATCCTGAGCTTTTTGTCTTGGCTCCAGTATTGATCACTCAGGCTAATGGCACATATGCTGTGCCCAAGTGCACAGACTTTGTAGGTTCCAACAATGAACTTTGACACTTCCTGGTAAACAACTTTGATAGAGACTTGCATGAGACATTGGGAGTGCCTCTAGGTCTGCAGGGAAACTTGTGTTGGTTCTTGCCATGGGCTCTAAGTGTTCAGCAGGACTTAAGAAGTATATTGTCATAGGATTCAGATTGTCAGCTGGATTCTTTAGGTATGTAGTATGTGGTCAGATCCACACCTCTCTAAATCTCACTTTTTGGGAGTGAATATTTTAATATAATCTTATTAATTATAAGTTGCATATTAAATCTCTTTCCTTGCAAACCCTGACTACAATAGATGGGAAAGGGTAAGAGGTGACATTTTTCAGACATGACAAAGTTCTTTAGTTAGCTAATGCTCCATGCCACTTTTCTCATGTGGAGAAGCCCAGCTATATCAGTAGCTTGGCTTTGAAGGCTGTTGATAGATTCTCTACAGATATTAAGGCATTACATTCTGTGTTGCATGATCAAGAAACACATGGGGTAGGAACCTCCATGGTGCTTCCTGTCACCTGAACCTAGCCTTGTAGCCTATACTGTCTGGCCTCTGTGTACTTGAATTGCCAATAAAAGATGCAGTCATTTTATATTGACAAATAATTTGCAAGTATTGGCATGTTATTTCTTGCTGTTGTATCTTTAACTTTCATGACAAAGAACATCTAAGAAATTTATGACTACCAAGCCAACCCTGCAAAGAATAATGAAAGACAGTTTTGATATTCATAGAATAAAACTGCTAAGTAAGGCAGATAATTAACCAGTATGGAAAGATAACGTGTCAACAATAAACCAATATATAACAGTTATAAACATTAATGTGAATGGGCTCAATTCACCAATTAAAAGAAACAGACTGGTAGAATGGATCAAGAAACGATGGCCAATCACATGCTGTCTACAAGAAACCCACCTAACCCAAAGTGAAACTCACAGACTGAAAGTCAAAGGATGGAAAACAATATATCATGCAACAGGAAGTGAAAAAAAGAAAAAACAAGGGTAGTTATTTTGTTTGCAGACAATGTGAACTTCAAACCAGGAATGATTCTAAGACATAAAGAAGGTCACTACATACTGGTTAGGGGAAAACTTCAAGAGGAAGAGATAACTATCTTAAATATATATGCACCACATTCCAGAACACAAAGTTATCCAAAGCAATTATATATAGAAATGAAAAATCAAATAAGCAATAACTCAGTTCTAACAGGAGAACTTAACACACCATGGACACCAAGAGACAGATAAACCAGGCAAAAATCAGCAAAGAAATAACAGGACTAAATCACACGTTTAAACTAAGGGACCTGATGGACATATACAGAGTGTTCCACACAACAAAATCAGGATACATATTCTTCTCAGCATTACGTGGGATATTCTCTAAAATAGCCCATATACTAGGCCACAGAACATTTTTAAATAAATGCAAAAGGTTTTAAATTATCTCATGCATTTTATAGGATCATAGAACCATGAATCTAGTAACTAATGATAAAAGAAACTGCAAAAATCACACAAACACATGGAAATTAAATAACACACTCTTGAGCAATCTGAGGGTCACAGGGGAAATTAAAGAACAAATTAAATGATATCTAAAAGCAAACAAAAATACACATACAACTTACTGGAATGTGTAGAATGCAATAAAGCAGCCCTCAGAGGATAATTCATTGCACTGACTTCCTACATCAGGAAAACAGAATGAATACAAAGAAAGAACCTGATGCTACACCTCAAATATCTAGAAAGACAAGAGCAAGTGAAGCCCAAAGTCAAAAGAAGGGAGGAAATTATAAAAATCAGAGCAGAAATTAATGCAATAGATACTAAGATCACAATCTAAAGAATCAATGAATGAAAGTGTTGGTTCTGTGAAAGAATAACTAAAATTGATAATCACCTAACCTACCCTATTTTAAAAAGGGAAGAAAATGCTCAAATTCATGAAATAAGGAATGCAAATGACAAAATCACGACAAACTATTGGGAAATTCAGAAGATTATCAACACCTATTTGAAAATAATCTACGTTCATTGGTTTAATAATACAAAAGAAATGGACAGATGCCTAGAAATATATGAATTAACAAAGCTCAATCAAGATGATGTAAAACTATTGAATAAATCTGTCTCTATTAAAGAAATTGAAAACATAATAATTCTCCTTACATACAAAGAAGAGCCCAGGCCCAGATAGATTCACTGTGGAATTCTTCAAGATATACAAAGAAATTTATTGCCAGCACTCCTCAAACACTTCAGTGAAATCAAAAGAAAATCAATTCTTTCTTAATCATTCCTGGAAGTAATAATATTCTAGTTGCAAAACCTGTGAAAGACCCAACTAAAAAAGAGAACTACAGGCCAATCTGCCTAATGAACACAGATACAAAAATCCTCAATAAAATATTGGCAAACAGGAAGCAGCAAATCATCAGGATGATACACCACAAACAGGTGCCATTCATCCCAGTCATGCAGGGATGTTTCACTATATGTAAATCAATCAATGAAATCCACCATATCAATAAAACCAAAGGTAAGAATCACGTGAGCATTTCTATTGATGTAGAAAAACTTTCCATAAGGTGCATCTTCCATTCATGAAAAGAACCTTACAGAAATTTGGAATAGATGATCTTTACCTAAATATGATATAGGTCATCTATGACAAACCAATAGCCAGCATCATATTAAATGGCAAAAAGATTAAGGCCTTAGGTTTCATGCATAGGAAGACTAAATAATGTAAAAATGCACTTTCTCTCAAAAGTGTTATACAAGTTCACTACAATCCCAATGAATATAGCATCAACATACCTCATAAATCTAGAGAAATCACTCCTAAAATTAATCTGGAACCAGAAGAGAACTAGAATAGCAAAAACATTTCTAAGCAGCAAAGGAAAGGCAAGAGGCATCACAATCCTTGAGTTGAACTTATACTACTAAGCAATTATAATAAAATCAACATGGTATTGAAATAAAAACAGATATAAAGATCAGTGGAATAAATTAGAAGATACAACCACAACTACAAACAAACTCAACTATCTTATCTTTGATAAAGGGGCCAAACATGTTCACTGGAA
This sequence comes from Cavia porcellus, assembly GCF_034190915.1. Classification (NCBI taxonomy): domain Eukaryota; kingdom Metazoa; phylum Chordata; class Mammalia; order Rodentia; family Caviidae; genus Cavia; species Cavia porcellus. The sequence goes on from NW_026947515.1 coordinate 9,884,473, forward strand.
GAACCACAGTCTCTTAAGTGAATTGTGCTTGAAAAACTGGCTCACTATAGGCCAAAAACTAAATCTAGACCGATTCCTATCAAAATGTACTAAACTAAAATGTAACTGGATTAAAGATATGAATATTATAACAGAAACACTAAATCTGTTGGAAGATAAATAGGGTACAATTCTTGAAGACATAGGAGTAGGTAGAGAATTCATGAACAGGAATCAAACCCCACAGGAAATACTTCCCAGAATCAATAACTGGGATCACATCTTATTAAAATGTTTGGGCATGTCAAAAGAAATCTCCAGCATAATGAAAAAAAAAAGCAGAAACTGGGAAAAAAATCTTAGTGAACCATCCCTAAGACAAACGATTTCTGTCTAAAACATATCAAATTTTTTTAAACAATCAGACCCCCAATATTCAAAGATCTAATGCAAAAATAGCATTTGAGATGAATGTATAATCCTCAGATGAAGAAATGCAAATGACAAAAAAATACATGAAAAAAACCTTCCTCATCATTACTCATGGGAGAAATTCAAATTAAAACCACACTGAGATTCCATCTCACTCCAGGAAGAATGGCCAGGATCCAGAAAACTACCAACAACAAATGCTGGGGAGGATGTGGAGAAAATGGAACTCTCCTGCACTGTTCTTGGGAGTTTAGACTGGTGAAACCATTATGGAGGTCAGTATGGAGATTTCTCAAAAAGATGGGATAGGAAGTCCCACTTGATCCAGCTATTACACTTCTAGGTATATTCCCAAAAGAAATGAAAGCATCATACCTCAGTGATATATGTACACCCATTTTTATAGCAGCACAATTTTTAATAGCTGGACCTTGGAAATAGCCTAAGTGTCTGTAATCTGAGGAATGGATAAAAATCTGTGGTATTTTAATTCAATGGAGTACTACTCAGCTATAAAAAATGATCACATTGAGATATTTATAAATAAATGGATGCAACTTGAAACCTTACTCATACGTGAAATAAATCAAACTCACATGTATAAATACTGTATACTCTCCCTAGTGTAAGAGCCAGTTAAGAGTACACAAGAGTTTATGGTAATCATGATTCCCCATTACCTTGCTTTGGAGACTTATAATGTTCCCATTCATTAGTTGGAATGGTTTTATCCTGGGTTGTTTGATTTTATTACCTGTGATGGTATGAGCAGCTATTTTTAAGAAAATAAGACATAATAGCCACTGCTAATTTAATATCATCTTGCTTTGAAGTGCTGCCATGCTTTTGTTCTTCTGTTTCCATTGGTTACATCATGTTTTATCTTATTGGATTTTATTATGTGTGATAGTATAAATAAATCTTTTATGAATAATGAGATAATATGATAACAATTTTCCATTTTCTGTAATTTGGTTTTGAATGCCCTGTAATTATTTCATTCTCTTTAATGGTTTTATACTATTTTATTATGTTTGATACTATTGTATATGAAAGTATACTCAACTATTTCAAGGAAAGAGAAATTATCGTAGCTACTGATATATCGGGTTGTCTTGTGGTGAAATACTGTGTTGCTTAAAATTGTTCTGTTCTGAAAAAATATAATTTGCAAGTCTCCCAATCTTTTACTGATTTTGCTGATGTGAAAAAAATGTAGGATGCATAATCTGAGTCCCCAATAATCAATTATTACAACTCTATAGACCTATCTGAACTCATTAAAATTCAACTATAGGCTCCTACTATTCCATCCAGAATTGGCCTTGAATCTAAGTGGTTCTGCAACATTTTACTACACCTCTACAAGCACAACAGGGATAAGAGCCTCTCTTCTTTTTAGTTTACATTTACACAGTATGTAACAATGCCATGTCTCTATGGTCAGCAGACCCTCATGTCTTTGCTTCAAATTACTGTTTCTGCCATCAATACTATATTAACATTGTCTCATTAACCTATTTGTGCTATTCAAACAACTCTAGGTAAAATGCAATTTTATTCTTCAGTTGAGCTAATGAGTTTCACACTGCCTTTTCTCATTTTCTTACAGCATCTTGCACTTTTAATTTTTCCTTATTATCGCCACTATGAGTTTCATACTCACTTGGTCTAAAAATATTATGCATGCTGAGAAACAGTGTTGATGAAAAAAAAGTGTTAGTTTGTCCTCAGCATCTCATGGCTCAGACTGACAAATTCTCTTCTGTTGAGCATGGTGACTAAGCATAAATGGGATGAGATATGGCAAATGTCTATCAGTATTTAGTAAAATTGAAAGGCCATGTCTGGGAGTGAGAGAAAGTGTCAGTGATGAATGAGACCTGAGTGATGTGCATTTGTGATTGATGTAATTATATGCAAAAACGTTGGAGCCATTGAAGCTGAATATACATGCAAGCCTGTGGCATGGCCTGGGCATGATTGAACTGAGAATGAGGAGACATCACAGGGGGCAAGATAGGGCAAAATAGTTTTCTTAAATTAGAATCATTTGTTGCTCTGAGGGATCCTTGAACCCCTACCAATATCCTGTTCAGGTTTCCTCCATTGTCCAGTAAAATCTTTTCTGGTTCTGATTAAATACTTGCTACCCAGCATCATTCAGCCAGGTGGCTAGCAGACTTATGAGCTCTGCCAAGAATTTTAATTCTCCTGCAGCCCTAAAGATTGTGTCACTTGTTTCCTTGTTTTGGGCCTCTCCCATGAATCTGTTTGAGGGGCTGTGGATCCAGGAATGGAACCCAAAATCTTGATGCCTGAACAGGGACTCTACAGTGGAGATGTCTGATGTAGAGTGTAACTTAATTTGCTGAGTTCCTGGGGTGGAATATAGCCAACAAAGCATGTCTATTCCACTTTTTTTGGAAAATCCTTTCATTTTCTTTGAAAACAATCCCTTGACCCATTAAATCATGGAGAATTCTGTGTCTGAAGTGCAACAGAAATATAATGCAAAGTGCATTCCCTTAGGAAGGCGGGCCATGTTACTTCCAAGGATAGTTTGGTGCACCTCTTGTGGGAAATTCATGATCATTCTCCTTCTTATTCTGAGGTTGGTGTGGTCATTGTGGCAGATTGGGAAAAACATATGTAAACTGCAGCATTGAGGAACCTTGAGCTCTGATCTCTGTCTTGTAAACTTGGTATCTTTGCAGGGATGCTGGGACAATTGGCAGGCAGGCACATGGAACAACACATAGTTGGCTTCCCAGTTTTCCTGGATGCCTCACTTGTGCTGCTTCTCATGTCCTCTTGCTGCTGCCTCCAAAATATGCAAACCCCGTAAAACCTCTGGGCAACTCTTCACCTCTTGGACCTCCCAGGCAAAAGATGGCACAAGAAGGTAAACAACATGGCAAATTAATTTCTTGACCTGTTTTGTATCAACAGGAAAAGAGCCCCACTTTGAAAGTTTGCAGTACTCTATTTAAAGAGTTAAAAGGTGCAGGGGGTAATCTCTGTGGCCTAAGTGGCTGCCTGACACCCACAAGGTTGTGAGTTCAATCCCATGTTCCAACAACAAAAGCAAGAAAGATAAAGAGTTTAAAATGGCTGTCAAGGAATATGGATTTAAAAGTACTTTTGTAATTGGCATTACTGAGGGTATCCTTCATGATTTTGAAATGATCCTTTTGGAGTGGAAAGTCTCAGTGTGTACTATTATCACTCCAGCCCAACATCAGGTGTGGCTTAAAAATGTACTGGTGCTGAGGACATGCAAGACATATATAATACGGATTGCTATATTCCTATAGGAGCTGCTGAATTATGAGGGGCAAGAGATTTTTCAGATATTTTTCAACATGTTCATTGCCACCCTCAGGCTATTATCCTCAAATTGCTTTAAAAGCTTGAAAAAGAATCCCTGAAGCAGTGGACACACAAGGTTTTTTAGTACTATTAAACAGGAGGATACTAAATGTTGCCTTGCTTTTATATAAGATTAAATAAAGCTATTGAATGCCAGGTGGAAAACAAGGCAGAAGCCTCTATCTTGTTAAAGCAATTAACATACAAAAATGCAAACCAAGGCTACAAAAATGCATTAAAAGATGTTTCTTTGATACCTGACATTAGCTTGGAATTTCCTGGTATGTTTCAGAAGGTTCCTACTACTTTTCATGATCCTTTACCTCCTTGGAGGTTGGCCAGTTCTTTCCTCTTCACCTGCATCAAAAAAGAGGCACTTTTGTTATCCTTGGCATCATTGATGCGGGCTATTCAGGCATATTGTTGCTTCAATTGTGATCTCTCTTACCCATTCAACTAATTTTTTTTAATCTGTAGCCCAACTAATTGTCTTGCCTTGTCTTCTCTAAAACTTGTGATGTTACTCATGGAAATCAAGCATTTCGCTCTACTGGGGTGGCTACTGCTTTTCCCCTGGGATATGAATGCTGAAGCCTCTCTATAACTATTGACAACCTTTCCTTTTCAGGTTTGCTGCACACTGGAGATGAAGGTTTTGTTTTACTTCACTTGCCTGGCAATACTTTATTTCCCATTGTCAATGCTATTCCCTCTCAGCTCCTGAGGATGTACTGGAACACCTATAGTCCTTGGAATTGATTTAATCAATACTGTCTTATCACTTACCAAGGCTGACTTTTCCTTTTTGCTGTCCTCTGCTGTTCCCTCTGCAAGACTCAGGTCTGGGAATTTAGCTCAGTGGTATGAGTGCCTGCCTTACAAGTGCACAGTTATGAGTTTGATCCCTGGGACCAAAAAAAAAAAAATCAAGGCCTCTGCAAGTGGCTTTGGTTGTCTATGTTAGTTCCATTTCTTTTGATATGCTCCATGATCATTGTTTGCCTCTATTTACCCTACTTCCCTTTTATCTTCAAACTTATTTGGTTAGTAGTCCTTTAAATAGTGCCCTCATTGTCTTCACTGATGGAACACCCCTTCATGAAGCTGTAACATATGTTTTTATAATACTTGGAAATGCTTGTATTCATCACCACAAACCTCTTTTCAATGCAGTGAGAGCTCTGTGTTATCCTTGCTTTGCAAATTTTTTTCATCCCAAGTCCTTAACTTAGTTACTGCCTCTTTATCTGTACATAATGCTATCCCACACTTATCTTCTCTTGTTATCTCTCCTTTAGCAATGTCCCTTTTTTGCATCTACAGGCTCCTCTTTGACTTCACTATGCCCCTCTTTTTCTTTTACATACGGGTAGTCATTAAGCCCTACCTGTTGTGTGATATGATAATTACTGATCAAGCACTGAATATTCTGTTCCCTCTTTTTTTGGGCAGGGTCTTTTCAACACAGTGTTTCTATATGCAGTTCAGGCTGCTCTGAAGAATAATTGTAGTCCACCCTCATTTGATAACACTAAAGAAAGCCCCGCCTTTTTTCAACAATCAGTGTGTTCCTTGCACAAATTGTTTCACATTCCAACTTCTGCAGCTAGAGCTTTCATTTACACTGATTTCCATTGCACTGCCATGCCTCACCCTTTTCCCTGTGATGCTGTCAACTCTCATGGCCTCTGCTCCAATGAACCTTGGTAAACATGCCACACACTGGTCCTTGATTTCTTTTTCACTTCTTCATGTTTCTGTTGATACATTTTCTAGTTTTATTTGTGGTTCACCACTGCATGCTGAATCTGCCCAACATGTAATTCAACATCTCTTGGCCGCATTTGCACTCATGGTTGTATCTTCTTTCCTTAAAACTCACAATGGTCCAGCCTATACCTCACAGGGTTTGCTTTCTTTTGTTCCACATGGAACATTTCTCATGTAACTTGTTTCCCCTATAATGCCACTGGCCAAGCAATCATTGAACAAGCTCATTATACCCTCAAATCTCTTCTCTTGAAACAATTAAAGAAGAATAATGCACTTCCTGCTCAGGTTCTTACTATTCTGTCGATGGTGCTATTTACTTTAAGTCACTTCTCTTTCCCAACAAAGCATTCATCTTTCCCAGTTCAAATATGTTTTTACCAGAATATACCTCTGACAAAGCCTTTTGTATTATACAAAACACCCCCAGACCCTTGTGGGCAGAGGCTCTTGCCCCTGCTGATCTGGGGAAGAGGGGATGTTTCTATGTTATTGCAAAGGTGTTGTGTAGATTTCTGCTTATTCTGTTTGCCCTGCATGAATGCATTGGCACCACAGGCTCCACATCATAATTCCACCACTTTAGCTCTCCCTGATTCAAGTCTCAATTCCTTTTATACAGGATCTCAACTAGTTGGACAAAAAAAATCAAATTACTGGTCAAGAAATTGGTCAGTAATACATCAGTCAGTTGAATTCAAGTTGTAGACTCTAACTTTGTGAGAAGGTATTGTAATTTGGCTTCAGGATATGCTCAAGTTCACTCTGATATTATAAGATGTTTGTCAATCTGTCCATATATGAGTTGTCTGTTTGTTCAGTCAGTTTGTAAGCAGTTTCTGGGAATTGCTGAGCTAGTGGTTGTTCAAACCTGTAAAGCAGAAATAAATTATGCCCTTTCAGGAGCACTCAAGTGTCCCAGAACATCTGGGAACACCCTGAGTGCTGGAGGTGTACAGGTTTTCCAGCACTGGGAGCATGGGGTGTAAGTGATGAGCTAGTTTAACGAAAGGGTATGGTAGAATTACACAAATGGCCTCTGAGGAACTTAAAGTGTTCTCACGGAACCCCACAAGCTTTGTGCTTATTTCTGTGTTTGTTTAAAACAGTGCAGATTGTCTGTCTACGTTTATCCACTTGTCCACTCTGTGAACAGCTGTTCCTTTCATTTTGAGCTCAGTAATCTTTCTCTTTTTCCATACCTGGATCACATAATCAAAGATTTCTTTTGGCAGTGAATTTATAAAGTATGCTTTTATCTTGGTTTCCAGCTGTTCCGAATGTCACAAAGACTGGGTATATGGATGGAATGTGTTGTTATTTATCCTTGACTTGATAGTCTCATTATTTAGAAATGATATTATTAGGATGAATAAACAATGTCTCTTAGGACTGAGATTGCTGGACAAGGCTCTCTGATTGATAAATCATAAACTAGCTGCCGGGTAACATTTTTAACCAGTGCTTGTTTATTATCAAAGGCCTCAATGATCTCCATAGTCTTATAGGAGACACCTTAACTAAAGTTATGAAATGTACTCCAAAATGTTCACATTGGTCACTATCAAGAGAATTAATACATTTTTTGCATTGAAGATGCCTGTGTAAATGTTTCACATGGTTATGACAGTTTCTTGTTGTCAAATTGATGATGTATTTGATATATTCACATTTCTGGAAGCATAGGCCTCCAAGATTGTAAAATTGGGATTGCTTATGGTAGCAGAATTTTTTTCCATGTTCATACCTCTCCTAATACCAAAGACTTGTGAGATTCACATTCCACTAACATCAATAAATTGGTCAATGATACATAAGAGACTTCTTGGGTATTTGATAAGGGTGCTTGATTAAAATGGATATTTTATGTCAAAAGAGAAATTCAGATTATTGCAAAGATGTCATAATACAATAATATGTACGGTTCTGATTTCTGATTTACTATGTAAAATATGTCACTGTTAACACTGTAGGTATTCAAATGTTAAAATATCCATGGATAGTAGAAAATACATTTCACTTAATGTTCTAAGATGTTTCATGTTTAGATAAAATAGTAATGTTAACCTTACTGCCTCTAATGTATTGTATTGTGATCACTCTTTTCTTCTGGATATCCAACAGCTAAGGTTTAGGACCAAAAATGAGAGACACAGATGGGCTAAATGGATAGCCAATATTTTGTCCACAGCACTTCAAGCTTGGAGGAGACTCAGGATGTAAAAGAAATCCTGCTTTCATCATCAGAAGATAAACAGTGAGTACCTAGTATTCTGATCAGGAAGATGATGAGACCACAGAAGAAATTGACCTTTGATGCAAGGTGTGCCTAAGGACAGTCACAAGTCACCAGAAAACTCTCCTAAGTTTTCACAGAAATCAACATGGTCAAGCAATGGCCATGACTCTTCCAGGTGGCGGACACTGACAGAAGAGATATGAGGAGCTATGCATGGTTATAAGAACTGGCCTTGATAGGAAGTAACAAACCAATTGTCCTTAGTGTAATCCTCATGTTAGCTTGTTCTTGAACATTCTGCAGAAAAGTCTGGACTCGGGAGGTATAGTGCAATTCTAGAATATTGTCTGTGGGTGAATCTCGTATCACTAACATCATCTGACAATTGCTATCTATGCTGCTAGCTGACTACCATTATGGATGGATGGACTGTGAGTGGTGGGAGCTCTAACACACCTTCTACATCTTCAGCTGGTCATCCATCTGTGTATCAACCAAACAAAAAGAAGGAATATCTTGAAGTCATTGAAGCTGAATACTCATGCAGGGCTGTGATGTGGCACAGGCATGATTGAACTGAGAATCAAGAGATGCCTCAAGTGGCAAGATAGGCCACAGCTGAGGCCACCTAGACACTTTCTGTGGGATAGTTCTCTGCAGTTACCATCGTCTGTTGCTTGGAGTGGGTCTTGAACCTCTCCCAAGATCCTGTTCAGGTCTCCTCCATTGTTCACGCAATTCCTGCCTGCATGAGGTTGGCCAGCTGGCTAACAGAGTGATGAGCTCTGCCAAGGAGCTCTCCCCTCCTTCATCCCTGAAGACCATGCTGTGTTTCTCATTTCTTAGAGCCATTTTGGTACACCTATTTGGCATCTTGGTTTCTAGGAAAAGACCCCAACATGAAACATAAAATGTATCTGTTTTAAAGACTCAGCACTGAAATCTGGTATTGTTGGATGATGATAGGAACAAGTATCAAACCTGTTTAAGACAATTCACATATACAAAAGCTGTTATATTCCACTGTATTTTTTTTGGTTCACCAATGCCAAATTCTCTTACATGACACAACTTTCCTCAAGACAATTATTTCCACTCCAATCAATGACCTACATATGAATTATTTTCTGTAGCACACACACACAGATATGCAGGTTTTATGATATGTCTCCACTAAGTCATCCTGAAGAAAAAAATAACAATCCAGAGCCATCCCAGGCCTGAGAGGAGAAATAGAAAGCTAATATGCCCCTGCTGTGAGCTGGTGGATGTCATATGGGGAATGGTAGGGGAAACAAACCAATGTGCCCATGTTGTGATTCTGTGGAAGCTATTCTGGTTATCTGAAGAAAAACAAGAAAGTAACTTACACTTCCTGTGAGCTAGCCATTGCATTGGCTGGGAGATGAGCACCACAGTCACCTCCTCCCACCACCAACAGTCTGACTGGTTTAGAGCACATTCTGAGTTGATAGCAATGGAGGTATAAAAAAAACTTAATCCTTGTGTTACTTGATTGGCTTTGCAGCCTAAAGCTAGTATTCTTAAGCATGTATTTAAATTGGGAAATAATGGTAAAAGAAGTTGCAAAAACTGCATAAATATATGGAAATTAAATAACACTCTTCTAGACAACTAATAGGTGACAGATTAAATAAAGGAAGAAACTTAAAAATGCCTAACATGTAAAACCAATAAGAACGTGAAAGGAACACACATATTTCAGAATATGTACAACTTGCCAAGAAATATGTGAAGAACTATTGAGCATTTTTGCACAATAGAGAAATTCAAATAGGGACATTATCTCATTGCAGAGAAAACAAATCACCACAAGATCTAAGGAACGTACATGAGACTGCGGGAGTAAAGAAACTATTTAAACTTGTTGGTGGAAATGTAGGTAAGTAGTTCAACTACTACTGAAGTCTGTTTTTAAAGTATTCAAAAGACTAAAGTTAGTAATTCTCATTAGTGCAGTGCTTCCTTTAGTGGGTCTCTTCCTCAAAGAGTTAAGGACATATTGCAGTGATGCATGCAGATTCCTGATACTGCAGTAATAGTCATTTTTCTGTGGAGAGCAGCAGCAAACACTGCTCCATCACCACCAAATGTCAGTGATGAACAACCAATACTCACCAGTGTACTCCCTTTGGTAAATGGTGTGATATTTTATTGTGAAATGGGCTGTATCATAGGTTTTCCTAGTAGACTATAGGTCAGTATAAACATTATAGTCATGCTAATATCACAAGGCAATCACTAGTACACTATTGTGTTCATTAGATTTGATATATTTATCTTTTTAAGTAAGCATGTTGCTATGAAGTCCAGGCTGGCTTTGAGATCACTTTATAGACCATAGTGCTCTCAAGTCTCCTTCCTCAGTGTCTCAAGTAATGGGCTCCATGCACGAGCCACCAGGCCTAGTTTAGATTTGGTATATTCAGTGTATTCAGGATATTTTACTTCAACTGTTTTTGTTAAAGTATTTCTACATCTTTACCTCCAGCATCTGGAGAAATCTCGGTCTTGTTGAGGTAGTGATGTGCATACCACCAGCCTCGTGACTTTCTCTCCTGGGTTCAGTGCTGTCAGGGTACTGTAGTGAAACATAGGTGTACATAACTGTCTCTTTTTATACATTCCCTAAAAAGATTTTTAAAATTTCCATGGATAATCAGAGGGTCAATAACCCTGACTATAGTTTCATTCAAATGCCCACTGTTATGTAGTGTGTAGGATACACAGATAGAAACATATCACATAGTTCCAGTGAGAGGTTTGTCAAAGCCGATGTGAAGAATACTTTGTGAAGGTTTGTGTTCCTGATTATTTCATTAGAATGAACTTCAGGTTTTCTCACTGTTGTTTATGTCAAGATGACCAGATGACTACTTTAATAGATGACGTGATATAAAGCCTGGTTGGATATTAAGTATCTAAAGAACTGCTCTGGTGCTGTGGCCTGCTTAGTAATGGCCAAATTGGATTACCCAGTGAATGAACTCATCATCGTTTTGGAACAGAACATACATTGATGGATTTTTTACAACAGCATTAGAGGAGAACTAGAGGGAAAGGAGCTGGATGTTGATTCTCATGGAGAAGCTGGCAGCACTGGTTTTCCAGATATGAACTCAGCCATCATCATCATCATCAAAGAAGCTCAGGTCCTCATTATTGCTGTGCATGGCTACTGTTCTCTTTTGCAGATCTCTGGCACTTATCTTGAGCTTCATGCCTTGGCTCCAGTAATGATCACTCAACTTTATGGCATAGATTCTATGACCAAAAGAACAGAGTTTCTAGCTTCCAACACTGAACTTTGAGCCTTTCTTGTGTACAAACTTAACAGAGACTTTCATGACACATTGTAAGTGCCTCTAAGTCTCCAGGTACACTTTTGATTGTTCTTGCCATGGGCTCAAATTCTTCAGCTTTACTTGTGCTGGATATTGTCATAGCATTCAAGTACTCAGTTGGATTTTTTGGTCTGTAGTATCTGAAAAGCTCTACATCTCTCTAAATCTGACATTCTGGCATAAATATTTTTAAACTATCTTATCAATTATAAGTTCCATGTTAAATCTCTTTCCTCACAAACCCTGACTACCACAGATGGGAAAGGATAAGATGTGACATTTTTGAGACAGGAGAAATTTCTTTAGTTACCTAATGTTATATGTCACTTTTCTCTTGGAGAGAAAACCAGCTATATCAATAGCTTGATTTTCAGGACTGTTGATAGCTTCTCCAGCACTATCAAGCCATTACATTGTGTGTTGCATGGGCAAGAAGTAGGTGTCTTCGGAACCTGCATGGTGCTTCCGGTCACATTAACATGAGCCTTTGCAACTTATGCTGTCTGTCCTCTGTGTACCTAAATTTTCACTAAAGGACACACTCACAGAGGCACTCATTTTTTATTGGCAAATAATTTTCAAGTCTCTCAGGTCTTTTACTGATGTTCTGATGTGAAGAAAAATGTAGGATTCACAACCTGAGTTCCCAAAAATAATTATGATAGCAGTATATACATTTCTGAACTCAATTAACATACAAAAATGCAAACCCAGACTACAAAAATGCTTTGAAAGATGTTTCTATGAAACCTGACACTACTTTGGAAATCCCTGGTAAGTTTTATAAGGTCCCTACTACTTTTCATGATCCCCTACCTCCTGGGACAGCTGGCCTGGTTGTTTCCTGTTCACATGCATCAAAATAGCCACTTTTGTGATTCTTGATGTCATTGATGCTGCTTATACAGGCATATTGTTGATTCAATTGTGATCTCTCTTACCCATTCAATTAAATGTTTCTGAATCTGTAGCTCAAATAACTGTCTTGTCTTATTTCTCCTCTAAAGCTTGTCATGTTATTTGTGGAAATCAAGGATTTGACTGCAATTTGTTGTCTGCTGCTATTTCCATAGGAGATGCATGGTGAAGCCTCTCTTTAACTATTGATAACCTTTCCTTTTCATGTTTGCTACTGGAGCTGATGTTTCTCTTTTACTTCACTAACTTGGTGATATTTCATATCCATAGTCAATGCTATTCCCTCTCATCACTTGAGATGTACTGGAACACCTATAGTCCTTAGAATTGATTTAATCACTACTATCTTGCCACTTACCATGGCTTACTTTTCCTTTTTGCTGTCCTCTGCTGTTCCCTCTGCAAACACAGGGCTGTAGAATTAGCTCAGTGGCATGAATGCCTGCCTTGCAAATGCACAATCATGATTTTGATCCATTGATCTTTGAATCCCCACTTTTTAAAAAATTTTATTTAAAAGGAAAAAGAGAAAAAGCAAAACAAAGTGGTGTAAGGGTACAAGTAATACAGACTGAAAAAAAAAACAGTAAGAAATTACCAGTTAATAGATTACACATTATCATCTTAGAGATAGTTGCTCAAGTCACAGTATCAAAGCATACAAAGTGGACATTCAAACAGTGAGACTGTAAACAGTTGTCTTCAATGATCCAACCAAAAACATTAATATGGTCATCTATTTAACACCCCTAAACACACTTGCAGTTGTATCCTTTAGAGCACTTTTTTTCCCTCTCTTTTTTACAACACAATTTACACATTTTGTGTTTTATTACTCCCTAGTTCTTATTACTTTTTTTTGGAAGAGAATAAAGTCAAATATGGCAAAACAAAGCTGTCAGTCAAAACCAAGGATAGACATAGCACATGATGTAAAAACAGAGTACAAGGTTATCAACAATTGTTACCACAATGCCTCTTGCTTCTTTAAAAAGAATTGTCTATCTCATTATGTATAATAAAGTTGAACTAAACAGTAGAGAATAAGACCAATAAATCCTAAACATTGTAAACATTACAGGACTTCCAAAGGAGATAATAGTCAAATCAGAATGGGCATCTTGGTGAATCTTATTGCCTTCTAAGTAGTTGCCTATACCCTTAAACTTAATACTATCATACAGAACGGAACAGAGTCTAATCGGTCAAAACAAGATAGTGGGAGTATTACAGGACTTCAATTTAAGTTAATAGGAAATCAAAAATTTACTATAATATATACTGCTAATTTCTCTTAATTTTTCCCCTTAATAAAAATCATAAAAAATAACTAAATAAATTTTTATTGAATAAGGGAGAGATTGAGATAAAAGAGGACATAGCAACATAACAATACAGGTCAAAGAATGACAGTTTCAGCAACCTAGTGCTTCAGCACCAATAACCTGACTTAATAGTAGTTACCAGTGTCTGGCTTATTCCTTGAAATATTTGAATATAATTTCATATACTGTAGCTTCAAATATTTCCATATCAAGCATTCCATAATAAAGCCATTCCAATTAATAAGTGAAAACTTTGTGAGGCTTCAAGGCCACATAATGGGGAATCATGTGAATCCCCACTTTGTATAATCCACTCTTGTATCTTGAACACTTATTTGTAAGAAAACAATATGTAAACAACCAGTGATTTCTTATAGTTTATTTTGTCTTTGAAAGCATATATCTTTTCTACCTGTTTTTTGTTTTGTTTAATCTATTTTAATAAAAAATAAGAAAAGAAAATCTCTTCTCTTTAAACAATTAAAAAGAAAAATGCAATTCCTGCACAGGTTTTACTATTCTCTTCATGGTGCTATTTACTTTAGGTCAGTTGTCTGTCCCAATGAAGCTGTTTTCTTCCCTGATTCAAATACATTTTTGCCAATATATACCTCTGACAAACCCTTTTGTATGATACAAAACTCCCCAAGACCCTTGTGGGCTAGGGCTAATGCCTCTGTTGATCTGGGGAAGGGGCATCCTCTGTGTTTTTGCTAAGGTCCTGTGTGGATTTCTGCTAATTGTGTTTGCCCTGTATGGAATGAGTTGGCATCACAGGCTACAAAATGCAGTTCCACCATTTCAACTCTCCCTGAATCAGGCCTTTGATCCTTTTTATAAGATCTCTGCTAGTTGGTCTAAAGCAAATCCAATTGGTTGAGTCATAGTTGTAGATTTGAAATTTGTAAGAAGGTATTGTAATTTGGCTTGATTAAGGATATGCTTGAGTGCATTATGATTTTGTAAGATGTGTATCAATCTGTCCATATATCAGTTGCCTGTTTGTCCAGCCAATTTTTAAGCAGTTGCTGAGTTCGTGATTGTTCATACCTGTAAAGAAGAAAGCAAAAATAATCATACAAGTGTGTTCAAGTGGCACAGAACATCTGGGAATCACGCTGAGGGCATGGAATGCTTGAGGAGAAGAGGTCTTCCAGCACTGGGAGCATGGGGTTCAAGAGGGCAGCTAGTTTAACAAAGAGGCATGGTACAAGTACATAAATGGCCTTTGGGGAACTTAAATATTCTCACAGACCCCGACAAGTTGTGTGCTGATTTCAGTGTTTGCTTGAATCCATACTGATCATCTGTCTGTTTGTCCATTTGTCCACTCTGTGAACAGTTGTTCCTTTCATTTTAAACTTAGTGACTTTTCTCTTTTTCCAAGTTTGCATTGTTTGATCAAAGATATGTTTGGGTTGTGAATTTACAATGCATGGTTTCACATCGGTTGACAGCTTCTCGAAATGTCACAAAGACTGGGTATATGAATGCAATATGTTGCTATTCGTCACTGATTCATAGTCTCATTATTTAGAAATGATATTATTAGGATGAATAAACAAAGTCCTGGAGGAGAAAAGATGGTGGATAGGTAACAGCAGGCTACAGAGACTCTCTGAGATGTCAACCTAGATTCCAAAAATAATACAGCATAGTGAGACCCAGGCAGAGCGAGATAGACCCTTCCAAGCCTGGAACAAATTAAGCTGAGAGAAACCATTTAAAAATACAGCCCTAGTGCTTCTACTGAAACAGCTGCAGTCTCGGTGCTGCCACTTGAACTTGCTGTCACTCCTACACTTTATCTCATGCAGCCAAGATTTATGGAACTACACAAAAGCTCATCAGTTTCATCTCACTGGAGATGCATTCTCACTGTGGATGGGAGTCGGTGATCTTAACTGACACCTGAGCTGGCAGGCAACTCTGCATCGACTTGTGGTGAATGACATGAATAAACCCCATCCATAGAGCTCCAAGATGTGACATTCTGGGACAGGGCAAATTGGCAAGAACAAGGGGCTGCAGTGAATTGAGACACTTTCTCTCTCCTCAAGTGGGATTGATGGGGAGCACCTCACCTGTGTCACACCTCAGGCTGAGACCAGTAGGCTAGCCCATACCAGTATTGATGCCTGTCAGTTCACCCTAATGCAGTGAAGTCTTCAGCACTCTGATTAATCCAGAGGGGTGGGCCCAGCATAGGCTTTCCTGGTCTGAATCTACATGGTACACTGCACTGGGTGGGAACATACAATCAGCACTTCAGACAAACTGTAACCAGCAAAGAAAGAACCTGGACCTCCCATATACACCTGTATGGAAGGAACAAAAAATAGTAAGAGGAAGCAACAAGAAAGGGTTCCCATTCTCCAATCATGAGAACATGGATCCAGGAAAGGTAAATGCAAAGGAGAATGAGGACAGCAAACATGCAATATCAGACATGGCCCCAATAGACATAAAGCAATATCTTCAGGAATGCATAGATAATTTGAAAGGTGAAGTATTTAACCTAGTGAAGCAAGATATAAATAGAATAATTTAAGAAATGCTAAACACCTCTCAAGAAAAAACATGGAAAAAGGGAAGAAAACCAAAAATGGGGAGAATTGTTTCATGAGGAAAATAGAGAAAAGATAGAAGAAAGGAAGCTGGTTCAAAGAGACAACCATGAATTTAAAAACTCCTTTGAAAGCTGGTAAAATTGATTGCAAGAAACTAAGGATAGATTATCCAAACTAGAGGATAGGTTTGCACTGTGGGATCAGGAAAGGAAAAAATTTCTTAAAAATAACAAGAAAACAAGTAGTAACAAGACAAAGACTAGATGATGACAAAAGGATGTATAACTTAAGAAGAACAAATGTGAATGAAGAAGCAGAAGTACAAACAAAGGAACTACAAAGGCTATTCACAAAAATAAGGAAAACATCCCAAGCATATGAAAAGGAAAATATACTCAGGTGTATGAGACATACAGAACTCCAGCGACCTAAACCAAAACAGAAATACACATAGGCATATAATAATCAAGATCCAAGAAATCCAATACAAGAACAGAATATTAAAAGCTGTCAGAGACAAGAAACAGATCATTTATAAGGGAAAGTCCATCAGAGTTACATCAGACTTCTCGGCATAAATCATCAAATCGAGAAGAAAATGAAGTGAATCATTCCAAGTCTTGAAAGAAAATAACCTATGGCCCAGATTGATGTATCCTGAAAATTTTTACTAGAAATTAATGGAGTAACAAGATGCTTCTGAGATAAAGAGGAACTGGGAGAATTCACAACCATCAATCCAACCCTACAGAGAATACTATACGACATTTGAAAGAGAGTGAAAATCACCAGTATTTCAGGAGCAGTGGTAGAGAGGCCACAATGAACAGAGCAAAAAGCAAAGTGAAGAAGACAAATAGACAACTGATGACAGAAAAATAGAATAACTGAAATGAGACAGAGAAGGCTGGATATAATTTCTAATTCAGATGTCCTATATACACTAAATTAAGGAAAAATGAGAGAATCACAGGCAGAGTGGATCAAGAAATAGGGCCAAACTAGATGCTTGTTATAGGAACTATATTTGACCTGAAGAAGTGTGTTTGGACTAAAATTGAATATGAGAAAATAGAACTCGATGTGATAGGGTTGAGAGAGTAATAGGGGCAACTGGACCAGTATTTATGGGTAGGTTGGGAAGACAGGCTTTAATAACTAAAGAAATACAACTAGACATCAAGTCCAGGAGTGAGAAAGTTCAGAAACACTTAGATAAATTGCAGGTTGCCCCCCACAATATAAAGCCAAGGGAGTTGGGAAGACCCAAAAATACACAGTACACCCTGGGGGAGTGAAGGGTAAGAATAGTCTTTAAAAACACAGAAGGAGATATTGCTATAAGTGTATCAGGAATTAAAACCCATATTACTTGTACCACTCTGCTTAGATAGAACTTATTCCATCCCACTTTTTATACAAGCACTAGATCTGAAGGCACAGACAGCTATCCCAAAAATATCAGGATATAGCACAGTAATCATCTTTAATTTCCTGTTAACTTAAACCGGATCCCTCTTTAACTTATAGTGTTATATCATTACTGATTTTAGTTAAATCTGATTTGTTTGATTGCTTCTTGTTATTGTCTATTGTATTCAAAACCGTTACGTTGATAGTATTGTCAGAGTGTAGACAACTATACTGAAAATAGCAATGATTCACTATAGTACACATTCTGACTTGATTAATATCTGTTTTTGTGGCTCTACACTATCTACAAAGTTCTATTTCTGTTAATACTGTTATGCACTGATATATTCAATTATACTTTATCTGATGATATAGCCATTTTTATTGATGATAACAAGAGACAACACAGTGACCAAAGTAGAACTCCTTGTACAGCAGTTTTAAATGTCTTATTAGTTTTATGTATCTCTAGGATTATGTTTTGCTCTGTCCTGCTTTGTTCTGTTTCTACGTCTAATATAGAAAGGATAGTAACACATGTTAAGATGCATGCTTCCATAAAACCTATCAACAATTTACAAGAACTTATGACACATGATGAAATGAACAAATACTTTGAAGGAGAAAAAAAGGGACTACAGTATCCAGTGCTGATTCCATAGTGTCATGATGTGAAATCAAGCAATACTATTAATCTTCAATTAGAGTTATTTTAATCTGCTTTGGTTTGTTTAAACTCAACATAAATGAAGATATGGATAAATACATACATGTTTAAGTGTATAAACTTGATTGCCATATTACTTAGTTTTTATTACATAGTTGAACAGAACCATTTGCAGTCTCCCTGTTTGAATTCCCATTTATATGTTCCACTTTTGTATCTTGAACAATTATTTGTAAGAGGACAATATGTAAACACAAACTAGTTATTTATTACTGTATATAGTTTTCTTTGAATGTATGTACTATTTATGCCTGCTTTCTGATTTGTTTTTATTTCTTTAAATAAAAATAAATGTAAAAATATAAATAAATAAACAAAGTCCCTTAGCAGTTAGATTGGTGGACCAAGCTCTGATTGATAAATAAGAAAGCAGCTGTCTGGTAACATTTTAAACCAGTTTCTGTCCATTGATTATAGATCTGAATGATCTCCAGAGCATTATAGGAGACACCTCAAATAAATTTATGAAATGTATTCCTAAATGTTCACATTGGTCATTATCAAATGAAGTAATACATATTTTTGGTTTGATGAGGCCTGTATAAAGTTTCACATGGTTATGACAGTTGATTTTAATCAACTATATGATGTACTGCATACATTCGTAATTCTGGATGCATAAGACTGCATGATTGTAAAGTGGGGGTTACTTATGGTAAAGATTTTTGTCTCATGTGCACACCTTTGCTGATAACAAAGACTTTGTGAGATTCACATTCAACTAAAGATCAATAAGTTGTTCAATAATACACAAAAAACTTCTTGTGTATTAGATAAGGGTGATTGACTAAAAGGGATATTTTATGTCAAAACAGGAATTTAGATTATTACAAGAATCTCATGATTGTCATGATGCAATAATATGTATGGTTCTGATTCCTGATATATTATGTAAAATATGAAACTGTTAATACTGTAGGTATTCAAATGCTAAAATGTCCGTGGATAGAAGAAAATAGGATTCATTTAATGTTCTAAGTTGTTTCATGTTTAGATAAAATAGTAATATTAAACTTACTGCCTCTAATATACTCTATTGTTACCAAAATCTTCTTTTGGATGTTTGACAGCTAAGGTTTGGAAGCCAAAACTGAGAGAAACAGATGGGCTAAATCGATAGCCAATATTTTGGCCCCAGGTCTTGAAGGGTGGTGGAGACCTAGGATATAAAATAACCTCTGATTGCATCATCCTAAGATATTCAGTGAGTCCCTGGTTGTCTCATCAAGAAGATGTTGAGACCACAGATGAAAGTCACCTTCAATGCAAGGTGTGCCTAAGAAGAGTCACCAGGAGAAAAATCTACCAAGCTTTCACAGAGAGCAATGTGGTCAAGCAATTATTGTGATTCTTCTAAGTGGCTGACACTGACAGAAGAGCCATGAGGTGTTGTGTATGGTTCTAAGATTACTCCTGAGAAGACCTAAGTGACCTTGATAGGAAGTAAGTAACTGACTGTAGTTGTCATGGTTTATGCATGGCCTCATACATTTGCATTGTGTATTGTGATGGTTCATTGTCTAGTGCTTGGATTGATGGTGTCAGTGCTAAACCCACATTGGGGTGGAGCCAGGATGTAATTCAATGGCAGGAAGAATGTGTGGCTTGCTTTTTGCTGGTTCCTGCTTGCTGTTTGCAGCCTCGATGAATTGTGGACCAGCCATACCTGCCTGCCTTGGAGCCAACTGAGTGTGAACTGAAACCTGCAAAAACTGTAAGAAATAAACGTCTCCTTTCTCAAATTGGGTTTCAGATATTTTGTCTCAGCAACAAGTAAAAAGTAATTAAGACAGAATTTGGTACCTAGGAGTGGGGTCATTTGCTGTGACTATACTTGACCATGTTTTTCGAGTGGCTTTGGAAATGGCTTATGGGCAGAGTTTGGAAAGGTTTGGACATGTCAGCTGGATGCGTAGAGCTGGAGCAGCTTAGGCTGTTCTGCAGAGGGGATTCTGGTCAGAGCTCTGGAGACAAGAAGGCTGATAGAGGGCCTGATGGTAAAGACCAGGCTTGGGAGGTTTTTGTTGGGAAGAAGGACTGCACTGGTTGTTGGACTCCACATGATGTGTGTTATGGCTTGGCAGAAGGTTTGTCTGCAAACCTCAAGGTTTGCTCCTGCCCAGGGACTTTGCTGAGACTGAGACAAAGGGCAATAGACTGATTAATCTTGAAAAAGAAATTAAAAAGCAATCAAACCTTGAGGCTGTGGCATGGATATTGTTGGGGGATTTTAGCCAGATTTATGTTGCATATCAAAAGCAAAGAGATCAGCAGGATAGTGTACAATGCTGTGAGTTTGGCCAGAAGGAAGATTCCAGAAAGACTATGGATTGCAAAGACAGAGTTGAGATTTTAATTCCTGAGGAGAAATGAGATAAGAAAGATGGCCCCAGGACATCATAGGAAGGGGGTCCCCAACCTGTGCAGCCTCACTGCAAAAGTGAAAGAATTTGCTCAGAGGGAAAAAAGCTGCAGAGTGCCATGTTCCAGAACAGTGACAGAGGCCACTTGAGGTTCCAGAGTGGTGGCAACTTAGAGAAGCTTTTCCTCACAATCAGGTAAACAGAGCCCTGCAATCCAGGCAACTGACCCCTATAGCCAAAAGACAGAAAAGCCTAGGTACTGCTCCAGTCAGCAGCAAACCTTGGTGGCATCCACGAGGTGCTGATTTTAGGTGCAAGAAAATGCACAAATTCTGAGGCAAGATGGCATCCACCTCAATTGCAAAGTGCATGGAAGGCCAAAAAGTCTGCCCCTGAGAGGGCAATTTGTGAAGATGTAAGGGTGAAGCCAAAAGTGCGGTGGAGACTGCAGAAGTTTGGAAAAGGCAGGAATGTGGATGATTCAAGGGAAGCTGCAAAAATAGAGCAGAGAAGATTTAAGAGAAAAGCCATGGGAGTTAAAATCACTGGAGTGCCATTCTGGTGGAATTACCCAAGCCTTTTGGAGTTTGCAACCAGATTGCTTCTGATGCTGAACATGGAATTCTATGACATAATGTTCACCCTGATGGATTTCTTTTGTTTCCAATGCTTTATATTCCCCTTCTCGTATCTTGTGGAATGGTAATGTTTACCTTGTGCCTTTGCATTTGAGAAGTGTTCAACTCTGTTTCATTTGTATAGGGGTTACAGTTAAGAGTTTGCCTTAGATCTTGGAGGAGACTTGGGAATTGGACTGTTCAGCAATGCTGAAACATAGGACGTTGGCAACTCTTGGAAGTGGATTAAATGTCTTTTGTATAATGGATGTACATAAGTCCTGAGGGCCAGGGGTGGAATGTCATCATTTATGCCTGTGTCCCCCAGGCTTCATGAGTTTGCATTGTGCATTTGTGATGGTTCATTGTGTAGTACGTGGATTGATGATGTTAGTGCTACACCCACATAAGAGTGGAACCAGAATGTAATATAATGGCAGGAAGAAAGTGTGTCTTGCTTTTTGCTGGTTCCTGCTTGCTGTTTGCAGCTGCCATGAACTGCGGCCCAGCCATGCACACCAGCCTTAGAGCCAACTGAGTGTGGACTGAAACCTCCAAAAACCAAAGAAATAAACCTTTCCTTTCTCAACTTGGGCTTCAGGTATTTTGTCTCAGAAACAAGTAAAAAATAAATAAGACAGTAGTTAATGCAGGTCTGATGTTAGCTTGGCCTTGGATGTCCTTCAGAAAAGCCTGGCCTCTGAAGATATGGTGCAATGTAAAAGCTTCACTGTGGGGGAAGCTAGGATCACTAACATCCTGTGACAATTGCTGGCTATACTGGATAATGACTACTGTTATGAACTGATGGAGTATGATGAGTTTAAATTGGAGTTCTCTTCAATGCTTCCCACCTTAAGCTGGCTACCCATCCTGGGAGTCAAAAAAAACAAAAAAAGAGAGAGATTTTGGAAAGGGTTGAAGATGAATACATGTGCAGCGCTGTGGTGTGGCCTGGGCATGATTGAACTGAGAATGAGGAGACACCATAAGGAACAAGATAGGCCACAGCTGACACCACTTGGAGACTTCCTGGATAGTTTTTCTTAATTAGAATCAACTGTTGCTCTGAGGGTTCCTTGAACCTCTCCCAGGGGCCTGCTCAGGTTTTTACCATTGTACACTAACTTCCTTGCTTGTTCTAATTAAATTTGGGCTGCCTAGTGACAGGTGCCTGGCTGGTTAGCAGAGTTATGAGTTCTAAAGAAGATTTCACTCTTCCTGTTGCCCTCAAGGCACTGCCACTTTTCTGAATCTTTTGGTCCTTTGCTGTGCACTTTTTGGGGGCTAGATATTTAGGCATAGGCCCCAACAGAAAATTAACTTCCAGATAGGATAACTGTAAGTTTCCTGAAAATTTTGTTGCATGTTAATTTGATTTACCTGTAGATGTGTTATTATCAACAAATATATTGCTAACTTATCAACATATGCTACCTTATTAACATATTGAGGGGTATTATAGTGATTTCTCAGAAACCATGATTATACACCTCTTTACATCATTGTGAGTAGTCTGCACAACTTTTCTAAGTCAGTACTTATAAGTGAAATTGAGATAATACAGGAGGCCTCCACCAACTTGATAAGTACTATGTAACATGTGTCTTGGTGTTTCTAGCAGTTCATTTGTGTTAGCCATGAATTCCTCACCAGATGCCAGTTATGCCTGCTTGGCAGAGAATGGATTGTAAAGGAAATTATGTGGTTTTGATCTCCAAAGAATTGCTGGAGTCAAATTGAAACAGGTAAAAGCTAAAAAGCTATTAGGGTTTTCATAGATTAAAAACTAATTTACATAATTAGTTGATGAATGAGTTGATACATTTGGAAGATTATTCAGAACATACAGCTAGCTGAATTATATTAGATATTTATTTCTTTATTTTTATACAGGTACAAAATACCTGACTTACAGAATTTAATATAAATATATTCTTAATCTCATTGTTTCCATGAGGGAAGTTTGGTTTTGACTGTTTCCAAAGCATAAATATCTTGGAAAAAAGTGAAAAGGAAAAGGTTACTTTTTTATGAGGCCAAGGAGCCAGAGAACAGTTTCAGAAACTGAGAGGAAGGATCCAGGGACCAGATTTGGTTCATGGGTTCCAACACACATGGTTGCAGTATATACATATAGAAGCGATCATAGTAATATCCTACACATTTCTGAAGCCAAAAAGGTGTTAACAAATGGATCACCAGGCTTTAGGGAATATATGACTTCTAGGAATATTAAAATCCTGAAGAGCTGAGTGCCGATTAGTGACAAAGGAACTATACTGCAAGGGGAACTTAGAGTGTGAAGTCCTCGGTGTCCCTGACTCATCAGAAGGAAATGTTTAATTGAATTAGGAATTTGGTTCCATTTCAGCAATAATTGTCACCCCCATGCTGAGCAATATGATCACTTTCAGATTTCAGCATTTTTATGAGTCTGAATGAGTAGCAAGCTTGTCTTGGAGAATTGATGCTTGCTTTTATTTCATTTTTACTCTGTTGCAGACCATTACTATCATCTAAATGTAATGTCTTCACTTTACACAGTAACTGTGCTCCTTCTGTGTTCCCGTACTGGGTTTCTAGGTGGAAAATAAATAGAAACGAGTGAAAATCATGAAAATGTAGTCTGCTGCCTCTAACACAGACTTCTGACTCTGTTCTTTTGTGTCCCGCCCTGGCCTGTTCTCAGAATATTTTCTGACATCAGTGGATTTTTTCTTCCTGGAAGATTGTACCTGAATCCTGAAAACATTTGCAGCCCAATATGGAAAGAGTCCACTGATCCTTGAAATAAAGCGGGGGTAGCCATGAAATGGCAGGGATAAATAAGAAATTTAGAGAAGACCTAACACCACCACTTCTCAAAATTTAATGAAATCGAATGGGAAATGGTACTTTCTAATTCATTCCTGGAAGCAAACATTACCCTGATACCAAAACCAGAGAACAATCCAAATAAGAAAGAGAATTACAGACAATTCTGCCTAGTGAACATTGAAGCAAAAATACTCAATAAGATACTGGCAAACAGACGGCAGAATATCATCAAGAAGATTTTTCACCATGATTAAGTGGAATTATTCCCTGGGATGCAGGGGTGGTTCAACATACATGAATTCATTCATATAATACACTGTATTGACAAATCCAAAAGCAAAAATCATTTGATCATTTCAATAGATGCAGAAAAAGATTTTGCCAAAGTCCATCACCTATTCATAATAAAAAACATACAAAAATTGGGAGAGATGATCTTTATCTCAATCTGATAAAAGTCCTTTGTTACAAACCAACAGTCAACCCCATACAAAGTGGACAAAAACTGAAAGCTTTCACTCTAAAATCAGGAACAAAAGAAGGATGTCTACTGTCACCACTCTTTTTCAATATAGTCCTGGAATCTAACTGGAGAAATTAGACAAGAGAAAGAAATAAAAGGAATAAAGATAGGAAAGGACATTTTTAAACTATCATTATTTGCAGAAGCCATGATACTCTACTTAGAAGACCCCAAAATTCCACCAAAAGACTTCTAGTTTAAGAAGCAAATTCAGTAATATAGCTGGTTACAAAGGCAACACTCAACAATCAATAGACTTCATCAACAAGAATAAAAAGCTCATGGAAAGAGAAATCAAGGAAACAATAACTTTTACAATAGCATCCAACAAAATGAAATACTTAGGAATCAATCTAACAAAGGATGTAAATGACCTCTACACTGTAAACTACAGTACTCTCAACAAGGAGATTGAAGAAGATATTCTAAAATGAAGATTTATCTCATAGTCTTGGGTAGGGAAATTCAATATAGTGAAAATGACCATACTTCCAAAGCTATTGTACAGATTCAGTGCAATCCCAATCAAAACCCCATAGCATATCTCAAAGAATTACACAAAATAAATCCTAAAATTCATCTGGAACCAGAAGAGACCTAGGGTAGCAAAGATGATGCTGGGCAAAAAAGAAAAGGTAGGGTTCATCAAAATCCCTGACTTGAAATTATGGTATAAAGGTATTGTGATTTAAAAAAAGGGTGGTACTGATAAAAAGCAAAACAAACAAAACCAGACCCAAAGATCAAAGGAACAAATTAGAAGGTGGAGAAACAACCCCAGATCACTAAACCATCTTATCTTTGACAAAGGTGCCAAACAGAGTCATTGGAAGAAAAGCAGCCTCTTTAATAAATGGTGCTGGAAAAACTGGCTCTATACGTTCTGAATATTATCTTTCAATGTATATTAAGCTAAGATCAGAATAGATAAAGTTTTTATATTAAAACAGAAACATTAAATCTGCTGCAAGATAGAGTAAGTAAAACTCTTGAAGACATTGATATAAGCAAAGTCTTTATGAAGAAAACATGGAATGAATAGCAAAAATCAAAGAGAATTAAGTGAGAATCTCACCCTACTGAAAAACTTTTTAACAGCAAGAGAAATCACTAACAGAGTGAAGAGAAAACCCACAACGTGGGAGTAAATGTTTGCCAACTGTTCCTCAGACAAAGTATTATTATTGAGAGCACGGAAAACTAAAAAAAAAAAAAAAAAAAAAAAAAAAAAAATCAGTCTTCCCAGATTTAAAGACCCAATCCAAAAATGCGCATCTGAGGTGAAATACACAGTTCTCAGATGAAGAAATAGAAACAGCAAATAAATATGTGACAAAAGGTTCTGCATCACTCGTCATTTTACAACTGCAAATTAAATAATACTGATATGTCACCTTACCCCAGAAAGCATGCCTACTGTCAAGAAATCAAACAATAACAAATGCTGGAGTGGTTGTGGGGGAAAAAGGAACCCTTCTCCATTGTTGGTGGTAAAGCAACCACGGTGGAAATCAGTGTGGAGATTCCACACAAACTAGGTCTACAGGTCCCACTCAACTCAGCTATTCTCCTTCTGGGTATCTCCCCAAAAGAATTAAAATCATCATACCACAGTGATATATGTGCACCCACGTTTATAGGAGCAGTTTGTGGTAGCCAGATCTTGGATGGAATGCAGGACCTCTAGCTTGCCTGGCAGGCGCTTAAGCTAAATCCCTGGACCACTATTTTTTACTTTTTAACTTTCAAATAAAATGGGTTTGGGAGAAAAAACAAGGACTGAGGTAAAGACTTTCAGTGCAAGTACCCATCAGAGGAGCTGAGGTCAACATTCCAGAAGACAGCCAGCTCCAGAAGCCTCCACCATCTTTCACTGGGGATCAGCAGTTACAGGGTGGGGTTTTTTTTCTGTAATTATTCTTGGTGGGGAAGGCAGGCAGGAGAGCAGGAGCCAATCAGTGATGAAAAGGCTGGCTCTAAGAACTGTCCAATCAGGCGGGCCAAGGTAGGCGGTCTCTTCCGGTGTCATGGCGTCAATTGCAAGGCCAGGGCACAAAAGGGAGCACTAGATGTTTGCTAGACCACTAGTTTTTGCTTCTATTCACTGTGGACTGCTTAGAAAGAACCCGGGAGACCTGCAAACTACGGAATGGTGATGTTATGGTCTGGGAGCAGTAAAATGGGGTGGAATCCAGTTGAGACCAGTTAGAAGTGGTGAGAAGGGGCTGGGGGTTTAGCTCAGTGGCATAAGCGCCTGCCTTAAAAGCAGACAGTCATGAGTTCGATCCCTGGTACTGATAAAAAGGAAAAAGACAAAAAAAAAAATTGTTGAGAATCATCTGTGCTGTCTAGAGGCGGTGTGCTTAGCCTCAGATCCTGAGGACCTCTAGTGCTAGCAGTGAGGCATCCTCTGTCCCTTTTACCTCTTGCTGGGGCCAGGACAGTTCTGGGTCCCTAAAACCCTGTCACCACTGTGATACCACCAGGCCACAATGCCATTTTTGAAATCGTCTGCTGCCCTTGCTCCTCCAACAGTCTGGGCCCAGGAAGAGGCATGAGGAGACCCTGATTCCGATGTGGTTTCAAGCTGGGTGCAGCTCTAATAAGCTAGGTCTCTGCTCTCATTCCTGTCAGCAACAGATCTGGAAGGCAGAAGATAAAAATGTCTGTGATGCAGGACCTCATAGCCACAACTGCTCTCCTTAAACTTATGCATTTATGTATTTTATGATTGCCTAAATTTATACAATGTTCTCGTATTTCCATGCTCATGAAAGGTGGAGGCAAAGGTTGTGAGAATTCAAAGATGTGTAGTGATGTGCCTCAGTGGAGGAAGGCTCATGGTCTCAAGCTTGCTAGGTAGGTGTTCATGCTGCTGAGCTAAATACCCAGGTCTGAAAGTGTTTTCTGTATACTATATATGATATCAACATTGTTCCTCAGAAAATGTTGAGTATTGTGGAATTTTTCTATATTGTATGGATATAATTTTTAAAGCAAACCAAAGGTGTCGTATGCAGTCACTTTTCAAGTTTCACATTGTCTGTGGGGTGTCTCAGTCAGGGTTTCTATAGTTGAGACAGCTCTGGAACTTAGGCTAGCCCCAAACTCAAGGAAGTTCTCCTGCATCAGCCTCCCAAGATATATTTCTTATATCTGAATGGAGAATGATCACTTGGTGACACTGAGCTCTAATTTGAAACTTGTACCTGGTTTCATTGTTTATACATTTTTTACATACAGCAGTTTTCCATGAACATTTGAGTTATTATTTATCATATTTGATGTTATTTATGTTTTGTTCTATGAAACCAAATTTAAATATCAAAATGCTGCTTAAGTATATTAAGAACAAAGGACTCAGTGGCCTAAATGATATTTGAAGAGATATCATTGTTAGTACATCAAAGTGATTCATGAGATATTTGTCTGCCTCTGTGCTTTATGGATGCTGGTCCTGCAGGCTCTCACTATGAGCTCTGCTTTAGAGACAATGCACAGGGACTCTTGCAGTGACTCAGCATAAGAATCAGTGCTCCAGTTTGGCTGTTACAGTAGCTGTGAGTTGCAATATAGCATTAAATTTGCTGTGTAAAAAATGTGTATATACAAAAATTAATCCCCAAGATGTGGAATTAAGATTTGAAGAAATCAGTCTCCATTCAGCTGTTTTGTTTGGTTTTATTTGTTTAGTTTAGTTTAGTTTTATTGAGATGTTTTCTCTATGTATATCAGCTAGATTTGAACACTTTGTGGAGCACAGAATTGCCCTAACCTCAACGCAGCACTCCTATCTCAGCTTCTTGATTGTGGGATTGTCGATATGTGAGTTTTTACCCTAGAAAATATTGAGACTTGTAACTTAGCTGTGTGTAGGTTGGCTTAATAGATGCCATCTTGAGCTTTGCATTTAACTAGTGCCCTGTATTTCACTCAGAAAAATGGAAAATCACTCAGGGTATAAGTCCCAGGAGAAAAGCAAAATGAGCTATACCCAATGAAAAAAAATTAACCTGCTCAACAAAAGAAGCAGAATACAGTTGTCATCCAAAAATTATTATAAGATTCTAGTTTAATGATTTCCAACAGGATTTTTTTGTGATTCTATCTTTTAAAACATCTGTAACTTTCCAGTTCAGAGCCTCTTGTTTAGATCCTGAAATGGGGATGGGGGTTCTGTATACAAGTGGTGCTGAGACCAGCTAATGAAATTCCACATTTCTCAATTTTCTTGGCTTCCTATATTATTGTTCACAAAATCAACTCAAACTGCAGAAACCTTTACTGACACAAGCAAACCTCAGGATTAAATGACAGTACCACTGAAATGAAAGAATAGTAGTGAAATGGAGAAGAGAAAATAGACAAACACCATGTGCTATAATGCCCACCTCTTTTCCCCAGCAATGAAGAAGCTGAAACATGAGAATGGCCATGTATTCAAAGATAGCCTAACCTACATAGTGAGTGCAAGGCTGCCCAGAACTCCAAAGTGAGAGTATGTCTTTAAATCAAAAAACTAAAATGAAAAAACAAAAACCAACCAAGTAGACAGAAAGACTATTGAACACAAAAATAGAGGTAAGTGAAATTTGACTTACGTAAAATGGGAATTACTGAATGATGGTGCAGAGGAAAGAAGGCCATGTAGTGGCATCCAGGAGGCAGTGACAAACACAGACTTAGGAATGGCACCTAGTGTGCTACAGGACAACAGTGACCTCCTTCCGCCAATACATTTGCAGTTCACTAGACTGAGGACTTCTAAAAGCTCATTGAAATGTTAAACCCAGGGCCAACAAGCAGCTTGAAATTCTGTCTTTGGAACAATGCCTTTAGCAGACATTTCATATTTAAATTGAGATAAGAGAAATATAATCCTGCCCTGTTTGATATCAAATGCATCAAGTTTAATGACTCACAACATTGAGAAATGAAGTCATAAACCAAAAGAATTTCAAAAATTTTCTTAGAAAAAAAGAGAAAAGAATAGACCTGAATTATCAGGAGTGGTATTCGGTGTTTCGGCCATAGACCTATTGTCAGGGGTCATTTATACAGGAAAGTCATAATGTGGGTACATTGTGGGTCTCAGACTACAGTCAACCTATAGCTTATAGCTGCTTAACTAATATTATCCAATAGGGGAACAATTCAGCCAGAAAAGGTATGTGGAAAGAGCCAAGGCATTTTGTGGGAACAATAGTACAGTTGTTCTAGTCATTGAGTATGGTAATTGATGCCTATCAGGGCTTCCTGGAGGGGGTAGTGGTAACTGTAGTACATACATTTCAAGCTGTTTTTCTCTTCAGGAGCATGTAGACCTAGTCACTGCATCTTCACCTTCAGGTCTGGCTTTCTTCAACTGTGCCTGAAGCAGTGATTGTTGTATTTAGTTTTCTGCATTGACTATTTGAGGTTCCAGTTCCTCTCTGATTGTATATCAATTTCTGTCTACCTTGACATCATTTGCTAAAATCACAGTTCTATTTGAATGAATAAAGTTAAATATACATAATACAGGCCAGGGAGTTAGGTCAGGAGGCAGAAGGTCCTGCCTGGAAAGTGCTAGGTTATAGATTTCATCCCTTGTACCTAAAAAAAAAGTAAATTAAACCTCAAGGAAAGAAAATAATTTCATTTGTGAAAATGTAGGTTTACAAAATTTATAACTAAATATGTCAATGGCAAATTAAACATTGTTAATAGTCATATTTAGTATCTAAATTTGTTGGGTCTGGGTATTGAGCTCAGGGATACAAGGAGCTGCCTGGAGAGCACAAGGTAATGAATTCAATCTCTCATACAGAAAAAAAAAATCACAGTTGTCAACTATGCAGTGCTATGAGCACATTTATTAAAATGGATACTTGATATTTAATAGGCTCAATGTTTCTTTTGTGGTCTATGAAATACCTGCAGAAAACATGGCAATTACAGTGAGTGATATACTGTCTCTTATAGGATTTCTATTTTCTGAGTTGTTTTTATTTTTTGTTTTTCCACATACTTGAAAGTTGAAAATGTTGGCTGGTGCTAGGTAGAAAAACTGTGATAATCATTTTTTCAATTTAATGATATGTTTCCCTATATTCATTAAGAACATTTTATTTGCTACAGTTACTCCAAGTCAAATTGATAAACAGTTCTTAAATTTACAGGCAGCTGAGTTAGTTAGAAATAGAGGCACTATACCATGATATAGTGGAATGAAATTCCTAACCTTCTACGTCTGGTATGAGTTTGTGTTGTCTAAAATGCAAGAATGAATTTTAGGAACAACAGAGTTGAAAGGCGGAATATATTTATTGAGAGAAAAAAGTGAAAGTATTGTGCTCTAAATAGCATATTTTGGAAGTGGGAGGTGGAACCAGGGGACTTTTACCTTGAAGTCACTTTCCTCTTCCCTATTCAACCTACCTGTGGCCAGAAAAGAATCTCAATCAGGTACTTGCATATCAGCAATGCCACCTTTAAGCAGCACCCAAGTCAAAAACTATATGTATGCCGCACACACATTTCCATAAAAAAAAGCCAGACCCCCAGTGGTCATGGGGTTCTCTCCATGGTCTTAGAATAAAGGCCATTTTGACTTTATATTCTCTTCTTTACTACACCAAAAATCCTATCAGAAAGCTTCTGTCTGAGAGAAACAGGAGGGATTCTGAGCCAGTAGCAAAGGACTCTGATTTTATAGAATAAAATTGTGTGGTGAGTGTGATAGTTCAGACCCCAGCATAAAACCAAAGGAAGCAAGAAATTAAAATTTGGGGAGAAAAGACGTTATTTTAGTCCAGGCCAGGTGATGCAATCTCAGGGAGCCAATTTGGAGACTGTGTGCCTTACAGCTAAAAAGGTTGGGTTTTAAAGCTGAAAACCACAGGAATGTTGCGAACTTTGACCCAGTTTGATAACTTTCTAGTAGTTAAACTTTTCTTAGGGACAGTACATTGTATTGCAGATAGGCTGAAGGGGGGGGATTACAAGAAACTGAAACATAAAGCCTTTATGGGAAATGGAGACTTAACCTAGGAATGGGGAGGGGAGGGGAATTTACAAGGAGCTGAAACTTAAGTCTTTACTGGAGATGGAATTTTAATCTCTATTGAAATGGCACATATAGAACAGGAAGGGGGCACATGGGTTAGAACTAGATTACAACAGTGAGATAGGTTTAAAGTGGGTTAGATTACTGTGGTTACTTAGGAGGTAAATTAGCACAATGGAGAAGGAGAATATAAGAAATGTAAAAGTGGCCTTTTATTTAAAGAATGTGGAGAGGAGCCCACAGCCACCAAGGGTTTGGCTCCCCTCCCCCTGGACTAACTATGGGGTTTTGTGGTTGTGATAACTCAGACCCTGGAATAAAATCCAAGGAAGCAAGAAATTAAAATTTAGGGAGCAAAGATTTTATTTTAGGCCAGACCTGGCAAGGAGTCTCCGGGAGCCAATTTGGACACTGGGCACCTGACAGAAAAAAGTAAGGGCTTTTATCTTGTACATCCACAAGCAGCTGCTGGTCACACAATGCAAGGAGGGGGTTGGAGTGTGGCGCACTACAAAACAGAAACATGGTGCATTACATTTCATGGGAAGAGTAAGATTCAGGTAACAAGCAAGGTTTCCTGTAAACAAGCAAGTTTAGATAAGAAGAAATCCTGTTTTCCTCAGCAGAGACTAGAAGTCTAGCAGTGATTAACAACTTCTGTTAGCTTATCTTAGCATCACATCTGTTATTTGTAGAGGGCAACAATGGTTAACATATCAATTAGGTAAGATTTTACAATTCTTACAGAGGAGAGCATTGATTAACATATTGATTAGTTCATCCAGAGGGGGAAGGGTAAAACACATATACAGTAAGGCCAAGTTACAGGTATTGCTATGATACAAAATTAATGAAGCTATTTTTCTAGAGTACAGCAGAGGTATATGTGATTTTAGAGTGGATGTGATGCTTGGAGGGGGCATTGATGTCATGCAAGGAGCTGATGGGAATTTTCTTTAGGGCCCTGGAAAAGAAAGAGGAAGTTGTAATCAAGGAAAAAAGAGGAAGTGGCCATATGAGTAAGCATCCCTGATCTTGCCTTCTTCCACCTTGAACTACCACCATGAGGTTCTGTAATTGTTTCTAGGGCAAAACTCTTTCAAGTACATCCTTCAGTTTCAAGTAAGAAATCAAAACAATGAATTTTTGCCACCTGTATTCCTCTATGGCTGGTAGTAAACCATTCATAAGAAATACTGTTAGTCATTTCCTTAATGCATTGTAGATACCATCACTAAAATAACAGATCATTTCACTTTCAGAAAACAAAAGTAGCACTTAAAATCAGGGATAAAGCCCTTCAGTGCAAGCATCCCTGGAAAGGTGAGATCAACATAATAGAACACAAACTACTACTGATTTATCTGACTTCAGGAAAGAGAAAACTTTATCATGATATTGCTATAGAGTTATGCATCTCCTGGTCTAATATGTCTGGTATGAGTTTTTGTTCTCTAAAGTCAAAGAATGAATTTTAGGAATAACAGAAATTTAGAGCACAATATACTTATTGAGAGAAAAGAAAGCTACCTGAGAGAGAGAAGGGGTCCTGAGCAGGATGCAAACACTGTCTTTCTAGGTTCCTTTATAGAGTAAAACCTTGTGGTGAGATGAGTTTAAGGTGGGGAAAAATCGGAACTCACAATGCAGATGGGCATAAGATGGGACAGAGCTATGGTAGCCAATAAGATTATAAGTTCATGTAAAAGTTGATTAAATTGGGAACAAAGGGGAAGGGAGTCACATAGGAAGCAGGCATTCTTAGGCAGCAGTGACTTTTCCCTTAGGGTTTTGCGAGGGTGACACCTGAGTTCATCAGGATGATAGGAGATATTTAAAATGTCAGTCCTTAGAATAAGCATACTTTTCTTTGAATGGTGAGTCCTGACCTCCTCAGAGTGCTAAGGCACTATTTAGAATATCAGTCTTTAGGATATGGATGAATTTGCTTATCATTTGTCTTGAGACTTGGCCCATAGCATGAGGTGTCAGTCTTCCCCATAGTTGCATGGTATCTCGTTCTGCTGCATGGACTCCTTGGAGGACCTAGCCCTGCCTTATGCCAATACTATTTAAATAACTCAGGTGCCTGTAACAGTACTGTTTGGATAATTGATTACAGATGTCTTGTGCTCTGGGTGAATGATCTGGGGATTACAGTGTGCAATGTATATTCAAGTGTTGCTCCCGATTGACATGTTTTAAAATTTAATTTTAGTTGATGTGTGCTTTTTTCACTGAAAGAAAATGGATTTGAAAACTAAAAGACTGAGGTAAAGCTCTTCAGTACAAACACTCCTCTGGTTGAGCTGAGTTCACCACTGTAGAAGAATGGCAGCTCTAAAAGTCTCTGCACTACAGTCTATCTTTTGAGATCCTCTCTTGCAGGGAGGGGTTCCTTTCCCTGTTGATTCTTGACTCAGAAGGAGAGCAGTAGAGCAGGAGTCAATCAGTGATGAAGGGGCAGGCTATATGAACTGTCCAATTTTCAGGCCATTGCTGGCTGTGACTTTTGTCTCTTCCAGTGTCTCAGCATGATTTACCTTTTCTGAGTAGAATACTGGTAGCAAAACGCTTGCTGCATCTCATTTAGTACTTTTGATGTCCTGCGGCCTGATTAGCAAAGAACCTGAGAGATCCTGGAGCCATGGAATGGCGAGGTTGTGGATGGGAGCCCAGAGATAGGGTGGATTGGGTGAAACCAGTTACAAGTATTTAGAAGTAATTCCGGTGTCTGGAGCCTCAGGTATTTAGTTAGCTTCAGGTCCTGAGGTCCTCCAGCATTGTCCATGGGTCCTTCACTGTCCCTTTTGCCTCTTGCTGTTGGCAAGGGTGACTTGGGGTCCCCAGAACCCTGGCTTCACTATGACAGCAGCAGACTCAAGTATCATCTTTGAAATTCACTGCTGGCCTGGCAACCCCACAATCTTAGGCATTGGAAGGAGCTTGAGAAGACCCTGACTATGATACTTTTTGTAGCTTGTAGAGCAGTAATGAGCTAGGTCTCTGCTCTCTTTCCTCAGAGTAGCATATCTGGAATGTCCAAAGTTTATTAATGTCTGTAATGCAGGGCCTCATAGCCACAATGGCTCAACTTAAGCTTGGGCTTTTTTGTATTTATAGCGATCTCCTCAATTTATAGTATGTTCTCATATTTCCATCCTCATGACAGGTAGTGGCAAAGGTCCTAAGAATTCAGAGATGTATAGTAGTGTGCCTCAGTGGAAAAAGGCTTCCCAAACAACTCATGAATTCCTGTGTATTATACAGATCAGTGCAAAATAATTTCTGAACATACTTAATTATTTAGGTGGCACCCTTGCTCACAGACTAGGTTTGTGAGAACAGCCATAGAGTTTTGAAGTCTGAGAAAAATGAAGCAAATGTTAAAGTGTTATCAAGGACGGGGTAAAAATTTGTGAAGCACAAATTCCTGAAAGGGCTACCTGTTAAATTCTCATCGAGAAATGCTGAAATTTAGGCATTTTCATGGGCACATACACATGATATCCTTCTGAATGGAACGGAATAGGGTTGTCTTCTCTGAATTAAGAGCTGATTTAGTGGCTTGGTTGTTCATAGACAGTTTAAATATGGAAATGCTCTGCAATGGAATTTACTAAGTGGTGTAAAGGAGAAGCTCTAAACAGAAATTTTGCAGTGATATCAATAGTTAGGCATTAAGGGTTTCCTGCAGAGGATGGATCAGAGGAGCGTGGAAAGGTTGTACAAGTGACTGTCAGACTGCAGGAAGCCAATAGCAGGACATACAAAAGAGAGGGTCTTCACTGAAATTCAGGTAGTTCTTAGATAAGTGTGAAGTTAAAGTTGGGTTCTGATTGCTTCCTTGAGGTGATCAAAACCAGCTCTGGCAACAATCAGTATTTCACATCCTTGTCAACCCATGAATTTTCTGTTCCATACTTGAGATCTAACTTGGATTATCTCTAATTATGCCCC
Source organism: Cavia porcellus (assembly GCF_034190915.1). Lineage (NCBI taxonomy): Eukaryota > Metazoa > Chordata > Mammalia > Rodentia > Caviidae > Cavia > Cavia porcellus. The sequence goes on from NW_026947515.1 coordinate 9,919,914, forward strand.
AGTGTCATGAAGGTAAAATGTGGATCTTTTTTTGTACCAAGGATCGAACTCATGACCTATGCTTTCCAGGCAGGCATTCATGCCACTGAGCTAAATACCCAACTATGCAAGTGTTTTCTTTGTTGTATGGCAGATATCCACATTGTTTCTCAGAATATGTGAATATTGTTGGAATTTTTCCATATTGTATGGCTATAATTTTTAAAAACAAACCAAAGGTGTCTTATGCAGTCTCTTTTCAAGTTTCACTTTGTCTATGGAGTGTCACAGTCAGGGTTTCTCTATGTTAGACAGCTCTGTAACTTAGGATAGCCCCAAATTCAAGGAAGAAGTCCTTCACCAGCCTCACAGGACATATTTCTTATATGTGAATTGAAAGTGAATGCTTGGTGACAGTGAGCTATAAATTACAGCTTGGGCCTTGTTCCATTTTATATACTTACTTTTTAAAAACAGCATTTTTCACTAGCATTTGAGTTATTATTTGTGTACCATATTGGATGTTATTTATGTTTTGTTCTATGAAACCAAATTCATTTTTCAAAATGCTGCTGAAGTATATTAAGAACAAAGTATTCACTGGCCTAAATGAGATTTGAAGAGACATTATCTGTAGCCTATCAAAGTGATTGATGAGATTTTTTTTCTTTTTTTAAATTTTGAATGTGGTAAAATACAACAGAACAAGGCAGAATAAGGCCAACTAAGATCATACAGTGAAAATGGTACACAACTTCACCACTGGTTATTGCGATAACAGTAATATGTATCACAGTATATTTTATTATCTTTATAATAGTTGTTTTTTTTTTTTTTTGTCTTTTTCCTTTTTATCAGTACCGGGGATCGAACTCACGACTGTCTGCTTGCAAGGCAGGTGCTTATGCCACTGAGCTAAATTCCCAGCCCCAATAGTTGTTCTTTCAAACACGTATATCAAAATGAGATGAAATACAGAACATTATAGTACTTATCAAAACAGAATATTGAATAGAGCAATACCATTCATCAGAATAGAGCAAAACAGTAATAAAAATATTTGCCTCCAAAGAGATAGTAGAAGCAAGGCCCCCTTATTTATTATGGTCTGCTTCCCAGGAGACGCTCAGATTTCTGGTTCCCATTTGCTAATGGGGGTTGACAGGAGAAGAGGGGTAGGGAAGTGGGATGTTTGATTCTAGGTGGTGCATCAGTAGGTTCACTACTGCTTAGTAGGGAGACAGGTCAGTTGTTTGGTTTCACAGCATCCTAAGTTCCCACATGGCGTGGATGTCAGGAGCTGCTGCTGGTTCTCCCCCTGGAAGGGCCGCATTCTGCGAGACCACCACCGCTTACCATGGAGAAGTGGTGCTTGCTTGCCTTCCAAGTGTCCTAAATATCAGCATGGAATGGATCTCAGGAGCTGCTGCTGGTTTGCCCCCTGGATAGGCCACAGTCTGGCACAGCATCACCACCTACCAGGGAAGGGAGATGCTTGTTTGGCTTCCCATTTGATTGATGGGATATTTATCTGCTTCTGTGCTTTGTGGATGCTCTCACTGTAAGCTCTGCTTTGGAGACAGTACACAGGGAATATTGCAGTGACTCAGCACAAGAATCAGTGCTCCTATTTCACTCTTACATTAGCAGTGAGTTGCAATCTATCATCAAATTTGCTGTCTTCAAAAATGTGCATATACACAAAATTAATGACCAAGACATGGATTTAAATTTGAAGAAATCAGTTTCATTCAGCTGTTTTGTTTGGTTGTATTTGTTTAGTTTTGTTTTGTTTTATTGAGACAAGCTTTCTGTATGTATATCAGCTGGATTTGAACACCCTGTGGAGCCCAGAATTGCCCCGAACTCACTGAAACCATCCTGCCTCAGCATTTTGAGTGCTGGAATTATAGATATATACCACCAAACTTTGCTTTTGATTCAGATTTGTAGGAGAGAATTTAAGATATCCCAAGCCTGGGGTCTGAACCTTCTTTGAGGAATAAATGTATGATCCTTTAGGAGGTGGTGACATTTGAGGATGTAGTCGTGAACTTCAGCAATGAGGAGTGGACTTTGCTGAGTCCATCCCAAAAGAACCTCTACAGAGATGTGATGGGCGAAACCTTTAGGAACATGACTGCAATAGGTAAGGACAAAATACTTTTGTCACTCATGCTTTCAGAATGTTGTATGTCATTCATCAGTGCTGTTTCATTAAAAACAATGTGAAAATATTTTTAAAAATAGCTCAGACTTGGACACATTATATCATAACTCTAAAGAAAATCTATTAATTTGTATGTATTATTCTAATGAGCACTGGTATTTCTATGTCTACAATTCAGGAGGACTTGGGGATATCCAGGAAGCTGAAAAAGAATGCAAAATTTACTGGAGATACTTAAGATAATTCACACTCATAAGGAGAAGGAATGTTCCTGAGTAATTAGTGAGTCAGCAGAAAAATGCCACCAGAGAAATGAGGCACCATTCAATTTATTGTCAGTAACATTCTCCGAAGACTTATAAGCTAGGGTATATATAATGAGTGGATTAAATCAAGAAAATGTATTGCATATAGATTTGTATGAAAGGCATACACTTTGAGTTATGACATTCTCTCTTCAGTTTTTCTACCCATATATACATGTGAATACAACACATTCATCATCTAAAAATTGCTAAGATTGCAATAGAATTTGAAATAAAATGGAGTTCTTGTGTTTCCAAGCCATGCTCTAAACAATCAGCCATTCTGACTAAAATTCTTAGAAGGCTGGTAGAATGGTAAGTGCACTTATTCTGAATATCAGTGTGCAGTTGTCTTTAGAAATTGATCCCCTCATACTTGTCCTGGATATATTTTTAAAAATTCAAAATGCACACAAAATACTGATACATGCTTACTCATATACAAAGCAGATCAAGTTATAATATATCAGGCCTTGAAGAAGCTTAACTATCTATCACTGGATTTGTGGAGAAGGAAAATGTTAATAGACTCTTTGTGATTGTGCATTCTTGTAAATCTAGCACACTAGGAATCAGATTTTGCAGAATGGCAAATTCAAGTTCAAACTTCACAACTTAATGATCAGCGAAAATCTCTGAAAACATATTTAAAAAGCACTAGATTTTATGTTAATAGCTGTTCTTCATTCCCAGCATGGAAAAGAAAAAATGTGTTATATAATGTCAAAAACAAATAATATAATGTCATTTGCCATAAGAAATAGGTGGTTCTTTCTCCCATCAATTTGGTGAAATAGCTCAGCTATAAAACCTAAAAGTTCACAGGGTTTCTCTTAGATGAGAAAGCAAAATATAAATTGTGGAATGAAATGAAAGAGTTACTAGAGAAAAGTAAGACTGACCATATGGAAAAGGGAACTACAGGTTAAGGACAGAAGGGAGATTGTGATGGGGAAACATATCAGAATGATCTGTATGTGATACACATACGTACCATGCCCAAAGTGAAGCTAAAGATTCTGCATTTCAAAAGGTACCAAATTTTAAGATTTCCAAAGGTGTACCAGTCTTTTGGGAATGGTTGTTTTCAACATGTCTTACAAGGCCATTCTGTTACTTCATGGTCAGAATTTCTTAGCAGGCATTAAAAACAGGAGTTGACGTTAATGCAGTCATTAAACTGAGACCTATTTCACTGTGAATGTTTCTTTTTTTTATTTAATGTAAGGAAAGAGTAAAAAACCAAAATAAGTAGAAATGATACCACTTTCAAAGTGCAAATAAACAGTAAGAAATCTAAAGACAGTGATTACATATGCTGCTCATAGAAATACTTAATGAAATACAAAAGTGAAACATATGAGGAGTGGGGATTCAAACAGTGAGACTGCAAACAATTTTGTTGAAATCTCCAAAAAAAACTTAGTAATATGGTTATCAATCTGATATGTGATTTTTTTAAACAGAAATGACAAGCTAGGCAAATACTATGGACATACATCTTGGAATCAGTGTAGAGAAGTATTCCTTTGTACTGCAGAAGGTAATGTGAATGTGAAAGAAGCAGAAACACACCACAATGTTCAGATCCATGAAAAATATTGTAGTGGAGAGAAATCCTATGTATGTCAGCAATGTGGAAAAGGGTTCACCAAATCTGAACATTGTAAGCATCATGAAATAAATCACACTGGAGTGAAACCATATGTATGTGAGAAATGTGGGAAAGCTTTTAACACACGGGCAAATTGTAAAATACATGAAAGAATTCACACTGGAGAGAAACCCTATGTATGTAAGCAATGTGGGAAAGGTTTTACACAACATGGAGCTTGTAAGCAACATGAAAGAATTCACACTGGAGAGAAACCATATGTATGTAGGCAATGTGGGAAAGGTTTTACCCAACATGGAACTTGTAAGCAACATGAAAGAATCCACACTGGCGAGAAACCATATGTATGTAAGCAATGTGGGAAAGCTTTTACCCGACATGGACATTGTAAGCAACATGAAAGAATTCACACTGGAGAGAAAACATATGTATGTAAGCAATGTGGGAAAGGTTTTAACACACGGGGAGTTTTTAAGAAACATGAAAGAATTCACACTGGAGAGAAATCCTATGTATGTAAGCATTATGGGAAAGGTTTTACCCAACATGGAGCTTGTAAGCAACATGAAAGAATTCACACTGGAGAGAAACCATATGTATGTAAGCAATGTGGGAAAGCCTTTAACACACGGGCAAGTTGTAAAATACATGAAAAAATTCACACTGGAGAGAAACCCTATGTATGTAAGCAATGTGGGAATGCTTTTAACACACGGGGATATTTTAAGAAACATGAAAGAATTCACACTGGCGAGAAACCATATGTATGTAAACAATGTGGGAAAGCTTTTACCCGACAAGGACCTTGTAAGCGACCTGAAAGAATTCACACTGGAGAGAAACCCTATATCTGTAAGGAATGTGGGAAAGCTTTTACCCGACATGGACATTGTAAGCAACATGAAAGTTCACCCTCAAGATAAAAACAGTGTATATAAGCATCATGAGAATTTTTTGAGCACAAGTATATATTGCATAATGCATGAAAAACTTCACACTGGGCAGAAAACTTACATATGTAATGAATGTGGGAACGGTTTCAGCAGAAATGCTCATCGTCCAATACATGAAAAAATTTACACTGTTGAGAAACCCTGTTTATGTGAAGAATGTGGGAAAGCTTTCACCACACATGGATTTTGATGTAAAATACATCAATCATTGATGTAAAATACATCAATGACTCCACACTGGTGAGGAAGCCTATGCATATAAAAATGTGGCAAAGCTTTTACCTCATACAGTCATTGCAAAACACATGAAACGATTCACATTCGGATGAACCACTGGCTACGTAAGCAAGTGGAGACACTTTCAGCAGCCAGATTGTAAGTGAAATACATGAAGAAACTCACACAAGAGATAAATCCTATGTGTTATGAGAATACTCTCAGCACATATGATCATTGTTACATATCTGAAAGAGCTCACTGGATCCTATGTGTATTAACAGTGTGAGAAATACGGCAATCCATTTTTGTTGTTAAATACATAGAAAAAGCAGCACTCTTCAGACAGTTTAGATCTAAGTTTACTTTAAAAATTCCAAGTAGACCTGAAGAAATAATCAATACAGAAGTTTGATGTCAATATTTCTTCACAAATTTTCCAGAAATGACAAATCTGAAGTGGAGCTATACTCAAGTACATATTTTTTTATGGTTTTCAGTTAATCACTTATACCTCTTTAGATTTTTTAAAGTGTCTTTGTGCTTCAACATGGCATCTTGTAATTAAACATGGTAAACTGAAATGGGCTTTTCACTTTCAAGTATGAATAGTGTCTATGTACTTAATATTTTGTCTTTAAAACTTAATTTTTATATATTTGATGAATTATTTTTAAAGAAAAAAACCAAAAAGTGTACAGAAGTTCTAAAAAATAAACAATAAGAAATCACTAGTTGATTAGTTACATATTGTCATCTTAGAAGCAATTGTCCAAGTCACAAAATTAAAGCATACAAAGTGATATTCAAATAATAATGACACTGTGAACAGTTCACCTCAGTGATCCAACAGGAACTTATTAATATGCTTATATGTTCTACAAACTTGTTTTTTATCTTAAAGATGGTAAGACTAAACATGACAAAACAGAACAGCTCACAAGGTAATAAGTTAAGGAAACACAGGTGGTTGCCTATACCCTCAAACTTGATACTAGCAAACAAAATAGAATATAGTAAAATCAGGCAGAACAAGATGGGGAGAACAATACTGGGGTTAAAATCAGGTTAATAGGAAAACAAAAATTACTATAATATATCCCACTATTTTTTAATTTAGTTTTCCTTTAATTGATAAAAATTAAAAATAGAATATTTTTTTTAAAAAAGGGTGGAGATCGAGATAAAAGAGACATTGTAATAGAACAACACAGGTCAGAACTGAACAATTAAAGCATTTTGTTTCACCACCAGATAATCTAACATAATATTAGTCACCATAGTGCCTCTTTCCTTGAATTGTTTGAGTATAACTTTGTATACTATACAATCAATCATATCACGACAGTATGAAGCCATTCAAGAGAATGAAAGAATTACATGTTATTTAGAGCCAGTTAACAGAAAATGAAACCAATTTCTATATTATCTCTTTGCTGTGAAAATTTTTATTTATACTATCACATACAGTAAAATATATTAAGATACAACATGTTAAAACCAGTGGAAACATGTACAACAGCTTGATGCGAGTTCCAAAGAAGATGATATTAAATCAGCACTAGCTTTTATGATGTGTTATTTTCTTCAGAATAGCTATTCGTACTATCACCGATACTAAAATCAAAAAACCCAGGGTAAAACCATTGCACTTAATGAGTGAAAACATTATATGGATTCAAACCAATATGATTGGGTGTCATGATTACCACATACTTCTATGTATTAGCATTTCTTATACTAGGGAGTATATTCAGTATTTATACATGTGAGTTTGATTTATTTCACTTATTACTATGGTCTCAATCTGCATCCATTTATTTATATGTCAATGTGATCATTCTTTATAGCTGAGTAGTACTCCATTGTATAAAAATACCATAACTTTTTTATCCATTCTTCAGTTGATGGACACTTAGGTTGTTTCCAAGATCTGGCTCTTACAAACTGTGCTGGTATAAAAATGGGTGCACATATATCACTGTGGGATGATGCTTTCAGTTCTTCTGTGAATATGCCTAGAAGTAGAATAGCTGGGTCAAAAGGTGCTTCCAGTCCCAGCTTTTTGAGAAATCTCCAGACTGATCTCCACAATGGTTGCACCAGTCAATACTCCCACAAACAGTGCAGAAGAGTTCTTTTTTCCCAACAGCATCTCCAATATTTGTTGTTGGTGGTTTTCTTGATCTTGGCCATTCTTTCAGGAGTGAGTTGAAATCACAATGTGGTTTTAATTTGCACTTCTCTAATGCTCATTGATGGTGAACATTTTTTCATGTATTTATTTGTCATTTGTATTTCTTCATCTCAAAATTGTTTATTCATCTCAGATGCTCATTTTTGGAATGGGTCTTTGAATTTTGGTGGTCTCCTTTTTAAAAATGCTTTATGTGTTTTAGACAGAAGTCCTCTGTCTGAGGGGCAGTTCACTAAGATTTTTTCCCATTTTGTGGGTTTTCTTTTCACTATACTGGAGATTTCTTTTGATGTGCAGAAACTTAATAAGAGGTGATCCCAATTATTGATTCTGGGAAGCATTTCCCATGTAGTTTGAGTCCTGTTCATCAATTCTCTACCTACTCCTATGTCTTCAAGCTTTTTATCCAATTTGTCTTCCAATAGATTTAGTGTTTCTGTTTTAACATTTAGATTTTATTTTAATACATGGTGATAGGCATGTGTCTAGTTTTAGTTTTAGGCATTTGGAGAGCCAGTTTTTCACTACCGTTTATTAAACAGATCTTCCAGTGAACATGTTTGGCCATTTATCAAAGATAAGGTAGTTGAGTGTGTTTTTAGTGGTGGTTGTATCTTCTCATCTATTCCACTGATCTTCAGCTCTGTTTCAATTCCAGTACCATGTTGATTGTACTACAGTTGCTTTGTATTATAACTTCAAGTCAGGGATTGTGGTACCTCCTGCCTTGCTTTTGCTGCTTCTAACTGTCCTTGCTATTCTAGGTTTCTTCTCATTCCAGATGAATATTAGGGGTGATTTCTCAAGTTCTATGTGGTATGTTGATGGTACTTTTATTGGGATTGCATTGCATCTGTAAAAAAGTTTTGGGAGAATGGCCATTTTCACAATATTTATCCTTCCTATCCATGAGCAAGGGATGTCTTTCCATTTTCTGAGATCATCTTCAATTTCATTTTTCAGTGTGTTATAATTTTCCCTGTATAGGTCTTTCACTTCTTTCGTGAGAGTAATTCCTAAATATTTCATTTTTTTGGTTGCTATTGTCAAGGATGTGGCCTCTCTTATTTCTGTCTCTGTGACTTTATTGTTATTGTATAGGAATGCTATTGATTTTTGAGTATTGATTCTGTATCCAGCTACATTACTGAATTTATTATATCTAGGAGTCTTTCAGTGGAGCTTCGGGGATCTTCTATATACAGTATCATGTCATCTGCAAATAATGATAATTTAACTTCTTCTTTTCCTATCTTTACACCTTTTATTTCTCTCTCTTGTCTAATTGCTCTGCCCAGTATTTCCAGTAGTATATTAAATAGGAGCTGTGATAAGGGACATCCTTGTGGCCCGGAGCTCCTCAGATCAGAAGCACAGTCTGGAAGCAGTGTGATGAGCTCATTCTGGAGACCAAGCAGCACTTGTCTTCCCATCCAAGCCGTTACTTGCCAAGAAGTAGTGGTCAATGTGAGGACCAAGGCTTCTTCAGAAGAACCAACACATGAGACAGCACCTTGTAGGACAACCCACAATGCTTCCTTAATGCCTCAACCCTCATCACCTCTCTTCTTCTCATCCTATTTATCCTGGCAACTTACCTCAGGTGGGATAACTTTGCTCAGTGCCATGCTGATGTAATCCAGCTGACGGTAAGTTGACCACCAGTTCTCAATGCAAAACAGTATCTATGTACTTAATGTTTTGTCTTTAAAACTTAATTTTCATATAGTTTGGTGAATTGTAATGTTTTTTATTCAAAGAGAAAAAAAACAGAAAAAAGGTAGAAATAACACAGAATTTCAAAAAAATAAACAATAAATCACTAGTTGATAAGTTACATATTGTCATCTTAGACATAGTTGTTCAAGTTAAAAAATTAAAGCATATAAATTGGCTTTCAAATAATGACACTGTGAACAGTAATATGCTTATCTGTCCTACCCACTTATTTTTTAATCTTAAAGAGGGTAAGATTAAACATGAGAAAACAGTACAGAACAGTCCATAAGAAAACAAGTTAAAGAAACACATATTTCAAAGCAAGTCCACTGGATATATTCACTGTTTATCTTACTGTCTCTAGTTTTCTTTTAAATAGTTGTTCCCATCTTCACACGCGTTGAATATATACTAAACATTATAGAACTAATCACATAATTACAGGATGATGCAGGCTTTTTTGGTCTTCAAGAACTGATTTTGGGGAAGTTGATAGTAATTACAATAAGGTCTTTCACTCTCTTCGTAGTAGCTGTCTTTATCTTTATGTATGCTGAAATTCAACATACGAGACTAGAATACTGTCTTAGTTACTTTTTACTCGTCGCTGAGACAAAACACCTTCAGCCCAAAGTTGGGAAAGGAAAGTTTTATTTCATACAGTTCTTCGAGGTTTCAGTCCACTCTTAGTTGGCTCCAAGACATGTGGGCATGGCTGGACTGCAGTTCATGGCAGCTGCAAACAGCAAGCTCAAACCAGCAAAGAGAAAGAGACACCTTCCTGCCATTATATCACATCCTAGCTCCACCCCTTTGTGGGTGGAGCACTGACACCATCAATCCAAGCACCAACCTTTGAGAGTAGAGGTTTTCGAAATAGGTGTTGATGATCTTCTGTATTTCAATAGGGTCTGTAGTAATTTCACCTCTTTTATTCCTTATTGCATGGATTTGAACTTTTTCTTACATTTTTTAAATAAGGTTGGCTAGGGGCTTTTCGATTTTATTTATTCTTTCAAAGAATTAGGTCTTTGATTCATTGATTTTTTAGATTGTTTTTCTAGTCTCTATTGCATTGATTTCTGCTCTGATTTTTATAATTTCTTCTTTACTTTTGGCTTTGGGCTTGACTTGCTCCTCTTTTTCTAGATGTTTGAGGTATAAAATCAGGTTATTTATTTGTATTCATTCTGTTTTCCTAATGTGGGAACTCATGCAATAAATTTTCCTCAGGACAGCTTTCATTGTATCACACAGATTCTGGTACATTGTATTTGTGCTTCCATTTGTTTGTAGGTATTGTTTAATTTCTTCTTTAATTTCTTCTGTGACTCACTGATTACTCAAGAGTGTTATTCAGTTTCCATGTGTTTGTGGGAATTTTGCAGTATCTTTTATCATTAATTTCTAATTTCATAGTTGTATGGTCTGGTAGCATGCAAGGGATAATTTCAACCATTTTGTATTTATTTAAATACGCTCTGTGAATTAATATATGGTCTATTTTAGAGAATGACCCATGTAATACTGAGAAGAATGTGTATTCTGTTGTTGGGTGGAGTACTCTGTATATGTCTATTAAGTCCATTTATTCACAGGTGCGAATCAGTTCTTTTATTTCTTTGCTCATTTTCTGTCTGTTTGATCTGTCCATTGGTGTCAGTGATGTGTTAATATCTCCTGTTAGAATTGTGGTAGTACTAATTTGATATTCCATTTTTGTAAATACTTGTTTTATATAATTCGGTGCTCTGGAGTTTGGTGCATATAAATTTAAGATAGTTTTCTCTTCCTCTTGGAGTTTTCCCCTAACCAGTATGTAGTGACCTTCTTTATCCCTTCTGATCCTTATTGGCTTGACTTGCTGGCCCTGGCAGGAAACCTTGGGTTCTACATCAGGTTTGATTATTAACTGCTTTCACATCCTACAACGTGTTCAAAGTTGTGTTTTTATAAAAATAGCTATACAATGTTATGCTTAATTGTATAGTCCCTGATGATGTGGACAATTCTATTGAAAATAACAAGAGAAAGCATAGTAAGTACTGTATATCACCTAATATTGTGATCTTATATGTCTCTTTCATATCATGATTTTCTAGGAATTTGTTTTGTTGTCTTATTTTGATCTGTTTTCCCCCATAACACAGAAAGGATAGATATACACATAGAGATTCACACATCGGAAGAATTTCTAACCTATTTATTTGAACAAATAATATAATGCATAATGTAATGAACAGATACTCTGAAGAAGTGACACTAAGAAACCCAAAGCTAATTCTGTAGCATTATGATATAAAATTGAGCAATACTATGATTCACTGTTCAGAGTGATATTAGTCTAGTCTCTTATTTTTTGGGGAATTGTAATTTTAGCATGTCGTTGTTTTAATCTTTTGATGCACATGCTTCATTTTCTCTTTCATAAATGATGTTTCTGAAGTTGAGGCAATATTTGGAATTAAGATATACATTTGTAGAGGCTTGGAGTATGTGTTTTTGACAAAGTTGTGTTCTTTTCACATAACTTGTACATTAATGAATGTTATGTTTTCCAAGTTGTGACAAGACATCTGCTGATTTCCTAACATCACTGGATATCATACCATGTAAATTTTGTTGCCTGATTTTGTTTCTCAGTGGAGCCAATATTTGTCATTTAAGTAAACCTTTGTTTTTCTAACCATCAGAATTTTACTTGTTATGTTTATATTACATCTTTATTTGCTAGTAAGGTTTCCCCACATCTACCAAATGTAAACCATACTACTGTGAATTTCTGATTGTGCCATACTTCCAGAATCATAACTTTTCCCCAATAGCACATCACAATATATATATATATATATATATATATATATATATATATATATATATATATCAATATCTCCAGAAATTATAAAATTTGGCATGATTTATGAGTAACCATACTTTAAAATCAATTTTTCTTAAATATGGAGTTGTTTTTGGGGAAAATGTTGCTTTTGGATGTATCATGCAAATGCCTTTATTTTATTCCTTGATGCTGTGACTACATTATATATTTTGTAATTATTACTGTCTTTTCGTAAAATACTGAAGTAATGGCATGAAGGGAAACCTAAATTTTGAGGTGTCAACACATTAAAAAGTAAATTTGCTAAATTAAGATTCAGATTGTGTTCTGTTTTACTGAATTGTGAATTTATACAATGGCATATCACTTTATTTATAAGGACCAGTGCATGATGTTTGTGGTGTTTACTGATTATCTTTAAACACATATACTGCGCCATGAGTCCCAGTTGGTTTCCTGTGGCCTGTGGTTTTCACTTCCATTTTAACATTCATGTAATTTGTAAAGTGTTTAATGCCCTGTTGTTGAATAAAAAATCTGCTTAGGAATTATGTTGTTAAAAACTGTGGTGTTATGAAAACACAAGTGAACGTTGCATTAAATACCTCTAATCCAGTGAAAATAGCTTGCCCAAGTCTCAATTATCCTTGGGAAAATAAATTACTCACCTCTTCTGTAATCACCACTAAAACTATATCTATTTTGTACCTGAAGAACCTGATATACTTCACAAAGTACAAGACACTGTGAAGTACATTGTCAGCCTCTATGCACTACAGCATGTGGCCAGATCCCCTGTAGCATATTTCTGCTTACCATCAATGGGAATATTTGGAGTTTGTATTACAGCTAATAATAGAATACTGAATATATAAGACATATATCCTGAGTCCATGCACTTTCTCATTTTACCATGAAAGTAAATCTTGCTGGTCCTGTTGATGCATGCTTGTAATCCTAGCACCTCAGCGGGCTTAAATTAGTGGAAGAGGAAGTTGCGTCTAACCTACACAATTAGAGTGACCTTGTCTCAAAATATATCTTCAAGTTCTGCAGATGTAGCTCAATGCTTTAGATCTCCTCCCTTTCTTCCCCAGCATCAACATTTTTTAATACTCACAATTGCACATCAGTAGTTGTCCTTTTATCGGTTGGACATGTAGCACTTATTCCGGAGAATCATTTGTGAAACACATTTGTTTTGCAGTGACCATCCTGAGCATCATTTGGGCAGTTGTCAAATTAACCCATTCATTCTTGTATTGAATACATTAGAATTGTCACTTTTATATTTCTTGTTATTTTATAAAAACTAACAAAAAGTATGCAGTTTTTGATAATTTTGTATTTAAATAATTGCATTGTTAAGGAGTTTCCTATAAAGGTTAGGCTAAAGATGATTTCTTTAGTTCAAGCATCAGGAGAAAATGAGATGGGATGATAATGGCTTTGAAGCTGACTTTGGGAGGCAATTGCTAGATGGTTTAGTAAAGGGTGAAACAGTTATTTTTATGCCTGCATTTGAAGTTTAAGGAAACAAGTACGTTGAGGTCAAGAATATAAATGTACGATAGGGTAAAAGAATCACTACTGCAAATTGTGATTTTTCTTTTACTCAGGAAGTGTACATTTTTTGGTAATTTGTGCAGCAGTCTGAAATGTGCCTCTATTGGAGTAAAACATAGTGAAACATGAAAGAGCCAGACATTCCATGTTCTGAATGTAGAGGTATTAAAAAACATTTTTAAAATACTATTGCTGCTGTTTTGTGTAGAAAATAAGATAGGGTGACAAAACTTGCAAAAAGGACTTTGTAAGATTTTAATCCTCCTGCATAAGCATAGATGCCACAAAAAAGTCAAACCAAAATGATGAACAAATAAACTACAGAATGAGAGCAATTTTGCCTATTACTCCCTGACAGCTAACATGTAAAACCAATAGGAATGTGAAAGGAACACACATTTTTCAGACTATGTACAAATTGCCAAGAAATACTTGAAGAACTATTGAGCATTTTTGCACAATAGAGAAATGCAAATAGGGACATCATTTCATTGCATAAAGAACTAATCACCATAAGATCTAAAGAACATTCAGAAGACTACAGGAGAAAAGGAACTATTTAACCTTATTGGTGGAAATGTAGTTAAGTAGTTCAGCTACTACTGAAGTCAGTTTTTAAAGTATTCAAAAGACTAAAATTAGTAATTCTCATTAGTGCAGTGCCTCCGTTAGTGGGTTTCTTCCCCAAAGAGTTAAGGACATATTGCAGTGATTCATGCAGATTCCTGTTCCTGCAGCAATATTCAATTTTCTGTGGAGAGCAGCAGCAAGCACTGCTCCATCCCCAGCAAATACCAATGATGAACAACAAATACTCACTAGTGTACTCCATTTGATAAACTGTGTGATATTTTATTGTGAAGTTGGCTGTGACTTAGGTTTTCCAGTAGACTACAGGTCAGTATAAATATGATAGTGATGCTAATGTCACAAGGCCATCACTAGTACACTATTATGTTCATTAGATTTGATGTATTTATCTTTTTTCAGATGCATGTTGCTATGAAGTTCAGGCTGGCTTTGAGGTCACGTTATAACCCAGAGTGGTCTCAAACAATTCTCCTTCCTTAGTGTCTCAAGTACTGAACTCCACACAAGAGCCACCAGGCCTAGTTTATATTTGGTATATTAAGTGCATATTTAGGATATTTTATTTCAACTGTTTTTGTTGTTAAAGTATTTCCATATTTTACCTCCAGCATTTGTAGAAACTTTGGCCTTATTGAGGTGGTGATGTGCATATCACCAGCCTCATGACATTGTCTGCTGGGTTCAGAGCTGTCAGTGTACTGCAGTGAAACATAGCTGTACATAACTGTTTCTTTTTCTACTTTCCTTAGAAAACATTTTTAAAATTTCCATGTATAATCACAGGGTCAATAACCCTGGCTAGAGTTTCATGCAAATTCTCAAAGTTAAGTACAGTGTAGCACTGACCCAAAGATACTCTCTGTCATCTGAGAGTCTTTATAGTCCTTTCTGTACACACACTTTGTGCTTGAGCCAGTACCTGTTGTGAGTCCCAGAGTCTGCTGCAAAGCCATGGAACACATAGCTTTGTGACTGCCTCTAGACTGGTGTCCTATATGCCACTCTGCTGAGGCAAAGCACAGCCTCTGGCATGAAGCCAGAGACTCTGAGACTCTGAGGCAACACAGGTTTTTCTTTGTGAACACAGATAATGTTATATTTCTGTAAGACAGACAGCTCTTTCCCATATTTCTATCCAAGAAGACAGAAGAGGAATCTGGAGACTGGATTACACAGGGGTGCTGCCTTTTTGCTCCACCAGCCCGGTCTTGGGTGGGAACCTGACAGTGGCCCCGGCTTGCATCCCCCCCAGACCTGCACCTGCCCATGAGTATCTGCCCTCAGGGCATGTCAGACCCAGCCACCCTTGACTTAGGGCAGGAATTGTGTAGGGGGATTCACAGTGGTAGTCAGGCCTTAATGTTACTCTGCTGGACTCAGTGAGTCTGAGTGGCTTGTGGCTGAGTCTAGTAACACCTGTCCTGGTCTCTCTCCTTCCTCTGGGTGCCAGAAGGCTGGGGACAGTGAACCCTGTCCTTTAATGCCCTTGTCATTTGGCATTTGCCCACAAGCACCCTGAAGGCTCTGGGATGAGAGAACCATTTTTTCAGCCATTCCCACATAGTCTCCCTATGCGGGATCCTGAGGCTGGGGTCTCGTGTCCTGGGAAAGCAGCCTAACCTGCTCCCTGCTCACTGTCTTGAGCCAATTGTCTGTAAAGACCAACTGTCATCAGACCAAGGTGCCTGGTGACCTAAGCCTTCAGAGTTCTGTTTGGACCTATCGCCAAGGAAGTGAGGTCATGCACTGGGGTCCGCAGTTTGGCCTTCCTCTGTGATATCACCTTTGTTTTTGTTGTGGAACAAATCTATGTCCTCCTTAGAAACAACAAGTTAAAATGCTAGAAAACTGTGTATACTTTTAGACTTTCCTGCACTTCGAAGATTTTAATGCAGCAAACATGTAGATGCTTCAGATGTGTCAGGCTGGGTTCCAAATACAAATGTCCATTCAAAGGGTCCATTGTCTTGGAGGATGAAAGACACATTGTCTTCTGTTGAAGATTTGTCAAATGTTAGGATGACTTCCTTTCTTGGGCTTATGTTAGTTTAATTTCAGTTCCATTAGGAAGCAGAATAGCCATAATAATTTTACCAAACAATGTGAAGGTCTCATGTTATAAACCCCATATATCCAGGGGAGGAGGATTCATAGCCAGTTTTACTCTCACGTGCTTAGGAATGATTATTCATCCTTAGATGTTCAACTCAGCTGTACACTGTAGTGCTCCAAACTATGACCCCCAGGGAGGGGGGACAGCAGGTGGTGAGTACAAGGGGAGGTGACATCATCACCCTGTTCTCATGAAGGACACATGTGCATCACTCCTGGCAACTTGTCTCCTAGCTGCTGCTGTTACTTCCTTTCCTCCCATCCCAATCAGACCATGGGCTTTGTGTCCCTGATGGGTAGTTTCCCTTTCCTAGAGGTGATGGTGCTGAGCCTTTTCAGTTGTAATACTCTTTGGTTGGTCTCCTTGAAGCAGTGTTTCCATACTGGGCTCTCTATATGCTGCAACCACCCACTATTATGTGGCTGAACCAAGCACATGCACCTGTCATCCATCTTGTGATGGCCATTTTTTATGTTTTGGGTCGGGTTTCAAAAGGAAGCTGCCACACCCATTCTTACATAAGCATTTGAGTGGATACCGACATTTATTTCAAAGAAAATGCATCATATTGCTGGTGTATGGATAACTTAGAAATTCTTGCTGTATTTTTCTAAGCAGATGTTTAAAGCAGAGTTATGCGGTTCCTTTTTTATTTTGTTTTGTGTTATTATGCTATATTATATTATGCTCTGTTATGTTATATTATGTTGTATGTTGGTGAGGATTTTGAAAATCCTTCAGGGTGTTTTCAGTACTTTCTGATTTGGTTTTGTATGAGCAACCTAATGAGCTTTGGAATATCAAAAACATTGAGGATTTTTTATTGGAGAAAATTTAAGGAGGAAAACACAATCAGGGATGTTGTTGCACACCTGTTATTCCAGGAGTCCGAAGGCTGAGGCAGAAAGTTTGTGGTGAGTTTTAGGTCATCCTGGGCTACAAGGGAAGATCAAGGCCAGACTGAACAGCATAGCAAAACCCTGTCTGAAAAAAATAGAAAGAAGAAAGAGAGAAAAAAATGATAAAAATGAAAAGTCAAAAATAGATTTTCTAGTGAGAAATCTTTGTGAGGTTGTCTTGCATGCGTACTTTAGTCAGCACACCTAGCATAAGGTTTACCATAATGGAGACATTGATGTGCTTCCTGGTGTTTGTACTCTTTCAATTTTTTAAGGCTTTTTACTTAGATGACTGCACATATGCTGCTGAATATATCCTCTTAGGATTTGGGTAGTTCAGAATGAAGAGATTTTGATCATTTTGGTTTTTGTTTCTGTCCTCAATTTATATTTAATACCAGAATTTGAGCAATGGATTACTATTTTTATTTTGATATAATAATAAGAATCATATAAAGATACACTTTTTAAGTCTATAAAAAGATAAAATAAGTATAGATTAATAGTGATTAATGTATCTTCTTCCGTGACTTCTGAGATTTATTAAAGATCAATATTTTCATACATTTGTAAAAGCTTTGGTTTGGTACAAATTTTAAGACATGGTCTCACTAATTTTCTAAATGTCCCAGGCTAGGGTTAAACCTTTCCTCATCATTCCTCCCTTTCCCAGAGTGCTGGGATTACAGGTGTATATTATCCTGAGTTGGCAATTATTAGCAATGTTGTGTATTCATGCAATAAAATGTTTGGCTTTGGTCTTCAGACACTTTGTAGAAAGAGTCACTCTACTTAAGCCACCTTGCTATCCTGCAGCTTCTTTCACAGTGAGTAGGACTGAAAATCCCATTAACACTGTTAGTAGATTCTCTGCTTTTCTAACTATGGTCAGCAGGCACTTCAGAAGATCACTCCAAATGCCTTCTGCACTAGGATTGAGGCTTGGTGTCTTTGAAGCACATTCTCTTTTTGTTTGATCCCTCATGGAATTTGATGATTGTTTGAAGTCAAATTGCAAGAAAGGTGGGAAGGTTAAAGTTACTTGGGGCACACTCCCCTCCAGAAGGCCAGGCCAGTTTAAAAATTTATTTACCCTTCTAGTGTCAGTTGCAAAGTATTTTTTAAATTGTTGTTCAATTTCTAGGATTTGAATACAGAGCTTTGCATTGGCTTCTTTCTCTTCACCTTTTAACACTTTTCTTGTTTTGAGCCAGATCCTTAATAAATGGCTAAATTGATGAGGCTCACCTTGAATTTGTGATGCTCCCGACTCAGCCTTCCAGACTGCTAGGATTACAAGCCACACCAGCAGACCCGGTCTCATCATAGTGTTGTTAAAAACTTATTGGCTGCCCTGCTGCCGCCTCTCTCACCTGGGCCCATACTATGAGCACTGGGGACTGGAAGGTGCACATCCAGCTGAGTGGAGGCCGGCCCTGCTGCTGCCTCTCCCACCCAGGACCCATACTGCCACCGCTTGGGACTGGAAGCTGCGCATCCAGCTGAGCTAAGGTGACTCTGGTCTGGCCCTGAAACTGTGCAAATTGAGGAAGCTTTAGGTCTACCTGAGAGGAGCCTAGCAAGCCTCTTTTAATGCAGGGGCTCCACTGCCCAAGGAGGGTGCTACTACAAGAGGATTCCCAAGAGCCCAGAACATAAGAGTCAATTTACAACACAACCAGGGAAACTCTGAAACAACACTTGATACACAGTAATATAGGAAAATGACAAAATGAAAGACCAAAATGCAATCTCAAACACCCAACTCATTCCCCCAAGAAAGCCTAGGAGCCAGGTACATAGAAGAAAATACATGCCATATACCTGAAATACCTGAAACAATAGTAACAGAAATAAAGAAGCAGCTCCGGGAAGCTTTAAAGGAATTCAAACTAGAAATAATATATCAGGTAAAAGAAGAAATAATAAAAGAAATGAAGGAGATGCTGAAGATATCTAAAGACACAGCTAAAAAATTGGAGGAACTAAACAAAAGGATAGAATCTCTGGATGAACAATATAAGAAACAAACAACATATAAAACAGATGCAAAGAGATATACAGGAAATCAAAAGCAACATTGAAAGTTGTAAAAACCGCCTGAATGAATGCGAAGATAGAATTTCAGACCTCAAAGACAAGATTGCAGCCAGTGAGCAGCAAAGGAAAGATCTTTTAAAAATAACAAGAAATCAAGAAATAACAATACAACACCTGCAAGATGATGCAAAGAAAAACAACATCAGGTTGATAGCGTAAATGAAAAAGAAGGAGACAATGCAAAGGATGTCAAGAGGATATTTAGAGAATTAATTGCTGAAAACTTCCCAAACATGAAATTGGAAACTGATATCAGGATCAATGAGGCATATAGAACTTCAAATAGCCATAACCAAAATAAAACTACGCCCAGACATATAAAAATCACCATCCCAGAAATCGAACAAAAGAATAGAATAATAAAAGCTGTCAGAGATAAAAGACAGATCACCTATAAAGGAAAACCTATCAGAATCACAGCAGACTTCTCAACACAACCAATAAAGGCTAGAAGAGCATGGAGTGAAGTATTTCAGATCCTAAAGGAAAATGATTTCCAACCTAGACTGATGTACCCTGAAAAACTGTCCTTCAAAATTGATGGAGAAATAAGATACTTCCATGACAAATAACAGCTGAAGAAATTCATGATCACCAAGCCAATCCTGCCAATAATACTGAAAGAGTCTAGATACACTTAAGAAAAAACCACTTAACAAAGCAGACAATTAAATAGAACAGAAAGATAAAGATGCAACTGCAGAAATATAACATGTCACTAATAAACCAATATATAACACTTATAACCATTAACATAAATGGTCTCAATGCACTAATTAAAAGAAATAGACTGGTGGAATGGATCAAGAAACAAAATTCAACCATATTCTGTCTACAAGAAACCCATCTAACCCAAAAGGATACTTTTCCAGAGCCACCTCCGTCCCGCGGAATGGAGCACATGAACACTCAGCCTCTGCAAGCACCTTTATTGACTGGGCAGCAACCTCAATACATGTCCGTCCTCGACGGCTTCTTCCGTGTTGTGCATCGGGCACTTCCTATACTTGGGCTTATATAGCTAATGTTATCCAATAATGGGATTACACTTGGGGACAGGCGATTGGGCGGCAACAAGGAAGCAATCAATCATTACCATATATGGCGGGGACAGTAAGCTGAGCAAGAACCAGTAAGCAGGATGTGTGTGCCATCTTGGGCACACGATGGGCGGGGGAGCAGCGGAGGCGGCAGGTGGGTGCCATCTTATGAATATGCTCTCATGAATAACATGGCAGGCTCCCAACATCTCCCCCTTTCTTATTTACAAGCAAATTACAGCGAGGTCTTCCAAGTGACTACAGTGGTCTGTACCCCGCTGTGCATGGCTCTGAGGTCATCCCCCGGCACAGGTTGGCCACCCCCGCGTCGGAAGGGACTTCCAAGCCTCATCCTTTTGCGCAGGGCTAGGGTAATTCGGATGAAACCTAGATGCATACAGACATATAGCCTGACATCTCTCTTCAAAAACCCCAAGAGTAGAATGTCATGCAGTACCATCTGGTCTCGCACCTTGGTGCCTCTTGCTGTTATTGTGTGGAATGGGGCCTGTCTTAGGTTGAGAAAGGTGGGGTACCTCAATCTTACCCGTCTTTGGCTCACCCATCCAGCATTTTATAACTGATGCTCTGCGACATGGAGGAGATATGCAGCCGCCTGGCTACCGGATGGGCCCCCCTCCGCCAGCTGCATTGCCGCCATAGCTGTGAACTTGACCTGCTGCTGGGTTTGCATCAAGTGGTCTAGCAAGCATTTGACGACCACCAACCCCACCAGTATGGCAACAACAATCAGAATCCAAGTAGTCAAATTGGGCCAAGAGAACCAGGAAGTGACATGGTCCCACAAACCTTTTAGGACGTCCCTCAGGGTAGACAAATCAAACCTAACTGGGTTTAATTGAACCTTTTCTATCTCGTTTAACTCGTGATTAACAATCACAGACAGATTATGAAATTTTGGCAGATAAGTGTCCTGTAACCACGCGGTCATAGTTTTGTGGTTTCAGTCAAGTTGGTGCGAACGGGAGTGACACACACCTGGAAGGACAGCCACCTCTGGTCGCAAAGTTGAGTGGCGACCTGCCACAGGGCATCGATCTCTTGTCCGATGAGTTGGATTTCTTCTTGTAGCCGGAGTATTGCTTGGCTGTTTAGCTCTATCTGTTGCCTTTGAGCCTTGATGGTCTCTCATGTAGCGTTGCTCAGCCGATTGACTGCATCCATGGTCAGCACGAGCTGCTCGGAGGTCCATGCCTGCAAAACAGCCTGTCCCACTGCAGGGACAAACAGAGAAGAGACCAACCCCACTGCCTGCTACAACCAATCTTTTATCCCTCTGTTAGTTCTGGTTGGTAAGGAAGAGAGCGAGATCTGCTGTGAGACCGGTCCAACCCAGTCCTGGGCTTGCACGGGAATCCAAAGATCAGGGAGAGAACAGCAT
The DNA here is from genome assembly GCF_034190915.1 of Cavia porcellus. Classification (NCBI taxonomy): domain Eukaryota; kingdom Metazoa; phylum Chordata; class Mammalia; order Rodentia; family Caviidae; genus Cavia; species Cavia porcellus. The sequence goes on from NW_026947515.1 coordinate 9,941,618, forward strand.
AGGCTGCTCATTTTTTTTTGTCTTTTTCGTTTTTATCAGTACCAGGGATCAAACTCACGACTGCCTGCTTGCAAGGCAGGCGCTTATGCCGCTGAGCTAAATCCCCAGCCCCTTCCTGTCCCTCTTAGTGAGGGCGGGCACAGGAGAGGTATTTCCTTGCAATTTGATGCCCAAGCCTTTGCCAGGGGTATAGCCCATCCGTTTCATCATGTTTTGAGCCACCTCGGAACATCCCGTATTGGCCACACTCAAAACATTTTTTACTCTTTTGCATCTGCTGTTGTGTTGCTGGAGGGCGGGAGTGGAGGGCCGCATTAATTGAAGCGCCCACCAGGGCTGCAAGACCTGAATTAGAGAGTGGTCCCCCCACTTCTCTACATAATTTGGTTCAGGTTTCTAAACTCTTGTTTTTATGTGATGTAATGACTGCACGGCAGTCCTTAGTACACTGCTCAAAGACTAGCTGCTTTACCAGGGGCTGCGCCACACTGAGGTCGGGGAAGACCTTGCCGGCGGCATCTAGCATCCTGGCCACAAAGTCAGAGAATGGCTCTGTCATCCCTTGCACAATCTTAGTAAGACAGGCAGTATGTTCGCCTGCCTTGGCAAGTTGTTTCCAAGCGGCGATGGCACACTTAGTAATCTGATCATAAACTGCCTGAGGATGTTGAATTTGATCCTGCGCATGGGCTCCCTGGCCTAATAACATATCTTTGTTCCACCTGACATTGCGCTCTCTAGCGTTTTTCTCAGCCTGCTCTCCGCAATACTCATCATTCCATGCCTTCCAGTCCATAAATTGGCCTGGGGACAAACACGCCCTTGCGAGTTGTGCCCAATCAGAGGGTGTCAGAGGGGTGGCTCCTATATTATCCAAAAGAGCCTGCGTGAACGGAGCGTTGGGGCCATAAGTAGAAACTGCCTCTTTTAATCCCTTAACCACTTTCATGTCCAGGGGCTGATAATAAGGCACGCCGGCCTGGTCCTGGAGGACCGGGTAGAAGCTGGGAGCGTCATACGAGGCAAGGCCCCTACGCAAGACGTCCCATAAACGGCCATGAAATGAGCGGCGCCCGGAGAAAGGAAGTGTGGCAGGGAAGGGAGGAGGCGGCCCCCAACCATCAGGGGCATTCATTCCCTGGGGTGGTTCCCAGGGAGGGGCCTACGGGACTAACCCCGCCTCGCCGGGGGTGCGCATTTCCTGCAGATCACTCTCCACCCTCTCGAGCTCCTCCCCTAGGCTCTCCATCATCCCTTCACACAAGGCTCCAGCAGGTTTATGAACTTTCTGCCCTGTATTGCGATGTGGGCCTATCTTACTGTCAGTTTCCTCCTTTGGGCCCACCTTAGGGTCTTCCCCCTCTGAATCTGAATGGCTCAGTGAGCCAACCTCTGAGGCCTCCCTGGAGCTCTCCGAGCGCGCCTGCTCGAAAGCGTGGCGTGCCTCTTTGAGTCCCTGGGCTGTGCCTACCATACTTTCGGTTCTGAGACATGCACGAACCATCTCCCAAATGGGGCAAACCATGGGGTCGACACCCATCCCTTGTTCCTCAGCAAACTGAATATCACATCCTAACTTCTCCCAGGAGGGTAAAGTGAGGGATCCGGTGGGCAGAAACCATGGGGCCAAACCATCAATACATTCGAAAAACTGCAGCACCGTTTGCTTATCTATCCTAATCCCTCGTGCCTTAAGCAACAACCACAGCGATAAGGCGAGGGGGCCACAGTTAACATTGCCCATCTTAACAAAATTAAAGAGCCCCGAGGCACAGTAGCCAACAGAGGCCTGCCCTTCTTTTTCGGGCAATCTCGATCCTAACAAGGGGTCGACTAACAAATCTCTTAAAGTGCGTCCACCAAGGGCCGGGTTGAGCCTCCACTCACCCGCAGGTACGTACCGTCTCTCAACGCAGTCACAGGAGTCGCAGAAGGCACGGGAATGGTTTCGAGTCCCCGTACGGGCCACCAGCTGTCCGGAGCCGCTTCCGTCCCGCGGAATGGAGCATACGAACACTCAGCCTCTGCAAGCACCTTTATTGACTGGGCAGCAACCTCAATACATGTCCGTCCTCGATGGTTTCTTCTGTGTTGTGCGTCGGGCACTTCCTATACTTGGGCTTATATAGCTAATGTTATCCAATCATGGGATTACACTTGGGGACAGGCGATTGGGCGGCAACAAGGAAGCAATCAATCATTACCATATATGGCGGGGACAGTAAGCTGAGCAAGAACCAGGAAGCAGGATGTGTGTGCCATCTTGGGCACACGATGGGCGGGGGAGCAGCGGAGGCGGCAGGTGGGTGCCATCTTATGAATATGCTCTCATGAATAACATGGCAGGCTCCCAACAGATACTCACAAAATGAAAGTCAAAGGATGGAAAACAACACTTCATGCAACAGGAACCCCCCTAAAAAAGCAGGGGTAGCTATTCTGTTTGCAGACAATGTGAACTTCAAACCAATAATGATCAGAAGAGACAAAGCAGGTCACTACATACTGGTTATGGGAAAACTTCAAGCGGAAGAGATAACTATCTTAAATATATATGCACCAAATTCCGAAGCACCCAGTTATATAAAACAAGTAATATCAGAAATGAAAAAACAAATTAGCAATAATACAATTATAACAGGATGTTTTAACACACCATTGACACCAATGGACAGATCAACAGGACAGAAAATCAGCAAAGAGATCAAAGAACTGAATCACACCTGTGAACAAATGGAATTGATAGACATATACAGATTATTCTGCCCAATAACAACAGAATACACATTTTTCTCAGCAGTACATGGGTCATTCTGTAAAATAGACCATATATTAACTCACAGAACATATTTAAAGAAATGCAAAAGAGTTGAAATCATCCCCTGCATGTTACCAGATCATAGCACTATGAAATTAGTAATTAATGATAAAAGATACCGGGAAAATCCCATAAACACATGGAAACTGAATAACACACTCTTGAGTAATCAGTGGGTCACAGAGGAAATTAAAGAGGAAATTAAACAATACCTACTCACAAATGAAAACACAAATACAACTTACTGGAATCTGTGGGATGCAATGAAAGCTGTCCTCAGAGGGAAATTTATTGCACTGAGTTCCCACATCAGGAAAACAGAACAAATACAAATAAATAACTTGATGCTACACCTCAAACAGCTAGAAAAAGAAGAGCAAGTCAAGCCCAAAGCCAAAAGAAGAGAGGAAATTATAAAAATCAGAGCAGAAATCAATGCAATAGAGACTAAGAAAACAATACAAAGAATCAATGAATCAAAGAGTTGGTTCTTTGAAAGAATAAATAAAATTGATAAGCCCCTAGCCAACCTTATTTTAAAAAGGGGGAAGAAAAAGCTCAAATTCATGCAATAAGGAATGAAAAATGTGAAATCACTACAGACCCAATAGAAATACAGAAGATCATCAGCACCTATAACAAAAACCTCTACTCTCAAAGGTTAGATAACACAGAAGAAATAAACAGATTTCTAGAAGCATATGAAGTACCAAAGCTAGGTCAAGAAGAAGTAAAACTGCTGAATAACCCAGTTTCTATTCATGAAATTGAAAATGTAATTAAGTCATTACCTACAAAGAAGAGCCCAGGCCCAGATGGATTCACTGCAGAATTCTACAAGAAATACAAAGAGGACCTGATGCTGACACTCCTCAAACTCTTCAATGAAATTGAAAGGGAAGGAGTCCTTCATAAGTCATTCCTGGAAGGAAATATTACTCTAGTACCAAAACCTGAGAAAGACCCAACTGAAAAAGAGAACTACAGACCAGTCTCCCTAATGAACACAGATGCAAAGATCCTCAATAAAATATTGGCAAATAGGATGCAGCAAGTCATCAAGAAAATTATACACCATGACCAAGTGGGATTCATTCCAGGTATGCAGGGATGGTTCAATATATGTAAATCAATAAATGTAATCCACCATATCAGTAGAGTCAAAAGTAAGAATCACACGATCATTTCTATAGATGCAGAAAAAGCTTTTGATAAGCTACAACACTCATTTATGGTAAGAACCTTACAGAAAATTGGAATAGATGGTCTTTACCTCAACATAATAAAGGCCATCTATGACAAACCAACAGCCAGTATCATACTAAATGGCCAAAAATTGAAGGCCTTTACTTTAAAATTAGGCACAAGACAAGGATGTCCCCTGTCACTGCTCCTATTTAATATAGTACTGGAAATACTAGCCAGAGCAATTAGACATGAAAGAAAAATAAAAGGCATAAAGATAGGAAAAGAAGAAGTTAAATTATCACTATTTGCAGGTGATATGATACTCTACATAGAAGACCCAAAAAATTCCATTGAAAGACTCCTAGATATAATAAATAAATTCAGCAATGTGGCTGGATACAAAAGCAATACTCAAAAAATCAATAGCATTCTTACATACTAATAACAAAATCACAGAGAGGGAAATAAGAGAAGCCACATCCTTCACACTGGCAACCAAGAAAATGAAATATTTAGGAATTACTCTCACAAAAGAAGTGAAAGACCTACACAGGGAAAATTATAATACATTGAAAAATGAAATTGAAGATGATCTCAGGAAATGGAAGGACATCCCTTGCTCATGGATACGAAGAATAAATATTGTGAAAATGGCCATTCTCCCAAAACTGTTATACAGATGCAATGCAATCCCAATAAAAATACCATCAACATACCTCATAGATCTCAAGAAATAAATCCTACAATTCATCTGGAACCAGAAGAGACCTAGAATAGCAAGGACAGTTCTAAGCAGCAAAAGCAAGGCAGGAGACATCACAATCCCTGACTTGAAGTTATACTACAAAGCAACTGTATTAAAATCAACATGGTACTGGAATCAAAACAGAGCCGAAGACCAATGGAATAGTTTAGAAGATACAACCACAGCTACAAACACACTCAACCACCTCGTCTTTGATAAAGGGGCCAAACAGGTTCACTGGAAGAATGACAGTCTCTTTAATAAATGGCGTTGGAAAAACTGGCTCTCCATATGCCGAAAACTAAAACTAGACCCATGCCTGTCTCCCTATACTAAAATAGTTACTATTGTCTTCCCTAATTTGGAACTTGAGGAACTAAAATGATTTGATTAGTTCTATAATATGCAAAAAGTATAGAAAGTGGGTGAAGATGGGGACAACTATTTGTAAGAAACTAAAGACAGTTAGATAGACAATGAAGATCTCCAGCGGGCTTGCTGTGAAATCTGTATTTCTTTAAATTGTTTTCTTAACTGCTTTGTTCTGTTTTGATATGATTAATCTTACCCTCTTTGTGATGTAAAACAAATGTGTAGGACTGATAACCATATTACTCAGCTTTTGTTTGATCATAGAGTAGAACAGGTTGTAGTGTCACTTTATGAATGTCATTCTAAATACTTTAATTCTATAACATGAACAGCTATTTCTAAGATGACAATGTGTAACTTATCAACCAGCAATTTCTTAGCGTTTGTTTTTCTGTAAGTTTGTATTATTTCTAACCTTTTTTTTATCTCCATGTATTCTTTTGTTTCCTTTTCTTTAAATAAAAATAAATAGGGGGCTGGGGGTTTAGCTCAGCGGCATAAGTGCCTGCCTTGAAAGCAGGCAGTCGTGAGTTCGATCCCCGGTACCGATAAAAAAGGAAAAAGACAAAAAAAATAAAATAAAATAAAAAAAAAATAAAAATAAAAATAAAAATAAAAAATAAAAATAAAAATAAAAATAAATAAATAAATAAATAAATAAATAAATAAAATCTAAATTTATCAAAGATCTAAATATTAAAACAGAAACACTAAATCTATTGGAAGACAAATTGGGTAAAAACCTTGAAGACATAGGGATAGGTAGGGAATTCATGAACAAGACTCAAACCGCACGGGAAATACTTCCCAGAGTCAATAACTGGGATCACATCTTATTAAAAATTTTCTGTACATCAAAAGAAATCTCTAACATAGTGAAAAGTAAACCCACAAACTGAGAAAAAATCCTAGTGAACTGTGCCTCAGACAAAGGACTTCTGTCTAAAACATACAAAGAATTAAAAAAAAATCAGACCCCCAAAATTCAAAGACCCCATCCAAAAATGGGCATCTGAGATGAATAAACAATTTTCATATGAAGAAATACAAATGACAAATAAATATATGAAAAAATGTTCAGCATCACTAGTCATTAGAGAAATGCAAATTAAAACCACACTGAGATTTCATCTCACTCCTGAGAGAATCACCAAGCTCAAGAAAATCACCAATAACAAATGCTGGAGAGGCTGTGGGGAAAAATGAACTCTCCTGCACTGTTGGTGGGAGTGTAGACTGGTGCAACCATTGTGGAGGTCAGTCTGGAGATTTTTCAGAAAGCTGGGACTGGAAGCACCATTTGACCCAGCTATTCCACTCCTAGGCGTATTCCCAGAAGAACTGAAAGCATCATACCACAGTGATATATGTGCACCCTTGTTTATAGCAGAACAATTTGTAAGAGCCAGATCTTGGAAACAACCTAAGTGTCCATGAACTGACGAATAGATAAAAAAGTTGTGCTATTTCTATACAATGGAGTACTACTCAGCTATAAAGAATGATCACATTGAGACGTTTATAAATAAATGGACGCAGCTCGAGGCCATACTTATAAGTGAAATAAATCAAACTCACCTGTATAAATACCGAATAGTTTCCCTAGTGTAAGAAATGATAAGAATACATGAAAGTTCGTGGTAATCATGATTCCCAGTCACACTGGTTTTAAGCCATATAATTTTTTCACTCATTACTTGGAATGGTTTTAATTTTGGTGTTTTTATTTTATTGTCTGTGATACTACAAATGACTATTTTGAAGAGAATAAGAGCGTAATAGCTAGCACTGACTTAATATCATCCTGTTTTGAAGCCCCATCAAGTTTTTGTTCATTTCCATTGGTTCTAACATGTGGTACCTTATTATATCTTAATGTATGGGATACTATAAGCAAGTTTTTTATAGACAAAGAGATAATATAGAAATTGATGTTTGGTTTTTGCCAGCTGGTTCTAAATTCCCTGCAACAATTTCATTCTCTTGAACGATTCTTACACTGTCTTGATAAATTTGATGCTATAGTATATGAAGTTAGACTCAAATATTTCAAGGAAAGGGTCACTATGGTAACTACTATTAATGTAACGCTATCTGGGGGTGAAACACAATGATGGTTAAATTTTTCGATTCTGACCGGTGTTGTTATATTGATACGTACTTTTTTTTTTAATCTCAGTCTCCCCTCATTTTTCTTTCCTTTTTTTAAAATTAATTTATTTCTTAGTATGTTTTAACTAAGGGAAATTAAATTAAAAATACTGTGATAGATTATAGTAATTTATTTTTTGTTTCCCTATTAACCTGATTTCAACCCCTGTAGTGTTCTCCATATCTAGTTCTGACTGATTTTATTATATTCTGTTTCGCTTAATAGTATCAAGTTTGAGGGTATAGGCAACCATTTGGAAGGCAACCAGATATTCTATGATGCCCATTATTATTTGACTATTATCTTCTTTGGAATCCTGTAAGCTCTCCAATGTGGTTTTATTAGTCTTATGTACAGTTTTATTCAATTCTTTTATACTAGCTGATATAGGCTACTCTTTTTAGGATAACAGGAGGCATAATGATAACCATTGTTGATCACCTAGTAATCCCCCCTTTATTTTTTTATTTTTCATTTTATGCTATGTCCATCCTCCTGACCTAAATGACTCGGTTTTGCTTTGTCACATTGGGTTTTTCTATGGTGCGTCTTGCTTTGTTTTTTGTTTTTTAGCCTTTTTTTTCAAACTTTTTTCTTTTCCTCTTCAAAGAAAAAGTTAAAAAAACTGGAAGCAATGGAAACTAAAATGCACGATTGTTAGTGGAAATAAGAGAGGAAGGAAAGTGATCTCAAGGATATAACTGCAAGTTTATTTAAATGTGTAGGAAAGAGATCCATATTGCTGAGTTTTTCTTGGATCATTGAACAGAACTGACTGCAATCTCACTGTATTAATCTCCACTTTGTATGCTTTAATTTTGTAATCTGGACAGCTGTTTGTAAGTTGAGAGTGTGTGATCTATTAACTGGTGAACTCTGACAGTATGTTTTTTTTTTTTTCTTGAAATTCTGTGTTGCTTCTAGCCTTTTACTGTGTTGCTTCGTTTAGTTTTGTTTTTCTCTTTAAATAAAAAAAAAACTTATTGGCTGAGCAAGGAATGGTGAAAATGCCTGTAATGCCTGTACTCAAGTGGCTGAGGCAGCAGGGTTCCTGGGAGTTCTAGACAAGCCTGCAACATATTCTGAGTTCAGCTCAGGCTACAATGACACAGGGAGACCCTGACTATAAAAAGAAAATAAAAAAAAAAATAGGGAAGAAAAGAAAGGAAAGAAAAAACAAAATAAAATGCCTAGTGATTTTGTCACTTGGTGTGCATCTGGGCAAGCTGTTTTAGTCTGTGGTCCTTTTCTTCCAGTGTAAAACCCTTTTGACTATGGTTACTTTATAGTACCTGGAAACTAGTATTTTGATGCCTCTACTTTTAATGTTCTTTCTATGGCTATAGGATGACTCTATACTTCCTTGTGAATTTCCATTTTTTTTTAAATGTTTCTAGGAAAATGGCACGGATACTTTGACAGGAATGGCACTAAAACACCTGGTTGCTCTGGGTAGAATGTACATTATAACATGAATTCTTCCCATCCCTCATCACAGTATGGCTTTTCTTCTGTTAGTGCTCTTCTACTTATTGCATTCCAAGAAGATGTGAGTTTGCTTCAATTTCCCTAATCATTAGTTATTTTTGATTATTTGTGAAATGAATTGTGTTCTTTGTATTTGAGGCTACAATTTGTTTGTAGTACGTAGTAATGAATTGATTAGGGCATGTTGCTCATGTATCCTGCAAATTAAGTGATTTGTGAATTTGTTCTATAAGGTTGTCAATGGAGTTTAAATTTCTTATATACAATGCTGCACCCTCAGGAGAACTGCAACAACAATTAATTCTTCCTTTGTGATTTGGAAGGCTTTGCTTTCTCTTTCTGGATTAAATTCTAGGGCCAGGACTTCGAATACTGTATGTTGAAAAAAGTTGCAAGCCTTGTCTCCTTCCTGACCCTAGAAGCTAAGTTTGCAGCTTGTCAGCCCCTGAGCACCATATGAAGGATGGAGCTTGCCATGCTGTGCTCAGGTCCATTCTCCTACTTATAGTTTATGAATGATTTTTATCCTGAAAAAATGGTGCCCTTTTGAGCTTCTCAAAGCTGTTTTTCCAAATCTCTTCAGGGGTTAGCTGTGCCTTATGATGGGAATGTGGTAAGTGACACAATAGTTTGTGCGAGAGGGAACATACTTGCACCACTGAGATTGAGCCCAGTGTTGATCGTGTTGGTTAATTTTGAACATGCTGGTGTTAATGTGGCAAACATTTAGCTGAATACTTTTGTTCATTAGGAATATTAGCCAACAGAGTGTTTTCATTTATTTTATTTTTAACACATTATTGTCTGGCTTCATTCTCAGGATAACTTGTCACTTAAAAGAAGTTGGTGGTGGTTTTTTCTCCAACTTGATAGAAGAATTGAAAAACAATCAGTATTCATTGTTTATTATATGCTGGATAAAATTCACCAGTGCACTTAGTGTATCCTAGCTTTGTTGTTGTTATTAAGCAGCTGTGATGTTTATCCATTGCCTGTGCTCCTTATTGCTCTGTTCATCAGACTGTTTCCTTCTGATGCATGTGGTTCGGGGACATCAATGGACACCACATATCCTTTAAGGGTCACGTCTCATTTTATTTATGGATGCTACCATTTACCTTTGTATCTTCAAACTATCTCCATAATATATAATTTTGTGAGTAACTCCTTTCAGTTACTCAGTTTTTAATGCACACTCTTTCAGGGTTTGGTTACTGCTGGAGGAAACTGGGGCTGGTGAGGGCCTGGTCTCTTATTTAAGGCTTTGTACCCTGACCTGCCTGCAGTGCCTCCATCACCTCGCCTGCACCCTGTAAACACCTATCCTGTTCCATAGCTATGGTGAGTCCACATGTGGCAGTTCAGATCTGCTCCTGGGTGGAAAACATTCCGTCAATTTGAGCTCTGTAACAGACTGACCTTCTCATACAGAGCTCCCCTGAGTGAGACAGGGGGCCTCAGGCATGTAGGAAGGAGCTCTGGAACCATTTCAGCTTTCTCCTGTCCAGTGTGGAATGTGTGACGCTTTCCTTAGAACTCAATGATGGATGAGGTGGCCTGGACTGGGCCTTTTTTAGCCATGGTTCCTGCTAGGTGCCATGGTGTCCTGCACCTCTGCCTGGACCATCTCTCTGACTTTGGATCTAAACAGAGATCTGAGCAGACTCAGTCTTCCTGTACCAGGCTCTAACTCTATGCTGAGGATTCAGGTGAAATATCTGCAACCCTCAAATTCATCTTATATACATTTAGCCTGGAAATTCCACTTCTAAGTGTCATTATAAAAATGAGATTGATAGACACCATATTCTCTTCTTAATCAGTTAAGTTGTGGACAGTTAGAAACCATGAATGTTCCACAGCACAGCTGCTGAGTTAATTATAAATGACAGCCACTGAAAATGTTGAAAGAAGGCCATGTCCTAGGCCATGTCCCTGATCTTTCCTGGGATTGAAAAAGCTTGTGTCCTGGCTCTCTCTCCACCCAGTAGTGAAGAGACACAGGCCTGCACAGCAGGTGAGGACAGGAGAGAGGAGCTGGTCAATGGCAGACCTCTCATCCTGGGAGGGATGCCTTTGTGGTTTTTCCATGTTATGTTCCACTGCATTATTTATAGTGCTCCACTCAATATTACTTCTCTCCTGTTCAATTCACTTAAGAATAAATAGTTGGTATTTTCTTGAATAGGTGAGTGGAAATGGATGACTTAATTTTCTTTTATCTGTAATGTAGGATAAGCATATAGAAGAACATTCAAGCATCACTTTATAGATATATAAAATGAGTCTTTTCTTCAGAAAGGCAACACATCATTCATGACTAACTTTTAAACCCCCAACACATAAAGCCATTTGGATCCCACTGCGGTGGGTGTCCCTCCCTCCCTACTTGAGAAGTCACTGTGCTCATCTGTGTCTGGTAGAGGACACTCAGAACCTTCTTAAGAGTCTCTTTTTCCAGCAAGGAAGACTTGAATCTTCCTGTGCTCAGGCCACGCAGGGAGTGTGCAGCATGCAGTGGAGCCCAGTACCTCCTGCCTTACACCATTTTCTACCACCGCATCCATGCTGCAGCCCTGCAGGCCCAATAAGGCAAGGCCACCAGGGTGCAGCAAAGACTCTGCCACCTCAGCCCCAGTGGCCTCAACTCCTGGGTCCTGGCCTCAGTCTCCACCAGGCTCCAGTCTCTGCCCTGGGTTGGACTTACATATTGGGCCAGACACACCATCAGTGTCTTGGGGCTAAGTCCATTTTACACAGTGACACTTCCATTCCACAAATTTTGATCCTTTCCTTTGTAAATGAGGCTGAGGCATTGGAGACAAAACCCCACAGATTAGCATTGCTTTTTGCTTTTCTTTCTTTTCCTTCTTCTTTTCTTATCCTCCTCCTCCTCCTCCTCCTCCTTCTCCTCCTCCTCCTCCTACTCCTCCTCCTTCTTCTTCTTCATCTTTGTCTTTGTCGTTTTCTTGGACTTCTTTGTCTTTGACTTCTTTGTCTTCTTCTTGGTTTCTTTGTTGCTTTAAGCACATATTTAGAGGTGCATTTTGACAAAAACCTTTCTTTGTCTTTTCACTTTCCAGTTAACTGAAGTTTTTACAGATCTCTACTGCAATTCTAACCCTGTGTGTTTGAATGCTCAGAATCCATTCTGTGGCTTGGTAGAATGAGGGAATTAAAACAGAAACTGAACTTGGGGAAGTTTTTGTGCATTTTAGCATATCCTACAACAACACCTGACTCATGGCTTTTTATGTCAAAAATATGGACTTCCGCAGCAAGTGGGTCTGCCACAGACAAAATGAGTTTTCTGTAGGTGTTTCAAACAATCTCATTTCCCCTCAACTTGTGAAGCACATGGTATAGGTTTCTTATGGCCAAACTTGAAAAATTATTTCCAGTACATGAAAGGCTGCCACTGGTCCTGAAATCATGATGGAACTTTCTTGTAAACATATAGTCTGATTCACACCCTGGCTGACAGAAGCTAAGAGACTCAGAGATGGCTGGCACAGATAGAAACACCTCAAGATTGTCAACTACCAGCCACAACAAGCAGGAACCACGTTGCTGAGCTTTCATTGTTGGGTGATTGAATTGTGTGGTGGGTTTTGAACTAGGTTTTCTGAGGCAGCTCAGTAAATCTAGGTAGCTGCATGGATCCCCCTTACTGCAGTGCAATACAAACAGAAAGTCATGAACATGCATCATTTATTTGAAAATTTCTATTGCAGTTACAAAACCTGTATGCATGAGAGTCCACATCTCTGCCATAGCAGACCCACCCACATGCATTACCACCATATCTTGTAAAGGGTCAGTTTATTTATACAAAATGCAGAGTGACATTCTCAGACTTGATTTTCCAGACTGGTGCATTTCTTGAAGGGAAGTCATTTCTTGAAGGGAATTTGTGAAGGGAAGTCATCAGTCATTCTTGAAGGGAAGCTAAATGATTTAGTTTGAGTAAACTTCAAGTATGTTGCTATGATTCTGTGTGATGTCCTCACTGCCAGATATGAGGAAAGCAATGAGTGGGATCTGCTGGAGGTTTAGCTCCAGAGGGACACACTTTGCACAGCTGTGTCAGGCAGGGCTCTCCATCACCTGACTGGCCACCCTGGTATCTAAATACCCTTGCCCAATGCAGTCTCTGGCATGAGAGGTGCTGGATTGCAGTGGAGATGCCCAGTGTACTGCCTGGCCCTGGGGAAGCCTTGTCATGCCATGACTTTGTCATCCTTAGCCCTGCACCTCTGTGGCCCTGGGGCCAGGACAAGGTTCTCCCCAGTTGCAGTGAACAGCCTCATCCAGACAGCTCTCCTTGTGCGTACTCTATGTGGAGGCTAACAAGGATCCCAGCTCATTCCTGCTTCAAAGAGTACTGTGAATCAAACTCTTGAAAATTTGTGCAGCATTCTGTGTGGGAGAAAACTCTATTCTTAGTCCTAGGAGTTCTGGGGAAGGCTGTTTAGAGCTCTGATGGGAGCTGTGAGATATGGCTGTGCTCTGCCCTTCCCATTGTTGTTCAGCACCTGCCTTAAAATGTGTAGGTGGATGGGGGAACAGCACATTTCAGGGATGTGTGCCTGGATGAAACCAGTTTAGGAGGCTCAGTGTTTTGTGTTCTTGTTGGCCATGTCTGGTGATTCCCTTTGAGTTAGAAGAATTTGCCATTTCCTTCACAAAATGGACTCATGAAACCTCTTTCACACTTGTAATAAAAACCATCTATCTGACTATTGTTGTAAAGAAAGGTTTCCTGTTTTGGTTTTTGCATTATTGTTGTTTTTCAAATGCAATGAATCAGCCCTTTGTAGCTCCCTTTGTATCACTGAAATCATGTAAAACTTTTTCAAAAATGAAAAAATTAGTACATAGACAATGGTCTCTACATTTTCCCTGTAGACATTTTTCTCTAGGATTTTCTCTTCTTTCAAAGAGCAGTAGCAGCCAGTCTCCTCCAGAAATATTTGGCCAAGCAGAATCTGATGCACTGATATGAAAGACCCAGGGTACTCACTGGTAAGCGGCGGTAGTGTGGGCCACTGCAGCCCTTCCAGCGGGGAGAACTAACAGTGTCTCCTGAGATCCATCCATGTTGGAACTTAGGACTCTGGGAATCCAAGCCAGCACCTCTGCTCCCTGGTAAGCAGTGGTAGTGTGCCCCACTGCAGTCCTTCCATGGGGGGAGAACTAGCAGTGTCTCCTGAGATCCACACCATGTTGGAACTTACGACTCTGGGAAGCCAAGCCAACACCTCCCCTCCCTGGTAAGCAGAGGCAGGGTGGCAGACTGCAGCCCTTCCAGGGGGAGAACTAGCAGTGTCTCCTGAAATCTATGCTATGTTGGAACTGAGGACGCTGTGAAAACAAATGACCATTCTGCCTCTTTGCTTAGCAATAGTGAACCTACTGCTACATGGCCTAGAGTCAAATATCCCATTTCCCCTATCCTCCTTCCCCTCCTCCTCCCCACCCATTAGCAAGTGGGAACCAGAAATCTGAGCATCTCCTGGGAGGTTGACCATAGCAAATAAGGGGGACTTCCTTCTACCATTTCTTTGAAGGCAAATATTTTTATTTCTGTTTTGCTCTTTTCTGGTTAATGATAATGCTCTATTCAATATTCTGTTTTGATAAGTTCTATAGTGTTCTATATTTCATCTCATTTTGATATACGGGATTGAAAGAACAACTATTATAAAGATAACAAAATATACTGTGATACCTATGACTGTTGTTCTGGTAACCTGGTGTGAAGTTCTGTACCAATTTCACTGTACAATCTTAGTAGGCTTTATTCTGACTTGTTCTGTTGTATACTTTCAAAATAAAAATTAAAAAAAAAGAAAAAGAAAGACCCAGGGTAGTAAATCACAGTGAGAGAAAGGTCAGCACTGGGTGGGGACTAGCAGGAGAGAACAGGGATATGGATGGGTCCAACACTGAGCAGAAAGCTGGCACTCGACAGATATGAAGATTGTACCAATTGAAGATGTGCTTACGTGTGACTCAACTGAACATGTGGAAACTAATGAAATCTTAACTTAAAATTACCTTAGAATTTAATGTTTCAAAGAACTGTAGACTTAAGAGTAGAAAGGAAAACTGAGAGAAATAGAAGAGGTAAAGGGAAGGGGAAGCAAAGGGCAGGTGCTTTGCAGGACTTGAGCCCTAAGTGGAGCTCAGGACACCTGCCATGGAGCCAGCAACAGGCCTGCCTTGGAATTCCACCAGACCAGTTATCTGCCCTTTATTTTCAGGTTGATCCCAGAGCTGTTGAGGTCATTGGACATGGAGCTGGCACAAGATCTGTAAGTAGACCTTGAGCTCAGTCCAGTACCAGCCCTGCTTTAGAAAAATCACCAACTGTCCTTGCTCCTTGCAGGCCCCAAAACCTCCCAGGGCCTGTCAGGGATAGCTCTGTGCACAAATGCACCCCAGGAAAACTTCCCATTCTCCCTCACCCCACTCACTTCTGCATGCCTCTGTGTTGCAGGAGGCCCCAAGTCTGAGAGTCTTTCTCCCTCTAAAGTGTCCCATGTCCTCCTCAGAAACCAACAGACCCAGGCCAATTCCTTCTCACTGAAGTTCTCATTTTCAGTGAGCCAGGCTTGACCCAACTCAATCAAATTAGATTGGGCTGATTGTACCACCTTGCTTAGCAGCACCTTCCAGGAGCCAAGAAGAGAAACTCTGACCCTGAGGAGGACAGTTTTAAGCAGCACTACAGGTCTGGCCTCCCTCCCAAATGGCCCTCCCAGGGTATCCTGTGTGCTAACCATAATCAGCCCTCACTTGCTGTCAGAGGTCCCTGGACAGTGCTGTTACCACCTGTACTCCACTCTGTAGGAAGCCTGAAATGCAACTCCCTTTTCTACCCTTGTGGCCCGTTGCCTCTGTGAGAAAGCAAGTGGAGTCTGCAGTGTTACTCTAATCATGGTTGCTCAACAGGCTGCTGCTCTATAACTATCTGAGAAGTGAGTGGACAGTGGGAGTGCATCCTGCCTGCCTTTCCTCCACCTACAGTGCATATGCATCACTCCATTCTGTGTGTCTTTGTGAGTCTCGCTTTCCCCTATTTTATGTCCATATGTACAGAGGCCAAGAAGTTAGACACATTCACCATAATGTGGGTGGTACATGGCCTGCTCTCCAGGGTGCCTGTGTTGCCTTCATAACATGGAAACACAAGAGACCAGTGTTTGTATCTGCTCTGGTCACTGCAACATGGTCAATACCTGGTACACTGATGATTTAAGGCACCCACCAGCTCCCTCCATAATGTCTGTGTGGAACTGGGTCATCTGGAATCCCCCAGAGATTCTTGCTCTGGATACCATGGAAGCACATGGAATGACTGCCCAGTGTTCTTCAGAGTGTAGACAACTTCTCCACCCAAGTGATGAATCCTTGGCAGTAGGCAAAGCTTCCGCATGGGAAGGAAAAACTGCAATGAAGCCAGGGTCCCCGTTCAGAGAAGACCTAGTTTTAGACCCAACTCCTCCTTCCTACTTCCCTTGTCAACTTAGAAAAGACACCATGCCTCTCATGTCCTTTCCAGTGTGTCCCGCTGAGCTATGGAGGTCATATTGGCATCTGCTTGCTAGAGACATCATCAGAGGTTAGAGATGACACTTTTAAATTTGTGGGCTGATGTCATGTGTACACAGTGTACAGAATTAGAGATGAAATGGATGAAAGGTTGGGAGGGAGGTGAATACATTACACACAGGCCTAGATCCTTCTGTATGGTGGTGTAAATGACACTCACCTCCTGGACATGTGTGCCTGGTGTCATCATGAGGGGGCAGAAGTTCATCAGATCAGCCATCATTTTGTTCCCTAAGCATCTCAATTTCTTCTATGTATTGGTTTTATGGCCTCAAGTCAGGACCTCACACAGGCTAGGCAAGCAGTATGGATGCAAATGCACCCCCAAATCTACCAGCACTGTGCCTCATTCACACCTGTGTGAGTCACTATGCCCATGGCCAGCGTGCTCAACTGCTGACAGCTCACGTTTTGATGGTCACCTCCTTAGTAGTCCATTCCTTGACCATAGGTCACAGGTAGTGAATTTTGTTGTGGTTTGCATTAGCCAGGCTGAAATTGAGCCCAGGTCCTCACCCATGGTAGGCAAGTGCTCTATCCTGAGCTCTCTCCCCAATTCCTTACTTGTTCTTAATAACAGAACATGGCAGACGTGATGGGATGTGACTATCAAGGTTCACACATAAAATGCCTGTGACCAACTTCCTGATCTCTCCCTCCTCTGTTCTTCCTTCCTTTCTCTCTCTTTGGTTTTTCTTCCTCTCTGTATTGCTATCTCTGCATCTTCCCTGAGGAGAGGCTGACTCTTTGCAGAGAAAAAGACAGAGACAGAGCAGACATCAGACCTCCATTCTAACCTTGTTCCTCACTATTGGCAAGAGAGAGATAGCCTGAGAACAGATTTTGCCACAGATGTGCTTCCACTGATTCTGCAGCCTGATTAGGAGAACCTACGGTGGATCCCCCAGCAGCACCTCCTGAATTCCTAACCTGACAGAACTGAAGTTTATCTGTTGTACCTAAGTCTGCAGCCATGCATTCATCAGTGGTCACTGATGTGCTATATCAGTTGTGAGGTTCTGCCCCACACCTGTCCCTTGATCACTCTTCCCTTCCCTTATTCTCACCAGGCCCTCTGTTCTCTCTTCTCATCTCTTTATTGACTAAAAAAAATTTGAATTTGCATCTCTAAATTGTTGGTCCTCTGTCTTCTGCCACACAGACTCTGCTCTGTACAGCATTAGGGCCTGCATGTCTCAGGTTCAGGCATCAGTTCCATCTCAGTGAGGCTGTTCAGATGCCCCCATGTAGTGACCTTGGCCTCTGAGTGCCCTTGCTTTATTGGGATATAGCTCTGGGTCTTCTCTTCCACTACATTCTGTTGTGGATTGTCCCTCTCCTCCAGGCTTCCAGCTTCTGGGTGGCCACTGACATATTGTCATTTTGTGTGTTGGTGCCAGCCTCTTTCAGCCGAGGAATAAGGTGAGAATTTGAGGCACATAGATTGACTAGATCAGATCAATTTTCCTCTGAGCAACCCAGTGTGTGATCATGGCATCACTGTGTGTTCGTGTGTGTGTGTGTGTGTGTGTGTGTGTGTGTGTGTGTGTGCACATGTGTGTGTATCCCTTGGGATGCTGCTTGAAATCAGTCCCACATGTTTAGGCTCAGGTCCCAGGAGCTTGGTGGCTGTTTTTCTAATGCCTTTGGGAGTCGGCTGGGTCCTGTGCTAGGAGGTCTTTCTCCTTTGGACTTCTCCCCTATCCTCTTCACTCTGCCCATGTCCTGTGCCTAGGACCTGGCATTGTCCCGCTCTCGGCACTGGTTCTCAAATGTCCATCGGGAGTGGAATAACACACATAGTCCTTTACTGTGGAAATTCTAGCATGCTTGGGCGTGAGGCACTAGAGGGTCACATGGGGTTCTCTTCACCTGAGCACTGTCCCCATCCACACCTGCCTGTAATTTGATACCATCCCTACTAAGGTCCTCATCCTCAGGTTACCTCACATTGCCATCATCACATGCAGTCCATTGGGCATGGAAAGGCCTGGACTTAGAACTCACCACTTGCTGTCACTGATGCCTTGCCCAAGCCTGTGACACTTTATAGGCCCACTTGGTTCAAAGACCATGGGAAAACTTTCTATCATCCATCGAATTCAGGAGCTACACCTTAGTTCACACTGGGGCACCCACGTGCTCAGCTATTTCTTTGTGGGAACCGAGTGGCTGCTGAATCAGTGACCTAACCTCTTCTGCTGTGCAGGCCCCAGTGGCATCACAGTGCAGCCAGGACTTGGGGGAATATCTTCAGCCTGGAGTATTTATAATGTGGAGCAACCAATCAGCTGGCCTCTGTGAAGGCTGCAGGGGTTTACACCATGACACAGCAGATCTGTGATTGAAGACCTCCCCCCACCCCCAGCCCCTGAGGAGTCATGGAGAGCTCTTGGGTGCCCTCCATCTTTGCGGCCTGGGCACGAGCATAGCAGATTCTAGTTCTGGGCTTGTTTTTACTACCTGGGACCAGATGCCACTGCTGTTTCCCAGTGCTCATTTCTCCCATTTGGCTGCCTCCATGGCCATTATATTTCTTTAATTATGTACACAAGGCCTCATTATTCTTAATCAGCCTGTGTTCATGTGTCTCATTCTTTTACTGAATTACTGGAGAAATATGTGACTTTTAGGTGGTGGCATACTGAGCCAGACTTTATGCAAATTTACTCTGTCCATAGAAGAGGACATAGGCAGCCATATTCATGACACTGTATGGAAATAAACCACAGGGTAATTCAATGGACATCCTGCCTGCAACACTGCACTTTCTATTCTAGGCCATAGACTACTTGGAACACACAGTGCCTCACATTTTAATGGTTGTATTACAGCTACAATACTTTACTTTTGTGATTTTTTTCTTGTTAAGCACTCATAAATTAAAATTAATAATTTATCATTGGGAATATCTAAAGTAAAAACATGGGTGTGACACTCCCATGGTGCTGCTCTGTAACAGAAGAAAGTGTGTTAGTCTCCTTCATATAAAACAGACATGAAATGACCTACATGTAATTAAATGTGGACCAGTTTTGATGTGTATATGTCTATAAAGCCAGGAACATAATTAATAAAACAAAGAATCCTAAGAATTACAAAAAATTCCTGAATTCTTTTTCTATGCCCTGCCAAGACTCCATGAATATGGGCATGAGAAATTGATGCAATCTGTCTGGATTTTCCCTTCTCAACAGGAGAGATTAAATAGTTACTTACAGTAGGGTAAGTCAGAGGAGAAACACAACTGCAGTCATGTGGAAAAGGTAGGACAGGTAAATTACAAGGCCATTGGATGAGTGGTGGCCAGAATGTAGTCAGAAGGAAAAGAAAAGAAAATATATTTGTGTAGTGAATTGATGAAAATGTTCTGGAAGAGGACACTGGTGAAGGTTTCACAATATGGAGAAGGCACTAAATGGTACCAAACTCGTCAACTGAAACAAGAATAAACTCTTAAATTTCATTTGTGATGATTCTATCACTGGCATCCCAGAATAGAATAATAATAAATAGAATAATAGGTAAATCTGGAAGAGAGGGGATTGGCAGGAATGGGTCAAGAGCTGCCTGCAGGTAGAGGTCAAGAGATGACTCCCGCTGGGGAGCCACCAGGAGATCCAGCTCTGCAGCTGGTGGAGAAAGAACAACATGTGTCTGCTCTTGCTGTGGGGTCAGAGCTGGTGAAGGAGCTGCAGGTGGAGCTGGCATGAGCTCTGCGGGTGCAAATTCAGCATGCACTGGAATTGCCTCTGCAGTTTCAGGAGAAGAAAACATCACTGACTTTCCCGGGAATTCTCAGGGACAAACCTTCCCACTGCCTGTCAGATGCAGCTGTGTGCATGAACACAGCCCCAATAAATCATCCCAGACTGCATCCCAACACTGACTGCTGAGGGAATCAGGTTCCTGTGTCTCCCATCATCTGGGCACATTGTTCGGTTCAGTAGCACATTCCACCCTGTCAAGGCCACAACCCACATCCAGGGCCCCTTACCCTGTGACTTAGACACCAAGGACTTAGGAGGCTCCAGATGGTCCATTAGAAGCTTGGCCTGGGGATCCACCTTGGAGTTCAGCTCCAGTGAGGAGTCAAGGACAGGAGATGCATCCTTAGAGCTAACAGGGAGGTAGCAAAGCAAGAGGTCTGGCCTCTCTTCGAACACCACCTGCACAGGCTACCTTAGGGGGGGCACATGGGTCTCAAGCCCAGCAAGTTCACTGTCCACTCCCACCCTCTCCCAACTACAGTGTGGCAGTGTGGGCCTTGGGATCCCTAGAGGCTGACAGAATGCTTCCTGTGAGGCAGTCCTTGCTTAGTGGTATGACACCACTTCCTTTTTTAAGGAAGTGTGACACAGTTTTTCCCTGCCCTTCCCAACTACAGGTCAGCTCAACAAAGGGAAAGACTGATATCTGCCATTTCTTTGCACTTAAGGGCTCAGGGCTGGTGCTCCATGAATATCTGAGAAGTAAGGAGTCATCGATATGTATCCCGCCATTCTGCAGTGTCTTGGTCAGGCAAAGATCTGCTGCCCAGTTCTCTTGGTCTCTGTAGAACTCCTCCTACATGGTCTGTAACCACTTCCAAACAAGGCCTTGTACACAGAAAGACTTCCTTGAGGTGAACCATATCTGTTCTGCTGCCAATGCTGACTCTGTGGCCTCCAAAGAACATCAAAACTCGAAAGGGCAGTTGTTACACCTGTTCTGCTTACAAGATCATGGACAATACTCAGAAAAGTGTCTTCACACAGGGTGTCTTCTTGTGTATTTTGGCTTGATGACACCCACTCACTTTGCAATGATAACTGTGGCCCATGGACACTTTACCATCCCTAAGAATTCCTGCCCTAAGCATACCCTGAAACCCCTAGAGTGACTCTCCAATCTCCTTTCCAAAGAACAGAACCGTTTTCCCCATGTGTGTGTCAGTGAGGGAGATGGAAGGTCATCCCTGGGAATCAGGACAGCCTCTGTAGCAGGTCTTCATGGGGCCAAGGTCACAGCTAATCCGTTGCCATGGATCCCCCATTTCCTCCGCAGTGACCCTGCACTCTGGATCCACTCAGCACCCCACAGTTCAGTGTTGTAAACCAAGACTTAGGTGCTTGTACATGGCCAGGGCTTGAATACACAGGTGGCCAAGTCCCACAGGGCTGCTCAGGTGAGAACTTAACTTCTCTGTATCTGAACTAGTCCTGGACTCAGTGTCTCTGAGTGGCTGGTGGTTGAGCCTAGGCATATGTGTTCTGTGCTTCCTCTTGTCCCTGGGTGCCTCTGGGCACCTGTGCGTGCCAATGCATCCTGGCCTGGGTTGCTGACAGCTGGGTATTTCCAGTTGAGCTTCCTGAAGCATCTGGACCAAGTGAACCATCCTCTCCATATGTTCCCACATGGTTCCCTGACACAGGGTCCTGATGATGGGGCCACTAGCTCTGGGAAAGCAGCGTAGCATGTTCCTTGTTCACTGTCTCGAGCCAGCCATCTATTAAGGCCAACTGTCACCAAACCACAGTGCCTGGTGACCAGAGCCTTCAGAGTTCTTTTTGGACTTGTCACCAAGAAAGTAAGGTCATGTGCTGGGGTCCACAGTTGAGGCTCCACCTCTGATGCCTCCTTTGTTTTTATGTGCACTAATCTGTGTCCTGAGAAATAGCAAGTTAAAAAACGAGCAAAATATGTGTGTTTTTAGACTTTTCCAACCAAATGATCCTTTCCCTTGAGGATGAGGTGCACAGTTTCTTCATTAAGAGATTCCTCAAATTTTATTTTGACTGTCTTTTCTGGACTTATGTTAGTTTCATTTCATTATCATGAAGGAGCATGGAGCTGTTCCCAGAATGCCCATAATAATTTTCCTTGAAGGATATGAAATGTTTCATGTTATAACACCCATGTGTACTGGAAAGGAGGAATCATAGCAAGTTTTACTCTCACATGCCTATGAATGATCATTTTATCCTTAGATGTTTTCCTCAGCCACACACTGTACTGCTCCGTACTCTGACCTCCATTGAGGAGGGACAACAGCGGGTGAGGGCAAGGGGAGGCTTTGCAAGGCCATGGACATCACCACCCTGTGCTGATGAAGGACACATGGGCATCACTCCTGGGGAATTTGTCTCCTAATCACTTTTTCATTTCCTGTTCTCCCATCCCAAGCAGACCATGGGCTTTGTGTCTATGCTGGTGAGTTTGCCTTTCCTAGAGGTGATGGCGCTGAGCCTGTTCAGTCTCAATGCTCTTGGTTGGTCTCCTTCAAGCAGCATCTGTGTGCTGGGCTCTCCACATACTGCTGCTAATTGCTGGTGGAGCCACCACACACTCTCATGGGGATGAACCTGCCAACTGCAACTTATTCATGCATCTGTCACCCATCTAGTGATCCCATTTGTTCTGTTTCCGGGTTGGCCCTGGAAAGCCAGCTGCCACCACCATTCTTATACATGGACTTGAGTGAACATAGATTTTTATTTCAAAGGAAAAATACTTAGATGTGAAATTGCCAGATTATATGTCTTATGTGTGATTAGCTTACAAACTGTTAAGGTACACTTGGAAACATTTTTTAAAAATCACAGATGGTTGTTTTCTTTTTGGTCCTGAAGATTGAACTTATGACCTCAGGTTTGCCAAGTGGGCACTTATACTGTTGAACTAAACCTCCAACACTGTTTTCTTATTTTGTTTTGCCTTGTTTTATTGTGTTTTTTATGCTATAATATGTTATGTTATGTTATGTTATGTTATGTTATGTTATGTTATGTTATGTTGTATTACACTATGTTTAGTGTTGGTGAGGATTTTGAGTCTCTTTCAGTGCATTTTCAGTGCTTTCTGATTTCATTTTTTATAATTCACCTGATAAACTATGACATATCATATAATCCTGGGTAATTTAATTTTGGAAAAAAATTTAGAAAGTAAGCGAGAGCCAGGTTTGGTAGTAAACGTCTCTAATGTCAGAAGTTGCAAGGCTGAGGCAGCAAGATTGCTGTGAGTTGAGGTCAGCCTGGGCTACAATGTGAGTTCAACGAAAACCTAAACTTCTTAGCAAAATCCTGTCTCAAAAATAAATAAATAAATCAAAATAAAAAATACATTTAGAAGGTTTAAAAAGCCACAAAAACCATCTATAACTCGACAAATCAAATCCTGGTGAATTTTTCTTACATACATACTTTAGTTAGCAAACTGAGCATTATGCTTACCATGAGGTAGACATTGATCTACTGCCAAGAAGTTGAACTGTTTCAACTTTTTTGACCTTTGAACTGAGATGAATGTAGATATGCTACTGAATATATACTCTTAGGATTTGGAGAGCTTAGTATAAAGAGAATTTGATGGTTCTTTTTATTTTTGTACTAACTTTATATATGGAAGTAGGATTTGAGCAAAGGATTACTCTTTTTTTGAAAAGATTTTCTTGTCTTATTTTAATGTAACTCAAGTACATATTAATAAGGACCACATAAAAGATGCTATTGTTAAGTCTATAAAAGGATAAAATACAGAAGAATAATGAGAGAATAACATTGGCTACTGTATTGTGCACAATGATTTCTTAATGATCTGTATTTTCATACATTTGTAAAATTTGTTAATCTTTTTACAAATTTTAAAGCATGATCTCACTAAGATTGTGAGTTTTCCAGGCCAGGCTTAAACCTTTCCTTATTCAATCTCCCTCCCTCTCCCAGAGTGCTAGGCTTGCAAGTATTATCTTGAGTTGATAATCAGCAAAAATTTTGTGCATTCATAGAATGAAATATTTGGCTTTGATCTTTAGACACTTTGCAGAGAGAGTATATCTAGTTAATCTATGTACCAACTTCCTAACTGGCAGTTTTTTTCAAAGTAAGTAGGATTGAAAATCCCATTAACACTGTTTGGAGATTCTCTGTTTTGTAACTGTGGTCATCATGCGCTTCAGAATATCACTGCAAATGCCTTCTGCACTGGTATTGAGGCTTGGTGTCTTTGAAGCACATTCTGTTTTTTTTTTTTTTAATCCCTCATGGATTTTCATGACTGTTTGAAGTGAAACCACAAGAAAAGTGTGAAAGCTAATGCCACTTGGGGCACACTGCTCTCCAGAAAGCCAGGACAGTTTAAAATATTATTTTTTTCTACCATTGGACTTTCCAAGTTTTTGTTTTGCACTCAGTTTCTATGGATTGTATACTGAGATTTTCACCTAGCTCCATGGTTTTCCACATTTAAAATTCTTTTTATTTTCATCCAGATTCTGGATAAGTGGCTATATTGCTAAGGCTGTCTTTAAATTTGTGGTGCTGTTGCCTCAGCCTTCCGGACTGCTGGCATTACCAGACACTCCACCAGTCCTGTTTTCATCAGAGTGTTGCTAAAAACTCATTGGCTGAGCATGGAATGTTGAAAATGCCTGCAATGCCTGCACTCAGGAGGCTGAGGCAGCAGGATTCCTGGGAGTTCCAGACAAGCTTGCAACACACTCTGAGTTCAGCTTAGGCCAGAGCTACACAGGAAGAACTTGACCAAAAACTGAAAAAGAAAAAGAAAGAAAACTAAAGGAATGGGAAATGAAGGAAAGAAGAGGGGAAAGTGGAGGGGAGGGAAGGGAAGGAAAAGGGAGAAACAAAACAAAATTCCTGGTGACTGTATGAGTTTTTCTCTACTGGGCTGGCCTTTTTAATCTGTGGTCCAGTTCTTGCAGTATAGGACCCTTTTGACTGTTGTCACTTTATTATATACCTGAAAACTCTGTATTTTGTTGCCTCTAACTTTAATATTTTTTCCATGGCTATAGGATAGACTCTTTGTCCTTCCATCTGAATTTTCATATTGTTTTTCTATTTCTAGGAAAATGGCACTGATATTTTGATAGGAATGGCATTTGAACACCTGGTTGCTCTGGGTAGCATGTACATTATAACAACATGAATTCTTCCCATCCACCATCACAGTCTGTCTTTTCTTCTCTTAGTGCCACTTCACTCATTGCTTCAATTTCAACAATTTTCCAAGAAGAGGTGCGTTTGATTCAAATTTTACATGAGTATTAATTCTTTTCGATGAATTATTGTTATAATATAAATGAATGTTGTTCCTTGTATTTCGGGCTGCAGTTTGTTTGAAGCACATAGATATGAATTGATTATGACTTGTGGATTTTGTACCTTGAAACTGAAGTTATTTGTCAGGTTGTTCTAAAAGTTTTTCAGTTGAGTTTTAACTTTCTTATATGAAACGTTGTGTCCTCAGGAAAGAGAGACACCTCTTAATTCTTCCTTTCTGATTTGGTAAACATTTGGGTTTTTATTATTGGTATTTATTTTTCTTCTTATTTTTTCCTGGCTTCTTTGATTATTTGAGCATATATTTAGAACTGCATTTTGCCAAAAAACATTTCCTTGTGTTTTCACTTTCCAGTTGACAGAACTTTTTACAGATTTCTACTGTAGTTCAAACCCTAGGTGACTGAATGCTGAGAATCCACTCTCCACCTTGGTAGAATGAGGGAAGCAAAGCAGCAACTGAACTTGGGGACACTGCTGTGCCTTCCAGCATTTTGTACAGCAAACCCTGACTCATGCCTGTTTACCCATAACATATGGGTGTCAATACCAACTGAATCTGCCACTGACAAATGAGTTTCCTACATTTACTTCAAACAATCTCATTTCCCCTCAACTTGCTAAGCACATGGTCTAAGGATTTTTACACCCAAACTTCAAAAATAATTTCCAGTAAACAAGAGACTGCTACCCATCCTGAAATCATGAGGGGATTTTATGTAAAGACATAGTCTGATCCACACCCAGGCAATCATGAGCTGAGAGGAGCAGAGATGGCTTGTGCAGATAGAAACACCTAGAAATTGTCAACCAGCAGCAGCATCAAGCAGGGAGCAGAGCTGCTGAACCCTCACATTTGGGTGATGAAATCATCTGGTGGGTTTTGCCTTGGGTTTACTGAGGTGGCTCAGTAAATCTAGGTTGTTGTAGTGCAGTGCCAAAGGGAAGTCATGTCCATGTAGCATTTATTTGGAGTCATTCTTTTGCAATTGTGAAACCTGCATGCATGAGGTTTCACACCTCTGCCACTGCAGACTCACCCACAGGCATTATTTCCATGACTTGTAAAGGATCAGTTTATTTACACAACATGCAGAATGCTGTTCTCAGCCTTGTTTTTCTCAGACTTGTAATTTTCAATCATTTCTTCAAAAGAAGCTAAATGATTTAGTTTGAGCAAACTTCAATTGTGTTGCCGTGCTTCTGTGTGATGTCATTGCTGACAGACGTGAAAAGGAAGTGAGGTGGACCTGCTGGGGGTTCAGCTACAGAGGGATACTCTGCTCAGCTGTGTCAGTCAGGACTGCCCCTCATCTCATTGGCCATTCTGGCATCCAAATGCCCTTGCTTGGTGTTGTCCCTGGTGTTGGGAAGCACTGGTTTGCAGTGTAGACTCCCAACGCACTGGTTAGTCCATGAAAAACGTTGCTGTGCTATGAGTTTTTCACCCCTAGACCTGCACCTCTATGACCCTGGCTAGAGTTCCCTCCAACAATCATTCATGGCATTCTCCAAACAGCTCTCCTGTGCATGCTCTATGTGAAGGCTAGGGATGGTCTCAGGTCCTTCCTGCTTCAAACAGTACTGTGAATCAGAAATCTTGAAAATTTGTGTTGCATTCTGTGTTGGAGAAACCTCTCTTTTTAGTCCTGTGAGGTCTAAGGATGGTTCCATATTTAGCTGTGATGGGAGCTACAGGACAGGACTCTGCTCTGTCCTCCATGTTCTCTCCAGTGCTGTTCAGCTCCTGCCTTAAAATGTGCCATTGGATGGGGACACAGCACATCTCAGTGATTTGTGCCTGTGTGAATCAACTTTGGGAGGCTGAATGTTTCCTGCACCTGTTGGTCACAGGTGGTGATTTCCTTTTGAATTATAAGACTTTCTCACTTTTCTCACAAAATGAACTGGTGAGACCTCTTTTACTCCAATAATTCAAACCCCGGGAAGGTGAAGCACTTTCATCACCAATGACAGCACTAAACAATGAACCAATCACAGATCCTAGGTTTAGCTGCCTCTGTGACTTCATGAGTCTTTGGTAGGGACACCCAGATACAAACCATAACAGCTTCAAAAGTAAATCCTCTGAAGATGCCCATGCTTTGAACTAGAAGATAATTCCTAGCCTTAGTCCAGGGTTTATCTTATTTTATTTTATTAATTTATTTTTTAAGACTCTCACTGTGTAGTTCAGGCTGGGCTTCAATTCACTATGTAAATTAGGCTGACCTAGAACTTGCAACAATCCTCCTCTCTGCGCCTCCTAAGTGCCAGGATTACACCCATGTACCATCACACCCAGGTATTGTTTGTTAAGCTGTATTTATTGATTCACTTGAGATTACTCAATTTAACTACCTTTGTTATACTTAAGTATACAAAAATGCTAATAAATGTAATAAAATTCCAGCCCAATGTAAACAACTTAGCAACTTAGCAAGGCCCTGTCTGGGAATAAATTATGATAAAAGTACCAAGGCACTGCATTCGATCTTCAGCACAGCAAAATTAAATAAATCTATAAATAAACAAAACTTCATATAAATAAATAAAGCTTTTGTGGATAGCTCAGATGAGAAGTGTTTTAAAAGCAATTTTATTTCATTATAATTGACATACAATGAACTTACAGGTTTAAATACAAAATTGGATGAAACTTGATATGGGGCAGGGATATAGCTCAGTGGCAAAATGCTCCCTGGCAAGCACAGGGTCCTGAATTTGGTTCCTGGTACCAAAAATAAACAAAACTAAAACTAAAAACAAACAAAAGTCCTCTAGGAAACTTGTCATACATGAGCCCCTTGAAAACCATCACCAAAGTGGTGATGTATATGTCACCTTCACATTTTCCTCATGGCCCCTTATAATTGCTTCCTTCAATCCTAAGCAATGTGTCTGCTTTTTGTCTCTGGGAAACACATTGTATTTTCTAGAGGTGACAGGTTATGAAGACATCAGACGACGGATACCGAAAGCACTCATTTCTCTGTAATAAAAGAAGGGCAACAACACAAATAACAATGGCATCTGAGCACTTGCTATATGGTAGGAACC
This sequence comes from Cavia porcellus, assembly GCF_034190915.1. NCBI lineage: Eukaryota > Metazoa > Chordata > Mammalia > Rodentia > Caviidae > Cavia > Cavia porcellus. The sequence continues at coordinate 9,970,120 of NW_026947515.1, forward strand.
ATGGGAAGAGCTCTGCAGGGTTTTCATTGGATCTTCACAACAGTGTCAAGAGATGAGTATTGCCATTCTTCACAGTTTGTTTTTTTAATGGAAAAAAAACCCGCAATATTTCAAAGCAAAATAATAGGAGAATAACAGTAGCAGAAATTGAAGCTCCTAGAAGAGTAGCAGTGTACCTAAGGTGCTAGGCCTGGTAAGATTTGAGTCCAGACATCTATAAATTCCAAGCCTCAGACTCAGTCCACTCCTCTGCTTCCTCCCACAGCAGGCCTGGGGCTCAGTCTCCCTGAAGCTCCACCTGCAGCCACACCCAGCTTCAGAGAAACCCTAACCCCCACTGCCACGCCCACCACCTCATTCCTGCCTCCTGGAGGGCTGTGCACCTCCTGGGTCCCAGCTTCTGGCCCCGCCACTCACATCGCGTGGCCCCACCCCCTGGCTGCCAGCGAAGATTACACTCCACCGGGCCCAACCTGGGCGGCCCGCGCCCAGGGACATTCCCTTGCCACTGGCCTCCGCATCCCACTCAGTCCCGCCTCGCCCCCGGCCTTGCTTCACAGGGGATGCACGGAGTGGCCATTTTGCCGCTAGCGCCCCCTTCTGGTGACCTGAGCACTCTTCCTTCCTTCCTCCGCCTAGGCTGTGGCTGGGCTGGGACTGGGGTGTGGCCAGGTAGGTGGAAGGCAGCCGGTGTTGAGTGGCGGTGCGGCCCAGTGGCCACGAATTTAGCGGCGCAGGTGCCTTGGTAGGGGTTCTGGGGAGGCTGCGGGCGCGGCACTGGGGTGACCTATCCTCAGGTCTTCAGGGCTCTCCTTTCCACCCTCCTCTCTGTCGGGGTCCGCATGGCCAGCCCAGCACAGGGCCTGGGATCCTTCCCCCCCCCCACTAGGTGCTGTTGAGAGCCCAGCCCTGGTTGGAACCTGTGGCAGGGAGGCTCAGAATCTCACATGGCCTCTGCTCTCAGTGAGCCACGGACATTTACCCCAACAGGATGATTTTATTCCACTTGGATCTCCTCTCTGCAGACTGAGAGAGGACCTAGAAGTTAAATTAAGACAGCAGTTATTATTCTACCTGCACATGCTTTGTCTCCAGTCCATTCGATTGATAAGGGCTTTCTGCTTGTTTTAATATTGGTGCCTCTTGGGTGTTTAAGCTTTGTGAGGAGTCTGAGTGTGGCATGGGGCTTTGAGGGATGAGGAAGTGTGATCAGCAGTTTAAAAATTTAAGTCCACAGAAAAAAATAATTCACCCACATTGTTGAACCTGCTGCAGAATACCCATCTTGTCAGTATTTGGCTGTCTCTAACCATACTCCCCAGTTCTGCTCACATCATTTGTGTATTTGCATAGTGTTGAATATTTATAATATATGCTTAGGTAGAGTTTTACTTAGTTATCCTGTTACTGAACATGTACACAAGTCAAGTTCCTGTTAGAAAAACTGCATTGAGCATATATCTTTTTTTCTTGGGATAAATCCCAGACATTGGAAGTAGTAAATCAAAGTTCTGTGTTCTTTCCCTGGTACTTGATATGAATTGCTTCTCAGAGAAGACATGTTAACAATAGACACCTTGCAAAATTTAGGTATTTTCCCAATTCTATGGAGAAATTTGGAGTTCAGCAAGTTGTTGAGTCATTTTCTGTACCAGCTGAGAGGCCACACACAAACGACTGTTGGATTTTATTTTTAACTGATGTACCATGATCATCCTTTTGTTTTGATTGACTCTATTCTGTTTTATTTCATTAGGGTTTATCCTCTTGACAATTAAAAAAAAACACTTTCTTGCAAGGCATGGTGGTGCATGCCTGTAATCCCAGTACATGGGACGAATAGACAGGAGGATCAGGGAGTTCAAGGCTAGCCTGAAATACTTGTTGAGTCAAGGTCAGCCTGCAGTACGTAGCAATACCTTGTCTCAAAGGAAAATAAAACAAACAAACGATTTTTTTCTTCTTTTTTATTTCAATGTAGCACAGGTAGACATTAATAAAGTATGAAAACAATTTTATAAATAGATTAATTTTTTTCATAACAGAATAATGGTTAATACACTGTGTTCAATGATCTCAGGGATTTCTGTATGAGCTATATGCCCATGCACTTTAAAAGTTGTTGTTGTTTTTTTAAATTTTTGACACAATCTCTAAATAATTTACTCAGCTCTCCAAGTTGGTTTTAAACTTGTGGTCCTCCTTCCTTACTCTCCCTGAGTGCTGGGAGTACAGCTATAGGATATCTTCCTTTGGTAATTCACAATAGTTATGAATGTTTGTGGGGTAACATGTGCTTTTGATCTATGGCTCCTTTGTAGAAAGAATCAATCCAGTTAATGTGTCTACCACCTTACTAACCTACAAATACTTTCACAGTGACTACAACTGCAAATCCCATTGTTTAGCAGTTTTGAAAGCTATCCTTCTTTATTAACTGTGGTCACCATGCAGTTTCGTAATCATTGAAAATTTCTTCTCCATTGTTAATGAGACTTTGTATTCTTGGATGAAAATCCTCCTTTTCCCATCCCTCATGGAACTGATCATTCTTTAAAATCAAAGTGACCAAGAAAGATGTGGAGGCTCAAGCTGCTTGGGGCACACTGCTCTCCAGAAAGACCAGGTGATGGTGCTTTGTAGCCCTTCAGCTTGCTCCCAATTTTTTTCCTTAACTCAATTCAGGGAATTGAATGCAGGCCCGTGCACTGAACTACAGTAAATTCTGATTTTTAAATTTCTTTTTTATTTTGAGTCAGGGTTTGCATAAGTAAGTACACTACTGAGACACCAACCTTGGGCATAGACTCTTACATGTCTGTGTGTGAACACACATTGATGTCAGAGACATTTCATTTTCAAGACTAAGATCTTCCATGCACACATCCTACTCTCATCAGTGTATTACTTTGTGATCAGATTCCTTTTCCTCTTTCCTTGTGCGCCCAGAAAGACTGACCTTAGCATCCCCCCAGCTCTCCCTGTTTCTCGTGACCCACTCTAATGCCTTGAACTCTCTATGTGAAGTGTAGCAAGGCTCCCAGTGTCCTCCTGCTTCAAACAGTGCTGTGAACCACAGTCTTAAACACAAAGCTTGAAAAGTTATGCGGATCTCTGTGTGGGATAAATCTCTATTGTGAGCACTGCAAGGTCCGGGGACACCTGTGTAGAGCTGTGATGGGAGCTACTGGACAGGGCTCTTCTCTGCACACATGTTCTCCCCAGTGATGTTCAGCACTTGCCTTAAAACCCGCCATCAGATGGGGACACAGCACATGTCAGGGATATGTTCCTGCATGAATCAGCTTTGGGAAGCTCAGCATTTTCTACATTTGTTTACATGTGGTGATTCTCTTTTGAATTACAAGAATTTTTCATTTCTCACAGAATGGACTCATGACACCTCTTTGTCACTTCTAATACAAACTATTTATCTGCCTGCTGCTTGTAAGCAAAGATTTCTTATTGTGGATTCTACATTATTCTTGGTTCTGTTTTTCAAATGTAAAGAATCAGATCTTTCTCTCTCCCTTGTACCGCTGAAATCATGGGAAAGCTTTTCCAACATGAAAAGATGAGTAGATAAACAATAGTCTTTACATTTTATCTGTACACTTTAGTCTACCCAGGATTTTCTCTTCTATCAAAGAGCAAAAGCAGCCAGTCTCCTCTAGGAATATTTGGCCAAACATAATTTGATGCATGAATTTTAAAGACCCAGAGAACTAAATCACAGGGTGAAAAAATCAGAATGAGTGGGGAATACTAAGAGAGTACAAGAATATGGAAGTGTCCAAAACTGAGCAGAGTGCTGGAACTCAATGGATGTGGAAATTGTACAAATTGGTGATGTGATGACGTGCTACTTAATTGAATATGTTGAAATGCATGATATCTTAACTTTTAATTAAAATTACCTTAGAATTTGATGTTGAGAATAATTATAGAGATAGGACTAAAAATCAAAACTGAAAGAAATACAAGGGGATGGGTTAAAAGGGGATGGGAAGGTAAAAGCAGGTGCTTTGCAGGACTTGGCCTAAGTGGAGTTCAAGACACCTGTCATGGCATGAGTAAAATGCCAGTTATGGAATTCCTTAAGAGTGGGGGCCTGACCCTAGTTTTCACTTTGATCCCAGAGCTGGTGAGGTCACTGGAGGTGTGGATGACCAAAGCTGTGCATTTGGGACTTGAAGTTAGTCATTTACCCGCCATGCGTCAGCAGGAGAACAATCACCAACTGTCCTTGCTCCTTGCAGGGCACAGAACTTCCCAGTGCCTGTCACAGACAACTCTGTGCACAAATCCAACCCAGCAAAGTTTCTCATTCAGCTTTGACCAACTCATTTCTGCATGCCTCAGGGTTGCTTGAGGTCCCAAGACTGGCAGTCTTTCTCCTTGTCAAGTGTCCCATGCACTCATCAGAGGCCCACAGGCCAAAGCCAAAATCTTCTGAACACAGTGCTCAGTTTCAGTGAACTCAGGTTGATCCAATTCAGCTGGGACATCTTGTAGAATTGGACACCAGCCTCCTGCTCCAGTTGCAGAGAGCCCAGCCCAGCCTTCTCTCTGCCTTGAATGGGACAGTGCTGGTCCAAGAAGACTTTTTTTTAAAATTATATTTAAGAGGAAAAAGAGAAAAACACAAAACAAAACAAAGCGGTTTAAGGTTACACATAATACAGAACTCCAAAAAAAAAAACATAACAGTAAGAGATCACCTGTTAATAGATTACATATTATCATCTTGGAAATAGTTGCTCAAATCACATTATCAAAGAATACAAAGTGGACATTCAAACAGAGAGGCTGCAAACAGCTGTGTTCAATGATCCAAAAACATTAATATAGTCAGCTATTTAACACCCCTAAACACACTTGCTGTTATATCCGTTAGAGCTCTTTTTTTTTCCTCCCTCTCTTTTTTACAACAAAATTTACACATTTTGGATTTTATTACACCTTAGTTCTTATTACTTTTTTGGGGGGGGAGAGAATAAAGTCAAATATGGCAAAACAAAGCTGTCAGTGAAAACCAAGCATAGACATAGCACATGATGTAGAACAGAGTACAAGGTTATCAACAATGGTTATCAACGTTGTCTCTTGCTTCCTTAAAAAATTGTCTATCTCATTAGATATTATAAAGTTGGACAAGACAGTAGAGAACAAGACCAATAAAACTGAGGCATTGTAAACATTACAGGACTTCCAAAGGAGACAATAGTCAAACCAGTATGGGCATCTTAGTGAATCTTATTGCCTTCAAAGTAGTTGCCTATACCCTCAAACTTGATACTATCGCACAGAATGGAACAGAGTCTAAACAGTCAAAACAAGATCGTGGGAGTATTTCAGGACTTCAAAACAAGTTAATAGGAAATCAAAAAGAGTTACTATTATATATCCTAAATTTTTTGATTTTCCCCTTAATTAAAATAAACATAAGAAATAACTAAATAAATTTTTTAAAGAATAAGGGAGAGATTGAGTTAAAACAGGACATAACAATATAACAATAGAGGTCAAAGCATGACTGTTTCAGCAACCTCGTGCTTCCTCATCAAATAACCCGATTTAATAGTAGTTACCATAGTGTCTGTCTTTTTCCTTGAAATACTTGGATAAAACTTCATATACTATAGCTTCAAATATTTCCATATCAAGAAGCCCATAATAAAGCCTTTCTAATTAATAAGTGAAAATTTTATAAGGCTTCAAGGCCACATAATGTGGAATCATGATTACCACATATTTTTATATATTTGAATCATTACTTACATTAGGGAAACTATTCAGTATTCATACATGCGAGATTGATTTATTTCACTTATGAGTATGGTCTCAAGTTGCACCCATTTATTGATAAATATCTCAATGTGATCCTTCTTGATATCCGAATAATACTCCATTGTATAGAAATACCACAACTTTTGTATCCATTCCTCAGTTGATGGACACTTGGGTTGTTTCCACGATCTGGCGATTACAAATTGTGCTGCTATAAACATAGGTGCACATATATCACTGTGGTATGATGCTTTCAGTTCTTCTGGGAATATGCCTAGAAGTGGAATAGCTGGAATAAATGGAATTTCCAATCCCAACTTTTTGAGAAATCTCCAGACAGACCTCCACAAAGGCTGTACCAGTCTACACTCCCACCAACAGTGCAGGAGAGTTCCTTTTTCCCCACAGCCTCTCCATCATTTGTTGTTGTTGGTTTTCTTGATCCTGGCCATTCTTTCAGGAGTGAGATGGTATCTCAGTGTGCTTTTAATTTGCATTTCTCTAATGACTAAAGATGATGAGCATTTTTTCATGTATGTATTTGCCATTTGCATTTCTTCATCTGAGAATTGCGTATTCATCTCAGATGCCCATTTTTGGATTGGATCTTTGAATTTTGGAGGTCTGAGTTTTTTTAATTCTTTTTATGTTTTAGACAAGAGTCCCTTGTCTGAGAGAGAGTTCACTAAAATCTTTTCCCAGTTTGTGGGTTTTCTTTCACTATGCTGGAGATTTCTTTTGACATGCAGAAACTTTTTAATAAGAAGTGGTCCCAGTTATTGATTCTGGGAAGTATTTCCTGTGCGGTTTGAGTCCTGTTCATGAATTCTCTACCTACTCCTATGTCTCCAAGGTTTCTACCTAATTTGTCTTCCAATAGATTTAGTGTTTCTGTTTTAATATTCAGATCTTTGACCCATTTAGATTTTAATTTAGTACATGGTGATAGACATGGGTCTAGCTTTAGTTTTCAGCAAATGGAGAGCCAGTTTTTCCAGCACCATTTATTAAAGAGACTGTCGTTCTTCCAGTGAACCTGCTTGGCTCCTTTATCAAAGATAAGGTGGTTGAGTGTGTTTGTAGTTGTGGTTGTATCTTCTAATCTATTCCATTGATCTTCAGCTCTGTTTTGATTCCAATACCATGTTGATTTTACTACTGTTGCTTTGTAGTATAACTTCAAGTCAGGGATTGTGATGCCTCCTGCTTTGTCTTTGCTGCTTAGAATTGCCTTTGCTATTCTAGGTCTCTTCTGGTTCCAGATGAAATTTAGGAGTGATTTCTCTAGATCTATAAGGTATGTTGATGGTATTTCTATTGGGATTGCATTGAATCTGTGTAACAGTTTTGGGAGAATGGCCATCTTCACAATGTTTGTTCTTCCTATCCATGAGCAAGGGATGTCTTTCCATTTTCTGAGATCATCCTCAATTTCCTTTTCCCGTGTATTATAATTTTCACTGTATAAGTCTTTCACTTGTTTCATAAGAGTAATTCCTAAATATTTCATTTTTTGCTTACTAATGTGAAGAGTGTTGTTTCTCTCATTTCCCTCTCTGTGATTTTGTTGTTCATGTATAGGAATGCTATTGATTTCTGAGTATTGATTGTGTATCCAGCCACATTACTGAATTTATTTATTGTATCTAAGAGTCTTTCAATGGAGTTTAGGGGGTCTTCTATGTAGAGTATCATGTCATTTGCAAACAATGATAATTTAACTTCTTCTTTTCCTATCTTTACCCCTTTTATTTCTCTTTCTTGCCTAATTGCTCTGGCTAGTACTTCCAGTACTATATTAAATAGGAGTGGTGTTAAAGGACATCCTTGTCTTGTGCCTGATTTTAAAGTAAAGGCTTTCAATTTTTGGCCATTTAGTATGATGTTGACTGTTGGTTTGTCATAAATGACCGTTATTATCTTGAGACCATCTATTTTATTATAAAGACCATCTATTCCAATTTTCTGTAAAGTTCTTATCATGAATAAATGTTGGACCTTATCGAAGGCTTTTTCTGCATCTATAGAAATGATCATGTGATTCTTATTTTTGGCTTTATTGCTATGGTGGATTACATTTATTGATTTGCATATGTTGAACCATTCAAGTTAAAAAATTAAAGCATACAAAGTGGCATTCAAATAATGACACTGTGAACAGTTCTGCTCAGTGACCCAACAAAAACTTAGTAATATGCTTATCTGTCCTACACACTTATTTTTGATCTTAAAGAGGGTAAAATTAAACATGACAAATCAGTACAGAACAATTCATAAGAAAACAAGTTAAGGAAACACAGATTTCAAAGCAAGTATACTGGAGATGTTCACTGTCTATCTTATTGTCTCTAGTTTTCTTCCAATTAGTTGTTCCTGTTTTCACATGCATTGAATATATACTGAATATTATAGAACTAATCAAATAATTACAGGATGATGAAGGCTTTTTGACCTTCAAGAACTGATTTTGGGGAAGTCCATAATAACTACAATAATGTCTTCCATTCTCTTCATAGTAGCCGTCTTTATCTTTATGTACGCTGAATTTGAACATAAGAGACTAGACTAATATCACTCTGAAGAGTGAATAATAGTATCCACAGAAGGAGAAAGGGGAGGAATTGCCTAAAAAAAGAAGGCAGAGGACATTGTTAAAAGTGTGTCAGGATTTAAAAGCTATAGTAGCCTTATTGGTCTGTTTAGTTTGATTATATTTTGTTCTGGGTCTGTCCACTCATAATACATTTGAGAACACAGAGATATAACCCAAAAATATCAGGTTATACCATGGTAACTATCCTTAATTTCCTATTAACTTAAACTGAAGCCCTGTGATACTTATATTGTCTTACTATGACTGATCTTTTTTGAAGCTGTTTTGTCTGAATGCTATTTGGCCTTGACTGATTTTATTCACATTTGGTAAGCTTGCTGGTCTCAAGTCTAAGAGTAGAGGCAACTACTCTGAAGATGACAAGATGTAAAAGATAAGTATTGGGGGCCTGGGGATTTAGCTCAGTGGATTAAGCACCTTCCTGGCAAGTGTGAGGTCGTGAGTTTGATCCCCAGTACCACAAACATAAATGAATAAAAGATATCCATTCCAGGTTTGATTATTAACTGCTTTCACATCCTACAATATCTTCAAAGTTGTGTTTTTATAAAAATAGCTATGCAATGTTATGCTTAACTATATAATGTCTGATGATGTGGACAATTCTCTTGATAATAACAAGAGAAAGCATAGTAAGTACTTTACACCACCTAATATTGTGGTCTTATATGTCTTTTTCATATCATGATTTTCTAGGAATTTGTTTTGTTATCTTGTTTTGATCTATTTTCCCCATAATACAGAAAGGATAGATATAAACATAGAAAATAACACATGGGAAGAATTTCTAAACTATTTATGGGAGCAAATTATATAATACATGATGTAATGAACAGATACTCTGAAGAAGAGACACTAAGAAACCCAATGCAAATTCTGTAGCATTGTGATATAAAATTGAGCAATAATATTAATTAGCCTAGTCTCTTATTTTTTGGTGAATTGTAATTTTAAAACTACATTTGCTTTAATCTTTTATGCACACACTTCTTTTTCTCTTTCATAAATGATGTTTCTGAAGTTGATGCAATATTTGGCATTAAGATATACATTTATAGAGGCTTGGAGCGTGTGGTTTTGACAAAGTTGTGTTCTTTTCACATAACTTGTACATTAATGAATGTTATGTTTTCTATGTTGTGCTGAGATAAGATACATGCTGATTTGCTAGCATCACTGGATATCATACCATGTACATTATGGTGCCTGATTTTCTTTCTCAGTGGTGCCAATATTTGTCATTTAAATACACCATTGTTTTTCTAACCATCAGAATTTTACCTGTTACGTTTTTATTGCATCTTTACTTTGCTAGTAATGTTTCCCCACATGTACCAAAAGTAAACCATACTACTGTGAATTTCTGATTGCCCCATACTGACAGAACAATAACTTGTCTCCAATGGCACATCACAAAATATATTAATATCTCCAGAAATTACAAAATTCTGCATGATTTATGAGTAACCATACTTTGAAATGAATTTTTCTTAAATCTGGAGTTTTTGGGGGGAAAAAGATTGTTGTTGGATGTATCATGCAAATGCCTTTATTTTATTCCTTGATGCTGTGAATGCATTATATATTTTGTAATTATTACTGCTTTTTCCTAAAACACTGAAGTAATGGCATGAAGGGAAACCTAAATTTTGAGCTGTAAACACAGTAAAAATACATTTGCTTAATTAAGATTCAGATTGTGTTCTGTTTTACTGAATTGTGAGTGTATACAATGGTATATCTCTTTATAAGGACCGGTGCCTGATGTTTGTGGTGTGTGCCGAGTATTTTTAAACACATACCCTGGGCCATGAGTACCAGTTGGTTTCCTGTGGCCTGTGGTTTTCACTTCCATTTTAACATTCAAGTAATTTGTAACGTGTTTAATGCGTGTTGTTAAATACAAAATCTGCTTAAGTTCCAATGTAATTATTTTATTAAAACCTGTTGTGTCATGAAAACACAAGTGAGCATTGCATTAAATACCCCTATCCAGTGAAGATAACTTGCCCAAGTCTCAATTATCCTTGGAAGAATACATTGCTCACCTGTTGGGTAATCACCACTAAAACTATATCTATTTTGTACCTGAAGTGCCTGACATACTTCACAAAGTAAAAGACACTTTGAAGTACGTAATTAACCTCTATGCACTACAGCAGGTAGCCAGATTTCCTGCAGCACATTTCTGCTTACATCAGTGGGAAAATTTGGAGTTTATATTACAGCTAATAATAGAAGACTGAATCTATAATACATATATACTGAGTACATGCACTTTCTCATTTTATCATGAAAGTAAATCTTGCTGTTTCTGTTGATGCATGCTTGTAATCCTAGCACCTCAGGGGGCTTAAGTTAGTGGAAGAGGAATTTGAGTCCAACCTACACAATTAGTGTGACCCTGTCTCAAAATATATCTTCAAGTTCTGCAGATGTAGCTGAAAGCTTTAGTACTCCTCCCTTTCCTGCGCAGCATCAACATTTTTTAATACTCACAATTACACATCAATAGTTGTCCTTTTATCACTTGGCCACCTAGCAGTTATCCCCAAGAATCACTTGGGAAGCACATTTGTTATGTAGTGACCATCTTGAGCATCATTGGGGCAGTTGTCAATTCAACGCATTCTTGTACTGAAAACAGTAGAATTGTCACTTTTATGTTCCTTGTTATTTTATAAAAACTAGCAAAATGTACGCAGTTTTGGATCATTTTGTATTTAAATAATTGCAATGGTAAGCAGTTACCTGTATTGTTTGGCTAATGGAGACTTCTTTAGTCCCAGCATCAGGAGAGAATGAGATGAGATGATCATGGCTTAGAAGCTGACTTTGGGAGGCAACTGCTAGATGATTTGGCAGAGTGTGAAGCAGTTGTTTTAATCCTTGCATTTGAAGTTTAAGGAAACAAGAATTTTGAGGTCAAGAATATAAATGTATGATAGAACAAAAGAATCACTACTTCTAATTGTGATTTTACTTTCACTCAGGAAGCATACTTTTTATTGAAATTTGTGTAGCAATTTCAAATATGCCTCTATTAGAGTAAAACATAGTGAAACATGAAAGAGCCAGACATTCCATGTTCTGAATGTAGAGGTATTAAAAAACATTTTTTCTTAATGCTATTGCTGCTGTTTTGTGTAGAAAATAAGATAGGGTGACAAAACAAGCAAAAGGACTTTGTAAGGTTTTAATCCTCCTGCATAAACATAGAAGCCACAAAAAGTCAAACAAAATGATGAATTAAACTACAGAATGAAAGAAATTTTACCTGTTACACCCTGATATCTAACATGTAAAACCAATAGGAACCTGAAAGGAACACACATTTATCAGCATATGTACAATTAGCCAAGAAATACCTGACTAACTATTGATCATTTTTGCCCAATAGAGAAATTCAAATAGGGACATCATCTCATTGCAGAGAAAACAAATCATCACAAGATCTAAGGAACGTACATGAGACTGCAGGAGTAAAGCAACTATTTAACTTTGTTGGTGGAAGTGTAGGTAAGTAGTTCAACTACTACTGAAGTCAGTTTTTAAAGTACTCAAAAGACTAAAATTAGTAATTCTCATTAGTGCAGTGTTTCCTTTAGTGGGTCTCTTCCTCAAAGAGTTAAGGACCTATTGCAGTGATGCATGCAGATTCCTGTTACTGCAGCAATAGTCATTTTTCTGTGGAGAGAAGCAGCAAGCACTGCTCCATCACCACCAAATATCAATGATGAACAATACTCACCAGTGTATTCCCTTTGGTAAATGGTGTGATATTTTATTGTGAAATGGGCTGTAAGTTAGGGTTTCCTAGTAGGCAATAGGTCAGTATAAACATGAAAGTCATTCTAATGTCACAAGGCAATCACTAGTACACTATTATGTTCATTAGATTTGATATATTTATCTTTTTGAGTAAGCATGTTGCTATGAAGTCCAGGCTGGCTTTGAGATCACTTTGTAAACCAGAGTGGTCTCAACAAGTCTCCTCCCTCAGTGTCTCAACTAATGGGCTCCATGCATGAGCCACCAGGCCTAGTTTAGATTTGATATATTCAGTGTATTGAGTATATTTTACTTCAATTGTTTTTGTTGTTAAAGTATTTCCACTATTTTACCTCCAGCATCTGGAGAAACCTCGGCCTTGTTGAGGTGGTGATGTGCATACCACCAGCCTCGTGACATTCTCTCCTGGGTTCAGTGCTGTCAGTGTACTGCAGTGAAACTTAGGTGTACATAACTGATTCTTTTTATACATTCCTTAGAAAAGATTTTTAAAATTTCCATGGATAATCAGAGGGTCAATTACCCTGACTATAGTTTCATTCAAATGCCCCAATTATGTAATGTGTAGGACACGCAGATAGAAATATATCACATATTTCCAGGGAGAGGTTTGTCAAAGAAGATGTAAAAAATACTTTGTGAAGGTTTGTGTTCCTGATTATTTCATTAGAATGAGCCTCAGGTTTTCTCACTGTTGTTTATGTGAAGCAGACCAGATGATCACTTTAATATATGAAGTGATATAAAGCCTGTTTGGATTTTAAGTATCTAAAGAACTGCTCTGGTGCTGTGGCCTGCTTAGTAATGGTAAACTTGGATTACCCAGTGAATGAAGTCTTCATGGTTTGGGGACAGAACATGCATTGATGGATTGTTTAAAAGAGCATTAAAGAAGAACTAGAGGGAAAGGAGCTGGGATGTTGATTCTCATGGAGAAGCAGGTAGCACTGGTTTTCCAGATATGATCTCAGCCATCATCATCATCATCAAAGATGCTCAGGTCCTCATTATTGCTGTGTGATCCGGCCTGCAGATCAACAAGTTCAGAACTCCTGGAGGGGAAACGGGGATTAAATAAAAGACATGGGGGAGACAAAAAGAGACGAAGGCAAGTTGATGTTAACCCAATCAAGCCTCCGGTTTATTGAGAAAATAATCACACCTTTTATAGGCTAAGGGCGGGAGCTGGGACAGGAAGAGGTTAAACAGATGAATACAACAGGGTTACCATCACATCCGGATAAGTGACGTAAGCAGAAGAGGATTATGGTTAATGTAGGCAGACGCAGTGCCCATAGGAGAGAGAGAGAGAGACATCTAGGCAGCAATGCCTGTCACTCGGCTCCCTACATCTCCTCCCTTTTTATATTATTTAATTAAGAATATGGCAGGCCCTGTGAGGACAGCATCTGTCTTAGGTCAAGGACCTCATTGTATGAACCCAACCAGGCCTTACCCGTCATGGGCTTGTAGAACAGCAGTTGGTCCTGTGTCTGTCTTAGGTGGCCGTTGGAATTAACATGCATGTCCTAGTTGCCCGTCTCTGACTGCCTGTCCATTGCCCCAGGGCAGTCAGGCCGCATTATCATATGGGCCACTCGTGGGAATTTCTTCCCTGTAGGTTTGTTGATCTGCCATCTCCAGCTGATGATAGTGTACCTGAATGGGCTTTGCCATAAATGTGTCTATCCGGTTATTAATGAACATCATAATCCTCTGAAAAATACAAGACTCACAGAAATGAGAAACAATAGGTCAGCTAGGGGACCCAAAAGGGGGACTAGGTAAGGGAAAAACTCCCCCCCCAAATCAAGGAAAAGGGGTTGACAGCCATTTGTTGGTGTCTCTGTATGAAGTCATTTTCCTGTGTCTTGGAGCATGCCTTGAATAACACTGGATGCAGTCTATTTGGTTGGTGTATGTTCCTCCAGACCGAGAAGAGCCTCTTTCGCAGTCATGGGGTTCTGTGCATGGCTGTCAGCAGTTGCAGTCTGTTTGGCAGGGGTCAAAATCCACCATGGGTGTGGTGTGGCTCAAGAAGGCTGGTTAAGCCGCATAAGGCTCCAAGGAGATGTGTCACCTGTAAGAGAACACAGGGGATTGTGTCTCAGGAAATAACATTATTCCTGGGCGTTACATGGGGTCTTTGAAGAACTGTCTACTTGTTTTACGAGGCGTTCAGGTAGCCATCTAGCTTCTCTATCTTGTTGAGAGTAAACACACACTGAACCTCGTCCCCAGATAAGGACTGGATCAGGGCCATTTCACATATTGGTTAGTGGGTCTCTCCATAAGACAGATGCAAACCGTGTTTGAGTCTGAGTATGCCAAAATCGAGATGCTGCGGAGCAGCCTGAAGCATCCAGGGTCAGAAAATTTAAAATAAAAAGAGCATGTGAAAGGACATTTCTAGGGGACCCCTGGGTGGGGTACCATGTCTCCCTTTTTATTTTATCTATGGTGAATTTAAGAGAACGATGTGCACGTTCAACAATGTCTTGTCCCTGAGGATTATAAGGTATACCTGTAGTGTGGAGGATATTAAGGCTTTTACAAAATTGAGCAAAGGAGGTGCTGGTATAGCCAGGGCCATTATCGGTCTTGAGCTGTTGAGGACATCCCAGAACTGAGAAGGCTGACAGCATATGGGCTATAATGTGTTTAGCAGCTTCTCCAGTCTGGAGAGTGGCAAAAATGAAGCCACTATAAGTGTCAATAATGACATGTACATATTTTAGATTGTCAAACTCATTGAAATGGGTAACATCCATTTGCCATAAGGCATTAGGAATTAAACCTCTAGGGTTGACTCCTAGGTGTTGAACAGGTGAGTGGATAGCACAAGATGGACAATTTTTTACAATTTGTCTGGCTTGCTCACGGGTAATTTTGTAGAGAAGGCGGAGGGTGTGAGCATTGAGGTGGTGTAACTGGTGGGCTTGTTGGGCCTCAGACACCTTGGAGTCCTGAGCCATAAAAACCTGTGCTCGTACAGCAACATCAGCCAAATGATTTCCTTGGGCAAGAGGCCCTGGGAGGTTGGAATGAGCTCGTAGATGACCGATAAAGAACTTATGATGGCGAAGCCGTATGAAGCATTGCAATTGTTTGAACAGATTTGCAGCTGGGGAAGGATGACATATAGTAGCAACAGTCTCTAATAATGGAACAGACTGGGCAAGATAAGCACTGTCAGTATACAAATTAAATGGTTGGTCAGAGTAAGCAGCAAAAGCTGCAAGAATAGCTTCTAACTCTGCTAATTGTGCAGAGGAAGTATCTGCCTGGAGGGTAGAAACATTGTCTTGAGATACATAAGCAGCCCTTCTGGAGGATGAGCCATCAGTGAATAAAACCAGGGCACCCGGAAGGGGTTGTGAAGCTGTGACTTTAGGGAATATAAATGAGTGACGATTAGCAAAGTCAATTAGCTTATTTGGAGGGTAATGATTGTCAATAGTCTCTGAATAGGAAGCTAAGGCAATAGGCCATACTTCCGTACTCTGAAGTAGCCAATCTATTTGGTCTTTTGTAAAAGGTTGAATGATAATATCTGGTTCTTTGCCAAAGTAACATTTTTACTGTTTTCTACCCTGGATTATTAGGTCTGAGACAGCTTGGAAATAAGGCAAAAGTGTTCTTTTTGGAGAGACTGGTAAATGGACCCACATGAGGGGAGCTTGTTGCCAGAACACTGCTGTAGGGCAAAGCTTTGTATTAAAAATGAGAAACTGTAAAGGCTCATTGTAGTCCATAAAGGAAACAGTTTGTTGAGCAATAGCCTCTTCTACTTTACTGAGTGCTCTCCTGGCATCAGGTGTAAGCTCTCGGGGGGAAGTTGGATCTATGTCTCTCCGAAGCAGCGCATAAAGGGGCTGTAAATCATGTTTAGTTAGTTTTAAAAATGGTATGAGCCAATTAATGTCTCCCAATAGTTTTTGGAAGTCATGAAGTGTAAAGGAATAGAGAAAAAGCAATCTTTAAGATCTATGACAATTTTTAAAAATCCTAAAGGAATGGCACTGGGTGAGGGGAGGCCTGGCTGTAGGGGCCCCATTAAGACCATTGTCTTATTTATCGCCCTACGGTCTTGTAGCAGCCTCCACTTTCCTGACCTTTTCCGGATAACAAAGATAGGTGTGTTCCAAGGGGAATTACTAGGAACAATGTGTCCTGCATCTAACTGGTTCTGCACCAGCTGCTGTGCGGCTGCAAGCTTTTCAGAGTTAAGGTTGTTTCTAAAGGCTTATATGAATCCCCAATTGGCCATGGAGGCACAGGGAGTAGCGGGCTGCCATCCTGGGACCTGTTGATCATGTCAACAGGTGGAAGTGGTGGCAGATCACCATGTATGAGGACCTCTAACAGGCCATCATTCTCTGCATCTGAGAAATCAGAGGCTTCAGATTTTTTTGAGGATGGTTTTGAGGTAGATTTAATGGAGTCGCGCAAGGCAGCCTCACACAGTGCAACTGTCTCCTCAACCTGAGGGTCTGCATGCCTCTGGGCAAGCAGCTCAGAAATTAAATTCCAATATGTAAAGGTGGTCACAGGAACCATTTCTGGACCGAAAACTCTATAATAATCTTTTAAAACATCTCTTACTGTATTCCACCTCTTGGTATCTATAGAACCCTCTAGGGGGAACCAAGGGCAAACCTTATGAATAAACTGAAAATACTGTAATAATTCTTTTTTTTCAACCCTTATCTCTCTTGTCTTTAATGCCTTTATAAGGCCTCCGACGAACACTTCGTGTTCTCTCAATACTTGACCCATGTCGGGAAAGGGAAATGGGGTTGCCGTTCACTCACCGTGACTCAGGCAGGACGTCGGGTAGTCGTCTGTGCAGGTCTTGGCACTTGATTTAATGTCCTTTTGCTTTAAGCTTTAATCCTTGATTCAGTTTACTCATTCCTCGGCCGAGGTCTCTGGTTCAATTTGCTTTCACTTTCGGTTTAAGCCGGCTGTCTCTCGAACGGCTCCCTCATTAACTTCTCCGTGCCAGGAGCTCCCACGCTGAGCGCCACTTGATCCGGCCTGCAGATCAACAAGTTCAGAACTCCTGGAGGGGAAACAGGGATTAAATAAAAGACATGGGGGAGACAAAAAGAGACGAAGGCAAGTTGATGTTAACCCAATCAAGCCTCCGGTTTATTGAGAAAATAATCACACCTTTTATAGGCTAAGGGCGGGAGCTGGGACAGGAAGAGGTTAAACAGATGAATACAACAGGGTTACCATCACATCCGGATAAGTGACGTAAGCAGAAGAGGATTATGGTTAATGTAGGCAGACGCAGTGCCCATAGGAGAGAGAGAGAGACATCTAGGCAGCAATGCCTGTCACTCGGCTCCCTACAGCTGTGCATGGCTACTATCCTCTTTTGCAGATCTCTGGTTCTTACCTTGAGCTTCATGCCTTGGCTCCAGGAATGATCACTCAACTTTGTGGCATAGATTCTATGACCAAAGGAACAGAGTTTCTAGCTACCAACACTGAACTTTGAGCCTTCCTAGTGCACTACCTTAATAGAGACTTTCATGACACATTGTAAGTGCCTCTAAGTCTCCAGGTAAATATTTGATTGTCCTTTACATGGGACCAAATTTTTCAGCTCTACTTGTGCTGGATATTGTCATAGCATTCAAGTACTCAGTTGGATTTTTTGGTCTCTAGAATCTGAAAAGCTCTACATCTCTCTAAATCTGACATTCTGGGATAAATATTTTTAATTATCTTATTAATTATAAGTTCCATGTTAAGTTTCTTTCCTCACAAACCCTGACTATAACAGATGGGAAAGGATAAGATGTGACATTTTTGAGACAGGAGAAATTTCTTTAGTTACCTAATGTTATATGCCATTTGTCTCTTGAAGAGAAACCCAGCTATATCAATAGCTTGATTTTCAGGACTGTTGATAGCTTCTCCAGCACTATCAAGCCATTACATTGTGTGTTGCATGGGCAAGAAATAGGTGTGTTAGGAACCTGCATGGTGCTGCCAGTCACCTGACCATGAGCCTTTGCAACCTATGCTGTCTGGCCTCTGTGTATGTAAATTGTCACTAAAGGATGCACTCACAGAGGCAGTAATTTTTGATTGGAAAATAATTTGAAAGTCTCTCAAGTATTTTACTGATGTTCTGATGTGAAGAAAAATGTAGGATGCCCACCTAAGTTCCCAAAAATAATTATGATAACAGTATATACCTATCTGAACTCAATTAACATACAAAAATGCAAACCCAGACTACAAAAATGCTTTGAAAGATGTTTCTATGAAACCTGACACTACTTTGGAAATCCCTGGTAAGTTTTATAAGGTCCCTACTACTTTTCATGATCCCCTACCTCCTGGGACAGCTGGCCTGGTTCTTTCCTGTTCACATGCATCAAAAACAGCCAGTCTTGTGATTCCCGATGTCATTGATGGTGCTTATACAGGCATATTGTTGATTCAATTGTGATCTCTCTTACCCATTCAGCTAAATGTTTCTGAATCTGTAGTTCAACTGTCTTGTCCTATGTCTCCTCTAGAGCTTGTCATGTTATTTGTGGAAATCAAGGATTTGACTGCAATTTGTTGTCTGCTGCTATTCCCATAGGAGATGCATGCCGAAGCCTCTCTTTAACTATTGACCACCTTTCCGTTTCAGGTTTGCTACTGGAGCTGATGTTTCTCTTTTACTTCACTAACTTGGTGATATTTTATTTCCATTGTCAATGCTATTCCCTCTCATCTCTTGAGACGTACTGGAACACCTATAGTCCTTAGAATTGATTTAATCACTACTATCTTGCCACTTACCAAGGCTTACTTTTCCTTTTTGCTGTCCTCTGCTGTTCCCTCTGCAAACACAGGTCTGTAGAATTAGCTCAGTGGCATGAATGCCTGCCTTACAAGTGCACAGTCATGATTTTAATCCATTGCTCTTTGAATCCCCACTTTTTAAAAAATTTTATTGAAAAGGAAAAAGAGAAAAAACAAAACAAAACAAAGTGGTGTAAGTGTACAAGTAATACAGACTAAAAAAAAAAAAACAGTAAGAAATCACCAGTTTATAGATTATATATTATCATGTTAGAGATAGTTGCTCATGTCACAGTATCAAAGCATACAAAGTGGACATTCAAACAGTGAGACTGTAAACAGTTGTCTTCAATGATCCAACCAAAAATATTAATGCGGTCATCTATTTAACATCCCTAAACACACTTGCAGTTGTATCCTTTAGACCACTTTTTTCCCTTTCTTTTTACAACACAATTTACACATTTTGGGTTTTATTACTCCTTAGGTCTTATTACTTTTTTTTGGAAGAGAATAAAGTCAAATATAGCAAAGCAAACCTGTCAGTCAAAACCAAGGATAGACATAGCCCATGATGTAAAAACAGAGTACAAGGTTATGAACAATTGTTACCATAATGCCTCTTGCTTCCTTAAAAAGAATTGTCTATCTCATTAGGTATTATAAAGTTGAACTAAACAGTAGAGAATAAGACCAATAAAACCTAAACATTGTAAACATTACACAACTTCCAAAGGAGATAATAGTCAAATCAGAATGGGCATCTTAGTGAATCTTATTGCCTTCTAAGTAGTTGCCTATACTCTTAAACTTGATACTATCATACAGAATGGAACAGAGTCTAATCAGTCAAAACAAGATAGTGGGAGTATTACAGGACTTCAAATCAAGTTAATAGGAAATCAAAAAATTACTATAATATATCCTGCTAATTTCTTTTAATTTTTCGCCTTAATTGAAAATCTTAAAAAATAACTAAATAATATTTTTAATGAATAAGGGAGAGATTGACATAAAAGAGAACATAACAACATAACAATACTGGTCAAAGCATGACAATTTCAGCAACCTAGTGCTTCACACAAATAACCCGATTTAATAGTAGTTACCATAGTGTCTGTCTTTTTCCTTGAAATATTTGAATATAATTTAATATACTATAGCTTCAAATATTTTCATATCAAGGATCCCAGAATAAAGCCATTCCAATTAATAAGTGAAAATTTTGTAAGGCATCAAGGCCACATAATGAGGAATCATGTGAATCCCCATTTTATATAATCCAATCTTGTATCTTGAACACTTATTTGTAAGAGGACAATATGTAAACATCAACCTGTGATTTCTTATAGTTTAGTTTGTCTTTGAAAGCGTGTATCTTTTCTACCTGTTTTCTGTTTTGTTTAGTCTATTTTAAATAAAAAATAAGAAAAGAATATCTCCTCTCTTTAAACAATTAAAAAAGAAAAATGCACTTCCTGCACAGGTTTTACTATTCTCGTCATGGTGCTATTTACTTTAGGTCAGTTGTCTGTCTCAATTTTAGGCTGTTTTCTTCCCTGATTCAGATACATTCTTGCCAGTATATACCTCTGACAAACCCTTTTGTATGTTACAAAACTCCCCAAGGCCCATGTGGGCTAGAGCTGATGCCTCTGTTGATCTGGGGAAGGGGCATTCTCTGTGTTTTTGCTAAGGTCTTGTGTGGATTTCTGCTAATTGTGTTTGCCCTGTATGGAATGAGTTGGCATCACAGGCTACAAAATGCAATTCCACCATTTCAACTCTCCCTGAATCAGGCCTTTGATCCTTTTCATAAGATCTCTACTAGTTGGTCTAAAGCAAATCCACTTGGTTGATTCATAGTTGTAGATTTGAAATTTGTAAGAAGGTATTGTAATTTGGCTTGATTAAGGATATGCTTGAGTGCACTCCAATTTCATAAGATGTTTATCAATCTGTCCATATATCAGGTGCCTGTTTGTCCAGTCCATTTTTAAGCAGTTTCTGGGAATTGCTGAGCTAGTCATTGTTCATACCTGTAAAGCAGAAAGCAAAAATACCCATACAGGCACAGAACATCTGGGAAACATGCTGAGGGCATGGAATGCTTGAGGTGAACAGGTGTTCCAGCACTGGGAGCATGGGGTTTAAGAGGGCAGCTGGTTTAATAAAGAGGCATGGTACAAGTACATAAATGGCCTTTGGAGAACTTAAATATTCTCACAGACCCCGACAAGTTGTGTGCTGATTTCTGTGCTTGTTTGAATCCACACTGATCATCTGTCTGTTTGTCCATTTGTCCACACTGCGAACAGCTGTTCCTTTCATTTTAAGCTCAGTAACTTTTCTCTTTTTCCAAGTTTGCATTGTTTGATCAAAGACATGTTTGTGTTGTGAATTTATGAGGCATGGATTCACATTGGTTGCCAGCTGCTCGAAATGTCACAAAGACTGGGTATATGAATGCAATATGTTGTTATTCAACACTGATTTATAGTCTTATTATTTAGAAATTATATTATTATGATGAATAAACAAAGTCCTGGAGGAGAAAAGATGGTGGATAGTTAACAGCAGGCTACAGAGACTCTCTGAGATGTTAACTTAGATTCTAAAAATAATACAGCATAGTGAGACCCAGGCAGAGGGAGATAGACCCTCCCAAGCCTGGAAAGAATTAAGCTGAGAGAAACCATTTAAAAATACAGTCCCAGTGCTTCTCCTGAAACAGCTACAGTCTCGGTGCTGCCACTTGAACTTGCTGCCACTCCTACACTTGATCTCATGCAGCCAAGATTTA
Source organism: Cavia porcellus (assembly GCF_034190915.1). NCBI lineage: Eukaryota > Metazoa > Chordata > Mammalia > Rodentia > Caviidae > Cavia > Cavia porcellus. The sequence continues at coordinate 9,991,935 of NW_026947515.1, forward strand.
TGGAACTACACAAAAGCTCATCATTTTAATCTCACTGGAGATGCATTTGCACTGAGGATGGGAGCCGGTGATCTTAAATGACAAGCTGAGATGGCAGGGAACCCTGCATTGACCTGTGATGAGTCACGGGAATAAACCCCTTCCATAGAGCTCCAAGAGATGACATTCTGGAATGGGGCAAACTGGCCAAAACAAGGGGCTGAAGTGACTTCAGTCAGCTTCTCCCTTCTCAAGTGGGATTGATGGGGAGCACCTGACCTGTGTCATGCCTCAGGCTGAAACCAATAGGCTAGCCCATACCATTCCCGATGCCTGTAAGTTCACCCTAATGCCGTGAAGTCTTCAGCAGGCTGATTAATCCAGAGGGGTGGGCCCAGCATAGACTTCCCTGGTCTGTATCTACATAGTACCCTTCACTGGGTGGGAACATACAATCAGCACTTCAGACAAAGTGTAACCAACAAAGAAAGAACCTGGACCTCCCACATACACCTGTATGGAAGGAACAAAAAATAATAAGAGGAAGCAACAAGCAAAGGTTCCCATTCCCCAATCATGAGAACATGGATCCAGCAAAGGAGAATGAGAACAGTAAACATGCAATATCAGACATGGGCCCAGTAAACATAAAGCAATATCTTCAGGAATGCATAGATAATTTGAAAGGTGAAGTATTTAACCAAGGAAAGCAAGATATAAATAGAATAATTTAAAAAATGCTAAGCAATTCTCAAGAAAAAACATGGAAAAACGGAAGAAAACAAAAAAAGGGGAGAATTGTTTCATGAGGAAAATAGAGAAAAGATAGAAGAAAGGAAGTTGGTTCAAAGAGACAACCATGATTTAAAAGCTCCTTTGAAAGCTGGAAAAATTGATTGTAAGAAACTAAGGATATATTATCCAAACTAGAGGATAGGTTTGCACTGTGGGATCATGAAAGGAAAAAATTCTTAAAAATAACAAGGAAACAAGTAGTAAAAATACAAAGGCTAGATGATGACAAAAGTATGTATAACTTAAGAATAACAAATGTAAATGAAGAAGCAGGAGTACAAACAAAGGAACTACAAAGGCTATTCACAAAATTAAGGAAAACATCCCAAGCATTTGAAAAGGAAAAGATACTCTGGTGTATGAGGCGTACAGAACTCCAGCCCCCTAAACCAAAACAGAACTACACATAGGCATATAATAATCAAGATCCCAGAAATCCAATAAAAGAACAGAATATTAAAATCTGTCAGAGACAAGAAACAGATCATTTATAAGGGAAAGTCCATCAGAATTACATCAGACTTCTCGGCACAAACTGTCAAATCGAGAAGAAAATGGAGTGAATCATTCCAAGTTGTGAAAGAAAATAACCTATGGCCCAGATTGATGTATCCTGAAAAATTTTCCTAGAAATTAATGGAGAAACAAGATGCTTCCAAGATAAATAGGAACTGGGAGAATTCACAACCATCAATCCAACCCTACAGAGAATACTATAGGACATTCTAAAGAGAAAGAAAATCACCAGGATTTCAGGAACAGTGGTAGAGAGGCCACAATGAATGGAGCAAAAAGCAAAGTGCAGAAGACAAATAGACAACTGATGACAGAAAAAGAGAACAACAGAAATGAGACAGGGAAGGTTGGATATAATTTCTAATGCAGATGTTCTATATACACTAAATTAAGGAAAAAAAGAGAAAATCACAGGCAGGATGGATCAAAAATAGGGCCAACTGAGATGCTCTTTATAAGAACTATAATTGACCTGAAGAAGGGTATTTGGACCAAAATTGAATATAAGAAAATAGAACTCAATGTGATAGGGAATGAGAGAGTAATAGGGGCAACTGGACCAGTATTTATGGGTAGGTTGGAAAGACAGGCTTTAGTAAGTAAAGAAATACAACTAGAGATCAAGGCCAGGAGTGAGAAAGTTCAGAAACATTTAGATAAATAGCAGGTTGCCCCCAGCAATATAAAACCAAGGGTGTTGGGGAGATCCAAAAATACACAGTACACCCTGGGGGAGTGAAGGGGAAGAATAGACTTTAAAAACACAGAAGGAGATATTGCTATAAGTATATCAGGAATTAAAACCCGGATTACTTGTACCACTCTGCTTAGATACAACTTATTCCATCCCAGTTTTTATACAAACACTAGATCTGAGGGCACAGACAGCTATCCCAAAAATATCAGGATATAGCACAGTAATCATCTTTAATTTCCTGTTAACTTAAACCGGATCCCTCTATAACTTGTACTGTTATATCATTACTGCTTTTAGTTAAATCTGATTTGTTTGACTGCTTCTTGTTATTGACTATTTTATTCAAAACCGTTAGGTTGATAGTATCATCAGAGTGTAGACAACTATACTGAAAATAGCAATGATTCACTATAATACACATTGTGATTTGATTAATATCTGTTTTTGTAGCTCTACACTGTCTACAAAGTTCTATTTCTGTTAATACTGTTATGCACTGATATATTCAATTATACTTTATCTGATGATATAGCCATTTTTATTGATGGTAACAAGAGACAACACAATAACCATGGTAGAACTCCTTGTACAGCAGTTTTATATGTCTTTTTAGTTTTATGTATCTCTAGGATTATGTTTCACTCTGTCCTGCTTTGTTCTGTTTCTCCCTCTAATATACAAAGAATAGTAACACATGTTAAGATGCATGCTTCCATAAAACCTATCAACAATTTACAAGAACTGATCTTATGACACATGATGAAATGAACAATTACTTTGAAGGAGAACAAAGGGGACTACAGTACCCAGTGCTGATTCCATAGTGTCATGATGTGAAATCAAGCAATATGATTAATCTTCAATTAGAGTGATTTTAATCTGCTTTGGTTTGTTTAAACTTAACATAAATGAATATATGGATAAATACATACATGTTTAAATGTATAGGATTGATTGCCATATTACTTAGTTTTTATTAGATAGTTGAACAGAACTATTTGCAGTCTCCCTGTTTGAATTCCCATTTATATGTTCCACTTTTGTATCTTGAACAATTATTTGTAAGAGGACAATATGTAAACATAAACTAGTGATTTATTACTGTTTATTCTTTTCTTTGAATGTATGTGCTATTTATGCCTGCTTTCTGTTTTGTTTTGTCTTTCTTTAAATAAAAATAAATTTAAAAAGATAAATAAATAAACAAAGTCCCTTAGCAGCAAGATTAGTGGGCCAAGCTCTGATTGATAACTAAGAAAGCAGCTGTCTGGTAACATTTTTAACCAGTTTTTGTCCATTGATTAGAGACCTCAATGATCTCCAGAGCATTATAGGAGACACCTCAAATAAATTTATGAAATGTATTCCTAAATGTTCACATTGGTCATTATCAAATGAAGTAATACATATTTTTGGTTTGATGATGCTTGCATAAATGTTTCACATGGTTATGACAGTTGATTGTAATCAACTATATGATGTATTGCATATATTCATAATTCTGGATGCATAAGACTCCATGATTGTAAAATGGGGATTACTTATTGTAACAGATTTTTGTCTCATGTGCACACCTTTGCTGATAACAAAGACTTGTGAGATTCACATTCAACTGAAGATCAATAAGTTGTTCAATAACACATAAAAAAACTCATTGTGTATTAGATGAGGGTGATTGACTAAAAGGGATATTTTATGTCAAAACAGAAATTTAGATTATTACAAGAATGTCATGATTGTCATGATGCAATACTATGTGTGGTTCTGATTCCTGATATATTATGTAAAATATGCAACTGTTAATACTGTAGGTATTCAAATGCTAAAATATCCATGGAGAAAAGAAAATAGGATGCATTTAATGTTCTAAGTTGTTTCATGTTTAGATAAAATAGTAATGTTAAACTTACTGCCTCTAATATACTCTATTGTTACCAAAATCTTCTTTTGGATATTTGACAGCTAAGGATTGGAAGCCAAAACTTAGAGAAACAGATGGGCTAAATGTATAGCCAAATATATTGGCCCCAGCCCTTCAAGGGTGGTGGAGACCCAGGATATAAAATAACCTCTGATTGCATCATCCTAAGATATTCAGTGAATCCCTGGTTGTCTCATCAAGAAGATGATGAGACCACAAAAGAAAGTCACCTTCATAGCAAGGTGTGCCTAAGAAGAGTCACCAGGAAAAAAATCTCCCAAGTTTTCACAGAGAGCAATGTGGTCAAGCAATGGCTGTGACTCTTCTAAGTGGCTGACACTGACAGAAGAGCCATGAGGTGTTATGCAAGGTTCTAAGATAACTCCTGAGAAGACCTAAGTGACCTTGGTAGGAAGTAAGTAACTGAATGTAGTTGTCATGGTTTATGCATGTGTCCTGCAGGCCTCATAAGTTTGCATTGTGCATTTGTGATGATTCATTGTCTAGTGCTTGGACTGATGGTGTCAGTGCTAAACCCACATTTGGGTGGAGCCAGGATGTAATTCAATGGCAGGAAGAAGGTGTGTCTTGCATAGTTTTTCTTAATTAGAATCTTTTGTTGCTCTGTGGGTTCCTTGAACCTCTCCCAGGGGTCTGCTCAGGTTTTTACCATTATCCACTCACTTCCTTGCTTGTTCTGATTAAATATGGGCTGCCTAGTGACAGGTGGCTGGCTGGTTAGCAGAGTTATGAGTTCTGCAGATTTCACTCTTCCTGTTGCCCTCAAGACAATGGCACTTTTCTCATTGTTTTGGTCCTTTGCTATGCACTTTTTGGGGGGCTAGATATTTAGGCATAGGCCCCAACAGAAAATTAACTTCCAGATAGGATAACTGTAAGTTTCCTGAAAATTTTGTTTCATGTAAATTTTCTTTACTTGTAGATGGAAGTGTTATTATCAACAAATATATTGCTAACTTATCAACATATGCTACCTTATTAACATATTGAGGAGTATTATAGTGATTTCTCAGAAACCATGATTATACACCACCATACATCATTGTGAGTATTCTGCATAACTTTTCTAAGTCAGTACTTATAAGTGAAATTGGTAGATAATAAAGGAGGCCTCCATCCACTTGCTAAGTACTATGTAACATGAGTCTCGGTGTTTCTAGCAGTTCATTTGTTTTAACCATGAATTCCTCACCAGATGACACTTATGCCTGCTTGGCAGAGAATGGATTGTACAGGAAATTAAGTGGTTTTGATCTCCAAAGAATTACTGGAGTCAAACTGAAACAGGTAAATGCTAAAAAATTGTCAGGGTTTTCATAGATTAAAAACTCATTTACATAATTAGTTGAAGAATGGGTTGATGCATTTGGAAGATTATTCAGAACATACAGCTAAATGAATTATATTAGATATTTATTTCTTTACTGTTATACAGGTACAATATACCTGACTTACAGAATTTAATATAAATATATTCTTAATCTCATTGTTTCCATGAGGGAAGTTTTGTTTTGACTATTTCTAAAGCATAAATATCTTGCAAAAAAGTGAAAAGGGAAAGGTAACTTTTTTATGAGGTCAAGGAGCCAGAGAGCATTTTCAGAACCCAAGAGAAAGGATCCAGGAACCAGATTTGGTTCATGGGTTCCAACACACATGGATGCAGTGTATACATATAGAAGCGATCGTAGTAATATCCTACACATTTCTGCAGCCAAAATGGTGTTAACAAATGGATCACCAGGCTTCAGGAAATATATGACTTCTAGTAATATTAAAATCCTGAAGAGCTAAGTGCCAATTAGTGACACAGGAACTATTCGGCAAGAATTTAGAATGTGAAGTCCTGGGTGACCCTGCCTCATCAGAAGGAAATGATTAATTGGATTAGGAATTTGGTTCCATTTCAGCAATAATTGTCACCCCCATGCTGGGCAATATGATCACTTTCAGAATTCAGCACTTTTATGAGTCTGAATGAGTAGCAAGCTTATCTTGGAGAATTGATGGTTGCTTTTATTTCATCTTTACTCTGTTGCAGACCCTTACTATCATTTAAATGTAATGTCTTCACTTTACACAGTAACTGTGCTCCGTTTGTGTTCACATACTGGGTTTCTAGGTGGAAAATCAATAGAAATGAGTGAAAATCATGAAAATGAAGTGTGCTGCCTCTAACACAGACTTTTGAATCTCTGTTCTGTTGTGTCCTGTCCTGGCCTGTTCTCAGAATATTTTCTGACATCAGTGGATTTTTTATTCCTGGAAGACTGAACCTGAATCCTGAAAACATTTGCAGCCCATTATGGAAAGAGTCCACTGATCCTTGAAAGAAAGCAGGGGTAGCCATGAAATGGTAGACATAAATAAGAAATTTAGAGAAGAGCTAACACCACCACTTCTCAAAATTTAATGAAATCGAATGGGAAATGGTACTTCTCAATTCATTCCTGGAAGCAAGCATTACCCTGATACCAAAACCAGAGAACAATCCAAATAAGAAAGAGAATTACAGACCATTCTGCCTAGTGAACATTGAAGCAAAAATCCTCAATAAGATACTGGCAAACAGACTGCAGAATATCATTAAGAAGATTTTACACCGTGATCAAGTGGAATTATTCCCTGGGATGCAGTGGTGGTTTAACATATATAAAACCATACATATAATATACGGTATTGACAAATCCAAAAGCAAAAATCATTTGATCATTTCAATACATGCAGAGATTTTGCCAAAGTCCCTCACCTATTCATAATAAAAAACCTACAAAAATTGGGAGAGATGATCTTTATCTCAATCTGATAAAAGCCTTTTATTACAAACCAACAGTCAACCTCATACTAAGTGGACAAAAACTGAAAGCTTTCACTCTAAAATCAGGAACAAAACAAGGATGTCTACTGTCTCCACTCTTATTCAATATAGTCCTGCAAACTAGCTGGAGCAATTAGGCAAGAGAAAGAAATAAAAGGAATAAAGATAGGAAAGGAAATATTAAACTATCATTATTTGCAGAAGACATGATACTCTACTTAGAAGACCCTAAAAATTCCACCAAAAGACTTCTAGTTTGAGAAGCAAATTCAGTAATATAGCTGGTTACAAAGGCAACACTCAACAATCAATAGACTTCATAAACAAGCATAAAAAACTCATGGAAAGAGAAATCAAGGAAACAATAACTTTTACAATAGCATCCAACAAAATGAAATACTTAGGAATCACTCTAACAAAGGATGTAAATTACCTCTACACTATAAACTACAGTTCTTTCAACAAGGAGACTGAAGAAGATATTCTAAAATGAAGAGCTATCCCATAGTCTTGGATAGGGAAATTCAATATAATGAAAATGACCATACTTCCAAAGCTATTGTACAGATTCAGTGCAATCCCAATCAAAACCCCATAGCATACCTCAAAGAATTACATAAAATAAATCCTAAAATTCATCTGGAACCAGAAGGGACATAGAGTAGCAAAGGTGATCCTGGCCAACAAAGAAAAGACAGGGTTCATCAAAATCCCTGACTTGAAATTGTACTACAAAGGTATTGTGATTTAAAAAAAAAAAGGTGTGGTACTGACAAAAAACCAAACAAAACCAGACCCAAAGATCAAAGGAACAAATTAGAAGATGGAGAAACAACCCCAGACCACTAAATCATCTTATCTTTGACAAAGGTGCCAAACAGAGTCATTGGAATAAAAGCAGCCTCTTTACTAAATGGTGCTGCAAAAACTGGCTCTATACATTCTGAATATTATCTTTCAACATGTATTAAGCTAAGATCAGAATAGATGAAAGATCTTATATTAAAACAGAAACATTAAATCTGCTGCAAGGTAGAGTAAGTAAAACTCTTGAAAACATTGATGTAAGCAAAGACTTTATGAAGAAAACATGGAGTGAACAGCAAAAATCAAAGAGAATTAATTGAGAATCTCACCCTACTGAAAAACGTTTTAATAGCAAGAGAAATCACTAACAGAGTGAAGAGACAACCCACAACGTGGGAGAAAATGTTTGCCAACTGTTCCTCAAAGTATTACTATTGAGAGCACGAAAAACTAAAAAATTTCAGTCTTCCCAGATTTAAAGACCCAATCCAAAAATGTGCATCTGAGGTGAAATACACAGTTCTCAGATGAAGAAATAAAGACAGCAAATAAATATGTGACAAAATGTTCTGCATCACTCGTCATTTTTTTTCTGTAATTTATTTTGTTTTTCTGTAATTATTCTTGGTGGGGAAGGCAGGCAGGAGAGCAGGAGCCAATCAGTGATGAAGAGGCCGGCTGTAAGAACTGTCCAATCAGGCGGGCCAAGGTAGGCGGTCTCTTCCAGTGTCATGGCATCAATTGCAAGGCCAGGGCAAAAAAGAGAGCGCTAGATGTTTGCTAGACCACTATTTTTGCTTCTATTCTCTGTGGACTGCTTAGAAAGAACCTGGGAGACCTCCAAACTACGCAATGGTGATGTTATGGGATGGGAGCAGTGAAATGGGGTGGAATCCGGTTGAGACTAGTTAGAAGTGGTGAGAAGGGGCCGGGGGGTTTACCTCAGCGGCATGAGCGCCTGCCTTAAAAGCAGGCAGTCATGAGTTCGATCCCCGGTACCGATACAAAGGAAAAAGACAAAAAAAAAAAAAAAAAAAAAAAAAGAAGTGGTGAGAAGCAGTTGTGCTGTCTAGAGCCTGTGTGCTTAGCCTCAGATCCTGAAGTCTTCTAGTGCTAGCAGTGAGTCATCCTCTGTCCCTTTTACCTCTTGCTGGTGCCAGGACAGTTCTGGGTCCCTAAACACTGTCGCCACTGTGATACCACCAGGCCACAATGCCATTTTTGAAATCGCCTGCTGCCCTTGCTCCTCCAACAGTCTGGGCCCAGGAAGGGGCAAGAGGAGACCCTGATTCTGATGTGGTTTCAAGCTGGGTGCAGGTGTAGTAACCTGGGTCTCTGCCCTCATTCCTGTCAGCAACATATCTGGAAGCCAGAAGTTTATAAACGTCTGTGCTGCAGGACCTCATAGCCACAACTGCTCTCCTTAAACTTATGCAGTTATGTATTTTGTGATCGCCTAAATTTATACTATGTTCTCGTATTTCCATGCAAATGAAAGGTGGAGGCAAAGGTTCTGAGAATTCAAAGATGTGTAGTGATGTGCCTCAGTGGAGGAAGGCTTCCCAAACACTGGATGAACTGCTGTGTATTATAAAGAACAATGCAAAGAATTTCTGAACATACATTATGTGACACATGTGCTCATAGATGATGTTTGGGAGAACAGCCATAGAGGTTTAAATTTTGAGAAGAATGAAGCAGATATAAATGTGTCATCAAAGGCAGAGTAAAGTGTGTTTGCTAAGGACAAATTCCAGAAAGGGCTGCCTGTTAAATTCTCTTTGAAAAATGCCTAAATTTAGTCATTTGCATGAACATATATGCGTGATATCCTTCTGAATGGAAAGGAATATGGGTGTCATCTCTGAATGAAGAGGTGATTTAATAGCTTGGTTGATAATATACATTGTTTAAACATGGAAATGCTCTGCAGTGGACTTTACAATGTGGTGTAAAGGAGATGCCATAAATTGAAATTGTGCAGGGATATCAATAGCTTAGTCGTGAAGCGTTTTCTGCTTAGGGTGGATCAGAGGAGCATGGAAAGGATGTGGAAGTGACTGGCAGGACACAGTGTGCCAATAGCAGGACATACAACAGAGAGGGTCTTCCCTGAAAGTCAGGTAGTTCTTAGGGCAAGCATGAAGTTAAAGTTGTCTTCTGATTTCTTCCTTGAGGTGAAAAACACCTGCTCTGGTATGAATCAGTATTCCCCTTCCTTGTCAACCCATGAATTCTGTGTTCTTCACTTGAAATCTAATTTTGATTATCTCTAATTATGATCCAGTGTCATGAAGGTGAAATTTGAATTTTTTTTGTAACAGAGATCGAACTCATGATCTCAAGCTTGCTAGGTAGGTGTTCATGCTGCTGAGCTAAATACCCAGCTTTGAAATTGTATTCTGTGTACTGTGTATGATATCAACATTGTTCCTCAGAAAATGTTGAATATTGTGGAATTTTTCTATATTATATGGATATAATTTTTAAAGCAAACCAAAGGTGTCCTATGCAGTCACTTTTCAAGTTTCACATTGTCTGTGTGGTGTCTCAGTCAGGGTTTCTCTATTTCAGACAGCTCTGTAACTTAGGCTAGCCCCAAACTCAAGGAAGTTCTCCTGCATCAGCCTCCCAAGATATATTTCTTATATCTGAATGGAGAGTGATCACTTGGTGGCACTGAGCTCTAATTTCAAACTTGTACCTGGTTTCATTGTTTATACATTTTTTACATACAGCAGTTTTCCATGAACATTTGAGTTATTATTTATGTATCATATTTGATTTTATGTTTTGTTCTATGAAACCAAATTTAAATATCAAAATGCTACTTAAGTATATTAAGAACAAAGGACTCAGTGGCCTAAATGAGATCTGAAGAGATATCATTGTTAGTACATCAAAGTGATTCATGAGATATTTGTCTGCCTCTGTGCATTATGGATGCTGGTCCTGCAGGCTCTCACTATGAGCTCTGCTGTAGAGACAGTGCACAGGGACTCTTGCAGTGACTCAGCATAAGAATCAGTGCTCCTATTTGGCTGTTACATTAGCTGTGAGTTGCAATAGAGCATTAAATTTGCTGTCTCAAAAAATGTGTATATACCAAAAATTAATCCCCAAGATGTGGAATTAAGATTTGAAGAAATCAGTCTCCATTCAGCTGTTTTGTTTGGTTTTATTTGTTTAGTTTAGTTTTGTTTTATTGAGACAAGTTTTTTCTGTGTATATCAGCTAGATTTGAACCCTATATGGAGAACAGAATTGCCCTAACCTCAAAGCAGCACTCCTGCCTCAGCCTCTTTGTTCAGATTATAGATATGTGTGTTTTTACCCTAGAAAATATTGAGGCTTGTAACTTAGCTGTGTTGTAGCTTGGCATAGTAGATGCCATCTTGAGCTTTGAATTTAACTAGTGCCCTGTATTTCACCCAGAAAAGTGGAAAATTACTCAGTGTTGAAGTTCCAGGAGAAAAGCACAATGAGCTGTACCCAAAGAAAAAAATTAACCTGCTCAACAAAAGAAGCAGAATACAGTTGTCATCCAACCATTGTTATAAGATTTTAGCTAAATGATTTCCAACAGGATTTTTTTGTGATTCTATCTTTTAAAACATCTGTATCTTTCCAGTTCAGAGCCTCTTGTTTAGATCCTGATATGGGGTTGGGGTTCTGTATACAGGTCGTCCTGAGATAAGCTATGAAATTCCACATTTCTCAATTGGGTTCCTATATTATTGTTCCCCAACTCAACTCAAGCTGCAGAAACCTTTACTGACACAAGCACACCTCAGGATTAAATGACAGTGCCACTGAAATGAACGAATAATTGTGAAAAAGAAAGGAGAAAAAAGACAAACACTATGTGCTATAATGCCCACCTATTTTCCCAAACAATGAAGAAGCTGAAACAGGAGAATGGGCTTGTGTTCAATGACACCCTAACATGCATAGTGAGTGCGAGGCTGCCCAGAACTCCAAAGTGAGACCATGTCTTTAAATCAAAAAACTAAAATGAAAAAAACAACAACAAAGTAGACAGAAAGACTATTGAAAACAAACAAAAATAGAGCTGAGTGAAATTTGACTTATGTAAAATGGGAATTATTGAATGATCCTGGCAGAGGAAAGAAGGCCAGGTAGTGGCATGCAGTGGCATTCTGGAGGCAGTGACAAACACAGGCTTAGGAATGGCACCTATTGTTCTATACAGCACAGCAGTGATCTCCTTCCTCCAATACATTTGCATTTCACTAGAATGAGAACTTCTAAAAGCTCATGGAAATGTTAAACTCAGGGCAAACAAAGAGCTTGAAATTCAGGCTTTGGAACAATGCCTTTAGTAGACATTTCATATTTAAATTGAGATAAGAGAAATATAATCCTGTCTTGCTTGATATCAAATGCATCATTTAATGGCTGACAACATTGAGAAATGAAGTCACAAACCAAAAGAAGTTCAAAAATTGTCTTAGAAAAAAGAGAGAATAGCTCTGAATTTTCAGGAGTGATCTTCAGTGTTTTGGCCACAGTCATATTGTCAGGGCTCATTTATACAGGATAGTCACAATGTGGGCAAACTGTGGGTCTCAAACTACAATCAATCTATAAGCTTGTAGGTGCTTAACTAATATTATTCATCAGGGGAACAAGTCAGCCAGAAAAGGTATGTGAAAAGAGCCAAGGCATTTGTGGGAACAATAGTCCAGTTGTTCTGGTCATTGATTATGGTAATTGATGCCTATCTGAACTTTCTGGGGGAGATGGTAACTTTAGTACATTTCAAGCTGTTGTTTTTCTTTTCAGGAGCATGTAGACATGGTCACTGCATCTTCACTTTCAGGTCTGGCTTTCTTCATGTGTGCCTGTAGCAGTTATTGTTGTGTTTAGTTTTTTGCATTGACTCTTTGAGGTTCCAGTTCCTCTCTGATTGTATATCAATTTCTGTCTAAATTGAAAACCTTTGCTAAAATCACAGTACTATTTGAATGAATAAAGTGAAATACTCATTAATACACACCGGGGATTTAGCTCAGCAGGCAGGAATGCCTGCCTGGATAGTGGTAGATTGTAACTTTGATCCCTAGTACCTAAAAAAAAAGTAATTTAAACTGCAAGGAAAGAAAATAATTTCATTTGTGAAAATGTAGGTTTACAAAATTTATACTAAATATGTCAATGGCAAATTAAACATTGTTAATAGTCATATTTAGTATCTAAACTTGTTGAGGCTTGGGATTGAGCTCAGTGATACAAGGAGCTGCCTGGAGAGCACAAGGTCATGAGTTCAATCCCTCATACAGAAAAAAAAAATCACAGTTGTCAATGATGCAGTGCTATGAGCACATTTATTGAAACTAATACTTGGTGTTTAATTGGCTCAATGTTTCTTTTGTGATCTATGAAATACTTGCAGATAACATGGCAACTACAGTGAATGATATACTGCCCCCTATAGGATTGCTATTTTCTGAGTTGTTTTTATTTTTTGTTTTCCCACAAACATGAAAGTTGAAAATGTTGGCTGATGCTAACTAGAAACACTGTGATAATCATTTTTTTTCAATTTAATGATATATTTCCCTGTATATTTCCCTATATTCATTAAGAACATTTTATTTGCTACAATTGCTCCAAGTCAAATTGATAAACAATTCTTAAAGTTACAGACAGCTGAGTTAGTTAGAAATACAGGCAGCCATACCGTGATAAAATGGAATGAAGTTCCTGACCTTCTATGTCTGGTATGAGCTTGTGTTCTGTAAAACACAAGAATGAATTTTAGGAACAACAGAGTTGAAGAGCAGAATATATTTATTGAGAGAAAGAAAGTGATAATATTTTGCTCTAAATAGTATATTTTGGAAGTCGAGGTGGAACCAGGGGACTTTTACCTTGAAGTGACTTTCCTTTTCCCTATTCAAGGTACCTGTGGCAAGGAAGGAATCTCAGTCAGCTACTTGCATATCAGCAATGACAACTTTAACCACCAACCAACTCAAAAACTACTTGTATGCCACCCACACTTTTCCAGAAGAAAAAGCCAGACGCCCAGTAGTCATGGGGTTCTCTCCATATTCTTAGAATAAAGGCCATTTTGACTTAATAATACTCACAATTACACATCAATAGTTGTCCTTTTATCACTTGGCCACCTAGCAGTTATCCCCAAGAATCACTAGGGAATCACATTTGTTTATGTAGTGACCATCTTGAGCATCATTGGGGCAGCTGTGAATTTAACCCATTCTTGTACTGAAAACAGTAGAATTGACACTTTTATGTTCCTTGTTATTTTATAAAAACTAACAAAATGTACGCAGTTTTGGATCATTTAAGGTCCCTACTACTTTTCATTATCCCCTACCTCCTGCGACACATGGCCTGGTTGTTTCCTATTCACATGCATCAAAAACAGCCACTCTTGTGATTCCTGATGTCATTGATGGTGCTTATACAGGCATATTGTTGATTCAATTGTGATCTCTCTTACCCATTCAGCTAAATGTTTCTGAATCTGTAGCTCAACTGTCTTGTCCTATGTCTCCTCTAGAGCTTGTCGTGTTATTTGTGGAAATCAAGGATTTGATTGCAATTTGGTGTCTGCTGCTATTCCCATAGGAGATGCATGCCGAAGCCTCTCTTTAACTATTGACCACCTTTCCTTTTCAAGTTTGCTACTGGAGCTGATGTTTCTCTTTTACTTCACTAACTTGGTGATATTTTATTTCCATTGTCAATGCTATTCCCTCTCATCACTTGAGATGTACTGGAACACCTATAGTCCTTAGAATTGATTTAATCACTACTATCTTGCCACTTACCAAGGCTTACTTTTCCTTTTTGCTGTCCTCTGCTGTTCCCTCTGCAAACACAGGGCTGTAGAATTAGCTCAGTGGCATGAATGCCTGCCTTGCAAGTGCACAGTCATGATTTTTATCCATTGCTCTTTGAATTCCCACTTTTTAAAAATTTTTATTTAAAAGGATAAAGAGAAAAAACAAAACAAAACAAAGTGGTGTAGGTGTACATGTAATACAGACTAAAAAAAAAAACCCAGTAAGAAATCACCAGTTAATAGATTATATATTATCATGTTAGAGATAGTTGCTCATGTCACAGTATCAAAGCATACAAAGTGGACATTCAAACAGTGAGACTGTAAACAGTTGTCTTCAATGATCCAACCAAAAATATTAATACGGTCATCTATTTAACATCCCTAAACACACTTGCAGTTGTATCCTTTAGACCACTTTTTTCCCTCTCTTTTTACAACACAACTTACACATTTTGGGTTTTATTACTCCTTAGTTCTTATTACTTTTTTTGGAAGAGAATAAAGTCAAATATAGCAAAACAAAGCTGTCAGTCAAAACCAAGAATAGACATAGCCCATGATGTAAAAACAGAGTACAAGGTTATCAACAATTGTTACCATAATGCCTCTTGTTTCCTTAAAAAGAATTGTCTATCTCATTAGGTATTATAAAGTTGAACTAAGCAGTAGAGAATAAGACCAATAAAACCTAAACATTGTAAACATTACACAACTTCCAAAGGAGATAATAGTCAAATCAGAATGGGCATCTTAGTGAATCTTATTGCCTTCTAAGTAGTTGCCTATACTCTTAAACTTGATACTATCATACAGAACAGAACAGAGTCTAATCAGTCAAAACAAGATAGTGGGAGTATTACAGGACTTCAAATCAAGTTAATAGGAAATCAAAAAATTACTATAATATATCCTGCTAATTTCTTTTAATTTTTCACCTTAATTAAAAATCTTAAAAAATAACTAAATAATATTTTTAATGAATAAGGGAGAGATTGAGATAAAAGAGAACATAACAACATAATAATACAGGTCAAAGCATGACAATTTCAGCAACCTAGTGCTTCACACACATAACCCAACTTAATAGTAGTTACCATAGTGTCTGTCTTTTTCCTTGAAATATTTGAATATAATTTAATATACTATAGCTTCAAATATTTCCATATCAAGCATCCCAGAATAAAGCCATTCCAATTAATAAGTGAAAATCTTGTAAGGTTTCAAGGCCACATAATGGGGAATCATGTGAATCCCCATTTTATATAACCCACTCTTGTATCTTGAACACTTACTTGTAAGAGGACAATATGTATACATCAACCAGTGATTTCTTATAGTTTAGTTTGTCTTTGAAAGTGTATATCTTTTCTACCTGTTTTCTGTTTTGTTTAGTCTCTTTTAAATAAAAAATAAGAAAAGAATATCTCCTCTCTTTAAACAATTAAAAAAGAAAAATGCACTTCCTGCACAGGTTTTACTATTCTCTTCATGGTGCTATTTACTTTAGGTCAGTTGTCTGTCTCAATTTTAGGCTGTTTTCTTCCCTGATTCAAATACATTCTTGCCAGTATATACCTCTGACAAACCCTTTTGTATGTTACAAAACTCCCCAAGGCCCATGTGGGCTAGAGCTGATGCCTCTGTTGATCTGGGGAAGGGGCATCCTCTGTGTTTTTGCTAAGGTCTTGTGTGGATTTCTGCTAATTGTGTTTGCCCTGTATGGAATGAGTTGGCATCACAGGCTACAAAATGCAATTCCACCATTTCAACTCTCCTTGAATCAGGCCTTTGATCCTTTTCATAAGATCTCTACTAGTTGGTCTAAAGCAAATCCACTTGGTTGATTCATAGTTGTAGATTTGAAATTTGTAAGAAGTTATTGAAATTTGGCTTGATTAAGGATATGCTTGAGTACACTCCGATTTCATAAGATGTTTATCAATCTGTCCATATATCAGTTGCCTATTTGTCCAGTCCATTTTTAAGCAGTTGCTGGGAATTGCTGAGCTAGTCATTGTTCATACCTGTAAAGCAGAAAGCAAAAATACCCATACAGGCACAGAACATCTGGGAAACATGCTGAGGGCATGGAATGCTTGAGGTGAACAGGTGTTCCAGCACTGGGAGCATGGGGTTTAAAGGGCAGCTAGTTTAACAAAAAGGCATGGTACAAGTACATAAATGGCCTTTGGGGAACTTAAATATTCTCACAGACCCTGACAAGTTGTGTGCTGATTTCTGTGCTTGTTTAAATCCACACTGATCATCTGGCTGTTTGACCATTTGTCCACTCTGCGAACAGCTGTTCCTTTCATTTTAAGCTCAGTAACTTTTCTCTTTTTCCAAGTTTGCATTGTTTGATCAAAGACATGTTTGGGTTTTGAATTGATGAGGCATGGATTCACATTGGTTGCCAGCTGCTCGAAATGTCACAAAGACTGGGTATATGAATGCAATATGTTGTTATTCAACACTGATTTATAGTGTCATTATTTAGAAATTATATTATTACGATGAATAAACAAAGTCCTGGAGGAGAAAAGATGGTGGATAGGTAACAGCAGGCTACAGAGACTCTCTGAGATGTTAACTTAGATTCCAAAAATAATGCAGCATAGTGAGACCCAGGCAGGGGGAGATAGACCCTCCCAAGCCTGGAATAAATTAAGCTGAGAGAAACCATTTAAAAGTACAGTCCCAGTGCTTCTACTGAAACAGCTACAGTCTCGGTGCTGCCACTTGAACTTGCTGCCACTCCTACACTTGATCTCATGCAGCCAAGATTTATGGAACTACACAAAAGCTCATCATTTTAATCTCACTGGAGATGCATTTGCACTGAGGATGGGAGCCGGTGATCTTAAATGACAAGCTGAGATGGCAGGGAACCCTGCATCAACCTGTGGTGAGAAAAGGGAATAAACCCCTTCCATAGAGCTCCAAGAGTTGACATTCTGGAATGGGGCAAATTGGCCAAAACAAGGGGCTGAAGTGACTTCAGTCAGCTTCTCCCTTCTCAAGTGGGATTGATGGGGAGCACCTGACCTGTGTCATGCCTCCAGCTGAGACCAATAGGCTCGCCCATACCAGTCCCGATGCCTGTAAGTTCACCCTAATGCCGTGAAGCCTTCAGCAGGCTGATTAATCCAGAGGGGCGGGCCCAGCATAGACTTCCCTGGTCTGTATCTACATAGTACACTTCACTGGGTGGGAACATACAATCAGCACTTCAGCAAACTGTAACCAACAAAGAAAGAACTTGGACCTCCCATATACACCTGTATGGAAGGAACAAAAAATAATAAGAGGAAGCAACAAGAAAGGGTTCCCATTCCCCAATCATGAGAACATGGATCCAGCAAAGGAGAATGAGAACAGTAAACATGCAATATCAGACATGGGCCCAGTAAACATAAAGCAATATCTTTAGGAACGCATAGATAATATGAACGGTGAAGTATTTAACCAAGGAAAGCAAGATATAAATACAATAATTTAAAAAATGCTAAGCACCTCTCAAGAAAAAACATGGAAAAAGGGAAGAAAACAAAAAAGGGGGAGAATCGTTTCATGAGGAAAATAGAGAAAAGATAGAAGAAAGGAAGTTGGTTCAAAGAGACAACCATGAATTTAAAAGCTCCTTTGAAAGCTGGCAAAATTGATTGCAAGAAACTAAGGATAGATTATCCAAACTAGAGGACAGGTTTGCACTGTGGGATCATGAAAGGAAACATTTCTTAAAAATAACAAGGAAACAAGTAGTAACAAGACAAAGACTAGACGATGGCAAAAGGATATATAACATAAGAATAACAAATGTGAATGAAGAAGCAGGAGTACAAACAAAGGAACTACAAAGGCTATTCACAAAAATAAGGAAAACATCCCAAGCATTGGAAAAGGAAAAGATACTCTGGTGTATGAGGTGTACAGAACTCCAGCCACCTAAACCAAAACAGAACTACACGTAGGCATATAATAATCAAGATCCCAGAAATCCAATAAAAGAACAGAATATTAAAATCTGTCAGAGACAAGAAACAGATCATTTATAAGGGAAAGTCCATCAGAATTACATCAGACTTCTCAGCACAAACTGTCAAATCGAGAAGAAAATGGAGTGAATCATTCCAAGTTGTGAAAGAAAATAACCTATGGCCCAGATTGACGTATCCTGAAAAATTTTCCTAGAAATTAATGGAGAAACAAGATGCTTCCAAGATAAAGAGGAACTGGGAGAATTCACAGCCATCAATCCAACCCTACAGAGAATACTATAGGACATTCTAAAGAGAAAGAAAATCACCAGGATTTCAGAAACAGTGGTAGAGAGGCCACAATGAATGGAGCAAAAAGCAAAGTGCAGAAGACAAATAGACAACTGATGACAGAAAAAGAGAACAACAGAAATGAGACAGGGAAGGTTGGATATAATTTCTAATGCAGATGTTCTATATACACTAAATTAAGGGAAAAAAGAGAAAATCACAGGCAGAGTGGATCAAAAAATAGGGCCAACTGAGATGCTCTTTATAAGGACTATAATTGACCTGAAGAAAGGTATTTGGACCAAAATTGAATATAAGAAAATAGAACTCAATGTGATAGGGAATGAGAGAGTAATAGGGGCAACTGGACCAGTATTTATGGGTAGGTTGGAAAGATAGGCTTTAGTAAGTAAAGAAATACAACTAGAGATCAAGGCCAGGAGTGAGAAAGTTCAGAAACATTTAAGATAAATAGCAGGTTGCCCCCCACAATATAAAACAAAGGGTGTTGGGGAGACCCAAAAATACACAGTACACGCTGGGGAGTGAAAGAGGAAGAATAGTCTTTAAAAAGACAGAAGGAGATATTGTTATAAGTGTATCGGGAATTAAAACCCATATTGCTTGTACCACTCTGCTTAGATAGAGCTTATTCCCTCCCAGTTTTTATATAAGCACTAGATCTTAGTGCTTTGGGATAGCACAGAAAGCTATCCCAAAAATATCAGGATATACCACAGTAATCAACTTTAATTTCCTGTTAACTAAAACTGGATCCCTCTATAACTTATACTGTTATATCATTACTGATTTTAGTTAAATCTGATTTGTTTGACTGCTTCTTGTTATTGACTATTTTATTCAAAACCGTTAGGTTGATAATATCATCAGAGTGTAGACAACTATACTGAAAATAGCAATGATTCACTATAATACCCATTCTGATTTGATTAATATCTGTTTTTGTAACTCTACACTGTCTACAATGTTCTATTTCTGTTAATACTGTTATGCACTGATATATTCAATTATACTTTATCTGATGATATAGCCATTTTTATTGATGGTAACAAGAGACAACACAGTAACCATGGTAGAACTCCTTGCACAGCAGTTTTATATGTCTTTTTAGTTTTATTTATCTCTAGGATTATGTTTCACTCTGTCCTGCTTTGTTCTGTTTCTCCCTCTAATATAGAAAGGATAGTAGCACATGTTAAGATGCATGCTTCCATAAAACCTATCAACAATTTACAAGAACTGATCTTATGACACATGATGAAATGAACAAATACTTTGAAGGAGAACGAAGGGGACTACAGTACCCAGTGCTGATTCCATAGTGTCATGATGTGAAATCAAGCAATATGATTAATCTTCAATTAGAGTGATTTTAATCTGCTTTGATTTGTTTAAACTCAACATAAATTAATATATGGATAAATACATACATGTTTAAATGTATAGGATTGATTGCCATACTACTTAGTTTTTATTAGATAGTTGAACAGAACTATTTGCAGTCTCCCTGTTTGAATTCCCATTTATATATTCCACTTTTGTATCTTGAACAATTATTTGTAAGAGGACAATATGTAAACACAAAATAGTGATTTATTACTGTTTATTCTTTTCTTTGAATGTATGTACTATTTATGCCTGCTTTGTGTTTTCTTTTTTCTTTATTTAAATAAAAATAAATTTAAAAAGATAAATAAATAAACAAAGTCCTTTAGCAGCGAGATTAGTGGACCAAGCTCTGATTGATAACTAAGAAAGCAGCTGTCTGGTAACATTTTTAACCAGTTTTTGTCCATTGATTAGAGACCTCAATGATCTCCAGAGCATTATAGGAGACACCTCACATAAATTTATGAAATGTATTCCTAAATGTTCACATTGGTCATTATCAAATGAAGTAATACATATTTTTGGTTTGATGATGCTTGTATAAAGGTTTCACATGGTTATGACAGTTGATTGTAATCAACTATATGATGTATTGCATATATTCATAATTCTGGATGCATAAGATTCCATGATTGTAAAATGGGGATTACTTATGGTAACAGATTTTTGTCTCATGTGTACACCTTTGCTGATAACAAAGACTTGTGAGATTCACATTCAACTAAAGATCAATAAGTTGTTCAATAATACATAAAAAAACTCGTTGTGTATTAGATGAGGGTGATTGACTAAAAGGGATATTTTATGTCAAAACAGAAATTTAGATTATTACAAGAATCTCATGATTGCCATGATGCAATACTATGTATGGTTCTGATTCCTGATATATTATGTAAAATATGCAACTGTTAATACTGTAGGTATTCAAATGCTAAAATCTCCATGGAGAAAAGAAAATAGGATTCATTTAATGTTCTAAGTTGTTTCATGTTTAGCTAAAATAGTAATGTTAAACTTACTGCCTCTAATATACTCTATTGTTACCAAAATCTTCTTTTGGATGTTTGACAGCTAAGGTTTGAAAGCCAAAACTTAGAGAAACAGATGGGCTAAATGTGTAGCCAATATATTGGCCCCAGCCCTTCAAGGGTGGTGGAGACCCAGGATATAAAATAACCTCTGATTGCATCATCCTAAGATATTCAGTGAATCCATGGTTGTCTCATCAAGAAGATGATGAGACCACAAAAGAAAGTCACCTTCAATGCAAGGTGTGCCTAAGAACAGTCACCAGGAGAAAAATCTCCCAAGTTTTCACAGAGAGCAATGTGGTCAAGCAATGGCTGTGACTCTTCTAAGTGGCTGACACTGACAGAAGAGCCATGAGGTGTTATGCATGGTTCTAAGATAACTCCTGAGAAGACCTAAGTGACCTTGGTAGGAAATAAGTAACTGACTGTAGTTGTCATGGTTTATGCATGTGTCCCACAGGCCTCATAAGTTTGCATTGTGCTGTGATGATTCATTGTCTAGTGCTTGGACTGATGGTATCAGTGCTAAACCCACACTGGGGTGGAGCCAGGATGTAATTTAATGGCAGGAACAAGGCGTGTCTTGCTTTTTGCTGGTTCCTGCTTGTTGTTTGCAGCCTCCATGAACTGTGGCCCAGCCATACCTGCCTGTCTTGGAGCCAACTGAGTGTGAACTGAAACCTGCAAAAACTGTAAGAAATAAACCTTTCCTTTCTCAAATGGGGCTTCAGGTATTTTGTCTCAACAACAAGTAAAAAGTAATGAAGACAGAATTTGGTACCTAGGAGTGGGGTCATTTGCTGTGACTATACTTGACCATGTTTTTCGAGAGGCATTGGAAATGGCTTGTGGCAGAGTTTGGAAAGGTTTGGACATGTTGCCTGGATATGTAGAGCTGGAACAGCTTAGGCTGTTCTGTAGAGGGGATTCTGGTCAGAGCTCAGGAGACCAGAAGGCTGATAGAGGGCCTGATGGTAAAGACCAGGCTTGGGAGGTTTCTGTTGGGAAGAAGGACTGCATTGGTTGTTGGACTCCACATGATGTGTGTTATGGCTAGGCAGAAGGTTTGTCTGCATTTTGCTCCTGCCCAGAGACTTTGCTGAGACTGAGACAAAGGGCAATGGACTGCTTAATCTTGAAAAAGAAACTAAAAAGCAATCAAACTTTGAGGCTGTGGCATGGCTATTCTTGGGGGCTTTTAGCCAGATTTATGTTACATATCAAAAGCAAAGAGATCAGCAGGATAGAGTACAATGCTGTGAGTTTGGCCAGAAGGAAAATTCCAGGAAGACTGTGGATTGCAAAGACAGAGGTGAGATTTTGATTCCTGAGGAGAAATAGGGAGATAAGAAAGATGGCCCCGGGGCATCATAGGAAAGGGGTCCCCACCCTGTGCAGCTTCACTGCAAATGTGAAAGAATTTGCTCAGAGAGAAAAGCTGCAGAGTGCCATGTTCCAGAATGGTGACAGAGGCCACTTGATGTTCCAGAATGGTGGCAACTTAGAGAACCTTTTCCTCACAATCAGGTAAACAGAGCTCTGCAATCCAGGCAACTGACCTCTATAGCCAAAAGACAGAAAACCCTAGGTACTGCTCCAGTCAGCAGCAAACCTTGGTGGCATCCATAAGGTGCTGATTTTAGATGCAAGAAAAATGCACATATTCTGAGGCAAGATGGCATCCATCTCAATTGCAAAGTGCCTGGGGGCCAAAAAGTGTGCCCCTGAGAGGGCAATTTGTGAAGACGTAAGGGTGAAGCCAAAGGTGCAGTGGAGACTGCAGAAGTTTGGAAAAGGCAGGAATGTGGATGATCCAAGGGAAGCTGAAAAAAGTGTGCATAGAAGATTTAAGAGAAAAGCTGCGGGAGTTAATATCACTGGAAGTGTCATGGGGGTGGTACTATCTGTAACCAGATTGCTTCTGATGTTGAACATGGAATTCTAGGAATTAATGTTCACCCTGCTGGACTTCTTTTGTTTCCAATACTTTATATTCCCCTTCTTGTAACTTTTGAAATGGTAAGGTTTACCATGTGCCTTTGCATTTGAGAAATGTTTAACCTTGTTTCATTTGTACAGGGGTTACAGTTAAGAGTTTGCCTCAGATCTTGGAGGAGACTTGGGAATTAGACTGTTCAGCAATGCTGAAACATAGTACATTGGCAACTCTTGGAAGTGGAATAAATGTCTTTTGTATAATGGATGTACATGAGTCCTGGGGGCCAGGGGTGGAATGTCATGGTTTATGCCTGTGTCCCCCAGGCTTCATGAGTTTGCATTGTGCATTGTGTAGTACGTGGATTGATGGTGTTAGTGCTACACCCATATAGGGATGGAGCCAGGATGTAATATAATGGCAGGAAGAAAGTGTGTCTTGTTTTTTTGCTGGTTCCTGCTTGCTGTTTGCAGCTGCCTTGAACTGCGGCCCAGCCATGCCCATCTGCCTTGGAGCCAACTGAATGTGGACTGAAACCTCCAAAAACTGAAGAAATGAACCTTTTCTTTCTCATTTTGGGCTTCAGGTATTTGTCTCAGAAACAAGTAAAAAATAACTAAGGCAATAGTTAATGCAGGTCTCATGTTAGCTTGGCTTTGGATGTCCTGTAGAAAAGTCTGCCCTCTGGAAGATATAGTGCAATGTAAAAGCTTGGCTGTGGGGGAAGCTAGGATCACTAACATCCTCTGACAATTGCTGGCTATACTGGTAAATGACTACTGTTATGAACTGATGGACTATGGTGAGTTTAAATTGGAGTTCTCCTGAATGCTTCCCCACCTTAAGCTGGCCACCCACCCTGGGAGTCACCAAAACAAAATAAGAGAGAGTTGTTGGAAAGGGTTGAAGATGAATACATGTGCAGGGCTGTGGTGTGGCCTGGGCATGATTGAATTGAGAATGAGGAGACACCACAAGGAACAAGATAGGCCACAGCCAAGGCCACCTGGAGACTTCTTGGATAGTTTTTCTTAATTAGAATCATTTGTTGCTCTGTGGGTTCCTTGAACCTCTCCCAGGGGCCTGCTCAGGTTTTTACCATTGTCCACTCACTTCCTTGCTTGTTCTGATTAAATATGGGCTGCCTAGTGACAGGTGGCTGGCTGGTTAGCAGAGTTATGAGTTCTGAAGATTTCACTCTTCCTATTGCCCTCAAGACAATGGTTCTTTTCTCATTGTTTTGGTCCTTTGCTGTGCACTTTTTGGGGGGCTAGATATTTAGGCATAGGCCCCAACAGAAAATTAACTTCCGGATAGGATAACTGTAAGTTTCCTGAAAATTTTGTTTCATGTAAATTTTCTTTACTTGTAGATGGAAGTGTTATTATCAACAAATATATTGCTAACTTATCAACATATACTACCTTATTAACATATTGAGGGGTATTATAGTGATTTCTCAGAAACCATGATTATACACCTCTAAACATCATTGTGAGTATTCTGCATAACTTTTATAAGTCAGAACTTATAAGTGAAATTGGTAGATAATAAAGGAGGCCTCCATCCACTTTCTAAGTACTATGTAACATGAGTCTCGGTGTTTCTAGCAGTTCATTTGTTTTAACCATGAATTCCACACCAGATGACACTTATGCCTGCTTTGCAGAGAATGGATTGTACAGGAAATTAAGTGGTTTTGATCTCCAAAGAATTGCTGGAGTCAAACTGAAACAGGTAAATGCTAAAAAATTGTCAGGGTTTTCATAGATTAAAAACTCATTTACATAATTAGTTGAAGAATGAGTCGATGCCTTTGGAAGATTATTCAGAACATACCGCTAACTGAATTATATTAGATATTTATTTCTTTACTGTTATACAGGTACAAAATACCTGACTTACAGAATTTAATATAAATATATTCTTAATCTCATTGTTTCCATGAGGGAAGTATTATTTTGACTATTTGTAAAGCATAAATATCTTGCAAAAAAGTGAAAAGGGAAAGGTAACTTTTTTATGAGGTCAAGGAGCCAGAGAGCATTTTCAGAACCTGAGAGAAAGGATCCAGGAACCAGATTTGGTTCATGGGTTCCAACACACATGGATGCAGTGTATACATATAGAAGCGATCGTAGTAATATCCTACACATTTCTGCAGCCAAAAAGGTGTTAACAAATGGATCACCAGGCTTTAGGGAATATATGACTTCTAGGAATATTAAAATCCTGAAGAGCTAAGTGCTAATTAGTGACACGGGAACTATATGGCAAGGAGAACTTAGAGTGTGAAGTCCTCGGTGTCCCTGCCTCATCAGAAGGAAATGATTAATTGGATTAGGAATTTGGTTCCATTTCAGCAATAATTGTCACCCCCATGCTTGGCAATATGATCACTTTCAGAATTCAGCATTTTTATGAGTCTGAATGAGTAGCAATCTTGTCTTGGAGAATTGATGCTTGCTTTTATTTCATCTTTACTCTGTTGCACACCATTACTATCATTTAAATGTAATGTCTTTACTTTACACGGTAACTGTGCTCCTTTTGTGTTCACATACTGGGTTTCTAGGGGGAAAATTAATAGAAATGAGTGAAAATCTTGAAAATGAAGTCTGCTGCCTCTACTTCCGACTCTCTGTTCTGTTGTGTCCTGTCCTGGCCTGTTCTCAGAATATTTTCTGACATCAGTGGATTTTTTATTCCTGGAGGATTGAAACTGAATCCTGAAAAGATTTGCAGCCCATTATGGAAAGAGTCCACTGATCCTTGAAATAAAGCAGGGGTAGCCATGAAATGGCAGGCATTAATAAGAAATTTAGAGAAGAGCTAACACCACCACTTCTCAAAATTTAATGAAATCGAATGGGAAATGGTACTTCTCAATTCATTCCTGGAAGCAAGCATTACCCTGATACCAAAACCAGAGAACAATCCAAATAAGAAAGAGAATTACAGACCATTCTGCCTAGTGAACATTGAAGCAAAAATCCTCAATAAGATACTGGCAAACACACTGCAGAATATCATCAAGAAGATTTTATACCACAATCAAGTGCAATTATTCCCTGGGATGCTGGGGTGGTTCAACATACATAAAACCATACATATAATATACGGTATTGACAAATCCAAAAGCAAAAATCATTTGATCATTTCAATACATGTAGAGATTTTGCCAAAGTCCCTCACCTATTCATAATAAAAAACCTACAAAAATTGGGAGAGATGATCTTTATCTCAATCTGATAAAAGCCTTTTATTACAAACCAACAGTCAACCTCATACTAAGTGGACAAAAACTGAAAGCTTTCACTCTAAAATGAGGAACAAAACAAGGATGTCTACTGCCTCCACTCTTATTCCATATAGTCCTGGAAACTAGCTGGAGCAATTAGACAAGAGAAAGAAATAAAAGGAATAAAGATAGGAAAGGAAATATTAAACTATCATTATTTGCAGAAGACATGATACTCTACTTAGAAGACCCTAAAAATTCCACCAAAAGACTTCTAGTTTGAGAAGCAAATTCAGTAATATAGCTGGTTACAAAGGCAACACTCAACAATCAATAGAGTTCATAAACAAGCATAAAAAACTCATGGAAAGAGAAATCAAGGAAACAATAACTTTTACAATAGCATCCAAAAAAAGGAAATACTTAGGAATCAGTCTAACAAAGGATGTAAATGACCTCTACATTATAAACTACAGTACTTTCAACAAGGAGACTGAAGAGGATTCTAAAATGAAGAGCTATCCCATAGTCTTGGATAGGGAAATTCAATATAGTGAAAATGACCATACTTCCAAAGCTATTGTACAGATTCGGTGCAATCCCAATCAAAACCCCATAGCATATCTCAAAGAATTACACAAAATAAATCCTAAAAGTCATCTGGAACCAGAAGAGACATAGAGGAGCAAAGGTGATCCTGGCCAACAAAGAAAAGATTGGGATCATCAAAATCCCTGACTTGAAATTGTACTACAAAGGTATTGTGATTTAAAAAAAAAAAGGTGTGGTACTGACAAAAAACCAAACAAAACCAGACCCAAAGATCAAAGGAACAAATTAGAAGATGGAGAAACAACCCCAGACCACTAAATCATCTTATCTTTGACAAAGGTGCCAAACAGAGTCATTGGAAAAAAAGCAGCCTCTTTAATAAATGGTGCTGCAAAAACTGGCTCTATACGTTCTGAATATTATCTTTCAACGTGTGTTAAGCTAAGATCAGAATAGATGAAAGATCTTATATTAAAACACAAACATTAACTCTGCTGCACGATAGAGTAAGTAAAACTCTTGAAGATATGGATGTAAGCAAAGACTTTATGAAGAAAACATGGACTGAACAGCAAAAATCAAAGAGAATTAAGTGAGAATCTCACCCTACTGAAAAACGTTTTAACAGCAAGAGAAATCACTAACAGAGTGAAGAGACAACCCACAACGTGGGAGAAAATGTTTGCCAACTGTTTCTCAGACAAAGTATTACTATTGAGAGCACAGAAAACTAAAAATTTTCAGTCTTCCCAGATTTAAAAACCCAATCCAAAAATGTGCATCTGAGGTGAAATACACAGTTCTCAGATGAAGAAATAGAAACAGCAAATAAATATGTGACAAAATGTTCTGCATCACTAGTCATTTAAGAATTGCAAATTAAATAAAACTGATATGTCACCTTGCCCCAGAAAAAATGCCTACTGTTAAGAAATCAAGCAATAACGAATGCTGGAGGGGTTTTTGGGGGAAAAGCAACCCTTCTCCATTGTTGGTGCTATTTTTTAACTTTTAACTTTTTAACTTTCAAATAAAATGGGTTTGGGAGAAAAAACAAGGACTGAGGTAAAGACTTCCAGTGCAAATACTCATCAGAAAAGCTGAGGTCAACATTTCAGAAAACAGCCAGCTCCAGAAGCCTCCACCATGTTTCACTGGGGACCCACACTTACAGGGTGGGTTTATTTTCTGTAATTATTCTTGGTGGGGAAGACAGGCAGGGGGCAGGAGCCAATCAGTGATGAAGAGACTGGCTGTAAGAACTGTCCAATCAGGCGGGCCAAGGTAGGCGGTGTCTTCCAGTGTCATGGCGTCAATTGCAAGGCCAGGGCAAACAAGGGAGTGCTAGATGTTTGCTAGACCACTATTTTTTGCTTCTATTCTCTGTGGACTGCTTAGACAGAACCTGGGAGACCTCCAAACTACGCAATGGTGATGTTATGGGATGGGAGCAGTGAAATGGGGTGGAATCCGGTTGAGACTAGTTAGAAGTGGTGAGAAGGGGCCGGGGGGTTTACCTCAGTGGCATGAGTGCCTGCCTTAAAAGCAGGCAGTCATGAGTTCGATCCCTGGTACTGATAAAAAGGAAAAAGACCAAAAAAAAAAAAAGAAGTGATGGGAAGCAGTTGTGCTGTCTAGGAGCCTGTGTTCTTAGCCTCAGATCCTGAAGTCCTCTAGTGCTAGCAGTGAGTCATCCTCTGTCCCTTTTACCTCTCGCTGGTGCCAGGACAGTTCTGGGTCCCTAGAACACTGTCGCCACTGTGATACCACCAGGCCACAATGCCATTTTTGAAATCGCCCGCTGCCCTTGCTCCTCCAACAGTCTGGGCCCAGGAAGGGCATGAGGAGACCATGATTCCAATGTGGTTTCAAGCTGGGTGCAGGTGTAATAAGCTGGGTCTCTGCCTTCATTCCTGTCAGCAACAAATCTGGAAGCCAGAAGTTTATAAATGTCTGTGCTGCAGGACCTGACAGCCACAACTGCTCTCCTTAAACTTATGCAGTTATGTATTTTGTGATCGCCTAAATTTATACTATGTTCTCATATTTCCATGCACATGAAAGGTGGAGGCAAAGGTTCTGAGAATTCAAAGATGTGTAATGATGTGCCTCAGTGGAGGAAGGCTTCCCAAACACCGGATGAACTGCTGTGTATTATAAAGAACAATGCAAAGAATTTCTGAACATACTTTATGTGACACATGTGCTCATAGACGATGTTTGGGAGAACAGCCATAGAGGTTTAAATTTTGAGAAAAATGAAGCAGATATAAATGTGTCATCAAGGGCAGAGTAAAGTGTGTTTGCTAAGGACAAATTCCAGAAAGGGCTGCCTGTTAAATTCCCTTTGAAAAATGCCTAAATTTAGTCATTTGCATGAACATATATGCGTGATATCCTTCTGAATGAAAGGAATATGGGTGTCATCTGTGAATTAAGAGGTGACTTAATAGCTTGGTTGATCATATACATTGTTTAAACATGGAAATGCTCTGCAGTGGACTTTACTAAGTGGTGTAAAGGAGATGCCATAAATTGAAATTGTGCAGGTATATCAATAGCTTAGTCGTGAAGCGTTTTCTGTGTAGGGTGGTTCAGAGAAGCATGGAAAGGATGTGGAAGTGACTGGCAGGACACAGTGTGCCAATAGCAGGACATACAACAGAGAGGGTCTTCCCTGAAAGTCAGATAGTTCTTAGGGTAAGCATGAAGTTAAAGTTGTCTTCTGATTTCTTCCTTGAAGTGAAAAACACCAGCGCTGGTATGAATCAGTATTCCACATCCTTGTCAACCCATGAATTCTGTGTTCTTCACTTGAGATCTAATTTTGATTATCTCTAATTATGATCCAGTGTCATGAAGGTGAAATTTGAATTTTTTTTGTAACAGAGATCGAACTCATGATCTCAAGCTTGCTAGGTAGGTGTTCATGCTGCTGAGGTAAATACGCAGCTTTGAAATTGTATTCTGTATACTTTGTATGATATCAACATTGTTCCTCAGAAAATGTTGAATATTGTGGAATTTTTCTACATTATATGGATATAGTTTTTAAAGCAAACCAAAGGTACCCTATGCAGTCACTTTTCAAGTTTCACATTGTCTGTGTGGTGTCTCAGTCAGGGTTTCTCTATTCAGACAGCTCTGTAACTTAGGATAGCCCCCAAACTCAAGGAAGTTCTCCTGTATCAGCCTCCCAAGATATATTTCTTATATCTGAATGGAGAGTGATCACTTGGTGACACAGAGCTCTAATTTGAAACTTGTACCTGGTTTCATTGTTTATACATTTTTTACATACAGCAGTTTTCCATGAACATTTGAGTTATTATTTATGTACCATATTTGATGTTATTTATGTTTTGTTCTATGAAACCAAATTGAAATATCAAAATGCTGCTTAAGTATATTAAGAACAAAGGACTCAGTAACCTAAGTGAGATTTGAAGAGATATCATTTGTAGTACTCAAAGTGATTCATGAGATATTTGTCTGCCTCTGTGCTTGATGGATGCTGGTCCTGCAGGTTCATACTATGAGATCTGCTTTAGAGACAGTGCACAGGGACGCTTGCAGTGACTCAGCATAAGAATCAGTGCTCCTATTTGGCTGTTACATTAGCTGTGAGTTGCAATAGAAAATTAAATTTGCTGTCTTAAAACATGTGTATATACCAAAAATTAATCCCCAAGATGTGGAATTAAAATTTGAAGAAATCAGTCTCCATTCAGCTTTTTGTTTCGTTTTATTTGTTTAGTTTAGTTTTATTTTATTGAGACAAGTTTTCTCTATGTATATCAGCTAGATTTGAACCCTATATGGAGAACAGAATTGCCCTAACCTCAAAGCAGCACTCCTGCCTCAGCCTCTTGAGTGTTCAGATTATAGATATGTGTGTTTTTACCTTAGAAAATATTGAGGCTTGTAACATAGCTGTGTTGTAGCTTGGCATAATAGATGCCATCTTGAACTTTGAATTTAACTAGTGCCCTGTATTTCACCCAGAAAAATGGAAAATTACTCACTGTTGAAGCCCGGAGAAAAGCAAAATGAGCTGTACCCAAAGAAAAAAATTAACCTGCTCAACAAAAGAAGCAGAATACAGTTGTCATCCAACCATTATTATAAGATTCTAGCTAAATGATTTCCAACAGGATCTTTTTGTGATTCTATCTTTTAAAACATCTGTAACTTTCCAGTTCAGAGCCTCTTGTTTAGATCCTGATATGGGGGTGGGGGTTCTGTATACAGGTGGTCCTGAGACCAGCTATGAAATTCCACATTTCTCAATTGGGTTCCTATATTGGCTTCCTATATTATTGTTCCCAAACTCAACTCAAGCTGCAGAAACCTTTACTGACACAAGCACACCTCAGGATTAAATGACAGTGCCACTGAAATGAAAGAATAATTGTGAAAAAGAAAAGAGAAAAAAGACAAACACCATATGCTATAATGCCCACCTATTTTCCCAAACAATGAAGAAGCTGAAACAGGAGAATGGGCTTGTATTCAATGACAGCCTAACCTGCATAGTGAGTGCAAGGCTGGCCAGAACTCCAAAGTGAGACTATGTCTTTAAATCAAAAAACTAAAATGAAAAAAACAACAACAAAGTAGACAGAAAGGCGATTGAAAACAAACAAAAATAGAGCTGAGTGAAATTTGACTTATGTAAAATGGTAATTATTGAATGATGCTGGCAGAGGAAAGAAGGCCAGGTAGTGGCATGCAGTGGCATTCTGGAGGCAGTGACAAACACAGGCTTAGGAATGGCACCTATTGTGCTACAGCACAGCAGTGACCTCCTTCCTCCAATACATTTGCAGTTCACTAGAATGAGGACTTCTAAAAGCTCATGGAAATGTTAAACTCAGGGCAAACAAACAGCTTGAAATTCAGGCTTTGAAACAATGCCTTTAGCAGACATTTCATATTTAAATTGAGATAAGAGAAATATAATCCTGCCCTGCTTGATATCAAATGCACCATTTAATGGCTGACAACATTGAGAAATGAAGTCACAAACCAAAAGAAGTTCAAACATTGTGTTAGAAAAAAAGAGAGAATAGCTCTGAATTTTCAGGAGTGATCTTCAGTGTTTTGGCCACAGTCATATTGTCAGGGGTCATTTATACAGGATAGTCATAATGTGGGCAAACTGTGGGTCTCAAACTACAATTAATCTATAAACTTGTAGGTGCTTAACTAATATTATTCATCAGGGGAAGAAGTCAGCCAGAAAAGGTATGTGAAAAGAGCCAAGGCATTTGTGGGAACAATAGTCCAGTTGTTCTGGTCATTGATTATGGTAATTGATGCCTATCTGAACTTCCTGGAAGAGGTGGTGGTAACTTTAGTACATTTCAAGCTGTTGTTTTTCTTTTCAGGAGCATGTAGACATGGTCACTGCATCTTCACTTTCAGGTCTGGCTTTCTTCAACTGTGCCCCTAGCAGTGATTGTTGTATTTAGTTTTTTGCATTGACTCTTTGAGGTTCCAGTTCCTCTCTGATTGTATATCAATTTCTGTCTACATTGAAAACCTTCGCTAAAATCACAGTACTATTTGAATGAATAAAGTGAAATATTCATTAATAAACGCCAGGGATTTAGCTCAGCAAGCAGAAATGCCTGCCTGGATAGTGGTAGATTGTAAATTTGATCCCTAGTACCTAAAAAAAAAGTAATTTAAACTGCAAGGAAAGAAAATAATTGCATTTGTGAAAATGTAGGTTTACAAAATTTATACTAAATATGTCAATGGCAAATTAAACTGTTAATAGTCATATTTAGTATCTAAAGTTGTTGAGGCTGGGGATTGAGCTCAGTGATACAAGGAGCTGCCTGGAGAGCACAAGGTCATGAGTTCACTCCCTCATACAGAAAAAAAAATCACAGTTGTCAGTGATGCAGTGCTATGAGCACATTTATTGAAACTGATACTTGGTATTTAATTGGCTCAATGTTTCTTTTGTGATCTATGAAATACCTGCAGATAACATGGCAACTACAATGAATGATATACTGTCCCCTATAGGATTGCTATTTTCTGAGTTGTTTTTATTTTTTGTTTTCCCACAAACATGAAAGTTGAAAATGTTGGCTGATGCTAGCTAGAAACACTGTGATAATCATTTTTTCAATTTAATGATATATTTCCCTATATCCATTAAGAACATTTTATTTGCTACAATTGCTCCAAGTCAAATTGATAAACAATTCTTAAAGTTACAGGCAGCTGAGTTAGTTAGAAATACAGGCAGCCATACCGTGACAAAGTGGAATGAAATTCCTGACCTACTATGTCTGGTATGAGCGTGTGTTCTCTAAAACACAAGAATGAATTTTAGGAACAACAGAGTTGAAGAGCAGAATATATTTATTGAGAGAAAGAAAGTGATAATATTTTGCTCTAAATAGGGTATTTTGGAAGTCGAGGTGGAACCAGGGGACTTTTACCTTGAAGTGACTTTCCTTTTCCCTATTCAAGGTACCTGTGGCAAGGAAGGAATTTCAATCAGCTACTTGCATATCAGCAATGACAACTTTAACCACCAACCAAGTCAAAAACTACTTGTATGCCACCCACACTTTTCCAGAAGCAAAAGCAAGACCCCCAGTGGTCATGGGGTTCTCTCCATATTCTTAGAATAAAGGTCATTTTTGACTTTATATTCTCTTCTTTACTACACCAAAAATCCTATCAGAAAGCTTCTGTCAGGGAGAAACAGTAGGGGTTCTGAGCTGGTAGCAAAGGACTCTGTCTTTTCTAGGAATTTTATAGAATAAAATCCTTTGGTGAGATAGGTTTAAAATGGATTAGATTACTGAAGTTACTGAGGAGATAAATTAGCACAGTAGAGAAGCAGAATATAAGAAATGTAAAAGTGGCCTTTTACTTAAAGAATGTGGAGAGGGGCCCACAGCACCTAAGGGTTTGGCTTTTTTTTTTCCAACTGACTATGGGGTTATGGGGTATATGTGACATTTGACTGGATGTGGTGCTTGAGGGGAGATTGATGTCATGCGAGCGTGGATGGGAGTTTTCATTAGGCCCCTGGGAAAGAAAGAGGAAGTTGTAATTAAGGAGAATAGAGGAAGTGGCCATATGAGTAAGCATCCCTGATTTCACCTTCTTCCACTTTGAACTACCACCATGAGGTCCTGTAATTGTTTCTAGGGTAAAACACTTTGAAGTACATCCTTTGATTGGAATGAAGAAATCAAAATAAAGAATGTACTTATTGAGAGAAAGAAAGCTGCCTGAGAGAGATAAGGGGTCCTGAGCAGGTTGCTAGACACTGTCCTTTCTAGGGATGTTTATCTAGTAAAATCATGTGGTGAAATGAGCTTAAGGTGGGGAAAACTAGGAACTCACAATTCAGATGGGCATAAGATGGGTCAGAGCTATGGTACCCAATAGGATTATTAAGTTCAGGAAAAGCTGATTAAATTGGGAGCAAAGGGGGAAGGGAGTCACATAGAAAGCAGGCATTCTTAGGCAGCTGTGACTCTTCCTTTAGGGGTTTGGGAGGGTGATATCTGACTTCCTCAGTATGACAGGAACTATTTAGAATGTCAGTCTTTAGGATAAGGATACATTTCTTTGAATGGTGACACCTAACTTCCTCAGAGTGCTAGGGAACTATTTAGAATATCTATCCTTAGAATATGGATGAATTTGTTTATCATTGTCTTGAGCCTTGGCCCATAGCATGAGGTGTCAGTCTTCCCCATAGTTGCAAGGTATCTGGCCTCCTGCATTAGCTCCTTGGAGGACCTAGCCTTGGTTCATGTCAAGAGTATTTAAGTAACTCAGATGCCTGTAACAGTACTTTTTTGAAAATTGATTAGAGATGTCTTGTGCTCTGGGTGAATGATCTGGGGATGACAATGTGCAATGTATATACCATTGTTGCCCTCTGATTGACATGTTTTGAAATTCAGTTTTAGTTGATGTGCTCTTCTTTCCTTGAAATAAAATGGATTTGAAAATTAAAATCCTGAGGTAACGCTCTTCAGTACAAACACTCCTCTGTCTAGCTCAGTTCACCACTGTAGAAGAATGGCAGCTCCAGAAGTCTCTGCACTACAGTCTATCATTTGGGATCCACTCTTGCAGGAAGGGGTTCCTTTCCCTGTTTATTGTTGACTCAGAAGGAAGGCAGTAGAGCAGGAGTCAATCAGTCATGAAGGGGCAGGCTATATGAACTGTCCAATCAGGTGGGCCATTGCTGGCTGTGACCTCTGTCTATTCCAGTGTCTCAGGATGATTTATCTGTTCTGAGTATAATAATGGTAGCAAAATGCTTGCTGGATCTCATTTAGTACTTTTTATGTCCTGTGGCCTGGTTAGCAAAGATCCTGAGAGATCCTGGAACCATGGAATAGTGAGTTTGTGGATGGGAGCCCAGAAGTAGGGTGGATTGGATGAAACCGGTTACAAGTATTTAGGAGTAGTTCCGGTGTCTGGAGCCCCAGGTATTTAGTTAGCTTCAGCTCCTGAGGTCCTCCGGCATTGACCATGGGTCATTCACTGGCCCTTTTGTCTCTTGCTGTTGGCAAGGGTGATTTGGGGTCCCCAGTACCCTGGCTTCACTATGACAGCAGTAGACTCAAGTATCATCTTTGAAATTCATTGCTAGCCTGGTAACTCTACCATCTTAGGCACTGGAAGGAGCTTGGGAAGACCCTGACTATGATGCTTTTTGTAGCTTGTAGAGCAGTAATGAGCTAGGTCTCTGCTCCCTTTCCTCAGTGTAGCAGATCTAGAATGTCCAGAGTTTATTAATGTCCGTAATGCAGGGCCTCATAGCCACAATGGCTCAACTTAAACGTGGGCTTTTTTGTATTTATAGTGATCTACTTAATTTATACTATGTTCTCATATTTCCATCCTCATGACAGGTAGTGGCAAAGTTCCTGAGAATGCAGAGATGTGTACTAGTGTGCCTCAGTGGAAAAAGGCTTCCCAAACAACTCGTGAACTCCTGTGTATTATACAGATCAGTGCAAAATAATTTCTGAACATGCTTAATTATTTAGGTGGCATCCTTGCTCACAGACTAGGTTTGTGGGCACAGCCATAGAGTTTTGAAGTCTGAGAAAAATGAAGCAAATATGAAAGTGTTATCAAGGACGGGGTAAAAATTTGTGAAGGACAAATTCCAGAAAGGGCTACCTGTTAAATTCTCATCAAAAAATGCTGAAATTTAGGCATTTGCATGGACATATACACATGATATCCTTCTGAATGGAAAGGAAAAGGTGTGTCATCTCTGAATTAAGAGCTGATTTATTGGCTTGCTTTTTCATAGTTTAAATATGGAAATGCTCTGCAATGGAATTTACTAAGTGATGTAAAGGAGAAGCTCTAAACAGAAATTTGCAGTGATATCAATAGTTAGGCATGAAGGGTTTCCTGCTGAGGATCGATCAGAGGAGCATGGAAAGGGTGTGCAAGTGACTGACAGAATGCAGGAAGCCAATAGCAGGACACACAACAGAGATGATCTTCACTGAAATTCAGGTAGTTCTTAGAGTAAGTGTGAAGTTAAAGTTGGGTTCTGATTGCTTTCTTGAGTTGATCAACACCAGCTCTGGCAACAATCAGTATTTCACAACCTTGCCAACCCATGAATTTTCTGTTCCATACTTGAGATCTAATTTGGATTATCTCTAATTATGCCCCAGTGTCATGAAGGTAAAATGTGGATTTTTTTTGTACCAAGGATCGAACTCATGACCTATGCTTTCCAGGCAGGCATTCATGCCACTGAGCTAAATACCCAACTATGAACGTGTTTTCTTTGTTGTATGGAAGATATCCACATTGTTTCCCAGAAAGTGTCAATATTGTTGGAATTTTTCCATATTATATGGCTATAATTTTTAAAAACAAACCAAAGGTGTCTTATGCAGTCTCTTTTCAAGTTTTGCTTTGTCTTTGGGGTGTCACAGTCAGGGTTTCTCTATTTTAGACAGCTCTGTAACTTAGGATAGCCCCAAATTCAAGGAAGAAGTCCCTCACCAGCCTCACAAGATATATTCCTTATATCTGAATTGAAAGTGAACGCTTGGTGAAAGTGAGCTATAAATTACAGCTGGGGCCTGGTTCCATTTTATATACTTATTTTTTAAAAACAGCATTTCCCACTAACGTTTGGGTTATTATTTGTGTACCATATTGGATGGTATTTATGTTTTGTTCTATGAAACCAAGTTCATGTTTCAAAATGCTGCTGAAGTATATTAAGAACAAAGTACTCTCTGGCCTAAATGAGATTAGAAGAGACATTATCTGCAGGCTATCAAAGTGATTGGTGAGATTTTTTTTTCCTTTTTTTAAATTTTGAAAGTGGTAAAATACAACAGAACAAGGCAGAATATGGCCAACTAAGATCACACAGTGAAATTGGTACACAACTTCACAACTGGTTACTGCGTTAACAGTAATAGGTATCACAGTATATTTTATTATCTTTATAATAGTTGTTCTTTTTTTTTTTTGTCTTTTTCCTTTTTATCTGTACCGGGGATCGATACCACGACTGTCTGCTTGCAAGGCAGGTGCTTATGCTGCTGAGCTAAATCCCCAGCCCCAATAGTTGTTCTTTCAAACACGTATATCAAAATGAGATGAAATACAGAACATTATAGTACTTATCAAAACAGAATATTGAATAGAGCAATACCATTAATCAGAAAAGAGCAAAACAGTAATAAAAATATTTGCCTTCAAAGAGACAGTAGAAGGAAGTCCCCCTTATTTGTTATCGTCTGCTTCCCAGGAGTCGCTCAGATTTCTGGTTCCCATTTGCTAACGGGGGGGGGGGGTGACAGGAGAAGAAGGTTAGGGAAGTGGGATGTTTTATTCTAGGTGGTGCATCAGTAGGTTCACTATTGCTTGGTAGGGACACAGGCTGGTTGTTTTGTTTCACAGCGTCCTAAGTTCCCACATGGCATGGATCTCAGGAACTGCTGCTAGTTCTCCCGCTGGAATTCCGCATTCTCCCAGACCTCCACCACTTACCAGGGAGAAGTGGTGCTTGCTTGCCTTCCAAGTGTCCTAAATTCCAGCATGTCATGGATCTCAGGAGCTGCTGCTGGTTTGCCCCTGGATAGGCCACAGTCTGGCACATCATCACCACTTACCAGGGAAGGGAGGTGCTTGTTTGGCTTCCCATTTGATTGATGGGATATTTATCTGCTTCTGTGCTTTGTGGATGCTGGTCCAACAGGCTTCTCACTGTGAGCTCTGCTTTAGAGAATACACGGGGAATATTGCAGTGACTCAGCCCAAGAATCAGTGCTCCTACTTCACTGTTACATTAGCAGTGAGTTGCAATCTAGCATCAAATTAGCTGTCTTCAAAAATGTGTATATATACAAAATTAATGACCAAGACATGGATTTAAATTTGAAAAAATCACTCTTCATTCAGCTGTTTTCTTTGGTTGTATTTGTTTAGTTTTGTTTTGTTTTATTGAGACAAGCTTTCTATATGTATAAAAGCTAGATTTGAACACCCTAGAATTGCCCTGAATTCACTGAAACCATCCTGCCTCAGCCTTTTGAGTTCAGGGCCTAGAATTGCCCTGAACTGACTGAAACCATCCTGCCTCAGCCTTTTGAGTGCTGGCATTATAGATATATACCACCACACTTTGATTTTGATTCAGATTTGTAGGAGAGAATTTAAGATATCCCAAACCTGGTGTCTCAATGTTCGTGTGAGAAATATATGTATGATCCTTTAGGAGGTGGTGACCTTTGAGGATGTGGTCGTGAACTTCAGCAATGAGGAGTGGACTTTGCTGAGTCCATCCCAAAAGAACCTCTACAGAGATGTGATGGGCGACACCTTTAGGAACATGACTGCAATAGGTAATGACAAAATACTCTTGTCACTCATGCTGTCAGAATGTTGTATGTTGCTGTTTAATTAAAAACTATGTGAAAATATTTTTAAAAATAGCTCAGACCTGGACACATTATGTCATAACTCTAAACAAAATCTATTAATTTGTTTGTATTATTCTAATGAGCACTGGTATTTCTATGTCTACAATTCAGGAGGACTTGGGGATATCCAGGAAGCTGAAAAAGAATGCAAAATTTACTGGAGATACTTAAGGTAATTTGCACTCATAAGGAGAAGGAATGTTCCTGAGTAATTAGTGAGTCAGCAGAAAAATACCACCAAAGAAATGAGGCACCATTCAATTTATTGTCAGTAATATTCTCCGAAGACGTGTAAGCTAGGGTATGTATAATGAGTGGATTAAATCAAGAAAATGTATGACAGTGCATATAGATGTGTATGAAAGGCATACACTTTGAGTTATGACATTCTCTCTTCAGTTTTTCTACCCATATATACATGTGAATACAACACACTCATCATCTAATCATTGCTAAGATTGCAATAGAATTTGAAATAAAATGGAGTTCTTGTGTTTCCAAGCCATGCTCTAAAGAATCAGCCATTCTGACTAAAATTCTTAGAAGGCTGGTAGAATGTTAATTGCACTCATTCTGAATATCAGTGTGCAGTTGTCTCTAGAAATTGATCCCCTCATTCTTTTCCTGGATATATTTTTAAAAATTCAAAATGCACATAAAATACTGATACATGCTTACTCATATATAAAGCAGATCAAGTTATAATAGATCAGGCCTTGAAGAAGCTTATCTATCTATCACTGAATTTGTGGAGAAGGAAAATGTTAATAGACTCTTTGTGATTGTGCATTCTTGTAAATCCAGCACACTAGGAATCGGATTTTGCAGAACTGCAAATTCAAGTTCAAACGTCACAGCTTAATGATCAGTGAAAATGTCTTAAAACATATTTAAAAAGCTATAGATTTTATGCT
Organism: Cavia porcellus; assembly: GCF_034190915.1. Lineage (NCBI taxonomy): Eukaryota > Metazoa > Chordata > Mammalia > Rodentia > Caviidae > Cavia > Cavia porcellus. Next base: position 10,031,648 of record NW_026947515.1, read on the forward strand.
AATAGCTGTTGTTCATTCCCAGCATGGAAAAGAAAAAAAATGTGTTATATAATGTTAAAAAATAAAGAATATAATGTCATTTGCCATAAGAAATAGGTGGTTCTTTCTCCCATCAATTCGGTGAAATAGCTCAGCTATGAAACCTAAAAGTTCACAGGGTTTGTCTTAGATGAGAAACCAAAATATAAATTGTGGAATAAAATGAAAGAGTTAATAGAGAAAAATAAGACTGACCATATGGAAAAGGGAACTACAGGTTAAGGGCAGAAGGGAGATTGTGATGGGGAAACATATCATAATGATCTGTATGTGATACACATATGTACCCATGCCCAAAGTGAAGATAAAGATTCTGCATTTCAAAAGGTACCAAATTTTAAGATTTCCAAATGTGTACCTGTCTTTTGGGAGTGGTTGTTTTCAACATGTCTTACAAGTCCATTCTGTTACTTCATGGTCAGAGTTTCTTAGCAGGCATTAAAAACAGAACTTTACATTAATGCACTCATTAAACTGAGACCCATTTCACTGTGAATGTTTCTTTTTTATTTAATGTAAGGAAAGACTAAAAAAACAAAATAAGTAGAAATGACACCACTTTCAAAGTGAAAATAAACAGTAAGAAATCTAAAGACAGTGATGACATATGCTGCTCATAGAAATAGTTAATGAAATACAAAAGTGAAACATATGATGTGGGGATTCAAACAGTGAGACTGCAAACAATTTTGTTGAAATCTCCAAAAAAACTTAGTAATATGTTTATCAATCCAATACATGATTTTTTTTTTTTTTTACAGAAATGACAATGTAGGGAAATCCTATGGACATACATCTTGGAATCAGTGTAAAGAAGTAATCCTTTGTACTGCAGAAGGTAATGTGAATGTGAAAGAAGCAGAAACACACCACGATGTTCAGATCCATGAAAAATATGGCAGTGAGGAGAAATCCTATGAATGTCAGCAATGTGGAAAAGGGTTCACCAAATCTCGATATTGTAAGCAACATGAAATAATTCACACTGGAGTGAAACCATATGTATGTAAGAAATGTGGGAAAGCTTTTAACACACGGGCAAATTATCAAATACATGAAAGAATTCACACTGGAGAGAAACCCTATGTATGTAAGCAATGTGGGAAAGCTTTTAACACACAGACAAAGTGTAAAATACATGAAAGAATTCACACTGGAGAGAAACCATATATATGTAAGCAATGTGGGAAAGGTTTTACCCAACATGGAGCTTGTAAGCAACATGAAAGAATTCACACTGGAGAGAAACCATATGTATGTGAGCAATGTGGGAAAGCTTTTAACACACATGCATATTGTAAGGTTCATGAAAGAATTCACACTGGAGAGAAACCCTATGTATGTAAGCAATGTGGGAAAGCTTTTAACACACGTGCACATTGTAAGGTTCATGAAAGGATTCACACTGGAGAGAAACCCTATGTATGTAAGCAATGTGGGAAAGGTTTTACCCAACATGGAGCTTGTAAACAACATGAAAGAATTCACATTGGAGAGAAACCATATGTATGTGAGCAATGTGGGAAAGCTTTTAACACACGTGCACATTGTAAGGTTCATGAAAGAATTCACAGTGGAGTGAAACCATATGTATGTAAGCAATGTGGGAAAGCTTTTAACACATGGGCAAATTGTAAAATACATGAAAGAATTCATACTGGAAAGAAACCCTATGTATGTAAGCAATGTGGGAAAGCTTTTAACACATGGGGAGATTTTAAGAAACATGAAAGAATTCACACTGGAGAGAAACCCTATGTATGTAAGGAATGTGGGAAAACTTTTAACATGGGCAAATTATAAAGTACATGAAAGAATTCACACTGGAGAGAAACCCTATATATGTAAGCAATGTGGGAAAGCTTTTAACACACGGGCAAACTGTAAAATACATGAAAGAATTCACACTGGAGAGAAACCCTATGTATGTAAGCAATGTGGGAAATGTTTTACCCAATATGGACATTGTAAGCAACATGAAAGTTTACACTCAAGGTAGAACCAGTATATATAATCATCATGAGAATTTTTTGAGTACAAGTACGTATTGCATAATGCATGAAAAACTTCACACTAGACAGAAAACTTATATATGTAAGGAATGTGGAAAAGGTTTTAGCAGAAATGCTCATTGTCCAACACATGAAAAAATTTACAATGTTGAGAAACCCTGTTTATGTGAAGAATGTGGGAAAGCTTTCACCACACATGGATTTTGTAAAATACATCAATGACTCCACTCTGGTGAGAAAACCTATATATATAACAATGTGGCAAAACTTTTACCACAGTCATTGCACAACACATGAAAGAATTCACACTGGGAAGAACCACTGGCTACGTAAGCAAGTGGAGACACTTTCAGCAGCCAGATTGCAAGTGAAATACGTGAACAAGCTCACACAAGAGATAAATCCTATGTGTTATCAGAATACTCTCAGCACACATGATCATTGTTACATATCTGAAAGAGCTCACTTTATCCTATGTACATTAACAATGTGAGAAATACGGCAATCCATGTTTGTTGTTAAATACATAGAAAAATCAGCACTCTTCAGACAGTTTAAATCTAAGTTTACTTTAAAAATTCCAAGTGGACCTGAAGAAATAATCAATACAGAAGTTTGATGTCAATATTTGTTCACAAATTTTCCAGAAATGACAAATCTGAAATGGAGCTCTACTCAAGCACATATTTTGTATGGTTTTCAGTTAATCACTTATACCTCTTTAGATTTTTTAAAGTATCTTTGTGCTTCAACATAGCATCTTATAATTAAACATGGTAAACTGAAATGGGCTTTTCACTTTCAAGTATGGATAGTGTCTATGTACTTAATATTTTGTCTTTAAACCTTAATTTTTATATTTTTGGTGAATTATTTTTATTTAAAGAAAAAAACCAAAATGTGTAGAAATAATACAGAAGTTCTGAAAAATAAACAATAAGAAATCACTAGTTGATTAGTTACATATTGTCATCTTAGAAGTAATTGTTCAAGTTACAAAATTAAAGCATACAAAGTGATATTCAAATAATGACACTGCAAACAGTTCACCTCAGTGATCCAACAAAAACTTATTAATATGCTTATCTGTTCTACAAACTTATTTTTTATCTTAAAGATGGTAAGATTAAATATGACACACAGAATAGTTTATAAGGAAACAAGTTAAGGAAACACAGGTTTCAAAGCAAGTCCACTGAGATGTTCATTTTCTATCTTACTGTGTCTAGTTTTCTTCAAAATAGTTGTTCCCATCTTCACAAGCATTGAATATACACTGAACATTATAGAACTAATCAAATAATTACAGGATGATAAAGGCTTTTTTGATCTTCAAGACTGATTTTGGAGAAGTTGATGATGATTACCATAATGTGTCTCATTCTCTTCATAGTAGACATCTTTATTTTTATGTACACTGAAATTGAACATAAGAGACTAAACTAATATCACTCTGAACAGTGAATAATAGTATCCAGAGAAGGAGAAAGGTGAGGAATTGCCTAAAAAAAGAAGGCAGAGCACACTGTGAAAAGTGTATTAGGATTTAAAAGCTACAGTAGTTCTGTTGCTCTGTTTAGTTTGATTATATTTTGTTCTGGTCTGTCTACTCATATTAGATTTGAGGGCACAGATAGATAACCCAAAAATGGCAGGTTATACCATGATGGTAATTGTCCTTAATTTCCTATTAACTAAAACTGAAACCCTGTATTAGTAACATTGTCTTACTATGACTGATCTTATTTTAAGCTGGTTTGTTTGAATGTTATTTGGCCTTGACTGATTTTATTCACACTTGGTATGATTGCTGGTATCAAGTCCAAGAGTAGAGGCAACTACTCTGAAGATGATAAGATGTGAAAGATATATATTGGGGGGCTGGGGATTTAGCTCAGTGGCTTAAGCCCCTGCCTGGCAAGTGTGAGGTCATCAGTTTGATCCCCAGTACCAAACAATAAATACATAAAAGATATAAATTCCCGGTTTAATTTTTTTATTTAAGGAGAAAAAAAGAACATAAAAAAGCAAAGCAGTAAAGGGGTACAAATAATACAGAATTTCAAGAATAAAATACAATAAGAAATCACTAGTTAATAGGTTACATATTGTCTTCTTAGAAACAGTTGTCCAAATTATAAAAATTAAAGCATATAAAGTGAACATTCCTACAGAGAGACTGCAGACAGTTCTGTTCAATGATCCAACAAAAGCTCAGTAATATGGTTTTCCTTCCTACACACTGAAACAGGCACTTACTTCCCTTAGACCACCTTCCTTTCCTCTCTTCTTCACAATAACAATTACACTTTTGGGTTTTTTTTTATTCCCATAGTTCTTATTACTTTTTTTGAAGAGAACAAAACCTCAAGTGAGTTAACAAAACAGAGTTGGTTAGAACATAAGGATGGGCATAGTCCTTGATGGAAAAATAGAGTATCAGGTGATCCAAAATGGTACCACTGTGCCTCTTGCTATTTTTAAAAAAGAGTTCCCTATATCATCAGGTATAATAGAATTGTTCAAAACAGTACAGAACAAGACCAATAAAATCTACACTGGAAACCTTACAGAATTTCAAAACAAGATAATAGTCAAACCATAATTGGCATCATAGTAAATCTTATTGCCTACAAAGTGGTTGCCTATACTCTCAAACTTGATACTATCAAACAAAATAGAATATAGTAAAATCAGGCAGAACAAGATGGGGAGAGCAATACTGGGGTTAAAATCAGGTTAATAGGAAAGCAAAAAAAGTTACTATAATATATCCCACTATTTTTTAATTTAGTTTTCCTTTAATTGAAAAAAAATAGAATATTTTTTTAAAAGGGTGGAGATCGAGAAAAAAGAGACATTGTAATAGAACAACACAGGTCAGAACTGAACAATTAAAGCATCATTGGTTTCACCACCAGGTAATCTAACATAATAGTAGTCACCATAGTGCCTCTTTCCTTGAATTATTTGAGTATAACTTCGTATACTATAGAATCAATCACATCAAGACAGTGTGAAGCCATTTAAGACAATGAAAGAATTACAGGGTATTTAGAGCCAGTTAACAGAAAATGAACAACGATTTCTATATTATCTCTTTGCCTGTAAAAAATTGTTTTATACTATCACAGTAAAATATATTAAGATACAACATGTTAAATCCAGTGGAAACATGTACAACTTGATGGGAGTTCCAAAGGAGAGGATATTAAATCAGCACTAGCTTTTATGATGTGTTATTTTCTTCAGAACAGCTATTTTCAGTACTAAAATCGAAAAACCCAGGGTAAAACCATTGCACTTAATGAGTGAAAACATTATATGGATTCAAACCAATATGATTGGGTATCATGATTACCACATACTTCTATGTATTATCATTTCTTATACTAGGGAATATATTTGGTATTCATACATGTGAGTTTGATTTATTTCACTTATGAGTATGGTCTCAGTCTGTGTCCATTTATTTATATGTCAGTGTGATCATTCTTTATAGCTGAGTAGTTCTGCATTGTATAAAAACACCATAACTTTTTTATCCATTCCTCAGTTGATGGACACTTAGGTTGTTTCCAAGATCTGGCTATTACAAACTGTGCTGCTATAAAAATGGGTGCATATATATCACTGTGGAATGATGATTTCAGTTCTTCTGTGAATATGCCTAGAAGTAGAATAGCTGGGTCAAAAGGTGCTTACAGTCCCAGCTTTCTGAGAAATCTCCAGACTGAGCTCCACAATGGATGTACCAGTCTACACTCCCACCAAAAGTGCAGGAAAGTTCCTTTGTCCCAACAGCGTCTCCAACATTTGTTGTTGGTGGTTTTCTTGATCTTGGCCATTCTTTCGGGAGTGAGATGAAATCTCAGTGTGGTTTTAATTTGCATTTTTCTAATGACCATTAATGGTGAACATTTTTTCATGTATTTAGTTGTCATTTGTATTTCTTCATCTCAAAATTGTTTATTCATCTCAGATGCTCATTTTTGGATTGGGTCTTTGAATTTTGGTGGTCTCATTTTTGAAAATTCTTTATATGTTTTAGACAGAAGTCCTCTGTCTGAGGGGCAGTTCACTAAGATTTTTTCCCAGTTTGTGGGTTTTCTTTTCACTATACTGGAGATTTCTTTTGATGTGCAGAAACTTTTTAATAAGAGGCGATCCCAATGATTGATTCTGGGAAGCATTTCCCATGCAGTTTGAGTCCTGTTCATGAATTCTCTACCTACTCCTATGTCTTCACGGTTTTTGCCCAACTTGTCTTTCAATAGATTTAGTGTTTCTGTTTTAATATTTAGATCTTTGATCTACTTAGATTTTATTTTAGTACATGGTGATAGGCATGGGTCTAGTTTTAGTTTTAGGCGTATGGAGAGCCAGTTTTTCACCACCATTTATTAAAGAGAATGTCATTCTTCCAGTGAACATGTTTGGCCCCTTTATCAAAATAAGGTAGTTGAGTGTGTTTGTAGTTGTGGTTGTATCTTCTCATCTATTCCACTGATCTTTGGCTCTGTTTTGATTCCAGTAGCATGTTGATTTTATTACAGTTGCTTTGTAGTATAACTTCAAGTCAGGGATTGTGGTACCTCCCGCCTTGCTTTTGCTACCTCTAACTGTCTTTGCTATTCTAGGTTTCTTCTCATTCCAGATGAATTTTAGGGGTGATTTCTCAAGTTCTATGAGGTATGTTGATCGTATTTTTATTGGGATTGCATTGCATCTATATAAAAGTTTTGGGAGAATGGCCATTTTCACAATATTTATTCTTATGGCCATTTTCACAATATTTATTCTTCCTATCCATGAGTAAGGGATGTCTTTCCTTTTTTTGAGATCAACTTCAATTTCATTTTTCAGTGTGTTATAATTTTCCCTGTGTAGGTCTTTCACTTCTTTCATGAGAGTAATTCCTAAATATTTCATTTTTTGGTTGCTAGTGTGAAGGGTGTGGCCTCTCTTATTTCTGTCTCTGTGACTTTGTTGTTAGTGTATAGGAATGATATTGATTTTTGAGTATTGATTCTGTATCCAGCTACATTATTGAATTTATTTATTATATCTAGGAGTCTTTCAATGGAGCTTCGGGTATCTTCTATATAAAGTATCATGTCATCTGCAAATAACTTCCTCTTTCCCTATCTTTACTCCTTTATTTTCTCCCTCTTTTCTAATTGCTCTGTTCAGTATTTCCATTACTATATTAAGAAGGAGCTGTGATAAGGGACATCCTTGTCTTGTGGCTGATTTTAAAGTAAAGGCCTTCAGATTTTGACCATTTAGTATGGTACTGGCTGCTGTTTTGTCATTGCCGGCCTTAATTATATTGAGGTAAGGACCATCTATTCCAATTTTCTGCATGGTTCTTATCATAAATGAATGTTGGACCTTATCAAAAGCTTTTTCTGCTTCTATAGTAATGATCATGTGATTATACCTTTTGGCTCTATTGATATGGTGTATTGCATTTATTGATTTACATATATTAAACAATCTCTGCATGCCTGGGATGAATCCCACTTGGTCATGGTATATGATCTTCTTGTTGATTAGGTGCATCCTATTTGCCGATATTTTATTGAGGATTTTTGCATCTTTGTTCAATAGGGAGATTGGTCTGTAGTTCTCTTTTTCTGTTGGGTCCTCTTTCGGTTTTGGTACTAGAGTAATATTTGCTTCTAGGAACAATTTATGAAGGATTGCTTGCCTTTCCATTTCAATGAAGAGTTTGAGGAGTGTTGGCACTAGGTCTTCTTTGTATTTCTTGTAGAATTCTTCAGTGAATCTATCTGGGCCTGGGCTCTTCTTTGTAGGTAATGATTTTATTACGTTTTCAATTTCATTGAAATAATTTGGGTTATTCAGTAGTTTTACATCTTCATGACCTAGCTTTGGTACTTCATATGCTTTAGGAATCTGTCTATTTCTTCTGTGTTATAAAACCTTTGAGAGTAGAGGTTTTCGAAATAGGTGTTGATGATCTTCTGTATTTCAATAGGGTCTGTAGTAATTTCACATCTTTTATTCCTTATTGCATGGATTTGAAATTTTTCTTCCATTTTTAAAATAAGGTTGGCTAGGGGCTTTTCAATTGTATTTATTCTTTCAAAGAACCAGGTCTTTGATTCATTGATTTTTTTGGATTTTTTTTTTAGTCTCTATTGCATTGATTTCTGCTCAGATTTTTATAATTTCTTCTCTTCTTTTGGCTTTGGGCTTGACTTGCTCTTCTTTTTCTAGATGTTTGAGGTATAACATCAGGTTATTTATTTGAATTCGTTCTGTTTTCCTAATGTGGGAACTTGTGCAATAAATTTTCCTCAGAGGACAGCTTTGATTGCATCACACAGATTCTAGTACATTGTATTTGTGTTTCCATTTGTTTGTAGGTATTGTTTAATTTCTTCTTTAATTTCTTCTGTGACTCACTGATTACTCAAGAGTGTTATTCAGTTTCCATGTGTTTGTGGGATTTTTGCAGTATCTTATCATTAATTACTAATTTCATAGTGGTATGGTCTGATAGCATGCAAGGGATAATTCAACCCTTTTGCATTTATTTAAATATGCTCTGTGAATTAATATATTGTCTATTTTAGAGAATGACCCATGTAGTACTGAGAAGAATGTGTATGCTGCTGTTGTTGGGTGGAATACTCTGTATATGTGTTAAGTCCATTTGTTCACAGGTTCAATTCAGTTCTTTTATTTCTTTGTCATTTTCTGTCTGGTTGATCTGTCCATTGGTGTCAATGGTGTGTTAAGATCTCCTGTTAGAATTGTGTTAATGCTAATTTGATTTTTCATTTTTGTTAGTACTTGTTTTATATAACTGGGTGCTCTGGAGTTTGGTGCATATAAATTTAAGATAGTTTTCTCTTCCTCTTGGAGTTTTCCCCTAACCAGTATGTAGTGACCTTCTTTATCCCTTCTGATCATTATTGGCTTGAAGTTCACATTGTCTGCAAACAGAATAGCCACCCCCCCCCTTTTTTTTGGTTCCTGTTGCATGAAGTATTGTTTTCCATCCTTTGACTTTCAGTCTGTGAATATCCTTTTGGGTATATATGGGTTTCTTGTAGACAGCATATTTTTGGATTTTGTTTCTTAATCCATTCTGCCAGTCTGTTTCTTCTAATTGGTCCATTGAGACCATTTACATTAATGGTTAGAACTGTTATATATTGGTTTATTGTTGACATGTTATCTTTCTGCTGTTGCATCTTTATCTTTCTGCTCTTTTTAACTGTCTGTTTTGTTTAGTGCTTTTTCCCAAAATGTATCTAGGCTGTCTTTCAGTATTCTTTGCAGAGTTGGCTTGGTGATCATGACGTTTTTCAGCTTTTCTTTGTCATATAAGTATCTTATTTCTCCATTGATTTTGAAGGACAGTTTTTCAGGGTACATCAGTCTAGGTTGGAAATCATTTTCCTTTAGGATCTGAAATACTTTGCTGCATGCTCTTCTTGACTTCATTGTTTTTGCTGAGAAGTCTGCTGTGATTCTGATACGTTTTCCTTTATAGGTGATCTGTCTCTTTTCTCTGACAGTTTTAATATTCTATTCATTTGCTCAATTTCTGGGATGGTCATTATTATATGTCTGGCTGTAGATTCATTCTGGTTATGGCTATTTGGACTTCTATATGCCTCATTGATCTTCATATCAGTTTCCAATCTCCTGTTTGGGAAATTTTCAGCTATTATTTCTCTAAATATCCTCTTGACATCCTTTACGTTGTCCCCTTCTTTTTCATTTATCCCTATCAACCTTATGTTGTCCTGCTTTGCATCATCTTGCAGGTGTTCAATAGTTATTTGCTGATTTCTTGTTATTTTTAAAAGATCTTTCCTTTCCTGTTCACTGGCTACAATCTTGTCTTCGAGGTCTGAGATTCTATCTTCATATTCATTGAGGCAGTTTTTACAACTTTCAGTGGAGTTTTTGATTTCCTGTATATCACTTTGCATCTGCTTTATGTCTTCTGTTTGTTTCTTATAGAGTTCATCCAGGGATTCTATCTTTTTGTTTAGTTCCTCCAATTTTTTAACTGTGTCTTCTTTAGATATGTTCAGAATCTCCTTCATTTCTTTTAACATTTCTTTTTTTACCTACGAGATTATTTCTAGTTTGAATTTCTTTAATGCTTCCCAAAGTTGCTTCTTTGTTTCAGTTACTATTATTTCAGGTATTTCAGTTATGTGGAATGTGTTTTCTTCTATGCACATGGCTCCTAGGATTTTTTGGGATGGGATGGATGTTTGAAATTGCATTTTGGTCTTTCATTTTGTCATTTTGCTGTATTTTCAAGCTTCAAGTATTGTTCCAAGTGAGGGAGCGAGTTCACCCAGATTGGGATGGGATTCCATGCCTCGGCTGAACTTGCTGGCAAGGTAGGGAGTTCTCCCAGACTGGAATTGGAATCTGTTCCTCGGCCCCACTCGCTGGTTTGGGCAGGAGTCTGCGGGCTCATCCCCAGGTGAGGAAGAGAGTTTCCCCAGACTGAAAAAGGATTCTGTGCCTTGGCCCGACTCCCTGGTTCTGACTTACTGGTCGAACTCACTGGTCACAGTGGGCAACCACCTGGTCCCCAGGTAAGCAAGGGGGTTCCTCCAGACTGGGATGGGATTCTGTGCCTTGGCCTGACTCACTGGTACTGGCAGGAAACCACGGGTTCTACATCAAGTTTGATTATTAACTGCTTTCACATCCTACAATGTCTTCAAAGTTGTGTTTTTATAAAAATAGCTATATAATGTTATGCTTAATTATATAGTCCCTGATGATGTGGACAATTGTATTGAAAATAACAAGAGAAAGCATAGAAGGTGCTGTATATCACCTAATATTGTGGTCTTATATGTCTCTTTCATATCATGATTTTCTAGGAATTTGTTTTGTTGTCTTATTTTGATCTGTTTTCCCCCATAACACAGAAAGCATAGATATACACATAGAGATTCACACATGGGAATAATTTATAACCTATTTATTGGAACAAATAATATAATGCATAATGTGATGAACAGATACTCTGAAGAAGTGACACTAAGAAACCCAATGCTAATTCTGTAGCATTATGATATAAAATTGAGCTATACTATTATTCACTGTTCAGAGTGATATTAGTCTAGTCTCTTATTTTTTTTTTTTTGGAATTGTAATTTTAACCTGGCTTTGTTTTAATCTTTTGATGCACATGCTTCATTTTCTCTTTCATAAATGGTGTTTCTGAAGTTGATGCAATATTTGGCATTAAGATATACATTTGTAGAAGCTTGGAGCATGTGTTTTTGAAAACGTTGCGTTCTTTTCACATAACTTGTACATTAATGAATGTTATGTTTTCCAAGTTGTGACAAGACATCTGCTGATTTCCTAGCATCACTGGATATCATACCATGTAAATTATTTTGCCTGATTTTGTTTCTCAGTGAGCCAATATTTGTAATTTAAATAAACCTTCGTTTTTCTAACCATCAGAATTTTACTTGTTGTGTTTATATTACATCTTTATTTGCTAGTAAGGTTTCCCCACATCTACCAAATGTAAACCATACTACTGTGAATTTCTGATTGTGCCATACTGACAGAATCATAATTTGTCTCCAATAGCACATCACAATATATATATCAATATCTCAAGAAATTATAAAATTTGGCATGATTTATGAGTAACCATACTTTGAAATCAATTTTTCTTAAATATGGAGTTTTTTTGGGGGGAAAGGTTGTTTTTGGTTGTATCATGCAAATGGCTTTATTTTATTCCTTGATGCTGTGAAAGCATTATATATTTTGTAATTATTACTGTTTTTTCCTAAAATACTGAAGTAATGGCATGAAGGGAAACCTAAATTTTGAGCAGTCAACACAGTAAAAAGTAAATTTGCTAAATTATGATTCAGATTGTGTTCTGTTTTACTGAATTGTGAATTTATACAATCACATATCACTTTATTTATAAGGACCAGTGTATGACGTTTGTGGTGTGTAGTGATTATCTTTAACCACATACACTGGGCCATGAGTCCCAGTTGGTTTTCTGTGGCCTTTGGTTTTCACTTCCATTTTAACATTCATGTAATTTGTAACGTGTTTAATGCAGTGTTGTTGAATACAAAATCTGCTTAGGAATTATGTTGATAAAAACTGTGTTGTCATGAAAACACAAGTGAACATTGCAGTAAATACCCCTAATCCAGTGAAAATAGCTTGCCCAAGTCTCAATTATTCTTGGGAAATAATTACTCACCTCTTATGTAATCACCACTAAAACTATATCTATTTTGTACCTGAAGAACCTGATATACTTCACAAAGTAAAAGACACTGTGAAGTACATTGTCAGCCTGTATGTACTACAGCATGTGGCCCTGCAGCATATTTCTGCTTACTATCAATGGGAATATTTGGAGTTTGTATTACAGCTAATAATAGAATACTGAATCTATAAGACATATATCCTGAGTACATGCACTTTCTCATTTTACCATGAAAGTAAATCTTGCTGGTCCTGTTGATGCATGCTTGTAATGCTAGCACCTCAACGGGCTTAAATTAGTGGAAGACGAATTTGAGTCTAACCTACACAATTAGAGTGACCTTGTCTCAAAATATATCTTCAAGTTCTGCAGATGTTGCTTAATGCTTTAGATCTCCTCCTTTTCTTCCCCAGAATCAACATTTTTTAATACTCACAATTGCACATCAGTAGTTGTCTTTTTATCCATAGGCCATGTAGCAGTTATTCCAGAGAATCACTTGTGAAACACATTTGTTTCCGCAGTGACCATCCTGAGCATCATTTGGTCAGTTGTCAGTTTAACCCATTCATTCTTGTATTGAATACAGTAGAATTGTCACTTTTATATTCCTTGTTATTTTATAAAAACTAACAAAAATTATGCAATTTTTGATCATTTTGTATTTAAATAATTGCATTGGTAAGGAGTTACCTATAAAGATTAGGCTAAAGATGATTTCTTTAGTTCAAGCATCAGGAGAGAATGAGATGTGATGATGATGGCTTTGAAGCTGACTTTGGGAGGCAATTGCTATATGGGTTAGCAGAGTGTGAAACAGTTGTTTTTATGTCTGCATTTGAAGTTTAAGGAAACAAGTACATTGAGGTCAAGAATATGAATGTATGATATAGCAAAAGAATCACTACTGCAAATTGTGATTTTTCTTTTACTCAGGAAGTGTAGTTTTTTGGTAATTTATGCAGCAGTCTCAAATATGCCTCTATTGGAGTAAAACATAGTGAAACATGAAAGACCCAGACATTCCATGTTTTGAATGTAGAGGTATTAAAAAACATTTTTTAAATACTATTCCTGCTGTTTTGTGTAGAAAATAAGATAGGGTGACAAAAGAAGCAAAAAGGACTTTGTAAGATTTTCATCCTCCTGCATAAGCATACAAGCCACAAAAAAGTCAAACCAAAAGGATGAAGAAATAAACTACAGAATGGAGAAATTTTGCCTATTACTCCCTGACAGCTGACATGTAAAACCAATAGGAACGTGAAAGGAATGCACATTTTTCAGAATATGTACAAATTGCCAAGAAATACTTGAAGAACTATTGAGCATTTTTGCACAATAGAGAAATGCAAATAGGGACATCATTTCATTGCAGAGAGAACTAATCACCATAAGATCTAAAGAACATTCAGGAGACTACAGGAGAAAAGGAATTATTTAATCTTTTTGGTGGAAACGTAGGTAAGTAGTTCAACTACTACTGAATTCAGCTTTTAAAGTATTCAAAAGACTAAAATTAGTAATTCTCATTAGTGCCGTGCTTCCTTTAGTGGGTCTCTTCCCCAAAGAGTTAAGGACATATTTCAGTGATTCATGCAGATTCCTGTTACTGCAGCAATATTCATTTTTCTGTGGAGAGCAGCAGCAAGCACTGCTCCATCACCACCAAATACCAGTGTACTCCGTTTGATAAATGATGTGATATTTTATTGTGAAGTTGGCTGTGACTTAGGTTTTCCAGTAGACTACAGGTCAGTGTAAATATGATAGTCATGCTAATGTCACAAGGCCATCACTAGTACTCTATTACCTTCATTAGATTTGATGTATTTATCTTTTTGAGAAAGCATGTTGATATGAAGTTCAGCCTGGCTTTGAGGTCACATTATAACCCAGAGTGGTCTCAAATAATTCTCCTTCCTTAATGTCTCAAGTACTGCGCTCCACACAAGAGCCACCAGGCCTAGTTTATATTTGGTATATTAAGTGCATATTCAAGATATTTTATTTCAACTGTTTATGTTGTTAAAGTATTTCCATATTTTACCTGAAGCATTTGTAGAAACTTTGGCCTTATTGAGGTGGTGATGTGCATATCACCAGCCTCATGACATTGTTTGCTGGGTTCAGAGCTGTCAGTGTACTGCAGTGCAACATAGCTGTACAAAACTGTCTCTTTTTCTACTTTCCTTAGAAAACATTTTTAAAATTTCCATGGATAGTCAGAGAGTCAATAACCCTGGCTAGAGTTTCATGCAAATGCTGATAGTTAAGTACAGGGTACCACTGACCCAAAGATAACTTTCTGCCATCTGAGAGTCTCTATAGTCCTTTCTGTACACACACTTTGTGCCTGGGCCAGCACCTTTTGTGGGTCCCAGAGTCTGCTGCAAGGCCATGGAACACATAGCTTTGTGACCACCTCTAGACTGGTGTCCTATATGACAGTCTGCTGAGGCAGAGTACAGCTTCGGGCAGGAAGCCAGAGGCTCTGAGGCTCTGAGACAACACTGGTTTTTCTTTTTGAACATAGATAATATAATATTTCTGTAAGAAAGACAGCTCTGTCCCATATTTCTACCCAGGAAGAAAGAAGATGAATCTGGAAACGGTGGATTAGACAGGGGTCCTGCTCTTCTGCTCTGCCAGCCTGGTATTGGGTGGGAACCTGACAGTGGCCCAGGCTTGTATCCTCCCAGGACCTGCACCAGCCCATGAGGATATGCCCTCAGGTCTTGTCAGACTCAGTCACTTAGGGCAGGAATTGTGTAGGGGGATTCACAGTGGTAGTCAGGCCTTAATGTTACTCTGCTGGACTCAGTGAGTCTGAGTGGCTTGTGGCTGAGTCTTGTGACACCTGTCCTGGTCTCTCTCCTGCCTCTGGGTGCCAGAAGGCTGGGGAGAGTGAGCCCTGTCCTTTAATGCCCTTTTCATTTGGCATTTGCCCACAATCATCCTGAAGGCTCTGGGATGAGTGAACCATTTTTTCAGCCATTCCCACATGGTCTACCTATGTGGGATCCTGAGGCTGGGGTCCTGTGTCCTGGGAAAGCAGCATAACCTGCTCCCTGTTCACTGTCTTGAGCCAACTGTCTGTAAAGACCAACTTTCACCAGACCAAGGTGCCTGGTGACCTGAGCCTTCAGAGTTCTGTTTGGACCTGTCACCAAGGAAGTAATGTCATGCACTGGGGTCCACAGTTTGGCCTTCCTCTGTGATATCACCTTTATTTTTGTTGTGGAACAAATCTATGTCCTCCTTAGAAACAACAACTTAAAATGTTAGAAAACTGTGTATACATTTAGACTTTGCTGCACTTTGAAAATTTTAAGGCAGCAAACATATAGATGCTTCAGATGTGTCAGGCTGGGTGCCAAACACAAATGTCCATACAAAGGATCCATTGTCTCAGAGGATGAAAGACACATTTTCTTCTGTTAAAGATTCGTCAAATGTTAGGATGACTTCCTTTCTTGGGCTTATATTAGTTTAATTTCAGTTCCATTAGGAAGCAGAATACCCATAATAATTTTGCCAAACAATGTGAAGGTCTCATGTTATAAACCCCATATATCCAGGGGAGGAGGATTCATAGCCAGTTTTACTCTCACGTGCTTAGGAAAGATTATTTATTCATCCTTAGATGTTCAACTCAGCTATACACTGTAGTGCTCCAAACTCTGACCTCCAGGGAGAGGGGACAGCAGGTGGTGAGTAGAAGGGGAGGTGACATCATCACTCCATACTGATGAAGGACACATGTGCATCACTCCTGGAGAAATTGTCTCCTAGCTGCTGCTGACACTTCCTTTCCTCCCATGCCAATCAGACATGGGCTTTGTGTCCCTGATGGGTAGTTTCCCTTTCCTAGAGGTGATGGTGCTGAGCCTTTTCAGTTGTAATACTCTTTGGTTGGTCTCCTTGAAGCAGTGTTTCCATGCTGGGCTCTCTCTGTGCTGCCACCACCCACTATTATGTGGCTGAACCAAGCACATGCACCTGTCACCCATCTTGTCATGGCCATTTTTTATGTTTTTGGGTCGGACTTCAAAAGGAAGCTGCCACACTCATTCTTACACAAGCATTTGAGCGGATACTGACATTTATTTCAAAGAAAATGCATCATATTGCTGGTGTATGGATAACTTAGAAATTCTTGCTGTATCTTTGGAAGCAGATGTTTAAACCAGAGTTATGTGGTTTCTTTTTTATTTTGTTTTGTGTTATTTTGCTATACTATATTATGCTCTGTTATGTTATATTATGTTATAGGTTGGTGAGGATTTTGAAAGTCCTTCAGGGTGTTTTCAGTACTTTCTGATTTGGTTTTGTATAACCAACCTGATGAACTTTGAGAATATCAAAAACTTTGAGGAGTTTTGTTTTGGAGAAAATTTAAAGAGGAAAACACAGTCAGGGATGTTGTTAAACACCTGTCATTCCAGGCCTCTGAGGCAGAAAGTTTGTGGTGAGTTTTAGGTCATCCTGGGCTAGAAGGGAAGATCAAGGTCAGACTGAACTGCATAGCAAAACCTTGTCTGAAGAAAAAAAGAAAGAAGAAACAGAGCAAAAAAAGATAAAAATGAAAAGTCCAAAATTGACTTTCTAGTGAGAAATCTTCGTAAGTTCTCTTGCATGTGTACTTTAGTCAGCACACCTAGCATAAGGTTTACCATCATGGAGACATTGATGTTCTTCCAGGTGTTTGTACTCTTTCAATTTTTTAAAGGCTTTTTACTTAGATGACGGCAGATATGCTGCTGAATATATCCTCTTAGGATTTGGGTAGTTCAGTATGAAGAGATTTTGATCAATCTGTTTTTTTTTTTCTGTCCTAAATTTATGTTTAGTACCAGAATTTGAGCAAGGGATTACTATTTTTATTTTGAAATAATAATAAGAATCATATAAAGATACACTTTTTAAGTGTATAAAAAGATAAAATAAGTATAGATTAATAGTGATTAATGTACCTTGTTCAGTGACTTCTAAGATTTCTTAAAGATCATTTGGAAAAGCTTTGGTTTGGTACAAATTTTAAGACATGGTCTCACTAATTTTCTAAATGTCCCAGGCTAGGCTTAAACCTTTCCTCATCATTCCTCCCTGTCCCAAAGTGCTGGGATTACAGGTGTATATTATCCTGAGTAGTATCCTGCAATTGGTAGCAATGTTGTGTATTCATGCAATAAAATGTTTGGCTTTGGTCTTCAGACACCTTGTAGATGGAGTCACTCTAGTTAAGCTGTCCGCCACTTTCCAGGCCTACAGCTTCTTTCACAGTGACTAGAACTGAAAATCTCATTAAGACTGTTAGTAGATTCTCTGCTTTTCTAACTGTGGTCAGCAGGCACTTCAGAAGATCACTCCAGATGCGTTCTGCACTAGGATTGAGGCTTGGTGTCTTTGAAGCACATTCTCTTTTATTTATTTATTTATTTATTTATTTATTCCTCATGGATTTTGATGATTGTTTGAAGTCAAATCACAAGAAAGGTGGGAAGGTTAAAGCTACTTGGGGCACACTCCTCTTCAGAGGGCCAGGCCAGTGTAAAAATTTATTTTGCCTCCTGGTGTCAGTTGCAAGTTTTTTTTTGTTGTTGTTGTTGTTGTTGTTCTGTTTCTAGGATGTGAATACAGAGCTTTGCATTGGCTTCTTTGTCTTCACCTTTTAACACTTTTCTTGTTTTGAGCCAGGTCCTTAATAAATGGCTAAATTGCTGAGGCTCACCTTGAATTTGTGATGCTCCTGACTCAGCCTTCCAGACTGCTAGGATTAGAAGCCACACTACCAGACCCGGTCTCATCATAGTGTTGTTAAAAACTTATTGGCTGAGCAAGGAATGGTGAAAATGCCTGTAATGCCTGTACTCAAGTGGCTGAGGCAGCAGGATTCCTGGGAGTTCCAGACAAGCCTGCGACATATTCTGAGTTCAGCTCAGGCTCCAATGACACAGCGAGACCCTGACTATAAACAGAAAATGAAAAAATAGGGAAGAAAAGGAAAGGAAAGGAAAGGAAACGAAAGGAAACGAAAGGAAAAGAAAGCAAAGAAGAAATAAATAAAATGCCTAGTGATTTTGTCACTTGCTGTGCATCTGGGCAAGCTGTTTTAGTCTGTGGTCCTTTTCTTCCAGTGTAAAACCCTTTTGACTACTGTTACTTTATAGTACCTGGAAACTAGTATTTTGATGCCTCTACTTTTAATGTTCTTTCTATGGCTATAGGATGACTCTTTGTACTTCCTTGTGAATTTTCATATTTTTTTATGTTTCTAGGAAAATGGCACTGATACTTTGACAGGAATGGCACTGAAACACCTGGTTGCTCTGGGTAGCATGTACATTATAACATGAATTCTTCCCATCCCTCATCACAGTATAGCTTTTCTTCTGTTAGTGCTCTTCTACTTATTGCATTCCAAGAAGATGTGAGTTTGCTTCAATTTCCCTAATCATTAGTTATTTTTGATTATTTGTGAAATGAATTGTGTTCTTTGTATTTGAGACTATAATTTGTTTGTACTATGTAGTAATGAATTGATTAGGGAATGTTGCTCACATATCCTGCAATTTAAGTGATTTGTGAATTTGTTCTATAAGGTTGTCAATGGAGTTTAAATTTCTTATATACAATGCTGCACTCTCAGGAGAACTGCAACAACAATTAATTCTTCCTTTCTGATTTGGAAGGCTTTGCTTTCTCTTTCTGGATTAAATTCTATGGCCAGGACTTTGACTACTGTATGTTGAAAAGAGTTGCAAGCCTTGTCTCCTTCCTGACCCTAGAAGCTAAGCTTGCAGCTTGTCAGCCCCTGAGCACCATGTCAAGGATGTAGCTTGTCATGCTGTGCTGAGGTCCATTCCTCCTACTTATAGTTAATGAATGATTTTTATAATGAAAAAGTGGTGACCTTTTGAGCTTTTCAAAGCTGTTTTTCCAAATCTCTTCAGGGGTTAGCTGTGCCTTATGCTGTGAATGTTGTAAGCGACACTTAATAGTTTGTGCGAGAGGGAACATTCTTGCACCACTGAGATTGAGCCCAGTGTTGATCGTGTTGGTTAATTTTGAAATGCTGGTGAGTTAATGTGGCAAACATTTATTTGAATACTTTTGGGTATGTTCATTAGGAATACTAGCCAACAGAGTGTTTTCATTTATTTTATTTTTAACACATTATTGTCTGGCTTCATTCTCAGGATGACTTGTCACTTAAAAGAAGTTGGTGGTGGTTTTTTCTTCAACTTGATGGAAGAATTGAAAAAGAATCAGTATTCATTCTTTATCACATACTGGATAAAATTCACCAGTGCATGTATTGTATCCTAGCTTTGTTGTTGTTATTAAGCAGCTGTGATGTTTACCCATTGCCTGTCCTCCTTATTGCTCTGTTCTTCAGACTGTTTCCTTCTGATGCGTGTGCTTTGGGGACATCAATGGACACCACATATCCTTTAATGGTCACGTCTCATTTTATTTACACATGCTACCATTTACTTTCGTATCTTCAAACTATCTCCATAATATATAATTTTGTGAGTAACTCCTTTCAGTTACTCAGTTTTTAATGCACACTCTTGCACGGTTTGGTTATTGCTGGAGGAAACTGGGGCTGGTGAGGGCCTGGTCTCTTATTTAACGCTTTGTACCCTGATGTGCCTGCAGTGCCTCCATCTCCTGGCCTGCACCCTATAAACACCTGTCCTGTCCCATAGCTATGGTGAGTCGACATGTGGCAGTTCAGATCTGCACCCTGGTGGAAAACATTCAGTCAATTTGAGCTCTGTAACAGACTGACCTTCTCATACAGAGCTCCCCTGAGTGAGATAGGGGGGCTCAGGCATGTAGGGAGGAGCTCTGGAACCATTCCACCTCTCTCCTCTCCAGTGTGTGACGCTTTCCTTAGAACTCACTAATGGATGAGGCTGGGCCCTTTTTAGCCATGGTTCCTGCTAGGTGCCATGGTGTCCTGCACCTATGCCTGGACCATCTCTCTGACTTCAGATATACACAGAGATCTGAGAAGACTCGGTCTTCCTCTACCAGGCTCTAACTCTATGCTGAGGCTGCAGGTGAAATATCTGTGTCCCTCAAATTCGTCTTATATATATTTAACCTGGAAATTCCACTTCTAAGAGTTATTATAAAAAATGAGATTGATAGACACCATATTCTCTTCTTAGTCAGTTAACGTGTGGACAGTTAGAAACCATGAATGTTCCACAGCACAGCTGCTGAGTTAATTATAAATGACATCCACTCAAAATGCTGAAAGAAGGCATGTACCTGATCTTTCCTGAGATGGAAGAGAGCTTGTGTCCTGGCCTCTCTACACCAGCAGTGAAGAGACACAGGCCTGCACAGCAGGTGAGGACAGGAGAGAGGAGCTGGTCAATGGCAGACCTCTTATCCTGGGAAGAATGCCTTTGGGGTTTTTCCATTGCATTATTTATAGTGCTCCACTCAATATTACTTCTCTCCTATTCAATTCACTTAAGAATAAATAGTTGGTATTTTCTTGAATAGGTGAGTGGAAATGGATGACTTAATTTTCTTTTATCTGTAATGTAGGATAAGCATATAGAAGAACATTCAAGTGTCACTTTATAGATATATACAATAAGGAGTCTTTTTATTCAGAAAGGCAACACATCATTCATGACTAACTTTTAAACCCCCACCACATAAAGCCATGCGGATCCTGCTGGGGTGGGTGTCCTGCGCTCCCTACCTGAGAAGTCACTGTGCTCATCTGTTTCTGGTAGAGGACACCCAGAATCTTCTTCAGAGTCTCTTTTTCCAACAAGGATGTCTTGAATCTTTTTGTGTTCAGGCCAAGCAGGGAGTGTGCAGCGTGCAGAGGAGCCCAGCACCTCCTGCCTTACACCCATTTCTACCACTGCATCTATGCTGCAGCCCTGCAGGCCCAATAAGATAGAGCCACCAGGGTGCAGCAAAGTCTCTGCCACCTCAGCCCCAGGGGCCTCAACTCCTGGATCCAGGCCTCAGCCTCCACCAGGCTCCAGGCTCTGCACTGGGATGGACTTACATAGTGGGCCAGACACACCATCAGTGCCTTGGGACTAAGTCCGTTTTCCACAGTGACCCTTCCATTCTGCAAATTTTGATCCTTTCCTTTCTAAATGAGGCTGCGGCATTGGAGACAAAACCCCACACATTAGCATTACTTTTTGTTTTTCTTTCTTTTTCCTGCTTTTCTTCTTCTCTTTCTCCTCCTCCTCCTCCTCCTCTTTCTTCTTTTTCTTCTTCTTCTTCTCCTTCTTCTTCTTCTTCTTCTTCTTCTTCTTCTTCTTCTTCTTCTTCTTCTTCTTCTTCTTCTTTGTCTTCTTCTTCGTCTTCCTCTTCCTCTTCCTCTTCCTCTTCTTCTTCTTCTCTTCATCTTTGTCTTTGTCCTTGTCTTGGACTTCTTAGTCTTCTTCTTGGTTTCTTTGTTGCTTTAAGCATATATTTAGAGGTGCATTTTGCCAAATACCTTTCTTTGTCTTTTCACTTTCCAGTTAGCTGAAGTTTTTACAGATTTCTACTGCAGTTCTAATTCTACGTGTTTGAATGCTCAGAATCCATTCTGCGGTTTAGTAGAATGAGGGAAATAAAGCAGAAGCTGCACTTGGGGAAGATTCTGTGCATTTTAGCATATCATACAACAACCCCTGACTCATGGCTTTTTACCTCGAAAATATGGACTTCAGCAGCAAGTGAGTCTGCCACACACAAAATGAGTTTTCTGTATGTATTTCAAGCAATCTCATTTCCCCTCAACTTGTGAAGTACATGGTATAGGTTTCTTATGGCCAAACTTGAAAAATTATTTCTAGTACATGAAAGGATGCCACTGATCCTGAAATCATAACAGAACTTTCTTGTAAACATATAGTCTGATCCACACTCTGGCAGACAGAAGCTAAGAGAGTCAGAGATGGCTGGCACAGATAGAAACACCTCAAAACTGTCAACTACCAGTTGCAACAAGCAGGAACCATGTTGCTGAGTTTTCACTGTTGGGTGATGAAATTGTGTGGTGGGTTTTGCACTAGGTGTTCTGAGGCAGCTCAGTAAATCTAGGTTGCTGCCTGGATCCCCCTTCCTGCAGTGCAATACAAACAGAAAGTCATGAACATGCATCATTTATTTGAAAATTTCTATCACAGTTATGAAACATGTATGCATAAGAGGCCACATCTCTGCCATAGCAGACCTACCCATGTGTATTACCACCATATCTTGTAAAGGGTCAGTTTATTTATACAAAATGCAGAGTGATGTTCTCAGCCTTGATTTTCCAGACTGGTGCATTTCTTGAAGGGAAATCATTTCTTGAAGGGAAGTCAGCAGTCATTCTTGAAGGGAAGCTAAATGATTTAGTTTGAGTAAACTTCAAGTATGTTGCTCTGCTTCTGTGTGACATCCTCACTGCCAGACATGAGGAAGGCAATGAGTGGGATCTGCTCGAGATTTAGCTCCAGAGGGACACATTTTGCACAGCTGTGTCAGGCAGGGCTCTCCATCACCTGACTGGCCACCATTTCCCAGTGCTGTCTCTGGCTCTGGGAGGTGCTGGATTGCAGTGAAGTTTCCCAGTGTACTGGCTGGCCCTGGGGAAACCTTGTCATGCCATGAGTTTGTCATCCTTAGCCCTGCACATCTGTGGCCCAGGGGCCAGGGCAAGGTTCCCCCCAGCTGCAGTGAACAGCATCATCCAGACAGCTTTCCTGTGCGTACTCTATGTGGAGGCTAGCAAGGGTCCCAGTTCATTCCTCCTTCAAAGAGTACTGTGAATCAAACTCTTGAAAATTTGTGCAGCATTCTGTGTGGGAGAAAACTCTATTCTTAGTCCTAGGAGTTTTGGAGAAGGCTGTTTAGAGCTCTGATGGGAGCTCCAAGATAGGGTTGTGCTCTGCCCCCCCCCGTCCTTCCCATTGTTGTTCAGCATCTGCCTTAAAATGTGTCATTGGATGGGGAAACAACACATTTCAGGGATGTGTGCCTGCATGAAACCTGTTTAGGAGGCTCAGTGTTTTGTGTGCTTGTTGGCCATGTCTGGTGATTCACTTTGAGTTAGAAGAATTTGCCATTTCCCTCACTAAATGAACTCATGAAACCTCTTTCACACTTGTAATAAAAACCATCTATCTGACTATTGGTTATAAAGAAAGGTTTCCTATTTTGGTTTTTGCATTATTGTTGTTTTTCAAATGCAATGAATCAGCCCTTTGTAGCTCCCTTTGTATCACTGAAATACCAGAAAACATTTTCAGAAATGAAAAGATCAGTACATACACAATGGTGTCTACATTTTCCCTGTAGACTTTTTTCTTAGGATTTTCTCTTCTTTCAAAGAGCAGTAGCAGCCAGTCTCCTCCAGGAATGTTTGGCCAAACAGAATCTGATGCACTGATATGAAAGACCAAGAGTAGTAAATCACAGTGAGAGAAAAGTCAGCACAGGGTGCGGACTAGCAGGAGAGAACAGGGGCATGGATGGGTCCAACACTGAGCTGAAAGCTGGAACTCAACATATGTGAAGATTGTACCAATTGATGATGTGCTTACCTTTGACTCAACTGAACATGTGGAAACTAATGAAATCTTAACTTAAAATTATCTTAGAATTTAATGTTTCAAAGAACTATAGATTTAAGAGTAGAAATAAAAACTGAGAAATAGAAAAGGTAAAGGGAAGGGGAAGCGAAGGGTAGGTGCTTTGCAGGACTTGAGCCCTAAGTGGAGCTCAGGACACCTGTCATGGAGCCAGGGAGAGACTTGCCTTGGAATTCCACCAGACCGGGTATCTGACCTTGATTTTCAGATTGATCCCAGAGCTGGTGAGGTCATTGGAGGTGAGGCTGGCACAAGATCTGTAAGTAGACCTTGAGCTCAGTCCGGTACCAGCCCTGCTTTAGAAAAATCCCCAACTGTCCTTGCTCCTTGCAAGCCCCAAAGCCTCCCAAGGCCTGTCAGGGACAGCTCTGTGCTCAAATGCACCCCAGGAAAACTTCCCATTCTCCCTGACCCCACTCAATTCTGCATGCCTCTGTGTTGCAGGAGGCCCAAAGTCTGAGAGTCATTCTCCCTCTAAAGTGCCCCGTGTCCTCCTCAGAAATGAACAGACCCAGGCCAATTCCTTCTCACTGAAGTTCTCATTTTCAGTGAGCTAGGCTTGGCCCAACTCAATCAGATTAGGTTGGGCTGATTGTACCACCTTGCTTAGCAGCACCTGCCAGGACCCAAGAAGAGAAACTCTGATCCTGAGGAGGACATGTGTAAGTAGCACTCCAGGTCTGGTCTCCCTCCCAAATGGCCCTCCCAGGGTATCCTGTGTGCTAACCATAATCAGCCCTTGCTCACAGAGGTCTCTAGACAGTGCTGTGACCACCTGTCCTCCACTCTTCAGGAAGCCTCAAATGCAACTCCCTTTCTCACCCTTGTGGCCTGTTGCCTCTGTGAGAAAGAGAGTGGAGTCTGCAGTGTTACTTTAATCATGGTTGCTCAACAGAGTGCTGCTCTATAACTATCTGAAAAGTGAGTGGATGGTGGGAGTACATCCTGCCTGCCTTTTCTGCACCTTCAGTTCATTTACGGATGGATCACCCCATTCTGTGTGCCTTCATGGGACTCTGCTTCCCCTATTTAATGTCCATGTGTACAGAGGCCAACAATTAAGGACACTCACCGTAATGTGGGTAGTACCTGGTCAGCGCTCTGGGGTGACTGTGTGGCCTTCATAATATGGAAGCACAAGACACCAGTGTTTGCATCTGCTCTGTTCATTGCATCATGGTCAATGCCTGGTACATTGATAATTTAAGGTGCCCATCAGCTCCCTCCTTGATGGCTGTGTGGAGCTGGGTCACCTGGCAACTTCCAGAGATTCTTGCTCTGGATACCATGGAAGCACATGGAATAACTGCCCAGTGTCCTTCAGAGTGAAGACAACAGCTCCACCCAAGTGATGGATCCTTGGCAAGAGGCAAAGCTTTCCCATGGGAAAAGAAAAACAACAATGAATCCAAGGTCCCCGGTTTGAGCAGACCTAGTTTTAGACCCAACTCCTGCTTCCTACTTCCCTTGTCTAGTTAGACAAGACACAATGCCTCTCAGTTCCTTTCCAATGTGTCCCCCTGAACTATGGCATCTGCTTCCTAGGGACATCATCAGTAGTGAGAGATGACACTTTCAAACCTTGTGGGCTAGTGTCATATGTACACAGTATACAGAATTAGAGTTCACTTCCATGAAGGGGTGGAAGGGAGGTGAACACAGTGCACACAAGCCTGGTTCCTGCTGTATGGTGGTGGAGATTACACTCACCTCTTGGACATGTTTCCCTGGTGGCATCATGAGGGAGCAGAAGTTCATCAGATCAGCCATCATTATGTTCCCTAAGCATCTGAATTTCTTCTATGGATTGGTGTTGTGGCCTCAAGTCAGGACCTCACACAGGCTAAGCAAGCACTATGGATGCAGATGCACCCCCAAATCTACCAGCACTGTGCCTACATTCACACCTGTGTGAGTCACCACACCCATGGCAAGGGTGCTCAACTGCTGACAGCTCACCATCTGATGGCCACCTCCTGAGTAGCCCATTCCTTGAGCATGGGTCACACGTAGTGAATTTTGTTCTGGTTTCTAATAGCTGGGATGAAATTAAGCCCAGGTCTTCACGCATGGTAGGCAAGTGCTCTATCTTGAGCTCTCTCCCCAATTCCTTACTTGTTCTTAATAACAGAACATGGCAGATGTAATGGGATGTGACTATCAAGGTTGACCCATAAAATGACTGTGACCAACCTCCTGCTCTCTCCCTCCTCTGTTCTTCCTTCCTTCCTCTCTGTTTCATTCTGTCTTCCTCTCTAAATCTCTGACTATCTCTGCATTTTCCCTGAGGAGAGGCGGACTGTTTGCAGAGAAAAAGCGTAACAGACAGAGGAGACATCAGACCTCCATACTAACTCTGTTCCTGCCTGTTAGCAAGAGAGAGAGCCTGAGAATAGATTCTGCCACAGGAGTATTTCCGCTGAGTGTGCAGGAGAAAGTATGTGGAAACTGGTCAGGAGAAACTATGGTGGATCCTGCAGAGGCACCTCCTAAATTCCTGACCCACAGAACCTGAGAGAACTGAAGTTTACCTGTTTGTACCTAAGTTTGAAGCCACACATTCATCAGTGGTCACTGATGCACTATAGCAGATGTGAGGTTCTGCCTCCACCCATGTCCCTCGCCCACTCCTCCCCTCCCTTATGCTCTCCAGGCCTTCTGTTCTCACTTCTCATCTCTTTCTTGACTAAAAAAAGATTGACTTTGAATCTCTAAATTGTTGGTTTTTTGTCTTCTGCCACACAGACTCAACTCTTTACAGCATTAGGGCCTGCATGTCTCAGGTTCAGGCATCAGTTCCATCTCAGTGAGGCTGTTCAGATGCCCCCATATAGTGACTTTGACCTCTGTGTGCCCTTACTTTATTGGGATATAGCTCTGGGTCTTCTCTTCCACTACATTCTGCAGTGGTTTGTCCCTCTCCTCCAGCCTTCCAGCTTCTGGGTGGCCAGTGACATATGGTCCTGTTCTGTGTTGGTGCCAGCTTAGTTCAGCCCAGGAATAAGGTGAGAATTTGAGGCATGTAGATTGAATAAATCAGATCACTTTTCCTCTGAGCAACCCAGTGCTTGCCCATGGCATCACTGTGTGTTCATGTGTGTGTGTGTGTGTGTGTGTGTGTGTGTGTGTGTGTGTGTGCACATGTGTGTGTATCCCTTGGGATGCTGCTTGAAATCACTTCCACATGTTTAGGCTCAGGTCCCAGGAGCTTGGGGGATGCTATTATAATGCCTTTGGGAGTCAGCTGGCTCTTGTGCTAGGAGGTTTTTCTCCTTTAGGTTTCTCCCCCATCCTCTTCACTCTGCTCATGTCCTGTGCCTTGGACCTGGCATTGTCCCTCACTGGGCACTGGTTCTGAAATGCCCATTGGGAATGGAATAACACACATATTCCTTTACTGTGGAGTTTCTAGCATGCTCTGGGCTGAGGCACTAGAGGGTCACATGGGGTTCTCTTCACCTGGGCACTGTACCCATCCACACCTGCCTGTAATTTGATACCATCCCTACTAAGGCCATCATCTTCATGTTACCTCACATTGCCATTGTCACATGCAGTCAATTGGGCAGGATAAAGCCTGGACTTAGAACTCACCACTCACTGTCAATGATGCCTTGCCCCAAGCCTGTGACACTTTATAGGCCCACTTGGTTCAAAGACCATGGGAAACTTTCTATCATCCATTGAATTCAGGAGCTACACCTTAGCTCACACTGGGGCACCCACATGCACAGCTATTTCTTTGTGGGAAACCCAGTGGCTGCTGAATCAGTGACCTAACCTCTCCTGCTGTCCAGTCCCTAGTGGCAGCACAGTGCAGCCAGGACTTGGGGGAATAACTTCAGCCTGGAGCATTTATAGCATGGAGCAACCAATTGGCTGGCCTCTATGAAGGCTGCAGGGGTTTACACCATGACACAGCAGATCTGTGACTGAAGACAGCACCCCAGCTCCTGAGGAGTCATGTAGAGCTCTTGGGTCACCACCATCTACCCCAGCATGGCCAGGAGCCTGGTGGATTTGAGTTCTGGGCAGGTTTTTACTGCCTGGGACCTAATGCCACTGCTGTTTCCCAGTGCTCATTTCTCCAACTTGTTTGCCTTGTGGACCATTATGTTTCTTTTCTTATGAACACAGCCCATTCTTAATTGGGCTGTGTTCATGTGTCTTGTTCTTTGACTGAACTACTGGGTAAGAACTAAAACTTATAGGTTGTGACATGCTGAGCCAGACTTTATGCAAATTTACTCTGTCCAGAGAAGAGGACATAGGCAGCCATATTCATGACATTGCATGGAAATAAACCACAGGGGAATTCAATGGACATGCTGCCTGCGACACTGCACTTTCCATACTGGGTTACAGACTTTCCTTGGAACACACAGTGCCTCACATTTTAGTGGTTATATTACAACTACAATACTTTACTTTTGTGATTGTTTTCATGTTAAGCACTCAAATTAAAATTAATAATTTATCATTGGAAATATCTAAAGTATAAATATGGGTTTGACACTCACATGGTGCTGCTCTGTAACGAAAGAAAGTGTGTTAGTCTTCTTCATATGAAATACATATGAAATGACCTGCACGTAATTAAATGTGGAGAAATTTTGATGTGTATTTGTTTATAAAGCCAGGAACGTAATTAAGAAAACAAAGAATCCTAAGAATTACAAAAACTTCCTGAATTCTTTTTCTATGCCCTGCCAAGAGTTCATGAATACGTGAATGAGAGATTGATGCAGTCTGTCTGGATTTTCCCTTCTCAGACAAGGCGAGATTAAACAGTTACTTACAGCAGGGTAAGGCAGAGGAGAAACACAACTGCAGTGATGTGGAAAAGGTAGGACAGGTAAATAACAAGGACCTAGAATGAGTGGTGGCCAGGATCTAGTACGAAGGAAAAGAAAAGAAAATATATTTGCATAGCTATTTGATGAAAATATTCTGGAAGAGGATACTGGTGAAGGTTTCACAATATGGAGAATGCACTAAATTGTACCAAACTCATCAACTGAAACAAGAATAAACCCTTAAATTTCATTTACACTGATTCTGTCACTGCCAGCCCAGAATAGAATAATAATAAATAGAATAATAAGTAAATCTGGAAGAGAGGGGAATGGCAGGTGTGGGTCAAGAGCTGCCTGCAGGTAGAGGTCAAGAGATGCCTCCTGCTGGGGAGCCAACAGGAGATCCAGCTCTGCAGCTGGTTGAGAAAGAAAACATGTGCCTGCTCTTGCTGTGGTGCCAGAGCTGGTGAGGGAGCTGCAGGTGGACCTGGCACGAGCTCTGCGGGTGCAAATTCAGCATGCACTGGAATTGCCTCTGCAGGTGCAGGAGAAGGAAACATCACTGACTTTCCAGGGACTTCTCAGGGCCAGAACTTCCCACTGCCTGTCAAAGCAGCTGTGTGCATGAACACAGCCCCAGTAAAGCCTTCCAGTTTGCATCCCCACACTGACTGCTGAGGGGATCATGTTCCTGTGTCTCCCATCATCTGGGCACATTGCTGAGTTCAATAGCACATTCCATCCTCTCAAGGCTACAACCCACATCCCAGGGCTCCTTACCTTGTGACTTAGACACTAGGGACTTAGGAGGCTCCAGATGGCCCATGAGAAGCTTGGCCTGGGGATCCACCTGGGAGTTCAGCTCCAGTGAGGAGTCAAGCATGAGAGATGCAGATCTGGAGCTAAAAGGGAGATAGCAAAGCAAGAGGTCTGGCCTCTCTTCTAACACTACTTACACAGGTTACCTTAGCAAGAGGCACATGGGTCTCTAGCCCAGCAAGTTCAGTGTCCACTCTCACCCTCTACCAACTACAGTGTGGCAGTGTGGGCCTTTGGATCCCCGAGAGGCTGAAAGAATGCTCCATGGGAGGCAATGCTTGCTTACTGGTATGACACCACTCCCTTCTTTAGGGAAGCGTGACAGTTTCTCCCTACTCTTACCCACTGCAGGTCAGCTCAACAAAGGCAAAGGCTGATATCTGCCATGTCTTTGCACTCAAGGCCTCAGTGCTGGTGCTCCATGAATATCTGAGAAGTGAGGAGTCATCGATGTCTATCCCGACTTTCTCCAGTGTCTAGATCAGACAAAGATCTGCTGCCCAGTTCTCTTGGTCTCTGTAGAACTCCTCCTACATTGTCTGTAACCACTTCTAAGGTTGGCCTTGGACATAGAAAGACTTCCTTGAGGTGAATAATATCTGTTCTTCTGCCAATTCTGACTCTGTGGCCTCCAAAGAACATCAAAACTCAAAAGCACAGTGGTTGCACCTGTTCTGCTTAGAAGATCATGGACAATACTCAGAAAAGTGTCTTCACACAGCGTGTCTTCATGTGTATTTTGGCTTGATGACACCCACCCACTTTGCAATGATACATGTAGGCCATGGACACTTTGCCATCCCTAAGAATTCCTGCCCTGAGCATACCCTGAATCACCTTGAGTGACTCTCCAATCTCCTTTCCAATGAATAGAACCGTTTTCCCCATGTGTGAGTGTCAGTGAGGGGGGTGGAAGGTCATCCCTGGGAATCAGGACAGCCTCTGTAGCAAGTCTTCATGGGGCCAAGGCCACAGATAATCCCTTGCCATGGAACCCCTATTTCATCCTCAGTGAGCCTGCACTCTGGATCCACTCAGCACCCCACAGTTCAGTGTTGTAAACTGAGACTGAGGTGCTTGCACATGGCCAGGACTTGAATACACAGGTGGCCACATCCTGCGGGGTTGCTCAGATAAGAACTTAACTTCCCTGTATCTGAACTAGTCCGGGACTCAGTGTTTATGAGTGACTGGTGGTTGAGACTAAGGATATATGTTCTGGGCTTCCTCTTGTCTCTGGGTGCCTCTGGGAACCTCTGTGTGCCAATGAGTACTGACCTGAGTTGCTGGCAGCTGGGTGTTTCCAGTTGGGCTTCCTGAAGCATCTGCACCAAGTGAACCATCCTCTCCATATGTTTCCTCGTGGTTCCCTGACACAGGGTCCTGATGCTGGGCCACTAGCCCTGGGAAAGCAGCGTAGCATGTTCCTTGTTCACTCTCTCAAACCAGCCATCTATGAAAGCCAACTATCACCAGACCACAGTGCCTGGTGACCAGAGCCTTCAGAGTTCTGTTTGGACTTGTCACCAAGGAAGTGAGGTCATGTGCTGGAGTCCACAGTTGAGGCTCCCCTTCTGATGCCTCCTTTGTTTTTATTGTGAGCTAATCTGTGTCCTCCTTAGAAACAGCAAGTTAAAAAACTAGCAAAATGTGTGTGTTTTTAGACTTTTCCATCCAAATGATCCTTTCCCTTGAGGATGAGGTGCACAGTTTCTTCATTTAGAGATTCCTCAAATTTTATTTTGACTGTCTTTTCTGGACTTATGTTAGTTTCATTTCATTATCACCAAGGAGCATGGAGATGTTCCCAGAAGGCCCATAATAATTTTCCTTGAAGGATATGAAATGTTTCATGTTATAACACCCATCTGTGCAGGAAAGGAGGATTCATAGCAAGTTTTACTCTCACATGCCTATGAATGATCATTTCATCCTGAGATGTTTACCTCAGCCACACACTGTAGTGCTCCATACTCTGACCTCCTTTGTGTGGGACAGCAGGTGGTGAGGGCAAGGGTAGGCTTTGCAAGGCCATGGACATCATCATCCCTTGCTGATGAAGGACACATGGGCACCCCTCCTGGGGAATTTGTCTCCTAGTCACTGTTTTCACTTCCTGTTCTCTCATCCTAAACAGACCATGGGCTTTGTGTCCCTGCTGGGTAGTTTGCCTTTCCTAGAGGTGATGGCACTGAGCCTGTTCAGTCTGGATGCTCTTGGTTGGTCTCCTTCAAGTAGCATCTCTGTGCTGGGCTCTCCACGTACTGCTAATTATTGGTGGTGGAGCCACCACACACTCTCACGGGGCTGAACCTGCCAACTGCAACTTGTTCATGCATCTGTCTCTCATCTACTGATCCCATTTGTTCTGTTTCTGGGTTGGCCCTGGAAAGCCAGCTGCCACAGCCATTCTTATACACAGTCTTGAGTGGACATAGACTTTTATTTAAAAGAAAAAGTACTTAGATGTGAAATTTCCAGATTATATGTCTTGTGTATGGTGACTTACAAACTGTTAAGGTACCCTTGGAAGGATTATTTAAAATCAGAGTTAGGTGGTTGTTATGTTATGTTATGTTATGTTATGTTACAGTATGTTTAGTCTTGGTGAGGATTTTGAGTCTCCTTCAGTGCATTTTCAGTGCTTTCTGATTTCATTTTGTAAAACTCACTGGATAAACTATGACACATCACATAATCCTTGGGTAATTTTATTTTGGAAAAAATTTAGAAAGTAAATGAAAGCCATCCTTGGTAGTAAACATCTCTAACGTGAGAAGTTACAAGGCTGAGGCAGCAAGATTGCTGTGAGTTGAGGTCAGCCTGGGCTACAATGTGAGTTCAATGAAAGTCTAAACTTCTTAGCAAAATCATGTCTCAAAAATAAATAAATAAATCAAAACAAAAGATACATTTAAAAAGGTTTAAAAAGACACAAAACCATCTATAAATCAACAAATCAAATCTTGGTGAATTTTTCTTACATATGTACTTTAGTCAGCACACTGAGCATTAGGTTTACCATGAGGTAGACATTGATCTACTGCCAAGAAGTTGAACTGTTTCAACTTTTTTGATCTTTGAACTGAGATGAATGTAGTTATGCTACTGAATATATACTCTTAGGATTTGGAGAGATTAGTATAAAGAGAATTTGATGGTTCTTTTTATTTTTGTACTAACTTTATATATGGAAGTAGGATTTGAGCAAAGGATTACTGTTTTTTGAAAAAGACTTTCTTGTCTTATTTTAGTGTAACTCAAGTACATATTAATAAGGACCACATAAAAGATGCTATTGTTAAGTCTATAAAAAGATAAAATACAGAATAATAATGAGAGAATAACATTGGCTACTGTATTGTGCACAATGATTTCTTAATGATCTATATTTTCATACATTTGTAAAATTTGTTATTCTCTTTACAAATTTTAAAGCATGATCTCACTACGATTGTGAGTTTCCCAGGCCATGCTTAAACCTTTTCTTATTCAATCTCCCTCCCTCTCCCAGAGTGCTAGAATTGCAGGTAATATCTTGAGTTGGTAATCAGCAATAATTTTGTGCATTGATACAAAGAAATATTTGGCTTTGATCTTTAGACACTTTGCAGAAAGAGTGGATCTAGTTAAGCCATCTCCCAACTTCCTAACTGGCAGTTTTTTCAAAGTAAGTAGGATTGAAAATCCCATTAACAATCTTTGTAGATTCTCTATTTTGTAACTGTGGTCATCATGTTCTTCAGAATATCACTGCAAATGCCTTCTACACTGGGACTGAGGCTTGGTGTCCTTGAAGCACATTCTCTCTTTTTTTTTCCCCTAATGGATTTTGATGATTGTTTGAAGTCAAACCACAAGAAAAGTGTGAAACCTAATGCACTTGGGCACACTGCCCTCCAGAAGGCCAGGACAGTGTAAAATATTATTTTTTCTACCGTTGGACTTTCCAAGTTGTTTTGTTTTGCATTCAGTTTCTATGGATTGAATACTGAGATTTGCACTTAGCTCCATGGCCTTTCACATTTAAAATTCTTTTTATTTTCATCCAGGTTCCGCATAAGTGGCTATATTGCTGAGGCTCTCCTTAAGTTGGTGATGTTTCTGCCTCAGCCTTCCAGACTGCTGAAATTACAAACACACCACCAGACCTGGTTTCATCACAGTGTTGTTAAAAACTCATTGGCTGAGCATGGAATGTTGAAAATGCCTGCAATGCCTGCACTCAGGAGGCTGAGGCAGCAGGATTCCTGGGAGTTCCAGACAAGTCTGCAACACACTCTGAGTTCAGCTTAGGCCATAGGAAAAACTTGACCAAAAACTGAAAAAAAAAAAAAAGAAAGAAAACTAAAGGAAAGGGAAATGAAGGGAAGCAGAGGGGGAGGGGGAGGGGAGGGAAGGGAAGGAAAAGGAGAAACAAAACAAAATTCTTGGTGACTGTATGAGTTTTTCTCTACTCGACAGGCCTTTTTAATCTGTGGTCCAGTTCTTGCAATATATGACCCTTTTGACTGTTGTCACATTATTATATACCAGGAAACTATGTATTTTGTTGCCTCTACTTTAATGTTTTTTCCATGGCTATATGATGACTCTTTGTCCTTCCCTGTGCATTTTCATTTTGTTTTTTCTATCAGTGCCAAAATGGAACTGGTATTTTGACAGGAATGGCATTTAAACACCTGGTTGCTCTGGGTAGCATGTACATTACAACAACATGAATTCTTCCCATCCACCATCACACTCTGTCTTTTCTTCTCTTAGTGCCACTTCACTCATTGCTTCAATTTCTACAATTTTCCAAGAACAGGTGAGTTTGGTTTAAATTTTACATGAGTATTAATTCTTTTGGATGAATTATGAAATGAATTGTGCTCCTTGTATTTGAGTCTGCAGTTTGTTTTTAAGCACATAGATATGAATTGATTATGACATATGGATATTGTACCTTGAAACTGAATTTATTTTTCCATTTGTTCTAAAAGTTTTTCAGTGTAGTTTTAAGTTTCTTATATGAAATGTTGTGTCCTCAGGAAACTGAGACACCTCTTAATTCTTCCTTTCTGATTTGGTAAATTTTTGGTTCTTATTGTTGACTCAATTATAGGACTAGGACTTCAAGTAGTGTGTTGAAAAGAGTCCAAAGCCTGGTCGTGTTCCTGGCCTGAGAAGCAAATCTTGCAGCTTGTCAGTCTCTGAGCATGATGTCAGTGCTGGGCTTGTCATGTCTGTTCTTTGCTGTGCTAAGATTCATTTCTCCTACACATGGTGTGTGAATGGTTCTTATCATGAAAGGATGGTGAACTTTTGAATTTCTCAAAATGATTTTTCCAAATCTCTTGAGGGGTTAGCTGTGCCTCATACTGTGAGTGTGGCAAGTGACACTGAATGATCTGTGCAAGTGGAACCATTCTAGCACCACTGACCGTGAATCCAGTGTTTATTGTGGTGTTTAAATTTTGCATGTGCTGGTGAATTTAGCTGATGAGCATTTAGTTGAATATTTTTGTGTATGTTCATTAAGAATATTTGCCATTAGAACATTACCATTTTTTTTTGAGCATTATGGTCTGGCTTCATTTTCAGGGTGACTTCGTCACTTGAAAGGAATTGGTGGTGGTTCCCTTCCCTTGAAAGACATGAAAATAATTAGTATTTATTCTTTTTCAAAATTTTATTTTGATATAGTAAAATACAACAGAGCAAACAGAACAAAGCACATGAAGACAATGCAGTGAAATTGATACAAAACTTCACAGCAGGGTCCATGATAACAGTAATATGTACCATAGTACATCTCATTATCTTCACAATTGGTTTCCATTCAGTTAGTTATAGTGAAATCCAAACAAACACAGAACATTTTAAAACCAGTCAAAAGATAATATTGAATAGAGAAAAGCAATTAATCAGAACACAGCAAAAAATTAAAGACAACATTTCTTTTCAAACACAAGATAGAAAGAAATCCCCCATATTTTCTATATTGCACACAGTCATCTTCCCAAGAGATGCTCTCCTTGCTAACCAAAGGTGGGCAAGTGAGATGTATGGCTCTCAGTCCATGCACCAGTAGGCTCACTGGAGATGCTGCCTGGTTCTCTTCCTGGCTTGCATCAGGGGTGCTTTCCAAGGAAGGCAGGAGAATTGTTTTCTTGTTCAGCTGCGTAAATCCCAACATGGCCAGATCCAGTATTTATTCTGTACTATACACTTCATACAAGTCAGCAGGACATTTATCATATTCTGGCATTTGTTGTTGTTATTAAGCCATTATGATTGTTGATTCATTGCCCGTGTTTGTTAATGCTATGTCAAATGGTGTGTTTTTTTCTGAGGGTGTGGGTCAGGGACAACATGGGAGATCATGTACCGATTAAGGATCACATCACATTTTACTTAGCGATGTAGCCATTTACTTTTGTATCTTCAAACTTCCCCTACAGTATATAATTTTGTGAGTAATCTGTTAAGTTATTTAGTCTTTTAAAGCACATTGTTGCAGGTGCAGTTACTCCTGGAGGACACTGGGGCAGGCTAGGGCCAGGTCTCTTATTTCAGGCTTTGTACCATTACCTGCCTGCAGTGTTCCCACCTCCTGACCTGCTGCCTAAAAACAAATGTCTTGCTCCACAGCTGTGGTGAATTCACATGTGGCAGTTGAGATCTCACCTGGGTGGAAGACATTCAGTCAAGGTAGGCTCTGAAACATGCTGATCTTCTTGTACAGAGTTCCAGTGAGTGAGACATGGGGACTCAGGACTGCAGGGACGAACTTGGACAGCAGGGCCACAACAGCCCTCTCTTTTCCAGCATGCAGTGTATGCTGTTTGCTGAGAAGCTGACTGGTGGATCAGGAGTCCTGGACCTGAGACTTTCTTGCCCATGGTACACTACTAGATGCCGTGGTGTCCTCCACATCTGCATGGTCCATCTTCCTCCTACTTTGAAATTCCACAGAGATCTGAGGAGCCCTGGGCTTCCCCTTCAAGGCTCCAAATCTATGGTGAGTTTTAGTGTGAATTTTATGATCAGGAAATTCAATTTGTATACATTTAACCTGGACATTCCACTTCTATGGCCTCATTATAAAAAATGAGATTGAGAGATACCCGTGATCTCTTCTTATTCAGTTAGGAGTGTGGACAGTTGGAAACTATGAATGTACCACAGCAGAGCTGCTCAGTCAATTATACAATTATAGTCACAGAAAATGCTGAAAGAAGGCCATGTCCTAGGCCATGTCCTGGATGCTACCTGAGATGATAGAAGAGCTCATAGCCTGGCCCTCTCTCCACCCAGCAATGAAAAGACCCAGGCCTGAATAGCAGGTGAGGACAGAAGAGAGGAGCTCCTGGAGAGCAGAGCACTGAACCTGGGGGGAAGCCTTTTTAGTGTTTTTTCCATTCCATTGCATTATTTATGGTGTTCTATTCAATATTCCTTTTATTCAAATAAGTTAATATTTAATTGTGGCTAACTTCTTGAATAGGTATGTAAACATGGATGATTTAATTTCATTATATATACTGAAAGTTATGCACAATACAGACACTTCAAATATCACTATAAATATAAAATAAGGAGGCTTGGTATTCAGCAAGCCAACACATCGCTCATAACTAACTTCTAAAAATTCTAACACAGAAAGCCATGAGGATCCTGCTGTGGTGGGTGTCCTTGCCCTTCCTACCATAAAAGCCACTGAGCTGACCTATGCCTACTACTGCCAGAGGACAGCAAGAGTTTTTCTTCAGTGTCTTTTTCCAGCAAGGAAGTCCTGAATCTTCCTGCTTTCAGGCAGCACAGGGAATGTGCAGCTTGTCCAGGAGCCCAGCACTGCCTGCCTTACAACCTTTTCCCCCACCTCATCCATGCTGCAGCCCTGCAGGCAAGGGAAGGCAGAGAAGCCAGGATGCAGCAAAACCTCTGATTCCTCAGCCCCAGGGGCCTCAGTTCCTGGGTCCTGGTCTCAGCCTCCTGAATCTCAGGATTCAGGTGCTATCCTGAATTCGTCTGGCTTAGTAGGCAGGGCACCCAATCTGCACCTCTGGAGATCAAGACCACGAAGGCCACTGTCTTCAATGACCCTTCTACTCTGCAAATTTTGCTTCTATCTTTGCAACTGAGGCAGTGCCATTGGAACAAAACACAATATTTTCATTACATTTCTCTTTGTTGTTATTTTTTCTGGCTTCTTTGTTTTTTAAAGCATATATTTAGAACTGCATTTTGCCAAAAAGAAAAAAAAAACAGTTCTTTGTCTTTTCACTTCCCAGATAACTGAAGTTTTTACAGATTTCTACTGTAGTTCAAACCCTATGTGCCTGAATGCTGAGAATCCACTCTCAAGCTTGGTAGAATGAGGGAAGCAAAGCAGAAACTGAAATTGGTGACACTGCTGTGCCTTCCAGCATTTTGTACAGCAAACCCTGAATCATGCCTTTTTACCCATAACATATGGGCTTCAATACCAAGTGAATCTGCCACTGACAAATGAGTTTCCTACATTTACTTCAAACAATCTCATTTCCCCTCAACTTGGTAAGCACATGGTCTAAGGATTCTTACACCCAAACTTCAAAAATAATTTCCAGTAAACAAGAGACTGCTACCCATCCTGAAATCATGGTGGGGTTGTATGTAAAGACATAGTCTGATCCACATCGAGGCAATCATGAGCTAAGGGGGCAGAGATGGCTTGTGCAGATAGAAACACTTTGAAATTGTCAATCAGCAGCAGCATCAAGGAGGGAGTAGAGCTGCCAAACCCTCACATTTGGGTGATGGAATCATTTGGTGGGTTTTGCCTTGGGTTTACTGAGGTGGCTCAGTAAATCTAGGTTGCTGTAGTGCAGTGCCAAAGGGAAGTCATGTCCATGTAGCATTTATTTGGAGTTATTCTTTTGCAATTGTGAAACCTGCATGCATGAGGTTTCACACCTCTGCCACTGAAGAATCATCCACAGGCATTATTTCCATGACTTGTAAAGGATCAGTTTATTTACACAACATGCAGAATGCTGTTCTCAGCCTTGTTTTTCTCACACTTGTGCATTTTCAATCATTTCTTCAAAAGGAAGCTAAACGATTTAGTTTGAGCAAACTTCGATTGTGTTGCCGTGCTCCTGTGTGATGTCCTTGTTGACAGACCTGAAGAGGAAGTGAGGTGGACCTGCTGGGTGTTCAGCTCCAGAGGGATACTCTGCTCAGGGTATCAGTCAGGGCTGTCTCAGCTGACTGGCCACTCTGGCATCCAAATGCCCTTGCTCAGTGTTGTCCCTGGTGTTTGGAAGAACTGGTTTGCAGTGTAGACTCCCAGCGCACTGGTTAGCCCATGAAAAACCTTGTTGTGCTGTTTTTCACCGCTAGACCTGCACCTCAAAGCCCCTGGCCAGAGTTCCCTCCAACAATCATGCATGGCTTCTCCAAACAGCTCTCCTGTGCATGCCCTACGTGAAGGCTAGGGAGGTTCGCAGTTCCTTCCTGATTCAAACAGTACTGTGAATCAATCTCTTGAAAAGAAATCTTGAAAATTTGTGTAGCATTCTCTGTTGGAGAAACCTCTCTTCTTAGTCCTGTGAGGTCTAGTGACGGCTCTGTATATAGCTGTGATGGGAGCGATGGTACAGGACTCTGTCCCCCATGTTCTCTTCATCGCTGTTCAGCTCCTGCCTTAAAATGTGCCATTGGATGGGGAGACAGCACATCTCAGTGATTTGTGCCTGTGCTTATCAACTTAGGGAGGCTGAATGTTTTCTGCACCTGTTGGCCACAGGTGGTGATTTCCTTTTGAATTACAAGACTTTCTCACTTCTCTCACAAAATGAACTGGTGAGACCTCTTTTACTCCGATAATTCAAACCCTGGGAAGGTGAAGCACTTTCATCACCAATCACAGCACTAAACAATGAACCAATCACAGATGCTAGGTTTAGCTGCCTCTTTGACTTCATGAGGCTTTGGTGGGGACACCCAGATACAAACAATAACACCTTTGAAAGTAAATCCTCTGAAGATGCCCATGCTCTGGACTAGAAGATAATTCCTTGCCTTAGTCCAGGGTTTATCTTATATTATTTTATTAATTTATTTTTTAAATCTCTCACTGTGCAGTTCAGGCTGGCCTTCAATTCACTATGAAAATTAGGCTGACCTAGACCTTGGAATAATCCTCCTGCCTCAGCTTCCTAAGTGCCAGGATTACACGCATGTACAATCACACCCAGCTATTGTTTGTTAAGCTGTATTTATTGATTTACTTGAGATTACTCAATTCAATTATGTTTGTTATACTTAAGTATACAAAAATGCTAATAAATGTAATAAAATTCCAGCCCAATGTAAACAACTTAGCAACTTATCAAGGCCCTGTCAGGGAATAAATTATGATAAAAGGACCAAGGCACTGGATTCAATCTTCAGCACAGCAAAATTAAATAAATCTATAA
Source organism: Cavia porcellus (assembly GCF_034190915.1). Taxonomy (NCBI): domain Eukaryota; kingdom Metazoa; phylum Chordata; class Mammalia; order Rodentia; family Caviidae; genus Cavia; species Cavia porcellus. The sequence goes on from NW_026947515.1 coordinate 10,071,656, forward strand.
ATAACAGACTTTGTATAAACTAATCTATAAATAAACAATATTGCTTAGAAGTAAATCTATAAAAAACAAAATTGCTTGTCAGTAAATCTGTAAGTAAATAAAGCTTTTGTGGATAGCTCAGATCAGAAGTGTTTTAAAAGCAATTTTATTTCATTATAATTGACATACAATGAATTAACAGGGTTAAATACAAAATTGGATGCAACTTGACATGGTTCAGATATGTAGCTCATTGGCAAAGTGCTCCCTGGCAATCACAGGGTACAGAATATGGTTCCTGGTACCAAAAATAAACAAATCTGAAATTAAAAACAAACAAACCTCTAGGAATCTTGTCATACATGAGCCCCTTGAAAATCATCACTGAAGTGGTGATGTATACGTCACCTTCACATTTTCCTTATGGTTCCTTATAATTGCTTCCTTCTATCCTAAGCAATGTGTCTACTTTTTGTCTCTGGGAAACACTTTGTATTTTCTAGAGTTGACAGGTCTGTAACTACACAGGATGCTGGTATACTAAGATGCTAAAAATTAAAATAATTGATTAAAAGATAATTAACAAAATAGTTACTTAAAAATATAGTTATTAGTAATATTGTCATGATGTACTAAACTCATTACCCTAGTAACCAAGCACCAACCACATAGTTATAAATTAACTGACTGCATAGTTCTGCTGCTCTGTAATGCGTCACCCCCTCCCCCCACCTTAGTGACCTGTGTGATATGTCAACATTTGTTCCCCTTGTAAGAGACAAATGATCTTGTGTCAACCATTATTCCCTTTATGAGAGACAAATGTTCCCAGAATTGGCAGCCCAAGGGCTATGAATTGTCTAACCACCCACTGTGAAATGCCTCTTACCTCTGCAAAGGGGAACAAAGGCCCACCTTATTTCTGTTTCTCATCACTATGTACTTAATGATCAATGAGCTAATCATAAATGAACTATAAAAATCAGTCAAAACTCTAACTCAGTTGCAAAGCTTTGCAAATTCCATCTGCACTGTGTCGCTGGGCCAGCTAAAATCAAAGCGATTCTTTTAAAAAAGACATCTTGTGCCATTTGTCATCTTGGGGTCTTACCTGTTTTTCATCATGGGGCCCTGTTTTTTGAGGAGAGTACAACAGTTGGGGGCACTCCGGGATTACATGTGGAACCCTCCCCACATTTTTTCACCAATCGATCGGCTTGAAACATCTGTAAGTATTTGGATCTTTTATTCTTTGTAATTTGAGTGCGCATCTTTGAAGTTGCAGAGAGCTTGGCTGGTTCCTTCTGCACCCGAGCGGGATGCCCTCCGGGACAGGGCTTCTAGGCCATTTGTGATTTGGGATTTTTTTTATCCGTTTGGTTTTGTGCTTGGCATATTTTTACGGTGGAGCCATTTGTTCATTTGAATCTGTTACCTCAGTACTAACATTTAGATTTCTTTTTTCTCTTAAACTACTGTTGCAGGTTCCATGTGGCTTATTGGACTTAAGGGTCATAATGAAAATTTATTTCCCTTTAGGTCACTGAACCATGGACAGAAAATCCTTTGTTTTTGTCTTTAATGTTGGTCTTATCTTTTGTGGCGCCTTGTTTAATGTTTTAGTTCTCAACTGATTATGTACAACCTTGGCATGTCTTTAAAAGTGTTTTTCTGGTTAAAATGTAAATATATAACAATACATATATATTTACACACACAGACACAGATATATATATATATATATATATATATATATATATATGGCTTTTAAAATCATATTGGCATTACCAAATATAGCCAGGTCATACTGTTATTGAGCCAGTTTAAAAAGTTACAGTTTTTAAAGTGTAACATTTTAAGATGGTAAAAAGACATAAAATGATTTAATATATTTTAGACTACTAAGAAAGTCACTTCAAGGATTTTGTTCAAATTTTTAATGTTGTCTAAAAAGCTAGAAAAAAGGTAATTGGTAATAAACAGAAACAGAAAAACAAATGTGTTCAGAATTTGACAGTATTGGATCAGTAAAACTTTACTGCAAAATGTTTCCATTAAAATGAGATTGTATTCTAAAAAGGGGAGGACAAACTAGAGCCCTTTGTCATCCCAAGTTTATATAATGATAGAAAGTCAGTGTTGACCATATATAAAATATATTTGCCTATGAAAATAAAAATTAAAAAGGACTGTAATTCTCAGTCCCATCCGGACTAGAAGCCATCAGCGTTCAGAATTCCTGTACTCCTCTTCCTCACCCCCCTTTTTCTAAGGACCCTCGTGGCCTTATTTCTCTTTTGACATTTGTCTTCTCCATTCATCACCCCACTTGGGATGACTGCCAGCAGATTTTACAGGTTTTGTTTACAGTAAAAGAGAGAGAGAAAAAAAACCTTCATGTTGTGGGATAAAAAGCAGTGTGCATTCCAAATAAAAACCTGTCCTCTGATCCCAAATGCCAGAACCATGTTTTCCCTTTGTCCTGCCCCGATCGGACAACCAGAGGTAAGAAGGCTCTCATTCAGTATTGCCAGTTGTTCTCAGAAGCCTTTAAGGGCTGCCAGAAAACCCACCAATTTGTCCAAGGTAACAGAGGTGAGACAATTAGATGATGAGTCTTCCTCGGGGTTTCTAGAGAGATTGCTAGAGGCCTATTACATTTATACACTTGTAGATCTGGTAGCACCTAAAAAGTCAAGGGCCATTAATAATACCTTTGTAACTGTCAGCACCTGATATTAAGCAAAAGTTGCAAAGAATTAAGAGATTTTTAAAAATGCCCCTCAGTTAGTTATTAGAGTTTTCTTAAAACTGACTCTTTCCTCCAGCTGGTGCAAGCCATTCAACAGATTCCAGTTCCTGTGACTAAAAAGCAAATATAAAAATTTCTAGGAGCCATAGGATGTTGCCTGCTTTAGATTACAGACTCACAAGACCAGGCTTTTCAGCAATTGAAATCAGCCTTAACAGAAGCACCAGTTCTGGCTGTGTCAAAGTTGCAAAAACCTCTTTCCCTCTATGTTGATAAAAAACAAGGGATAGCAAAAGGAGTGCTGACCCAGAGTTTAGGACCATGGCAAAAGCCTATTGCCTATCTTTCCAAGAGACTTGATAACGTGGCATCCCAATGTCTGCCTTGCCTGCAGACGATTGCCTCGGTGGCCCTCCTGGTGAAAATGGCCCAAAAGGTGACATTTGGACAAAAACTTTTAATTATCTCCTCTCATTCACTGGAGACTCTCATCAAAGCTTCACCGGATGGATGGCTGCTATCAGGCATTACTTCTAGATCTGATTACCATTAGTTTCAAGGGGACAGTGTCTTTAAACCCAGATACTCAACTGCCTGATGATGAACTCTCCTTGCCCCTCTGATCATTTCATGGGGCTTTGACCAGACCTGACAAATGAACCACTGTCCAGAGTTCCATCATTGTTCTCTGATGAAAGCAGTCACATATATCAAGGTAAGCAGGTCATGGGAGCCACTGTCACAGACTCTCAGATTCTATGGGAACAAACCTTAGAGCCAAAAACATCAGCCCAATGGGCTGAACTCATTGCCCTCACTGAGGCCCTCAGTTGTTAGACGGATAGCAGATATGCATTTGCTACTGCCCATGTTCATGGGGCCATTTATCAGGAATGAGTTTCACTGACTTAAGGGGGCCAAAAGATAAAAATGCTCCCCAAGTTTTGGATTTGTTAGCTGCCATTTGGATGCCAAGGAATATGGCTATTAAATAATCTAACAGATGCAGCTCCCCAAAAAGCAGCCACAAAATCAGTGGGGATTGAGACAATCCCAGCATTGCTACTGATTCCACCCACTCTGCCAGAGCCGTTTTGCACTCAAAAACACTTACATTTGGCAGCTCAATTCCAAGCAAATTCTGATATCCCTGGGGGATGGTACCAACTGCCTCATACTCAAGTCCTCCTCTGCGAGGCCTTGAGATAAAAACTCATCCAACAAGCTCATCAGTCCACTCACATGGGAGGATCAAAACTCACTGCCTTTTTTGAGATCATTTCTTTATCCCTCAGTTATCAAAGCTTACTCAGTCTGTGAGCCTTAGAGGCCCTCTGTGCCAGTTGGTAAATCCTAAGCAACCACAACAAATGAAAACCACTTGGTATCATGGGACTGTGCCAGAAAAACATTGAGAATTAGATTTTACAAAAATAAAAAACAACCTGGACTTTAAGGGAATGAGTACTGGTAGATAGCTTTTCCTAATAAGTCTTGAGTCAGCCCTGATAGCAGTTTTCCCAATTTATCCTCCCTTTATCAATGGGGTCTGACAATGGCCCGGGTTTTATAGCCCAGATAACTGAAAAACTAACCCAAGCTTTGCAGATTGATTAAAAACTCCATTGTGCTTACCGGCCTTAAAGTTGAGGACAAATAAAAACGATAAACCAGACTTTAAAAATGGTAGTAACTAAGATGACATTCAAAACTGGTGAGAACTGGGTGAGTCTCCTTCCTTTTTCCCTCTTGCGTGCACAATGTACCCCCTATGTTACAGTTGTTTCCCCTTTAATGTTCTATGTGGGAGAACTCCTCGTCTTATTCCTAAGATTTCTGAAAAAAAATTAGCTGATCTGGCTAATGAAGATCTTGCTAAGTTCCTCCAGGCCCTTCAACCAACTCTGACTTCCATCCATCAGTTATTCTGAGAACAACAACCTCTGCCTACAGCCCATCCTGAGGATAAACGTCCTGCCATGAAACCTAGGACACTACTCATCAAGAGACATCACCGTGAGTCCCTCAAACCATGGTGAGAAGACCCTTACACAGTGGTCCTCAGCACTCTGACTGCCTTCAAAGTCACAAAAAAGCCTGCCTCAATTCATCATTGCCACCTCAAGTCAGTTCTGGCCTCTGACAGCAATCAACCTACAGATAAGTGGACTGTTGTTCCCTCCAAGGATTCTTTAAAGCTTAAGATTGCCAAATGTATCTGATAATCTTGTTCTTAGGTGTTATTCCTTATGGAGACCCCAAGGAGATACCTTGTAACCCACTGTTTAAAAATTACAATTACTGACTTTTTCACTGGTAAATTATTGGAAACCAATGCTATTGTCTATAAGATAATTAAGATAAATTTATGTTCCCTATTAGATAACATCCCAGCAAAAATTAGACAAAAACTTGTTGTTGGGTGTGCATGTCATGCTGCCAGATTGGTTGCTAATAGAGACTTACAGGGACCTATGTATTCAAAAAAAAATTACCGTCCACTCACTGGTATCTTTGTCCCCAAAAGCAACAGCCAGCCTCTGATTATAGGTGTTCACAATCCGTAGAGACGAAATATTTTTGTAGACATTGGGGTTGTAAATTTGTATCTCCTTGACAGGGAAATAAATGGGGTCTTTAACTTTTTCCTCACTTTTGAGACCCAATCTTCTGTTCTCCTCCACTAGACTTCCTGCTCCTGAGACCTTTTTGCCCTCTGCGATTTCTGTGACATCTCTAGCCCCTTCTTGCCTCTGGACATTGCTTATGGCAAATCAACTTTTAATTCCTGTACAGATGACACCTTTGTTGGTGGGATGCTAAGCCCCTGCTCACACTGGACAATGCACAGGGTGCTCCAGGAATCTGTGTTTACTCTGCCTCCTACTCCTTGCACACTTCCCCTAATGCTGCACTCTGTAATCCTACCTCTTCAGCTTTGATTTATACTTTTTCCTATCCTGCTAATCAACACCTTGTTGCTCCCAATGGAGCCTGGTTTGCCTGTAGTTCTAATATAATTCCTTGTTCCATGCATCACCTGTTTACCCAGTGCCCTGAGCTTTACATATTAGTCCGTATCTTTCCCCAAGTGTATTGGTACCCTAGAGATAATGGAAAGAGTCACTAGTACCCTAGCTTTGAATTAAAGAGTCCAGTAAGACCAAAAAAAAAAAATCCTGCATTATTACCTGTATTACTAAAAATTGAGATAACAAGGTAAATAGGTTTAAGAGTGTCCAGCCTAATAGTCAAAAGACCAAAATTATAGACACTTACGTGTACTCATAGACCAAGATTTAGCAGCCCTTAGTGACTCTGTCTCCAAATTAGACGATTCTTTAAGTATACTGACTGAGATGGTTTTACAAAACTGGTGGGGTCTAGATCTCCTGTTCCTAAAGGAAGGAGGCTTTTGTCTGGCATTAGGAAAGAATTGTTGTTTGTATGCCAATCATTCTGGGGTTATCAGACAAAGAATGGCCAGCCTTAAAGGGCAGCTACAGGATCAAGAACAAGCCAGACAAACTGAACAGAATTGGTTTGAGGGATGGTTTTCTCTATCTCCCTGGTTGACAACGTTAATCATAGCAGCCTCCAGACCTCTGTTAATCTTACTTACTTGCTTAACAATTGGACCTTGCATATAAACAGATTAGTAATGTTATACTAAGATGCTAAAATTAAAATAATTGATTAAAAGATAATTAACAAAAATAGTTACTTAAACATATAGTTATTAGTAATATTGTCATTCTATACTGAGCTCATTACCCTAGTAACCAAACACCAACCACATAGTTATAAATTAACTGACCACGTGGTTCTGCTGTGCTGTAATGCGTCATCCCCCCACCTTAGTGACCTGTGTGCTATGTCAACTTTTGTTCCCCTTGTAAGAGACAAATGATGCTGTGTCAACCACTGTTCCCTTTATGAGAGACAAATGTTCCTGGAATTGGCAGACCAAGGGCTATGAATTGGCTAACCACCCACTGTGAAATGCCTCTGACCTCAAGCAAAGGGAAACAAAGTCCCACCTTATTTCTGTTTCTCATCACTATGTACTTAATGATCAATGAGCTAATCATAAATGAACTATAAAAATCAGTCAAAACTCTAACTCAGTTGCACAGTTTGCAAATTCCATCTGCACTGTGTTGCTGGGCCAGGTAAAATAAAAGCACTTCTTTTAAAAATGACGTCTTGCACCATTTGTCATCTTGGGGTCTTGCCCCGTGTTTTCATCATGGGGCCCTGTTTTTTTTTAGTAGAGTACAACAAAGAGCTGAGTGCCAATTAGTGACAAGGGAACTATGTGGCAAGGGGGACTTAGAGTGTGAAGTCCTTGGGTGTCCCTGCCTCAACAGAAGGAAATGTTTAATTGGATTAGGAATTTGGTTCCATTTCAGCAATAATTGTCACCCCCATGCTTGGCAATATGATCACTTTCAGAATTCAGAAATTATATGAGTTTGAATGAGTAGCAAGTGTGTCTTGGAGAACTGATGATAGCTTTTATTTCATCCATACTCTGTTGCAGACCATTACTATCATTTAAATGTAATGTCTTCACTTTACACGGTAACTACGCTCCTTTTGTTTTCACATACTGGGTTTCTAGGTGGAAAATTAATAAAAATGAGTGAAAATCATTAAGATGAAGTCTGCTGCCTCTAACACAGACTTCCAACTCTCTGTTCTGTTGTGTCCTGCCCTGGCCTGTTCTCAGAATATTTTCTGACATCAGTGGATTTTTTATTCCTGGAGGATTGATCCTTTATCCTGAAAATATTTGCAGCCCATTATGGAAAGTGTCCACTGATCCTTGAAAGAAAGCAGGGGTAGCCATGAAATGGCAGGGATAAATAAGAAATTTAGAGAAGACCTAACACCACCACTTCTCAAAATTCAATGAAATCGAATGGGAAATTATTCTTCCCAATTCATTCCTGGAAGCAAGCATTACCCTGATACCAAAACCAGAAAACAATCCAAATAAGAAAGAGAATTACAGACCATTCTGCCTAGTGAAAATTGAAGCAATATCCTCAATAACATACTGGCAAACAGACTGCAGAATATCATCGAGAAGATTGTACAACATGATCAAGTGGAATTATTCCTTGGGACGCAAGGGTGGTTCAACATACATAAATCCATACATATAATACACCGTATTGAAAAATCCAAAAGCAAAAATCATTTGATCATTTCAATAGATGCAGAAAAAGATTTTGACAAAGTCCATCACCTATTCATAATAAAAAACCTACAAAAATCGGAAGAGATGATCTTTATCTCAGTCTGATAAAAGCCTTTTATTACAAATCAACAGTCAACCTCATACTAAGTGGACAAAAACTGAAAGCTTTCACTCTAAAATGAGGAACAAAACAAGGATGTCTAACTACCTCCACTGTTATTCTATATAGTCCTGAAAACTAGCTGGAGCAATTAGACAAGAGAAAGAAATAAAAGGAATAAAGATAGAAAATGAAAATGTTAAACTATCATTATTTGCAGAAGACATGATACTCTACTTAGAAGACCATAAAAATTCCACCAAAAGAATTCTAGTTTAAGAAGAAAACTCAGTAATATAGCTGGTTACAAAGACAACACTCAACAATCACTAGATTTCATAAACAAGAATAAAAAACTGATGGAAAGAGAAATCAAGCAAACAATAACTTTTACAATAGCATCCAACAAAATGAAATACTTAGGAATCAATCTAACAAAGGATGTAAAGGACCTCTATACTGTAAACCACGGTACTCTCAAAAAGGAGATTGAAGACAATATTCTAAAATGAAGAGCTATCCCATAGTCTTGGGTAGGGAAATTCAATATAGTGAAAATGACCATACTTCCAAAGCTATTGTACAGATTCAGTGCAATCCCAATCAAAACCCTGTAGCATATCTCAAAGAATAACACAAAATAATTTCAAACATTCATCTGGAACCAGAAGAGACCTAGAGTAGCAAAGGTGATGCTGGGCAACAAAGGAAAGATAGGGTTCATCAAAATCCCTGACTTGAAATTATACTATAACGGTATCGTGATTAAAAAAAAAAAGATGTGGTACTGACAAAAAATAGAACAAACAAAACCAGACCCAAAGATCAAAAGAACAAATTAGAAGATGGAAAACCAACCCCAGACCACTAAACCATCTTACCTTTGACAAAGGTGCCAAACAAAGTCATTGGAAGAAAAGCAGCCTCTTTAATAACTGGTGCTGGAAAACCTGTCTCTATACGTTTTGAATATTATCTTTCAACGTGTATTAAGCTAAGATCAGAATAGATCAAAGATCTTATATTAAAACAGAAACATTAAATCTGCTGCAAGATAGAGTAAGTAAAACTCCTGCAGACATTGATGTAAGAAAACTTTATGAAGAAAACTTGGATTGAACAGCAAAAATCAAAGACAATTAAGTGAGAATCTCACCCCATTAAAAAACTTTTTAACAGCAAGAGAAATCACTAACAGAGTGAAAAGACAACCCACAATGTGGGATAAAATATTTGCCAACTCTTCCTCAGACAAAGTATTACTATTGAGAGCACGGAAAACTAAAAAATTTCAGTCTTCCCCTATTTAAAGACCCAATCGAAAAATGTGCATCTGAGGTGAAATACACACTTCTCAGATGAAAAAAATAGAAACAGCAAATAAATATGTGATAAAATGTTCTGCATCACTCGACATTTAACAATTGCAAATTAAATAACACTGATATGTCACCTTGCCCCAGGAAAAAAAAAATGCCTACTGCCAAAAAATCAAGCAATAACGAATGCTGGAGAGGTTGTGAGGGAAAAAGGAATCCTTCTCCGTTGTTGGTGGTAAGGCAACCACTGTGGAAATCAGTGTGGAGATTCCACACAAACTAGGTCTACAGGTCCCACTCAACTCAGCTATTCTCCTTCTGGGTATCTACCCAAAAGAATAAAAATCATCATACCACAATGATATATGTGCACCCACGTTTATAGCAGCACAGTTTGTGGTAGCCAGATCTTGGATGGAATGCAGGACCTCTAGCTTGCCAGGCAGGTGATTAAACTAAATCCCTGAACCACTTTTTTACTTTTTAACTTTCAAATAAAATGCGTTTGGGAGAAAAAACAAGGACTGAGGTAAAGACTTTCAGTGCAAATACCCATCAGACGAGCTGAGGTCAACATTCCTGAAGACAGACAGCTCCAGAAGCCTCCACCATCTTTCATTGGGGATCCACAGTTCCAGGGTGGGTTTTTTTTTTTCTGTAATTATTCTTGGTGGGGAAGGCAGGCAGGAGAGCAGGAGCCAATCAGTGATGAAGAGGCTGGCTGTAAGAACTGTCCAATCAGGCGGGCCAAGGTAGGCGGTCTCTTCCGGTGTCATGGCGTCAATTGCAAAGCCAGGGCAAAAAAGGGAGTGCTAGATGTTTGCTAGACCACTATTTTTTGCTTCTATTCACTGTGGACTGCTTAGAAAGAACCTGGGAGACCTCCAAACTATGCAATGGTGATGTTATGGGATGGGAGCAGATAAATGGGGTGGGATCCAGTTGAGACCAGTTACAAGCAGTTTGAAGGGGCTGGGGTTTAGCTCAGCTGCATAAGTGCCTGCCATAAAAGCAGGCAGTCATGAGTTCGATCCCCGGTACCAATAAAAAGGAAAAAGACCAAAAAAAAGAAAGACAGAAAAAGAAAAGAAAAAAAAGTGGTGAGAAGCAGCTGTGTTGTCTAGAGCCTGTGTGCTTAGCCTCAGACCCTGAGGTGCTCTAGTGCTAGCAGTGAGTCATCCTCTGTCCCTTTTACCTCTCGCTGGGGCCAGGACAGTTCTGGGTCCCTAGAACGCTGTCACCACTGTGATACAACCAGGCCACAAGGCCATTTTTGAAATCGCCTGCTGCCCTTGCTCCTCCAAGTGTGGGCCCAGGACGGGGCATGAGGAGAGCCTGATTCCGATGTGTTTTCAAGCTGGGTGCAGCTGTAATAAGCCAGGTCTCTGCTCTCATTCCTGTCAGGAACAGATCTGAAAGCCAGAAGTTTATAATTGTCTGTGCTGCAGGACCTCGTAGCCACAACTGCTCTCCTTAAAGTTATGCATTTATGTATTTTGCAATTACCTAAATTTATACTATGTTCTCACATTTCCAACCCCATGACAGGTGTTGGCAAAGATTATGAGAATTCAGTGGTGTGGTGTGATATACTTCAGTGGAGGAAGGCTTTCCAAACACCTGGTGAACTCCTGTGTATGATAAATAACAGTGCAAAGAATTTCTGAGCATTCTTTATGTGACACATGTGCTCATACACTATGTTTGTGAGAACAGCCATAGAGGTTTGAATTTTGAGAAAAATGAAGCAGATATAAAAGTGTCATCAAGGCCAGGGTAAAGTGTGCTTGCTAAGGATAAATTCCAGAAATGGCTGCCTGTTAAATTCTCTTTGAAAAATGCCTAAATTTAGTCATTTGCATGAACATATACACATGATTTCCTTCGGAATGGAAAGGAATATGGGTTTCCTCTCTGAATGAAGAGGTGATTTAATAGCTTGGTTGATCATATACATTGTTTAAATATGGAAATGCTCTGTAATGGACTTTACTAATTCGTGTAAAGAGATGCCCTAAATTGAAATTGTGCAGGGATATCAGTAGTTAAGGCATGAAGGGTTTTCTGCTTAGGGTGGATCAGATGAGCATGGAAAGGATGTGGAAGTGACTGGCAGGACACAGTGTGCAAATAGCAGGACATACAACAGAGAGGGTCTTCACTGAAAGTCAGGTAGTTCTTAGGGTAAGCATGAAGTTAAAGTTAAATTATGATACCTTCCTTGAGGTGAATAGCACAAGCTCTGGTAAGAATCAGTATTCCACATCCCTGTTAACCCATGAATTCTGTGTTGTTCACTTGAGATCTAGTTTTGATTATCTTGAATTATGACCCAGTATCATGAAGGTGAAATTTGAATTTTTTTTTGTACCAAGGATCGAACTCATGATCTCAAGCTTGCAAGTTAGGTTTTCATGCTGCTAGCTAAATACCCAGCTCTGAAACTGTTTTCTGTATGTTATAGATGATATCAACCTTGTTCCTCAGAAAATGTTGAATATGGTGGAATTTTTCTATATTGTATGGCTATAACTTTTTAAAGCAAACCAAAGGTGTCTTATGCAGGCACTTTTGAAATTTCACATTGTCTGTGCAGTATCTCAGTGAGGGTTTCTCTATTTCAGACAGCTCTGTAACTTATGCCAGCCCCAAACTCAAGACAGTTCTCCTGCATCAGCCTCCAAAGATATATTTCTTATTTATGAATGTAAAGTGATCACTTATTGACACTGAGCTATAATTTGAAGCTTGCACCTGGTTTCATTGTTTATACGTGTTTTACCTACAGCAGGTTTCCGTGAACATTTGAGTTATTATTTATGTACCATATTTGATGTTATTTATGTTTTGTTCTGTGAAACCAAATTCAAATATCAAAATGCTGCTTAAGTATATTAAGAACAAAGGACTCAGTGGCCTAATTCAGATTTGAAGAGATATCATTGGTCTTACATCAAAGTGATTGATGAGATATTTGTCTGCCTCTGTGCTTCAAGGATGCTTGTCCTGCAGGCTCTCACTATGAGCCCTGCATTAGAGACAATGCACAGCGACTCTTTTTTTTTTTTTTTGTCTTTTTTGAGACAGGGTCTCACTATGCAGTTCAGGCTGGCCTTGAGCTCACTTTGCAGCCCAGGCTGGTCTCAAACTCGCAAGGATCCTCCCACCTCAGCCTCTGGAGTGCTGGGATGACAGGCGTGAGCCGCCAAACCCAGCACACAGGGACTCTTGCAGTGACTCAGCAAAAGAATCAGTGCTCTTATGTGGCTGTTACATTAGCTGTGAGTTGCATTATGGCATCAAATTTGCTGTCTCAAAATATGTGTATGTACAAGCAATTAATCCCCAAGATTTGGAATTAAGATTTTAAGAAATCAGTCTCGATTCAGCTGTTATGTGGGGTTTATTTGTTTAGTTTAGTTTGTTTTATTGAGACAGGTTTTCTCTACGTACATCAGCTAGATTTGAACACTTTATGGAGTGCAGAATTGCCCTAAGCTCAAAGCAGCCATCCTGCATCAGCCTCTTGAGTGCTGGGATTATAGATATGTGTGGTTTTACCCTAGAAAGTATTGAGGCTTGTAACGTAGCTGTGTTGTAGATTGGCATAATAGATGCCATCTTGAGCTTTGCATTTAACTAGTGCCCTGTATTTCACCCAGAAAAATGGAAAAATCACTCAGGGTAGAAGACCCAGGAGAAAACCAAAATGAGCTGTACCCAAAGAAAAAAATTAACCTGCTCAACAAAAGAAGCAGAATACAGTTGTCATCCAAAAATTATTATAAGATTCTAGCTAAATGATTTCCAACAGGATCTTTTTGTGATTCTATCTTTTAAAATATTTGTAACTTTCCAGTTCAAAGCCTCTTCTTTAGATCCTGAAATGGGGATAGGGGTTTTTTATACAAGTGGTCCTGAGACCAGCTAATGAAATTCCACATTTCTCAATTGGTTTGCTTGTCTTCCTATATTGTTGTTCACAAACTCAACTCAAGCTGCAGAAACCTTTACTGACACAAGCAAACAACAGGATTAAATGACATTGCCACTGAAATGAAAGAATAATAGTGAAAAGCAGAGGAGAAAAAGACAACTGCCATGTGTTATAATGCCCACCTCTTTTCCCTAGTGATGAAGAGACTGAAACAGGAGAATGGCCATGTATTCAAAGACAGGCTAACCTACATAGTGAGTAGGCTGGCCAGAACTCCTAAGTGAGACTATGTCTTTAAATCAAAAAACTAAAATGAAAAACATAAACAACCAAGGTGACAGAAAGACTACTAAAAACAATTATAGAGCTGAGTGAAAGTTGACTTATGCAAAATGGGATTTATTGAATGATGCTGCAGAAGAAGGAAGGCTATGTAGTGGCATCCAGGAGGCAGTGACAAAAACAGATTTAGGAATGGCACCTACTGTGCTACAGCACAACAATGACCTCCTTCCTCCAATACATTTGCAGTTCACTAGAATGAGGACTTTTAAAAGCTCATGGAAATGTTAAATTCATGGCAAACAAGCAGCTTGAAATCCAGGCTTTGGAACATGGCCTTTAACAGAATTTCATATTTAAATTGAAATCAGAAAAATATAATCCTGCCCTGTTTGATGTCAAATGCACCAAGTTTAATGGCTCACAACATTGAGAAAGGAAGTCACAAACCAAAAGAGGTTCAAAAATTTTCTTAGAAAAAAAGAGAGAAGACTAGCCTTGAATTTTCAGGAGTGGTCTTCAGTGTTTTGGCCACAGACCTATTGTCAGGGGTCATTTATACATGAAAGCCACAATGTGGGTACAGTGTGGGTCTCAGACTACATTCAACCTATAAACTTATGGCTGGCTTAACTAATATTATTCCTCAGGAGAACAAGTCAGCCAGAAAAGGTATGTGGGAAGAGCCAAGGCATTTTGTGGGAACAATAGTCCAGTTGTTCTGGCCATTGATTATGGTAATTGATGCCCATCTGAACTTCCTGGAGGAGGTGGTGGTAACTGTAGTACATTTCAAGCTGTTGTTTCTCTCTTCAGGAGCATGTAGACCTGGTCACTTCATCTTCACCTTCAGGTCTGGCTTTCTTCAACTGTGCCTGTAGCAGTGATTGTTGTATTAGTTTTTTGCATTGACTCTTGAAGGTTCCAGTTCCTCTATGATTGTATATCAATTTCTGTCTACATTGACATCCTTTGCTAAAATCACAATAGTATTTGAATGGATAAAGTGATGTTAATACATTTAAAATATTCATTAATACAGGCCAGGGCTTTAAGCTCAGCAGGCAGAAACGTCTGCCTGGAAAGTGCTAGGTTGTAACTTTGATCCCTGGTACCTATAAACAAAAGTAATTTAAACTGCAAGGAAAGAAAATCATTTCATTTGTGAAAATGTAAGTTTACAAAATTTATAACTAAATATGTCAAGGGCAAATTAAACATTGTTAATAGTCATATTTAGTATCTAAAGTTGTTGGTTCTAGGGATTGAGGTCAGTTATACAAGAAGCTGCCTGTAGAGCACAAGGTCATGAGTTCAATCCCTCATAAAAAAAAAAAAAAACTCACAGTTGTCAGTGATGCAGTGCTATGAGCACATTTATTGAAACTGATACTTGTTAATTAATAGGCTTAATGTTTCCTTTGTGGTCTATGAAATACCTGCAGATAACATGGCAATTACAGTAAATGATGTACTGTACCCTACAGGATTGCTATTTTCTGAGTTGTTTTTATTTTTGTTTTCCCATATACTTGAAAGTTGAAAATGTTGGCTGATGCTAGCTAGAAAAACTGTGATAATCATTTTTTTCAATTTAGTGATATATTTCCCTATATCCATTAAGAACATTTTATTTGCTACAATTACCCCAAGTCAAATTGATAAACAATTCTTAAAGTTACAGGCAGCTGAGTTAGTTAGAAATACAGGCAACCATACCATGATATAGTGGAATGAAATTCCTGAACTTCTATGTCTGGTATGAGTTTGTGTTCGCTAAAGTGCAAGAATGAATTTTAGGAACAACAGAGTTGAAGAGCAGAATATATTTATTGAGAGATAGAAAGTGAAAGTATTTTGCTCTAAATAGGATATTTTGGAATTGGGATGTGGAACCAGGGGACTTTTACCTTGAAGTCACTTTCCTCTCCCCTATTCAACCTACCTGTGGCCAGAAAAGAATCTCAATCAGCTACTTGCATATCAGCAATGCCACCTAATTAATTAAGCACCACCCAAGTCAAAAACTATATGTATGCCCCCCACATATTTCCAGAAGAAAAAGCCAGACCCCCAGTGGTCATGGGGTTCTCCCCATATTCTTAGAATAAAGGCCATTTTGACTTTGTATCCTCTTTTTTACTACACCAAAAATTCTATCTGAAAGCTTCTATCTGAGAAAAACAGGAGGGATTCTGAGCTTGTAGCAAAAGACTGTGTCTTTTCTAGAGACCTTATGGAATAAAATCATGTGATGAGATAGGTTTAAAGTGGGTTAGATTACTGAGATTACTGAGGAGTTAAATTAGCACAATAGAGAAGCAGAATATCAGAAATATGAAAGTGGCCTTTTATTTAAAGAATGTGGAGAGGAGCTCACAGCCACCAAGGGTTTGGCTCCCCCCCTCACACTGACTATGGGTTTATGGGGTATATGTGACTTTTGACTGGATGTGGTGCTTGGAGGGGACATTGATGTCATGCTAGGAGCTGATGGGAATTTTCTTTAGGCCCCTGGGAAAGCAAGAGGAAGTTGTATTCAAGGATAAAAGAGGAAGTGGCCATATGACTAAGAATCCCTGATTTCACATTCTTCTACCTTGAACTACAACCATGAGGTCCTGTAATTGTTTGACGGGCAAAGCTCTTTCAAGTACATCCTTTGGTTTGAATGAAGAAATCAAAACAAAGAATTTTTGCTATCTGTCTTTCTCCATGGCTGTTGGTAAACCATTCATAAGAAATATTTTGAGTCAATTCCTTAATGCATTGTCAATACCATAACCAAAATTACAGATCAGTTCAGTTTCAGAAAAAGAAGCAGCACTTAAAAGCAGGGTTAAAGCCTTCAATGCAAGTATTCATGGCATGGTGAGATCAACTATGTGTGATACAAACAATTACTGATTTCTCTGACTTCAAGAAAGAGAAACATTTATACTGATATTGTTATCCTGAAATGAATCTCCCGGTCTAAAATGTCTGATATTAGGTTTTTGTCCTGTAAAGTCAAAGAATGAATTTTAGGAACAACAGAGATTAAGAGAAGATTATACTTATTCAGAGAAAAAAAGCTGCCTGAGAGAGAGAAGGTATCCTGAGCAGGTTGCCAAACACTGTCCATTCTAGGGACCTTTAGAGAGTAAAATCATGTGGTAAAGTGAGTTTAAGGTGGGGAAAACTAGGAACTCACAATGCTGATGGGCATAAGATGGGACAGAGTTATGGTAGCCAATAAGATTATAAGTTTAGGTAAAGTTGATTTAATTGGGAACAAAGGGGGAAGGGAGTGACATAGAAAGCAGGCATTCTTAGGCAGCTGTGTCTCTTCCCTTAGGGGTTTGGGAGGGTGAGTCCTGAGTTCCTCAGGATGATAGGAACTATTTAGAATGTCAATCTTTAGGATAAGGATACATTTCTTTAAATGGTGACTCCTGACTTCCTCAGAGTACTAGGGAACTATTTAGAATATCAATCCTTAGGATATGGATGAATTTGCTTATCATTTGTCTTGAGCCTTGGCCCATAGAGGTGTCAGTCTACGCCATAGTTGCAAGGTATCTGGTCTCCTGCATGGGCTCCTTGGGGGACCTAGCCATGTCTCATGCCAATAGTATTTAAATGACTCAGGACCTTGTTAACAGCACTGTTTAGAAAATTGAGTACAGATGTCTTGTGCTCTGGGTGAATGTTCTGGGGATGACAGTGTGCAATGTATATACCATTGTTGCCCCCTGATTGACATGTTTTGGAATTTAATTTTAGTTGATGTGTTCTTTTTTCCTTGAAATCAAATGGATTTGAAAATTAAAAGCCTGAGGAAAGCTCTTTAGTACAAACACTCCTCTGTCGAGCTGAGATCACCACTGTAGAAGAATGGCAGCTCCAGAAGTCTCTGCAATACAGTCTATTATTTGGGATCCTCTCTTGCAGAGAGGGGCTCCTTTCTCTGTTTATTCTTGACTCAGAAGGAGGGCAGTAGAGCAGGAGTCAATCAGTGATGAAGGGGCAGGCTATATGAACTGTCCAATCAGGTGGGCCACTGCTGGCTGTGACTTCTGTCTGTTCTGGTGTCTCAGCATGATTTACCTGTTCTGAGTACAATAGTGGTAGCAAAATGCTTGCTGGATCTCATTTAGTACTTTTGATGTCCTGTGGCCTGCTTGGCAAAGAACCTGAGAGATCGTGTAGCCATGGAATGGTGAGGTTGTGGATAGGTGCCCAGAAATAGCGCGGATTGGGCAAAATCAGTTACAAGTGTTTAGGAGTAGTTCCAGTGTCTGGAGCCTCAGGTATTCAGTTAGCTTCAGCTCCTGAGGTCCTCCAGCTTTGGCCATGGGTCATTCACTATTCCTTTTGCCTCTTGCTGTTAGCAAGGGTAATTTGGGGTCCCCAGAACCCTGGCTTCACTATGACAGCAGCAGACTCAAGTATCATGTTTGAAATTCACTGCTAGCCTGTAAGTCCACCATCTTAGTCATTGGGCGGAGCTTGGGAAGACCCTGACTATGATGCTTTTGTAGCTTGTAGAGCAGTAATGATCTAGGTCTATGCTCTCTTTCTGCAGAGTAACAGATCTGGAATGTCCAGAGTTTATTAATGTATGTAATGCAGGGCCTCATAGCCACAATGGCTCAACTTAAACTTGGGCTTTTTTGTATTTATAGTGATCTCCTAAATTTATAGTATGTTCTCCTATTTCCATCCTCATGACAGGTAGTGACAAAGGTCTGAGAATTCAGAGATATGTAGTACTGTGCCTCAGCAGAGAAAGGCTTCCCAAACAACTGGTGAACTCCTGTGTATTATACAGATCAGTGCAAAATAATTTCTGAACATACTTAATTATTTAGGTGGCACCCTTGCTCACAGACTAGGTTTGTGAGAACAGCCATAGAGTTTTGAAGTCTGAGAAAAATGAAGTAAATATGAAAGTGTTATCAAAGACGGGGTAAAAATTTGTGAAGGACAAATTCCAGAAAGGGCTACTTGTTAAATTCTCATCGAAAAATGCCAAAATTTACACATTTGCATGGTCATATACACGTGATACCCTTCTGAATGGAAAGGAATAGGGGTGTTACCTCTGAATTAAGAGCTGATTTAGTAGCTTGGTTAATAGACAGTTTAAATATGGAAATTCTCTACAATGGACTTATCTAAGTGGTGTAAATGAGAAGCCCTAAATAGAAATTTTGCAGTGATATCGATAGTTAGGCATGAAGGGTTTTCTGCTTAGGATGGATCAGAGGAGTGTGGAAAAGATGTGGAAGTGGCTGACAGGATGCAGGCAGCAAATAGCAGGACATACAACAGAGAGCATCTTCACTGAAAGTCAGGTAGTTCTTAGAGTAAGTGTGAAGTAAAGTTGGGTTCTGATTGCTTCATTGAGGTGATCAACACCAGCTCTGGCAACAATCAGTATTCCACATCCCTGTCCACCCATAATTTTTGTGTTCTGTACTTGAGATCTAATTTGATTATCTCTAATTATGCCCCATTGTCATGAAGCTGAAATTTTCAATTTTTTTGTACCAAGGATCAAATGCATGACCTATGCTTTCCAGGCAGGTGTTCATGACACTGAGCTAAATACGCAACTATGAAAATATTTTCTGTGTGGTATGGACGATATCCACATTGTTTCTGAGAAAGTGTTGAATATTGTTGGAATTTTTCTGTATTGTGTGGCTATAATTTTTTTAAAACTTACCAAAGGTGTGTTATGCAGTCTCTTTTTAAGTTTCACTTTGTCTGTTCCGTGTCTCAATCAGGGTTTTCTATTTTAGACAGCTCTGTAAGTTAGGAAAGCCCCAAATTCAAGGAAGAAATCCTTCACCAGCCTCCCAAGATATATTTCTTATATTTGAATTGAAAGTGATCACTTGGTGACAGTGATGTTTAATTTACAGCTTGGGCCTGGTTTCATTTTATATACATATTTTTAAAATACAGCTGTTTTCCACTAACACTTGAGTTATTATTTATATACCATATTTGATGTTATTTATGTTTTGTTCTATGAAACCAAATTCATGTTTCAAAATGCTGCTTAAGTATATTAAGAACAAAGTACTCATTGGCCTAAATCAGATTTGAATAGACATCATCTGTAGTCTATCAAAGTGATTACTGAGATTTTTTATTTAATTTTGAAATTGGTAAAATAGAACAGAACAACGCAGCTTAAGGTCAACTAAGATCACACAGTGAAATTGGTACACAACTTCACAACAGGTTACTGAGATAACAGTAATAGGTATCACAGTATATTTTGTTATCTTTATCCTAGTTGTTATTTAATCACATATATCAAAATGAGATGAAATGCAGAACATTATAGAACTTATCCAAACAGAATATTGAATAGAGCTGTACCATCAATCAGAATAGAGTGAAACAATAATAAAAACGTTTTCCTTCAAGGAGATAGTAGAAGGAAGTCCCCCTTATTTGCTATGGTCTACTTCCCAGGAGATGCTCAGATTTCTGGTTCCCATTTGCTAATGTGGGGTGACAGGAGAAGAGGGGTAGGGAAGTGGGATGTTTGATTCTAGGTGGTGCATCAGTAGGTTCAGTGTTGCTTACTATGGAGACAGGCTGGTTGTTTGGTTTCACAGCGCCCTAAGTTCCAACATAGAACGGATCTTAGGAGCTGCTGCTGGTTATCCCCCTGGAAGGGCTGCAGTTTTCCAGACTGCCACCACTGACTAGGGAGGGGAGGTGATTGCTTGGCTTCCAAGGCAATTGATGAGACATTTATCTGCCTCTGCGCTTTGTGGTTGCTGGTCCTGCAGGCTTCTCACTGTGAGCTCTGCTTTAGAGAAAGAGCACAGGGAATCTTGCCATGACTCAACACAAGAATCAGTGCTCCTATTTGGCTGTTATATTAGCAGTGAGTTGCAATCTAGTATCAAATTTGCTGTCTTCAAAAATGTATATAGACACAAAATTAACGACCAAGACATAGATTTAAATTTGAACAAATCAGTCTTCATTCAGCTGTTTTGTTTGGCTTTATTTGTTGAGTTTAGTTTTGTTTTATTGAGACAAGCTTTCTGTATGTATATCAGCTGGATTTGAACACCCTATCGAGCCTAGAATTGGCCTGACCTCACTGATGCCTTCCTGTCTCGCCTTTTGAGTGCTGGGATTATAGATATGCACCACCACACTTTGCTTTTGATTCAGATTTGTAGGAGAGAATTTAAGATATCGCAAACCTGGGGTCTCAAGCTTCCTTTGAGAAATATATGTATGATCCTTTAGGAGGCGGTGATCTTTGAGGATGTGGTTGTGAACTTCAGCAATGAGGAGTGGAGTTTGCTGAGTCCATCCCAAAAGAACCTCTACAGAGATGTGATGGGTGAAATCTTTAGGAACATGGCTGCAATAGGTAAGGATGAAATCTTTTTTGGCACTCATGCTTTCAGAATATTGTTTGTTGCTCATTAGTGCTGTTTTGTTAAAAAGAATATGAAAATATTTTTAAAACTAGCTCAGACCTGGACACATTATATCATAAATTTAAACAAAATCTATTAATTTGTATGTATTACTCAACTGAGTCCTGGTATTTCTATGTCTACAATTCAGGAGGACTTGGGGATATCCAGGAAGCTGAAAAAGAATGCAAAATTTACTGGAGATACTTAAGGTAATTCACACTCACAAGGAGAGGAATGTTCTTGAGTAATTAGTGAGTCAGCAGAAAAATGACCACCAAAGAAATGAGGCACCATTCAATTTAATGTCAGTAATATTCTCCAAAGATGTATAAGCTAGTGTATATATGAGGGAATTAAATCATGAAAATGTATGACATTGCATATAGATCTGTACGAAAGGCATGCACTTTGAGATATGACATTCTCCCTTCAGTTGTTCTACCCATATATACATGTGAATACAACACTTTCATTATCTAACAATTGCTAAGATTGCAATAGAATGTGAAATAAAACTGAGTGCTCATGTTTCCAAGCCATGCTCTAGACAATCGGCGATTCTGACTAATATTCTTAGTAGGCTGGTGGAATGTTAGTGCACTCATTTTGAATATCAGTATGCAGTTGTCTCTAGAAATTGATCCCCTCATACTTGTCCTGGATATTTTTAAAATCTCAAAATCTGCATAAAATACTGATACATGCTTAGTCATATACAAAGCAGATCAAGTTATGACAGATCAGGACTTGAAGCTTATCTATCTATCACTGGATTTGTGGAGAAGGAAAATTTTAATAGACTCTCTGTGATTTTACATTCTTGTAAACCTAGCACACTAGGGTTTGCAAATCCTTTTGCAGAATGGCAATTTCAAGTTCAAACTTCACAGCTTAATGATCTATGAAAATCTGTTAAAATTGATTTTTAAAAAGCTATAGATTTATGCTAATATCTGTTGCTCATTCCCAGCCCAGAATGGAAAAAATGTGTTATATAATGTCAAAAAATAAATAATATAATGTCATTTGCCATAAGAATTAGATGGGTCTTTCACCCATCAATTCAGTGAAATAACTCAGCTATAAAACCTAAAAGGTCACTGGCTTTCTTTTAGAGGAGAAACCAAAATACAAAATGTGGAAAGAAATGAAACAGAGTTGTTAGAGAAAAGTAAGACTGACCAGATGGAAAAGGGAACTACAAGTTAAGGACAGAAGGAAGATTGTGATGGGGAAACATATGAGAATAATCTGCATGTGATACATATATGTACCCATTCCCAAAGTGAAGGTAAAGATTATGCATTTCAAAGTACCAACTTTTAAGATTTCCAAATGTGTACCAGTCTTTTGGGAATGGTTGTTTTCAACATATCTTACAAGGCCATTCTGTTGCTTCTTGGTCAGAATTTCTTAGCACGCATTAAAAACAGAACTTGATATTAATGCAGTCATTAAACGGAGACCAATTTCACAGTGAATTTTTCTTTTTTTAAATTTAATATAAGGAAAGATTAAATAAGACAAAATAAGTAGAAATAATACTGCATTCAAAGTGAAAAAAAAACAGTATCAAATAGCAAGATGATGATTACGAATGCTGATCATAGAAATAGTCATGAAATACAAAAGTGAAACATATCAAGTGGGGATTCAAACAATGAGACTGCAAAGAGTTTTGTTCAACTCTCGAAAAAAGCTTAGTAATATGGTTATAAATCCTATGTGTGATTTTTTCTTTCCAGAAATGACAAGCTAGGGAAATCTTATGGACATACATCTTGGAAGCAGTGTAAAGAAGTATTTCTTTGTAATGCAGAAGGTAATGTGAATGTGAAAGAAACAGAAACACACCACGATGTTCAGATCCATGAAAAATATTGCAGTGGAGAGAAACCCTATGTATGTAAGCAATGTGGGAAAGCTTTTACCAGGCCTGGACGTTGTAAGGCACATGAAAGAATTCACACTGGAGAGAAACCATATGTATGTAAGCAAAGTGGGAAAGCTTTTACCAGACCTGAATGTTGTAAGCAACATGAAAGAATTCACACTGGAGATAAACCATATGTATGTAAGCAATGTGGGAAAGCTTTTAACATACGTGCAAGTTATAAGGTTCATGAAAGAATTCACACTGGAGAGAAACCATATGTATGTAAGGAATGTGGGAAAGCTTTTAACACATGGGGATACTGTAAGCAACATGAAAGAATTCACACTGGAGAGAAACCCTACGTATGTAAGCAATGTGGGAAAGCTTTTAACACACGTGCAAATTGTAAGGTTCATGAAAGAATTCACACTGGAGAGAAACCATATGCATGTAAGCAATGTGGGAAAGCTTTTAAAACACAGGGAGATTGTAAGAATCATGAAATAATTCACACTGGAGAGAAACCCTATGTATGTAAGGAATGTGGTAAAGCTTTTACCAGACCTGGATTTTGTAAGGAACATGAAAGAATTCACACTGGAGAGAAACCCTATGTATGTAAGCAATGTGGGAAAGCTTTTAACACATGGGGATACTGTAAGCAACATGAAAGAATTCACACTGGAGAGAAACCATATGTATGTAAGCAATGTGGGAAAGCTTTTAACACATGGGGATACTGTAAGCAACATGAAAGAATTCACACTGGATAGAAACCCTACGTATGTAAGCAATGTGGGAAAGCTTTTAACACACGTGCAAATTGTAAGGTTCATGAAAGAATTCACACTGGAGAGAAACCCTATGTATGTAAGCAATGTGGGAAAGCTTTTACCAGACCTGATCATTGTAAGGAACATGAAAGAATTCACACTGGAGAGAAACCATATGTATGTAAGCAATGTGGGAAAGCTTTTAACACATGGGGATACTGTAAGCAACATGAAAGAATTCACACTGGAGAGAAACTATATGCATGTAAGCAATGTGGGAAAGCTTTGAACACACGTGCAGATTGTAAGGTTCATGAAAGAACTCACACTGGAGAGAAACCCTATGTATGTAAGCAATGTGGGAAAGCTTTTACCAGACCTGGACGTTGTAAGGAACATGAAAGAATTCACACTGGAGAGAAACCATATGTATGTAAGCAATGTGGGAAAGCTTTTAACACACGTGCAAATTGTAAGGTTCATGAAAGAATTCACACTGGAGAGAAACCATATGTGTGTAAGCAATGTGGGAAAGCTTTTAACACACGTGCAAATTGTAAGGTTCATGAAAGAATTCACACTGGAGAGAAACCATATGTGTGTAATCAATGTGGGAAAGCTTTTAAAACACAGGGAAATTGTAAGAAACATGAAAGTTCACATTCAATATAAAACCAGTGTATATAGGCATCATGAGAATGGTTTCAGCAGAGGTATATATTGCATAATGCATGAAAATCTTCACACTGGGCAGAAAACTTACATATGTTAGGAATGTGGGAAAGGTTTCTGCAGAAATGCTCATTGTCCAATACATTATAAAATTTGCATGGTTGAGAAACCCTGTCTGTATGTGAAGAATGTGGGAAAGCTTTCACCACACATGGATTTTGTAAAATACATCTATGACTTCACACTGGTGAGAAAGCCTATGTGTATAACAATGTGGCAAAGCTTTTACTGCATATAGTCATTGCAAAACACATGAAAAAATTCACACTGGGAAGAACCACTGGCTATGTAAGCAAGTGGAGACACTTTCAGCAGCCAGATTGTAAGGGAAATACATGAAAAAAACTCACACAAGAGATAAACCCTTTGTGTTATGGGAATACTCTCAGCATACTTGATCATTGTTACATATCTGAAAGAGCTCACTAGGCAGAGATGATATGTGGATTACCAATGTGAGAAATATAGCAATCCATGTTTCTTGTTAAATACATAGAAAAAGCATGACTGTTCAGACAGTTTAGATCTAAGTTTACTTTAAAAATCCCAAGGAGACCTGAAGAAATAATCGATACAGAAGTTAGATGTCAATATTTCTTCACAAATATTCCAGAAATGACAAATCTGTGGTGGGGCTCTCCTTAGGTGCACATGTTGTATGGTTTTCAGTTAATCACTTGTACCTCTCTAGATTTATTAATCTAGATGTTTTTGTGCTTCAACATGGCATCTTGTAATTAAACATGCTAAACTGAAATGGGCTTTTCACTTTCAAGTATGGATAGTGCCTCCATACTTAATATTTTGTCTTTAGAAGTTAAATTTTGTATTTTCTGAATTGTAATGTTGTTTATTTAAAGAGAAAAAAAGTGTAGAAATAATACAGAATTTCAGAAAAATAAACCATAAGAAATCACTAGACGATTAGTATTATATTGTCATCTTACAAGTAGTTGTTCAAGTTACAAATTTAAAGCATACAAAGTGATATTCAAATAATGACACTGTCACGGTTCACCTCAATGATCCACCAAAAAGTTATTAATATGCCTATCTGTCCTACACACTTTTTTTTCTTAAAGAGGGTAAGATTAAACATAGCAAAACAGAGCAAAACAATTCATAAGGAAACAAGTTAAGGAAACACAGATTTCAAAGCAAGTCCACTGGAAATGTTCACTGTCTATTTTACTGTCTCTAGTTTTTTTCCAAATAGTTGTTCCCATCCTCACACACATTGAATATATACTGAATATTACAGAACTAATAAAAAAATTACAGGATGATGCAAGCTTTTTTGATCTTCAAGACTGATTTGGGGGAAGTCGATAATGACTACCATAATGTCTCATGGTCTTTGTAGTAGCTGTCTTTATCTTTATGTATGCTGAAATGGAACATAAGAGACTAGACTAATATCACTCTGAACAGTGAATAATAGTATCCTGAGAAGGAGAAAGGTGAGGAATTGCCTAAAAAAAGAAGGCAGAGGACATAGTTAAAAGTGTATCAGGATTTAAAAGCTACAGTAGTCTTGTTGCTCTGTATAGTTTGGTTATATTTTGTTCTGGTCTGTCTACTCATATTAGATTTGAGGGCACAGAGAGATAACCCAAAAATAGCAGGTTATACCATGGTAATTATCCTTAATTTCCTATTAACTAAAACTGAATCCCTATATTACTTACATTGTCTTCTATGACTGATCTTCTTTGAAGCTGGATTGTTTCAATGTTATTTGGCCTTGACTGATTTTATTCACATTTGATATGCTTGCTGGTATCAAGTTCAAGAGCAGAGGCAACTACTCTGAAGATGACAAGGTGTAAAAGATATCCATTGGTGGGCTGGGGATTTAGCTCAGTGGCTTAAGGCACCTGCCTGTCAAGTGTGAGGTCATGAGTTTGCTCTCCAGAGCCAAAAAAATAAATAAATAAAAGATATCCATTCCAGGTTTGATTATTTGTTTAATTAAAGAGAAGAAAGGAAATAAAAAACAAAGCAGTAAAAGGGTACAAGTAATACAGAATTTCAAGAAAAAATACAGTAAGAAATCACTAGTTAATAGGTTACATATTGTCATTGCTAGGGTTATTTCCAAAAGATGAAAAATATTAACAAAAGATGAGAAACATAAAATAAAAAGTGGCCTTTATTCTGAGAACACGGAGAGAGATGACAGGCACCCCCACCGCTGGCGTCCAGTGATCTCTCTGTCGGACACGTGGCATGGGGGACTGTAAATAGGCTTGGTTTGGGGTGGAACCTAAGGCGGGCATTAGGGATACACAGGTAGTCCATTGGTCTTAGGTTTGGCACCCTATGTAAATTTCCATGGATGGGAAGATGGCATCACAGGTAACTTCCTAGGGGCAGGGGAGATGGGGCTTCCTGCTTCCGGTTGTGGCTTTCCTGGCTACAGTGTCCTATCTGGGCCAAAACCCTTTCAGTCATCTTAGAAACAGTTGTCCAAATTATAAAATTAAAGCATATAAAGTGGACATTCATACAGTGAGATTGCAGAAGGTTCTGTTCAGTGATCCAACAAAAGCTCAGTAATATGATTTTCCATCCTACACACTCAAACATGCAGTTATATCCCTTAGACCACCTTCCTTTCCTCTCTTTTTTACAATAACAGTTACACGTTTTGAGTTTTTTTACTCCCACAGTTATTATTACATTTTTTTGAAGAGAATAAATCCTAACATGACTAAATAAAACAGAGACAGAAAAGAAGGATGGGCATAGTACATGATGCAAAAATAGAATATCAGATGATCAAAAATGGTTACCATGGTGCCTCTAGCTATTTTTAAAAAGAGTTGCTATATCATCAGGTACAATAGAATTGATCAAAACCGTACAGAACAAGATGAAAAAAACCTACACTGGAAACCTTGCAAGACTTCAAAAGAAGATAATAGTCAAACTATAATGGGTCATCATAATAAATCTTATGGCCTTCAAAGTGGTTGTCTATATGCTCAAACTTGATATTATCAAACAAAATAGAATATAGTAAAATCAGACAGAACAAGATGTGGAGAGCAATACTGGGGTTCAAATCAGGTTAATAGGAAAACTAATAGTTACTGTAATATATCCCGCTATTTTTAAATTTAGTTTTCCCTTAATTGAAAAAAATAAAAAAGTTTAATTTAAAAAAAGGGTGGAGATTGAGATAAAAGAGGATATTGTAATAGAACAACACTGGTCAGAATGGAACAATTTAAGCATAATTGTGTTTCACTCCCAGATAATCTAACATAATAGTAGTCACCATAGTGCCTCATTCCTTGAATTATTTGAGTATAACTTCGTATACAATAGCATCAAACATATCAAGACAGTGTGAAACCATTCAACAGAATGAAAGAATTACAGGGTATTTAGAACCAGTTAACAGAAAATGAACAATGGTTTCTATATTATCTCCTTGCCTATAAAATTTTTCTTTATACTATCACATATAGTAAAATATAGTAAGATACAACATGTTAAAACCAGTGGAAACAGTTTGTTAGAGAGGGACCATTCTTGCACCACTGAGATTGAGTCCAGTGTTGATCATGTTGGTTAATTTTGAATATGCTGGTGAGATAACATTGCAAACATTTAGCTGAACACTTTTGTTTATGTTTGGTAGGAATATTAGACAACAGAGTGTTTTCATTTATATTATTTTTAACACATTATTGTCTGGTTTCATTCTCAGGATAACTTTAACTTTGTCACTTAAAAGAAGTTGGTGGTGGGTTTTTCTTCAACTTCATCAAAGAACTGAAAAAAAAATCAGTATTTATTCTTTATTATATACTGGATAAAATTCACCAGTGCACTTTTTGTATCCCAGCTTTGTTGTTGTTATTAAGAAGCTGTGATTTTTACCCATTGCCTGTGCTCCTTATTGCTCTGTTCATAAGACTGTTTCCTTCTGATGCATGTGGCTGGGGACATCAATGGACACCACATATCCATTAAGGGTCACATCTCATTTTACTTATGAATGCTTCCATTTATATTGTATCTTCAAACTATCTCTATAATATATAATTTTGTGAGTAACTCCTTTCAGTTACTCAGTTTTTAATGCACACTCTTGCAGGGTTTGGTTAATGCTGGAGGAAACTGGGGCTGGTGAGGGCCTGGTCTCTTATTTAAGGCTTCATACCCTGACCTGCCTGCAGTGTCCCCATCTCCTGACCTGCTCCCTGTAAACACCTGTCATGCTCCATAACTATGGTGAGTCCACATGTGGCAGTTCAGATCTGCACCTGGGTGGAAAACATTCAGTCAAGTTGGGCTCTGTAACAGACTGACCTCATACAGAGCTCCCCTGAGTGAGAGACGAGGCCTCAGGCATGTAGGGAAGAGCTCTGGAACCATTCCAGCTCTCTCCTGTGCAGCGTACAGTGTGTGATGCTTTCCTGAGAACTTACTGATGGATGAGGAGGCCTGCACCAGGCTGTTTTAAGCCATGGTGTCCTACACCTCTGCCTGGACCATCTCTCTGACTTTAGATCTCCACATAGATCTGAGCAGACTCAGTCTTCCTCTACCAGGCTCTAACTCTATGCTGAGGTTTCAGGTGAAAAATCTGAGATCCTCAAATTAATCTTATATATATTTAACCTGGAAATTCCACTTCTAAGAGTCAGTATAAAAATGAGATTGACAGACACTGCATTCTCTTCTTAATCAGTTAAGATGTAAACTGTTAGAAACCATGAATGTTCCACAGCACAGCTGCTGTGTTAATTATAAATTACAGCCACTGAAAATGCTGAAAGAGGGCCATGTCCTAAGCCATGTCCCTGATCTTTCCTGAGATTGAAGAGAGCTTGTGTCCTGGCTCTCCACCCAGCAGTGAAGAGACACAGGCCTGCACAGCAGGTGAGGACAGGAGAGAGGAGCTGGTCAATGGCAGACCTCTCATCCTGGGAAGGATGCCTTTTTGGTTGTTCTATTTTATTTTCCATTGCATTAGTTATAGTGCTCCACTCAATATTACTTCTCTTCTGTTCAATTCACTTAAGAATAAATAGTTGGTATTTTCTTGAATAGGTGAGTGGATTTGGATGACTTAATATTCTTTTATATGTAATGTAGGATACGCATATAGAAGAACATTAAAGCTTCACTTTATAATTATATAAAATAAGGAGTCTTTTTATTCAGAAAGGCAACACATCATTCATGACTAACTTTTAAACCCCCAACACATGAAGCCATGCAAATCCCGCTGTGGTGGGTGTCCTGCCCTCCCTACCTGAGAAGTTACTGTGCTCATCTGTGTCTGGTAGAGGACACCCAGAATCTTCTTCAGAGTCTCTTTTACCAGCAGGAAGGGCGTGAATCTTCCTGTGCTGAGGTCAAGCAGGGAGTGTGCAGCATGCAGAGGAGCCAGCAACTCCTGAATTACACACACTTCCACCACTGGAAGTGCTGCAGCCCTGCAGGGCCAATAAGGCAGAGCCATGAGGGTGCACCAAATACTCTGCCACCTCAGCCCCAGGGGCCTCAACTCATGGGTCCTGGCCTCAGCCTTCCACCAGGCTCCAGGCTCTGCTATGGATTAGACATTCATAGTGGGCCAGACACACCATCAGTGCCTTGGGGCAAAGTCCATTTTCCACAGTGACACTTCCATTCTGCAAATTTTGATCCTTTCCTTTCTAAATGAGGCTGAGGCATTGGAGACAAAACCCCACACATTGGCATTATTTTTGTTTTTCTTTCTTTTCCTCCTCCTCCTCCTCCTCCTCCTCCTCCTCCTCCTCCTCCTCCTCCACCTGCTCCTACTATTTCTTCTTCTTCTTCTTCTTCTTTTTCTTCTTCTTCTTCTTCTTCTTCTTCTTCTTCTTCTTCTTCTTCTTCTTCTTCTTCTTCTTCTTCTTCTTCTTCTTCTTCTTCTTCGTCTTCCTCTTCGTCTTCATCTTTGTCTTCTTCTTGGTTTCTTTGATGCTTCAAATACATATTTAGAGGTGCGTTTTGCCAAAAAACTTTCCTTGTCTTTTCACACCCCAGTTAACTGAAGTTTTTACAGATTTTTGCTGCAGTTCACACCCTATGTGTTTGAACACTCAGAATCCATTCTGCAGCTTAGTAGAATGAGTGAAACAAAGCAGAAACTGAACTTGGGGATGTTACTGTGCCTTCCAACACTCCGACTCATATCTTTTTCCCTCAAGAATATGGGCTTCAGTAGCAGCTGATTCTGCCACAGACAAAATGAGTTTCCTGCATGTATATCACACAATCTCAATTCCTCTCAAGCACATTGTATCAGGTTTCTTATGGCCAAACTTGAAGAATTATTTCCAGTACATGAGAGGCTGACACTTGTCCTGAAATCATGATGGAACTTTTTAAACACATAGTCTGATCTACACATAGTCTGGGGACAGAAGCTAAGAGAGGCAGAGATGGCTGTCACAGATACAAACACCTCAAAATTGTCAATCAACAGCAGTAACAAGGGGGAACCAAGTTGCTGAGCTTTCATAATTGGGTGATGGAATCATGTGCTGGATTGTGCCCTGGGTTTACTGAGGCACTTCAGTAAATCTAGGTTACTGCCTCGATCCCCCTTCCTTCAGTGCAACACAAACAGAAAGTCATGCACATGCATCATTTATTTGCAATTTTTCTATTGCAGTTACAGATCCTTTATTCCTGAGAGTCTACATCTCTGCCATAGCAGACCCACCAAGGGGCATTACCATCATGTCTTGTAAAGGATCAGTTTATTTATACAAAATGCAGAGTGGTGTTCTCAGACTTGATGTTCCAGACTTGTGCATTTTCAGTCATTTCTTGAAGGGAAGCTAAACGATTTAGTTTGAGTACACTTCAAGTGTGTTGCTGTGCTTCAGTGTGACATCCTTGCTGCCAGACCTGATGAAGGCAATAAATAGAATCTGCGGGAGGTTTAGATCCAGAGGAACACACTTTGCACAGCTGTGTCAGGCAGGGCTGCCCCTCACCTGGCCACCCAGGCATCCAAATGCCATTTCCCAGTGCTGTCCCTGGCTTTGGGAGGCACTGGATTGCTGTGGAGATGCCCAGTGCACTGGCTGGCCCAGGGAAAACATTTTCATGCCATGAGTTTATCATCCTTAATCCTGAAGCTCTGTGGCCCTGGGGCCAGGGCAAGGTTCCCCCCAGCTGCAGTGAACAGCATCCTCCAGACAACTCTTCTGTGCACACTCTACGTGGAGGCTAGCAAGGTTCCCAGTTCATTCCTGCTTCAAAGAGTAATGTGAATCAAATTCTTGAATATTTGTGCAACATTCTGTGTGGGAGAAAACTCTATTCTTAGTCCTAAGAGTTCTAGGGAAGGCTGTTTAGAGCTTGGATGGGAGCTACGAGATTGGGCTGTGCTCTGCCCCCCATGTCCTTCCCGTTGTTGTTCAGCATCTGCCTTAAAATGTGTCAGTGGTTGGGGAAACAGCACATTTCAGGGATGTGTGCCTGCATGTATCAGGTTTAGGAGGCTCAGTGTTTTGTGTGCTTGTTGGCCCTGGTGATTCCCTTTGAGTTAGAAGAATTTATCATTTCCCTCACAAAATGGACTCATGAGACCTCTTTCATACTTGTAATAAAAACCATCTATCTGACTACTGGTTGTAAAGAAAGGTTTCCTGTTGTGATTTTTGCATTATTGTCATTTTTCAAATGCAATGAATCAGCCATTTGTAGCTCCCTTTATATCACTGAAATCATGGAAAACATTTTCTGACATGAAAAGGTGTGTACATACACAATGGTCTCTACATTTTGCCTATAGACTTTGTCTATCTGTGGTTTTGTCTTCTGTCAAACAGCAATAGCATCCAGTCTCCTCCAGGAATGTTTGGCCAAACAGAATCTGATGCACTGATATGAAAAACCCAGTTTAGTAAATCACAGTGAGAGAAAGGTCAGCGGTGGGTGGGGACTAGCAGGAGAGACCAGGGGTATGGATGGGTCCAATACTGAGCAGAAAGCTGGAACTACACAGATGTACAGGTTTAGATTGTGCCAATTGACAATGTGCTTACCTGTGACTCAACTGAACATGTGGAAACTAATGAAATCTTAACTTAAAATTAAATTATCTTAGAATTTAATGTTTCTAAGAACTATAGTTTTAAGATTAGAAATGAAAACTGAGAAAAATAGAAGAGGCAAAGTGAACGGGAAATGAAGGGCTGGCACTTTGCAAGACTTCAGCCCTAAGTGGAGCTGAGGACACCTGCCATGGAGCCAGTGACAGACATGCCTTGGAATTCCACCAGACTGGGTATCTGACCTTGATTTTCAGATTGATCCCAGAGCTGGTTAGGTCATTGGAGGTGAGGCTGGCACAAGATCTATAAGGGGACCTTGAGCTCAGTCCGGTATCAGCCCTGCCTTAGAAAAATCCCCAACTGTCCTTGCTCCTTTAAAGCCCCATAGCCTCCCAGGGCCTGTCAGGGACAGCTCGGTGCACTAATGCACCCCAGGAAAACTTCCTATTTTGCCTCACTCCACTCACTTCTGCATACCTCTGTGTTGCAGGAGGCCCCATGTCTGACAGTCCTTCTCCCTCTAAAGTGTCCCATGTCCTCCTCAGAAACCAACAGACCCAGGCCAATTCCTTCTCACTGTAGTTCTCATTTTCAGTGAGCTAGGCTTGGCCCAACTCAATCAGATTTCGTTGGGCTGGTTGTCCCACCTTCCTCAGCAGCACCTGCCAGGAGCCAAGAAGGGAAACTCTGATCCTGAGGAGGACAGTTGTAAGCAGCACTACAGGTCTGGCCTCCCTCCCAAAGTGCCCTCCCAGTGTATCCTGTGCACTAACCATAATCAGCCCTCACTTGATGACAGAGTTCCCTGGATAGTGCTGTGACCACCTGTCCTCCACTCTTCAGGAAGCCTAAAATGCAACTCCCTTTATCCCCCTTGTGGCATATTGCCTCTGTGAGAAAGAGAGTGCAATCTGCAGTGTTACTTTAATCATGGGGGCTCAACAGGGTGCTGCTCTATAACTATCTGAAAAGTGAGTGGACAGTGGGAGTGCTCCCTGCCTGCCTTTCCTCCACCTTCAGTTGATATATGGATGCATCGCCCCACTCTGTGTGCCTTCACTTGTCTCTCCTTCCCCTATTTTATGTTCATGTGTACAGAGGCCAAGAATTAGGGACACTCACAGTAAGGTGGGTGGTACCTGGTCAGTTCTCCAGGGTGACTGTGTGGCCTTCACAATATGGAAGCACAAGAGACCAGCTTTTGCATCTGCTCTGGTCATTGCATCATGGTCAATGCCTGATACATTGATGATTTAAGGCACCCACCAGCTCCCTCCATGACGTCTGTGTGGAACTGGGTCATCTGGCATCACCCAGAGATTCTTGCTCTGGATACCATGGTAGCACAGGGAATGACTGCCCACTGTCCTTCAGAGTGAAGACAACTGCTCCACCCAAGTGATGGATCCTTGGCAAGAGGCAAAGCTTTCCCATGGCAAAGGAAAAACCACAATGAATCCAAGGTTCCCGGTCTGAGCAGACCTAGTTTTAGACCCACTCCTCCTTCCTACTTCCCTTGTCAACTTAGACAAGACACCATGCCTCTCAGTTCCTTTCCAGTGTGTCCCCCGGAACTATGGCATCTGCTTCCTAGGGACATCATCAGAGGTGAGAGATGAAACTTTTAAACCTTGTGGTCTGGTGTCATGTGTACACAGGATACAGAATTAGAGGTCACTTCCATGAAGGGGTGGAAGGGAGGTGAACACAGTGCACACAGGCCTGGTTCCTGCTGTATGGTGGTGGAGATTACACTCACCTCCTGGACATGTTTCCCTGGTGGCATCATGAGGGGCAGAAGTTCATTAGATCAGCCATCATTATGTTCCCTAAGCATCTCAATTTCTTCTATGTACTGGTGTTGTGGCCTCAAGTCAGGACTTCACACAGGCTAAGAAAGCACTATGGATGCAGATGCACCCTCAAAACCTACCAGCACTGTGGCTATATTTGTGAGTCAGCACACCCACGGCAAGGGTGCTCAACTGCTGACAGCTAACCTTCTGATGGCCACCTCCTGAGTAGCTCATTCCTTGAGCGTGGTTTGTTCTGGTTTGTGTTAGCCAGGCTGAAATTGAGCCCATGTCCTCAGGCATGGTAGGCAAGTGCTCTGTCTTGAGCTCTCTCTCCAATTCCTTACGTGTTCTTAATAACACAACATGGCAGATGTAATTTGGATGTGACTATCAAGGTTCACTCATAAAATGACTGTGACCAACCTCCTGCTCTCTCCCTTCTCTGTTCTTCCTTCCTTCCTCTCTGTTTCATTCTGTCTTCCTCTCTAAATCTCTGACTATCTCTGCATTTTCCCTGAGGAGAGGCTGACTCTTTGCAGAGAAAAAGGTTAACAGACAGAGGAGACATCAGTCCTCCAACCTAACTGAATTCCTGCCTGTCAGCAAGAGAGAGAGCCTGAGAACAGATTCTGCTACAGCAGTGTTTCCACTGAGTCTGCAGCCTGGTCAGGAGAAAATATGGTGGATCCTGCAGCAGCACCTCCTGAATTCCTGACCCATAGAACCTGAGAGAACTGAAGTTTACATGTTGTACCTAAATTTGCAGCCATGCAATCATCAGTGGTCACTGGTGCGCTACAGCAGATGTGAGGTTCTTCCCCACCCCTGTCCCTCGCCTATTTCTCCCCTCCCTTATTCTCACCAGGCCTTCTGTTCTCCCTTCTCATCTCTTTCCTGACTAAAAAAAAATTGACTTTGAATCTCTAAATGGTTGGTCCTCTATTCTGCCACGCAGACTCAACTCTGTACAGCATTAGGGCCTGTATGTCTCTGGTTTAGGCATCAGTTCCATCTCAGTGAGGCTGTTCAGATGCCCCCAGGTAGTGACCTTTACCTCTGTGTGCCCTTGCTTTATTGGGATATAGCTCTGGGTCTTCTCTTCCACTACATTCTGCAGTGATTTGTCCCTCTCCTCCAACCTTCCAGCTTCTGGGTGGCTAGTGACATATTGTCCTGTTCTGTGTTGGTGCCAGCCTAGTTCAGCCCAGGAATAAGGTGAGAATTTGAGGCATGTAGATTGAATGAATCATATCACTTTTCCTTTGAGCTACCCAGTGGGTGCCCATGGCATCACTGTTTGTTCGTGTGTGTGTGTGTGTGTGTGTGTGTGTGTGTGTGTGCATGTGTGTGTATATCCCTTGGGATGCTGCTTGAAATCAGTCCTATATATTTAGGCTCAGGTCCCAGGAGCTTGGGGGCTGCTTTTCTAATGCCTATGGGAGTGGGATGGGTCCTGTGCTAAGAAGTTTTTCTCTTTTGGACTTCTCCCCCATCCTCTTTACTCTGCCCATGTCCTGTGCCTTCGTCCTGGCATTGTCCCTCTCTGGGCACTGGTTGTGAAATGTCCATTGGGAATGAAATAACACACATAGTCCTTTACTGAGGAGATTCTAGCATGCTTCGGGGTGAGGCACTAGAGTGTCTCGTGGGGTTCTCTTCACCTGGGCACTGTCCCCATCTACACATGCCTGTAATTTGATACCATCCCTCCTAAGACCATCATCTTTGGGTTACCTCACGTTGTCATTGTCACATGCAGTCCTTTGGGCAGGGCAAAGCCTGGACTTAGAACTCACCACTCACTGTCACTGATGCCTTGCCCCAAGCCTAAGACACATTATAGGCCTAATTGGTTCAAAGACCATGGGAAAACTTTCTACCATCCATCAAATACAGGACCTACACCTTAGCTCATACTGGGGCACCCACGTGCTCAGCTATTTCTTTGTGGGAAACCTAGTGGCTGCTGAATCAGTTATCTAAACTCTCCTGCTGCCCAACCCCGAATGGCAGCACAGTGCAGCCAGGACTTGGGTGAATAACTTCAGCCTGGAGCATTTATAGCATGGAGCAACCAATCAGCTGGCCTCTGTGAAGGCTGCAGGGGTTTACACCATGACACAGGAGATCTGTGATTGAAGACTGCACCCCAGGCCTGAGGAGTCATGGAGAGTTCTTGGGTCCCCGCCATCTACCCCAGCCTGGCCAGGAGCCTGGTGGATTCGAGTTCTGGGCTGGTTTTTACTACCTGGAGCCTGATGCCTCTGCTGTTTCCCAGTGCTCATTTCCCCAGCTTGTTTGCCTCGCTGACCATTATGTTTCTTTTCTTATGAACACAGCCCATTCTTCATTGGGCTGTGTTCATGTGTTTTGTTCTTTGAACTACTGGGTAAGAACTAAAACTTATAGGTGGTGACATGCTGAGACTGACTTTCTGTAAATTTACTCTGTCCAGAGAAGAGGACGTGGGCAGCCATATTCATGACATTGCATGGAGATAAACCACAGGGCAATTCAATGGACAAGCTGCCTGTGACACTGCACATTCTATACTGGGTTATAGACTTTCCTTGGAACACACAGTGCCTCACATTTTAATGGTTGTATTACAACTACAATACTTTACTTTTGTGATTGTTTTCATGTTAAGCACTCATAAATTAAAATTAATAATTTATCATTGGAACTATCTAAAGAATAAACATGGGTGTGACACTCCCATGGTGCTGCTCTGTAACAAAATAAAGTGTGTTAGTCTCTTTCGTATGAAATGGATAGGAAATGACCTACACGTAATTAAACATGGAGCACTTTTGATGTGTATATGGCTATAAAGACAGGAACATAATTAACAAAACAAAGAATCATAAGAATTACAAAAAATTCCTGAATTATTTTTGTATGCCCTGCCAAGAATACATGCATGACAAATTAATGCAATCTGTCTGGATTTTCCCTTCTCAGACAAGGTTAGATTAAACAGTTACTTACAGCAGGGTAAGGCAGAGTAGAAACACAACTGCAGTGATATGGAAAAGGTAGGAAAGGTAAATTACAAGGACATAGGATGAGTGGTGACCAGGATATAGTAGGAAGAAAAATAAAAGAATATATATTTGCGTAGTGAGTTGATGAAAATGTTCTGGAAGAGGACACTGGTGAAGGTTTCACAATATGGAGAATGCACTAAATCCTACCAAACTCATCAACTGAAACAAGAATAAACCCTTAAATTTCATTTACAATAATTCTATCACTCACATCCCAGAATAGAATAATAATAAATAGAATGATATGTAAATCTGGAAGAGAGGGGAATGGCAGGTGTGGGTCAAGAGCTGCCTGAAGGTAGAGGTAAAGAGATGACTCCTGCTGTTGAGCCACCAGGAGATCCAGCTCTGCAGCTGGTGAAAAAAGAAAAACATGTGCCTGCTCTTGCTGTGAGGCCACAGTTGGAGGTGGAGCCTGCATGAGCACTGCGGGTGCAAATTCAGCATGCACTGGAATTGCCTCTGCAGTTGCAGGGGAAGGAAACATCACTGACTTTCCAGGGACTTCTCAGGGCCAAACCTTCCCACTGCCTGTCAGAGGCAGCTGTGTGCATGAATACAGCCCAATGAAAGCCTCCCAGACTGCATCCCCAAAATGACTGCTGAGGGGCTCATGTTCCTGGGTCTCCCATCATCTGGACACATTGCTGAGTTCCCTAGCACATTTGCTGCCCTCAGGGCCACAGTCCACATCCCAGGGCTCCTTACCCTGTGACTTAGGCTCCAGGGCCTTAGGAAGCTCCAGATGGTCCATGAGAAGCTTGACTTGGGGATCCACCTTGGAGTTCAGCTCCAGTTAGGAGTCAAGGACAGGAGATGTGGACCTGGGGCCTACAGGGAGGCAGCAGAATGAGACGTCTTGCCTCTCTTCTTACACTACCTACAAAGGTAACCTTAGGGAGGGTGCATGGGGCACTAGCCCAGCAAGTGCAGTATCCTCTCCCACTGTCTCTCAACTACAGTGTGGCACTGTGGACCTTGGGAACCCTGACAGGCTTACAGAATGCTCCATAGGAGGCAGTCTTTGCTTAGTGGCATGACACCACTCCCTTCTTCAGAGAAGCCTGACACAGTGTCTCCCTGTCCTTCCCCACTGCAGGTCAGCTCAACAAAGGCAAAAACTGATATCTGCCATGTTTTTGCACTCAAAGGCTCAGGGCTGATGCTACATGAATATCTGAGAAGTGAGGGGTCATCAGTGTCTGTCCTGCTTTTCTGCAGTGTCTTGGTCAGGCAAAGATCTATTGCCGAGTTTTTTTTTTTTTTTTTGCCTCTTTACTTTTTTTGCCTTTTTACCTCCTCCTGC
This sequence comes from Cavia porcellus, assembly GCF_034190915.1. Classification (NCBI taxonomy): domain Eukaryota; kingdom Metazoa; phylum Chordata; class Mammalia; order Rodentia; family Caviidae; genus Cavia; species Cavia porcellus. Next base: position 10,110,266 of record NW_026947515.1, read on the forward strand.
ATGGTCAGTACCCACATCTAGTGAGGCCTGGGACCCAGAAAAACTGATTTGAGGTGGACAATGTCTGTTCTACTGTCAATGCTGACTTTGTGACCTCCAAAGAACATCAAAACTCAAAAGGGCATTGTTTGCACCTGTTCTCCTTACAGGACCATGGACAATACCTGGAAAAGTGTCTTCACACAGGGTTTATTCATGTGTATTTGTGGCTTGGTGACACCCACTTTCCAATGATACCTGTGGGCTGTGTACACTTTGCCATCTCCAAGAATTCCTGTGCTAACCACACCCTGAAATCACTAGAGTGACTCTCCAATCTCCTTTCCAATGAACAGAACAGCTTCCCGCAAGTGTGGGTCAGTGAGGGGGGTGAAGGTCATCCCTGGGAATCAGCATAGTCTCTGCAGTGGGGCTAAGGCCACAGCTATCCCCTTGCCATGGAGCCCCCATTTCCTCCTCAGGTACACTGCACTCTGCATCCACTGAGCACCCCATTGTTCAGTGTTGTAAACTGAGGCTGAGGTGCTTGCTCATGGCCACGACTTGAATGCACAGTTAGCCAAGTTCCACAGGGCTGCTCAGGTAAGAACTTACCTTCCCAGTATCTGAACTTGTCCTGGACTCAGTGGCTCTGGGTGGCTGCTGAGTGAACCTATGGATAACTGTCCTGGGCTCCCTCTTGTCTCTGGGAGCCTCTGGCCTGGGGCTGGTGAGTCCTGGCCTGAGCTGCCCATGATGGTTGGGTGTTTTCAGGTGAGCTTCCTGAAGCATCTGGGCCAAGTGAACCATTCTCTCATACGTTCCCACGTGGTTCAGTGACACAGGGTCCTGATGCTGGAGCTGCGAGGCCTGGGAAAGCAGCACAGCATGTTCCCTATTCACTCTCTCAAACCAACGGTCTGTGATGGCCACCTGTCACCAGAATAAGGTGCCTGGTGAACAGAATCTTCAGAGATCTGTTTGGACCTGTTGCCAAGGAAGTGAGGTCATGTGCTGGGGTCCACAGTTGATCCTCTCCCTCTGATGCCTCCTTTGTTTTTATTGTGAGTTCATCTTTGTCCTCCTTAGAAACAGCAAGTTAAAAGACTAGACAATATGTGTGTTTTTAGAATTTTCTGCACTTTGAAAATTTTAATGCAACAAATGTGTAGATGTTTCAGATGTGGCAGGCAGGGTGCTAAACACACTTTTCCATCCTAAAGATTCTTTCCCTTGAGAATGAGGTGCATATGGACATACATCTTGTAATCAGTGTAAAGAAGTATTTCTTTGTACTGCATAAGGTAATTTGAATGTGAAAGAAACAGAAACACACCACAATGTTCAGATCCATAAAAAATATTGCAGTGCAGGGAAACCCTATGTATGCCAGCAAAGCAGGAAAGGTTTTACCACACATGGAATTTGTAAGAAACACAAAAGAATTCACAGAGGAGAGAGACCCTACATATGTAAGCAATGTAGGAAAGCTTTTGCAACATGTACATATTGTTAAGTACATGAAAATCTTCACTCTGGAGAAAAATGTTATAAATGTAAGCACTGTGAGAAAGCTTTCAGCACACATACTTATTGTGTAAACCATGAAAAACTTCACATTAGGCAGAAATTGTATATATGTAAGAAATGTGGGAAAGCTTTTAGCAGTAACATTCATTGTCAAATACATGAAAGAATTCACACTGAAGAGAAACACTATGTATGTAAGCAATATGGAAAAGGTATCACCCAACCTGGAATTTGTAAGCAACGTGATAGAGTTCACACTGGAGAGAAACCCTACGTATGTAAGGACTGTGGGAAACCTTTTACCACATGTGGAGGGTATAAACAACATGAAAGAACTCACTGGAGAGAAACTCTATGTATGTAAGCAATGTGGGAAAGCTTTTACCAAACACGAATATTGTAAGGAACATGAAAGAATTCACATTGGAGAGAAACCCTAGGTATGTAAGCAATGTGGGACAGGTTTTCCCACACGTAGACAGTGTAAGGGACATGAAATAATTCACACAGGAAAGAAACCCTATGTATGCATGCAATGTGGAAAAGCTTTTACCACAGATGGAAATTGTAAGCAACATGAAAGAATTCACACTGGAGAGAAACCTTATGTATGTAAGCAATGTGGAAAAGTTTTTACCACACATGGACAATGTAAGAATCATGAAAGAATTCACACTGGACAGAAATGCTATGTATGTAAGCAATGTGGAAAGGGTTTCACCCAACCGGGAAATTGTAAGCAACATGAAAGAATTCACACTGGAGAGAAACCCTATTTGTGTAAGCAATGTGGGAGAGTTTTTACCCAACATGGACATTGTAAGCAACATGAAAGTTCACACTCAAGATAAATCCATTGTATATAAGCATTGTGAGAATGGTTTGAGGACATGTACATATTGCATAATGCATGAAATCTTCACACTGGTCAGAAATGTTATATATGTAAGGAATGTGGGAAAGGTTTCAGCAGAAACACTCATTGTCCAATACATGAAAAAGTTTACACTGTTGAGAAACCCTGTGTATGTGAATAACATGGCAAAGCTTTCACCACACATGGATATTTTAAAAGACATCAATGACTTCACACTGGTGAGAAACTCTATGTATATAACAATGTGGCAAGTTTTTAATGCATACAGTCATTGCAAAACATGTGAAAGAATTCATACTGGGAAGAACCACTGGCTATGTAAGCAAGTGGAGATGCTTTCAGCAGCCAGAGCCATGTATTTCACTTACATGAAGAAACTCACACAAGAGATAAATCCTATGTGTTATGGGAATCCTCTCAGCACACATGATAATTGTTACATATCTGAAAGAGCTCACTGGGCTGAGATCCTATGTGGAATAGCAATGTGAGATATATAGCAATCCATATTTGTTGTTAAATACATATTAAAAGCATCACTGGTCAGACAGTTTAGTTCTAAGTTTACTTGAAAAATCCCTAGGAGACCTGAAGAAATAATCACAAATTTTCCAGGAACGACAAATCTGAGGTGGAGCTCTGCTCAAGTGCACATGTTGTATGGTTTTCAGTTAATCACTTGTACCTCTCTAGATTTTTTAAAGTGTCTTTGTGCTTCAACATGGCATCTTGTAATTAAACATGTTAAACTGAAATGCACTTTTCATTTTCAAGTATTGATAGTGACTGTTGTAGTCAGGGGTGTGCACAGAGAACAATTGGATCAAGCAAATGTTTATAATACTATTTTTATAATAGTCACCAGGAGTTAACACAGGAAAATGCAGGAAGTCTATCTGCAACAACAAAGGCATAGATTATTTAATCAAGAGCCTAAACCCCACAGCAATGTCCCACATGAGTCCAGATAAAAATCCAGAGCTCAGCACAGTGCCTACTATTAGTCCAACTGGAGGTCCAGAGCACACAAGAAGGACTCATGGATTCTCTTTTATGGATCCATGCTGGAAAGACTCAAGGGTCATCAGTGGAAGCTAGAAAGTCTATGCCAGCTGGATGATGGAGCTGTGCTAGTGGGATGAGTGTTCTACACTAGAGCTGAGAAGTCACACTCACAACAAAGAACAGGTCTATCCTGAAAGGCACCACAGCGTCCTCAGTGACAGGGAGGCCCGGAGCTCCTCCAATGAGAAGCACAGTCGAGTACATGCCTGGAAGCATCATGATGAGCTCATTCTGGAGACCAAGCAGCACATGTCTACCCATCCAAGTCCTTTCCAGCCAAGAAGCAATGCTCAATATGAGGACCAAGCCTTCTTCAGGAGAACCAGCAGCTCAGACAGCAACTCGTAGGACAGCCCACAATGCTTCCTTAATGCCTCAACCCTCATCACCTCCCTTCTTCTCCACGTATTTATCCTGGCAACTTACCTGAGGTGGAACACCTTTGCTCAATGCCATGCTGATGTAATCCAGCTGATGTTAAGTTGACCACCAGTTCTTAAGGCAAAACAGTATCTATGTACTTAATGTTTTGTCTTTAAAACTTAATTTTCATATATTTTGGTGAATTGTAATGTTTTTTATTTAAAGAGAAAAAACAGAAAAAAGATAGAAATAACAGAATTTCAAAAAAAAATAAAAAATAAGAAATCACTAGTTGATAAGTTACATATTTTCATCTTAGAAATAGTTGTTCAAGTTAGAAATTAAAGCATATAAAGTGGCATTCAAATAATGACACTGTGAACAGTTCTGCTCAATAAAAAGTTAGTAATATGCTTATCTGTCCTACATACTTATTTTTTAATCTTAAAGAGGGTAAGATTAAACATGACAAAACAGTACAGAACAGTACATAAGAAAACAAGTTAAAGAAACACAGATTTCAAAGCAAGTCCACTGGAGATGTTCACTATTTATCTTACTATCTCTAGTTTTTTTTTAAATAGTTGTTCCCACCTTCACACGCATTGAATATATACTGAACATTATAGAACTAATCAAATAATTACAGGATGATGCAGGCTTTTTTGATCAGTCAAGAACTGATTTTGGGGAAGTTGATAATAATTACAATAAGGTCTTTCACTCTCTTCATAGTAGCTGTCTTTATCTTTATGTATGCTGAAATTCAACATACGAGACTAGACTACTGTCTTAGTTACTTTTTACTCATCACTGAGACAAAATACCTGGAGCCCAAAGTTGGGAAAGGAAAGGTTTATTCCATACAGTTCTTTGAGGTTTCAATCCACTCTTAGTTGGCTCCAAGACAGGTATGCATGGCTGGACCACAGTTCATGGCAGCTGCCAACAGCAAGCTCAAACCAGCAAAGAGGAAGAGACACCTTCCTGCCATTACATCACATCCTGGCTCCACCCCTTTGTGGGTGGAGCACTGACACCATCAATCCAAGCACTAGACAATGAACGAATAACAAATGCACAATTCAAATTTATGAGGCCTGTGGGACACAGACAGAAACCATGACAACTATTATCACTCTGAACAGTGAATAATAGTATCCTGAGGAGAAAGGTGAGGAATTGCCTAAAAAAAGAAAGCACAGGACATTGTTAAAAGTGTATCAGGATTTAAAAGCTACAGTAGTCTTATTGGTCTGTTTAGTGTGATTATATTTTGTTCTGGTCTGTCTACTCATATCAGATGTGAGGGCACAGACATATAAGCCAAAAATATCAGGTTATACCATGGTAACTACCCTTAATTTCTTATTAACTTAAACTGAAACCCTATATTACTTACATTGTCTTACTATGACTGATCTTATTTGAAGCTATTTTGTCTGCATGCTATTTGGCCTTGACTGATTTTATTCACATTTGGTATTCTTGCTGGTATCAAGTCTAAGAGTAGAGGAAATTACTCTGAAGATGACAAGATGTAAAAGATATGTATTGGGGGGCTGGGGATTTAGATCAGTGGCTTAAGCACCTGCCTGGCAAGTGTGAGATTGTGAATTTGATCCCCAATACCAAAAAAATAAATAAATAAAAGATATCCATTCCAGGTTTGATTATTAACTGCTTTCAAATCCTACAATGTCTTCAAAGTTGCTTTTATAAAAATAGCTATGCAATCTTATGCATAACTATATAATGCTTGATAGTGTGGAAAATTCTATTGATAATAACAAGAGAAAGCATAGTAAATACTGTACATCACCTAATATTGTAGTCTTATATATCTTTTTCATATCATGATTTTATACGAATTTGTTTTGTTGTCTTATTTTGATCTGTATTTCCCAATAATACAGAAAGGATTGATGTATACATAGAGATTCATACCTGGGAAGAATTTCTAACCTATTTATGGGAACAAGTTATATAATACACAAAGTAATGAACAGATACTCTGAAGAAGAGACACTAAGAAGCCCAATGCAAATTCTGTAGCACTGTGATATAAAATTGAGCAATACAATTAATTAGTCTTGTCACTTATTTTTTGGTGAACTCTAATTTTAACACTGCATTTGCTTTAATCTTTTGATGCACATGCTTCATTTTCTCTTTCATAAATGATGTTTCTGAAGTGGATGCAATATTTGGCATTAAGTTATACATTTATAAGTCTTGGAGCATGTGGTTTTGACAAAGTTGTGTTCTTTTCACATAACTTGCACATTAATGAATGTTATGTTTTCCATGTTGTGATGAGACAAGATATCTGATGATTGCCTAACATCACTGGACATCATACTATGTACATTATGTTGCCTGATTTTCTTTCTCAGTGGTGCCAATATTTGTCATTTAAACTGTTGTTTTTTCTATCCATCAGAATTTTAGCTGTTATGTTTATATTGCATCTTTAGTTTGCCAGTAATGTTTCTCCACATGTATCAAAGTAGACCATAGTACTGTGAATTTCTGATTGCCCCATACTGACATAACCATAACTTGTCTCTAATGGCACATCACAAAATATATGAACATCTCCAGAAATTATAAAATTTGGCATGATTTATGAGTAACCATACTTTGAAACCAATTTTTCTTAAATGTGAAATTGTTTTGGGGTAAAACGTTGCTACTGGATGTATCATGCAAATGCCTTTATTTTAGTCCTTGATGCTGTGAATGCATTATATATTTTGTAATTATTACAGCTTTTTCCTAAAACACTGAAGTAATGGCATGAAGTGAAACATAAATTTTGAACTGTCAACACAGTAAAAAGTAAATTTGCTAAATTAAGATTCAGATTGTGTTCTGTTTTACTGAATTGTGAATTTATACAATGACATATCTCTTTATTTATAAGGACCAGTGCCTGATGTTTGTGGTGTGTGCCGATTATCTTTAAACACATACACTGGGCCATGAGTCCCAGTAGGTTTCCTGTGGCCTGTGGTTTTCACTTCCATTTTAACATTGATGTAATTTGTAAAGTATTTAATGCACTGTTGTTGAATTCAAAATCTGCTTAAGTTCCAATGGTATTATGTTTGGAAAAAATGTGGTGTCATGAAAACACAAGTGAGCATTTCATTAAATACCCCTAATCCAGTGAAGATAGCTTGCCCAAGTCTCAATTATCCTTGGAAGAATACATTACTCACCTGTTGTGTAATCACCACTAAAACTATATTTATTTTGTACCTGAGGTTCCTGACATACTTCATAAACTAAAAGACACTGTAAACTACATTGTCAGCCTGTATTACTACAGCATGTGGCCAGATTCCCTGCATCACATTTCTGCTTACCATCAATGGGAAAATTTGGAGTTTGTATTACAGCTAATAATAGAAGACTGAATCTATAATACATATATCCTGAGTACATGCACTTTCTCATTTTATCATGAAAGTAAATAATACTGGTCTTGTTGATGCATACTTGTAATCCTAGCACCTAACAGAGCTTAAATTAGTGGAAGAGGAATTTGAGTCTAACCTACACAATTAGTGCGGCCCTGTCTCAAAATTTATCTTCAAGTTCTGTAGATGTAGCTTAATGCTTTACATCTCTCTTTCCTAGACAGTGTCAACATTTTTTAATACTGACAATTACACATCAATAGTTGTCCTTTTATCACTTGGCCACCTAGCAGTTATCCCCAAGAATCACTTGGGAAGCCCATTTGTTTATGCAGTGACCATCCTGAGCATCATTAGGGCAGTTGTCAATTTAACCCATTCATACTTGTATTGAGTATAGTAGAAATGTCACTTTTATATTGCTTGTTATTTTATAAAAACTAAGAAAAAGTATGCAATTTTTGATCATTTTGTATTTAAATAATTTCATTGATAAGGAGTTACTGATAAAGATTGGCTAATGGTGATTTCTTAAGTTCCAGCATCAGAAGAGAATGAGATGCTATGATCATGGCTTTGAAGCTGACTTTGGGTGGCAACCGCTAGATGATTTAGCAGAGTGTGAAGCAGTTATTTTTATCCCTGCATTTGAAGTTTAAGGAAACAAGTAAGTTGACGTCAATAATAAAAATGTATGATAGAACAAAAGAATCACTACTGCAAATTGTGGTTTTTCTTTCACTCAGGAAATGTACTTTTTATCGTAATTTGTGCAGCACTATCAAATATGCCTCTATTAGAGTAAAACATAGTGAAACATGAAAGAGCCAGGAATTCCATGTTCTGTATGTACAGGTATTGAAAACATTTTTTTCTTAATGCTATTGCTGCTGTTTTGTGTAGAAAATAAGATACGGTGACAAAACAAGCAAAAAGAACTTTGTAAGGTTTTAATCCTCCTGCATAAACATAGAAGCCTCAAAAAAGTCAAACAAAATGACAAAATAAACTACAGAATAAGAGAAATTTTACCTGTTACTCCCTGATAGCTAACATGTAACACCAATAGGAACGTGAAAGGAACACAAATTTTTCAGAATATGTACAACTTGCCAAGACATACCTGAAGAACTATTGAGCATTTTGGCATAATAGAGAAATTCAAATAGGGACATCATCTCATTGCAGAGAGAACAAATCACCACAAGATCTAAGGAATATACATGAGACTGCAGGAGTAAAGAAACTATTTAACCTTGTTGGTGGAAATGTAGGTAAGTAGTTCAACTACTACTGAAGTCAGTTTTTAAAGTATTCAAAAGACTAAAATTAGTAATTCTCATTAGTGCAGTGCTTCCTTTAGTGGGTCTCTTCCTCAAAGAGTTAAGGACATATTGCAGTGATGCATGCAGATTCCTGTTACTGCAGCAATAGTCATTTTTCTGTGGAGAGAAGCAGCAAGCACTGCTCCATCACCACCAAATAGCCATAATGAACAATAAATACTCACCAGTGTACTCCATTTGGCAAATGGTGTGATACTTTATTGTGAAATGGGCTGTATCTTAGGTTTTCCTAGTAGACTATAGGTCAGTATAAACATGATAGTCATGCTAATGTCACAAGGCAATCACTAGTACACTATTATGTTCATTAGATTTGATATATTTATCTTTTTGAGTAAGCATATTGTCATTAAGTCCAGGCTGGCTTTGAGATCACTTTATAAACCAGAGTGGTCTCAACAAGTCTCCTTCCTCTGTGTCTCAAGTAATGGGTTTCATGCACGAGCCACCAGGCCTAGTTTAGATTTGGTATATTCAGTGTATTCAGTATATTTTACTTCAACTGTTTTTGTTGTTAAAGTATTTCCACATTTTTACCTCCAGCATCTGTAGAAACTTTGGCCTTGTTGAGGTGGTGATGTGCATAGCACCAGCCTCGTGACTTTCTCTCCTGGGTTCAGTGCTGTCAGTGTACTGCAGTGAAACATAGGTGTATATAACTGCTTCTTTTTATACATTACTTTAAAAGATTTTTAAAATTTCCATGAATAATCAAAGGGTCAAAACCCTGATTATAGTTTCATTCAAATGCCCACAGTTAGGTAGTGTGTAGGACACACAGATAAGAAACATATCATATAGTTCCAGTGAGAGGTTTGTCAAAGCAGATGTGAAGACTACTTTGTGAAGGTTTGTGTTCCTGATTTTTTCATTCGAATGAGCTTCAGGTTTTCTCATTGTTGTTTATGTGAAGCAGACCAGATGACTACTTTAATGTATGAAGTGATATAAAGCCTGTTTGGATTTTAAGTATCTAAAGAATTGCTCTGGTGCTGTGGCCTGCTTAGTAAAGGTCAACTTGGATTACCCAGTGAATGAAGTCATCATGGTTTTGGGACAAAACATGCATTGATGGACAGATTTCCGGGAGAACATGGCGGACAGATAACAGCAACTATCGGCGGCTCTCTGAAAGACTCGGCTCAGAAGCCAGGAATGGTGCGGACTAAGGAGACATAAGCAGGTGGAAATATGCTCTGCTGACTCAGGAACGAACTGGGCTGAGAGAAGCCAACTTGGAATGCAGTCCTGGTGCTAAAACAGGAACAGAAAAGACTTGGTGTGGAGGCTGGAACCGCGCCATTGTAAGCCGCGATTTGGGTTTCCCGCCGCGCAGCGGCTGGCTGCCTCTACAGCGGCTCGGCAAGGGGAGAGACGTGCAGAAGCTCTGAGAACAGCAATCTGCGAACGGCAGGGAGGCGTGCACTGACTTATGGTGAGGTGAGTGAGAGAAACTGACACTCTACCACAGTTTGACTCCAGCAGAGGACTTTCTGGGCCCGAGCAGTCCTGCGGGAGCAGGGCACGGTGGCGACTCCAGTCACACATCCCCCTCTCGGGCGGGATTGGTGAAAAGTGCCTGGCCTGCGTGACGCTGCCAGCGGACCTGGTAGACTGTCCCAACCCAGATCCCAGAGCCTGACGGTGGCCGGGAGGGGAGACGCGTAGGCTGCCTGGTCCGTAACTCCCTGGTGCGCAGCGGTGAGCGGGAACACCTAACTGGCGCAATTCGATCAGGCTGTGGCTGACTGGGAGAGAAGCTGGGCCTCTTATATAAGCTTGCATATATAAGGAACAGAGAAGAAGAGGCAGCATGGGAAGAGGCAGCAACAAGAAAGTCTCCTCGGCCCCCAATTCTGAGAAACAGGCAATAGCAGACACCGCACCAATACACATAAGGCACCATATAGAGAGCCTCATAGACCAATTCAGGAATGAAGTTATCAACGACCTGAAGCTAGAAGTATGCAGAATAGTTAGAGAAATGCTAAGTACCACCCAAGAAAAAACAGGTGGTGGAATGGAAGAACAGAAAAAAAGGGGAGAATTGTTTGATGGAGAAAACAGAGAAAGCATAGAATATGTGAAGCAGGTTCAAAGGGATTACCAAGATACTAAGAAGTCTATCGAAGACTGGCATAACAGCTTGAAAGAAACTAAGGACAGACTATCTGAACTGGAGGGCAGACTTGTAATATGGGAGAATGAAATGAAAAACTTCTTAAAAATAACAAAGAAACAAACAGCAATAATACAAAGACAAGAAGATGATAAGAGGATCCATAACTTAAGGATTAAGAACATAAAAGAAGAAGTAGGGATGCAAACAAGTGAACTACAAAAGCTACTCACAGAAATAATCCAGGAGAATTTTCCTAATTTAGCAAAAGGTAAAGATACTCAGATGTATGAGGCATACAGGACCCCAGCTACCTACAACCCAAACAGAGCAACACCCAGGCATATAATAATAAAAATTCCAGAAATTCAATACAAGAACAGAATATTAAAAGCTGTAAGAGACAAGAAACAGACCACTTACAAGGGAACACCCATCAGAATTACAGCAGATTTCTCTGCACAAACCATCAAATCACGAAGAGCGTGGGGGGAAATAATTCAAGCATTGAAAGATAATAATCTCCAGCCAAGATTGAGATATCCTGCACAACTGTCCCTGGAAATTGATGGAAAAACAAGGTGCTTCCAGGATAAAGAGGAACTGGGGGAATTTGCAACCACCAATTCAACTCTACAGAAAGTATTGCAGGATATTCTAAAAAAAGAAAAATATAAAGAACCCAGAAATAGTGGCGGGGAGGCCACAACAAATGGAGCAGAGAACAAAATGAAGAAGACAAACTGACAGCTACTGACAGAAAAAGAGCTTAACAGAAATGAGGCAGAGAAGATTGGATGATAGGAACAGCTATTTTGGAGAAAATGACATCTTAATAGGTAATACTGATTTAGTATCATCTTGTTTTGAAGTCTCATCTAGCTTTTGTCCTTCTGTCTCCAATGGTCTAAATAGGCTGTATCTTATTGGATTTTATTATGTACGATAGTATAAGCAAAAACCTTTTAAAGACAAGGAGATTATACAGAAACCATTGTTCATTTTCTGTTAGTCGATTCTAAATACTCTGTAATGCTGTCATTCTCTTGAATGGTTTTACATTGTTTTGATATACTTAATGCTACAGTATACGAAGTTGTACTCAAGGATTTCAAAGAAAGAAACAATATGCTAACTACTTTTAGGTTAGGATTATCTGGTGGTGAAACACTATTCTGCTTAAATGGTTATGTTTTGATCTGCGCTGTTTCGTTGTTATGCCCTCTTTTATCTCAATCTCCACTCCATTATTTACTTTTTTATCTTTATCCTTTTAATTAAAGGAAAAAAATAGCAGGATATATTATAGTAACCCATTTTGACTTTTCATTACCTTGATTTAAAGCCCTGTATTACTCTCACCATCTGGTTTTTAACTGATGTTCCCCTATTCTGTTTTGCTGGATAGTATCAGGTTCGAAAGTTTAGGCATCAGCTGTGAAGATAATGAGATTCATTATGACGCCCATTCTTGTTGACTTTTAGCTACTTTTGAAGACCTACAATGTCTCCAATGTTTTGGTTTTGTCGGTTTTATTCTTTACTGTTTTGTTCAATTGTATTATAACTAATGATATAGGCAATTCTATTAGAGATAGCGGGAGACATTATGGTAACCATTGTTGATCACCTGTATTATGTTTTTACATTATCTATTATGTCCACCCTTTTGACTTGACCGATTCTATTCTGTTATGTCACATTTGGTTTTACTCTCTTCCAAAAAAGTAATAAGAACCGTGGGAGCAATGAAACCCAAAATGTGTAATAGTCATGGTACAAAAGAGAGGAAAAGAAAGTACTCTAAACTATATAACTGCATGTATATTTAAGTGTATAAGATAGAAAATGATATCACAGAGTTTTATTGGATCAATGAACAGAACTGTTTGCAGTATCATTGATGGAATGTCCACTTTACAAGCTTTAATTTTGTGACTTGAACAATTATTTCTAAGATGACAATATGTAATCCATTAACTAGTGATCTCCTACTGTTCATTTTTTTTCTGTAAATCTGTATAACTTGTACCCTTTCCCTGCTTTTTTTTTTCTCCTTAAATAAAATTAAAAAAAAAAAAGAAAAGAAAAGTAACTACAATGAAGGACAAAGGTTATCATAGCACTACAATGTTCAAGTGTCTAGATGAACCACATTTATCACAAACTATCAGTTTTGTTAAACTGTTTTCTATATGCTGCTCAGAATGCTTGTATTCTCCAAAACTCAAAGTTATGTACAATTTATCTCTCTCTATTTGTACTTTAGAAAATATATTTGAGTGAGAGTGAAAAGCTTGTTATAATAAAGAGTATTCCTAAATTTAAAAAAAAAAAAAACATGCATTGATGGATTGTTTAAAACAGCATTAAAGGAGAACTAGAGGGAAAGGAGCTGGGATGTTGATTTTCATGGATAAGCTGGTAGCACTGGTTTTTCCAGATATGAACTCAGCCATCATTATCATCATCAAAGAAGCTCAGGTCCTCATTATTGCTGTGCATGGCTACTGTTCTCTTTTGCGGATCTCTGGCACTTATCTTGAGCTTCATGCCTTGGCTCCAGTAATGATCACTCAACTTTATGGCATAGATTCTATGACCAAAGGTACAGAGTTTCTAGCTTCCAACACTGAACTTTGAGGCTTCCTTGTGTACAACCTTAACAGAGATTTTCATGACACGTTGTAAGTGCCTCAAAGTCTCCAGGTACAATTTGATTTTCCTTGCCATGGGCTCAAATTCTTCAGCTGTACTTGTGCTGGATATTGTCATAGCATTCAAGTACTCAGTTGGATTTTTTGGTCTGTAGTATCTGAAAAGCTCTACATCTCTCTAAATCTGACATTCTGGGATAAATATTTTTAAACTATCTTATCAATTATAAGTTCCATGTTAAGTCTCTTTCCTCACAACCCCTGAGTACAAAAGATGGGAAAGGATAAGATGTGACATTTTTGAGACAGGAGAAATTTCTTTAGTTACCTAATGTTATATGTCACTTTTCTCTTGGAGAGAAACCCAGCTATATCAATAGTTTGATTTTCAGGACTGTTGATAGCTTCTCCAGCACTATCAAGCCATTACATTGTGTGTTGCATGGGCAAGAAGTAGGTGTGTTAGGAACCTGCATGGTGCTTCCAGTCACCTTAACATGAGCCTTTGCAGCTTATGCTGCCTGGCCTCTGTGTACCTAAAATGTCACTAAAGGACACACTCACAGAGGTAGTCATTTTATATTGGCAAAAAATTTTCAAGTCTCTCGGGTCTTTTGCTGATGTTCTGATGTGAAGAAAAATGTAGGATGCACAACCTGAGTTCCCCAAAATAGTTATGATAGCAGTATATACCTATCTGAATTCAATTAACATACAAAAATGCAAACCCAGACTACAAAATTGCTTTGAAAGATGTTTCTATGAAACCTGACACTATTTTGGATATCCCTGGTAAGTTTTATAAGGACCCTACTACTTTTCATGATCCCCTACATCCTGGACAGCTGGCCTGGTTCTTTCCTGTTCACATGCATCAAAAATAGCCACTTTTGTGATTCCTGATGTCATTGATGGTGCTTATACAGGCATATTGTTGATTCAATTGTGATCTCTCTTACCCATTCAACTAAATGTTTATGAATCTGTAGCTCAACTAACTGTATTGTCTTATTTCTCCTCTAAAGCTTGTCATGTTATTTGTGGAAATCAAGGATTTGACTTCAATTTGTTGTCTGATGCTATTCCCATAGGAGATGCATGGCGAAGCCTTTCTTTAACTATTGACAACCTTTCCTTTTCATGTTTGCTACTGGAGCTGATGTTTCTCTTTTACTTCACTAACTTGGTGATATTTCATTTCCATAGTCAATGCTATTCCCTCTCATCTCTTGAGATGTACTGGAACACCTATAGTCCTTAGAATTGATCTAATCACTACTATCTTGCCACTTACCAAGGCTTACTTTTCCTTTTTGCTGTCATCTGCTGTTCCCTCTGTAAACACAGGTTTGTAGAATTAGTTCAGTGGCATGAATGCCTGACTTGCAAGTGCACAGTCATGATTTTGATCCATTGCTTTTTGAATCCCCACTTTTTAAAAACAATTTTATTTAAATGGAAAAAGAGAAAAAACAAAACAAAGTGGTGTAAGGGTACAAGTAATACAGACTACAAAAAAAAAAAAAAACAGTAAGAAATCACCAGTTAATAAAACACACATTATCATCTTAGAGATAGTTGCTCAAGTCACAGCATCAAAGCATACAAAGTGGACATTCAAACAGTGAGACTGTAAACAGTAGTCTTCAATGATCCAACGAAAAACATTAATATGGTCATCTATTTAACACCCCTAAACACACTTGCAGTTGTATCATTTAGAGCACTTTCTTCCCTCTCTTTTTTACAACACAATTTACACATTTTGGGTTTTATTACTCCCTAGTTCTTATTACTTTTTTTTGGAAGAGAATAAAGTCAAGTATGGCAAAACAAAGTGGTCAGTCAAACCAAGGATAGACATAGCACATGATGTAAAAACAGAGTGCAAGGTTATCAACAATTGTTACCACAATGCCTCTTGCTTCCTTAAAAAGAATTGTCTATCTCATTAGGTATTATAAAGTTGAACTAAACAGTAGAGAATAAGACCAATAAATCCTAAACATTGTAAACATTACAGGACTTCCAAAGGAGATAATAGTCAAATCAGAATGGGCTTCTTAGTGAATCTTATTGCCTTCTAAGTAGTTGCCTATACCCTTAAATTTGATACTATCATACAGAATGGAAAAGAGTCTAATCAGTCAAAACAAGATAGTGGGAGTATTACAGGTCTTCAAATCAAGTTAATAGGAAATCAAAAAAGTTACTATAATATATACTGCTAATTTCTTTTAAATTTTCCCCTTAATTAAAAAATCGTAAAAATAACTAAATAATTTTTTTAATGAATAAGGGAGAGATTGAGATAAAAGAGGACATAGCAACATAACAATACAGGTCAAAGCATGACAGTTTCAGCAACCTAGTGCTTCAGCACAAATAACCCGACTTAATAGTAGTTACCATAGTGTCTGGCTTTTTCCTTGAAATATTTGAATATAATTTCATATACTGTAGCTTCAAATATTTCCATATCAAGCATCCCAGAATAAAGCCATTCCAATTAATAAGTGAAAACTTTTCCAGGCTTCAAGGACACATAATGGGGAATCATGTGAATCCCCACTTTGTATAATCCACTCTTGTATCTTGGACACTTATTTGTAAGAATACAATGTGTAAACAACCAGTGATTTCTTATAGTTTATTTTGTCTTTGAAAGCATATATCTTTTCTACCTGTTTTCTGTTTTGTTTAATCTATTTTAATAAAAAATATGAAAAGAATATCTCTTCTCTTTAAACGATTAAAAAAGAACAATGCACTTCCTGCACAGGTTTTACTATTCTCTTCATGGTGCTATTTACTTTAACTCAGTTGTCTGTCCCAATGAAGCTGTTTTCTTCCCTGATTCAAATACATTCTTGCCAGTATATACCTCTAACAAACCCTTTTGTATGATACAAAACTCCCCAAGACCCATGTGGGCTAGGGCTAATGCCTCTGTTGATCTGCGGAAGGGGCATCCTCTGTGTTTTTGTTAAGGTGTTGTGTGGATTTCTGCTAATTGTGTTTGCCCTGTATAGAATGAGTTGGCATCACAGGCTACAAAATGCAATTCCACCATTTCAACTCTCCCTGAATCAGGCCTTTGATCCTTTTTATAAGATCTCTGCTAGTTGGTCTAAAGCAAATCCAACTGGTTGATTCATAGTTGTAGATTTGAAATTTTAAAGAAGGTTTTGTAATTTGGCTTGATTAAGGATATGCTTGAGTGCACTCCGATTTTGTAAGATGTTTATGATTCTGTCCATATATCAGTTGCTTGTTTGTTCAGTCCATTTTTAAGCAGTTGCTGGGAGTTGCTGAATTAGTGATTGTTAATATCTGTAAAGCAGAAAGCAAAAATACCCATACAGGTTTGCTCAAGTGGCACAGAACTTCTGGGAAACATGCTGAGGGCATGGAATGCTTGAGGTGAACAGGTGTTCCAGCACTGGGAGCATGGGGTTTAAGAGGGCAGCTAGTTTGACAAAGAGGCATGGTATAAGCGCATAAATGGCCTTTGGGGAACTTAAATATTCTCACAGACCCCGACAAGTTGTGTGCTGATTTCTGTGTTTGTTTGAATCCACACTGATCATCTGTCTGTTTGTCCATTTGTCCACTCTGTAAACAGCTGTTCCTTTCATTTTAAGCTCAGTAACTTTTCTCTTTTTCCAAGTTTTCATTGTTTGATCAAAGATATGTTTGGGTTGTGAATTTATGAAGCATGGTTTCACCTTGGTTGCCAGCTGCTCAAAATGTCACAAAGACTGGGTATATGAATGCGATATGTTTTTATTCATCACTGATTTATAGTCTCTTTATTTAGAAATTATATTATTAGGATGAATAAATAAAGTCCTGGAGGAGAAAACATGGTGTATAGGTAACAGCAGGCTACAGAGACTCTCTGAGATGTCAACTTAGATTCCAAAAATAATACAGCATAGTGAGACCCAGGCAGAGGGAGATAGACCCTTCCAAGCCTGGAACAAATTAAGCTGAGCGAAACCATTTAAAAATACAGTCCCATTGCTTCTACTGAAACAGCTACAGTCTTGGTGCTGCCACTTGAAGTTGCTGCCACTCCTACACTTGATCTCATGCAGCCAAGATTTATGGAACTACACAAAATTTCATCAGTTTCAGCTCACTGGAGATGCATTCGCACTGAGGATGGGAGTCGGTGATCTTAACTGACAAGCTGAGCTGGCAGGGAACCCTGCATTGACCTGTCGTGAGTGATGGGAATAAACCCCTTTCATAGAGCTCCAAGAGATGACATTCTGGGACGGGGCAAATTGGCCAGAACAAGGGGCTGCAGTGACTTCAGTCAGCTTCTCCCTTCTCAAGTGGGATTGATGGGGAGCACCTCCCCTGTGTCACACCTCAGGCTGAGACCAGTAGGCTAGCCCATACCAGTCTCGATGCCTGTCAGTTCACCCTAATGCAGTGAAGTCTTCAGCACTCTGATTAATTCAGAGGGGTGGACCCAGCATAGGCTTCCCTGGTTTGTATCTACATAGTACACTGCACTGGGTGGGAACATACAATCAGCATTTCAGACAAACTGTAACCAACAAAGAAAGAACCTGGACCTCCCAGATACACCTGTATGGAAGGAACAAAAAATAGTAAGAGGAAGCAACAAGAAAGTGTTCCCATTCTCCAATCATGAGAACATGGATCCAGGGAAGGTAAATGCAAAGGAGAATGAGGACAGCAAACATGCAATATCAGACATGACCTCAGTAGACATAAAGCAATATCTTCAGGAACGCATAGATAATTTGAAAGGTGAAGTATTTAACTGAGTGAAGCAAGATATAAATAGAATAATTTAAGAAATTCTAAGCACCTCTCAAGAAAAAACATGGAAAAAGGGAAGAAAACAAAAAAAGGGGAGAATTATTTCCTGAGGAAAATAGAGAAAAGATAGAAGAAAGGAAGCTGGTTCAAAGAGACAACCATGAATCTATAAACTCCTTTGAAAGCTGGTAAAATTGATTGCAAGAAACCAAGGATAGATTATCCAAACTAGAGGATAGGTTTGCACTGTGGGATCATGAAAGGAAAAATTTCTTAAAAATAACAAGGAAACAAGTAGTAACAAGACAAAGATTAGACAATGACAAAAGGATGTAAAACTTAAGAATAACAAATGTGAATGAAGAAGCAGGAGTACAAACAAAGGAACTACAAGGTCTATTCACAAAAATAAGGAAAACATCCCAAGCATATGAAAAGGAAAAGATACTCAGGTGTATGAGGGATACAGAACTCCAGCCACCTAAACCAAAACAGAACCACACATAGGCATATAATAATCAAGATCCCAGAAATCCAATATAAGGACAGAATATTAGAAGCTGTCAGAGACAAGAAATAGATCATTTATAAGGGAAAGTCCATCAGAATTACATCAGACATCTCGGCACAAATCATCAAATCGAGAAGAAAATGGAGTGAATCATTCCAAGTCCTGAACGAAAATAACCTATGGCCCAGATTTATGTATCCTGAAAAATTTTCCTAGAAATTAACGGAGAAACAAGATGCTTCTGAGATAAAGAGGAACTGGGAGAATTCACAACCATCAATCCAACCCTACACAGAATACTATAGGACATTTGAAAGAGAGAGAAAATCACCAGGTTTTCAGGAACAGTGTTAGAGAGGCCACAATGAACGGAGCAAAAAGCAAAGTGAAGAAGACAAATGGACAACTGATGACAGAAAAATAGAACAACTGAAATGAAACAGAGAAGGCTGGATATAATTTCTAATGCAGATGTCCTATATACACTAAATTAAGGGAAAATGAGAGAATCACAGGCAGAGTGGATCAAGAAATAGGGCCAACCGAGATGATCTTTATAGGAACTATATTTGACCTGAAGAAGTGTATTTGGACTAAAATTGAATATGGGAAAATAGAACTTGATGTGATAGGGAATGAGAGAGTAATAGGGGCAACTGGACCAGTATTTATGGGTAGGTTGGAAAAACAGGCTTTAATAAGTAAAGAAATACAACTAGAGATCAAGTCCAGGAGTGAGAAAGTTCAGAAACACTTAGATAAATAGCAGGTTGCCACCCACAATATAAGCCAAGGGTGTTGGGGAGACAAAAAAATACACAATACACCCTGGGGGAGTGAAGGGGAAGAATAGTCTTTAAAAAGACAGAAGGAGATATTGATATAAGTGTATCAGGAATTAAAACCCATATTACTTGTACCACTCTGCTTAGATAGAACTTATTCCCTCCTAGTTTTTATACAAGCACTAGATCTGAGGGCACAGACAGCTATCCCAAAAATATCAGGATATAGCACAGTAATCATCTTTAATTTCCTGTTAATTAAACCAGATCACTCTAAAACTTATACTGTCATATCATTACTGATTTTAGTTAAATCTGATTTGTTTGATTGCTTCTTGTTATTGCCTATTGTATTCAAAACCGTTAGGTTGATAGTATTGTCAGACTGTAGACAACTATACTGAAAATAGCAATGATTCACTATAGTACCCATTCTGACTTGATTAATATCTGTTTTTGTAGCTCTACACTATCTACAAAGTTCTATTTCTGTTAATACTGTTATGCACTGATATATTCAATTATACTTTATCTGATGATACAGCCATTTTTATTGATGATAACAAGAGACAACACAGTAACCAAGGTAGAAGTCCTTGTACAGCAGTTTTAAATATCTTTTTAGTTTTATGTATCTCTAGGATTATGTTTTGCTCTGTCCTGCTTTGTTCTGTTTCTCCCTCTAATATAGAAAGGATAGTAACACATGTTAAGATGCATGCTTCCATAAAACCTATCAACAATTTACAAGAACTTAAGACACATGATGAAATGAACAAATACTTTGAAGGAGAAAAAAAGGGACTTAAGTATCCAGTGCTGATTCCATAGTGTCATGATGTGAAATCAAGCAATACTATTAATCTTCAACTAGAGTGACTTTTATCTACTTTGGTTTGTTTAAACTCAACTTAAATGAAGATATGGATAAATACATACAAGTTTAAGTGTATAGAATTGATTGCCATATTACTTAGTTTTTATTAGATAGTTGAACAGAACTATTTGCAGTCTCCCTTTTTGAATTCCCGTTTATATGTTCCACTTTTGTATCTTGAACAATTATTTGTAAGAGGACAATATGTAAAAACAAACTAGTTATTTATTACTGTTTATTCTTTTCTTTGAATGTATGTACTATTTATGCCTGCTTCCTGTTTTGTTTTGTCTTTCTTTAAATAAAAATAAATTTAAAAATATAAATAAATAAACCAAGTCCCTTAGCAGTGAGACTGGTGGACCAAGCTCTGATTGATAAATAAGAAAGCAGCTGTCTGGTAACATTTTAAACCAGTTTTTGTCCATTGATTAGAGACCTCAATGATCTCCAGAGCATTATAGGAGACACCTCAAATAAATTTATGAAATGTATTCCTAAATGTTCACATTGGTCATTATCAATGAAGTAATACATATTTTTGGTTTGATAAGGCCTGTATAAAGGTTTCACACGGTTATGACAGTTGATTGTAATCAACTATATGATGTATTGCATACATTCATAATTCTTGATGCATAAGACTCCATGATTGTAAAGTGGGGATTACTTATGGTAACAGATTTTTGTTTCATGTGCACACCTTTGCTGATAACAAAGACTTGTGAGATTCACATTCAAGTAAAGATCAATAAGTTGTTCAATAATACACAAAAAACTTCTTGTGTATTAGATAAGGGTGATTGACTAAAATGGATATTTTATGCCAAAACAGGAATTTAGATTATTACAAGAATCACATGATTGTCCTGATGCAATACTACGAATGGTTCTGATTCCTGATATATTATGTAAAATATGCAACTGTTAATACTGTAGGTATTCAAATGCTAAAATGTCCATGGATACAAGAAAATAGGATTCATTTAATGTTCTAAGTTGTTTCAAGTTTAGATAAAATCGTAATGTTAAACTTACTGCCTCTAATATACTCTATTGTTACCAAAAATTTCTTTTGGATGTTTGACAACTAAGGTTTGGAAGCCAAAACTTAGAGAAACAGATGGGCTAAATTGATAGCCAATATTTTGGCCCCAGGCCTTCAAGGGTGGTAGAGACCCAGGATATAAAATAACCTCTGATTGCATCATCCTAAGATATTCAGTGAGTCCCTGGTTGTCTCATCAAGAAGATGTTTAGACCACAGAGGAAAGTCACCTTCAATGCAAGGTGTGCCTAAGAAGAGTCACCATGAGAAAAATCTCTCAAACTTTCACAGAGAGCAATGTGGTCAAGCAATGATTGTGATTCTTGTAAGTGGCTGACACTGACAGAAGAGATATGAGGTGTTATGCATGGTTCTAAGATAACTCCTGAGAAGACCTAAGTGACCTTGATAGGAAGTAAGTAACTGACTGTAGTTGTCATGGTTTATGCATGTGTCCCGCAGGCCTCATATGTTTGCATTGTGCACTTGTGGTGGTTCATTGTCTAGTACTTGGATTGATGGTGTCAGTGTTAACCCACATTGGGTTGGAGCCAGGATGTAATTCAATGGGAGGAAGAAGGTGTGTCTTGCTTTTTGCTGGTTCCTGCTTGCTGTTTGCAGCCTCCATGAACTGTAGCCCAGCCATACCTGCCTGCCTTGGAGCCAAATGAGTGTGAACTGAAACCTGCAAAAACTGTAAGAAATAAAGCTTTCCTTTCTCAAAATGGGTTTCAGGTATTTTGTCTCAGCAACAAGTAAAAAGTAATTAAGACAGAATTTGGTACCTAGGAGTGGGGTCATTTGCTGTGACTATACTTGACCATGTTTTTCGAGTGGCTTTGGAAATGGCTTGTGGGCAGAGTTTGGACAAGTTGGCTGGATGTGTAGAGCTGGAGCAGCTTAGGCTGTTCTGCAGAGGGCATTCTGGTCAGAGCTCTGGAGACCAGAAGGCTGATAGAGGGCCTGATGGTAAAGACCAGGCTTGGGAGGTTTTTGTTGGGAAGAAGGACTGCACTGGTTGTTGGACTCCACATGATGTGTGTTATGGCTTGGCAGAAGGTTTGTCTTCAAACCTCAAGATTTGCTCCTGCCCAGCGACTTTGCTGAGACTGAGACAAAGGGCAATGGACTGATTAATCTTGAAAAAGAAATTAAAAAGCAATCAAACTTTGAGGCTGTGGCATCGCTATTCTTGGGGGCTTTTAGCCAGATTTATGTTGCATATCAAAAGCAAAGAGATCAGCAGGATAGTGTACAATGCTGTGAGTTTGGCCAGAAAGAAAATTCCAGGAAGACTATGGATTGCAAAGGCAGAGTTGAGATTTTAATTCCTGAGGAGAAATGAGATAAGAAAGATGGCCCCAGGGCATCATAGGAAGGGGATCCCCACCCTGTGCAGCCTCACTGCAAAAGTGAAAGAATTTGCTCAGAGGGAAAAGCTGCAGAGTGCCATGTTCCAGACCAGTGACAGAGGCCACTAGAGGTTCCAGAATGGTGGAAACTTAGAGAAGCTTTTCCTCACAATCAGGTAAACAGAGCCCTGCAATCCAGGCACCTGACCCCTATAGCCAAAAGACAGAAAAGCCTATGTACTGCTCCAGTCAGCAGCAAACCTTGGTGGCATCCACAAGGTGCTGATTTTAGGTGCAAGAAAATGTACAAATTCTGAGGCAAGATGGCATCCACCTCAATTGCAAAGTGCATGGGATGCCAAAAATCTGCCCCTGAGAGGGCAATTTGTGAAGATGTAAGGGTGAAGCCAAAAGTGCGGTGGAGACTGCAGAAGTTTGGAAAAGGCAGGAATGTGGATGATTCAAGGGAAGCCACAAAAATAGAGCAGAGAAGATTTAAGAGAAAAGCTGTGGGAATTAAAATCGCTGGAGTGCTATGGGGGTGGAATTACCCAAGCCTTTTGGAGTTTGCAACCAGATTGCTTCTGATGCTGAACATGGAATTCTATGACACAATGTTCACCCTGCTGGATTTCTTTTGTTTCCAATGCTTTATATTCCCCTCTTGTAACTTTTGGAATGGTAATGTTTACCTTGTGCCTTTGCATTTGAGAAGTGTTTAACCCTGTTTCATTTGTACAGGGGTTACAGTTAAGAGTTTGCCTTAGATCTTGGAGGAGACTTGGGAATTGGACTGTTCAGCAATGCTGAAATCTAGGACGTTGGCAACTCTTGGAAGTGGACTAAATGTCTTTTGTATAATGGATGTACATGAATCCTGGGGGCCAGGGGTGGAATATCATCGTTTATGCCTGTGTCCCCCAGGCTTCATGAGTTTGCATTGTGTATTTGTGATGGTTCATTTTGTAGTACGTGGATTGATGATGTTAGGGCTACACCCACATAGGGGTGGAGCCAGGATGTAATATAATGGCAGGAAGAAAGTGTGTCTTGCTTTTTGCTGGTTCCTGCTTGCTGTTTGCAGCTGCCACGAACTGCGGTCCAGCCATGCACACCAGACTTGGAGCCAACTGAGTGTGGACTGAAACCTCCAAAAACCAAAGAAATAAACCTTTCCTTTCTCAACTTTGGCTTCACGTATTTTGTCTCAGAAACAAGTAAAAAATAACTAAGACAGTAGTTAATGCAGGTCTCATGTTAGCTTGGCCTTGGATGTCCTTCAGAAAAGCCTGGCCTCTGAAGATACGGTGCAATGTAAAAACTTGGCTGTGCGGGAAGCTAGGATCACTAACAATTGCTGGCTATACTGGTAAATGACTACTGTTATTAACTGATGGACTATGATGAGTTTAAATTGGAGATCTCCTCAATGCTTCCCCAATTTAGCTGGCTACGCATCCTGGGAGTCATCAAAACAAAAAAAAAGAGAGAAATGTTGAAAAGGGTTGAAGATGAATACACGTGCAGGGCTGTGGTGTTGCCTGGGCATGATTGAACTGAGAATGAGGAGACACCATAAGGAACAAGATAGGCCACAGCTGAGGCCACCTGGAGACTTCCTGGATAGTTTTTCTTAATTAGAATCAACTGTTGCTCTGTGGGTTCCTTGAACCTCTCACAGGGGCCTGCTCAGGTTTTTACCATTATCCACTCACTTCCTTGCTTGTTCTGATTAAATATGGGCTGCCTAGTGACAGGTGGCTGGCTGGTTAGCAGAGTTATGAGTTCTAAAGAAGATTTCGCTCTTTCTGTTGCCCTCAAGACAATGCCACTTTTCTCCTTCTTTTGGTCCTTTGCTGTGCACTTTTTTGGGGGCTAGGTATTTAGGCATAGGCTCCAATAAAAACTTACCTTCCAGATAGGATAACTATAAGTTTCCTGAAAATTTTGTTGCATGTAAATTTTCTTTACCTGTAGATGGAAGTGTTATTATCAACAAATATATTGCTAACTTATCAACATATGCTACCTTTTTAACATATTGAGGGGTATTATAGTGATTTCTCAGAAGGCATGATTATACACCTCTTTATATCATTGTGAGTATTCTGCATAACTTTTCTAAGTCAGTACTTATAAGTGAAATTGAGATAATAAAGGAGGCATCCACCAACTTGCTAAGTACTATGTAACATGAGTCTTGGTGTGTTGGGAGCCGCGTCTGTGATAGTTCGCCTTACTCGGCGGACATGCGGCCTGTGGTAAAGAGCAAAGCCTGAGGTAGATTACCCCTCCCATCGAATATGTTAGTTTCCTGCTTACCGCGTAAACAACCCGCTCAACAATATAGTCTGCCTGGCAACTGATGATGTTAGCCAATCAGCTTGCCTTGCTTACTTTAACATGATTGGACACTGTACCCGTATATATACCGGTGCCACCCCTGGGGGGAAGTAGAAGCCAGGTAGAAGCCCGGAAGTAGAGGAGCCGCGGAGAGCGGACCGGTAGAGGCTTTGGGGCAGACTGAAGCACAAAAGGAGCCGCGGGGAGCGGACCAGAGGAGGCTTCAGCTGGGAGCGATCTCAGGGCAGGCTGTACGGAGAAGGAAAATAAAAAGAAAAGGTTGCCCACTACCAGACTTTGTCGTGTGTCCTTCCTGCCGGCCAGAAGCGACCGCGACATTTGGTGGCCCGTATGGGGACTGATCACCCCCGAGACGTGGAAGTGGACAACGCTCCAGTACAGAGCTGCGAGACAGGTGAGTTGGGGATAAACCTGGGCTCTGGGTGGCGCGCACCTACAGGGCTTTTAGACTCCCCTCAGGCTCACGCGTAAGTGGCGGATTCCTTGGGCCTCACGCGGTGAGTAACATATTAAAAAATGGGAAACATGCTAGGTAGCAACACTAAGAGCGAGGGTGGTTGTGGAGAAAGCTCTCAAGAGCTTACAAAAGTACGCAGGGTATCTGAGCAGGCCCAGTCAGGGAGCTCCCGAGAGGGGTCCGTCAAGGGGAACAAGGATGCTAAGGAGGAGGACGGGGTTCTAGCCTCGGAGTCATCTGACTCCGAGGACGAGGGAAAGTTAAATGGCAAGGGGGCCAAAGAGACCAGCTGTCAGGAGCCTAAGTCGCTCAATAAGGAGTCGCAGGGTTCTTTTCCAACGTTGCGCCGCGAATTACGCTCTGCTCAACCTGGTCTGCGGAGGAGTAGAGAGCTCCTGAGCGCTCCCCGGCGCGAGAGGGAGGCAAAGCCTTCCGCCCCACCCTGGGGGCCGTTTCCGAAGGCGATTCCTCGCCACGAGGCGGCCGCCTGGGAGCTCCCTCCCCTTTCGCCAGAACAGGAAGTGATGCACGAGCCCCCATTTTCCGCCCAATCACGGCCGCCGTCTTATGCTCCGCCGCCAGCGGGTCGGTATTTTTACAGGCGGCTTTGGCAGGGGGGACGCTTGTCTCATGAGGTACATCCACCTGGGATAGATAGTGACCCCTACGGGATATTTCCTGTACAAGTAGCTATGGGCCAGGGACGCAATGTATGGGAGCCTTTTGAGATAAAGCAGATTAGAGAACTTAAAAATGCAGTTACAACCTTTGGGCCGACTGCGCCTTACACCATTGCCATGCTGGAGAATCTGTCTTCTGGGCCCCTCACCCCCGCGGACTGGATTCAGCTGGCAAAGGCGTGTCTGCCCTCGGGTAGTTACCTGGATTGGCGAGCCTGTACGCAGAGTTCTCTGCAGAGCAGGCTGAGAGAAACGCCAATCGGGGAAACCGGGGGTGGAACAAAGAAATGCTTATGGGAGAAGGTCGGCACGCTGATGATCAGACTCAGTTCCCCGGCGCTGTCTATGAACAAATCAATGCCATAGGGCTCCGCGCCTGGAAGCAAGTAAGTGGTGCCGGAACAGCCTCCTTGTGTCTTTCAAAAATAATTCAGGGTACCACAGAGCCATTTGTTGACTTTGTGGCCCGAATGCAAGATGCTGCCGATAAGATATTTTCTGATCCGGGAGTGGCTCGACCGCTGGTAAGGCAGCTGATTTTCAAGCAATGTACAAAGGAGTGCAGGGCAGCGATAGCTCCTCATAAGAGCAAGGACCTCAACGCCTGGATTAGGATATGCAGAGAGATAGGGGGGCCGCTCTCCAACTCGGGAGTGGCTGCTCTCCTGGCCGCGGCTGTACAGCAGAGGGGACCTCGCGGGTCAGGAGGGGAATGTAAGGCTAAAGGGTGTTTTGCCTGCGGGGAGCCAGGACACATTAAACGTCACTGCCCAAACAATGCAGATGCTAGGCCTCGTCCTAGGAATGAAGAACCATATGTTTGTGGGCGATGCAAGAAGGGATCACACAAAGCTGAGGAGTGTAGGTCGGTCTTTGATGCTCAGGGCAACTGTATTTGTGGACAAGATGCTACAGAGTCAAAAAACGGCCAGAGGGGGCCCCCTTCACAGGCGGGCCCCCGCCCCAGAGACAGGACAGCTCAGGGTGGCAGCCTTCA
Source organism: Cavia porcellus (assembly GCF_034190915.1). NCBI lineage: Eukaryota > Metazoa > Chordata > Mammalia > Rodentia > Caviidae > Cavia > Cavia porcellus. The sequence goes on from NW_026947515.1 coordinate 10,137,498, forward strand.
ACAAGGGCCACCCCTGGGTCAGCAGGTGTGGACCTCAGTGTCGCCTCAGGACTTATATTAGTGCCTTATATGGGTGTTCAAGTGGTTGAAACCACCTTTAAGGGACCGTTACCCGAAAATTCCGTGGGTCTGGTGATCGGGAGATCCTCCACGGCCCTTCGGGGTCTCACAGTAGTCCCGGGGCTCATAGACTCAGACTACACAGGACATATTAAAATTATGGTTCAATCTCTTGTGGGTACTATGGTAATCAATAAAGGAGACAAGATAGCGCAGCTCTTGCTGCTCCCCAGTCTCCACAAGAGATTTCCCTCAAAACAGAAAATTAGAGAAAGTCAAGGTTTCGGTTCCTCAGGGGAAGTCTTTGAGGGACTCCATATGACACTTGGTAAAAGGCCCATGCTCTCACTTAAGGTCAATGGCAAAAATATAACAGGGCTCCTAAACACAGGAGCTGACCGTTCCATTATCTCCAGAAAGGATTGGCCTTCCAACTGGCCCACCAACACTGCAGATAACACGCTGCAGGGCCTGGGGATGGTGTCAGCTCCTCAGGTTAGTGCTTCAACCCTGCTCTGGTGCGATGAGGAGGGTCATCAGGGCCATTTCCAACCATTTGTGTTGCAGTTGCCAGTGTCTCTATGGGGAAGGGACATCCTCACTCAGATGGATGTCACGCTTACGTCAAACTGCTCCCCCCAGGCTAAGGATATACTCAGGAATCAGGGATATACCCCCAGCAAAGGCTTGGGCAATGCCCTGCAGGGTCGGACATCCCCAATACCAGTAGAGAACAAAAAAGGTAGGCAAGGATTGGATTTTTCTTAGGGGCCGCTGAAGAAGCTCTCCTACCCACTTCGATCAAAATCACCTGGACATCAAATGATCCGGTTTGGGTACCTCAGTGGCCCCTGCCTAAGGAGAAGCTATTAGCCTTGTCAGAAATAGTCAGTACACAACTTAGATTAGGACATATTAAGCCATCAACCTCCCCATGGAACACCCCCATTTTTATAATTAAGAAAAGGTCTGGCAAGTGGAGGCTGCTCCATGATCTAAGGGCGGTCAACGCGCAGATGCAGTCCCTGGGGGCGGTCCAGAGGGGGCTGCCAGCTCTCTCAGCCATCCCTCAGTCCTGGCCAGTTTATGTTATAGATCTTAGAGACTGTTTCTTCTCAATTCCCCTGCACCCAGAGGACACTCATAGGTTCGCCTTTACTTTACCCACCATTAACCAAGAAAGCCCTGATCTCAGATACGAGTGGGTAACGTTGCCCCAAGGCATGGCCAACAGTCCCACTATGTGTCAGATTTACCTTGATTCCCTACTGGCTCCCCTACGAAAATCCTTTCCCAAGATAAGATGTGTGCATTACATGGACGACCTTTTGCTCAGCGGCAGGGACCCAGACATGCTAAATAATATGCTCGGCCAGTTGGTCGAGGCCCTGAGACAAGCCAATCTGCATGTTGCCCCCGACAAGATTCAGGGAGGAGAAATGGTGACCTACTTAGGCGCGAGAATCTCCCCTATGCTAGTCTCTCCGCAGAAGGTCACCATTAGGACGGATGGCGTTAGGACCCTAAATGACATGCAAAAGCTATTGGGAGACATTAATTGGATTAGGCCATATTTACATATACCAAATTCAGATCTCAAACCCCTGTTCGACCTTCTGAAGGGAGACCCAGATATAGCCTCCCACAGGAGGCTCACTCCTGAGGCAAGAGCTGCCTTACAGAGAGTGGAGGAAGCCTTAAGTGGGGCTACCTTACACAGAATTGAACCAGGGCGACCCTTTGATGTCTGTTTGCTACAGACTAGTCTACAGCCTACAGCGGTGATTTGGCAGAAAGGGCCACTACTGTGGATACACCCTAAGGTCTCACCTGCAAAAATCATAGAGCATTACCCAGAGGCAGTCGCTTCATTGGCCCTTGAAGCGCATGATAGAGCTGTCCAACATTTTGGCTCAGGACCACAAGCCATCCGAGTACCCTATACCGCTAGCCAGATCAAGACCCTGGCTGCCTGCATAGATACATGGGCCATTCTGAGATGTGTTTTCCACGGGGATATAAACAATCAATACCCTAAAGACCCTATCTTGTCATTTGTCACTCAGCACCCTATAATTTTTCCAAAGGTTACTGCCTCTGAGCCATTAGTCCCAGCAACTACAATATATACAGATGGCTCCAAGATGGGGATAGGCGCCTATGTGATCCTAGGCAAGCCCCCGGTTACCATACAATTTGAACCAGATCAGCCTCAGGTGGTGGAACTGCAGATCGTTAAAATGATTCTTGAACGGTTCTCAGAAGCCATTAACATTGTCTCCGATTCTAGGTATGTGGTCAATGCTATGCAAGTGCTTGAGACTGCCGGTTTAATTAGATCCACTTCCACAGTGGCTGGGCTGTTCCTGTCTATCCAGACATTGCTTCAGAACAGGCACCATAAGGTCTTCACCACCCACATAAGAGCACATACATCCCTGCCAGGGCCTATGGCACAGGGGAATGCGGCTGCTGACACTGCCACTCGCCCGTTATGGATTTTTACCTTACTAACACCAATCGAGCGAGCCCGTGCCTTCCATGATAAGTTTCATGTCAATGCCAGGACACTAGCAAACCATTTCCATGTTTCCAGAGCAGATGCACGAGATATCGTGCGACTATGTGACTCCTGTGCCACATACAAACCTGCCATACCGATGGGAGTAAACCCTCGAGGTTTGATCCCTGGTGATGTTTGGCAGATGGACATCACACATATACAGGAGTTTGGGACTCTTAAATATGTTCATGTTTCCACAGACACCTGTTCTCACGTCATATTTGCAACAGCAGAAACAGGTGAAAAAGTGTCTAATGTGATCAATCATTGCCTGGCAGCTTGGGCCGCATGGGGCAAACCAAAAATATTAAAAACTGATAATGGACCAGCCTATATAGGCAAAGCTTTCAATGAGTTCTGCAAAATGATGGAGGTTCAATTAAAACATGGTATCCCATATAATCCCCAAGGTCAAGGAATCATTGAGAGGGCTCATAGAAGCCTCAAAGAAATTTTACAAAAACAAAAAGGGGGAGTAGGCCAAGGCCTGGCCCCAAAGGCACGATTATCCATGGCACTATTCACACACAATTTTTTAAATTTAAATAATGATAATCGCTCCCCAGCTGTGGAGCACTGCAACCCTTCCCCCAACCATAAAGGGTGGGTGAAGTGGAAAGATGTCCTGACAGGACAATGGATGGGCCCGGATCCAGTGGTCAGCTGGAACCGAGGCGCGGTTTGTGTTTTCCCACAGGAACCGGGACGAGAACCACTGTGGATACCGGAGAGACTGACACGGGCAACAAAGCCCTCAACTGAAGATCAGACCTGCCCTACCGGAGATCCATCACAGACCAACCAACAAGATGAATAGAAATAGCGGTAGCCCGAAATGGACAAGAAGATCCTCAGGCATATGCATGGCTTGCTCGATTGGCCCACGACCGAGTCTAGATATGGCGGGCATCCCTCATTCTCCTCCATAAGGTGACAATACACAGCAGGGTAGGTGAGTCAATGACGGGTAAGAGCGTGCCTCCCCAGCACGACTCGACCTAAGCCAGGCCCTACCCCATCCTGCACGTAAGCCGCTGGACTGTTAGATGCTGCCCAGGTCTAAATTTCTCTCCGAGGGGATTTCTTTACGGAGAGGAAATGAGTGCAAGCTTGTGTGCATCCAGGTTCCGTCCAGTTTGTGCCTGGCCCTAGAAAAAAGACGAGGGCCTCAGGGCCTTGGCAGACCATGGCACGGCCGACCAGGGTCTAAGCCAAGGACCTACGGTGGGCCTACGCATAGGGCATAAGCCTCTGCACCCAGTCCAGGAAGGGCTACGATGCGCACATTCATAAAAAATAAAATAGGGGGAGATGTTGGGAGCCGCGTCTGTGATAGTTCGCCTTACTCGGCGGACGTGCGGCCTGTGGTAAAGAGCAAAGCCTGAGGTAGATTACCCCTCCCATCGAATATGTTAGTTTCCTGCTTACCGCGTAAACAACCCGCTCAACAATATAGTCTGCCTGGCAACTGATGATGTTAGCCAATCAGCTTGCCTTGCTTACTTTAACATGATTGGACACTGTACCCGTATATATACCGGTGCCACCCCTGGGGGGAAGTAGAAGCCAGGTAGAAGCCCGGAAGTAGAGGAGCCGCGGAGAGCGGACCGGTAGAGGCTTTGGGGCAGACTGAAGCACAAAAGGAGCCACGGGGAGCGGACCAGAGGAGGCTTCAGCTGGGAGCGATCTCAGGGCAGGCTGTACGGAGAAGGAAAATAAAAAGAAAAGGTTGTCCACTACCAGACTTTGTCGTGTGTCCTTCCTGCCGGCCAGAAGCGACCGCGACATTGGTGTTTCTAGCAGTTCATTTGTGTTAGCCATGAATTCCTCACCAGATGGCAGTTATGCCTGCTTGCCAGAGAATGGATTGTCCAGGAAATTATGTGGTTTTGATCTCCAAGGAATTGCTGGAGTCAAACTGAAACAGGTAAAAGCTAAAAAACTATTAGGGTTTTCATAGATTAAAAACATTTACATAATTAAATGATGAATGAGTTGATGCATTTGGAATATTATTCAGAACATACAGCTAGGTGAATTATATTAGATATTTATTTCTTTACTTTTATACAGGTACAAAATACCTGACTTACAGAATTTAATATAAATATATTCTTTATCTCGTTGTTTCCATGAGGGAAGTTTGGTTTTGACTGTTTCTAAAGCATAAATATCTTGCAAAAAAGTGAAAAGGAAAAGGTAGCTTTTTTATGAGGCCAAGGAGCCAGAGAACAGTTTCAGAAACTGAGAGGTAGGATCCAGGGACCAGATTTGGTTCATGGGTTCCAACACACATGGCTGCAGTATATACATATAGAAGCGATCATAGTAATATCCTACACATTTCTGAAGCCAAAAAGGTGTTAAAAATGGATCACCAGTCTTTAGGGAATATATGACTTCTAGGAATATTAAAATCCTGAAGAGCTGAGTGCCGATTAGTGACAAAGGAACTATACTGCAAGGGGCACTTAGAGTGTGAAGTCCTCGGGTATACCTGCATCCTCAGAAGGAAATGTTTAATTGAATTAGGAATTTGGTTCCATTTCAGCAATAATTGTCACCCCCATGCTGGGCAATATGATCACTTTCAGAATTCAACATTTTTATGAGTCTGAATGAGTAGCAAGCTTGTCTTGGAGAATTGATGCTTGCTTTTATTTCATCATTACTCTGTTGCAGACCATTACTATGATCTAAATGTAATGTCTTCACTTTACACAGTAACTGTACTAATTTTGTGTTCCTGTACTGGGTTTCTAGGTGGAAAATTAATAGAAATGAGTGAAAATCATGAAAATGAAGTCTGCTGCCTCTAACACAGACTTCTGACTCTGTTCTGTTGTGTCCCACCCTGGCCTGTTCTCAGAATATTTTCTGACATCAGTAGATTTTTTATTCCTGGAGGATTGAACCTGAATCCTGAAAACATTTGCAGCCCATTATGGAAAGAGTCCACTGATCCTTGAAATAAAGCAGGGGTAGCCATGAAATGGCAGGCATAAATAAGAAATTTAGAGAAGAGCTAACATCACCACTTCTCAAAATTTAATGAAATCGAATGGGAAATGGTACCTTTCAATTCATTCCTGGAAGCAAACATTACCCTGATACTAAAACCAGAGAACAATCCAAATAAGAAAGAGAATTACAGACAATTCTGCCTAGTGAACATTGAAGCAAAAATACTCAATAAGATACTGGCAAACAGACTTCAGAATATCATCAAGAAGATTTTACACCATGATTAAGTGGAATTATTCCCTGGGATGCAGGGGTGGTTCGACATACATAAATCCATACATATAATACACTGTATTGACAAATCCCGAAGCAAAAATCATTTGATCATTTCAATAGATGCAGAAAAAGATTTTGCCAAAGTCCATCACCTATTCATAATGAAAAATCTACAAAAATTGGGAGAGATGATCTTTATCTCAATCTGATAAAAGTCCTTTATTACAAACCAACAGTCAACCCCATACAAAGTGGACAAAAACTGAAAGCTTTCACTCTAAAATCAGGAACAAAAGAAGGATGTCTACTGTCTCCACTCTTATTCAATATAGTCCTGGAAACTAGCTGGAGCAATTAGACAAGAGAAAGAAATAAAAGGAATAAAGATAGGAAAGGAAAATGTTAAACTATCATTATTTGCAGAAGAAATGATACTCTACTTAGAAGAACATAAAAATTCCACCAAAAGAATTCTAGTTTAAGAAGAAAATTCAGTAATATAGCTGGTTACAAAGACAACACTCAACAATCACTAGATTTCATAAACAAGAATAAAAAACTCATGGAAAGAGAAATCAAGCTAACAATAACTTTTACAATAGCATCCAACCAAATGAAATACTTAGCAATCAATCTAACAAAGGATGTAAAGGATCTGTATACTGTAAACCACAGTACTCTCAAAAAGGAGATTGAAGACGATATTCTAAAATGAAGAGCTATCCCATAGTCTTGGGTAGGGAAGTTCAATATAGTGAAAATACCATACTTCCAAAGCTATTGTACAGATTTAGTGCAACCCCAATCAAAACCCCGTAGCATATCTCAAAGAATTACACAAAATAAATCCTAAAATTCATCTGGAACCAGAAGAGACCTAGGGTAGCAAAGATGATCCTGGGCAAAAAAGAAAAGATAGGGTTCATCAAAATCCCTGACTTGAAATTATACTATAAAGGTATTGTGATTTAAAAAAAGGGTGGTACTGATAAAAAACAAAACAAAGTAAACCAGACCCAAAGGTCAAAGGAACAAATTAGAAGATGGAGAAACAACACCAGATCACTAAACCATCTTATCTTTGACAAAGGTGCCAAACAGAGTCATTGGAAGAAAAGCAGTCTCTTTAATAAATGGTGCTGGAAAAACTGGCTCTATACGTTCTGAATATTATCTTTCAATGTGTATTAAGCTAAGATCAGAATAGATCAAAGATCTTATATTAAAACACAAACATTAAATCTGCTGCAAGATGAAGTAAGTAAAACTCTTGAAGACACTGATGTAAGCAAAGACTTTATGAAGAAAACATGGATTGAACAGCAAAAATCAAAGAGAATTAAGTGAGAATCTCACCCTACTGAAAAACATTTTAACAGCAAGTGAAATCACTAACAGAGTGAAGAGACAACCCACAATGTGGGAGAAAATGTTTGCCTACTGTTCCTCAGACAAAGTATTACTATTCAGAGCACGGAAAACTAAAAAATTTCAGTCTTCCCAGATTTAAAGACCCAATCCAGAAATGTGCATCTGAGGTGAAATACACAATACTAAGATGAAGAAATACAAACAGCAAATAAATATGTGACAAAATGTTCTGCATCATTCTTCATTTTACAATTGCAAATTAAATAACACTGATATGTCACCTTGCCCCAGAAAAATGCCTACTGTCAAGAAATCAAGCAATAACGAATGCTGAAAGGGTTATGGGGGAAAAAGGAACCCTTCTCCATTGTTGGTGGTAAAGCAACCACTGTGGAAATCAGTGTGGAGATTCCACACAAACGAGGTCTACAGGTCCCACTCAACTCAGCTATTCTCCTTCTGCGTATCTACCCAAAAGAATAAAAATAATCATACCACAGTGATATATGTGCACCCACGTTTATAGCAGCACAGTTTGTGGTAGCCAGATCGTGGATGGAATGTATGACCTCTAGCTTGCCAGGCAGGCGCTTAAGCTAAATCCCTGGACCATTTTTTTATTTTTTAACTTTCAAATAAAATGGGTTTGGGAGAAAAAACAAGGACCGAGGTAAAGACTTTCAGTGCAAATACACATCAGACGAGCTGAGGTCAACATTCCAGAAGACAGTCAGCTCCAGAAGCTTCCACCATCTTTCATTGGGGATCCACAGTTACAGGGTGGGTTTTTTTTTTATGTAATTATTCTTGGTGGGGAAGGCAGGCAGGAGAGCAGGAGCCAATCAGTGATGAAGAGGCTGGCTGTAAGAACTGTCCAATCAGGCGGGCCAAGGTAGGCGGTCTCTTCCCGTGTCATGGCGTCAATTGCAAGGCCAGGGCAAAGAAGGGAGCACTAGATGTTTCCTAGACCACTATTTTTTGCTTCTATTCGCTGTGAACTGCTTAGAAAGAACCTGGGAGACCTCCAAACTACGCAATGGTGATGTTATGGGAAGGGAGCAGTGAAATGGGGTGGAATCTGGTTGAGACCAGTTAGAAGTGATGAGAAGGGGCTCAGGGATTAGCTCGGCAGCATAAGCGCCTGTCTTGAAAGCAGGCAGTCATGAGTTCGATCCCCGGTACCGATAAAAAGGAAAAAGACCAAAAATAAAATTAAAATTAAAAAAAAAAAAAAACAAGTGGTGAGAAGCAGCTGTGCTGTCTAGAGCCTGTGTGCTTAGCCTCTGACCCTAAGATCCTCTAGTGCTAGCAGTGAGTCATCCTCTGCCCCTTTTACCTCTCGCTGGGGCCAGGACAGTTCTGGGTCCCTAGAATGCTGTTGCTACTGTGATACCACCAGGCCACAATGCCATTTTTGAAATTGCCTGTTGCCCTTGCTCCTCCAACAGTCTGGGCCCAGGAAAGGGGCATGAGGAGACCCTGAGTCCGATGTGGTTTCAAGCTGGGTGCAGCTGTAATAAGCTAGGTCTCTGATCTCATTCCTGTCAGTAACACATCTGAAAGCCAGAAGTTTATGTGTCTGTGATGCAGGACCTCATAGCCACAACTGCTCTCCTTAAACTTATGCATTTATGTATTTTGTGATCGCCTAAATTTGTACTATGTTCTCATATTTCCATGCTCATGAAATGAGGAGGCAAAGGTTCTGAGAGTTCAAAGATGTGTAGTGATGTGCCTCAGTGGAGGAAGGCTTCCCAAACACCAGATGAACTGCTGTGTATTACAAAGAGCAATGCAAAGAATTTCTGAACATACTTTATGTGACATATGTGCTCATAGATGATGTTTGGGAGAACAGCCATAGAGGTTTGAATTTTGAGAAAAATGAAGCAGATATAAATGTGTCATCAAGGGCAGGGAAAAGTGTGTTTGCTAAGGACAAATTCCAGAAAGGGCTGCCTGTTAAATTCTCATTGAAAAATGCCTAACTGTAGTCATTTGCATGAACATATACACGTGGTATCCTTCTGAATGGAAAGGAATATGGGTGTCATCTCTGAATTAAGAGGTGATTTAATAGCTTGGTTGATCATATACATTGTTGAAATATGGAAAGTCTCTGCAATGGACTTTACTAAGTGGTTAAATGAGATGCCATAAATTAAAATTGTGCAGGGATATCAATAGTTTAGTCATGAAGGGTTTTCTGCTTAGCGTGGATCAGCCAAGCATGGAAAGGATGTGGAAGTGACTGGCTGGACGCATTGTGCCAATAGCAGGACATAAAACAGAGAGTATTGAAAGTCAGGTAGTTCTTACGGTAAGCATGAAGAAAAAGTTGGCTTATGGTTTCTTCCTTGAGGTGAAAAACACCAGCTCTGGTAAGAATCAGTATTCCACATCCTTGTCAACCCATGAGTTCTGTGTTCTTCACTTGAGATCTAATTTTGATTATCTCTAATTATGACCCAGTGTCATGAAGGTGAAATTTGAAATTTTTTTTTGTAACAGAGATCGAACTCATGATCTCAAGCTTGCTAGGTAGGTGTTCATGCTGCTGAGCTAAACACCCAGCTTTGAAATTGTATTCTGTGTACTGTGTATGATATCAACATTGTTCCTCAGAAAATGTTGAATATTGTGGAATTTTTCTATATTATATGGATATAATTTTTAAAGCAAACCAAAGGTGTACTATGCAGTCACTTTTCAAGTTTCACATTGTCTGTGGGGTGTCTCAGTCAGGGTTTCTCTATTTCAGACAGCTCTGTAACTTAGGCCATCCCCAAAACAAAGGAAGTTCTCCTGCATCAGCCACCGAAGATATATTTCTTATATCTGAATGGAGAGTGATCACTTGGTGGCACTGAGCTCTAATTTGAAACTTGTACCTGGTTTCATTGTTTATACATTTTTTACATACAGCGGTTTTCCATGAACATTTGAGTTATTATTTATGTATCATATTTGATGTTATGTTTTGTTCTATGAAACCAAATTTAAATATCAAAATGCTGCTTAAGTATATTAAGAACAAAGGACTCAGTGGCCTAAATGAGATTTGAAGAGATATCATTGTTAGTACATCAAAGTGATTCATGAGATATTTGTCTGCCTCTGTGCTTTATGGATGCTGGTCCTGCAGGCTCTCACTATGAGCTCTGCTTTAGAGACAGTGTACAGGGACTCTTGCAGTGACAGCATAAGAATCAGTGCTCCTATTTGGCTGTTACATTAGCTGTGAGTTGCAATAGAGCATTAAATTTGCTGTCTCAAAAAATGTGTATATACCAAAAATTAATCCCCAAGATGTGGAATTAAGATTGGAAGAAATCAGTGTCCATTCAGCTGTTTTGTTTGGTTTTATTTGTTTAGTTTAGTTTTGTTTTATTGAGACAAGTTTTCTCTATGTATATCAGCTAGATTTGAACCCTATTTGGAGAACAGAATTGCCCTAACCTCAAAGCAGCACTCCTGCCTCAGCCTCTTGAGTGTTTAGATTATAGATATGTGTGTTTTTACCCTAGAAAATATTGAGGCTTGTAACTTAGCTGTATTGTAGCTTGCATAATAGATGCCATCTTGAGCTTTTAATTTAACTAGTGCCCTGTATTTCACCTAGAAAAATGGAAAATTACTCAGTGTTGAAGTTCCAGGAGAAAAGCACAATGAGCTGTACCCAAAGAAAAAAATTAACCTGCTCAACAAAAGAAGCAGAATACAGTTGTCATCCTACCATTATTATAAGATTCTAGCTAAATGATTTCCAACAGGATCTTTTTGTGATTCTATCTTTTAAAACATCTGTAACTTTCCAGTTCAGAGCCTCTTGTTTAGATCCTGATATGGGGTTGGGGGTTCTGTATACAGGTGGTCCTGAGATCAGCTATGAAATTCCACATTTCTCAATTGGGTTCGTATATTGGCCTCCTATATTATTGTTCACAAACTCAACTCAAGCTGCAGAAACCTTTACTGACACAAGCACACCTCAGGATTAAATGACAGTGCCACTGAAATGAAAGAATAATTGTGAAAAAGAAAGGAGAAAAAAGACAAACACTATGTGCTATAATGCCCACCTATTTTCCTAAACAATGAAGAAGCTGAAACAGGAGAATGGGCTTGTGTTCAATGACAGCCTAACCTGCATAGTGAGTGCAAGGCTGGCCAGAACTCCAAAGTGAGACTATGTCTTTAAATCAAAAAACTAAAATGAAAAAAAACAACAACAAAGTAGACAGAAAGACTATTGAAAACAAACAAAAATAGAGCTGAGTGAAATTTGACTTATGTAAAATGGGAATTATTGAATGATGCTTGCAGACTAAAGAAGGCCAGGTAGTGGCATGCAGTGGCATTCAGGAGGCAGTGACAAACACAGGCTTAGGAATGGCACCTACTGTGCCACAGCACAGCAGTGACCTCCTTCCTCCAATACATTTGCAATTCACTAGAATGAGGACTTCTAAAAGCTCATGGAAATGTTAAACTCAGGGCAAACAAAGAGCTTGAAATTCAGGCTTTGGAACAATGCCTTTAGCAGACATTTCATATTTAAATTGAGATAAGAGAAATATAATCCTGCCCTGCTTGATATCAAATGCACCATTTAATGGCTGACAACATTGAGAAATGAAGTCACAAACCAAAAGAAGTTCAAAAATTGTCTTAGAAAAAAAGAGAGAATAGCTCTGAATTTTCAGGAGTGATCTTCAGTGTTTTGGCCAGAGTCATATTGTCAGGGGTCATTTATACAGGATAGTCACAATGTGGGGAAACTGTGGGTCTCAAACTACAATCAATCTATAAGCTTGTAGGTACTTAACTAATATTATTCATCAGGGGAACAAGTCAGCCAGAAAAGGTATGTGAAAAAAGCCAAGGCATTTGTGGGAACAATAGTCCAGTTGTTCTGGTCTTTGATTATGGTAATTGATGCCTATCTGAGCTTCCTGGAGGAGATGGTGGTAACTTTAGTACATTTCAAGCTGTTGTTTTTCTTTTCAGGGGCATGTAGACATGGTCACTGCATCTTCACTTTCAGGTCTGCCTTTCTTCACCTGTGCCTGTAGCAGTGATGTTGTGTTTAGTTTTTTGCATTGACTCTTTGAGGTTCCAGTTCCTCTCTGATTGTATATCAATTTCTGTCTAAATTGAAAACCTTTGCTAAAATCACAGTACTATTTGAATGAATAAAGTGAAATACTCATTAATACACGCCAGGGATTTAGCTCAGCAGGCAGAAACGCCTGCCTGGATAGTGGTAGATTGTAACTTTGATCCCTAGTACCTAAAAAAAAAAAAAGTGATTTAAACTGCAAGGAAAGAAAATAATTGCATTTGTGAAAATGTAGGTTTACAAAATTTATACTAAATATGTCAATGGCAAATTAAACATTATTAATAGTCATATTTAGTATCTAAAATTGTTGAGGCTGGGGATTGAGCTCAGGGATACAAGGAGCTGCCTGGAGAGCACAAGGCCATGAGTTCAATCCCTCATACAGAAAAAAAAATCATAGTTGTCAATGATGCAATGCTATAAGCACATTTATTGAAACTAATACTTGGTATTTAATTTGCTCAATGTTTCTTTTGTGATCTATGAAATACCTGCAGATAACATGGCAACTACAGTGAATGATATACTGTCCCCTATAGGATTGCTATTTTCTGAGTTGTTTTTATTTTTTTTCCCCACAAACTTGAAAGTTGAAAATGTTGGCTGATGCTAGCTAGAAACACTGTGATAATCATTTTTTCAATTTAATGATATATTTCCCTATATCCATTAAGAACATTTTATTTGCTACAATTGCTCCAAGTCAAATTGATAAACAATTCTTAAAGTTACAGGCAGCTGAGTTAGTTAGAAATACAGGCAGCCATACCATGATAAAGTGGAATGAAGTTCCTGACCATCTATGTCTGGTATGAGCGTGTGTTCTGTAAAACACAAGAATGAATTTTAGGAACAACAGAGTTGAAGAGCAGAATATATTTATTGAGAGAAAGAAAGTGATAATATTTTGCTCTAAATAGGATATTTTGGAATTGGGAGGTGGAACCAGGGGACTTTTACCTTGAAGTGACTTTCCTTATCCCTATTCAAGGTACATGTGGCAAGGAAGGAATCTCAATCAGCTACTTGCATATCAGCAATGACAACTTTAACCACCAACCAAGTCAAAAACTACTTGTATGCCACCCACAGTTTTCCAGAAGAAAAAGCCAGATGCCCAGTGGTCATGGGGTTCTCTCCATATTCTTAGATTAAAAGCCATTTTGACTTTATATTCTCTTCTTTACTACACCAAAAATCCTATCAGAAAGCTTCTGTCTGGGAGAAACAGGAGGGGTTCTCAGCTGGTAGCAAAGGACTCTGTCTTTTCTAGGAATTTTATAGAATAAAATTATGTGGTGAGATAGGTTTAAAATGGATTAGATTACTGAAGTTACTGAGGAGATAAATTAGTACAGTAGAGAAGCAGAATATAAGAAATGTAAAAGTGGCCTTTTACTTAAAGAATGTGGAGAGGAGCCCACAGCCCCTAAGGGTTTGGCTTTTTTTTTTCCAACTGACTATGGGGTTATGGGGTATATGTGACTTTTGACTGGATGTGGTGCTTGAGGGGAGATTGATGTCATGTGAGAGCTGATCCTCAGAGTAGCACATCTAGAATGTCCGGAGTTTATTAATGTCTGTAATGCAGGGCCTCATAGCCACAATGGCTCAACTTAAACTTGGGCTTTTTTATATTTATAGTGATCTCCTCAATTTATACTATGTTCTCATATTTCCATCCTCATGACAGGTAGTCGCAAAGTTCTCGAGAATGCAGAGATGTGTAGTAGTGTGCCTCAGTGGAAAAAGGCTTCCCAAACAACTCGTGAACTCCTGTGTATTATACAGATTAGTGCAAAATAATTTCTGAGCATACTTAATTATTTAGGTGGCACCCTTGCTCACAGACTAGGTTTGTAGGAACAGCCATAGAGTTTTGAAGTCTGAGAAAAATGAAGCAAATATGAAAGTGTTATCAAGGACAGGGTAAAATTTTGTGAAGGACAAATTCCAGAAAGGGCTACCTGTTAAATTCTCATCAAAAAATGCTGAAATTTAGGCATTTGCATGGACATATACACGTGATATCCTACTGAATGGAAAGGAAAAGGTATGTCATCTCTGAATTAAGAGCTGATTTATTGGCTTGGTTGTTCATAGTTTCAATATGGAAATGCTCTGCAATGGAATTTACTAAGTGATGTAAAGGAGAAGCTCTATACAGAAATTTTGCAGTGATATCAATAGTTAGGCATGAAGGGTTTCCTCCTGAGGATCGATCAGAAGAGCGTGGAAAGGATGTGCAAGTGACTGACAGAATGCAGGAAGTCAATAGCAGGACATACAACAGAGATGATCTTCACTGAAATTCAGGTAGTTCTTAGAGTAAGTGTGAAGTTAAAGTTGGGTTCTGATTGCTTCCTTGAGGTGATCAACACCAGCTCTGGCAACAATCAGTATTTTACATCCTTGCCAACCCATGAATTTTCTGTTCCATACTTGAGATCTAATTTGGATTATCTCTAATTATGCCCCAGTGTCATGAAGGTAAAATGTGGATTTTTTTTGTACCAAGGATCGAACTCATGACCTATGCTTTCCAGGCAGGCGTTCGTGCCACTTAGCTAAATAACCAAATATGAAAGTGTTTTCTTTGTTGTATGGAAGATATCCACATTGTTTCCCAGAAAGTGTTGAATATTGTTGGAATTTTTCCATATTATATGGCTATAATTTTTAAAAACAAACCAAAGGTGTCTTATGCAGTCTCTTTTCAAGTTTCGCTTTGTCTGTGGGGTGTCACAGTCAGGGTTTCTCTATTTTAGACAGCTCTGTAACTTAGGATAGCCCCAAATTCAAGGAACAAGTCCTTCACCAGCCTCACAAGATATATTCCTTATATCTGAATTGAAAGTGAACGCTTGGTGACAGTGAGCTATAAATTACAACTTGGGCCTGGTTCCATTTTATATACTTATTTTTTAAAAACAGCATTTTCCACTAACATTTGAGGTATTATTTGTGTACCATATTGGATGGTATTTATGTTTTGTTCTATGAAACCAAATTCATGTTTCAAAATTTTGCTGAAGTATATTAAGAACAAAGTACTCACTGGCCTAAATGAGATTTGAAGAGACATTATCTGCAGCCTATCAAAGTGATTGATGAGTATTTTTTTCTTTTTTTAAATTCTGAAAGTGGTAAAATACAACAGAACAAGGCAGAATAAGACCAACTAACATCATACAGTGAAATTGGTACACAACTTCACAACTGGTTACTGCGTTAACAGTAATAGGTATCACAGTATATTTTATTATCTTTATAATAGTTGTTCTTTTTTTTGTCTTTTTCCTTTTATCAGTACTGGGGATTTAGCCCACGACTGTCTCCTTGCAAGGCAGATGCTTATGCCACTGAGCTAAATCCCCAGCCCCAATAGTTGTTCTTTCAAACACGTATATCAAAATGAGATGAAATACAGAACATTATAGTACTTATCAAAACAGAATATTGAATAGAGCAATACCATTAATCAGAAAAGAGCAAAACATTACTAAAAATATTTGCCTTCAAAGAGACAGTAGAAGGAAGTCCCCCTTATTTGTTATGGTCTGCTTCCCAGGAGTCACTCAGATTTCTGTTTCCCATTTGCTAATGGGGGGTGACAGGAGAACAGGGGTAGGGAAGTGGGATGTTTGATTCTAGGCCGTGCATCAGTAGGTTCACTATTGCTTAGTAGGGAGACAGGCCAGTTGTTTTGTTTCACAGCGTCCTAAGTTCCCACATGGCGGGTATCTCAGGAGCTGCTGCTAGATCTCCCCCTGGAATCGCCGCATTCTGCCAGACTTCCACCACTTACCAGGGAGAAGTGGTGCTTGCTTGCCTTCCAAGTGTCCTAAATTCCAGCATGGCATGGATCTAAGGAGCTGCTGCTGGTTTGCCCCCTGGATGGGCCACAGTCCACCACACCACCACCACTTACCAGGGAAGTGAGGTGCTTTCTTGGCTTCCCAGTTGATTGATGGGATATTTATCTGCCTCTGTGCTTTGTGGATGCTGGTCCTGCAGGCTTCTCATTGTGAGCTCTGCGTTAGAGACAGTACACAGGGACTATTGCAGTGACTCAGCACAAGAATCAGTGCTCCTATTTCACTGTTACATTAGCGGTGAGTTGAAATCTAGCATTAAATTTGCTGTCTTCAAAAATGTGTATATACACAAAATTAATGACCAAGACATGGATTTAAATTTGAAGAAATCAGTCTTCATTCAGCTGTTTTGTTTGGTTGTATTTGTTTAGTTTTGTTTTGTTTTATTGAGACAAGCTTTCTGTATGTATATCAGTTAGCTTTGAACACCCTAGAATTGCCCTGAATTCACTGAAACCATCCTGCCTCAGCCTTTTGAGTTCAGGACTTAGAATTGCCCTGAACTCACTGAAACCATCCTGCCTCAGCCTTGTGAGTGCTGGCATTATAGATATGTACCACCACACTTTTCTTTTGATTCAGATTTGTAGGAGAGAATTTAAGATATCCCAAACCTGGTGTCTCAACCTTCATGTGAGAAATATATGTATGATCCTTTAGGAGGTGGTGAGCTTTGAGGATGTGGTCGTGAACTTCAGCAATGAGGAGTGGACTTTGCTGAGTCCATCCCAAAGAACCTCTACAGAGATGTGATGGGTGACACCTTTAGGAACATGACTGCAATAGGTAATGACAAAATACTCTTGTCACTCATGCTGTCAGAATGTTGTATGTCGCTGTTTCATTAAAAGCAATGTGAAAATATTTTTAAAAATAGCTCAGACCTGGACACATTATATCATAACTCTAAACAAAATCTATTAATTTGTATGTATTATTCTAATGAGCACTGGTATTTCTATGTCTACAATTCAGGAGGACTTGGGGATATCCAGGAAGCTGAAAAAGAATGCAAAATTTACTGGAGATACTTAAGGTAATTCGCACTCATAAGGAGAACGAATGTTCCTGAGTAATTAGTGAGTCAGCAGAAAAACACCACCAAAGAAATGAGGCACCATTCAATTTATTGTCAGTAATATTCTCTGAAGACTTATAAGCTAGGCTATGTATAATGAGTGGATTAAATCAAGAAAATGTATGACATTGCGTATAGACGTGTATGAAAGGCATACACTTTGAGATATGACATTCTCTCTTCAGTTTTTCTACCCATATATACATGTGAATACAACACACCCATCATCTAAAAATTGCTAAGATTGCAATAGAATTTGAAATAAAATGGAGTTCTTGTGTTTGCAAGCCATGCTCTGAAGAATCAGCCATTCTGACTAAAATTCTTAGAAGGCTGGTAGAATGTTAAGTGCACTCATTCTGAATATCAGTGTGCAGTTGTCTCTAGAAATTGATCCCCTCATACTTGTCCTGGATGTATTTTTAAAAATTCAAAATGCACATAAAATACTGATACATGCTTACTCATATATAAAGCAGATCAAGTTATAATAGAACAGGACTTGAAGAAGCTTATCTACCTATCACTGGATTTGTGGAGAAGGAAAATGTTAATAGACTCTTTGTGATTGTGCATGCTTGTAAATCCAGCACACTAGGAATCAGAATTTGCAGAATTGCAAATTCAAGTTCAAACATCACAGCTTAATGATCAGCAAAATCTCTTAAAACATATTAAAAAGCTATAGATTTTATACTAATAGCTGTTGTTCATTCCCAGCATGGAAAAGAAAAAAATGTGTTATATAATGTCAAAAAATAAAACATATAATGTCATTTGCCATAAGAAATAGGTGGTTCTTTCTCCCATCAGTTCAGTGAAATAGCTCAGCTATGAAACCTAAAAGTTCACAGGGTTTCTCTTAGATGAGAAACAAAACATAAATTGTGGAATGAAATGAAAGAGTTAATAGAGAAAAGTAAGACTGACCATATGGAAAAGGGAACTATAGGTTAAGGACAGAAGGGAGATTGTGATGGGGAAACATATCATAATGATCTGTGTGTGATACACATATGTACCCATGCACAAAGTGAAGCTAAAGATTCTGCATTTCAAAGGGTACCAAATTTTAAGATTTCCAAATGTGTACCAGTCTTTTGGGAATGGTTGTTTTCATCATGTCTTACAAGGCCATTCTATTACCTCATGGTCAGAGTTTCTTAGCAGGCATTAAAAACAGAACTTGACATTAATGCAGTCATTAAACTGAGACCCATTTCACTGTGAATGTTTCTTTTTTTATTTAATGTAAGGAAAGACTAAAAAAAATAAGTAGGAATGATACCACTTTCAAAGTGAAAATAAACAGTAAGAAATCTAAAGACAGTGATTACATATGCTGCTCATAGAAATAGTTAATGAAATACAAAAGTGAAACATATGATGTGGGGATTCAAACAGCGAGAGTGCAAACAATTTTGTTCAAATCTCCAATAAAAACTTAGTAATATGATTATCAATCCGATGTGTGATTTTTTTTTTTTTTTACAGAAATGACAAGGTAGGGAAATCCTATGGACATACATCTTGGAATCAGTGTAAAGAAGTATTCCTTCGTACTGCAGAAGGTAATGTGAATGTGAAAGAAGCAGAAACACACCACAATGTTCAGATCCATGAAAAATATGGCAGTGAAGAGAAATCCTATGTATGTCAGCCATGTGGAAAAGGGTTCACCAAATCTCGACATTGTAAGCAACATGAAATAATTCACACTGGAGTGAAACCATATGTATGTAAGAAATGTGGGAAAGCTTTTAACACACGGGCAAATTGTAAAATACATGAAGTGATTCACACTGGAGAGAAACCGTATGTATGTAAGCAATGTGGGAAAGCTTTTGCCAGACCTGGATATTGTAAGGAACATGAAAGAATTCACATTGGAGTGAAACCATATGTATGTAAGCAATGTGGGAAAGCTTTTAACACACAGACAAACTGTAAAATACATGAAAGAATTCACACTGGAGAGAAACCCTATTTATGTAAGCAATGTGGGAAAGGTTTTACACAACATGGAGCTTGTAAGCAACATGAAACAATTCACACTGGAGAGAAACCATATGTATGTGAGCAATGTGGGAAAGCTTTTAACACACGTGCACACTGTAAGGTTCATGAAAGAATTCACACTGGAGTGAAACCGTATGTATGTGAGCAATGTGGGAAAGCTTTTAACACACGGGGAATTTTTAAGAAACATGAAGGAATTCACACCGGAGAGAAACCCTATGTATGTAAGGAATGTGGGAAAGGTTTTACCCGACATGCAAATTGTAAGCAACATGAAAGAATTCACACTGGAGAGAAACCATATGTATGTAAGCAATGTGGGAAAGCTTTTAACACACGTGCATATTGTAAGGTTCATGAAAGAATTCACACTGGTGTGAAACCATATGTATGTAAGCAATGTGGGAAAGCTTTTAACACATGGGGAAATTGTAAAATACATGAAAGAATTCACACTGGAGAGAAACCCTATGTATGTAAGCAATGTGGGAAAGCTTTTAACACATGGGGAGATTTTAAGAAACATGAAAGAATTCACACTGGATAGAAACCATATGTATGTAAGCAATGTGGGAAAGCTTTTAACCCACGGGTAAACTGTAAAATACATGAAAGAATTCACACTGGGCAGAAACCCTATGTATGTAAGCAATGGTAGAACCAGTGTATATAAGCATCATGAGAATTTTTTGAGCTCAAGTACATATTGCATAATGAATGAAAAACTTCACACTGGGCAGAAAACTTATATATGTAAGGAATGTGGGAAATGTTTCAGCAGACATGTTCATTGTCCAATACATGAAAACATTTGCAATGTTGAGAAACCCTGTTTATGTGAAGAATGTGGGAAAGCTTTCACCACACATGGATTTTGTAAAATACATCAATGGCTCCACTCTGGTGAGAAAACCTATGTATATAACAATGTGGCAAAGCTTTTACCACATACAGTCATTGCAAAACACATGAAAGAATTCACACTGGGAAGAACCACTGGCTACGTAAGCAAGTAGAGACACTTTCAGCAGCCAGATTGTAAGTGAAATACGTGAACAAGCTCACAAAAGAGATAAATCCTATGTGTTATGGGAATACTCTCAGCACACATGATCATTGTTACATATCTGAAATAGTTCACTTTATCCTATGTGCATTAACAATGTGAGAAATATGGCAATCCATGTTTGTTGTTAAACGCATAGAAAAATCAGCATACTTCAGACAGTTTAGATCTAAGTTTACTTTAACAATTCCAAGTAGACCTGAAGAAATAATCAATATAGAAGTTTGATGTCAAAATTTCTTCACAACTTTTCACGAAATGACAAATCTGAAATGGAGCTCTACTCAAGTACATATTTTGTATGGTTTTCAGTTAATCACTTATAACTCTTTAGATTTTTTAAAGTGTCTTTGTGCTTCAACATGGCATCTTGTAATTAAACATGGTAAACTGAAATGGGCTTTTCACTTTCAAGTATGGATAGTGTCTATGTACTTAATATTTTGTCTTTAAACCTTAATTTTTATATTTTTGTGAATTATTTTTATTTAAAGAAAAAAACCAAAAAGTGTAGAAATAACACAGAAGTTCTGAAAAATAAACAATAAGAAATCACTAGTTGATTAGTTACATATTGTCATCTTAGAAGTAATTGTTCAAGTTACAAAATTAAAGCATACAAAGTGATATTCAAATAATGACATTGCAAACAGTTCACCACCGTGATCCAACAAAAACTTATTAATATTCTTATCTGTTCTACAAACTTGTTTTTTATCTAAAAGATGGTAAGATTAAACATGAAAAAACAGAACAGTTCATATGAAAACAAGTTAAGGAAACACAGGTTTCAAAGCAAGTCCACTGAGATCTTCATTTTCTATCTTACTGTCTCTAGTTTTCTTCAAAATAGTTGTTCCCATCTTCACAAGCATTGAATATATACTGAACATTATAGAACTAATCAAATAATTACAGGATGATACAGACTTTTTTGATCTTCAAGACTGATTTTGGGGAAGTTGATAATGATTACCATAATGTGTCTCATTCTTTTCGTAGTAGACGTCTTTATTTTTATGTATGTTGAAATTGAACATAAGAGACTAAACTAATATCACTCTGAACAGTGAATAACAGTATCCTGAGAAGGAGAAAGGTGAGGAATTGCCTAAAAAAAGAAGGCAGAGCACATTGTGAAAAGTGTATTAGGATTTAAAAGCTACAGTAGTTCTGTTGCTCTGTTTAGTTTGATTATATTTTGTTCTGGTCTGTCTACTCATTTTAGATTTGAGGGCACAGAGAGATAACCCAAAAATGGCAGGTTATACCATGATGGTAATTGTCCTTAATTTCCTATTAACTAAAACTGAAACCCTGTATTACTAACATTGTCTTAGTATGACTGATCTTATTTTAAGCTGGTTTCTTTGAATGTTATTTGGCCTTGACTGATTTTATTCATATTTGGTATGATTGCTGATATCAAGTCCAAGAGTAGAGGCAACTACTCTGAAGGTGATAAGATGTGAAAGATATATATTGGGGGGCTGGGGATTTAGCTCAGTTGCTTAAGCCCCTGCCTGGCAAGTGTGAGGTCATCAGTTTGATCCACAGTACCAAAAAATAAATAAATAAAAGATATAAATTCCAGGTTTAATTTTTTTATTTAAGGAGAAAAATAAAGAACATAAAAAAGCAAAGCAGTAAAAGGGTACAAATAATACAGAATTTGAAGAAAAAATACAGTAAGAAATCACTAGTTTATAGGTTACATATTGTCTTCTGAGAAACAGTTGTCCAAATTATAAAATTAAAGCATATAAAGTGAACATTCCTACAGCGAGACTGCAGACAGTTCTGTTCAATGATCCAACAAAAGCTCGGTAATATGGTTTTCCTTCCTACACACTCAAACAGGCACTTGCTTCCCTTAGACCACCTTCCTTTCCTCTCTTCTTCACAATAACAATTACACTTTTGGGTATTTTTTACTCCCATAGTTCTTATTACTTTTTTTTGAAGAGAACAAAACCTCAAGTGAGTTAACAAAACAGAGTTGGTTAGAACATAAGGATGGGCATAGTACTTGACGCAATCAGGTGATCAAAAATGTTTACCACTGTGCCTCTTGCTATTTTTAAAAAGAGTTCCCTATATCATCAGGTTTAATAGAATTGATCAAAACAGTACAGAACAAGACCAAGAAAATCTACACTGGAGACCTTACAGAATTTCAAAAGAAGATAATAGTCAAACCATAATGGGTATCATAGTATATGTTATTGCCTACAAAGTGGTTGCCTATACTCTCAAACTTGATACTATCAAACAAAATAGAATATAGTAAAGTCAGGCAAAACAGGATGGGGAGAGCAATACTGGGGTTAAAATCAGGTTAATAGGAAAACAAAAAAAGTTACTATAATATATCGCACTATTTTTTAATTTAGTTTTCCTTTAACTGAAAAAAAAATAAAATAATTTTTTTAAAAAGGGTGGAGATCGAGATAAAAGAGACATCGTGATAGAACAACACAGGTCAGAACTGAACAATTAAAGCATCATTTGGTTTCACCACCAGGTAATCTAACATAATAATAGTCACCACAGTGCCTCTTTCCTTGAATTATTTGAGTATAACTTCGTATACTATGGAATCAATCACATTCAAGACAATGAAAGAATTACAGGGTATTTAGAGCCAGTTAACAGAAAATGAACAACGATTTCTATATTATCTCTTTGCCTGTAAAAAATTGTTTTATACTATCACAGTAAAATATATTAAGATACAACATGTTAAATCCAGTGGAAACATATAGAACAACTTGATGGGAGTTCTAAAGGAGATGATATTAAATCAGCACTAGCTTTTATGATGTGTTATTTTCCTTAGAACAGCTATTTTCGGTACTAAAATCGAAAAACCCAGGGTAAAACCATTGCACTTAATGAGTGAAAACATTATATGGATTCAAACAATATGATTGGGTATCATGATTACCACATACTTCTATTTATTATCATTTCTTATACTAGGGAATATATTTGGTATTTATACATGGGAATTTGATTTATTTCACTTATGAGTATGGTCTCAGTCTGTGTACATTTATTTATGTGTCAATGTGATCATTCTTTATAGCTGAGTAGTTCTCCATTGTATAAAAACACCATAACTTTTTTTTATCAATTCCTCAGTTGATGGACACTTAGGTTGTTTCCAAGATCTGGCTATTACAAACTGTGCTGCTATAAAAATGGGTGCACATATATCACTGTGGAATGATGCTTTCAGTTCTTCTGTGAATATGCCTAGCAGTAGAATAGCTGGGTCAAAAGGTGCTTACAGTCCCAACTTTCTGAGAAATCTCCAGACTGAGCTCCACAATGGTTGTACCAGTCTACACTCCCACCAAAAGTGCAAGAGAGTTCCTTTGTCCCTACAGCGTCTCCATCATTTGTTGTTGGTGGTTTTCTTGATCTTGGCCATTCTTTCAGGAGTGAGATGAAATCTCAGTGTGGTTTTAATTTGCATTTCTCTAGTGACTATGGATGGTAAACATTTTTTCATGTATTTATTTGTCATTTGTATTTCTTCATCTCAAAATTGTTTATTCATCTCAGATGCTCATTTTTGGATTGGGTCTTTGAATTTTGGTGGTCTCCTTTTCAAAAATGCTTTATATGTTGTAGACAGAAGTCCTTTGTCTGAGGGGTAGTTCACTAAGATTTTTTTCCCAGTTTGTGGGTTTTCTTTTCACTATACTGGAGATTTCATTTGATGTGCAGAAACTTTTGAATAAGAGGTGATCCCAATTATTGATTCTGGGAAGCATTTCCCATGCGGTTTGAGTCCTGTTCATCAATTCTCTACCTACTCCTATGTCTTCAAGGTTTTTACCCAATTTGTCTTCCAATAGATTTAGTGTTTCTGTTTTAATATTTAGATCTTTGATCCATTTAGATTTTATTTTCGAACATGGTGATAAGCATGGGTCTAGTTTTAGTTTTAGGCATATGGAGAGCCAGTTTTTCACCACCATTTATTAAAGAGAATGTCATTCTTCCAGTGAACATGTTTGGCCCCTTTATCAAAATAAGGTACTTGAGTGTGTTTGTAGTTGTGGTTGTATCTTCTCATCTATTCCACTGATCTTCGGCTCTGTTTTGGTTCCAGTACCATGTTGATTTTACTACAGTTGCTTTGTAGTCAAGTCAGGGATTGTGGTACCTCCTGCCTTGCTTTTGCTGCCTCTGTCTTTGTTATTCTAGGTTTTTTCTCATTCCAGATGAATTTTAGGGGTGATTTCTCAAGTTCTATGAGGTATGTTGATGGTATTTTTATTGGGATTGCATTGCATCTGTATAAAAGTTTTGGGAGAATGGCCATTTTCACAATATTTATTCTTCCTATCCATGAGCAAGGGATGTCTTTCCATTTTCTGAGGTCATCTTCAATTTCATTTTTCAGTGTGTTATAATTTTCCCTGTATAGGCCTTTCATTTCTTTCGTGAGAGTAATTCCTAAATATTTCATTTTCTTGGTTGCTAGTGTGAAGGGTGTGGCCTCTCTTATTTCTGTCTCTGTGACTTTGTTGTTAGTGTATAGGAATGCTATTGATTTTTGAGTATTGATTCTGTATCCAGCTACATTACTGAATTCATTTATTATATCTAGGAGTCTTTCAATGGAACTTCAGCGATCTTCTATATAAAGTATCATGTCATCTGCAAATAATCATAATTTAACTTCTTCTTTTCCTATCCTTACGCCTTTTATTTATCTGTCTTTTCTAATTGCTCTGCCCAGTATTTCCAGTACTATATTAAATAGGAGCTGTGATAAGGGACATCCTTGTCTTGTGCCTGATTTTAAAGTAAAGGCCTTCAGATTTTGACCATTTAGTATGGTACTGGCTGCTGTTTTGTCATTGCTGGCCTTAATTATATTGAGGTAAGGACCATCTATTCCAATTTTCTGCATGGTTCTTATCATAAATGAATGTTGGACCTTATCAAAAGCTTTTTCTGCATCTATAGTAATGATCATGTGATTATAACTTTTGGCTCTATTGATATGGTGTATTACATTTACTGATTTACATATATTAAACAATCTCTGCATGCCTGGGATGAATCCCCCTTGGTCATGGTATATGATCTTCTTGTTGATTTGGTGCATCCTATTTGCCAATATTTTATTGAGGATTTTTGCATCTTTGTTCATTAGGGAGATTGGTCTGTAGTTCTCTTTTTCAGTTGGTTCCTCCTCTGGTTTTGGTACTAGAGTGATATTTGCTTCTAGGAACAATTTATGAAGGATTGCTTGCCTTTCCATTTCAATGAAGAATTTGAGGAGAGTTGGCATTAGGTCTTCTTTGTATTTCTTGTAGAATTCTTAAGTGAATCCATCTGGGCCTAGGCTCTTCTTTGTAGGTAACAATTTTATTATGTTTTCAATTTCATTAATAGAATTTGGGTTATTCAGTAGTTTTACATCTTTGTGACCTAGCTTTGGTACTTCATATGCTTTAGGAATCTGTCTATTTCTTCTGTGTTATAAAACCTTTGAGAGTAGAGGTTTTCGAAATAGGTGTTGATGATCTTCTGTATTTCAGTAGGGTCTGTAGTAATTTCACATCTGTTATTCCTTATTGCATGGGTTTGAACTTTTCTTCCATTTTTTAAATAAGGTTGGCTAGGGGCTTTTCAATTTTATTTATTCTTTCAAAGAACCAGGTCTTTGATTCATTGATCTTTTGGATTTTTTTTAGTCTTTATTGCATTGATTTCTGCTCAAATTTTTATAATTTCTTCTCTTCTTTTGGCTTTGGGCTTGACTTGCTCTTCTTTTTCTAGATGTTTGAGGTATAACATCAGGTTATTTATTTGTATTCGTTCTGTTTTCCTAATGTGGGAACTCGTGCAATAAATTTTCCTCAGAGGACAGCTTTCATTGCGTCACACAGATTCTTGTACATTGTATTTGTGTTTTCATTTGTTTGTAGGTATTGTTTAATTTCTTCTTTAATTTCCTCTGTGACTCACTGATTACTCAAGAGTGTTATTCAGTTTTCATGTGTTTGTAGGATTTTTTCAGTATCTTATTAATTTCTAATTCCATAGTGGGTATGGTCTGATAGCATGCAAGGGATAATTTCAACCCTTTTGCATTTATTTAAATATGCTCTGTGAATTAATATATTGTCTATTTTAGAGAATCACCCATGTAATACTGAGAAGAATGTGTATGCTGCTGTTGTTGCGTGGAATACTCTGTATATGTGTTAAGTCCATTTGTTCACAGGTGTGATTCAGTTCTTTTATTTCTTTGTCATTTTCTGTCTGGTTGATCTGTCCATTGGTGTCAATGGTGTGTTAAGATCTCCTGTTAGAATTGTGTTAATGCTAATTTGATTTTTTCATTTTTGTTAGTACTTGTTTTATATAACTGGGTGCTCTGGAGTTTGGTGCATATAAATTTAAGATAGTTTTCTCTTCCTCTTGGAGTTTTCCCCTAACCAGTATGTAGTGACCTTCTTTATCCCTTCTGATCACTATTGGCTTGAAGTTCACATTGTCTGCAAACAGAATAGCTACCCCCTCCCTTTTTTTTTGGTTCCTGTTGCATGAAGTATGGTTTTCTATCCTTTGACTTTCAGTCTGTGAATATCCTTTTGGGTTTAGATGGGTTTCTTGTAGACAGCATATGGTTGGATGTTGTTTCTTAATCCATTCTTCCAGTTGGTTTCCTCTAATGGTCCATTGAAACCATTTACATTAATGGTTAGAACTGTTATATATTGGTTTATTGTTGACATGTTATCTTTCTGCTGTTGCATCTTTATCTTTCTGCTCTTTTTAACTCACTGTTTTGTTTAGTGCTTTTTCCCTAAATGTACCTAGGCTGTCTTTCAGTATTTTTTGCAGAGTTGGCTTGGTGATCATGAAGTTTTTCAGCTTTTCTTTGTCATATAAGTATCTTATTTCTCCATCGATTTTGAAGGACAGTTTTTCAGGGTACATCAGTCTAGGTTGGAAATCATTTTCCGTTAGGATCTGAAATACTTTGTTGCATGCTCTTCTTGACTTCATTGTTTGTGATGAGAAGTCTGCTGTGCTTCTGATACGTTTTTCTTTATAGGTGATCTGTCTCTTCTCTCTGACAGCTTTTAATATTCTATTCATTTGCTCAATTTCTGGGATGGTCATTATTATATGTCTGGGTGTAGATTTATTCTGGTTATGGCTATTTGGATTTCTATATGCTTCATTGATCTTGATATCAGTTTCCAATCTCGTGTTTGCGAAATTTTCAGCTATTACTTCTCTAAATATCCTCTTGACATCCTTTACGTTGTCCCCTTCTTTTTCATTTATCCCTATCAACCTTATGTTGTTCCACTTTGCATCATTTTGCAGGTGTTCAATAGTTATTTCCTGGTTTCTTGTCATTTTTAAAAGATCTTTCCTTTCTTGTTCACTGGCTACATTCTTGTTTTCAAGGTCTGATATTCTATCTTCATATTCATTGAGGCAGTTTTTACAACTTTGAGTGGAGTTTTTGATTTCCTGTATATCACTTTGCATCTGCTTTATGTATTCTGTTTGTTTCTTATAGAGTTCATCCAGGGATTCTATCTTTTTGTTTAGTTCCTCCAATTTTTTAACTGTGTCTTCTTTAGATGTGTTCAGAATCTCCTTCATTTCTTTTAACATTTGTTTTTTTTTACCTATGAGATTATTTCTAGTTTGAATTTCTTTAATGCTTCCCAAAGTTGCTTCTTTATTTCAGTTACTATTTCAGGTATTTCAGTTATGTGGAATGTGTTTTCTTCTATGCACATGGCTTCTAGGCTTTTTTGGGATGGGATGGATGTTTGAAATTGCATTTTGGTCTTTCATTTTGTCATTTTGCTGTATTTTCAAGCTTCAAGTATTGTTCCAAATGAGGGAGCGAGTTCACCCAGATTTGGATGGGATTCCATGCCTCGGCTGAAATTGTTGGCACGGTAGGGAGTTCCCCCAGACTGGAATTGG
Organism: Cavia porcellus; assembly: GCF_034190915.1. Taxonomy (NCBI): domain Eukaryota; kingdom Metazoa; phylum Chordata; class Mammalia; order Rodentia; family Caviidae; genus Cavia; species Cavia porcellus. The sequence continues at coordinate 10,165,884 of NW_026947515.1, forward strand.
AATCTGTTCCTCGGCCCCACTCGTTGGTCCCGGCAGGAATCTGCGGGCTCATCCCCAGGTGAGGAAGAGAGTTTCCCCAGACTGAAAAAGGATTCTGTGCTTTGGCCCGACTCCCTGGTTCTGACTCGCTGGTCCGAACTCACTGGTCACAGTCGGCAACCATCTATTCCCCAGGTGAGGAAGGGAGTTCCTCCAGACTTGGATGATATTCTGTGCCTTGGCCTGACTTGCTGGTCCTGGCAGAAACCACGGGTTCTACATCAGGTTTGATTATTAACTGCTGTCACATCCTACAACGTCTTCAAAGTTGTGTTTTTATAAAAATAGCTATATAATATTATGATTAATTATATAGTCCCTGATGATGTGGAGAATTCTATTGAAAATAACAAGAGAAAGCTTAGTAAGTACTGTATATCACCTAATATTGTGGTCTTATATGTCTCTTTCATATCATGATTTTCTAGGAATTTGTTTTGTTGTCTTATTTTGATCTGTTTTCCCCCATAATACAGAAAGGATGGATATACACATAGAGATTAACACATGGGAAGAATTTATAACCTATTTATTGGAACAAATAATATAATGCATAATGTAATGGACAGATACTCTGAAGAAGAAGTGACACTAAGAAACCCAATGCTAATTCTGTAGCATTATGATATAAAATTGAGCAATACTATTATTCACTGTTCAGAGTGATATTAGTCTAGTCTCTTATTTTTTGGGGGGGAATTGTAATTTTAACATGGCTTTGTTTTAATCTTTTGATGCACATGCTTCATTTTCTCTTTCATAAATGATGTTTCTGAAGTTGATGCCATATTTGGCATTAAGATATACATTTGTAGAAGCTTGGAGCATGTGTTTTTGAAAAAGTTGTGTTCTTTGCACATAACTTGTACATTAATGAATGTTATGTTTTCCAAGTTGTGACAAGACATCTGCTGATTTCCTAGCATCACTGGATATCATACCATGTAAATTATGTTGCCTGATTTTGTTTCTCAGTGGAGCCAATATTTGTCATTTAAGTAAACCTTTGTTTTCTAACCATCAGAATTTTAATTGTTATGTTTATATTACATCTTTATTTGCTAGTAAGGTTTCCCCACATTTACCAAATGTAAACCATACTACTGTTAGTTTCTGATTGTGCCATACTGACAGAATTGTAACTTGTCTCCAATAGCACATCACAATATATATATGAATATCTCCAGAAATTATAAAATTTGGCATGATTTATGAGTAACCATACTTTGAAATCAATTTTTCTTAAATATGGAGTTGTTTTGGCAGAAAACGTTGCTATTGGATGTATCATGCAAATGCCTTTATTTTAGTCCTTGATGCTGTGAATGCATTGTATATTTTGTAATTATTACTGTTTTTTCCTAAAATACTGAAGTAATGGCATGAAGGGAAACCTAAATTTTGAGCTGTCACCAAAGTAAAAAGTAAATTTGCTAAATTAAGATTCAGATTGTGTTCTGTTTTACTGAATTGTGAATTTATACAATGGCATATCACTTTGTTTATAAGGACCAGTGTATGACGTTTGTGGTGTGTACTGATTATCTTTAAACACATACACTGGGCCATGAGTCCCAGTTGTTTTCCTGTGGCCTGTGGTTTTCACTTCCATTTTAATATTCATGTAATTCGTAACGTGTTTAATGCAGTGTTGTTGAACACAAAATCTGCTTAGGAATTATATTGTTAAAAACTGTGGTGTCATGAAAACACAAGTGAACATTGCATAAATACCCCTAATCCAGTGAAGATAGCTTGCCCAATTCTCAATTATTCTTGGGAAAATAAATTCCTCACCTCTTATGTAATCACCACTAAAACTATATCTATTTTGTACCTGAAGAACCTGATATATTTCACAAAGTAAAAGACACTGTGAAGTACATTGTTAGCCTCCATGCACTACAGCATGTGGCCAGATCCCCTGCAGCATATTTCTGCTTACCATCAATGGGAATATTTGGAGTTTGTATTACAGATAATAATAGAATACTGAATCTATAAGAATATATCCCGAGTACATGCACTTTCTCATTTTACCATGACAGTAAATCTTGCTGGCCCTATTGATGCATGCTTGTAATGCTAGCACCTCAGCAGGCTTAAATTAGTGGAAGAGGAAGTTGAGTCTAACCTACACAATTAGAGTGACCTTGTCTCAAATATATCTTCAAATTCTGCAGATGTTGTTTAATGCTTTAAATCTCTTCCGTTTCTTCCCCAGCATTAACGTTTTTTAATACTCACAATTGCACATCAGTAGTTGTCTTTTTATCAGTTGGCCATATGCAGTTATTCCAGAGAATCACTTGTGAAACACATTTGTTTTCGCAGTGACCATCCTGAGCATCATTTGGGCAATTGTCAGTTTAACACATTCATTCTTGTATTGAATACAGTAGAATTGTAACTTTTATATTCCTTGTTATTTTATAAGAACTAACAAAAAGTATGCACTTTTTGGTCATTTTGTATTTAAATAATTGCATTGGTAAGGAGTTACCTATAAAGATTAGGCTAAAGATGATTTCTTTAGTTCAAGCATCAGGAGAGAATGAGATGGGATGATAATGGCTTTGAAGCTGACTTTGGGAGGCAATTGCTATATGGTTTAGCAGAGTGTGAAACAGTTCTTTTTATGCCTGCATTTGAAGTTTAAGAAACAAGTACGTTGAGGTCAAGAATATAAATGTACGATAGGGTAAAATAATCACTACTGCAAATTGTGATTTTTCTTTTACTCGGGAAGTGTACTTTTTTGGTAATTTGTGCAGCAGTCTCAAATATGCCTCTATTGGAGTAAAACATAGTGAAACATGAAAGAGCCAGACATTCCATGTTTTGAATATAGAGGTATTAAAATACATTTTTAAAATACTATTCCTGCTGTTTTGTGTAGAAAATAAGATAGGGTGACAAAAGAAGCAAAAAGGACCTTGTAAGATTTTAATCCTCTTGCATAAGCATACAAGCCACAAAAAAGTCAAACCAAAAGGATGAAGAAATAAACTACAGAATGAGAGAAATTTTGCCTATTACTCCCTGACAGCTGACATGTAAAACCAATAGGAACATGAAAGGAATGCACATTTTTCAGAATATGTACAAAGTGCCAAGAAATACTTGAAGAACTATTGAGCATTTTTGCACAATAGAGAAATGCAAATAGGGACATCATTTCATTGCAGAGAGAACCCCTCACCATAAGATCTAAAGAACATTCAGGAGACTACAGGAGAAAAGGAATTATTTAATCTTTTTGATGGAAATGTAGGTAAGTAGTTCAACTACTACTGAATTCAGCTTTAAAGTATTCAAAAGACTAAAATTAGTAATTCTCATTAGTGCAGTGCTTCCTTTAGTGGGTCTCCTCCCCAAAGAGTTAAGGACATATTGCAGTGATTCATGCAGATTCCTGTTACTGCAGCAATAGTCACTTTTCTGTGGAGAGCAGCAGCAAGCACTGCTCCATCACCACCAAATACCAATGACGAACAACAAATACTCAATAGTGTACTCCATTTGATATATGACGTGAAATTTTATTGTGAAGTCAGCTGTGACTTAGGTTTTCCAGTAGACTATAGGTCAGTGCAAATATGATAGTCATGCTAATGTCACAAGGCCATCACTAGTACACTATTACGTTCATTAGATTTGATGTTTTATCTTTTTGAGGAAGCATGTTGTTATGAAGTTCAGGCTGGCTTTTAGGTCACATTATAACCCAGAGTGGTCTCAAACAATTCTCCTTTCTTAGTGTCTCAAGTACTGGGCTCCACCCAAGAGCCACCACACCTAGTTTATATTTGCTATATTAAGTGCATATTCAGGATATTTTATTTCAACTGTTTATGTTGTTAAAGTATTTCCATATTTTACCTCCAGCATTTGTAGAAACTTTGGCATTATTGAGGTGGTGATGTGCATATCCCCAGCCCCATGACACTGTCTGCTGGGTTCAGAGCTGTCAGTGTACTGCAGTGAAACATAGCTGTACATAACTGTTACCTCTTCTACTTTCCTTAGAAAACATTTTTAAAATTTCCATGGATAATCAGAGAGTCAATAACCCTGGCTAGAGTTTCATGCAAATGCTGACAGTTAAGTACAGTGTAGCACTGACCCAAAGATAACTTTCTGTCATCTGAGAGTCTCTATAGTCCTTTCTGTACACACACTTTGTGCCTGGGCCAGCACCTGTTGTGGGTCCCAGAGTCTGCTGCAAAGCCATGGAACACATAGCTTTGTGACCGCCTCTAGACTGTTCTCCTCTATGCCACTCTGATGAGGCAGAGTACAGCTTCTGGCAGGAAGCCAGAGACTCTGAGGCTCTGAGACAACACTGGTTTTTCTTTGTGAACACAGATAATCTTATGTTTCTGTAAGACAGACAGCTCTGTCCCATATTTCTACCCAGGAAGACAGAAGATGAATCTGAAGACTGTGGATTAGACAGGGGTGCTGCCCTTCTGCTCTGCCAGCCCAGTCTTGGGTGGGAACCTGACAGTGGCCCAGGCTTGCATCCTCCCAGGACCTGCACCAGCCCACAAGGATCTGCCCTCAGGGCTTGTCAGACCCAGTCACACTTGACTTAGGGCAGGAATTGTGTAGGGGGATTCACAGTGGTAGTCAGGCCTTAATGTTACTCTGCTGGACTCAGTGAGTCTGAGTGGCTTGTGGATGAGTCTTGTGACACCTGTCCTGGTCTCTCTCCTGCCTCTGGGTGCCAGAAGGCTGCGGACAGTGAGCCCTGTCCTTTAATGCCCTTGTCATTTGGCATTTGCCCACAATCATCCTGAAGGCTCTGGGATGAGTGAACCATTTTTTCAGCCATTCCCACATGGTCTACCTATGCGGGATCCTGAGGCTGGGGTCCCGTGTCCTGGGAAAGCAGCGTAACCTGCTCCCTGTTCACTGTCTTGAGCCAACTGTCTGTAAAGACCAACTGTCACCAGACCAAGGTGCCTGGTGACCTGAGCCTTCAGAGTTCTGTTTGGACCTGTCACCAAGGAAGTGAGGTCATGCACTGGGGTCCACAATTTGGCCTTCCTCTATGATATCACCTTTATTTTTGTTGTGGAACAAATCTATGTCCTCCTTAGAAACAACAAGTTAAAATGCTAGAAAACTGTGTATACATTTAGACTTTGCTGCACTTTGAACATTTTAATGCAGCAAACATGTAGATGCTTCAGATGTGTCAGGCTGGGTGCCAAACACAAATGTCCATCCAAAGGATCCATTGTCTCAGAGGATGAAAGACACATTGTCTTCTGTTAAAGATTCGTCCAATGTTAGGATGACTTCCTTTCTTGGGCTTATATTAGTTTCATTTCAGTTCTATTAGGAAGCAAAATACCCATAATAATTTTACCAAACAATGTGAAGGTCTCATGTTATAAACCCCATATATCCAGGGGAGGAGGATTCATAGCCAGTTTTACTCTCACGTGCTTAGGAATGATTATTTATTCATCCTTAGATGTTCAACACAGCTATACAGTGTAGTGCTCCAAACTCTGACCTCCAGGGATGGGGGACAGCAGGTGATGAGTAGAAGGGGAGGTGACATCATCACCCCATACTGAAGAAGGACGCATGTGCATCACTCCTGGGGAACTTGTGTCCTAGCTGCTGCTGTCACTTCCTTTCCTCCCATCCCAATCAGACCATGGGCTTTGTGTCCCTGATGGGTAGTTTCCCTTTCCTAGAGGGGATGGTGCTGAGCCTTTTCAGTTGTAATACTCTTTGGTTGGTCTCCTTGAAGCAGTGTTTCCATACTGGGCTCTCTTTGTGCTGCCACCACCCACTATTATGTGGCTGAACCAAGCACATGCACCTGTCACCCATCTTGTGATGGCCATTTTTTATGTTTCTGGGTCAGACTTCAAAAGGAAGCTGCCACACTCATTCTTACACAAGCATTTGAGTGGATACTGACATTTATTTCAAAGAAAATGCATCATATTGCTGGTGTATGGATAACTTAGAAATTCTTGCTGTATCTTTGGAAGCAGATGTTTAAAGCAGAGTTATGTGGTTCCTTTTTTATTTTGTTTTGTGTTATTTTGCTATACTATATTATGCTCTGTTATGTTATATTATGTTATATGTTGGTGAGGATTTTGAAAGTCCTTCAGGGTGTTTTCAGTACTTTCTGATTTGGTTTTGTATAACCAACCTGATGAACTTTGAGAATATCAAAAACTTTGAGGAGTTTTGTTTTGGAGAAAATTTAAAGAGGAAAACACAATCAGGGATGTTGTTGTACACCTGTCATTCCAGACCTCTGAGGCAGAAAGTTTGTGGTGAGTTTAAGGTCATCCTAGGCTACAAGGGAAGATCAAGGTCAGACTGAACTGCATAGCAAAACCATGTCTGAAGAAAAAAGGAAAGAAGAAAGAGAGCAAAAAAAGATAAAAATGAAAAGTCAAAAATAGACTTTCTAGTGAGAAATCTTCGTGAGGTTCTCTTGCATGTGTACTTTAGTCAGCACACCTAGCATAAGGTTTACCATCATGGAGACATTGATGTGCTTCCAGGTGTTTGTACTCTTTCAATTTTTTAAAGGCTTTTTACTTAGATGACTGTAGATATGCTGCTGAATATATCCTCTTAGGATTTGGGTAGTTCAGTATGAAGAGATTTTGATCATTCTGGTTTATTTTTTTTTCTGTCCTAAATTTATATTTAGTACCAGAATTTGAGCAAGGGATTACTATTTTTATTTTGAAATAATAATAAGAATCATACAAAGATACACTTTTTAAGCCTATAAAAAGATAAAATATGTATAGACTAATAGTGATTAATGTACCTTGTTCAGTGATTTCTGAGATTTCTTAAAGATCAATATTTTCATACATTTGTAAAAGCTTAGGTTTGGTACAAATTTTAAGACATGGTCTCACTAATTTTCTAAATGTCCCAGGCTAGGCTTAAACCTTTCCTCTCATCATTCCTCCCTCTCCCAGAGTGCTGGGATTACAGGTGTATATTATCCTGAGTTGGCAATTGGTAGCAGTGTTGTGTATTCATGCAATAAAATATTTGGCATTCGTCTTCAGACACTTTGTAGATGGAGTCACTCTAGTTAAGCTGTCCACCACTTTCCAGGTCTGCAGCTTCTTTCACAGTGAATAGGACTGAAAATCCCATTAACACTGTTAGTAGATTCTCTGCTTTTCTAACTGTGGTCAGCAGGCACTTCAGAAGATTACTCCAAATGCCTTCTGCACTAGGATTGAGGCTTGGTGTCTTTGAAGCACATTCTCTTTCTTTTTTTTTTTTTTTTTGATTCCTCATGGAATTTGATGATTGTTTGAAGTCAAATCACAAGAAAGGTGGGAAGGTTAAAGCTACTTGGGGCACACTCCCCTCCAGAAGGCCAGCCCATTGTAAAAATTTATTTTCCCTCCTAGTGTCAGTTGCAAGTTTTTTTGTTTTTGTTTTTGTTTTTGTTTTTGTTTTTGTTGCTGTTCAATTTCTAGGACTTGAATACAGAGCTTTGCATTGGCTTCTTTGTCTTCAACTTTTAACACTTTTCTTGTTTTGAGCCAGGTCCTTAATAAATAGCTAAATTGCTGAGGCTCACCTTGAATTTGTGATGCTCCTGACTCAGCCTTCCAGACTGCTAGGATTACAAGCCACACCACCAGACCCGGTCTAATCATAGTGTTGTTAAAAACTTATTGGCTGAGCAAGGAATGGTGAAAATGCCTGTAATGCCTGTACTCAAGTGGCTGAGGCAGCAGGGTTTCTGGGAGTTCCAGACAAGCCTGCAACATATTCTGAGTTCAGCTCAGGCTACAATGACACAGGGAGACCCTGACTATAAAAAGAAAATGAAAAAATAGGGAAGAAAAGGAAAGGAAAAGAAAGGAAAGAAGAAATAAATAAAATTCCTAGTGATTTTGTCACTTGGTGTGCATCTGGGCAAGCTTTTTTAGTCAGTGGTCCTTTTCTTCCAGTGTAAAACCCTTTTGACTACTGTTACTTTATAGTACCTGGAAACTAGTATTTTGATGCCTCTACTTTTAATGTTCTTTCTATGGCTATAGGATGACTCTTTGTACTTCCTTGTGAATTTTCATATTTTTTTATGTTTCTAGGAAAATGGCACTGATACTTTGACAGGAATGGCACTGAAACACCTGGTTGCTCTGGGTAGCATGTACATTATAACATGAATTCTTCCCATCCCTCATCACAGTATGGCTTTTCTTCTGTTAGTGCTCTTCTACTTATTGTATTCCAAGAAGATGTGAGTTTGCTTCAATTTAACCTAATCATTAGTTATTTTTGATTATTTGTGAAATGAATTGAGTTCTTTGTATTTGAGGCTACAATTTGTTTGTAGTACATAGTAATGAATTGATTAGGGCATGTTGCTCATGTATCCTGCAATTTAAGTGATTTGTGAATTTGTTCTATAAGGTTGTCAATGGAGTTTAAATTTCTTATATACAATGCTGCACCCTCAGGAGAACTGCAACAACAATTAATTCTTCCTTTCTGATTTGGAAGGCTTTGCTTTCTCTTTCTGGATTAAATTCTATGGCCAGGACTTCGAGTACTGTATGTTGAAAAGAGTTGCAAGCCTTGTCTCCTTCCTGACCCTAGAAGCTAAGCTTGCAGCTTGTCAGCCCCTGAGCATCATGTCAAGGATGGAGCTTGTCATGCTGTGCTGAGGTCCATTCCTCCTACTTACAGTTTATGAATGATTTTTATCATGAAAAAATGGTGGCCTTTTCAGGTTCTCAAAGCTGTTTTTCCAAATCTCTTCAGGGGTTAGCTGTGCCTTATGCTGTGAATGTGGTAAGCGACATTTAATAGTTTGTGCGAGAGGGGACATTCTTGCACCACTGAGATTGAGCCCAGTGTTGATCGTGTTGGTTAATTTTGAACATGCTGGTGAGTTAATGTGGCAAACATTTAGCTGAATACTTTTGTATATGTTCATTAGGAATATTAGCTAACAGAGTGTTTTCATTTATTTTATTTTTAACACATTATTGTCTGGCTTCATTCTCAGGATGACTTGTCACTTAAAAGAAGTTGGTGGTGGTTTTTTCTTCAACTTGATGGAAGAATTGAAAAACAATCAGTATTCATTCTTTATCACATACTGTATAAAATTCACCAGTGCACGTGTTGTATCCTGGCTTTGTTGTTGTTATTAAGCAGCTGTGATGTTTACCCATTGCCTGTCCTCCTTATTTCTCTGTTCATCAGACTGTTTCCTTCTGATGCGTGTGCTTTGGGGACATCAATGGACACCACATATCCTTTAAGGGTCACGTCTCATTTTATTTACAGATGCTACCATTTACTTTTGTATCTTCAAACTATCTCCATAATATATAATATTGTGAGTAACTCCTTTCACTTACTTAGTTTTTAATGCACACTCTTGCAGGGTTTGGTTAATGCTGGAGGAAACTGGGGCTGGTGAGGGCCTGGTCTCTTATTTAAGGCTTTGTACCCTGACATGCCTGTAGTGCCTCCATCTCCTGGCCTGCACCCTGTAAACACCTGTCCTGTTCCACAGCTATGGGGAGTCGACATGTGGCAGTTCAGATCTGCAATCAGGTGGAAAACATTCAGTGAATTTGAGCTCTGTAATGGACTGATCTTCTCATACAGAGCTCCCCTGAGTGAGATAGGGGGCCTCAGGCATGTAGAGAGGAGCTCTGGAACCATTCCAGCTCTCTCCTGTCCAGTGTGGAGTGTATGACACTATCCTTAGAACTCACTAATCGATGAGGCAGCCTGGACTGGGCCCTTTTAAGCCATGGTTCCTGCTAGGTGCCATGGTGTCCTGCACCTTTGCCTGGACCATCTCTCTGACTTCAGATATCCACAGAGATATGAGAAGTCTCAGTCTTCCTCTACCAGGCTCTAACTCTATGCTGAAGCTTCAGTGAAATATCTGTGTCCCTAAAATTCATCTTATATATATTTAACCTGAAAATTCCACTTCTAAGGGTCATTATAAAAAATGAGATTGATAGACACCATATTCTCTTCTTAGTCAGTTAAGGTGAGGACAGTTAGAAACCATGAATGTTCCACAGAACAGCTGCTGAGTTAATTTTAAATGACATCCACTCAAAATGCTGAAAGAAGGCCATGTCCCTGATCTTTCCTGAGATGGAAGAGAGCTTGTGTCCTGGCCACTCATCACCAGCAGTGAAGAGACACAGGCCTGCACAGCAGGTGAGGACAGGAGAGAGGAGCTGGTCAATGGCAGACCTCTCATCCTGGGAGGGATGCCTTTGGGGTTTTTCCATTGCATTATTTATAGTGCTCCACTCAATATTACTTCTCTCCTGTTCAGTTCACTTAAGAATAAATAGTTGGTATTTTCTTGAATAGGTGAGTGGAAATGGATGACTTAATTTTCTTTTATCTGTAATGTAGGATAAGCATATAGAAGAACATTCAAGCGTCACTTTATAGATATATAAAATAAGGAGTCTTTTTATTCAGAAAGGCAACACATCGTTCATGACTAACTTTTAAACCCCCACCACATAAAGCCATGTGGATCCCGCTGGGGTGGGTGTCCTGCGCTCCCTACCTGAGAATTCACTGTGCTCATCTGTTTCTGGCAGAGGACACCCAGAATCTTCTTCAGAGTTCTTTTTCCAGCAAGGATGTCTTGAATCTTTCTGTGTTCAGGCCAAGCAGGGAGTGTGCAGCATGCAGAGGAGCCAGCACCTCCTGCCTTACACCCATTTCCACCACTGCATCCATGCTGCAGCCCTGCAGGCCCAATAAGGCAGAGCCACGAGGGTGCAGCAAAGACTCTGCCACCTCAGCCACAGGGGCATCAACTCCTGGGTCCGGGCCTCAGCCTCCACCAGGCTCCAGGCTCTGCGCTGGGATGGACTTACATAGTGGGCCAGACACACCATCAGTGCCTTGGGACTAAGTCCGTTTTCCATAGTGAGCCTTCCATTCTGCAAATTTTGATCCTTTCCTTTCTAAATGAGGCTGCAGCATTGGAGACAAAACCCCACACATTAGCATTACTTTTTGTTTTTCTTTCTTTTTCCTGCTTTTCTCCTTCTCTTTCTCCTTCTCTTTCTCCTTCTCATTCTCCACCTCTTCCTCCTCCTCCTCCTCCTCCTCCTCCTCCTCCTCCTCCTCCTCCTTCTTCTTCTTCTTCCTCTTCCTCTTCCTCTTCCTCTTCTTCTCTTCATCTTTGTCTTGGTCCTTGTCTTGGACTTCTTAGTCTTCTTGGTTTCTTTGATGCTTTAAGCATATATTTAGAGGTGCATTTTGCCAAAAACCTTTCTTTGTCTTTTCACTTTCCAGTTAACTGAAGTTTTTACAGATTTCTATTGCAGTTCTAATTCTATGTGTTTGAATGCTCAGAATCCATTCTGTGGCTTGGTAGAATGAGGGAAATAAAGCAGAAGCTGCACTTGGGGAAGATTCTGTGCATTTTAGCATATCGTACAACAACCCCTGACTCATGGCTTTTTACCTCGAAAATATGGACTTCAGCAGCAAGTGAGTCTGCCACAGACAAAATGAGTTTTCTGTATGTATTTCAAACAATCTCATTTCCCCTCAACTTGTGAAGCACATGGTATAGGTTTCTTATGGCCAAACTTGAAAAATTATATCTAGTATATGAAAGGCTGCCACTGATCCTGAAATCATAACAGAACTTTCTTGTAAACCTATAGTCTGATCCACACTCTGGCAGACAGAAGCTAAGAGAGTCAGAGATGGCTGGCACAGATAGAAACACCTCAGAATTGTCAACTACCAGCCGCAACAAGCAGGAACCACATTGCTGAGCTTTCACTGTTGGGTAATGGAATTGTGTGGTGGGTTTTGTACTAGATTTTCTGAGGCAGCTCAGTAAATCTAGGTTGATGCCTGGATCCCCCTTCCTGCAGTGCAATACAAACAGAAAGTCATGAACATGCATCATTTATTTGAAAATTTCTATTGCAGTTATGAAACCTGTATGCATGAGAGTCCACATCTCTGCCATAGCAGACCCACCCACGTGCATTACCAACATATCTTGTAAAGGGTCAGTTTATTTATACAAAATGCAGACTGATGTTCTCAGCCTTGATTTTCCAGACTGGTGCATTTCTTGAAGGTCGAAGTCATTTCTTGAAGGGAATTTCTTGAAGGGAATTCATCAGTCATTCTTGAAGGGAAGCTAAATGATTTAGTTTGAGTAAACTTCAAGTATGTTGCTCTGCTTCTGTGTGACATCCTCACTGCCAGACATGAGGAAGGTAATGAGTGGGATCTGCTCGAGATTTAGCTCAAGAGGGACACACTTTGCACAGCTGTGTCAGGCAGAGCTCTCCATCACCTGACCAGCCACCGTTTCCCAGTGCTGTCTCTGGCTCTGGGAGGTGCTGGATTGCAGTGAAGTTTCCCAGTGTACTGGCTAGCCCTGGGGAAAACTTGTCATGCCATGAGTTTGTCATCCTTAGCCCTGCACATCTGTGGCCCTGGGGCCAGGGCAAGGTTCCCCCCAGCTGCATTGAACAGCATCATCCAGACAGCTCTCCTGTGCGTACTCTATGTGGAGGCTAACAAGGGTCCCAGTTCATTCCTGCTTCAAAGAGTACTGTGAATCAAACTCTTGAAAATTTGTGCAGCATTCTGTGTGGGAGAAAACTCGATTCTTAGTCCTAGGAGTTTTGGGGAAGGCTGTTTAGAGCTCTGATGGGAGCTGCGAGATAGGGTTGTGCCCTGCCCCCCCCCCGTCCTTCCCATTGTTGTTCAGCACCTGCCTTAAAATGTGTCATTGGATGGGGAAACAACACATTTCAGGGATGTGTGCCTGCATGAAACCTGTTTAGGAGGCTCAGTGTTTTGTGTGCTTGTTGGCCATGTCTGGTGATTCACTTTGAGTTAGAAGAATTTGCCATTTCCCTCACTAAATGGACTCATGAAACCTCTTTCACACTTGTAATAAAAACCATCTATCTGACTATTGGTTGTAAAGAAAGGTTTCCTATTTTGGTTTTTGCATTATTGTTGTTTTTCAAATGCAATGAATCAGCCCTTTGTAGCTCCCTTTGTATCACTGAAATACCAGAAAACATTTTCAGAAATGAAAAGATCAGTACATACACAATGGTGTCTACATTTTCCCTGTAGACTTTTTTCTTAGGATTTTCTCTTCTTTCAAAGAGCAGTAGCAGCCAGTCTCCTCCAGGAATGTTTGGCCAAACAGAATCTGATGCACTGATATGAAAGACGAAGGGTAGTAAATCACAGTGAGAGAAAAGTCAGCACAGGATGGGGACTAGCAGGAGAGAACAGGGGCATGGATGGGTCCAACACTGAGCTGAAAGCTGGAACTCAACATATGTGAAGATTGTACCAATTGATGATGTGCTTACCTTTGACTCAACTGAACATGTGGAAACTAATGAAATCTTAACTTAAAATTATCTTAGAATTTAATGTTCCAAAGAACGATAGATTTAAGAGTAGAAATAAAAACTGAGAAATAGAAAAGGTAAAGGGAAGGGGAAGCGAAGGGTAGGTGCTTTGCAGGACTTGAGCCCTAAGTGGAGCTCAGGACACCTGTCATGGAGCCAGTGAGAGACGTGCCTTGGAATTCCACCAGACCGGGTATCTGACCTTGATTTTCAGATTGATCCCAGAGCTGGTGAGGTCATTGGAGGTGAGGCTGGCACAAGATCTGTAAGTAGACCTTGAGCTCAGTCCTGTACCAGCCCTGCTTTAGAAAAATCCCCAACTGTCCTTGCTCCTTGCAAGCCCCAAAGCCTCCCAAGGCCTGTCAGGGACAGCTCTGTGCACAAATGCACCCCAGGAAAACTTCCCATTCTCCCTGACCCCACTCAATTCTGCATGCCTCTGTTTTGCAGGAGGCCCCAAGTCTGAGAGTCATTCTCCCTCTAAAGTGCACCGTGTCCTCCTCAGAAACGAACAGACCCTGGCCAATTCCTTCTCACTGAAGTTCTCATTTTCAGCGAGCTAGGCTTGGCCCAACTCAATCAGATTAGGTTGGGCTGATTGTACCACCTTGCTTAGCAGCACCTGCCAGGACCCAAGAAGAGAAACTCTGATCCTGAGGAGGACATGTGTAAGTAGCACTCCAGGTCTGGTCTCCCTCCCAAATGGCCCTCCCAGGGTATCCTGTGTGCTAACCATAATCAGCCCTTGCTCACAGAGGTCTCTAGACAGTGCTGTGACCACCTGTCCTCCACTCTTCAGGAAGCCTCAAATGCAACTCCCTTTTTCACCCTTGTGGCCTGTTGCCTCTGTGAGAAAGAGAGTGGAGTCTGCAGTGTTACTTTAATCATGGGGGCTCAACAGGGTGCTGCTCTATAACTATCTGAAAAGTGAGTGGACAGTGGGAGTGCATCCTGCCTGCCTTTCCTCCACCTTCAGTTCATATATGGATGCATTGCCCCATTCTGTGTGCCTTCATGGGTCTCTCCTTCCCCTATTTTATGTCCATGTGTACAGAGGCCAAGAATTAGGGACACTCACAGTAAGGTGGGTGGTACCTTGTCAGTTCTCCAGGGTGACTGTGTGGCCTTCATAATATGGAAGCACAAGAGACCATCTTTTGCCTCTGCTCTGTTCATTGCATCATGGTCAGTGCCTGGTACATTGATTACTGAAGGCACCCACCAGCTCCCTCCTTGACGTCTGTGTGGAACTGTGTCATCTGGCATCACCCAGAGATTCTTGCTCTGGATACCATGGTAGCACAGGGAATGACTGCCCACTGTCCTTCAGAGTGAAGACAACAACTCCACCCAAGTGATGGATCCTTGGCAAGAGGCAAAGCTTTCCCATGGGAAAGGAAAAACCACAATGAATCCAAGGTCCCTGGTCTGAGCAGACCTAGTTTTAGACCCAACTCCTCCTTCCTACTTCCCTTGCCAGACTTAGACAAGACACAATGCCTGTCAGTTCCTGTCCAGTGTGTCCCCTGGAACTATGGCATCTGCTTCCTCGGGACATCATCAGAGTTGAGAGATGACACTTTTAAACCTTGTGGTCTGGTGTCATGTGTATACAGTATACAGAATTAGAGTTTACTTCAATGAAGGGCTGGAAGGGAGGTGAACACAGTGCACACAGGCCTGGTTCCTGCTGTATGGTGGTGGAGATTACACTCACCTCCTGGACATGTTTCCCTGGTGGCATCATGAGGGGCAGAAGTTCATTAGATCAGCCATCATTATGTTCCCTAAGCATCTCAATTTCTTCTATGTACTGGTGTTGTGGCCTCAAGTCAGGACTTCACACAGGCTCAGAAAGCAATATGGATGCAGATGCACCCTCAAAATCTACCAGCACTGTGCCTACATTTGTGAGTCAGCACACCCATGGCAAGGGTACTCAACTGCTGACAGCTAACCTTCTGATGGCCACCGCCTGAGTAGCTCATTCTTGAGCGTGGTTTGTTCTGGTTTGTGTTAGCCAGGATGAAATTAAGCTCAGGTCCTCAGGCATGGTAAGCAAGTGCTCTGTCTTGAGCTCTCTCCCCAATTCCTTACTTGTTCTTAATAACACAACATGGCAGATGTAATTTGGATGTGACTATCAAGGTTCATCCATAAAATGATTGTGACCAACCTCCTGCTCTCTCCCTTCTCTGTTCTTCCTTCCTTCCTCTCTGTTTCATTCTGTCTTCCTCTCTAAATCTCTGACTATCTCTGCATTTTCCCTGAGGAGAGGCTGACTCTTTGCAGAGAAAAAGGTTAACAGACAGACGAGACATCAGTCCTCCAACCTAACTGAGTTCCTGCCTGTTAGCAAGAGAGAGAGAGCTTGAGAACAGATTCTGCCACAGCATTGTTTCCACTGAGCCTGCAGCCTGGTCTTGAGAAAATATGGTGGATCCTGCAGCAGCACCTCCTGAATTCCTGACCCATAGAACCTGAGAGAACTGAAGTTTACATGTTGTACCTAAGTTTGCAGCCATGCAATCATCAGTGGTCACTGGTGCGCTACAGCAGATGTGAGGTTCTGCCCCCACCCCTGTCCCTCGCCCACTCCTCCCCTCCCTTATTCTCGCCAGGCCTTCTGTTATCCCTTCTCATCTCTTTCTTGATTAAAAAAATTGACTTTGAATCTCTAAATGGTTGGTCCTCTATTCTGCCACACAGACTCAACACTGTACAGCATTAGGGCCTGCATGTCTCTGGTTTAGGCATCAGTTCCATCTCAGTGAGGCTGTTCAGATGCCCCCAGGTAGTGACCTTTACCTCTGTGTGCCCTTGCTTTATTGGGATATAGCTCTGGGTCTTCTCTTCCACTACATTCTGCAGTGATTTGTCCCTCTCCTCCAACCTTCCAGCTTCTGGGTGGCTAGTGACATATTGTCCTGTTCTGTGTTGGTGCCAGCCTAGTTCAGCCCAGGAATAAGGTGAGAATTTGAGGCATGTAGATTGAATGAATCATATCACTTTTCCTTTGAACTACCCAGTGGGTGCCCATGGAATCACTGTGTGTGTGTGTGTGTGTGTGTGTGTGTGTGTGTGTGTGTGTGTGCATTTGTGTGTATATCCCTTGGGATGCTGCTTGAAATCAGTCCCATATGTTTAGGCTCAGGTCCCAGGAGCTTGGGGACTGCTTTTCTAATGCCTATGGGAGTGGGATGGGTCCTGTGCTAAGAGGTTTTTCTCTTTTGGACTTCTCCCGCATCTTCTTTACTCTGCCAATGTCCTGTGCCTTGGGCCTGGCATTGTCCCTCTCTGGGCACTGGTTGTGAAATGTCCATTGGGAATGAAATAACACACATAGTCCTTTACTGTGGAGATTCTAGCATGCTTGGGGGTGAGGCACTAGAATGTCATGAGGGGTTCTCTTCACCTGGGCACTGTCCCCATCTACACATGCCTGTAATTTGATACCATCCCTCCTAAGGCCATCATCTTTGGGTTACCTCATGTTGTCATTGTCACATGCAGTCCTTTAGGCAGGGCAAGGCCTGGACTTAGAACTCACCACTCACTGTCACTGATGCCTTGCCCCAAGCCTGTGACACATTATAGGCCTAATTGGTTCAAAGACCATGGGAAAACTTTCTATCATCCATCGAATTCAGGACCTACACCTTAGCTCATACTGGGGCACCCACGTGCTCAGTTATTTCTTTGTGGGAAACCTAGTGGCTGCTGAATCAGTGATCTAAACTCTCCTGCTGCCCAACCCCGAATGGCAGCACAGTGCAGCCAGGACTTGGGTGAATAACTTCAGCCTGGAGCATTTATAGCTTGGAGCAACCAATCAGCTGGCCTCTGTGAAGGCTGCAGGGGTTTACACTATGACACAGCAGATCTGTGATTGAAGACCGCACCCCAGCCCCTGCGGAGTCATCGAAAGTTCTTGGGTCCCCACCATCTACCCCAGCCTGGCCAGGAGCCTCATGGATTCGAGTTCTCGGATGGTTTTTACTACCTGGAGCTTGATGCCTCTGCTGTTTCCCAGTGCTCATTTCTCCAGCTTGTTTGCCTCGTTGACCATTATGTTTCTTTTCTTATGAACACAGCCCATTCTTAATTGGGCTGTGTTCATGTGTTTTGTTCTTTGAACTACTGGGTAAGAACTAAAACTTATAGGTGGTTACTTGCTGAGACTGACTTTCTGTAAATTTACTCTGTCCAGAGAAAAGGATGTGGGCAGCCATATTCATGACATTGCATGGAGATAAACCACAGGGGAATTCAATGGACATGCTGCCTGTGACACTGCACTTTCTATACTGGGTTATAGACTTTCCTTGGAATACACAGTGCCTCACAGTTTAATGGTTGTATTACAACTACAATACTTTACTTTTGTGATTGTTTTCATGTTAAGCACTCATAAATTAAAATTAATAATTTATCATTGGAAATATCTGAAGAATAAACATGGGTGTGACACTCCCATGGTGCTGCTCTGTAACAAAAGAAAGTGTGTTAGTCTCTTTCGTATGAAATGGATAGGAAATGATCTACACGTAATTAAACATGGAGCAGTTTTGATGTGTATATGGCTATAAAGCCAGGAACATAATTAACAAAACAAAGAATCATAAGAATTACAAAAAATTCCTGAATTATTTTTGTATGCCCTGCCAAGAATACGTGCATGACAAATTAATGCAATCTGTCTGGATTTTCCCTTCTCAGACAAGGTGAGATTAAACAGTTACTTACAGCAGGGTAAGGCAGAGTAGAAACACAACTGCAGTGATATGGAAAAGGTAGGAAAGGTAAATTACAAGGACATAGGAAGAGTGGTGGCCAGGATATCGTAGGAAGCAAAATAAAAGAATATATATTTGCGTAGTGAGTTGATGAAAATGTTCTGGAAGAGGACACTGGTGAAGGTTTCACAATATGGAGAATGCACTAAATCGTACCAAACTCATCAACTGAAACAAGAATAAACCCTTAAATTTCATTTACAATAATTCTATCACTCACATCCCAGAATAGAATAATAATAAATAGGATGATATGTAAATCTGGAAGAGAGGGGAATGGCAGGTGTGGGTCAAGATCTGCCTGAAGGTAGAGGTAAAGAGATGACTCCTGCTGTTGAGCCACCAGGAGATCCAGCTCTGCAGCTGGTGAAAAAAGGAAAACATGTGCCTGCTCTTGCTGTGAGGCCACAGCTGGTGAGGGAGCTGTAGGTGGAGCTGGCATGAGCACTGCGGGTGCAAATTCAGCATGCACTGGAATTGCCTCTGCAGTTGCAGGGGAAGGAAACATCACTGACTTTCCAGGGACTTCTCAGGGCCAAACCTTCCCACTGCCTGTCAGAGGCAGCTGTGTGCATGAATACAGCCCCATGAAAGCCTCCCAGACTGCATCCCCACACTGACTGCTGAGGGGATCATGTTCCTGTGTCTCCCATCATCTGGGCACATTGCTCAGTTCCCTAGCACATTCCTCCTCTCAGATCCACAACCCACATTCCAGGGCTCCTTACCCTGTGACTTAAGCACCAGGGACTTAGGAGGCTCAAGCTGGTCCATGAGAAGCTTGGCCTGGGACGCCACCTTGGAGTTAAGCTCCAGTGAGGATTCAAGGACAGGAGATGCAGACCTGGAGCAAACAGGGAGGTAGCAAAGCAAGAGGTCTGGCCTCTCTTCTAACACTACCTATACAGGTTACCTTAGGGAGAGACACATGGCCCTCTAGCCCAGCAAGTTCAGTGTCTACTCCCACCCTCTCCCAACTACAGGTTGGCAGGGCGGGCCTTGAGATCCCTGAGAGGCTGACAGAATGCTCCATCGGAGGCAGTCCTTGCTTATGGGTATGACACCACTCCCTTCTTTAGGGAAACATGACAGTTTCTCCCTGCCCTTCCCCACTGCAGGTCAGCTCAACAAAGGCAAAGACTGATATCTGCCATGTCTTTGCCCTCAAGGGCTCAGGTTGGTGCTCCATGAATATCTGAGAAGTGAGGAGTCATCAATGTCTATCCCAAATTTCTGCAGTGTCTATGTCAGGCAAAGATCTGCCCAGTTTTCTTGGTCTCTGTAGAACTCCTCCTTACTTGGTCTGTACCCACTTCTAAGGTTGGCCTTGGACACGGAAAGACTTCCTTGATGTGATCAATATCTGTTCTGCTGCCAATTCTGACGCTGTGGCCTTCAAAGAACATCAAAACTCAAAAGGGCAGTGTTTGCACCTGTTCTGCTTACAAGATCATGGACAATACTTAGAAAAGTGTCTTCACACAGGGTGTCTTCAAGTGTATTTTGGCTTGATGACACCCATCCACTTTCTAGTGATACCTGTGGGCCATGGACACTTTGTCATTCCTAAGAATTCCTGCCCTGAGCATATCTTGAAACCCCTAGAATGACTCTCTAATCTCCTTTCCAAAGAACAGAACCGTTTTCCCCATGTGTGTGTGTGTCAGTGAGGTGGGTGGAAGGTCATCCCTGGGAATCAGGACAGCCTCTTTAGCAGGTCTTCATGGGGCCAAGGCCACAGCTAATCCCTTGCCATGGAGTCCCCATTTCATCCTCAGAGACCCTGCACTCTGGATCCATTCAGCACCCCACAGTTCAGTGTTGTAAACCGAGACTGAGGTGCTTGCACATGGCCAGGACTTGAATACACAGGGGCCAAGTCTCATGGGGATGCTCAGGTGAGAATTTAACTTCCCTGTATCTGAACTAGTCATGGACTCATTGTCTCTGAGTGGCTGGTGGTTGAGTCTAGGGTTATGTGTTCTGCACTTCCTCTTGTCTCTGGGTGCCTCTGTGAACCTCTGTGTGCCAATGAGTCCTGGCCTGAGCTGCTGACAGCTGGGTAATTCCAGTTGAGCTTCCTGAAGCGTCTGGACCAAGTGAACCATCCTCTCCATATGTTCCCACGTGGTTCCCTGACACGGGGTCCTGATGCTGGGGCCACTAGCCCTGGGAAAGCAGCGTAGCATGTTCCTTGTTCACTCTTTCAAGCCAGCCATCTATGAAGGCCAACTATCACCAGACCACAGTGCATGGTGACCAGAGTATTCAGAGTTCTGTTTGGACATACCACCAAGGAAGTGAGGTCATATGCTGGGGTCCACAGTTGAAGCTCCCCCTCTGATGCCTCCTTTGTTTTTATTGTGAGCTAATCTGTGTCCTTCTTAGAAACAGCAAGTTAAAAAACTAGCAAAATGTGTGTGTTATTAGACTTTTCCCTCCCAAAGATCCTTTCCCTTGAGGATGAGGTGCACAGTTTCTTCATTTAGAGATTTCTCAAATTTTGTTTTGACTGTCTTTTCTGGACTTACGTTAGTTTCATTTCATTATCACTAAGGAGCATGGAGATGTTCCCATAATGCCCATATTAATTTTACTTGAAGGATATGAAATGTTTCATGTTATAACACCAATGTTTCCAGGAAAGGAGGATTCATAGCAAGTTTCACTCACGTTTACTTCAACCACACCCTGTAGTGCTCCATAATCTGACCTACTTTGAGGAGGGAAAGCAGATGGTGAGGGCAAGGGGAGGCTTTGCAAGGCCATGGACATCATAACCCTGTGCTGATGAGGACCCATGGGCATCCCTCCTGGGGAATTTGTCTCCACATACTGCAGCTTATTGGTAGTGCAGCCAACACACTCTCATGGTGCTGAACCAGCAAGCTTCAACTTGTTCATGCATCTGTTACCCATCTACTGATTCCATTTGTTCTGTTTCCAGGTTGGCCCTGGAAAGCCAGCTGCCACAACCATTCTTATAAACAGTCTTGAGTGGACATAGACTTTTATTTCAAAGAAAAAGTACTTAGATGTGAAAATGCCAGATGCTATGTCTTGTGTATGATTAGCTTACAAACTATTAAGGTACACTTGCAAGCATTTTTTTAAAATCACAGTTAGGTGGTTGTTTTCTTTTTGGTACTGAGGATTGAACTTATGACCTCAGGTTTGCCAAGTGGGCACTGACCCTGTTTTCTTATTTTGTTTTGCTTTGTTTTGTTGTGTTTTTATGCTATAATATGTTACGTTATGTTATGTTATGTTACACTATGTTTAGTGTTGGTGAGGATTTTGAGTCTCCTTCACTGATTTTCAGTGCTTTCTGATTTCATTTTGTATAATTCACCTGATAAACTATGACATACCACATAATCCTGGGTAATTTAATTTGGGAAAATATGTAAAAAGTAAGTGAGAGGTAGGTTTGGTAGTAACCATCTCTAGTGCGAGAAGTTACAAGGCTGAGGCAGCAAGATTGCTGTGAGTTGAGGTCAGCCTGGGCTACAATGTGAGTTTAATGTAAGCCTAAACTTCATAGCAAAATCCTGTCTCAAAAATAAATACATATATCAAAATAAAAGATACATTTAAAAGGTTTAAAAATACACAAACCATTTATAAACCAACAAATAAAAGCTTGGTGAATTTTTCTTACATATGTACTTTAGTCAGCACACTGAGCATTAGGTTTACCATGAGGTAGACATTGATCTACTGCCAAGAAGTGGAACTGTTTCAATTTTTTTTGACCTTTTAACTGAGATGAATGTAGATATGTTACTGAATATACACTCTTAGGATTAGGAGAGCATAGTATAAAGAGAATTTGGTGGTTCTTTTTATTTTAGTAATAACTTTATATATGGAAGTAGGATTTGAGCAAAGGCTTACTGTTTTTTGGAAAGACTTTCTTGTCTTATTTTAATGTAACTCAAGTACATATTAATAAGGTCCACATAAAAGATGCTATTGATAAGTCTGTAAAAGAATAAAATACAGAAGAATAATGAGAGAATAACATTGGCTACTGTATTGTGCACAATGATTTCTTAATGATCTATATTTTCATACATTTGTAAAATTTGTTAATCTTTTTACAAATTTACAAATTTTAAGGCATGATCTCACTAAGATTGTGAGTTTCCCAGGTGAGGCTTAAACCTTTCCTTATTCAATCTCGCTCCCTCTGCCAAAGTGCTAGGATTGCAAATGTACATTATCTTGAGTTGGTAATCAGCAGTAATTTTTTGCATTCATAGAATGAAATATTTGGCTTTGATCTTTAGACACTTGGCAGAAAGAGTGGGTCTAGTTAAGGTATATATCAACCTCCTAAATGGCAGTTTTTTCAAAGTAAGTAAGATTGAAAATCCCATTAACACTATTTGTAGATTCTCTGTTTTGTAACTGTGGTCATCATGTGCTTCAGAATATCACTGCAAATGCCTTCAGCACTGGGACTGAGATTTGATGTCCTTGAAGCAATTTCTGTTTATTTTTTTTATCCCTCATGGATTTTGATGATTTTTTGAAGTCAAACCACATGAAAAGTGTGAAACCTAATGCCACTTGGGGCACACTGCCCTCCAGAAAGCCAGGGCAGTGTAAAATACTGTTTTTTCTACTGTTGGACTTCCCAAGTTATTTTGTTTTGCATTCAGTTTCTATGGATTGAATACTGAGATTTGCACTTAACTCCATGGCCTTCCACATTTAAAATCCTTTTCATTTTCTTCCAGGTTCTGGATAAGTGGCTATATTGCTGAGGCTGTCCTTAAATCTGTGATGTTTCTGCCTCAGCCTTCCACACTGCTAGCATTACAAGCACACCACCAGACCTGGTTTCATCATAGTGTTATTAAAAACTCATTGGTTGAGCATGGAATGTTGAAAATGCCTGCAATGCCTGCACTCAGGAGGCTGAGGCAGCAGGATTCCTGGGAGTTCCAGACAAGTCTGCAACACACTCTGAGTTCAGCTTAGGCCATAGGAAAAACTTGACCAAAAACTGAAAAAGAAAAAGAAAGAAAACTAAAGGAAAGGGAAATGAAGGGAAGCGGGAGGGGTAGGGGGAGGGGAGGGAAGGGAAGGAAAAAAGAAGAACAAAACAAAATTCCTGGTGACTGTATGAGTTTTTCTCTACTGGGCTGGCCTTTTTAATCTGTGGTCCCGTTCTTACAGTATAGGAGCCTTTTGACTGTTGTCACTTTATTATATACCAGAAAACTATGTTTTTTGTTGCCTCTAACTTTAATGTTTTTTCAAAGGCTATAGGATGACTCTTTCTCCTTCCCTGTGCATTTTCATTTTGTTTTTTCTATCAGTGCCAAAATGGAACTGATATTTTGACAGGAATGGCATTTAAACACCTGGTTGTTCTGGGTAGCATATACATTATAAGAACATGAATTCTTCCCATCCACCATCACAATCTGTCTTTACTTCTCTTAGTGCAACTTCACTCATTGCTTCAATTTCTACAATTTTCCAAGAACAGTTGAGTTTGGTTTAAATTTTACATGAGTATTAATTCTTTTGGATGAATTATGAAATGAATTGCGCTCCTTGTATTTGAGGCTGCAGTTTGTTTGAAGCACATAGATATGAATTGATTATGACATATGGATATTGTACATTGAAACTGACGTTATTTGTCCATTTGTTCTAAAAGTTTTTCAGTGGAGTTTTAAGTTTCTTATATGAAATGTTGTGTCCTCAGGAAACAGAAACATCTCTTATTCTTCCTTTCTGACTTAGTAAACTTTTGAGTTCTTATTGTTGACTAAATTCTAGGAGTAAGACTTGAAGTTGTGTGTTGAAAAGAGTCCAAAACTTGGTCTTGTTCCTGACCTGAGAAGCAAATTTTGCAGCTTGTCAGTCTCTGAGCATGATGTCAGTGCTGGGCTTGTCATGTCTGCACTTTGCTGTGCTGAGATTCATTCCTCCTGCACATGGTGTGTGAATGGTTATTATCATGAATGTATGGTGAACTTTTGAATTTCTCGAAGTGATTTTTGCAAATCTCTTGAGGGGTTAGCTGTGCCTCATGCTGTGAATGTGGCAAGTGACACTGAATGATTTGTGCAAGTAGAACCATTCTAGCATCACTGAGGGTGAACCCAGTGTTCATTGTGGTATTTGAAATTTTCATATGCTGGTTAATTTAGCTGATGAGCATTTAGTTGAATATTTTTGTGTATGTTCATTAAGAGTATCAGCCATTAGAGCATTACCAATTTTTAATGCATTATGGTCTGGCTTCATTATCAGGGTGACTTTGTCATCTAAAAGGAATTGGTGGTGGTTTCCTTCCCTTGAAAGATGTGAAAAATGATTAGCATTTATTCTTTTTCAAAATTTTATTTTGAAGATAATAAAATACAACAGAGCAAACACAACAAAGAAAATCAAGACAATGCAGTGAAATTGGTACAGAACTTCACAGCATGGCCCATGATAACAGTAATAGATACCATAGTATATCTCATTATCTTCACAATTGGTCTCCATTCAATTAGTTATAGTGAAATCCAAACAAACACAGAACATTTTAACCCCAGTCAAAAGATAATACTGAATAGAGCAAACAATTAATCAGAACACAGCAAAAAATTAAAGACATTTGTTTTCAAACACAAGATAGAAAGAAATCCCCCATAGTTTCTATATTGCACACAGTCATCTTCCCAAGAGATGCTCAGAATTCTGCCTCTCCTTGCTAACCAAGGGTGGGTAAGTGAGATGTATGGCTCTCAGTCATGCACTGTAGGCTCACGGGAGATGTTGACTGGTTCTCTTCCTGTCTTGCACCAGGGCAGGAGAATTGTTTTCTTGTTCAGCTGCCTAAGTCCCAACATGGCCAGATCCAGTATTTATGCTGTACTATACACTTCATACAAATCATGAGGGCATTTATCATATCCTGGAATTTGTTGTTATTTTTAAGCAGTTATGATTGTTGACTCATTGCCTGTGTTTGTTAATGCTATGTCAAATGGTGTGTTTTCTTCTAAGGGTGTGGGTCAGGGACAACATAGGAGATCATGCACTAATTAAGAATCATGTCACATTTTACTTAGGTATGTAGCAATTTACTTTTGTATCTTCAAACTACCCCTACAGTATATATTTTTGTGAGTAATCTGTTAAGTTATTTAGTTTTTAAAAGCACACTGTTGCAGGGTGCAGTTACTCCTGGAGGACACTGGGGCAGGCTAGGTCTAGGTCTCTTATTTCAGGCTTTGTACATTTGCCTGCCTACAGTTTCCTCACCTTCTGACCTGCTGCCTAAAAACAAATGTCTTGCTCCACAGCTGTGGTGAATTCACATGTGGCAGTTGAGATCTCACCTGGGTGGAAGACATTCAGTCAAGGTAGGCTCTGAAACATGCTGATAGTCTTGTAAAGAGCTCCCCTTAGTGAGCTATGGGGCCTCAGGACTGCAGGGAGGAGCTTGGACAGCAGGGCCACAACAGCCCTCTCTTATCCAGCATGCAGTGTATGCTTTTTGCTGAGAAGCTGACTGATGGATCAAGAGTCCTGGACCTGAGACTTTCTTGCCCATGGTACACTACTAGATGACATGGTGTCCTCCACATCTGCATGGTCCATCTTCCTCCTACTTTGAATTTCCACAGAAATCTGAGGAGCCTTAGGCTTCCCCTACCAGGCTCCAACTCTATGGTGAGTTTTAGTGTGAATTTATGATCAGGAAATTCAATTTATATACATTTAACCTGGAAATTCCACTTCTACGGCCTCATTACAAAAAATGAGATTGATAGACACCCATGAACACTTCTTATTCAGTTATGAGTATGGATAGTTAGAATCCATGAATGTACCACATCACAGCTGCTGTGTCAATTATAGTCACAGAAAATGCTGAAAGAAGGACATGTGCTAAGCCATGTCCTGGATCCTACCTGACATGATAGAAGAGCTCAAAGCCTAGCCCTCTCTCCACCCAGGAATGAAGAGACCCAGGACTGAATAGCAGGAGAGGACAGAAGAGAGGAGCTCCTGGAGAGCAGAGCACTGAACCTGGGGGGAAGCCTTTTTTTGGTGTTTTTTCCATTTTTCCATTCCATTGCATTATTTTTAGTGTTCTATTCAATATTCCTTTTATTCAAATCAGTTAATATTTAATTGTGGCTAATTTCTTGAATAGGTAAGTGGAAATGGATGATTTAATTTCATTATATATACTGAAAGTTAAGTACAGTACAGACACTTTAAATTTCACTGTAAATATAAAATAAGGAGGCTTGGTATTCAGCAAGCCAACACATCACTCATGACTAACTTCTAAAAATCCCAACACATAAAGCCATGAGGATCCTGCTGTGGTGGGTGTCCCTGCCCTTCCTACCATAAAAGCCACCATGCTGACCTGTGACTGCTACTGCCATAGGACAACAAGAGATTTGCTTCAGTGTCTATTTTTCCAGCAAGCAAGTCCTGAATCTCCTGCTTTCAGGCAGCACAAGGACTGTGCAGCTTGCACAGGAGCCTAGCACTGCCTGCCTTACACCCTTTTCCCCCACCTCATCCATGCTGCAGCCCTGCAGGCAAGGAAAGGCAGAGCAGCCAGGATGCAGCAAAAACTCTGATTCCTCAGTCCCAGAGGCCTCAGTTCCTGGGTCCTGGTCTCAGCCACCACCAGGATTCAGGTGCTATCCTGAATTCATCTGGCTTAGTGGGCAGTGCACCCACTCTGCCCCTCTGGGGATGAAGACCACGAAGACCACTGTCTTCAGTGACCCTTCTACTCTGCAAGTTTTGCTCCTATCTTTGAGACTGAGGCAGTGGCATTGGAACAAATCACAATATTGTCATTACATTTCTTTTTGTTGTTATTTTTTTCTGGCTTCTTTGTTTATTTAAGCAGATATTTAGAACTGCATTTTGTGAAAAACATTTCCTTGTCTTTTCACTCCCAGTTAACAGAAGTTTTTACCGATTTCTACTGTAGTTCAAACCCTATGTGCTCAAGTGGATTCTGAGAATCCACTCTGCAGCTTGGTAGAATGAGGGAAGCAAAGCAGAAACTGAAGTTGGGGACACTGCGTGCCTTCCAGCATTTTGTACAGCAATCCCTGACTCATGCCTGTTTACCCATAACATATGGGCTTCAATACCAACTGAATCTGCCACTGACAAATGAGTTTCCTACATTTACTTCAAACAATCTCATTTCCCCTCAAGTTGCTAAGCACATGGACTAAGGATTCTTACACCCAAACTTCAAAAATAATTTCCAGTATACAAGAGACTGCTACCCATCCTGAAGTCATGATGGGATTTTATGTAAAGACATAGTCTGATCCACACCCAGGCAATCATGAGCTGAGAGGGGTGGAGATGGCTTGTGCAGGTAGAAACACCTTGAAATTGTCAACCAGCAGCAGCATCAAGCAGGGAGCACAGCATTGGACCCTCACATTTGGGTGATGAAATCATCGGGTGGGTTTTGCCTTGGGTTTACTGAGGTGGCTTAGTAAATTTAGAATGCTGTAGTGCAGTGCCAAAGGGAAGTCATGTCCATGTAGCATTTATTTGGAGTTATTCTTTTGCAATTTTGAAACCTTCGTGCATGAGATTTCACACCTCTGCCATTGCAGAATCACCCACAGGCATTATTTCCATGATTTATAAAGGGTCAGTTTACTTAAACAACATATAGAATTCTGTTCTCAGCCTTGTTTTTCTCAGACTTGTGCATTTTCAAACATTTCTTCAAAAGGAATCTAAATGATTTAGTTTGAGCAAACTTCAATTGTGTTGCAGTGCTCCTGTGTGATGTCCTTGCTGACAGATGTGAAAAGGAAGTGAGGTGGACCTGCTGGGCTTTCAGCTCCAGAGGCATACTCTACTCAGGGTGTCAGTCAGAGCTGCCCCTCACCTGACTGGCCACTCTGGCATCCAAATGCCCTTGCTCAGTGTTGTCCCTGGTGTTGGGAAGAACTGGTTTGCAGTGTAGACTCCCAGTGCACTGGTTAACACATGAAAAACCTTGCTGTGCTATGAGTTTTTCACGCCTAGACCTGCACCTCAATGGCCCTGCCCAGAGTTCCCTCCGACAATCATGCATGGCATTCTCCAAACAGTTCTCCTGTGCATGATCTACGTGAATGCTAGGGAGGGTCCCAGTTCCTTCCTGCTTCAAACAGTACTATGAATCAAACTCTTGAAAAGAAATTTTGAAAATTTGTGTAGCATTCTGTGTTGGAGAAACCTCTCTTCTTAGTCATGTGAGGTCTAAGGATGGCTCTGTATATAGCTGTGATGGGAGCTATGGGACAGGATTCTGCTCTGTCCCCAATGTTCTCTTCAGTGCTGCTCAGCTCCTGCCTTAAAAATGTGTCATTGGATGGCGACACAGCACTTCTCAGTGATTTGTGCCTGGATGAATCTACTTTTGGAGGATGAATGTTTTCTGCACCTGTTGGCCACAAGTGGTGATTTCCTTTTGAATTACAAGACTTTCTCACTTCTCTCACATGGACTGGTGAGACCTCTTTTACTCTGATAATTCAAACCCCGGGAAGGTGAAACACTTTCATCACCAATCACAGCACTAAACATTGAACCAATCACAGATGCTAGGTTTAGCTGCCTCTGTGACTTCATGAGGCTTTGGTGGAGACACCCAGATACAAACCATAACACCATCGAAAGTAAATCCTCTGAAGATGCCCATGCTTTGGACTAGAAGATAATTCCTTGCCTTAGTCCAGGGTTTATCTTATTTTATTTTATTAATTCATTTTTAAGACTCTCACTGTGTAGTTCAGGCTGGCCTTCAATTCACTATGTAAATTAGGTTGACCTAGAGCTTGCAACAATCCTCCTGCCTCAGCTTCCTAAGTGCCAGGATTACACGCATGTACCATCACACCCAGCTATTGATTATTAAGCAGTATTTATTGATTTACTTGAGACTACTCAATTTAGTTAACTTTGTTCTACTTAAGTATACAAAAATGCTAATAAATGTAATAAAATTCCAGCCCAATGTAAACAACTTAGCAACTTAGCAAGGCTCTGTCTGGGAATAAATTATGATAAAAGGACCAAGGCACTAGATTCAATCTTCAACACAGCAAAAAATAAATAAATCTATAAATAAACAAAACTTTGTATAAATAATCTATAAATAAACAAAACTGCTTAGAAATAAATCTATAAATAAAATTGCTTGTTAGTAAATCTATAAGTAAACTTTTGTGGATAGATGAGATGAGAAGTGATTTAAAAGCAATTTTATTTCATTATAATTGACATACAATGAACTTACAGGTTTAAATACAAAATTGGATGAATCTTGACATGGGCCAGGGATATAGCTCAGTGGCAAAGTGCTCCCTGGCAAGCAGAGGGTCCTGAATTTTGTTCATGGTGTCAAAAATAAACAAAACTAAAACTAAAAACAAACAAAAATCTTCTAGGAGTCTTGTCAAACATGAGCTCCTTGAAAATCGTCACCAAAGCGGTGATGTATACGTCACCTTCACATTTTCCTTATGGCTCCTTATAATTGCTTCCTTCCATTCTAAGCAATGTGTCTGCTTTTTGTCTCTGGGAAACACTTTGTATTTTCTAGAGGTGACAGGTCTGTAACCACACAGGATGCAGGAGGTTTTTGTTTTTGTTTTGGAGAGAGCTGCTAGGGTTTATTCAATCCTCATAACCATGTTAGGTTTCCCAAGTGCTGCTCCTTGTCAGTGGCTGAGCCATCACATCCCACGGTGTGGATGAACCACAGATCCTCATGTGTCCATCAGCTGAGGCCCTGTGTGGTGTTTCCAGTTTTGATCTCAAAAATAAAGTTGCTGTAGTCATTCTTGTGTTTGTATAGCTGTAGCACTGATTTACAAGGGGAAGATACTCAGTGTGAAGTTGAATATTTCAGGTCTTGCATGTTTAACTTAGAAATTGTTTAACTGTCTTTCAAGTAGTTTTTCAAAGCAGAGTAAAGATTTTTGGCTCTTCCTGTGAGTATTTTTAAACCCTGTTCTTTTTAAAACTCTTGTTCATTTATTTTTCAGTCTTTTTCAGTTCATTTTATAAAATGTACCTAAGGAAAGTTTATTTCTGTTACATAAAATTCAGCATTTTTTTACTTTGGATAGAATTTTAAAGGTGGAAAAAACCCAAAATACTATATATATATATATATATATATATATATATATATATATATACATATATATATATATATAGTATATATATATATATATGTATGTATACATATATATGCACATATGTAAATCACCTATAATTTTAACATCGCCAAACTTCTGCTATGTTATGATTGACTTCATTGTCAACTTGATTGGCTTGAGAGCTGTCCAAGGGTTTAGTAAAGTGTACTTCTGGGCTCATCTGTAGGGGTCATGGAGGAATGACACTAAGTACTCCATCTGGTACCTGTCTTCTTTCTCCCTGGTGCTGTCCCTCTATTCTGCTTCCTGACCACCATGGACTGCTTAAGCAGTATACAAGAATGTAAATATGAGATAACAAACTGTAAGAATTATACAACAAAAACAGTGGTTCTCTGCTCTGTTCCACACTGACTACCACTGTTGCTATTGTCTTGAACATGTACATTCTCTGAACTTGGGACCTCACCCCAGAAAATCTTTCTTGAGTTCCCAAAGCAGGCCAACAAGTGTTCACACAGTGCCCATGAACAGTCCATGTAAACTTCAGCCAATTGTTCTGCATCTCCAAGGTGTACATGGCCCTTTTGTGTTCTCCCCATGACTCTGCAAATGGCCATTCTAATCTTACTTTGTAAATCCTTTATGTGTGACACATACACAGGTACACACACACACACACACACACACACACACACAAATTAAAGCTGACTCTCTAGTGAACCCTGACACAAACTGCTTCTAGCTACCTGTGCAACCTCCCATGAACAACTTCATGCCTCACTCATGTGAAAAATCCAAAGCAGAACTGTAGCAGTGCTGTGCCAAGTATGGGTTAGTTAATGGAGGTGTTGGTATGAGGCCCACTGGGTTAAAATTCTGT
The DNA here is from genome assembly GCF_034190915.1 of Cavia porcellus. Classification (NCBI taxonomy): domain Eukaryota; kingdom Metazoa; phylum Chordata; class Mammalia; order Rodentia; family Caviidae; genus Cavia; species Cavia porcellus. The sequence continues at coordinate 10,197,211 of NW_026947515.1, forward strand.
CCACACGTTTGTCATTGGAAAAGGTATTAAATGTTGGTGTCTCGGCTCACACAGCTATGAAAATGAAAATAATTCATAACCCCTACTCTTGTAAGAATTAACATATGTCAAGCACCTCAGAGAAGTCCCGGCCTTACACCTGTGTTACATATGTTTGTTAGTGTGTTATATTAGCATGTAAACATATTTTTAAGTTATGAAGACATCATACTATTGATACCGAAAGCACTCATTTCTCTGTAATAAAAGAAGGGCAACAGTGCAAATAACAATGGCATCTGAGCACTTGCTATATGGTAAGAACCATGGGAAGAGCTCTGCAGGGTTTTCATTGGATCTTCACAGCAGTGCCAATAGATGAGTATTGTTTCATCACAGTTTGTTTTTTTTAATAGAAAAAAACCACATAATATTTCAAAGCAAAATAATACAAGAATAAGAACAGTGGAAATTGAGGCTCCCAGAAGACAGGCAGTGTACCTAAGGTGTCAGGCCCGGGAAGATTTGAGTCCAGACATCTATAAATTCCAAGCCTCAGACTCAGTCCACTCCTCTGCTTCTTCTCACAGCAAGCCTGGGGCTCAGTCTCCCAGAAGCTCAACCTGCAGCCACACCCAGCATCATAGAAACCCTAACCCCCACTGCCACGCCCACCGCCTCATTCTTGCCTCCTGGAGGGCTCTGCACCTCCTGGGTCCCAGCTTCTGGACCAGCCACTCACATCGCTTGGCCCCACCCCCTGGCCGCCAGCGAAGATTACACTCCACCTGGACCAACCTGGAAGGCCCGCGCCCAGGGATGGTCCCTAGCCACTGGCCTCTGCATCCCACTCAGTCCCACCCCGCCCCCGGCCTCGCTTCACAGGGGATGCACGGAGTGGCCATTTTGCCGCTAGCGACCCCTTCTGGAGACCTGAGCACTCTTCCTTCCTTCCTCCATCTAGGCTGTGGCTGGGCTGGGACTGGGGTCTGGGCCAGGTAGGTGTGTTATAACTTGAGCCCCGGTATAAAATCCAAGGAGGCAAGAGACCGAAAATTTAGTGGCAAAGGCTTTATTTCCAGGCCTGGCGACCAGTCTCCGGGAGCCAATTTGGAGACTGTCCCCTAGAAGCTGAAGGGAGGACTTTAAAAAGGGGCTGGAGGAAAGGGCGGGGGGAGAGAAACAAAGAAACCTGTAGAGCCATCAAACTTGTTGACCCGAGTCTGGAAACTGTATTGCTGTCCACTTAGCTCTGACAATCTAGGGAGTTTCTGGTGTTTTTTAAAAATTATTTCCATCCTGCAGACTGACATTATCTCAGAGTGGCACGTCTGCAGCAATATTTGGAGAAGAAAGTGGACAGTTAATTATCTCAGGACAGCTTGTCTTCACTAGTGAGAGCGAAGGGGTCACAAGTTATGAGACGCTAGAACTTCAGTTTTCCGAAGACCTGATATCTAACTCATTTGATACATACAGAACAAAAGGAAAGCACCGATTTGGGTTTGGGCCATAGTATTACCCGGTAATTTGTTTAAGCTAAGCAGTTCTTAAAATTGGGGCAGGCTCATTTTACAACAGATCATCACCGGGTCAGGGGGAGGTCACCAGAAACCCAAATTCTTTATGGCCTAGATAGATAGATGAGGGGAGAGGGAGGCAATAAGGCGCCATACAGAACAGAAAATGGCGGTAATGTGTCAAGGTCAGGGTAAAGGGTTAAACTCACACGCAAATCTCTCTACACGCAAGCAGGTTACTTTAAACAAATGTAAATTATTTGCCATTCTAGTTTTCCTTAGCTCTTTAGCGGAGAATAGAGGCTCCTAGCAGTGATTAACAACCCTTGTTAGCTTGTTTTAGCACAGCTTCTGTAGTTTGTAGAGAGCAACAATGGTTAACATATCAATTAGGTGAGATTCTTGCAATTCTTTACAGAGGAGAGTGTTGCTCAACAGATCAATTAGGTCCCTTAACATATCAGTTAGGGAAAAAGGATAAAACAAACACATTTAGTAAGCCCCTATATAGGTTTGCTATAATACACATATAACAAAGCTATTTTCTTAGGGTACAACATTCCCCACTGATTTTAGTCAGTGTGTCAAATCATTGACTCCTTAGCATCTGTTTATAACCTTGTATGTGTCTTTTAAAATTATAAGCTTTTAAGAACTTTGACATAGTTTATCAACTTGTTTACAACACAAGGCCCAGTAGGAGGATTAACAAAGGTCTTGTTGCTGTCATTAAAGCTGTTAACCAAAAGGAGAAAGAAAACCAACATTTAAATTTACTCTGTTTTATCATACAAGTAACAATTTTTAAGTCAGACAGAGGCCTCTTAGGGGTCTCTACAAAAGAGGAGAACACAAAATTATCAGTTATATTAGACAATCTTAAGCTTTAAAGTGTCCTTGGAAGAAATGACAGTTTATTTATCTGCAGGCTAATGGTCCTTTGAAGCTGGGACCTGTCTGCAGTGGGAACGTTGAATCTAGGCAGGCTTTCAGCTACTTTGACAGTCCATTGCAGCTCAAGTGATTTATGGTGAGGTCGCTTGTCTAGGTGCCTAGGCTCTTTAGCTCGCAGTGGGCAGCAGCGAAATAACCAGTGGATGGAAGTCAGAGCTGGCTGAAAAGTCTGGGGGAGACTTAATAAGATCTTGATTAGTTAAATCAGCTAATTTTTAGAAACCTTTAATGATAAGAGGAAGATCTCTTATATAAAACCTCAAAAGAGGAAATATCTGCAACATAGGGGATGCATCACGCACACAAAGGGGCAGAAGGAAAAGAGACTTACCCAGTTTTCGCCAGTTTTTAAGGCCATTAGTAATTATAGTCTTTAAAATCTAACTTATCTTTTTACCTCTCCTGAACTCTGAGGCTGGTAAGCCCAATCGAGTTTTTAATTGATCTGCAAAGCTTAGGTTAATTTGAGTTATTAGGCTATAAAAGCCAGGCCATTGTCGAACCCCATGGATAAAAAGGGAGACCAAATCAGCGAAACTGCTATCAGAGCTGACTCAGACTAAGTAGAAAACGCTTTTACTCATCTAATGAAAGTATCAACCATTATAACATTTATATCCTTGAAGTTTTAGGCTTTTTATTTTTGTAAAATCTATTTTTTAGTGTTTTTAGGCATAGTCTCACGATAACCAGTGGTTTCTATTTGTTGCAGTACTTTTAGATTTACCAATTGGCACTGAGGGCATCTGAAGCTCACAGACTGGGCTAGCTTGATATTAGCCCCCGGGAATCTCTCGGAAGTTGAGCTGCCAGATGCTGGTCTTTTTAAGTGTAAATGGGCTCTGACAAAGAAAATAGGTGGGATCAGCAGTAATGTCAAGCTTATCTCAATCCCCACTGATTTGGGGGCTTTCTGGCTATCTTTTGGAAGGTGGCATTTGTCAAATTATTTTTTCCTATAACAAGATCATCTTCTGCCCAATGGCTTATACAGCAGATAGTAGCCATTCTCTTTGGCATCTAGATGGCAGCCAACAAGTCCAAATTTGGGGAGCAATTTAATCTTTTGACTCCAGAAGACAATAAACCCCATTTTTGATAAAGACAACTTGAGGCCTCAGTGTGGGCAATGGGTTTAGCCCACTATGCTGATGTCTCTGGCTCTAAGATTTGTTCCCATAGAACCTGAGATTTTGTGTAACGGCAGCTCTCAAGACCCGCTTACCTTGATAGACGTAGCTGCTTCCATCAGAGAAGTAGGATGGAACTCTAGATAATGGCTTATCCACTAGATAAGGTCGAAGTCCCGTGAGGTGATCAATGACCTCAGTACAATTGTAGTGAGGCAACGAGGGGTCATCCTCAGGCAGCAAAGTAGCCAGAGTTTGAAGCCGCTGTTTCCAGAAATAGTGCCTGATAATGTATGGCTCAGGAATTAGACATCCGCAGTCTGATGGGGCCTTGATGAGAGTCTCCAGGGAACAGGAAGAAACAAGAGTTTGTGTCCAAAAGTCAATTTTTAAGCTTCCTTTATGAGGGGGCCACTGAGGAAATCACCACAGACAGGGTGGTCATCTGGTTGTTACAGAATCAAGTGTCTTGGAAAGGTAGACAACAGACCTCTGCCAGGGTCCCAAACTCTGGATCAGTGCTGTGGCTCCTAGAAATTTTGCACTTGTCTTTTAGTCACAGGGACTGGAATCTGTTAGATGGCTCACAACAACCAGTGCAGTCTTTCTTTGTGTAGACTGGTTTTGACAAGGTCGGGGGGGACTCGCATCAGAGCAGTTACTTTCTCGGCTGGCCCCTCTGATGTGATTGCTACTCTTTGAGAGGCCTGATCTGTCAAATTGTTTCCTCAGGTGAATAGCAGCCATCTGCCGACAGCCAGACTGTTGCCAGCAAATCTAGGATCTGTGGAGCCACCCCCCCTTTTTTTAAATCTTTGCCCTGGCCGAGGTTAAGAGACCTCGCTCTTAATAGATGGCTCCATGTACATGTATAGTAGCAAAAGCATATATACTATCTGTATAGATGTTTACCCTCTTTTTCATGGCTAGTTTTAGTACCTCAGTCAAAGCAATGAGCTCCACCTTTTGGACAGAGATGCCAGGCTCTAACCGCTTAACCCAGAGTACCTCCTTTTGGTGGTCACTGCTGCCCCGGCCACTCATCTGCCTCTGCCGTTCTGGATGAAGCTGCTTCCATCTGTGAAATTTCTCAGGTCATTGTCAGGCATAAGGGTGGCTGGGTTTAAAACTGAAGAAGTCTTGAAAACTATCAATTCTGGGTCTAGGAGCTGGGCCTAATAGTGTGAGATTTTAGCACTCACATTTTCAGGAGGGGTTTTGATAAGAGTCTCTAAACTGTGGGAGGTCACTACAGAAATCTTCTGTCCAAAAGTGAGGTTTTCTTTTTTTTTTTTTGGCCTCTTTTAAGTAGCATTGCCACAGCGGCCAGAATTTTAGGCATGGAGGCCACCCTCTTGTTACTGGATTGAGCCTTTTGGAAAGATAGGCTATAGGCCTCTTTCAAGAGCCAATGTCCTGGGTTAGGACTCCTTTGGCAATGCCCCTGAGTTCATCTATGAACAAGGTAAATGGCTTGGTAACATCAGGGAGTCCCAGGGCTGGGGCCTCTGTCAAGGCCCACTTGAGCTGCCGCAAGGTCCAGTTTACATTTATCAGTCCAGTTTAGTGAGTTTTTTCCTTAAGGGAGCCCTACAGGGGGTGAGCTGTTTCAGTAAAATTTAGAATCTACAGCCTGGAGTATCCAACAGCTCCCAGAAATTCGCGCACCTGTTTCTTAGTTTCTGGGAATGGGATCTGCAATATAGCCTGGACACTTTTTTAGACAAAATCCTCCTTTTTTTTTTTTTTTGTAATTTGTAGTCCAGATGAGTCACAGCCTGACAGCACAATTGTGTCCTTTTAGTCGAGACTTTATAGCCTAATTGCCCCAAAGTCCTTAACAGTTTCTCAGTTGTCTCTTGACAAGCTTACAAGCTTCTGTGGGGGTCGAGGCTATTAACAAGTCATCTATGTGCTGGAGGAGCACTATCTCAGGGTGTTTTTTTTTAAATTTTAAAAGATCTCTTGTTAATGTCTCATCAAAAAGAGTGGGAGAGTTCTTGTAACCCTGAGGTAAATGTGTCCGGGTCAGCTGTTTTTTTACCCCCATATCTGGGTCAGTCCATTCAAAGGCAAAAAGGAGTTGACTCACCAGAGTAAGTGGCAAAGTGAAGAAAGCATCTTTTAGGTTCAGAACAGAGTACCAGGTGTTCTCAGGGTTTGGCACTGTTGGGTATAGACTCAGAACTCATGTATTAACTCTCCGAGATCCTGTACAGAGCGATAGTTATTTGTCCCTGGCTTCAGTGACTAGAAGCAAGGGCATGTTCCAGGGAGAGACACAAGGAATGAGAATATCATTGTCTCTTAGCCTCTGCATGTGGACTTTAAATCCCTTTCCGGGCCTGCAGGCTTATCGGGCATTGTCACAAGCAGAAGGGGCATGCTTGGGGTAAGAGCTCCATCAGAAGGGGGACTTGGCTGACTGCTAGCCCTGGAGGATTGTCTTCTGCCCAGACTTCTGGAATCTCCTGATTCCATTTGCCCAACAGTTTTAACTCTAAGTCAGTTGTGAGGACTCAGGTACGCTGGACAAATTTCCCAGTAGACGGTAATTTTTTTAGTTTTAAAAGACCTTTTGTGCTATCTCTATCAACTGGCTGAGGGGCATTTTTTTTTAACTCTCAAACCTTTGTAATCTTTTTTCTAACATGTGGGGCCGACTGAGTTGCAAAGAGACCAACTGGCGATACTAGGGAAACCTCCTTACCTCTGGATGTCCAATCGGCTTGGGACAAAAGGACAACATGGTTTTGGCATTCCATATCAGAGAGCAGGCTTTATCTGCTTCCCCTTCCAAACGGAGCTGTTCCCCACCCGGGGCAGAGTCACAAATGGACAGAATTTGTCCTACAAACCAACTGACTCTGTCCTCGGGTGGTTCCCACTCCCAAATTGAGGGCGTCCCCTCAAAATTACAAATTGACCGCGGCCCAAACAAATCCTCCAGAGCACTTACGTTCAAATGTTCAGAAATGAGTCGGGGGTCTTGCTTCCATCCAGGGTGAGCCCCCAAATGTTATAACTTGAGCCCCGGTATAAAATCCAAGGAGGCAAGAGACCGAAAATTTAGTGGCAAAGGCTTTATTTCCAGGCCTGGCGACCAGTCTCCGGGAGCCAATTTGGAGACTGTCCCCTAGAAGCTGAAGGGAGGACTTTAAAAAGGGGCTGGAGGAAAGGGCGGGGGGAGAGAAACAAAGAAACCTGTAGAGCCATCAAACTTGTTGACCCGAGTCTGGAAACTGTATTGCTGTCCACTTAGCTCTGACAATCTAGGGAGTTTCTGGTGTTTTTTAAAAATTATTTCCATCCTGCAGACTGACATTATCTCAGAGTGGCACGTCTGCAGCAATATTTGGAGAAGAAAGTGGACAGTTAATTATCTCAGGACAGCTTGTCTTCGCTAGTGAGAGCGAAGGGGTCACAAGTTATGAGACGCTGGAACTTAAGTTTTACGAAGACCTGATATCTAACTCATTTGATACATACAGAACAAAAGGAAAGCACCGATTGGGGTTTGGGCCATAGTATTACCCGGTAATTTGTTTAAGCTAAGCAGTTCTTAAAATTGGGGCAGGCTCATTTTACAACAGATCATCACCGGGTCAGGGGGAGGTCACCAGAAACCCAAATTTTTTATGGCCTAGATAGATAGGTGAGGGGAGAGGGAGGCAATAAGGCGCCATACAGAACAGAAAACGGTGGTAATGTGTCAAGGTCAGGGTAAAGGGTTAAACTCACACGCAAATCTCTCTGCATGCAAGCCGGTTACTTTAAACAAATGTAAATTAATTGCCATTCTAGTTTTCCTTAGCTCTTTAGCGGAGAATAGAGGCTCCTAGCAGTGATTAACAACCCTTGTTAGCTTGTTTTAGCACAGCTTCTGTAGTTTGTAGAGAGCAACAATGGTTAACATATCAATTAGGTGAGACTCTTGCAATTCTTTACAGAGGAGAGTGTTGCTCAACAGATCAATTAGGTCCCTTAACATATCAGTTAGGGAAAAAGGATAAAACAAACACATTTAGTAAGCCCCTATACAGGTTTGCTATAATACACATATAACAAAGCTATTTTCTTAGGGTACAACAGGGGCGACAGACATAAACCATGACATTCCACCCCTGGACCCCAGGACTATGTATACCCTTTATACAAAAAAAAATTTATTTCATCTCCAAGAGTTGGCAAAGTCTCAGCATTGATGTTGCAGAATTGATGAAAATTCCAGGTCCCAATTCTCCAAGATCTATGGCAAACTGTTAACTGTAACCCCCTGTACAAATGAAACAAGGTTAAACAATTCTGAAATACAAAGGCACAAGATAAACATTACCATTCCAAAAGTTACAAGAAGGGGAATATAAAGCATTGGAAACAAAGCAAGTCCAACATGCAGCTTGGCGAACATTAAGTCATGCTCAGCATTTGAAGCAATCTGGTTGCAAGCTCCAAAAGGCTTGGATGGTTTCACTCCCATGTCACTTTCAGGGATATCAGTTCCTGCAGCTTTGCTCTTAAATGTTCTCTGCTCAGTTTTTGCAGCTTTTCTTGGATGATCCATGTTCCTGGATTTTCCAAACTTCTGGGGTCTCCACTGCACATTTGGTTTTACCCTTACATCTTTATGTACTGCCCTCTCAGGGACATATTGCTTGGCTTCCCAGGCACTTTGCAAATGGTGCAAGCTGTTTACCCTCAGAATTTGTGCATTTGCCTTGCACCTAAAATCAACACCTTGTGGATGCCCCCAAAGTTTGCTGTCAACTGGAGCAGTAGCCAGGCTTTTTTTCTCTCTTTGCTGTAGGGGTTAATTGCCTGAATCACTGGACTCTGTGAATCTGACTGTGAAGAAAAGCTTCTCTATGTTGCCACCATTCTGGAATGTCACATGGCCTCCATTGCCATTTTGGAGCATAATTCTCTGCAACTTTCTCCTCTGAGCAAATTCTTTCGCTTTTGTGGTTTTGAAGCTGCAAAGTGTGGGGACCCAGTGCTTCCCATGACCATCTTTCTTGTCTCTCTGTTTCTCCTTAGCAATCAAAGTCTCAACCCTGTCTTTACAATCCACAGCTTTCCTGGAATTTTCCTTCTGGCTAACTTCACAGAGTTGTAAATTATTCTGCTGAGCTCTTTGCTCTTGATTTACAACATAAAGCAGTCTAAAGCCCCCAACGATAGCCATGCCACAACCTCAGCATTACATTCCACTGCTTTGAAATTTCCTTTTGCAGATTAATCAGTTCATTGTGCTTTGATTCATTCTCAGGTTAAATCACTGGGCATGAACAAAATGCAGACAAACTTTCTCTACACCATAACACACATCGTGGGGAGTCCTACAACCAGTGCAATCCTCAGCAGAAACCTCCCAAGCCAGGTCTTTACCATCAGACTATCAGCCTTCTGGTCTCCTGAGCTCTGACCAGAATCTTCTCTACAGAACAGCCTAAGCTGCTCCAGCTCTATGCATCCAGGTGACATGTCTGAACCATTCCAAACTCTGCCCATGAGCCATTTCCAAAGTCTCGCAAAAAACACGGTCAGGTATAGTCATAGCAAATGAACCCACTACTCGGTACCAAAATCTGTGTTAGGGTTTTACTAGAGAAAACCAATATAACACAAGATATACAAAAGTAAAAGAAACAACAAGATTGGCTTAAGATGGTAAGCCACAGTCAGATGAGGAAGCTTGTAGAGGGTGTCTACACACTGGAGGCTGAAGGATTCAATCCAAAGTCTGGAGTTCACCCCAGTGTCTCATGCAAGTCCACACCAGCAGGGTGATGGGTCTGTTACAGAAGGCCAAAGGCTCTAAGATGAAAGGCTGAAAAGTCTATGATGGAAAGCTGAAGAGTTTACACTAGAATCCGGGAGAAAACCTCCAAAACAAAGGTGAAGACTGGAGCTTCTCCCAAGAATGGAATGCATTTGTCCTTCCTCCTTCCCTTTTATACCTCTAGGTGATGAGCCACCCTAGGGTGGGTCTTCTCCATTCTTGGGTGTAGAGCTGTTAAACTCATTTAGTTAAGCTCCTAAATGTCTCAAATTGACACAATCAATCAACCACTACAGTCTTGCAAAGAAATTTTGAAGTAATCCAGCTCTCTGTGTGGGATAATCCTCTATTCTTAGCTTTGCCAGATCCAGGGACCCCTGTGTAGAATTCTGTTGGGAGCTGTGGGACAGTGCTCTGCTCTCCCACCTTGATCTCCACAGTGCTGTTCAGCACCTGCTTTGTAACCTGCCATAAGATGGGCGCATAGAATACCTAAGAGATGTGTTCCTGCGTAAATCAGCATTAAGAAGCTGAGTGTTCTCTGCATTTGTGGATCATGGGTGGTGATTCTCTTTTGAATTACATGAATTTATCATATGTCTCACAAAGTGGACACATGAGACCTCTTTTATACCTGTAATACAAATCATCTATCTCAATACTACTTGTAAGGAAAGATTTTCTGTTGTGGTTTCTACATTATTATTGTTTATGTTTTTAAAACATGAAGAATCAGCCCCTCCTATCTTCCTTTATTACTGAAATCATGGACAAGCTTTTCTGACATAGGAGGATGAGTAGATCGACAATGCTCTCTACATTTTCCCTGTAGACTTTGTCTATCTGGGGTTTTCTCTTTTAACAAGGGGCAATAGCAGCTAGTCTTCTCCAGTAATGTTTGGCCAAACAGAATCTGATGCACTGACATGTAAGACCCAGAGTAGTAATTCACAGCAAGAGAAAGATCAAAGGTGGGTGGGGACTAGCAGGAGAGTGCAGGGGTATGGATGGGTCCAACACTGATCAGAAAGCTGAAACTTGTCAGATGTGAAGATTCTACAAAGCTGATGTACTTAGGTACTACTGAAATGAACATGTTGAAACTAGGGAAATCTTAAGTTTTAATTAACATTATCTTAGAATTTAATGTTGGAGTTGGAATTCAGAATATCTACTGTGAAGCCAGAAGCAGCCCCAGCTCTAGAATTAATGATGACAGGGTACATGACCATAGTTTTCACAATGATCCTAGAGCTGATAAGGTCACTGGAGGAGGAGCTGGAACAAGACCTGCAAAGAGGACTTGAGCTCAGTCAGGTGGCAGCCCTGTACCAGCAAAAAGAGAAAAGATCACCAACTATCCTTGTTCCTTGCAGGCCCCAGAAAGCCCAGAGCCTGTCAGAGACAACTGTGTGCACAAATCCACCCCAGCAAACTTCCCATTCTGCCTCACCCCACTCACTTCTGCATGCTTCAGAGTTGCAGGAGGCCCCAAGTATGGGAGTCTTTCTCTGTCTAAAGTGCCCTGTGCCCTCCCAGAGACCCACAGACCTAGAGTACTGTAGTTCTCAGCTTCAGTGAACTCAGGTTGGTCTGACACAGCCAGGTAGGTTGAGCGGGATGTCCTAGCTCTCTCAGCAGCACCTGCTGGTAGCCAAAATGCGAAGATCTGTTCTTGGGAGGACAGGAGTAAGCAGCAGTGCAGGCCTGGCCTCCCTCCAAACTGCCCACCTGGGACATCCTGTGAAGTTGGACACCAGACTCCTGCTCCAACTGCAGAAAGCTCAGCCCCAGCCTTTTCCTTGCCGTCTTTAAGGCTGGTCCAGGCAGCCCTCACCTGCTGACAAGTCGCTGGATAGTGCTGTGACCACCTGCCCTCCATTACTCAGGGAAGCCTGAAATACATCTCCCTTTTGAGCCCTCATGGAATGTTGCCTCTGTGAGAAAGAGAGTGGAGTCTGCAGTGTTACTCTACTCATGGATGCTCTACAGGGTGCTACTCTATAACTATCTGAGAAGTGAGTGGACAGTGGGAGTGCACCCTGCTTGCCTTTCCTCCACCTTCAGTTCATACACTGATGAATCACCCCATTCTGTGTGCCTTCTGGGGACTCCCCTTCCCTATTATGTGTCCACATGTACAGAGTCCAGGAACTTAGGCACATTCACCATAATGTGGGTAGTACTTGGTCTGCTCTCCAGGGTGACTGTGTGGTCTGAATAAAATGAAGTCACAAGAGAGAAGTGGTTCTTTCTGCACTGGTCATTGCATCATGGTCAGTGCCTGCTACACTGATGATTAAAGGCAACAATCGGCTCCCTCCATGATGTCTGTGTAGAACTGGGTCCTTGGTTTCCCCCAGAGATTCCTGCTCTGGGTACCATGGAAGCCCATGGAATGAACCTCCAGTGTACAGTTGTCAACCGTGTAGTGCTATAAGCACAACTATTGAAATTGATAGTTTTTCATTAAAAAGCTCAATGTTTTTTTTTGTCATCTATGAAGTATCTACAAATAACATGGTAAATACAGTGAGTAATAAACTGTGCACTATATCATTGATATTTGCTGAGAGCTGCTTTTATTTTTTCCCCACATAGTTGAAAGATGAAAATGATTGGTGATGATAGATAGAGAAACTGTGATAATATTTTTTTCAGTTTTATGGGATATTTCACTGCATCCATTAAGTACATTTTATTTGCTACAATTATGCTAAGTGAAATAGATAAATAATTCTTAATGTTACAGGGATCTGTGATACTTAGAAATATAGGCAGTCAGATAGTGATATAATGGAATGAAACTCCTGACCTACTGTGTCTGGTAGGAGTTTGTATTCTATAAAATAGAAGAATGAATTTTAGGAACAATGGAGGTGAAGAGCAGAATATAACTATTGAGAGAAAAAAGTGAAAGCTTTTTGCTCTAGATGGGATATTACAGCAGTGGGAAGCAGGCCAGGGCACATTTACCCTGAGCTCACATACCCCTCCCTTAGGCAACTTACCTGTGGCATGAAAAGAGTCCCAATCAGCTACTGGCACATCAGCAATGCCAATTTTATGCATCACCCCAGTCAGAAAGTAGATATAATCCCCCTCACCACCTATCCAGCAGAAAAAGGCAGATGTCTAGTGGCTATGCTGTACTCTCCACCTTCTTAGAATAAAGGCCAATTTTAATTTATATTCTCTCTTTTACCACAGTGAAAACCCTCTCAGAAAGCTTCTGTCTGAGAGAACAGGAGTAGTCATAAGTGGGTTGTCAAGGACTCTGTATCTTCTAGGGACTTTATAGGATAAAATCATGGGGTGAGATGGGTTTAAGGTGGGGAAACTTGGGAACTCACAAGGCAGATGGGCAAAACTTTGGACAGAGATATCTTTAGCCAGTATAATTAATAGTTCAGGTAAAATCATTTTCTGAAGTGATCATTTCATCACTTCAGAAAAATGGGGAAGCAAGGTCATAGAAAGCAGGCATTTTACAGAGCAGTAACTCTCCTCTATGGGATTGGGAGGGTGACTCCTGACTTCAGCAGGGTGACAAGAACTATTTAGAAAATCAATTCTTAGGATATGGACGCATTTGCTTGGTATTTTCTCTTGAGGCCTGTCCCACTTCTAGGACATGATCCTGTCTCCCTGGCTATATATTTCTAACTAACTCAGCTGCCTATAACAACAGGGCTTGGCCCTCAAAGGAGCCAGAAAATAAGTTCAGATTGCTTGCAGGACTGAAAGATACAATCACCTCCTGCTGTGGGCCAAATCTCAAAACAAAAGGTAAATTAAATACAATCAAGTGCTAAGGATCCACAGTCCAAATAGTTCTCTGATCACCCTGAGGAGCACAAGAGTCACCTTCCCAATCCTCTACAAGAAGAGTCTCTGCTCTTAAACCTGCCCACTTACTATGACTTGCTCTCCCATTTGATCCCAATTTAATCAATTTTACCTGAGCAATTAACCTTATTGGTTGACCATATTTCTATTCCGCCTTATGCTTAAATTTCAGATTCCCATTTTCCCCTCCTCTGGACCCATCTAAACTCATGATTTCACTCTATACAAGTTCCTCAAAGAGACAAAGTTTTTGGTAACCCATTGAGACCCTTCCTGTCTCTCAGACAGAAGCTTTCCTTCTCCCAATAAATATATTCCACTCTTAAACTATATCATTCCTAAAATTCATTCTTCAATTTTAGAGAACACAAACTCATTCTGGATATATAGTAGGTAAGGGCGTTTCATTCCCCTATACCATTAACATGAGCCAAATTAACATGACCATACTTTTATAATGTCTGAAATTTGTTCCTTTTTCTGTAGTTTCAAGTGATTAATACAACTCACAGTGATTATAGTACTGGCAATATCGTAAATTTTATAAAACAGTCATTATAAGTGTAAAATAATTGCTTTGATTGTATTATTTAGTAAGACCTAGACTTTGCCATGACACTAGGTTATATCTTATAAAAGAGAAGGTTCACCTATAATTGTTCACAAAAATTTCTACATCACTGGTTGCTTGAACAATTTTTAGTTAGATAAACTGTGTATTTTTTTCAGTTTCCAGAAGGCTTCTATTATATTATTGAAACCAGTCCATAGGCCTCTAGGACCTTGGCTATATTTTGATGCATAATTCTGTTTTGAAACTTATATGAAGATTTATTTTTATTTTAAGAGTAAAGCCACTGCATTGACACTGATAGAGTGAAGCAAAAGCCCACTGCATTTATTTCCAATGGATACTTGCGGAATAGAGCATGTGAATTACTGAGGAGGTAAATTACCTTCATACATAGACAAAAATCAGTACTGTTAGGATTTTATGGCCCAATAGAGAAGCAGAATGATTGTATTATTTCCAAAAGATGAAAAATATTTCCAAAAGATGAGAAGTATAAAACAAAAAGAGGCTTTTATTCTGAGAACATGGAGAAAGATGACCGGCACCCCCCACTGCTGGAGTCCAATGATGTCTCTGGCAGACACATAGGGTAGAGGTATGTAAGTAGCCTCCATGTGGGGTGGAACCTAAGGAGGACTTTAGGGATGCACAGGTAGCCCATTGGTCTTAGGTTTGGTGCCATAGGTAAATTTGCAGAGGTGGGGAATATGGCCTCACAGATAAATTCCTAGGGGTGGGGGAGATAGGGTCTTCCTGCTTCTGATTGAGGCTTTCCTGGGTACAGAGTCCTGTCTGGGCCAAAACCATTTCACAGAATGTAAGAAAAAGTAGCAGTGTCCTTTCTATTTAAAGAATGTGGAGAGGAGCCTACAGCCACCAAGGGTTTGCCTTCTTTTCTGACTGATTATTGGATTATAGGCTATATACGAAATTTAGTGGTGCTGGCACTGACATTGATATCATGTAAGGAGCTGATTTGAATTTTCTTTTGGCACTTGGGAAAGGAATGAGGAAGTTGTATTCAGGAAAACAAGAGGAAGTAGCCTGATTTGACCTTTCACCCTGATGAACTACAACATGATATCCTGTAATTTATTCTAGGGCAAAACTCTTTAAAGTACATCCTTCAGTTTAAATTAAGAAATGAAAATAAATAATTTTTGCTATGTGTCTTCTCCCATGGTTAGTGGTAAACAATTCACAAGGAAAGTTCCAGTCATTTCCTTAAGGCGTTATGGATAGCATAAACAAAACTACAGATCAATTCACTTTCAGAAAACAGAAGCAGCACTAAAAGGCAGGGATAATGTCCTTCAATGCAAATGTCCCTTAAGAGGTGAGATCAACATTTAAGAATACAATCATCTACTAATTTCTCTGACTTAAAGAAAGACAAAAATTTACACTGTTATTGCTATAGGGTAATGAAACTCCAGGTCTACTATGTCTGGTATGAGCTTGTGTTCTCTGAGGTCAAAAAATGAATTTTAGAAAAAAACAGAAGTCAAGATAATATAATTATTGGGAGAAAGAAAGTTTGTGTGAGAGAGAGCAAATGTGTCCTGACTGGGTTGGCAAGACTGTCTTTTCCAAGGACTTCTATAGAGTAAAATCATGTGGTGAGATGGGTTGAAGGTGGGGAAAACTGGGAACTCACAATGCAGATTGGTATAAGATGGGATAGAGCTATGGTAGCCAGTAAGATAAATAGTTCAGGTAAAGTTGATTAAATTGGAAACAAAGAGGGAAGGGAGTCACATAGAAAGCAGGCATTCTTAGTCAGCAGTGAATCTTCCCTTAGGGGTTTGGGAGGGTGATTCCTTAGTTCATCAGGATGATATGAACTATTTAGAATGTCAGTCTTTAGGATAAGGATACATTTCTTTGAATGGTGACTCCTGACTTCCTCAGAGTGCTAGGGAACTATTTAGAATATTGGTCCTTAGGATATGGATGAATTAGTTGATCTTCTGTCTTGAGGCTTAGCCGATAGCAGGAGTTGTCCATCTTCTCCATAGTTGCAAGGTATCTGGGTTTCTGGATGGGCTCCTCAGAGGACCTATCCTTGTCTCATTGCTAATCATAATTAACTAATTCAGGTCCACATAACAGTATTTTTAAGAAAATTGAATACAAATGTCTTGTGCTCTGGGTGAATGATCTGGGATGACAGTGTGCAATGTATATACCAGTGTTGCCCCCTGATTCACATGTTTTGAAATTTAGTTCTAGTGTATTTTTTCTTTTTATCCTTGAAATGAAATGGATTTGGAAATGAAAAGCCTGAGGTAAGGCACTTTTGTACACATATTTCTCTGTGTAGCTGAGATCAACACTGTTGAAGACAACCAGCTGGAGAAGTCTCTGACTATTGTCTATCATTTGGGATTCTCTTTGCAGGAAGGAGTTCCTTTTCCTGTTTATTTTTGACTTAGAAGGAGGATAGTAGAGCAGCAGTCAATCAGTGATGAAGAGGCGGGCTATATGAAATGTCCAATCAGACGAGCTGTGGCAGGCTGTCTCTTCCGGTGTGTAGACATTGTTTACCTGTTTGGAACACAAAACTGGGAGCAGAATGCTTGCTGGATCTCATTTACTCATTCTATGTCCTGTGGCCTGATTATCAAAGAACCTGGGAGACCCTCTAGCCACGGCATTGTGAGGCTTTGGATGGGAGCCCAGAAATAGGATGGAATTGGGAGAAACCAGTTATAAGTTGTTAGAAACTGTTCTGGTGACTGTAGATTCAGGTATTTAGTTAGCTTCAGCTCCTGAGGTCTTCTAGCATTGACCTTGGGTCATCTACTTTCCCTTTTTTCTCCTGCTGGGAGCAAGCATGATTCTGTGTCCTCAGAACCCTGAATTAACTATGATAGCAACAGACTGGAGTATCATATTTGAAATTCTCTACTGCTTGGGAAGCCCCTGACTCTGATGCATTTTGTAGCTGGATCAGCAGTGGTGAGATTGGTCTCTGCTCTCATTCCAGGGATCAGCAATCTTGATGTTCTAAAGTTTCTAAATGTATGTAACGCAGGGCCTCATATCCACAATGGCACTCCTTAAATTTGTACTTTTTTGTATTTATAGGGATTGACTAAACTTATCATATGTTCTCACATTTCCAACCCCATGACAGGTGTTGGCAAAGATTATGAGAATTCAGAGATGTGTATTGATGTGCTTCAATGGAGGAAGGCTTTCCAAACACCCAGTGAAATCCTGTGTATGATAATTAACAGTGAAAATAATTTCTGAACATACTTTATGTGACACATGTGCTCGTAGACCATGTTTGTGAGAACAGCCATATAGGTTTGAATTTTGAGAAAAATGAAGCAGATATAAAAGTGTCATCAAGGGTAAGGTAAAGCGTTCTTGCTAAGGACAAATTCCAGAAAGGGCTGCCTGTTAAATTCTCACTGAAAAATGCCTAAATGTAGTCATTTGCATGAACATATACACGTGATATCCTTCTGAATGGAAAGGAATATGGGTGTCATCTCTGAATTAAGAGCTGATTTAATAGCTTGGTTGATCATATACATTGTTTTAACATGGAAATGCTCTGTAATGGACTTTACTAATTCATGTAAAGAGATGCCCTAAATTGAAATTGTGCATGGATATCATTAGTTAAGGCATGAAGGGTTTTCTGCTTAGGGTGAATCAGACAAGCTTGGAAAGGATGTGGAAGTGACTGGCAGGACACAGTGTGCAAATATCAGGTCATACAACAGAGAGGGTCTTCACTGAAATTCAGGTAGTTCCTAGAATAAGCATGCACTTAAAGTTGAATTGTGATATCTTCCTTGAGGTGAATAACACCAGCTCTGGTAACAATCAGTATTCCACATCCCTGTCAACCCATGAATTCTGTGTTATTCACTTGAGATCTAGTTTTGATTATCTTGCATTATGACCCAGTATCATGAAGGTGAAATTTGAATTTTTTTTTTTTTTGTGCCAAGGATGGAACTCAAGATCCCAAGCTTGCAAGTTAGGTTTTCATGCTGCTAGCTAAATACCCAGCTCTGAAAGTGTTTTCTGTATATTATGGATGATATCAACCTTGTTCCTCAGAAAATGTTGAATATTGTGGAATTTTTCTATATTGTATGGCTATAACTTTTTAAAGCAAACCAAATGTGTCTTATGCAGTCACTTTTCAAGTTTCACATTGTCTGTGGGGTGCCTCAGTGAGGGTTTCTCTATTTCAGACAGCCCTGTAACTTAGGCTAGCCCCAAACTCAAGGCAGTTCTCCTGCATCACCTCCCAAGAAATATTTTTTATATCTGAATGAAAAGTGATCACTTGTTGACACTGAGGTATAATTTGAAGCTTGCACCTGGTTTCATTGTTTATACATTTTTTACCTACAGCACTTTTCCATGAACATTTGAGTTATTATTTATGTACCATATTTGATGTTATTTATGCTTTGTTCTGTGAAACCAAATTCAAATATCAAAATGCTGCTTAAGTATATTGAGAACAAAGGACTTAGTGGCCTAATTGAGATTTGAAGACATATCATTGGTCTTACATCAAAGTGATTGATGAGATATTTGTCTGCTTCTGTCTTTTATTGATGCTGGTCCTGCAGGCTCTCACTATGAGCTCTGCATTAGAGACAATGCACAGCGACTCTTTTATTTATTATTTTTTTTTTGTCTTTTTTGAGACGGGGTCTCACTATGCAGTTCAGGCTGGCCTTGAGCTCACTTTTCAGCCCAGGCTGGTCTCAAACTTGCAAGGATCCTCCCAACTCAGCCTCCTGAGTGCTGAGATTACAGTCTTGAGCCACCAAGCCCAGCACACAGCGACACTTGTAGTGACTCAGCATAAGAATCAGTGCTCCTATTTGGCTGTTACATTAGCTGTGAGTTGCAGTATAGCATCAAATTAGCTGTCTCAAAATATGTGTATGTACAAGCAATTAATCCCCAAGATTTGGAATTAAGGTTTTAAGAAATCAGTCTCGATTCAGCTGTTATGTGGGTTTTATTTGTTTAGTTTAGTTTGTTTTATTGAGACAAGTTTTCTCTACGTACATCAGCTAGATTTGAACACTTTATGGAGTACAGAATTGCCCTAAGCTCAAAGCAGACATCCTGCATTAGCCTCTTGAGTGCTGGGATGATAGATATGTGTGGTTTTACCCTAGAAAATATTGAGGCTTGTAACGTAGCTGTGTTGTAGATTGGCATAATAGATGCCATCTTGAGCTTTGCATTTAACTAGTGCCCTGTATTTCACCCAGAAAAATGGAAAAATCACTCAGGGTAGAAGACCCAGGAGAAAACCAAAATGAGCTGTACCCAAAGAAAAAAATTAACCTGCTCAACAAAAGAAGCAGAATACAGTTGTCATCCAAAAATTATTATAAGATTCTAGCTAAATGATTTCCAACAGGATCTTTTTGTGATTCTATCTTTTAAAATATTTGTAACTTTCCAGTTCAAAGCCTCTTCTTTAGATCCTGAAATGGGGATGGGGGTTTTTTATACAAGTGGTCCTGAGACCAGCTAATGAAATTCCACATTTCTCAATTGGTTTGCTTGTCTTCCTGTATTGTTGTTCACAAACTCAACTCAAGCTGCAGAAACCTTTACTGACACAAGCAAACAACAGGATTAAATGACATTGCCACTGAAATGAAAGAATAATAGTGAAAAGGAGAGGAGAAAAAAGACAACTGCCATGTATTATAATGCCCACCTCTTTTCCCTAGTGATGAAGAGACTGAAACAGGAGAATGGCCATGTATTCAAAGACAGGCTAACCTACATAGTGAGTAGGCTGGCCAGAACTCCTAAGTGAGACTATGTCTTTAAATCAAAAAACTAAAATGAAAAACATAAACAACCAAGGTGACAGAAAGACTACTAAAAAAAGAATTATAGAGCTGAGTGAAAGTTGACTTATGCAAAATGGGATTTATTGAATGATGCTGCAGAAGAAGGAAGGCTATGTAGTGGCATCCAGGAGGCAGTGACAAAAACAGATTTAGGAATGGCACCTACTGTGCTACAGCACAACAATGACCTCCTTCCTCCAATACATTTGCAGTTCACTAGAATGAGGACTTTTAAAAGCTCATGGAAATGTTAAATTCATGGCAAACAAGCAGCTTGAAATCCAGGCTTTGGAACATGGCCTTTAGCAGAATTTCATATTTAAATTGAAATAAGAAAAATATAATCCTGCCCTGTTTGATGTCAAATGCACCAAGTTTAATGGCTCACAACATTGAGAAAGGAAGTTGCAAACCAAAAGAAGTTCAAAAATTTTCTTAGAAAAAAAGAGAGAAGAATAGCCTTGAATTTTCAGGAGTGGTCTTCAGTGTTTTGCCACAGACCTATTGTCAGGGGTCATTTATGCAGGAAAGCCACAATGTGGGTACAGTGTGTGTCTCAGACTACATTCAACCTATAAACTTATAGCTGCTTAACTAATATTATTCATCAGGGGAACAAGTCAGCCAGAAAAGGTATGTGGGAAGAGCCAAGGCATTTTGTGGGAACAATAGTCCAGTTGTTCTGATCATTGATTATGGTAATTGATGCCTATCAGGACTTCCTGGAGGAGGTGGTGGTAACTGTAGTACATTTCAAGCTGTTGTTTTTCTCTTCAGGAGCATGTAGACCTGGTCACTGCATCTTCATCTTCAATTCTGGCTTTCATCAGCTGTACCTGTAGCAGTGATTGTTGTATTTAGTTTTTTGCATTGACTCTTGAAGGTTCCAGTTCCTCTATGATTGTATATCAATTTCGGTCTTCATTGACATCCTTTGCTAAAATAACAATAGTATTTGAATGGATAAAGTGATGTTTATACATTTAAAATATTCATTAATACAGGCCAGGGCTTTAAGGTCAGCAAGCAGAAACGTCTGCCTGGAAAGTGCTAGGTTGTAACTTTGAACCCTGGTACCTATAAACAAAAGTAATTTAAACTGCAAGGAAAGAAAATCATTTCATTTGTGAAAATGTAGATTTACATAACTTATAACTAAATATGTCAACGGCAAATTAAACATTGTTAATAGTCATATTTTGTATCTAAAGTTGTTGGTTCTGGGGATTGAGGTCAGTGATACAGGAAGCTGCCTGGAGAGCACAAGGTCATGAGTTCAATCCCTCATATAAAAAAAAAACTCGCAGTTGTCAGTGATGCAGTGCTATGAGCACATTTTGAAACTGATACTTGTTAATTAATAGGCTTAATGTTTCCTTTGTGATCTATGAAATACCTGCAGATAACATAGAAATTACAGTGAATGATGTACTGTCCCCTACAGGATTGCTATTTTCTGAGTTGTTTTTATTTTTTGTTTTCCCACATACTTGAAAGTTGAAAATATTGGCTGATGCTAGCTAGAAAAACTGTGGTAATCATTTTTTTCAATTTAGTGATATATTTCCCTATATCCATTAAGAACATTTTATTTGCTACAATTACCCCAAGTCAAATTGATAAACAATTCTTAAAGTTGCAGGCAGCTGAGTTAGTTAGAAATACAGGCAACCATACCATGATATAGTGGAATGAAATTCCTGAAATTGTATGTCTGGTATTGTTATAACGTGGGCCCCGGTATAAAGTCCACAGAAACAAGAGTCCAAAACTTAAGTGGCAAAGGCTTTATTGAGCCAGTCCTGGCGGCACAGTCTCTCCTGGATCAAACCAAAGACTGCGCGCCCAAGACTGGGGAAAGGGGTTTTTAAAAGTAAGGGAAAGTGGGGAGGAAACCTGTAAGGCCATTAAACCTGTTGACCCACATCTGGAAACTGTATTGCTGTCCACTTAGCTCTGACAGTCCCGGGAGTTCCTGGTGTTGCTCAAATTACTCCCATCCTGCAGACTGACATTATCTCAGAGTGGCACGTCTGCAGCAATATTTGGAGAAGAAAGTGGAGAGTTAATTATCCTAGGACAGCTTGTCTTCGCCAGTGAGTGCGAAGGGGTCACGAGTTATGAGATGCTGGAACTTAAGTTTTACAAAGATCTGATATCTAACCCATTGATACATACAGAACAAAAGGAAAGCACCGATCGGGGTTTGGGCCACAGTATTTCCCGGTAATTTCTTTGAAGCTAAACAGTTCTTAAAATTGGGGCAGGCTCATTTTATGACAGATCATCACCAGGTCAGGGAGAGGTCACCAGAAACCCAAATTCTTTATGGCCCAGATAGGTGGGTGGGGGGAGGCAATAAGGCGTGCTACAGAACAGGAAAACGGCGAGTATCTATCTTGTGGGAAGAGTAACTAAGGTTAGGTAAAAAGGTTAAACTCATGGGCAAATCTCCCTGCATATAAACACACTACTTCAAACAATGTGTAAATTAGTGGGCCTTCTTGTCTTCTTTAGTTCTTTAGCGAAGACTAGAGGCGCCTACCCGTGATTAACAGCCCTTGTTAGCTTGTTTTAGCACCACTCTTCTTGTTTGTAGAGGGCCGCTCCGTGATTAACATCTCAATTAAGTGAAATTCTTGCAATTCTTTACAGGGGAGAGTATTGCTCAACATATCAATTGGGTCACTTAACATATCAGTTAAGAAAAGAAAACATTTAGTAAGCCGCGGTACAGGTTTGCTATAATACACAAAATGATGAAGCTACTTTCTTAGAGTACAACAGGTATGAGTTTGTGTTCTCTAACGTGCAAGAATGAATTTTAGGAACAACAGAGTTGAAGAGCAGAATATATTTATTGAGAGATAGAAAGTGAAAGTATTTTGCTCTAAATAGGATATTTTGGAATTGGGAGGTGGAACCAGGGGACTTTTACCTTGAAGTCACTTTCCTCTCCCCTATTCAACCTACCTGTGGCCAGAAAAGAATCTCAATCAGCTACTTGCATATCAGCAATGCCACCTTTAATTAAGCACCACCCAAGTCACAAACTATATGTATGCCACCCACATATTTCCAGAAGAAAAAGCAAGACCCCCAGTGGTCATAGGATTCTCCCCATATTCTTAGAACAAAGGCCATTTTGACTTTGTATTCTCTTCTTTACTACACCAAAAATTCTATCTGAAAGCTTCTATCTGAGAAAAACAGTAGGGATTCTACCAAAAGACTCTGTCTTTTCTAGAGACCTTATAGAATAAAATCATGTGATGAGATAGGTTTAAAGTGGGTTAGATTACTGAGACTACCAAGGAGGTAAATTAGCACAATAGAGAAGCAAAATATAAGAAATGTAAAAGTGGCCTTTTATTTATAGAATGTGGAGAGGAGCTCACAGCAACCAAGGGTTTGGCTCCCCCCCCCCCGAATGACAATGGGGTTATAGGGTATATGTGACTTTTGACTGGATGTGGTGCTTGGAGGGGACATTGATGTCATGCTAGGAGCTGATGGGAATTTTCTTTAGGCCCCTGGGAAAGAAAGAGGAAGTTGTATTCAAGGAGAAAAGAGGAAGTGGCCATATGAGTAAGCATCCCTGATTTCTCATTCTTCCACCTTGAACTACAACCATGACGTCCTGTAAGTGTTTGAAGGTCAAAGCTCTTTCAAGTACATCCTTCGGTTTGAATGAAGAAATCAAAACAAGAATTTTTGCTATCTGTCTTCCTCCATGGTTGTTGGTAAACCATTCATAAGAAATAGTTTGAGTCAATTCCTTAATGCATTGTCAATACCATAACCAAAATTACAGATCAGTTCAGTTTCAGAAAAAGAAGCAGCACTTAAAGGCAGGGTTAAAGCCTTCAATGCAAGTATCCATGGCATGGTGAGATCAACAATGTGTGATACAAACTACTACTGATTTCTCTGACTTCAAGAAAAGAAAAGTTTGTACTGATATTGATATACTGGAATGAATCCCCCGGTCTACTATGTCTGATGTTAGGTTTTTTTCCTGTAAAGTCAAAGAATGAATTTTAGGAACAACAGAGATTAAGAGAAGATTATACTTATTCAGAGAAAAAAAGCTGCCTGAGAGAGAGAAGGTATCCTGAGCAGGTTGCCAAACACTGTCCATTCTAGGGACCTTTATAGAGTAAAATCATGTGGTGAAGTGAGTTTAAGGTGGGGAAAATTAGGAACTCACAAAGCAGATGGGCATAAGATGGGACAGAGTTATGGTAGCCAATTTGATTATAAATTCTGGTAAAGTTGATTTAATTGGGAACAAAGGGGGAAGGGAGTCACATAGAAAGCAGCCATTCTTAGGCAGCTGTGTCTCTTCCCTTAGGGGTTTGGGAGGGTGACTCCTGAGTTTCCCAGGATGATAGGAACTATTTATAATGTCAGTCTTTAGGATAAGGATACATTTCTTTAAATGGTGACTCCTGACTTCCTCAGAGTGCTAGGGAAGTATTTAGAATATCAATCCTTAGGATATGGATGAATTTGCTTATCATTTGTCTTGAGCCTTGGCCCATAGCATGAGGTGTCAGTCTTCCCCATAGTTGCAAGGTATCTGGTCTCCTGCATGGGCTCCTTGGGGACCTACCCGTGTGTCATGCCAATGGTATTTAAATAACTCAGGACCCTGTAACAGCACTGTTTAGAAAATTGATTACAGATGTCTTGTGCTGTGGGTGAATGTTCTGCGGATGACAGTGTACAATGTATATACCAATGTTGCCCCTTGATTGACATGTTTTGGAATTTAATTTTAGTTGATGTGTTCTTTTTTCCTTGAAATCAAATGGATTTGAAAATTAAAAGCCTGAGGTAAAGCTCTTCAGTACAAACACTCCTCTGTCGAGCTGAGATCACCACTGTAGAAGAATGGCAGCTCCACAAGTCTCTGCACTAAAGTCTATCATTTGGGATCCTCTCTTGCAGGGAGGGGCTCCTTTCTCTGTTTATTCTTGACTCAGAAAGAGGGCAGTAGAGCAGGAGTCAATCAGTGATGAAGGGGCAGGCTATATGAACTGTCCAATCAGGTGGGACACTGCTGGCTGTGACTTTTGTCTGTTCTGGTGTCTCAGCATGATTTACCTGTTCTGAGTACAACAATGGTAGCAAAATGCTTGCTGGATCTCATTTAGTACATTTGATGTCCTGTGGCCTGCTTGGCAAAGAACCTGAGAGATCCTGTAGCCATGGAATGGTGAGGTTGTGGATAGGCGCCCAGAAATAGCGTGGATTGGGTGAAACCAGTTACAAGTGTTTAGGAGTAGTTCCGGTGTCTGGAGCCTCAGGTATTTAGTTAGCTTCAGCTCCTGAGTTCCTCCAGGTTTGGCCATGGGTCGTTCACTATTTCTTTTGCCTCTTGCTATTGGCAAGTGTAATTTGAGGTCCCCAGAACCCTAGCTTCACTATGACAGCAGCAGACTCAAGTATCATCTTTGAAATTCACTGCTAGCCTGGTAAGTCCACCATCTAAGTCATTGGGTGGAGCTTGGGAAGACCCTGACTATGATGCTTTTGTAGTTTGTAGAGCAGTAATGATCTAGGTTTATGCTCTCTTTCCACAGAGTAGCAGATCTGGAATGTCCAGAGTTTATTAATGCATGCAATGCAGGGCCTCATAGCCACAATGGCTCAACTTAAACTTGGGCTTTTTTTGTATTTATAGTGATCTCCTAAATTTATAGTATGTTCTCCTATTTCCAACCTCATGACAGGTAGTGACAAAGGTCCTGAGAATTCAGAGATATGTAGTACTGTGCCTCAGCAGAGAAGGGCTTCCCAAACAACTGGTGAACTCCTGTGTATTATACAGATCAGTGCAAAATAATTTCTGATCATACTTAATTATTTAGGTGGCACGCCTGCTCACACACTAGGTTTGTGAGAACAGCCATAGAGTTTTGAAGTCTCAGAAAAATGAAGCAAAGATGAAAATGTTATCAAGGACAGGGTAAAAATTTGTGAAGGACAAATTCCAGAAAGGGCTACCTGTTAAATTCTCATCGAAAAAATGCCAAAATTTACGCATTTGCATGGACATATACATATGATATCCTTCCAAACGGAAAGGAATAGCGGTGTCACCTCTGAACTAAGAGCTGATTCAGTAGCTTGGTTGTTAATAGACAGTTTAAATATGAAAATTCTCTACAATGGAGTTATCTAAGTGGTGTAAATGAGAAGCCCTAAATAGAAATTTAGCAGTGATATCGATAGTTAGGCATGAAGGGTTTTCTGCTTAGGATGGATCAGAGGAGTGTGGAAACGATGTGGAAGTGACTGACAGGATGCAGGCAGCAAATAGCAGGACATACAACAGAGAGCATCTTCACTGAAAGTCAGGTAGTTTTTAGAGTAAGTATGAAGTAAAGTTGGGTTCTGATTGCTTCATTGAGGTGATCAACGCCAGCTCTGGCAACAAACAATCAGTATTCCACATCCCTGTCAACCCATTATTTTTGTGTTCCATACTTGAGATCTAATTTGATTATCTCTAATTATGCCCCAGTGTCATGAAGCTGAAATTTTCAATTTTTTTGTACCAAGGATCAAACGCATGACCTATGCTTTCCAGGCAGGTGTTCATGCCACTGAGCTAAATACACAACTATGAAAATGTTTTCTGTGTTGTATGGACGATATCCACATTGTTTCTGAGAAAGTGTTGAATATTGTTGGAATTTTTCAGTATTGTATGGCTATAATTTTTTAAAAAACAGACCAAATATGTCTTATGCAGTCTCTTTTTAAGTTTCACTTTATCTGTTCGGTGTCTCAATCAGGGTTTGTCTATTTTAGACAGCTCTGTAACTTAGGATAGCCCCAAATTCAAGGAAGAAATCCTTCACCAGCCTACCAAGATTTATTTCTTATATTTGAATTGAAAGTGATCACTTGGTGACAGTGAGGTATAATTTATAGCTTGGGCCTGGTTTCATTTTATATACATATTTTTAAAATACAGCTGTTTTCCACTAACACTTGAGTTATTATTTATATACCATATTTGATGTTATTTATGTTTTGTTCTATGAAACCAAATTCATGTTTCAAAATGCTGCTTAAGTATATTAAGAACAAAGTATTCATGGTCTAAATGAGATTCGAACAGACATCATCTGTAGTCTATCAAAGTGATTGCTGAGATTTTTTATTTAATTTTGAAATTGGTAAAATAGAACAAAAACAGGCAGCATAAGGCCAACTAAGATCACACAGTGAAATTGGTACACAACTTCACAACAGGTTACTGGGATAACAGTAATAGTAATCACAGTATATTTTGTTATCTTTGTCATAGTTGTTCTTTAATCACGTATATCAAAATGAGATGAAATACAGAACATTATAGAACTTATGAAAACAGAATATTCAATTGAGCAGTACCATTAATCAGAATGGAGTGAAACAATAATAAAAACATTTTCCTTCAAAGTTATAGTAGAATGAAGCCCCCTTATTTGCTATGGTCTAATTCCCAGCAGATGCTCAGATTTCTGGTTCCCATTTGCTAATGTGGGGTGACAGGAGAAGAGGGGTAGGGAAGTGGGATGTTTGATTCCAGGTGGTGCATCAGTAGTTTCACTATTGCTTAGTAGGGAGACAGGCTGGTTGTTTGGTTTCACAGAGCCCTAAGTTCCCACATAGAACAGACCTTAGGAGCTGCTGCTGGTTATCCCCCTGGAAGGGCTGCAGTTTTCCAGTTTGCCACTGCTGACTGGGGAGGCGAGGTGCTTGCTTGGCTTCCCAGGCAAATGATGACACATTTATCTGCCTCTGTGCTTTGTGGTTGCTGGTCCTGCAGGCTTCTCACTGTGAGCTCTGCGTTAGAGAAAGTGCACAGGGAATCTTGCCATGACTCAGCACAAGAATCAGTGCTCCAATTTGGCTGTTATATTAGCAGTGAGTTGCAATCTAGCATCAAATTTGCTGTCTTCAAAAATGTGTATAGACATAAAATTAATGACCAAGACATGGATTTAAATTTGAACAAATCAGTCTTCATTCAGCTGTTTTGTTTGGCTTTATTTGTTGAGTTTAGTTTTGTTTTATTGAGACAAGCTTTCTGTATGTATATCAGCTGGATTTGAACACCGTATTGAGCCTAGAATTGCCCTGACCTCACTGATGCCTTCCTTTCTCCCCTTTTGAGTGCTGGGATTATAGATATGCACCACCGCACTTTGCTTTTGATTCAGATTTGTAGGAAAGAATTTAAGATATCCCAAACCTGGGGTCTCAACCTTCCTTTGAGAAATATATGTATGATCCTTTAGGAGGTGGTGACCTTTGAGGATGTCGTTGTAAACTTCAGCAGTGAGGAGTGGAGTTTGCTGAGTCCATCCCAAAAGAACCTCTACAGAGATGTGATGGTCGAAACCTTTAGTAACATGGCTGCAATAGGTAAGGAAGAAATGTTTTTGGCACTCATGCTGTCAGAATATTGTTTGTTGCTCATTAGTGCTGTTTCGTTAAAAAGAATATGAAAATATTTTTAAAAGTAGCTCAGACCTGGACACATTATATCATAAATCTAAACAAAATCTCTTAATTTGTATGCATTACTCAACTGAGTCCTGGTATTTCTATGTCTACAATTCAGGAGGACTTGGGGATATCCAGGAAGCTGAAAAAGAATGCAAAGTTTACTGGAGATACTTAAGGTAATTCACACTCACAAGGAGAGGAATGTTCCTGAGTAATTAGTGAGTCAGCAGAAAAATGACCACCAAAGAAATGAGGCCACCAAAGAAATTCAATTT
This sequence comes from Cavia porcellus, assembly GCF_034190915.1. Taxonomy (NCBI): domain Eukaryota; kingdom Metazoa; phylum Chordata; class Mammalia; order Rodentia; family Caviidae; genus Cavia; species Cavia porcellus. Next base: position 10,225,646 of record NW_026947515.1, read on the forward strand.
AATGTCAGTAATATTCTCCAAAGATGTATAAGCTAGTGTATATATGAGGGAATTAAATCATGAAAATGTATGACATTGCATATAGATGATTACAAAAGGCATACACTTTGAGTTATGACATTCTGCCTTCAGCTTTTCTACCCATATATACATGTGAATACAACACTTTCATTATCTAACAATTGCTAAGATTGCAATAGAATTTGAAATAAAACTGAGTGCTCATGTTTCCAAGCCATGCTCTAGACAATCGGCGATTCTGACTAATATTCTTAGTAGGCTGGTGGAATGTTAGTGCACTCATTTTGAATATCAGTATGCAGTTGTCTCTAGAAATAGATCCCCTCATACTTGTCCTGGATATTTTTAAAATCTCAAAATCTGCATAAAATACTGATACATGCTTACTCATATACAAAGCAGATCAAGTTATAACAGATAAGGCCTTGAAGCTTATATATTTTCACTGGATTTGTGGAGAAGGAAAATGTTAATAGACTCTCTTTGATTGTGCATTCTTGTATACTCAGCACACTAGGAATCAGATTTTGCGGAATGGCAATTTCAAATTTATTTTATTTTATTTTATTTTTGTCTTTTTCGTTTTTATCGGTACTAGGGATGCAATTTCAAATTCATACTTCACAGCTTAATGATCTATGAAAATCTCTTAAAATAGATTTTTAAAAAGATATAGATTTATGCTAATACCTGTTGTTCATTCCCAGCCCAGAATGGAAAAAATGTGTTATATAATGTCAAAAAATAAATAATATAATTTCATTTGCTATAAGAATTAGATGGGTCTTTCACCCATCAATTCAGTGAAATAGCTCAGCTATAAAAACTAAAAGGTCACTGGCTTTCTTTTAGATGAGAAACCAAAATACAAAATGTGGAAAGAAATGAAACAGAGTTGTTAGAGAAAAGTAAGACTGACCATATGGAAAAGGGAACTACAGGTTAAGGACAGAAGGAAGATTGTGATGGGGAAACATATGAGAATAATTTGCATGTGATACACATATGTACCCATGCCCAAAGTGAAGCTAAAGATTATGCATTTCAAAGTACCAACTTTTAAGATTTCCAAATGTGTACCAGTCTTTTGGGAATGGTTGTTTTCAACATATCTTATAAGGCCTTTCTTTTGCTTCATGGTCACAATTTCTTAGCAGGCATTAAAAACAGAACTTGATATTAATGCAGTTATTCAATGGAGACCAATTTCACTGTCAATTTTTCTTTTTTTAAATTTAATATAAGTAAAGATTAAATAAGATAAAATAAGTATAAATAATACTGCTTTCAAAGTGAAAAAAATCAGTAAGAAATTGCAAGATGATGATCACAAATGCTGATCATAGAAATAGTTATGAAATGAAAAAGTGAAACATATGAAGTGGGGATTCAAATAGTGAGACTGCAAAGTTTTGTTCAACTCTCCAAGAAAAGCTTAGTAATATGGTTATAAATCCTATATGTGATTTTTTCTTTCCAGAAATGACAAGCTAGGGAAATCTTATGAACATACTTGGAAGCAGTATAAAGAAGTATTCCTTTGTACTGCAGAAGGTAATGTGAATGTGAAAGAAACAGAAACACACCACGATGTTCAGATCCATGAAAAATATTGCAGTCGAGGGAAACCCTATGTATGCAAACAATGTGGGAAAGTTTTTAAAACACGTGCATATTGTAAGGTTCATGTAAGAATTCACACTGGAGAGAAACCCTATGTGTGTAAGCAATGTGGAAAAGGTTTCATGCAACCTGGAAATTGTAAGGAACATGAAAGAATTCACACTGGAGAGAAACCATATATGTGTCAGCAATGTGTAAAAGGATTCACCAAATCAAAACATTGTAAGCAACATGAAAGAATTCACACTAGAGAGAAACCCTATGTATGTAATCAATGTGGGAAAGCTTTTACCAGACATGAATGTTTTAAACAACATGAAAGAATTCACAGTGGAGATAAACCATATGTATGTAAACAATGTGGGAAAGCTTTTAACACACGTACAAATTGTAAGGTTCATGAAAGAATTCACACTGGAGAGAAACCATATGTATGTAAGCAATGTGGGAAAGCTTTTAAAACACAGGGAGATTGTAAGAATCATGAAATTATTCACACTGGAGCGAAACCCTATGTATGTAAGCAATGTGGGAAAGCTTTTAACACACGTACAAATTGTAAGGTTCATGAAAGAATTCACACTGAAGAGAAACCATATGTATGTAAGCAATGTGGGAAAGCTTTTAACACAAGGCGATACTGTAAGAAACATGAAAAAATTCACACTGGAGCGAAACCCTATGTATGTAACCAATGTGGGAAAGCTTTTAACACACGTACAAATTGTAAGGTTCATGAAAGAATTCACACTACAGAGAAATCATATGTGTGTAAGCAATGTGGGAAAGCTTTTAAAACACAGGGAGATTGTAAGAATCATGAAAGAATTCACACTGGAGAGAAACCGTATGTATGTAAGGAATGTGGGAAAGCTTTTACCAGACCTGGACATTGTAAGGAACATGAAAGAATTCACACTGGAGAGAAACCATATGTATGTAAGCAATGTGGGAAAGCTTTTAACACACGTGTAAATTGTAAGATTCATGAAATAATTCACACTGAAGAGAAACCATATGTATGTAAGCAATGTGGGAAAGCTTTTAACACAAGGGGATACTGTAAGAAACATGAAAGAATTCACACTGGAGAGAAACCCTATGTATGTAAGCAATGTGGGAAAGCTTTGAACACACGTACAAACTGTAAGGTTCATGAAAGAATTCACACTGGAGAGAAACCGTATGTATGTAAGCAATGTCGGAAAGCTTTTACCAGACCTGGACGTTGTAAGGAACATGAAAGAATTCACACTGGAGAGAAACCATATGTATGTAAGCAATGTGGGAAAGCTTTTAACACACGTGTAAATTGTAAGATTCATGAAATAATTCACACTGAAGAGAAACCATATGTATGTAAGCAATGTGGGAAAGCTTTTAACACAAGGGGATACTGTAAGAAACATGAAAGAATTCACACTGGAGAGAAACCATATGTATGTAAGCAATGTGGGAAAGCTTTTAACACAAGGGGATCCTGTAAGAAACATGAAAGAATTCACACTGGAGAGAAACCCTATGTATGTAAGCAATGTGGGAAAGCTTTTAACACACGTACAAATTGTAAGGTTCATGAAAGAATTCACACTGGAGAGAAACCATATGTGTGTAAGCAATGTGGGAAAGCTTTTAAAACACAGGGAGATTGTAAGAAACATGAAAGTTCACATTCAATATAAAACCAGTGTATATAGGCATCATGAGAATGGTTTTAGCACATGTACATATTGCATAATGCATGAAAATCTTCACACTGGGCAGATAACTTACATATGTAAGGAATGTGGGAAAGGTTTCAGCAGAAATGCTCATTGTACAATACATTATAAAATTTACATGGTTGAGAAACCCTGTGTGTATGTGAAGAATGTGGGAAAGCTTTCACCACACATGGATTTTGTAAAATACATCTATGACTTCACACTGGTGAGAAAGCCTATGTATATAACAATGTGGCAAAGCTTTTACTGCATATAGTCATTGCATAACACATGAAAGAATTCACACTGGAGAGAAACCATATGTGTGTAAGCAATGTGGGAAAGCTTTTAAAACACAGGGAGATTGTAAGAAACATGAAAGAATTCACACTGGAGAGAAACCATATGTATGTAAGCAATGTGGGAAAGGTTTTAACAATTCTGGATGTTGTAAGCAACATGAAAGTATTCACACTGGAGAGAAACCATATGTATGTAAGCAATGTGGGAAAGTTTTTACTCAACATGGACATTGTAAGCAACATGAAAGTTCACACTCAAGATAAAACCAGTGTATATAAGAATCATGAGAGTGGTTTGAGCACATGTATATATTGCTTAATGTATGAAAATCTTCACACTGGGCAGAAAACTTATATATGTAAGGAATGTGGGGAATGTTTCAGCAGAAATGCTCATTGTCCAATACATTATAAAATTTAGACTGTTGAGAAACTCTGTGTATGTGAAGAATGTGGGAAAGCTTTCACCAAACATGGATATTGTAAAATACATCCATGACTTCACCCTGATGAGAAACCCTATGTATATAACAGTGTGGCAAAGCTTTTACCACATACAGTCATTGCAAAACACATGAAAGAATTCACACTGGGAAAAACCACTGGCTATGTAAGCAAGTGGAGACACTTTCAGCAGCCAGATTGTAAGTGAAATACATGAAAAAACTCACACGAGATAAATCCTATGTGTTATGGGAATACTCTCCGCATACTTGATCATTGTTACATATCTGAAAGAGCTCACTAGGCAGAGATGATATGTGGATTAACAATGTGAGAAATATAGCAATGCATGTTTCTTGTTAAATACATAGAAAAAGCATCACTGTTCAGACAGTTTAGATCTAAGTTTACTTTAAAAATCCCAAGGAGACCTGAAGAAATAATCGATACAGAAGTTAGATGTCAATATTTCTTCACAAATATTCCAGAAATGACAAATCTGTGGTGCAGCTCTCCTTAGGTGCACATGTTGTATGGTTTTCAGTTAATCACTTGTACCTCTCTAGATTTATTAATCTAGATGTTTTTGTGCTTCAACATGGCATCTTGTAATTAAACATGCTAAACTGAAATGGGCTTTTCACTTTCAAGTATGGACAAGTGCCTCCATACTTAATATTTTGTCTTTAAAACTTAAATTTTGTATTTTCTGAATTGTAATGTTGTTTATTTAAAGAGAAAAAAGTGTAGAAATAATACAGAATTTCAGAAAAATAAACAATAAGAAATTACTAATTGATTAGTATTATATTGTCATCTTAGAAGTAGTTGTTCAAGTTACAAATTTAAAGCATACAAAGTGATATTCAAATAATGACACTGTCACGGTTTACCTCAATGATCCACCAAAAAGTTATTAATATGCCAATCTGTCCCACACACTTTTTTTTCTTAAAGAGGGTAAAATTAAACATAGCAAAACAGAGCAAAACAGTTCTTAAGGAAACAAGTTAAGGAAACACAGATTTCAAAACAAGTCCACTGGAAATGTTCACTGTCTATCTTATTGTCTCTAGTTTTTTTCCAAATAGTTGTTCCCATCCTCACACACATTGAATATATACTGAATATTATAGAACTAATCAAATAATTACAGGATGATGCAAGCTTTTTCGATCTTCAAGACTGATTTTGGGGAAGTCGATAATGACTACCATAATGTGTCTCATGGTCTTTGTAGTAGCTGTCTTTATCTTTATGTATGCTGAAATGGAACATAAGAGACTAGACTACTATCACTCTGAACAGTGAATAATAGTATCCTGAGAAGGAGAAAGGTGAGGAATTGCCTAAAAAAAGAAGGCAGAGGACATAGTTAAAAGTGTATCAGGATTTAAAAGCTACAGTAGTCTTGTTGCTCTGTATAGTTTGGTTGTATTTTGTTCTGGGCTATCTACTCATATTAGATTTGAGGGCACAGAGAGATAACCCAAAAATAGCTGGTTATACCATGGTAATTATCCTTAATTTCCTATTAACTAAAACTGAATCCCTATATTACTTACATTGTCTTCTATGACTGATCTTTGAAGCTGGATTGTTTCAATGTTATTTGGCCTTGACTGATTTTATTCACATTTGGTATGCTTGCTGATATCAAGTTCAAGAGCACAGGCAACTACTCTGAAGATGACAATGTGTAAAAGGTATCCATTGGTGGGCTGGGGATTTAGCTCAGTGGCTTAAGGCACCTGCCTGGCAAGTGTGAGGCCATGATTTTGATCTCCAGAGCCAAAAAAATAAATAAATAAAAGATATCCATTCCAGGTTTGATTATTTTTTAATTAAAGAGAAGAAAGGAAATAAAAAACAAAGCAATAAAAGGGTACAATTAATACAGAATTTCAAGAAAAAATACAGTAAGAAATCACTAGTTAATAGGATACATATTGTCATTGCTAGGGTTATTTCCAAAAGATGAAAATATTAACAAAAGATGAGAAATATAAAATAAAAAGTGGCCTTTATTCTGAGAACACAGAGAGAGATGCCCAGCACCCCCACCGCTGGCGTCTGGCGATCTCTCAGGCGCAAACGTGACGTGGGGGCCTGTAAATAGGCTTGGTTTGGGGTGGAAACTAAGGCGGGCATTAGGGATACACAGGAAGCCCATTGGTCCTAGGTTTGGCGCCATATGTAAATTTCCAGGGGCAGGAAGATGGCGTCACAGGTAACTTCCTAGGGGAAGGGGAGATGGGGCTTCCTGCTTCCGGTTGTGGCTTTCCTGGCTACAGTGTCCTATCTGGGCCAAAACCCTTTCAGTCATCTTAGAAACAGTTGTCCAAATTATAAAATTCAGGCATATAAAGTGGACATTCATACAGTGAGATTGCAGAAAGTTCTGTTCAGTGATCCAACAAAAGCTCAGTAATATGATTTTCCATCCTACACACTCAAGCATGCAGTTGTATCCCTTAGACCACCTTCCTTTCCTCTCCTTTTTACAATAACTGTTACACGTTTTGAGTTTTTTTACTCCCACAGTTCTTATTACATTTTTTGAAGAGAATACATCCTAACATGACTAAATAAAACAGAGACAGTTAGAACAGAAGGATGAGCATAATACATGATGCAAAAATAGAATATCAGATGATCAAAAATGGTTACCATTGTGCCTCTTGCTATTTTTAAAAAGAGTTACTATATCATCAGGTATAATAAAATTGATCAAAACAGTACAGAACAAGACCAATAAAACCTACACTGGAAACCTGGCAAGACTTCAAAAAAGATAATAGTCAAACTATAATGGGCATCATAATAAATCTTATTGTCTTCAAAGTGGTTGTCTATACCCTCAAACTTGATACTATCAAACAAAATACAATATAGTAAAATCAAACACAACAAGATGTGGAGAGCAATACTGGGGACAAATCAGGTTAATAGGAAAACAAATAGTTACTATAATATATCCTGCTATTTTTAAATTTAGTTTTCCCTTAATTGAAAAAAATAAAAAAGTTTAATTTAAAAAAAGGGTGGAGATTGAGATAAAAGAGGATATTGTAATAGAACAACACTTGTGTTTCACTCCCAGATAATCTAACATAATAGTAGTCACCATAGTGCGTCATTCCTTGAATTATTTAAGTATAACTTCATATATGATAGCATCAAGCATATCAAGACAGTGTAAAGCCATTCAACAGAATGAAAGAATTACAGGGTATTTAGAACCAGTTAACAGAAAACGAACAATGGTTTCTATATTATCTCCTTGCCTATAAAAATTTTTCTTTATACTATCACATATAGTAACATATAGTAAGATACAACATGTTAAAACCAGTGGAAACATATAGTTTGTTAGAGAGGGACCATTCTTGCACCACTGAGATTGAGCCCAGTGTTGATCACGTTGGTTAACTTTGAATATGCTGGTGAGTTAACGTTGTAAACATTTAGCTGAACACTTTTGTTTATGTTTGGTAGGAATATTAGCCAACAGAGTGTTTTCATTTATATTATTTTTAACACATTATTGTCTGGCTTCATTCTCAGGATAACTTTAACGTTGTCACTTAAAAGAAGTTGGTGGTGGGTTTTCCTTCAACTTGATCAAAGAATTGAAAAACAATCAGTATATATTCTTTATTATATACTGGATAAAATTCACCAGTGCACTTTTTGTATCCCAGCTTTGTTGTTGTTAGTAAGAAGCTGTGATTTTTACCCATTGCCTGTGCTCCTTATTGCTCTGTTCATCAGACTATTTCCTTCTGATGCATGTGGTTTGGGGACATCACATATCCATTAAGGGTCACATCTCATTTTACTTATGGATGCTACAATTCATTTTGTATCTTCAAACTATCTCTATAATATATAATTTTGTGAGTAACTCCTTTCAGTTACTCAGATTTAATGCACATTCTTGAATGGTGTGGTTACTGCTGGAGGAAACTGGGCCTGGTGAGGGCCTGGTCTCTAATTTAAAGCTTCATACCCTGACCTGCCTGCAGTGTACCGATCTCCTGACCTGCTCCCTGTAAACACCTGTCCTGCTCCATAACTACGGTGATTCCACATGTGGCAGTTCAGATCTGCACCTGGGTGGAAATCGTTCAGTCAAGTTGGGCTCTGTAACAGACTGACCTCATACAGAGCTCCCCTGAGTGAGAGATGGGACCTCAGGCATGTAGGGAGGAGCTCTTGAACCATTCCAGCTCTATCCTGTGCAGCGTACAGTGTGTGATGCTTTCCTGACAACTTACTGATGGATGAGGAGGACTGAACCAGGCCTTTTTTAGCCATGGTGTCCTACACCTCTGCCTGGACCATCTCTCTGACTTTAGATCTCCACATAGATCTGAGCAGACTCAGTCTTCCTCTACCAGGCTCTAACTCTATGCTGAGGTTTCAGGTGAAAAATCTGAGACCCTCAAATTAATCTTATATACATTTAACCTGGAAATTCCACTTCTAAGAGTCATTATAAAAATGAGATTGACAGACACCGTATTCTCTTCTTAATCAGCTAAGATGTGGACTGTTAGAAACCATGAATGTTCCACAGCACATCTGCTGAATTAATTATAAATTACAGCCACTGAAAATGCTGAAAGAAGGCCATGTCCTAGGCCATGTCCCTGATATTTCCTGAGATTGAAGAGAGCTTGTGTCCTGGCTCTCCACCCAGTAGTGAAGAGACTGGCCTGCACAGCAGGTGAGGATAGGAGAGAGGAGCTGGTCAATAGCAGACTTCTCGTCCTGGGAGGGATGCCTTTATGGTTGTTCCATTTTATTTTCCATTGCATTATTTATAGTGCTCCACTCAATATTACTTCTCTTCTGTTCAATTCACTTAAGAATAAATAGTTGGTATTTTCTTGAATAGGTGAGTGGATTTGGATGACTTAATATTTTTTATGTGTAATATAGGATAAGCATATAGAAGAACATTCAAGCATCACTTTATAGATATATAAAATAAGGAGTCTTTTTATTCAGAAAGGCAACACATCATTCATGACTAACTTTTAAATCCCCAACACATGAAGCCATGCAAATCCCGCTGTGGTGGGTGTCCTGCCCTCCCTACCTGAGAAATCACTGTGCTCATCTGTGTCTGGTAGAGGACACACAGAATCTTCTTCAGAGTCTCTTTTTCCAGCAGGGAGGACTTGAATCTTCCTGTGCTCAGGTCAAGAAGGGAGTGTGCAGCATGCAGAGGAGCCCAGCACCTCCTGAATTATACACACTTCCACCACTGCATCCACGCTGCAGCCCTGCAGGGCCAATAAGGCAGAGCCATGAGGGTGCACCAAATACTCTGCCACCTCAGCCCCAGGGGCCTCAACTCCTGGGTCCTGGCCTCAGCCTCCACCAGGCTCCAAGCTCTGCTATGGATTAGACATTCATAGTGGGCCAGACACACCATCAGTGCCTTGGGGCAAAGTCCATTTTCTACAGTGACCCTTCCATTCTGCAAATTTTGATCCTTTCCTTTCTAAATGGGGCTGAGGCATTGGAGACAAAACCCCACACATTGGCATTACTTTTTGTTTTTCTTTCTTTTCCTCCTCCTCCTACTCCACCTCCTCCTTGTATTTCTTCTTCTTCTTCTTCTTCTTCTTCTTCTTCTTCTTCTTCTTCTTCTTCTTCTTCTTCTTCCTCTTCCTCTTCCTCTTCATCTTCATCTTTGTCTTCTTCTTGGTTTCTTTGGTGCTTCAAATACTTATTAAGGGGTGTGTTTTGCCAAAAAACTTTCCTTGTATTTTCACAACCCAGTTAACTGAAGTTTTTACAGATTTTTGCTGCAGTTCACACCCTATGTGTTTGAACACTCAGAGTCCATTCTGCAGCTTAGTAGAATGAGTGAAGCAAAGCAGAAACTGAACTTGGGGATGTTACTGTCAAACAGTAATAGCATCCAGTCTCCTCCAGGAATGTTTGGCCAAACCGAATCTGATGCACTGATATGAAAAACCCAGGTTAGTAAATCACAGTGAGAGAAAGGTCAGCTGTGGGTGGGGGCTAGCAGGAGAGACCAGGGATATGGATGGGTCCAATACTGAGCAGAAAGCTGGAACTAGACAGATGTACAGATATAGATTGTGCCAGTTGACAATGTGCTTACCTGTGACTCAACTGAACATGTGGAATCTAATGAAATCTTAACTTAAAATTAAATAATCTTAGAATTTAATGTTTCAAAGAACTATAGATTTAAGAGTAGAAATGAAAACTGAGAGAAATAGAAGAGGCAAAGTGAAGGTGAAATGAAGGGCTGGTACTTTGCTAGACTTGAGCCCTAAGTGGAGCTGAGGACACCTGCCATGGAGCCAGTGACAGACCTGCCTTGGAATTCCACCAGACCGGGTATCTGACCTTGATTTTCAGGTTGATCCCAGAGCTGGTGAGGTCATTGGAGGTGAGGCTGGCACAAGATCTATAAGGAGACCTTGAACTCAGTCTGGTACCAGACCTGCCTTAGAAAAATCCCCAACTGTCCTTGCTCCTTGCAAGCCCCATAGCTTCCCAGGGCCAGTCAGGGACAGCTCTGTGCACTAACGCACCCAAGGAAACCTTCCTATTTTGCCTCACTCCACTCACTTCTGCATGACTCTGTGTTGCAGGAGGCCCCTGACAGTCTTTCTCCCTCTAAAGTGTCCCATGTTCTCCTCAGAAACCAACAGACCCAGGCCAATTCCTTCTCACTGTAGTTCTCATTTTCAGTGAGCTAGGCTTGGCCCAACTCAATCATATTTGGTTGGGCTGGTTGTCGCACCTTCCTCAGCAGCATCTGCCAGGAGCCAAGAAGGGAAACTCTGATCCTGAGGAGGACAGTTGTAAGCAGCACTACAGGTCTGGCCTCCCTCCCAAACTGCCCTCCCAGTGTATCCTGTGCACTAACCAAAATCAGCCCTCACTTGCTGACAGAGTTCCCTGGACAGTGCTGTGACCACCTGTCCTCCACTCTTCAGGAAGCCTGAAATGCATTTCCCTTTACCACCCTTGTGGCATATTGCCTCTATGGAAAGAGGGTGGAGTCTGCAGTGTTACTTTAAAAATGGGGGCTCAAGAGGGTGCTGCTCTATAACTATCTGAAAAGTGAGTGGATAGTGGGAGTGCTTCCTGCCTGTCTTTCCTCCAATTTGAGTTCATATATGGATGCATCACTCCATTCTGTGTGCCTTCATGAGTCTTCCATTCCCCTCCCCTATTCAATGTCCATGTGTACAGAGGCCAAGAATTAGGGACACTCACAGTAAGGTGGGTAGTACCTGGTCACTTCTCCAGGGTGACTGTGTGGCCTTCATAATATGGAAGCACAAGAGACCAGCATTTGCATCTGCTCTGGTCATTGCATCATGGTCAGTGCCTGGTACATTGATGATTTAAGGCACCCATCAGCTCACTCCATGATGTCTGTGTGGAACTAGGTCATCTGGCATCACCCAGAGATTCTTGCTCTGGATACCATGGAAGCATATGGAATACTGCCCACTGTCCTTCAGAGTGAAGACAACAGCTCCACCCAAGTGATGGATCCTTGGCAAGAGGCAAAGCTTTCCCATGGGAAAGGAAAAACCACAATGAATCCAAGGTCCCTGGTCTGAGCATACCTAGTTTTAGACCCAACTCCTCCTTCCTAATTCCCTTGCCAACTTAGACAAGACACCATGCCTCTCAGTTCCTTTCCAGTGTGTCCCCCGGAACTATGGCATCTGCTTCCTAGGGACATCATCAGAGGTGAGAGATGACACTTTTAAACCTTGTGGGCTGGTGTCATGTGTACACAGTATACAGAATTAGAGGTCACTTCCATGAAGGGGTGGAAGGGAGGTGAACACAGTGCACACAGGCCTGGCTCCTGCTGTATGGTGGTGGAGATTACACTCAACTCCTGGACATGTTTCCCTGGTGGCATCATGAGGGGGCAGAAGTTCATTAGATCAGCCATCATTATGTTCCCTAAGCATCTCAATTTCTTCTATGTATTTGTGTTGTGGCCTCAAGTCAGGACTTCACACAGGCTAAGCAAGCACTATGGATGCAGATGCACCCTCAAAATCTATCAGCACTGTGCCTACCTTCACACCTGTGTGAGTCACCACACCCATGGCAAGGGTGCTCAACCGATTACAGCTCACCTTCTGATGGCCACCTCCTGAGTAGCTCATTCCTTGAGCGTGGTTTGTTCTGGTTTGTATTACCCAGGCTGAAACTGAGCCCAGGTGCTCAGGCATGGTAGGCAAGTGCTCTGTCTTGAGCTCTCTCCCCAATTTCTTACTTGTTCTTAATAACACAACATGGCAGATGTAATTGGATGTGACTACCAAGGTTCACACATAAAATGACTGTGACCAACCTCCTGCTCTCTCCCTTTTCTGTTCTTCCTTCCTCTCTGTTTCATTCTGTCTTCCTCTCTAAATCTCTGACTATCTCTGGATTCTCCTTGAGGAGAGGCTGACTTTTTGCAGAGAAAAAGGTTAACAGACAGAGGTGACCTCAGACCTCCATACTAACTGAGTTCCTGCCTGTTAGCAAGAGAGAGAGAGCCTGAGAACAGATTCTGCCACAGCAGTGTTTCCACTGAGACTGCAGCGTGGTCAGGAGAAACTATGGTGGATCCTGCAGCAGCACCTCCTGAATTCCTGACCCATAGAACCTGAGAGAACTGAAGTTTACATGTTGTACCTAAGTTTGCAGCCATGCAATCATCAGTGGTCACTGGTGCGCTACAGCAGATGTGAGGTTCTGCCCCCACCCCTGTCCCTCGCCCATTCCTCCCCTCCCTTATTCTCGCCAGGCCTTCTGTTATCCCTTCTCATCTCTTTCTTGATTAAAAAAATTGACTTTGAATCTCTAAATGGTTGGTCCTCTATTCTGCCACACAGACTCAACACTGTACAGCATTAGGGCCTGCATGTCTCTGGTTTAGGCATCAGTTCCATCTCAGTGAGGCTGTTCAGATCCCCCATGTAGTGACCTTGATCTCTGTGTGCCCTTGCTTTATTGGGATATAGCTCTGGGTCTTCTCTTCCACTACATTCTGCAGTGATTTGTCCCTCTCCTCCAGCCTTCCAGCTTCTGGGTGGCCAGTGACATATTGTCCTGTTCTGTGTTGGTGCCAGCCTAGTTCAGCCCAGGAATAAGGTGAGAATTTGAGGCATGTATATTGAATGAATCATATCACTTTTCCTTTGAGCTAACCAGTGGGTGCCCATGCAATCACTGTGTGTTCGTGTGTGTGTGTGTGTGTGTGTGTGTGTGTGTGCATTTGTGTGTATATCCCTTAGGATGCTGCTTCAAATCAGTCCCATATGTTTAGGCTCAGGTCCCAAGAGCCTGGGGGCTGCTTTTCTAATGCCTATGGGAGTGGGATGGGTCTTATGCTAAGAGGTTTTTCTCTTTTGGACTTCTCCCCCATCCTCTTTACCCTCCTATGTCCTGTGCCTTGGGCCTGGCATTGTCACTCTCTGGGCACTGGTTCTGAAATGTCCATTGGGAATGGAATAACACACATAGTCCTTTACTGTAGAGATTCTAGCACGCTTGGGTGTGAGACACTAGAGGGACACATGGGGTTCTCTTCACCTGGGCACTGTCCCTATCTACACATGCCTGTAATTTGATACCATCCCTACTAATGCCATCATCTTTCGGTTACCTCACATTGTCACTATCACATGCAGTCCTTTGGGCAGGGCAAGGCCTGGACTTAGAACTCACCACTCACTGTCACTGATGCCTTGCCCCAAGCCTATGACACATTATAGGCCTACTTGATTCAAAGACCATGGGAAAATTTTTATCATCCATCGAATTCAGGACCTATACCTTAACTCATACTGGGGCACCCGCGTGCTCAGCTATTTCTTTGTGGGAAACCTAGTGGCTGCTGAATCAGTGATCTAAACTCTCCTGCAGCCCAGCCCCAATGGCAGCACAGTGCAGCCAGGACTTGGGTGAATAACTTCAGCCTGGTGCATTTATAGCTTGGAGCAACCAATCAGCTGGCCTCTGTGAAGGCTGCAGGGGTTTACACCATAACACAGCAGATCTGTGATTGAAGACAGCACCCCAGGCCTGAGGAGTCATGGAGAGCTCTTGGGTCCCCACCATCTACCCCAGCCTGGCCAGGAGCCTGGTGGATTCGAGTTCTGGGCTGGTTTTTACTACCTGGGACTTGATGCCTCTGCTGTTTCCCAGTGCTCATTTCTCCAGCTTGTTTGCCTCATTGAACAATTATGTTTCTTTTCTTATGAACACAGCCCATTCTTAATTGGGCTGTGTTCATGTGTTTTGTTCTTTGAACTACTGGTTAAGAACTAAAACTTATAGGTGGTGACATGCTTTGACTGACTTTCTATAAATTTACTCTGTCCAGAGAAGAGGACATAGGCAGCCATATTCATGACATTGCATGGAGATAAACCACAGGGGAATTCAATGGACATGCTGCCTGTGACACTGCACTTTCTATACAGGGTTATAGATTTTCCTTGGAACACACAGTGCCTCACATTTTAATGGTTGTATTACAACTACAACACTTTACTTTTGTGATTGTTTTCATGTTAAGCACTCATAAATTAAAATTAATAATTTATCATTGGAAATATCTAAAGAATAAACATGGGTGTGACACTCCCATGGTGCTGCTCTGTAAGAAAAGAAAGTTTGTTAGTCTCTTTCATATGAAATGGATATGAAATGACCTACATGTAATTAAACATGGAGCAGTTTTGATGTGTATATGGCTATAAAGCCAGGAACATAATTAACAAAACAAAGAATCCTAAGAATTACAAAGAATTCCTGAATTCTTCTACAATGCCCCGCCAAGAGTCCATGAATACATGCATGACAAATTAATGCAATCTGTCTGGATTTTCCCTTCTCAGACAAGGCAAGAATAAACAGTTACTTACAGCAGGGTAAGGGAGAGGAGAAACACAACTGCTGTGATGTGGAAAAGGTAGGAAAGGTAAATTACAAGGACTTCGGAAGAGTGGTGGCCAGGTTATAGTAGGAAGGAAAATAAAAGAAAATATATTTGCGTAGTGAGTTGATGAAAATTTTCTGCAAGAGGACACTGGTGAAGGTTTAACAATATGGAGAATGCACTAAATCATACCAAACTCGTCAACTGAAACAAGAATAAACCCTTAAATTTCATTTACAATAATTCTATCACTCACATCCCAGAATAGAATAATAATAAATAGAATGATATGTAAGTCTGGAAGAGAGGGGAATGGCAGGTGTGGGTCAAGAGCTGCGGACAGGTAGAGGTCAAGAGATGACTCCTGCTGGGGAGCCACCAGGAGATCCAGCTCTGCAGCTGGTGAAGAAAGGAAAACATGTGCCTGCTCTTGCTGTGAGGCCACAGCTGGTGAGGGAGCTGTAGGTGGAGCTGGCATGAGCACTGCGGGTGCAAATTCAGCATGCACTGGAATTGCCTCTGCAGTTGCAGGGGAAGGAAACATCACTGACTTTCCAGGGACTTCTCAGGGCCAAACCTTCCCACTGCCTGTCAGAGGCAGCTGTGTGCATGAATACAGCCCCATAAAAGCCTCCCAAACTGCATCCCCACATTGATGGCTGAGGTGATCATGTTTCTGTGTCTCCCATCATCTGGGCACATTGCTGAGTTCCCTAGCACATTCATCCTCTCAAAGTCACAACCCATATCCCAGGGCTCCTTACCCTGTGACTTAGGCACCAGGGACTTAGGAGGCTCAAGCTGGTCCATGAGAAGCTTAGCCTGGGAAGCCACCTTGGAGTTCAGCTCCAGTGAGGATTCAAGGACAGGAGATGTGGACCTGGAGCAAACAAGGAGGTAGCAAAGCGAGAGGTCTGGCCTCTCTTCTAACATTACCTATACAGGTTACCTTAGGGAGAGGCACATGGGTCTCTAGCCCAGCAAGTTCAGTGTCTACTCCCACCCTCTCCCACCTACAGTGTGGCAGTGCTGGCCTTGGGATCCTGTGAGGCTGACAGAATGCTCCATTGGAGGCAGTCCTTGCTTACGGGTATGACACCACTCCCTTCTTTAGGGAAGCATGACAGTTTCTCCCTGCCCTTCCCCACTGCAGGTCAGCTCAACAAAGGCAAAGACTGATATCTGCCATGTCTTTGCTCTCAAGGACTCAGGGCTGGTGCTCCATGAATATCTGAGAAGTGAGGAGTCATCAATGTCTATCACGCCTTTCTGCAGTGTCTAGGTCAGGCAAAGATCTGCCCAGTTTTCTTGGTCTCTGTAGAACTCCTCCTTACATGGTCTGTAACCACTTCTAAGGTTGGCCTTGGACACAGAAAGACTTCCTTGAGGTGAACAGTATCTGTTCTGCTGCCAAATCTGATGCTGTGGCTTTCAAAGAACATCAAAACTCAAAAGGGCAGTGGTTGCATCTGTTCTTCTTACAAGATCATGGACAATACTCAGAAAAGTGTCTTCACACAGGGTGTCTTCATGTGTATTTTGGCTTGATGACACCCACCCACTTTCCAGTGATACCTGTGGGCCATGGACACTTTGCCATTCCTAAGAATTCCTACCCTGAGCATACCTGGAAACCCGTAGAGTGACTCTCCAATCTCCTTTCCAAAGAACAGAACAGTTTTCCCCATGTGTGTGTGTCAGTGAGGTGGGTGGAAGGTCATCCCTGGGAATCAGGACAGCAACCTTAGCAGGTCTGCATGGGGCCAAGGCCACAGCTAATCCCTTGCCATGGAGTCCCCATTACATCCTCAGTGACCCTGCACTCTGGATCCACTCAGCACCCCACAGTTCAGTGTTGTAAAACGAGACTGAGGCGCTTGCACATGGCCAGGACTTGAATACATAGGGGACCAAGTCTCATGGGGCTGCTCAGGTGAGAACTTAACTTCCCTGTATCTAAACTAGTCCTGGACTCATTGTCACTGAGTGGCTGGTGGTTGAGCCTAGGGATGTGTGTTCTGCACTTCCTCTTGTCTCTGGGTGCCTCTGAGCACCTCTTGTGTGCCAATGAGTCCTGGCCTGAGCTGCTGACAGCTGGGTGTTTCCAGTTGAGTTTCCTGAAGCATCTGGACCAAGTGAACCATCCTCTCCATATGTTCCCACATGGTTCCCTGATACGGGGTCCTGATGCTGGGGCCACTAGCCCAGGGAAAACAGAGTAGCATGGTCCTTGTTCACTCTTTCGAGCCAGCCATCTATGAAGGCCAACTATCACCGGAGCACAGTGCATGGTGACCAGAGTATTCAGAGTTCTGTTTGGACATACCACCAAGGAAGTGAGGTCATATGCTGGGGTCCACAGTTGAAGCTCCCCCTCTGATGCCTCCTTTGTTTTTATTGTGAGCTAATCTGTGTCCTCCTTAGAAACAGCAAGTTAAAAAACTAGCAAAATGTGTGTGTTATTAGACTTTTCCCTCCAAACGATTCTTTCCCTAGAGGATGAGGTGCACAGTTTTTTCATTTAGAGATTTCTCAAATTTTATTTTGACTATCTTTTCTGGACTTATGTTAGTTTCATTTCATTATCACTAAGGAGCATGGAGATGTTCCCATAATGCCCAAAATAATTTTACTTGAAGGATATGAAATGTTTCATGTTATAACACCCATGTGTCCAAGAAAGGAGGATTCATAGCAAGTTTTACTCATGTTTACCTCAGCCACACACTGTGGTGCTCCATACTCTGACCTCCTTTGAGGAGAGGCAGCAGGTGTTAAGGGCATGGGGAGACTTTGCAAGGCCATGGACATCATCACTCCGTGCTGATGAGGACACGTGGGCATCCCTCCTGGGGAATCTGTCTCCTAGTCACTGTTTTCACTTCCTGTTCTCCCATCCCAAACAGAGCATGGGCTTTGTGTCCCTGCTGGGTAGTTTGCCTTTCCTAGAGGTGATGGTGCTTAGCTTGTTCACTTTCAATGCTCTTGGTTGGTCTGTTTCAAGCAGCGTCTCTGTGCTAGGCTATCCACATACTGCTGCTTATTGGTAGTGGAGCCACCACACACTCTCATGTGGCTGAACCCGCCAACTGCAACTTGTTCATGCATCTGTCACCCATCTACTGATCCCATTTGTTCTGTTTCCGGGTTGGCCCTGGAAAGCCAGCTGCCACAGCCATTCTTATACATGGTCTTGAGTGGACATAAACTTTTATTTCAAAGAAAAAGTACTTAGATGTCAAATTGCCAGATTATATGTCTTGTGTATGATTAGCTTACCAACTGTTAAGGTACACTTGCAAGCATTTTTTAAAATCAGAGTTAGGTGGTTGTTTTCTTTTTGGTACTGAGGATTGAACTTATGACCTCAGGTTTGCCAAGTGGGCACTTATACTACTGAACTAAATCTCCAACCCTGTTTTCTTATTTTGTTTTGCTTTGTTTTGTTGTGTTTTTTATGCTATTATATGTTATGCTATGTTATGTTATGTTACACTAGGTTTAGTGTTGGTGAGGATTTTGAGTCTTCTTCAGAGCATTTTCAGTGCTTTCTGATTTCATTTTGTATAACTCGCCTGATAAACTATGACATATCACATAATCCTGGGTAATTTAATTTTGGAAAAAATTTAAGAAGCAAATGACAACCAGGTTTGGTAGTAAACACCTCTAATGCCAGAAGTTACAAGGCTGAGGCAGTGAGACTGCTATGGTTGACGTCAGCTTGTGCTACAATGTGATTTCAATGAAAGCCTAAACTTCATAGAAAAATCCTGTCTCAAAAATAAATAAATAAATTGAAATAAATAATACATTATAAAAAGATTTAAAAAGACAAAAAAATCACCTATAAATTGACAAATCAAATTTGATGAATTTTTCTTACATATGTACATTAGTCAGCACACTGAGCATTAGGTTTACCATGAGGTAGACATTGATCTACTGCCAAGAAGTTGAACTGTTTCAATTTTTTTGACCTTTTAACTGAGATGAATGTAGATATGCTACTGAATATATACCCATAGGATTTGGAGAGCATGGTATAAAGAGAATTTGATGGTTCTTTTATTTTAGTACTAACTTTATATATGGAAGTAGGATTTGAGCATAGGATTACTGTTTTTTGGAAAGACTTTCTTGTCTTATTTTAATGTAACTCAAGTACACATTAATAAGGACCACATAAAAGATGGTATTGTTAAGTCTGTAAAAGAATAAAATACAGAAGAACAATGAGAGAATAACATTGGCTACTGTATTGTGCACAATGATTTCTTAATGATATATATTTTCATACATTTGTAAAATTTGTGAATCTTTTTACAAATTTTAAGGCATGATCTCACTAAGATTGTGAGTACCCAGGTGAGGCATAAACCTTTCCTTATTCAATCTCCCTCCCTCTCCCAGAGTGCTAGGATTGCAGATGTACATTATCTTGAGTTGGTAATCAGCAGTAATTTTGTGCATTCATAGAATGAAATATTTGGCTTTCATCTTTAGACACTTTGCAGAAAGAGTGGATCTAGTTAAGCTATATATATCAACCTTCTAAATGGAAGTTTTTAAAAAGTAATTAAGATTGAAAATCCCTTTAACACTGTTTGTAGATTCTCTGTTTTGTAAGTGTGGGCATCATGTCCTTCAGAATATCACTGCAAATGCCTTCAGCACCTGGACTGAGACTTGATGTCCTTGAAGCAATTTCTGTTTATTTTTTTTTTATCCCTCGTGGATTTTGATGATTTTTTGAAGTCAAACCACATGGAAAGTGTGAAAGCTAATGCCACTTGGGGCACACTGCCCTCCAGAAAGCCACAACAGTGTAAAATACTGTTTTTTCTCCTGCCGGACTTCCCAAGATTTTTTGTTTTGCATTCAGTTTCTACAGATTGAATACTGAGATTTGCACTTAGCTCCATGGCCTTCCACATATAACATTCTTTTCATTTTCATCCAGGTTCTGGATAAGTGGCTATATTGCTTAGGCTGTCCTTAAATTTGTGATGTTGCTGCCTCAGCCTTCCGGACTGCTAGCATTACAAGACACTCCACCAGACCTGGCTTCACCATAGTGTTGTTAAAAACTCATTGGCTGAGCATGGAATGTTGAAAATGCCTGCAATGCCTGCACTCAGGAGACTGAAGCAGCAGGATTCCTGGGAGTTCCACACAAGCCTGCAACACACTCTGAGTTCAGCTTAGGCCAGAGCTACACAGGAAGAACTTGACCAAAAACTGAAAAAGACAAAGGAAGAAAACTAAAGGAAAGGGAAATGAAGGAAAGCGGAGGGGGAGGGGGAGAGGAGGGAAGGGAAGGAAAAGGAGAAACAAAACAAATTTCCTAGTGACTGTATGAGTTTTTCTCTGTTGGGCTGGCCTTTTTAATCTGTGGTCCAGTTCTTGCAGTATAGGACCCTTTTGACTGTTGTCACTTTATTATATACCAGAAAACTATGTTTTTTGTTGTCTCTAACTTTAATGTTTTTTCCATCGCTATAGGATGACTCTTTGTCCTTCCCTGTGCATTAAAATTTTGTTTTTTCTATCAGTGCCAAAATGGAACTTATATTTTGACAGGAATGGCATTTAAACACCGGGTTGCGCTGGGTAGCATGTATATTATAACAACATGAATTCTTCCCATCCACCATCACAATCTGTCTTTTCTTCTCTTAGTGCCACTTCACTCATTGCTTCAGTTTCTACAATTTTCCAAGAACAGGTGAGTTTGGTTTAAATTTTACATGAGTATTAATTCTTTTAGACGAATTATGAAATTGTGTTCCTTGTATTTGGGGTTGCAGTTTGTTTGAAGCACATAGATATGAATTGATTATGACATATGGATATTGTACCTTGAAACTGTCATTATTTATCCATTTGTTTTACAAGTTTTTCAGTGGAGTTTTAAGTTTCTTATATGAAATGTTGTGTCCTCAGGAAACATAGACATCTCTTAATTCTTCCTTTCTGATTTGGTAAACTTTTGGGTTCTTATTGTTGACTAAATTCTATGAGTAGGACTTGAAGTAGTGTGTTGAAAAGAGTCCAAAGCTTGGCCTTGTTCCTGACCTGAGAAGCAAATCTTGCAGCTTGTCAGTCTCTGAGCATGATGTCAGTGCTGGGCTTGTCATGTCTGTACTTTGGTGTGCTGAGATTCATTCGTCCTGCACATGGTGTGTGAATGGTTTTTAACATGAAAGGATGGTGAACTTTTGAATTTCTCTAAGTGATTTTTCCAAATCTCTTGAGGGGTTAGCTGGGCCTCATGCTGTGAATGTGGCAAGTGACACTGAATGATTTGTGCAAGTGGAACCATTCTAGCACCACTGAGGGTGAACCCAGTGTTCATTGTGGTATTTAAAATTTTCATGTCCTGGTGAATTTAGCTGATGTGCATTTGTTGAATATTTTTGTGTATGTTCATTAAGAATATTGGCCATTAGAGCATTACCATTTTTTTAATGCATTATGGTCTATTTTTATTATCAGGGTGACTTTGTCATCTAAAAGGAATTGGTGGTGGTTCCCTCCCCTTGAAAGACATGAAAATAATTAGTATTTATTCTTTTTCAAAATTTTATTTTGAAGATAGTAAAATACAACAGAGAAAATAGAACAAAGAAAATTGAGACAATGCAGTGAAATTGGTACAGAACTTCACAGCAGGGTCCATGATAACAGTAATAGGGACCATAGTATATCTCATTATCTTCACAATTGGTTTCCATTCAATTAGTTATAGTGAAATCCAAACAAACACAGAACATTTTAAAGCCAGTCAAAAGATAGTATTGAATAGAGCGAACAATCAGAACACAGCAAAAAATTAAAGACAATGTTTGTTTTCAAACACAAGATAGAAAAGTTCTGTATTATGTGTAACCCCATATTTTCTATTTTGCACACAGTCATCTTCCCAAGAGATGCTCAGAATTCTGCCTCTCCTTGCTAACCAAGGGTGGGTAAATGAGATGTATGGCTCTCAGTCCATGCACCAGTAGGCTCACGGGAGATGTTGACTGGTTCTCCTCCTGGCTTGTCAGGGAAGCAGGAGAATTGTTTTCTTGTTCAGCTACCTAAGTCCCAACATGGCCAGATCCAGTATTTATGCTTTACTATACACTTCATACAAATCATCAGGACATTTATCATATCCTGGCATTTATTGTTGTTATTAAGCAGTTATGATTGTTGACTCATTGCCTGTGTTTGTTAATGCTATGTCAAATGGTGTGTTTTCTTCTGAGGGTGTGGGTCAGGGACAACATAGGAGATCATGTACTGATTAAGGATCATGTCACATTTTACTTAGGGATGTAGCAATTTACTTTTGTATCTTCAAACTACCCTACAGTATATATTTTTGTGAGTAATCTGTTAAGTTATTTAGTTTTATAAAGCACACTGTTGCAGGGTGCAGTTACTCCTGGAGGACACTGGGGCAAGGCTAGGTCCAGGTCTCTTATTTCAGGCTTTGTACAATTACCTGCCTGCAGTGTTCCTACCTCCTGACCTGCTCCCTAAAAACAATTGTCTCGCTCCACAGCTGTGGTGAATTCACATGTGGCAATTGAGATCTCACCTAGGTGGAAGACATTCAGCTAAGGTAGGCTCTGAAACATGCTGATATTCTTGTACAGAGTTCCACTGAGTGAGACATAGGGCCTCAGGACTGCAGGGAGGAGCTTGGATAGCAGGGCCACAACAGCCCTGTCTTTTTCAGCATGCAGTTTATGCAGTTTACTGAGAAGCTGACTGGTAGATTAGGAGTCCTGGACCTGAGACTTTCTTGCCCATGGTACACTACTAGATGCCTTGGTGTCCTCCTATTCGATATGGTCCATCTTCCTCCTATTTGAATTTCCACAGAGATCTGAGGAGCCCTGGGCTTCCCCTTCCAGGCTCCAACTCTATGGTGAGTTTTAGTGTGAATTTTATGATCAGGAAATTCTATTTATATACATTTAATCTGGAAATTCCACTTCTTACAGACTCATTATAAAAAATGAGATTGAGAGATACCTGTGATCTCTTCTTATTCAGTTATTAGTGTTGATAGTTAGAAACCATGAATGCACCATAGCAGAGCTGCTCAGTCAATTATACAATTACAGTCACAGAAAATGCTGAAAGAAGGCCATGTCTAGGCCATGTCCTGGATCCTACCTGAGATGATAGAAGTGTTCATAGCCTTGCCCTCTCTCCACTGAGCAATGAAGAGGCTTGAATAGCAGGTGAGGACCGAAGAGAGGAGCTCCTGGAGAGCAGAGCCCTG
Source organism: Cavia porcellus (assembly GCF_034190915.1). Classification (NCBI taxonomy): domain Eukaryota; kingdom Metazoa; phylum Chordata; class Mammalia; order Rodentia; family Caviidae; genus Cavia; species Cavia porcellus. Next base: position 10,248,983 of record NW_026947515.1, read on the forward strand.
AACCTGGGAGGAAGCCTTTTTGGTGTTTTTTTCCATTCCATTGCATTATTTGTAGTGTTGTTTTCAATATTCATTTTATTCAAATAAGTTAGTATTTAATTGTGGCTAATTTCTTGAATATGTATGTGAAAATGGATGATTTAATTTCATTATATATACTGAAAGTTATGCACAATACAGACACTTCAAATATCACTGTAAATATAAAATAAGGAGGCTTGGTATTCAGCAAGCCAACACATCGCTCACGACTAACTTCTAAAAATTCTAACACACAAAGCCATGAGGATCCTGCTGTGGTGGGTGTCCCTGCCCTTCCTACCATAAAAGCCACCATGCTGACCTGTGCCTGCTACTGCCATAGGACAACAACAGATTTTCTTCTGTGTCTATTTTTCCAGCAAGGAAATCCTAAATCTTCCTGCTTTCAGGCATCACAAGGAATGTGCAGCTTGCCCAGGAGCCTAGCACTGCCTGCCTTACACCCTTTTCCCCCACCTCATCCATGCTGGAGCCTGCAGACAAGGGAAGGCAGAGCAGCCAGGATACAGCAAAACCTCTGATTCCTCAGCCCCAGGGGCCTCAGTTCCTAGGTCCTGGTCTCAGCCTCCACCTGGATTCAGGTGCTATCCTGAATTCATCTGGCTTAGTGGGCAGGGCACTCAGTCTGCACCTCTGGAGATCAAGACCACGAAGGCCACTGTCTTCAGTGACCCTTCTACTCTGCAAATTTTGCTTCTATCTTTGAGACTGAGGCAGTGGCATTGGAACAAAACACAATATTTTCATTACATTTCTCTTCGTAGTTATTTTTTCTGGCTTCTTTGTTTTTTAAAGCATATATTTGGAACTGCATTTTGCCAAAATAACATTTCTTTGTCTTTTCACTCCCCAGATAACAGAAGTTTTTACAGATTTCTACTCTAGTTCAAACTCTATGTGCTTGAATGCTGAGAATCCACTCTCAAGCTTGGTAGAATGAGGGAAGCAAAGCAGAAACTGAACTTGGGGATACTGCTGTGCCTTCCAGCATTTTGTACAGCAATCCCTGACTCATGCCTTTATACCCATAACATATGGGCTTCAATACCATGTGAATCTGCCACTGACAAATGAGTTTCCTACATTCATTTCAAACAATCGCATTTCCCCTCAACTTGCTAAGCACATGGTCTAAGGATTCTTACACCCAAACTTCAAAAATAATTTCCAGTAAACAAGAGACTTCTACCCATCCTGAAATCATGGTGGGGTAGTATGTAAAGACATAGTCTGATCCACACCCAGGCAATCATGAGCTAAGGGGGCAAAGATGGCTTGTGCAGATAGAAACACCTTGAAATTGTCAACCAGCAGCTGCATCAAGTAGGGAGCAGAGCTGCTGAACACTCACATTTGGGTGATGGAATCATATGTTGGGTTTTGCCTTGGGTTTACTGAGGTGGTTCAGTAAATCTAGGTTGCTGTAGTGCAGTGCCAAAGGGAAGTCATGTCCATGTTGCATTTATTTAGAGTTATTCTTTTGCAAATGTGAAACCTGCATGCGTGAGGTTTCACACCTCTGCCATTGCAGACTCACCCACAGGCATTATTTCCATGACTTGTAAAGGTCACTTTATTTACACAACATGCAGAATGCTGTTCTCAGCCTTGTTTTTCTCACACTTGTGCACTTTCAATCATTTCTTCAAAAGGAAGCTAAACGATTTAGTTTGAGCAAACATCAATTGTGTTGCCATGCTCCTGTGTGATGTCCTTGTTGACAGACCTGAAAAGGAAGTGAGGTGGACCTGCTGGGGGTTCAGCTCCAGAGGGATACTATGCTCAGGGTGTCAGTCAGGTCTGCCTCTCACCTGAATGGCCACCCTGGCATCCAAATGCCCTTGCTCAGTGTTGTCCCTGGTGTTTGGAAGAACTGGTTTGCATTGTAGACTCCCAGCGCATGGGTTAGCCCATAAAAAACCTTGCTGTGCTATGAGTTTTTCACCCCTAGACCTGCACCTCAAATCCCCTGGCCAGAGTTCCCTCCAACAATCATGCATGGCATTCCGCAAACAGCTCTCCTGTGCATGCTCTATGTGAAGGGAGGTTCCCAGTTCCTTCCTGCTTCAAACAGTACTGTGAAACAATCTCTTGAAAAGAAATCTTGAAAATTTGTGTAGCATTCTCTGTTGGAGAAACCTCTCTTCTTAGTCCTGTGAGGTCTAATGATGGCTCTGTATATAGCTGTGATGGGAGCTATGGGACAGGACTCTGTCTCCCATGTTCTCTTCATTGCTGTTCTGCTGCTGCCTTAAAATGTACCATTGGATGGGGACACAGCACATCTGAGTGATTTGTGCCTGGGTGACTCAACTTTGGGAATGTTTTCTGCACCTGTTGGCCACAGTTGGTGATTTCCTTTTGAATTACAAGACTTTCTCACTTCTCTCACAAATGAACTGGTGAGACCTCTTTTACTCCGATAATTCAAACCCTGGGAAGGTGAAGCACTTTCATCACCAATCACAGCACTAAACAATGAACCAATCACAGATGCTAGGTTTAGCTGCCTCTTTGACTTCATGAGGGTTTGGTGGGGACACCCAGATACAAATAACACCTTCGAAAGTAAATCCTCTGAAGATGCCCATGCTTTGGACTAGAAGATAATTCCTTGCCTTAGTCCAGGGTTTATCTTATTTTATTTTATTGATTTATTTTTTATTTTTTATTTTTATTTTTATTTTTATTTTTTAAATCTCTCACTAACAGTTTTAAAGACATAATTGGATGAAACTTGACATGGGTCAGAGATGTAGCTCATTGGCAAAGTGCTCCCTGGCAATCACAGGGTACTGAATTTGGTTCCTGGTACCAAAAATAAACAAAACTGAAACTAAAAACAAACAAACCTCTAGGAATCTTGTCATACATAAGCCCCTTGAAACTCATCACCGAAGTGGTGATGTATATGTCACCTTCACATTTTCCTTATGGTTCCTTATAATTGCTTCCTTCCATCCTAAGCGATGTGTCTGCTTTTTGTCTCTGGGAAACACTTTGTATTTTCTAGAGGTGACAGGTTTGTAACCACACAGGATGCTGGTATACTAAGATGCTAAAAATTAAAATAATTGATTAAAAGATGATTAACAAATAGTTACTTTAAAATATAGTTATTTGTAATATTGTCATTCTGTACTGAGCTCATTACCCTAGTAACCAAGCACCAACCACATAGTTATAAATTAACTGACCGTGTAGTTCTGCTGTTCTGTAATGCGTCACCCCCCACCTTAGTGACCTGTGTGCTATGTCAACTTTTTTCCCCCTTGTAAGAGACAAATGATGCTGTGTCAACCACTGTTCCCTTTATGAGAGACAAATGTTCCTGGAATTGGCAGACCAAGGGCTATGAATTGGCTAACCACCCACTGTGAAATGCCTCTTACCTCTGCAAAGGGGAACAAAGGCCCACCTTATTTCTGTTTCTCATCACTATGTACTTAATGATCAATGAGCTAATCATAAATGAACTATAAAAATCAGTCAAAACTCTAACTCAGTTGCAAAGCTTTGCAAATTCCATCTGCACTGTGTCGCTGGGCCAGCTAAAATAAAAGCGCTTCTTTTGAAAAAGACAGCTTGTGCCATTTGTCATCTTGGGGTCTTTCCCGTTTTTCATCATGGGGACCTGTTTTTTGAGTAGAGTACAACATTTGGGTGTGCTCTGGGATTACATGGGGACCCCTCCCCACATTTTTTCACCAATCGATCAGCTTGAAACATCGGTAAGTATTTGGATCTTTTATTCTTTGTAATTTGAGTGCACACCTTTGAATTTGCAGAGAGCTTGGCTGGTTCCTTCTGCACCGGAGCGGGATGCCCTCCGGAACAGGGCTTCTAGGCCATTTATGATTTGGGATTTTTTTATCCATTTGGTTTTGTGCTTGGCATATGTTTACGGTGGAGCCATTTGTTCATTTGAATGTGTTACCTCAGTACTAACATTTAGATTTCTTTTTTCTCTTAAACTACTGTTGCAGGTTCCATGTGGCTTATTGGACTTAAGGGTCATAATGAAAATTTATTTCCCTTTAGGTCGCCAAACCATGGACAGAAAATACTTTGTTTGTGTCTTTAACATTGGTCTTGTCTTTTGTGGCACCTTGTTTAATGTTTTAGTTCTCAACTGATTATGTACAACCTTGGCATGCCTTTAAACATATTTTTCTGGTTAAAATGTAAATATATAATAATACATATATATTTACACACACACACACACACACACACACACACACACACACATATATATATATATATATATATATATATATATATATATATACGTATGGCTTTTAAAATCATATTGGCATTACCAAATAAAGCCAGGTCATACTGTTATTGAGCCAGTTTAAAAAGTTACAGTTTTTGAAGTGTAACATTTTAAAATGGTAAAAAGCCAAAAAATGATTTAATGTATTTTAGACTACTAAGAAAGTCACTTCAAGGAGTTTGTTAAAAATTTTAATGTTGTCTAAAAAGCTAGAAAAAAGGTAATTGGTAATAAACAGAAACAGAAAAACAAATGTGTTCAGAATTTGACAGTATCGGATTAGTAAACTTTTACTGCAAAATGTTTCCATTAAAATGAGATTGTATTCTAAAAAGGGGAGGACAAACTAGAGCCCTTTGTCATCCCAAGTTTATATAATGATAAAAAGTCAGTGTTGACCATATATAAAATATATTTGCCTTTGAAAATAAAAATTAAAAAGGACTGTAATTCTCAGTCCCATCCGGACTAGAAGCCATCAGCGTTCAGAATTCCTGTACTCCTCTTCCTCATCCCCCTTCTTCTAAGGACCCTTGGGGCCTTATTTCTCTTTTGAAATTTGTCTTCTCCATTCATCACCCCACTTGGGATGACTGCCAGCAGATTTTACAGGTTTTGTTTACATTAAAAGAGAGAGAGAAAAAAAACCTTCATGTTGTGGGATAAAAAGCAGTGTGCATTCCAAATAAAAACCTGTCTTCTGATCCCAAATGCCAGAACCATGTTTTCCCTTTGTCCTGCCCCGATCGGACAACCAGAGGTAAGAACTCTCTCGTTCAGTATTGCCAGTTGTTCTCAGAAGCCTTTAAGGGCTGCCAGAAAACCCACCAATTTGTCCAATTTAACAGAGGTGAGACAATGAGATGATGAGTCTCCCTCGGGGTTTCTGGAGAGATTGCTAGAGGCCTATTATATTTGTACACCTGTAGATCTGGTAGCACCTAAAAAGGCAAGGGCCATTAATAATACCTTTGTAACTGTCAGCACCTGATATTAAGCAAAAGTTGCAAAGAATTAAGAGATTTTAGAAAATGCCCCTCAGTTAGTTATTAGACTTTTCTTAAAACTGACTCTTTCCTCCAACTGGTGCAAGCCATTCAACAGATTCCAGTTCCTGTGACTAAAAAACAAATATAAAAATTTCTAGGAGCCATAGGATATTGCCTGCTTTAGATTACAGACTCACGAGACCAGGCTTTTCAGCAATTGAAATCAGCCTTAACAGAAGCTCCAGTTCTGGCTGTGTCAAAGTTGCAAAAACCTCTTTCCCTCTATGTTGATAAAAAACAAGGGATAGCAAAAGGAGTACTGACCCAGAGTTTAGGACCATGGCAAAAGCCTATTGCCTATCTTTCCAAGAGACTTGATAATGTGGCAGCCCAATGTCTGCCTTGCCTGTAGATGATTGCCTTGGTGGCCCTCCTGGTGAAAATGGCCCAAAAGGTGACATTTGGACAAAAACTTTTAATTATCTCCTCTCATTCACTGGAGACTCTCATCAAAGCTTCACCGGACGGATGGCTGCCTATCAGGCATTACTTCTAGATCTGACTACCATCAGTTTCAAGGGGACAGTGTCTTTAAACCCAGATACTCAGCTGCCTGATGATGACCTCTCCTTGCCCCTCTGATCATTTCATGGGGCTTTGACCAGACTTGACAGATGAGCCACTGTCCGGAGATCCATCATATTTCTCTGATGAAAGCAGTCACATATATCAAGGTAAGCAGGTCATGGGAGCAACTGTCACAGACTCTCAGATTCTATGGGAACAAATCTTAGAGCCAAAAACATCAGCCCAATGGGCTGAACTCATTGCCCTCACTGAGGCCCTCAAGTTGTCAGACTGATAGCGGATATGCATTTGCTACTGCCCATGTTCATGGGGTCATTTATCAGGAATGAGGTTCATTGACTTAAGGGGGCCAAAAGATAAAAATGCTCCCCAAGTTTTGGATTTGTTAGCTGCCATTTGGATGCCAAGGAATATGGCTATTAAATAATCTAACAGATGCAGTTCCCCAAAAAGCAGCCACAAAATCAGTGGGGATTGAGACAATCCCGGCATTGCTACTGATTCCACCCACTCTGCCAGAGCACTTTTGCACTCAAAAAGACTTACATTTGGCAGCTCAACTCCAAGCAAAGTCTGATATCTCTGGGGGCTGGTACCAACTGCCTCATACTCAAGTCCTCCTCTGCGAGGCCTTGAGATAAAAACTCATCCAACAAGCTCATCAGTCCACTCACATGGGAGGATCAAAACTCACTGCCCTTTTTGAGATCATTTCTTTATCCCTCAGTTATCAAAGCTTACTCAGTCTGTGAGCCTTAGAGGCCCTCAGTGCCAGTTGGAAAATCTTAAGCAACCACAACAAATGAAAACCACTTGGTATCATGGGACTATGCCTGAAAAACATTGAGAATTAGATTTTACAAAAATAAAAAAAAGCCTGGACTTTAAGGGAATGAGTACTGGTAGATAGCTTTTCCTACTAAGTCTTGAGTCAGCCCTGATAGCAGTTTTCCCAATTTGTCCTCCCTTTATCCATGGGGTCTGACAATGGCCCGGGTTTTATAGTCCAGATAACTGAAAAACTAAGCCAAGCTTTGCAGATTGATTAAAAACTCCATTGTGCTTACTGGCCTTAAAGTTGAGGACAAATAAAAAGGATAAACCAGACTTTAAAAATGGTAGTAACTAAGATGACATTCAAAACTGGCGAGAACTGGGTGAGTCTCCTTTCTTTTTCCCTCTTGCATGCACAATGTACCCCCTATGTTACAGTTGTTTCCCCTTTAATGTTCTATGTGGGAGACCTCCTCCTTTTATTCCTAAGATTTCTGAAAAAAAATTAGCGGATCTGGCTAATCAAGATCTTGCTAAGTTCCTCCAGGCTCTTCAACTAGCTCTGACTTCCATCCATCAGTTATTCTGAGAACAACAACCTCTGCCTACAGCCCATCCTGAGGATAAACGTCCTGCTGTGAAACCTAGGACACTACTTATCAAGAGACATCACCGTGAGTCCCTCAAACCATGGTGAGAAGACCCTTACACAGTGGTCCTCAGCACTCTGACTGCCTTCAAAGTCACAAAAAAGCCTGCCTCAATTCATCATTGCCACCTCAAGCCAGTTCTGGCCTCTGACAACAATCAACCTACAGATAAGTGGACTGTTGTTCCCTCTAAGGATTCTTTAAAGCTTAAGATTGCCAAATGTATCTGATAATCTTGTTCTTAGGTGTTATTCCTTATGGAGACCCCAAGGAGATACCTTGTAACCCACTGTTTAAAACTTACAATTACTGACTATTTCACTGGTAAATTATTGGAAGCCAATGCTACTGTCTATAAGATAATTAAGATAAATTTATGTTCCCTATTAGATAACATCCCAGCAAAAATTAGACAAAAAATTGTTGTTGGGTGTGCATGTCATGCTGCCTGATTGGTTGCTAATCGAGACTTACAGGGACCTATGTATTCAAAAAAAATTACCGTCCACTTACTGGTATCTTTGTCCCCAAAAGCAACAGCCAGCCTCTGATTATAGGTGTTCACAATCCATAGAGACAAAATATTTTGTAGACATTGGGGTTGTAAATTTGTATCTCCTTGACAGGGAAGTAAATGGGGTCTTTAACTTTTTCCTCACTTTTGAGACCCAATCTTCTGTTCTCCTCCACTAGACTTCCTGCTCCTGAGACCTTTTTGCCCTCTGCGATTTCTGTGACATCTCTAGCCCCTTCTTGCCTCTGGACATTGCTTATGGCAAATCAACTTTTAATTCCTGTACAGATGAGACCTTTGTTGGTGGGATGCTAAGCCCTGGCTCACACTGGACAATGTACAGGGTGCTCCAGGAATCTGTGTTTACTCTGCCTCCTACTCCTTGCACACTTCCCCTAATGCTGCACTCTATAATCCTACCTCTTCAGCTTTGATTTATACTTTTTCCTATCCTGCTAATCAACACCGTGTTGCTCTCAATGGAGCCTGATTTGCCTGTAGTTCTAATATAATTCCTTGTTCCATGCATCACCTGTTTACCCAGTGCCCTGAGCTTTACATATTAGTCCATATCTTTCCCCAAGTGTATTGGTACCCTAGAGATAATGGTAAGAGTCACTTGTTCCCTAGCTTTGACTTAAAGAGTCCAGTAAGAGCAAAAAAAATCCTGCATTATTACCTGTATTACTAAAAATTGAGATAACAAGGTCAATAGGTTTAAGAGTGTCCAGCGTAATAGTCAAAAGACCAAAATTATAGACACTTATGTGTACTCATTGACCAAGATTTAGCAGCCCTTAGTGACTCTGTCTCCAAATTAGAGGATTCTTTAAGTTCACTGACTGAGATGGTTTTACAAAACTGGCGGGGTCTAGATCTCCTGTTCCTAAAGGAAGGAGGCTTTTGTCTGATATTAGGAAAGTATTGTTGTTTGTATGCCAATCATTCTGGGGTTATCAGACAAAGTATGGCCAGCCTTAAAGGGCAGCTACAGGATCAAGAACAAGCCAGACAAACGGAACAGAATTGGCTTGAGGGATGGTTTTCTCTATCTCCCTGGTTGACAACGTTAATCATAGCAGCCTCCAGACCTCTGTTAATCTTACTTACTTGTTTAACAATTGGACCTTGCATATAAACAGATTAGTAATGTTATACTAAGATGCTAAAAATTAAAATAATTGATTAAAAGATAATTAACAAAAATATTTACTTAAACGTAGTTATTAGTAATATTGTCATTCTATACTGAGCTCAATACCCTAGTAACCAAACACCAACCACATAGTTATAAATTAACTGACCACGTGGTTCTGCTGTGCTGTAATGCGTCATCCCCCCACCTTAGTGACCTGTGTGCTATGTCAACTTTTGTCCCCCTTGTAAGAGACAAATGATGCTGTGTCAACCACTGTTCCCTTTATGAGAGACAAATGTTCCTGGAATTGGCAGACCAAGGGCTATGAATTGGCTAACCACCCACTGTGAAATGTCTCTTACCTCTGCAAAGGGGAACAAAGGCCCACCTTATTTCTGTTCCTCATCACTATGTACTTAATGATCATTGAGCTAATCATAAATGAACTATAAAAATCAGTCAAAACTCTAACTCAGTTGCACAGTTTGCAAATTCCATCTGCACTGTGTCGCTGGGCCAGCTAAAATAAAAGCACTTCTTTTAAAAAAGACGTTTTGCGCCATTTGTCATCTTGGGGTCTTGCCCCGTTTTTTCATCATGGGGCCCTATTTTATTTGAGTAGAGTACAACAAAGAGCTGAGTGCCAATTAGTGACAAGGGAACTATGTGGCAAGGGGAACTTAGAGTGTGAAGTCCTTGGGTGTCCCTGCCTCACCAGAAGGAAATGTTTAATTGGATTAGGAATTTGGTTCCATTTCAGCAATAATTGTCACACCCATGCTTGGCAATATGATCACTTTCAGAATTCAGAAATTATATGAGTCTGAATGAGTAGCAAGCTTGTCTTGGAGAACTGATGCTAGCTTTTATTTCATCCTTACTCTGTGGCAGACCATTACTATCATTTAAATGTAATGTCTTCACTTTACACGGTAACTATGCTCCTTTTGTTTTCACATACTGGGTTTCTAGGTGGAAAATTAATAGAAACGAGTGAAAATCATTAAGATGAAGTCTGCTGCCTCTAACACAGACTTCCGACTCTCTGTTCTGTTGTGTCCTGTCCTGGCCTGTTCTCAGAATATTTTCTGACATCAGTGGATTTTTTATTCCTGGAGGATTGAACCTTAATCCTGAAAATATTTGCAGCCCATTATGGAAAGAGTCCACTGATCCTTGAAAGAAAGCAGGGGTAGCCATGAAATGGCAGGGATAAATAAGAAATTTAGAGAAGACCTAACACCACCACTTCTCAAAATTCAATGAAATCGAATGGGAAATTGTTCTTCCCAATTCATTCCTGGAAGCAAGCATTACCCTGATACCAAAACCAGAGAACAATCCAAATAAGAAAGAGAATTACAGACCATTCTGCCTAGTGAAAATTGAAGCAATATCCTCAATAACATACTGGCAAACAGACTGCAGAATATCATCGAGAAGATTGTACAACATGATCAAGTGGAATTATTCCCTGGGATGCAAGGGTGGTTCAACATACATAAATCCATATATATAATACACCGTATTGACAAATCCAAAAGCAAAAATCATTTGATCATTTCAATAGATGCAGAAAAAGATTTTGACAAAGTCCATCACCTATTCATAATAAAAAACCTACAAAAATCAGGAGAGATGATCTTTATCTCAATCTGATAAAAGCCTTTTATTACAAACCAACATTCAACCTCATACTAAGTAGACAAAAACTGAATTCTTTCACTCTAAAATGAGGAACAAAACAAGGATGTCTACTGCCTCCGCTCTTATTCAATATAGTCCTGGAAACTAGCTAGAGCAATTAGACAAGAGAAAGAAATAAAAGGAATAAAGATAGAAATGAAAATGTTAAACTATCATTATTTGCGGAAGACATGATACTCTACTTAGAAGACCATAAAAATTCCACCAAAAGAATTCTAGTTAAAGAAGAAAATTCAGTAATATAGCTTGTTAAAAAGACAACACTCAACAATCACTAGATTTCATAAACAAGAATAAAAAACTCATGGAAAGAGAAATCAAGCAAACAATAACTTTTACAATAGCATCCAACAAAATGAAATACTTAGGAATGAATCTAACAAAGGATGTAAAGGATCTCTATACTGTAAACCACAGTACTCTCAAAAAGGAGATTGAAGAACAGATTCTAAAATGAAGAGCTATCCCATAGTCTTGGGTAGGGAAATTCAATATAGTGAAAATGACCATACTTCCAAAGCTATTGTACAGATTCAGTGCAATCCCAATCAAAACCCTGTAGCATATCTCAAAGAAAAACACAAAATAATTCCAAAAATTCATCTGGAACCAGAAGAGACCTAGAGTAGCAAAGGTGATGCTTTGAAACAAAGGAAAGATAGGGTTCATCAAAATCCCTGACTTGAAATTATACTATAAAGGTATCGTGATTAAAAAAATAAGATGTGGTACTGACAAAAAACAAAACAAACAAAACCAGACCCAAAGATCAAAGGAACAAATTAGAAGATGGAAAAACAACCCCAGACCACTAAACCATCTTATCTTTGACAAAGGTGCCAAACAAAGTCATTGGAAGAAAAGCAGCCTCTTTAATAAATGGTGCTGGAAAACCTGGCTCTATACATTATGAATATTATCTTTCAACGTGTATTAAGCTAAGATCAGAATAGATCAAAGATCTTATATTAAAACAGAAACATTAAATCTGCTGCAAGATAGAGTAAGTAAAACTCTTGCAGACATTGATGTACGAAAAGACTTTATGATGAAAACTTGGATTGAACAGCAAAAATCAAAGACAATTAAGTGAGAATCTCACCCTACTGAAAAACTTTTTAACAGCAAGAGAAATCACTAACAGAGTGAAAAGACAGCCCACAATGTGGGAGAAAATATTTGCCAACTCTTTCTCAGACAAAGTATTACTATTGAGAGCACGGAAAACTAAAAAATTTCAGTCTTCCCAGATTTAAAGACCCAATCCAAAAATGTGCATCTGAGGTGAAATTCACAGTTCTCAGATGAAAAAATAGAAACAGCAAATAAATATGTGATAAAATATTCTGCATCACTCGACATTTAACAATTGCAAACTAAATAACACTGATATGTCACCTTGCCCCAGAAAAAAAATGCCTACTGTCAAGAAATCATGCAATAACGAATGCTGGAGAGGTTGTGGGGGAAAAAGGAATCCTTCTCCATTGTTGGTGGTAAGGCAACCACTGTGGAAATCAGTGTGGAGATTCCACACAAACTAGGTCTACAGGTCCCACTCAACTCAGCTATTCTCCTTCTGGGTATCTACCCAAAAGAATAAAAATCATCATACCACAATGATATATGTGCACCCACGTTTATAGCAGCACAGTTTGTGGTAGCCAGATCTTGGATGGAATGCAGGACCTCTAGCTTGCCAGGCAGGCGATTAAGCTAAATCCCTGGACCCTTTTTTTACTTTTTAACTTTCAAATAAAATGCGTTTGGGAGAAAAAACAAGGACTGAGGTAAAGACTTTCAGTGCAAATACCCATCAGACGAGCTGAGGTCAACATTCCAGAAGACAGCCAGCTTCAGGAGCCTCCACCATCTTTCATTGGGGATCCACAATTCCAGGGTGGGTTTTTTTTCTGTAATTATTCTTGGTGGGGAAGGCAGGCAGGAGAGCAGGAGCCAATCAGTGATGAAGAGGCTGGCTGTAAGAACTGTCCAATCAGGCGGGCCAAGGTAGGCGGTCTCTTCCGGTGTCATGGCGTCAATTGCAAAGCCAGGGCAAAAAAGGGAGCGCTAGATGTTTGCTAGACCACTATTTTTTGCTTCTATTCACTGTGGACTGCTTAGAAAGAACCTGGGAGACCTCCAAACTATGCAATGGTGATGTTATGGGATGGGAGCAGTTAAATGGGGTGGAATCCACTTGAGACCAGTTAGAAGTGGTTTGAAGGGGCTGGAGTTTAGCTCAGCTGCATAAGTGCCTGCCATAAAAGCAGGCAGTCATAAGTTCGATCCCCGGTACCAATAAAAAGGAAAAAGACCAAAAAAAAAAAAAAAAAAAAAAAAGAAAGAAAGAAAGAAAGACAGAAAAAGAAAAGAAAAAAAAAGTGGTGAGAAGCAGCTGTGCTGTCTAGAGCCTGTGTGCTTAGCCTCAGACCCTGAGGTCCTCTAGTGCTAGCAGTGAGTCATCCTCTGTCCCTTTTACCTCTCACTGGGGCCAGGACAGTTCTGGGTCCCTAGAACGCTGTCACCACTGTGATACAACCAAGCCACAAGGCCATTTGTGAAATCGCCTGCTGCCCTTGCTCCTCCAAGTCTGGGCCCAGGACGGGGCATGAGGAGAGCCTGATTCCGATGTGTTTTCAAGCTGGGTGCAGCTGTAATAAGCCAGGTCTCTGCTCTCCTTCCTGTCAGCAACAGATCTGAAAGCCAGAAGTTTATAATTGTCTGTGCTGTAGGACCTCGTAGCCACAACTGCTCTCCTTAAAGTTATGCATTTATGTATTTTGTGATCACCTAAATTTATACTATGTTCTCACATTTTCAACCCCATGACAGGTGTTGGCAAAGATTATGAGAATTCAGAGATGTGTAGTGATATACTTCAGTGGAGGAAGGCTTTCCAAACACCTGGTGAACTCCTGTGTATGATAAATAACAGTGCAAAGAATTTCTGAGCATTCTTTATGTGACACATGTGCTCATAATCTATGTTTGTGAGAATAGCCATAGAGGTTTGAATTTTGAGAAAAATGAAGCAGATATAAAAGTGTCATCAAGGCCAGGGTAAAGTGTGCTTGCTAAGGATAAATTCCAGAAAGGGCTGCGTGTTAAATTCTCTTTGAAAAATGCCTAAATTTAGTCATTTGCATGAACATATACACGTGATTTCCTTCTGAATGGCAAGGAATATGGGTGTCATCTCTGAATGAAGAGGTGATTTAATAGCGTGGTTGATCATATACATTGTTTAAATATGGAAATGCTCTGTAATGGACTTTACTAATTCGTGTAAAGAGATGCAATAAATTGAAATTGTGCAGGGATATCAGTAGTTAAGGCATGAAGGGTTTTCTGCTTAGGGTGGATCAGATGAGCATGGAAAGGATGTGGAAGTGACTGGCAGGACACAGTGTGCAAATAGCAGGACATACAACAGAGAGGGTCTTCACTGAAAGTCAGGTAGTTCTTAGGGTAAGCATGAAGTTAAAGTTAAATTATGATACCTTCCTTGAGGTGAATAGCACAAGCTCTGGTAAGAATCAGTATTCCACATCCCTGTCAACCCATGAATTCTGTGTTGTTCACTTGAGATCTAGTTTTGATTATCTTGAATTATGACCCAGTATCATGAAGGTGAAATTTGAATTTTTTTTGTACCAAGGATCGAACTCATGATCTCAAGCTTGCAGGTTAGGTTTTCATGCTGCTAGCTAAATACCCAGCTCTGAAACTGTTTTCTGTATGTTATAGATGATATCAACCTTGTTCCTCAGAAAATGTTGAATCTGGTGGAATTTTTCTATATTGTATGGCTATAACTTTTTAAAGCAAACCAAAGGTGTCTTATGCAGTCACTTTTCAAGTTTCACATTGTCTGTGCAGTATCTCAGTGAGGGTTTCTCTATTTCAGACAGCTCTGTAACTTATGCTAGCCCCAAACTCAAGACAGTTCTCCTGCATCAGCCTCCCAAGATATATTTCTTATTTATGAATGGAAAGTGATCATTTATTGACACTGAGCTATAATTTGAAGCTTGCACCTGGTTTCATTGTTTATACGTTTTTTACCTACAGCAGTTTTCCATGAACATTTGAGTTATTATTTATGTACCATATTTGATGTTATTTATGTTTTGTTCTGTGAAACCAAATTCAAATATCAAAATGCTGCTTAAGTATATTAAGAACAAAGGACTCAGTGGCCTAAATGAGATTTGAAGAGATATCATTGTTAGTACATCAAAGTGATTGATGAGATATTTGTCTGCCTCTGTGCTTCAAGGATGCTGGTCCTGCAGGCTCTCACTATGAGCTCTGCATTAGAGACAATGCACAGCGACTCTTTTTTTTTTTTTTTTTGTCTTTTTTTGAGACAGCGTCTCACTATGCAGTTCAGGCTGGCCTTGAGCTCACTTTGCAGCCCAGGCTGGTCTCAAACTCACAAGGATCCTTCCACCTCAGCCTCTGGAGTGCTGGTATGACAGGCGTGAGCCGCCAAACTCAGCACACAGGGACTCTTGCAGTGACTCAGCAAAAGAATCAGTGCTCTTATTTGGCTGTTATATTAGCTGTGAGTTGCATTATGGCATCAAATTTGCTGTCTCAAAATATGTGTATGTACAAGCAATTAATCCCCAAGATTTGGAATTAAGATTTTAAGAAATCAGTCTCGATTCAGCTGTTATGTGGGGTTTATTTGTTTAGTTTAGTTTGTTTTATTGAGACAGGTTTTCTCTACGTACATCAGCTAGATTTGAACACTTTATGGAGTGTAGAATTGCCCTAAGCTCAAAGCAGACATCCTGCATCAGCCTCTTGAGTGCTGGGATTATAGATATGTGTGGTTTTACCCTAGAAAATATTGAGGCTTATAACTTAGCTGTGTTGTAGATTGGCATAATAGATGCCACCTTGAGCTTTGCATTTAACTTGTGCCCTGTATTTCACCCAGAAAATGGAAAAATCACTCAGGGTAGAAGACTCAGGAGAAAAGCAAAATGAGCTGTACCCAAAGAAAAAAATTAACCTGCTCAACAAAAGAAGCAGAATACAGTTGTCATCCAAAAATTATTATAAGATTCTAGCTAAATGATTTCCAACAGGATCTTTTTGTGATTCTATCTTTTAAAATATCTGTAACTTTCCAGTTCAAAGCCTCTTCTTTAGATCCTGAAATGGGGATAGGGGTTTTTTATACAAGTGGTCCTGTTAGACCGGTGTCACGAGGAAGACTCCAAGGGCCTCGCTCTCATGTAAAAACAAAAGGGGTTTTTATTTTTCCGTGTACACGGGGTCCTCCAAACAAGTGGAAACCGAGAACCCCTTACTGGAGCAGGGCTGTGCCTTTTAAGGCCTAAAACAACAAAGCAAGCAAGCGTTGTTACAGAAGCCAATCATAGCGGTTAGAGCAGAGCTGATGGTGAGCTGTCCTTAAGGGATTGGGTTTTTTAGTGGGGCAAGGGAGTGTCTCCCTAGAAGGGGTGGCATTTCTTAGGAATGGGTGTTTGTCTCATGACTGAGAGATCTGCCTTAGGTTAAGACTGTTTGTCTTAACTGTTTAAGAACACTGGTTCCTGTGGGGGTGGAGCTGCACATAGTTTGGAAACTGGCACCACAAGGCCTCCTGAATAGAAAAGTCTAACAGCAATTAACAACCTTATTTACCTTACTTTAGCACCACAACCGTTCAATTTGTAGAGGGCAACAATGGTTAGCATATCAATTAGGTAAGATTTTACAACTCTTTACAGAAGAGAGCATTGATTAACATATCAATCTTTTACCCAGAGAAAAAGGAAGACACACGTTTACAGTTACAGGTATTACTGTGATACAATACCAAGTTACAGGTATTACTATGATATAAACGAAGCTATTTTTGTGAAAAATGTACAATCTAATACAATCTGATGTAATTAACACAATTTGTGATGGGGCTTCTGGATAGGGAAGACCCAGGATGTCAGGAGCTATTACCTCAGGCCTTTGTTTTGTGGCCTCTAGGAAGTTAAAATTTAACCTAGTTAGATTTGAAGGGAGAAGGGGAGGGGAAGCAGCAGATGGAACGAGCTTTCTTGGTCTCTTCAGTCCTGAGACCAGCTAATGAAATTCCACATTTCTCAATTGGTTTGCTTGTCTTCCTATATTGTTGTTCACAAACTCAACTCAAGCTGCAGAAACCTTTACTAACACAAGCAAACAACAGGATTAAATGACATTGCCACGGAAATGAAAGAATAATAGTGAAAAGTAGAGGAGAAAAAAGACAAATGCCATGTGTTATAATGCCCACCTCTTTTCCCTAGTGATGAAGAGACTGAAACAGGAGAATGGCCATGTATTCAAAGACAGGCTAACCTACATAGTGAGTAGGCTGGCCAGAACTCCTAAGTGAGACTATGTCTTTAAATCAAAAAACTAAAATGAAAAACAGAAACAACCAAGGTGACAGAAAGACTACTAAAAAAATTATAGAGCTGAGTGAAAGTTGACTTATGCAAAATGGGATTTATTGAATGATGCTGCAGAAGACGGAAGGCTATGTAGTGGCATCCAGGAGGCAGTGACAAAAACAGATTTAGGAATGGCACCTACTGTGCTACAGCACAACAATGACCTCCTTCCTCCAATACATTTGCAGTTCACTAGAATGAGGACTTTTAAAAGCTCATGGAAATCTTAAATTCATGGCAAACAAGCAGCTTGAAATCCAGGCTTTGGAACATGGCCTTTAGCAGAATTTCATATTTAAATTGAAATAAGAAAAATATAATCCTGCCCTGTTTGATGTCAAATGCACCAAGTTTTATGGCTCACAACATTGAGAAAGGAAGTCACAAACCAAAAGAGGTTCAAAAATTTTCTTAGAAAAAAAGAGAGAAGACTAGCCTTGAATTTCCAGGAGTGGTCTTCAGTGTTTTGTCCACAGACCTATTGTCAGGGGTCATTTATACAGAAAAGCCACAATGTGGGTACAGTGTGGGTCTCAGACTACATTCAATCTATAAACTTATGGCTGCTTAACTAATATTATTCATCAGGAGAACAAGTCAGCCAGAAAAGGTACGTGGGAAGAGCCAAGGCATTTTGTGGGAACAATAGTCCAGTTGTTCTGGTCATTGATTATGGTAATTGATGCCCATCTGAACTTTCTGGAGGAGGTGGTGGTAATTGTAGTACATTTCAAGCTGTTGTTTCTCTCTTCAGGAGCATGTAGACCTGGTCACTTCATCTTCACCTTCAGGTCTGGCTTTCTTCAACTGTGCCTGTAGCAGTGATTGTTGTATTAGTTTTTTGCATTGACTCTTGAAGGTTCCAGTTCCTCTATGATTGTATATCAATTTCTGTCTACATTGACATCCTTTGCTAAAATCACAATAGTATTTGAATGGATAAAGTGATGTTAATACATTTAAAATATTCATTAATACAGGCCAGGGCTTTAAGCTCAGCAGGCAGAAACATCTGCCTGGAAAGTGCTAGGTTGTAACTTTGATCACTGGTACCTATAAACAAAAGTAATTTAAACTGCAAGGAAAGAAAATCATTTCATTTGTGTGTTAGTGCCGCCGCCGCGGGGAAAGAGACCCCAAGGACTCAACTCTTGGAGAGGGAAAAAAAGTTTATTTCCATGCGCATGGGGTCCTCCAGGCAAACGAGTGCGGAGGGCCCCGAGGGGAATTTGTGCAGGGTTTTTAAGGGCACAGGCGGGAAGCAAGCAGGTTTACAGAAGCAGATCGCATTGGTTAATTTTGAACGGCGCAGGACTTTGGCAGATGCTGATTCAAGGGGTCTGGGGCTGAGTAACCATGGAGACTGAGGGTCCTGGTCTGATCTCAGAGTGCCAGGTATAACTCGGTCTCATTTGAACAGCACATTCCTTTACTTATCTTTTCCTTTACAGAACACAGAACATCTTGTGGTTAATGACTAGCAAATGCATTCCTTCCTGTCCTGCTCCTATATCTCAAGGAGGAATTAGGGAGTGAGACATTCCTTACAGCTCTGTTCTATAGCTCGGGGGGGGGTGTTACATCACAAACTGGGAGTCGATTCTCTCATTCCCCCCTTTTTCTTGCAAATGACATTTAATCTTAAAGGTCCTGTATGGGTAAGGGATCATATTGTTGACGTAGCACCATAACTTTTACTTGAGAAATCTGGGCCCTCACAAACCGGGTTACTCGGTTAATGAGGCAAGGGGCTATAGCTATGACTATAATGAATCCGGCCAGGGGTCCCAATAAAGGGAGAATATAGGGCAGGATTGATTCCCAGAAAGAGAACACTTTGGCTTCACTTGAAGGGGGCCCTCGAGATCTGATTCTCTCTCTCTCAACTTTTTTATTGCATCCTTTACAATCCCAGTATGATCAGTGTAAAAACAACATTTTTTTCTAAGTGCGGCGCAGAGACCCCCTTCTTTTAAAAACAAAAAGATCTAAGCGTCTTCTGTTTTGTAACACTACTTCAGATAGAGACAAGAGAGATTGTTGTAATGCAGTTATAGATGTCTCTAGGGCCTGTAGATCCTGGTTTACAACTGCAAGGAGGTGCTGGCGGGACTGGTGCCCAGTAATGAGGGCTGCAGTACCAGTTCCTATCCCCCCTGCCACACCTATCCCTAATAAGACTGCCAGGGTCAGGGAGACAGGTTCCCGTTTATATCGACCTTTCATGAGGGGGAGCATGTCAGGAGGGAGATATTTAATGCGTGGCATAAGGTCTATGAGGATGCAGGAGCTGTCCCCTGCAAGGAGTACATTTGTGGAAACACAAGGGGTGAGCCCTGTAGTACATAACCAGAATGCCCCGGTGGGAGGGATGAGGTACTGGTTTCTGGGGAAGGAACGGGTGTGTGTGAGGCAGCGATGGCGTAGGTCTGCCGGCCAATTATCAAGTGTCCCTATACAGGTTCCTCGGCTAGCGAGGCCGGGTAAAGGAAGGGTGTGGAACACGTGATAACAATCGCACTGGTCGGAATTGGGGGTCAGCGTATAGGAATCATTTAGAGCAGTCCCCTCATAATATGGAGGGTTAGCACTTAGACATAACCAACAAGCTTGGGCCAGGTCTGGATGGGTAAGATTAAGGGCTTTATGAGCCCCAAGTATAAGGCTGAGAAGAGAGCTCACGGTTGGAGGGACGAGTCCCGACTCAGGAGGATTAGTTAAATCCCCGGAGGGGGTGCGAGGTGAGGTCATGTGTTCTTGATTTTGGGTAGCCTTGGGCCCCGGGGATAAAAGTCTTTTAGCAGTTGTTGGGGCCAGTGGTGGCGGGGACGTCCTTGTTTCCGGTTTTAATTCCTTTTTGATAAACAAATATCCCCCTGAGTCTTTTTCACTTTGATAATATCTAAACCCCCAAGTATTTCCTGTGATCCATGAAGGCTCTTGGGGGGTGAGGACCGGCATCCCAAGCCCCACCATAACAAGTGGGGGGGCTTTGGACGAGCTCCAGTCAACCTTGAAAGACTAATGTGTTGGCCCCTTATGGTGGGTGTCCACGCAGTGGCCACCATCTCACATCCCCAGTAAGCACAGTAGTACTCTCCTGGGGAGTTACAATAGGTTCTCCCCTCCACTGAAATTGGGCATAGGTAAACACCCTGAGATGGATCTATACAGGGGGCTCCCATACAAAGATCTTTAACAATTGTTTTTTTTTTTTTTTTTTTTTTTTGCTTACAGGGGGACTAAAGCCGCCGTGCAAGGTCGGCATCAATGTTATTAAAATCAGAACAAGCAAGCTAAAACAGTTCCTGACCAGCATAATCTAACTATGTTTTAGTCAATTTTTAGCTTTAAGGGTTACCAGTCTGTTGTGTAGTCCACTGAGTATGTCCCTCGTTGTCTGCTGTTTCCAGTGGCTTTACATGAGTGTAGTGAATCCACGCAGTTTTTCCTGCTACCTTGATGGCAGTGGGGGTACTGAGCATCACGGTGAAATGTCCTTCCCAGTGGGGTTTGAGGGAGTCATGGTGATGACATCGAACCAAGGCTGGAGTCCTTGGGCCCTTGAGAGGCGTCTCTGAAGGCAGGTCCAGGTGTTTTTGTCTAAACAGCTGGTGGATCCAGGCCAACACAGGTTGGAGTGTCTGCAGGGACTTAAGATCTCGATTAGTAATTTTAGCTAATTTGTCTTCTGACAATCTTGGCACCAATGGCGGGGGCCTCCCAAACATGGCTTTAAAGGGGGAAATTTTGGAAACATATGGGGTATATCTAGCTCTTAACAGTGCAAAGGGAAGAAGGCTCATCCAATTATCGCCAGTTTTTGAAAACAGCTTAGCTAAAATGTCCTTGAGACTTTGGTTTATATGTTTTACTTGCCCTGAGCTTTGTGGCTGATAGGCACAGTGGAGTTTTAATTAATCTTTAATGCCTGGGCTAACTTTTGGGTGACTCGGGCTATGAAAGCCAGGCCATTATCGGACCCCATTGATAGTGGGAGGCCAAATCAAGGTATGATCTCATGCGATAGCCTTTTAACTACCACTAAGGCTGACTCAGACTTAGTAGGGAAAGCCTCTACCCAGCCAGTAAAAATATTTATTAATACCAAGAGATAGCAGTGTCCCTGTAAATTAAGTTTTACCATGTCTACGAAGTCTATTTCCCAATGTTCTCCTGGAACAATTTCTTGATGTCGGGTGGTCTCCAACGCAGAGCTCTTGGCTGAGTTGACTAACAAGCACTGTGGGCATCTGGAGCTCGAAGAGGTGGCCAGTTTGTAGAGTTTTGGAATAAAATACTGAGATCTGAACAATTCTGCAAGGTGAAACAGCTCCTGCCCTAGTGCCTCCAGTAACAGTACTTGTTTATCAGGTAACTGGTATTAGCCCCTTGGGGTGGGAGACTTTATTCCAAGTTGAGATGCCAACTGTAGTTCTTTCTTTGTGTAGACTAGTTCTGACAAGGTCAGAGGACTAGTATCAGAGCAGTTACTTTCTTGGTTGACCCCTCTGATGTGGTTGCTATTTTTCATCTCTGGTTGGGTGAGCCTTGTAAGGAATAGCAACCCATTGAGGCAGCCAGACAGCTGCCAGCAAATCTAGAATCTGTGGAGCATTTTTAGATGGCTTCCCCGTATATGTACAGTAGCAAAGGGATGTCTTCAGTAAAAAAATGTTTACCCTCTTTTCCGTGGCTAGTTTTAGCCTCTCAGTCAAAGCAACAAGCTCCGCCTTTTGGGCAGAAGTGCCAGACTCTACCCGCTTAACCCAGAGTACCTCCTTTTCGGCGGTCACTGTTGCCCCGGCCACTCATTTGCCGTTTTGGATGAAGCTGCTTTCATCGAACAGTTGTCGGCATTTCCCAAAAGCTGGTCAGTAAGATCAGCCTGTAGGTTCTGCTGCAGTTCGAGGATGTCAGCGCACTCATGGAGAGAGGTGTCCTTTGTTCCTCCGGATCATCATCAGGCATAAGGGTGGCTGGGTTTAAAGCTGAAGAAGTCTTGAATATCATTAACTCTGGGTCTAGAAGCAGGGCTTGACAGTAGAATTCTGGCATTTGAGAGCCTTTTTTTAGGAGGGGTTTTGATAAGAGTCTCTAAATTGTGAGAGGTTACCACAGAAATCACTTGCCCAAAGCGTGTTTCTTCGCTTCCTTAAGTAACATTGTCACAGTAGCTAGTATTTTAAGGCAGGGGGCCATACTCCTGTTACTGGATCAAGTCTTTTGGAGAGGTAGGCTATAGGCCTCTTTCAAGGGCCAATGTCCTGAGTTAGGACTCCTTTGGCAATGTCCCTGAGTTTATCTATGAACAAGATGAAAGGCTTGGTAACGTCAGGGAGTCCCAGGGCTGGGGCCTCTGTCAAGGCCCGCTTGAGCTGCTGGAAGGCCTGTTCACATTCATCAGTCCAGTTCAGCGAATTTTGAGTTTCTCCCTTATGGGTGTCATATAGAGGCAAGCTTTTCAGTAAAATTTAGCCTACAGTATCCAACTGTCTCCAGAAAGTCTCGTCTGTTTTTTTTTTTAAAGTTTTTTTCTTATAACACCTTGGCTATCTTTTTGTAAATTTTTTAGTTCTCAAAGACCTTTTTGTGCTATCTCTATTAACTGGCTGAGGGGCATTTCCTTAAACCTCTCAAACCTTTGTAATTTTTGTCTAACGTGGGGCCGACTGAGTTACAAAGAGAACAACTGGCGATACTGGGAATCCTCCTTACCTCTGGATGTCCAATCAGGGTGGCACAAAAGGAGAACATGGTTTTGGCATTCCGGATCAGAGAGCCGGCTTCATCTGGATGGCACACTGCTTTTTGTCCAAGGGTGTCACGTAGCAGGCCATCATTTTACTAAAATTATATTCTTAACAAAAAGGGCTTTTTCACAGGTAACAAAATTGTGCTGCATAATCTCCCAGATGTTCACAGTACATGCAAGAACTTATATCTTATCTCTAGTATCACCTATAATCTCATTTTAATGGAAACATTTTGCAGCAAAGTACAATCTTATGTATACTTTTACCAAAACTGAACTAATACTGTCAAATTCTGAACACATTTACTTCTTGTCAAACCTGTTATTTGTAGTACTATAAACCAAGACAAATAAAATTCACATCCTCTTGAGCCTTCTACAACTTACAATAATATCTCTCAAACTAAGCTTTAATCTTTTTCCACATTCTGGCATAGCCAGACACCTTTACTTGAAGACCACTCTCTTTGTCCCTCTTTTTACTATTACCAGTCAATTACCTTTTCTCTCACTTCTCAGACAACATCGAAACTCTCAACAAAACCCTTGAAGTCACCTTTTAGTAGTCCAAAACATACTTATTTTATGTCTTTTTACCACATAAAAATGCTGTATTTTAAAAACAAAGCTGTAACTTTTTAACTGGCTCAAATATAGTACCGCCTGGTTTTTACTTGGCCAAGTTGACATGACTCTTAACAACCATATATATATATATATATATATATATATATATATATATATGCACATGTTTATATTTTCATCAGAGAGAAAAGAAAATACTCCTTTTAAAAGGCATGCCGAGGTTGCAAGCAATCAATTGAAGTCTTACATATTAAACAAGGCGCCACAACATTAAAGACACAAACAAAGGGAGCTTCTTGCACAGTTTGGTCAGCTAAAGGAAATAATTTTTCTTATCATGAACCTTTAATCTAATAAGCCATATGGATCCTACAACAGAAATGGGCCACAAGCCCCTAAGTTAGTAACAAGTTTAAACAGGCAACCAAGGAGAGGGCGGAGGAAGGAAGGGTTTTACCCACGGTGGGGGCTCCTCCCTGAGGTCCAGCCATACAAAGATGTAGGTGACCCAGTCGGGGTGGCTCTCTTGTCCAGGGCGGAAGATGATGTTCTTAACTGCTAAGATGAGGGGATGGTGGAAAGTCCCCTCCGGTGGCCAACCCACAGAGAATGTGGGCCACTCAGATGAGCAGAAAGTCCGCCATTTACTTTTTTTAACCTGTAAGGAGAGATTGTGAGCCCTCTCTCGAACCTCCGACCAATGGTCGAGGGTGAGGGACAATAGGGACGATGTTGTTTGCCCCATGGTGTTCTGAAGACAAAGAGTGGTTAGCGTACGCGCGACACAACAAATAACTAATCACAACACCCACAACACACAAGACAAACAGGCCTTCCACCTCACTCTCACGCATCAGTTTCACTCCAAACGAGCCACCTTACAGGGTGTCTCCAGACTGGCCCGGATGAGTCACCTCAGAGGGTGTCTCCGAATTGGCCCGGACGGACCACAGATTGGGAATGAAATTCCCCAGACCGATAGGAAAATCCTATCGCAGACGGTGAGTCACGGAAAACCGTGTGGGGCGTCCCCCGGTCACCAGAGAACAGAGAACAGATAACAAAAACAGGTAACAAAAATTGCCCCTAGATCCGAGCCGTTTGGCTCGGGGCGTAAAATACCGGTAGATTGATCCTCAGAGTAAAAATAAGAAGCGACCGGTCGTACTCACCCACCGCAGAGCCGTTGAGGTCACCTCCTGTGAGGCGTGCTATCTCACCGGGGCCTCCAAGATGTTAGTGCCGCCGCCGCGGGGAAAGAGACCCCAAGGACTCAACTCTTGGTGAGGGAATAAAAGTTTATTTCCATGCGCATGGGGTCCTCCAGGCAAACGAGTGCGGAGGGCCCCGAGGGGAATTTGTGCAGGGTTTTTAAGGGCACAGGCGGGAAGCAAGCAGGTTTACAGAAGCAGATCGCATTGGTTAATTTTGAACGGCGCAGGACTTTGGCAGATGCTGATTCAAGGGGTCTGGGGCTGAGTAACCATGGAGACTGAGGGTCCTGGTCTGATCTCAAAGTGCCAGGTATAACTCGGTCTCGTTTGAACAGCACATTCCTTTACTTTTCTTTTCCTTTACAGAACACAGAACATCTTGTGGTTAATGACTGGCAAATGCATTCCTTCCTGTCCTGCTCCGATATCTCAAGGAGGAATTAGGGAGTGAGACATTCCTTACAGCTCTGTTCTGTAGCTCGGGGGGGGGGTGTTACATCACAAACGGGGAGTCGATTCTCTCATGTGAAAATGTAAGTTTACAAAATTTATAACTAAATATGTCAAGGGCAAATTAAACATTGTTAATAGTCATATTTAGTATCTAAAGTTGTTGGTTCTGGGGATTGAGGTCAGTTATACAAGAAGCTGCCTGGAGAGCACAAGGTCATGAGTTCAATCCCTCATTAAAAAAAAAAAATAAACCTCGCATTTCTCAGTGATGCAGTGCTATGAGCACATTTATTGAAACTGATACTTGTTAATTAATAGGCTTAATGTTTCCTTTGTGGTCTATGAAATACCTGCAGATAACATGGCAATTACAGTAAATGATGTACTGTACCCGACAGGATTGCTATTTTCTGAGTTGTTTTTATTTTTTGTTTTCCCATATACTTGAAAGTTGAAAATGTTGGCTGATGCTAGCTAGAAAAACTGTGATAATCATTTTTTTCAATTTAGTGATATATTTCCCTATATCCATTAAGAACATTTTATTTGCTACAATTACCCCAAGTCAAATTGATAAACAATTCTTAAAGTTAAAGGCAGCTGAGTTAGTTAGAAATACAGGCAACCATACCATGATATAGTGGAATGAAATTCCTGAACTTCTATGTCTGGTATGAGTTTGTGTTCGCTAAAGTGCAAGAATGAATTTTAGGAACAACAGAGTTGAAGAGCAGAATATATTTATTGAGAGATAGAAAGTGAAAGTATTTTGCTCTAAATAGGATATTTTGGAATTGGGAGGTGGAACCAGGGGACTTTTACCTTGAAGTCACTTTCCTCTCCCCTATTCAACCTACCTGTGGCCAGAAAAGAATCTCAATCAGCTACTTGCATATCAGCAATGCCACCTTTAATTAAGCACCACCCAAGTCAAAAACTATATGTATGCCGCCCACATATTTCCAGAAGAAAAAGCCACTGGGGTAGTGGTCATGGGGTTCTCCCCATATTCTTAGAATAAAGGCCATTTTGACTTTGTATTCTCTTTTTTACTACACCAAAAATTCTATCTGAAAGCTTCTATCTGAGAAAAACAGGAGGGATTCTGAGCTTGTAGCAAAAGACTGTGTCTTTTCTAGAGACCTTATGGAATAAAATCATGTGATGAGATAGGTTTAAAGTGGGTTAGATTACTGAGATTACTGAGGAGTTAAATTAGCACAATAGAGAAGCAGAATATCAGAAATATAAACTTGGCCTTTTATTTAAAGAATGTGGAGAGGAGCTCACAGCCACCAAGGGTTTGGCTCCCCCCCCCACTGACTATGGGTTTATGGGGTATATGTGACTTTTGACTGGATGTGGTGCTTGGAGGGGACATTGATGTCATGCTAGGAGCTGATGGGAATTTTCTTTAGGCCCCTGGGAAAGCAAGAGGAAGTTGTATTCAAGGATAAAAGAGGAAGTGGCTATATGAGTAAGCATCCCTGATTTCACATTCTTCTACCTTGAACTACAACCATGAGGTCCTGTAATTGTTTGAAGGGCAAAGCTCTTTCAAGTACATCCTTTGGTTTGAATGAAGAAATCAAAACAAAGAATTTTTGCTATCTGTCTTTCTCCATGGCTGTTGGTAAACCATTCATAAGAAATATTTTGAGTCAATTACTTAATGCATTGTCAATACCATAACCAAAATTACAGATCAGTTCAGTTTCAGAAAAAGAAGCAGCACTTAAAAGCAGGGTTAAAACCTTCAATGCAAGTATTCATGGCATGGTGAGATCAACTATGTGTGATACAAACAATTACTGATTTCTCTGACTTCAAGAAAGAGAAATGTTTATACTGATATTGATATACTGGAATGAATCCCCCGGTCTACTATGTCTGATATTAGGTTTTTTTCCTGTAAAGTCAAAGAATGAATTTTAGGAACAACAGAGATTAAGAGAAGATTATACTTATTCAGAGAAAAAAGCTGCCTGAGAGAGAGAAGGTATCCTGAGCAGGTTGCCAAACACTGTCCATTCTAGGGACCTTTATAGAGTAAAATCATGTGGTGAAGTGAGTTTAAGGTGGGGAAAACTAGGAACTCACAATGCAGATGGGCATAAGATGGGACAGAGTTATGGTAGCCAATAAGATTATAAGTTCAGGTAAAGTTGATTTAATTGGGAACAAAGGGGGAAGGGAGTGACATAGAAAGCAGGCATTCTTAGGCAGCTGTGTCTCTTCCCTTAGGGGTTTGGGAGGGTGACTCCTGAGTTCCTCAGGATAATAGGAACTATTTAGAATGTCAATCTTTAGGATAAGGATACATTTCTTTAAATGGTGACTCCTGACTTCCTCAGAGTGCTAGGGAACTATTTAGACTATCAATCCTTAGGATATGGATGAATTTGCTTATCATTTGTCTTGAGCCTTGGCCCATAGCATGAGGTGTCAGTCTACGCCATAGTTGCAAGGTATCTGGTCTCCTGTATGGGCTCCTTGGGGGACCTAGCCATGTCTCATGCCAATAGTATTTAAATGACTCAGGACCTTGTTAACAGCACTGTTTAGAAAATTGAGTACAGATGTCTTGTGCTCTGGGTGAATGATCTGGGGATGACAGTGTGCAATGTATATACCATTGTTGCCCCCTGATTGACATGTTTTGGAATTTAATTTTAGTTGATGTGTTCTTTTTTCCTTGAAATGAAATGGATTTGAAAATTAAAAGCCTGAGGAAAGCTCTTCAGTACAAACACTCCTCTGTCGAGCTGAGATCACCACTGTAGAAGAATGGCAGCTCCAGAAGTCTCTGCAATACAGTCTATTATTTGGGATCCTCTCTTGCAGAGAGGGGCTCCTTTCTCTGTTTATTCTTGACTCAGAAGGAGGGCAGTAGAGCAGGAGTCAATCAGTGATGAAGGGGCAGGCTATATGAACTGTCCAATCAGGTGGGCCAATGCTGGCTGTGACTTCTGTCTGTTCTGGTGTCTCAGCATGATTTACCTGTTCTGAGTACAATAGTGGTAGCAAAATGCTTGCTGGATCTCATTTAGTACTTTTGATGTCCTGTGGCCTGGTTGGCAAAGAACCTGAGAGATCCTGTAGCCATGGAATGGTGAGGTTGTGGATAGGCGCCCAGAAATAGCGTGGATTGGGCAAAATCAGTTACAAGTGTTTAGGAGTAGTTCCAGTGTCAGGAGCCTCAGGTATTCAGTTAGCTTCAGCTCCTGAGGTCCTCCAGCTTTGGCCATGGGTCATTCACTATTCCTTTTGCCTCTTGCTGTTGGCAAGGGTAATTTGGGGTCCCCAGAACCCTGGCTTCACTATGACAGGAGCAGATTCAAGTATCATCTTTGAAATTCACTGCTAGCCTGTAAGTCCACCATCTTAGTCATTGGGTGGAGCTTGGGAAGACCCTGACTATGATGCTTTTGTAGCTTGTAGAGCAGTAATGATCTAGGTCTATGCTCTCTTTCTGCAGAGTAACAGATCTGGAATGTCCAGAGTTTATTAATGTATGTAATGCAGGGCCTCATAGCCACAATGGCTCAACTTAAACTTGGGCTTTTTTGTATTTATAGTGATCTCCTAAATTTATAGTATGTTCTCCTATTTCCATCCTCATGACAGGTAGTGACAAAGGTCCTGAGAATTCAGAGATATGTAGTACTGTGCCTCAGCAGAGAAAGGCTTCCCAAACAACTGGTGAACTCCTGTGTATTATACAGATCAGTGCAAAATAATTTCTGAACATACTTAATTATTTAGGTGGCACCCTTGTTCACAGACTAGGTTTGTTAGAACAGCCATAGAGTTTTGAAGTCTGAGAAAAATGAAGTAAATATGAAAGTGTTATCAAGGACGGGGTAAAAATTTGTGAAGGACAAATTCCAGAAAGGGCTACTTGTTAAATTCTCATCGAAAAATGCCAAAATTTACACATTTGCATGGTCATATACACGTGATACCCTTCTGAATGGAAAGGAATAGGGGTGTCACCTCTGAATTAAGAGCTGATTTAGTAGCTTGGTTAATAGACAGTTTAAATATGGAAATTCTCTACAATTGACTTATCTAAGTGGTGTAAATGAGAAGCCCTAAATAGAAATTTTGCAGTGATATCGATAGTTAGGCATGAAGGGTTTTCTGCTTAGGATGGATCAGAGGAGTGTGGAAAAGATGTGGAAGAGGCTGACAGGATGCAGGCAGCAAATAGCAGGACATACAACAGAGAGCATCTTCACTGAAAGTCAGGTAGTTCTTAGAGTAAGTGTGAAGTAAAGTTGGGTTCTGATTGCTTCATTGAGGTGATCAACACCAGCTCTGGCAACAATCAGTATTCCACATCCCTGTCAACCCATAATTTTTGTGTTCCATACTTGAGATCTAATTTGATTATCTCTAATTATGCCCCACTGTCATGAAGCTGAAATTTTCAATTCTTTTGTACCAAGGATCAAAAGCATGACCTATGCTTTCCAGGCAGGTGTTCATGACACTGAGCTAAATACGCAACTATGAAAATATTTTCTGTGTAGTATGGATGATATCCACATTGTTTCTGAGAAAGTGTTGAATATTGTTGGAATTTTTCTGTATTGTGTGGCTATAATTTTTTTAAAACTAACCAAAGGTGTGTTATGCAGTCTCTTTTTAAGTTTCACTTTGTCTGTGCGGTGTCTCAATCAGGGTTTTCTATTTTAGACAGCTCTGTAAGTTAGGAAAGCCCCAAATTCAAGGAAGAAATCCTTCACCAGCCTCCCAAGACATATTTATTATATTTGAATTGAAAGTGATCACTTGGTGACAGTGATGTTTAATTTACAGCTTGGGCCTGGTTTCATTTTATATACATAATTTTTAAATACAGCTGTTTTCCACTAACACTTGAGTTATTATTTATATACCATATTTGATGTTATTTATGTTTTGTTTTATGAAACCAAATTCATGTTTCAAAATGCTGCTTAAGTATATTAAGAACAAAGTACTCATTGGCCTAAATGAGATTTGAACAGACATCATCTGTAGTCTATCAAAGTGATTACTGAGATTTTTTATTTAATTTTGAAATTGGTAAAATAGAACAGAACAAGGCAGCTTAAGGTCAACTAAGATCACACAGTGAAATTGGTACACAACTTCACAAGAGGTTACTGGGATAACAGTAATATGTATCACAGTATATTTTGTTATCTTTATCATAGTTATTCTTTAATCACACATATCAAAATGAGATGAAATGCAGAACATTATAGAACTTATCAAAACAGAATATTGAATTGAGCAGTACCATTAATCAGAATAGAGTGAAAAAATAATAAAAATGTTTTCCTTCAAGGAGATAGTAGAAGGAAGTCCCCCTTATTTGCTATGGTCTACTTCCCAGGAGATGCTCAGATTTCTGGTTCCCATTTGCTAATGTGGGGTGACAGGAGAAGAGGGGTAGGGAAGTGGGATGTTTGATTCTAGGTGGTGCATCAGTAGGTTCAGTGTTGCTTACTATGGAGACAGGCTGGTTGTTTGGTTTCACAGCGCCCTAAGTTCCAGCATAGAACGGATCTTAGGAGCTGCTGCTGGTTATCCCTCTGGAAGGGCTGCAGTTTTCCAGACTGCCACCACTGACTACGGAGGGGAGGTGCTTGCTTGGCTTCCAAGGAAATTGATGAGACATTTATCTGCCTCTGTGCTTTGTGGTTGCTGGTGCTGCAAGCTTCTCACTGTGAGCTCTGCTTTAGAGAAAGAGCACAGGGAATCTTGCCATGACTCAGCACAAGAATCAGTGCTCCTATTTGGCTGTTATATTAGCAGTGAGTTGCAATCTAGTATCAAATTTGCTGTCTTCAAAAATGTATATAGACACAAAATTAACGACCAAGGCATAGATTTAAACTTGAACAAATCAGTCTTCATTCAGCTGTTTTGTTTGGCTTTATTTGTTGAGTTTAGTTTTGTTTTACTGAGACAAGCTTTCTGTATGTATATCAGCTGGGTTTGAACACCCTATAGAGCCTAGAATTGGCCTGACCTCACTCATGCCTTCCTGTCTCGCCTTTTGAGTGCTGGGATTATAGATATGCACCACCACACTTTGCTTTTGATTCAGATTTGTAGGAGAGAATTTAAGATATCGCAAACCTGGGGTCTCAAGCTTCCTTTGAGAAATTTATGTATGATCCTTTAGGAGGCGGTGATCTTTGAGGATGTGGCTGTGAACTTCAGCAATGAGGAGTGGAGTTTGCTGAGTCCATCCCAAAAGAACCTCTACAGAGATGTGATGGGTGAAATCTTTAGGAACATGGCTGCAATAGGTAAGGATGAAATCTTTTTTGGCACTCATGCTGTCAGAATATTGTTTGTTGCTCATTAGTGCTGTTTTGTTAAAAAGAATATGAAAATATTTTTAAAAATAGCTCAGACCTGGACACATTATATCATAAATCTAAACAAAATCTATTAATTTGTATGTATTACTAAACTGAGTCCTGGTATTTCTATGTCTACAATTCAGGAGGACTTGGGGATATCCAGGAAGCTGAAAAAGAATGCAAAATTTACTGGAGATACTTAAGGTAATTCACACTCACAAGGAGAGGAATGTTCTTGAGTAATTAGTGAGTCAGCAGAAAAATGACCACCAAAGAAATGAGGCACCATTCAATTTAATGTCAGTAATATTCTCCAAAGATGTATAAGCTAGTGTATATATGAGGGAATTAAATCATGAAAATGTATGACATTGCATATAGATCTGTACGAAAGGCATGCACTTTGAGTTATGACATTCTGCCTTCAGTTTTTCTACCCATATATACATGTGAATACAACACTTTCATTATCTAACAATTGTTAAGATTGCAATAGAATGTGAAATAAAACTGAGTGCTCATGTTTCCAAGCCATGCTCTAGACAATCGGCGATTCTGACTAATATTATTAGTAGGCTGGTGGAATGTTAGTGCACTCATTTTGAATATCAGTATGCAGTTGTCTCTAGAAATTGATCCCCTCATACTTGTCCTGGATATTTTTAAAATCTCAAAATCTGCATAAAATACTGATACATGCTTAGTCATATACAAAGCAGATCAAGTTATGACAGATCAGGCCTTGAAGCTTATCTATCTATCACTGGATTTGTGGAGAAGGAAAATTTTAATAGACTCTCTGGATTTTACATTCTTGTAAACCTAGGACACTAGGGTTTGCAAATCTGTTTGCAGAATGGCAATTTCAAGTTCAAACTTCACAGCTTAATGATCTATGAAAATCTCTTAAAATAGATTTTTAAAAAGCTATAGATTTATGCTAATATCTGTTGCTCATTCCCAGCCCAGAATGGAAAAAATGTGTTATATAATGTCAAAAAATAAATAATATAATGTCATTTGCCATAAGAATTAGATGGGTCTTTCACCCATCAATTCAGTGATATAACTCAGCTATAAAACCTAAAAGGTCACTGGCTTTCTTTTAGAGGAGAAACCAAAATACAAAATGTGGAAAGAAATGAAACAGAGTTGTTAGAGAAAAGTAAGACTGACCAGATGGAAAAGGGAACTACAAATTAAGGACAGAAGGAAGATTGTGATCGGGAAACATATGAGAATAATCTGCATGTGATACATATATGTACCCATTCCCAAAGTGAAGGTAAAGATTATGCATTTCAAACTACCAACTTTTAAGATTTCCAAATGTGTACCAGTCTTTTGGGAATGGTTGTTTTCAACATATCTTACAAGGCCATTCTGTTGCTTCTTGGTCAGAATTTCTTAGCAGGCATTAAAAACAGAACTTGATATTAATGCAGTCATTAAACGGAGACCAATTTCACAGTGAATTTTTCTTTTTTTAAATTTAATATAAGGAAAGATTAAATAAGACAAAATAAGTAGAAATAATACTGCATTCAAAGTGAAAAAAAAACAGTAACAAATAGCAAGATAATGATTACGAATGGTGATCATAGAAATAGTCATGAAATACAAAAGTGAAACATATCAAGTGGGGATTCAAACAATGAGACTGCAAACAGATTTGCTCAACTCTCGAAAAAAGCTTAGTAATATGGTTATAAATCCTATGTGTGATTTTTTCTTTCCAGAAATGACAAGCTAGGGAAATCTTATGGACATACATCTTGGAAGCAGTGTAAAGAAGTATTTCTTTGTAATGCAGAAGGTTATGTGAATGTGAAAGAAACAGAAACACACCACGATGTTCAGATCCATGAAAAATATTGCAGTGGAGAGAAACCCTATGTATGTAAGCAATGTGGGAAAGCTTTTACCAGACCTCGACGTTGTAAGGCACATGAAAGAATTCACACTGGAGAGAAACCATATGTATGTAAGCAATGTGGGACAGCTTTTACCAGACCTGAATGTTGTAAGCAACATGAAAGAATTCACACTGGAGATAAACCATATGTATGTAAGCAATGTGGGAAAGCTTTTAACATACGTGCAAGTTATAAGGTTCATGAAAGAATTCACACTGGAGAGAAACCATATGTATGTAAGGAGTGTGGGAAAGCTTTTAACACATGGGGATACTGTAAGCAACATGAAAGAATTCACACTGGAGAGAAACCCTACGTATGTAAGCAATGTGGGAAAGCTTTTAACACACGTGCAAATTGTAAGGTTCATGAAAGAATTCACACTGGAGATAAACCCTATGTATGTAAGCAATGTGGGAAAGCTTTTACCAGACCTGGACATTGTAAGGAACATGAAAGAATTCACACTGGAGAGAAACCATATGTATGTAAGCAATGTGGGAAAGCTTTTAACACACAGACAAACTGTAAAATACATGAAAAAATTCACACTGGAGAGAAACCCTATGTATGTAAGCAATGTGGGAAAGCTTTTACCAGACCTCGATTTTGTAAGGAACATGAAAGAATTCACACTGGAGAGAAACCCTATGTATGTAAGCAATGTGGGAAAGCTTTTACCAGACCTGGATTTTGTAAGGAACATGAAAGAATTCACACTGGAGAGAAACCATATGTATGTAAGCAATGTGGGAAAGCTTTTAACACATGGGGATACTGTAAGCAACATGAAAGAATTCACACTGGAGAGAAACCCTACGTATGTAAGCAATGTGGGAAAGCTTTTAACACACGTGCAAATTGTAAGGTTCATGAAAGAATTCACACTGGAGAGAAACCCTATGTATGTAAGCAATGTGGGAAAGCTTTTACCAGACCTGATCATTGTAAGGAACATGAAAGAATTCACACTGGAGAGAAAACCTATGTATGTAAGCAATGTGGGAAAGCTTTTACCAGACCTGATCGTTGTAAGGAACATGAAAGAATTCACACTGGAGAGAAACTATATGCATGTAAGCAATGTTTGAAAGTTTTTAACACACGTGCACATTGTAAGGTTCATGAAAGAATTCACACTGGAGAGAAACCCTATGTATGTAAGCAATGTGGGAAAGCTTTTACCAGACCTGGACGTTGTAAGGAACATGAAAGAATTCACACTGAAGAGAAACCATATGTATGTAAGCAATGTGGGAAAGCTTTTAACACACGTGCAAATTGTAAGGTTCATGAAAGAATTCACACTGGAGAGAAACCATATGTGTGTAATCAATGTGGGAAAGCTTTTAAAACACAGGGAGATTGTAAGAAACATGAAAGTTCACATTCAATATAAAACCAGTGTATATAGGCATCATGAGAATGGTTTCAGTACAGGTATGTATTGCATAATGCATGAAAATCTTCACACTGGGCAGAAAACTTACATATGTTAGGAATGTGGGAAAGGATTCTCCAGAAATGTTCATTGTCCAATACATTATAAAATTTGCATGGTTGAGAAACCCTGTGTGTATGTGAAGAATGTGGGAAAGCTTTCACCACACATAGATTTTGTAAAAAACATCTATGACTTCACACTGGTGAGAAAGCCTATGTGTATAACAATGTGACAAAGCTTTTACTGCATATAGTCATTGCAAAACACATGAAAGAATTCACACTGGGAAGAAGCACTGGCTATGTAAGCAAGTGGAGACACTTTCAGCAGCCA
Organism: Cavia porcellus; assembly: GCF_034190915.1. Classification (NCBI taxonomy): domain Eukaryota; kingdom Metazoa; phylum Chordata; class Mammalia; order Rodentia; family Caviidae; genus Cavia; species Cavia porcellus. The sequence goes on from NW_026947515.1 coordinate 10,284,181, forward strand.
GATTGTAAGGGAAATACATGAAAAAAACTCACACAAGAGATAAACCCTTTGTGTTATGGGAATACTCTCAGCATACTTGATCATTGTTACATATCTGAAAGAGCTCACTAGGCAGAGATGATATGTGGATTACCAATGTGAGAAATATAGCAATCCATGTTTCTTGTTAAATACATAGAAAAAGCATTACTGTTCAGACAGTTTAGATCTAAGTTTACTTTAAAAATTCCAAGGAGACCTGAAGAAATAATCGATACAGAAGTTAGATGTCAATATTTCTTCACAAATATTCCAGAAATGACAAATCTGTGGTGGGGCTCTCCTTAGGTGCACATGTTGTATGGTTTTCAGTTAATCACTTGTACCTCTCTAGATTTATTAATCTAGATGTTTTTGTGCTTCAACATGGCATCTTGTAATTAAACATGCTAAACTGAAATGGGCTTTTCACTTTCAAGTATGGATAGTGCCTCCATACTTAATATTTTGTCTTTAAAACTTAAATTTTGTATTTTCTGAATTGTAATGTTGTTTATTTAAAGAGAAAAAAAAGTGTAGAAAAATACAGAATATCAGAAAAATAAACCATAAGAAATCACTAGATGATTAGTATTATATTGTCATCTTAGAAATAGTTGTTCAAGTTACAAATTTAAAGCATACAAAGTGATATTCAAATAATGACACTGTCACGGTTCACCTCAATGATCCACCAAAAAGTTATTAATATGCCTATCTGTCCTACACACTTTTTTTTCTTAAAGAGGGTAAGATTAAACATAGCAAAACAGAGCAAAACAGTTCATAAGGAAACAAGTTAAGGAAACACAGATTTCAATGCAAGTCCACTGGAAATGTTCACTGTCTATTTTACTGTCTCTAGTTTTTTTCCAAATAGTTGTTCCCATCCTCACACACATTGAATATATACTGAATATTATAGAACTAATCAAATAATTACAGGATGATGCAAGCTTTTTTGATCTTCAAGACTGATTTGGGGGAAGTCGATAATGACTACCATAATGTCTCATGGTCTTTGTAGTAGCTGTCTTTATCTTTATGTATGCTGAAATGGAACATAAGAGACTAGACTAATATCACTCTGAACAGTGAATAATAGTATCCTGAGAAGGAGAAAGGTGAGGAATTGCCTCAAAAAAGAAGGCAGAGGACATAGTTAAAAGTGTATCAGGATTTAAAAGCTACAGTAGTCTTGTTGCTCTGTATAGTTTGGTTATATTTTGTTCTGGTCTGTCTACTCATATTAGATTTGAGGGCACAGAGAGATAACCCAAAAATAGCAGGTTATACCATGGTAATTATCCTTAATTTCCTATTAACTAAAACTGAATCCCTATATTACTTACATTGTCTTCTATGACTGATCTTCTTTGAAGCTGGATTGTTTCAATGTTATTTGGCCTTGACTGATTTTATTCACATTTGATATGCTTGCTGGTATCAAGTTCAAGAGCAGAGGCAACTACTCTGAAGATGACAAGGTGTAAAAGATATCCATTGGTGGGCTGGGGATTTAGCTCAGTGGCTTAAGGCACCTGCCTGGCAAGTGTGAGGTCATGAGTTTGATCTCCAGAGCCAAAAAAATAAATAAATAAAAGATATCCATTCCAGGTTTGATTATTTGTTTAATTAAAGAGAAGAAAGGAAATAAAAAACAAAGCAGTAAAAGGGTACAAGTAATACAGAATTTCAAGAAAAAATACAGTAAGAAATCACTAGTTAATAGGTTACATATTGTCATTGCTAGGGTTATTTCCAAAAGATGAAAAATATTAACAAAAGATGAGAAATATAAAATAAAAAGTGGCCTTTATTCTGAGAACACGGAGAGAGATGACAGGCACCCCCACCGCTGGCGTCCAGTGATCTCTCTGTCGGACATGTGGCATGGGGGCCTGTAAATAGGCTTGGTTTGGGGTGGAACCTAAGGCGGGCATTAGGGATACATAGGTAGTCCATTGGTCTTAGGTTTGGCGCCCTATGTAAATTTCCATGGGTGGGAAGATGGCATCACAGGCAACTTCCTAGGGGCAGGGGAGATGGGGCTTCCTGCTTCCGGTTGTGGCTTTCCTGGCTACAGTGTCCTATCTGGGCCAAAACCCTTTCAGTCATCTTAGAAACAGTTGTCCAAATTATAAAATTAAAGCATATAAAGTGGGCATTCATACAGTGAGATTGCAGAAGGTTCTGTTCAGTGATCCAACAAAAGCTCAGTAATATGATTTTCCATCCTACACACTCAAGCATGCAGTTATATCCCTTAGACCACCTTCCTTTCCTCTCTTTTTTACAATAACAGTTCCACGTTTTGAGTTTTTTTACTCCCACAGTTCTTATTACATTTTTTTGAAGAGAATAAATCCTAACATGACTAAATAAAACAGAGACAGTTAGAAAAGAAGGATGGGCATAGTACATGATGCAAAAATAGAATATCAAATGATCAAAAATGGTTACCATGGTGCCTCTTGCTATTTTTAAAAAGAGTTGCTATATCATCAGGTATAATAGAATTGATCAAAACCGTACAGGACAAGACCAAAAAAACCTACACTGGAAACCTTGCAAGACTTCAAAAGAAGATAATAGTCAAACTATAATGGGCCATCATAATAAATCTTATGGCCTTCAAAGTGGTTGTCTATACGCTCAAACTTGATATTATCAAGCAAAATAGAATATAGTAAAATCAGACAGAACAAGATGTGGAGAGCAATACTGGGGTTCAAATCAGATTAATAGGAAAACTAATAGTTACTATAATATATCCCGCTATTTTTAAATTTAGTTTTCCCTTAATTTAAAAAAATAAAAAAAGTTTAATTTAAAAAAAGTGTGGAGATTGAGATAAAAGAGGATATTGTAATAGAACAACACTGGTCAGAATGGAACAATTTAAGCATAATTGTGTTTCACTCCCAGATAATCTAACATAATAGTAGTCACCATAGTGCCTCATTCCTTGAATTATTTGAGTATAACTTCGTATACAATAGCATCAAACATATCAAGACAGTGTGAAACCATTCAACAGAATGAAAGAATTACAGGGTATTTAGAACCAGTTAACAGAAAACGAACAATGGTTTCTATATTATCTCCTTGCCTATAAAATTTTTCTTTATACTATCACATATAGTAAAATATAGTAAGATACAACATGTTAAAACCAGTGGAAACAGTTTGTTAGAGAGGGACCATTCTTGCACCACTGAGATTGAGTCCAGTGTTGATCATGTTGGTTAATTTTGAATATGTTGGTGAGATAACATTGCAAACATTTAGCTGAACACTTTTGTTTATGTTTGGTAGGAATATTAGCCAACAGAGTGTTTTCATTTATATTATTTTTAACACATTATTGTCTGGCTTCATTCTCAGGATAACTTTAACTTTGTCACTTAAAAGAAGTTGGTGGTGGGTTTTTCTTCAACTTCATCAAAGAACTGAAAAAAAATCAGTATTTATTCTTTATTATATACTGGATAAAATTCACCATTGCACTTTTTGTATCCCAGCTTTGTTGTTGTTATTAAGAAGCTGTGATTTTTACCCATTGCCTGTGCTCCTTATTGTTCTGTTCATCAGACTATTTCCTTCTGATGCATGTGGCTGGGGACATCAATGGACACCACATATCCATTAAGGGTCACATCTCATTTTACTTATGGATACTTCCATTTATATTGTATCTTCAAACTATCTCTATAATATATAATTTTGTGAGTAACTCCACTCAGTTACTCAGTTTTTAATGCACACTCTTGCAGGGTTTGGTTAATGCTGGAGGAAACTGGGGCTGGTGAGGGCCTGGTCTCTTATTTAAGGCTTCATACCCTGACCTGCCTGCAGTGTCCCCATCTCCTGACCTGCTCCCTGTAAACACCTGTCATGCTCCATAACTATGGTGAGTCCACATGTGGCAGTTCAGATCTGCACCTGGGTGGAAAACATTCAGTTATGTTGGGCTCTGTAACAGACTGACCTCGTACAGAGCTCCCCTGAGTGAGAGATGGGGCCTCAGGCATGTAGAGAAGAGCTCTGGAACCATTCCAGCTCTCTCCTGTGCAGCTTACAGTGTGTGATGCTTTCCTGAGAACTTACTGATGGATGAGGAGGCCTGCACCAGGCCATTTTAAGCCATGGTGTCCTACACCTCTGCCTGGACCATCTCTCTGACTTTAGATCTCCACATAGATCTGAGCAGACTCAGTCTTCCTCTACCAGGCTCTAACTCTATGCTGAGGTTTCAGGTGAAAAATCTGAGATCCTCAAATTAATCTTATATATATTTAACCTGAAAATTCCACTTCTAAGAGTCATTATAAAAATGAGATTGACAGACACTGCATTCTCTTCTTAATCAGTTAAGATGTGGACTTTTAGAAACCATGAATGTTCCACAGCACAGCTGCTGTGTTAATTATAAATTACAGCCACTGAAAATGCTGAAAGAGGGCCATGTCCTAGGCCATGTCCCTGATCTTTCCTGAGATTGAAGAGAGCTTGTGTCCTGGCTCTCCACCCAGCAGTGAAGAGACACAGGCCTGCACAGCAGGTGAGGACAGGAGAGAGGAGCTGGTCAGTGGCAGACCTCTCATCCTGGGAGGGATGCCTTTTTGGTTGTTCTATTTTATTTTCCATTCCATTATTTATAGTGTTCCACTCAATATTACTTCTCTTCTGTTCAATTCACTTAAGAATAAATAGTTGGTATTTTCTTGAATAGGTGAGTGGATTTGGATGACTTAATATTCTTTTATATGTAATGTAGGATACGCATATAGAAGAACATTAAAGCTTCACTTTATAATTATATAAAATAAGGAGTCTTTTTATTCAGAAAGGCAACACATCATTCATGACTAACTTTTAAACCCCCAACACATGAAGCCATGCAAATCCCGCTGTGGTGGGTGTCCTGCGCTCCCTACCTGAGAAGTCACTGTGCTCATCTGTGTCTGGTAGAGGACACCCAGAATCTTCTTCAGAGTCTCTTTTTCCAGCAGGGAGGACGTGAATCTTCCTGTGCTGAGGTCAAGCAGGGAGTGTGCAGCATGCAGAGGAGCCAGCACCTCCTGAATTACACACACTTCCACCACTGCATCCATGGTGCAGCCCTGCAGGGCCAATAAGGCAGAGCCATGAGGCTGCACCAAATACTCTGCCACCTCAGCCCCAGGGGCCTCAACTCATGGGTCCTGGCCTCAGCCTCCACCAGGCTCCAGGCTCTGCTATGGATTAGACATTCATAGTGGGCCAGACACACCATCAGTGCCTTGGGGCAAAGTCCATTTTCCACAGTGACCCTTCCATTCTGCAAATTTTGATCCTTTCCTTTCTAAATGAGGCTGAGGCATTGGAGACAAAACCCCACACATTGGCATTATTTTTGTTTTTCTGTCTTTTCCTCCTCCTCCTCCTCCTCCTCCTCCTCCTCCTCCTCCTCCACCTGCTCCTACTATTTCTTCTTCTTCTTCTTCTTCTTCTTCTTCTTCTTCTTCTTCTTCTTCTTCTTCTTCTTCTTCTTCTTCTTCTTCTTTCTTCTTCTTCTTCCTCTTCCTCTTCGTCTTCATCTTTGTCTTCTTCTTGGTTTCTTTGTTGCTTTAAATACATATTTAGAGGTGCATTTTGCCAAAAAACTTTCCTTGTCTTTTCACACCCCAGTTAACTGAAGTTTTTACAGATTTTTGCTGCAGTTCACACCCTATGTGTTTGAACACTCAGAATCCATTCTGCAGCTTAGTAGAATGAGTGAAGCAAAGCAGAAACTGAACTTGGGGATGTTACTGTGCCTTCCAACACTCCGACTCATATCTTTTTCCCTCAATAATATGGGCTTCAGTAGCAGCTGAGTCTGCCACAGACAAAATGAGTTTCCTGCATGTATATCACACAATCTCAATTCCTCTCAAGCACATTGTATCAGGTTTCTTATGGCCAAACTTGAAGAATTATTTCCAGTACATGAGAGGCTGCCACTGGTCCTGAAATCATGATGGAACTTTTTAAACACATAGTCTGATCTACACATAGTCTGGGGACAGAAGCTAAGTGAGGCAGAGATGGCTGTCACAGATACAAACACCTCAAAATTGTCAATCAACAGCAGTAACAAGGGGGAACCAAGTTGCTGAGCTTTCATAATTGGGTGATGGAATCATGTGGTGGATTGTGCCCTGGGTTTAGTGAGGCACTTCAGTACATCTAGGTTACTGCCTCGATCCCCCTTCCTTCAGTGCAACACAAACAGAAAGTCATGCACATGCATCATTTATTTGCAATTTTTCTATTGCAGTTACAAATCCTTTATTCCTGAGAGTCTACATCTCTGCCATAGCAGACCCACCAAGGGGCATTACCATCATGTCTTGTAAAGGATCAGTTTATTTATACAAAATGCAGAGTGGTGTTCTCAGACTTGATGTTCCAGACTTGTGCATTTTCAGTCACTTCTTGAAGGGAAGCTAAACGATTTAGTTTGAGTACACTTCAAGTGTGTTGCTGTGCTTCAGTGTGACATCCTTGCTGCCAGACCTGATGAAGGCAATAAATAGAATCTGTGGGAGGTTTAGATCCAGAGGAACACACTTTGCACAGCTGTGTCAGGCAGGGCTGCCCCTCACCTGGCCACCCAGGCATCCAAATGCCCTTTCCCAGTGCTGTCCCTGGCTTTGGGAGGCACTGGATTGCTGTGGAAATGCCCAGTGCACTGGCTGGCCCAGGGAAAACATTTTCATGCCATGAGTTTGTCATCCTTAATCCTGAAGCTCTGTGGCCCTGGGGCCAGGGCAAGTTTCCCCCCAGCTGCAGTGAACAGCATCCTCCAGACAACTCTTCTGTGCACACTCTACGTGGAGGCTAGCAAGGGTCCCAGTTCATTCCTGCTTCAAAGAGTAATGTGAGTCAAACTCTTGAATATTTGTGCAGCATTCTGTGTGGGAGAAAACTCTATTCTTAGTCCTAGGAGTTCTAGGGAAGGCTGTTTAGAGCTTGGATGGGAGCTACGAGATTGGGCTGTGCTCTGCCCCCCATGTCTTTCCCATTGTTGTTCAGCATCTGCCTTAAAATGTGTCATTGGTTGGGGAAACAGCACATTTCAGGGATGTGTGCCTGCATGTATCAGGTTTAGGAGGCTCAGTGTTTTGTGTGCTTGTTGGCCCTGGTGATTCCCTTTGAGTTAGAAGAATTTATCATTTCCCTCACAAAATGGACTCATGAGACCTCTTTCATACTTCTAATAAAAAACATCTATCTGATTACTGGTTGTAAAGAAAGGTTTTCTGTTGTGATTTTTGCATTATTGTCATTTTTCAAATGCAATTAATCAGCCCTTTGTAGCTCCCTTTATATCACTGAAATCATGGAAAACATTTTCCGACATGAAAAGATGAGTACATACACAATGGTCTCTATATTTTCCCTATAGACTTTGTCTATCTGTGGTTTTCTCTTCTGTCAAACAGCAATAGCATCCAGCCTCCTCCAGGAATGTTTGTCCAAACAGAATCTGATGCACTGATATGAAAAACCCAGGTTAGTAAATCACAGTGAGAGAAAGGTCAGCGGTGGGTGGGGACTAGCAGGAGAGATCAGGGATATGGATGGGTCCAATACTGAGCAGAAAGCTGGAACTAGACAGATGTACAGGTTTAGATTGTGCCGATTGACAATGTGCTTACCTGTGACTCAACTGAACATGTGGAAACTAATGAAATCTTAACTTAAAATTAAATTATCTTAGAATTTAATGTTTCAAAGAACTATAGTTTTAAGATTAGAAATGAAAACTGAGAAAAATAGAAGAGGCAAAGTGAACGGGAAATGAAGGGCTGGTACTTTGCAAGACTTGAGCCCTAAGTGGAGCTGAGGACCCCTGCCATGGAGCCAGTGACAGACATGCCTTGGAATTCCACCAGACTGGGTATCTGACCTTGATTTTCAGATTGATCCCAGAGCTGGTTAGGTCATTGGAGGTGAGGCTAGCACAAGATCTATAAGTGGACCTTGAGCTCAGTCCGGTATCAGCCCTGTGTTAGAAAAATCCCCAACTGTCCTTGCTCCTTGAAAGCCCCATAGCCTCCCAGGGCCTGTCAGAGACAGCTCGGTGCACTAATGCACCCCAGGAAAACTTCCTATTTTGCCTCACTCCACTCACTTCTGCATACCTCTGTGTTTCAGGAGGCCCCATGTCTGACAGTACTTCTCCCTCTAAAGTGTCCCATGTCCTCCTCAGAAACCAACAGACCCAGGCCAATTCCTTCTCACTGTAGTTCTCATTTTCAGTGAGCTAGGCTTGGCCCAACTCAATCAGATTTCGTTGGGCTGGTTGTCCCACCTTCCTCAGCAGCACCTGCCAGGAGCCAAGAAGGGAAACTCTGATCCTGAGGAGGACAGTTGTAAGCAGCACTACAGGTCTGGCCTCGCTCCCAAAGTGCCCTCCCAGTGTATCCTGTGCACTAACCATAATCAGCCCTCACTTGATGACAGAGTTCCCTAGATAGTGCTGTGACTACCTGTCCTCCACTCTTCAGGAAGCCTGAAATGCAACTCCCTTTATCCCCCTTGTGGCATATTGCCTCTGTGAGAAAGAGAGTGCAGTCTGCAGTGTTACTTTAATCATGGGGGCTCAACAGGGTGCTGCTCTATAACTATCTGAAAAGTGAGTGGACAGTGGGAGTGCTCCCTGCCTGCCTTTCCTCCACCTTCAGTTGATATATGGATGCATCGCCCCACTCTGTGTGCCTTCACTTGTCTCTCCTTCCCCTATTTTATGTCCATGAGTACAGAGGCCAAGAATTAGGGACACTCACAGTAAGGTGGGTGGTACCTGGTCAGTTCTCCAGGGTGACTGTGTGGCCTTCACAATATGGAAGCACAAGAGACCAGCTTTTGCATCTGCTCAGGTCATTGCATCATGGTCAATGCCTGATACATTGATGATTTAAGGCACCCACCAGCTCCCTCCATGACGTTTGTGTGGAACTGGGTCATCTGGCATCACCCAGAGATTCTTGCTCTGGATACCATGGTAGCACATGGAATGACTGCCCACTGTCCTTCAGAGTGAAGACAACTGCTCCACCCAAGTGATGGATCCTTGGCAAGAGGCAAAGCTTTCCCATGGAAAAGGAAAAACCACAATGAATCCAAGGTCCCCGGTATGAGCAGACCTAGTTTTAGACCCACTCCTCCTTCCTACTTCCCTTGTCAACTTAGACAAGACACCATGCCTCTCAGTTCCTTTCCAGTGTGTCCCCCAGAACTATGGCATCTACTTCCTAGGGACATCATCAGAGGTGAGAGATGACACTTTTAAACCTTGTGGTCTGGTGTCATGTGTACACAGTATACAGAATTAGAGGTCACTTCCATGAAGGGGTGGAAGGGAGGTGAACACAGTGCACACAGGCCTGGTTCCTGCTGTATGGTGGTGGAGATTACACTCACCTCCTGGACATGTTTCCCTGGTGGCATCATGAGGGGCAGAAGTTCATTAGATCAGCCATCATTATGTTCCCTAAGCATCTCAATTTCTTCTATGTACTGGTGTTGTGGCCTCAAGTCAGGACTTCACACAGGCTAAGAAAGCACTATGGATGCAGATGCACCCTCAAAACCTACCAGCACTGTGGCTACATTTGTGAGTCACCACACCATGGCAAGGGTGCTCAACTGCTGACAGCTAACCTTCTGATGTCCACCTCCTGAGTAGCTCATTCCTTGAGCGTGGTTTGTTCTGGTTTGTGTTAGCCAGGCTGAAATTGAGCCCAGGTCCTCAGACATGGTAGGCAAGTGCTCTGTCTTGAGCTCTCTCCCCAATTCCTTACTTGTTCTTAATAACACAACATGGCAGATGTAATTTGGATGTGACTATCAAGGTTCACTCATAAAATGACTGTGACCAACCTCCTGCTCTCTCCCTTCTCTGTTCTTCCTTCCTTCCTCTCTGTTTCTTTCTGTCTTCCTCTCTAAATCTCTGACTATCTCTGCATTTTCCCTGAGGAGAGGCTGACTCTTTGCAGAGAAAAAGGTTAACAGACAGAGGAGACATTAGTCCTCCAACCTAACTGAATTCCTGCCTGTCAGCAAGAGAGAGAGAGCCTAAGAACAGATTCTGCTACAGCAGTGTTTCCACTGAGCCTGCATCCTGGTCAGGAGAAAATATGGTGGATCCTGCAGCAGCACCTCCTGAATTCCTGACCCATAGAACCTGAGAGAACTGAAGTTTACATGTTGTACCTAAATTTGCAGCCATGCAATCATCAGTGGTCACTGGTGCGCTATAGCAGATGTGAGGTTCTTCCCCACCCCTGTCCCTCGCTCACTCCTCCCCTCCCTTATTCTCACTAGGCCTTCTGTTCTCCCTTCTCTTCTCTTTCTTGACTAAAAAAAATTGACTTTGAATCTCTAAATGGTTGGTCCTCTATTCTGCCACACAGACTCAACTCTGTACAGCATTAGGGCCTGCATCATTCTGGTTTAGGAATCAGTTCCATCTCAGTGAGGCTGTTCAGATGCCCCCAGGTAGTGAGCTTTACCTCTGTGTGCCCTTGCTTTATTGGGATATAGCTCTGGGTCTTCTCTTCCACTACATTCTGCAGTGATTTGTCCCTCTCCTCCAACCTTCCAGCTTCTGGGTGGCTAGTGACATATTGTCCTGTTCTGTGTTGGTGCCAGCCTAGTTCAGCCCAGGAATAAGGTGAGAATTTGAGGCATGTAGATTGAATGAATCATATCACTTTTCCTTTGAGCTACCCAGTGGGTGCCCATGGCATCACTGTGTGTTCGTGTGTGTGTGTGTGTGTGTGTGTGTGTGTGTATGTGTGTGTGTGTGCATGTGTGTGTATATCCCTTGGGATGCTGCTTGAAATCAGTCCTATATGTTTAGGCTCAGGTCCCAGGAGCTTGGGGGCTGCTTTTCTAATGTCTATGGGAGTGGGATGGGTCCTGTGCTAAGAGGTTTTTCTCTTTTGGACTTCTCCCCCATCCTCTTTACTCTGCCCATGTCCTGTGCCTTGGGCCTGGCATTGTCACTCTCTGGGCACTGGTTGTGAAATGTCCATTGGGAATGAAATAACACACATAGTCCTTTACTGTGGAGATTCTAGCATGCTTCGGGGTGAGGCACTAGAGTGTCACGTGGGGTTTTCTTCACCTGGGCACTGTCCCCATCTACACATGCCTGTAATTTGATACCATCCCTCCTAAGGCCATCATCTTTGGGTTACCTCACGTTGTCATTGTCACATGCAGTCCTTTGGGCAGGGCAAGGCCTGGACTTAGAACTCACCACTCACTGTCACTGATGCCTTGCCCCAAGCCTATGACACATTATAGGCCTAATTGGTTCAAAGACCATGGGAAAACTTTCTACCATCCATCGAATTCAGGACCTACACCTTAGCTCATACTGGGGCACCCACGTGCTCAGCTATTTCTTTGTGGGAAACCTAGTAGCTGCTGAATCAGTTATCTAAACTCTCCTGCTGCCCAGCCCCGAATGGCAGCACAGTGCAGCCAGGACTTGGGTGAATAACTTCAGCCTGGAGCATTTATAGCATGGAGCAACCAATCAGCTGGCCTCTGTGAAGGCTGCAGGGGTTTACACCATGACACAGCAGATCTGTGATTGAAGACCGCACCCCAGCCACTGAGGAGTCATGGAGAGTTCTTGGGTCCCCACCATCTACCCCAGCCTGGCCAGGAGCCTGATGGATTCGAGTTCTGGGCTGGTTTTTACTACCTGGAGCTTGATGCCTCTGCTGTTTCCCAGTGCTCATTTCCCCAGCTTGTTTGCCTCACTGACCATTGTGTTTCTTTTCTTATGAACACAGCCCATTCTTAATTGGGCTGTGTTCATTTGTTTTGTTCTTTGAACTACTGGGTAAGAACTAAAACTTATAGGTGGTTACATGCTGAGACTGACTTTCTGTAAATTTACTCTGTCCAGAGAAGAGGACGTGGGCAGCCATATTCATGACATTTCATGGAGATAAACCACAGGGGAATTCAATGGACATGCTGCCTGTGACACTGCACTTTCTATACTGGGTTATAGACTTTCCTTGGAACACACAGTGCCTCATATTTTAATGGTTGTATTACAACTACAATACTTTACTTTTGTGATTGTTTTCATGTTAAGCACTCATAAATTAAAATTAATAATTTATCATTGGAAATATCTAAAGAATAAACATGGGTGTGACACTCCCATGGTGCTGCTCTGTAACAGAATAAAGTGTGTTAGTCTCTTTCGTATGAAATGGATAGGAAATGACCTACACGTAATTAAACATGGAGCAGTTTTGATGTGTATATGGCTATAAAGCCAGGAACATAATTAACAAAACAAAGAATCATAAGAATTACAAAAAATTCCTGAATTATTTTTGTATGCCCTGCCAAGAATACATGCATGACAAATTAATGCAATCTGTCTGGATTTTCCCTTCTCAGACAAGGTGAGATTAAACAGTTACTTACAGCAGGGTAAGGCAGAGTAGAAACACAACTGCAGTGATATGGAAAAGGTAGGAAAGGTAAATTACAAGGACATAGGATGAGTGGTGACCAGGATATAGTAGGAAGCAAAATAAAAGAATATATATTGTCGTAGTGAGTTAATGAAAATGTTCTGCAAGAGGACACTGGTGAAGGTTTCACAATATGGAGAATGCACTAAATCGTACCAAACTCATCAACTGAAACAAGAATAAACGCTTAAATTTCATTTACAATAATTCTATGACTCACATCCCAGAATAGATTAATAATAAATAGAATGATATGTAAATCTGGAAGAGAGGGGAATGGCAGGTGTGGGTCAAGAGCTGCCTGAAGGTAGAGGTAAAGAGATGACTCCTGCTGTTGAGCCACCAGGAGATCCAGCTCTGCAGCTGGTGAAAAAAGAAAAACATGTGCCTGCTCTTGCTGTGAGGCCACAGTTGGTGAGGGAGCTGTAGGTGGAGCTGGCATGAGCACTGCGGGTGCAAATTCAGCATGCACTGGAATTGCCTCTGCAGTTGCAGGGGAAGGAAACATCACTGACTTTCCAGGGACTTCTCAGGGCCAAACCTTCCCACTGCCTGTCAGAGGCAGCTGTGTGCATGAATACAGCCCAATGAAAGCCTCCCAGACTGCATTCCCACACTGACTGCTGAGGGGATCATGTTCCTGTGTCTCCCATCATCTGGGCACATTGCTGGGTTCCCTAGCACATTCCTCCTCTCAGAGCCACAACCCACATTCCAGAGCTCCTTACCCTGTGACTTAAGCACCAGGGACTTAGGAGGCTCAAACTGGTCCATGAGAAGCTTGGCCTGGGACGCCACCTTGGAGTTCAGCTCCAGTGAGGATTCAAGGACAGGAGATGCAGACCTGGAGCAAACAGGGAGGTAACAAAGCAAGAGGTCTGGCCTCTCTTCTAACACTACCTATACAGGTTACCTTAGGGAGAGGCACATGGGCCTCTAGCCCATCAAGTTCAGTGTCTACTCCCACCTTCTCCCAACTACAGTGTGGCAGTGCGGGCCTTGAGATCCCTGAGAGGCTGACAGAATGCTCCATTGGAGGCAGTCCTTGCTTATGGGTATGACACCACTCCCTTCTTTAGGGAAACATGAAAGTTTCTCCCTGCCCTTCCCCACTGCAGGTCAGCTCAACAAAGGCAAAGACTGATATCTGCCATGTCTTTGCACTCAAAGGCTCAGGGCTGGTGCTCCATGAATATCTGAGAAGTGAGGAGTCATCAATATCTATCCCGACTTTCTGCAGTGTCTAGGTCAGGCAAAGATGTGCCCAGTTTTCTTGGTCTCTGTAGAACTCCTCCTTACTTGGTCTGTAACCACTTCTAAGGTTGGCCTTGGACACAGAAAGACTTCCTTGATGTGAACAATATCTGTTCTGCTGCCAATTCTGACGCTGTGGCCTTCAAAGAACATCAAAACTCAAAAGGGCAGTGGTTGCACCTGTTCTGCTTACAAGATCATGGACAATACTTAGAAAAGTATCTTCACACAGGGTGTCTTCATGTGTAATTTGGCTTGATGACACCCACCCACTTTCCAGTGATACCTGTGGGCCATGGACACTTTGTCATTCCTAAGAATTCCTGCCCTGAGCATACCTTGAAACCCCTAGAATGACTCTCTAATCTCCTTTCCAAAGAACAGAACAGTTTTCCCCATGTGTGTGTGTCAGTGAGGTGGGTGGAAGGTCATCCCTGGGAATCAGGACAGCCTCCTTAGCAGGTCTTTATGGGGCCAAGGCCACAGCTAATCCCTTGCCATGGAGTCCCCATTACATCCTCAGTGACCCTGCACTCTGGATCCATTCAGCACAACACAGTTCAGTGTTGTAAACCGAGACTGAGGTGCTTGCACATGGCCAGGACTTGAATACACAGGGGGCCAAGTCTCATGGGGATGCTCAGGTAAGAATTTAACTTCCCTGTGTCTGAACTAGTCATGGACTCATTGTCTCTGAGTGGCTGGTGGTTGAGTCTAGGGTTATGTGTTCTGTGCTTCCTCTTGTCTCTGTGTGCCTCTGGGCACCTCTGTGTGCCAATGAGTACTGGCCTGAGATGCTGACAGCTGGTTGTTTCCAGTTGAGCTTCCTGAAGCCTCTGGAACAAGTGAACCATCCTCTCTATATGTTCCCACGTGTTCCCTGACACGGGGTCTTGATGCTGGGGCCACTAGCCCTGGGAAAGCAGCGTAGCATGTTCCTTATTCACTCTTTCAAGCCAGCCATCTATGAAGGCCAACTATCACCAGACCACAGTGCATGGTGACCAGAGTATTCAGAGTTCTGTTTGGACTTACCACCAAGGAAGTGAGGTCATATGCTGCGGTCCACAGTTGAAGCTCCCCCTCTGATGCCTCCTTTGTTTTTATTGTGAGCTAATCTGTGTCCTCCTTAGAAACAGCAAGTTAAAAAACTAGCAAAATATGTGTGTTATTAGACTTTTCCCTCCAAAAGAACCTTTCTCGTGAGGATGAGGTGCACAGTTTCTTCATTTAGAGATTTCTCAAATTTTATTTTGATGGTCTTTTCTGAACTTATGTTAGTTTCATTTCATTATCACTAAGGAACATGGAGATGTTCCCATAATGCCCATAATAATTTTACTTGAAGGATATGAAATGTTTCATGTTATAACACCCATGTGTCCAGGAAAGGAGGATTCATAGCAAGTTTCACTCACGTTTACTTCAACCACACCCTGTAGTGCTCCATACTCTGACCTACTTTGAGGAGGGAAAGCAGGTGGTGAGGGCAAGGGGAGGCTTTGCAAGGCCGTGGACATCATAACCCTGTGCTGATGAGGAACCATGGGCATCCCTCCTGAGGAATTTGTCTCCACATACTGCAGCTTATTGGTAGTGCAGCCAACACACTCTCATGGTGCTGAACCAGCAAGCTTCAACTTGTTCATGCATCTGTTACCCATCTACTGATTCCATTTGTTCTGTTTCCAGGTTGGCCCTGGAAAGCCAGCTGCCACAGCCATTCTTATAAACGGTCTTGAGTGGACATAGACTTTTATTTCAAAGAAAATGTACTTGGATGTGAAATTACCAGATGATATGTCTTGTGTATGATTAGCTTACAAACTATTAAGGTACACTTGCAAGCATTTTTTAAAATCACAGTTAGGTGGTTGTTTTCTTTTTGGTACTGAGGATTGAACTTATGACCTCAGGTTTGCCAAGTGGGCACTTATACTACTAAACTAAATCTCCAACCCTGTTTTCTTATTTTGTTTTGCTTTGTTTTGTTGTGTTTTTATGCTATAATATGTTATGTTTTGTTATGTTACACTATGTTTAGTGTTGGTGAGGATTTTGAGTCTCCTTCACTGCATTTTCAGTGCTTTCTGATTTCATTTTGTATAATTCACCTGATAAACTATGACGTACCGCATAATCCTGGGTAATTTAATTTGGGAAAATATGTAAAATGTAAGTGAGAGCCAGGTTTGGTAGTAACCATCTCTAATGCGAGAAGTTACAAGGCTGAGGCAGCAAGATTGCTGTGAGTTGAGGTCAGCCTGGGCTACAATGTGAGTTTAATGAAAGCCTAAACTTCATAGCAAAATCCTGTCTCAAAAATAAATACATAAATCAAAATAAAAGATACATTTAAAAGGTTTAAAAAGACACAAACCGTCTATAAATCAAGAAATTAAAGCTTGGTGTATTTTTCTTACATATGTACTTTAGTCAGCACACTGAGCATTAGGTTTACCATGAGGTAGACATTGATCTACTGCCAAGAAGTTGAACTGTTTCAATTTTTTTGACCTTTTAACTGAGATGAATGTAGATATGTTACTGAATATATACTCTTAGGATTAGGAGAGCATAGTATAAAGAGAATTTGATGGTTCTTTTTATTTTAGTACGAACTTTATATATGGATGTAGGATTTGAGCAAAGGCTTACTGTTTTTTGGAAAGAATTTCTTGTCTTATTTTAATGTAACTCAAGTACATATTAATAAGGTCCACATAAAAGATGCTATTGATAAGTCTGTAAAAGAATAAAATACAGAAGAATAATGAGAGAATAACATTGGCTACTGTATTGTGCACAATGATTTCTTAATGATCTATATTTTCATACATTTGTAAAATTTGTTAATCTTTTTACAAATGTTAAGGCATGATCTCACTAAGATTTTGAGATTCCCAGGTGAGGCTTAAACCTTTCCTTATTCAATCTCGCTCCCTCTCCCAAAGTGCTAGGATTGCAAATGTACATTATCTTGAGCTGGTAATCAGCAGTAATTTTGTGCATTCATAGAATGAAATATTTGGCTTTGATCTTTAGACACTTTGCAGAAAGAGTGGGTCTAGTTAAGCTATATATCAACCACCTAAATGGCAGTTTTTTCAAAGTAAGTAAGATTGAAAATCCCTTTAACACTATTTGTAGATTCTCTGTTTTGTAACTGTGGTCATCATGTGCTTCAGAATATCACTGCAAATGCCTTCAGCACTGGGACTGAGATTTGATGTCCTTGAAGCAATTTCTGTTTATTTTTTTTTAATTTTATTTAAGGAGAAAAGAAAAAAAAGCAGAGAAAGGGTACAAGTTATACAGATTTGCAGAAAAAAAATGAACAGTAGGAAATCACTAGTTAATGGATTACATATTGTCATCTTAGAAATAATTGTTCAAGTCACAAAATTAAAGCTTGTAAAGTGGACATTCCATCAATGATACTGCAAACAGTTCTGTTCAATGATCCAATAAAACTCTGTGATATCATATTCTATCTTATACACTTAAATATACATGCAGTTATATAGTTTAGAGCACTTTCTTTTCCTCTCTTTTGTACAATGACTATTACACATTTTGGGTTTCATTGCTCTCACGGTTCTTATTACTTTTTTGGAAGAGAGTAAAACCAAATGTGACATAACAGAACAGAATCGGTCAAGTCAAAAGGTTGGACATAATAGATAATGTGAAAACATAATACAAGGTGATCAACAATGGTTACCATAATGCCTCCCGCTATCTCTAATAGAATTGCCTATACCATTAGTTATAATACAATTGAACAAAACAGTAAAGAACAAAACCGACAAAACCAAACCATTGGAGACATTGTAGGTCTTCAAAAGTAGATAAAAGTCAACGAGAATGGGCGTTATAATGAATCTCATTATCTTCACAGCTGATGCCTAAATTTTCGAACCTGATACTATCCAGCAAAACAGAATAGGGGAACATCAATTAAAAACCAGATGGTGAGAGTAATACAGGGCTTTAAATCGAGGTAATGGAAAGTCAAAGTGGGTTACTATAATATATCCCGCTATTTTTTTTCCTTTAATTAAAAGGATAAAAATTTTAAAAAAGTATTAAAAAAGTAAATAATGGAGTGGAGATTGAGATAAAAGAGGGCATAACAACGAAACAGCACAGATCAAAACATAACCATTTAAGCAGAATAGTGTTTCACCACCAGATAATCCTGACCTAAAAGTAGTTACCATATTGTCTCTTTCCTTGAAATCCTTGAGTACAACTTCGTATACTGTAGCATTAAGTATATCAAAACAATGTAAAACCATTTAAGAGAATGACAGCATTACAGAGTATTTAGAATCGACTAACAGAAAATGAATAATGGTTTCTGTATAATCTCCTTGTCTTTAAAAGGTTTTTGCTTATACTATCGTACGTAATAAAATCCAGTAAGATACAACCTATTTAGACCATTGGAGACAGAAGGACAAAAGCTAGATGAGACTTCAAAACAAGATGATACTAAATCAGTATTACCTATTAAGATGTCATTTTCTCCAAAATAGCTGTTCCTATCATCCAATCTTCTCTGCCTCATTTCTGTTGAGCTCTTTTTCTGTCAGTATCTGTCAGTTTGTCTTCTTCACTTTGTTCTCTGCTCCATTAGTTGTGGCCTCCACTATTTCTGGATTCTTTGTATTTTTCTTTTTTTAGAATATCCTGCAATACTCTCTGTAGAGTTGAATTGGTGGTTGCAAATTCCCCCAGTTCCTCTTTATCCTGGAAGCACCTTGTTTTTCCATCAATTTCCAGGGACAGTTGTGCAGGATATCTCAATCTTGGCTGGAGATTATTATCTTTCAAAGCTTGAATTATTTCCCCCCACGCTCTTTGTGATTTGATGGTTTGTGCAGAGAAATCTGCTGTAATTCTGATGGGTGCTCCCTTGTACGTGGTCTGTTTCTTGTCTCTGACAGCTTTTAATATTCTGTTCTTGTATTGAATTTCTGGAATTTTTATTATTATATGCCTGGGTGTTTCTCTGTTAGGGTTGTAGGTAGCTGGGGTCCTGTATGCCTCATACATCTGAGTATCTTTACCTTTTGCTAAATTAGGAAAATTCTCCTGGATTATTTCTGTGAGTAGCTTTTGTAGTTCATTTGTTTGTGTCCCTACTTCTTCTTTTATGTTCTTAATCCTTAAGT
This sequence comes from Cavia porcellus, assembly GCF_034190915.1. Classification (NCBI taxonomy): domain Eukaryota; kingdom Metazoa; phylum Chordata; class Mammalia; order Rodentia; family Caviidae; genus Cavia; species Cavia porcellus. The sequence continues at coordinate 10,303,178 of NW_026947515.1, forward strand.
TATGGATCCTCTTATCATCTTCTTGTTTTTGTATTATTGCTGTTTGTTTCTTTGTTATTTTTAAGGAGTTTTTCATTTCATTCTCCCATATTACAATTCTGCCCTCCAGTTCAGATAGTCTGTCCTTAGTTTCTTTCAAGCTGTTATGCCAGTCTTCGATAGACTTCTTAGTTTCTTGGTAGTCCCTTTGAACCTGCTTCATGTACTTTATGTTTTCCCTGTTTTCTCCATCAAACAATTCTCCCCTCTTTTTCTGTTCTTCCATTCCACCATCTGTTTTTTCTTGGGTGGGGCTTAGCATTTCTCTAACTATTTTGCATACTTCTAGCTTCAGGTCGTTGATAACTTCATTCCTGAATTGGTCTATGAGGCTCTCTATATGGTGCTTTATGTGTATTGGTGTGGTGTCCGCTATTGCCTGTTTCTCAGAGTTGGGGGCCGAGGAGCCTTTCTTGTTGCTGCCTCTTCCCATATTCTCTGTTCCTTATATATGCAAGCTTATATGAGAGGCCCAGCTTCTCTCCCTGTCAGCCACAGCCTGATCGAATTGTGCTGGTTAGGTGTTCCCACTGACCACTGCGTACCAGGCAGCCTACGCAGGGGCCCGCCCCTCCCGGCCTCCTCCGTCGGGCTCTGGGATCTGGGTTGGGCCAGCCTACGGGGTCCGCTGGCAGCGTCACAAGGCCAGGCACTTTTCACCAATCCCGCTCGAGAGGGGGATGTGTGGCTGGAGTTGCCACCACGCCCTGCTCCCGCAGGACTGCTTGGGCCCAGAAAGTCCGCTGGAGTCAAACTGTGGTGGAGTGTCAGTTTCTCTCACTCACCTTGCCACAAGTCAGAACATGCCTCCCTGCCCGTCCTGTTTTCGACTCCGTTCGCAGACTCCCGTTCTCAGAGTTTCCGCGCGTCTCTCTCCTTGCCGAGCCAATGTAGACCAGCCAGCCACTGCGTGGCAGGAAACCCAAATCGCGGCTTCCAGTGGCGCAGGGTCCAGCCTCAGCAGCGAGACTTTTCTGTTCCTGTTTTAGCACCAGGACTGCATTCCAAGTTGGTTTCTCTCAGCCGAGTTCATTCGTGAGTCAACAGAGCATAACTCCACCTGCTTATGTCTCTTTAGTCCGCACCATACCTGGCTTCTGAGCCTAGTTTTTCAGAGAGCCTCCGGTAGTTGCTGTTATCTGTCCGCTATGTTCTCCCGGAAGTCAATTTCTGTTTATTTTTTTTTTATCCCTCATGGATTTTGATGATTTTTTGAAGTCAAACCACATGAAAAGTGTGAAACCTAATGCCACTTGGGGCACACTGCCCTCCAGAAAGCCAGGGCAGTGTAAAATACTGTTTTTTCTACTGTTGGACTTCCCAAGTTTTTTTGTTTTGCATTCAGTTTCTATGGATTGAATACTGAGATTTGCCCTTAGCTCCCTGGCCTTCCACGTTTACAATTCTTTTTATTTTCATCCAGGTTCTGGATAAGTGGCTGCATTGCTGAGGCTGTCCTTAAATTTGTGATGTTTCTGCCTCAGCCTTCCAGACTGCTGGCATTACAAGCACACCACCAGACCTGGTTTCATCATAGTGTTGTTAAAAACTCATTGGCTGAGCATGGAATGTTGAAAATGCCTGCAATGCCTGCACTCAGGAGGCTGAGGCAGCAGGATTCCTGGGAGTTCCAGACAAGTCTGCAACACACTCTGAGTTCAGCTTAGGCCATAGGAAAAACTTGACCAAAAACTGAAAAAGAAAAAGAAAGAAAACTAAAGGAAAGGGAAATGAAGGGAAGCAGAGGGGGAGGGGGAGGGGAGGGAAGGGAAGGAAAAAGGAAGAACAAAACAAAATTCCTGGTGACTGTATGAGTTTTTCTCTACTGGGTTGGCCTTTTTAATCTGTGGTCCTGTTCTTGCAGTATAGGAGCCTTTTGACTGTTGTCACTTTATTATATACCAGAAAACTATGTTTTTTGTTGCCTCTAACTTTAATGTTTTTTCAAAGGCTATAAGATGACTCTTTCTCCTTCCCTGTGCATTTTCATTTTGTTTTTTCTATCAGTGCCAAAATGGAACTTATATTTTGACAGGAATGGCATTTTAAACACCTGGTTGTTCTGGGTAGCATGTACATTATAACAACATGAATTCTTCCCATCCATCATCACAATCTGTCTTTACTTCTCTTAGTGCAACTTCACTCATTGCTTCAATTTCTACAATTTTCCAAGAACAGGTGAGTTTGGTTTAAATTTTACATGAGTATTAATTCTTTTGGATGAATTATGAAATGAATTGTGCTCCTTGTATTTGAGGCTGCAGTTTGTTTGAAGCACACAGATATGAATTGATTATGACATATGGATATTGTACATTGAAACTGACGTTATTTGTCCATTTGTTCTAAAAGTTTTTCAGTGAAGTTTTAAGTTTCTTATATGAAAAGTTGTGTACTCAGGAAACAGAAACATCTCTTATTCTTCCTTTCTGACTTGGTAAACTTTTGGGTTCTTATTGTTGACTAAATTCTAGGAGTAAGACTTGAAGTTGTGTGTTGAAAAGAGTCCAAAACTTGGTCTTGTTCCTGACCTGGGACGCAAATTTTGCAGCTTGTCAGTCTCTGAGCATGATGTCAGTGTTGGGCTTGTCATGTCTGCGCTTTGCTGTGCTGAGATTCATTCCTCCTGCACATGGTGTGTGAATGGTTCTTATCATGAACGTATGGTGAACTTTTGAATTTCTCGAAGTGATTTTTCCAAATCTCTTGAGGGGTTAGCTGTGCCTCATGCTGTGAATGTGGCAAGTGACACTGAATGATTTGTGCAAGTGGAACCATTCTAGCACCACTGAGGGTGAACCCAGTGTTCATTGTGGTATTTAAAATTTTCATGTGCTGGTGAATTTAGCTGATGAGCATTTAGTTGAATATTTTTGTGTATGTTCATTAAGAATATCAGCCATTAGAGCATTACCAATTTTTAATGCATTATGGTCTGGCTTCATTATCAGGGTGACTTTGTCATCTAAATGGAATTGGTGGTGTTTCCCTTCCCTTGAAAGATGTGAAAAATGATTAGCATTTATTCTTTTTCAAAATTTTATTTTGAAGATAGTAAAATACAACAGAGCAAACACAACAAAGAAAATCAAGACAATGCAGTGAAATTGGTACAGAACTTCACAGCAGGGCCCATGATAACAGTAATAGATACCATAGTATATCTCATTATCTTCACAATTGGTCTCCATTCAATTAGTTATAGTGAAATCCAAACAAACACAGAACATTTTAACACCGGTCAAAAGATAAAACTGAATAGAGCAAACAATTAATCAGAACACAGCAAAAAATTAAAGACATTTGTTTTCAAACACAAGATAGAAAAAAATCCCCCATAGTTTCTATATTGCACACAGTCATCTTCCCAAGAGATGCTCAGAATTCTGCCTCTCCTTGCTAACCAAGGGTGGGTAAGTGAGATATATGGCTCACAATCATGCACCTGTAGCCTCATGGGAGATGTTGACTGGTTCTCCTCCTGGCTTGCACCAGGGGTGCTGGCCAGGGAGGCAGGAGAATTGTTTTCTTGTTCAGCTGCCTAAGTCCCAACATGGCCAGATCCAGTATTTATGTTCTAATATACACTTCATACAAATCATGAGGGCATTTATCATATCCTGGAATTTGTTGTTATTATTAAGCAGTTATGATTGTTGACTCATTGCCTGTGTTTGTTAATGCTATGTCAAATGGTGTGTTTTCTTCTAAGGGTGTGGGTCAGGGACAACATAGGAGATCATGCACCGATTAAGGATCATGTCACATTTTACTTAGGTATGTAGCAATTTAATTTTGTATCTTCAAACTACCCCTACAGCATATATTTTTATGAGTAATCTGTTAAGTTATTTAGTTTTTAAAAGCACACTGTTGCAGGGTGCAGTTACTCCTGGAGGACACTGGGGCAGGCTAGGTCTAGGTCTCTTATTTCAGGCTTTGTACATTTGCCTGCCTACAGTTTCCTCACCTTCTGACCTGCTGCCTAAAAACAAATGTCTTGCTCCACAGCTGTGGTGAATTCACATGTGGCAGTTGAGATCTCACCTGGGTGGAAGACATTCAGTCAAGGTAGGCTCTGAAACATGCTGATAGTCTTGTAAAGAGCTCCCCTTAGTGAGCTATGGGGCCTCAGGACTGCAGGAAGGAGCTTGGACAGCAGGGCCACAACAGCCCTCTCTTATCCAGCATGCAGTGTATGCTTTTTGCTGAGAAGCTGACTGATGGATCAAGAGTCCTGGACCTGAGACTTTCTTGCCCATGGTACACTACTAGATGACATGGTGTCCTCCACATCTGCATGGTCCATCTTCCTCCTACTTTGAATTTCCACAGAGATCTGAGGAGCCTTAGGCTTCCCCTTCCAGGCTCCAACTCTATGGTGAGTTTTAGTGTGAATTTTATGATCAGGAAATTCAATTTATATACATTTAACCTGGAAATTCCACTTCTACGGCCTCATTATAAAAAATGAGATTGATAGACACCCATGAACACTTCTTATTCAGTTATGAGTATGGATAGTTAGAATCCATGAATGTACCACATCACAGCTGCTGAGTCAATTATACAATTATAGTCACAGAAAATGCTGAAAGAAGGACATTTGCTAAGCCATGTCCTGGATCCTACCTGACATGATAGAAGAGCTCATAGCCTGGCCCTCTCTCCACCCAGGAATGAAGAGACCCAGGCCTGAATAGCAGGAGAGGACAGAAGAGAGGAGCTCCTGGGGAGCAGAGCACTGAACCTGGGGGGAAGCCGTTTTGGTGTTTTATTCCATTTTTCCATTCCATTGCATTATTTTTAGTGTTCTATTCAATATTCCTTTTATTCAAATCAGTTAATATTTAATAGTGGCTAATTTCTTGAATAGGTAAGTGGAAATGGATGATTTAATTTCATTTTATATACTGAAAGTTATGTACAGTACAGACACTTTAAATTTCACTGTAAATATAAAATAAGGAGGCTTGGTATTCAGCAAGCCAACACATCACTCATGACTAACTTCTAAAAATCCCAACACATAAAGCCATGAGGATCCTGCTGTGGTGGGTGTCCCTGCCCTTCCTACCATAAAAGCCACCATGCTGACCTGTGCCTGCTACTGCCATAGGACAACAACAGATTTGCTTCAGTGTCTATTTTTCCAGCAAGCAAGTCCTGAATCTCCTGCTTTCAGGCAGCACAAGGACTGTGCAGCTTGCACAGGAGCCTAGCACTGCCTGCCTTACACCCTTTTCCCCCACCTCATCCATGATGCAGCCCTGCAGCAAGGAAAGGCAGAGCAGCCAGCATGCAGCAAAAACTCTGATTCCTCAGTCCCAGAGGTCTCAGTTCCTGGGTCCTGATCTCAGCCTCCACCAGGATTCAGGTGCTATCCTGAATTCATCTGACTTAGTGGGCAGTGTACCCACTCTGCACCTCTGGGGATGAAGACCACGAAGACCACTGTCTTCAGTGACCCTTCTACTCTGCAAGTTTTGCGCCTATCTTTGAGACTGAGGCAGTGGCATTGGAACAAATCACAATATTGTCATTACATTTCTTTTTGTTGTTATTTTTTTCTGGCTTCTTTGTTTATTTAAGCAGATATTTAGAACTGCATTTTGTCAAAAACATTTCCTTGTCTTTTCACTCCCAGTTAACAGAAGTTTTTACCGATTTCTACTGTAGTTCAAACCCTATGTGCTCAAGTGGATTCTGAGAATCCACTCTCCAGCTTGGTAGAATGAGGGAAGCAAAGCAGAAACTGAAGTTGGGGACACTGCTGTGCCTTCCAGCATTTTGTACAGTAATCCCTGACTCATGCCTGTTTACCCATAACATATGGGCTTCAATACCAACTGAATCTGCCACTGACAAATGAGTTTCCTACATTTACTTCAAACAATCTCATTTCCCCTCAAGTTGCTAAGCACATGGACTAAGGATTCTTACACCCAAACTTCAAAAATAATTTCCAGTAAACAAGAGACTGCTACCCATCCTGAAATCATGATGGGATTTTATGTAAAGACATAGTCTGATCCACACCCAGGCAATCATGAGCTGAGAGGGGTGGAGATGGCTTGTGCAGATAGAAACACCTTGAAATTGTCAACCAGCAGCAGCATCAAGCAGGGAGCACAGCATTGAACCCTCACATTTGGGTGATTAAATCATCGGGTGGGTTTTGCCTTGGGTTTACTGAGGTGCCTCAGTAAATTTAGATTGCTGTAGTGCAGTGCCAAAGGGAAGTCATGTCCATGTAGCATTTATTTGGAGTTATTCTTTTGCAATTTTGAAACCTTCGTGCATGAGATTTCACACCTCTCCCATTGCAGAATCACCCACAGGCATTATTTCCATGATTTATAAAGGATCAGTTTACTTACACAACATACAGAATTCTGTTCTCAGCCTTGTTTTTCTCAGACTTGTGCATTTTCAAACATTTCTTCAAAAGGAAGCTAAATGATTTAGTTTGAGCAAACTTCAATTGTGTTGCAGTGCTCCTGTGTGATGTCCTGGCTGACAGACCTGAAAAGGAAGTGAGGTGGACCTGCTGGGGGTTCAGCTCCAGAGGGATACTCTACTCAGGGTGTCAGTCAGAGCTGCCCCTCACCTGACTGGCCACTCTGGCATCCAAATGCCCTTGCTCGGTGTTGTCCCTGGTGTTGGGAAGAACTGGTTTGCAGTGTAGACTCCCAGTGCACTGGTTAACACATGAAAAACCTTGCTGTGCTATGAGTTTTTCACCGCTAGAACTGCACCTCAATGGCCCTGCCCAGAGTTCCCTCCAACAATCATGCATGGCCTTCTCCAAACAGCTCTCCTGTGCATGCCCTACGTGAAGGCTAGGGAGGGTCCCAGTTCCTTCCTGCTTCAAACAGTACTATGAATCAAACTTTTGAAAAGAAATCTTGAAAATTTGTGTAGCATTCTGTGTTGGAGAAACCTCTCTTCTTAGTCATGTGAGGTCTAAGGATGGCTCTGTATATAGCTGTGATGGGAGCTATGGGACAGGACTCTGCTCTGTCCCCAATGTTCTCTTTAGTGCTGCTCAGCTCCTGCCTCAAAAATGTGTCATTGGATGGCGACACAGTACTTCTCAGTGATTTGTGCCTGGGTGAATCTACTTTTGGATGCTGAATGTTTTCTGCACCTGTTGGCCACAAGTGGTGATTTCCTTTTGAATTACAAGATTTTCTCACTTCTCTCACATGGACTGGTGAGACCTCTTTTACTCTGATAATTCAAACCCTGGGAAGGTGAAACACTTTCATCACCAATCACAGCACTAAACATTGAACCAATCACAGATGCTAGGTTTAGCTGCCTCTGTGACTTCATGAGGCTTTGGTGGAGACACCCAGATACAAACCATAACACCATCGAAAGTAAATCCTCTGAAGATGCCCATGCTTTGGACTAGAAGATAATTCCTTGCCTTAGTCCAGGGTTTATCTTATTTTATTTTATTAATTCATTTTTAAGACTCTCACTGTGTAGTTCAGGCTGGCCTTCAATTCACTATGTAAATTAGGTTGACCTAGAGCTTGCAACAATCCTCCTGCCTCAGCTTCCTAAGTGCCAGGATTACACGCATGTACCATCACACCCAGCTATTGATTATTAAGCAGTATTTATTGATTTACTTGAGACTACTCAATTTAGTTAACTTTGTTATACTTAAGTATACAAAAATGCTAATAAATGTAATAAAATTCCAGCCCAATGTAAACAACTTAGCAACTTAGCAAGGCTCTGTCTGGGAATAAATTATGATAAAAGGACCAAGGCACTGGATTCAATCTTCAGCACAGCAAAAAATAAATAAATCTATAAATAAACAAAACTTTGTATAAAATAATCTATAAATAAACAAAACTGCTTAGAAATAAATCTATAAATAAAATTGCTTGTTAGTAAATCTATAAGTAAGTAAACTTTTGTGGATAGCTGAGATGAGAAGTGATTTAAAAGCAATTTTATTTCATTATAATTGACATACAATGAACTTACAGGTTTAAATACAAAATTGGATGAATCTTGACATGAGCCAGGAATATAGCTCAGTGGCAAAGTGCTCCCTGGCAACCAGAGGGTCCTGAATTTTGTTCATGGTGTCAAAAATAAACAAAACCAAAACTAAAAACAAACAAAAATCCTCTAGGAGTCTTGTCATACATGAGCCCCTTGAAAATTGTCACCAAAGCGGTGATGTATACGTCACCTTCACATTTTCCTTATGGCTCCTTATAATTGCTTCCTTCCATTCTAAGCAATGTGTCTGCTTTTTGTCTCTGGGAAACACTTTGTATTTTCTAGAGGTGACAGGTCTGTAACCACACAGGATGCAGGAGGTTTTTGTTTTTGTTTTGGAGAGAGCTGCTAGGGTTTATTCAATCCTCATAACCATGTTAGGTTTCACAAGTGCTGCTCCTTGTCAGTGGCTGAGCCATCACATCCCACAGTGTGGATGAACCACAGATCCTCATGTGTCCATCAGCTGAGGCCCTGTGTGGTGTTTCCAGTTTTGATCTCAAAAATAAAGTTGCTGTAGTCATTCTTGTGTTTGTATAGCTGTAGCACTGATTTACAAGGGGAAGATACTCAGTGTGAAGTTGAATATTTCAGGTCTTGCATGTTTAACTTAGAAATTGTTTAACTGTCTTTCAAGTAGTTTTTCAAAGCAGAGTAAAGATTTTTGGCTCTTCCTGTGAGTATTTTTAAGCCCTGTTCTTTTAAAAACTCTTGTTCATTTATTTTTCAGTCTTTTTCAGTTCATTTTATAAAATGTACCTAAGGAAAGTTTATTTCTGTTACCAAAAATTCAGCATTTTTTTACTTTGGATAGAATTTTAAAGGTGGAAAAAACCCAAAATACTATATATATATATATATATATATATATATATATGCACATATGTAAATCACCTATAATTTTAACATCGCCAAACTTCTGCTATGTTATGATTGACTTCATTGTCAACTTGATTGGCTTGAGAGCTGTCCAAGGGATTAGTAAAGTGTACTTCTGGGCTCATCTGTAGGGGTCATGGAGGAATGACGCTAAGTAATCCATCTGGTACCTGGCTCTTTCTCCCTGGTGCTGTCCCTCTATTCTGCTTCCTGACCACCATGGACTGCTTAAGCAGTATACAAGAATGTAAATATGAGATAACAAACTGTAAGAATTATACAACAAAAACAGTGGTTCTCTGCTCTGTTCCATACTGACTACCACCGTTGCTATTGTCTTGAACATGTACATTCTCTGACCTTGGGACCTCACCCCAGAAAATCTTTCTTGAGTTCCCAAAGCAGGCCAACAAGTGTTCACACAGTGCCCATGAACAGTCCATATAACCTTCAGCCAATTGTTCTGCATCTCCAAGGTGTACATGGCCCTTTGGTGTTCTCCCCATGACTCTGCAAATGGCCATTCTAATCTTACTTTGTAAATCCTTTATGTGTGACACATACACAGGTACACACACACACACACACACACACACACACACACACAATTAAAGCTGACTCTCTAGTGAACCCTGACACAAACTGCTTCTAGCTACCTGTGCAACCTCCCATGAACAACTTCATGCCTCACTCATGTGAAAAATCCAAAGCAGAACTGTAGCAGTGCTGTGCCAAGTATGGGTTAGTTAATGGAGGTGTTGGTATGAGGCCCACTGGGTTAAAATTCTGTCCACACGTTTGTCATTGGAAAAGGTATTAAATGTTGGTGTCTCGGCTCACACAGCTATGAAAATGAAAATAATTCATAACCCCTACTCTTGTAAGAATTAACATATGTCAAGCACCTCAGAGAAGCCCTGGACTTAACACCTGTGTTACATATGTTTGTTAGTGTGTTATATTAGCATGTAAACATATTTTTAAGTTATGAAGACATCATACTATTGATACCGAAAGCACTCATTTCTCTGTAATAAAAGAAGGGCAACAGTGCAAATAACAATGGCATCTGAGCACTTGCTATATGGTAAGAACCATGGGAAGAGCTCTGCAGGGTTTTCATTGGATCTTCACAGCAGTGCCAAGAGATGAGTATTGTTTCATCACAGTTTGTTTTTTTTAATAGAAAAAAACCACATAATATTTCAAAGCAAAATAATACAAGAATAAGAACAGTGGAAATTGAGGCTCCCAGAACACAGGCAGTGTACCTAAGGTGTCAGGCCTGGGAAGATTTGAGTCCAGACATCTATAAATTCCAAGCCTCAGACTCAGTCCACTCCTCTGCTTCTTCTCACAGCAAGCCTGGGGCTCAGTCTCCCAGAAGCTCAACCTGCAGCCACACCCAGCATCATAGAAACCCTAACCCCCACTGCCACGCCCACCGCCTCATTCTTGCCTCCTGGAGGGCTCTGCACCTCCTGGGTCCCAGCTTCTGGACCAGCCACTCACATCGCTTGGCCCCACCCCCTGGCCGCCAGCGAAGATTACACTCCACCTGGACCAACCTGGAAGACCCGCGCCCAGGGATGGTCCCTAGCCACTGGCCTCTGCATCCCACTCAGTCCCACCCCGCCCCCGGCCTCGCTTCACAGGGGATGCACGGAGTGGCCATTTTGCAGCTAGCGACCCCTTCTGGAGACCTGAGCACTCTTCCTTCCTTCCTCCATCTAGGCTGTGGCTGGGCTGGGACTGGGGTCTGGGCCAGGTAGGTGGGCGGCAGGCAATGTTGAGTGGCAGCGCGGCCCGGTGGCCTCGACTTTAGCAGCACAAGTGTTCTGGTCAGGGGTCCAGGGAGGCGGCTGTTGCGGCCCTGGGGCAACCTAGCCTCAGGTCTTCAGGGCCCTCCTTTCCTCCCTCCTCTCTGTCGGGGTCCCCTTGGCCAGGCCTGGCACGTGGCCCGAGATCCTTGCTCCCCTCCCCCAGGTGCTGTTGGAAGCCCAGCCCTGGTGTGGGATCTGTGGGCAGGGCAGCTGGGGGTCTCACATGGCCTGTGCTCTCAGTGAGCTTGAGCTGAGCCGCGGACATTTACCCCAATAGGACGATTTTATTCCACTTGGAGCTCCTCCCTGCAGAGACTGAGAGAGGACCTAGATGTTAAACTAAGACAGTTGTTATTCTACATGCATATGCTTTGTCTCCAGTCCATTCCATTGATAAGGGCTTTCTGCTTGTTTTCATATTGGTGCCTCTTGGGTGTTTAAGCTTTGTGAGGAGTCTGGATGTGGCATGGGGCTTTGAGGGATGAGGAAGTTGATCAGCAGTTTAAAAATTTAAATCCACAAAAAAAATAATTCACCCACATTGTTGAACTTGATGCAGAATACCCATCTTGTCCATATTCGGCTTCTCTAACCATACTCCCCAGTTCTGCTCATATCATTTATGTATTTGTGTAGTGTTGAATATTTATATTATATGCATAGGTAGAGTTTTACTTAGTTATCCTGTTACTGACCATGTACACAAGTCTAGTTCCTCTTAGAAAAACTGCATTGAGCATATATCTTTTTTTCTTGGGATAAATTCCAGACATTGAAAATAGGAAATCAAAGTTCTGTGTTCTTTCCCTGGTACTTGATATGAATTGCTCCGTAGACAAGGCATGTTAACAATAGACACCTTGCAAAATTTAGGTATTTGCCCAATTATCTGGAGAAATTTGGAGTTCAGCAAGGTGTTGAGTCATTTTTTGTACCAGATGTGAGGCCACACAACCTACTGTTGGATTTTATTTTTAACTGATGTACCATGTTCATCCTTTTGTATTGATTCTGTTTTATTTCATTTGGTTTTATCCTCTTTACAATTAAAAAAAAAACACACTTTCTGGCAAGGCATGGTGGTGCATGCCTGTAATCCCAGCACACAGGAGGGTTAGACACAAGGATCACAGGGAGTTGAAGGCTAGCCTGAAATATTTGTTGAGTCAAGGTCAGCCTGCAGTACATAGCAATACCTTGTCTCAAAGGAAAATAAAACAAGCAACCAATTTTTACTCTTTTTAATTTTAATGTAGCACAGGTAGATATTAATAAAGAATGAAAACACTTTTATCAATGGATTAATTTTTTTTGTAACAGAATAGTGGTTAATACACTGTGTTCAATGATCCCAGGGATTCCTGTATGAGCTATATGCCCATGCACTTTAAAAATTTGTTGGTTTCTTTTTTTTTTTTAAATTTTGAGATAGTATGTAAATAATTTACTCAGCTCTCCAAGTTGGGTTTAAACTTGTGGTCCCCCTTCCTTCCCCTCCCAGACTGCTGGGAGTACAGGTATAGGATATCCTCCTTTAGTAATTCACAATAATTATGAATGTTTGTGAGGTAACATGTGCTTTTGGTCTATGGCTCCTTTGTAGAAAAAATCAATCTAGTTAATGTGTCTACCATGTGTCTACCACCTTACTAACCTACAAATACTTTCACAGTGACTGCAACTGCAAATCCCATTGTTTACCAGATTTGAAAGCTATCCTTATTAACTGTGGTCACCATGCAGTTTAGTAATCATTGAAAAGTTCTTCTCCATTGTTAATGAGACTTTGTTTTCTTGGATGAAAATCCTCCTTTCCCCATCCTTCATGGAACTGATCATTCTTTAAAATCAAAGTGCCCAAGAAAGATGTGGAGACTCAAAGCTGCTTGGGGCACACTGCTCTCCAGAACGACCAGGTGATGGTGTTCTGCAGCCCTTCAGCTTGCTCCCATTTTTTTTCCTTAACTCAATTCTGGGAATTGAATGCAGGGCCTTGCACTGAACTACAGTAAATTCTGTTTTTAAATTTCTTTTTTATTTTGAATCAGGCTTTGCATAAGAAAGTACACTGCTGAGACCCCATTCTTGGGCATACATACTTACATGTCTGTCTGTGGACACACATTGATGTAAGAGACATTTCCTTTTCAAAACCATGATCCTCCATGCACACATCCTTCTCTCATCAGTGTATTACTTCATGATCAGATTCCTTTTCCTCTTTCCTTGTGGTCCCAGAGAGACTGAGCTCAGCATCCCTGCAGCTTTCCCTGGTTCTCATGACCCACTCTGATGCCTTGAACTCTCTATGTGGAGTGTAGCAAGGCTCCCAGTGTCCTCCTGCTTCAAACAGTGCTGTGAACCACAGTCTTAAACAGAAAGCTTGAAAAGTTATGCGGATCTCTGTGTGGGATAAATCTGTGTTCTGAGCACTGCAAGGTCTGGGGACACCTGTGTAGAGCTGTGATGGGAGCTACTGGACAGGGCTCTTCTCTGCACACCATGTTCTCCCCAGTGATGTTCAGCACTTGCCTTAAAACCCGCCATCAGATGGGGACCCAGCACATGTCAGGGATGTGTGCCTGCAGGAATCAGCTTTGGGACACTCGGCATTTTCTACATTTGTTTACATGTTGTGATTCTCTTTTGAATTACAAGAAGTATTCATCTCTCACAGATGGACTCATGACACCTCTTTGTCACCTCTAATACAAATTAATTATCTGTCTGCTGCTTGTAAGTAAAGATTTCTTATTGTGGATTCTACATTATTCTTGTTTCTGTTTTTCAAATGTAAGGAATCAGATCTTTCTCTTTCCCTTGTATCACTGAAATCATGGGAAAGCTTTTCCAACACGGAAAGATGAGTAAATACTCAATACATTTTACCTGTACACTTTGGTCTACCTGGGATTTTGTCTTCTATCAAAGAGCAAAGCAGCCAGTCTCTTCTAGGAATATTTGGCCAACATAATCTGATGCATGAATATTAAAGACCCACAGTACTAAATTAGAGGGTGAAAAAGTCAGAGTGGGTGGGGAGTAGCAAGAGAGAACAAGGATATGGAAGGGTCCCAAAGTGAGCAGAGTGCTGGAACTCAATGGATGTGGAAATTGTACAAATTAGTGATGGGATGACGTGCTACTGAATTGAATATGTTGAAATGCATGATATCTTAACTTTTAATTAAAATTACCTTACAATTTGATGTTGAGAATAATTATAGACATAGGAATAAAAATCAAAACTGAAAGAAATACAAGGGGAGGGGTTTCAAGGGGATGGGAAGGTAAAAGCAGGTTCTTTGCAGGACTTGGCCCTAAGTAGAGTTCAAGACACCTGTCATGGTGCAGTAAAAGTGCCAGTTATGGAATTCCTTAAGACAGGGTGCCTGACCTTAGTTTTTACTTTGATCCCAGAGCTGGTGAAGTCACTGGAGGTGCAGATGACCAAATCTCTGCAATTGGGACTTGGGGTTAGTCAGGTACCAGCCCTGCATCAGCAGAAGGAGAACAATCACCAACTGTCCTTGCTACTTGCAGGCCCCAGAACTTCTCAGCAAAGTTTCTCATTCATGTTGGATCAAATCCACCCCAGCAAAGTTTCTCATTCATCTTCAATCAACTCATTTCTGCATGCCTCAGGGTTGCATGAGGTCCCAAGGCTGGCAGTCTTTCTCCTTTTCAAATGTTCCATGCACTACCCAGAGGCCCACAGGCCAAAGTCAAAACCTTCTGAAGGCAGTGCTTAGTTTTAGTGAGCTCAGGTTGGTCCAATTCAGCTGAGACATCTTGTGGAATTTGACACCAGCCTCCTGCTCTAGTAGCAGAGAGCCCAGCCCAGTCTTCTCACTGCCTTGAATGGGACAGTGCTGGCCCAGGAAGCCTTCCCCTGCTGATAGCAGTCTCTAAAAGTGCTGTGACCACCTGTCCTCCACTCTTTAGGAAAGCATGAAATCCATCTTCCTTTCCCACCCCCGTGGTGTTGTCTCTGTGAGAAAGAGAATGGTGTCTGCAGTGTTAATCTATTTGTGCTTACTCTACAGGGTTGGTGCACTGTAAATATCTGTGAAGTGAGTGGTCAGAGGGAGTGTGTTCTGCCTGCCATTCCTTCATCTTCAATTCATACAGTGATGCATCATTCTATTATGTGTGCCATCTGGGGACACCTCTTCCCCTATTATGTGTTCACATATACAGAGGCCAGGAAGTTAGGCACATTCACGGTAATGTGGGTAGTACCTGATCTGTTCTTTAGAGGGACTTGTGTCCTGGATAACATGGAATCACCAGAGAACACTGGCTACATTTGCTCTGGTCATTGCATCATGGTCACAGCCTAGTAAATTGGGGGTTAGAGGCACTCACCATCTCCTTTTATGATGTCTCTGTGAACCCATATCCTGTGGTATCCCCCCAGAGACTCCTGCTGTGGATACCGTGGAAGAACATGGAATGACTCTCCAGTGTCCTTCAAAATGAAGAGAACAGCTTCACGCAAGTGACAGATCCATGGTAGCAGGCAAGGCTTCCCCAAGGCTAAGAAAAACCAGCAGTGCTGGCAGGGTCACAGCTCTGAGGGGAAAGCTCTGGGTTTTGAACCAAATCCTCCTTCTGACTTCCTAAGTAAACCTAGACAAGACACCAAGCCTCAAGTCTTTCACAGAGTGTCCCCATGCACTATAGAGGTCATCCTGGCACCTACTTCCGAGGGACATTATCACCAGTCTGAAATGACAATTGTAATGCCTGTTGGCTAGTGTCTTGTGTACATAGTGTACAGAATTAGACGTTAAATCCAGGAATGGGTGCGATGAATTTGGAATACAGTGCTGCCTGGTGGTAGAAATGACACTGAACTATTGGACATATTCCCTGGTGGCATTGTGATGGGGCAGTTCTTCAATTCAATCATCTTTATGTTCCCTAAGCATCACAATTTCTTCTATGTACTGGTGCTATGGCTAGAGTCAGGACCTCAAACAGGCTATGCAAGCACTATGGATGGAGTTGCACCCACAAATCTTCTGGCATTGCTTCTACATTCACACCTGTGTGAAATAGCACTCCCATGACCTGACTCCTACTCAATAGCTGACAGATGACCTTCTGATGCCAAAAGCTGAGTGGCCATTCCCTACATTATGGGCCTCACTTAGTGAATTATTTTTATTATTATTATTATTTTTAGTGTTGTTATTTTGCATTAGCAGAGCTGAAATTGAGCCCAGAGCCTCATGCATGGTAAACTAGTACTCTACACTGAGGTCTCCCCAGCTCCTGACTCACTCTTAAATAACTGAATATGGCAGACATCATGTGATGTGAATACTAAGGTTCAAGCATTAAAATAATTGTGATGCATCTTCTGTTCTTTCCCACTTATGTTCTCTCTTACATTCTAGTATTTATTTTTCTCTCTCTCTGCATCTCTGGGTGTGGGGAAGCCAATGCTATCTCTGAAGCTTGCAAGAGGAGAGGCTGATGAGCTTTGAGTGAGAAAAGGGAAAACAGTCCAAAAGGCATCAGGCTTTTGCCTTGGGTCCTGCCTGTAAGCAAGGGACAGACCCTGAGAGCAAATTCTGCCATAGTGCCATCTCACCTAAGCCTGTCTTCACAGAGATATGATGGTAACAGACCCAGCAAATGCTCCTGGATTCCTGATACACAGCAACTCTGAGAGAACAGAGTTTATCTCTTATATGAACTGACCTGTCTTCTATCACATGTGTCTTGTCACATTTTCAAAATTTATGTAATGACTGGACAGAATTTGACCTCTCTGCCTTCTTTCAGCAATCATAATCATTAAAGATTATGTACAGTGCGATTACTGTACAGTGTTTTCCTATAGATTTTTTTAGTAGCTTCTCACTTCATGGTTTTCTGTGGTTTGTTTATTCATTCAAATGTTATTGGATATTCACATTGCAGTTTTCAGTTGTTGGAAACAAAGTTCATGTGAATACCTTTTAAAATTCTCTTCATGACATAGAGAAGATTGTATGCACAGAATCCTAAGATAGTCAGATGAGTTAATCTGAAATTAACTGTCAAAATGATATCTGAAGTGAATGTACCACAAACAAGAGAGAAGAAATTTCCTTTGTGCACTTCCTCACTAATACCAGTGTGTTTTGCCCAAAAAAAGAAAGTCTGCTTTTGTGCTCTTCAAAACATAAACAGGGTTTCTCTTGTGGAATGAATATTTGCTTACCTGATAATTGACAATGATAGGAGGCATGTAGAAACTGGGAAGCATTCATGTGACTGCCACGGGCATGTTGAAGGTCTTAGAAGTGATAGAATTGTGAATCCCATGGAGGACTTGGAATCACAGCTGGCTCCTGTTGAAGTCACACCACATGACCCAGGGAGTACTGACTTCTCATGAAGTTAAGGCCCAATGACTAGGATCGTCCCTGTGAGAGTTCCTTGGTATTGCATGACAGGCCTACTACTTGACAGAAGATGGAGGTGAAGGAGCCCATAGCCCAAGGAGAGGGACTCAGGGGACTTTTCTTCTGTCTGCATAATACATGTGTACAATCCAGACAGCTTTGGAATATGGCAGCAGCTGAAAGAGTTAAAGCAAAATGTGAGTGAAACAGTCCCAACATGGGTGTTATACCTATTGCAAAATGACAAAAAGAAAAGGCAAAATGCAATCTTAAACATCTATTCCATCAGGAGCAAGACCAATCTACATTGAAATAGAGGACTTTAAAAGTCATAAATCAGAAATCTCAAAAGATAGCAAATGAAGTAAAGAAAGAAATCTATAATGCTATAGAGGAAATCGAATTAGAAATAATGTCTAATGTAAAGAAATAACAACTATAGTAAAGTAGTAGCTCAACATAGCTAGAGAAGAAATAGATAAAACAAAAATACAGGAGCATGGTAAATTGAAACTATGAATGAGCAATGTAGAAAACAAGCAGAATCTATGAAACATATGCAAAGAGATAGTCAAGCAACAAAAAAATATCTTGAAAGCTGGCAAAACCATTTAATTGAAGCAGAGGATATAATTTCATAATTTTAGGACATTATTGCAGTTAGTGATCATGAATGTGTAAATAAAAATAACAAAGCATCATGAAATGACAATCCAGCAGCTTCAACATGATGCCAAGAGAAGCAATGTAAGACTAATAGACATCAGTGAAAATGCAGGAGTCAATGCAAATGACATAACTAAGATACTTACATAAATAATAACAGAAAAATTTCCAAACATGAGGAAAATTCTGATATACAAATAAGAGACACACAAAGTGCCAAACAGTCACAACAAACATGTCTATGCTCAAATATATAATAATTAAGATCCAAGACATACAGCATAAAAACAGAATACTAAAACTGTTAGAGAAAAGACACAACTCACCTGTCCAGGAAAGACTATGATAACTATTAAGGCAAACATTTCAGCACAAACCTTCAGGTAAAGATGATCTTAGAGTGAAAAATTTCAAGCCCTAAAAGAAAACAACTTTCAACCTAGACTGATGTACCTAGAAAAAGTGTCTTTCAAATTTAATGGAGAAACAAGATACTTCGATGACAAAGAACAACTGAAGAAATTCATGTCCACCAAATCAACCCTAGAAGGATTACTGAAAGAGATGCTAGATAGAGATAAAAATGACCACAATCTCCAGAACAACAGAAAGAAATGACCAGGCTTGGCAAGAAATTGAACAAGGGAGAAAAGCAGGAAATCAGCGACAGGAATAGAACATGGCAAAGTCAAGTCAGTACATATCAGTGATAACTATAAAAGTAAATGGGCACAACTCACCTATAAAAAGAAACAGGTTGACAGAGTGGATCAAGAAACAGAACCCCACAATATGCTGTATAGAAGAAACACATTTTACTCAAAAAAAAAAAAACTTCATAGATTATAAGACAAAAGATGGAAAATATTTTTTCCATGAAACAGGAACCCAGAAAAAGGCAGGATAGCTATTCTGTTTGCAGAATATGTGAACTTTAAACCTAAAATGTTTAAAGGAGATAAAGAAGGCCACTACATATGTGTAAGTGAGAAACTACAAGAGAAAGAGTTACATATATATATATATATATATATATATATATATATATATATGTAATCAAATACAGGAGCACCCAGCTATATAAGACAAATACTAATGGACATGAAAAACCAAACACAAGTATATAATTGCAATAGGAGACCTTAACACCTCACTGTTAGAGATAGATCAATGAGACAGAAAGTCAGCAAAGAAATAACATCACTGAATAATACCTGTGAGCAAATGGACTTGATGGATGTTTACAGAGTGTTCCACCCAACCACATCATAATTTATATTAGAATATACATTCTTCTTAGCTGCACATGGGACCTTCTCTGAAATAAATCATATATTAACCCATACAGCATGCTTAACTAAATGCAAAAGGAACAAAATTATCCCATGCATAAAATCAGACCATATCTCAATAAAATTGGAAATCAATGGCAAAAAAGTGCAAAGCATTCATATACACGGAAATTAAATAACAATTTTCTGAATAACCAGTGGTTTACAGATGAAATTAAAGGGCAAACAAAACAATACTTACAATACAATGAAAACACAGATACAACATACTGTAACCTATGGAACGCAATAAAAGCAGTCTTCTGAGTGAAATATATAGCAATAAATAGTCACATGAAGAAAATGGAATGAACAGAAATAAGTAACCTAATCCTACATCTCAAGTTTCTACAAAATGAGCAATTCAAACCCAACATTGATAGAAGAGAGGAAATTGTAAAGATTAGAGCAGAAATTAATGCAATTGAAGTTAAAAATGTTACAAAGAAGGAATCATCTGGGGTTTTTTTGAGAGAATAAACAAAATTGACAACCCCCTTGCCAGCCTTATCAAGAAAAAGAAAGAATAAACTGAAATCCACCCAATAATGACTGAGGAGAGGGAAATGACTACAGATTCCATGGAAATTGAGAAGATCATGAATATCTACTCAGAAAATTTCTATTCACTTAGGGTGGAAAACACAGAGGAAATGGATAGATTTCTAACAACATGAACTAACAAAGCTTAATGAAGAAGATAAAATAATTTTGAATAACCCAGCATCAGCTACTGAAATTGAAAAAGATTTAAAAATTTACCAACCACCAAAAGCCCAGGTTCTGATGGATTCATGGCTGAATTCCATACAAAGTTTAGAGAAGACCTAACTCCAATACTCCTAAAACTCTTCAATGAATTGAAAGAGAAGCAATCCTCCCTAACTTCATTCTTGGATGCAAGTATCCCTCTGATACCAAAAATTAGAAAAAGACCCAACTAATAAGGAAAACTATAGGCCAATCTCACTAATGAACATTTATGCAGAGATTCTCAATAAAATATTGGCATATAGAATGCAGCAAATCATCAAGAAAATTATACACCATGACCAAGTTGAAATACAGGAATGGTTCAAAATATGCAAATCAATAAATGAAATACTCCACATCAACAGAGCCAAAAATAAAAATCACATGATCATCTCAAAAGTGGCAGAAAACGCTGTTGATAAAGTCCAAAACCTGTGCATGATGAAAAGCCTATGGAAAGTTGGAATAGATGGTATCTACCTTAATTTCATAAAGACCATTGATGACAAATCTACAGCCAATGTTATACTAAATAGACAAAAATTGAGAGCCTTCACACTAAAATCAGGAAGAAGACAAAGATGTCCACTATCAAAACTCCTATTCAATATAGTTCTGCAAGTATTATTCAGAGCAATTAGACAAGAGCGTAAAATAAAAGGAATAAAAATAAGAAGTTAAATTATCATTCCTGCAGATGACATGATACTCTACATAAAAGACCCCAAAAACTCCATTAAAAGACTACTAAATGTAATGAACAAATTCAGCAGCATAGCTGGACACAAAATGAACACTCAAAAAATCAATAGCATTCCTGTACACAAACGCCATGAGAGAGAAATTATGGAAATATTGCCTTTCATAATAGCACCTAAAATAATGAAATACTTAGTAATCAACCTAGCCAAGAATATAAAAGGGTTATGTGCTGAAAATTATACTACGCTAAAAAAAGAGATTGAGGAGGACATTAGAAAATGGAAGGGTATTCCTTGATTGTGGTTAGGAACAACCAACACTGTGAAAATGGCAATCCTCCCAAAACTGTTACACAAATTCAATTCAATCCCAATCAAAATACCATTAACATACCTTGCAGATCTAGAGAAAATATTCCTACAATTCATCTGGAAACAGAAGAAACCTAGAATAGCAAAGGCGATTTTGGGTAACAAAGGCAAGACAGGAGTCATCTCAATTCCTGACTTAAAACTATATTACAGAGCCACAGTAATAAAAATCAACATAGTACTGGCAGAGACCTGAGGATCAATGGAATAAATTAGAAGATGCAAACACTACCACAGAGACACTCAGCCACCTTACATTTGACAAACGAGCTAAATATGTTCCCTAGAAAAAAGACAGGCTCCATAATAAATGGTGTTGGAAAAATTGGCTTTCCACATGCCAAACACTGAAACTACACTCATGTTTATCACCATATACTAAACTAAAGTCCAAATGGGTCAAGGATCTAAATATTAAAAAAGAAACACTAAATCAACTGGAGAACAAGGTACGAAGAAATCTTGGGGACATTGGGGTTGGCAGAGAATTTGTGAATAAAATGCAAACCACATAGGAAATACTGCAAAGAATCAACAACTGGGATCTCATATTATTAAAACATTTTGGCACTTCAAAAGAAATCAACAACAAAGTGAAAAGAAAACTCACAAAATGGGAAAGAATTTTAGCAAACAGCCACTCAGACAAAGGACTTATATCCAGAACATATAAAGAACTGAAAAACATCAAGCCTCCAGGATTCGAAGACCATCTCCACAAATGGGCATCAAAAATAAACACACAGTTCTCAGACGAAGATATACAAATGGCAAATAAATATATGAAAAAATGTTCACCTGTAATAATCATTTGAGAAATACACATTAAGACAGCAATGAGATTTCCTCTCACTCCTGAAAGAGTGGCTGCCATCAAGAAATCAACTGATAACAAATGTTGGTGAGGCTGCAGGTAAAAAGGAACATCAAGAATTACCCCTGTGTTCCTGTGGTAAAGCCCACTTGGTCATGGTGTATAATCTTCTTGATGATTTGGTGGGAGTGCAGACTGGTGCAACCACTGTGGAAATCAGTATTGAGATTCCTCAAAAAACTAGGATTTTGAAGTTCCATTCAATCCAGTTATTCGTTTCCTGGGTATTTTCACAGAAAATCTGAAAATGTCATGTCACTGTGATATATGTGCACCCATGTTCATAGCAGCACAATATGTGATAGCTAAATCTTGAAAACAACCAAAATGGTTATCAGCTGCAGAGTGGATGAAATATGTATTTTTATAGAATGGAATACTACTCAGATATAGAAAAGGATGGTCTTGAGTTCTTTATAGATAAATGGAGGCAACTTGAGAATATCCTCATTAGTGAAGTAAACAACACTCACAGTAGTAAATATCAAATTGTGTCTATGGTGTAAAACATACTAAAAATTACAAAGTAATATGATCCAAAATGTATAATAGATATTGTAAAGGAGAAAGGAAAGTGCTCTAAAGGATGTAACAATATGTATAGTGTGTAAGATAGATGTCCATATTACTAAATTTCTGTTAATCATTGATAAGAAGGGTTTGCACTGTAAATATTTGAGTGTTTAGCCAGTTTTTACCCTTTGGTTTTGTTACTTTAACAATTATTTTTAAGATGACAAGATGTAATGTATCAACTAGCGATTTGATGATGTTAATTATTTGAGATCTGTATGCTACTTTTTTATTGTTTCTTTTAATTTTATTTTCTTTCTTTAAATAAAAAAAATTTTTAAACAAATGGATGTGGAGTTCTTTGCCATCCAGGCCTTGCAGCAAGACCTGCACATGCAATGGAGAGAATCCTTGGGATCCACTTCAGTTTGGGTGGCCATAAACTGCACTGTGGTGGGATTAGTGGTATTATGCTTTACATTTCCTGTGGTTTTGGTCATTGTGTGCATGAGTCCACCATATGGGTCACTTACAATAAGCATATTTCCCCTGATCTTTGAGGTGGTGGAATGTGGGAAACCCCTTCATGTCGTTTCAACCAAAAGGCTTTAAGGACCTGTATGGACCTGACACAACTGAATAGCATATGAACAGTATGGACACAAGTCTATAAGCATGACTTTGCATAGACAGCCATGGATGTGCTAAGGCTTGTGACAGAATGCAAGAATGTAATGCCTAATGATGAGTGATACATACAGGCTGGATAATAAAGATTCTTGCTTACTGCTGTTGTTAATGTTGGTTCCATGTGGTTTTTTCTCCTTTTACCCACTAAAATATCCATTCACCACCCTATCTCTGAGAAAATCTCATACCACAGACACAGGGAAATTTAATACTATACAAACCTAAACTCTCTGTCCCCTGTTCAAAGGCACACATAACATCCTAAAGCCCAAATCTCTGTTAGGGTACAGCTTTAGAAAACAGATCAAGTTTCATGACTGCACCTTGAAGATCACTTCCTAAGCCCTGTGATGAACAACTGTCTCACTTCCATCCCTCCTCTATGCACAGAGCATTAAAGTTCTAAAACGTTCTGACCTTGACCTGGAACGCAGCTACCCAAGCAACATATGTGCAGCCTTCAAGCAGACTGGTCAGACAATGGACTCAGATGAGCTAGTCCCTAGGCTGACGGCCAAGAACAGTGTTATCTGTTGACCCCATTGTCACACTGTGGAACTACTTACCAGGATGTCTTAGCTTCCCTTGATTCCTGAACCCATGGGGACTCACTTTTCCTGTGGTTCATAGTGTGTTAAAACCAGGCACAGCATTAATGTGTGGCAGGGAGAACCCCTACTGAAATCACAACCCCTACTGAAATCAGCTCCTCATGTACTCTGCAAGGCACCTGCTCTTATCATGTCACATATAAAAGTGTGTTGATAAATGTATGTTGAATGCCCTGCTAGTCATCTCCACCCAGCCTGCTTGGCAGCAGCTTAGCCTTCGAACCTCCATTGGGCAGAGTGGAGGAAAGTAGAGGAAGACAAGGGGCTTTCTCTGCCAAGACAGAAAATATAGAAGGACAAGGGGCACTTCCAGCTGTCAGTGTTACACCCACTTCTGAGCCTATATCCTGAGGCCAGAGAGAAGACAGCTATTTTGATCACTTTGCTAGAAATCAGGAGTCCGAGCAGAGCTACAAAGGCTGGACTTGGGAGCCCAACTGAGGGCTCCTCCAGAAGATTTGTCTGCATTTTGTTTTCACTTTCTGTTCCATGACTTGGTCATCACCAGCTGTTGGCAGTGTGGGTTCACTTGTCTTCCCAAGTGATCTGCTTCTGGGGATCTTGGGTAGTCAGCACACAGTGAAATCTCTGTGTCTCTGTTAGGTTTTGCACAGAGCAAAGTATACAAGTGCAGTTCCCATGATAGTAAGGTTGGCCCCAAAGTTGCATTAGTGAGGTCTTAGTTTAAGGACAGCTGATGCTTCGATCTTCAGGTTTGCATGTGCATGAGGGACTCAGTGCTGACTAGGTACAGTGTGTTCCTCTGGCGTGAGTTTTTTCATCAGTTGTGCTTTTATTCCCACATATCAGAAGTGGATTTTCTTGCTGTGTGTTTTGCTTATAAATTATCATACTTTTATTAGTACCCATTTACAGTGTGTACTAATTATGTTTCTGATAGGTCCATGGCACATGTGATGCATAGAGTGGAAATTATGCCCTACCTTGTGCACCACAGTACGGCCCATCAACTTGTGACTGTTCTCAATGTTGCGGGCATTGAAAACCTAGCTCAGGACCAAGACATCACCAGCACAAAGCACTGCTTTGTCTGGATTGTCCTTTCTTTATGATCAATGCAGTGTCCATAATGTAATATTTGGAAGCTTAGTCCAGCCCTAACCCTAACTCTAACCTGAACCCTATATCTAACTAACAATAAAAAGCCATTACCACCATTCGCTGGGCAAAGAAAACTTGATGGCATTGATGTGGGAAATGTAACATAAGTTAATTATGAGGATGTAAGATCACTGGTGGCTAGGGTGGAGCAGGAGGGCAAAGTAAAAAAAAGCATTGTGTAAAAATTTGAAGAACATTCTCGAATTGGACAGTGGGGATATCTGCACAACATTGAGAATACACTGAATGTCAGCAAGATGATTACTTTAAACTTCATTAAAATGTTAAATTTTATTTATTTTGTTCTGTCACTAAAAAAATCTCTGAGAAATAAGAGTAGTGATGAATACAATGATAAATAAAACAGGAAGAGAGGGGAATGGCAGGTGTGGGTCAAGAGCTG
Source organism: Cavia porcellus (assembly GCF_034190915.1). Lineage (NCBI taxonomy): Eukaryota > Metazoa > Chordata > Mammalia > Rodentia > Caviidae > Cavia > Cavia porcellus. The sequence continues at coordinate 10,328,390 of NW_026947515.1, forward strand.
CCCACAGATAGAACTCAAGAGATGACTCCTGCTGTGGAACACCCAGGAGGTCCAGCTCTGCAGCTGATGGACAAGGGGATCCAGGTACTGGCTCTTGCTGTGGGGCCAAAGCTGGTTAGGGAGCTGCAGGTGGAGCTGACACAAGGTCAGGAGGTGAAACTTTTGCATGGACTGAAACTGGTCCTGTAATTTCAGGAAGAGAAAATATCACCAACTGTCCATGGATTTCTTGGGGCAAAACCTTCCCACTGCCTGTCAGAGGCAGCTGTGTGCACCAGCTCAGCCCCAGCAAAGCCTCCCAGACTACATCCCCACATTGACTGCTGAGGATCTCATGCTCCTGGTTCACACAGCATCTGGGCACTTTGCTGAGTTCCAAGGCACATCCCCTCCCCACAAGCCCACAAACTCTGGAGCTCAGGCCTGGGAGGTTCAGGATGCTCTAGCTGTTCCTGAAGAAGCTTAGCCTGGGGATATACATGGAAGTACAGTTCCAATGAAGAGTCAAGCACAGAAGATGTGGACCTGGGGCAGAAGGGAGCCAGGTGAGTGAGAAACCTGATATTCCTGGGCAACTCATCTGTGGGGTGGGTGTAGGCCTTCTGCCCAGTCTGTACAGCATCCAGCCACAGCCTCTCCCACCCACAGTGGGGCACTTTGGGCCCAAGAAGCCCTTAGTGTCTGAAAGAAGTGTCTGTGAGAGGCAGAACTTGCATAGTTGTATCACACTTGTACTTTCTGACACATTGTCTCCCTGCCCCTCCGCAGTGCAGTCAGCTTGGTGAAGGCAGTGACTGGTATCTGCCATGTCTTTGCACTCAATGGATCAGGGCTGCTGCTCCATAAATATCTGAGAAATGAAAGGTCAGTCGGTATCGGTCTTGCCTCTCTGCAGTCTCTAGCTTAGGCAGTGATCCATTGCTGTACCCACTTATGCATGGTCTGTACCCACACTGAGGGAGACCTGGGGTCCAGAAAAATGGCTTTTAGGTGAGCATATCTGTTCTGCTGCAAATGGTGACTCTGTGGCCTCCAAAGAACATTGTAACTCAAAAGGGCAGGAGTTGCATCTGCTCTGCTTACAAGGTCATGGCCAATACCCAGAAATGTGTCTGCACGCAGTGTGTCTTCATGTGTATTTGTAGCATGATGACACCTATTTGCTCTTCCATGATATGTGACAGTCATGGATTCTTTGCTGTCCTCAGGGTTTCCTGCATTGGACAAACCCTGAGGCCCACATAATGACTCTGCAATCTCCTTTCCAAAGAATAGAACAGCTTCCCCCAAGTGTTGGTCAGTAAAGAGAATGGAATATCATTCATGGGAATCAGCACAGCCTCTACTGTATGTCTTCATGGGGCCAAGGCCACAGCTAACCACTTTGCCTGGAGCCCCCATTTCATCTCGTGATCCTGAGTTCTCAATTCACTCAGCACCTCATCATTCAGCATTGTAAACTGGGGTTGAGTGATCAACTTGTACATGACCAGGACCTGAATCTGCAGGTGGCCAAGTCTCACTGGGCTGCTAAGTTAAGAAGTCACCTTCTCAGCTTTGGTGCCTGTGGGGTTGAGATGTCAGCCATGGAAGAAGCCAGAGAGGAATGGCCAGAGCTGGGGCATCTGTCCAGAAAGGCTAAGTCCACAGTCACCTTCAGGCTGTGAGGTCCATCTGCCTGCACCTGGCTTGCTGTACAGACCTCTGCCAGGCTCTCTGCTGGCTGACTTCCAATCTGTGATGAGACAGTGGGGAGAAATGGAATGGTGTTGTGCACATGACTTCTCAGAAGGGTTGGAGCTTAAACAAAGCCCACATGCCAAATGGCCCACAGAGGCATGTGGTACAGGGCTCACTAAGGAATACTACCATGCTCACATCACTTCAATAGATGAGAGGCATAATAGAAATCTATGCATTAACAAAACCTATGAGTCTTAAGACAGCCTCCAATTTTAGAGATTAGAAAATGGAGGGTCATTCTGGATTTCCAGATCCATTAATGTGGCCCCACAGAATGTTCCCCAGTTTCCTGATATAATGTCCACAGGAAGGAATTAAGTTACCCTTCCACAGCCATGGAAGGTGAGCAGCTGTGTTCACTGCTCTTTTCTTGTGCTCATTTAGCCCTGAGGCTCTATGATAGGAACTGCGGTGCCTGAAAAATTCCTGTAAGGCAAATGCCAGAGAAATGGACAGAGTGGACTGACATTTGAGGTGAGGACATCTGTGGTGAGTTGATGATGTGTAATAGCTGGAGATAGGGTGGAGAGGCAGCCAACTAATGGTCCATGGACACCAGGCCTAGGGCTGAATATGAGATACAGTGGCAGAATTCAATCATGCCAAGAAATGAAGTGACTTTGTGTTTGTGTCCCATTTCCCCTTCCCCCACCAATGTGTGTACAATGACCTTGCCTGTGACAAGGTAGAAGCTGAGTAGAGAGCATATGGTATTTGAGCACTTGGAGTCTAGATTCCTTGAGAGAAGGACCACAGGCACAGTGTTTGACAAGTCCTGGATTGATGTGCTTAAACGGTTAATGTGACCCTAAATTCCACTTAGTACTCTATAGGCCTCTATACAGTCCCTTCTGCTGACACACCCTGAACCAGAGCAGATACCTATTGTTATTGTGGGTACCATGTCTGGAGCAGGGACATGACAAACAGGGCCCAGGGGCAGCTTCAAGCCCATGTCCTGTGTACAGCTCTGTTGGGGCAGAGCCCAGAAGCCTGGAGAAAGTCTGAGGCTCTGAGAAATCACAGGATTCACTCTGTTAAACAACATAAACTTATGTTCCTCAAAGACAAAAATTAATATCCCAGAATTCTATCCAGGAGGACAGGAGATGACTCGTGGCTGTGGATAAACATGGCCACTGCTCTTCTCCTCCTGACAGCCCTGTCCTAGATGGGAATGTGAATGTGACAGTGGCCCAGGCTCAGTTTCCCTGTCCCTGCCCAGGAGCATCTGCCCTCAGTGCCTGTCCTCAGACCCCCTCACACTGATGACCTAGGGAGGGTATTGATTATGCAGACTTACATTCTTGGCCAGGCCTAAATAGCCTTGTTCTGGAGTCTGTGTCTCTAAGTAGCTGGTGGTAGAGACTAGGGACATCTGGCCTAGGCTCTCTCTTCTGTCTGAGTGCCTGGGCACTGGGCCTGGTGAATCCTGTCCTGTGCTGCCTTTGATGGTTGGGCAGTTCGCGATGAGCATCCTGAAGTATCTTGGCTGAAAGGACCATCTTCTCACTTGTTCACAGGTAGTTTTCCCATGGCATGTCCTGAGGCTGGAATTTTGAGGTATGGGAAAGCAGCATAACATATTTACTGATCACTCTCTCTAACCAAGTGCCTGTGAAGGCCAACTGTCACTAGACCAAGGTGCTTGGTGACCAGAGCCTTCAGAGTTCTGTTTAGATCTGTTGCCAAGCAAATGAGGTCACATGTTAGGGTCCATAGCTGGGCTGCCCCCTCTAATGCCCAATTTATTTTTTTGTGGAATAAAACTGTTCTCCTTAGAAACAGCAGGTGAAAAACTGGAAAACTGAGTGTGGTTTTACACTTTGCTACACTTTGAAAATTTAAATGCAGCAAACATGTAGATGTTTCATATGTGGCAGGCACAATGCCAAGTACACAATTCCATCCAAAGGGTCCATCGTCTCTGATGATGAGGTGTTAGCAGTGTCTTCACTTAGAGATCTGTAACATTTTCAGGTGACTTGCTTTCTTGGGCATGTTAGTTTCATTTCAATTCCATTAGGGAGCATGGAGATGTTCCCAGAATGCCCATAATATTTTTCCTTGACGGATGTGAATGTTTCATGTTAAAACCCCAACATGTCGAGGGAGGAGGATTCCTAGCAAGTCTTCCTCTCACTTGCCTATGAATGATTACTTATTAGTCTTTGGATGTTTACCTCAGCTACACACTGTAGTGTTCTGTACACTGAAAGCCTGTGGGGGGGCAGTAGGTGATGAGAGCAAGGGAAGGCTTTGCAAGGCCATGAACATCATTGCCCCATGTGGATGAAGGACACATGCGCGTCAATCCTGGGGAACTTGTCTCCTAGCCAGTGCTATCACTTCCTGTCCTCCTGTCCCAAACAGACCATGAGCTTTGTGTCCCTGCTGGGTAGTTTGCCTTTACTAGAGGTGATGGTGCTGAGCCTGTTCAGTGGCAATGATCTTTGGTTCTTCTCCTTCAAGCAGTGTTTCTGTGTTGGGCTCCCTCTGTGCTGTCACCACCTGCTATTATGATGCTGAACCAACCAACTGTGACTTGTTCATGCATGTGTCGCCTATGTGCTGATGGTGGTTTTTTCTGTTTATGGCTTGGTTATTGAAAGTGGGGTGCCACAGACATTTTTATACATGTTCTTGTGTGTATATAGAGTTTTATTTCAAAGAAATGTTCTTGAATGTGAAATTACTGGATCATATTTCCATTGTATGGCTACCTTAGAAATTCTTAAAGTATCTTTGGAAGCAGTTGATTAAAGCAGAGTTAGTTGGTTTTTGTTTTGTTTTGTTTTATTATGCTATACTATGCCATGTTATGTTCCACTTGTTATGTGTTGGTTAGGAGTTTCAAACTCCTTCAGCAGGTTTCCAGTGCTTTCTGATTTGATTTTGAATAATCAACCTGAGAAAATATTAGAATATAACTTAGTTTTGTTTTGGAGAAAATTTAAAAAGGAAAACCCAGTCAGGGATGTTGGAGCACACCTGTCATTCCAGTACTCAGAAGGTTGAGGCAGGGGGATTGTAGTGAGTTTGAGGTCATCCTAGGCTACAAGATAAGATGAAGACCAGCCTGAACTACATAGCAAAACTCTTTCTAAAAACAGAATATAGAAATAAAGAATGAATGAAAGACAAAAGAAATAATATAAAAATGAAAAGTCCAGTCACCTGTCAATTCAGAAATCAAATTTTGTGAGGTTCTCTTGAATATGTACTTTAGTCAACACAACTAGCATAAGATTTAGCATCATGTACGCATTGATGCTCTGCCTGGTGTTTGCATTGTTTTAATATTTTAAGTTTTCACTGAAATGACTGGAGTTATGCTACTGAATATGCCCTCTTAGTATATGAGTAGCTCAGTATGAAGAGAATTTGATCATTCCTATTTTCTCTGTCCTAAATTTATGTTTCAAACCAGAATTTGATCAAGGGATTACTATCTTTTTTGAAATAGTAATAAGAATCATAAAAGATATGCTTTTTGAGTGTACAAAACTATAAAAATAATTACAGATTAATAGCGGTTAATGTACCTTGCACTGGGATTTCTGAAAGATTGATATTTTCATAGATTTGAAAAATTATTTACAAATTTTAACACATGGTCTCACTAATATTCTAAGTTTCCCAGGCTAGGCTTAAATCATTCCTCATTCTTCCTCACCCTCCCAGAGTGCTGGGATTACAGGTGTACATTATCCTACATTGGCAATTGATAGCAATGTTGTGTATTCATGGACTAAAATGTTCAGCTTTGGTCTTTAGACACTTTGCAGGAAGAGTCCATCTAGTTAAACTATCTGTTCCCTTCCTAGCCTGCAGTTTCTTTCACAGAGAGTAAGACTGAAAACCCCATTAACACTGTTGTAGATTCTGTGCTTTTTAACTGTGGTCAGCACGTGCTTCAGAGCATCACTCCAAATGCCTTCTGCACTGGGAATGAGGCTTGGCGTCCTTGAAGCACATTTTCTTTTTCTTTGATCACTCATGGAATTTGATAATTATTTGAATTCAGACCCCAGAAAAGTGTGAAAGTTAAAGCTACTTGGGGCATACTGCCCTCCCGAAGGCCGGGCCAGTGTAAAACATTATTTTTCCTTTAGTCCTACTTTCCAAGAGTTTGTTTTGGTTGTTTGGTTTTTGGATATTGATTTTTATTTCTATTTTTTGTTCAGTTTCTAGGGATTTGAATACAGAGGTTTGCACTTGGTTCCTTTACCTTCTCCCTTTAAAACTTTTCTTACTTTAAGCCAGGATCTGAGTAAGTGGCTGAATAGCTGAGGCTCTCCTTAAATTTGTGATGTTTCCATGTCAGCATTTCAGACTGCTAGGCTGATGAGTCCAGCAGACCTGGTTTCATCAAAGCGATGTAAGAAACTCATTGGCTGAGCAAGGAATGGTGAAAATGCCTGCAATGCCTGCACTCAGCCCGCTGAGGCAGCAGGATTCCTGGGAGTTCCAGACAAGCCTGCAACACACTCTGAATTCAGCCCAGGCCTTAACCACACAGGGAGATCCTGAACAGAAAAACAAATGAAAAAATATAGGAAAGGAAAGAAGAAACAAAACAAAACTCCTGGTGACTGAATGACTTGGTTTGTCTCTGTGCCAGATGCTTTAATCTGCAGCCCTGTTCTTGCATTATAAGACCCTTTTGAGTGTTGTCACTTTATAATAGACCAGAAAACCATGTACTTTGGTATCTCTACCTATAATGTTCTTTACACGGCTGTAGGAAGACTCCTTGGACTTTCTTGTGAATTTTCATATTGTTTTTCATTTCTAGGAAAATAGCATTGATATTTTGACAGCAATGGTATTGAAACACCTGGTTGCTCTGTGTAGCATGTACATTATAACAACATTAATCCTTCCCTCCCTCATCACTGTCTGTCATTTCTCCTGTTAGTGCTGCTTCACTCATTTTATCAATTTCTACAATTTTCAAAGAGTTTGATTAAATTTTATCTAAGCATTACCCAGTTTTGATGAATCATGAAATGAAATATATTCCTTGTAATTGGGACAGCCGTTTGTTTGAGGTGCATAGAAATGAATTGATTAGGACATGTGGATCTTGTACCCTGAAACTTAAAGAATTGGTGAGTTTGTTCTAAATGGTTTTCACTGGAGTTTTAAGTTTCTTATATGAAAAGATGCAGCCTCAGGAAATAGGGACAAACATCAACAATTCCTTTCTGTTTTGTAAGTATTTGATTTCTTATTCTTGTCTGAATTCTATGTCTAGGACTTCGAGTACTGTGTTGAAAAGAGTTGCAAGCTTTGTCTCTTTCCTGACCTGAGAAGAAAAGCTTGCAGCTTGTTAGCCTCTGAGCACCATGTCAGGGATGGGCTCAGCATTTTCTGTACTTGTTGCCATCTGTGTTGATTGCCTTTGAGTGACAAGAATTTGTCAATTCTCTCACAAAGTGGACTCTTGAGAAATCTTTCACACCTGTAATAACAATCATCTATCTGACTATTGGTTGTATGGAAAGGTTTCCTGCTGTGGTCCGTACATTAGTCTTTTTTCTGTTTTTCAAAAGCAATGTATCAGAACTTTCAGTCTCACTTCTGTCACTGAAATCAATGGAAAGCTTTTCCAACATGAAAAGATAAGTATATACAAAATGGTCTTTACATTTTCCCTCTAGACTTTGTCTATCTGGTATTTTCTCTTCTATCAAAGAGCAATAATAGCCAGTCTCTTCCAGTAATGTTTGGCCAAACAGAAACTGATGCACTGATATGAAAGATTCAGAGTGGCAAATAACATCAAGCGAAATGTTAGAAGCACATGGGGACTAGCAGGAGAGTACAGGCCTATGGATGGGTCCAAAACTGAGCAGAAAGCTGAAACTTGACAGATGTGAAGATTGTACAAATTGGCGATGTGCTTATGGGCTACTGAATTGAATGTGTTGAAACTAATGAAATCTTAACTGTTAATTTAAATTAACTTAGAATGTAATGTTGAGAAGAATTACAGACATAAGAGTAGAAATGAAATCTGAAAGAAGTACAAGGGGTACAAGGGGAGGGAAGGGAAAGGCAAGTACTTTGCAGGACTTGGCCCCATGCAGAGCTAAGGACATCTACCATGGAGCCAGCAAAAACCCCAGCTCTGAAATTCATGAAGACCTGGTACTAAACTGGGCATAGCTTTCACAATGATCCCAGAGCTGGTGAAGTCACTGGAGGTGGAGCTGGCCCAAGCTCAGCAAATAGGACTTGAACTCAATAAGATACTAGCCCTGTCTCAGAGGAGGGAGAAAAATCACCAACTGTCCTTGATCCTTGCAGGTGCCAAAGCCTCCCAGGGCCTCTCAGAGACAACTCTGTGCACAAATCCACCCCAGGCAAGCTTCATGTTCTGCCTCACCCCACTCACTTGTGCATGCCTCCGTTGCAGAAGAACTCAAGTTTGAGAGTCTTTCTCCATGTAAAGTGACACATGCCCTCCCCAGAGAATGATAGAACGAGGCCAAACCTTTCTCACTAGTTCATAGTTCTCAGCTTCAGTGAGCTCAGGTTGTTCCAAAAGACCCAGGTTAGTTTGGACTGGGTGTCCCAACTTGGCAAGCAGCACCTGCCAGGAGTCAGTAAAGGAAGCACTGGTCCTAGGAAGGACAATTGTAAGCAGCAGTACAGGTCTGGCCTCCCTCCCAAACTGCCCTCCCAAGGCATGCTGTGGAGTGGTACCAGCCACCTGCTCCAGCTACAGAGAGCCCAGCCCCAGCCATCACTGTGCCCTGAATGGGGCAGTGCTGACCCAGGCAGCCCTCACATACAAATGGAAGTCCCTGGCCAATGCTGTGACCACCTGTTCTCCATTCTTTAGGAACCCTGAAATGCATCTCCCTTTCCCGACCTCATGGCATGTTGCCTCTGTGAGAAAGAGAGTGGTGTCTTCAGTGTTACTCTACTCATGGATACTCCACAGGGTGCTGCTCTCTAACTATCTGAGAAGTGATCAAACAGATGTGTCCTGCCTGCCTTTCATTCATCTTCAGTTCATATACTGATGCATCACCCCATTCTGTGTGCCTTTCCATGACATCCCTCCTCTATTTTGTGTCCCCATGTACAGAGGCCAGGAATGTAGTCTATAATATTGGTAGCATTTGGTCCAAGTTGATTGTGTGCCCGGACAAAATGGAAGCACAGGAGAGCAGTAGTTGCATCTGCTCTTGGCATTACATCTTGGTCAGGGCCTGGCACACTCATGATTTAAGGCACCCTCCAGCTCCTTCCATGATGTCTGTGTGGACCTGAGTCCTCTGATATCCCCCAGAGATTACTGCTCTGCATATCACAGAAACCCATGGAATGACCCTCTGGTGTCCTTCACAGTGAAGAGAACAGCTTCACCGAGGCAAGGGCTGCTTGGTAGGAGGCAAAGCTTCCACATAGGAAAGAAAAAACAGCAGTGTAGCCAGGGTGCCACTTAGGAGAAAGACCTGCCTTTAAACCTAACTCCTCCTTCTGACTTCCTGTGTAAACCTAGGTAAGACATCATGCACTCTGGAGGTCATACTGTCATCTGCTTCCTAGGGACATCATCAGAAGTGTGAGATGACATTTGTGAAAATTAGCAGCTGGTATCCCAGGTATATAGTGTATAGAAATAGAGGAGAAATCCAGGAAGGGTTGGGATGGAGGTGAATACAGTGCACTCCGGGCTGGTTCCTCCTTCCTGGTGGAAATGACACTCACCTCTGGACATGTTTCCCTGGTGGCATCATGAGGAGACAGAAGTTCATCAGTTTGGCCATCCTTATGTTCCCTAAGCAATGCAATTGCTTCTATGTATTGGTATTGTAGCCTCAAGTGCAGAAAGTTATTGACATCTCATAGAATGACCCCTGGGTACAGCCTGGAGAGAGATAGCAATCAACCATGTTCTAAAGGTGGTCAGCCAGACTATAGCAGTAGATTTGGAGTTGGTTTTTAAAAAAACTCTTAGAGAAACCAGTTGAGGTTTGAGTCTCTGTCATCCTCATGCTCTACTGGACAAGGGCAAGAGGGTCACATATTTGAGCCCAGACTGAACAACTTAGCTACACAGTGAGACTCAGTGTCAAATTTAAATATCAAAAACTAAAAGGTCGCTCTGTGCGGAGGCCCTCAGTTCAACCCTGCTATATAAATACAAAACTTATTATCTTGTGAATAAGCTGAATCAAGAGGATTCTACAACTTCCTTCGGGCAATATGAAAGGAAATTCCCCTAGGAACCTTAAGCCCTGATTGTCCAAAATGGTCTGAGATTCAGTAATTTGTAAGAGAATGTGAGTCAAGTTGTAGGCAATGTTCATCCATCTTCAAGAAGCAGAGGTGAGGCCATGTCATGCTGTTGTGCTGTCTGCTGAGATGTCATGGGGATGCAGTGTCCCCATGGGAACACCACAGCTTGTAGAGCTGCATTTGCCAGAGTTCACCATGAAGCTCTGTGCCTGGACACTGTACATGCAGACCCATGGACAGTAACTGGTCCTATCTGAGCTTCTATGACAGTGACAGAAAAATTCCACTGCTAAGAATCTAACACACAAAATGAGACTTACAAAGGTGGCTGCTTCATATGGGATAGAGCCTGACAAGACTATGTCTCCACATCCTAGATGCAATCTATGAGGAGCTGTTCCCTGAAACACACTCCCCACCGAACAGTTAAAACACTTAGGCTGACCCTAAAATGAGACAGAAAGAGTAGCACCTAGGAGGGAGGCCACTGTTCCTGGATGGAACAGCCACTATGTCCTATATTAGTCACTCATATTGCATTGTTTATTTAACCATAATATGTATTTCTTGCCCCAGAAAAGAATACTGGATAATTTACTGAATCTGTGATTGACTAACCAAGGACATTAGCTTAAGATTTTGCCTTCTCACAAAAAAAGCAACATTAAAAAGTCACATCCAGCACCCTCTGGCTGAAGAGAATCTTGATGGCATTGATGTGGAAAATGTAGAAGAGGTAAATTATGAGGACATAAGATGAGTGGTGGGTGGGATGGAATATGATGGTGAAAAAAACAAAACACTTTTCTGTACGAAACTGAGGAAAATGTTCTGGAAGTGGACAGTGTTGAAATTTGCAATACATTGAGAATGCACAGAATGCTACAAGGCTGATTATTTTAAACATGACTGAAATCTTAAACTTTATTTATATTAGTTCCATCACTGCCATACCTCTGGGAAATAAGGTTAGCAATGAATACACTGATAAGTAAATCTGTAAGAGAGGGGGATGGTAAGTGTGGGTCAAGGGTTCCCTGCAGGTAGAACTCAAGAGATGACTCATGCTGGGGAGCCACCAGAGGTCCATCTCTGCAGCTGGTGGAGAACTGAATCCAGGTGACAGCTCTTGCTCTGGGGCCAGAGCTGGGGAGCGAGCTGCAGGTGGAGCTGGCACGAGTTCTGCAGTTGCAACTTCAGCATGCACTGGAATTGCCTCTGCAGTTGCAGGAGGAGAAAACATCACTGACATTCCAGGGACCTCTCAGGACCAAACCTTCACACTGCCCCTCATGCTGTGTGCATGAATACAGCCCCAGTAAAACCTCCCAGACTGCATCCCCAAAATTACTGCTGAGGGGCTCATGTTCCTGGGTCTCCCATCATTTGGACACATTGCTGAGTTCCCTAGCACATTCCCTGCCCTCAGGGCCACAGCCCACATCCCAGGGCTCCTTACCCTGTGACTTAGGCTTCAGGGCCTTAGGAAGCTCCAGATGGTCCATGAGAAGCTTGGCTTGGGGATCCACCTTGGAGTTCAGCTCCAGTTAGGAGTCAAGGACACTGTACTCTGCATCCACTCAGCACCCCATTGTTCAGTGTTGTAAACTGAGTCTGAGGTGCTTGCTCATGGCCATGACTTGAATGCACAGGTAGCCAAGTTTCACAGGGCTGCTCAGGTAAGAACTTACCTTCCCCATATCTGAACTTGTCCTGGACTCAGTGTCTCTGAGTGGCTGGTGAGTGAGCCTAGGGATAACTGTCCTGGGCTCCCTCTTGTCTCTCAGAGCATCTGGTGTGGGGCTGGTGAGTTCTGGCCTGAGCTGCCCATGATGGTTGGGTGTTTTCAGGTGAGCTTCCTGAAGCATCTGGGCCAAGTGAACCATTCTCTCATACATTCCCATGTGGTTCAGTGACACACGGTCCTGATACTGGAGCTGCCAGGCCTGGGAAAGCAGCACAGCATGTTCCCTATTCACTCTCTCAAACCAATGGTCTGTGATGGCCAACTGTCACCAGAATAAGGTACCTGGTGAACAGAACCTTCAGAGTTCTGTTTGGACCTGCCACCAAGGAAGTTAGGTCACTGTTGATCCTCTCCCTCTGATGCCTCCTTTGTTTTTATTGTGAGCTCATCTTTGTCCTCCTTAGAAACAGCAAGTGAAAAGACTAGAAAAATATGTGTGTTTTTAGACTTTTCTGCACTTTGAAGATTTTAATGCAACAACCATGTAGATGTTTCAGATGTGGCAGGCAGGGTGCCAAACACACTTTTCCATCCAAAAGATCCTTTCCCTTGAGGATGAGGTGCACAGTGTCTTCACTTAGAGATTTCACAAATTTTGTTTTGACTGTGTTTTCTGGGCTTATCTTTTTTTATGTCAATTTCATTAAGGAGCATGGAGATGTTTCCCAGAATGCCAACTATAATTTTCCTTGAAGGATATGAAATGTTTCATGTTATAACACCCATGTGTCTAGGGGAGGAGGATTCATAGCAAGTTTTACACTCACATGCCTATGAGTGATCACTTATTCATCCTTAGATGTTTCCCTCAGCCACACACTATAGTGCTCTGTACTCTGACATTGTGTGAGGAATGACAGCAGGTGGTGAGTGCAAGGGGAGGCTTTGCAAGGTTGTGGACATCATCACCCCATGCTGATGAAGGACACATGAGCATCACCACTGGGGAACTTGTCTCCTAGCCACTGCTTTCACTTCCTGTCCTCCCATCCCAAACATACCATGCTGGGTAGTTTGTCTTTACTAGTGATGATGGCGCTGTGCCTGTTCAGTGTCGATGCTCTTGGTTGGTCTCCTTCAAGCAGTGTCTCTGTGCTGGGCTCCCTCTGTGCTGCTTCTTATTGGTTGTACCTCCACCACACACTTTCATGTGGCTGAACCAACCAAGTGTGGCTTTTTCATGCATCTATCACCCATCTGCTGAACCCATTTGTTTTGTTTCCAGGTTGTCCCTGGAACGGCACCTGCCACAGCCTTCTTATGCATGGTCTTGAGTTGACACAGACTTTTATTTCAAAGAAAAATACTTAGATGTGAAATTGCCAGATTATATCTCTTGTGTATGGTTAACTTACAAAATGTTATGGTACCCTTGGGAGCATTTTTTAAAATCAGAGTTAGGTGGTTATTTTCAGTTTGGTGATGGGGATTGAATTTATGAACTCGGGTTTACTGAGTGGGCACTTACACTGCTGAATTAAACCTCTATCCCTGTTTTCTTATTTGGTGTTGCTTTGTTTTGTTGTGTTTTTTATGCTTTATTATGATATGTTATGTTATGTTATATTATGTTATGTTATGTTATGTTATGTTATGTTATGTTATGTTATGTTATGTTATGTTGTTACACTGTGTTTTCTGTTGGTGAGGATTTTGAATTTCCTTCAGTGTATTCTCAGTGCTTTCTGATTTCATTTTGTAAAACTCACCTGATAAACTATGAGAATATCGCATTATCCTGGGTAATTTTATTTAGGAGCTAATTTAAAAAGGAAATGAGAGCCAGGTTTGGTAGTAAACATCTGTAATACCAGAAGTTACAAGGCTGAGGCAGCAAGATTGCTGTGACTTGAGGTCGGCTTGGGCAACAATGTGAGTTCAAGGCAGTCTGAACTTCATAGCAAAACGCTGTCTCAAAAATAAAAAAAAATCAAGATCAAAATACATTTAAAAAGGTTAAAAAAGAGACAAAAATCGTCTCTCAATAGACACATCAAATCTCTGTGAATTTTTCTTACATTTGTACTTTAGTCAGCACACCAAGCATAAGGTTTACCACCTGGTAGACATTGATCTACTGTCAAGAAGTTGAACTGTTTTGATTTCTTTGACCTTTTAACTGAGATGAATGTAGATATGCTACTAAATATACCCTCTCAGGATTTGGAGAACTTAGTGTGAAGAGAAATTGATGGTTCTTTTTATTTTTGAACTAAATTTTTATATGGAAGTAGTATTTGAGCAAAGTGTTACATTACTATTTTTTTGAAAGACTTCCTTGTCTTATTTTAATGTAACTCATGTACATATAACTAAGGACCACATAAAAGATGCTATTTTTAGTCTATAAAAGGATAAAAAATTATACAGCATAATAATGAGAGAATAACATTAGCTAATGTATTGTGCACAATGATTTATTGGATTTCTTAATGATCTATTTTTTTATACATTTTAAAAATTGTTAATGTTTTTACAAATTTCAAAGCATGATCTCAATAAGATTGTGAGTTTCCCTGGCCAGGCTTAAATCTTTCCTTATTCAATCTCCTTCCCCCTCCCAGAGTGCTAAGATTGCAGGTGTACATTATCTTGAGTTGGCAATCAGCAATAATTTTGTGCATTCATAGAATGAAATAATTTGTTTGATCTTTAGACACTTTGCATAAAGAGTGGATCTAGTTAAGCTCTCTACCACCTTCCTGACTGGCAGTTTCTCTCACCATGGGGAAGACTGAAAATCCCATTAACACTGTTAGTAGATTCTCTGGTTTGTAACTGTGGTCATCATGCACTTCAGAATATCACTGCAAATGCCTTCTGCACTGGGACTGAGGCTTGGTGTCCTTGAAGCACATTCAGTATTTTTTTATCCTTCATGGATTTTGATATTCTTTGAAGTCAAACCCCAGGAAAGCTGTGAAAGTTAAAGCTACTTGGGTAACACTGCCCTCCAAAAGGCCAGGACAGTGTAAAATATTATTTCTCTACCATCAGGCTTTCCAAGTTTTTTTTTTTTTTGTTTGTTTGTTTTGCATTCGATTTCTACGGATTGAATACTGAGGTTTGCACTTAGCTCCATGACCCTCCACATTTAAAATTCTTTTTATTTTCATCCAGGTTCTGGATAAGTGGCTACATTGCTGAGGCTGTGCTTAAATTTGTGATGTTGCTGCCTCAGCCTTCCAGACTGCTGGCATTACAAGCACACCACCAGACCTTGCTTCATCATAGTGCTGTTAAAAACTTATTGGCTGAGCAAGGAATGGTGAAAATGCCTGCAATGCCTACACTCAGGAGGCTGAGGCAGCAGGATTCCTGGGAGTTCCAGACAAGCCTTCAACACACTCTGAGTTTATCTCAGGCCAGAGCTACACAGGAAAACCTTGACCAAAAAAAAAAAAAAAAGAAAACTAAACAAAATGGAATCAAACTAAAGTGGAAGGAATGCAGGAAGGGAAGGGAGGAGAGGAGAAGAGAGGAGAAGAGAGGAGAGGAGAGGAGAGGAGAG
This sequence comes from Cavia porcellus, assembly GCF_034190915.1. Lineage (NCBI taxonomy): Eukaryota > Metazoa > Chordata > Mammalia > Rodentia > Caviidae > Cavia > Cavia porcellus. The sequence continues at coordinate 10,343,650 of NW_026947515.1, forward strand.
GAGAGGAGAGGAGAGGAGAGCAACCAAGAAACAAAGCTTGCAGCTTGTCAGCCTCTGAGCAGGATGTCCATGATGGGCTTGTCATTTGTGTTCTTTACTGTGCTGAGATTCATTCCTACTACACATGGTTTATGAATGGTTCCTATCATGAAAGGATGGTGAACTTTGGAATTTCTCAAAAGGATTTTTGCAAATCTCTTGAGGGGTTCATTGTGCCTCATGCTGGGAATGTGGCAAGTGACACTGAATGATTTGTGCAAGTGGAACCATTCTAGCACCATTGAAGGTGGACCCAGTGTTTATTGTGGTGTTTGAATTTGCATGTGCTGGTGAATTAAGTTGATGAGCATTTAGTTGAATATTTTTGTGTATGTTAAGAATATTGGCCTTTACCACTTTTTTAATGCATTATGGTCTGGCTTTGTTATCAGGTGACTTCACCATCTACAAGGAGTTGGGGGTGTTTCCCTTCCCTTGAAAGATGTGAAAGATGATTAGTATTTATACTTTTTCAAAATTTTATTTTGATGGTAGTAAAATACAACAGAGCAAGAGAGAACAAATAAGTGGAAACAATGCAGTGAAATTGGTACAGAACTTCCCAACAGGGAACCATAACAAGTAAGAGGTACCATAGTATATCTCGTTATCTTCACAATGATTTTCCAATCAATAAGTTATAGCATAATCAAACAAAATTTTAAAAACCAGTCAAAAGAGAATATTCAACAGAGTAAAACAATTAATCATAACAAAGCAACAAATTAAAGACAACATTTGTTTTCACACAGAAGATAGAAGGAAATACTCCATATTTTCTATATTGGACACAGTCATATTTCCAAGAGAGGCTCAGAACTCAGCCTCCTGTTGCTAAACAGGGATGAGCACCAGGGATGTATGTTTCTCAGTCCATGCCCCAGTAGGCTCACTGGAAATGGTGGCTGGTTCTCCTCCTGGATTCCACCAGGGGTGCTTTCGAGGAAGGCCTCAGAATTTTTTTCAGCTGCCTAAGTCCCAACATGGTTAGTTCCATTATTTATTCTTTATTATACACTTGATTGAACTCAGCTGGGCTTTTATCATATGCTGGCATTTGTTGTTTTTATTAAGCAGTTATGATTGTTGACCCATTGCCTGTGTTTGTTATAGCTCTGTGAAATGGTGTGTTTTCTCCTGAGGGTGTGGGTCAGGAACACCAAAGGAGATCATGTACCCATTAGGGGTCATGTCTCATTTTACTTAAGGACATAACCATTTACTTTTGTATCTTCAAACTTCCCCTAAAAGATATATATTTGTGAGTAATCTGTTAAGTTATTTAGTCTTTTAATGCTCATTGTTGCAGGGTGCAGTTACTCCTAGAGGACACTGGGTCAGGCTAGGTTCAGGTCTCTTATTTCAAGCTTTTTACCCTTAACTGCCTGAGGAGTGTCCCCACCTCCTCACTTGCTCCCTGTAAACACCTGTCCTGCTTCACAGCTGTGGTGAGTTCACATGCAGCAGTTGAGATCTCAACTGGGTGGAAGACATTCAGTCAAGTTGGGCTGTGTAACAGGCTGAACTCATACAGAGCTCCACTGAGTGAGGAAGGGCATCTCAGGCCTGCAGGGAGGAGCTCTGGCAGCAGGGCCATTCCCAGTCCTCTCTTATCCAGCAAGCAGTGTGTGCTGCTTTGCTGAGAAGCTGACTGATGGATCAGAAGGCCTGGACCTGGGCATTTCTTGCCCATGATTCTCTACTAGGTACCCTGGTGTCCTCCAACTCTGCCTGGTCCATCTTCCCTGGACATCAGATCTCCACAGAGACCTGAGCATCCCTGGGCTTCCCATTCTAGGCTCCAACTCTGTGCTTAGGTCTAGTGTGAATTCTAAGACCAGAAATTTCAATTTACGTACGTTTAACCTGGAAATTCCCCTTCTAATGCCTCATTATAATAAAATGAGATTGACAGACACCTGTAATCTCTTCTTCCTCAGTTATGAGTGTGGGTAATTACAAGCCATGAATGTGTCAGAGCAGAGCTGCTGAGTCAATTATAAAATTACAGTCACAGAAAATGCTGAAAGACAGTCTTGTCCTAGGCCACTGAAAATGTGGAAAGAAATCCTATTCCTGGGCCATGTCCCCATTCCTACCTGAGATGATAGAAGAGCTCATGGCCTGGCCTCTCTCCACCCAGCAGTGAAGAGACAGAAACCCAAATCACAGATGAGGACAAGAAAGAGGATCTCCTGGAGGGCAGCCCACTGATCCTGGGAGGGATGCCTTTGTGGAGTTTTTTCCATTTTCCATTCCATTGCATTATTTATAGTGTTCTATTCAATATTACTTTTATTCAATTCAGTTTGTATTTAATAGTGCCTAATTTCTTGAATAGGTTTGTGAAAATGGATGATTTAATTTCATTATATATAATGAAAGTTATGCACAATACAGACACTTTGAATACAACTGTATATATAAAATAAGGAGGCTTGACATTCAGCAAGCCAACACAACTTTCATGACTAACTTTTAAAAACTCCAGCACATAAATCCATGAGCATTCCTCTGTGGTGTGTGTTGCTGCCCTCCCTACCTTAGAAGCCATCGTGCTCACCTGTGATTGCTACTGCAGAGGACAGAAGGACTTTTTCTTCAGAGTGTATTTTTCCAGCAAGGAATTCCTGAACCTTCCTGCCTTCGGGCAGAGCAGGGAGTGTGCAGCATGCAAAGGAGCCCAGCACTACCTGCCTTACACCCCTTAACCCCACCACATCCATGCTGCATCCCTGCAGGCATGGGAAGGCAGAGCAGCCAGGATGCATCAAAGACTCTGCCACCTCAAGCCCAGGGACCTCAGTTATGGGGTCTTGGTCTCAGGCTCCACCAGGATTCAGGTGCTACCCTGCATTCATCTGGCTTAGTGGGCTGGGCACACACTCTGCCCCTTAGGGGAGGAAGACCACTCACACAGTGACCCTTCCAGCTTGCAAATTTTGCTTCTCTCCTTTCTGACAGAGGCTGTGGCATTTTAACAAAACACAGGATTGTCATTACATTTCTTTTTCTTCTCTTTTTTCCCAGTTTCTCTGTTTATTTAAGCATATATTTAGAACTGCATTTTGCCAAAAAAAAAAACACACTTCCTTGTCTTTTCACTCATCACTTAACAGAAAATTTTACAGGTTTCTACTGTAGTTCAAACTCGATGTGCTTGAATCCACTCTCCAGCTTGGTAGAATGAGGGAAGCAAAGCAGAAACTGAATTTGGGGACATTTCTGTGCCTTCCAGCATTTTGTACAGCAAACCTTGACTCATGCCTGTTTACCCACAAAATATGGGCTTCCGTACTAACTGAACCTGTCAATGACAAATGAGTTTCCTGCATTTACTTCAAACAATCTCATTTGCCCTCAGCTGGCTAAGCACATTGTGTACGGTTTATTATGCCTAAACTTGAAAAATAATTTCCAGTAAAAAAGAGGCTGCCACCCCTCCTGAAATCATGATGGGATTTTATGTAAATACAGTCTGAACCACATCCGGGCAGCCATGAGCTGAGAGAGGTGGAGATGGCTTATGCAGATAGAAACACCTCAAAATTTTCAAACAGCAGCAGCATCAAGCAGGGAGAAGAGCTGCTGAGCCTTCACAGTTGCATGATGGAATCATCTGGTGGGTTTTGCGCTGGGTTTACTGAGGTGGTAAATCTAGGTTACTGCTGGGATATTCCTTCCTGTAGTGCAGTGCCAAAAGGAAGTCATGTACATGTAGCATTTATTTGGAGTTTTTCTTTTGCAGTTATGAAACCTGCATGCATGTGAGTTCACACCTCTGCCATAGCAGACCCACCCATGGGCATAATTTTCATGACTTGTAAAGGGTCAGTTTATTTATACAATATGCAGAATGCTGTTCTCAGCCTTTTAGTTTTACTTAGACTTGTGCATTTTCAATAATTTCTTCAAAGGAAGCTAAACAATTTAGTCCTAGCAAAGTTCAGTTGTGTTGCTTTGCTTCTGTGTGAAGTTCTTGCTGAAAGACCTGAAGCAGGAAGTGAGGTGGACCTGCCGGAGGTTCAGCTCTAGAGTGATACTCTTTGCTCAACTGTGTCTGGCAGGGCTGACTCTCACCTGACTGGCCACTCTGGCATCCAAATGCCCTTGCCCAGTGCTGGCCCTGGTTTTGGGAAGCACTCGTTTGCAGTATAGACTCACACTGGCTGAACCTTAGAAAACCTTGCTGTGCCATGAGCTTCACACACCTAGATCTGTACCTCTATGACTTAGGGCACAGCTCCCTCCAACAGCTATGCACAGCACCCTCCAAGTAGCTCTCCTGTGCATGCTGTACATGGAGGCTAGGGAGGGTCCCAGTTCCTTCCTGCTTCAAACAGTACTGTGAATCAAACTCTTGAAAAGAAATCTTGAAAATTTTTGCAGCATTCTATGTTTGAGAAATCTCTCTTCTTAGTGCTATGAGGTCTAGGGACAGCTCTATACAGGACAGGACTCTGCTCTGTCCCCCATGTTCTCTCCAATGCTGTTCAGCTCCTGCCTTAAAATGTGCCATTGGATGGGGACACAGCACATCTCAGTGATTTGTGCCTGTGTGAATCAACTTTGGGAGGCTGAATGTTTTCTGCACCTGTTGGCCACAGGTGCTGATTTCCTTTCAAATTACAAGACTTTCTCACTTCTCTCACAAAATGGACTGGTGAGACTCCAGTAATGCAAGCCCTGGAAAGGTGAAGCACTTTCATCACCAATCACAGTACTAAACAATGAACCAATCACAGATGCTAGGTTTAGCTGCCTCTGTGACTTCATGAGGCTATGGGTGGGACACCCAGATACAAACCATAACACCTTCTAAAATAAATCCTCTGAAGATGCCCGTGCTCTGGACTAGAAGATAATAACTTGCCTTAGTCCAGGTTTTTATCTTATTTATTTTATTTTACTAATTTATTTTTTGAGACTCTCATTGTGTAGTTCAGACTGGCCTTCAATTCACTATGTAAACTTGCTTGGCCTAGAACTTGCAATGATCCTCCTGTCTCCTCCTAAATGCTGGGATTACAGGCAAGTACCATCACATCCAGCTTTGTTTGTTAAGTTGTATTTATTGATTTACTTGAGAATACTCAATTTATTTATCCTTGTTATACTTCATTGTACAAAAATCCTAATAAATGTGATGAAATTCAAGAACAACCTAAACAACTTAGCAACTTAGCAAGGCCCTGTCTGGAAATAAATTAAGGACCAAGGCACTGGATTCAATCTCCAGCACTGCCAAAAATAAATAAATCTATAAATAAAAATTCTTATACATAAATCTATAGATAAACAAAACTGCTAAGAAATAAATTTATAAATAAATAAAATTGCTTGTAAGTAAATCTATCACTAAACAAAATCTATGATGGGTAGCTCAGATAAGAAGTGTTTTAAAAGCAATTTTCTTTCATTATAATTGACATACAATGAACTTTCAGGCTTAAAGTACAAAATTAGATGAATCTTGACATGGGCCTGGGATATAGCTCAGTGGCAAAGTGCTACCTTGCAAGCACAGGTTCCGGAAGTTGGTTCCTAAATACCAAAAACAAAACAAAACTAAAATTGAAAAACAAACAAAGATCCCCTAGGAATCTTCACATACGTGAGCCCCTTGAAAACGATTACCCAATGGTGAGGCCTATGTAATGTTCAACTTTTTCTTATGGCTCTTTTCAAATGCTTCCTTCTATCCTAAGCAATGCATCTGCTTGTTGTCTCTGGGAATCACTTTGTATTTTCTAGAGGTGACAGGTCTGTACCACCCACTATACAGAGTGTTTTTGTTTTTGTTTGTGGGGAGCTGGTAGAGGTTTCTCAACCCTCATAACTATGTTAGGTTTCCCGTGTGCTGCTCCTTGTCAGTGGCTGAGCCATCACATCCCACTGTGTGGATGAAACACTGATCCTCATTTGTCCATCAGCTGAGGCCCTGTGTATTGTTTCCAGTTTTGATCTTAAAAACAGTGGTGCTGCAGTCATTTTTGTGTTTGTATGGATACACCACTCATTTGCCTGGAGAAGATACTTGTTGTTCAAAGCAAAATTAAGACTTCTGGCTCTTCCTGTGAGTATTTTTAAACCCTGTTTTTATGTTTTTCCGTCTTTTTGAGGTGATTTTATAAAATTTACCTAAGGAAAGGTTATTTATATTACATAAAATTCAGCATTTTTTGACTTTGGATAGAATTTTAAAGGTGCAAAAAAACCCAAAGTAAGGTATATATGCACATATGTAAATCACCTATAATTTTAACATTACAAAACTACTGCTATGTAATGATTAACTTCATTGCCAACTTGATGGGCTTGAGAGCTCTCCAAGGGATTAGTAAAGTGTACTTCTAGGCTCATCTGTACATGTCATAGAGGAGTGACCATAGGTACTCCATGTGGTATCTGGCCCTTCCTCCCTGGCACTGTCCCTCCACTCTGCATACTGGACACCATGGACTGAGCAGCTTTGCTCCATCACACGATCCTGCTGTGGTGTCCCTGCCTTGCAACCAAGTAGGACTGAGTCCCCTGAAACTATAAGCCAGATTAAACATCTCCTCTTCCCTGTGTGGGTCTTGGATTCTGTGTCCTACTAATGGGAAAGCTTGACCAAGACAATTGTCTTTATGTTTACATATGTGCTTCAACCTACACAGCTTTTGTAGAATTTACCATAATTTCACCCTTACTTTCAGGTCAGATGTGGGAATTGTTTTCATCTTTGTTTTAGCCTTTTAAATGAGATGTGTACAAACATACTGTTTAGTATATTCTTTCATGATTTAGAACTTTTGTGTCTAATAATATGAAATGATTCTAAAATGTAAATATGTACTTCTTTTTATGCTTCCATTTATATAAATATCCAGAAAAGGCAAATACTTAGAAGCACAATAGTAGTCAATGGCTGAGTGTGGTTAATGGAGAATGACAGTTTAATGAACCTGGGTTACCACTGGGGATGGTGAAGGTATTCTTTACCAGGCATGGTGAGGGTCTCACAGCCCTTAGCATATGAAATGCCACTGGTCTCTGTGTTCCAGGATGGATGCTGAATTTTAGATTGAATTTGCCTTAATAAAGAAAGAAGAGCAGATGAGCAGTCTCCCTATCCTCACCACAGACCTGTAGAATGGGAGCCCACTAAGGACAGCACTGGTCATGGAGACTTTTCCCGAATGTTTCTTCTCCTCCTCCCTCTGCTTAGAATGAAGCAATCAGAGACATGTTACTGAGTGTAGGTGAAGAATCAGATGTGCATGATCAGGAGACAAGAAGTTTTAACTGTAGGTTCTGTCTTTTGAGTGATATATGGGATGTGTGTTGTGATCAGGACCCAGGAGAGTATTACTCCTCAAAAAGTGAACATGGTGTCACAAAATTGTCCCTGAATCCACTCATCTCTTCTGTCCAATTTATCAGGTCCTATCTACTATCTAAAATATGTTAAAATATGCACAACACAAAATCCACTAATTTTGTCAGTGACCAGTTCAGTGAGTTAAGAACATTTACCTTGTGCAGTTATAAGCACCATCCTGCTCCAAAACTCTACTTCCGAACTGAAACTGTTCACTCTCCCGCAATAGCATCATTTCCCTTCCTTCAACTCCTGGAAACACCATTCTACTGTCTGTCTCCAAGAATTGGACTATTCTGGGCCATCACGTATTTGGAATCATATAACATTTTCCTTTCTCTCTGTTTTGTTTCACTTAATATAGAATTGCAGGATACATACATACCACCTTTTGTTCATCCACCCTTTGGGGTCTGTTTCCATGTTTTGGCTCATAGGGATAGTGGGAATGCAAATATCTGCTTGAGCTCCTGATTTATGTTAAGCTGTATAAGCATATTTAGAATTGTTGAATCATAGGATAATTCTATAGAATTTAGAGAGGACAGCTCTGTTGTTCCCTACAGCAGCCAGTCCATTTTACAACCCCACCAACAGCACACAAGGTTTGGGTTTCTCACTGAGACACTCTGGACCAGGGAGTGGTCATAAAATCAAACTGCTGACACTGATCCTTGGTCTGGGGAGCCTCAGACTACACTACACCTGACGGATTTGTGTGGCACATGGGGCAGTAGGAACAAAGAGGGACTGGACCCACACCCAAGTTAGGGTCATTTCTGCAGTGATGCAAACTCTTTAGGGGCTGTCCCTTTCTGCACTATGGAAACCAGTAGCCTGGTGACCCACACTTGCAGCTCCCCAATCCCCAATGAATCCCAGATGCCCCACAAAGCTGGCCTCTGCAGAGTGAGTGTGTGCACACTCCACTTTCTGTATTTTAGCAGAAAGAGCTAGATGAATCAGCTGTTACCACTACAAGGGCAGCAGAGCTCTGATTGGCTTTTTCCCAAAATTAGTTGACTCTCACATTTCCCAGGAAACTGATGTTCAGTTTGAGGTCTGCCTTGGGTGAGCTGGAGGAACCAGACCCTGGTTGAATGCCCTGTCCATGCGTGGGACCCCAGTGAGTGCCAGATTCCAGACAGGAGAGCTGGGGTTGAAATCCCCACCGCAAAGGCCTCCTGGATCAGTTATGGGAAAACTTTCAGAGACCAAGGGCCCAAACTTCAACCCAAAACCACTTATTTATTGCACTGCCAACACTGCAAATAGATCTTAATACTGAACTGAAGTTTTAGTTTAGAAAAAAACTACTCATCTATTGACATATTTTGTCTTGAGAGAAAAACAAAATCACAAAACTTTCAATGATACAACCTTTTATTGAAAAGTGAAGGTTACCATTTGGTATGCTTTCACACAATTAATGTTATATTTGCTGTTGCATGCACACAGATAATTTGTCGAAGGTTGACTCATATTGCATTTGTTTCAGAACAACACATGCAATACTCAAGCCACCTGTTGATCTGTTTCATGTATCAGATTTAATAAAATTCAAAGCTGAATACAGCAGTCTACAAGCATAAGATGATCCACGGTAACAAAAGCAATCCCCAGTGCATTCATTGAGTTTTTGTCTTTTTGAGACAGAGTCTCACTATACAGTTCAAGATGGCAATCAACCTGTGAGTAGAAGAGACCAGTCAAGAAAAGAAACCAATGAAGGTAAGAAACACAAAGCCATGATAATAAATACACCTACAACTACATGAAACAGGTCATAAATGCAATGGCTTTTGAATGAATGTGTAAAACTCACAAGCATAAGACAAATGAAAATTCAGACCCTCAAAAAACACAAAATGTAAGAGAACATACTTGGATATAAATGCACATGCAGATGTATAACTGATAAAAGCAGGACAAATTAATCTCTGGATAGGATTTATCTTGGAGGAGGAAAGGAGATGCAGCCAGAAAAGTGCATAAAAAGTGAATGTTCATTTTTATTTGTCTTTTTCCTTTTTATTGATACCAGGGATCGAACCCACGACTGCCTGCTTGCAACGCAGGCGCTTATGCCACTGAGCTAAATCCCCAGCCCTGTGAATGTTCATTTGATTTAAGAAAATTCATTGAATTCAATATTTTCCTTTATTATTCCTTGTTACCAAAGCTTCACTTTCCTGGCTGCCTTCCTAGAAAAATGTCAAAGTTGACTCGGTGCTCCTTCTCCATCTCCTGGCCATTGTGTGAACTACAGTGCTGGACTAGAGATGGCTCCTGATGCAGCTGGGCTGAGTGAGAGGGATGCTGGTTAATACTTTGGACAGAAGACAAAGCCAGCCAACCAGCCAAGCCCTTTCAGTGTGCAAACACCACTTTAGGAGCCTTCTGCACACAGCATCTCTCAGACCCAAACCTGTATATGCGCACAAATGTAGTGGGACAAAGTCATCAATCTAGTCACCTCCCTCTGGTCACCATCTCTCCTAGACACCCCAGATCTCAACTACGGCTGTAATTTAGAGTCATCAATATGATAAGGTGTCTTTTTCACATACTATATCTCATAAAACCCTACACCCTTGGGAAAAGAAATGTATTTAATATACTGTGAGGTTAGCAATAATTAATTTCAATGCCATATAAAAACTTTGCATGCATTTATTTAGATTTGACACTTCAGGCAAAATTTAGATTTTTTAACAGACACTTTTAGAAATTTAATAAATTTAGGATACAGTGTTAATGACCATATACACAGTTATTAGTCAATACAAGTTTATCTTACTTATACAATAACTAAATGCTTATTTAATTAATTCCAGTAGATGTAGATCAAGCTTTAAGTACCATGACCAACTGTAAAGAGATTTCAAAATATTTTACAGCTTGGTTTAACCTTTAGATGTGACAGAGACCACCTGTTATTTTTGTATGCTTTAAACATATGTAGTCTTAACTCTGTGCCTGAGATTCTCCTGATCTCAACAAAAATTGTCCTGCGATGGGGACAGAACAACCAACCACTGAAGCAGTAGGCAGCTGCACCCAGGGCTTTTCTTGACTGAGTTCATTCAGGAAGTTGCCACAGTTTTCTTTGCCAACATTTTGGGCCTTGTTTGTGTTGTCAAGAATTTTCTCACACTATGGGGACTATCCTGAGAGAGGCAGGTGCCACTGTGAGGGGTTCAACAGTGGAGGACAGAGAACTCCACATGCATGTACTAAAATTAGGGACGAACAGCTGCAGGGCTGGGTCAGGTCAGGGATCTGACCACACTAAGAGTAAGCAGCAGATGGAAGGGAGCTGTTTCCTGACCCAGCCTAACAGGATGCTTGCAGAAGGCATGCCAGGCTGGACAGACATGAGCTGCATGATGGTGGAGGATGAGGAGCCAATCAGATGGTAAGGGTGATCAGACATCAGGGATGGAGGCTTGTGGCCAACTGCCTTAGCAGGACACTTGCTAAAATTGGACAATGCAGATATGAACACAGAAGTCAAAAATGAATTCAGAGTGAGGAAGATGAAATAAATATAGGTGAAAAATTAAAACAACACTGAGATTCCACCTTACCCTGAAAAGAATATCTATATCAAGAAGTGGACCATAAGTACTAGAGGGCCTGTGGGGAAAAAGGAACCTTCTCCGCTGCTGGTGGGAGCATAGACTGGTGCATCCACTGTGGAAATCAGTGTGGAGATTCCTCAAAAAACTAGGATTGCTGGTCCCATTTGACCCAGAGGTGGATAACAGATTACCTTAAATTAGATTAACTTCTGATCACCCCAGGTACTTTGTGCTATACTAGGCCATATGAGTGTTTGTTCTGGAGGAAGTCTTACAAAACATTGTGTTTAAGGTAATGGATGCAGAGCCTGGAGTCTCAGTGGAATGCTGCTGGCACAGCAGCCCATGCTTTGCTAAGATGTGTGCAAAGGACTGGTAAATGTGAAGGCCAGGTAGAGCCAGAAATGGTGCCTGGGAAATCCCAGCTTCAGGATACAAGTGTATCCAAAGTTACAATGATTTTTTTTCCCTTCCCAGAAACTCACTGAAAAAAAATCCAATATTTTAAAGATAAAATAAGGCCTTAAACTGGGCCTTCTTTTGCCTTTTACCTAGAAAATGGGTCATTGCTTGTCACCTGTAACATGATCCCCTGCTTTCTATAGATTCACAAATTTCACAGATTTCCATCCTCCAAAACATAGACGCTCCCAGCCCTGGATGATAATGTACCTCATTCTCTGAGCACCTGCACTCTCTTCTGATTATTTGCCTCTTTGAGTCTGCTTACTAAATTTACCTGAGCCTTTAACAGGGATACACCGCAACTCTCCTCCATGACAAGACAGGAACCTCTGCACCAGGCCGAGGATGAGTGGAGGTCCCCATCTCCTTTGTGGAAACACCTCAGACCCTGTCAGGTGACCAGAGGATCCTGACTAGGGTTTGGGCAAAGAGAGAATAGTTGTCAGACATAAATGCAAGTGACACATGCGACTACCCTCTAGAAGCCTTAAGAGTCAGTGCTGTGAAAGAAAATAAGATGAAATCACGAAAGCTAAGACTTTGTGAAGTAAGTCAGGAAATGCCTGCAGGAGAGTCCGCTAACCTGCTGAAGGTTAAACTGCAGAATGTTCCTAGACTTAGAGAACAACTGAAGATTTCACCTCCTCCTCCAACACCTCTCAGCCAGGAAGATCCTTGTTAAGTAACAGTCAGATGCATGTGTGACTCAGGTGTCTGCCTGTCAGGGAAATGTCTCTAAAAATAACTGGGAATCCCCTATAAGAAACTTTACCACATCTGCCTTATGGGGCTGTCTAGAAGCAGTGCACCTGTATTGCAACATTGTTTCCCATGTACTATTTCTTTTGACTTCTGTTGTTTTGTAGTTAACACTGAATAATTAGTACATTTCTGTTTCCTCTGCAGTAAGAAGAGCAGTGTCCCACTGAGGGGAACGAAGTGCAGGCGATATGAGTCAGGCACACTTTTGTCCCCTGAGGGAAGAACACATGAGAAACGCTTTTTGCTTGTATGTGTGATGGTTTGTATTGTAATTGTCCCCAAGATATCCTGTTGGTAGAGGAATGGTCATCAGCCTGTGGCACCACTTGGAGGCCAGCATGCAAGAAACATAATAACATATACAGAGGCTGGACAATAAAGACACAATTGTTCTCTCTGCTTGCTGTCTGCTGCTGCTATTGTTCTCATGTCTGCCTCCTTGCTGTCTCTGGGGACATCACCAGCAATTTACCCCTTAGGCTCCTCCACTCTGATAGATGCAAAGGACAAGAGAGTACACGTCCCACCAGCAAGGAGGGGGTTCTGCATAGGATACACATGAAGGAATCTTTGTCTAGAAGTTTTAATGGGTTTAGACAAGAGCTGCCCTATGGAAGACTACCTACTTTTCAGGGTTCAATCTAGGAAGTGTTGTGTGAAACCACTCCGACTGCTTCACAGTTCGGGGACATCTAAAGACAACTGAGGACATGACCATGCTTGTCTGCACAGGCACACAGTGGGGTATAGTTATGTAACCATGACTTAGCACAGGTGAACTCCCATGGGCTGGTTAGAGCACTACACAAGAATGTAAATATGAGATAACAACCTGTGTAAGAATTATATAACAAAAAAGTGGTCCTCTGTTCTGCTCCATACTGCCTACCACTGTTGCTGATGTCTTGAACATGTACATTCTCTAGCCTTGGGGCCTCACCCAAGAAAATCTTCCAAAACATGCCAAAAAGTGGTCACACAGTGCCCATGCACAGTCCATGTACCCTTCAGGCAATGGCCTGCCTGGTCATGTTCTGGAAAGTTCCTGAACAGCTGAAGCATATTCAGCAGATGTTTTTGTAAAGTCCCTGGAGGGGCACAACTCAGCGGGCACCATTTTGGACATCCTGACTCCATTTGGGAGCTTCTGTCCTTAATGCCTGCAATAATCCTAATTCCCATTTCATTGATTCCTGTTACAATGCTGTAAACTAAATTAATCACACTGGAACCATGTCTGCAATAAATTGTTAACAGGAAAAGGGAGGCTAAAAATGTACCAATGGTAGTTACCTCTCTACATACAAAAAGAGCAAATATTTCTAATTTTCCCTCCTTGTTTGTTGGACCTTTTGAAATGTGTAAATATTATCATAATTACCAAAACAATGATAGAGGAGCAACAGAAAAAGTGAAATTAGAAGATGTGGAAAGGATTCAATGACAAAACACTGAAAGTCCCTTTGCAAGGGGACCTGATTTAGGCCTCTGCTGCCTCCCACTGCAGGAGAAGCCATTGTCCTCCTGTTATCCTTAGGGAAACACAAGAGCCTTGTCCATCCTTGATGGCCAGAGATGCAAAGCTGAAGAACAGCTGCAAAACACTCTGGCCACCTATGACTCATGAACACCATGGAAATGCTATTTCTCATCTGCATACTCTACATAGCTGCTAAAATAAGTGATCACTTTTAAGTGTGAAAACTAAGTGTGGAAAAGTAAGAGGATCTGTTCGAGATCATTTCTGCAATAGTAGAGTCAGCATGCAAACCCTGTTCCTGGAATCAGACAGCATCCCCCAACCCTCCCAACATCTGGAGTCAGGGAACCACTCTGGTACAATACATTGCTTGGGGGAAAATAAAAACACTTTTATCAAAGATAGAAAGATACTTAGCCTTGAACCTCTTGATTCATGTTCCACATGCAAGAGTCTGAGCCTTTAATATGGCCATTGATATTTTTCCAGCAATCTAGGCTCTCCTATATCTTGTGTTTGCCCCAAAGGGGCAAGGGTTACTAAGCAAAGTCTGCATTAGCCTGAAACTGCACACATGCTTTAAAATTTGTTCCATTTACTTTCCATTAAAAATATAATTATTGACACATACTAGTTGTACAGAGTAAGAATATTCATTATGATATTTTCATATATGCATATACTGTGCATTGATCAAGTTTGTCAATCCGTCTCCTACCTTCACCCTCTCTCCTAACTGTCCTTCCAGGCCTGTGTAGTCCTGTGTAGCCCCTCTTCTACTTTTTTTTTTCTATTTTCCACATATGAGAGAAAACATGCACTATTGGTCTGTGTCTGAATTATTTTGTTAAACATGATATCCTCCACTTCCCTGAACTTTTCTGCATATGACTAGAATTCATTCTTCTTTATGGTTGAACAGGATGTGTGTGTGTGTGTGTGTGTGTGTGTGTGTGTGTGTGTGTGTGTGTGATGGTGTGTGTGTATGTCTGTGTGCACAAGTGTGTGCCATGTTTGCTTTGCCCATTCTCCTGTAGACAGACACCTAGACTGATTGCTTGCCTTGGTTATTGTGAATAGTGCCTCTCTTGCTCCTTTCTTGCTCATTAGCCATTGTTGTATAACAAAGCATTCCCAAACTCAGTGCCTTATTGCAAAATTTTATAATCATTAATCAATTTTCTGGTTTGACGAGGCTCAGTTGGGCAGTTCTTGATTACAGTAGACTGTCCTATAACTTCAGTCAGCTTGTGGCTAATACTGCAGTTCCCTGGTAAGTCATTTGTGTTGGAAATCCAGCACAAATGGTCTAAACTCCAGGAATAAGAAAGGGAGGGCTGGAATATGTCTTGAAGTAGAGCACTTGCCTCCTATGAAGGAGGTCCTTAGTTCCATGCCCAGCATAACATTGTATAACAGCTTACAATTGATTTCTAAGACCATAGGGAGAATGAAAACTGGATAGGGGAGCATTATTTGCTACAATAAAGCAAAAGAAATGACAAGCTTAGTGCCCTCAGAGAGGAAAACTGATGAGACCACATTTCACTGCAGAACCTTGGAAGTAGCGACATTCCATGTGATACAAATCTATAATTGTGTGCTACTGCTTGTTTTCTTTCTGTCAACAAAAGTGCACCATTCTTGTGTCAGGCATTGAGTTGGGTACTGAGATACAGTTATTCCCAGTTGTCTTACTTACTTTTCACTGATTATTGAGACAAAATACCTGATGCCCAACATGAAAGAAGGAGAGGTTTATTTCTTACAGGTAAGAGATTTGAGTCCACACTCAGTTGGCTCCAAAGCAAAATGAAATGGCTGAGGGGCAGCAGTTTGTGATGTCTACAAAACGCAAGCAAGAACAGCAAAAAGAAAGAAACACCTTCTTCTCCCAGGTACAATGTAGGCTAGCTCCACTCCACTGCACATGGAGCACACATAACACCAATCTAAGCACTAGACAATCAATCAGAAGTACTGGATTTGGTCGCATCCATGATTGCATGAGGCTTGGGAGGGGTACTGACATTTATGTTTATTTATGTTTACCATGACATTAGTAGAGGCAAAGAGCCTCCTTTCATTCTCTCACCATGAAGTTTACAGTCTATTGAGGTAGGGACGATATTCATCATATCATTATTCAAATACATGCTAAGCATTCCTAATCCAAAGTCTGAAGTCTGTATGCTACAAAGTCCAAAACTTTTGAGTACAGATGTTTTATGCCAAAAGTTGAAAATTTCATAGCAACAAATTTTGTTTCAAATACAAAATTTTTTTTTAATTAAGATTATTGGTACATGTTAGGTGTAATTAACAATCATGTTAATCATGGGAAATTTCCAGCATACATGTTATGAATTATTTATTCTCCATTCTATTACTTTTGCTTCAACTCCCTTCCCCTCCTTATTTATGAAAGTTTTGTTTCCTTCTTTTCTCATCATTTTTTCTTTTCCCTTCCTTCCTTTCTCCCTCCTCCATCCCTAATTCCCCATCTCATTAGATAATGTTCACAATATTTATTTTATTTTGCCTCTTATCTATATTTTCAGTTTCCCACACCAGAGAAACAACATAGTACACATGTCAAACACAAAATTATTAAAAATATATAAAATTGCCTTCAGGCTATGAGTTTGAATTATATATGAACTATAAATAAATTTCATATTTAAACTTGGGTCCCATCCTCAAGACAATATATTATGTCCTATGCAAGTTCTTCAATAAAAAAAAATTCAGGAATTCCTAACACTTCTGGTCCGAATCATTTTGTATAAGGGATAGCGAATATGCAGATGTTTAATTAACAGCCTCAAGGAAGAAGTACAAAGGCTGATCAAAATATACAGCTAATATTCAAACTTTTAAAATTTACTAAAACAAAAGATACATGCCCATTAATCCTCCTTAAAAAACACCTCCTTAAAAATAAATTGAAGAAAATACATCTCCTTGCTTCAAACACACTTCTACATTTGTTCTTCGTTTTCTGAAGCAGTTTGGAAGTCCTCCTTTGTGAGTGTCCTTACAAATTGAGATAAAAAATGTAGTGAATGCAATTGCTGAATGCCATTCAATGGAAAGGAAGACTCATAAATACATTATGGTGCAGCCTCATCCACCGAATTCACCAGATCGCGACCCTTGTGACTTCAGATTCTTCTCCAAAATTAAAATGACCATGAAAGGAAAATAGTTTGAACTGATTCAAGACTTTGAGGCAGCCACAACTGCAAAACTGAAAAATCCAAAGCGGAACTGCAGCGGTGCTGTGCTAAGTATCGGTTTGTTAAGAGAGATGCTGGTGCAAGGCCCACTGGGTTAAAATTCTGTCCCTTGCTTTGTCATTGGAAAAGGTATTTAATGTTGGTGTCTAGGCTCACACAGCTATGAAAATGAAGATAATTCCTAATCCTACTCTTGTAAGAGTTAACATATGTAAAGTGCCTCAAAGAGGCCCTGGCCTGATATCCATAAGTGTTAAATATGCTTGTTAGTATGTTATATTCACATGTAAACATACTTATAAGTTATGAAGACATTCAACGACGGACACCTAAAGCACTCATTTCTCTGTAATAAAAGAAGGGCAACAATGCAAATAGCAATGATACCTGAGCACTCCCTATATGGTAGGAACCATGGGAAGAGCTCTGCAGGGTTTTCATCAGATCTTCACAGCAGTGCCCACAGATGAGTATTACCATTCCTCAGGTTTGTTTTTTAACAGAAAACACGCTCAATATTTCAAAGCAAAATAACAGCAGAGTAACAATAGTGGAAATTGAGGCTCCCAGAAGAGAAGCAGTGTGCCTAAGGTGTCAGGCCCGGGAAGATTTGAGTCCAGACATCTATAAATTCCAAGCCTCAGTCCACTCCTCTGCTTCCTCTCATAATGGGCCTGGGGCTGGGTCTCCCAGAAGCCTCATCAGAGACCTCCACCTGCAGCCAAACCCTGCCTCAGGGGGACCCTAAAGCCCACTGCCATGCCCACTGTGTCATTGTTGCCTCACAGGAGGACTCTGCACTTGTTGGGTCCCAGCTTCTGGGTCCCTCTTCTGGCCCCACCCCTTGCCTGCCCCTCACACAGCTTGACCCAACCCCCTGGCCTCAAAGGAAGATTACACTCCACCAGGCCCAACCTGGGCGGGCTGCGCCCATGGACCACCCTGAGCCACGCGCCTGCACATCCCAGCTCAGTCCCACCCCGCCCCGGCCTTGCTTTGCAGTGGATGCTGGTCTTATGCCTGGAGTCGCTATTTTGTGCTAGCAACGCCATCTGGAGACTGGAGCGCTCTTCCTCCGGCGGCCTAGGCTGTGGCGGGGCCAGGGCTGGGGTCTGGGGCAGGTAGAAGTGCAGAGCCCACGGTGAGTGGCGGCTCGGCCCCGTGACCCTGCTGTTAGTGGCGCAAGTGCCCAGGGCGGGATGTCTCGGGTCGGGGGCCCAGGGCGGCAGCAGGCGCGGCTCTGGGACGACCTGGCCTGAGGTCTGCAGGGCCCCTCTCTCCCTTCCTCTCTCTTCTCCGTAGGGGATCAGCATGGCCAGGCCTGACATGTCGCCCGGGATCCCCTGTCCCTCCTGACAGGCACTGCTGGGAGCCCAGCCCTGGTGTGGGACCTGTGGTGCAGCGGCTTGGGGTTTCACATGGCCTCTGCTGTCAGTGAGCTTGGCCATACTGAGCCACGGAATTTACCCCAAAAGGACGATTGGATTCTACTCAGAACTCCTCCCTGGAGAGACTGAGATAGGACCTAGATGTAACAGTAAGACAGCAGTTATTATTCTACCTGCACATGCATTGGCTCCAGTCCGTTCCATTGATAAGGGGGTTTCTGCTCCTTTTAATATTGGCAGCACTTGGATGTTTAGGTTTGGTGAGAATGAATGCGTGCTGGGGCTTTGAGGATGAGGAAGTATGATCAGTAGTAAAAATTTAAATCCACACATGAAAATAATTCACCCACATTGTTAAACCCTGCTGCGGAATACCCATCTTCTCCATATTCGGCTGTCTCTAATGATTACTACCCAGTTCTGCTCACATCATTTATATATTTGCATAATGTTGAATGTTTATATAACATGTATAGGTACACTTGTACTTAGTTATCCTGTTACTGACTGTGTACACAAGTCTAGTTTCTCTTAGAAAAACTGCGTTGAGCATATATCTTTTTTTCTTGGGATAAATTCCAGAAATTAGAAATACTAAGTCAAAGTTCTGTGTTCTTTCCCTGGCACTTGATATGAATGGCTCCTTAAACAAAGCATGTTTAAGACATCTTTCAAAATCTAGGTATTTGCCCAATTATCTGGACAAATTTGGAGTTCAGCAAGGTATTGAGTCATTTTCTGTGCAGGCTGAAAGACAGGCCACACAACCTACTGTTGGATTTTGTTTTTAAGTCATGTACCAGGTTCATCTTTTTGTTTTGATTGAGTCTAATCTGTTTTGTTTCATTTGGTTTTATCCTCTTTAAAATAAAAAGATAAAAAAAAACACTTTCCTGCAAGGCATGGTGGTGCAATCCCAGCACTCAGGTGGGTTAGACATGAGGATCACAGGGAGTTCGAGGCTAGCCTGAAATACTTGGTGAGTCACAGTCAGCCTGCAGTACATAGCAAGACCTTGTCTCAGAACAAAAAAAAAAATAACCCCTTTTTCATCTTTTCTTATTTTAATGTAGCACAAGTAGATATTAATAGAGAAAATATGAAAATACTTATAAGTAGATTAAAGTTTTCATCCTATGCAGTTTATATATATGAAACTATAGTATACTTTATATGCTATATAACTTTATATACTATGAAACTGCATAGTTTCATACTATGCAGTTTGTATACTATATTCAGTGATCCCGGGAATTTCTGCATATATATGTATGCACTTTTAAAATTTGTTTTTGTTTTTGATACAATTTTTTTTTTAATTTTTAGGACAGGGTCGAAATAATTTACTCAGTTCCCCAGGTTTGGTTTAAACTTGTGCTCCTCCTTCCTTAACCTCCCAGAGTACTGGGAGTACAGATACAGGCTATCCATTCTTAGAAATTCACAATGATTATGTATGTTTATGGGATAAAATGTGCTTTTGACCTATGGCTCCTTTTTAGAAAGGATCAGTCTAGATAAAGTATATACCACCTTCTTAACCTACTAATTCTTTCTGAGTTATTGGGACTATAATCCCATTGTGTAGCAGTTTTGAAAGCTATGCTTTTTATTAACTGTGGTCACCATGCAGTTTAGGAGAGAATTGAGAATTTCTTCTCCATTGTCACTAAGACTTTGCATTCTTGGGTGAACAGTCTCCTTTCTCCATCCCTCATGGAATTAATCTTTCTTAAAATCAAAGTGCCCAAGAAAGGTGTGGAGGTTCAAGCTACTTGGGGCATACAGCTCTTCAGAAAGACCAGGCAATGGTACTCTGAAGCCCCTCATGTGGCTCCCAGTTTTTTGTTTGTTTGTTTTTTCCTTAACAGAATTCTGGGAATTGAATGCAGGGATGTCTTTGTTACATTTTACTGGTTGCTGAGAAAAAATACCTGATACCAAAAGTTGGGAAAGGAAAGGTTTACTTCTTACAGATTTGGAGTTTTCAGTCCGTACTCAGTTGGCTCCAAGGCAGGCTGGCCTGGCGGGGCCACAGTTCGTGGTGGCTGCAAACAGCAAGGAGGAAACAGGCAAAAGAGCAAGACAGGCCTATTTCCTGCAATTATATCACATTCTGGCTCCACACCTAGGCCTGTGTAGCACTCACACCCCTAATCCAAATGCTAAACAATGAACCTGTCACAGATGCATAATGTTAACACATGAGGCCTGGGGGCCACAGACATTAACTATGACAAGGGCCTTACACTGAACAACGCTAAATTCTGTTTCTAAAATTATTTTTTATTTTGAGCAAGTGTCATCATAAGTAACTACACTGCTGAGACACTGTTCTTGGATGTAGATTCTTACATGTCAATGTGTGGATGCACATTGATATCAGAGACATTTCACTTTCAAAACCGAGTCTTTGTTCTCACATCCATGTATTATTTCATGGCCAGATTCCTTAGCTTCTTTCCCTGGTTCTTGTGGCCCACACTGATGCCCCACACCCTTTACATGGAAGATAGGGATGGTCCCAATTCCTTCCTGCTTCAAACAGCTGTGACTCAAACTCTTGAAAAGAAATCTTTCAAAGTCGCACAGCTCTCTGTGAGAGATAAACCTCTATTGTTAATCCCGCCAGATCCAGGGACACTTGTTGTAGTGCTCTGATGGGAGCTGCAAGACAGGGCTCTGCTCCACCCCCATATTCTCCCCAGTGCTGTTCAACACCTGCCTTAAAACCTGCCATCACATGGAGACAGAGCACATCTCAGGGATGTGTGCCTGCATGAATCAGTTTTGGGAGGCTTAGTGTTATCTGCATTTGTTGGCCACATGTGGTGATTCTCTTTTGAATTACAAGAATTTTTCATCTCTCACAGAATGGACTCATGAAACCTCTTTCACACCTGTATCACAAACTATCTTTCTGAATATGGCTTGTAAGGAAAGATTTCTTGTTGTGGTTTCTATATTATTCTTGTTTCTGCTTTTCAAATGCAATGAATCAGACCTTTCTAGCTCCCCTCTATCACTGAAATCATGGGAAAGCTTTTCCAACATGAAAAGATGAGTAGACACACAATGATCTCTATATTTTCCTGATAGATCTTGACTGTCTGGGGTTTTCTCTTCTATCAAAGAGCAATAGCAGCCAGTGTCATCTAATAAAATTTGACTGAACAGAATCTAATACTTGATTATTAAAGACCCAGAGTACTAAATCACAGTGAAAAAAGGTCAGAGGTGGGTGGGGCATAGCAGGAGAGGACAGGGGTATGGATGGGTCCAAAACTGAGCAGAAAGCTTCAACTCAACAGATGTGGAAATTGTACAAATTGATGATGTGCTTATATGTTACTGAATTGAACATGAGGAAAGGAATGGTATCTTAACTTTTATTTTATATTGTCCTAGAATTTAGTGTTTAAAAGTATTACAGACTTAGGAGTAGAAATGAAAACTGAAAATAAAACAAGGGGTGCAAGGAAAGAGGAAAGGAAAGGCAGGTGCTGTGCAGGACTTGGCCCTGAGTGGAGCTCAGGATGCTTGCTGTGGAGCCAGTAAAAGCCTCAGCTCTAGAATTCCTTAAGACAGAGTACCTGGCCTTAATTTTCACTTTGATCCCAAAGTTTGTGAGGTCACTGGAGGTGGATCTAGTATAAACTCTGTATGTTGGACTTGAGCTCAGTTAGGTATTACCCTGTGTCAGCAGAAATAGAAAAATCACCAACTGTCCTTGTTCCTTGCAGGCCCTAGAACTTCCCAGTGCCTGTCACAAACAGTTCTGTGCACAAATCCACCCCAGGAAAGCTTCCCATTCTTCTTCAACCCACTCACTTGTGCATGCCTCAGTGTTGCAGGAGGTCTCAAGTCTTGGAGTCTTTGTCTGTGTAAAGTGTCCCATGCACTCCCTAGGAGGCCACAGACCCAGGCAAACCCTCCTGACTGCAGTTCTCATTTTCAGTGAGCTCAGGTTGGTCCAACTCAACTGGGCATCTTATAGAGTTGGACATCAACCTCCTGCTCCAGTGGCAGAGAGCCCTGCCCCAGCCTTTTCTTGGCCTTGAATGGGGCAGTGCTGGCCCAGGTGGTCCTCATGTGCTGATAGAAGTCCCTAATAATGCTGTGACCACCTTTCCTCCATTCTTTAGTGAAGCCTGACATACAGCTCCCTTTCCAACCCTTGTGGCCTGTCATCTCTGTGATCCAGGGTGGTATCTGCAGTGTTACTCTAGTCATGGTCACTCTAGAGCGGTGCTGTGCTATAAATATCTGCAAAGTGAGTTGTCAGAGAGTGTGGGTTCTGCCTGCCTTTCCTCCATCTTCAGTTTATATAATGATGCATCACCCCATTCTGTATGCCTTAGAGGAACTCCTCTTACCCTGTTATGTGTTCACATGTACAGAGGCCAGGAAGTTAGGCACATTCACAGTAGTGTGGGTATTACTTGTTCTGCTCTCCAGGGTGACTGTGTGGCCTGCACAACGTTGAAGCAAAAGAGAGCAGTGTGTATATTTAATCTGTTCATTACATCTGTCAGAGTCTAGTAAATTGATGATTAAAGGCACCCACCAGCTCTCTCCATGATTTCTCTGTGAACCTGGTTCCATGATAGCTCACAGAGATTCCTATTCTGGATAACATGGAAGCCCATAGAATGACTCCCCATTGTCCTTCACAATAAACAAAAGCTTCTTCAACCAAGTGATGGATCCTTGGCAGGATGCAAAGCTTTCTGAGGGCTGAGAAAAAACAGTGCAGTGCAGGCAGGGTCTCGATTTGAGGCAAAAGATGGGGTTTTGATTGAACTTGTCCTTCTGACTTCCTGTGAAATCCTAGACAAGACCCCATGCCTCTCAGGACCTTTCCAATGTGTTCCTCTGTTCTATGGAGGTCATCTGGGCATCTACTACCTGGGGATATCATCAGTGGTGTGAGATGACATTTGTAAAATCTGTGGGCTGGTGTCACATGTAGAGCACAGAATTAGAAGTGAAATCCAGCAAAGGGTTGGATAGAGGGAGAATACAGTGCACACTGTGCCTGGCTCCTGCTGTGTGGTGGTACAAATGAGACTTACCTCCTATACATGTTTCCCTGGGGCTTTCATGAGGGGGTGGAAGTACATTGATTCAGCTGTCCTTATTTTCCCCAAGCATCTCAATTTCTTCTATGTATTGGTGCTGGTGCCTCAAATCAGTACCTCACACACTGGCTAAGCAAGCATTATGGATGGAGCTATACCCCCAAATCGATGTCCATAGCTCCTGTATTCACACCTGTGTGAGCCACCAGGCCTATGACCTAGGTTCATGCTCAATTGCTGAGAGCTCATCTTCTGGTGCCCATTTCCTGAAAGGCCTTTTCCCTATATTATGGGCCTAACTTACCAGCTTCTTATTAATTAGTGTTATTATTTTGCATTAGCAGTGCTGAAATTGAGCCCAGGGCCTCATGCATGGTAAGGAAGTGTATCCTGAGCTCTGTCCCCACTTCCTGACTCACTCTTAAAACCTCTGGGAGTCAGATGGGCCCTTCCCAGTCTGTACATGAATATGACAGAGGTTATGTGAGAGTCTAATAAGGTTCACACAAATAACTTTGACCAACTCTCCTGATGTTTTCCTGTGTTCTCCTTAGGTATCCTAGGTTGTCTTTTTTGTTTGTTTGTTTCCTCTCTGGATCTCTGGCTTGGAAGAAGTCACTGTAATCTCTGCAGTTTCACTGAGGAGAGGCTGATGAACTTTGAGCAAGAAAAGTGGAAACAGACAGAGGAGACATCTGGCTTTTGTCCTGAGACTTGCCTGTAGGCAAGGGACAGAACCTGAGAGTATATTCGGCCCTAGTGGCATATTCACTGAGTATATAGCCATGTGCACCAAGCTACTATGGTAGCAGCCCCAGCAAAGCCTCCTGGATTCCTGATCACAGCAACTCTTGATAGAACAGAGAATTATCTCTTGTATCAGATAAGCACAGACTGACCTGCCCTCTATCATACATATGTGTTGTCATATTTTGAAAATATATGTAATGACTGAACAAAATTTGACCTCTCTGCCTTCTTTCACCAATCAATCATTCTGAGGTTATTATATAGTGTTTTCATTTTCCTTTTTTTTTTTTAGCAAACTTTCAATGCATAGCTTGCTGTGGTTTGTTTATTAATTCAGGTGTTACTGGGTAGTCACATGGTAGTTTTGAGTTAATGAAAACAAAGTTGATTAGAATATCTTATAAAATTCTCTTCATGACATAGAGAGGATTAGATGCACGGAATGTTAAGGTAGTAGATGTGTTACTCTTAAATATACTATCAAAATGATTTCTGAAGTGAATATATGATTCATAAGGTAGAAGGAGTCTCCTTCCTGCACTTCCTCACAAACACCAGTGTACTTTGACCTAAAAATCAAAGTCTGCCCATAGTGCTCTCAAAACATAAGCAGGGTTTCTCCTTGTGTGATAAATATTCACTTACCTGATTACTGATAATGATGAGACATGTACAGACTGGGAAGGGTCCATCTGACTCCCAGGGGCAAGTTGAAAGCTTTAAAAGTGGTAGAAATGTGAATCCCATGTTGGCCTTGGAATCACTGCTGGTTCCTGCTGAAGTCATACTGCATGACCAAGGGAGTACCGCCTCCTTCTGTCCCATGACCAGGACAATCTCTGTGAGCGTTCCCTGGCATTGCATGACAGACCTGCTACTTGACAGAATTTGGAGGAGGAGGAGCCCCTAGCCTGAAGATGGGGACTTGAGGGACTGCTCCTCTCTACCCATAATACGTGTATACAATCTGTTTAGCCCTGGAATAGGGTAGCTGGCAAAGCAGTTGAATTAAAATGTCAGTGAAACTGTCCCAACATAGGTGGTATAGCTATGGGAAAGTGGGGCTGATAAACCAAAGTTGAGCCCACAGGAGGTGTCCCAAATTTATTCCAGCCAGCACTCCCTCTATGTGGCAAGTTCTACAGAATGTACAAGGGACAGCCTGTGAGCAGTTGGCAGAATTTGATAAACTTGGTGATAGCAGCACCCTGGGATCAGAGATGCCAGGGCAGCAAGGTGCTGATTTGGAGAACATGACCACACTACAGGGACTGGGCCCTGTTATGTACAGTGTCTGGAGTTGGATAAGAAGCATAACTTGGTGCAGCCCCACTTTGTATTCAACAGGTAAATGCAGTATTGAGGAACCCCATTATGGAGTGGATACCACTTGACTTCTGTAACTGTGTATCACTGACAAATGTTACAAACATTTGGGGTGGCAACCAAGCTCTCCAGGGTGGTGCCCACCAATTGGCTTACTGTGGAAGCCTCATAGGTCTATGTCAGAATGGGCTGACAATAACTATCCACACAATGACCAGGACACTGCACCTGGGGATTCCCATATATCCAGGGCACCATCAAACGCATCATTATGGACACACCACAATATTCTGAAACAGTTCTACAGGTGCCACAATACTCAGCAGGTGCCACCATATTGTTCAGGTAGCTGGGTGGTTTTGTCTGGTGGTTGTGTTGGTACCAAACGCAGGAATCATGGGCCTAACCCTCCAGATTGAAACTATTGTCAATGAAGGACCCAAGCTGTGAGCCTCACTTGCTAGCCTTCATGTTGCTCATGGATGAAACTTCTCAAATGTGAAAGGTGGTTTTGCAAAACCACATGTGCCTTTATTTGTGAACAACAGCACAAGGAGGTCCTTGCATCCTCTTGCATGTACAATGTGACATTTATATCCCTGGCAAGCAGAGATAGAAACAAGAGGCCTTGCAACAAATGGATGTACATCTGAGAAGCCTGAATCGAACTGGCAACCTAGGAAAACCTGGACCACCACTCAGGCCCACTCCTTGCAGAACTCCACCACCTCCTGGACTCAGTATTGCAGTTGATCTTTGGGCCCAACCCTTTCTTCCAAAACCTTGGACTGTAGAGTATTACCATGCTGGCTCAATGAGAGATTCAGGAACCCATCATGCAAACGGAAACCATCATCAGACTGCAGTCAGTTTGGTGAGTTTATCCCTAAAATAGAGATTTGCAGTGGGTAGTAGGAGCAGAAATGATGCTCCCTCCAACTGTAAGCCCTTGGGAAACCTGGCAAGGGACTGAGTAACACTCCACACAGAGAACATCAGACAAATTGAGTAGTGTGCCAATAAGGCCTCCTCCAACTTAGAGAAAATTAAAAGAGCTCATAAAACACCCAACGGCACAGTAGGGCCTCAGCTGACACAAACACTGTGGACAAGGAGATCTGGTGACCTGCAAGAACCTGAAGACATAGGAATAGCAGGAACTGAGAGTGGACCTAGATCAATACTTCTAGGCTAGTTAGCCCAAGAAGAATATAGGACTCACAAAACAGGCCCTGCTGGAGGAATACAGGTGACTGGCTCTCCTCTTCATTTTGGTACCCAGCAATTGCACAAATATCACCCACACAGTAGGACCCTAAAATTCACACTATGTTGGAACTGAAAGACCAAATATTTACCCAAAGAGTGAAAATGACAAAACAAATTGGCAAAATGCAATCTCAAACATCTAGTTCATCAGGAGCAAGTACAGGCAACACTTAGATAGAGGATCTTAAAGTCATACATCAGGAATCTCTGAAAAGATATCAACTAAAGTAAAGAAAGAAATCCATGAGGCTATAGCAGAAATCAAATTAGAAAGAATCACCCATGTAAAGACAGAAATATCAGCCCTATTAAACTAGTTTCTCAGCATAGCTAGAGAAAAAGTAGATTAAAAAATTAAGAGCATAGGAAATTGATTGAAATTTTGAATGAACAATGTAGAAAACAAGCAGAATCCATGAAACAAATTCAAAGAAATATCCAAAACAAAAAAATTCTATTGAAAGCTCACAAAACCATTTAAATGAAGCTGAGGATAGCTTGAGGATAGAGTCGCACATAGTGATTATGAAAGTTTAGAACTTATAAAAATAACAAAGTAACACAAAATGATAATTCAGTAGCTTTAATAGGATGCCAAGAGAAATATTATAAGAGTCATAGACACCGTGAAGATGCAGGAGTCAATACTAATGCCATCAGTAAACTATTAAAGAAGTCATAGCAGAAAATTTCCCAAAGGCAGGAAAAGTATGATATACAAATAAGTGAGACATACAGAATGCCAAACCATCACAACCAACATAAATCTGCACCCAGATATATAATAATTAAGATCTGAGATATACAGCATAAAAACAGAATACTGAAAGCTTTTAGAGAAAAGACACAACTCACACATCAAGAGAATACTATTAGAATCTCGGCAGAATTTTCAGCACAAGTCTTCAGGTTAAGACACACTTGGAGTGAAGTATTTCAAGCCCTAAAAGAAAACAACTTTCAACCTAGACTGGTTTACCCAGTAAAATTTTACTTCAAATTTAATGGAGAAACAAGATACTTCCATGACAAAGAACAACTGAAGCAATTCATGTCCACCAAACCAATCATAGAAAAAGTACTGAAAGACATGCTAGATAGAGATAAAAATGACCACAATCTCTAGAACAGAAAGAAACCACAAGAAATTTTTTTTTTGTCTTTTTCATTTTTATCGGTACCGGGGATCGAACTCACGACCGCCTGCTTGCAAGGCAGGTGCTTATGCCGCTGAGCTAAACCCCCAGCCCCGAAACCACAAGAAATTAAACAAGGGAGCAAAGCAGGAAACCAACAACAGAAACACAACATGGCAAAATCAAGCCAGTAAATATCAGTGATATCCATAAATGTAAATGTGCTCAACTCACCTATCAAAAGAAACAGGTTAACAGAATGGATCAAGAAATAAGATCCCACAGTATGCCATATACAAGAAACACATCTGACTCAAAAAAATTCAGATTAAAAGTCAAATCATGGAAAACAGTTTCCACACAACAGGAACCCAGAAAAGAGCAGAGCTAGATATACTGTTTTCAGACAAAGTGAACTTCAAACCTAAAATGATTAAAAGAGATAATGAAGGCCACTATAGACTTATACATGGAAAACTACAAAAGGAAGCACTAACAATTATAAATATATATGCACCAAATACAGGGGCACCCAACTGTGTAAGACAAATAATAATGGACATGAACACAATTGTAATAGGACACCTGAACACCCCACTGTCACAAAGAGATATGTCAACTGGGACAAAAAGTCAGCAAACAAATAACAGAAATGAATAATACCTGTGAGTGAATGGACTTAGTGCATGTTTACATAGTATTCCACCCAACCACATCAGAACATATAGTCTTCCCAGCTGCACATGGGACATTCTACAAAACAGACCATATATTATCCTATAAAACATTCTTAAGTAAATGCAAATGGAGCTAAATTATTCCATGCATATTACGTGACCATAGTGCACTAAAATTGGAAATCAGTGGCAAAAATTGCAAAACTTGCATAAATGCATGGAAATTAAATAATCTTCTGAACAACTAGTGGGTTACAGAAGAAATTAAAGAAGAAATAAATCAATTCCTACAATACAATGAAAATGCAGAAACAAAATATCACAACCTATGGGACACAATGAAAGCAGTCCTAAGTGGGAAATACATAGTAATAAGTAGTCACATCAAGAAAATTGAATGAGCACAAATAAATAATGTAATGGTACATCTCAAGCTTCTAGAAAAGGAAGAGTAAGTCAAACCCAAAGTTCCTAGAAAAGTGGAAATTCTAATGAGTAGAGCAGAAATAAAATCAATTGGAAGTATAAATACAATAGAAAGAATTAATGAATCAAAGAGCTGGATTTTTGAGAGAATAAAACTGATAAACCTCTAGCTTATCAAGAAAAAAACCTAAATAATAAGGATTGAAAAGAGAGAAAATGCTATAGATCGCATGGAAATTCAAAACATCATGAGCACCTACTTTGAAAATCTCTACTCACATAGGATGGAAAACAGAGGAAATAGATTTCTAGAAACACATGAACTATCCACACTCAATCAAGAAGATATTCCAATTTTGAATAACACAATATCAGCTATTTTAATAAAAAATGTGATTCAAAACTTACCAACAAACGAAGGCCAGATCCTGCTGGATTCAGAGCTGAATTCCATAGGAAATTCAGAGATCTGACTCCAGTACTCCTTAAACTCTTCAATGAAATTGAAAGAGAAGCAGTCCTCCCTATTTCATTCTTAGAAACAAGTGTCACTCTGATACCAAAACCAGAAAAAGATCCAACCAAAAAGCAGAACTATGCAAAGAATCTCATTAAAATATTGACAAGTAGAGTGCAGCAAGTCATCAAGAAGATTATACAACATAACCAAGTTGGATTTATTACAGGAATGTAGGGGTAGTTCAACATATACAAATCAATAAATGTAATACACTACATCAACAGAGCCAAAAATAAAAATCACTTGATCATCTCAATACATGCAAAAAAGCTTTTGATAACGTACAGAACCTGTTCATGATAAAAGCCCTACAGTAACTCAGAATAGACGCTATGTACCTCATATCATAAAGACCACTTATGACAAACTTACAGCCAATGTTATACTAAATACTAAATGGACAAAAACTGAAAACCTTCACACTAAAATTAGGAACAAGACAATGATGTCCACTATCACCATTCCTATTAGATATAGTTCTGCAAATGTTAGCCAGAGCAATCAGATAAGAGGGAGAAATTAAAGAAATAAAAATAAGAAAAGAAGAAGTTTAGTTATGATTATTTGCAGACGACATGATACTCTGCATACAAGATGACAAAAACCCCATTAAAAGACTAGGAGTGGTAATAAACAAATTCAGAAGCATAACTGCATGTAAAGTCAACACTCAAAAATCAATAGCAATCCTGTACACAAACAAAAACTCACTGAGAAGGAAATTATGGAAATGTAGCCTTTCACACTAGCATCTAAAAATGAAATACTTAGGAATCAACTTAAGAACGTAAAAGACCTATATGCTGAAAATTATACTACTCAGAAAATGGAGATTCAAGAGGATATTAGAAAATGGAGAGATATTTCTTGCTCTTGGTTAGGAAGAGCCAACATTGTAGAAATGGCCATACTCCCAAAACTGTTGCACAGATTCAGTGCAATTCCAATCAAAATATCATTGACATACATTCATATCTAGAGGAAATATTCCTACAATTCAGCTGTTAACAGAAGAAATCTAGAATAACAAAGGTGATTCTGGACAACAAAAGCAAGACAGGAGACATCTCAATTCCTGACTTGAAACTATACTACAAAGCCACAATAATAAAATCAGCATGATACTGGCAGAGAAATAGAACTAAGGATCAATAGAACAGATTAGAAGATGCAAACATTTTAGCCACCTTATATTTGTCAAAGGGGCTAAACATGATCAATGGAAAAAGATAGCTTCTTTAATAAATGGTGTTGGAAAAGTTGACTTTACATGCCGAAGACTGAAACTAGACCCATGCCTATCATCGTACACTAAACTAAAGTCAAAGTGGATCACAGATGTACATATTGAAAAAGGAACAAAAATCCACTGGAGGACAAGTTAGGTAGAAATCTTAGAGATATAAGGGTTGGCAGAGAATTCATGAATAAAATGCAAACCACATGTGAAATACTTCACAGAAACAACAACTGGGGTCTCATGTTACTAAAAAGTTTTTGCACTTCAAAAGAAATCAAACAAAGTGAAAAAAACCTTACAGAGTGAGGAAGAATCTGGATATAAG
The DNA here is from genome assembly GCF_034190915.1 of Cavia porcellus. NCBI lineage: Eukaryota > Metazoa > Chordata > Mammalia > Rodentia > Caviidae > Cavia > Cavia porcellus. Next base: position 10,374,723 of record NW_026947515.1, read on the forward strand.
GCAAAGAACTTATATCCAGAACATATAAAGAATTGAAAAACATCTAGCCCCCAAATTCAATGACCCTTTCCAAAAATGGGTGTCAGAGATGAGCACACAGTTCTCAGAGAAGATATACAAATGGCAAATAAATACATGAAGAAATGTTCACCATCACTGGACATTTGATAAATGCAAATTAAGACAGCACTGAGATTTCATCTTACTCCTGAAAGAACAGCTGCATTCAAGGAATCAACTGAAACAAATGTTGGCAAGCATGAAGAGGAAAAGGAACACTTGTCCATTGTTGGTGGGAATGCAGACTGGTGAAAGCACTGTGGAACTCAGTGTGGAAATTCCTCAAAAAACTAGATTTGGAAGATTCATTCCATCCAGCTGTTCCCCTCCTGGGTATTTTCCAAGAAAAATTGAAAATATCATGTTACAGTGATATTTATGCACCCATATGTGTAGCACAATTGAGATAGCTGAATCTTGGAAACATCCAAACTGCCTATCAACTGCAAGGGGTTGAAAAATTTGTGTTTTTACACAATGGAATACTACTCAAGTATAGTAAAGGATGATCTTGAGGCCTTTATAGGTAAATGAATGTAACTTGAGAATATCCTCATTAGTAAAATAAATAAGACTCACATTAGTAAATATCACATTGTCTCTCTAGTGTAAAAAATAATAAAAACTGACAAAGTAATGGGACCCAAAAAAGTATAGTAGATACTGTAAAAGAAAAAGGGAAGAAAAGTGGTTTAAATGATACAACAGTATATACAGTGTGTAAGATAGATGGCCATATTACTAAATTTCTGTTGGATCATTGAATGGAAGGGTTTGCACATCAATGTTTCAGTGTTCAACCATTTTTATGCTTTGTTTTTGTAAGGTTAACAACTAGTTTTAAGATGACAATAAGTAATGTATCAACTAGTCATTTTATGGTGTTAATTTTTTGAGTCCTATATTCTATACCTTTTTGCTGTTTTGTATTTTGTTTCTTTTAATTTTGCTTTATTTCTTTAAATAAAAAATTAAAAAAAGAAGAAAGAGAGGTGGAATTTTGTGCCCTTAATGCCTTGCACCAGGACCTAATCATGCAGTGGTGGGAATCCTTGGCATCCACCTCACTCTGGGTAGCCATAAGCTGCACTGCAGTGGGATTGGTGGTAGTATGCTTTACATTTATTGTTGTTGTGGTCTTTATGTGCACGAAGCCACTCTATGGGTCACTTACAATAAGCACATTTTCCCTGATCTTTGTTGTGGTGGAATGTGAGAAACCACTTCTCACTGCTTCAACACCAAAGGGTATGAGGACCTGTAGGACCTGACACTACTGATTAGACTATGCACACCATGGACATAGTTATATAAGCATGAGTTAACATGGACAGCTGTGGATGTGCTCAGGCTTGTGACACTATGCAAGAATGTAATGCATGATGATGGCTGATATATGCAGGTTGGATAATAAAGACCCTTGTTTACTACTGTTGCTAATGTTGGCTCAGTGTGGTTTCTTGTCACTTGGGATCTCATCCACTAAAATACTCAGTCACTGAAAGAGTTGCTGGCCCAGATGGAACACTGTAACCAGAAAAGGCTGCAGCTAAACTCCTCCCCCCCCTGCCCCCTATGGACTTGATTGTAACCCTATATCCCCATCCTTAAGAACCTGTGTGCAAATGAGATACCTATGCATCTCTAATGGCCTTAGGGTGCTGCCCTAAGCTTAGGCTATTTGGATTCCCCCACGGCACGTGTCTGAGAGAGTTCGCCAGAGAGAGAGTTCACCAGAGAGAGAGTTCGCCAGAGAGAGAGAGCTCGCCGGATTCCAGCGGCCAGTGCCGGCCAGCGCGCCAGTCTCCACTCCCCGTGTTCCCGGAGAGACCACCGGCCCCGGGTGCAGAGATGCTGCACCCTGGGGCCGGCAGCGGGGGGCCCCCTCCCTGCATTCCCAGAATAAAGTCACCGCTGCCCACTACTTTCACAGCCGTCCACTCCACTCCATCCCTCCCACGGACTTCTTCCTCTCTTCTCCTTTCCCTTCTCTCAGACCTAACATCACCTCCCTAACTCTGAGAAAATCTCATACCTCAGACAAAGGGCACTTTAATGCCCCCACAAAACTAAAGTCCCTCGGCCCTATTCCAAGCCATGCATCACATCCTAAAGCCCAAATCTGGGTTGGGGTACAGCTTTAGAAAGGAGACCGAGTTTTATGCCTGTACTTTGGTGATCACTTCCTAAGCACTAAGATGGACATTTGCCATACTCCCATCTCTCCTCTGTATGCCACAGGGCATTAAAGTTCTCAGATGATCGGACCTGGACCTGGAACACAGCTCCCCAAGCAGCAGACCTGCAGTCCTCAAGCAGACTGGTCAGACTATGGTCTGAGGTGAGTCAGTCCCAGGCTGTAGGCCAAGGACTACAGTGTCTGTTGGCCCCACTCTCACACAGTGGAGCTTCTTACCAGAATATCTTAGCCTCCCTTGATCCCTGCACCCATGGGGACTCACTTTTCCTGTGTGTCATAGTGTGTTAAAACCAGGCACAGCATTAATGTGTGTTAGGGAGAACCCATGCCCAGCACAATCCCTCCTGAAGGTGGCTTCCCATGTACTTTGCAAGCCATCATTCTTAACATGTGGCACCATGTTGGAACTGATTGCTATGAGGAAGAGTGCAGAACAAGGGCAGGAGCAGGTGCTATGGAACCCACAGAGGTGGGCAGGCCTTCTCAGATGAGTGTGGACCCCCATGCCTGTCAAGATATCAAGATTGTCTCTTAATTTGAGCTAGGGCAATCTCTGGCTGGTGATTTTTGGTCAGGGTGGTTTTGAGTCAGTGTACACTGGCTGTGTCTGGCAGCCACGTTGGGCAACACAGAGTGTGTACCACTGCCACATGCCCAGGACATCCCCCCAAACTGTCATTGTTTTGTTGTTCCCCTACAAGATTTGTCTGCCCAGGTCTCCCCTTGTCCACTCCAATCTACCCTGGACCTTTGAATAGAATCACAGCAGGAGGTACTGCATGTGTAGCTGCCCAAAGTCCAGTGTAACTGTTGTCTGGAGTCACCCAAAAAGTATGGGGGGTAACAAAATCAGGTGTCCTTCATTGAGTAACTTGGGGCCTTTTTGTACTCTTCTTCCATCTTCCATTCCCACCTTCCTCAGGCATCTCTCCCTCTTCCTGCTATACTCTGTTCTCTTAAGAGCACACAGCTGGGCTTGTGCTAGCCTTGGCTGGCCTGGGGGCTTCTCTGTGCCCCTCCCATCCCTTTCTGTCCCAGAGATAATCCTTTCCCACAGGTATGGCTGATTGGATATCACCTAGAAAAAACTTAATCCAACCTGTGTTGCACTTAGGCCAGGGCCTGGGATTGCAGTTACTAGGAGCCCCTAATTTTAGCTCCCAGCTCTAGAAGTTCCTCTCAGAACATGGTGCTTAGAACTGACATCTCAAGGTCAGTCTGGAAACCCCCATCTATGGAGCATCTAAAGGAGCTGATCTAAGCTATGGGTTACCATGTGATGCATGTGTATCTGGATATGTGGGGAGAAAAATTCAGATGCTCCTTTCTGGCACAATCCAAGTAGAAACAGTAACTTTGAAATGGCTTCTGTGGGATGGGCAGAATTGGATCTGGTGAGGGAACAAAGGCTATGTGCACCAGACTTTGCAGAAGGGCCCTCAGATCTGGACCACACATTGGAAGAAAGGGAAATAAGGGTGCCCCAGGTCAAATGTGTCTGGGGACAAATTCTTCCCAACTGTTACTATGCACCTCTACTCTGTCCGAAGACCAACTGACTGTGTTATAAGACCTGGAAATTTCATCACCTTGCTATTCGTATGTCTCTGGGCCCCTCAGGGGTGAACAGCACCTGGAAAGGAAATGGACCAAGGCTCACCTGTGCATAATGTGCCACTGTGTCAGTGACCAACCCGCAGGTAAGGTCATCATGGCCACTGTCATTTCCATTTTAAGTCTGGTCAGCTAGTTGCCAGGTGCCTCTGTGTTCTCACTTTCCTCCCCATTGGCTCCAGAGGCAAATACGTAGTGTTCAGGTCCTGGTGTCAGTGAGGCTTTAGCCTAATGTGATGGGGTGAGTCAAGAGTCCTTGCGATCAGCAATGGGCCAGCAGTGTTTTGAGTGGCTATGGAGTGGGGCAAGAATCCCATAAATTTCCTTCCCCACCACATTGATGTTGGCATCTTGATGTATAGAGGTGGGTTCCTTCCACTTAGCTGTCACATTTTACTACATCTTTCCATCTCATGACCATTTTCTGGAAAGCAGTCAGAATATTACATACTAAAGTATGTTGAAGGCCCTGCTGAGCTTCTTCACTGAGACCATGGGACAGCAGCTCAGCATTTGAAATTTAGTGGGAGAGGCAGGGGAGGAAAGTGGAGGAAGACAAAGGCTTTCTCCTCAAAACAGCAGTTACAGAGGAGCAAAGAGCATGTCCAGCTGTCACTGTTAGACCCACTTATGAGTCTGTATCCAGAGGCCGGACAGGGGACAGCACTTTTGATCACTTTGCTAGAAATCAGGGGTCTGAGCAGAACTACAAAGGCAAGGCTTGGGAGCCAGACTGAGGGCACCTCCAGAAGATTTGCCTGTGTCTCTGTTAGGATTGGGTAGAGCAAAGTATAAAAGTGGTGCTCCTCTGATAGAAAAACTGGTCCTAGAAATTCCACTAGAGAGGCCTTAGATTGAAGACAGCTGATGCTTTGCTCTTCATGTTTGTGTCTGCATGAAGGACCCATTGCTGGCCAGGTAGAGCGTGTCCTTTCTGTGTGAGTTTTTTAATCATTTGCTTTTCTCTCCCCACATGTTAGAATTAGGTTTTCTTTCTTTGTGTTTTGTTGACAGATTATTGAATGTTTTATATTAGTAGCTATTTACTATTTATTAATAGCTGTATACTGATTATGTTGGTGATATGTCCATGGCACATGAGATGCATAGAATGGAAACTGGGCCCTATATCATGCACAATGGTGCATTCCAACAACCAGTGATTGTTCTCAAAGTTTTCTGGATTGAGCACACAGATCAGGGCCAAGACATTGCCCGCACAAGGTGCTGCATTGTCCTGATTGTCCTTTCTTTATGACCAATACAATGGATAATGATGCAATATTTGGGAGCTTAGCCCAACCCTAACCCTAACAATAAGGTTAACCCCTAAACCTAACTCTAATCCTAAAAGTCACTACCAACATTCTCTGGCCAAAGAAAACTTTATGACATTGATGTGGAAAATGTAACATAGGTTACTTTTGAGAACATTCAATCAGTGGTTGCTGGGATGGAGCAAGAGAGGAAAGGAAAGGAAAGAAAACACTGTTGTGTAAAAATGTGAGGAATGTATTCTTGAAGTGGACTTTGGGAAATTTGCTCAACATTAAGAATGCACTGAATGCCAGCAAGCTGATTATTTTAAACAACACTAAAATCTTAAATTTTATCTATATTTGTTCTATCACTAACATATTTCTGGTAAGTAAGTGTAGCAGTCAATACAATAATAAGTAAATCTGGAAGAGAGGGGAATGGCAGGTGTGGGTCAAGTGCTGCCTGCAGGTAGAGCTCAAGAGAGGACTCCTGGGTGGAGACACCAGGAGGCTCTGATCTCCAGCTGCTGGACAAAGGAATCCAGGTGCTGGCTCTTGCTCTGAGATCATAGATGGTGATGGAGCTGCAGGTGGAGCTGGCACAAGGTAAAACTTCTCCATGGGCTGAACCTGGCCCTGCAGTTGTAGTAAGTGAAAAGATCACCAGCTCTCCATGGGCTTCTGGGGCAGAACCTTCCCCCTGCCTGTCAGAGGTGGCTATGTGCACCAATACAGCTCCAGAAAAGCCTCCCAGAGTGCATCCCCACACTAACTGCTGGGGGTCTCATGCTCCTGAGTCACCCAGCATTTGGGCACGTTGCTGAATACCAAGTCAATCACCTCCCCACAAGACCACATCACATACTCCAGGGATACTTACCCTGGGGCTCGGTCTCTGGGGCTCCAGCTGGTCCAGGAGAAGCTCATCCTGGGGATCCACATGGGCATAAATTTCCAATGTGGCACCAAGCACAGAAGACCTGGGGTAGAAAGGGAGACAGAAGAGTGAGGTCTCCCACAATGCCTTCACTGTTCACTTGTAGAGAGGGTGTCCTGGACCTCCTTCCCACTCTCTACAATGCCCAGGGCCAACCTCACCCACCACAATTGGGCAATGAGGGCCCAAGGAGCCCTTATAGGCTGAAAGAAGTCTCAGTGGGAGGGAGACCTTGCTTAGTTGTATCACACCTCTGCCTTCTTCAGGGAATCCTGACACAGTATTTCCCTGCCCCTCCCCAGTGCAAGTCAGCTTGGAGAAGGCAGAGACTGGAATCTGCCCTGTCTTTGCCCTCAAGGGCTCAGGGCTGCCACTCCATGAATATCTGAGAAGTGAGGGATCAATCAGTGTCTGTCCTGTGTCTGTGCAGTCTCTAGCTCAGGCAATGATGCATTGCACAGTCCTCTTTGCCTCTGCATAACTCCTTGTGCATGGTCTGTCCCCACATCTAGGGAGGGATTAGGACCACAACAATGGCCTTGAGGTGAGCTCTATTTTTTCTTCTGCCAAGGGTGACACTGTTGCCTCCAAAGAATATTGAAACTCAAAAGGGCAGTGGTTGCACTGGCTCTGCTTACAGGATCATGGTCAATACCCAGTAAAGTATCTGCACACAGTGTGTCTTCATGTATGTTTGTGGGTTTATGACACCTATCTGCTCTTCCATTACATCTGACAGCCATGGACAATTTGCTATTCTGCAGATTTCCTGTGTTGAACAAACCCTGAATTCCACAGAGTGACTCTCCCATCTCCTTTCCAATGAACAGAACTGCTTTCACAAAGTGTTGGTCAGTGAGCAGGATCGAAGATCATCCACCAGAATCATCCAGGCCTCTACAGTAGTTCTTCATGGGGCCAAGGACACAGCTAACCATTTGGCATGGAACCCCCATTTCATCCTCAGTGATCATAAGTTCTCAATCCACTCAGTCTCAACCCATTCAGCAATGTAAACTAGGGTTGAGTGAGGCCCTTGTATATGGCCAGGACCTGAATACACAGGTGGCCAAGTCCCACTGGGCTAAGATAAAACTCCCCTTCTCAGCTATGGTGTCTATAGAGTAGAGATTTCATCCCTGGAGGAGTCCAGGGAGGAGTGGCTGTGCCTGGGGGAGCTATCCAGAAGGCCGGCTCCATAGGCTCTTTCAGGCTGTGTGGTCCATCTGCCTGTACTGTGCTTCCTGTATAGACCTCTGCCAAGCTCTCTGCTGCCTGACTTCTGAGACTGTGTGTAGACATGGAATTGGTGTCCTTCACATGGCTTCTCAGGAGGGTTTTGGGGCTGAAGCAAAGCCCACACTCCAATTGGCCCAAGGAGGCTCATGGCAATGGGCTCACAGGAGGCCCCCTGCAGAAAATGAATTCTCATACTAAAAGTTACATTTCACAAGGGACACTTAGGAATACTAGCACGCTCAGATATCCTCAATAGAGAGATTGAATAGAAGCCTATTCATGAACAAAACCTATTAGTCCTAAGACAGCCCCCCATTTTAGAGGTGAGAAAAGGGGGCTCATTCTGGCTGTCCAGGTCCATTAATGAGGCACTGAGAATGTTCCCAGGCTTCTGATGAAAAGTCCTTGGAAGGAATTAAGTTCCTCTTCCATAGCCATGGAAGGCTGAGCCGCTGTGTTCATTGCTCTCTTCTTGTGCTCAGCTACCCCAGAAGCTCCTGCAATAGGAACTGCAGTACCTGAAAAACTCCTGTGAGACAAGTGCCAGAGAAATGGACAGAGTGGACTGACATTTGAGGTGAGCACATCTCTGGTGAGGTGATGTTGTGTAGTAGCTGGGGACAGCGGGGAAAGATAGCTCGCCAACGGTCCTAGACACAAGGCCCAGTACTGACAATGAGGTACAATGGAGGATTTCAATCATGACAAGAAATGAAATGACTTTGTGTCTGTTCCCTTTCCCCTTCTCCCACCAATATGTGTATAGTGATCTCACCTATGACAAGGTAGAGGCTTAGTAGAGAGAATATGGTAGTTTAGCACTTGCAGTCCAGATTCCTTTGGAGCAAGACCATGGGCCAAATGTCTGACAAGCCCTGGAGGGAGGTGCTGGAAGGGTTAATCAGACCCAAAGTTCCTCTCAGTCATGTGTGGACCTCCATACAGTCCCTTCTGCTGACACACCCTGCAACAGAGCCAATACCTATTGTTATTGTGGGTCCATTCCCTGGAGCAGGGATGTGGTACACAGGGCCCAGCATCCACCTCCACACCAATGTCCTGTGTGCAGCATGCTTGGGGCAGTGCCCAGCAGCCAACAGGAAGCCTGAGACTCTGAGACACCACAGGTTTCACTTTGTGAACTCAGATAACCTTATGTTCCTCAAAGACTAACAGCTATGTCCCAGACTTCTACCCAGGAGGACAGGAGATGACTCTGGAGGCTTTGGATACACATGAGCACTGCCCTTCTCCTCCTGCCAGCCCTGTACTCGGTTGGAACATGACAGGAGCACAGGCTCACCCTTCTCAGCACCTGCCCCTGTCCCAGAGCATCTGCCCTCCCTGCCTGTCCTCAGAGCCCTTACACTGATGATTTAGGATGGGATTTGTTTAGGAGAACTTACAGAGGTGGCCAGGCCTTAATGTACTGTCCTCTAGTTGGTGTCTCTGAATGGCTGGTGGCTGAACATAGGGACACCTGTCTTGGGGTCCCTCTTGTTTCTGGTCTCTTGGGGGTTGGGGCTCATGAGCCCTGCCCTGTGCTGCCCTTGACTTTAAGTGGTTCCTTGTGAGCATCCTGAAGTATCTTGGCCCAGTGAATATTCCTTTCAATCATTCCCATGTGGTTTTCCCATACAGGATCTTGAGTCAGGGGCTTCAAGTCCTCAGAAAGCAGCACAGCATATTGACTGCTCACTCCCCTGAGCCAAGTGCCTGTGAAGGTGAACTGTTACCAGACAAAGGTGCCTGGTGACCAAAACCTTCATCAAAGTTCTGTTTCGATCTGTTGCCAAGGAAGTTGTGTCATGTGCTGGGGTCCATAGCTGGGCTGCCCCCTCCGATGCCCCCTTTTTATTGTGGAACAAATTTGTATTCCTAAGAAATGTCAAGTGGGTGCTGGGGATTTAGCTCAGCGGCATAAGCACCTGCCTTGCAAACAGGCGGTCATGAGTTCAATCCCTGGTAGCGATAAAAATGAAAAAGACACCTACACACACATAAAAAAGAAATGACAAGTGAAAACTAGAAAATGGAGTGTGTTTTTACACTTTTCTTCACTTTGAAATTTTTCATACAACAAACATGTAGATGCTTAAGAAGTGGCAGGCTGGTTGTCAAGTGCACATTTCCATCCAAAAAGTTCTTTTCATTGAGAATTAGGCTTTACTTAGAGATGTGTCAAATCTTAGGATGAGTTTCTTTCCTGGTCTTATGGTAGTTTTGTTTCAATTCCATTAGGAAGTATGGAGATGTTCCCATAATAATTTTCCTTGAAGGATGTGAATGTTTCATTTTATAACCTCCTCATGTCCTGGGAATGAGGATTCCTAACAAGTTGTCCTCTCATGGGCCTATGAGTGATTACTTATTCATCCTTAGATGTTTAACTCAGCCACATACTGTAGCTCCATACTCTGACATCCTGTGGAGGGGAGAGCAGATGGTGATTGCAAGGGGAGGCTTTCCAAGGCCATGGACATCATCACCCCATGCTGAGGAAGGACACACATCACTCCTGGGGAACTTGTCTCATAACCATTGCTATCACTTCCTGTCCTCCCATCCCAAATGGACCTTCAGGGTTTTGTGTCCCTGCTGGGTAGTTTGCCTTTCCTAGAGCTGATGGCCCTGAGGCTGATCAGGTAAAATGCTCTTTGGTTGGTCTCCTTCAAGCAGAGTCTCCATGCTGGGCTCCCACTGTGCTGCCACCACATGCCATTGGTGCCCGAATGAAATCAATTGTGACTTGTTCATGCATCCCTCACCCATCTGCTGATGGCCATTTCTTCTGTTTCTGGGTCAACCCTTGAAAGCAAGCTGCCACAGCCATTCTTTTACATGGGCTTGAGTGGATGCAGACTTTCATTTTAAAGAAAATCTACTTAAATGTGACATTACTGGATCATATTACTGGTTTATGGATAAGTTAGAAATTCTTAAAGTATCTGTGGAAGCAGTTGTTTAAAGCAGAGTTAGGTGGTTGCTTTTTGTTTTGTTTTATTGTGGTATACTGTGCTATGCTATGTTATGTTACATTGTGATATATGTTGGTGAGAATTTTGAAACTGTATTTTCTGTGGTTTCTGATTTGATTTTGTATATTCAACCTGAGAAAATATAAGAATATGATATAACTCTGAGTAAGTTTTTTTAGGAGAAAATTTAAAAAGAAAAACACAGTCAGCGGTAATGCTACACACCTGTCATTTCAGTACTCAGAGGTTGAGGCAAGGGATTGTTGTAAATTTGAGGTCATCCTGGGCTGCAAGGGAAAATCAAGGCCAGCCTCAACTGCATAGCAGAACCCAATCTCAAGAAAAAAAGAATGAAATAAAGAGAGAAAGAAAAGAAGAGGAAAAGAAAAAAGATTAAAAATACAAAGTCAAATATCATCTGTGAATTCAGAATAAAAACATATGTGAGTTTTTCTTGCAAGTGTACTTTAGTCAGCGCACCTAGCATAAGGTTTACTATCATGTAGACATTGAAGTGCTGCCAGGTTTGCATTGTTTCATTTTTTTCAAATGTTTTACCAAGATGACTGCAGATATGCTACTGAATATACCTTCTTAGGATTTGGGTAGTTCAGTATGAAAAAAAATGTGATCCTTGCTTTCTTTTTACCTCTCCTATATTTATATTTAGTTTTGATTAAGGGATTACTATTATTTTAAAAATAATTATAAGGACCATACAAAAGATACTCTTCTTAAGTCTATGGAAAGATAAAAATAATTGTAGAATAACAGTGGTTAATGTGCCTTGCACTGTGATATCTAGGATTACTTAATGATCAATAAATTCATACATTTGTAATTTATTTTTACAGATTTTAAGACATGGTCTCATCAATTTTCTCCATTTCCCATGCTAGGCATAAATCCTTCATCATCCTTCTTCACCCTCTCAGAGGGCTGGGATTACAGGTGTACATATTATCCTGAGTCAGCAATTGGCAGTAATTTTGTGTATTTATGGAATAAAATATTTGAATTTCATCTTTAAACTCTCTGTAGAAAGAATCCATCTAGTTAAGCTATTTACAACCTTCCTAATCTGTAGTTTCTTTTACAATGAGTAGGACTGAAAATCCTATTAACAATATTGGTAGAGTCACTGCTTTTTAACTGTAACTGTGGTCACCATGTGCTTCAGAAGATCACTCCAAATGCCTTCTTCTGGGGGACTGAGGCTTGGTATCCCCGAAGCACTTTCTCTTTTTCTCGGATCACTCATGGAAATTGATGATTGGTGTCAAATCCCAAGAAAGATGTGAAGATTAAAGCTACTTGGGGCGCACTGCCCTCCAGAAGGCCAGGCCAGGATAAAACATTGTTGCCTTCCCTTCTACTTTTCAAGGTTTTGTTTTGGGTATGGTTTAGGTTTTCCATTCAGTTTCTAGAGACTGAATACAGAGCTTTTGCATTTAGCTCCATTACATTCCACTTTTAAAAGTCTTCCTTTTGGTCTTTTTTGTTTTTATTGGTAACAGGGATCAAACTCATGATGGCTTGCTTGCAAGGCAAGTGCTTATGCCACTGAGCAAAATCCCCAGCCCCAAAAGTCTTCCTTTTTTGAGGAGTTTCTCAATAAGGTGCTAAGTTGGTGAGTCTATCCTTGAAGTTAAGATGTTCCTGCCTCAGCCTTCCAGAGTGATAGGATTACAAGACACACCAAGAGATGTGGTTTCATTACGGTGTTATTAAAAACTCATTGGCTGAGCAAGGAATGGTGAAAATACCTGCAATGTCAGGATTCAGGCCGCTGAGGCTGCAAGATTACTGGGAGTTCCAAACAAGTCTGCAATACACTCTGATTTCAGCTCAGGGCAGATCAACAGAGGGAGAACCTGAAAAGAAAATGCAAAGGAAAATATAGCAAAGGACAGGAATGGAATGAAGAAACAAATCCAAATTCCTGGTGACTCTATGAGTTGGTTTGTCTCTGGGCTAGTCACTTTAATCTTCGATCCTATTCTTTCAGTATAAGATGCTTTTGAATGCTGTCACTTTATAATATATTTGGAAACCAGGTATTTTGTGCTTCTATGTTTAATGTACTTTACAAGGCTAGAGGATGACACTTTGTACTTCCTTGTGAATTTTCATATTGTGTTTTCGATTTCTAGGAAAATACCAGTGGTATTTTGATTTCTAGGAAAATATCAGTGGTATTTTGACAAGAATGCTTTGAAAGGGCTTTTTGATCTGGGTAGCATGTACATTATAACAACATGAATTCTTCCCATCTGCCATCATGGTATGTGTTTTATTCTGTTAGTGCTATTGCACTGCTTGCACCAATTTCTACAAATTTTAAAGAACATGTGAGTTTAGTTAAATTTTTCCTAAGCATTAATTCTTTTTGATGAATTGTGAAATGAATTGTATTATTTGTATTGGAGGCTGCAGTTTGTTTGAAGCACATAGATATGAATTGTTTAGGACATGTGGATCTTGTACCCTGCATCTTATGTGATTTTTGAATTTGTTCTAAAAGGTTTTCAGTGGAGAGGTAAGTTTCTTATATGAAAGGTTGTGTCCTCAGGAAACAGAAGCAGTGCTTAATTCTTTCTGGTTTGGAAGCCTTTCATTTCTTATTCTTGAGTAAATTCTAGGGCCACAACTTGGAGTACTGTGTTGAAAGTTGCTGCAAGTCTTGTCTGGTTCCTGATCTGAGAAGAAAATCTTGCAGCTTGTCAGCCTCTGAGCATGATGTCAGGGATGGGCTTCTCATGTATGATCTTTGCTGTGCTGAGGTCCATTCTTCCTATACATGGTGTGTGAGTAGTTCTTACCATGACAAAATGTTGAACTTTGGAATTTCTCAAAGCTATTTTTCCCAATCTATTGAAGGGTTAGCTCTGTCTCATTCTGTGAAAGTGGCAAGTGATGCTCAATGGTTTTTATAGTGGGATGGTAGTTGCATCACTGAGTTTGAGCCGAGTGTTGATCATGGTGCTTAAATTTTGCATGTGCTTGCAAATTTAGCTGACAAGCATTTAGCTGAATAATCTTGCTTATGTTCATTTGGAATATTGATCATTAGGGTGTTTTCAATTGTTTTTTATTTTATTTTTCAATACATTATTGTCTGTCTTCATTCTCAGGGTGACTCTGTCATCTAAAAGAAGTTGGTGTTGGTTCTTTCCCTTCAATTTCTAGGAAGAATCCAAAAGTGATTACTATTTATTCTTTATTATACACTTGAAAAAAATTACTAGGTCATTTATCTTATCATGGTTTTTGTTGTTGTTATTAATGAGTTTTTATTGTTGACCCATTGCCAAATTCATTTTTGCTCTGTTCACCAGTGTGTTTGTTTCTTATGCGTGTGGTTCAGTGACATTAAAGGAGACCACATTCCCATTAAGGGTCATGTCTCTGTTTTTCTTTTGGAAGCAACATCTTGCTATGAAGTTCAGGTTGGCTTTAAGATCACTTTATAACCCAGAGGGTTCTCAAACAACTCACATGCCTCAGCCTCACAAGTACGTGGCTTACACACACATGCCATCAGGCCCAGTTTAGATTTGGTATGTTAAATGCATATTCAGTATTTTTTTCAACTGTTTTGGTTATTAAAGTATTTCCACTTTTTACCTCCAGCATATATAACCACTGTGAACTTATTGAGGTGGTGATGTGCATATGACAAGCCTCATGACATTCTCTCCTGGGTTCAGTGCTTTCAGTGTACTGCAGTGAGACTTATGTGTACAAATGTATATAACTGCTTGTTTTTCTACTTTCCTTCAAAAAGATTTTAAAATTGCCTTATTCAGTCAATAACCTTGTCTACAGTTTGATGCAAATGCCCACAGTTAAGCAGAGTGTAGCACACACACACACACACACACACACACACACACACACACACACACACACACACACAGGAAAGAGACCACATAGTTCCCATGAGAGTTTTGTCAAGGCAAACGAGGAGACAACTCTCTGGAGGTATTTGTTCCTTATTATTACATTTGAGTGATCCTCAGGTTTTCTCACTGTTGTTTATGTGAGGTAGACCCGATGACTACTTTAAGATATGGAGTTATATAATGTCCTTTTTTCGTACAGAGGATCAAACTCATGACCTTGACCTTGCTAAGCAGATGCTTATGCCACTGAGATCACTCCTCAGCACCCTATAAAGTCTGTTTTGAAATTTAAGTACCTAAAGATCTGCTTTGGTGATGTGGCCCACTTAGTAATGTCAACTTGGATCACCCAGTGAACTGTGGCACCATGGTTTTGGACATAGAGCATCCATTGAAAGGTTTTGCAAACACCATCAAAGGAGAAATGGAGGGGAATGTGCCGGGCTGTTGATTCTCATGGAGAAGCTGGTATCACAGTTTTCCAGATATGAACACAGACATCATCATCATCAGAGGAGGAGTAGGATCTAAGGACATCATTAATACTGTGCATCGCTACTGTTTTCTTTTGCAGATCTCTGGCCCTCAACTTGAGCTTTTTGTCTTCGCTCCAGTACTGATCATTCAGCCTGATGGCACACATGCTGAGCCCAAATGCACAGACTTTGTAGCTTCCAACACTGAACTTTGACTCTTCCTAGTACACAACCTTGATAGAGACTTGCATGATACATTGGCAGTTCCTCCTGGTCTCCAGGTAAACTTGTTGTGGTCCTTGCCATGGGCTTTAGGTGTTCAGCAGGACCTAAGAAGTATATTGTCATAGGATTCAGATTCTCAGCTGGATTCTTTAGGTATCTAGTATGTGGACAGATCTACACCTCTCTAAATCTTACTTTTTGGGAGTAATATTTTAATATAATCTTATCAATTGTAAGTTGCATATTAAATCTCTTTCCTTGCAAACCCTGACTACAACAGATGGGAAAGGGTAAGAGGTGACATTTTTCAGAGGTGACAAAGTTCTTTAGTTAGCTAATGTCCCATGCAACTTTTCTCATGTGGAGAAGCCCAGCTATATCAATAGCTTGGTTTTGAATACTGTTGAGAGATTCTCTATGGATTTTAAGCCATTGTGTTCTGTGTTGCATGATCAAGAAGCATATGGGTTAGGAACCTACATGGTGCTTCTTGTCACCTGAACCTAGCCTTTTAGCCCATGCTGTCTGGCCTCTGTGTACCTTAATTGCCAAAAAGGATCCACTCACAGATGCAGTCATTTTATATTGATAATTAACTTGTGAGTCTATTGACATGTTATATCCTGCTGTTGCACATTTAACTTTCATGACAAAGAACGTCTAAAGAAATTTATGACCACCAAGCCAAACCTGCAAATAATACTGAAAGACAGTTTAGATACTCATAGAATAAAACTACTAAGCAAGTCAGACAATTAACCAGTATGGAAAGATAACATGTCAAGAGTAAACCAATATATAACAGTTATAAACATTAATGTGAGTGGGCTCAATTCACCAATTAAAAGAAACAGACTGGTACAATGGACCAAGAAACAATGACCAATCACATGCTGTCTATAAAAAACCCATCTAAACCAAAATGAAACTCACAGACAGAAAATCAAAGGATGGAAAACAATGCATCGTGCAACAGAAAGTGAAAAAAAAAAAAACAAGGGTAGCTATTTTGTTTGCAGACAATGTGAATTTCAAATGAGGAATGATTCTAAGACATAAAGAAGACACTGCATACTGGTTTGGGGAAAAATTCAAGAGGAGGAGATAGCTATCTTAAAAATATATGCACCAAATTCCAGAACACAAAGTTATCCAAAGCAAGTATATATAGAAATGAAAAATCAAATAAGTAATAACACAATTCTAACAGAAGAATGTAACACACCATGGACACCAATAGACAGATCAACCAGTCATAAGTCAGCAAAGAAATGACAGAACTGAATCACACCTGTAAACTAATGGATCTGATGGACATATACAGAGTGTTCCTCACAACAATATCAGAATACATATTCTTCTCAGCATTATATGGGATATTCTCTAAAATAGATCATATACTAAGCCACAGAATATTTTTAAATAAATGTAAAATGTTGAAATT
Organism: Cavia porcellus; assembly: GCF_034190915.1. Lineage (NCBI taxonomy): Eukaryota > Metazoa > Chordata > Mammalia > Rodentia > Caviidae > Cavia > Cavia porcellus. The sequence goes on from NW_026947515.1 coordinate 10,391,060, forward strand.
ATCTCATGCATATTATAAGATCATAGTGCCATAAATCTAAGAACTAATGATAAAAGAAACTGCAAAATTCACACAAACACATGGAAATTGAATAACACACTCTTGAGCAATCCGTGTGTCACAGTGAAAATTAAAGAACAAATTAAACAATTCCTAAAAGCAAACAAAAATACAGATACAACTTACTGGTATGTGTGGGATGCAATAAAGCAGTCCTCAGAGGAAAATTTATTGCACTGACTTCCCACATCAGGAAAACAGAAAGAATACAAATAAACAACCTGATGGCACACCTCAAATATCTAGAAAGACAAGGGCAAGTGCAGGCCAAAGTCGAAAGAAGGGAGGAAATTATAAAAATCAGAACACAAATTAATGCTATACAGACTAAGACCACAATCCAAAGAATCAATGAATGAAATAGTTGGTTCTGTGAAAGAATAAATAAAATTGATAAGCACCTCACCTACCCTATTTTAAAAAGGAAAGAAAAAGCTCAAATTCATGAAATAAGGAATGCAAATGACAAAATCACAACAGACTCTTGTGAAATACAGAAGATCATCAACACCTATTTTAAAATTGTCTATTTTCATTGGTTTAATAACACAGAAGCAATGGAGTACCAAAGCTTGATCAAGAAGACGTAAAACTACTTCCGGGAGAACATGGCAGTCAGATAACAGCAACTACAGGAGCCTCTCTGAAAGGCTCGGCTCAGAAGTCAGGAATGATGTGGACTAAGGAGACATGAGCTGGTAGAGATATGCTCTGCTGACTCAGGAACGAACTGGGCTGAGAGAAACCAACTTGGAATGCAGTCCTGGTGCTAAAATAGGAACAGAAAAGACTCGGTGTGGAGGCTGGACCCCGCGCCATTGGAAACCGAGATTTGGGTTTCCCGCCGCTCAGGAGCTGGCTGCCTCCACAGCAGCTCGGCAAGGAGAGACGCGCAGAAGCTCTGGGAATGGGAGTCTGTGAACGGAATCAAAAACAGGACAGACAAGGAGGCGTACACTGACTTGTGGCGAGGTGAGTCAGAGAAACTGACACTCTACCACAGTTTGACTCCAGTGGAGGACTTTCTGGGCTCGGGCAGTCCTGTAAGATCAGGGCGCGGTGGCAACTCCAGGCACACATTCCCCTCTCAGACGGGATTGGTGAAAAGTGCCTGGCCTGCGTGACGCTGTGGGCGGACTTGGTAGGCTGGCCTAACCCAGATCCCAGAGCCTGACGGTGGCCCGGAGGGGGGACTGACTCCCGCGTAGACTGCCTAGTCCATAACTCCCTGGTGCGCAGCAGTGGGCGGGAACACCTAGCCAGCGCAATTTGATGAGGCTGTGACTGACAGGCAGGGAAGCTGGGCCTCCTATGTAAGCTTGCATATATATAAGGAACAGAGAATATGGGGAAGGGAAGCAACAAGAATGGCTCCTCGGCCCCCAATTCTGAGAAACAGGCAATAGCGGACACCACACCAATAGACATTAAGCACCATATAGAGAGCCTCATAGACCAATTCAGGAATGAATTTATCAACAACCTGAAGCTAGAAGTATGCAGAATAGTTAGAGAAATGCTAAGCACCACCCAGGAAAAAACAGATGGTGGAATGGAAGAAGAGAAAAAGAGGGGAGAATTGTTTGATGGAGAAAACAGAGAAAGCATAGAGTATGTGAAGCAGGTTCAAAGGGACTATCAAGAAATTAAGAAGTCTATCCAAGACTGGCATAACAGCTTGAAAGAAACTAAGGACAGACTATCTGAACTGGAGGGCAGACTTGTAATATGGGAGAATGAAATGAAAAACTTCTTAAAAATAACAAAGAAACAAACAGCAATAATACAAAGACAAGAAGATGATAAGAGGATCCATAACTTAAGGATTAAGAACATAAAAGAAGAAGTAGGGACACAAACAAGTGAATTACAAAAGCTACTCACAGAAATAATCCAGGAGAATTTTCCTAATTTAGCAAAAGGTAAAGATACTCAGATGTATGAGGCATACAGGACCCCAGCTACCTACAACCCTAACAGAGAAACACCCAGGTATATAATAATAAAAATTCCAGAAATTCAATACAAGAACAGAATATTAAAAGCTGTCAGAGACAAGAAACAGACCACTTACAAGGGAACACCCATCAGAATTACAGCAGATTTCTCTGCACAAACCATCAAATCATGAAGAGCATGGGGGGGAAACAATTCAAGCTTTGAAAGATAATAATCTCCAGCCAAGATTGAGATATCCTGCACAACTGTCCCTGGAAATTGATGGAAAAACAAGGTGTTTCCAGGATAAAGAGGAACTGGGGGAATTTGCAGCCACCAATTCAACCCTACAGAAAGTATTGCAGGATATTCTAAAAAAAGAAAAATACAAAGAACCCAGAAATAGTGGCGGGGAGGCCACAACGAATGGAGCAGAGAAGAAAATGAAGAAGACAAACTGACAGCTACTGACAGAAAAAGAGCTCAACAGAAATGAGACAGAGAAGATTGGATGATAGGAACAGCTATTTTGGAGAAAATGACATCTTAATAGGTAATACTGATTTAGTATCATCTTGTTTTGAAGTCTCATCTAGCTTTTGTTCTTCTGTCTCCAATGGTCTAAACAGGTTGTATCTTATTGGATTTTATTATGTACGATAGTATAAGCAAAAACCTTTTAAAGACAAGGAGATTATACAGAAACCATTGTTCATTTTCTGTTAGTTGATTCTAAATACTCTGTAATGCTGTCATTCTCTTAAATGGTTTTACATTGTTTTGATATACTTAATGCTACAGTATATGAAGTTGTACTCAAGGTCTTCAAGGAAAGAGTCAATATGGTAACTACTTTTGGGTCTGAATTATCTGGTGGTGAAACACTATTCTGCTTAAATGGTTATGTTTTGATCTGTGCTGTTTCGCTGTTATGCCCTCTTTTTTTCTCAATCTCCACTCCATTATTTAATTTTTTATTTTTATCTGTTTAATTAAAGGGAAAAAATAGCAGGACATAATATAGTAACCCACTTTGACTTTCTATTATCTCAATTTGAACCCCTGTATTACTCTCACCATCTTGTTTTTGACTGATGTTCCCCTATTCTGTTTTGCTGGATAGTATCAGGTTCGAAAGTCTAGGCATCAGCTGTGAAGATAATGAGATTCACTATAATGCCCATTCTCGTTGACTTTTATCTACTTTTGAAGACCTACAATGTCTCCAATGTTTTGGTTTTTTCGGTTTTGTTCTTTACTGTTTTGTTTAATTGTATTATAACTAATGATATAGGCAATTCTATTAGAGATAGAGGGGGGCATTATGGTAACCATTGTTGATCACCTTGTATTATGTTTTTATATTATCTATTATGTCCACCCTTTTGACTTGACCGATTCTGTTCTGTTATGTCTCATTTGGTTTTACTCTCTTCCAAAAAAGCAATAAGAACCGTGGGAGCAATGAAACCCAAAATGTGTAATAGTCATTGTACAAAAGAGAGAAAAAGAAAGTGCTCTAAACTATATAACTGCATGTATATTTAAGTGTATAAGATAGAAAATGATATCACAGAGTTTTATTGGATCATTGAACAGAACTGTTTGCAGTATCATTGTTGGAATGTCCACTCTACAAGCTTTAATTTTGTGACTTGAACAATTATTTCTAAGATGGCAATATGTAATCCATTAACTAATGATTTCCTACTGTTCATTTTTTTCTTCTGTAAATCTGTATAACTTGTACCCTTTCACTGTTGTTTTCTTTTCTCCTTAAATAAAAAAAAAATTAAAAAAAATGTAAAACTACTCAAATACTCAATCTCTGTTAATGAAATTAAAAATATAATAATTCTCCTTATGAACAAAAAAGAGCCCAGGCCCAGCTGGATTCACTGTGGAATTCTATAAAAAATACAAAGAAGTTTAATCCCAGCACTCCTCAAACACTTCCATGAAATTGAAAGGAAAGCAATTCTTCCTTAAAGATTCCTGGAAGCAAATATTATTCTAGTTGCAAAACCTGAGAAAGATCCAAAAAAAAGAGAACTACAGGCCAACTTCCCTAATGAACACAGATGCAAAAATCCTCAATAAAATATTGCAAACAGGATGCAGCAAATCATCAAGATGATACACCACAACCAAGTGTGATTCATCACGGCGTGTTGGGATGTTTCACCATATGTAAATCAATCAATGTAATTCACCATATCAATAAAACCAAAGATAAGAATCACATGAGCATTTCTATTGATGCAGAATAAGCTTTTCATAAGGTGCAACGTCCATTCATGAAAAGAACTTTACAGAAAATTAGAATAGATGATCCTTACCTCAATATGATAAAGGTCATCTATGACAACCCCACAGCCAGCATCATATTAAATGGTCAAAAGCTGAAGGCCTTTACCTTAATATAAGGCACAAGAGAAGGATGGCCCTCATTACTGATCTTATTCAAAATAGTACTGGAAATACGAGCCAGAGCAGTGAGATAATAGACAGAAATTAAAGGGGTCAAGACATGAAAATAGGAAGATAAATTATTATTGTTTGCAGATGACATGATACTCTACATAGAAGACCCTCAAAATTCCATTGGAAGTCTCCTAGATACAATAAATTCAGCGAAGTAGCTGGATACAAAGTCAATACTCAAAAATCAATAGCATTCCTATACACTAACAACAAAATCATTGAGAGAGAAATAGGAGAAGCCACACCCTTCACCTTACCACGCCAAAAAATGAAATACTTTGGAATTAAATCTCACAAAAGAAGTAAAAAATAATCTATGTAAGGAAAATTAATATCCTGAAAAATACATCGAAGAGAATCTCAGAAAATGGAAAGACATTGCTTGTTCAATGCATGTTAAGAATATATATTTTGAAAATGGCCTTTCTCTCAAAACTGTTTTAGAGATTCACTGCAATCCCAAAGAACATAGCATCAACATACCTCACAGATCTAGTGAAATCAATCTTAAAATTATTCTGGAACCACAAGAAACCTACAATAGCAAAGATAATTCTAAACAGCAAAGTAAAGGCAGGAGGCATCACAATCCCTGAGTAGAACTTATGTTACTAAGCGATTATAATAAAATCAACATGGTATTGGAATAAAAACAGTTCTGAAGATCAATGGAAACAATTAGAAAATATGACCACAACTACAAACAAACTCAACCATCTTATATTTGATAAAGGGGCCAAACATGTTCACTGGAAGAACCACAGTCTCTTTAATCAATTGTGCTTGAAAAACTGGCTCACCATAGGCCAAAAACTAAAAATAGACCCATGCCTATCACCATGTACTAAACTAAAATGTAAGTGGATCCAAGATATGAATAGTATAACAGAAACACTAAATCTGTTGGAAGATAAATAGGGTACAATTCTTGAAGATATAGGAGTTGGTAGAGAATTCATGAACAGTAATCAAACCACATGGGTAATATTTCCCAGAATCAACAACTGGGATCACATCTTATTAAAAAGTTTGTGCATGTCAAAAGAAATCTCCATCATAGTGAAAAAAAAAAAAAAGAAACCACAAACTGGGAAAAAATCTTAGTGAACCATCCCTCAGACAAAGGATTTCTGTCTAAAACATATAAAGAATTAAAAAAATAAGACTCCCAAAATTCAAAGATCTAATCCAAAAATAGCATTTGAGATGAATACACAATTCTCAGATGAAGAAATACAATTGGCAAATAAATACATGAAAAAAATGTTCATCATGATTACTCATTAGAGAAATGCAAATTAAAACCACACTGTGATTCCAGAAAGAATGGCCAGGATCAAGAAAATTACCAACAACAAATGCTGGAGAGGCTGTGGGGAAAATGGAACTCTCCTGCACTGTTCATGGGAGTTTAAACTGGTGAAACCATTTTGGGTCAGTATGGAGATTTCTCAAAAAACTGAGACAGGAAGTCATACTTGATCCAGCTATTCCCCTTCTAGGCCTATTCCCAGAAGAACTGAAAGCATCATACCTCAGTAATATATGTACATCCATTTTTATAGCAGCACAAATTTTATAGCAGCCGGATCTTGGAAACAACCTAAGTGATTGTAAACTGAGGAATGGATAAAAATCTGTGGTATTTTAATTCAATGGAGTCCTACTCAGCTATAAAGAATGATCACATTGAGATATTTATAAATAAGTGGATGGAACTTGAAACCTTACTCATAGTGAAATAAATCAAACTCGCATGAACAAATACTGTATACTCTCCCTAGTGTAAGAACCAATGAGTGCATAAGAGTTTATGGTAATCATGATTCCCTGTTACATTGCTTTGGACACTTATAATGTTCCCATTGATTAGTTGTAATGATTTTATCCTGGTTTGTTGGATTTTATTATTTGTGATGGTATGAACAGCTATATTTAAGAACATGACATTATAATAACCAATGCTAATTTAATATCATCATGCTTTGAAGTGCTACCATGTTTTGTTCTTCTGTTTCCATTGGTTACATCATGTTTTATTTTATTGGATTTTATTATGCATGATTTTGTTATGTTTGATATTATTGTATATGAAGGTATACTCAACTATTTCAAGGAAAGGGAAATTATGGTAGCTACTGATATATGGGGTTGTCTTGTGGTGAAATACTGTGTTGCTTAAATTGTTCTATTCTGAAAAAAATATAATTTGAGGTCTCCCATATTTTTTCTGGTTTTGTTGATGTGAAAAAAATGTAGGATGCACAATCTGAGTTCCCAATAATCAATTATTACAACTCTATAGACCTATCTGAACTCATGGAAATTCAACTATAGGATCCCCTTATTCCATCTAGAATCAACCTTGAACCTAAGTGATTCTGCAACATGTTACTAACTTTTACAAACACAAGAGGGATAAGTTTCTCAGAGCATCTCTTCTCCTTTTTAGTTTACATTTATACAGTGTGTAACAATGCCATGTCTCTATGGTCAGCAGACCCTCAGCTTTGCTTCAAACTACTGTTTCTGCCATCAATGCTATTTTTACATTGTCTGGGTAACCTATTTGTGTTATTCAAGCAACTCTAGGTAAAATGCAATTTTACTTTTCATTTGCGCTAGTGAGTTTCACACTGCTTTTTCTCATTTTCTTACAGCATCTTCCATTTAAAATTTTTCCTTATTATCACCACTGTGAGTTTCATACTCACTTGGTCTAAAAGTACTATGCATGCTGAGAAATAGTATTGATCAAAAAAAGTGTTACTCTGTCCTCAGCATTTCATGGCTCAGACTGACAAATTCTCTCCTGTTGAGCATGGTGACTAAGCATAAATGTGATGAAATAGGGCAAATGTCTATCAGTATGCTGTAAAACTGAAAGGCCACATCTGTGAGTGAGAGAAAGTGGCAGTGATGAATGAGACCTGAGTGATTTGCACTTGTGATTGATGTAATTATATGGAAAATGTTGGAGCCATTGAAGCTGAATACATATGCAAGCCTGTGGCATGGCCTGGGCATGACTGAACTGAGAATTAGGAGACATCACAGGGGGACAGAAAGGGCAAGATAGTTCACCTAAATTACCATCATTTGTTGCTCTGAGGGATCCTTGAACCCCTCCCAAGATCCTGCTCAGGTTTCCTCCATTGTCCACTAAACTCCTTTCTGGTTCTCATTAAATACTTGCCACCCAGCATCATTCACCCAGGTGGCTAGCAGACTTATGAGCTCTGCCAAGAATTTTACTTCTCCTGCAGCCCTAAAGATTGTATCACTTGTTTCATTGTTATGGGCCTTTGCCATGAACCTTTTTGAGGAGCTGGGGATCCAGGAATGGAACCCAAAATCTTGGTGCCTCAACAGGGACTCTAGAGTGGAGAAGTCTGATGAAGAGTGTAACTTACTTTTGCTGAATTCCTGGAGTGGAATACAGCCCCCAGAGCATGTCTATTTCACTTTCTTTAGAAAATCCTTTCTTTTATTTGAAAAAATCACTTCCCCCATTAAATCATGGAGAATTCTGTGTCTGAAGTGCAACAGAAACAAAATACAGAAGTGCATTTCCTTAGGACGGCGGGCCATGTTACTTCCAAGGATAGTTTGGTGCACCTCTTCTGGGAAATTCATGATCATTCTCTTTGTTATTCTGAGGATGGTGTGGTCACTGTGGCAGATTGGGAGAAACACACATAAACTGCTTCATTGAGGAACCTTGAGCTCTGTTCTCTGTCTTGCACGCTTGATATCTTGGCTGGAATGTGGTGACATTTGGCAGGCAGACACATGGAACAACACACAGTTGACTTCCCAGTTTTCCTGGATGCCTCACTTGTGCTGCTTCTCACCTCCTCTTGCTGCTGCCTCCAAAATATGCAAACCCTGTAAAACATCTGGGCAACTCTTCACCTCTTGGACCTCCCAGGAAAAGATGGTGCAAGAAGGTAAACAACATGGCAAATTAATTGCTTGACCTGTCTTGTATCAATAGGAAAACAGCCCCATTTTGAAAGTTTGCAGTACTCTATTTAAAGAGTTAAAAGGAGCAGGGGGTAATCTCAGTGGCCTAAGTAGCTGCCTGACACACTCAAGTTTGTGAGTTCAATCCCATGTTTCAAAAAAACAAAAACAAGAAAGATCAAGAGTTTAAAATGGCTGTCATGGAATATGGATTTAAAAGTGCTTTTGTAATTGACATTATTGAAGGTATCGTTCATGGTTGTGAAATGACACCTTTGGATTGGAAAGTCTCAGTGTGTACTGTTATCACTCCAGCCCAATATCAGGTGTGGCTTAAGAACATACTAGTGCTGAGGACATGCAAGCTATTGTTAATTTTGATTGCTATATTCCTGTAGGAGCTGCTGAATTATGAGGGGAGAGAGAGTTTTCAGACATTTGTCAACAAGTTCATTGCCACCCTCAGGCTATTATCCTCAAATTGCTTTAAAAGCTTAAAAAAGAATCCCTGAAGCAGTGGACACACAAGGTTTTTAGTACTATCAAACAGGAGGATACTCAACCTTGCCTTGCCTTTATAGAAGTTTAAATAAAGCTATTGAATGCCAGGTGGACAACAAGACAGTAGCCTCTATCTTTTTTTTTTTTGTCTTTTGCCTTTTTATCAATACTAGGGATCAAACTCACAACTACCTGCTTGCAAGGCAGGTGTTTATGCCGCTGAGCTAAACCGACAGCCCCAGTAGCCTCTATCTTGTTAAAGCAATTAACATACAGAAATGCAAACCAAGGCTCCAAAAATGCTTTAAAAGATGTTTCTATGATACTTGACACTAGCTTGGAATTCCCTGGAATGTTTTAGAAGCTTCCTACTACTTTTCATGGCCCTTTACCTCCTGGGAAAGCTGGCCAGTTCTTTCCTTGTTCACCTGCATCAAAAAAGAGGCACTTTTGTTATACTTGGCCTCACTGATGCTGGTTATATGGGCATATTGTTGCTTCAGTTGTGATCTCTCTTACCCATTCAACTAATTTTTTTGAATCTGTAGCCCAACTAATTGTCTTGCCTTGTCTCCTCTAAAACTTGTGATGCTATTCATGGAAATCAAGCATTTGGCTCTACTGTGGTGGATACTGCTATTCCCCCGGTAGATGAATGCTGAAGCCTCTCTGTAACTATTGACAACCTTTCCTTTTCAGGTTTGTTACACACTGGAGATGATGGTTTTGTTTTACTGCACTCACCAGGCAATACTTTATTTCCCATTGCCAATGCTATTCCCTCTCATCTCTTGAGGATGTACTGGAACACCTATAGTCCTTGGAATTGATTTAATCATTATTGTCTTACCACTTACCAAAGCTGACTTTTCCTTTTTGCTGTCCTCTGCTGTTTACTCAGCAAGATGCAGGCCTGGGAATTTAGCTCAGTGGCATGAGTGCCTGCCTTACAATGCAATGTCATGAGTTTGATCACTGGGACCAAAAAAAAATCCTCTGCAAGTGACATTGGCTGTCTATGTTGGTTCCATTTTTATTGATATGACCCATGATCACTTTTTGTCTCTATTTACCCTTCTTCCCTTTTCTCTTCAAACTTTTTTGGTTAGCACCACTTTAAATAGTGCCCTCACTGTCTTCACTGATGGGACCCTCCATCATGAAGCTGTAACATATGTTTTTATAATACTTGGAAACACCTGTGTCCACTACCACACACCTCTTGTCAATGCAGTAAGCTCTCTGTGTTATCCTTGCTTTGCAAATTTTTTCATACCAAGTCCTTAACTTAGTTACTGCCTCTTTTTGTGTACATAATGCTATCCCACACTGATCTTCTCTTGTTATCTCTCCTGTAGCAATAGACTCACACTTAATGTCTCATTTTTGCATCTACAGGCTCCCCTTTGCCTTCCCCATGCCCCTCTTTTTCTTTGACATATAGGTAGTCATTAAGCCCTACCTGTTGTTTGATATGATAATTCTATTACTTATTATCAAGCACTGAATATTCTGTTACCTCTTTTTTTGGGCAAAGTCTTTTTGACACAGAGTCTCTATATGCAGCTCAGGCTGCTCTTGAGATTAATTTGTAGTCTACCCTCATTTGATAACACTAAAGAAAGCCTTGCCTTTTATCACCAATCAGCATGTTCCTTGCACAAATTGTTTCACATTCCACCTTTTGCAGCTAGAGCTTTTATTTCCACTGGTTTCCATTGTGCTGCCATGCCTCACCCTTTTCTCTGTGATGCTGTCAACTCTCATGGCCTCTGCTCTAATGACTCATGGTAACATGCTACACACAGTGTTCCTCCTTAAAACTTTTTCATTTCTTCAAGTTTTTGTTGATACATTTTCTGTTTTTATTTGTGCTTCAGTACTGCTTGTTGAATCTGCCTGGCATATAACTCAACATCTCCTGGCTACATTAGCTGTCAAGGGTGTATCTTCCCCTTTTAAACTGACAATGGTCCAGCCTACACCTCATAGCCTTTTGTTCCACATAGCAAATTTGTTATGTCACTTGTATCCCCTCTAATCCCAGTGGCCACACTATCATTGAACAAGCCCCTTATTCACTCAAATCTCTTCTCTTGAAACAATTAAAGGAGAAAAATGCTCTTCCTGCACAAGTTTTACTATTCTGTCCATGGTGCTATTTACTTTCAGTTACTTGTCTTTCCCTCCAAGGCTTTCTTCTCTGATTCAAATACATTTTCACCAGGGTATACCTCTAACAAAGCATTTTATATTATATAAAACACCCCAAGTGCCACGTAGGCAGGGTCAGCTGCCCCTACTGAACTGGGTAAGATGGGATGCTTCTATGTTATTGCCTTGTGTGGATTTCTGCTTGTTGTGTTTTCCCTGCATGGAATGAGTTGGTACCACAGGCTACTCAGCATAATTCCACCATTTCACCTCTCCCTGAATCAAGCCTTGGATCCTTTTATACCAGATCTTTGCTAGTTGGTGTATAACAAATCCAACTGGTTTATTTGTAGTTGTAAATTCTAAATTTGTAAGATGGTATTATAATTTGGCTTGATTAATGATATGCTCAAGTTTACTCTGATTTTATATTTGTCAGTCTGTCCACATATCAGTTGCCTGTATGTCCAGTCAGCTTGTAAGAAGGTGCTGAAAGTTGCTGAGCTTGTGATTGTTCATACATGTAAACAGAAAGCAAAAATGCCCATACAGGAGTGCTCAAGGTGCACAGAACATCTGGGAAATGTCCTGAGGGCATGGAGTGCTGGAGGTGAACAGGTGTTCCAGCACTGGGGCACGGATTTTAAGAAGTGAGCTAGTTTTCTTCTGTTTTCATCTAAGTTATCTTCTGTTTTTATCTCTTCTGTGGCAATGGACTCCCACTTAGTGTCTTTTTTTACATTTACAGATTCTTCTTTGCCCTCACAATGCTGCTCTTTTTCCTTTACATATGTGTAGTCATTTACACCTACCTGGCTTTTTACAAGATAATGCTATTTCTGATCAAGGATTGCATATACTATACAGCCCCCACTCTTTTTTTTTTTTTGGCCTTTTTGAGGCAGGTTCTCTCTATGCAGTTCAGTCTGGCCTTGGGCTTACTCTGTAGTCTACACTCTTTTTGATAACACTAAGCAAAGCCATGCCTTTTTTCAACAATAAGCTTGTCCCTTGCATAAAATGTTTCACATTCCAATTTCTGAAGATAAAGCTTTTATTTCCACTGGTTTCCATTGTGCTGCCATGCCTCACCATTTTCCCTGTAATGCTATCAACTCTCATGGCCTCTGTTCCAATGACCCGTGGTAAACATGCCACACACTGTTTCTTGATTTCTTTTTCATTTCTTCACGTTTCTGTTGATACAATTTCTGGTTTTATTTGGGCTTCACCACTGCACGGTGCATCTGCTCAACATGTAGTTCAACATCTCCTGACTACATTTGCAGTCATGGGTGTATCTTCCTTCCTTAAAACTGTCAATGATCCAGCGTATATCTCACAGGCTTTGGCTTCCTTTTGTTCCACATGGAACGTTTCTCATGTAATTTGTATCCCCTATAATGCCACTGGACAAGCAATCATTGAACAAGCTCATTATACTCTCAAATAAGCTTACTGCCTCTAATATACTGTGTTGTTATCAATCTTTTCTTCTGGATGTCCAACAGCTAAGGTTTAGAGACCAAAAATGAGAGACACAGATGGGCTAAATGGATAGCAAATATTTTGGCCCCAGAGCTTAAAGCTTAGAGGAGACCCAAGATGTAAAAGAAATTCTGCTTGTCCTGCTTGCCCTATCAAAAGATACTCAGTGAGTACCTAGTATTCTGATCAGGAAGATGATGAGACCACAGGGGAAAGTGAACTTTCATGCAAGGTGTGCCTAAAGAGAGTCATGAGTCACCAGAAAAATCTCCTAAGCTTTCCCAGAAATCAATGTGATTAAGCAATGACCCTAATTCTTGCAGGTAGCTGACACTGACAGAAGATATATGAGGAGCTATGCGTGGTTATAAGATTGTTCTTGAGTAGACCTAACTGGCCTTGATAGGAAGTAATGAACCAATTGTCCTTAGTGCAGTCCTTATGTTAGCTTGGCCTTGAACTTTCTGCAGAAAAGTGTGGCCTCTGGAGGTACAGTGCAATGTAAAATATTGTCTGTGCATGAATCTCGGATCACCCACATCCTCTTACAATTGCTGGCTATGCTGGTAACTGACTACCATTATGAACATATAGACTGTGCAGTGGTGGGAGCTCTAACACAGCCTCTCCATCTTCTGCTGGTGACCCATCTGTGTATCAACCAAACAAAAAGGAGGAATATGTTGGAGCCATTGAAGCTGAATACTCAAACAGGGCTGTGATGTGGCACAGGCATGATTGAACTGAGAATGAAGAGATGCCTCAGGGGGCATGATAGGCCACAGCTGAGGCCACCTAGACACTTTCTGTGGGATAGTTCTCTACAGTTACCATCATCTGTTGCTCTGAGGGGGTCTTGAACCTCTCCCAAGATCCTGATCAGGTTTCCTCCACTGTCCACTCAACTCCTGCCAGCCTGAGTTGGCCAGCTGGCTAGCAGAGTGATGAGATCTGCCAACGGATCTCTCTCATCCTGCAACCCTGAAGAACATGCTGTGTTTCTCATTTCTTAGAGCCTTTTTGGTACACCATTTTGGTGTCTTGGTTTCTAGGAAAAGACCCAAACATGAATCATAAAATGTATCTGTTTTAAAGACTCAGCACTGAAATATGGTATTGTTGGATGATGACAGGACCAGGTATCAAACCTGTTTAAGACTATTTAAGTATACAGACGCTGTTCTATTCCATTGTATTTTTTTGGTTCACCAATGCCAAATCCTCTTACATGACACAACTTTCCTCAAGACATTTCCACTCCAATCAATGACCTACATATGAATTATTTTCTGTACCACACACACATAAATATGCATGTTTTATGATATGTCTCCACTAAGCCATGCTGATGACAAAATTAACAATCCTGTGCCATTCCAGGCCTGAGAGGAAAAATAGACAGCTAATCTGCCCTTCCTGTGAGCTGGTGGAAGTCATGTGGGGAATAGTAGGGGAAACTAGCCAATGTGTCCATGTTGTGATTCTGTGGAAGCTGTTCTTGTTCTCAGAAGAAAAGCAAGAAAATAACTTACACTTCCTGTGAACCACTGCATTGGCTGGGAGAGGAGCACCACAATCACCTCCTCCCACCATCAACCATCTGACTGGCTTAGAGGACATGCTGAGTTAATAGCAATAGAGATATAAAAACATCTTAATCCTTGTATTACTTGATTGAGTTTTCAGCCTAAGGCTAGTATTCTTAAGCATGTATTTAAATTGGGAAATAATGGTAAAAGAAGTTACAAAAACTTCATAAGTATATGGAAATTAAATAAAACACTCCTAAACAACCAATGGGTGTCAGGTGAAATAAAGGAAGAAACTTAAAAATACCTACAACCTAACAAGAATATAGATGCAAAATCTGTACCTTATGGGATTCAATAAAAGCAGTCCAAATAGGGAAATTTATAGTAGTCAAATCTCACATCAGGAAATAGAAAGAACACAAACAAATAATGAAATGATGCATCTCAATCTTCCAGAAGAAGAATGGCAAGACAAACACAAATCCCATACAAGGGAGGAAATTATAAGACCAGGCAAGAAATTCATGCAAAGAAAACAATTCAAAGAATTAATGAATCAAAGAGGTGGTTCACTGAAAGAATAAACAAAATTCATAAACCCTCAGACAATCATATCATAAAAGAAAAAAATAAAGACTGAAACCATGCATTGATGAATCAGAAGAATAAAATAACTACAGATCCTGTGAAAATTCAGAAGAGCATCAATATCTACTTGAAAAGCTTATACTTTCATAGGTTAGAAAATATAGAAATGCACTGATTCCTTGATACATATGAAATGCCAAATCTGATTCAAGAAGATAAAAAATTCTAGAAAACAAAGTATCAGTTAATGAGAATGAAGATCTAATTACAAATGTATCAGCTGTTGGGCATGGTGGTACACTGCTCTAATCCCAGAACTTTGGAGGCTGAGGTACAAGGATTGTTGTGTTTGAGACTAAACAAGGCTACAAAGTGAGCTCATGGCCAGCCTGACCTGAATAATGAGAGCCTCTCTCATGAGCACATTAAAAAAAAAGAAAAACAATGTCAACAGAAAAGCAAATGACCAACATAAAAAAAAGTCTAGTTCCTGATGGATTTACTGCTGAATTCTACAATAAATGTAGAAAAAAATTTAAGGCCACTGCTGTTTAATGATTTTGAAAGAGAAGCTGTTCTCCCTAACACATTCCTGGAGGCAAGTATTACCCTGATACTAACACCAGAGAAAGACCCAACCAGAAAAACAAAACTATAGGACAGTTTTCCTAATAAACATAGATGCAAAATCCTTAACAAGATACTAGCAAAGTGAATGTAGCAAATCATCAAGAAGATTTTAAAACCTGAACAACTTGGATTCATCCCAGGAAGGCAGGGATGTTTCAGTACATGCAAATCAACAAATTTAAATGTCATATCAACACAGGCAAAAACAAAAGTCACATGGTGATCATCTCAATAAATGCACAATAAGCTTTTGATAGTCAAGCACTGATTTGTGATAAAAACCCTACACTAAATAACAACAAATGATCTTTATCTCAAACTGATAAAATCAAAAAATGATAGGGTTGGGTATTTAGCTCAGTGGAATAAACACCTGCTTTGCAATTGTGTGGTCATGAATAGGATCACCAGTACCGATAAAAAAGAAAAAAAAATCAGACAATGACAACGAAAATCCAGATCATACTAAATGGAGAATAACTGAAAACTTTCATTCTACAGTTATGAAAAGCACATGGATGACTACTCTATGACCACTCCTATTCAATATAGCTCTGGAAACATTTAGACAAAGGAGAGAAATAAGAATAAGTATATAATAGAAATTAGTTAAATTATCATTGTTTACAGAAGATATGACATTCTAAATAGAAGATGCTAAAAACTCCACCAAAACAGTCCTAGAATTAATAACCAAATTCAGTAATGTACCTGGAGACAAAGTTGACAATCAAAAATCAATAGCATTTCTGTATACAATCAACAAACTCACCAAGAGAGAAGTTACACAAACCAGACCCTTTGCAATAGCCTCCAAGAAAATGAAATACTTGGAAAGAACCTAACAAAGAAAGTAAAGGACTTACATATGGAAATTTATAGTACATTAGAAAAGGATATTGAAGAGATTATCAGAAAATAGAAAAATATCCCTTGCCCATTCTGTGCATTGTGTTTTCACTCTGTCAGTAATTTCTTTTGATGTACAAATATTTTTAATAAGATGGGGTCCCAGTGGTTGATTCTTTAAAATGTGTATTTTGTTCACGAAGTCTCATTAGTGTTTCTGTTTTAATATTTAGATCTTTCATTTACTTTGACTTATATTTATTTCATGGTGATAGACGTGTCCAGTTTAAGTCTTAAGTATGAGGAAAGTCATTTTCTTCAGCACAATTTATGGAAGAGGCTATTTGTCTTCCACTGAAACTATTTGGCTCTTTTGTCAAAGACAAGGTAGCAGAATGTATTTGTAGTTCTATTTGCCTTTCCTAGTCTTTTTGGATGATTCTCAGGTCTGTTTTTCTGCCAGAACAATGCTGATTTTCTGATAGTAGCTTCCTAGTATTATAGCAGGTCAGGAATTGTGATGCTTCCAGACTTGCCTTTGTTGCCCAGCAATTATTTGGCGATCTAGGACATTTCTGTTTCCAAATCAATTTCAGAAACATTTTCTCTACAATTGTGAGCTATCCTAATGGTATTTTGGTGGGCAATGCATTACATCTATATGACAGTTTGCAACAAGATTTTTTGAGTTTTCTCCATAACCTTGAAAGTAGTTTTACTGGTCTCTTATACTCACCAGATGAAACCTAATATGTATGATCCTAAGAGTTTCAAACTGTTGAGTTCTTCTTCCCAAGGATATCAACAATAATATGATATTTTTCTCTGTTTGTTTGAGGCAGGATTTCCCTATGCAGTTCAGGCTGACTGTGGACTCATTTCTTAGTCCAGTAAATTCAAACTGATTGTCCTACTTCAGCCTCTTAAGTCCTGGGATTACAGGTGTGAACCTAACACTTGAAAGAATTACTGGTGTTTTTTGAAACATGAAGAAACAGTCATGAGATACACATGTATTCATCAACTGCTATTCCCTTTAAGGAAAACTGTTTAATTTAACACATAATATCATTGGGGTGTAGGGAATCACAAGATATGTTTCTATCTCTTATGGGCTGTTGATGACAGACCAGACTACCAGCAGAAACAGGAGATGTCACAGGTAGGAATATGAATCAAATGTGAGCGTTAGTATTAAGAGCTCAGAGAGTATTTTATTTAATGATGATGAGGAAAAGACCAGTGGAAAGCACTGAGAGACCTGGTGGGCTTAGCTTGTCCTGACTATAGATAATTCTTTATTATAAGAATGAATATCACAAATTTTGAAATATTCAAACTATGTACTTTGTACCCTTGAAAATATTGAGGCTTGGCACTGTAGCTCAGCAATTTTGTAGCTTGGCACAAAAGATGCCATCTTGTGCCCTGCATTTATCTCGTGCTCTGTATTTGACCCAGGAAAACTAAAAATCACTCATGATATAAGTTCCATGAGAAAAGCAAAAGGAGCTGTACCCAAAGAAAAAAAGTAACCTGCTAAAAAAAGAAGCAGGATACAGGTGTCAAATAAAAATTCATTTAAGATTCTAGGTAGATTGTTTCCAAAAAGGATGTCTTTTGTGATTCTGTCTTTTAAAAATGCTTAACTTTCCAGTTCAGGCCCACTTGTTTTGATTCTGAAATGGGGAGGGTGGTCTCTATATAAGTGGTTCAGCTATTTAAATTCCAAATTTATACTTTGGATGCTTGAATTCCTATACTGTTGTTCACAAACTCACCTCAAGATGTAGAAAGATTTACTGACACAAGCAAACATCAGGATTAAATGTCAGTGCCCCTGAAATGAAACAATAATAGTGAAAAGGAGGGAAAAAATCACAAACACCATGTGTTATGATGCCCAATCTTTTCCACAGCATTAAAGAGGCAGAAACAGGAGAATGGTCATGTGTGCAAGACAATCTAACCTACACAGTGAGAGTGAAAGGCCAGCCAAACTACAAGGTGAGACTATGTCTTTAAAAACAAAAATAAAAATGAAAAATGTAAAAAAAACTGAGAGAGAAAGACTATTAAAGGAAAACAAAAACAATAGAGCTGAATGAAAGCTGACCTAAATTGGCAATTATGGAATGATGTTGTGGAAGAAAGCTGGCCATGTAGTAGCATCTGGGCAGCAGTGACAAATACAGAGTTAGAAATGGTGCCTCTGGTGCCACAGCACAACAGTGACCTCCTTCCTCCAATAAATGTGCAATTTGCTAGAATGAAGAGGTCCAAAAGCTCATGGAAATCTTAAAATCACAGCAAGCAAGTAACTTCACACAAAGGCTTTGGAACATGGCCTTTAGCAGATATTTCATGTTCAAATTGAAATAGGACAAATATAATGCTGCCCTGTTTGATGTCAAATGCACCAAGTTGGTTGATTCACAACATTGAGGAATGAAGTCACAAATCAAAAGAAGTTCAGAAAGTTTTCTGGGAAAAAGAGAGAAGAATAGCCCTGGATTTTCAGGAATGTTCTTCAGTGTTTAAGGCACAGACCTATTGTCAGGGGTCATTTTACAGGAAAGTTACAATGCGGGTACATTGTGAGTCTCTAACTACAATCAACCTATAAACTTGTGGTGGCTTAACTAATATTATTCAACCCTTGGAAGAAGTCACCCAGAAAAAGTATGTTGAAAGATCCAAGGCATTTTGTGGGAAAAATAATCCAGTTGTTCTTGTCATTGAGTATGGTAACTGATGCCTCTCTGGACTTCCTGGATGAGGTGGTGGTAACTGTAGTACATTTCAAGCTGTTGTTTTTCTCTCCAGGAGGCATGTAGACATGGTCACTGCATCTTAACCTTCTGGCTTTCTTCAGTTGTACCTCTAGCAGGGATGGTTGTGTTTAGGTTTTTACACTGACTCCTTTGAGTTTCCATTTTCCCTCTGACTGTATATCAATTCCTCTCTACTTTGACCTCCTCTAGTAAAATAACAATACCATTTGAATGGATAAAGTAACATTTAAACGTTTAATGAAATATTATTTGATGTGTGCCTGGGATTTAACTCAGCCAGCAGAAGCACCTGCCTGAGAAGTGCTAGGTTGTGAGTTTCATCCCTGGTACCTAAAAAAAAAAAGTGTTTTAAACTGCAATGAAAGAAAATAATTTCATTGAAGATGTAGATTAACAAGATTTTTAATTAAATATGTCAATGGCAAATTAAACATTGGTAATAATCATATTTGGAATCTAAAGATGTTAGGCTGCATATTGAGCTCAGTGGTCAAAGCACCTGCCTGGCAAGCACAAGGTCAGGAGTTCAATCCCTGGTACCAAAGAAAAATCTACAGTTATCAACCCTGTATTGCTATGAGCACAACTATTGAAATTGATAGTTGTTCATTAAAAAGCTCAATGTTTCTTTTGTTGTCTATGAAGTACCTATGAAGGACCAGAAATTTACAGGTTAAAAACAAGATGCTGTTTCTCAGCTAGAAACAGCACTGGGCCTCATGACTCAGTCCTAACTCAGCCCTGCAGGAAGATCAAAGAAAACATCTGCAGCTGTGATATGCTCGGGCTGTGCTGTGCCAGGGAACTCAGAGATAGAGCCTGCTGGTTATGCTAATCAGGGTTGTGAAACATGTCAAACTCGAACCATACAGAAACCAGGTGTCCTAAAGATAAGTTGTGCAGAACAAGACAGTTAATTAACTCTGACCCGCTGGTCATCCCTGATGAGCTAACCAACCACAAATGGACAGACTGCCAACTATCCCGCTCTAACTGCTGTGATTGGCTTCTGTACAAAAAAACACTTACATTGCGTTTTTTTCCCCCTTAAAAGCACCAGCCTTGCCCCAACTCGGGGTTCTCCATTTCCACCTGTTTAGAGGACCCCGTGTGCATGGAATAATAAAGACCCCTTTGTTCTTACATGAGGACGGAGCCCTTAGAGTCTGCTTTGCGACACCGGTCATACACCTACAAATAACATGGTAACTACAGTGAATAATACACTGTGCACTATACCACTGCTATTTGCTAAGAGCTGCTCTTATTTTTCCCCATATCGTTGAAAGATGAAAATGACTGGTGATGATAGAGAAACTGTGATAATATTTTTTTTCAATTTTATTGGATATTTCACTACATCCACTAAGTACATTTTATTTGCTACAATTATGCTAAGTGAAATAAATAAATAATTCTTAATGTTACATAGGCTGTGTTAGTCAGAAATATAGGCAGTCAGATAGTTATATAATGGAATGAAACTCCTGACCTACTATGTCTGGTAGGAGTTTGTGTTCTATAAAATAGAAGAATGAATTTTAGGAACAAAGGAGGTAAAGAGCAGAATATACTACTGAGAGAAAAAAATGAAAGGTTTTTGCTCTAGATAGGATATTACCACAGTGGGAAGCAGGCCAGGGGACATTTACCCTGAGGTCACTTACCTCTCCCTTAGGCAACTTAGTTGTGGCAGGAAAAGAGTCCCAATCAGCTACTGGCACATCAGCAATGACACCTTTAAGCACCACCACAGTCAAACTACAGTATACGAAGTTGTACTCAAGGATTTCAAGGAAAGAGACAATATGGTAACTACTTTTATGTCAGGATTATCTGATGGTGAAACACTATTCTGCTTAAATGGTTGTTTTGATCTGCGCTGCTTTGCTGTTATGCCCTCTTTTATCTCAAGCTCCACTCCATTATTTACTTTTTTATCTTTATCCTTTTAATTAAGGGAAAAATAAATAAAAATAGCAGGATATATTACAGTAACCCACTTTGACTTTCCATTATCTCGATTTAAAGCCCTGTATTACTCTCAACATCTTGTTTTTGACTGATATTGCCCTATTCTGTTTTACTGGATAGTATCAGGTTTGAAAGTTTAGGCATCAGCTGTGAAGATAATGAGATTCATTATAATGCCCATTCTCATTGACTTTTATCTACTTTTGAAGACCTACAATGTCTCCAATGTTTTGGTTTTGTCGGTTTTGTTCTTTACTGTTTGGTTCAATTTTATTATAACTAATGATATAGGAAATTCTATTAGAGATAGCAGGAGGCATTATGGTAACCATTGTTGATTACCTTGTATTATGTTTTTACATTATCTATTATGTCCACCCTTTTGATTTGACCGATTCTGTTCTGTTATGTCACATTTGGTTTTACTCTCTTCCAAAAAAGTAATTAGAACCGTGGGAGCAATGAAACCCAAAAGGTGTAATAGTCATTATACAAAAGAGAGGAAAAGAAAGTGCTCTAAACTATATAACTGCATGTATATTTAAGTGTATAAGATAGAAAATGATATCACAGAGTTTTATTGGATCATTGAACAGAATTGTTTGCAGTATCATTGTTGGAATGTCCACTTTACAAGCTTTAATTTTGTGACTTGAACAATTATTTCTAACATGACAATATGTAATCCATTAACTAGTGATTTCCTACTGTTTTTTTTTCTGTAAATCTATATAACTTGTACACTTTCTCTGCTTTTTTTCTCCTTAAATAAAATTTTTTTAAAAAGTAGATATAAGTCCCCTCACCATGTATCCAGCAGAAAAAGGCAGACATCTAGTGGTCATGTGATCCACCTTCTTAGAATAAAGGCCATTTTTGCTTTATATTCTCTCCTTTACCACAGTGAAAACCCTATCAGAAAGCTTCTGTCTGAGAGAACAGGAGGGGTCATAAGTGGCTTGCCAAGGACTTTGTATCTTCTAAGGACTTTATAGAATAAAATCATGGGGTGAGATGGGTTTAATGTGGGGGAAATTGGGAACTCACAAGGCAGATGGGCATAACTTTGGACAGAGCTACGTTTAGCCAGTATAATTAATAGTTCGGGCAAAATCATTTACACTGCAGACAAATGGGGAAGCGAGGTCATAGAAATCAGGCATTTTACAAAGCAGTAACTCTCCTCTATGGGATTGCAAGGATGACTCCTGACTTCAGCAGGGTGACAGGGAACTATTTAGAAAATCAATTATTAGAACATGGATGCATTTGCTTGGTATTTTCTCTTGAGGCCTGTCCCATAATAGGAGGTATCTGTCTTCACATAGCTGCAAGGTATGTGGGCTTCTGAGCTGGCTACATCTAGGACCTAATCCTGTCTCCCTGACTATATATTTCTAACTAACTCAGCTGCCTGTAAAAACAAGGCTTGCCCCTCAAAGGAGCCAGAAAATAAGTTCACATTGCTTGCAGGACTGGAAGAGACAATCACCTCCTGCTGTGGGCCAAATCTCAAAACAAAAGGTAAATTAAATACAACCAAGTGCTAAGGAGCAACAGTCCAAATAGTTCTCTGATCACCCTGAGGAACTCAAGAGCCCCCATCCCAACCCTCTAAAAGAAGAGTCTCTGCTCTTAAACCTGCCCACTTACTATGACTTGCTCTCCCAATTTGCTCCCAATTTAATCAATTTTACCTGAGCAATTAGCCTTATTGGTTGACCACATTTCTATCCCACCTTATGCTTAACTTTCAGATTCCCATTTTTCCCCTCCCCTGGACCCATCTAACCCCATGGTTTAACTCTATACAAGTTTCTCAAAAAGACAGAGTCTTTAGCAAACCACTCAGAACTTTCCTGTCTCTCAGACAGAAGCTTTCCTTCTCCCAATAAATATATTCCACTCTTAAACTCCATCATTCCTAAAATTCATTCTTCAATTTTAGGGAACACAAACTTATACCAGATATATAGTAGGTAAGGAGTTTCATTCCCCTCAACCATTAACATGAGCCAAATTAACATGACTATACTTTTATAATGTCTGAAATTTATTTCTTTTCCTGCAGTTTCAAGTGATTAATACAATTCACAGTGATTATAGTGGTGGCAATATCTAAAATTATATACAACAGTCATTATAAGTGTAAAATACTTGCTTTGATTGTATTATTTAGCAAGAGATAGACTTTGCCATGGCATTAGTTTATATCTTACAAAAGAGAAGGTTCACCTATAATTGTTCAGAAAAAATTTCTACATTATTGGCTGATTGAACAACTTTTAATTAGATAAACTGTGTATTCTTTCAGTTTCTAGAAGGCTTCTATTATATTATTGAAAGCTGTCTGTAGGCCTCTTGGACCTTGGCTATATATATTTTGATGAATAATTCTATTTTGAAACTTGTATGAAGATTTATTTTTATCTTAGGATTAAATTCACTGCATTGACACTGATACAGTGAAGCAAAAGCCCACTGCATTAATTTCCATTGGATACTCACGGCATAGAGCATGTGAATTACTGAGGAGGTAAATTAGCTTCATACATAGACAAGAACCAGTACTGTTAGAATTTTGTGGCCCAATAGAGAAACCCAATGATAGGATTATTTCCAAAAGATGAGAAGTATAAAACAAAAAGAGGCCTTTATTCTGAGAACATAGAGAGAGACGTCTGGCACCCCCCCCCACTACTGGAGTCAGGTGATCTTTCTGGTGGATACGTGGGATGGGGGTGTGTAAGCAGCCTCGGTTTTGGTTGGAACCTAAGGAGAGCATTAGTGATGCACAGGTAGCCCACTGGTCATAGATTGGGCACCATAGGTAAATTTCCAGGTGCAGGAAGATGGCTTCACAGCTAAATTCCTAGGGGTGGGGGAGATAGGGTCTTCCTGCTTCTGGTTGAGGCTTTCCCAGCTACAGAGTCCTGTCTGGGCCAAAACCCCTTCACAGAATATAAGAAAAAGTAGCAGTGTCCTTTCTATTTAAAGAATGTGGAGAGGAGCCTAAAGCCAACAAGGGTTTGCCTTATTTTCTGATGGATTATGGGATTATAGGGTTTATCTGAAATTTGGTGGTGCTGGCACTGACATTGATATCATGTAAGGAGCTGACTGGAATTTTCTTTTGGCCCCTGGGAAAGGAATGAGGAAGTTGTATTCAGGGAAAAACGAGGAAGTAGCCATATGGGTAAGCACCCCTGATTTGACCTTCCACACTGAACTACCACCATGATGTCCTGTAATTTATTCTAGGGCAAAACTCTTTAAAGGACATCCTTCAGTTTAAATTAAGAAATGAAAATAAAGAATTTTTGCTATGTGTCTTCTCCCATGGTTAGTGGTAAACAATTCATAAGGAAAATTTCCAGTCATTTCCTTAATGCACTGTAGATAGCATAAACAAAACTACAGATCAGTTCACATTCAGAAAACAAAAGCAGAACTAAAAGGCAGGGATAAAGCTTTTAAATGCAAATGTCCCTTAAGAGGTGAGATCAACATTTAAGAATACAATCATTTACTGATTTCTCTGACTTCAAGAAAGAGAAAAATTTACACTGTTATTGCTATAGGGTAATGAAACTCCAGGTCTACTATGTCTGGTATGAGTTTGTGTTCTCTGAAGTCAAAAAATGAATTTTAGAAAAAACAGAAGTCAAGATAATATAATTATTGGAAGAAAGAAAGCTGTGTGAGAGAGAGAGCAAATGTGTCCTGACTGGGTGGGCAAAGACTGTATTTTCCAAGGACTTTTATAAAGTAAAATCATGTGGTGAGCCGGTTTGAAGGGTGGGAAAACTGGGAACTCACAATGCAGATGGGCATAAGATGGGGCAGGGCTATGGTAGCCAATAAGATAAATAGTTCAGGTAAAGATGATTAAATTGATAACAAAAGGGGAAGGGAGTCACACAGGAAGCAGGCATTGTTAGGCAACAGTGAATCTTCCCTTAGGGGTTGGGGGGATGACTACTGAGGTCATCAGGATAATAGGAACTATTTAAAATGTCCGTCTTTATGAGGATACATTTCTTTGAATGGTGACTCCTGACTTCCTCATTGTGCTAAGGAACTATTTAGAATATCAGTCCTTAGGATATGGATGAAGTTGTTGATATTCTGTCTTGAGGCTTAGCCCATAGCAGGAGTTGTCCATCTTCTCCATAGTTGCAAGGTATCTGGGTTTCTGGATGGGCTCCTCAGAGGACCCAGCCCTGTCTCATTGCTAATCATAATTAACTAACTCAGCTCCACCTAACAGTACTTTTAGGAAAATTGAATACAGATGTCTTGTGCTCTGGGTGAATGATCTGGGATGACAGTGTGCAACGTATATACCAGTGTTGCCCCACAATTCATACGTTTTGAAATTTAGTTTTATTTTTTCTTTTTATCCTTGAAATGAAATGGATTTGGAAATGAAAATCCTGAGGTAAGGCACTTTGGTACACATATTCCTCTGTGTAGTTGAGATCAACACTGTTGAAGACAACCAGCTTCAGAAGTCTCTGACTACTTTCTAACATTTGGGATCCTCTCTTGCAGGAAGGAGTTCCTTTCCCTGTTTATTTTGGACTCAGAAAGAAGACAGTAGTGCAGCAGTCAATCAGTGATGAAGAGGCGGGCTATATGAAATGTCCAATCAGGCGAGCTGTGGCAGGAGGTCTCTTGGGTCTTTTCCGGTGTGTACACATTTTTTACCTGTTTGGACTACAAAACTGGGAGCAGAATGCTTGCTGGATCTCATTTACTGGTTTCGAAGTCCTGTGGCCTGATTAGCAAAGAATCTGGGAGACCTTCTAGCCACGGAATGGTGAGGCCTTGGATGGGAGCCCATAAATAGGGTGGAATTGGGAGAAACCAGTTACAAGTGGTTAGAAGCAGTTCTGGTGTGTGTAGACTCAGGTATTTAGTTAGCTTCAGCTCCTGAGCTCTTCTAGCATTGGCCTTGGGTCGTCCACTTTCCCTTTTTCTCCTGCTGGGAACAAGGATGATTCTGTGTCCCCAGAACCCTGAATTAACTATGATAGCACCAGACTGGAGTATCATCTTTGAAATTTTCTACTGTCCTGGCACCTCCATCATAAGGAGCAGGGGAAGCAGCTTGGGAAGCCCCTGACTCTGATGCATTTTGTAGCTGGCGCAGCATTACTGAGCTTGGTCTCTGCTCTCATTCCAGGGATAAGCAATCTTGATGTTCTAAAGTTTATAAATGTATGTAATGCAGGGCCTCATATCCACAAAGGCACTCCTTAAACCTGTACTTTTTTGTATTTATAGGGATTGCCTAAATTTCTGGTATGTTCTTGCATTTCCAACCTCATGACAGGTGTTGGCAAATCAAGAGAATTCAGAGATGTATAGTGATGTGCTTCAGTGCAGGAAGGCTTTCCAAACACCTGGTGAACTCCTGTGTATGATAAATAATAGTGCAAAGAATTTCTGAACATACTTCATGTGACACATGTGCTCATAGACTATGTTTGTGAGAACAGCCATAGAGGTTTGAATTTTGAGAAAAAAAAGCAGATATAAAAGTGTCATCAAGGGCAGGGTAAAGTGTGCTTGCTAAGGACAAATTTCAGAAAGGGGTGCCTGTTAAATTCTCACTGAAAAATGCCTAAATGTAGTCATTTGTATGAGCATATAAATACATGATATCCTTCTGAATGGAAAGGAATATGGGTGTTATCTCTGAGTTAAGAGCTAATTTAATAGCTTGGTTGATCATATACATTGTTTAAATATGGAAATGCTCTGTAATGGACTTTACTAATTCCTGTAAAGGAGATGCCCTAAATTGAAATTGTGCAGGGATATCAATAGTTTAGGCATGAAGGGTTTTCTGCTTAGGGTGGATCAGACGAACATGGAAAGGATGTGGAAGTGACCAGCAGGACACTGTGTGCAAATAGCAGGACATACAACAGAGAGGGTCTTGACTGAAAGTCAGGTAGTTCTTAGGGTAAGCATGCAGTTCAAATTGAATTATGATATCTTCCTTGAGGAGAATAACACCAGCTCTGCTAACAATCAGTATTCCACTCCCTGTCAACCCATGAATTCTGTGTTCTTCACTTGAGATCTAGTTTTGATTATCTCAAATTATGACCCAGTATAATGAAGATGAAATTTTAATTTTTTTTGTACCAAGGATGGAACTCATGATCTCAAGCTTGCAAGTTAGGTTTTCATGCTGCTAGTTAAATACCCAGCTCTGAAAGTGTTTTCTGTATATTATGGATGATATCAACCTTTTTTCTCAGAAAATGTTGAACATTGTGGAATTTTTCTATATTGCATGGCTAAATTTTTTAAAGCAAACCAAAAGTGTCTTATGCAGTCACTTTTCAAGTTTCACATTGTCTGTGGGGTATCTCAGTCAGGGTTTATCTATTTCAGACAGCTCTGTAACTTAGGCTAGCCCCAAACTCAAGGAAGTTCTCCTGCATCAGCCTCCCAAGATATATTTCTTCTATCTGAGTGGAAAGTGATCACTTGTTGACACTGAGGTATAATTGGAAGCTTGCACTTGGTTTCATTGTTTATATGTTTTTTACATACAGCAGTTTTCCGTGAACATTTGAGTTATTATTTATGTACCATATTTGATGTTATTTATGTTTTGTTCTGTGAAACCAAATTCAAATATCAAAATGCTGCTTAAGTATATTAAGAACAAAGGACTTAGGGGCCTAATTGAGATTTGAAGAGATATCATTGGTAGTACATCAGAGTGATTGATGAGATGTTTGTCTGCCTCTGTGCTTTATGGATGCTGGGCCTATAGGTTCTCATTATAAGCTCTGCACTAGAGACAGTGCACAGAGACTCTTGCAGTGACTCAGCACAAGAATCTGTGCTCCTATTTGGCTGTTACATTAGCTGTGAGTTGCAATATAGTATCAAATTTGCTGTCTCAAAAATGTGTATATACAAAAAATGAATCCCCAAGATATGGAATTAAGATTTGAAGAAATCAGTCTCCATTCAGCTGTTTTCTTTGGTTTTATTTGTTTAGTTTAGTTTTGTTTTATTGAGACAGGTTTTCTCTATGGATGTCAGCTAGATTTGAACCCCTTATGGAGTGCAGAATTGCCCTAACCTCAAAGCAGCACTCCTGTGTCAGGCTCTTGAGTGCTGGGTTTATAGATATGTGTATTTTTACCCTAGAATATATTGAGGCTTGTAATTTTAGCTGTGTTGTACCTTGTCATAATAGATGCCATCTTGAGCATTGCGTTTAACTAGTGCCCTGTATTTTACCCTGAAAAATGGAAAATCACTCAGGGTAGAAGTCCCAGGAGAAAAGCAAAATGAGCTATACCCAAAGAAATAAACTGACCTGCTCAACAGAAGAAGCAGAATACAGTTGTCATCCAAAAAATATTATAAGATTCTAGCTAAATGATTTCCAACAGGATCTTTTTGTGATTCTATCTTTTAAAACATCTGTAACTTTCCAGTTCAAAGCCTCTTGTTTAGATCTTGAAATAGGTGTGGGGGTTCTGTGTACAAGTAGTCCTGAGACCATCTAATGAAATTCCACATTTCTCAATTGGGTTGCTTGGATTCCTGTATTGTTGTTCACAAACTCAACGCAAGCTTCAGAAACCTTTACTGACACAAGCAAACACCAAGATTAAATGACAGTGCCACTGAAATGAAAGAATAGTAGTTTAAAGGAGAGGATAATAAGACAAATGCCATGTGCTATGATGCCCACCTCTTTTCCCCAGCAATGAAGAGGCTGGAACAGGAGAATGGCCATGTATTCAAAGACAGCCTAACCTACATAGTGAGTGCAAGGCTGGCCAGAACTCCAAAGTGAGACTATGTCTTTAAAGCAAAAACTAAAATGAAAATAATAAACAACCAAGGTGATAGAAAGACTATTTAAAAAGATCAATAATAGAGCTGAGTGAAAGTTGACTTATGCAAAATGGGAATTATTGAATGATGATGCAGAAGAAGAAAGGCCATGTAGTGGTATGCAGGAGGCAGTGACAAACACAGATTTAGGAATGACACCTATAGTGCTACAGCACAACAGTGACCTCCTTCCTCCAATACATTTGCAGTTCACTAAATGGAGGACTTATAAAAGCTCATGGAAATGTTAAGCTCAAGGCAAACAAGCAGCTTGAAATCCAGGCTTTGGAACATGGCCTTTAACAGACATTTCATATTTAGATTGAAATAAGAGAAATATAATTCTGCCATGTTTGATGGCAACTGCACCAAATTTAATGGCTCACAACATTGAGAAGTGAGGAAGTTACAAACCAAAAGAAGATAAAAAATTTTCTTAGAAAAAAATGAGACAAGAATATCCCTGGATTTTCAGGAGTGGCCTTCAGTGTTTTGGCCACAGACCTATTGTCAGGGGTCATTTATACAGGAAAGTCACAATGTGGGTACAGTGTGTGTCTCAGACTACAATCAACCTATAAGCTTATAGCTGCTTAATTAATATTGTTCATCAGGGGAACAAATAAGCCAGAAAAGTTATGTGGAAAGAGCCAAGGCATTTTGTGGGAACAACAGTCCAGTTGTTCTGCTCATTGAGTATGGTAATTGATGCCTATCTGAACTTCTTGGAGGAGGTTGTGGTAACTGTAGTACATTTCAAGCTGTTGTTTTCTCTGCAGGAGCATGTAGACCTGGTCACTGCATCTTCATCTTCAGTTCTGGCTTTCTTCAGCTGTGCCTGTAGCAGTGATTGTTGTATTTAGTTTTTTGCATTGACTCTTTGAAGTTCCAGTTCCTCTCCCATTGTGTATCAATTTCTTTCTACATTGACATCCTGTGCTAAAATCACAATAGTATTTGAGTGAATTAACTGATGTTTATACATTTAAAAATATTAATACAGGCCAGGGATTTAGCTCAGCAGACAGAAATGCCTGCCTGGAAAGGGCTAGGTTGTAACTTTGATCCTTGGTACCTAAAAAAAAATGTAATTTAAACTGCAAGGAAAGAAAATAATTTCATTCGTGAAAATGTAGGTTTACAAAATTTATAATTAAATATGTCAATGGCAAATTAAACATTGTTAATAGTCATATTTAGTATCTAAAGTTGTTTGGGCTGGGGATTGAGCTCAGTGATACAAGGAGCTGCCTGGAGAGTACAAGGTCATGAGTTCAATCTCTCATACAAAAAAAAAATTCACAGTTGTCAACAATGCAGTGCTATGAGCACATTTATTGAAACTTATGCTTGTTAATTAAGAGGCTCAATGTTTCTTTTTTGGTCTATGAAATACCTGCAGATAACATGGCAATTACAATGAATGATGTACTGTCCCCTAAAGGATAGCTATTTTCTGAGTTGTTTTTAGTTTTTGTTTTCCCACATATTTGAAAGTTGAAAATGTTGGCTGATGCTAGCTAGAAAAACTGTGATAAACATTTTTTCAATTTAATGATATATTTCCCTATATCCATTAAGAACATTTATTTGCTACAATTACTCCAAGTCAAATAGATAAACAATTCTTAAAGTTACAGACAGCTGAGTTAGTTAGAAATACAGGCAACCATACCGTGATAAAGTGGAATGCAATTCCTGACCTTCTATGTCTGGTATGAGTTTGTGTTCTCTAAAGTGCAAGAATGAATTTTAGGAACAACAGAGTTGAAGAGCAGAATATATTTAGTGATAGAGAGAAAGTGAAAGTATTTTGCTCTAAATAGGATATTTTGGGAGTGGGAGGTGGAACCAGGGGACTTTTACCTGGAAGTCACTTTCCTTTTCCCTACTCAACTTACCTGTGGCCAGAAAAGAATCTCAATCAGCTACTTGCATATCAGCAATGCCACCTTTAAGCACCACCCAAGTCAAAAACTATATGTATGCCACCCACACACTTCCAAAAGAAAAAGTGAGACCCCCATTGGTCATGGGGTTCTCTCCATATATTTAGAATAAAGGCCATTTTGACTTTATATTCTCTTCTTTACTACACCAAAAATCCTATCAGAAAGCTTCTGTCTGAGAGAAACAGGAGGGATTCTGAGCAGATAGCAAAGGACTTTGCTTTTATAGGGACTTTATAGAATAAAATCATGTGGTGAAAATGGTTTAAAGTGGGTTAGATTACTGATATTACTCAGGAGGTAGCTTAGCACAATAGAAAAGCTGAATATAAGAATGTAAAAGTGGCCTTTTATTTAAAGAATGTGGAGACAAGCCCACAGCCACTAAGGGCTTGGCTTTTATTTTTTTCTGACTGACTATGGGGTTACGGGGTATATGTGACTTTTGACTGGATGTGGTGCTTGGAGGGGACATTGATGTCATGCTAGGAGCTAATGGGAATTTTCTTTAGGCCCCTGGGAAAGAAAGAGGATGTTGTAATCAAGGAGAAAAGAGGAAGTGGCCATGTGAGTAAGCATCCCTGAGTTCACCTTCTTCCACCTTGAACTACCACTATGAGGTCTGGTAATTTTTCTAGGGCAAAACTCTTTCAAGTACATCCTTTGGATTGAATGAAGAAATCAAAACAAAGAATTTTTGCTATCTGTCTTCCTCCATGGCTGGAGATAAGCCATTCATAAGAAATATTTTGATTCAATTCCTTAATGCATTGTCGATACCATAACCAAAATTACAGATCAGTTCACTTTCAAAAAAAGAAGCAGCACTTAAAGGCAGGGATAAAGGCCTTCAATGCAAGTATCCCTGGCAAGGTGAGTTCAACATTGTGTAATATAAACTACAACTGATTTCTCTGACTTCCAGAAAGAGAAAAGTTTATACTGATATTGCTATAGCAAAATCAATCTCCAGGTATGCTATGTCTGATATGAGGTTTTTGTTCTGTAAAGTCAAAGACTGAATTTTAGGAACAACAGAAATTAACAGAAGAATATACTTATTGAGAGAAAGAAAGCTGCCTGAGACAGAGAAGGGGTCCTGAGCAGGTTGCCAAATACTGTCCTTTCTAGGGATCTTTATAGAGTAAAATCATGTGGTGAAATTAGTTTAAGGAGGGGAAAACTAGGAACTCACAATGCAGATGGGCATAAGATGGGACAGAGCTAAGGTAGCCAATAAGATTATAAGTTCAGGTAAAGTTGATTAAATTGGGAACAAAGAGGGAAGGGAGTCACATAGAAAGCAGGCATTCTTAGGCAGCTGTGACTTCCCTTAGGGGTTTGGGAGGGTGACTACTGAGGTCATCAGGATGACAGGAACTATGTAGAAAGTCAGTCTTTAACAGGAAACATTCCTTTCAATGGTGACTTCTGACTTCCTCAGAGTGCTAGGGAACTATTTAGAATATCAATCCTTAGGATATGGATGTATTTGCTTTTCATTTGTCTTCAGCCTTGGCCCATAGCATGAGGTGTCAGTCTTCCCCATAGTTGCAAGGTATCTGGTCTCCTGCATGGGCTCCTTGGGGGACCTAGCCCTGTCTCCTGCGAATACTATTTAAATAACTCAGGTTCCCTGTAACAGTACTATTTGGAAAATTGATTACAGATGTCTTGTGCTCTATGTGAATGACATGGGGATGACAATGTGCAATGTATATACCAGTGTTGCCCCCTGATTAACATGTTTTGACGTTTAATTTTAGTTGATGTGTTCTTTTTTCCTTGAAATCAAATGGATTTGAAAATTAAAAGCCTGAGGTAAAGCTCTTCAGTACAAACAGTCCTCTGTTGAGCTGAGTTCACCACTGTAGAAGAATGGCAGCTCAAGAAGCTTCTGCACTACAGTCTATCATTTTGGATTCTCTGTTGCAGGGAGGGGTTCCTTTCCCTGTTTATTCTTGACTCAGAAGGAGGGCAGTAGAGCAGGAGTCAATCAGTGATGAAGGGGCAGGCTATATGAACTGTCCAATCCGACGGCTATTGCTGGCTGTGACTTCTGTCTCTTCTGATGTCTCATCATGATTTACCTGTTCTGAGTACAATACTGGTAGCAAAATGCTTTTTGGATCTCATTTAGTACTTTTGATGTCCTGTGGCCTGATTAGCAAAGAAGCTGAGAGATCTTGGAGCCATGGAATGGTGAGGTTGTGGATGGGAGCCCAGAGATAGGGTGGATTGGGTGAAACCAGTTACAAGTATTTAGGAGTAGTTCTGGTGTCTGGAGCCTCAGGTATTTAGTTAGCTTCAGCTCCTGAGGTCCTCAAGCATTGGCCATGGGTCATTCACTGTCCCTTTTGCCTCTTGCTGTTGGCAAGAGTGATTTGGGGTCCCCAGAACCCTGGCTCCACTATGACAGCAGCAGATTCAAGTATCATCTTTGAAATTCACTGCTGGCCAGGTAACTCCACAATCTTAGGCATTGGAAAGAGCTTGGGAAGACCCTGACTATGATGCTTTTTGTAGCTTGTAGAGCAGTAATGAGCTAGGTCTGTGCTCTCTTTCCCCAGAGTAGCTGATCTGGAATGTCCAAAGTTCATTAATGCCTGTAATGCAGGGCCTTATAGTCACAATGGCTCAAATTAAACTTTGGCTTTTTTGTATTTATAGTGGTCTCCTATATTTATAGTATGTTCTCATATTTCCATCATCATGACAGGTAGTGGCAAAGTCCTGAGAATTCAGAGATGTGCAGTAATGTGCCTCAGTAGAGGAAGGCTTCCCAAACACCTGGTAAACTCCTGTGTAGTATACAGAACAGTGCAAAATAATTTCTGAACATACTTAATTATTTATGTGGCACCCCTGCTCACAGACTAGGTTTGTGAGCACAGCCATAGAGTTTTGAAGTTTGAGAACAATGAAGCAAATATGAAAGTGTTATCAAGGACAGGGTAAAAATTTGTTAATGACGAATTCCACAAAGGGCTACCTGTTAAATTATCATCAAAAATGCCAAAATTTAGGCATTTGCAGGGACATATACACATCACACCGTTCTAAACGGAAAGGAATAGGGGTGTCATCTGAATTAAGACCTGATTTAGTAGTTTGGTTGTTCATAGACAGTTTAAATATGGAAATGCTCTGCAATGGACTTTACTAAGTGGTGTAAAGGAGATGCTCTAAATAGAAATTTTGCAGTGATATCAATTGTTTGGCATGAAGGGTTTCCTGCTGAGGATGGATCAGAGGAGCATGGAAAGGATGTGCAAGTGACTGACAGGATGCAGGAAGCCAATAGCAGGACATACAACAGAGAGGGTCTTCACTGAAATTCAGGTAGTTCTTAGAGTAAGTATGAAGTTAAAGTTGGGTTCTGATTGCTTCCTTGAGGTGATCAACACCAGCTCTGGCAACAATCAGTATTTCACATCCTTGCCAACCCATGAATTTTCTGTTCCATACTTGAGATCTAACTTGGATTATCTCTAATTATGCCCCAGTGTCATGAAGGTAAAATGTGGATTTTTTTGTACCAAGGATCAAACTCCTGACCTATGCTTTCCAGGCAGGCGTTCATGCCACTGAGCTAAATACCCAACTATGCAAGTGTTTTCTTTGTTGTATGGCAGATATCCACATTGTTTCTCAGAAAGTGTCAATATTGTTGGAATTTTTCCATATTGTATGGCTATAATTCTTAAAAACAAACCAAAGGTGTCTTATGAATTCTCTTTTCAAGTTTCACTTTGTCTGTGGGGTGTCACAGTCAGGGTTTCTCTATTTTATACAGCTCTGTAACTTAGGATAGCCCAAAATTTAAGGAAGAACTCCTTCACCAGCCTCCCAAGATATATTTCTTATATCTGAATTGAAAGTGATCGCTTGGTGACAGTGAGCTGTAAATTACAGCTTGGGCCTGGTTCCATTTTATATACTTATTTTTTAAAAACAGTATTTTCCACTAACATTTGAGTTATTATTTGTGTACCATATTGGATGTTATTTATGTTTTGTTCTATGAAACCAAATTCATGTTTCAAAATGCTGCTGAAGTATATTAAGAACAAAATACTCACTGGCCTAAATGAGATTTGAAGAGACATTATCTGTAGCCTATCAAAGTGATTGATGAGATTTTTTATTTCTTTTTTTAAATTTTGAAAGTGGTAAATTACAACAGAACAAGGCATAAAAAGGCCGAATAAGATCATACAGTGAAATTGGTACACTACTTCACGACAGGTTACTGGGATAACAGTAATATGTATCACAGCATATTTTATTATCTTTATAATAGTTGTTCTTTTGAACACGTATATTAAAATGAGATGAAATACAGAACATTATAGTACTTATCAAAACAGAATATTGAATAGAGCAATACCATTAATCAGAATAGAGCAAAACAGTAATAAAAAAAATATTTGCCTTCAAAGAGATAGTACAAGGAAGTCCCCCTTATTTGTTATGGTCTGCTTCCCAGGAGAAGCTCAGATTTCTGGTTCCCTTTGCTAACAGGGGGTGACAGGAGAAGAGGGGTAGGCAAAGGGGATGTTATATTCTAGACCTTGCATCAGTAGGTTCACTATTGCTTAGTAGGGAAACAGGCTGCTTCTTTGGTTTCACAGCATCCAAAGTTCCCACATGGTGTGGCTCTCAGGAGCTGCTGCTGGTTCTCCCTCTGGAAGGGCCACATTCTGCCAGACTGCTTCCGCTTATCAGGGAGAAGTGGTGCTTGCTTGCCTTCCAAGTGTCCTAAATTCCAGCACGGTATGGATCTCAGGAACTGCTCATGGTTTGCCCCTGGATGGGCCATAGTCTGCCACATTGCCACCACTTATCAGGGAAGGGAGGTCCTTGCTTGGCTTCCCAGTTGACTGATGGGATATTTATCTGCCTCTGT
This sequence comes from Cavia porcellus, assembly GCF_034190915.1. Lineage (NCBI taxonomy): Eukaryota > Metazoa > Chordata > Mammalia > Rodentia > Caviidae > Cavia > Cavia porcellus. The sequence goes on from NW_026947515.1 coordinate 10,426,758, forward strand.
GCTTTGTGGATGCTGGTCCTGCAGGCTTCTCACTGTGAGCTCTGCTTTAGAGACAGTATACAGGGAATCTTGCCATGACTCAGCACAAGAATCAGTGCTCTTATTTCACTGTTACATTAGCAGTGAGTTGCAATCTATCATCAAACTTGCTGTCTTCAAAAATGTGTATATATACAAAATTAATGAGCAAAACATGGATTTAAATTTGAAGAAATCAGTCTTCATTCAGCTGTTTTGTTTGGTTGTATTTGTTTAGTTTGGTTTTGTTTTATTGAGACAAGCTTTCTATATGTACATCAGCTAAATTTTAACACCCTATGGAGCCTAGAATTGCCCTGAACTCACTGAAACCATCCTGCCTCAGCATTTTGAGTGCTGGCATTATAGATATATACCACCACACTTTGCTTTTGATTCAGATTTGTAGGAGAGAATTTACGATATCCCAAACCTGGTGTCTCAACCTTCATGTGAGAAATATATGTATGATCCTTTAGGAGGTGGTGACCTTTGAGGATGTGGTCGTGAACTTCAGCAATGAGGAGTGGACTTTGCTGAGTCCATCCCAAAAGAACCTCTACAGAGATGTAATGGGTGAAACCTTTAGGAACATGACTGCAATAGGTAAGGACAAAATACTTTTGTCATTCATGCTGTCAGAATGTTGTATGTCGCTGTTTCATTAAAAACAACGTGAAAATATTTTTAAAAATAGCTCAGACTTGGACACATTATATCATAACTCTAAACAAAATCTATTAATATGTATGTATTATTCTAATGAGCACTGGTAATTCTATGTCTACAATTCAGGAGGACTTGGGGATATCCAGGAAGCTGAAAACGAATGCAAAATTTACTGGAGATACTTAAGGTAATTCGCACTCATAAGGAGAAGGAATGTTCCTGAGTAATTAGTGAGTCAGCAGAAAAATACCACCAAATAAATGAGGCACCATTCAATTTATTGTCAGTAATATTCTCCAAAGACGTATAAGCTAGGGTATATATAATGAGTGGATTAAATCAAGAAAATGTATGGCATTGCATATAGATGTGTATGAAAGGCATACGCTTTGAGTTATGACATTCTCTCTTCAGTTTTTCTACCCATATATATATGTGAATACAACACATTCATCATCTAAAAATTGCTAAGATTGCAATAGAATTTGAAATAAAACAGAGTTTTTGTGTTTCCAAGCCATGCTCTGAAGAATCAGCCATTGCGACTAAAATTCTTAGAAGGCTGGTAGAATGTTAATTGCACTCATACTGAATATCAGTGTGCAGTTGTCTCTAGAAATTGATCCCCTCATACTTGTCCTGGATATATTTTTAAAAATTCAAAATTCACATAAAATACTGATACATGCTTACTCATATACAAAGCAGATCAAGTTATAATAGATCAGGCCTTGAAGAAGCTTAGCTATCTATCACTGGATTTGTGGAGAAGGAAAATGTTAATAGACTCTTTGTGATTGTGCATTCTTGTAAACCCAGCACACTAGGAATCAGAATTTGCAGAATTGCAAATTCAAGTTCAAATGTCACAGCTTAATGATCAGTGAAAACCTCTTAAAACACATTTAAAAAGCTATAGATTTTATGGTAATAGCTGTTGTTCATTCCCAGCATGGAAAAGAAAAAAATGCATTATATAATGTCAAAAAATAAAGAATATAATGTCATTTGCCATGAGAAATAGTTGGTTCTTTCTCCCATCATTTCGGTGAAATAGCTCAGCTATGAAACCTAAAAGTTCACAGGGTTTCTCTTAGATGAAAAACCAAAATATAAATTGTGGAATGAAAAGAAAGAGTTAATAGAGAAAAGTAAGACTGACCATATGGAAAAGGGAACTACAGGTTAAGGGCGGAAGGGAGATTGTGATGGGGAAACATATCATAATGATCTGTATGTGATACACATATATACCCATGCCCAAAGTGAAGATAAAGATTCTGCATTTCAAAAGGTACCAAATTTTAAGATTTCTAAATGTGTACCAGTCTTTTGGGAATGTTTGTTTTCAACATGTCTTACAAGGCCATTCTGTTACTTCATGGTCAGAGTTTCTTAGCAGGCTTTAAAAACAGAACTTTACATTAATGCAATCATTAAACTGAGACCCATTTCACTGTGAACGTTTCTTTTTTTATTTAATGTAAGGAAAGACTAAAAAAACAAAGTAAGTAGAAATGATACCACTTTCAAAGTGAAAATAAACAGTAAGAAATCTAAAGACAGTGATGACATATGATGCTCATAGAAATAGTTAATGAAATAGCACATGGGCAAATTGTAAAATACAAAAGTGAAACATATGTTGTGGGGATTCAAACAGCGAGACTGCAAACAATTTTGTTCAAATCTCCAATAAAAACTTAGTAATATGTTTATCAATCCGATATGTGATTTTTTTTTTTTTTTACAGAAATGACAAGGTAGGGAAATCCTATGGACATACATGTTGGAATCAGTGTAAAGAAGTATTCCTTCGTACTGCAGAAGTTAATGTAAATGTGAAAGAAGCAGAAACACACCACAATGTTCAGATCCATGAAAAATATGGCAGTGAGGAGAAAGCCTATGTATGTCAGCAATGTGGAAAAGGGTTCACCAAATCTCGACATTGTAAGCAACATGAAATAATTCACACTGGAGTGAAACCATATGTATGTAAGAAATGTGGGAAAGCTTTTAACACACGGACAAATTGTAAAGTACATGAAAGGATTCACACTGGAGACAAACCCTATGTATGTAAGCAATGTGGGAAAGCTTTTACCAGACCTGGATGTTGTAAGGAACATGAAAGAATTCACACTGGAGAGAAACCATATGTATGTAAGCAATGTGGGAAAGCTTTTAACACACGGGCAAATTGTCAAATACATGAAAGAATTCACACTGGAGAGAAACCCTATGTATGTAAGCAATGTGGGAAAGCTTTTAACACACAGACAAACTGTAAAATACATGAAAGAATTCACACTGGAGAGAAACCCTATATATGTAAGCAATGTGGGAAAGGTTTTACCCAGCATGGAGCTTGTAAGCAACATGAAAGAATTCACAGTGGAGACAAACCATATGTATGTGAGCAATGTGGGAAAGCTTTTAACGCACGTGCATATTGTAGGGTTCATGAAAGAATTCACACTGGAGTGAAACCATATGTATGTAAGCAATGTGGGAAAGCTTTTAACACATGGGCAAATTGTAAAATACATGAAAGAATTCACACTGGAGAGAAACCCTATGTATGTAAGCAATGTGGGAAAGCTTTTAACACACGGGCAAACTGTAAAATACATGAAAGAATTCACACTGGAGAGAAACCCTATGTATGTAAGCAATGGTAGAACCAGTGTATATAAGCATCATGAGAATTTTTTGAGCACAAGTACATATTGCATAATGCATGAAAAAGTTCACACTGGGCAGAAAACTTATATATGTAAGGAATGTGGGAAAGGTTTCGGCAGAAATGCTCATTGTCCAATACATGAAAAAATTTACAATGTTGAGAAACCCTGTTTATGTGAAGAATGTGGGAAAGCTTTCACCACACATGGATTTTGTAAAATACATCAATGACTCCACTCTGGTGAGAAAACCTATGTATATAACAATGTGGCAAAGCTTTTACCACAGTCATTGCAAAACACATGAAAGAATTCACACTGGGAAGAACTACTGGCTACGTAAGCAAGTGGAGACACTTTCAGTAGCCAGATTGCAAGTGAAATACGTGAACAAGCTCACACAAGAGATAAATCCTATGTGTTATGAAAATACTCTCAGCACACATGATCATTGTTACATATCTGAAAGAGCTCACTTTATCCTATGGGCATTAACAATGTGAGAAATATGGCCATCCGTGTTTGTTGTTAAATACATAGAAAAATCAGCACACTTCAGACAGTTTAAATCTAAGTTTACTTTAAAAATTCCAAGTAAACCTGAAGAAATAATCAATACAGAAGTTTGATGTCAATATTTCTTCACAAATTTTCCAGAAATGACAAATTTGAAATGGTGCTCTACTCAAGTACATATTTTGTATGGTTTGCAGTTAATCACTTATACCTCTTTAGATTTTTTAAAGTGTCTTTGTGCTTCAACATGACATCTTGTAATTAAACATGGTAAACTGAAATGGGCTTTTCACTTTCAAGTATGGATAGTGTCTATGTACTTAATATTTTGTCTTTAAACCTTAATTTTTATATTTTTGTGAATTATTTTTATTTAAAGAAAAAAACCAAAAAGTGTAGAAATAATACAGAATTTCTGAAAAATAAACAATAAGAAATCACTAGTTGATTAGTTACATATTGTCATCTTAGAAGTAAATGTTCAAGTTACAAAATTAAAGCATACAAAGTGATATTCAAATAATGACACTGCAAACTGTTCACCTCAGTGATCCAACAAAAACTTATTAATATGCTTATCTGTTCTACAAACTTGTTTTTTCTTCTTAAAGATGGTAAGATTAAACATGACAAAACAGAACAGTTCATAAAGAAACAAGTTAAGGAAACACAGGTTTCAAAGCAAGTCCACTGAGATGTTCATTTTTTATCTTACTGTCTCTAGTTTTCTTCAAAATAGTTGTTCCATCTTCACAAGCATTGAATATATACTGAACATTATAGAACTAATCAAATAATTACAGGATGATGCAGGCTTTTTTGATCTTCAAGACTGATTTTGGGGAAGTTGATAATGATTACCATAATGTGTCTCATTCTCTTCGTAGTAGACATCTTTATTTTTATGTATGCTGAAATTGAACATAAGAGACTAAACTAATATCACTCTGAACAGTGAATAACAGTATCCTGAGAAGGAGAAAGGTGAGGAATTGCCTTTAAAAAAAGAAGGCAGAGCACATTGTTAAAAGTGTATTAGGATGTAAAAGCTACAGTATTTCTGTTGCTCTGTTTAGTTTGATTATATTTTGTTCTGGTCTGTCTACTCATATTAGATTTGAGGGCACAGAGAGATAACCCAAAAATGGCAGGTTATACCATGATGGTAATTGTCCTTAATTTCCTATTAGCTAAAACTGAAACCCTGTATTAGTAACATTGTCTTACTCTGACTGATCTTATTTTAAGCTGGTTTGTTTGAATGTTATTTGGCCTTGACTGATTTTATTCACACTTGGTATGCTTGCTGGTATCAAGTCCAAGAGTAGAGGCAACTACTCTGAAGATGATAAGATGTGAAAGATATATATTGTGGGGCTGGGGATTTAGCTCAGTGGCTTAAGCCCCTGCCTGGAAAGTGTGAGGTCATCAGTTTGATCCCCAGTACCAAAAAATAAATAAATAAAAGATATAAATTCCAGGTTTAATTTTTTTATTTAAGGAGAAAAAAATAACATAAAAAAGCAAAGCAGTAAAAGGGTACAAATAATACAGAATTTCAAGAATAAAATACAGTAAGAAACCACTAGTTAATAGGATACTTGTTGTCTTCTTAGAAACAGTTGTCCAAATTATAAAAATTAAAGCATATAAAGTGAACATTCCTACAGCAAGACTGCAGACAATTCTGTTCAATGATCCAACAAAAGCTCAGTAATATGATTTTCCTTCCTACACACTCAAACAGGCACTTAGATCCCTTAGACCACCTTCCTTTCCTCTCTTCTTCACAATAATAATTACACTTCTGTGTTTTCTTTAACTCCCATAGTTCTTATTAGTTTTTTGAAGAGAACAAAACCTCAAGTGAGTTAACAAAACAGAGTTGGTTAGAACATAAGGATGGGCATAGTACTTGATGCAAAAATAGAATATCAGGTGATCAAAAATGGTTACCACTGTGCCTCTTGCTATTTTTAGAGAGTTCCTTATATCATCAGGTATAATAGAATTGATCAAAACAGTACAGAATAAGACCAATAAAATCTACACTGGAAACCTACAGAATTTCAAAAGAAGATAATAGTCAAACCATAATGGGCATCATAGTAAATCTTATTGCCTACAAAGTGGTTCCCTATACTCTCAAACTTGATACTACCAAACAAAATAGAATATAGTAAAATCAGGCAGAACAAGATGGGGAGAGCAATACTGGGGTTAAAATCAGATTAATAGGAAAACAAAAAAAGTTACTATAATATATCCCACTATTTTTTAATTTAGTTTTCCTTTAATTGAAGAAAAATAGAATAATTTTTTTTAAAAAGGGTGGAAATCGAGATAAAAGAGACATTGTAATAGAACAACACAGGTCAGTACTGAACAATTAAAGCATCATTTGGTTTCACCACCAGGTAATCTAACATAATAGTAGTCACCATAGTGCCTCTTTCATTGAATTATTTGAGTATAATTTTGTATACTATAGAATCAATCACATCAAGACAGTGTGAAGCCATTCAAGACAATGAAAGAATTACAGGGTATTTAGAGCCAGTTAACAGAAAATGAACAACGATTTCTATATTATCTCTTTGCCTGTAAAAAATTGTTTTGTACTATCACAGTAAAATATATTAAGATACAACATGTTAAATCCAGTGAAAACATGTACAACAATTTGATGGGAGTTTCAAAGGAGATGATATTAAATCAGCACTAGCTTTTATGATGTGTTATTTTCTTCAAAACAGCTATTTTTGGTACTAAAATAGAAAAACCCAGGGTAAAACCATTGCACTTAATGAGTGAAAACATTATATGGATTCAAACCAATATGACTGGGTATCATGATTACCACATACTTCTATGTATTATCATTTCTTATACTAGGGAATATATTTGGTATTTATACATGTGAGTTTGATTCATTTCACTTATGAGTATGGTCTCAGTCTGTGTCCATTTATTTATATGTCAATGTGATCATTCTTTATAGCTGAGTAGTTATCCATTGTATAAAAGCACCATAACTGTTTTATCCATTCCTCAGTTGATGGACACTTAGGTTGTTTCCAAGATCTGGCTATTACAAACTGTGCTGCTATAAAAATGGGTGCACATATATCACTGTGGAATGATGCTTTCAGTTCTTCTGTGAATATGCCTAGAAGTAGAATAGCTGGGTCAAAAGGTGCTTCCAGTCCCAGCTTTCTGAGAAATCTCCAGACTGACCTCCACAATGGTTGTAGCAGTCTACACTCCCACCAAATGTGCAGGAGAGTTCCTTTGTACCAAGAGCGTCTCCAACATTTGTTGTTGGTGGTTTTCTTGATCTTGGCGATTCTTTCAGGAGTGAGATGAAATCTCAGTGTGGCTTTAATTTGCATTTCTCTAATGACCATTGATGGTGAACATTTTTTCATGTATTTAATTGTCATTTGTATTTCTTCATCTCAAAATTGTTTATTTATTTCAGATGCTCATATTTGGATTGGGTCTTTGAATTTTGGTGATCTCCTTTTTTAAAATGCTTTATATGTTTTAGACAGAAGTCCTCTGTCTGAGGGGCAGTTCACTAAGATTTTTTCCCAGTTTGTGGGTTTTCTTTTCACTACACTGGAGATTTCATTTGATGTGCAGAAACTTTTGAATAAGAGGCGATCCCAATTACTGATTCGGGGAAGCATTTCCCATGCGGTTTGAGTCCTGTTCATCAATTCTCTACCTACTCCTATGTCTTCAAGGTTTTTACCTAATTATTTTCCAATAGATTTAGTGTTTCTGTTTTAATATTTAGATCTTTGATCCATTTAGATTTTATTTTCGAACATGGTGATAAGCATGGGTCTAGTTTTAGTTTTAGGCATATGGAGAGCCAGTTTTTCACCACCATTTATTAAAGAGAATGCCATTCTTCGAGTGAACATGTTTGCCCCCTTTATCAAAATAAGGTAGTTGAGTGTGTTTGTAGTGGTGGTTGTATCTTCTCATCTATTCCACTGATCTTCGGCTCTGTTTTGGTTCCAGTACCATGTTGATTTTACTACAGTTGCTTTGTAGTATAACTTCAAGTCAGGGATTGTGGTGCCTCCTCCCTTGCTTTTGCTGCCTCTAACTGTCCTTGCTATTCTAGGTTTCTTCTCATTCCAGATGAATTTTAGGAGTGATTTCTTAAGTTCTATGAAGTATGTTCATGGTATATTTATCGGGATTGCATTGCATCTGTATAAAAGTTTTGGGAGAATGGCCATTTTCACAATATTTATTCTTCCTATCCATGAGCAAGGGATGTCTTTCCATTCTTTGAGATAATCTTCAATTTCATTTTTCAATGTGTTATAATTTTCCCTGTATAGGTCTTTCACTTCTTTCATGAGAGTAATTCCTAAATATTTCATTTTCTTGGTTGCTAGTGTGAAGGGTGTGGCCTCTCTTATTTTTGTCTCTGTGACTTTGCTGTTAGTGTATAGGAATGCTATTGATTTTTGAGTATTGATTCTGTATCCAGCTACATTACTGAATTTATTTATTATATCTAGGAGTCTTTCAATGGAACTTCGGGGATCTTCTATATAAAGTATCATGTCATCTGCAAATAATCATAATTTAACTTCTTCTTTTCCTATCTTTACGCCTTTTATTTCTCTCTCTTTTCTAATTGCCCTGGCCAGTATTTCCAGTGCTATATTAAATAGGAGCTGTGATAAGGGACATCCTTTTCTTGTGCCTGATTTTAAAGTAAAGGCCTTCAGATTTTGATCATTTAATATGGTACTGGCTGTTGTTTTGTCATTGCCGGTCTTAATTATATTGAGGTAAGGACCATCTATTCCAATTTTCTGCATGGTTCTTATCATAAATGAATGTTGGACCTTATCAAAAGCTGTTTCTGCATCTATAGTAATGATCATGTTATTATAACTTTTGGCTCTATTGCTATGGTGTAGTACATTTATTGATTTACATATATTAAACAATCTCTACATGCCTGGGATTAATCTCACTTGGTAATGGTATATGATCTTCTTGTTAATATGGTGCATCCTATTTGGCAATATTTTATTGAGGATTTTTGCATCTTTGTTTATTAGGGAGATTGGTCTGTAGTTCTCTTTTTCAGTTGGGTCCTCCTCCGGTTTTGGTACTAGAGTGATATTTGCTTCTAGGAACAATTTATGAAGGAATGCTTGCCTTTGCATTTCAATGAAGAGTTTGAGGAGTGTTGGCATTAGGTCTTCTTTGTATTTCTTGTAGAATTCTTCAGTGAATCCCTCTGGGCCTGGGCTCTTCTTTGTAGGTAATGATTTTATTACGTTTTCAATTTCATTGATAGAATTTGGGTTATTCAGTAGTTTTACATCTTCATGACCTAGCTTTGGTACTTCATATGCTTTAGGAATCTGTCTATTTCTTCTGTGTTATAAAACCTTTGAGAGTAGATGTTTTTGAAATAGGTGTTGATGATCTTCTGTATTTCAATAGGGTCTGCAGTAATTTCACATCTTTTATTCCTTATTGCATAGATTTGAACTTTTTCTTCCATTTTTAAAATAAGGTTGGCTAGGGGCTTTTCGATTTTATTTATTCTTTCAAAGAACCAGGTCTTTGCTTCATTGATTTTTTGGATTTTTTTTTTTTTAGTCTCTATTGTATTGATTTCTGCTCAGATTTTTATAAATTCTTCTCTTCTTTTGGCTTTGGGCTTGACTTGCTCTTCTTTTTCTAGATGTTTGAGGTATAACATCAGGTTATTTATTTGTATTCATTCTGTTTTCCTAATGTGGAAACTCGTGCAATAAATTTTCCTCAGAGGACAGCTTTGATTGCATCACACAGATTCTGGTACATTGTATATGTGTTTCCATTTGTTTGTAGGTATTGTTTAATTTCTTCTTTAATTTCCTCTGTGACTCACTGATTACTCAAGAGTGTTATTCAGTTTCCATGTGTTTGTGAGATTTTTGCAATATCTTATCATTAATTTCTAATTTCATAATGGTATGGTCTGATAGCATGCAAGGGATAATTTCAACCCTTTTGCATTTATTTAAATATGCTCTGTGAATTAATATATTGTCTATTTTAGAGAATGACCCATGTAATACTGAGAAGAATGTGTATGCTGTTGTTGTTGGGTGGAATACTCTGTATATGTGTTAAGTCCATTTGTTCACAGGTTCAATTCTGTTCTTTTTTTTCTTTGTCATTTTCTGTCTGGTTGATCTGCCAATTGGTGTCAATGGTGTGTTAAGATCTCCTGTTAGAATTGTGTTAATGGTAATTTGATTTTTCATTTTTGTTAGTACTTGTTTTATATAACTGGGTGCTCTGGAGTTTGGTGCATATAAATTTAAGATAGCTTTCTCTTCCTCTTGGGGTTTTCCCCTAACCAGTATGTATTGACCTTCTTTATCCCTTCTGATCATTATTGGCTTGAAGTTCACATTGTCTGCAAACAAAATAGCTACCCCCCTTTTTTTTTTTGGTTCCTGTTGCATGAAGTATTGTTTTCCATCCTTTGACTTTCAGTCTGTGAATATCCTTTTGGGTTTAGATGGATTTCTTGTAGACAGCATATGTTTGGATTTTGTTTCTTAATCCATTCTGCCAGTCGGTTTCTTCTAATTGGTCCATTGAGACCATTTACATTAATGGTTAGAACTGTTATATATTGATTTGTTTTTGACATGTTATCTTTCTGCTGTTGTGTCCTTATCTTTCTGCTCTTTTTAACTGTCTGTTTTGTTTAGTGCTTTTTCCCTAAATGTATCTAGGCTGTCTTTCAGTATTCTTTGCAGAGTTGGCTTGTTGATCATGAAGTTTTTCAGCTTTTCTTTGTCATATAAGTATCTTATTTCTCCATCGAGTTTGAAGGACAGTTTTTCAGGGTACATCAGTCTAGGTTGGAAATCATTTTCCGTTAGGATCTGAAATACTTTGCTGTATGCTCTTCTTGACTTCATTGTTTGTGCTGAGAAGTCTGCTGTGCTTCTGATACTTTGCCTTTATAGGTGATCTGTCTCTTCTCTCTGACAGCTTTTAGTATTCTATTCATTTGCTCAATTTCTGGGATGGTCATTATTATATGTCTGGGTGTAGATTTATTCCGGTTATGGCTATTTGGATTTCTATATGCTTCATTGATCTTCATATCAGTTTCCAATCTCATGTTTGGGAAATTTTCAGCTATTACTTCTCTAAATATCCTCTTGACATCCTTTACATTGTCCCCTTCTTTTTCATTTATCCCTATCAACCTTATGTTGTCCTGCTTTGCATCATCTTGCAGGTGTTGAATAGTTATTTCCTGATTTCTTGTTATTTTTAAAAGATCTTTCCTTTCCTGTTCACTGGCTGCAATCTTGTCTTCGAGGTCTGAGATTCTATCTTCATATTCATTGAGGCAGTTTTTACAACTTTCAGTGGAGTTTTTTATTTCCTGTATATCACTTTGCATCTGCTTTATGTATTCTGTTTGTTTCTTATAGAGTTCATCCAGGGATTCTATCTTTTTGTTTAGTTCCTCCAATTTTTTAACTGTGGCTTCTTCTGATATGTTCAGAATCTCCTTCATTTCTTTTGACATTTCTTTTTTTACCTATGAGATTATTTCTAGTTTGAATTTCTTTAATGCTTCCCAAAGTTGCTTCTTTACTTCAGTTACTATTATTTCAGGTATTTCAGTTATGTGGAATGTGTTTTATTCTATGCACATGGCTCCTAGGCTTTTTTGCGATGGGATGGATATTTGAAATTGCATTTTGGTCTTTCATTTTGTCATTTTGCTGTATTTTCAAGCTTCAAGTATTGTTCCAAGTGAGGGAGCGAGTTCACCCAGATTGGGATGGGATTCCATGCCTCGGCTGAACTTGCTGGCAAGGTAGGGAGTTCCCCCAGACTGGAATTGGAATCTGTTCCTTGGCCCCACTCTCTGGTCCGGGCAGGAATCTGTGGGCTTATCCCCAGGTGAGGAAGAGAGTTTCCCCAGTCTCAAAAAGGATTCTGTGCCTTTGCCCGACTCCCTGGTTCTGACTTGCTGGTCCCAACTCACTGGTCACAGAGGGCAACCACCTGGTCCCCAGGTGAGGAAGGGAGTTCCTCCAGACTGGGATGGGATTCCATGCCTTGGCCTGACTCACTGGTACTGGCAGGAAACCACGGGTTCTGCATCAGGTTTGATTATTAACTGCTTTCACATCCTACAATGTCTTCAAAGTTGTGTTTTTATAAAAAGAGCTATATAATGTTATGCTTAATTATATAGTCCCTGATGATGTGGACAATTCTATTGAAAATAACAAGAGAAAGCATAGAAGGTACTGTATATCACCTAATATTGTGGTCTTATATGTCTCTTTCATATCATGATTTTCTAGGAATTTGTTTTGTTGTCTACTTTTGATCTGTTTTCCCCCATAACACAGAAAGCATAGATATACACATAGAGATTCACACATGGGAAGAATTTATAACCTATTTATTGGAACAAATAATATAATGCATAATGTAATGAACAGATACTCTGAAGAAGAAGTGACACTAAGAAACCCAATGCTAATTCTGTAGCATTATGATACAAAATTGAGCAATTCTATTATTCACTGTTCAGAGTGATATTAGTCTAGTCTCTTATTTTTTGGGGGGGAATTGTAATATTAACATGGCTTTGTTTTAATCTTTTGATGCACATGCTTCATTTTCTCTTTCATAAATGATGTTTCTGAAGTGGATGCAATATTTGGCATTAAGATATACATTTATAGAAGCTTGGAGCATGTGTTTTTGAAAAAGTTGTGTTCTTTTCACATAACTTGTACATTAATGAATGTTACGTTTTCCAAGTTGTGACAAGACATCTGTTGATTTCCTAGCATCACTGGATATCATACCATGTAAATTATGTTGCCTGATTTTGTTTCTCAGTGGAGCCAATATTTGTCATTTAAGTAAACCTTTGTTTTTCTAACCATCAGAATTTTACTTGTTATGTTTATATTACATCTTTATTTGCTAGTAAGGTTTCCCCACATGTACCAAATGTAAACCATACTACTGTGAATTTCTGATTGTGCCATACTGACAGAATCATAACTTGTCTCCCATAGCACATCACAATATATATACATATATATCAATATCTCAAGAAATTATAAAATTTGGCATGATTTATGAGTAACCATACTTTGAAATCAATTTTTCTTAAATATGGAGTTGTTTGGGGGGTAAAGGTTGTTTTTGGTTGTATCATGCAAATGCCTTTATTTTATTCCTTGATGCTGTGAAAGCATTATATATTTTGTAATTATTACTGTTTTTTCCTAAAATACTGAAGTAATGGCATGAAGGGAAACCTAAATTTTGAGCTGTCACCAAAATAAAAAGTAAATTTGCTAAATTAAGATTCAGATTGTGTTCTGTTTTACTGAATTGTGAATTTATACAATGGCATATCACTTTGTTTATAAGGACCAGTGTATGACGTTTGTGGTGTGTACTGATTATCTTTAAACACATACACTGGGCCATGAGTCCCAGTTGGTTTCCTGTGGCCTGTGGTTTTCACTTCCGTTTTAATATTCATGTAATTCGTAACGTGTTTAATGCAGTGTTGTTGAATACAAAATCTGCTTAGGAATTACATTGTTAAAAACTGTGGTGTCATGAAAACACAAGTGAACATTGCATAAATACCCCTAATTCAGTGAAGATAGCTTGCCCAAGTCTCAATTATTCTTGGGAAAATAAATTACTCACCTCTTATGTAATCACCACTAAAACTATATCTATTTTGTACCTGAAGAACCTGATATATTTCACAAAGTAAAAGACACTGTGAAGTACATTGTTAGCCTCCATGCACTACAGCATGTGGCCAGATCCCCTGCAGCATATTTCTGCTTACCATCAATGGGAATATTTGGAGTTTGTATTACAGATAATAATAGAATACTGAATCTATAAGAATATATCCCGAGTACATGCACTTTCTCATTTTACCATGACAGTAAATCTTGCTGGCCCTATTGATACATGCTTGTAATGCTAGCACCTCAGCAGGCTTAAATTAGTGGAAGAGGAAGTTGAGTCTAACCTACACAATTAGAGTGACCTTGTCTCAAATATATCTTCAAGTTCTTGCAGATGTTGCTTAATGCTTTAAATCTCTTCCCTTTCTTCCCCAGCATTAACGTTTTTTAATACTCACAATTGCACATCAGTAGTTGTCTTTTTATCAGTTGGCCATATGCAGTTATTCCGGAGAATCACTTGTGAAACACATTTGTTTTCGCAGTGACCATCCTGAGCATCATTTGGGCAGTTGTCAGTTTAACACATTCATTCTTGTATTGAATACAGTAGAATTGTAACTTTTATATTCCTTGTTATTTTATAAGAACTAACAAAAAGTATGCACTTTTTGGTCATTTTGTATTTAAATAATTGCATTGGTAAGGAGTTACCTATAAAGATTAGGCTAAAGATGATTTCTTTAGTTCAAGCATCAGGAGAGAATGAGATGGGATGATAATGGCTTTGAAGCTGACTTTGGGAGGCAATTGCTATATGGGTTAGCAGAGTGTGAAACAGTTCTTTTTATGCCTGCATTTGAAGTTTAAGAAACAAGTACGTTGAGGTCAAGAATATAAATGTACGATAGGGTAAAATAATCACTACTGCAAATTGTGATTTTTCTTTTACTCGGGAAGTGTACTTTTTTGGTAATTTGTGCAGCAGTCTCAAATATGCCTCTATTGGAGTAAAACATAGTGAAACATGAAAGAGCCAGACATTCCATGTTTTGAATATAGAGGTATTAAAATACATTTTTAAAATACTATTCCTGCTGTTTTGTGTAGAAAATAAGATAGGGTGACGAAAGAAGCAAAAAGGACCTTGTAAGATTTTAATCCTCTTGCATAAGCATACAAGCCACAAAATAGTCAAACCAAAAGGATGAAGAAATAAACTACAGAATGAGAGAAATTTTGCCTATTACTCCCTGACAGCTGACATGTAAAACCAATAGGAACATGAAAGGAATGCACATTTTTCAGAATATGTACAAAGTGCGAAGAAATACTTGAAGAACTACTGAGCATTTTTGCACAATAGAGAAATGCAAATAGGGACATCATTTCATTGCAGAGAGAACCCCTCACCATAAGATCTAAAGAACATTCAGGAGACTACAGGAGAAAAGGAATTATTTAATCTTTTTGATGGAAATGTAGGTAAGTAGTTCAACTACTACTGAATTCAGCTTTAAAGTATTCAAAAGACTAAAATTAGTAATTCTCATTAGTGCAGTGCTTCCTTTAGTGGGTCTCCTCCCCAAAGAGTTAAGGACATATTGCAGTGATTCATGCAGATTCCTGTTACTGCAGCAATAGTCACTTTTCTGTGGAGAGCAGCAGCAAGCACTGCTCCATCACCACCAAATACCAATGACGAACAACAAATACTCAATAGTGTACTCCATTTGATATATGACGTGAAATTTTATTGTGAAGTCAGCTGTGACTTAGGTTTTCCAGTAGACTACAGGTCAGTGCAAATATGATAGTCATGCTAATGTCACAAGGCCATCACTAGTACACTATTACGTTCATTAGATTTGATGTTTTATCTTTTTGAGGAAGCATGTTGTTATGAAGTTCAGGCTGGCTTTTAGGTCACATTGTAACCCAGAGTGGTCTCAAACAATTCTCCTTTCTTAGTGTCTCAAGTACTGGGCTCCACCCAAGAGCCACCATGCCTAGTTTATGTTTGGTATATTAAGTGCATATTCAGGATATTTTATTTCAACTGTTTATGTTGTTAAAGTATTTCCATATTTTACCTCCAGCATTTGTAGAAACTTTGGCATTATTGAGGTGGTGATGTGCATATCCCCAGCCCCATGACATTGTCTGCTGGGTTCAGAGCTGTCAGTGTACTGCAGTGAAACATAGCTGTACATAACTGTTTCCTCTTCTACTTTCCTTAGAAAACATTTTTAAAATTTCCATGGATAATCAGAGAGTCAATAACCCTGGCTAGAGTTTCATGCAAATGCTGACAGTTAAGTACAGTGTAGCACTGACCCAAAGATAACTTTCTGTCATCTGAGAGTCTCTATAGTCCTTTCTGTACACACACTTTGTGCCTGGGCCAGCACCTGTTGTGGGTTCCAGAGTCTGCTGCAAAGCCATGGAACACATAGCTTTGTGACCGCCTCTAGACTGTTCTCCTCTATGCCACTCTTATGAGGCAGAGTACAGCTTCTGGCAGGAAGCCAGAGACTCTGAGGCTCTGAGACAACACTGGTTTTTCTTTGTGAACATAGATAATATTATATTTCTGTAAGACAGACAGCTCTGTCCCATATTTCTACCCAGGAAGACAGAAGATGAATCTGAAGACTGTGGATTAGACAGGGGTGCTGCTCTTCTGCTCTGCCAGCCCAGTCTTGGGTGGGAACCTGACAGTGGCCCAGGCTTGCATCCTCCCAGGACCTGCACCAGCCCACAAGGATCTGCCCTCAGGGCTTGTCAGACCCAGTCACACTTGACTTAGGGCAGGAATTGTGTAGGGGGATTCACAGTGGTAGTCAGGCCTTAATGTTACTCTGCTGGACTCAGTGAGTCTGAGTGGCTTGTGGATGAGTCTTGTGACACCTGTCCTGGTCTCTCTCCTGCCTCTGGGTGCCAGAAGGCTGGGGACAGTGAGCCCTGTCTTTTAATGCCCTTGTCATTTGGCATTTGCCCGCAATCATCCTGAAGGCTCTGGGATGAGTGAACCATTTTTTCAGCCATTCCCACATGGTCTACCTATGCGGGATCCTGAGGCTGGTGTCCCGTGTCCTGGGAAAGCAGCATAACCTGCTCCCTGTTCACTGTCTTGAGCCAACTGTCTGTAAAGACCAACTGTCACCAGACCAAGGTGCCTGGTGACCTGAGCCTTCAGAGTTCTGTTTGGACCTGTCACCAAGGAAGTGAGGTCATGCACTGGGGTCCACAATTTGGCCTTCCTCTGTGATATCACCTTTATTTTTGTTGTGGAACAAATCTATGTCCTCCTTAGAAACAACAAGTTAAAATGCTAGAAAACTGTGTATACATTTAGACTTTGCTGCACTTTGAACATTTTAATGCAGCAAACATGTAGATGCTTCAGATGTGTCAGGCTGGGTGCCAAACACAAATGTCCATCCAAAGGATCCATTGTCTCAGAGGATGAAAGACACATTGTCTTCTGTTAAAGATTCGTCAAATGTTAGGATGACTTCCTTTCTTGGGCTTATATTAGTTTCATTTCAGTTCTATTAGGAAGCAGAATACCCATAATAATTTTGCCAAACAATGTGAAGGTCTCATGTTATAAACCCCATATATCCAGGGGAGGAGGAGTCATAGCCAGTTTTACTCTCACGTGCTTAGGAATGATTATTTATTCATCCTTAGATGTTCAAATCAGCTATATATTGTAATGCTCCAAACTCTGACCTCCAGGGAGGGAGGACAGCAGGTGGTGAGTACAAGGGGAGGTGACATCATTACCCCATACTGATGAAGGACACATGTGCCTCACTCCTGGGGAACTTGTCTCCTAGCTGCTGCTGTCACTTCCTTTCCTCCCATGCCAATCAGACATGGGCTTTGTGTCCCTGATGGGTAGTTTCCCTTTCCTAGTGGGGATGTTGCTGAGCCTTTTCAGTTGTAATACTCTTTGGTTGGTCTCCTTGAAGCAGTGTTTCCATGCTGGACTCTCTCTGTGCTGCCACCACCCACTATTATGTGGTTGAACCAAGCACATGCACCTGTCACCATCTTGTGATGGCCATTTTTTATGTTTTTGGATCGGACTTCAAAAGGAAGTTGCCACACTCATTCTTACACAAGCATTTGAGTGGATACTGACATTTATTTCAAAGAAAATGTATCATATTGCTGGTGTATGGATAACTTAGAAATTCTTGCTGTATCTTTCGAAGCAGATGTTTAAAGCAGAGTTATGTGGTTCCTTTTTTATTTTGTTTTGTGTTATTTTGCTATACTATATTATGCTCTGTTATGTTATATTATGTTATATGTTGGTGAGGATTTTGAAAGTCCTTCAGGGTGTTTTCAGTACTTTCTGATTTGGTTTTGTATAACCAACCTGATGAACTTTGAGAATATCAAAAACTTTGAGGAGTTTTGTTTTGGAGAAAATTTAAAGAGGAAAACACAATCAGGGAGGTTGTTGTACACCTGTCATTCCAGACCTCTGAGGCAGAAAGTTTGTGGTGAGTTTTAGGTCATCCTGGGCTACCAGGGAAGATCAAGGTCAGACTGAACTGCATAGCAAAACCCTGTCTGAAGAAAAAAGGAAAGAAGAAAGAGAGCAAAAAAAGATAAAAATGAAAAGTCCAAAATTGACTTTCTAGTGAGAAATCTTTTTGAAGTTCTCTTGCATGTGTACTTTAGTCAGCACACCTAGCATAAGGTTTCCATCATGGAGACATTGATGTGCTTCCAGGTGTTTGTACTCTTTCAATTTTTTAAAGGCTTTTTACTTAGATGACTGTAGATATGCTGCTGAATATATCCTCTTAGGATTTGGGTAGTTCAGTATGAAGAGATTTTGATCATTCTGGTTTATTTTTTTTTTCTGTCATAAATTTATATTTAGTACCAGAATTTGAGCAAGGGATTACTATTTTTATTTTGAAATAATAATAAGAATCATATAAAGATACACTTTTTAAGTCTATAAAAAGATAAAATATGTATAGATTAATAGTGATTAATGTACCTTGTTCAGTGATTTCTGAGATTTCTTAAAGATCAATATTTTCATACATTTGTAAAAGCTTAGGTTTGGTACAAATTTTAAGACATGGTCTCACTAATTTTCTAAATGTCCCAGGCTAGGCTTAAACCTTTCCTCCCATCATTCCTCCCTCTCCCAGAGTGCTGGGAGGTGTACAGGTGTATATTATCCTGAGTTGGCAATTGGTAGCAGTGTTGTGTATTCATGCAATAAAATATTTGGCATTCATCTTCAGACACTTTGTAGATGGAGTCACTCTAGTTAAGCTGTCCACCACTTTCCAGGTCTGCAGCTTCTTTCACAGTGAATAGGACTGAAAATCCCATTAACACTGTTAGTAGATTCTCTGCTTTTCTAACTGTGGTCAGCAGGCACTTCAGAAGATTACTCCAAATGCCTTCTGCACTAGGATTGAGGCTTGGTGTCTTTGAAGCACATTCTCTTTCTTTCTTTTTTTTTTTTTTTTTTTTGATTCCTCATGGAATTTGATGATTGTTTGAAGTCAAATCACAAGAAAGGTGGGAAGGTTAAAGCTACTTGGGGCACACTCCCCTCCCAGAAGGCCAGCCCAGTGTAAAAATTTATTTTCCCTCCTAGTGTCAGTTGCAAGTTTTTTTTGTTGTTGTTGTTTTTGTTTTTGTTGCTGTTCAATTTCTAGGACTTGAATACAGAGCTTTGCATTGGCTTCTTTGTCTTCACCTTTTAACACTTTTCTTGTTTTGAGCCAGGTCCTTAATAAATAGCTAAATTGCTGAGGCTCACCTTGAATTTGTGATGCTCCTGACTCAGCCTTCCAGACTGCTAGGATTACAAGCCACACCACCAGACCCGGTCTCATCATAGTGTTGTTAAAAACTTATTGGCTGAGCAAGGAATGGTGAAAATGCCTGTAATGCCTGTACTCAAGTGGCTGAGGCAGCAGGGTTTCTGGGAGTTCCAGACAAGCCTGCAACATATTCTGAGTTCAGCTCAGGCTACAATGCCACAGGGAGACCCTGTCTATAAAAAGAAAATGAAAAAATAGGGAAGAAAAGGAAAGGAAAGGAAAGGAAAGGAAAGGAAAGGAAAGAAGAAATAAATAAAATTCCTAGTGATTTTGTCACTTGGTGTGCATCTGGGCAAGCTGTTTTAGTCTGTGGTCCTTTTCTTCCAGTGTAAAACCCTTTTGACTACTGTTACTTTATAGTACCTGGAAACTAGTATTTTGATGCCTCTACTTTTAATGTTCTTTCTATGGCTATAGGATGACTCTTTGTACTTCCTTGTGAATTTTCATATTTTTTTATGTTTCTAGGAAAATGGCACTGATACTTTGACAGGAATGGCACTGAAACACCTGGTTGCTCTGGGTAGCATGTACATTATAACATGAATTCTTCCCATCCCTCATCACAGTATGGCTTTTCTTCTGTTAGTGCTCTTCTACTTATTGTATTCCAAGAAGATGTGAGTTTGCTTCAATTTAACCTAATCATTAGTTATTTTTTATTATTTGTGAAATGAATTGAGTTCTTTGTATTTGAGGATACAATTTGTTTGTAGTACATAGTAATGAATTGATTAGGGCATGTTGCTCATGTATCCTGAAATTTAAGTGATTTGTGAATTTGTTCTATAAGGTTGTCAATGGAGTTTAAATTTCTTATATACAATGCTGCACCCTCAGGAGAACTGCAACAACAATTAATTCTTCCTTTCTGATTTGGAAGGCTTTGCTTTCTCTTTCTGGATTAAATTCTATGGCCAGGACTTCGAGTACTGTATGTTGAAAAGAGTTGCAAGCCTTGTCTCCTTCCTGACCCTAGAAGCTAAGCTTGCAGCTTGTCAGCCCCTGAGCACCATGTCAAGGATGGAGCTTGTCATGCTGTGCTGAGGTCCATTCCTCCTACTTACAGTTTATGAATGATTTTTATCATGAAAAAATGGTGGCCTTTTCAGGTTCTCAAAGCTGTTTTTCCAAATCTCTTCAGGGGTTAGCTGTGCCTTATGCTGTGAATGTGGTAAGCGACATTAAATAGTTTGTGCGAGAGGGGACATTCTTGCACCACTGAGATTGAGCCCAGTGTGTATCGTGTTGGTTAATTTTGAACATGCTGGTGAGTTAATGTGGCAAACATTTAGCTGAATACTTTTGTATATGTTCATTAGGAATATTAGCTAACAGAGTGTTTTCATTTATTTTATTTTTAACACATTATTGTCTGGCTTCATTCTCAGGATGACTTGTCACTTAAAAGAAGTTGGTGGTGGTTTTTTCTTCAACTTGATGGAAGAATTGAAAAACAATCAGTATTCATTCTTTATCACATACTGTATAAAATTCACCAGTGCACGTGTTGTATCCTGGCTTTGTTGTTGTTATTAAGCAGCTGTGATGTTTACCCATTGCCTGTCCTCCTTATTGCTCTGTTCATCAGACTGTTTCCTTCTGATGCGTGTGCTTTGGGGACATCAATGGACACCACATATCCTTTAAGGGTCACATCTCATTTTATTTACAGATGCTACCATTTACTTTTGTATCTTCAAACTATCTCCATAATATATAATATTGTGAGTAACTCCTTTCACTGACTTAGTTTTTAATGCACACTCTTGCAGGGTTTGGTTAATGCTGGAGGAAACTGGGGCTGGTGAGGGCCTGGTCTCTTATTTAAGGCTTTGTACCCTGACATGCCTGTAGTGCCTCCATCTCCTGGCCTGCACCCTGTAAACACCTGTCCTGTTCCACAGCTATGGGGAGTCGACATGTGGCAGTTCAGATCTGCAATCAGGTGGAAAACATTCAGTGAATTTGAGCTCTGTAATGGACTGACCTTCTCATACAGAGCTCCCCTGAGTGAGATAGGGGGCCTCAGGCATGTAGAGAGGAGCTCTGGAACCATTCCAGCTCTCTCCTGTCCAGTGTGGAGTGTATGATGCTTTCCTTAGAACTCACTAATGGATGAGGCAGCCTAGACTGGGCCCTTTTTAGCCATGGTTCCTGCTAGGTGCCATGGTGTCCTGCACCTTTGCCTGGACCATCTCTCTGACTTCAGATATCCACAGAGATATGAGCAGTCTCAGTCTTCCTCTACCAGGCTATAACTCTATGCTGAAGCTTCAGTGAAATATCTGTGTCCCTAAAATTCATCTTATATATATTTAACCTGAAAATTCCACTTCTAAGGATCATTATAAAAAATGAGATTGATAGACACCATATTCTCTTCTTAGTCAGTTAAGGTGTGGACAGTTAGAAACCATGAATGTTCCACAGCACAGCTGCTGAGTTAATTTTAAATGACATCCACTCAAAATGCTGAAAGAAGGCCATGTCCCTGATCTTTCCTGAGATGGAAGTGAGCTTGTGTCCTGGCCACTCTACACCAGCAGTGAAGAGACACAGGCCTGCACAGCAGGTGAGGACAGGAGAGAGGAGCTGGTCAATGGCAGACCTCTCATCCTGGGAGGGATGCCTTTGGGGTTTTTCCATTGCATTATTTATAGTGCTCCACTCAATATTACTTCTCTCCTGTTCAATTCACTTAAGAATAAATAGTTGGTATTTTCTTGAATAGGTGAGTGGAAATGGATGACTTAATTTTCTTTTATCTGTAATGTAGGATAAGCATATAGAGGAACATTCAAGCGTCACTTTATAGATATATAAAATAAGGAGTCTTTTTATTCAGAAAGGCAACACATCATTCATGACTAACTTTTAAACCCCCACCACATAAAGCCATGTGGATCCCGCTGGGGTGTGTGTCCTGCGCTCCCTACCTGAGAAGTCACTGTGCTCATCTGTTTCTGGCAGAGGACACCCAGAATCTTCTTCAGAGTTTCTTTTTCCAGCAAGGATGTCTTGAATCTTTCTGTGTTCAGGCCAAGCAGGGAGTGTGCAGCATGCAGAGGAGCCAGCACCTCCTGCCTTACACCCATTTCCACCACTGCATCCATGCTGCAGCCCTGCAGGCCCAAAAGGCAGAGCCACGAGGGTGCAGCAAAGAATCTGCCACCTCAGCCACAGGGGCATCAACTCCTGGGTCCGGGCCTCAGCCTCCACCAGGCTCCAGGCTCTGCACTGGGATGGACTTACATAGTGGGCCAGACACACCATCAGTGCCTTGGGACTAAGTCCGTTTTCCATAGTGAGCCTTCCATTCTGCAAATTTTGATCCTTTCCTTTCTAAATGAGGCTGCAGCATTGGAGACAAAACCCCACACATTAGCATTACTTTTTGTTTTTCTTTCTTTTTCCTGCTTTTCTCCTCCTTCTCCTTCTCCTTCTCCTTCTCCTTCTCCTTCTCCTTCTCCTTCTCCTTCTCCTTCTCCTTCTCCTTCTCCTTCTCCTTCTCCTTCTCCTTCTCCTTCTCCTTCTCCTTCTCCTTCTCCTTCTCCTTCTTCTTCTTCTTCTCCTTCTCCTTCTTCTTCTTCCTCTTCCTCTTCCTCTCTCTCTTCTTCTCTTCATCTTTGTCTTGGTCCTTGTCTTGGACTTCTTAGTCTTCTTGGTTTCTTTGATGCTTTAAGCATATATTTAGAGGTGCATTTTGCCAAAAACCTTTCTTTGTCTTTTCACTTTCCAGTTAGCTGAAGTTTTTACAGATTTCTACTGCAGTTCTAATTCTATGTGTTTGAATGCTCAGAATCCACTCTGCGGCTTGGTAGAATGAGGGAAATAAAGCAGAAGCTGCACTTGGGGAAGATTCTGTGCATTTTAGCATATCATACAACAACCCCTGACTCATAGCTTTTTACCTCGAAAATATGGACTTCAGCAGCAAGTGAGTCTGCCACAGACAAAATGAGTTTTCTGTATGTATTTCAAACAATCTCATTTCCCCTCAACTTGTGAAGCACATGGTATAGGTTTCTTATGGCCAAACTTGAAAAATTATTTCTAGTACATGAAAGGATGCCACTGATCCTCAAATCATGACAGAACTTTCTTGTAAACATATAGTCTGATCCACACTCTGGCAGACAGAAGCTAAGAGAGTCAGAGATGGCTGGCACAGATAGAAACACCTCAGAATTGTCAACTACCAGTTGCAACAAGCAGGAACCACGTTGCTGAGCTTTCCCTGTTGAGTGATGGAATTGTGTGGTGGGTTTTGCACTAGGTTTTCTGAGGCAGCTCAGTAAATCTAGGTTGCTGCCTGGATCCCCCTTCCTGCAATGCAATACAAACAGAAAGTCATGAACATGCATCATTTATTTGAAAATTTCTATCACAGTTATGAAACATGTATGCATAAGAGGCCACATCTCTGCCATAGCAGACCTACCCACATGTATTACCACCATATCTTGTAAAGGGTCAGTTTATTTATACAAAATGCAGAGTGATGTTCTCAGCCTTGATTTTCCAGACTGGTGCATTTCTTGAAGGGAAATCATTTCTTGAAGGGAATTTCTTGAAGGGAAGTCATCAGTCATTCTTGAAGGGAAGCTAAATGATTTAGTTTGAGTAAACTTCAAGTATATTGCTCTGCTTCTGTGTGACATCCTCGCTGCCAGACATGAGGAAGGCAATGAGTGGGATCTGCTCGAGATTTAGCTCCAGAGGGACACATTTTGCACAGCTGTGTCAGGCAGGGCTCTCCATCACCTGACTGGCCACCATTTCCCAGTGCTGTCTCTGGCTCTGGGAGGTGCTGGATTGCAGTGAAGTTTCCCAGTGTACTGGCTGGCCCTGGGGAAACCTTGTCATGCCATGAGTTTGTCATCCTTAGCCCTGCACATCTGTGGCCCAGGGGCCAGGGCAAGGTTCCCCCCAGCTGCAGTGAACAGCATCATCCAGACAGCTTTCCTGTGTGTACTCTATGTGGAGGCTAGCAAGGGTCCCAGTTCATTCCTCCTTCAAAGAGTACTGTGAATCCAACTCTTGAAAATTTGTGCAGCATTCTGTGTGGGAGAAAACTCTATTCTTAGTCCTAGGAGTTTTGGGGAAGGCTGTTTAGAGCTCTGATGGGGGCTGCAAGATAGGGCTGTGCTCTGCCCCCCATGTCCTTCCCATTGTTGTTCAGCACCTGCCTTAAAATATGTCATTGGATGGGGGAAACAACACATTTCAGGGATGTGTGCCTGCATGAAACCTGTTTTTGAGGCTCAGTGTTTTGTGTGCTTGTTGGCCATGTCTGGTGATTCACTTTGAGTTAGAAGAATTTGCCATTTCCCTCACAAAATGGACTCATGAAACCTCTTTCAAACTTGTAATAAAAACCATCTATCTGACTATTGGCTGTAAAGAAAGGTTTCCTGTTTTGGCTTTTACATTATTGTTGTTTTTCAAATACAATGAATCTGCCCTTGTAGCTCCCTTTGTATCACTTAAATTCGAGAAAACATTTTTAGAAATGAAAAGATCAGTACATACACAATGCTGTCTACATTTTCCCTGTAGACTTTTTTTTTTTTTTTTTAGGATTTTCTCTTCTTTCAAAGAGCAGTAGCAGCCAGTCTCATCCAGGAATGTTTGGCCAAACAGAATCTGATGTACTGATATGAAAGACCAAGGGTAGTAAATTACAGTGAGAGAAAAGTCAGCACAGGGTGGGGACTAGCAGGAGAGAACAGGGGTATGGATGGGTCCAACACTGAGCTGAAAGCTGGAACTCAACAGATGTAAAGATTGTACCAATTGACGATGTGCTTACGTTTGACTCAACTTGACATGTAGAAACTAATGAAATCTTAACTTAAAATTATCTTAGAATTTAATGTTTTAAAGAACTATAGATTTGAGAGTAGAAATGAAAACTGAGAAATAGAAGAGGTAAACGGAAGGGGAAGTGAAGGGCAAGTGCTTTGCAGGACTTGAGCCCTAAGTGGAGCTCAGGACACCTGTCATGGAGCCAGTGAGAGACCTGCCTTGGAATTCCACCAGACCGGGTATCTGACCTTGATTTTCAGATTGATCCCAGAGCTGGTGAGGTCACTGGAGGTGAGGCTGCACAAGATCTGTAAGTAGACCTTGAGCTCAGTCCAGTACCAGCCCTGTTTTAGAAAAATCCCCAACTGTCCTTGCTCCTTGCAAGCCCCAAAGCCTCCCAGGGCCTGTCAGGGACAGCTCTGTGCACAAATGCACCCCAGGAAAACTCCCCATTCTCCCTGACCCCACTCAATTCTGCATGCCTCTGTGTTGCAGGAGGCCCCAAGTCTGAGAGTCTTTCTCCCTCTAAAGTGCCCCATGTCCTCCTCAGAAACCAACAGACCCAGGCCAATTCCTTCTCACTGTAGTTCTCATTTTCAGTGAGCTAGGCTTGGCCCAACTCAATCAGATTAGGTTGGGCTGAATGAACCACCTTGCTTAGCAGCACCTGCCAGGACCCAAGAAGAGAAACTCTGATCCTGAGGAGGATAGTTGTAAGCAGCACTACAGGTCTGGCCTCCCTCCCAAACTGCCCTCCCAGTGTATCCTGTGCACTAACCATAATCAGCCCTTGCTCACAGAGGTCTCTGGACAGTGATGTGACCACCTGTCCTCCACTCTTCAGGAAGCCTCAAATGCAACTCCCTTTTTCACCCTTGTGGCCTGTTGCCTCTGTGAGAAAGAGGGTGCAGTCTGCAGTGTTACTTTAATCATGGGTGCTCAACAGGTTGCTGCTCTATAGCTATCTGAAAAGTGAGTGGATGGTGAGAGTGCATCCTGCCTGCTTTTTCTCCACCTTCAGTTCATATACGGATGCATGACCCCATTCTGTGGGCCTTCACGGGACTCTGCTTCCCCTATTTAATGTCCATGTGTACAGAGGCCAAGAATTAGGGACACTCACCGTAATGTGGGTAGTACCTGGTCTGCTCTCCAGGGTGACTGTGTGGCCTTCATAATATGGAAGCAAAAGAGACCAGTGTTTGCATCTGCTCTGGTCATTGCATCATGGTCAGTGCCTGGTACATTGATGCTTTAAGGCACCCACCAGCTCCCTCCATGATGTCTGTGTGGAACTGGCTCATCTGGCATCACCCAGAGATTCTTGCTCTGGATACCATGGAAGTATATGTAATGACTTCCCAGTGTCCTTCAGAGTGAAGACAACAGCTCCACCCAAGTGATGGGTCCCTGGTAAGAGGCAAAACTTTCCCTTGGGAAAGGAAAAACTGCAATGAAGCCAGGGTCCCTGGTCTGAGCAGACCTAGTTTTAGACCCAACTCCTCCTTCCTACTTCCCTTGTCAAGTTAGACAAGACACAATGCCTCTCAGTTCCTTTCCAATGTGTCCCCCTGAACTATGGCATCTGCTTCCCTGGGACATAATCAGTAGTGAGAGATGACACTTTCAAACCTTGTGGGCTGGTGTCATGTGTACACAGGATACAGAATTAGAGGTGAATTCCATGAAGCGGTGGAGGGGAGGAGAACACAGTGCACACAAGCCTGGTTCCTGCTGTATGGTGGTGGAAATTACACTCACCTCTTGGACATGTTTCCCTGGTGGCATCATCAGGGGGCAGAAGTTCATCAGATCAGCCATCATTATGTTCCCTAAGCATCTCAATTTCTTCTATGTATTGGTGTTGTGGCCTATGTCAGGACCTCACACAGGCTAAGCAAGCACTATGGATGCAGATGCACCCCCAAATCTACCAGCACTGTGCCTATATTCACACCTGTGTGAGTCACCACACCCATGGCAAGGGTGCTCAACTGCTGACAGCTCACCATCTGATGGCCACCTCCTGAGTAGCCCATTCCTTGAGAGTGGGTCACACATAGTGACTTTTGTTCTGGTTTGTATTAACAGGGCTGAAATTGAGCCCAGTTCCTCACACATGGTAGGCAAGTGCTCTCTCTCTTGAGATCTCTCCCCAATGCCTTACTTGTTCTTAATAACAGAACATGGCAGAAGTAATGGGATGTAACTATCAAGGTTCACACATAAAATGACTGTGACCAGCCTCTTGCTCTCTCACACCTCTATTCTTCCTTCCTTCCTCTCTGTTTCATTCTGTCTTCCTCTCTAAATCTATGACTATCTCTGCATTTTCCCTGAGGAGAGGCTGACTCTTTGCAGAGAAAAAGGTTAACAGACAGAGGAGACATCAGACCTCCATCCTAACTGAGTTCCTGCCTGTTAGCAAGAGAGAGAGAGAGCCTGAGAACAGATTCTGCCACAGCAGTGTTTCCGCTGAGACTGCAGCCTGGTCAGGAGAAACTATGGTGGATCCCGCAGCAGGACCTCCTGAATGCCTGACCCATAGAACCTGAGAGAACGGAAGTTTACATGTTGTACCTAAGTCTGCAGCCATGCAATCATCAGTGGTCACTGGTGCGCTACAGCAGATGTGAGGTTCTGCCCCCACCCCTGTCCCTCGCCCACTCCTCCCCTCCCTTATTCTCACCAGGCCTTCTGTTCTCACTTCTCATCTCTTTCTTGACTAAAAAAAAATTTGACATTGAATCTAAATTGTTGGTCCTTTGTCTTCTGCCACTCAGACTCAACTCTTTACAGCATTAGGGCCCGCATGTCTCAGGTTCAGGCATCAGTTCCATCTCAGTGAGGCTGTTCAGATGCCCCCATGTAGTGACTTTGGCCTCTGAGTGCCCTTGCTTTATTGGGATATAGCTCTGGGTCTTCTCTTCCACTACATTCTGCAGTGGTTTGTCCCTCTCCTCCAGCCTTCCAGCTTCTGGGTGGCCAGTGACATATTGTCCTGTTCTGTGTTGGTGCCAGCTTAGTTCAGCCCAGGAATAAGGTGAGAATTTGAGGCATGTAGATTGAATAAATCAGATCACTTTTCCTCTGAGCAAACCAGTGCGTGCCCATGGCATCACTGTGTGTTCGTGAGTGTGTGTGTGTGTGTGCACATGTGTGTGTATCCCTTGGGATGCTGCTTGAAATCAGTCCCACATGTTCAGGCTCAGGTCCCAAGAGCCTGGGGGCTGCTTTTCTAATGCCTTTGGGAGTGGGCTGGGTCCTGTGCTAGGAGGTTTTTCTCCTTTGGACTTGTCCCCCGTCCTCTTCACTCTGCTCATGTCCTGTGCCTTGGGCCTGGCATTGTCCCTCTCTGGGCACTGGTTCTGAAATGTCCATCAGGAGTGGAATAACACACATAGTCCTTTACTGTGGAGTTCCAGGCATGCTCAGGGGTGAGGCACTAGAGTGTCACATGGGGTTCCCTTCACCTGGGCACTGTCCCCATGCACACCTGCCTGTAATTTGATACCATCCCTACAAAGGCCATCATCTTAGGTTACCTCACATTGCCATTGTCACATGCAGTCCATTGGGTAGGGCAAGGCCTGGACTTAGAACTCACCACTCACTGTCAATGATGCCTTGCCCCAAGCTTGTGAAACTTTATAGGCCCACTTGGTTCAAAGGCCATGGAAAAACTTTCTATCATCTATTGAATTCAGGAGCTACACCTTAGCTCACACTGGGGCACCCACATGCACAGCTATTTCTTTGTGGGAAACCCAGTGGCTGCTGAATCAGTGACCTAACCTCTCCTTCTGCCCAGCCCCCAATGGCAGCACAGTGCAGCCAGGACTTGGGGGAATAACTTCAGCCTGGAGCATTTATAGCATGGAGCAACCAATCAACTGGCCTCTATGAAGGCTGCAGGGGTTTACACCATGACACACCAGATCTGTGACTGAAGACAGCACCCCAGCTCCTGAGGAGTCATGTAGAGCTCTTGGGTCACCACCATCTACCCCAGCATGGCCAGGAGCCTGGTGGATTTGAGTTCTGGGCTGCTTTTTACTGCCTGGGACCTAATGACACTGCTGTTTCCCAGTGCTCATTTCTCCAGCTTGTTTGCCTTGTCGACCATTATGTTTCTTTTCTTCTTTTTTTTTTTGTTTTGTTTTGTCTTTTTCTATCAGTACCAGGGATCGAACTCACGACTGCCTGCTTGCAAGGCAGGCGCTTATGCCGCTGAGCTAAATCCCCAGCCCTCTATGTTTCTTTTCTTATGAACACAGCCCATTCTTAATTGGGCTGTGTTCATGTGTCTTGTTCTTTGACTGAACTACTGGGTAAGAACTAAAACTTATAGGTGGTGACATGCTGAGCCAGACTTTATGCAAATTTACTCTGTCCAGAGAAGAGGACATAGGCAGCCATATTCACGACATTGCATGGAAATAAACCACAGGGGAATTCAATGGACATGCTGCCTGCGACACTGCACTTTCCATACTGGGTTACAGACTTTCCTTGGAACACACAGTGCCTCACATTTTAGTGGTTATATTACAACTACAATACTTTACTTTTGTGATTGTTTTCATGTTAAGCACTCAAATTAAAATTAATAATTTATCATTGGAAATATCTAAAGTATAAATATGGGTGTGACACTCACATGGTGCTGCTCTGTAATGAAAGAAAGTGTGTTAGTCTTCTTCATATGAAATACATATGAAATGACCTGCACGTAATTAAATGTGGAGAAATTTTGATGTGTATTTGTTTATAAAGCCAGGAACGTAATTAAGAAAACAAAGAATCCTAAGAATTACAAAAAATTCCTGAATTCTTTTTCTATGCCCTGCCAAGAGTTCATGAATACATGAATGAGAGATTGATGCAGTCTGTCTGGATTTTCCCTTCTCAGACAAGGCGAGATTAAACAGTTACTTACAGCAGGGTAAGGCAGAGGAGAAACACAACTGCAGTGATGTGGAAAAGGTAGGACAGGTAAATTACAAGGACCTAGAATGAGTGGTGGCCAGGATCTAGTACGAAGGAAAAGAAAAGAAAATATATTTGCATAGCTAGTTGACGAAAATATTCTGGAAGAGGATACTGGTGAAGGTTTCACAATATGGAGAATGCACTA
Source organism: Cavia porcellus (assembly GCF_034190915.1). NCBI lineage: Eukaryota > Metazoa > Chordata > Mammalia > Rodentia > Caviidae > Cavia > Cavia porcellus. The sequence goes on from NW_026947515.1 coordinate 10,457,221, forward strand.
AATTGTACCAAACTCATCAACTGAAACAAGAATAAACCCTTAAATTTCATTTACACTGATTCTGTCACTGCCAGCCCAGAATAGAATAATAATAAATAGAATAATAAGTAAATCTGGAAGAGAGGGGAATGGCAGGTGTGGGTCAAGAGCTGCCTGCAGGTAGAGGTCAAGAGATGCCTCCTGCTGGGGAGCCAACAGGAGATCCAGCTCTGCAGCTGGTTGAGAAAGGAAAACATGTGCCGGCTCTTGCTGTGGTGCCAGAGCTGGTGAGGGAGCTGCAGGTGGACCTGGCACGAGCTCTGCGGGTGCAAATTCAGCATGCACTGGAATTGCCTCTGCAGGTGCAGGAGAAGGAAACATCACTGACTTTACAGGGACTTCTCAGGGCCAGAACTTCCCACTGCCTGTCAAAGCAGCTGTGTGCATGAACACAGCCCCAGTAAAGCCTTCCAGTTTGCATCCCCACACTGACTGCTGAGGGGATCATGTTCCTGTGTCTCCCATCATCTGGGCACATTGCTGAGTTCAATAGCACATTCCATCCTCTCAAGGCTACAACCCACATCCCAGGGCTCCTTACCTTGTGACTTAGACACTAGGGACTTAGGAGGCTCCAGATGGCCCATGAGAAGCTTGGCCTGGGGATCCACCTTGGAGTTCAGCTCCAGTGAGGAGTCAAGCATGAGAGATGCAGATCTGGAGCTAAAAGGGAGATAGCAAAGCAAGAGGTCTGGCCTCTCTTCTAACACTACTTACACAGGTTACCTTAGCAAGAGGCACATGGGTCTCTAGCCCAGCAAGTTCAGTGTCCACTCTCACCCTCTACCAACTACAGTGTGGCAGTGTGGGCCTTTGGATCCCTGAGAGGCTGAAAGAATGCTCCATGGGAGGCAATCCTTGCTTACTGGTATGACACCACTCCCTTCTTTAGGGAAGCGTGACAGTTTCTCCCTACTCTTACCCTTGCAGGTCAGCTCAACAAAGGCAAAGGCTGATATCTGCCATGTCTTTCCACTCAAGGCCTCAGTGCTGGTGCTCCATGAATATCTGAGAAGTGAGGAGTCATCGATGCCTATCCCGACTTTCTCCAGTGTCTAGATCAGACAAAGATCTGCTGCCCAGTTCTCTTGGTCTCTGTAGAACTCCTCCTACATTGTCTGTAACCACTTCTAAGGTTGGCCTTGGACATAGAAAGACTTCCTTGAGGTGAATAATATCTGTTCTTCTGCCGATTCTGACTCTGTGGCCTCCAAAGAACATCAAAACTCAAAAGCACAGTGGTTGCACCTGTTCTGCTTAGAAGATCATGGACAATACTCAGAAAAGTGTCCTCACACAGCGTGTCTTCATGTGTATTTTGGCTTGATGACACCCACCCACTTTGCAATGATACATGTAGGCCATGGACACTTTGCCATCCCTAAGAATTCCTGCCCTGAGTATACCCTGAATCACCTTGAGTGACTCTCCAATCTCCTTTCCAACGAATAGAACAGTTTTCCCCATATGTGTGTGTCAGTGAGGGGGGTGGAAGGTCATCCCTGGGAATCAGGACAGCCTCTGTAGCAAGTCTTCATGGGGCCAAGGCCACAGCTAATCCCTTGCCATGGAACCCCTATTTCATCCTCAGTGAGCCTGCACTCTGGATCCACTCAGCACCCCACAGTTCAGTGTTGTAAACTGAGACTGAGGTGCTTGCACATGGCCAGGACTTGAATACACAGGTGGCCACATCCTGCGGGGTTGCTCAGATGAGAACTTAACTTCCCTGTATCTGAACTAGTCCTGGACTCAGTGTTTATGAGTGACTGGTGGTTGAGCCTAAGGATATGTGTTCTGGGCTTCCTCTTGTCTCTGGGTGCCTCTGGGAACCTCTGTGTGCCAATGAGTACTGACCTGAGTTGCTGGCAGCTGGGTGTTTCCAGTTGGGCTTCCTGAAGCATCTGCACCAAATGAACCATCCTCTCCATATGTTTCCTCGTGGTTCCCTGACACAGGGTCCTGATGCTGGGCCACTAGCCCTGGGAAAGCAGCGTAGCATGTTCCTTGTTTACTCTCTCAAGCCAGCCATCTATGCAGGGCAACTATCACCAGATCACAGTGCCTGGTGATCAGAGCCTTCAGAGTTCTGTTTGGACTTATCACCAAGGAAGTGTGGTCATCTGCTGGGGTCCACACTTGAGGCTGCCCCTCTGATGCCTCCTTTGTTTTTATTGTGAGCTAATCTGTGTCCTCCTTAGAAACAGCAAGTTAAAAAACTAGCAAAATGTGTGTGTTTTTAGACTTTTCCATCCAAATGACCTTTTCCCTTGAGGATGAGGTGCACAGTTTCTTCATTTAGAGATTCCTCAAATTTTATTTTGACTGTCTTTTCTGGACTTATGTTAGTTTCATTTCATTATCACCAAGGAGCATGGAGATGTTCCCAGAAGGCCCATAATAATTTTCCTTGAAGGATATGAAATGTTTCATGTTTAACACCCATCTGTGCAGGAAAGGAGGATTCATAGCAAGTTTTACTCTCACATGCCTATGAATGATCATTTCATCCTGAGATGTTTACCTCAGCCACACACTGTAGTGCTCCATACTCTGACCTCCTTTGTGTGGGACAGCAGGTGGTGATGGCAAGGGGAGGCTTTGCAAGGCCATGGACATCATCATCCCTTGCTGATGAAGGACTCATGGGCACCCCTCCTGGGGAATTTGTCTCCTAGTCACTGTTTTCACTTCCTGTTCTCTCATCCTAAACAGACCATGGGCTTTGTGTCCCTGCTGGGTAGTTTGCCTTTCCTAGAGGTGATGGCACTGAGCCTGTTCAGTCTGGATGCTCTTGGTTGGTCTCCTTCAAGTAGCATCTCTGTGCTGGGCTCTCCACGTACTGCTAATTATTGGTGGTGGAGCCACCACACACTCTCATGGGGCTGAACCTGCCAACTGCAACTTGTTCATGCATCTGTCACTCACCTACTGATCCCATTTGTTCTGTTTCTGGGTTGGCCCTGGAAAGCCAGCTGCCACAGCCATTCTTATACACAGTCTTGAGTGGACATAGACTTTTATTTAAAAGAAAAAGTACTTAGATGTGAAATTTCCAGATTATATGTCTTGTGTATGGTTAACTTAGAAACTGTTAAGGTACCCTTGGAAGGATTATTTAAAATCAGAGTTAGGTGGTTGTTATGTTATGTTATGTTACAGTATGTTTAGTCTTGGTGAGGATTTTGAGTCTCCTTCAGTGCATTTTCAGTGCTTTCTGATTTCATTTTGTAAAACTCACTGGATAAACTATGACACATCACATAATCCTTGGGTAATTTTATTTTGGAAAAAATTTAGAAAGTAAATGAAAGCCATCCTTGGTAGTAAACATCTCTAACATGAGAAGTTACAAGGCTGAGACAGCAAGATTGCTGTGAGTTGAGGTCAGCCTGGGCTACAATGTGAGTTCAATGAAAGTCTAAACTTCTTAGCAAAATCATGTCTCAAAAATAAATAAATAAATCAAAACAAAAGATACATTTAAAAAGGTTTAAAAAGACACAAAACCATCTATAAATCAACAAATCAAATCTTGGTGAATTTTTCTTACATATGTACTTTATTCAGCACACTGAGCATTAGGTTTACCATGAGGTAGACATTGATCTACTGCCAAGAAGTTGAACTGTTTCAACTTTTTTGATCTTTGAACTGAGATGAATGTAGATATGCTACTGAATATATACTCTTAGGATTTGGAGAGCTTAGTATAAAGAGAATTTGATGGTTCTTTTTATTTTTGTACTAACTTTATATATGGAAGTAGGATTTGAGCAAAGGATTACTGTTTTTTGAAAAGACTTGTCTTATTTTAGTGTAACTCAAGTACATATTAATAAGGACCACATAAAAGATGCTATTGTTAAGTCTATAAAAAGATAAAATACAGAATAATAATGAGAGAATAACATTGGCTACTATATTGTGCACAATGATTTCTTAATGATCTATATTTTCATACATTTGTAAAATTTGTTATTCTCTTTACAAATTTTAAAGCATGATCTCACTACGATTGTGAGTTTCCCAGGCCATGCTTAAACCTTTTCTTATTCAATCTCCCTCCCTCTCCCAGAGGGCTAGAATTGCAGGTAATATCTTGAGTTGGTAATCAGCAATAATTTTGTGCATTGATACAAAGAAATATTTGGCTTTGATCTTTAGACACTTTGCAGAAAGAGTGGATCTAGTTAAGCCATCTCCCAACTTCCTAACTGGCAGTTTTTTCAAAGTAAGTAGGATTGAAAATCCCATTAACAATCTTTGTAGATTCTCTATTTTGTAACTGTGGTCATCATGTTCTTCAGAATATCACTGCAAATGCCTTCTACACTGGGACTGAGGCTTGGTGTCCTTGAAGCACATTCTCTCTTTTTTTTTCCCCTAATGGATTTTGATGATTGTTTGAAGTCAAACCACAAGAAAAGTGTGAAACCTAATGCACTTGGGCACACTGCCCTCCAGAAGGCCAGGACAGTGTAAAATATTATTTTTTCTACCGTTGGACTTTCCAAGTTGTTTTGTTTTGCATTCAGTTTCTATGGATTGAATACTGAGATTTGCACTTAGCTCCATGGCCTTTCACATTTAAAATTCTTTTTATTTTCATCCAGGTTCCGCATAAGTGGCTATATTGCTGAGGCTCTCCTTAAGTTGGTGATGTTTCTGCCTCAGCCTTCCAGACTGCTGAAATTACAAACACACCACCAGACCTGGTTTCATCACAGTGTTGTTAAAAACTCATTGGCTGAGCATGGAATGTTGAAAATGCCTGCAATGCCTGCACTCAGGAGGCTGAGGCAGCAGGATTCCTGCGAGTTCCAGACAAGTCTGCAACACACTCTGAGTTCAGCTTAGGCCAGAGGAAAAACTTGACCAAAAACTGAAGAAGAAAAAGAAAGAAAACTAAAGGAAAGGGAAATGAAGGGAAGCAGAGGGGGAGGGGGAGGGGAGGGAAGGGAAGGAAAAGGAGAAACAAAACAAAATTCTTGGTGACTGTATGAGTTTTTCTCTACTCGGCAGGCCTTTTTAATCTGTGGTCCAGTTCTTGCAATATAGGACCCTTTTGACTGTTGTCACATTATTATATACCAGGAAACTATGTATTTTGTTGCCTCTACTTTAATGTTTTTTCCATGGCTATATGATGACTCTTTGTCCTTCCCTGTGCATTTTCATTTTGTTTTTTCTATCAGTGCCAAAATGGAACTGGTATTTTGACAGGAATGGCATTTAAACACCTGGTTGCTCTGGGTAGCATGTACATTACAACAACATGAATTCTTCCCATCCACCATCACAGTCTGTCTTTTCTTCTCTTAGTGCCACTTCACTCATTGCTTCAATTTCTACAATTTTCCAAGAACAGGTGAGTTTGGTTTAAATTTTACATGAGTATTAATTCTTTTGGATGAATTATGAAATGAACTGTGCTCCTTGTATTTGAGTCTGCAGTTTGTTTTTAAGCACATAGATATGAATTGATTATGACATATGGATATTGTACCTTGAAACTGAATTTATTTTTCCATTTGTTCTAAAAGTTTTTCAGTGTAGTTTTAAGTTTCTTATATGAAATGTTGTGTCCTCAGGAAACTGAGACACCTCTTAATTCTTCCTTTCTGATTTGGTAAACTTTTGGTTCTTATTGTTGACTCAATTCTAGGACTAGGACTTCAAGTAGTGTGTTGAAAAGAGTCCAAAGCCTGGTCGTGTTCCTGGCCTGAGAAGCAAATCTTGCAGCTTGTCAGCCTCTAAGCATGATGTCAGCGATGGGCTTGTCATGTCTGTTCTTTGCTGTACTGAGATTCATTCCTCCTACACATGGTGTGTGAATGGTTCTTATCATGAAAGGATGGTGAACTTTTGAATTTCTCAAAGTGATTTTTCCAAATCTCTTGAGGGTTTAGCTGTGCCTCATACTGTGAATGTGGCAAGTGACACTGAATGATTTGTGCAAGTGGAACCATTCTAGCACCACTGAGCGTGAATCCAGTGTTTATTGTGGTGTTTAAATTTTGCATGTGCTGGTGAATTTAGCTGATGAGCATTTAGTTGAATATTTTTGTGTATGTTCATTAAGAATATTTGCCATTAGAACATTACCATTTTTTTTTAGCATTATGGTCTGGCTTCATTTTCAGGGTGACTTCGTCACTTGAAAGGAATTGGTGGTGGTTCCCTTCCCTTGAAAGACATGAAAATAATTAGTATTTATTCTTTTTCAAAATTTTATTTTGATATAGTAAAATACAACAGAGCAAACAGAACAAAGCACATGAAGACAATGCAGTGAAATTGATACAAAACTTCACAACAGGGTCCATGATAACAGTAATATGTACCATAGTACATCTCATTATCTTCACAATTGGTTTCCATTCAGTTAGTTATAGTGAAATCCAAACAAACACAGAACATTTTAAAACCAGTCAAAAGATAATATTGAATAGAGAAAAGCAATTAATCAGAACACAGCAAAAAATTAAAGACAACATTTCTTTTCAAACACAAGATAGAAAGAAATCCCCCATATTTTCTATATTGCACACAGTCATCTTCCCAAGAGATGCTCTCCTTGCTAACCAAAGGTGGGCAAGTGAGATGTATGGCTCTCAGTCCATGCACCAGTAGGCTCACTGGAGATGCTGCCTGGTTCTCTTCCTGGCTTGCATCAGGGGTGCTTTCCAAGGAAGGCAGGAGAATTGTTTTCTTGTTCAGCTGCGTAAATCCCAACATGGCCAGATCCAGTATTTATTCTGTACTATACACTTCATACAAGTCAGCAGGACATTTATCATATTCTGGCATTTGTTGTTGTTATTAAGCCGTTATGATTGTTGATTGATTGCCCGTGTTTGTTAAAGCTATGTCAAATGGTGTGTTTTTTTCTGAGGGTGTGGGTCAGGGACAACATGGGAGATCATGTACCGATTAAGGATCACATCACATTTTACTTAGCGATGTAGCCATTTACTTTTGTATCTTCAAACTTCCCCTACAGTATATATTTTTGTGAGTAATCTGTTAAGTTATTTAGTCTTTTAAAGCACATTGTTGCAGGTGCAGTTACTCCTGGAGGACACTGGGGCAGGCTAGGGCCAGGTCTCTTATTTCAGGCTTTGTACCATTACCTGCCTGCAGTGTTCCCACCTCCTGACCTGCTGCCTAAAAACAAATGTCTTGCTCCACAGCTGTGGTGAATTCACATGTGGCAGTTGAGATCTCACCTGGGTGGAAGACATTCAGTCAAGGTAGGCTCTGAAACATGCTGATCTTCTTGTACAGAGTTCCAGTGAGTGAGACATGGGAACTCAGGACTGCAGGGACGAACTTGGACAGCAGGGCCACAACAGCCCTCTCTTTTCCAGCATGCAGTGTATGCTGTTTGTTGAGAAGCTGACTGGTAGATCAGGAGTCCTGACCTGAGACTTTCTTGCCCATGGTACACTACTAGATGCCGTGGTGTCCTCCATATCTGCATGGTCCATCTTCCTCCTACTTCGAAATTCCACAGAGATCTGAGGAGCCCTGGGCTTCCCCTTCAAGGCTCCAAATCTATGGTGAGTTTTAGTGTGAATTTTATGATCAGGAAATTCAATTTGTATACATTTAACCTGGACATTCCACTTCTATGTCCTCATTATAAAAAATGAGATTGAGAGATACCCGTGATCTCTTCTTATTCAGTTAGGAGTGTGGACAGTTGGAAACCATGAATGTACCACAGCAGAGCTGCTCAGTCAATTATACAATTATAGTCACAGAAAATGCTGAAAGAAGGCCATGTCCTAGGCCATGTCCTGGATGCTACCTGAGATGATAGAAGAGCTCATAGCCTGGCCCTCTCTCCACCCAGCAATGAAAAGACCCAGGCCTGAATAGCAGGTGAGGACAGATGGGAGGAGCTCCTGGAGAGCAGAGCACTGAACCTGGGGGGAATCCTTTTTAGTGTTTTTTCCATTCCATTGCATTATTTATGGTGTTCTATTCAATATTCCTTTTATTCAAATAAGTTAATATTTAATTGTGGCTAACTTCTTGAATAGGTATGTAAACATGGATGATTTAATTTCATTATATATACTGAAAGTTATGCACAATACAGACACTTCAAATATCACTATAAATATAAAATAAGGAGGCTTGGTATTCAGCAAGCCAACACATCGCTCATAACTAACTTCTAAAAATTCTAACACAGAAAGCCATGAGGATCCTGCTGTGGTGGGTGTCCTTGCCCTTCCTACCATAAAAGCCACTGAGCTGACCTATGCCTACTACTGCCAGAGGACAGCAAGAGTTTTTCTTCAGTGTCTTTTTCCAGCAAGGAAGTCCTGACTCTTCCTGCTTTCAGGCAGCACAGGGAATGTGCAGCTTGCCCAGGAGCCTAGCACTGCCTGCCTTACACCCTTTTCCCCCACCTCATCCATGCTGCAGCCCTGCAGGCAAGGGAAGGCAGAGCAGCCAGGATGCAGCAAAACCTCTGATTCCTCAGCCCCAGGGGCCTCAGTTCCTGGGTCCTGGTCTCAGCCTCCTGAATCTCAGGATTCAAGTGCTATCCTGAATTCGTCTGGCTTAGTGGGCAGGGCACCCAATCTGCACCTCTGGAGATCAAGACCACGAAGGCCACTGTCTTCAATGACCCTTCTACTCTGCAAATTTTGCTTCTATCTTTGCAACTGAGGCAGTGGCATTGGAACAAAACACAATATTTTCATTACATTTCTCTTTGTTGTTATTTTTTCTGGCTTCTTTGTTTTTTAAAGCATATATTTAGAACTGCATTTTGCAAAAAAAAAAAAAAAAAAAAAAACAGTTCTTTGCCTTTTCACTTCCCAGATAACTGAAGTTTTTACAGATTTCTACTGTAGTTCAAACCCTATGTGCCTGAATGCTGAGAATCCACTCTCAAGCCTGGTAGAATGAGGGAAGCAAAGAAGAAACTGAAATTGGCGACACTGCTGTGCCTTCCAGCATTTTGTACAGCAAACCCTGAATCATGCCTTTTTACCCATAACATATGGGCTTCAATACCAAGTGAATCTGCCACTGACAAATGAGTTTCCTACATTTACTTCAAACAATCTCATTTCCCCTCAACTTGGTAAGCACATGGTCTAAGGATTCTTACACCCAAACTTCAAAAATAATTTCCAGTAAACAAGAGACTGCTACCCATCCTGAAATCATGGTGGGGTTGTATGTAAAGACATAATCTGATCCACATCGAGGCATTCATGAGCTAAGGGGGCAGAGATGGCTTGTGCAGATAGAAACACTTTGAAATTGTCAATCAGCAGCAGCATCAAGGAGGGAGTAGAGCTGCCAAACCCTCACATTTGGGTGATGGAATCATTTGGTGGGTTTTGCCTTGGGTTTACTGAGGTGGCTCAGTAAATCTAGGTTGCTGTAGTGCAGTGCCAAAGGGAAGTCATGTCCATGTAGCATTTATTTGGAGTTATTCTTTTGCAATTGTGAAACCTGCATGCATGAGGTTTTACACCTCTGCCACTGAAGAATCATCCACAGGCATTATTTCCATGACTTGTAAAGGATCAGTTTATTTACACAACATGCAGAATGCTGTTCTCAGCCTTGTTTTTCTCACACTTGTGCATTTTCAATCATTTCTTCAAAAGGAAGCTAAACGATTTAGTTTGAGCAAACTTCAATTGTGTTGCCGTGCTCCTGTGTGATGTCCTTGTTGACAGACCTGAAGAGGAAGTGAGGTGGACCTTCTGGGGGTTCAGCTCCAGAGGGATACTCTGCTCAGGGTATCAGTCAGGGCTGTCTCAGCTGACTGGCCACTCTGGCATCCAAATGTCCTTGCTCAGTGTTGTCCCTGGTGTTTGGAAGAACTGGTTTGCAGTGTAGACTCCCAGCGCACTGGTTAGCCCATGAAAAACCTTGCTGTGCTGAGTTTTTCACCGCTAGACCTGCACCTCAAAGCCCCTGGCCAGAGTTCCCTCCAAAAATCATGCATGGCTTCTCCAAACAGCTCTCCTGTGCATGCCCTACATGAAGGCTAGGGAGGTTCCCAGTTCCTTCCTGATTCAAACAGTACTGTGAATCAATCTCTTGAAAAGAAATCTTGAAAATTTGTGTAGCATTCTCCGTTGGAGAAACCTCTCTTCTTAGTCCTGTGAGGTCTAGTGACGGCTCTGTATATAGCTGTGATGGGAGCAATGGTACAGGACTCTGTCCCCCATGTTCTCTTCATCGCTGTTCAGCTCCTGCCTTAAAATGTGCCATTGGATGGGGAGACAGCACATCTCAGTGATTTGTGCCTGTGCTTATCAACTTAGGGAGGCTGAATGTTTTCTGCACCTGTTGGCCACAGGTGGTGATTTCCTTTTGAATTACAAGACTTTCTCACTTCTCTCACAAAATGAACTGGTGAGACCTCTTTTACTCCGATAATTCAAACCCTGGGAAGGTGAAGCACTTTCATCACCAATCACAGCACTACACAATGAACCAATCACAGATGCTAGGTTTAGCTGCCTCTTTGACTTCAGGAGGCTTTGGTGGGGACACCCAGATACAAACAATAACACCTTCGAAAGTAAATCCTCTGAAGATGCCCATGCTCTGGACTAGAAGATAATTCCCTGCCTTAGTCCAGGGTTTATCTTATTTTATTTTATTAATTTATTTTTTAAATCTCTCACTGTGTAGTTCAGGCTGGCCTTCAATTCACTATGTAAATTAGGCTGACCTAGACATTGGAATAATCCTCCTGCCTCAGCTTCCTAAGTGCCAGGATTACACGCATGTACAATCACACCCAGCTATTGTTTGTTAAGCTGTATTTATTGATTTACTTGAGATTACTCAATTCAATTATATTTGTTATACTTAAGTATACAAAAATGCTAATAAATGTAATAAAATTCCAGCCCAATGTAAACAACTTAGCAACTTAGCAAGGCCCTGTCTGGGAATAAATTATGATAAAAGGACCAAGGCACTGGATTCAATCTTCAGCACAGCAAAATTAAATAAATCTATAAATAACAGACTTTGTATAAAATAATCTATAAATAAACAATACTGCTTAGAAATAAATCTATAAAAAACAAAATTGCTTGTCAGTAAATCTGTAAGTAAATAAAGCTTTTGTGGATAGCTCAGATCAGAAGTGTTTTAAAAGCAATTTTATTTCATTATAATTGACATACAATGAACTAACAGGGTTAAATACAAAATTGGATGAAACTTGACATGGGTCAGAGATGTAGCTCATTGGCAAAGTGCTCCCTGGCAATCACAGGGTACAGAATATGGATCCTGGTACCAAAAATAAACAAATCTGAAATTAAAAACAAACAAACCTCTAGGAATCTTGTCATACATGAGCCCCTTGAAAATCATCACTGAAGTGGTGATGTATACGTCACCTTCACATTTTCCTTATGGTTCCTTATAATTGCTTCCTTCCATCCTAAGCAATGTGTCTACTTTTTGTCTCTGGGAAATACTTTGTATTTTCTAGAGTTGACAGGCCTGTAACTACACAGGATGCTGGTATACTAAGATGCTAAAAATTAAAATAATTGATTAAAAGATAATTAACAAAACAGTTACTTAAAAATATAGTTATTAGTAATATTGTCATGATGTACTAAACTCATTACCCTAGTAACCAAGCACCAACCACATAGTTATAAATTAACTGACTGCATAGTTCTGCTGTTCTGTAATGCGTCACCCCTCCCCTACCTTAGTGACCTGTGTGCTATGTCAACATTTGTTCCCCTTGTAAGAGACAAATGATCTTGTTTCAACCATTATTCCCTTTATGAGAGATAAATGTTCCTGGAATTGGCAGCCCAAGTGCTATGAATTGGCTAACCACCCACTGTGAAATGCCTCTTACCTCTGCAAAGGGGAACAAAGGCCCACCTTATTTCTGTTTCTCATCACTATGTACTTAATGATCAATGAGCTAATCATAAATGAACTATAAAAATCAGTCAAAACTCTAACTCAGTTGCAAAGCTTTGCAAATTCCATCTGCACTGTGTCGCTGGGCCAACTAAAATAAAAGCGATTCTTTTAAAAAAGACATCTTGTGCCATTTGTCATCTTGGGGTCTTGCCTGTTTTTCATCATGGGGGCCCTGTTTTTTGAGTAGAGTACAACATTTGGGGGCAATCTGGGATTACATGGGGACCCCTCCCCACATTTTTTCACCAATCAATCGGCTTGAAACATCTGTAAGTATTTGGATCTTTTATTCTTTGTAATTTGAGTGCGCACCTTTGAAGTTGCAGAGAGCTTGGCTGGTTCCTTCTGCACCCAAGCGGGATGCCCTCCGGGACAGGGCTTCTAGGCCATTTATGATTTGGGATTTTTTTTATCCGTTTGGTTTTGTGCTTGGCATATTTTTACGGTGGAGCCATTTGTTCATTTGAATCTGTTACCTCAGTACAAACATTTAGATTTCTTTTTTCTCTTAAACTACTGTTGCACGTTCCATGCGGCTTATTGGACTTAAGGGTCATAATGAAAATTTATTTCCCTTTAGGTCACCGAACCATGGACAGAAAATCCTTTGTTTTTGTCTTTAATGTTGGTCTTGTCTTTTGTGGCACCTTGTTTAATGTTTTAGTTCTCAACTGATTGTGTACAACCTTGGCATGTCTTTAAAAGTGTTTTTCTGGTTAAAATGTAAATATATAACAATACATATATATTTACACAGACACAGACACAGATATATATATATATATATATATATATATATATATATATATGGCTTTTAAAATCCTATTGGCATTACCAAATAAAGCCAGGTCATACTGTTATTGAGCCAGTTTAAAAAGTTACAGTTTTTAAAGTGTAACATTTTAAGATGGTAAAAAGACATAAAATGATTTAATATATTTTAGACTACTAAGAAAGTCACTTCAAGCATTTTGTTAAAATTTTTAATGTTGTCTAAAAAGCTAGAAAAAAGGTAATTGGTAATAAACAGAAACAGAAAAACAAATGTGTTCAGAATTTGACAGTATTGGATCAGTAAAATCTTACTGCAAAATGTTTCCATTAAAATGAGATTGTATTCTAAAAAGGGGAGGACAAACTAGAGCCCTTTGTCATCCCAAGTTTATATAATGATAAAAAGTCAGTGTTGACCATATATAAAATATATTTGCCTATGAAAATAAAAATTAAAAAGGACTGTGATTCTCAGTCCCATCCGGACTAGAAGCCATCAGCGTTCAGAATTCCTGTACTCCTCTTCCTCACCCCCCTTTTTCTAAGGACCCTCGTGGCCTTATTTCTCTTTTGAAATTTGTCTTCTCCATTCATCACCCCACTTGGGATGACTGCCAGCAGATTTTACAGGTTTTGTTTACAGTAAAAGAGAGAGAGAAAAAAAACCTTCATGTTGTGGGATAAAAAGCAGTGTGCATTCCAAATAAAAACCTGTCCTCTGATCCCAAATGCCAGAACCAAGTTTCCCTTTGTCCTGCCCCAATGGGACAACCAGAGGTAAGAAGGCTCTCGTTCAGTATTGCCAGTTGTTCTCAGAAGCCTTTAAGGGCTGCTAGAAAACCCACCAATTTGTCCAAGGTAACAGAGGTGAGACAATTAGATGATGAGTCTTCGTCAGGGTTTCTAGAGAGATTGCTAGAGGCCTATTACATTTATACACCTGTAGATCTGGTAGCACCTAAAAAGGCAAGGGCCATTAATATTACCTTTGTAACTGTCAGCACCTGATATTAAGCAAAAGTTGCAAAGAATTAAGAGATTTTAAAAAATGTCCCTCAGTTAGTTATTAGAGTTTTCTTAAAACTGACTCTTTCCTCCAGCTGGTGCAAGCAATTCAACAGATTCCAGTTCCTGTGACTAAAAAACAAATATAAAAATTTCTAGGAGCCATAGGATATTGCCTGCTTTAGATTACAGACTCACAAGACCAGGCTTTTCAGCAATTGAAATCAGCCTTAACAGAAGCCCCAGTTCTGGCTCTGTCAAAGTTGCAAAAACCTCTTTCCCTCTATGTTGATAAAAAACAAGGGATAGCAAAAGGAGTACTGACCCAGAGTTTAGGACCATAGCAAAAGCCTATTGCCTATCTTTCCAAGAGACTTGATAATGTGGCAGCCCAATGTCTGCCTTGCCTGCAGATGATTGCCTCGGTGGCCCTCCTGGTGAAAATGGCCCAAAAGGTGACATTTGGACAAAAACTTTTAATTATCTCCTCTCATTCACTGGAGACTCTCATCAAAGCTTCACCGGACGGATGGCTGCCTATCAGGCATTACTTCTAGATCTGACTACCATCAGTTTCAAGGGGACAGTGTCTTTAAACCCAGATACTCAGCTGCCTGATGATGACCTCTCCTTGCCCCTCTGATCATTTCATGGGGCTTTGACCAGACTTGACAGAGGAGCCACTGTCCGGAGTTCCATCATATTTCTCTGATGAAAGCAGTCACATATATCAAGGTAAGCAGGTCGTGGGAGCCACTGTCACAGACTCTCAGATTCTATGGGAACAAATCTTAGAGCCAAAATCATCAGCCCAATGGGCTGAACTCATTGCCCTCAATGAGGCCCTCAAGTTGTCAGACAGATAGCACATATGCATTTGCTACTGCCCATGTTCATGGGGCCTTTTATCAGGAATGAGGTTCACTGACTTAAGGGGGCCAAAAGATAAAAATGCTCCCCAAGTTTTGGATTTGTTAGCTGCCATTTGGATGCCAAGGAATATGGCTATTAAATAATCTAACAGATGCAGCTCCCCAAAAAGCAGCCACAAAATCAGTGGGGATTGAGACAATCCCGGCATTGCTACTGATTCCACCCACTCTGTCAGAGCCCTTTTGCACTCAAAAAGACTTACATTTGGCAGCTCAACTCCAAGCAAAGTCTGATATCCCTGGGGGCTGGTACCAACTGCCTCATACTCAAGTCCTCCTCTGCGAGGCCTTGAGATAAAAACACATCCAACAAGCTCATCAGTCCACTCAAATGGGAGGATCAAAACTCGCTGCCCTTTTTGAGATCATTTCTTTATCCCTCAGTTATCAAAGCTTACTCAGTCTGTGAGCCTTAGAGGCCCTGTGTGCCAGTTGGTAAATCTTAAGCAACCACAACAAATGAAAACCACTTGGTATCATGGGACTGTGCCTGAAAAACATTGAGAATTAGATTTTACAAAAAAAAAAAAAACCTGGACTTCAAGGGAATGAGTACTGGTAGATAGCTTTTCCCAATAAGTCTTGAGTCAGCCCTGATAGCAGTTTTTCCAATTTGGCCTCCCTTTATCCATGGGGTCTGACAATGGCCCGGGTTTTATAGCCCAGATAACTGAAAAACTAACCCAAGCTTTGCAGATTGATTAAAAACTCCATTGTGCTTACCGGCCTTAAAGTTGAGGACAAATAAAAAGTATAAACCAGACTTTAAAAATGGTAGTAACTAAGATGACATTCAAAATTGACGAGAACTGGGTGAGTCTCCTTCCTTTTTCCCTCTTGCGTGCACAACGTACCCCCTATGTTACAGTTGTTTCCCCTTTAATGTTCTATGTGGGAGACCTCCTCCTCTTATTCCTAAGATTTCTGAAAAAAAAATTAGCTGAGCTGGCTAATCAAGATCTTGCTAAGTTCCTCCAGGCCCTTCAACTTGCTCTGACTTCCATCCATCAGTTATTCCGAGAACAACAACCTCTGCCTACAGCCCATCCTGAAGACAAACGTCCTGCCGTGAAACCTAGGACACTACTCATCAAGAGACATCACCGTGAGTCCCTCAAACCATGGTGAGAAGACCCTTACACAGTGGTCCTCAGCACTCTGACTGTCTTCAAAGTCATAAAAAAGCCTGCCTCAATTCATCATTGCTACCTCAAGCCAGTTCTGGCCTCTGACAGCAATCAACCTACAGGTAAGTGGACTGTTGTTCCCTCCAAGGATTCTTTAAAGCTTAAGATTGCCAAATGTATCTGATAATCTTGTTCTTAGGTGTTTTTCCTTATGGAGACCCCAAGGAGATACCTTGTAACCCACTGTTTAAAACTTACAATTACTGACTATTTCACTGGTAAATTATTGGAAGCCAATGCTACTGTCTATAAGATAATTAAGATAAATTTATGTTCCCTATTAGATAACATCCCAGCAAAAATTAGACAAAAAAAATTGTTGTTGGGTGTGCATGTCATGCTGCCTGATTGGTTGCTAATCGAGATGTACAGGGACCTATGTATTCAAAAAAATTTACCGTCCACTCGCTGGTATCTTTGTCCCCAAAAGCAACAGCCAGCCTCTGATTATAGGTGTTCACAATCCATAGAGACAAAATATTTTGTAGACATTGGGGTTGTAAATTTGTATCTCCTTGACAGGGAAATAAATGGGGTCTTTAACTTTTTCCTCACTTTTGAGACCCAATCTTCTGTTCTCCTCCACTAGACTTCCTGCTCCTGAGACCTTTTTGCCCTCTGCGATTTCTGTGACATCTCTAGCCCCTTCTTGCCTCTGGACATTGCTTATGGCAAATCAACTTTTAATTCCTGTACAGATGACACCTTTGTTGGTGGGATGCTAAGCCCTGGCTCACACTGGACAATGTACAGGGTGCTCCAGGAATCTGTGTTTACTCTGCCTCCTACTCCTTGCACACTTCCCCTAATGCTGCACTCTGTAATCCTACCTCTTCAGCTTTGATTTATACTTTTTCCTATCCTGCTAATCAACACCTTGTTGCTCCCAATGGAGCCTGGTTTGCCTGTAGTTCTAATATAACTCCTTGTTCCATGCATCACCTGTTTACCCAGTGCTCTGAGCTTTACATATTAGTCCATATCTTTCCCCAAGTGTATTGGTACCCTAGAGATAATGGTAAGAGTCACTTGTTCCCTAGCTTTGACTTAAAGAGTCCAGTAAGAGCAAAAAAAAATCCTGCATTATTACCTGTATTACTAAAAATTGAGATAACAAGGTCAATAGGTTTAAGAGTGTCCAGCCTAATAGTCAAAAGACCAAAATTATAGACACTTATGTGTACTCATTGACCAAGATTTAGCAGCCCTTAGTGATTCTGTCTCCAAATTAGAGGATTCTTTAAGTTCACTGACTGAGATGGTTTTACAAAACTGGCGGGGTCTAGATCTCCTGTTCCTAAAGGAAGGAGGCTTTTGTCTGACATTAGGAAAATATTGTTGTTTGTATGCCAATCATTCTGGGGTTATCAGACAAAGTATGGTCAGCCTTAAAGGGCAGCTACAGGATCAAGAACAAGCCAGACAAACGGAACAGAATTGTCTTGAGGGATGGTTTTCTCTATCTCCCTGGTTGACAACATTAATCATAGCAGCCTCCAGACCTCCGTTAATCTTACTTACTTGTTTAACAATTGGACCTTGCATATAAACAGATTAGTAATGTTATACTAAGATGCTAAAAATTAAAATAATTGATTAAAAGATAATTAACAAAAATATTTACTTAAACATGTAGTTATTAGTAATATTGTCATTCTATACTGAGCTCAATACCCTAGTAACCAAACACCAACCACATAGTTATAAATTAACTGACCACGTGGTTCTGCTGTGCTGTAATGCGTCATCCCCCCACCTTAGTGACCTGTGTGCTATGTCAACTTTTGTTCCCCTTGTAAGAGACAAATGATGCTGTGTCAACCACTGTTCCCTTTATGAGAGACAAATGTTCCTGGAATTGGCAGACCATGGGCTATGAATTGTCTAACCACCCACTGTGAAATGTCTCTTACCTCTGCAAAGGGGAACAAAGGCCCACCTTATTTCTGTTTCTCATCACTATGTACTTAATGATCAATGAGCTAATCATAAATGAACTATAAAAATCAGTCAAAACTCTAACTCAGTTGCACAGTTTGCAAATTCCATCTGCACTGTGTCGCTGGGCCAACTAAAATAAAAGCACTTCTTTTAAAAAAGACGTTTTGCACCATTTGTCATCTTGGGGTCTTGCCCCGTTTTTTCATCATGGGGCCCTATTTTATTTGAGTAGAGTACAACAAAGAGCTGAGTGCCAATTAGTGACAAGGGAACTATGTGGCAAGGGGAACTTAGAGTGTGAAGTCCTCGGGTGTCCCTGCCTCACCAGAAGGAAATGTTTAATTGGATTAGGAATTTGGTTCCATTTCAGCAATAATTGTCACACCCATGCTTGGCAATATGATCACTTTCAGAATTCAGAAACTATATGAGTCTGAATGAGTAGCAAGCTTGTCTTGGAGAACTGATGCTAGCTTTTATTTCATCCTTACTCTGTTGCAGACCATTACTATCATTTAAATGTAATGTCTTCACTTTACACGGTAACTATGCTCCTTTTGTTTTCACATACTGGGTTTCTAGGTGGAAAATTAATAGAAAGGAGTGAAAATCATTAAGATGAAGTCTGCTGCCTCTAACACAGACTTCCGACTCTCTGTTCTGTTGTGTCCTGTCCTGGCCTGTTCTCAGAATATTTTCTGACACCAGTGGATTTTTTATTCCTGGAGGATTGAACCTTAATCCTGAAAATATTTGCAGCCCATTATGGAAAGAGTCCACTGATCCTTGAAAGAAAGCAGGGGTAGCCATGAAATGGCAGGGATAAATAAGAAATTTAGAGAAGACCTAACACCACCACTTCTCAAAATTCAATGAAATTGAATGGTAAATTGTTCTTCCCAATTCATTCCTGGAAGCAAGCATTACCCTGATACCAAAACCAGAGAACAATCCAAATAAGAAAGAGAATTACAGACCATTCTGCCTAGTGAAAATTGAAGCAATATCCTCAGTAACATACTGGCAAACAGACTGCAGAATATCATCGAGAAGATTGTACAACATGATCAAGTGGAATTATTCCCTGGGACGCAAGGGTGGTTCAACATACATAAATCCATACATATAATACACCGTATTGACAAATCCAAAAGCAAAAATCATTTGATCATTTCAATAGATGCAGAAAAAGATTTTGACAAAGTCCATCACCTATTCATAATAAAAAACCTACAAAAATCAGGAGAGATGATCTTTGTCTCAATCTGATAAAAGCCTTTTATTACAAACCAACATTCAACCTCATACTAAGTGGACAAAAACTGAATTCTTTCACTCTAAAATGAGGAACAAAACAAGGATGTCTACTGCCTCCGCTCTTATTCAATATAGTCCTGGAAACTAGCTGGAGGAATTAGACAAGAGAAAGAAATAAAAGGAATAAAGATAGAAATGAAAATGTTAAACTATCATTATTTGCAGAAGACATGATACTCTACTTAGAAGACCATAAAAATTCCACCAAAAGAATTCTAGTTAAAGAAGAAAATTCAGTAATATAGCTTGTTAAAAAGACAACACTCAACAATCACTAGATTTCATAAACAAGAATAAAAAACTCATGGAAAGAGAAATCAAGCAAACAATAACTTTTACAATAGCATCCAACAAAATGAAATACTTAGGAATCAATCTAACAAAGGATGTAAAGGATCTCTATACTGTAAACCACAGTACTCTCAAAAAGGAGATTGAAGAACAGATTCTAAAATGAAGAGCTATCCCATAGTCTTGGGTAGGGAAATTCAATATAGTGAAAATGACCATACTTCCAAAGCTATTGTACAGATTTAGTGCAATCCCAATCAAAACCCTGTAGCATATTTCAAAGAATAACACAAAATAATTCCAAAAATTCATCTGGAACTAGAAGAGACCTAGAGTAGCAAAGGTGATGCTTTGAAACAAAGGAAAGATAGGGTTCATCAAAATCCCTGACTTGAAATTATACTATAAAGGTATCGTGATTAAAAAAATAAGATGTGGTACTGACAACAAAACAAACAAAACCAGACCCAAAGATCAAAGGAACAAATTAGAAGATGGAAAAACAACCCCAGACCACTAAACCATCTTATCTTTGACAAAGGTGCCAAACAAAGTCATTGGAAGAAAAGCAGCCTCTTTAATAAATGGTGCTGGAAAACCTGGCTCTATACGTTATGAATATTATCTTTCAACGTGTATTAAGCTAAGATCAGAATAGATCAAAGATCTTATATTAAAACAGAAACATTAAATCTGCTGCAAGTTAGAGTAAGTAAAACTCTTGCAGACATTGATGTACGAAAAGACTTTATGAAGAAAACTTGGATTGAACAGCAAAAATCAAAGAGAATTAAGTGAGAATCTCACCCTACTGAAAAACTTTTTAACAGCAAGAGAAATCACTAACAGAGTGAAAAGACAACCCACATTGTGGGAGAAAATATTTGCCAACTCTTCCTCAGACAAAGTATTACTATTGAGAGCACGGAAAACTAAAAAATTACAGTCTTCCCAGATTTAAAGACCCAATCCAAAAATGTGCATCTGAGGTGAAATTCACAGTTCTCAGATGAAAAAATAGAAACAGCAAATAAATACGTGATAAAATATTCTGCATCACTCGACATTTAACAATTGCAAACTAAATAACACTGATATGTCACCTTGCTCCAGAAAAAAAAATGCCTACTGTCAAGAAATCAAGCAATAACGAATGCTGGAGAGGTTGTGGGGGAAAAAGGAATCCTTCTCCATTGTTGGTGGTAAGGCAACCACTGTGGAAATCAGTGTGGAGATTCCACACAAACTAGGTCTACAGGTCCCACTCAACTCAGTTATTCTCCTTCTGGGTATCTACCCAAAAGAATAAAAATCATCATACCACAATGATATATGTGCACCCACGTTTATAGTAGCACAGTTTGTGGTAGCCAGATCTTGGATGGAATGCAGGACCTCTAGCTTGCCAGCCAGGCGATTAAGCTAAATCCCTGGACCCTTTTTTTTACTTTTTTAACTTTCAAATAAAATGCATTTGGGAGAAAAAACAAGGACTGAGGTAAAGACTTTCAGTGCAAATACCCATCAGACGAGCTGAGGTCAACATTCCAGAAGACAGCCAGCTCCAGGAGCTTCCACCATCTTTCATTGGGGATCCACAGTTCCAGGGTGGGTTTTTTTTCTGTAATTATTCTTGGTGGGGAAGGCAGGCAGGAGAGCAGGAGCCAATCAGTGATGAAGAGGCTGGCTGTAAGAACTGTCCAATCAGGCGGGCCAAGGTAGGCGGTCTCTTCCGTGTCATGGCGTCAATTGCAAAGCCAGGGCAAAAAAGAGAGCGCTAGATGTTTGCTAGACCACTATTTTTTGCTTCTATTCACTGTGGACTGCTTAGAAAGAACCTGGGAGACCTCCAAACAATGCAATGGTGATGTTATGGGATGGGAGCAGTTAAATGGGGTGGAATCTGGTTGAGACCAGTTAGAAGTGGTTTGAAGGGGCTGGGGTTTAGCTCAGCTGCATAAGTGCCTGCCATAAAAGCAGGCAGTCATAAGTTCGATCCCCGGTACCAATAAAAAGGAAAAAGACAAAAAAAAAAAAAAGTGGCGAGAAGCAGCTGTGCTGTCTACAGCCTGTGTGCTTAGCCTCAGACCCTAAGGTCGTCTAGTGCTAGCAGTGAGTCATCCTCTGTCTCTTTTACCTCTCACTGGGGCCAGGACAGTTCTGGGTCCCTAGAACGCTGTCACCACTGTGATACAACCAGGCCACAAGGCCATTTTTGAAATCGCCTGCTGCCCTTGCTCCTCCAAGTCTGGGCCCAGGACGGGGCATGAGGAGAGCCTGATTCCGATGTGGTTTCAAGCTGGGTGCAGCTGTAATAAGCCAGGTCTCTGCTCTCATTCCTGTCAGCAACAGATCTGAAAGCCAGAAGTTTATAATTGTCTGTGCTGCAGGACCTCATAGCCACAACTGCTCTCCTTAAAGTTATGCATTTATGTATTTTGTGATCACCTAAATTTATACTATGTTCTCACATTTTCAACCCCATGACAGGTGTTGGCAAAGATTATGAGAATTCAGAGATGTGTAGTGATATACTTCAGTGGAGAAAGGCTTTCCAAACACCTGGTGAACTCCTGTGTATGATAAATAACAGTGCAAAGAATTTCTGAGCATTCTTTATGTGACACATGTGCTCATAATGTATGTTTGTGAGAACAGCCATAGAGGTTTGAATTTTGAGAAAAATGAAGCAGATATAAAAGTGTCATCAAGGCCAGGGTAAAGTGTGCTTGCTAAGGATAAATTCCAGAAAAGGCTGCGTGTTAAATTCTCTTTGAAAAATGCCTAAATTTAGTCATTTGCATGAACATATACACGTGATTTCCTTCTGAATGGAAAGGAATATGGGTGTCATCTCTGAATGAAGAGGTGATTTAATAGCGTGGTTGATCATATACATTGTTTAAATATGGAAATGCTCTGTAATGGACTTTACTAATTCGTGTAAAGAGATGCCCTAAATTGAAATTGTGCAGGGATATCAGTAGTTATGTCATGAAGGGTTTTCTGCTTAGGGTGGATCAGATGAGCATGGAAAGGATGTGGAAGTGACTGGCAGGACACAGTGTGCAAATAGCAGGACATACAACAGAGAGGGTCTTCACTGAAAGTCAGGTAGTTCTTAGGGTAAGCATGAAGTTAAAGTTAAATTATGATACCTTCCTTGAGGTGAATAGCACAAGCTCTGGTAAGAATCAGTATTCCACATCCCTGTCAACCCATGAATTCTGTGTTGTTCACTTGAGATCTAGTTTTGATTATCTTGAATTATGACCCAGTATCATGAAGGTGAAATTTGAATGTTTTTTGTACCAAGGATCGAACTCATGATCTCAAGCTTGCAAGTTAGGTTTTCATGCTGCTAGCTAAATACCCAGCTCTGAAACTGTTTTCTGTATGTTATAGATGATATCAACCTTGTTCCTCAGAAAATGTTGAATATTGTGCAATTTTTCTATATTGTATTGCTATAACTTTTTAAAGCAAACCAAAGGTGTCTTATGCAGTCACTTTTCAAGTTTCACATTGTCTGTGCAGTATCTCAGTGAGGGTTTCTCTATTTCAGACAGCTCTGTAACTTATGCTAGCCCCAAACTCAAGACAATTGTCCTGCATCAGCCTCCCAAGATATATTTCTTATTTATGAATGGAAAGTGATCATTTATTGACCCTGAGCTATAATTTGAAGCTTGCACCTGGTTTCATTGTTTATACGTTTTTTACCTACAGCAGTTTTCCATGAACATTTGAGTTATAATTTATGTACCATATTTGATGTTATTTATGTTTTGTTCTGTGAAACCAAATTCAAATATCAAAATGCTGCTTAAGTATATTAAGAACAAAGGACTGTTGCCTAATTGAGATTTGAAGAGATATCATTGGTCTTACATCAAAGTGATTGATGAGATATTTGTCTGCCTCTGTGCTTCAAGGATGCTGGTCCTGCAGGCTCTCACTATGAGCTCTGCATTAGAGACAATGCACAGCGACTCTTTTTTTTTTTTTTTGTCTTTTTTTGAGACAGCGTCTCACTATGCAGTTCAGGCTGGCCTTGAGCTCACTTTGCAGCCCAGGCTGGTCTCAAACTCGCAAGGATCCTCCCACCTCAGCCTCTGGAGTGCTGGGATGACAGGCATGAACCGCCAAACCCAGCACACAGTGACACTTGCAGTGACTCAGCAAAAGAATCAGTGCTCTTATTTGGCTGTTACATTAGCTGTGAGTTGCATTATGGCATCAAATTTGCTGTCTCAAAATATGTGTATGTACAAGCAATTAATCCCCAAGATTTGGAATTAAGATTTTAAGAAATCAGTCTCCATTCAGCTGTTATGTGGGTTTTATTTGTTTAGTTTAGTTTGTTTTATTGAGACAGGTTTTCTCTACGTACATCAGCTAGATTTGAACACTTTATGGAGTGCAGAATTGCCCTAAGCTCAAAGCAGCCATCCTGCATCAGCCTCTTGAGTGCTGGGATGATAGATATGTGTGGTTTTACCCTAGAAAATATTGAGGCTTGTAACTTAGCTGTGTTGTAGATTGGCATAATAGATGCCATCTTGAGCTTTGCATTTAACTAGTGCCCTGTATTTCACCCAGAAAAATGGAAAAATCACTCAGGGTTGAAGACCCAGGAGAAAAGCAAAATGAGCTGTACCCAAAGAAAAAAAATAACCTGCTCAACAAAAGAAGCAGAATACAGTTGTCATCCAAAAATTATTATAAGATTCTAGCTAAATGATTTCCAACAGGATCTTTTTGTGATTCTATCTTTTAAAATATCTGTAACTTTCCAGTTCAAAGCCTCTTCTTTAGATCCTGAAATGGGGATGGGGGTTTTTTATACAACTGGTCCTGAGACCAGCTAATGAAATTCCACATTTCTCAATTGGTTTGCTTGTCTTCCTATATTGTTGTTCACAAACTCAACTCAAGCTGCAGAAACCTTTACTGACACAAGCAAACAACAGGATTAAATGACATTGCCACTGAAATGAAAGAATAATAGTGAAAAGGAGAGGAGAAAAAAGACAACTGCCATGTGTTATAATGCCCACCTCTTTTCCCTAGTGATGAAGAGACTGAAACAGGAGAATGGCCATGTATTCAAAGACAGGCTAACCTACATAGTGAGTAGGCTGGCCAGAACTCCTAAGTGAGACTATGTCTTTAAATCAAAAAACTAAAATGAAAAACATAAACAACCAAGGTGACAGAAAGACTACGAAAAAAATTATAGAGCTGAGTGAAAGTTGACTTATGCAAAATGGGATTTATTGAATGATGCTGCAGAAGAAGGAAGGCTATGTAGTGGCATCCAGGAGGCAGTGACAAAAACAGATTTAGGAATGGCACCTACTGTGCTACAGCACAACAATGACCTCCTTCCTCCAATACATTTGCAGTTCACTAGAATGAGGACTTTTAAAAGCTCATGGAAGGGCTGGGGATTTAGCTCAGCGGCATAAGCACCTGCCTTGCAAGCAGGCGGTCGTGAGTTCGATCCCTGGTACCAATAAAAAAAAACGAAAAAGACAAAAAAAAAAAAAAAAAAAAAAAAGCTCATGGAAATCTTAAATTCATGGCAAACAAGCAGCTTGAAATCCAGGCTTTGGAACGTGGCCTTTAGCAGAATTTCATATTTAAATTGAAATAAGAAAAATATAATCCTGCCCTGTTTGATGTCAAATGCACCAAGTTTTATGGCTCACAACATTGAGAAAGGAAGTCACAAACCAAAAGAGGTTCAAAAATTTTCTTAGAAAAAAAGAGAGAAGAATAGCCTTGAATTTTCAGGAGTGGTCTTCAGTGTTTTGTCCACAGACCTATTGTCAGGGGTCATTTATACAGGAAAGCCACAATGTGGGTACAGTGTGGGTCTCAGACTACATTCAACCTATAAACTTATGGCTGCTTAACTAATATTATTCATCAGGAGAACAAGTCAGCCAGAAAAGGTATGTGGGAAGAGCCAAGGCATTTTGTGGGAACAATAGTCCAGTTGTTCTGGTCATTGACTATGGTGATTGATGCCCATCTGAACTTCCTGGAGGAGGTGGTGGTAACTATAGTACATTTCAAGCTGTTGTTTCTCTCTTCAGGAGCATGTAGACCTGGTCACTTCATCTTCACCTTCAGGTCTGGCTTTCTTCAACTGTGCCTGTAGCAGTGATTGTTGTATTAGTTTTTTGCATTGACTCTTGAAGGTTCCAGTTCCTCTATGATTGTATATCAATTTCTGTCTACATTGACATCCTTTGCTAAAATCACAATAGTATTTGAATGGATAAAGTGATGTTAATACATTTAAAATATTCATTAATACAGGCCAGGGCTTTAAGCTCAGCAACCAGAAACGTCTGCCTGGAAAGTGCTAGGTTGTAACTTTGATCCCTGGTACCTATAAACAAAAGTAATTTAAACTGCAAGGAAAGAAAATCATTTCATTTGTGAAAATGTAAGTTTACAAAATTTATAACTAAATATGTCAAGGGCAAATTAAACATTGTTAATAGTCATATTTAGTATCTAAAGTTGTTGGTTCGGGGGATTAAGGTCAGTGATACAAGAAGCTGCCTGGAGAGCACAAGGTCATGAGTTCAATCCCTCATAAAAAAAAAACTCGCATTTGTCAGTGATGCAGTGCTATGAGCACATTTATTGAAACTGATACTTGTTAATTAATAGGCTTAATGTTTCCTTTGTGGTCTATGAAATACCTGCAGATAACATGGCAATTACAGTAAATGATGTACTGTACCCTACAGGATTGCTATTTTCTGAGTTGTTTTTATTTTTTGTTTTCCCATATACTTGAAAGTTGAAAATGTTGGCTGATGCTAGCTAGAAAAACTGTGATAATCATTTTTTTCAATTTAGTGATATATTTCCCTATATCCATTAAGAACATTTTATTTGCTACAATTACCCCAAGTCAAATTGATAAACAATTCTTAAAGTTACAGGCAGCTGAGTTAGTTAGAAATACAGGCAACCATGCCATGATATAGTGGAATGAAACTCCTGAACTTCTATGTCTGGTATGAGTTTGTGTTCGCTAAAGTGCAAGAATGAATTTTAGGAACAACAGAGTTGAAGAGCAGAATATATTTATTGAGAGATAGAAAGTGAAAGTATTTTGCTCTAAATAGGATATTTTGGAATTGGGAGGTGGAACCAGGGGACTTTTACCTTGAAGTCACTTTCCTTTCCCCTATTCAACCTACCTGTGGCCAGAAAAGAATCTCAATCAGCTACTTGCATATCAGCAATGCCACCTTTAATTAAGCACCACCCAAGTCAAAAACTATATGTATGCCACCCACATATTTCCAGAAGAAAATGCCAGACCCCCAGTGGTTATGGGTTTCTCCCCATATACTTAGAATAAAGGCCATTTTGACTTTGTATTCTCTTTTTTACTACACCAAAAATTCTATCTGAAAGCTTCTATCTGAGAAAAACAGGAGGGATTCTGAGCTTGTAGCAAAAGACTGTGTCTTTTCTAGAGACCTTATGGAATAAAATCATGTGATGAGATAGGTTTAAAGTGGGTTAGATTACTGAGGAGTTAAATTAGCACAATAGAGAAGCAGAATATCAGAAATGTAAAACTGGCCTTTTATTTAAAGAATGTGGAGAGGAGCTCACAGCCACCAAGGGTTTGGCTCCCCCCCCCCCACTGACTATGGGTTTATGGGGTATATGTGACTTTTGACTGGATGTGGTGCTTGGAGGGGACATTGATGTCATGCTAGGAGCTGATGGGAATTTTCTTTAGGCCCCTGGGAAAGCAAGAGGAAGTTGTATTCAAGGAGAAAAGAGGAAGTGGCCATATGAGTAAGCATCCCTGATTTCACATTCTTCTACCTTGAACTACAACCATGAGGTCCTGTAATTGTTTGAAGGGCAAAGCTCTTTCAAGTACATCCTTTGGTTTAAATGAAGAAATCAAAACAAAGAATTTTTGCTATCTGTCTTTCTCCATGGCTGTTGGTAAACCATTCATAAGAAATATTTTGAGTCAATTTCTTAATGCATTGTCAATACCATAACCAAAATTACAGATCAGTTCAGTTTCAGAAAAAGAAGCAGCACTTAAAAGCAGGGTTAAAGCCTTCAATGCAAGTATTCATGGCATGGTGAGATCAACTATGTGTGATACAAACAATTACTGATTTCTCTGACTTCAAGAAAGAGAAACGTTTATACTGATATTGTTATCCTGAAATGAATCTCCCGGTCTACTATGTCTGATATTAGGTTTTTGTCCTGTAAAGTCAAAGAATGAATTTTAGGAACAACAGAGATTAAGAGAAGATTATACTTATTCAGAGAAAAAAAGCTGCCTGAGAGAGAGAAGGTATCCTGAGCAGGTTGCCAAACACTGTCCATTCTAGGGACCTTTATAGAGTAAAATCATGTGGTGAAGTGAGTTTAAGGTGGGGAAAACTAGGAACTCACAATGCAGATGGGCATAAGATGGGACAGAGTTATGGTAGCCAATAAGATTATAAGTTCAGGTAAAGTTGATTTAATTGGGAACAAAGGGGGAAGGGAGTGACATAGAAAGCAGGCATTCTTAGGCAGCTGTGTCTCTTCCCTTAGGGGTTTGGGAGGGTGACTCCTGAGTTCCTCAGGATGATAGGAACTATTTAGAATGTCAATCTTTAGGATAAGGATACATTTCTTTAAATGGTGACTCCTGACTTCCTCAGAGTGCTAGGGAACTATTTAGAATATCAATCCTTAGGATATGGATGAATTTGCTTATCATTTGTCTTGAGCCTTGGCCCATAGCATGAGGTGTCAGTCTACGCCATAGTTGCAAGGTATCTGGTCTCCTGCATGGGCTCCTTGGGGGACCTAGCCATGTCTCATGCCAATAGTATTTAAATGACTCAGGACCTTGTTAACAGCACTGTTTAGAAAATTGAGTACAGATGTCTTGTGCTCTGGGTGAATGTTCTGGGGATGACAGTGTGCAATGTATATACCATTGTTGCCCCCTGATTGACATGTTTTGGAATTTAATTTTAGTTGATGTGTTCTTTTTTCCTTGAAATCAAATGGATTTGAAAATTAAAAGCCTGAGGAAAGCTCTTCAGTACAAACACTCCTCTGTCGAGCTGAGATCACCACTGTAGAAGAATGGCAGCTCCAGAAGTCTCTGCAATACAGTCTATTATTTGGGATCCTCTCTTGCAGAGAGGGGCTCCTTTCTCTGTTTATTCTTGACTCAGAAGGAGGGCTGTAGAGCAGGAGTCAATCAGTGATGAAGGGGCAGGCTATATGAACTGTCCAATCAGGTGGGCCACTGCTGGCTGTGACTTCTGTCTGTTCTGGTTTCTCAGCATGATTCACCTGTTCTGAGTACAATAGTGGTAGCAAAATGTTTGCTGGATCTCATTTAGTACTTTTGATGTCCTGTGGCCTGCTTGGCAAAGAACCTGAGAGATCCTGTAGCCATGGAATGGTGAGGTTGTGGATAGGCGCCCAGAAATAGCGTGGATTGGGCAAAATCAGTTACAAGTGTTTAGCAGTAGTTCCAGTGTCTGGAGCCTCAGGTATTCAGTTAGCTCCAGCTCCTGAGGTCCTCCAGCTTTGGCCATGGGTCATTCACTATTCCTTTTGCCTCTTGCTGTTGGCAAGGGTAATTTGGGGTCCCCAGAACCCTGGCTTCACTATGACAGCAGCAGACTCAAGTATCATCTTTGAAATTCACTGCTAGCCTGTAAGTCCACCATCTTAGTCATTGGGCGGAGCTTGGGAAGACCCTGACTATGATGCTTTTGTAGCTTGTAGAGCAGTAATGATCTAGGTCTATGCTCTCTTTCTGCAGAGTAACAGATCTGGAATGTCCAGAGTTTATTAATGTATGTAATGCAGGGCCTCATAGCCACAATGGCTCAACTTAAACTTGGGCTTTTTTGTATTTATAGTGATCTCCTAAATTTATAGTATGTTCTCCTATTTCCATCCTCATGACAGGTAGTGACAAAGGTCTGAGAATTCAGAGATATGTAGTACTGTGCCTCAGCAGAGAAAGGCTTCGGAAACAACTGGTGAACTCCTGTGTATTATACAGATCAGTGCAAAATAATTTCTGAACATACTTAATTATTTAGGTGGCACCCTTGCTCACAGACTAGGTTTGTGAGAACAGCCATAGAGTTTTGAAGTCTGAGAAAAATGAAGTAAAATGTGTTATCAAGGACGGGGTAAAAATTTGTGAAGGACAAATTCCAGAAAGGGCTACTTCTTAAATTCTCATCGAAAAATGCCAAAATTTACACATTTGCATGGTCATATACATGTGATGCCCTTCTGAATGGAAAGGAATAGGGGTGTCACCTCTGAATTAAGAGCTGATTTAGTAGCTTGGTTAATAGACAGTTTAAATGTGGAAATTCTCTACAGTGGACTTATCTAAGTGGTGCAAATGAGAAGCCCTAAATAGAAATTTTGCAGTGATATCGATAGTTAGGCATGAAGGGTTTTCTGCTTAGGATGGATCAGAGGAGTGTGGAAAAGATGTGGAAGTGGGTGACAGGATCCAGGCAGCAAATCGCAGGACATACAACAGAGAGCGTCTTCACTGAAAGTCAGGTAGTTCTTAGAGTAAGTGTGAAGTTAAGTTGGGTTCTGATTGCTTCATTGAGGTGATCAACACCAGCTCTGGCAACAATCAGTATTCCACATCCCTGTCAACCCATAATTTTTGTGTTCCATACTTGAGATCTAATTTGATTATCTCTAATTATGCCCCATTCTCATGAAGCTGAAATTTTCAATTTTTTTGTACCAAGGATGAAACGCATGACCTATGCTTTCCAGGCAGGTGTTCATGACACTGAGCTAAATACGCAACTATGAAAATATTTTCTGTGTATTATGGACGATATCCACATTGTTTCTGAGAAAGTGTTGACTATTGTTGGAATTTTTCTGTATTGTGTGGCTATAATTTTTTTAAAACTAACCAAAGGTGTGTTATGCAGTCTCTTTTTAAGTTTCACTTTGTCTGTTTGGTGTCTCAATCAGGGGTTTCTATTTTAGACAGCTCTGTAAGTTAGGAAAGCCCCAAATTCAAGGAAGAAATCCTTCACCAGCCTCCCAAGATATATTTCTTATATTTGAATTGAAAGTGATCACTTGGTGACAGTGATGTTTAATTTACAGCTTGGGCCTGGTTTCATTTTATATACATATTTTTAAAATACAGCTGTTTTCCACTAACACTTGAGTTATTATTTATATACCATATTTGATGTTATTTATGTTTTGTTCTATGAAACCAAATTCATGTTTCAAAATGCTGCTTAAGTATATTAAGAACAAAGTACTCATTGGCCTAAATGAGATTTGAACAGACATCATCTGTAGTCTATCAACGTGATTACTGAGATTTTTTATTTAATTTTGAAATTGGTAAAATAGAACAGAACAAGGCAGCTTAAGGTCAACTAAGATCACACAGTGAAATTGGTACACAACTTCACAACAGGTTACTGGGATAACAGTAATAGGTATCACAGTATATTTTGTTATCTTTGTCATAGTTGTTCTTTAATCACATATATCAAAATGAGATGAAATGCAGAACATTATAGAACTTATCAAAACAGAATATTGAATTGAGCAGTACCATTAATCAGAATAGAGTGAAACAATAATAAAAATGTTTTCCTTCAAGGAGATAGTAGAAGGAAGTCCCCCTTATTTGCTATGGTCTACTTCCCAGGAGATGCTCAGATTTCTGGTTCCCATTTGCTAATGTGGGGTGACAGGAGAAGAGGGGTAGGGAAGTGGGGTGTTTGATTCTAGGTGGTGCATCAGTAGGTTCAGTGTTGCTTACTAGGGAGACAGGCTGGTTGTTTGGTTTCACAGCGCCCTAAGTTCCAACATAGAACGGATCTTAGGAGCTGCTGCTGGTTATCCCCCTGGAAGGGCTGCAGTTTTCCAGACTGCCACCTCTGACTAGGGAGGGGAGGTGCTTGCTTGGCTTCCAAGGCAATTGATGAGACATTTATCTGCCTCTGTGCTTTGTGGTTGCTGGTCCTGCAGGCTTCTCACTGTGAGCTCTGCTTTAGAGAAAGAGCACAGGGAATCTTGCCATGACTCAGCACAAGAATCAGTGCTCCTATTTGGCTGTTATATTAGCAGTGAGTTGCAATCTAGTATCAAATTTGCTGTCTTCAAAAATGTATATAGACACAAAATTAACGACCAAGACATGGATTAAAATTGGAAGAAATCAGTCTTCATTCAGCTGTTTTGTTTGGTTGTATTTGTTTAGTTTAGTTTTGTTTTATTGAGACAAGCTTTCTGTATGTATATCAGCTGGATTTGAACACCCTATAGAGCCTAGAATTGGCCTGACCTCACTGATGCCTACCTGTCTCGCCTTTTGAGTGCTGGGATTATAGATATGCACCACCACACTTTGCTTTTGATTCAGATTTGTAGGAGAGAATTTAAGATATAGCAAACCTGGGGTCTCAAGCTTCCTTTGAGAAATATATGTATGATCCTTTAGGAGGCGGTTATCTTTGAGGATGTGGTTGTGAACTTCAGCAATGAGGAGTGGAGTTTGCTGAGTCCATCCCAAAAGAACCTCTACAGAGATGTGATGGGTGAAATCTTTAGGAACATGGCTGCAATAGGTAAGGATGAAATCTTTTTTGGCACTCATGCTGTCAGAATATTGTTTGTTGCTCATTAGTGCTGTTTTGTTAAAAAGAATATGAAAATATTTTTAAAAATAGCTCAGACCTGGACACATTATATCATAAATCTAAACAAAATCTATTAATTTGTATGTATTACTCAACTGAGTCCTGGTATTTCTATGTCTACAATTCAGGAGGACTTGGGGATATCCAGGAAGCTGAAAAAGAATGCAAAATTTACTGGAGATACTTAAGGTAATTCACACTCACAAGGAGAGGAATGTTCTTGAGTAATTAGTGAGTCAGCAGAAAAATGACCACCAAAGAAATGAGGCACCATTCAATTTAATGTCAGTAATATTCTCCAAAGATGTATAAGCTAGTGTATATATGAGGGAATTAAATCATGAAAATGTATGACATTGCATATAGATCTGTATGAAAGGCATGCACTTTGAGTTATGACATTCTGCCTTCAGTTTTTCTACCCATATATACATGTGAATACAACACATTCATTATCTAACAATTGCTAAGATTGCAATAGAATGTGAAATAAAACTGAGTGCTCATGTTTCCAAGCCATGCTCTAGACAATCGGCGATTCTGACTAATATTCTTAGTAGGCTGGTGGAATGTTAGTGCACTAATTTTGAATATCAGTATGCAGTTGTCTCTAGAAACTGATCCCCTCATACTTGTCCTGGATATTTTTAAAATCTCAAAATCTGCATAAAATACTGATACATGCTTAGTCATATACAAAGCAGATCAAGTTATGACAGATCAGGCCTTGAAGCTTATCTATGTATCACTGGATTTGTGGAGAAGGAAAATTTTAATAGACTCTCTGTGATTTTACATTCTTGTAAACCCAGCACACTAGAGTTTGCAAATCTGTTTGCAGAATGGCAATTTCAAGTTCAAACTTCACAGCTTAATGATCTATGAAAATCTGTTAAAATAGATTTTTAAAAAGCTATAGATTTATGCTAATATATGTTGCTCATTCCCAGCCCAGAATGGAAAAAATGTGTTATATAATGTCAAAAAATAAATAATATAATGTCATTTGCCATAAGAATTAGATGGGTCTTTCACCCATCAATTCAGTGAAATAACTCAGCTATAAAACCTAAAAGGTCACTGGCTTTCTTTTAGAGGAGAAACCAAAATACAAAATGTGGAAAGAAATGAAACAGAGTTGTTAGAGAAAAGTAAGACTGACCAGATGGAAAAGGGAACTACAAGTTAAGGACAGAAGGAAGATTGTGATGGGGAAACATATGAGAATAATCTGCATGTGATACATATATGTACCCATTCCCAAAGTGAAGGTAAAGATTATGCATTTCAAAGTACCAACTTTTAAGATTTCCAAATGTGTACCAGTCTTTTGGGAATGGTTGTTTTCAACATATCTTACAAGGCCATTCTGTTGCTTCTTGGTCAGAATTTCTTAGCAGGCATTAAACACAGAACTTGATATTAATGCAGTCATTAAACGGAGACCAATTTCACAGTGAATTTTTTCTTTTTTTAAATTTAATATAAGGAAAGATTAAATAAGACAAAATAAGTAGAAATAATACTGCATTCAAAGTGAAAAAAAACAGTAACAAATAGCAAGATGATGATTACAAATGCTGATCATAGAAATAGTCATGAAATACAAAAGTGAAACATATCAAGTGGGGATTCAAACAATGAGACTGCAAACAGTTTTGTTCAACTCTTGAAAAAAGCTTAGTAATATGGTTATAAATCCTATATGTGATTTTTTTCTTTCCAGAAACGACAAGCTAGGGAAATCTTATGGACATACATCTTGGAAGCAGTGTAAAGAAGTACTTCTTTGTAATGCAGAAGGTAATGTGAATGTGAAAGAAACAGAAACACACCATGATGTTCAGATCCATGAAAAATATTGCAGTGCAGAGAAACCCTATGTATGTAAGCAATGTGGGAAAGCTTTTACCAGACCTGGACGTTGTAAGGCACATGAAAGAATTCACACTGGAGAGAAACCATATGTATGTAAGCAATGTGGGAAAGCTTTTACCAGACCTGAATATTGTAAGGAACATGAAAGAATTCACACTGGAGATAAACCATATGTATGTAAGCAATGTGGGAAAGCTTTTAACATACGTGCAAGTTATAAGGTTCATGAAAGAATTCACACTGGAGAGAAACCATATGTATGTAAGCAATGTGGGAAAGCTTTTAAAACACAGGGAGATTGTAAGAATCATGAAAGAATTCACACTGGAGAGAAACCCTATGTATGTAAGGAATGTGGGAAAGCTTTTACCAGACCTGGATGTTGTAAGAAACATGAAAGAATTCACACTGGAGAGAAACCCTATGTATGTAAGCAATGTGGGAAAGCTTTTACCAGACCTGGATTTTGTAAGGAACATGAAAGAATTCACACTGGAGAGAAACCATATGTATGTAAGCAATGTGGGAAAGCTTTTAACACACATGCAAATTGTAAGGTTCATGAAAGAATTCACACTGGAGAGAAACCCTATGTATGTAAGCAATGTGGGAAAGCTTTTACCAGACCTGAATTTTGTAAGGAACATGAAAGAATTCACACTGGAGAGAAACCATATGTATGTAAGCAATGTGGGAAAGCTTTTAACACATGGGGATACTGTAAGCAACATGAAAGAATTCACACTGGAGAGAAACCCTATGTATGTAAGCAATGTGGGAAAGCTTTTAACACACATGCAAATTGTAAGGTTCATGAAAGAATTCACACTGGAGAGAAACCCTATGTATGTAAGCAATGTGGGAAAGCTTTTACCAGACCTGGATTTTGTAAGGAACATGAAAGAATTCACACTGGAGAGAAACCATATGTATGTAAGCAATGTGGGAAAGCTTTTAACACATGGGGATACTGTAAGCAACATGAAAGAATTCACACTGGAGAGAAACCCTATGTATGTAAGCAATGTGGGAAAGCTTTTAACACACATGCAAATTGTAAGGTTCATGAAAGAATTCACACTGGAGAGAAACCCTATGTATGTAAGCAATGTGGGAAAGCTTTTACCAGACCTGGATTTTGTAAGGAACATGAAAGAATTCACACTGGAGAGAAACCATATGTATGTAAGCAATGTGGGAAAGCTTTTAACACACGTGCAAATTGTAAGGTTCATGAAAGAATTCACACTGGAGAGAAAGCATATGTGTGTAAGCAATGTGGGAAAGCTTTTAAAACACAGGGAGATTGTAAGAAACATGAAAGTTCACATTCAATATAAAACCAGTGTATATAGGCATCATGAGAATGGTTTCAGCACAGGTATATATTGCATAATGCATGAAAATCTTCACAGTGGGCAGAAAACTTACATATGGTAGGAATGTGGGAAAGGTTTCTGCAGAAATGCTCATTGTCCAATACATTATAAAATTTGCATGGTTGAGAAACCCTGTGTGTATGTGAAGAATGTGGGAAAGCTTTCACCACACATGGATTTTGTAAAATACATCTATGACTTCACACTGGTGAGAAAGCCTATGTGTATAACAATGTGGCAAAGCTTTTACTGCATATAGTCATTGCAAAACACATGAAAAAATTCACACTGGGAAGAACCACTGGCTATGTAAGCAAATGGAGACACTTTCAGCAGCCAGATTGTAAGGGAAATACATGAAAAAAACTCACACAAGAGATAAACCCTTTGTGTTATGGGAATACTCTCAGCATACTTGATCATTGTTACATATCTGAAAGAGCTCACTAGGCAGAGATGATATGTGGATTACCAATGTGAGAAATATAGCAATCCATGTTTCTTGTTAAATACATAGAAAAAGCATCACTGTTCAGACAGTTTAGATCTAAGTTTACTTTAAAAATCCCAAGGAGACCTGAAGAAATAATCAATACAGAAGTTAGATGTCAATATTTCTTCACAAATATTCCAGAAATGACAAATCTGTGGTGGGGCTCTCCTTAGGTGCACATGTTGTATGGTTTTCAGTTAATCACTTGTACCTCTCTAGATTTATTAATCTAGATGTTTTTGTGCTTCAACATGGCATCTTGTAATTAAACATGCTAAACTGAAATGGGCTTTTCACTTTCAAGTATGGATAGTGCCTTCATACTTAATATTTTGTCTTTAGAAGTTAAATTTTGTATTTTCTGAATTGTAATGTTGTTTATTTAAAGAGAAAAAAAAGTGTAGAAATAATACAGAATTTCAGAAAAATAAACAATAAGAAATCACTAGTTGATTAGTATTATATTGTCATCTTAGAAGTAGTTGTTCAAGTTACAAATTGAAAGCATACAAAGTGATATTCAAATAATGACACTGTCACGGTTCACCTCAATGATCCACCAAAAAGTTATTAATATGCCTATCTGTCCTACACACTTTTTTTTCTTAAAGAGGGTAAGATTAAACATAGCAAAACAGAGCAAAACAGTTCATAAGGAAACAAGTTAAGGAAACACAGATTTCAAAGCAAGTCCACTGGAAATGTTCACTGTCTATTTTACTGTCTCTAGTTTTTTTCCAAATAGTTGTTCCCATCCTCACACACTTTGAATATATACTGAATATTATAGAACTAATCAAGTAATTACAGGATGATGCAAGCTTTTTTGATCTTCAAGACTGATTTGGGGGAAGTCGATAATGACTACAATAATGTCTGTCATGGTCTTTGTAGTAGCTGTCTTTATCTTTATGTATGCTGAAATGGAACATAAGAGACTAGACTAATATCATTCTGAACAGTGAATAATAGTATCCTGAGAAGGATAAAGGTGAGGAATTGCCTAAAAAAGAAGGCAGAGGACATAGTTAAAAGTGTATCAGGATTTAAAAGCTACAGTAGTCTTGTTGCTCTGTATAGTTTGGTTATATTTTGTTCTGGTCTGTCTACTCATATTAGATTTGAGGGCACAGAGAGATAACCCAAAAATAGCAGGTTATACCATGGTAATTATCCTTAATTTCCTATTAACTAAAACTGAATCCCTATATTACTTACATTGTCTTCTATGACTGATCTTCTTTGAAGCTGGATTGTTTCAATGTTATTTGGCCTTGACTGATTTTATTCACATTTGATATGCTTGCTGGTATCAAGTTCAAGAGCAGAGGCAACTACTCTGAAGATGACAAGGTGTAAAAGATATCCATTGGTGGGCTGGGGATTTAGCTCAGTGGCTTAAGGCACCTGCCTGGCAAGTGTGAGGTCATGAGTTTGATCTCCAGAGCCAAAAAAATAAATAAATAAAAGATATCCATTCCAGGTTTGATTATTTGTTTAATTAAAGAGAAGAAAGGAAATAAAAAACAAAGCAGTAAAAGGGTACAAGTAATACAGAATTTCAAGAAAAAATACAGTAAGAAATCACTAGTTAATAGGTTACATATTGTCATTGCTAGGGTTATTTCCAAAAGATGAAAAATATTAACAAAAGATGAGAAATATAAAATAAAAAGTGGCCTTTATTCTGAGAACACGGAGAGAGATGACAGGCACCCCCACCGCTGGCGTCAAGTGATCTCTCCGGCGGACACGTGGCATGGGGGCTTGTAAATAGGCTTGGTTTGGGGTGGAACCTAAGGCGGGCATTAGGGATACCCAGGTAGTCCATTGGTCTTAGGTTTGGTGCCCTATGTAAATTTCCAGGGGTGGGAAGATGGCATCACAGGTAACTTCCTAGGGGCAGGGGAGATGGGGCTTCCTGCTTCCGGTTGTGGCTTTCCTGGCTACAGTGTCCTATCTGGGCCAAAACCCTTTCAGTCATCTTAGAAACAGTTGTCCAAATTATAAAATTAAAGCATATAAAGTGGACATTCATACAGTGAGATTGCAGAAGGTTCTGTTCAGTGATCCAACAAAAGCTGAGTAATATGATTTTCCATCCTACACACTCAAGCATGCAGTTATATCCCTTAGACCACCTTCCTTTCCTCTCTTTTTTACAATAACAGTTACACGTTTTGAGTTTTTTTACTCCCACAGTTCTTATTACATTTTTTTGAAGAGAATAAATCCTAACATGACTAAATAAAACAGAGACAGTTAGAACAGAAGGATGGGCATAGTACATGATGCAAAAATAGACTATCAGATGATCAAAAATGGTTACCATGGTGCCTCTTGCTATTTTTAAAAAGAGTTGCTATATCATCAGGTATAATAGAATTGATCAAAACTGTACAGAACAAGACCAAAAAAACCTACACTGGAAACCTTGCAAGACTTCAAAAGAAGATAATAGTCAAACTATAATGGGCCATCATAATAAATCTTATGGCTTTCAAAGTGGTTGTCTATACACTCAAACTTGATATTATCAAACAAAATAGAATATAGTAAAATCAGACAGAACAAGATGTGGAGAGCAATACTGGGGTTCAAATCAGGTTAATAGGAAAACTAATAGTTACTATAATACATCCCGCTATTTTTAAATTTAGTTTTCCCTTAATTGAAAAAAATAAAAAAGTTTAATTTAAAAAAAGGGTGGAGATTGAGATAAAAGAGGATATTGTAATAGAACAACACTGGTCAGAATGGAACAATTTAAGCATAATTGTGTTTCACTCCCAGATAATCTAACATAATAGTAGTCACCATAGTGCCTCATTCCTTGAATTATTTGAGTATAACTTCGTATACAATAGCATCAAACATATCAAGACAGTGTGAAGCCATTCAACAGAATGAAAGAATTACAGGGTATTTAGAACCAGTTAACAGAAAACGAACAATGGTTTCTATATTATCTCCTTGCCTATAAAATTTTTCTTTATACTATCACATATAGTAAAATATAGTAAGATACAACATGTTAAAACCAGTGGAAACAGTTTGTTAGAGAGGGACCATTCTTGCACCACTGAGATTGAGTCCAGTGTTGATCATGTTGGTTAATTTTGAATATGCTGGTGAGATAACATTGCAAACATTTAGCTGGACACTTTTGTTTATGTTTGGTAGGAATATTAGCCAACAGAGTGTTTTCATTTATATTATTTTTAACACATTATTGTCTGGCTTCATTCTCAGGGTAACTTTAACTTTGTCACTTAAAAGAAGTTGGTGGTGGGTTTTTCTTCAACTTCATCAAAGAACTGAAAAAAATCAGTATTTATTCTTTATTATATACTGGATAAAATTCACCAGTGCACTTTTTGTATCCCAGCTTTGTTGTTGTTATTAAGAAGCTGTGATATTTACCCATTGCCTGTGCTCCTTATTGCTCTGTTCATCAGACTGTTTCCTTCTGATGCATGTGGCTGGGGACATCAATGGACACCACATATCCATTAAGGGTCACATCTCATTTTACTTACGAATGCTTCCATTTATATTGCATCTTCAAACTATCTCTATAATATATAATTTTGTGAGTAACTCCTTTCAGTTACTCAGTTTTTAATGCACACTCTTGCAGGGTTTGGTTAATGCTGGAGGAAACTGGGGCTGGTGAGGGCATGTCTCTTATTTAAGGCTTCATACCCTGACCTGCCTGCAGTGTCCCCATCTCCTGACCTGCTCCCTGTAAACACCTGTCATGCTCCATAACTATGGTGAGTCCACATGTGGCAGTTCAGATCTGCACCTGGGTGGAAAACATTCAGTCAAGTTGGGCTCTGTAACAGACTGACCTCATACAGAGCTCCCCTGAGTGAGAGAGGGGGCCTCAGGCATGTAGGGAAGAGCTCTGGAACCATTCCAGCTCTCTCCTGTGCAGCGTACAGTGTGTGATGCTTTCCTGAGAAATTACTGATGGATGAGGAGGCCTGCACCAGGCCGTTTTAAGCCATGGTGTCCTACACCTCTGCATGGACCATCTCTCTGACTTTAGATCTCCACATAGATCTGAGCAGACTCAGTCTTCCTCTACCAGGCTCTGTCTCTATGCTGATGTTTCAGGTGAAAAATCTGAGATCCTCAAATTAATCTTATATATATTTAACCTGGAAATTCCACTTCTAACAGTCATTATAAAAATGAGATTGACAGACACTGCATTCTCTTCTTAATCAGTTAAGATGTAAACTGTTAGAAACCATGAATGTTCCACAGCACAGCTGCTGTGTTAATTATAAATTACAGCCACTGAAAATGCTGAAAGAGGGCCATGTCCTAGGCCATGTCCCTGATCTTTCCTGAGATTGAAGAGAGCTTGTGTCCTGGCTCTCCACCCAGCAGTGAAGAGACACAGGCCTGCACAGCAGGTGAGGACAGGAGAGAGGAGCTGGTCAATGGCAGACCTCTCATCCTGGGAGGGATGCCTTTTTGGTTGTTCTATTTTATTTTCCATTCCATTATTTATAGTGTTCCACTCAATATTACTTCTCTTCTGTTCAATTCACTTAAGAATAAATAGTTGGTATTTTCTTGAATAGGTGAGTGGATTTGGATGACTTAATATTCTTTTATATGTAATGTAGGATACGCATATAGAAGAACATTAAAGCTTCACTTTATAATTATATAAAATAAGGAGTCTTTTTATTCAGAAAGGCAACACATCATTCATGACTAACTTTTAAACCCCCAACACATGAAGCCATGCAAATCCCACTGTGGTGGGTGTCCTGCCCTCCCTACCTGAGAAGTCACTGTGCTCATCTGTGTCTGGTAGAGGACACCCAGAATCTTCTTCAGAGTCTCTTTTGCCAGCAAGGAGGACTTGAATCTTCCTGTGCTGATGTCAAGCAGGGAGTGTGCAGCATGCAGAGGAGCCCAGCACCTCCTGAATTACACACACTTCCACCACTGCATCCATGGTGCAGCCCTGCAGGCCCAATAAGGCAGAGCCATGAGGGTGCACCAAATACTCTGCCACCTCAGCCCCAGGGGCCTCAACTTCTGGGTCTGGGCCTCAGCCTCCACCAGGCTCCAGGCTCTGCTATGGATTAGACATCCATAGTGGGCCAGACACAGCATCAGTGCCTTGGTGCAAAGTCCATTTTCCACAGTGACCCTTCCATTCTGCAAATTTTGATCCTTTCCTTTCTAAATGAGGCTGAGGCATTGGAGACAAAACCCCACACATTGGCATTATTTTTGTTTTTCTTTCTTTTCCTCCTCCTCCTCCTCCTCCTCCTCCTCCACCTGCTCCTACTATTTCTTCTTCTTCTTCTTCTTCTTCTTCTTCTTCTTCTTCTTCTTCTTCTTCTTCTTCTTCTTCTTCTTCTTCTTTCTTCTTCTTCTTCCTCTTCCTCTTCGTCTTCATCTTTGTCTTCTTCTTGGTTTCTTTGATGCTTCAAATACATATTTAGAGGTGTGTTTTGCCAAAAAACTTTCCTTGTCTTTTCACACCCCAGTTAACTGAAGTTTTTAAGGATTTCTGCTGCAGTTCACACCCTATGTGTTTGAACACTCAGAATCCATTCTGCAGCTTAGTAGAATGAGGGAAGCAAAGCAGAAACTGAACTTGGGGATGTTACTGTGCCTTCCAACACTCAGACTCATATCTTTTTCCCTCAAGAATATGGGCTTCAGTAGTAGCTGAGTCTGCCACAGACAAAATGAGTTTCCTGCATGTATATCACACAATCTCAATTCCTCTCAAGCACATTGTATCAGGTTTCTTATGGCCAAACTTGAAGAATTATTTCCAGTACATGAGAGGCTGCCACTGGTCCTGAAATCATGATGGAACTTTTTAAACACATAGTCTGATCTACACATAGTCTGGGGACAGAAGCTAAGAGAGACAGAGATGGCTGTCACAGATACAAACACCTCAAAATTGTCAATCAACAGCAGTAACAAGCGGGAACCAAGTTGCTGAGCTTTCATAATTGGGTGATGGAATCATGTGGTGGATTGTGCCCTGGGTTTACTGAGGCACTTCAGTAAATCTAGGTTACTGCCTCAATCCCCCTTCCTTCAGTGCAATACAAACAGAAAGTCATGCACATGCATCATTTATTTGCAATTTTTTTATTGCAGTTACAAAACCTGTATTCCTGAGAGTCTACATCTCTGCCATAGCAGACCCACCAAGGGGCATTACCATTATGTCTTGTAAAGGATCAGTTTATTTATACAAAATGCAGAGTGGTGTTCTCAGACTTGATTTTCCAGACTTGTGCATTTTCAGTCATTTCTTGAAGGGAAGCTAAACGATTTAGTTTGAGTACACTTCAAGTGTGTTGCTGTGCTTCAGTGTGACATCATTGCTGCCAGACCTGATGAAGGCAATAAATAGGATCTGCGGGAGGTTTAGATCCAGAGGGACACACTTTGCACAGCTGTGTCAGGCAGGGCTGCCCCTCACCTGGCCACCCAGGCATCCAAATGCCCTTTCCCAGTGCTGTCCCTGGCTTTGGGAGGCACTGGATTGCTGTGGAGATGCCCAGTGCACTGGCTGGCCATGGGAAAACATTGTCATGCCATGAGTTTATCATCCTTAACCCTGAAGCTCTGTGGCCCTGGGGCCCAGGAAAGGTTCCCCCCAGCTGCAGTGAACAGCATCCTCCAGACAACTCTCCTGTGCACACTCTACATGGAGGCTAGCAAGGGTCCCAGTTCATTCCTGCTTCAAAGAGTAATGTGAGTCAAACTCTTGAATATTAGTGCAACATTCTGTGTGGGAGAAAACTCTATTCTTAGTCCTAGGAGTTCTAGGGAAGACTGTTTAGAGCTTGGATGGGAGCTACGAGATTGGGCTGTGCTCTGCCCCTCATGTCTTTCCCATTGTTGTTCAGCATCTGCCTTAAAATGTGTCAGTGGTTGGGGAAACAGCACATTTCAGGGATGTGTGCCTGCATGTATCAGGTTTAGGAGGCTCAGTGTTTTGTGTGCTTGTTGGCCCTGGTGATTCCCTTTGAGTTAGAAGAATTTATCATTTCCCTCACAAAATGGACTCATGAGACCTCTTTCATACTTGTAATAAAAACCATCTATCTGACTACTGGTTGTAAAGAAAGGTTTTCTGTTGTGATTTTTGCATTATTGTCGTTTTTCAAATGCAATTAATCAGCCCTTTGTAGCTCCCTTTATATCACTGAAATCATGGAAAACATTTTCCGACATGAAAAGATGAGTACATACACAATGGTCTCTACATTTTCCCTATAGACTTTGTCTATCTGTGGTTTTCTCTTCTGTCAAACAGCAATAGCATCCAGCCTCCTCCAGGAATGTTTGTCCAAACAGAATCGGATGCACTGATATGAAAAACCCAGGTTAGTAAATCACAGTGAGAGAAAGGTCAGCGGTGGGTGGGGACTAGCAGGAGAGACCAGGGGTATGGATGGGTCCAATACTGAGCAGAAAGCTGGAACTAGACAGATGTACAGATTTAGATTGTGCCAATTGACAATGTGCTTACCTGTGACTCAACTGAACATGTGGAAACTATTGAAATCTTAACTTAAAATTAAATTATCTTAGAATTTAATGCTTCAAAGAACTATAGATTTAAGAGTAGAAATGAAAACTGAGAGAAATAGAAGAGGTAAAGTGAAGGGGAAATGAAGGGCAAAACTTGAGCCCTAAGTGGAGCTGAGGAAACCTGCTATGGAGCCAGTGACAGACCTGCCTTGGAATTCCACCAGACTGGGTATCTGACCTTGATTTTCAGGTTGATCCCAGAGCTGGTGAGGTCATTGGAGGTGAGGCTGGCACAAGATCTATAAGGAGACCTTGAACTCAGTCCGGTACAAGCCCTGCCTTAGAAAAATCCCCAACTGTCCTTGCTCCTTGCAAGCCCCATAGCCTCCCAGGGCCTGTCAGGGACAGCTCTGTGTACTAATGCACCACAAGAAACCTTCCTGTTTTGCCTCACTCCACTCACTTCTGCATGCCTCTGTGTTGCAGGAGGCCCCAAGTCTGACAGTCTTTCTCCCTCTAAAGTGTCCCATGACCTCCTCAGAAACCAACAGACCCAGGCCAATTCCTTCTCACTGTAGTTCTCATTTTCAGTGAGCTAGGCTTGGCCCAACTCAATCATATTTGGTTGGGCTGGTTGTCCCACCTTTCTCAGCAGCACCTGCCAGGAGCCACGAAAGGAAACTCTGACTCCTGAGGAGGACAGTTGTAAGCGGCACTACAGGTCTGGCCTCCCTCCCAAACTGCCCTCCCAGTGTATCCTGTGCACTAACCATAATCAGCCCTCACTTGCTGACAGAGTTCCCTGGATAGTGCTGTGAGCACGTGTCCTCCACTCTTCAGGAAGCCTGAAATGCAACTCCCTTTCCCACCCTTGTGGTATATTGCCTCTGTGAGAAAGAGGGTAGAGTCTGCAGTGTTACTTTAATCATGGGTGCTCAACAGGGTGCTGCTCTATAACTATCTGAAAAGTGAGTGGATAGTGGGAGTGCTTCCTGCCTGCCTTTCCTCCACCTTCAGTTCATATATGGATGCATCACCCCTTTCTGTGTGCCTTCACAGATCTCCCCTTCCCCTGTTTTATGTCCATGTGTACAGAGGACTAGACTTAGGGACATTCACTGTAATGTGGGTAGTACCTGGTCAGTTCTCCAGGGTGACTGTGTGGCCTTCATAATATGGAAGCACAAGAGACCATTGTTTGCATGTGCTCTGGTCACTGCATCATGGTCAATGCCTGGTACATTGATGATTTAAGGCCCTCACCAGCTCCCCCCATGATGTCTGTGTGGAACTGGGTCATCTGGCATCCCCAGAGATTCTCACACTGGATACCATGGAAGCACATGGAATGACTGCCCAGTGTCCTTCAGAGTGAAGACAACAGCTCCACCCAAGTGATGGATCCTTGGCAAGAGGCAAAGCTTTCCCATGGGAAAGGAAAAACCACAATGAAT
Source organism: Cavia porcellus (assembly GCF_034190915.1). Classification (NCBI taxonomy): domain Eukaryota; kingdom Metazoa; phylum Chordata; class Mammalia; order Rodentia; family Caviidae; genus Cavia; species Cavia porcellus. The sequence goes on from NW_026947515.1 coordinate 10,502,145, forward strand.
CCAAGGTCCCCAGTCTGAGCAGACCTAGTTTTAGACCCAACTCCTCCTTCCTACTTCCCTTGTCGACTTAGACAAGACACCATGCCTCTCAGTTCCTTTCCAGTGTGTCCCCCGGAACTATGGCATCTGCTTCCTAGGGACATCATCAGAGGTGAGAGATGACACTTTTAAACCTTGTGGGCTGGTGTCATGTGTACACAGTATACAGAATTAGAGGTCACTTCCATGAAGGGGTGGAAGGGAGGTGAACACAGTGCACACAGGCCTGGTTCCTGCTGTATTGTGGTGGAGATTACACTCACCTCCTGGGCATGTTTCCCTGGTGGCATCATGAGGGGGCAGAAGTTCATTAGAACAGCCATCATTATGTTCCCTAAGCATCTCAATTTCTTCTATGTATTGGTGTTATGGCCTCAAGTCAGGACTTCACACAGGCTAAGCAAGCACTATGGATGCAGATGCACCCTCAAAATCTACCAGCACTGTGCCTACATTCACACCTGTGTGAGTCACCACACCCATGGCAAGGGTGCTCAACTGCTGACAGCTCACCTTCTGATGGCCACCTCCTGAGTAGCTCATTACTTGAGCGTGGTTTGTTCTGCTTTGTATTAGCCAGGCTGAAATTGAGCCCAGGTCCTCAGGCATGGTACGAAAGTGCTCTGTCTTGAGCTCTCTCCCCAATTCCTTACTTGTTCTTAATAAAACAACATGGCAGATGTAATGGGATGTGACTATCAAGGTTCACACATAAAATGACTGTGACCAACCTCCTGCTCTCTCCCTCCTCTGTTCTTCCTTCCTTCCTCTCTGTTTCATTCTGTCTTCCTCTCTAAATCTCTGACTATCTCTGGATTCTCCTTGAGGAGAGGCTGACTCTTTGCAGAGAAAAAGGTTAACAGACAGAGGAGACCTCAGATCTCCATCCTAACTGAGTTCCTGCCTGTTAGCAAGAGAGAGAGAGCCTGAGAACAGATTCTGCCACAGCAGTGTTTCCACTGAGACTGCAGCCTGGTCAGGAGAAACTATGGTGGATCCTGCAGCAGCACCTCCTGTATTCCTGACCCATAGAACCTGAGAGAACTGAAGTTTACATGTTGTACCTAAGTTTGCAGCCATGCAATCATCAGTGGTCACTGGTGCACTGGTGCAGATGTGAGGTTCTGCCCCCACCCTTGTTCCTCGCCAACTCCTCCCCTCCCTTATTCTCACCAGGCCTTCTGTTCTCCCTTCTCATCTCTTTTTTTTTTTTTTTTTTTTTTTTTTTTTTTTTTTTTGGTCTTTTTCATTTTTACCGGTACCAGGGATCAAACTCATGACTTCCTGCTTGCAAGGCAGGTGCTTATGCCGCTGAGCTAAATCCCCAGCCCCTCATCTCTTTCTTGACTAAAAAAAAAAAAAGACTTTGAATCTCTAAATGGTTGGTCCTATATTCTGCCACACAGACTCAACTCTGTACAGCATTAGGGCCTGCATGTCTCAGGTTTAGGCATCAGTTCCATCTCAGTGAGGCTTTTTAGATGCCCCCATGTAGTGACCTTGACCTCTGTGTGCCTTTGCTTTATTGGGATATAGCTCTGGGTCTTCTCTTCCACTACATTCTGCAGTGATTTGTCCCTCTCCTCCAGCCTTCCAGCTTCTGGGTGGCCAGTGACATATGGTCCTGTTCTGTGTTGGTGCCAGCCTAGCTCAGCCCAGGAATAAGGTGAGAATTTGAGGCATGTATATTGAATGAATCATATCACTTTTCCTTTGAGCTAACCACTGGGTGCCTGTGGAATCACTGTGTGTTCCTTTGTGTGTGTGTGTGTGTGTGTGTGTGTGTGTGTGTATGTATGTGTGCATGTGTGTATATCCCTTGGGATGCTGCTTGAAATCAGTCCCATATGTTTAGGCTCAGGTCCCAAGAGCCTGGGGGCCGCTTTTCTAATGCCTATGGGAGTGTGCTAAGAGGTTTTTCTCTTTTGGACTTCTCCCCCATCCTCTTTACTCTGCCCATGTCCTGTGACTTGGGCCTGGCATTGTCCCTCTCTGGACACTGGTTCTGAAATGTCCATTGGGAATGGAATAACACACATAGTCCTTTACTGTAGAGATTCTAGCATGCTTGGGTGTGAGACACTAGAGGGACACATGGGGTTCTCTTCACCTGGGCACTGTCCCTATCTACACATGCCTGTAATTTGATACCATCCCTACTAAGGCCATCATCATCCGGTTACCTCACATTGTCATTGTCACATGCAGTCTAGTGGGCAGGGCAAGGCCTGGACTTAGAACTCACCACTCAGTGTCACTGATGCCTTGCCCCAAGCCTGTGACACATTATAGGCCTACTTAGTTCAAAGACCATGGGAAAACTTTCTATCATCCATGGAATTCAGGAGCTACACCTTAACTCATACTGGGGCACCCACGTGCTCAGCTATTTCTTTGTGGGAAACCTAGTGGTTGCTGAATCAGTGATCTAAACACTCTGGCTGCCCAGCCCCCAAAGGCAGCACAGTACAGCCAGGACTTGGGGGAATAACTTCAGCCTGGAGCATTTATAGCTTGCAGCAACCAATCAGCTGGCCTCTGTGAAGGCTGCAGGGGTTTACACCATGACACAGCAGATCTGTGATTGAAGACCGCACCCCAGGCCTGAGGAGTCATGGAGAGCTCTTGGGTCCCCACCATCTACCCCAGCCTGGCCAGGAGCCTGGTGGATTCGAGTTCTGGGCTGGTTTTTACTACCTGGGACTTGATGCCTCTGCTGTTTCCAAGTGCTCATTTCTCCAGCTTGTTTGCCTCACTGACCATTATGTTTCTTTTCTTATGAACACAGCCCATTCTTAATTGGGCTGTGTTCATGTGTCTTGTTCTTTGACTGAACTACTGGTTAAGAACTAAAACTTATAGGTGGTGACATGCTTAGACTGACTTTCTGTAAATTTACTCTGTCCAGAGAAGAGGACATAGGCAGCCATATTCATGACATTGCATGGAGATAAACCACAGGGGAATTCAATGGACATGCTGCCTGTGACACTGCACTTTCTATACAGGGTTATAGATTTTCCTTGGAACACACAGTGCCTCACATTTTAATGGTTGTATTACAACTACAACACTTTACTTTTGTGATTGTTTTCATGTTAAGCACTCATAAATTAAAATTAATAATTTATCATTGGAAATATCTAAAGAATAAACATGGGTGTGACACTCCCATGATGCTGCTCTGTAACAAAAGAAAGTGTGTTAGTCTCTTTCATATGAAATGGATATGAAATGACCTACATGTAATTAAACATAGAGCGGTTTTGATGTGTATATGGCTATAAAGCCAGGAACATAATAAACAAAACAAAGAATCCTAAGAATTACAAAAAATTCCTGAATTCTTTTTCTATGCCCCGCCAAGAGTTCATGAATACATGCATGACAAATTAATGCAATCTGTCTGGATTTTCCCTTCTCAGACAAGGCGAGAATAAACAGTTACTTACAGCAGGGTAAGGCAGAGTAGAAACACAACTGCAGTGATGTGGAAAAGGTAGGAAAGGTAAATTACAAAGACATAGGAAGAGTGGTGGCCAGGTTATAGTAGGAAGGAAAATAAAAGAAAATATATTTGCGTAGTGAGTTGATGAAAATGTTCTGCAAGAGGACACTGATGAACGTTTAACAATATGGAGAATGCACTAAATCGTACCAAACTCATCAACTGAAACAAGAATAAATCTTAAATTTCATTTACAATAATTCTATCACTCGCATCCCAGGATAGAATAATAATAAATAGAATGATATGTAAATCTGGAAGAGAGGGGAATGGCAGGTGTGGGTCAAGAGCTGCCTACAGGTAGAGGTCAAGAGATGCCTCCTGCTGGGGAGCCACCAGGAGATCCAGCTCTGCAGCTGGTGAAGAAAGGAAAACATGTGCCTGCTCTTGCTGTGAGGCCACAGCTGGTGAGGGAGCTGTAGGTGGAGCTGGCATGAGCACTGCGGGTACAAATTCAGCATGCACTGGAATTGCCTCTGCAGTTGCAGGGGAAGGAAATATCACTGACTTTCCAGGGACTTCTCAGGGCCAAACCATCCCACTGCCTGTCAGAGGCAGCTGTGTGCATGAATACAGCCCAATGAAAGCCTCCCAGACTGCATCCCCACACTGACTGCTGAAGGGATCATGTTCCTGTGTCTCCCATCATCTGGGCACATTGCTGAGTTCCCTAGCACATTCCTCCTCTCAAAGCCACAACCCACATCCCAGGGCTCCTTACCCTGTGACTTAGGCACCAGGGACTTAGGAGGCTCAAGCTGGTCCATGAGAAGCTTAGCCTGGGAAGCCACCTTGGAGTTCAGCTCCAGTGAGGATTCAAGGACAGGAGATGCGGACCTGGAGCAAACAGGGAGGTAGCAAATCGAGAGGTCTGGCCTCACTTCTAACATTACTTTTACAGGTTATCTTAGGGAGAGGAACATGGGTTTCTAGCTCAGCAAGTTCAGTGTCTACTCCCACCGTCTCCCAACTACAGCGTGGCAGGGTGGGCCTTGGGGTCCCTGAGAGGCTGACAGAATGCTGTGTTGGAGGCAGCATTCTCTGTTGGAGAAACCTATCTTCTTAGTCCTGTGAGGTCTAATGACGGCTCTGTATATAGCTGTGATGGGAGCTATGGTACAGGACTCTGTCCCCCATGTTCTCTTCATTGCTGTTCAGCTCCTGCCTTAAAATGTGCCATTGGATGGGGACACAGCACATCTCAGTGATTTGTGCCTGTGTTTATCAACTTTGGGAGGCTGAATGTTTTCTGCACCTGTTGCCCACAGGTGGTGATTTCCTTTTGAATTATAAGACTTTCTCACTTCTCTCACAAAATGAACTGGTGAGACCTCTTTTACTCTGATAATTCAAACCCTGGGAAGGTGAAGCACTTTCATCACCAATCACAGCACTAAACAATGAACCAATCAAGATGCTAGGTTTAGCTGCCTCTTTGACTTCATGAGGCTTTGGTGGGGACACCCAGATACAAACAATAACACCCTCGAAAGTAAATCCTCTGAAGATGCCCATGCTCTGGACTAGAAGATAATTCCTTGCCTTAGTCCAGGGTTTATCTTATTTTATTTTAATAATTTATTTTTTAAATCTGTCACTGTGTAGTTCAGGCTGGCCTTCAATTCACTATGTAAATTAGGCTGACCTAGACCTTGGAATAATCCTCCTGCCTCAGCTTCCTAAGTGCCAGGATTACACGCATGTACAATCACACCCAGCTATTGTTTGTTAAGCTGTATTTATTGATTTACTTGAGATTACTCAATTCAATTACATTTGTTATACTTAAGTATACAAAAATGCTAATAAAGGTAATAAAATTCCAGCCCAATGTAAACAACTTAGCAACTTAGCAAGGCCCTGTCTGGCAATAAATTATGATAAAAGGACCAAGGCACTGGATTCAATCTTCAGCACAGCAAAATTAAATAAATCTATAAATAAACAGACTTTGTATAAAATAATCTATAAATAAACAATACTGCTTAGAAATAAATCTATAAAAACAAAATTGCTTGTCAGTAAATCTATAAGTAAATAAAGCTTTTGTGGATAGCTCAGATCAGAAGTGTTTTAAAGGCAATTTTATTTCATTATAATTGACATACAATGAACTAACAGGGTTAAATACAAAATTGGATGAAACTTGACATGGGTCAGAGATGTAGCTCTTTGGCAAAGTGCTCCCTGGTAATCACAGGGTACTGAATTTGGTCCCTGGTACCAAAAATAAACAAATCTGAAACTAAAAACACACAAACCTCTAGGAATCTTGGCATACATGAGCCCCTTGAAAATCATCACCAAAGTGGTGATGTATACGTCACCTTCACATTTTCCTTATGGTTCCTTATAATTGCTTCCTTCCATCCTAAGCAATGTGTCTGCTTTTTGTCTCTGGGAAACACTTTGTATTTTCTAGAGGTGACAGGTCTGTAACTACACAGGATGCAGTATACTAAGATGCTAAAAATTAAAATAATTGATTAAAAGATAATTAACAAAATAGTTACTTAAAAATATAGTTATTAGTAATATTGTCATGATGTACTAAGCTCATTACCCTAGTAACCAAGCACCAACCTCATAGTTATAAATTAACTGACTGCATAGTTCTGCTGTTCTGTAATGCGTCACCCCTCCCCCCACCTTAGTGACCTGTGTGCTATGTCAACATTTGTTCCCCTTGTAAGAGACAAATGATCTTGTGTCAACCATTATTCCCTTTATGAGAGACAAATGTTCCCAGAATTGGCAGCCCAAGGGCTATGAATTGGCTAACCACCCACTGTGAAATGACTCTTACCTCTGCAAAGGGGAACAAAGGCCCACCTTATTTCTGTTTCTCATCACTATGTACTTAATGATCAATGAGCTAATCATAAATGAACTATAAAAATCAGTCAAAACTCTGACTCAGTTGCAAAGCTTTGCAAATTCCATCTGCACTGTGTCGCTGGGCCAGCTAAAATAAAAGCGATTCTTTTAAAGAAGACATCCTGTGCCATTTGTCAGATTGGGGTCTTGCACGTTTTTCATCATGGGGCCCTGTTTTTTGAGTAGAGTACAACATTTGGGGGCACTCCAGGATTACATGGGGACCCTTCCCCACATTTTTTCACCAATCGATTGGCTTGAAACATCTGTAAGTATTTGGATCTTTTATTCTTTGTAATTTGAGTGCGCACCTTTGAAGTTGCAGAGAGCTTGGCTGGTTCCTTCTGCACCTGAGCGGGATGCCCTCCGGGACAGGGCTTCTAGGCCATTTGTGATTTTGGATTTTTTTTATCCATTTGGTTTTATGCTTGGCATATTTTTATGGTGGAGCCATTTGTTCATTTGAATCTGTTATCTCAGTACAAACATTTAGATTTCTTTTTTCTCTTAAACTACTGTTGCAGGTTCCATGCGGCTTATTGGACTTAAGGGTCATAATGAAAATTTATTTTCCTTTAGGTCACCGAACCATGGACAGAAAATCCTTTGTTTTTGTCTTTAATGTTGGTCTTGTCTTTTGTGGCGCCTTGTTTAATGTTTTAGTTGTCAACTGATTATGTACAACCTTGGCATGTCTTTAAAAGTATTTTTCTGGTTAAAATGTAAATATATAACAATAGATATATATTTACACACACACACACACACACATATATATATATATATATATATATATATATACATATATATATATGGCTTTTAAAATCATATTGGCATTACCAAATAAAGCCAGGTCATACTGTTATTGAGCCAGTTTAAAAAGTTACAGCTTTTAAAGTGTAACATTTTAAGATGGTAAAAAGACATAAAATGATTTAATATATTTTAGACTACTAAGAAAGTCACTTCAAGGATTTTGTTAAATTTTTTAATGTTGTCTAAAAAGCTAGAAAAAAGGTAATTGGTAATAAACAGAAACAAAAACAAATGTGTTCAGAATTTGACAGTATTGGATCAGTAAACCTTTACTGCAAAATGTTTCCATTAAAATGGGATTGTATTCTAAAAAGGGGAGGACTAACTAGAGCCCTTTGTCATCCCAAGTTTATATAATGATAAAAAGTCAGTGTTGACCATATATAAAATATATTTGCCTATGAAAATAAAAATTAAAAAGGACTGTAATTCTCAGTCCCATCCGGACTAGAAGCCATCAGCGTTCAGAATTCCTGTACTCCTCTTCCCCACCCCCCTTTTTCTAAGGACCCTCGGGGCCTTATTTCTCTTTTGAAATTTGTCTTCTCCATTCATCACCCCACTTGGGATGACTGCCAGCAGATTTTACAGGTTTTGTTTACAGTAAAAGAGAGAGAGAGAGAGAAGAAAAAAACCTTCATGTTGTGGGATAAAAAGCAGTGTGCATTCCAAATAAAGTGTCCTCTAATCCCAAATGCCAGAACCATGTTTTCCCTTTGTCCTGCCTCAATGGGACAACCAGAGGTAATAAGGCTCTCGTTCAGTATTGCCAGTTGTTCTCAGAAGCCTTTAAGGGCTGCCAGAAAATCCACCAATTTGTCCAAGGTAACAGAGGTGAGACAATTAGATGATGAGTCTTCCTCGGGGTTTCTAGAGAGATTGCCAGAGGCCTATTACATTTATACACCTGTAGATCTGGTAGCACCTAAAAAGGCAAGGGCCATTAATAATACTTTGTAACTGTCAGCACCTGATATTAAGCAAAAGTTGCAAAGAATTAAGAGATTTTAAAAAATGCCCCTCAGTTAGTTATTAGAGTTTTCTTTTTTTTTTTTTTATTTAAGAGGAAAAAGAGAAAAACACAAAACAAACCAAAGCGGCGTAAGGGTACAAGCAATACAGAACTACAAAACAACACAAAACAAAACAAAACAAAACAAAAAAACATAACAGTAAAAAATCACCTGCTAGTAGATTACACACTATCTTCTTGAAAATAGTTCCTCAAATCACAGTATCAAAGAACACAAGGTGGACATTCAAACAGGGAGACTGCAAACAGCTGTGTTCAATGTTCCAAAAACATTGATAAAGTCAGCTATTTAACACCTCCAAACACACTTGCTGTTATATCCGTTAGAGCTCTTTTTCTTTTTTTTTTCCAATCTCTTTTTTACAACAAAATTTACACATCTTGGATTTTATTACTCCTTAGTGCTTATTACTTTCTTTGGGGTGGGGGGAAGAATACAGTCAAATATGGCAAAACAAAGCTGTCAGTCAATACCAAGGATAGACATAGCACATGGTGTAGAACAGAGTACAAGTTTATCAACAATGGTTATCAACGTTGTCCCTTGTTTCCTTAAAAAGAATTGTCTATCTTATTAGATATTATAAAGTTGGACAAAACAGTAGAGAACAAGACCAATAAAACTTAGGCATTGTAAACATTACAGGACTTCCAAAGAAGACAATAGTCAAACCAGAATGGGTATCTTAGTGAATCTTATTGTCTTCAAAGTAGTTGCCTATGTCTTCAAACTTGATACTATCATATAGAATGGAACAGAGTCTAATCAGTCAAAACAAGATCGTGGGAGTACTACAGGACTTCAAAACAAGTTAATAGGAAATCGAAAAGAGTTACTATTTATATATCCTAATTTTTTTGAATTTTTTCTTTAATTAAGACAAACATAAGAAATGACTAAATAATTGTTTTTTGAAACAATAAGGGGGAGATTGAGATAAAACAGGACATAACAATATAACAATAGAGGTCACAGCATGACTGTTTCAACAACCTAGTACTTCACCACCTTATAACCTGACTTAATAGTAGTTACCATAGTGTCTTTTTCCTTGAAATATTTGGATAAAACTTCATATACTCTAGCTTCAAATATTTTCATATCAAGAAGCCCAGAATAAAGCCTTTCTAATTAATGAGTGAAAACTTTATAAGGCTTCAAGGCCACCTAATGGGGAATCATGATTACCACATATTTTTATATATTTGAATCATTATTTACATTAGGGAAACTATTCAGTATTCACACATGCGAGATTGATTTATTTCACTAATGAGTATGGTCTCAAGCTGTGCCCATTTATTGATAAATATCTCAATGTGATCCTTCTTTATACCTGAATAATACTCCATTGTATAGAAATACCACAACTTTTTTATCCATCCCTCAGTTGATGGGCACTTGGGTTGTTTCCAAGATCTGGCGATTACAAATTGTGCTGCTATAAACATAGGTGCACATATATCACTGTGGTATGATGCTTTCAGTTCTTCTGGGAATATGCCTAGAAGTGGAATAGCTGGAATAAATGGGATTTCCAGTCCCAACTTTTTGAGAAATTTCCAGACAGATCTCCACAAAGGCTGTACCAGTCTACATTCCCACCAGCAGTGCAGGACAGTTCCTTTTTCCCCACAGCCTCTCCAGCATTTGTTGTCGGTTTTCTTGATCCTGGCCATTCTTTCAGGAGTGAGATGGTATCTCAGTGTGGTTTTAATTTGCATTTCTCTAATGACCAATGATGATGAGCATTTTTTCATGTATTTATTTGCCATTTGCATTTCTTCATCTGAGAATTGCGTATTCATCTCAGATGCCCATTTTTGGATTGGATCTTTGAATTTCGGAGGTCTGAGTTTCTTTAATTCTTTATATGTTTTAGACAAGAGGCCCTTGTCTGAGAGAGAGTTCACTAAAATCTTTTCCCAGTTTGTGGGTTTTCTTTTCACTATGCTGGAGATTTCTTTTGACATGCAGAAACTTTTTAATAAGAAGTGGTCCCAGTTATTGATTCTGGGAAGTATTTCCCGTGCGGTTTGAGTCTTGTTCATGAATTCTTTACCTACTCCTACGTCTCCAAGGTTTCTACCTATTTTGTCTTCCAATAGATTTAGCGTTTCTGTTTTAATATTCAGATCTTTGACCCATTTAGATTTTAATTTAGTACATGGTGATAGACATGGGTCTAGCTTTAGTTTTCGGCAAATGGAGAGCCAGTTTTTCCAGCACCATTTATTAAAGAGACTGTCGTTCTTCCAGTGAAACTGCTTGGCTCCTTTATCAAAAATAAGGTGGTTGAGTGTGTTCGTAGTTGTGGTTGTATCTTCTAATCTATTCCACTGATCTTCAGCTCTATTTTGATTCCAATACCATGTTGATTTTACTACTGTTGCTTTGTAGTATAACTTCAAGTCAGGGATTGTGATGCCTCCTGCTTTGTCTTTGCTGCTTAGAATTGCCTTTGCGATTCTAGGTCTCTTCTGGTTCCAGATGAAATTTAGGAGTGATTTCTCTAGATCTATAAGGTATGTTGATGGTATTTCTATTGGGATTGCATTGAATCTGTATAACAGTTTTGGGAGAATGGCCATTTTCACAATGTTTGTTCTTCCTATCCATGAGCAAGGGATGTCTCCGTTTTCTGAGATCATCTTCAATTTCCTTTTTCAGTGTATTATAATTTTCACTGTATAAGTCTTTCACTTCTTTCGTAAGAGTAATTCCTAAATATTTCATTTTTTTGCTTGCTAATGTGAATAGTCCAGTTTCTCTTATTTCCCTCTCTGTAATTTTGTTGTTCGTGTATAGGAATGCTATTGATTTCTGAGTATTGATTTTGTATCCAGCCACATTACTGAATTTATTTATTGTATCTAAGAGTATTTCAATGCAGCTTAGGGGGTCTTCTATGTAGAGTATCATGTCACCTGCAACCAATGATAATTTAACTTCTTCTTTTCCTATCTTTACCCCTTTTATTTCTCTTTCTTGCCTAATTGCTCTGGCTAGTACTTCCAGTACTATATTAAATAGGAGTGGTGATAAAGGACATCCTTGTCTTGTACCCGATTTTAAAGTAAAGACTTTCAATTTTTGGCCATTTAGTATGATGCTGGCTGTTGGTTTGTCATAAATGACCTTTATTATATTGAGATAAAGACCATTTATTCCAATTTTCTGTAGAGTTCTTATCATGAATAAGTGTTGGACCTTATCGAAGGCTTTTTCTGCATCTATAGAGATGATCATGTGATTCTTATTTTTGGCTTTATTGATATGGTGGATTACATTTATTGATTTGCGTATGTTGAACCATCCTTGCATTCCTGGGATGAATCCCACTTGGTCATGGTGTATAATCTTCTTGATGATTTGCTGGATCCTATTTGCCAATATTTTATTGAGGATTTTTGCATCTGTGTTCATTAGGGAGATCGGTCTATAGTTCTCTTTTATAGTTGGGTCTTTCTCAGGTTTTGGTACTAGAGTAATATTTGCTTCCAGGAATGACTTAGGAAGGATTGCTTCCCTTTCAATTTCATTGAATAGTTTGAGGAGTGTCAGCATTAGGTCTTCTTTATATTTCTTGTAGAATTCTGCAGTGAATCCATCTGGGCCTGGGCTCTTCTTGGTGGGCAAGGACCCAATTACATTCTCAATTTCATTAGCAGAGATTGGGTTATTCAACAGTTTTATATCCTCTTGATCTAGCTTTGGTACTTCGTATGCTTCTAAGAATCTGTCTATTTCTTCTGTGTTATCAAACTTTTGAGAGTAGAGGTTTTCGAAATAGGTGTTGATGATCCTCTGTATTTCTATTGGGTCTGTAGTGATTTCTCCTTTTTCATTTCTTATTGCATGAATTTGAGCTTTTTCTTTCCTTTTTTTAATAAGGTTGGCTAGGGGCTTATCGATTTTATTTATTCTTTCAAAGAACCAACTCTTTGATTCGTTGATTCTTTGGATTGTTTTCTTAGTCTCTATTGCATTGATTTCTGCTCTGATTTTTATAATTTCCTGTCTTCTTTTGGCTTTGGGCTTGACTTGCTCTTCTTTTTCTAGCTGTTTGAGGTGTAGCATCAAGTTATTTATTTGTATTCGTTCTGTTTTCCTGATGTGGGAACTCAGTGCAATAAATTTTCCTCTCAGAACGGCTTTCATTGCATCCCACAGATTCCGGTAAGTTGTATCTGCATTTTCATTTTCTTTTAGGTATTGTTTAATTTGTTCTTTAATTTCTTCTGTGACCCACTGATTACTCAAGAGTGTGTTATTTAGTTTCATGTGTTTGCAGAATTTTTGCAGTATCCTTTGTCATTAATTTCTAATTTCAGAGCGCTATGATCCGATAATATGCAAGGGATGATTTCAACTCTTTTGCATTTGCTTAAATATGTTCTGTGAGCTAATATATGGTCTATTTTAGAAAATGATCCATGTACTGCTGAGAAGAATGTGTATTCTGATGTTGTTGGGTGGAACATTCTGTATATGTCTATCAAACCCATTTGTTCACAGATGTGATTCAGTTCTGTTATTTCTTTGCTCATTTTCTGTCTGGTTGATCTGTCCCTTGGTGTCAGTGGTGTATTAAGGTCTCCTGTTACAATTGTGTTACTGATAATTTGAGTTTTCATTTCTGTTAATAATTGTTTTATATAACTGGGTGCTCTGGAGTTTGGTGCGTATATATTTAAGATAGTTATCTCTTCCTCTTGGAGTTTTCCCCTTACGAGTATGTAGTGACCTTCTTTGTCCTTTATGGTCATTGTTGGTTTAAAGTTCACGTTGTCTGCAAACAGAATGGCTACTCCTGCCTTTTTTTGGATTCCTGCTGCATGAAGAATTGTTTTCCATCCTTTGACTTTCAGGCTGTGAGTATCTTTCTGGGTTAGATGGGTTTCCTATAAACAGCATAAGGTTGGATTTTGTTTCTTGATCCATTCTGCTAGTCTGTTTCTTTTGATTGGTGCATTGAGACCATTTACATTAATGGTTATTACTGTTAAATGCTGGTTAATTGTAGGAATGTTATCTCTCTGCTGTTGCCTCTTTATCTTTCTGTTCTGTTTAATTATGTGCTTTGCTTAGTGGTTTTTTCCTTTGTGTATCTAAACTGCCTTTCAATATTTTTTGCAGGGTTGGTTTGGTGTTCATGAAGTTCTTCAGCTGTTCTTTGTCATGGAAGTATCATATTGCACCATCTATTTTGAATGATAGTTTTGCAGGATATATCAGTCTTGGTTGGAAATCATTTTGCTTTAGGATCTGGAATACTTCACTCCATGCTCTTCTTGACTTTATCGTTTGTGCTGAGAAGTCTCCTGTGATTCTGATAGGTTTTCCTTTATAAGTGATGTGTCTTTTCTCTCTGACAGCTTTTAATAATCTCTTCTTGTGTTGGATTTCTGGGATGGTGATTATTATATGTCTGGGTGTAGTTTTATTTTGGTTATGACTGTTTGGAGTTCTATATGCTTCACTGATCCTGATGTCAGTTTCTGATCTCATGCTTGGGAAATTTTCAGCTATTACTTCTCTAAATATCCTCCTGACATCCTTCATGTTGTCTCCCTCTCTTTCATTAATCCCTATCATTCTTATGTTATTCTTCTTTGCATCGTCTTGCAGTTGTTGAATTGTTGTTTCCTGGTTCCTTGTTATTTTCAAAAGATCTTTCCTTTCCTGTTCACTAGCTGCAATCCTGTCTTCAAGGTCTGAAATTCTATCTTCACTTTCATTAAGGCGGTTTTTACAACTTTCAGTGGAGTTTTTTATTTCCTGTATATCTCTGTGCATCTGCATTATGTATTTTGTTTGTTTCTTATATTGCTCGTCTAGGGATTCTATCTTTTTGTTTAGTTCCTCCAATTTTTTATCTGTGTTTTCTTTAGATATATTTAGAATCTCTTTCATTTCTTTTATCATTTCTTCTTTTATCTGGGAGATTATTTCGAGTTTGAATTTCTTTAAAGCTTCCTGGAGTTGCTTGTCAATTTCAGTGGCTATTGTGTCCGATATATGAGGTGGATGGGATATATTTTCTTCTATATACATTGCTCCTAGGGTTTCTTGAGATGGGCTGGAGTTTGAGGTTGTAATTTGGTCTTTTGTTTTGTCATTTTCCTATATTTCTGTGTTTCAAGTGTTATTTGAAAGCTTCCTCAGGATCTGTTGAAAATCCCCTTCTATGTTTGGAGCTACTGAGACTCTGGCGCCGTGCTACCCCAAGCCATTAGGCCTATAGAACCAGTGGCCCTCCTCTGCCTGCTCAGAACTCCGCAGTTCCAGACAAGCTGGGCCTCAGGGACACTGTGCGCCCACCTGCCCCTTGGAAGCTCCACAGTTCTTCAATCGCAGCCGGGTTAGGGTACTCACCACAGGCCGCAGTGCTTCAGGAACCTGTGGACCCTCCCTGGTTGCAGAGATACCCACAGTCCCCCAGACACATGGAGACGCCGATGCAGGCACCCCAAATCTGCCCAGCTCCTCCTCTGCAGACCAATGGCCAGGCGCGGCAGCTAAACAGGCTGGGCTAGGCTGGTAGTGTGGGCCAGCCCACCTATCGGGAGCTCAGCAGGTCTCCAAATGAAGCCGGAATGGGGAGGCTGATGTGGAAGCCTCAAACCCACCTCTCCCCTTCACTGCACCTGGAAGCCTGAGGGAACTCCAGCAGTCTGGGCACAGATATCCAGAGTCCTCCAGACATGCAGAGAGGCCAGTGAGGGCACCCCAGATCTGCCCAGCTCCTCCTCTGCAGACCTATGGCCAGGCGCAGCAGCTAAACAGGTGGGGCTAGGCTGGTAGTGTGGGCCAGCCCACCTATCGGAAGCTCAGCAGGTCTCCAAATGAAGCCGGGAATGGGGAGGCTGATGTGGAAGCCTCAAACCCACCTCTCTCCTTCACTGCACCTGGAAGCCTGAGGGAACTCCAGCAGTCTGGGCGCATATATCCAGAGTCCTCCAGACACACAGAGAGACCAGTGAGGGCACCCCAGATCTGCCCAGCTCCTCCTCTGCAGACCTATGGCTAGGCGCGGCAGGTAAACAGGCTGGGCTAGGCTGGTAGTGTGGGCCAGCCCACCTATCGGGAGCTCAGCAGGTCTCCAAATGAAGCCGGAATGGGGAGACTGATGTGGAAGCCTCAAACCCACCTCTCTCCTTCACTGCACCTGGAAGCCTGAGGGAACTCCAGCAGTCTGGCCGCAGATATCCAGAGTCCTCCAGACACACAGAGAGACCAGTGAGGGCACCCCAGATCTGCCCAGCTCCTCCTCTGCAGACCTATGGCTAGGTGCGGCAGGTAAACAGGCTGGGCTAGGCTGGTAGTGTGGGCCAGCCCACCTATCGGGAGCTCAGCAGGTCTCCAAATGAAGCCGGAATGGGGAGACTGATGTGGAAGCCTCAAACCCACCTCTCTCCTTCACTGCACCTGGAAGCCTGAGGGAACTCCAGCAGTCTGGCCGCAGATATCCAGAGTCCTCCAGACACGCAGAGAGGCCAGTGAGGGCACCCCAGATCTGCCCAGCTCCTCCTCTGCAGTGTAAATTTTGTTGTAAAAAAGAGAGGGTTAGGTCACATATATCAAGTCACATATATCAAGGTAAGCAGGTCGTGGGAGCCACTGTCACAGACTCTCAGATTCTATGGGAACAAATCTTAGAGCTGAAAACATCAGCCCAATGGGCTGAACTCATTGCCCTCACTGAGGCCCTCAAGTTGTCAGACTGGTAGCGGATATGCATTTGCTACTGCCCATGTTCATGGGGCCATTTATCAGGAATGAGGTTCACTGACTTAAGGGGGCCAAAAGATAAAAATGCTCCCCAAGTTTTGGATTTGTTAGCTGCCATTTGGATGCCAAGGAATATGGCTATTAAATAATCTAACAGATGCAGCTCCCCAAAAAGCAGCCACAAAATCAGTGGGGATTGAGACAATCCCGGCATTGCTACTGATTCCACCCACTCTGTCGGAGCCCTTTTGCACTCAAAAAGACTTACATTTGGCAGCTCAACTCCAAGCAAAGTCTGATATCCCTGGGGGCTGGTACCAACTGCCTCATACTCAAGTCCTCCTCTGCGAGGCCTTGAGATAAAAACTCATCCAACAAGCTCATCAGTCCACTCACATGGGAGGATCAAAACTCGCTGCCCTTTTTGAGATCATTTCTTTATCCCTCAGTTATCGAAGCTTACTCAGTCTGTGACCCTTAGAGACCCTCAGTGCCAGTTGGTAAATCCTAAGCAACCACAACAAATGAAAACTACTTGAAATCATGGGACTATGCCTAAAAAACATTGAGAATCAGAGGTTACAAAAATAAAAATACCTGGACTTTAAGGGAATGAGTACTGGTAGGTAGCTTTTCCTAATAAGTCTTGAGTCAGCCCTGATAGCAGGTTTCCCAATTTGTCCTCCCTTTATCCATGGGGTCTGACAATGGCCCAGGTTTTATAGCCCAGATAACTGAAAAACTAACCCAAGCTTTGCAGATTGATTAAAAACTCCATTGTGCTTACTGGCCTTAAAGTTGAGGACAAATAAAAAGGATAAACCAGCCTTTAAAAATGGTAGTAACTAAGATGACATTCAAAACTGGTGAGAACTGGGTGAGTCTCCTTCCTTTTTCCCTCTTGCATGCACAATGTACCCCCTATGTTACAGTTGTTTCCTCTTTAATGTTCTATGTGGGAGAACTCCTCCTCTTATTCCTAAGATTTCTGAAAAAAAATTAGCTGATCTGGCTAATCAAGATCTTCCTAAGTTCCTCCAGGCCCTTCAACTAGCTCTGACTTCCACCCATCAGTTATTCCGAGAACAACAACCTCTGCCTACAGCCCATCTTGAGGATAAACGTCCTGCCATGAAACCTAGGACACTACTCATCAAGAGACATCACCGTGAGTCCCTCAAACCATGGTGAGAAGACCCTTACACAGTGGTCCTCAGCACTCTGACTGCCTTCAAAGTCACAAAAAAGCCTGCCTCAATTCATCATTGCCACCTCAAGCCAGTTCTGGCCTCTGACAACAATCAACCTACAGATAAGTGGACTGTTGTTCCCTCCAAGGATTCTTTAAAGCTTAAGATTGCCAAATGTATCTGATAATCTTGTTCTTAGGTGTTATTCCTTATGGAGACCCCAAGGAGATACCTTGTAACCCACTGTTTAAAACTTACAATTACTGACTATTTCACTGGTAAATTATTGGAAGCCAATGCTACTGTCTATAAGATAATTAAGATAAATTTATGTTCCCTATTAGATAACATCCCAGCAAAAATTAGACAAAAAATTATTGTTGGGGTTGCATGTCATGCTGCCTGATTGGTTGCTAATAGTGACTTACAGGGACCTATGTATTTAAAAAAAATTACAGTCCACTCGCTGGTATCTTTGTGCCCCAAAGCAATAGCCAGTCTCTGATTAAAGGTGTTCACAATCTGTAGAGAAGAAATATTTTTGTAGACATTGGGGTTGTAAATTTGTATCTCCTTGCCAGGGAAATAAATGGGGTCTTTAACTTTTTCCTCACTTTTGAGACCCAATCTTCTGTTCTCCTCCACTAGACTTCCTGCTCCTGAGACCTTTTTGCCCTCTGCGATTTCTGTGACATCTCTAGCCCCTTCTTGCCTCTGGACATTGCTTATGGCAAATCAACTTTTAATTCCTGTACAGATGACAACTTTGTTGGTGGTATGCTAAGCCCCTGCTCACACTGAACAATGTACAGTGTGCTCCAGGAATCTGTGTTTACTCTGCCTCCTTGCACACTTCCCCTAATGCTGCACTCTGTAATCCTACCTCTTCAGCTTTGATTTACACTTTTTCCTATCCTGCTAATCAACACCTTGTTGCTCCCAATGGAGCCTGGTTTGCCTGTTCTTCAAATATAACTCCTTGTTCCATGCATCACCTGTTTACCCAGTGCCCTGAGCTTTACATATTAGTCCGTATCTTTCCCCAAGTGTATTGGTACCCTAGAGATAATGGTAAGAGTCACTTGTTCCCTAGCTTTGACTTAAAGAGTCCAGTAAGAGCAAAAAAAAATTCTGCCTTATTACCTGTATTACTAAAAATTGAGATAACAAGGTCAATAGGTTTAAGAGTGTCCAGCCTAATAGTCAAAAGACCAAAATTATAGACACTTACATGTACTCATATACCAAGATTTAGCAGCCCTTAGTGACTCTGTCTCCAAATTAGACGATTCTTTAAGTTCACTGACTGAGATGGTCTTACAAAACTGGCGGGGTCTAGATCTCCTGTTCCTAAAGGAAGGAGGCTTTTGTCTGGCATTAGGAAAGAATTGTTGTTTGTATGCCAATCATTCTGGGGTTATCAGACAAAGTATGGCCAGCCTTATAGGGCAGCAACAGGATCAAGAACAAGCCAGACAAACTGAACAGAATTGGTTTGAGGGATGGTTTTCTCTATCTCCCTGGTTGACAACATTAATCATAGCAGCCTCCAGACCTCTGTTAATCTTACTTACTTGTTTAGCAATTGGACCTTGCACATAAACAGATTAGTAATGTTATACTAAGATGCTAAAAATTAAAATAATTGATTAAAAGATAATTAACAAAAATAGTTATTTAAACATATAGTTATTAGTAATATTGTCATTCTATACTGAGCTCAATACACTAGTAACCAAACACCAACCACATAGTTATAAATTAACTGACCACGTGGTTCTGCTGTGCTGTAATGCGTCATCCCCCCACCTTAGTGACCTGTGTGCTATGTCAACTTTTGTTCCCCTTGTTAGAGACAAATGATGCTGTGTCAACCACTGTTCCCTTTATGAGAGACAATTATTCCTGGAATTGGCAGACCAAGGGCTATGAATTGTCTAACCACCCACTGTGAAATGCCTCTGTCCTCAAGCAAAGGAGAACAAAGGCCCACCTTATTTCTGTTTCTCATCACTATGTACTTAATGATCAATGAGCTAATCATAAATGAACTATAAAAATCAGTCAAAACTCTAACTCAGTTGCAAAGCTTTGCAAATTCCATCTGCACTGTGTCGCTGGGCCAGCTAAAATAAAAGCACTTCTTTTAAAAAAGATGTCTTGCGCCATTTGTCATCTTGGAGTCTTGCCCCGTTTTTTCATCATGGTGCCCTGTTTTATTTGAGTAGAGTACAACAAAGAGCTGAGTGCCAATTAGTGACAAGGGAACTATGTGGCAAGGGGAACTTAGAGTGTTAAGTCCTTGGGTGTCCCTGCCTCACCAGAAGGAAATGTTTAATTGGATTAGGAATTTGGTTCCATTTCAGCAATAATTGTCACCCCCATGCTTGGCAATATGATCACTTTCAGAATTCAGAAATTATATGAGTCTGAATGAGTAGCAAGCTTGTCTTGGAGAACTGATGCTAGCTTTTATTTCATCCTTACTCTGTTGCAGACCATTACTATCATTTAAATGTAATGTCCTCACTTTACACGGTAACTATGATCCTTTTGTTTTCACATACTGGGTTTCTAGGTGGAAAATTAATAGAAACGAGTGAAAATCATTAAGATGAAGTCTGCTGCCTCTAACACAGACTTCCGACTCTCTGTTCTATTGTGTCCTGTCCTGGCCTGTACTCAGAATATTTTCTGACACCAGTGGATTTTTTATTCCTGGAGGATTGAACCTTAATCCTGAAAATATTTGCAGCCCATTATGGAAAGTGTCCACTGATCCTTGAAAGAAAGCAGGGGTAGCCATGAAATGGCAGGGATAAAGAAGAAATTTAGAGAAGACCTAACACCACCACTTCTCAAAATTTAATGAAATCGAATGGGAAATGGTACTTCTCAATTCATTCCTGGAAGCAAGCATTACCCTGATACCAAAACCAGAGAACAATCCAAAAAGGAAAGAGAATTACAGACCATTCTGCCTAGTGAAAATTGAAGCAATATCCTCAATAAGATACTGGCAAACAGACTGCAGAATATCATCGAGAAGATTGTACAACATGATCAAGTGAAATTATTCCCTGGGACGCAAGGGTGGTTCAACATACATAAATCCGTACATATAATACACCGTATTGAGAAATCCAAAAACAAAAATCATTTGATCATTTCAATAGATGCAGAAAAAGATTTTGACAAAGTCCATCACATATTCATAATAAAAAACCTACAAAAATCGGGAGAGATGATCTTTATCTCAATCTGATAAAAGCCTTTTATTACAAACCAACAGTCAACCTCATACTAAGTGGACAAAAACTGAAAGCTTGCACTCTAAAATTAGGAACAAAACAAGGATTTCTACTGCCTCCACTCTTATTCAATATAGTCCTGGAAACTAGCTGGAGCAATTAGACAAGAGAAAGAAATAAAAAGAATAAAGATAGGAAATGAAAATGTTAAACTATCATTATTTGCAGAATACATGATACTCTACTTAGAAGAACATAAAAATTCCACCAAAAGACTAATAGTTTAAGAAGAAAATTCAGTAATATAGCTGGTTACAAAGACAACACTCAACAATCACTAGATTTCATAAACAAGAATAAAAAACTCATGAAGAGAAATCAAGGAAACAATAACTTTTACAATAGCATCCAACAAAATGAAATACTTAGGAATCAATCTAACAAAGAATGTAAAGGACCTCTATACTGTAAACCACAGTACTCTCAAAAAGGAGATTGAAGACGATATTCTAAAATGAAGAGCTATCCCATAGTCTTGTGTAGGGAAATTCAATATAGTGAAAATGACCATACTTCCAAAGCTATTGTATAGATTCAGGGCAATCCCAATCAAAACCCGGTAGCATATCTCAAAGAATAACACAAAATTATTCAAAAATTCATCTGAAACCAGAAGAGACCTAGAGTAGCAAAGGTGATGCTGGGCAACAAAGGAAAGATAGGGTTCATCAAAATCCCTGACTTGAAATTATACTATAAAGGTATTGTGATTAAAAAAAAAATATGTGGTACTGACAACAAACAAAACAAACAAAACCAGACCCAAAGATCAAAGGAACAAATTAGAAGATGGAAAAACAACCCCAGACCACTAAACCATCTTATCTTTGACAAAGGTGCCAAACAAAGTAATAGGAAGAAAAGCAGCCTCTTTAATAAATGGTGCTGCAAAAACTGGCTCTATACGTTCTGAATATTATCTTTCAACGTGTATTAAGCTAAGATCAGAATAGATCAAAGATCTTATATTAAAACAGAAACATTAAATCTGCTGCAAGATAGAGTAAGTAAAGCTCTGGCAGACATTGATGTGAGAAAAGACGTTATGAAGAAAACTTGGATTGAACAGCAAAAATCAAAGACAATTAAGTGAGAATCTCACCCTGATGAAAAACTTTTTAACAGCAAGAGAAATCACTAACAGAGTGAAAAGACAACCCATAATGTGGGAGAAAATATTTGCCAACTCTTCCTCAGACAAAGTATTACTATTGAGAGCACGGAAAACTAAAAAATTTCAGTCTTCCCAGATTTAAAGACCCAATCCAAAAATGTGCATCTGAGGTGAAATACACAGTTCTCAGATGAAAAAATAGAAACAGCAAATAAATATGTGATAAAATGTTCTGCATCACTGGACATTAAACAATTGCAAATTAAATAACATGATATGTCACCTTGCCCCAGAAAAAAAAATGCCTACTGTTAAGAAATCAAGCAATAACGAATGCTGGAGAGGTTGTGGGGGAAAAAGGAATCCTTCTCCATTGTTAGTGGTAAGGCAACCACTGTGGAAATCAGTGTGGAGATTCCACACAGACTAGGTCTACAGGTCCCACTCAACTCAGCTATTCTCCTTCTGGGTATCTACTCAAAAGAATAAAAATCATCATACCACAATGATATATGTGCACCCACGTTTATAGCAGCACAGTTTGTGGTAGCCAGATCTTGGATGGAATGCAGGACCTCTAGCTTGCCAGGCAGGCGATTAAGCTAAATCCCTGGACCACTTTTTTACTTTTTAACTTTCAAATAAAATGCGTTTGGGAGAAAAAACAAGGACTGAGGCAAAGACTTTCAGTGCAAATACCCATCAGACGAGCTGAGGTCAACATTCCAGAAGACAGCCAGCTCCAGAGGCCTCCACCATCTTTCATTGGGTATCCACAGTTCCAGGGTGGGTTTTTTTTTCTGTAATTATTCTTGGTGGGGAAGGCAGGCAGGAGAGCAGGAGCCAATCAGTGATGAAGAGGCTGGCTGTAAAAACTGTCCAATCAGGCGGGCCAAGGTAGGCGGTCTCTTCCGGTGTCATGGCGTCAATTGCAAAGCCAGGGCAAAAAAGGGAACGTTACATGTTTGCTAGACCACTATTTTTTGCTTCTATTCACTGTGGACTGCTTAGAAAGAACCTGGGAGACCTCCAAACGACGCAATGGTGATGTTATGGGATAGGAGCAGATAAATGGGGTGGAATCAGGTTGGGACCAGTTAGAAGTGGTTTGAAGGGGCTGGGGTTTAGCTCAGCTGCATAAGTGCCTGCCATAAAAACAGGCAGTCATGAGTTCGATCCCCGGTACCAATAAAAAGGAAAAAGACCAAAAAAAAAAAAAAAAAGAATGAAAAAAAAAGAAACAAGTGGTGAGAAGCAGCTGTGCTATCTAGAACCTGTGTGCTTAGCCTCAGACCCTGAGGTCCATGAGTGCTAGCAGTGAGTCATCCTCTATCCCTTTTACTTCTCGCTGGGGCCAGGACAGTTCTGGGTCCCTAGAACGCTGTCACCACTGTGATACAACCAGGCCACAAGGCCATTTTTGAAATCGCCTGCTGGCCTTGCTCTTCCAACAGTCTGGGCCCAGGACGGGGCATGAGGAGACCCTGATTCCAATGTGGTTTCAAGCTGGATGCAGGTGTAATAAGCTAGGTCTCTGCTCTTATTCCTGTCAGCCACAGATCTGAAAGCCAGAAGTTTATAATTGTCTGTGCTGCAGGACCTCGTAGCCACAACTGCTCTCCTTAAAGTTATGCATTTATGTATTTTGTGATCACCTAAATTTATACTATGTTCTCACATTTCCAACCCCATGACAGGTGTTGGCAAAGATTATGAGAATTCAGAGATGTATACTGATATACTTCAGTGGAGGAAGGCTTTCCAAACACCTGGTGAACTCCTGTGTATGATAAATAACAGTGCAAAGAATTTCTGAGCATTCTTTATGTGACACATGTGCTCATAGACTATGTTTGTGAGAACAGCCATAGAGGTTTGAATTTTGAGAAAAATGAAGCAGATATAAAAGTGTCATCAAGGGCAGGGTAAAGTGTGCTTGCTAAGACAAATTCCAGAAAGGGCTGCCTGTTAAATTCTCTTTGAAAAATGCCTAAATTTAGTCATTTGCATGAACATATACACGTGATTTCCTTCTGAATGGAAAGGAATATGGGTGTCATCTCTGAATTAAGAGCTGATTTAATAGGTTGGTTGATCATATACATTGTTTAAATATGGAAATGCTCTGTAATGGACTTTACTAATTCGTGTAAAGAGATGCCCTAAATTGAAATTGTGCAGGGATATCAGTAGTTAAGGCATGAAGGGTTTTCTGCTTAGGGTGGATCACATGAGCATGGAAAGGATGTGGAAGTGAGGGGCAGGACATTGTGTGCAAATAGCAGTACATACAACAGAGAGGGTCTTCACTGAAAGTCAGGTAGTTCTTAGGGTAAGCATGAAGTTAAAGTTGAATTATGATACCTTCCTTGAGGTGAATAGCACAAGCTCTGGTAACAATCAGTATTCCACATCCCTGTCAACCCATGAATTCTGCGTTGTTCACTTGAGATCTAGGTTTGATTATCTTGAATTATGACCCAGTATCATGAAGGTGAAATTTGAATTTTTTTTGTACCAAGGATCGAACTCATGATCTCAAGCTTGCAAGTTAGGTTTTCATGCTGCTAGCTAAATACCCAGCTCTGAAACTGTTTTCTGTATGTTTTAGATGGTATCATCCTTGTTCCTCAGAAAATGTTGAATATTGTGGAATTTTTCTATATTGTATGGCTATAACTTTTTAAAGCAAACCAGAGGTGTCTTATGCAGTCACTTTTCAAGTTTCACATTTTCTGTGCGGTATCTCAGTGAGGGTTTCTCTATTTCAGACAGCTCTGTAACTTATGCTAGCCCCAAACTCAAGACAGTTCTCCTGCATCAGCCTCCCAAGATATATTTCTTATATCTGAATGGAAAGTGATCACTTATTGACACTGAGCTATAATTTGAAGCTTGCACCTGGTTTCATTGTTTATACGTTTTTTACATACAACCGTTTTCCATGAACATTTGAGTTATTATTTATGTACCATATTTGATGTTATTTATGTTTTGTTCTGTGAAACCAAATTCAAATATCAAAATGCTGCTTAAGTATATTAAGAACAAAGGACTCAGTGGCCTAATTGAGATTTGAAGAGATATCATAGGTCTTACATCAAAGTGATTGATGAGATATTTGTCTGCCTCTGTGCTTTAAGGATGCTGGTACTGCAGGCTCTCACTATGAGCTCTGCATTATAGACAATGCACAGCGACTCTTTTTTTTTTTTTTTTGTCTTTTTTTGAGAAGGGGTCTCACTATGCAGTTCAGGCTGGCCTTGAGCTCACTTTGCAGCCCAGGCTGGTCTCAAACTCGCAAGGATCCTCCCACCTCAGCCTCCTGAGTGCTGGGATTACAGGCTTGAGCCACCAAACCCAGCACACAGAGACTCTTGCAGTGACTCAGCAAAAGAATCAGTGCTCATATTTGGCTGTTACATTAGCTTTGAGTTTCATTATGGCATCAAATTTGCTGTCTCAAAATATGTGTATGTACAAGCAATTAATCCCCAAGATTTGGAATTAAGATATTAAGAAATCAGTCTCCATTCAGCTGTTATGTGGGTTTTATTTGTTTAGTTTAGTTTGTTTTATTAAGACAGGTTTTCTCTACGTACATTAGCTAGATTTGAACACTTTATGGAGTGCAGAATTGCCCTAAGCTCAAAGCAGCCATCCTGCATCAGCCTCTTGAGTCCTGGGATTACAGATATGTGTGGTTTTACCCTAGAAAATATTGAGGTTTGTAACTTAGCTGTGTTGTAGATTGGCATAATAGATGCCATCTTGAGCTTTGCATTTAACTAGTGCCCTGTATTTCACCCAGAAAAATGGAAAAGTCACTCAGGGTAGAAGACCCAGGAGAAAAGCAAAATGAGCTGTACCCAAAGAAAAAAATTAACCTGCTCAACAAAAGAAGCAGAATACAGTTGTCATCCAAAAATTATTATAAGATGCTAGCTAAATGATTTCCAGCAGGATCTTTTTGTGATTCTATCTTTTAAAGTATCTGTAACTTTCCAGTTCAGAGCCTCTTCTTTAGATCCTGAAATGGGGATGGGGTTTTTTTATACAACTCGTCCTGAGACCAGCTAATGAAATTCCATATTTCCCAATTGGTTTGCTTGTCTTCCTATATTGTTGTTCACAAACTCAACTCAAGCTGCAGAAACCTTTACTGACACAAGCAAACAACAGGATTAAATGACATTGCCACTGAAATGAAAGAATAATAGTGAAAAGGAGAGGAGAAAAAAGACAACTGCCATGTGTTATAATGCCCACCTCTTTTCCCTAGTGATGAAGAGACTGAAACAGGAGAATGGCCATGTATTCAAAGACAGGCTAACCTACATAGTGAGTAGGCTGGCCAGAACTCCTAAGTGAGACTATGTCTTTAAATCAAAAAACTAAAATGAAAAACATAAACAACCAAGGTGACAGAAATACTATTAAAAAATTATAGAGCTGAGTGAAAGTTGACTTATGCAAAATGGAATTTATTGAATGATGCTGCAGAAGAAGGAAGGCTATGTAGTGGCATCCAGGAGGCTGTGACAAAAACAGATTTAGGAATGGGACCTACTGTGCTACAGCACAACAATGACCTCCTTCCTCCAATACATTTGCAGTTCACTAGAATGAGGACTTTTAAAAGCGCATGGAAATGTTAAATTCATGGCAAACAAGCAGCTTGAAATCCAGGCTTTGGAACATGGCCTTTAGCAGAATTTCATAATTAAATTGAAATAAGAAAAATATAATCCTGCCCTGTTTGATGTCAAATGAACCTAGTTTAATGGCTCACAACATTGAGAAAGGAAGTCACAAACCAAAAGAAGTTCAAAAATTTTCTTAGAAAAAAAGAGAGAAGAATAGCCTTGAATTTTCAGGAGTGGTCTTCAGTATTTTGGCCACAGACCTATTGTCAGGGGTCATTTATACAGGAAAGCCACAATGTGGGTACAGTGTGTGTCTCAGACTACATTCAACCTATAAACTTATAGCTGCTTAACTAATATTACTCATGAGGAGAACAAGTCAGCCAGAAAAGGTATGTGGGAAGAACCAAGGCATTTTGTGGGAACAATAGTCCAGTTGTTCTGGTCATTGATTATGGTAATTGATGCCTAGCAGGACTTCCTGGAGGAGGTGGTGGTAACTGTAGTACATTTCAAGCTGTTGCTTTTCTCTTCAGGAGCATGTAGACCTGGTCACTGCATCTTCATCTTCAGTTCTGGCTTTCTTCAGCTGTGCCTGTTGCAGTGATTGTTGTATTTAGTTTTCTGCATTGACTCTTGAAGGTTCCAGTTTCCCTCTGATTGTATATCGATTTCTGTCTACATTGACATCCTTTGCTAAAATCACAATAGTATTTGAATGGATAAAGTGATGATTATACATTTAAAATATTCATTAATACAGGCCAGGGCTTTAAGCTCAGCAGGCAGAAATGTCTGCCTGGAAAGTGCTAGGTTGTAACTTTGATCCCTGGTACCTATAAAAAAAAGTAATTTAAACTGCAAGGCAAGAAAATCATTTCATGTGTGAAAATGTAAGTTTACAAAATTTATAACTATGTCAATGGCAAATTAAACATTGTTAATAGTCATATTTAGTATCTAAAGTTGTTGGTTCTGGGGATTGAGGTCAGTGATAAAAGAAGCTGCCTGGAGAGCACTAGGCCATGAGTTCAATCCCTCATACAAAAAAAAAAAACTTGCAGTTGTCAGTGATGCAGTGCTATGAGCACATTTACTGAAACTGATACTTGTTAATTAATAGGCTTCATGTTTCCTTTGTGGTCTATGAAATACCTGCAGATAACATGGCAATTACAGTAAATGATGTACTGTGCCCTACAGGATTGCTATTTTCTGAGTTGTTTTTATTTTTTGTTTTCCCACATACTTGAAAGTTGAAAATGTTGGCTGATGCTAGCTAGAAAAACTGTGATAATCATTTTATTCAATTTAGTGATATATTTCCCTATATTCATTAAGAACATTTTATTTGCTCCAATTACCCCAAGTCAAACTGATAAACAATTCTTAAAGTTACAGGCAGCTGAGTTAGTTAGAAATACAGGCAACCATACCATGATATAGTGGAATGAAATTCCTGAACTTCTATGTCTGGTATGAATTTGTGTTCTCTAAAGTGCAAGAATGAATTTTAAGAACAACAGAGTTGAAGAGCAGAATATATTTATTGAGAGATAGAAAGTGAAAGTATTTTGCTCTAAATAGGATTTTTTCGAATTGGGAGGTGGAACCAGGGGACTTTTACCTTGAAGTCACTTTCCTCTCCCCTATTCAACCTACCTGTGGCCAGAAAAGAATCTCAATCAGCTACTTGCATATCAGCAATGCCACCTTTAATTAAGCACCACCCACGCCACAAACTATATGTATGCCACCCACATATTTCCAGAGAAAAAGCCAGACCCCCAGTGGTCATGGGGTTCTCCCCATATTCTTAGAATAAAGGCCATTTTGACTTTGTATTCTCTTCTTTACTACACCAAAAATCCTATCTGAAAGCTTCTATCTGAGAAAAACAGGAGGGATTCTGAGCCTCTAGTAAAAGACTCTGTCTTTTCTAGAGACCTTATAGAATAAAATCATGTGATGAGATAGGTTTAAAGTGGGTTAGGTTACTGAGACTACCAAGGAGGTAAATTAGCACAATAGAGAAGCAAAATATAAGAAATGTAAAAGTGGCCTTTTATTTATAGAATTTGGAGAGGAGCTCACAGCTACCAAGGGTTTGGCTCCCCACCCTCCCCCGAATGACTATGGGGTTATAGGGTATATGTGACTTTTGACTGGATGTGGTGCTTGGAGGGGACATTGATGTCATGCTAGGAGCTGATGGGAATTTTCTTTAGGCCCCTGGGAAAGAAAGAGGAAGTTGTATTCAAGGAGAAAAGAGGAAGTGGCCATATGAGTAAGCATCCCTGATTTCTCATTCTTCCACCTTGAACTACAACCATGAAGTCCTGTAAGTGTTTGAAGGTCAAAGCTCTTTCAAGTACATCCTTCGGTTTGAATGAAGAAATCAAAACAAGAATTTTTGCTATCTGTCTTCCTCCATGGCTGTTGGTAAACCATTCATAAGAAATATTTTGAGTCATTTCCTTAATGCATGGTCCATACCATAACCAAAATTACAGATCAGTTCAGTTTCAGAAAAAGAAGCAGCACTTAAAGGCAGGGTTAAAGCCTTCAATGCAAGTATCCATGGCATGGTGAGATCAACAATGTGTGATACAAACTACTACTGATTTCTCTGACTTCAAGAAAAAGTTTATACTAATATTGTTATCCTGGAATGAATCTCCCGGTCTACAATGTCTGATATTAGGATTTTGTCCTGTAAAGTCAAAAATGAATTTTAGGAACAACAGAGATTAAGAGAAGAATATACTTATTCAGAGAAAAAAGGTGCTTGACAGAGAGAAGGTATCCTGAGCAGGTTGCCAAAGACTGTCCATTCTAGGGACCTTTATAGAGTAAAATCATGTGGTGAAGTGAGTTTAAGGTGGGGAAAACTAGGAACTCACAATGCAGATGGGCATAAGGTGGCACAGAGTTATGGTAGCCAATAAGATTATAAGTTCAGGTAAAGTTGATTTAATTGGGAACAAAGGGGGAAGGGAGTCACATAGAAAGCAGGCATTCTTAGGCAGCTGTGTGTCTTCCCTTAGGGGTTTGGGAGGGTGACTCCTGAGTTCCTCAGGATGATAGGAACTATTTAGAATGTCAGTCTTTAGGATAAGGATACATTTCTTTAAATGGTGACTCCTGACTTCCTCAGAGTGCTAGGGAACTATTTAGAATATCAATCCTTAGGATATGGATGAATTTGCTTATCATTTATCTTGAGCCTTGGCCCATAGCATGAGGTGTCAGTCTTCTCCATAGTTGCAAGGTATCTGGTCTCCTGCATGGGATCCTTGGGGGACCTAGCCATGTCTCATGCCAATAGTATTTAAATAACTCAGGACCGGCACTGTTTAGAAAATTCATTACAGATGTCTTGTGCTCTGGGTGAATGTTCTGGGGATAACAGTGTGCAATGTATATACCATTGTTGCCCCCTGATTGACATGTTTTGGAATTTAATTTTAGTTGATGTGTTCTTTTTTCCTTGAAATCAAATGGATTTGAAAATTAAAAGCCTGAGGAAAGCTCTTCAGTACAGATACTCCTCTGTCGAGCTGAGATCACCACTGTAGAAGAATGGCAGCTCCAGAAGTCTCTGCAATGCAGTCTGTTATTTGGGATCCTCTCTTGCAGGGAGGGGCTCCTTTCCCTGTTTATTTTTGACTCAGAAGGACGACAGTAGAGCAGGAGTCAATCAGTGATGAAGGGGCAGGCTATATGAACTGTCCAATCAGGTGGGACACTGCTGGCTGTGACTTCTGTCTGTTCTGGTGTCTCAGCATGATTTACCTGTTCTGAGTACAACAGTGGTAGCAAAATGCTTGCTGGATCTCATTTAGTACTTTTGATGTCCTGTGGCCTGCTTGGCAAAGAACCTGAGAGATCCTGTAGCCATGGAATGGTGAGGTTGTGGATAGGCGCCCAGAAATAGCGTGGATTGGGCAAAACAGGTTACAAGTGTTTAGGAGTAATTCCAGTGTCTGGAGCCTCAGGTATTTAGTTAGCTTCAGCTCCTGAGGTTCTCCAGCTTTGGCCATGGTTCATTCACTATCCCTTTTGCCTCTTGCTGTTGGCAAGGGTAATTTGGGGTCCCCAGAACCCTGGCTTCACTATTTCAGCAGCAGACTCAAGAATCATCTTTGAAATTCACTGCTAGCCTGGTAAGTCCACTATCTTAGTCATTGGGCGGAGCTTGGGAAGACCCTGACTATGATGCTTTTGTAGTTTGTAGAGCACTAATGAGCTAGGTCTATGCCCTCTTTCTGCAGAGGAGCAGATCTGGAATGTCCAGAGTTTATTAATGTCTATAATGCCGGGCCTCATAGCCACAATGGCTCAACTTAAACTTGGGCTTCTTTGTATTTATAGTGATCTCCTAAATTTATAGTATGTTCTCCTATTTCCATCCTCATGACAGGTAGTGACAAAGGTCCTGAGAATTCAGAGACATGTAGTACTGTGGCTCAGCGGAGAAAGGCTTCTGAAACAACTGGTGAACTCCTGTGTATTATACAGATCAGTGCAAAATAATTTCTGATCATACTTAATTATTTAGGTGGCACAGACTAGGTTTGTGAGAATAGCCATAGAGTTTTGAATTCTGAGAAATATGAAGCAAATATGAAAGTGTTATCAAGGACGGGGTAAAAATTTGTGAAGGACAAATTCCAGAAAGGGCTACCTGTTAAATTCTCATCGAAAAATTCCAAAATTTACGCATTTGCATGGAAATATACATGTGATATCCTTCCGAATGTAAAGGAATAGGGGTGTCTCCTCTGAATTAAGAGCTGATTTAGTAGCTTGGTTGTTAATAGACAATTTAAATATGGAAATTCTGTACAATGGACTTATCTAAGTAGTGTAAATGAGAAGCCCTAAATAGAAATTTTGCAGTGATATTGTAGTTAGGCATGAAGGGTTTCCTGCTTAGGATGGATCAGAGAAGTGTGGAAAAGATGTGGAAGTGGCTGACAGGATACAGGCAGCAAATAGCAGGACATACAACAGAGAGCGTCTTCACTGAAAGTCAGGTAGTTCTTAGAGTAAGTATGAAGTAAAGTTGGGTTCTGATTGCTTCACTGAGGTGATCAACACTAGCTCTGGCAACAAACAATCAGTATTCCACATCCCTGTCAACCCATAATTTTTGTGTTCCATACTTGAGATCTAATTTGATTATCTCTAATTATGCCTCAGTGTCATGAAGCTGAAATTTTCAATTTTTTTGTTCCAAGGATCAAACGCATGACCTATGCTTTCCAGGCAGGTGTTCATGCCACTGAGCTAAATACGCAACTATGAAAATGTTTTCTGTGTAGTAAGGATGATACCCACATTGTTTCTGAGAAAGTGTTGAATATTGTTGGAATTTTTCTGTATTGTATGGCTATAATTTTTTTTTAAAAGAAACCAAAGGTGTCTTATGCAGTCTCTTTTTAAGTTTCACTTTGTCTGTTTGGTGTCTCAATCAGGGTTTGTCTATTTTAGACAGCTCTGTAACTTAGGCTAGCCCCAAATTCAAGGAAGAAATCCTTCACCAGCCTCCCAAGATATATTTCTTATATTTGAATTGAAAGTGATCACTTGGTGACAGTGAGGTATAATTTACAGCTTGGGCCTGGTTTCATTTTATATACATATTTTTAAAATACAGCTGTTTTCCACTAACACTTGAGTTATTATTTATATACAATATTTGATGTTATTTATTTTTTGTTCTATGAAACTAAATTCATGTTTCAAAATGCTGCTTAAGTATATTAAGAACAAAGTACTCATTGGCCTAAATGAGATTTGAACAGACATCATCTGTAGTCTATCAAAGTGATTACTGAGATTTTTTATTTAATTTTGAAATTGGTAAAATAGAACAGAACAAGGCAGCATAAGGTCAACTAAGATCACACAATGAAATTGGTACACAACTTCACAACAGGTTACTGGGATAACAGTAATAGGTATCACAGTATATTTTGTTATCTTTGTCATAGTTCTTTAATCACATATGTCAAAATGAGATGAAATACAGAACATTATAGAACTTATCAAAACAGAATATTCAATTGAGCAGTACCATTAATCAGAATAGAGTGAAACAATAATAAAAACATTTTCCTTCAAAGAGATAGTAGAAGGAAGTCCCCCTTATTTGCTATGTTCAACTTCCCATGAGATGCTCAGAATTCTGGTTCCTATTTGCTAATGTGGGGTGACAGGAGAAGAGGGGTAGGGAAGTGGGATGTTTGATTCTAGGTGGTGCATCAGTAGGTTTGGGGTTGCTTACTAGGGAGGCAAGCTGGTTGTTTGGTTTCACAGCGCCCTAAGTTCCAACATAGAACGGATCTTAGGAGCTGCTGCTGGTTATCCCCCTGGAAGGGCTGCATTTTTCCAGACTGCCACCGCTGACCGGGGAGGGGAGGTGCTTGCTTGGCTTCCCAGGCAATTGATGAGACATTTATCTGCCTCTGTGCTTTGTGGTTGCTGGTCCTGCAGGCTTCTCACTGTGAGCTCTGCTTCAGAGAAAGTGCACAGGGAATCTTGCCATGACTCAGCACAAGAATCAGTGCTCCTATTTGGCTGTTACATTAGCAGTGAGTTGCAATCTAGCATCAAATTTGCTGTCTTCAAAAATGTGTATAAACACAAAATTAATGACCAAGACATGGATTTAAATTTGAACAAATCAGTTTTCATTCAGCTGTTTTGTTTGGATTTATTTGTTTAGTTTAGTTTTGTTTTATTGAGACAAGCTTTCTGTATGTATATCAGGTGGATTTGAACACCCTGTGGAGCCTAGAATTGCCCTGACCTCACTGATGCGTTCCTCTCTCTGCCTTTTGAGTGCTGGGTTTATAGATATGCACCACCACACTTTGCTTTTGATTCAGATTTGTAGGAGAGAATTTAAGATATCCCAAACCTGGGGTCTCAACCTTCCTTTGAGAAATATATGTATGATCCTTTAGGAGGCAGTGACCTTTGAGGATGTGGTTGTGAACTTCAGCAATGAGGAGTGGATTTTGCTGAGTCCATCCCAAAAGAACCTCTACAGAGATGTGATGGGTGAAATCTTTAGGAACATGGCTGCAATAGGTAAGGATGAAACCTTTTTGGCACTCATGCTGTCAGAATATTGTTTGTTGCTCATTAGTGCTGTTTCATTAAAAAGAATATGAAAATATTTTTAAAAATATCTCAGACCTGGACACATTATATCATAAATCTAAACAAAATCTATTAATTTGTATGAATTACTCAACTGAGTCCTGGTATTTCTATGTCTACAATTCAGGAGGACTTGGGGACATCAAGGAAGCTGAAAAAGAAGGCAAAATGTACTGGAGATACTTAAGGTAATTCACACTCACAAGGAGAGGAATGTTCCTGAGTAATTAGTGAGTCAGCAGAAAAGTGACCACCAAAGTAATGAGGCACCATTCAATTTAATGTCAGTAATATTCTCCAAAGATGTATAAGCTAGTGTATATATGAGGGAATTAAATCATGAAAATGTATGACATTGCATATAGTTGTATACGAAAGGCATACACTTTGAGTTATGACATTCTCCCTTCAGTTTTTCTACCCATATATACATGTGAATACAACACATTCATTATCTAATAATTGCTAAGATTGCAATAGAATTTGAAATAAAACTGAGTGCTCATGTTTCCAAGCCAAGCTCTAGACAATCGTCGATTCTGACTAATATTCTTAGTAGGCAGTTGGAATGTTAGTGCACTCATTTTGAATATCAGTATGCAGTTGTCTCTACAAATTGATCCCCTCATACTTGTCCTGAATATTTTCAAAATGACAAAATCTGCATAAAATACTGATACATGCTCATTCATATACAAAGCAGATCATGTTATAACAGATCAGGCCTTGAAGCTTATCTATCTATCACTGGATTTGTAGAGAAGGTAATGTTAATAGACTCTCTGTGATTGTGCATTCTTGTAAACCCAGCACAGTAGGAATCAGATTTTGCAGAATGGCAATTTCAAGTTCAAACTTCACAGCTTAATGATCTATGAAAATCTCTTAAAATAGATTTTTAAAAAGCTATAGATTTATGCTAAGACCTGTTCTTCATTCCCAGCCCAGAATGGAAAACAATGTGTTATGTAATGTCAAAAAATAAATAATATAATGTCACTTGCCATAAGAATTAGATGGGTCTTTCAACCATCAATTCAGTGAAATAGCTCAGCTATAAAACCTAAAAGGTCACTGGCTTTCTTTTAGATGAGAAACCAAAATACAAAATGTGTAAAGAAATGAAACAGGGTTGTTAGAGAAAAGTAAGACTGACCATATGGAAAAGGGGACTACAGGTTAAGGACAGAAGGGAGATTGTGATGGGGAAACATATGAGAATAATCTGCATGTGATACATATATGTACCCATGCCCAAAGTGAAGCTAAAGATTACGCATTTCAAAGTACCAACTTTTAAGATTTCCAAATGTGTACCAGTCTTTTGGTTGTTTTCAACATATCTTACAAGGCCTTTCTGTTGCTTCATGGTCAGAATTTCTTAGCAGGCATTAAAAACAGAACTTGATATTAATGCAGTCATTAAATGGAGACCAATTTCACTGTGAATTTTTCTTTTTTTAAATTTAATATAAGGAAAGATTAAATAAGATAAAATAAGTATAAATAATACTGCTTTCAAAGTGAAAAAAACAATAAGAAATTGCAAGATGATGATTACAAATGCTGATCATAGAAATAGTTATGAAATACAAAAGTGAAACATATGAATTGGGGATTCAAACAGTGAGACTGCAAACAGTTTTGTTCAACTCTCCAAGAAAAGCTTATTAATATGGTTATAAATCCTATATGTGATTTTGTCTTTACAGAAATGACAAGCTAGGGAAATCTTATGTATATACATCTTGGAAGCAGTGTAAAGAAGTATTCCTTTGTACTGCAGAAGGTAATGTGAATGTGAAAGAAACAGAAACACACCACGATGTTCAGATCCATGAAAAATATTGCAGTGGAGGGAAACCCTATGTATGTCAGCAGTGTGGAAAAGGTTTCACCAAATCTGGACATTGTAAGCAACATGAAAGAATTCACACTGGAGAGAAACCATATGTATGTAAGCAATGTGGGAAAGCTTTTACCAGACTTGATTGTTGTAAGCAACATGAAAGAATTCACACTGGAGAGAAACCCTATGTATGTAAGCAATGTGGGAAAGCTTTTAAAACACGGGGAGCTTGTAAGGATCATGAAAGAATTCACACTCAAGAGAAACCCTATGTATGTAAGGAATGTGGGAAAGCTTTTAAAACACAGGGAGATTGTAAGAAACATGAAAGAATTCACACTGAAGAGAAACCCTATGTATGTAAGCAATGTGGGAAAGCTTTTACCAGACCTGATTGTTGTAAGCAACATGAAAGAATTCACACTGGAGAGAAACCCTATGTATGTAAGCAATGTGGGAAAGCTTTTACCAGACCTGATTGTTGTAAGCAACATG
This sequence comes from Cavia porcellus, assembly GCF_034190915.1. Taxonomy (NCBI): domain Eukaryota; kingdom Metazoa; phylum Chordata; class Mammalia; order Rodentia; family Caviidae; genus Cavia; species Cavia porcellus. Next base: position 10,537,931 of record NW_026947515.1, read on the forward strand.
AAAGAATTCACACTCGAGAGAAACCCTATGTATGTAAGGAATGTGGGAAAGCTTTTAAAACACAGGGAGCTTGTAAGAATCATGAAAGAATTCACACTGGAGAGAAACCCTATGTATGTAAGGAATGTGGGAAAGCTTTTACCATACCTGGATGTTGTAAGAAACATGAAAGAATTCACACTGGAGAGAAACCTTATGTATGTAAGCAATGTGGGAAAGCTTTTAAAACACAGGGAGATTGTAAGAAACATGAAAGAATTCACACTGGAGAGAAACCATATGTATGTAAGCAATGTGGGAAAGCTTTTAACACATGGGGATACTGTAAGAAACATGAAAGAATTCACACTGGAGAGAAACCATATGTATGTAAGCAATGTGGCAAGGCTTTTAACACACATGCAAGTTATAAGGTTCATGAAAGAATTCACACTGGAGAGAAACCCTATGTATGTAAGGAATGTGGGAAAGCTTTTACCAGACCTGGATGTTGTAAGGAACATGAAAGAATTCACACTGGAGAGAAACCCTATGTATGTAAGGAATGTGGGAAAGCTTTTACCAGACCTGATTGTTGTAAGCAACATGAAAGAATTCACACTGGAGAAAAACCCTATGTATGTAAGCAATGTGGGAAAGCTTTTACCAGACCTGGACATTGTAAGGAACATGAAAGAATTCACACTGGAGAGAAACCATATGTGTGTAAGCAATGTGGGAAAGCTTTTAAAACACAGGGAGATTGTAAGAAACATGAAAGTTCACATTCAATATAAAACCAGTGTATATAGGCATCATAAGAATGGTTTCAGCACATGTACATATTGCATAATGCATGAAAATCTTCACACTGGGCAGAAAACTTACATATGTAAGGAATGTGGAAAAGGTTTCAGCAGAAATGCTCATTGTACAATACATTATAAAATTTACATGGTTGAGAAACCCTGTGTGTATGTGAAGAATGTGGGAAAGCTTTCACCACACATGGATTTTGTAAAATACATCTATGACTTCACACTGGTGAGAAAGCCTATGTATATAACAATGTGGCAAAGCTTTTACTGCATATAGTCATTGCAAAACACGTGAAAGAATTCACACTGGGAAGAACCACTGGCTATGTAAGCAAGTGGAGACACTTTCACCAGCCAGATTGTAAGTGAAATACATGAAAAAACTCACACAAGATACATCCTATGTGTTATGGGAATACTCTCAGCATGCTTGATCATTGTTACATATCTGAAATAGTTCACTAGGCAGAGATGATATGTGGATTAACTATGTGAGAAATATAGCCATCTTTCTTGTTAAATACATAGAAAAAGCATCACTGTTCAGACAGTTTAGATCTAAGTTTACTTTAAAAACCCCAAGGAGACCTGAAGAAATAATCAATACAGAAATTAGATGTCAATATTTCTTCACAAATATTCCAGAAATGACAAATCTGAGGTGGGGCTCTCCTTAGGTGCACATATTGCATTTGGTTTTCAGTTAAACACTTGTACCTCTCTAGATTTTTTAATCTAGTTGTTTTTGTGCTTCAACATGGCATCTTGTAACTAAACATCCTAAACTGAAATGGGCTTTTCACTTTCAAGTATGGATAGTGCCTCCGTACTTAATATTTTGTCTTTAAAACTTAAATTTTGTATTTTTATGGTGAATTTTAATGTTGTTTATTTAAAGAGGAAAAAAGTGTAGGAATAATAAAGAATTTCAGAAAAATAAACAATAAGAAATCACTAGTTGATTAGTATCATATTGTCATCTTAGAAGTAGTTGTTCAAGTTACAAATTTAAAGCATACAAACTGATATTCAAATAATGACACTGTCATGGTTCACCTCAATGATCCACCAAAAAGTTATTACTAGGCCTATCCGTCCTACACACTTTTTTTTTTCTTAAAGAGGGTAAGATTAAACATAGCGAAACAGAGCAAAACAGTTCATAAGAAAACAAGTTAAGGAAACACAGATTTCAAAGCAAGCCCACTGGAAATGTTCACTGTCTATCTTACTGTCTCTAGTTTTCTTCCAAATAGTTGTTCCCATCCTCACACACATTGAATATATACTGAAGATTATAGAACTAATCAAGCTTGCTTTTTCGATCTTCAACACTGATTTTGGCGAAGTCGATAATGACTAACATAATGTCTCTCATTGTCTTTGTAGTAGCTGCCTTTATCTTTATATATGCTGAAAGGGAACATAAGAGACTAGACTAATATCACTCTGAACAGTGAATAATAATATCCTGAGAAGGAGAAAGGTGAGGAATTGCCTAAAAAAAGAAGGCAGAGGACATACTTAAAAGTGTATCAGGATTTAAAAGCTAAAGTCTTGTTGCTCTGTTTAGTTTGGTTATATTTTGTTCTGGTCTGTCTACTCATATTAGATTTGAGGGCACAGAGAGATAACCCAAAAATAGCAGTTTATACCATGGTAATTATCCTTAATTTCCTATTAACTAAAACTGAATCCCTATATTACTTATATTGTCTTCTATGACTGATGTTCTTTGAAGCTGGATTGTTTCAATGTTATTTGGCCTTGACTGATTTTATTCACTTTGGGTATGCTTGCTGGTATCAAGTTCAAGAGCAGAGGCAACTACTCTGAAGATGACAAGGTGTAGAAGATATCCATTGGTGGGCTGGGTGTTTAGCTCAGTGGCTTAAGGCACCTGCCTGGCAAGTGTGAGGTCATGAGTTTCATCTCCAGAGCCAAAATAAATAAATAAATAAAAGATATCCATTCCAGGTTTGATTATTTTTTTAATTAAAGAGAAGAAAGGAAATAAAAAACAAAGCAGTAAAAGGGTACAAGTAATACAGAATTTCAAGAAAAAATACAGTAAGAAATCACTAGTTAATAGGTTACATATTGTCATTGCTAGGGTTATTTCCAAAAGATGAAAAATATTAACAAAAGATGAGAAATATAAAATAAAAAGTGGCCTTTATTCTGAGAACATGGAGAGAAATGACCAGCACCCTCACCGCTGGCGTCCAGCAATCTCTCCAGCGGACACGTCGCATGGGGGCCTATAAATAGCCTCGGTTTGGGGTGGAACCTAAGGCGGGCACTAGGGATACACAAGTAGCCCATTGGTCCTAGGTTTTGCACCATATGTAAATTTCCAGGGGCTGAAAGATGGCATCACAGGTAACTTCCTAGGGGCAGGGGAGATGGGGCTTCCTGCTTCCGGTTGTGGCTTTCCTGGCTACAGTGTCCTATCTGGGCAAAAATCCTTTCAGTCATCTTAGAAACAGTTGTACAAATTATAAAATTAAAGCATATAAAGTTGATATTCATACAATGAGATTGCAGAAAGTTCTGTTCAGTGATCCAACAAAAGCTCAGTAATATGATTTTCCATCCTACAGACTCAAGCATGCAGTTATATCCCTTAGACCACCTTCCTTTCCTCTCTTTTTTACAATAACAGTTACAAGTTTTGAGTTTTTTTACTCCCACAGTTCTTATTACATTTTTTTGAAGAGAATAAATCCTAACATGACTAAACAAAACAGAGACAGTTAGAACAGAAGGATGGGCATAGTACATGATGCAAAAATAGAATATCAGATGATCAAAAATGGTTACCATTGTGCCTCTTGCTATTTTTGAAAAGAGTTGCTATATCATCAGATATAATAGAATTGATCAAAACAGTACAGAACAAGACCAATCAAACCTACACTGGAAACCTTGCAAGACTTCAAAAGAAGATAATAGTCAAACTATAATGGGCATCATAATAAATCTTATTGCCTTCAAAGTGGTTGTCTATACCCTCAAACTTGGTACTATCAAACAAAATAGAATATAGTAAATTCAGACAGAACAAGATGTGGAGAGCAATACTGGGGTTCAAATCAGGTTAATAGGAAAACAAATAGTTACTATAGTATATCCTGCTATTTTTAAATTTAGTTTTCCTTAATTGAAAAAAATAAAAAAATTTAATTTAAAAAAGGGTGGAGATTGAGATAAAAGATGACATTGTAATAGAACAACACTGGTCAGAATGGAACAATTTAAGCATAATTGTGTTTCACTCCCAGATAATCTAACATAATAGTAGTCACCAGAGTGCCTCATTCCTTGAATTATTTGAGTATAACTTCATATACGATAGCATCAAGCATATCAAGACAGTGTGAAGCCATTCAACAGAATGAAAGAATTACAGGGTATTTAGAACCAGTTAACAGAAAATGAACAATGGTTTCTATATTATCTCCTTGCCTTTTAAAAAATTTTCTTTATACTATCACATATAGTAGAATATAGTAAGATACATGTTAAAACCAGTGGAAACAGATAGTTTGTTAGAGAGGGACCATTCTTGCACCACTGAGATTGAGCCCAGTGTTGATAATGTTGGTTAATTTTGAATATGCTGGTGAGTTAACGTTGCAAACATTTAGCTGAACACTTTTGTTTATGTTTGGTAGGAATATTAGCCAACAGAGTATTTTCATTTACATTATTTTTAAGACATTATTGTCTGGCTTCATTCTCAGGATAACTTTAACTTTGTCACTTAAAAGAAGTTGATGGTGGGTTTTCCTTCAACTTGATCAAAGAATTGAAAAACAATCAGTATTTATTCTTTATTATATACTGGATAAAATTCACCAGTGCACTTTTTGTATCCCAGCTTTGTTGTTGTTATTAAGAAGCTTTGATTTTTACCCATTGCCTGTGCTCCTTATTGCTCTGTTCATCAGACTATTTCATTCTGATGCATGTGGTTCTGGGACATCAATGCTCACCACATATCCATTAAGGGTCACATGTCATTTTACTTTTGGATGCTAACATTTACTTTTGTATCTTCAAACTATCTCTATAATATGTAATTTTGTAACTCCTTTCCCTTACTCAGTTTTTAATGCACACTCTTGCAGGGTTTGGTTACTGATGGAGGAAACTGGGGCTGGTGAGGGCCTGGTCTCTTATTTAAGGCTTCATACCCTGACCTGCCTGCAGTGTCCCCATCTCCTGACCTGCTCCCTGTAAACATCTGTCCTGCTCCATAGCTACGGTGAGTCCACACGTGGCAGCTCAGATCTGCACCTGGGTGGAAAACATTCAGTCATGTTGGGGTTTGTGACAGACTGGCCTCATACAGAGCTCCCCTGAGTGAGACAGGCATGTAGGAAGGAGCTCTGGAACCATTCCAGCTCTCCCCTGTCCAGTGTGCAGTGTGTGATGCTTTCCTGAGAACTCACTGATGGAGGAGACAGCCTGGACCTGGGTATTTTTTAGCCATGCTTCCTGCTAGGAGACATGGTGTCCTGAACCTCTGCCTGGACCATCTCTGTGACTTCAGATTTCCACAGAGATGTGAGCAGACTCAGTATTCTTCTACCAGGCTCTAGCTCTATGCTGAGGCTTCAGGTGAAAAATCTGTGACCCTCAATTTATCTTATATACATTTAACCTGGAAATTCCACTCCTAAGGGTCATTATAAAAATGAGATTTACAGACACCATATTCTCTTCTTAATCAGGTAAAATGTGGACAATTAGATACCATGAATGTTCCACAGCACAGCTGCTGAGTTAATTATAAATTACAGTCACTGAAAATGCTAAAAGAAGGCCATGTCCTAGGCCATGTCCCTGATCTTTCCTGAGATGGAAGAGAGCTTGTGTCCTGGCTCTCTCTCCACCCAGCAGTGAAGAGACACAAGCCTGCACAGCAGATGAGGACAGGAGCGAGGAGCTGGTCAGTGGCAGACCCCTCATCCTGGGAGGGATGCCTTTATGGCTTTTCCATTGCATTATTTATAGTGCTCCATTCAATATTGCTGCTCTTCTGTTCAATTCAGTTCAGAATAAATAGTTGGTATTTTCTTGAATAGGTGAGTGGAAATGGATGATTTAATTTTCTTTTATGTGTAATGTAGGATAAGCATATGGAAGAACATTCAAGCTTCACTTTATAGATATATAAAATAAGGAGTCTTTTTATTCAGAAAGGCAACACATCATTCATGACTAACTTTTAAACCTGCCATGTGGATCGTGCTGTGGTGGGTGTCCTGCCCTCCCTACCTGAGAAGTCACTGTGACCATCTGTGTCTGGCACAGGACACCCAGAATCTTCTTCAGAGTCTCTTTTTCCAGCAAGGAGGACTGGAATCTTCCTGTGCTCAGGCCACGCAGGGAGTGTGCAGAATGCAGAGGAGCCCAGTACCTCCTGCCTTACACCGTTTTCTACCACAGCATCCATGCTGCAGCCCTGCAGGCCCAATAAGGCAGAGCCCCCAGGGTGCAACAAAGACCCTACCACCTCAGCCCCAGGGGCCTCAACTCCTGGGTCCTGGCCTCAGCCTCCACCAGGCTCCAGGCTTTGCCATGTATTGGACATTCATAGTGGTCCAGACACACCATCAGTGCCTTGGTGCAAAGGCCATTTTCCACAGTAACCCTTCCATTCTGCAAATTTTGATCCTTTCCTTTTAAAAGGAGGTTGAGGCATTGGAGACAAAACCCCACACTTTGGCATTACGTTTTGTTTTTCTTTCTTTCCCCTTCTTGTTTTCTTCTACCCTTTCTTCTTCTTCTTCTTCTTCTTCTTCTTCTTCTTCTTCTTCTTCTTCTTCTTCTTCTTCTTCATCTCTTCATCTTTGTCTTTGTCGTTCTCTTGGACTTCTTTGTCTTTGACTTCTTTATCTTCTTCTTGGTTTCTTTGTTGCTTTAAGCATATATTTAGAGGTGCATTTGGCCAAAAACCTTTCTTTGTCTTTTCACTTTCCAGTTTACTGAAGTTTTTACAGATCTCTAATGCAATTCTAACCCTATGTGTTTGAATGCTCAGAATCCATTCTGTGGCTTGGTAGAATGAGGGAAGTAAAGAAGAAACTGAACTTGGGGAAGTTTTTGTGCATTTTAGCATATCGTGCAACAACACGTGACTCATGGCTTTTTACCTTGAAAATATGGACTTCAGCAGCAAGTGGGTCTGCTACAGACAAAATGAGTTTCCTGTAGGTGTTTCAAACAATCTCATTTCCCCTCAACTTGTGAAGCACATGGTATATGTTTCTTATGGCCAAACTTGAAAAATTATTTCCAGTAAATGAAAGGCTGCCACTGGTCCTGAAATGATGACAGAACTTTCTTGTAAACAGATAGTCTGATTCACACCCTGGCCAACAGAAACTAAGAGAGTCAGAGATGGCTGGCACAGATAGAAACACCTCAAGATTGTCAACTACCAGCCACAACAAGTAGGAACCACGTTGCTGAGCTTTCATTGTTGGGTGATTGAATTGTGTGGTGGGTTTTGAACTAGGTTTTCTGAGGCAGCGCAGTAAATCTAGGTTGCTGCTTGGATCCCCCTTCCTGCAGTGCAATACAAACAGAAAGTCATGAGCATGCATCATTTATTTGAAAATTTCTATTGCAGTTATGAAACCTGTATGCATGAGAGTCCACATCTCTATCATAGCAGACCCACCCACGTGCATTACCACCATATCTTGTAAAGGGTCAGTTTATTTATACAAAATTCACAGTGATGTTCTCAGCCTTGATTTTCCAGACTGGTGCATTTCTTGAAGGGAAGTCATTTCTTGAAGGGAATTTCTTGAAGGGAAGTCATCAGTCATTCTTGAAAGGAAGCTAAATGATTTTATTTTGAGTAAACTTCAAGTATGTTGCTATGCTTCTGTCTGATGTCCTCGCTGCCAGACATGAGGAAAGCAATGAGTGGGATCTGCTGCAGGTTTAGCTCCAGAGGGACACATTGCACAGCTGTGTCAGGCAGGGCTCTCCATCACCTGACTTGCCACCCTGATATCCAAATACCCTTGCACAGTGCTGTCTTTGGCTTCGGGAGGTTCTGGATTGCAGTGGAGATGCCCAGTGTACTGGCTGGCCCTGGGGAAACCTTGTCATGCCATGAGTTTGTCATCCTTAGCCCTGCACCTCTGTGGCCCTGGGGCCAGGACAAAATTCCCCCCGGCTGCAGTGAACAGCATCGTCCCGACAGCTCTCCTTGTGTGTACTCTATGCGGAGGCTAGCAAGGGTCCCAGCTCATTCCTGCTTCAAAGAGTACTGTGAATCAAACTCTTGAAAATTTGTGCAGCATTCTGTGTGGGAGAAAACTGTATTCTTAGTCCTAGGAGTTGTGGGGAAGGCTGTTTAGAGCTCTGATGGGAGCTGGGAGATATGGCTGTGCTCTGCCCTTCCCATTGTTGTTCAGCACCTGCCTTCAAATGTGTCAGTGGATGGGGGAACAACACATTTCAGGGATGTGTGCCTGGATGAAACCAGTTTAGGAGGCTCATGTCTGGTGTTGGCCATGTCTGGTGATTCCCTTTGAGTTAGAAGAATTTGCCATTTCCTTCACAAAATGGACTCATGAAACCTCTTTCACACTTGTAATAAAAACCATCTATCTGACTCTTGGTTGTAAATAAAGGTTTCCTGTTTTGGTTTTTGCATTATTGTTGTTTTTCAAATGCATTGAATCAGCCCTTTGTAGCTCCCTTTGTATCACTGAAATCATGGAAAACATTTTCAAAAATGAAAAGATTAGTACATACACAATGGTCTCTACATTTTCCCTGTAGACTTTTTTTCTCTAGGATTTTCTCTTCTTTCAAAGAGCAGTAGCAGCCAGTCTCCTCCAGAAATGTTTGGCCAAGCAGAATCTGATGCACTGATATGAAAGACCCAGGGTACTCGCTGGTAAGTGTGGGCCACTGCAGCTCTTACAGGGGGGAGAACTAACAGTGTCTCCTGAGATCCACGCCATGTTGGAACTTAGGACTCTGGGAAGCCAAGCCAGCACCTCTGCTCCCTGGTAAGCAGTGGTAGTGTGGCCCACTGCAGTCCTTCCAGGAGGAGAACTAGCAGTGTCTCCTGAAATCCATGCTATATTGGAACTGAGGACACTGTGAAAACAAATGACCATTCTGCCTCCTTGCTAACAATAGTGAACCTACTGCTACATGGCCTAGAGTCAAATATCCCACTTCCCCTATCCTCCTTCCCCTCCTCCTCCCTGTCCATTAGCAAGTGGGAACCAGAAATCTGAGCATCTCCTGGGAGGTTGACCATAGCAAATAAGGGGGACTTCCTTCTACCATTTCTTTGACGGCAAATACTTTTATTACTGTTTTGCTCTTTTCTGATTAATGGTACTGCTCTATTCAATATTCTGTTTTGATAAGTTCTATAGTGTTCTATATTTCATCTCATTTTGATATACAGGATTGAAAGAACAACTATTATAAAGATAACAAAATATACTGTGATACCTATGACTGTTGTTCCGGTAACCTGCTGTGAAGTTCTGTACCAATTTCACTGTACAATCTTAGTTGGCTTTATTCTGACTTGTTCTGTTGTATACTTGCAAAATAAAAATTAAAAGAAAAAGAAAGACCCAAGGTAGTAAATCACAGTGAGAGAAAGGTCAGCACTGGGTGGGGACTAGCAGGAGAGAACAGGGGTATGGATGGGTCCAACACTGAGCAGAAAGCTGGCACTCGACAGATGTGAAGATTGTACCAATTGACGATGTGCTTACGTGTGACTCAACTGAACATGTGGAAACTAATGAAATCTTAACTTAAAATTATCTTAGAATTTAATGTTTCAAAGAACTGTAGACTTAAGAGTAGAAAGGAAAACTGAGAGAAATAGAAGAGGTAAAGGGAAGGGCAAGCAAAGGGCAGGTGCTTTGCAGGACTTGAGCCCTAAGTGGAGCTCAGGACACCTGCCATGGAGCCAGCAACAGGCCTGCCTTGGAATTCCACCAGACCAGTTATCTGCCCTTTATTTTCAGGTTGATACCAGAGCTGTTGAGGTCATTGGACGTGAAGCTGGCACAAGATCTGTAAGTAGACCTTGAGCTCAGTCCAGTACCAGCCCAGATTTAGAAAAATCACCAACTGTCCTTGCTCCTTGCAGGCCCCAAAACCTCCCAGGGCCTGTCAGGGACAGCTCTGTGCACAAATGCACCCCAGGAAAACTTCCCATTCTCCCTCACCCCACTCACTTCTGCATGCCTCTGTGTTGCAGGAGGCCCCAAGTCTGAGAGTCTTTCTCCCTCTAAAGTGTCCCATGTCCTCCTCAGAAACCAACAGACCCAGGACAATTCCTTCTCACTGCAGTTCTCATTTTCAGTGAGCTAGGCTTGACCCAACTCAATCAAATTAGATTGGGCTGATTGTACCACCTTGCTTAGCAGCACCTGCCAGGAGCCAAGAAGAGAAACTCTGACCCTGAGGAGGACAGGTGTAAGCAGCACTACAGGTGTGGCCTCCCTCCCAAATGGCCCTCCCAGTGTATCCTGTTTGCTAACCATAATCAGCCCTCACTTGCTGTCAGAGGTCCCTGGACAGTGCTGTTACCACCTGTCCTACACTCTGTAGGAATCCTGAAATGCAACTCCCTTTTCTACCCTTGTGGCCCATTGCCTCTGTGAGAAAGCAAGTGGAGTCTGCAGTGTTACTCTAATGGTTGCTCAACAGGGTGCTGCTGTATAACTATCTGAGAAGTGAGTGGACAGTGGGAGTGCATCCTGCCTGCCTTTCCTCCACCTTCAGTGCATATGCATCACTCCATTCTGTGTGCCTTTGTGAGTCTCGCTTTCCCCTATTTTATGTCCATATGTACAGAGGCCAAGAAGTTAGACACATTCACCATAATGTGGGTGGTACATGGCCTGCTCTCCAGGGTGCCTGTGTTGCCTTCATAACATGGAAACACAAGAGACCAGTGTTTGTATCTGCTCTGGTCACTGCAACATGGTCAATACCTGGTACACTGATGATTTAAGGCACCTACCAGCTCCCTCTATAATGTCTATGTGGAACTGGGTCATCTGGAATCCCCCAGAGATTCTTGCTCTGGATACCATGGAAGCACATGGAATGACTGCCCAGTGTTCTTCAGATTGTAGACAACTGCTCCACCCCAGGGATGGATCTTTGGCAGGAGGCAAAGCTTCCCCACGGGAAAGGAAAAACTGCAATGAAGCCAGGGTCCCCATTCAGAGAAGACCTAGTTTTAGACCCAACTCCTCCTTCCTACTTCCCTTGTCAACTTAGAAAAGACACCATGCCTCTCATGTCCTTTCCAGTGTGTCCCCCTGAGCTATGGAGGTCATATTGGCATCTGCTTCCTAGGGACATCATCAGAGGTGAGAGATGACACTTTTAAATTTGTGGGCTGGTGTCATGTGTACACAGTGTACAGAATTAGAGGTGAAATCGATGAAAGGTGGGAGGGAGGTGAACACATTGTACATAGGCCTAGATCCTTCTGTATGGTGGTGTAAATGACACTCACCTCCTGGACATGTTTGCCTGGTGTCATCATGAGGGGGCAGAAGTTCATCAGATTAACCATCATTTTGTTCCCTAAGCATCTCAATTTCTTCTATGTATTGGTTCTATGGCCTCAAGTCAGGACCTCACACAAGCTAGGCAAGCAGCATGGATCCAGATGCACCCCCAGATCTACCAGCACTGTGCCTCATTCACACCTGTGTGAGTCACTACACCCATGGCCAGCGTGCTCAACTGCTGACAGCTCACCTTTTGATGGCCACTTCCTGAGTAGTCCATTCCTTGACCATAGGTCACAGGTAGAGAATTTTGTTCAGCTTTGTTTTAGCTAGGCTAAAATTTATCCCAGATCCTCACACATGGTAGGGAAGTACTCTATCCTGAGCTCTCTCCCCAATTCCTTACTTATTCTTAATAACAGAACATGGCAGACGTGATGGGATGTTACTATCAAGGTTCACACATAAAATGCCTGTGACCAACCTCCTGATCTCTCCCTCCTCTGTTCTTCCTTCCTTTCTCTCTCTTTTGTTTTTTCTTCCTCTCTGTATTGCTATCTCTGCATCTTCCCTGAGGAGAGGCTGACTCTTTGCAGAGAAAAAGGGTAAGAGACAGAGCAGACATCAGACCTCCATTCTAACCTTGTTCCTGACTATTAGCAAGAGAGAGAGAGAGAGCCTGAGAACAGATTTTGCCACAGATGTGCTTCCACTGATTCTGCAGCCTGATTTGGAGAACCTAAGGTGGATCCCCCAGCAGCACCTCCTGAATTCCTAACCCATAGAACCTGACAGAACTGAAGTTTATCTGTTGTACTTAAGTTTGCAGCCATGCATTCATCAGTGGTCACTGATGTGCTATATCAGTTGTGAGGTTCTGCCCCACACCTGTCCCTTGATCACTCTTCCCTTCCCTTATTCTCACCAAGCCCTCTGTTCTCTCTTTTCATCTCTTTATTGACTAAAAAAATTTGAATTTGCATCTCTAAATTGTTGGTCCTCTGTCTTCAGCCACACAGACTCTGCTCTGTACAGCATTAGGGCCTGCATGTCTCAGGTTCAGGCATCAGTTCCATCTCAGTGAGGCTGTTCAGATCCCCTCATGTAGTGACCTTGGCCTCTGTGTGCCCTTGCTTTATTGGGGTATAGTGCTGGGTCTTCTCTTCCACTACATTCTGTTGTGGATTGTCCCGCTCCTCCAGGCTTCCAGCTTCTGGGTGGCCACTGACATATTGTCCTTTTCTGTGTTGGTGCCAGCCTCTTTCAGCCGAGGAATAAGGTGAGAATTTGAGGCACATAGATTGAATAGATCAGATCAATTTTCCTCTGAGCAACCCAGTGTGTGATCATGGCATCACTGTGTGTTCGTGTATGTGTGTGTGTGTGTGTGTGTGTGTGTGTGTGTGTGTGCGCACATGTGTGTGTATCCCTTGGGATGCTGCTTGAAATCAGTCCCACATGTTTAGGCTCAGGTCCCAGGAGCTTGGTGGCTGTTTTTCTAATGCCTTTGGGAGTTGGCTGGGTCCTGTGCTAGGAGGTCTTTCTCCTTTGGACTTCTCCCCTATCCTCTTCACTCTGCCCATGTCCTGTGCCTAGGACCTGGCATTGTCCCTCTCTCGGCACTGGTTCTCAAATGTCCATTGGGAGTGGAATAACACACATAGTCCTTTACTGTGGAAATTCTAGCATGCTCGGGGGTGAGGCACTAGAGGGTCACATGGGGTACTCTTCACCTCAGCACTGTCCCCATCCACACCTGCCTGTAATTTGATACCATCCCTACTAAGGTCCTCATCCTCAGGTTACCTCACATTGCCATTGTCACATGCAGTCCATTGGGCAGGGCAAGGCCTGGACTTAGAACTCACCACTCACTGTCACTGATGCCTTGCCCAAGCCTGTGACACTTTATAGGCCCACTTGGTTCAAAGACCATGGGAAAACTTTCTATCATCCATCGAATTCAGGAGCTACACCTTAGCTCACACTGGGGCACCCACGTGCTCAGCTATTTCTTTGTGGGAAACCCAGTGGCTGCTGAATCTGTGACCTAACCTCTTCTGCTGTGCAGGCCCCAGTGGCATCACAGTGCAGCCAGGACTTGGGGGAATAACTTCAGCCTGGAGTATTTATAGTGTGGAGCAACCAATCAGCTGGCCTCTGTGAAGGCTGCAGGGGTTTACACCATGACACAGCAGATCTCTGATTGAAGACCTTCCCCCACCCCCAGCCCCTGAGGAGTCATGGAGAGCTCTTGGGTGCCCTCCATATTTGTGGCCTGGGCACGAGCCTAGCAGATTCTAGTTCTGGGCTTGTTTTTACTACCTGGGACCAGATGCCATTGCTGTTTCCCAGTGCTCATTTCTCCCATTTGTTTGCCTCCATGGCCATTATATTTCTTTAATTATGTACACAAGGCCTCATTATTCTTAATCAGCCTGTGTTCATGTGTCTCATTTTTTTACTGAATTACTGGAGAAATATGTGACTTATAGGTGGTGGCATACTGAGCCAGACTTTATGCAAATTTACTCTGTCCAGAGAAGAGGGCATAGGCAGCCATATTCATGACACTGTATGGAAATAAACCACAGGGTAATTCAATGGACATCCTGCCTGCAACACTGCACTTTCTATTCTAGGCCATAGACTTGGAACACACAGTGCCTCACATTTTAATGGTTGTATTACAGCTACAGTACTTTACTTTTGTGATTTTTTTCTTGTTAAGCACTCATAAATTAAAATTAATAATTTATCATTGGAAATATCTAAAGTATAAATATGGGTGTGACACTCACATGGTGCTGCTCTGTAACGAAAGAAAGTGTGTTAGTCTCCTTCATATAAAACAGACATGAAATGACCTACATGTAATTAAACATGGACCAGTTTTGATGTGTATATGTCTATAAAGCCAGGAACATAATTAATAAAACAAAGAAATCTAAGAATTACAAAAAATTCCTGAAATCTTTTTCTATGCCCTGCCACGAGCCCATGAATACATGCATGAGAAATTGATACAATCTGTCTGGATATTCCCTTCTCAGACAAGGAGAGATTAAAAAGTTACTTACAGCAGGGTAAGTCAGAGGAGAAACACAACTGCAGTGATGTGGAAAAGGTAGGACAGGTAAATTACAAGGCCATTGGATGAGTGGTGGCCAGAATCTAGTCAGAAGGAAAAGAAAAGAAAATATATTTGTGTAGTGAGTTGATGAAAATGTTCTGGAAGAGGACACTGGTGAAGGTTTCACAATATGGAGAAGGCACTAAATGGTACCAAACTCATCAACTGAAACAAGAATAAATCCTTCAATTTCATTTGCAATGATTCTATCACTGGCATCCCAGAATAGAATAATAATAAATAGAATAATAGGTAAATCTGTAAGAGAGGGGAATGGCAGGAGTGGGTCAAGAGCTGCCTGCAGGTAGAGGTCAAGAGATGACTCCTGCTGGGGAGCCACCAGGAGATCCAGCTCTGCAGCTGGTGGAGAAAGGACAACATGTGTCTGCTCTTCTATGGGGTCAGAGCTGGTGAAGAAGCTGCAGGTGGAGCTGGCATGAGTTCTGCGGGTGAAAATTCAGCATGCACTGGAATTGCCTCTGCAGTTTCAGGAGAAGAAAACATCACTGACTTTCCAGGGACTTCTCAGCGCCAAACCTTCCCACTGCCTGTCAGAAGCAGCTGTGTGCATGAACACAGCCCCTATAAAGCCTCCCAGACTGCATCCCCACACTGACTGCTGAGGGAATCAGGTTCCTGTGTCTCCCATCATCTGGGCACATTGTTGAGTTCAGTAGCACATTCTACCCTGTCAAGGCCACAACCCACATCCAGGGCTCCTTACCCTGTGACTTAGGCACCATGGACTTAGGAGGCTCCAGATGGTCCATTAGAAGCTTGGCCTGGGGATCCACCTTGGAGTTCAGCTCCAGTGAGGAGTCAAGGACAGGAGATGCATCCTTAGAGCTAACAGGGAGGTAGGAAATCAAGAGGCCTGGCCTCTCTTCGAACACTACCTACACAGGTTACCTTAGCGGGGGCACATGGGTCTCAAGCCCAACAAGTTCAGTGTCCACTCTCACCCTCTCCCAACTACAGTGTGGCAGTGTGGGCTAGGGATCCCTAGAGGCTGACAGAATGCTTCCTGTGAGGCAGTCCTTGCTTAGTGGTATGACACCACTTCCTTCTTTAAGGAAGTGTGACACAGTTTTTCCCTGCCCTTCCCAACTACAGGTCAGCTCAACAAAGGGAAAGACTGATATCTGCCATGTCTTTGCACTCAAGGGCTCAGGGATGGTGCTCCATGAATATCTGAGAAGTAAGGAGTCATCAATATGTATCCCGCCATTCTGCAGTGTCTAGGTCAAGCAAAGATCTGCTGCCCAGTTCTCTTGGTCTCTGTAGAACTCCTCCTACATGGTCTGTAACCACTTCCAAACAAGGCCTTATACACAGAAAGACTTCCTTGAGGTGAACCATATCTGTTCTGCTGCCAATGCTGACTCTGTGGCCTCCAAAGAACATCAAAACTCGAAAGGGCAGTTGTTACACCTGTTCTGCTTACAAGATCATGGGCAATACTCAGAAAAGTGTCTTCACACAGGGTGTCTTCATGTGTATTTTGGCTTGATGACACCCACTCACTTTGCAATGATACCTGTGGGCCATTGACACTTTGCCATCCCTAAGAATTCCTGCCCTAATCATACCCTGAAACCCCTAGAGTGACTCTCCAATCTCCTTTCCAAAGAACAGGACCATTTTCCCTATGTGTGTGTCAGTGAGGGGGATGGAAGGTCATCCCTGGGAATCAGGACAGCCTCTGTAGCAGGTCTTCATGGGGCCAAGTTTACAGCTAATCCCTTGCCGTGGATCCCCCATTTCCTACGCAGTGACCCTGCACTCGGGATCCACTCAGCACCCCACAGTTTAGTGTTGTAAACCAAGACTGAGGTGCTTGTACATGGCCAGTACTTGAATACACAGGTGGCCAAGTCCCACAGGGCTGCTCAGGTGAGAACATAACTTCCCTGTATCTGAACTAGTCCTGGATTCAGTGTCTCTGAGTGTCTGGTGGTTGAGCCTAGGAATATGTGTTCTGTGCTTCCTCTTGTCTCTGGGTGCCTCGGGGCACCTCTGCGTGCCAGTGCATCCTGGCCTGGGTTGCTGACAGCTGGGTGTTTCCAGTTGAGCTTCCTGAAGCATCTGGACCAAGTGAACCATCCTCTCCATATGTTCCCACATGGTTCCCTGACACAGGGTCCTGATGATGGGGCCACTAGCTCTGGGAAAGCAGTGTAGCATGTTCCTTGTTCACTCTCTTGAGCCAGCCATCCATTAAGGCCAACTGTTACCAAACCACAGTGCCTGGTGACCAGAGCCTTCAGAGTTCTTTTTGGACTTGTCACCAAGAAAGTAAGGTCATGTGCTGGGGTCCACAGTTGAGTCTCCCCCTCTGATGCCTCCTTTGTTTTTATTGTGAGCTAATCTGTGTCCTGAGAAACAGCAAGTTAAAAAACAAGCAAAATATGTGTGTTTTTAGACTTTTCCATCCAAATGATCCTTTCCCTTGAGGATGAGGTGCACAGTTTCTTCATTAAGAGATTCCTCAAATTTTATTTTGACTATCTTTTCTGGGCTTATGTTAGTTTCATTTCGTTATCATGAAGGAGCATGGAGCTGTTCCCAGAATGCCCATAATAATTTTCCTTGAAGGATATGAAATGTTTCATGTTATAACACCCATGTGTACTGGAAAGGAGGAATCATAGCAAGTTTTACTCTCACATGCCTATGAATGATCATTTCATCCTTAGATGTTTTCCTCAGCCACACACTGTAGTGCTCCGTACTCTGACCTCCATTGAGGAGGGACAACAAGGGGTGAGGGCAAGGGGAGGCTCTGCAAGGCCATGGACATCATCACCCTGTGCTGATGAAGGACACATGGGCATCACTCCTGGGTAATTTGTATCGTAATCACTTTTTCATTTCCTGTTCTCCCATCCCAAGCAGACCATGGGCTTTGTGGCCATGCTGGTTAGTTTGCCTTTCCTAGAGGTGATGGCGCTGAGCCTGTTCACTCTCAATGCTCTTGGTTGGTCTCCTTCAAGCAGCATCTGTGTGCTGGGCTCTCCACATACTGCTGCTAATTGCTGGTGGAGCCACCACACACTCTCATGGGGCTGAACCTGCCAACTGCAACTTGTTCATGCATCTGTCACCCATCTAGTGATCCCATTTGTTCTGTTTCCAGGTTGGCCCTGGAAAGCCAGCTGCCACCACCATTCTTATACATGGTCTTGAGTGAACATAGATTTTTATTTCAAAGAAAAAATACTTAGAAGTGAAATTGCCAGATTATATGTCTTATGTGTGATTAGCTTACAAACTGTTAAGGTACGCTTGGAAACATTTTTTAAAATCACAGATGGTTGTTTTCTTTTTGGTCCTGAGGATTGAACTTATGACCTCAGGTTTGCCAAGTGGGCACTTATACTGTTGAACTAAACCTCCAACCCTGTTTTCTTATTTTGTTTTGCTTTGTTTTATTGTGTCTTTTATGCTATAATATGTTATGTTATGTTATGTTATGTTATGTTATGTTATGTTATGTTATGTTATGTTATATTACACTATGTTTAGTGTTGGTGAGGATTTTGAGTCTCCTTCAGTGCATTTTCAGTGATTTCTAATTTCATTTTTTATAATTCACCTGATAAACTATGACATATCACATAATCCTGGGTAATTTAATTTTGGAAAAAAATTTAAAAAGTAAGCGAGAGCCAGGTTTGGTAGTAAACATCTCTAATGTCAGAAGTTGCAAGGCTCAGGCAGCAAGATTGCTGTGAGTTGAGGTCAGCCTGGGCTACAATGTGAGTTCAATGAAAACCTAAACTTCTTAGCAAAATCCTGTCTCAAAAGTAAATAAATAAATCAAAATAAAAAATACATTTAAAAGTTTTAAAAAGCCATAAAACCATCTATAACTCGACAAATCAAATCCTGGTGAATTTTTCTTATATACATACTTTAGTTAGCAAACTGAGCATTATGTTTACAATGAGGTAGACATTGATCTACTGCCAAGAAGTTGAGTTGTTTCAATTTTTTGACCTTTTATCTGAGATGAATGTAGATTATGCTACTGAATATATACTCTTAGGATTTGGAGAGCTTAGTATAAAGAGAATTTGATGGTTCTTTTTATTTTTGTACTAACTTTATATAAGGAAGTAGGATTTGAGCAAAGGATTATTGTTTTTTTGAAAAGACTTTCTTGTCTTATTTTAATGTAACTCAAGTACATATTAATAAGGACCACATAAAAGATGCTATTGTTAAGTCTATAAAAGGATAAAATACAGAAGAATAATGAGAGAATAACATTGGCTACTGTATTGTGCAAAATGATTTCTTAATGATCTGTATTTTCATACATTTGTAAAATGTGTTAATCTTTTTATAAATTTTAAAGCATGATCTCACTAAGATTGTGAGTTTCCCAGGCCAGGCTTAAACCTTTCCTTATTCAATCTCCCTCCATCTCCCAGAGTGATAGGATTGCAAGTATTATCTTGAGTTGATAATCAGCAAAAATTTTGTGCATTCATAGAATGAAATATTTGGCTTTGATCTTTAGATACTTTGCAGAGAGAGTATATCTAGTTAAGGTATATACCAACTTCCTAACTGGCAGTTTTTTTCAAAGTAAGTAGGATTGAAAATCCCATTAACACTGTTTGGAGATTCTCTGTTTTGTAACTGTGGTCATCATGCGCTTCAGAATATCACTGCAAATGCCTTCTGCACTGGTATTGAGGCTTGGTGTCCTTGAAGCACATTCTGTTTTTTTTTTTTTTAATCCCTCATGGATTTTCATGATTGTTTGAAGTGAAACCACAAGAAAAGTGTGAAAGCTAATGCCACTTGGGGCACACTGCTCTCCAGAAGGCCAGGACAGTGTAAAATATTATTTTTTCTACCATTGGACTTTCCAAGTTTTTTGTTTTGCACTCAGTTTCTATGGATTGTATACTGAGATTTTCACTTAGCTCCATAGTTTTCCACATTTAAAATTCTTTTTATTTTCATCCAGATTCTGGATAAGTGGCTATATTCCTGAGCCTGTCCTTAAATTTGTGATGTTGCTGCCTCAGCCTTCCAGACTGCTTGCATTACAAGCCACACCACCAGACCTGGTTTCATCATATTGTTGTTTAAAATTCATTGGCTAAGCATGGAACATTGAAAATGCCTGCAAAGCCTGCACTCAGGAGGCTGAGGCAGCAGGATTCCTGGGAGTTCCAGACAAGCCTGCAACACACTCTGAGTTCAGCTTAGGCCAGAGCTACACAGGAAGAACTTGACCAAAAACTGAAAAAGAAAAAGAAAGAAAACTAAAGGAAAGGGAAATGAAGGAAAGCCGAGGGGAAGGGGGAGGGGAGGGAAGGGAAGGAAAAGGGAGAAACAAAACAAAATTCTGGGCGACTGTATGAGTTGGTCTCTACTGGGCTGGCCTTTCTAATCTGTGGTGCAGTTCTCGCAGTATAGGACCCTTTTGACTGTTGTCACTTTATTATATACCAGAAAACTCTGTATTTTGTTGCCTCTATCTTTAATATTTTTTCCATGGCTATAGGATAGACTCTTTGTCCTTCCATCTGAATTTTCATATTGTTTTTCTATTTCTAGGAAAATGGCACTGATATTTTGACAGGAATGGCATTTGAACACCTGCTTGCTGTGGGTAGCATGTACATTATAACAACATGAATTCTTCCCATCCACCATCACAGTCTGTCTTTTCTTCTCTTAGTGCCACTTCACTCATTGCTTCAATTTCTACAATTTTCCAAGAAGAGGTGAGTTTGGTTCAAATTTTACATAAGTATTAATTCTTTTCGATGAATTATTAAATGAATGGTGTTCCTTGTGTTTCAGGCTGCAGTTTATTTGAAGCACATAGATATGAATTGATGATGACTTGTGGATTTTGTACCTTTAAACTGAAGTTATTTGTCAGGTTGTTCTAAAAGTTTTTTCAGTTGAGTTTTAAGTTTGTTATATGAAACGTTGTGTCCTCAGGAAACAGAGACACCTCTTAATTCTTCCTTTCTGATTTGGTAAATTTTGGGTTCTTGTTATTGATATTTCTTTTGTTGTTATTTTTTTCCTGGCTTCTTTGATTATTTAAGCATATATTTAGAACTGCATTTTTCCAAAAAACATTTCCTTGTGTTTTCACTTTCCAGTTAACAGAACTTTTTACAGATTCCTACTGTAGTTCAAACCCTAGGTGCTTGAATGCTGAGAATCCACTCTCCACCTTGGTAGAAGGAGGGAAGCAAAGCAGAAACTGAACTTGGGGACACTGCTGTGCCTTCCAGCATTTTGTACAGCAAACCCTGACTCATGCCTGTTTACCCATAACATATGGGCTTCAGTACCAACTGAATCTGCCACTGACAAATGAGTTTCCTACATTTACTTCAAACAATCTCATTTCCCCTCAACTTGCTAAGCACATGGTCTAAGGACTCTTACACCCAAACTACAAAAATAATTTCCAGTAAACAAGAGACTGCTACCATCCTGAAATCATGATGGGATTTTATGTAAAGACATAGTCTGATCCACACCAAGGCAATCATGAGCTGAGAGGAGCAGAGATGGCTTGTGCAGATAGAAACCTAACCTTGAAATTGTCAACCAGCAGCAGCATCAAGCAGGGAGCAGAGCTGCTGAACCCTCACATTTGTTTGATGGAATCATCTGTTGGGTTTTGCCATGGGTTTACTGAGGTGGATCAGTAAATCTATGTTGCTGTAGTGCAGTGCCAAAGGGAAGTCATATCCATGTAGCATTTATTTGGAGTCATTATTTTGCAATTGTGAAACCTGCATGCATGACTTTTCACACCTCTGCCATTGCAGACTCATATACAGGTATTATTTCCATGACTTGTAAAGGATCAGTTTATTTACACAACATGCAGAATGGTGTTCTCAGCCTTGTTTTTCTCAGACTTGTAATTTTCAATCATTTCTTCAAAAGAAGCTAAATGATTTAGTTTGAGCAAACTTCAATTGTGTTGCCGTGCTTCTGTGTGATGTCACTGCTGACAGACCTGAAAAGGAAGTGAGGTGGACCTGCTGGGGGTTCAGCTCCAGAGGGTTACTCTGCTCAGCCCTGTCAGTCAGGGCTATCCCTCACCTGATTGGCCACTCTGGCATCCAAATTCCCTTGCTCGGTGTTGTCCCTGTTGTCGGGAAGTACTGGTTTGCTGTGTAGACTCCCATCGCACTGGTTAGCACATGAAAAACCTTGCTGTGCTATGAGTTTTTCACCCCTAGACCTGCACCTCTATGGCACTGGGAAGAGTTCCCTCCAACAATCATTCACGGCATTCTCCAAACAGCTCTCCTGGGCACGCTCTACTGAAGGCTAGGGACGGTCTAAGTTCGTTTCTGCTTCAAACAGTACTGTGAATCAATCTCTTTAAAAGAAATCTTGAAAATTTGTGTTGCATTTTGTGTTGGAGAAACCTGTCTTCTTAGTCCTGTGAGGTCTAAGGATGGTTCCATATACAGCTGTGATGGGAGCTACAGGACAGGACTCTGCTCTGTCCCCCATGTTCTCTCCAGTGCTGTTCAGCTCCTGCCTTAAAATGTGCCATTGGATGTGGACACAGCACATCTCAGTGATTTGTGCCTGCGTGAATCAACTTTGGGAGGCTGAATGTTTTCTGCACCTTTTGGCTACAGGTGGTGATTTCCTTTTGAATTATAAGACTTTCTCACTTCTCTCACAAAATGGACTGGTGAGACCTCTTTTACTTGGGTAATTCAAACCCTGGGAAGGTGAGGCTATTTCATCATCAATCACAGCACTAAACGATGAACCAATCACAGATGCTAGGTTTAGCTGCCCCTGTGACTTCATGAGGCTTTGGTGGGGACACCCAGATACAAACCATTACACCTTCTAAAGTAAATCCTCTGAAGATGCCCATGCTTTGGACTACAAGATAATTCCTTGACTTAGTCCAGGGTTTATCTTATTTTATTTTATTAATTTATTTTTTAAGACTCTCACTGTGTAGTTCAGGCTGGCCTTCAATTCACTATGTAAATTAGGCTGACCTAGAACTTGCAACAATCCTCCTGTCTGAGCTCTCTAAGTGCCAGGATTACATGCATATAACATCACACCCAGCTATTGTTTGTTAAGCTGTATTTATTGATTCACTTGTGATTACTCAATTTAATTACCTTTGTTATACTTAAGTATACAAAAATGCTAACAAATGTAATAAAATTCCAGCCCAATGTAAACAACTTAGCAACTTAGTGAGGCCCTGTCTGGGAATAAATTATGATAAAAGTACCAAGGCACTGGATTCAATCTCAGCACAGCAAAATTAAATAAATCTGTAAATAAACAAAACTTCGTATAAAATCTATAAATAATACTGCTTAGAAATACATCTATAAAAAACAAAATTGCTTGTTAGTAAATCTATAAATAAATAAAGCTTTTGTGGATAGCTCTGATGAGAAGTGTTTTAAAAGCAATTTTATTTCATTATAATTGACATACAATGAACTTACAGGTTTAAATACAAAATTGGATGAAACTTGACATGGGGCAGGGATATAGTTCAGTGGCAAAGTGCTCCTTGGCAAGCACAGGGTCCTGAATTTGGTTCCTGGTACCAAAAATAAACAAAACTAAAACTAAAAACAAACAAAAAATCCTCTAGGAATCTTGTCATACATGAGCCCCTTGAAAATCGTCACCAAAGTGGTGATATATATGTCACCTTCACATTTTCCTTATTGCTCCTTATAATTTCTTCCTTCAATCCTAAGCAATGTGTCTGCTTTTTTTCTCTGGGAAACACTTTGTATTTTCTAAAGGTGACAGGTCAGTAACCACACAGGATGCAGAAGATTTTTGTTTTTGTTTTGGGGGGAGCTGGGAGGATTTATTAAATCCTCATAACCATGTTCGGTTTCCCATGTACTGCTCCTTGTCAGTGGCTGAGCCATTACATCCCACTGTGTTGATGAAGCACTGATCCTCATGTGTCCATCAGCTGAGGCTCTTTTTGGTGTTTCCAGTTTTGAGCTCAAAAATAAAGTTGCTGTAGTCATTCTTGTGTTTGTATAGCTGTAGCACTGATTTCCAAGGGGAAGATACTCAGTTTGCAGTTGAATATTCCAGGTCTTGCTTGTTTAACACAGAAATTGTTTAACTGTCTTTCAAGTAGTTGTTCAAAGCAAAGTAAAGATTTCTGGCTCTTTTGTGAGTATTTTTAAACCCTGTTCTTTTTAAAACTCTTGTTCATTTATTGTTCAGTTCATTTTATAAAATTTACCTAAGGAAAGTTTATTTCTATTACATAAGGTTCACTATTTTTTGACTTTGGGTAGAATTTTAAAGATGGAAAAAACTGAAAATACTATACATATATATATATGCACATATGTAAATCACATATAATTTTAACATCACAGAACTTCTGCTATGTGATCATTGACTTCATTGTCAACTTGATGGGCTTGAGCGCTGTCCAAGGGATTAGTAAAGTTTACTTCTGGGCTCATCTGTATGGGTCATGGAGAAAAGACTTTAGGTACTCCATCTGGTCTCTGGCTTCTTCCTCCCTGGTGCTATCCCTTTAGTCTGCTTCCTGGCCACCATTGACTGCTTAGAGCACTATATAAGAATGTAAATATGCGATAGCAAACTGTAAGAATTATACAACAAAAACAGTGATTGTCTGCTCTGCTCCACACTGACTACCACTGTTGCTGATATATGAACATGTGCATTCCCTGACCTTGGGACCTCACCCCAGAAAATCTTTCCTGAGTTCCCAAAGCAGGCCAACAAATGTTCACCCAGTGTCCACGAACAGTCCATGTTACCTTCAGCCAATTCTTCTGCATCTCCAAGGAGAACATGGCCCTTTTGTGTTCTCCCCATAACTCTGCAGAAGGCCATTCTAATCCTACTTTGTAAATCCATTATGTGTCACACACACACACCCAAACACAGAAATTAAATCTGATCCTCTAGTGAACCCTGACACAAACTGCCTCTAGCTACCTGTGCAACCTCCCATGAGCAATTTGATGCCTCACTCATGTGAAAAATCGAAAGCAGAACTGTAGCAGTGCTGTGCCAAGTATGGGTTAGTTAACGGAGGTGTTGGTATGAGGCCCACTGGGTTAAAATTCTGTCCACACGTTTGTCATTGGAAAAGGTATTAAATGTTGGTGTCTCGGCTCACTCAGCTATGAAAATGAAAATAATTCCTAACCCCTACTCTTGTAAGAATTAACATATGTAAAGCACCTCAGAGAGGCCCTGGCCTTACACCTGTAAGTGTTACACATGCTTGTTAGTATGTTATATTAACATGTAAACATATATTTATGTTATGAAGACATTAGACGACGGATACCAAAAGCACTCATTTCTCTGTAATAAAAGAAGGGCAACAACACAAATAACAATGGCATCTGAGCACTTGCTCTATGGTAGGAACCATGGGAAGAGCTCTGCAGGGTTTTCATTGCATCTTCACAACAGTGCCAAGAGATGAGTGTTGCCATTCTTCACAGTTTGTTTTTGTAATGGAAAAAAACCACGCAGTATTTCAAAGCAAAATAATAGAATAACAATAATTGAAATTGAGGCTCCCAGAAGAGAAGCAGTGTACCTAAGGTATCAGTCCCAGGAAGATTTGAGTCCAGACATCTATAAATTCCAAGCCTCAGACTCAGTCCACTCCTCTGCTTCCTCTCACAGCAGGCCTGGGGCTCAGTCTCCCAGAAGCTCCACCTGAAGCCACACCCAGCTTCAGAGAAACCCTAACCCCCACTGCCACGCCCACCGCCTCATTCTTGCCTCCTGGAGGGCTCTGCACCTCCTGGGTCCCAGCTTCTGGCCCCGCCACTCACATCGCTTGGCCCCACCCCCTGGCCACCAGCGAAGATTACGATCCACCCGGCCCAACCTGGGCGGCCCACGCCCATGGACGGTCCCTAGCCACTGGCCTCAGCATCCCTCTCAGTCCCGCCTCAGCCCCGGCCTCGCTTCACAGGGGATGCACGGAGTGGCCATTTTGCCGCTAGCAACCGCTTCTGGAGACCTGAGCACTCTTCCTTCCTTTTGGCCTAGGCTGTGGCTGGGCTGGGACTGGGGTCTGGCCAGGTAGGCGGACGGCAGCCGGTGTTGAGTGGCGGCGCCGCCTGGTGGCCCCGACTTTAGAGGCGCAGGTGCCCTTGGTGGGGGAGTCCGGGGAGGCTGCGGGCGCGGCACTGGGGCGACCTAGCTTCAGGTCTTCAGGGCCCTCTCTCCTTTCCTTCCTCCTCTCTGTCGGGGTCCTCATTGCCAGCCTGGCATGGGGCCTGGGATCCTCCCGCCCCCCCCCCCACTAGGTGCTTTTGAGAGCCCAGCCCTGCTTGGAACCTGTGGCAGGGAGGCTCAGAATCTCACATGGCCTCTGCTGTCAGTGAGCTGTGGACATTTACCCCAACAGGACGATTTTATTCCAATTGGATCTCCTCCCTGCAGACTGAGAGAGGACCTAGATGTTAAATTAAGACAGCAGTTATTATTCTACCTGCACATGCTTTGTCTCCAGTCCATTCCATTGATAAGGGCTTTCTGTTTGTTTTAATATTGGCGCCTCTTGGGTGTTTAAGCTTTGTGAGGAGTCTGAATGTGGCATGGGGCTTTGAGGGATGAGGAAGTGTGATCAGCAGTTTAAAAATTTAAGTCCACAAAAAAAGAAATAATTCACCCACATTGTTGAACCTGCTGCAGAATACCCATCTTGTCAGTATTCGGCTGTCTCTAACCATACTCCCCAGTTCTGCTCACATCATTTGTGTATTTGTGTAGTGTTGAATATTTATATTATATGCATAGGTAGAGTTTTACTTAGTTATTCTGTTACTGACCATGTACACAAGTCAAGTTCCTCTTTGAAAAACTGCATTGAGCATATATCTTTTTTTCTTGGGATAAATCCCAGACATTGGAATTAGTAAATCAAAGTTCTGTGTTCTTTCCCTGGTACTTGATATGAATTGCTTCTTAGACAAGACATGTTAACAATAGACCCCTTGCAAAATTTAGGTATTTTCCCAATTATCTGGAGCAATTTGGAGTTCAGCAAGTTGTTGAGTCATTTTCTATACCAGCTGAGAGGCCACACAACCTACTGTTGGTTTTTATTTTTAACTGATGTACTATGATCATCCTTTTGTTTTGATTAACTCTATTCTGTTTTATTTCATTTGGGTTTATCCTCTTGACAATTAAAAAAAAAACACTTTCTTGCAAGGCATGGTGGTGCATGCCTGTAATCCCAGCACATGGGACGAATAGACACAAGGATCACAGGGAGTTCAAGGCTAGCCTGAAATACTTGTTGAATCAAGGTCAGCCTGCAGTACATAGCAATACCTTGTCTCCAAGGAAAATAAAACCAACAAAAAAATAATTTTTCTTCTTTTTTATTTTAATGTAGCACAGGTAGATATTAATAAAGTATGAAAACAATTTTATAAATAGATTAATTTTTTTCATAACAGAATAATGGTTAATACACTGTGTTCAATGATCCCAGGGATATCTGTATGAGCTATATGCCCATGTACTTTAAAATTTGTTGTTGTTTTTTTAAATTTTTGACAAAATCTCTAAATAATTTACTCAGCTCTCCAAGTTGGGTTTAAACATGTTGTCCTCCATCCTTACTCTCCCTGAGTGCTGGGAGTACAGGTATAGGGTATCTTCCTTTGGTAATTCACAATAGTTATGAATGTTTGTGGGGTAACATGTGCTTTTGATCTATGGCTCCTTTGTAGAAAGAATCAATCCAGTTAATGTGTCTACCACCTTACTAACCTACAAATACTTTCACAGTGACTACAACTGCAAATCCCATTGTTTAGCAGTTTTGAAAGCTATCCTTCTTATTAACTGTGGTCACCATGCAGTTTAGTTATAGTTGAAAATTTCTTCTCCATTGTTAATGAGATTTTGTATTCTTGGATGAAAACCCTCCTTTTCCCATCCCTCATGGAACTGATCATTCTTTAAAATCAAAGTGCCCAAGAAAGATGTGGAGGCTCAAGCTCCTTGGGGCACACTGCTCTCCAGAAAGACAAGGCGATGGTGCTTTGTAGCCCTTCAGCTTGCTCCCAATTTTTTTCCTTAACTCAATTCAGGGAATTGAATGCAGGACCTTGCACTGAACTACAGTAAGTTCTGATTTCAAATTTCTTTTTTATTTTGAGTCAGGGTTTGCATAAGTAAGTACACTGCTGAGACACCAATCTTGGGCATAGATTCTTACATTTCTGTGTGTGAACACACATGGATGTCAGAGACATTTCATTTTCAAGACCAAGATCTTCCATGCACACATCCTACTCTCATCAGTGTATTACTTTGTGATCAGATTCCTTTTTCTCTTTCCTTGTGGGCCCAGAAAGACTGAGCTCAGCATCCCCGCAGCTTTCCCTGGTTCTCGTGACCCACTCTAATCCCTTGAACTCTCTATGTGAAGTGTAGCAATTCTCCCAGTGTCCTCCTGCTTCAAACAGTGCAGTGAACCACAGTCTTAAACACAAAGCCTGAAAAGTTATGTGGATCTCTGTGTGGGATAAATCTCTATTGTGAGCATTGCAAGGTCTGGGGACACCTGTGTAGAGCTGTGATGGGAGCTACTGGACAGGGCTCTTCTCTGCACACATGTTCTCCCTAGTGATGTTCAGCACTTGCCTTAAAACCCGCCATCAGATGGGGACACAGCACATGTCAGGGATGTGTGCCTGCATGAATCAGCTTTGGGAAGCTCAGCATTTTCTACATTTGTTTACATGTGGTGATTCTCTTTTGAATTACAAGAATTTTTCATCTCTCACAGAATGGACTCATGACACCTCTTTGTCACTTCTAATACAAACTATTTATCTGCCTGCTGCTTGTAAGCAAAGATTTCTTATTGTGGATTCTACATTATTCTTGTTTCTGTTTTTCAAATGTAAAGAATCAGATCTTTCTCTCTCCCTTGTACCACTGAAATCATGGGAAAGCTTTTCCAACATGAAAAGATGAGTAGATAAACAATAGTCTTTACATTTTATCTGTACACTTTGGTCTACCCAGGATTTTCTCTTCTATTGAAGAGCAATAGCAGCCAGTCTCCTCTAGGAATATTTGGTCAAACATAGTCTGATGCACAAATATTAAAGACCCAGAGAAATAAATCACAGGGTGAAAAAATCAGAGTGAGTGGGGAATAGTAAGAGAGTACAAGAATATGGAAGGGTACAAAACTGAGCTGAGTGATGGAACTCAATGGATGTGGAAATTGTACAAATTGGTGATGTGATGACATGCTACTGAATTGAATATGTTGAAATGCATGATATCTTCACTTTTAATTAAAATTACCTTAGAATTTGATGTTGAGAATAATTATAGAGATAGGAGTAAAAATCAAAACTGAAAGAAATACAAGGGGATGGGTTACAAGTGGCTGGGAAGGTAAAAGCAGGTGCTTTGCAGGACTTGGCCTAAGTGGAGTTCAAGACACCTGTCATGGCGTGAGTAAAAGTGCCAGTTATGGAATTCCTTAAGAGTGGGTGCCTGACCCTAGTTTTTACTTTGATCCCAGAGCTGGTGAGGTCAATGGAGGTGCAGATGACCAAAGCTCTGCAATTGGGACTTGAAGTTAGTCATGAACCAGCCATGCATCAGCAGAAGGAGAACAATCACCAATTGTCCTGGCTCCTTGCAGGGCCCAGAACTTCCCAGTGCCTGTCACAGACAACTCTGTGCACAAATCCACTCCAGCAAAGTTTCTCACTCAGGTTTGACCAACTCATTTCTGCATGCCTCAGGGTTGCATGAGGTCCCAAGACTGGCAGTCTTTCTCCTTGTCAAGTGTCCCATGCACTCATCAGAGACCCACAGGGAAAAGGCAAAATCTTCTGAACGCAGGGCTTAGTTTCAGTGAGCTCAGGTTGATCCAGTTCAGCTGGGACATCTTGTAGAATTGGACACCAGCATTCTGCTCCAGTTGTAGAGAGCCTAGCCCAGCCTTCTCTCTGCCTTGAATGGGACAGTGCTGGTCCAAGAAGACTTCCCCTGCTGATAGTAGTCCCTAAAAGTGCTGTGACCACCATGCTCGGTTCTTTAGGGAAGCATGAAATCCATCTTCCTTTCCCACCCTCGGTGTTGTCTCTGTGAGAAAGAGAATGGTGTCTGCAGTGTTGCTCTACGTGTGCTTACTCTACAGGGTTGGTGCAGTTCAAATATCTGTGAAATGAGTGGTCAAAGGAAGTGTGCTCTGCCTGCCATTCCTTCCTCTTCCGTTCATATAGTGATGCATCATTCCATTATGTGTGTCTTCTGGGGACACCTATTCCTCTATTATGTGTTCACATACACAGAGACCAGGTAGTTAGGCACATTAACAGTAATGTGGGTAGTACCTGATCTGTTCTTTAGAGGGACTTGTGTCCTGGATAACATGGAATACAAGAGAACAGTGGCTAAATTTGCACTGGCCATTGCATTAGGGTCATAGACTAGTAAATTGGTGGTTAAATGCACTCCCCAGCTCTTTTTATGATGTCTGTGTGAACGTGTGTCCTATGGTATCCCCCAGAGATTCTTACTGTGGATACCTTGGAAGCCCATGGAATGACTCTCCAGTGTCCTTCACAATGAAGAGAATAGCTTCACCCACGTGACAGATCCATGATAGGAGGCAAGGCTTCACCAAGGCTAAGAAAAACCAGCAGTGATGACAGGGTCACAGCTCTGAGGAGAAGGATCTGGGTTTAGACCCAAATCCTCCTCCTGACTTCCTACATAAACCTAGACAAGACACCATGCCTCAGGTCTTTCATGGAGTGTCGCCATGCAATATAGAGGTCATCCTGGCATCTACTTCCTAGGGATATTTTCACCAGTCTGAGATGACAATTGTAATGCCTGTTGGCTAGTGTCTTGTGTACATAGTGTACAGAATTAGAGGTTAAATCCAGGAACCGGTGCGATGAACATGGAATACAGTGCTGCCTGGTGGTAGAAATGACACTGACCTGGACATATTCCCTGGTGGCATCGTGAGGGGGCAGAAGTTCTTCAATTCAATTCAATCATCTTTATGTTCCCTAAGCATCAAAATTTCTTCTACGTACTGGTGCTATGGCCTCGAGTCAGGACCTCAAACAGGCTATGCCAGCACTATGGATGGAGTTGCACCGCCAAATCTTCTGGCATTGCCTCTACATTCACACCTGTGTGAATTAGCACTCCCATGATCTGACTCCTACTCAATAGCTGACAGACGACCTTCTGATGCCAAAAGCTGAGTAGCCCATTCCCTACATTATGGGCCTCACTTAGTGAATTATTATTATTATTATTATTATTATTATTATTATTATTATTAGTGTTGTTATTTTGCATTAGCAGTGTTGAAATTGAGCCCAGGGCCTCATGCATGGTAACCAAGTACTCTATACTGAGCTCTCTCCACAGCTCTTGACTCACTCTTAAATAACTGAATATGGCAGACATCATGTGATGCAAATACTAAGGTTCAAGCATTAAAATAACTGTGACCCATCTTGTGTTCTTTCCCTCTTATACTCTCTCTTACATTTTAGTGTTTATTTTTCTCCCTCTCTGGATCTCTTGCTGTAGGGAAGCCACTGCTATCTCTGAAGCTTGCAAGAGGGGAGGCTGATGAGCTTTGAGTGAGAAAAGGGAAAACAGTCCAAAAGGCACCAGGCTTTTGCCTTGGGACCTGCCTGTAATCAAGGGACAGACCCTGAGAGCAAATTCTTCCCTAGTGCCATCTCCCCTGAGCCTGTCTTTACAGAGATATGATGGCAACAGACCCAGCAAAGCCTCTTGGATTCCTGATACACAGCAACTCTGAGAGAACAGAGTGTATCTCTTATATGAACTGACCTGTCTTCTATCACACATGTCTTGTCACATTTTCAAAATGTATGTAATGACTGGATAGAATTTTACCTCTCTGCCTTCTTTCACCAATCATAATCATTAAGGATTATGTACAGTGAGATTGCTGTACAGTGTTTTCCTATGGATTTTCTTTCATAGGTTCTCACTTCATGGTTTTCCATGTTTTTTTTTTATTCATTCAAATGTTATTGGATATTCACATTTCAGTTTTCAGTTGTTGGAAACAAAGTTCATGTGAATATCTTATAAAATTCTCTTCATGACATAGAGAGGATTGTATGTACAGAATCCTAAGATAGTCAGATGAGTTAATGTGAAATTAACTATCAAAATGATATCTGAAGTGAATTTACCACAAGCAAGAGAGAAGAAATTTCCTTTGTGCACTTCCTCACCAATACCAGTATGTTTTGCTGAAAAAAAGAAACTCTGCTTTTGTGCTCTTCAAAACAAAAGCAGGGTTTCTCTTGTGGAATGAATATTCGTTTACCTGATAATTGACAATGATAGGAGGCGTGTAGAAACTGTGAAGGGTTCATGTGACTGCCAAGGGCATGTTGAAGGCCTTAGAAGTGATAGAATTGTGAATTTCATGGAGGACTTGGAATCACAGCTGGCTCCTGTGGAAGTCACACTGCATGACCCAGGGAGTGCTGACCTCTCCTCAAGTTAAGGCCCCATGACTAGGACAGTCCCTGTGAGAGTTCCTTGGTATTGCATGACAAGCCTACTACTTGACAGAAGATGGAGGTGGAGGAGCCCCTAGCCCAAGGAGAGGGACTCAGGGGACTCTCGTCTCTACCCATAATACATGTGTACAATCTAGACAGCTTTGGAATATGGGAGCAGCCAAAAGAGTTAAAGCAAAATGTGAGTGAAACAGTCCCACCATGGGTATTATACCTATTGGAAAATGAAAAAAAGAAAAGGCAAAATGCAATCTCAAACATCTAGTCCATCAGGAGCAAGACCAACCTACATTGAAAAAGAGGACTTTAAAAGTCATAAATCAGAAACCTCAAAAGATAAAAAATGAAGTAAAGAAACAAATCTATGATGCTATAGAGGAAATTGAATTAGAAATAATTTCTCATGTAAAGAAATAACAGCTATAGTAAACTAGTTGCTCAACATACCTAGAGAAGAAATACATAAAACAAAAATACAAGAGCATGGTAAATTGAAACTATGAATGAACAATGTAGAAAACAAGCAGAATCTATGAAACATATGCAAAGAGATAGTCAAGAAACAAAAAAATGTACTGAAAGCTGGCAAAACCATTTAAATGAGGCTGAGGATAGAATTTCATAATTTGAGGACAGTATTGCAGGAAGTGATCATGAATGTGTAGAACATATAAAAATAACAAAGCATCATGAAATGACAATCCAGAAGCTTCAACATGATGCCAAGAGAAGCAATGTAAGACTCATAGACATCAGTGAAAATTCAGGAGTCAATGCAAATGACATAACTAAGCTATTCACATAAATAAAAACAGAAAAATTTGCAAACATGAGCAAAATTCTGATATACAAATAAGAGCCACACAAAGTGCCAAACAGTCACAACACTCATAAGTCTATGCTCAAACATATAATAATTAAGATCCCAGACATACAGCATAAAAACAGAATAGTAAAACTGTTAGAGAAAAGACACAACTCACCTGTTCAGGAAAGACTATGATTACTATTAAGGCAAACTTTTCAGCACAAACCTTCAGTTTAAGATGAGTTTGGTGTGAAAAATTTCAAGCCCTAAAAGAAAACAACTTTCAACCTAGACCGATGTACCCAGAAAAAGTGTCTTTCAAATTTAATGGAGAAACAAGATACTTTGATGACAAAGAACAACTGAAGAAATTCATGTCCAACAAACCAACCCTTGAAGGATTACTGAAAGACATGCTAGATGGAGATAAAAATGACCACAATCTCCAGAACAACAGAAAGAAATGACCAGGCTGGGCAAGAAATTGAACAAATAGACAACTGATGACAGAAAAAGAGAACAACAGAAATGAGACAGGGAAGGTTGGATATAATTTCTAATGCAGATGTCCTATATACACTAAATTAAGGAAAAAAGAGAGAATCACAGGCAGAGTGGATCAAGAAATAGGGCCAACTGAGATGCTCTTTATAGGAAGTATAACTGACCTGAAGAAGGGTATTTGGACCAAAATTGAATGTGAGAAAATAGAACTCGATATGATAGGGAATGAGAGAGTAATAGGGGCAACTGGACCAGTATTTATGGGTAGGTTGGAAAGAAAGGCTTTAATAAGTAAAGAAATATAACTAGAGATCAAGTCCAGGAGTGAGAAAGTTCAGAAACACTTAGATAAATAGCAGGTTGCCCACACAATATAAAACCAAGGGTGTTGGGGAGACCCAAAAATACACAGTACACCCTGGGGGAGTGAAAGGGGAAGAATAGACTTTAAAAAGACAGAAGAAGGTATTGCTATAAGTGTATCAGGAATTAAAACCCATATTACTTGTACCACTCTGTTTAGATAGAACTTATTCCATCCCAGTTTTTATACAAGCACTAAATCTGAGGGCACAGACAGCTATCCCCAAAATATCAGGATATAGCACAGTAATCATCTTTAATTTCCTGTTAACTTAAATCAGATTCCCCTACAACTTATACTGTTATATCATTACTGAATTTATTTAAATCTGATTTGTTTGATTGCTTCTTGTTATTGACTATTTTATTCAAAACCGTTAGGTTGATAGTATCGTCAGAGTGTAGACAACTATACTGAAAATAGAAATGATTCACTATAATACCCATTCTGGCTTGATTAATATCTGTTTTTGTAGCTCTACACTATCTACAAAGTTCTATTTCTGTTAATACTGTTATGCAGTGATATATTCAATTATGCTTTATCCGATGATATAGCCATTTTTATTGATGATAACAAGAGACAACACAGTAACCATGGTAGAACTCCTTGTACAGCAGTTTTATATGTCTTTTTAATTTTATGTATCTCTAGGATTATGTTTTGCTCTGTCCTGCTTTGTTCTGTTTCTCCCTCTAATATAGAAAGGATAGTAACACATGTTAAGATGCATGCTTCCATAAAACCTATCAATAATGTAGAAGAACTGATTTTATGATACATGATGAAATGAACAAATACTTTGAAGGAGAAAAAATGGGACTACAGTACCCAGTGCTGGTTCTATAGTGTCATGATGTGAAATCAAGCAATACCATTAATCTTCAATTAGAGTGATTTTAATCTGCTTTGGTTTGTTTAAACTCAACATAAATGAATATATGGATAAATACATACATGTTTAAGTGTATAGGATTGATTGCCATATTACTTTGTATTCTTTAGATAGTTGAACAGAACTATTTGAAGTCTCCCTGTTTATATTCCCATTTATATGGTCCACTTTTGTATCTTGAACAATTATTTGTAAGAGGACAATAAAACACACAAACTAGTGATTATTACTGTTTATTCTTTAATTTGAATGTATGTACTATTTATGCCTGCTTTCTGTTTTGTTTTGTCTTTCTTTAAATAAAAATAAATTTAAAAATATAGATAAATAAACAAAGTCCCTTAGCAGTTAGATTGGTGGACCAAGCTCTGATTAATAAATAAGAAAGCAGCTGTCTGGTAACGTTTTTAACCAGTTTTTATCCATTGATTAGAGACCTCAATGATCTCCAGATCACTATAGGAGACACCTCAAATAAATTTATGAAATTTATTCCTAAATGTTAACATTGGTCATTATCAAATGAAGTAATACATATTTTTGGTTTGATGATGCCTGTATAAAGGTTTCACATGGTTATGACTGTTGATTTTAATCAACTATATGACGTATTGCATATATTCATAATTCTGGATACATAAGACTCTATGATTGTAAAATGGGGATTACTTATGGTAACAGATTTTTGTCTGATGTGCACACCTTTGCTGCTAACAAAGACTTGTGAGATTCACATTCAACTAAAGATCAATAAGTTGTTCAATAATACAGAAAATCTTGTGTTTTAGAGAAGGGTGATTGACTTAAAGGGATATTTTATGTCAAAACAAGAATTTAGATTATTACAAGATTTTCATGATTGTCATGATGCAATACTATGTATGGTTCTGATTCCTGATATATTATGTAAAATATGCAACTGTTAATACTGTAGGAATTCAAATGCTAAAATGTCCATGGATAGAAGAAAATAGGATTCATTTAATGTTCTAAGATGTTTCATGCTTAGATAAAATAGTAATATTACATTTACTGCCTCTAATATACTGTACTGTTGCAAAAAACTTCTTTTGGATGTTTGACACCTAAGGTTTGGAAGCCAAAACTTAGAGAAACAGATGGGCTAAATGGATAGCCAATATTTTGGCCCCAGCGCTTTAAGTGGTGGACACCCAGGATATAAAATAACCTCTGATTGCATCATCCTAAGATATTCAGTGAGTCCCTGGTTGTCTCATCAAGGAGATGATAAAACCACAGAGGAAAGTCACCTTCAATGCAAGGTGTGCCTAAGAAGAGTCACAGGAGAAAAATCTCCCAAGCTTTCACAGAGAGCAACGTGGTGAAGCAATGATTGTGACTCTTCTAAGTGGCTGACACTGACAGAAGAGCCATGAGGTGTTATGCATGGTTCTAAGATAACTCCTGAGAAGACCTAAGTGACCTTGATAGGAAGGTCTTTTGGCAACTCTTGGAGGTGGACTAAATGTCTTTTTCATAATGGATGTATATGAGTCCTGGGGGACAGGGGTGGAATGTCATGGTTTATGCCTGTGTCCCCCAGGCCTCATGAGTTTGCATTGTGCATTTATGATGGTTCATTATCTAGTTCTCGGATTGATGGTGTCAGTCCTAAACCCACATTGGGGTGGAGCCAGGATGTAATTCAATGGCAGGAAGAAGGTGTGTCTTGCTTTTTGCTGGTTCCTCCTTGCTCTTTGCAGCCTCCATGAACTGTAGCCCAGCCATACCTGTCTGCCTTGGAGCCAACTGAGTGTGAACTGAAACCTGCAAAAACTGTAAGAAATAAATCTTTCCTTTCTGAAATTGGGCTTCAGGTATTTTGTCTCACCAACAAGTAAAGAGTAATTAAGACAGAATTTGGTACCTAGGAGTAGGGTCTTTTGCTGTGACTATTCTTGACCATGTTTTTCGAGAGGCTTTGGAAATGGCTTGTGGGCAGAGTTTGGAAAGGTTTGGACATGTCGCCTGGATGCGTAGTGCTGGAGCAGCTTAGGCTGTTCTGTAGAGGGGATTCTGGTCAGAGCTCAAGAGACCAGAGGGCTGATAGAGGGCCTGATGAGAAGAACCAGGCTTGCAAGGTTTCTGTTGGGAAGAAGGACTGCATTGGTGGTTGGACTCCACCTGATATGTGTTATGGCTTGGCAGAAGGTTTGTCTGCATTTTGCTACTGCCCAGAGGCTTTGCTGAGACTGAGACAAAGGGCAATGGACTGATTAATCTTGAAAAAGAAATTAAAAAGCAATCAAACCTTGAGGCTGTAGCATGGCTATTGTTGGGGGCTTTTAGCCAGATTTATGTTGCATATCAAAAGTAAAGAGATCAGTGGGATAGTGTACAATGCTGTGAGTTTGGCCAGAAGGAAAATTCCAGGAAGACTGTGGATTGCAAAGACAGAGTTGAGATTTTGATTCCTGAGGAGAAACAGAAAAGATGGCCCCAGGGCATCATAGGAAGGTGGTCCCCACCCTGTGCAGCCTCACTGCAAAAGTGAAATATTTGCTCAGAGGGAAAAGCTGCAGAGTGCCATGTTCTAGAATGGCAACAGAAGCCACTTGAGGTTCCAGCATGGTGGCCCCTTTGAGAAGCTTTTCATCACAATCATGTAAACAGAGCCCTGCAATCCAGGCAACTGACCCCTATAGCCAAAAGACAGAAAAGTGTAGGTACTGCTCCAGTCAGCTTGGTGACATCCACAAGGTGCTGATTTTAGGTGCAAGGAAAATGCACAAATTCTGAGGCAAATGGCATCCATCTCAATTGCAAAGTGCCTGGGAGGCCAAAAGGTGTGCCCCTGAGAGGGCAATTTGTGAAGACGTAAGGGTGAAGCCAAAGGTGCGGTGGAGACTG
Source organism: Cavia porcellus (assembly GCF_034190915.1). Lineage (NCBI taxonomy): Eukaryota > Metazoa > Chordata > Mammalia > Rodentia > Caviidae > Cavia > Cavia porcellus. The sequence goes on from NW_026947515.1 coordinate 10,575,450, forward strand.
CAGATGTTTGGAAAAGGCAAGAATGTGGTAGATTCAAGGGAAGCTGCAAAAAGAGAGCAGAGAAGATTTAAGAGAAAAGCTGCTGGAGTTAAAATTGCTGGAAATGCCATGGGGGTGGAATTACCCAAGCCTTTTGGAGTTTGTAAACCAGATTGCTTCTGATGCTGAACATGGAATTCTAGGACTTAATGTTCACCCTGCTGGACTTCTTTTGTTTCCAGTACTTTATATTCCCATTCTTGTAACTTTTGGAACGGTAATGTTTACCTTGTGCCTTTGCATTTGAGAAATGTTTAACCTTGTTTCATTTGTACAGGGGTTACAGTTAAGAGTTTGCCTTAGATCTTGGAGGAGACTTGGGAATTAGACTGTTCAGCAATGCTGAAATCTAGGACGTTGGCAACTATTGGAAGTGGAATAAATGTCTTTTGTATAATGGATGTACATGAGTCCTGGGGGCCAAGGGTGGAATGTCATGGTTTATGCCTGTGTCCCCAAGGCTTCATGAGTTTGCATTGTGCATTTGTGATGGTTCATTGTGTAGTACGTGGATTGATGGTGTTAGTGCTACACCCACATAGGGGTGGAGCCAGGATGTAATATAATGGCAGGAAGAAAGTGTGTCTTGCTTTTTGCTGGTTCCTGCTTGCTGTTTACAGCTGCCATGAACTGAGGCCCAGCCATGCCCACCTGCCTTGGAGCCAACTGAGTGTGGACTGAAACCTCCACAAACTGAAGAAATGCACCTTTTCTTTCTCAATTTGGGCTTCAGGTATTTTGTCTCAGAAACAAGTAAAAAATAACTAAGACAGTAGTTAATGCAGATCTCATGTTAGCTTGGCTTTGGACGTCCTGTAGGAAAGTCTGGCCTCTGCAAGATATAGTGCAATGTAAACGCTTGGCTGTGGGGGAAGCTAGGATCACTAACATCCTCTGACAATTGCTGGCTATACTGTTAAATGACTACTGTTATGAACTGATGGACTATGATGAGTTTAAATTGGAGTTCTCCTCAATGCTTCCCCACCTTAAGCTGGCTACCCATCCTGGGAGTCAACAAAACCAAATAAGAGAGAGTTGTTGGAAAGGGTTGAAGATGAATACATGTGCAGGGCTGTGGTGTGGCCTGGGCATGAATGAATTGAGAATGAGGAGACACCGCAAGGAACAATATAGGCCACAGCCAAGGCCACCTGGAGACTTCTTGGATAGTTTTTCTTAATTACAATCTTTTGTTGCTCGGTGGGTTCCTTGAACCTCTCCCAGGGGCCTGCTCAGGTTTTTACCATTATCCACTCACTTCCTTGCTTGTTCTGATTAAATATGGGCTGCCTAGTGACAGGTGGCTGGCTAGTTAGCAGAGTTATGAGTTCTGAAGATTTCACTCTTCCTGTTGCCCTCAAGACAATGCCACTTTTCTCATTGTTTTGGTCCTTTGCTATGCACTTTTGGGGGGGCTAGATATTTAGGCATAGGCCCCAACAGAAAATTAACTTCCAGATAGGATAACTGTAAGTTTCCTGACAATTTTGTTTCATGTAAATTTTCTTTACTTGTAGATGGAAGGGTTATTATCAACAAATATATTGCTAACTTATCAACATATGCTCCCTTATTAACATATTGAGGAGTATTATAGTGGTTTCTCAGAAACCATGATTATACACCTCTATACATCATTGTGATTATTCTGCATAACTTTTCTAAGTCAGTACTTATAAGTGAAATTGGTAGATAATAAAGGAGGCCTCCATCCACTTGCTAAGTACTATGTAACATGAGTCTCGGTGTTTCTAGCAGTTCATTTGTTTTAACCATGAATTCCTGACCAGATGCCAATTATGCTTGCTTGGCACAGAATGGATTGTACAGGAAATTAAGTGGTTTTGATCTCCAAAGAATTGCTTGAGTCAAATTGAAACAGGTAAATGCTAAAAAACTGTTAGGGTTTACATAGATTAAAAACTCATTTACATAATTAGTTGAAGAATGAGTTGATGCATTTGGAAGATTATTCAGAACATACAGCTACCTGAATTATATTAGATATTTATTTCTTTACTTTTATACAGGTACAAAAGACCTGACTTATAGAATTTAATATAAATATATTCTTTATCTCATGGTTTCCATGAGGGATGTTTGATTTTGACTGTTTCCAAAGCATAAATATCTTGGAAAAAAGTGAAAAGGAAAAGGTAACATCTTATGAGATCAAGGAGCCAGAGAACAGTTTCAGAACCTGAGAGGAAGGATCCAGAGACCAGATTTGGTTCATGGGTTCCAACACACATGGCTGCAGTTTATACATATAGAAGCAAGCATAGTAATCTCCTACACATTTCTGAAGCCAAAAGGTGTTAACAAATGGATCACCAGGCTTTAGGGAATATATGACTTCTAGGAATATTAAAATCCTGAAGAGTGTTACACTGAGATGCTAAAAATTAAAATAATTGATTAAAAGATAATTAACAAAAATACTTAAAAAGGTAGTTATTAGTAATATTATCATTCTACTGAGTTCATTGCTCTAGTAACCAAGCACCAACCACATAGTTATAAATTAACTGACCACGTCATTCTGCTGTTCTGTAATGCGTCATCCCCCCACCTTAGTGACCTGTGTGCTATGTCAAATTTTGTTCCTCTTGTAAGAGACAAATGATGCTGTGCCAACCACTGTTCCCTTTATGAGAGACAAATGTTCCTGAAATTGGCAGACCAAGGGCTATGAATTGGTGAACCACCCACTCTGAAATGCCTCTGTCCTCAAGCAAAGGGGAACAAAGGCCCACCTTATGTCTGTTTCTCATCACTATGTACTTACTGATCAATGAGCTAATCATAAATGAACTATAAAAATCAGTCAAAACTCTAACTCAGTTGCACAGCTTTGCAAATTCCATTTGCACTGTGTCGCTGGGTCAGCTAAAATAAAAGTGCTTCTTTTAAAAAAGATGTCTTTCCCCATTCATCATCTTGGGGTCTTGCCCTGTTTTTTCATCATGGGGCCATGTTTTCTTTTTTAAGTAGAGTACAACAAAGAGCTGAGTGCCAATTAGTGACAAGGGAACTATGTGGCAAGGGGAACTTAGAGTGTGAAGTCCTTGGGTGTCCCTGCCTCACCAGAAGGAAATGTTTAATTGGATTAGGTATTTGGTTCCATTTCAGCAATAATTGTCACCCCCATGCTGGGCAATATGATCACTTTCAGAATTCAGCATTTATATGAGCCTGAATGAGTAGCAAGCTTCTCTTGGAGAACTGATGCTTGCTTTTATTTTATCCTTACTCTGTTGCAGACCATTTCTATCATATAAATGTAATGTCTTCACTATACACTGTAAATGTGCTCCTTTTGTGTTCACATACTAGGTTTCTTGGTGGAAAATTAATAGAAATGAGTGAAAATCATGAAAATGAAGTCTGCTGCCTCTAACACAGACTTCCAACTCTCTGTTCTGTTGTGTCCTGCCCTGGCCTGTTCTCAGAATATTTTCTGACATCAGTGGATTTTTTTTTATTTAAGAGGAAAAAGAGAAAAACACAAAACAAACCAAAGCGGTGTAAGGGTACACGTAATACAGAACTACAAACAAAACAAAACAAAACAACAACAAAAAAACATAACAGCAAGAAATCTCCTGTTAGTAGATTACATATTATCATCTTGAAAATAGTTGCTCAAATCACAGTATCAAAGAATACAAGGTGGACATTCAAACAGGGAGACTGCAAACAGCTGTGTTCAATAATCCAAAAACATTAATATAGTCAGCTATTTAACACCCCTAAACAAAAGTTGGGACTGGAAATCCCATTTATTCCAGCTATTCCACTTCTAGGCATATTCCCAGAAGAACTGAAAGCATCATACCACAGTGATATATGTGCACCTATGTTTATAGCAGCACAATTTGTAATCGCCAGATCTTGGAAACAACCCAAGTGTCCATCAACTGAGGAATGGATAAAAAAGTTGTGGTATTTCTATACAATGGAGTATTATTCTGCTATAAAGAAGCATCAGTGGATCTTTATTCCTGGAGGATTGAACGTGAATCCTGAAAACATTTGCAGCCCATTATGGAAAGAGTCCACTGATCCTTGAAAGAAAGCAGGGGTAGCCATGAAATGGCAGGGATAAATAAGAAATTTAGAGAAGACCTAACACGATCACTTCTCAAAATTTAATGAAATCAAATGGGAAATTGTACTTCTCAGTTCATTCCTGGAAGCAAGCATTACCCTGATACCAAAACCAGAGAGCAATCCAAATAACAAAGAGAATTACAGACCATTCTGCCTAGTGAACATTGAAGCAAAAATCCTCAATAAGATACTGGCAAACAGACTGCAGAATATCATCAGAAGATTTTACATCAAGATCAAGTGGAATTATTCCCTGGTACTCAGGGGTGGCTCAACATACATAAATCCATAAATATAATACACCGTATTGACAAATCCAAAAGCAAAACTCATTTGATCACTTCAATAGATGCAGAAAAAGATTTTGACAAAGTCCATCACATATTCATAATTAAAAACCTACAAAAATTGGGAGAGATGATCTTTATCTCAATCTGATAAAAGCCTTTTATTACAAACCAACAGTCAACCTCATACTAAGTGGACAAACACTGAAAGCTTTCACTCTAAAATCAGGAACAAAACAAGGATGCCTACTGTCTCCACTCTTATTCAATATAGTCCTGGAAACTAGCTGGAGCAATTAGACAAGAGAAAGAAATAAAAGGAAAAAAGATAGGAAAGGAAAACCTTAAAATATCATTATTTGCAGAAGACATGATACTCTACTTAGAAGACCCTAAAAATTCCACCAAAAGACTTCTAGTTTAAGAAGCAAATTCAGTAATATAGCTGGTTACAAAGGCAACACTCAACAATCAATAGACTTCATAAACAAGAATAAAAATCTCATGGAAAGAGAAATCAAGGAAACAATAACTATTACAATAGCATCCAACAAAATGAAATACTTAGGAATCAATCTAACAAAGGATGTGGATGATCTCTACACTGTAAACTACAGTACTCTCAAAAAGGAGATTGAAGAAGAGATTCTAAAATGAAGAGCTATCCCATAGTCTTGGGTAGGGAAATACAATATAGTGAAAATGACCATACTTCCAAAGCTATTGTACAGATTCAGTGCAATCCGAATCAAAACCCCGTAGCATCTGGCCTGTTGTGATGCCACGCCTGGCCATCGGTGTGCAGAGGAGGAGCTGGGCAGATCTGGGGTGCCCTCATTGGCCTCTCTGCATGTCTGGAGGACTCTGGATATCTAAGCCCAGACTGTTGGAGTCCCCCCAGGCTTCCAGGTGCAGGGAAGGGGAGAGAGGGGTTTGAGGCTTCCACATCAGCCTCCCCATTCCAGTTGTACTTGGAGAACTGCTGAGATCCCAATGGGCGGCCCGGTCCACACTATCAGATGAGCCCAGCCTGTTTTGCGGCCATGCCTAGCCATCGGTGTGCAGAGGAGGAGCTGTGGTGATCTGGGGTGCCTGCATCGGCCTCTCCTTGTGTCTGGAGGACTGTGGATATCTCTGTAAGCAGGGAGGGACCACAGGTTCCAGAGGTACCGCGGCCTGTGGTGAGTACCCTAACCCGGCTGCGATTGAAGAACTGTGGAGCTTCCAAGGGGCAGGTGGGTGCACAGTGTCCCTGAGGCCCAGCTTGTCTGGAACTGCGGAGTTCTGAGCAGGCAGAGGAGGGCCACTGGTTCTGTAGGCCCAATGGCTTGGGGTAGCGTGGTGCCAGAGCCTCAGTAGCTGCAAACATAGAAGGGGATTTTCAACAGATACTGAGGAAGCTTTCAAATAACACTTGAAACACAGAAATATAGGAAAATGACAAAACGAAAGACCAAATTACAACCTCAAACCTCCAGCCCATCTCAAGAAACCCTAGGAGCGATGTATATAGAAGAAAATATATCCCATCCACCTCATATATCGGACACAATAGCCACTGAAATTGACAAGCAACTCCAGGAAGCTTTAAAGAAATTCAAACTCAAAATAATCTCCCAGATAAAAGAAGAAATGATAAAAGAAATGAAAGAGATTCTAAATATATCTAAAGAAAACACAGATAAAAAATTGGAGGAACTAAACAAAAAGATAGAATCCCTAGACGAGCAATATAAGAAACAAACAGAATACATAATGCAGATGCACAGAGATATACAGGAAATAAAAAACTCCACTGAAAGTTGTAAAAACCACCTTAATGAAAGTGAAGATAGAATTTCAGACCTTGAAAACAGGATTGCAGCTAGTGAACAGGAAAGGAAAGATCTTTTAAAAATAACCAGGAATCAGGAAACAACAATTCAACAACTGCAAGACGATGCAAAGAAGAATAACATAAGAATGATAGGGATTAATGAAAAAGAAGGAGACAACATAAAGGATGTCAAGAGGATATTTAGAAAAGCAATAGTTGAAAATTTCCCAAGCATGAGATCAGAAACTGACATCAGGATCAGTGAAGCATATAGAACTCCAAATAGTCATAACCAAAATAAAACTACACCCAGACATATAATAATCACCATCCCAGAAATCCAACACAAGAATAGATTATTAAAAGCTGTCAGAGAGAAAAGACAGATCACTTATAAAGGAAAACCTATCAGAATCACAGCAGACTTCTCAGCACAAACGATAAAGTCAAGAAGAGCATGGAGTGAAATATTCCAGATCCTAAAGCAAAATGATTTCCAACCAAGACTGATATATCCTGCAAAACTATCATTCAAACTAGATGGTGAAATGCGATACTTCCATGACAAAGAACAGCTGAAGAACTTCATGAACACCAAACCAACCCTGCAAAAAATATTGAAAGACAGTTTAGATACACAAAGGAAAAAACCACTAAGCAAAGCAAATAATTAAACAGAACAGAAAGATAAAGATGCAACAGCAGAGAGATAACATTCCTAAAATTAACCAGCATTTAACAGTAATAACCATTAATATAAATGGTCTCAATGCACCAATCAAAAGAAACAGACTAGCAGAATAGATCAAGAAAAAATATCCAACCATATGCTGTTTACAGGAAACCCATCTAACCCAGGATACTCACAGACTGAAAGTCAAAGAATGGAAAATAATTCTTCATGCAGTAGGAATCCAAAAAAAGGCAGGAGTAGCCATTCTGTTTGCAGACAACGTGAACTTTAAACCAACCACGACCATAAAGAACAAAGAAGGTCACTACATACGCGTAAGAGGAAAACTCCAAGAGGAAGAGATAACTATCTTAAATATATACGCACCAAACTCCAGAGCACACAGTTATATAATACAATTATTAACAGAAATGAAAACTCAAATTATCAGTAACACAATTGTAACAGGAGACCTTAATACGTCACTGACACCAAGGGACAGATCAACCAGACCAAAAATGAACAAAGAAATAACAGAACTGAATCACACCTGTGAATAAATGGGTTTGATAGACATATACAGAATGTTCCACCCAACAACATCAGAATACACATTCTTCTCAGCAGTACATGGATCATTTTCTAAAATAGACCATATACTAGCTCACAGAACATACTTAAGCAAATGCAAAAGAGTTGAAATCATCCCTTGCATGTTATAAGATCATAGCACTCTGAAATTAGAAATTAATGATAAAAGATACTGCAAAAATTCCACAAACACATGGAAACTGAACAACATACTCTTGAGCAATCAGTGGGTCACAGAAGAAATTAAAGAAGAAATTAAACAATACCTAAAAAAAAATTAAAATGCAGATACAACTTACCGGAATCTGTGGGATACAATGAAAGCCGTCCTGAGAGGAAAGTTTATTGCACTGAGTTCCCACATCAGGAAATCAGAACTAATACAAATAAATAACTTGATGCTACACCTCAAACAGTTAGAAAAAGAAGAGCAAGTCAAGCCCAAAGCCAAAAGAAGAGAGGAAATTATAAAAATCAGAGCAGAAATCAATGCAATAGAAACTAAGAAAACCATCCAAAGAATCAACGAATCAAAGAGTTGGTTCTTTGAAAGAATAAATAAAATTGATAAGCCCCTAGCCAACCTTATTTTAAAAAGGGAAGAAAAAGCTCAAATTCATGCAATAAGAAATGAAAAAGGAGAAATCACTACAGACCCAATAGAAAAACAGAAGTTCATCAACACCTATTTCGAAAACCTCTACTCTCAAAAGTTTGATAACACAGAAGAAATAGACAGATTCTTAGAAGCATATGAAGTACCAAAGCTAGATCAAGAGGATGTAAAACTGTTGAATAACCCAATCTCTGTTACTGAAATTGAAAATGTATTTAAGTCCTTACCCACCAAGAAGAGCCCAGGCCCAGATGGATTCACTGCAGAATTCTACAAGAAATATAAACAAGACCTAATGCCGACACTCCTCAAACTAGTCAATGAAATTGAAAGGAGAGCAATCCTTCCTAAGTCATTCCTGGAAGCAAATATTACTCTAGTACCAAAAGCTGAGAAAGACCCAACTATAAAAGAGAACCATAGACCGGTCTCTCTAATGAACACAGATGCAAAAATCCTCAATAAAATATTGGCAAATAGGATGCAGCAAATCATCAAGAAGATTATACACCATGACCAAGTGGGATTCATCCCAGGAATGCAAGGATGGTTCAACATATGCAAATCAATAAATTTAATCCACCATATCAATAAAGCCAAAAATAAGAATCACATGATCATTTCTATAGATGCAGAAAAAGCCTTCGATAAGGTCCAACACTTATTCATGATAAGAACTTTACAGAAAATTGGAATAAATGGTCTTTACCTCAATATAATAAAGGCCATTTATGACAAACCAACAGCCAGCATCATACTAAATGGCCAAAAATTGAAAGCCTTTACTTTAAAATCGGGCACAAGACAAGGATGTCCTTTATCACCACTCCTATTTAATATAGTACTGGAAGTACTAGCCAGAGCAATTAGGCAAGAAAGAGAAATAAAAGGGGTAAAGATAGGAAAAGAAGAAGTTAAATTATCATTGTTTGCAGATGACATGATACTCTACATAGAAGACCCCCTAAACTCCATTGAAAGATTCTTAGATACAATAAATAAATTCAGTAATGTGGCTGGATACAAAATCAATACTCAGAAATCAATAGCATTCCTATACACAAAAAACAAAATCACAGAGAGGGAAATAAGAGAAACTGGACTATTCACATTAGCAACCAAAAAAATGAAATATTTAGGAATTACTCTTACGAAAGAAGTGAAGGCCTTATACAGTGAAAATTATAATACACTGAAAAAGGAAATTGAAGATGATCTCAGAAAATGGAAAGACATCCCTTGCTCATGGATAGGAAGAACAAACATTGTGAAAATGGCCATTCTCCCAAAACTGTTATACAGATTCAATGCAATTCCAATAGAAATACCACCAACATACCTTATAGATCTAGAGAAATCACTCCCAAATTTCATCTGGAACCAGAAGAGACCTAGAATCGCAAAGGCAAATCTAAGCAGCAAAGACAAAGCAGGAGGCATCACAATCCCTGACTTGAAGTTATACTACAAAGCAACAGTAGTAAAATCAACATGGTATTGGAATCAAAACAGAACCGAAGATCAATGGAATAGATTAGAAGATACAACCACAACTACAAACACACTCAACCACCTTATCTTTGATAAAGGAGCCAAGCAGGTTCACTGGAAGAACGACAGTCTCGTTAATAAATGGTGCTGGAAAAACTGGCTCTCCATTTGCCGAAAACTAAAGCTAGACCCATGTCTATCACCATGTACTAAATTAAAATCTAAATGGGTCAATGATCTGAATATTAAAACAGAATCACTAAATCTATTGGAAGACAAATTAGGTAGAAACCTTGGAGACATAGGAGTCGGTAAAGAATTCATGAACAGGACTCAAACCACACAGGAAATACTTCCCAGAATCAATAACTGGGACCACTTCTTATTAAAAAGTTTCTGCATGTCAAAAGAAATCTCCAGCATAGTGAAAAGAAAACCCACAAACTGGGAAAAGATTTTAGTGAACTCTCTCTCAGACAAGGGCCTCTTGTCTAAAACATATAAAGAATTAATGAAACTCAGACCTCCAAAATTCAAAGATCCAATCCAAAAATGGGCATCTGAGATGAATACGCAATTCTCAGATGAAGAAATGCAAATGGCAAATAAATACATGAAAAAATGCTCATCATCATTGGTCATTAGAGAAATGCAAATTAAAACCACACTGAGATACCATCTCACTCCTGAAAGAATGGCCAGGATCAAGAAAACCGACAACAAATGCTGGAGAGGCTGTGGGGAAAAAGGAACTCTTCTGCACTGCTGGTGGGAGTGTAGACTGGTACAGCCTTTGTGGAGATCTGTCTGGAGATTTTTCAAAAAGTTGGGATTGGAAATCCCATTTATTCGAGCTATTCCACTTCTAGGCATATTCCCAGAAGAACTGAAAGCATCATACCACAGTGATATATGTGCACCTATGTTTATAGCAGCACAATTTGTAATCGACAGATCTTGGAAACAACCCAAGTGTCCATCAACTGAGGAATGGATAAAAAAAGTTGTGGTATTTCTATACAATGGAGTATTGTTCAGCTATAAAGAAGGATCACATTGAGATATTTATCAATAGAAGGGCGCAGCTTTAGATCATATTCATAAGTGAAATAAATCAATCTAGCATGTGTGAATACCGAATAGTTTCCCTAATGTAAGTAATGATTCAAATATATAAAAATATGTGGTAATCATGATTCCCCATTAGGTGGCCTTGAAGCCTTATAAAGTTTTCACTCATTAATTAGAAAGGCTTTATTCTGGGCTTCTTGATATGGAAATATTTGAAGCTAGAGTATATGAAGTTTTATCCAAATATTTCAAGGAAAAAGACAGACACTATGGTAACTACTATTAAGTCGGGTTATATGGTGGTGAAGTACTAGGTTGCTGAAACAGTCATGCTTAGACCTCTATTGTTACATTGTTATTTCCTGTTTTATCTCAATCTCCCCCTTATTCTTTTAAAAAATTATTTAGTCATTTGTTATGTTTGTCTTAATTAAGGGAAAAATTAAAAAAATTAGATATATAAATAGTAACTCTTTTTGATTTCCTATTAACTTGTTTTGAAGTCCTGTATTACTCCCACGATCTTGTTTTGACTGATTAGACTCTGTTCCATTCTGTATGATAGCATCAAGTTTGAGGATATAGGCAACTACTTTGAAGGCAATAAGATTCACTAAGATGCCCATTCTGGTTTGACTATTGTCTTCTTTGGAAGTCCTGAAATGCTTACAATGCCTAAGTTTTATTGGTCTTGTTCTCTACTGTTTTGTCCAACTTTATAATATATAATGAGATAGACAATTGTTTTTAAGGAAACAAGAGACAACGTTGATAACCATTGTTGATAACCTTGTACTCTGTTCTACACCACGTGCTATGTCTATCCTTGGTTTTGACTGACAGCTTTGTTTTGCCATATTTGACTGTATTCTCTCCCCCGCCAAAAAGTAATAAGCACTAAGGAGTAATAAAATCCAAAATGTGTAAATTTTGTTGTAAAACAGAGAGGGGAAAAAAAACAAGAAAAAGAGTTCTAACGGATATAACAGCAAGTGTGTTTAGGGGTGTTAAATAGCTGACTATATCAATGTTTTCGGATCATTGAACACAGCTGTTTGCAGTCTCCCTGTTTGAATGTCCACCTTGTATTCTTTGATACTGTGATTTGAGCAACTATTTTCAAGATGATAATATGTAATCTATTAACAGGTGATTTCTTACTGTTATGTTATTTTTTTTTTGTAGTTCTGTATTACGTGTACCCTTACACTACTTTGTTTTGTTTTGTGTTTTTCTCTTTTTCCTCTTAAATAAAATAAAAAAGAAGCAAATTCAGTAATATAGCTGGTTTCAAAGGCAACACTCAACAATCAATAGACTTCATAAACAAGAATAAAAATCTCATGGAAAGAGAAATCAAGGAAACAATAACTTTTACAATAGCATCCAACAAAATGAAATACTTAGGAATCAATCTAACAAAGGATGTAAATGATCTCTACACTGTAAACTACAGTACTCTCAGAAAGGATATTGAAGAAGAGATTCTAAAATGAAGAGCTATCCCATAGTCTTGGGTAGGGAAATTCAATATAGTGAAAATGACCATACTTCCAAAGCTATTGTACAGATTTAGTGCAATCCCAATCAAAACCCCGTAGCATATCTCAAAGAATTACACAAAATAAATCCTAAAACTCATCTGGAACCAGAAGAGACCCAGAGTAGCAAAGGTGATCCCGGGCAACAAAGGAAAGATAGGGTTCATCTAAATCCCTGACTTGAAATTATACTATAAAGGTATTGTGATTTAAAAAAAAAAAAGATGTGGTCCTGACAAAAAACAAAACAAACAAAACCAGACCCAAAGATCAAAGGAACAAATTAGAAGATGGAGAAACAACCCCAGACCACTAAACCATCTTATCTTTGACAAAGGTGCCAAACAGAGTCATTGGAAGAAAAGCAGCCTCTTTAATAAATGGTGCTGGAAAAACTGGCTCTGTACGTTCTGAATATTATCTTTCAATGTGTATTAAGCTAAGATCAGAATAGATCAAAGATCTTATATTAAAACAGAAACATTAAATCTGCTGCAAGATAGAGTAAGTAAAACTCTTGAAGACATTCATGTAAGCAAAGTCTTTATGAAGAAAACTTCGATTGAACAGCAAAAATCGAAGAGAATTAAGTGAGAATCTCACCCTACTGAAAAACTTTTTAACAGCAACAGAAATCACTAACTGAGTGAAAAGACAACCCACAACGTGGGAGAAAATGTTTGCCCACTGTTCCTCAGACAAAGTATTACTATTGAGAGCACGAAAACCTAAAAAAATTTCAGTCTTCCCAGATTTAAAGACCCAATCCAAAAATGCGCATCTAAGGTGAAATACACAGTTCTCAGATGAAGAGATAGAAACAGCAAATAAATATGTGATAAAATGGTCTGCATCACTCGTCATTTAAGAATTGCAAATTAAATAACACTGATATGTCACCTTGCCCCAGAAAAAAATGCCTACTGTCAAGAAATCAAGCAATAAAGAATGCTGGAGAGGTTGTGTGGAAAAAAGAACCCTTCTCCATTGTTGGTGGTAAAGCAACCACTGTAGAAATCATTGTGGAGATTCCACACAAACTAGGTCTACAGGTCCCACTCAACTCAGCTATTCTCCTTCTGGGTATCTACCCAAAAGAATAAAAATCATCATACCACAGTGGTATATGTGCACCCACGTTTATAGCAGCACAGTTTGTGGTAGCCAGATCTTGGATGGAGTGCAGGACCTCTAGCTTGCCAGGCAGGCGCTTAAGCTAAATCCCTGGACCACTTTTTTTAGTTTTTAACTTTCAAATAAAATGGGTTTGGGAGAAAAAAACAAGGACTGAGGTAAAGACTTTCAGTGCAAATACCCATCAGAGGTGCTGAGGTCAACATTCCAGAAAACAGCCAGCTCCAGAAGCCTCCACAATCTTTTTTTTTTTTTTTGTCTTTTTCATTTTTATCGGTACCGGGGATCGAACTCACGACCGCCTGCTTTCAAGGCAGGTGCTTATGCCTCTGAGCTAAATCTCCAGCCCCCATCTCCACAGTCTTTCATTGGGGATCCACAGTTACAGGGTGGGTTTTTTTTTAAATGTATTTATTCTTGGTGGGGAAGGCAGGCAGGAGAGCAGGAGCCAATCAGTGATCAAGAGGCTGGCTGAAGAATTGTCCAATCAGGCGGGCCAAGGTAGGCGGTGTCTTCCGGTGTCATGGCATCAATTGCAAGGCCAGGGCACAAAATGGAGCACTAAATGTTTGCTAGACCACTATATTTGCTTCTATTCACTGTGGACTGCTTAGAAAGAACCTGGGAGACCTTCAAACTACACAATGGTGATGTTATGGGATGGGAACAGTGAAATGGGATGGAATCCGATTGAGACCAGTTAGAAGTGGTTTGAAGGGGCTGGGGGTTTAGCTCAGCGGCATAAGTGCCTGCCTTGAAAGCAGGCAATCATGAGTTCGATCCCTGGTACCGATAAAAAGGAAAAAGACCAAAATAAATAAATAAATAAATAAATAAATAAATAAATAAATAAATAAAATAAAAGAAAGAAAGAAACAAAGAAAAAGAAAAGGAAAAAAAAGTGGTCAGAAGCAGCTGTGCTGTCTAGAGCCTGTGAGCTTAGCCTCAGACCCTGAGGTCCACTAGTGCTAGCAGTGAGTCATCCTGTGTTCCTTTTACCTCTCGCTGGGGCCGGGACAGTTCTGGGTCCCTAGAATGCTGCCATCACTGTGATAACACCAGGGCATAATGCCATTTTTGAAATCGCCTTCTGCCCTTGCTCCTCCAACAGACTGGGCCTAGGACAGGGCATGAGGAGACCCTGATTCCGATGTGTTTTCAAGCTGTGTGCAGCTGTAATAAGCCAGGTCTCTGCTCTCATTCCTGTCAGCAACAGATATGAAAACCATAAGTTTATAAATGTCTGTGCTGCAGGACCTGATAGCCACAACTGCTCTCCTTAAACTTATGCATTTATGTATTTTGTGATGGCCTAAATTTATACTATGTTCTCATATTTCCATGCTCATGAAAGGTGGAGGCAAAGGTTCTGAGAATTCAAAGATGTGTAGTGATGTGCCTCGGTGGAGGAAGGCTTCCCAAACACCGGATGAACTGCTGTGTATTATACAGAACAATGCAAAGAATTTCTGAACATACTTTATGTGACACATGTGCTCATAGATGATGTTTGGGAGAACAGCCATAGAGGTTTAAATTTTGAGAAAAATGAAGCAAATATAAAATTGTCATCAAGGGCAGGCTAAAGTGTGCTTGCTAAGACAAATTCCAGAAAGGGATGCCTGTTAAATTCTCCCTGAAAAATGCCTAAATGTAGTCATTTGCATGACCATATACAAGTGATATCCTTCTGAATGAAAAGGAATGTGGGTGCCATCTCTAAATTAAGAGGTGATTTAATAGCTTGGTTGATCATATACATTTGAAATATGGAAATGCTCTGCAGTGGACTTTACTAAGTGGTGTAAAGGAGATGCCATAAATTGTAATTGTGCAGGGATATCAATAGCTTAATCATGAAGGGTTTTCTGCTTAGGGTCGATCAGAGGAGCATGGGAAGGATGTGGAAGTGACTGGCAGGATGCAGTGTGCCAATAGCAGGACATAACAGAGAGGGTCTTCCCTGAAAGTCAGGTAGTTCTTAGGGTAAGCATGAAGTTAAAGTTGGCTTATGATTTCTTACTTGAGGTGAAAAACACCAGCTCTGGTAAGAATCAGTATCCCACATCCTTGTCAACCCATGAATTCTGTGTTCTTCACTTGAGATCTAATTTTGATTATCTCTAATTATGACCTAGTGTCATGAAGACAAAATTTGAAATTTTTTTGTAACAGGGATCGAACTCATGATCTCATGCTTGCTAGATAGGTGTTCATGCTGCTGAACTAAATACCCTACTCTGAAAGTGTTTTCTGTATACTATGTATGATATTAACATTGTTCCTCAGAAAATGTTGAATATTGTGGAATTTTTCTATATTGTATGGATATAATTTTTAAAGAAAACCAAAGGTGTCGTGTGCAGTCACATTTCAAGTTTCACATTGTCTGTGGGGTGTCTCAGTCAAGGTTTCTATATTTCAGACAGCTCTGTAACTTAGGCTAGCCCCAAACTCAAGGAAGTTCTCCTGCATCAGCCTCCCAAGATATATTTCTTATATCTGAATGGAGAGTGATTACTTGGTGACACTGAGCTATAATTTGAAACTTGCACCTGGTTGCATTGTTTATACATTTTTTACATACAGCAGTTTTCCATGAACATTTGAGTTATTATTTATGTATCATATTTGATGTTATTTATGTTTTGTTCTATGAAACCAAATTTAAATATCAAAATGCTCCTTAAGTATATTAAGAACAAAGGACTAAGTGGCCTAAATGAGATTTGAAGAAATATCACTGTTAGTACATCAAAGTGATTCATGAGATATTTGTCTGCCTCTGTGCTTTATGGATGCTGGTCCTGCAGGCTCTCACTATGAGCTCTGTTCTAGAGGCAGTGCACAGGGACTCTTGCAGTGACTCAGCATAAGAATCAGTGCTCCTATCTGGCCTTTACATTAGCTGTGAGTTGCAATATAGCATCAAATTTGCTGTCTCAAAATATGTGTAAATACAAAAATTAGTCCCCAAGATGTGGAATTAAGATTTGAAGAAATCAGTGTTCATTCAGCTGTTTTGTTTGGTTTTATTTGTGTAGTTTAGTTTTGTTTTATTGAGACAAGTTTTCTCTATGTATATCAGCTACATTTGAACCCTTTATGGAGCACAAAATTGCCCTAACATCAAAGCAGCACTCCTTTCTCAGCCTCTTGAGTGCTGGGATTATAGATATGTGTGTTTTTACCCTAGAAAATATTGAGGCTTGTAATGTAGCTGTGTTGTAAGTTGGCTTAATAGATGCCATCTTGAGCTTTGCATTTAACTAGTGCCCTGTATTTCATTCAGAAAAATGGAAAATCACTCAGGGTATACGTCCCAGGAGAAAAGCAAAATGAGCTGTACCCAAAGAAAAAAATTAACCTGCTCAAAAAAAGAAGCAGAATAATCTGCTTGTCATCCAAAAATTATTATAAGATTCTAGCTAAGTGATTTCCAACACGATCTTTTTGTGATTCTATCTTTTAAAACATCTCTAACTTTCCTGTTCAGAGCCTCTTCTTTAGATCCTGAAATGGGGGTGGGGGTTCTGTATGCAAGTGGTGCTGAAACCAGCTAATGAAATTCCACTTTTCTCAATTGGGTTGCTTGGCTTCCTATATTATTGTTCACAAAATCACCTCAAGCTGCAGAAACCTTACTGACACAAGCAAACCTCAGGATTAAATGACAGTGCCCCTGAAATGAAAGAATAGTAGTGAAAAGGAGAAGAGAAAAAAGACAAACACCATGTGCTATAATGCACACCTCTTTTCCCAGCAATGAAGAAGCTGAAACAGGAGAATGGCCATGTATTCAAAGACAGCCTAACCTACATAATGAGTGCAAGGCTGCCCAGAACTCCAAAGTGAGACTACGTCTTTAAATCAAAAAACTAAAATGAAAAAATAAAGCAACCAAGTAAACAGAAAGACTATTAAAAACAAATAGTATTAGAGCTGAGTGAAATTTGAGTTATGTAAAATGGTAATTATTGAATGATGTTGCAGAGGAAAGAAGGCCATGTAGTGGCATCCAGGAGGCAGTGACTAACACAGACTTAGGAATGGCACCTATTGTGCTACAGGACAACAGTGACCTTCCTCCAATACATTTGCAGTTCACTAGACTGAGGACTTCTAAAAGCTCATGGAAATGTTAAACTCAGGGCAAACAAGCAGCTTGAAATTCTGGCTTTGGAACAATGCCATTAGCACACATTTCTTACTTAAATTGAGAAAAGAGAAATATAATCCTGCCCCATATGATATCAAATACAGCAAGTTTAATGGCTCACAACATTGAGAAATGAAGTCATAAACCAGAAGAAGTTCAAAAATTTTCTTAGAAAAAAGAAAGAATAGCCCTGAATTTTCAGGATTGGTCTTCGGTTTTTTGGCCGAAGACCTAATGTAAAGGGTCATTTATACAAGAAAGTCACAATGTGAGTACAGTGTGGGTCTCAGACTACAATCAACCTATAAGCTTATAGCTGCTTAACTAATATTATTCAACAGGAGAACAAGTCAGCCAGAAAAGGTATGTGGAAAGAGCCAAGGCATTTTGTGGGAACAATAGTCCAGTTGTTCTTTTCATTGAGTATGGTAATTGAGGCCCATCTGAACTTCCTGGAGGAGGTGGTGGTAACTGTAGTACATTTCAAGCTGCTGTTTTTCTCTTCAGGAACATGTATACCTGGTCACTTCATCTTAACCTTCAGGTCTGGCTTTCTTCAGCTGTGCCTGTAGCAGTGATTGTTGTATTTAGTTTTTTGCATTGACTATTTGAGGTTCCAGTTCCTCTCTGATTGTATATCAATTTCTCTCTATAGTGACATCCTTTGCTAAAACCACAGTTCTTTTTGAATGAATAAATTGAAATATTCATTAATACAGGCCAGGGATTTATCTCAGGAGGCAGAAACACCTGCCTGGAAAGTGCTAGGTTGTGACTTTGATTCCTAGTACCTAAAAAAAAAAGTAATTTAAACTGCAAGGAAAAAAATAATTTCATTTGTGAAAATGTAGATTTACAAAATTTATAACCAAATATGTCAAATGGCAAAGTAAACATTGTTAATAGTCATATTTAGTATCTCAAGCAGTTGGGTCTGGGAATTGAACTCAGGGATACAAGGAGCTGCCTGGAGAGCACAAGGTCATGAGTTCAATCCCTCAGGCAGAAAAAAAAAAATCACAGTTGTCAACCATGCAGTGCTATGAGCACATTTATTGAAACTGATACTTGGTATTTAATAGGCCCAATGTTTCTTTTGTGGTCTATGAAATACCTGCAGATAACATGGCTGATAGAGTTATTTCCAAAAGATGAAAAATATTAACAAAAGATGAGAAATATAAAATAAAAAGCGGCCTTTATTCTGAGAACACGGAGAGAGATGACCAGCACCCCACCGCTGGCATCCGGCGATCTCTCCGGCGGACACGCGGCGTGGGGGCCTGTAAATAGCCTCGGTTTGGGGTGGAACCTAAGGCGGGCATTAGGGATACACAGGTAGCCCATTGGTCCTAGGTTTGGCGCCATATGTAAATTCCCAGGGGCGGGAAGATGGCATCACAGGTAACTTCCTAGGGGCAGGGCAAGATGGGGCTTCCTGCTTCCGGTTGTGGCTTTCCTGGCTACAGTGTCCTGCCTGGGCCAAAACCTTTCAATGGCTATTACAGTGAATGATATACTGTCCCTTATAGGATTGCTATTTTCTGAGTTGGTTTTATTTTTTGTTTTCCCACATACTTGAAAGTTGAAAATGTTGGCTGGTGCTAGTTAGAAAAACTGTTATAATCATTTTTTCAATTTAATGATATATATCTGTATATTCATTAAGAACATTTTATTTGCTACAGTTACTCCAAGTCAAATTGAAAACAATTCTTAAATTTACAGGCAGCTGAGTTAGTTAGAAATAGAGGCAACCAAATCATTATATAGTGGAATGAAATTCCTGACCTTCTATGTCTGGTATGAGTTTGTGATTTCTAAAATGCAAGAATGAATTTTAGGAACAACGGAGTTGAAAGGCAAAATATATTTATTGAGAGAAAGAAAATGAAAGTATTTTGCTCTAAATAGGATATTTTGGAAGTGGGAGGTGAAACCAGGGGACTTTTACCTTGTAGTTACTTTCCTCTCCCCTATTCAACCTACCTGTGTCCCGAAAAGAATCTCAATCAGGTACTTGGATATCAGCAATGCCACCTTTAAGCACCACCCACGTCAAAAATTATATGTATGCAGCCCACACATTTCCAGAAAAAAAAGCCAGACCCCCAGTGGTCATGGGGTTCTCTCGATGGTCTTAGAATCAAGGCCATTTTGACTTTATATTCTCTTCTTTACTACAACAAAAATCCTATCAGAAAGCTTCTGTCTGAGAGAAAAAGGAGGGATTCTGAGCCAGTAGCAAAGGACTCTGATTTTATAGAATAAAATCATGTGGTGAGTGTGATGGCTCAGACCCCTGCATAAAACCCAAGGAATCAAGAAATTAAAATTTGGGGAGCAAAGGCTTTATTGGAGGACAGGCCAGGTGATGCAATCTCAGGGAGCCAATTTGGAGACTGTTTGCCTTACAGCTAAAAAGGTTGGGTTTTAAAGCTGAAAACCACAGGAATGTTGTGAACTTTGACCCAGTTTGATAACTTTCTTGTAGTTAAACATTTCTTAGGGACAGTACATTGTATTGCAGACAGGCTAAAGGGGTAGGTGATTACAAGAAACTGAAACTTAAAGCTTTTATGGGAAATGGAGACAACATAAGAATTGGGGAGGGCAAGGGAATTTACAAGGAGCTGAAACTTAAGTCTTTACTGGAGATGGAATTTTAATCTCTATTGAAATGGCTCGTATAGAACTTACAACAGTGAGAGAGGTTTAAAGTGGGTTAGATTACTGAGGTTACTGAGGAGGTAAATTAGCACAATAGAGAAGCAGAATATAAGAAATGTAAAAGTGGCCTTTTATTTAAAGAATGTGGAGAGGAGCCCGCAGACACCAAAGGTTTGGCTCCACTCCTGCTGGACTAACTATGGGGTTATGTGGTTGTGATAACTCAGACCCCGGAATAAAATGCAAGGAAGCAAGAAATTAAAATTTAGGGAGCAAATGTTTTATTTTAGGCCAGGCCTGGCAAGGAGTCTCCAGGAGCCAATTTGGAGACTGGGCATCTGACAGAAAAAAGTCAGGGCTTCTGTCTTGTATATCCACAAACAGCTGCTGGTCACACAATGCAAGGAGGGGGATGGGGTGTGGTGCACTGCAAAACAGAAACATGGTGCCTTACATTTCATGGGAACAGCAAGATTCAGGTAACAAGCAAGTTTTCATGTAAACAGGCAAGTTTAGATAAGAAGAAATCCTGTTTTCCTCAGCAGAGACTAGACTTCTAGCAGTGATTAACAACTTCTGTCAGCTTATCTTAGCATCACATCTGCTATTTGTAGAGGGCAACAATGTTTAACATATCAATTAGGTAAGATTTTACAATTCTTTACAGAGGAGAGCATTGATTAACATATTAATTAGATCATCCAGAGGGGGAAGGGAAAAAAACATATACAGTAAGGCCAAGTTACAGGTATTGCTATGATACAAAAATAACAAAGCTATTTTTCTAGAGTACAACAGAGGTATATGTGACTTTTGAGTGGATGTGGTGCTTGGAGGGGACATTGGTGTTATGCAAGGAGCTGATGGGAATTTTCTTTAGGGCCCTGGGAAAGAAAGAGGAAGATGTAATCAAGGAAAAAAGAGGAAGTGGCCATATGAATAAGCATCCCTCATTTTGGCTTCTTCCTCCTTGAACTATCACCAAGAGTTTCTGTAATAGTTTCTAGAACAAAACTCTTTCAAGTACATCCTTCAGTTTCAAGAAATCAAAACAATGAATTTTTGCCACCTGTCTTCCTCTATGGCTGGTAGTAAACCATCCATAAGAAATACTGTTAGTCATTTCCTTAATGCATTGTAGATACCATAACCAAAATTACAGATCATTTCACTTTCAGAAAACAAAAGTAGCACTTAAAGTCAGGGATAAAGCCCTTCAGTGCAAGCATCCCTGGAAAGGTGAGATCAACATTTTAGAATACAAACTACTACTGATTTATCTGACTTCAGGAAAGAGAAATATTTATAATGATATTGCTATCGAGTAATGAATCTCCCGGTCTAATATGTCTGGTATGAGATTGTGTTCTCTAAAGTCAAAGAATGAATTTTAGGAACAACAGAAATTGAGAGCACAATATACTTATTGAGAGAAAGAAAGCTACCTGAGCAAGAGAGTGGGTCCTGAGCGGGATGCCAAACACTGACTTTCTAGGGAACTTTATAGAGTAAAATCATGTGGTGAGATGAGTTTAAGGTGGGGAAAAATCGGAACTCACAATGCAGATGGGCATAAGATGAGACAGAGCTATGGTAGCCAATAAGATTATAAGTTCATGTAAAAGTTGATTAAATTGGGAACAAAGGGGAAGAGAGTCACATACAAAGCAGGCATTCTTAGGGCAACAGTCACTTTTCCCTTAGGGTTTTGGGAGGGTGACTCCTGAGTTCATCAGGATGATAGGAGATATTTAAAATGTCAGTCCCTAGGATAAGCATACTTTTCTTTGAATGGTGACTCCTGACCTCCTCAGATTGCTAAGGCACTATTGAGAATATCAGTCTTTAGGATATGGATGAATTTGCTTATCATTTGTCTTGAGACTTGGCCCATAGCATGAGGTGTCAGTCTTCCCCATATTTGCACGGTATCTCATCTCCTACATGGACTCCTTGGAGGACCTAGCCCTGCCTTATGCCAATACTATTTAAATAACTCAGGAGCCTGGAACAGTACTGTTTGAATAATTGATTACAGATGTCATGTGCTCTGGGTGAATGATCTTGGGATTACAATGTGCAATGTATATACCTGTGTTGCCTCCTGATAGACATGTTTTGAAAATTTAATTTTAGTTGATGTGTACTTTTTTCACTGAAATAAAATGGATTTGAAAATTAAAAGGCTAAGGTAAACCTCTTCAGTACAAACACTCCTCTGGTCAAGCTGAGATCACCACTGTAGAAGAATGGAAGCTCCAGAAGTCTCTGCACTACAGTCTATCATTTGAGATCCTCTCTTGCAGGGAGGGGCTTTTTCCCTGTTGATTCTTGACTCAGAAGGAGAGCAGTAGAGCAGGAGTCAATCAGTGATGAAGGGCAGGCTATATGAACTGTCCAATTTTCAGGCCATTGCTGGCTGTGACTTTTGTCTCTTCCAGTGTCTCAGCATGATTTACCTTTTCTGAGTAAAATACTGGTAGCAAAACACTTGCTGCATCTCATTTAGTACATTTGATGTCCTGTGGCCTGATTAGCAAAGAACCTGAGAGATCCTGGAGCCATGGAATGGCGAGGTTGTGGATGGGAGGCCAGAGATAGGGTGGATTGGGTGAAACCAGTTACAAGTATTTAGAAGTAATTCCGGTGTCTGGAGCCTCAGGTATTTAGTTAGCTTTAGGTCCTGAGGTCCTGCAGCATTGGCCATGGATCATTCACTGTCCCTTTTGCCTCTTGCTGTTGGTAAGGGTGATTTGGCGTCCCCAGGTCCCTGGCTTCACTATGACAGCAGCAGACTCAAGTATCATCTTTGAAATTCACTGCTGGCCTGGTAACTCCACAATCTCAGGCATTGCAAGGAGCTTGAGAAGACCCTGACTATGATACTTTTTGTAGCTTGCAGAGCAGTAATGAGCTAGGTCTCTGCTCTCTTTCCTCAGTGTAGCAGATCTGGAATGTCCAAAGTTTATTAATGTCTGTAATGCATGGCCTCATAACCACAATGGCTCAACTTACACTTGGGCTTTTTTGTATTTATAGTGATCTCCTCAATTTATAGTATGTTCTCTTATTTCCATCCTCATGACAGGTATTGGCAAAGGTCCTGAGAATTCAGAAATGTGTAGTAGTGTGCCTCAGTGGAAAAAGGCTTCCCAAACAACTTGTGAACTCGTGTGTATTATACAGATCAGTGCAAAATAATTTCGAATATACTTAATTATTTATGTGGCACGCCTGCTCACACACTAGGTTTGTGAGAACAGCCATAGGGTTTTGAAGTCTGAGAAAAATGAAGCAAATATGAAAGTGTTATCAAGGACAGGGTAAAAATTTGTGAAGGACAAATTCCAGAAAGGGCTACCTGTTAAATTCTCATCGAAAAATGCTGAAATTTAGGCATTTGCATGGACATATACACATGATATCCTTCTGAGTGGAAAGGAATAGGTGTGTCATCTCTGAATTAAGAGCTGATTTAGTGGCTTGGTTGTTCATAGACAGTTTAAATATGGAAATGCTCTGCAGTGGAATTTACTAAGTGGTGTAAAGGAGAAGCTCTAAACAGAAATTTTGCAGTGATATCAATAGTTAGCCATTAAGGTTTTCCTGCTGAGGATGGATCAGAGGAGCGTGGAAAGGATGTACAAGTGACTGACAGAATGCAGGAAGCCAATAGCAGGACATACAACAGAGAGGGTCTTCACTGAAATTCAGGTAGTTCTTAGAGTAAGTGTGAAGTTAAAGTTGGGTTCTGATTGCTTCCTTGAGGTGATCAACACCAGCTCTGGCAACAATCAGTATTTCACATCCTTTCCAACCCATGAATTTTCTGTTGCATACTTGAGATCTAATCTTGATTATCTCTAATTATGCCCCAGTGTCATGAAGGTAAAGTGTGGATTTTTTTTTTGTGCCAAGGATCAAACTCATGACCTATGCTTTCCAGGCAGGCGTTCATGCCACATAGCTAATACCCAACTATGCAAGTGTTTTCTTTGTTGTATGGCAGATATCCACATTGGTTCTCAGAAAGTGTTGAATATTGTTGGAATTTTTCCATATTGTATGGCTATAATTTTTAAAAACAAATCAAAGGTGCCTTGTGCAGTCCCTTTTCAAGTTTCACTTTGACTGTGGGGTGTCACAGTCAGGGTTTCTCTATGTTAGACAGCTCTGTAACTTAGAATAGCCCCAAATTCAAGGAAGAACTCCTTCACCAGCCTCACAAGATATATTCCTTATATCTGAATTCAAAGTGAAGGCTTGGTGACAGTGAGCTATAAATTACAGCTTGGGCCTGGTTCCATTTTATATACTTATTTTTTAAAAACAGCATTTTCCACTAACATTTGAGTTATTATTTGTGTACCATATTGGATGTTATTTATGTTTTGTTCTATGAAACCAAATTCATGTTTCAAAATGCTGTTGAAGTATATTAAGAACAAACTACTCACTGGCCTAAATGAGATTTGAAGAGACATTATCTGTAGCCTATCAAAGTGATTG
The DNA here is from genome assembly GCF_034190915.1 of Cavia porcellus. Classification (NCBI taxonomy): domain Eukaryota; kingdom Metazoa; phylum Chordata; class Mammalia; order Rodentia; family Caviidae; genus Cavia; species Cavia porcellus. Next base: position 10,600,163 of record NW_026947515.1, read on the forward strand.
ATGAAATTTTTTTCTTTTTTTAAATTTTGAAAGTGGTAAAATACAACAGAACAAGGCAGAATAAGGCCAACTAAGATCATACAGTGAAATTGGTACACTACTTCACAACTGGTTACTGTGATAACAGTAATAGGTATCATAGTATATTTTTTTATCTTTATAATAGTTGTACTTTTTTTTTTGTCTTTTTCTTTTTATCAGTACCAGGGATCGAACCCATGTCTGTCTGCTTGCAAGGTAGGTGCTTATGCTGCTGAGCTAAATCCCCAGCCACAATAGTTGTTTTTTCAAACACGTATATCAAAATGAGATGAAATACAGAACATTATAGTACTTATCAAAACAGAATATTGAATAGAGCAATACCATTCATCAGAATAGAGCAAAACAGTAATAAAAATATTTGCCTCCAAAGAGATAGTAGAAGGAAGTCCCCCTTATTTGTTATCGTTTGCTTCCCAGGAGATGCTCAGATTTCTGGTTGCCATTTGCTAACGGGGGGGGGGGGTTGACAGGAAAAGAGGGATAGCGAAATGGGATGTTTGATTCTAGGCCATACATCAATCAGTAGGATCACTATTGCTTAGTAGGGAGACAGGCCGGTTGTTTGGATTCACAGCGTCCTAAGTTCCCACATGGCGTGGATCTCAGGAGCTGCTGCTGGTTCTTCCCCTGGAAGGGCCGCATTCTGCCAGACCGCCACCACTTACCATGGAGAAGTGGTGCTTGCTTGCCTTCCAAGTGTCCTAAGTTCCAGCATGGCATGGATCTCAGGAGCTGCTGCTCTTTTCCCCCTGGATAGGGCACAGTCTGGCACATCATCACCACTTACCAGGGAAGTGAGGTGCTTGTTTGGCTTCCCATTTGATTGATGGGATATTTATCTGCTTCTGTGCTTTGTGGATGCTGGTCCGACAGGCATCTCACTGTGAGTTCTGCTTTAGAAACAGTACACAGGGAATATTGCAGTGACTCAGCACAAGAATCAGTGCTCCTATTTCACTCTTACATTAGCAGTGAGTTGCAATCTATCATCAAATTTGCTGTCTTCAAAAATGTGTATATACACAAAATAATGACCAACACATGGATTTAAATTTGAAAAAATCAGTCTTCATTCAGCTGTTTTGTTTGGTTGTATTTGTTTAGTTTTGTTTTGTTTTATTGAGACAAGCTTTCTGTATGTATATCAGATGGATTTGAACACCCTGTGGAGCATAGAATTGCACTGAACTCACTGAAACCATCCTGCCTCATCATTTTGAGTGCTGGAATTATAGATATATACCACCACACATTGCTTTTGATTCAGATTTGTAGGAGAGGATTTAAGATATCACAAACCTGGTGTCTCAACCTTTGTGTGAGAAATATATGTATGGTCCTTTAGGAGGTGGTGACCTTAGAGGATGTGGTTGTGAACTTCAGCGATGAGGAGTGGACTTTGCTGAGTCCATCCCAAAAGAACCTCTACAGAGATGTGATGGGTGAAACCTGTAGGAACATGACTGCAATAGGTAAGGACAAAATACTTTTGTCATTCATGCTGTCAGAATATTGTATGTCACTCATCAGTGCTGTTTCATTAAAAACAATGTGAAAACATTTTTAAAAATAGCTCAGACCTGGACACATTAAATGATAACTCTAAACAAAATTTATTAGTTTGTGTGTATTATTCTAATGAGTGCTGGTATTTCTATGTCTACAATTCAGGAGGACTTGGGGATATCCAGGAAGCTGAAAAAGAATGCAAAATTTACTGGAGATACTTAAGGTAATTCGCACTCATAAGGAGAAGGAATGTTCCTGAGTAATTAGTGAGTCAGCAGAAAAATGACCACCAAAGAAAGGAGGCACCATTCAATTTATTGTCAGTAATATTCTCTGAAGATGTATAAGCTAAGGTATGTATAATGAGTGAATTAAATCATGAAAATGTATGTCATTGCATATAGATGTGTATGAAAGGCATACTCTTTGAGTTATGACATTCTCCCTTCAGTTTTTCTACCCATATATACATGTGAATACAACACATTCATTATCTAAAAATTACTAAGATTGCAATTGAATTTGAAATAAAACAGAGTGTTTGTGTTTCCAAGCCATGCTCTAAAGAATCAACCATTCTGAGTAAAATTCTTAGAAGGCTGGTGGAATGTTAAGTGCACTCATTCTGAATATCAGTGTGCAGTTGTCTGTAGAAATTGATCCCCTCATACTTGTCCTGGATATATTTTTAAAAATTCAAAATCCGCATAAAATACTGATTCATGCTTGCTCATATACAGAGCAGATCAAGTTATAATAGATCAGGCATTGAAGAAGCTTAGCTATCTATCACTGGATTTGTGGATTAGGAAAATGTTAATAGACTCTCTGTGATTGTGCATTCTTGTAAATCCAGCACACTAGGAATCAGATTTTGCAGAATGGCAAATTCAAGTTCAAACCTCACAGCTGAATGATCAGTGCATATGTCTTAAAACAGATTTAAAAAGCTATAGATTTTACGTTAATAGCTGTTGTTCATTCCCAGCATGGAAAAGAAAAAAATGTGTTATATAATGTCAAAAAATAAATAATATAATGTCATTTGCCATAAGAAATAAGTGGTTCTTTCTCCCATCAATTCGGTGAAATAGCTCAGCTATAAAACCTAAAAGGTCACAGGATTTCTTTTAGATGAGAAACCAAAATATAAATTGTGGAATGAAATAAAAGAGAGTTAAAAGAGAAAAGTAAGACTGACCATATGGAAAAGGGACCTACAGGTTAAGGACAGAAGGGAGATTGTGATGGGAAAACATATCAGAATGTTCTGTATGTGATACACATATGTACCTATGCCCAAAGTGAAGCTAAAGATTCTGCATTTCAAAAGGTACCAAATGTTAAGATTTCCAAATGTGTAGCATTCTTTTGGGAATGGTTGTTTTCAACATGTCTTAGAAGGCCATTCTGTTACTTCATGTTCAGAATTTCTTAGCAGGCATTAAAAGCAGAACTTGACATTAATGCAGTCATTAAACTGAGACCCATTTCACTGTGAATTTTGGTTTTTTATTTAATGTAAGGAAAGACAAAAAAAATAAGTAGAAATGATACCCCTTTCAAAGTGAAAATAAGCAGTAAGAAATCTAAAGACTGTGATTACATATGCTGCTCATAGAAATAGTTAATGAAATACAAAAGTGAAACATATGAAGTGGGGATTCAAACAGTGAGACTGCAAACAGTTTTGTTCAATTCTCACATAAAAATTTAATAATATGGTTATCAATCCTATATGTGATTTTTTTTTAACAGAAATGTAAAGCTAGGGAAATCCTATGGACATACATCTTGGAATCAGTGTAAAGAAGTATTCTTTTGTACTGCAGAAGGTAATGTGAATGTGAAAGAAGCAGAAACACACCACAATGTTCAGATCCATGAAAAATATTGCAGTGGAGGGAAATCCTATATATGTCAGCAATGTGGAAAAGGTTTCACCAAATCTGGACATTGTAAGTGACATGAAAGAATTCACACGGAGAGAAACCATATGTATGTAAGCAATGTGGGAAAGCTTTTACCCAACATGGAAATTATAAGCAACATGAAAGAATTCACACTGGAGAGAAACCATATGTATGTAAGCAATGTGGGAAAGCTTTTAACACATGGGCAAATTGTAAAATACATGAAAGAATTCACACTGGAGAGAAACCATATGTATGTAAGCAGTGCAGGAAAGCTTTTAACACACGGGCAAATTGTAAAAAACATGAAAGACTTCACACTGGAGAGAAACCTTATATATGTAAGCAATGTGGGAAAGCTTTTAACACACAGGATGCTTTTAAGAAACATGAAAGAATTCACACTGGAGAGAAACCCTATGTATGTAAGCAATGTGGGAAAGCTTTTAACACACGGGCAAATTATAAAGTTCATGAAAGAATTCACATTGGAGAGAAACCCTATATATATAGGCGATGTGGGAAAGCTTTTAACACACGGGGATATTTTAAGAAACATGAAAGAATTCACACTGGGGAGAAACCCTATGTATGTAGGCAATGTGGGAAAGCTTTTACCCAACATGGACATTGTAAGAAACATGAAAGAATTCACACTGGACAGAAACCCTATATATGTAAGCAATATGGGAAAGATTTTACCCAACAGGGAAATTGTAAGCAACATTAAAGTTCACACTCAAGAAAAAACCAGTGTATGTAAGCATCATGAGAATTTTTTGAGCACAAGTACATATTGCATAATGCATGAAAAACTTCACACTGGGAAGAAAACTTATATATGTAGGAATGTGGGAACAGTTTCAGCAGAAATGCTCATTGTCCAATACATGAAAAAATTTACACTGTTGAGAAACCCTGTTTATGTGAAGAATGTGGGAAAGCTTTCACCACACATGGATTTTGTAAAATACATCAATGACTCCACACTGGCGAGAAACCATATGTATATAACAATATGGCAAATCTTTTACCACACACAGTTATTGCAAACACATGAAAGAATTCACACTTGGTAGAACCACTGGCTACGTAAGCAAGTGGAGACACATTCAGTAGCCAGATTGTAAGTGAAATATGTGAACAAGCTCACACAAGATATAAATCCTATGTGTTATAGGAATACTCTCAGCACACATGATCATTGTTACATATCTGAAAGAGCTCACTGGCTCCTATGTGTATTAACAATGTGAGAAATACGGCAATCCATGTTTGTTGTTTAATACATAGAAAAAGCAGCACTCTTCAGACAGTTTAGATCTAAGTTTACTTTAAAAATTCCAAGTAGACCTGAGGAAATAATCAATACAGAAGTTTGATGTCAATATTTCTTCACAAGTTTTCCAGTACTGACAAATCTGAAGTGGGCTCTACTCAAGTACATATTTTGTATGGTTTTCAGTTAATCACTTCTACCTCTTTAGATTTTTAAAGTGTCTTTGTGCTTCAACATGGCATCTTGTAATTAAACATGGTAAACTGAAATGGGCTTTTCACTTTTCAAGTATGAATAGTGTCTATGTACTTAATATTTTGTCTTTAAAACTTAATTTTTATATTTTTAATGAATTATTTTTATTTAAAGAAAAAAACCAAAAAGTGTAGAAATAATACAGAAGTTCTGAAAAATAAACAATAAGAAATCACTAGTTGATTAGTTACATATTGTTATCTTAGAAGTAATTGTTCAAGTCACAAAATTAAAGCATACAAAGTGATATTCAAATAATGACACTGTGAGCAGTTCACCTCAGTGATCCAACAGGATCTTATTAATATGCTTATCTGTTCTACAAACTTGTTTTTTATCTTAAAGATGGTAAGACTAAACATGACAAAACAGAACAGTTCACAAGGAAATAAGTTAAGGAAACACAGGTTTCACATCAAGTCCACTGAGATGTTCATTTTCTATCTTACTGTCTCTAGTTTTCTTCAAGATATTTGTTCCCATCTTCACATGCAATAAATATATACTGAACAGTATAGAACTAATCAAATAATTACAGGATGATGCACACTTTTTTTGATCTTCAAGACTGATTTTGGGGAAGTTGATAATGATTACCATAATGTGTCTCATTCTCTTCGTGGTTGACATTTTTATTTTTATGTATGCTGAAATTGAACATAAGAGAGTAAACTAATATCACTCTGAACAGTGAATAATAGTATCCTTAGAAAGAGAAAGGTGAGGAATTGCCTAATAAAAGAAGGCAGAGGACATTGTTAAAAGTGTATCAGGATTTAAAAGCTACAGTAGTTCTGTTGCTCTGTTTAGTTTGATTATATTTTGTTGTGTTCTCTCTACTCATATTAGACTTGAGGGCACAGGAGATAACCCAAAAATAGAAGGTTATACTATGATGGTAACTGTCCTTAATTTCCTATTAACTAAAACTGAAACCCTGTATTACTTACATTGTCTTACTATGACTGATCTTATTTGAAGCTGGTTTGTTTGAATGTTATTTGGCCTTGACTGATTTTATTCACATTTGGTATGCTTGCTGGTATCAAGTCCAAAAGTAGAGGCAACTACTCTGAAGATGATAAGTTGTGACACATATATATATTGTGGGGCTGGGGATTTAGCTCAGTGACTTAAGCCCCTGCCTGGCAAGTGTGAGGTTGCCAGTTTGATCCCCAGTACTAAAAAAATAAATAAATAAAAGATATAAATTCCAGGTTTAATTTTTTTATTTAAAGAGAAGAAAAAGAACATAAAAAAACAAAGCAGTAAAAGGGTAAAAATAATACAGAATTTCAAGAAAAAAATACAGTAAGAAATCACTAGTTAATAGGTTATATATTGTCTTCTTAGAAACAGTTGTCCAAATTATAAAATTAAAGCATCTAAAGTGAACATTCCTACAGTGAGATTGCAGACAGTTCTGTTCAATGATCCAACAAAAGCTCAGTAATGTGGTTTTCCTTCCTACACACTCAAACAGGCACTTATATCCCTTAGACCACCTCCGTTACCAAAACAGAGTTGGTTAGAACATAAGAATGGGCATAGTACTTGACGCAAAAATAGAATATCAGCTGATCAAAAATGGTTACCACTGTGCCTCTTGCTGTTTTTAAAAAGAGTTGCTATATCATCAGGTATAATAGAATTGATCAAAACAGTACAGAGCAAGACCAATAAAATCTACACTGGAGACCTTACAGGATTTCAAAAGAAGATAATAGTCAAACCATAATGGGCATCATAGTAAATCTTATTGCCTACAACATGGTTGCCTATACCCTCAAACTTGAAAATACCAAACAAAATAGAATATAGTAAAATCAGACAGAACAAGATGGGGAGAGCAATACTGGGGTTCAAATCAGGTTAATAGGAAAACAAATTGTTACTATAATATATCCCGCTATTTTTTAATTTAGTTTTCCTTTAATAGAAAAAAATAGAACAATTTTTTTAAAAAGGGTGGAGATCGAGATAAAAGACATTGTAATAGAACAACACAGGTCAGAACTAAACAATTAAAACATCATTTTGTTTCACCACCAGATAATCTAACATAATAGTAGTCACCATAGTGCCTCTTTCCTTGAATTATTTGAGTATAACTTCGTATACTATAGAATCAATCATATCAAGACAGTGTGAAGCCATTCAAGGGTATGAAAGAATTACAAGGTATTTAGAGCCAGTTAACAGAAAATGAACAATGATTTCTATATTATCTCTTTGCCTGTAAAAAATTTTATTTATACTATCACATACAGTAAGATATATTAAGACACAACATGTTAAAACCAGTGGAAACATGTACAACAGCTTGATGGGAGTTCCAAAGAAGATATTAAATCAGCACTAGCTTTTATGATGTGTTATTTTCTTCAGAATAGCTATTCATACTATCACCGATACTAAAATTGAGAAACCCAGGGTAAAACCGTTGCACTTAATGAGTGAATACATTATATGGATTCAAACCAAAATGATTGGGTATCATGATTACCACATACTTCTATGTATTATCATTTCTTATACTAGGGAATATATTTGGTATTTATACATGTGAGTTTGATTTATTTCACTTATGAGTATGGTCTCAGTCTGTGTCATTTATTTATATGTCAATGTGATCATTCTTTATAGCTGAGTAATACTCCATTGTATAAAAACACCATAACTTTTTTATTCATTCTTCAGTTGATGAACACTTAGGTTGTTTCCAAGATATGGCTATTACAAACTATGCTGCTATAAAAATGGGTGCACATATATCACTATGGAATGATGCTTTCAGTTCTGTGAATATGCCTAGAAGTAGAATAGCTGGGTCAAAAGGTGCTTCCAGTCCCAGCTTTCTGGAAATCTCCAGACTGACCTCCACAATGGTTGCACCAGTCTACACTCCCATAAACAGTGCAAGAGAGTTCCTTTTTCCCAACAGTTTCTCCAACATTTGTTGTCGGTGGTTTTGTTGATCTTGGCCATTCTTTCCAGAGTGAGACGAAATCTCAATGTGGTTTTAATTTGCATTTCTCTAATGACCATTGACGCTGAACATTTTTTCATGTATTTGTTTGTCATTTGTATTTCTTCATCTCAAAATTGTTTATTCAGCTCAGATGCTCATTTTTGGATTTGGTTTTTGAATTTTGGTGATCTCATCTTTGAAAATTCTTTATATGTTTTAGACAGAAGTCCTCTGTCTGAGGGGCAGTTCACTAAGATTTTTTTCCCAGTTTGTGGGTTTTCTTTTCACTATACTGAAGATTTCTTTTGATGTGCAGAAACTTTTTAATAAGAGGTGATCCCAATTATTGATTCTGGGAAGCATTTCCCATACGGTTTGAGTCCTGTTCATCAATTGTCTACCTACTCCTATGTCTTCAAGGTTTTTACCCAATTTGTCTTCCAATCGATTTAGTGTTTCTGTTTTAATATTTAGATCTTTGATCCATTTAGATTTTATTTTAGTACATGGTGATAGGCATGGGTCTAGTTTTAGTTTTAGACATATGGAGAGCCAGTTTTTCACCACCATTATTTAAAGAGAATGTCATTCTTCCAGTGAACATGTTTGGCCCCTTTATCAAAGATAAGGGAGTTGAGTGTGTTTATAGTGGTGTTTGTATCTTCTCATCTATTCCACTGATCTTCGGCTCTGTTTTGGTTCCAGTACGATGTTGATTATACTACAGTTGCTTTGTAGTATAACTTCAAGTCAGGGATTGTGGTACCTCCTGCCTTGTTTTTGCTGCTTCTAGCTGTCCTTGCTATTCTAGGTTACTTCTCATTCCAGATGAATTTTAGGGGTGATTTCTCAAGTTCTATGAGGTATGTTGATGGTATTTTTATTGGTATTGCATTGCATCTGTATAAAAGTTTTGGGAGAATGACCATTTTCACAATATTTATTCTTCCTATCCATGAGCAAGGGATGTCTCTCCAATTTCTGAGATCATCTTCAATTTCATTTTTCAATGTGTTATAATTTTCCTGTATAGGTCTTTCACTTCTTTCGTGAGAGTAATTCTAAATATTTCATTTTTTGTTGCTAGTGTGAAGGGTGTGGCCTCTCTTATTTCTGTCTCTATGACTTTGTTGTTAATGTATAGGAATGCTATTGATTTTTGAGTATTGATTCTGTATCTAGCTACATTACTTAATTTATTATATCTAGGAGTCTTTCAATGGAGCTTTGGGAATCTTCTATATAAAGTATCATGTCATCTGCAAATAATGATAGTTTAACTTCTTCTTTTCATATCTTTACACCTTTTATTTCTCTCTCTTGTCTAATTTCTCTGCCCAGTATTTCCAGTATGATATTTAATAGGAGCTGTGATAAGGGGCATCCTTGTCTTGTGCCTGATTTTAAAGTAAAAGCCTTCAATTTTTGACCATTTAGTATGGTACTGGCTGTTGTTTTGTCATTGCCAGTTTTAATTATATTGAGGTAAGGACCATCTATTCCAATTTTCTGCAAAGTTCTTATCATAAATGAATGTTGGACCTTATCAAAAGCTTTTTCTGCATCATTAGTAATGATCATGTGATTATAACTTTGGGCTCTATTGATATGGTGTATCACATTTATTGATGTACATATATTAAACAATCTCTGCATGCCTGGGATGAATCCCCCTTGGTCATGATATATGATCTTCTTGTTGATTTGCTGCATCCTATTTGCCAATATTTTATTCAGGATTTTTGCATCCTTGTTCATTATGGAGATTGGTCTGTAGTTCTTTTTTTCAGTTGGGTCCTCCTCTGGTTTTTGTGCTAGAGTAATATTTGCTTCTAGGAACAATTTATGAAGGATTGCTTCCCTTTACATTTCATTGAAGAGTTTGCAGAGTGTTGGCATTAGGTCTTCTTTATATTTCTTGCAGAATTCTTCAGTGAATCTGTCTGGGCCTGGGCTCTTCTTTGTGGGTAACAATTTTATTATGTTTTCAATTTCATTAGTAGAATTTGGGTTATTCAGTAGTTTTACATCTTCATGACCTAGCTTTGGTACTTAATATGCTTTAGGAATCTGTCTATTTCCTCTGTGTTACAAAACCTTTGAGAGTAGAGGTTTTCAAAATAGGTGTTGATGATCTTCTGTATTTCAATAGAGTCTGTAGTAATTTCCCTCTTTTATTCCTTACTGCATTGATTTGAACATTTTCTTCCATTTTTAAAATAAGGTTAGCTAGGGGCTTTTCGATTTTATTTATTCTTTCAAAGAGCCAGGTCTTTGATTCACTGATTTTTTGGATTTTTTTTTTTTTAGTCTCTATTACATTTATTTCTGTCTGATTTTTATGGTTTCTTCTTTTCTTTTGGCTTTGAGCTTGACTTGTTCTTCTTTTTCCAGATGTTTGAGGTATAGCATCAGGTTATTTATTTCTATTCATTCTGTTTTCCTAATGTGGGAACTCGTGCCATAAATTTTCCTCAGAGGACAGCTGTCATTGCATCACACAGATTCTGGTATGTTGTATTTGTGTTTCCATTTGTTTGTAGGTATTGTTTAATTTCTTCTTTAATTTCCTCTGTGACTCACTGATTACTCAAGAGTGTTATTCAGTTTCCATGTGTTTATGGCAATTTTGTAGTATCTTTTATCATTAATTTCTAATTTCATAGTGGTATGGTCTGGTAGCATGCAAGGGATAATTTCAACACTTTTGCATTTATTTAAATATGCTGTGTGAATTAATATATGGTCTATTTTAGAGAATGACCCATGTAATACTGAGAAGAATGTGTATTCTGTTGTTGTTGGGTGGAATACTCTGTATATGTCTATTAAGTCCATTTATTCACAGGTACGATTCAGTTCTTTTATTTCTTTGCTCATTTTCTGTCTCGTTGATCTGTCCATTGGTGTCAGTGGTATGTTAATATCTCCTGTTAGAATTGTGTTACTGGTAATTTGATTTTTCATTTTCGTTAGTGCTTGTTTTATATAATTGGGTGCTCTGGAGTTTGGTGCATATAAATTTAAGATAGTTTTCTCTTCCCCTTGGTGCGTTCCACTAACCAGTATTTAGTGACCTTCTTTATCCCTTCTGATCATTATTGGCTTGAAGTTCACATTGTCTGCAAACAGAATAGCTACCTCTGTTTTTTTGTTTGTTTGTTTGTTTTGTTTTTTTGGTTCCTGTTGCATGAAATACTGTTTTCCGTCCTTTGACTTTCAGTCTGTGAGTATCCTTTTGGGTTTAGATGGGTTTCTTGCAGACAGTATATGGTTGGATTTTGTTTCTTAATCCATTCTGCCAGTTGGTTTCTTTTATTGGTCCAATGAGACCATTTACATTAATGGTTAGAACTGTTATATACTGGTTTATTGTTGACATGTTATCTTTCTGCTGTTGCATCTTTATCTTTCTGCTCTTTTTAACTGTCTGTTTTGTTTAGAGGTTTTTTCCTAAATGTATCTAGGCTGTCTTTCAGTATTCTTTGCAGGGTTGGCTTGGTGATCATGAAACTTTTCAGCTTTACTTTGTCATAGAAGTATCTTATTTCTCCATTTATTTTGAAATAGCATTTTTTTTTTCATTTTTATCGGTACCAGGGATCGAACTCATGACTGCCTGCTTGCAAGGCAGGTGCTTATGCCGCTGAGCTAAACACCCAGCCCCTCTCCATTTATTTTGAAGGACAGTTTTTCAGGGTAGAATAGTCTAGGTTGAAAATCATTTTCCTTTAGGATCTGAAATACTTCACTGCATGCTCTTCTTGACTATATTGTTTGGGCTGAGACGTCTGCTGTGATTCTGATACATTTTCCTTTATAGGTGATCTGTCTCTTCTCTCTGACAGCTTTTAATATTCTATTCTTTTGCTCAATTTCTGGGATGGTCATTATTATATGTCTGGGTGTAGATTTATTTTGGTTATGGCTATTTGGATTTCTATATGCTTCATTGATCTTGATATCAGTTTCCAATCTCGTGTTTGGGAAATTTTCAGCTATTACTTCTCTAAATATCCTCTTGACATCCTTTATGTTGTCTCCTTCTTTTTCATTTATCCCTGTCAACCTTATGTTGTTCTGCTTTGCGTCATCTTGCAGGTGTTGAATAGTTATTTCCTGATTTCTTGTTATTTTTAAAAGATCTTTCCTTTCCTGTTCACTGGCTGCAATCTTGTCTTTGGGATCTGAGATTCTATCTTCACATTCATTGAGGCAGTTTTTACAACTTTCAATAGAGTTTTTGATTTCCTGTATATCACTTTGCATCTGCTTTATGTATTCTGTGTGTTTCTTATAGAGTTCATCCAGGGATTCTATCTTTTTGTTTAGTTCCTCCAATTTTTTTAACTGTGTATTCTTTATATATGTTCAGAATCTCCTTTATTTCTTTTTTTTTTACCTACGAGATTATTTCTAGTTTGAATTTCTTTAATGCTCCCCAAAGTTGCTTCTTTATTTCAGTTACTATTATTTCAGGTATTTCAGTTATGTTGAGTGTGTTTTCTTCTATGCACATGGATCCTAGGCTTTTTTGGGATGGGATGGATGTTTGAGATTGCATTTTGGTCTTTCATTTTGTCATTTTGCTGTATTTCAAAGCTTCAAGTGTTGTTCCAAGTGAGGGAGTGAGTTCACCCAGATTGGAATGGGATTCCATGTCTCGGCCGAACTTGCTGGCAAGGTAGGGAGTTCCCCCAGACTGGAATTGGAATCTGTTCCTTGGCCCCACTCACTGGTCCCAGCAGGAATCCGTGGGCTGGTCCCCAGGTGACAAAGAGAGTTACCCTAGACTGGGAAAGGATTTTGTGCCTTGGCCTGACTCCCTAGTTCCAACTCGCTGGGCCCAAATCACTGGTCCCAGTGTGCAACCACGGGATGGTCCTCAGGTGAGGAAGGGAGTTCCTCTAGACTTGGATGATATTCTGTGCCTTGGCCTGACTAGCTGGTCCTGGCAGGAAACCACGGGTTCTACATCAGGTTTGATTATTAACTGGTTTCACATCCTACAACATCTTCAAAATTGTGTTTTTATAAAAATAGTTATATAGTGTTATGCTTAATTGTATAGTCCATGATGATGTGGACAATTCTATTGAAAATAACAAGAGAAAGCATAGTAAGTACTGTATATCACCTAATATTGTGGTCTTATATGTCTCTTTCATATCATGATTTTCTAGGAATTTGTTTTGTTGTCTTATTTTGATCTGTTTTCCCCCATAACACAGAAAGGATAGATATACACATAGAGATTCACACATCGGAAGATTTTCTAACCTATTTATTTGAACAAATAATATAATGCATAATGTAATGAACAGATACTCTGAAGAAGAAGTGACACTAAGAAACCCAATGCTAATTCTGTAGCATTATGATATAAAATTGAGCAATACTATTATTCACTGTTCAGAGTGATATTAGTCTAGTCTCTTATTTTTTTGGGAAATGTAATTTTAACATGGTGTTGTTTTAATCTTTTGATGCACATGCTTCATTTTCTCTTTCATAAATGATGTTTCTGAGGTTGAGGCAATATTTGGCATTAAGATATACATTTGTAGAGGCTTTGAGTATGTGTTTTTGACAAAGTTGTGTTCTTTTCACATAACTTGTACATTAATGAATGTTATGTTTTCCAAGTTGTGACAAGACATCTACTGATTTCCTAACATCACTGGATATCATACCATGTAAATTATGTTGCCTGATTTTGTTTCTCAGTGAGCCAATATTTGTAATTTAAATAAACCTTCATTTTTCTAACCATCAGAATTTTACTTGTTATGTTTATATTACATCTTTATTTGCCAGTAAGGTTTCCCCACATCTACCAAATGTAAACGATACTACTGTGAATTTCTGATTGTGCCATACTGACAGAATCATAACTTGTCTCCAATAGCACATCACAATATATATATATATATATATATATATATATATATATATCTCCAGAAATTATAAAATTTGGCATGATTTATGAGTAACCATACTTTGAAATCGATTTTTCTTAAATATGGAGTTGTTTGGGGGGAAAATGTTATTAGATGTATCATGCAAATGCCTTTATTTTATTTCTTGATGCTGTGAATGCATTATATATGTTGTAATTATTACTGTTTTTTCCTAAAATACTGAAGTAATGGCATGAAGGGAAACCTAAATTTTGAGCTGTCAACACAGTAAAAATAAATTTGTTAAATTAAGATTCAGATTGTGTTCTGTTTTACTGAATTGTGAACTTATACAATGGCATATCACTTTATTTATAAGGACCAGGGCATGATGTTTGTGGTGTGTACTGATTATCTTTAAACACATACACTGGGCCATGAGTCCCAGTTGGTTTCCTGTGGCCTGTGGTTTTCACTTCCATTGTAACATTCATGTAATTTGTAACATGTTTAATGCCATGTTGTTGAATACAAAATCTGCTTAGGAATTATGTTGTTACAAACGGTGGTGTCATGAAAACACAAGTGAACATTGCATTAAATACCCTTAATCCAGTGAAGATAGCTTGCCCAAGTCTCAATTATCCTTGGGAAAATAAATTACTCACCTCTTATGTAATCACCACTAAAACTACATCTATTTTGTACTTGAAGAACCTGATATACTTCACAAAGTAAAAGACACTGTGAAGTACATTGTCAGCCTGTATGTACTACAGCATGTGGCCAGATTCCCTGCAGCATATTTCTGCTTACCATCAATGGGAATATTTGGAGTTTGTATTACAGCTAATAATAGAATACTGAATCTATAAGACATATATCCTGAGTCCATGCACTTTCTCATTTTACCATGAAAGTAAATCTTGCTGGTCCTGTTGATGCATGCTTGTAATCCTAGAACCTCAGTAGGCTTAAATTAGTGGAAGAGGAAATTGAGTCTAACCTACACAATTAGAGTGACCTTGTCTCAAAATATATCTTCAAGTTCTGCAGATGTTGTTTAATGCTTTAGATCTCCTCCGTTTCTTCCCCAGCATCAAAATTTTTTAATACTCATAATTGCACATCAGTAGTTGTCCTTTTATTGTTTGGCCATGTAGCAGTTATTCTGGAGAATCACTTGTGAAACACATTTGTTTATGCAGTGACCATCCTGAGCATCATTTGGGCACTTGTCAATTTAACCCATTCATTCTTGTATTGAATACAGTAGAATTGTCACTTTTATATTCCATGTTATTTTATAAAAACTAACAAAAAGTATGCAATTTTTGATCATTTTGCATTTAAATAATTGCATTGGTAAGGAGTTACCTATAAAGATTAGGCTAAAGATGATTTCTTTAGTTCAAGCATCAGGAGAGAATGAGATGGGATGATAATTGCTTTGAAGCTGACTTTGGGAGGCAATTGCTAGATGGTTTAGCAGAGTGTGAAACAGTTCTTTTTATGCCTGCATTTGAAGTTTAAGGAAACAAGTACTTTGAGGTCAAGAATATAAATGTACGATAGGGTAAATGAATTACTACTGACAATTTTGATTTTTCTTTATTCAGGAAGTGTACTTTTTTTGGTAATTTGTGCAGCAGTCTCAAATATGCCTCTATTGGAGTAAAACATAGTGAAACATGAAAGAACAAGACATTCCATGTTCTGAATGTAGAGGTATTAAAAAACATGTTTTTAAATACTATTGCTGTTTTTTTGTGTAGAAAATAGATAGGGTGACAAAACAAGCAAAATGGACTTTGTAAGATTTTAATCCTCCTGCATAAGCATAGATGCCACAAAAAAGTCAAACCAAAATGATGAAGAAATAAACTATAGAATGAGAGAAATGTTGCCTATTACTCCCCGACTGCTAACATGTAAAACCAATAGGAACGTGAAAGGAACACACATTTTTCAGACTATTTACAAATTGCCAAGAAATACTTGAAGAACTATTGAGCATTTTTGCACAATAGAGAAATGCAAATGGGGACATCATTTCATTACAGAGAGAATTAATCACCATAAGATCTAAAGAACATTCAGAAGACTACAGGAGAAAAGAAACTATTTAATCTTGTTGGTGGAAATGTAGTTAAGTAGTTCAACTACTACTGAAGTCAGTTTTTAAAGTATACAAAAGACTAAAATTAGTAATTCTCATTCGTGCAGTGCCTCCTTTAGTGGGTGTCTTCCCCAAAGAGTTAAGGACATATTGCAGTGATTCATGCAGATTCCTGTTACTGCAGCAATAGTCATTTTTCTGTGGAGAGCAGCAGCAAGCACTGCTCCATCACCACCAAATACCAATGATGAACAACAAATAATCGCTAGTGTACTCCATTTGATAAATGGTGTGATATTTTATTGAGAAGTCAGCTGTGCCTTAGGTTTTCCAGTAGACTACAGGTCAGTATAAATATGATAGTGATGCTAATGTCACAAGGCCATCACTAGTACACTATTTTGCTCATTGGATTTGATGTATTTATCTATTTGAGGATGCATGTTGCTATGAAGTTCAGGCTGGCTTTGAGGTCACATTATAACCCAGAGTGGTCTCAAACAATTCTCCTTCCTTAGTGTCTCAAGTACAGGGCTCCACACAAGAGCCACCAGGCCTAGTTTATATTTGGTATATTACGTGCATATTTAGTATATTTTATTTCAACTGTTTTTGTTGTTAAAGTATTTCCATATTTTACCTCCAGCATTTGTAGAAACTTTGGCGTTATTGAGGTGGTGATGTGCATATCCCCAGCCTCATGACATTGTCTGCTGGGTTCAGATCTGTCAGTGTACTACAGTGAAACATAGCTGTACATAACTGTTTCTTTTTCTACTTTCCTTAGAAAACATTTTTAAAATCTCCATGGATAATCACAGGTTCAATAATACTGGCTAGAGTTTCATGCAAATTCTCAAAGTTAAGTACAGTGTAGCACTGACCCGAAGATACTCTCTGTCATCTGAGAGTCTTTATAGTCCTTTCTGTACACAGACTTTGTGCCTGAGCCAGCATCTGTTTTGGGTCCCAGAGTCTGCTGCAAAGCTATGGAACACATCGCTTTGTGACCGCCTCTAGACTGGTGTCCTATATGCCACTCTGCTGAGGCAGAGCACAGCTTCTGGCAGGAAGCCAGAGGCTCTGAGGCTCTGAACAACACAGGTTTTTCTTTGTGAACACATATAATCTTATATTTCTGGAAGACAGACAGCTCTGTCCCATATTTCTACCCAGGAAGACAGAAGAAGAATCTGGAGACTGTGGATTAAACAGGGGTGCTGCCCTTCTGCTCTGCCAGCCCGGTCTTGGGTGGGAACCTGACAGTGGCCCAGGCTTGCATCCCCCCCCCCCGACATGCACCTGCACATGAGGATCTGCCCTCAGGGCATGTCAGACCCAGTCACACTTGACTTAGGGCAGGAATTTTGTAGGGGGATTCACAGTGGTGGTCAGGCCTTAATGTTACTCTGCTGGACTCAGTGAGTCTGAGTTATTTAAAGACCCAATCCAGAAATGTGCATCTGAGATGAAATACACAGTACTCAGATGAAGAAATAGAAAGAGCAAATAAATATGTGACAAAATGTTCTGCATCACTCGTTATTTTACAATTCAAAATTAAATAACAGTGATATGTCACCTTGCCCCAGAAAAAATGCCTACTGTCAAGAAATAAAGCAATCATGAATGCTGGAGGGGTTGTGGGGGAAAAAGGAACCCTTCTCCATTGTTGGTGGTAAAGCAAACACGGTGGAAATCAGTGTGGAGATTCCACACAAACTAGGTCTACAGGTCCTACTCAACTCAGCTATTCTTCTTTTGCGTATCTACCCAAAAGAATAAAAATCATCATACCACAGTGGTATATGTGCACCCACGTTTATAGCAGCACAGTTTGTGGTAGCCAGATCTTGGATGGAATGCATGACCTCTAGCTTGCCAGGCAGGCGCTTAAGCTAAATCCCTGGATCACTTTTTACTTTTTAACTTTCAAATAAAATGGGTTTGGGAGAAAAAACAAGGACTGAGGTAAAGACTTTCAGTTCAAATACCTATCAGAAGAGCTGAAGTCAACATTCCAGAAGACAGCCAGCTCCAGAAGACTTCACCATCTTTTATTGGGGATCCACAGTTACAGGGTGGGGTTTTTTTTTCTGTAATTATTCTTGGTGGGGAAGGCAGGCAGGAGAGCAGGAGCCAATCAGTGATGAAGAGGCTGGCTGTAAGAACTGTCCAACCAGGTGGGCCAAGGTGGGCGGTGTCTTCCGGTGTCATGGCGTCAATTGCAAGGCCAGGGCAAAAAAGGGAGCACTAGATGTTTGCTAGACCACTATTTTTTGCTTCTATTCGCTGTGAACTGCTTAGAAAGAACCTGGGAGACCTCCAAACTACGCAATGGTGATGTTATGGGATGGGAGCAGTGAAATGGGGTGGAATCTGGTTGAGACCAGTTAGAAGTGGTGAGAAGGGGCCGAAGGATTAGCTCAGTGGCATAAGTGCCGGCCTTGAAAGCATGCAGTGATGAGTTCGATCACTGGTACCAATAAAAAGGAAAAAAGACCAAAAACAAAATAAAAATTAAAATAAAAAAACAAGTGGTGAGAAGTAGCTGTGCTGTCTAGAGCCTGTGGGCTTAGCCTCAGACCCTGGGATCCTCTAGTGCTAGCAGTAAGTCATCCTCTGTCCCTTTTACCTCTCGCTGGGGCCAGGACAGTTCTGGGTCCCTAGAATGCTGTTGCTACTGTGATACCACCAGGCCACAATGCCATTTTTGAAATTGCCTACTGCCCTTGCTCCTCCAACAGTCTGGGCCCAGGAAGGGGCATGAGGAGACCCTGATTCCGATGTGGTTTCAAGCTGGGTGCAGCTGTAATAAGCTAGTTTTCTGCTCTCATTCCTGTCAGTAACAGATCTGAAAGTCAGAAGTTTCTAAGTGTCTGTGATGCAGGACCTCATAGCCACAACAGCTCTCGTTAAACTTATGCATTTATGTATTTTGTAATCGCCTAAATTTATACTATGTTCTCATATTTCCATGCTCATGAAAGGTGGAGGCAAAGGTTCTGAGAATTCAAAGATGTGTAGTGATGTGCCTCAGTGGAGGAAGGCTTCCCAAACACTGGATGAACTGCTGTGTATTACAAAGAACAATGCAAAGAATTTCTGAACATACTTTATGTGACACATGTGCTCATAGACGATGTTTGGGAGAACAGCCATAGAGGTTTAAATTTTGAGAAAAATGAAGCAGATATAAATGTGTCATCAAGGGCTGGGAAAAGTGTGTTTGCTAAGGACAAAGTCCAGAAAGGGCTGCCTTTTAAATTCTCATTGAAAAATGCCTAACTGTAGTCATTTGCATGAACATATACACGTGATATCCTTCTCAATGGAAAGGAATATGGGTGTCATCTCTGAATGAAGAGGTGATTTAATAGCTTGGTTGATCATATACATTGTTGAAGTATGGAAAGGCTCTGCAATGGACTTTACTAAGTGGTTAAAGGAGATGCCATAAATTAAAATTGTGCAGAGATATCAATAGTTTAGTCATGAAGGGTTTTCTGCTTAGGGTGGATCAGACGAGCATGGAAAGGATATGGAAGTGACTGGCAGGACGCATTGTGCCAATAGCAGGACATGAAACAGAGAGTATTGAAAGTTAGGTAGTTCTTAGGGTAAGCATGAAGATAAAGTTGGCTTATGATTTCTTCCTTGAGGTGAAAAACACCAGCTCTGGTAAAAATCAGTATTCCACATTCTTGTCAACCCTGTAATTCTGTGTTCTTCACTTGAGATCTAATTTTGATTATCTCTAATTATGACCCAGTGTCATGAAGGTGAAATTTGAATTTTTTTGTAACAGGGATTGAACTCATGATCTCAAGCTTGCTCGGTAGGTGTTCATGCTGCTGAGCTAAATACCCAGCTCTGAAAGTGTTTTCTGTATACTATGTATGATATCAACATTGTTCCTCAGAAAATGTTGAATATTGTGGAATTTTTCTATATTGTATGGATATAATTTTTAAAGCAAACCAAAGGTGTCATGTGCAGTCACATTTCAAGTTTCACATTGTCTGTGGGGTGTCTCAGTCAGGGTTTCTATAGTTGAGACACCTCTGGAAATTAGGCTAGCCCCAAACTCAAGGAAGTTCTCCTGCATTAGCCTCCCAAGACATATTTGTTATATCTGAATGGAGAGTGATCACTTGGTGGCACTGAGCTATAATTCGAAACTTATACCTGGTTTCATTTTTATACATTTTTTACATACAGCAGTTTTCCATGGACATTTGAGTTATTATTTATGTATCATATTTGACATTATTTATGTTTTGTTCTATGAAACCAAATTAAAATATCAAAATGCTCCTTAAGTATATTAAGAACAAAGGACTCAGTGGCCTAAATGAGATTTGAAGAGATATCATTGTTAGTACATCAAAGTGATTCATGAGATATTTGTCCGCCTCTGTGCTTTATGGATGCTGGTCTTGCAGGCTCTCACTATGAGCTCTGCTGTAGAGACAGTGCACAGTGACTCTTGCAGTGACTCAGCATAAGAATCAGTGCTCCTATTTGGCTGTTACATTAGCTGTGAGTTGCAATAGAACATTAAATTTGCTGTCTCAAAAAATGTGTATATACCAAAAATTAATCCCCAAGACATGGAATTAAGATTTGAAGAAATCAGTCTCCATTCAGCTGTTTTGCTTGGTTTTATTGTTTAGTTTAGTTTAGTTTTGTTTTATTGAGACAAGTTTTCTCTATGTATATCAGCTAGTTTTGAACCCTTTATGGAGTTCAGAATTGCCCTAACCTCAAAGCAACACTCCTGTCTCAGCGTCTTAAGTGTGGGATTAAAGATATGTGTCTTTTTACCCTAGAAAATATTGAGGCTTGTAACTTAGCTGTGTTGTAGGTTGACATAATACATGCCATCTTGAGCTTTGCCTTTAACTAGTGCCCTGTATTTCACTCAGAAGAATGGAAAATCACACAGGGTATAAGTCCCAGGAGAAAAGCAAAATGAGCTGTACCCAAAGAAAAAAATTAACCTGCTCAACAAAAGAAGCAGAATACGTTTGTCATCCAAAAATTATTATAAGATTCTAGCTAAATGATTTCCAACAGGGTCTTTTTGTGATTTTATCTTTTAAAACATCTCTAACTTTCCAGTTCAGAGCGTCTTTTTTAGATCCTCAAATGGGTGTAGGGTTTCTGTATACAAGTGGTCCTGAGACCTGCTAATGAAATTCCACATTTCTCAATTGGGTTGCTTGGTTTCCTATATTATTGTTCACAAACTCAACTCAAGCTGCAGAAACCTTACTGACACAAGCAAACACCAGGATTAAATGACAGTGGCACTGAAATGAAAGAATAGTAGTGAAAAGGAGAGGAGAAAAAAGACAAATGCCATGTGCTATATAATGCACACTTCTTTTCCCCAGCAATGAAGAAGCTCAAACAGGAGAATGGCCATGTATTCAAAGATGTCTAATGTACATAGTGAGTGCAAGGCTGGCCAGAACTCCAAAGAGAGACTATGTCTTTAAATCAAAAATTAAATGAAAAAATTAAAAAAGCCAAGGAGACAGAAAAAGTATTAAAAAAAAAACAATAATAGAGCTGAGTGAAAGTTGACTTATGTAAAATGAGAATTATTGAATGATGCTGCAGAGAAAAGAAGGCCATGAACAGGTATCCAGGAGAGAGTGACAAACACAGACACTGGAATGGCACCTATTGTGCTACAGGACAACAGTGACCTCCTTCCTCCAAAACATTTGCAGTTCACTAGACTGAGGACTTCTAAAAGCTCATGGAAATGTGAAACTCATGGCAAACAAGTAGCTTGAAATTCAGGCTTTGGAACATGGCCTTTAGCAGACATTTCATATTTAAATTGAAATAAGAGAAATATAACCCCGCCTTGCTTGCTGTCAAACGCGCAAGATTGAGAAATGAAGTCACAAAATGAAGTTCAAAAATTTTCTTAGAAAAAAAGAGAGAAGTATAGCCCTGAATTTTCAGGAGTGGTCTTCGGTGTTTTAGCCACAGACCTATTGTCAGGGATCATTTATACAAGAAAGTCACAATGTGGGTACAGTGTGGGTCTCAGATTACAATCAACCTATAATTTTATACCTGCCTAACTAATATTATTCATCAGGGGAACAAGTCAGCCAGAAAAGGTATGTGGAAAGTGCCATGGCATTTTGTGGGAACAATAGGCCAGTTGTTTTGGTCATTGAGTATGGTAATTGATGCATATCTGAACTTCCTGGAGGAATTGGTGGTAACTGTAGTACATTTCAAGCTGTTGTTTTTCTCTTCAGGAGCATGTAGACATGGTTACTGCATCTTCTCCTTCAGGTCTGCCTTTCTAAAGCTGCGCCTGTAGCAGTGATTGTTGTATTTAGTTTTTTGCATTGACTCTTTGAGGTTCCATTTCCTCTCTGATTGTATATCTATTTCTGTCTATATTGACATCCTTTGCTAAAATCACAATACTATTTGAATGGACAAGGTGATGTTTATACATTTAAAAATATTCATTAATACAGGCCAGGGCTTTATCTCAGCAGGCAGAAACGCCTTCCTGGGAAGTGCTAGGTTGTAACTTTGATCCGTGGTACCTAAAAAAAATGTAATATAAATTGCAAGGAAAGAAAATAATTTCATTTGTGAAAATGTAGGTTTACAAAGTCTATAAATACATAGGTCAATGGCAAATTAAACCTTGTTAATAGCTATATGTAGTATCTAAAGTTGTTGGGGCTGGTGATTGAGCTCAGTGACACAAGCAGCTGTCTGGAGAGCCAAAGGTTATGAGTGCAAACCCTCATACAAAAAAAATATCATAGTTTTCAAGATGCAGGGCTATGAGCACATTTATTGAAACTGATACGTGTTAATTAATAGGCTCAGTGTTTCTTTTGTGGTCTAAGAAATACCTGAAGATAACATGGCAATTACAGTGAATGATGTACTGTCCCCTATAAGATTGCTATTTTCTGAGTTGTTTTTATTTTTTGTTTTCCCACATACTTGAAAGTTGAAAATGTTGGCTGATGCTGGGTCAAAAAACTGTGATAATCATTTTTTCAATTTAATGGTATATTTCCCTATATCCATTAAGAACATTTTATTTGCTACAATTACTCCAAGTCAAATTGGTAAACAATTCTTAAAGTTACAGGCAGCTGAGTTGGTTAGAAATACAGGCAGCCACACCATGATACAGTGGAATGAAACTCCTGACCTAATATGTCTGGTATGAGTTTGTGTTCTCTAAAATGCAAGAATGAATTTTAGGAACAACAGAGTTGGAGAGCAGAATATATTTATTGAGAGAAAAAAGTGAAAGTATTTTTCTCTAAATAGGATATTTTGGAAGTGGGAGGTGGAACCAGTGCACTTTTACCTTGAAGTCACTTTCCTCTTCCCTATTCAACCTACTGTGGCCAGAAAAGAATCTCAATCAGCTACTTGCATATCAGCAATGCTACCTTTAAGCAGCACCCAAGTCAAAAACAATATGTGTGCCTCCCACACATTTCCAGAAGAAAAAGCCATACGCCCAGTGGTCATAGGGTTCTCTCTATCATCTTAGCGTAGAGGCCATTTTGAATTTATATTCTCTTCTTTACTACACCAAAAATCCTATCAGAAAGTTTCTGTCTGAGAAAAACAGAAGAGGTGCTGATCCAGTAGCAAAGGACTCTGTCTTTTCTAGGGACTTTATGGAATAAAATCATGTAGTGAGAAGGTTTAAAATGTGTTAGATTACTGATGTTATTGAGGAGATAAATTGGCATAATAGAGAAGCAGAATATAAGAAATGTAAAAGTGGTCCTTTACTTAAAGAATGTAGAGAGGAGCCCACAGCCACCAAGACTATGAGGCTATGCAGGGCCTCATGGCCACGATGATTCAACTTAAACTTCAGGTTTTTCTTTTTTTCTGACTGACTAGGGGGATATGGGGTATATGTGACTTTTGACTGCATGTGGTGCTTGGAAGGGACATTTATGTCATGCCAGGAGCTGATAGGAATTTTTTTAGGACCGTGGGAAAGAAATAGGAAGTTGTAATCAGGGAGAAAAGAGGAAGTGACCATATGAGTAAGCATCCCTGATTTCACCTTCTTCCACCTTGAACTACCACCATGAGGTCCTGTAATTGTTTCTAGGGCAAAACTCTTTCAAGTACATCCTTTGGTTTGAATGAAGAAATCAAAACAAAGAATTTTTGCTATCTGCCTTCCTCCACGGCTGGTGGTAAACCATTCATAAGAAATTTTGAGTCATTTCCTTAACTCATTTTAGATTCCATAACCAAAATTACAGATCAGTTCACTTTCAGAAAAAGAAGCAGCACTTAAATGCAGGGATAAAGGCCTTCAATACAAGTATAACTGGCAAGCTGAGATCAACGTTGTGTGATACAAACTTCAACTGATTTCTCTGACTTCAAGAAAGAGAAATGTTTATATCGATATTGCTGTAGCAGAATGAATCTCCTGGTCTACTATGTTTGATATGAGGTTTTTTTTTTTTTTTTCTGTAAAGTCAAAGAATGAATTTTAGGAACAACAGAGATTAAGAGAAGAATGTACTTATTGAGAGAAATAAAGCTGCCTGAGATAGAGAGAGATGGAGTCCTGAGCAGGTTGCCAAACATTGTCCTTTCTAGGGAACTTTATAGAGTAAAATCATGTGGTGAAATGAGTTTAAGGTCGGGAAAACTAGGAACTCACAATGCAAATGGGCATAAGATGAGAAAGAGCTATGGTACCCAATAGGATTATTAAGTTCAGGTAAAGCTGATTAAATTGGGAACAAAGGGGGAAGGGAGTCACATAGAAAGCAGGCATTCTTAGGCAGTTGTGACTCTTCCCTTAGGAGTTTGGGAGGGTGACTTCTGAGTTTCTCAGTATGATAGGAACTATTTAGAATGTCAGTCTTTAGGATAAGGATACATTTCTTTGAATGGTGACTCCTGACTTCCTCAGAGGGCTAGGGAACTATTTAGAATATCTATCCTTAGGCTATGGATGAATTTGCTTATCATTGTCTTGAGCCTTGGCCAATAGCTTGAGGTGTCAGTCTTCCCCATAGTTGCAAGGTATCTGGTCTCCTGCATGGGCTCCTTGGAGGACCTAGCCCTGGTTCATGCCAAGAGTATTTAAGTAACTCAGGTGCCTGTAACAGTACTGTTTGGAAAATTGATTAGAGATGTCTTGTGCTCTGGGTGAATGATCTGGGGATGACAATGTGCCATGTATATACCAATGTTGCCCCCTGATTGACATGTTTTGAAATTCAATTTTAGTTGATGTGCTCTTTTTTCCTTGAAATAAAATGGATTTGAAAATTAAAAGCCTGAGGTAAAGCTCTTCAGTACAAACACTGTTCTGTCAAGCTGGGTTCACCACTGTAGAAGAATGACAGCTGCAGAAGTCTCTGCACTACAGTCTATCATTTGGGATCCTCACTTGCAGGAAGGGGTTCCTTTCCCTGGTTATTCTTGACTCAGAAGGAAGGCAGTAGAGCAGGAGTCAAGCAGTGATGAAGGGGCAGGTTATATGAACTGTCCAATCAGGTGGGCCATTGCTGGCTGTGACTTTTGTCTCTTCTGGTGTCTCAGCATGAGTTTTCTGTTCTGAGTACAATAGTGGTAGCAAAACACATGCTGGATCTCATTCAGTACGTTCGATGTCCTGTGGCCTGATTAGCAAAGAACCTGAGAGATCCTGGAACCATGGAATAGTGAGGTTGTGGATGGGAGCCCAGAAATAGGGTGGATTGGGTGAAACCAGTTACAAGTATTTAGGAGTAGTTCCGGTGTCTGGAGCCCCAGGTATTTAGTTAGCTTCAGCTCCTGAGGTCATCCAGCATTGCCCATGGGTCATTCTCTGTCCCTTTTGCCTCTTGCTGTTGGCAAGGATGATTTGGGGGTCCTCAGAAACCTGGCTTCACTATGACATCAGCAGACTCAAGTATCATCTTTGAAATTCATTGCTAGCCTGGTAACTCCAGGATCTTAGGCATTGGAAGGAGCTTGGGAAGACCCTGAATATGACGATTTGTAGCTTCTAGAGCAGCAATGAGCTAGGTCTCTGCTCTTTTTCCTCATAGTAGCAGATCTGGAATGTCTGGAGTTTATTAATGTCTGTAATGCGGGGCCTCATAGCCACAATGGCTCAACTTAAACTTGGCTTTTTTGTATTTATAGTGATCTCCTTAAATTACAGTATGTTCTCATATTTCCATCCTCAGGACAGGTAGTGGCAAAGGTCCTGAGAATTCAGGGATTTGTAGTAGTGTGCCTCAGTGGAGAAAATCTTCCCAATCACCTGGTGAACTCCTGTGTATTATACAGATCAGTGCAAAACAATTTCTGAACATACTTAATAATTTAGGTGGCACCCCCGCTCACAGTCTAGGTTTGTAGAGTTTTGAAGTCTGAAAAAAATGAAGCAAATATGAAAGTGTTATCTAGGACAGGGTAAATATTTGTGAAGGACAAATTCCAGAAAGTTCTACCTGTTAAATTCTCATCGAAAAATGCCAAAATTTAGGCCTTTTCATGGACATATACATGTGATATCCTTCTGAATGGAAAGGAATAGAGGTGTCATCTCTGAATTAAGAGCTGATTTAGTAGCTTGGTTGTTCATAGAGTGTTTAAATATGGAAATTCTCTACAATGGACTTATCTAAGTGGTGTAAAGGAGAAGCCCTAAATAGAAATTTTGTTAGGCATGAAGGGTTTTCTGCTTAGGATGGATCAGAGGAGTATGGAAAGGATGTGGAAGTGACTGACAGGATGCAGGAAGCAAATAGCAGGACATACAACAGAGAGGGTCTTCACTGAAAGTCAGGTAGTTCTTACAGTAAGTGTGAAGTAAAGTTGGGTTCTGATTGCTTCATTGAGGTGATCAACACCAGCTCTGGCAACAATCAGTATTCCACATCCCTGTCAACCCATTATTTTTGTGTTCTGTACTTGAGATCTAATTTTGATTATCTCTAATTATGCCCCAGTGTCATGAAAGTGAAATTTGAATTTTTTTGGTACCAAGGATCAAACTCATGACCTATGCTTTCCAGGCAGGCGTTCATGCTACGGAATTAAATACCCAACTATGAAAGTGTTTTCTGTGTAGTATGGAAGATATCCATATTGTTTCTCAGAAAGTGTTGGGTATTTTTGGAATTTTTCTGTATTGTACGCCTATAATGTTTTAAAACAAACCAAACATGTTTTATGCAGTCTCTTTTTAAGTTTCACTTTGTTTGTTCGGTGTCTCAGTCAGGGATTGTCTATTTTAGATGGCTCTGTAACTTAGGATAGCCCCAAATGCAAGGAAGAACTCCTTCACCAGCCTCCAAGGGTATATTTCTTATATTTGAATTGAAAGTGATCACTTGGTGACAGTGAGGTATAATTTACAGCTTGGGCCTGGTTTATTTTTATATACATATTTTTAAAAATACAGCTGTTTTCCACTATAACACTTGTTATTATTATTTATGTACCATATTTGATGTTATTTATGTTTTGTTCTATGAAACCAAATTAATGTTTCAAAATGCTGCTTAAGTATATTAAGAACAAAGTACTCATTGGCCTAAATGAGATTTGAAGAGACATCATCTGTAGTCTATCAAAGTGATTGATGAGATTTTTTATTTAATTTTGAAATTGGTAAAATACAACAGAACAAGGCAGCATAAGGCCAACTAAGATCACACAGTGAAATTGGTACACAACTTCACAACAGGTTACTGGGATAACAGTAATAGGTATCACAGTATATTTTTTTTATCTTTGTAATAGTTTTTCTTTAATCACATATATTAAAATGAGATGAAATACAGAACATTATAGAACTTATCAAAACAGAATATTGAATAGAGCAGTACCATTAATCGGAATAGACTGAAACAATAATAAAAACATTTTCCTTAAAAGTAATAGTAGAAGGAAGTCCCCTTATTTGCTATGGTCAACTTGCCAAGAGATGCTCAGATTTCCGGTTCCCATTTGCTAATATGGGGTGACAGGAGAAGAGGGGTAGGGAAGTGGGATGTTTGATTCTAGGTGGTGCATCAGTAGGTCACTATTGCTTACTAGGGAGACAGGCTGCTTGTTTGGTTTCACAGCGTCCTAAGTTTCAACATAGCATGGATTTCAGGAGCTGCTGCTGGTTCTCCCCCTGGAAGGGCTGCAGTCAGACAGACTGCCACCGCTTACCAGGGAGAAGTGGTGCTTGCCTGGCTTCCCAGTGTCCTAAATTCCAGCATGGGATGGATCTCAGAAGCTGCTGCTGGTTTTCCCCCTGGAAGGGCTTCAATTTGCCAAACCACCACCACTGACAGGGGAGGGGAGGTACTTGCTTGGCTTTCCAGTCAATTGGTTGGATATTTACCTGCCTCTGTGCTTTGTGGTTGCTGGTCCTGCTGGCTTCTTACTGTTAGCTCTGCTTTAGAGACAGTGCATGAGGAATCTTGCCATGATTCAGCACATGAATCACTGTTAGTATTTGGCTGTTACATTTGCAGCGAGTTGCAATCTAGCATCAAATTTGCTGTCTTGAATAATGTGTATATACACAAAATTAATGACCAAGACATGGATTAAAATTTGAAGAAATCAGTCTTCATTCAGCTGTTTTGTTTGGTTTTATTTGTTTAGTTTAGTTTTGTTTTATTGAGACAAGCTTTCTGTATGTATATCAGATGGATTTGAACACCCTATGGAGCCTAGAATTGCCCTGACCTCACTGATGCCATCCTGTTTCGGCCTTTTGTGTGCTGCGATTATAGATATGCACCACCACACTTTGCTTTTGATTCAGATTTCTAGGAGAGAATTTAAGATATCCCAAACCTGTGGTCTCAGCCTTCCATTGAGAAATATATGTATGATCCTTTAGGAGTTGGTGACCTTTGAGGATGTGGCTGTGAACTTCAGCAATGAGGAGTGGACTTTGCTGAGTCCATCCCAAAAGAAGCTCTACAGAGATGTGATGGGCAAAACCTTTAGGAACATGACTCTGATAGGTAAGGATGAAATCTTTTTGTCACTCATGCTGTCAGAATATTGTTTCTTGCTCATTAGTGCTGTTTCATGAAAAAGAATATGAAAACATTTTTAAAAATATCTCAGACCTGGACAGATTATATCATAAATCTAAACAAAACCTATTAATTTGTATGTATTACTCTAAAGAGTCCTGGTATTTCTATGTCTACAATTCAGGAGGACTCGGGGATATCCAGGAAGCTGAAAAAGAAGGCAAAATTTACTGGAGCTACTTAAGGTAATTCACACACACAAGTAGAGGAATGTTCCTGAGTAATT
Organism: Cavia porcellus; assembly: GCF_034190915.1. Classification (NCBI taxonomy): domain Eukaryota; kingdom Metazoa; phylum Chordata; class Mammalia; order Rodentia; family Caviidae; genus Cavia; species Cavia porcellus. The sequence continues at coordinate 10,629,477 of NW_026947515.1, forward strand.
AGTGAGTCAGCAGAAAAATTATCAAAGAAATGAGGCACCATTCAATTTATTGTCAGTAATATTCTCCAAAGATGTATAAGGTAGTGTATATATGAGGGAATTAAATCATGAAAATGTATGACATTGCATATAGATGAGTACGAAAAGAATACATTTTGAGTTATTACATTCTGCCTTCAGTTTTTCTACCCATATCTACATGTGAATATACCACATTCATTATCTAACAATTGCTAAGTTTGCAATAGAATTTTTAAATAAAACTGAGTCCTCATGTTTCCAAGCCATTCTCTAGAGAATAAGCCATTCTGATTAATATTCTTAGTAGGCTGGTGGAATGTTAGTACACTCATTTTGAATATCATTGTCTCTAGAAATTGGTCCCCTCACACTTGTCCTGGATATTTTTAAAATCTCAAATCTGCATAAAATACTGATACATGCTTACTCATATACAAAACAGATCAAGTTATAACAGATCAGGCCTTGAAGCTTAGCTATCTATCAATGGATTTGTGGAGAAGGAAAATGTTAATAGACTCTCTGTGATTGTGAATTTCTGTAAACCCAGCACACTAGGAATCAGATTTTGCAGAATGGCAAATTCAAGTTCAAACTTCACAGCTTAATGTTCAGTGAAAATCTCTTAAAATAGATTTTTAAAAGCTACAGATTTTATGCTAATACCTGTTGTTAATTCCCAGCCCAGAAAAGAAAAAAATGTGTTATATAATATCAAAAAATAAATAATATAATGTCATTGGCCATAAGAAATAGATGGGTCTTTCACCCATCAATTCAGTGAAATAGCTCAGCTATAAAACCTAAAAGGTCACAGTGTTTCTTCTAGATGAGACACCAAAATATAAATTGTGGAATGAAATGAAAGAAAGTTGATAGAGAAAAGTAAGATTGACTATATGGAAAAGGGAACTACAGGTTAAGGACAGAAGAGAGATTGTGATGGGGAAACATATCAGAATAATCTGTATGTGATACCCATATGTGCCCATGCCCAAAGTGAAGCTAAAGATTCTGCATTTCAATGTACCGACTTTTAAGATTTCCAAATGTGTGCCAGTCTTTTGGGAATGGTTGTTTTCAACATATCTTACAAGGCCATTCTGTTGCTTCATGGTCAGAATTTCTTAGCATGCATTAAAAACAGAACTTGACATTAATGCGGTCATTAAACAGAGACCCATTTCACTGTGAATTTTTCTTTTTTTAAATTTATGTCAGGAAAGATTAAACAAAACAAATAAGTGGAAATAATGCTACTTTCAAAATGAAAATAAACAGAAAGAAATTGCAAGATGATGATTACATATGCTGCTCATGGAAATAGTTATGAAATACAAAAGTGAAACATATGAACTGGGGATTCAAACAGTGAGACTGCAAAGAGTTTTGTTCAACTCTCCAACCAAAAGTTAGTAATATGGTTATAAATCTTATATGTGATTTTTTTCTTTACAGAAATGACAAGCTAGGGAAATCTTATGGACATACATCTTGAAATCAGTGTAAAGAAGTGTTCCTTGGTACTGCAGAAGATAATGTGAATGTGAAAGTAACAGAAACACATGACAATGTACAGATCCATGAAAAATATTCCAGTGGAGGGAAAGCCTATGTATGCAACCAATGTGGGAAAGGTTTTACCACACATGGAATTTGTAAGAAACATGAAAGAATTCACAGAGGAGAGAAACCGTACATATGTAAGCAGTGTGGGAAAGCTTTTACAACAAGTACATATTGTCAAGTACATGAAAGTCTTCACTCTGGAGAAAAACGTTATGAATGTAAGAACTGTGAGAAAGTTTCAGCAAATGTACTTATTGTGTAATTCATGAAAAACTTCACACTGGGCAGAAACCGCATATATGTAAGAAATGTGGGAAAACTTTTAGCAGTAAAATTCATTTTCAAATACATGAAAATGTTCACACTGGAGAGAAACACTATATGTGTAAGCAATGTGCAAAAGGTTTTATCCAACCTGGAATTTGTAAGGAACAAGAAAGAATTCACATTGTAGAGAAAGCATATGTATGTAAGCAATGTGGGAAAGCTTTTAAAACACAGGGAGATTGTAAGAAACGTGAAAAAATTCACACTGGAGAGAAACCATATGTATGTAAACAATGTGGGAAAGCTTTTAAAACACAGGGAGATTGTAAGAAACATGAAAGAATTCACACTGGAGAGAAACCCTATGTATGTCAGCAATGTGGGAAAGGATTCATTAGTTCTGGAAATTGTAAGCAACATGAACGCATTCACACTGAAGAGAAACCATATGTATGTAAGCAATGTGGGAAAGCTTTTAACACACAGGGACATTGTAAGAAACATGAAAGAATTCACACTGGAGAGAAACCCTATGTATGTCAGCAATGTGGAAAAGGATTCACTAGTTCTGGACATTGTAAGTGACATGAACGCATTCACACTGGAGAGAAACCATATGTATGTAAGCAATGTGGGAAAGCTTTTAAAACACAGGGAGATTGTAAGAAACATGAAAGAATTCACACTGGAGAGAAACCATATGTGTGTAAGCAATGTGGGAAAGCTTTTAAAACACAGGAGATTGTAAGAAACATGAAAGAATTCACACTGGAGAGAAACCATATGTATGTAAGCAATGTGGGAAAGCTTTTACCAGACATGCAAATTGTAAGGAACATGAAAGAATTCACACAGGAGAGAAACCATATGTGTGTAAGCAATGTGGGAAAGCTTTTAAAACACGTGCATATTTTAATCATGAAAGAATTCACACTGGAGAGAAACCATATAGATGTAAGCAGTGTGGGAACACTTTTAGCACATGGGGAAATTGTAAGAAACATGAAAGAATTCACACTGGAGAGAAACTATGTATGAAAGTAATGTGGGAAAGCTTTTAAAATGCAGTGAGATTGTAAGAAACATGAAAGAATTCACACTGGAGAGAAACCCTATGTATGTCAGCAATGTGGGAAAGGATTCATTAGTTCTGGAAATTGTAAGCCACATGAACGTATTCACACTGGAGAGAAACCATATGTATGTAAGCAATGTGGGAAAGCTTTTAACACACGGGGACTTTGTAAGAAACATGAAAGAATTCACACTGGAGAGAAACCCTATGTATGTCAGCAATGTGGAAAAGGATTCACTATTTCTGGACATTGTAAGCAACATGAACGCATTCACACTGGAGAGAAACCATATGTATGTAAGCAATGTGGGAAAGCTTTTAAAAAACCTGCATATTTTAAGGTTCATGAAAGAATTCACATTGGAGAGAAACCATATGTATGTAAGCAATGTGGGAAAGCTTTTAAAACACAGGGAGATTGTAAGAAACATGAAAGAATTCACACTGGAGAGAAACCATATGTGTGTAAGCAATGTGGGAAAGCTTTTAAAACACAGGGAGATTGTAAGAAACATGAAAGAATTCACACTGGAGAGAAACCATATGTATGTAAGCAATGTGGGAAAGCTTTTACCAGACATGCAAATTGTAAGAAACATGAAAGAATTCACACAGGAGAGAAACCATATGTGTGTAAGCAATGTGGGAAAGCTTTTAAAACACGTGCATATTTTAAGGATCATGAAAGAATTCACACTGTTGAGAAACCATATAGATGTAAGCAGTGTGGGAACACTTTTAGCACATGGGGAAATTGTAAGAAACATGAAAGAATTCACACTGGAGAGAAACTATGTATGTAAGTAATGTGCGAAAGCTTTTAAAATGCAGTGAGATTGTAAGAAACATGAAAGAATTCACACTGGAGAGAAACCCTATGTATGTAAGCAATGTGGGAAAGGTTTTACCAATTCTGGACGTTGTAAGCAACATGAAAGTATTCACACTGGAGAGAAACCATATGTATGTAAGCAATATGGGAAAGTTTTTACTCAACATGGACATTGTAAGCAACATGAAAGTTCACACTCAAGATAAAACCAGTGTATATAAGAATCATGAGAGTGGTTTGAGCACATGTATATATTGCTTAATGTATGAAAATCTTCACACTGGGCAGAAAACTTATATATGTAAGGAATGTGGGGAATGTTTCAGCAGAAATGCTCATTGTCCAATACATTATAAAATTTAGACTGTTTAGAAACTCTGTGTATGTGAAGAATGTGGGAAAGCTTTCACCAAACATGGATATTGTAAAATACATCCATGACTTCACACTGATGAGAAACCCTATGTATATAACAGTGTGGCAAAGCTTTTACCACATACAGTCATTGCAAAACACATGAAAGAATTCACACTGGGAAAAACCACTGGCTATGTAAGCAAGTGGAGACACTTTCAGCAGCCAGATTGTAAGTGAAATACATGAAAAAACTCACACAAGAGATATATCCTATGCGTTATGGGAATACTCTCAGCATACTTGATCATTGTTACATATCTGAAAGAGCTCACTGGGCAGAGATCCTATGTGGATTAACAATGTGAGAAATAAGGCAATCCATGTTTCTTGTTAAATACATAGAAAAATTGTCACTGTTCAGACAGTTTAGATCTAAATTTACTTTAAAAATCACAGGGAGACCTGAAGAAATAATCAATACAGAAGTTAGATATCAATATTTCTTCACAAATATTCCAGAAATGACAAATCTGAGGTGGAGCTCTCCTTAGGTGCACATGTTGTATGGTTTTCAGTTAATCACTTGTACTTCTCTAGATTTTTTAAAATGTGTTTGTGCTTCAACATGGCATCTTGTAATTAAACATGCAAAACTGAAATGGGCTTTTCACTTTCAAGTATGGATAGTGTCTATGTACTTAATATTTTTTCTGTAAAACTTAAATTTTATATTTTTTGTGAATTGTAATGTTTATTTAAAGAGAAAAAAGAAAACGTGTAGAAATAATACAGAATTTCAGAAAAATAAACAATAAGAAATCACTAGTTGATTAGTTTCATATTGTCATCTTAGAAGTAGTTGTTCAAGTTACAAACTTAAAGCATACAAAGTCATATTCAAATAATGACACTGTCAACAGTTCCCCTCAATGATCCAACAAAAAGTTATTAATATGCTTATCTGTCCTAGACACTTTTGTTTCTTAAAGAGGGTAAGATTAAACATGACAAAACAGAACAAAACAGTTCATAAGGAAACAGATTTCAAAGCAAGTCCACTGTAGATGTTCACTGTCTATGTTACTGTCTCTAGTTTTCTTCCACATAGTTGTTCCCATCTTCACACACATTGAGTATATACCAAACATTATAGAACTAATCAAATAGTTACAGGGTGATGCAGGCTTTTTCAGTCTTCAAGACTGATTTTGGGGAAGTCGATAATGACTAGCATAATGTCTCTTAATCTCTTTGTAGTAGCTGACTTTATCTTTATATATGCTGAAATGTAATGTAAGAGACAAGACTAATATCACTCTGAACAGTGAATAATATTATCCTGAGAAGGAGAAAGGTGAGGAATTGCCTAAAAAAAGAAGACAGAGAACATTGTTAAAAGTGTATCAGGATTTAAAACCAACAGTAGTCTTGTTGCTCTATTTAGTTTGGTTATATTTTGTTCTGGTCTGTCTACTCATATTAGATTTGAGGGCACAGAGAGATAACCCAAAAATAGCAGGTTATACCATGGTAACTATCCTTAATTTCCTGTTAACTAAAACTGAAACTCTATATTACTTACAATGTCTTCTATGACTGATCTTCTTTGAAGCTGGTTTGTTTGAATGTTATTTGGCCTTGACTGATTTTATTCACATTTGGTATGCTTGCTAGTATCAAGTTCAAGAGAAGAGGCAAATACTGTGAAGATCACAAGATGTAAAAGATATCCATTGGTGGGCTGGGGATTTAGCTCAGTGGCTTAAGCATCTGCCTGGCAGGTGTGAGGTCATGAGTTGGATCTCCAGTGCCCAATAAATAAATAAATAAATAAAAGATATCCTTTCCAGGTTTGATTATTTTTTAATTAAAGAGAACAAAGATAGGAAATAAAAAACAAAGCAGTAAAAGGGTACAAGTAATACAGAATTTCAAGAAAAAATTCAATAAGAAATCACTGGTTAATAGATTACATCTTGTCATCTTAGAAACAGTTGTCCAAATTATAAAATTAAAGCATATAAAGTGGACATTCATACAGTGAGATTGCAGAAAGTTCTGTTCAATGATCCAGCAAAAGCTCAGTAATATGATTTTCCATCCTACACACTCAAGCATCCAGTTATATCCCTTAGACCACCTTCCTTTCCTCTCTTTTTTACAATAACAATTACACTTTTTGAGTTATTTTACTCCCACAATTCTTATTACAGTTTTTGAAGAGAATAAATCCTAACATGACTAAATAAAACAGAGTCGGTTAGAACAGAAGGGTGGGCAAAAGGACATGATGCAAAAATAGAGTATCAGATGATCAAAAATGGTTACCATTGTGCCTCTTGCTATTTTTAAAAAGAGTTGCCTATATCATCAGGTATAATAGAATTGATCAAAACAGTACAGAACAAGACCAATAAAACCTACACTGCAGACCTTACAAGATTTCAAAAGAAGATAATAGTCAAACTATAATGGGTATCATAGTAAATCTTATTTCCTTCAAAGTGGTTGCCTATAGCCTCAAACTTGATACTATCAAACTAATAGAATATAGTAAAATCAGACAGAACAAGATGGGGAGAGCAATACTGGGGTTCAAATCAGGTTAATAGGAAAACAAATAGTTACTATAATATATCCCGATATTTTTTAATTTAGTTTTCCCTTAATTGAAAAAAAAATAAAAAATAGCTTAAGTTTTAAAAAACGGATGGAGATTGAGATAAAAGAGGACATTGTAATAGAACAACACTTGTCAGAATGGAACAATTTAAGCATCATTGTATTTCACTCCCAGATAATCTAACATAATAGTAGTCACCATAGTGCCTCATTCCTTGAATTATTTGAGTATAACTTTGTGTACTATAGCATCAAGCATATCAAGACAGAGTGAAGCCATTCAAGAGAATGAAAGAATTACAGGGTATTTAGAACCAGTTAACAGAAAACGAACAATGGTTTCTATATTATCTCCTTGTGTATAAAAATTTTTCTTTATACTATTGCATATAGTAAAATATAGTAAGATACAACATGTTAGAACCAGTGCAAACAGATAGTTTGTGAGAGAGGGACCATTCTTACACCACTGAGATTGAGCCCAGTATTGATCATGTTGGTTAATTTTGAATATGCTGGTGAGTTAACATGGCAAACTTTTAGCTGAACACGTTTCTGTATGTTTGGTAGGAATATTAGCCAACAGAGTGTTTTCATTTATATTATTTTTAACACATTATTATCTGGCTTCATTCTCAGAATTATTTTGTCACATAAAAGAAGTTGGTGGTGGTTTTTCCTTCAACTTGATTGAAGAATTGAAAAAACAATCAGTATTATTTATTATATACTGGATAAAATTTGCCAGTGCAATTACTGTATCCCAGCTTTGTTGTTGTTATTAAGCAGCTGTGATTTTTACACATTGTCTGTGCTCCTTATTGCTCAGTTCATCAGACTATTTCCTTCTGATGCATGTGGTTTGGGGACATCAATGGACACCATATATACATTAAGGGTCACATCTCATTTTACTTAAGGATGCTACCATTTATTTTTGTATCTTCAAGCTATCTCTATAATATATAATTTTGTGAGTAATTCCTTTCAGTTACTCAGATTTAATGCACATTCTTGCAGGATGTGGTTACTGCTGGAGGAAACTGGGCCTGGTGAGTGCCTGGTCTCTTATTTAAGGCTTCATAGCCTGACCTGCCTGCAGTGTCCCCATCTCCTGACCTGCTCCCTGTAAACATCTGTCCTGCTCCATAGCTACGGTGAGTCCACATATGGCAGTTCAGATCTGCACCTGGGTGGAAAACATTCAGTCAGGTTGGGCTCTGTAACAGACTGACCTTCTCATACAGAGCTCCCCTGAATGAGAGAGGGGGCCTCAGGCATGTAGGGAGGAGCTCTGGAAACATTCCAGCACTCTGCTGTCCAGCATGCAGTGTGTGATGCTTTCCTGAGAACTTACTCAAGGATGAGGTGGCCTGGACCTGGGCCTTTTTAGGCATGGTTCCTGCTAGGTGCCATTGTGTCCTGCACCTCTGCCTGGACCATCTCTCTGACTTTAGATCTCCACATAGATCTGAGCAGACACAGTCTTCCTCTACCAGGCTCTAACTCTATGCTGAGGCTTCAAGTGTAAAATCTGTGATCCTCAAGTTCATCTTATATACATTTAACCTGGAAATTTCACTTCTAGGGGTCATTATAAAAATGACATTGACAGTATTCTCTTCTTAATCAGTTAAGGTGTGGACTGTTAGAAACTATGAACTTACCACAGCACAGCTGCTGAGTTAATTATAAATTATAGCCACTGAAAATGCTGAAAGAAGGTCATGTCCCTGATCTTTCCTGAGATGGAAGAGAGCTTGTGTCCTGGCTCTCTCTCCACCCAGCAGTGAAGAGACACAGGCGTGCTCAGCAGGTGAGGACAGGAGAGAGGAGCTGGTCAATGGCAGACCTGTCATCTTGGGAGGGATGCCTTTGGGGTTTTTCCATTTTATTTTCCACTGCATTATTTATAGTGCTCCATTCAGTATTACTTCTGTTCAATTCACTTAAGAATAAATAGTTGGTATTTTCTTGAATAGGTGAGTGGAAATGGATGACTTAGTATTCTTTTATATGTAATGTAGGATACACATATAGAAGAACATTCAAGCTTCACTTTATAGTAACATAAAATAAGGAGTCTTTTTATTAAGAAAGGCAACACATCATTCATGACTAACTTTTAAACCCCCAAGATATGAAGCCATGCAAATCCCGCTGTGGTGGGTGTCCTGCCCTCCCTACCTGAGAAGTCACTGTGTTCATCTGTGTCTGGTAGAGGACATCCAGAATCTTCTTCAGAGTTTCTTTTTCCAGCAAGGAAGACTTGAATCTTCCTGTGCTCAGGCCAAGCAGGGAGTGTGCTGCATGCAGAGGAGCCCTGCACCTCCTGCTTTACACCCATTTCCACCACCGCATCCATGCTGCAGCCCTGCAGGCCCAATAAGGCAGAGCTACCAGGGTGCAGCAAAGACTCTGCCACCTCAGCCCCAGGGGCCTCAACTCCTGGGTCCTGGCCTCAGCCTCCATCAGGCTCCACGCTCTGCCATGGATTGGACATTCTTAGTGGGCCAGACACACCATCAGTGCCTTGGTGCAAAGTCCATTTTCCACAGTGAGCCTTCCATTCTGCAAATTTTGATGCTTTCCTTTGTAAATGAGGCTGAGGCATTGGAGACAAAACCCCACACATTGGCATTACTTTTTGTTTTTTGTTTTTTGTTTTTTTTTTTTACTTTTCTTTTTCTTTTTCTCTTTCTTTTTCTTTTTCTTTTTCTTCTTCTCTTTCTTTTTCTTTTTCTTCTTCTTCTTCTTCTTCTTCTTCTTCTTCTTCTTCTTCTTCTTCTTCTTCTTCTTCTTCTTCTTCTTTCTCTTCTTCCTCTTCCTCTTCCTCTTCCTCTTGCTCTTTGTCTTCATCTTTTCCTTATTCCTGGTTTCTTTGATGCTTTAAATACCTATTTAGAGGTGCATTTTGCCAAAAAACTTTCCTTGTCTTTTCACACCCCAGTCAACTGAAGTTTTTAAAGATTTCTGCTGCAGTTCACACCCTATGTGTTTGAACACTCAGAATCGATTCTGCAGCTTAGTAGAATGAGGGAAACAAAGCAGAAAGTGAACTTGGGGATGTGACTGTGCCTTCTAAGACTCCAACTCATATCTTTTTACCTCAAAAATATGTGCTTCCGTAGGAGCTGGGTCTGGCACAGACAAAATGAGTTTCCTGCATTTATATTAGACAATCTCATTTCCTCTCAAGCACATTGTATCAGGTTTCTTATGGCCAAACTTGAAGAATTATTTCCAGTACATGAGAGGCTGCCACTGGTCCTGAAATCACGATGGAACTTTTTGTAAACACATAGTCTGATCTACACCCTGGGACAGAAGCTAAAAGAGGCAGAGATGGCTGGCACAGATAGAAACACCTCAAATTTGTCAACCAACAGCAGCAGCAAGCAGGAACCAAGTTGCTGAGCTTTCACAATTGGGTGATGGAATCATGGGGTGGATTGTGCCCTGGGTTTACTGAGGCAACTCAGTACATCTAGGTTGCTGCTTCCATTCCCCTTCCTTCAGTGCAATACAAACAGAAAGTCATGCACGTGCATCATTTATTTGCAATTTTTCTATTGCAGGAACAAAGCCTGTATTCATGAGAGTCCACATCTCTGCCATAGCTGACCCACCCACGGGCATTACCACAATGTCTTGTAAAGGATCACTTTATTTACACAAAACACAGAGCAATGCTCCCAGCCTTGATTTTTCCAGACTGGTGCATTTTCAGTCATTTCTTGAAGGAAGCTAAACGATTTAGTTTGAGTAAACCAAGTGTGTTGCTGTGCTTCTGTGTGACATCCTTGCTGCCAGACCTGATGAAGGCAATGAGTGGGATCCGCTGGAGGTTTAGCTCCAGAGGGACATACTTTGCACAGCTGTGTCAGGCAGTGCTGCCCCTCACCTGACTGGCCACCAGGTTTCCAAATGCCCTTTCCCAGTGCTGTTACTGGCTTCGGGAGTCACTGGATTGCAGTGGAGATGCCCAGTGCACGGGTTGGCCCAGGGAAAACCTTGTTTTGGCATGAGTTGGTCATCGTTAGCCCTGCAGATCTGTTGCCCTGGGGCCAGGGCAAGGTTCCCCCAGCTGCAGTGAACAGCATCATCCAGACAACTCTCCTGTGCACACTCTACGCATAGGCTAGGGAGGGTCCCAGTTCCTTCCTGCTTCAAAGAGTACTGTGAATCAAACTCTTGAAATTTTGTGCAGCATTCTGTGTGTGAGAAAACTCTATTCTTAGTCCCAGGGAAGGCTGTTTAGAGCTCTGATGGGAGCTGCAAGATAGGGCTGTGCTCTGCCCCGCATGTCCTTCCCATTGTTGTTCAGCACCTGCCTTAAAATATATCACTGGATGGGGAAACAGCACATTTCAAAGATGTGTGCCTGCATGAATCAGGCTTAGGAGTCTCAGTGTTTTGTGTGCTTGTTGGCCATGTCTGGTAATTTACTTTGAGTTAGAAGAATTTGTCATTTCCCTCACAAAATGGACTCATGAGACCTCTTTAATACTTGTAATAAAAACCTAAGGTTTCCTGTTGTGATTTTTGCATTATTGTTGTTTTTCAAATCCAATGAATCAGCCCTTTGTAGCTCCCTTTGTATCACTGAAATCATGGATAACATTTTCCAACATGAAAAGATGAGTACATACACAATGGTCTCTACATTTTCCCTGCAGATTTTGTCTATCTGTGGTTTTCTCTTCTATCAAACAGCAATAGCAGCCAGTCTCCTCCAGGAATGTTTGGCCAAACAGAATCTGATGCACTGATATGGAAAACCCAGGTTAGTAAATCACAGTGAGAGGTCAGTGGTGGGTGGGGACTAGCAGGATAGAACAGGGGTATGGATGGGTCCAAATCTGAGCAGAAAGCTGAAACTAGACAGATGTGAAGATTGTACCAATTGACAGTGTGATTACCTGTGACTCAACTGAACATGTGGAAACTATTGAAATTTAACTTAAAATTAAATTATCTTAGAATTTAATGCTTCAAAGAACTATAGATTTAAGAGTAGAAATGAAAACTGAGAGAAATAGAAGAGGTAAAGGGAAGGGGAAATGAAGGGCTAGTACTTTGCAAAACTTGAGCCCTAAGTGGAGCAGAGGAAACCTGCTATGGAGCCATTGACAGACCTGCCTTGTAATTCCACCAAACCAGGTATCTGACCTTGATTTTCAGGTTGATCCTGGAGCTGGTGAGGTCATTGGAGGTGAGGCTGGCACAAGATCTGTAAGTAGACCTTGAGCTCAGTCCAGTACCAGCCTTGCCTTAGAAAAATCCCAACTGTTCTTGCTCCTTGCAAGCACCAAAGCCTCCCATGGCCAGTCAGGGACAGCTTTGTGCACAAATGCACCCCAGGAAAGCTTCCTATTTTGCCTCACCCCCCTCGCTTCTGCATGCCTCTGTGTTGCGGGAGGTCCCAAGTCTGTCTTTCTCCCTCTCAAGTGCCCCATGTCCTCCTCAGAAACCAACAGACCCAGGCAAGTTTCTTCTCACTGTAGTTCTCATTTTCAGTGAGCTTGGCTTGACCCAACTCAATCAGATTAGGTTGGGCTGGTTGTCCCACCTTCCTCAGCACCACCTGCCTGGAGCCAAGAAGGGAAACTCTGATCCCGAGGAGGACAGGTGTAAGCAGCACTACAGGTCTGGCCACCCTCCCAAACTGCCTTTCCAGGGTATGCTGTGTGCTAACCATAATCAGCTCTCACTTGCTCACAGAGTTCCCTGGACAGTGCTGTGACCACCTGTCCTCCACACTTCAGGAATCCTGAAATGCAGCTCCCTTTTCCACCCTTGTGGCATATTGCCTCTGTGAGAAAGAGAGTCGAGTATGCAGTGTTACTTTAATCATGGGTGCTCAACAGGGTGCTGCTCTATATCTATCTGAAAAGTGAGTGGATAGTGGGAGTGCTTCCTGCCTGCCTTTCCTCCACCTTCAGTTCATATATGGATGCATCACCCCATTCTGTGTGCCTTCACGGGTCTCCCCTTCCCCTGTTTTATGTCCATGTGTACAGAGGACTAGACTTAGGGACATTCACTGTAATGTGGGTAGTACCTGGTCTGCTCTCCAGGGTGAATGTGTGGCATTCATGATATGGAAGCACAAGAGACCAGTGTTTGCATCTGCTCTGGTCATTGCATTATGCTCAATGCCTGGTACATTGATGATTTAAGGCACCCACCAGCTCCCTCTATGATGTCTGTGTGGAACTGGGTCATCTGGCATCACCCAGAGATTCTTGCTCTGGATACCATGGAAGCACATGGAATGACTGCCCAGTGTCCTTCAGAGTGAAGACAACAGCTCCACCCAAGTGATGGATCCTTGGCAAGAGGCAAAGCTTTCCCACAGGAAAGGAAAAATTACAATAAAGCCAGGGTCCCTGGTCTGAGCAGACCTAGTTTTAGACCCAATTCCTCTTTCCTACTTCCCTTGTCAATTTAGACAAGACACAATGCCTCTCAGTTCCTTTCCAGTGTGTCCCCCTGAACTATGGCATCTGCTTCCTAGGGACATCATCTGAAGTGAGGGGTGACAATTTTAAACCTTGTGGGCTGGTGTCATGTATACACAGTATACAGAATTAGAGGTGAATTCCATGAAGGGGTGGAAAGGAGGTGAACACAGTGCACACAGGCCTGGTTCCTGCTGTATGGTGGTGGAAATTACACTCTCCTCCTGGACATGTTTCCCTGGTGGCATCATCAGGGGGCAGAAGTTCATCAGATCAGCCATCATTATGTTCCCTAAGCATCTCAATTTCTTCTATGTATTGGTGATGTGGCCTCAAGTCAGACTTCACACAGGCTAAGCAAACACTATGGATGTAGATGCACCCCCAAAACTACCAGCACTGTGCCTACATTCACACCTGTGTGAGTCACCACACCCATGGCAAGGGTGCTCAAATGCTGACAGCTCACCTTCTGATGGCCACCTCCTGAGTGCTCATTCCTTGAGCGTGGTGAATTCACACATAGTGAATTTTGTACTGGTTTGCATTAGCCAGGCTGAAATTGAGCCCAGGTCCTCATGCATGGTAGGCAAGTGCTGTATCTTGAGCTCTCTCCCCAATTCCTTACTTGTTCTTAATAACACAACGTGGCAGATGTAATGGGATGTGACTATCAAGGTTCACACATAAAATGACTGTGACCAACCTCCTGCTCTCTCCCTCCTCTGTTCTTCCTTCCTTCCACTCTGTTTCATTCTGTCTTCCTCTCTAAATCTCTGTCTTTGCATTTTCCCTGAGGAGAGGTTGACTCTTTGCAGAGAAAAAGGTTAATAGACAGAGAAGACATCAGACCTGCTTCCTGAGTTCCTGCCTGTTAGCAAGAGAGAGAGCCTGAGAACAGATTCTGCCACAGCAGTGTTTCCACTGAGCCTGCAGCCTGGTCAGGAGAAACTATGGTGGATCCCCCAGCAGCACCTCCTGAATTCCTGACCCATAGAACCTGAGAGAACTGAAGTTTACCTGTCGTACCTAAGTTTGCAGCCATGCAATCATCAGTGGTCACTGATGCGCTATAGCAGATGTGAGGTTCTGCCCCCACCCCTGTCCCTCGCCCACTCCTCCCCTCCCTTATTCTCACCAGGCCTTCCGTTCTCCCTTCTCATCTCTTTCTTGACTAAAAAAAAAAATTGACTTTGAATCTCTAAATGGTTGGTCCTCTATTCTGCCATACAGACTCAACTCTGTACAGCATTAGGGCCTGCATGTCTCAGGTTTAGGCATCAGTTCCATCTCAGTGAGGCTGTTCAGATGCCCCCATGTAGTGACCTTGACCTCTGTGTGCCCTTGCTTTATTGGGATATAGCCCTGGGTCTTTTATTCCAGTACAATCTGCAGTGATTTATCCCTCTCCTCCAGCCTTCCATCTTCTGGGTGGCCAGTGACATATTGTCCTGTTCTGTGTTGGTGCCAGCCTAGTTCAGCCCAGGAATAAGGTGAGAATTTGAGGCAGGTAGATTGAAAGAATCAGATCCCTTTTCCTCTGAGCTACCTTGTGGGTGCCAATGGCATCACTGTGTTTTCATGTGTGTATGTGTGTGTGTGTGTGTGTGTGTGTGCATGTGTGTGTATCCCTTGGGATGCTGCTTGAAATCAGTCCCATATGTTTAGGCTCAGGTCCCAGGAGCTTGAGGGCTGCTTTTCTGATGCCTTTGGGAGTGGGATGGGTCCTGTGCTAGGAGGTTTTACTCTTTTGGACTTCTCCCCCATCCTCTTCACTCTGCCCATGTCCTGTGCCTTGGGCCTGGCATTGTCCCTCTCTGGGCACTGGTTCTCAAATGTCCATTGTGATCGGAATAACACACATAGTCCTTTACTGTGGAGATTCTAGCATACTTGCGTGTGAGACACTAGAGGGTCACATGGGGTTCTCTTCACCTGTGCACTGTCCCCATCCACACGTACCTGTAATTTGATACCATTCCTACTAAGACCATCATCTTCGGGTTACCTCACATTGCCATTGTCACATGCAGTCCATTGGGCAGGGCAAGGCCTGGACTTAGAACTCACCACTCACTGTCACTGATGCCTTGCCCCAAGCCTGTGACACATTATAGACCTCCTTGGTTCAAAGACCAAGGGAAAACTTTCTATCATCCATTGAATTCAGGACCTACACCTTAGCTCATACTGGGGCACTGACATGCTCAGCTATTTCTTTGTGGGAATCCTAGTGGCTGCTGAATCAGTGACCTAACATCTCCTGCTGCCCAGCCCCCAGTGGCAGCACAGTGCAGCCAGGACTTGGGGGAATAACTTCAGCCTGGAGCATTTATAGCTTGGAGCAAGCAATCAGCTGGCCTCTGTGAAGGCTGCAGGGGTTTACACCATGACACAGCAGATCTGTGATTGAAGACCCTAACCCTCCTTGACCATTGTGTTTCTTTTCTTATATACACAGCCCATTCTTAATTGGACTCTGTTCATGTGTCTTGTTCATTGACTGAACTACTGGGTAAGAACTAAAACTTATAGGTGATGACATGCTCAGCCAGATTTTATGTAAATTTACTCTGTCCAGAGAAGGGGACATAGGCGTCCATATTCATGACATTGCATGGAGATAAACCACAGGGGAATTCAATGGACATGCTGCCTGTGACACTGCACTTTCTATACTGGGTTATAGACTTGCCTTGGAACACACAGTGCCTCACATTTTAATGGTTGTATTACAACTACCAAACTTTACTTTTGTGATTTTTTTAAAGTTAAGCACTCATAAATTAAAATTAAAAATTTGTCATTGGAAATATCTACAGAATAAACATGGGTGTGACACTCCCATGGTGCTGCTCTGTAACAAAAGAAAGTGTGTTAGCCTCTTTCATATGAAATGGATATGAAATGACATACATGTTATTAAACATGGAGCAGTTTTGATGTGTATATGTCTATAAAGCCAGGAACATAATTAACAAAACAAAGAATCCTAAGAATTACAAAAAAAATCCTGAATTCTTTTTCTATGCCCTGCCAAGAGTCCATGAATACATGCATGAGAAATTGATGCAATCTGTCTGAATTTTCCCTTCTCAAACAAGGCGAGATTAAACAGTTACTTACATCAGGGTGAGACAGAGGAGAAACATAACTGCAGTGATGCAGAAAAGGTAGGAAACGTAAATTACAAGGACATAGGATGAGTGTGGGCCAGGATCTAGTAGGAAGAAAAATAAAAGAAAATGTGTTTGTGCAGTGAGTTGATGAAAATGTTCTGGAAGAGGACACTGGTGAAGGTTTCACAATATGGAGAATGCACTAAATCCTACCAAACTCATCAACTGAAACAAGAATAAGCCCTTAAATTTCATTTACAATAATTCTATCACTCACATCCCAGAATAGAATAATAATATATAGAATGATATGTAAATCTGGAAGAGAGGGGAATGGCAGATGTGGGTCAAGAGCTGCCTGCAGGTAGAGGTCAAGAGATGACTCCTGCTGGGGAGCCACCAGGAGATCCAGCTCTGCAGCTGGTGGAGAAAGGAAACATGTGCCTGCTCTTGCTGTGGGGTCAGAGCTGGTGATGGAGCTGCAAGTGGAGCTGGCACGAGCTCTGCGGGTGCAAATTCAGCATGCACTGGAATTGCCTCTACAGTTGCAGGAGAAGAAATCATCACTGACTTTCCAGGGACTTCTCAGGGCCAAACCTTCCCACTGCCTGTCAGAGGCAGCTGTGTGCATGAACACAGCCCCAGTAAAGCCTCCCAGACTGCATCCCCACACTGACTGCTGAGGTGATCATGTTCCTGTGTCTCCCATCATCTGGGCACATTGCTGAGTCCCCTATCACATTCCTACTCTGAAAGCCACAACCCACATCCCAGGGCTCCTTACCCTGAGACTTAGGCACCAGGGACTTAGGAGGCTCAAGCTGGTCCATGAGAAGCTTGGCCTGGGAAGCCACCTTGGAGTTCAGCTCCAGTGAGGAGTCAAGGACAGGAGATGTGGTCCTGGAACAAACAGGGCGGTAGCAAAACAAGAGTTCTGGCCTCTCTTCTAAACACTACCTACACAGGTTACTTTAGGGAGGGGTACATGGGTCTCTAGCCTAGCAAGTTCAGTGTCCACTCCCACCCTCTCCCAACTACAGTGTGGTAGTGTGGGCCTTGGGATCCCTGAGAGGCTGACAGAATGCTCCATTGGAGGCAGTCCTTGCTTAGTGGTATGACACCACTCCCTTCTTTAGGGAAGCATGACACAGTTTCTCCCTGCCCTTCCCCACTGCAGGTCAGCTCAACAAAGGCAAAGACTGATATCTTCCATGTCTTTGCACTCAAGGGGTCATGGCTTGTGCTCCATGAATACCTGAGAAGTGAGGAGTCATCGATGTCTATCCTGCCTTTCTGCAGTGTCTAGGTCAGGCAAAGATCTTCTGCCAAGTTCTCTTGGTCTCTGTAGAATTCCTCCTACGTGGTCTGTAACCACTTCTAAGTTTGGCCTTGGACACAGAAAGACTTCCTTGAGGTGAACAATATCTGTTCTGCAGCCAATTTTGACTCTGTGGCTTTCAAAGAACATCAAAACTCAAAAGGGCAGTGGTTACACCTGTTCTGCTTAAAAGATCAAGGACAATACTCAGAAATGTGTCTTCACACAGGGTGTCTTCATTTGTATTTTGGTTTGATGACACTCACCCACTTTCCAGTGATACCTGTGGGCCATGGACACTTTGCCATTCCTAAGAATTCCTGCCCTGAGCTTACCTTGAAACCCCAAGAGTGACTCTCCAATCTCCTTTCCAAAGAACCAGAACAGTTTTCCCCATGTGTGTGTTAGTGAGGGGGGAGGAAGGTAATCCCTGGGAATCAGGACAGCCTTCTTAGCAGGTCTTAATGGGGCCAAGGCCACAGCTAATCCCTTGTCATGGAGTCCCCATTTCACCCTCGGTGACCCTGCACTCTGGATCCACTCAGCACCCCACAGTTCAGTGTTGTAAACTGAGACTGAGGTGCTTGCACATGGCCAGGACTTGAATACACAGGTGGCCAAGTCCCACAGTGCTGCTCAGGTGAGAACTTAACTTCCCTGTATCTGAACTAGCCCTGAACTCAGTGTCTCTGAGTGGTTAGTGGTTGAGCCTAGGATTATGTGTTCTGGGCTTCCTCTTGTCTCTGGGCACCTCTGTGTGCCAATGAGTCCTGGCCTGTGTGGCTGACACCTGGGTGTTTCCAGTTGAGCTTCCTGAAGTATCTGGACCAAGTGAACCATCCTCTCCATATGTTCCCACGTGGTTCCCTGACACAGGGTCCTGATGCTGGGGCCACTATCATGAGGAAAGCAGCGTAGCATGTTCCTTGTTCACTCTCTCGAGCCAGCCATCTATGAAGGCCAACTATCACCAGACCACAGTGCCTGGTGACCAGAATCTTCAGAGTTTTGTTTGGACTTGTCAGCAAGGAAGTGAGGTCATGTGCTGCATTCCACAGTTGAGGCTCAACCTCTGATGCCTCCTTTGTTTTTATTGTGAGCTAATCTGTGTCCTCCTTAGAAACAGCAAGTTAAAAAACTAGCAAAATGTGTCTATTTTTAGACTTTTCCATCAAAAAGATCCTTTCCCTTGAGGATGAGGTGCACAGTTTCTTCATTTAGAGAATTCTCAAATTTTATTTTGACTGTCTTTTCTGGACTTATGTTAGTTTCATTTCATTAGCATTAAGGAGCATGGAGATGTTCCCATAATGCCCATAATAATTTTCCTTAAAGGATATGAAATGTTTCATGTTATAACACCCATGTGTCAAGGAAAGGAGGATTCATAGCTTTACTAATGTTTATCTCAGCCACACACTGTAGTGCTCCGTACTCTGACCTCCTTTGAGGAGGAACAGCAGGTGGTGAGGGCAAGGGGAGACTTTGCAAGGCCATGGACATCATCACCCCGTGCTGATGAGGACACATGGGCATCCCTCCTGGGGAATTTGTCTCCTAGTCACTGTTTTCATTTCCTGTTCTCCCATCCCAAACAGAGCATGGGCTTTGTGTCCCTGCTGGGTAGTTTGCCTTTCCTAGATGTGATGGTGCTGAGCCTGTTCACATTCAATGTTCTTGGTTGGTCTCCTTCAAGCAGAAACTCTGTGCTGGGCTCTCCACATACTGCTGCCTATTGGTAGTGGAGCCATCACACACCCTCATGGGGCTGAACCTGCCAATTGCAACTTGTTCATGCATCTGTCACCCATCTGCTGGTCTCATTTGCTCTGTTTCTGGTTTGGCCCTGAAAAGCCAGCTGCCACAGCCATTCTTATACACGGTCTTGAGTGGACATAGACTTTTATTTCAAAGAAAAAGTACTTAGATGTGACAGTGCCAGATTATATGTCTTGTGTATGATTAGCTTATAAACTGTTAAGGTACACTTGCAAGCATTTTTTTTATTTAAGAGGAAAAAGAGAAAAACACAAAACTAACCAAAGCGGTGTAAGGGTACACGTAATACAGAGCTACAAAAAAAAAAAAACAAAACAAAACAAAAAAAAAACCAAACAAACAAACAAAAAAAACATAACAGTAAGAAATCACCTGTTAGTAGATTACATATTATCATCTTGAAAATAGTTCCTCAAATCACAGTATCAAAGAATACAAGGTGGACATTCAAACATGGAGACTGCAAACAGCTGTGTTCAATGATCCAAAAACATTGATATAGTCAGCTATTTAACACCCCTAAACACACTTTCTGTTATATCTGTTAGAGCTCTTTTTCTTTTTTTTCCCCTCTCTTTTTTACAACAAAATTTACACATTTTGAATTTTATTACTCCTTAGTGCTTATTACTTTTTTTGGGGGGGGGGAAGAATACAGTCAAATATGGCAAAACAAAGCTGTCAGTCAATACCAAGGATAGACATAGCACATGGTGTAGAACAGAGTACAAGTTTCTCAACAATGGTTATCAAAGTTGTCCCTTGTTTCCTTAAAAACAATTGTCTATCTCATTAGATATTATAAAGTTGGACAAAACAGTAGAGAACAAGACCAATAAAACTTAGGCATTGTAAACATTACAGGACTTCCAAAGAAGACAATAGTCAAACCAGAATGTGTATCTTAGTGAATCTTATTGTCTTCAAAGTAGTTGCCTATGTCGTCAAACTTGATTCTATCATATAGAATGGAACATAGTCTAATCAGTCAAAACAAGATCGTGGGAGTACTACAGGACTTCAAAACAAGTTAATAGGAAATCAAAAAGAGTTACTATTTATATATCCTAATTTTTTGAATTTTTTCTTTAATTAAGACAAACATAAGAAATGACTAAATAATTATTTTTAAATAATAAGGGGGAGATTGAGATAAAACAGGACATAACAATATAACAATAGAGGTCACAGCATGACTGTTTCAACAACCTAGTACTTCACCACCATATAACCTGACTTAATAGTAGTTACCATAGTGTCTTTTTCCTTGAAATATTTGGATAAAACTTCATATACTCTAGCTTCAAATATTTTCATATCAAGAAGCCCAGAATAAAGCCTTTCTAATTAATGAGTGAAAACTTTATAAGGCTCCAAGGCCACCTAATGGGGAATCATGATTACCACATATTTTTATATATTTGAATCATTACTTACATTAGGGAAACTATTCAGTATTCACACATGCGAGATTGATTTATTTCACTTATGAGTATGGTCTCAAGCTGCGCCCATTTATTGATAAATATCTCAATGTGATCCTTCTTTATAGCTGAATAATACTCCGTTGTATAGAAATACCACAACTTTTTTATCCATTCCTCAGTTGATGGACACTTGGGTTGTTTCCAAGATCTGGCGATTACAAATTGTGCTGCTATAAACATAGGTGCACATATATCACTGTGGTATGATGCTTTCAGTTCTTCTGGGAATATGCCTAGAAGTGGAATAGCTCGAATAAATGGGATTTCCAGTCCCAACTTTTTGAGAAATCTCCAGACAGTTCTCCACAAAGGCCGTACCAGTCTACACTCCCACCAGCAGTGCAGGAGAGTTCCTTTTTCCCCACAGCCTCTCCAGCATTTGTTGTCGGTTTTCTTGATCCTGGCCATTCTTTCAGGAGTGAGATGGTATCTCAGTGTGGTTTTAATTTGCATTTCTCTAATGACCAATGATGATGAGCATTTTTCATGTATTTATTTGCCATTTGCATTTCTTCATCTGAGAATTGCGTATTCATCTCAGATGCCCATTTTTGGATTGGATCTTTGAATTTTGGAGGTCTGAGTTTCATTAATTCTTTATATGTTTTAGACAAGAGGCCCTTGTCTGAGAGAGAGTTCACTAAAATCTTTTCCCAGTTTGTGGGTTTTCTTTTCACTATGCTGGAGATTTCTTTTGACATGCAGAAACTTTTTAATAAGAAGTGGTCCCAGTTATTGATTCTGGGAAGTATTTCCCGTGCGGTTTGTGTCCTGTTCATGAATTCTTTACCTACTCCTATGTCTCCAAGGTTTCTACCTAATTTGTCTTCCAATAGATTTAGTGTTTCTGTTTTAATATTCAGTTCTTTGACCCATTTAGATTTTAATTTAGTACCTGGTGATAGACATGGGTCTAGCTTTAGTTTTCGGCAAATGGAGAGCCAGTTTTTCCAGCACCATTTATTAAAGAGACTGTCGACCTTCCAGTGAACCTGCTTGGCACCTTTATCAAAGATAAGGTGGTTGAGTGTGTTCGTAGTTGTGGTTTTATCTTCTAATCTATTCCACTGATCTTCGGCTCTGTTTTGATTCCAATACCATGTTGATTTTACTACTGTTGCTTTGTAGTATAACTTCAAGTCAGGGAGTGTGATGCCTCCTGCTTTGTCTTTGCTGCTTAGAATTGCCTTTGCGATTCTAGGTCTCTTCTGGTTCCAGATGAAATTTAGGAGTGATTTCTCTAGATCTATAAGGTATGTTGATTGTATTTCTATTGGGATTGCATTGAATCTGTATAACAGTTTTGGGAGAATGGCCATTTTCACAATGTTTGTTCTTCCTATCCATGAGCAAGGGATGTCTTTCCATTTTCTGAGATCATCTTCAGTTTCCTTTTTCAGTGTATTATAATTTTCACTGTATAAGTCTTTCACTTCTTTCGTAAGACTAATTCCTAAATATTTCATTTTTTTGCTTGCTAATGTGAATAGTCCAGTTTCTCTTATTTCCCTCTCTGTAATTTTGTTGTTCGTGTATAGGAATGCTATTGATTTCTTGTCGAGGTCGCTTCTGGCCGGCGGAAGGACACACGACAAAGTCTGGTAGTGGACAACCTTTTCTTTTTATTTTCCTTCTCCATACAGCCTGCCCTGGGACCGCTCCCAGCTGAAGCCTCCTGGTCCGCTCTCCGCGGCTCCTCTACTTCCGGGTTCTACCTGGCTTCTACTTCCTCCCAGGGGTGGCACCGGTATATATACGGGTACAGTGTCCAATCATGTTAAAGTAAGCAAGGCAAGCTGATTGGCTAACATCATCAGTTGCCAGGCAGACTATATTGTTGAGCGGGTTGTTTACGCGGTAAGCAGGAAACTAACATATTCGATGGGAGGGGTAATCTACCTCAGGCTTTGCTCTTTACCACAGGCCGCACGTCCGCCGCGCAAGGCGAGCTATCACAGACGCGGCTCCCAACATCTCCCCCTATTTTATTTTTTATGAATGTGCGCATCGTAGCCCTTCCTGGACTGGGTGCAGAGGCTTATGCCCTATATGTAGGCCCACCGTAGGTCCTTGGCTTAGACCCTGGTCGGCCGTGCCATGGTCTGCCAAAGCCCTGAGGCCCTCGTCCTTTTTCTAGGGCCAGGCACAAACTGGACGGAACCTGGATGCACACAAGCTTGCACTCATTTCCTCTCCGTAAAGAAATCCCCTCGGAGAGAAATTTAGACCTGGGCAGCATCTAACAGTCCAGCGGCTTACGTGCAGGATGGGGTAGGGCCTGGCTTAGGTCAAGTCGTGCTGGGGAGGCACGCTCTTACCTGTCATTGACTCACCTACCCTGCTGTGTATTGTCACCTTATGGAGGAGAATGAGGGATGCCCGCCATATCTAGACTCGGTCGTGGGCCAATCGAGCAAGCCATGCATATGCCTGAGGATCTTCTTGTCCATTTCGAGCTACCGCTATTTCTATTCATCTTGTTGGTTGGTCTGTGATGGATCTCCGGTAGGGCAGGTCTGATCTTCAGTCAAGGGCTTTGTTGCCCGTGTCAGTCTCTCCGGTATCCACAGTGGTTCTCGTCCCGGTTCCTGTGGGAAAACACAAACCGCGCCTCAGTTCCAGCTGACCACTGGATCCGGGCCCATCCATTGTCCTGTCAGGACATCTTTCCACTTCACCCACCCTTTATGGTTGGGGGAAGGGTTGCAGTGCTCCACAGCTGGGGAGCGATTATCATTATTTAAATTTAAAAAATTGTGTGTGAATAGTGCCATGGATAATCGTGCCTTTGGGGCCAGGCCTTGGCCTACTCCCCCTTTTTGTTTTTGTAAAATTTTTTTGAGGCTTCTATGAGCCCTCTCAATGATTTCTTGACTTGGGGATTGTATGGGATACCATGTTTTAATTGAACCTCCATCATTTTGCAGAACTCATTGAAAGCTTTGTCTATATAGGCTGGTCCATTATCAGTTTTCAATATTTTTGGTTTGCCCCATGCGGCCCAAGCTGCCAGGCAATGATTGATCACATTAGACACTTTTTCACCTGTTTCTGCTGTTGTAATTTTTGTTTTTTATTTTTTATTTTTTATTTTTATCTTTTTCGGTTTTTTTTTTTTTTTTTAGTGGTACCGGGGATTGAACTCACGACTGACTGCCTGCTTGCAATCAGGCGCTTATGCCGCTGAGCTAAATCCCCAGCCCCCTTTTTCCTCGACCGGCGTTTTTTTCAGCCTGCTCGGCAGAGAAGCCACCCATGAAAGTGGAACGGGGCGTCACTTCCTGTGCCGGCTGAGAGAAGGGAGGGTTCCCTGTAGCGGCCTCTCGGTGGGGAGCCGCTTTTAGAAAAGAGCTCCAGGGCGGAGCGGATGGCTCTCTATCTCCTCCCTGCCAGAGAGCGCCCGGGGGCCCTTTTTCCTCTCTCTGCTTTTTTCGAGCGGCGCACGCACACAATTTGCGGCGCAACTCGGCATAGGAGTCAAGGCACACATGTATCATTTCCAACAGGGGGCGAATAGCCGGCGAAATATCGCCTTCCAATTCCGCCGAGGCGAGGTCCCCGCCTAACTTCTCCCATGACGGCAGGTTTAAATGCCCCGTGGGTAAAAACCAAGGAGCTATCTTATCTACCTCTGCTATGAATAGTTCTAGTGTTTTTTGACCTACCCTGAGGTCCCTTAAAAGCTTCTTAAGGGCCTTTACCAAGGGCCGCGCCTCTGCGCTCAGTAAATTACCCATCCTCAACCCGCGGCGCAATGCTGGAAAAGAACCCTGCGACTCCTTATTGAGCGACTTAGGCTCCTGACAGCTGGTCTCTTTGGCCTCCTTGCCATTCAACTTTCCCTCGTCCTCGGAGTCAGACGACTCCGAGGCTAGAGCCCCGTCCTCCTCCTTAGCATCCTTGTTCCCCTTGACGGACCCCTCTCGGGAGCTCCCTGACTGGGCCTGCTCAGATACCCTGCGTACTTTTGTAAGCTCTTGAGAGCTTTCTCCACAACCACCCTTGCTCTTAGTGTTGCTACCTAGCATGTTTCCCATTTTTTAATATGTTACTCACCGCGTGAGGCCCAAGGAATCCGCCACTTACGCGTGAGCCTGAGGGGAGTCTAAAAGCCCTGTAGGTGTGCGCCACCCAGAGCCCAGGCTTATCCCCAACTCACCTGTCTCGCAGCTCTGTACTGGAGCGTTGTCCACTACGTCTCAGGGGTGATCAGTCCCCGGGCAGGCCACCAAATGTCGAGGTCACTTCTGGCCGGTGGAAGGACACACGACAAAGTCTGGTAGTGGACAACCTTTTCTTTTTATTTTCCTTCTCCGTACAGCCTGCCCTGGGACCGCTCCCAGCTGAAGCCTCCTGGTCCGCTCTCCGCGGCTCCTCTACTTCCGGGCTTCTACCTGGCTTCTACTTCCTCCCAGGGGTGGCACCGGTATATATACGGGTACAGTGTCCAATCATGTTAAAGTAAGCAAGGCAAGCTGATTGGCTAACATCATCAGTTGCCAGGCAGACTATATTGTTGAGCGGGTTGTTTACGCGGTAAGCAGGAAACTAACATATTCGATGGGAGGGGTAATCTACCTCAGGCTTTGCTCTTTACCACAGGCCACACGTCCGCCGCGCAAGGCGAGCTATCACAGACGCGGCTCCCAACAATTTCTGAGTATTGATTTTGTATCCAGCCACATTACTGAATTTATTTATTATATCTAAGAGTGTTTCAATGGAGTTTAGGGGGTCTTCTATGTAGAGTATCATGTCATCTGCAAACAATGATAATTTAACTTCTTCTTTTCCTATCTTTACCCCTTTTATTTCTCTTTCTTGCCTAATTGCTCTGGCTAGTACTTCCAGTACTATATTAAATAGGAGTGGTGATAAAGGACATCCTTGTCTTGTGCCCGATTTTAAAGTAAAGGCTTTCAACTTTTGGCCATTTAGTATGATGCTGGCTGTTGGTTTGTCATAAATGGCCTTTATTTTATTGAGGTAAAGACCATTTATTCCAATTTTCTGTAAAGTTCTTATCATGAATAAGTGTTGGACCTTATCAAAGGCTATTTCTGCATCTATAGAAATGATCATGTGATTCTTATTTTTGGCTTTATTGATATGGTGGATTAAATTTATTGATTTGCGTATGTTGAACCATCCTTGCATTCCTGGGATGAATCCCACTTGGTCATGGTGTATAATCTTCTTGATGATTTGCTGGATCCTATTTACCAATATTTTATTGAGGATTTTTGCATCTGTGTTCATTAGGGAGACCGGTCTATAGTTCTCTTTTATACTTGGGTCTTTCTCAGGTTTTGGTACTAGAGTAATATTTGCTTCCAGGAATGACTTAGGAAGGATTGCTTCCCTTTCAATTTCATTGAATAGTTTGGGGAGTGTCGGCATTAGGTCTTCTTTATATTTCTTGTAGAATTCTGCAGTGAATCCATCTGGTCCTGGGCTCTTCTTGGTGGGTAAGGCCTTAATTACATTTTCAAGTTCATTAGCAGAGATTGGGTTATTCAACAGTTTTATATCCTCTTAATCTAGCTTTAGTACTTCATATGCTTCTAAGAATCTGTCTATTTCTTCTGTGTTATCAAACTTTTGAGAGTAGAGGTTTTCAAAATAGGTGTTGATGATCTTCTGTATTTCTATTGGGTCTGTAGTGATTTCTCCTTTTTCATTTCTTATTGCATGAATTTGAGCTTTTTCTTCCCTTTTTTAATACGGTTGGCTAGGGGCTTATCGATTTTATTTATTCTTTCAAAGAACCAACTCTTTGATTCGTTGATTCTTTGGATAATTTTCTTAGTCTCTATTGCATTGATTTCTGCTCTGATTTTTATAATTTCCTCTCTTCTTTTGGCTTTGGGCTTGCCTTGCTCTTCTTTTTCTAGCTGTTTGAGGTGTAGCATCAAGTTATTTATTTGTATTCGTTCTGTTTTCCTGATGTGGGAACTCAGTGCAATAAATTTTCCTCCCAGAACGGCTTTCATTGCATCCCACAGATTCCGGTAAGTTGTATCTGCATTTTCATTTTCTTTTAGGTATTGTTTAATTTCTTCTTTAATTTCTTCTGTGACCCACTGATTACTCAAGAGTGTGTTATTTAGTTTCATGTGTTTGCGGAATTTTTGCAGTATCTTTTATCATAATTTCTAATATCAGAGCACTATGATCCGATAATATGCAAGGGATGATTTCAACTCTTTTGCATTTGCTTAAATATGTTCTGTGAGCTAATATATGGTCTATTTTAGAGAATGATCCATGTACTGCTGAGAAGAATGTGTATTCTGATGTTGTTGGGTGGAACATTCTGTATATGTCTATCAAACCCATTTGTTCACAGGTGTGATTCAGTTGTGTTATTTCTTTGTTCATTTTCTGTCTGGTTGATCTGTCCCTTGGTGTCAGTGGTGTATTAAGGTCTCCTGTTACAATTGTGTTACTGATAATTTGAGTTTTCATTTCTGTTAATAATTGTTTTATATAACTGGGTGCTCTGGAGTTTGGTGCGTATATATTTAAGATAGTTATCTCTTCCTCTTGGAGTTTTCCCCTTACGAGTATGTAGTGACCTTCTTTGTCCTTTATGGTCATTGTTGGTTTAAAGTTCACATTGTCTGCAAACAGAATGGCTACTCCTGCCTTTTTTTGGATTTCTGCTGCATGAAGAATTGTTTTCCATCCTTTGACTTTCAGTCTGTGAGTATCCTTCTGGATTAGATGGGTTTCCTGTAAACAGCATATGGTTGGATTTTGTTTCTTGATCCATTCTGCTAGTCTGTTTCTTTTGATTGGTGCATTGAGACCATTTACATTAATGGTTATTACTGTTAAATGCTGGTTAATTGTAGGAATGTTATCTCTCTGCTGTTCCATCTTTATCTTTCTGTTCTGTTTAATTATTTGCTTTGCTTAGTGGTTTTTTCCTTTGTGTATCTAAACTGTCTTTCAATATTTTTTGCAGGGTTGGTTTGGTGTTCATGAAGTTCTTCAGCTGTTCTTTGTCATGGAAGTATCGTATTGCACCATCTATTTTGAATGATAGTTTTGCAGGATATATCAGTCTTGGTTGGAAATCATTTTGCTTTAGGATCTGGAATACTTCACTCCATGCTCTTCTTGACTTTATCGTTTGTGCTGAGAAGTCTGCTGTGATTCTGATAGGTTTTCCTTTATAAGTGATCTGCCTTTTCTCTCTGACAGCTTTTAATAATCTATTCTTGTGTTGGATTTCTGGGATGGTGATTATTATATGTCTGGGTGTAGTTTTATTTTGGTTATGACTGTTTGGAGTTCTATATGCTTCACTGATCCTCCTGTCTGTTTCTGATCTCATGCTTGGGAAATTTTCAGCTATTACTTCTCTAAATATCCTCCTGACATCCTTCATGTTGTCTCCCTCTCTTTCATTAATCCCTATCATTCTTATGTTATTCTTCTTTGCATCGTCTTGCAGTTGTTGAATTGTTGTTTCCTGATTCCTTGTTATTTTCGAAAGATCTTTCCTTTCCTGTTCACTAGCTGCAATCCTGTCTTCAAGGTCTGAAATTCTATCTTCACTTTCATTAAGGCGGTTTTTACAACTTTCAGTGGAGTTTTTTATTTCCTGTATATCTCTGTGCATCTGCATTATGTATTCTGTTTGTTTCTTATATTGCTCGTCTCGGGATTCTATCTTTTTGTTTAGTTCCTCCAATTTTTTATCTGTGTTTTCTTTAGATATATTTAGAATCTCTTTCATTTCTTCTTTTATCTGGGAGATTATTTCGAGTTTGAATTTCTTTAAAGCTTCCTGGAGTTGCTTGTCAATTTCAGTGGCTATTGTGTCCGATATATGAGGTGGATGGGATATATTTTGTTCTATATACATCGCTCCTAGGGTTTCTTGATATGAGCTGGAGGTTTGAGGTTGCAATTTGGTCTTTTGTTTTGTCATTTTCCTATATTTCTGTTTCAAGTGTTATTTGAAAGCTTCCTCAGGATCTGTTGAAAATCCCCTTCTATGTTTGGAGCTACTGAGACTCTGGCACCGTGCTACCCCAAGCCATTGGGCCTACAGAACCAGTGGCCCTCCTCTGCCTGCTCAGAACTCTGCAGTTCCAGACAAGCTGGGCCCCAGAGACACTGTGCGCCCACCTGCCCCTTGGAAGCTCCACAGTGCTTCAATCGCAGCCGGGTTAGGGTACTCACCACAGGCCGCAGTGCTTCAGGAACCTGTGGACCCTCCCTGGTTGCAGAGATATCCACAGTCCTCCAGACACATGGAGAGGCCAAAGCAGGCACCCCAAATCTGCCCAGCTCCTCCTCTGCAGACCAATGGCCAGGCGCGGCAGCTAAACAGGCTGGGCTAGGCTGATAGTGTGGGCCCGCCCACCCGTCGGTAGCTCAGCAATTCTCCAAGTGTAACCGGAATGGGGAGGCTGATGTGGAAGCCTCAAACCCACCTCTGCCCTTCACTGCACCTGGAAGCCTGGGGGAACTCCAGCAGTCTGCAAGCATTTTTTAAAACCAGAGTTAGGTGGTTGTTTTCTTTTTGGTACTGAGGATTGAACTTATGACCTCAGGTTTGCCAAGGGGGCACTTATACTACTGAACTAAATCTCCAACCCTGTTTTCTTATTTTGTTTTACTTTGTATGGTTATGTTTTTTTATGCTATAATAAGTTATGTTATGTTATGTTATGTTATGTTATCTTATCTTATCTTATCTTATGTTACAGTATGTTTAGTGTTGGTGAGGATTTTGAGTCTCCTTCAGAGCATTTTCAGTGCTTTCTGATTTCATTTTGTATAATTCACCTGATAAACTATGACATATCACATAATCCTGGGTAATTTAATTTTGGAAAAAATTTAAAAAGTAAACGAGAACCAGGTTTGGTAGTAACCATCTCTAATGCCAGAAGTTACAAGGCTGAGGCAATAAGATTGCTGTGAGTTGCTGTCAGCCTGGGCTACAATGTGATTTCAATGAAAACCTAAACTTCATAGAAAAATCCTGTCTCAAAAATAAATTGAAATAAAAATTACATTTAAAAAGTTTTAAAAAGACACAAAATCACCTATAAATCAACAAATCAAATCTTGATGAATTTTTCTTACACATGTACTTTAGTCAGCACACTGAGCATTAGATTTACCATGAGGTAGACATTGATCTACTGCCAGGAAGTTGAACTGTTTCAATTTTTTTGACCTCTTAAGTGAGATGAATGTAGATATGCTACTCAATATACACTCTTAGGATTTGGAGAGCATAGTATAAAGAGAATTTGATGGTTCTTTTTATTTTAGTACTAACTTTATATATAGCAGTAGGATTTGAGCAAAGGATTACTGTTTTTTGGAAAGACTTTCTTGTCTTATTTTAATGTAACTCAAGTACATATTAATAAGGTCCACATAAAACATGCTATTGTTAAGTCTGTAAAAGGATAAAATACAGAAGAATAATGAGAGAATAACATTGGCTGCTATATTATGCACAATGATTTCTTAATGATCTATATTTTCATACATTTGTAAAATTTGTTAATCTTTTTACAAATTTTAAGGCATGATCTCACTAAGATTGTGAGTTTCCCAGGTGAGGTTTAAACCTTTCCTTATTCTAGCTCCCTCCCTCTCCCAGAGTGCTAGGATTGCAAATGTACATTATCTTGAGTTGTTAATCAGCAGTAATTTTGAGCATTCATAGAATGAAATATTTGGCTTTGATCTTTCGAAACTTTGCAGAAAGTGTGGATCTGGTTAAGCTATATATCAACCTCCTAAATGGCAGTTTTTTTCAAAGTAAGTAAGATTGAAAATCCCATTAACACTGTTTGTAGATTCTCTGTTTTGTAACTGTGGTCATCATGTGCTTCAGAATATCACTGCAAATGCCTTCTGCACTGGGACTGAGGCTTGGTGTCCTTGAAGCACATTCTCGGTTTTTTTTTTTTGTTTGTTTGTTTGTTTTTTTATCCCTCATGGATTTTGATGATTGTTTGAAGTCAAACCACAAGAAAACTGTGAAAGCTAATGCCACTTGGGGCACACTGCCCTCCAGAAGGCCAGGACAGTGTAAAATATTATTTTTCCTACCATTGGACTTTCCAAGTTTTCTGATTTGCATTCAGTTTCTATGTATTGAATACTGAGATTTGCACTTAGCTCCATGGCCTTCCGAATTTAAAATTCTTTTTATTTTCATCCAGGTTCTGGATAAGTGGCTATATTGCTTAGGCTGTCCTTAAATTTTTGATGTTGCTGCCTCAGCCTTCCAGACTGCTGGCATTACAAGACACGCCACCAGACCTGGTTTCATCATAGTGTTGTTAAAAACTCATTGGCTGAGCATGGAATGTTGAAAATGCCTGCAATGCCTCCACTCAGAAGGCTGAGGCAGCAGGATTCCTGGGAGTTCCAGACAAGCCTGCAACACACTCTGAGTTCAACTTAGGCCAAAGCTACACAGGAAGAACTTGACCACAAACTGAAAAAGAAAAAGAAAGAAAACTAAAGGAAAGGGAAATGAAGGAAAGTGGGGGTGTGGGGGGGAGAAGGAAAAAGGAGAAACAAAACAGAATTCCAGGTGACTGTATGAGTTTTTCTCTACTGGGCTGGCCTTTTTAATCTGTGGTCCAGTTCTTGCAGTATAGGACCCTTTTGACTTGTCACTTTATTATATACCAGAAAATTATGTATTTTGTTGCCTCTATCTTTAACGTTTTTTCCATGGCGATAGGATGACTCCTTGTTTTCCCTGTGCATTTTCATTTTGTTTTTTCTATTTCTAAGAAAATGGCTCTGATATTTTGACAGGAATGGCATTTAAACACCTGGTTTCTCTGGATAGCATGTACATTATAACAACATGAATTTATCCCATCCACCATCACAATCTGCCTTTTCTTCTCTTAGTGCCACTGCACTCATTGCTTCAGTTTCTACAGTTTTCCAAGAACAGGTGTGTTTGGTTTAATTTTACATAAGCATTAATTCTTTTGAATGAATTATGAAATGAATAGTGCTCTTGTATTTGAGTCTGCAGTTTGTTTTTAAGCACATAGATATGAATTGATTATGACATATGGATATTGTACCTTGAAACTGAAGTTATTTGTCCATTTGTTCCAAAAGATTTTCAGTGTTGTTTTAAGTTTCTTATATGAAATGTACCCTCAGGAAACAGAGGCATCTCTTAATTTTTCCTTTCTGATTTGGTAAACTTTTGGATTCTTATTGTTGAGTAATTCTAGGACTATGACTTCAAGTAGTGTGTTGAAAGAGTCCAAAGCCTGGTCTTGTTCCTGACCTGAGAAGCTAATCTTGCAGCTTGTCAGCCTCTGAGCATGATGTCAGTGTTGGTCTTGTCATATCTGTTCTTTGTTCTGCTGAGATTCATTCCTCCTACACATGGTGTGTGAATGGTTCTTATCATGAAAGGATGGTGAACTTTTGAATTTCTCAAAGTGATTTTTCCAAATCCCTTCAGGGGTTAGCTGTGCCTCATGCTGTGAATGTGGCAAGTGACACTGGATGATTTGTGCAAGTGGAACCATTGTAGCACCACTGAGGTTGAACCCAATGTTTATTGTGGTGTTTAAATTTTCTATGTGCTGGCGAATTTAGCTGATGAGCATTTACTTGAATATTTTTGTGTATGTTCATTAAGAACATTGGCCATTAGAGTATTACCATTTTTTGAATGCATTATGTTCTGGCTTTGTCATCAGGGTGACTTCATCATCTAAAAGGAATTGGTGGTGGTTCCCTTCCCTTGAAAAATATGAAAAATTATAAGTATTTATTCTTTTTCAAAATTTTATTTTGAAGGTAGGAAAATACAACAGAGCAAACAGAACAAAGCAAATTGAGACAATGCACTGAAATTGGTACAGAAATTCACAGCAGGGTCCATGATAACAATAATAGGTACCATAGTATATCTCATTATCTTCAGAATTCATTTCCATTCAATTAGTTATAGTGAAATCCAAACAAACACAGAACATTTTAAAACCAGTTAAAAGATAATATTGAATAGAGCAAAACAATTAATCAGAACACAGCAAAGATTAAAGGCATCATTGGTTTTGAAACACAAGATAGAAAGAAATCCCCCATATTTTCTATATTGCACACAGTCATCTTCCCAAGAGATGCTCAGAATTCTGCCTCTGCTTGCTAACCAAGGGTGGCTAAATGAGATGTATGGCTCTCAGTCCATGCACCAGTAGGCTCACAGGAGATGCTGAATGGTTCTCCTCCTGGCTTGCACCAGGGGTGCTTTCCAGGAAGGCGGGAGAATTGTTTTCTCGTTCAGCTGCCTAAGTCCCAACATGGCCAGATCCAGTATTTATGCTTTACTATACACTTCATACAAATCATCAGGACATTTATCATATTCTGGCATTTGTTGTTGTTATTAAGCAGTTATGGTTGTTAACTCATTGCCCATGTTTGCTAATGCTATGTCAAATGGTGTGTATTCTTCTGAGGATGTGGGTCAGGGACACCATAGGAGATCATGTACTGATTAACGGTCACATCACATTTTACTTAGGGATGTAGCAATTTACTTTTGTATCTTCAAACTTGCCCTACAGTATATATTTTTGTGAGTAATCTGTTAAGTTATTTAGTTTTTTAAAGCACATTGTTGCAGGTGCAGTTACTCCTGGAGGACACTGGGGCAGGTTAGGGCCAGGTCTCTTATTTCAGGCTTTGTACCCTTGCCTGCCTGCAGTGTCTCCACCTCCTGACGTGCTTCCTGTAAACACCTGTCCTGCTCCACAGCTGTGGTGAATCCACATGTGGCAGTTGAGATCTTACCTGGGTAGAAGGCATTCAGTCAAAGTAGGCTCTGAAACATGCTGATCTTCTTGTACAGAGTTGCCCTGAGTGAGCCATGGGGCCTCAGGACTGCAGGGAGGAGCTCTGGCAGCAGGGCCACAACAGCCCTCTCTTATCCAGCATGCTGTGTATGCTGATTGCTGAGAAGCTGACTGATGGATCAGGAGTCCTGGACCTGAGCCTTTCTTACACAGGGTACACTACTAAGTGCCGTGGTGTCCTCCATATTTGCATGGTCCATCTTTCCCTGACTTCAGATCTCCACAGAGATCTGAGCAGCCCCAGGTTTCCCTTCCCGGCTCCAACTCTATGGTGAGTTTTAGTGTGAATTTTATGATCAAGTAATTCAATTTATATACATTTAACCTAGAAATTCCACTTCTATGGCCTCATTATAAAAAATAAGATTGAGAGATGTGCATGATCTCTTCTTATTCAGTTATGAGCGTGGATAGTTAGAAACCGTGAATGTACCACAGCAGAGCTGCTGAGCCAATTCTAAAATTATAGTCACAGAAAATGCTGAAAGAAGGCCTTATCCTAGGCCATGTCCTGGATCCTACCTGAGATGATAGAAGAGCTCAAAGCCTGGCCCTCTCTCCAGCCAGGCACGAAGAGACTCAGGTGAGAATAGCAGGTGAGGACAGAAGAGAGGAGCTCCTGGAGAGCAGAGCACTGATCCTGGGGGGAAGCCTTTTTGTTGTTTTCCCCATTTTTCCATTCCATTGCATTATTTATAGTGTTCTATTCAATATTCCTTTTATTCAAATCAGTTAATATTTAATTGTGGCTAATTTCTTGAATAGGTATGTGAAAATGGGTGATTTAATTTCATTCTATATACTGAAAGTTATGCACAATACAGACACTTCAAACATCACTACAAATATAAAATAAGGAGGCTTGGTATTCAGCAAGCCAACACATTGCTCATGACTAACTTTTAAAAATTCCGATACATAAAGCCATGAGGATCCTGATGTGGTGGGTGTCCCTGCCCTTCCTACCATAAAAGCCACCATGCTGACCTGTGCCTGCTATTGCCATAGGACAGCAAGAGTTTTTCTTCAGTGTCTATTTTTCCAGCAAGGAAGTCCTGAATCTTCCTGCTTTCAGGAAGCACAGGGAGTGTGCAGCTTGCCCAGGAGCCTAGCACTGCCTGCCTTACACCTTTTTCCTCCACCTCATTCCGTGCTGCAGCCCAGCAGGCAAGGGAAGGGAGAGCAGTCAGAATGCAGCAAAAACTCTGATTCTTCAGCCCCAGGGGCTTCAGTTCCTAGGGCCTGGTCTCAGCCTCCACCAGGATTCAGGTGCTGTCCTGAATTCATCTGGCTTAGTGGGCAGGGCACCCACTCTGCACCTCTGGAGATGAAGACCACGAAGACCACTGTCTTCAGTGACCCTTCTACTCTGCAAATTTCGCTCCTATCTTTGAGACTGAGGCAGTGGCATTGGAACAAAACACAATATTGTCATTACATTTCTCTTTGTTGTTATTTTTTTGTTTATTTAACCATATATTTAGCACTGCATTTTGCCAAAAAACATTTCTTTGTCTTTTCACTCCCCAGTTAACAGAAGTTTTTACAGATATCTACTGTAGTTCAAACCCTATGTGCTTGAATGCTGAGAATGCACTCTCAAGCTTGGTAGAATGAGGGAAGAAAGGCAGAAACTGAACTTGGGGCCACTGCTGTGCCTTCCAGCATTTTGTACAGCAAACCCTGGCTCATGCCTGTTTACCTATAACATATGGGCTTCAATACCAAGTGAATCTTTCACTGACAAATGAGTTTCCTACATTTACTTGAAACAATCTCATTTCCCCTCCACTTGCTAAGTACATGGTCTAAGTATTCTTACACCCAAACTTCAAAAATTATTTCCACTAAACGAGAGCCTGCTGCCCATCCTGAAATCATGGTGGGGTTTTATGTAAAGATATAGTCTGATCCACACCCAGGCAATCATGACCTAAGAGGGCAGAGATGGCTTGTGCAGATAGAAACACCTTGAAATTGTCAACCCACAACAGCATCAAGCAGGGAGCAGAACTGCTGAACCCTCACATTTGGGTGATGGAATCATCTGGTATGTTTTGCCTTGGATTTAATGAGGTGGCTCAGTAAATCTAGATTGCTGTAGTACAGTACCAAAGGGAAGTCATGTCCATGTAGCATTTATTTGGAGTTATTCTTTTGCAATTGTGAAACCTGCATGCATGTGGTTTCACACCTCTGCCATTGCAGACTCACCCACAGGCATTATTTCCATGACTTGTAAAGGGTCAGTTTATTTACACAACATGCAGAATGCTGTTCTCAGCCTTGTTTTTCTCACACTTGTGCATTTTCAATCATTTCTTCAAAAGGAAGCTAAACGATTTAGTTTGAGCAAACTTCAATGGTGTTGCCGTGCTCCTGTGTGATGTCCTTGTTGACAGACCTGAAAAGGAAGTGTGGTGGACCTGCTACGAGTTCAGCTCCAGAGGGATACTCTGCTCAGGTCGTCCGTCAGGGGTGCCTCTCTCCTGACTGGCCACTCTGGCATCCAAATGCCCTTGCTCGGTGTTGTCCCTGGTGTTGGGAAGCACTGGTTTGCAGTGTAGACTCCCAGCGCACTGGTTAGCCCGTGAAAAACCTTGCTGTGCTATTAGTTTTTCACCCCTAGACCTGCACCTCTATGGCCCTGGCCAGAGTTCCCTCCAACAATCATGCATGGCATTCTCCAAACTGCTCTCCTGTGCATGCTCCATGTGAAGGCTAGGGAGGGTCCCAGTTCCTTCCTGTTTCAAACAGTACTGTTAGTCAAATTCTTGAAAATAAATCTTGAAAATTTATGTAGCATTCTCTGTTGGAGAAACCTCTCTTCTTACTCCTGTGAGGTCTAAGGATGGCTCTCTATATAGCTATGATGGGAGCTATGGGACAGGACTCTGCTCTGTCCCCCATGTTCTCTCCAGTGCTGTTCAGCTCCTGCCTTAAAATGTGCCATTGGATGGGAACACAGCACATCTCAGTGATTTGTACCTGTGCTTATCTACTTTGGAAGGCTGAATGTTTTCTGCACCTGTTGGCCACAGATGGTGATTTCCTTTTGAATTACAAGACTTTCTCACTTCTCTCACAAAATGAACTGGTGAGACCTCTTTTACTCCTATAATTCAAACCCCGGGAAGGTGAAGCACTTTCATCACCAATTACAACACTAAACATTGAACCAATTACAAATGCTAGGTTTAGCTGCCTCTATGACTTCATGAGGCTTTGGTGGGGACACCCAGATACAAACAATAACACCTTCGAAAGTAAATCCTCTGAAGTTGCCCATGCTTTGGACTAGAAGATAATTCCTTGCTTTAGTCCAGGGTTTATCTTATTTTACTTTATTAATTTATTTTTTAAGACTCTCACTGTGTAGTTCAGGCTGGGCTTCTTCACTATGTAAATTAGACTGACCTACAACTTGCAACAATTCTCCTGCCTCAGCTTCATAAGTGCCAGGATTAAACGTATGTACCATCACACCCAGCTATTGTTTGTTAAGCTGTATTTATTGATTTACTTGAGATTACTCAATTTAATTACCTTTGTTATACTTAAGTATACAAAAATGCTAATAAATATAATAAAATTCCAGCCTAATGTAAACAACTTAGCAACTTAGCAAGGCCCTGTCTGGGAATAAATTATGATAAAAGGACCAAGGCACTAGATTCAATCTTCAGCACAGCAAAATTAAATAAATCTATAAATAAACAGACCTCATATAAAATAATCTATAAATAAACAATACTGCTTAGAAATAAATCTATAAAAAACAAAATTGCTTGTCAGTAAATCTATAAGTAAATAAAGCTTTTGTGATAACTCAGATGAGAAGTGTTTTAAAAGCAATTTTATTTCATTATAATTGACATACAATGAACTAACAGGTTTAATTACAAAATTGGATGAAACTTGACATGGGCCAGGGATATAGCTCAGTGGCAAAGTGCTCCCTGGCAAGCACAGGGTCCTGAATTTGGTTCCTGGTACCAAAAATAAACAAAACTGAAACTAAAAACAAACAAAAAATCCTCTAGAAATCTTGTCATACATGAGCCCCTTGAAAATCATCACCGAAGTGGTGATGTATATGTGACCTTCACATTTTCCTTATGGCTCCTTATAATTGCTTCCTTCCATCCTAAGCAAGGTGTCTCCTTCTTGTCTCTGGGAAACACTTTGTATTTTCTAGAGGTGACAGGTCTGTAATCACAGAGGATGCAGAAGGTTTTTGTTTTTGTTTTGGGAGAAGCTTGTAGGGTTTATTCAATCCTCATAACCACATTAGGTTTCCCAAGTGCTGCTCCTTGTCAGTGGCTGAGCCATCACATCCCTCTGTGTGGATGAACCACAGATCCTCATGTGTCCATCAGCTGAGGCTATTTTCGGTGTTTCCAATTTTTAGCTCAAAAATAAAGTTGCTGTAGTAATTCTTGTGTTTATATAGCTGTAGCACTGATTTGCAAGGGGAAGATACTCAGTGTGCAGTTGAATATTTCAGGTCTGGCTTGTTTAATTCAGAAATTGTTTAACTGTCTTTCCAGAAGTTGTTGAATGCAGAGTAAAGATATCTGGCTCTTCCTGTGAGTATTTTTAAACCCTGTTCTTTTTTAAACTCTTGTTCATTTATTTTTCAGTTGATTTTATAAAATTTACCTAAGGAAAGTTTATTTCTATTACATAAAATTCAGTATTTTTTGAATTTGGAGAGAATTTTAAAGGAGGAAAAAAAGCCAAAATACTATATATGTATATATATATATATATATGCACATACGTAAATCACCTATAATTTTAACAACACAAAACTTCTGCTATGTGATGATTGACTTCATTGTCAATTGATGGGCTTAAGAGCTGTCGAAGGGATTAGTAATGTGTACTTCTGGGCTCATCTATAGGGGTCATGGAGGAATGAAGTTAGGTACTCCATCTGGTCTCTGGCTTCTTGCTCCCTGGTGCTGTCCCTCTACTCTGCTTCCTGGCCACCATGGACTGCTTAGGGCACAATATAAGAATGTAAACATGAGACAGCAAACTGTAAGAATTATACAACAAAAACAGTGGTTCTCTGCTCTGCTCCACACTGACTACCACTGTTCCTGATGTCTTGAACATGTACATTCTCTAACCTTGTGACCTCACGCCAGAAAATCTTTCTTGAGATCCCAAAGCAGGCCAACAAATGTTCACACAGTGATCACGAACAGTCCATGTTACCTTCAGCCAATTCTTCTGCATCTTCAAGGAGAACATGGCCCTTTTGTGTTCTCCACTTGACTCTGCAAAAGGCCATTCTAATCCTACTTTATAAATCCATTATTGTCACACTCACACACACACACACACACACACACACACACACACACACACAAATTAAAGCTGACTCTCTAGTGAACCCTGACACAAACTACTTCTAGCTACCTGTGCAACCACCCATGAAGAGCTTCATGCCTCACTCATATGAATAATCCAAAGCAGAACTGTATCAGTGCTGTGCCCAAGTATGGGTTAGTTAACGGAGGTGTTGGTATGAGGCCCACTGGGTTAAAATTCTGTCCACACGTTTGTCATTGGAAAAAGTATTAAATATTGGTGTCTCAGCTCACACAGCTATGAAAATGAAAATAATTCCTAACCCCTATTCTTGTAAGAATTAACATATGTAAAGCACCTCAGAGAGGCCCTGACCTTACACCTGTGTTACATATGCTTGTTAGTGTGGTATATTAACATGTAAACATATTTTTAAGTTATGAAGACATCAG
Organism: Cavia porcellus; assembly: GCF_034190915.1. Classification (NCBI taxonomy): domain Eukaryota; kingdom Metazoa; phylum Chordata; class Mammalia; order Rodentia; family Caviidae; genus Cavia; species Cavia porcellus. Next base: position 10,669,048 of record NW_026947515.1, read on the forward strand.
ATAACGGATACCGAAAGCACTCATTTCTCTGTAATAAAAGAAGGGCAACAACGCAAATAACAATGGCATCTGAGCACTTGCTGTATGGTAGGGACCATGGGAAGAGCTCTGCAGGGTTTTCATTGGATCTTCACAACAGTGCCAGAGATGAGTATTGCCATTCATCACAGTTTGTTTTTTTTAATAGAAAAAACCACACAATATTTCAAAGCAAAATAATATGAGAATAAGAATAGCTTAAATTGAGGCTCCCAGAAGAGAAGCAGTGTGCCTAAGGTGTCAGGCCTGGGAAGACTTGAGTCCAGACATCTATAAATTCTAAGCCTCAGACTCAGTCCACTCCTCTGCTTCCTCTCACAGCAGGCCTGGGGCTCAGTCTCCCAGAAGCTCAGCCTGCAGCCACACCCAGCATCAGAGAAACCCTAACCCCCACTGCCACGCCCACCGCCTCATTCTTGCCTCCTGGAGGGCTCTGCACCCCCTAGTTCCCAGCTTCTGGCCCAGCCACTCACATCGCTTGGCCCCACCCCCTGGCTGCGAGCTAAGATTACACTCCAGCTGGCCCAACCTGGGCGGCCCGTGCCCAGGGATGGTCCCTAGCCACTGGCCTCCGCATCCCACTCAGTCCCGCCCCGCCCCCGGCCTCGCTTCACAGGGGATGCACGGAGTGGCCATTTTGCCGCTAGTGACCCCTTCTGGAGACCTGAGCACTCTTCCTTCCTTTCGGCCTAGGCTGTGGCTGGGCTGGGACTGGGGTCTGGGCCAGGTAGGCGGGCGGCAGCCGGTGTTGAGTGGCAGCGCGGCCCGGTGGGCCCAATGTTAGCGGCGCAGATGCCCTTGGTGGGGGGTCCAGGGAGGCAGCGGGCGCGGCACTGGGGCGACCCAGCCTCAGGTCTTCAGGGCCCTCTCTCCTTTCCTTCCTCCTCTCTGTTGGGGTCTGCATGGCCAGGCCTGTCACGTGGCACAGGATCCTTGGCCTCCCCCCCAGGTACTGTTGAGAGCCCAGCCCTGGTGTGGGACCTGTGGGCAGGGCGGCTGGGGGTCTCACATGGCCTCTGCTCTCAGTGAGCCTGGCCCTGCTGAGCCACGGACATTTACCCCAATAGGACGATTTTATTCCACTTGGAGCTCCTCCCTGCAGACTGAGAGAAGACCTAGATGTTATACTAAAATAGCAGTTATTATTCTACCTGCACATGCTTTGTCTCCAGTCCATTCCATTGATAAGGGCTTTCTGCTTGTTTTAATATTGGTGTCTCTTGTGTGTTTAAGCTTTGAGCGGAGTCTGAATGTGGCATGGGGCTCTGTGGGATGAGAAAGTGTGATCAGCAGTTTAAAAATTTAAATCCACACACACAAAAATATTTACCCACATTGTTGAACCTGCTGCAGAATACCCATCTTGTCCCTATTCGGCTGTCTCTAACCATACTCCCCAGTTCTGCTCACATCATTTATGTATTTGCGTAGTGTCCAATATTTATATTATATGCATCGGTAGAGTTTTACTTAGTTATTCTGTTACTGACCATGTACACAAGTCTAGTTCCTCTTAGAAAAACTGCATTGAGCATATATCTTTTTTTCTTGGGATAAATTCCAGACATTGGAAATAGTAAATCAAAGTTCTGTGTTCTTTCCCTGCTACTTGATATGAATTGCTTCGTAGACAAGGAATGTTAACAATAGACACCTTGCAAAATTTAGGTATTTGCCCAATTATCTGGAGAAATTTGGAGTTCAGCAAGGTGTTGAGTCATTTTCTGTAACAGCTGAGAGGCCACATAACCTACTGTTGGATTTTATTTTTAACTGATGTACCATGTTCATCCTTTTGTTTTGTTTGATTCTACTCTGTTTTATTTCATTTGGTTTTAACCTCTTTACAATTAAAAAAAACACACTTTCTTGCAAGGCGTGTTGGTCCATGCCTATAATCCCAGCATACAGGAGGGTTAGATACGAGGATTACAGGGAGTTGAAGTCGAGCCTGAAATACTTGTTGAGTCAAGTTCAGCCTGCAGTACATAGCAATATCTTGTCTCAAAGGAAAATAAAACAAACAAGCAATTTTTCCTCTTTTTGAATTTAATGTAGCACAGGTAGATATTAACAAAGTATGGAAACAATTTTATAAATAGATTAAATTTTTGATAACAAAATAGTGGTTAATACACTGTGTTCAATGATCCCAAGGATTCCTGTATGAGCTATATGCCCATGCATTTTAAAAATTTGTTTTTTTTTTTTTAATTTTTGAGATAGGCTCTAAATAATTTACTCAGCTCTCCAAGTTGGGTTTAAACTTGTGGTCCCCCTTCCTTCCCCTCCCAGACTACTGGGAGTACAGGTATAGGATATCCTCCTTTGGTAATTCACAATAATTATGAATGTTTGTGGGGTAACATGTGCTTTTGATCTATGGCTCCTTTGTAGAAAGAATCAATCTAGTTAATGTGTCTACCACCTTACTAACCTACAAATACTATCACAGTTACTACAACTGCAAATCCCATTGCTTAACAGATTTCAAAGCTATCCTGACCGGAGCCGCGGGAGACAGGAGACCAAACTCGAGCAGGATCAGCTCTCAAACTTTATTACGTACAGCGAACCGGACCTGACAAGGTCCGCCACCCTCAACGTTGGTTCCTCTTCCGCCCGTTGGGGGCAGGAACAACCTCTTATAAGGGGAAGCAGTATCCAATCACAGAGAAGCGTGCCTAACAAGCTGATAGGCTAGCGTCACGGGTAACTGGGCAGATATGACAATTTGGCGGGCTTGTTCAGGCCGGGAAGAACCCGGAAGCAGGAAATGGGCGCCATCATAGGCGGCTTCCCACATCTCCCCCTTTTTTATTTATTAAAATAGGATGGTCTGTGGGTCCCTCCAAGGTGTCTATGACCTTGTTGCTGTTAGACACCTAGGAGTGGGCCCACCTTGTAGGCCGAGGCATGAGAGAATGTAGAGGTCTATACCCTGCTGTGCATCACCCTGTTTTGTGCATATCCTTGCGCCAGGACCATGCTCAAGGTGAGTGGTTCATTTTTTCGCAGGGCCAGGCTTTTGTGAACCGAACCTGGATGCATATAGACATTCATTCCTGCCTTCCCCCCAACCTTTGAGGCGGATGGCACTGCAGTACCCTTGGTCTCGCATCTCAATGCCAATAATTTGACTCCAGAAGGGACCCCTGGCCTTATAGGCCATGTATATCTGAGTGGAGCCTGTCTTAGGTTGACCAGGAGGGCTTTTCCCGTCTTACCCGTCATTGGCTTGCCCACTCAGCTCTTATAGCTGATGTTCTGCAATGTGAAGGAGATATGCGGCGGCCTGCTGGCCTGATGGGCCACCTGCTGCCATTTGCATGGCTGCCATAGCTGTGATCTTAACCTGCTGCTGAGTTTGTATGAGGCGATCTAACAAGCATTTAATAACCACAAGCCCTACTAGGATAGCCATGGCAATTAGCATAATCAAGGACTGTTTGATTGATGGTGTAAACCCTGGGTGAGGCGGGCGAGGCCGCCGAAAAAGGTGCCAATGTGGGCGGGTGGTGCCAAGGACCCCAAAGATATTGTGGTGGTTCTGTGGAATCTGAGCATATCACAGGGGTGATTAATAGGAACCCACAGCATAGAAAAAACTCCAAACCAGACATTTTAGTTTGTAGATGGTCTCGGGCGCTGAGCGTCGGTCCCAGAAGGGTCGAGTTGACTTGTGTCCGCGGGCTTATCTTCCTGTGCTTTATCAGGAACTGGTGGGGAGTTTACTGCTCGCGTCAATCTTTCCGGGACCCACAGCGGTTCGCAGCCTGGTTCCTGTGGGAAGACACAAACCGCACCTCGGGTCCAACTAACCACTGGATCCGGGCCCATCCATTGTCCTGTAAGGACATCTTTCCATCTCACCAGCCCTTTGTCGGCCGGGGACGGGTTATTGTGCTCCATGGCAGGGGAATGATTATTATGATTAAGGTTTAAAAAATTTATGGTAAAGAGTGCCAATAATATTCTTCCTTTGGGCGTTAGGCCATGGCCTATCCCCTCTTTTTGCTTTTGTAAGACACCCTTGAGTGTCCGATGTGCCCGTTCAATGATGCCTTGTCCTTGAGGGTTATATGGAATGCCATGCTTAAGGACAACATCCATTTGTTGACAGAATGTTACAAAAGTTTTGCTGGTGTAAGCAAGACCATTGTCTGTTTTTAATATATTGGGCTTTCCCCAAGCAGCCCAGGCTGCAACACAATGATTAATAGCATGGGTGGCCCTTTCTCCAGGTTCTGCCTAAATATTGTCCGGGGGAGAGGCAGGCGCGTGCCAGCTGGGTCCAATCTGCAGGAGTTAAAAGCAGACCTGCCAATGCCTCTAAAAGCGCCATGGTAAATGGCGCATTGGGCCCATAAGCTGAAACTGCGTCCTTGATAGCTTTAAGTTGTTTAATTTCTAAGGGCTCATAATATCCTCCTCCTCCCCTGCCTCCTACTTGTACCGGGAATGCATGGAGACCGGAACACTCAAAGGGAAGCCGCGACCATACCCTCTGGTGGAAGGAACGTGAACTTGCCAAAGGGCGGAAGGGCTTAAGCTCCTCCCGTAAGGCGGAGTAGCTCGAGCAGGGTGGTGTTTGGTTCCCCTTTTTATCTTCCCGAGCCCTGAATTCCTCTTTAAGCTGTGCAGGAGGGTCCTGTTTAGCGAAGACAACCTCCTCTTCTGAACCTTCCGAATCAGAATCAGAATTAGAGCCCTGAGGGTCCTCCGGAGACCCACAATCGGCAGTGGCTCCGGGCTCCTCTGAGCATTCCGATCGAGCTCTATCAAAAGCCTGTCGGGCTGTATTAGCGAAGCGAAAGCAAAACAGATGCAAAGGGAAAAGAAAAGAAAAAAAAACCCAGCGTCCACTCGTGTGGCGCTCAAAATCTGTTAGGTGCGTCCACCCAACCCAGGTGACCCAGTACTCACCTGTCCCGGGAACCGCTGTATCTCACGTAGCTGATCAGGGTGAAGAGAAGAGGTGCTCGCGGCCTTCCGTTGTTATTGGGCCAGGTCCTCCGTCGTACCGCAGGCGACAGCAATCGCACCTCCCGGCCGAAGAGGCACATCACTGAGTCTTTTACCTTTTTCCCCGTACGGGGGCCACCAGATGACCGGAGCCGCGGGAGACAGGAGACCAAACTCGAGCAGGATCAGCTCTCAAACTTTATTACGTACAGCGAACCGGACCTGACAAGGTCCGCCACCCTCAACGTTGGTTCCTCTTCCGCCCGTTGGGGGCAGGAACAACCTCTTATAAGGGGAAGCAGTATCCAATCACAGAGAAGCGTGCCTAACAAGCTGATAGGCTAGCGTCACGGGTAACTGGGCAGATATGACAATTTGGCGGGCTTGTTCAGGCCGGGAAGAACCCGGAAGCAGGAAATGGGCGCCATCATAGGCGGCTTCCCACACTATCCTTATTAACTGTGGTCACCATGCAGTTTAGAAACCTTTGAAAATTTCTTCTCCATTGTTAATGAGACTTTGTATTCTTGGATGAAAATCCTCCTTTCCCCATCCTTCATGGAACTGATCATTTTTTAAAATCAAAGTGCCCAAAAATGAAGTGGAGGCTCAAGCTGCTTGGGGCACACTGCTCTCCAGAAAGACCAGGTGATGGTGTTCTGCAGCCCTTCAGCTTGCTCCCAATTTTTTTTCCTTAACTCACTTCTGGGAGTTGAATGCAGGCCTGTGCACTGAACTACCATAAATTCTGTTTTTAAATTTCTTTTTTATTTTGAATCAGACATTACATAAGTAAGTACACTGCTGAGACACCATTCTTGGGCATAGATACTTACATGTCTGTGGGTGGACACACATTGATGTCAGAGACATTTCATTTTCAAAACCAAGATCCTCTATGCACACATTCTTCTCTCATCAGTGTATTACTTCATGATCAGATTCCTTTTCCTCTTTCCATGTGGGCCCAGAGAGACTGAGCTCAGCATCCACACAGCTATCCCTGGTTCTCGTAACCCACTCTGATGCCTTGAACTCTCTATGTGGAGAGTAGCAAGGCTCCCAGTTTCCTCCTGCTTCAAACTGTGTTGGGAACCACAGTCTTGAACTGAAAGTTCGAAAAGTTATGCAGATCTCTGTGTGGGATAAATCTCTATTCTGAGCACTGCAAGCTCCGAGGACATCTGTGTAGAGCTGTGATGGGAGCTACTGGACAGGGCTCTTCTCTGCACACCATGTTCTCCCAGTGCTGTTCAGCACTTGCCTTAAAATGTGCCATCAGATGGGGACACAGCACATGTCAGAGATGTGTGCCTCCATGAATCAGCTTTGGGAAGCTCAGTGTTTTCTACATTTGTTTACATGTGGTGGTTCTCTTTTGAATTATAAGAAGAATTCATCTCTCACAGATGGACTCATGACACCTCTTTGTCACCTCTAATACAAATTATCTGTCTGCTGCTTGTAAGCAAAGATTTCTTATTTTGGATTCTACATTATTCTTGTTTCTGTTTTTCAAGTGTAAGGAATCAGATATTTCTCTCTCCCTTGTATCACGGAAATCATGCAAAAGCTTTTCCAACATGGACAGATGAGTAAATACACAATAGTCTTTACATCTTACCTGTAAACTTTGCTCTACCTGGGATTTTGTCTTCTGTGAAAGAGCAATAGCAGCCAGTCTCCTCTAGGGATATTTGGCCAAACATAATCTGATGCATGAATATTAAAGACCCACGGTACTAAATTAGAGGGTGAAAAAGTCAGAGTGGGTGGGAAGTAGCAAGAGAGTACAAGGATATGGAAGGGTCCCAATCTAAGCAGAGAGTTGGAACTCAATGGATGTGGAAATTGTACAAATTAGTGATGTGATGACATGCTACTGAATTGAATATGTGGAAATGCATGATATCTTAACTTTTAATTTAAATTACCTTAGAATTTGATTTTGAGAATAATTATAGACATAGGAATAAAAATCAAAACTGAAAGAAATACAAGGGGAGGGGTTTCAAGGGAATGGGAAGGGAAAAGCAGGTGCTTTGCAGGACTTGGCCCTAAGTAGAGTTCAAAACACCTGGCATGGTGTGAGTAAAAGTGCCAGTTATGGAAATCCTTAAGACAGGGTGCCTGACCCTAGTTTTCACTTTGATCCCAGAGCTGGTGAGGTCACTGGAGGTGGGGATGACCAAAGCTCTGCAGTTGGGACTTGAGGTTAGTCAGGTACCAGCCCTGCATCAGCAGAAGGAGAACAATCACCCACTGTCCTTGCTCCTAGCAGGCCCCAGAACTTCCCAGTGCCTGTCACAGACAACTCTGTGCACAAATCCACCCTAGCAAAGTTTCTCATTCAGCTTCGACCAACTCATTTCTCATGCCTCAGGGTTGCAGGAGGTCCCAAGACTGACAGTCTTTCTCCTTGTCAAGTGCTCCATGCACTCCCGAGGCCCACAGGCCAAAGCCAAAATCTTCTGATGGCAGTGATCAGTTTCAGTGAGCTCAGGTTGGTCCAATTCAGCTGGGACATCTTGTAGAATTCAACACCAGCCTTCTGCTCCAGTTGCAGAGAGCCCAGCCCAGCCTTCTCTCTGCCTTGAATGGGACGGTGCTGGTCCAAGAAGCCTTCCCCTGCTGATAGCAGTCCCTAAAAGTGCTGTGACCACCTGTCCTCCATTCTTTAGGAAAGCATGAAATCCATCTTCCTTTCCCACCCTCGTGATGGTGTCTCTGTGAGAAAGAGAATGGTGTCTGCAGTGTTACTCTACTTGTGCTTACTCTACAGGGTTGGTGCACTGTAAATATCTGTGAAGTGAGTGGTCAGAGGGAGTGTGTTCTGCCTGCAATTCCTTCCTCTTCAGTTCATATAGTGATGCATCATTCCATTCTGTGTGCCTTCTGGGAACACGCCTTCCTCTATTATGTGTTCACATATACAGAGGCCAGGAAGTTAGGCACATTCACAGTAATGAGTGTAGTAACTGATCTGTTCTTTAGAGGGACTTGTGTCCTGGATAACATGGAATCACAAGAGAACACTGGCTACATTTGCTCTGGTCATTGCATCATGGTCACAGCCTAGTAAATTGGTGGTTAAAGGCACTTACCATCTCCTTTTATGATGTCCGTGTGAACTTGTATCCTATGGTATCGCCCCAGAGATTCCTGCTGTGGATACCTTGGAAGCCCTTGGAACGACTCTCCAGTGTCCTTCAAAATGAAGAGAACAGCTTCACCCAAGTGACAGATCCATGGTAGCAGGCAAGGCTTCCCTAAGGCTAAGAAAAACTAGCAGTGCTGTCAGGGTCACAGCTCTGAGGAGAAAGCTCTGGGTTTAGGACCAAATCCTCCTCCTGACTTCGTATGTAAACCTAGACAAGACACCATGCCTCAGGTCTTTCACAGAGTCCCCCATGCACTATAGATGTCATTCTGGCACATACTTCCTAGGGACATTATCACCAGTCTGAGATGACAATTGTAATGCCTGTTGGCAAGTGTCTTCTGTACATAGTGTACAGAATTAAAGGTTAAATCCAGGAACGGGTGTGATGAACATGGAATACAGTGCTGCCTGGTAGTAGAAATGACACTCACCTCCTGGACATATTACCTGGTGGCATCATGAGGGGGCAGAAGTTCTTCATTTCAATCATCTTTATGTTCCCTAAGCATCACAATTTCTTCTGCGTACTGGTGCTTTGGCCTCGAGTCAGGAACTCACACAGGCTATGCAAGCACTATGGATAGAGTTGCACCCACGAATCTTCTGGCACTGCTTCTACATTCACACCTGTGTGAATTAGCACTCCCATGACCTGACTCCTACTCAATAGCTGACAGATGACCTTCTGATGCCAAAAGCTGAGCAGCCCATTCCCTGCATTATGGGCCTCACTTAGAGAATTATTTTGATTATTATTATTATTAGTGTTGTTATTTTGCATTAGCAGTGCTGAAATTGAGCCCAGGGCTTCATGCATGGTAAGGAAGTACTCTACACTGAGCTCTCTCCCCAGCTCCTGACTCGCTCTTAAATAACTGAATATGGCAGACATCATGTGATGTGAATACTAAGGTTCAAGCATTAAAATAACTGTGACCCATCTTCTGTTCTTTCCCTCTTATGTTCTCTCTTACATTTTAGTGTTTATTTTTCTCCCTCTCTGCATCTCTGGCTGTGTGGAGTCCACTGCTATCTCTGAAGCTTGCAAGAGGGGAGGCTGATGAGCTTTGAGTGAGAAAAGGGAAAACAGTCCAAAAAGCATCAGGCTTTTGCCTTGGGTCCTGCCTGTCAGCAAGGGACAGAGCCTGAGAGCAAATTCTTCCCTAGTGCCATCTCCCCTGAGCCTGTCTTCACAGAGATATGATGATAACAGACCCAGCAAAGCCTCCTGGATTCCTGATACAAAGCAACTCTGAGAGAACAGAGTTTATCTCTTATATGAAGTGACCTGTCTTCTATCACACGTGTCTTGTCATATTTTCAAAATGTATGTAATGACTGGAAAGAATTTGACCTCTCCGCCTTCTTTCACCAATCATAATCATTAAAGATTATGTACAGAGAGATTACTGTACAGTGTTTTCCTATGGATTTTCTTTAGTAGGTTCTCACTTCATGGTTTGCTGTGGTTTGTTTATTCATTCAAATGTTATTGGATATTCACATTGCAGTTTTCAGTTGTTGGAAACAAAGTTCAAGTGAATATCTTATAAAATTCTCTTCATAACATAGAGAGGATTGTATGCACATAATCCTAAGATAGTCAGATGAGTTAATTTGAAATTAACTGTCAAAATGATATCTGAAGTGAATGTACCACAAGCAAGAGAGAAGAAATTTCCTTTGTGCACTTCCTCACCAATGCCAGTGTGTTTTGCCCCAAAAAAGAAAGTCTGCTTTTGTGCTCTTCAAAACATAAACAGGGTTTCTCTTGTGGAATGAATATTCTCTTACCTGATAATTGACAATGATAGGAGGCATGTAGAAACTGGGAAGGGTTCATGTGATTTCCAAGGGCATGTTGAAGGGCTTAGAAGTGATAGACTTGTGAATCCCATGGAGGACTTGGAATCACAGCTGGCTCCTGTGGATGTCACACTGCATGACCCAAGGAGTACTGACTTATCCTGATGTTAAGGCCCCATGACTAGGACAGTCCCTGTGAGAGTTCCTTCATATTGCATGAAAGGCCTACTACTTGACAGAAGATGGAGGTGGAGGAGCCCCTAGCCCAAGGAGAGGGACTCAGGGGACTGCTCCTCTCTACCAATAATACATGTGTACAATCTAGACAGCTTTAGAATATGGGAGTGGCCAAAAGAGTTAAATCAAAATGTGAATGAAACAGTCCCACCATGGATGTTATACCTATTGGAAAATGACAAAAAGAAAAGGCAAAATGCAATCTCAAACATCTAGTCCATCAGGAGCAAGACCAACATACATTGAAATCGAGGACTTTAAAAGTCATAAATCAGAAACCTCAAAAGATAGCAAATCAAGTAAAGAAACAAATCCATGAAGATATAGAGGAAATCAAATTAGAAATAATGTCTCATGTAAAGAAATAACAACTATAGTAAACTAGTTGCTCAACATAGCTAGAGAAGAAATAGATAAAACAAAAATACAGGAGCATGGTAAATTGAAACTATGAGTGAACAATGTAGAAAACAAGCAGAATCTATGAAACATATGCAAAGAGATAGTCAAGAAACAAAAATATATTGAAAGCTGGCAAAACCATTTAAATGAAGCTGAGGATAGAATTTCATAATTTGAGGATAGTATTGCAGGGAGTGATCATGAATGTGTAGAACATATAAAAATAACAAAGCATCATGAAATGACAATCCAGCATCTTCAACATGATGCCAAGAGAAACAATGTAAGACTAGTAGACATCACTGAAAATGCAGGAGTCAATGCAAATGACATAACTAAGCTATTCACATAAATAATAACAGAAAAATTTCCAAACATGAGGAAAATTCTGATATACAAGTAAGAGATGCACAAAGTGCCAGTCACAACAAACATGAGTCTATGATCAAACATATAATAATTAAGATCCCAGACATACAGCATAAAAACAGAATACTAAAACTGTTAGAGAAAAGATACAACTCACCTGTCAAGGAAAGACTATGATTACTATTAAGGCAAAATTTTCAGCACAAACCTTCAGCTTAAGACGAGCATGGAGTGAACAATTTCAAGCCCTAAAAGAAAACAACTTTCAACCTAGACTGATGTACCCAGAAAAAAAATGTACTTCAAATTTAATGGAGAAAGAAGATTCTTTGATGACAAAGAACAACTGAAGAAATTCATGTCCACCAAACCAATCCCAGAAGGATTACTGAAAGACATGCTAGACAGAGATACAAATGACCACAATCTCCAGAACAACAGAAAGAAATGACCAGGCTCAGCAAGAAATTGAAAAAGGGAGATCCCCCCCCAAAAAAGTAATAAGAACTAAGGAGTAATAAAATCCAAAATGTGTAAATTTTGTTCTAAAAAAAGAGAGGAAGGGAAAAAAAAAGAGCTCTAATGGGTATAACAGCAAGTGTGTATAGAGCTGTTAAATAGCTGACTATATTAATGTTTTTGGATCATTGAACACAGCTGTTTGCAGTCTCTCTGTTTGAATGTCTACTTTGTATTCTTTGATACTGTGATTTGAGCAACTATTTCCAAGATGATAATATGTAATCTATTAACAGGTGATTTCTTACTGTTATTTTTTTTTGTAGTTCTGTATTATGTGTAACCTTACACTGCTTTGTTTTGTTTTGTGTTTTCTCTTTTTCCTCTTAAATAAAAAAAATTAAAAAAAAAGAAAAAGGGAGAAAAGCAGGAAATCAATGACAGGAATACAACATGGCAAAATCAAGTCAGTATATATCAGTGATATCTAAATTGGTAAATGGGCACAACTCACCTATAAAAAGAAACAGGCTGACAGAATGGATCAAGAAACAGGAACACACAATATGCTGTATACAAGAAACACATTTTACTCAAAAAAAAAAAAACTTCATAGATTAAAAGACAAAAGATGGAAAACAGTTTTCCATGAAACAGGAACCCAGAAAAAAGCAGGATAGCTATTCTGTTTGCAGAAAATGTGAACTTTAAATCTAAAATGTTTAAAGGAGATAAAGAAGGCCACTACATATGTGTAAGTGAGAAACTACAAGAGGAAGAATTGCAAATATATATGCATCAAATACAGAAGCACCCAGCTATATAAGACAAATACTAATGGACATGAAAAACCAAACACAAGTATATAATTGCAATAGCAGACCTTAACACCCCACTGTTAGAGATAGATCAGTGAGACAAAAAGTCAGCAAAGAAATAACACCACTGAATAATACCTGTGAGCAAATGGACTTGATGGATGTTTATAGAGTGTTCCACCCAACCACATCATAATTTATATTAGAATATGCATTTTTCTTTGCTGCACATGGGACCTTCTCCAAAATAGATCATATATTAACAGCATGCTTAACTAAATGCGAAGGGAAAAAAATTATCCCATGCATAATATCAGACCATATCTCAATAAAATTGGAAATCAACGGCAAAAAATTGCAAAGCCTTCATATACATGGAAATTAAACAACAACTTTCTGAATAACCAGTGTGTTACAGATGAAATTAAAAGGCAAACAAAACAATACTTACTATACAATGAAAACACAAATACAACATACCGTAACCTATGGAATGCAATAAAAGCAGTCCTCAGAGGTAAATATATAGCAATAAATAGTCACATGAAGAAAATGGAATGAACAGAAATAAATAACCTAATCCTGCATCTCAAGTTTCTAGAAAATGAGCAAGTCAAACACAACACTGATAGAAGAGAGGAAATTGTAAAGATTAGAGCAGAAATTAATGCAATTGAAAGTAAAAAATGTTACAAAGAATTAAGGAATCATCTGGGTTTTTTTTTTTTTTGAGAGAATAAACAAAATTGACAACCCCCTGGCCAGCCTTATCAAGAAAAAGAAAGAAAAAACTGAAATCCACCCAATAATAACTGAAAAGAGGGAAATGACTACAAATTCCATAGAAATAAAGATCATGAATACCTACTTAGAAAATCTCTATTCACTTAGGGTGGAAAACACAGAGGAAATGGACAGATTTCTAACAACATGAACTAACAAAGCTCAATGAAGAAGATAAAACAATTTTGAATAACCCAGCATCAGCTATGGATATTGAAAAAGATTTAAAAATTTACCAACAAACAAAAGCCCAGGTTCTGATGGATTCCTGGCTGAATTCAATACAAAGTTTAGAGAAGACCTAACCCCAATAATACTTAAACTCTTCAATGAATTGAAAGAGAAGCAATCCTCCCTAACTTCATTCTTGGAGGCAAGTATCGCTCTGATACCAAAATCAGAAAAAGGCACAACTAATAAGAACTATAGGCCAATCTCACTAATGAACATTCATGCAGAGATTCTCAATAAAATATTGGCAAATAGAATGCAGCAAACCATCAAGAAGATTATACACCATTACCAAGTGGGAATACAGGAATGGTTCAAAATATGCAAATCAATAAATGAAATACTCCACATCAACAGAGCCAAAAATAAAAATCACATGATCATCTCAAAAGAGACAGAAAGTCCAAAACCTGTGCATGATAAAAAGCCTATGGAAAGTTGGAATAGATGGTATCTACCTTAATCTCATAAAGACCATTGATGAGAAACCTACAGCCAATGTTATACTAAATGGACAAAATTGAGAGCCTTCACACTAAAATCAGGAAGAAGACAAAGATGTCCACTATCACAACTCCTATTCAATATAGTTCTGCAAATATTATTCAGAGCAATCAGACAGCAAGGTTAAATAAAATGAATAAAAATAAGAAGTTAAATTATCATTACTTGCAGATGACATGATACTCTACATAAAAGACCCAAAAACTCCATTAAAAGACTAATAAAGGTAATAAACATATTCAGCAGCATAGCTGGACACAAAATGAACACTCAAAAAATCAATATCATTCCTGTACACAAATGCCATGAGAGAGAAATTATGGAAATATCGCCTTTCATAATAGCACCTAAAATAATGAAATACTTGGTAATCAACCTAGCCAAGAATATAAAAGGGTTATGTGCTGAAAATTATACTATACTAAAAGAAGGGATTGAGGAGGATATTAGAAAATGGAAGGATATTCCTTGATTGTGGTTAAGAACAACCAACACTGTGAAAATGGCCATCCTCCCAAAACTGTTACACAGATTCACTTCAATCCCAATCAAAATAACATTAACATACCTTGTAGATCTAGAGAAAATATTCCTACAATTCATCTGGAAACAGAAGAAACCTAGCAAAGGCGATTTTGGATAACAAAGGCAAGACAGGAGGCATCTCAATTCCTGACTTAAAACTATAGTACAGAGCCACAGTAATAAAAATAAACATATTTCTGGCAGAGACCTGAGGATCAATGGAATAAATTAGAGGATGCAAACACTACCACAGAGACACTCAGCCACCTTACATTTGACAAATGAGCTAAATATGTTCCCTAAAAAAAAGATAGCCTCTATAATAAATGGTGTTGGAAAAATTGGCTTGCCACATCCTGAACACTGAAACTACACTCATGTTCATCACCATACACTAAGCTAAAGTCCAAACGGATCAAGGATCTAAATATTAAAAAAGAAACACTAAATCAACTGGAGAACAAGGTAGGTAGAAATCTTGGGGACATTGGGGTTGGCAGAGAATTTGTGAATAAAATGCAAATCACATAGGAAATACTTCAAAGAATCAACAACTGGGATCTCATATTATTAAAACATTTTTGCACTTCAAAATAAATCAACAACAAAGTGAAAAGAAAACGCACAAAATGGGAAAGAATTTTAGCAAACAGCCACTCAGACAAAGGACTTATATCCAGAATATATAAAGAACTGAAAAACATCAAGCCCCCATGATTCGAAGACCATCTCCACAAATGGACATCAAAAATAAACACACAGTTCTCAGACGAAGATATACAAATGGCAAATAAATATATGAAACAATATTAACCATTAATAATCCTTTGAGAAATACACATTAAGACAGCGTTGAGATATCCTCTCACTCCAGAAACAATGGCTGCCACCAAGAAATCAACTGATAAAAAATGTTGGTGAGGCTGCGGGGGGAAAAGGACCATCAAGAATTACTCCTGTGTTCCTGGGGTAAATTCCACTTGGTCATGGTGTATAATCTTCTTGATGATTTGGTGGGAGTGCAGACTGGTGCAACCACTGTGGAAATCAGTATTGACATTCCTTTAAAAACTAGGATTGGAAGTTCTATTCAGTCCACTTATTTCTTTTCTGGATATTTTCACAGAAAAACTGAAAATGTCATGTCACAGTGATATATGTGCATCCATGTTCATAGCAGCACAATATGTGATAGCTAAATCTGGAAAACAACCAAAATGTTCATCAGCTGCAGAGTGGATGAAAAATGTATTTTTATACAATGGAATACTACTCAGATATAGAAAAGGATTGTCTTGAGTTCTTTATAGGTAAATGGAGGCAACTTGGGAATATTCTCATAAGTGAAATAAACAACACTCACAGTAGTAAATATCACATTGTGTCTATGGTGTACAATATACTAAAAATGACAAATTAATATGATCCAAAATGTATAATTGATATTGTAAAGTAGAAAGGAAAGTGCTCTAAAGTATGTAACGGTTTGTATAGTGTGTAAGATAGATGTCCATATTATTAAATTTCTGTTAATCATTGATAAGAAGGGTTTGCACTGTAAATACTTGAGTGTTTAGCCACTTTTTACACTTTGGTTTTGTAACTTTAACAATTATTTTTAAGATGACAAGATGTAATGTATCAACTAGCGATTTGATGATGTTAATTATTTTGAGATCTGTATGCTACTTTTTATTGTTTCTTTTAATTTTATTTTCATTCTTTAAATTAAAAAATTTTTTAAAGAAATATATGTGCAGTTCTCTGCTCTCTAGGCCTTGCAGCAAGACCTGCACATGCAATAGAGAGAATCCTTGGGATACACTTCAGTCTGGGTGGCGATAAGCTGCACTGCGATGGGATTAGTGGTATTATACTTTACATTTACTGTGGTTGTGCATGAGCCCACCATATGGGTCACTTGCAATAAGCATATTTCCCTGATCTTTGAGGTGGTGGAATGTGGGAAACCACTTCACATTGTTTCAACCCCAAAGGGTTTGAGGACCTGTATGGACCTGACCCAACTGCATAGCATATGCACAGCATGGACACAAGTCTATAAGCATGACTTAGAATAGACAGCCATGGATGTGCTAAGGCTTGTGGCAGTATGCAAGAATGTAATGCCTAATAATGAGTGATATACAGGCTGGATAATAAAGATGCTTGCTTACTGCTGTTGCTAATGTTGGCTCCATGTGGTTTATTCTCCTTTTACCCACTAAAATATCCATTCATCACCCTATCTGTGAGAAAATCTCATACCACAGACACTGGGAAATTTAATACCCCACAAAACTAAAGCCTCTGTCCCCTGTTCCAAGGCACGCATAACATCCTAAAGCCCAAATCTCTGTTGGGGTACAGCTTTTAAAAAGAGACCAAATTTCATGCCTGCACCTTCAAGATCACTTCCTAAGCCCTGTGATGAACATCTGCCTCACTTCCATCCATCCTCTATATGCACAGAGAATTAAAGTTCTAAAATGTTCTGACCTTGACCTGGAACGCAGCTCCCCAAGCATCAGATGCACAGCCTTCAAGTACACTGGCCAGACAATGGGCTCAGATGAGTCAGTCAACAGGCTGAGGGCCAAGGACAGTGTTATCTGTTGACCCCACTGTCACACAGTGGAGCTACTTTCCAGAATATCTTAGGCTCCCTTGATTCCTGAATTCATGGGGACTCACTTTTCCTGTGGTTCCTAGTGTGTTGAAAGGAGACACAGCATTAATGTGTGGTAGGGAGAACCCATGCCCATCACAACCAGTACTGATATCAGCTCCTCATGTACTCTGCAAGGCACCTGTTCTTATCATGTCACATATAAAATTATGTTGATAAAATGTATGTTGAATGCCCTGCTAGCCATCTCCACCCAGCCTGCTTGGCAGCAGCTCAGCCTTTGAACTTCCCTTGGGCAGGCAGGGGAGGAAAGTAGAGGAAGACAAGGGGCTTTCTCTGCCAAGACAGAAAATAGAGAAGGACAAGGGGCACCTCCAGCTGTCAGTGTTACACCCACTTCTGAGCCTGTATCCTGAGGCTAGAGAGGAGACAGCTATTTTGATCACTTTGCTAGAAATCAGGAGTCCAAGCAGAGCTACAAATGCTGGACTTGGGAGCCCAACTGAGGGCTCCTAAGAAGATTTGGCTACATTTTGTTTTCACTTTCTGTTCCATGACTTAGTTGTCACCAGCTGTTGGCAGTGTGGATTCACTTGCATTCCCAAGTGATCTGCTTCTGGGGATCTTGGGGAGTCAGCACACAGTGAGATCTCTATGTGTCTCTGTTAGGATTTGCACAGAGCAAAGTATAAAAGTGCAGTTCCCATGATAGTAAGGTTGGCCCCAAAATTCCATTAGTGAGGTCTTAGTTTGAGGACAGCTGATGCTTTGATTGTCAGGTTTGCATGGGAATGAAGGACTCAGTGCTGGCCAGGGAGAGTGTGTCCTTCCTGCATGAGATTTTTCATCAGTTGTGCTTTTATTCCCACATATCAGAAGTGGATTTTTTTGCTGTGTGTTTTGCTTATAAATTATCATATTTTATTAGTACCTATTTACAGGGTGTACTGATTATGTTTTTGATAGGTCCATGGCACATGTGATGCATAGAATGTAAATTAGGCCCTACCTTGTGTACAATGGTGCAGTCCATCAACTTGTGACTGTTCTCAATGTTGTGGGCATTGAGAACTAGCTCAGACAAGAAATTGCCAGCACAAAGCACTGCTTTGTCTGGATTATCCTTTCTTTATGATCATTGCAGTGGGTATAATGCAATATTTGGAAGCTTAATCCAGCCCTAACCATAACTCTAACCTGAACCCTAAATCTAACTAACCCTAAAGAGTCACTACCACCATTCTCTGGGCAAAGAATACTTGATGGCATTGATGTGGGAAATGTAACATAAGTTAATTATAAGGACATAAGATCACTGGTGGCTGGGGTGGAGCAGGAGCAGAAAGTAAAAAAAAAAAAGCATTGTGTAAAAATTTGAAGAACATTCTCGAATTGGACAGTGGGGAAATCCACACAACATTGAGAATACACTGAATGTCAGCAAGCTGATTACTTTAAACTTCATTAAAATGTTAAATTTTATTTATTTTGTTCTGTCACTAACAAATCTCTGAGAAATAAGGGTAGCAATGAATACAATGATAAATAAAACTGTCAGAGAGGGGAATGGCAGGCATGGGTCAAGAGCTGCCCACAGGTAGAACTCAAGAGGTGACTCCTGCTGTGAAGCACCCAGGAGGTCGAGCTCTGCAGCTGATGGACAAGGGGATCCAGGTGCTGGCTCTTGCTGTGGGGCAAGAGCTGGTGAGGGAGCTGCAGGTGGAGCTGGCAGAAGGTCTGGAGGTGCAACTTATGCATGGACTGAAACTGGCCTGTTTATTTTCAGGAATCTGGTGATTTCAGGAAGAGAAAATATCACCAACTGTCCATGGATTTCTTGTGGCAAACCTTCCCCCTGCCTGTTAGAGGCAGCCGTGTGCACCAGCTCAGCCCCAGCAAAGCCTCCCAGACTACATCCCCACACTGATGGCTGAGGATCTCATGCTCCTGGATCACATAGCATCTGGGCACTTTGCTGAGTTCCAAGGCATATCCTCTCCCCACAAGCCCACAAACTCTGGAGCTCAGGCCTGGGACATTCAGGATGCTCTAGCTGTTCCTGAGGAAGCTTATCCTGGGGATCTACATGGAAGTACAGTTCCAATGAATGGTCAAGCACAGAAGATGTGGACCTGGGACAAAAGGAAGCCAGCTGAGTGAGAGGCCTGATATACTTGTGCAACTCATTTGTAGGGAGGGGTACGTAGGCCTTTTTCCCAGTATGTAAAGCATCCAGCCACAGCCTCTCCCACCCACAGTGGGGCACTTTGAGCCCAAGGATCTCTTAGTTGCTGAAAGAAGTCTCTGTGAGAGGGAGACCGTGCATATTTGTATCACACTTATATTTTCTGACACATTGTCTCCCTGCCCCTCCCCAGTGCAGTCAGCTTGGTGAAGGCAGTGACTGGTATAGGCCATGTCTTTGCACTCAATGGATCAGGGCTGCTTCTCCATAAATATCTGAGAAGTGAGAGGTCAGTTGGTATCTGTCTTGCCTCTCTGCAGTCTCTAGCTTAGGCAGTGATCCTTTGCTGTAACCACTTATGCATGGTCTGTACCCACACCGAGGGAGGCCTGGGGTCCAGAAAAAAATGGCTTTTAGGTGAGCAATATCTGTTCTGCTGAAAATGGTGACTCTGTGGTGTCCAAAGAACATTGTAACTCAAAAGGGCAAGAGTTGCATCTGCTCTGCTTACAAGGTCATGGCCAATACCCAGAAATGTGTCTGCACACAGTGTGTCTTCATGTGTATTTGTAACATGATTACACCTATTTGCTCTTCCATAATATCTGACAGTCATGGATTCTTTGCTGTACTCAGGGTTTCCTGCATTGAACAAACCCTGAGGCTCATATAATGACTCTCCAATCTCCTTTCCAAAGAATAGAACAACTTCCCCCAAGTGTTGGTCAGTAAAGGGGATGGAAGATCATTCATGAAAATCAGCCCAGGCTCTACTTTAGGTCTTCATGGAGCTCAGGCCACAGCTAACCACTTTGCATGGAGCCCCCATTTCATCCTGAGTGACCCTGAGTTCTCAATCCACTCAGCACCTCATCAATCAGCATTTTAAACTGAGGTTGAGTGATCAACTTCCACATGGCCAGGAACTGAATCTGTAGGTGGCCAAGTCTCACTGGGCTGCTAAGTTAAGAAGTCACCTTCTCAGCTTTGGTGCCTGTGGGGCTGAGATGTCAGCCATGGATGAAGCCAAAGAGGAATAGCCAGAGATGGGGCAGCTGTCCAGGAAAAGTCCAGAGTCTCCTTCAGGCTGTGAGGTCCATCTGCCTGCACCTGGCTTGCTGTACAGAACTGTTCCAGGCTCTCTGATGGCTGACTTCTGATCTGTGATGAGACAGTGAGGAGACATGGAATTGGTGTTGTGCATATGACTTCTCAGAAGGGTTGGAGCTGAAGCAAAGCCCACACTCCAAATGGTCCACAGAGGCGTGTGTTACAGGGCTCATTAAGGAATACTACCATGCTCGCATCACCTCGATAGAGGAGAGGCTGAATACAAGTCTATGCATTAACAACACCTATGAGTCTTAAGACAGCCTCCAATTTTAGAGATGAGTAATGGAGGATCATTCTGGATGTCCAGATCCATTAATGAGGCCCCACAGAATGTTCCCCAGTTTCCTGATAGAATGTCCAAAGGAAGGAATTAAGCTACTCTTCCATAGTCATGGAAGGTGAGCAGCTGTGTTCACTGCTCTTTTCTTGTGCTCATTTAGCCCTGAGGCTCCTATGAAAGGAACTGTGGTGCCTGAAAAATTCCTGTAAGACAAGTGCCAGAGAAATAGACAGAATGGACTGACATTTGAGGTGAGTACATCTTTTCTGAGTTGATGATGTGTAAGAGGTGGGGATAGGGTGGAGAGACACACAGCTAATGGTCCATGGACACCAGGCCTAGGGCTGAAAATGAGATACAAGGGCAGAATTCAATCATGCCAAGAAATGAAGTGACTTTGTGTTTGTGTCCCATTTCCCCTTCTCCACCAATGTATGTACAATGACTTTGCCTTGACAAGGTAGAAGCTGAGTAGAGTATATGTTATTTGAGTACTTGGAATCTAGATTCCTTGAGAGCAGGACCACCGGCACAGTGTTTGACAAGTCCTGGGGTTAAAGGGTTAATCTGATCCTAAATTCCCCTCAGTATTCTATGGGCCTCTATACAGTCCCTTCTGCTGACACACCCTGCACCAGGGCAGATACCTATTGTTATTGTGGGTACCATGTCTGGAGCAGGCACATGACAAACAGGGCCGAGGGGCCAGCTCCATGCCAATGTTCTGTGTACAGCTCTGTTGGGGCAGAGCCTAGAAGCCTGGAGAAAGCCTGGGGTTCTGAGAAACCACAGGATTCACTTTGTTAAACAACATAAACTTATGTTCCTCAAAGACAAAAAGCACTGTCCCACACTTCTACCCAGGAGGACAGGAGATGACTCTGGAGGCTGTGGATAAACATGGCTGCTGCCCTTCTCTTCCTGCCAGCCCTGTCCTAGATGGGAACATGAATGTGACAGTGGCCCAGGTTGAGTTTCTCTGTCCCTGCCCAGGTGCATCTGCCCTCAGTGCCTGTCCTCAGACCTCCTCACACTGATGACCTAGGGAGGGAATTTTTTATGCAGACTTACAGTGGTAGCCAGGCCTAAATAGCCCTGTCCTGGAATCTGTGTCTCTGAGTGGCTGGTAGCAGAGCCTAGGGACATCTGGCCTAGGCTCCCTCTTCTGTCTGGGTGCCTGGGGACTGGGCCTGGTGATTCCTGTCCTGTGCTGCCTTTGATGGTTGGGCAGTTCCTGGTGAGCATCCTGAAGTATCTGGGCTGAGTGAACCATCCTCACTTGTTCCCATGTAGTTTTCCCATGTCAGGCCCTGAGGCTGGGATTTTGAGGCCTGGGGAAGCAGTATAACATATTACTGATCACTCTCTCTAGCCAAGTGCCTGTGAAGGCCAACTGTCACCAGACCAAGGTGCTTGGTGACCAGAGCCTTCAGAGTTCTGTTTAGATCTGTTGCCAAGCAAATGAGGTCACACGCTAGGGTCCATAGCTGGGCTGCTCCCACTAATGCCCAATTTATTTTTATTGTGGAATAAATCTGTTCTCCTTAGAAACAGCAGGTGAAAAACTGGAAAACTGAGTGTGGTTTTACACTTTGCTGAACTTTGAAAATTTAAATGCGGCAAACATGTAGATGCTTCAGATGTGGCAGGTACGGTGGAAAGCACACAATTCCATCCAAAAGGTCCCATGTCTCTGAAGATGAGGTAGTCAGTGTCTTCACTTAGAGATCTGTCACATTTTCAGGTGACTTGCTTTCCTGGGCATATGTTAGCTTCATTTCAGTTCCATTACGGA
Source organism: Cavia porcellus (assembly GCF_034190915.1). Classification (NCBI taxonomy): domain Eukaryota; kingdom Metazoa; phylum Chordata; class Mammalia; order Rodentia; family Caviidae; genus Cavia; species Cavia porcellus. The sequence continues at coordinate 10,691,351 of NW_026947515.1, forward strand.
ACATGGAGATGTTCCCAGGATGCCCATAATATTTTTCCGTGAAGGATGTGAATGTTTCATGTTAAACTTCATATGTCTAGGGGAGGAGGATTCCTAGCAAGTCTTCCTCTCACACACCTATGAATGATTACTTATGAGTCCTTGGATGTTTACCTCAGCTGCACACTGTAGTGCTCTGTACTCTGACAGCCTATGAGGGGGGACAGCAGGTGGTGAGAGCAAGGGAAGGCTTTGCAAGGCCATAAACATCACTGGCCCATGTGGATGAAGGACACATGCATGTCACTCCTGGGGAACTTGTCTCCTAGCAGCTGCTATCACTTCCTGTCCTCCCATCCCAAACAGACCGTGAGCTTTGTGTCCCTGCTGGGTAGTTTACGTTTCCTGGTGTTGAGCCTGTTCAGTGGCAATGCTCTTTGATTGGTCTCCTTCAAACAGTGTCTCCGTGCTAGGCTCCCCCTGTGCTGCCACCACCTGATGTTATGGGTTGAACCAACCAACTGCAACTTATTCATGCATGTGTCACCTATGTGCTGATGGAAATTTGTTCTGTTTATGGCTTGATTCTTGAAAGCAGGGTACCACAGCCATTTTATTCATGTTCTTGTGTGTATATACACTTTCATTTCAAAGAAAAGTGCTTGAATGTGAAATTACTGGATCATATTTCTATTGTATGGCTAACTTAGAAATTATTAAAGTATCTTTGGAAGCAGCTGATTAAAGCAGAGTTAAGTGGTTGATTTTTGTTTTGTTTTGTTTTATTGTGCTATACTATGCCATGCTATGTTATGTTCCACTATGTTATGTGTTGGTTAGGATTTTGAAACTCCTTCAGCATGTTTTCAGTGCTTTCTGATTTGATTTTGAATAATCAACCTGAGAAAATATAATAATATAACATAATTTGACTAATTTTGCTTTGGAGAAAATTTAAAAAGGAAAACCCAGTCAGGGATGTTGGTGCACACCTATCATTCCAGGACTCAGAAGGTTCATGCAGGGGGATTGTAGTGAGTTTAAGGTCAGTCTGGGCTACAAAGTAAGATGAAGACCAGCCTGAACTGCATAGTAAAAAACTTTCTAAAAATAGAATGAAAAAACAATGAATGAATGAATGAATGTATGAAAGAAAAAAGTAATATAAAAATGAAAAGTCAAGTTACCTGTCAATTGAGAAATCAAATCTTTGTGAGGTTTCCTTGAATATGTACTTTAGTCAACACAACTAGCATAAGATTAACCATCATGCAGGGATTGATGTTCTGCCTGGTATTTGCATTGTTTTAGTTTTTTAAAGTTTTTACTGAAATGACTACGGATATGCTACTGAATATACCCTCTTAGGATATCAGTAGCTCAGTATGAAGAGAATTTGATCATTCCTATTTTCTCTGTCCTAAATTTATATTTTGAATGAGAATTTGATCAAGGGATTACTATCTTTTTTGAAATAATAGTAAGAGTCATATAAAGATACTCTTTCTGAGTCTATAAAATGGTAAAAATAATTATAGATATATAGTGGTTAATGTACCTTGCACCAGGATTTCTAAATGATTGATATTTTCATACATTTGTAAAATTATTTACAAATTTTAACACATGGTCTCACTAATTTTCTAAGTTTCCCAGGCTATGCTTAAATCTTTCCTCATTCTTCCTCACCCTCCCAGAGTGCTGGGATTACAGGTGTACATTATCCTGCATTGGCAATTGATAGCAATGTTGTGTATTCATGGAATAAAATGTTCAGCTTTGGTTTTTAGACATTTTGCAGAAAGAGTTGATCTACTTAAGCTATGTGCTACCTTTCTAGCCTGCAGTTTCTTTCACAGAGAGTAAGACTGAAAATAACATTAACACTGTTTTAGATTCTCTGATTTTTAACTGTGGTCAACATGCACTTCAGAGCATCACTCTAATTGCCTTCTGCACTGGGACTGAGGCTTGGTGTCCTTGAAGCACATTCTCTTTTTATTTGATCCCTCCCAGAATTTGATGACTGTTTGAATTCAGACACCCAGAAAGGTGTGAAAGTTAAAGCTACTTGGGGCACACTGCCCTCCTGAAGGCCAGGCCAGTGTAAAACATTATTTTCCCTGGGTTTATTTTGGTTTTTGGATATTGATTTTTGTTTCTGTTTTTTGCTCTGTTCATCGGTGTGTCTGTCCCTGATGTCTGTGGGTCAGTGATACCAAAGGAAACCACACACCCATTAAGGGTCATATTTCATTTTACTCAGGGATGCAGCCATTCTCTTTGGTATCCTCAAACTAAGCCTACAGTGTGTATTCTTGTGAGTAACTACTTTCAGTTATTTAGTCTTTTAAGCAAAATATTCTCATCATGCTGCTTCTACTGAAGGAAACTGTAGCAGTCCTGAGCCCATCTCTTATTTCAGGCTCCATACCTTGACCAGCCTGCAGTGTCCCCACTTTCTGAACTGCTCCCTGTGAGTAACTGTCCTACTCCACATCTGTGGTGAGTCCACATGCAGCAGTTGAGGTCTGCACCTGAGTGGAGGACATTCAGTCAAAGTGGGCTCTGTACAGAATGACCTTCTTGAACAGAGGTGCCCTGAGTGAGATAGGGGCCTCAGGCATGTAGGGAGGAGCTCTGGCAGCAGGACCGTTCCAGCCATTTCCTGTCCACCCTGAAAGCTGTGCTGCTTTGCTGAGAAGCTGACTCATGGATCAGCAGGATTGAATCTGGGTCTTTCTTGCCATGGTTCCTGCTAGGTGGCATGGTGTTCAGCACCTCTGCCTGGTCCATCTTCCCCACTTTCAGATCTCAACAGAGATCTGCACAGCTTTGGGCTTCCCCTTCCAGGCTGCAACTCTATGCATAAACGTCAGGTGTGAAATCTGTGAGTATGAAACTCAACCTCGATACACTTAACCTGTAAATTCAACATCTAAGGCTTCATTATGAAGAATGAGGTTGATGACACCCATATTCTCATCTTATTCAGCTTGGCTGTGAATAGTTAGAAACCACTGAATGTACCACAGCAGAGCTGCTGCATCAATTATAAAATTACAGTCACTGAAAATGTGGCAAGAAGGCCATATCTCAGGCCATGTCCCCGGTGTTACCTGAGATGACAGAGAGTTTATGGCCTGGCCCTCTCTCTACCCAGCAGTGAAGACACAGAGGCCCATCCAGCAGGTGAGGACAGGAGAGAGGGGATCATCGATGGCAGACCATGATCCTGGGAGGATGCCTATGTCTTTTTTGTCCATTTTCTTATTCTGTTGTATTAATTACAGTGCTCTATTAAATATTACTTCTATTCTGTTTGGTTAACAACAAATAGTGGCTAATTTCTTGAATAGGTAAGTGAAAATGGATGATTTAATTACATTGTATGTAATGAAATGCACAGTACATACTTTGAATATCTATCTATCTATCTATCTATCTATCTACGTGCGTGTGTGTGTGTGTGTGTGTGTGTGTGTATGTGGGTGTGGGTGTGTGTGTAAAGGAGTCTTGATATTCAGAAAGGCAACACTCTGTTTATCACTATCTCTAACACATGAGGTCATGCAGAGCCCTTCCATGGTGCAGTGGCGCTAGAAGCCACCCTAGAAGCCACTGTGCACATCTGTGCATGCTACTGCCAGAGGACAGCAAGAGATTTGGGTCAGTGTTTATTTTTTGGAAGTCCTGAATCTTCCTGCTGCCAGGCAGCTCAGGGAGTGAGCAGCATGCAGAGGAGCCCAGCACTGCCTGCCTTACACCCCTTTCCCCCACCATATCCATGCTGCAGCCCTGCCAGGGTGCAGCCAAGACTCTGCCTCCTCAGCCCCAGGGTCCTCAGTTCCTGGGTCCTGGCCTCAGCCTCCACCAGCCTTCAGGTGCTGCCATGGGTTCAGCTGGCATAGTGGGTGGGGCACACTCTCAGCCCCACATACACAAAGATCACTGACCACACTGACCTTTCCAGTCTGCAAATTTTACTCCTCTACTTTCTGACTAAGGCTTTGGCATTGGAACAATACACAAAATTGTCATTACCTTTTCTTTTTGAGCTTTTTTGTGGTTTCTTTATTTATTTCAACATATATTTAGAATTGCATTTTGGAAAAAACATTTATTTGTCTTTTCATGCCCCAGTTAACTGAAGTTCTTACAAATTTTTACTGCAATTCAAACCCATGTGATTAAATGCTCAATCTGCAGCTTCATAGCATGGGGGAAACAAAGCAGAAACAGAATTTGGGGATATTTCTTTGCCTTCTAGCACCTTGAAAAGAAAACTTGATTCATGTGTTTTTACCTCCAAAATATAGGCTTCAGTACCAACTGAATCTGCCACTAACAAAACGAGTTTCTTGCATTTACTTCAAACAATCTCATTTCCCCTCAACTGGATAAGCACATTGTCTAAGATTTCTTATGCCCAAACTTGAAAAATAAGTTCCGGTAGACAAGAGGCTGCTATCCATCCTGAAATCATGATGGGATTTTATGTAAACATATAGTCCAGCCCACACCCTGGCAGCCATGAGCTGAGAGAGGGGCAGATGGCTTGTGTAGATAGAAACACCTAGAAATAGTCAACCAGCAGCTGCAACAAGCAGGGAGCAGAGCTGCTGAGCCTTCACTGTTGGGTAATGGAATGGTGTGGTAGGTTTTACCCTGGGTTTATTGATGTGGCTTGGTAAATCCAGGTTGTTGCAGGGATTATCCTTCCAAAGGAAAATCATGTACATGTATAATTTATTTGCCATTTTTCTTTTGCATTTATGATTTTATGCCTCTGCCATTGCAGACCAACTCACGGACATTATTCCCATGTCTTCTCAAGGGTCAGTTTATTTACACAACATGCAGAGCATTTTTCTCAGCCTTGTTTCTCCATACCTGTGCATTTTCAATCATTTCTTCAAAGGAAGCTAAACAATTTGTTTGAGAAAACTTCAACTGTGTTGCTGTGCTTCTGTGTGACTTCCTTGCTGCCAGACCTGAAAAAGGCAGTGAGTTGGACCTGCTGGAGGGTTATCCCCAGAAGGACATGCTTTGCACAGCTGTGTCAGGAAAGGCTGTGCATTAGTTAACTGCCCACCCTGACATCCAAATGTCCTTGCCCCAAGCTGGTCTTGAATTAGGGAAGCACTGGATTGCAGTAGAGACTCCCTATGCACTGGCTGACCCTTGGAAAGCCTTGTGCTGCCATGAGATTGTTACCTCCAGACCTTCACCTCCTGTGTCCCTGGGACAGGGCAGACTTCTTTCTAGCAGCCAGGCACAGCATCCTAAAGGTAGCTCTTCTGTGCATCCTCCACATGAAGTCTAGGGAGGGTCCAGTTCCTTCCTGCTTCAAACAGTACTGTGAATCAAATGCTTGAACAGAAATCTTGGATCATTGAACACAGCTATTTGCAGTCTCTCTGTTTGAATGTCCACTTTGTATTCTTTGATACTGTGATTTGAGCAACTATTTCCAAGATGATAATATGTAATCTATTAACAGGTGATTTCTTACTGTTATGTTTTTTTTTTTTGTAGTTCTGTATTATGTGTACCCTTACACTGCTTTGTTTTGTTTTGTGTTTTTCTCTTTTTCCTCTTAAACAAAATTTAAAAAAAAAGAAAAGAAAAGTTGTGCAAGTTTCTCTCTGGGAGAAATCTCTGTTCTTAGCCGTGCATGCTCCAGGGCCACCTGTGTGTAGCTGTGATGGGAGCTGAGGGTCAAGGCTCTGCTGTGCATCCCGTAATCTCCCCAACGCTGTTCAGCACCTGCCTTAAAACCAGCCATTGAATGGGGACACAGCACATCTCAGGGATGTGTCCCCTGCATGCATCAGCTTTGGGAGGCTAAGCATTTTCTGTACTTTATGGCCATGTGTGGTGATTGCCTTTGAGTTACAAGAATTTGTCACTTCTCTCACAAAGTGGACTCTTGAGATATCTTTCACACCTGTAATAACAATCATCTATTTGACTATTGGTTGTAACGAAAGATTTCCTGCTCTGGTCTCTACATTAGTCTTGTTTCTGTTTTTCCAATGCGATGTATCAGAACTTTCAATCTCCCTTCTGTCACTGAAATCATGGGAAAGCTTTTCCATCATGAAAAGGTAAGTATATACAAAATGGTCTCTACATTTTCCCTGTAGATTTTGTCTGTCTAGGATTTTCTCTTATATCAAAGAGCAATAGCAGCCAGTCTCCTCCAATAATGTTTGGCCAAACAGAATCTGATGCACTGATATGAAAGATTCAGAGTAGCAAATCACATCAAGAGAAATGTTAGAAGCACATGGGAACTAGCAGGAGAGAACAGGGCTGTGGATGGGTCTAAAACTGAGCATAAAGCTGAAACTCGACATATGTGAATATTGTATAAATTGGCGATGTGCTTATGGGCTACTGAGTTTAACATGATGAAACTAATGAAATCTTAACTGTTAATTTAAATTAGCTTAGAATGTAATGTTTAGAAGATTACAGACATAAGAATAGAAATGAAAACTGAAAGAAATACAAGGGGTACAAGGGAGGGAAGGGAAAGCAAGTACTTCGCAGGACTTGGCCCTAAGTAGAGCTCAGAACATCTAACATGGAGCCAACAACAGGCCCAGCTCTGAAATTCATGAAGATCTGGTACTGAACTGGGCATAGCTTTCACACTGATCCCAGAGCTGGTGAGGTCACTGGAGGTGGAGCTGGCACAAGCTCTTCAAGTAGGACTTGAGCTCAGTCAGGTACCAGCCCTGCCTCAGAGGAGGGAGAAAAATCACCAAATGACTTTACTCCTTGCAGGCCCCAAACCCTCCAAGGGCTCCTCAGAGACAACTCTGTGCACAAATCCACCCCAGGAAAGTTTCCAGTTCTGCCTCACCCCACTCACTTGTGCATGCCTCAGTGTTGCAGAAGGCCCCAAGTCTGAAAGGCTTTCTCTGTGTAATGTGCCATGTGCCCTTCCCAGACAGTGATAGACTGAGGCCAAACCTTGCTCACCATAGTTCTCAGCTTCAGTGAGCTCAGGTTGTTCCAAATATCCAAGATTATTGTGGACTGGGTGTCCCAACTTGGTAAGCAGCACCTCCCAGGAGACAGTAAGAGAAGCACTGGCCCTAGGGAGGACAGGTGTAAGAAGCAGTACAGGTCTGGCCTCCCTCCCAGCCTGCCCTCCCAAGGCATCCTGTGGCATTTCACATCAGCCTCTTGCTCCAACTACAGAGAGTCCAGCTTCAGCTACTGTGACCTGAATGGGGCAGTGCTGATTCAGGCAGCCCTCATTTGCTAAGGGAAGTCCCTGGCCAGTGCTGTGACCACCTGTCCTCCATACTTCAGGAATCCTGAAATGCATCTCCTTTTCCTGACCTCATGACATGTTGCCTCTGTGAGAAAGGGAGTGGTGTTACTCTTCAGTGTTACTCTACTCATGGGTACTCTAAAGGATGCTGCTCTATAACTATCTGAGAAATGAGTGGACAGAGGGAGTGCTTCATGCTTGCCTTTCCACCATCTTCAGTTCATATACTGATGCAACATCCCATTCTGTGTGCCTTCTGGGGATTCCCCTTCCCCTATTTTTTGTCTACATGTACAGAGGCCAGGAACTTAGGCATATTCACCATAATGTGGATAGTACCTGGTCTGCTGTCCAGGGTGACTTTGTGGCCTGAATAACTTGAAGTCACAAGAGAGCTGTGGTTATTTCTGCACTGGTCATTGCATCATGGTCAGTGGCTGCTATACTGATGATTAAAGGCAACAATCAGTTCCTTTCATGATGTCTGTGTGGACCTGAGTCCTCTGGTATCCCCCAGAGATTCCTGCTCTGGGTACCATGGAAGCCCATGGAATGACTCTCCATTGTCTTCACAATAAACAGGACAGCTGCATCCAAGTGAAGGGTCCTTAGCAGGAGGCAAAACTTGCCCATGGGGAAGGAAAAACAGCAATTCAGCCAGGGTCCCCGCTCTGAGGAGAAAGACCTGGCTTTAGACCTCACTTTTCACTCTGATTTCCTCTATAATCCTAGACAAAATACCATTCCTCTCAGGGCATTCCAAGGCTCTTCCCTGCACTACAGAGGTCATCCTGACATCTGCTTGTGAGGGACATTATCAGTGGTATTAGATGATCTTTGTAAAACCTGTGCACTGCTGTCACATAAACAAAGTGTACAGAGTTAGAGGTGAAATGCAGGAAGGGCTGGGATGGAGCTGAGTAAAGTGCACACAGGCCTGGCTCCTGCTGTGTGGTGGTGGAAATGACACTCACTTCCTGGACGTGTTTCCCTGGAGGCATCATGAAGGGGTGGAAGTTCATCAGTTCAGCCATCTTTATGTTCCCTAAGCATCACAATTTCTTTTATGCATTATTGCTGTGGTCTTGAGTCAGGACCTCACACAGGCTAAGGAAGCACTATGGATGGAGCTGCACCCCCAAATCTACTGGCATTGTTTCTAGATTCACACATGTGTGAGTCACCACAGCCATGACCTGGGCACCTGCTCAATAGCTGACAGCTCACCTTCTGATGGCCACATCCTTAGTAAAGCATTCCTTGTTCCTTTAAGTATGGATCTCAGTTTTTATTACTGTTGTTAATTAGCATTAGCAGTGCTGAAAGTGAGCCCAGGGACTCATGCATGGTAAGTACTCTACCCCACTCCAAGGTCTCTCCCCAACCCCTCACTCATGCTTCACCAACAGATATAGCAGATGTCATGTGATGTGACTTCTAAAGTCAACATATAAATAACTGTGGTATAGCATGCAGGCTTCTGGGGAGGGGATGGGCCTTGGAATCCAGCAATGTGCCCAGATGCTGGGTGAGCCAGGAGCAAGAGACCCTCAGCAGTCAGTATGGTATGAAGTCTGGGAGGCTTTTCTGGGCTGTGTTGGTGCACATGGCTGCCTCTGACAGACTGTGGTTGAGTTTTTCCCTGAGAAGTCCATGGACAGTTGGTGATCTTTCCTCCTCCAGAAACTACAGGTCCAGTCTCAGCTCATTCAGAAGTTGCACCTGCAGAGCTCCTGCCAGGTCCACCTGCAGCTACCTCACCAGCACTGAACCAGCACCTGGAAACCCTTGTCCACCAGCTGCAGAGCTGGACATCCTGGTGGCTCCCAAGCAGGGCTCATCTCATGAGCTCTACCTGCGGGCGACTCTTGACCCACACCTGCCATTCCCCTCTTCCAGATCTACTTATTATTATATTCACTGCTACCCTTATTTCCCAGAGATACATTAGTGATGGAAACAATATAAATAAATTTTAAGATTTTGGTCTTATAAAAATCACCTTGCTTTCATTGTGTGCATTCTCAATGTTGTGCAAGTTTCACTAATGTCCGGTCCACCACAGTTTCCTCAATTTTGTACAAAAAGCAGTGTTATTTTCTTTCTTCTTCCCAGCCACCACTGATCTTATGTCCTCTGAATTTACCACTGATACATTTTCCACATCAATGTAATCAAGTTTCTCTTGGACCAGGTGATGCTGGAAGTGACTGTTTAATCTTACTTTATTTTAAAGAGGAAAGCATGTTATATAAATATCCTTGATTCATCTTTCAAATATTCAGTTAATTAACCATGTTTTTTTCTTGGACCAGAAATACATATTATAATTAAATATGCAATAAAATATCACTGAATAATAAAAGAAATGACATTGTGGCTATTGTTCCATCTAGGAACTGTGACCTCCCTCCCAGGTGTCTTTCTCCTATCTCACCTTAGGGTCAGCCTGAGTGTTTAAGCCTGTGGGTGGGGAGTGTGTGTAGAGAACAGCTCATCAGGGATTGCATGTAGGACACAGGGACACAGTCTTGTCATCCTCTATGCCATAAGAAACAGCCACCTTTTTAAATATCATTTTTTGAGTTAGCATCCTAGCAGTGGAGTTTCTAGGTGTCAGTCACAGGAGCTGGTATAGGACCTGTTCCTGTCCATGGTTCTGAATATACAAAGTGTCTGGGCACAGAGCTCCATGGCGACCTTTGATTCAGCTGGACACACTCCTGTGTCCCCTTAGGCACAGTGCCTCCCTATGACATCCCAGCAGACCGCTGAAGAGCATGACACTTTCCCAGCTCTGCTTCTTACAGATGAATGAACATTTTTTACATCTTAATTGAGTTTCTGTTACAAAATACTAGATCGCAGAACATACTAGACACTGGGGAAATTTGGTTCAATATTGCCTCATGTAAGTTGTAGAATCCTTTTGATTCAGCTTCTTTACAAGTGTGTAAATTTCCTATTTTTACAGGAGAGTACACCTACGGTATTCTCACAGAGCTACATCCCCTGCCCTTTTTATTTTTTGATTTTTAAATTTGACACTGGGTCTCACTGTACAGCTAAATTGCTGAGTCTGAGCTTCAGTGTGTGATCCTCTTGCTCTAGTCCAGTAGAGTATGCGGATTACAGAGACTCTATACCTCAACTGGTTTCACTAGGCATTTTTAATAAACTACTCCAAATCTACTGATATGGTCTGGCTGACCACCTTTAGAACATGGTTGGTTGGTCTTTCTCTCCAGGATGTGCCTAGGGGTCATTTTATGAGATGTTAGTAACTTTCTGTGCTTGTGTCAGTTGAGTGACCTTCTTTCAGGACCACCTAACATGCATTTATGATGTAGGCTCTGCATTGATCTTCCTCACACACTGGACCCTGAGAGTCAGACAACCCACATGCTTTGCCACCTCTCATCAAGGTGAGCTGGGAAGGTGAGCCACAGTAAACCCATCATAGTGAGCCCTGCCCTGTTCCATTCCCAAATAGCATGCAAGAGGGGAAGTGGCTGCAGACTGCTCCCTGTGCTGAGTCTGTGCCCATCAAAACTGCAGAAACCATCTCATCAGTGTCCATGAGGGCCTGAACTCATGACCTCGACCAGGCTGTCCCAGGTTCCTACATGACCCCACACAAACACTCACACCAGGCCAAATGGTGCTAAGCTCGCAAACTGTGCATCACTACCTAGTGCATTGGCCCTAAAGAAAGGACAACCCAGATGGTGCAGGGGCTTTTGCTAGCAATGGCTGTGGCAGAAAATAGGTGGTCAGTGCAAGCAAGTTTGATAATAGTCACTGGCTCATAGTTTGTACTATATTGCACCATTTAGGGCCTAATTTCTTTTCAGTACATTTAATGTACCATGTGCCCATTATCAATGTAGTCAGTATATAGTATAAACAGCAAAAAAATATATAATAAACTATGAACAAATACACAGAAAGGAAATCTACATCTGAGATGTCAGGAGAAAAAGAGCAACTAATGAAAAATCTCACACAAGAAGCAGACCCTCTACATGGCTGGCAAGGAGTCCTTTAAGCAGAAGCAAGCCTGAGAACAAAGTCTCAGCTTTCCTCAGGCTATACCCATGCTAATGGAATTTCTGGGACTAATCTTACTATCATAGGAGCATGCAATTTATACTTTGCTCTAGGCACAATCTAACAGAGACACATAGTGATCTCACTGTGTGCTGGCTACCCAAGATTCCCAGAAGCAGCTTACTCTTGGGGAGAGAAGTGAAACCACACTGCCAAAACACAGGCGAATTTTCTGAAGGAGCACTCAGCCTGGCTCCCAAGCCCTGCCTCTGTAGCTCTGCTCAGACCTCTGATTTCTAGCAAAGTGATCAAAACTGCTGTCTCTTCTCTGGCCTCAGGATAAAGGCTTAGAAGTGGCTCTGACAGAGACAGCCAAATGAGCACCCTGCCCTTCTATAACTGCTGTCTCCAGGAGAAAGTCCCTGGTCCTCCTCCATCGCCCTCCCTAATTCTCTCCCACTGAGCTTCCATGGCTGAGCTAGTGCCAGGTGGGATGGGTGGAGATGCTTAACAAGGCCTTCAGTATACATTCATGTATTCTGTATATATGGGACTGTCACATACATACAGCCTTCCAGTAAATGGTCATGGGATGGAAAGCCGTAGTAAAAAATGACATGTAACTAGATGGAACCCTGCTCTCTACTTTATGACCCCAGAACCAATGTGGTGGGGAATGAAATACATGGGGTTCTCGCCCCTCTCTGCAGCCTCTCAAAACTCAGCCAGCCCATTGCTGATTGCACAGATGCTTGCCTCACCGACCACACTTGTCTAAAGCCTCACTGGACACCTGGAACCAGGTGCTGTGACTGTGTAGCCAGAGGGCAGGAAGGTGAAAACACATGGCAGTCTGGCAACTAGCTGGCCAGATAAAAAGAACTGATCCCATGGTTCCTAACCAGCACACCTGAGGGAGAACCAATGGGACAGAGGCACATTCCATGTGTGCATTTTACACAGGTGGGCCTTGAGCCCATCTCCTGTTCAGGTGATGTCCAGCTTCGGAGGGGCCAGAGACATGCCACCAACACACTTAATATACTGCCAGCCCTTATAACACAGTCAGCTGGTCTTGGCACAGGAAAGGCATACATGGCCCCAGTTCAGAGAAATTTGTCCCCAGATACAGTTGGGCTGGGGCTCCCTTACTTACCTGGTTTCCAATGTGTGGTCCAGATCTGAAGGGCCTGCTTCATGATCTGGTTCACTCAGCCTTTGTTCTTGGTCAGATTCCATTCTGTTCATGCCCTGTATCATTTCAAAGGTACTGGGTCTACCTAGATTCCTCCAGACAGGAGTATCTGCATTTGTCTCCCTATGTATCCAGATACACATGTATCACACAAGGACCACACATTAGGTCACCTCTGGGATGCTCCATAGTCATAGGTCTCCAAATTGCTGCTCATGGTACTCAGCTCTGCATGGTGCCACACACAGGGACCTAGATTTTTCCATGCTGCCTGGCACTGATCCTGTGATTCAGCCTGCCATGTGCCATGATACCAGTTCAAGTGACCTCCCTCAGGTTCAGGGAGTAAGGGAGGCCACATTCCCAGGTACTTGGCTGCCATGTGTGAAAGTGGGACCAAGAGATGCTATTTCCCTGGGCCTTCAGCCTGGGAATGACTCCACTCAGACCATGGTCAGAGGAGCAAGCTGGGGAATCGCACATCTGCTGCCTGGAGAACGATATTCTACTCCAGGTCAGAACAGCTGAGAACCTCAGTGACCTGCAGGACACAGGGGTGGGGTGGAAGTGAGTCACATGTCCATCATAGGGATTAGGAAACGATGCCAGGGCAGAAGAAACAACCGAGAACTAACATTAGCAGCAGCAGTAAGCAAGCATCTTTATTATCCAGCCCATATACACTGGCCGTTATCAGGCATTAGATTCTTGTGCACCGTCACAAGATGAGCACATGCAGTTGTCTATGCTAAGCCTTGCTTATATAACTGTGACCATGGTGTGCTAAAGTTAAATGGTGGGGACATGTCCTTACTGGTCCTCCAAACCTCTGCGGGTTGAAGCAGTGTGAAGTGGTTTCCCACAACCCACCCCCTCAAAGTTAGGAATCTGTGCTTATTGTAAGTGACCCATTGGGTGGACTCATGCACACAAAGATAATAAAAGTAAAGGCATAAAACTACTAATGTCACCACAGCACAGCTTATGGCCACACAGAGCTAGGTGGATCCCAAGCATTCCTAGTACAGGATGAGCAGGTTCTGCTGCACCACCTGGAGGGCAGAAAAATTCACACCCATTTCTTTCAAGCCTTCTTGCTCCTGCCTCCCGTGATCAGGGGATATCAATGCCACATTCTACATGCAAGAGGGCACAAGTCCCTTCTCTGCTGTGTTTAGTAAAGCAAGGGTTATGTGATTTAGCATTTGAGAAATTTATCCAATAGCAAGGTCAATTCCTGGCAAGTGAGGTTCAGGGCCTGGGCTCCGTGTTACCAAGGGTTTCAACCTGGAGGACTGGGTCTATACCCTTGGTCCTGGTAGCAACACAGCCACCAGATAAAACAACCAGGCCACCTGTCGAGAAAGGTGGAACCTGTTAAGTATGGTGGCACCTATAGTACAGTATCCCAATAAGGCAGTAGAGAGCAGGGTTCCTTCCAGTCAGATGTCATTTTTTACGACAGTTTTCTATCCCATGACCATTTACTGGAACGCTGTGTGTATGTGACAGTCCCATATATACAGAATACATAAATGTATGCTGAAGGCCTTTTTAAGCATCTCCACCCAGACTGCCTGGCAGTAGTTCAGCCATAGAAGCTCATTAGTAGAGAACTAGGGAGGGAGGTGGAGGAGGACCAGGGGCTTTCTCCTGGAGACAACAGTTACAGAGAAGAGACAGCAGTTTTGATCACTTTGCTAGAAATCAGGTGTCTGAGCAGACCTACAGAGGCAGGGCTTGGGAGCCAGACTGTGTTTGGATTTCACTTGGCCATCACCTGCTATTGACAGTGAGGTTTCACTTGTCTCCCCAAGAGTGAGCTGCTTCTTGGGATCTCAGGTAGCCAGCACACAGTGAGATCTCTATGTGTCTCTGTTAGATTGTGCCTAGAGCAAAGTATAAAAGTGCATGCTTCTTTGATAGGAAGATTAGTCCCAGAAATTCCATTAGCAAGGACTTAGCCTGAGGAGAGCTGGGACTTTGTTCTCAGGCTTTCTTCTGCTTGAAAGACTTCTTGCCAGCCATGCAGAGGGTCTGCTTCCTGTGTGAGATTTTTCATTAGTTGCTCTTTTTCTCCTGACATCTCAGATGTAGATTTCCTTTCTGTATTTATTCATAGTTTATTATATATTTTTATTGCTATTTATACTATAAACTGATTACATTAATAATGGGCACATGGTACATTAAATGTACTGAAAAGAAATTAGGCCCTATGTGGTGCATTATAGTACAACCCATGAACCAGTGACTGTTATCAAATTTGCTTGAACTGACCACCTATTTTCTGCCACAGCCATTGCCAGCACAAGCCCCAGCTCCATCTGGTGTGTCCTTTCTTTATGGCCAATGCACTAGGTAGTGATGCACAGTTTGCGAGCTTAGCACCATTTGGCCTGGTGTGAGTGTTTGTGTGGGGTCATGTAGGAACCTGGGAAAGCCTGGTCAAGTTCATGAGTTCAGGCTCTCATGGACACTGATGAGATGGTTTCTGCAGTTTTGATGGGCACAGACTCAGCACAGGGGGCAGTCTGCAGCCACTACCCTTCATGCATGCAATTTGGGAATGGAACAAGGCAGGGATCACTGTGATGAGTTTACTATGCCTCACCTTCCCAGCTCACCTTGATGAGAGGTGGCAAAGCATGCGGGTTGTCTGACTCTCAGGGTCCAGTGTGTGAGGAAGCTCAATGCAGAGCCAAGATGTAGAAAATGTTCATTCATCTGTAAGAAGCAGAGCCGGGCAAGTGTCATGCTCTTCAGTGGTCTGCTGGGATGTCATGGGGATGCACTGTCCCCAAGGGGACACAGGAGCTTGTCCAGCTGCATCAGAGGTCGCTATGGAGCTCTCTGCCCAGACACTGTGTGTATTCAGAGCCATGGACAGGAACAGGTCCTATACCAGCTCCTGTGACTGGGACCTAGAAACTCCACTGCTAGGATGCTGACTCAAAAAAATGACATTTAAAAAGGTGGCTGTTTCTTATGGCATAGAGGATGACAAGACTGTGTCCCTGTGTCCTACATGCAATCCCTGAGGAGCTGTTCTCTACACACACTCCCCACCCACATGCTTAAACACTCAGGCTGACCCAAAGATGAGATAGGAGGAAGCGCACCTGGGAGGGAGGTCACAGTTCTTAGATGGAACAATAGCCACAATGTCATTTCTTTTATTATTCAGTGATATTTTATTGCATATTTAACTATAATATGTATTTCTGGTCCAAGAAAAAAAAACATGCTTAATTAATTGAATATGTGAGAGATGAATCAAGCATATTTATCAAACATGCTTTCCTCTTTAAGAATAAAGTAAGATTAAAAAGTCACTTCCAGCATCACCTGGTCCAAGAGAAACTTGATTATATTGATGTGGAAAATGTAGCAGAGGTAAATTCAGAGGACATAAGATCAGTGGTGGCTGGGATGGAGCAGGAGAGGAAAGAAAACAATACTGCTTTTTGTACAAAATTGAGGAAACTGTGGTGGACTGGACATTAGTGAAACTTGCACAACATTGAGAATGCACACAATGAAACCAAGGTGATTTTTATAAGACCAAAATCTTAAACTTTATTTATATTGTTTTCATCACTGACATATCTCTGGGAAATAAGGGTAGCAGTGAATACAATAATAAGTAAATCTGGAAGAGAGGGGAAAGGCAGGTGTGGGTCAAGAGCTGCCAGCAGGTAGAGCTCAAGAGATGACTCCTGTTAGGGAGCTACCAAGATGTCCAGCTCTGCAACTCCTGCTAGGGAGCCACCAAGGTGTCTAGCTCTGCAGCTGGTGGACAAGGGTATCCAGGTGCTGGTTCAGTGCTGGTGAAGTAGCTGCAGGTGGACCTGGCAGGGGCTCTGCAGGTGCAACTTCAGCATGAGCTGAGACGGGACCTGTAGTTTCTGGAGGAGGAAAGATCACCAACTGTCCATGGACTTCTCAGGGAAAAACTCAACCACAGTCTGTCAGAGGCAGCCATGTGCACCAACACAGCCCAGAAAAGCCTTCCAGACTGCATACCACACTGACTGCTGAATGTCTCTTGCTCCTGGCTCACCCAGCATCTGGGCACATTGCTGAGTTCCAAGGCCCATCCCCTCCCCAGAAGTCTGCATGCTATTCCACAGGGCACCTTACCCTTGGACTGAGGCTTGGTGGCCTCAGGAGGCTCCAGAGGGTCCAGGAGAAGCTCAGCCTGGGGATCCCCATGACAGTAGAGTTGCAATGAGGAATCAAGCACAGAAGAGGTGGACCTGCAGCAGAGAGGGATGTAGCAGAATGAGAGGCCTGGCCTTTCCTCTCAGTACATGTGCAGCTGACCTGTAAGGTGCATGGCATTGTGCCAGGTCTGTACAGCATCCAGCACCATCCTCTTCCACCCAGAGAAGCTCCTTGGGAAAGCAATCTCCAAGAGAAGGAGACCTTTCTTAATTGTATCACATCTCTGCTTTCTTTAAGGAAGCCTGACACAATGTTTCCCTGTCCCTATCCAATGCAGGTCAGCTTGGTGAAGGCAGAGACTGGTATCTGAAGTGTCCTTACATTCAAGGGCTCAGGGATGCTGCTCCATGAATATCTGAGAAGTCAGTGGTCAGTTGATGTCTGCTCTGCCTCTCTGCAGTCTTTAGCTCAGGAAGCGATGTGTTACCCACTTCTCTTTCCATCTGTAGACCTTCCTCTGCATGGTGTGTACCCATAACTAGGGAGGCTGGAACCCAAAACCGTTCCCTTCACATGAGTCATATCTGTTCTGCTGCCAAGGGTGACTTCGTGGACTCCAAAGAATATTGAAACTCAAAATGGCAGAGGTTGAACCTGGTCTGCTTACTGGATCTTGGACAATACCCAGATATGTGTCTGAACACAGTGTGTCTTCATGTACATTTCTGGGTTGGCAGTTGTCTGCTTTTCCATGACATCTGACAGCCATGGATGCTTTGCCATACTCAAGATTTCCTGCCTTGAACACACCCTGAACCCCATAGAGTAACTCTTCAATCTCCTTTCCAATGAACAGAACATCTTCCCCCAAGTGGGGGTCAGTGAGAAATTGGAAAGTCATCCTCGGGAATCAGCACTGCCTCGGAAGCAAGTCTTCATGGGTCCCACACCACAGGTAACCACTTGACATGGAGCCCCCATTTCACCTTCATTGACCCTGCAGTCTGGATCCACTCAGCCCTCCACTGTTCAGAATTTTAAACTGGCTGAGAGAGGTGCTTGCACATGGCCAGGATCTCAATCTGAAGGTGGCCAAGTCTCAGAGGGCTGTTAAGGTATGACTTAACCTTCCCAGTACCTGGACCTGTGGGGTGGAGACATTGGATTTGGAGGGAGGGGTCCAGGAAGGAGGGTGCAGTACTGGGACAGCTGTCAAGGAAAGCTGACTCCAGAGGCTCCTTCAGGCTGTGAGGCCCATCTGCCTGCACTGTGCTTGCTGTAATGCCCTCTGCCAGGTTCTCTGCAGGCTGACTTCTGATCTGTGATGAGACAGTGGGGAGACATGGAATTGGTGTCCTTCACATGGCTTCTCAGGAGGGTTTGGGGCTGAAGCAAAGCCCACACTCCAAATGGTCAACAGAGGCTCATGGTACAAAGCTCCCAGGGGGCCAAGCAGAAAAGGGATACTCATATTAAAAGTTATGTTTCACAGGGGACACAAAATACTAGCATGGCTAACTCAAAATAGGAGAGGTGTAATAGAACTTTATGAAGGAATAAAACCTATGAGTTCTAAAATGGCCCCCAGTTTAGAGATGAGAAAAGGAGGCTCATTCTGGATATCCAGGTCCATTAATGTGTCCCCACAGAATGCTCCTCAGGTTTCTGATGAAAACTCCCCAGGAAGGAATTAAGTTTCTCTTCCCTAGCCATGGAAGGCTGAGAAGCTGTATTCACTGCCCTCTTCTGGAATTCATTTAGCCCAGAGGGTCCTGAAATAGGAACTGAGGTGCATGGAAAAACTCAGTGAAACAAATGCCAGAGAAATGGACAGAGTAGTGTGGGCCTGACATATTAGGTGAGTACATCTTTGGTGAGATTGCATTAAAGTTAGATTGCATTATGTATAAGATCTGGGGCCAGGGTAAAAAGGCACCAGCTAATGGTCCATGGACACCAGCCCCAGAATTGACGATGAAGTGCAGTGGCATAATTAAATCATGATAGGAAATGGAGTCACTTTGTGTTTATATCCCCTTTCTCCTGCTCCCATCGATTTGTGAACAGTGACCTTGCCTGTGACAAGGTAGAGGGAGAGTAGAAAGGATATTGAGGTTGAGGAGCTGCAGGCCAGATTCCGTGGGAGCAGGACCATGTGCCCCCTGTTTGCCAAGCCCTGGA
The DNA here is from genome assembly GCF_034190915.1 of Cavia porcellus. Lineage (NCBI taxonomy): Eukaryota > Metazoa > Chordata > Mammalia > Rodentia > Caviidae > Cavia > Cavia porcellus. Next base: position 10,710,214 of record NW_026947515.1, read on the forward strand.
GGGAGGTGCTGAAAGAGTAATCTGACCAGAAGATTGTCTCTGTCATCTGTGGGTCTCAATAGTCCTTTCCACCCACACACCTTGCACCTGAGCCAGCACCTGTTGTGGGTCCCAGAGTCTGGATCAGGGCTATGGTACACAGGGCTCAGCAAGCAGCTCCAGATCGATGTCATATGTGCAGCTCTGTTGGGGCACAGCCCAGCACCTAGAGAGAAGCCAGAGGCTCTGAGACACTACAGGTTTCACTTTGTGAACCTAGATAACATTATATTCCTCTAAGAGAGACAACTGTGTCTCTAATTGCTGCCCAGAAGGACAGAAAATGACTCTGGAGGCTGTGGATAAATGTGGGTGCTGCCTTCTCCTCCTGCTATCCCTGTCTTGGATGGGAACCTGACAGTGGCCCATTCTCATAGCTTCCCAGCACCAGGTCTATCCAGGAGGATCTGCCCTCAGTGCCTGTCCTCAGACCGCCTCCCACTGATGGAAGTTGGGATGGGTGTTGTGCAGGGTGACTCACAGTGCTGGGCAGGCCTTAATGTACCTGTGCTGGACTCGGTGTCTCTGAGTGGCTGGTGGCTGACCCTAGCAACACCTGTCCTGGGCTCCCTCTTCTCTCTGGGTGTCTGAGAGATCAGGACAGTAAGCCCTGTCCTTTGCTGCCCTTCTCCATTGGACATGTGTCAACAATCATCCTGAAGCATCTGGGACAAGAGCACCATCTTTGCAGTCATTCCCACATGGTCTCCCGATGTGGGGTCCTGAGGCTTGGCCCTCAAGTGCTGTGAAAGCAGCTCAACATGTGACCTGTTTACTCTCTTCAGCCAACAGTTTGTGAAGGCCAACTGTCACCAGACCAAGGTTTTTGTGACCTGAGTCTTCAGAGTTGTTTGGACCTGTTGCCAAGGAAATGGTGTCACATGCTGGGGTCCACAGTTGGGCATCTCTCTCTGATTCCACCTTTCTTTTTATTGTGGAACAACTCTGTGTACTCCTTAGAAACAACAAATAAAATCTTGAAAACTGATTGTGGTTTTAGACTTTGCTGCACTTTGAAGATTTTAATACAACAAACCTGTAGATGCTTTAGATGTGTCAGGTTGGGTGCCAAACATACATCTGCATTCTAAGGGTACATTGTCACTGAGGATGAGGGACTCAGTGTCTTCACTTAGAGATCTGTCATATTTTATGATAACTTGTTTCCTGGGCTTATGTTAGTATCATTTCAATTTCATTAGGGAGCCTGTAAATGTTCCCAGAATATCTATAGTAATGTTCCTTGAATGTTTCATGTTATAACCACAGTACATCCAGGGGAGAAGAATTCATAGCAAGTTTTACCCTCACGTGCCTATGAATGATTACTTATTCATGCTTAGACGTTTACCTCAGCCACACACTGTAGTGCTCCATACTGTGATATCCTGTAGGGGTGGACAGCAGGTGGTGAGGGCAAGGGGAGGCTTTGCAAGGCTGTGGACATCATCATCCCATGGTAATGAAGGACACATGGGCATCACTGCAGGGGAACTTTTCTCCTAGCTGCCGCTATCACTTCCTGTCCTCCCATCCCAAAAAGACCATGGGCTTTGTGTCCCTGCTGCATAGTTTTCCTTTCCTAGAACCCGTTCAGTTGTGATGCTCATTGATTGGTCTCCTTCAAGCAGTGTCTCCATGCTGAGATTCCCCTGTGCTGCCACAACAAACTATAATGAGGTGATCCAACTAGGTGTGACTTGTTCATGCACCTGTCACCCATCTCCTGATGGGCATTTGTTCTGTTTTGGGGTTGACCCTTGACAGTGAGCTGCCACAGCCATTCTTATACATGTGTTTGAGTGTATAAAAAATACTTAGATGTGAAATTCCTGGATCATATTGCTGTTGTATGGCTAACTTAGAAATTCTTAAAGTTTCTTTGGAAGCAGTTGCTTAAAGCAGAATTAGGTGGTTGATTTTGATTTTTTAATTATTACTATTATGCTATACTATGCTATGTTATGTTATATTATGTTGTATGTCAGCAAGGATTTTGAAAAAATTTCAGTGTGTTTTCAATGCTTTCTGATGTGATTGTGTATAATCTACATGAGAAAATTTAAGAATTTCACATAACTCTGAGTAGTTTGTTTTGTAGAAAATTTAAAAAGGAAAACACAGTCAGTGATGATGGTGCACACCTGTCATTAATTTTCTCAGAAGGTGGAGGCAGGAGGATTGTTGTGAGTTTGAGGTCATCTTGGGCTATCAGGTAAGACCAAGGCCAGCTTGAATTGCATAGCAGAACCAAGTCTCAAAAAAAGAAAAACAACAAAAAAAGAGAATGAAAAGAAATAAGATAAAAATGAAAATTCAGAAATTGTCTGTCAATAGAGAAATCAAATCTCTGTGATTTTTTCTTGCAAGTGTACTTTAGTCAGAACACCTAGCTTAAGATTTACCATCATGTGGACATTGATCTTCTGCCAGGTTTGTGTTGTTTCAAGTTTTTGAATGTTTTACTGAGATGACTGCAGATATGCTAATGAATATACTCTCCTACTAATTGGGTAGCTCAGTATGAGAATAATTTTATCTTTGTGGGTTTTCTCTGTCTTAATTTATATTTAGAACAGAGTTTATTTAATGGATTACTATTTTTTGAAATAATAACAAGAACCATATAAATATACTCTGTTTAAATCTATAAAATGGTAAAAATAATTATAGATTAATAGTAATTAATGTACCTTGCACAGTGATTTCTGGGATTTCTTAATGATTGATATTTTCATACATTTGTAGAATTTTTGTTTTTTTTTTTAATTTTAACACATACTCTCACCAATTTTCTGTTTCCCAGGCGAGGTTTAAATCTTTCCTCCTCCTTACTCACCCTCCCAGAGTGATGGGATTACAGGTATCCTTAGTTGGCAACTGGTCACAGTGTTGTGTGTTCACAGAATAAATTTTGGCTTTGCTTTTTAGACACTTTGTAGAAATAGTTGATGTAGTTAACCTCTCTACCACCTCCGTAGCCTGCAGTTTCAGTCACAGTGAGTAGGACTGAAATCTCATTAACAGTGTTGGTAGATTCTCTGCTTTTTATTTTATTTTTTTTAATTTTTTTTTATTTATTTAAGAGGAAAAAGAGATTCTCTGCTTTTTAAACTGTGGTCAGCAAGCACTTCACAATATTACTCCAAATGCCTTCCACACTGGACTGAAGCGGGGTGTCCTTGGAGCACATTCTCTTTTTCTCTGATTCCTCATGGAATTTGATGACTGTTGAAGCCAAATCACAAGAAAAGCGTGAAGGTTAATGCTATGTGGGGGATCTCACATCCCCATCCATCATCACAGTGTGTCTTTTCTTCTGTTAGTGCTCTTTAACTCATTGCATTGATTTCTACAATTTTCATAGAAGAGGTCATGTTTGGTTAAATTTTTCCTAAGTATTACTTCTTTTTAATGAATTTTGAAATGAATTTTGTTGTTTGCATTTGGGGCTACAGTTTGTTTGTAAGACATAGAAATGAGTTGAATGAGCACATTGATCTTATATCCTGCAAGTGAAGTGAATTGGGAATTTGTTCTTCAAGGTTTTCAATGTAGTTTAAGTTTCTTAAGTACAAGTTTGCACCTTCAGGAAAGCAGAGACAACACTTAATTCTTCCTTTCTGATTTGGAAGGCTCTGGTTTCTTATGCTAGACTCAGTTCCATGGCTTGGACTTTGGGCAGTGTGTTGAAAATAGTTGCAAGCCTTGTCTCCTTCATGACACTAGAAGCAAAGCTTGCAGCTTGTCAGTTTCTGAGTTAATGGCAGAGATGGGCTTGTCATGCATAATCTTGTCATGCTGTATTGAGGCCCATTCCTCCTACATATGATCTCTGAATGATTTTTATTGGGAATCAATGTTGAACTTTTGAGGTTCTCAAAGCTATTTTTCCAAATACATTGAGGGCTTAACTGTGTCTCACGCTGTGAATTTGTCAAGTGACACTGAGTGGCTTGTGTGAGGGGGACCATTCTTGCATCACTGAGATTGAGCCCAGTGTTGGTCATGGTGGTTAATTTTTGAATATGATGGTGAATTACCCTGGCAAGGATTTAGCTGAACATTTTTGTATATGTTCATTAGGAATATTGGTCAAGAGAGTATTTTAATTTACTTTAATTTTTTTTAACACATTATTGTCTGGCTTCATTCTGAGTGACATTGTCATCTAAAAGAGGTTGGTTATGGCTTTTTCCTTCAACTTTGTGGAAGAACTGAAAAATGATTAGTATTTATTCTTCATTATACACTGGATAAAATTCACCAGAGCACTTATCGTGCCCTGGCTTTGTTGTTGTTATTAAGCAGTTCTGACGTTTACCCATTGCCTGTTCTCCTCATTGCTCTGTTCATCAGTGTGTTTCCTCCTGATGCCTGTGGTTCAAGGATATCAGTGGACACCACATACCCTTTTAGGGTCACATCTCATTTTACTTTTGTATCTTCAAACTGTCCCTACTGAATGTATTTTTGTGAGTAACTCCTTTCAGTTACTTAGTCTTTTAATGCACACTGTTGCAGGGTGTGGTTACTGCTGGAGGAACATTTGGTTGTCAGGACACAGTCACTTGTTTCAGGCTTCATACCCTGACCTGGCTGCAGTGTCCCCATCTCCTGACCTCCTCCCTGTAGGCACCTGTCCTGCTCCAAGCTGTGCTGAGTCCCCATGTGGCAGTTGAGATCTGCACCTGGGTGGAAGACATTCAGTCAAGGTGGGCTCTGTAACAGGCTGACCTTCTTGTACAGAGCTCCCCTGAGTGAGACAGGGGGCCTCAGGCCTGCAAGGAGGAGCTCTGGCACCAGGGCCACTCCATCCCTCTCCTGTCCAGTGTGCAGTGTGTGCTGCTATGCTGAGAAGTGGACTCATGAATCAGCAGACTTGACCTGGGCCTTTCTTTCCCATTGTTCCTGCTAAGTGCCATAGTGTCCTCCACCTCTGCCTGGTCCATCTTCCCCAACCTCAGAATTCTACAGATATCTGAGCAGCCTTGGCCTTCCCTTCCAGGCTCCAACTCTCCTTGGAGACTTCAGGCGTGAAATCTATGACTATGCAACTCAACCTGTATACATTTAACCTGGAAATTCCACTTCTAAGGCTTCATTATAAAAAAACAAGAATGACAGACACCCATGTGCTCTTCTTACTCAGTATGAACAATTAGAAACTATGAATGTATCACAGCAGAACTAGTCAGTGAATTATAAAATTACAGCCACTGAAAATGCTGAAAGAAGGCCATGTCCCTGGTGTTATCTGAGATGACAGAGAGCTTGTGGCCTGGCCCTCTCTCCACTCAGCAGTGAAGTGACACAGGCCCACACAGCAGGTGAGGACAGGAGAGAAGAGGTGGTTGAAGGCAGACCACACATATGCACAGTATAGAAAATTCAAACATCAGTTTATAGATATATAAAATTAGGAGTCTTGGCATTCAGAAAGCCTACACACTACTTATGACTAACTTTAAAAAACACCAATACATGTAGCCAAGTAGAGCCCCGCTGTGGTGGGGAGGCACTGCCCACCCCATCCTCAAAGCTGCCATGCTCCTCTGTGCCTGCTACTGCCAGAAGATACCCAGAGTTTTCTTCAGAGTCTCTTTTTCCAGTGAGGAGGACATGAATCTTTTCACTGCCAGGCTGAGCACAGAGTTTGCACTGTACAGAGGAGCTCAGCACCACCTGCCTTACACCCCTTTCCCCACCACATCCATGCTGCAGCCCTCTAGGATGGGAAGGCAGAGAACCCAGGATGCAACCAACACTCTGCTTCCTCAGCCCCAGGGACCTCAGTGCCTGGGTCCTGGTCTCCACCTCCCCCAGGAGACAGATGCGGCCTTGGGTAGGCTCTCATAGTGGCGTGGGCACACCCTCAGCCCTTCGGGGACCAAGTCCATGTGCCACAATGACCTATGCAGTCTGTGAACTTAGCTCTTCTCCTTTCTGACTCAGACTGTGGCATAGGAACAAAACAGAGCAGTATCATTAGTTTTCTTTTTCTTCCTTTTTTCTTTTGGTTTTGTTGTTTATATAAGCATATATTTAGAACTATGAAAAACATATTTACTTCTCTTTTTACTCCCCAGTTAACTGAGGTTTTACAGATTTCTGCTGCAATTTAAATCCTATGTGCTTGAATGTTGGGAATACACTCCACAGCTTGGTAGAACGAGGGAAGCAAAGCGGGAACTGAACATGGGAACATTTCTGTGCCTTCCAGCATCTTGTACAGCAACCCCTGACTCATGTCTTTTTATGCCCAAAATACAGGCTCTAGTAGCAACTGAATCTGCCACTGACAAAATCAGTTTCCTGCATTTATTTCAAACAACCTCACTTCCCTTCAACAAACTAAGCACATTGTATAAGGTTTCTCATGCCCAAACTTGAAAAATAATTTCCACTAGACAAGAGGCTGCCACCCATCCTGAAATCATGATGTGATTCTAAGTAAATACATAGTCTGATCCATACTGTGACAGCCACAAGCTGAGAGAGGCAGAGATGGCTAGGGCAGATAGAAACACCTCAGAATTGTCAAACAGCAGCAGCCACAAGCAGGGATGAGAGCTGCTGAACCCTCCCATTTGGGAGATGGAATCCTGTAGTGGGTTTTGTCCAGGGTTTGCAGAGGCAGCTCCATAAATCTAGGTTGTTGCCTAGATATCCCTTCCTGCAGTATAATACAAATAGTAAGTTGTATACATGCAGCATTTATTTGGAGTCTTTTTTGCAGGTATAAAACCTGCATGCACATGATTTCATGCTTTGCAGACCCACCATTGGGCACTGTTTCCATGTCCTGTAAAGGGTCAGTTTATTTATACAATATGCAGAGCACAGTTCTCAACCTTGTTTTTCCCAGACTTGAGCATTTTTGATCCTTTCTTCCAGGGAAGCTAAATTATTTATTTTGAGCAAAGCTTCAAGTGTGTTGCCATGCTTCTGTGTGACATCCTTGCTGCCAGACCTGAAGAAGGGAGTGAGTCAGACCAGCTGGAGGTTTAGCCCCAGAGGGACATGGTTTGCTCACCTGTGTCAGGCAGGGCTGCCCATCACCTAAGTGGTCACCCTGGCCTCCAGGTGTCCTTGCCTGGTGCTGCCCCTGGTGTTGGGGAGTGCTGGATTGAAGTGGAGACTCCCAGTGCCCTGCCTGGTCATGGGAAAGCCTTTCTATGGCACTAGTTTGTCCTCCTTGGGCCTGCACCTCTGTGGCCCTGCGGCCAGGGCAGGGTCCCTCCAGCAGCCATCCACAGCATCTCCAGACAGCTTTACTACTTCCACCTCACCTTGTAATCTTTCCTCAGAGAAGGCTGGCACAGTTCTAGGTCACCCAGCACACTTCTTTGTACAGTTGCTAAGGATATGCCTAGAGCCATCAGTGCATGGCTCCACCACTGATTGAAGCCTGGGGTTCTGTCTCTTTGCAGGAGGATAAGAGAGACAGTCTCTCCTCTTATGTCAACTCCATTACCTCAGTGACTGTGTATTCAGCTTAAGTCCTCACTGTATCTATAGTGAAGGATTTTTCATGAGGGGATACAACAGCATGAGCTTTCATATCTATGCAGCAGCTGAGTGGTACAGGATGTCCCGCCTTTCCTACAGAACTAGCAAATGTATCCTGAGCTAATATGTAAATACTTTTAATAAATTTTACATGGCTGTATTATACGTATCTATGGTGGATCCTTTTTTTCAGAAACTCTTCTCACCCGATAGTTGTTTGATTATCTGGGTTGTTTTTATCTGCGGAAGAAAAGCAGAGTCCTAGTGGCCCTGGTCCAGATCCTGTGACCCCCCTCTCCCACAGATGAGCCCTGGTCCTCTTCCAACCCAGCCTGGTACTCTGTGCTGCCTCCCTGCCTTCCCCCACACCCTGCAAAGATGGATAACAAAAGGGAAAACAGATAGAGGAGACATCAGGTTTTTGTCCTGAGTCCTGCCTTTAAGCAAGGGACAGAGCCTGAGAGCAGATTCTGCCACAGTGGCATCTCCACTGAGTCTGCACATTCATTAACTGAATTGTTACTGCAGCAGTCACAGCAAAGCCTCTTGGATCCTGATACACAGCAACTCTGGGAGAACAGAGTTTATCACTTGTATCAGATAAGTCAGGACTGACCTGCCTTCTATCTCACATGTGTGTTGATGTATTTTGCAAATGTATGTAATCACTGGATACCATTTGGCCTCTCTGGCTTCTGTCACCAAGCATAATCATTCTTAGATTATTACACAGTATTTTCCTATGCACAGGATTGTATGCACAGAATCCTAAGATAGTCAGATGTGTTACTCTTAAATTAACTACCGAAATTATTTGTGAAGAGAATGTACCACTAGCAAGGTAGAAGGAGTCTCCTTCCTGCACTTCCTCACCAATACCAGTGTGTTATGACCTAAAAGATAAAGTCTGCTATTCAGTGCTCTTCAAAAGATAATCACTGATATCTCCTTGTGGGATGAACATTCACTCACCTGATTACTGATAATAATAAGAGACATGTGGAGACTGGAAGTGTCCATCTGACTTCCAAGGACATGTTGAAGTGAAAAAGGGGGAGGGGTGGCAGGAGACATACACCAGCACCTCCCCTCACCAGGACAGGGGATCTTCATGGGTGCATCATCAGTAGCCCATCAGCAGTAGCCAGGGAAGCAGTCTTGAAAATAAAGAAAGATGGCTTGTGTTAGTCAGGGTTCTCCTGAGAGACAGAGCCCATAGCTTCCAATAGACATAGACACAGAGAGGTGTAGATAGAGATTTAGATGATACAGATAGATACAGATATAGATATAGATGATATTGATGATGTAGATATAGATATAGGTGGAGATATAGATATAAACTGACGCAGGAGGATCATAGCAAGTCTGAGGGCAGCCTCAGCTACACAGTCAGTTGAAAGGCAGCCTGAACCCTATCCCAGAGAAAAGAAAAAAAAATGATTCGTGGGATGGCCTTTCCCGACCCCTTCCTCATGTTATAATCAAGTGTAAAATCTCGGCCTGTCAGCCTGACAGTCTTGGCTTGACCTTGCCCGCTGCTCTCCTGCAGTGTGTCAGTAGACTTAATTTTTCTGAGTGTTTTGACCATGGGTGCATTCTTTACACCACCTGCGGCTTCTTGCCTCCTATGCCTCACTCAGAACTTTGTGGCCTCAAAGGGAAGGACTTTATTTTTAAAGGTGACCAATACTCACCTGCGTGCAGGGGCCATGTTTCCCCCTCCGTTCTTCCACTGATGGGCACTAAAGTGGCTCCCTGTCGTGGCTGTGGAACTTGAAATCAATGTTATTATCACACTTGTGTGTTCAGAATGCCCCCCACATTTTTTGTGTGTCTTCTGGTTTTGCTGTGTGTTTTGTTTAGACTCTGTGGGAAAGTTCATTAACCACTTCCTTGATGGTGTCTCGGCTCCATGCCTTAGAAACCCTGTTTCCACGCTGAAAGGATGGAATGAAAATTACCTGCAAGTGTTTTGTAGGCATCTTTCATGATTCACAACTGCATTCTTGGAACCTTTCAGGGTTTTTCAAGTCCCAAGGGCTTGTTGCTGCTCTGGAGGCTACACAGCAGCCAGCTTCTCCAGGCAGTTTCCTGAGTCCCTTTCCAAGCTTAATCCCCTTTCTTGCAGCTGTCCCTAGAAATGGTCACAGACACTCCTGGGAAACTTGTCTAAATCCCCTTCTGCAGCTTGGTTGCACCATGCAGGCCCGTGTTGGTCAGGGGCTCTGACGCAGACACCTCTGGGTGGCATCCAAGGTGCTCCACTGCTCAGGGATGAGAAACCCAAAGCAATCTGGACAGAGAGACCCGCTGGAAGCCCAGGCCCCTGCAGCTACCTAGACAGCAGGAAGAGGGGCTAGGTCCTCAGGTTCAAGCTTGTTGCCTAGTGCCACCTGGCACGCGCCTTGGTGCTGTCCTGGATGATTACCAGATTGGCTGGACAGGGAGCTGCAGAATTTGGAGGTCAGAATTGAGGTTTAGCAGCAGGTTACAGTTCCTGAGAATTTCAGCAACCATATTGTTATGCAATCGTATAATTGGTGCTGTTCAACACTCTTAACATTGTCACCGTTATTTGGAGTTCGTGGGGACACATCCAGTTACCTGTGGCTTCTGTGAGGCCAGATCTCTGATTCCTAGAGAAGCGGTCTTGGGATGGGAGCTGGTGTCCGCGCAACAAGCACACTGACCTGGCCCCACGCAGGATATGAAAAAACCCAGGTAACTGAAAGTCTGACCGCAGGCCACACAAGGATCACCTTCCTTTGACTCCTTGTTCTTGACTCCCACAAATCACTCTAGAAAATACTTCTGGCAGTTTCTAAAATACGAGCTGCATTTAGGCTGAGTCTGATCTAATGCGCATCTATAAAATTTTTAAGTGCTAGTGGAGATTGAACCTAAGGCTTTGCACTGGGGTCCACACCAGCCCTGTTTTAATTTTAAGAGTTCCAACAGGATCTCACTGAGCCCAGCCTGTCTCCCCAGGCTGGGCTCGCACTTGCGGTCCTTCAGCCTCAGCCTCCCAAAATTCTCAGATCACAGTGTATTCCACAGGAAATGACTTAGGCCATTTTCCAAAAGTTTATAAAATTCATTTCAGAATTTATTTATTTGCAATGGTGGGAATAGGACCCAGGGCCTCACACGTGTGAGGGACACTCTCTAGGTCTGAAATACATCCCCAGCTGTAGATCTAATCGTTGGTCTCATCTTTTCTTTTAACTCTGTGTGGTTTCTTCACATTTGGGCTCTTTTCTTTCTTAATATAGATATTCCTATGGCTCTGTTCCATTATCTATCGGTGCACAGAGGTTCAAAAATGTGTTATTTTCACTTTTCCTGTGTAACAAATGACCTCAAGTATGGCAGGAATCATTTAAGTTCCCTCTCTACTGGTAGCATGTCGATTTTGTTATGTTCTGAGGACTTTTAAAATTTTTTCTTCTTCCTTTCGTTCTTTGTCTATCTCCCAGTCACTCCATCTGTCTGTCTCTTTTTGTCTCGCTGTTTCTGTCTCTCTATCTCAGTCTTGCTGTCTCTGAATTTAGAGGTCAGAACATATGCCCCTCATTTAGGAATTTGTCTCTGAGTGCTGAATGTCACAGCTGTTGCCCCCAGATTTAGGTAATGTTATGATTTAAATAGGATGTGCCCCCAAAGTCTCATGTATTGGGAGATTTATCCTCACTGCAGCAGAGGGCAGAGGTGGGCCTAGAGAGCTGATAGAATCATGAGAGCGCTCATCTCCTGCAGGGGCTGATCCACAGAGGACATAGCAGAATGGGCTGTTGGGAAGGGAACCTGGCTGGAAGGAGGAAGTCACTGGGCTGTGAGTGTGAAGGTGCATCTCTGCTTGGACTTTTTCCCTTTCTATCTTCATCCATGCTGTGCTGGCTGAATAGTTTTTCCCCTACTACAGCCTTCTCTAAAGATGTTTCTACCCTGGAGCAAGATGGTCATGGTCTGAAATATGTGGAACCTTTTCTCCTTTAGTTGTGTGTGTCAGGTATTTTAACAGAGCAAGAGAAAAGTGACCAATTCATGCAACTTCAAAGAACCATAGCTGTTTATTTCTTCAGGATGTTAGCGCTCCAGTCATCTTTCTCCTGAAAATTCCCAGTGTACTGATCCTACAATAGCTCTAGGAAGTCTTGCAGGAGACATAGATACCATAACCAAAATTACAGATCAGTTTACTTTCAGAAAACAGAAGCAGCCCTTAAATGCAGGCATAAAGGCCTTCAATGAGAGTATCCCTGAAGAGGTGAGATCAACATTATAGAACACAAACTTCTACTCATTTATCTGAATTCACTAAAGAGAAAAATTTATAATGGTATTGCTACAGGGAAAAGAAACTCCTCATCTACTATGTCTGGTATGAGTTTGTGCTCTCTAAAATTAAAGCATAACTTTAGGAACAACAGAATTTAACAGTAGAACATATTTATTGGGAGAAAGAAAGCTATCTGAGTGAGAGAAAGCATCCTGAGTGGATTGCCAAAGACTGTCTTTTCTAGGGACTTTTATAGAGTAAAATCATTTGGTGAGATGGATTTAAGGTGGGAATACTCAGAACTCACAATGCAGATGTGCACAATAAGTGTGTGGTCATAAGTTCGATCCCTGGTACCGAGAAAAATGAGGAAGACAAAAAAAAATGGGAGCCAATAAGATTAATAGTTTGAGTATGTCGATTAAATTGGGATCAAATGGGGAAGGGAGTCACATAGAAAGCAGGCATTCTTATGCAGTAGTGACCCTTCACTTAGTGGGTTCAGAAGGTGACTCATGACTTCACCAAGATGATGGGAATTATTTAGAATATCAGGCTTAGGATAGGGATACATTTATTTGAATGGTGACTGCTGACTTCCTCAGAGTGCTAGGGAAGGATTTTGAATCAATCCTTACAATATGAATACATTTGCTTAATCTTTTATCCTGAAGTCTGACTCCTAGTAGCAAGTGACTGTCTTCCCCATTGTTGCCAGGTATCTGGACTTCTGCATGGGCTCCTTGGAGGACCTATCCCTGTCTTGCTGTCAACATTATTTGACTAACTCAGCTCAGTACTGTTTGGAAAATTGAATACAAACGTCTTGTGATCTGGGTGAATGATCTGGGGATGAGAGTGTGCAATGTATTTACTATTTTTGTCCCCTGATTGACATGTTTTGAAATTTAGATTTACTTTTTCTTTTTATCCTTGAAATCAAATGGATTTGGAAATAGAAAGCCTGAGGTAAATCTCTTTGGTACAAGCCCTCCTCTGTGGATATCAGGACTGAAGAAGACAGCCAGCTCCAGAACTGTGCACTAAATCAATTATTTGGGATCTACTCTTGCAGGGAAGGGTTCCTTTCCCTGTTTATTCTTGACTCAGAAGGAGTGCAGTAGAACAAGACTCAATCACTGATGAAGAGGTGGGCTATATGAACTGTCCAACCAGGTGGGCCACGACAGGTTGTCTCTTAGGTCTTTCCTGTATCAGGGCATTATTGACCTGTTGTGGGCACAGTACTGGATGTTGAAACCACTCATTCAGTGATTTCAAGGTCATGTGGTCATGACATTAGGAAAGAACCTTGGAGATCTTTGAGCCACAGAATGGTAACGTTGTGGATGGGAGCACAGAAATAGGGTGCAAATGGGCTAAACCAGTTACAAGTGGTTAGAAGCAATTCCAGTGTCTCGATCCTCAGGTATTTAGTTAGCTTCAGCTCCTGAGGTCCTCCAGCATTGGTTGTGGGTCATCCATTGTGCATTTTGCCTCTTTCTGGTGGCAAGAATGACTCTGTCTTCACTTTGACAGCAGCAGATTCCAGTATCATCTTTGAAATTCTCTGCTGCCTTGGAACCTCCACAAGCTCAGCCAGGGAAGGAGCTTGGGGACACCCTGACTCTGATGCATTTTGTAGCTGCTACAAAGGTACTGAGGAAGGTCTCTGCCCTCATTGCTGTGAGAAGCAGACCTGCAGGGTCTGATGTTCATAAATGTCTGTGATACAGGGCCTTATAGCCACAATTGTTCTCCTTAAACTTGTGATTTGTTGTATTTAGAGTGATCTCCTAAATTTATAGTATGTTCTTTTATTTCCACCCTAATGATAGGTGTTGGCAAAGGTACTGAGTATTTGAAGATGTGTAGTGATGTGCCTCAGTGGAGGAAGGCTTCTCAAACACCTGAGAACTCCTGTGCATATCAGAGAACAATGCAAAAGAATTTTGAACATAATTATTTAGGTGACACCTCTGCTCACAGACTGTTTGTGAGAACAGCCATGGATTTTTGAATTTGAGAAAAATGAAGCATATATGAAAGTGTTATCAAGGGCAGGGTAAAATGTGCTTGGTAAGGACAAATTCAAGAATCATCTGCCTGTTAAACTCTCATTGACAAATGCCAAAATTTATGCATTTGCATGGACCCATACGCATGATATCCTTCTGAATGGAAAGGAATAGGGGTGTCATCTCTGAATTAACAGCTGATTGAACAGCTTGGCTGATAATATACATTGTTTATCTATAGAAATTTTCTGCAATGGATTTTACTAAGTGGAGTAAAATAGAATCCCTGAATAGAAGTTGTGCTGCAGGGATATCCATTGTTAGGCATGAAGGGTTTTCTGTGTAGTGTGGATCAGAGGAGAATGGAAAGGTTGTGCAAGTGATTGGCATGATACTAGGTGCCAACAGCAGGATTTACAAGTGAGAAGATCTTCACTGAAAATCAAGTAGTTCTTAGGGTAAGCATGAAGTTAAATTTGGCTTCTGATTTCTTACTTGAGATGAATAACACCAACTCTGTCAATATTCAGTATTCCACATACCTGTTAACCCATGAATTATGTGTTCCATACTTGAGATCTAATTTTGATTTTCTCTAATTATGTGGCAGTGTCATAATGCAGGAATTTGAATCTTTTTTTTTTTTTTTTTTTTTTTTTTTTTGTACCAGGGATTGATCTCATTAGCTCATGTTTGCCAGACAGGTGTTTAAGGCCACTGAGAGTAATACCCAAATATGAGTGTGTTTTCTGTATATTATGGAAAGTATATACAACATTCTTCCTCAGAATGTCTTGAATGTTCTTGGCATGTTACTATACTGTATGGATATAAGTTTTAAAACAAACCAATGGTGTTTTATGCAGTCAATTTTCAAGTTTCATTTTTGTGGGGTTTTTCAGTCAAGGATTTTCTCTCTATTTCAGACAGCTCTGTAACTGAGGCTGGCCTCTAACTCAAGGCAGTTCTCTTGCATCAGTGTCCCAAGATATATTTCTTATTTCTGAGTGAAAGATGATCACTTCGTGACACTGAGCTATAATTTGCAATTTGTGCCTTGTTTCATTGTTTATACATTGTTTACACAGTTTTCCATTGTCATTTGAGTAATTATTTATGTACCATATTTGATGTTATTTATGTTTTGTTATATGAAACTAAATTCAAATTTCAAAATGCTGCTTAAGTATATTAAGAACAAAGAACTCAGTGACCTAAATGAGATTTGAAGAGATATCATCTGTAGTCTATCAAAGTGATCCATGAGACATTTGTCTACCCCTTTGCTTTGTGGATGCTGGTCCTGCAGGATCCCACTGTGATCTCTGCTTTAGAGACAGTAGGGACACAGGGACCATTGCAGTGACTCAGCACAAAAATCAGTGCTCCCATTTGGCTGTGAGTTGCAATCTAGCATCCAAATTGCTTTTTTCAAAAAATGTGTCTATACATAAAATTAATCACCAAGACATGGAATTAAGCTTTAAAAAATTCAGTCTCCATTCAGCTGTGATGTTTGGTTCTACTTTGTTTATTTTAGATTTGTTTTATTGAGACAGAATTTCACTATGTATGTCACTGGATTTGAAACCTGTATGGTGCCTACAATTTCCTTGACTTCACAACAGTCCTCCTCTCTCAGCCTCTTGAGTCCTGGGATTATAAATATGCACCAACTCTGCTTTTGATTCAGATTTTTATGAGAGAATTTAAGATATCCCAGGCCATGAGTCTCAATCTTCCTTTGAGAAATATATGTATGAATTTTTTGGATCATACATTTATCACTTGGCCACTCAGCAGTTATCCCCTAACATCCCTTGGGAAGCACATTTGTTTATGTACTGACTATAGTGACCATCACCGGGGCAGTTGTCATTTTAACCAGTTGATTGAACACATTACAATAGTCACTTTTATATTTGTTGTTGTTTTAGAAAAACTAACAAATATATGCAATGTTTAATTATCTTTTATTTAAATAATTGCACTGGTAAGGACTTACGTATAAAGCCTTAGGCTAAGTGTGATTCCTTTAGTCCCAGCATCTACAGAGGATGAGATGGAACAATCATGGCTTTGAGGCTGACTTTGGAAGGCAATTTTGCTGGATGATTTAGCAGAATGTGTGGTAGTTGTTTTTATACCTGCATTTGAAGTTTAAGGAAACAGGTAAGTTTAGGTCAAGAATATAAATGTTGAATAGGATAGCTGAATCATGAAAATCATGATTTCTATTTTTTTGGCCCAGGAAATGTGCGTTTCATGTTAATTTGTGTGGCAGTCTTAAATATGCCTGTATTAGAGTAAAACATAGTGAAACATGAATGAGGCAGATATTCTAAGTTCTGAAAGTAGAGGCATTATCCAAACTTTTTTACTCAATGCAATTGCTGGTGCTTTTTATAGAAAAAAGATAGGCAACAAAACACAAAAAATGATTATATAATAATTTAATACTTGTACACAAGTGAAGAAGCCAAAAAACAAACAAACAAAAAGTCAAACAAAAAAGGATGAAGAAACAATCTACACGATAGTAGAAGATTGCATGTTACTCCCTGACAGCTAACATGTAAATCCAATAGAAATATGAAATGCATACACACTTTTCAGAACAGGTAAAAATTGTCAAGAAATACCTGAAGAACTATTGAGCATTTATGCACAATAGAGAAATGCAGATCAGTACACCATCTCATTGCAGAGACAAATCACCGCAAGAGAAAAAGAACACTCATGAGATGTCAGGGGAAAAGAAAGTATTTAACCTTGTTGGTGGAAATGTAGGCAAGTGCTTCAAACACTACTGAAGTAAGTGTTCACAGTATTCAAATGATTAAACATAGGAAATCCACTAAGTGCAGTGCTTCCTTTAATGGGTCTCATACTTAAAGATCTAAGGACCCATTGCAGTGATTCTTGCATATTCTTGTTTACTGCAGCAATAGTCACTTTTCTGTGGAGAGCAGCATCAAGCACTGCTCCATCACCACCAAATGCCAATGATGAACAACAAATACTCATCAGTGTACTCTGTTTAGTAAATGATATGGTATTTTATTATGATTTGAGCTCTAAGTTAGGTTTTCATATTGTGATAAGCATGATAGTCATGCTAATGTAACAAGGTCATCACTATTACACTCTTGTGTTAATTAGATTTGAACTGTTTTTCTTTTGGTGGCAACATCTTGCTATGAAGTTCAGGTTGGATTTTAGATCACTTTATAACCCAGAGTGGTCTCAAACAATTCTTCTGAATCAGCCTCTCAAGAACTTGGTTACAAACCCATGCCATCAGGCCCGTTTAGATTTGGTATGTTAACTTCATATTCAGTATTTTTTTTTAATTTCAACTGTTTTGGTTGTTAAAGTATTTCCACATTTTACCTCCAGCATCTATAACCACTGTGACCTTATTGAGGTGGTGATGTACATACCACCATCCTCATGACATCCTCTAATGTGTCCAGTGCTGTCAGTGTACTGCAGTAAGACTTATTGTACAAATGTATATAACTGTTTGTTTTTCTGCTTTCCTTCAAAAAGATTTTACAATTGCCTTATATAATCAAAAACCTTGTCTACAGTTTGATGCACATGCCCACAGTTAAGTAGAGTGCAGCACACACACACAGGAAAGAGACCACATAGTTCCTGTGAGAGGTTTGTCAAGGCACATGAGAAGACAACTCTGTGGAGGTATGTGTTCCTGATTATTACATTTGAATTTGCCTCAGGTTTTCTCACTGTTGTTTGTGGGAGGTGTACCAGATGACTACTTTAAGATATGGAGTTATAAAGCATTCTTTTTTTTTTTTTTGTACAGAGGATCAAACTCATGACCTTGATCTTGCTAAGCAGATGTGTATACCACTGAGATCAATCCTCGGCACTTACAAAGTCTGTTTTGGAATTTAAGTATCTGAAGAACTGCGTTGGTGGTGTGGCCCAATTAGTAATGTCAACTTGGATCACCCAGTGAACTGAGGCACCATTGTTTTGGGCATAGAGCATCCATTGAAGGATTGTTGCAAACACCATCAAAGGAGAAATGGAGGGGAAGGTGATGGGCTGTTGATTCTCATGGAGAAGCTGGTATCACAGTTTTCCAGATATGAACACAGACATCATCATCATCAGAGGAGGAGGAGTAGCTCAGGACCTCATTAGTACTGTGTATGGCTACTGTTTTCTTTTGCAGATCTCTGGCCCTCATCCTGAGCTTTTTGTCTTGGCTCCTGTATTGATCACTCAGCCTGGTGGCACACATGCTGTGCCCAAGTGCACTGACTTTGTAGGTTCCAACAATGAACTTTGACTCTTCCTCATACCCAACTTTGATAGAGACTTGTATGAGACACCGGGAGTGCCTCTAGGTCTCCAAGTAAACTTGTGTTGGTCCTTGCCATGGGATCTAAGTGTTCAGCAGGACTTAAGAAGTATATTGTCATAGGATTCAGATTGTCTGGAGGATTCTTTAGGATCTAGTATGTGGACAGATCTACACCTCTCTAAATATGACTTTTGGGGAGTGAATATTTTAATATAATCTTATCAATTAAATCTCTTTCCTTGCAAACCCTGACTACAATAGATGTGAAAGGGTAAGAGGTGCCATTTGTCGGACATGACAAAGTTCTTTAGTTAGCTAATGTTCCATGACACTTCTCTCATGTGGAGAAGCCCAGCTATATCAATAGCTTGGCTTTGAAGACTGTTGATAGATTGTCTACAGATATTAAGGCATTACATTCTGTGTTGCATGATCAAGAAGCACATGGGTTAGGAACCTCCATGGTGCTTCCTGTCACCTGAACCTAGCCTTGTAGCCTATGCTGTCTGGCCTCTGTGTACCTGAATTGCCAATAAAGGAGGCAATCACAGATGCAGTTATTTTATATTGACAAATAATTTGCAAGTCTATTGGCATGTTATTTCCTGCTGTTGCATCTTTCACTTTCATGACAAAGAACATCTAAAGAAATTTATGACCATCAAGCCAACCCTGCAAAGAATACTGAAAGATGGCATAGGTACTCATAGAATAAAACTACTAAGCAAGGCAGACATTTAACCAGAATGGAAAGATAACATGTCAACAGTAAACTAATATATAACAGTTATAAAAATTAATGTTAATGAGCTCAATTCACCAATTAAAAGAAACAGACTGGTAGAATGGATCAAGAAACAATGTCCAATCACATGCTGTCTACAAGGAACCCATCTAACCCAAAATAAAACTCACAGACTAAAAGTCGAAGGATGGAAAACAATACATCATGCAACATGAAGTAAAAAAAAAACAAAAACAAAAAAAACCCACAAAAAAACAAGGGTAGTTATTTTGTTTGCATACAATGTGAAATTCAAACCAGGAATGATTCTAAGACATAAAGAATGTCACTACATACTGGTTAGAAGAAAACTTCAAGAGGAAGAGATAACTATCTCAAATATATATGCACCAAATTCCAGAACACAAAGTTATCCAAATCAAGTATATATTGAAATGAAAAATCAAATAAGCAATAACACAATTTTATCAGGAGAAATTAACACACCATGGACACCAAGAGACAGATCAACCAGACAAAAATCAGCAAAGAAATAACAGAACTTAATCACACCTGTAAACTAATGGACCTGACGGACATTCACAGAGTGTTCCACACAACAAAATCAGAATATATATTCTTCTCAGCATTAGGTAGGATATTCTCTAAGGCCCATATACTAGGCCACAGAACATTTTTAAATAAATGCAAAATGGTTTAAATTATCTCATGCATGTTATAGGATCATAGAACCATGAATCTAGTAACTAATGATAAAAGGAACTGCAAAAATCACACAAACACATGGAAATTAAATGACACAGTCTTGAGCAATCTGAGGGTCACAGGGGAAATTAAAGAACAAATTAAATGATACCAAAAAGCAAACAAAAATACATACAATTTACTGGAATTTGTAGGATGCAATAAAGCAGCCCTCAGAGGAAAATTTATTGCACTGACTTCCCACATCAGGAAAATAGAATGAATACAAAGAAAGAACCTGATGCTACACCTCAATATCTAGAAAGACAAGAGCAAATGAAGCTCAAAGTCAAAAGAGGGGAGGGAATTATAAAAATCAGAGCAGAAATTAATGCAATAGAGACTAAGAACACAATCCAAAGTATCAATGAATGAAAGAGTTGGTTCTGTGAAAGAATAAATAAAATTGATAAGCACCTAACCTACCCTATTTTTAAAAGGGAAGAGAAAGCTCAAATTCATGAAATAAGGAATGCAAATGACAAAATCACGACAGATTTTTGGGAAA
This sequence comes from Cavia porcellus, assembly GCF_034190915.1. Lineage (NCBI taxonomy): Eukaryota > Metazoa > Chordata > Mammalia > Rodentia > Caviidae > Cavia > Cavia porcellus. The sequence continues at coordinate 10,730,401 of NW_026947515.1, forward strand.
TTCAGAAGATTATCAACACCTATTTTAAAATAATCTACTTTCTTTGGTTTAATAACACAGAAGAAATGGACAGATGGATAGAAACATATGAATTACCAAAGCTCAATAAAGAAGATGTAAAACTATTGAATAACTCAGTCTCTATTAATGAAATTGATAATATAATAATTCTTCTTACATACAAATAAGAGCCCAGGCCCAGATGGATTCACTGTGGAATTCTTCAAGAAATACAAAGAAATTTAATGCCAGCACTCCTCAAACACTTCAGTGAAATCAAAAGGAAAGCAATGCTTCCTTAGTCATTCCTGGAAGAAATATTATTATAGTTGCAAAACCTGAGAAAACACAACTAAAAAAGAGAACTACAGGCCAATCTCCCTAATGAGCTCAGATACAAAAATCCTCAATAAAATATTGGCAAACAGGAAGCAGCAAATCATCAGGATGATACACCACAACCAAGTGTGATTCATCCCAGGCATGCAATGAATTTTCACCATATGTAAATCAATCAATGGAATCTACCATATCAATAAAACCAAAGGTAAGAATCACGTGAGCATTTCTATTGATGTAGAAGAAGCCTTTCATAAGGTACATCTTCCATTCATGAAAAGAACCTTACAGAAAATTGGAATAGATGATCTTTACCTAAATATGATAAAGGTCATCTATGACAAACCAATGGCCAGCATCATATTAAATGGTCAAAAGATTAAGGCCTTTACCTTAAAATAAGGCAAAAGACAAGGATGTCCCTCATCACTGTTCCTATTCAAAATAGTACTGGAAATACTAGCCAGAGCAATGAGATAACAGACAGAAATTAAAGGGGTAAAGATAGGAAGGGAGGAAGTTAAATTATTATTATTATTTGCAGATGACATGATACTCTATGTAGAAGACCCTCAAAATTTCATTGGAATTCTCCTAGATACAATAAATTCACCGAAGAAGCTGGATACAAAGTCAAAACTCAAAAATCAATAGCATTCCTATACGCTAACAACAAAATCATTGAGAGAGAAATAGAAGCCACACCCTTCACACTACCACCCCCAAAAATGAAATACTTCGGAATTAATCTCTCAAAAGAAGTAAAAAATATCTATATAAGGAAAATTATAATATCCTGAAAAAGAAATTGGAGAGAATCTCAGAAAATGTAAAGACATCACTTGTTCATGCATAGGAAGACTAAATATTGTGAAAATGCCCTTTCCCTCAAAACTGTTATACAGGTTCACTGCAATCCCAATGAATATAGCATCAACATACCTCATAGATCTAGAGAAATCACTCATAAAATTAATCTGCAACCAGAAGAGACCTAGAATAGCAAGACAATTCTAAGCAGCAAAGGAAAGGCAAGAGGCATCACAATCCCTGAGTCGAACTTATACTACTAAGCAATTATAATAAAATCAACATGGTATTGAAATAAAAACAGATCTAAAGATCAGTGGAATAAATTAGAAGATACGACCACAACTACAAACAAACTCAACCATCTTATCTTTGATAAAGTGGCCAAACATGTTCACTGGAAGAACCACAGTCTCTTTAATGAATTGTGCTTGAAAAACTGGCTCACTATAGGCCAAAAACTAAATCTAGATTGATGCCTATCAAGATGTACTAAACTAAAATGTAATTGAATTAAAGATATGAATATTATAACAGAAACACTAAATCTGTTGGAAGATAAATAGGGTACAATTCTTGAAGACATAGGAGTAGGTAGAGAATTCATGAACAGGAATCAAACCACATGGGAAATACTTCCCAGAATCAATAACTGGGATCACATCTTATTAAAAAGTTTGTGCATGTCAAAAGAAATCTCCAGCATAGTGAAAAAAAAAACAGAAACTGGGAAAAAAAATCTTAGTGAACCATTCCTAAGACAAAGGATTTCTGTCTAAAACATATAAAAAATTTAAAAAATATCAGACCCCCAAAATTCAAAATTCTAATCCAAAAATAGCATTTGAGATGAATGCATAATTCTCAGATGAAGAAATACAAATGGCAAATAAGTATATGAAAAAAATGTTCCTCATCATTACTCATTAGAGAAATTCAAATTAAAACCACACTGAGATTCCATCTCACTCCAGAAAGAATGGCCAGGATCCAGAAAACTACAAACAACAAATGCTGGAGAGGCTGTGGGGAAAATGGAACTCTCCTGCACTGTTCTTGGGAGTTTAGACTGGTGAAACCATTATGGAGGTCAGTATGGAGATTTCTCAAAGAGATGGGATAGGAAGTCCCACTTGATCCAGCTATTCCACTTCTAGGTATATTCCCAGAAGAAATGAAAGCATCATACCTCAGTGATATATGTGTATCCATTTTTATAGCAGCACAATTTGTAATAGCTGGATCTTGGAAACAGCCTAAGTGTCCGTAAACTGAGGAATGGATAAAAATCTGTGGTATTTTAATTCAATGAAGTACTACTCAGCTATAAAAAATGATCATATTGAGATATTTATAAATAAATGGATGCAACTTGAAACCTTACTCATACGTGAAATAAATCAAACTCACATGTATAAATACTGTATACTCTCCCTAGTGTAAGAGCCAGTTAAGAGTACACAAGAGTTTATGGTAATCATGATTCCCCATTACCTTGCTTTGGAGACTTATAATGTTCCCATTCATTAGTTGGAATGGTTTTATCCTGGGTTGTTTGATTTTATTATCTGTGATGGTATGAGCAGCTACTTTTAAGAAAACAAGACATTATAATAGCCACTGCTAATTTAATATCATCTTGCTTTGAAGTGCTGCCATGCTTTTGTTCTTCTGTTTCCATTGGTTACATCATGTTTTATCTTATTGGATTTTATTATGTGTGATAGTATAAACAAATCTTTTATGAATAATGAGATAATATGATAACAATTTTCCATTTTCTGTTATTTGGTTTTGAATGTCCTGTAATTATTTTATTCTCTCTAGTGGTTTTATAGTATTTTATTATGTTTGATACTATTGTATATGAAAGTATACTCAACTATTTCAAGGAAAGAGAAATTATCGCAGCTACTGATGCATTGGGTTGTCTTGTGGTGAAATACTGTGTTGCTTAAAATTGTTCTGTTCTGAAAAAATATAATTTGCAAGTCTCCCAATCTTTTACTGATTTTGCTGATGTGAAAAAAATGTAGGATGCACAATCTGAGTCCCCAATAATCAATTATTACAACTCTATAGACCTATCTGAACTCATTAAATTCAACTATAGGCTCCTACTATTCCATCCAGAATTGGCCTTGAACCTAAGTGGTTCTGCAACATTTTACTAGACTTCTACAAGCACAAGAGGGATAAGAGCCTCCCTTCTTTTTAGTTTACATTTACACAGTATGTAACAATGCCATGTCTCTATGGTCAGCAGACCCTCATGTCTTTGCTTCAAATTACTGTTTCTGCCATCAATACTATATTAACATTGTCTCATTAACCTATTTGTGCTATTCAAACAACTCTAGGTAAAATGCAATTTTATTCTTCAGTTGAGCTAATGAGTTTCACACTGCCTTTTCTCATTTTCTTACAGCATCTTGCACTTTTAATTTTTCCTTATTATCACCACTATGAGTTTCATACTCACTTGGTCTAAAAATATTATGCATGCTGAGAAACAGTATTGATGAAAAAAAAGTGTTAGTCTGTCCTCAGCATCTCATGGCTCAGACTGACAAATTCTCTTCTGTTGAGCATGGTGACTAAGCATAAATGGGGTGAGATAGGGCAAATGTCTATCAGTATTTAGTAAAATTGAAAGGCCATGTCTGGAGTGAGAGAAAGTGTCAGTGATGAATGAGACCTGAGTGATGTGCATTTGTGATTGATATAATTATATGCAAAAATGTTGGAGCCATTGAAACTGAATATACATGCAAGCCTGTGGCATGGCCTGGGCATGATTGAACTGAGAATGAGGAGACATCACAGGGGGCAAGATAGGGCAAAATAGTTTTCCTAAATTAGAATCATTTGTTGCTCTGAGGGATCCTTGAACCCCTACCAATATCCTGTTCAGGTTTCCTCCATTGTCCAGTAAAATCTTTTCTGGTTCTGATTAAATACTTGCTACCCAGCATCATTCAGCCAGGTGGCTAGCAGACTTATGAGCTCTGCCAAGACTTTTACTTCTCCTGCAGTCCTAAAGATTGTGTCACTTGTTTCCTTGTTTTGGGCCTCTCCCATGAATCTGTTTGAGGGGCTGTGGATCCAGGAATGGAACCCAAAATCTTGATGCCTGAACAGGGACTCTACAGTGGAGATGTCTGATGTAGAGTGTAACTTATTTTGCTGAGTTCATGGGGTGGAATATAGCCAACAAAGCATGTCTATTCCACTATTTTTGGAAAATCCTTTCATTTTCTTTGAAAACAATCCCTTGACCCATTAAATCATGGAGAATTCTGTGTCTGAAGTGCAACAGAAATATAATGCAAAGCACATTTTCTTAGGAGGCGGGCCATGTTACTTCCAAGGATAGTTTGGTGCACCTCTTGTAGGAAATTCATGATCATTCTCCTTCTTATTTTGAGGTTAGTGTGGTCATTGTGGCAGATTGGGAAAAACATATGTAAACTGCAGCATTGAGGAACCTTGAGCTCTGATCTCTGTCTTGTAAACTTGGTATCTTTGCGGGGATGCTGTGACAATTGGCAGGCAGGCACATGGAACAACACATAGTTGGCTTCCCAGTTTTCCTGGATGCCTCACTTGTGCTGCTTCTCATGTCCTCTTGCTGCTGCCTCCAAAATATGCAAACCCCGTAAAACCTCTGGGCAACTCTTCACCTCTTGGACCTCCCAGGCAAAAGATGGCACAAGAAGGTAAACAACATGGCAAATTAATTTCTTGACCTGTTTTGTATCAACAGGAAAAGAGCCCCACTTTGAAAGTTTGCAGTACTCTATTTAAAGAGTTAAAAGGTGCAGGGGGTAATCTCTGTGGCCTAAGTGGCTGCCTGACACCCACAAGGTTGTGAGTTCAATCCCATGTTCCAACAACAAAAACAAGAAAGATAAAGAGTTTAAAATGGCTGTCAAGGAATATGGATTTAAAAGTACTTTTGTAATTGGCATTACTGAGGGTATCCTTCATGATTTTGAAATGATCCTTTTGGAGTGGAAAGTCTCATTGTGTACTATTATCACTCCAGCCCAACATCAGGTGTGGCTTAAAAATGTACTGGTGCTGAGGACATGCAAGACATATATAATACGGATTGCTATATTCCTATAGGAGCTGCTGAATTATGAGGGGCAAGAGATTTTTCAGATATTTTTCAACATGTTCATTGCCACCCTCAGGCTATTATCCTCAAATTGCTTTAAAAGCTTGAAAAAGAATCCCTGAAGCAGTGGACACACAAGGTTTTTTAGTACTATTAAAAAGGAGGATACTAAATCTTGCCTTGTTTTTATAGAAGATTAAATAAAGCTATTGAATGCCAGCTGGACAACGAGGCAGAAGCCTCTATCTTGTTAAAGCAATTAACATACAAAAATGCAAACCAAGGCTACAAAAATGCATTAAAAGATGTTTCTTTGATACCTGACATTAGCTTGGAATTTCCTGGTATGTTTCAGAAGGTTCCTACTACTTTTCATGATCCTTTACATCCTTGGAGAGTTGGCCAGTTCTTTCCTCTTCACCTGCATCAAAAAAGAGGCACTTTTGTTATCCTTGGCATCATTGATGCACGCTATACAGGCATATTATTGCTTCAATTGTGATCTCTCTTACCCATTCAACTAATTTTTTTGAATCTGTAGCCCAACTAATTGTCTTGCCTTGTCTCCTCTAAAACTTGTGATGTTACTCATGGAAATCAAGCATTTGGCTCTACTGTGGTGGCTACTGCTTTTCCCCTGGGAGATGAATGCTGAAGCCTCTCTATAACTATTGACAACCTTTCCTTTTGAGGTTTGCTGCACACAGGAGATGAAGGTTTTGTTTTACTTCACTTGCCTGGAAATACTTTATTTCCCATTGTCAATGCTATTCCCTCTCAGCTCTTGAGGATGTACTGGAACACCTATAGTCCTTGGAATTGATTTAATCAATACTGTCTTACCACTTACCAAGGCTGACTTTTCCTTTTTGCTGTCCTCTGCTGTTCCCTCTGCAAGACTCAGGTCTGGGAATTTAGCTCAGTGGTATGAGTGCCTGCCTTACAAGTGCACAGTTATGAGTTTGATCCCTGGGACCAAAAAAAAAAAAAAAAAAAAATCAAGGCCTCTGCAAGTGGCTTTGGTTGTCTATGTTAGTTCCTTTTCTTTTGATATGCTCCATGATCATTGTTTGCCTCTATTTACCCTACTTCCCTTTTATCTTCAAACTTATTTGATTAGTAGTCCTTTAAATAGTGCCCTCATTTTCTTCACTAATGGAACACCCCTTCATGAAGCTGGAACATATGTTTTTATAATACTTGGAAATGCTTGTATTCATCACCACAAACCTCTTTTCAATGCAGTGAGAGCTCTGTGTTATCCTTGCTTTGCAATTTTTTTCATCCCAAGTCCTTAACTTAGTTACTGCCTCTTTATCTGTACATAATGCTATCCCACACTTATCTTCTCTTGTTATCTCTCCTTTAGCAATGTCCCTGTTTTGCATCTACAGGTTCCTCTTTGACTTCACCATGCCCCTCTTTTTCTTTTACATACGGGTAGTCATTAAGCCCTACCCGTTTTGTGATATGATAATTACTGATCAAGCACTGAATATTCAGTTGCCTCTTTTTTTGGGCCGGGTCTTTTCAACACAGTGTTTCTATATGCAGTTCAGGCTGCTCTGAAGAATAATTGTAGTCCACCCTCATTTTATAACACTAAAGAAAGCCCCGCCTTTTTTCAACAATCAGTGTGTTCCTTGCACAAATTGTTTCACATTCCAACTTCTGCAGCTAGAGCTTTCATTTACACTGATTTCCATTGCACTGCCATGCCTCACCCTTTTCCCTGTGATGCTGTCAACTCTCATGGCCTCTGCTCCAATGAACCTTGGTAAACATTCCACACACTGTTCCTTGATTTCTTTTTTACTTCTTCATGTTTCTGTTGATACATTTTCTAGTTTTATTTGTGCTTCACCACTGCATGCTGAATCTGCCCAACATGTAATTCAACATCTCTTGGCCGCATTTGCACTCATGGTTGTATCTTCTTTCCTTAAAACTCACAATGGTCCAGCCTATACCTCACAGGGTTTGCTTTCTTTTGTTCCACATGGAACATTTCTCATGTAACTTGTTTCCCCTATAATGCCACTGGCCAAGCAATCATTGAACAAGCTCATTATACCCTCAAATCTCTTCTCTTGAAACAATTAAAGAAGAATAATGCACTTCCTGTTCAAGTTCTTACTATTCTGTCGATGGTGCTATTTACTTTAAGTCACTACTCTTTCCCAACAAAGCATTCATCTTTCCCAGTTCAAATATGTTTTTACCAGAATATACCTCTGACAAAGCCTTTTGTATTATACAAAACACCCCAAGACCCTTGTGGGCAGAGGCTCTTGCCCCTGCTGATCTGGGGAAGAGGGGATGTTTCTATGTTATTGCAAAGATGTTGTGTGGATTTCTGCTTATTCTGTTTGCCCTGCATGAATGCATTGGCACCGCAGGCTCCACATCATAATTCCACCACTTTAGCTCTCCCTGATTCAAGCCTCAATTCCTTTTATACAGGATCTCAACTAGTTGGACAAAAAAATCAAATTACTGGTCAAGAAATTGGTCATTAATACATCAGTCAGTTGAATTCAAGTTGTAGACTCTAACTTTGTGAGAAGGTATTGTAATTTGGCTTCAGGATATGCTCAAGTTCACTCTGATATTATAAGATGTTTGTCAATCTGTCCATATATGAGTTGTCTGTTTGTTCAGTCAGTTTGTAAGCAGTTTCTGGGAATTGCTGAGCTAGTGGTTGTTCAAACATGTAAAGCAGAAATAAGTTATGCCCATACAGGAGCACTCAAGTGTCCCAGAACATCTGGGAACACCCTGAGTGCTGGAGGTGTACAGGTTTTCCAGCACTGGGAGCATGGGGTGTAAGCGATGAGCTAGTTTAACGAAAGGGTATGGTAGAATTACACAAATGGCCTCTGAGGAACTTAAAATGTTCTCACGGACCCCCACAAGCTTTGTGCTTATTTCTGTGTTTGTTTAAAACAGCGCAGATTGTCTGTCTATGTTTATCCACTTGTCCACTCTGTGAACAGCTGTTCCTTTCATTTTGAGCTCAGTAATCTTTCTCTTTTTCCATACCTGGATCACATAATCAAAGATTTCTTTTGGCAGTGAATTTATACAGTATGCTTTTATCTTGGTTGCCAGCTGTTCCGAATGTCACAAAGACTGGGTATATGGATGGAATGTGTTGTTATTTATCCTTGACTTGATAGTCTCATTATTTAGAAATGATATTATTAGGATGAATAAACAATGTCTCTTAGGACTGAGATTGCTGGACAAGGCTCTCTGATTGATAAATCATAAATTAGCTGCCGGGTAACATTTTTAACCAGTGCTTGTTTATTATCAAAGGCCTCAATGATCTCCATAGTCTTATAGGAGACACCTTAACTAAAGTTATGAAATGTACTCCAAAATGTTCACATTGGTCACTATCAAAAGAATTAATACATTTTTTGCATTGAAGATGCCTGTGTAAATGTTTCACATGGTTATGACAGTTTCTTGTTGTCCAATTGATGATGTATTTGATATATTCACATTTCTGGAAGCATAGGCCTCCAAGATTGTAAAATTGGGATTGCTTATGGTAGCAGAATTTTTTTCCATGTTCATACCTCTCCTAATACCAAAGACTTGTGAGATTCACATTCCACTAACATCAATAAATTGGTCAATGATACATAAGAGACTTCTTGGGTATTTGATAAGGGTGCTTGACTAAAATGGATATTTTATGTCAAAAGAGAAATTCAGATTATTGCAAGGATGTCATTATACAATAATATGTACGGTTCTGATTTCTGATTTACTGTGTAAAATATGTCACTGTTAACACTGTAGGTATTCAAATGTTAAAAATATCCATAGATAGTAGAAAACACATTTCACTTAATGTTCTAAGATGTTTCAATGTTTAGATAAAACAGTAATGTTAAGCTTACTGCCTCTAAGTTATTGCATTGTGATCAATCTTTTCTTCTGGATGTCCAACAGCTAAGGTTTAGGTCCAAAAATGAGAGACAAGCATAGGCTAAATGGATAGCCAATATTTTGTCTACAGAACTTCAAGCTTGGAGGAGACTCAGGATGTAAAAGAAAACCTGCTTTCTTCATCAGAAGATATCCAGTGAGTACCTAGTATTCTGATCAGGAAGATGATGAGCCCACAGAGGAAAGTGACCTTTGATGCAAGGTGTGCCTAAGGAGAGTCACAAGTCACCAGAAAAATCTCCTAAGTTTTCACAGAAATCAACATGGTCAAGCAATGGCCATGACTCTTCCAGGTGGCAGACACTGACAGAAGAGATATAAGGAGCTTTGCATGAGATTATAAGAACTGCCCTTGATAGGAAGTAACCAACCAATTGTCCTTAGTGTAATCCTTATGTTAGCTTGATCTTGAACCTTCTGCAGAAAAGTGTGGACTCAGGAGGTACTATGCAATTATAAAATATTGTCTGTGGGTGAATCTCATATCACTAACACTATCTGACAATTGCTATCTATGCTGGTAACTGACTAACATTATGGATGGATGGACTGTTCAGTGGTGGGAACTCTAACACAGCTTCTACATCTTCAGCTGGTCACCCATCTGCGTATCAACCAAACAAAAAGAAGGAATATGTTGGAGTCATTGAAGCTGAATACTCATGCAGGGCTGTGATGTGGCACAGGCATGATTGAACTGAGAATCAAGAGATGCCTCATGTGGCAAGATAGGCCACAGCTGAGGCCACCTAGACACTTTCTGTGGGGTAGTTCTCTGCAGTTACCATCGTCTGTTGCTTGGAGTGGGTCTTGAACCTCTCCCAAGATCCTGTTCAGGTTTCCTCCATTGTGCACTCAACTCCTGCCTGCATGAGGTTGGCCAGCTGGCTAGTAGAGTGATGAGCTCTGCCAAGGTTCTCTCTTCTCCTGCAGCCCTGAAGACCTTGCTGTTTTTCCCATTTCTTAGAGCCTTTTTGGTACACCTTTTTGGAATCTTGGTTTCTAGGAAAAGACTTCAACATGAAACATAAAATATATCTGTTTTAAAGACTTAGCACTGAAATCTGGTATTGTTGGATGATGACAGGAACAAGTATCAAACCTGTATAAGACAATTCACATATACAAAAGCTGTTATATTCCCCTGTATTTTTTTGGTTCACCAATACCAAATCCTCCTACATGACACAACTTTCCTCAAGACAATTATTTCTACTCTAATCAATGACCTACATAGGAATTATTTTCTATAGGACACAAACACAGATATGCAGGTTTTATGATATGTCTCCACTAAGACATCCTCAAAAAAATTAACAATCCAGAGCCATTCCAGGCCTGATAGGAGAAATAGAAAACTAATATGCCCTTGCTGTGAGCTGGTGGATGTCATATGGAGAATGGTAGGGGAAACTAGCCAATGTGCCCATGTTGTGATTCTGTGGAAGCTATTCTGGTTCTCTGCAAAAAAAAAAAAAAAAAAAAAAAAAAAAAAAACAAACAAGAAAGTAACTTACACTTCCTGTGAGCTAGCCATTGCATTGGCTGGGAGATGAGCACCACAGTCACCTCCTCCCACCACCAATAGTCTGACTGGTTTAGAGTACATGTTGAGTTGATAGCAATGGAGGTATAAAAAAACTTAATCCTTCTATTACTTGATTGGCTTTACAGCCTAAGACTAGTATTCTTAAGCATGTATTTAAAGTGGGAAATAATGATAAAAGAAGTTGCAAAAACTGTGTAACTATATGGAAATTAAATAACACCCTTCTAGACAACCAATGGGTGACAGATTAAATAAAGGAAGAAATTTAAAAACACTTACAACCTAACAAGAACATAGATGGAAAATCCTGTATCTTATGGGATTCAATGAAAGAAATCCAAATAGGGAAATTTATAGTAGTCAAATCTCACATCAGGGAATAGAAAGAACACAAACAAATAATGTAATGTTGCATCTCATTCTTCCAGAAGAAGAATGACAAGACAAACACAAATTCCATACAAGGGAGGAAATTATAAGACCAGGCAAGAAATTCATGCAATGCGGAACAAGAAAATGATACAAATAGTTAATGAATCAAAGAGGTGGTTCACTGAAAGAATAAACAAAATTGATAAACCCTTGGACAACCATATAATAAAAGAAAAAAGTAAAGACTGAAAAGCATGCACTGAGGAATCAGAAGGATAAAATAATTAAACATCCTGTGAAAATTCAGAAAATCATCAATATCTACTTGAAAAGCTTATACTTTCATAGATTAGAAAATATAGAAATGCACTGATTCCTAGAAACATATGAAATGCAAAATCTGATTCAAGAAGATATAAAAATTCTAGAAAATACAGTATCAGTAAATGAGAATGAAGATCTAATTAAAAATTTATCAGCTGCTGGGCATGGTGGTGCATTCCTGTAATCCCAGAACTTGGGAGGCTGAGGTACAAGGATTGTTGTGAGTTCGAGAATAACAGCACTAAAAAGTGAGCTCAAGTCCAACCTGAACTGAATAATGAGAGCCTATCTCATGAGCACATTTAAAAAAAGAAAAACAATGACAACAGAATAGCAAATGACCAACATAAAAAAGTCTAGGTCCTGATGGATTTACTGCTGAATTCTACAATAAATGTAGAAAAAAATTGAAGGCCACTGCTGTTTAATGACATTGAAAGAGAAGTTGTTCTCCCTAACTCATTCCTGGGGGCAAGTATTACCCTGATACTAACACCAGAGAAACACGCAACCAGAAAAAGTAAACTCTAAGACAGTTTCCCTAATGAACAAGAAGCAAAAATCTTTAACAATATACTAGCAAAGTGAATGTTGCAAATCGTCAAGAAGATTTTAAAATCTGATCAACTTGCATTCATCCTAGAAAGTCAGGGATGTTTCAGTACATGCAAATCAACAAATTTAAATGTCATATCAACACAGTCAAAAACAAAAGTCACATGGTAATCATCTCAATAAATGCACAATAAGCTTTTTATAAAATCAAGCATTGATTTGTGATATAAACTCTATGGTAAATAACAACAGATGACATTTACCTCAAGCTGATAAAATCAAACAATGACATGGCTGGGGATTTAGCTCAGTGGCATAAGCACCTGCCTCGCAATTGTGTGGTCATGATTTCGATCACCAGTACTGATAAAAAGAAAAAGACAAAAATATCAGACAATGACAAAGAAAATTCCAGCATCATACTAAATAGAGAACAACTGAAAACTTTCATTTTACAGTAATCAAAAGGACATGGATCACTATTATGACCACTCCCATTCAATATAGCTCTGGAAACATTAGGCAGACCAATCAGACAAAAGAGAGAAATAAGAATAAATACATAATAGGAAGTAATTAAACTATCCTTATTCACAGATGATATGATATTCTAAATAGAAGATACAAAAGACTCCACCAAAACAGTCCTAGAATTAATAACCAAATTCAATAATGTAGCAGGAGACACAGTTGAGAATCAAAAATCAATAGCATTCCTGTACACAATCAACAAACTCACCAAGAGAGAAGTTACAGAAACCACAGCCTTTACAGATAGCCTCCCAGAAAACAAAATACTTGGAAAGAACCTAACGAAGAAAGTAAAGGACTTACATATTGAAAATTATAGTACTTTGGAAAAGGATATTGAACAGATTATCATAAATAGAGATATATTCCTTGCCCATTCTGGGCATTGTCTTATCACTCTGTTAGTGATTTCTTTTGATGTAGAAATATTTTTTAATAAGATCGGGTCCCAGTGGTTGATTATTTAAAATTTGTATTTCGTTCATGAAGCCTCATTAGTGTTTCTGTTTTAATATTTAGATCTTTAACTAGTTTGACTTTTGTTTGTTTCATAGTGATAGACATGTCTCCAGTTTAAGTCTTCAGTATGAGAAAAGTCATTTTCTTCAGCACCATTTATTGAAGAGGCTATCTCTCTTCCAGTGAACATGTTTGGCTTCTTTGTCAAACACAAAGTAGCAGAGTGTGTTTGTAGTTCTATTTGCGTCTCCTAGTCTTTTTGGTTGATTCTCAGGTCTGTTTTTCTGCCAGAACTATGCTGATTTTCTAATAGTAGCTTTCTAGTATAATAGCAAGTCAGGAATTGTGATGCTTCCTGAGTTGCCTTTGTTGCCCAGCAATGTCTTTGGCAATCTAGAGCATTTCTCTTTCCAGATTAATTTTAGAAATGTTCTCTCTACATTGTGAGCTATCCTAATGGTATTTTGGTGGGTTTTATGGTTTGATAACTAGTGGTCAACTTAACGCCAGCTGGATTACATCAGCATGTATTGAGAGAAGATGCTCCACCTGAGGAGGGTTGCCAGGATAAATAGGTGGAGAAGAAGAGAGGTTTGGAGAGGGATTGAGGCATTATGGAGGCATTGTCAGTTCTCCTACGAGTTGCTGTCTGAGCTGTTGGTTCTCCAGGAGAAGATTTGGTCTTCACATCGAGCATTGCTTCCTGGCTCCGGAGGGGAAGACATGTGCTGCCTGGTCTCCAGGGTGAACTCACACTGCTTCCTGGCACGTTCCTGACTGTGCTTGTCGTCGGAGGAGCTCGGGGCCTCCGTGTCACTGAGGACAGCTGTGGTTCCTTTCAGGACAGCCCCGCTTTTTGTTGTGAGTGTGACTTCTCAGCTCCAGCGTAGAACCCTCATCCCACTAGCACAGCTCCTTCATCCTGCTGGCATGGACTTTCTGGCTTCCACCGCTGACCCTTGGGTCTTCCCAGCACGAAACCGTAAAAGAGACTGGCGTGAGTCCAAGAAGTGGGCTCTGGACTTCCAGTTGGACTCGTGGAGGTGTTGTTCTGAGCTCTGGGTTTTTATCTGGACTCATGTGGGACTTACCATGGGATTTAGACTCTTGACTAAATAATCTATGTCATGGTGTTGTGGATGGATTTCCTGCATCTTTCTGTGTTAACTTTCAGTGACCATTATAAAAATATAATAAACTCCATGTCCTGACCTGAATTGTTCTCTGTGTACAACCCCAGACTACAACAGTGGGCAATGCATTACATCTATATGACGGTTTGCAATAAGATTTTTTGAGTTTTCTCCATATCCTTGAAGGTAGTTTTACTGGTCTCTTATACTCAACAGATGAAACATAATAGGTATGATCTTAAGAGTTTCAAACTTTTGAGTTCTTCTTCCCAAGGATATCCACAATAATAGGATATTTTTTTCTGTTTGTTTGAGACAGGATTTCCTCACGCAGTTTAGGCTGATTGTGGACTCACTTCCTAGTCCAGTCAATTCACACTGATTATCCTACCTCAGCCTTCCAAGTTCTGGGATTACAGGTGTGCACATAAAACTTGAAAGAACTCCTGGTGTTATTTGAAACCTGAAGAAACAGTCATAAGATACACATGTATTCATTAACTGCCGTTCCCTTAAAGGAAAAGTGTCCAATATAACACATAACATTTTTGGAGTGTAGGGAATCAGAAGATGTGTTTCTGTCTCTTATGAGCCCAGGATACCAGGATATACTACTGCAGAAAAAGGAGATTTCACAGGTAGGAATATGAATCAAATGTGAGCATTAGTATTAAGAATTCAGAGAGTATTGTATTTAAGGATGATGATAAAAAGACCAGTGGAAAGCATTGAGAGTCCTGGTGAGCTTTGCATGACCTGACTGTAGATCACACTTTACAATAAGGATGAACATAATAAACAGTGAAATATTCAAACATTTTGTGCTTTTGACCCTAGAAAATATTAAGGCTTGGCACTGTAGCTCAGCTGTATTGTAGCCTGGCATAACAGATGCCATCTCGCACCCTGCATTTATCTAGTGCCCTGTATTTGATCCAGGAAAATGAAAAATCACTCAGGGTATAAGTTCCATGAGAAAAGCAAAAGGAGCTGTACCCAAGTAAAAAAGTAACCTGCTAAAAAAAGAAGCATGATACAGGTGTCAACCAAAAATTAATTTAAGATTCTAGCTAAATTGTTTCCAACGGGATGTCTTCTGTGATTCTCTCTTTTAAAAATGCCTAACATTCCAGTTCAGAGCCAATTGTTTAGATTCTGAAATGGGGAGGGGCGTCTGTATAAAAGTGGATTAGAGCTCAAATATTTAAATTCCAAATTTATTCTTTGAATGCTTGGATTCCTGTACTGTTGTTCACAAACTCACCTCAAGATGCAGAAAGATTACTGACACAAGGAAACATCTGGATTAAATGTCAGTGTCCCTGAAATGAAAGAATAATGCTGAGAAGGAGGGAAGAAAATGACAACACCAAGTGTTATGATGCCCACCTGTTTTCCACAGCATTAAAGAGGCTGAAACAGGAGAATGGCCATTTATTCAAGGACAGTCTAACCTATGCAGTGAGTGAAAGTCCAGCCAGAACTACAAAGTGAAACTACATCTTTAAAAACAAAAAAATAAAAATGAAAAAAGTAAAAAACCAAGGGAGAGAGAAAGACTATTAAAGGTAAACAAAAATAACAGAGTTGAATGAAAGCTGACCTAAATTGGCAATTATGGAATGATGTTGCAGCAGACAGCTGGCAATATAGTGGCATCCTGGCAGCTGTGACAAATACAGAGTTAGGAATGGTACCTATTGTGCTATAGCACAACAGTGACCTCCTTCCTCCAATAAATCTGCAATTTGCTAGAATGAAGAGGTCCAAAAACTCATTGAAATCTTAAACTGAGAGCAAGCATACAGCTTCATGCAAAGGCTTTGGAACACTGCTTTGAACACTTAGCTCAAAACCCAGCCCAAGATCTTCAGATTCTATATATGACTATTACCAATGTTTAATTTACCATTGACATATTTAATTAAAACTCTTGTTAATCTACATCTTCACAAATGAAGCTATTTTCTTTCATTGCAGTTTAAAACACTGCTTTCTTTAGGTACAGGGGGATCAAACCCACAACTTAGCACTTCCCAAGCAGGTGCCTCTGCCTGCTGAGCTAAACCCCTGGCCGCTATTGAATAATATATTATTAAATGTATAAGCATCACGTTATCCAGTCAAATGGTATTGTGATTTAACTACAGAGGTCAAAGTACAGAAAAATTGATATACAGTCAGAGAGGAATTGGAACCTCAAAGGAGTCAACATAAAAAACTAAACACAACAATCCCGCTACAGGCTCAGCAGAAGAAAGCCAGACATAAAGGTGAACATGCAGTGACCATGTCTACATACCTCCTGAGGAGAAAAACAATAGCTTGAAATGTACTACAGTTACCACTACTTCCTCTAGGAAGTCCAAATAAGCATGAATTACCATACTCAATGACCAGAACAACTGGACTATTGTTCCCACAAAATGCCTTTGCTCTTTCAACATACATTTTCTGGGTTACTTCTTCCCAGGTTAAATAATATTAGTTAAGCCACTCACTACAAGCTTATAGGTTGATTATAGTTTGAGACTTACACTGTAGCCACATTGTGACTTTGCTACATAAATGACCCCTGACAATAGGTCTGTGACTTAAACACCGAAGAGCTCTCCTGAAAATCCAGGGCTATTCTTCTCTCTTTTTTCCTACAAAACTTTTTGAACTTCTTTTGGTTTGTGACTTCATTCCTTAATGTTGTGAGCCAACAAACTTGGTTCATTTGACATCAAACAGGGCAAGATTATATTTGTCCTATTTCCATTTGAATATCAAACATCTGCTAAATGTTCCAAAACCTTTGCATGATCTGCATCAAGATACTTGCTTGATCTGCATTTTTAAAAACATATTTTTTCTTGATGCCTGGCCCATAATAAGAGGTATCTGTCTCCCCCATAGCTGCAAGGTGTCTGGGTTTCTGCACAGGCCACTCCTAGGACCTGATCCTGTCTCCCTGGCTATATATTTCTAACTAACTCAGCTGCCTGTAACAACAGGGCTGGGCCCTCAAAGGAGCCAGAAAATAAGTTCAGATTGCTTGTAGCACTGGAAGAGACAATCACCTCCTGCTGTGGCCAAATCTCAAAAGAAAAGGCAAGGAAATACAACCAAGTGCTAAGAACCAACAGTCCAAGTAGTTCTCTGATCACCCTGAGGAACTCAAGAGTCACCATCCCAACCCCCTACAGGAAGTGTCCCTGCTCTTAAACAGGCCCACTTAGTATGTGACTTGCTCTCCCATTTGCTTCCAATTTAATCAGTTTTACCTGAGCAACCTTATTGGTTGACCACAGTCTTATCCTGCCTTATATTAATCATGAAAATTCCTATTTTTCCCCTCCTGTGAACCATCTGACCTCATGATTTAACTCTGTACAAGCTCCTCAAAAAGACAGAGTCTTTGGCAAACCACTCAGGACCCCTTCTGTCTCTCAGAAGCTTTCCTTCTCACAATAAATACATTCCATTCTTAAACTCCATCATTCCTAAAATTCATTCTTCAAATTTAGAGAACACAAACTCATACCAGACATATAGTAGGTAAGGAGTTTCATTACCCTATACCATTAACATGAGCCAAATTAACATGACTATACTTATATAATGTCTGAAATTTGTTCCTTCTCCTGCAGTTTTAAGTGATTAATACAAATCACAGTGATTGTAGTCCTGGCAATATCTAAAATTGTATACATCAGTCATTATAAATGTAAAATAATTGGTTTGAGTGTATTATTTAGCAAGAACTAGACATTGCTATTGCAGTAGGTTATATCTTATTTAATAGAAGATTCATCTATAATTGTTCAGAAAAGTTTCTACATTATTGGCTGCTTGAACAATTTTTCATTAGAAAAACTGTGTATTTTTGTCATTTTCTTGAAGGCTTCTATTATATTATTGAAAGCTGTCTGTAGGTCTCTAGGACCTTGGCTGTATTTTGATGCATATTTGTGTTTTGAAATTTACATGAAGATTTATTTTTATCTTAGGATTAAACTTACTGCATTGACACTGATAGAATGAACCAACAGCCCACTGCATTAATCTCCACTAGGTCCTTGTGGCATTTAGCATGAGAATTACTGAAGAGGTAAATTAGCTTTATATATACACAAGAATCAGTACTGTTACTGAAAGAGTTTTGGCCTAGACAGGCCATTGTAGCCAGTGAGGCAGAACCAAGGAGCTCCTATCTCTCCCATTCCTAGGAATTTACCTGTGACTCCAACTTCACTGCACCTAGGAATTTACCTATGGTGCCAAACAAAGACCAATGGACTACTTGTGCATCCCTAATGCGCCCTCAGGTTCCACCCCAAACCTAGGTTGCTTACATGGCTCCTTGCCATGAGTCCATGAGAGAGAAAGCCAGACGCCAGTGTCAGGGGGTTTTGTTTTCTCTCTCCGCATTCTCAGAATAAAGGCCTCTTTTGTTTTATATTTTTGATCTTTTGGATGTACTATATAATCATATCAGTTAGGATTTTGTGGCCCAATAGAGAAGCAGAATATAAGAAAAAGTAAAAGTGTCCTTTCTATTTAAAGAATGTAGAGGGGACCCTACAGCCACCAAGGGTTTGACTTGTTTTCTGACTGATTTTGGGATTATGGGGTATATGTGAAATTTTGCTCTATGTGGTGCCTGGCACTGACATTGACGTCATGCAAGGAGCTGATAGAAATTTTCTTTGGGCCCCTGGGGAAGGAATGAGGAAGTTGCATTCAGGGAAAAAAAGAGGAAGTAGCCATATGGGTAATCATGGCTGATTTGAACTTTAACCCTGATGAACTACCACCATGATGTCCTATAATTTATTCTAGGGCAAAACTCTTTCAAGTACATACTTCAGTTTGAATTACAAAATGAAAATAAAGAATTTTTGCTATGTGTCTTCTTCCACAGTTAGTGGTAAACAATTCACAAGAAAAGTTTTTAGTCATTTCCTTAATGCATTGTACAAGTAAACAAAACTACAAATCAGTTCACTTTCAGAAAACAGAAGCAGCATTTAAAGGCAAGGATAAAACCCCTCAGTGCAAGTGTCCCTTAAGAGGTGAGATCAACATTTAAGAATACAATCATCTACTGATTTCTCTGACTTCAAGAAAAAGAAAAATTTATAGTGGTATTGCTATAGGGGAATGAAACTCCCGTTCTACTATGCTGGTATGAGTTTTGTTATAACTTGGGCCCTGGTATAAAATCCAAGGAAGCAAGAGACCAAAAATTTAGGTAGCAAAGACTTTATTTCCAGGCATGGCAATGAGTCTCTGGGAGCCAATTTGGAGACTGCCACCAGAGGCTGAACTGAGGACTTTAACAAGAGGCTGGAGGAAAAGGGGTGGGGGGGGGGACAAAGAAACCTGCAGAGCCATCAATCTTGTTGACCCGAATCTGGAAACAGTATTGCTGTCCACTTAGCTCTGACAATCTCAGGAGTTTTTGGAGAAGAAAGTGGAGAGTTAATTATCCCAGGACAGCTCATTTTCACTAGTGGGTGAGAAGGGGTCAAGAGTTACAAGAAGCTGAAACTTAAGTTTTACAAAGATCTGATATCTAACTCATTTGATGCATGCAGAACAAAAGAAAAGCCCCAATTGGGGTTTGGGCCATAGTATTTCCCGGTAATTTCTTTGAAGCTAAACAGTTCTTAAAATTGGGGCAGGCTCATTTTATGACAGATCACCACTGGGTCGGGAAGAGGTCACCAGAAAGCCAAATTCTTATGGCCTAGCCTAGATAGATAGGTAAGGGGAGAGGGAGGCAATAAGGCGCCATACAGAACAGAAAATGGCGGTTATGGGTTTTTTTTTTTTTTTTCTTTCTGGGAAAGGAATCAAGGTCAGGTAAAGGGTTAAACTCATACACAAATCTCCCTGCACACAAGCAAGTTACTCCAAATAAGTGTAAATTAGTGGGCCATCCTAGTTTTCTTTAGCTCTTTAGCGGAGAATAGAGGCACCTAACAGTGATTAACAACCCTTGTTAGCATGTTTTAGCACAACTTCTGTAGTTTGTAGAGGGCAACAATGGTTAACATATCAATTAAGTGAGATTCCTGCAATTCTTTACAGAGGAGAGTGTTGCTCAACATATCAAATACGTCACTTAACATATCAGTTAGGGAAAAAGGATAAAAAAACACATTTAGTAACCCACATTGCAGGTTTGCTATAATACACATATAATGAAGCTATTTATTTTGTGTTCTCTGAAGTAAAAAAATGAATTTTAGAAACAACAAAAGTCAAGATAATATACTTATTTGGACAAAGACAGCTGTGGAAGAGAGCGAATTCATCCTGAGTGCGTTGGCAAAGACCGTCTTTTCCAAGGACTTTTTTAGAGTAAAATCATTTGGTGAGATGGGCTTAAGTTGGAGAAAACTGGGAACTAAAAATGCAGATGGGCATAAGATGAGACATAATATCTATGGTTGCCAATAAGAAAAACAGTTCAGGTAAAGTTAATTAAATTGGGAACAAATGGGGAAGGGAGTCACAGAGAAATCAGGCATTCTTAGGCAGCAGTGAATCTTCCCTTAGAAGTTTGGGAGGGTGACTCTTGATAGGAACTAAGTACAATATCAGTCTTTAGGATATGGACACATTTATTTGAATGGTGACTCCTGACTTTCTCAGAGTGCTAGGGAACTATTTAGAATATCAAAACTTAGAGTATGGATAAATTTGTTGATTTTCTGTCTTGAGGCTTCGACCATAGCAGGAGATGTCCATTGTTGTAATCTAGTTCTAACCAATGTACCCCCTTTCTGTTCTCTATTTGCCATTTCAATAGAGATTAAAATTCCATCTCCAGTAAAGACTTAAGTTTCGGCTCCTTGTAAATCCCCCTCCCCTCCCTATTCTTTTTAGATTAAGTAAACTTTAAGTTTCAGTTTCTTGTAATTCAACTCAACCCCCTTCAGCCTATCTGCAATACAATGTGCTGTCTTTCAGAAAAGTTGAACTACAAGGAAGTTATCAAACAGGGTCAAAGCTTGCAACATTCCTGTGGTTTTTGGCTTTAAAACCCAACCTTTTTAGCTGTAAGGCTGGCAGTCTCCAAATTGGCTCCTGGAGATTGCATTTTCAGGCCTGGCCTAAAATAAAGCCTTTGCTCCACAAATTTTAATTTCTTGTTTACTTGGGTTTTATTCCATGAGACCAAACTATCACATCCATCTTCTCTATAGGTGCAAGGTATTTGGGTTTCTCCATGGGATCATTGGAGGACCAAGGCCTGTCTTACTTCCAATAGTATTTAACTAACTCAGCTTCCCATAACAGTATTTTTCTGAAAATTGAATCCAGATGTCTTGTGCTCTGGGTGAATGATCTGGGGATGACAGTGTGCAATGTATATACCAGTGTTGCCCCATTATTCACATGTTCTGAAATTTAGTTTTAGTTTATTTTTTCTTTTTATCCTTGAAATAAAATGGATTTGGAAATGAAAAGCCTGAAGTAAACCCCTTTGGTACACATATTCCACTGTGTAGCTGAGATCAACATTGTAGAAGACAGCCAGCTACAGAAATCTCTGGCTACAGTCTATCATTTGGGATCCTCTCTTGCAGGAGGGAGTTCCTTTCCCAGTTTTTTTTTTTTTTTTAACTCGGAAGGAGGGCAGGAGAGCAGCAGTCAATCAGTGATGAAGAGGCAGGCTATATGAAATATCCAATTAGGCGAGCCATGACAGGTGGTCTCTTGGGTCTCTTCCATTGTCTAGGCATTATTTACCTGTTTGGAGCACAAAACTGGGAGCAGAATACTTGCTGCATCTCATTTCCTGGTTTCAAAGTCCTGTGGCCTGATTAGCAAAGAACTTGGGAGACACTCTAGGCACAGAACGGTGAGGCTTTGGATGGGAGGCCAGAAATAGGGTGGAATTGGGAGAAACCAGTTACAAGTGTTTAGAAGCAGTTCTGGTGTCTGCAGACACAGGTATTTAGAGAACTTCAGCTCCTGATGTATTCTAGCATTGGCTTTGGGTCAACCACTGTCCATTTTTACTCCTGCTGGGAGTAAGCATGATTTTGTGTCCCCAGAACCCTGACCTAACTATGATAGCAACAGACTGTAGTATCATCTTTGAAATTCTTTACTACCCTGGCACCTCCATTATAGGAGGCAGAGGAAGGAGCTTGGGGAGACTGTGACTCTGAGGCATTTTGTAGCTGGAGCAGCCATACTGAGCTTGGTTTCTGTTCTCATTTAAGTTAGCAGCAATCTTTAGGTTCTAAAGTTTATAAATATCTGTAATGCAGGGCCTAATATCCACAATGGCTCTCCTTAAACTTGAGCTTTTTTGTATTTATAGGGATACCCTACATTTATGGTATATTCTCACAGTTCCATCCTCATGACAGGTGTTGGCAAAAGTCCTCATAATTCAGAGATGTGTAGTGATGTGCCTCAGTGGAGAAAGGCTTCCCAAACACCTGGTGAACTCCTGTGAATTACACAGAACAATGCAAAGAATTTCTGAACATACTTTTTGTTACCCACCTGCTCATAGACTATGTTTGTGAGAACAGCGATATAAGTTTGAATTCTGACAAAAATGAAACCGATTTAAAAGTCTTATCAAGGGCAGATTAAAGTGTGCTTGCTAAGGACAAATTCCAGAAAGGGCTGTCTATTAGATCCTCATTGAAAAATTCCTAAATTTAGTCATTTGCACGAACATATACAGGTGATATCATTCTGGATGGAAAGGAATATGGGTGTCATCTCTGAATTAACAGCTTATTTAATAGCTTAGTTGATCATAGACATTGTTAAATATGGAAATGCTCTGCAATGGTCTTTACTAAGTCATGTGAAGAAGATGTCCTAAATTGAAATTGTGCAGGGATATCAATAGTTTAGGCATGAAGGGTTTTCTGCTTAAGGTGGATCAAAAGAGCATGGAAAGGATGTGGAAGTGTCTGGCAGAAGACAGTGTGCAAAAAGCAGGACATACAACAGAGAGCGTCCTCACTAAAAGTCAGGTATTCTTAGGGCAAGCATGAAGTTACAGGTGGCTTACTGTTTCTTCCTTGAGGTGAATAACAACAGCTCTGTTAACAATCACTATTCCACATCTCTGTAAACCCATGAATTCTGTGTTCTTCACTTGAGATCCAATTGTGATTATCTCTAATTATGACCCAGTGTCATGAAATTGAAAGTTGAATTTTTTTGTACCAAGGATTGAACTCATGATCTCAAGCTTGCCAGTTAGGTTTTCATGCTGCTTAGCTAAATACCCAGCTCTGAAAGTGTTTTCTCTATAATATGAATGATCTCAACATTATTCCTCAGAAAATGTTGAATATTGTGGAATTTTTCCATATTTCATGGCTATAATTTTTTAAAACAAACCAAATGTGTCTTATGCAGTCACTTTTCAAGTTTCACATTGTCTGCGAGGTATCTCAGTCAGGGTTTCTTTATTTGAGACAGCTCTGTAACTTAGGCTAGCCCCAAACTCAAGGCATTTCTCCTGCATCTGCCTCCCAAGATATATTTATTATATCTGAATGTAAAGTGATCTCTTGGTGACACTGAGCTATACTTTGAAGTTTGTACCTTGTTTCATTGTTTATACATTTTTTACATACAGCAGTTTTCCATGAACATTTAAATAATTATTTATGTACCATATTTGATGTTATTTATGTTTTGTTCTATGAAAACAAATTCAAATATCAAAATGCTGCTTAAGTATATTAAGAACAAAGGACTCAGTGGCCTAAATGAGATTTGAAGAGATATCATTGGTAGTATATCAAAGTGATTGATGAGATATTTGTCTGTCTCTGTGCTTTATGGATGTTGATCCTACAGGCTCCCACTATAAGCTCTGCTTTAGAGACAGTGAATAGGGACTCTTGCATTGACTCAGAATAAGAATCTGTGCTCCTATTTGGCTGTAGCATTAGCCATGAGTTCCAATCTAGTATTAAATTTGCTGTCTCAAAAAATGTGTATATACAAAAAATTAATGCCTGTGACATGGAATTAAGATTTGAAGGAATCAGTCTCCATTCAGCTGTTTTGTTTGGATTTATTTGTTTAGTTTAGTTTTGTTTTATTGAGACAAGTTTTCTTTATGTATATCAGCTAGATTTGAACCCATTAGAGAGCTCAGAATTGCCCTAAGCTCAAAGCAGCACTCCTGTTTCAGCCTCTTAAGTGTGGGGATTATAGATACGTTATCTTTACCCCAGAAAATATTGAGGCTTGTAACTTAGCCATGTTGTAGCTTGGCATAATAGATGAAATTTTGAGCTTTGCATTTAAATGGTGCCGTGTATTTCACCCAGCAAAATGGAAAAACACTCAGGGTAGAAGTCCCAGGAGAAAAGCAAAATGAGCTGTACCCAACAAAAAAAATTAACCTGCTCAACAAAAGAAGCAGAATACAGTTGTCATTCAAAAATTATTATAAGATTATAGCTCAATGATCTCCAACAGGATATTTTGTGATTCTATCTTTTAAAACATCTGTAACTTTCCAGTTCAGAGCCTCTTGTTTAGATCCTGAAATGGGGGTGGGGGTTCTGTATACAAGTGGTCCTGAGACCAGCTAATGAAATTCCACATTTCTCAGTTGGGTTGCTTGGCTTCCTATAACTCAACTCAAGCTGCAGAAACGTTTACTGACACAAGCAAACATCACAATTAAAAGGCAGTGCCACTGAAATGAAAGAAAAATGATGAAAAGGAGAGGAGAAAAAAGACAAATGCCATGTGTTATAATTCCTACCTTTTTCCACAGCAATGAAGAGGCTGAAACAAGAGAATGGCCATATACTCAAGGACAGCCTAACCTACAAGTGAGTGCAAGGCTGGCCAGAACTCAAAAGTGAGACTATGTCTTTAAATCAAAAAACTAAAATGAAAAAAATAAACAACCAAGGAGAGAGAAAGACTATTCAAAAAACAACAACAACAACAACAACAACAATAATAGAGCTGTGTGAAAGTTGACTTCTCTAAAATGGGAATTATTGCATGATGTTGCAGAGGAAAGAAATCCATGTAGTGGCATCCAGGAGGCTGTGAGCAACACAGACATAGGAATGGCACCTATTGTGCTACAGTACAACAGTGATTCCCTCCTGCATTACACCTGCAATTCACTAGACTGAGGACTTCTAAAAGCTCATGGAAATGTTAAAGCCATGGCAAACAAGCAGCTGGAAATCCAGGTTTGCAACATGGCCTTTAGTAGACATTTCATATTCAAACTGAAATAAGAGAAATATAATACTGCCCTGTTTGATGTCAAATGCACCAAGTTTAATGGCTCACAACATTGAGAAAGGAAGTCACAAACCAAAAGAAGTTCAAAAACTTTCTTAGAAAAAAAGAGAGAAGTATAGCCCTGAATTTTCAGGAGTGGTCTTCAGTGTTTGGCCACAGACCTATTGTCAGGAGTCATTTATACAGGAAAGTCACAATGTGGGTACCGTGTAGGTCTCAAACTAGAATCAAAATATAAGCTTAATGCTGCTTAACTAATATTATTCAGGAGGGGAACAAGTCAGCCAGAAAATGTATGTGGAAAGAGCCAAGGCATTTTGTGGGAACAATAGGCCAGTTGTTCTGGTCATTGAGTATGGTAATTGAGGCCTATCTGAACTTCCTGGAGGATGTGATGGTAACTTTAGTACATTTCAAGCTATTGTTTTTCTCTTCAGGAACATGAAGACATGGTCACTGCATCTTCTCCTTCAGGTCTGGCTTTCTTCACCTGTGCCTGTAGCAGTGATTGCTGTATTTAGTTTTTTGCATTGACTCTTTTTTTAAAATTTTATTTAAGGAGAAAAAAAAAGCAGAGAAAGGATACAAATTATACAGATTTACAGAAAAAAATAAACAGTAGGAAATCACTAGTTAATGGATTACATACTGTCATCATAGAAATAATTGTTCAAGTCACAAAATTAAAGCTTATAAAGTGGACATTCCAACAGTGGGACTGCAAACAGTTCTGTTCAATGATCCAACAAAACTCAGTGATATCATTATCTATCTTATACAGTTATATACACATGCAGTTATATCATTTAGGGTGCTTTCTTTTCCTCTCTTTTGTACAATGACAATTACACATTTTGGGTTTTGTTGCTCCCACAGTTCTTATTACATTTTTGGAAGGGAGTAGAACCAAATGTGACATAACAGAACAGAGTCAATCAAATCAAAAGGGTGGACATAATAGATAATGTAAAAGCATAACATAAGAAGATCAACAATGGTTTCCACAATGCCTCCCACTATCTCTAATAGAATTGCCTATATCATCAGTTATAATAAAATTGAACAAAACAGTAAAGAACAAAACCGACAAAACCAAAACATTGGAGACATTATAGGTCTTCAAAAGTAGATAATAGTCAACGAGAATGGGCGTTATAATGAATCTCACTATTTGCATTGACTCTTTTAGGTTGCATTTCCTCTGATTGTATATCAATTTCTGTCTAGATTGACATCCTTTGCTAAAATCACAATACTATGTGAATGAATAAAGTGATGTTTATACATTTAAAAATATTCATTAATACAGGCCAGGGATTTAGCTCAGCAGGCAGAAACACCTGCCTGGAAAGTGCTAGGTTGTAACTTTGATCCCCAGTACCTAAAAATAAAGTAATTTAAACTGCAAGGAAAGAAAATAATTTCATTTATGAAAATGTAGGTTTAAAAATGTTATAACTAAATATGTAAATGGAAAATTAATCATTGTTAATAGTCATATTTAGTATCTAAAGTAGTTGGGGTTGGGGACTGAGCTCAGTGATACAATGAGCTGCCTGGAGAGCACAAGCTCATGAGTTCAATCCCTCCTAGGAAAAAATAATTCACAGTTGTCAATGATGCAGTGCTATGAGCACATTTATTGAGACTGGTACTTATTAATTAATAGGCTCAATGTTTCTTTTGTGGTCTATGAAATACCTGCAGATTACATGGCAATTACAGTGCATGATATACTGTCCCCTATAGGATTTCTATTTTCTGAGTTGGTTTTATTTTTTGTTTTCCCTCATACTTGAAAGTTGAAAATGTTGGCTGGTGTTAGGTAGAAAAACTGTGATAATCATTTTTTCAATTTAATGATATATTTCCCTATATTCATTAAGAACATTTTATTTGCTACAATTATTCCAAATGAAATTGATAAACAATTCTTAAAGTTACAGGCAGCTGAGTTAGGTAGATATACAGGCTGCCACATCTTGTTATAGTAGAATGAAATTCCTGACCTTCTATGTCTGGTATGACTTTGTGTTCTCTAAAATGGAAGAATGAATTTTAGGAACAAGAGAAGTGAAGAGCAGAATATATATATTGAGAGAAAGAAGGTAAAAAAAATTTGCCCAAAATGGGATATTTTGGCAGTGGAATGAGGATCCAGGAAACTTTTATCTTGAGATCACTTTCCCTTCCCCTATGCAACTTACTTGTGTCCAGAAAAGGTCTCTATCAGGCACCTGCATACACCAATGCCACCTTTAAGCATGACCCAAATCAAAAACTACATGTGTGCCCCACACATTTCCAGAAGAAAAAGCCAGAACCCCAGTGGTCATAGGGTTCGCTCCCTGATTTTAGAATAAAGGCCTTTTTGACTTTATATTCTCTTCTTTACTACAGCAAAAATCCTATTGGAAAGCCTCTGTCTGAGAGAAAGAGGAGGGGTTCTGAGCAGGTAGCAAAGGGCTCTGTCTTTTCTAGGGACTTTATAGAATAAAATCATGTAGTGAGATAGGTACAAATTGGGTTAGATTACTGAGGTTAATGAGGAGGTAAATTAGCACAATAGAGAAGCAGAATATAAGAAATGGAAAGGTGAACTTTTATTCAAAGAATGTGGAGAGGTTCCCACAGCCACCAAGGGTTTGGCTTTTTTTTTCTGACTGACTATGGGGTTATGGGTATATGTGACTTTTGACTGGATGTGGTGCTTGAAGGGACATTGATTTCATGCAAGGAGCTGAATGAAATTTTCTTTAGGCCCCTGGGAAAGAAAGAGGAAGTTATAATCAAGGATAAAAGAGGAAATGGCCAAATGAGTAAGCATCCCTGATTTCACCATCCCTGATTTTCCCTGACTACAACCATGAGGTCCTGTAATTGTTTCTAGGGTAAAACACTTTAAAATACATCCTTCGGTTTGAATGAAGAAATCAAAAAAATAATTTTTGCTATTTGTATTCCTCCATGGCTGGTGGTAAACCACTCATAAGAAATATTTTGAGTCATTTCCTTAATGCATTTTTGATACCATAATCAAAATTACAGATCAGTTCACTTTCAGAAAACAGAAGCAGGACTTGAGGCAGGGATAAAGCACTTCAATGCAAGTATCACTGGAATGGTGACATTAACATTGTAGAATACAAACTACTGCTGATTTCTCTGACTTCAAGACAGAGAAAAATTTATACTGATATTGCTATAGGGGAATGAATCTCCTGGTCTACTATGTCTGATATGAGTTCGTGTTCTCCTAGGTAAAAGAATGAATTTTAGGAACAAAAGAGATTAAGGGAAAAATACACTTATTGAGAGAATAAAGCTGCTTGAGAGAGAAAAGGGTTTCTGAGCAGGTTGCCAAACACTGTTCATTCTATAGACTTTATAGAGTAAAATCATGTGGGAAAATGAGTTTAAGGTGAGGAAAACTAGGAACTCACAATGCAGATGGGCATAAGATGGGACAGAGCTATGGTAGCCAATAAGATTATAAGTTCAGGTAAAGTTGATTAAATTGGGAACAAAGGGGGAAAGGAGTTACAAAGAAAGCAGGCATTCTTAGGCAGCTGTGACTCTTCCCTTAGGGGTTTGGGAGGGTGACTCCTGAGTTGACCAGGATGATAGGAACTATTTAGAATGTCAGCCTTTAAGATAAGGATACATTTCTTTGAATGGTGACTCCTGACTTCCTCAGAGGGCTATGGAACTATTTAGAATATCAGTCCTAGGATAGGCATGTATTTGCTTATCATTTGTCTTGAAACCAAATTTATATTTCAAAATACTGCTTAATTATATTAAGAACAAAGTACTCAAATGAGATTTGAAAAGACATCATCTGTAGTCTATCAAAGGGATTGATGAGATTTTTTTTTAATTTTGAAAGTGGTAAAATACAACAGAACAAGACAGAATAAGGCCACCTAAGATTGTACAGTGAAATTGGTACAGAAATTCACAGCAGGTTTGTGGGGTAATAATAATAGGTATCACAGTATATTTCATTATCTTTATAATAGTTGTTCTTTCAATCGCATATATCCAAATGAGATGAAATAAAGAGCATTATAGAACTTATCAAAACAAAATATTGAATAGAGCAGTACCATTAATCACAATAGAGCAAAACAGTAATAAAAATATTTGCCTTCCATGAGATAGTAGAAGGAAGTCTCCCTTATTTGCTTTGGTCAGCTTCCAAGGAGACGCTCAGTTTTCTGGTTCCCATTTGCTAACAGGAGGATGATAGGAGAAGAGGGGTAGGGGAAGTGGGATGTTTGATTCTAGGCTGTGAATCAGTAGGTTCACTATTGCTTAGCAGCGAGGCAAGCTGGTTGTTTGGTTTCACAGTGTCCTAAGTTCCAAAAGGGCATGGATCTCAGGAGCTGATGTTGGTTCTCCCCCTGAAGGGCCACAGTCTGCCAAACCACCACTGCTTACCAGGGATGGCAGGTACTTGCTTGGCTTCCCAGTGTCCTAAGTTCCAATATGGCATGGATCTCAGGAGCTGCTGATAGTTCTCCCCCTGGAAGGGCTGCAGTCTGCCAGACTGCCACCACTTACCAGGGAGGGGATGTCCTTGCTTGGTTTCCCAGTTGATTGATGAGATATTTATCTGCCACTGTACTTTGTGGATGCTGGTCCTTCAGGCTTCTCACTGTGAGCTCTGTTTTAGAGACAGTACACAGGGAATCTTGCAGGGACTGAGCACAAGAATCAGTGCTCCTATTTGGCTCTTAAATTAGCAGTGAGTTGCAATCTAGCATCAAACTTGCTGTCTCCAAAATAATTGTGTGTATATTCACACAATTAATGACCCAGACATGGAATTAAGATTTGAATGAATCAGTCTCCATTCAGCTCTTCTGTTTGGTATTATTTGTTTAGGTTAGTTTTGTTTTATAGAGACAAGCATTCTGCATGCATATCAGCTGGATTTGTACCCTGTATGGAGCCTAGAATTCTTCTGACCTCACCAAAGCCCTCCTGTCTCAGCCTTGTGAGTGCTGGGATTATAGATATACACCACCACATTTTGCTTTTGATTCAGATTTGTAGGAGAGAATTTAAGATACCCCAAACCTGGAGTCTCAACATTCTTTGAGAAATATATGTGTGATCCTTTTAAGAGTTGGTGACCTTTGAGGATGTGGCTGTGAACTTCAGCAATGAGGAGTGTACTTTGCTGAGTCTATCCCAAAAGAACCTCTACAGAGATGTGATGGGAGAAATCTTTAGGAATTTGATTGCAATAGGCAAGCATGACATTTTTTTGTCACTCATGCTGTTTGAATGTTTGTTGCTCATCAGTGCTGTCCCATTAAAAGAAATGTGAAAATATTTTGAAAAATAGCTCAGACCTAGTCACATTACATCATAAATCTAAAAAAAATCTATTAATTTGTATTTATTACTCTAATGAATCCTGGAACTTCAATGTCTACAATTCAGGAGGTCTTGGGGGATATCCAGGAAGCTGAAAAAGAATGCAAAATTTACTGGAAATACTTAAGGTCATTCACACTCACAAGGGGAAGGAATGTTCCTGAGTAATTAGTTTGTGAGCAGAAAAATGAGAGCCAAAGAAATGAGGCACCATTCAATTTAATGTCAGTAATATTCTCCCAAGATGTATAATCCAGGATATGTATAATGAGGGAATTAAATCATGAAAATATATGACACTGCACATAGATGTGTACAAAAGGCATACACTTTGAGTTATGACATTCTGCCTCCAGTTTTTCTACCCATATATACTTGCAAATACAACACTTTCATTATGTAACAATTGCTAAGATTGCAATAGAATTTGAAATAAAACTGAGTGCTCATGTGTCTAAGCCATGCTATAGAGAATCAGCCATTCTGATTAAAATTCTAAGTAGGATGGTGGAATGTTTAAGTGCATTCATTCTGAATATCATTATGCAGTTATCTCTAGAAGTTGATCCCATCATACTTGTCCTGGATATATTTTTAAAAATTCAAAATCCATATAAAATACAGATACATGCTTCCTCATATGCAAAGCAGATCAAGTTATAAGAGATCAGCCCTTGAAGCAGCTTAGCAATCTATAACTGGATTTGTGGAGAAGGAAAATGTTAATACACTCTCTGTGACTGTGCATTCTTGTAATCCCAGCACCCTAGGAATCAGATTTTGCAGAATGGCAAATTCAAATTCATCCTTCACAGCTTAATAATCAGTGAAAATCTCTTAGAATAAATATAAAAGCTAGAGATTTTATGCTAATACTTGTTGTTCATTCCCAGCATGGAAAACAAAAACATGTTATATAATGCCAAAAAATAAATAATATAAAGTCATTTGCGAAGAGAAATGTGTGAGTCTTTCTCCCATCAATTCAGTAAAATAGCTCAGATACAAAGCCTAAAAGGTCACTGGGTTTCTTTTAGATGAGAAACCAAAATACTAATTGTGAAATGAAATATAAGAGGGTTGATAAAGAAAGTTAACACTGACTGTTTGGAAAAGGGAATTACAGGTCAAGGACAGAAGGGAGACTGTGATTGAGAAATGCATCAGAATGATTTGTCTGTGATATATATATATATATATATATATATATATATACCCATGCCCAAAGTGAATCTAAATATTCTGCATTTCAAAAAGTACCAAATATTAAAATTTCCAAATGTGTACTACTGTTTTGGAAATGGTTGTTTTCAACATATCTTACAAGGCCATTCTGTTGCTTCATTGTCAGAATTTTTTAGCAAGCATTAAAAGCAGAACTTGATGTTAATGGAGTCATTAACACAGAGACCAATTTCACTGTGATTTTTAAAATTTTATGTAAGGAAAGACTAAACAAAACAAAATAAGTAGAAATAATGCTACTTTCAAAGTGAAAATAAATGGTAAGAAATAACTAGTTGATGATTTCATATGGTGCTCATAGAAATAGTTAATCAAGATACAAAAGTGAAACATATGAAGTGGGGGTTCAAACAGTGAGACTGCACACAGTTTTGTTCAACTGTCCAACAAAAACTTAGTCATATGCTTATCGATCCTATATGTGATTTTTTTCTTTACAGAAATGACAAGCTAGGGAAATCCTATGGACATACATCTTGGAATCAGTGTAAAGAAGTATTCCTTTGTACTGCAGAAGGTAATTGGAATGTGCAAGAAACAGAAACACACCACAATGTTCAGATCCATAAAAGATATTGCAGTGGAGGGAAACCCTATGTATGCAAGCAATGCAGGAAAGCTTTTACCTCAAATGGAATTTGTAAGAAACATGGAAGAATTCACAGAGGAGAGACCCTACATATGTAAGGAGTGTGGGAAAGCTTTTACAACATGTACATATTGTTAAGTACATGAAAGTCTTCACTCTAGAGAAAAACGTTATAAATGTAAGCACTGGGAGAAAGCTTTCAGCACACTTACTTACTGTGTAATCCATGAAAACTTTCACATTAGACAGAAATTGCGTATATGTAAGAAATGTGGGAAAGCTTTTAGCAGTAAAATTCATTTTCAAATACACGAAAATGTTCACACTGGAGAGAAACCTATGTGTGTAAGCAATGTGGAAAAGGTTTCACCCAACCTGGAAATTGTAAGCAACCTGATAGAAATCACACTGGAGAGAAACCTTACATATATAAGCACTGTGGGAAACCTTTTACCACACGTGGAGGGTATAAACAACATGAAAGAACTCACACTGGAGAGAAACCCTATGTATGTAACAATGTGAGACAGGTTTTCCCACACGTAGACAGTGCAAGGGACATGAAATAACTCACACTTTCTCACATAGGAAAGAAACCCTATGTATGCAAGCAACGTCAAAAATATTTTACCACAGATGGAAATTGTAAGAAACATGAAAGAATTCACACTGGAGAGAATCCTTATGTATGTAAGCAATGTGGGAAAGGTTTCACCCAACCTGGAAATGGTAAGCAACATGAAAGAATTCACACTGGAGAGAAACCCTACATGGGTAAGCAATGTGGGAAAGTTTTTACCCAACATGGACATTGTAAGCAACATGAAAATTCACACTCAAGATAAATCCAGTGTATATAAGCATCGTGAGAATGGTTTGAGCACATGTACATATTGCATAATGCATGAATTCTTCACACTTGGCAGAAAAGTTATATATGTAAGGAATGTGGGAATGGTTTCAGCAGAAATGCTCATTGTCCAATACATGAAAAAATTTACACTGTTGAGAAACCCTGTGTATGTGAAGAACGTGGGAAAGCTTTCACCAGACATGGATATTTTAAAAGACATCAATGACTTCACACTGGTGAGAAACCCTATATATATAACAATGTGGCAAGATTTTAATGCATACAGTCAATGCAAAACCTGTGAAAGAATTCACACTGGGAAGAACCACTGGCTATGTAAGCAAGTGGAGACACTTTCAGCAGCCAGAGCCATGTATTTCACTTACCTGAAGAAACTCACACAAGAGATAAATCCTATGTGTTATGGGAATACTCTCAGTACACGTGATCATTGTTACATAGCTGAAAGAGCTCACTGAGCTGAGATCCTATGTGGATTAGCAATGTGCGACATATTAGCAATCCATATTTGTTGTTAAATACCTATTAAAAGCGTCACTGGCCAGACAATTTAGATCTCAGTTTACTTTAAAAATCCCTAGGAGACCTGAAGAAATAATCACAAATTTTCCAGAAATGACAAATCTGAGGTGGAGCTCTCCTCAAGTGCACATGGTGTATGGTTTTCAGTTAATCACTTGTACCTCTCTAGATTTTTTAAAGTGTCTTTGTGCTTCAACATGGCATCTTGCAATTAAACATGTTAAACTGAAATGTGCTTTTCACTTTCAAGTATGGATAGTGACTGTAGTAGTCAGGGGTGTGCACAGAGAACAACTGGATCAAGACAAATGTTTATATTATTTTTATAATAGTCATCGGGAGTTAAAACAGGAAACTGCAGGAAGTCTATCCGCAATACCAAAGACATAGATTAATTAGTCAAGAGCCTAAACCCCACAGGAATGTCCCACATGAGTCCAGATAAAAATCCAGAGCTCAGGATAATGCCTACTATTAGTCCAACTGGAGGTCCAGAGCACACAAGAAGGACTCATAGAGTCTCTTTTATGGATCCATGCTGGAAAGACTCAAGGGTCAGCGGTGGAAGCTAGAAAGTCTATGCCAGCTGGATGATGGAGCTGTGCTAGTGGGATGAGTGCTCTACACTGGAGCTGAGAAGTCACACTCACAACAAAGAACAGCACCACAGCTGTCTGCAGTGACACAGAGGCCCGGAGTTCCTCTGATGAGAAGCACAGTTGAGTACATGCCCAGAAGCAGTGTGATGAGCTCATTCTGGAGACCAAGCAGCACATGTCTTCCCATCCAAGCCCTTCCCAGCAAGAAGGAATGCTCAGTGTGAGGACCAAGGCTTCTTCAGGAGAACCAACAGCTCAGACAGCAACTTGTAGGACAACCCACAATGCTTCCTTAAAACCTCAACACTCATCACCTCCCTTCTTCTCCACGTATTTATCCTGGCAACTTACCTCAGGTGGAACATCTTTGCTCAATGCCATGCTGATGTAATCCAGCTGATGTTAAGTTGACCACCAGTTCTTAATGCAAAACAGTATCTATGTACTTAATATTTGGTCTTTAAAACTTAATTTTCATATTTTTTGGTGAATTGTAATGTTTTTTATTTAAAGAGAAAAAATGGAAAAAAGGTAGAAATAACACAGAATTTTAAAAAAACAAACAGTAAGAAAACTCTAGTTGATAAGTAACATATTGTCATCTTAGAAATAGTTGTTCAAGTTAAGAAATTAAAGGGTACAAATTGGGATTCAAATAATGACACTGTGAACAGTTCTGCTCAATGATCCAATAAAAACTTAGTAATATGCTTATCTGTCCTACATACTTATTTTTTAATCTTAAAGAGGGTAAGATTAAACATGACAAAACAGTAGAGAACAGTTCATAAGAAAACAAGTTAAAGAAACACAGATTTCAAAGCAAGTCCACTGGAGATGTTTACTGTTTATCTTTCTGTCTCTAGTTTTCTTTTAAATAGTTGTTCCCATCTTCACATGCATTGAATATATACTGAACATTATAGAACTAATCAAATAATTACAGGATGATGCAGGGCTTTTTGTTCTTCAAGAACTGATTTTGGGGACGTTGATAACAATTACAATAAGGTCTTTCATTCTCTTGGTAGTAGCTGTCTTTATATTTATGTATGCTGAAATTCAACATAGGAGACTAGACTATTGTCTTAGTTACATTTTACTTGTCGCTGAGACCAAATACCTGAAGCCCAAATTTGGGAAAGGAAAGGTTTATTTCATACAGTTCTTTGAGGTTTCAGTCCTTTCTTAGTTGGCTCCAAGATATGTGGGCATGGCTGGACCGCAGGTCATGGCAGCTGCCAACAGCAACCACAAACCAGAAAAGAGAAAGAGACACCTTCCTGCCATTACATCACATCCTGGCTCCACCCCTTTGTGGGTGGAGCACTGACACCATCAATCCAAGCACTAGACACTGAACGAATAACAAATGCACAATTCAAATTTATGAGGCCTGGGGGACACAGACAGAAACCATGACAACTATTATCACTCTGACCAGTGAATAATAGTATCCTGAGAAGGAGAAAGGTGAGGAATTGCCTAAAAAAAGAAGGCACAGGACATTGTTAAAAGTGTATCAGGATTTAAAGCTATAGTAGTCTTATTGGTCGGTTTAGTGTGATTATATTTTGTTCTGGTCTGTCTACTCATATTAGATTTGAGGGCACAGACATAAAACCCAAAAATATCAGGTTATACCATGGTAACTACCCTTAACTTCTTATTAACTAAAACTGAATCCCTATATTACTTACACTGTCTTACTATGATCTTAGTTGAAGCTGGTTTGTCTGCATGCTATTTGGCCTTGACTGATTTTATTCACATTTGGTATGCTTGATGGCATCAAGTCTAAGAGTAGAGGCAATTACTCTGAAGATGACAACATGTAAAAGATATGCATTGGGGGTCTGGGGATTTAGATCAGTGGCTTGAGCACCTGCCTGGCAAGTGTGAGATTGTGAGTTTGATCCCCAGTACCAAAAAAATAAATAAATAAAAGATATCCATTCCAGGTTTGATTATTAACTGCTTTCACATCCTACAATGTCTTCAAAGTTGCTTTTATAAAAATAGCTATGCAATCTTATGCTTAACTATATAATACTTGATAGTGTGGAAAATTCTATTGATAATAACAAGAGAAAGCATAGTAAATACTGTACATCATCCCATATTGTGGTCTTATATATCTTTTTCGTATCATGATTTTATATGAATTTGTTTGTTGTCTTGTTTTGATCTGTATTTCCCAATAATACAGAAAGGATTGATACATACATAGAGATTCATACCTGAAAAGAATTTCTAACCTATTTATGGGAACAAGTTATATAATACACAATGTAATGAACAGATATTCTGAAGAAAAGACACTAAGAAGCCCAATGCAAATTCTGTAGCACTGTGATATAAAATTGAGCAATACTATTGATTAGTCTAGTCACTTATTTTTTGGTGAACTGTAATTTTAACACTGCATTTGCTTTAATTTTTTGATGCACATGCTTCATTTTCTCTTTCATAAATGATGTTTCTGAAGTGGATGCAATATTTGGCATAAAGATATACATTTATAAGGCTTGGAGCATGTGGTTTTGACAAAGTTGTGTTCTTTTCACATAACTTGCACATTAATGAATGTTATGTTTTCCATGTTGTGATGAGACAAGATATCTGTTGATTCCCTAACATCACTGGATATCATACCATGTACATTATGTTGCCAGATTTCATTTCTCAATCATGCAAATATTTCTCATTTAACTAAACTGTTGTTTTTGTATCCATCAGAATTTTAGCTGTTATGTTTAAATTGCATCTTTACTTTGCCAGTAAGGTTTCTCCACATGTATCAAAGTAGACCATAGTACTGTGAATTTCTGATTGCCCCATACTGACATAACCATAACTTGTCTCTAATGGAACATCACAAAATATATCAATATCTCCAGAAATTATAAAATTTGGCATGATTTATGAGTAACCATACTTTGAAACCAATTTTTCTTAAATGTGAAGTTGTTATGGGGGAAAACGTTGCTATTGGATGTATCATGCAAATGCCTTTATTTTATTCCTTGATGCTGTGAATGCATTACATATTTTGTAATTATTACAGCTTTTTCCTAAAACACTGAAGTAATGGCATGAAGGGAAACCTAAATTTTGAGCTGTCAACACAGTAAAAAGTAAATTTGCTAAATTTAGATTCAGATTGTGTTCTGTTTTCCTGAAATATGAATTTATACAATGACATATCTCTTTATTTATAAGGACCAGTGCCTGATGTTTGTGGTGTGTGCCAATTATCTTTAAACACATACACTGGGCCATGAGTCCCAGTTGGTTTCCTTTGGCCTGTGGTTTTCACTTCCATTTTAACATTCATGTAATTCGTAAAGTGTTTAATGCACTGTTGTTGAATTCAAAATCTGCTTAGGTTCCAATGGTGTTATGTTTTGAAAAACTGTGGTGTCATGAAAACACAAGTGAGCATTTCATTAAATACCCCTAATCCAGTGAAGATAGCTTGCCCAAATCTCAATTATCCTTGGAAGAATACATCACTCACCTGTTGTGTAATCACCACTAAAACTATATCTATTTTGTACCTGAAGTACCTGACATACTTCACAAACTAAAAGACACTGTAAACTACATTGTCAGCCTGTATTACTACAGCATGTGGCCAGATTCCCTGCATCACATTTCTGCTTACCATCAATGGGAAAATTTGGAGTTTGTATTACAGCTAATAATAGAAGACTGAATCTATAATACATATATCCTGAGTACATGCACTTTCTCATTTTATCATGAAAGTAAATCTTACTGGTCTTGTTGATGCATACTTGTAATCCTAGCACCTAACAGAGCTTAAATTAGAGGAAGAGGAATTTGAGTCTAACCTACACAATTAGTGTGGCCCTGTCTCAAAATTTATCTTCAAGTTCTACAGGTGTAGCTTAAAGCTTTAGATCTCCTCCCTTTCTTCCACAGCATCACCATTTTTTAATACTCACAATTACACATCAATAGTTGTCCTTTTATCACTTGGCCATCTAGCAGTTATTCCCAAGAGTTACTTGGGAAGCCCATTTGTTTATGCAGTGACCATCCTGAGCATCATTGGGGCAGTTGTCAATTTAACGCATTCATTCTTGTATTGAGTATAGTAGAAATGTCACATTTATATTGCTGGTTATTTTATAAAAACTAAGAAAAGTATGCAATTTTTGATCATTTTGTATTTAAATAATTTCATTGGTAAGGAGTTACCGATAAAGATTGCCTAATGGCGATTTCTTAAGTCCCAGCATCAGGAGAGAATGAGACGGGATGATCATGGCTTTGAAGCTGACTTTGGCAACCGCTGGATGATTTAGCAGAGTGTGAAGCAGTTGTTTTTATCCCTGCATTTGAAGTTTAAGGAAACAAGTAAGCTGAGGTCAATAATAAAAATGTATGATAGAACAAAAGAATCAATACTTCAAATTGTTATTTTTCTTTCACTCAGCAAATGTACTTTTTATCGTAATTTGTGCAGCACTATCAAATATTCCTCTATTAGAGTAAAACATAGTGAAACATGAAAGAGTCAGGCACTCCATGTTCTGAATGTAGAGGTATTAAAAACATTTTTTCTTAATGCTATTGCTGCTGTTTTTTGTAGAAAATAAAATAGGGTGACAAAACAAGCAATAAGGACTTTGTAAGATTTTAATCCTCCTGCATAAACATAGAAGCCACAAAAAAAGTCAAACAAAATGACAAAATAAACTACAGAATGAGAGAAATTTTAGCTGTTACTCCCTGATAGCTAACATGTAACACCAATAGGAATGTGAAAGGAACACACATTTTTCAGCATATGTACAACTTGCCAAGAAATACCTGAAGAACTATTGAGCATTTTTCCCAATAGAGAAATTCAAATAGGGACATCATCTCATTGCAGAGAAAACAAATCACCACAAGATCTAAGGAAAGTACATGAGACTGCAGGAGTAAAGAAACTATTTAAACTTGTTGGTGGAAATGTAGATAAGTAGTTCAACTACTACCAAAGTCAGTTTTTAAAGTATTCAAAAGACTAAAATTAGTAATTCTCATTAGTGCAGTGCTTCCTTTAGTGGGTCTCTTCCTCAAAGAGTTAAGGACATATTGCAGTGATGCATGCAGATTCCTGTTACTGCAGCAATAGTCATTTTTCTGTGGAGAGCAACAGCAAGCACTGCTCCATCACCACCAAATATCAATGATGAACAATAAATACTCACCAGTGTATTCCATTTGATAAATGGTGTGATATTTTATTGTGAAATCAGCTGTAAGTTAGGTTTTCCTAGTAGGCTATAGGTCAGTATAAACATGATAGTCATGCTAATGCCACAAGGCAATCACTAGTATAGTATTATGTTTATTAGATTTGATATATTTATCTTTTTGAGTAAGCATGTTGCTATGAAGTCCAGGCTGGCTTTGAGATCACTTTATAAACCAGAGTGGTCTCAACAAGTCTCCTTCCTCAGTGTCTCAAGTAATGTGCTTCATGCACGAGCCACCAGGCCTAGTTTAGATTTGGTATATTCATTGTATTCAGTATATTTTATTTCAACTCTTTTTGTTGTTAAAGTATTTCCACATTTTTACCTCCAGCATCGGGAGAAATCTCAGCCTTGTTGAGGTGGAGATATGCATACCACCAGTCTCGTGACATTCTCTCCTGGGTTCAGTGCTGTCAGTGTACTGCAGTGAAACATAGGTGTATATAACTGTTTCTTTTTATACATTCCTTAGAAAGATTTTTAAAATTTCCATGGATAATCAGAGGGTCAATAACCCTGACTATAGTTTCATTCAAATGCCCACAGTTATGTAGTGTGTAGGACACACAGATAGAAACATATCACATAGTTCCAGTGAGAGGTTTGTCGAAGCAGATGTGAAGACTACTTTGTGAAGCTTTGTGTTCCTGATTTTTTCATTAGAATGAGCTTCAGGTTTTCTCATTTTTGTTTATGTGAAGCAGACCAGATGACTTTTAATGTATGAAGTGATATAAAGCCTGTTTGAATTTTAAGTATCTAAAGTATTTCTCTGGTGCTGTGGCCTGCTTAGTAATGGTCAACTTGGATTACCCAGTGAATGAAGTCATCATGGTTTTGGGACAGAACATGCATTGATGAATTGTTTAAAACAGCATTAAAGGAGAACTAGAGGGAAAGAAGCTGAGATGTTGATTCTCATGGGAAGCTAGTAGCACTGGTTTTTCCAGATATGAACTCAGCCATCATCATCATCATCAAAGAAGCTCAGGTCCTCATTATTGCTGTGCATGGCTACTGTTCTCTTTTGTGGATCTCTGGCACTTATCTTGAGCTTCATGCCTTGGCTCCAGTAATGATCACTCAACTTTATGGCATAGATTCTATGACCAAAGGTACAGAGTTTCTAGCTTCCAACACTGAACTTAGAGCCTTCCTTGTGTACAACCTTAACAGAGACTTTCATGACACATTGTAAGTGCCTCTAAGTCTCCAGGTACACTTTTGATTGTCCTTGCCATGAGCTCAAATTCTTCAGCTGTGCTTGTGCTGGATATTGTCATAGCATTCAAGTACTCAGTTGGATTTTTTGGTCTGTAGTATCTGAAAAGCTCTACATCTCTCTAAATCTGACATTCTGGGATAAGTATTTTTAAATTATCTTATCAATTATAAGTTCCATGTTAAGTCTCTTTCCTCACAAACCCTGACTACAACAGATGGGAAAGGATAAGATGTGACATTTTTGAGACAGGAGAAATTTCTTTAGTTACCTAATGTTATATGTCACTTTTCTCTTGGAGAGAAACCCAGCTATATCAATAGCTTCATTTTCAGGACTGTTGATAGCTTCTCCAGCATTATCAAGCCATTACATTGTGTGTTGCATGGGCAAGAAGTAGGTGTGTTAGGAACCTGCATGGTGCTTCCAGTCACCTTAACATGAGCCTTTGCAGCTTATGCTGTCTGGCCTCTGTGTACCTAAATTGTCACTAAAGGACACACTCACAGAGGCAGTCATTTTATATTGGCAAATAATTTTCAAGTCTCTCAGATCTTTTACTGATGTTCTGATGTGAAGAAAAATGTAGGATGCACAACCTGAGTTCCCAAAAATAATTATGATAGCAGTATGTACCTATCTGAACTCAATTAAATACAAAAATGCAAACCCAGACTACAAAAATGCTTTGAAAGATGTTTCTATGAAGCCTGACACTACTTTGGAAATCCCTGGTAAGTTTTATAAGGTCCCTACTACTTTTCATGATCCCCTACCTCCTGGGACAGCTGGCCTGGTTGTTTCCTGTTCACATGCATCAAAAATAGCCACTTTTGTGATTCCTGATGTCATTGATGCTGCTTATACAGGCATATTGTTGATTCAATTGTGATCTCTCTTACCCATTCAACTAAATGTTTCTGAATCTGTAGCTCAACTAACTGTCTTGTCTTATTTCTCCTCTAAAGCTTGTCATGTTATTTGTGGAAATCTGCAATTTGTTGTCTGCTATTCCCATAGGAGATGCGTGCCAAAGCCTCTCTTTAACTATTGATAACCTTTCCTTGTCATGTTTGCTACTGGAGCTGATGTTTCTCTTTTACTGTACTGGAACATGTATACTCCTTAGAATTCATTTAATCACTACTATCTTGCCACTGACCAAGGCTTACTTTTCCTTTTTGCTGTTGTCTGCTGTTCCCTCTGCAAACACAGGGCTGTAGAATTAGCTCAGTGGCATGAATGCCTGCCTTGCAAGTGCACAGTCATGATTTTAATCCATTGCTCTTTGAATCCCTGCTTTTTAAAAATTTTTATTTAAAAGGTAAAAGAGAAAAAACAAAACAAAACAAAGTGGTGTAAGTGTACAAGTAATACAGACTAAAAAAAAAAAACAGTAAGAAATCACCAGTTAATAGATTATATATTATCATCTTGGAGATGGTTGCTCATGTCACAGTATCAAAGCATACAAAGTGGACATTCAAACAGTGAGACTGTAAACAGTTGTCTTCAATGATCCAACCAAAAACATTAATATGGTCTTCTATTTAACACCCCTAAACACACTTGCAGTTGCATCCTTTAGAGCACTTTTTTCCCTCTCTTTTTTACAACACAATTTACACATTTTGGGTTTTATTACTCCTTAGTTCTTATTACTTTTTTTGGAAGAGAATAAAGTCAAATATGGCAAAACAAAGCTGTCAGTCAAAGCGAAGGATAGACATAGCACAGGATGTAA
Source organism: Cavia porcellus (assembly GCF_034190915.1). NCBI lineage: Eukaryota > Metazoa > Chordata > Mammalia > Rodentia > Caviidae > Cavia > Cavia porcellus. Next base: position 10,773,280 of record NW_026947515.1, read on the forward strand.
AAACATAGTACAAGGTTATCAACAATTGTTACCATAATGCCTCTTGCTTCCTTGAAAAGAATTGTCTATCTCATTATGTATAATAAAGTTGAACTAAACAGTAGAGAATAAGACCAATAAAACCTAAACATTTTAAACATTACAGGACTTCCAAAGGAGATAATAGTCAAATCAGAATGGGCATATTAGTGAATCTTATTGCCTACTAAGTAGTTGCCTATTCTCTCAGACTTGATACTATCATACAGAATGGAACAGAGTCTAATCAGTCAAAACGAGATAGTGGGATTATTACAGGATTTCAAATCAAGTTAATAGGAAATCAAAAAAGTTACTATAATATATACTGCTAATTTCTTTTAATTTTCCCCCTTAATTAAAAAATCATAAAAAATAACTAAATAATTTTTTTAATGAATAAGGGAGAGATTGAGATAAAAGAGGACATAACAACATAACAATACAGGTCAAAGCATGACAGTTTCAGCAACCTAGTGCTTCAGCACAAATAACCCGACTTAATAGTAGTTACCATAGTGTCTGGCTTATTCCTTGAAATATTTGAATATAATTTCATATACTGTAGCTTCAAATATTTCCATATCAAGCATCCCAGAATAAAGCCATTCCAATTAATAAGTGAAAACTTAGTGAGGCTTCAAGGCCACATAATGGGGAATCATGTGAATCCCCAATTGTATAATCCACTTTTGTATCTTGGACACTTATTTGTAAGAAGACAATATGTAAACAACCAGTGATTTCTTATAGTTTATTTTGTCTTTGAAAGCATATATCTTTTCTACCTGTTTTCTGTTTTGTTTAATCTATTTTAATAAAAAATAAGAAAAGAATATCTCTTCTCTTTAAACAATTAAAAAAGAAAAATGCAATTCCTGCACAGGTTTTACTATTCTCTTCATGGTGCTATTTACTTTAGGTCAGTTGTCTGTCCCAATGAAGCTGTTTTCTTCCCTGATTCAAATACATTCTTGCCAGTATATACCTCTGACAAACCCTTTTGTATGATACAAAACTCCCCAAGACCCATGTGGGCTAGGGCTAATGCCTCTGTTGATCTGTGGAAGGGGCATCCTCTGTGCTTTTGCTAAGGTCCTGTGTGGATTTCTGCTAATTGTGTTTGCCCTGTATGGAATGAGTTGGCATCACAGGCTACAAAATGCAATTCCACCATTTCAACTCTCCCTGAATCAGGCCTTTGATCCTTTTTATAAGATCTCTGCTAGTTGGGCTAAAACAAATCAAACTGGTTGAGTCATAGTTGTAGATGTGAAATTTGTAAGAAGGTATTGTAATTTGGCTTGATTAGGGATATGCTTGAGGGCACTCTGATTTTGTAAGATGTTTATCAATCTGTCCATATATCAGTTGCCTGTTTGTCCAGTCCATTTTTAAGCAATTGCTGGGAGTTGCTGAGTTAGTGATTGTTCATACCTGTAAAGCAGAAAGCAAAAATAATCATACAAGTGTGTTCAAGTGGCACAGAACATCTGGGAATCATGCTGAGGGCATGGAATGCTTGAGGAGAAGAGGTGTTCCAGCACTGGGAGCATGGGGTTCAAGAGGGCAGGTAGTTTAACAAAGAGGCATGGTACAAGTACATAAATGGCCTTTGGGGAAATTAAATATTCTCACAGACCCCAACAAGTTGTGTGCTGATTTCAGTGTTTGCTTGAATCCATACTGATCATCTGTCTGTTTGTCCATTTGTCCACTCTGTGAACAGTTGTTCCTTTCATTTTAAGCTCAGTAACTTTTCTCTTTTTCCAAGTTTGCATTGTTTGATCAAAGATATGTTTGGGTTGTGAATTTACAAAGCATGGTTTCACATTGGTTGACAGCTGCTCAAAATGTCACAAAGACTGGGTATATGAATGCAATATGTTGTTATTCATCACTGATTCATAGTCTCATTATTTAGAAATTATATTATTAGGATGAATAAACAAAGTCCTGGAGGAGAAAAGATGGTGGATAGGTAACAGCAGGCTACAGAGACTCTCTGAGATGTCAACCTAGATTCCAAAAATAATACAGCATAGTGAGACCCAGGCAGAGGGAGATAGACCCTTCCAAGCCTGGAACAAATTAATCTGAGAGAAACCATTTAAAAATACAGTCCCAGTGCTTCTAGTGAAAAAGCTACAGTCTTGGTGCTGCCACTTGAACTTGCTGCCACTCCTACACTTGATCTCATGCAGCCAAGATTTATGGAACTACACAAAAGCTCATCAGTTTCATCTCACAGGAGATGCATTCTCACTGTGGATGGGATTCGGTGATCTTAACTGACACCTGAGCTGGCAGGCAACTCTGCATCGACCTGTGGTGAGTGACAGGAATAAACCCCTTCCATAGAGCTCCAAGAGATGACATTCTGGGATGGGGAAAATTGGCAAGAACAAGGGGCTGAAGTGAATTCAGACAGCTTCTCTCTCCTCAAGTGGGATTGATGGGGAGCACCTCACCTATGTCACACCTCAGGCTGAGACCAGTAGGCTAGCCCATACCAGTCTCCATGCCTGTCAGTTCACCCTAATGCAGTGAAGTCTTCAACACTCTGATTAATCCAGAGGGGTGGGCCCAGCATAGGCTTCCCTGGTCTGCATCTACATGGTACACAGCACTGGGTGGGAACATACAATCAGCACTTCAGACAAACTGTAACCAGCAAAGAAAGAACCTGGACCTCCCATATATACCTATATGGAAGGAACAAAAATAATAAAAGGAAGCAACAAGAAAGGGTTCCCATTCTCCAATCTTGAGAACATGGATCCAGGAAAGGTAAATGCAAAGGAGAATGAGGACAGCAAACATGCAATATCAGACATGGCCCCAGTAGACATAAAGCAATATCTTCAGAAACGCATAGATAATTTGAAAGGTGAAGTATTTAACCAAGTGAAGCAAGATATAAATAGAATAATTTAAGAAATGCTAAGCACCTCTCAAGAAAAAACATGGAAAAAGGGAAGAAAACCAAAAAAGGGGAGAATTGTTTCATGAGGAAAATAGAGAAAAGATAGAAGAAAGGAAGCTGGTTCAAAGAGACAACCATGAATATAAAAACTCCTTTGAAAGCTGGTAAAACTGATTGCAAAAAACTAAGGATAGATTATCCAAACTAGAGGATAGGTTTGCACTGTGGGATCAGGAAAGGAAATATTTCTTAAAAATAACAAGGAAACAAGTAGTAACAAGACAAAGACTAGATGATGACAAAAGGATGTATAACTTAAGAATAACGAATGTGAATGAAGAAGCAGGAGTACAAACAAAGGAACTACAAAGGCTATTCACAAAAATAAGGAAAACATCCCAAGCATATGAAAAAGAAAAGATACTCAGGTGTATGAGGCATACAGAACTCCAGCCACCTAAACCAAAACAGAACTACACATAGGCAATATAATAATCAAGATCCCAGAAATCCAATATAAGAACAAAATATTAAAAGCTGTCAGAGACAAGCAACAGATCATTTATAAGGGAAAGTCCATGAGAATTACATCAGACTTCTCTGCACAAATCATCAAATCGAGAAGAAAATGGAGTGAATCATTCCAACTTCTGAAAGAAAATAACCTACAGCCCAGATTGATGTATCCTGAAAAATTTTCCTAGAAATTAATGGAGAAACAAGATGCTTCTGAGATAAAGAGGAACCGGGAGAATTCACAACCATCAATCACACCCTACAGAGAATACTATAGGACATTCTAAAGAGAGAGAAAATCACCAGTATTTCAGGAACAGTGGTAGAGAGGCCACAATGAATGGAGCAAAAAGCAAAATGAAGAAGACAAATAGACAACTGATGACAGAAAAATAGAACAACAGAAATGAGACAGAGAAGGCTGGATATAATTTCTAATGCAGATGTCCTATATACACTAAGTTAAGGAAAAATGAGAGAATCATAGGCAGAGTGGATCAAGAAATAGGGCCAACCGAGATGCTCTTTATAGGAACTATATTTGACCTGAAGAAGTGTATCTGGACTAAAATTGAATATGATAAAATAGAACTTGATGTGATAGGGAATGAGAGAGTAATAGGGGCAACTGGACCAGTATTTATGGGTAGGTTGGAAAGACATGCTTTAATAAGTAAAGAAATACAACTACAGATCAACTCCAGGAGTGAGAAAGTTCAGAAACACTTAGATAAATTGCAGGTTGCCCCTCACAATATAAAGCCAAGGGTGTTGGGAAGACCCAAAAATACACAGTACACCCTGGGAGAGTGAAGGGGAAGAATAGTCTTTAAAAAGACAGAAGGAGATATTGCTATAAGTGTATCAGGAATTAAAACCCATATTACTTGTACCACTCTGCTTAGATAGAACTTATACCATCCCAGTTTTTATACAAGCACTAGATCTGAGGGCACAGACAGCTATCCCAAAAATATCAGGATATAGCACAGTAATCATCTTTAATTTCCTGTTAACTTAAACTGGATCCCTCTTTAACTTATAGTGTTATATCATTACTGATTTTATTTAAATCTGATTTGTTTGATTGCTTCTTGCTATTGTCTATTGTATTCAAAACCGTTAGGTTGATAGTATTGTCAGAGTGTAGACAACTATACTGAAAATAGCAATGATTCACTATAGTACCCATTCTGACTTGATTAATATCTGTTTTTGTAGCTCTACACTATCTACAAAGTTCTATTTCTGTTAATACTGTTATGCACTGATATATTCAATTATACTTTATCTGATGATATAGCCATTTTTATTGATGATAACAAGAGACAACACAGTAACCGAGGTAGAACTCCTTGTACAGCAGTTTTAAATGTCTTTTTAGTTTTATGTATCTCTAGGATTATGTTTTTCTCTGTCCTGCTTTGTTCTGTTTCTCCCTCTAATATAGAAAGAATAGTAACACATGTTAAGATGCATGCTTCCATAAAACCTATCAACAATTTACAAGAACTTATGACACATGATGAAATGAACAAATATTTTGAAGGAGAAAAAAAGGGACTACAGTATCCAGTGCTGATTCCATAGTGTCATGATGTGAAATCAAGCAATACTATTAATCTTCAATTAGAGTGATTTTAATCTGCTTTGGTTTGTTTAAACTCAACATAAATGAAGATATGGATAAATACATACATGTTTAAGTGTATAGAATTGATTGCCGTATTACTTAGTTTTTATTAGATAGTTGAACAGAACTATTTGCTGTCTCCATGTTTGAATTCCCATTTATATGTTCCACTTTTGTATCTTGAACAATTATTTGTAAGAAGACAATATGTAAACACAAACTAGTTATTTATTACTGTTTATACTTTTCTTTGAATGTATGTACTATTTATGCCTGCTTTCTGTTTTGTTTTGTCTTTCTTTAAATAAAAATAAATTTAAAAAGATAAATAAATAAAGTCCCTTAGCAGTGAGACTGGTGGACCAAGCTCTGATTGATAAATAAGAAAGCAGCTGTCTGGTAACATTTTTAACCAGTTTTTGTCAATTGACTAGAGACCTCAATGATCTCCAGAGCATTATAGGAGACACCTCAAATAAATTTATGAAATGTATTCCTAAATGTTCACATCAGTCATTATCAAATGAAGTAATACATATTTTTGGTTTGATGAGGCCTGTATAAAGTTTCACAGGGTTATGACAGTTGATTGTAATCAACTATATGATGTATTGCATACATTCATAATTCTGGATGCATAAGACTTCATGATTGTAAAGTGAGTGTTACTTATGGTAAAGATTTTTGTCTCATGTGCAAACCTTTGCTGATAACAAAGACTTGTGAGATACACATTCAACTAAAGATCAATAAGTTGTTCAATAATACACAAAAACTTCTTGTGTATTAGATAAGGGTGATTGACTAAAAGGGATATTTTATGTCAAAACAGGAATTTAGATTATTACAAGAATCTCATGATTGTCATGATGCAAAACTATGTATGGTTCTGATTCTTGATATATTATGTAAAATATGAAACTGTTAAAACTGTAGGTATTCAAATGCTAAAATGTCCATGGATAGAAGAAAATAGGATTCATTTAATGTTCTAAGTTGTTTCATGTTTAGATAGTAAAATAGTAATATTAAACTTACTGCCTCTAATATACACTATTGTTACCAAAATCTTCTTTTGGATGTTTGACAGCTAAGGTTTGGAAGCCAAAACTTAGAGAAAGAGATGGGCTAAATGGATAGCCAATATTTTGGCCCCAGGTCTTGAAAGGTGGTGGAGACCCAGGATATAAAATAACCTCTGATTGCATCATCCTAAGATATTCAGTGAGTCCCTGGTTGTCTCATCAAGGAGATGTTGAGACCACAGAGGAAAGTCACCTTCAATGCAAGGTGTGCCTAAGAAGAGTCACCAGGAGACAAATCTCCCAAGTTTTCACAGAGAGCAATGTGGTCAAGCAATGATTGTGACTCTTCTAAGTGGCTGACACTGACAGAAGAGCCATGAGGTGTTATGTATGGTTCTAAGATAACTCCTGAGAAGACCTAAGTGACCTTGATAGGAAGTAAGTAACTGACTGTAGTTGTCATGGTTTATGCATGTGTCCCGCAGGCCCCATACGTTTGCATTGTGCATTTGTGATGGTTCATTGTCTAGTGCTTGGATTGATGGTGTCAGTGCTAAACCCACATTGGGGTGGAGCCAGGATGTAATTCAATGGCAGGAAGAAGGTGTGTCTTGCTTTTTGCTGGTTCCTGCTTGCTGTTTGCAGCCTCCATGAACTGTGGCCCAGACATACCTGCCTGCCTTAGAGCCAAATGAGTGTGAACTGAAACCTGCAAAAACTGTAAGAAATAAACCTTTCCTTTCTCAAATTGGGTTTCAGGTATTTTGTCTCAGCAACAAGTAAATAGTAATTAAGACAGAATTTGGTACCTAGGAGTGGGGTCATTTGCTGTGACTATACTTGACCATGTTTTTCGAGAGGCTTTGGAAATGGCTTGTGGGCAGAGTTTGGAAAGGTTTGGACATGTCGCCTGGATGCATAGAGCTGGAGCAGCTTAGGCTTTTCTGTGGAGGGCATTCTGGTCAGAGCTCAGGAGACCAGGAGGCTGATAGAGGGCCTGATGGTAAAGACCAGGCTTGGGAGGTTTTTGTTGGGAAGAAGGACTGCATTGGTTGTTGGACTCCACATGATGTGTGTTATGGCTTGGCAGAAGGTTTGTCTGCAAACCTCAAGGTTTGCTCCTGCCCAGGGAGTTTGCTGAGACTGAGACAAAGGGCAGTGGACTGATTAATCTTGAAAAAGAAATTAAAAAGCAATCAAACCTTGAGACTGTGGCATGGCTATTGTTGGGGGCTTTTAGCCAGATTTATGTTGCATATCAAAAGCAAAAAGTTCAGCAGGATAGTGTACAATGCTGTAAGTTTGGCTAGAAGGTAAATTCCAGGAAGACTATGGATTGCAAAGTCAGAGTTGAGATTCTGATTCCTGAGGAGAAATGAGATAAGAAAAGTGGCCCCAGGGCATCATTGGAAGGGGGTCCCCACCCTGTGCAGCCTCACTGCAAAAGTGAAAGAATTTGCTCAGAGGGAAAAGCTGCAGAGTGCCATGTTCCAGAACAGCAACAGAGGCCACTTGAGGTTCCAGAATGGTGGCAACTTAGAGAAGCATTTCCTCACAATCAGGTAAACAGAGCCCTGAGATCCAGGCAACTGACCCCTGTAGGCAAAAACAGAAAAGCCTAGAGTACTGCTCCAGTCAGCAGCAAACCTTGGTGGTATCCACAAGGTGCTGATTTTAGGTGCAAGAAAATGCACAAATTCTGAGGCAAGATGGCATCCACCTCAATTGCAAAGTGCATGGGAGGCCAAAAAGTCTGCCCCTGAGAGGGCATTTTGTGAAGATGTAAGGGTGAAGCCAAAAGTGTGGTGGAGACTGCAGAAGTTTGGAAAAGGCAGGAATGTGGATGATTCAAGGGAAGCTGCAAAAGGAGAGCAGAGAAAATTTAAGAGAAAAGCTGCAGGAGTTAAAATCACTGGAGTGCCATGGGGGTGGAATTACCCAAGCCTTTTGGAGTTTGCAACCAGATTGCTTCTGATGCTGAACATGGAATTCTAGGACATAATGTTCACCCTGCTGGATTTCTTTTGTTTCCAATGCTTTACATTCCCCTTCTTGTAACTTTTGAAATGGTAATATTTACCTTGTGCCTTTGCATTTGAGAAGTGTTTAACCCCGTTTCATTTGTACAGGGGTTACAGTTAAGAGTTTGCCTTAGATCTTGGAGGAGACTTGGAAATTGGACACTTCAGCAATGCAGAAACATAGGACGTTAGCAACTCTTGGAAGTGGACTAAATGTCTTTTGTATAATGGATGTAAATGAGTCCTGGGGGCCAGGGGTGGAATGTCATCGTTTATGCCTGTGTCCCCCAGGCTTCATGAGTTTGCATTGTGCATTTGTGATGGTTCATTGTGTAGTACGTTGATTGGTGATGTTAGTGCTATACCCACATAGGGGTGGATCCAGGATGTAATATAATGGCAGGAAGAAAGTGCATCTTGCTTTTTGCTGGTTCCTGCTTGCTGTTTGCAGCTGCCATGAACTGCGGCCCAGCCATGCACACCTGCCTTGGAGCCAACTGAGTGTGGACTGAAACCTTCAAAAACCAAAGAAATAAACCTTTCCTTTCTCAACTTGGGCTTCAGGTATTTTGTCCTGAAGGTATTTTGTCCTGAGGTATTTTGTCCTGTTTCCAACGCATAAATATCTTGGAAAAAAGTGAAAAGGAAAAGGTAACTTTTTTATGAGGTCAAGGAGCCAGAGAACAGTTTCAGAAACTGAGAGGAAGAATCCAGGGACCAGACTTGGTTCATGGGTTCCAACACACATGGCTGCAGCATATACATATAGAATCGATCATAGTAACATCCTACACATTTCTGAAGCCAAAAAGTTGCTAAAAAATGGATCACCAGGCTTTAGGGAATATATGACTTCTAGGAATATTAAAATCCTGAAGAGCTGAGTGCCGATTAGTGACAAAGGAACTATACAGCAAGGGGAACTTGGAGTGTGAAGTCCTCGGGTGTCCCTGCCTTACCAGAAGGAAATGTTTAATTGGAATAGCAATTTCGTTCCATTTCAGCAATAATTGTCACCCCCATGCTGGGCAATATGATCACTTTCAGAATTCAGCATTTTTATGAGTCTGAATGAGTAGCAAGCTTGTTTTGAAGAATTGATGCTTGCTTTTATTTCATCTTTACTCTGTTGCAGACCATTACTATCATTTAAATGTAATGTCTTCACTTTACACAGTAACTGTGCTCCTTTTGTGTTCACGTACTGGGTTTCTATGTGGAAATTTAGTAGAAATGAGTGAAAATCATGAAAATGAAGTCTGCTGCCTCTAACACAGACATCAGACTCTGTTTTGTTGTGTCCCGCACTGGCCTGTTCTCAGAATAATTTCTGACATCAGTGGATTTTTTATTCCTGGAGGATTGAACCTGAATCATGAAAACATTAGCAGCCAATTATGGAAAGAGTCCATTGATCCTTGAAAGAAAGCAGGAGTAGCCATGAAATGGCAGGGATAAATAAAAAATTGAGAGAAGACCTAACACTACCACTTCTCAAAATTTAATGAAATCGAATGGGAAATGGTACTTCTCAATTCATTCCTGGAAGCAAGCATTACCCTGATACCAAAACCAGAGAAGAATCCAAATAAGAAAGAGAATTACAGACCTTTCTGCCTAGTGAACATTGAAGCAAAAATCCTCAATAAGATACTGGCAAACAGACTGCAGAATATCATCAAGAAGATTTTACTCCATGATTAAGTGGAATTATTCCTTGGCATGCAGGGGTGGTTCAACATACATAAATCCATACATATAATACACCATATTGACAAATCCAAAGGCAAAAATCATTTGATCATTTCAATAGATGCAGAAAAAGATTTGGAGAAAGTCCATCACCTATTCATAACAAAAAACCTACAAAAATTGGGAGAGATGATCTTTATCTCAATCTGATAAAAGCCTTTTATTACAAACCAACAGTCAACCTCATACTAAGTGAACAAAAACTGAAAGCTTTCACTCTAAAACCAGGAACAAAACAAGGATGTCTACTGTCTCCACTCTTATTCAATATAGTCCTGGAAACTAGCTGGAGCAATTAGACAAGAGAAAGAAATAAAAGGAATAAAGATAGGAAAGGAAAATCTCAAACTATCATTGTTTGCAGAAGACATGATACTCTACTTAGAAGACCCTAAAAATTAGACCAAAGGACTTCTACTTTGAGAAGCAAATTCAGTAACATAGCTGGTTACAAGGTAACACTCAACAATCAATAGACTTCATAAGCAAGAATAAAAAATGCATGGAAAGAGAAATCAAGGAAACAATAACTTTTACAATAGCATCCAACAAAATGAAATACTTAGGAATCAATCTAACAAAAGATGTAAATGACCTCTACACAGTAAACTACAGTACTCTCAACAAGGAGATTGAAGAAGATATTCTAAAATGAAGAGCTATCCCATAGTCTTGGGTAGGGAAATTCAATATAGTGAAAATGACCATGCTTCCAAAGCTATTGTACAGATTTAGTGCAATCCCAAACAAAACGCCATAGCATATCTCAAAGAATTACACAAAATAAATCCAAAATTTCATCTGGAAGCAGAAGAGACCTAGAGTAGCAAAGGTGATCCTGGGCAACAAAGAAAAGATAGGGTTCATTAAAATTCCCTGACTTGAAATTATACTATAAAGGTATTGTGATTTAAAAAAAAAGATGTGGTACTGACAAAAAACAAAACAAAACCAGACCCAAAGATCAACGGGACAAATTATAAGATGGAGAAACAACCCAGACCACTAAACCATCTTATCTTTGACAAAGGTGCCAAACAGAGTCTTTGAAACAAAAGCAGCCTCTTTAATAAATGGTGCTGGAAAAACTGGCTCTATACATTCTGAATATTATCTTTCAGCATATATTAAGCTAAGAGCAGAATAGATAAAGTTCTTATATTAAAACAGAAACATTAAATCTGCTGCAAGATAGAGTAAGTAAAACTCTTGAAGACATTGATGTAAGCAAAGACTTTATGAAGAAAACATGGAATGAATAGCAAAAATCAAAGAGAATTAAGTGAGAACCTCACCCTACTGAAAAACTTTTTAACAGCAAAAGAAATCACTAACAGAGTGAAGAGCCAACCCACAACGTGGGAGAAAATGTTTGCCAACTGTTCCTCAGACAAAGTATTATTATTGAGAGCACGGAAAACTAAAAAATTTCAGTCTTCCCAGATTTAAAGACCCAATCCAGAAATGTGCATCTGAGGTGAAATACACAGTTCTCAGATGAAGAAATAGAAACAGCAAATAAATATGTGACAAAAGGTTCTGCATCACTCGTCATTTTACAACTGCAAATTAAATAATACTGATATGTCACCTTACCCCAGAAAACATGCCTACTGTCAAGAAATCAAACAATAACGAATGATGGAGAGGTTGTGGGGGTAAAAGGAACCTTTCTCCATTGTTGGTGGTAAAACAACCATGGTGGAAATCAGTGTGGAGATTCCACACAAACTAGGTCTACAGGTCCCACTCAACTCAGCTATTCTCCTTCTGGGTATCTCCCCAAAAGAATTAACATCATCATACCACAGTGATATATGTGCACCCACGTTTATAGCAGCAGTTTGTGGTAGCCATATCTTGGATGGAATGCATGACCTCTAGCTTGCCTGGCAGGCGCTTAAGCTAAATCCCTGGACCACTATTTTTTACTTTGTAACTTTCAAATAAAATGGGTTTGGGAGAAAAAACAAGGACTGAGGTAAAGACGTTTAGTGCAAGTACCCATCAGACGAGCTGAGGTCAACATTCCAGAAGACAGCCAGCTCCAGAAGCCTCCACCATCTTTCATTGGGGATCCACAGTTCCAGGGTGGGTTTTTTTTTTTCTGTAATTATTCTTGGTGGGGAAGGCAGGCAGGAGAGCAGGAGCCAATCAGTGATGAAGAGGCTGGCTGTAAAAACTGTCCAATCAAGCGGGCCAAGGTAGGCGGTCTCTTCCGGTGTCATGGCGTCAATTGCAAGGCCAGGGCAAAAAAGGGAGCACTAGATGTTTGCTAGACCACTATATTTTGCTTCTATTCTCTGGACTGCTTAGAAAGAACCCGGGAGACCTCCAAACTACGCAATGGTGATGTTATGGGATGGGAGCAGTGAAATGGGGTGGAATCCAGTTGAGACCAGTTAGAAGTGGTGAGAAGGGGCTGGGGGTTTAGCTCAGTGGCATAAGCGCCTGCCTTAAAAGCAGACAGTCATGAGTTTGATTCCTGGTACTGATAAAAAGGAAAAAGAAAAAAAAATTGTTGAGAATGATCTGTGCTGTCTAGAGCCAGTGTGCTTAGCCTCAGATCCTGAGGATCTCTAGTGCTAGCAGTGAGTCATCCTCTGTCACTTTCACCTCTTGCTGGGGCCAGGACAGTTCTGGGTCCCTAAAACCCTGTCGCCACAGTGATACCACCAGGCCACAATGCCATTTTTGAAATTGCCTAGTGCCCTTGCTCCTCCAACAGTCTGGGCCCAAGAAGGGGCATGAGGAGACCCTGATTCCGATGTGGTTTCAACTTGGGTGCAGCTCTAATAAGCTAGGTCTCTGCTCTCATTCCTGTCAGCAACAGATCTGGAAGCCAGAAGATAAAAATGTCTGTGATGCAGGACCTCATAGCCACAACTGCTCTCCTTAAACTTATGCATTTATGTATTTTATGATCGTCTAAATTTATACAATGTTCTCATATTTCCATGCTCATGAAAGGTGGAGGCAAAGGTTCTGAGAATTCAAAGATATACAGTGATGTGCCTCAGTGGAGGAAGGAGAATTCAAAGATGTGTAGTGATGTGCCTCAGTGGAGGAAGGCTCATGATCTCAAGCTTGCTAGGTAGATCTTCATGCTGCTGAGCTGAATACCCAGGTCTGAAAGTGTATTCTGTATACTATATATGATATCAACATTGTTCCTCAGAAAATGTTGAGTATTGTGGAATTTTTCTATATTGTATGGATATAATTTTTAAAGCAAACCAAAGGTGTCGTATGCAGTCACTTTTCAAGTTTCACATTGTCTGTGGGGTGGCTCAGTCAGGGTTTCTATATTTCAGACAGCTCTGTAACTTAGGCTAGCCCCAAATTCAAGGAAGTTCTCCTGCATCAGCCTCCCAGATATATTTCTTATATATGAATGGAGAGTGATCACTTGGTGACACTGCGCTATAATTTGAAACTTGTACCTGGTTTCATTGTTTATACATTTTTTACATACAGCAATTTTCCATGAACATGAGTTATTATTTATGTATCGTATTTGATGTTTTATATGTTTTGTTCTATGAAACCAAATTTAAATATCAAAATGCTGCTTAAGTATATTAAGAACAAAGGACTCAGTGGCCTAAATGATATTTGAAGAGATATCATTGTTAGTACATCAAAGTGATTCATGAGATATTTGTCTGCCTCTGTGCTTTATGGATGCTGGTCCTGCAGGCTCTCACTATGAGCTCTGCTTTAGAGACAGTGCACAGGGACTCTTGCAGTGACTCAGCATAAGAATCAGTGCTCCAGTTTGGCTGTTACATTAGCTGTGAGTTGCAATATAGCATTAAATTTGCTGTGTCAAAAAATGTGTATATACAAAAATTAATCCCCAAGATGTGGAATTAAGATTTGAAGAAATCAGTCTCCATTCAGCTGTTTTGTTTGGTTTTATTTGTTTACTTTAGTTTAGTTTTATTGAGACGTTTTCTCTATGTCTATCAGCTAGATTTGAACCCTTTATGGAGCACAGAATTGCCCTAACCTCAAAGCAGCACTCCTATCTCAGCTTCTTGATTGTGGGATTATCGATATGTGTGTTTTTACCCTAGAAAATATTGAGACTTGTAACCTAGCTGTGTTGTTGGTTGGCTTAATAGATGCCATCTTGAGCTTTGCATTTAACTAGTGCCCTGTATTTCGCTCAGAAAAATGGAAAATCACTCAGGGTATAAGTCCCAGGAGAAAAGCAAAATTAGCTATACCCAATGAAAAAAAAATTAACCTGCTCAACCAAAGAAGCAGAACACAGTTGTCATCCAAAAATTATTATAAGATTCTAGCTTAATTATTTCCAACGGGATTTTTTTGTGATTCTATCTTTTAAAACATCTGTAACTTTCCAGTTCAGAGCCTCTTGTTTAGACCCTGAAATGGGGATGGGGGTTCTGTATACAAGTGGTGCTGAGACCAGCTAATGAAATTCCACATTTCTCAATTGGGTTGCTTGGCTTCCTTTATTATTGTTCACAAAATCAACTCAAGCTGCAGAAACCTTTACTGACACAAGCAAACCTCAGAATTAAATGACAGTACCATTGAAATGAAAGAATATTAGTGAAAAGGAGAAGAGAAAAAAGACAAACACCATGTGCTATAATGCCCACCTCTTTTCCCAAGCAATGAAGAAGCTGAAACAGGAGAATGGCCATGTATTCAAAGACAGCCTAACCTACATAGTGAGTGCAAGGTTGCCCAGATCTCCAAAGTGAGACTATGTCTTTAAATCAAAAAACTAAAATGAAAAAAAAAACCAACCAAGTAGACAGAAAAGACTATTGAAAACAAACAAAAATAGAGCTGAGTGAAATTTGACTTATGTAAAATTGGAATTATTGAATAATGCTGCAGAGGAAAGAAGGCTGTGTAGTGGCATCCAGGAGGCAGTGACAAACACAGACTTAGGAATGGCACCTATTGTGCTACAGACAACAGTGACCTCCTTCCTCCAATACATTTGCAGTTCACTAGGCTGAGGACTTCTAAAAGCTCATTGAAATGTTAAACTCAGGGCAAACAAGCAGCTTGAAATTCTGGCTTTGGAACAATGCCTTTAGCAGACATTTCATATTTAAATTGAGATGAGAGAAATATAATCCTGCCCTGTTTGATATCAAATGCATCAAGTTTAATAACTCACAACATTGAGAAATGAAGTCATAAACCAAAAGTATTTAAAATTTTTTCTTAGAAAAAAAGAGAAAAGAATAGACCTGAATTATCAGAAGTGGTATTCAGTGTTTTGGCCATAGACCTATTGTCAGGGGTCATTTATACGGGAAAGTCACAATGTGGGTACATTGTGGGTCTCAGACTAAAGTCAACCTATAAGCTTATAGCTGCTTAACTAATATTATCCAATAGGGGAACAAGTCAGCCACAAAAGGTATGTGGAAAGAGCCAAGGCATTTTGTGGGAACTATAGTCCAGTTGTTCTGGTCATTGAGTATGGTAATTGATGCCTATCAGGGCTTCCTGGAGGGGGTAGTGGTAACTGTGGTACATACATTTCAAGCTGTTTTTCTCTTCAGGAGCATGTAGACCTAGTCACTGCATCTTCACCTTCAGGTCTGGCTTTCTTCAGCTGTGCCTGTAGCCGTGATTGTTGTATTTAGTTTTTTACATTGATTATTTGAGGTTCCAGTTCCTCTCTGATTGTATATCAATTTCTGTTTACCTTGACATCCTTTGCTAAAATCACAGTTATATTTGAATGAATAAAGTGAAATATTCATTAATACAGGCCAGGGAGTTAGCTCAGGAGGCAGAAGGGCCTGCCTGGAAAGTGCTAGGTTATAGATTTGATCCCTTGTACCTAAAACAAAAAGTAATTTAAACCTCAAGGAAAGAAAATAATTTCATTTGTGAAAATGTAGGTTTACAAAATTTATAACTAAAAATGTCAATGGCAAATTAAACATTGTTAATAGTCATATTTAATATCTAAAGTTGTTGGGTCTGGGGATTGAGCTCAGGGATACAAGGAGCTGCCTGGAGAGCACAAGGTCATGAATTCAATCCCTCATACAGAAAAAAATTCACAGTTGTCAACTATGCAGTGCTTTGAACACATTTATTAAAATGGATACTTGGTATTTAGTAGGCTCAATGTTTCTTTTGTGGTCTATGAAATACCTGCAGAAAACATGGCAATTACAGTGAGTGGTATACTGTCTCTTATAGGATCGCTGTTTTCTGATTTGTTTTTATTTTTTTGTTTTTCCACATACTTGAAAGTTGAAAATGTTGGCTGGTGCTAGGTAGAAAAACTGTGATAATCATTTTTTCAATTTAATGACATATTTCCCTATATTCATTAAGAACATTTTATTTGCTACAGTTACTCCAAGTCAAATTGATAAACAGTTCTTAAATTTACAGGCAGCTGAGTTTGTTAGAAATAGAGACAACCATACCATTATATAGTTGAATGAAATTCCTGACCTTCTACTTCTGGTATGAGTTTGTGTTGTCTAAAATGCAATAATGAATTTTAGGAACAACAGAGTTGAAAGGCGGAATATATTTATTGAGAGAAAGAAAGTGAAAGTATTTTGCTCTAAATAGCATATGTTGGAAGTGGGAGGTGGAACCAGGGGACTTTTACCTTGAAGTCACTTTCCTCTTCTCTATTCAACCTACCTGTGGCCAGAAAAGAATCTCAATCAGGTACTTGCATATCAGCAATGCCACCTTTAAGCAGCACCCAAGTCAAAAACTATATGTATGCTGCCCACACATTTCCATAAAAAAAAAGCCAGACCCCCAGTGGTCATGGGGTTCTCTCCATGGTCTTGGAATAAAGGCCATTTTGACTTTATATTCTCTTCTTTACTACACCAAAAATCCTATCAGAAAGCTTCTGTCTGAGAGAAACAGGAGGGATTCTGAGCTGGTAGCAAAGGACTCTGATTTTATAGAATAAAATCATGTGGTGAGTGTGATAGCTCGGACCCCAGCATAAAACCCAAGGAAGCAAGAAATTAAAATTTGGGGAGAAAAGATGTTATTTTAGGCCAGCCAGGTGATGCAATCTCAGGGAGCCAATTTGGAGACTGTGCCTTACAGCTAAAAAGGTTGGGTTTTAAAGCTGAAAACCACAGGAATGTTGCGAACTTTGACCCAGTTTGATAACTTTCTAGTAGTTAAACATTTCTTAGGGACAGTACATTGTATTGCAGATAGGCTGAAGGGGGGGTTTACAAGAAACTGAAACTTAAAGCCTTTATGGGAAATGGAGACTTAACCTAAGAATGGGGAGAGGGGGGGAATTTACAAGGAGCTGAAACTTAAGTCTTTACTGGAGATGGAATTTTAATCTCTATTGAAATGGCACATATAGAACAGGAAGGGGGCGCATGGGTTAGAACTAGGTTACAACAGTGAGATAGGTTTAAAGTGGGTTAGATTACTGTGGTTACTTAGGAGGTAAATTAGCACAATTGAGAAGGAGAATATAAGAAATGTAAAAGTGGCCTTTTATTTAAAGAATGTGGAGAGGAGCCCACAGCCACCAAGGGTTTGGCTCCCCTCCCCCTGGATTAACTATGGGGTTTTGTGGTTGTGATAACTCAGACCTCGGAATAAAATCCAAGGAAGCAAGAAATTAAAATTTAGGAAGCAAAGGTTTTATTTTAAGCCAGACCTGGCAAGGAGTCTCTGGGAGCCAATTTGGACACTGGGCACCTGACAGAAAAAAGTCAGGGCTTTTATCTTGTACATCCACAAGCAGCTACTGGTCACACAATGCAAGGAGGGGGTTGGGGTGTGGCGCACTACAAAACAGAAACATGGTGCATTACATTTCATGGGAAGAGTAAGATTCAGGTAACAAGCAAGTTTTCCTGTAAACAAGCAAGTTTAGATAAGAAGAAATCCTGTTTTCCTCAGCAGAGACTAGAAGTCTAGCAGTGATTAACAACTTCTGTTAGCTTATCTTAGCATCACATATGTTATTTGTAGAGGGCAACAATGGTTAACATATCAATTAGGTAAGATTTTACAATTCTTACAGAGGAGAGCATTGATTAACATATTAATTAGGTCATCCAGAGGGGGAATGGAAAAACACATATACAGTAAGGCCAAGTTATAGGTATTGCTATGATACAAAATTAATGAAGCTATTTTTCTAGAGTACAGCAGAGATATATGTGACTTTTGAGTGGATGTGATGCTTGGAGGGGGCATTGATGTCATGCAAGGAGCTGATAGGAATTTTCTTTAGGGCCCTGGAAAAGAAAGAGGAAGTTGTAATCAAGGAAAAAAGAGGAAGTGGCCATATGAGTAAGCATCCCTGATCTTGCCTTCTTCCACCTTGAACTACCACCAGGAGGCTCTGTAATTGTTTCTAGGGCAAAACTCTTTCAAGTACATCCTTCAGTTTCAAGGAAGAAATCAAAACAATGAATTTTTGCCACCTGTCTTCCTTTATGGCTGGTAGTAAACCATTCATAAGAAATACTGTTAGTCATTTCCTTAATGTATTGTAGATACCATCACCAAAATAACAGATCATTTCACTTTCAGAAAACAAAAGTAGCACTTAAAGTCAGGGATAAAGCCCTTCAGTGCAAGCATCCCTGGAAAGGTGAGATCAACATAGTAGAACACAAACTACTACTGATTTATCTGACTTCAGGAAAGAGAAAACTTTATAATGATATTGCTATAGAGTTATGAATCTCCTGGTCTAATATGTCTGGTAGGAGTTTGTGTTCTCTAAAGTCAAAGAATGAATTTTAGGAACAACAGAAATTAAGAGCACAATATACTTATTGAGAGAAAAGAAAGCTACCTGAGAGAGAGAAGGGGTCCTGAGCAGGATGCCAAACACTGTCATTCTAGGTTCCTTTATAGAGTAAAACCTTGTGGTGAGATGAGTTTAAGGTGGGGAAAAATCGGAACTCACAATGCAGATGGGCATAAGATGGAACAAAGCTATGGTAGCCAATAAGATTATAAGTTCATGTAAAGTTGATTAAATTGGGAACAAAGGGGGAAGGGAGTCACATAGAAAGCAGGCATTCTTAGGCAGCAGTGACTTTTCCCTTAGGGTTTTGGGAGGGTAACTCCTGAGTTCATCAGGATGATAGGAAATATTTAATATTTCATTCCTTAGGAAAAGCATACTTTTCTTTGAATTGTGGGTGACTCCTGACCTCCTCAGAGTGCTGTGGGACTATTTAGAATATCAGTCTTTAGGATATGGATGAATTTGCTTATCATTTGTCTTGATACTTGGCCCATAACAGGAGGTGTCAGTCTTCCCCATAGTTGCACGGTATCTCTTCTCCTGCATGGACTCCATGGAGGTCCTAGCCCCGCCTTATGCCAATACTATTTAAATAACTCAGGTGCCTGTAACAGTACTGTTTGGATAATTGATTACAGATGTCTTGTGCTCTGGGTGAATGATCTGGGGATTACAGTGTGCAATGTATATTCAAGTGTTACCCCCGATTGACATGTTTTGAAATTTAATTTTAGTTGATGTGTTCTTTTTTCACTGAAATAGAATGGATTTGAAAATTAAAAGCCTGAGGTAAAGCTCTTCAGTACAAACACTCCTCTGGTCAAACAGAGATCACCACTGTAGAAGAATGGCAGCTCCAAAAGTCTCTGCACTACAGTCTATCATTTGAGATCCTCTTTTGCAGGGAGGAGTTTCTTTCCCTGTTGATTGTTGACTTAGAAGGACAGCAGTAAAGCAGCAGTCAATCAGTGATGAAGGGGCAGGCTATATTAACTGTCCAATTTTCAGGCCATTACTAGCTGTGACTTTTGTCTCTTCTGGTGTCTCAGCATGATTTACTTTTTCTGAGTACAATACTGGTAGCAAAATGCTTGCTGCATCTCATTTAGTACTTTTGATGTCCTGTGGCCTGATTAGCAAAGAACCTGAGAGATCCTGAAGCCATGGAATGGTAAGGTTGTGGATGGAAGCCCAGAGATAGGGTGGATGCGGTGAAACCAGTTACAAGTATTTAGAAGTAATTCCGGTGTCTGGAGCCTCAGGTATTTAGTTAGCTTCAGCTCCTGAGGTCCTCCAGGATTGGCCATAGGTCTTTCACTGTCCCTTTTGCCTCTTGCTGTTGGCAAGGGTGATTTGGGGTTCCCAGAACCCTGGCTTCACTATGACAGTAGAAAACTCAAGTATCATCTTTGAAATACACCGCTGGCCTGGTAACTCCACCATCTTAGGCATTGGAAGGAGCTTGGGAAGACCCTGACTATGATGCTTTTGTAGCTTGTAGAGCAGTAGTGAGCTAGGTCTCTGCTCTCTTTCCTCAGAGTAGCAGATCTGGAATGTCCAAAGTTTATTAATGTCTGTAATGCAGGGCCTCATAGCCACAATGGCTCAACTTAAACTTGGGCTTTTTTGAATTTATAATAAACTCCTCAATTTATAGTATGTTCTCATATTTCCATCCTCATGACAGGTAGTGGCAAAGGTCCTGAGAATTCAGAGATGTGTAGTAGTGTGCCTCAGTGGAAAAAGGCTTCCGAAAGAACTCATGAACTCCTGTGTATTATACAGATCAGTGCAAAATAATTTCTGAACATACTTAATTATTTAGGTGGCACCTTTGCTCACAGACTAGGTTTGTGAGAACAGCCATAGAGTTTTGAAGTCTGAGGAAAATGAAGTAAATATGAAAGTGTTATCAAGGACGGGGCAAAAATTTGTGAAGGACAAATTCCAGAAAGGGCTACCTGTTAAATTCTGATCGAAAAATGCTGAAATTTAGTCATTTGCATTGACATATACATGTGATATCCTTCTGAGTGAAAAGGAATAGGTGTGTCATCTCTGAATTAAGAGCTGATTTAGTGGCTTGGTTGTTCATAGACAGTTTAAATATGGAAATGCCCTGCAATGGAATTTACTAAGTGGTGTAAAGGAGAAACTCTAAACAGAAATTTTGCATTGATATCAATAGTTAGGCATTAAGGGTTTCCTGCTGAGGATGGATCAGAGGAGCATGGAAAGGATGTGGAAGTGACTGAAAGGAAGCCAATAGCAGGACATACAACAGAGAGGGTCTTCACTGAAATTCAGGTAGTTCTTAGAGTAAGTGTGAAGTTAAAGTCGGGTTCTGATTGCTTCCTTGAGGTCAGCACCAGCTCTGGCAACAATCGGTATTTCACATCCTTGTCAACCCATGAATTTTCTGTTCCATACATGAGATCTAATTTGGATTATCTCTAATTATGCCACAGTGTCATGAAGGTAAAATGTGGATTTTTTTGTACCAAGGATCAAGTTCATGACCTATGCTTTCCAGGCAGGCGTTCATGCCACTGAGCTAAATACCCAACTATGAAAGTGTTTTCTTTGTTGTATGGAATATATCCACATTGTTTCCCAGAAAGTGTTGAATATTGTTGAAAATTTTCCATATTATATGGCTATAATTTTTAAAAACAAACCAAAGTTGTCTTATGCAGTCCCTTTTCAAGTTTCACTTTGTCTGTGGGGTGTCACAGTCAAGGTTTCTCTATTTTAGACAGCTCTGTAACTTAGGATAGCCCCAAATTCAAGGAAGAAGTCTTTCACCAGCCTCACAAGATATATTCCTTATATCTGAATTGAAAGTGAACGCTTGGTGACAGTGAGCTATAAATTACAGCTTGGGCCTGGTTCCATTTTATATACTTATTTTTTAAAGACAGCATTTTCCACTAACATTTCAGTTATTATTTGTGTACCATATTGGATGTTATTTATGTTTTGTTCTATGAAACCAAATTCATGTTTCAAAATGCTGCTGAAGTATATTAAGAACAAAGTACTCACTGGCCTAAATGAGATTTGAAGAGACATTATCTGCAGCCTATCAAAGTGATTGATGAGTTTTTTTTTTCTTTTTTTAAATTTTGAAAGTGGTAAAATTCAACAGAACAAGGCAGAATAAGGCCAACTAAGATCATACAGTGAAACTGGTACACAACTTCACAAATGGTCACTGAGATAACAGTAATAGGTATCACAGTATATTTTATTATCTTTATAATTGTTGTTTTTTTTGTCTTTTTTTTTTTTATCAGTACTGGGGATCGAGCCCACAGCTGTCTGCTTGCAAGGCAGGTGCTTATGCCACTGAGCTAAATCCCCAGCCCCAATAGTTGTTCTTTTAAACACGTATATCAAAATGCGATGAAATACAGAACATTATAGTACCTATCAAAACAGAATATTGAATAGAGCAATACCATTAATCAGAAAAGAGCAAAACTGTAATAAAAATATTTGCCTTCAAAGAGATAGTAGAAGGAAGTCCCCCTTATTTGTTATGGTCTGCTCCTCAGGAGACACTCAGATTTCTGGTTCCCATTTGCTAACGGGGGTGACAGGAGAAGAGGGGTAGGGAAGTGGGATCTTTGATTCTAGGCTGTTCATCAGTAGGTTCACTACTGCTTAGTAGGGAGACAGGCCGGTTGTTTTGTTTCACAGCGTCCTAAGTTCCCACATGGCATGGATCTCAGGAGCTGCTGCTGGTTCTCCCCCTGGAAGGGCCGCATTCTGCCAGACCTCCACCACTTACCAGGTAGAAGTGGTGCTTGCTTGCCTTCCAAGTTTCCTAAATTCCAGCATGGCATGGATCTCAGGAGCTGCTGCTGGTTTGCCCCCTGGATGGGCCAAAGTCCGCCACACCACCACCACTTACCAGGGAAGGGAGGTGCTTGCTTGGCTTCCCAGTTGATTGGTGGTATATTTATCTGCCTCTGTGCTTTGTGGATGTTGGTACTGCAGGCTTCTCACTGTGAGCTCTGCATTAGAGACATTTCACAGGGAATATTGCAGTGACTCAGCACAAGAATCAGTGCTCCTATTTCAATGTTACATTAGCAGTGAGTTGCTATCTATCATCAAATTTGCTGTCTTCAAAAATGTGTATATACAGAAAATTAATGACCAAGTCTTGGATTTAAATTTGAAGAAATCAGTCTTCATTCAGCTGTTTTGTTTGGTTGTATTTGTGTAGTTTTGTTTTGTTTTATTGAGACAAGCTTTCTATATGTATATCAGCTAGATTTGAACACCCTATGGAGCCTAGAATTGCCCTGAACTCACTGAAACCATCCTGTCTCAGCCTTTTGAGTGCTGGCATTATAGATATACACTACCACACTTTGCTTTTGATTCAGATTTGTAGGAGAGAATTTAAGATATCCCAAACCTGGTGTCTCAACCTTCGTGTGAGAAATATATGTATGATCCTTTAGGAGGTGTTGACCTTTGAGGATGTGGTCGTGAACTTCAGCAATGAGGAGTGGACTTTGCTGAGTCCATCCCAAAAGAACCTCTACAGAGATGTGATGGGCGAAACCTTTCAGAACATGACTGCAATTGGTAAGGACAAAATACTTTTGTCACTCATGCTGTCAGAATGTTTTATGTCACTCATTAGTGCTGTTTGATTAAAAACAATGTGAAAATATTTTTAAAAATAGCTCAGACCTGGACACATTATATCATAACTCTAAACAAAATATATTAGTTTGTATGTATTATTCTAATGAGCACTGGTATTTCTATGTCTACAATTCAGGAGGACTTGGGGATATCCAGGAAGCTGAAAAAGAATGCAAAATTTACTGGAGATACTTAAGGTAATTCGCACTCACAAGGAGAAGGAATGTTCCTGAGTAATTAGTGAGTCAGCAGAAAAATACCACCAAAGAAATGAGGCACCATTCAATTTATTGTCAGTAATATTCTCCAAAGACGTATAAGCTAGGGTATGTATAATGAGTGGATTAAATCAAGAAAATGTATGAAATTGATATAGATGTGTATGAAAGGCATACACTTGGAGTTATGACATTCTCTCTTCAGTTTTTCTACCCATATATACATGTGAATACAACACATTCATCATCTAAAAATTGCTAAGATTGCAATAGAATTTGAAATAAAACAGAGCGCTTGTGTTTCCAAGCCATGGTCTAGCCATTCTGACTAAAATTCTTAGAAGGCTGGTAGAATGTTAAGTGCACTCATTCTGAATATCAGTGTGCAGTTGTCTCTAGAAATTGATCCCCTCATACTTGTCCTGGATGTATTTTTAAAAATTCAAAATGCACATAAAATACTGATACATGCTTACTCATATGTAAAGCAGATCAAGTTATAATAGATCAGGCCTTGAAGAAACTTATCTATCTATCACTGGATTTGTGGAGAAGGAAAATGTTAATAGACTCTTTGTGATTGTGCATTCTTGTAAATCCAGCACACTAGGAATCAGATTTTGCAGAATTGCAAATTCAACTTCAAACATCACAGCTTGATGATCAGCAAAAATCTCTTAAAACAGATTTAAAAAGCTATAGATTTTATGTTAATAGCTGTTGTTCATTCCCAGCATGGAAAAGAAAAAATGTGTTATATAATGTCCAAAAATAAAGAATATAATGTCATTTGCCATAAGAAATAGGTGGTTCTTTCTCCCATCAATTCGGTGAAATAACTCAGCTGTGAAACCTAAAAGTTCACAGGGTTTGTCTTAGATGAGAAATCAAAATTTAAATTATGGAATGAAATGAAAGAGTTAATAGAGAAAAGTAAGACTGACCATATGGAAAAGGGAACTACAGGTTAAGGATAGAAGTGAGACTGTGATGGGGAAACATATCATAATGATCTGTATGTGATGCACATATGTACCCATGCACAAAGTGAAGCTAAAGACTCTGCATTTCAAAAGGTTACAAATTTTAAGATTTCCAAATGGGTACTGTCTTTTGGGAATGGTTGTTTTCAACATGTCTTACAAGGCCATTCTGTTACTTCATGTTCAGAGTTTCATAGCAGGCATGAAAAACAGAACTTGTCTTTAATGCAGTCATTAAACTGAGACCCATTTCACTATGAATGTTTCTTTTTTTTTTGTTTAATGTAAGGAAAGACTAAAAAAAAAAACAAAATAAGTAGAAAGGATACCACTTTCAAAGTGAAAATAAACAGTAAGAAATCTAAAGACAGTGATTACACATGCTGCTCATAGAAATAGTTAATGAAATACAAAAGTGAAACATATGATGTGGGGATTCAAACAGCGAGACTGCAAACAATTTTGTTCAAATCTCCAATAAAAACTTAGTGATATGGTTATCAATCCGATATGTGATTTTTTTTTTTTTACAGAAATGACAAGGTAGGGAAATCCTATAGACATACATCTTGGAATCAGTGTAAAGAAGTATTCCCTTGTAATGCAGAAGGTAATGTGAATGTGAAAGAAGAAGAAACACACCACAATGTTCAGATCCATGAAAAATATGGCAGTGGGGAGAAATCCTATGTATGTCAGCAATGTGGAAAAGGGTTCACCAAATCTCGACATTGTAAGCAACATGAAATAATTCACACTGGAGTGAAACCATATGTATGTAAGCAATGTGGGAAAGCTTTTAACACACGGGCAAATTGTAAAATATATGAAAGAATTCACACTAGAGAGAAACCCTATGCATGTAGGCAATGTGGGAAAGGTTTTACCCAACATGGAGCTTGTAAGCAACATGAAAGAATTCACACTGGAGAGAAACCATATGTATGTAAGAAATGTGGGAAAGCTTTTAACACACGGGCAAATTGTAAAATACATGAAAGAATTCACACTGGAGAGAAACCCTATGTATGTAAGCAATGTGGGAAAGCTTTTAACACATGGGGAATTTTTAAGAAACACGAAAGAATTCACACTGGAGAGAAACCCTATGTATGTAAGGAATGTGGGAAAGGTTTTACCCGACATGGAAATTGTAAGCAACATGAAAGAATTCACACTGGAGAGAAACCCTATGTATGTAAGCAATGTGGGAAAGGTTTTACCCAAAATGGAAATTGTAAGCAACATGAAAGAATTCACACTGGAGAGAAACCATATGTATGTGAGCAATGTGGGAAAGCTTTTAACACACGGGCAAGCTGTAAAATACATGAAAGAATTCACACTGGAGAGAAACCCTATGTATGTAAGCAATGTGGGAAAGGTTTTACCCAACTTGGACATTGTAAACAACATGAAAGTTCACACTCAAGGTAGAACCAGTGTATATAAGCGTCATGAGAATTTTTTGAGCACAAGTACATATTGCATAATGAATGAAAACCTTCACATTGGGCAGAAAACATATATATGTAAGGAATGTGGGAAAGGTTTCAGCAGAAATGCTCATTGTTGAATACATGAAAAAATTTACAATGTTAAGAAACCCTGTTTATGTGAAGAATGTGGGAAAGCTTTCACCACACATGGATTTTGTAAAATACATCAATGGCTCCACTCTGGTGAGAAAACCTATGTATATAACAATGTGGCAAAGCTTTTACCACATACAGTCATTGCAAAACACATGAAAGAATTCACACTGGGAAGAACCACTGGCTATGTAAGCAAGTGCAGACACTTTCAGCAGCCAGATTGTAAGTGAAATACATGAAGAAGCTCACACAAGAGATAAATCCTATGTGTTATGAAAATACTCACCACACACATGATCATTTTTACATATCTGAAAGAGTTCACTTCATCCTATGTACATTAACAATGTGAGAAATATGGCAATCCATGTTTGTTGTTAAATACATAGAAACATCAGCACTCTTCAGACAGTTTAAATCTGTTTACTTTAAAAATTCCAAGTAGACCTGAAGAAATAATCAATACAGAAATTTGATGTCAATATTTCTTCACAAATTTTCCAGAAATGACAAATCTGAAGTGGAGCTCTACTCAAGTACATATTTTGTGTGGTTTTCAGTTAATCACTTATATCTCTTTAGATTTTTTAAAGTGTCTTTGTGCTTCAACATGGCATCTTGTAATTAAACATGGTAAACTGAAATGGGCTTTTCACTTTCAAGTATGGATAGTGTCTATGTACTTAATATTTTGTCTTTAAACCTTAATTTTTATATTTTTGGTGAATTATTTTTATTTAAAGAAAAAACGAAAAGTGTAGAAATAATACAGAAGTTCTGAAAAATAAACAATAAGAAATCACTAGTTGATTAGTTACATATTATCATCTTAGAAGTAATTGTTCAAGTGGCAAAATTTAAGCATACAAAGTGATATTCAAATAATGACACTGCAAACAGTTCACCTCAGTGATCCAACAAAAACTTATTAATATGCTTATCTGTTCTACAAACTTGTATTTATCTTAAAGATGGTAAGATTAAATATGATAAAACAGAACAGTTCATAAGGAAACAAGTTAAGGAAACACAGGTTTCAAAGCAAGTCCACTGAGATGTTCATTTTCTATCTTACTGTCTCTAGTTTTCTTCAAAATAGTTGTTCCCATCTTCACAAGCATTGACCATTATAGAACTAATCAAATAATTACAGGATGATACAGGCTTTTTTGATCTTCAAGACTGATTTTGGGGAAGTTGATAATGATTACCATAATGTGTCTCATTCTCTTCATAGTAGACATCTTTATTTTTATGTATGCTGAAATTGAACATAAGAGACTAAGCTAATATCACTCTGAACAGTGAATAATAGTATCCTGAGAAGGAGAAAGGTGAGGAATTGCCTAAAAAAAGAAGGCAGAGCACATTGTGAAAAGTGTATTAGGATATAAAAGCTACAGTAGTTCTGTTGCTCTGTTTAGTTTGATTATATTTTGTTCTGGTCTGTCTACTCATATTATATTTGAGGGCACAGAGAGATAACCCAAAAATGGCAGGTTATACCATGATGATAATTGTCCTTAATTTCCTATTAACTAAAACTGAAACCCTGTATTAGTAACATTGTCTTACTATGACTGATCTTATTTTAAGCTGGTTTGTTTGAATGTTATTTGGCCTTGACTGATTCTATTCACATTTGGTATGATTGCTGGTATCAAGTCCAAGAGTAGAGGCAACTCTTCTGAAGATGATAAGATGTGAAAGATATATATTGTGGGGGCTGGGGATTTGGCTCAGTGGCTTAAGCCCCTGCCTGGCAAGTGTGAGGTCATCAGTTTGATCCCCAGTACCAAAAAATAAATAAATAAAAGATATAAATTCCAGGTTTATTTTTTTTATTTAAGGAGAAAAAAGAACATAAAAAAGCAAAGCAGTAAAAGGGTACAAATAATACAGAATTTCAAGAATAAAATACAGTAAGAAACCACTAGTTAATAGGTTACATATTGTCTTCTTAGAAACAGTTGTCCAAATTATAAAAATTAAAGCATATAAAGTGAACATTCCTACAGCAAGACTGCAGACAATTCTGTTCAATGATCCAACAAAAGCTCAGTAATATGGTTTTCCTTCCTACACACTCAAACAGGCACTTAGTTCCCTTAGACCACCTTCCTTTCCTCTCTTCTTCACAATAACAATTACACTTTTGGGTTTTTTTTTACTCCCAGAGTTCTTATTAGTTTTTTGAAGAGAACAAAACCTCAAGTGAGTTAACAAAACAGAGTTGGTTATAACATAAGGATGGGCATAGTACTTGATGCAAAAATAGAATATCAGGTGATCAAAAATGGTTACCACTGTGCCTCTTGCTATTTTTAAAAAGAGTTGCCTATATCATCAGGTGCAATAGAATTGATCAAAACAGTACAGAACAAGACCAATAAAATCTTCACTGGAAACCTTACAGAATTTCAAAAGAAGATAATAGTCAAACCATAATGGGCATCATAGTAAATCTTATTGCCTACAAAGTGGTTGCCTATACTCTCAAACTTGATACTATCAAACAAAATAGAATATAGTAAAATCAGGCAGAACAAGATGGGGAGAGCAATACTGGGGTTAAAATCAGGTTAATAGGAAAACAAAAAAAGTTACTATAATATATCCCACAATTTTTAAATTTAGTTTTCCTTTAATTCAAGAAAAATAGAATAATCTTTTTTTTAAAAGGGTTGAGATCGAGATAAAAGAGACATTGTAATAGAACAACACAGGTCAGAACTGAACAATTAAAGCATCGTTTGGTTTCACCACCAGGTAATCTAACATAATAGTAGTCACCATAGTGCCTCTTTCCTTGAATTATTTGAGTATAATTTTGTATACTATAGAATCAATCACATCAAGACAGTGTGAAGCCATTCAAGACAATGAAAGAATTACAGGGTATTTAGAGCCAGTTAACAGAAAATGAACAACGATTTCTATATTATCTCTTTGCCTGTAAAAAATTGCTTTGTACTATCACAGTAAAATATATTAAGATACAACATGTTAAATCCAGTGGAAACATGTACAACCACTTGATCAGAGTTCCAAAGGAGATGATATTAAATCAGCACTAGCTTTTATGATGTGTTATTTTCTTCAGAACAGCTATTTTTGGTACTAAAATAGAAAAACCCAGGGTAAAACCATTGCACTTAATGAGTGAAAACCTTATATGGATTCAAACCAATATGACTGGGTATCATGATTACCACATACTTCTATGTATTATCATTTCTTATACTAGGGAATATATTTGGTATTTATATATGTGAGTTTGATTTATTTCACTTATGAGTATGGTCTCAGTCTGTGTCCATTTATTTATATGTCAATGTGATCATTCTTTATAGCTGAGTAGTTCTCCATTGTATGAAAACACCATAACTTTTTTTATCCATTCCTCAGTTGATGGACACTTAGGTTGTTTCCAAGATCTGGATATTAAAAACTGTGCTGCTATAAAAATGGGTGCACATATATCATTGTGGAATGACACTTTCAGTTCTTCTGTGAATATGCCTAGAATTAGAATAGTTGGGTCAAAAGGTGCTTCCAGTCCCAGCTTTCTGAGAAATCTCCAGACTGAGCTCCACAATGGTTGTACCAGTCTACACTCCCACCAAATGTGCAGGAGAGTTCTTTTGTCCCAACAGCATCTCCAACATTTGTTGTTGGTGGTTTTCTTGATCTTGGACATTCTTTCAGGAGTGAGATGAAATCTCAGTGTGGTTTTAATTTGCATTTCTCTAATGACCATTGATGGTGAACATTTTTTCATGTATTTGTCATTTGTATTTCTTCATCTCAAAATTTTTATTTATCTCAGATGCTCATTTTTTGATTGGGTCTTTGAATTTTGGTGATCTCCTTTTTTAAAATTCTTTATATGTTTTAGGCAGAAGTCCTCTGTCTGAGGGGAGGTTCAATAAGACTTTTTCCCAGTTTGTGGGTTTTCTTTTCACTATACTGGAGATTTCATTTGATGTGCAGAAACTTTTGAATAAGAGATGATCCCAATTACTGATTTCGGGAAGCATTTCCCATGCGGTTTGAGTCCTGTTCATCAATTCTCTACCTACTCCTATGTCTTCAAGGTTTTTACCTAATTTGTCTTCCAATAGATTTAGTGTTTCTGTTTTAATATTTAGATCTTTGATCCATTTAGATTTTATTTTAGTACTTGGTGATAGGCATGGGTCTCGTTTTTGTTTTAGGCATATGGAGAGCCAGTTTTTCACCACCATTTATTAAAGAGACTATCATTCTTCCAGTGAACATGTTTGGCCCCTTTATCAAAATAAGGTAGTTGAGTGTGTTTGTAGTTGTGGTTGTATCTTCTCATCTATTCCACTGATCTTCGGCTCTGTTTTGGTTCCAGTACCATGTTGATTTTACTACAGTTGCTTTGTAGTATAACTTCAAGTTACGGATTGTGGTACCTCCCACCTTGCTTTTGCTGCCTCTAACTCTCCTTGCTATTCTAGGTTTCTTCTCATTCATGATGAATTTTAGGAGTGATTTCTCAAGTTCTATGAAGTATGTTCATAGTATTTTTATCGGGATTGCATTGCATCTGTATAAAAGTTTTGGGAGAATGGCCATTCTCACAATATTTATTCTTCCTATCCATGAGCAAGGGATGTCTTTCCATTCTCTGAGATCATCTTGAATTTCATTTTTCAGTGTGTTATAATTTTCCCTGTATAGGCCTTTCACTTCTTTCATGAGAGTAATTCCTAAATATTTCATTTTCTTGGTTGCTAGTGTGAAGGGTGTGGCCTCTCTTATTTCTGTCTCTGTGACTTTATTGTTAGTGTATAGGAATGCTATTGATTTTTGAGTATTGATTCTGTATCCAGCTACATTACTGAATTTATTTATTATATCTAGGAGTCTTTCAATGGAACTTCGGGGATCTTCTATATAAAGTATCATGTCATCTGCAAATAATCATAATTTAACTTCTTCTTTTCCTATCTTTACGCCTTTTATTTCTCTCTCTTTTTCTAATTGCTCTGGCCAGTATTTCCAGTGTTGTATTAAATAGGAGCTGTGATAAGGGACATCCTTGTCTTGTGCCTGATTTTGAAGTAAAGGCCTTCAGATTTTAACCATTTAGTATGGTACTGGCTGTTGTTTTGTCATTGCCGGACTTAATTATATGGAGGTAAGGACCATCTATTCCAATTTTCTGCATGGTTCTTATCATAAATGAATGTTGGACCTTATCAAAAGCTGTTTCTGCATCTATAGTAATGATCATGTGATTATAACTTTTGGCTCTATTGATATGGTGTAGTACATTTATTGATTTACATATATTAAACAATCTCTGCATGCCTGGGATTAATCTCACTTGGTCATGGTATATGATCTTCTTGTTAATGTGGTGCATCCTATTTGGCAATATTTTATTGAGGATTTTTGCATCTTTGTTCATTAGGGAGATTGGTCTGTAGTTCTCTTTTTCAGTTGGGTCGTCCTCCGGTTTTGGTACTAGAGTAATATTTGCTTCTAGGAACAATTTATGAAGGATTGCTTGCCTTTCCATTTCAATGAAGAGTTTGAGGAGTGTTGGCATTAGGTCTTCTTTGTATTTCTTGTAGAATTCTTCAGTGAATCCGTCTGGGCCTGGGCTCTTCTTTGTAGGTAATGATTTTATTACATTTTCAATTTCATTGATAGAATTTGGGTTATTCAGTAGTTTTACATCTTCATGACCTAGCTTTGGTACTTCATATGCTTTAGGAATCTTTCTATTTCTTCTGTGTTATAAAACCTTTGAGAGTAGAGGTTTTTGAAACAGGTGTTGATGATCTTCTGTATTTCAATAGGGTCTGTAGTAATTTCACATCTTTTATTCCTTATTGCATGGAGTTGAACTTTTTCTTCCATTTTAAAAATAAGATTGGCTAGGGGCTTTTCGATTTTAGTTATTCTTTCAAAGAACCAGGTCTTTGATTCATTGATTTTTTGGATTTTTTTTTAGTCTCTATTGCATTGATTTCTGCTCAGATTTTTATAATTTCTTCTCTTCTTTTGGCTTTGGGCTTGACTTGCTCTTGTTTTTCTAGATGTTTGAGGTATAACATCAGGTTATTTATTTGTATTCATTCTGTTTTCCTAATGTGGGAACTCGTGCAATAAATTTTCCTCAGAGGACAGCTTTCATTGCATCACACAGATTCTGGTACATTGTAAAAGTGTTTCCATTTGTTTGTAGGTATTGTTTAATTTCTTCTTTAATTTCCTCTGTGACTCACTGATTACTCAAGAGTGTTTTTCAGTTTCCATGTGTTTGTGAGATTTTTTGCAGTATCTTATCATTAATTTCTAATTTCATAATGGTATGGTCTGATAGCATGCAAGAGATAATTTCAACCCTTTTGCATTTATTTAAATATGCTCTGTGAATTAATATATTGTCTATTTTAGAGAATGACCCATGTAATACTGAGAAGAATGTGTATGCTGTTGTTGTTGGGTGGAATACTCTGTATATGTGTTAAGTCCATTTGTTCACAGGTTCAATTCAGTTCTTTTATTTCTTTGTCATTTTCTGACTGGTTGATCTGCCAATTGGTGTCAATGGTGTGTTAAGATCTCCTGTTAGAATTGTGTTAATGCTAATTTGATTTTTCATTTTTGTTAGTACTTGTTTTATATAACTGGGTGCTCTGGAGTTTGGTGCATATAAATTTAAGATAGCTTTCTCTTCCTCTTGGAGTTTTCCCCTAACCAGTATGTAGTGACCTTCTTTATCCCTTCTGATCATTATTGGCTTGAAGTTCACATTGTCTGCAAACAGAATAGCTACCCCCTCCCCTTTTTTTGGTTCCTGTTGCATGAAGTATTTTTTTCCATCCTTTGACTTTCAGTCTGTGAATATCCTTTTGGGTTTAGATGGGTTTCTTGTAGACAGCGTATATTTGGATTTTGTTTCTTAATCCATTCTGCCAGTCGGTTTCTTCTAATTGGTCCATTGAGACCATTTACATTAATGGTTAGAACTGTTATATATTGGTTTATTGTTGACATGTTATCTTTCTGCTGTTGCATCCTTATCTTTCTGCTCTTTTTAACTGTCTGTTTTGTTTAGTGCTTTTTCCCTAAATGTATCTAGGCTGTCTTTCAGTATTCTTTGCAGAGTTGGCTTGGTGATCATGAAGTTTTTCAGCTTTTCTTTGTCATATAAGTATCTTATTTCTCCATCGAGTTTGAAGGACAGTTTTTCAGGGTACATCAGTCTAGGTTAGAAATCATTTTCCTTTAGGATCTGAAATATTTTGCTGCATGCTCTTCTTGACTTCATTGTGCTGAGAAGTCTCCTGTCTTCTGATACTTTTCCTTTATAGGTGATCTGTCTCTTCTCTATGACAGCTTTTAGTATTCTATTCATTTGCTCAATTTCTGGGATGGTCACTATTATATGTCTGGGTGTAGATTTATTCCAGTTATGGCTATTTGGACTTCTATATGCTTCATTGATCTTCATATCAGTTTCCAATCTCGTGTTTGGGAAATTTTCAGCTATTACTTCTCTAAATATCCTCTTGACATCCTTTACGTTGTCCCCTTCTTTTTCATTTATCCCTATCAACCATATGTTGTCCCGCTTTGCATCATCTTACAGGTGTTCAATAGTTATTTCCTGTTTTCTTGTTATTTTTAAAAGATCTTTCCTTTCCTGTTCACTGGCTACAATCTTGTCTTCGAGGTCTGAGATTCTATCTTCATATTCATTGAGGCAATTTTTACAACTTTCAGTGGAGTTTTTGATTTCCTGTATATCACTTTGCATCTGCTTTATGTATTCTGTTTGTTCCTTATAGAGTTCATCCAGGGATTCTATCTTTTTGTTTAGTTCCTCCAATTTTTTAACTGTGTCTTCTTTAGATATGTTCAGAATCTCCTTCATTTCTTTTTTTACCTACGAGATTATTTCTAGTTTGAATTTCTTTAATGCTTCCCAAAGTTGCTTCTTTATTTCAGTTACTATTATTTCAGGTATTTCAGTTATGTGGAATGTGTTTTCTTCTATGCACATGGCTCCTAGGCTTTTTTGGGATGGGATGGATGTTTGAAATTCCATTTTGGTCTTTCATTTTGTCATTTTGCTGTATTTTCAAGCTTCAAGTATTGTTCCAAGTGAGGGAGCGAATTCACCCAGATTGGGTTGGGATTCCATGCCTCGGCTGAACTTGCTGGCAAGGTAGGGAGTTCCCCCAGACTGGAATTGGAATCTGTTTGTCGGCCCCACTCGCTGGTCCCGGCAGGAATCTGTGGGCTCATCCCCAGGTGAGGAAGAGAGTTTCCCCAGACTGAAAAAAGATTATCTGCCTTGGCCCGACTCCCTGGTTCTGACTTGCTGGTCCCAACTCACTGGTCACAGTGGGCAACCACCTGGTCCCCAGGTGAGCAAGGGAGTTCCTCCAGACTGGGATGGGATTCTGTGCCTTGGCCTGACTCATTGGTACTGGCTGGAAACCACAGGTTCTACATCAGGTTTGATTATTAACTTCTTTCACAACCTACAATGTCTTCAAAGTTGTGTTTTTATAAAAATAGCTATATAGTGTAACCTTACACTGCTTTGTTTTGTTTTGTGTTTTTCTCTTTTTCCTCTTAAATAAAATAAAAAAAATAGCTATATAATGTTATGCTTAATTATATAGTCCCTGATGATGTGGACAATTCTATTGAAAATAACAAGAGAAAGCATAGAAGGTACTGTATATCACCTAATATTGTGGTCTTATATGTCTCATATCATGATTTTCTAGGAATTTGTTTTGTTGCCTTATTTTGATCTGTTTTCCCCCATAACACAGAAAGCATAGATATACACATAGAGATTCACACATGGGAAGAATTTATAACCGATTTATTGGAACAAATAATATAATGCATAATGTAATGAACAGATACTCTGAAGAAGTGACATTAAGAAACCCAATGCTAATTCTGTAGCATTATGATATAAAATTGAGCAATACTACTATTCATTGTTCAGAGTGATATTAGTCTAGTCTCTTATTTTGGGGGGAATTGTAATTTTAACATGGCTTTGTTTTAATCTTTTGATGCACATGCTTCATTTTCTCTTTCATAAATGATGTTTCTGAAGTTGATGCAATATTTGGCATTAAGATATACATTTGTAGAAGCTTGGAGCATGTGTTTTTGACAAAGTTGTGTTCTTTTCACATAACTTGTACATTAATGAATGTTATGTTTTCCAAATTGTGACAAGACATCTGCTGATTTCCTAGCATCACTGGATATCATACCTTGTAAATTATGTTGCCTGATTTTATTTCTCAGTGGAGCCAATATTTGTCATTTGAGTAAACCTTTGTTTTTCTAACCATCAGAATTTTACTTGTTATGTTTATATTACATCTTTATTTGCTAGTAAGTTTTCCCCACATGTACCAAATGTAAAACATACTACTGTGAATTTCTGATTGTGCCATACTAACAGAATCATAACTTGTCTCCAATAGCACATCACAATATATATATCAATATCTCAAGAAATTATAAAATTTGGCATGATTTATGAGTAACCATACTTTGAAATCAATTTTTCTTAAATATGGAGTTGTTTGGGGGGGAAATGTTGTTATTAGATGTATCATGCAAATGCCTTTATTTTATTCCTTGATGCTGTGAAAGCATTATATATTTTGTAATTATTACTGTTTTTTCCTAAAATGCTGAAGTAATGGCATGAAGGGAAACCTAAATTTTGAGCTGTCAACACAGTAAAAAGTAAATTTGCTAAATTAAGATTCAGATTGTGTTCTGTTTTACTGAGTTGTGAATTTATATAATGGCATATCACTTTATTTATAAGGACCAGTGTACGACGTTTGTGGTGTGTAGTGATTATTTTTAAACACATACACTGGGCCATGAGTCCCAGTTGGTTTCCTGTGGCCTGTGGTTTTCACTTCCATTTTAACATTTATGTAATTTGTAACGTGTTTAATGCAGTGTTGTTGAATACAAAATCTGCTTAGGAATTATGTTGTTAAAAAATGTGGTGTCATGAAAACACAAGTGAACATTGCAGTAAATACCCCTAATCCAGTGAAAATAGCTTGCTCAAGTCTCAATTATTCTTGGGAAAATAAATTACTCACCTCTTATGTAATCACCACTAAAACTATATCTATTTTGTACCTGAAGAACCTGATATACTTCTCAAAGTAAAAGACACTGTGAAGTACATTGTCAGCCTCTATGCACTACAGCATGTGGCCAGATCCCCTGCAGCATATTTCTGCATACCATCAATGGGAATATTTGGAGTTTGTATTACAGCTAATAATAGAATACTGAATCTATAAGAATATATCCTGAGTACATGCACTTTCTCATTTTACCATGAAAGTAAATCTTGCTGGTCCTCTTGATGCATGCTTGTAATGCTAGCACCTCAACGGGCTTAAATTAGTAGAAGAGGAAGTTGAGTCTAACCTACACAATTAGAGTGACCTTGTCTCAAAATATATCTTCAAGTTCTGCAGATGTTGCTTAATTCTTTAGATCTCCTCCGTTTCTTTCCCAGCATCAACATTTTTTAATACTCACAATTGCACATCAGTAGTTGTCTTTTTATCAGTTGGCCATGTAGCAGTTATTCCAGAGAATCACTTGTGAAACACCTTTGTTTTCGCAGTGACCATCCTGAGCATCATTTGGACAGTTGTCAGTTTAACCCATTCATTCTTGTATTGAATACAGTAGAATTGTCACTTTTATATTCCTTGTTATTTTGTAAAAACTAACAAAAATTATGCAATTTTTGATCATTTTGTATTTAAATAATTGCATTGGTAAGGAGTTACCTATAAAGATTAGGCTAAAGATGATTTCTTTAGTTCAAGCATCAGGAGAGAATGAGATGTGATGATGATGCCTTTGAAGCTGACTTTGGGAGGCAATTGCTATATGGGTTAGCAGAGTGTGAAACAGTTGTTTTTATGCCTGCATTTGAAGTTTAAGGAAACAAGTACGTTGAGGTCAAGAATACAAATGTACGATAGGGTAAAATAATCACTACTGCAAATTGTGATTTTTCTTTTACTCAGGAAGTGTACTTCTTTGGTAATTTGTGCAGCAGTCTCAAATATGCCTCTATTGGAGTAAAACATAGTGAAACATGAAAGAGCCAGACATTCCATGTTCTGAATGTAGAGGTATTAAAAAACATTTTTAAAAAATACTATTCCTGCTGTTTTGTGTAGAAAATAAGATATGGTTACAAAAGAAGCAAAAAGGACTTTGTAAGAGTTTGATCCTCCTGCATAAGCATACAAGCCACAAAAAAGTCAAACCAAAAGGATGAAGAAATAAACTACAGAATGAGAGAAATTTTGCCTATTACTCCCTGACAGCTGACATGTAAAACCAATAGGAACATGAACGGAATGCACATTTTTCAGAATATGTACAAATTGCCAAGAAATACTTGAAGAACTATTGAGCATATTTGCACAATAGAGAAATGCAAATAGGGACATCATTTCATTGCAGAGAGAACCACTCACCATAAGATATAAAGAATATTCAGGAGACTACAGGAGAAAAGGAATTATTTAATCTTTTTTGGTGGAAATGTAGGTAAGTAGTTCAGCTACTACTGAATTCAATTTTTAAAGTATTCAAAAGACTAAAATTAGTAATTCTCATTAGTGCAGTGCCTCCTTTAGTGGGTCTCTTCCCCAAAGAGTTAAGGACATATTGCAGTGATTCATGCAGATTCCTGCTATTGCAGCAATATTCATTTTTCTGTGGAGAGCAGCAGCAAGCACTGCTCCATCACCACCAAATACCAGTGTACTCCGTTTGATAAATGGTGTGATATTTTATTGTAAAGTTGGCTGTGACTTAGGTTTTCCAGTAGACTACAGGTCAGTGTAAATATGATAGTCATGCTAATGTCACAAGGCCATCACTAGTACACTATTACGTTCATTAGATTTGATGTATTTATCTTTTTGAGGAAGCATGTTGATATGAAGTTCAGGCTGGCTTTGAGGTCACATTATAACCCAGAGTGGTCTCAAATAATTCTTCCTTAGTGTCTCAAGTACTGGGCTCCACACAAGAGCCACCATGCCTAGTTTATATTTGGTATATTAAGTGCATATTCAGGGTATTTTATTTCAACTCTTTATGTTGTTAAAGTATTTCCATATTTTACCTCCAGCATTTGTAGAAACTTTGGCCTTATTGAGGTGGTGATGTGCATATCAACAGACTCATGACATTGTCTCCTGGGTTCAGAGCTGTCAGTGTACTGCAGTGAAACATAGCTGTACAAAACTGTTTCTTTTGCTACTTTCCTTAGAAAACATTTTAAAAATTTCCATGGATAGTCAGAGAGTCAATAATCCTGGCTAGAGTATCATGCAAAAGCTGATAGTTAAGTACAGTGTAGAACGAACCCAAAGATAACTTTCTGTCATCTGAGAATCTCTATAGTCCTTTCTGTACACACACTTTGTGCCTGAGCCAGCACCTGTTGTGGGTCCCAGAGGCTGCTGCAAGGCCATGGAACACATAGCCTAGTGACCACCTCCAGACTGGTGTCCTATATGCCACTCTGCTGAGGCAAAGTACAGCTTTTGGCAGGAAGCCAGAGGCTCTGAGGCTCCGAGACAACACTGGTTTTTCTTTTTGAACATAGATAATATAATATTTCTGTAAGAAAGACAGCTCTGTCCCATATTTCTACCCAGGAAGACAGAAGATGAATCTGGAGACTGTGGATTAGACAGGGGTGCTGCTCTTCTGCTCTGCCAGCCCGGTATTGGGTGGGAACTTGACAGTGGCCCAGGCTTGCATCCTCCCAGGACCTGTACCAGCCCAGGAGGATCTGCCCTCAGGGCTTGTCAAACCCAGTCATACTTGACTTAGGGCAGGAATTGTGTAGTGGGATTCACAGTGGTAGTCAGGCCTTAATGTTACTCTGCTGGACTCAGTGAGTCTGGGTGGATTGTGGCTGAGTCTTGTGACACCTGTCCTGGTCTCTCTCCTGCCTCTGGGTGCCAGAAGGCTGGGGACAGTGAGCTCTGTCCTTTAATGCCCTTGTCATTTGGCATTTGCCCGCAATCATCCTGAAGGCTCTGGGATGAGTGAACCATTTTTTCAGCCATTCCCACATGGTCTATCTATGTGGGATCCTGAGGCTTGGGTCTCATGTCCTGGGAAAGGAGCATAACCTGCACCCAGTTCACTGTCTTCAACCAACTGTCTGTAAAGACCAACTGTCACCAGACCAAGGTGCCTGGTGACCTGAGCCTTCAGAGTTCTGTTTGGACCTGTCACCAAGAAAGTGAGGTCATGCACTGGGGTCCACAATTTGGCCTTCCTCTGTGATATCACCTTTATTTTTGTTGTGGAACAAATCTATGTCTTCAGAAACAACAAATTAAAATGCTAGAAAACAGTGTATACATTTAGACTTTGCTGCACTTCGAAGATTTTAATGCAGCAAGCATGTAGATGCTTCAGATGTGTCAGGCTGGGTGCCAAACAGAAATGTCCATCCAAAGGATCCATTGTCTCGGAGGATGAAAGACACATTGTCTTCTGTTAAAGATTCGTCAAATGTTAGGATGGCTTCCTTTCTTGGGCTTATATTAGTTTAATTTCACTTCTATTAGGAAGCAGAATACCCATAATAATTTTGCCAAACAATGTGAAAGTCTCATGTTATAAACCCCATATATCCAGGGGAGGAGGATTCATAGCCAGTTTTATTCTCACGTGCTTAGGAATGATTATTTATTCATCCTTAAATGTTCAACTCAGCTATACACTGTAGTGCTTCAAACTCTGACCTCCAGGGAGGGGGGTTAGCAGGTGGTGAGTACAAGGAGTGGTGACATCATCACCTCATACTGATGAAGGACACATGTGCATCACCCCTGGGGAACTTGTCTCCTAGCTTCTGCTGTCACTTCCTTTCCTCCCATGCCAATCAGACCATGGGCTTTGTGTCCCTCATGGGTAGTTTCCCTTTCCTAGAGGTGATGGTGCTGAGCCTTTTCAGTTGTAATTCTCTTTGGTTGGTCTCCTTGAAGCAGTGTTTCCATGCTGGGCTCTCTGTGCTGCCACCACCCACTATTATGGGGCTGAAACAAGCACATGCACCTGTCACCCATCTTGTGATGGCCGTTTTTTATGTTTTTGGATCGGACTTCAAAAGGAAGCTGCCACACTCATTCTTACATAAGCATTTGAGTGGATACTGACATTTATTTCAAAGATAATGCATCATATTGCTGGTGTATTGATAACTTAGAAATTCTTGCTGTATCTTTGGAAGCAGATGTTTAAAGCAGAGTTATGTTGTTCCTTTTTTTCTGTTTTGTGTTATTTTGCTATACTATATTATGTTCTGTTATGTTATATTGTGTTATATGTTGGTGAGGATTTTGAAAGTCCTTCAGGGTATTTTCAGTACTTTCTGATTTGGTTTTGTATAACCAACCTGATGAACTTTGAGAATATCAAAAACTTTGAGGAGTTTTGTTTTGGAGAAAATTTAAAGAGGAAAACACAATCAGGGATGTTGTTGTACACCTGTCATTCCAGGCCTCTGAGGCAGAAAGTTTGTGGT
This sequence comes from Cavia porcellus, assembly GCF_034190915.1. NCBI lineage: Eukaryota > Metazoa > Chordata > Mammalia > Rodentia > Caviidae > Cavia > Cavia porcellus. The sequence goes on from NW_026947515.1 coordinate 10,814,055, forward strand.
GAGTTTTAGGTCATCCTGGGCTACAAGGGAATATCAAGGTCAGACTGAACTGCATAGCAAAACCCTGTCTGAAGAAAAAAGGAAAGAAGAAAGAGAGCAAAAAAAGATAAAAATGAAAAGTCAAAAATAGACTTTCTAGTGAGAAATCTTTGTGAGGTTCTCTTGCATGTGTACTTTACTCAGCATACCTAGCATAAGGTTTACCATCATGGAGACATTGATGTGCTTCCAGGTGATTGTACTCTTTCAATTTTTTAAAGGCTTTTTACTTAGATGACTGTAGATATGCTGCTGAATATATCCTCTTAGGATTCGGGTAGTTCAGTATGAAGAGATTTTGATCATTCTGTTTTTTTTTTTTCTGTCCTAAATTTATATTTAGTACCAGAATTTGAGCAAGGGATTACTATTTTTATTTTGAAATAATAATAAGAATCATATAAAGATACACTTTTTAAGTCTATAAAAAGATAAAATAAGTATAGATTAGTAGTGATTAATGTACCTTGTTCAGTGATTTCTGAGATTTCTTAAAGATCAATATTTTCATACATTTGTAAAAGCTTAGGTTTGGTACAAATTTTAAGACATGGTCTCACTAATTTTCTAAATGTCCCAGGCTAGGATTAAACCTTTCCTCATCATTCCTCCCTCTCCCAGAGTGCTGGGATTACAGGTGTATATTATCCTGAGTTGGCAATTGGTAGCAGTGTTGTGTTTTCATGCAATAAAATATTTGGCTTTGGTCTTCAGACACTTTGTAGATGGAGTCACTCTAGTTAAGCTGTCTGCCACTTTCCAGGTCTACAGCTTCTTTCACAGTGAATAGGACTGAAAATCCCATTAACAGACTTCCGGGAGAACATGGCGGACAGATAACAGCAACTACCGGAGGCTCTCTGAAAAACTAGGCTCAGAAGCCAGGTATGGTGCGGACTAAAGAGACATAAGCAGGTGGAGTTATGCTCTGCTGACTCAGGAACTAACTCGGCTGAGAGAAACCAACTTGGAATGCAGTCCTGGTGCTAAAACAGGAACAGAAAAGTCTTGCTGCTGAGGCTGGACCCTGCGCCATTGGAAGCCACGATTTGGGTTTCCCGCCGTGCGGCGGCTGGCTGCCTCTACATCGGCTCGGCAAGGAGAGAGACGCGCGGAAACTCTGAGAACAGGAGTCTGTGAACGGAGTCGAAAACAGGACGGGCAGGGAGGCATGTTCTGACTTGTGGCAAGGTGAGTGAGAGAAACTGACACTCCACCACAGTTTGACTCCAGCGGACTTTCTGGGCTCGAGCAGCCCTGCGGGAGCAGGGCGTGGTGGCGACTCCAGCCACACATTACCCTCTCGGGCGGGATTGGTGAAAAGTGCCTGGCCTGCGTGAGGCTGCCGGCGGACCCCGTAGGCTGGCCCAACCCAGATCCCAGAGCCTGACAGAGGCCGGGAGGGGCGGGCCTCCGTGTAGGCTGCCTGGTGCGCAGCGGTGAGTGGGAACACCTAACCGGCGCAATTCGATCAGGCTGTGGCTGACAGGGAGAGAAGCTGGGCCTCTCATATAAGCCTGCAGATATAAGGAACAGAGAATATGGGAAGAGGCAGCAACAAGAAAGGCTCCTCGGCCCCCAATTCTGAGAAACAGGCAATAGCAGACACCGCACCAATACACATAAAGCACCATATAGAGAGCCTCATAGACCAATTCAGGAATGAAGTTATCAATGACCTGAAGCTAGAAGTATGCAAAATAGTTAGAGAAATGCTAAGCCCCACCCAAGAAAAAACAGATGGTGGAATGGAAGAACAGAAAAAGAGGAGAGAATTGTTTGATGGAGAAAACAGGGAAAGCATAGAATACATGAAGCAGGTTCAAAGGGACTACTAAGAAACTAAGAAGTCTATCGAAGACTGGCATAACAGCTTGAAAGAAACTAAGGACAGACTATCTGAACTGGAGGGCAGAATTGTAATATGGGAGAATGAAATGAAAAACTTTTTAAAAATAACAAAGAAACAAACAGCAATAATACAAAGACAAGAAGATGATAAGAGGATCCATAACTTAAGAATTAAGAACATAAAAGAAGAAGTAGGGACACAAACAAGTGAACTACAAAAGCTACTCACAGAAATAATCCAGGAGAATTTTCCTAATTTAGCAAAAGGTAAAGATACTCAGATGTATGAGGCATACAGGACCCCAGCTACCTACAACCCAAACAGAGCAACACCCAGGCATATAATAATAAAAATTCCAGAAATTCAATACAAGAACAGAATATTAAAAGCTGTCAGAGACAAGAAACAGATCACTTACAAGGGAATACCCATCAGAATTACAGCAGATTTCTCTGCACAAACCATCAAATCACGAAGAGCATGGGGGGAAATAATTCAAGCTTTGAAAGATAATAATCTCCAGCCAAGATTGAGATATCCTGCACAACTGTCCCTGGAAATTGATGGAAAAACAAGGTGCTTCCAGGATAAAGAGGAACTGGGGGAATTTGCAACCACCAATTCAACTCTACAGAGAGTATTGCAGGATATTCTAAAAAAAGAAAAATACAAAGAATCCAGAAATAGTGGAGGCCACAACTAATGGAGCAGAGAACAAAGTGAAGAAGACAAACTGACAGCTACTGACAGAATAAGAACTCAACAGAAATGAGGCAGAGAAGATTGGATGATAGGAACAGCTATTTTGGAGAAAATGACATCTTAATAGGTAATACTGATTTAGTATCATCTTGTTTTGAAGTCTCATCTAGCTTTTGTCCTTCTGTCTCCAATGGTCTAAATAGGTTGTATCTTACTGGATTTTATTATGTACGATAGTATAAGCAAAAACCTTTTAAAGACAAGGAGATTATACAGAAACCGTTATTCATTTTCTGTTAGTCAATTCTAAATACTCTGTAATGCTGTCATTCACTTAAATGGTTTTACATTGTTTTGATATACTTAATGCTACAGTATACGAAGTTGTACTCAAGGATTTCAAGGAAAGAGACAATATGGTAACTACTTTTAGGTCAGGATTATCTGGTGGTGAAACACTATTCTGCGTAAATGGTTATGTTTTGATCTGTGCTGTTTCGTTGTTATGCCCTCTTTTATCTCAATCTCCACTCCATTATTTACTTTTTTAATACTTTTTTAAATTTTTATCCTTTTAATTAAAGGAAAAAAATAGCAGGATATATTATAGTAACCCACTTTGACTTTCCATTACCTCGATTTAAAGCCCTGTATTACTCTCACCATCTGGTTTTTAACTGATGTTCCCCAATTCTGTTTTGCTGGATAGTATCAGGTTCGAAAATTTAGGCATCAGCTGTGAAGATAATGAGATTCATTATAACGCCCATTCTCGTTGACTTTTATCTACTTTTGAAGACCTACAATGTCTCCAATGGTTTGGTTTTGTCGGTTTTGTTCTTTACTGTTTTGTTCAATTGTATTATAACTAATGGTATAGGCAATTCTATTAGAGATAGCGGGAGGCATTATGGTAACCATTGTTGATCACCTTGTATTATGTTTTCACATTATCTATTATGTCCACCCTTTTGACTTGACCGATTCTGTTCTGTTATGTCACATTTGGTTTTACTCTCTTCTAAAAAAGTAATAAGAACCGTGAGAGCAATGAATCCCAAAATGTGTAATAGTCATTGTACAAAAGAGAGGAAAAGAAAGTGCTCTAAACTATATAACTGCATGTATATTTAAGTGTATAAGATAGAATATGATATCACAGAGTTTTATCGGATCATTGAACAGAACTGTTTGCAGTATCATTGATGGAATGTCCACTTTACAAGCTTTAATTTTGTGACTTGAACAATTATTTCTAAGATGACAATATGTAATCCATTAACTAGTGATTTCCTACTGTTCATTTTTTTCTGCAAATCTGTATAACTTGTACCCTTTCTCTGCTTTTTTTTTCTTTTCTCCTTAAATAAAATTTTTAAAAAAAATGAAAAAAAAATCCCATTAACACTGTTAGTAGATTCTCTGCTTTTCTAACTGTGGTCAGCAGGCACTTCAGAAGATCACTCCAAATGCCTTCTGAACTAGGATTGAGGCTTGGTGTCTTTGAAGCACATTCTCTCTCTTTTTTTTTTTTTTGATTCCTCATGGAATTTGATGATTGAAGTCAAATCACAAGAAAGGTGGGAAGGTTAAAGCTACTTGGGGCACACTCCCCTCCAGAAGGCCAGGCCAGTGTAAAAATATATTTTCCCTCCTGGTGTCAGTTGCAAGGTTTTTGTTGTTGTTGTTGTTGTTGTTGTTGTTGCTGTTCAATTTCTAGGACTTGAATACAGAGCTTTGCATTGGCTTCTTTGTCTTCACCTTTTAACACTTTTCTTGTTTTGAGCCAGGTCCTTAATAAATGGCTAAATTGCTGAGGCTCACCTTGAATTTGTGATGCTCCTGACTCAGCCTTCCAGACTGCTAGGATTACAAGCCACACCACCAGACCCGGTCTCATCATAGTGTTGTTAAAAACTTATTGGCTGAGCAAGGAATGGTGAAAATGCCTGTAATGCCTGTACTCAAGTGGCTGAGGCAGCAGGATTCCTGGGAGTTCCAGACAAGCCTGCAACATATTCTGAGTTCAGCTCAGGCTACAATGACACAAGGAGACCCTGACAATAAAAAGAAAATGAAAAAATAGGGAAAAAAAGGAAAGGAAAGGAAAGGAAAGAAGAAATAAATAAAATTCCTAGTGATTTTGTCACTTGGTGTGCATCTGGGGAAGCTGTTTTAGTCTGTGGTCCTTTTCTTCCAGTGTAAAACCCTTTTGACTATTGTTACTTTATAGTACCTAGAAACTAGTATTTTGATCCCTCTACTTTTAATGTTCTTTCTACGGTTATAGGATGACTCTTTGTACTTCCTTGTGAATTTTCATATTTTTTTTTATATTTCTAGGAAAATGGCACTGATACTTTGACAGGAATGGCACTGAAACACCTGGTTGCTCTGGGTAGAATGTACATTATAACATGAATTCTTCACATCCCTCATCACACTATGGCTTTTCTTCTGTTAGTGCTCTTCTACTTATTGCATTCCAAGAAGATGTGAGTTTGCTTCAGTTTAAACTAATCATTAGTTATTTTTGATTATTTGTGAAATGAATTGTGTTCTTTGTATTTGAGGCTACAATTTGTTTGTAGTATGTAGTAATGAATTGATTAGAGCATGTTGCTCATGTATCCTGCAATTTAAGTGATTTGTGAATTTGTTATATAAGGTTGTCAATGGAGTTTAAATTTCTTATATACAATGCTGCAACCTCAGAAGAACTGCAACGAGAATTAATTCTTCCTTTGTGATTTGGAAGGCTTTGCTTTCTCTTTCTGGATTAAATTCTATGGCCAGGACTTCGAGTACTCTATGTTGAAAAGAGTTGCAAGTCTTGTCTCCTTCCTGACCCTAGAAGCTAGGCTTGCAGCTTGTCACCCCCTGAGCACCATGTCAAGGATGGAGCTTGTCATGCTGTGCTGAGGTCCATTCCTCCTACTTATAGTTTATGAATGATTTTTATCATGAAAAAATGGTACCTTTTCAGCTTCTCAAAGCTGTTTTTCCAAATCTCTTCAGGGGTTAGCTGTGCCTTATGCTGTGAATGTGGTAAGCGACACGTAATAGTTTGTGCGAGAGGGAACATTCTTGCACCACTGAGATTGAGCCCAGTGTTGATTGTGTTGGTTAATTTTGAACATGCTGGTGAGTTAATGTGGCAAACATTTAGCTGAATACTTTTGTGTATGTTCGTTAGGAATATTAGCTAACAGAGTGTTTTCATTTATTTTATTTTTAACACATTATTGTCTGGATGACTTGTCACTTAAAAGAAGTTGGTGGTGGTTTTTTCTTCAACTTGATGAAAGAATTGAAAAACAATCAGTATTCATTCTTTACCACATACTGGATAAAATTCACCAGTGCACGTATTGTATCCTAGCTTTGTCGTTTTTATTAAGCAGCTGTGATGTTTACCCATTGCCTGTGCTCCTTATTTCTCTTTTCATCAGACTGTTTCCTCCTGATGCGTGTGTTTTGGGGACATCAATGGACACCACAAATCCTTTAAGGGTCACATCTCATTTTATTTATGGATGCTACCATTTACTTTTGTATCTTCAAACTATCTCCATAATATATAATTTTGTGAGTAACTCCTTTCAGTTACTCAGTTTTTAATGCACATTCTTGCAGGGTTTGGTTAATGCGGGAGGAAACTGGGGCTGATGAGGGCCTGTTCTCTTATTTAAGGCTTTGTACCCTGACATGCCTGCAGTGCCTCCATCTCCTGGCCTGCACCATGTAAACACCTATCCTGTTCCATAGCTATGGTAAGTCGAAATGTGGCAGTTCAGATCTGCACCTGGGTGGAAAACATTCAGTCAATTTGAGCTCTGTAACAGACTGACCTTCTCATACAGAGCTGCCCTGAGTGAAATAGGGGGCCTCAGGCATGTAGGGAGGAGCTCTGGAACCATTCCAGCTCTCTCCTCTCCAGTGTGGAGTGTGTGACGCTTTCCTTAGAACTCACTAATGGATGAGGCAGCCTGGACTGGGCCCTTTTTAGCCATGGTTCCTGCTAGGTGCCATGGTGTCCTGCACCTCTGCCTGGACCATCTCTCTGACTTCAGATATCCACAGAGATATGAGCAGACTCAGTCTTCCTCTACCAGGCTCTAACTCTATGCTGAAGCTTCAGTGAAATATCTGTGTCCCTCAAATTCATCTTATATATATTTAACCTGGAAATTCCACTTCTAAGGGTCATTATAAAAAATGAGATTGAGAGACACCATATTCTCTTCTTAGTCAGTTAAGGTGTGGACAGTTAGAAACCATGAATGTTCCACAGCACAGCTGCTGAGTTAATTATAAATGACATTCACTCAAAATACTGAAAGAAGGCCATGTCCCTGATCTTTCCTGAGATGGAAGAGAGCTTGTGTCCTGGCCTCTCTACACCAGCAGTGAAGAGACACAGGCCTGCACAGCAGGTGAGGACAGGAGAGAGGAGCTGGTCAATGGCAGACCTCTCATCCTGGGAGGGATGCCTTTGGGGTTTTTCCATTGCATTATTTATAGTGCTCCACTCAATATTACTTCTCTCCTGTTCTATTCACTTAAGAATAAATAGTTGGTATTTTCTTGAATAGGTGAGTGGAAATGGATGACTTAATTTTCTTTTATCTGTAATGTAGGATAAGCATATAGAAGTACATTCAAGCGTCACTTTATAGATATATAAAATAAGGAGTCTTTTTATTCAGAAAGGCAACACATCATTCATGACTAACTTAAAAACCCCCACCACATAAAGCCATGCGGATCCCGCTGTGGTGGGTGTCCTGCCCTCCCTACCTGAGAAGTCACTGTGCTCATCTGTGTCTGGTAGAGGACACCCAGAATCTTCTTCAGAGTCTCTTTTTCCAGCAAGGATGTCTTGAATCTTTCTGTGTTCAGGCGAAGCAGGGAGTGCGCAGCATGCAGAGGATCCCAGCACCTCCTGCCTTACACCTCCTGCCTTTTCCACCACCGCATCCATGCTGCAGCCCTGCAGGCCCAATAAGGCGGAGACATGAGGGTGCAGCAAAGACTCTGCCATCTCAGCCCCAGGGGCCTCAACTCCTGGGTCCGGGGCCTCAGCCTCCACCACGCTCCAGGCTCTGCCCTGGGTTGGACTTACATAGTGGGCCAGACACACCATCAGTGCCTTGGGACTAAGTCCATTTCCATAGTGACCCTTCCATTCTGCAAATTTTGATCCTTTCTAAATGAGGCTGCGGCATTGGAGACAAAACCCCACACATTAGCATTAATTTTTGTTTTTCTTTCTTTTCCCTGCTATTCTTCTTCTCTTTTTCCTCCTCCTCCTCCTCCTCTTCCTCCTCCTCCTCCTCCTCCTCCTCCTCCTCCTCCTTCTTCTTCTTCCTCTTCCTCTTCCTCTTCCTCTTCTTTTCTTCATCTTTGTCTTTGTCCTTGTCTTGGACTTAGTCTTCTTCTTGGTTTCTTTGTTGCTTTAAGCATATATTTAGAGGTGCATTTTGCCAAAAACCTTTCTTTGTCTTTTCACTTTCCAGTTAACTGAAGTTTTTACAGATCTCTACTGCAGTTCGAATTCTACGTGTTTGAATGCTCAGAATCCATTCTGCAGTTTAGTAGAATGAGGGAAATAAAGCAGAAGCTGAACTTGGGGAAGATTCTGTGCATTTTAGCATATCGTACAACAACCCCTGACTCATGCCTTTTTACCTCAACAATAGGGACTTCAGCAGCAAGTGAGTCTGCCACAGACAAAATGAGTTTTCTGTATGTATTTCAAACAATCTCATTTCCCCTCAACTTGTGAAGCACATGGTATAGGTTTCTTATGGCCAAACTTGAAAAATTATTTCTAGTACATGAAAGGCTGCCACTGATCCTGAAATCATGACAGAACATTCTTGTAAACATATAGTCTGATCCACACTCTGGCAGACAGAAGCTAAGAGAGTCAGAGATGGCTGACACAGATAGAAACACCTCAAAATTGTCAACTACCAATTGCAACAAGCAGGAACCATGTTGCTGAGCTTTCACTGTTGGGTGATGGAATTGTATGGTGGGTTTTGTACTAGGTGTTCTGAGGCAGCTCAGTAAATCTAGGTTGCTGCCTGGATCCCCCTTCCTGCAGTGCAATACAAACAGAAAGTCATGAACATGCACCATTTATTTGAAAATTTCTATTGCAGTTATGAAACCTGTATGCATGAGAGTCCACATCTCTGCCATAGCAGACCTACCCACGTGTATTACCACCATATCTTGTAAAGGGTCAGTTTATTTATACAAAGTGCAGAGTGATGTTCTCAGCCTTGATTTTCCAGACTGGTGCATTTCTTGAATGGAAATCATTTCTAGAAGGGAATTTCTTGAAGGGAAGTCATCAGTCATTCTTGAAGGGAAGCTAAATGATTTAGTTTGAGTAAGCGTCAAGTATGTTGCTGTGCTTCTGTGTGACATCCTCGCTGCCAGACATGAGGAAGGCAATGAGTGGGATCTGCTGCAGATTTAGCTCCAGAGGGACACATTTTGCACAGCTGTGTCAGGCAGGGTTCTCCATGACCTGACTGGCCACCCTTTCCCAGTGCTGTCTCTGGCTTTGGGAGGTGCTGGATTGCAGTGAAGATTCCCAGTGTACTGGCTGGCCCTGGGGAAACCTTGTCATGAGTTTGTCATCCTTAGCCCTGCACCTCTGTGGGCCTGGGGCCAGGGCAAGGTTCCTCCCGCTGCAGTGAACAGCATCATCCAGACAGCTCTCCTGTGCATACTCTATGTGGAGGCTAGCAAGGGTCCCAGTTCATTCCTGCTTCAAAAAGTACTGTGAATCTAACTCTTGAAAATTTGTGCAGCATTATGTGTGGGAGAAAACTGTATTCTTAGTTCTAGGAGTTCTGAGGAAGGCTGTTTAGAGCTCTGATGGGAGCTGCAAGATAGGGCTGTGCTCTGCCCCCCATGTCCTTCCCATTGTTGTTCAGCACCTGCCTTAAAATGTGTCAGTGGATGGGGAAACAGCACATTTCAGGGATGTGTGCTTGCATGAAACCAGTATAGGGGTCTCAGTGTTTTGTGTGCTTGTTGGCCATGTCTGGTGATTCACTTTGAGTTAGAAGAATTGGCCATTTCCCTCACAAAATGGACTCATGATACCTCTTTCACACTTGTAATAAAAACCATCTATCTGACTATTGGTTGTAAAGAAAGGTTTCCTGTTTTGGTTTTTGCATTATTGTTGTTTTTCAAATGTAATGAATCAGCCCTTTGTAGCTCCCTTTGTATCACTGAAATACCGGAAAACATTTTCAGAAATGAAAAGATCTGTACATACACAATGGTGTCTGCATTTTCCCTATAGACTTTTTTCTTTAGGATTTCCTCTTCGTTCAAAGAGCAGTAGCAGCCAGTCTCCTCCAGGAATGTTTGGCCAACAGAATCTGATGCACTGATATGAAAGACCAAGGGTAGTAAATCACAGTGAGAGAAAGGTCAGCACAGGGTGGGGACTAGCAGGAGAGAACAGGGGTATGGATGGGTCCAACACTGAGCTGAAAGCTGGAACTCAACAGATGTAAAGATTGTACCAATTGATGATGTGCTTACGTTTGACTCAACTGAACATGTGGAAACTAATGAAATCTTAACTTAAAATTATCTTAGAATTTAATGTTTCAAAGAACTATAGATTTAAGAGTAGAAATGAAAACTGAGAAATAGAAGAGGTAAAGGGAAAGGGAAGTGAAGGGCAGGTGCTTTGCAGGACTTGAGCCCTAAGTGGAGCGCAGGACACCTGCCATGAAGCCAGTGAGAGACCTGCCTTGGAATACCACCAGACCGGGTATCTGACCTTGATTTTCAGATTGATCCCAGAGCTGGTGAGGTCATTGGAGGTGGGGCTGGCACAAGATCTGTAAGTAGACCTTGAGCTCAGTCCATTACCAGCCCTGCTTTAGAAAAATCCCCAACTGTCCTTGCTCCTTGCAAGCCCCAAAGCCTCCCAGGGCCTGTCAGGGACAGCTCTGTGCACAAATGCACCCCAGGAAAACTCCCCATTCTCCCTGACCCCAGTCACTTCTGCATGCCTCTGTGTTGCAGGAGGTCCCAAGTCTGAGATCCTTTCTCCCTCTAAAGTGCCCCGTGTCCTCCTCAGAAACCAACAGACACAGGCCAATTCCTTCTCATTGTAGTGCTCATTTTCAGTGAGCTAGGCTTGGCCCAACTCAATCAGATTAGGTTGGGCTGATTTTACCACCTTGCTTAGCAGCACCTGCCAGGAGCCAAGAAGAGAAACTCTGATCCTGAGGAGGACAGGTGTAAGCAGTGTAAGAATTAGAGATGAATTCCATGAAGGGGTGGAGGGGAGGTGAGCACAGTGCACACAAGCCTGGTTCCTGCTGTATGGTGGTGGAAATTACACTCACCCCTTGGACATGTTTCCCTGGTGGCATCATGAGGGAGCAGAAATTCATCAGATCAGCCATCATTATGTTCCCTAAGCATCTGAATTTCTTCTATGGACTAGTGTTGTGGCCTCAAGTCAGGACCTCACACAGGCTAAGCAAGCACTATGGATGTAGATGCACCCCAAATCTACCAGCACTGTGCCTACATTCACACCTGTGTGAGTCACCACACCCATGGCAAGGGTGCTCAACTGCTGACAGCTCACCTTCTGATGGCCTCCTCCTGAGTAGCCCATTCCTTGAGAGTGGGTCACATATAGTGAATATTGTTCTGGTTTGTATTAGCTGAGGTGAAATTGAGCCCAGGTCCTCATGCATGGTAGGCAAGTGCTCTATCTTGAGCTCTCTCTCCCCAATTTCTTACTTGTTCTTAATAACAGAACATGGCAGAAATAATGGGATGTAACTATCAAGGTTCACACATAAAATGACTGTGACCAACCTCCTGCTCTCTCCCTCCTCTGTTCTTCCTTCCTCTCTGTTTCATTCTGTCTTCCTCGCTAAATCTCTGACTATCTCTGCATTTTCCCTGAGGAGAGGCTGACTATTTGCAGATAAAAAGGGTAACATACAGAGGAGACATCAGACCTCCATACTAACTGTGTTCCTGCCTGTTAGCAAGAGAGAGAGCCTGAGAACAGATTCTGCCACAGCAGTGTTTCCGATGAGCATGCAGGAGAAACTATGTGGAAACTGGTCAGGAGAAACTATGGTGGATCCTGCAGCAGCATGTGCTGAATTCCTGACCCACAGAACCTGAGAGAACTGAAGTTTACCTGTTTGTACCTAAGTTTGCAGCCACACATTCAACAGTAGTCACTGATGCGCTATAGCAGATGTGAGGTTCTGCCCCCAGCCCTGTCCCTCACCCACTCCTCCCCTCCCTTATTCTCACCAGGCCTTCTGTTCTCACTTCTCATCTCTTTCTTGACTAAAAAAAAATTGACTTTGAATCTCTAAATTGTTGGTCCTTTGTCTTCTGCCACTCAGCCTCAACTCTTTACAGCATTAGGGCCCGCATGTCTCAGTTTCAGGCATCAGTTCCATCTCAGTGAGGCTGTTCAGATGCCCCCATGTAGTGACTTTGATCTCTGTGTGCCCTTGCTTTATTGGGATATAGCGCTGGGTCTTCTCTTCCACTACATTCTGCAGTGGTTTGTCCCTCTCCTCCAGCCTTCCAGCTTCTGGGTGGCCAGTGACATATTGTCCTGTTCTGTGTTGGTGCCAGCTTAGTTCAGCCCAGGAATAAGGTGAGAATTTGAGGCATGTAGATGGAATAAATCAGATCAATTTTCCTCTGAGCAAACAAGTGGGTGCCCATGGCATCACTGTGTGTTTGTGAGTGTGTGTGTGTGTGTGTGTGCGTGCACATGTGTGTGTATCCCTTGGGATGCTGCTTGAAATCAGTCCCACATGTTCAGGCTCAGGTCCCAGGAGCCTGGGGGCTGCTTTTCTAATGCCTTTGGGAGTGGGCTGGGTCCTGTGCTAGGAGGTTTTTCTCCTTTGGACTTCTCCCCCATCCTCTTCACTCTGCTCATGTCCTGTGCCTTGGGCCTGGCATTGTCCCTCTCTGGGCACTGGTTCTGAAATGTCCATCAGGAGTGGAATAACACACATTGTCCTTTACTGTGGAGTTCCTAGCATGCTCAGGGGTGAGGCACTAGAGTGTCCCATGGGGTTCTCTTCACCTGGGCACTGTCCCCATCCACACCTGTCTGTAATTTGATACCATCCCTACTAAGGCCATCATCTTCAGGTTACCTCACATTGCCATTGTCACATGCAGTTCAATGGGCAAGGCAAGGCCTGGACTTAGAACTCAACACTCACTGTCACTGATGCCTTGCCCCAAGGCTGTGACACTTTATAGGCCCATTTCGTTCAAAGACCATGGGAAAACTTTCTATCATCCATTGAATTCAGGAGCTACCCCTGAGCTCACACTGGGGCACCCAGGTGGTCAGCTATTTCTTTGTGGGAAACCCAGTGGCTGCTGAATCAGTGACCTAACCTCTCCTGCTGCTCAGCCCCCAGTGGCAGCACAGTGCAGCCAGGACTTGGGGGAGTCACTTCATCCTGAAGCATTTATAGCATGGAGCAACCAATCAGCTGGCCTCTGTGAAGGCTGCAGGGGGTTACACCATGACAGAGCAGATCTGTGACTGAAGACAGCACCCCAGCTCCTGAGGAGTCATGGAGAGCTCTTGGGTCACCACCATCTACCCCAGCATGGCCAGGAGCCTGGTGGATTTGAGTTCTGGGCTGGTTTTCACTGCCTGGGACCTAAGGCCACTGCTGTTTCCCAGTGCTCATTTCTCCAGCTGGTTTGCCTCGTTGACCATTATGTTTCTTTTCTTATGAACACAGCCCATTCTTAATTGGGCTGTGTTCATGTGTCTTGTTCTTTGACTGAACTACTGGGTAAGAACTAAAACTTATAGGTGGTGACATGCTGAGCCAGACTTTATGCAAATTTATTCTGTCCAAAGAAGAGGACATAGGCAGCCATATTCATGACATTGCATGGAAATAAACCACAGGGGAATTCAATGGACATGTTGCCTGTGACACTGCACTTTCCATACTGGGTTATAGAATTTCCTTGGAACACACAGTGCCTCACATTTTAATGGTTGTATTACAAGTACAATACTTTACTTTTGTGATTTTTTTCCTGTTAAGCACTCATAAATTAAAATTAATAATTTATCATTGGAAATATCTAAAGTACAAATATGAGTGTGACACTCACATGGTGAGGTCTGTAACAAAAGAAAGTGTGTTAGTCTTCTTCATATGAAATACATATGAAATGACCTACATGTAATTAAATGTGGAGCAATTTTGATGTGTATTTGTTTATAAAGCCAGGAACATAATTAAGAAAACAAAGAATCCTAAGAATTACAAAAAATTCCTGAATTCTTTTTCTATGCCCTGCCAAGAGTTCATGAATACGTGAATGAGAAATTGATGCAGTCTGTCTGGATTTTCCCTTCTCAGACAAGGTGAGATTAAACAGTTACTTACAGCAGGGTAAGGCAGAGGATAAACATAACTGCAGGATGTGGAAAAGGTAGGACAGGTAAATTACAAGGACATAGGATGAGTGGTGGCCAGGATCTTGTAGGAAGGAAAAGAAAATAAAATACATTTGCATAGCTAGTTGACGAAAATGTTCTGGAAGAGGATACTGGTGAAGGTTTCACAATATGGAGAATGCACTAAATCGTACCAAACTCATCAACTGAAACAAGAATAAACACTTAAATTTCATTTACAGTGATTGTATCACTGCCAGCCCACAATACAATAATAATAAATAGAATAATATGTAAATCTGGAAGAGAGGGGAATGGCAGGTGTGGATCAAGAGCTGCCTGCAGGTAGAGGTCAAGAGATGCCTCCTGCTGGGGAGCCACCAGGAGATCCAGCTCTGCAGATTGTGGAGAAATGAAAACATGTGCCTGCTCTTGCTGTGGGGCCAGAGCTGGTGAGGGAGCTACAGGTGGAGCTGGCACGAGCTCTGCGGGTGCAAATTCAGCATGCACTGGAATTGCCTCTGCAGTTGCAGGAGAAGGAAACATCACTGACTTTCCAGGGACTTCTCAGGGCCAAACCTTCCCACTGCCTGTCAAAGCAACTGTGTTCATGAACAAAGCCCCAGTAAAGCCTACCAAGCTGCATCCCCACACTGACTGCTGAGGGGATAATGTTCCTGTGTCTCCCATCATCTGGGCTCATTGCTGTGCCATCCTCTCAAGGCTACAACCCACATCCCAGGGCTGTTTACCTTGTGACTTAGACACCAGGGACTTAGGAGGCTCCAGATCGCCCATGAGAAGCTTGGCCTGGGTATCCACCTTGGAGTTCAGCTCCAATGAGGAGTTAAGCACCAGAGATGCAGATCTGGAGCTAAAAGTGAGGTAGCAAAGCAAGAGGTCTGGCCTCTCTTGTAACACTACCTACACAGGTTACATTAGGGAGAGGCACATGGGTCTCTAGCCCAGCAAGTTCAGTGTCCACTCTCACCCTCTACCAACTACAGTGTGATAGTGTGGGCTTTGGGATCCCTGAGAGGCTGACAGTATGCTCCGTGGGAGGCAGTCCTTGCTTACTGGTATGACACCACTCCCTTCTTTAGGGAAGCGTGACAGTTTCTCCGTACTCTTACCCACTGTAGGTCAGCTCAACAAAGGCAAAGGCTGATATCTGCCATGTCTTTGCACTCAAGGGCTCAGGGCTGGTGCTCCATGAATATCTGAGAAGTGAGGAGTCGTCGATGCCTATCCCGACTTTCTGCAGTGTCTAGGTCAGGTAAAGATCTGCTGCCCAGTTCTCTTGGTCTCTGTAGAACTCTTCCTACATGGTCTGTAACCACTTCTAAGGTTGGCCTTGGACATAGAAAGACTTCCTTGAGGTGAACAATATCTGTTCTGCTGCCAATGCTGACTCTGTGGCCTCCAAAGAACATCAAAACTCAAAAGGGCAGTGGTTGCACCTGTTCTGCTTATAAGATCAGGGACAATACTCAGAAAAGTGTCTTCACACAGGGTGTCTTCATGTGTATTTTGGCTTGATGACACCCACCCACTTTGCAATGATACATGTAGGCCATGGACACTTTGTCATCCCTAAGAATTCCTGCCCTGAGCATACCCTGAATCACCTTGAGTGACTCTCCTATCTCCTTTCCAAAGAATAGAACAGTTTTCCCCATGTGTGTGTGTCAGTGAGGTGGGTGGAAGGTTATCACTGGGAATCAGGACAGCCTCTGTAGCAAGTCTTCATGGGGCCAAGGCCACAGCTAATCCCTTACTGTGGAACCCCTAATTCATCCTCAGTGAGCCTGCACTCTGGATCCGCTCAGCACTCCACAGTTCAGTGTTGTAAACTGAGACTAAGGTGCTTGCACATGGCCAGGAGTTGAATACACAGGTGGCCACATCCTGCGGGGCTGCTCAGATGAGAACTTAACTTCCCTGTATCTGAACTAGTCCTGGACTCAGTGTTTATGAGTGACTGGTGGTTGAGCCTAGGGATATGTGTTCTGGGCTTCCTCTTGTCTCTGGGTGCCTCTGGGAACCTCTGTGTGCCAATGAGTCCTGGCCTGAGTTGCTGACAGCTGGGTGTTTCCAGTTGGGCTTCCTGAAGCATCGGGACCAAGTGAACCATCTTCTCCATATGTTTCCTCATGGATCCCTGACACGGGGTCTTGATGCTGGGGCCACTAGCCCTGGGAAAGCAGCGTAGCATGTTCCTTGTTCACTCTCTCAAGTGAGGCATCTATGAAGGCCAACTATCACCAGACCACAGTGCCTGTGACCAGAGCCTCCAGAGTTCTATTTGGACTTGTCACCAAGGAAGTGAGGTCATGTGCTGGAGTCCACAGTTGAGGCTCCCCTTCTGATGCCTCCTTTGTTTTTATTGTGAGCTAATCTGTGTCTTCCTTAGAAACAGCAAGTTAAAAAACTAGCAAAATGTGTGTGTTTTTAGACTTTTCCATCCAAATGATCCTTTCCCTTGAGGATGAGGTGCACAGTTTCTTCATTTAGAGATGCCTCAAATTTTATTTTGACTGTCTTTTCTGGACTTATGTTAGTTTCATTTCATTATCACCAAGGAGCATGGAGATGTTCCCAGAATGTCCATAATAATTTTCCTTGAAGGATGTGAAATGTTTCATGTTATAACACCCATCTGTAGAGGAAAGGAGGATTCATAGCAAGTTTTACTCTCACATGCCTATGAATGATCATTTCATCCTTAGATGTTTACCTCAGCCACACACTGTAGTGCTCCGTATTCTGACCTCCTTTGCATGAGACAGCAGGTGGTGAGGGCAAGGGGAGGCTTTGCAAGGCCATGGACATTATCACCCCTTGCTGATGAAGGACACATGGGCACCCCTCATCGAGAATTTGTCTCCTAGTCACTGTTTTCACTTCCTGTTCTCTCATCCCAAACAGACCATGGGCTTTGTGTCCCTGCTGGGTAGTTTGCCTTTCCTAGAGGTGATGGTGCTGAACCTGTTCAGTCTCCATGCTCTTGGTTGGTCTCCTTCAAGCAGTGTCTTTGTGCTGGGCTCTCCACATACTGCTAATTAATGGTGGTGGAGGCACCACACACTCTCATGGGGCTGAACCTGCCAACTGCAACTTGTTCATGCATCTGTCACCCATGTTCTGATCCCATTTGTTCTGTTTCCGGGTTGGCCCTAGAAAGCCAGCTGCCACAGCCATTCTTATACACAGTCTCGAGTGGACATAGACTTTTATTTAAAAGAAAAAGTACTTAGATGTGAAATTTCCAGATTATATGTCTTGTGTATGGTTAACTTACAAACTGCTAAGGTATCCTTGGAAGCATTATTTAAAATCAGAGTTAGGTGGTTGTTTTCTTTTTGGTACTGGAGATTGAGCTTATGACTTCAAGTTTGCCAAGCGGGCACTTAATACTGCTGAAGTAAACCTCTATGACTGTTTTCTTATTTTGTTTTGCTTTGTTTTGTTATGCTTTTTATGCTATATTATGTTATGTTATGTTATGTTATGTTATGTTATGTTATGTTATGTTATGTTGTTATGTTTGTTATGTTATGTTATGTTATGTTATGTTATGTTATGTTATGTTATGTAATGTTATGTTATGTTACAGTATGTTTACTTTTGGTGAGGATTTGAGTCTCCTTCAGTGCATTTTCAGTGCTTTCTGATTTCATTTTGTAAAACTCACCTGATAAAGTATGACATATCACTTAATCCTGGGTAATTTAATTTTGGAAAAAATTTAGAAAGTAAATGAAAGCCAGCTTTGGTAGTAAACATCTCTAATGTGAGAAGTTACAAGGCAGAGGCAGCAAGATTGCTGTGAGTTGAGGTCAGCCTGGGCTACAATGTGAGTTCAATAAAAGCCTAAACTTCATAGCAAAATCCAGTCTCAAAAATAAATAAATAAATCCAACAAAAGATACATTTAAAAAGGTTTAAAAAGACACAAAAATCACCTATAAATCAACAAATCAAATCTTGGTGAATTTTTCTTACACATGTACTTTAGTCAGCACACTGAGCATTAGGTTTACCATGAGGTAGACATTGATCTTCTGCCAAGAAGTTGAACAGTTTCAACTTTTTTGACCTTTTAACTGAGATGAATGTAGATATGCTACTGAATATACACTCTTAGGATTTGGAGAGCTTAGTATAAAGAGAATTTGATGGTTCTTTTTATTTTTGTACTAACTTTTTATATGGAAGTAGGATTTGATCAAAGGATTACTGTTTTTTGGAAAGACTTTCTTGTGTTATTTTAATGTAACTCAAGTACATATTAATAAGATCCACATAAAAGATGCAATTGTTAAGTTTATAAAAAGATAAAATACAGAAGAATAATGAGAGAATAACATTGGCTACTGTATTGTGCACAATGATTTCTTAATTATCTTTATTTTCATACATTTGTAAAAGATGTTAATCTCCTTACAAATTTTAAAGCATGATCTCACTAAGATTGTGATTTTTCCCAGGCCAGACTTAAACCTTTCCTTATTCAATCTCCCTCCCTCTCCCAGAGTGCTAGAATTGCAGGTATTATCTTGAGTTGATAATCAGCAGTAATTTTGTGCATTGATACAAAGAAATATTTGGCTTTGATCTTTAGACACTTTGCAGAAAGAGTGGATCTAGTTAAGCCATCTCCCAACTTCCTAACTGGCAGTTTTTTCAAAGTAAGTAGGATTGAAAATCCCATTAACAATCTTTGTAGATTCTCTATTGTGTAACTGTGGTCATCATGTGCTTCAGAATATCACTGCAAATGCCTTCTACACTGGGACTGAGGCTTGGTGTCCTTGAAGCACATTCTCTCTTTTTTTTCCCCTAATGGATTTTGATGATTGTTTGAAGTCAAAATACAAGAAAAGTGTGAAACCTAATGCACTTGGGGCACACTGCCCTCCAGAAGGCCAGGACAGTGTAAAATATTATTTTTTCTACCGTTGGACTTTCCAAGTTGTTTTGTTTTGCATTCAGTTTCTATGGAGTGAATACTGAGATTTCCACTTAGCTCCATGGCCTTCCACATTTAAAATTGTTTTTATTTTCATCCAGGTTCTGGATACGTGGCTATATTGCTGAGGCTCTCCTTAAATTGGTGATGTTGCTGCCTCAGCCTTCCAGACTGCTGAAATTACAAGCACACCACCAGACCTGGTTTCATCACAGTGTTGTTAAAAACTCATTGGCTGAGCATGGAATGTTGAAAATGCCTGCAATGCCTGCACTCAGGAGACTGAAGCAGCAGGATTCCTGGGAGTTCCAGACAAGCCTGCAACACACTCTGAGTTCAGCTTAGGTGAGAGCTACACAGGAAGAACTTGACCAAAACTGAAAAAGAAAAAGAAAGAAAGCTAAAGGAAAGGGAAATGAAGGAAAGCTAAGGGGGAGGGGGAGGGGAGGGAAGGGAAGGAAAAAGGAAAAACAAAACAAAATTCCTGGTGACTGTTTGAGTTTTTCTCTACTGGGCTGGCCTTTTTGATCTGTGGTCCAGTTCTTGCACTATAGGACCCTTTTGACTGTTGTCACTTTATTATATACCAGGAAATTATGTATTTTGTTGCTTCTACTTTAACGTTTTTTTCCATGGCTATAGGATGACTCTTTGTCCTTCCCTGTGCATTTTCACTTTGTTTTTCTATCTCTAAGAAAATGGCACTGATATTTTGACAGGAATGGCATTTAAACACCTGGTTGCTCTGGGTAGCATGTACATTATAACAACATGAATTCTTCCCATCCACCATCACAATCTGTCCTTTCTTCTCTTAGTGCCACTTCACTCATTGCTTCAATTTCTACAATTTTCCAAGAACAGGTGAGTTTGTTTTAAATTTTACATAAGTATTAATTCTTTTGGATGAATTATGAAATGAATTGTGTTCCTTGTATTTGAGTCTGCAGTTTGTTTTTAAGCACATAGATATGAATTATGACATATGGATATTGTACCTTGAAACTGAAGTTATTTTTCCATTTGTTCTAAAAGTTTTTCAGTATAGTTTTAAGTTTCTTATATGAAACGTTGTGTCCTCAGGAAACAGAGACACCTTTAATTCTTCCTTTCTGATTTGGTAAACTTTTGGTCTTATTGGTAAGACTTTAAGTAAGACTTTTGGTAAGACTTTAAGTCTTATTGTTGACTCAATTATAGGACTAGGACTTCAAGTAGTGTGTTGAAAAGAGTCCAAAGCCTTGTCTTGTTTCTGACCTGAGAAGCAAATCTTGCATCTTGTCAGTCTCTGAGCATGATGTCAGCGATGGGCTTGTCATGTCTGTTCTTTGCTGTGCTGAGATTCATTCCTCCTACACATGGTGTATGAATGGTTCTTATCATGAAAGGATGGTGAACTTTTGAATTTTTCAAAGTGATTTTTCCAAATCCCTTGAGAGGTTAGCTGTGCCTCGTGCTGTGAATGTGGCAAGTAACACTGAATGATTTGTGCAAGTGGAACCATTCTAGCACCACTGAGGGTGAATCCAGCGTTTATTGTGGTGTTTAAATTTTGCATGTGCTGGTGAATTTAGCTGATGAGCATTTACTTGAATATTTTTGTGTATGTTCATTAAGAATATTGGCCATTAGAGCATTACCATTTTTTTGAGCATTATGGTCGGGCTTCATTTTCAGGGTGACTTCGTCATCTGAAAGGAATTGGTGGTGGTTCCCTTCCCTTGAAAGACATGAAAAATGATTAGTATTTATTCTTTTTCCAAAATTTTATTTTGAAGATAGTAAAATACAACAGAGCAAACAGAACAAAGCACATCGAGACAATGCAGTGAAATTGGTACAGAACTTCACAGCAGGGCCCATGATAACAGTAATACGTACCATAGTATATCTCATTATCTTCACAAGTGGTTTCCATTCAATTAGTTATATTGAAATCCAAACAAACACAGAACATTTTAAAACCAGTCAAAAGATAATATTGAATAGAACAAAACAATTAATCACAACACAGCAAAAAATTAAAGACAACATTTGTTTTCAAACACAAGATAGAAAGAAATCCCCCATATTTTCTATACTGCACACAGTCATCTTCCCAAGAGATGCTCAGAATTCTGCCTCTCCTTGCTAACCAAGGGTGGTCAAGTGAGATGTATGGCTCTCAGTCCATGCACCAGTAGACTCACCGGAGATGCTGACTGGTTCTCCTCCTGGCTTGCATCAGGGGTGCTTTCCAGGAAGGCAGGAGAATTGTTTTCTTGTTCAGCTGCCTAAATCCCAATATGGCCAGATCCAGTATTTTTTCTTAACTATACACTACATACAAGTCAGCAGGGCATTTATCATATTCTGGCATTTGTTGTTGTTATTAAGTAGTTATGATTGTTGACTCATTGCCCGTGTTCGTTAATGCTATGTCAAATGGTGTGCTTTCTTCTGAGGGTGTGGGTCAGGGACAACATGGGAGATCATGTACCAAATAAGGATCACATCACATTTTACTTAGGGACGTAGCAACTTACTTTTGTATCTTCAAACTTCCCCTACAGTATGTATTTTTGTGAGTAATCTGTTAAGTTATTTAGTCTTTTAAAGCACATTGTTGCAGGGTGCAGTTACTCCTGGAGGACACTGGGGAAGACTAGGGCCAGGTCTCTTATTTCAGGCTTTGTACCCTTACCTGCCTGCAGTGTTCCAACCTCCTGACCTGCTGCCTGTAAACACCTGTCTTACTCCATAGCTGTGGTAAATTCACATGTGACAGTTGAGATCTCACCTGGGTGGAAGACATTCAATCAAGGTAGGCTCTGAAACATGCTGATTTTCTTGTACAGAGTTCCCGTGAGTGAGAAATGGGAACTCAGGACTGCAGGGACGAACTTGGATAGCAGAGCCACAACAGCCCTCTCTTTTCCAGCATGCATTGTAGGCTATTTGCTGAGAAGCTGACTGATGGATGAGGAGTCCTGGACCTGAGACTTTCTTCCACATGGTACACTACTAGATGCTGTGGTGTCCTCCACAACTGCATGGTCCATCTTCCTCCTACTTCGAATTTCTACAGAGATCTGAGGAGCCCTGGGCTTCCCCTTCAAGGCTCCAACTCTATGGTGTGTTTTAGTGTGAATTTTATGATCAGGAAATTCAATTTATATACATTTAACCTGGAAATTCCACTTCTATGGCCTCATTATAAAAAATGAGATTGAGAGATATCCGTGATCTCTTCTTATTCAGTTAGGAGTGTGGATAGTTAGAAACCATGAATGTACCACAGCAGAGCTGCTGAGTCAATTACACAATTATAGTCACAGAAAATGCTGAAAGAAGGCCATGTCCTAGGCCATGTCCTGGATGCTACCTGAGATGATAGAAGAGCTCATAGCCTGGCCCTCTCTCCACCCAGCACTGAAAAGACCCAGGCCTGAATAGCAGGTGAGGACAGAAGAGAGGAGCTCCTGGAGAGCAGAGCACTGAACCTGGGGGGAAGCCTCTTTGGTGTTTTTTTCCATTTTTCCATTCCAATGTATAATTTATGGTGTTCTATTCAATATTCTTTTATTCAAATAAGTTAATATTTAATTGTGGCTAATTTCTTGAATAGGTATGTGAACATGGATGATTTAATTTCATTATATATACTGAAAGTTATGCACAATACAGACACTTCAAATATCACTGTAAATATAAAATAAGGAGGCTTGGTATTCAGCAAGCCAACACATCACTCACAACTAACTTCTAAAAATTCCAACACATAAAGCCATGAGGATCCTGCTGTGGTGGGTGTCCCTGCCCTTCCTACCATAAAAGCCACCATGCTGACCTGTGTCTGCTACTGCCATAGGACAACAAGAGATTTGTTTCAGTGTCTATTTTTCCAGCAAGGAAGACCTGAATCTTCCTGCCTTCAGGCAGCACAGGGAGTGTGCACCTTGCACAGGAGCCTAGCCCTGCCTGCCTTACACCCTTTTCCCCCACCTCATCCATGCTGCACCCCTGCAGGCAAGGGAAGACAGAGCAGCCAGGATGCAGCAAAAACTCTGATTCCTTAGCCCCAGGGGCCTCAGTTCCTGCGAGCTGGTCTCAGCCTCCTGAATCTCAGGATTCAGGTGCTATCCTGAATTCATCTGGCTTAGTGGGCAGGGCACCCAATCTGCACCTCTGGGGATGAAGACAAGGAAGACAACTGTCTTCAGTGACACTTCTACTCTGCAAATTTAGCTCCTATCTTTGAGATTGAGTCAGTGCCATTGGAACAAAACACAATATGGTCATTACATTTCTCTTTGTTGTTATTTTTTCTGGCTTCTTTGTTTATTTAAGCACATATTTAGAACTGCATTTTGTTTGTCTTTTCACTCCCCAGTTAACAGAAGTTTTTACAGATTTCTACTATAGTTCAAACTCTATGTGCTTGAAAGCTAAGAATAGACTCTAAAGCTTGGTATAATGATGGAAGCAAAGCAGAAACTGAACTTGGGGACACTGCTGTGCCTTCCAGCACTTTGTACACCAAACCCTGACTCAGGCCTGTTTACCCATAACATATGAGCTTCAATACCAACTGAATCTGCCACTGACAAATGAGTTTCCTACATTTACTTCAAACAATCTCATTTCCCCTCAACTTGCTAAGCACATGGTCTAAGAATTCTTACACCCAAACTTCAAAAACAATTTCCAGTAAGCAAGAGACTGCTACCCATCCTGAAATCATGGTGGGGTTTTATGTAAAGACATAGTCTGATCCACACCCAGGCAATCTTGAGCTAAGTGGGAAGAGATGGCTTGTGCAGATGGAAACACCTTGAAATTGTCAACCAGCAGCAGCATCAAGCAGGGAGCAGAGCTGCTGAACCCTCCCATTTGTGTGATGGAATCATCTGGTGGGTTTTGCCTTGGGTTTACTGAGGTGGCTCAGTAAATTTATATTGCTGTAGTGCAGTGCCAAAGGGAAGTCATGTCCATGTAGCTTTTATTTTTAGTTATTCTTTTGTAATTGTGAAACCTGCATGCATGGTTTCACACCTCTGCCATTGCAGACTCACCCACAGGCATTATTTCCATGACTTGTAAAGGATCAGTTTATTTACACAATATGCAGAATGCTGTACTCAGCCTTGTTTTTCTCAGAGTTGTGCATTTTCAATCATTTCTTCAAAAGGAAGCTAAATGATTTAGTCTGAGCAAATTTCAATTGTGTTGCCATGCTCCTGTGTGATGTCCTTGCTGACAGACCTGAAAAGGAAGTGAGGTTGACCTGCTGTGGGTTCAGCTCCAGAGGGATACTCTGCTCAGGTGTGTCAGTCAATGCTGCCCTTCACCTGACTGGCCACTCTGGCATCCAAATGCCCTTGCTTGGTGTTGTCCCTGGTGTTGGGAGGCACTGGTTTGCAGTGTATACTCCCAGCGCACTGGTTAGCCCATGAAAAACCTTGCTGTGCTATGAGTTTTTCACCCCTAGACCTTCACCTCAATGGTTCTGGCCAGAGTTCCCTCCAACAATCATGCATGGCATTCTCCAAAGAGCTCTCCTGTGCATGCTCTACATGAAGGCTAGGGCCCAGTTCCTTCCTGTTTCAAACAGTACTGTGAGTCAAATTCTTGAAAAGAAATCTTGAAAATTTGTGTAGCAATCTCTGTTGGAGAAACCTCTCTTCTTAGTCCCGTTTGGTCTAAGGACGGCTCTGTATATAGCTGTGATGGGAGCTACAGGACAGGACTCTGCTCTGTCCCCCATGTTCTCTCCAGTGCTCTTCAGCTCCTGCATTAAAATGTGCCATTGGCTGGGGACACAGCACATCTCAGTGATTTGTGCCTGTGCTTATCTACTTTGGGAGGCTGAATGTTTTCTGCACCTGGTGGCCACAGGTGGTGATTTCCTTTTGAATTACAAGACTTTCTCACTTCTCTC
Source organism: Cavia porcellus (assembly GCF_034190915.1). Lineage (NCBI taxonomy): Eukaryota > Metazoa > Chordata > Mammalia > Rodentia > Caviidae > Cavia > Cavia porcellus. The sequence continues at coordinate 10,839,019 of NW_026947515.1, forward strand.
AGAAAATGAACTGGTGAGACCTGTTTTACTCCAATAATTCAAACACCTGGAAGGTGAAGCACTTTCATCACCAATCACAGCATTAAACAATTAACCAATCACAGATGCTAGATTTAGCTGCTTCTGCGATTTCATGAGGATTTGGTGGGGACACCCAAATACAAACAATATCACCTTTGAATGTAAATCTTCTGAAGATGCCCGTGCTTTGGACTAGAAGATAATTCCTTGCCTTAGTCCAGGGTTTATCTTATTTTATTTTATTAATTTATTTTTTAAGACTCTCACTGTGTAGTTCAGGTTGGCCTTCAATTCACTATGTAAATTAGGCTGACCTAGAACTTGCAACAATCCTCCTGTCTCAGCTTCCTAAGTGCCAGGATTACACACATGTACCATCACACCCAGCTATTGTTTGTTAAGCTGTATTTATTCATTTACTTGAGATTAATCAATTTAATTGCCTTTGTTATACTTAAGTATACAAAAATGCTAATAAATGTAATAAAATTCCAGCCCAATGTAAACAACTTAGCAACTTAGCAAGGCCCTGTCTGGGAATAAATTATGATAAAAGGACCAAGGCACTGGATTCAATCTTCAGCACAGAAAATTATATAAATCTATAAATAAACAGACTTTGTATAAAATAAACTATAAATAAACAACACTGCTTAGAAATAAATCTATAAAAAACAAAATTGCTTGCCAGTAAATCTATAAGTAAACAAAGCTTTAGTGGATAGCTCAGATGAGAAGTGTTTTAAAAGCAATTTTATTTCATTATAATTTACATACAATGAACTAACAGGTTTAAATACAAAATTGGATGAATCTTGACATGGGCCCGGGATATATCTCAGTGGCAAAGTGCTCCCTGGCAAGTATAGGGTCCTGAATTTGGTTCCTGGTACCAAAAATAAACAAAATTGAAACTAAAAACAAACAAAAAATCCTCTAGGAATCTTGTCATACATGAGCCCCTTGAAAATCATCACGGAAGTGGTGATGAATATGTGACCTTCATATTTTCCTTATGGCTCCTTAAAATTGTTTCCCTCCATCCTAAGCAATGTGTCTGCTTTTTGTCTCTGGGAAACACTTTGTATTTTCTAGAAGTGACAGGTCTGTAACCACACAGGATGCAGAAGGTTTTTGTTTTTGTTTTGGGGGGAGCTGGTAGGGTTTGTTCAATCCTCATAACCATGTTAGGTTTCCCAAGGGCTGCTCTTTGTCAGTGGCTGAGCCATCACACCCCATTGTGTGGATGAACTACAGATCCTCATGTGTCCATCAGCTGAGGCCCTTTTTGGTGTTTCCAGTTTTGAGCTCAAAAATAAAATTGCTGTAGTCATTCTTGTGTTTGTATAGCTGTAGCACTGATTTCCAAGGGGAAGATACTCAGTGTGCAGTTGAATATTTCAGGTCTTGCTTGTTTAACTCAGAAATTGTTTAACTGTCTTTCAAGTAGTTGTTCAAAGCAGAGCAAAGATTTCTGGCTCTTTCTGTGAGTATTTTTAAACCCTGTTCTTTTTTAAACTCTTGTTCATTTATTTTTCAGTCTTTTTCAGTTCATTTTATAAAATTTACCTAAGGAAAGTTTATTTCTATTACATAAAATTGAGCATTTTTTGACTTTGGATAGTATTTTAAAGGTGGAAAAAACGCAAAATAATTATTTATATATATATGCACATATGTAAATCACCTATAATTTTAACATCACGAAACTTCTATGTGATGATTGATTTCATTGTCAATTGATGGGCTTGAGAGCTGTCCAAGGGATTAGTAAAATGTACTTCTGGGCTCATCTGTATGGGTCATGGAGGAATGACGCTAGGTACTCCATCTGGTCTCTGGCTTCTTCCTCCCTGGTGCTGTCCTTCTACTCTGCTTCCTGGCCACCATGGACTGCTTAGAGCACTATATAAGAATATAAATGTGAGATAGAAAACTGTAAGAATTATACAACAAAAACAGTGGTTCTCTGCTCTGCTCCACACTGACTACCACTGTTGCTGGACATCTTGAACATGTACATTCTCTGACCTTGGGACCTCACCAAAGAGAATCTTTCTTGAGTTCCCAAAATAGGCCAACAAATGTTCACACAGTGCCCAAGAACAGTCCATTTTACCTTCAGTCAATTCTTCTGCATCTTCAAGGAGAACATGGCCCTTTTGTGTTCTCCCCATGAGGCTGCAGAAGGCCATTCTAATCCTACTTTATAAACCCATTATGTGTCACACACACACACACACACACACACACACACTCACAAATTAAATCTGATCCTCTAGTGAACCCTGACACAACCTGCCTCTAGCTACCTGTGCAACCTCCCATGAATAATTTCATGCCTCACTCATGTGAAAAATCCAAAGAAGAACTGTAGCAGTGCTGTGCCAAGTATGAGTTAGTTAATGGAGGTGTTGGTATTAGGCCCACTGGGTTGAAATTCTGTCCACACGTTTGTCATTGGAAAAGGTATTAAATGTTGGTGTCTTGGCTCACACAGCTATGAAAATGAAAATAATTCCTAACCCCTACTCTTGTAAGAATTAACATATGTAAAGCACTTCAGAGAGGCCCTGACCTTACACCTGTAAGTGTTACATATGCTTGTTAGTGTGCTATATTAACATGTAAACATATTTTTAAGTTATGAAGACATCAGATGACAGATACTGAAAGCACTCATTTCTCTTTAATAAAAGAAGGGCAACAATGCAAATAACATTGGCATCTGAGCACTTGCTATATGGTAGGAACCATAGGAAGAGCTCTGCAGGGTTTTCATTGGATCTTCACAACAGTGCCAAGAGATGAGTATTGCCATTCATCACAGTTTGTTTTTTTTTAATAGAAAAAAAACCACACAATATTTCAAAGGAAAATAATACGAGAATAAGAATAGTTTAAATTGCGGCTCCCAGAAGAGAAGCAATGTACCTAAGGTGTCAGGCCTGGGAAGATTTGAGTCCAGACATCTGTAAATTCCAAGCCTCAGACTCAGTCCACTCCTCTGCTTCCTCTGACAGCAGGCCTGGGGCTCAGGCTCCCAGAAGCTCAACCTGCAGCCACATAGCATCAGAGAAACCCTAACCCACACTGCCATGCCGGCCGCCTCATTCTTGCCTCATGGAGGGCTCTGCATCTCCTGGGTCCCAGCTTCTGGCCCCGCCACTCACATCGCTTGGCCCCACCCCCCTGGCCGCGAGCTAAGATTACACTCCACCCGGCCCAACCTGGGTGGCCCGCGCCCAGGGACGGTCCCTAGCCACTGGCCTCCACATCCCACTCAGTCCCGCCCCGCTCCCGGCCTCGCTTCACTGGGGATGCACGGAGTGGCCATTATGCCGCTAGCGACCCCTTCTGGAGACCTGAGCACTCTTCCTTCCTCGGCCTAGGCTGTGGCTGGGCTGGGACTGTGGTCTGGGCCAGGTAGGCGGGCAGAAACCTGTGTTGAGTGGCAGCGCAAGCCAGTGGCCCCGATGTTAGCTGCGCAGGTGCCCTTGGTCGGGGGTCCGGGGAGGCGGCGGGCGCGGCACTGGGGCGACCTAGCCTCGGGTCTTCAGGGCCCTCCTTTCCTCCCTCCTCTCTGTCGGGGTCTGCATGGCCAGGCCTGGCATGGTGCCCGGGATCCTTGCCCCTCCCCAGGTTCTGTTGGGAGCCCAGCCCTGTTGTGAGACCTGTGGGCAGGGCGGCTGGGGGTCTCACATGGCCTCTGCTCTCAGTGAGCCTGGCCCTCCTGAGCCGCGGACATTTACCCCAATAGGACGATTTTATTCCACTTGGAGCTCCTCCCTGCAGACTGAGATAGGACCTAGATGTTATAGTAAGATAGCAGTTATTATTCTACCTGCACATGCTTTGTCTCCAGTCCATTCCATTGATAAGGGCTTTCTGCTTGTTTTAATATTGGTGTCTCTTGGGTGTTTAAGCTTTGTGAGGAGTCTGAGTGTGGCATGGGGCTTTGAGGGATGAGAAAGTGTGATCAGCAGTTTAAAAATTTAAATCCACACAAAAATAATTCACCCACATTGTTGAAAGTGCTGCAGAATACCCATCTTGTCCATTTTTGGCTGTCTCTAACCATACTCCCCAGTTCTGCTCACATCATTTATGCATTTGCGTAGTGTTGAATATTTATATTATATGCATAAGTAGAGTTTTACTTAATTATCCTGTTATTGACCATGTACACAAGTCTAGTTCCTCTTAGAAAAACTGCATTGAGCATATATCTTTTTTCTTGGGATAAATTCCAGACATTGGAAATAGTAAATCAAAGTTCTGTGTTCTTTCCCTGGTACTTGATATGAATTGTTTCTTAGACAAGACATGTTAACAATAGACACCTTGCAAAATTTAGGTATTTGCCCAATTATCTGGAGAAACTTGGATTCAGCAAGGTGTTGATTCATTTTCTATACCAGCTGAGAGGCCACACAACTTACTGTTGGATTTTATTTTTAACTGATGTACCATGATCATCCTTTTGTTTTGATTCACTCTATTCTGTTTTATTTCATTTGGTTTTATCCTCTTGACAATAAAAAAAAAAAAACAAGTTCTTGCAAGGCATGGTGGTGCATGCCTGTAATCCCAGCACATGGGAGGGTTAGACACGAGGATCACAGGGGAGTTCGAGGCTAGCCTGAAATACTTGTTGAGTCAACATCAGCCTGCAGTACATAGGAATACGTTGTCTCAAAGGAAAATAAAACAAACAAACAACCATTTTTTCTTCTTTTTTATTTTAATGTAGCACAGGTAGATATTAATAAAGTGTGAAAACACTTTTATAAATAGATTAATTATTTTCATAACAGAATAGTGGTTAATACACTGTGTTCAATGATCACAGGGATTTCTGTATGAGCTATATGCCCATGCACTTTAAAAATTGTCGTTTTTTAAAAATTTTTGAGACAATCTCTAAATAATTTACTGAGCTCTCCAAGTTGGGTTTAAACTTGTGGTCCTCCTTCCTTACTCTCCCTGAGTGCTGGGAGTACAGGTATAGGATATCTTCCTTTGGTAATTCACAATAATTATGAATGTTTGTGGGGTAACATGTGCTTTTGATCTATGTCTCCTTTGTAGAAAGAATCAATCCAGTTAATGTGTCTACCACGTGTCTACCACCTTACTAACATACAAATACTTTCACAGTGACTACAACTGCAAATCCCATTGTTTAACAGATTTGAAAGCTATCCTTCTTATTAACTGTGGTCACCAAGCAGTTTAGTAATCATTGAAAATTTCTTCTCCATTGTTAATGAGACTTGGTATTCTTGGATGAAAATCCTCCTTTCCCCATCCCTCATGAAAATGATCAATCTTTAAAATCAAAGTGCCCAAGAAAGATGTGGAGGCTCAAGCTGCTTGGGGCACACTGCTCTCCAGAAAGACCAGGTGATGGTGCTTTGTAGCCCTTCAGCTTGCTCCCAATTTTTTTCCTTAACTCAATTCAGGGAATTGAATGCAGGCCCTTGCACTGAACTACAGTAAATTCTGATTTCAAATTTCTTTTTTATTTTGAGTCAGGGTTTGCATAAGTAAGTACACTGCTGAGACACCAATGTTGGCCATAGATTCTTACATGGCTAAGTGTGAACACACATTGATGTGAGAGACATTTCGTTTTCAAAACCAAGATCTTCCATGCACACATCCCACTCTCATAGGTGATTACTTCGTGATCAGATTACTTTTCCTCTTTCCCTGTGGACACAGAGAGACTGAGCTCAACATCCCTGCAGCTTTCCCTAGTTCTCGTGACCCACTCTGATGCCTTGAACTCTCTATGTGGAGTGTAGCAAGGCTCCCAGTTTCCTCCTGCTTCAAACAGTGCTGTGAACCACAGTCTTAAACAGAAAGCTTGAAAAGTTATGCAGATCTCTGTGTGGGATAAATCTATTGTGAGCATTTCAAGGTCTGGGGACACCTGTGTAGAGCTGTGATGGGAGCTACTGGACAGGGCTCTTCTCTGCACACCATGTTCTCCCTAGTGATGTTCAGCACTTGCCTTAAAACCTGCCATCAGATGGGGACACAGCACATGTCAGGGATGTGTGCTTGCATGAATCAGCTTTGGGAAGCTCAGCATTTTCTACATTTGTTTACATGTGGTGATTCTCTTTTGAATTACAAGAATTTTTCATCTCTCACAGAATGGACTCATTACACATCTTTGTCACTTCTAATACAAACTATTTATCTGCCTGCTGCTTGTAAGCAAAGATTTCTTATTGTGGATTCTACATTATTCTTGTTTCTGTTTTTCAAATGTAAAGAATCAGATGTTTCTCTCTCCCTTGTACCACTGAAATCATGGGAAAACTTTTCCAACATGAAAAGATGAGTAGATAAACAATAGTCTTCACATTTTATCTGTACACTTTGGTCTATCTGGGGTTTTCTCTTCTATTGAAGAGCAATAGCAGCCAGTCTCCTCTAGGAATATTTGGCCAAACATAATCTGATGCATCAATATTAAAGACCCGCTGTACTAAATTAGAGGGATAAAATGTCAGAGTGGGTGGGGAGTAGCAAGAGAGAACAAGGATATGGAAGTTCCCAAACTGAGCAGAATGCTAGAACTCAATGGATGTGGAAATTGTACAAATTAGTGATGTGATGACGTGCTACTGAATTGAATATGTTGAAATGCATGATATCTTAACTTTTAATTAAAATTACCTTAGAATTTGATGTTGAGAATAATTATAGACATAGGAGCAAACATCAAAACTGAAAGAAATACAAGGGGATGGGTTACAAGGGGATGGGAAGGGAAAAGCAGGTGCTTTGCAGGACTTGCCCCTAACTAGAGTTCAAGACACCTGTCATGGTGTGGTAAAAGTGCCAGTTATGGAATTCCTTAAGAGTGGGTGCCTGACCTTAGTTTTCACTTTGATCCCAGAGCTAGTGAAGTCACTGGAGGTGCAGAAGACCAAAGCTCTGCAATTTGGACTTGAGGTTAGTCAGGTACCAGCCCTGCATCAGCAGAAGGAGAACAATCACCAACTGTCCTTGCTACTTGCAGGCCCCAGAACTTCCCAGTGCCCGTCACAGACAACTCTGTGCACAAATCCACCCCAGCAAATTTTCTCATTCAGCTTTGACCAACTCATTTCTGCATGCCTCAGGGTTGCAGGTCCCAATACTGGCAGTCTTTTTCCGTGTCAAGTGTTCCATGCACTCCCCAAAGGCTCACAGGCCAAAGCCAAAATTTTCTGAAGGCAGTGCTCAGGTTCAGTGAGCTCAGGTTGGTCCAATTCAGCTGGGACATCTTGTAGAATTCGACACCAGCCTCGTGATCCAATTGCAGAGAGGCCAGCCCAGCCTTCTCTCTGCCTTGAATGGGACAGTGCTGGTCCAAGAAGCCTTCCCCTGCTCATCGTGGTCCCTAAGAGTGCTGTGACCACCTGGCCTCCTTCTTTAGGAAAGCATCAAATCCATCTTCCTTTCCCACCTTCGTGGTGTTGTCTCTGTGAGAAAGAGAATAGTGTCTGCAGTGTTACTATCCTAGTGCTTACTCTACAGGGTTGGTGCACTGTAAATATCTGTGAAGTGAGTGATCAGAGGGAGTGTGTTCTGCCTGCTATTCCTTCCTGTTCACTTCATATCGGGATGCATCCTTCCATTCTTTGTGCCTTCTGGGGACACCCCTCCCCCTATTATGTGTTCACATATACAGAGGCCAGGAAGTTAGGCAAATTCACAGTAATGTGGGTAGAACCTGATCTGTTCTTAGAGGGACTTGTGTCCTGGATAACATGGAATCACAAGAGAACAGTGGCTACATTTGGTCTGGTCATTTCGTCATGGTCACAGTCTAGTAAATTGCTGGTTAAAGGCACTCACCAGCTCCTTTTATGATGTCTGTGTGAACCTGTGTTCTATGGTATCACCCAGAGATTCCTGCTCTGGATACCTTGGAGGCCCATGGAACGACTCTTTGGTGTCCTTCACAATGAAGAGAACAGCTTCACCCAAGTGACAGATCCATGGTAGGAGGCAAGGCTTCTCCAAGGCTAAGAAAAACGAGCAATGCTGACAGGGAAACAGCTCTGAGGAGAAAGATCTGAGTTTAGACCCAAATCCTCCTCTTGTCTTCCTACGTAAACCTAGACAAGACACCCTCCCTCAGGTCTTTCACAGAGTGTCCCCAAGCACTATAGAGGTCATCCTGGCATCTACTTCCTAAGGACATTATCACCAGTCTGAGATGACAATTGTAATGCCTGTTAGCTGGTGTCTTGTGTACATAGTATACAGAATTAGAGGTTAAATCCAGGAATGGGTGCGATGAACGTGGAATACAGTGCTGCCTGATGGTAGAAATGACACTGACCTCCTGGACATATTCCCTGGTGGCATTGTGAGGGGGCAGATGTTTTTCAATTCAATCATCTTTATGTTCCCTAAGCATCACAATCTCTGCTATGTACTGCTGCTATGGCCTCGAGTCAGGAACTCACACAGGTTATGCAAGCACTATGGATGGAATTGCACCCCCAAATCTTCTGGCATTGCTTCTACACTCACACATTTGTAAATTAGCACTCCCATGACCTTACTCCTACTCAATAGCTGACAGCTGACCTTCTGATGCAAAAAGCTGAGTAGCCCATTCCCTACATTATGGGCCTCACTTAGTGAATTATTATTATTATTATTTTTATTATTATTATTACTATTATTATCATTATTATTATTATTATTATTATTATTATTATTAGTGTTGTTATTTTGCATTAGCAGTGCTGAAATTGAGCCCAGGGCCTCATGCATGGTAAGCAAGTACTCTATGCTGAGCTCTCTCCCCAGCTCCTGACTCACTGTTAAATAACTGACAATGGCAGACATCATGTGATGCGAATACTAAGGTTCACGCATTAAAATAACTGATATACATCTTCTGTTCTTTCCGTGTTATGTTCTCTCTTACATTTTAGTATTCATTTTTCTCCCTCTCTGGATCTCTGGCTGTGGGGAAGTCACTGCTCTCTCTGGCTTGCAAGAGGAGAGGCTGATGAGCTTTCAGTGAGAAAAGGGAAAACAGTCCAAAAGGAATCAGGCTTTTGCCTTGAGTCCTGCCTGTAAGCAAGGGACAGAGCCTGAGAGCAAATTTTGCCCTAGTGCCATCTCTCCTGAGCCTTTCTTCACAGAGATATGATGGTAGCAGACCCAGCAAAACATCCTGGATTCCTGATACACAGCAACTCTAAGAGAACAGAGTATATCTCTTGTATGATCTGACCTGTCTTCTATCACACGTGTCTTGTCATATTTTGAAAATGTATGTAATGAGTGGACAGAATTTGACCTCTCAGCCTTCTTTCACCAATCATACTCGTTAATAATTATGTACAGTGAGATTACTGTACAGTGTTTTCCTATGGATTTTCTTTAGTAGGTTCTCACTTCATGGTTTGCTGTGGTTTGTTTATTCAGTCAAATGTTATTGGATATTCACATTGAAATTTTCAGTTGTTGGAAACAAAGTTGAAGTGAATATCTTATAAAATTCTCTTCCTGACATAGAGGATTGTACGCACAAAATCCTAAGATAGTCAGATGAGTTAACCTGAAATTAACTGCCAAAATGGCATCTGAAGTGAATGTACCACAAGCAAGACAGAAGAAATTTCCTTCATGCACTTCCTCACCAATACCACTGTGTTTTGAACAAAAATGAAAATCTCCTTTGTGCTCTTCAAAACATAAACAGGGTTTCTCTTGTGAGATAAATATTCACTTATCTGATAATTGACAATGATAGGAGGCATGTAGAAACTGGAAAGTGTTCATGTGACTGCCAAGGGCATGTTGAAGGCTTTAGAAGTGATAGAATTGTGAGTCCGTTGGAGGACTTGGAATCACAGCTGACTCCTGTGGAAGTCACACTGCATGACCCAGGGAGTATTGACTTCTCCTGAAGTTAAGGACAGTTCTTGTGAGAGTTCCCTGGTATTGCGTGACAGGCCTATGACTTGACAGAAGATGGAGGTAGAGGAGCCCCTAGCCCAAGCAGAGGGACTCAGGGGACTGTTCCTCTCTACACAATCTAGACAGCTTTGGAATATGGGAGCGGCCGAAAGAGCTAAAGCAAAATGTCAGTGAAACAGTCCCATCATGGATGTTATACCTATGGGAAAATAACAAAAAGAAAAGGCAAAATGCAATCTCAAACATCTAGTCCATCAGGAGCAAGATCAACTGACATTGAAATAGAGGACTTAAAAGTCATAAATCACAAACTTCAAAAGATAGCAAATGAAGTGAAGAAACAGATCCATGAAGCTATAGAGGAAATCAAATTAGAAATAATGTCTCATGTAAAGAAATAACGGAAGTAACAAGTGTAGTAAACAAGTTTCTCAACATAGCTAGAGAAGAAACAGATAAAACAAAAAATACAGGAGCATGGTAAATTGAAATTATGAATGAACAATGTAGAAAATAATCAGAATCTATGAAACATATGCAAAGAGATATTCAAGCAACAAAAAAAATATTGAAACCTGGAAAAACCATTTAAATGAAGCGGAGGATAGAATTTTATAATTTGAGGACAGTATTGCAGGGAGTGATCATGAAAGTGTAGAACATATAAAAATAGCAAAGCATCATGAAATGACAATCCAGCAGCTTCAACATGATGCCAAGAGAAGCAATGTAAGACTAATAGACATCAGTGAAGATGCAGGAGTCAATGCAAATGACATAACTAAGCTATTCACATAAAAAGTAACAGAAAATTTTCCAAACATGAAGAAAATTCTGATATACAAAAAAGTGAGACACACAAAGTGCAAAACAGTCACAACAAACATAAGTCTATGGTCAAACATATAATAATTAAGATCCCAGACATACAGCTTAAAAAGAGAATACTAAAACTGTTAGAGAAAAGACACAACTCACCTGTCCAGGCAAGACTATGATTACTATTAAGGCAAACTTTTCAGCACAAACATTCAGGTTAAGATGAGATTGGTGTGAACAATTTCAAGCCCTAACAGAAAACAAATTTCAACCTAGACTGATGTATCAAGAAAAAAGTGTCTTTCAAATTTAATGGAGACACAAGATACTTCAATGACAAAGAACAACTGAAGAAATTCATGTCCACCAAACCAACCCTAGAAGGATTACTGATAGACATGCTAGATAGAGATAAAAATGACCACAATCTCCTGAACAACAGAAAGAAATGACCAGGCTGGGCAAGAAACTGCAAAAGGGAGAAAAGCAGGAAATCAACAACAGGAATACAACATGGCAAAGTCAAGCCAGTACATATCAGTGATATCCATAAAGGTAAATGGGCATAACTCACCTATAAAAAGAAACAGGTTGACAGAATGGATCAAGAAACAGGACCCCTCAATATGCTCTATACAACAAACACAGCCTACTCAAAATACATAGATTAAAAGACAAAGGATGGAAAACAGTTTTCCATGAAACAGGAACCCAGAAAAAAGCAGGGTAGCTATTGTGTTTGTGGAAAATGTGAACTTTAAACCTAAAATGTTTGAAGGAGATAAAGAAGGCAACTACATACATGTAAGTGAGAAACTGCAAAAGGAAGAATTACAAATATATATGCACCAAATACAGGATCACCTAACTATATAAGGCAAATACTAATGCACATGAAAAACCAAACACAAGTACATAATTGCAATAGGAGACTTTAACACCCCACTGTTAGAGAAAGACCAACGAGACAAAAAGTCAGCAAAGAAATAACAGCACTGAATAATACCTGTGAGCAAATGGACTTGAAGGATGTTTACAGAGTGTTCCACCAAACCACATCATAAGTTATATTAGAATACACATTCTTCTTAGCTCTACATGGGACCTTCTCCAAAATAGATCATATATTAACCAATACAGCATGCTTAACTAAATGAAAAAGAAACAAAATTATCCCATGCATAATATCAGACCATATCTCAATAAAATTGGAAATCAATGGCAAAAAAGTGCAAAGCCTTCAAATACATGGAAATTAAATAACAACTTTCTGAATAACCAGTGTGTTACAGATGAAATTAAAGGGCAAACAAACAATACTTACAATAGAATGAAAACACAGATACAACATACTGTAACCTATGGAATGCAATGAAAGCAGTCCTCAGCCTTTGAACCTCCACTGGGCAGGCAGGGCAGGAAAGTAGAGGAAGACAAGGGGCTTTCTCTGCCAAGAGAGAAAATATATAAGGACAAGGGGCCCATCCAGCTGTAAGTGTTACACCCATTTCTGAGCCGGTATCCTGAGGCCAGAGAGGAGGCAGCTATTTTGATCACTTTGCTAGAAATCAGGAGTCTGAGCAGAGCTACAAAGGCTGGACTTGGGAGCCCAACTGAGGGATCCTCCAGAAGATTTGCCTGCATTTTGTTTTCACTTTCTGTTCCATGACTTAGTCATCACCAGCTGTTGGCAGTGTAGGTTCACGTGGCTTCCCAAGTGAGCTGCTTCTGAGGATCTTGTATAGTCAGCACACAGTGAGATCTCTATGTGTCTCTGTTAGGTTTTGCATAGAGCAAAGTATAAAAGTGCAGTTCCCATGATAGTAAGGTTGGCCCCAAAATTCCATTAGTGACGTCTTAGTTTGAAGAGAGCTGAGGCTTTGATCTTCAGGTTTCCATGTGCATGAAGGGCTCAGTGCTGGCCAAAAAGTGTGTGTCCTTCCTGCGTGATGTTTTTCACCAGTTCTGCTTTTATTCCCACATATCAGAAATAGATTTTCTTGCTGTGTGTTTTGCTTATAAATTATCATATTTTTATTACTACTTGTTGGGAGCCGCGGCCGAGCCCGGTCGCCTTACTTGGCGGACGTGAGGCCTGTAGGAAAGAGCAAAGCCTGAGCTAGATTACCCCTCCCATCGAGTGTGCTAAGATGGCGCTTATCTCCTGCTTGGTAAACAACCCGCCCTGTAAGATTTCCTGCTTCCTGCTTGGTAAACAACCCGCCCTGTAAGATCTCCTGCTTCCTGCTTGGTAAACAACCCTCCCTGTAAGATCTCCTGCTTCCTGCTTGGTAAACAACCCGCCCTGTAAGATAGTCTGCCTAGCAACAACTGATGTTAGCCAATCAGCCCGCATCGCGCGTTTTGAACTGATTGGCCACTGTTAACTATAAAAGTAAATGCCTCTCCTGCCACGAGAGAGAAGCACAGAGAGAAGCACGCAAGGAGCCGCGGAGAGCGGACCGGTAGAGGCTTCGGGACAGACTGTAGGGAGAAGCACGCAAGGAGCCACGGGGAGCAGACCAACAGAGGCTTCGGCCGGGAGGATTCCCGGGGCAGGCTGTACGGAGAAGGAAAATAGAAAAGGTTGTCCACTGCCAGACTTTGTTGTGTGTCCTTCCCGCCGGCCGGGAGTGACACCGACAACTACTTATTTACAGTGTGTACTGATTATATTTTTGATTAGGTCAATGGCACATGTGATGCAAAGAATGGAAATTACACCCTATCTTGTGCCCAGTGGTGCAGTCCATCAACTTGTGACTGTTCTCAATGTTGCGGGCATTGAGAACCTAACTCAGGGCCAAGCCATTGCCAGCACAAACCACTGCTTTGTCTGGATTGTTCTTTCTTTATGATCATTGCAGTGGGTATGATGCAATATTTGGAAGCTTAGTCCAGCCCTAACCCTCACTGTAAGCTGAACCCTAAATCTAACCAACCCTAAAAGTAACTACCAGCATTCTCTGGGCAAAGAAAACTTGATGGCATTGATGTGGGAAATGTAACATCAGTTAATTATAAGGACATAAGATCACTGGTGGCTGGGGTGGAGCAGCAGGAGAAAGTAAAAAAAAAAGCATTGTGTAAAAACTTGAAGAGCATTCTGGAATTCGACAGTGGGGGAATCCTCACAACATTGAGAATACACTGAATGCCAGCAAGCTGATTACTTTAAACTTCATTAAAATGTTAAATTTTATTTATTTTGTTCTGTCACTAACAAATCTATGAGAAATAAGAGTAGTGATGAATACAATGATCAACAAAACTGGAAGAGACGGGAATGGCAGGTGTGGGTCAAGAGCTGCCCACAGGTAGAACTCAAGAGATGACTCCTGCTGTGGAGCACCCAGGAGGTCCAGCTCTGCAGCTGATGGACAAGGGAATCCAGGTGCTGGCTCTTGCTCTGGGGCCAGAGCTGGTGAGGTAACTGCAGGTGGAGCTGGCACAAGGTCAGGAGGTGCAACTTATGCATGGACTGAAACTGGCCCTGTAATTTCAGGAAGAGAAAATATCACCAACTGTCCATGGATTTCTTGGGACAAACCCTTCCCACTCCCTGTCCAAGGCAGCTGTGTGCACCAGCTCAGCCCTAGCAAAGCCTCCCAGACTACATCCTCCACATTGACTGCTGAGGATCTCATGCTCCTGGGTCACACATCATTTGGGCACTTTGCTGAGTTCCAAGGCATATCCCCTGCCCACAAGCCCATAAACTCTGGAGCTTAGGCCTGGGAGGTTCAGGGTGCTCTAGCTGTTCCTGGAGAAGCTTAGCCTGGGGCTCTACATGGAAGTACAGTTCAAATGAAGACTCAAGCACAGAAGATGTGGATCTGGGGCAGAAGGGAGCCAGCTGAGTGAGAGGCCTGATATACCTGGGCAACTCATCTGTGGGAGGGGTGTAGGCTTTTTGCCCAGTCTGTAACAGCATCCAGCCACAGCCTCTCCCACAACAGTGGGGCACTTTGAGACCAAGGAGCCGTTAGAGGCTGAAGAAGTCTCTGTGAGAGAGAGAGACCTTGCATAGTTGTATCACACTTGTACTTTCTGACACTTTGACTCCTTGCCCCTCCCTAGTGCAGTCAGTTTGGTGAAGGCAGCGACTGCTATATGCCATGTCATGGCACTCAATGGATCAGGGCTGCTGCTCCAGGAATATCTGAGGAGTGAGAGGTCAGTCGGTATCTGTCTTGCCTCTCTGCAGTCTCTAGCTTAGGCTATGATCCATTGCTTACCCACTTATGCATGGTCTGTACCCACACTGAGGGAGGCCTGGGGTCCAGAAAAATGGCTTTTAGGTGAGCAATATCTGTTCTGCTGCAAATGGTGACTCTGTGGTGTCCAAAGAACATTGTAACTCAAAAGGGCAAGAGTTGCATCTGCTCTTCTTACAAGGTCACGGCTAATACCCAGAAATGTGTCTGCACACAGTGTGTCTTCATGTGTATTTGTAGCATGATTAAACCTATTTGCTCTTCCATGACATCTGACAGTCATGGATTCTTTGCGGTACACAGGGTTTCCTGTGTTGAACAAACCCTGAGGCCCATATAGTGACACTCCAATCTCCTTTCCAAAGAATAGAAAGCTTCCCCCAAGTGTTGGTCACTAAGGGGATGGAAGATTATTCATGGGAATCAGCACAGCCTCTACTGTAGGTCTTCATGGGGCCAAGGCCACAGCTAACCACTTTGCATGGAGCCCCCATTTCATCCCCAGTGACCTGAGTTCTCAATGCACTCAGCACCTCATCGTTCAGCATTGTAAAGTGGGATTGAGTGATCAACTTGCACATGGCCAGGACCTGAATCTGCAGGTGCCAAGTCTCACTGGGTTGCTAAGGTAAGAAGTCACCTTCTCAGCTTTGGTGCCTGAAGGGCTGAGATGTCAGCCATGGAGGAAGCCAGAGAGGAAAGGCTGGACCTTGGGCAGCTGTTCAGGAAGGCTAAGTCTGGAGTCTCCTTCAGGCTGTGAGGTCCATCTGCCTGCACGTGGCTTGGTGTACAGACATCTTCCAGGGTCTCTGCTGGCTGACTTCCAATCTGTTATGAGACAGTGGGGAGACATGGAATTGGTGTCATGCACATGACTTCTCAGAAGGGTTGGACCTGAAGCCAAGCTCACACTCTAAATTGTCCACAGAGGCTTGTGCTACAGGGCTCACTAAGGAATACTACCATGCTCACATCACCTCAATAGAGGAGAATAGACGTCTATGCATTAACATAACCTATGAGTCTTAAGATGGCCTCCAATTTTAGAGATGAGAAAATGGAGGATCATTCTAGATGTCCAGATCCATTAATGAGGCCCCACAGAATCTTCTATCAGTTTCCTGATAGAATGTCCACAGGAAGGAATTAAGCTACTCTTCCATAGCCATGGTAGGTGAGCAGCTGTGTTAACTTTTCTTTTCTTGTTCTCATTTAGACCTGAGGCTCCTATGAAAGGAAATGCATTGCCTGAAAAATTCCTGTAAGACAAGCGCCAGAGAAATGGACAGAGTGGACTGACATTTGAGGTGAGCACATCTCTGGTGAGTTGATGATGAGTAAGAGCTCGGGATAGGGTGGAGAGGCAGCCAGCTAATGGTCCATGGATACCAGGCCTAGGGCTGAAAATGACATACAAGTGCAGAATGCAATCATGCCAAAAAATGAAGTGACTTTGTGTTTGTGTCCCATTTCCCCTTCTCCACCAATGTGTGTACAATGACCTTGCCTGTGACAAGGTAGATGCTGAGTAGAGAGCATATGGTATTTGAGCACTTGGAGTCTAGATTCCTTGAGAGCAGGACCACCGGCACAGTGTTTGACAAGTCCTGGATGGATGTACTTAAACGGTTAATCTGACCCTAAATTCCTCTCAGTACTCTATGGGCCGATTTACAGTCCCTTGGCTTGACACACCCTGCACCAGGGCAGATATCTATTGTTATTCTGGGTACAGGGACATGTCACACAGGGCCCAGGGGCCAGCTCCATGCCCATGTCCTGTGTATAGCTCTGTTGGGTCAGAGCCCTGAAGCCTGGAGAAAGCCTGAGGCTCTGAGAAACCACAGGATTTACTCTGTTAAACAACATAAACTTATGTTACTCAAAGACAAAAAGCACTATCCCAGACTTCTACCCAGAAGGACAGGAGATGACTCTGGAGGCTGTGGATAAACATGGCCACTGCCCTTCTCCTCCTGCCAGCCCTGTCCTAGATGGGAATGTGAACATGACAGTGGCCCAGGCTCAGTTTCCCTGTCCCTGCCCAGGAGCATCTGCCATCAGTGCCTGTCCTCAGACCCCTTCACACTGATGACCTAGGGAGGGAATTGTTTATGCAGACTTACAGTGGTGGCCAGGCCTAAATATCCTTGTCCTTGAGTCTGTGTCTCTGAGTGGCTGGTGGCAGAGGCTAGGGACATCTGGCCTATGCTCCCTCTTCTGTCTGGGTGCCTGGGCACTGGGCTTGGTGAATCCTGTCCTGTGCTGCCTTTGATGGTTGGGCAGTTCCCGGTGAGCACCTGAAGTATCTTGGCTGAATGAACCATCCTCTCACTTGTTCCCAGGTATTTTTCCCATGGCGAGTCCTGAGGCTGGGGTTTTGAGGCCTGGGAAAGCAGCATAACATATTGACTGATCACTCTCTCTAGCCAAGTGCCTGTGAAGGCAAACTGTCACCAGACCAAGGTGCTTGGTGACCAGATCCTTCAGAGTTCTGTTTAGATCTGTTGCCAAGCAAATGAGGTCATACGCTAGGGTCCATAGCTGGGCTGCCACCTCTAATGCCCTATTTATTTTTATAAATCTGTTCTCTTTAGAAAGAGCATGTGAAAAACTGGAAAACTGAGTGTGGTTTTACACTTTGCTACACTTTGAAAATTTAAATGCAGCAAACATGTAGATGCTTCAGATGTGGCAGGCATGGTGCCAAGCACACAATTCCATCCAAAGCGTCCCTTGTCTCTGAAGATGAGGTGTTTAGTGTCTTCACTTAGAGATATGTCACATTTTCAGGTGACTTCCTTTCCTGGGAATATGGTAATTTCATTTCAATTCTGTTAGGGAGCATGGAGATGTTCCCAGATTGCCCTTAATATTTTTCCTTGAAGGATGTGAATGTTTCATGTTAAAACTTCCGCATGTCTGGGGGAGGAGGATTCCTAGCAAGTCTTCCTCTCACATGCCTATGAATGATTACTTATGAGTCCTTGGATGTTTACCTCAGCCACACACTGCAGTGCTCCATACTTTGACAGCCTTTGAGGGGGGACAGCAGGTGGTGAGAGCAAGGGAAGGCTTTGCAAGGCCATGAACAACATTGCCCCATTTGGATGAAGGACACGTGTGTGTCACTCATGGGGAACTTGTCTGCTAGCAGCTGCTATCACTTCCTGTCCTCCAATCCCAAAAAGACCATGAGCTTTGTGTCCCTCCTGGATAGTTTGCCTTTCCTGTAGGTGATGGTGCTGAGCCTCTTTAGTGGCAATGCTCTTTGCTTGGTATACTTCAAGCAGTGTCTCCGTGCTGGGCTCCTCCTGTGCTGTCATCACCTGCTATTATGGGGCTGAACCAAACAACTGCAACTTGTTCATGCATGTGTCATCTATGTGCTGATGGGGATTTGTTCTGTTTATGGCTTGATTCTTGAAAGCAGGGTACCACAGCCATTTTTATTCATGTTCTTGTGTGTATATACGCTTTTATTTCAAATAAAAGTGCTTGAATGTGAAATTACTGGATCATATTTCTGTTGTATGGCTACCTTAGAAATTCTTAAAGTATCTTTGGAAGCAGTTGATTCGAGCAGAGTTAAATGGTTGGTTTTTGTTTTGTTTTGTTTTATTATGCTATACTCTGCATGCTATGTTATGTTCCACTATGTTATGTGTTGGTTAGGATTTTGAAACTCCTTCAGCATGTTTTCAGTGCTTTCTGATTTGACTTTGAATAATCAACCTGAGAAAATATGAGGATATAACATAATCTGACGAATTTTGCTTTGGAGAAAATTTAAAAAGGAAAACCCAGTCAGGGATGTTGGTGCACACCTCTCATTCCAGTACTCAGAAGGTTGAGGCAGGGGGATTGTAGTGAGTTTGAGGTCATCCTGGGCTACAAGATAAGATGAAGACCAGCCTGAACTGCATAGCAAATCCCTTTCTAAAAACAAAATCAAAGAAACAAAGAAAGACAAAATAATATAACAATGAAAAGTCAAAAGTCATCTGTCAACTGAGAAATCAAATCTTTGTGAGGTTTTCTTGAATATGTGTTTTAGTCAACACAACTAGCATCAGATTTACCATCATGTAGGCATTGATGTTCTGCCTGGTGTTTGCATTGTTTTAATTTTTTAAAGTTTGTACTGAAATGAATGCAGATATGCTACTGAATATACCCTCTTAGGATATGAGTAGCTCAGTATGAAGAGAATTTTATCATTGTTATTTTTTCTGTCCTAAATTTATAGTTTGAACAAGAATTTGATAAAGGGATTACTACCTTTTTTGAAATAATAAGCATCTTATAAAGATACTCTTTTTGAGTGTATAAAATCATAAAAATTATTATAGATTAATAGTGGTTAATGTACGTTGCACTGGGATTTCTGGAATTTCTAAATGATGGATATTTTCAACATTTGTAAAATTAATTACAAATTTTAACACATGGTCTCACTAATTTTCTAAGTTTCCCAGGCTAGGCTTAAATCTTTCCTCATTCTTCCTCACCCTTCCAGAGTGCTGGGATTACAGGTGCATATTATCCTGCATTGGCAATTGATAGCAATGTTTTGTATTCATGGAATAAAATGTTCAGCTTTGGTTTTTAGACACTTTGCAGAAAGAGTCGATCTACTTAATCTATCTGCTACCTTCCTAGCCTGCAGTTTCTTTCACAGAATAAGACTGAAAATCTCATTAACAGTGTTTTAGATTCTCTGCTTTTTAACTGTGGTCAGCATGTGCTTCAGAGCATCAGCATAATTGCCTTCTGCACTGGGACTGAGGTTTGGTGTCCTTGAAGCACATTCTCTTTTTATTTGATCCTTCCCGGAATTTGATTATTGTTTGAATTCAGACCCCCCAGAAAGGTGTGAAAGTTAAAGCTACTTGGGCCACGCTGTCCTCCAGAAGGCCAGGCCAGTGTAAAATATAATTTTCCCTGCAGGCCTACTTTCCAAGGGTTTGTTTTGGTTTTTGGATATTGATTTTTGTTTCTAATTTTTGCTCTGTTCATCAGTGTGTCTGTCCCTGATGTCTGTGGGCCAGTGACATCAAAGGAAACAACACATTCATTAAGGGTCATATTTCATTTTACTTAGAGATGCAGCCATTTTCTTTGGTATCCTCAAACTAACCCTACAGTGTATATTCTTGTGAGTAACTACTTTCAGTTATTTAGTCTTTTAAGCAAAATATTCTCATCATGCTGCTTCTACTGAATTAAACTGTAGCAGTCATGAGCCCGTCTCTTATTTCAGGCTCCATACCTTGACCAGCCTGCAGTGTCCCCATTTTCTGAACTGCTCCACAGCTTTGGTGAGTCCACATGCAGCAGTTGAAATCTGCACCTGAGTGGAAGACTTTCTGTCAAATTGGGCTCTGTAACAGGATGACCTTCTTGAACAAAGGTCCCCTGAGGGAGATAAGGGGCCACAGACCTGAAAGGAGGGTTAGGGTTAGGGTTAGGGTTAGGGACAGACTACCATACATACTGAGTGCAAGGTCAGTCAGAACGAAAAGTGGGACTATGTGTTTAAAAACAAAAATGAAAAATATAAAAAACGGAGGAACAGAGAAAGACTATTAAAAGAAAACAAAAATAGTAGAGCTGAATGAAGGTTGACTTAACTAAAATGGGAATTATGGAATGATGTGGCAGAGGAAAGCTAGTCAGGAAGTGGCACCCAGGAGGCAGTGAAAAATACAGTTATGAATGGGACCTGTTGTGCTACATCACAATAGTGACCTCCTTCCTCCAATACATCTGCAATTTACTAGACGGGAGGTCCAAAAGCTCATGGAAATGTCAAACTCAGAGCAAACAAGCAGCTTGAAATCAAGGCTTTGGATCATGGCCTTTAGCAGATGTTTCATATTCAAATTAAAATAGGAGAAATATAATCTTACCCTGTTTGATGGCAAATGCAGCAAGTTGGTTGGCTCACAACATTGAAGAATGAAGTCACAAATCAAAAGAAGTTCAAAAATTTTACTTAGAAAAAAAAGACAGAATAACCCTGCCTTTGCAGGAGTGGTCTTCAGTGTTTAGGCTACAGATCTATTGTCAGGGGGCATTTATACAGCAAAGTCAGAATGTGAGTACAGTGTGGGTCTCAAACTACAATCAAGCTTTAAGCTTATAGATGCTTAACTAATATTATTCAGAAGGGTAGCAAGGCACCCTGAAAAGGTATGCAGATAGAGCCAAGGCATTTTGTGGGAATAAAAGTCCAGTTGTTCTGGTCATTGAGTATGGTAATAGATGCCTATCAGGACTTCCTGGGGAAGGTGGTGTTAACTGTAGTACATTTCAAGCTATTGTTTGTTATAGCATAGCTCTAACCATTGCACCTTATTTCTGTTCTGTTTGCACCGCACTGCTTTTCCTTTCCTCTTTCCCCCTTCACCCTTCCTATCTATCTAGGTTAAGTTTCAATTTCCTGAAAGGCCGTAAAAGCCTTAGGTTTCAGTTTCTTGTAACCCCCTTCCCTACCCATGGTCTATAATAAAATGTGTTGTTCTTCAGACAATGCTTAACTTCAAGGAAATTTCAGGAAGTTCTGTAAAGCCCAGATGCTACCTGTGTCAGCAATTACAACATTCCTGCAGGTTTCAGCTTTAAAAGCCTCTCCCCACAACTGTGAGGAGCGCTGTCTTTGGGTTGATCTTAAGGAGACTGTGCCCCCAGGTCTGGAAATAAAGCCTTTGCTACCCATATTTTAATTTTTTGCTTCATTGGATTTTATTCTGGGGTCCAAGCTATCACATGTGGGGTCTTGTCTGGGAGGGGAGCAAGACCCCAGACTCAATTCTGAACATTAGAAAGTAAGTACTCTGGAGGGTTTGGGCCATAGTCACTTTGTATTTTTGTACTTTTGGAGGGGATGCCCTCAATTTGGGGTGCGGGGATCTCCTGAGTCCGGAGTCAGTTGGCTTTTGTGATGCACTCTGTCCACTTTTGACTCTGCCTTAGGTAGCAAACTGCACCATTGGCTAGCTCGGTAAATTCCTACAGAAATCCAGGATTGATTGACTTTTTGAGCAAAGGCCATTTTTTGCTGTAGCGTGTCATGTCTTTTATGATTGGCTTTGTGTCTATGTGGTCTAATTGTCCTTTTGGTCACCTGACTCTGACAGAACATTTTCTCCTAGGAACCCTTCTGCAAGCTCAAAGCCAACCAGAGCAATTTTAACCATTCTCTTCATCTCATTAATAATTGGCCTTTTCCTTCTGACCCTGTCTTTGTCTCTTAAATTTCCTGACAGGAAAAGTAAACCAGCGGCATTGCAAGCCATGGGTCAGACCAAGTCTTTTTCCAGTGCTCCCCTCAGCCTTGTGCTGGATCACTTCAAATAATTTAAGTGATGAGCTGAGGGATATGGGGAAAAGGTTCATAAGGCCAAATTAACAACTTTTGTCACACAGGAGTGGCCACTGGGGACCCAAGGGGTCTGGCCCCCTTCTGGATCTTTTGACCTGGGAACTGCGCAGGCTGTTCGCCAGTATGTGTTTGGGCCCCCTGCTCATCCTGACCAAATTGTCTGTATTCAGATTTGGATAGATATAATCTGTGATGCCCCCTCATGGATTAAGCCCTCTCAGGATGGAGTTCTAGCAGCCCTCAAACTGAAAACAAAGGCTGAAGAGGCGGCACCTGGATGCAATTCACCTCCAGTCTTGCCTCCAAGTGAAGACTCTTCTGACCCACTAGACATTCTTCCCTTGCCCCCTCCCCCATACCCTGCCCCTAGTCCCCACTCTGACTCACCACTCCTCCCCACATCATCTTATCCAAACCCGCCACCACCCACGGCTGGAGGGACCTCCAGAACAAGGTCCCAAAGCAGCACCACTGTACGCTTTGCAGGAAGTCCCCACCCCCAAGAGGGGGCTCCATGTTTCTGTACACTACCTTCTCTTTCTCTGATCTCTAACTGGAAAGCTCAAAAACCCCCTTTCTCAAAGGACCCAGAAACTCTGATTAACCTTATAGAATCTGTTTTCTCTACCCATAGCCCCACTTGGGATGACTGTTAGCAGATCCTGTGCATTCTTTTTATGGCCAAGGAAAGAATACGTATCTACACTCCAGGACAAAAGGGAGTTTGGGATCTGGGTGGATCTCTATCCACTCATCAGCAGAGATGTGAACATCTGTTCCCTTCCTCTCAACCTGAATAGGACCCCAACACAGATGGAGGTAAGAAGGCTCTTGATGATTATTGCCTGAGGCTCCTAGATGCACTTCGTGCCACTGCTAACAAGTCTACCAATCTGTCTCGAGTGAGTGAGGTAAGACAGTTAGCTGATGAGTCTCCTGCTATGTTCTTGGAGCACCTCCTAGAGGCCTACAGATTACATGCTCCAATTTATCCGATGGCATCTGAAAACACTCAAGTGATTAACATTGCTTTCATGTCTCAGTCATCCCCCCATGTTAGGAAAAAGTTACAGAAACTTGAGGGATTTGAAGGGATGTCCCTCAGCCAGCTGATAGAGATAGTACAGAAGGTTTTCAACAACAGGGAGACCCTACTAGAAGCCACAAATAAAAAGATGACTAAAGTTTTAGAATTGCTTGGTGAAAAAGAAACTAAGAGATTGACTAGCATTGGGAAAAAGGAGGTTAAAGGCCAGTGGCCTCCTTTAGATAAAGAACAATGTGCATATTGCAAAGAGATGGGACATTGGCATAAAGATGGCCCAAAGTTAAAGGTCAAGCTATAAAAAGAGACAAAGTCCCTGTTGTCTCAACAATGAGGAGGTCAGGGATCGACACCACCCCCCCCGAGCCCTGGATAACTCTTCAAGTGGGAAAGCAATTGGTGGACTTCCTGGTCAATACAGGAGTCACGTATTCTGTGCTGACCCTACCTTTAGGAAAGATAACCAAGAGTTCAGTCAATGTAATCAGAGCCACAGGGAGATGAAAATTGTACCCAAAAGTGACAACTAGTTTTGCTTGACCTGGACATATACTGGTCCAAGATGATTTTCTATCAGTTCCTGAGTGTCCAGACCCTCTCTTGGGACGAGACCTCCTCCATATGTTGCAAGTTCATATTGACTTCTTTACACCTGAGCCAAGACTAAAACTGGGGGTGGATACAATTCTGGACTCAGAAGGCATCAGAGTGCTAGCTCTTGTCCCAGTAGGAGAAAATTACCGCCTACTGGGAAATTTGTCGAGTGTACCTGAGCCATTATAAACTGACCTAGAATTAAAATTGTTAAGCAAATGGAAGCAGGAAATCCCAGAAGTTTGGGCAGAAACCAACCCCCCAGGGCTAGCAATTAACCAGCTGCCCCTTGTGGTGGAGCTCCTACCCTGGGGACACCCCATTTGAAATACCTGTTAAGCCTACAAAGGGATCAAAGCCTGAAAAGGGATCAAAGTCCACATTCAGAGATTAAGAGACAATGGTATCTTAATTCCTTGTGTCTCTCCAAGGAATACACCTCTACTTCCAGTCCAGAAGCCAGGACAAATGACTATTGTCTTGTACAGGATCTCCAAGAGGTTAATAGATGAGTACTGACTCTACACCCAACAGTGCCTAACCCTTATACTCTTCTTAGCCTCTTCAATCTGGAGAACAACTGTTACTCTGTTTTGGAACTCAAGGGTGTGTTCTTCACTCTGCCCCTTGCACAGGTGAGTCAACTCCTTTTTGCCTTTGAGTGGACTGACCCAGATTCAGAAGTGAAGGAACAGCTGACCTGGACTCACTTACCTCAGGGCTTTAAGAACTCACCCACCCTTTTTGATGAGGCACTAGCCAGAGATCTTTTGAGATTTAGGGAAGAACACCCCAAGATAGTGCTCTGTATGTGGAAGAGTTGTTGGTAGCCTCCTCTTCATTAGAGACTTGTCGAGAGGCAAGCAAGGAACTGTTAAAGACTTTGGGGCAATTAGGCTATAAAGTCTCAGCTAAGAAGGCCCAGTTGTGCCACCAGTCTGTGATTTACCTGGGCCACAAGTTACAAGAAGGCAAAAGAACTTTGTCTAGAGAAAGAGTCCAAGCCATATTACAGATACCAACCCCAGAAACTACTAAACAAGTACGCAAGTTTCTGGGAGCTGTCAGGTACTGTAGACTGTGGATTCTAAATTTCATCGAAATGGTTCACCTGATGTATGACTCTCTTAAGGGAGAGACCCAAAAGCCATTAGACTGGACCAATGACTGTGAGCAGGACTTCTAATAGCTCAAACAGGCCCTGACCGAGGCTCCAGCCCTGGGACTCCCTAATGTTACCAAGCCATTTATCTTGTTCATAGATGAGCTCATAGGCATTGTAAAAAGAGTCTTGACTCAAGACATTGGCCCTTGGAAGAGGCTAATAGCCTACCTCTCTAAGAGACTCAATCCAGTAGCAGGAGGGTGGTCCCCATGCCTAAGAATCCTAGCCCCTGTGGTGATGTTACTCAAGGAGGCTAAAAGACTCACTCTTATACAAAAGATTTCTGTGGTGACCTCCCACAGTTTAGAGAATCTTCTCAAAACCCGTCCTAAAAAATGGCTCTCGAACGCTAGAATTTTACACTATCAGGCTGTGCTGCTAGACCAAGAGTCAGTATATTTCAAGGCTTCTGCAGCTTTAAACCCAGCCACCCTTATGCACGATGATGACACAGAAAGTCAACATACACCTCTCCATGAGTGTGCTGACAACCTCGATCTACAACAGAACCTATGGGCTGATCTCACCAATCAGCATTTGGGAGATGCCAACAACTATTTCATCAGTGGAAACATCTTCATCCAGAACGGCAAATGAGTGGCCAGGGCAGCAGTGTCCACCCAAAAGGAGGTACTCTGGGTTAAGGTCTATTGCACTGGGTATGATGCTGGAGTTAATATTAACATTCTATATAAACCACTGGAAAAGCTCCTGTAGTTCAATACAAAAGGGAATGCTGCCCAGTGGTGGTCCCTACTCCAATAAAGGTGCCAATGTCCATTCCAAGCTGATTCTGGAGGTGCACTCCAATGCTTCCAGTGGCTGAAGCCCTTTGTAATGGAACTCTATATGATACAAACCAACCCCAAGTAAAAATGTGCATGTGGAAAAAGAAAGAGGACCTAAAATATTGGATCAAAGTTGAGGTGCCTGGTCCAGATCAACCCCATTCCAACTTGCAACCACTAGGAGGCCACAAGAAACTGGCCCAGTGAAGTCTAGACAGGAACTTACACCCCCGTTAGTAACTGGTGCTGAGCCTGAAACCCCCATGCCACCCTCAATGATGGAGATATTCCAAACCCTTAGAAATAGTAGCTGAGCTAATTAATGGCTCCATTGACAGTGGTCTGACAATCCCGTGTTGTCTATGTCTGTCCTCTGAGCCTCCCTTCTACAAGGGTTACATCACAGTCACCAGTAAACTAGCCTCCAGTGCCACCAGATGTGATATATTTCTCCCTCAATCTATGGGAAAAGTACCAATCTAGTGGGTTTAAATGGGCCCTAGATATATCACTGCAGCCACACGGCTCCTGAATATTGTGATCTCTCCCATTCCTATCGCATTACAGGGTCTGGAAATAATACTCCCATAGTGGCCCCAGCCAGCCATTAGTGGGCTTGTACTTTGGGATGGTACCCCTGTATTGCTTCAAGAAAGTTTGTTATTGACCAGAATGAAGTTTGTGTGCTGACCCAGATCCTGCCTAGAATTTACTGGCATTCCAAAGAAGAAGAAAATAGGGCCCTCATCTCTACCAGCCATCAAACAGATAAGAGAAGTCCAGTTCTTCCTATTATGGCTGGAATCAGTATATTCTCAGCCCTCGGGCTGGGGGGCTGCCTCCCTGGGAGTTAGTACACACCATTACCACATTTTATCCAAACGGGTAGATGAAGGAATGAAACAAATTCACAATGCCATTGAGGCCTTAGAAAACTCAATCGGTGCATTAGCTGAAGTAGCTCTCCAAAATCGTAGAAGGCTAGACCTCCTATTAGCTGAAAAAGGAGGATTGTGTTTGGCATTAGGGGAAAAATGTTGTCTGTATGCTAATAAGTCTGGGATAGTAAAACAAAATTTGGCTGAACTCCAGAAATGTCTACAGGAAAGAGAAAAACTAAGACAAGGAACTCCGCAGTGGATGGAACAAATGTTCTCCCTCCCACCATGGATGACTAGTATAATAGCGATATTAGCTGGTCCTCTTGTTATGATTCTAGTATTAGTTACTCTAGGCCCCTGCATAATCAATAAGCTGACTATGTATATCAGATAGTAGATGCAAAACATAAAATTAGTGATGGTTAGACAACAAGCATATGGGCATGTTCCCAGAGGCACTTAAGTAATAATAAAATAATAAGGCCAAGGATTTGGCCTATGTTACAACATCCGAGGGGAATGTTATAGCCTAGCTTTAACATTGTGCCTTAATTCTGTTCTGTATGCGCTACACTGCCTTCCCCTTCCCCCTCTCACCTTCCCCCTTCCTATCTATCTAGGTTAAGTTTCAATTTCCTGAAAGGCCATAAAAGCCTTAGGTTTCAGTTTCTTATAACCCCTTCCCCTACTCGGTGGTCTATAATAAAATGTGTTGTTCTTTAGAAAATGCTTAACTTCAAGGAAATTTCAGGAAGTTTTGTAAAGCCCAGATGCTATCTAACTGTGTCAGTGATTACAACATTTCTGTGATTTTCAGCTTTAAAAGCCTCTTCCCCCAACTGTGAGGTGCACGGTCTTTCGATCGATCCTAAGGAGACTGTGCTCCCAGGCATGGAAATAAAGGCTTTGCTCCCCAAATTTTAATTTCTTGCTTCCTTGGATTTTATTCTGTTGTCCGAGCTATCACATTGTTTTTCTCTTTAAGAGGCATGTAGACGTGGTTACTGCGTCTGCACATTCAGGTCTGGCTTGCTTCAGCTGTGCCTCTAGCAGTGATTGTTGTATTCAGGGTTTTTTTGTTGGGTTTTTTTGTCTTTTTCATTTTTATCAGTATGGGGGATCGAACTCATGACTGCCTGCTTGCAAAGCAGGCGCTTATACTGCTGAGCTAAATCTCTAGCCCCTGTATTTAGTTTTTTTACATTGATTCCTTTGAGGGTCCATTTCCTCTCTGACTGTTTATCAATTTCTGTGTACCTTGGCCTCCTGTAGTAAAATCACAATACTATTTGAATGGATAAAGTGATATTTATATATTTAATAAAATATCATTTAATAGGGGCCTGGGTTTTAGCTCAGCAGGCAGAAGTACCTGCCTGGCCAGTGCCAGGTTGTTAGTTTGATCCCCAGTACCTAAAAAAAGTGATTTAAACTGCAAGGAAAGAAAATAATTTCATTTGTGAAGAGATGAACAAAATTTTCAATTAAATCTGTCAATGGCAAATTAAACAGTAGTAATAGTCATATTTAGAATCTAAGGCTGTTCAGGTTGGGCATTGAACTCAGTGGTACAGGCACCACCCAGTCAAGCACAAGCTCATTGTGATAACTCAGACCCCGGAATAATATTTAAGGAATCAAGATATTAAAATTTAGGGAGCAAAGGCTTTATTTTAGGCCAGGCCTAGTGACACAGTCTCCAGGAGCCAATTTGCAGGCTGCACACCTCCCAGCTAAAAGGCAGGCTTTTATCTTGTAAAACAGCAAACAGCTGCTGGTCTCACAATATAAGGAGGGTGGCTGGGGTGCACTACAGAACAAGATCACAGCGATTACATTGGGAAGAGCAAAGTTCAGGTAACAAGCAGATTTTCCTGCAAACAAGCAAGATTTCCTGTAAACAGGAATCAATTCTGTTTCCTTCAGCAGAGAATAGAGAAGTCTAGTAGCAATTAACAACCTTTGTTAGCTTATTTTAGCACTACATCTGTTATTTGTAGAGGGCAGCAATGCTTAACATATCAATTAGGTAAGATTTTAAAATTCTTTACAGAGGAGAGCATTGATTAACATATCAATTAGGTCACCCAGATGGAGAAGGAAAACATATACATGGTACCGACATGTTACAGGGAATTTGCTATAATTCAAATATAATGAAGCTATTTTTTCTAGAGTATAACAGTCATGAGTTCAATCCCTTGTACCAAAAAATTTTTTCTACAATTCTCAACCATGTAGTTCTATGAGCACAATTATTGAAATTGATAGTTGTTCATTCAACGGCTCAATTTTTCTTTTTCGGTCTACAAAATATCCACAGGTAACATGGTAAATACGGTGAATGATATACTGTCCTTTATACTATGGGTATTTGCTGAGAGTTGTTTTAGTTTTTATTTTTCCACATACTTGAAAGCTGAAAACGTTTGGTGATGCTAGGTAGAGAAACTGTGATAATTATTTTTTCATTTTAAACATATATTTCACTATATCCATTAAGTACATTTTATTTGCTACAATTATGCTAAGAAAAGTTGATAAATGATTCTTAAGTTTATGGGCAGATGAGTTAGTTAGAAATACAGGCAGTCAGACAGTGATATAGGGGAATGAAACTGCTGACCTACTGTATTGGGTATGAGTTTAGGTTCTCTAAAATTGAAGAATGAATAATTAAGAACAATGGAAGTAAGAGCAGAATATATTTTTGTGAGAAATAAATTGAGAGGATTTTGCTCTAGATGGGATATTTCAGCACTGGGAGGTGGGACCAGGGGTGTCTTTCCCCTCTCCTATGCAACTTACCTGTGGCATGAAAAGAGTCCCAATCAGCTACTTGCACATCAGCAATGCCATCTTTAAGCACCACCCAATGGAAAGCTATATGTATGCCCACATATGACATTTTTATTTTGTATTCTCTCTTTTAGCACGCTAAAAATCCTATCATTTGGTTCCCTGACCACTAAGGCAGATTGAGTGTCTCCTGGGAATCCCTCCCATTTTGAGTGCCTCTTCCTTAAAACCACCTCTTTCTTCCTCTGGGACAGTATACTTGCCACTGCTAATATGCATACAACAGTAAACTTACACACTGAACATGGGTGAGATACCATCTCGGTTTTTTGTTTGTTTGTTTGTTTCTGTTCCTTAGCAAGATTGTGACAGAAAACCCACCTTGACATCCCCAACCAGGGTTACTAGTTTCCACATTCCTTAGGCCACATTGCTGGAGGTAACACTGAGATTTTTGTGTGCTGAGATCCTGCCCTGCTCTCATGCTTACCTGCCAAGAAGAATGGGTGTTGGAATTTTGCCTGTCACACTTTCAAAATAGATTATGATCTCTTATGTTGTGTGTGACTGAGCACAGCTTCCATGTTCCTTGGGGGAGCTATAGCTCTTAGTTCCTGAGGTGAAATTGTTCTCTCAGCTCCCTTATAATTCGGTCATGGGGACCACTTCCTGTCCTCCTGAAAACACCCCTTTGTGGTGCCTGGTTTGTAACCTTGGTGCTTTGGGCCTCTAAAAGGCTACAACAACCAAAAAGCTAGTCTTTTATTTATGCTTTTGTCAAAACGGTCAAAAGTTGGCCAAAACCCTTCATTTTTAGGCCTTCTTCACTTTAAGGACATGGTTTTCTCTCACTCTGTCTTCTGTGACGGCCCAAATACTCCTAGCTCGCTCTGCTCCACCAGGATTTCTCTCTTCCCCTCACTTAAGATGTGGCTTCTGTCTTTACAGCTTTTCCCCATATCTTTCATACCAAATCCCACTGCTTTCTCAGCCAAAGGTTTCTATGCCCCCTGTGTCATCCTCTCCTCCTCCTTCACCCCCAGGGTCTCCAGTCCTCCCTCTAGGGTCTCCAATCTTCCCCCTAGTGTCTCCAATCTTTCCCCTACAGTCTCTAATCCTTCCCCTAGCATTTCTCACAAGGCTCTCACTTCTCAATCCCCCTGCCCTAACCCTTTGTCCCATCTGAGTGTTCTTTTTCTCCTTCCCCTGCATCACCATTTTCTCTGCCTGCCCACCATACTCAGTCTCTGGCATTTCAGACTTCTGGCAGGCCAAATTCTTGCCAGCACCCATGTTGATTACACACATGCACCTGCTGGGCTCATCTCTACTGCTATTTTGGGACCAGGGTGGACCTAAATGATTAAGTAATATTTGTGTTCGTTCTTTTTAACTTTCTGAGCTACCTCAGGTTAACCATCAGTTAGGGTCTTTTTCTGGTATTCTTATTTCAAGAGATATCTATTAATTGATCTATAAGAAGGTTCACTCTACTCTATTTATGATAGTTCAAGTTGGCCAGATATATTTGAGTTAATTCTAATTTTATAAGATGATTATCAGTTTATATATCTGTTGTCAATTTGTCCAGTTGTCTGCTCTAATAGCAGCTTTTTCTTTTTATTTGAGCTCAACAACTTTTTCCTCAACATTTATATTTTCAAATCATGTAATAAAGGTTTATTTGGGTAACAGATTTAAAAGACATGCTTTCACCTAGGTTTCCAGCTGGTCAAAATGAGGCTAAAATTGGTTAAAAATATCCCTTGGGGTGAGGCAACATTAAACAGCCCTCCAACTGATAAACAAGAAAGTAGCCACCTGGTAACATTTTTAAAAATTTGTTTTAATTTCAAAGAGATTAAAATAAAAGAGGACTTAACAAATGAGATTGGAGCACAATTGAAGCAACACAGTATTTCAACACAAGACAACCTGACATCAGTAACTACTATAATGTCTCTTTCATTGAAGGAGTTGAGTATATTTTCATACACAATAGTATCAAACATAACAAAATATTATAAAACCATCAAAGAGCATGAATGTATTACAGATTATTCAGAACCAAATAACACAAAATGAACAATGGTTACTGTATTATCTCATTTTCCATCAAATATTTGTTTATACTATCACAAATAATACAATCAATAAGATACAACAAGATAGAATCAATGGGAACAGAAGACTAAAACCATGTTAGCACTTCAAAACAAGATGATATTAAATCAGCACTAGCTATTATAATGTCTTGTTTTCTTAAAAAAAGCTGTTCAAATAATCATAGATAATACAGTAACCATTGTTCATTTTGTGTTATTTGGTTCTGAATAAAATCAAACAACCCAGGATGAAACCATTCTGAATAATGAATGGGAACATTATAAGGCTCCAAGGCAATGCAATGGAGAAGCAGGATTACTACAAACTCTTATGTAC
The DNA here is from genome assembly GCF_034190915.1 of Cavia porcellus. Classification (NCBI taxonomy): domain Eukaryota; kingdom Metazoa; phylum Chordata; class Mammalia; order Rodentia; family Caviidae; genus Cavia; species Cavia porcellus. The sequence goes on from NW_026947515.1 coordinate 10,871,125, forward strand.
TCTTACCATTTCTCAAACTAGGGAGACTATATGGTATTTACACATGGACAACCAGGTAACTTTAACCAGATAAGGTTCACTGATTGTAGGTCCAAATAAACTCTATAGCCTCATGGGAGAAAGCTCAAGTAAAGTTCACATTACAAAGACAATTCATTGTTGCTGATCTGATGGTATATTCATGCCTTCAAATATATTTTGTTTCATATCTAGATGTCTTATGACTTTTTCTTGTGTTTCAGCCTGGTGATTTAGATCAGGCCAATACAAGATCACCAGTCAAATCAAATTTTTAGCAGAAATTTATGTAATGTAATAATGAGCAGTCCAAAATATGTCACAAATTTCTGCAGTGCTCAAATGTTAAAACACCCAAGGTTAATAGAAAATAACAGTTCCATTTAATGTTCTATATTAAGTTTACTGCTTGTCCCACACTGTATAGTATTAATCTTCTGGATGTTTAACAGCTACAGTTAAGAGATAATTATAAATTCCCTTTTGATTCCTTGTGCTAGGATCCATCAGATATTTTCTAGAAAAAAAAATAGTTATATGATGCAGGGGGCAACAGAACAATGAGACCAGCAGTGGGGCTGAGACTGGAGAAGCAGCCAGGTCAGAGCCAGTCCATGCCTGTCTGTCAGCACTGGCTCAGCCTTTAGGAAAGGGATGCATTTGCTTGGTGTTTTGTCTTGAGGCCTGACCCAAAACAGGAGGTATCCATCTCCCCCATGGTTGCAAGGTATCTGGGCTTTTGCATTGGCCATTTCTAGGACCTAGTCCTGTCTCACTGCCTATATATTTCTAACTAACTCAGCTGCCTGTAACAACAGGGCTGGGACTCAAAGGAGCAAGGGATAAATACAGATTGCTTATAGCCTTGGAAGAGACAATCACCTCCTGCTCTGACAAAATCTCAAGACAAAAGCCAACAGAAATACACCAAATGCTAAGGACCAATAGTCCAAATAGTTCTCTATCACAGTGAAGAAGTCAAGACTCACCATCCCAAACCCCTACAGGAAGAGTCCCTGCTGTTAAGCAAGCCCACTTATTATGGGACATGCTCCTTATTGAATCAATTTTACCTGAGCAGTTGACACTATTGTTTGAACACAGCTCTATCCCGCCTTATGCTCACCTTGCAAATTCCCAGTCTTCCCCTCTTTTGACCCATCTAACCTCCTGTTTTTACTCTCTAAATACAGAGTCTTTGGCAACCCACTAAGGACCCCTTCTGTCTCCCAGACAGAAGCTTTCTTCCTCTCAGTAAATATATTCCATTCTTAAACTCCATCATTCTAAACAGTATTCTTCTATTTTAGAGAATACAAACTCATACCAGACATATAGTAGGTCAGGAGTTACATTCCCCTCTATCATTAACATGAGCCAAATTAACAAATATTTCTTTATGGTTTGTCTGAATGCTTTTTCCTTTTCCTGCAGTTTTAAGTGATCAATACAACGCACAGTGGTTGTATTCCTGGCAATGTATAAAGCTGTATACATCAGTCATTATAAATGTAAAATAATTGATTTGAGTGTATAATTTAGCAAGAACTAGATATTGCCATGGCAGTAGGTTATCTCTTATAAAAGTGAAGGTTCACCTAAAATTGTTCAGAACAATTTCTACATTATTGGCTGCTTCAACAATTTTAAGATACATGAACTGTGTATTTTTGCCTTTTTCTAGAAAGCTTCAATTATGTTATTGAAAAAAGTCTGCATTCCTGTGGGACCCTGTTTATATTTTGATGCTTTTTCTGCATTGAAGTTTGTATGAAGATTTATTTTTATCTTAGGATGAAACTCACTGCATTGACACTGATGGAGTTAAGCAACAGTCTACGACATTAATTTCAATTAGATATTCATGGTATTGATCATATGAATTACTGAGGAGGTACATAGATAAGAATCAATACTGTTAGCATATCTGGTGCAATAGAGAAGCAGAATATAAGAAAAAGTAAAAGTGGCCTTTCTATTCAAGGAATGTGAGGAGGAGCCCTAAAAAAACAAGAATTTTTTTTTACTGACTATAAGGTTAAGGGTATGTGTGACTTTGTCTGGATGTGGAGATTGAAGCAGACATTTCTGTTATGTGAGGAGCTGATTGGAATTTTATTCAGGCCCCTGGGAAAGAAATGAGGAAGTTGTAATCAGGGAAAAAGTGGAAGTTGCCATATGGTTAGCATCCCTGATTGGGCCTTCCACCATGTTGAACTAAAAGCAGGAGGTCCTCTAACTCATTCTAGGGCAAAACTCTTTCAAGTACATCCCTCAATTTGAATGATGAAATAAAAATAAAGAATTTTTGCTATGTGTCTTCCTCCAAGGCTGCAGGTAAACCATTCAAAAGAAATATTTTGAGCCATATCCTTAATAAATTGTAGATTCCATAACCAAAATTACAGATCAGTTCACTTTCAGAAAACAGAAGCAGCACTTAAATACAGGCATAAAGGCCTTCACTGAGAGTATCCCTGAAGAGGTGAGATCAACTTTATAGAACACAAACTACTACTCATTTATCTAGTTCACTAAAGAGAAAAATTTATAATGGTGTTGCTACAGGGGAAAGAAACTCCTGATCTACTAGGTCCAGTATGAATTTGTGTTCTCTAAAATTAAAGAATAAATTTTAGGAACAACAGAATTTAAGAGTAGAGTATATTTATTGGAAGAAATAAAGCTGTCTGAGAGAGAGAAGGGGTCCTGAGTGGGTTGCCAAAGACACTTTTCTAGGGACATTTATAGAGTAAAATAATTTGGTGAGATGGGATTAAGGTGGGAATACTGGGAACCCCCAAGGCAGATGGGCATAAGATGGGACAGAAATATAGAAGCCAATAAGATTAATAGTTCAGGTAAATTTGATAAAATTGGGAACAAATGGGGAAGCCTGTCACACAGAGAGCAGGCATTCTTATGTAGTAGTAACTCTTTAATTAGGGGGTTCACAGGTGACTCAGGACTTCACCGGGATAATAGGAATTATTTAAAGTATCAGGCTTTAAGATAGGGATACATTTATTTGAGTGGTGACTGCTGATTTCCTCAGAGTGCTAGGGAAGTATTTTCGAATGAATCCTTAAAATATCAATGCATTTGCTTAATATTTTGTCCTGAGGTTTGACTCTTACCAGGAAGTATCTGGCTTCCCCAGAGTTGCAAGGTATCTGGGCTTCTGCATGGGCTCCTTGGAGGACCTAGCCCTGTCTCAATGCCAACATTATTTGACTAACTCAGCTCAGTATTGTTTGGAAAATTCAATACAAATATCTTCTGCTCTGGGTGAATGTACTGGGGATGACAGTGTGCAATGTATTTACCACTGTTGTCCCTGATTAACATCTTTTGAAATTCAGTTTTACTTTTTCTTTTTATCCTTGAAATAACATGGATCTGGGAATAAAAAGCCTGAGGTAAATCTCTTTGGTACAAGCACTCCTCTGTGGATATCATCACTGAAGGAGACAGCCAGCTCCAGTCTATCATTTGGGATCCTCTCTTGTAGGGAGGGGTTCCTTTCCCTGTTTATTCTTGACTCGCAAGTAGGGCAGTAGAGCAAGACTCAATCAGTGATGAATAGGTGGGATATATGAACTGTCCAACCAGGTGGGCCATGACAGGTGGTCTCTTAGGTCTTTCCTGTATCAGGGCATTATTGACCTGTTGTGAGCACAATACTGGAGCAGAATGTTTGCTGGATCTCATTTAGTCGTTTCAATGTCATGAGCCTGATTAGGAAGGAACCTGGGAGATCTTCGAGCTGCAGAATGCTGAGGTTGTGGATGGGAGCCCACAAGTAGGTTGCAAAAGGCCTAAACCAGTTACAAGTGAGTAGAAGCAGTTTCAGTGTCTCAATCCTCAGGTATTTAGTTAGCTTCCGCTCCTGAGGTCCTCCAGCATTGGCTGTGGGTCATCAATTGTGCATTTTGCCTCTTTCTGGTGGCAAGAGTGACTCTATCTTCAGTTTGACAGAAGCAGATTCCAGTATCATCTTTGAAATTCTCTGCTGCCTTGGCACCTCCACAAGCTCAGTGAGGGAAGGAACTTGGGGACACCCTGACTCTGATGCATTTTGAAGATGCTACAAAAGTACTGAGGAAGGTCTCTGTCCCATTGCTGTGAGAAGCAGACTTGGAGGGTCTGATGTTTATAAATGTCTGTGATACAGGGCCTTATAGCCATGACTGCTCTCCTTAAACTTGTGCTTTTTTGTATTTAGAGTGATCTCCTAAATTTATATTATATTCTTGTGTTTCCATCCTCATCACAGGTGTTGGCAAATGTACTGAGTATTCAAAGATGTGTAGTGATATGTCTCAGTGGAGGAAGGCTTCCCAAACACCTGGCGAACTCCTGTGTATCATACAGAATAATGCAAAGAATTTTGAACATAATTATTTTAGGTGACACCTCTGCTCATGGACTGATTGTGAGAACAGCCATGGATTTTTGAATTCTGAGAAAAATGAAGCAGATATGAAAGTGTTATGAAGGGCAGGGTAAAGTGTGCTTGCTAAGGACAAATTCCAGAATCACCTGCCTATTAAACTCTCATTGAAAAATGCCAACATTTATGCATTTGCATTGATACATGTACATGATATCCTTCTGAATGGAAAGGAATAGGGGTGTCATCTCTGAATTAACAGCTGACTTCACAGCTTGGCTGATAATACACATTGTTTACATATAGAAATGTTCTGCAATGGACTTTACTAAGTGGTGTAAAATAGAAGCCCTAAATAGAAGTTGTGCTGCAGGGATATCCATTGTTAGGCATGAAGGGTTTTCTGTGTAGTGTGGATCAGAGCAGCATGGAAAGGATGTGCAAGTGATTGGCATGGTACAGGGTGTCAATAGCAGGATTTACAACTGAGAGGATCTTTACTGAAAGTCAAGTAGTTCTTAGGGTAAGCATGAAGTTAAAGTTGGCTTCTGATTTCTTGAGATGAATAACACCAGCTCTGTCAATAATCAGTATTCAAAATACATGTTAAGGCATGAATTCTGTGTTCCATAATTCAGATCCAATTTTGATTTTCTCTAATTATGTGCCAGTGTCATGAAGTAGGAATTTGAATCTTTTTTTTTTTGTACCAGGGATTGAACTCATTAGCTCATGATTGCCAGGCAGCATTGTATTTAGAGTGATCTCCTAAATTTATATTATATTCTTGTGTTTCCATCCTCATCACAGGTGTTGGCAAATGTACTGAGTTAAATACCCACTGAGATAAATACCCAAACATGAATGTGTTTTCTGTATATTAAGGAAAGTATCAACATTCTACATCAGAACATGTTGAAAGTTCTTGGAGTATTACTATATTGTATGAATATAATTTTTAAAACAAACCAATGGTGTTTTATGCAGTCAATTTTCAAGTTTCATTTTTTTGTGAGGTTTTGCAGTAAGGATCTTTATCTCTATTTCAGACAGCTCTGTAACTGAGGCTGGCCTCTAACTCAAGGCAGTTCTCTTGCATCAGCCTCACAAGATATATTTGTTATTTCTGAGTGAAAGGTGATCACTTGGTGACATTGAGCTATAATTTGCAATGTGTGCCTTGTTTCAATGTTTATACATTGTTTACATACACAGTTTTCCATTATCATTTGAGTTATTATTTACATACCATATTTGATGTTACTGATGTTTTCTTGTATGAAACAATTCAAATTTCAAAATGCTGGTTATGTAAATTAAGAACAAAGGGCTCGGTCTGAAGGACTGAATATTTCTGCAAGCAGGGAGGGATCGCAGGTTCCTGAGGCACCTCAGCCTGTGGTGAGGGCCCAACACAGTCTGCCCAAATCTCAGAGTGTTCCGGACCCCCCAGGCTTCTGGGTGCAGTGAAGTGGAGCAGTGGGTTAGAGGCCACTACAGCCGCCTCCCCACCCCTCCCGGCTACACTTGCAGGTTTGCTGAGCTCCCAACGGATGGGCGGGCCTACACTATCCCCCAAGCCAAGCCGCGCCTAGCCATCTGAGTGCAGAGGAGGAGCAGGGCGGATCCGGAGTGCCTGCGGAAGCCCCTTCCTTTGTCTGAAGGACTGAATATTTCTGCAAGCAGGGAGGGATCACAGATTCCTGAGGCACCTCAGCCTGTGGTGAGTGCCCAGCACAGTCTGCCCAAATCTCAGACTGTTCTGGACCCCCCAGGCTTCTGGGTGCAGTGAAGTGGAGCAGTGGGTTAGAGGCCACTACAGCCGCCTCCCCACCCCTCCCGGCTACACTTGGAGGTCTGCTGAGCTCCCAACGGGTGGGCGGGCCTACACTATCCCCTGAGCCCAGCCGCGCCTAGCCATCTGCGTGCAGAGGAGGAGCTGGGCAGATCTGGAGTGCCTGCAGAAGCCCCTTCCTTTGTCTGGAGGACTGTGGATATCTCTGCAAGCAGGGAGGGATCACAGGCTCCTGAGGCACTGCGGCCTGTGGTGAGCGCCCTAACCTGGCTGCATTTGAAGAGCTGTGGATCTTCCAAGGGGCAGGTGGGTGCACAGTGTCCCTGAGGCCCAGCTTGTCTGGAACTGCGGAGTTCTGAACAAGCAGAGGAGGGCCATTGGTTCTGCAGGCCCAATGGCTTGGGGTAGCATGGTGCCAGAGTCTCAGTAGCTGCAAACTTAGAAGGGGATTTTCAACAGATCCTGAGGAAGCTTTCAAATAACACTTGAAACACAGAAGTATAGGAAAATGACAAAACAAAAGACCAAATTACAACCTCAAACCTCCAGCCCATCTCAGGAAACCCTAGGAGGAATGTATTTAGAAGAAAATATACCCCATCCACCTCATATATCAGACACAATAGCTACTGAAGTTGAAAAGCAACTCCAGGAAGCTTTAAAGAAATTCAAACTCGAAATAATATCCCAGATAAAAGAAGAAATGATAAAAGAAATGAAAGAGATTCTAAATATATCTAACGAAAACACAGATAAAAAATTGGAGGAATTAAACAAAAAGATAGAATCCCTAGACGAGCAATATAAGAAACAAACAGAATACATAATGCAGATGCACAGAGATATACAGGAAATAAAAAACTCCACTGAAAGTTGTAAAAACCACCTTAATGAAAGTGAAGATAGAATTTCAGACCTTGAAGACAGGATCGCAACTAGTGAACAGGAAAGGAAAGATCTTTTAAAAATAACAAGGAATCAGGAAACAACATTTCAACAACTGCAAGGCGATGGAAAGAAGAATAACATAAGAATGATAGGGATTAATGAAAAAGAAGGAGACAACATAAAGGCTATCAAGAGGATATTTAGAGAAGTAATAGCTGAAAATTTCCCAACCATGAGATCAGAAACTGGCATCAGGATCAGTGAAGCATATAGAACTCCAAATAGTCATAACCAAAATAAAACTACACCCAGACATATAATAATCACCATCCCAGAAATCCAAAACAAGAATAGATTATTAAAAGCTGTCAGAGAGAAAAGACAGATCACTTATAAAGGAAAACCTATCAGAATCACAGCAGACTTCTCATCACAAACAATAAAGTCAAGAAGAGCATGGAGTGAAGTATTCCAGATCCTAAAGCAAAATGATTTCCAACCTAGACTGATATATCCTGCAAAACTATCACTTAAAATAGATGGTGAAATATGATACTTCCATGACAAAGAACAGCTGAAGAACTTCATGAACACCAAACCAACCCTGCAAAAAATATTGAAAGACAGTTTAGATACACAAAGGAAAAAACCTCTAAGCAAAGCAAATAATTAAACAGAACAGAAAGATAAAGATGCAACAGTAGAGAGATAACATTCCTAAAATTAGCCAACATTTAACAGTAATAACCATTAATGTAAATGGTCTCAATGCACCAACCAAAAGAAACAGACTAGCAGAATGGATCAAGAAACAAAATCCAACCATATGCTGTTTACAGGAAACCCATCTAACCCAGAAGGATACTCCCAGACTGAAAGTCAAAGGATGGAAAACAATTCTTCATGCAGCAGGAATCCAAAAAAAGGCACGAGTAGCCATTCTGTTTGCAGACAACGTGAACTTTAAACCAACAATGACCATAAAGGATAAAGAAGGTCACTACATACTCGTAAGAAGAAAACTCCAAGAGGAAGAGATAACTATCTTAAATATATATGCACCAAACTCCAGAGCACCCAGTTATATAAAACAATTATTAACAGAAATGAAAACTCAAATTATCAGTAACACAATTGTAACAGGAGACCTTAATATGCCATTGACACAAAGGGACAGATCAACCAGACAGAAAATGAGCAAAGAAATAACAGAACTGAATCATACCTGTGAACAAATGGGTTTGATAGACATATACAGAATGTTCCACCCAACAACATCAGAATACACATTCTTCTCAGCAGTACATGGATCATTTTCTAAAATAGACCAAATGTTAGCTCACAGAACATATTTAAACAAGTGCAAAAGAGCTGAAATCATCCCTTGCATGTTATTGGATCACAGAGCTCTGAAATTACAAATTAATGATAAAAGACACTGCAAAAATCCCACAAACACATGGAAACTGAATAACACACTCTTGAGTAATCAGTGGGTCACAGCAGAAATTAAAGAAGAAATCAAACAATACCTAAAAGAAAATGAAAATGCAGATACAACTTACCAGAATCTGTGGGATGCAATGAAAGCCGTCCTGAGAGGAAAATTTATTGCACTGAGTTCCCACATCAGGAAAACAGAACGAATACAAATAAATAACTTGACGCTACACCTCAAACAGCTAGAAAAAGAAGAGCAAGTCATGCCCAAAGCCAAAAGAAGAGAGGAAATTATAAAAATCAGAGCAGAAATCAATGTAATAGAGACTAAGAAAACAATCCAAAGAATCAACAAATCAAAGAGTTGGTTCTTTGAAAGAATAAATAAAATCGATAAGCCCCTAGCCAACCTTATTTAAAAAAGGGAAGAAAAAGCTCAAATTCATGCAATAAGAAATGAAAAAGGAGAAATCACTACAGACCCAATAGAAATACAGAAGATCATTAACACCTATTTTGAAAACCTCTACTCTCAAAAGTTTGATAACACAGAAGAAATAGACAGATTCTTAGAAGCATATGAAGTGCCAAAGCTAAATCAAGAGGATGTAAAACTGTTGAATAACCCAATCTCTGTTAATGAAATTGAAAATGTAATTAAGTCCTTACCCACCAAGAAGAGCCCAGGCCCAGATGGATTCACTGCAGAATTCTACAAGAAATACAAAGAAGACCTAATGCCGACACTCCTCAAACTATTCAATAAGTTGAAAGGGAAGCAATCCTTCCTAAGTCATTCCTGGAAGCAAATATTACTCTAGTACCAAAACCTGAGAAACACCCAACTAAAAAAGAGAACTATAGACCGATCTCCCTAATGAACACAGATGCAAAAATCCTCAATAAAATATTGGCAAATAGAAGATTATACACCATGACCAACTGGGACTCATCCCAGGTATGCAAGGATGGTTCAACATATGCAAATCAATAAATGTAATCCACCATATCAAAAAAGCCAACAATAAGAATCACATGATCATTTCTATAGATGCAGAAAAAGCCTTTGATATGGTCCAACATTTATTCATGATAAAAACTCTACAGAAAATTGGAATAGATGGTCTTTACCTCAATATAATAAAGGCCATTTATGACAAACCAACAGCCAGCATCATACTAAATGGCCAAAAATTGAAAGCCTTTACTTTCAAATCAGGCACAAGACAAGGATGTCCTTTATCACCACTCCTATTTAATATAGTACTGGAAGTACTAGCCAGAGCAATTAGGCAAGAAAGAGAAATAAAAGGGGTAAAGATAGGAAAAGAAGAAGTTAAGTTGTCATTGTTTGCAGATGACATGATACTCTACATAGAAGACCCCCTAAGCTCCATTGAAAGACTCTTAGATACAATAAATAAATTCAGTAATGTGGCTCGATACAAAATCAATACTCAGAAATCAATAGCATTCCTATACTCAAACAACAAAATCACAGAGAGGGAAATAAGAGAAACTGGACTATTCACATTAGCAAGCAAAAAAATGAAATATTTAGGAATTACTCTTACGAAAGAAGTGAAAGACTTATACAGTGAAAACTATAATACACTGAAAAAGGAAATTGAAGATGATCTCAGAAAATGGAAAGACATCCCTTGCTCATGGATAGGAACAACAAACATTGTGAAGATGGCTATTCTCCCAAAACTGTTATACAGATTCAATGCAATCCCAATAGAAATACCATCAACATACCTTATAGATCTAGAGAAATCACTCCTAAATTTCATCTGGAACCAGAAGAGACCTAGAATCGCAAAGGCAATTCTAAGCAGCAAAGACAAAGCAGGAGGCATCACAATCCCTGACTTGAAATTATACTACAAAGCAACAGTAGTAAAATCAACATGGTATTGGAATCAAAACAGAGCTGAAGATCAGTGGAATAGATTAGAAGATACAACCACAACTACAAACACACTCAACCACCTTATCTTTGATAAAGAAGCCAAGCAGGTTCACTGGAAGAATGACAGTCTCTTTAATAAATGGTGCTGGAAAAACTGGCTCCCATTTGCCGAAAACTAAAGCTAGACCCATGTCTATCACCATGTACTAAATTAAAATCTAAATGGGTCAAAGATCTGAATATTAAAACAGAAACACTAAATCTATTGGAAGACAAATTGGGTAGAAACCTTGGAGACATAGGAGTAGGTAGAGAATTCATGAACAGGACTCAAACCGCACGGGAAACACTTCCCAGAATCAATAACTGGGACCACTTCTTATTAAAAAGTTTCTGCATGTCAAAAAAGAAATCTCCAGAATAGTGAAAAGAAAACCCACAAACTGGGAAAAGATTTTAGTGAACTCTCTCTCAGACAAGGGCCACTTGTCTAAAACATATAAAAAACTTAAAAAAAAAAACTCAGACCTCCAAAATTCAAAGATTCAATCCAAAAATGGGAATCTGAGATGAATACTCAATTCTCAGATGAAGAAATGCAAATGGCAAATAAATACATGAAAAAATGCTCATCATCATTGGTCATTAGAGAAATGCAAATTAAAACCACACTGAGATACGATCTCACTCCTGAAAGAATGGCCAGGATCAAGAAAACCAACAACAACAAATGCTGGAGAGGCTGTGGGGAAAAAGGAACTCTCCTGCACTCTTGGTGGGAGTGTAGACTGGTACAGCCTTTGTGGAGGTCTGTCTGGAGGTTTCTCAAAATTTGGGATTGGAAATCCCATTTATTCCAGCTATTCCACTTCTAGGCATATTCCCAGAAGAATTGAAAGCATCATACCACAGTGATTTATGTGCACCTATGTTTATAGCAGCACAATTTGTAATTGCCAGATCCTGGAAACAACCCAAGTGTCCATCAAGTGAGGAATGGATAAAAAAGTTGTGGGCCCTTCCTGAGAACATGGCGGACAGACAGCAGCAGCTACTGAAGGCTCTCTAAAGACTCGGCTCAGAGGCCAGGAATGATGCGGACTAAGGAGATACGAACCAGTAGAGATATGCTCTGCTGACTCAGGAACGAACTGGGCTGAGAGAATCTAACTTAGAATACAGTCCTGGTGCTAAAATAGGAACAGAAAAATCTCGGTGTGGAGGCTCGACCCCGCGCCATTGGAAACCGCAGTTTGGATTTCCCGCCGCCCAGCGGCTGGCTGCCTCCACAGCGGCTCGGCAAGGAGAGACGCGCCCGCCGAGCTCTGGGAATGGGAGTCTGCGAACGGAGTCCGAAACAGGACGGACAAGGAGGAAAACTGACTGGTGGCGAGGTGAGCAAGAAACTGATCCCCTACCACAGTTTGACTCCAGCCGAGGTTTTTCTGGGCTCGGGCAGTCCAGTAAGAGCAGGGCACGTTGACAACTCCAGCCGCACATTCCCCTCTCGGACGGGATTGGTGAAAGGTGCCTGGCCTGAGTGACGCTGCTGGCGGACTCCCTAGGCTGGCCTAACCCAGATCCCAGAGCCTGACGGTGGCCCGGAGGAGCGACTGACTCCTGCGTAGGCTGCCTCCTCCACAACTCCCTGGGGCGCAGCGGTGGGCGGGAACAACTAGCCAGCGCAATTTGATCAGGCTGTGGCTGACAGGCAGGGAAGCCGGGCCTCCTATGTAAGATTGCATTTTATAAGGAACAGAAAATATGGGGAAGGGAAGCAACAAAAAAGGCTCCTCGGCCCCCAATCCTGAGAAACAGGCAATAGTGGACACCGCAACAATATACATTAAGCGCCATCTAGAGAGCCTCATAGACCAATTCAGGAATGAAGTTATCAATGACCTGAAGCTAGAAGTATGCAGAATAGTTAGAGAAATGCTAAGCACCACCCAGGAAAAAGCAGATGGTGGAATGGAAGAACAGAAAAAGAGGGGAGAATTGCTTGATGGAGAAAACAGAGAAAGCATTGAGTATGTGAAGCAGGTTCAAAGAGACTATCAAGAAATTAAGAAGTCTATCCAAGACTGGCATAACAGCTTGAAAGAAACTAAGGACAGACTATCTGAATTGGAGGGCAGACTTGAAACATGGGAGAATGAAATGAAAAACTTCTTAAAAATAACAAAGAAACACACAGCAATAATACAAAGACAAGAAGATGATAAGAGGAGCCATAACTTAAGGATTAAGAACATAAAAGAAGAAGTAGGGACACAAACAAGTGAACTACAAAAGCTACTCACAGAAATAATCCAGGAGAATTTTCCTAATTTAGCAAAAGGTAAAGATACTCAGATGTATGAGGTACACAGGACCCCAGCTACCTACAACCCTAACAGAGCAACACCCAGGCATATAATAATAAAAATTCCAGAAATTCAATACAAGAACACAATATTAAAAGCTGTAAGAGACAAGAAACAGATCACTTACAAGGGAATACCCATCAGAATTACAGCAGATTTCTCTTCACAAACCATCAAATCATGAAGAGCATGGGGGGAAATAATTCAAGATTTGAAAGATAATAATCTCCAGCCACGATTGAGATATCCTGCACAACTGTCCCTGGAAATTGATGGAAAAACGAGGTGCTTCCAGGATAAAGAGGAACTGGGGGAATTTGCAACCACCAATTCAACCCTACAGAAAGTATTGCAGGATATTCTAAAAAAAGAAAAATACAAAGAACCCAGAAATAGTGGCGGGGAGGCCACAACGAATGGAGCAGAGAACAAAATGAAGAAGACAAACTGACAGCTACTGACAGAAAAAGAGCTCAACAGAAATGAGACGGAGAAGATTGGATGATAGGAACAGCTTTTTTTGGAGAAAATGACATCTTAATAGGTAATGCTGATTTAGTACCATCTTGTTTTGAAGTCTCATCTAGCTTTTGTTCTTCTGTCTCCAATGGTCTAAACAGGTTGTATCTTATTGGATTTTGTTATGTACGATAGTATAAGCAAAAACCTTTTAAGGACAAGGAGATTATACAGAGACCATTGTTCATTTTCTGTTAGTCGATTCTAAATACTCTATAATACTGTCATTCTCTTAAATGGTTTTACATTGTTTTGATATACTTAATGTTACAGTATATGAAGTTGTACTCAAGGACTTCAGGGAGGGAGTCAATATGGTAACTATTTTTGGGTCAGGATTATCTGGTGGTGAAACACTATTCTGCTTAAATGGTTATGTTTTGATCTGCCCTGTTTCGCTGTTATGCCCTCTTTTTTCTCAATCTCCACTCCATTATTTACTTTTTTATTTTTATCCATTTAATTAAAGGGAAAAATATAGCAGGATATAATATAGTAACCCACTTTGACTTTCTATTATCTCGATTTGAAGCCCTGTATTACTCTCACCATCTTGTTTTTGACTGAGGTTCCTCTATTCTGTTTTGCTGGATAGTATCAGGTTCGAAAGTTTAGGCATCAGCTGAGAAGATAATGAGATTCATTATAACGCCCATTCTCGTTGACTTTTATCTACTTTTGAAGACCTACAATATCTCCAATGTTTTGGTTTTGTCGGTTTTATTCTTTACGGTTTTGTTCAATTGTATTACAACTAATGATATAGGCAATTCTATTAGAAATAGCGGGAGGCATTATGGTAACCATTGTTGATCACCTTGTATTATGTTTTTATGTTATCTATTATGTCCACCCTTTTGACTTGACCGATTCTGTTCTGTTATGTCACATTTGGTTTTACTCTCTTCCAAAAAAGCAATAAGAACCGTGGGAGCAATGAAACCCAAAATATGTAATAGTCATTGTACAAAAGAGAGGAAAAGAAAGTGCTCTAAACTATATAACTGCATGTATATTTAAATGTATAAGATAGAAAATGATATCACAGAGTTTTACTGGATCATTGAACAGAACTGTTTGCAGTATCATTGTTGGAATGTCCACTCTACAAGCTTTAATTTTGTGACTTGAACAATTATTTCTAAGATGGCAATATGTAATCCATAAACTAGTGATTGCCTACTGCGCATTTTTTTCTCCTGTAAATCTGTATAACTTGTACCCCTTCACTGTTTTTTTTTTCCTTTCTTTTCTTTTCTCCTTAAATAAAAAAAAAAGTTGTGGTATTTCTATACAGTGGAGTATTATTCAGCTATAAAGAAGGATCACATTGAAATATTTATCAATAAATGGGCACAGCTTGAGACCATACTCATAAGTGAAATAAATCAATCTTGCGTGTATGAATACCAAATAGTTTTCCTAATGTAAGTAATGATTCAAATATATAAAAATATGTGGTAATCATGATTCCCCATTATGTGGCCTTGAAGCCTTATAAAATTTTCACTTATTAATTAGAAAGGCTTTATTCTGGGCTTCTTGATATGGAAATATTTGAAGCTATAGTATATGAAGTTTTATCCAAATATTTCAAGGAAAAAGACAGACACTATGGTAACTACTATTCTTTAAAAAAATTATTTAGTTATTTCTTATGTTTATTTTAATTAAGGGAAAAATTTAAAAAATTAGGATATATAATAGTAACTCTTTTCGATTTCCTATTAACTTGTTTTGAAGTCCTGTAATACTCCCACGATCTTGTTTTGACTGATTAGCCTCTGTTCCATTCTGTGTGATAGTATCAAGTCTGAGGGTATAGGCAACTACTTTGAAGGCAATAAGCTTCACTAAGATGCCCGTTCTGGTTTGACTATTGTCTCCTTTGGATGTCCTGTAATGTTTACAATGCCGAAGTTTTATTAGTCTTGTTCTCTACTGTTTTGTCCAACTTTATAATATCTAATGAGATAGACAAATCTTTTTAAGGAAACAAGAGACAATGTTGATAACCATTGTTAATAACATTGTACTCTGTTCTACATCATGTGCTATGTCTATCCTTGGTTTTGACTGACAGCTTTGTTTTGCTATATTTGACTTTATTCTCTCCCCGCCAAAAAAGTAATAAGAACTAAGGAGTAATAAAATCCAAAATGTGTAAATTTTTTTGTAAAAAAGAGAGGGAGGAAAAAAAAAGAGCTCTAACGGATATAACAGCAAGTGTGTTTAGGGGTGTTAAATAGCTGACTATATTAATGTTTTTGGATCATTGAACACAGCTGTTTGCAGTCTCTCTGTTTGAATGTCTACTTTGTATTCTTTGACACTGTGATTTGAGCAACTATATCCAAGATGATAATATGTAATCTATTAACAGGTGATTTCTTACTGTTATGTTTATTTTTTTGTAGTTCTATATTATGTGTAACCTTACACTGCTTTGTTTTGTTTTGTGTTTTTCTCTTTTTCCTCTTAAATAAAAAAAAAGAACAAAGGGCTCAGTGATCTAAATGAGATTTGAAGAGATATCACCTGTAGTCTATCAAAGTGAGTCATGAGACATTTGTCTACCCCTTTGCTTTGTGGTTGCTGGTCCAGCAGGATCCCACTGTGAGCTCTGCTTTATAGATAGTGCACAAGGACGCTTGCAGTGACTCAGCACAAAAATCAGTGCTCCCATTTGGCTGTGAGTTGCAATCTAGCATCCAAATTGCTTTTTCAAAAATGTGTCTATACATAAATTTAATCACCAAGACACAGAATTAAGCTTTGAAGATTTCGGTCTCCATTCAGCTGTGATGTTTGGTTTTACTTTGTTTAGTTTAGTTTTGTTTTATTGAGACAGGCTTTCACTATGTGCATCAGCTGGATTTGAAACCCATATTGTGCCTACAATTTCTTTGACTTTACAACAACCCTTCTCTCTCAGCTTCTTGAATGCTGGGATAATAGATATGCACCAACTCTGCTTTTGATTCAGATTTTTGTGAGCAAAT
This sequence comes from Cavia porcellus, assembly GCF_034190915.1. Taxonomy (NCBI): domain Eukaryota; kingdom Metazoa; phylum Chordata; class Mammalia; order Rodentia; family Caviidae; genus Cavia; species Cavia porcellus. The sequence goes on from NW_026947515.1 coordinate 10,887,461, forward strand.
TTAAGATATCCCAGGCCTTGAGTCTCAACCTTCCTTTGAGAAATATATGCATGAATCTTTGGTGTCATACTGTTATCACTTGGCCACTCAGCAGTTATCCTCTAACATCCCTTGGAAAGCACATTTGTTTATGCACTGACTATGCTGAGCGTCATTGGGGCAGTTGTCATTTTAACCAATCGATTCTTGTTTTGAATACATTACAATAGTCACTTTTATATTTCTTGCTACTTGATAAAACCTAACAAAAGTATGCAGTTTTTGATTATCTTTTATTTAAACAATTGCACTGGTAAGGACTTATGTTTTAAGGCTAAGTGTGATTCCTTTAGTCCCAGCATCAATAGAGGATGAGATTAGATGATCATGGCTTGGAAGCTGACTTTGGGAGGCAATTTTGCTATATGTTCTAGCAGAATGTGTGGCAGTTGTTTTTATACCTGCATTTGAAGTTTAAGGAAACAGGTAAGTTTAGGTCAAGAATATAAATGTAGGATGGGATAACTGAAGCAAAGTGCAAATCATGATTTTTTTGGCTCAGGAAATGTGCTTTTCATGGTAATTTGTGCAGCAGTTTTAAATATGCCTGTATTAGAGTAAAACATAGTGAAACATGAATGAGCCAAGTATTCTATGTTCTGAATGTAGAGGCATTAACAAAACTTTTTTACTCAATGCTATTGTTGGTGCTTTTTATAGAAAATAAGATAGGGTAACAAAGCAAGCAAAAAGGATTATATAAGATTTTCATACTCATGCACAAATGAAGAAGCCAAAAAACAAAACAAAAAAATTAAATGAAAAAGAATGAAGAAATAATCTACAGGATAGGAGATTGCATGTTACTCCCTGACAGCTAACTTTTAAATCCAATAGAAATGTGAAATGAATACACACTTTTCAGAACAGGTACAAATTGTCAAGAAATACCTGAAGAACTATTGAGCATTTATGCACAATAGACAAATGTGAATAGACAAATGTGAATCAGTACACCATCTCATTGCAGAGACAAATCACCATAAGATTAAAAGAACACTCATGAAACAGCAGGAGAAAAGAAACTATTTAACTTTGTTGGTGGAAATGTAAGCAAGTATTTAGCCACTACTGAAGTCAGTGTTCAAAGTATCCAAATGATTAAACATAGTAAGTCCACCAAGTGCAGTGCTTCCATTAGTGGGTCTCATACTCAAAGATCTAAGGACCCACTGCAGTGATTCAGGCATATTCCTGTTTACTGCAGCAATAGTCACTTTTCTGTGGAGAGCATCAGCAAGCACTGCTCCATCACCACCAAATGCCAATGATTAACAACAAATACTCATCAGTGTACTCTGTTTAATAAATGATATGATATTTTATTATGAAATGGGCTCTAAGTTAGGCTTTCATGGTGTGATAAGCATGATATAAGCATGGTAATCATGCTAATGTAACAAGGCTATCACTATTACACTATTGTTTTCATTAGATTTGAACTGTTTTTCTTTTGGAGTAAACATCTTGCTATGAAGTTCAGGTTGGCTTGAGATCTCTATATAACCCAGAGTGGTCTCAAAGAATTCTCCTGCCTCAGCCTCTCAAGTACTTGGCTTACACACAATGCCATCAGGCCCAGTTTAGATTTGGTATGTTAAATGCATATTCAGTATTTGTTTTTATTTCAACTGTTTTGGTTGTTAAAGTATTTCCATTTTTTAACTCCAGCATCTATAACCACTGCAACCTCATTCAGGTGGTGATGTGCATACCACCAGCCTCATGACATTCTCTCCTGGCTTCAGTGCTATCAGTGTACTGCAGTGAGACTTATGTGTACAAATGTACATAACAATTTGTTTTTCTACTTTCCGTCAAAAAGATTTTTAAATTCCCTGATATAATCAATAACCTTGTCTACAGTTTGATGCAAATACCCACAGTTAAGTACAGTGTAGCACACACACACAGGAAAGAGACCACATAGTTCCCATGAGAGGTTTGTCAAGGCCCATGAGAAGACAACTCTGTGGAGATATATGTTCCTGATTATTACATTTGAATGAGCCTCAGGTTTTCTCACTGTTGTTTATGTGAGGTAAACCAGATGATTACTTTAAGTTATGGAGTTACATAACATCCTTTTTTTGTTTCTAGAAGATCAAACTCATAACCTTGAGTTTGCTAAGCAGATGCTTATACCACTGAGATCAATCCTTAGCACCCATAAAGTCTATTTTGGAATTTAAGTATCTAAAGAACTACTTTGGTGGTGTGGCCCACTTAGTAATGTCAACTTGGATCATGCAGTAAACTGAGGCACCGTGGTTTTGGGCACAGAGCATCCATTGAAGGATTGTTGCAAACACCATCAAAGGAGAAATGGAGAGAAAGGGCTGGGCTGTTGATTCTCATGGAGAAGCTGGTATCACAGTTTTCCAGATATGAACACAGACATCATCATCATCAGAGGAGGAGGAGCCCAGGACATCATTAGTACTGTGCATGGCTACTGTTTTCTTTTGCAGATATCTGGCCCTCATCCTGAGCTTTTTGTTTTGGTTCCAGGACTGATTACTCAGCCTGATGGCACACATGCTGTGCCCAAGCGCACAGACTTTGTAGCTTCCAACACTGAACTTTGAATATTTCTAGTACACAATCTTGATAGAGACTTGCACGAGACATTGGCAGTGCCTCTATCTCCGGGTAAACTCGTGGTGGCCCTTGTCATGGGCTCTAGGTGTTCAGCAGGACTTAAGAAGTATATTGTCATAGGATTCAGATTGTCAGCTGGATTTCTTTAGGTATCTAGTAAGTGGACAGATCTACACCTCTCTAAATCTGACTTTTTGGGAGTGAATATTTTATTATAATTTTTTCAATTATAAGTTCCATATCAAATCTCTTTCCTTGCAAACCCTGACTACAAGAGATAGGAAAGGGGAAGAGGTGACATTTTTCAGACATGACAAAGTTCTTTAGTTAGCTAATGTTCCATGCCACTTTTCTCATGTGGAGAAGCCCAGCTATATCAATAGCTTGGTTTTGAAGACTGTTGATAGATTCTCTATGGATATTAAGCCATTGCGTTCTGTGTTGCATGCTCAAGAAGCACATGGGTTAGGAACCTGCATGGTGCTTCCTGTCACCTGAAGCTAGCCTTGTAGCCTATGCTACAAGGCCTCTGTGTACCTGAATTTCCAATAAAGTGTGCACTCACAGGTGCCGTCATTTTATAATGACAAGTAATTTGCAAGTCTATGGGCATGTTATTTCCTACTGTTGCATCTTTAACTTTCATGACAAAGAACATCTAAAGAAATGCATGACCATCAAGCCAACCCTGCAAAGAATACTGAAAGACAGTTTAGGAACTCATAGAATAAAACTACTAAGCAAGGCAGACATTTAACGAATATGGAAAGATAACATGTCAACAGTAAACTAATATATAACAGTTATAAACATTAATGTGAATGAGCTCAATTCACCAATTAAAAGAAACAGACTGGTAGAATGGATCAAGAAAAATGGCCAATCACATGCTGTTTACAAGAAACCCATCTAACCCAAAATGAAACTCACAGACTGAAAGTTGAAGGATGGAAAACAATATATCATGCAACATGAAGTAAAAAAAAAAAAAAAAAAAAAAAACGAAGGGTGGCTATTTTGTTTGCAGACAATGTGAACTTCAAACCAGGAATGATTCTAAGACATAATGAAGGTCACTACATACTGGTTAGAAGAAAACTTCAAAAGGAAGACATAACTATCTTAAATATATATGCATCAAATTCCAGAACACAAAGTTATCCAAAGCAAGTATATATAGAAAAGATAAATCAAATAAGCAACAACACAATTCAAACAGGAGAACTTAACACACCATGAACACCAAGAGACAGATCAACCAGACATAAATCAGCAAAGAAATAACAGAATTAAATCACACGTTTAAACTAAGGGAGCTGATGGGTATATACACAGTGTTGCTCACAACAACATCAGAATACATATTTTTCTCAGCATTACATGGGATATTCTCTAAAATAGACCATATACTAGCCCACAGAATATTTTTAAATAAATGCAAAAGAGTTGAAATTATCTCATGCATGTTTTAATATCCTAGTGCCATAAATCTAGTAACTAATGATAAAAGAAACTGCAAAAATCACACAAACACAGGGAAATTGAATAACACACTCTTGAGCAATCCGTGGGTCACAGGGAAAATTAAAGAACAAATTAAACAATACCTAAAAGCAAAAAAAAAAAAATACAGATACAACTTACTGGTATGTGTGGTATGCAATAAAGCAGTCCTCAGAGGAAATTTTATTGCACTGACTTCCCACATCAGGAAAACAGAAAGAATACAAATAAACAACCTGATGGTACACCTCAAATATCTAGAAAGACAAGAGCAAGTGAAGCCCAAAGTCAAAAGAAGGGAGGAAATATAAAAATCAGAGCAGAAATTAATGCAATAGAGCCTAAGAACACAATCCAAAGAATCAATAAATGAAACAGTTGGTTCTGTGAAAGAATAAATAAAATTGATAAGCACTTTACCTATCCTGTTTTAAAAAGGGAAGAAAAGGCTCAAAGTCATGAAATAAGGAATGCAAATGACAAAATCACAGCAGACTCTTGGGAAATACAGAAGATCATCAACACCTATTTTAAAATTGTCTATTTTCATTGGTTTAATAACACAGAAGAAATGGACAGATTCCTAGAAACATATGAAGTACCAAAGCTCGATCAAGAATATGTAAAACTACTGAATAATTCAATCTCTATTAATGAAATTGAAAATATAATAATTCTCCTTACATACAAAGAAGAGCCCAGGCCCAGATGGATTCACTGTGGAATTCTACAAGAAATAATAAGGAATTTAATGTCAGTACTCCTCAAACACTTCAATGAAATCAAAAGTAAAGCATTCCTTCCTTAATCATTCCTGGAAGCAAATATTATTCTAGTTGCAAAATCTGAGGAAGACCCAACTAAAAAAGAGAACTACAGGCCAGTGTCCCTAATGAACACAGATGCAAAACTCCTCAATAAAATATTGGCAAACAGGATGCAGCAAATCATCAAGATGATACACTACAACCAAGTGCGATTCATCCCAGGCATGCAGGGATGTTTCACCATATGTACATCAATCACTGAAATCCACCATATCAGTAAAAACAAAGGTAAGAATAACATGAGCATTTCTATAGATGCAGAAAAAGCTTTTCATAAGGCACAACTTCCATTCATGAAAGAACCTTAAATAAAATTGGAATAGATAATCTTTACTTCAATATGATAAAGGTCATCTATGACAAACCAACAGACAGCATCATATTAAGTGGCCAAAAGCTGAAGGTCTTTATGTTAAAATAAGGCACAAGACAAGGATGCCCCTAATTACTGATCCTATTCAAAATACTACTGGAAATACTAGCCAGAGCAATGTGATAATAGAGAAAAATTAAAGGGGTAAAGATAAGAAAAGAGGAAGTTAAATTATTATTATTTGCAGATGATATGATACTCTACATAGAAGATCCTCAAAATTTCACTGGAAGTATCTAGGAGACTAGATACAAGAAATTCGGGGAAGTAGCTGGATACAAAGTCAATACTCAAAAGTAAATAGCATTCCTATATACTAAAAACAAAATCATTGAGAGGGAAGTAGGAGAAGCCACACCCTTCCCGCTACCCCCCCAAAAATGAAATACTTTGGAATTAATCTCACAAAAGATGTAAAAAATAATCTATATAAGGAAAATTATAATATCTTGAAAAAGAAATCAAAGAGAATCTCAGAAAATGGAAAGACATCATATGTTTATGCATAGGAAGACTAAATATTGTGAAAACAGCCTTTCTATCAAAACTGTTATACAGATTCACTGTGATACCAATGAACATAGTATCAACATACCTCATAGATCTAGAGAAATCACTCCTAAAATTAATCTGGAACCAGAAGAGAACTAGAATAGCAACGACAATTGTAAGCAGCAAAGCAAAGGCAGGAGGCATTACAATCCCTGAGTTGAACTTATACTACTAAGCAATCATGGTAAAATCAACATGTTATTGGAATAAAAACAGATATGAAGATCAATGGAATAAATTAGAAGATATGACCATAACTACAAACAAACTCAACCATCTTATCTTTGATAAAGGGGCCAAACATGTTCACTGGAAGAGCAACAGACTCTTTAATGAATGGTGCTTGAAAAAGTGGCTCACCATAGGCCCCAAACTAAAACTAGACCCATGCTTATCAAAATGTACTAAATTAAATGTAAGTGGATCACAGATATGAATAATATAACAGAAACACTAAATCTGTTGGAAGATAAATAGGTTACAATTCTTGAAGACATAGGAGTAGGTAGAGAATTCATGAAAAAGAATCAAACCACATGGTAAATACTTCCCAGAATCAATAAGTGGGATCACATCTTATTAAAAAGTGTGTGCATGTCAAAAGAAATCTCCAGCATAGTGGAAAAAAAACACAAACTGGGAAAAAATCTTAGAGAACCATCCCTCAGACAAAAGATTTCTTTCTAAAACATATAAAGAATTTAAAAAAATCAGACTCCTGATAATTCAAAGATCTAATCCAAAAATAGCATTTGAGATGGATACACAATTCTCAGATGAAGAAATACAAACGGCAAATAAATACAAGAAAAAATATTCATCATCATTATTCATTAGAGAAATGCAATTAAAACCACATTGAGATTCCATCTCACTCCAGAAAGAATGGCCAGGATCCAGAAAACTACCAACAACAAATGTTGGAGAGGCTGAGGGGAAAATGGAACTCTCCTGCACTGTTCATAGAAATTTAAACTTGTGAAACCATTATGGAGGTCTGTATGGAGATTTCTCTAAAAGCTGGAATAGGAAGTCCCACTTGACCCAGCTATTCCACTTCTAGGCATATCCCCAGAAGAACTGAAAGCATCATACTTCAGTGATATATGTACACCCATTTTTATAGCAGCACAATTTGTAATAGCCAGATTTTGGAAACAGCCTAAGTGTCTGCAAACTAAGGAATGGATAAAAATCTGTGGTATTTTAATTCAATGGAGTAATACTAAGCTATAAAGAATGATCACATTGAGATATTTGTAAATAAATGGTTGAAACTTGAGACCTTACTCATACATGAAATCACTCAAACTCACATGTATAAATACTGTATACTCTCCCTAGTGTAAGAACTGGTAAGAGTAAATTAAACTTTATGGTAATCATGATTCCCCATTACATTGCTTTGGAGACTTATAATGTTCCCATTCATTAGTTGGAATGGTATTATCCTGGGTTGTTTGATTTTATTATCTGTGATGGTATGAACAGCTACTTTTAAGAAAACAAGACATTATAATAGCCACTGATAATTTAATATCATCTTGCTTTGAAGTGCTACCATGCTTTTGTTCTTCTGTTTTCATTAGTTACATCATTTTATCGTATTGGATTTTATTATGTGTGATAGTATAAGCAAATCTTTTATGAATAATGAGATAGTATGGTAACAATTTTCCATATTCTGTTACTTGGTTTTGAATGCCCTGTAATAATTTTATTCTCTTTAATGGTTTTATTCTATTTTGTTACGTTTGATACTATTATATATGAAAGTATATTCAACTATTTCAAGGAAAGAAATTATGGTAGCTACTGATATATGGGGTTGTCTTGTGGTGTAATACTGTGTTGCTTAAATTGTTCTGTTCTGAAAAAATATAATTTGCAAGTCTCCCAAATCTTTTACTGATTTTGCTGATGTGAAAAAAATGCAGGATGCACAATTTGAGTTCCCAATATTCAATTATTACAAATCTATAGACCTATCTGAACTCATGGAAATTCAACTAGAGGCTCTCCCTATTCCATCTAGAATTGGCCTTGAACCTAAGTGGTTCTGCAACATGTTACTAGACTTCTACAAGCACAAGAGGGATACGTTTCTCAGAGCCTTCTTTCTCATTTTTGGTTTACATTTACACAGTGTGTAACAATGCCATGTCTCTATGGTCAGCAGACCCTCGTGTCTTTGCTTCAAACTACTGTTTCTGCGATCAATACTATATTAACATTGTCTCATTAACCTATTTGTGTTATCCAAACAACTCTAGGTAAAATGCAATTTTACTCTTCAATTGAACTTATGAGTTTCACACAGCCTTTTCTCATTTTCTTACAGCAACTTGCATTTTAATTTTTCCTTATTATCACCACTATGAGTTTCATACTCACTTGGTCTAAAAAATATCATGCATGTTGAGAAACTGTATTGACAAAAAAAAAAAAAAAAAAAAAAAAAAAAAAAAAAAAAAAAAAAACGTGTTACTCGGTCCTCAGCATCTCATGCCTCAGATTGACAACTTCTCTTCTGCTGAGCATGGTGACTAAGCATAAATGTGATGAGATAGGGCAAATGTCTATCAGTATTCAGTACAATTGAAAGGCCATGTCTGGGAGTGACAGAAAGTGCCAAGGTTTGAATGAGACTGCAGTGATGTGCACTTATGACTGATGTAATTATATGCAAAAATGTTGGAGCAATTGAAGCTGAATACACATGCAAGCCTGTGGCATGGCCTGGGCATGATTGAATTGAAAATGAGGAGACATCACAGGGGGAAATTTAGGGTAAAATAGTTTTCCTAAATTAGCGTCATTTGTTGCTCTGAGGGATCATTGAACCCCTCCCAAGATCCTGCTCAGGTTTCCTCCATTGTCCACTAAACTTCTTTCTGGTTCTGATTAAATACTTGCTACCCAGCATCATTCACCCAGATGGCTAGCAGGCTTCTGAACTCTGCCAACAATTTTAATTCTCCTGCAGCCCTAAAGATTGTGTTACTTGTTTCATTGTTTTGGTCTTTTGCCATGCATCTGTTTGAGGAGCTGGGGATCCAGTAATGGAACCCAAAATCTTGGTACCTGAACAGGGACTCTAGAGTGGAGATGTCTGATGTAGAGTGTAATTTACTTTTGCTGAGTTTCTGGGGTGGAATACAGCCCCCAGAGCATGTCTATTTCACTTTCTTTGTAAAATCCTTTCATTTTTTTTTGAAAAAAATACCTTCACCCATTAAATCATGCAGAATTTTGTGTCTGAAGTGCAACAGAAACATAATGCAAAACTGCATTTCCTTACGAAGGTGGGCCATGTTACATCCTTGGATAGTTTGGTGCACTTCTTGTGGGAAATCCATGATCATTCTCCTTGTTATTCTGAGGTCGGTGTGGTCATTGTGTCAGATTGGGAAAACATATGTAAACTGCTGTATTGAGGAGCTTTGAGCTCTGATCTCTGTCTTGAACATTTGATTTCTTTGCTAGGATGCTGTGACATTCGGCAGGCAGGCACATGTAACAACCCACGGTTGCTTAAAGGTTTTCCTGGATGCCTCACTTGTGCTGCTTCCTCACTTCCTCTTGCTGCTGCCTCCAAAATATGCAAACCCTGTAAAACCTCTGGGCAGCAAGTTTTCTTCTGTTTTATTTCTTCTGTTTTTATCTAAGTTAACTTCTGTTTTTTATCTCTCCTGTGGCAATGGACTCACGCTTAGTATCTTTTTTTTTACATGTACAATTTCTTTGCTTTCACAATGCTTCACTTTTTCCTTTGCATAAATGTAGTCTTTAAGCCTTACCTGGCTTTTTACAAGATAATGCTATTTCTGATCAAGGATTGCATATACTCTACAGCCCCCCACTCCTCTGGCCTTTTTGAGGCAAGTTCTCTCTATGCAGTTCAGTCTGGCCTTGGGTTTACTCTGTAGTCTACCCTCTTTTTGATAACACTAAGCAAAGCCATGTCTTTTTTCACCAATACGCTTGTTCCTTGCATAAATTGTTTGACATTCCACCTTCCAAAGCTAAAGCTTTTATTTCCACTGGTTTCCATTGTGCTGCCATACCTCACCCTTTTCCCTGTGATGCTGTCAACTCTCATTGCCTCTGCTGCAATGAACTTTGCTAAACATGCCACACACTGTTTCTTGATTTTCTTTTCCTTTTTTCATGTTTCTGTTGACACATTTTCTGTTTTTTTTTTGTGTGTGCTTCACCACTGCATGGTGAATCTGTCCAACATGTAATTCAATATCTCCTTGCTACATTTGCAGTCATGGGTGCATCTTCCTTCCTTAAACCTGAAAATGGTCCAGCCTGTACCTCACAGGCTTTTGCTTCCTTTTGTTTCACATGGAATGTTTCTCATGTAATTTTATCGCCTATAATGACACTGGCCAAACAATCATTGATCAAGCTCATTATACCCTCAAATCTCTTCACTTGAAACAATTAAAGGAGAATAGTACACTTCCTGTGCAGTTTCTTACTATTCTGTCCAAGGTGCTATTTACTGTAAGTCACTTACATTTCCCAACAAGGCTATCATATTACCTGATTCAAATATGTTTTTACCAGGCTATATCTCTGACAAAGCCTTTTGTATTATACAAAACACCTCCAGACTCAAGTGGGCAGGGGCTGGTGCCCATGCTGATCTGGGGAAGAGGGGATATTTCTATGTTATTGCCAAGGCCTTGTATGGATTCCTGCTCATTGTGATTGCCCTGCATGGAATGAGTTGTCACCACAGGCTACACAACCTAGTTCCACCATTTCACCTCTCCCTGAATCAAGCCTTGGATACTTTTTATACAGGACCTCAGCTAGTTGGTCTATAAAAAATTGAATTAGTTGATTTATAGTTGTAGACTCTAACTTTGTAGGAAGGTTTTGTTATTGGGCTTAAGGATATGCTCAAGTGCACTCTGATTTTATAAGATGTTTGTCCGTCTGTCCATGTATCAGTTGTGTGTTTTTTAGTCTGTTTGTAAGCAGTTGTTGGGAGTTCCTGAGCTGGTGATTGTTCAAACTTGTAAAGCAGAAAGTAAAAATGCCCATACAGGAGTGATCAAGTGGCCCAGAACATCTGGGTAAGACCCCGAGTGCTTGAGATGTACACGTGTTCCAGCACTGGGAGCACGGGGCATAAGAGATGAGCTAGTTTAACAAAGGAGTATTGAACAAGTACACAAATGGCCTCTGAGGAACTTAAATTGTTCTCAAAAACCTCCACAAGCTCTGTGCTTATTTCTGTGTTTGTTTGAATCAGCACAGATTGTCTGTGTAGGTTTATCCACTTGTCCACTCTGTGAACAACTGTTCCTTTCATTTGGAGCTCAGTAATCTTTCTCTTTTTTCCATATCTGGATCACATAATCAAAGATTTGTTTCTTTACTGATTTATGAAGTATGCTTGTACCTTGTTGCCAGCTATTCCAAATGTCACAAAGACTGGGTATATGAATGGAATATGTTGTTATTTATCATTGACTTGATAGTCTTATTATTTAGAAATGATATTATTAAGATGAATAAACAAAGTCCCTTATGACTGAGATTTCTTAACAGGGTTCTAATTGATAAATCAGAAAGTGGCTGCCTGGTAATGTTTTTAACCAGTTCTTGTTTATTGATCAGAGACCTCAATGATCTCCATAGCTTTATAGGAGACACTTTAACTAAAGTCATGAAATGTACTCCTCAATGTTCACACTGGCCAATATCAAAAGATTTAATGCATTTTTTCATTGAAGATGCCTGTGAAAAGTTGCTTCATTGAAAGCAACTTTGAAAGTTGTTTCATTGAAGATGCCTGTGACAGTTGATTGTCATCAAATTCATGATATATTAGATATATCCATATTTCTGGAGGCATAGGCCTCTAAGATTGTAAAATGGGGTTTACTCATGGTAGCAGACTTTTGATTCATGTTCATACTTCTGCTAATAACAAAGACTTGTGAGATTCATATTCCACTAAAAGTCAAATAATTGGTCAATAATACATAAGAAACTTCTTGAGTATTAGATGAGGGTGATTGACTAAAATGGATATTTTATATCAAAAGAGAAATTCAGATTATTGCAAGGAGGTCATAATACAATTATATGTATGGTTCTGATTTCTGATTTCCTATGTAAAATATGTCACTGGTAACACTGTAGGTATTCAAATGTTAAAATATCCATGGATAGTAGAAAATACATTTCATTTAATGTTCAAAGTGTTTCATGTTTAGATAAAACAGTAATGATAACCTTACTGCCTCTACTGTACTGTATTGTTATCAATCTTTTCTTTTGGATGTCCAACAGCTAAGATATAGATACCAAAAATGAGAGATACAGATGGGATAATGGATATCCAATATTTTGGCCCCAGCACTTCAAGTTTTGAGGAGGTCCAGGATGTAAAAGAAATTCTGCTTTCATCATCAAAAGATATTCAGTGAGTACCTGGTATTCTGATCAGGAAGATGATGAGACCAAAGAAGAAAGTGAACTTTGATGCAAGGTGTGCCTACTGAGAATCAAGATTCACCAGAGAAATCTCCTAAGCTTTCACAGAAATCAACGTGGTCAAGCAATGGCCATGACTCTTCCAGGTGGCTGACACTGACAGAAGAGATATGAGGAGCTATGCATGGTTATAAGATTGTTCTTGAGCAGACCTAACTGGCCTCAGGAAGTACTGAATCAATTGTCCTTAGTGCAGTCCTTATGTTAGCTTGGTCTTGAACATTCTGCAGAAAAGTCTGGCCTCCGTAGGTACAGTGCAATGTAAAATATTGTCTGTGGATGAATCTTGGATCACTAACATCCTCTGACAATTGCTATCTATGCTGGCAACTGACTATCATTATGAATGGATGGATTGTGCAGTGGTGGGAACTCTAACACAGCTTCTCCCTCTTCAGATGGTCACCCATCTGTGTATCAACCCAACAAAAAGGAAGCATATGTTGGAGCGATTGGAGATGAATACTCATGCAGGGCTTAGATGTGGCCCAGGCATGAGTGAAATGAGAATGAAGAGATGCATCAAAGGGCAAGATAGGCCACAGCTGAGGCCACCTAAACACTTTCTGTGGGATAGTTCTCTTCAGTTGGCATCATCTGTTGCTCTGAGGGGGTCTTGGACCTCTCCCAAGATCCTTATCAGGTTTCCTCCATTGTCCACTAAACTCCTGCCAGCATGAGTTGGCCAGCTGGCTAGCAGAGTGCTGAGCTCTGCCAAGGACTTCTCTCCTCCTGCAGCCCTGAAGACCATGCTGTGTTTCTCATTTCTTAGAGCCTTTTTGCTACCCCTTTTTGGTGTCTTCGTGTCTAAGAAAACACCCCAACATGAAACATAAAATGTATCTGTTTTAAAGACTCAGCACTGAAATCTGGTATTGTTGGATAATGACAGGACCAAGTATCAAACTTGTTTAAGACAATTCAAGCATACAGAAGCTGTTCTTTTCCACTGTATTATTTTGGTTCCCCAATCCTCTTACATGACAAATCCTCTTACATGACACAATTTTCCTCAAGACATTTCCACTCCAATCAATGACCTACATATGAATTATTTTCTGTAGGACACACACATAGATATGCAGGTTTTATGATATGTCTCCGCCCAGTCTTTCTGATGAAAAAATTAACAATCCATAGCCATCTCAGGCCAGAGAGGAGAAATAGAAACCGAATTTGCCCTTCCTATGAGCTGGTGGAAGTCATAAGGGGAGTGGTAGGGAAAACTAGCCAATATGCCCATGTTGTGGTTCTGTGGAAGCTATTCCATTTCTCAGAAGAAAAGCAAGAATGTAACTTACACTTCCTGTGAGCTAACCACTGTATTGGTTGGGAGAGGAGCACCACAATCACCTCCTGCCACCACCAACCATCTGACTGGTTTAGAGGACATGCTGAGTTGATACCAATGGAGGCATAAAAACAACTTAATCCTTGTATTACTTGACTGACTTTGCAGCCTAAGGCTAGTATTCTTAAGCATGTATTTAAATTGTGAAATAATGGTAAAAGAAGTTGCAATAACTTCATAAGTATATGGAACCTAACACTCTCCTAAACAACCAATGGGTAACAGATGAAATAAAGGCAGAAACTTTAAAATACCTACAACCTAAGAAGACTATAGATGCAAAATGTTGTACCTTATGGGATTCAATGAAAGCAGTCCAAATAGAGAAATTTATAGTAGTCAAATCTCACATCAGGAAATAGAAAGAACCCAAACAAATAAAGAAATGTTGCATCTCAATCTTCCAGAAGAAGAATGGCAAGGGAAACACAAATCCCATGCAAGGGAGGAAATTATAAGATCTGACAAGAAATTCATGCAATGCAGAACAAGAAAAAATTCAAAGAATTAATGAATCAAAGAGTTGGTTCACTGGAAGAATAAACAAAATTGATAAACACTTGGACAACCATATCACAAAAAGAAAAAAATAAATACTGAAAACCATGCATTGAGGAATCAGAAGAATAAAATAACTACAGATCCTGTAAAATTTAGAATATCATCAATATCTGCTTGAATAGCTGATACTTTCATAGGTTAGAAAATATAGAAATGCACCGATTCCTAGATACATATGAAATGCCAAATCTGATCCAAGAAGATATAAAAATTCTGGAAAATACAGTATCAGTTAATGAGAATAAAGATCTAATAAAAATTTATCAGCTGCTGGGCATGGTGGTGCATTCCTGTAATCCCAGAACTTGGGAGGCTGAGGTACAATGATTGTTATGAGTCTGAGACTAAACAAGGCTACAAAGTGAGCTCAAGGCCAGCTTAAACTGAATAATGAGAGCCTGTGTCATGAGCACATTAAAAAAATAAAAAAACAATGACAACAGAAAAGCAAATGACCAACATAAAAAAGTCTAGATCCTGGTGGATTTACTACTGGATTCTACAATAAATGTAGAAAAAAAATTTAAGGCCACTGCTGTTTAAAGATATTGAAAGAGAAGCTGTTCTCCCTAACTCATTCCTGGAGGCAAGTATTACCCTGATAATAACACCAGAGGAAGACCAAACCAAAAGAAGAAAACTATAGGACAGTTTTCCTAATGAACATAGATGCAAAAATCATTAACAAGATACTAGCAAAGTGAATGTAGCAAACCATCAAGAAGACTTTAAAACCTGACCAACTTGGATTCAGGCCAGGAAGGTAGGGATGTTTCAGTACATGAAATCAACAAATTTAAATGTCATATCAACACAGACAAAAACAAAAGTCACATGGTGATCATCTCAATAAAAACACAATAAGCTTTTGATAAAGTCAAGCACTGATTTGTGATAAAAACCCTAGAGTAAATAACAACAGATGACCTTTACGTGAAGCTGATAAAATAAAATAATGACGGGGCTGAAGATTTAGCTCAACGGCATAAGCACCTGCCTTGCAATTGTGTGGTGGTGAGTACAATTACCAGTACCCATGAAAAAGAAAAAGATAAAAAAAAAAAATCAGACAATGACAAAGAAAATCCAGCACCATACTAAATGGAGAATAACTAAAAACTTTCATTCTACAGTTATTAAAAAGGACACGAATGACTATTATGACCACTCTTGTTCAATATAGCTTTGGAAACACTAGACAGAACAATTAGACAAAAGAGAGAAATAAGAATAAGTATATAATAGAAAATAGTTAAACTATCATTATTCACAAATGATATGATATTCTAAATAGAAGATGCTGAAAACTCCACCAAAACAGTCCTAGAATTAATAACCAAATTCAATAATGTTGCTGGAGACAAAGTTGACAATCAAAAATCAATAGAATTCCTGTACACAATCAACAAACTCACCAAGAGAGGAGTTACAGAAACCACACCATTTTAAATAGCCCCCAAGTAAATGAAATACTTGGAAAGATCCTAACAAAGAAAGTCCAGGATTTACATATTGAAAATTATAATACTTTGGAAATGATATTGAAGAGATTATTAGAAAATAGAAAAATATCCCCTGCCCATTCTGACCATTGTCTTTTCACTCTGTTAGTGATTTCTTTTGATGTACAAATATTTTTTAATAAAATGGGGTCCCAGTGGTTGATTCTTTAAAATGTGTATTTGGTTCCCAAAGCCTCATTAGTGTTTCTATTTTAATATTTAGATCTTTGATCTAGTTTCACATATTTATTTCATAGTGATAGACATTTCTCCAGTTTAAGTCTTCAGTATTAGAAAGTCATTTTCTTCAGCACCATTTATTGAAGAGTCTGTCTCTCTTCCACTGAACATATTTGGTTCCTTTGTCAAAGACAAGGTAGCATATTCTCTTTGTAGTTCTATTTGAATTTTCTAGACTTTTTGGATCATTCTGAGGTCTGTTTTTCTGCCAGAACAATGCTGATTTTCTGATAGTAGCTTTCTAGGATTATAGCAAGTCAGGAACTATGATGCTTCTTGAATTGCCTTTGTTGCCCAGCAATGTCTTTGGTGATCTAGAGCATTTCTGTTTCCAAATGAATTTTAGAAATGTTTTCTCTACATTTGTGAGCTATCCTAATGGTATTTTGTTGGGCAATGCATTACATCTATATGACAGTTTGCAATAAGATTTTTTGAGTTATCTCCATATCCTTGAAGGTAGTTTTACTGGTATCTTATACCCACCAGATGAAACCTAAAGTGTCTGATCCTCAGAGTTTCAAACTATTGAGTTCTTCTTCCCAAGGATATACACAATAATATGATATTTTTTCTGTATGTTTGAGACAGGATTTCCCTATGCAGTTCAGGCTGACTGTGGACTCACTTCTTAGTCCTATAAATTCAAACTGACTGTCCTACTTCAGGCTCTTAAGTCCTGGGATTACAGGTGTCCACCTAACGCTTGAAAGGATTAATGCTTTTATTTGAAACATGAAGAAAAATTCATGAGATACACATGTATTCATTAACTTCCATTCTCTTAAAGGAAAAATGTCTAATTTAACACATAACCTCATTGGAGTGTAGGGAATCACAAGATGAGTTTCTATCTCTTATGGGCTGGTGATGCCAGTCTAGACTACTGCAGAAACAGGGGATGTCACAGGTAGGAATGTGAATCAAATGTGAGCATTAGTATTAAGAACTGAGAGAGTCTTGTATTTAAGGATGATGAGGAAAAGACCAGTGGAAAGCAATGAGAGACCTGGTGAGCTTAGCTTGTCCTGACTATAGATCACATTTTATTATAATGATGAACATCACAAATTATGAAATATTCAAACATTATGTGCTTTTTGCTCTAGAAAATATTAAGGGTTGGCACTGTAGCTAAGCTGTATTGTAGCTTGGCATAACAGACGCCATCTTCCACCATGCATTTATCTAGTGCCCTGTATTTGACCCAGGAAAATTAAAAAGCACTCAGGGTATAAGTTCCATGAGAAAAGCAAAAGGAGCTGTACCCAAAGAAAAAAAGTAACTTGCTAAATAAAGAAGCAGGATACAGGTGTCAAATAAAAATTCATTTAAGATTCTAGCTAAATTGTTTCCAAACAGGATGTCTTTTGTGATTCTCTCTTTTAAAAATGCTTACCATTCCAGTTCAGGGCCACTTGTTTTGATTCTGAAATTGGAAAGGGGTCTTTATACAAGTGGTTCTGATCTCAGCTATTTAAATTCCAAATTTGTTCTTTGGATGCTTGAATTCCTATACTGTTGTTCACAAACTCACCTCAAGATGCAGAAAGATTTACTGACACAAGCAAACATCTGGATTAAATGTCAGTGCCCCTGAAATGAAAGAATAATATTGAAAAAGAGGGAAGAAAATGACAAACACCATGTGTTATGATGCCCACCTCTTTTGCACAGCATTAAAGAGGGTGAAATAGGAGGATGGCCATGTATTCAAGGACAATCTAATCTACACAGTGAGAGTGAAAGGCCAGCCAGAACTACAAAGTAGGACTACATCTTAGAAACAAAAAATAATAAGGAAAAATGTAGAAAACCAAGGGAGAGAGACTATTACAGGAAAACAAAATCAATAAAGTTGAAATAAAGCTGACCTAAATTGGCAATTATGGAATGATACTGCCGAGGAAAGCTGGCCATGTAGTGGCATCTGGGCAGCAGTGACAAATACAGAGCTAGAAATGGTGCCTATAGTGCTACAGCACAACAGTGACCTCCTTCCACCAATAAATCTGCAATTTGCTAGAATGGAGAGGTCCAAAAGCTCATGGAAATCCTTAAACTCAGAGGGAAGAAGTAGGTTCACACAATTGCTTTGGAACATAGCCTTTAGCACATATTTCATATTCAAATTGAAATAGGACAAATATAATCCTGCCATGTTTGGGGTGAAATGCACCAATTTGGTTGGCTCACAACAATGAGGAATGAAGGCACAAAACAAAAGATGTTCAAAATTTTTCTGGGAAAAATATAGAAGTATAGTCCTGGATTTTCAGGAATGTTTTCAGTGTTTAAATCACAGACCTATTGTCAGGGGTCATTTATACAGGAAAGTCACAATGTGGGTACAGTGTGGGGCTCAAACTACAATTACCCTATAAGCTTGTAGTGGCTTAATGAATATTATTCAAACTTGGAAGAAGTCACCCAGAAAAAGCATGTTAAAAGAGCCAAGGGATTTTGTGGGAACAATAGTCCAGTTGTTCTGGTCATTGAGTATGGTAACTGATTCCTCTCTGGACTGCCTGGAGGAGGTGGTGGTAACTGTAGTACATTTCAAGCTATTGTTTTTCTCTTCAGGAGGCATGTAGACATGGTCACTACATCTTCACTTTCTGGCTTTCTTGAGTTTTGCCTCTAGCAGGGATTGTTGTGTTTAGGTTTTTACACTGACCTCCTTTGAGGTTCCATTTCCTCTCTGATTGTATATCAATTCCTCTCTACTTTGGCCTCCTCTAGGAAAATAACAATACTATTTCAATGGATAAAGTAATGTTTATACATTTAATAAAATATTATTTAATGGGGGCCTGGGATTTAGCTCAGCAGGCAGAAATACCTGCCTGGGAAGTACTAGGTTATGAGTTTGATCCACGCTACCTAAAAAAAATGTGTTTTAAAATGCAATGAAAGAAAATAATTTTTTTGTGAACATGTAGATTAACAAGATTTTTAATTAAATATGTCAATGGCAAATTAAACAATGTTAATAGTCATATTTAGAATCTAAAGATGTTGTGCTGGGTATTGAGCTAAGTGGTCAAAGCACCTGCCTGGCAAGCACAAGATCAGGAGTGCAATCCCTTGTACCAAAGAAAAATCTACAGTTGTCAAACATGTAATGCTATAAGCACAACTATGAAAATTGATAATTGTTCATTAAAAAGCTCAATGTTTCTTTTGTCATCTATGAAGTACCTACAAATAACATGGTAAATACAGTGAGTAATAAACTGTGCACCATATCATTGCTATTGGCTGAGCGCTGCTTTTATTTTTTCCCCACATTGTTGAAAGATGAAAATGATTGGTGATGATACAGAAATTGTGATAATATTTTTTTTCAATTTTATGGGACATTTCACTACATCCATTAAGTACATTTTATTTGCTACAATTATGCTAAGTGAAATAAATAAATAATTCTTAATGTTACAGGCATCTGTGTTAGTTAGAAATATAGGCAGTCAGATAGTGATATAATGGAATGAAACTCTTGACCTACTGTGTCTGGTAGGAGTTTGTGTTCTATAAAATAGAAGAATGAATTTTAGAAACAATGGAGGTGAAGAGCACAATATAACTACTGAGAGAAAAAAGTGTAAGATTTTTGCTTTAGATAGCATATTACAGCAGTGGGAAGCAGGCCAGGGGACATTTACCCTGAGCTCACTTACCCCTCCCTTAGGCAACTTATCTGTGGCATGAAAAGAGCCCCAATTAGCTACTGGCACATCAGCAATGCCACCTTTATGCACCACCTGAGTCAAACCGTAAATATAATCCCCCTCACCATGTATCCAGCAGAAAAAGGCAGATGTCTAGTCGTCATTCGGTACTCTCCACCTTCTTAGAATAAAGGCCAGTTTTAATTTATATTCTCTCCTTTACCACAGTGAAAACACTATCAGAAAGCTTCTGTCTGAGAGGAGGGGTCATAAGTGGGTTGTCAAGGACTCTGTATCTTCTAGGGACTTTATAGAATAAAATCAGGGGGTGAGATGGGTTTAAGGTGGGGAAAATTAGGAACTCACAAGGCAGGTGTGCAAAACTTTGGACAGACCTATGTTTAGCCAATATAATTAATAGTTCAGGTAAAATCATTTACACTGCAGACAAATGGGGAAGTGAGGTCATAGAAAGCAGGCATTTTCAGAGCAGTAACTCTCTTCTATGGGACTGGGAGGGTGACTCCTGACTTCAGCAGGGTGACAGGGAACTATTTAGAAAATCAATTCTTAGGATGTGAATGCATTTGCTTGGTATTTTCTCTTGAGGCCTGTCCCATAACAGGAGGTATCTGTCTCCCAATAGCTGCAAGGTATGTGGGCTTCTGAGCTGCACATATCTAGGACCTGATTCTGTCTCCCTGGCTCTATATTTCTAACTAACTCAGCTGCCTATAACATCAGGGCTTGCCCCTCAAAGAAGCCAGAAAATAAGTTCAGATTGGTTGCAGGATTGGAAGAGACCATCACCTCCTGCTGTGGGCCAAATCTCAAAGCAAAAGGTAAATTAAATACAACCAAGTGCTAAGGACCAACAGTCCAAATAGTTCTCTGATCACCCTGAGGAACAAAAGAGTCACCATCCCAACCCTC
Source organism: Cavia porcellus (assembly GCF_034190915.1). Classification (NCBI taxonomy): domain Eukaryota; kingdom Metazoa; phylum Chordata; class Mammalia; order Rodentia; family Caviidae; genus Cavia; species Cavia porcellus. Next base: position 10,908,136 of record NW_026947515.1, read on the forward strand.
TACAAGAAGATTCTCTGCTCTGAAATCTGCCCACTTATTATGACTTGCTCTCCCATTTGTTCCCAATTTAATCAATTTTACCAGAGCAATTAACCTTATTGGTTGACCACATTTCTACTCTGCCTTATGCTTAACTTTCAGATTCCTATTTTCCCCTCCACTGGACCCATCTAACCTCATGATTTCACTCTATACAAGTTCCTTAAAAAGACAGTCTTTGGCAACACACTGAGACCCTTCCTGTCTCTCAGACAGAAGCTTTCCTTCTCCCAATAAATATATTCCACTCTTAAACTCCATCATTCCTAAAATTCATTCTTCAATTTTAGAGAACACAAACTCATACCAGATATATATTAGGTAAGGAGTTTCATTCCCCTATACCATTAACATGAGCCAAATTAACATGACTATACTTTTATAGTGTCTGAAATTTTTTTCTTTTCCTGCAGTTTCAAGTGATTAATATAACTCACAATGATTATAATCCTGGCAATATCTTAAATTGTATACAACAATCATTATAAATGTAAAGTAATTGCTTTGATTGTTTTATTTAGCAAGACCTAGACTTTGCCATGGTCCTAGGTTATATCTTATAAAAGAGAAGGTTCATCTATAATTGTTCAGAAATATTTCTACATTATTGCCTGCTTGAACAATTTTTAATTAGATAAACTGTATTTTCAGTTTCTAGAAGGCTTCTATTATATTATTGAAAGCTGTCTGTAGGCATCTAGTACCTTGGCTATAATTTGAGGCATAATTCTGTTTTGAAACTTGTATAAAGATTTATTTTTATCTTAGGAGTAAACTCACTGCATTGACACTGATAGAGTGAAGCAAAAGCGCACTGCATTAATTTCCATTGGACACTCGTGGCATAGAGCATGTCAATTACTGAGAAGGTAAAATAGCTTCATATATAGACAAGAATCAGTACTATTAGGATTTCATGGCCCAATAGAGAAGCAGAATGATAGGATTATTTCCAAAAGATGAAAAATATTTCCAAAAGATGAGAAGTATAAAACAAAAAGAAGCCTTTATTCTGAGAACAAGGATAGAGATGACTGGCACCCCCCCCCACCGCTGGAGTCCAGTCATCTCTATGGCAGACACGTGGGGTGAGGGTATGTAAGTAGCCTCAGTCTGGGGTGGAACCTAAGGAGGACTTTAGGGATGCACAGGTAACCCACTGGTCTTAGGTTTGGCGCCATAGGTAAATTACCAGGGCTGAAAGGTGGCATCATAGGTAAATTCCTAGGGGCGGGGGAGATAGGGGCTTCTTGCTTTCTGTTGAGGCTTTCCTGGCTACTGAGACCTGTCTGGGCCAAAAACCTTTCACAGAATATAAGAAAAAGTGGCAGTGTCCTTTCTATTTAAAGAATGTGGAGAGGAACATACAGCCACCAAGGGTTTTCCGTTTTTTTCTGACAGATTATGGGATTATAGGGTATATATGAAATTTGGTAGTGCTGGCACTGACATTGACATCATGTAAGGAGCTGATTGGAATTTTCTTTTGGCCCCTGGGAAAGGAATGAGGAAGTTGTATTCAGGGAAAAACGAGGAAGTAGCCATATGGGTAAGCATCCCTGATTTGACACTTCACCCTGATGAACTACCACCATGATTTCCTGTAATTTATTCTAGAGCAAAACTCTTTAAAGTACATCCTTCAGTTTAAATTAAGAAATGAAAATAAAGAATTTTTGCTATGTGTCTTCTTCTATGGTTAGTGGTAAACAATTCACAAGGAAAGTTTCTAAACATTTCCTTAATGCATTGTAGATAGCATAAACAAAACTACAGATCAGTTCACTTTCAGAAAACAGAAGCAGCACTAAAAGTCAGGGATAAAGCCCTTCAATGCAAATGTCCCTTAAGAGGTGAGATCAACATTTAAGAATACAAGCATCTACTTAATTCTCTGACTTCAAGAAAAAGAAAAATTTACACTGTTATTGCTATAGGGTGATGAAACTCCAGGTCTACTATGTCTGGGATGAGTTTGTGTTGTCTGAAGTAAAAAAATGAATTTTAGAAAAAAGAGAAGTCAAGATAATATAATTATTGGGAGAAAGAAAGCTGTGTGAGAGAAAGCAAATGCGTCCTAACTGGGTTGGCAAAGACTGTCTTTTCCAAGGACTTTTAGAGTAAAATCATGTGGTGAAATTGGTGGAAGGTGGGGAAAACTGGGAACTCACAATGCAGATGGGCATAAGATGGGACAGAGCTATGGTAGCCAATAAGATAAATAGTTCAGGTAAAGTTGATTAAATTGTGAACAAAGGGGGAATGGAGTCACATAGAAAGCAGACATTCTTAATCAGCAGTGAATCTTCCCTTAGGGGTTTGGGAGGGTAACTCCTTAGTTCATCAGAATGATAGGAACTATTTAGAATGTCAGTCTTTAGGATAAGGATAAATTTCTTTGAATGGTGACTCCTGACTTCCTCAGAGGGCTAGGAAACTATTTAGAATATCAGTCCTTAGGATATGGATGAGTTTGTTGATCTTCTGTCTTGAGGCTTAGCCCATAGCAGGATTTGCCCATCTTCTCCATAGTTGCAAGGTATCTGGGTTTCTGGATGGGCTGCTAGGAGGACCTAGCCCTGTCTCATTGCTAATCATAATTAACTAATTCAGCTCCACATGTTAGTATTTTTAGGAAAATTGAATACAGATGTCTTGTGCTCTGGGTGAGTGATCTGGGGATGACAATGTGCAATGTATATACCAGTGTTGCCCCCTGATTCACATGTCTTGAAATTTAGTTTTAGATTATTTTTTCTTTTTATCCTTGAAATGAAAATTTGGAAATGAAAAGCCTGAGGTAAGGCACTTTGGTACACATATTCCTCTGTGTAGCTGAGATCAACACTGGTGAAGACAACCAGCTTCAGAAGTCTCTGACTACTGTCTATCATTTGGGATCCTCTCTTGCAGGAAGGAGTTCCATTCCCTGTTTATTTTTGACTTAGAAGGAGGGCAGTAGAGCAGCAGTCAATCAGTGATGAAGAGGCGGGCTATATGAAATGTCCAATCAGGCGAGCTGTGGGAGGAGGTCTCTTGGGTCTCTTCCAGTGTATAGAAATTGTGTACCTGTTTGGAATACAAAACTGGGAGCAGAATGTTGCTGGATCTCATTTACTGGTTTCGATGTCCGGTGGCCTGATTAGCAAAGAACCTGGGAGACCCTCTAAGCCACAGAATGGTGAGGCTTTGATGGGAGCCCAGAAATAGGGTGGAATTGGGAGAAGACAGTTACAAGTGGTGAGAAGTAGTTCTGGTGTGTGTAGACTCAGGTATTTAGTTAGCTTCAGCTCCAGAGGTCTTCTAGCATTGGTCTTGGGTCGTCCACTTTCCCTTTTTTCTTCTGCTGGGAGCAAGGATGATTCTGTGTCCCCAGAGCCCTGAATTAACTCTGATAGCAACAGACTGGAGTATCATCTTTGAAATTTTCTACTGCCCTGACAACTTCACCATACAGAGCAGAGGAAGGAGCTTGGGAAGCCCCTGACTCTGATGCATTTTGTAGCTGGAGCATCAGTACTGAGCTTGGTCTCTGCTCTCATTCAGGGATCAGCAACCTTGATGTTCTAAAGTTTATAAATGTTTGTAATGCAGGGCCTCATATCCACAATGGCACTTCTTAAACTTGTAATTTTTTGTATTTATAGGGATTGCCTAAATTTATGATATGTTCTTGCATTTCCAACCCCATGACAGGTGTTGGCAAAGATTATGAAAATTCAGAGATGTGCAGTGATGTGCTTCAGTGGAGGAAGGCTTTCCAAACACCTGGTGAACTCCTGTGTATGATAAATAACAGTGAAAATAATTTTTCAACATAATTTATGTGACACGTGCTCATAGACTATATTTGTGAGAACAGCCATAGAAGTTTCAATTTTGAGAAAAATGAAGCAGATATAAAAGTGTTCTCAAGGGCCGGGTAAAGTGTGCTTGCTAAGGACAAATTCCAGAAAGGCCTGCCTGTTAAATTCTCACTGGAAAATGCCTAAATGTAGGAACATGCCTAAGTTGCATGAACATATACATGTGATATCCTTCTGAATGGAAAGGAATATGGGTGTCATCTCTGAATTAAGAGCTGCTTTAATAGTGTGGTTGATCATATACATTGTTTAAATATTGAAATGCTCTGTAATGGACTTTACTAATTCATGTAAAGAGATTCCCTAAATTGAAATTGTGCAGGGATATCAATAGTTAAGGCATGATGGGTTTTCTGCTTAGGATGGACCAGAGGAACATGGAAAGGATGTGGAAGTGACAGCAGGACACAGTGTGCAAATAGCAGGACATACAACAGAGAGGGTCTTCACTGAGTCAGGTAGTACTTAGGGTAAGCATGAAGTTAAAGTTGAATTATGATATCTTCCTTAAGGTGAATAACACCAGCTCTGGTAACAATCAGTATTCCACATCTCTGTCACCCCATGAATTCTGTGTTATTCACTTGAAATCTAGTTTTGATTATCTCGAATTATGACTCAGTATCATGAAGGTGAAATTTGAATTTTTTTTGTACCAAGTATTGAACTCATGTTCTCAAGCTTGCAAGTTAGGTTTTCAAGCTGCTAGCTAAATACCCAGTTCTGAAAGTGTTTTCTGTATATTATGGATAATATCAACCTTGTTCCTCAGAAAATGTTGAATATTGTGGAAAGTTTCTTAATTGTATGGCTATAACTTTTTAAAGCAAACCAAAGATGTCTTATGCAGTCACTTTCCAAGTTTCACATTGTCTGTGGGGTGTCTCCATCAGGGTTTCTCTATTTTAGGCAGCTCTGTAACTTAGGCTAGCCCCAAACTCAAGACAGTTCTCCTGCATCAGCCTCCCAAGATATATTTCTTATATCTGAGTGGAAAGTGATCACTTGTTGACACTGAGGTATAATTTGAAGCTTGCACCTGCTTTCATTGTTTATACGATTTTACATACAGCAGTTTTCCATGAACATTTGTGTTATAATTTATGTACCATATTTGATGTTATTTATGCTTTGTTCTATGAAACCAAATTCAAATATCAAAATGCTGCTTAAGTATATCAAGAACAAAGGACTCAGTGGCCTAATTGAGATTTGAAGAGATATAATTGGTAGTCCATCAAAGTGATGGATGAGATACTTGTCTGCCTCTGTGCTTTATGGATGCTGGTCCTGCAGGCTCTCACTATGAGCTCTGCATTAGAGACAATGCACAGCAACTCTTGCAGTGACTCAGCATAAGAATCAGTGCTCCTATTTGGCTGTTACAGTAGTGGTGAGTTGCTACATAGCATGAAATCGCTGTCTCAAAAAATGTATATACAAAAATTAATCCCCAAGATATGGGAATAAGATTTGAAGAAATCAGTCTCCATTCAGCTGTTTTCTTTGGTTTTATTTGTTTAGTTTAGCTTTGTTTTATTGAGGCAGGTTTTCTCTATGTATATCAGCTAGATTTGAACCCCTTATGGAGTGCAGAGTTGCCCTAACCACAAAGCAGCACTCCTGCCTCAGTTTCTCGAGTGCTGGGATTATAGATATGTGTGTTTTTACCCTAGAAAATATTGAGGCGTGTAACTTAGCTGTGTTGTAGCTTGGCATAGTAGATGGCATCTTGAGCTTTGCATTTAACTAGTGCCCTGTACTTCACCCAGAAAAATGGAAAATCACTCAGGGTAGAAGTCCAAGGAGTAAAGCAAAATGAGCTATAAACAAAGAAAAAAATTAACCTGCTCAACAAAAGAAGCAGAATAAATTTGTCATCCAAAAATTATTATAAGAATCTAGCTCAATGATTTCCAACAGGATCTTTTTGTGATTCTATCTTTTAAAATGTCTGTAACTTTCCAGTTCAAAGCCTCTTCTTTAGATCCTGAAATGGGGATGGGGGTTCTGTATACAAGTGGTCCTGAGACCAGCTAATGAAATTTCACATTTCTCAATTGGTTTGCTTGTCTTCCTATATTGTTGTTCACAAACTCAACTCAAGCTGCAGAAACCTTTACTGACACAAGCAAACACCAGGATTAAATGACAGTGGCACTGAAATGAAAGAATAATATTGAAAAGGAAAGGAGAAAAAAGACAAATGCCATGTGTTATAATGCCCACCTCTTTTCCCTAGAGATGAAGAGGTTGAAACAGGAGAATGGCCATGTATTCAAAGAGCCAACCTACATAGTGATTGCAAGGCTGGCCAGAACTCCAAAGTGAGTCTATGTCTTTAAATCAAAAAACTAAAATGAAAAAAATAAACAAGGTGACAGAAAGACTATTTAAAAAAATAATTATGGAGCTGAGTGAAAGTTAACTTATGCAAAATGGGAATTATTGAATGATGCTGCAGAAGAAGGAAAGCCATGTAGTGGCATCCAGGAGGCAGTGACAAACACAGATTTAGGAATGGCACCTATTGCGCTACAGCACAACAGTGATCTCCTTCCCCCAATACATTTGTACTTCACTAGACTGAGGACTTCTAAAAGTCCATGGAAATGTTAAACTCATGGCAAACAAGCAGCTTGAAATCCAGCCTTTGGAACATGGCCTTTAGCAGAATTTCATATTTAAATTTAAATAAGAAAAATATAATTCTGCCCTGTTTGATATCAAATGCACCAAGTTTAATGGCTCACAACATTGAGAAATGAAGCCACAAACCAAAAGAAGTTCCAAAATTTTCTTAGAAAAAAAGAGAGAACAATAGCCCTGAATTTTCTGGAGTGGTCTCCAGTGTTTTGGCCACAGACCTATTGTCAGGGAACAGTTATACAGTAAAGTCCCAATGTGGGTACAGTATGGGTCTCAGACTACAATCAACCTATAAAGTTATAGCTGCTTAACTAATATTATTCAGCAGGGGAACAAGTCAGCCAGAAAAGGTATGTTGAAAGAGCCAAGGCATTTTGTGGGAACAATAGTCCAGTTGTTCTGGTCTTTGAGTATGGTAATTGAGGCCTATCAGGACTTCCTGGAACAGGTGGTGGAAACTGCAGTACATTTCAAACTATTGTTTTTCTCTTCAGGAGCATGTAGACATTGTCACTGCATCTTCACCTTCAGGTCTGGCTTTCTTCAGCTGTGCCTGTAGCAGTGATTGTTGTGTTTAGTTTTTTGCATTGACTCTTTGAGGTTCCAGTTCTTCTCTGATTGTATATCAATTTCTGTCTACATTGACATCCTTTGCTAAAATCACAATAGTATTTGAATGAATAAAGTGATGTTTATACATTTAAAACTATTCATTAATACAGGCCAGGGATTTAAGCTCAGCAGACAGAAACGTCTGCCTGGAAAGTGCTAGGTTGTAACTTTGATCGCCGGTACCTATAAACAAAAGTAATTTAAACTGCAAGGAAATAAAATCATTTCATTTGCGAAAATGTAGGTTTATAAAATTTATAACTAAATATGTCAATGGCAAATTAAACATTGTTAATAGTCATATTTAGTATCTAAAGTTGTTGATTCTGGGTGTTGAATTCAGTGATAAAAGAAGCTGCCTGGAGTGCACAAGGACATGAGTTCAATCTCTCATACAAAAAAAAAAATTCACAGTTGTCAGTGATTTAGTGCTATGAGCACATTTATTGAAACTGATACTTGTTAATTAATAGGCTTAATATTTCCTTTGTGGTCTATGAAATACCTGCACATAACATGCCAATTACAGTAAATGATGTACTGTCCCCTATAGTGTTAGACCGGTGTCGCAAGGAAGACTCCAAGGGCCTCACTCTCATGTAAAAACAAAGGGCTTTTTATTATTCTGTGTACACGGGGTCCTCCAAACAGGTGGAAACGGAGAACCCTGAGTTGGGGCAAGGCTGGTGTTTTTAAGGATGAAAACCTCAAAGCAGGCGAGGTTACAGAAGCAGATCGCATTGGTTAGTTTTGAACGGTGCAGGGCTTGGCAAAAGCTGATTGGAGGGGCCCAGGGTTGGGTAACTATGGTGTCCGGGGTTCTAGCCTGGTCACTGTGTTCCCGGAACTGTTACTTATCTTGCCTAACTCACTGAAACAGAACATCCTGTGGTTTTATGACCAACGGAAAGTCCCTTCTTGCTTTGTACAGATAGCTCGGGGGTTGCAGCTGTAAAGTTAACTCTTTCAGTACAATCTAATACAATCTGATGCAATTAACACAATTTGTGATGGGGCTACCAGATAGGGAAGACTCAGGATGTCAGGAGCTATTACCTCAGGCCTTTGTTTTATGGCCTTTAGGAAGTTAAAACTTAACCTAGTTGGATTTGAAGGGAGAAGGGGAGGGGGAGCAGCAGATGGAACGAGCTTTCTTGGTCTCTTCAATAGGATTGCTATTTTCTGAGTTGTTTTTATTTTTTGTTTTCCCACATACTTGAAAGTTGAAAATGTTGGCTGTTGCTAGCTAGAAAAACTGTGATAATCATTTTTTTTCAATTTAGTGATATATTTCCCTATATCCATTAAGAACATTTTATTTGCTACAATTTCCCCAAGTCAAATTCATAAACAATTCTTAAAGTTACAGGCAGCTGAGTTAGTTAGAAATACAGGCAACCATACCATGATATAGTGGAATGAAATTCTTGAACTTCTATGTCTGGTATGAGTTTGTGTTCTCTAAAGTGCAAAAATGAATTTTAGGAACAACAGAGTTGAAGAGCAGAATATATTTATTGAGAGATAGAAAGTGAATGTGTTTTGCTCTAAATAGGATATTTTGGAATTGGGAGGTGGAACTAGGGGACTTTTACCTTGAAGTCACTTTCCTCTCCCCTATTCAACCTACCTGTGGCCAGAAAAGAATCTCAATCAGTTACTTGCATATCAACAATGCCATCTTTTTTTTTTTTGTCTTTTTCCTTTTTATCCATACCGGGGATTGAACTCAGGACTACCTGCTGGCAAGGCAGGCGCTTATGCCACTGAGCTAAATCTCCAGACCCAGTAATGCCATCTTTAATTAAGCACCACCCAAGTCAAAAACTATATGTATGCTGCCCACATACTTCCAGAAGAAAAAGCAAGACCCCCCAGTGGTCATGGGGTTCTCCCCATATTCTTAGAATAAAGGCCATTTTGACTTTGTATTCTCTTCTTTACTACACCAAAAATCCTATCGGAAAGCTTCTATCTGAGAAAAACAGGAGGGATTCTGAGCCTGTAGCAAAAGACTCTGTCTCTTCTAGAGACTTTACAGAATAAAATTATGTGATGAGACAGGTTTAAAGTGGGTTAGATTACTGAGATTACGGAGGAGGTAAATTAGCACAATAGAGAAGCAGAATATAAGAAATGTAAAAGTGGCCTTTTATTTAAAGAATGTGGAGAGGAGCCCACAGCTACAAAGGGTTTGGCTGTGTTTTTTTTTTCCCCTGACTGAGTATGGGGTTATGGGGTATATGTGACTTTTGAATGGCTGTTGTGCTTGGAGGGGACATTGATGTCTTGCTAGGAGCTGATGGGAATTTTCTTTAGGCCCCTTGGAAAGAAAGAGGAAGTTGTATTCAAGGAGAAAAGAGGAAGTGGCCTTATGACTAAGCATCCCTGATTTCACATTCTTCCACCTTGAACTACAACCATGAGGTCCTGTAATTATTTGAAGGGCAAAGCTCTTTCAAATACATCCTTTGGTTTGAATGAAGAAATCAAAACAAAGAATTTTTGCCGTCTTCCTCCATGGCTGTTGGTAAACCATTCATAAGAAATATTTTGAGTCAATTCCTTAATGCATTGTCAATACCATAACCAAAATTACAGATCAGTTCAGTTTCAGAAAAAGAAGCAGCACTTAAAGGCAGGGATAAAAGACTTCAATGCAAATATCCATGGCATGGTGAGATCAACAATGTGTGATACAAACTACTGGATTTCTCTGACTTCAAGAAAGAGAAAAGTTTATACTGATATTGATATACTGGAATGAATCTCCCTGTCTACTATGTCTGATATTAGGTTTTTGTCCTGTAAAGTCCAAGAATGAATTTTAGGAACAACAGAGATTAAGAGAAGAATATACTTATTGAGAGAAAAAAAGCTGCCTGAGAGAGAGAAGGTATCCTGAGCAGGTTGCCAAACACTGTCCATTCTAGGGACCTTTATAGAGTAAACTCATGTGGTGAAGTGAGTTTAAGGTGGGGAAAACTAAGAACTCACAATGCAGATGGGCATAAGATGGGACAGAGTAATGGTAGCCAATAAGATTATAAGTTCAGGTAAAGTTGATTAAATTGGTAACAAAGGGGGAAGGGAGTCACATAGAAAGCAGGCATTCTTAGGCAGCTGTGACTCTTCCCTTAGGGGTTTGGGAGGGTGACTCCTGAGTTCCTCAGGATGATAGGAACTATTTAGAATGTCAGTCTTTAGGATAAGGATACATTTCTTTAAATGGTGACTCCTGACTTCCTCAGAGTGCTAGGGAACTATTTAGAGTATCAATCCTTAGGATATGGATGAATTTGCTTATCATTTGTCTTGAGCCTTGGCCCATAGCATGAGGTGTCAGTCTTCCCAATAGTTGCAAGGTATCTGGTCTCCTGCATGGGCTCCTTGGGGGACCTAGCCATGTCTTAGAGTAATTATGAAGTAAAGTTCTGATTGCTTCATTGAGGTGATCAACACCAGCGCTGTCAACAATCAGTATTCCACATCCCTGTCAACACATGATTTTTGTATTCCATACTTGAGATCTAATTTTATTATCTCTAATTATGTCCCAGTGTCATGAAGGTGAAATTTTCAATTTTTTTGTACCAAGGATCGAACGCATGACCTATGCTTTCCAGGCAGTCCTTCATGCCACTGAGCTAAATACCCAACTATGAAAGTGTTTTCTGTGTAGTATGGAAGAGATCCACATTGTTTCTCAGAAAGTGTTGAATATTGTTGGAATTTTTCAGTATTGTATGGCTATAACTTTTTAAAAACAAACCAAAGGTGTCTTATGCAGTCTCTTTTTAAGTTTCACTTTGTCTGTTCGGTGTCTCAATCAGGGTTTGTCTATTTTAGACAGCTCTGTAACTTAGGATAGCCCCAAATTCAAGGAAGAAATCCTTCACCAGCATCCCAAGATATATTTCTTATATTTGACTTGAAAGTGATCACTTGGTGACAGTGAGGTATAATTTACAGCTTGGGCCTGGTTTCATTTTATATACATATTTTTAAAATACAGCTGTTTTTCCCTAACACTTGAGTTATTATTTATATACCATATTTGATGTTATTTATGTTTTGTTCTATGAATCCAAATTCATGTTTCAAAATGCTGCTTAAGTATATTAAGGACAAAGTACTCATTGGCCTAAATGAGATTTGAAGAGACATCATCTGTAGTATATCAAAGTGATTGATGAGATTTTTTATTTAATTTTGAAATTGGTAAAATACAATAGAACAAGGCAGCATAAGGTCAACTAAGATCATACAGTGAAATTGGTACACAACTTCACAACAGGTTACTGGGATAACAGTAATAGGTATCACAGTATATTTTGTTATCTTTGTAATAGTTGTTCTTTAATCACATATATCAAAATGAGATGAAATACAGAACATTATAGAACTTATCAAAACAGAATATTGAATTGATCAGTACCATTAATTAGAATAGAGTGAAACAATAATAAAAACATTTTCCTTCAAAGAGACAGTAGAAGGAAGTCCCCCTTATTTGCTATGGTCTACTTCCCAGGAGGCACTTAGATTTCTGGTTCCCATTAGCCCATTCCAGAAAGGGCTACCTGTTAAATTCTCATCAAAAAATGCCAAAATTTAGGCATTTGCATGGATATATACATGTGATATTCTTCTGAATGGAAAGGAATAGAGGTGTCATCTCTGAATTAAGAGCTGGTTTAGTAGCTTGGGTGTTAATAGACAGTTTAAATATGGAAATTCTCTACAATGAACATATCTAAGTGGTGTAAATAAGAAGCCCTAAATAGAAATTTTTCAGAAGAAGAGGGGTAGGGAAGTGGTATGTTTGATTCTAGGTGGTGCATCAGTAGGTTCACTATTGCTCATTAGGGAGACAGTCTGGTTGTTTGGTTTCACAGCGTCCTAAGTTCCAACATATCACCGATCTTAGGAGCTACTCCTGGTTATCCCCCTGGAAGGGCTGCAGTTTTCCATACTACCACTGCTCACCAGGGAGGTGAGGTACTTGCTTGGCTTCCCAATGTCCTAAGTTCCAACATGGCATGGATCTCAGAAGTTGCTGCTGGTTCTCCCCATGAAAGGGCTGCAGTCTGCCAGACTGCCACCGCTTACCAGGGAGAAGTGGTGCTTGCTTGGCTTCATAGTGTCCTAAATTCCAGCATGGCATGGATCTCAGGAGCTGCTGTTGGTTTTCCCCCTAGAAGGGCTGTAGTCTGACAAACCACCACCACTGACCATGGAGTGGAGGTGCTTACTTAGCTTCCCAGTCAATTGATGAGATATTTATATGCCTCTGTGCTTTGTGGTTGCTGGTCCTGCAGGCTTCTCACTGTGAGCTCTGCTTTAGAGAAAGTGCACAGGGAATCTTGCCATGACTCAGCACAAGAATCAGTGCTCCTATTTGGCTGTTACATTAGCAGTGAGTTTCAATCTAGCATCAAATTTGCTGTCTTTAAAAATGTGTATAGACAGAAAATTAATGACAAGACATGGATATAAATTTGAACAAATCAGTTTTCATTCAGCTGTTTTGTTTGGCTTTATTTGTTTAGTTTAGTTTTGCTTTATTGAGACAAGCTTTCTGTATGTATATCAGGTGGATTTGAACACCCTATGGAGCCTAGAATTGCCCTGACCTCACTGATGCCTTCCTGTCTCTGCCTTTTGAGTGCTGGGATTATAGATATGCACCACCGCACTTTGCTGTTGATTCAGATTTGTAGGAGAGAATTTAAGATATCCCAAACCTGGGGTCTCAACCTTCCTTTGAGAAATATATGTATGATCCTTTAGGAGGTGGTGACCTTTGAGGATGTGGTTGTGAACTTCAGCAATGAGGAGTGGAGTTTGCTGAGTCCATCCCAAAAGAACCTTTACAGAGATGTGATGGGTGAAATCTTTAGGAACATGGCTGCAATTGGTAAGGATGAAATCTTTTTGGCACTCATGCTGTCAGAATATTGTTTGTTGCTCATTAGTGCTGTTTCGTTAAAAAGAATATGAAAATATTTTTAAAAATAGCTCAGACCTGGACACATTATATCATAAATCTAAACAAAAATCTATTTGCATGTATTACTCAACTGAGTCCTGGTATTTCTATGTCTACAATTCAGGAGGACTTGGGGATATCCAGGAAGCTGAAAAAGGAGGCAAAATTTACTGGAGATACTTAAGGTAATTCCCACTCACAAGGAGAGGAATGTTCCTGAGTAATTAGTGAGTCAGCAGAAAAATGAACACCAAATAAATGAGGCACTATTCAATTTAATGTCAGTAATATTCTCCGAAGATGTATAAGCTAGTGTATATATGAGGGAATTAAATCATGAAAATGTATGACATTGCATATAGATGTGTACGAAAGGCATACACTTTGAGTTATGACATTCTGCCTTCAGTTTTTCTACCCATTTTTACATGTGAATACAACACATTCATTATCTAACAATTGCTAAGATTGCAATAGAATTTGAAATAAAACTGAGTGCTCATGTTTATAAGCCATGCTCTAGACAATCAGTGATTCTGATTAATATTCTTAGTAGACTGGTGGAATGTTAGTGCACTCATTTTGAATATCAGTATGCAGTTGTCTCTAAAAATTGATCCTCTCAGACTTGTCCTGGATATAAAATCTCAAAATCCGCATAAAATACTGATACATGCTTACTCATATATAAAGCAGATCAAGTTATAACATATGAGGCTTTGAAGCACATCTATCTATCACTGGATTTGTGGAGAAGGAAAATGTTAATAGACTCTCTGTGATTGTGCATTCTTGTAAACCCAGCACACTAGAAATCAGATTTTGCAGAATGGCAAATTCAAGTTCAAACTTCACAGCTTAATGTTCAGTGAAAATCCCTTAAAATAGATATTTAAAAAGCTACAGATTTATGCTAATACCTGGTGTTCATTCCCAGCACAGAAAAGAAAAAAATGTGTTATATAATGTCAAAAAATAAATAATATAATGTCATTTTCCGTAAGAATTAGATGGGTCTTTCACCCATCAATTCAGTGAAATGGCTCAGCTATAAAACCTAAAAGGTCACAGGGTTTCTTTTAGATGAGAAACCAAAATACAAAATGTGGAATGAAATTAAACAGAGTTGTTAGAGAAAAGTAAGACTGACCGTATGGAAAAGGGAACTACAGGTTAAGGACAGAAGGGAGATTGTGATAGGGAAACATATGAGAATAATCTGCATGTGATACACATATGTACCCATGCCCAAAGTGAAGCTAAAGATTCTGCATTTCAAAGTACCAATTTTTAAGATTTCCAAATGTGTACCAGTATTTTGGGAATGGTTGTTTTCAACATATCTTACAAGGCTATTCTGTTGCTTCATAGTCAGAATTTCTTAGCAGGCATTAAAAACAGAACTTGATATTAATGCAGTCATTACATGGAGACCCATTTCACTGTAAATTTTTCTTTTTTTTAAATTTAATATAAGGAAAATTAAATTAGACAAAATAAGTAGAAATAATATTGCTTTCAAAGTGAAAATAAAGAGTAAGAAATCGCAAGATGATGATTACATATGCTGTTCGTAGAAATAGTTATGAAATACAAAAGTGAATCATATGAAGTGGAGATTCAAACAGTGAGAATGCAGTTTTGTTCAACTCTCCAAGAAAAACTTAGTAATATGCTTATAAATCCTATATGTGATTTTTTTTCTTTACAGAAATGACAAGCTAGGGAAATCTTATGGACATACATCTTGGAATCAGTGTAAAGAAGTATTCCTTTGTACTGCAGGAGGTAATGTGAATGTGAAAGAAACAGAAACACACCACAATGTTCAGATCTATGAAAAATATTGCAGTGCAGGGAAACCCTATGTATGCAAGCAATGCGGGAATGGTTTTACTACACATGGAATTTGTAAGAAACACGAAATAATTCACAGAGGAGAGAGACCCTACATATGTAAAGAGTGTGGGAAAGCTTTTACAACACATACATATTGTCAAGTAAATGAAAGTCTTCACTCTGGAGAAAAACTTTATGAATGTAAGCACTGTGAGAAAGTTTTCAGCACATGTACTTATTGTGTAATCCATGAAAAAATTCACATTGGGCAGAAATCGCATATATGTAAGAAATGTGGGAAAGCTTTTAGCAGGAAAATTCATTTTCAAATACATGAAAATGTTCACACTGGAGAGAAACCCTATGTGTGTAAGCAATGTGGAAAAGGTTTCACCCAACATGGACATTGTAAGGAACATGAAAGAATTCACACTGGAGAGAAACCATATGTATGTAAGCAATGTGGGAAAGCTTTTAATACACGGGGAGACTGTAAGAAACATGAAAGAATTCACACTGGAGAGAAACCCTATGTATGTAACCAATGTGGGAAAGCTTTTACCAGACCTGGATGTTGTAAGGAACATGAAAGAATTCACACTGGAGAGAAACCATATGTATGTAAGCAATGTGGGAAAGCTTTTAACACACATGCAAGTTATAAGGTTCATGAAAGAATTCACACTGGAGAGAAACCATATGTATGTAAGCAATGTGGGAAAGCTTTTAACACACGTGCAAGTTATAAGGTTCATGAAAGAATTCATACTGGAGAGAAACCCTATGTATGTAAGCAATGTGGGAAAGCTTTTAACACATGGGGAGACTGTAAGAAACATGAAAGAATTCACACTGGAGAGAAACCATATGTATGTAAGCAATGTGGGAAAGCTTTTAACAAACGTGCAAATTGTAAGGTTCATGAAAGAATTCACACTGGAGAGAAACCATATGTATGTAAGCAATGTGGGAAAGCTTTTAAAACACATGGAGATTGTAAGAAACATGAAAGTTTACATTCAATATAAAACCAGTGTATATAAGCATCATGAGAATGGTTTCAGCACACATACATATTGCATAATGCATGAAAATCTTCACACTGGGCAGAAAACTAACATATGTAAGGAATGTGGGAAAGGTTTCAGCAGAAATGCTCATTGTCCAATACATTATAAAATTTACTTGCTTGAGAAACCCTGTGTATGTGAAGAATGTGGGAAAGCTTTCACCACACATGGATATTGTAAAATACATCAATGAGTTCACACTGGTGAGAAAGCCTATGTATATAACAATGTGGCAAAGCTTTTACTGCATATAGTCATTGCAAAACACATGAAAGAATTCAAACTGAGAAGAACCACTGCTATGTAAGCAAGTGGAGACACTTTCATCAGCCAGATTGTAAGTGAAATACATGAAAAAACTCACACAAGAGATAAATCCTATGTGTTATGGGAATACTCTCAGCATACTTGATCATTGTTACATATCTGAAAGAGCTCACTGGGCAGAGATGCTATGTGGATTAACAATGTGAGAAATATAGCAATCCATGTTTTTGTTAAATGCATAGAAAAAGCATCACTGTTCAGACATTTTAGATCTAAGTTTACTTTAAAAATTTTAAGGAGACCTGAAGAAATAATCAATACAGAAGTTAGATGTCAATATTTCTTCACAAATATTCCAGAAATGACAAATCTGAGGTGGAGCTCTACTCAATTGCATATGTTTTATGATTTTCAGTTAATCCCTTGTACCTCTCTAGATTTTTTAAAGTGTTTTTGTGCTTCAACATGGCATCTTGTAATTAAACATGCTAAACTGAAATGGGCTTTTCACTTTCAAGTATGGATAGGGCCTATGTACTTAATATTTTTTCTTTAAAACTTAAATTTTATATTTTTTGGTGAATTGTAATGTTTATTTAAAGATAAAAAAGTGTAGTAATAATATAGAATTTCAAAAAAATAAACCATAAGAAATCACTAGTTGATTAGTATCATATTGTCATCTTAGAAGTAGTTGTTCAAGTTACAAATTTAAAGCATACAAAGTGATATTCAAATAATGACACTGACAAAAGTTCACCTCAATGATCCACCAAAAAGTTATTAATATGCCCATCTGTCCTACATACTTTTTTTTCTTAAAAAGGGTAAGATTAAACATGGCAAAACAGAGCAGAACAGTTCATAAGGAAACACAGATTTCAAAACAAGTCCACTGTAGATGTTCACTGTCTATCTTACTGTCTCTAGTTTTCTTCCAAATAGTTGTTCCCATCTTCACACACATTGAATATATACTGAATATTATAGAACTAATCAAATAATTACAGGATGATGCAGGCTTTTTTGATCTTCAAGACTGATTTTCGGGAATTTGATAATGACTACCATAATGTCTTTCATTGTCTTTGTAGTAGTTGTCTTTATCTTTATGTATGCTGAAATGGAACATAAGAGACTGGACTAATATCACTCTGAACAGTGAATAATAGTATCCTGAGAAGGAGAAAGGTGAGGAATTGCCTAAAAAAAGAAGGCAGTGGACATTGTTAAAAGTGTATTAGGATTTAAAAGCTACAGTAGCCTTGCTGCTCTGTTTAGTTTGGTTATGTTTTGTTCTGGTCTGTCTACTCATATTAGATTTGAGGGCACAGAGAGATAACCCAAAAATAGCAGGTTATACCATGGTAATTATCCTTAATTTCCTATTAACTAAAACTGAATCCCTATATTACTTACATTGTCTTCTATGACTGATCTTCTTTGAAGCTGGCTTGTTTGAATGTTATTTGGCCTTGACTGATTTTATTCACATTTGGTGTGCTTGCTGGTATCAAGTTCAAGAGAAGAGGCAACTACTGTGAAGATGACAAGATGTAAAAGATATCCATTGGTGGGCTGGGGATTTAGCTGAGTGGCTTAAGCACCTGCCTGGCAAGTGTGAGGTCATGAGTTTGATCTCCAGAGCCAAAAAAATAAATAAGTAAGATATCCATTCCAGGTTTGATTATTTTTTTAATTAAAGAGACAAAAGAAAGGAAATAAAAAAAGCAGTTAAAGGGTACAGTAATACAGAATTTCAAGAAAAAATACAGTAAGAAATCACAGTTAATAGGTTACATATTGTCATCTTAGAAACAGTTGTCCAAATTATAAAATTAAAGCATATAAAGTGGACATTCATACAGTGAGATTGCAGAAACATCTGTTCAGTGATCCAACAAAAACTGAGTAATATGGTTTTCCATCCTACACACTCAAGCATGCAGTTATATCCCTTAGACCACCCTCTTTTCCTCTCTTTTTTACAATAACAATTACACATTTTGAGTTTTTTTTACTCCCACAGTTCGATTAAATTTTTTAGAAGAGAATAAATCCTAACATGACTAAATAAAACAGAGTCAGTTAGAACAGAAGGATGGGCATAGTACATGATGCAAAAATAGAATATCAGATGATCAAAAATGGTTACCATTGTGCCTCTTGCTATTTTTAAAAAGAGTTGCTATATCATCAGGTATAGTAGAATTGATCAAAACAGTACAGAACAAGACAAAGAAAACCTACACTGGAAACCTTGCAAGACTTCAAAAGAAGATAATAGTCAAACTATAATGGGCATCATAATTAATCTTATTGCCTTCAAAGTGGTTGCCTATACCCTCAAACTTGATACTATCATACAAAATAGAATATAGTAAATTCAGACAGAACAAGATGTGGATAGCAATATTGGCATTCAAATCAGGTTAATAGGAAAACAAATAGTTACTATAATATATCCTGCTATTTTTTAATTTAGTTTTCCCTTAATTGAAAAAAATTTAAAAATAGTTTAATTTTTAAAAAAGGGTGGAGATTGAGATAAAAGAGGACATTGTAATAGAACAACACTGGTCAGAAGGGAACAATTTAAGCATAATTATGTTTCACTCCCAGATAATCTAACATAATAGTCACCATAGTGCCTCATTCCTTGAATTATTTGAGTATAACTTCATATATGATAGCATCAAGCATATCAAGACAGTGTGAAGCCATTCAACAGAATGAAAGTATTACAGGGTATTTAGAACCAGTTAACAGAAAATGAACAATGGTTTCTATATTATCTCCTTGCCTATAAAATTTTTTCTTAATACTATCGCATATAGTAAAACATAGTAAGATACAAAATGTTAAAAGCAGTGGAAACAGAGAGTTTGTGAGAGAGGGACCATTCTTGCACCACTGAGATTCAGCCCAGGGTTGATCATGTTGGTTAACTTTGAATATGCTGGTGATTTAACGTTGCAAACATTTAGTTGAACACTTTTGTGTATGTTTGGTAGGAATATTAGCCAACAGAGTGTTTTCATTTATATTATTTTTAACACATTATTGTCTGGCTTCATTCTCAGGATAACTTTAACTTTGTCACTTAAAAGAAGTTGGTGGTGGTTTTTCCTTCAACTTGATCAAAGAATTGAAAAACAATCAGTATTTATTCTTTATTATATACTGAATAAAATTCACCAGTGCACTTAGTGTATCCTAGCTTTGTTGTTGTTATTAAGCAGCTGTGATGTTTACCCATTGTCTGTGCTCCTTATTGCTCTGTTCATCAGACTATTTCCTCCTGATGCATGTGGTTCGGGGACATCAATGGACACCACATATCCATTAAAGGTCACATCTCATTTTACTTATGGATGCTACCATTTACTTTTGTATCTTCAAACTATCTCTATAATATATACTTATGTGAGTAACCCCTTTCAGTTACTCAGATTCAATGCACATTCTTGCATGGTTTGATTACTGCTGGAGGAAACTGGGCTTGGTGAGGGCCTGGTCTCTTATTTAAGGCTTCTTACCCTGACCTGCCTGCAGTGTCCCCAACTCCTGACCTGCTCCCTGTAAACACCTGTCCTGCTCCATAGCTACGGTGAGTCCACATGTGGCAGTTCAGATCTGTACCTAGGTGGAAAACATTCAGTCAAGTTGGGCTCTCTAAGAGACTGACCTCATACAGAGCTCCCCTGAGTGAGACAGGGGGCCTCAGGCATGTAGGGAGGAGCTCTGAAACCATTCCAGCTCTCTCCTGTCCAGTGTGGAGTGTGTGACACTTTCCTTAGAACTCACTGATGGATGAGGCAGCCTGGTCTGGGCCTTTTTTAGCCAAGATTCCTGCTAGGTGCTATGGTGTCCTGCTCCTCTGCCTGGACCATCTCTCTGACTTCAGATCTCCACAGAGATTTGAGCAGTCTCAGTCTTCCTCTACCAGGCTCTAACTCTATGCTGAGGATTCAGGTGAAATATCTGCGACTCCCAAATTCATCTTATATACATTTAACCTGGAAATTCCACTTTTATGGGTCATTATAAAAAATGAGATTGATAGACACCATATTCTCTTCTTAATCAGTTAAGGTGTGGACAGTTAGAAACCATGAATGTTCCACAGCACAGCTGCTGAGTTAATTATAAATTACAGCCACTGAAAAATGCTGAAAAAAGGCCATGTCCATGATCTTTCCTGAGATTGAAGAGAGCTTGTGTCCTGACACTGTCTCCACCCAGCAGTGAAGAGACACAGACCTGCACAGCAGTTGAGGACAGGAGAGAGAAGCTGGTCAATGGCAGACCTCTCATCCTGGGCGGGATGCCCTTGTGGTTTTTCCACTTTATTTTCCACTGCATTATTTATAGTGTTCCATTCAATATTACTTCTCTTCTGTTCAATTCACTTAAGAATAAATAGTTGGTATTTTCTTAAATAGGTGAGTAGAAATGGATGACTTAATACTCTTCTATATGTAATGTAGGATACGCATATAGAAGAACATTCAATCTTCACTTTATAGATATATAAAATAAGGAGTCTTTTTATTCAGAAAGGCAACACATCATTCACGACTAACTTTTCAACCCCCAACACATGAAGCCGTGTGGATCCCGCTCTGGTGTTTGTCCTGCCCTCCCTACCTGAGAAGTCACTGTGTTCATCTCTGTCTTGTAGAGGACACCCAGAATCTTCTTCAGAGTTTCTTTTTCCAGCATGGAGGACTTGAATCTTCCTGTGCTCAAGCCAAGCAGGGAGTGTGCAGCATGCAGAGGAGCCCAGCACCTCCTGCCTTACACCCATTTCCACCACTGCATCCATGCTGCAGTCCTGCAGGCCCAATAAGGCAGAGCCACAAGGGTGCAGCAAAGACTCTGCCACCTCAGCCCAAGGGGCCTCAACTCCTGGGTCTGGGCCTCAGCCTCCACCAGGCTCCAGGCTCTGCCTTCCATTGGATATTCATAGCAGACCAGACACACGATTAGTGCCTTGGGGCAAAGTCCATTTTCCACAGTGACAATTCCATTCTTCAAATTTTGATCCATTCCTTTCTAAATGAGGCTGAGGCATTGGAAACAAAACCCCACACATTGTCATTACTTTTTGTTTTTCTTTCTTTTCTTTCTTCTTTTTCCTCCTCCTCCTCTTCCTTCTTCTTCCTCTTCCTCTTTGTCTTCATCTTTGTCTTCTTCATGGTTTCTTTGATGCTTTAAATATATATTTAGAGGTGTATTTTGCCAAAAAACTTTCCTTGTCTTTTCACACCCCAGTTAACTGAAGTTTTTACAGATTTCTGCTGCAGTTCACACTCTATGTGTTTGAACACTCAGAATCCCTTCTGCAGCTTAGTAGAATGAGTGAAACAAAGCAGAAACTGAACCTTGGGATGTTCCTGTGCTTTCCAACACTCCAACTCATATCTTTTTACCTCAAAAATATGGGCTTTAGTAGCAGCTGAGCCCGGCACAGACAAAATGAGTTGCCTGCATTTAAATCAGACAATCTCATTTCCTCGCAAGCACATTGTATCAGGTTTTTTATGGCCAAACATGAAGAATTATTTCCAGTACATGAGAGGCTGCCACTGATCCTGAAATCATGATGGAACTTTTTGTAAACACATAGTCTGATCTACACATAGTCTGGGGACAGAAGCTAAGAGAGGCAGAGATGGCTGGCACAGATACAAACACCTCAAAATTCTCAAACAACAGCAGCAACAAGCAGGAACCAAGTTGCTGAGCTTTCACAGTTCGGTGATGGAATCATGTGGTTGATTGTGCCCTGGGTTTACTGAGGCAGCTCAGTAAATCTAGGTTGCTGACTGGATCCCCCTTCCTTCAGTGCAATACAAACAGAAAGTCATGCACATGCATCATTTATTTGCAATTTTTCTATTGCGGTTACAAAACCTGTATTCATGAGAGTCTACATCTCTGCCATAGCAGACCCACCAATGGGCATTACCACCATGTCTTGCAAAGGATCAGTTTATTTATACAAAATGCAGAGCAGTGTTCTCAGACTTGATTTTCCAGACTTGTGCATTTTCAGTCGATTTAGTTTGAGTAAACTTAAAGTGTGTTGCTGTGCTTCTGTGTGACATCCTTGCTGCCAGACCTGATGAAGGCAATGAGTGGGATCTTCTGGAGGTTTAGATCCAGAGGGACACACTTTGCACAGCTGTGTCAGGCAGAGCTGCCCCTCACCTGACTGGACACCCAGGCATCCAAATGCCCTTTCCCAGTGCTGTCCCTGGCTTTGGGAGGCACTGGATTGCAGTGGAGATGCCCAGTGCACTGGCTGGACCAGGGAAAAGCATGTTGGGCCATGAGTTTGTCATCCTTAGCCCTGAAGCTCTGTGGCCCTGGGGCTAGGGCAAGCTTCCCCCAGGTGGAGTGAAAAGCATCATCCAGACAACTCTCCTGTGCATGCTCTACATGGAGGCTAGGGAGGGGCCCATTTCCTTCCTGCTTCAAAGAGTACTGTGAATCAAACTCTTGAATATTTGTGCAGCATTCTGTGTGGGAGAAAACTCTATTCTTAGTCCTAGGAGTGCTAGGGAAGGCTGTTTAGAGCTCTGATGGGAACTGCAAGATAGGGCTGTGCTCTGCCCTCCATGTTCTTCCCATTGTTGTTCAGCACCTGCCTTAAAATGTGTCAGTGGATGGGGAAATAGCACATTTCAGGTATTTGTGCCTGCATGTATCAGGTTTAGGAGGCTCAGGGTTTTGTGTGCTTGTTGGCCCTGGTGATTCCCTTTGAGTTAGAAGAATTTGTCCATTCCCTCACGAAATGGACTCATGAGACCTCTTTCATACTTGTAATTAAAAACATCTATCTGACAATTGGTTATAAATAAAGGTTTCCTGTTGTGATTTTTGCATTATTGTTGTTTTTCAAATGCAATGAATCAGTCATTTGTAGCTCCCTTTGTATCACTGAAATCATGGAAAACATTTTCCGACATGAAAAGATGAGTACATACACAATGGTCTCTACATTTTCCCTATAGACTTTGTCTATCTGTGATTTTCTCTTCTGTCAAACAGCAATAGCATCCAGTCTCCTCCAGGAATGTTTGGCCAAACAGAATCTGATGCACTGATATGAAAAACCCAAGTTAAATCACAGTGTGTGAAAGGTCAGCGGTTGGTGGGAATAGCAGGCGAGACCAGGGGTATGGATGGGTCCAACACTGAGCAGAAAGCTGGAACTCGACAGATGTGAAGACTGTACCAATTGATGATGTGCTTACATGTGACTTAACTGAACATGTGGAAACTAATGAAATCTTAACTTAAAATTAAATTATCTTAGAATTTAATGTTTTAAAGAACTATAGATTTAAGAGTAGAAATGAAAACTGAGAGAAATAGAAGAGGTAAAGTGAAGGGAAAACGAAGGGCCGATACTTTGCAAGACTTGAGCCCTAAGTGGAGCTGAGGACACTGCCATGGAGCCAGCGACAGACCTGCGTGGGAATTCCACCAGACTGGGTATCTGACCTTGATTTTCAGGTTGATCCCAGAGCTGGTGAGGTCATTAGAGGTGAGGCTGGCACAAGATCTGTAAGTAGACCTTGAGCTCAGTCCAGTACCAGCCCCACCTTAGAAGAATCCCCAACTGTCCTTGCTCCTTGCAAGCCCCAAGGCCTCCCAGGGCCTGTCAGGGACAGCTCTGTGCACAAATGCACCCCAGGAAATCTTCCCATTCTGCCTCACCCCACTCTCTTCTGCATGCCTCTGTGTTGCAGGAAGCCCCATGTCTGAGAGTCTTTTTCCCTTTAAAGTGTCCCATGTCCTCCTCAGAAACCAACAGACCCAGGCCAATTCCTTCTCACTGTAGTTCTCATTTTCAGTGAACTAGGCTTGGCCCAACTCAATGAGATTAGGTTGGACTGGTTGTCCCACCTTACTCAGCAGCACCTGTCTGGAGCCAAGAAGGGAAACTGATCCTGAGGAGGACAGTTGTAAGCAGCACTACATGTCTGGCTTCCCTCCCAAACTGTCCTCCCAGGGTATCCTGTGAGCTAACCATAATCAGCCCTCACTTGCTGACAGTTTCCTGAACAGTGCTGTGACCACCTGTCCTCCACTCTTCAGGAAGCCTGAAATGCAACTCCCTTTACCACCCTTGTGGCATATTGCCTCTGTGAGAAAGAGAGTGGAGTCTGCAGTGTTACTTTAATCATGGGTGCTCAACAGGGTGCTGCTCTATAACTATCTGAAAAGTGAGTGGATAGTGGGAGTGCTTCCTGTCTGCCTTTCCTTCAACTTCAATTCATATACGGATGCATCACCCCATTCTGTGTGCCTTCATTGGGTCTCCCCTACCCCTATTTTATGTCCATGTGTACAGAGGCCAATAATTAGGGACACTCACAGTAAGGTGGGTAGTACCTGGTCAGTTCTCCAGGGTGACTGTGTGGCCTTCATAATATGGAAGCACAAGAGACCAGTGTTGCATCTGCTCTGGTCATTGCATCATGCTCAATGCCTGGTACATTGATGATTTAAGGCACCCACCAGCTCCCTCCATGATGTCTGTGTGGAACTGGGTCATCTGGCATCACCCAGAGATTCTTGCTCTGGATACCATGGAAACACATGGAATGACTGCCCAGTGTCCTTCAGAGTGAAGACAACAGCTCCATCCAAGTGATGGATCCTTGGCAAGAGGCAAAGCTTTCCCACAGGAAAGGAAAAATCACAATAAAGCCAGAGTCCCTGGTCTGAGCAGACCTAGTTTTAGACCCAACTCCTCCTTCTTACTTCCCTTGTCGACTTAAACAAGACACCATGCCTCTCAGTTCCTTTCCAGTGTGTCCCCCAGAACTATGGCATCTGCTTCCTAGGGACATCATCAGAGGTGAGAGATGACACTTTTAAACCTTGTGGGCTGGTGTCATGTGTACACAGTATACAGAATTAGAGGTCACTTCCATGAAGGGGTGGAAGGGAGGTGAACACAGTGCACACAGGCCTGGTTCCTGCTGTATGGTGGTAGAAATTACACTCTCCTCCTGGACATGTTTCCCTGGTGGCATCATGAGGGGGCAGAAGTTCATCAGATCAACCATTATTATGTTCCCTAAGCATCTCAATTTCTTCTATGTATTGGTGTTGTGCCGTCAAGTCAGGACTTCATACAGGCTAAGCAAGCACTATGGATGTAGATGCATCCCCAAATCTACCAGCACTGTGCCTGCATTCACACCTGTGTGAGTCAACACACCCATGGCAAGGGTGCTCAACTGCTGACAGCTCACCTTCTGATGGCCACCTCCTGAGTAGCCCATTCCTTGAGCATGGGTCCCACATAGTGAATTTTGTTCTGGTTTGTATTAGCCAGGCTGAAATTGAGCCCAGGTCCTCACGCATGGTAGGCAAGTGCTGTATCTTGAGCTCTCTCCCCAATTCCTTACTTGTTCTTAATAACAGAACATGGCAGATATAATGGGATGTGACTATCAAGGTTCACACATAAAATGACTGTGACCAATTCCTGCTCTCTCCCTCCTCTGTTCTTCCTTTCTTCCCCTCTGTTTTGTTTTGTCTTCCTCTCTAAATCTCTGACTATCTCTACATTTTCTCTGAGGAGAGGCTGACTCTTTGCAGAGAAAAAGGTTAACAGACAGAGAAGATATCAGACCTCCATCCTAAATGAGTTCCTGCCTGTTAGCAAGAGAGAGAGCCTGAGAACAGATTCTGCCAGATCAGTGTTTCCACTGAGCCTGCAGCCTGGTAATGAGAAACTATGGTGGATCCTGCAGCAGCACTTCCTGAATTCCTGACCCATAGAACCTGAGAGAACTGAAGTTTGCCTGTTGTACCTAAGTTTGCAGCCATGCAATCATCAGTGGTCACTGATGCGCTATAGCAGATGTGAGGTTCTGCCCCCACCCCTGTCCCTCACCCACTCCTCCCCTCCCTTATTCTCGCCAGGCCTTCTGTTCTCACTTCTCATCTCTCTCTTGACTAAAAAAAAATTGACTTTGAATCTCTAAATGGTTGGTCCACTATCTCTTGCCACACAGATTCAACTCGGTACACCATCAGGGCCTACATGTCTCTGGTTCAGGCATCAGTTCCATCTCAGTGAGGCTATTCAGATGCCCCCATGTAGTGACCTTGACCTCTGTGTGCCCTTGCTTTAATGGGATATAGCCCTGGGTCTTCTCTTCCACTACATTCTGCAGTGATTTGTCCCTCTCCTCCAGCCTTCCAGATTCTGAGTGGCTAGTGACATATTGTCCTGTTCTGTGTTGGTGCCAGCCTAGTTCAGCCCAGGAATAAGGGGAGAATTTGAGGCATGTAGATTGAATGAATCAGATCATTTTTTGCTCTGAGCTACCCAGTGGGTGCCCATGGCATCACCGTGTGTTCGTTTGTGTGTGTGTGTGTGTGTGTGTGTGTGTGTGTGTGTGTGTATCCCTTGGGATGCTGCTTGAAATCAGTCCCATATGTTTAGGCTCAGGTCCCAGGAGCTTGGGGGCTGCTTTTCTAATGCCTTTGGAAGTGGGAGGGGTCCTGTGCTAGGAAGTTTTTTCCCTTTTGGACTTCTCCCCCATCCTCTTCATTCTGACCATGTCCTGTGCCTTGGGCCTGGCATTGTCCCTCTCTGGGCACTGGTTCTGAAATGTCCATTGGGAATGGAATAACACACATAGTCCTTTACTGTGGAGATTCTAGCATGCTTGAGGGTGAGGCACTGGAGGGTCACATGGGGTTCTCTTCACTTGGGCACTGTCCCTATCCACACCTGCCTGTAATTTGATACCATCCCTACTAAGGCCATCATCTTCTGGTTACCTCACATTGCCATTGTCACATGCAGTCCATTGGGCAGGGCAAGGCTTGAACATAGAACTCACCACTCCCTGTCACTGATCCCTTGCCCCAAGCCTGTGACGCATTATAGGCCTACTTGGTTCAAAGACCATGGGAAAACTTTCTATCATCCATCGAATTCAGGACCTACACCTTAGCTCATACTGGGGCACCCACGTGTTCAGCTATTTCTTTGTGGGAAACCTAGCGGCTGCTGAATCAGTGATCTAAACTCTCCTGCTGCCCAGCCCCCAGTGGCAGCAAAGTGCAGCCAGGACTTTGGGGAATAAATTCAGCATTTATAGGTTGGAGCAAACAATCAGCTGGCCTCTGTGAAGGCTGCAGGGCTTTACACCATGACACAGAAGATCTGTGTTTGAAGACCGCACCCCAGCCCCTAGGGAGTCATGGAGAGCTCTTGGGTCCCCACCATCTACCTCAGCCTGGTCAGGAGCCTGGTGGATTCGAGTTCTGGGATGTTTTTACTACCTGGGACCTGATGCCTCTGCTATTTCCCAGTGCTCATTTCTCCCACTTGTTTGCCTCCTTGACCATTATGTTTCTTTTCTTACGAACACAGCCCATTCTTAATTGGGCTGTGTTCATGTGTCTTGTCCTTTAACTGAACTACTGGATAAGAACTAAAAGTTATAAGTGGTGACATGCTGAGCCAGACTTTATGCCAATTTACTCTGTCCTCAGAGAAGAGGACAAAGGCAGCTACATTCATGACATTGCATGGAAATGAACCACAGGGGAATTCAATGAACATGCTGCCTGTGACACTGCACTTTCCATACTGGGTTATAGACTTTCCTTGGAACACACAGTGCCTCACATTTTAATGGTTGTATTACAACTACAACACTTTACTTTTGTGATTGTTTTCATGTTAAGCACTCATAAATTAAAATTAATAATTTATCATTGGAAATATCTACAGAATAAACATGGATGGACACTCCCATGGTGCTGCTCTGTAACAAAAGAAAGTGTGTTAGTCTCTTTTGTATGACATGGATATGAAATGACCTACATGTAATTAAACATGGAGCAGTTTTGATGTATATGTGTCTATAAAGCCAGGAACATAATTAACAAAACAAAGATTCCTAAGAATTACAAAAAAATCCTGAATTCTTTTTCTGTGCCCTGCCAAGAGTCCATGAATACATGCATGAGAAATTAATTCAATCTGTCTGTATTTTCCCTTCTGAGACAAGGCGAGATTAAACAGTTACAGCAAGGTAAGGCAGAGTAGAAACATAACTGCAGTGATGCAGAAAAGGTAGGACAGGTAAATTACAAGGACATAGGATGAGTGGTAGCCAGGATATAGTAGGAAGGAAAATAAAAGAAACTATATTTGTGTAGTGAGTTGATGAAAATTTTCTGGAAGAGGACACTTGTGAAGGTTTCACAATATGGAGAATGCACTAAATCATACCAAACTCATCAACTGATAAAAAGAATAAACCCTTAAATTTCATTTACAATGATTCTATCACTGGCAGCTCAGAATAAAATAATAATAAATAGAATAATAAGTAAATCTGGAAGAGAGGGGAATGGCAGGTGTGGGTCAAGAGCTGCCTGCAGGTAGAGGTCAAGAGGTGAGTCCTGCTGGGGAGCCACCAGGAGATCCAGCTCTGCAGCTGGTTGAGAAAGGACAACATGTGTCTGCTCTTGCTGTGGGGTCAGAGCTGGTGAAGGAGCTGCAGGTGGAGCTGGCATGAGCTCTGCTGGTGCCAATTCAGCATGCACTGGAATTGCCTCTGCAGTTGCAGAAGAAAACATCACTGACTTTCCAGGGACTTCTCAGGGCCAAACCTTCCCACTGCCTGTCAGAGGCAGCTGTGTGCATGAATGCAGCCAATTAAAGCCTCCCAGACTGCATCCCCACACTGACTGCTGAGTTGATCATGTTCCCTTGTCTCCCATCATCTGGGTATATTGCTGAGTTCAATAGCACATTCCTCCTCTCAAAGTCACAACCCACATCCCAGGGCCCCTTACCCTGTGACTCAGGCACCAGGGACTTAGGAGGCTCAAGCTGGTCCATGAGAAGCTTGGCCTGGGAAGCCACCTTGGAGTTCAGCTCCAGTGAGGAGTGAAGCACGAGAAATGCAGATCTGGAGCTAAAAGGGAGATAGCAAAGCAAGAGGTCTGGCCTCTCTTCTAACACTACTTACACAGGTTACCTTAGCAAGAGGCACATGGGTCTCTAGCCCAGCAAGTTCAGTGTCTACTCCCGTCCTCTCCCAACTACAGTGTGGCAGTGCAGGCCTTGGGATCCCTGAGAGGCTGACAGAATGCTCCATTGGAGGAAGTCCTTGCTTAGTGGTATAACACCACTCCCTTCTTAAGGGAAGTGTGACAGTTTCTCCCTGCCCTTCCCCACTGCAGGTCAGCTCAACAAAGGCAAAGACTGATATCTTCCATGTCTTTGCACTCAAGGGCTCAGGGCTGGTGCTCCATGAATATCTGAGAAGTGAGGAGTCATTGATGTCTATCCCGTCTTTCTGCAGTGTCTAGGTCAGGCCAAGATCTGCTGCCCAGTTCTCTTGGTCTCTGTAGAACTCCTCCTAGATGATCTATAACTACTTGTAAGGGAGGTCATGGACATAGAAAGACTTCCTTCAGGTGAACTATATCTGTTCTGCTGCCAATGCTGAATCTGTGGCCTGCAAAGA
The DNA here is from genome assembly GCF_034190915.1 of Cavia porcellus. Taxonomy (NCBI): domain Eukaryota; kingdom Metazoa; phylum Chordata; class Mammalia; order Rodentia; family Caviidae; genus Cavia; species Cavia porcellus. Next base: position 10,938,002 of record NW_026947515.1, read on the forward strand.
ACATCAAAATTCAAAAGGGCAGTGGTTGCACCTGTTCTGCTTACAAGATCATGGACAATACTCAGAAAAGTGTCTTCACACAGGGTGTCTTCATTTGTATTTTGGCTTGATGACACCCACCCACTTTCCAGTTATACCTGTGGGCCATGGACACTTTGCCATTTCTAAGAATTCCTGCCCTGAGCATACCTTAAAACCACTAGAGTGACTCTGCAATCTCCTTTCCAAAGAACAGAACAGTTTTCCCCATGTGTGTGTCATTGATGGGGGTGGAAGGTCATCCCTGGGAATCACGACAGCCTCCTTAGCAGGTCTTCATGGGGCCAAGGCCACAGCTAATCCCTTGCCGTGGAGGCCCCATTTCATCTTTGGTGACCCTGCACTATGGATTCACTCAGCACCCAACAGTTCAGTGTTGTAAACCAAGATTGAGGTGCTTGTACATGGCCAGGACTTGAATACACAGGTGGCCCAGTCTCACGGGGATGCTCAGGTGAGAACTTAACTTGCCTGTATCTGAACTAGTCCTGGACTCAGTGTCTCTGAGTGGCTGGTGGTTGAGCCTAGGAATATGTGTTCTGGGCTTCCTCTTGTCTCTGGGTGCCTCTGGCACCTCTGTGTGGCAATGAGTCCTGGCCTGAGCTGCTGACAGCTGGGTGTTTCCAGTTGAACTTCCTGAAGCATCTGGACCAAGTGAACCATCCTGTCCATATGTTCCCACATGGTTCCCTGACACGGGGTCCTGATGCTGTGGCCACTAGCCCTGGGAAAGCAGTGTAGCATGTTCCTTCTTCACTCTCTCCAGCCAGCCATCTATGAAGGCCAACTATCACCAGACCACAGTGCCTGGTGACCAGAAACTTCATAGTTCTGTTTGGATTTGTCACCAAGCAAGTGAGGTCATGTGCTGGGGTCCACAGTTGAGGTTCACCCTCTGATGCCTCCTTTGTTTTTATTGTGAGCTAATCTGTGTTCTGCTTAGAAACAGCAAGTTCAAAAACTAGCAAAGTGTGTGTATTTTTAGACTTTTCCATCCAAAAGATCCTTTCCCTTGAGGATGAGGTGCACAGTTTTTTATTTAAAGAATTCTCAAATTTTATTTTGACTGTCTTTTCTGGACTTAAGTTAGTTTCATTTCATTATTATTAAGGAGCATGGAGATGTTCCCATAATGCCCATAATAATTTTCATTAAAGGACATGAAATGTTTCATGTTATAACACCCATGTGTCCAAGAAAGGAGGATTCATAGCAAGTTTTACTCATGTTTACCTCAGCCACACACTGTAGTGCTCCATATTCTGACCTCCTTTGAGGAGGGACAGCAGGTGGTGAGGGCAGGGGGAGGCTTTGCAGGGCCATGGACATCATCACTCCATGCTGATGAGGACACATGTGCATCCCTCCTGGGGAATTTGTCTCCTAGTCACTGTTTTCACTTCCTGTTCTGCCATCCCAAACAGACCATGGGCTTTGTGTCACTGCTGGGTAGTTTGCCTTTCCTAGAGGCGATGGTGTTGAGCCTGTTCACTTTCAATGCTCTTGGTTGATCTCCTTCAAGCAGTGTCTCTGTGCTGGGCTCTCCACATACTACTGCTTATTGGTACTGGATCCACCACACACTCTCATGGGGCTGAACCCGCCAATTGCAACTTGTTCATGCATCTGTCACCCATCTGCTGATCCCATTTGTTCTGTGTCTGGGTTGGCCCTGGAAAGCCAGCTGCCACAGCCATTCTTATACATGGTCTTGAGTGGACATGGACTTTTATTTCAAAGAAAAAGTACTTAGATGTGAAATTGCCAGATTATATGTCTTGTGTATGATTAGCTTACAAACTGTTAAGGTACACTTGCAAGCATTTATTAAAACCTGAGTTAGGCGGTTGTTTTCTTTTTGGTCCTGAGGATTGAACTTATGACCTCTGGTTTGCCAAGTGGGCACTTATACTACTGAACTAAATCTCCAACCCTGTTTTCTTATTTTGTTTTGCTTCGTTTTGTTGTGTTTTTTATGCTATAATAAGTTGTGTTATGTTACACTATGTTTAGTGTTGGTGAGGATTTTGGGTCTCCTTCAGTGCATTTTCAGTGCTTTCTGATTTCATTTTGTATAACTCACCTGATGAACTATGACATATCACATAATCCTGGGTAATTTAACTTTGGAAAAAATTTAAAAAGTAATCGAGAACCAGGTTTGGTAGTAAACATCTCTAATGCCAAAAGTTACAAGGCTGAGGCAGTAAGATTGCTGTGGTTGACATCAGCCTGTGCTACAATGTGATTTCAATGAAAGCCTAAACTTCATAGAAAAATCCTGTCTCAAAAATAAATAAATAAATTGAAATAAATAATACATTAAAAAGGTATAAAAAGACACAAAAATCACCTATAAATTGACAAATCAAATCTTGATGAATTTTTCTTACATATGTACTTTAGTCAGCACACTGAGCATTAGGTTTACCATGAGGTAGACATTGATCTACTGCCAAGAAGTTGAACTGTTTCAATTTTTTTGACCTTTTAACTGAGATGAATGTAGATATGCTACTGAATATGCACTCTTAGGATTTGGAGAGCATAGTATAAAGAGAATTTGATGGTTGTTTTTATTTTAGTACTAACTTTATATATAGAAGTAGGACTTGAGCAAAGGATTACTGTTTTTTGGAAAGACTTTCTTGTCTTATTTTAATGTAACTCATGTACATATTAATAAGGTCCACATAAAAGATGGTATTGTTAAGTCTGTAAAAGAATAAAATACATAAGAATAATGAGAGAATAACATTGGCTACTGTATTGTGCACAGTGATTTCTTAATGATCTATATTTTCATACATCTGTAAAATTTGTTAATCTTTTTACAAATTTTAAGGCATGATATCACTAAGATTGTGAGTTTCCCAGGTGAGGCTTAAACCTTTCCTTCTTCAATCTCCCTCCCTCTCCCAGAGTGCTAGGATTGCAGGTATTATCTTGAGTTGCTAATCAGCAGTAATTTTGTGCATTCATAGAATGAAATATTTTGCTTTCATCTTTAGACACTTTGCAGAAAGAGTGGATCTAGGTAAGCTATATATCAACCTCCTAAATGGCAGTTTTTTCAAAGTAAGTAAGATTGAAAATCCCATTAAAACTGTTTGTTGATTCTCTGTTTTGTAACTGTGGTCATCATGTGCTTCAGAATATCACTGCAAATGCCTTCAGCACTGGGACTGAGACTTGATGTCCTTGAAGCAATTTCTGTTTATTTTTTTTTATCCCTCATGGATTTTGATGATTTTTTGAAGTCAAACCACATGAAAAGTGTGAAAGCTAATGCCACTTGGAGCACCCTGCCCTCCAGAAAGCCAGGACAGCGTAAAATACTGTTTTTTCTACTGCTGGACTTCCCAAGTTTTTTTGTTTTGCATTCAGTTTCTACAGATTGAATACTGAGATTTGCACTTAGCTCCATGGCCTTCCACATATAAAATTCTTTTTATTTTCATCCAGGTTCTGGATAAGTGGCTATATTGCCTGGGCTGTCCTTAAATTTGTGATGTTGCTGCCTCATCCTTCCGGACTGCTAGCATTACAAGACACTCCACCAGACCTGGTTTCATCATAGTGTTGTTAAAAACTCATTGGCTGAGCATGGAATGTTGAAAATGCCTGCAATGCCTGCACTCAGGAGGCTGAGGCAGCAGGATTCCTGGGAGTTCCAGAAAAGCCTGCAACACACTCTGAGTTCAGCTTAGGCCAAAGCTACACAGGAAGAACTTGACCAAAAACTGAAAAAGAAAAAGAAAGAAAACTAAAGGAAAGGGAAATGAAAGAAAACGGAGGGGGAGTGGGAGGGGTGGGAAGGGAAGGAAAAAGGAGAAACAAAACAAAATTCCTGGTGACTGTATGAGTTTTTCTCTACTGGGCTGCCCTTTTTAATCTGTGGTGCAGTTCTTACAGTATAGGACCCTTTGACTGTTGTCACTTTATTATATACCAGAAAACTATGTTTTTTGTTGCCTCTAACTTTAATGCTTTTTCCATGGCTATAGGAAGACTCTTTGTCCTTCCCTATGCATTTTCATTCTTTTTTTTTCTATCAGTGCCAAAATGGAACTGATATTTTGACAGGAATAGCATTTAAACACCTGGTTGCTCTGGGTAGCATGTACATTATAAAAACATGAATTCTTCCCATCCACCATCACAATCTGTCTTTTCTTCTCTTAGTGCAACTTCACTCATTGCTTCAATTTCTACAATTTTCCAAGAACAGGTGAATTTGGTTTAAATTTTACATGAGTATTAATTCTTTTGGATGAATTATGAAATGAATTGTGTTCCTTGTATTTGGGGCTGCAGTTTGTTTGAAGCACATAGATATGAATTGATTATGACATGTAGATATTGTACCTTGAAAGGAATTTATTTGTCCATTTGTTCTAAAAATTTTTCAGTGGAGTTTTAAGTTTCTTACATGAAATGTTGTGTCCTCAGGAAACAGAGACATCTCTTATTTTTCTTTCTGATTTGGTAAACGTTGGGTTCTTATTGTTGACTAAATTCTAGGACTAGGACTTGAAGTAGTGTGTTGAAAACAGTCCAAAATCTGGTCTTGTTCCTGACCTGAGAAGCAAATCTTGCATCTTGTCAGTCTCTGAGCATGATGTCAGTGATGGGCTTGTCATGTCTGTACTTTGCTGTGTTGAGATTCATTCCTCCTACACATGGTGTGTGAATGGTTCTTATCATGAAAGGATGGTGAACTTTTCAATTTCTCAAAGTGATTTTTCCAAATCTCTTGAGGAGTTAGCTCTGCCTCATGCTGTGAATGTGGCAAGTGACAGTGAATGATTTGTGCAAGTGGAACCATTCTAGCACCACTGAAGGTGAACCCAGTGTTCATTGTGGTATTTAAAATTTTCATGTGCTGGTGAATTTAGCTGATGAGCATTTACTTGAATATTTTTGTGTATGTTCATTAAGAATATTGGGCATTAGAGCATTGCCATTTTTTAAATGCATTATGGTCTGGCTTCATTATCAGGATGACTTTCTCATCTAAAAGGAATTGGTGGTGGTTCCCTTCCCTTGAAAAACATGAAAATGATTAGTATTTATTCTTTTTCAAAATTTTATTTTGAAGATAGTAAAATACAACAGAGCAAACAGAGCAAAGCAAATCGAGACAATGCAGTGAAATTGGTACAGAACTTCACAGCAGGGTCCATGATAACAGTAATAGGCACCATAGTATATCTCATTATCTTCACAATTGGTTTCCATTCAATTAGTTATAGTGAAATCCAGAACATTTTAAAACCAGTCAAAAGATAGTATTGAATAGAATAAAACAATTAAACACAGCAAAAGATTAAAGACAACATTTGTTTTCGAACACAAAATAGAAAGAAATCCCCCATATTTTGTATATTGCACACAGTCATCTTCCTAAGAGATGCTCAGAATTCTGCCTCTCCTTGCTGACCAAGGGTGGGCAAATGAGATGTATGGCTCTCAGTCCATGCACCAGTATGCTCACCAGAGATGCTGCCTGGTTCTCCTCCTGGCTTGCATCGGTGGTGCTTGCCAGGAAGGCAGGATAATTGTTATCTTTTTCAGCTGCCTAAGTCCCAAAATGGCCAGATCCAGTATTTATTCTTTACTATACACTTCATGCAAGTCAGCAGGGCCTTTATCATATCCTGGCATTTGTTGTTGTTATTAAGCAGTTATGAATGTTGACTCATTGCCCGTGTTTGTTAATGCTATGTCAAATGGTGTGTTTTCTTCTGAGGGTGTAGGTCAGGGACAACATGGGAGATCATGTACCGATTAAGGATCACGTCATATTTTACTTAGGGATGTAGCAATTTACTTTTGTATCTTCAAACTACCCCTACAGTATATATTTTTGTGAGTAATCTGTTAAATTATTTAGTCTTTTAAAGCACATTGTTGCAGGCTTCAGTTACTCATGGAGGACACGGAGGCAGGCTAGGGCCAGGCCTCTTGTCAGGCTTTGTAGACTTACCTGCCTGCAGTGTCCACCCCTCCTGACCTGCTGCCTGTAAACACCTGTCTTGCTCCACAGCTGTGGTGAATTCACATGTGGCAGTTGAGATCTCACTTGGATGGAAGACATTCAGTCAAGGTAGGCTCTGAAACATGCTGATCTTCTCATACAGAGTTCCCTTGAGTGAGACATGGGGCCTCAGGACTGCAGGGAGGAGCTTGGACAGCAGGGCCACAACAGCCATCTCTTATCCAGCATTCAGTGTATGCTGTTTGCTGAGAAGCTGACTGATGGATCAGGAGTCCTGGACCTGAGCCTTTCTTGCACATGGTACACTACTACATGCCGTGGTGTGCTCCACATCTGCATGGTCCATCTTCCCCCTACTTCAGATTTCCAAAAAGATCTGAGCAGCCCCGGGCTTCCCCTTCCAGGCTCCAACTCTATGGTGAGTTTTAGTGTGAATTTTATGATCAGGGTATTCAATTTATATACATTTATCCTGGAAATTCCACTTCTTTGCCTCATTATAAAAAATGAGATTGAGAGACACCCATGATCTCTTCTTATTCAGTTATGAGTGTGGATAGTTAGAAACCATGAATGTACCACAGCAGAGCTGCTGAGTCAATTATTCAATTATAGTCACAGAAAATGCTGAAAGAGGGCCATGTCCTAGGCCATGTCCTGGATCCTACCTGAGATGATAGGAGAGCTCAATGCCTGGTGCTCTCTCTAACCAACAATGAAGAGACTCAGGCCTGGATAGCAGGTGAGGACAGAAGAGAGGGGCTCCTGGAGGGCAGAGCACTGAATCTCGGCAGAAGACTTTTTGGTGTTTTTTACATTTTTCCATTCCATTGCATTATTTATAGTGTTCTATTCAATATTCCTTTTATTCAAATCCATCAATATTTAATTGTGGCTAATTTCTTGAATAGGTATGTGAAAATGGGTGATTTAATTTCATTATATATACTGAAAGTTATGCATAATACAGACACTTCAAACATCACTGTAAATATAAAATAAGCAGGCTTGGTATTCAGCAAGTGTCTATTTTTCCAGCAAGGAAGTCCTGAATCTTGCTGCTTTCAGGTAGCACAGGGAGTGTGCAGTTGCACAGGAGCCTAGCACTGCCTACCTAACACCCTTTTCCCCCCACCTCATTCTGTGCTGCAGCCCTGCAGGCAAGGGAAGGCAGAACAGCCAGGACAGAGCAAAACTCTGATTCCTCAGCCCCAGGGGCCTCACTTCCTGGGTCCTGGTCTCAGCCTCCACCAGGTTTCAGGTGCTATCCTGAATTCATCTGGCTTAGTGGGCAGGGCACCCACTCTGCACCTCTGAGGATGAAGACCATGAAGACCACTGTCTTCAGTGACCCTTCTATTCTGCAAATTTTGCTCCTATCTTTGAGACTGAGGCAGTGGCATTGGAACAAAACACAATATTCTCATTACATTTCTTGTTGTTGTTATTTTTTTCGGGCTGCTTTGTTTATTTAAGCATATATTTAGAACTGTGTTTTGCCAAAAACCATTTCCTTGTCTTTTCATTACCCAGGTAACAGAAGTTTTTACAGATTTCTTCTGTAGTTCAAACCCTATGTGCTTGAATGCTGAGAATCTACTCTCAAGCTTGGCAGAATGAGGGAAGCAAAGCAGAAACTGAACTTGGGGACACTGCTGTGCCTTCCAGCATTTTGTACAGCAAACCCTGACTCATGCCTGTTTACCCATAAAATATGGGCTTCAATACCAACTGAATCTGCCACTGACAAATGAGTTTCCTACATTTACTTCAAACAATCTCATTTCCCCTCAAATTCCTAAGCACGTGGTCTAAGGATTCTTAAACCCAAACTTGAAAAATAATTTCCAGTAAACAAGAGACTGCTACCCATCCTGAAATCATGATGGGATTTTATGTAAAGATGTAGTCTGATCCACACCGAAACAATCATGAGCTGAGAGGGGCAGAGATGGCTTTTGCAGATAGAAACACCTTGAAATTGTCAACCAGCAGCAGCATCAAGCAGGGAGCAGAGCTGCTGAACCCTCACATTTGTGTGATGGAATCATCTGGTGGGTTTTGCCTTGGGTTTACTGAGGTGGCTCAGTAAATCTAGAATGCTGTAGTGCAGTGCCAAAGGGAAGTCTGTCCACGTAGCATTTATTTGGAGTTATTCTTTTGCAGTTGTGAAACCTGCACACCTCTGCCATTGCAGACTCACCCCAGGCATTATTTCCATGACTGGTAAAGGATCAGTTTATTTACACAATATGCAGAATGCTGTTCTCAGCCTTGTTTTTCTTAGACTTGTTCCTTTTCAATCATTTCTTCAAAAGGAAGCTAAATGATTTAGTTTGAGCAAACTTCAATTGTGTTGTTGTGCTCCTGTGTGATGTCCTTGCTGACAGAGCTGAAAAGGACGTGAGGTGGACTTGCTTGGGGTTCAGCTACAGAGGGATACTCCACTCAGGTGTGTCAGTCAGGGCTGCCCTTCACCTGAGTGGCCACTCTGGCATCCAAATGCCCTTGCTCAGTGTTGTCCCTGGTGTTGAGAAGCACTGGTTTGCAGTGTAGACTCCCAGCGCACTGGTTAGCCCATGAAAAAACTTGCTGTGCTATGAGTTTTTCACCCCTAGACCTGCACATCAATGGCCCTGGCCAAAGTTCCCTCCAACAATCATGCACGGCATTCTCCAAACAGCTCTGCTGTGCATTCTCTACATGAAGGCTAAGGAGGGTCCCAGTTCCTTCTTGCTTCAAACAGCACTGTGTATCAAACTCTTGAAAAGAAATCGTGAAAATTTGTGTAGCATTCTCTGTTGGAGAAACCTCTCTTCTTAGTCCTGTGAGGTCTAATGACGGCTCTGTATATAGCTATGATGGGAGCTATGGGACAGGACTCTGCTCTGTCCCCCATGTTCTCTCCAGTGCTGTTCAGATCCTGCCTTAAAATGTGCATTGGTTGGGGACACAGCACATCTGAGTGATTTGTGCCTGTGCTTATCAACTTTGGGAGGCTGAATGTTTTCTGCACCTGTTGGCCACAGGTGGTGATTTCCTTTTGAATTACAAGACTTTCTCACTTCTCTCACAAAATGAACTGGTGAGACCTCTTTTACTCTGATAATTCAAACCCCGGAAAGGTGAAGCACTTTCATCACCAATCACAGCACTAAATAATGAACCAATCACAGTTGCTAGGTTTAACTGCATCTGTGACTTCATGAGGTTTTGGTGGGGACACCCAGATACAAACCATAACACCTTCTAAAGTAAATCCTCTAAACACACCCATGCTCTGGACTAGAAGATGATTCCTTTCCTTAGTCCAGGGTTTATCTTATTTTATTTCATTAATTTATCTTTTAAGACTCTCACTGTGTAGTTCAGGCTGGCCTTCAATTCACTAAGTAAATTAGGCTGACCTACAACTTGCAACAATCCTCCTGCCTCAGCTTCCTAAGTGCCAGGATTACAAGCATGTACCATCACACCCAGCTATTGATGGTTAAGCTGTATTTATTGATTTACTTGAGACTACTCAATTTAGTTACCTTTGTTTTTCTTAAGTATACAAAAATGCCAATAAATGTAATAAAATTCCAGCCCAATGTAAACAACTTAGCAATTTAGCAAGGTCCTGTCTGGGAATAAATTATGATAAAAGGACCAACGCACTGGATTCAATCTTCAGCACAGCAAAATTAAATAAATTTATAAATAAACAGACTTAATATAAAATAATCTATAAATAAACACTACTGCTTAGAAATAAATCTATAAAATACAAAATTGCTTTTCAGTAAATCTATACATAAATAAATCTTTTTGTGGGTAGCTCAGATGAGAAGTGTTTTAAAAGCAATTTTATTTCATTATAATTGACATACAATGAACTAACAGGTTTAAATACAAAATTGGATGAAACTTGATGTGGGCCAGGGATATAGTTCAGTGGCAAAGTGCTCCCTGGCAAGCACAGGGTCCTGAATTTGGTTCCTGGGACCAAAAATTAACAAAACTGAAACTAAAAACAAACAAAAAATCCTCTAGGAATCTTGTCATACATGAGCCCCTTGAAAATCAACACTGAGTTCCGGGAGAACATGGCGGACAGATAACAGCAACTACAGAGGCTCTCTGAAAGACTCAGCTCAGAAGTCAGGAAGGGTGCAGAGTAAGGAGAAATAAGCCGGTGGAGACATGCTCTGTTGACTCAGGAACGAACTGGGTTAAGAGAAACCAACTTGGAATGCAGTCCTGGTGCTGGAACAGGAACAGAAAAGCCTCAGTGTGGAGGCTGGAGCCCGCACCATTGGAAGACGTGATTTGGGTTTCCTGCCGTATGGCAGCTGCCTCTACATTGGCTTGGCAAGGAGAGAGACACGTGGAAGCTCTGAGAATGGGAATCTGCGAATGGAGTCGAAAGCAGGACGGGTAGGGAGGCGAGCACTGACTTGTGGTGAGGTGAGTGAGAGAAACTGACACTCTACCACAGTTTGACTCCAGCGGAGGACATTCTGGGCCCAGGCAGTCCTGCGGGAGCAGGGCGCGGTGGCGACTTCAGCCACACATCCCCCTCTCAGGCGGGACTGGTGAAAAGTGCCTAGCCTACGGGACACTGCTGGCAGACCCAGTAGGCTAGCCCAACCCAGATCCCACAGCCTGACGGTGGCTTGGAGGGCCAGGCCCCACGTAGGCTGCCTGGTCTGGAAGTTCCTGGTGTGCTGCGGTAGGTGGGAACACCTAACCGGCGCAATTCGATCAGGCTGTGGCTGACAGGGAGAGAAAGTGGGCCTCCTATATAAGCTTGAATATATAAGGAACAGAGAATATGGCAAGAGGCAGCAACAAGAAAGGCTCCTCGGCCCCCAATTCTGAGAAACAGGTAATAGTGGACATGGCACTAATAGACATAAAGCGCCATATAGAGAGCCTCATAGATCAGTTCAGGAATGAAGTTATCAATGACCTGAAGCTAGAAGTATGTAGAATAGTTACAGAAATGCTAAGCACCACCCAAGAAAAAACAGATGGTGGAATGGAAGAACAGAAAAAGAGGGGAGAATTGTTTGATGGAGAAAACAGAGAAAGCATAGAATACATGAAGCAGGTTCAAAGAGACTACCAAGAAACCAAAAAGTCTATCGAAAACTGGCATAACAGCTTGAAAGAAACTAAGGTCAGACTATCTGAACTGGAGGGCAGATTTGTAATATGGGAGAATGAAATGAAAAACTTCTTAAAAATAACGAAGAAGGGGCTGGGGATTTAGCTCAGTGGCATAAGCGCCTGCCTTGCAATCAGGCAGTCGTGAGTTCGATCCCTGGTACCGATAAAAACGAAAAAGACAAAAAAAAAATAACGAAGAAACAAACAGCAATAATACAAAGACAAGAAGATGATAAGAGGATCCATAACTTAAGGATTAAGAACATAAAAGAAGAAGTAGGGACACAAACAAATGAACTACAAAAGCTACTCACAGAAATAATCCAGGAGAATTTTCCTAATTTAGCAAAAGGTAAAGATACTTAGATGTATGAGGCATACAGGACCCCAGCTACCTACAACCCAAACAGAGCAACACCCAGGTATATAATAATAAAAATTCCAGAAATTCAATACAAGAACAGAATATTAAAAGCTGTCAGTGACAAGAAACAGACCACTTACAAGGGAAAACCCATCAGAATTACAGCAGATTTCTCTGCACAAACCATCAAATCATGAATAGCGTGGGGGGAAATAATTCAAGCTTTGAAAGATAATAATCTCCAGCCAAGATTGAGGTATCCTGCACAACTGTCCCTGGAAATTGATGGAAAAACAAGGTGCTTCCAGGATAAAGAGGAACTAGGGGAATTTGCAACCAATAATTCAACTCTACAGAGAATACTGCAAGATATTCTAAAAAATGACAAATACAAAGAATCCAGAAATAGTGGCGGGGAGGCCACAACGAATGGAGCGGAGAACAAAATGAAGAAGACAAACTGACAGTTACTGACAGAAAAAGAGCTCAATAGAAACGAAGCAGAGAAGATTGGATAATAGGAAAAGCTATTTTGGAGAAAATGACATCTTAAAAGGTAATACTGATTTAGTATCATCTTATTTCGAAGTTTCATCAAACTTTTGTCCTTCTGTCTCCATTGGTCTAAATAGGTTGTATCTTATTGGATTTTATTATGTATGATAGTATAAGCAAAAATCTTTTAAAGACAAGGAGATTATACAGAAACCATTGTTCATTTTCTGTTAGTCGATTCTAAATACCCTGTAATACTGTCATTCTCTTAAATGGTTTTACATTGTTTTGATATATTTAATGCTACAGTATATGAAGTTGTACTCAAGGATTTCAAGGAAAGAGACAATATGGTAACTACTTTTATGTCAGGATTATCTGGTGATGAAACACTATTCTGCTTAAATGGTTATGTTTTGATCTGCACTGTTTTGCTGTTATGCCCTCTTTTATCTCAATCTCCACTCCATTATTTACTTTTTTATTTTTATCCTTTTAATTAAGGGAAAATAAATAAAAATAGCAGGATATATTATAGTAACCCACTTTGACTTTCCATTATCTTGATTTAAACCCCTGTATTACTCTCACCATCTTGTTTTTGACTGATGTTCCCCTATTCTGTTTTCCTGGATAGTATCAGATTCGAAAGTTTAGGCAACAGCTGTGAAGATAATGAGAGTCATTATGATGCCCATTCTTGTTGACTTTTATCTACTTTTGAAGACCTACAATGTCTCCAAGGTTTTGGTTTTGTTGGTTTTGTTCTTTACTGTTTTGTTCTATTTTATTATAACTAATGATATAGGCAATTCTATTAGAGATAGTGGGAGGCATTATGGTAACCATTGTTGATCACCTTGTATTATGTTTTTACATTATCTCTTATGTCCACCCTTTTGATTTGACTGACTGTGTTCTGTTATGTCACATTTGATTTTACTCTCTTCCAAAAAAGTAATAAGAACCATGGGAGCAATAAAACCTAAAATGTGTAATAGTCATTGTACAAAAGAGAGGAAAAGAAAGTGCTCTAAACTATATAACTGCATGTATATTTAAGTGTATAAGATAGAAAATGATATCACTGAGTTTTATTGGATCATTGAACAGAACTGTTTGCAGTATCATTGTTGGAATGTCCACTTTACAAGCTTTAATTTTGTGACTTGAACAATCATTTCTTAGATGACAATATGTAATCCATTAACTAGTGATTTCCTACTGTTTATTTTTTTCTGTAAATCTGTATAACTTGTACCCTTTCTCTGCTTTTTTTCTCCTTAAATAAAATTAAAAAAAAAAAGAAAAGAAAATCAACACCGAAGTGGTGATGTTTATGTGACCTTCACATTTTCCTTATGGCTCCTTATAATTGCTTCCTTCCATCCTAAGCAATATGTTTGCTTTTTGTCTCTAGGAAACACTGTGTATTTTCTAGAGGTGACAGGTCTGTAACCACACAGGATGCAGAAGGTTTTTCTTTTTGTTTTGGGGGGAGCTGGTAGGGTTTATTCAATCCTCATAACCATGTTAGGTTTCCCATGTTATGCTCCTTGTCAGTGGCTGAGCCATCACATCCCATTGTGTGGTGAACCACAGATCCTCATGTGTCCATCAGCTGAGGCCCTTTTTGGTGTTTCCTGTATTGAGCTCAAAAATAAAGTTGCTGTAGTCATTCTTGTGTTTGTGTAGCTGTAGCACTGATTTCCAAGGGGAAGATACTCAGTGTGCAGTTGAATATTTCAGGTCTTGCTTGTTTAACTCAGAAATTGTTTAACTGTCTTTCAAGTAGTTGTTCAAAGCAGAGTAAAGATTTCTGGCTCTTCCTGTGAGTATTTTTAAACCCTGTTCTTTTTAAAACTCTTGTTCATTTATTTTTCAGTCTTTTTCAGTTCATTTTATAAAATTTACCTAAGGAAATTTTATTCCTATTACATAAAATTCAGCATTTTTTGACTTTAGATAGAATTTTAAAGGTGGAAAAAACCCAAAATACGGTGTATATATATGTGCATATATGTAAATCACCTATACTTTTAACATCACAAAACTTCTGCTATGTGATGATTGACTTCATTGTCAACTTGATGGGCCTGAGAGCTGTCCAAGGGATTACTAAAATGTACTTCTGGGCTCATGTGTAGTGGTCATGGAGGAATGACGCTAGATATTCCATCTGGTCTCTGGCTCCATCCTCCCTGCCGCTGTCCCTCTACTCTGCTCCCTGGCCACCATGGACTGCTTAGAGAACTATATAAGAATGTAAATATGAGATAGCAAACTGTAAGAATTACAAAACAAAACAGTGGTTCTCTGCTCTGCTCCACACTGACTACCACTGTTGCTGATGTCTTGAACATGTACATTCTCTGACCTTGGGACCTCACCCCAGAAAATCTTTCTTGAGTTCCCAAAGCAGGCCAACAAATGTTCACACAGTGCCCACGAACAGTCCATGTTACCTTCAGCCAATTCTTCTGCATCTTCAAGGAGAACATGGCCCTTTTCTGTTCTCCCCTTGACTCTGTAGAAGGCCATTCTAATCCTGCTTTATAAATACATTATCTGTCACACACACACACACACACGCACACACACACACAAATTAAATCTGATCCTCTAGTGAACCCTGACACAAACTGCCTCTAGCTACCTGTGCAGCCTCCCATGAACAATTTCATGCCTCACTCATGTGAAAAATCCAAAGAAGAACTGTAGCAGTGCTGTGCCAAGTATGGGTTAGTTAACGGAGATGTTGGTATTAGGCCCACTGGGTTAAAATTCTGGCCACACGTTTTATCTTTGGAAAAGGTATTAAATGTTGGTGTGTCAGCTCACACAGCTATGAAAATGAAAATAATTCCTAACCCCTACTCTTGTAAGAATTAACATATGTAAAGCACTTTAGAGAGGCCCTGACCTTACACCTGTAAGTGTTACATATGCTTGTTAGTGTGCTTTATTAACATGTAAACATATTTTTAAGTTATGAAGACTTCAGATGACGGATACTGAAAGCACTCATTTCTCTTTAATAAAAGAAGGGCAACAATGCAAATAACATTGGCATCTGAGCACTTGCTATATGGTAGGAACCATGGGAAGAGCTCTGCAGGGTTTTCATTGGATCTTCACAACAGTGCCAAGAGGAGTATTGCCATTCATCACAGTTTGTTTTTTTAATAGAAATAAACCACACAATATTTCAAATCAAAATAATATGAGAATAATAACAGTTTAAATTGAGGCTCCCAGAAGAGAAGCAATGTACCTAAGGTGTCAGGCCTGGGAAGATTTGAGTCCAGACATCTATAAATTCCAAGCCTCAGACTCAGTCCATTCCTCTGCTTCCTCTCACAGCAGGCCTGGGGCTTAGTCAGCCACACCCAGCGTCAGAGAAACCCTAACCCCCACTGCCACGCCCACCACCTCATTCTTGCCTCCTGGAGGGCTCTGCACATCCTGGGTCCCAGCTTCTGGCCCCGCCACTCACATTGCTTGGCCCCACCCCCTGGCCGCCAGCGAAGATTACACTCTACCCCGCCCAACCTGGGTGGCCCGCGCCCAGGGATGGTCCCTAGCCACTGGCATCTCACTCAGTCCCACCAGCGCCCGGCCTTGCTTCACAGTGAATGCACGGAGTGGCCATTTTGCCGCTAGCGACCCCTTCTGGAGACCTGAGCACTCTTATTTCCTTCCTCCACCTAGGCTGTGGCTGGACTGGGACTGGGGTCTGGGCCAGGTAGGCAGGCGGAAGCCGGTGGCCCCGATGTTAGCAGTGCAGTTGCCCTTGGTTGGGGGTCCAGGAAGTGGTGGGCGTGGCACTGGGGCGACCTAGCCTCAGGTCTTCAGGGCCCTCTCTCCTTCCCTCCGTCCTCTCTGTCTGGGTCCTCATGGCCATGCCTGGCATGTGGCCTGGGATCCTTGGCCCCCCCAGGTGCTGTGGGAGCCCAGCCCTGGTGTGGGACCTGTGGGAGGGCGGCTCGGGGTCTCACATGGCCTCTGCTGTCAGTGACCCTGGCCCTGCTGAGCCGCGGACATTTACCCCAATAGGATGATTTTATTCCACTTGGAGGTCCTCCCTGAAGATCCTGAGAGAGGACCTAGATGTTAAACTAAGACAGCAGTTATTCTACCTGCACATGCTTTGTCTCCAGTCCATTCCATTGATAAGGCTTTCTGCTTGTTTTAATATTGGTCCTCTTGGGTGTTTAAGCATTGTGAGGAGTTTGAATGTGGCATGGGGCTTTGAGGGATGAGGAAGTGTGATCAACAGTTTAAAAATTTTAATCCACAAAAAAAAATTCACCCACATTATTGAACCTGCTGCAGAATACCCATCTTGTCCTTATTCGGCTGTCTCTAACCATACTCCTCAGTTCTGCTCACATCATTTATGTATTTGCGTAGTGTTGAATATTTATATTATATGCATAGGTAGAGTTTTACTTAGTTATCCTGTTACTGACCATGTACACAAGTCTAGTTCCTCTTAGAAAAACTGCACTGAGCATACATCTTTTTTTCTTGGGATAAATTCCAGACATTGGAAATAATAAATCAATGTTGTGTGTTCTTTTGCTGGTACTTGATATGAATTGCTTCTTAGACAAGACATGTTAACAATAGACACCTTGCAAAATTTAGGTATTTTCCCAATTATCTGGAGAAATTTGGAGTTCAGCAAGGTGTTGACTCATTTTCTATACCAGCTGAGAGGCCACACTACCTACTATTGGATTTTATTTTTAACTGATGTATGGTGATCATCCTTTTGTTTTGATTGACTCTATTCTGTTTTATTTCACTTGGTTTATCCTCTTGACAATTAAAAAAACACACACACTTTCTTGCAAGGCATGGGGTGCATGCCTGTAATCCCAGCACATGGGAGGGTTAGACACGAGGATCACAGAAAGTTCAAGGCTAGCCTGAAATACTTGTTGAGTCAAGTCAGCCTGCAGTACATAGCAATACCTTGTCTCAAAGGAAAATAAAACAACCAATTTTTTCTTCTTTTTTATTTTAATGTAGCACAAGTAGATATTAATAAAGTATGAAAACACTTTTATAAATAGATTAAATTTTTTCATAACAGAATAGTGGTTAATACTCTGTGTTCAATGATCCCAGGGATTTCTGTATGAGCTATATGCCCATGCAGTTTAAAAATTTGTCATTTTTTTAAATTTTTGAGACAATCTCTAAATAATTTACTCAGCTCTCCAAGTTGGGCTTAAACTTGTCGTCCTCCTTCCTTACTCTCCCTGAGTGTTGGGAGTATGAGTATAGGATATCTTCCTTTGGTAATTCACAATAATTATGAATGTTTGTGGGGTAAAATGTGCTTTTGATCTAAGTCTCCTTTGTAGAAATAATCAATCCAGTTAATGTGTCTACCACCTTACTAACCTACAAATACTTTCACAGTGACTACAACTGCAAATCCCATTGTTTAGCAGTTTTGAAAGCTATCCTTCTTATTAACTGTGTTCACCATGCAGTTCAGTAATCATTGAAAATTTCTTCTCCATTGTTAATCAGACTTTGTATTCTTGGATGAAAATCCTCCTTTCCCCATCCCTCATGGAACTGATCATTCTTTAAAATCAAAGTGCCCAAGAAAGATGTGGAGGCTCAAGCTGCTTGGGGCATACTGCTCTCCAGAAAGACCAGGTGATGGTGTTCTGCAGCCCTTCATCTTGCTCCCAATTTTTTTCCTTAACTCAATTCTGGGAATTGAATGCAGGCCCGTGCACTGAACTACAGTAAATTCTGTTTTTAAATTTCTTTTTTTATTTTGAGTCAGGGTTTGCATAAGTAAGTACACTGCTGAGACACCAATCTTGGGCATAGATTCTTACATGTCTGTGTGTGAACACACATTGATGTCAGAGACATTTCATTTTTAAAAAACAAGATCCTCCATGCACACATCCTACTCCCATCGGTGTGTTACTTCGTGATCAGATTCCTTTTCCTCTTTCCTTGTGGGCCCAGAGAGACTTAGCTCAGCATCCCCCCAACTTTCCCTGGTTCTCGTGACCCACTCTGATGCCTTGAACTCTTTATGTGGAGTGTAGCGAGGCTCCCAGTTTCCTCCTCCTTCAAAAAGTGTGGTGAACAACTGTCTTAATCAGAAAGCTTGAAAAGTTATGTGGATCTCTGTGTGGGATAAATCTCTATTGTGAGCACTGCAAGGTCTGGGGACACCTGTGTAGAGCTGTGATGGGAGCTACTGGACAGGGCTCTTCTCTGCACACCATGTTCTCCCCAGTGATGTTCAGCACTTGCCTTAAAACCCGCCATCAGATGGGGACACAGCACGTGTCAGGGATGTGTGCTTGCATGAATCAGCTTTGGGAAGCTCAGCATTTTCTACATTTGTTTACATGTGGTGATTCTCTTTTGAATTACAAGAATTTTTCATCTCTCACAGAATGGACTCATGACACCTCTTTGTCACTTCTAATACAAACTATTTACCTGCTGCTGCTTGTAAGCAAAGATTTCTTATTGTGGATTCTACATTATTTTTGGTTCTGTTTTTCAAATATAAAGAATCAGATCTTTCTCTCTCCCTTGTACCACTGAAATCATAGGAAAACTTTTTCAACCTGAAAAGACGAGTAGATAAACAATAGTCTTCACATTTGATCTGTACACTTTGGTCTACCTGGGATTTTTTCTTCTATTGAAGAGCAATAGCAGCCAGTCTCCTCTAGGAATATTTGGCCAAACATAATCTGATGCATGAATATTAGAGACCCAGAGTAGTAAATCACAGGGTGAAAAAGTCAGAGTGGGTGGGGAGTAGCAAGAGAGTACAAGGATATGGAAGGGTCCAAAACTGAGCAGAGTGCTGGAACTCAATGGATGTGGAAATTGTACAAATTGGTGATGTGATGACATTCTACTGAATTGAATATGTTGAAATGCATGAAATCTTAACTTTTAATTAAAATTACCTTAGAATTTGATGTTGAGAATAATTATAGACATAGGAGTTAAAATCAAAACTGAAAGAAATACAAGGGGATGGGTTACAAGGGGATGGGAAGGTAAAAGCAGGTGCTTTTCAGGACGTGGCCTAAGTGGAGTTCAAGACACCTATCATGGCATGAGTAAAAGTGCCAGTTATGGAATTCCTTAAGTCACGGTGCATGACCCTAGTTTTCACTTTGATCCCAGAACTGGTGAGGTCACTGGAGGTGGGGAGGACCAAAGCTCTACAATTGGGACTTGAAGTTAGTCAGATACCATCCCTGCATCAGCAGAAGGAGAACAATCACCAACTGTCCTTGCTCCTTGTAGGCCCCAGAACTTCCTAGTGCCTATCACAGACAACTCTGTGCCCAAATCCACCCCAGCAAAGCTTCTCATTCAGCTTTGACCAACTCATTTCTGAAGGCCTCAGGGTTGCAGGATGTCCCAAGACTGGCAATCTTTCTCCTTGTCAAGTGGCCCATGCACTCCCCAGAGGCTCACAAGCCAAAGCCAAAATCTTCTGAAGGCAGTGTTTAGTTTCAGTGAGCTCAGGTTGGTCCAATTCAGCTGGGACATCTTGTAGAATAGGACACCAGCCTCCTGCTCCAGTTGCAGATAGCCCAGCCCAGCCTTCTCTCTGCCTTGAATGGGACAGTGCTGGTCCAAGAAGACTTCCCCTGCTGATAGTAGTCCCTAAAAGTGCTGTGGCAACCTGTCCTCCCTTCTTTAGGAAAGCATGAAATCCATCTTCCTTTCCCACCCACGTGGTGTTGTCTCTGAGAGAAAGAGAATGGTGTCTGCAGTGTTACTCTTTTTTTGCTTACTCTACAGGCTTGGTGCACTGTAAATATCTTTGAAGTGAGTGGTCAGAGGGAGTGTGTTCTGCCTGCCATTCCTTCCTCTTCATTTCATATAGTGATGCATCATTCCATTCTGTGTGCCTTCTGGGGTCACCTCTTCCCCTATTATGTGTTCACATATACAGAGGCCAGGAAGTTAGGCACATTCACAGTAATGTGGGTAGTACCTGATCTGTTCTTTAGAGGGACTTGTGTCCTGGATAACATGGAATCCCAAGAGAACAGTGGCTAAATTTGCTCTGGCCATTGCATTAGTGTCATAGCCTAGGAAATTGGTGGTTAAATGCACTCACCAGCTCTTTTTATGATGTCTTTGTGAACCTGTGTCCTATGGTATCCTCCAGAGAGTCTTACTGTGGATACCTTGGAAGCCCATGGAATGACTCTCCAGTGTCCTTCACAATAAAGATAACAGCTTCACCTACGTGACAGATCCATGATAGGAGGCAAGGCTTCCCCAAGGCTAAGAAAAACCAGCAGTGCTGGCAGGGTCACAGCTCTGAGGAGAAAGATCCAAATCCTCCTCCTGACTTCCTCCATAAACCTAGACAAGACACCATGCCTCAGGTCTTTCACGGAGTGTCCCCATGCAATATAGAGGTCATCCTGGCATCTACTTCCTAGGGATATTTTCACCAGTCTGAGATGACAATTGTAATGCCTGTTGGCTAGTGTCTTGTGTACATAGTGTACAGAATTAGAGGTTAAATCCAGGAACCGGTGCGATGAACGTGGAATACAGTGCTGCTTGGTGGTAGAAATGACACTGACCTCCTGGACATATTCCCTGGTGGCATCGTGAGGGGGCAGAAGTTCTTCAATTCAATCATCTTTATGTTCCCTAAGCATCACAATTTCTTCTACGTACTGGTGCTATGGCCTCGAGTCAGGACCTCACACAGGCTATGCCAGCACTATGGATGGAGTTGAACCCCCAAATCTTCTGGCATTGCATCTACATTCACACCTGTGTGAATTAGCACTCCCATGGTCTGACTCCTACTCAATAGCTGACAGATGACCTTCTGATGCCAAAAGCTGAGTAGCCCATTCCCTACATTATGGGCCTCACTTAGTGAATTATTATTATTATTATTATTATTATTATTATTAGTGTTGTTATTTTGCATTAGCAGTGTTTAAATTGAGCCCAGGGCCTCATGCATGGTAACCAAGTACTCTATACTGAGCTCTCTCCCCAGCTCTTGACTCACTCTTAAATAACTGAATATGCCAGACATCATATGATGCAAATACTAAGGTTCAAGCATTAAAATAACTGTGACCCGTCTTCTGTTCTTTCCCTCTTATGTTCTCTCTTACATTTTAGTATTTATTTTTCTCCATCTCTGGATCTCTCGCTGTGGGGAAGCCACTGCTATCTCTGAAGCTTGCAAGAGGAGAGCCTGATGAGCTTTGAGTGAGAAAAGGGAAAACAGTCCAAAAGGCACCAGGCTTTTGCCTTGGGTCCTGCCTGTAAGCAAGGGACAGAGCCTGAGAGCAAATTATGCCCTAGTGCCATCTCCCCTGAGCCTGTCTTTACAGAGATATGATGGTAACAGACCCAGCAAAGCCTCTTGGATTCCTGATACCCAGCAACTCTGAGAGAACAGAGTTTATCTCTTATATGAACTGACCTGTCTTCTATCACACATGTCTTGTCACATTTTCCAAATGTATGTAATGACTGGATAGAATTTGACCTCTCTGCCTTCTTTCACCAATCATAATCATTAAGGATTATGTACAGTGAGATTGCTGTACAGTGTTTTCCTATGGATTTTCTTTCG
The DNA here is from genome assembly GCF_034190915.1 of Cavia porcellus. NCBI lineage: Eukaryota > Metazoa > Chordata > Mammalia > Rodentia > Caviidae > Cavia > Cavia porcellus. The sequence goes on from NW_026947515.1 coordinate 10,959,695, forward strand.
TAGGTTCTCACTTCATGGTTTTCTGTGTTTTTTTTATTCATTCAAATGTTATTGGATATTCACATTTCAGTTTTCAGTTGTTGGAAACAAAGTTCATATGAATATCTTATAAAATTCTCTTCATGACATAGAGAGGATTGTATGTACAGAATCCTAAGATAGTCAGATGAGTTAATGTGAAATTAACTGTCAAAATGATATCTGAAGTGAATTTACCACAAGCAAGAGAGAAGAAATTTCCTTTGTGCACTTCCTCACCAATACCAGTGTGTTTTGCTGAAAAAAAGAAAGTCTGCTTTTGTGCTCTTCAAAACAAAAACAGGGTTTCTCTTGTGGAATAAGTATTCATTTACCTGATAATTGACAATGATAGGAGGCATGTAGAAACTGGGAAGGGTTCATGTGACTGCCAAGGGCATGTTGAAGGCCTTAGAAGTGATAGACTTGTGAATCCCATGGAGGACTTGGAATCACAGCTGGCTCCTATGGAAGTCACACTGCATGACCCAGGGAGTGCTGACCTCTCCTGAAGTTAAGGCCCCATGACTAGGACAGTCCCTGTGAGAGTTCCTTGGTATTGCATGACAGGCCTACTACTTGACAGAAGATGGAGGTGGAGGAGCCCCTAGCCCAAGGAGAGGGATTCAGGGGACTCTCCTCTCTACCCATAATACATATGTACAATCTAGACAACTTTGGAATATGGGAGCAGCCAAAAGAGTTAAAGCAAAATGTGAGTGAAACAGTCCCAACATGGGTGTTATACCTATTGGAAAATGACAAAAAGAAAAGGCAAAATGCAATCTCAAACATCTAGTCCATCAGGAGCAAGACCAACCTACATAGAAATAGAGGACTTTAAAAGTCATAAATCAGAAACCTCAAAAGATAGAAAATGAAGTAAAGAAACAAATCCATGAGGCTACAGAGGAAATTGAACTAGAAATAATTTCTCATGTAAAGAAATAACAACTATAGTAAACTAGTTGCTCAACATAGCTAGAGAAGAGATATATAAAACAAAAATACAGGAGCATGGTAAATTGAAACTATGAATGAACAATGTAGAAAACAAGCAGAATCTATGAAACATATGTAAAGAGATAGTCAAGAAACAAAAAAAATATACTGAAAGCTGGCAAAACCATTTAAATGAAGCTGAGGATAGAATTTCATAATTTGAGGACAGTATTGCAGGGAGTGATCATGAATGTGTAGAACATATAAAAATAACAAAGCATCATGAAATGACGATCCAGAAGCTTCAACATGATGCCAAGAGAAGCAATGTAAGATTAATAGACATCAGTGAAAACGCATGAGTCAATGCAAATGACATAACTAAGCTATTCACATAAATAAAAACAGAAAAATTTCCAAACATGAGGAAAATTCTGATATACAAATAAGAGTCACACAAAGTGCCAAACAGTCACAACAAACATAAGTCTATGCTCAAACATATAATAATTAAGATCCCAGACATACAGCATAAAAACAGAATAGTAAAACTGTTAGAGAAAAGACACAACTCACCTATCCAGGAAATACTATGATTACTATTAAGGCAAACTTTTCAGCACAAACCGTCAGGTTAAGATGAGTTTGGTGTGAAAAATTTCAAGCCCTAAAAGAAAACAACTTTCAACCTAGACCGATGTACCCAGAAAAAGTGTCTTTCAAATTTAATGGAGAAACAAGATACTTCAATGAGAAAGAACAACTGAAGAAATTCATGTCCAAAAAACCAACCCTCGAAAGATTATTGAAAGACATGCTAGGTGGGGATAAAAATGACCACAATCTCCAGAACAACAGAAAGAAATGATCAGGCTCGGCAAGAAATTGAACAAGGGAGAAAAGCAGGAAATCAACGACAGGAATACAACATGGCAAAGTCAAGTAAGTACATATCAGTGATATCCAAAAAGGTAAATGGGCACAAGTCAACTATAAAAAGAAGCAGGTTGACAGAGTGGATCAAGAAGCAGGAACCCACAATATGCTGTATACAAGAAACACATTTTACAAAAAAAAAAAAAAAAAAAAAACTTCATAGGTTAAAAGACAAAAGATGGAAAACAGTTTTCTATGAAACAGGAACCCAGAAAAAAGCAGGATAGCTATTCTGTTTGCAGAAAATGTGAACTTTAAAATGTTTAAAGGAGATAAAGAAGGCCACTACATATGCGTAAGTGAGAAACTACAAGAGGAAGAATTACAAATATATATGCATCAAACACAGGAGCACCCAGCTATATGAGACAAATACTAAAGGACATGAAAAACCAAACACAAGTATATAATTGAAATAGGAGACCTTAACACCCCACTGTTAGAGATAGATAAATGAGACAAAAAGCATGGGGTTTAAGAGGGCAGCTAGTTTAACAAAGAGGCATGGTACAAGTACATAAATGGCCTCTGGGGAACTTAAATATTCTCACAGACCCCGACAAGTTGTGTGCTGATTTCTGTGTTTGAATCCACACTGATCATCTGTCTGTTTGTCCATTTGTCCACTCTGTGAGCAGCTGTTCCTTTCATTTTAAGCTCAGTAACTTCTCTTTTTCCAAGTTTGCATTGTTTGATCAAAGATATGTTTGGGTTGTGAATTTACGAAGCATGGTTTCACATTGTTTGCCAGCTGCTCAAAATGTCACAAAGACTGGGTATATGAATGCAATATGTTGTTCTTCATCACTGAATTATAGTCTCATTATTTAGAAATTATATTATTAGGATGAATAAACAAAGTCCTGGAGAACAAAAGATGGTGGATAGGTAACAGTAGGCTACAGAGATTCTCTGAGATGTCACCTTAGATTCCAAAAATAATATAGCATAGTGAGACCCAGGCAGAGGGAGATAGACCCTCCCAGGCCTGGAAAAAATTAAGCTGAGAGAAACCATTTAAAAATACAGTCCCAGTGCTTCTACTGAAACAGCTACAGTCTTGGTGCTGCCACTTGAACTTGCTGCCACTCCTACACTTGATCTCATGCAGCCAAGATTTATGGAACTACACAAAAGCTCATCAGTTTCATCTCACTGGAGATGCATTTGCACTGAGGATGGGAGTCGGTGATCTTAACTGACAAGCTGAGCTGGCAGGGAACCCTGCATCGACCTGTGGTGAATGACGGGAATAAACGCCTTCCATAGAGCCTCCAAGAGATGACATCCTGGGACAGGGCAAATTGGCCAGAAAAAGGGGCTGCAGTGACTTCGGTCAGCTTCTCCCTTCTCAAGGGGGATTGATGGGGAGCACCTGACCTGTGTCATGCCTCAGGCTGAAACCAATAGGCTAGCCCATACCAGTCCCAATGCCCTAATGCAGTAAGCCTTCAGCAGGCTGGTTAATCCAGAGGGGGTGGGTGCAGCATAGGCTTCCCTGGTCTGTATCCACATAGTACACTGCACTGGGGGGTGGGGGTGACATGCAATCAGCACTTCAGACAAACTGTAACCTACAAACAAAGAACCTGGACCTCCCGTATACACCTGTATGGAAGGAACAAAAAATAATAAGAGGAAGCAACAAGAAAGGATTCCCATTCCCCAATCATGAGAGCATGGATCCAGGAACTGTAAATGCAAAGCAGAATGAGGACAGCAATAATGCAATATCAGACATGGCCCCAGTAGACAGATAGCAATATCTTCAGGAATGCATAGACAATTTGAAAGGTGAAGTATTTAACCGAATAAAGCAAGATATAAATAGAATAATTTAAGAAATGCTAAGCACCTCTCAAGAAAAAAACATGGAAAAAGGGAAGAAAACAAAAAAAGCGGAGAATTGTTTCATGAGGAAAATAGAGAAAAGTTAGAAGAAAGGAAGCTGGTTCAAAGAGAGAACAATGAATTTAAAAACTCCTTTGCAAGCTGGCAAAATTAATTGCAAGAAACTAGGGTAGATTATCCAAACTAGAGGACAGGTTTGCACTGTAGGATCATGAAAGGAAAAATTTCTTAAATATAACAAGGAAACAAGTAGTAACAATATAAATGATAGATTATGACAAAAAGATGTATAACTTAAGAATAACGAATGTGAATGAAGCAGCAGGAGTACAAACAAAGGAACTACAAATTCTATTCACAAAAATAAGGAAAACATCCCAAGCATAGGAAAAGGAAAAGATACTCAGCTGTATGAGGCATACAGAACTCCAGCCACCTAAACCAAAACAGAACTACACATAGGCCTATAATAATCAAGATACCAGAAATCCAATATAAGAACAGAATATTAAAAGCTGTCAGAGACAAGAAACAGATCATCTATAAGGGAAAGTCCATCAGAATTACATCAGATTTCTTGGCACAAACCATCAAATCGAGAAGAAAATGGAGTGAATCATTCCAAGTCCTGAAAGAAAATAACCTATGGCCCAGATTGATGTATCCTGAAAAGTTTTCCTAGAAATTAATGGAGAAATAAGATGCTTCCAAGATAAAGAGGAACTGGGAGAATTCACAATCACCAATCCAACCCTACAGAGAATACTATAGGACGTTCTAAAGAGAGAGAAAATCACCAGGATTTCAGGAACACTGGTACAGAGGCCACAATGAATGGAGCAAAAAGCAAAGTGAAGAAGACAAATAGACAACTGATGACAGAAAAATAGAACAACAGAAATGAGACAGAGAAGGTTGGATATAATTTCTAATGCAGATGTCCTATATACACTAAATTAAGAAAAAAAAGAGAGAATCACAGGCAGAGTGGATCAAGAAATAGGGCCAACTGAGATGCTCTTTATAGGAAGTATAATTGACCTGAAGAAGGGTATTTGGACCAAAATTGAATATGACAACATAGAACTCGATGTGATAGGGAATGAGAGAGTAATAGGGGCAACTGGATCAGTATTTATGGGTAGGTTGGAAAGAAAGGCTTTAATAAGTAAAGAAATATAACTAGAGATCAAGTCCTGGAGTGATAAAGTTCAGAAACACTTAGATAAATAGTACGTTGCCATACAATATAAAACCAAGGGTTTTGGAGAGACCCAAAAATACACAGTACACCCTCGGGGAGTGAAAGGGGAAGAATAGACTTTAAAAAGACAGAAGAAGATATTGCTATAAGTGTATCAGGAATTAAAACCCATATTACTTGTACCACTCTGTTTAGATAGAACTTATTCCATCCCAGTTTTTATACAAGCACTAAATCTGAGGGCACAGAAAGCTATCCCAAAAATATCAGGATATACCACAGTAATCATCTTTAATTTCCTGTTAACTTAAACCAGATTCCTCTATAACTTATACTGTTATATTATTACTGAATTTATTTAAATCTGATTTGTTTGATTGCTTCTTGTTATTGACTATTTTATTCAAAACCGTTAGGTTGATAGTATCGTCAGAGTGTAGACAACTATACTGAAAATAGAAATGATTCTCTATAATACCCATTGTGACTTGATTAATATCTGCTTTTGTAGCTCTACACTATCTACAAAGTTCTATTTCTGTTAATACTGTTATGCAGTGATATATTCAATTATACTTTATCCGATGATATAGCCATTTTTATTGATGATAACAAGAGACAACACAGTAACCATGGTAGAACTCCTTGTACAGCAGTTTTATATGTCTTTTTAGTTTTATGTATCTCTAGGATTATGTTTTGCTCTATCCTGCTTTGTTCTGTTTCTCCCTCTAATATAGAAAGGATAGTAACACATGTTAAGATGCATGCTTCCATAAAACCTATCAATAATTTAGAAGAACTGATTTTATGATACATGATGAAATGAACAAATACTTTGAGGGAGAAAAAAGGAGACTACAGTACCCAGTGCTGGTTCCATCGTGTCATGATATGAAATCAAGCAATACTATTAATCTTCAATTAGAGTGATTTTAATCTGCTTTGGTTTGTTTAAACTCAACATAAATGAAGATATGGATAAATACATACATGTTTAAGTGTATAGGATTGATTGCTATATTACTTAGTTTTTGTTAGATAGTTGAACAGAACTATTTGAAGTCTGCCTGTTTGAATTCCCATTTATATGGTCCACTTTTGTATCTTGAACAATTATTTGTAAGAGAACAGTAAAACACACAACCTAGTGATTTATTACTGTTTATTCTTTAATTTGAATATATGTACAATTTATGCCTGCTTTCTGTTTTGTTTTGTCTTTCTGTAAATAAAAATAAATTTAAAAATATAAATAAATAAACAAAGTCCCTTAGCAGTTAGATTGGTGGACCAAGCTCTGATTGATAAATAAGAAAACAGCTGTCTGGTAACATTTTTAACCAGTTTTTATCCCTTGATTAGAGACCTCAATGATCTCCAGATCACTATAGGAGACACCTCAAATAAATTTATGAAATTTATTCCTAAATGTTCACATTGGTCATTATCAAATGAAGTAATAAATATTTTTGGTTTGATGATGCCTGTATAAAGGTTTCACATGGTTATGACAGTTGATTTTAATCAACTATATGATGTATTGCATACATTCATAATTCTGGATGCATAAGACTCCATGACTGTAAAACAGGGATTACTTATGGTAACAGATTTTTGTCTCATGTGCACACCTTTGCTGCTAACAAAGACTTGTGAGATTCACATTCAACTAAAGATCAATAAGTTTTTCAATAATATTCAAAAAACTTCTTGTGTATTAGATAAGGGTGATTGACTAAAAGGGATATTTTATGTCAAACAAGAATTTAGATTATTACAAGAATCTCGTGATTGTCATGATGCAATACTATGTATGGTTCTGATCCCTGATATATTATGTAAAATATGCAACTCTTAATACTGTAGGTATTCAAATGCTAAAATGTCCATGGATAGAAGAAAATAGGATTCATTTAATGTTCTAAAATGTTTCATGTTTAGATAAAATAGTAATATTACAGTTACTGCCTCTAATATACTGTATTGTTATGAAAAACTTCTTTTGGATGTTTGACAGCTAAGGTTTGGAAGCCAAAACTTAGAGAAACAGATGGGCTTAATGGATAGCCAATATTTTGGCCCCAGTCCTTCAAGGGTGGTATAGACCCAGGATATAAAATAACCTCTGATTGCATCATCCTAAGATATTCAGTGAGTCCCTGGTTGTCTCATCAAGGAGATGATGAAACCACAGAGGAAAGTCACCTTCAATGCAAGGTGTGCCTAAGAAGAGTCACAGGAGAAAAATCTCCCAAGCTTTCACAGAGAGCAACGTGGTGAAGCAATGATTGTGACTCTTCTAAGTGGCTGCCACTGACAGAAGAGCCATGAGGTGTTATGCATGGTTCTAAGATAACTCCTGAGAAGACCTAAGTGACCTTGATAGGAAGGTCTTTTAGCAACTCTTGTAGGTGGACTAAATGTCTTTTGCATAATGGATGTATATGAGTCCTGGGGGCCAGGGGTGGAATGTCATGGTTTATGCCTGTGTCCCCCAAGCCTCATAAGTCTGCATTGTGCATTTATGATGGTTCATTGTCTAGTGTTCGGATTGATGGTGTCAGTCCTAAACCCACATTGGGTGGAGCCAGGATGTAATTCAATGGCAGGAAGAAGGTGTATCTTGCTTTTTGCTGGTTGCTGTGTGCTTTTTGTAGCCTCCATGAACTGTGGCCCAGCCATACATGCCTGCCTTGGAACCAACTGAGTGTGAACTGAAACCTGCAAAAACTGTAAGAAATAAATCTTTCCTTTCTGAAATTGGGCTTCAGGTATTTTGTCTCAGCAACAAGTAAAAAGTAATTAAGACAGAATTTGGTACCTAGAAGTGGGGTCTTTTGCTGTGACTATTCTTGACCATGTTTTTCTAGAGGCTTTGGAAATGGCTTGTGGGCAGAGTTTGGAAAGGTTTGGACATGTTGCCTGGATGTGTAGAGCTGGAGCAGCTTAGGCTGTTTTGAAGAGGGGATTCTGGTCAGAGCTCAGGAGACCAGATGGCTGATAGAGGGCCTGATGAGAAGAAGCAGGCTTGGGAGTATTCTGTTGGGAAGAAGGACTGCATTGGTTGTTGGACTCCACCTGATGTGTGTTATGGCTTGGCAGAAGGTTTGTCTGTATTTTGCTACTGCCCAGAGACTTTGCTGAGACTGAGACAAAGGACAATGGACTGATTAATCTTGAAAAAGAAATTAAAAAGCAATCAAACCTTGAGGCTGTGGCATGGCTATTGTTGGGGGCTTTTAGCCAGATTTATGTTGCATATCAAAAGCAAAGAGATCAGCAGGATAATGTACAATGCTGTGAGTATGGCCAGAAGGAAAATTCCAGGAAGACTGTGCATTGCAAAGACAGAGTTGAGATTTTGATTCCTGAGGAGAAACAGAGATAAGAAAGATGGCCCCAGGGCATCATAGGAAGGTGATCCCCACCCTGTGCAGCCTCACTGCAAAAGTGAAAGAATTTGCTCAGAGGGAAAAGCTGCAGAGTGCCATGTTCTAGAATGGTGACAGAAGCCACTTGAGGTGCCAGAATGGTGGCCCCTTTGAGAAGCTTTTCCTCACAATCAGGTAAACAGAGCCCTGCAATCCAGGCAACTGACCCCTATAGCCAAAAGACAGAAAAGCGTAGGTACTGCCCCAGTCAGCAGCAAACCTTGGTGGCATCCATAAGGTGCTGATTTTAGGTGCAAGGAAAATGCACAAATTCTGAGGCAAGATGGCATCCACCTCAATTGCAAAGTGCCTGGGAGGCCAAAAGGTGTGCCCCTGAGAGGGCAATTTGTGAAGACGTAAGGGTGAAGCCAAAGGTGCGGTGGGGACTGCAGATGTTTGGAAAAGGCAAGAATGTGGTTGATTCAAGGGAAGCTGCAAAAAGAGAGCAGAGAAGATGTAAGAGAAAAGCTGCTGGAGTTAAAATTGCTGGAAATGCCATGGGGGTGGAATTACCCAAGCCTTTTGGAGTTTGCAACCAGATTTCTTCTGATGCTGAACATGGAATTCTAGGACTTAATGTTCACCCTGCTGGACTTCTTTTCTTTCCAGTACTTCATGTTCCCCTTCTTGTAACTTTTGGAATGGTAATGTTTACCTTGTGCCTTTGCATTTGAGAAATGTTTAACCTTGTTTGATTTGTACGGGGGTTACAGTTAAGAGTTTGCCTTAGATCTTGGAGGAGACTTGGGAATTGGACTGTTCAGGAATGCTGAAACATAGGACGTTGGCAACTCTTGGAAGTGGACTAAATGTCTTTTGTATAATGGATATACATGAGTCCTGGGGGCCAGGGGTGGAATGTCATGGTTTATGCCTGTGTCCCCCAGGCTTCATGAGTTTGCATTATACATTTGTGATGGTTCATTGTGTAGTACGTGGATTGATGGTGTTAGTGCTACACCCACATAGGGGTGGAGCCAGGACGTAATATAATGCAGGAAAAAAGTGTGTCTTGCTTTTTGCTGGTTCCTGCTTGCTGTTTGCAGCTGCCATGAAATGTGGCCCAGCCATGTACACCTGCCTTGGACCAACTGAGTGTGGATTGAAACCTCCAAAAAATGAAGAAATGAACCTTTTCTTTCTCAACTTGGGCTTCAGGTATTTTGTCTCAGAAACAAGTAAAAAATAACTAAGACAGTAGTTAATGCAGGTCTCATGTTACCTTGGCCTTGGACATCCTGAAGAAAAGTCTGGCCTCTGAAGATATAGTGCAATGTAAAAGCTTGGCTGAGGGGGGAGCTAGGATCACTAACATCCTCTGACAATTGCTGGCTATACTGCTGTTATGAACTGATGGACTATGATGAGTTTAAATTGGAGTTCTCCTCAATGCTTCCCACCTTAAACTGGCCACCCATCCTGGGAGTCAACAAAACAAAATAAGAGAGAGTTGTTGGAAAGGGTTGAAGATCAATACATGTGCAGGGCTGTGGTGTGGCCTGGGCATGATTGAATTGAGAATGAGGAGACACCGCAAAGAACAAGATAGGCCACAGCTGAGGCCACGTAGAGACTTCCTGAATAATTTTTCTTAATTAGAATTATCTGTTGCTCTGTGGGTTCCTTGACCCTCTCCCAGGGGCCTGCTCAGGTTTTTACCATTGTCCACTCACTTCCTTGCTTGTTCTGATTAAATATGGGCTGCCTACTGACAAGTGGCTGGCTGGTTAGCAGAGTTATGAGTTCTGAAGAAGATTTCACTCTTCCTGTTGCCCTCAAGACAATGCCACTTTTCTCCTTCTTTTGGTCCTTTGCTGTGCACTTTTTTGGGGGCTAGGTATTTAGGCATAGGCTCCAATAAAAACTTACCTTCCAGATAGGATAACTGTAAGTTTCCTGAAAATTTTGTTGCATGTAAATTTTCTTTACCTGTAGATGGAAGTGTTATTATCAACAAATATATTGCTAACTTATCAACATATGCTACCTTTTTAACATATTGAGGGGTATTATAGTGATTTCTCAGAAGGCATGATTATACACCTCTTTACATCATTGTGAGTATTCTGCATAACTTTTCTAAGTCAGTTCTTATAAGTGAAATTGGTAGGTAATAACAGAGGCCTCCATCAACTTGCTAAGTACTATGTAACATGAGTCTCGGTGTTTCTAGCAGTTAATTTGTTTTAACCATGAATTCCTGACCAGATGCCAGTTATGCCTGCTTGGCACAGAATGGATTGTACAGGAAATTAAGTGGTTTTGATCTCCAAAGAATTGCTGGAGTCAAACGGAAACAGGTAAATGCTAAAAAACTGTTAGGGTTTACATAGATTAAAAACTCATTTACATAATTAGTTGAAGAATGAGTTGATGCATTTGGAAGATTATTCAGAACATACAGCTAGCTGAATTATATTAGATATTTATTTCTTTACTTTTATACAGGTACAAAATACCTGACTTATAGAATTTAATATAAATATATTCTTTATCTCATGGTTTCCATGAGGGATGTTTGATTTTGACTGTTTCCAAAGCATAAATATCTTGAAAAAAAGTGAAAAGGAAAAAGTAACCTTTTTATGAGATCAAGGAGCCAGAGAACAGTTTCAGAACCTGAGAGGAAGGATCCAGAGACCAGATTTGGTTCATGGGTTCTAACACACATGGCTGCAGTTTGTACATATAGAAGCAATCATAGTAATCTCGTACACATTTCAGAAGCCAAAAGGTGTTAACAAATGAATCACCAGGCTTTAGGGAATATATGAGTTCTAGGAACATTAAAATCCTGAAGAGTGTTATACTAAAATGCTAAAAATTAAAATAATTGATTAAAAGATAATTAACAAAAATAGTTACTTAAAAAGATAGTTATTAGTAATATTATCATTCTACTGAGCTCATTGCCCTAGTAACCAAGCACCAACCACATAGGTATAAATTAAGTGACCACGTCATTCTGCTGTTCTGTAATGCGTCATCCCCCCCACCTTAGTGACCTGTGTGCTATGTCAACTTTTGTTCCCCTTGTAAGAGACAAACGATGCTGTGCCAACCACTGTTCCCTTTATGAGAGACAAATGTTCCTGGAATTGGCAGACCAAGGGCTATGAATTGGCCAACCACCCACTGTGAAATACCTCTGTCCTCAAGCAAAGGGGAACAAAGGCCCACCTTATTTCTGTTTCTCATCACTATGTACTTACTGATCAATGAGCTAATCATAAATGAACTATAAAAATCAGTCAAAACTCTAACTCAGTTGCACAGCTTTGCAAATTCCATTTGCACTGTGTCACTGGGCCAGCTAAAATAAAAGTGCTTCTTTTAAAAAAGATGTCTTGCCCCATTCGTCATCTTGGGGTCTTGCCCCGTTTTTTCATCATGGGGCCATGTTTTTTTTTTAAGTAGAGTACAGCAAAGAGGTGTGTGCCAATTAGTGACAAGGGAACTATACGGCAAGGGGAACTTAGAGTGTGAAGTCCTTGGGTGTCCCTGCCTCACCAGAAGGAAATGTTTAATTGGATTAGGTATTTGGTTCCATTTCAGCAATAATTGTCACCCCCATGCTTGGCAATATGATCACTTTTAGAATTCAGCATTTTTATGAGCCTGAATGAGTAGCAAGCTTGTCTTGGAGTACTGATGCTTGCTTTTATTTCATCCTTACTCTGTTTCAGACCATTACTATCATTTAAATGTAATGTCTTCACCATACACGGTAACTGTGCTCCTTTTGTGTTCACATACAGAGTTTCTTGGTGGAAAGTTAATAGAAATGAGTGAAAATCATGAAAATGAAGTCTGCTGCCTCTAACACAGACTTCCAACTCTCTGTTCTGTTGTGTCCTGCCCTGGCCTGTTCTCAGAATATCTTCTTTTTTTTTTTTTTAATTTTTTATTTAAGGAGAAAAGAAAAGAAAGAAAAAAAAAAACAGTGAAGGGGTACAAGTTATACAGATTTACAGAATAAAAAATGCGCAGTAGGAAATCACTAGTTAATGGATTACATATTGCCATCTTAGAAATAATTGTTCAAGTCACAAAATTAAAGCTTGTAGAGTGGACATTCCAACAATGATACTGCAAACAGTTCTGTTCAATGATCCAATAAAACTCTGTGATATCATTTTCTATCTTATACATTTAAATATACATGCAGTTATATAGGTTAGAGCACTTTCTTTTCCTCTCTTTTGTACAGTGACTATTACACATTTTGGGTTTCATTGCTCCTACGGTTCTTATTGCTTTTTTTGGAAGAGAGTAAAACCAAATGTGACATAACATAACAGAATCGGTCAAGTCAAAAGGGTGGACATAATAGATAATATAAAAACATAATACAAGGTGATCAACAATGGTTACCATAATGCCTCCCGCTATTTCTAATAGAATTGCCTATATCATTAGTTGTAATACAATTGAACAAAACCGTAAAGAATAAAACCGACAAAACCAAAACATTGGAGATATTGTAGGTCTTCAAAAGTAGATAAAAGTCAACGAGAATGGGCGTTATAATGAATCTCATTATCTTCTCAGCTGATGCCTAAACTTTCGAACCTGATACTATCCAGCAAAACAGAATAGAGGAACCTCAGTCAAAAACAAGATGGTGAGAGTAACACAGGGCTTCAAATCGAGATAATAGAAAGTCAAAGTGGGTTACTATATTATATCCTGCTATATTTTTCCCTTTAATTAAATGGATAAAAATAAAAAAGTAAATAATGGAGTGGAGATTGAGAAAAAAGAGGGCATAACAGTGAAACAGGGCAGATCAAAACATAACCATTTAAGCAGAATAGTGTTTCACCACCAGATAATCCTGACCCAAAAATAGTTACCATATTGACTCCCTCCCTGAAGTCCTTGAGTACAACTTCATATACTGTAGCATTAAGTATATCAAAACAATGTAAATCCATTTAAGAGAATGATAGCATTATAGAGTATTTAGAATCGACTAACAGAAAATGAACAATGGTCTCTGTATAATCTCCTTGTCTTTAAAAGGTTTTTTCTTATACTATCGTACATAACAAAATCCAATAAGATACAACCTGTTTAGACCATTGGAGACAGAAGAACAAACGCTAGATGAGACTTCAAACCAAGATGGTACTAAATCAGCATTACCTATTAAGATGTCATTTTCTCCAAAAAAAAGCTGTTCCTATCATCCAATCTTCTCTGTCTCATTTCTGTTGAGCTCTTTTTCTGTCAGTAGCTGTCAGTTTGTCTTCTTCATTTTGTTCTCTGCTCCATTTGTTGTGGCTTCCCCGCCCCTATTTCTGGGTTCTTTGTATTTTTCTTTTTTTAGAATATCCTGCAATACTTTCTGTAGGGTTGAATTGGTGGTTGCAAATTCCCCCAGTTCCTCTTTATCCTGGAAGCACCTCGTTTTTCCATCAATTTCCAGGGACAGTTGTGCAGGATATCTCAATCTTGGCTGGAGATTATTATCTTTCAAAGCTTGAATTATTTCTCCCCATGCTCTTCGTGATTTGATGGTTTGTGAAGAGAAATCTGCTGTAATTCTGATGGGTATTCCCTTGTAAGTGATCTGTTTCTTGTCTCTGACAGCTTTTAATATTCTGTTCTTGTATTGAATTTCTGGAATTTTTATTATTATATGCCTGGGTGTTTCTCTGTTAGGGTTGTAGGTAGCTGGGGTCCTGTATGCCTCATACATTTGAGTATCTTTACCTTTTGCTAAATTAGGAAAATTCTCCTGGATTATTTCTGTGAGTAGCTTTTGTAGTTCACTTGTTTGTGTCCCTACTTCTTCTTTTATGTTCTTAATCCTTAAGTTATGGCTCCTCTTATCATCTTCTTGTCTTTGTATTATTGCTGTTTGTTTCTTTGTTATTTTTAAGAAGTTTTTCATTTCATTCTCCCATGTTTCAAGTCTGCCCTCCAATTCAGATAGTCTGTCCTTAGTTTCTTTCAAGCTTTTATGCCAGTCTTGGGTAGACTTCTTAATTTCTTGATAGTCCCTTTGAACCTGCTTCACATACTCAATGCTTTCTCTGTTTTCTCCATCAAGCAATTCTCCCCTCTTTTTCTGTTCTTCCATTCCACCATCTGCTTTTTCCTGGGTGGTGCTTAGCATTTCTCTAACTATTCTGCATACTTCTAGCTTCAGGTCATTGATAACTTCATTCCTGAATTGGTCTATGAGGCTCTCTAAATGGCACTTAATGTATATTGGTGCAGTGTCCACTATTTCCTGATTCTCAGGATTGGGGGCCGAGGAGCCTTTTTTGTTGCTTCCCTTCCCCATATTTTCTGTTCCTTATAAAATGCAATCTTACACAGGAGGCCCGGCTTCCCTGCCTGTCAGCCACAGCCTGATCAAATTGCACTGGCTAGGTGTTCCCGCCCACCGCTGCGCACCAGGGAGTTGCGGAGGAGGCAGCCTACGTGGGAGTCAGTCGCTCCTCCGGGCCTCCGTCAGGCTCTGGGATCTGGGTTAGGCCAGCCTAGGGAGTCCGCTAGCAGCGTCACTCCAGCCAGGCACCTTTCACCAATCCCGTCCGAGAGGGGAATGTGCGGCTGCAGTTGCCACCGCGCCCTGCTCTTACAGGACTGCCCGAGCCCAGAAAAAACCTCCGCTGGAGTCAAACTGTGGTAGGGAGTCAGTTCCTCGCTCACCTCGCCACCAGTCAGCCTTCCTCCCTGTCCGTCACGTTTCCTACTCCGTTCGCAGACTCCCGTTCCCGAGCCTCTGCGTGTCTCTCCTTGCTAAGCCGCTATGAAGGCAGCCGGCCGCCGGGTGGCGGGAAATCCAAACCGCGATTTCCGATGGCGCGGGGACTCCGTTCGCAGACTCCCGTTCCCAGAGCTCGGCGGTCGCGTCTCTCCTTGCCGAGCCGCTATGGAGGCAGCCGGCCGCCGGGCGGCGGGAAATCCAAACTGCGATTTCCGATGGCGCAGGGACTCCGTTCGCAGACTCCCGTTCCCAGAGCTCGGTGGTCGCGTCTCTCCTTGCCGAGCCGCTCAGCCGCTGGGCGGCGGGAAATCCAAACGGTGGTTTCCGATGGCGTGGGGACTCCGTTCGCAGACTCCCTTTCCCAGAGCTCGGCGGTCGCGTCTCTCCTTGCCGAGCCGCTGTGGAGGCAGCCGGCCGCCGGGCGGCGGGAAATCCAAACCGCGGTTTCCAATGGCGCAGAGTCGAGCCTCCACACCGAGATTTTTCTGTTCCTATTTTAGCACCATGACTGTATTCCAAGTTGGATTCTCTCAGCCCAGTTCGTTCCTGAGTCAGCAGAGCATATCTCTACTGGTTCATATCTCCTTAGTCCGCATCATTCCTGGCCTCTGAGCCGAGCCTTTAGAGAGCGTTCAGTAGTTGCTGTTGTCTGTCCGCCATGTTCTCAGCACTCTCAGAATATCTTCTGACATCAGTGGATTTTTATTCCTGGAGGATTGAACGTGAATCCTGAAAACATTTGCAGCCCATTATGCAAAGAGTACACTGATCCTTGAAAGAAAGCAGGGGGAGCCATGAAATGGCAGGGATAAATAAGAAATTTAGAGAAGACCTACACCATCACTTCTCATAATTTAATGAAATCAAATGGGAAATTCGATTGAGGTACTTCTCAATTCATTCCTGGAAGCAAGCATTACCCTGATACCAAAACCAGAGAACAATCCAAATAAGAAAGAGAATTACAGACCATTCTCCCTAGTGAACATTGAAGCAAAAATCCTCAATAAGATACTGGCAAACAGACTGCAGAATATCATCAAGAAGATTTTACATCATGATCAAGTGGAATTATTCCCTGGTACTCAGGGGTGGTTCAACATACATAAATCCATACATATAATACACCGTAATGACAAATCCAAAAGCAAAACTCATTTGATCACTTCAATAGATGCAGAAAAAGATTTTGACAAAGTCCATCACCTATTCATAATAAAAAACCTACAAAAATTGGGGAGATGATCTTTATCTCAATCTGATAAAAGCCTGTTATTACAAACCAACAGTCAACCTCATATTACGTGGACAAACACTGAAAGCTTTCACTCTAAAATCAGGAACAAAACAAGTCTAGACAACTGTCTCCACTCTTATTCAATATAGTCCTGGAAACTAGCTGGAGCAATTAGACAAGAGAAAGAAATAAAAGGAATAAAGATAGGAAAGGAAAACCTTAAAATATCATTATTTGCACAAGACATGATACTCTACTTAGAAGACCCTAAAAATCCCACCAAAAGAATTCTAGTTTAAGTAGCAAATTCAGTAATATAGCTGGTTACAAAGGCAACACTCAACAATCAGTAGGCTTCATAAACAAGAATAAAAAACTCATAGAAAAAGAAATCAAGGAAACAGTAACTTTTACAATAGTATCCAACCAAATGAAATACTTAGGAATCAATCTAACAAAGGATGTAAATGATCTCTACACTGTAAACTACAGTACTCTCAAAAAGGAGATTGAAGAAGAGATTCTAAAATGAAGAGCTATCCCATATTCTTGGGTAGGGAAATTCAATATAGTGAAAATGACCATACTTCCAAAGCTATTGTACAGATTTAGTGCATTCCCAATCAAAACCCCGTAGCATATCTCAAAGAATTACACAAAAGAAATCCTAAAATTCATCTGGAACCAGAACAGACCTAGAGTAGCAAATGTGATCCTGGGCAACAAAGGAAAGATAGGGTTTATCAAAATCCCTGACTTGAAATTATACTATAAAGGTATTGTGATTAAAAAAAAAGATGTGGTACTGACAAAAAACAAAAGAAACAAAACCACATGCAAAGATCAAAGGAACAAATTAGAAGATGGAGAAACAACCCCAGACCACTAAACCATCTTATCTTTGACAAAGGTGCCAAACAGAATCATTGGAAGAAAAGCAGCCTCTTTAATAAATGGTGCTGGAAAAACTGGCTCTATACGTTCTGAATATTATCTTTTAACGTGTATTAAGCTAAGATCAGAATAGATCAAAGATCTTATATTAAAACAGAAACATTAAATCTGCTGCAAGATAGAGTAAGTAAAACTCTTGAAGACATTCATGTAAGCAAAGTCTTTATGAAGAAAACTTCGATTGAACAGCAAAAATCGAAGAGAATTAAGTGAGAATGTCACCCTACTGAAAAACGTTTTAACAGCAAGAGAAATCACTAACAGAGTGAAAAGACAACCCACAACGTGGGAGAAAATGTTTGCCAACTGTTCCTCAGACAAAGTATTACCTATTGAGAGCACGAAAAACTAAAAAATTTCAGTCTTCCCAGATTTAAAGACCCAATCCAAAAATGTGCATCTGAGGTGAAATACACAGTTCTCAGATGAAGAAATAGAAACAGCAAATAAATATGTGATAAAATGTTCTGCATCACTCGTCATTTAAAAATTGCAAATTAAAAAACACTGATATGTCACCTTGCCCCAGAAAAAATGCCTACTGTCAAGAAATCAAGCAATAACGAATGCTGGAGAGGTTGTGGGGGAAAAAGGAACCCTTCTTCATTATTGGTGGTAAAACAACCACTGTGGAAATCAGTGTGGAGATTCCACACAAACTAGGTCTTCAGTTCCCACTCAACTCAGCTATTCTCCTTATGGGTATCTACTCAAAAGAATAAAAATTATCATACCACAGTGATATATGTGCACCCACGTTTATAGCAGCAGTTTGTGGTAGCCAGATCTTGGATGGAATGCAGGACCTCTAGCTTGCCAGGCAGGTGCTTAAGATAAATCCCTGGACCACTTTTTTACTTTTTAACTTTCAAATAAAATGGGTTTGGGAGAAAAAACAAGGACTGAGGTAAAGACTTTCAGTGCATATACCCATCAGACGTGCTGAGGTCAACATTCCAGAAAACAGCCAGCTCCAGAAGCCTCCACCATCTTTCATTGGGGATCCACAGTTACAGGGTGGTTTTTTTTCTGTAATTATTCTTGGTGGGGAAGGCAGGCAGGAGAGCAGGAGCCAATCAGTGATGAAGAGGCTGGCTGAAGAACTGTCCAATCAGGCGGGCCAAGGTAGGCGGTGTCTTCCGCTGTCATGGCGTCAATTGCAAGGCCAGGGCACAAAAGGGAGCACTAGATGTTTGCTAGACCACTGTTTTTTGCTTCTATTCGCTGTGGACTGCTTAGAAAGAACCTGGGAAACCTCCAGTCTACGCAATGGTGATGTTATGGGATGGGAGCAGTGAAATGGGGTGGAATTGGGTTGAGACCAGTTAGAAGTGGTGAGAAGGGGCTGGGGGTTTAGCTCAGTGGCATAAGCGCCTGCCTTGAAAGCAGGCAGTCATAAGTTCGATCCCCGATACCGATAAAAAGGAAAAAGACCAAAAAAAAAAAAAAAAAAAAAAAGAAAGAAAGAAAGAAAGAAAAAAGAAAAAGAAAAGGAAAAAAAAAAAAACAAGTGGTGAGAAGCAGCTGTGCTGTCTAGAGCCTGTGTGCTTAGCCTCAGACTCTGAGGTCCACTAGTGCTAGCAGTGAGTCATCCTGTGTCCCTTTTACCTCTCGCTGGCACCAGGACAGTTCTGGGTCCCTAGAATGCTGTCATCACTGTGATACCACCAGGCCACAATGCCATTTTTGAAATCGCCTGCTGCCCTTGCTCCTCCAACAGTCTGGGCCCAGGACGGGGCATGAGGAGACTCTGATTGCGATGTGTTTTCAAGCTGGGTGCAGCTGTAATAAGCTAGGTCTCTGCTCTCATTCCTGTCAGCAACAGATATGAAAGCCAGAAGTTTATAAATGTCTGTGCTGCAGGACCTGATAGCCACAACTGCTCTCCTTAAACTTACGCATTTATGTATTTTGTGATCGCCTAAATTTATACTATGTTCTCATATTTCCATACTCATGAAAGGTGGAGGCAAAGGTTCTGAGAATTCAAAGATGTGTAGTGATGTGCCTCAGTGGAGGAAGGCTTCCCAAACACCGGATGAAATGCTGTGCATTATACAGAACAAAGCAAAGAATTTCTGAACATACTTTATGTGACACATGTGCTCATAGACGATGTTTGGGAGAACAGCCATAGAGGTTTAAATTTTGAGAAAAAAAAGCAGATATAAAAGTGTCATCAAGGGCAGGGTAAAGTGTTCTTGCTAAGACAAATTCCAGAAAGGGCTGCCTGTTAAATTCTCACCGAAAAATGCCTAAATGTAGTCATTTGCATGAACATATACAAGTGATATCCTTCTGAATGTAAAGGAATGTGGGTGTCATCTCTAAATTAAGAGGTGATTTAATAGCTTGGTTGATCATATACATTTTTGAAATATGGAAATGCTCTGCAGTGGACTTTACTAAGTGGTGTAATGGAGAAGCCATAAATTGAAATTGTGCAGGGATATCAATAGTTTAGTCATGAAGGGTTTTCTGCTTAGGGTGGATCAGATGAGCGTGGAAAGGATGTGGAAGTGACTGTCAGGACGCAGAGTGCCAATAGCAGGACATACAACAGAGAGGGTCTTCCCTGAAAGTCAGGTAGTTCTAGGGTAAGCATGAAGTTAAAGTTGGTTTATGATTTCTTCCTTGAGGTGAAAAACACTAGCTCTGGTAAGAATCAGTATTCTACGTCCTTGTCAACCCATGAATTCTTTGTTCTTCACTTGAGATCTAATTTTGATTATCTCTAATTATGACCCAGTGTCATGAAGGTGAAATTTGAAATTTTTTTGTAACAGGGATCGAACTCATGATTTCAAGCTTGCTAGGTAGGTGTTCATGCTGCTGAGCTAAATACCCCACTCTGAAAGTGTTTTCTGTATACTATGTATGATATTAACATTGTTCCTCAAAAATGTTGAATATTGTGGAATTTTTCTATATTGTATGGATATAATTTTTAAAGCAAACCAAAGGTGTCGTATGCAGTCACTTTTCAAGTTTCACATTGTCTGTGGGGTGTCTCAGTCAGGGTTTCTATATTTCAGACTGCTCTGTAACTTAGGCTAGCCCCAAACTCAAGGAAGTTCTCCTGCATCAGCCTCCCAAGATATCTTTCTTATATCTGGAGAGTGATCACTTGGTGACACTGAGCTATAATTTGAAACTTGTACCTGGTTTCATTGTTTATACATTTTTTACATATAGCAGTTTTCCATGAACATTTGAGTTATTATTTATGTATCATATTTGATGTTATTTATGTTTGGTTCTATGAAACCAAATTTAAATATCAAAATGCTGCTTAAGTATATTAAGAAAAAAGGACTCAGTGGCCTAAATGAGATTTGAAGACATATCACCATTAGTACATCAAAGTGATTCATGAGATAATTGTCTGCCTCTGTGCTTTATGGATGCTGGTCCTGCAGGCTCTCACTATGAGCTCTGCTGTAGAGGCAGTGCACAGGGACTCTTGCAGTGACTGAGCATAAGTATCAGTGCTCCTATTTGGCTGTTACATTAGCTGTGAGTTGCAATATAGCATCAGATTTGCTGTCTCAAAAAATGTGTATATACAAAAATTAATCCCCAAGATGTGGAATAAAATTTGAAGAAATCAGTCTCCATTCAGCTGTTTTGTTTGGTTTTATTTGTGTAGTTTAGTTTTGTTTTATTGAGACAAGTTTTCTCTATGTATATCAGCTAGATTTGAAGCGTTTATGGAGCACAAAATTGCCCTAACCTCAAAGCAGCATTCCTGTCTCAGCCTCTTGAGTGCTGGGATTATAGATCTGTTTGTTTTACCGTAGAAAATATTGAGGCTTGTAACTTAGCTGTGTTGTAGGTTGGCTTAATAGATGCCATCTTGAGCTTTGCATTTAACTAGTGCCCTGTATTTCACTTAGAAAAATGGAAAATCACTCAGGGTATAAGTCCCAGGAGAAAAGCAAAATGAGCTGTACCCAAAGAAAAAAATTAACCTGCTCAACAAAAGAAGCAGAATACAGTTGTCATCCAAAAATTATTATAAGATGCTAGCTAAATGATTTCCAACTATCTTTTGGTGAGTCTATATTTTAATACATCTCTAACTTTCCAGTTCAGAGCCTCATGTTTAGATCCTGAAATGGGGGTGGGGGTTCTGTATACAAGTGGTGCTGAGAGCAGCTAATGAAATTCCACATTTCTCAATTGGGTTGCTTGGCTTCCTATATTATTGTTCACAAAATCACCTCAAGCTGCAGAAACCTTACTGACACAAGCAAACCTCAGGATTAAATAACAGTGCCCCTGAAATGAAAGAATAGTAGTGAAAAGGAGAAGAGAAAAAAGACAAACACCATGTGCTATAATGCCCACCTCTTTTCCCCAGCAATGAAGAAACTGAAACAGGAGAATGGCCATATATTCAAAGACAGCCTAACCTACATAGTGAGTGCAAGGCTTCCCAGAACTCCAAAGTGAGACTATGTCTTTAAATCAAAAACTAAAATGAAAAAAAAAGCAACCAAGTAGACAGAAAAATTATTAAAAACAAACAATAATAGAGCTGAGTGAAATTTGAGTTATATAAAATGGGAATTATTGAATGATGTTGCAGAGGAAAGAAGTCCATGTAGTGGCATCCAGGAGGCAGTGACTAACACAGACTTAGGAATGGCACCTATTGTGCTACAGTACAACAGTGACCTGCTTCCTCCAATACATTTGCAGTTCACTAGACTGAGGACTTCTAAAAGCTCATGGAAATGTTAAACTCAGGGCAAACAAGCAGCCTGAAATTCTGGCTTTGGAACAATGCCTTTAGCAGACACTTCATATTTAAATTGAGATAAGAGAAATATAATCCTGCCCTGTTTGATATCAAATTCAGCAAGTTTAATGTCTCACAACATTGAGAAATGAAGTCATAAACCAAAAGAAGTTCAAAAATTTTCTTAGAAAAAAAGAAAGAAGAATAGACCTGAATTTTCAGGAGTGGTCTTCGGGTTTTTTGCCACAGACCTATTCTCAGGGGTCATTTATACAGGAAAGTCACAATGTGAGTACAGTGTGGGTCTCAGACTACAATCAACCTATAAGCTTATAGCTGCTTAACTAATAATATTCAACAGGGGAACAAGTCAGCCAGAAATGGTATGTGGAAAGAGCCAAGGCATTTTGTGGGAACAGTAGTCCAGTTCTGGTCATTGAGTATGGGAATTGAGGCCCATCTGAACTTCCTGGAGGAGGTGGTGGTAACTGTAGTACATTTTAAACTGTTGTTTTTCTCTTCAGGACCATGTAGACCTGGTCACTTCATCTTCACCTTCAGGTCTGGCTTTCTTCAGCTGTCCCTGTAGCAGTGATTGTTGTATTTATAGTTTTTTGCATTAACTATTTGAGGTTCCAGCTCCTCTCTGATTGTATATCAATTTCTCTCTACATTGATATCTTTTGCTAAAATCACAGTTCTATTTGAATGAATAAAATGAAATATTCATTAATACAGGCCAGGGATTTATCTTAGGAGGCAGAAACACCTGCCTGGAAAGTGCTAGGTTGTAGCTTTGATGGCTGGTACCTAAAAAAATGTAATTTAAACTGCAAGGAAAGAAAATAATTTCATTTGTGAAAATGTAGATTTACAAAATTTATAACTAAATATGTCAATGGCAAATTAAATATTGTTAATAGTCATATTTAGTATCTAAAGTAGTTGTGTCTGGGGATTGAACTCAAGGATACAAGGAGCTTCCTGGAGAGCACAAGGTCACGAGTTCAATCCCTCATACAGAAAAAAAAAATCACAATTGTCAATGATGCAGTGCTATGAGCACATTTATTGAAACTGATACTTGGTATTTAATAGGCTCAGTGTTTCTTTTGTGGCCTATGAAATACCTGCAGATAACATGGGTATTACAGTGAATGATATACTGTCCCTTATAGGATTGCTATTTTCAGAGTTGGTTTTATTTTTTGTTTTCCCACATACTTGAAAGTTGAAAATGTTGGCTGGTGCTAGGTAGAAAAACTGTGATAATCGTTTTTTCAATTTAATGATATTTATCCATATATTCATTAAGAACATTTTATTTGCTACAGTTACTCCAAGTCGAATTGATAAACAATTCTTAAATTTACAGGCAGCTGAGTTAGTTAGAAATAGAGGCAACCATACCATGATATAGTGGAATGAAATTCCTGACCTTCTATGTCTGGTATGAGTTTGCGTTCTCTAAAATGCAAGAATGAATTTTAGAAACAAGAGTGTTGAAAAGCATAATATGTTTATTGAGAGAAAGAAAGTGAAAGTATTTTGCTCTAAATTGGAAATTTTGGAAGTGGGAGGTGAAACCAGGGCACTTTTACCTTGAAGTCAGTTTCCTCTCCCCTATTCAACCTACCTGTGGCCAGAAAAGAATCTCAGTCAGCTACTTGCATATCAGCAATGCCACCTTTAAGCAGCACCCAAGTCAAAATTATATGTATGCAGCCCACACATATCCAGAAAAAAAAGCCTGACCCCCTGTGGTCATGGGGTTCTCTCCATGGTCTTAGAATCAAGGCCATTTTGACTTTATATTCTCTTCTTTACTACAACAAAAATCCTATCAGAAAGCTTCTGTCTGAGAGAAAAAGAGGGATTCTCAGCCAGTCGCAAAGGATTCTGATTTTATAGAAGAAAATCATGTGGTGAGTGTGATGGCTCAGACCCCAGCATAAAACCCAAGGAAGCAAGAAATTAAAATTTGGGGAGCGAATGCTTGATTGTAGGACAGGCCAGGTGATGCAATCTCAGGGAGCCAATTTGGAGACTGTGTGCCTCACAGCTAAAAAGGTTTGGTTTTAAAGCTGAAAACCACAGGAATGTTGTGAACTTTGACCCAGTTTGATAACTTTCTTGTAGTTAAACATTTCTTAGGGACAGTACATTGTATTGCAGATAGGCTGAAGGGGTGGGGGATTACAAGAAACTGAAACTTAAAGCTTTTATGGGAAATGGAGACTTAACCTAAGAATTGGGGAGGGGAGGGGAATTTGCAAGGAGCTGAAACTTAAGTTTTCACTGGAGAAGGAATTTTAGTCTCTATTGAAATGGCGCATATAGAACAGGAAGGGGGCACATTGGTTAGAACTAGGTTACAACAGTGAGATAGGTTTAAAGTGGGTTAGATTACTGAGGTTTCTGAGGAGGTAAATTAGCACAATAGAGAAGCAGAATATAAGAAATGTAAAAGTGGCCTTTTATTTAAAGAATGTGGAGAGGAGCCCGCAGCAACCAAGGTTTTGGCTCCCCTCCTGCTGGACTAACTATGGGGTTATGTGATTGTGATAACTCAGACCCCAGAATAAAATGCAAGGAAGAAAGAAATTAAAATTTAGGGAGCAAATGTTTTATTTTAGGCCAGGCCTGGCAAGGAGTCACCAGGAGCCAATTTGGAGACTGGGCATCTGACAGAAAAAAGTCAGGGCTTCTATCTTGTACATCCACAAACAGCTGCTGGTCACACAATGCAAGGAGGGGGATGGGGTGTGGTGCACTACAAAACAGAAACATGGTGCCTTCCATTTCATGGGAAGAGCAAGATTCAGGTAACAAGCAAGTTTTCCTGTAAACAAGCAAGTTTAGATAAGAAGAAATCCTGTTTTCCTCTGCAGAGACTAGAAGTCTAGCAGTGATTAACAACTTCTGTTAGCTTATCTTAGCATCACATCTGTTATTTGTAGAGGGCAACAATGGTTAATGTATCAATTAGGTAAGATTTTACAATTCTTTACAGAGGAGAGCATTGATTAACACATTAATTAGATCATCCAGAGGGGGAAGGGAAAAACACATATACAGTAAGGCCAAGTTACAGGTATTGCTATGATACAAAAATAATGAAACTATTTTTCTAGACTACAACAGAGGTATATGTGACTTTTGAGTGGATGTGGTGCTTGGAGGGAACATTGATGTCATGCAAGGAGCTAATGGGAATTTTCTTTAGGGCCCTGGGAAAGAAAGAGGAAGTTGTAATCAAGGAAAAAAGAGGAAGTGGCCATATGAGTAAGCATCCCTAATTTTGGCTTCTTCCACCTTGAACTACAACCATGAGGTTCTGTAATAGTTTCTAGGGCAAAACACTTTCAAGTACATCCTTCAGTTTCAAGGAAGAAATCAAAACAAAGAATTTTTGGCACCTGTCTTCCTCTATGGCTGGTAGTCAACCATTCATAAGAAATACTGTTAGTCATTTCCTTAATGCATTGTAGATACCATAACCAAAATTACAGAACATTTCACTTTCGGAAAACAAAAGTAGCACTTAAAGTCAGGGATAAAGTCCTTCAGTGCAAGCATCCCTGGAAAGGTGAGGTCAACATTGTAGAATACAAACTACTACTGAATTATCTGACTTCAGGAAAGAGAAAACTTTATGATGATATTGCTATAGAGTAATGAATCTCCCGGTCTAATATGTCTGGTATGAGTTTGTGTTCTCTAAAATCAAAGAATGAATTTTAGGAACAACAGAAATTAAGAGCACAATATACTTCTTGAGAAAGAAAGCTACCTGAGAGAGAGAAGGGGTCCTGAGCGGGATGCCAAACACTGTCTTTCTAGGGAACTTTATAGAGTAAAATCCTGTGGTAAGATAAGTTTAAGGTGGGGAAAAATCAGAACTCACAATGCAGATGGGCATAGGATGGGACAGAGCTATGGTAGCCAATAAGATTATAAGTTCATGTAAAAGTTGATTAAATTGGGAACAAAGGGGAAGGGAATCACATAGGAAGCAGGCATTCTTAGGCAGCAGTAACTTTTCCCTTAGGGTTTTGCGAGGGTGACACCTGAGTTCATCAGGATGATAGGAGATATTTAAAATGTCAGTCCTTAGAATAAGCATACTTTTCTTTGAATGGTGAGTCCTGACCTCCTCAGAGTGCGAAGGCACTATTTAGAATATCAGTCTTTTTTTTTTTTATTTAAGAGGAAAAAGAGAAAAACACAAAACAAACCAAAGCAGCGTAAGGGTACACGCAATACAGAACTACAAAACAAAACAAAACAAAAAACCATAACAGTAAGAAATTACCTGCTAGTAGATTACACACTATTTTCTTGAAAATTGTTCCTCAAATCACAGTATCAAAGAACACAAGGTGGACATTCAAACAGGGAGACTGCAAACAGCTGTGTTCAATGTTCCAAAAACATTGATAAAGTCAGCTATTTAACACCCCCAAACACACTTGCTGTTATATCCGTTAGAGCTCCTTTTCTTTTTTTTTTCTCTCTCTTTTTTACAACAAAATTTACACATCTTGGATTTTATTACTCCTTAGTGCTTATTACTTTCTTTGGGGGGGGAGAATACAGTCAAATATGGCAAAACAAAGCTGTCAGTCAATACCAAGGATAGACGTAGCACATGGTGTAGAACAGAGTACAAGTTTATCAACAATGGTTATCAACGTTGTCCCTTGTTTCCTTAAAAAGAATTGTCTATCTTATTAGATATTATAAAGTTGGACAAAACAGTAGAGAACAAGACCAATAAAACTTAGGCATTGTAAACATTACAGGACTTCCAAAGAAGACAATAGTCAAACCAGAATGGGTATCTTAGTGAATCTTATTGTCTTCAAAGTAGTTGCCTATGTCTTCAAACTTGATACTATCATATAGAATGGAACAGAGTCTAATCAGTCAAAACAAGATCGTGGGAGTACTACAGGACTTCAAAACAAGTTAATAGGAAATCGAAAAGAGTTACTATTTATATATCCTAATTTTTTTGAATTTTTTCTTTAATTAAGACAAACATAAGAAATGACTAAATAATTTTTTTTGAAACAATAAGGGGGAGATTGAGATAAAACAGGACATAACAATATAACAATAGAGGTCACAGCATGACTGTTTCAATAACCTAGTACTTCACCACCTTATAACCTGACTTAATAGTAGTTACCATAGTGTCTTTTTCCTTGAAATATTTGGGTAAAACTTCATATACTCTAGCTTCAAATATTTTCATATCAAGAAGCCCAGAATAAAGCCTTTCTAATTAATGAATGAAAACTTTATAAGGCTTCAAGGCCACCTAATGGGGAATCATGATTACCACATATTTTTATATATTTGAATCATTACTTACATTAGGGAAACTATTTGGTATTCACACATGCGAGATTGATTTATTTCACTTATGAGTATGGTCTCAAGCTGCGCCCATTTATTGATAAATATCTCAATGTGATCCTTCTTTATAGCTGAATAATACTCCATTGTATAGAAATACCACAACTTTTTTATCCATTCCTCAGTTGATGGGCACTTGGGTTGTTTCCAAGATCTGGCGATTACAAATTGTGCTGCTATAGACATAGGTGCACATATATCACTGTGGTATGATGCTTTCACTTCTTCTGGGAATATGCCTAGAAGTGGAATAGCTGGAATAAATGGGATTTCCAGTCCCAACTTTTTTAGAAATCTCCAGACAGATCTCCACAAAGGCTGTACCAGTCTACACTCCCACCAGCAGTGCAGGAGAGTTCCTTTTTCCCCACAGCCTCTCCAGCATTTGTTGTCGGTTTTCTTGATCCTGGCCATTCTTTCAGGAGTGAGATGGTATGTCAGTGTGGTTTTAATTTGCATTTCTCTAATGACCAATGATGATGAGCATTTTTTCATGTATTTATTTGCCATTTGCATTTCTTCATCTGAGAATTGCATATTCATCTCAGATGCCCATTTTTGGATTGGATCTTTGAATTT
The DNA here is from genome assembly GCF_034190915.1 of Cavia porcellus. Lineage (NCBI taxonomy): Eukaryota > Metazoa > Chordata > Mammalia > Rodentia > Caviidae > Cavia > Cavia porcellus. Next base: position 10,987,742 of record NW_026947515.1, read on the forward strand.
CGGAGGTCTGAGTTTCTTTAATTCTTTGTATGTTTTAGTCAAGAGTCCCTTGTCTGAGAGAGAGTTCACTAAAATCTTTTCCCAGTTTGTGGGTTTTCTTTTCACTATGCTGGAGATTTCTTTTGACATGCAGAAACTTTTTAATAAGAAGTGGTCCCAGTTATTGATTCTGGGAAGTATTTCCCGTGCGGTTTGAGTCCTGTTCATGAATTCTTTACCTACTCCTATGTCTCCAAGGTTTCTACCTATTTTGTCTTCCAATAGATTTAGTGTTTCTGTTTTAATATTCAGATCTTTGACCCATTTAGATTTTAATTTAGTACATGGTGATAGACATGTGTCTAGCTTTAGTTTTCGGCAAATGGAGAACCAGTTTTTCCAGCACCATTTATTAAAGAGACTGTTGTTCTTCCAGTGAACCTGCTTGGCTCCTTTATCAAACATAAGGTGGTTGAGTGTGTTCGTAGTTGTGGTTGTATCTTCTAATCTATTCCACTGATCTTCAGCTCTGTTTTGATTCCAATACCATGTTGATTTTACTACTGTTGCTTTGTAGTATAACTTCAAGTCAGGGATTGTGATGCCTCCTGCTTTGTCTTTGCTGCTTAGAATTGCCTTTGCGATTCTAGGTCTCTTCTGGTTCCAGATGAAATTTAGGAGTGATTTCTCTAGATCTATAAGGTATGTTGATGGTATTTCTATTGGGATTGCATTGAATCTGTATAACAGTTTTGGGAGAATGGCCATTTTCACAATGTTTGTTCTTCCTATCCATGAGCAAGGGATGTCTTTCCATTTTCTGAGATCATCTTCAATTTCCTTTTTCAGTGTATTATAATTTTCACTGTATAAGTCTTTCACTTCTTTCGTAAGAGTAGTTCCTAAATATTTCATTTTTTTGCTTGCTAATGTGAATAGTCCAGTTTCTCTTATTTCCCTCTCTGTAATTTTGTTGTTCGTGTATAGGAATGCTATTGATTTCTGAGTATTGATTTTGTATCCAGCCACATTACTGAATTTATTTATTGTATCTAAGAGTATTTCAATGGAGTTTAGGGGGTCTTCTATGTAGAGTATCAAGTCATCTGCAAACAATGATAATTTAACTTCTTCTTTTCCTATCTTTACCCCGTTTATTTCTCTTTCTTGCCTAATTGCTCTGGCTAGTACTTCCAGTACTGTATTAAATAGGAGTGGTGATAAAGGACATCCATGTCTTGTGCCCGATTTTAAAGTAAAGGCTTTCAGTTTTTGGCCATTTAGTATGATTCTGGCTGTTGGTTTGTCATAAATGGCCTTTATTATATTGAGGTAAAGACCATTTATTCCAATTTTCTGTAAAGTTCTTATCATGAATAAGTGTTGGACCTTATCGAAGGCTTTTTCTGCATCTATAGAAATGATCATGTGATTCTTATTTTTGGCTTTATTGATATGGTGGATTACATTTATTGATTTGCATATGTTGAACCATCCTTGCATTCCTGGGATGAATCCCACTTGGTCATGGTGTATAATCTTCTTGATGATTTGCTGGATCCTATTTGCCAATATTTTATTGAGGATTTTTGCATCTGTGTTCATTAGGGAGATCGGTCTATAGTTCTCTTTTATAGTTGGGTCTTTCTCAGGTTTTGGTACTAGAGTAATATTTGCTTCCAGGAATGACTTAGGAAGGATTGCTTCCCTTTCAATTTCATTGAATAGTTTGAGGAGTGTCGGCATTAGGTCTTCTTTATATTTCTTGTAGAATTCTGCAGTGAATCCATCTGGGCCTGGGCTCTTCTTGGTGGGTAAGGCCTTAATTACATTTTCAAGTTCATTAGCAGAGATTGGGTTATTCAACAGTTTTATATCCTCTTGATCTAGCTTTGGTACTTCATATGCTTCTAAGAATCTGTCTATTTCTTCTGTGTTATCAAACTTTTGAGAGTAGAGGTTTTCGAAATAGGTGTTGATGATCCTCTGTATTTCTATTGGGTCTGTAGTGATTTCTCCTTTTTCATTTCTTATTGCATGAATTTGAGCTTTTTCTTCCCTTTTTTAAATAAGGTTGGCTAGGGGCTTATCAATTTTATTTATTCTTTCAAAGAACCAACTCTTTGATTCGTTGATTCTTTGGATTGTTTTCTTAGTCTCTATTGCATTGATTTCTGCTCTGATTTTTATAATTTCCTCTCTTCTTTTGGATTTGGGCTTGCCTTGCTCTTCTTTTTCTAGCTGTTTGAGGTGTAGCATCAAGTTATTTATTTATATTCATTCTGTTTTCCTGATGTGGGAACTCAGTGCAATAAATTTTCCTCTCAGAACGGCTTTCATTGCATCCCACAGATTCCGGTAAGTTGTATCTGCATTTTCATTTTCTTTTAGGTATTGTTTAATTTCTTCTTTAATTTCTTCTGTGACCCACTGATTACTCAAGAGTGTGCTATTTAGTTTCCATGTGTTTGCGGAATTTTTGCAGTATCCTTTGTCATTAATTTCTAATTTCAGAGCGCTATGATCCGACAATATGCAAGGGATGATTTCAACTCTTTTGCATTTGCTTAAATATGTTCTGTGAGCTAATATATGGTCTATTTTAGAAAATGATCCATGTACTGCTGAGAAGAATGTGTATTCTGATGTTGTTGGGTGGAACATTCTGTATATGTCTATCAAACCCATTTGTTCACAGGTGTGATTCAGTTCTGTTATTTCTTTGCTCATTTTCTGTCTGGTTGATCTGTCCCTTGGTGTCAGTGGTGTATTAAGGTCTCCTGTTACAATTGTGTTACTGATAATTTGAGTTTTCATTTCTGTTAATAATTGTTTTATATAACTGGGTGCTCTGGAGTTTGGTGCATATATATTTAAGATAGTTATCTCTTCCTCTTGGAGTTTTCCCCTTACGAGTATGTAGTGACCTTCTTTGTCCTTTATGGTCATTGTTGGTTTAAAGTTCACGTTGTCTGCAAACAGAATGGCTACTCCTGCCTTTTTTTGGATTCCTGCTGCATGAAGAATTGTTTTCCATCCTTTGACTTTCAGTCTGTGAGTATCTTTCTGGGTTAGATGGGTTTCCTGTAAACAGCATATGGTTGGATTTTGTTTCTTGATCCATTCTGCTAGTCTGTTTCTTTTGATTGGTGCATTGAGACCATTTACATTAATGGTTATTACTGTATAATGCTGGTTAATTGTAGGAATGTTGTCTCTCTGCTGTTGCATCTTTATCTTTTGGTTCTGTTTAATTATTTGCTTTGCTTAGTGGTTTTTTCCTTTGTGTATCTAAACTGTCTTTCCATATTTTTTGTAGGGTTGGTTTGGTGTTCATGAAGTTCTTCAGCTGTTCTTTGTCATGGAAGTATCGTATTGCACCATCTATTTTGAATGATAGTTTTGCAGGATATATCAGTCTTGGTTGGAAATCATTTTGCTTTAGGATCTGGAATACTTCACTCCATGCTCTTCTTGACTTCATCGTTTGTGCTGAGAAGTCTGCTGTGATTCTGATAGGTTTTCCTTTATAAGTGATTTGTCTTTTCTCTCTGACAGCTTTTAATAATCTATTCTTGTGTTGGATTTCTGGGATGGTGACTATTATATGTCTGGGTGTAGTTTTATTTTGGTTATGACTGTTTGGAGTTCTATATGCTTCACTGATCCTGATGTCAGTTTCTGATCTCATGCTTGGGAAATTTTCAGCTATTACTTCTCTAAATATCCTCCTGACATCCTTCATGTTGTCTCCCTCTCTTTCATTAATCCCTATCATTCTTATGTTATTCTTCTTTGCATCGTCTTGCAGTTGTTGAATTGTTGTTTCCTGGTTCCTTGTTATTTTCAAAAGATCTTTCCTTTCCTGTTCACTAGCTGCAATCCTGTCTTCAAGGTCTGAAATTCTATCTTCACTTTCATTAAGGCGGTTTTTAAAACTTTCAGTGGAGTTTTTTATTTCCTGTATATCTCTGTGCATCTGCATTATGTATTCTGTTTGTTTCTTATATTGCTCGTCTAGGGATTCTATCTTTTTGTTTAGTTCCTCCAATTTTTTATCTGTGTTTTCTTTAGATATATTTAGAATCTCTTTCATTTCTTTTATAATTTCTTCTTTTATCTGGGAGATTATTTCGAGTTTGAATTTCTTTAAAGCTTCCTGGAGTTGCTTGTCAATTTCAGTGGCTATTGTGTCCGATATATGAGGTGGATGGGATATATTTTCTTCTATATACATCACTCCTAGGGTTTCTTGAGATAGGCTGGAGGTTTGAGGTTGTAATTTGGTCTTTCGTTTTGTCATTTTCCTATATTTCTGTGTTTCAAGTGTTATTTGAAAGCTTCCTCAGGATCTGTTGAAAATCCCCTTCTATATTTGGAGCTACTGGGACTCTGGCGCAGCGCTACTCCAAGCCATTAGGCCTACAGAACCAGTGGCCCTCCTCTGCCTGCTCAGAACTCCGCAGTTCCAGACAAGCTGGGCCTCAGGGACACTGTGCACCCACCTGCCCCTTGGAAGCTCCACAGTTCTTCAATCGCAGCCGGGTTAGGGTACTCACCACAGGCCACAGTGCTTCAGGAACCTGTGGACCCTCCCTGGTTGCAGAGATATCCACAGTCCTCCAGACACGCAGAGAGGCCGGTGAGGGCACCCCAGATCTACCCAGCTCCTCCTCTGCAGACCTATGGCCAGGCGCGGCAGCTAAACAGGCTGGGCTAGGCTGGTAGTGTGGGCCAGCCCACCTATTGGGAGCTCAGCAGGTCTCCAAATGAAGCCTGGAATGGGGAGGCTGATGTGGAAGCCTCAAACCCACCTCTCTTCTTCACTGCACCTGGAAGCCTGAGGGAACTCCAGCAGTCTGGGCGCAGAAATCCAGAGTCCTCCAGACACGCAGAGAGGCCAGTGAGGGCACCCCAGATCTGCCCGGCTCCTCCTCTGCAGACCTATGGCCAGGCGCGGCAGCTAAACCTATACTTATTTTTTAAAAACAGCATTTTTCACTAACATTTGTGTTATTATTTGTGTACTATATTGGATGTTATGTATGTTTTGTTCTAGGAAACCAAATTCATGTTTCAAAATGTGGTGAAGTATATTAAGAACAAAGTATTCACTGGCCTAAATGAGATTTGAAGAGACATTATCTGTAGCCTATCAAAGTGATTGATGAGATTTTTTTTCTTTTTTTAAATTTTGAACGTGGTAAAATACAACAGAACAAGGCAGAATAAGGCCAACTAAGATCATACAGTGAAAATGGTACACAACTTCACAACTTGTTACTGCGATAACAGTAATAGGTATCACAGTACACTTTATTATCTTTATAATAGTTGTTCTTTTTTTTTTTTTTTTTTTTGTCTTTTTCCTTTTTATCGGTACCGGGGATCGAACCCACGACTGTCTGCTTGCAAGGCAGGTGCTTATGCCGCTGAGCTAAATCCCCAGCCCAAATAGTTGTTCTTTCAAACACATATATCAAAATGAGATGAAATACAGAACATTATAGTACTTATGAAAACAAAATATTGAATAGAGCAAAACAGTAATAAAAATATTTGCCTCCAAAGAGATAGTAGAAGGAAGGCCCCCTTATTTGTTATGGTCTGCTTCCCAGGAGACGCTCAGATTTCTGGTTCCCATTTGCTAACGGGGGGGGGGGGCGGGGGTGACAGGAGAAGAAGGGTAGGGAAGTGGGATGTTTGATTCTAGGCCGTACATCAGTAGGTTCACTACTGCTTAGTAGAGAGACAGGCCAGTTGTTTGATTTCACAGCGTCCTAAGTTCCCACATGGTGTGGATCTCAGGAGCTGCTGCTGGTTCTCCCCCTGGAAGGGCCGCATTCTGTGAGACCGCCACCACTTACCATGGAGAAGTGATGCTTGCTTGCCTTCCAAGTGTCCTAAATTGCAGCATGGCATCGATCTCAGGAGCTGCTGTTGGTTTCCCCCTTGATAGGCCACAGTCTGGCACATCATCACCACTTCCCAGGGAAGGGAGGTGCTTGTTTGGCTTCCCATTTGATTGATGGGATATTTATCTGCTTCTGTGCTTTGTGGATGCTGGTCCAACAGGCTTCTCACTGTGAGCTCTGCTTTAGAGACAGCACACAGGGAATATTGCAGTGACTCAGCACAAGAATCAGTGCTCCTATTTCACTCTTACATTAGCAGTGAGTTTCAATCTATCATCAAATTTGCTGTCTTCAAAAATGTGCATATACACAAAATTAATGACCAAGACATGGATTTAAATTTGAAGAAATCAGTCTTCATTCAGCTGTTTTGTTTGGTTGTATTTGTTTTAGTTTTGTTTTGTTTTATTGAGACAAGCTTTTTGTATGTATATCAGCTGGATTTGAACACCCTGTGGAGCCTAGAATTGCCCTGAACTCACTGAAACCATCCTGCCTCAGCATTTTGAGTGCTGGAATTATAGATATATACCACCACACTTTGCTTTTGATTCAGATTTGTAGGAGAGAATTTAAGATATCCCAAACCTGGTGTCTCAACCTTCGTGTGAGAAATATATGTATGATGTTTAGGAGGTGGTGACCTTGGAGCATGTGGTTGTGAACTTCAGCAATGAGGAGTGGACTTTGCTGAGTGTATCCCAAAAGAACCTCTACAGAGATGTGATGGGCGAAACCTTTAGGAACATGACTGCAATAGGTAAGGACAAAATACTTTTGTCATTCATGCTGTCAGAATATTGTATGTTGCTCATCAGTGCTGTTTCATTAAAAACAATGTGAAAATATTTTTAAAAATAGCTGAGACCTGGACACATTAAATCATAACTCTAAACAAAATCTATTAATCTGTGTATATTATTCTAATGGGTGCTGGTATTTGTATGTCTACAATTCAGGAGGACTTGGGGATATCCAGGAAGCTGAAAAAGAATGCAAAATTTACTGGAGATACTTAAGGTAATTTGCACTCATAAGAAGAAGGAATGTTCCTGAGTAATTAGTGAGTCAGCAGAAAAATGACCGCCAAAGAAATGAGGCACCATTCAATTTATTGTCAATAATATTCTCCGAAGATGTATAAGCTAGGGTATGTATAATGAGTGAATTAAATCATGAAAATGTATGTCATTGCATATAGATGTGTACGAAAGGCATACACTTTGAGTTATGACATTCTCCCTTCAGTTTTTCTACCCATATATGCATGTGAATACAACACATTCATTATCTAAAAATTACTAAGATTGCAATAGAATTTAAAATAAAACAGAGTGCTTGTGTTTCCAAGCCATGCTTTAAAGAATCAACCATTCTGACTAAAATTCTTAGAAGGCTGGTGGAATGTTAAGTGCACTCATTCTGAATATCAGTGTGCAGTTGTCTCTAGAAATTGATCCCCTCATACTTGTCCTGGATATATTTTTAAAAATTCAAAATCCGCATAAAATACTGATACATGCTTGCTCATATACAAAGCAGATCAAGTTATAATAGATCAGGAGTTGAAGAAGCTTAGCTATCTATCACTGGATTTGTGGAGAAGGAAAATGTTAATAGAGTCTCTGTGATTGTGCATTCTTGTAAATCAAGCACACTAGGAATCAGATTTTGCAGAATGGCAATTCACGTTCAAACTTCACAGCTTAATGATCAGCGAAAATGTCTTAAAACAGATTTAAAAAGCTATAGATTTTATGCTAATAGCTTTTGTTCGTTCCCAACATGGAAAAGAAAAAAAATGTGTTATATAATATCAAAAAATAAATAATATAATGTCATTTGCCATAAGAAATAGGTGGTTCTTTCTCCCATCAATTCGGTGAAATAGCTCAGCTATAAAACCTAAAAGGTCACAGGGTTTCTTTTAGATGAGAAACCAAAATATAAATTGTGGAATGAAATGAAAGAGAGTTGATAGGGAAAAGTAAGACTGACCATATGTAAAAGGGAACTACAGGTTAAGGACAGAAGGGAGATTGTGATGGGGAAACATATCAGAATAATCTGTATATGATACACATATGTACCCTTGCCCAAAGTGAAGCTAAAGATTCTGAATTTTAAAGTACCAACTTTTAAGATTTCCAAATGTGTAGCATCCTTTTGGGAATGGTTGTTTTCAACATATCTTACAAGTCCATTCTGTAGCTTCATGGTCTGAATTTCTTAGCAGGCATTAAAAGTAGAACTTGACATTAATGCAGTCATTAAACGGAGACCCATTTCACTGTGAATTGTTCTTTTTTAAATTTAATATAAGGAAAGATTAAACAAAACAAAATAAGTAGAAATAATACTACTTTCAAAGTGAAAATAAACAGTAAGAAATCGCAAGATGATGATTACATATGCTGCTCATAGAAATAGTTATGAAATACAAAAGTGAAACATACAAAGTGGGGATTCAAACAGCGAGACTGCAAGCAGTTTTGTTCAACTCTCCAACAAAAACTTAGTAATATGGTTATAAATCCTATATATGAATCCTGTATTTTTCTTTACAGAAATGACAAGCTAGGGAAATACTATGGACATACATCTTGGAATCAGTGTAAAGAAGTATTCCTTGGTACTGCAGAAGGTAATGTGAATGTGAAAGAAACAGAAACACACCACAATGTTCAGATCCATAAAAATATTGCAGTGGAGGGAAATCCTATGTATGCAATCAATGCGGGAAAGGTTGTACTATACATGGAATTTGTAAGAAACATGAAAGAATTCACAGAGGAAAGAGACCCTACATATGTAATCAGTGTGGGAAAGCATTTACAACACGTGCATATTGTCAAGTACATGAAAGTCTTCACTCCAGAGAAAAATGTCATGAATGTAAGCACTGTGAGAAAGCTTTCAGCACATGTACTTATTGTGTAATCCGTGAAAAACTTCACACTGGGCAGAAATTGCATATATGTAAGAAACGTGGGAAAGCTTTTAGCAGTAAAATTCATTTTCAAACACATGAAAATGTTCACACTGGAGAGAAACCCTATGTGTGTAAGCAATGTGGAAAAGGTTTCATCCAACCTGTAAGGAACATGAAAGAATTCACACTGGAGAGAAACCTTATGTATGTAAGCAATGTTGGAAAGCTTTTAAAACACAGGGAGATTGTAAGAAACATGAAAGAATTCACAATGGAGAGAAACCCCATGTATATCAGCAGTGTGGAAAAGGATTCACCAGATCTGGACATTGTAAGCAACATGAAACGTTTCCAAATGGGAACGTTTCTTCCACTGGGAAGAAACCATATGTATGTAAGAAATGTGGGAAAGCTTTTAACAGACATGCAAATTGTAAGGTTCATGAAAGAATTCACACTGGAGAGAAACCATATATTTGTAAGCAATGTGGGAAAGCTTTTATCACATGGGGCGATTGGAAGATACATGAAAGAATTCACACTGGATAGAAACCATATGTATGTAAGCAATGTGGAAAAGCTTTTATCACACATGCAAATTGTAAGGAACATGAACGTATTCACACTGGAGAGACACTCTGTATGTAAGCAATGTGGGAAAGCTTTTAAAACACAGGGAGATTGTTGGAAGCATGAAAGAATTCACATTGGAGAGAAACCCTATGTATGTAAGCAATGTGGGAAAGTTTTTACCCTACATGGACATTGTAAGCAATATGATTGTTTACACTCAAGATAAAACCAGTGTATATAGGCATCATGAGAATGGTTTCAGCACACGTACATATTGCATGATGCATGAAAATCTTCACACTGGGCAGAAAACTTACATATGTAAGGAATGAGGGAAAGGTTTCAGCAGAAATGCTCATTGTCCAATACATGAAAAATTTGCAGTGTTGAGAAACCCTGTGTATGTGAAGAATGTGGGAAAGCTTTCACCACACATGGATATTGTAAAATACATCCATGACTTCACACTGGTAAAGAAACCCTAAGTATATAACAATGTGGCAAAGCTTTTACCCCATACAGTCATTGCAAAACACATGAAAGAATTCACACTGGGAAGAACCACTGGCTATGTAAGCAAGTGCAGACACTTTCATCAGCCAGATTGTAAGTGAAATACGTGAAAAAACTCACAAAATAGATAAATCCTATGTGTTATGGGAATACTCTCAGCACACATGATCATTGTTACATATCTGAAAGAGCTCACTGGGCAAAGATCCTATGCGGGTTAACAATGTGAGAAATATGGCAATCCATGTTTCTTGTTAAATACATACAAAAAGAATCACTGTTCAGACAGTTTAGATCTAAGTTTACTTTAAAAATCCCAAGGAGACCTGAAGAAATAATCAATACAGAAGTTAGATGTCAATATTTCTTCACAAATATTCCACAAATGACAAATCTGAGGTGGAGCTCTACTCAATTTCATATGTTGTATGATTTTCAGGTAATTCCTTGTAACTCTCTAGATTTTTTAAAGTGTTTTTGTGCTTCAACATGGCATCTTGTAATTAAACATGCCAAACTGAAATGAGCTTTTCACTTTCAAATATGGATAGTGCCTGTGTACTTAATATTTTGTCTTTAAAACTTAAATTTCATATTTTTTGGTGAATTGTAATGTTTATTTAAAGATAAAAGTGTAGAAATAATACAGAATTTCAGAAAAATAAACAATAAGAAATCACTAGTTGATTAGTTTCGTATTGTCATCTTAGAAGTAGTTGTTCAAGTTACAAATTTAAAGCATACAAAGTGATATTCAATTAATGACACTGTCGACAGTTCACCTCAGTGATCCAACAAAAAGTTATTAATATGCCTATCTGTCCTACACACTTTTTTTAATAAAGAGGGTAAGATTAAACATGACAAAACAGAACAGAACAGTTCATTAGGAAACAAGATAAGGAAACACAGATTTCAAAGCAAGTCCACTGGAGATGTTCACTGTCTATCTTACTGTGTCTAGTTTTCTTCCAAATAGTTGTTCCCATCTTCACACATGTTGAATATACACCAAATATTATAAAACTAATCAAATAATTACAGGATGATGCAGGCTTTTTCGGTCTTCAAGACTGATTTTGGGGAAGTCGATAATGACTACCATAATGTCTCTCATTCTCTTTAGCTGTCTTTGTCTTTATGTGTGCTGAAATTGAACATGAGAGACTAGACTAATATCACTCTGAACAGTGAATAATAGTATCCTGAGAAGGAGAAAGGTGAGGAATTGCCTAAAAAAGGAAGGCAGTGCACATTGTTAAAAGTGTATCAGGATTTAAAAGCTACAGTAGTCTTGTTGCTCTGTTTAGTTTGGTTATATTTTGTTCTGGTCTGTCTACTCAGATTTGAGGGCACAGAGAGATAACAAAAAATAGCAGGTTATACCATGGTAACTGTCCTTAATTTCCATTAACTAAAACTGAATCCCTATATTACTTACATTGTCTTCTATGACTGATCTTCTTTGAAGCTGGTTTGTTTGAATGTTATTGGGCCGTGACTGATTTTATTCACATTTGGTATGCTTGCTGGTATCAAGTGTAAGAGTAGAGGCAACTACTCTAAAGAGGACAAGATGTAAAACGTATCAATTGGTGGGCTGTGGACTTAGCTCAGTGGCTTAAGCACCTGCCTGGCAAGTGTGAGGTCATGAGTTTGATCTCAAGTGCCAAAAAATTAAATAAATAAAAGATATCCATTCCAGGATTGATTATTTTTTAATTAAAGAGAAAAAAGAAATAAAAACAAAGGAGTCAAAGGGTACAAGTAATGCAGAATTTAAAGAAATATACAGTAAGAACTCACTAGTTAATAGGTTACATATTGTCATCTTAGAAACAGTTGTCCAAATTATAAAATTAAAGCATAGAAAGTGGACATTCATATAGTGAGATTGCAGAAAGTTATGTTCAGTGATCCAACAAAAGCTCAGTAATATGTTTTTCCATCCTACACACTCAAGCATGAAATTATATCCCTTACACCACCTTCCTTTCCTCTTTTTCACAATAACAATTACACTTTTTGAGTTTTTTTACTCCCACAATTGTTATTACATTTTTTGAAGAGAATAAATCTTAAGATGCCTAAACAAAACAGAGTCGGTTAGAACAGAAGGATGGGCGTAGTACATGATTCAAAAATAGAGTATCAGATGATCAAAAATGTTTACCATTGTGCCTCTTGCTATTTTTAAAAAGAGTTTCCTATATCATCAGGTATAATAGAATTGATCAAAACAGTACAGACCAAGACCAATAAAACTTAAACTGGGGACCTTACAAGATTTCAAAAGAAGATAATAGTCAAGCTATAATGGACATCATAGTAAATCTTATTGCCTTCAAAGTGGTTGCCTATGCCTTCAAACTTGATACTATCAAACAAAATAGAATATAGTAAAATCAGACAGAACAAGATGGGAGAACAAATATTGGGGTTCAAATCAGGTTAATAGGAAAACAAATAGTTACTATAATATATCCCGTTATTTTTTAATTTAGTTTTCCCTTAATTGATAAAAAATAAAAAATAGTTTAATTTTTTAAAAAAGGGTGGAGATCAAGATAAAAGAGGACATTGTAATAGAACAATACTGGTCATAATGGAACAATTTAAGCATAATTGTGTTTCACTCCCAGATAATTTAACATAATAGTAGTAACCATAGTGCTTCATTCCTTGAATTATTTGAGTATAAATTTGTATTCTATAGCATCAAGCATATCAAGACAGTGTGAAGCCACTCAAGAGAATGAAAGAATTACAGGGTATTTAGAATCAGTTAACAGAAAATGAACAATGGTTTCTATATTATCTCTTTGCCTATAAATATTTTGTTTATACTACTATATATTATAAAATATAGTAAGATACAACATGTTAAAACCGGTGGAAACAGATAGTTTGTGTGAGAGGGACCATTCTTGCACCACTGAGATTGAGCCCAGTATTGATCATGTTGGTTAATTTTGAATATGCTGGTGAGTTAACATGGCAAACATTTAGCTGAACAGTTTTGTGTATGTTTGGTAGGAATATTAGCCAACAGAGTTTTTTCATTTATATTATTTTTAACACATTATTGTCTGGCTTCATTTTCAGTATTATTTTCTCACTTAAAAGAAGTTGGTTTTGGTTTTTCCTTCAACTTGATTGAAGAATTGAAAAACAATCAGTATTTATTCTTTATTATATACTGGCTAAAATTCACCAGTGCACTTATTGTATTCCATCTTTGTTGTTGTTATTAAGCAGCTGTGATTTTTACACATTGTCTGTGCTCCTTATTGCTCTGTTCGTCAGACTATTTCCTTCTGATGCATGTGGTTTGGGGACATCAATGGACACCACATATCCATTAAGGGTCACATCTCATTTTACTTACGGATGCTACCATTTACTTTTGTATCTTCAAACTATCTCTATGATATATCATTTTGTGAGTAATTCCTTTCAGTTACTCAGATTTAATGCACACTCTTGCATGGTGTGGTTACTGCTGGAGGAAACTGGGCCTGGTGAGTGCCTGGTCTCTTATATAAGGCTTCATACCCTGACCTGCCTGCAGTGTCCCCATCTCCTGACCTGCTCCCTGTAAACACCTGTCCTGCTCCATAGCTACGGTGAGTCCACATGTGGCAGTTCAGATCTGCACCTGGGTGGAAAACATTCAGACAATTGGGCTCTGTAACAGACTGACCTTGTCATACAGAGCTTCCCTGAGTGAGAGAGGGGGCCTCAGGCATGTAGGCAGGGGCTCTGGAACCATTCCAGCTCTCTCCTGTCCAGTGTGCAGTGTGTGATGCTTTCCTGAGAACTTACTCAAGGATGAGATGACCTGGACCAGGCCTTTTTTAGCCATGGTGTCCTGCACCTCTGCCTGGACCATCTCTCTGACTTTAGATCTCCACATAGATCTGAGCAGATGCAGTCTTCCTCTACCAGGCTCTAACTCTATGCTGAGGCTTCAGGTGAAAAATCTGTGAAGTTCACCTTATATACATTTAACCTGGAAATTCCACTTCTAAGGGTCATTATAAGAAATGAGATTGAAAGACACCATATTCTCTTCTTCATCAGTTAAGGTGTGGACTGTTAGAAACCCTGAATGTTCCACAGCACAGCAGCTGAGTTAATTATAAATTACAGCCCCTGAAAATGCTGAAGGAAGGCTATGTCCTAGGCCATGTCCCTGATCTTTCCTGAGGTGGAAGAGAGTTTGTGTCCTGGCTCTCTCTCCACCTAGCAGTGAAGAGACACAGGCCTGCACAGCAGGTGAGGACAGGAGAGAGATGGCAGACCTCTCATCCTGGTAGGGATGGCAGACCTCTCATCCTGGGAGGGATGCCTTTGTGGTTTTTCCATTTTATTTTCCACTGCATTATATATAGTGCTCCATTCAGTATTACTTCTCTTCTGTTCAATTCACTTAAGAATAAATAGTTGGTATTTGCTTGAATAGGTGAGTGGAAATGGATGACTTAATATTCTTTTGTATTTAATTAGGATATGCATATAGAAGAAAATTCACACTTAACTTTATAGATATATAAAATAAGGAGTCTTTTATTCAAGAAGGCAACACATCATTCATGATAACTTTTAAACCCCCAACACATGAAGCCATACAGATCCCGCTGTGGTGGGTGTCCTGCCCTCCCTACCTGAGAAGTCACTGTGCTCGTCTGTGTCTGGTAGAGGACACCCAGAATCTTCTTCAGAGTCTCTTTTTCCAGCAAGGAGGACTTGAATCTTCCTGTCCTCAGGCCAAGCAGGGACTGTGCAGCATGCAGAGGAGCCAGCACCTCCTGCCTTACACCCTTTTCCACCACTGCATCCATGCTGCAGCCCTGCAGGCCCAATAAGGCAGAGCCATGAGGGTGCACCAAATACTCTGCCACCTCAGCCCCAGGGGCCTCAACTCCTGGGTCCTGGCCTCAGCCTCCAACAGGCTCCAGGCTCTGCCCTGGGTTGGACTTACATAGTGGGCCAGACACACCATCAGTGCCATGGGGCAAAGTCCATTTTCCACAGTGACCCTTCCATTCTGCAAATTTTGATCCTTTCCTTTCTAAATGAGGCTGAGGCATTGGAGACAAAACCACACACATTGGCATTACTTTTTGTTTTTCTTTCTTTTCCTTCTTTTTCCTTCTTCTCTTTTCTTCTTCTTCTTCTTCTTCTTCTTCTTCTTCTTCTTCTTCTTCTTCTTCTTCTTCTTCTTCTTCTTCTTCCTTTTCCTCTTCATCTTCATCTTTGTCTTCTTCTTGGTTTCTTTGATGCTTTAAATATGTATTTAGAGGTGTATTTTGCCCAAAACCTTTCCTTGTCATTTCACACCACAGTTAACTGAAGTTTTTACAGATTTTTGCTGCAGTTCACACCCTATGTGTTTGAACACTCAGAATCCATTCTGTAGCTTAGTAAACTGAGGGAAGCAAAGCAGAAACTGAACTTGGGGATGTTACTGTGCCTTCCAACACTCCAACTCATATCTTTTTACCTCAAAAATATGGGCTTCAGTAGCAGCTGAGTCTGGCACAGACAAAATGAGTTTCCTGCATGTATATCAGACTATCTCACTTCCTATCAAGCACATTGTATCAGGTTTCTTATGGCCAAACTTGAAGAATTATTTCCAGTACATGAGAGGCTGCCACTGGTCCGAAATCAAGATGGAACTTTTTGTAAACACATAGTCTGATCTACACCCTGGGGACAGAAGCTAAGAGAGGCAGAGATGGCTGGCACAGATAGAAACACCTCAAAATTGTCAAGCAACAGCAACAAGAAGCAGGAACCAAGTTGCTGAGCTTTCACAATTGGGTAATGGAATCATGTGGTGCATTGTGCCCTGGGTTTACTGAGGCAGCTCAGTAAACCTAGGTTGCTGCCTCGATCCCCCTTGCTTCAGTGCAATATAAACAGAAAGTCATGCACATGCATCATTTATTTGCAATTTTTCTATTGCAGTTTCAAAACCCGTGTTCATGAGTCTATATCTCTGCCATAGCAGACCCACTCACGGGCATTACCATCATGTCTTGTAAAGGATCAGTTTATTTATACAAAATGCAGACCAGTGTTCTCAGACATGATTTTCCAGACTTGTGCATTTTCAGTCATTTCTTGAAGGGAAGCTAAACGATTTAGTTTAAGTAAACTTCAAGTGTGTTGCTGTGCTTCTGTGTGACATCCTTGCTGCCAGACCTGATGAAGGCAATGAGTGGGATCTGCTGGAGGTTTAGCTCCAGAGAGACACACTTTGCACAGCTGTGTCAGGCAGGGCTGCTCCTCACCTGACTGGCTACCCAGGCATCCAAATGTCCTTTCCCAGTGCTGTCCCTGGCTTTGGGAGGGACTGGATTGCAGTGGAGATGCCCAGTGCACTGGCTGGCCCAGGGAAAACCTTGTCATGCCATGAGTTTGTCATCCTTAGCCCTGAAGCTCTGTGGCCCTGGGGCCAGGGCAAGGTTCCCCCCAGCTACAGTGAACAGCATCATCCAGACAACTCTCCTGTGCGTATTCAACGTTGAGGGTGGGGAGGGTCCCAGTTCCTTTCCAATGTGTCCCGCTGAACTATGGCATCTGCTTCCTAGGGACATCATCAGAAGTGAGAGATGACACTTTTAAACCTTGTGGACTGGTGTCATGTGTACACAGTGTACAGAATTAGAGGTAAATTCCATGAAGGGGTGGAAGGGAGGTGAACACAGTGCACACAAGCCTGGTTCCTGCTGTATGGTGGTGGAAATAACGCTCTCCTCCTGGACATATTTCCCTGGTGGCATCATAAGGGGGCAGAAATTCATCAGATCAGCCATCATTATGTTCCCTAAGCATCTCAATTTCTTCTGTGTGTTGGTGCTGTGGCCTCAAGTCAAGACCTCACACAGGATAAGCAAGCACTATGAATGCAGATTGACCCCCAAATCTACCAGCACTGTGCCTACATTCACACCTGTGTGAATCACTACACCCTTGGCAAGGGTGCTCAACTGCTGACAGCTCACCTTCTGATGGCCCCCTCCTGAGTAGCCCATTCCTTGAGCGTCAGTAACACATAGTGAATTTTGTTCTGGTTTGTATTAGCCAGGCTGAAGTTGAGCCCAGGTCCTCATGCATGGTAGGCAAGTGCTCTATCTTGAGCTCTCTCCCCAATTAATTACTTATTCTTAATAACAGAACATGGCAGATGTAATTGGATGTGACTACCAAGGTTCACACATAAAATGACTGTGACCAACCTCCTGCTCTCTCCCTCCTCTGTTCTTCCTTCCTTCCTCTCTGTTTCATTCTGTCTTCCTCTCTAAATCTCTGACTATCTCTGCATTTTCCCTGAGGAGAGGTTGGCTCTTTGCAGAGAAAAAGGTTAACAGACAGAGGAGACATCAGACCTCCATCCTAACTGAGTTCCTGCCTGTTAGCAAGAGAGAGAGCCTGAGAACAGATTCTGCCACAGCAGTGTTTCCACTGAGCCTGCAGCCTAGTCAGGAGAAACTATGGTGGATTCCGCAGCAGCACCTCCTGAATTCCTAACCCATAGAACCTGAGAGAACTGAAGTTTACCTGCTGTACCTAAGTTTGCAGCCATGCAACCATCAGTGGTCACTGATGCGCTATAGCAGATGTGAGATTCTGCCCCCACCCCTTTCACTCCCCCACTCCACCCCTCCCTTATTCTCGCCAGGCCCTCTGTTTTCTCTTCTCATCTCTTTCTTGACTAAAAAAAATTTTGACTTTGAATCTCTAAATGGTTGGTCCTCTGTCTTCTGCCACACAGACTCAACTCTGTACAGCATTAGGGCCTGCATGTCCCAGGTTCAGGCATCAGTTCCATCTCAGTGAGGCTGTTCAGATCCCCCATGTAGTGACCTTGACCTCTGTGTTCCCTTGCTTTATTGGGATATAGCTATGGTTCTTCTCTTCCACTATATTCTGCATTGGTTTGTCCCTTTCCTACAGCCTTCCAGCTTCTGGGTGGCCAGTGACATATTGTCCTGTTCTGTGTTGGTGCCAGCCTAGTTCAGCCCAGGAATAAGGTGAGAATTTGAGGCATGTAGACTGAATGAATCAGATCACTTTTCCTCTGAGCAACCCAGTGTGTGCCCATGGCATCACTGTTTGTTCCTGTGTGTGTGTGCACATGTGTGTGTATCCCTTGGGATGCTGCTTGAAATCAGTCCCATATGTTTAGGCTCAGGTCCCAGGAAATTGGGGGCTGCTGTTCCAATGCCTTTGTGAGTTGGCTGGGTCCTGTGCTAGGAGGTCTTTCTCCTTTGGACTTCTCCCATATCCTCTTCACTCTGCCCATGTCCTGTGCCTAGGACCTGGCATTGTCCCTCTCTTGGCACTGGTTCTCAAATGTCCATCGGGAGTGGGATAACACACATAGTCCTTTACTGTGGAGATTCTAGCATGCTCGAGGGTGAGGCACTAGAGGGCCACATGGGGTTCTCTTCACCTGGGCACTATCTCCATCCACACCTGCCTGTAATTTGATACCATCCCTACTAAGGTCTTCATCCTCAGGTTACCTCACATTGCCATTGTCACATGCAGTCCATTGGGCAGGGCAAAGCCTGGACTTAGAACTCACCACTCACTGTCACTGATGCCTTGCCCCAAGCCTGTGACACTTTACAGGCCCACTTGGTTCATAGACCATGGGAAAACTTTCTATCATCCATCGAATTCAGGAGCTACACCTTAGCTCACACTGGGGCACTCACATATTCAGCTATTTCTTTGTGGAAAACCCAGCGGCTGCTGAATCAGTGACCTAACCTCTCCTGTTGCCAACCCCCAGTAGCAGCACAGTACAGCCAGGACTTGGTGGAATAACTTCAGCCTGGAACATTTATAGCATGGAGCATCCAATAGGCTGGCCTCTGTGAAGGCTGCAGGGGTTTACACCATGACACAGCAGGTCCGTGATTGAAGACTTCACCCCAGCTCCTGAGGAGTGATGGAGAGCTCTTGGGCTCCCACCATCTACCCCAGTCTGGCCAGGAGTCTGGTGGATTCAAGTTCTGTGCTGGTTTTTACTACCTGGGACCTGATGCCACTGCTGTTTCCCAGTGCTCATTTCTCCAGCTTGTTTGCCTCCTTGACCATTATGTTTCTTTTCTTATGTACACAAAGCCTCGTTATTCTTAAATGGACTGTGTTCAGGTGTCTGGTTCTTTGATTGAACTACTGGGTAAGAACTGAAACTTATAGGTGGTGACATGCTGAGCCAGACTTTATGCAAATTTACTCTGTTCAGAGAAGAGGACATAGGCAGACATATTTATAACATTGAATGGAAATAAACCACATGGGAATTCAATGGACATGCTGCCTGTGACACTGCACTTTCTATATTAATAATATATCATTGGAAATATCTAAAGTATACACATGGGTGTGACACTACCATGGTGCTGCTCTGTAACCAAAGAAAGTGTGTTAGTCTCCTTCATATGAAATAGACATGAAATAACCTACATGTAATTAAATGTGGAGCAGTTTTGATGTGTATATGTCTATAAAGCCAGGAACATAATTAAGAAAATAAAGAATCCTAAGATTTACAAAAAATTCTTGAATTCTTTTTCTATGCCCTGCCAAAAGTCCATGAATACCTGAATGAGAAATTGATGCAATCTGTTTGGATTTTCCCTTCTCAGACAAGGCGAGATTAAAAAGTTACTTACAGCAGGGTAAGGCAGAGGAGAAACATAACTGCAGGATGTGGAAAAGGTACGACAGGTAAATTACAAGGACATAGGATGAGTGGTGGCCAGAGTCTAGTAGGAAGGAAAAGAAAAGAAAATATATTTGGGTAGTGAGTTGATGAAAATATTTTCCCCATGTGTGTGTCAGTGAGGGCAGTGGAAGTTCATCCCTGGGAATCAGAACAGCCTCTGTCATAGGTCTTCATGGGGCCCAGGCCACAGCTCATCCCTTCCCATGGATCCCCCATTTCATCCTCAGTGACCCTGCACTCTGGATCCACTCAGGACCCCACAGTTCAGTGTTGTAAACCGAGACTGAGGTGCTTTTACATAGCCAGGACTTGAATACACAGGTGGCTAAGTCCCACGGGGCTGCTCAGGTGAGAAATTAACTTCCCTGTATCTGAACTTGTCCTGGACTCAGTGTCTCTGAGTGGCTGGTGGTTGAGCCTAGGGATGTGTGTTCTGGGCTTCCTCTTGTCTCTGGGCGCGTCTGGGTGCCTCTGTGTGCCAATGAGTCCTGGCCTGAGCTGCTGACAGCTGGGTGTTTCCAGTTGAACTTCCTGAAGCACCTGGACCAAGTGAACCATCCTCTCCATATGTTCCCACGTGGTTCCCTGACACAGGGTCCTGATGATGGGGCCAATTGCCCTGGGAAAGCAGTGTAGCATGTTCCTTGTCCACTATCTCGAGCCAGCCAGCCATGAAGGCCAACTATCACGAGACCTCAGTGCCTGGTGACCAGAGCCTTCAGAGTTCTGTTTGGACTTGTCACCAAGGAAGTGAGATCATGTGCTGGGGTCCACAGTTGAGGCTCCCCCTCCTTTTTTTTATTGTGAGCCAATCTGTGTCCTACTTAGAAACAACAAGTTAAAAAACTAGCAAATGTGTGTTTTTTAGACTTTTCCTTCCAAAAATCCTTTCCCTTGAGGATGAGGTACACAGTTTCTTCATTTAGAGATTTCTCAAATTTTATTTTGACTGTCTTTTCTGGACTTAAGTTAGTTTCATTTCATTATCATTAAGGAGCATGGAGGTGTTCCCATAATGCCCACAATAATTTTCCTTGAAGGATATGAAATGTTTCATGTTATAACACCCATGTGTCCAGAAAGGAGGATTCATAGCAAGTTTTACTCATGTTTACCTCAGCCACACACTGTAGTGCTCAATACTATGGCCTCCTTTGAGGAAGGACAGCAGGTGGTGAGGGCAAGGGGAGGCTTTGCAAGACCATGGACATCATCACCCTGTGCTAATGAGGACACATGGGCATCCCTCCTGGGGAATTTGTCTCCTAGTCACTGTTTTCACTTCCTGTTCTCCCATCCCAAACAGACCATGGGCTTTGTGTCCCTGCTGGGTAGTTTGCCTTTCCTAGAGGTGATGGTTCTGAGCCTGTTCACTTTCAATGCTCTTGGTTGGTCTCCTTCAAGCAACATCTCTGTGCTGGGCTCTCCACATACTGCTGCCTATTGGTGGTGGAGCCACCACACACTCTCATGGGGCTGAACCTGCCAACTGCAACTTGTTCATGCATCTGTCACCCATCTACTGATCCCATTTGTTCTGTTTCTGGGTTGGCCCTGGAAAGCCAGCTGCCACAGCCATTCTTAAACATGGTCTTGAGTGGACATAGATTTTTATTTCAAAGAAAAAGTACTTAGATGTGAAATTGCCAGATTATATGTCCTGTGTGTGATTAGCTTACAAACTGTTAAGGTACACTTGGAAGCAATTTTAAAATCACAGTTAGGTGGTTCTTATCTTTTTGGTACTGAGGATTGAACTTATGACCTCAGGTTTGCCAAGGGGGCACTTATACTGCTGAACTAAACCTCCAACCCTATTTTCTTATTTTGTTTTGCTTTGTTTTGTTGTGTTTTTAATGCTATAATATGTTATGTTATGTTATGTTATGTTATGTTATGTTATGTTACACTATGTTTAGTGTTGGTGAGGATTTTGAGTTTCCTTCAGTGCATTTTTAGTGCTTTCTGAGTTCATTTTGTAAAACTCACCTGATAAACTATGACATATCATATAATCCTGGGTAATTTAATTTTGGAAAAAATTTAAAAAGTAAACAAGAGCCAGGTTTGGTAGTAAACATCTCTAATGCCAGAAGTTACAAGTCTGAGGCAGCAAGATTGCTGTGAATTGAGGTGAGCCTGGGCTACAGTGTGAGTTCAATGAAAACCTAAACTTCCTAGCAAAATCCTGTCTCAAAAATAAATAAACAAGTCAAAATAAAAGATACATTTAAAAAGGTTTAAAAAGACACAAAAATCATCTATAAATCAACAAATCAACTCTTCGTGAAATTTTCTTACATATGTACTTTAGTCAGCACACTGAGCATTAGGTTTACCATGAGGTAGACATTGATCTACTGCCAAGAAGTTGAACTGTTTCAATTTTTTTGACCTTTTTACTGAAATTAATGTATATATGCTACTGAATACACAATCTTAGGATTTGGATAGCATAGTATAAACAGAATTTGATGGTTCTTTTTATTTTTGTACTAACTTTATATATGGAAGTAGGATTTGAGCAAAGGATTACTGTTTTTTGGAAAAAATTTCTTGTCTTATTTTAATGTAACTCAGTTACATATTAATAAGGACCACATAAAAGATGCTACTGTTAAGTCTATAAAAGAATAAAATACAGAAGAATAATGAGAGAATAACATTGGCTACTGCATTGTGCACAATGATTCCTTAATGATCTATATTTTCATACATTTGTAAAATTTGTTAATGTTTTTTACAAATTCTAAAACATGATCTCACTAAGATTGTGAGTTTCCCAGGCCAGGCTTAAACCTTTCTTTACTCAATCTCCCTCCCTCTCCCAAAGTGCTACGATTGCAGGTATTATCTTGAGTTGGTAATCAGCAGTAATTTTGTGCATTCATAGAAGGAAATAATTGGCTTTGATCTTTAGACACTTTCAGAAAGAGTGGATATAGTTAAGCCATCTACCAACTTCCTAACTGGCAGTTTTTTTCCACAGTGAGTAGGATTGAAAATCCCATTAACACTGTTGGTAGATTCTCTGCTTTGTAACTGTGCTCATCATGCCCTTCAGAATATCACTGCAAATGCCTTCTGCACTGGGTCTGAGACTTGGTGTCCTTGAAGCACATTCTGTTTTTTTTTTTTTAATCCCTCATGGATTTTGATGATTGTTTGAAGTCAAACCACAAGAAAAATATGAAATCTAATGTCAATTGGGACACACTGCCCTCCAGAAGGTAGGACAGTGTTAAATACTATTTTTTCTTCCATTGGACTTTCCAAGATTTTGTTTTGCATTCAGTTTCTACGGATTGAATACTGAGATTTGCACTTAGCTCCATGGCCTTCCACATTTAAAATTCTTTATATTTTCATCCAGGTTCTGGATAAGTGGCTATACTGCTTAGGCTGTCCTTAAATTTATGATGTTGTTGCCTAAGCCTTCCAGACTGCTGGCATTACAAGACACTCCAACAGACCTGGTTTCATCATAGTGTTGTTAAAAATTCATTGGCTGAGCATGGAATGTTTAATATGCCTGTAATGCCTGCACTCAGGAGGCTGAGGCAGCAGGATTCCTGGGAGTTTCAGACAAGCCTGCAACACACTCTGAGTTCAGCTTAGGCCAGAGCTACACGGGAAGAACTTGACCAAAAACTGAAAAAGAAAAATAAAGAAAACTAAAGGAAACAGAAATGAAGGAAAGCAGAGGTGAAGCGGGGGAGGGAAGGTAAGGAAAAAGGTGAAACAAAACAAAATTCCTGGTTACTGTATGAGTTTTTCGCTACTGGGCTGGCCCTTTTAATCTGTGGTCCAGTTCTTGCAGTATAGGACCCTTTTGACTGTTGTCACTTTATTATATACCAGAAAACTATGTATTTTGTTGCCTCTAACTTTAATGTTTTTTCCATGGCTATAGGATGACTCCTTGTCTTTCCCTGTGCATTTTCATTTTGTTTTTTCTATTTCTAAGAAAATGGCTCTGATATTTTGACAGGAATGGCATTTAAACTCCTGGTTGCTCTGGGTAGCATGTACATTATAACAACATGAATTTTTCCCATCCACCATCATAATTTGCCTTTTTTCTCTTAGTTCCACTTCACTCATTGCTTCAGTTTCTACAATTTTCTGAGAAAAGGTGTGTTTGGTTTAAATTTTACATAACTATTAATTCTTTTGGAGGAATTATGAAATGAATTGTGTTCTTTGTATTTGAGTCTGCAGTTTGTTTGAGACACATAGATATGAATTGATTATGACATATGGATTTTGCACCTTGAAAATGAAGTTATTTTCCAATTTGTTCTAAAAGTTTTTCAGTGGAGTTTTAAGTTTCTTATATGAAATGTATCCTCAGGAAACAGAGGCACCTCTTAATTCTTCCTTTCTGATTTGGTAAACTTTTGGATTCTTATTGTTGACTAATTCTAGGACTAGGACTTCAAGTAGTGTGTTGAAAGAGTCCAAAGCCTGGTCTTGCTCCTGACCTGAGAAGCCAATCTTGCAGCTTGTCAGGCTCTGAGCATGATGTCAGTGATGGGCTTGTCATTCCTATTCTTTGCTGTGCTGAGATTCATTCCTCCTACCCATGGTGTGTGAATGGTTCTTATCATGAAAGAATGGTGAACTTTTGAATTTCTCAAAGTGATTTTTCTAAATCCCTTGAGGGGTTAGCTGTGCCTCATGCTGTGAATGTGGCAAGTGACACTGAATGATTTGTGCAAGTGGAACCATTCTAGCACCACTGAGGGTGAACCCAATGTTTATTGTGGTGTTAAAATTTTGTATGTGCTGGTGAATTTAGCTGATGAGCATTTACTTAAATATTTTTGTGTATGTTCATTAAGAACATTGGCCATTAGAGTATTATCATTTTTTGAATGCATTATATTCCGGCGTTGTCATCAGGGTGATTTCGTTATTTAAAAGGAATTGGTGGTGGTTCCCTTCCCTTGAAAAACATGAAAAATTATTAGTATTTATTCTTTTTCAAAATTTTATTTTGAAGGTAGGAAAATACAACAGAGCAAACAGAACAAAGCAGTTTGAGACAATGCACTGAAATTGGTACAGAAATTCACAGCAGGGTCCATGATAACAGTAATAGGTACCATAGTATATCTCATTATCTTCACAATTGGTTTCCATTCAATTAGTTATAGTGAAATCCAAACAAACACAGAACATTTTAAAACCAGTCAAAAGATAATATTGAATAGAGCAAAACAATTAATCAGAACACAGCAAAAGACTAAAGACAACACTGGTTTTCAAACACAAGATAGAAAGAAATCCCCCATATATTCTATATTGCACACAGTCATCTTCCTAAGAGATGCTCAGAATTCTGCCTCTCCTTGCTAACCAATGGTGGCTAAATGAGATGTATGGCTCTCAGTCCATGCACCAGTAGGCTCATGGGAGATGCTGACTTGTTCTCCTCCTGGCTTGCACCAAGGGTGCTTGCCAGGAAGGCAGGAGATTTGTTTTCTTGTTCAGCTCCCTAAGTCCCAACATGGCCAAATCCAGTATTTATTCTTTACTATACACTTCATACAAGTCAGCAGGGCATTTATCATATTCTGGCATGTGTTGTTATTATTAAGCAGTTATGGTTGTTGACTCTTTGCCCTTTTTTGTTAATGTTATGTCAAATGGTGTGTATTCTTCTGAGGATGTGGGTCAGGGACGCCATAGGAGATCATGTCCTGATTAAGGGTCACATCACATTTTACTTAGGGATGTAGCAATTTACTTTTGTATCTTCAAACTTCCCCTACAGTATATATTTTTGTGAGTAATCTGTTAAGTTATTTAGTCTTTCAAAGCACATTGTTGCAGGTACAGTTACTCCTGGAGGACACCGGGGCAGGTTAGTCCCAGGTTGGTTATTTCAGGCTTTGTACCCTTACCTGCCTGCAGTGTTCCCACCTCCTGACCTGCTTCCTGTAAACACCTGTCCTGCTCCACAGCTGTGGTGAATCCACATGTGGCAGTTGAGATCTCACCTTGGTGGAAGACATTCAGTCAAGGTAGGCTCTGAAACATGCTGATCTTCTTGTACATAGTTCCCCCGAGTGAGCCATGGGGCCTCAGGACTGCAGGGAGGAGCTCTGGCAGCAGGGCCACAACAGCCCTCTCTTATCCAGCATGCAGTGTATGCTGTATGCTGAGAAGCTGACTGATGGATCAGGAGTCCTGGAACTGAGCCTTTCTTGTACATGGTACACTACTAGGTGCTGTGGTGTCCTCCACATCTGCATGGTCCATCTTCCCCTGACTTCAGATCTCCACAGAGATCTGAGCAGCCCCAGGCTTCCCCTTCCAGGCTCCAACTCTATGGTGAGTTTTAGGGTGAATTTTATGATCAGGAAATTCAATGTATATACATTTAACCTAGAAATTCCACTTCTATGGCCTCATTATAAAAAATAAGATTGAGAGACATGCATGATCTCTTCTTATTCAGTTATGAGTGTGGATAGATAGAAACCATGAATGTACTACAACAGAGCTGCTGAGCCAATTCTAAAATTATAGTCACAGAAAATGCTGAAAGAAGACCATGTCCTAGGCCATGTCCTGGATCCTACCTGAGATGATAGAAGAGCTCAAATCCTGGCCCTCTCTCCAGCCAGGCACGAAGAGACTCAGGCCTGAATAGCAGGTAAGGACAGAAGAGAGGAGCTCCTGGAGGGCAGACCACTGAACTTGGGGGGAAGTCTTTTTGGTGTTTTTCCCATTTTTCCATTCCATTGCATTATTTATAGTGTTCTATTCAATATTCCTTTTATTCAAAGCCGTCAATATTTAATTGTGGCTAATTTCTTGAATAGGTATGTGAAAATGGGTGATTTAATTTCATTATATATACTGAAAGTTATGCACAATACAGACACTTCAAACATCACTGTAAATATAAAATAAGCAGGCTTGGTATTCAGCAAGTGTCTATTTTTCCAGCAAGGAAGTCCTGAATCTTGCTGCTTTCAGGCAGCACAGGGAGTGTGCAGCTTGCACAGGAGCCTAGCACTGCCTGCCTTACACTTTTTCCCCCACCTCATTCTGTGCTGCAGCCAGCCCGGCAGGCAAGGGAAGGCAGAGCAGCCAGGACACAGCAAAAACTCTGATTCCTCAGCCCCGGGGGCCTCACTTCCTGGGTCCTGGTCTCAGCCTCCACCAGGATTCAGGTGCAATCCTGAATTCATCTGGCTTAGTGGGCAGGGCACCCAATCTGCACCTCTGGGGATGAAGACCACGAAGACCACTGTCTTCAGTGACGCTACTATTCTGCAAATTTTGCTCCTATCTTTGAGACTGAGGTAGTGGCATTGGAACAAAACACAATATTGTCATTACATTTCTTGTTGTTGTTATTTTTTTCGGGCTGCTTTGTTTATTTAAGCATATATTTAGAACTGTGTTTTGCCAAAAACCATTTCCTTGTCTTTTCATTACCCAGTTAACAGAAGTTTTTACAGATTTCTAGTGTAGTTCAAACCCTATGTGCTTGAATGCTGAGAATCTACTCTCAAGCTTGGTAGAATGAGGGAAGCAAAGCAGAAACTGAACTTGAGGACACTGCTGTGCCTTCCAGCATTTTGTACAGCAAACCCTGACTCATGCCTGTTTACCCATAACATATGGGCTTCAATACCAACTAAATCTGCTACTGACAAATGAGTTTCCTACATTTACTTCAAACAATCTCATTTCCCCTCAAATTGCTAAGCACATGGTCTAAGGATTCTTACACCCAAACTTCAAAAATAATTTCCAGTAAACAAGAGACTGCTACCCATCCTGAAATCATGATGGGATTTTATGTAAAGACGTAGTCTGATCCACACCGAAACAATCATGAGCTGAGAGGGGCAGAGATGCCTTGTGCAGAAGGAAACACCTTGAAATTGCCAACAGCAGCAGCATCAAGCAGGGAGCAGAGCTGCTGAAACCTCACATTTGGTTGATGGAATTGTCTGGTGGGTTTCGCTTGGGTTTACTGAGGTGGCTCAGTAAATCTAGCTTGCTACAGTGCAGTGCCAAAGGAAAGTCATGGCCATGTAGCATTTATTTGGAGTTATTTTTATTTATTTATTTATTTTTAATTTTTTTATCTGTACCAGGGACCAAACTCACGACTGCCTGCCTGCAAGGCAGGTGCTTATGCCGCTGAGCTAAATCCCCAGCCCCTGGAGTTATTCTTTTGCAATTGTGAAACCTGCATGCATGAGGTTCCACAACTCTGCCATTGCAGAGTCACCACAGGCATTATTTCCATGACTTGTAAAGGGTCAGTTCATTTACACAACATGCAGAGTGCTGTTCTCAGCCTTGTTTTTCTCAGTCTAGTGCATTTTTAATAATTTCTTCAAAGGAAGCTAAACGATTTAGTCTGAGCAAAATTCCATTGTGTTGCCATGCTTCTGTGTGATGTCCTTGCTGACAGACCTGAAGAAGGAAGTGAGGTGGACCAGGTGGGGATTCAGCTCCAAAGGGATGCTCTGCTCAGCTGTGTCAGTCAGGGCTGCCCCTCACCTGACTGACCACTCTGGCATCCAAATGCCCTTGCTCAGTGTTGTCCCTGTTGTCAGGAAGCACTGGTTTGAGGTGTAGACTCCCAACGCACTGGTTAACCCATGAAAAATCTTGCTGTGCTATGAGTTTTTCACCCCTAGACCTGCACCTCTATGGCCCTGGCCAGAGTTCTCTCCAACAATCATGCATGGCATTCTGCAAATAGGTCTCTTGTGCATGCTCTATGTAAAGGCTAGGGAGGGTCCCAGTTCCTTTCTGCTTCAAACAGTACTGTGAATCAATCTCTTGAAAAGAAATCTTGAAAATTTGTGTATCATTCTGTGTTTGAGAAACCTCTCTTCTTAGTCCTGTGAGGTCTAAGGATGGCTCCATATATAGCTGTGATGGGAGCTGTGGGACAGGACTCTGTTCTGTCCCCCATGTTCTCTCCAGTTCTGTTCAGATCCTGCCTTAAAATGTGCCATTGAATGGGACACAGCACATCACAGTGACTTGTGCCTGCGTGAATCAACTTTGGGAGGCTGAATGTTTTCTGCACCTGTTGACCACAGGAGGTGATTTCCTTTCGAATTACAAGACTTTCTCACTTCTCTCACAAAATGGACTGGTGAGACCTCTTTTACTCTGCTAATTCAAACCCCGGGATGGTGAAGCACTTTCATCACCAGTCACAGAACTAAACAGAGAACCAATCACAGATGCTACTTTAGCTGGCTCTGTGACTTCATGAGGCTTTGATGGGGACACCCAGATACAAACCATAACACCTTCTAAAGTAAATCTTCTGACCATGCCCATGCTCTGGACTAGAAGATGATTCCTTGCCTTAGTCCAGGGTTTATCTTATTTTATTTTATTAATTTATTTTTTAAGACTGTCACTGTGTAGTTCAGGCTGGCCTTCAATTCACTATGTAAATTAGGCTGACCTAGAACTTGTAACAATCCTCCTGCCTCAGCTTCCTAAGTGCCAGGATTACACGCATGTACCATCACACCCAGCTATTGTTTGTTAAGCTGTATTTATTGATTTACTTGAGACTACTCAATTTAGTTACCTTTGTTATACTTCAGTACAAAAAAATGCTAATAAGTGTAATAAAATTCCAGCCAAATGTAAACAACTTAGCAACTTTGCAAGGCCCTGTCTGGGAATAAATTATGATAAAAGGACCAAGGCAGTGTACTCATTCTTCAGCACAGCAAAATTAAATAAATCTATAAATAAACAGACTTCATACAAAATAATCCATAAACAATACTGCTTAGAAATAAATTTATAAAAAAACAAAATTGCTAGTCAGTAAATCTATAAGTAAATAAAGCTTTTGTGTGTAGCTCAGATGAGAATTGTTTTAAAAGCAATTTTATTTCATTATAATTGACATACAATGAACTAACAGGTTTAAATACAAAATTGGATGAATCTTGACATGGGCCAGGGATATATCTCAGTGGCAAAGTGCTCCCTGGCAAGCACAGGGTCCTGAATTTGGTTCCTGGTACCAAAAATAAACAATATGGAAACTAAAAACAAACAAAAAAATCCTCTAGGAATCTTGTCATACATGAGTCCCTTGAAAATCATCACCGAAGTGGTCATGTATATGTGACCTTCATATTTTCCTTATGGCTCCTTATAATTGCTTCCTTCCATCCTAAGCAATGTGTCTGCTTTTTGTCTCTGGGAAACACTTTGTATTTTCTAAAGGTGACAGGTCTGTAACCACACAGGATGCAGAAGGTTTTTGTTTTTGTTTTGGGGGAGCTGGTAGAGTTTATTCAATCCTCATAACCATGTTAGGTTTCCCAAGGGCTGCTCCTTGTCAGTGGCTGAGCCATCACATCCAATTGTGTGGATGAACCACAGATCCTCATGTGTCCATCAGCTGAGGCCCTTTTTGGTGTTTCCAGTTTTGAGCTCAAAAATAAAGTTGCTGTAGTCATTCTTGTGTTTGTATAGCTGTAGCACTGATTTCCAAGGGGAAGATACTCAGTGTGCAGTTGAATATTTCAGGTCTTGCTTGTTTAACTCAGAAATTATTTAAGTGTCTTTCAAGTAGTTGTTCAAAGTAGAGTAACGATTTCTGGCTCTTCCTGTGACTATTTTTAAACCCTGTTCTTTTTTAACTCTTGTTCATCTATTTTTCAGTCTTTTTCAGTTCATTTTATAAACTTTACCTAAGGAAAGTTTATTTCTATTACCTAAAATTCAGCATTTTTTGACTTTGGATAGAATTTTAAAGGTGGAAGAAACCCAAAATACTGTATATATGCACATATGTAAATCTCCTATAATTTTCACATCACAAAACTTCTGCTATGTGATGATTAACTTCATTGTCAACTTGATGGGCTTGAGAGCTGTCCAAGAGATTAGTAAAGTGTACTTCTCAGCTCATCTGTATGGGTCATGGAGAAATGACAATAGGTACTCCACCTGGTCTCTGGCTCCTTCCTCCCTGGTGCTGTCCCTCTACTCTTTTTCCTGGCCACCATGGACTACTTAGAGCATTATACAAGAATATAAATATGAGATAACAAATTGTAAGAATTATACAACAAAAACAGTGGTTCTCTGCTGTGCTTCACACTGCCTGCCACTGTTGCTGATGTCTTGAACATGTACATTCTCTGACCTTGGGAGCTCACCCAAGAAAATCTTCCTTGAGTTCCCAAAATAGGCCAACAAGTGTTCACACAGTGCCCATGAACAGCCCATGTAACCTTCAGCCAATTCTTCAGCATCTCCAAGGAGAACATGGCCCTTTTTTGTTCTCTACGTGACTCTGCAGTTGGCCATTCTAATCCTACTTTGTAAATATTTTATGTGTGACACATACACACACACACACACACACACACACACACAGAGGCACACACACAAATTAAATCTGACCCTCTGGTGAACCCTGACACAAACTGCCTCTAGCTACCTGTGCAACCTCCCATGAACAATTTCATGCCTCACTCATGTGAAAAATCGAAAGCAGAACTGTAGCAGTGCTGTGCCAAGTATGGGTTAGTTAACGGAGGTGTTGGTATGAGGCCCACTGGGTTAAAATTCTGTCCACTTGTTTGTCATTGGAAAAGGTATTAAATGTTGGTGTCTTATCTCACACAGCTATGAAAATGAAGATAATTCCTAAGTCCTACTCTTGTAAGAATTAACATATGTAAAACACCTGAGAGAGGCTCTGGCCTCACATCTGTAAGGGTTACATATTATTGTTAGTTTGTTATATTAACATGTAAACATATATTTAAGTTATGAAGACATCAGACGACGGATACCAAAAGCACTCATTTCTCTGTAATAAAAGAAGGGCAACAACACAAATAACAATGGCATCTGAGCACTTGATGTATGTTAGGAACCATGGGAAGAGCTCTGCAGGGTTTTCATTGGATCTTCACAACAGTGCCAAGAGATGAGTATTGCCATTCATCACAGTTTGTTTTTTTAATGAAAAAAACCCGCAATATTTCAATGCAAAATAATAGGAGAATAACAGTAACAGAAATTGAAGCTCCCAGAAGAGTAGCAGTGTACCTAAGGTGTCAGGCCCAGGAAGATTTGAGTCCATACATCTATAAATTCCAAGCCTCAGACTCAGTCCACTCCTCTGCTTCCTCTCACAGCAGGCCTGGGGCTCAGTCTCCCAGAAGCTCAACCTGCAGCCACACCCAGCTTCAGAGAAACGCTAACCCCCACTGCCACGCCCACCGCCTCATTCTTGCCTCCTGGAGGGCTCTGCACCTCCTGGTTCCCAGCTTCTGGCCCTGCCACTCACATTGCTTGGCCCCACCCCCTGGCCACCAGCGAAGGTTACACTCCACCCGGCCCAACCTGGGCGGTCAGCGCCCAGGAATGGTCCCTAGCCACTGGCCTCCACATCCCACTCAGTCCCGCCCCGCCCACGGTATATGAGACAAATACTAACAGACATGAAAAACCAAACACAAGTATATAATTGAAATAGGAGACCTTAACACCCCACTGTTAGAGATAGATCAATGAGGCAAAAAGCATGGGGTTTAAGAAGGCAGCTAGTTTAACAAAGAGGCATGGTACAAGTACGTAAATGGCCTTTAGGGAACTTAAATATTCTCACAGACCCCAACAAGTTGTGTGCTGATTTCTGTGTTTGTTTGAATCCACACTGATCATCTGTCTGTTTGTCCATTTGTCTACTCTGTGAACAGCTGTTCCTTTCATTTTAAGCTCAGTAACTTTTCTCTTTTTCCAAGTTTGCATTTTTGATCAAAGATATGTTTGGGTTGTGAATTTATGAAGCATGGTTTCACATTGGTTGCCAGCTGCTCAAAATGTCACAAAGACTGGGTATATGAATGCAATATGTTGTTCTTCATCACTGATTTATAGCCTCATTATTTAGAAATTATATTATTAGGATGAATAAACAAAGTCCTGGAGGAGAAAAGATGGTGGATAGGTAACAGCAGGCTGCAGAGATTCTCTGAGATGTCACCTTAGATTCCAAAAATAATATAGCATAGTGAGACCCAGGCAGAGGGAGATAGACCTTCCCAAGCCTGGAAGAAATTAAGCTGAGAGAAACCATTTAAAAATACAGTCCCAGTGCTTCTACTGAAAAAGCTACAGTCTTGGTGCTGCCACTTGAACTTGCTGCCACTCCTACACTTGATCTCATGCAGCCAAGATTTATGGAACTACACAAAAGCTCATCAGTTTCATCTCACTGGAGATGCATTTGCACTGAGGATGGGAGTCGGTGATCTTAACTGACAAGCTGAGCTGGCAGGGAACCCTGCATCAACCTGTGGTGAATGATGGGAATAAACGCCTTCCATAGAGCCTCCAAGAGATGACATTCTGGGACGGGGCAAATTGGCCAGAACAAGGGGCTGCAGTGACTTCGGTCAGCTTCTTCCTTCTCAAGTGGGATTGATGGGGAGCACCTGACCTGTGTCATGCCTCAGGCTGAAACCAATAGGCTAGCCCATACCAGTTCCAATGAACTAATGCAGTAAGCCTTCAGCAAGCTGATTAATCCAGAGGGGGTGGGTGCAGCATAGGCTTCCCTGGTCTGTATCCACATAGTACACTTCACTTGGTGGGGGGACATACAATCAGCACTTCAGACAAACTGTAACCTACAAACAAAGAATCTGGACCTCCCATATACACCTGTATGGAAGGAACAAAAAATAAAAAGAGAAGCAACAAGAAAGGGTTCCCATTCCCCAATCATGAGAGCATGGATCCAGGAACTGTAAATGCAAAGCAGAATGAGGACAGCAATCATGCAATATCAGACATGGCCCCAGTAGACATAAAGCAGTATCTTCAGGAATGCATAGATAATTTGAAAGGTGAAGTATTTAACCGAATAAAGCAAGATATAAATAGAATAATTTAAGAAATGCTAAGCACCTCTCAAGAAAAAACATGGAAAAAGGGAAGAAAACAAAAAAAGGGGAGAATTGTTTCATGAGGAAAATAGAGAAAAGATAGAAGAAAGGAAGCTGGTTCAAAGAGAGAACCATGAATTTAAAAATTCCTTTGCAAGCTGGCAAAAATAATTGCAAGTAACTAGGGTAGATTATCCAAACTAGAGGACAGGTTTGCACTGTAGGATAATGAAAGGAAAAATTTCTTAAATATAACAAGAAAACAAGTAGTAAAAGTACAAAGGCTAGATGATGACAACAGCATGTATAACTTAAGAATAACGAATGTGAATGAAGCAGCAGGAGTACAAACAAAGGAACTACAAAGGCTATTCACAAAAATAAGGAAAACATCCCAAGCATTGGAAAAGGAAAAGATACTCGTGTATGAGGCATACAGAACTCCAGCCACCTAAACCAAAACAGAACTACACATAGGCATATAATAATCAAGATCCAAGAAATTCAATATAAGAACAGAATATTAAAAGCTGTCAGAGACAAGAAACAGATCATCTATAAGGGAAAGTCCATCAGAATTACATCAGACTTCTTGGCACAAACCATCAAATTGAGAAGAAAATGGAGTGAATCATTCCAAGTCCTGAGAGAAAATAACCTATGGCCCAGATTGATGTATCCTGAAAAGTTTTCCTAGAAATTAATGGAGAAATAAGATGCTTCCAAGATAAAGAGGAGCTGGGAGAATTCACAACCACCAATCCAACCCTACAGAGAATACTATAGGATGTTCTAAAGAGAGAGAAAATCACCAAGATTTCAAGAACAGTGGTAGAGAGGCCACAATGAATGGAGCAAAAAGCAAAGTGAAGAAGACAAATAGACAACTGATGACAGAAAAATAGAACAACAGAAATGAGACCGAGAAGGCTGGATATAATTTCTAATGCAGATGTCCTATATACACTAAGTTGAGGAAAAATGAGAGAATCACAGGCAGAGTGGATCAAGAAATATGGCCAACTGAGATGCTCTTTATAGGAACTATATTTGACCTGAAGAAGTGTATCTGGAATAAAATTGAATATGAGAAAATAGAACTCGATGTGATAGGGAATGAGAGAGTAATAGAGGCAACTGGACCAGTATTTACGGGTAGGTTGGAAAGACAGGCTTTAATAAGTAAAGAAATACAACTAGAGATCAAGTCCAGGAGTGAGAATGTTCAGAAACACTTAGATAAATTGCAGGTTGCCCCCCACAATATAAAGTCAAGGGTGTTGGGGAGACCCAAAAATACACAGTACACCCTGGGGGAGTGAAGGGGAAGGATAGACTTTAAAAACACAGAAGGAGACATTGCTACAAGTATATCAGGAATTAAAACCCGGATTACTTGTACCACTCTGCTTAGATACAACTTATTCCATCCCAGTTTTTAAACAAGCACTAGATCTGAGGGCACAGACAGCTATCCCAAAAATATCAGGATATAGCACAGTAATCATCTTTAATTTCCTGTTAACTTAAACCAGATCCCTCTATAACTTATACTGTTATATCGTTACTGATTTTAGTTAAATCTCATTTATTTGATTGCTTCTAGTTACTGCCTATTGTATTCAAAACCGTCAGGGATGGTATTGTCAGAGTGTAGACAACTATATTGAAAATAGCAATGATTCACTATAGGACCCATTCTGACTTGATTAATATCTGTTTTTGTAGCTCTACACTATCTACAAAGTTCTATTTTTGTTAATACTGTTATGCACTGATATATTCAATTATACTTTATCTGATGATATAGCCATTTTTATTGATGATAACAAGAGACAACACAGTAACCAAGGTAGAACTCCTTGTACAGCAGTTTTAAATGTCTTTTAAGTTTTATGTACCTCTAGGATTATGTTTTGCTCTGTCCTGCTTTGTTCTGTTTCTCCCTCTAATATAGAAAGGATAGTAACACATGTTAAGATGCATGCTTCCATAAAACCTATCAACAATTTACAAGAACCTATGACACATGATGAAATGAGCAAATACTTTAAAGGAGAAAAAAAGGGACTAAAGTATCCAGTGCTGATTCCGTAGTGTCATGATGTGAAATCAAGCAATACTATTAATCTTCAATTAGAGTGATTTTAATCTGCTTTGGTTTGTTTAAACTCAACATAATTAAAGATATGGATAAATACACACATGTTTAAGTGTATAGAATTGATTGCCATATTACTTAGTTTTTTATTAGATAGTGGAACAGAACTATTTGCAGTCTCCCTGTTTGAATTCCCATTTATATGTTCCACTTTTGTATCTTGAACAATTATTTGTAAGAGGACAATATGTAAACAAAAACTAGTGATTTATTACTGTTTATACTTTTCTTTGAATGTATATACTATTTATGGCTGCTTTCTGTTTTGTTTTGTCTTTCTTTAAATAAAAATAAATTTTAAAAGATAAATAAATAAACAAAGTCCCTTAGCAGTGAGACTGGTGGACCAAGCTCTGATTGATAAATAAGAAAGCAGCTGTCTGGTAATATTTTTAACCAGCTTTTGTCCATTGATTAGAGACCTCAATGATCTCCAGAGCATTATAGAAGACACCTCAAATAAATTTATGAAATTTATTCCTAAATGTTCACATTGGTCATTATCAAATGAAGTAATACATATTTTTGGTTTGATGATGCCTGTATAAAGGTTTCACATGGTTATGACAGTTGATTGTAATCAACTATATGATGTATTTCATACATTCATAATTCTGGATGCATAAGACTCCATGATTGTAAAGTGGGGATGACTTATGGTAACAGATTTTTGTCTCATGTGCACACCTTTGCTGCTAACAAAGACTTGTGAGATTCACATTCAACTAAAGATCAATAAGTTGTTCAATAATACACAAAAAACTTCTTGTGTATTAGATAAAGGTGATTGACTAAAAGGGATATTTTATGTCAAAACAGGAATTTAGATTATTACAAGAATCTCATGATTGTCATGATGCAATACTATGTATGGTTCTGATTCCTGATATATTATGTAAAATATGAAACTGTTAATACTGTAGATATTCAAATGCTAAAATGTCCATGGATAGAAGAAAATAGGATTCATTTAATGTTCTAAGTTGTTTCATGTTTAGATAAAATAGTAATGTTAAACTTACTGACTCTAATATACTGTATTGTTACCAAAAACTTCTTTTGCATGTTTGACAGCTAAGGTTTGGAAGCCAAAACTTAGATAAACAGATGAGCTAAATGGATAGCCAATATTTTGGCCCCAGGCCTTCAAGGGTGGTGGAGACCAAGGATATAAAATAACCTCTGATTGCATCATCCTAAGATATTCAGTGAGTCCATGGTTTTCTCATCAAGAAGATGTTGAGACCACAGAGAAAAGTCAACTTCAATGCAAGATGTGCCTAAGAAGAGTCACCAAGAGAAAAATCTCCCAAGCTTTCACAGAAAGCAATGTGGTCAAGCAATGATTGTGACTCTTCTAAGAGGCTGACACTGACAGAAGAGACATTAGGTGTTATGCATGGTTCTAAGATAACTCCTGAGAAGACCTAAGTGACGTTGATAGGAAGTAAGTAACTGACTGTAGTTGTCATGTTTTATGCATGTGTCCCCCAGGCCTCATACATTTGCATTGTGCATTTGTGATGGTTCATTGTCTAGTACAAGGATTGATGGTGTCAGTGCTAAACCCACATTGGGTTGGAGCCAGGATGTAATTCAATGGCAGGAAGAAGGTGTGTCTTGCTTTTTGCTGGTTCCTCCTTGCTCTTTGCAGCCTCCATGAACTGTAGCCCAGCCATACCTGTCTGCTTTGGAGCCAACTGAGTGTGAACTGAAACCTGCAAAAACTGTAAGAAATAAACCTTTCCTTTCTCAACTTGGGTTTCAAGTATTTTGTCTCAGCAACAAGTAAAAAGTAATTAAGACAGAATTTGGTACCTAGGAGTGGGGTCATTTGCTGTGACTATACTTGACCATGTTTTTCGAGAGGCTTTGGAAATGGCTTGTGGGCAGAGTTTGGAAACGTTTGGACATGTCGTCTGGATGCGTAGAGCTGGAGCAGCTTAGGCTGTTCTGCAGAGGGCATTCTGGTCAGAACTCTGGAGACCAGAAGGCTGATAGAGGGCCTGATGGTAAAGACCAGGCTTGGGAGGTTTTTGTTGGGAAGAAGGACTGCATTGCTTGTTGGACTCCACATGATGTGTGTTATGGCTTGGCAGAAGGTTTGTCTGCAAACCTCAAGGTTTGCTCCTGCCCATGGACTTTGCTGAGACTGAGACAAAGGGTAATGGACTGATTAATCTTGAAAAAGAAATTAAAAAGCAATCAAACCTTGAGGCTGTGGCATGGCTATTGTTGGGGGCTTTTAGCCAGATTTATGTTGCATATCAAAAGCAAAGAGATCAGCAGGATAGTGTACAATGCTGTGAGTTTGGCCAGAAGGAAAATTAGAGGAAGACTATGGGTTGCCAAGACAGAGTTGAGATTTTGATTCCCGAGGAGAAATGAGATAAGAAAGATGGCCCCAGGGCATCATAGGAAGGGGGTCCCCACCCTGTGCAGCCTCACTGCAAAAGTGAAAGAATTTGCTCAGAGGAAAAAGCTGCAGAGTGACATGGTCCAGAACAGTGACAGAGGCCACTTGAGGTCCCAGAATGTTGGCAACTTAGAGAAGTTTTTCTTCACAATCAGGTAAACAGAGCCCTGCAATCCAGGCAACTGACCCCTGTAGCCAAAAGACAGAAAAGCATAGGTACTGCTCCAGTCAACAGCAAACCTTGGTGGCATCCACAAGGTGCTGATTTTAGGTCCAAGAAAATGCAGAAATTCTGAGGCAAGATGGCATCCACCTCAATTGCAAAGTGCATGGGAGGCCAAAAAGTCTGCCCCTGAGAGGGCAATTGGTGAAGATGTAAGGGTGAAGCCAAAAGTGCGGTGGAGACTGCAGAAGTTTGGAAAAGGCAGGAATGTGGATGATTCAAGGGAAACAGCAAAAATAGAGTGGAGAAGATTTAAGAGGAAACCTGTGGGAGTTAAAATCGCTGGAGTGCTATGGGGGTGGAATTACCCAAGCCTTTTGGAGTTTGCAACCAGATTGCTTCTGATGCTGAACATGGAATTCTAGGACATAATGTTCACCCTGCTGGATTTCTTTTGTTTCCAATGCTTTATATTTCCCTTCTTGTAACTTTTGGAATGGTAATGTTTACCTTGTGCCTTTGCATTTGTGAAGTGTTTAACCCTGTTTCATTTGTACAGAGGTTACAGTTAAGAGTTTGCCTTAGATCTTGGAGGAGACTTGGGAATTGGACTGTTCAGCAATGCTGAAACATAGGACGTTGGCAACTCTTGGAAGGTGGACTAAATGTCTTTTGTATAATGGATGTACATGAGTCCTGGGGGCCAGGGATGGAATGTCATTGTTTATGCCTGTGTCCCCCAGGCTTCATAAGTTTGCATTGTGCAGTTGTGATGGTTCATTGTGCAGTATGTGGATTGATGATGTTAGTGCTACACCCACATAGGGGTGGAGCCAGGATGTAATATAATGGCAGGAAGAAAGTATGTCTTGCTTTTTGCTGGTTCCTGCTTCCTGTTTGCAGCTGCCATGAACTGCAGCCCAGCCATGCCCACCTGCCTTGGAGCCAACTGAGTGTGGACTGAAACCTCCAAAAACTGAAAAAATGAAACTTTTCTTTCGCAACTTCGGCTTCAAGTATTTTGTCTCAGAAACAAGAATAACTAAAACAGTAGTTAATGCAGGTCTCATGTTAGCTTGGCCTTGGATGTCCTTCAGAAAAGCCTGGCCTCTGAAGATATGGTGCAATGTAAAAGCTTGGCTGTTGGGGAAGCTAGGATCACTAACATTCTCTGACAATTGCTGGCTATACTGGTAAATGACTACTGTTATGAACCGCTGGACTATGATGAGTTTAAATTGCAGTTCTCTTTAATGCTTCCCCACCTTAAGCTGGCTACCCATCCTGGGAGTCAACAAAACAAAAAAAGTGAGAGATGTTGGAAAGGGCTGAATATGAATACATGTGCAGGGCTGTGGTGTGGCCTGGGCATGATTGAATTGAGAATGAGGAGATACCATAAGGAACAAGATAGGCCACGGCTGAGGCCACCTGGAGACTTCCTGGATAGGTTTCTTAATTAGAATCATCTGTTGCTCTGTGGGTTCCTTGAACCTCTCCCAGGGGCCTGCTCAGGTTTTTACCACTGTCCACTCACTTCTTTACTTGTTCTGATTAAATATGGACTGCCTAGTGACAGGTGGCTGGCTGGTTAGCAGAGTTATGTGTTCTAAAGATTTCACTCTTCCTGTTGCCCTCAATGCACTGCCACTTTTCTGAATTTTGGTCCTTTGCTGTGCACTTTTTTGGGGCTAGATATTTAGGCATAGGCCCCAACAGAAAATTAACTTCCAGATAGAATAATTGTAAGTTTCCTGAAAATTTTGTTGCATGTAAATTTTCTTTACCTGCAGATGGAAATGTTATTATCAACAAATATATTGCTAATTTATCAACATATGCTACCTTATTAACATATTGAGGGGTATTATAGTGATTTCTCAGAAACCATGATTATACACCTCTTTACATCATTGTGAGTATTCTGTATAACTTTTCTAAGTCAGTACTTATAAGTGAAATTGGTACATAATAAAGGAGGCCTCCATCAACTTGCTAACTACTATGTAACACGAGTCTCAGTGTTTCTAGCACTTCATTTGTTTTAGCCATGAATTCCTCAACAGATGCCAGTTATGCCTGCTTGGCCGAGAATGGATTGCACAGGAAATTATGTGGTTTTGATCGCCAAAGAATTGATGGAGTCAAATTGAAACAGGTAAAAGCTAAAAAACTGTTAGGGTTTTCATAGATTAAAAACTCATTTACATAATTAGTTGATGAATGAGTTGATGCATTTGGAAGATTATTCAGAACATACAGCTAGCTGAATTATATTAGATATTTATTTCTTTACTTTTATATAGGTACAAAACACCTGACTTACAGAATTTAATATAAATATATTCTTTATCTCATTGTTTCCATGAGGGAAATTTGGTTTTGACTGTTTCCAAAGCATAAATATCTTGGAAAAAAGTGAAAAGGAAAAGGAAACTTTTTTATGAGGCCAAGGAGCCAGAGAACAGTTTCAGAAACTGAGAGGTAGGATCCAGTGACCTGACTTGGTTCATGGGTTCCAACACACATGGATACAGTGTATACATATAGAAGCGATCATAGTAATATCCTGCACATTTCTGAAGCCAAAAAGGTGTTAAAAATGGATCACCAGTCTTTAGGGAATATATGACTTCTAGGAATATTAAAATCCTGAAGAGCTGAGTGCCGATTAGTGACAAAGGAACTATACTGCAAGGGGAACTTAGAGTGTGAAGTCCTCGGGTATTCCTGCCTCCTCAGAAGGAAATGCTTAATTGAATTGGGAATTTGGTTCCATTTCAGCAATAATTGTCACCCCCATGCTGGGCAATATGATCACTTTCAAAATTCAGCATTTTTATGAGTTGGAATGAGTAGCAAGCTTGTCTTGGAGAATTGATGCTTGCTTTTATTTCATCTTTACTCTGTTGCACACCATTACTATCATTTAAATGTAATGTCTTCACTTTACACAGTAACTATTCTCCTTTTGTGTGCATGTACTGGGTTTCTAGGTGGAAAATTAATAGAAATGAGTGAAAATCATGAAAGTGAAGTCTGCTGCCTCTAACACAGACTTCCGACTCTCTGTTCTGTTGTGTCCCGCCCTGGCCTGTTCTCAGAATATTTTTTGACATCAGTGGATTTTTTATTCCTGGAAGATTGAACCTGAATCCTGAAAACATTTGCAGCCCATTATGGAAAGAATCCACTGACCCTTGAAAGAAAGCAGGGGTAGCCATGAAATGGCAGGGATAAATAAGAAATTTAGAGAAGACCTAACACCACCACTTCTCAAAATTCAATGA
This sequence comes from Cavia porcellus, assembly GCF_034190915.1. Taxonomy (NCBI): domain Eukaryota; kingdom Metazoa; phylum Chordata; class Mammalia; order Rodentia; family Caviidae; genus Cavia; species Cavia porcellus. The sequence continues at coordinate 11,029,369 of NW_026947515.1, forward strand.
AATCGAATGGGAAATGGTCATTCTCAATTCATTCCTGGAAGCAAGCATTACCCTGATACCAAAACCAGAGAACAATCCAAATAAGAAAGAGAATTACAGACCATTCTGCCTAGTGAAAATTGAAGCACTATCCTCAATAACATACTGGCAAACAGACTGCAGAATATCATCGAGAAGATTGTACAACATGATCAAGTGGAATTATTCCCTGGGACGCAAGGGTGGTTCAACATACATAAATCCATACATATAATACACTGTATTGACAAATCCAAAAGCAAAAATCATTTGATCATTTCAATAGATGCAGAAAAAGATTTTGCCAAAGTCCATCACCTATTCATAATAAAAAACCTACAAAAATTGGGAGAGATGAACTTTATCTCAATCTGATAAAAGCCTTTTATTACAAACCAATAGTCAACCCCATACACTGTGGACAAAAACTGAAAGCTTTCACTCTAAAAGCAGGAACAAAACAAGGATGTCTACTGTCTCCACTCTTATTCAATATAGTCCTGGAAACTAGCTGGAGCAAATAGACGAGAGAAAGAAATAAAAGGAATAAAGATAGAAAAGGAAAATCTTAAACTATCATTATTTGCAGAAGCCATGATACTCTACTTAGAAGACCCCAAAAATTCCACCAAAAGACTTCTAGTTTAAGAAGCAAATTCAGTAATATAGCTGGTTACAAAGGCAACACTCAACAATCAATAGACTTCATAAACAAGCATAAAAAACTCATGGAAAGAGAAATCAAGGAAACAATAACTTTTACAATAGCATCCAACAAAATGAAATACTTAGGAATCAGTCTAACAAAGGATGTTAATGACCTCTACACTGTAAACTACGGTACTCTCAACAAGGAGATTGAAGAAGATATTCTAAAATGAAGAGCTATCTCATAGTCTTGGGTAGGGAAATTCAATATAGTGAAAATAACCATACTTCCAAAGCTATTGTACAGATTTAGTGCAATCCCAATCAAAACCCCATAGCATATCTCAAAGAATTACACAAAATAAATCCTAAAATTCATCTGGAACCAGAAGAGACCTAGGGTAGCAAAGATGATCCTGGGCAAAAAAGAAAAGATAGGGTTCATCAAAATCCCTGACTTGAAATTATGCTATAAAGGTATTGTGATTCAAAAAAAAGGTGTGGTACTGACAAAAAACAAAACAAACAAAACCAGACCCAAAGATCAAAGGAACAAATTAGAAGATGGAAAAACAACCCCAGACCACTAAACCATCTTATCTTTGACAAAGGTGCCAAACAAAGTAATAGGAAGAAAAGCAGCCTCTTTAATAAATGGTGCTGGAAAACCTGGCTCTATACGTTATGAATATTATCTTTCAACGTGTATTAAGCTAAGATCAGAATAGATCAAAGATCTTATATTAAAACAGAAACATTAAATCTGCTGCAAGATAGAGTAAGTAAAACTCTTGCAGACATTGATGTACGAAAAGACTTTATGAAGAAAACTTGGATTGAACAGCAAAAATAAAAGACAATTAAGTGAGAATCTCACCCTACTGAAAAACTTTTTAACAGCAAGAGAAATCACTAACAGAGTGAAAAGACAACCCACAATGTGGGAGAAAATATTTGCCAACTCTTCCTCAGACAAAGTATTACTATTGAGAGCACGGAAAACTAAAAAATTTCAGTCTTCCCAGATTTAAAGACCCAATCCAAAAATGTGCATCTGAGGTGAAATTCACAGTTCTCAGATGAAAAAATGGAAACAGCAAATAAATATGTGACAAAATGTTCTGCATCATTCTTCATTTTACAATTGCAAATTAAATAACACTGATATGTCACCTTGCTCCAGAAAAAAAAAATGCCTACTGTCAAGAAATCAAGCAATAACGAATGCTGGAGAGGTTGTGGGGGAAAAAGGAATCCTTCTCCATTGTTGGTGGTAAGGCAACCACTGTGGAAATCAGTGTGGAGATTCCACACAAACTAGGTCTACAGGTCCCACTCAACTCAGCTATTCTCCTTCTGGGTATCTACCCAAAAGAATAAAAATCATCATACCACAATGATATATGTGCACCCACGTTTATAGTAGCACAGTTTGTGGTAGCCAGATCTTGGATGGAATGCAGGACCTCTAGCTTGCCAGGCAGGCGATTAAGCTAAATCCCTGGACCACTTTTTTACTTTTTAACTTTCAAATAAAATGCATTTGGGAGAAAAAACAAGGACTGAGGTAAAGACTTTCAGTGCAAATACCCATCAGACGAGCTGAGGTCAACATTCCAGAAGACAGCCAGCTCCAGGAGCCTCCACCATCTTTCATTGGGGATCCACAGTTACCGGGTGGGTTTTTTTCTGTAATTATTCTTGGTGGGGAAGGCAGGCAGGAGAGCAGGAGCCAATCAGTGATGAAGAGGCTGGCTGTAAGAACTGTCCAATCAGGCGGGCCAAGGTAGGCGGTCTCTTCCGTGTCATGGCGTCAATTGCAAAGCCAGGGCAAAAAAGAGAGCGCTAGATGTTTGATAGACCACTATTTTTTGCTTCTATTCACTGTGGACTGCTTAGAAAGAACCTGGGAGACCTCCAAACAATGCAATGGTGATGTTATGGGAAGGGAGCAGTTAAATGGGGTGGAATCCACTTGAGACCAGTTAGAAGTGGTTTGAAGGGGCTGGGGTTTAGCTCAGCTGCATAAGTGCCTGCCATAAAAGCAGGCAGTCATAAGTTCGATCCCCGGTACCAATAAAAAGGAAAAAGACCAAAAAAAAAAAAAAAAAAAAAAGAAAGACAGAAAAAGAAAAGAAAAAAAAGTGGCGAGAAGCAGCTGTGCTGTCTAGAGCCTGTGTGCTTAGCCTCAGACCCTAAGGTCGTCTAGTGCTAGCAGTGAGTCATCCTCTGTCTCTTTTACCTCTCACTGGGGCCAGGACAGTTCTGGGTCCCTAGAACGCTGTCACCACTGTGATACAACCAGGCCACAAGGCCATTTTTGAAATCGCCTGCTGCCCTTGCTCCTCCAAGTCTGGGCCCAGGACGGGGCATGAGGAGAGCCTGATTCTGATGTGTTTTCAAGCTGGGTGCAGCTGTAATAAGCCAGGTCTCTGCTCTCATTCCTTTCAGCAACAGATCTGAAAGCCAGAAGTTTATAATTGTCTGTGCTGCAGGACCTCATAGCCACAACTGCTCTCCTTAAAGTTATGCATTTATGTATTTTGTGATCACCTAAATTTATACTATGTTCTCACATTTTCAACCCCATGACAGGTGTTGGCAAAGATTATGAGAATTCAGAGATGTGTAGTGATATACTTCAGTGGAGGAAGGCTTTCCAAACACCTGGTGAACTCCTGTGTATGATAAATAACAGTGCAAAGAATTTCTGAGCATTCTTTATGTGACACATGTGCTCATAATGTATGTTTGTGAGAACAGCCATAGAGGTTTGAATTTTGAGAAAAATGAAGCAGATATAAAAGTGTCATCAAGGCCAGGGTAAAGTGTGCTTGCTAAGGATAAATTCCAGAAAGGGCTGCGTGTTAAATTCTCTTTGAAAAATGCCTAAATTTAGTCATTTGCATGAACATATACACGTGATTTCCTTCTGAATGGAAAGGAATATGGGTGTCATCTCTGAATGAAGAGGTGATTTAATAGCGTGGTTGATCATATACATTGTTTAAATATGGAAATGCTCTGTAATGGACTTTACTAATTCGTGTAAAGAGATGCCCTAAATTGAAATTGTGCAGGGATATCAGTAGTTAAGTCATGAAGGGTTTTCTGCTTAGGGTGGATCAGATGAGCACGGAAAGGATGTGGAAGTGACTGGCAGGACACAGTGTGCAAATAGCAGGACATACAAAAGAGAGGGTCTTCACTGAAAGTCAGGTAGTTCTTAGGGTAAGCATGAAGTTAAAGTTAAATTATGATACCTTCCTTGAGGTGAATAGCACAAGCTCTGGTAAGAATCAGTATTCCACATCCCTGTCAACCCATGAATTCTGCGTTGTTCACTTGAGATCTAGTTTTGATTATCTTGAATTATGACCCAGTATCATGAAGGTGAAATTTGAATGTTTTTTGTACCAAGGATCGCACTCATGATCTCAAGCTTGCAGGTTAGGTTTTCATGCTGCTAGCTAAATACCCAGCTCTGAAACTGTTTTCTGTATGTTATAGATGATATCAACCTTGTTCCTCAGAAAATGTTGAATATTGTGCAATTTTTCTATATTGTATGGCTATAACTTTTTAAAGCAAACCAAAGGTGTCTTATGCAGTCACTTTTCAAGTTTCACATTGTCTGTGCAGTATCTCAGTGAGGGTTTCTCTATTTCAGACAGCTCTGTAACTTATGCTAGCCCCAAACTCAAGACAGTTGTCCTGCATCAGCCTCCCAAGATATATTTCTTATTTATGAATGGAAAGTGATCATTTATTGACCCTGAGCTATAATTTGAAGCTTGCACCTGGTTTCATTGTTTATACGTTTTTTACCTACAGCAGTTTTCCATGAACATTTGAGTTATTATTTATGTACCATATTTGATGTTATTTATGTTTTGTTCTGTGAAACCAAATTCAAATATCAAAATGCTGCTTAAGTATATTAAGAACAAAGGACTCAGTTGCCTAATTGAGATTTGAAGAGATATCATTGGTCTTACATCAAAGTGATTGATGAGATATTTGTCTGCCTCTGTGCTTCAAGGATGCTGGTCCTGCAGGCTCTCACTATGAGCTCTGCATTAGAGACAATGCGCAGCGACTCTTTTTTTTTTTTTTTTTTTTGTCTTTTTTTGAGACAGCGTCTCACTATGCAGTTCAGGCTGGCCTTGAGCTCACTTTGCAGCCCAGGCTGGTCTCAAACTCGCAAGGATCCTCCCACCTCAGCCTCTGGAGTGCTGGGATGACAGGCTTGAACCGCCAAACCCAGCACACAGTGACACTTGCAGTGACTCAGCAAAAGAATCAGTGCTCTTATTTGGCTGTTACATTAGCTGTGAGTTGCATTATGGCATCAAATTTGCTGTCTCAAAATATGTGTATGTACAAGCAATTAATCCCCAAGATTTGGAATTAAGATTTTAAGAAATCAGTCTCCATTCAGCTGTTATGTGGGTTTTATTTGTTTAGTTTAGTTTGTTTTATTGAGACAAGTTTTCTCTACGTACATCAGCTAGATTTGAACACTTTATGGAGTGCAGAATTGCCCTAAGCTCAAAGCAGCCATCCTGCATCAGCCTCTTGAGTGCTGGGATTATAGATATGTGTGGTTTTACCCTAGAAAATATTGAGGCTTATAACTTAGCTGTGTTGTAGATTGGCATAATAGATGCCACCTTGAGCTTTGCATTTAACTTGTGCCCTGTATTTCACCCAGAAAATGGAAAAATCACTCAGGGTAGAAGACCCAGGAGAAAAGCAAAATGAGCTGTACCCAAAGAAAAAAATTAACCTGCTCAACAAAAGAAGCAGAATACAGTTGTCATCCAAAAATTATTATAAGATTCTAGCTAAATGATTTCCAACAGGATCTTTTTGTGATTCTATCTTTTAAAATATCTGTAACTTTCCAGTTCAAAGCCTCTTCTTTAGATCCTGAAATGGGGATAGGGGTTTTTTATACAAGTGGTCCTGTTAGACCGGTGTCGCGAGGAAGACTCCAAGGGCCTCACTCTCATGTAAAAACAAAAGGGGTTTTTATTATTCCGTGTACACGGGGTCCTCCAAACAGGTGGAAACGGAGAACCCCTTACTGGAGCAGGGCTGTGCCTTTTAAGGCCTAAAACAACAAAGCAAGCAAGCATTGTTACAGAAGCCAATCATAGCGGTTAGAGCAGAGCTGATGGTGAGCTGTCCTTAAGGGATTGGTTTTTTTAGTGGGGCAAGGGAGTGTCTCCCTAGAAGGGGTGGCATTTCTTAGGAATGGGCGTTTGTCTCATGACTGAGAGATCTGCCTTAGGTTAAGACTGTTTGTCTTAACTGTTTAAGAACACTAGTTCCTGTGGGGGTGGAGCTGCACATAGTTGGGAAACTCGCACCACAAGGCCTCCTGAATAGAAAAGTCTAACAGCAATTAACAACCTTAATTACCTTACTTTAGCACCACAACCTTTCTATTTGTAGAGGGCAACAATGGTTAGCATATCAATTAGGTAAGATTTTACAACTCTTTACAGAAGAGAGCATTGATTAACATATCAATCTTTTACCCAGAGAAAAAGGAAGACACACATTTACAGTTACAGGTATTACTGTGATACAATACCAAGTTACAGGTATTACTATGATATAAACGAAGCTATTTTTGTGAAAAATGTACAATCTAATACAATCTGATGTAATTAACACAATTTGTGATGGGGCTTCTGGATAGGGAAGACCCAGGATGTCAGGAGCTATTACCTCAGGCCTTTGTTTTGTGGCCTCTAGGAAGTTAAAACTTAACCTAGTTGGATTTGAAGGGAGAAGGGGAGGGGAAGCAGCAGATGGAACTAGCTTTCTTGGTCTCTTCAGTCCTGAGACCAGCTAATGAAATTCCACATTTCTCAATTGGTTTGCTTGTCTTCCTATATTGTTGTTCACAAACTCAACTCAAGCTGCAGAAACCTTTACTAACACAAGCAAACAACAGGATTAAATGACATTGCCACTGAAATGAAAGAATAACAGTGAAAAGTAGAGGAGAAAAAAGACAAATGCCATGTGTTATAATGCCCATCTCTTTTCCCTAGTGATGAAGAGACTGAAACAGGAGAATGGCCATGTATTCAAAGAGAGGCTAACCTACATAGTGAGTAGGCTGGCCAGAACTCCTAAGTGAGACTATGTCTTTAAATCAAAAAACTAAAATGAAAAACATAAACAACCAAGGTGACAGAAAGACTATTAAAAACTTATAGAGCTGAGTGAAAGTTGACTTATGCAAAATGGGATTTATTGAATGATGCTGCAGAAGAAGGAAGGCTATGTAGTGGCATCCAGGAGGCAGTGACAAAAACAGATTTAGGAATGGCACCTACTGTGCTACAGCACAACAATGACCTCCTTCCTCCAATACATTTGCAGTTCACTAGAATGAGGACTTTTAAAAGCTCATGGAAATCTTAAATTCATGGCAAACAAGCAGCTTGAAATCCAGGCTTTGGAACATGGCCTTTAGCAGAATTTCATATTTAAATTTAAATAAGAAAAATATAATCCTGCCCTGTTTGATGTCAAATGCACCAAGTTTTATGGCTCACAACATTGAGAAAGGAAGTCACAAACCAAAAGAGGTTCAAAAATTTTCTTAGAAAAAAAGAGAAAAGAATAGCCTTGAATTTTCAGGAGTGGTCTTCAGTGTTTTGTCCACAGACCTATTGTCAGGGGTCATTTATACAGGAAAGCCACAATGTGGGTACAGTGTGGGTCTCAGACTACATTCAACCTAAAAACTTATGGCTGCTTAACTAATATTATTCATCAGGAGAACAAGTCAGCCAGAAAAGGTATTTGGGAAGAGCCAAGGCATTTTGTGGGAACAATAGTCCAGTTGTTCTGGTCATTGATTATGGTAATTGATGCCCATCTGAACTTCCTGGAAGAGGTGGTGGTAACTGTAGTACATTTCAAGCTGTTGTTTCTCTCTTCAGGAGCATGTAGACCTGGTCACTTCATCTTCACCTTCAGGTCTGGCTTTCTTCAACTGTGCCTGTAGCAGTGATTGTTGTATTAGTTTTTTGCATTGACTCTTGAAGGTTCCAGTTCCTCTATGATTGTATATCAATTTCTGTCTACATTGACATCCTTTGCTAAAATCACAATAGTATTTCAATGGATAAAGTGATGTTAATACATTTAAAATATTCATTAATACAGGCCAGGGCTTTAAGCTCAGCAGGCAGAAACGTCTGCCTGGAAAGTGCTAGGTTGTAACTTTGATCCCTGGTACCTATGAACAAAAGTAATTTAAACTGCAAGGAAAGAAAATCATTTCATTTGTGAAAATTTAAGTTTACAAAATTTATAACTAAATATGTCAAGGGCAAATTAAACATTGTTAATAGTCATATTTAGTATCTAAAGTTGTTGGTTCTGGGGATTGAGATCAGTTATACAAGAAGCTGCCTGGAGAGCACAAGGTCATGAGTTCAATCCCTCATTAAAAAAAAAAAAAAAACTCGCATTTGTCAGTGATGCAGTGCTATGAGCACATTTATTGAAACTGATACTTGTTAATTAATAGGCTTAATGTTTCTTTGTGGTCTATGAAATACCTGCAGATAACATGGCAATTACAGTAAATGATGTACTGTACCCGACAGGATTGCTATTTTCTGAGTTGTTTTTATTTTTTGTTTTCCCATATACTTGAAAGTTGAAAATGTTGGCTGATGCTAGCTAGAAAAACTGTGATAATCATTTTTTTCAATTTAGTGATATATTTCCCTATATCCATTAAGAACATTTTATTTGCTACAATTACCCCAAGTCAAATTGATAAACAATTCTTAAAGTTACAGGCAGCTGAGTTAGTTAGAAATACAGGCAACCATGCCATGATATAGTGGAATGAAATTCCTGAACTTCTATGTCTGGTATGAGTTTGTGTTCGCTAAAGTGCAAGAATGAATTTTAGGAACAACAGAGTTGAAGAGCAGAATATATTTATTGAGAGATAGAAAGTGAAAGTATTTTGCTCTAAATAGGATATTTTGGAATTGGGAGGTGGAACCAGGGGACTTTTACCTTGAAGTCACTTTCCTTTCCCCTATTCAACCTACCTGTGGCCAGAAAAGAATCTCAATCAGCTACTTGCATATCAGCAATGCCACCTTTAATTAAGCACCACCCAAGTCAAAAACTATATGTATGCCACCCACATATTTCCAGAAGAAAATGCCAGACCCCCAGTGGTCATGGGGTTCTCCCCATATTCTTAGAATAAAGGCCATTTTGACTTTGTATTCTCTTTTTTACTACACCAAAAATTCTATCTTAAAGCTTCTATCTGAGAAAAACAGGAGGGATTCTGAGCTTGTAGCAAAAGACTGTGTCTTTTCTAGAGACCTTATGGAATAAAATCATGTGATGAGATAGGTTTAAAGTGGGTTAGATTACTGAGATTACTGAGGAGTTAAATTAGCACAATAGAGAAGCAGAATATCAGAAATGTAAAACTGGCCTTTTATTTAAAGAATGTGGAGAGGAGCTCACAGCCACCCAGGGTTTGGCTCCCCCCTCACTGACTATGGGTTTATGGGGTATATGTGACTTTTGACTGGATGTGGTGCTTGGAGGGGACATTGATGTCATGCTAGGAGCTGATGGGAATTTTCTTTAGGCCCCTGGGAAAGTAAGAGGAAGTTGTATTCAAGGAGAAAAGAGGAAGTGGCCATATGAGTAAGCATCCCTGATTTCACATTCTTCTACCTTGAACTACAACCATGAGGTCCTGTAATTGTTTGAAGGGCAAAGCTCTTTCAAGTACATCCTTTGGTTTAAATGAAGAAATCAAAACAACGAATTTTTGCTATCTGTCTTTCTCCATGGCTGTTGGTAAACCATTCATAAGAAATATTTTGAGTCAATTTCTTAATGCATTGTCAATACCATAACCAAAATTACAGATCAGTTCAGTTTCAGAAAAAGAAGCAGCACTTAAAAGCAGGGTTAAAGCCTTCAATGCAAGTATTCATGGCATGGTGAGATCAACTATGTGTGATACAAACAATTACTGATTTCTCTGACTTCAAGAAAGAGAAACGTTTATACTGATATTGTTATCCTGAAATGAATCTCCCGGTCTACTATGTCTGATATTAGGTTTTTGTCCTGTAAAGTCAAAGAATGAATTTTAGGAACAACAGAGATTAAGAGAAGATTATACTTATTCAGAGAAAAAAAGCTGCCTGAGAGAGAGAAGGTATCCTGAGCAGGTTGCCAAACACTGTCCATTCTAGGGACCTTTATAGAGTAAAATCATGTGGTGAAGTGAGTTTAAGGTGGGGAAAACTAGGAACTCACAATGCAGATGGGCATAAGATGGGACAGAGTTATGGTAGCCAATAAGATTATAAGTTCAGGTAAAGTTGATTTAATTGGGAACAAAGGGGGAAGGGAGTGACATAGAAAGCAGGCATTCTTAGGCAGCTGTGTCTCTTCCCTTAGGGGTTTGGGAGGGTGACTCCTGAGTTCCTCAGGATGATAGGAACTATTTAGAATGTCAATCTTTAGGATAAGGATATATTTCTTTAAATGGTGACTCCTGACTTCCTCAGAGTGCTAGGGAACTATTTAGAATATCAATCCTTAGGATATGGATGAATTTGCTTATCATTTGTCTTGAGCCTTGGCCCATAGCATGAGGTGTCAGTCTATGCCATAGTTGCAAGGTATCTGGTCTCCTGCATGGGCTCCTTGGGGGACCTAGCCATGTCTCATGCCAATAGTATTTAAATGACTCAGGACCTTGTTAACAGCACTGTTTAGAAAATTGACTACAGATGTCTTGTGCTCTGGGTGAATGTTCTGGGGATGACAGTGTGCAATGTATATACCATTGTTGCCCCCTGATTGACATGTTTTGGAATTTAATTTTAGTTGATGTGTTCTTTTTTCCTTGAAATCAAATGGATTTGAAAATTAAAAGCCTGAGGAAAGCTCTTCAGTACAAACACTCCTCTGTCGAGCTGAGATCACCACTGTAGAAGAATGGCAGCTCCAGAAGTCTCTGCAATACAGTCTATTATTTGGGATCCTCTCTCGCAGAGAGGGGCTCCTTTCTCTGTTTATTCTTGACTCAGAAGGAGGGCTGTAGAGCAGGAGTCAATCAGTGATGAAGGGGCAGGCTATATGAACTGTCCAATCAGGTGGGCCACTGCTGGCTGTGACTTCTGTCTGTTCTGGTGTCTCAGCATTATTCACCTGTTCTGAGTACAATAGTGGTAGCAAAATTCTTGCTGGATCTCATTTAGTACTTTTGATGTCCTGTGGCCTGCTTGGCAAAGAACCTGAGAGATCCTGTAGCCATGGAATTGTGAGGTTGTGGATAGGCGCCCAGAAATAGCGTGGATTGGGCAAAATCAGTTACAAGTGTTTAGGAGTAGTTCCAGTGTCTGGAGCCTCAGGTATTCAGTTAGCTCCAGCTCCTGAGGTCCTCCAGCTTTGGCCATGGGTCATTCACTATTCCTTTTGCCTCTTGCTGTTGGCAAGGGTAATTTGGGGTCCCCAGAACCCTGGCTTCACTATGACAGCAGCAGACTCAAGTATCATCTTTGAAATTCACTGCTAGCCTGTAAGTGCACCATCTTAGTCATTGGGTGGAGCTTGGGAAGACCCTGACTATGATGCTTTTGTAGCTTGTAGAGCAGTAATGATCTAGGTCTATGCTCTCTTTCTGCAGAGTAACAGATCTGGAATGTCCAGAGTTTATTAATGTATGTAATGCAGGGCCTCATAGCCACAATGGCTCAACTTAAACTTGGGCTTTTTTGTATTTATAGTGATCTCCTAAATTTATAGTATGTTCTCCTATTTCCATCCTCATGACAGGTAGTGACAAAGGTCTGAGAATTCAGAGATATGTAGTACTGTGCCTCAGCAGAGAAAGGCTTCCCAAACAACTGGTGAACTCCTGTGTATTATACAGATCAGTGCAAAATAATTTCTGAACATACTTAATTATTTAGGTGGCACCCTTGCTCACAGACTAGGTTTGTGAGAACAGCCATAGAGTTTTGAAGTCTGAGAAAAATGAAGTAAAAAGTGTTATCAAGGACGGGGTAAAAATTTGTGAAGGACAAATTCCAGAAAGGGCTACTTGTTAAATTCTCATCGAAAAATGCCAAAATTTACACATTTGCATGGTCATATACACGTGATGCCCTTCTGAATGGAAAGGAATAGGGGTGTCACCTCTGAATTAAGAGCTGATTTAGTAGCTTGGTTAATAGACAGTTTAAATATGGAAATTCTCTACAGTGGACTTATCTAAGTGGTGCAAATGAGAAGCCCTAAATAGAAATTTTGCAGTGATATCGATAGTTAGGCATGAAGGGTTTTCTGCTTAGGATGGATCAGAGGAGTGTGGAAAAGATGTGGAAGTGGGTGACAGGATCCAGGCAGCAAATCGCAGGACATACAACAGAGAGCGTCTTCACTGAAAGTCAGGTAGTTCTTAGAGTAAGTGTGAAGTTAAGTTGGGTTCTGATTGCTTCATTGAGGTGATCAACACCAGCTCTGGCAACAATCAGTATTCCACATCCCTGTCAACCCATAATTTTTGTGTTCCATACTTGAGATCTAATTTGATTATCTCTAATTATGCCCCATTGTCATGAAGCTGAAATTTTCAATTTTTTTGTACCAAGGATCAAACGCATGACCTATGCTTTCCAGGCAGGTGTTCATGACACTGAGCTAAATACGCAACTATGAAAATATTTTCTGTGTATTATGGACGATATCCACATTGTTTCTGAGAAAGTGTTGACTATTGTTGGAATTTTTCTGTATTGTGTGGCTATAATTTTTTTAAAACTAACTAAAGGTGTGTTATGCAGTCTCTTTTTAAGTTTCACTTTGTCTGTTCGGTGTCTCAATCAGGGTTTTCTATTTTAGACAGCTCTGTAAGTTAGGAAAGCCCCAAATTCAAGGAAGAAATCCTTCACCAGCCTCCCAAGATATATTTCTTATATTTGAATTGAAAGTGATCACTTGGTGACAGTGATGTTTAATTTACAGCTTGGGCCTGGTTTCATTTTATATACATATTTTTAAAATACAGCTGTTTTCCACTAACACTTGAGTTATTATTTATATACCATATTTGATGTTATTTATGTTTTCTTCTATGAAACCAAATTCATGTTTCAAAATGCTGCTTAAGTATATTAAGAACAAAGTACTCATTGGCCTAAATGAGATTTGAACAGACATCATCTGTAGTCTATCAAAGTGATTACTGAGATTTTTTATTTAATTTTGAAATTGGTAAAATAGAACAGAACAAGGCAGCTTAAGGTCAACTAAGATCACACAGTGAAATTGGTACACAACTTCACAACAGGTTACTGGGATAACAGTAATATGTATCACAGTATATTTTGTTATCTTTATCATAGTTGTTCTTTAATCACATATATCAAAATGAGATTAAATGCAGAACAGTATAGAAGTTATCAAAACAGAATATTGAATTGAGCAGTACCATTAATCAGAATAGAGTGAAACAATAATAAAAACGTTTTCCTTCAAGGAGATAGTAGAAGGAAGTCCCCCTTATTTGCTATGGTCTACTTTCCAGCAGATGCTCAGATTTCTGGTTCCCATTTGCTAATGTGGGGTGACAGGAGAAGAGGGGTAGGGAAGTGGGATGTTTGATTCTAGGTGGTGCATCAGTAGGTTCAGTGTTGCTTACTAGGGAGACAGGCTGGTTGTTTGGTTTCACAGCGCCCTAAGTTCCAACATAGAACGGATCTTAGGAGCTGCTGCTGGTTATCCCCCTGGAAGGGCTGCAGTTTTCCAGACTGCCACCACTGACTAGGGAGGGGAGGTGCTTGCTTGGCTTCCAAGGCAATTGATGAGACATTTATCTGCCTCTGTGCTTTGTGGTTGCTGGTCCTGCAGGCTTCTCACTGTGAGCTCTGCTTTAGAGAAAGAGCACAGGGAATCTTGCCATGACTCAGCACAAGAATCAGTGCTCCTATTTGGCTGTTATATTAGCAGTGAGTTGCAATCTAGTATCAAATTTGCTGTCTTCAAAAATGTATATAGACACAAAATTAACGACCAAGACATGGATTAAAATTGGAAGAAATCAGTCTTCATTCAGCTGTTTTGTTTGGTTGTATTTGTTTAGTTTAGTTTTGTTTTATTGAGACAAGCTTTCTGTATGTATATCAGCTGGATTTGAACACCCTATAGAGCCTAGAATTGGCCTGACCTCACTGATGCCTTTCTGTCTCGCCTTTTGAGTGCTGGGATTATAGATATGCACCACCACACTTTGCTTTTGATTCAGATTTGTAGGAGAGAATTTAAGATATCGCAAACCTGGGGTCTCAAGCTTCCTTTGAGAAATATATGTATGATCCTTTAGGAGGCGGTTATCTTTGAGGATGTGGTTGTGAACTTCAGCAATGAGGAGTGGAGTTTGCTGAGTCCATCCCAAAAGAACCTCTACAGAGATGTGATGGGTGAAATCTTTAGGAACATGGCTGCAATAGGTAAGGATGAAATCTTTTTTGGCACTCATGCTGTCAGAATATTGTTTGTTGCTCATTAGTGCTGTTTTGTTAAAAAGACTATGAAAATATTTTTAAAAATAGCTCAGACCTGGACACATTATATCATAAATCTAAACAAAATCTATTAATTTGTATGTATTACTCAACTGAGTCCTGGTATTTCTATGTCTACAATTCAGGAGGACTTGGGGATATCCAGGAAGCTGAAAAAGAATGCAAAATTTACTGGAGATACGTAAGGTAATTCACACTCACAAGGAGAGGAATGTTCTTGAGTAATTAGTGAGTCAGCAGAAAAATGACCACCAAAGAAATGAGGCACCATTCAATTTAATGTCAGTAATATTCTCCAAAGATGTATAAGCTAGTGTATATATGAGGGAATTAAATCATGAAAATGTATGACATTGCATATAGATCTGTACGAAAGGCATGCACTTTGAGTTATGACATTCTGCCTTCAGTTTTTCTACCCATATATACATGTGAATACAACACATTCATTATCTAACAATTGCTAAGATTGCAATAGAATGTGAAATAAAACTGAGTGCTCATGTTTCCAAGCCATGCTCTAGACAATCGGCGATTCTGACTAATATTCTTAGTAGGCTGGTGGAATGTTAGTGCACTCATTTTGAATATCAGTATGCAGTTGTCTCTAGAAACTGATCCCCTCATACTTGTCCTGGATATTTTTAAAATCTCAAAATCTGCATAAAATACTGATACATGCTTAGTCATATACAAAGCAGATCAAGTTATGACAGATCAGGCCTTGAAGCTTATCTATGTATCACTGGATTTGTGGAGAAGGAAAATTTTAATAGACTCTCTGTGATTTTACATTCTTGTAAACCCAGCACACTAGGGTTTGCAAATCTGTTTGCAGAATGGCAATTTCAAGTTCAAACTTCACAGCTTAATGATCTATGAAAATCTGTTAAAATAGATTTTTAAAAAGCTATAGATTTATGCTAATATATGTTGCTCATTCCCAGCCCAGAATGGAAAAAATGTGTTATATAATGTCAAAAAATAAATAATATAATGTCATTTGCCATAAGAATTAGATGGGTCTTTCACCCATCAATTCAGTGAAATAACTCAGCTATAAAACCTAAAAGGTCACTGGCTTTCTTTTAGAGGAGAAACCAAAATACAAAATGTGGAAAGAAATGAAACAGAGTTGTTAGAGAAAAGTAAGACTGACCAGATGGAAAAGGGAACTACAAGTTAAGGACAGAAGGAAGATTGTGATGGGGAAACATATGAGAATAATCTGCATGTGATACATATATGTACCCATTCCCAAAGTGAAGGTAAAGATTATGCATTTCAAAGTACCAAATTTTAAGATTTCCAAATGTGTACCAGTCTTTTGGAAATGGTTGTTTTCAACATATCTTACAAGGCCATTCTGTTGCTTCTTGGTCAGAATTTCTTAGCAGGCATTAAAAACAGAACTTGATATTAATGCAGTCATTAAACGGAGACCAATTTCACAGTGAATTTTTTCTTTTTTTAAATTTAATATAAGGAAAGATTAAATAAGACAAAATAAGTAGAAATAATACTGCATTCAAAGTGAAAAAAACAGTAACAAATAGCAAGATGATGATTACGAATGCTGATCATAGAAATAGTCATGAAATACAAAAGTGAAACATATCAAGTGGGGATTCAAACAATGAGACTGCAAACAGTTTTGTTCACCTCTCGAAAAAAGCTTAGTAATATGGTTATAAATCCTATATGTGATTTTTTCTTTCCAGAAACGACAAGCTAGGGAAATCTTATGGACATACATCTTGGAAGCAGTGTAAAGAAGTACTTCTTTGTAATGCAGAAGGTAATGTGAATGTGAAAGAAACAGAAACACACCATGATGTTCAGATCCATGAAAAATATTGCAGTGCAGAGAAACCCTATGTATGTAAGCAATGTGGGAAAGCTTTTACCAGACCTGGACGTTGTAAGGCACATGAAAGAATTCACACTGGAGAGAAACCATATGTATGTAAGCAATGTGGGAAAGCTTTTACCAGACCTGAATATTGTAAGGAACATGAAAGAATTCACACTGGAGATAAACCATATGTATGTAAGCAATGTGGGAAAGCTTTTAACATACGTGCAAGTTATAAGGTTCATGAAAGAATTCACACTGGAGAGAAACCATATGTATGTAAGCAATGTGGGAAAGCTTTTAAAACACAGGGAGATTGTAAGAATCATGAAAGAATTCACACTGGAGAGAAACCCTATGTATGTAAGGAATGTGGGAAAGCTTTTACCAGACCTGGATGTTGTAAGAAACATGAAAGAATTCACACTGGAGAGAAACCCTATGTATGTAAGCAATGTGGGAAAGCTTTTACCAGACCTGGATTTTGTAAGGAACATGAAAGAATTCACACTGGAGAGAAACCATATGTATGTAAGCAATGTGGGAAAGCTTTTAACACACATGCAAATTGTAAGGTTCATGAAAGAATTCACACTGGAGAGAAACCCTATGTATGTAAGCAATGTGGGAAAGCTTTTACCAGACCTGGATTTTGTAAGGAACATGAACGAATTCACACTGGAGAGAAACCATATGTATGTAAGCAATGTGGGAAAGCTTTTAACACATGGGGATACTGTATGCAACATGAAAGAATTCACACTGGAGAGAAACCCTACGTATGTAAGCAATGTGGGAAAGCTTTTAACACACATGCAAATTGTAAGGTTCATGAAAGAATTCACACTGGAGAGAAACCCTATGTATGTAAGCAATGTGGGAAAGCTTTTAACACACATGCAAATTGTAAGGTTCATGAAAGAATTCACACTGGAGAGAAACCCTATGTATGTAAGCAATGTGGGAAAGCTTTTACCAGACCTGATCGTTGTAAGGAACATGAAAGAATTCACACTGGAGAGAAACTATATGCATGTAAGCAATGTAGGAAAGCTTTTAACACAAGTGCACATTGTAAGGTTCATGAAAGAATTCACACTGGAGAGAAACCCTATGTATGTAAGCAATGTGGGAAAGCTTTTACCAGACCTGGACATTGTAAGGAACATGAAAGAATTCACACTGGAGAGAAACCATATGTATGTAAGCAATGTGGGAAAGCTTTTAACACACGTGCAAATTGTAAGGTTCATGAAAGAATTCACACTGGAGAGAAACCATATGTGTGTAAGCAATGTGGGAAAGCTTTTAAAACAAAGGGAGATTGTAAGAAACATGAAAGTTCACATTCAATATAAAACCAGTGTATACAGGCATCATGAGAATGGTTTCAGCACAGGTATATATTGCATAATGCATGAAAATCTTCACACTGGGCAGAAAACTTACATATGTTAGGAATGTGGGAAAGGTTTCTGCAGAAATGTTCATTGTCCAATACATTATAAAATTTGCATGGTTGAGAAACCCTGTGTGTATGTGAAGAATGTGGGAAAGCTTTCACCACACATGGATTTTGTAAAATACATCTATGACTTCACACTGGTGAGAAAGCCTATGTGTATAACAATGTGGCAAAGCTTTTACTGCATATAGTCATTGCAAAACACATGAAAAAATTCACACTGGGAAGAACCACTGGCTATGTAAGCAAATTGAGACACTTTCAGCAGCCAGATTCTAAGGGAAATACATGAAAAAACTCACACAAGAGATAAACCCTTTTTGTTATGGGAATACTCTCAGCATACTTGATCATTGTTACATATCTGAAAGAGCTCACTAGGCAGAGATGATATGTGGATTACCAATGTGAGAAATATAGCAATCCATGATTCTTGTTAAATACATAGAAAAAGCATCACTGTTCAGACAGTTTAGATCTAAGTTTACTTTAAAAATCCCAAGGAGACCTGAAGAAATAATCAATACAGAAGTTAGATGTCAATATTTCTTCACAAATATTCCAGAAATGACAAATCTGTGGTGGGGCTCTCCTTAGGTGCACATGTTGTATGGTTTTCAGTTAATCACTTGTACCTCTCTAGATTTATTAATCTAGATGTTTTTGTGCTTCAACATGGCATCTTGTAATTAAACATGCTAAACTGAAATGGGCTTTTCACTTTCAAGTATGGATAGTGCCTTCATACTTAATATTTTGTCTTTAGAAGTTAAATTTTGTATTTTCTGAATTGTAATGTTGTTTATTTAAAGAGAAAAAAAGTGTAGAAATAATACAGAATTTCAGAAAAATAAACAATAAGAAATCACTAGTTGATTAGTATTATATTGTCATCTTAGAAGTAGTTGTTCAAGTTACAAATTTAAAGCATACAAAGTGATATTCAAATAATGACACTGTCACGGTTCACCTCAATGATCCACCAAAAAGTTATTAATATGCCTATCTGTCCTACACACTTTTTTTTCTTAAAGACGGTAAGATTAAACATAGCAAAACAGAGCAAAACAGTTCATAAGGAAACAAGTTAAGGAAACACAGATTTCAAAGCAAGTCCACTGGAAATGTTCACTGTCTATTTTACTGACTCTAGTTTTTTTCCAAATAGTTGTTCCCATCCTCACACACTTTGAATATATACCGAATATTATAGAACTAATCAAGTAATTACAGGATGATGCAAGCTTTTTTGATCTTCAAGACTGATTTGGGGGAAGTCGATAATGACTACAATAATGTCTGTCATGGTCTTTGTAGTAGCTGTCTTTATCTTTATGTATGCTGAAATGGAACATAAGAGACTAGACTAATATCATTCTGAACAGTGAATAATAGTATCCTGAGAAGGAGAAAGG
The DNA here is from genome assembly GCF_034190915.1 of Cavia porcellus. NCBI lineage: Eukaryota > Metazoa > Chordata > Mammalia > Rodentia > Caviidae > Cavia > Cavia porcellus. The sequence goes on from NW_026947515.1 coordinate 11,048,389, forward strand.
TGAGGAATTGCCTAAAAAAAGAAGGCAGAGGACATAGTTAAAAGTGTATCAGGATTTAAAAGCTACAGTAGTCTTGTTGCTCTGTATAGTTTGGTTATATTTTGTTCTCGTCTGTCTACTCATATTAGATTTGAGGGCACAGAGAGATAACCCAAAAATAGCAGGTTATACCATGGTAATTATCCTTGATTTCCTATTAACTAAAACTGAATCCCTATATTACTTACATTGTCTTCTATGACTGATCTTCTTTGAAGCTGGATTGTTTCAATGTTATTTGGCCTTGACTGATTTTATTCACATTTGATATGCTTGCTGTTATCAAGTTCAAGAGCAGAGGCAACTACTCTGAAGATGACAAGGTGTAAAAGATATCCATTGGTGGGCTGGGGATTTAGCTCAGTGGCTTAAGGCACCTGCCTGGCAAGTGTGAGGTCATGAGTTTGATCTCCAGAGCCAAAAAAATAAATAAATAAAAGATATCCATTTCAGGTTTGATTATTTGTTTAATTAAAGAGAAGAAAGGAAATAAAAAACAAAGCACTAAAAGGGTACAAGTAATACAGAATTTCAAGAAAAAATACAGTAAGAAATCACTAGTTAATAGGTTACATATTGTCATTGCTAGGGTTATTTCCAAAAGATGAAAAATATTAACAAAAGATGAGAAATATAAAATAAAAAGTGGCCTTTATTCTGAGAACATGGAGAGAGATGACAGGCACCCCCACCGCTGGCGTCAAGTGATCTCTCCGGCGGACACGTGGCATGGGGGCTTGTAAATAGGCTTGGTTTGGGGTGGAACCTAAGGCGGGCATTAGGGATACCCAGGTAGTCCATTGGTCTTAGGTTTGGCGCCCTATGTAAATTTCCAGGGGTGGGAAGATGGCATCACAGGTAACTTCCTAGGGGCAGGGGAGATGGGGCTTCCTGCTTCCGGTTGTGGCTTTCCTGGCTACAGTGTCCTATCTGGGCCAAAACCCTTTCAGTCATCTTAGAAACAGTTGTCCAAATTATAAAATTAAAGCATATAAAATGGACATTCATACAGTGAGATTGCAGAAGGTTCTGTTCAGTGATCCAACAAAAGCTCAGTAATATGATTTTCCATCCTACACACTCAAGCATGCAGTTATATCCCTTAGACCACCTTCCTTTCCTCTCTTTTTTACAATAACAGTTACACGTTTTGAGTTTTTTTACTCCCACAGTTCTTATTACATTTTTTTGAAGAGAATAAATCCTAACATGACTAAATAAAACAAAGACAGTTAGAAAAGAAGGATGGGCATAGTACATGATGCAAAAATAGACTATCAGATGATCAAAAATGGTTACCATGGTGCCTCTTGCTATTTTTAAAAAGAGTTGCTATATCATCATGTATAATAGAATTGATCAAAACCGTACAGAACAAGACCAAAAAAACCTACACTGGAAACCTTGCAAGACTTCAAAAGAAGATAATAGTCAAACTATAACGGGCCATCGTAATAAATCTTATGGCTTTCAAAGTGGTTGTCTATACGCTCAAACTTGATATTATCAAACAAAATAGAATATAGTAAAATCAGACAGAACAAGATGTGGAGAGCAATACTGGGGTTCAAATCAGGTTAATAGGAAAACTAATAGTTACTATAATATATCCTGCTATTTTTAAATTTAGTTTTCCCTTAATTGAAAAAAATAAAAAAGTTTAATTTAAAAAAAGGGTGGAGATTGAGATAAAAGAGGATATTGTAATAGAACAACACTGGTCAGAATGGAACAATTTAAGCATAATTGTGTTTCACTCCCAGATAATCTAACATAATAGTAGTCACCATAGGGCCTCATTCCTTGAATTATTTGAGTATAACTTCGTATACAATAGCATCAAACATATCAAGACAGTGTGAAGCCATTCAACAGAATGAAAGAATTACAGGGTATTTAGAACCACTTAACAGAAAACGAACAATGGTTTCTATATTATCTCCTTGCCTATAAAATTTTTCTTTATACTATCACATATAGTAAAATATAGTAAGATACAACATGTTAAAACCAGTGGAAACTGTTTGTTAGAGAGGGACCATTCTTGCACCACTGAGATTGAGTCCAGTGTTGATCATGTTGGTTAATTTTGAATATGCTGGTGAGATAACATTGCAAACATTTAGCTGAACACTTTTGTTTATGTTTGGTAGGAATATTAGCCAACAGAGTGTTTTCATTTATATTATTTTTAACACATTATTGTCTGGCTTCATTCTCAGGGTAACTTTAACTTTGTCACTTAAAAGAAGTTGGTGGTGGGTTTTTCTTCAACTTCATCAAAGAACTGAAAAAAATCAGTATTTATTCTTTATTATATACTGGATAAAATTCACCAGTGCACTTTTTGTATCCCAGCTTTGTTGTTGTTATTAAGAAGCTGTGATATTTACCCATTGCCTGTGCTCCTTATTGCTCTGTTCATCAGACTGTTTCCTTCTGATGCATGTGGCTGGGGACATCAATGGACACCACATATCCATTAAGGGTCACATCTCATTTTACTTACGAATGCTTCCATTTATATTGCATCTTCAAACTATCTCTATAATATATAATTTTGTGAGTAACTCCTTTCAGTTACTCAGTTTATAATGCACACTCTTGCAGGGTTTGGTTAATGCTGGAGGAAACTGGGGCTGGTGAGGGCATGGTCTCTTATTTAAGGCTTCATACCCTGACCTGCCTGCAGTGTCCCCATCTGCTGACCTGCTCCCTGTAAACACCTGTCATGCTCCATAACTATGGTGAGTCCACATGTGGCAGTTCAGATCTGCACCTGGGTGGAAAACATTCAGTCAAGTTGGGCTCTGTAACAGACTGACCTCATACAGAGCTCCCCTGAGTGAGAGAGGGGGCCTCAGGCATGTAGGGAAGAGCTCTGGAACCATTCCATCTCTCTCCTGTGCAGCGTACAGTGTGTGATGCTTTCCTGAGAACTTACTGATGGATGAGGAGGCCTGCACCAGGCCGTTTTAAGCCATGGTGTCCTACACCTCTGCCTGGACCATCTCTCTGACTTTAGATCTCCACATAGATCTGAGCAGACTCAGTCTTCCTCTACCAGGCTCTGTCTCTATGCTGAGGTTTCTGGTGAAAAATCTGAGATCCTCAAATTAATCTTATATATATTTAACCTGGAAATTCCACTTCTAACAGTCATTATAAAAATGAGATTGACAGACACTGCATTCTCTTCTTAATCAGTTAAGATGTAAATTGTTAGAAACCATGAATGTTCCACAGCACAGCTGCTGTGTTAATTATAAATTACAGCCACTGAAAATGCTGAAAGAGGGCCATGTCCTAGGCCATGTCCCTGATCTTTCCTGAGATTGAAGAGAGCTTGTGTCCTGGCTCTCCACCGAGCAGTGAAGAGACACAGGCCTGCACAGCAGGTGAGGACAGGAGAGAGGAGCTGGTCAATGGCAGACCTCTCATCCTGGGAGGGATGCCTTTTTGGTTGTTCTATTTTATTTTCCATTCCATTATTTATAGTGTTCCACTCAATATTACTTCTCTTCTGTTCAATTCACTTAAGAATAAATAGTTGGTATTTTCTTGAATAGGTGAGTGAATTTGGATGACTTAATATTCTTTTATATGTAATGTAGGATACGCATATAGAAGAACATTAAAGCTTCACTTTATAATTATATAAAATAAGGAGTCTTTTTATTCAGAAAGGCAACACATCATTCATGACTAACTTTTAAACCCCCAACACATGAAGCCATGCAAATCCCACTGTGGTGGATGTCCTGCCCTCCCTACTTGAGAAGTCACTGTGCTCATCTGTGTCTGGTAGAGGACACCCAGAATCTTCAGAGTCTCTTTTGCCAGCAAGGAGGACTTGAATCTTCCTGTGCTGATGTCAAGCAGGGAGTGTGCAGCATGCAGAGGAGCCCAGCACCTCCTGAATTACACACACTTCCACCACTGCATCCATGGTGCAGCCCTGCAGGCCCAATAAGGCAGAGCCATGAGGGTGCACCAAATACTCTGCCACCTCAGCCCCAGGGGCCTCAACTTCTGGGTCTGGGCCTCAGCCTCCACCAGGCTCCAGGCTCTGCTATGGATTAGACATCCCTAGTGGGCCAGACTCAACATCAGTGCCCTGGTGCAAAGTCCATTTTCCACAGTGACCCTTCCATTCTGCAAATTTTGATCCTTTCCTTTCTAAATGAGGCTGAGGCATTGGAGACAAAACCCCACCCATTGGCATTATTTTTGTTTTTCTTTCTTTTCCTCCTCCTCCTCCTCCTCCACCTGCTCCTACTATTTCTTCTTTTTCTTCTTCTTCTTCTTCTTCTTCTTCTTCTTCTTCTTCTTCTTCTTCTTCTTCTTCTTCTTCTTCTTCCTCTTCTTCTTCTTCTTCTTTCTTCTTCTTCTTCCTCTTCCTCTTCGTCTTCATCTTTGTCTTCTTCTTGGTTTCTTTGATGCTTCAAATACATATTTAGAGGTGTGTTTTGCCAAAAAACTTTCCTTGTCTTTTCACACCCCAGTTAACTGAAGTTTTTACAGATTTCTGCTGCAGTTCACACCCTATGTGTTTGAACACTCAGAATCCATTCTGCAGCTTAGTAGAATGAGTGAAGCAAAGCAGAAACTGAACTTGGGGATGTTACTGTGCCTTCCAACACTCTGACTCATATCTTTTTCCCTCAAGAATATGGGCTTCAGTAGCAGCTGAGTCTGCCACAGACAAAATGAGTTTCCTGCATGTATATCACACAATCTCAATTCCTCTCAAGCACATTGTATCAGGTTTCTTATGGCCAAACTTGAAGAATTATTTCCAGTACATGAGATGCTGCCACTGGTCCTGAAATCGTGATGGAACTTTTTAAACACATAGTCTGATCTACACATAGTCTGGGGACAGAAGCTAAGAGAGGCAGAGATGGCTGTCACAGATACAAACACCTCAAAATTGTCAATCAACAGCAGTAACAAGGGGGAACCAAGTTGCTGAGCTTTCATAATTGGGTGATGGAATCATGTGGTGGATTGTGCCCTGGGTTTACTGAGGCACTTCAGTAAATCTAGGTTACTGCCTCGATCCCCCTTCCTTCAGTGCAATACAAACAGAAAGTCATGCACATGCATCATTTATTTGCAATTTTTCTATTGCAGTTACAAATCCTTTATTCCTGAGAGTCTACATCTCTGCCATAGCAGACCCACCAAGGGGCATTACCATCATGTCTTGTAAAGGATCAGTTTATTTATACAAAATGCAGAGTGGTGTTCTCAGACTTGATGTTCCAGACTTGTGCATTTTCAGTCATTTCTTGAAGGGAAGCTAAACGATTTAGTTTGAGCACACTTCAAGTGTGTTGCTGTGCTTCAGTGTGACATCCTTGCTGCCAGACCTGATGAAGGCAATAAATAGAATCTGCGGGAGGTTTAGATCCAGAGGAACACACTTTGCACAGCTTTGTCAGGCAGGGCTGCCCCTCACCTGGCCACCCAGGTATCCAAATGCCCTTTCCCAGTGCTGTCCCTGGCTTTGGGAGGCACTGGATTGCTGTGGAGATGCCCAGTGCACTGGCTGGCCCAGGGAAAACATTTTCATGCCATGAGTTTGTCATCCTTAATCCTGAAGCTCTATGGCGCTGGGGCCAGGGCAAGTTTCCCCCCAGCTGCAGTGAACAGCATCCTCCAAGACAACTCTTCTGTGCACACTCTACGTGGAGGCTAGCAAGGGTCCCAGTTCATTCCTGCTTCAAAGAGTAATGTGAATCAAACTCTTGAATATTTGTGCAACATTCTGTGTGGGAGAAAACTCTATTCTTAGTCCTAGGAGTTCTAGAGAAGGCTGTTTAGAGCTTGGATGGGAGCTACGAGATTGGGCTGTGCTCTGCCCCCCCCCCGTCCTTCCCATTGTTGTTCAGCATCTGCCTTAAAATGTGCCAGTGGTTGGGGAAACAGCACATTTCAGGGATGTGTGCCTGCATGTATCAGGTTTAGGAGGCTCAGTGTTGTGTGTGCTTGTTGGCCCTGGTGATTCCCTTTGAGTTAGAAGAATTTATCATTTCCCTCACAAAATGGACTCATGAGACCTCTTTCATACTTGTAATAAAAACCATCTATCTGACTACTGGTTGTAAAGAAAGGTTTCCTGTTGTGATTTTTGCATTATTGTCATTTTTCAAATGCAATGAATCAGCCGTTTGTAGCTCCCTTTATATCACTGAAATCATGGAAAACATTTTCTGACATGAAAAGGTGTGTACATACACAATGGTCTCTACATTTTGCCTATAGACTTTGTCTATCTGTGGTTTTGTCTTCTGTCAAACAGCAATAGCATCCAGTCTCCTCCAGGAATGTTTGGCCAAACAGAATCTGATGCACTGATATGAAAAACCCAGTTTAGTAAATCACAGTGAGAGAAAGGTCAGCGGTGGGTGGGGACTAGCAGGAGAGACCAGGGGTATGGATGGGTCCAATACTGAGCAGAAAGCTGGAACTAGACAGATGTACAGATTTAGATTGTGCCAATTGACAATGTGCTTACCTGTGACTCAACTGAACATGTGGAAACTAATGAAATCTTAACTTAAAATTAAATTATCTTAGAATTTACTGTTTCAAAGAACTATAGTTTTAAGATTAGAAATGAAAACTGAGAAAAATAGAAGAGGCAAATTGAACGGGAAATGAAGGGCTGGTACTTTGCAAGACTTGAGCCCTAAGTGGAGCTGAGGACACCTGCCATGGAGCCAGTGACAGACATGCCTTGGAATTCCACCAGACTGGGTATCTGACCTTGATTTTCAGATTGATCCCAGAGCTGGTTAGGTCATTGGAGGTGAGGCTGGCACAAGATCTATAAGGGGACCTTGAGCTCAGTCCGGTATCAGCCCTGCCTTAGAAAAATCCCCAACTGTCCTTGCTCCTTGAAAGCCCCATAGCCTCCCAGGGCCTGTCAGGGACAGCTCGGTGCACTAATGCACCCCAGGAAAACTTCCTATTTTGCCTCACTCCACTCACTTCTGCATACCTCTGTGTTGCAGGAGGCCCCATGTCTGACAGTCCTTCTCCCTCTAAAGTGTCCCATGTCCTCCTCAGAAACCAACAGACCCAGGCCAATTCCTTCTCACTGTAGTTCTCATTTTCAGTGAGCTAGGCTTGGCCCAACTCAATCAGATTTCATTGGGCTGGTTGTCCCACCTTCCTCAGCAGCACCTGCCAGGAGCCAAGAAGGGAAACTGATCCTGAGGAGGACAGTTGTAAGCAGCACTACAGGTCTGGCCTCCCTCCCAAACTGCCCTCCCAGTGTATCCTGTGCACTAACCATAATCAGCCCTCACTTGATGACAGAGTTCCCTGGATAGTGCTGTGACCACCTGTTCTCCACTCTTCAGGAAGCCTGAAATGCAACTCCCTTTATCACCCTTGTGGCATATTGCCTCTGTGAGAAAGAGAGTGCAGTCTGCAGTGTTACTTTAATCATGGGTGCTCAACAGGGTGCTGCTCTATAACTATCTGAAAAGTGAGTGGACAGTGGGAGTGCTTCCTGCCTGCCTTTCCTCCACCTTCAGTTCATATATGGATGCATCGCCCCATTCTGTGTGCCTTCACTTGTCTCTCCTTCCCCTATTTTATGTCCATGTGTACAGAGGCCAAGAATTAGGGACACTCACAGTAAGGTGGGTGGTACTTGGTCAGTTCTCCAGGGTGACTGTGTGGCCTTCATAATATGGAAGTACAAGAGACCAGCTTTGCATCTGCTCTGGTCATTGCATCATGGTCAATGCCTGATACATTGATGATTTAAGGCACCCACCAGCTCCCTCCATGACGTCTGTGTGGAACTGGGTCATCTGGCATCACCCAGAGATTCTTGCTCTGGATACCATGGTAGCACATGGAATGACTGCCCACTGTCCTTCAGAGTGAAGACAACTGCTCCACCCAAGTGATGGATCCTTGGCAAGAGGCAAAGCTTTCCCATGGCAAAGGAAAAACCACAATGAATCCAAGGTCCCCGGTATGAGCAGACCTAGTTTTAGACCCACTCCTCCTTCCTACTTCCCTTGTCAACTTAGACAAGACACCATGCCTCTCAGTTCCTTTCCAGTGTGTCCCCCGGAACTATGGCATCTGCTTCCTAGGGACATCATCAGAGGTGAGAGATGACACTTTTAAACCTTGTGGTCTGGTGTCATGTGTACACAGTATACAGAATTAGAGGTCACTTCCATGAAGGGGTGGAAGGGAGGTGAACACAGTGCACACAGGCCTGGTTCCTGCTGTATGGTGGTGGAGATTACACTCACCTCCTGGACATGTTTCCCTGGTGGCATCATGAGGGGCAGAAGTTCATTAGATCAGCCATCATTATGTTCCCTAAGCATCTCAATTTCTTCTATGTACTGGTGTTGTGGCCTCAAGTCAGGACTTCACACAGGCTAAGCAAGCACTATGGATGCAGATGCACCCTCAAAACCTACCAGCACTGTGGCTACATTTGTGAGTCAGCACACCCATGGCAAGGGTGCTCAACTGCTGACAGCTAACCTTCTGATGGCCACCTCCTGAGTAGCTCATTCCTTGAGCGTGGTTTGTTCTGGTTTGTGTTAGCCAGGCTGAAATTGAGCCCAGGTCCTCAGGCATGGTAGGCAAGTGCTCTGTCTTGAGCTCTCTCCCCAATTCCTTACTTGTTCTTAATAACACAACATGGCAGATGTAATTTGGATGTGACTATCAAGGTTCACTCATACAATGACTGTGACCAACCTCCTGCTCTCTCCCTTCTCTGTTCTTCCTTCCTTCCTCTCTGTTTCATTCTGTCTTCCTCTCTAAATCTCTGACTATCTCTGCATTTTCCCTGAGGAGAGGCTGACTCTTTGCAGAGAAAAAGGTTAACAGACAGAGGAGACATCAGTCCTCCAACCTAACTGAATTCCTGCCTGTCAGCAAGAGAGAGAGAGCCTGAGAACAGATTCTGCTACAGCAGTGTTTCCACTGAGCCTGCATCCTGGTCAGGAGAAAATATGGTGGATCCTGCAGCAGCACCTCCTGAATTCCTGACACATAGAACCTGAGAGAACTGAAGTTTACATTTTGTACCTAAATTTGCAGCCATGCAATCATCAGTGGTCACTGGTGCGCTACAGCAGATGTGAGGTTCTTCCCCACCCCTGTCCCTCCCCCACTCCTCCCCTCCCTTATTCTCACCAGGCCTTCTGTTCTCCCTTCTCATCTCTTTCTTGACTAAAAAAAAATTGACTTTGAATCTCTAAATGGCTGGTCCTCTATTCTGCCACACAGACTCAACTCTGTACAGCATTAGGGCCTGCATGTCTCTGGTTTACGCATCAGTTCCATCTCAGTGAGGCTGTTCAGATGCCCCAGGTAGTGACCTTTACCTCTGTTTGCCCTTGCTTTATTGGGATATAGCTCTGGGTCTTCTCTTCCACTACATTCTGCAGTGATTTGTCCCTCTCCTCCAACCTTCCAGCTTCTGGGTGGCTAGTGACATATTGTCCTGTTCTGTGTTGGTGCCAGCCTAGTTCAGCCCAGGAATAAGGTGAGAATTTGAGGCATGTAGATTGAATGAATCATATCACTTTTCCTTTGAGCTACCCAGTGGGTGCCCATGGCATCACTGTGTGTTCGTGTGTGTGTGTGTGTGTGTGTGTGTGTGTGTGTGTGTGTGTGCATGTGTGTGTATATCCCTTGGGATGCTGCTTGAAATCAATCCTATATGTTTAGGCTCAGGTCCCAGGAGCTTGGGGGCTGCTTTTTTAATGCCTATGGGAGTGGGATGGGTCCTGTGCTAAGAGGTTTTCTCTTTTGGACTTCTCCCCCATCCTCTTTACTCTGTCCATGTCCTGTGCCTTGGGCCTGGCATTGTCCCTCTCTGGGCACTGGTTGTGAAATGTCCATTGGGAATGAAATAACACACATAGTCCTTTACTGTGGAGATTCTAGCATGCTTCAGGGTGAGGCACTAGAGTGTCACGTGGGGTTCTCTTCACCTGGGCACTGTCCCCATCTACACATACCTGTAATTTGATACCATCCCTCCTAAGGCCATCATCTTTGGGTTACCTCACGTTGTCATTGTCACATGCAGTCCTTTGGGCAGGGCAAGGCCTGGACTTAGAACTCACCACTCACTGTCAATGATGCCTTTCCCCAAGCCTGTGACACATTATAGGCCTAATTGGTTCAAAGACCATGGGAAAACTTTCTACCATCCATCAAATTCAGGACCTACACCTTAGCTCATACTGGGGCACCCACATGCTCAGCTATTTCTTTCTGGAAAACCTAGTGGCTGCTGAATCAGTTATCTAAACTCTCCTGCTGCGCAGCCCCGAATGGCAGCACAGTGCAGCCAGGACTTGGGTGAATATCTTCAGCCTGGAGCATTTATAGCATGGAGCAACCAATCAGCTGGCCTCTGTGAAGGCTACAGGGGTTTACACCATGACACAGCAGATCTGTGATTGAAGACCGCACCCCAGCCCCTGAGGAGTCATGGAGAGTTCTTGGGTCCACACCACCTACCCCAGCCTGGCCAGGAGCCTGGTGGATTCGAGTTCTGGGCTGGTTTTTACTACCTGGAGCTTGATGCCTCTGCTGTTTCCCAGTGCTCATTTCCCCAGCTTGTTTGCCTCGCTGACCATCATGTTTCTTTTCTTATGAACACAGCCCATTCTTAGTTGGGCTGTGTTCATGTGTTTTGTTCTTTGAACTACTGGGTAAGAACTAAAACTTATAGGTGGTGACATGCTGAGACTGACTTTCTGTAAATTTACTCTGTCCAGAGAAGAGGACGTGGGCAGCCATATTCATGACATTTCATGGAGATAAACCACAGGGGAATTCAATGGACATGCTGCCTGTGACACTGCACTTTCTATACTGGGTTATAGACTTTCCTTGGAACACACAGTGCCTCACATTTTAATGGTTGTATTACAACTACAATACTTTACTTTTGTGATTGTTTTCATGTTAAGCACTCATAAATTAAAATTAATAATTTATCATTGGAAATATCTAAAGAATAAACATGGGTGCGACACTCCCATGGTGCTGCTCTGTAACAAAATAAAGTGTGTTAGTCTCTTTCGTATGAAATGGATAGGAAATGACCTACACGTAATTAAACATGGAGCAGTTTTGATTTGTATATGGCTATAAAGCCAGGAATATAATTAACAAAACAAAGAATCATAAGAATTACAAAAAATTCCTGAATTATTTTTGTATGCCCTGCCAAGAATACATGCATGACAAATTAATGCAATCTGTCTGGATTTTCCCTTCTCAGACAAGGTGAGATTAAACAGTTACTTACAGCAAGGTAAGGCAGAGTAGAAACACAACTGCAGTGATATGGAAAAGGTAGGAAAGGTAAATTACAAGGACATAGGATGAGTGGTGACCAGGATATAGTAGGAAGCAAAATAAAAGAATATATATTTGCGTAGTGAGTTGATGAAAATGTTCTGGAAGAGGACACTGGTGAAGGTTTCACAATATGGAGAATGCACTAAATCGTACCAAACTCATCAACTGAAAAAAGAATAAACCCTTAAATTTCATTTACAATAATTCTGTCACTTACATCCCAGAATAGAGTAATAATAAATAGAATGATATGTAAATCTGGAAGAGAGGGGAATGGCAGGTGTGGGTCAAGAGCTGCCTGAAGGTAGAGGTAAAGAGATGACTCCTGCTGTTGAGCCACCAGGAGATCCAGCTCTGCAGCTGGTGAAAAAAGAAAAACATGTGCCTGCTCTTGCTGTGAGGCCACAGTTGGTGAGGGAGCTGTAGGTGGAGCTGGCACGAGCACTGCGGGTGCAAATTCAGCATGCACTGGAATTGCCTCTGCAGTTGCAGGGGAAGGAAACATCACTGACTTTCCAGGGACTTCTCAGGGCCAAACCTTCCCACTGCCTGTCAGAGGCAGCTGTGTGCATGAATACAGCCCAATGAAAGCCTCCCAGACTGCATCCCCACACTGACTCCTGAGGGGATCATGTTCCTGTGTCTCCCATCATCTGGGCACATTGCTGAGTTCCCTAGCACATTCCTCCTCTCAGAGCCACAACCCACATTCCAGGGCTCCTTACCCTGTGACTTAAGCACCAGGGACTTAGGAGGCTCAAGCTGGTCCATGAGAAGCTTGGCCTGGGACGCCACCTTGGAGTTCAGCTCCAGTGAGGAGTCAAGGACAGGAGATGCGGACCTGGAGCAAACAGGGAGGTAACAAAGCAAGAGGTCTGGCCTCTCTTGTAACACTACCTATAGAGGTTACCTTAGGGAGAGGCACATGGGCCTCTAGCCCAGCAAGTTCAGTGTCTACTCCCACCCTCTCCCAACTACAGTGTGGCAGTGTGGGCCTTGATATCCCTGAGAGGCTGACAGAATGCTCCGTTGGAGGCAGTCCTTGCTTATGGGTATGACACCACTCCCTTCTTAAGGGAAACATGACAGTTTCTCCCTGCCCTTCCCCACTGCAGGTCAGCTCAACAAAGGCAAAGACTGATATCTGCCATGTCTTTGCACTCAAAGGCTCAGGGCGGGTGCTCCATGAATATCTGAGAAGTGAGGAGTCATCAATGTCTATCCCGACTTTCTGCAGTATCTAGGTCAGGCAAAGATCTGCTGCCCAGTTTTCTTGGTCTCTGTAGAACTCCTTCTTACTTGGTCTGTAACCACTTCTAAGGTTGGCCTTGGACACAGAAAGACTTCCTTGATGTGAACAATACCTGTTTTGCTGCCAATTCTGACGCTGTGGCCTTCAAAGAACATGAAAACTCAAAAGGGCAGTGGTTGCACCTGTTCTGCTTACAAGATCATGGACAATACTTAGAAAAGTGTCTTCACACAGGGTGTCTTCATGTGTATTTTGGCTTGATGACACCCACCCACTTTCCAGTGATACCTGCGGGCCATGGACACTTTGTCATTCCTAAGAATTCCTGCCCTGAGCATACCTTGAAATCCCTAGAATGACTCTCTAATCTCCTTTCCAAAGAACAGAACAGTTTTCCCCATGTGTGTGTGTCAGTGAGGTGGGTGGAAGGTCATCACTGGGAATCACGACAGCCTCCTTAGCAGGTCTTCATGGGGCCAAGGCCACAGCTAATCCCTTGCCATGGAGTCCCCATTACATCCTCAGTGACCCTGCACTCTGGATCCATTCAGCACCCCACAGTTCAGTGTTGTAAACCGAGACTGAGGTGCTTTCACATGGCCAGGACTTGAATACACAGGGGGCCAAGTCTCATGGGGATGCTCAGGTGAGAATTTAACTTCCCTGTATCTGAACTAGTCATGGACTCATTGTCTCTGAGTGGCTGGTGGTTGAGTCTAGGGTTATGTGTTCTGCGCTTCCTCTTGTCTCTGGGCACCTCTGGGCACCTCTGTGTGCCAATGAGTCTTGGCCTGAGCTGCTGACAGCTGGTTGTTTCCAGTTGAGCTTCCTGAAGCATCTGGACCAAGTGAACTATCCTCTCCATATGTTCCCACGTGGTTCCCTGACACGGGGTCCTGATGCTGGGGCCACTAGCCCTGGGAAAGCAGCATAGCATGTTTCTTGTTCACTCTTTCAAGCCAGCCATCTATGAAGGCCAACTATCACCAGACCACAGTGCATGGTGACCAGAGTATTCAGAGTTCTGTTTGGACATACCACCAAGGAAGTGAGGTCATATGCTGGGGTCCACAGTTGAAGCTCCTCCTCTGATGCCTCCTTTGTTTTTATTGTGAGCTAATCTATGTCCTCCTTAGAAACAGCAAGTTAAAAAACTAGCAAAATGTGTGTGTTATTAGACTTTTCCCTCCAAAAGAACCTTTCTCGTGAGGATGAGGTGCACAGTTTCTTCATTTAGAGATTTCTCAAATTTTATTTTGACGGTCTTTTCTGGACTTACGTTAGTTTCATTTCATTATCACTAAGGAGCATGGAGATGTTCCCATAATTCCCATAATAATTTTACTTGAAGGATATGAAATGTTTCATGTTATAACGCCCATGTGTCCAGGAAAGGAGGATTCATAGCAAGTTTCACTCACGTTTACTTCAACCACACCCTGTAGTGCTCCATACTCTGACCTACTTTGAGGAGGGAAAGCAGGTGGTGAGGGCAAGGGGAGGCTTTGCAAGGCCGTGGACATCATAACCCTGTGCTGATGAGGACCCATGGGCATCCGTCCTAGGGAATTTGTCTCCACATACTGCAGCTTATTGGTAGTGGAGCCAACACACTCTCATGGGGCTGAACCCGCCAACTGCAACTTGTTCATGCATCTGTTACCCATCTACTGATTCCATTTGTTCTGTTTCCAGGTTGGCCCTTGAAAGCCAGCTGCCACAGCCATTCTTATAAACGGTCTTGAGTGGACATAGACTTTTATTTCAAAGAAAAAGTACTTGGATGTGAAATTGCCAGATGATATGTCTTGTGTATGATTAGCTTATAAACTATTAAGGTACACTTGCAAGCATTTTTTAAAATCACAGTTAGGTGGTTGTTTTCTTTTTGGTACTGAGGATTGAACTTATGACCTCAGGTTTGCCAAGTGGGCACTTATACTACTGAACTAAATCTCCAACCCTGTTTTCTTATTTTGTTTTGCTTTGTTTTGTTGTGTTTTTATGCTATAATATGTTATGTTTTGTTATGTTACACTATGTTTTGTGTTGGTGAGGATTTTGAGTCTCCTTCACTACATTTTCAGTGGTTTCTGATTTCATTTTGTATAATTCACCTGATAAACTATGACATACCGCATAATCCTGGGTAATTTAATTTGGGAAAATATGTAAAAAGTAAGTGAGAGCCAGGTTTGGTAGTAACCATCTCTAATGCGAGAAGTTACAAGGCTGAGGCAGCAAGATTGCTGTGAGTTGAGGTCAGCCTGGGCTACAATGTGAGTTTAATGAAAGCCTAAACTTCATAGCAAAATCCTGTCTCAAAAATAAATACATAAATCAAAATAAAAGATACGTTTAAAAGGTTTAAAAAGACACAAACCATCTATAAATCAACAAATTAAAGCTTGGTGAATTTTTCTTACATATGTACTTTAGTCAGCACACTGAGCATTAGGTTTACCATGAGGTAGACATTGATCTACTGCCAAGAAGTGGAACTGTTTCAATTTTTTTGACCTTTTAACTGAGATGAATGTAGATATGTTACTGAATATACACTCTTAGGATTAGGAGAGCATAGTATAAAGAGAATTTGATGGTTCTTTTTATTTTAGTACTAACTTTATATATGGAAGTAGGATTTGAGCAAAGGCTTACTGTTTTTTGGAAAGACTTTCTTGTCTTATTTTAATGTAACTCAAGTACACATTAATAAGGACCACATAAAAGATGGTATTTTTAAGTCTGTAAAAGAATAAAATACAGAAGAACAATGAGAGAATAACATTGGCTACTGTATTGTGCACAATGATTTCTTAATGATCTATATTTTCATACATTTGTAAAATTTGTTAATCTTTTTACAAATTTTAAGGCATGATCTCACTAAGATTGTGAGATTCCCAGGTGAGGCTTAAACCTTTCCTTATTCAATCTCGCTCCCTCTCCCAAAGTGCTAGGATTGCAAATGTACATTATCTTGAGTTGGTAATCAGCAGTAATTTTGTGCATTCATAGAATGAAATATTTGGCTTTGATCTTTAGACACTTTGCAGAAAGAGTGGATCTAGTTAAGCTATATATCAACCTCCTAAATGGCAGTTTTTTCAAAGTAAGTAAGATTGAAAATCCCATTAACACTATTTGCAGATTCTCTGTTTTGTAACTGTGGTCATCATGTGCTTCAGAATATCACTACAAATGCCTTCAGCACTGGGACTGAGATTTGATGTCCTTGAAGCAATTTCTGTTTATTTCTTTATCCCTCATGGATTTTGATGATTTTTTTGAAGTCAAACCACATGAAAAGTGTGAAACCTAATGCCACTTGGGGCACACTGCCCTCCAGAAAGCCAGGGCAGTGTAAAATACTGTTTTTTCTACTGTTGGACTTCCCAAGTTTTTTTGTTTTGCATTCAGTTTCTATGGATTGAATACTGAGATTTGCCCTTAGCTCCATGGCCTTCCACGTTTACAATTCTTTTTATTTTCATCCAGGTTTTGGATAAGTGGCTGCATTGCTGAGGCTGTCCTTAAATTTGTGATGTTTCTGCCTCAGCCTTCCAGACTGCTGGCATTACAAGCACACCACCAGACCTGGTTTCATCATAGTGTTGTTAAATCTCATTGGCTGAGCATGGAATGTTGAAAATGCCTGCAATGCCTGCACTCAGGAGGCTGAGGCAGCAGGATTCCTGGGAGTTCCAGACAAGTCTGCAACACACTCTGAGTTCAGCTTAGGCCATAGGAAAAACTTGACCAAAAACTGAAAAAGAAAAAGAAAGAAAACTAAAGGAAAGGGAAATGAAGGGAAGCAGAGGGGGAGGGGGAGGGGAGGGAAGGGAAGGAAAAAGGAAGAACAAAACAAAATTCCTGGTGACTGTATGAGTTTTTCTCTACTGGGCTGGCCTTTTTAATCTGTGGCTCCCGTTCTTGCAGTATAGGAGCCGTTTGACTGTTGTCACTTTATTATATACCAGAAAACTATGTTTTTTGTTGCCTCTAACTTTATTGTTTTTTCCATGGCTATAGGATGACTCTTTGTCCTTCCCTGTGCATTATCATTTTGTTTTTTCTATCAGTGCCAAAATGGAACTTATATTTTGACAGGAATGGCATTTTAAACACCTGGTTGTTCTGGGTAGCATGTACATTATAACAACATGAATTCTTCCCATCCATCATCACAATCTGTCTTTACTTCTCTTAGTGCAACTTCACTCATTGCTTCAATTTCTACAATTTTCCAAGAACAGGTGAGTTTGGTTTAAATTTTACATGAGTATTAATTCTTTTGGATGAATTATGAAATGAATTGTGCTCCTTGTATTTGAGGCTGCAGTTTGTTTGAAGCACATAGATATGAATTGATTATGACATATGGATATTGTACATGGAAACTGACGTTATTTGTCCATTTGTTCTAAAAGTTTTTCAGTGAAGTTTTAAGTTTCTTATATGAAATGTTGTGTCCTCAGGAAACAGAAACATCTCTTATTCTTCCTTTCTGACTTGGTAAACTTTTGGGTTCTTATTGTTGACTAAATTCTAGGAGTAAGACTTGAAGTTGTGTGTTGAAAAGAGTCCAAAACTTGGTCTTGTTCCTGACCTGAGAAGCAAATTTTGCAGCTTGTCAGTCTCTGAGCATGATGTCAGTGCTGGGCTTGTCATGTCTGCGCTTTGCTGTGCTGAGATTCATTCCTCCTGCACATGGTGTGTGAATGGTTCTTATCATGAACGTATGGTGAACTTTTGCATTTCTCGAAGTGATTTTTCCAAATCTCTTGAGGGGTTAGCTGTGCCTCATGCTGTGAATGTGGCAAGTGACACTGAATGATTTGTGCAAGTGGAACCATTCTAGCACCACTGAGGGTGAACCCAGTGTTCATTGTGGTATTTAAAATTTTCATGTGCTGGTGAATTTAGCTTATGAGCATTTAGTTGAATATTTTTGTGTATGTTCATTAAGAATATCAGCCATTAGAGCATTACCAATTTTTAATGCATTATGGTCTGGCTTCATTATCAGGGTGACTTTGTCATCTAAAAGGAATTGGTGGTGGTTCCCTTCCCTTGAAAGATGTGAAAAATGATTAGCATTTATTCTTTTTCAAAATTTTATTTTGAAGATAGTAAAATACAACAGAGCAAACACAACAAAGAAAATCAAGACAATGCAGTGAAATTGGTACAGAACTTCACAGCAGGGCCCATGATAACAGTAATAGATACCATAGTATATCTCATTATCTTCACAATTGGTCTCCATTCAATTAGTTATAGTGAAATCCAAACAAACACAGAACATTTTAACACCGGTCAAAAGATAATACTGAATAGAGCAAACAATTAATCAGAACACAGCAAAAAATTAAAGACATTTGTTTACAAACACAAGATAGAAAAAAATCCCCCATAGTTTCTATATTGCACACAGTCATCTTCCCACGAGATGCTCAGAATTCTGCCTCTCCTTGCTAACCAAGGGTGGGTAAGTGAGATATATGGCTCACAATCATGCACCTGTAGGCTCATGGGAGATGTTGACTGGTTCTCCTCCTGGCTTGCACCAGGGGTGCTGGCCAGGGAGGCAGGAGAATTGTTTTCTTGTTCAGCTGCCTAAGTCCCAACATGGCCAGATCCAGTATTTATGCTCTAATATACACTTCATACAAATCATCAGGGCATTTATCATATCCTGGAATTTGTTGTTATTATTAAGCAGTTATGATTGTTGACTCATTGCCTGTGTTTGTTAATGCTATGTCAAATGGTGTGTTTTCTTCTAAGGGTGTGGGTCAGGGACAACATAGGAGATCATGCACTGATTAAGAATCATGTCACATTTTACTTAGGTATGTAGCAATTTACTTTTGTATCTTCAAACTACCCCTACAGCATATATTTTTGTGAGTAATCTGTTAAGTTATTTAATTTTTAAAAGCACACTGTTGCAGGGTGCAGTTACTCCTGGAGTACACTGGGGCAGGCTAGGTCTAGGTCTCTTATTTCAGGCTTTGTACCATTACCTGCCTACAGTTTCCTCACCTTCTGACCTGCTGCCTAAAAACAAATGTCTTGCCCCACAGCTGTGGTGAATTCACATGTGGCAGTTGAGATCTCACCTGAGTGGAAGACATTCAGTCAAGGTAGGCTCTGAAACATGCTGATAGTCTTGTAAAGAGCTCTCCTTAGTGAGCTATGGGGCCTCAGGACTGCAGGGAGGAGCTTGGACAGCAGGGCCACAACAGCCCTTTCTTATCCAGCATGCAGTGTATGCTTTTTGCTGAGAAGCTGACTGATGGATCAAGAGTCCTGGACCTGAGACTTTCTTGCCCATGGTACACTAGTAGATGCCGTGGTGTCCTCCACATCTGCATGGTCCATCTTCCTCCTACTTTGAATTTCCACAGAGATCTGAGGAGCCTTAGGCTTCCCCTTCCAGGCTCCAACTCTATGGTGAGTTTTAGTGTGAATTTTATGATCATGAAATTCAATTTATATACATTTAACCTGGAAATTCCACTTCTACGGCCTCATTATAAAAATGAAATTGATAGACACCCATGAACACTTCTTATTCAGTTATGAGTATGGATAGTTAGAATCCATGAATGTACCACATCACAGCTGCTGAGTCAATTATACAATTATAGTCACAGAAAATGCTGAAAGAAGGGCATGTGCTAAGCCATGTCCTGGATCCTACCTGACATGATAGAAGAGATCATAGCCTGGCCCTCTCTCCACCCAGGAATGAAGAGACCCAGGGCTGAATAGCAGGAGAGGACAGAAGAGAGGAGCTCCTGGAGAGCAGAGCACTGAACCTGGGGGGAAGCCGTTTTGGTGTTTTTTCCATTTTTCCATTCCATTGCATTATTTTTAGTGTTCTATTCAATATTCCTTTTATTCAAATCAGTTAATATTTAATAGTGGCTAATTTCTTGAATAGGTAAGTGGAAATGGATGATTTAATTTCATTTTACATACTGAAAGTTATGTACAGTACAGACACTTTAAATTTCACTGTAAATATAAAATAAGGAGGCTTGGTATTCAGCAAGCCAACACATCACTCATGACTAACTTCTAAAAATCCCAACACATAAAGCCATGAGGATCCTGCTGTGGTGGGTGTCCCTGCCCTTCCTACCATAAAAGCCACCATGCTGACCTGTGCCTGCTACTGCCATAGGACAACAACAGATTTGCTTCATGTCTATTTTTCCAGCAAGCAAGTCCTGAATCTCCTGCTTTCAGGCAGCACAAGGACTGTGCAGCTTGCACAGGAGCCTAGCACTGCCTGCCTTACACCCTTTTCCCCCACCTCATCCATGCTGCAGCCCTGCAGGCAAGGAAAGGCAGAGCAGCCATGATGCAGCAAAAACTCTGATTCCTCAGCCCCAGAGGTCTCAGTTCCTGGGTCCTGATCTCAGCCTCCACAAGGATTCAGGTGCTATCCTGAATTCATCTGGCAGAGTGGGCAGTGCACCCACTCTGCACCTCTGGGGATGAAGACCACGAAGACCACTGTCTTCAGTGACCCTTCTACTCTGCAAGTTTTGTGCCTATCTTTGAGACTGAGGCAGTGGCATTGGAACAAATCACAATATTGTCATTACATTTCTTTTTATTGTTATTTTTTTCTGGCTTCTTTGTTTATTTAAGCAGATATTTAGAAGTGCATTTTGTCAAAAACATTTCCTTGTCTTTTCACTCCCAGTTAACAGAAGTTTTTACCGATTTCTACTGTAGTTCAAACCCTATGTGCTCAAGTGGATTCTGAGAATCCACTCTCCAGCTTGGTAGAATGAGGGAAGCAAAGCAGAAACTGAAGTTGGGGACACTGCTGTGCCTTCCAGCATTTTGTACAGTAATCCCTGACTCATGCCTTTTTACGCATAACATATGGGCTTCAATACCAACTGAATCTGCCACTGACAAATGAGTTTCCTACATTTACTTCAAACAACCTCATTTCCCCTCAAGTTGCTAAGCACATGGACTAAGGATTCTTACACCCAAACTTCAAAAATAATTTCCAGTAAACAAGAGACTGCTACCCATCCTGAAATCATGATGGGATATTATGTAAAGACATAGTCTGATCCACACCCACGCAATCATGAGCTGAGAGGGGTGGAGATGGCTTGTGCAGATAGAAACACCTTGAAATTGTCAACCATCAGCAGCATCAAGCAGGGAGCACAGCATTGAACCCTCACATTTGGGTGATGAAATCATCGGGTGGGTTTTGCCTTGGGTTTACTGAGGTGGCTCAGTAAATTTAGATTGCTGTAGTGCAGTGCCAAAGGGAAGTCATGTCCACGTAGCATTTATTTGGAGTTATTCTTTTGCAATTTTGAAACCTTCATTCATGAGATTTCACACCTCTGCCATTGCAGAATCACTCACAGGCATTATTTCCATGATGTATAAAGGGTCAGTTTACTTACACAACATACAGAATTCTGTTCTCAGCCTTGTTTTTCTCAGACTTGTTCATTTTCAAACATTTCTTCAAAAGGAAGCTA
Source organism: Cavia porcellus (assembly GCF_034190915.1). NCBI lineage: Eukaryota > Metazoa > Chordata > Mammalia > Rodentia > Caviidae > Cavia > Cavia porcellus. The sequence goes on from NW_026947515.1 coordinate 11,069,593, forward strand.
AATGATTTAGTTTGAGCAAACTTCAATTGTGTTGCAGTGCTCCTGTGTGATTGATGTCCTTGCTGACAGACCTGAAAAGGAAGTGAGGTGGACCTGCTGGGGGTTCAGCTCCAGAGGGATACTCTACTCAGGGTGTCAGTCAGAGCTGCCCCTCACCTGACTGGCCACTCTGGCATCCAAATGCCCTTGCTCGGTGTTGTCCCTGGTGTTGGGTAGAACTGGTTTGCAGTGTAGACTCCCAGTGCACTGGTTAACACATGAAAAACCTTGCTATGCTATGAGTTTTTCATGCCTAGACCTGCACCTCAATGGCCCTGCCCAGAGTTCCCTCCAACAATCATGCATGGCCTTCTCCAAACAGCTCTCCTGTGCATGCCCTACGTGAAGGCTAGGGAGGGTCCCAGTTCCTTCCTGCTTCAAACAGTACTATGAATCAAACTCTTGAAAAGAAATCTTGAAAATTTGTGTAGCATTCTGTGTTGGAGAAACCTCTCTTCTTAGTCATGTGAGGTCTAAGGATGGCTCTGTATATAGCTGTGATGGGAGCTATGGGACAGGACTCTGCTCTGTCCCCAATGTTCTCTTCAGTGCTGCTCAGATCCTGCCTTAAAAATGTGTCATTGGATGGCGACACAGCACTTCTCAGTGATTTGTGCCTGGGTGAATCTACTTTTGGAGGCTGAATGTTTTCTGCACCTGTTGGCCACAAGTGGTGATTTCCTTTTGAATTACAAGACTTTCTCACTTCTCTCACATGGACTGGTGAGACCTCTTTTACTCTGATAATTCAAACCCCGGGAAGGTGAAACACTTTCATCACCAATCACAGCACTAAACATTGAACCAATCACAGATGCTAGGTTTAGCTGCCTCTGTGACTTCATGAGGCTTTGGTGGAGACACCCAGATACAAACCATAACACCATCGAAAGTAAATCCTCTGAAGATGCCCATGCTTTGGACTAGAAGATAATTCCTTGCCTTAGTCCAGGGTTTATCTTATTTTATTTTATTAATTCATTTTTAAGACTCTCACTGTGTAGTTCAGGATGGCCTTCAATTCACTATGTAAATTAGGTTGACCTTGAGCTTGCAATAATCCTCCTGCCTCAGCTTCCTAAGTGCCAGGATTACACGCATGTACCATAACACCCAGCTATTGATTATTAAGCAGTATTTATTGATTTACTTGAGACTACTCAATTTAGTTATCTTTGTTCTACTTAAGTATACAAAAATGCTAATAAATATAATAAAATTCCAGCCAAATGTAAACAACTTAGCAACTTAGCAAGGCTCTGTCTGGGAATAAATTATGATAAAAGGACCAAGGCACTGGATTCAATCTTCAGCACAGCAAAAAATAAATAAATCTATAAATAAACAAAACTTTGTATAAAATAATCTATAAATAAACAAAACTGCTTAGAAATAAATCTATAAATAAAATTGCTTGTTAGTAAATCTATAAGTAAGTAAACTTTTGTGGATAGCTGAAATGAGAAGTGATTTAAAAGCAATTTTATTTCATTATAATTGACATACAATGAACTTACAGGTTTAAATACAAAATTGGATGAATCTTGACATGGGCCAGGGATATAGCTCAGTGGCAAAGTGCTCCCTGGCAAGCAGAGGGTCCTGAATTTTGTTCATGGTGTCAAAAATAAACAAAACTAAAACTAAAAACAAACAAAAATCCTCTAGGAGTCTTGTCATACATGAGCCCCTTGAAAATCGTCATCAAAGCGGTGATGTATACGTCACCTTCACATTTTCCTTAATACTTCTTATAATTGCTTCCTTCCATTCTAAGCAATGTGTCTGCTTTTTGTCTCTGGGAAACACTTTGTATTTTCTAGAGGTGACAGGTCTGTAACCACACAGGATGCAGAAGGTTTTTGTTTTTGTTTTGGAGAGAGCTGCTAGGGTTTATTCAATCCTCATAACCATGTTAGGTTTCCCAAGTGCTGCTCCTTGTCAGTGGCTGAGCCATCACATCCCACGGTGTGGATGAACCACAGATCCTCATGTGTCCATCAGCTGAGGCCCTGTGTGGTGTTTCCAGTTTTGATCTCAAAAATAAAGTTGCTGTAGTCATTCTTGTGTTTGTATAGCTGTAGCACTGATTTACAAGGGGAAGATACTCAGTGTGAAGTTGAATATTTCAGGTCTTGCATGTTTAACTTAGAAATTGTTTAACTGTCTTTCAAGTAGTTTTTCAAAGCAGAGTAAAGATTTTTGGCTCTTCCTGTGAGTATTTTTAAACCCTGTTCTTTTTAAAACTCTTGTTCATTTATTTTTCAGTCTTTTTCAATTCATTTTATAAAATGTACCTAAGGAAAGTTTATTTCTGTTACAAAAAATTCAGCATTTTTTTACTTTGGATAGAATTTTAAAGGTGAAAAAAACCCAAAATACAATATATATATATATATATATATATATATATATATGCATATATATATGCATTTACATATGTGCATATATATATATATGCACATATGTAAATCACCTATAATTTTAACATCGCCAAACTTCTGCTATGTTATGATTGACTTCATTGTCAACTTGATTGGCTTGAGAGCTGTCCAAGGGATTAGTATAGTGTACTTCTGGGCTCATCTGTAGGGGTCATGGAGGAAAAACGCTAAGTACTCCATCTGGTACCTGGCTTCTTTCTCCCTGGTGCTGTCCCTCTATTCTGCTTCCTGACCACCATGGACTGCTTAAGCAGTATACAAGAATGTAAATATGAGATAACAAACTGTAAGAATTATACAACAAAAACAGTGGTTCTCTGCTCTGTTCCACACTGACTACCACTGTTGCTATTGTCTTGAACATGTACATTCTCTGACCTTGGGACCTCACCCCAGAAAATCTTTCTTGAGTTCCCAAAGCAGGCCAACAAGTGTTCACACAGTGCCCATGAACAGTCCATGTAACCTTCAGCCAATTGTTCTGCATCTCCAAGGTGTACATGGCCCTTTTGTGTTCTCCCCATGACTCTGCAAATGGCCTTTCTAATCTTACTTTGTAAATCCTTTATGTGTGACACATACACAGGTACACACACACACACACACACACACACACACACACACAAATTAAAGCTGACTCTCTAGTGAACCCTGACACAAACTGCTTCTAGCTACCTGTGCAACCTCCCATGAACAACTTCATGCCTCACTCATGTGAAAAATCCAAAGCAGAACTGTAGCAGTGCTGTGCCAAGTATGGGTTAGTTAATGGAGGTGTTGGTATGAGGCCCACTGGGTTAAAATTCTGTCCACACGTTTGTCATTGGAAAAGGTATTAAATGTTGGTGTCTCGGCTCACACAGCTATGAAAATGAAAATAATTCATAACCCCTACTCTTGTAAGAATTAACATATGTCAAGCACCTCAGAGAAGCCCTGGCCTTACACCTGTGTTACATATGTTTGTTAGTGTGTTATATTAGCATGTAAACATATTTTTAAGTTATGAAGACATCATACTATTGATACCGAAAGCACTCATTTCTCTGTAATAAAAGAAGGGCAACAGTGCAAATAACAATGGCATCTGAGCACTTGCTATATGGTAAGAACCATGGGAAGAGCTCTGCAGGGTTTTCATTGGATCTTCACAGCAGTGCCAAGAGATGAGTATTGTTTCATCACAGTTTGTTTTTTTTAATAGAAAAAAACCACATAATATTTCAAAGCAAAATAATACAAGAATAAGAACAGTGGAAATTGAGGCTCCCAGAAGACAGGCAGTGTACCTAAGGTGTCAGGCCCGGGAAGATTTGAGTCCAGACTTCTATAAATTCCAAGCCTCAGACTCAGTCCACTCTGCTTCTTCTCACAGCAAGCCTGGGGCTCAGTCTCCCAGAAGCTCAACCTGCAGCCACACCCAGCATCATAGAAACCCTAACCCCCACTGCCACGCCCACCGCCTCATTCTTGCCTCCTGGAGGGCTCTGCACCTCCTGGGTCCCAGCTTCTGGACCAGCCACTCACATCGCTTGGCCCCACCCCCTGGCCGCCAGCGAAGATTACACTCCACCTGGACCAACCTGGAAGGCCCGCGCCCAGGGATGGTCCCTAGCCACTGGCCTCTGCATCCCACTCAGTCCCACCCCGCCCCCGGCCTCGCTTCACAGGGGATGCACGGAGTGGCCATTTTGCCACTAGCGACCCCTTCTGGAGACCTGAGCACTCTTCCTTCCTTCCTCCATCTAGGCTGTGGCTGGGCTGGGACTGGGGTCTGGGCCAGGTAGGTGGGCGGCAGGCAGTGTTGAGTGGCAGCGCGGCCCGGTGGCCTCGACTTTAGCAGCACAAGTGTTCTGGTCAGGGGTCCAGGGAGATGGCGGGTGCGGCCCTGGGGCGACCTAGCCTCAGGTCTTCAGGGCCCTCCTTTCCTCCCTCCTCTCTGTCGGGGTCCCCTTGGCCAGGCCTGGCATGTGGCCCGAGATCCTTGCTCCCCTCCCCCAGGTGCTGTTGGAAGCCCAGCCCTGGTGTGGGACCTGTGGGCAGGGCAGCTGGGGGTCTCACATGGCCTCTGCTCTCAGTGAGCTTGAGCTGAGCCGCAGACATTTACCCCAATAGGACGATTTTATTCCACTTGGAGCTCCTCCCTGCAGAGACTGAGAGAGGACCTAGATGTTAAACTAAGACAGTTGTTATTCTACATGCATATGCTTTGTCTCCAGTCCATTCCATTGATAAGGGCTTTCTGCTTGTTTTCATATTGGTGCCTCTTGGGTGTTTAAGCTTTGTGAGGAGTCTGGATGTGGCATGGGGCTTTGAGGGATGAGGAAGTGTGATCAGCAGTTTAAAAATTTAAATCCACAAAAAAAAATAATTCACCCACATTGTTGAACCTGATGCAGAATACCCATCTTGTCCGTATTCGGCTGTCTCTAACCATACTCCCCAGTTCTGCTCATATCATTTATGTATTTGCATAGTGTTGAATATTTATATTATATGCATAGGTAGAGTTTTACTTAGTTATCCTGTTACTGACCATGTACACAAGTCTAGTTCCTCTTAGAAAAACTGCATTGAGCATATATCTTTTTTTCTTGGGATAAATTCCAGACATTGAAAATAGTAAATCAAAGTTCTGTGTTCTTTCCCTGGTACTTGATATGAATTGCTCCGTAGACAAGGCATGTTAACAATAGACACCTTGCAAAATTTAGGTATTTGCCCAATTATCTGGAGAAATTTGGAGTTCAGCAAGGTGTTGAGTCATTTTCTGTACCAGATGAGAGGCCACACAACCTACTGTTGGATTTTATTTTTAACTGATGTACCATGTTCATCCTTTTGTATTGATTCTGTTTTATTTCATTTGGTTTTATCCTCTTTACAATTAAAAAAAACACACTTTCTGGCAAGGCATGGTGGTGCATGCCTGTAATCCCAGCACACAGGAGGGTTAGACACAAGGATCACAGGGAGTTGAAGGCTAGCCTGAAATATTGGTTGAGTCAAGGTCAGCCTGCAGTACATAGCAATACCTTGTCTCAAAGGAAAATAAAACAAGCAACCAATTTTTACTCTTTTTAATTTTAATGTAGCACAGGTAGATATTAATAAAGAATGAAAACACTTTTATCAATGGATTAATTTTTTTTGTAACAGAATAGTGGTTAATACACTGTGTTCAATGATCCCAGGGATTCCTGTATGAGCTATATGCCCATGCACTTTAAAAATTTGTTGGTTTCTTTTTTTTTTAATTTTGAGATAGTATGTAAATAATTTACTCAGCTCTCCAAGTTGGGTTTAAACGTGTGGTCCCCCTTCCTTCCCCTCCCAGACTGCTGGGAGTACAGGTATAGGATATCCTCCTTTAGTAATTAACAATAATTATGAATGTTTGTGAGGTAACATGTGCTTTTGATCTATGGCTCCTTTGTAGAAAAAATCAATCTAGTTAATGTGTCTACCATGTGTCTACCACCTTACTAACCTACAAATACTTTCACAGTGACTGCAACTGCAAATCCCATTGTTTACCAGATTTGAAAGCTATCCTTATTAACTGTGGTCACCATGCAGTTTAGTAATCATTGAAAATTTCTTCTCCATTGTTAATGAGACTTTGTATTCTTGGATGAAAATCCTCCTTTCCCCATCCTTCATGGAACTGATCATTCTTTAAAATCAAAGTGCCCAAGAAAGATGTGGAGACTCAAAGCTGCTTGGGGCACACTGCTCTCCAGAACGACCAGGTGATGGTGTTCTGCAGCCCTTCAGCTTGCTCCCATTTTTTTTTCCTTAACTCAATTCTGGGAATTGAATGCAGGGCCTTGCGCTGAACTACAGTAAATTCTGTTTTTAAATTTCTTTTTTATTTTGAATCAGGCTTTGCATAAGAAAGTACACTGCTGAGACCCCATTCTTGGGCATACATACTTACATGTCTGTCTGTGGACACACATTGATGTAAGAGACATTTCATTTTCAAAACCATGATCCTCCATGCACACATCCTTCTCTCATCAGTGTATTACTTCGTGATCAGATTCCTTTTCCTCTTTCCTTGTGGTCCCAGAGAGACTGAGCTCAGCATCCCTGCAGCTTTCCCTGGTTCTCATGACCCACTCTGATGCCTTGAACTCTCTATGTGGAGTGTAGCAAGGCTTCCAGTGTCCTCCTGCTTCAAACACTGCTGTGAACCACAGTCTTAAACAGAAAGCTTGAAAAGTTATGCGGATCTCTGTGTGGGATAAATCTCTGTTCTGAGCACTGCAAGGTCCGGGGACACCTGTGTAGAGCTGTGATGGGAGCTACTGGACAGGGCTCTTCTCTGCACACCATGTTCTCCCCAGTGATGTTCAGCACTTGCCTTAAAACCCGCCATCAGATGGGGACCCAGCACATGTCAGGGATGTGTGCCTGCAGGAATCAGCTTTGGGACACTCGGCGTTTTCTACATTTGTTTACATGTTGTGATTCTCTTTTGAATTACAAGAAGTATTCATCTCTCACAGATGGACTCATGACACCTCTTTGTCACCTCTAATACAAATTAATTATCTGTCTGCTGCTTGTAAGTAAAGATTTCTTATTGTGGATTCTACATTATTCTTGTTTCTGTTTTTCAAATGTAAGGAATCAGATCTTTCTCTTTCCCCTGTATCACTGAAATCATGGGAAAGCTTTTCCAACACGGAAAGATGAGTAAATAATCAATACATTTTACCTGTACACTTTGGTCTACCTGGGATTTTGTCTTCTATCAAAGAGCAAAGCAGCCAGTCTCTTCTAGGAATATTTGGCCAACATAATCTGATGCATGAATATTAAAGACCCACAGTACTAAATTAGAGGGTGAAAAATCAGAGTGGGTGGGGAGTAGCAAGAGAGAACAAGGATATGGAAGGGTCCCAAAGTGAGCAGAGTGCTGGAACTCAATGGATGTGGAAATTGTACAAATTAGTGATGGGATGACGTGCTACTGAATTGAATATGTTGAAATGCATGATATCTTAACTTTTAATTAAAATTACCTTACAATTTGATGTTGAGAATAATTATAGACATAGGAATAAAAATCAAAACTGAAAGAAATACAAGGGGAGGGGTTTCAAGGGGATGGGAAGGTAAAAGCAGGTTCTTTGCAGGACTTGGCCCTAAGTAGAGTTCAAGACACCTGTCATGGTGCAGTAAAAGTGCCAGTTATGGAATTCCTTAAGACAGGGTGCCTGACCTTAGTTTTCACTTTGATCCCAGAGCTGGTGAAGTCACTGGAGGTGCAGATGACCAAAGCTCTGCAATTGGGACTTGGGGTTAGTCAGGTACCAGCCCTGCATCAGCAGAAGAAGAACAATCACCATCTGTCCTTGCTCCTTGCAGGCCCCAGAACTTCTCAGCAAAGTTTCTCATTCATGTTGGATCAAATCCACCCCAGCAAAGTTTCTCATTCATCTTCAATCAACTCATTTCTGCATGCCTCAGGGTTGCATGAGGTTCCAAGGCTGGCAGTCTTTCTCCTTTTCAAATGTTCCATGCACTACCCAGAGGCCCACAGGCCAAAGTCAAAACCTTCTGAAGGCAGTGCTTAGTTTTAGTGAGCTCAGGTTGGTCCAATTCAGCTGAGACATCTTGTGGAATTTGACACCAGCCTCCTGCTCTAGTAGCAGAGAGCCCAGCCCAGTCTTCTCACTGCCTTGAATGGGACAGTGCTGGCCCAGGAAGCCTTCCCCTGCTGATAGCAGTCTCTAAAAGTGCTGTGACCACCTGTCCTCCACTCTTTAGGAAAGCATGAAATCCATCTTCCTTTCCCACCACGTGGTGTTGTCTCTGTGAGAAAGAGAATGGTGTCTGCAGTGTTAATCTATTTGTGCTTACTCTACAGGGTTGGTGCACTGTAAATATCTGTGAAGTGAGTGGTCAGAGGGAGTGTGTTCTGCCTGCCATTCCTTCATCTTCAATTCATACAGTGATGCATCATTCCATCATGTGTGCCATCTGGGGACACCTCTTCCCCTATTATGCGTTCACATATACAGAGGCCAGGAAGTTAGGCACATTCACGGTAATGTGGGTAGTACCTGATCTGTTCTTTAGAGGGACTTGTGTCCTGGATAACATGGAATCACCAGAGAACACTGGCTACATTTGCTCTGGTCATTGCATCATGGTCACAGCCTAGTAAATTGGGGGTTAAAGGCACTCACCATCTCCTTTTATGATGTCTCTGTGAACCCATATCCTGCGGTATCCCCCCAGAGACTCCTGCTGTGGATACCGTGGAAGAACATGGAATGACTCTCCAGTGTTCTTCAAAATGAAGAGAACAGCTTCACGCAAGTGACAGATCTATGGTAGCAGGCAAGGCTTCCCCAAGGCTAAGAAAAACCAGCAGTGCTGACAGGGTCACAGCTCTGAGGGGAAAGCTCTGGGTTTAGAACCAAATCCTCCTTCTGACTTCCTAAGTAAACCTAGACAAGACACCAAGCCTCAAGTCTTTCACAGAGTGTCCCCATGCACTATAGAGGTCATCCTGGCACCTATTTCCGGGGACATTATCACCAGTCTGAGATGACAATTGTAATGCCTGTTGGCTAGTGTCTTGTGTACATAGTGTACAGAATTAGACGTTAAATCCAGGAATGTGTGCGATGAATTTGGAATACAGTGCTGCCTGGTGGTAGAAATGACACTGACCTATTGGACATATTCCCTGGTGGCATCGTGATGGGGCAATTCTTCAATTCAATCATCTTTATGTTCCCTAAGCATCACAATTTCTTCTATGTACTGGTGCTATGGCTCGAGTCAGGACCTCAAACAGGCTATGCAAGCACTATGGATGGAGTTGCACCCACAAATCTTGTGTCACTGCTTCTACATTCACACCTGTGTGAAATAGCATTCCCAGGACCTGACTCCTACTCAATAGCTGACAGATGACCTTCTGATGCCAAAAGCTGAGTGGCCCATTCCCTACATTATGGGCCTCACTTGGTGAATTATTTTTATTATTATTATTATTTTTAGTGTTGTTATTTTGCATTAGCATTGCTGAAATTGAGCCCAGAGCCTCATGCATGGTAAACAAGTACTCTACACTGAGGTCTCCCCAGCTCCTGACTCACTCTTATATAACTGAATATGGTAGACATCATGTGATGCGAATACTAAGGTTCAAGCATTAAAATAATTGTGACACATCTTCTGTTCTTTCCCACTTATGTTCTCTCTTACATTCTAGTATTTATTTTTCTCTCTCTCTGCATCTCTGCGTGTGGGGAAGCCAATGCTATCTCTGAAGCTTGCAAGAGGAGAGGCTGATGAGCTTTGAGTGAGAAAAGGGAAAACAGTCCAACAGGCATCAGGCTTTTGCCTTGGGTCCTGCCTGTAAGCAAGGGACAGACCCTGAGAGCAAATTATGCCCTAGTGCCATCTCACCTAAGCCTGTCTTCACAGAGATATGATGGTAACAGACCCAGCAAAACTCCTGGATTCCTGATACACAGCAACTCTGAGAGAACAGAGTTTATCTCTTATATGAACTGACCTGTCTTCTATCACATGTGTCTTGTCACATTTTCAAAATGTATGTAATGACTGGACAGAATTTGACCTCTCTGCCTTCTTTCAGCAATCATAATCATTAAAGATTATGTACTGTGCGAATACTGTACAGTGTTTTCCTATGGATTTTCTTTAGTAGGTTCTCACTTCATGGTTTTCTGTGGTTTGTTTATTCATTCAAATGTTATTGGATATTCACATTGCAGTTTTCAGTTGTTGGAAACAAAGTTCATGTGAATATCTTTTAAAATCCTCTTCATGACATAGAGAAGATTGTATGCACAGAATCCTAATATAGTCAGATGAGTTAATCTGAAATTAACTGTCAAAATGATATCTGAAATGAATGTACCACAAACAAGAGAGAAGAAATTTCCTTTGTGCACTTCCTCACCAATACCAGTGTGTTTTGCCCAAAAAAGAAAGTCTGCATTTGTGCTCTTCAAAACATAAACAGGGTTTCTCTTGTGGAATGAATATTTGCTTACCTGATAATTGACAATAATAGGAGGCATGTAGAAACTGGGAAGCATTCATGTGACTGCCAAGGACATGTTGAAGGTCTTAGAAGTGATAGAATTGTGAATCCCATGGAGGACTTGGAATTACAGCTGGCTCCTGTTGAAGTCACACCACATGACCCAGGGAGTACTGACTTCTCCTGAAATTAAGGCCCAATGACTAGGATCGTCCCTGTGAGAGTTCCTTGGTATTGCATGACAGGCCTACTACTTGACAGAAGATGGAGGTGAAGGAGCCCATAGTCCAAGGAGAGGGACTCAGGGGACTTTTTCTCTCTCTGCATAATACATGTGTACAATCCAGACAGCTTTGGAATATGGCAGCAGCTGAAAGAGTTAAAGCAAAATGTGAGTGAAACAGTCCCACCATGGGTGTAATACCTATTGGAAAATGACAAAAAGAAAAGGCAAAATGCAATCTTAAACATCTATTCCATCAGGAGCAAGGCCAACCTACATTGAAATAGAGGACTTTAAAAGTCATAAATCAGAAATCGCAAAAGATAGCAAATGAAGTAAAGAAAGAAATCTATAATGCTATAGAGGAAATCGAATTAGAAATAATGTCTCATATAAAGAAATAACAACTATAGTAAACTAGTTGCTCAACATAGCTAGAGAAGAAATAGATAAAACAAAAATACAGGAGCATGGAAAATTGAAACTATGAATGAGCAATGTAGAAAACAAGCAGAATCTATGAAACATATGCAAAGAGATAGTCAAGCAACAAAAAATATCTTGAAAGCTGGCAAAACCATTTAAATGAAGCAGAGGATACAATTTCATAATTTTAGGACATTATTGCAGTTAGTGATCATGAATGTGTAGAACATATAAAAATAACAAAGCATCATGAAATGACAATCTAGCAGCTTCAACATGATGCCAAGAGAAGCAATGTAAGACTAATAGACATCAGTGAAAATGCCGGAGTCAATGCAAATGACATAACTAAGATATTCACATAAATAATAACAGAAAAATTTCCAAACATGAGGAAAATTCTGATATACAAATAAGAGACACACAAAGTGCCAAACAGTAACAACAAACATAAGTCTATGCTCAAATATATAATAATTAAGATCCAAGACATACAGCATAAAAACAGAATACTAAAACTGTTAGAGAAAAGACACAACTCACCTGTCCAGGAAAGACTATGATTACTATTAAGGCAAACATTTCAGCACAAACCTTCAGGTAAAGATGAGCTTGGAGTGAAAAATTTCAAGCCCTAAAAGAAAACAACTTTCAACCTAGACTGATGTACCTAGAAAAAGTGTCTTTCAAATTTAATGGTGAAACAAGAAACTTCGATGACAAAGAACAACTGAAGAAATTCATGTCCACCAAATCAACCCTAGAAGGATTACTGAAAGAGATGCTAGATAGAGATAAAAATGAGCACAATCTCCAGAACAACAGAAAGAAATGACCAGGCTCGGCAAGAAATTGAACAAGGGAGAAAAGCAGGAAATCAGCGACAGGAATACAACATGGCAAAGTCAAGTTAGTACATATCAGTGATATCTATAAAAGTAAATGGGCACAACTCACCTATAAAAAGAAACAGGTTGACAGAGTGGATCAAGAAACAGAACCCCACAATATGCTGTATAGAAGAAACATATTTTACTCAAAAAAACTTCATAGATTATAAGACAAAAGATGGAAAATATTTTTCCATGAAACAGGAACCCAGAAAAAGGCAGGATAGCTATTTGCAGAAAATGTGAACTTTAAACCTAAAATGTTTAAAGGAGATAAAGAAGGCCACTACATATGTGTAAGTTAGAAACTACAAGAGAAAGAGTTACATATATATATATATATATGCATCAAATACAGGAGCACCCAGCTATATAAGACAAATACTAATGGACATGAAAAACCAAACACAAGTATATAATTGCAATAGGAGACCTTAACACCTCACTGTTAGAGATAGATCAACGAGACAGAAAGTCAGCAAACAAATAACATCACTGAATAATACCTGTGAGCAAATGGACTTGATGGATGTTTACAGAGTGCTCCACCCAACCACATCATAATTTATATTAGAATATACATTCTTCTTAGCTGCACATGGGACCTTCTCTGAAATAAATCTTATATTAACCCATACAGCATGCTTAACTAAATGCAAAAGGAACAAAATTATCCCATGCATAAAATCAGACCATATCTCAATAAAATTGGAAATCAATGACAAAAAAGTGCAAAGCATTCATATACACGGAAATTAAATAACAATTTTCTGAATAACCAGTGATTTACAGATGAAATTAAAGGGAAAACAAAACAATACTTACAATACAATGAAAACACAGATACAACATACTGTGTGGAACCTATGGAACGCAATAAAAGCAGTCTTCTGAGTGAAATATATAGCAACAAATAGTCACATGAAGAAAACGGAATGAACAGAAATAAGTAACCTAATCCTACATCTCAAGTTTCTACAAAATGAGCAATTCAAACCCAACATTGATAGAAGAGAGGAAATTGTAAAAATTAGAGCAGAAATTAATGCAATTGAAATTAAAAAATGTTACAAAGAAGGAATCATCTGGGGTTTTTTGGAGAGAATAAACAAAATTGACAACCCCCTGGCCAGCCTTATCAAGAAAAAGAAAGAATAAACTGAAATCCACCTAATAATGACTGAGGAGAGGGAAATGACTACAGATTCCATGGAAATTCAAAAGATCATGAATATCTACTCAGAAAATTTCTATTCACTTAAGGTGGAAAACACAGAGGAAATGGACAGATTTCTAACAACATGAACTAACAAAGCTCAATGAAGAAGATAAAACAATTTTGAATAACCCAGCATCAGCTACTGAAATTGAAAAAGATTTAAAAATTTACCAACCACCAAAAGCCCAGGTTCTGATGGATTCATGGCTGAATTCCATACAAAGTTTAGAGAAGACCTAACTCCAATACTCCTTAAACTCTTCAATGAATTGAAACAGAAGCAATCCTCCCTAACTTCATTCTTGGATGCAAGTATCCCTCTGATACCAAAAATCAGAAAAAGACCCAACTAATAAGGAAAACTATAGGCCAATCTCACTAATGAACATTTATGCAGAGATTCTCAATAAAATATTGGCATATAGAATGCAGCAAATCATCAAGAAGATTATACACCATGACCAAGTTGAAATACAGGAATGGTTCAAAATATGCAAACCAATAAATGAAATACTCCACATCAACAGAGCCAAAAATAAAAATCACATGATCATCTCAAAAGAGGCAGAAAACACTGTTGATAAAGTCCAAAACCTGTGCATGATGAAAAGCCTATGGAAAGCTGGAATAGATGGTATCTACCTTAATTTCATAAAGTCCATTGATGACAAATCTACAGCCAACGTTATACTAAATAGACAAAATTTGAGAGCCTTCACACTAAAATCAGGAAGAAGACAAAGATGTCCAATATCAAAACTCCTATTCAATATAGTTCTGCAAGTATTATTCAGAGCAATTAGACAAGAGCGTAAAATAAAAGGAATAAAAATAAGAAGTTAAATTATCATTCCTGCAGATGACATGATACTATACATAAAAGACCCCAAAAACTCCATTAAAAGACTACTAAATGTAATGAACAAATTCAGCAGCATAGCTGGACACAAAGTGAACACTCAAAAAATCAATAGCATTCCTGTAAACAAATGCCATGAGAGACAAATTATGGAAATATTGCCTTTCATAATAGCACCTAAAATAATGAAATACTTAGTAATCAACCTAGCCAAGAATATAAAAGGGTTATGTGCTGAAAATTATACTACACTAAAATAAGAGATTGAGGAGGACATTATAAAATGGAAGGATATTCCTTCATTGTGGTTAGGAACAACCAACACTGTGAAAATGGCAATCCTCCCAAAACTGTTACACAAATTCAATTCAATCCCAATCAAAATACCATTAACATACCTTGCAGATCTAGAGAAAATATTCCTACAATTCATCTGGAAACAGAAGAAACCTAGAATAGCAAAGGCGATTTTGGGTAACAAAGGCAAGACAGGAGTCATCTCAATTTCTGACTTAAAACTATATTACAGAGCCACAGTAATAAAAATCAACATAGTGCTGGCAGAGACCTGAGGATCAATGGAATAAATTAGAAGATGCAAACACTACCACAGAGACACTCAGCCACCTTACATTTGACAAACGAGCTAAATATGTTCCCTAGAAAAAAGATAGGCTCCATAATAATGGTGTTGGAAAAATTGGCTTTCCACATGCCAAACACTGAAACTACACTCATGTTTATCACCATATACTAAACTAAAGTCCAAATGGGTCAAGGATCTAAATATTAAAAAAGAAACACTAAATCAACTGTAGAACAAGGTAGGTAGAAATCTTGGGGACATTGGGGTTGGCAGAGAATTTGTGAATAAAATGCAAACCACATAGGAAATACTGCAAAGAATCAACAACTGGGATCTCATATTATTAAAACATTTTGGCACTTCAAAAGAAATCAACAACAAAGTGAAAAGAAAACTCACAAAATGGGAAAGAATTTTAGCAAACAGCCACTCAGACAAAGGACTTATATCCAGAACATATAAAGAACTGAAAAACATCAAGTCTCCAGGATTCGAAGACCATCTCCACAAATGGGCATCAAAAATAAACACACAGTTCTCAGACGAAGATATACAATTGGCAAATAAATATATGAAAAAATGTTCACCATTAATAATCATTTGAGAAATACACATTAAGACAGCAATGAGATTTCCTCTCACTCCTGAAAGAGTGGCTGCCATCAAGAAATCAACTGATAACAAATGTTGGTGAGGCTGCGGGTAAAAAGGAACATCAAGAATTACCCCTGTGTTCCTGTGGTAAAGCCCACTTGGTCATGGTGTATAATCTTCTTGATGATTTGGTGGGAGTGCAGACTGGTGCAACCACTGTGGAAATCAGTATTGAGATTCCTCAAAAAACTAGGATTTTGAAGTTCCATTCAATCCAGTTATTCATTTCCTGGATATTTTCACAGAAAATCTGAAAATGTCATGTCACTGTGATATATTTGCACCCATGTTCATAGCAGCACAATATGTGATAGCTAAATCTTGAAAACAACCAAAATGGTTATCAGCTGCAGAGTGGATGAAATATGTATTTTTATAGAATGGAATACTACTCAGATATAGAAAAGGATGGTCTTGAGTTCTTTATAGATAAATGGAGGCAACTTGAGAATATCCTCATTAGTGAAATAAACAACACTCACAGTAGTAAATATCAAATTGTGTCTATGGTGTAAAACGTACTAAAAATGACAAAGTAATATGATCCAAAATATATAATATATATTGTAAAGGAGAAAGGAAAGTGCTCTAAAGGATGTAACAATATGTATAGTGTGTAAGATAGATGTCCATATTACTAAATTTCTGTTAATCATTGATAAGAAGGGTTTGCACTGTAAATATTTGAGTGTTTAGCCAGTTTTTACCCTTTGGTTTTGTTACTTTAACAATATTTTTAAGATGACAGGATGTAATGTATCAACTAGCGATTTGATGATGTTAATTATTTGAGATCTGTATGCTACTTTTTATTGTTTCTTTTAATTTTATTTCTTTTCTTTAAATAAAAAATTTTTTAAAGAAATGGATGTGGAGTTCTTTGCCATCCAGGCCTTGCAGCAAGACCTGCATATGCAGTGGAGAGAATCCTTGGGATCCACTTCAGTTTGGGTGGCCATAAACTGCACTGTGGTGGGATTAGTGGTATTATGCTTTACATTTCCTGTGGTTTTGGTCATTGTGTGCATGAGTCCACCATATGGGTCACTTACAATAAGCATATTTCCCCTGATCTTTGAGGTGGTGGAATGTGGGAAACCCCTTCATGTCGTTTCAACCCAAAGGCTTTAAGGACCTGTATGGACCTGACACACTGAATAGCATATGCACAGCATGGACACAAGTATATAAGCATGACTTTGCATAGACAGCCATGGATGTGCTAAGGCTTGTGACAGAATGCAAGAATGTAATGCCTAATGATGAGTGATACATACAGGCTGGATAATAAAGATTCTTGCTTATTGCTGTTGCTAATGTTGGTTCCATGTGGTTTTTTTCTCCTTTTACCCACTAAAATATCCATTCACCACCCTATCTCTGAGAAAATCTCATACCACAGACACAGGGAAATTTAATACCATACAAAACTAAAGCCTCTGTCCCCTGTTCAAAGGCACATATAACATCCTAAAGCCCAAATCTCTGTTGGGGTACAGCTTTAGAAAACTGATCAAGTTTCATGACTGCACCTTGAAGATCACTTCCTAAGCCCTGTGATGAACAACTGGCTCACTTCCATCCCTCCTCTATGCACAGAGCATTAAAGTTCTAAAACATTCTGACCTTGACCTGGAATGCAGCTACCCAAGCAACATATGGGCAGCCTTCAAGCAGACTGGTCAGACAATGGACTCAGATGAGTCAGTCCCTAGGCTGAAGGCCAAGAACAGTGTTATCTGTTGACCCCACTGTCACACTGTGGAGCTACTTACCAGGATGTCTTAGCTTCCCTTGATTCCTGAACCCGTGGGGACTCACTTTTCCTGTGGTTCATAGTGTGTTAAAACCAGGCACAGCATTAATGTGTGGTAGGGAGAACCCCTGCTGAAATCACAACCCCTACTGAAATCAGCTCCTCATGTACTCTGCAAGGCACCTGTTCTTATCATGTCACATATAAAAGTGTGTTGATAAATGTATGTTGAATGCCCTGCTAGTCATCTCCACCCAGCCTGCTTGGCAGCAGCTTAGCCTTCGAACCTCCATTGGGCAGAGTGGAGGAAAGTAGAGGAAGACAAGGGGCTTTCTCTGCCAAGACAGAAAATATAGAAGGACAAGGGGCACTTCCAGCTGTCAGTGTTACACCCACTTCTGAGCCTATATCCTGAGGCCAGAGAGAAGACAGCTATTTTGATCACTCTGCTAGAAATCAGGAGTCTGAGCAGAGCTACAAAGGCTGGACTTGGGAGCCCAACTGAGGGCTCCTCCAGAAGATTTGTCTGCATTTTGTTTTCACTTTCTGTTCCATGACTTGGTCATCACCAGCTGTTGGCAGTGTGGGTTCACTTGTCTTCCCAATTGATCTGCTTCTGGGGATCTTGGGTAGTCAGCACACAGTGAGATCTCTGTGTCTCTGTTAGGTTTTGCACAGAGCAAAGTATAAAAGTGCAGTTCCCATGATAGTAAGGTTGGCCCCAAAGTTGCATTAGTGAGGTCTTAGTTTGAGGACAGCTGATGCTTCGATCTTCAGGTTTGCATGTGCATGAGGGACTCAGTGCTGACTAGGTAGAGTGTGTTCCTCTGGCGTGAGTTTTTTCATCAGTTGTGCTTTTATTCCCACATATCAGAACTGGATTTTCTTGCTGTGTGTTTTGCTTATAAATTATCATACTTTTTATTAGTACCCATTTACAGCGTGTACTAATTATGTTTCTGATAGGTCCATGGCACATGTGATGCATAGAATGGAAATTATGCCCTACCTTGTGCACCACAGTGCGGCCCATCAACTTGTGACTGTTCTCAATGTTGCGGGCATTGAAAACCTAGCTCAGGACCAAGACATCACCAGCACAAAGCACTGCTTTGTCTCGATTGTCCTTTCTTTATGATCAATGCAGTGGCTATAATGTAATATTCGGAAGCTTAGTCCAGCCCTAACCCTAACTCTAACCTGAACCCTATATCTAACTAACAATAAAAAGCCATTACCACCATTCTCTGGGCAAAGAAAACTTGATGGCATTGATGTGGGAAATGTAACATAAGTTAATTATGAGGATGTAAGATCACTGGTGGCCGGGGTGGAGCAGGAGGGGAAAGTAAAAAAAAAGCATTGTGTAAAAATTTGAAGAACATTCTCGAATTGGACAGTGGGGATATCTGCACAACATTGAGAATACACTGAATATCATCAAGCTGATTACTTTAAACTTCATTAAAATGTTAAATTTTATTTATTTTGTTCTGTCACTAAAAAAATCTCTGAGAAATAAGATTAGTGATGAATACAATGATAAATAAAACAGGAAGAGAGGGGAATGGCAGGTGTGGGTCAAGAGCTGCCCACAGGTAGAACTCAAGAGATGACTCCTGCTGTGGAGCACCCAGGAGGTCCAGCTCTGCAGCTGATGGACAAGGGAATCCAGGTGCTGGCTCTTGCTGTGGGGCCAAAGCTGGTTAGGGAGCTGCAGGTGGAGCTGACACAAGGTCAGGAGGTGAAACTTTTGCATGGACTGAAACTGGCCCTGTAATTTCAGGAAGAGAAAATATCACCAACTGTCCATGGATTTCTTGGGGCAAACCATTCCCACTGCCTGTCAGAGGCAGCTGTGTGCACCAGCTCTGCCCCAGCAAAGCGGCCCAGACTACATCCCCACACTGACTGCTGAGGATTTCATGCTCCTGGTTCACACAGCATCTGGGCACTTTGCTGAGTTCCAAGGCACATCCCCTCCCCACAAGCCCACAAACTCTGGAGCTCAGGCCTGGGAGGTTCAGGATGCTCTAGCTGTTCCTGAAGAAGCTTACCCTGGGGATATACATGGAAGTACAGTTCCAATGAAGAGTCAAGCACAGAAGATGTGGACCTGGGGCAGAAGGGAGCCAGGTGAGTGAGAAACCTGATATACCTGGGCAACTCATCTGTGGGGTGGGTGTAGGCCTTCTGCCCAGTCTGTACAGCATCCAGCCACAGCCTCTCCCACCCACAGTGGGGCACTTTGGGCCCAAGAAGCCCTTAGTGTCTGAAAGAAGTGTCTGTGAGAGGCAGAACTTGCATAGTTGTATCACACTTGTACTTTCTGACACATTGTCTCCCTGCCCCTCCGCAGTGCAGTCAGCTTGGTGAAGGCAGTGACTGGTATCTGCCATGTCTTTGCACTCAATGGATCAGGGCTGCTGCTCCATAAATATCTGAGAAATGAAAGGTCAGTCGGTATCGGTCTTGCCTCTCTGCAGTCTCTAGCTTAGGCAGTGATCCATTGCTGTACCCACTTATGCATGGTCTGTACCCACACTGAGGGAGACCTGGGGTCCAGAAAAATGGCTTTTAGGTGAGCATATCTGTTCTGCTGCAAATGGTGACTCTGTGGCCTCCAAAGAACATTGTAACTCAAAAGGGCAGGAGTTGCATCTGCTCTGCTTACAAGGTCATGGCCAATACCCAGAAATGTGTCTGCACGCAGTGTGTCTTCATGTGTATTTGTAGCATGATGATACCTATTTGCTCTTCCATGATATGTGACAGTCATGGATTCTTTGCTGTCCTCAGGGTTTCCTGCATTGGACAAACCCTGAGGCCCACATAATGACTCTGCAATCTCCTTTCCAAAGAATAGAACAGCTTCCCCCAAGTGTTGGTCAGTAAAGAGAATGGAATATCATTCATGGGAATCAGCACAGCCTCTACTGTATGTCTTCATGGGGCCAAGGCCACAGCTAACCACTTTGCATGGAGCCCCCATTTCATCTCGTGATCCTGAGTTCTCAATTCACTCAGCGCCTCATCATTCAGCATTGTAAACTGGGATTGAGTGATCAACTTGCACATGACCAGGACCTGAATCTACAGGTGGCCAAGTCTCACTGGGATGCTAAGTTAAGAAGTCACCTTCTCAGCTTTGGTGCCTGTGGGGTTGAGATGTCAGCCATGGAGCAAGCCAGAGAGGAATGGCCAGAGCTGGGGTAGCTGTCCAGGAAGGCTAAGTCCAGAGTCACCTTCAGGCTGTGAGGTCCATCTGCCTGCACCTGGCTTGCTGTACAGACCTCTGCCAGGCTCTCTGCTGGCTGACTTCCAATCTGTGATGAGACAGTGGGGAGAAATGGAATGGTGTTGTGCACATGACTTCTCAGAAGGGTTGGAGCTTAAACAAAGCCCACATGCCAAGTGGCCCACAGAAGCATGTGGTACAGGGCTCACTAAGGAATACTACCATGCTCACATCACTTCAATAGATGAGAGGCATAATAGAAATCTATGCATTAACAAAACCTATGAGTCTTAAAACAGCCTCCAATTTTAGAGATAAGAAAATGGAGGGTCATTCTGGATTTCCAGATCCATTAATGTGGCCCCACATAATGTTCCCCAGTTTCCTGATAGAATGTCCACAGGAAGGAATTAAGTTACCCTTCCATAGCCATGGAAGGTGAGCAGCTGTGTTCACTGCTCTTTTCTTGTGCTCATTTAGCCCTGAGGCTCCTATGAAAGGAACTGTGGTGCCTGAAAAATTCCTGTAAGGCAAATGCCTGAGAAATGGACAGAGTGGACTGACATTTGAGGTGAGCACATCTGTGGTGAGTTGATGATGTGTAATAGCTGGAGATAGGGTGGAGAGGCAGCCAACTAATGGTCCATGGACACCAGGCCTAGGGCTGAATATGAGATACAGTGACAGAATTCAATCATGCCAACAAATGAAGTGACTTTGTGTTTGTGTCCCATTTCCCCTTCCCCCACCAATGTGTGTACAATGACCTTGCCTGTGACAAGGTAGAAGCTGAGTAGAGAGCATGTGGTATTTGAGCACTTGGAGTCTAGTTTCCTTGAGAGAAGGACCACAGGCACAGTGTTTGACAAGTCCTGGATTGATGTGCTTAAACGGTTAATGTGACCCTAAATTCCACTTAGTACTCTATGGACCTCTATACAGTCCCTTCTGCTGACACACCCTGAACCAGAGCAGATACCTATTGTTATTGTGGTTACCATGTCTAGAGCAGGCACATGACAAACAGGGCCCAGGGGCAGCTTCAAGCCCATGTCCTGTGTACAGCTCTGTTGGGGCAGAGCCCAGAAGCCTGGAGAAAGTCTGAGGCTCTGAGAAATCACAGGATTCACTCTGTTAAACAACGTAAACTTATGTTCCTCAAAGACAAAAATTACTGTCCCAGAATTCTATCCAGAAGGACAGGAGATGACTCGTGGCTGTGGATAAACATGACCACTGCTCTTCTCCTCCTGACAGCCCTGTCCTAGATGGGAATGTGAATGTGACAGTGGCCCAGGCTCAGTTTCCCTGTCCCTGCCCAGTAGCATCTGCCCTCAGTGCCTGTCCTCAGACCCCCTCACATTGATGACCTAGGGAGGGAAGTGATTATGCAGACTTACATTCTTGGCCAGGCCTAAATAGCCTTGTCCTGGAGTCTGTGTCTCTAAGTAGCTGGTGGTAGAGACTAGGGACATCTGGCCTAGGCTCTCTCTTCTGTCTGAGTGCCTGGGGACTGGGCCTGGTGAATCTTGTCCTGTGCTGCCTTTGATGGTTGGGCAGCTTGTGATGAGCATCCTGAAGTATCTTGGCTGAAAGAACCATCTTCGCACTTGTTCCCAGGTAGTTTTCCCATGGCATGTCCTGAGGCTGGGATTTTGAGGCGTGGGAAAGCAGCATAACATATTGACTGATAACTCTATCTAACCAAGTGCCTGTGAAGGCCAACTGTCACTAGACCAAGGTGCTTGGTGACCAGAACCTTCAGAGTTCTGTTTAGATCTGTTGCCAAGCAAATGAGGTCACTTGTTAGGGTCCATAGCTGGGCTGCCCCCTCTAATGCCCAATTTATTTTTATTGTGGAATAAATCTGTTCTCCTTAGAAACAGCAGGTGAAAAACTGGAAAACTGAGTGTGGTTTTACACTTTGCTACACTTTGAAAATTTAAATGCAGCAAACATGTAGATGCTTCAGATGTGGCAGGCACAGTGCCAAGCACACAATTCCATCCAAAGGGTCCATTGTCTCTGATGATGAGGTGTTAGCAGTGTCTTCACTTAGAGATCTGTAACATTTTCAGGTGACTTGCTTTCTTGGGCATATGTTAGTTTCATTTCAATTCCATTAGGGAGCATGGAGATGTTCCCAGAATGCCCATAATATTTTTCCTTGACGGATGTGAATGTTTCGTGTTAAAACCCTGACATGTCGAGGGAGGAGGATTCCTAGCAAGTCTTCCTCTCACTTGCTTATGAATGATTACTTATTAGTCTTTGGATGTTTACCTCAGCTACACACTGTAGTGTTCCGTATACTGAAAGCCTGTGGGGGGGGGGAGCAGTAGGTGGTGAGAGCAAGGGAAGGCTTTGCAAGGCCATGAACATCATTGCCCCATGTGGATGAAGGACACATGCACGTCAATCCTGGGGAACTTGTCTCCTAGCCAGTGCTATCACTTCCTGTCCTCCTGTCCCAAACATACCATGAGCTTTGTGTCCCTGCTGGGTAGTTTGCCTTTACTAGAGGTGATGGTGCTGAGCCTGTTCAGTGGCAATGCTCTTTGGTTGGTCTCCTTCAAGCAGTGTTTCTGTGTTGGGCTCCCTCTGTGCTGTCACCACCTGCTATTGTGATGCTGAAACAACCAACTGTGACTTGTTCATGCATGTGTCGCCTATGTGCTGATGGTGGTTTTTTCTCTTTATGGCTTGGCTATTGAAAGTGGGGTGCCACAGACATTTTTATACATGTTCTTGTGTGTATATAGAGTTTTATTTCAAAGAAATGTGCTTGAATGTGAAATTACTGGATCATATTTCCATTGTGTGGCTGCCTTAGAAATTCTTAAAGTATCTTTGGAAGCAGTTGATTAAAGCAGAGTTAGTTGGTTTTTGTTTTGTTTTGTTTTATTATGCTATACTATGCCATGTTATGTTCCACTTGTTATGTGTTGGTTAGGAGTTTGAAACTCCTTCAGCAAGTTTCCAGTGCTTTCTGATTTGATTTTGAATAATCAACCTGAGAAAATATTAGAATATAATTTAGTTTTGTTTTGGAGAAAATTTAAAAAGGAAAACCCAGTCAGGGATGTTCGAGCACACCTGTCATTCCAGTACTCAGAAGGTTGAGGCAGGGGGATTGTAGTGAGTTTGAGGTCATCCTAGGCTACAAGATAAGATGAAGACCAGCCTGAACTACATAGCAAAACTCTTTCTAAAAACAGAATAAAGAAATAAAGAATGAATGAAAGACAAAAGAAATAATATAAAAATGAAAAGTCCAGTCACCTGTCAATTCAGAAATCAAATTTTGTGAGGTTCTCTTGAATATGTACTTTAGTCAACACAACTAGCATAAGATTTAGCATCATGTATGCATTGATGCTCTGCCTGGTGTTTGCATTGTTTTAATATTTTAAGTTTTCACTGAAATGACTGGAGTTATGCTACTGAATATGCCCTCTTAGTATATGAGTAGCTCAGTATGAAGAGAATTTGATCATTCCTATTTTCTCTGTCCTAAATTTATGTTTCAAACCAGAATTTGATCAAGGGATTACTATCTTTTTTGAAATAGTAGTAAGAATCATAAAAGATATGCTTTTTGAGTGTACAAAATTGTAAAAATAATTACAGATTAATAGCAGTTAATGTACCTTGCACTGGGATTTCTGAAAGATTGATATTTTCATAGATTTGAAAAATTATTTACAAATTTTAACACATGGTCTCACTAATTTTCTAAGTTTCCCAGGCTAGGCTTAAATGGCTCCTCATTCTTCCTCACCCTCCCAGAGTGCTGGGATTACAGGTGTACATTATCCTGCATTGGCAATTGATAGCAATGTTGTGTATTCATGGACTAAAATGTTCAGCTTTGGTCTTTAGACACTTTGCAGGAAGAGTCCATCTAGTTAAACTATCTGTTCCCTTCCTAGCCTGAAGTTTCTTTCACAGAGAGTAAGACTGAAAACCCGATTAACACTTTTGTAGATTCTGTGCTTTTTAATTGTGGTCAGCACGTGCTTCAGAGCATCACTCCAAATGCCTTCTGCACTGGGAATGAGGCTTGGCGTCCTTGAAGCACATTTTCTTTTTCTTTGATCACTCATGGAATTTGATAATTATTTGAATTCAGACCCCAGAAAAGTGTGAAAGTTAAAGCTACTTGGGGCATACTGCCCTCCCGAAGGCCGGGCCAGTGTAAAACATTATTTTTCCTTTAGTCCTACTTTCCAAGAGTTTGTTTTGGTTGTTTGGTTTTTGGATGTTGATTTTTATTTCTATTTTTTGTTCAGTTTCTAGGGATTTGAATACAGAGGTTTGCACTTGGTTCCTTTACCTTCTCCCTTTAAAACTTTTCTTACTTTAAGCCAGGATCTGAGTAAGTGGCTGAATAGCTGAGGCTCTCCTTAAATTTGTGATGTTTCCATGTCAGCATTTCAGACTGCTAGGCTGATGAGTACAGCAGACCTGGTTTCATCAAAGCGATGTAAGAAACTCATTGGCTGAGCAAGGAATGGTGAAAATGCCTGCAATGCCTGCACTCAGCCCACTGAGGCAGCAGGATTCCTGGGAGTTCCAGACAAGCCTGCAACACACTCTGAATTCAGCCCAGGCCTTAACCACACAGGGAGATCCTGAACAGAAAAACAAATGAAAAAATATAGGAAAGGAAAGAAGAAACAAAACAAAACTCCTGGTGACTGAATGACTTGGTTTGTCTCTGTGCCAGATGCTTTAATCTGCAGCCCTGTTCTTGCATTATAAGACCCTTTTGAGTGTTGTCACTTTATAATAGACCAGAAAACCATGTACTTTGGTATCTCTACCTATAATGTTCTTTACACGGCTGTAGGAAGACTCCTTGGACTTTCTTGTGAATTTTCATATTGTTTTTCTTTTCTAGGAAAATAGCATTGATATTTTGACAGCAATGGCATTGAAACACCTGGTTGCTCTGTGTAGCATGTACATTATAACAACATTAATCCTTCCCTCGCTCATCACTGTCTGTCATTTCTCCTGTTAGTGCTGCTTCACTCATTTTATCAATTTCTACAATTTTCAAAGAGTTTGATTAAATTTTATCTAAGCATTACCCAGTTTTGATGAATCATGAAATGAAATATATTCCTTGTAATTGGGACAGCCGTTTGTTTGAAGTGCATAGAAATGAATTGATTAGGACATGTGGATCTTGTACCCTGAAAATTAAAGAATTGGTGAGTTTGTTCTAAATGGTTTTCACTGGAGTTTTAAGTTTCTTATATGAAAAGATGCAGCCTCAGGAAATAGGGACAAACGTCAACAATTCCTTTCTGTTTTGTAAGTATTTGATTTCTTATTCTTGTCTGAATTCTATGTCTAGGACTTCGAGTACTGTGTTGAAAAGAGTTGCAAGCTTTGTCTCTTTCCTGACCTGAGAAGAAAAGCTTGCAGCTTGTTAGCCTCTGAGAACCATGTCAGGGATGGGCTCAGCATTTTCTGTACTTGTTGCCATCTGTGTTGATTGCCTTTGAGTGACAAGAATTTGTCAATTCTCTCACAAAGTGGACTCTTGAGAAATCTTTCACACCTGTAATAACAATCATCTATCTGACTATTGGTTGTATGGAAAGGTTTCCTGCTGTGGCCTGTACATTAGTCTTTTTTCTGTTTTTCAAAAGCAATGTATCAGAACTTTCAGTCTCACTTCTGTCACTGAAATCAATGGAAAGCTTTTCCAACATGAAAAGATAAGTATATACAAAATGGTCTTTACATTTTCCCTCTAGACTTTGTCTATCTGGTATTTTCTCTTCTATCAAAGAGCAATAATAGCCAGTCTCTTCCAGTAATGTTTGGCCAAACAGAAACTGATGCACTGATATGAAAGATTCAGAGTGGCAAATAACATCAAGCGAAATGTTAGAAGCACATGGGGACTAGCAGGAGAGTACAGGCCTATGGATGGGTCCAAAACTGAGCAGAAAGCTGAAACTTGACAGATGTGAAGATTGTACAAATTGGCGATGTGCTTATGGGCTACTGAATTGAATGTGTTGAAACTAATGAAATCTTAACTGTTAATTTAAATTAACTTAGAATGTAATGTTGAGAAGAATTACAGACATAAGAGTAGAAATGAAATCTGAAAGAAGTACAAGGGGTACAAGGGGAGGGAAGGGAAAGGCAAGTACTTTGCAGGACTTGGCCCCATGCAGAGCTAAGGACATCTACCGTGGAGCCAGCAAAAACCCCAGCTCTGAAATTCATGAAGACCTGGTACTAAACTGGGCATAGCTTTCACAATGATCCCAGAGCTGGTGAAGTCACTGGAGGTGGAGCTGGCCCAAGCTCAGCAAATAGGACTTGAACTCAATAAGATACTAGCCCTGTCTCAGAGGAGGGAGAAAAATCACCAACTGTCCTTGATCCTTGCAGGCGCCAAAGCCTCCCAGGGCCTCTCAGAGACAACTCTGTGCACAAATCCACCCCAGGCAAGCTTCATGTTCTGCCTCACCCCACTCACTTGTGCATGCCTCCGTTGCAGAAGAACTCAAGTTTGAGAGTCTTTCTCCATGTAAAGTGACACATGCCCTCCCCAGAGAATGATAGAACGAGGCCAAACCTTTCTCACTAGTTCATAGTTCTCAGCTTCAGTGAGCTCAGGTTGTTCCAAAAGACCCAGGTTAGTTTGGACTGGGTGTCCCAACTTGGCAAGCAGCACCTGCCAGGAGTCAGTAAAGGAAGCACTGGTCCTAGGAAGGACAATTGTAAGCAGCAGTACAGGTCTGGCCTCCCTCCCAAACTGCCCTCCCAAGGCATGCTGTGGAGTGGTACCAGCCACCTGCTCCAGCTACAGAGAGCCCAGCCCCAGCCATCACTGTGCCCTGAATGGGGCAGTGCTGACCCAGGCAGCCCTCACATACAAATGGAAGTCCCTGGCCAATGCTGTGACCACCTGTTCTCCATTCTTTAGGAACCCTGAAATGCATCTCCCTTTCCTGACCTCATGGCATGTTGCCTTTGTGAGAAAGAGAGTGGTGTCTTCAGTGTTATTCTACTCATGGATACTACACAGGGTGCTGCTCTCTAACTATCTGAGAAGTGATCAAACAGATGTGTCCTGCCTGCGTTTCATTCATCTTCAGTTCATATACTGATGCATCACCCCATTCTGTGTGCCTTTCCATGACATCCCTCCTCTATTTTGTGTCCCCATGTACAGAGGCCAGGAATGTAGTCTATAATATTGGTAGCATTTGGTCCAAGTTGATTGTGTGCCCGGACAAAATGGAAGCACAGGAGAGCAGTAGTTGCATCTGCTCTTGGCATTACATCTTGGTCAGGGCCTGGCACACTCATGATTTAAGGCACCCTCCAGCTCCTTCCATGATGTCTGTGTGGACCTGAGTCCTCTGATATCCCCCAGAGATTACTGCTCTGCATATCACAGAAACCCATGGAATGACCCTCTGGTGTCCTTCACAGTGAAGAGAACAGCTTCACCGAGGCAAGGGCTGCTTGGTAGGAGGCAAAGCTTCCACATAGGAAAGAAAAAACAGCAGTGTAGCCAGGGTGCCACTTAGGAGAAAGACCTGCCTTTAAACCTAACTCCTCCTTCTGACTTCCTGTGTAAACCTAGGTAAGACATCATGCACTCTGGAGGTCATACTGTCATCTGCTTCCTAGGGACATCATCAGAGGTGTGAGATGACATTTGTGAAAATTAGCAGCTGGTATCCCAGGTATATAGTGTATAGAAATAGAGGAGAAATCCGGGAAGGGTTGGGATGGAGGTGAATACAGTGCACTCCGGGCTGGTTCCTCCTTCCTGGTGGAAATGACACTCACCTCTGGACATGTTTCCCTGGTGGCATCATGAGGAGACAGAAGTTCATCAGTTTGGCCATCCTTATGTTCCCTAAGCAATGCAATTGCTTCTATGTATTGGTATTGTAGCCTCAAGTGCAGAAAGTTATTGACATCTCATAGAATGACCCCTGGGTACAGCCTGGAGAGAGATAGCAATCAACCATGTTCTAAAGGTGGTCAGCCAGACTATAGCAGTAGATTTGGAGTTGGTTTTTAAAAAAACTCTTAGAGAAACCAGTTGAGGTTTGAGTCTCTGTCATCCTCATGCTCTACTGGACAAGGGCAAGAGGGTCACATATTTGAGCCCAGACTGAACAACTTAGCTACACAGTGAGACTCAGTGTCAAATTTAAATATCAAAAACTAAAAGGTCGCTCTGTGCGGAGGCCCTCAGTTCAACCCTGCTATATAAATACAAAACTTATTATCTTGTGAATAAGCTGAATCAAGAGGATTCTACAACTTCCTTCGGGCAATATGAAAGGAAATTCCCTGGGAACCTTAAGCCCCGATTGTCCAAAATGGTCTGAGATTCAGTAATTTGTAAGAGAATGTGAGTCAAGTTGTAGGCAATGTTCATCCATCTTCAAGAAGCAGAGATGAGGCCATGTCATGCTGTTGTGCTGTCTGCTGAGATGTCATGGGGATGCAGTGTCCCCATGGGAACACCACAGCTTGTAGAGCTGCATTTGCCAGAGTTCACCATGAAGCTCTGTGCCTGGACACTGTACATGCAGACCCATGGACAGTAACTGGTCCTATCTGAGCTTCTATGACAGTGACAGAAAAATTCCACTGCTAAGAATCTAACACACAAAATGAGACTTACAAAGGTGGCTGCTTCATATGGGATAGAGCCTGACAAGACTATGTCTCCACATCCTAGATGCAATCTATGAGGAGCTGTTCCCTGAGACACACTCCCCACCGAACAGTTAAAACACTCAGGCTGACCCTAAAATGAGACAGAAAGAGTAGCACCTAGGAGGGAGGCCACTGTTCCTGGATGGAACAGCCACTATGTCCTATATTAGTCACTCATATTGCATTGTGTATTTAAGCATAATATGTATTTCTTGCCCAGAAAAGAATACTGGATAATTTACTGAATCTGTGATTGACTAACAAAGGACATTAGCTTAAGATTTTGCCTTCTCACAAAAAAAGCAACATTAAAAAGTCACATCCAGCACCCTCTGGCTGAAGAGAATCTTGATGGCATTGATGTGGAAAATGTAGAAGAGGTAAATTATGAGGACATAAGATGAGTGGTGGCTGGGATGGAATATGATGGTGAAAAAAAAAAAACACTTTTCTGTACGAAACTGAGGAAAATGTTCTGGAAGTGGACAGTGTTGAAATTTGCAATACATTGAGAATGCACAGAATGCTACAAGGCTGATTATTTTAAACATGACTGAAATCTTAAACTTTATTTATATTAGTTCCATCACTGCCATACCTCTGGGAAATAAGGTTAGCAATGAATACACTGATAAGTAAATCTGTAAGAGAGGGGGATGGTAAGTGTGGGTCAAGGGTTCCCTGCAGGTAGAACTCAAGAGATGACTCATGCTGGGGAGCCACCAGAGGTCCAGCTCTGCAGCTGGAGGAGAACTGAATCCAGGTGACAGCTCTTGCTCTGGGGCCAGAGCTGGGGAGCGAGCTGCAGGTTGAGCTGGCACGAGTTCTGCAGTTGCAACTTCAGCATGCACTGGAATTGCCTCTGCAGTTGCAGGAGGAGAAAACATCACTGACATTCCAGGGACCTCTCAGGACCAAACCTTCACACTGCCCCTCATGCTGTGTGCATGAATACAGCCCCAGTAAAACCTCCCAGACTGCATCCCCAAAATTACTGCTGAGGGGCTCATGTTCCTGGGTCTCCCATCATTTGGACACATTGCTGAGTTCCCTAGCACATTCCCTGCCCTCAGGGCCACAGCCCGCATCCCAGGGCTCCTTACCCTGTGACTTAGGCTTCAGGGCCTTAGGAAGCTCCAGATGGTCCATGAGAAGCTTGGCTTGGGGATCCACCTTGGAGTTCAGCTCCAGTTAGGAGTCAAGGACACTGTACTCTGCATCCACTCAGCACCCCATTGTTCAGTGTTGTAAACTGAGTCTGAGGTGCTTGCTCATGGGCATGACTTGAATGCACAGGTAGCCAAGTTTCACAGGGCTGCTCAGGTAAGAACTTACCTTCCCCATATCTGAACTTGTCCTGGACTCAGTGTCTCTGAGTGGCTGGTGAGTGAGCCTAGGGATAACTGTCCTGGGCTCCCTCTTGTCTCTCAGAGCCTCTGGTGTGGGGCTGGTGAGTTCTGGCCTGAGCTGCCCATGATGGTTGGGTGTTTTCAGATGAGCTTCCTGAAGCATCTGGGCCAAGTGAACCATTATCTCATACATTCCCATGTGGTTCAGTGACACACGGTCCTGATGCTGGAGCTGCCAGGCCTGGGAAAGCAGCACAGCATGTTCCCTATTCACTCTCTCAAACCAATGGTCTGTGATGGCCAACTGTCACCAGAATAAGGTACCTGGTGAACAGAACCTTCAGAGTTCTGTTTGGACCTGCCGCCAAGGAAGTTAGGTCACTGTTGATCCTCTCCCTCTGATGCCTCCTTTGTTTTTATTGTGAGCTCATCTTTGTCCTCCTTAGAAACAGCAAGTTAAAAGACTAGAAAAATATGTGTGTTTTTAGACTTTTCTGCACTTTGAAGATTTTAATGCAACAACCATGTAGATGTTTCAGATGTGGCAGGCAGGGTACCAAACACACTTTTACATCCAAAAGATCCTTTCCCTTGAGGATGAGGTGCACAGTGTCTTCACTTAGAGATTTCACAAATTTTGTTTTGACTGTGTTTTCTGGGCTTATCTTTTTTTATGTCAATTTCATTAAGGAGCATGGAGATGTTTCCCAGAATGCCCATTATAATTTTCCTTGAAGGATATGAAATGTTTCATGTTATAACACCCATGTGTCCAGGGGAGGAGGATTCTTGGCAAGTTTTACACTCACATGCCTATGAGTGATCACTTATTCATCCTTAGATGTTTCCCTCAGCCACACACTATAGTGCTCTGTACTCTGAAATTGTGTGAGGAATGACAGCAGGTGGTGAGTGCAAGGGGAGGCTTTGCAAGGTTGTGGACATCATCACCCCATGCTGATGAAGGACACATGAGCATCACTACTGGGGAACTTGTCTCCTAGCCACTGCTTTCACTTCCTGTCCTCCCATCCCAAACATACCATGCTGGGTAGTTTGTCTTTACTAGCGGTGATGGCGCTGTGCCTGTTCAGTGTCGATGCTCTGGGTTGGTCTCCTTCAAGCAGTGTCTCTGTGCTGGGCTCCCTCTGTGCTGCTTCTTATTGGTTGTAGCTCCACCACACACTTTCATGTGGCTGAACCAACCAAGTGTGGCTTTTTCATGCATCTGTCACCCATCTGCTGAACCCATTTGTTTTGTTTCCAGGTTGGCCCTGGAAAGGCACCTGCCACAGCCTTCTTATGCATGGTCTTGAGTGGACACAGACTCTTATTTCAAAGAAAAATACTTAGATGTGAAATTGCCAGATTATATGTCTTGTGTATGGTTAACTTACAAAATGTTATGGTACCCTTGGGAGCAATTTTTAAAATCAGAGTTAGGTGGTTATTTTCAGTTTGGTGATGGGGATTGAATTTATGAACTCGGGTTTACTGAGTGGGCACTTACACTGCTGAATTAAACCTCTATCCCTGTTTTCTTATTTGGTTTTGCTTTGTTTTGTTGTGTTTTTATGCTTTATTGTGTTATGTTATGTTATATTATGTTATGTTATGTTATGTTATGTTATGTTATGTTACACTGTGTTTTCTGTTGGTGAGGATTTTGAATTTCCTTCAGTGTATTTTCAGTGCTTTCTGATTTCATTTTGTAAAACTCACCTGATAAACTATGAGAATATCGCATTATCCTGGGTAATTTTATTTAGGAGCTAATTTAAAAAGGAAATGAGAGCCAGGTTTGGTAGTAAACGTCTGTAATAACAGAAGTTACAAGGCTGAGGCAGCAAGATTGCTGTGACTTGAGGTTGGCTTGGGCAACAACCTGAGTTCAAGGCAGTCTGAACTTCATAGCAAAACGCTGTCTCAAAAATAAAAAAAAAAATCAAGATCAAAATACATTTAAAAAGGTTAAAAAAGAGACAAAAATCGTCTCTCAATAGACACATCAAATCTCTGTGAATTTTTCTTACATTTGTACTTTAGTCAGCACACCAAGCATAAGGTTTACCACCTGGTAGACATTGATCTACTGTCAAGAAGTTGAACTGTTTTGATTTCTTTGACCTTTTAACTGAGATGAATGTAGATATGCTACTAAATATACCCTCTCAGGATTTGGAGAGCTTAGTGTGAAGAGAAATTGATGGTTCTTTTTATTTTTGAACTAAATTTTTATATGGAAGTAGTATTTGAGCAAAGTGTTACATTACTATTTTTTTGAAAGACTTCCTTGTCTTATTTTAATGTAACTCATGTACATATAACTAAGGACCACATAAAAGATGCTATTTTTAGTCTATAAAAGGATAAAAAATTATACAGCATAATAATGAGAGAATAACATTAGCTAATGTATTGTGCACAATGATTTATTGGATTTCTTAATGATCTATTTTTTATACATTTTAAAAATTGTTAATGTTTTTACAAATTTCAAAGCATGATCTCAATAAGATTGTGAGTTTCCCTGGCCAGACTTAAATCTTTCCTTATTCAATCTCCTTCCCCCTCCCAGAGTGCTAAGATTGCAGGTGTACATTATCTTGAGTTGGCAATCAGCAATAATTTTGTGCATTCATAGAATGAAATAATTTGTTTGATCTTTAGACACTTTGCATAAAGAGTGGATCTAGTTAAGCTCTCTACCACCTTCCTGACTGGCAGTTTCTTTCACCATGGGGAAGACTGAAAATCCCATTAACACTGTTAGTAGATTCTCTGGTTTGTAACTGTGGTCATCATGCACTTCAGAATATCACTGCAAATACCTTCTGCACTGGGACTGAGGCTTGGTGTCCTTGAAGCACATTCAGTATTTTTTTATCCTTCATGGATTTTGATATTGTTTGAAGTCAAACCCCAGGAAAGCTGTGAAAGTTAAAGCTACTTGGGTAACACTGCCCTCCAAAAGGCCAGGACAGTGTAAAATATTATTTCTCTACCATCAGGCTTTCCAAGTTTTTTTTTGTTTTGTTTTGCATTCAATTTCTACGGATTGAATACTGAGGTTTGCACTTAGCTCCATGACCCTCCACATATAAAATTCTTTTTATTTTCATCCAGGTTCTGGATAAGTGGCTACATTGCTGAGGCTGTGCTTAAATTTGTGATGTTGCTGCCTTAGCCTTCCAGAATGCTGGCATTACAAGCACACCACCAGACCTTGTTTCATCATAGTGCTGTTAAAAACTTATTGGCTGAGCAAGGAATGGTGAAAATGCCTGCAATGCCTGCACTCAGGAGGCTGAGGCAGCAGGATTCCTGGGAGTTCCAGACAAGCCTTCAACACACTCTGAGTTTATCTCATGCCAGAGCTACACAGGAAAACCTTGACCAAAAAAAAAAATAAAGAAAGAAAGAAAACTAAACAAAATGGAATCAAACTAAAGTGGAAGGAATGGAGGAAGGGAAGGGAGGAGAGGAGAGGTGAGGAGAAGAGAGGAGAGGAGAGGAGAAGAGAGGAGAGGAAAGGAGAGGAGAGGAGAGGAGAGGAGAGGAGAGGAGAGGAGAGGAGAGGAGAGCAACCAAGAAACAAAGCTTGCAGCTTGTCAGCCTCTGAGCAGGATGTCCGTGATGGGCTTGTCATTTGTGTTCTTTACTGTGCTGAGATTCATTCCTACTACACATGGTTTATGAACGGTTCCTATCATGAAAGGATGGTGAACTTTGGAATTTCTCAAAAGGATTTTTGCAAATCTCTTGAGGGGTTCATTGTGCCTCATGCTGGGAATGTGGCAAGTGACACTGAATGATTTGTGCAAGTGGAACCATTCTAGCACCACTAAGGGTGAACCCAGTGTTTATTGTGGTGTTTGAATTTGCATGTGCTGGTGAATTAAGTTGATGAGCATTTAGTTGAATATTTTTGTGTATGTTAAGAATATTGGCCTTTACCACTTTTTTAACGCATTATGGTCTGGCTTTGTTATCAGGTGACTTCACCATCTACAAGGAGTTGGGGGTGTTTCCCTTCCCTTGAAAGATGTGAAAGATGATTACTATTTATACTTTTTCAAAATTTTATTTTGATGGTAGTAAAATACAACAGAGCAAGAGAGAACAAATAAGTGGAAACAATGCAGTGAAATTGGTACAGAACTTCCCAACAGGGCACCATAACAAATAAGAGGTACCATAGTATATCTCGTTATCTTCACAATGATTTTCTAATCAATAAGTTATAGCATAATCAAACAAAAAAATTTAAAAACCAGTCAAAAGAGAATATTGAACAGAGTAAAACAATTAGTCATAACAAAGCAACAAATTAAAGACAACATTTGTTTTCACACAGAAGATAGAAGGAAATCCCCCATATTTTCTATATTGGACACAGTCATATTTCCAAGAGAGGCTCAGAACTCAGCCTCTTGTTGCTAAACAGGGATGAGCAACAGGGATGTATGTTTCTCAGTCCATGCCCCAGTAGGCTCACTGGAAATGGTGGCTGGTACACCTCCTGGATCCCACCAGGGGTGCTTTCGAGGAAGGCCTCAGAATTTTTTTCAGCTGCCTAAGACCCAACATGGTTAGTTCCATTATTTATCCTTTATTATACACTTGATTGAACTCAGCTGGGCTTTTATCGTATGTTGGCATTTGTTGTTTTTATTAAGCAGTTATGATTGTTGACCCATTGCCTGTGTTTGTTATAGCTCTGTGAAATGGTG
The DNA here is from genome assembly GCF_034190915.1 of Cavia porcellus. Lineage (NCBI taxonomy): Eukaryota > Metazoa > Chordata > Mammalia > Rodentia > Caviidae > Cavia > Cavia porcellus. The sequence continues at coordinate 11,104,768 of NW_026947515.1, forward strand.
TGTTTTCTCCTGAGGGTGTGGGTCAGGAACACCAAAGGAGATCATGTACCCATTAGGGGTCATGTCTCATTTTACTTAAGGACATAACCATTTACTTTTGTATCTTCAAACTTCCCCTAAAAGATATATATTTGTGAGTAATCTGTTAAGTTATTTAGTCTTTTAATGCTCATTGTTGCAGGGTGCAGTTACTCCTAGAGAACACTGGGTCAGGCTAGTTTCAGGTCTCTTATTTCAAGCTTTTTACCCTTAACTGCCTGAGGAGTGTCCCCACCTCCTCACTTGCTCCCTGTAAACACCTATCCTGCTTCACAGCTGTGGTGAGTTCACATGCAGCAGTTCAGATCTCAACTGGGTGGAAGACATTCCATCAAGTTGGGCTGTGTAACAGGCTGAAATCATACAGAGCTCCACTGAGTGAGAAAGGGCATCTCAGGTCTGCAGGGAGGAGCTCTGGCAGCAGGGCCATTCCCAGTCCTCTCTTATCCAGCAAGCAGTGTGTGCTGCTTTGCTGAGAAGCTGACTGATGGATCAGAAGGCCTGGACCTGGGCATTTCTTGCCCATGATTCTCTACTAGGTACCCTGGTGTCCTCTAACTCTGCCTGGTCCATCTTCCCTGGACATCAGATCTCCACAGAGACCTGAGCATCCCTGGGCTTCCCCTTCTAGGCTCCAACTCTGTGCTTAGGTCTAGTGTGAATTCTAAGACCAGAAATTTCAATTTACATACATTTAACCTGGAAATTCCCCTTCTAATGCCTCATTATAATAAAATGAGATTGACAGACACCTGTAATCTCTTCTTCCTCAGTTATGAGTGTGGATAATTACAAGCCATGAATGTGTCAGAGCAGAGCTGCTGAGTCAATTATAAAATTACAGTCACAGAAAATGCTGAAAGAAGGTCTTGTCCTAGGCCACTGAAAATGTGGAAAGAAATCCTATTCCTGGGCCATGTCCCCATTCCTACCTGAGATGATAGAAGAGCTCATGGCCTGGCCTCTCTCCACCCAGCAGTGAAGAGACAGAAACCCAAATCACAGACGAGGACAAGAAAGAGGACCTCCTGGAGGGCAGCCCACTGATCCTGGGAGGGATGCCTTTGTGGAGTTTTTTCCATTTTCCATTCTATTGCATTATTTATAGTGTTCTATTCAATATTACTTTTATTCAATTCAGTTTGTATTTAATAGTGCCTAATTTCTTGAATAGGTTTGTGAAAATGGATGATTTAATTTCATTATATATAATGAAAGTTATGCACAATACAGACACATTGAATACAACTGTATATATAAAATAAGGAGGCTTGACATTCAGCAAGCCAACACACCTTTCATGACTAACTTTTAAAAACTCCAACACATAAATCCATGAGCATTCCTCTGTGGTGTGTGTTGCTGCCCTCCCTACCTTAGAAGCCATCGTGCTCACCTGTGATTGCTACTGCAGAGGACAGAAGGACTTTTTCTTCAGAGTGTATTTTTCCAGCAAGGAATTCCTGAACCTTCCTGCCTTCAGGCACAGCAGGGAGTGTGCAGCATGCAAAGGAGCCCAGCACTACCTGCCTTACACCCCTTAACCCCACCACATCCATGCTGCATCCCTGCAGGCACAGGAAGGCAGAGCAGCCAGGATGCATCAAAGACTCTGCCACCTCAAGCCCAGGGGCCTCAGTTATGGGGTCCTGGTCTCAGGCTCCACCAAGATTCAGGTGCTACCCTGCATTCATCTGGCTTAGTGGGCTGGGCACACACTCTGCCCCTTAGGAGAGGAAGACCACTCACACAGTGACCCTTCCAGCTTGCAAATTTTGCTTCTCTCCTTTCTGACTGAGGCTGTGGCATTTTAACAAAACACGGGATTGTCATTACATTTCTTTTTTTTCTCTTTTTTCCCAGTTTCTCTGTTTATTTAAGCATATATTTAGAACTGCATTTTGCCAAAAAAAAAAAAAAAACACATTTCCATGTCTTTTCACTCGTCACTTAACAGAAAATTTTACAGGTTTCTACTGTAGTTCAAACTCGATGTGCTTGAATGCTGAAAATCCACTCTCCAGCTTGGTAGAATGAGGGAAGCAAAGCAGAAACTGAATTTGGGGACATTTCTGTGCCTTCCAGCATTTTGTACAGCAAACCTTGACTCATGCCTGTTTACCCACAAAATATGGGCTTCAGTACTAACTGAACCTGTCAATGACAAATGAGTTTCCTGCATTTACTTCAAACAATCTCATTTGCCCTCAGCTGGCTAAGCACGTTGTGTATGGTTTATTATGCCTAAACTTGAAAAATAATTTCCAGTAAAAAAGAGGCTGCCACTCCTCCTGAAATCATGATGGGATTTTATGTAAATACAGTCTGAACCACATCCGGGCAGCCATGAGCTGAGAGAGGTGGAGATGGCTTATGCAGGTAGAAACACCTCAAAATTTTCAACCAGCAGCAGCATCAAGCAGGGAGCAGAGCTGCTGAGCCTTCACAGTTGCATGATGGAATCATCTGGTGGGTTTTGCGCTGGGTTTACTGAGGTGGTAAATCTAGGTTACTGCTGGGATATTTCTTCCTGTAGTGCAGTGCCAAAAGGAAGTCATGTACATGTAGCATTTATTTGGAGTTTTTCTTTTGCAGTTATGAAACCTGCATGCATGTGAGTTCACACCTCTGCCATAGCAGACCCACCCATGGGCATAATTTTCATGACTTGTAAAGGGTCAGTTTATTTATACAATATGCAGAATGCTGTTCTCAGCCTTTTAGTTTTACTTAGACTTGTGCATTTTCAATAATTTCTTCAAAGGAAGCTAAACAATTTAGTCCTAGCAAAGTTCAGTTGTGTTGCTTTGCTTCTGTGTGAAGTTCTTGCTGAAAGACCTGAAGCAGGAAGTGAGGTGGACCTGCCGGAGGTTCAGCTCTAGAGTGATACTCTTTGCTCAACTGTGTCTGGCAGGGCTGACTCTCACCTGACTGGCCACTTGGCATCCAAATGCCCTTGCCCAGTGCTGGCCCTGGTTTTGGGAAGCACTCATTTGCAGTATAGACTCACACTGGCTGAACCTTAGAAAACCTTGCTGTGCCATGAGCTTCACACACCTAGATCTGTACCTCTATGACTTAGGGCACAGCTCCCTCCAACAGCTATGCACAGCATCCTCCAAGTAGCTCTCCTGTGCATGCTGTACATGGAGGCTAGGGAGGGTCCCAGTTCCTTCCTGCTTCAAACAGTACTGTGAATCAAACCCTTGAAAAGAAATCTTGAAAATTTTTGCAGCATTCTATGTTTGAGAAATCTCTCTTCTTAGTGCTATGAGGTCTAGGGACAGCTCTATACAGGACAGGACTCTGCTCTGTCCCCCATGTTCTCTCCAATGCTGTTCAGCTCCTGCCTTAAAATGTGCCATTGGATGGGGACACAGCACATCTCAGTGATTTGTGCCTGTGTGAATCAACTTTGAGAGGCTGAATGTTTTCTGCACCTGTTGGCCACAGGTGGTGATTTCCTTTCAAATACAAGACTTTCTCACTTCTCTCACAAAATGGACTGGTGAGACTCCAGTAATGCAAGCCCTGGAAAGGTGAAGCACTTTCATCACCAATCACAGTACTAAACAATGAACCAATTGCAGATGCTAGGTTTAGCTGCCTCTGTGACTTCATGAGGCTATGGATGGGACACCCAGATAGAAACCATAACACCTTCTAAAGTAAATCCTCTGAAGATGCCCATGCTCTGGAGTAGAAGATAATAACTTGCCTTACTAATTTATTTTTTGAGACTCTCATTGTGTAGTTCAGACTGGCCTTCATTCCACTATGTAAACTTGGTTGGCCTAGAACCTGCAATGATCCTCCTATCTCCTCCTAAGTGCTGGGATTACAGGATGTACCATCACATCCAGCTATTGTTTGTTAAGTTGTATTTATTGATTTACTTGAGAATACTCAATTTATTTATCCTTGTTATACTTCATTGTACAAAAATCCTAATAAATGCGATGAAATTCAAGAACAACCTAAACAACTTAGCAACTTAGCAAGGCCCTGTCTGGAAATAAATTATGATAAAAGGACCAAGGCACTGGATTCAATCTCCAGCACTGTGAAAAATAAATACATCTATAAATAAAACTTCTTATAAATAAATCTATACGTAAACAAAACTGCTTAGAAATAAATTTATAAATAAATAAAATTGCTTGTAAGTAAATCTATCACTAAACAAACTCTGTGATGGGTAGCTCACAAAAGAAGTGTTTTAAAAGCAATTTTCTTTCATTATAATTGACATACAATGAACTTTCAGGCTTAAAGTACAAAATTAGATGAATCTTGATATGGGCCAGGGATATAGCTCAGTGGCAAAGTGCTCCCTTGCAAGCACAGATTCCAGAATTTGGTTCCTAAATACCAAAAACAAAACGAAACTAAAATTGAAAAACAAACAAAGATCCCCTAGGAATCTTCACATACGTGAGCCCCTTGAAAACGATTACCCAATGGTGAGGCCTATGTAATGTTCAACTTTTTCTTATGGCTCTTTTCAAATGCTTCCTTCTATCCTAAGCAATGCATCTGCCTGTTGTCTCTGGGAATCACTTTGTATTTTCTAGAGGTGACAGGTCTGTACCACCCACTATACAGAGTGTTTTTTTTTTTTGTTTGTGGGGAGCTGGTAGAGGTTTCTCAACCCTCATAACTATGTTAGGTTTCCCGTGTGCTGCTCCTTGTCAGTGGCTGAGCCATCATATCCCACTGTGTGGATGAAACACTGATCCTCATTTGTCCATCAGCTGAGGCCCTGTGTATTGTTTCCAGTTTTGATCTTAAAAACAGTGGTGCTGCAGTCATTTTTGTGTTTGTATGGATACACCACTCATTTCCCTGGAGAAGATACTTGTTGTTCAAAGCAAAATTAAGACTTCTGGCTCTTCCTGTGAGTATTTTTAAACCCTGTTTTTATGTTTATCAGTCTTTTTGAGGTGATTTTATAAAATTTACCTAAGGAAAGGTTATTGATATTACATAAAATTCAGCATTTTTTGACTTTGGATAGAATTTTAAAGCTGCAAAAAAACCAAAGTAAGGTATATATGTACATATGTAAATCACCTATAATTTTAACATCACAAAACTTCTGCTATGTGATGATTAATTTCATTGCCAACTTGATGGGCTTGAGAGCTCTGCAAGGGATTAGTAAAGTGTACTTCTAGGCTCATCTGTACATGTCATAGAGGAGTGACCATAGGTACTCTATTTGGTATCTGGCCCCTTCCTCCCTGGCACTGTCCCTCCACTCTGCATACTGGACACCATGGACTGAGCAGCTTTGCTCCATCACACCATCCTGCTGTGGTGCCCCTTGCCTTGCAACCAAGTAGGACTGAGTCCCCTGAAACTATAAACCAGATTAAACACCTCCTCTTCCCTGTGTGGCTCTTGGATTCTGGGTCCTACTAGTGGGAAAGCTTGACCAAGACAATTGTTTTTATGTTTACATGTGTGCTTCAACTTACACAGCTTTTGTAGAATTTACCATAATTTCACCCTTACTTTCAGGTCAGATGTGGGAATTGTTTTCATCTTTGTTTTAGCCTTTTAAATGAGATGTGTACAAACATACTGTTAAGTGTATTCTTTCATGATTTAGAACTTTTTGTCTAATAATATGAAATTATTCTAAAATGTGAAAATGTATTTCTTTTTATGCTTCCATTTATATAAATATCCAGAAAAGGCAAATCCTTAGAAAGCACAATAGTAGTCCATGGCTGAGTGTGGGGAATGGAGAATGAGAGTTTAATGAACCTGGGTTACCACTGGGGATGGTGAAGGTGTTCTTTACCAGGCATGGTGAGGGTCTCACAGCCCTTAGCATATGAAATGCCACTGGTCTCTGTGTTTCAGGATGGATGCTGAATTTTAGATTGAATTTTGCCTTAATAAAGAAAGAAGAGCAGATGAGGAGTCTCCCTACCCTCACCACAGACCTGTAGAATGGGAGCCCACTGAGGATAGCACTCATCATGGAGACCTTTCCCAAATGCTTCTTCTCCTCCCTCTGCTTAGAATGAAGCAATCAGAGACATGTTACTGAGTGTAGGTGAAGAATCAGATGTGCATGATCAGGAGACAAGAAGTTTTAACTGTAGGTTCTGTCTTTTGAATGATATATGGGATGTGTGTTGTGATCAGACCCAGGAGAGTATTACTCCTCAAAAAGTGAACAGGGTGTCACAAAATTGTCCCTGAATCTACTCATCTCTTCTGTCCAATTTATCAGGTACTATCTACTATCTAAAATATGTTAAAATATGCACAACACAAAATCAACTAATTTTGTCAGTGACCAGTTCAGTGAGTTAAGAACATTTACCTTGTGCAGTTACAAGCACCATCCTGCTCCAAAACTCTACTTCCGAACTGAAACTGTTCACTCTCCCAACAATAGCATCATTTCCCTTCCTTCAACTCCTGGAAACACCATTCTACTGTCTGTCTCCAAGAATTGGACTCTTCTGGGCCATCACGTATTTGGAATCATATAACATTTCCTTTTCTCTCTGTTTTATTTCACTTAATATAGAATTGCAGGATACATACATACCACCTTTTGTTCATCCACCCTTTGGGGGTTGTTTCCATGTTTTGGCTCAGAGGGGTAGTGGGAATGCAAATATCTGCTTGAGCTCCTGATTTATGTTAAGCTGTATAAGCATATTTAGAATTGTTGAATCATAGGATAATTCTATAGAATTTAGAGAGGGCAGCTATGTTGTTCCCTACAGCAGCCAGTCCATTTTACAACCCCACCAACAGCACACAAGGTTTGGGTTTCTCACTGTGAGCCTCTGGGCCAGGGAGTGGTCATAGAATCAAACTGCTGACACTGATTCTTGGTCTGGGGAGCCTCAGACTACACTACACCTGATGGATTTGTGTGGCACATTGGCAGTAGGAACAAAGAGGGACTGGACCCACACCCAAGTTAAGGTTAGTTCTGCAGTGATGCAAACTCTTTAGGGGCTGTCCCTTTCTGCACCATGGAAACCAGTAGCCTGGTGACCCACACCTTGCAGCTACCCGCTCCTCAGTGAAGCCCAGATGCCCCACAAAGCTGGCCTTTGCAGGGTGAATGTGTGCACACTCCACTTTCTGTATTTTAGCAGAAAGAGCTAGATGAATCAGCTGTTGCCACTACAAGGGGAGTGGAGCTCTGATTGGCTTTTTCCCAAAATTAGTTGACTCTCACATTTCCCAGGAAACTGATGTTCGGGCTGGGCTCTGCCTTGGGTGAGCTGGAGGAACCAAACCATGGTTGAATGCCCTGTCCATGCCTGGGACCCCAGTGAGTGCCAGAGGTCAGACAGGAAAGCTGGGGATGGAATCTCCACCGCAAAGGCCTCCTGGGTCTGTTATGGGAAAACTTTCAGAGACCAAGGGCCCAAACTGCAACCCAAAACCCACTTATTTATTGCACTGCCAACACTGCAATTAGATCTGAATACTGAACTGAAGTTTTAGTTTAGAAAAAAACTACTCATCCATTGACATATTTAGTCTTGAGAGAAAAACACAATCACAAAACTTTCAATGATACAACCTTTTATTGAAAAATCAAGGTTAGCATTTGGTATGCTTTCACACAATTAATGTTATATTTGCTGTTGCATGCACACACATAATTTGTCAAAGGTTGACTCATATTGCATTTGTTTTAGAGCAACACATGCAATACTCAAGCCACCTGTTGATCTGTTTCATGTATCAGTTTTAATAAAATTCAAAGCTGAATACAGCAGCCTACAAGCATAAGATGATCCACGGTAACAAAAGCAATCCCCAGTGCATTCATTGAGTTTTTGTCTTTTTGAGAAAGTCTCACTATACAGTTTAACATGGCAAGCAACCTGTGAGTAGAAGAGACCAGTCAGGAAAAGAAACCAATGAAGGTAATAAACACGAAGCCATGAGAAGAAATACACCTACAACTACATGAAACAGGTCATAAATGCAATGGCTTTTGAATGAATGTGTAAAACTCGCAAGCATAAGACAAATGAAAAAGTCAGACCCTCAAAAAACACAAACTGTAAGAGAACATACTTGGGTATAAATGCACATGCAGATGTATAACTGATAAAAGCAGGACAAATTAATCTCTGGATAGGATTTATCTTGGGGGAGGAGAGGAGAAGCAGCCCGAAAAGTGCATAAAAGGTGAATGTTCATTTTTATTTGTCTTTTTCCTTTTTATCAATACCGGGGATCGAACCCATGACTGCCTGCTTGCAACGCGGTTGCTTATGCCACTGAGCTAAATCCCCAGCCCCGTGAATGTTCATTTGATTTATGAAAATTCACTGAGTTCAACATTTTCCTTTATTATTCCTTGATACCAAAGCTTCACTTTCCTTGCTGCCCTCCTACAAAACATGTCAAAGTTGACTCGCTGCTCCTTCTCCATCTCCTGGCCATTGTGTGAACTACAATGCTGGACTAGAGAGGGCTCCTGATGCAGCTGGGCTGAGTGAGAGGGATGCTGGTTAATACTTGGGACAGAAGACAAAGCCAGCCAACCAGCCAAGCCCTTTCAGTGTGCAAACACCACTTTAGGAGCCTTCTGCACACAGCATCTCTCAGACCCAAACCTGTATATGTACACAAATGTAGTGGGACAAAGTCATCAATCTAGTCACCTCCCTCTGGTCTCCATCTCTCCTAGACACCCCAGATCTCAACTAAGGCTGTAATTTAGAGTCATCAATATGATAAGGTGTCTTTTTCACATACTGTATCTCACAAAACCCTACACCCTTGGGAAAAGAAATGTATTTAATATACCGTGAGTTTAGCAATAATTAATTTCAATGCCATATAAAAACTTTGTGTGCATTTACTTAGATTTGACACTTCAGGCAAGATTTAGATTTTTTAACACACACTTCTAGAAATTTAATAAATTCAGGATACAGTGTTAATGACCATATACACATTATTAATCAATAGAAGTTTATCTTATTTATACAATAACTAAATGCTTATTTAATTAATTCCAGTAGATGTAGATCAAGCTTTAAGTACCATAACCAACTGCAAGAGATGTCAAAATATTTTACCGCTTGGTTTAACCTTTAGATGTACACTGTGTGACAGAGAGCACCGGTTATTTTTGTATGCTCTAAACATATGTAGTCTTAACTCTGTGCCTGAGATTCTCCTGATCTCAACAAAAATTGTCCTGCGATGGGGACAGAACAACCAACCACTGAAGCAGTAGGCAGCTGCACCCAGGGCTTTTCTTGACTGAGTTCATTCAGGAAGTTGCCACAGTCTTCTTTGCCACCACTTTGGGCCTTGTTTGTGTTGTCAAGAATTTTCTCACAATATGGGGACTATCCTGAGAGAGGCAGGGGCCACTGTGAGGGGTTCAACAGTGGAGGACAGAGAACTCCACATGCATGTACTAAAATTAGGAATGAACAGCTGCAGGGCTGGTTCAAGTCAGGGATCTGACCACACTAAGAGTAACCAGCAGATTGAAGGGAGCTGTTTCCTGACCCAGCCTAACAGGATGCTTGCAGAAGGCATGCCAGGCTGGACAGGTGTGAGCTGCATGATGGTGGAGGATGAGGAGCCAATCGGATGTTAAGGGTGATCAGACGTCAGGGATGGAGGCTTGTGGCCAACTGCCTTAGAAGGACACTTGCTAAAATTGGACAATGCAGATATGAACACAGAAGCCAAAAACGAACTCAGAGTGAGGAAGATGAAATAAATATAGGTGAAAAATTAAAACAACACTGAGATTCCACCTCACCCTGAAAAGAATATCTATATCAAGAAGTGAACCATAAGTACTAGAGAGCCTGTGGGGAAAAAGGAACCTTCTCCACTGCTGGTGGGAGCATAGACTGGTGCATCCACTGTGGAAATCAGTGTGGAGATTCCTCAAAAAACTAGGATTGCTGGTCCCATTTGACCCGGAGGTGGATAACAGATTACCTTAAATTAGACTAACTTCTGGTCATCCCAGGTACTTTGTGCTATACTAGGCCATATGAGTGTTCTGGAGGAAGTCTAACAAATGCATTGTGTTTAAGGTAATGAATGCAGAGCCTGGAGTCTCAGTGGAATGCTGCTGGCACAGCAGCCCATGCTTTGCTAAGATGTGTCCAAGGAACTGGTAAATGTGAAGGCCAGGTAGAGCCAGAAATGGTGCCTGGGAAATCCCAGCTTCAGGATACAAATGTATCCAAAGTTACAATGATTTTTTTCCCTTCCCAGAAACTCACTGAAAAAAATTCCAGTATTTTAAAGATAAAATAAGGCCTTAAACTGGGCCTTCTTTTGCCTTTTACCTAGAAAATGGGTCATTGCTTGTCACCTGTAACTTGAGCCCCTGCTTTCTATAGATTCACAAATTTCACAGATTTCCATCCTCCAGAACATTGAAGCTCCCAGCCCTGGACCATAATGTACCTCATTCTCTGAGCACCTGCACTCTCTTTGGATTATTTGCCTCTTTGAGTTTGCTTACTAAATTTACCTGAGCCTTTCACAGGGATACACAGCAACTCTCCTCCATGACAAGACAGGAACCTCTGCACCAGGCCCAGGATGAGTGGAGGTCCCCATCTCCTCTTGGTGGAAACTCCTCAGACCCTGTCAGGTGACCAGAGGATCCTGACTAGGGTTTGGGCAAAGAGAGAATATTTGTCAGACACAAATGCAAGTGACACATGCCACTACCCACAAGAAGGCTTAAGAGTCAGGGCTGTGAAAGAAAATAAGATGAAATCAGGAAAGCTAAGACTGTGTGAAGTAAGTCAGGAAATGCCTGCAGGAGAGTACGCTAACCTGCTGAAGGTTAAACTGCAGAATATTCCTAGACTTAGAGAACAACTGAAGATTTCACCTCCTCCTCCAACACCTCTCAGCCAGGAAGACCCTTGTTAAGTAACAGTCAGATGCATGTGTGACTCAGGTGTCTGCCTGTCAGGGAGCTGTCTCTAAAAATAACTGGGAATCCCCTACAAGAAACTTTACCACATCTGCCTTGTGGGGCTGTCTAGAGGCAGTGCACCTGTAATGCAACACTGTTTCCCATGTACTATTTCTTTTGACTTCTGTTGTTTTGTAGTTAACACTGAATAATTAGTACATTTCTGTTTCCTCTGCGGTAAGAAGAGCAGTGTCCCACTGAGGGGAACGAAGTGCAGGCGATATGAGTCAGACACCACTTTTGTCCCCTGAGGAAGAACACATGAGAAATGCTTTTTGCTTGTATGTGTGATGGTTTGGATTATAATTGTCCCCAAGAGATCCTTGTGGTAGAGGCATGGTCATCAGCCTGTGGCACCACTTGGAGGCCAGCATGCAAGAAACACAATAACATATACAGAGGCTGGACAATAAAGTCACAATTGTTCTCTCTGCTTGCTGCCTGCTGCTGCTATTGTTCTCATGTCTACCTCCCTGCTGTCTCTGGGAACATCACCAGCAATTTATCCCTTAGGTTCCTCCACTCTTATAGATACAAAGGACAAGGGAGTACAGTTCCCACCAGCAAGGAGGGGGTTCTGAGTAGGATACCCATGAGGGAGTCTTTGTCTAGAAGTTTCTATGGGTTTAGAAAAGAGCTACCCTATGGAAGACTACCTACTTTTCAGGGTTCAATCTAGGAAGTGTTGTGTGGAACCACTCCAACTGCTTCACAGTTCGGGGACATCTAAAGACAACTGAGGACATGACCATGCTTGTCTGCACAGGCACACAGTGGAGTATATTTATGTAACCATGACTTAGCACATGTGAACTCCCATGCGATGGTTAGAGGACTGCACAAGAATGTAAATATGAGATAACAACCTGTGTAAGAATTATATAACAAAAAGTGGTCCTCTGCTCTGCTCCATACTGCCTGCCACTGTTGCTGATGTCTTGAACATGTACATTCTCTAACCTTGGGGCCTCACCCAAGAAAATCTTCCTTGAGTCCCCAAAACAGGCCAAAAAGTGCTCACACAGTGCCCATGCACAGCCCATGTACCTTTCAGGCAATGGCCTGCCTGGTCATGTTCTGGAAAGTTCCTGAACAGCTAAGGCACATTCAGCAGATGTTTTTGTAAAGTCCCTGGAGGGGCACAACTCAGCAGGCTCCATTTTAGACACCCTGACTCCATTTGGCAGCTTCTGTGCTTAATGCCTGAAAGAATCCTAATTCCTATTTCACTGATTCCTGTTATAATGCTGTAATCCTAAATTAATCACACTGGAACCATGTCTGCAATAAATTGTTAACAGGAAAAGGGAGGCTAAAAATGTACCAATGATAGTTCCCTCTCTACATACAAAAATAGCAACTATTTCTAATTTTTCCTCCTTGTTTGTTGGACCTTTTGAAATGTGTAAATATTATCATAATTACCAAAACAATGATTTAGGGGCAACAGAAAAAGAAAAATTAGAGGTGGGGAAAGGATTCAATGACAAAACATTCAAAGCCCCATTGCAAAGTGACCTGATTTAGGCCTCTGCTGCCTCCCGCTGCAGGAGAAGCCATTGTCCTCCTGTTATCCTTAGGGAAACACAAGAGCCTTGTCCATCCTTGATGGCCAGAGATGCAAAGCTGAAGAACAGCTGCAAAACACTCTGGCCACCTCTGACTCATGAACACCATGGAAATGCTATTTCTCATCTGCATTCTCTACATAGCTGCTAAAATAAGTGATCACTTTTAAGTGTGAAAACAAAGCGTGGAAAAGTAAGAGGATCTGTTCGAGATCATTTCTGCAATAGTAGAGTCAGCATGCAAACCCTGTTCCTGGAGTCAGACAGTCATCCCCCTACCCTCCCAACATCTGTAGTCAGGGAACCACTCTGGTACAATACATTGCTTGGGGGAAAATAAAAACACTTTTATCAAAGATAGAAAGATACTTAGCCTTTAACCTCTTGATTCATGTTCCACATGCAAGAGTCTGAGCTTTGAATATGGCCATTGATATTTTTCCAGCAATCTAGGCTCTCCGATATCTTGTGTTTGCCCCAAAGGGGCAAGAGATTACTAAGCAAAGTCTGCATTAGCCTGAAACTGCACACATGCTTTAAAATTTGTTCCATTTCCTTTCCATTAAAAAAATATAATTATTGACACATACTAGTTGTACAGAGTAAGAAGACTCATGGTATTTTCATATATGCATATACTGTGCATTGCTCAAGTTTGTCAAGCCCTCTCCTACCTTCACCCTCTCTCCTAACTGTCCTCCCAGGCCTGTGTAGTCCTGTGTAGCCTCTCTTCTACTTTTTTTTTCTATTTTCCACATATGAGAGAAAACATGCACTATTGGTCTGTGTCTGAATTATTTTGTTAAACATGATATCCTCCACTTCCCTGAACTTTTCTGCATATGACTAGATTTCATTCTTCTTTATGGTTGAACAGGATGTGTGTGTGTGTGTGTGTGTGTGTGTGTGTGTGTGTGTGTGTGTGATGGTGTGTGTATGTCTGTGTGCACATGTGCATGCCACGTTTGCTTTGCCCATTCTCTTGCTGACACATACCTAGACTGATTGCTTGCCTTGGTTATTGTGAATATTGCCTCTCTTGCTCCTTTCTTGCTCCTTAGCCATTGTTGTATAACAAAGCATTCCCAAACTCAGCGCCTTATTGCAAAATTTTATAATTATTAATCAATTTTCTGGTTTGGTGAGGCTCAATTGGGCAGTTCTTGATTACAGTAGACTGTCCTATAACTTCAGTCAGCTTGCGGCTAATACTGTAGTTCCCTGGTAAGTCATTTGTGCTGGAAATCCACCATAGCATATTCCCATGGTCTAAACTCCAGGAATATGAAAGGGAGGGTTGGAATGTGTCTTGAAGTAGAGCACTTGCCTCGTATGAAGGAGGTCCTTAGTTCCATGCCCAGCATAACACTGTATAACAGCTTACAATTGATTTCTAAGACCATAGGGAGAGTGAAAACTGGATAGAGGAGCATTATTTGCTACAATAAAGCAAAAGAAATGACAAGGTTAGTGCCCTCAGAGAGGAAAACTGATGAGACCACATTTCACTGCAGAACCTTGGAAGTAGAGACATTCCATGTGATGCAAATCTATAATTGTGTGCTACTGCTTGTTTTCTTTCTGTCAAAAAAAGTGCACCATTCTTGTGTCAGGCATTGAGCTGGGTACTGAGATACAGTTATTCCCAGTTGTCTTACTTACTTTTCACTGGTTATTGAGACAAAATACCTGATGCCCAACATGAAAGAAGGAGAGGTTTATTTCTTACAGGTAAGAGATTTCAGTCCACGCTCAGTTGGCTCCAAAGCAAAATGAAATGGCTGAGGGGCAGCAGTTTGTGATGTCTACAAAATGCAAGCAAGAACAGCAAAAAGAAAGAAACACCTTCTTCTCTCAGGTACAATGTAGGCTAGCTCCACTCCACTGCACATGGAGCACACATAACACCAATCTAAGCACTAGACAATCAATCAGAAATACTGGACTTGGTCGCATCCATGATTGCATGAGGCTTGGGAGGGGCACTGACATTTACGTTTATTTATGTTTACCATGACATTAGTAGAGGCAAAGAGCCTCCTCTCATTCTCTCACCATGAAGTTTACAGTCTATTGAGGTAGGGAGGATATTCATCATATCGTTATTCAAATACATGCTAAGCATTCCTAATCCAAAGTCTGAAGTCTGAATGCTACAAAGTCCAAAACTTTTGAGTACAGATGTTTTATGCCAAAAGTTGAAAATTTCACAGCAACAAATTTTGTTTCAGATACAAAATGTTTTTAATTAAGATTATTGGTACATGTTAGGTGTAAATAACGATCATGTTAATCATGGGAAATTTCCAGCATACATGTTATGAATTATTTATTCTCCATTCTCCTACTTTTGCTTCAACTCCCTTCCCCTCCTTATTTATGAAAGTTTTGTTTCCTTCTTTTCTCATCATTTTTTTCTTTTCCCTTCCTTCCTTTCTCCCTCCTCCATCCCTAATTCCCCATCTCATTAGATAATGTTCACAATATTTATTTTATTTTGCCTCTTATCTACATTTTCAGTTTCCCACACCAGAGAAACAACATAGTACGCATGTCAAACACAAAATTATTAAAAATATATAAAACTGCCTTCAGGCTATGAGTTTGAATTATATATGAACTATAAATAAATTTCATATTTAAACTTGGGTCCCATCCTCAAGACAATATATTATGTCCTATGCAAGTTCTTCAATAAAAAAAAATTCAGGAGTTCCTAACACTTCTGGTCCGAATCATTTTGTATAAGGGATAGCGAATATGCAGATGTTTAATTAACAATCTCAAGGAAGAAGTACAAAGGCTGATCAAAATATACAGCTAATATTCAAACTTTTAAAATTTACTAAAACAAAAGATACATGCCCATTAATCCTCCTTAAAAAACATCTCCTTAAAAATAAATTGAAGAAAATACATCTCCTTGCTTCAAACATACTTCTACATTTGTTCTTTCTTTTCTGAAGCAGTTTGGAAGTCCTCCTTTGTGAGTCTCTTTATAAATTGAGATTAAAAAATATAGTGAATGCAGTTGCTCAATGCCATTCAATGAAAAGGAAGGTTCATAAATACATTATGGTGCAGCCTCATCCACCGAATTCACCAGATCGGGACCCTTGTGACTTCAGATTCTTCTCCAAAATCAAAATGACCATGAAAGGTAAATAGTTTGAACTGATTCAAGACATTGAGGCAGCCACACCAGCAAAACTGAAAAATCCAAAGCGGAACTGCAGTGGTGCTGTGCTAAGTATTGGTTTGTTAAGAGAGATGTTGGTGCAAAGCCCACTGGGTTAAAATTCTGTCCCTTGATTTGTCATTGGAAAAGGTATTTAATGTTGGTGTCTAGGCTCACACAGCTATGAAAATGAAGATAATTCCTAACTCCTACTCTTGTAAGAATTAACATATGTAAAGTGCCTCAAAGAGGCCCTGGTCTGATATCCATAAGTGTTAAATATGCTTGTTAGTATGTTATATTCACATGTAAACGTACTTATAAGTTATGAAGAAATTCAACGATGGACACCTAAAGCACTCATTTCTCTGTAATAAAGAAGGGCAACAAGGCAAATAGCAATGATACCTGGGCACTTGCTATATGTTAGGAACCATGGGAAGAGCTCTGCAGGGTTTTCATCAGGTCTTCACAGCAGTGCCCAGAGATGAGTATTACCATTCCTCAGGGTTGTTTTTTTTTTTTTTAATGGAACACACCCTCAATATTTCAAAGGAAAATAACAGCAGAGTAACAATAGTGGAAATTGAGGCTCCCAGAAGAGAAGCAGTGTGCCTAAGGTGTCAGGCCCGGGAAGATTTGAGTCCAGAAATCTATAAATTCCAAGCCTCAGTCCACTCCTCTGCTTCCTCTCATAATGGGCCTGGGGCTGGGTCTCCCAGAAGCCTCATCAGAGACCTCCACCTGCAGCCAAATCCTGCCTCAGGGGGACCCTAAAACCCAATGCAACGCCCACTGTGTCATTGTTGCCTCACAGGAGGATTATGCACTTATTGTGTCCCAGGTTCTGGCCCCGCCCCTTGCCCGCCTCTCACACTGCTTGACCCCACCCCCTGGCCTCAAAGGAAGATTACACTCCACCAGGCCCAACCTGGGCGGTCCGCGCCCATGGACCACCCTGAGCCACGGGCCTGCACATCCCAGCTCATCCCGCCCGCCCCGGCCTTGCTTTGCAGTGGATGCTGGTCTTGTGCATGGAGTCGCTATTTTGCAGCTAGCAACACCATCTGGAGACTGGAGCGCTCTTCCTTAGGCGGCCTAGGCTGTGGCGGGGCCAGGGTTGGGGTCTGGGACAGGTAGAAGGGCTAAGCCCAAGGTGAGTGGCGGCTTGGCCCGGTGGCCCTGATGTTAGCGGCGCAAGTGCCCAGGGCGGGATGTCTTGGGTCGGGGGCCCAGGGCGGTAGCGGGCGCGGAGTAGGGGCGACCTGGCCTGAGGTCTGCAGGGCCCCTCTCTCCCTTCCCCTCTCTTCTGTGTAGGGGATCAGCATGGCCAGGCCTGACACGTCGCCCCGGGATCCCCGGTCCCCCCTGACAGGCGCTGCTGGGAGCCCAGCCCTGGTGTGGGACCTGTGGTGCAGTGGCTTGGGGTTTCACATGGCCTCTGCTGTCAGTGAGCTTGGCCATACTGAGCCGTAGACATTTACCCCAAAAGGACGATTGGATTCTACTCAGAACTCCTCCCTGCAGAGATTGAGAGAAGACCTAGATGTAACAGTAAGACAGTAGTTATTATTCTACCTGTACATGCTTTGGCTCCAGTCCATTCCATTTATAAGGGGGATTCTGCTTCTTTTAATATTGGCGGCACTTGGGTGTTTAGGTTTTGTGAGGAGAATGAATGCAGGCCGGGGCTTTGAGGCATGAGGAAGTGTGATCAGTAGTGTTTAAAAATTTAAATCCACAAATGAAGATAATTCACCCACATTGTTAAACTCTGCTGCAGAATACCCATCTTCTCCATATTTGGCTGTCTCTAAGGATTACTACCCAGTTCTGCTCACATCATTTATATATTTGCATAATGTTGAATGTTTATATTACATGCATAGGTAGACTTGTACTTAGTTATCCTATTACTGACTGTGTACACAAGTCTAGTTTCTCTTAGAAAAACTGCGTTGAGCATATATCTTTGTTTCTTGGGATAAATTCCAGAAATTAGAAATACTAAATCAAAGTTCTGTGTTCTTTCCCTGGCACTTGATATGAATTTGTCCTTAAACAAAGCATGTTTAAGACATCTTTCAAAATCTAGGAATTTGCCCAATTATCTGGATAAATTTGGAGTTCAGCAAGGTGTTGAGTCATTTTCTGTGCAGGCTGAGAGATAGGCCACACAACCTACTGTTGGATTTTGTTTTTAAGTCATGTACCAGGTTCATCTTTTTGTTTTGATTGAGTCTATTCGGTTTTGTTTCATTTGGTTTTATCCTCTTTAAAATAAAAAGATTAAAAAAAAGCACTTTACTGCAAGGAATGGTGGTGCATGCCTGTAATCTCAGCACTCAGGTGGGTTAGACACCAGGATCACAGGGAGTGCGAGGCTAGCCTGAAATACTTGGTGAGTCAAGGTCAGCCTGCAGTACATAGCAAGATCTTGTCTCAGAACAAAACAAAAAACCCCTTTTTCATCTTTTCTTATTTTAATGTAGCACAAGTAGATATTAATAGAGAAAATATGAAAACACTTATAAGTAGATTAAAGTTTTCATCCTATGCAGTTTATATATATGAAAATATAGTATACTTTATATGCTATATAACTTTATATACTACGAAACTGCATAGTTTCATACTATGCAGTTTGTATACTATATTCAGTGATCCTGGGAATTTCTGCATGAGCTGTATATGTATGCACTTTTAAAATTTGTTTTTGTCTTTGTTTCAATTTTTTAAAATTTTTAGAACAGGGTCAAAATAATTTACTCAGTTCCCCAGGTTGGGTTTAAACTTGTGCTTCTTCTTCCTTAACCTCCCAGAGTGCTGGGAGTACAGGTACAGGCTATCCATCCTTAGAAATTCACAATGATTATGTATGTTTATGGGATAAAATGTGCTTTTGACCTATGGCTCCTTTTTAAAAAGAATCAGTCTAGATAAAGTATATAGCACCTTCTTAGCCTACAAATTCTTTCAGAGTTATTGGGACTATAATCCCATTGTTTAGCAGTTTTGAAAGCTATCCTTTTTATTAACTGTGGTCACCATGCAGTTTAGGAGAGAATTGAGAATTTCTTCTCCATTGTCACTAAGATTTTGCATTCTTGGGTGAACATCCTCCTTTCTCCATCCCTCATGGAATTGATCTTTTTTAAAATCAAAGTGCCCAAGAAAGGTGTGGAGGTTCAAGCTACTTGGGGCACACAGCTCTTCAGAAAGACCAGGCAATGGTACTCTGAAGCCCCTCATGTTGCTCCCAGCTTTTTGTTTTTTGTTTTTTGTTTGTTTGTATTTTCCTTAACAGAATTCTGGGAATTGAATGCAGGGATGTCTTAGTTACTTTCTATGGGTTGCTGAGAAAAAATACCTGATACCAAAAGTTGGGAAAGGAAAGGTTTACTTCTTACAGATTTGGAGTTTTCAGTCCGTACTCAGGTGGCTCAAAGGCAGACAGGCCTGGCGGGGCCACAGTTCATGGTGGCTGCAAACAGCAAGGAGGAAACAGGCAAAAGAGCAAGACAGGCCTATTTACTGCAATTATATCACATTTTGGCTCCATGCCTAGGCCTGTGTAGCACTCACACCCTTAATCCAAATGCTAAAAAATGAACTGGTCACAGATGCATAATAAACGCTTGAGGCCTGGGGGCCACAGACATAAACTATGACAAGGGTCTTACACTGAACAACGGTAAATTCTGTTTTTAAAATTATTTTATTTTGAGCCAGTGTCATCATAAGTAACTACACTGCTGAGACATCGTTCTTGGATGTAGATTCTTACATGTCTATGTGTGGATGCACATTGATATCAGAGACATTTCACTTTCAAAACCGAGTCTTTGTTCTCACATCCATGTATTATTTCATGATCAGATTCCTTAGCTTCTTTCCTTGGTTTTTGTGGCCCACACTGATGCCCCATACCCTTTACATGGAAGATAGGAATGGTCCCAATTCCTTCCTGCTTCAAACAGCTGTGAATCAAACTCTTGAAAAGAAATCTTTCAAAGTTGCGCAGCTCTCTGTGAGAGATAAAACTCTATTGTTAATCCTGCCAGATCCAGGGACAATTGCGTAGTGCTCTGATGGGAGATGCAAAACAGGGCTCTGCTCCACCCCCATATTCTCCCCAGTGCTGTTCAACACCTGCCTTAAAACCTGCCATCACATGGAGACACAGCACATCTCAGGGATGTGTGCCTGCATGAATCAGTTTTGGAAGGCTTAGTGTTATCTGCATTTGTTGGCCACATGTGGTGATTCTCTTTTGAATTACAAGTATTTTTCATCTCTCACAGAATGGAGTCTTGAAACCTCTTTCACATCTGTATCACAAACTATCTGTCTGAATATGGCTTGTAAGGAAAGTTTTCTTGTTGTGGTTTCTATATTATTCTTGTTTCTGCTTTTCAAATGCAATGAATCAGACCTTTCTAGCTCCCCTCTATCACTGAAATCATGGGAAAGCTTTTCCAACATGAAAAGATGAGTAGACACACAATGATCTCTATATTTTCCTGATAGATTTTGACTATCTGGGGTTTTCTCTTCTATCAAAGAGCAATAGCAGTCAATGTCATCCAATAAAATTTGACTGAACAGACTCTAATACATGATTATTAAAGACCCAATGTACTAAATCACAGTGAAAAAAGGTCAGAGGTGGGTGGGGTATAGCAGGAGAGGACAGGGGTATGGATGGGTCCAAAACTGAGCAGAAAGCTGGAACTCAACAGATGTGGAAATTGTACAAATTGATGATGTGCTTATATGTTGCTGAATTGAACATGAGGAAAGGAATGGTGTCTTAATTATTATTTTAAATTGTCCTAGAATTTAATCTTTAAAAGAATTACAGACTTAGGAGTAGAAATAAAAACTGAAAATAAAACAAGGAGTGCAAGGAAAGAGGAAAGGAAAGGCAGGTGCTTTGCAGGATTTGGCCCTAAGTGGAGCTCAGGATGCTTGCTGTGGAGCCAGTAAAAGCCTCAGCTCAAGAGTTCCTCAAGACAGAGTACCTGGCCTTAGTTTTCACTTTGATCCCAAAGCTCGAGAGGTCACTGGAGGTGGACCCAGTATAAACTCTGTATGTTGGACTTGAGCTCAGTTAGGTACTACCCTGTGTCAGCAGAAAGAGAAAAATCACCAACTGTCCTTGTTCCTTGCAGGCCCTAGAACTTCCCAGTGCCTGCCACAAACAGTTCTGTGCACAAATCCACCCCAGGAAAGCTTCCCATCCTTCTTCAACCGACTCACTTGTGCATGCCTCAGTGTTGCAGGAGGTCTCAAGTCTTGGAGTCTTTGTCTGTGTAAAGTGTCCCATGCACTCCCTAGGAGGCCACAGACCCAGGCCAAACCCTCCTGACTGCAGTGCTCATTTTCAGTGAGCTCAGGTTGGTCCAACTCAGCTAGGCATCTTATAGAGTTGGACATCAACCTCCTGCTCCAGTGGCAGAGAAACCTGCCCCAGTCTTTTCTTGGCCTTGAATGGGGCAGTGCTGGCCCAGGTGGTCCTCATGTGCTTATAGAAGTCCCTAATAGTGCTGTGACCACCTTTTCTCCATTCTTTAGTGAATCCTGACATACACCTCCCTTTCCAACCCTTGTGGCCTGTCATCTCTGTGATCCAGGGTGGTATTTGCAGTGTTACTCTAGTCATGGTCACTCTAGAGGGGTACTGTGCTGTAAATATCTGCAAAGTGAGTGGGCAGAGTGTGTGGGTTCTGCCTGCCTTTCCTCCATCTTCAGTTTATATAATGATGCATCACCCCATTCTGTATGCCTTAGAGGAACTCCTCTTACCCTGTTATGTTGTTCACATGTACAGAGGCCAGGAAGTTAGGCACATTAACAGTGGTGTGGGAAATACTTGGTCAGCTCTCCAGGGTGACTGTGTGGCCTGCACAACATTGAAGCAAAACAGAGCAGTGTGTATATTTAATCTGTTCATTACATCTGTCAGAGCCTAGTAAATTGATGATTAAAGTCACCCACCAGCTCTCTCCATGATTTTTCTGTGAACCTGGTTCCATGATAGCTCACAGAGATTCCTACTCTGGATAATGTGGAAGCCCATAGAATGACTCCCCATTGTCCTTCACAATAAACAACAGCTTCTTAAACGAAGTGATGGATCCTTGGCAGCATGCAAAGCTTTCTGAGGGCTGAGAAAAAATAGCAGTGCAGGCAGGGTCTCGCTTTGAGGCAAAAGATAGGGGTTTAGATTGAACTTGTCCTTCTGACTTCCTGTGTAATCCTAGACAAGACACCATGCCTCTCAGGACCTTCCCAATGTGTTCCTCTGCTCTATGGAGGTCATCTGGGCATCTACTATCTGGGGATATCATCAGTGGTGTGTGATGACATTTGTAAAATCTGTGGGCTGGTTTCACATGTAGAGCACAGAATTAAAAGTGAAATCCAGCAAAGGGTAGGATAGAGGGAGAATACAGTGCACACAATGCCTGACTCCTACTGTGTGGTAGTAGAAATGAGACTTACCTTCTGCACATGCTTCCCTGGGGCCTTCATGAGGGGGTGGAAGTGCCTTGATTCAGCCGTCCTTATTTTCCCCAAGCATCTCAATTTCTTCTATGTATTGGTGCTGGGGCCTCAAATCAGTACCTCACACACAGGCTAAGCAAGCATTATGATGGAGCTACACCCACAAATCGATGTCCGTAGCTCCTGTATTCAAACCTGTGTGAGCCACCAGGCCTATGACCTAGGTTCCTGCTCAATTGCTGAGAGCTCATTTTCTGGTGGCCATTTCCTGAAAGGCCTTTTCCCTATATGATGGGCTTAACTTACTAGCTTATTATTATTTAGTGTTATTATTTTGCATTAGCAGTGCTGGAATTGAGCCCAGAGCCTGATGCATGGTAAGCAAGTGTATCCTGAGCTATCTCCCCACTTCCTGACTCACTCTTAAATAACTGAATATGGCAGAGATTATGTGATAATCTACTAAGGTTCACACAAATAAATTTGACCCACCTCTCCTGATGTTTTCCTGTGTTCTACTTAGTATCCTAGGTTGTCTTTTTGGTTTTTTTGATCCTTCTCTGGATCTCTGGCTCTGAAGAAGTCACTGCTATCTCTGCAGTTTCACTGAGGAGAGGCTGATGAACCTTGAGCAAGAAAAGGGGAAACAGAGAGAGGAGACATCAGGCTTTTGTCCTGAGTCTTGCCTGTAGGCAAGGGACCGAGCCTGAGAGTATATTATGCCCTAGTAGCATACTCACTGAGTGTGTAGCCATGTGCACCAAGCTATTATGGTAGCAGCCCTAGCAAAGCCTCCTGGATTCCTGATACACAGCAACTCTTGATAGAACAGAGTATTATCTCTTGTATCAGATAACCACAGACTGACCTGCCTTCTATCATACATATGTGTTGTCATATTTTGCAAATATATGTAATGACTGGACAGAATTTGACCTCTCTGCCTTCTTTCACCAATCAATCATTCTGAGGTTATTATATAGTGTTTTTCTATGTTTTTTTTTTTTTTTAGCAAACTTTCAATGCATAGCTTGCTGTGGTTTGTTTATTCATTCAGGCATTATTGGGTAGTCACATAGTAGTTTTTAGTTAATGAAAACAAAGTTGATTAGAATATCTCATAAAATTCTCTTCATGACATAGAGAGGATTAGATGCACAGAATGTTAAGGTAGTCAGAAATGATGCTCCCTCCAACTGTAAGCCCTTGGGAAACCTGGCAAGAGAGTGAGTAACACTACACATAGAGAACATCAGACAAATTGAGTAGTGTGCCAATAAGGCCTCCTCCAACTTAGAAAAAATTAAAAGAGCTCATAAAACACCCAATTACACAGTAAGGCTTCAGCTGACACAAACGCTGTGGACAAGGAGATCTGGTGACCTGCAACATCCTGAAGACATAGGAATAGCAGGAACTGAGAGTGGACCTACATCAATACTTCTAGGCTAGTTAGCCCAAGAAGAATATAGGACTCACAAAACAGGCCCTGCTGGAGGAATACAGGTGACTGGCTCTCCTCTTCATTTTGGTACCCAGCAATTGCACAAATATCAACCACACAGTAGGACCCTAAAATTCACACTATGTTGGAACTGAAAGACCAAATATTTACTCAAAGAGTGAAAATGACAAAACAAATTGGCAAAATGCAATCTCCAACATCTAGTCCATCAGAAGCAAATACAGGCAACACTGA
Source organism: Cavia porcellus (assembly GCF_034190915.1). NCBI lineage: Eukaryota > Metazoa > Chordata > Mammalia > Rodentia > Caviidae > Cavia > Cavia porcellus. The sequence goes on from NW_026947515.1 coordinate 11,128,731, forward strand.
AATAGAGGATCTTAAAGTCATACGCCAGGAATCTCTGAAAAGATAGCAACTAAAGTAAAGAAACAAATCCATGAGACTATAGCAGAAATCAAATTAGAAAGAATCACCCATGTAAAGACAGAAATACCAACCTTATTAAACTAGTTGCTCAGCATAGCTAGAGAAGAAATAGATAAAAAAAAAAACATAAGAGCATAGGAAATTGATTGAAATTTTGAATGAACAATGTAGAAAACAAGCAGAATCCATGAAACAAATTCAAAGAAATATCTAAAACAAAAAAATTTTATTGAAAGCTCACAAAACCATTTAAATGAAGCTGAGGATAGCTTGAGGATAGAGTCGCACATAGTGACTATGAAAGTTTAGAACTTATAAAAATAACAAAGTAACATAAAATGACAATTCAGTAGCTACAAGAGCATGCCAAGAGAAATATTATAAGAGTCGTAGACACCCGTGAAGATGCAGGAGTCAATACTAATGCCATCAGTAAACTATTAAAGAAGTAATAGCAGAAAATTTCCCAAAGGCAGGAAAAGACTGATATACAAATAAGTGAGACATACAGAATGCCAAACCATCACAACCAACATAAATCTGCACCCAGATATATAATAATTAAGATCTGAGATATACAGCATAAAAACAGAATACTGAAAGCTTTTAGAGAAAAGACACAAGGCAGACATCAAGAGAAGTCCATTAGAATCTCGGCAGAATTTTCAGCACAAATCTTCAGGTTAAGACACACTTGGAGTGAAGTATTTCAAGCCCTAAGAGAAAACAACTATCAACCCAGACTGGTTTACCCAGTAAAATTTTACTTCAAATTTAATGGAGAAACAAGATACTTCCATGACAAAGAACAGCTGAAGCAATTCATGTCCACCAAACCAATCATAGAAAAAGTACTGAAAGACATGCTAGATAGAGATAAAAATGACCACAATCTCTAGAACAGAAAGAAACCACAAGAAATTAAACAAGGGAGCAAAGCAGGAAACCAACAACAGAAACACAACATGGCAAAATCAAGCCAGTAAATATCAGTGATATCCGTAAATGTAAATGTGCTCAACTCACCTGTCAAAAGAAACAGGTTAACAGAATGGATCAAGAAATAGGATCCCACAGTATGCCGTATACAAGAAACACATCTGACTCAAAATTCAGATTAAAAGTCAAAGCATGGAAAACAGTTTCCACACAACAGAAACCCAGAAAAGAGCAGAGCTAGATATACTGTTTTCAGACAAAGTGAACATCAAACTTAAAAAGATTAAAAGAGATAATGAAGGTCACTACAAACTTATACATGGAAAACTACAAAAGGAAGCACTAACAATTATAAATATATATGCACCAAATATAGGGGCACCCAACTGTGTAAGACAAATAATAATGGACATGAACACAGTTGTAATAGGACACCTGAACACCCCACTGTCACAAAGAGATATGTCAATTGGGACAAAAAGTCAGCAAACAAATAACAGAACTGAATAATACCTGTGAGTCAATGGACTTAGTGGATGTTTACATAGTATTCTACCCAACCACATCAGAACATACAGTTTTCCCAGCTGCACATGGGACATTCTACAAAACAGACCATATATTATCCTATAAAACATTCTTAAGTAAATGCAAATGAAGCAAAATTATTCCATGCATATTATGTGACCATAGTGCACTAGAATTGAAAATCAGTGGCAAAAAACTGCAAAACTTGCATAAATGCATGGAAATTAAATAATCTTCTGTACAACAAGTGGGTTACAGAAGAAATTAAAAAAGAAATAAATCAATTCCTACAATACAATCAAAATGCAGAAACAACATATCACAACCTATGGGACACAATGAAAGTAGTCCTAAGTGGGAAATGCATAGTAATAAGTAGTCACATCAAGAAAATTGAACGAGCACAAATAAATGATGTAATGGTACATCACAAGCTTCTAGAAAAGGAAGAGTAAGTCAAACCTAAAGTTCCTAGAAAAGTGGAAATTCTAAAGATTAGAGCAGAAATAAAATCAATTGGAAGTATAAATACAATAGAAAGAATTAATGAATCAAAGAGCTGACTTTTTGAGAGAATAAACTGATAAACCTCTAGCTTATCAAGAAAAAAACCTAAATAATAAGGACTGAAAAGAGAGAAAATGCTGTAGATCCCATGGAAATTCAAAACATCATGAGCACCTACTTTGAAAATCTCTACTCACATAGGATGGAAAACAGAGGAAATAGATTTCTAGAAACACATGAACTATCCACACTCAATCAAGAAGATAATCCAATTTTGAATAACCCAATATCAGCTATTTTAATAAAAAATGTGATTCAAAACTTACCAACAAATAAAGGCCAGATCCTGCTGGATTCAGAGCTGAATTCCATAAGAAATTCAGAGAAGATCTGATTCCAATACTCCTTAAACTCTTCAATGTAATTGAAAGAGAAGCAGTCCTCCTTATTTCTTTCTTAGAAACAAGTGTCACTCTGATACCAAAACCAGAAAAAGATCCAACCAAAAGCAGAACTATGCAAAGAATCTCATTAAAATATTGGCAAGTAGAGTGTAGCAAATCATCAAGAAGATTATACAACATAACCAAGTTGGATTTATTACAGGAATGTAGGGGTGGTTCAACATATACAAACCAATAAATGTAAGACACTACATCAACAGAGCCAAAAATAAAAATCACTTGATCATCTCAATACATGCAAAAAAGCTTTTGATAATGTACAGAACCTGTTCATGATAAAAACCCTACAGTAACTCAGAATAGAAGCTATACACCTCAATATCATAAAGACCATTTATGACAAACTTACAGCCAATGTTATACTAAATACTAAATGGACAAAAACTGAAAACCTTCACACTAAAATTAGGAACAAGACAATGATGTCCACTATCACCATTCCTATTAGATATAGTTTTGCAAATGTTAGCCAGAGCAATCAGATAAGAGGGAGAAATTAAAGAAATAAAAATAAGAAAAGAAGTTTAATTATAATTATTTGCAGACGACATGATACTCTGCATAAAGATGACAAAAACCCCATTAAAAGACTAGGAGTGGTAATAAACAAATTCAGCAGCATAACTGCATATCAAGTCAACACTCAAAAATCAATAGCAATCCTGTACACGAACGAAAACTCACTGAGAAGGAAATTATGGAAATGTAGCCTTTCACACTAGCATCTAAAAATGAAATACTTAGGAATCAACTTAAGAATGTAAAAGACCTATATGCTGAAAATTATACTACTCAGAAAATGGAGATTCAAGAGAATATTAGAAAATGGAGAGACATTTCTTGCTCTTGGTTAGGAAGAGCCAACTTTGTGGAAATGGCCATACTCCCAAAACTGTTGCACAGATTCAGTGCAATTCCAATCAAAATATCATTGACATACATTCATATCTAGAGGAAATATTCCTACAATTCATCTGTTAACAGAAGAAATCTAGAATAACAAAGGTGATTCTGTACAACAAAAGCAAGACAGGAGACATCTCAATTCCTGACTTGAAAATATACTACAAAGCCACAATAATAAAATCAGTATGATACTGCAGAGAAATGGACATAAGGATCAATAGAACAGATTAGAAGATGCAAACATTACTACAAATATAGCCACCTTATATTTGTCAAAGTGGATAACCATGATCACTGGAAAAAGATAGCCTCTTTAATAAACGGTGTTGGAAATGTTGACTTTACATGACGAAGACTGAAACTAGACCCATGCCTATCATCATACATTAAACTAAATTCAAAGTGGATCACAGATCTACATATTGAAAAAGGAACAAAAATCCACTGGAGGACAATTTAGGTAGAAATCTTAGAGATATAAGGGTTGGCAGAGAATTCATGAATAAAATGCAAACCACATGTGAAATACTTCACAGAATCAACAACTGGGGTCTCATATTACTAAAAAGATTTGCACTTCAAAGGAAATCAAACAAAGTGAAAAAAACCCTACAGAGTGAGGAAGAATCTGGATATAAGGCAAAGAACTTATATCCAGAACATATAAAGAACTGAAAAACATCTAGTCCCCAAATTAAAAGACCCTTTCCAAAAATGGGTGTCAGAGATGAGCACACAGTTCTCAGAGAAGATATACAAATGGCAAATAAATACATGAAGAAATGTTCACCATCACTGGACATTTGATAAATGCAAATTAAGACAGCACTGAGATTTCATCTTACTCCTGAAAGAACAGCTGCGTTCAAGTAATCAACTGAAACAAATGTTGGCAAGCATGAAGGGGGAAAGGAACACTTGTCCACTCTTGGTGGGAATGCAGACTGGTGAAAGCACTGTAGAACTCAGTGTGGAAATTCCTCCAAAAACTAGAATTGGAAGATTCATTCAATCCAGCTATTCCTGTCCTGGGTATATTCCAAGAAAAATTTAAAATATCATGTTACAGTGATATATGTGCACCCATATGTGTAGCACAGTTGAGACAGCTGAATCCTGGAAACATCCAAACTGCCCATCAACCGCAAGGAGATGAAAAACTTGTGTTTTTACACAATGGAATACTACTCAGGTATAGTAAAGGATGATCCTGAGGCCTTTATAGGTAAATGAATACAACTTGAGAATATCCTCATTAGTAAAATAAATAAGACTCACATTAGTAAATATCACATTGTCTCTCTAGTGTAAAAAATAATAAAAACTGACAAAGTAATGGGATCCAAAAAAGTATAGTAGATACTGTAAAAGAAAAAGGGAAGAAAAGTGGTCTAAAGGATACAACAGTATATATAGTGTGTAAGATAGATGGCCATATTACTAAATTTCTGTTAGATCATTGAATGGAAGGGTTTGCACATCAATGTTTCAGTGTTCAACCATTTTTATGCTCTGTTTTTGTAAGGTTAACAACTAGTTTTAAGATGACAATAGTAATGTATCAACTAGTCATTTTACAATGTTAATTTTTTGAGTCCTATATTCTATACCTTTTTGCTTTTTTGTATTTTGTTTCTTTTAATTTTGCTTTCTTTCTTTAAATAAAAAATTTAAAAAAGAAACGGACATGGAATTTTGTGCCCTTAATGCCTTTCACCAGGACCTGCTCATGCAGTGGTGGGAATCCTTGGCATCCACCTGACTCTGGGTAGCCATAAGCTGCACTGCGGTGGGATTTATGGCAGTATGCTTTACATTTATTGTTGTTGTGGTCTTTATGTGCATGAATCCACTCTATGGGTGACTTACAATAAGCACATTTTCCCTGATATTTGTTGTGGTGGAATGTGAGAAACCACTGCACACTGCTTCAACACCAAAGGGTATGAGGACCTGTAGGACCTGACACAACTGATTAGCCTGTGCACACCACAGACATAGTTATATAAGCATGAGTTAACATTGACTGCCGTGGATGTGCTCAGGCTTGTGACACTATGCAAGAATGTAATGCCTGATGATGGCTGATATATGCAGATTGGATAATAAAGACCCTGGCTTACTACTGTTGCTAATGTTGGCTCAGTGTGGTCTCTTCTCTCTTGGGATCTTATCCACTAAAATACCCACTCACCTCCCTAACTCTGAGAAAATCTCATACCACAGACAAAGGGCACTTTAATGCCCCACAAAACTAAAGTCTCGGGGCTGGGGATTTAGCTCAGTGACATAAGCACCTGCCTTGCAAGCAGGCAGTCATGAGTTCGATCCCTGGTACCGATAAAAAATGAAAACAAACAAACAAATGAAAAAAAAAAAAAACCCAAAGGTCCCTCTGCCCTATTCCAAGCCATGCATCACATCCTAAAGTCCAAATCTATGTTGGGGTACAGCTTTAGAAAGGAGACCGAGTTTTATGCTTGTACTTTGGTGATCACTTTCTAAGCCCTGTGATGGACATTTGCCCCACTTCCATCCCTCCTCTGTACCCCACAGGGCATTAAAGTTCTCAGATGATCGGACCTGGACCTGGAACACAGCTCCCCAAGCAGCAGACCTGCAGTCCTCAATCAGACTGGTCAGACCATGGTCTGAGGTGAGTCAGTCCCAGGCTGTAGACCAAGGGCTATAGTGTCTGTTTGCCCCACTCTCACACAGTGGAGCTTCTTACCAGAACATCTTAGCCTCCCTTGATCCCTGAAACCATGGGGACTCACTTTTCCTGTGTGTCATAGTGTGTTCAAACCAGGCACAGCATTAATGCGTGGAAGGGAGAACCCATGCCCAGCACAATCCCTCCTCAAGGTGGCTCCCCATTTACTTTGCAAGCCATTGTTCTTAACATGTGGCACCAGGTTGGAACTGATTGCCATGAGGAAGAGTGCAGAACAAGGGCAGGAGCAGGTGCTATGGAACCCACAAAGGTGGGCAGGCCTTCTCAGATGAGTGTGGACCCCCATGCCTGTCAAGATATCAAGATGTCCCTCTTAATTTAAGCTAGGGTGATCTCTGGCTGGTGACTTTTGGTCAGGGTGGTTTTGGGTCAGTGGACACTGGCTGTGTCTGGTAGCCACATTGAGCAAAACAGAGTGTGTACCACTGCCACATGCCCAGGACATCCCCCCAAATTGTCATTGTTTTGTTGTTCCCCTACAAGATTTGTCTACCCGGGGCTGGGGATTTAGCTCAGCGGCATAAGCACCTGCCTTGCAAGCAGGCAGTCGTGAGTTCGATCCCTGGTACCGGTAAAAACGAAAAAGACAAAAAAAAAAAAAAAAAAAAAAAAAAAAAAAAAAGATTTGTCTACCCAGGGCTCCCCTTGTCCACTCCAATCTACCCTGGACCTTTGAATAGAATCACAGGGGGAGGCACTGCATGTGTAGCTGCCCAAAGTCCAGTGTAACTGTTGTCTGGTGTCACCCAAAAAGTACAGGGGGTAACAAAATCAGGTGTCCTTCATTGAGTAACTTGGGGCCTTTTTGTACTCTTCTTCCATCTTCCATTCCCACCTTCTTCAGGCATCCCTCCCTCCTCCTGCTATACTCTGTTCTCCTAAGAGCACACAGCTGGGCTTGTGCTAGCCTTGGCTGGCCTGTGGGCTTCTCTGTGCCCCTACCATCCCTTTCTGTCCCAGAGAGAATCCTTTCCCACAGGTATGGCTGATTGGATATCACCTAGAAAAAACTTAATCCAACTTGTGTTGTGCTTAAGCCAGGGCCTGGGATTGAGGTTACTAGGATTCCCTAATTTTAGCTCCCAGCTCTAGAAGTTCCCCTCAGAACATGGTGCTTAAAAGTGAGGTCGCAAGGTCAGTCTGGAAACCCCTATCTGTGGAGCATCTAAAGGAGCTGATCTAAGCTGTGGGTTACCATGTAATGCATGTGTATGTGGATATGTGGGGAGACAAATTCAGATGCTCCTTTCTGGCACAACCCAAGTAGAAACAGTAACTTTGAAATGGCTTCTGTGGGATGGGCAGAATTGGATCTGGTGAGGGAACAAAGGCTATGTGCACCGGACTTTGAAGAAGGGCCCTGAGATCTGGACCACACATTGGGAGGAAGGGAAATAAGGGTGCCCCAGGCCAACTGTGTCTGGGGACAAATTCTTCCCAACTGTTAGTATGCACCTCTGCTCTGTCCGTAGACCAACTGACTGTGTTATAAGGCCTGGAAATTTCATCACCCTGCTATTCATATGTCTCTGGGCCTCTCAAGGGTGGACAGCACCTAGAAAAGAAATGAACCAAGGTTCACCTGTGTGTAATGTGCCACTGTCTCAGTGACCAACCTGCAGGTAAGGTCATCATGGCCACTGTCATTTCCTTTTTAAGTCTGGCCAGCTAGTTGCCAGGTGGTTCTGTGTTCTCATTTTCCTGCCCATTGGCTCCAGAGGCAAATACGTAGTGTTCGGGTCCTGGTGTCAGTGAGGCTTTAGCCTAATGTGATGGGGTGAGGCAAGAGTCCTTGAGATCAGTAATGGGCCAGCAGTGTTTTGAGTCGCTATGGAGTGGGGCAAGGATCCCATAAATTTCCTTCCCTACCACATTGATGTTGGCATCTTGATGTATAGAGGAGGGTTCCTTCCACTTAGTTGTCACTTTTTACTACATCTTTCCATCTCATGACCATTTTCTGGGAAGCTGTCAGAATATCACATACAAAAGTATGTTGAAGGCCCTGCTGAGCTTCTTCACTGAGACCATGGGACAGCAGCTCAGCGTTTGAAACTTAGTGGGAGAGGCAGGGGAGGAAAGTGGAGGAAGACAAAGGCTTTCTCCTCAAAGACAGCAGTTACGGAGGAGCAAAGAGCATGTCCAGCTGTCCCTGTTAGACCCACTTATGATTCTGTATCCAGAGGCCAGACAGGGGACAGCACTTTTGATCACTTTGCTAGAAATCAGGAATCTGAGCAGAGCTACCAAGGCAAGGCTTGGGAGCCAGACTGAGGGCACCTCCAGAAGATTTGCCTGAGTCTCTGTTAGGATTGGGTAGAGCAAAGTATAAAAGTGATGTTCCTCTGATAGGAAGACTGGCCCTAGAAATCCCATTAGAGAGGCCTTAGATTGAAGACAGCTGATGCTTTGCTCTTCATGTTTGCATCTGCATGAAGGACCCATTGCTGGCCAGGTAGAGCGTGTCCTTCCTGTGTGCGTTCTTTTATCCTTTGCTCTTTTTCTCCCCACATGTTAGAATTAGATTTTCTTTCTTTGTGTTTTGTTGACAGATTATTGTATGTTTTATATTAGTAGCTATTTACTATTTATTAATAGCTGTATACTGATTATGTTGGTGATATGTCCATGGCACATGTGATACATAGAATGGAAACTGGGCCCTATCTTATGCACAATGGTGCAATCCAACAACCAGTGACTGTTCTCAAAGTTTTCTGGCTTGAGCTCACAGATCAGGGCCAAGACATTGCCAGCACAAGGTGCTGCATTGTCTTGATTGTCCTTTCTTTATGACCAATACAGTGGATAATGATGCAATATTTGGGAGCTTAGCCCAACCCTAACACTAACACTAACATTAACCCCCTAAACCTAACTCTAATCCTAAAAGTCACTACCAACATTCTCAGGCCAAAGAAAACTTTATGACATTGATGTGGAAAATGTAACATAGGTTACTTATGAGAACATTCAATCAATGGTTGCTGGGATGGAGCAAGAGGGGAAAGAAAAGAAAACACTGTTGTGTAAAAATGTGAGGAATGTATTCTTGAAGTGGACTTGGGGAAATTTGCTCAACATTAAGAATGCACTGAATGCCAGCAAGCTGATTATTTTAAAGAAAACTAAAATCTTAAATTTTATCTATATTTGTTCTATCACTAACAAATCTCTGGTAAGTAAGTGTAGCAGTCAATACAATAATAAGTAAATCTGGAAGAGAGGGGAATGGCAGGTGTGGGTCAAGAGCTGCCTGCAGGTAGAGCTCAAGAGAGGACTCCTGAGTGGAGACAGCAGGAGGCTCTGATCTCCAGCTGCTGCACAAAGGAATCCAGGTGCTGGCTCTTGCTCTGAGATCATAGATAGTGATGGAGCTGCAGGTGGAGCTGACACAAGGTCTGCAGGTAAAACTTCTCCATGGGCTGAACCTGGCCCCGCAGTTGTAGTAAGTGAAATGATCGCCAGTTGTCCATGGGCTTCTGGGGCAGAACCTTCCCACTGCCCATCAGAGGCTGCTATGTGCACCAATACAGCTCCAGAAAAGCCTCCCAGAGTGCATCCCCACACTAACTGCTGGGGGTCTCATGCTCTTGGGTCTCCCAGCATTTGGGCATGTTGCTGAATACCAAGTCAATCACCTCCCCACAAGACCACATCCCACACTCCAGGGATAATTACCCTGGGGCTCAGTCTCTAGGGCTCCAGCTGGTCCAGGAGAAGCTCAGCCTGGGGATCTACATGGGCATATATTTCCAATGTGGTGCCAAGGACAGAAGACCTGGGGTAGAAAGGGAGACAGAAGAGTGAGGAACTGGCCTCCCACATTGCCTTCACTGTTCACTTGTAGAGAGGGGTTCCTGGACCTCCTTCCCACTCCACAATGTCCAGGGACAACCTCATCAACCACAATTGGACAGTGAGGGCCCAAGGAGCCCTTATAGGCAGAAAGAAGTCTTGGTGGGAGGGAGACCTTGCTTAGTTGTATCACACCTGCCTTCTTCAGGGAATCCTGACACAGTATCTCCCTGCCCCTCCCCAGTGCAAGTCAGCTTGGAAAAGGCAGAGACTGGAATCTGCCCTGTCTTTGCACTCAAGGGCTCAGGGCTGCCACTCCATGAATATCTGAGAAGTGAGGGATCAATCAGTGCCTGTCTTGTGTCTGTGCAGTCTCTAGCTCAGGCAATGATGCATTGCGCAGTCCTGTTTGCCTCTGCATAACTCCTTATGCATGGTCTGTCCCCACATCTAGGGAGGGATTGGGACCACAACAATGGCCTTGAAGTGAGCTATATTTTTTCTTCTGCCAAGGGTGACACTGTTGCCCCCAAAGAACATTGAAACTCAAAAGGGCAGTGGTTGCCCTGGCTCTGCTTACAGGATCATGGTGAATACCCAGTAAAGTATCTGCACACAGTGTGTCTTCATGTATGCTTGTGGGTTTATGACACCTATCTGCTCTTCCATGACATCTGACAGCCAAGGACAATTTGCTATTCTGAAGATTTTCTGTGTTGAACAAACCCTGAAGTCCACAGAGTGACTCACCTATTTCCTTTCCAATGAACAGATCTGCTTTCATCAAGTGTTGGTCAGTGAGCAGGATCAAAGATCATCCATCAGAATCATCCAGGATTCTAAAGTAGGTCTTCATGGGGCCAGGGACACAGCTAACCACTTGGCATGGAGCCCCCATTTCATTCTCAGTGACCATAAGGCCTCAATCCACTCAGTCCCAACCCATTCAGCAATGTAATCTAGGGTTGAGTGAGGCCCTTGTATTTGACCAGGACCTGAATACACAGGTGGCCAAATCCCACTGGGCTAAGGTAAGAACTCCCCTTCTCAGCTATCGTGCCTATAGAGAAGAGATGTCAGCCCTGGAGGAGTCCAGGGAGGAGTGGCTTTGCCTGGCAGAGCTATCCAGAAGGCCAGCTCCATAGGCTCTTTCAGGCTGTGTGGTCCATCTGCCTGTACCATGCTGCCTGTATAGACTTCTGCCAGGCTCTCTGCTGCCTGACTTCTGAGACTATGTGTAGACATGTAATTGGTTTCCTGCACATGGCTTCTCAGGAGGGTTTGGGGCTGAAGCAAAGCCCACACTCCAATTGGCCCAAAGAGGCTCATGGTAATGGGCTTTCAGGAGGCGCCCTGCAGAAAATGAATTCTCAGATTAAAAGTTACATTTCACAAGGGACACTTAGGAATACTAGTGTGCTCAGATATCCTCCACAGAGAGATTGAATAGAAATCTATTCATGAACAAAACCTATTAGTCCTAAGACAGCCCCCCATTTTAGAGATGAGAAAAGGAGGCTCATTCTGGCTGTCCAGGTCCATTAATGAGGCATCGAAGAATGTTCCCAGGCTTCTGATGAAAAGTCCTTGGAAGGAATTAAGTTCCTCTTCCATAGCCATGGAAGGCTGAGCCACGGTATTCATTGCTCTCTTCTTGTGCTCAGCTACCCCAGAGGCTCCTGCAATAGGAACTGCAGTACCTGAAAAACTCCTGTGAGACAAGTGCCAGAGAAATGGACAGAGTGGACTGACATTTGAGGTGAGCACATCTCTGGTGAGGTGATGTTGTGTAGGAGCTGGGGACAGTGGGGGAAGATAACTCGCTAATGGTCTTAGACACAAGGCCCAGTACTGACAATGAGGTACAATGGAGGATTTCAATCATGACAAGAAATGAAATGACTTTGTGTCTGTTCCCTTTCCCCTTCTCCCACCAATATGTGTACAGTGACCTCACCTATGACAAGGTAGAGGCTTAGTAGAGAGAATATGGTAGTTTAGCACTTGCAGTCCAGATTCCTTTGGAGCAAGACCATGGGCCCAGTGTCTGACAAGCCCTGGGAGGGAGGTGTTGGAAGGGTTAATCAGACCCAAAGTTCCTCTCAGTCATGTGTGGGCCTCCATACAGTCCCTTCTGCTGACACACCCTGCAACAGAGCCAATACCTATTGTTATTGTGGGTCCATTCCCTGGAGCAGGGATGTGGTACACAGGGCCCAGCATCCACCTCCACACCAATGTCTTGTGTGCAGCATGGTTGGGGCAGTGCCCAGCAGCCAACAGGAAGCCTGAGACTCTGAGACACCACAGGTTTCACTTTGTGAACTGAGATAACCTTATGTTCCTCAAAGACTAACAGCTATGTCTCAGACTTCTACCCAGGAGGACAGGAGATGACTCTGGAGGCTTTGGATACACATGAGCACTGCCCTTCTCCTCCTGCCAGCCCTGTACTTGGTGGGAACATGACAGGAGCACAGGCTCACCCTTCTCAGCACCTGCCCCTGTCCCAGAGCATCTGCCCTCCCTGCCTGTCCTTAGAGCCTTTACACTGATGATTTAGGATGGGATTTGTTTAGGAGAACGTAGAGAGGTGGCCAGGCCTTAATGTACTGTCCTCTAGTTGGTGTCTCTGAATGGCTGGTGGCTGAACATAGGGACACCTGTCTTGGGGTCCCTCTTGTTGCTGGTCTTTTGGGGGTTGGGGCTTGTGAGCCTTGCCCTGTGCTGCCCTTGACTTTAAGTGGTTCCTTGTGAGCATCCTGAAGCTTCTTGGCCCAGTGAATATTCCTTTCAATCATTCCCATGTGGTTTTCCCATACAGCATCTTGAGGTGGGGGCTTCAAGGCCTTGGAAAGCAGCACAGCATATTCACTTCTCACTCTCATGAGCCAAGTGCCTGTGAAGGTCAACTGTTACCAGACAAAGGTGCCTGGTGACCAGAACCTTCATCAAAGTTCTGTTTAGACCTGTTGCCAAGGAAGTTGTGTCATGTGCTGGGGTCCATAGCTGGGCTGCCCCCTCCGATGCCCCCTTTTTATTGTGGAACAAATTTGTATTCCTAAGAAATGTCAAGCGGGGGGCTGGGGATTTAGCTCACTGGCATAAGCACCTGTCTTGTGAACAGGCGGTCATGAGTTCAATCCCTGGTAGCGATAAAAATGAAAAAGACACCTACACACACACAAAAAAAGAAATGGCAAGTGAAAAACTAGAAAATGGAGTGTGTTTTTACACTTTTCTTCACTTTGAAATTTTTCATACAACAAACATGTAGATGCTTAAGAAGTGGCAAGCTGGTTGTCAAGTGCACATTTCCATCCAAAAAGTTCTTTTCATTGAGAATTAGGCTTTACTTAGAGATGTGTCAAATCTTAGGATGAGTTTCTTTCCTGGTTTTATGGTAGTTTCATTTCAATTCCATTAGGAAGTATGGAGATGTTCCCATAATAATTTTCCTTGAAGGATGTGAATGTTTCATTTTATAACCTCCTCATGTCCTGGGAATGAGGATTCCTAACAAGTTGTACTCTCATGGGCCTATGAGTGATTACTTATTCATCCTTAGATGTTTAACTCAGCCACATACTGTAGCTCCATACTCTGATATCCTGTGGAGGGGAGAGCAGATGGTGATTGCAAGGGGAGGCTTTCCAAGGCCATGGACATCATCACCCCATGCTGAGGAAGGACACACATCACTCCTGGGGAACTTGTCTCATAACCATTGCTATCACTTCCTGTCCTCCCATCCCAAATAGACCTTCAGGGTTTTGTGTCCCTGCTGGGTAGTTTGCCTTTCCTAGAGCTGATGGCCCTGAGGCTGATCAGGTAAAATGCTCTTTGGTTGGTCTCCTTCAAGCAGAGTCTCCATGCTGGGCTCCCAGTGTGCTGCCACCACATGCCATTGGGGCCTGAATGAAGTCAATTGTGACTTGTTCATGCATTCCTCACCCATCTGCTGATGGCCATTTCTTCTGTTTCTGGGTCAACCCTTGAAAGCAAGCTGCCACAGCCATTCTTTTACATGGGCTTGAGTGGATGCAGACATTCATTTTAAAGAAAATCTACTGAAATGTGACATTACTGGATCATATTACTGGTTTATGGATAAGTTAGAAATTCTTAAAGTATCTGTGGAAGCAGTTGTCTAAAGCAGAGTTAGGTGGTTGCTTTTTGTTTTGTTTTATTGTGGTATACTGTGCTATGCTATGTTATGTTACATTGTGATATATGTTGGTGAGAATTTTGAAACTGTATTTTCTGTGGTTTCTGATTTGATTTTGTATATTCAACCTGAGAAAATATAAGAATATGATATAACTCTGAGTAAGTTTTTTTAGGAGAAAATTTAAAAAGAAAAACACAGTCAGCGGTGTTGCTACACACCTGTCATTTCAGTACTCAGAGGTTGAGGCAAGGGATTGTTGTAAATTTGAGGTCATCCTGGGCTGCAAGGGAAAATCAAGGCCAGCCTCAACTGCATAGCAGAACCCAATCTCAAGAAAAAAAGAATGAAATAAAGAGAGAAAGAAAAGAAGAGAAAAAGAAAAAAGATTAAAAATACAAAGACAAATATCATCTGTGAATTCAGAATAAAAACATATGTGAGTTTTTCTTGCAAGTGTACTTTAGTCAGCGCACCTAGCATAAGGTTTACTATCATGTAGACATTGAAGTGCTGCCAGGTTTGCATTGTTTCATTTTTTTCAAATGTTTTACCGAGATGACTGCAGATATGCTACTGAATATACCTTCTTAGGATTTGGGTAGTTCAGTATAAAAAAATGTGATCATTGCTTTCTTTTTAGCTCTCCTATATTTATATTTAGTGTTGATCAAGGGATTACTATTATTTTAAAAATAGTTATAAGGACCATACAAAAGATACTCTTCTTAAGTTTATGGAAAGATAAAAATAATTGTAGAATAACAGTGGTTAATGTGCCTTGCACTGTGATATCTAGGATTACTTAATGATCAATAAATTCGTACATTTGTAATTTATTTTTACAGATTTTAAGACATGGTCTCATCATTTTCTCCATTTCCCATGCTAGGCATAAATCCTTCATCATCCTTCTTCACCCTTTCAGAGGGCTGGGATTACAGGTGTACATATTATCCTGAGTCAGCAATTGGCAGTAATTTTGTGTATTTAGGGAATAAAATATTTGAATTTGATCTTTAAACTCTCTGTAGAAAGAATCCATCTAGTTAAGCTATTTACCACCTTCCTAATCTGTAGTTTCTTTTACAATGAGTAGGACTGAAAATCCTATTAACAATATTGGTAGAGTCACTGCTTTTTAACTGTAACTGTGGTCAACATGTGCTTCAGAAGATCACTCCAAATGCCTTCTTCTGGGGGACTGAGGCTTGGTATCCCCGAAGCACTTTCTCTTTTTCTCTGATCACTCATGGAAATTGATGATTGGTGTCAAATCCCAAGAAAGATGTGAAGGTTAAAGCTACTTGGGGCGCACTGCCCTCCAGAAGGCCAGGCCAGGATAAAACATTGTTGCCTTCCCTTCTACTTTTCAAGGTTTTGTTTTGGGTATGGTTTAGGTTTTCCATTCAGTTTCTAGAGACTGAATACAGAGCTTTTGCATTTAGCTCCATTACATTCCACTTTTAAAAGTCTTCCTTTTGGTCTTTTTTGTTTCTATTGGTAACAGGGATCAAACTCATGATGGCTTGCTTGCAAGGCAAGTGCTTATGCCACTGAGCAAAATCCCCAGCCCCAAAAGTCTTCCTTTTTTGAGGAGTTTCTCAATAAGGTGCTAAGTTGGTGAGTCTATCCTTGAATTTAAGATGTTCCTGCCTCAGCCTTCCAGAGTGATAGGATTACAAGACACACCAAGAGATGTGGTTTCATTATGGTGTTATTAAAAACTCATTGGCTGAGCAAGGAATGGTGAAAATACCTGCAATGTCAGGATTCAGGCCGCTGAGGCCGCAAGATTACTGGGAGTTCCAAACAAGCCTGCAACACACTCTGATTTCAGCTCAGGGCAGATCAACAGAGGGAGAACCTGAAAAGAAAATGCAAAGGAAAATATAGGAAAGGACAGGAATGGAATGAAGAAACAAATCCAAATTCCTGGTGACTCTATGAGTTGGTTTGTCTCTGGGCTAGTCACTTTAATCTTCGATCCTATTCTTTCAGTATAAGATGCTTTTGACTGCTGTCACTTTATAATATATTTGGAAACCAGGTATTTTGTGCTTCTATGTTTAATGTACTTTACAAGGCTAGAGGATGACACTTTGTACTTCCTTGTGAATTTTCATATTGTGTTTTCGATTTCTAGGAAAATACCAGTGGTATTTTGATTTCTAGGAAAATATCAGTGGTATTTTGACAAGAATGCTTTGAAAGGGCTTTTTGATCTGGGTAGCATGTACATTATAACAACATGAATTCTTCCCATCTGCCATCATGGTATGTGTTTTATTCTGTTAGTGCTATTGCACTGCTTGCACCAATTTCTACAAATTTTAAAGAACATGTGAGTTTGGTTAAATTTTTCCTAAGCATTAATTCTTTTTGATGAATTGTGAAATGAATTGTATTATTTGTATTGGAGGCTGCAGTTTGTTTGAAGCACATAGATATGAATTGTTTAGGACATGTGGATCTTGTACCCTGCACCTTATGTGATTTTTGAATTTGTTCTAAAAGGTTTTCAGTGGAGAGGTAAGTTTCTTATATGAAAGGTTGTGTCCTCAGGAAACAGAAGCAGTGCTTAATTCTTTCTGGTTTGGAAGCCTTTCATTTCTTATTCTTGAGTAAATTCTAGGGCCACAACTTGGAGTACTGTGTTGAAAGTTGCTGCAAGTCTTGTCTGGTTCCTGATCTGAGAAGAAAATCTTGCAGCTTGTCAGCCTCTGAGCATGATGTCAGGGATGGGTTTCTTGTGTATGATCTTTGCTGTGCTGAGGTCCATTCTTCCTATACATGGTGTGTGAGTCATTCTTACCATGACAAAATGTTGAACTTTGGGATTTCTCAAAGCTATTTTTCCCAATCTATTGAAGGATTAGCTCTGTCTCATTCTGTGAAAGTGCCAAGTGATGCTCAATGGTTTTTATAGTGGGATGGTAGTTGCATCACTGAGATTGAGCCGAGTGTTGATCATGGTGCTTAAATTTTGCATGTGCTTGCAAATTTAGCTGACAAGCATTTAGCTGAATAATCTTGCTTATGTTCATTTGGAATATTGATCAGTAGGGTGTTTTCAATTGTTTTTTATTTTATTTTTCAATACATTATTGTCTGTCTTCATTCTCAGGGTGACTCTGTCATCAAAAGAAGTTGGTGTTGGTTCTTTCCCTTCAATTTCTAGGAAGAATCCAAAAGTGATTACTATTTATTCTTTACTATACACCTGAAAAAATTCACTGAGTCATTTATCTTATCATGGTTTTTGTTGTTGTTATTAATGAGTTTTGATTGTTGACCCATTGCCTATATTCATTTTTGCTCTGTTCATCAGTGTGTTTGTTCCTTATGTGTGTGGGTCAGTGACACCAAAGGAGACCACATTCCCATTAAGGGTCATGTCTCTGTTTTTCTTTTGGAGGCAACATCTTGCTACGAAGTTCTGGTTGGCTTTAAGATCACTTTATAACCCAGAGGGTTCTCAAACAATTCACCTGCCTCAGCCTCGCAAGTACATGGCTTACACACACATGCCATCAGGCCCAGTTTAGATTTAGTATGTTAAATGCATATTCAGTATTTTTTCAACTGTTTTGGTTGTTAAAGTATTTCCACTTTTTACCTCCAGCATATATAACCACTGTGACCTTATTGAGGTGGTGATGTGCATACAACAAGCCTCATGACATTCTCTCCTGGGTTCAGTGCTTTCAGTGTACTGCAGTGAGACTTATGTGTACAAATGTATATAACTGCTTGTTTTTCTACTTTCCTTCAAAAATATTTTAAATTGCCTTATTCAATCAATAACCTTGTCTACAGTTTGATGCAAATGCCCACAGTTAAGCAGAGTGTAGCACACACACACACACACACACACACACAGGAAAGAGACCACATAGTTCCAATGAGAGGTTTGTCAAGGCAAATGAGGAGACAACTCTCTGGAGGTATTTGTTCCTTATTATTACATTTGAGTGATCCTCAGGTTTTCTCACTGTTGTTTATGTGAGGTAGACCCGATGACTACTTTAAGATTTGGAGTTATATAATGTCCTTTTTTCGTACAGAGGATCAAACTCATGACCTTGACCTTGCTAAGCAGATGCTTATGCCAATGAGATCACTCCTCAGCACCCTATAAAGTCTGTTTTGAAATTTAAGTACCTAAAGATCTGCTTTGGTGATGTGGCCCACTTAGTAATGTCAACTTGGATCACCCAGTGAACTGTGGCACCATGGTTTTGGACATAGAGCATCCATTGAAAGGTTTTGCAAACACCATCAAAGGAGAAATGGAGGGGAATGTGCTGGGCTGTTGATTCTCGTGGAGAAGCTGGTATCACAGTTTTCCAGATATGAACACAGACATCATCATCATCATCAGAGGAGTAGGATCTCAGGACATCATTAATACTGTGCATCGCTACTGTTTTCTTTTGCAGATCTCTGGCCCTCAACTTGAGCTTTTTGTCTTGGCTCCAGTACTGATCATTCAGCCTGATGGCACACATGCTGAGCCCAAGTGCACAGACTTTGTAGCTTCCAACACTGAACTTTGACTCTTCCTAGTACACACCCTTGATAGAGACTTGCATGAGACATTGGCAGTTCCTCTAGGTCTCCAGGTAACCTTGTTGTGGTCCTTGCCATGGGCTCTAGGTGTTCAGCAGGACCTAAGAAGTATATTGTCATAGGATTCAGATTCTCAGCTGGATTCTTTAGGTATCTAGTATGTGGACAGATCTACACCTCTCTAAATCTGACTTTTTGGGAGTAAATATTTTAATATAATCTTATCAATTGTAATTTGCATATTAAATCTCTTTCCTTGCAAACCCTGACTACAACAGATGGGAAAGGGTAAGAGGTGACATTTTTCAGACATTGCAAAGTTCTTTAGTTAGCTAATGTCCCATGTGACTTTTCTCATGTGGAGAAGCCCAGCTATATCAATAGCTTGGTTTTGAAGACTGTTAAGAGATTCTCTATGGATATTAAGCCATTACATTCTGTGTTGCATGATCGAGAAGCACATGGGTTAGGAACCTACATGGTGATTCTTGTCACCTGAACCTAGCCTTTGTAGCCCATGCTGTCTGGCCTCTGTGTACCTTAATTGCCAAAAAGGATCCACTCACGGATGCAGTCATTTTATTTTGACAATTAACATGCAAGTCTATTGACATGTTATATCCTGCTGTTGCATCTTTAACTTTCATGACAAAGAACATCTAAAGAAATTTATGACCACCAAGCCAACCCTGCAAATAATACTGAAAGACAGTTTAGATACTCATAGAATAAAACTACTAAGCAAGTCAGACAATTAACCAGTATGGAAAGATAACATGTCAACAGTAAACCAATATCTAACAGTTATAAACATTAATGTGAGGGGGCTCAATTCACCAATTAAAAGAAACAGACTGATACAATGGATCAAGAAACAATGACCAATCACATGCTGTCTATAAGAAACCCATCTAACCCAAAATGAAACTCACAGACAGAAAATCAAAGGATGGAAAACAATGCATCATGCAACATAAAGTGAAAAAAAAACAAGGGTAGCTATTTTGTTTGCAGACAATGTGAATTTCAAATCAGGAATGACTCTAAGACATAAAGAAGACACTGCATACTGGTTTGGGGAAAAAATTCAAGAGGAAGAGATACCTATCTTAAATATATATGCACCAAATTCCAGAACACAAAGTTATCCAAAGCAAGTATATATAGAAATGAAAAATCAAATATGTAATAACACAATTCTAACAGGAGAATGTAACACACCATGGACACCAAGAGACAGATCAACCAGACATAAGTCAGCAAAGAAATGACAGAACTGAATCACACCTGTAAACTAATGGATCTGATGGACATATACAGAGTGTTCCTCACAACAATATCAGAATACATATTCTTCTCAGCATTATATGGGATATTCTCTAAAACAGATCATATACTAAGCCACAGAACATTTTTAAATAAATGCAAAATATTGAAATTATCTCATGCATATTATAAGATCATAGTGCCATAAATCTAATAACTAATGATAAAAGAAACTGCAAAAATCACACAAACACATGGAAATTGAATAACACACTCTTGAGCAATCCATGTGTCACAGTGGAAATTAAAGAACAAATTAAACAATACATAAAAACAAACAAAAATACAGATACAACTTACTGGAATGTGTCGGATGCAATAAATCAGTCCTCGGAGGAAAATTTATTGCACTGACTTCTCACAACATAATGAGTACAAATAAACAACCTGATGGTACACCTCAAATATCTAGAAAGACAAGAGCAAGTGAAGCCCAAAGTCAAAAGAAGGGAGGAAATTATAAGAATCAGAGCAGAAATTAATGCTATAAAGACTAAGACCACAATCCAAAGAATCAATGAATGAAATAGTTGGTTCTGTGAAAGAATAAATAAAATTGATAAGCACCTCACCTACCCTAATTAAAAAAGGAAAGAAAAAGCTCAAATTCATGAAATAAGGAATGCAAATGACAAAATCACAACAGACTCTTGTGAAATACAGAAGATCATCAACACCTATTTTAAAATTGTCTATTTTCATTGGTTTAATAACACAGAAGCAATGGACAGATTGCTAGAAACATATGAAGTACCAAAGCTTGATCAAGAAGATGTAAAACTAATGAATAACTCAATCTCTGTTAAAGAAATTGAAAATATAATAATTCTCCTTAGGAACAAAGAAGAGCCCAGGCCCAGCTGGATTCACTGTGGAATTCTGTAAAAAATACAAAGAAGTTTAATGCCAGCACTCCTCAAACACTTCAATGAAATCAAAAGGAAAGCAATTCTTCCTTAAACATTCCTGGAAGCAAATATTATTCTAGTTGCAAAACCTGAGAAAGATCCAAAAAAAAAAAAAAAAAAAAAAAGAGAACTACAGGCCAACTTCCCTAATGAACACAGATGCAAAAATCCTCAATAAAATATTGGCAAACAGGATGCAGCAAATCATCAAGATAATACACCACAACCAAGTGTGATTCATCACGGCATGCTTGGATGTTTCACCATATGTAAATCAATCAATGTAATCCACCATATCAATAAAACCAAAGGCAAGAATCACATGAGCATTTCTATTGATGCAGAAGAAGCTTTTCATAAGGTGCAACGTCCATTCATGAAAAGAACTTTACAGAAAATTGGAATAGATGATCTTTACCTCAATATGATAAAGGTCATCTGTGACAACCCAACAGCCAGCATCATATTAAATGGTCAAAAGCTAAAGGTCTTTACCTTAAAATAAGGCACAAGACAAGGATGGCCCTCATTAATGATCCTATTCAAAATAGTACTGGAAATACGAGCCAGAGCAGTGAGATAATAGACAGAAATTAAAGGGGTCAAGACAGGAAAAGAGGAAGAAAAAATATTATTGTTTGCAGATGACATGATACTCTACATAGAAGACCCTCGAAATTCCATTGGAAGTCTACTAGATACAATAAATTCAGCGAAGTAGCTGGATACAAAGTCAATACTCAAAAATCAAAAGCATTCCTATACAATAACAAGAAAATTATTGAGAGAGAAATAGGAGAAGTCACACCCTTCACACTACCACTCCAAAAAATGAAATACTTTGGAATTAATCTCACGAAAGAAGTAAAAAATATATATATATATAAGGAAAATTAATATCCTGAAAAATACATTGAAGAGAATCTCTGAAAATGGAAAGACATTGCTTGTTCAATGCATGTTAAGAATATATATTTTTAAAAATGGCCTTTCTCTCAAAACTGTTATAGAGATTCACTGCAATCCCAAAGAACATAGCATCAACATACCTCACATATCTAGAGAAATCAATCTTAAAATTATTCTGGAACCACAAGAAACCTAGAATAGCAAAGATAATTCTAAACAGCAAAGTAAAGGCAGGAGGCATCACAATCCCTGAGTAGAACTTACGTTGCTAAGCAATTATAATAAAATCAACATGGTATTGGAATAAAAACAGTTCTGAAGATCAATGGAAAAAATTAGAAAATACGACCACAACTACAAACAAACTCAACCATCTTATATTTGATAAAGGGGCCAAACATGTTCACTGGAAGAACCACAGTCTCTTTAATCAATTGTGCTTGAAAAACTGGCTCACCATAGGCCAAAAACTAAAAATAGACCCGTGTATGTCACCATGTACTAAACTAAAATGTAAGTGGATCCAAGATATGAATAGTATAACAGAAACACTAAATCTGTTGGAAGAAAAATAGGGTACATTTTTTAAGATATAGGAGTTGGTAGAGAATTCATGAACAGTAATCAAACCACATGGGTAATATTTCCCAGAATCAACAACTGGGATCACATCTTATTAAAAAGTTTGTGCATGTCGAAAGAAATCTCCAGCATAGTGAAAAAAAAAAAGAAACCACAAACTGGGAAAAAAATCTTAGTGAACCATCCTTCAGACAAAGGATTTCTGTCTAAAACATATAAAGAATTTTAAAAAAATAAGACTCCCAAAATTCAAAGATCTAATCCAAAAATAGCATTTGAGATGAACACACAATTCTCAGATGAAGAAATACAATTGGCAAATAAATACATGAAAAAATGTTCATCATGATTACTCATTGGAGAAACGTAAATTAAAACCACAGTGTGATTCCATCTCACTCTAGAAAGAATGGCCAGGATCAAGAAAATTACCTACAACAAATGTTGGAGAGGCTGTGGGGAAAATGGAACTCTCCTGCACTGTTCATGGGAGTTTAAACTGGTGAAACCATTTTGGGTCAGTATGGAGATTTCTCAAAAAACTGAGACAGGAAGTCATACTTGATCCAGCTATTCCACTTCTAGGCATATTCCCAGAAGAACTGAAAGCATCATACCTCAGTGATATATGTACATCCATTCCTATAGCAGCACAAATTTTACAGCACCCGGAACTTGGAAACAGCCTAAGTGTTTGTTAACTGAGGAATGGATAAAAATCTGTGGTATTTTAATTCAATGGAGTACTACTCAGCTATAAGGAATGATCACATTGAGATATTTGTAAATAAGTGGATGCAACTTGAAACCTTACACATACATGAAATAAATCAAACTCACATGAACAAATACTGTATACTCTCCCTAGTGTAAGAACCGATAAGAATGCATAAGAGTTTATGGTAATCATGGTTCCTCATTACATTGCTTTGGACACTTATAATGTTCCCATTGATTAGTTGTAATGATTTTATCCTGGTTTGTTGGATTTTATTATTTGTGATGGTATGAACAGCTATATTTAAGAACATAAGACATTATAATAACCAATGCTAATTTAATATCATCTTGCTTTGAAGTGCTACCATGTTTTGTTCTTCTGTTTCAATTGGTTACATCATGTTTTATCTAATTGGATTTTATTATGTGTGATTTTGTTATGTTTGATATTATTGTATATGAAAGTATACTCAACTATTTCAAGGAAAGGGAAATTATGGTAGCTAGTGATATATGGGGTTGTCTTGTGGTGAAACACTGTGTTGCTTAAATTGTTCTGTTCTGAAAAAATATAATTTGCAAGTCTCTCAAATATTTTACTGATTTTGCTGATGTGAAAAAAATGTAGGATGCACAATCTGAGTTCCCAATAATCAATTATTACAACTCTATAGACCTATCTGAACTCATGGAAATTCAACTATAGGCTCCCCTTATTCCATCTAGAATCAACCTTGAACCTAAGTGGTTCTGCACCATGTTACTAACTTTTACAAACACAAGAGGGATAAGTTTCTCAGAGCCTCTCTTCTCCTTTTTAGTTTACATTTATACAGTGTGTAACAATGCCATGCCTCTATGGTCAGCAGACCCTCGCCTCTGCTTCAAATTACTGTTTCTGCCATCAATGCTATTGTTACATTGTCTGGGTAACCTATTTGTGTTATTCAAGCAACTCTAGGTAAAATGCAATTTTACTCTTCATTTGCACTAGTGAGTTTCACACTGCTTTTTCTCATTTCCTTACAGCATCTTGCATTTTTAATTTTTCCTTATTATCACCACTGTGAGTTTCATACTCACTTGGTCTAAAAGTATTATGCACGCTGAGAAATAGTATTGATCAAAAAAAGTGTTACTCTGTCCTCAGCATCTCATGGCTCAGACTCACAAATTCTCTCCTGTTGAGCATGGTGACTAAGCATAAATGTGATGAGATAGGGCAAATGTCTATCAGTATGCAGTAAAACTGAAAGGCCACATCTGTGAGTGAGAGAAAGTGGCAGTGATTAATGAGACCTGAATGATTTGCACTTGTGATTGATGTAATTATATGGAAAATGTTGGAGCCATTGAAGCTGAATACATATGCAAGCCTGTGGCATGGTCTGGGCATGACTGAACTGAGAATGAGGAGACATCACAGGGGGACAGAAAGGGTAAGATAGTTGACCTAAATTACCATCACTTGTTGCTCTGAGGGATCCTTGAACCTCTCTCCCAAGATCCTGCTCAGGTTTCCTCCACTGTCCACTAAACTCCTTTCTGGTTCTCATTAAATACTTGCTACCCAGCATCATTCACCCAGGTGGCTAGCAGACTTATGAGCTCTGCCAAGAATTTTACTTCTCCTGCAGCCCTAAAGATTGTGTCACTTGTTTCATTGTTTTGGGGATTTGCCATGAACATTTTTGAGGAGCTGGGGATCCAGGAATGGAACCCAAAATCTTGGTGCCTCAACAAGGACTCTAGAGTGGAGAAGTCTGATGAAGAGTGTAACTTACTTTTGCTGAATTCCTGGAGTGGAATACAGCCCCCAGAGCATGTCTATTTCACTTTCTTTGGAAAATCCTTTCTTTTATTTGAAAAAATCACTTCACCCATTAAATCATGGAGAATTCTGTGTCTGAAGTGCAACAGAAACAAAATGCAGAAGTGCATTTCCTTAGGATGGCGGGCCATGTTACTTGCAAGGATAGTTTGGTGCACCTCTTGTGGGAAATTCATGAACATTCTCCTTGTTATTCTGAGGTTGGTGTGGTCACTGTGGCAGATTGGGAGAAACATACATAAACCGCTGCACTGAGGAACCTTGAGCTCTGTTCTCTGTCTTGCACTGTTGGTATCTTTGCTGGGATGCGGTGACATTTGGCAAGCAGGCACATGGAACAACACACGGTTGACTTCCCAGTTTTCCTGGATGCCTCACTTGTGCTGCTTCTCACCTCCTCTTGCTGCTGCCTCCAAAGTATGCAAACCCTGTAAAACATCTGGGCAACTCTTCACCTCTTGGACCTCCCAGGAAAAGATTGCACCAGAAGGTAAACAACATGGCAAATTAATTGCTTGACCTGTCTTGTATCAATAGGAAAACAGCCCCAATTTGAAAGTTTGCAGTACTCTATTTAAAGAGTTAAAAGGAGCAGGGGGTAATCTCAGTGGCCTAAGTAGCTGCCTGACACACTCAAGTTTGTGAGTTCAATCCCATGTTTAAAAAAAAAAAAAAAACAAGAAAGATCAAGAGTTTAAAATGACTGTCATGGAATATGGATTTAAAAGTACTTTTGTAATTTACATTATTGAAGGTATTGTTCATGGTTGTGAAATGACACCTTTGGATTTGAAAGTCTCAGTGGGTACTGTTATCACTCCAGCCCAACATCAGGTGTGGCTTAAGAACATACTGGTGCTGAGGACATGCAAGCTCTTATTAATTTTGATTGCTATTATAATATAGGAGCTGCTGAATTATGAGGGGAGAGAGATTTATCAAACATTTGTCAACAAGTTCATTGCCACCCTCAGGCTATTATCCTCAAATTGCTTTAAAAGCTTGAAAAAGAATCCCTGAAGCAGTGGACACACAAGGTTTTTAGTACTATCAAACAGGAGGACACTAAACCTTGCCTTGCCTTTATGGAAGTTTAAAGTTATTGAATGCCAGGTGGACAACAAGACAGTAGCCTCTATCTTTTTATTTTTATTTTTATTTTTTTTTTGTCTTTTGCCTTTTTATCAATACCAGGGATCGAACTCATGACTGCCTGCTTGCAAGGCAGGTGCTTATGCCGCTGAGCAAAATCCACAGCCCCAGTATCCTCTATCTTGTTAAAGCAATTAACATACAAAAATGCAAACCAAGGCTCCAAAAATGCTTTTAAGAATGTTTCTATGATACCTGACACTAGCTTGGAATTCCCTGGTATGTTTTAGAAGCTTCCTACTACTTTTCATGATCCTTTACCTCCTGGGAAAGCTGGCCAGTTCTTTCCTGTTCACCTGCATCAAAAAAGAGGCACTTTTGTTATACTTGGCCTCATTGATGCTGATTATATGGGCATATTGTTGTTTCAATTGTGATTTGTCTTACCCATTCAACTAATTTTTTTGAATCTGTAGCCCAACTAATTGTCTTGCCTTGTCTCCTCTAAAACTTGTGATGTTATTCATGGAAATCAAGCATTTGGCTCTGCTGCGGTGGCCACTGCTATTCCCCTGGTAGATGAATGCTGAAGCCTCTCTGTAACTATTGACAACCTTTCCTTTTCAGGTTTGTTACACACTGGAGATGATGGTTTTGTTTTACTGCACTCACCTGGCAATACTTTATTTCCCATTTCTAATGCTATATCCTCTCACCTCTTGAGGATGTACTGGAACACCTATAGTCCTTGGAATTGATTTAATCATTATTCTCTTACCACTCACCAACACTGACTTTTCCTTTTTGCTGTTCTCTGCTGTTTACTCGGCAAGACGCAGTCCTGGGAATTTAGCTCAGTGGCATGAGTGCCTACCTTACAATGCAATGTCATGAGTTTGATACCTGGGACCAAAAAAAAATCCTCTGCAACTGACTTTCGTTGTCTATGTTGGTTCCATTTTTATTGATATGACCCATGATCAATTTTTGTCTGTATTTACCTTTCTTCCCTTTTCTCTTCAAACTTTTTTGGTTAGCGCCACTTTAAATAGTGTTCTCACTGTCTTCACTGATGGGACCCTCCATCATGAAGCTGTAACATATGTTTTTATAATACTTGGAAACACCTGTGTTCACTACCACAAACCTCTGATCAATGCAGTGAGCTCTCCGTGTTATCCTTGCTTTGCAAATTTTTTTTCATACCAAGTCCTTAACTTAGTTACAGCCTCTTTTTGTGTACATAATGCTATCCCACACTGATCTCCTCTTGTTATCTCTCCTGTAGCAATAGACTCACACTTAATGTCTCATTTTTGCATCTACAGGCTCCCCTTTGCCTTCCCCATGCCCCTCTTTTTCTTTGACATATAGGTAGTCATTAAGCCCTACCTGTTGTTTGATATGATAATGCTATTACTTATTATCAAGCATTGAATATTCTGTTACCCCTTTTTTGGGCAAAGTCTTTTTGACACAGTGTCTGTATATGCAGCTCAGGCTGCTCTTGAGATTAATTTGTAGTCTACCCTAATTTGATAACACTAAAGAGAGCCTTGCCTTTTTTCACCAATCAGCATGTTTCTTGCACAAATTGTTTCACATTCCACCTTTTGCAGCTAGAGCTTTTATTTCCACTGGTTTCCATTGTGCTGCCATGCCTCACCCTTTTCCCAGTGATGCTGTCAACTCTCGTGGCCTCTGTTCTAATGACTCATGGTAACATGCTACACACAGTGTTCCTCCTTAAAACTTTTTCATTTCTTCAAGTTTTTGTTGATACATTTTCTGTTTTTATTTGTGCTTCAACACTGCTTGGTGAATCTGCCCGGAATGTAATTCAACATCTCCTGGCTGCATTAGCAGTCTACAGCCCTCCTTTTTTAAAGTGACAATGGTCCAGCCTACACCTCACAGCCTTTTGCTTCCTGTTGTTCCACATAGAAAATTTGTTATGTAACTTGTATCCCCTCTAATCCCAGTGGCCACATTATCATTGAACAAGCCCCTTATTCACTCAAATTTCTCCTCGAAACAATTAAAGGAGAAAAATGCTCTTCCTGCACAAGTTTGTCCATGGTGCTATTTACTTTCAGTTACTTGTCTTTCCCTACAAGGCTTTCTTCTTCTCTGATTCAAATACATTTTCACCAGGGTATACCTCTAACAAAGCATTTTATATTGTATAAAACACCCCAAGAGCCACGTAGGCAGGGTCAGGTGCCCCTACTGAACTGGGTAAGATGGGATGCTTCTATGTTATTGCCTTGTGTGTATTTCTGCTTGTGTTTTCCCTGCATTGGAATGAGTTGGTACCACAGGCTGCTCAACATAATTCCACCATTTCACCTCTCCCTGAATCAAGCCTTGGATCCTTTTATACCAGATCTTTGCTAGTTGGTGTATAACAAATCCAACTGGTTTATTTGTAGCTGTAAATTCTAAATTTGTAAGAAGGTATTATAATTTGGCTTGATTAAATGATATGCTCAAGTTTACTCTGATTTTATATTTGTCAGTCTGTCCACATATCAGTTGCCTGTTTGTCCAGTCAGCTTGTAAGAAGGTGCTGAAAGTTGCTGAGCTTGTGATTGTTCATACCAGTAAAGCAGAAGGCAAAACTGCCCATACAGGAGTGCTCAAGGTGCACAGAACATCTGGGAAATGTCCTGAGGGCATGGAGTACTGGAGGTGAACAGGTGTTCCAGCAGTGGCAGCACAGAGTGTAAGAAGTGAGCTAGTTTTCTTCTGTTTTATTTCTTCTGTTTTTATCTAAGTTATCTTCTGTTTTTATCTCTCCTGTGGCAATGGATTCTCACTTAGTATCTTTTTTTTACATCTACAGATTCTTCTTTGCCCTCACAATGCTGCTCTTTTTTCTTTACATATATGTAGTCATTTACACCTACCTGGCTTTTTACAAGATAATGCTATTTCTGATCAAGGATTGCATATACTCTACAGCCCTCACTCCTTTTGTTTGGCCTTTTTGAGGCGGGTTCTCCCTATGCAGTTCAGTCTGGCCTTGGGCTTATTCTGTAGTCTACCCTCTTTTTGATAACACTAAGCAAAGTCATGCCTTTTTTCAACAATAAGCTTGTTCCTTGCATAAATTGTTTCAAATTTCAACTTCTGAGGCTAAAGCTTTTATTTCCACTGGTTTCCATTGTGCCGCCATGCCTCACCATTTTCCCTGTGATGCTGTCAACTCTCATGGCTTCTGTCTGTTCCAGTAACCCTTAGTAAACATGCCACACACTGTTCCTTGATTTCTTTTTCCTTTCTTCATGCTTCTGTTGATACAATTTCTGGTTTTATTTGGGCTTCACCACTGCACGGTGAATATGCCTGACATGTAGTTCAACACCTCCTGAGGACATTTGCAGCGATGGGTGTATCTTCCTTCCTTAAAATTGACAGTGGTCCAGTGTATACCTCACGGGCTTTGGCTTCCTTTTGTTCCACATGGAATGTTTCTCATGTAACTTGTATCCCCTATAATGCCCCAGGACAAGCAATCATTGAACAAGCTCATTATATTTTCAAATAAGCTTACTGCCTCTAATATACTGTATTGTTATCGATATTTTCTTCTGGATGTCCAACAGCTAAGGTTTAGAGACCAAAATAAGAGACACAGATGGGCTAAATGGATAGCCAATATTTAGGCCCCAGCACTTAAAGCTTGGAGGAGACCCAAGATGTAAAATAAATTCTGCTTGCCCTGCTTGCCCTATCAAAAGATACTCAGTGAGTACTTAGTATTCTGATCAGGAAGATGATGAGACCACAGAGAAAAGTGAACTTTGATGCAAGGTGTACCTAAGGAGAGTCATGAGTCACCAGAAAAATCTCCTAAGCTTTCCCAGAAATCAACGTGGTTAAGCAATGGCCCTAACTCTTCCATGTGGCGGACACTGACAGAAGAGATATGAGGAGCTATGCATGGTTATAAGATTGTTCTTGAGTAGACCTAATTGGCCTTGATAGGAAGTAATGAACCAATTGTCCTTAGTGCAGTCCTTATGTTAGCTTGGTCTTGAACCTTCTGCAGAAAAGTCTGGCTTCTGGAGGTACAGTGCAATGTAAAATATTGTTTGTGGGTGAATCTCAGATCACCCACATCCTCTGTCAATTGCTGGCTATGCTGGTAACTGACTACCATTATGAATGTATTGACTGTGCAGTGGTGGGAGCTCTAACACAGCCTCTCCATCTTCTACTGGTCACCCATCCTTGTATCAACAAAACAAAAAGGAGGGATATGTTGGAGCCATTGAAGCTGAATACTCATGCAGGGCTGTGACGTGGCACAGGCATGACTGAACTGAGAATGAAGAGATGCCTCAGGGGGCAAGATAGGCCACAGCTGAGGCCACTTAGACACTTTCTGTGGGACAGTTCTCTGCAGTTGGGATCATCTGTTGCTCTGAGAGGGCCTTGAACCTCTCTCAAGATCCTGATCAGGTATCCTCCATTGTCCACTCAACTCCTGCCAGCATGAGTTGGCCAGCTGGCTAGCAGAGTGATGAGCTCTGCCAAGGATCACTCTCCTCCTGCAACCCTGAAGACCATGCTGTGTTTCTCATTTCTTAGAGCCTTTTTGGTACACCATTTTGGTGTCTTGGTTTCTCGGAAAAGACCCCAACATGAAACGTAAAATGTATCTGTTTTAAAGACTCAGCACTGAAATATGGTATTGTTGGATGATGACAAGACCAAGTATCAAACCTGTTTAAGACAATTTAAGTATACAGACACTGTTCTATTCCACCGTGTTTTTTTGGTTTACCAATGCCAAATCCTCTTACATGACACAACTTTCCTCAAGACATTTCTACTCCAATCAATGACCTACATATGAATTATTTTCTGTAGGACACACACATAAATATGCAGGTTTTATTATATGTCTCCACTAAGTCATGCTGATGACAAAATTAGCAATCGTGAGGCATTCCAGGCCTGAGAGGAGAAATAGAAATCTAATCTGCCCTTCCTGTGAGCTTATGGAAGTCATGTGGGGAATAGTATGGGGAACTACCCAATGTGTCCATGTTGTGATTCTGTGGAAGCTATTCTGGTTCTCAGAAGAAAAGCAAGAAAATAACTTACACTTCCTGTGAGCTAATCACTGCACTGGCTGAGAGAAGGGCACCACAATCACCTCCTCCCACCACCAACCATCAGACTGGCTTAGAGGACATGCTGAGTTGATAGCAATGGAGGTATAAAAACAACTTAATCCTTCTATTACTTGATTGACTTTGCAGCCTAAGGCTAGTATTCTTAAGCATGTATTTAAAATGGGAAATAATTGGAAAAGAAGTTACAAAAATTTCATAACAATATGGAAATTAAATAAAACTATCCTAAGCAACCAATGAGTGACAGGTGGAATAAAGGAAGAAACTTAAAAATACCTACAACCTAACAATAATATAGATGCAAAATCCTGTACCTTATGGGATTCAATGAAAGCAGTCCAAGTAGGGAAATTTATAGTAGTCAAATCTCACATCAGGGAATAGAACACAAACAAATAATGAAATGTTGCATATCAATCTTCCAGAAGAATGGCAAGACAAGTACATATCCAATACAAGTGAGAAAATTATAAGAACAGGCAAGAAATTCATGCAAAGAAAACAATTCAAAGAATTAATGAATCAAAGAGGTGGTTCACTGAAAGAATAAACAAAATTGATAAACCCTTGGACAACCATATCATAAAAGAAAAAAATAAAGATTGAAAACCATGAATTGAGGAATCAGAAGAATAAAATAACTACAGATCCTGTGAAAATTCAGAAGAGCATCAATATCTACTTGAAAAGCTTATACTTTCATAGGTTAGAAAATATAGAAATGCACTGACTCCTTGATACATATGAAATGCCAAATCTGATTCTAGAAGATATAAAAATTTGAGAAAACACAGTAGCAGTTAATGAGAATGAAGATCTAATTAATAATGTATCAGCTGCTGGGCATGGTGGTGCATTCCTATAATCCCTGAACTTGGGAGGCTGAAGTACAAGGATTGTTGTGAGTTTGAGACTAAACAAGGCTACAAAGTGAGCTCAAGGCCAGCCTGACCTGAATAATGAGAGCCTGTCTCATGAGCACATTTAAAAAAAAGGAAAACAATGTCAACTGAAAAGCAAATGAGCAACATAAGAAAAGTCTAGTTCCTGATGGATTTACTGCTGAATTCTACAATAAATGTAGAAAAAAATTTAAGGCCACTGCTGTTTAATGATTTTAAAAGAGAAGCTGTTCTCCCTAACACATTCCTGGAGGCAAGTATTACTCTGATACTAACACCAGAGAAAGACCCAACCAGAAAAAGAAAATTTATAGGACAGTTTTCCTAATGAACATAGATGCAAAAATCCTTAACAAGATACTAGCAAAGTGAATGTAGCAAATCATCAAGAAGATTTTAAAACCTGAACAACTTGGATTCATCCCAGGAAGGCAGGGATGTTTCAGTACATGCAAATCAACAAATTTAAATGTCATATCAACACAGGCAAAAACAAAAGTCACATGGTGATCATCTCAATAAATGCACAATAAGCTTTTGATAAAGTCAAGCACTGATTTGTGATAAAAACCCTACACTAAATAACAACAAATGATCTTTATCTCAAACTGATAAAATCAAAAAATGATAGGGTTGGGTATTTAGCTCAGTGGAATAAGCACCTGCTTTGCAATTGTGTGGTCATGAGTAGGATCACCAGTACCGATAAAAAAGAAAAAAACAAAAAACAAAAAAAAATCAGACAATGACAACGAAAATCCAGATCATGGATTTTGGTAAATGGAGAATAACTGGTAAATGGTAAATGGAGAATAACTGAAAACTTTCATTCTACAGTTATGAAAAGCACATGGATGACTACTATGACCACTCCTATTCAATATAGCTCTGGAAACATTAGACAGAACAATTAGACAAAAGAGAGAAATAAGAATAAGTATATAATAGAAATTAGTTAAATCATCATTATTTACAGATGATATGATATTCTAAATAGAAGATGCCAAAAACTTCACCAAAACAGTCCTAGAATTAATAACCAAATTCAGTAATGTAGCTGGAGACAAAGTTGACAATCAAAAATCAATAGCATTTCTGTATACAATCAGCAAACTCACCAGGAGAGAAGTTACACAAACCAGACCCGTTGCAATAGCCTCCAAGAAAATGAAATACTTAAAAAGAACCTAACAAAGGAAGTAAAGGACTTACATATGAAAATTTATAGTACATTGGAAAAGGATATTGAAGAGATTATCAGAAAATAGAAAAATATCCCCTGCCCATTCTGTGCATGGTGTTTTCACTCTGTTAGTGATTTCTTTTGATGTACAAATATTTTTAATAAGATGGCATCAGTGATTAATAAGATGGGGCCATTGGGGCCGGTTGATTATTTAAAATGTGTATTTTGTTCACGAAGTCTCATTAGTGTTTCTGTTTTAATATTTAGATCTTTCATCTACTTTGACTTATATTTATTTCATGGTGATAGACGTGTACAGTTTAAGTCTTTAGTATGAGGAAAGTCATTTTCTTCAGCACAATTTATTGAAGAGGCTATCTCTCTTCCACTGAACCTATTTGGCTCTTTTGTCAAAGACAACGTAGCAGAATGTGTTTGTAGTTCTATTTGCACTTTCTAGTCTTTTTGGATGATTGTCAGGTCTGTTTTTCTGCCAGAACTATGCTGATTATCTGACAGTAGCTTTCTAGTATTATAGCAAGTGAGGAATTGTGATGCTTCCAGACTTGCCTTTGTTGCCCTGCAATTTCTTTGGAAATCTAGATCATTTCTGTTTCCAAATGAATTTCCAAAATGTTTTCTCTACATTTGTGAGCTATCCTAATGTCATTTTATTTGGCAATGCATTACATCTATAGGACAGTTTGCAACAAGATTTTTTGAGTTTTCTCCATATCCTTGAACGTAGTTTAACTGTTCTCTTATACTCACCAGATGAAACCTAATATGTATGATCCTAAGAGTTTCAAACTGCTGAGTTCTTCTTCCCAAGGATATCAACAATAATATGATATTTTTTTATGTTTGTTTGAGGCAGGATTTCCCTATGCAACTCAGGCTGACTGTGGACTTACTTCTTAGTCCAGTAAATTCAAACTGATTGTCCTACTTCAGCCTCTTAAGTCCTGGGATTGCAGGTGTGCACCTAACACCTGCAAAAGAATTACTGGTGTTTTTTGAAACATGAAGAAACAGTCATGAGATACACATGTATTCATTAACTGCCATTCCCTTAAAGGAAAACTGTTTAATTTAACACACAACATCATTAGAGTGTAGGGAATCACAAGATGTGTTTCTATCTCTTATGGGCTGGTGATGCCAGACTAAGACTACCAGCAGAAACAGGAGATGTCACAGGTAGGAATATGAATCAAATGTGAGCATTAGTATTTAGAACTCAGAGAGTATTGTATTTAATGATGATGAGGAAAAGACCAGTGGAAAGCAACGAGAGACCTGGTGGGCTTAGCTTGCCCTGACTATAGATCATTCTTTATTATAAGAATGAATATCACAAATTTTGAAATATGCAAACTATGTACTTTGTACCCTTGAAAATATTGAGGCTTAGCACTGTAGCTCAGATGTTTTGTAGCTTGGCACAACAGATGCCATCTTGTGCCCTGCATTTGTCTCGTGCTCTGTATTTGACCCAGGAAAATTAAAAATCACTCATAAGTTCCATGAGAAAAGCAAAAGGAGCTGTACCCAAAGAAAAAAAGTAACCTGCCAAAATAAGAAGCAGGATACAGGTGTCAAATAAAAATTCATTTAAGATTCTAGCTAGATAGTTTCCAAACAGGATGTCTTTTGTCATTCTCTCTTTTAAAAATGCTTAACTTTCCAGTTCAGGGCCACTTGTTTTGATTCTGAAATGGGGAGGGCGGTCTGTATTTAAGTGGTTCATCTATAAATTCCAAATTTATACCTTGGATGCTTGAATTCCTATACTGTTGCTCACAAACTCACCTCAAGATGCAGAAAGATTTACTGACTCAAGCAAACATCAGGATTAAATGTCAGCCCCTGAAATGAAAGAATAATAGTGAAAAGGAGGGAAAAAAATTACAAACACCATGTGTTATGATGCCCAATCTTTTCCACATCATTAAAGAGGCAGAAACAGGAGAATGGTCATGTATGCAAGACAATCTAACCTACATGGTGAGTGAAAGGCCAGCCAGAACTACAAGGTGAGACTATGTCTTTAAAAACAAAAATAAAAATGAAAAATGTAAAAACCCAAAGGAGAGAGAAAGACTATTAAAGGAAAACAAAACAATAGAGCTGAATGAAAGCTGACCTAAATTGGCAATTATGGAATGATGTTGTGGAAGAAAGCTGGCCATGTAGTAGCATCTGGGCAGCAGTGACAAATACAGAGTTAGAAATGGTGCCTCTGGTGCCACAGCACAACAGTGACCTCCTTCCTCCAATAAATGTGCAATTTGCTAGAATGAAGAGGTCCAAAAGCTCATGGAAATCTTAAACTCACAGCAAGCAAGTAACTTCACACAAACGCTTTGGAACATGGCCTTTAGCAGATATTTCATGTTCAAATTGAAATAGGATGAATATAATGCTGCCTTGTTTGATGTCAAATGCACCAAGTTGGTTGACTCACAACATTGAGGAATGAAGTCACAAATCAAAAGAAGTTCAGAAAGTTTTTTGGGAAAAAAGAGAGAAGAATAGCCCTGGAATTTCAGAAATGTTCTTCAGTGTTTAAGACCTATTGTCAGGGGTCATTTTACAGGAAAGTCACAATGCGGGTACATTTTGGGTCTCTAACTACAATCAACCTATAAACTTGTGGTGGCTTAACTAATATTATTCAACCTTTGGAAGAAGTCACCCAGAAAAAGTATGTTGAAAGATCCAAGGCATTTTGTGGGAACAATAATCCAGTTGTTCTTGTCATTGAGTATGGTAACTGATGCCTCTCTGGACTTCCTGGAAGAGGTGGTGGTAACTGTAGTACATTTCAAGCTGTTGTTTGTCTCTCCAGGAGGCATGTAGACATGGTCACTGCATCTTCACCTTCTGGCTTTCTTCAGTTGTACCTTTAGCAGGGATTGTTGTGTTTAGGTTTTTACACTGACTCCTTTGAGTTTCCACTTCCTCTCTGAGATGTATATCAATTCCTCTCTACTTTGACCTCCTCTAGTAAAATAACAATACTATATGAATGGATAAAGTAACGTTTAAACGTTTAATGAAATATTATTTAATGGGTGCCTGGGATTTAACTCAGCCGGCAGAAGCACCTGCCTGAAAAGTGCTAGGTTGTGAGTTTCATCCCTGGTACCTAAAAAAAAAGTGTTTTAAACTGCAATGAAAGAAAATAATTTCATTGAAGATGTAGATTAACAAGATTTTTAGTTAAATATGTCAATGGCAAATTAAACATTGGTAATAATCATATTTAGAATATAAAGATGTTAGGCTGCATATTGAACTCAGTGGTCAAAGCACCTGCCTGGCAAGCACAAGATCAGGAGTTCAATCCCTGGTACCAAAGAAAAATCTACAGTTGTCAACCCTGTAGTGCTATGAGCACAACTATTGAAATTGATAGTTGTTCATTAAAAAGCTCAATGTTTCTTTTGTTGTCTATGAAGTACCTATGAAGGACCGGAAATTTAAAGGTTAAAAACAAGATTCTGTTTCTCAGCTAGAAACACCACTGGGCCTCATGACTCAGTCCTAACTCAGCCCTGCAGGAAGATCAAAGAAAACATCTGCAGCTGTGATATGTTCAGGCTGTGCTATTTCAGG
Organism: Cavia porcellus; assembly: GCF_034190915.1. Lineage (NCBI taxonomy): Eukaryota > Metazoa > Chordata > Mammalia > Rodentia > Caviidae > Cavia > Cavia porcellus. The sequence continues at coordinate 11,165,631 of NW_026947515.1, forward strand.
GAACTCAGAGATAGAGCCTGCCGATTATGCTAATCAGGGTTGTGAAACATGTCAAACTCGACCATACCGAAACCAGGTGTCCTAAAGATAAGTTGTGCAGAACAAGACAGTTAATTAACTCTGACCCGCTGGTCATCCCTGATGAGCTAACCAACCACAAATGGACAGACTGCCAACTATCCCGCTCTAACTGCTGTGATTGGCTTCTGTAAATAAACGCTTACATTGTGTTTTTTTCCCCCTTAAAAGCACCAGCCTTGCCCCAACTCGGGGTTCTCCATTTCTACCTGTTTGGAGGACCCTGTGCGCGTGGAATAATGAAGACCCCTTTGTTCTTACATGAAGACGGAGCCCTTAGATTCTGCTTTGAGACACCAGTTGTACACATACAAATAACCTGGTAACTACTGTGAATAATACACTGTGCACTATACCACTGCTATTTGCTAAGAGCTGCTCTTATTTTTCCCCATATATTTGAAAGATGAAAATGACTGGTGATGATAGAGAAATTTTATTGGATATTTCACTACATCCACTAAGTACATTTTATTTGCTACAATTATGCTAAGTGAAATAAATAAATAATTCTTAATGTTACAGGCATCTGTGTTAGTCAGAAATATAGGCAGTCAGATAGTTATATAATGGAATGAAACACCTGACCTACTATGTCTGGTAGGAGTTTGTGTTCTATAAAATAGAAGAATGAATTTTAGGAACAAAGGAGGTAAAGAGCAGAATATATTACTTAGAGAAAAAAAATGAAAGGTTTTTGCTCTAGATAGGATATTACCACAGTGGGAAGCAGGTCAGGGGACATTTACCCTGAGATCACGTACCTCTCCCTTAGGCAACTTACTTGTGGCAGGAAAAGAGTCCCAATCAGCTACTGGCACATCAGCAATGACACCTTTAAGCACCACCACAGTCAAACTACAGTATACAAAGTTGTACTCAAGGATTTCAAGGAAAGAGACAATATGGTAACTACTTTTATGTCAGTATTATCTGATGGTGAAACACTATTCTGCTTAAATGGTTATGATTTGCTCTGCACAGCTTTGCTGTTATGTCCTCTTTTATCTCAAGCTCCACTCCATTATTTACTTTTTTAATTTATCCTTTTAATTAAGGGAAAATAAATAAAAATAGCAGGATATATTATAGTAACCCACTTTGACTTTCCATTATCTCGATTTAAAGCCCTGTATTACTCTCACCATCTTGTTTTTGACTGATGTTCCCCTATTCTGTTTTGCTGGATAGTATCAGGTTTGAAAGTTTAGGCATCAGCTGTGAAGATAATGAGATTCATTATAATGTCCATTCTCATTGACTTTTATCTACATTTGAAGACCTACAATGTCTCCAATGTTTTCGTTTTGTCAGTTTTGTTCTTTACTGTTTTGTTCAATTTTATTATAACTAATGATATAGGCAATTCTATTAGAGATAGCAGGAGGCATTATGGTAACCATTGTTGATAACCTTGTATTATGTTTTTACATTATCTATTATGTCCACCCTTTTGATTTGACTGATTCTGTTCTGTTATGTCACATTTGGTTTTACTCTCTTCCAAAAAAAGTAATAAGAACTGTGGGAGAAATGAAACCCAAAATATGTAATAGTCATTGTACAAAAGAGAGGAAAAGAAAGTGCTCTAAACTATATAACTGCATGTATATTTAAGTGTATAAGATAGAAAATGATATCACAGAGTTTTATTGGATCATTGAATGGAATTGTTTGCAGTATCATTGTTGGAATGTCCACTTTACAAGCTTTAATTTTGTGACTTGAACATTTCTAAGATGACAATATGTAATCCATTAACTAGTGATTTCCTACTGTTTTTTTTTTTCTGTAAATCTGTATAACTTGTAACCTTTCTCTGCTTTTTTTTCTCCTTAAATAAAATTTTTTTTAAAAAGTAGATATAAGCCCCCTCACCATGTATCCAGCAGAAAAAGGCAGACATCTAGTGGTCATGTGATCCAACTTCTTAGAATAAATGCCATTTTTACTTTATATTCTCTCCTTTACCATAGTGACAACCCTATCAGAAAGCTTCTGTCTGAGTGAACAGAAGGGGTCATAAGTGGCTTGTCAAGGACACTGTATCTTCTAGGGACTTTATAGAATAAAATCATGGGGTGAGATGGGTTTAAGGTGGGGGAAATTGGGAACTCACAAGGGAGATGGGCATAACTTTGGACAGAGCTATGTTTAGCCAATATAATTAATAGTTCAGGCAAAATCATTTACACTGCAGACAAATGGGGAAGTGAGGTCATAGAAATCAGGCACTTTACAGAGCAGTAACTCTCCTCTATGGGATTGAGAGGATGACTCCTGACTTCAGCAGGGTGACAGGAACTATTTAGAAAATCAATTCTTAGAACATGGATGCATTTGCTTGGTATTTTCTCTTGAGGACTGTCCCATAACAGGAGGTATCTGTCTTCACATAGCTGCAAGGTATGTGGGCTTCTGAGCTGGCTACATCTAGGACTTGATCCTGTCTCCATGGCTGTATATTTCTAATTAACTCAGCTGCCTGTAACAAGGCTTGCCCCTCAAAGGAGCCAGAAAATAAGTTCACATTGCTTGCAGGATTGGAAGAGACAATCACCTCCTGCTGTGGGCCAAATCTCAAAACAAAAGGTAAATTAAATACAACCAAGTGCTAAGGAGCAACAGTCCAAATAGTTCTCTGATCACCCTGAGGAACACAAGAGCCCCCATCCCAACCCTCTAAAAGAAGAGTCTCTGCTCTTAAACCTGCCCATTTACTATGACTTGCTCTCCCATTTGCTCCCAATTTAATCAATTTTACCTGAGCAATTAACCTTATTGGTTGACCACATTTCTATCCCGCCTTATGCTTAACTTTCAGATTCCCATTTTTCCCCTCCCCTGGACCCATCTAACCCCATGGTTTAACTCTATACAAGTTTCTCAAAAAGATAGAGTCTTTAGCAAACCACTCAGAACTTTCCTGTCTCTAATACAGAAGCTTTCCTTCTCCCAATAAATATATTCCACTCTTAAACTCCATCATTCCTAAAATTCATTCTTCAATTTTAGGGAACACAAACTCATACCGGATATATAGTAGGTAAGGAGTTTCATTCCCCTAGACCATTAACATGAGCCAAATTAACATGACTATACTTTTATAATGTCTGAAATTTGTTTCTTTTCCTGCAGTTTCAAGTGATTAATACTGAAAGAGTTGCCGGCCCAGATAAAACACTGTAACCAGAAAAGGGTGCACCTAAACTCCTCCCCCACCCTGCCCCCTATGGACTTGATTGTAATTCTGTATCCCCATCCTTAAGGACCTGTGCGCCAATGAGATATCTGTGCATCTCTAATGAAGTTAGGGTGCTGCCCTAAGCTTAGGCTATTTAGATCTCCCACGCCACGTGTCTGAGAGAGTTCGCCGGGGAGTTTTGCCAGAGGGAGTTCGCCAGAAAGAGAGAGCTTGCCAGACTCCAGCGCGCCAGTCTCCACTCCCCGTGTTCCCAGAGACACCACAGCCCGGCCCCGGGCTCCGTGCAGAGATGCCCGGGGCCGGCACCGCCGGCGGCGGGGGCCCCCTCCCCGCATTCCCGGAATAAAGCCACCGCTGACCACTACTTTTACGGCCGTCCACTCCGCTCCATTCCTCCCGCAGACTTCTCCTTGCCCTCCCCCTTCTCCCAGACCTAACAGATGGTGCCCTGTGACTCGGCGGCAGGTGAGAGACTATACTTTTCTCAGTTTTGTTTTATAGTCCCCCTGCTGTTAAAATTTCTTTACTTCTGCAGTCAAAAATCCACTACCACTCGGATAATTAACTCCCCTGATAACTTTTAAAACAGGCTGTTTCTCTCCCAGAGTGCGCTCTTTTGTTCCTGTGTCCCCGACCCGCGCGCCCTTCTTCCGGCTCCCACTCACAACCTCGGCGCCGCCGGTCCCACAGTCATGACGGCCTTCCGCGTGGCCCGCGAGGCCTAGTCACCCCAGGGGGGGCCCACGCCCGGCGCCTCTTCCCCCCCACCCCCACGTTATAGCTCCCTTTCTTTTGCCGGCGCAGCGGCTCTGGGCGCGAGGGCCCTTTACAAAACTTTTAAAGCAGCTTTCTTTCCCAGCGCGGCTCCTCTCCCTCTCTGCCGCGCGCCGCCTCCGCGCTGCCGGTCCCGCGGTCATAACGGCCTTCCGCGTGGCCCGTGAGGCCTGGTCACCCCAGGGAGGGGGGCCCTTTACAGGACTTTTAAAGCGCCTTTATTTCCCGGCGCAGATCCCTCCCCGCCGCGCGCTGCCTCCGCGCGCCGCCTAGGCGCCGCTGGTCCTGCGGTCATGAGACGGTCTCCCGCGTGGCCCGCGGGGCCTGGTCACCCCAGGGGGGGGCCGCGCCTGGCTCCTCTGCGCCAGGCGTCTCTCCCCCCCTCCACCATGTTTTAGCTCTGTTTATTTCGCCGGCGCAGCGGCTCAAGCCCCGGCCCCTCCATTCATTGGCTCCGCCCGCGCCTGGCTCCTCTTCCTTTTGTTTCCCACTTTACGCCGTTCTCCCGAAGTTAAATAAGACCAGACAAACCTAAAATTCACATCAAACTGCTTTTAATTTTAAAAACAGCCTTTTTTTCTTTCTTTCCCTCTCACATTGCGTTCCAATTCTGTGGCCTCTCTGGCTTTGGTCTCCAGCCCAGCCCATTCATTTCCTGTTTCACCACCCACATGGCGGCAGCGTCCCTGCGCCATACGCCACCCGCCGTAGCCGCCCAAAAGCCGTGGCTTTCACAGCGCGCCCAGCTCTGGCGTGGCCGTGAGCCTTTCAAAACAAAGCCCACCTAACTTCACGCTGTGCCTCTCCTGCGGCCACACCCTGCCCCACACACCGGGCTCCTTACAGCAAGCAAGCCATGCCTCTGACTGCCTCTGCCGCTGCACCGCCCCTACAGGGCGCGGCCACCATCTCTGCCGCCCGCCTCGGCTGTCGCCCCGCCCCTCCGGGGCACAGCCACCGCCTTGGCCGCCGCGCCGCCCCTCCGGGGACGCGGCCACCCCCTCTGTCGCCCCGCCCCACGCGCGCGGGGCTCCGCGCAGCCAGCAAGCAGTGCCTCTGACTGCCTCTGCCACCGCCCCGCCCCTCCGGGACGCGGCCACAGCTCCCTTTGGCGCCAGGCGCCAACTGGGATCAGCAAAGCCTTGCCTCTGACTGCCCCTGCCCGCCGCGGCCACCATCTCTGCTGCCCGCCTCGGCCGTCGCCCCGTCCGTCCGGGGGACCGAACGCGAGCTGCAGCTCCCACTGACGCCAGGCGTTAACTGGGATCACCATTCGGGGCCTCCAAGCCCCACCCCCTTACGCGATCGCAGCGGAACGACGTCATTTCCCTGCGCCGCTTAGCGCGTCACGGTAAGCCTCCGTTCTCTGCTTACGGTGTCCCGCGTTCGCCCCGCCCACTCTGCAGTTCCTTGCTTGCCCCTCTGCGGCACCACACACACAGGCTGCCACTGGTGCCGCATGACAATTAGCGCGACACAGTAAGCCTCCGCTGTCTGCTTACAGTGTCCCGCGTTCGCCCCGCCCACTCTACACGTTCCTTGCCTACCTCTCCGCGGCACCGCACACACAGCAGCTCAGCGGCTCTGCTCAGGCATGCTTTTTTTACAATTTGGCTCCGCTCAAGAGATGCTTTTTTATTACAATTCTCAAACCGTTTAATCAAAGTTACTGGCCACCTGATAATTTTATCAGCCTTGTTTATCAATCAAAGCCTTCACCACCTCCTGTTTAACAACTAAGGTTATAAATTCCTTTTTGCTGGAAACCACTAGCTCTATTTCAAGACAAGGGTTTTCTTCAAAGTTTTATTTTATTTTACCAACCTTATTTATCAAAGCCTTCACCAATCTCCTGTTTAACAACTAAGCTTATAAATTCCTTTTTGCTGGGAACCACTAGCTCTATTTCAAGACAAGGGTTTTCTTCAAAGTTTTATTTTATTTGTCTTGATTCATAGTACTGCAAATAACAACTTTAAAAGTAACTGTGTTCAAAATCTGACAGTATTATATCAGTTTTGATTTATTCATAAGATTGCTAAACCTATACTTACTTAATTCTACTATAGTCCAAATCCCAAACAAAAAGGCAAAACTTGACCTTCAAACCTTAGAGAGATCTTAATATGGTTTTTTATATTTTTAACACTTGTGACACTTGGAGTTCTGAGACAGGTAAACCTACACAAGGTGGAGCTGCCTGCCCCCTCCATGGACCACGCTCAAATGCAGCAGAAGATACTGGACAAAAATGTCCCATCCTGGCATTCTTTGAGACCTTACTCCAGGGCTACTGGACTGTCCTAGCCACCAGAGAGTGGGTAAGCCATCCTAAGTTCTAGCCCTCATAGGAAATGTCGACACTGCCAGATTCGTCACCGACAAAAATTCGCTGCTGGAGGCTGAGGGGGTTCAAGATAACAACAGCCCCCTTTAAGGTGTCCGTCTCAGATTCCAAGTCACACTACAGTCTCAGGTAAGATATTCTCTATATTTGTGGACATAGAGGCCATATATACAGGATTCTTCCTGAGTATTCAGGTTGCTATATTAAATCAATCTCTATGACATGGTATTGATGGTCAACCTATGCCATTTACAAACAGGCCCATTTTTATACAGGTCCCAGTCCTAAATCATAAAATGCTTTTATTCCCTTTTAAACTGCCATTCTGGTCTCACATTACTCAGGCCCTAGATCTAACCATCCTTTTGATGCTCATCTCTGCCTTATGACTCACAGGTTGTCATGTTTTGTTGTCCAGTTTGATTCTTAATTTCTTACATTCTATTAATAATCATTTCTATAGCGGGAGTCCTTAACACGGTTGCCTACAGACTCCAACATCATATATACCAGAGACAAGCCTTACCTACCTACCTTTTAACTTTTGTGCTTTCATAGGGGGGAGTAAACACCTCTCATAACTTCACTCCTCCTAATCCCACGTTTATTTTTCAGAATTCTGCCTTGCCACCTCAACGTCACCCTGATAAAATACCATCTCAAAACCAAAGTCACCTTCCTATCTACCTCACCTGGGTCCTTAAATATAATAGTGCCATGTCTCCTAATAACATTATGTCTCTTTGTTTTTCCAGTCTGACATACATACATTCACCAGTGAAGTTGTCCTGGCTAAAACACCTGGCATCAGTGTCTACCTGGGCATCAACCTTCATCCTGTCAAACTCCCCTAGACCCCAATACAGCGCCCTCAGCCAGCAGGAAGTAGTTACAGAGAGAGATCTTCGCCCCTTTTCCTAATAACCAGAAGACGGGATATGAAAGAGTTGCCGGCCCAGATAAAACACTGTAACCAGAAAAGGCTGCACCTAAACTCCTCCCCCACCCTGCCCCCTATGGACTTGATTGTAATTCTGTATCCCCATCCTTAAGGACCTGTGCGCCAATGAGATATCTGTGCATCTCTAATGAAGTTAGGGTGCTGCCCTAAGCTTAGGCTATTTAGATCTCCCACGCCACGTGTCTGAGAGAGTTCGCCGGGGAGTTTTGCCAGAGGGAGTTCGCCAGAAAGAGAGAGCTCGCCAGACTCCAGCGCGCCAGTCTCCACTCCCCGTGTTCCCAGAGACACCACAGCCCGGCCCCGGGCTCCGTGCAGAGATGCCCGGGGCCGGCACCGCCGGCGGCGGGGGCCCCCTCCCCGCATTCCCAGAATAAAGCCACCGCTGACCACTACTTTTACGGCCGTCCACTCCGCTCCATTCCTCCCGCAGACTTCTCCTTGCCCTCCCCCTTCTCCCAGACCTAACAAATACAATTCACAGTGATTATAGTGGTGGCAATATCTAAAATTATATACAACAGTCATTATAAGTGTAAAATAATTGCTTTGATTGTATTATTTAGCAAGACATAGACTTTGCCTTGGCATTAGTTTATATCTTACAAAAGAGAAGGTTCACCTATAATTGTTCAGAAAAAATTTCTACATTATTGGCTGATTGAACAATTTTTAATTAGATAAACTGTATTTTTTCAGTTTCTAGAAGGCTTCTATTATATTATTGAAAGCTGTCTGTAGGCCTCTTGGACCTTGGCTATATATATTTTGATGAATAATTCTGTTTTGAAACTTGTATGAAGATTTATTTTTATCTTAGGATTAAATTGTTAGACCGGTGTGCGAGGAAGACTCCAAGGGCCTCGCTCTCATGTAAAAACAAAAGGGGTTTTTATTATTCCGTGTACACGGGGTCCTCCAAACAGGTGGAAATGGAGAACCCCTTACTCGAGCAGGGCTGTGCCTTTTAAGGCCTAAAACCGCAAAGCAAGCAAGCATTGTTACAGAAGCCAATCATAGTGATTAGAGCAGAGCTGATGGTGAGCTGTCCTTAAGGGATTGGGTTTTTTTTTTTTTTTTTTTTTTTTGTCTTTTTCCTTTTTATCGGTACCGGGGATCGAACTCACGACCGCCTGCTTGCAAGGCAGTTGCTTATGCCGCTGAGCTAAATCCCCAGCCCCTAGGGATTGGGTTTTTTAGTGGGGCAAGGGAGTGTCTCCTTAGAAGGGGTGGCATTTTTTAGGAATAGGCGTTTGTCTCATGACTGAGAGATCTGTCTTAGATTAAGACTGTTTGTCTTAACTGTTTAAGAACACTGGTTCCTGTGGGGGTGGAGCTGCACATAGTTTTGAAACTCACACCACAAGGCCTCCTGAATAGAAAAGTCTAACAGCAATTAACAACCTTAATTACCTTACTTTAGCACCACAACCGTTCTATTTGTAGAGGGCAACAATGGTTAGCATATCAATTAAGTAAGATTTTACAATTCTTTACAGAAGAGAGCATTGATTAACATATCAATCTTTTACCCAGAGAAAAAGGAAGACACACATTTACAGTTACAGGTATTACTGTGATACAATACCAAGTTACAGGTATTACTATGATATAAACGAAGCTATTTTTGTGAAGAATGTACAATCTAATACAATCTGATGTAATTAACACAATTTGTGATGGGGCTTCTGGATAGGGAAGACCCAGGATGTCAGGAGCTATTACCTCAGGCCTTTGTTTTATGGCCTTTAGGAAGTTAAAACTTAAGCTAGTTGGATTTGAAGGGAGAAGGGGAGGGGAAGCAGCAGATGGAATGAGCTTTCTTGGTCTCTTCACTAGGATAGGCATGTATTTGCTTATCATTTGTCTTGAAACCAAATTTATATTTCAAAATACTGCTTAATTATATTAAGAACAAAGTACTCAAATGAGATTTGAAAAGACATCATCTGTAGTCTATCAAAGGGATTGATGAGATATTTTTTTTTAATTTTGAAAGTGGTGAAATACAACAGAACAAGACAGAATAAGGCCACCTAAGATTGTACAGTGAAATTGGTACAGAAATTCACAACAGGTTAGTGGGGTAATAATAATAGGTATCACAGTATATTTTACTATCTTTATAATAGTTATTCTTTCAATCACATATATCCAAATGAGATGAAATACAGAGCATTATAGAACTTATCAAAACAAAATATTGAATAGAGCAGTTCCATAATCACAATAGAGCAAAACAGTAATAAAAATATTTGCCTTCCATGAGATAGTAGAAGGAAGTCCCCCTTATTTGCTTTGGTCAGCTTCCAAGGAGACGCTCAGTTTTCTGGTTCCCATTTGCTAACAGGAGGATGATAGGAGAAGAGGGGTAGGGGAAGTGGGATGTTTGATTCTAGGCTGTAAATCAGTAGGTTCACTATTGCTTAGCAGCGAGGCAGGCTGGCTGGTTGTTTGGTTTCACAGTGTCCTAAGTTCCAAAAGGGTGTGGATCTCAGGAGCTGCTGTTGGATCTCCCCCTGAAGGGCCACAGTGTGCCAAACCACCACTGCTTACCAGGGATGGCAGGTACTTGCTTGGCTTCCCAGTGTCCTAAGTTCCAATATGGCATGGATCTCAGGAGCTGCTGATAGTTCTCCCCCTGGAAGGGCTGCAGTCTGCCAGACTGCCACCACGTACCAGGGAGGGGATGTGCTTGCTTGGTTTCCCAGTTGATTGATGAGATATTTATCTGCCTCTGTACTTTGTGGATGCTGGTCCTTCAGGCTTCTCACTGTGAGCTCTGTTTTAGAGACAGTACACAGGGAATCTTGCAGGGACTGAGCACAAGAATCAGTGCTCCTATTTGGCTCTTAAATTAGCAGAGAGTTGCAATCTAGCATCAAACTTGCTGTCTCCAAAATAATTGTGTGTATATTCACACAATTAATGACCCAGACATGGAATTAAGATTTGAATGAATCAGTCTCCATTCAGCTCTTCTGTTTGGTATTATCTGTTTAGGTTAGTTTTGTTTTATAGAGACAAGCATTCTGTATGCATATCAGCTGGATTTGTACCCTGTATGGAGCCTAGAATTCTTCTGACCACACCAAAGCCCTCCTGTCTCAGCCTTGTGAGTGCTGGGATTATAGATATACACCACCACATTTTGCCTTTGATTCAGATTTGTAGGAGAGAATTTAAGATACCCCAAACCTGGAGTCACAACATTCTTTGAGAAATATATGTATGATCCTTTTAAGAGTTGGTGACCTTTGAGGATGTGGCTGTGAACTTCAGCAATGAGGAGTGTACTTTGCTGAGTCTATCCCAAAAGAACCTCTACAGAGATGTGATGGGAGTAATCTTTAGGAACTTGATTGCAATAGGCAAGCATGACATCTTTTTGTCACTCATGCTGTTAGAATGTTTGTTGCTCATCAGTGACGTCCCATTAAAAGCAATGTGAAAATATTTTGAAAAATAGCTCATACCTAGTCACATTATATCATAAATCTAAACAAAATATTAATTTGCATTTATTACTCTAATGATTCCTGGAACTTCAATGTCTACAATTCAGGAGGACTTGGGGGATATCCAGGAAGCTGAAAAAGAATGCAAAATTTACTGGAAATACTTAAGGTCATTCACACTCATAAGGGAAAGAATGTTCCTGAGTAATTAGTTTGTGAGCAGAAAAATGAGAGCCAAAGAAATGAGGCACCATTCAATTTAATGTCAGTAATATTCTCCCAAGATGTATAAGCCAGGATATGTATAATGAGGGAATTAAATCATGAAAATGTATGACATTGCACATAGATGTGTACAAAAGGCATACACTTTGAGTTATGACATTCTGCCTCCAGTTTTTCTATCCATATATACTTGCAAATACAACACTTTCATTATCTAACAATTGCTAAGATTGCAATAGAATTTGAAGTAAAACTGAGTGCTCATGTTTCCAAGCCATGCTATAGAGAATCAGCCATTCTGATTAAAATTCTAAGTAGGATGGTGGAATGTTAAGTGCATTCATTCCGAATATCATTATGCAGTTATCTCTAGAAGTTGATCCCATCATACTTGTCCTGGATACATTTTTAAAAATTCAAAATCCATATAAAATACAGATACATGCTTCCTCATATACAAAGCAGATCAAGTTATAAGAGATCAGGCCTTGAAGCAGCTTAGCAATGTATAACTGGATTTGTGGAGAAGGAAAATGTTAATAGACTCTCTGTGACTGTGCATTCTTGTAAACCCAGCACCCTAGGAATCAGATTTTGCAGAATGGCAAATTCAAATTCATCCTTCACAGCTTAATAATCAGTGAATATCTCTTAAAATAAATATAAAAGCTAGAGATATTATGCTAATAGTTGTTGTTCATTCCCAGCATGGAAAACAAAAACATGTTATATAATGCCAAAAAATAAATAATATAATGTCATTTGCGAAGAGAAATGTGTGAGTCTTTCTCCCATCAATTCAATAAAATAGCTCAGATATAACGCCTAAAAGGTCACTGGGTTTCTTTTAGATGAGAAACCAAAATATTAATTGTGAAATGAAATATAAGAGGGTTGATAAAGAAAATTAACACTGAATGTTTGGAAAAGGGAATTACAGGTTAAGGACAGAAGGGAGACTGTGATTGAGAAATGCATCAGAATGATTTGTCTGTGATACCTATATATACCCATGCCCAAAGTGAATCTAAATATTCTGCATTTCAAAAAGTACCAAATTTTAAGATTTCCAAATGTGTACTACTGTTTTGGAAATGGTTGTTTTCAACATATCTTACAAGGCCATTCTGTTGCTTCATTGTCAGAATTTTTTAGCAGGCATTAAAAGCAGAACTTGATGTTAATGGAGTCATTAACACAGAGACCCATTTCACTGTGATTTTTTAAAATTTTATGTAAGGAAAGACTAAACAAAACAAAATAAGTAGAAATAATGCTACTTTCAAAGTGAAAATAAATGGTAAGAAATAACTAGTTGATGATTTCATATGGTGCTCATAGAAATATTTAATCAAGATACAAAAGTGAAACATATGAAGTGGGGATTCAAACAGCGAGACTGCACACAGTTTTGTTCAACTGTCCAACAAAAACTTTATAATATGTTTATCGATCCTATATGTGATTTTTTTCTTTACAGAAATGACAAGCTAGGGAAATCCTATGGACATACATCTTGGAATCAGTGTAAAGAAGTATTCCTTTGTACTACAGAAGGTAATTGGAATATGAAAGAAACAGAAACACACCAGAATGTTCAGATCCATAAAAAATATTGCAGTGGAGGGAAACCCTATGTATGCAAGCAATGCAGGAAAGCTTTTACCTCAAATGGAATTTGTAAGAAACATGGAAGAATTCACAGAGGAGAGACCCTACATATGTAAGGAGTGTGGGAAAGCTTTTACAACATGTACATATTGTTAAGTACATGAAAGTCTTCACTCTAGAGAAAAACATTATAAATGTAAACACTGGGAGAAAGCTTTCAGCACACTTATTGTGTAATCCATGAAAACTTTCACGTTAGGCAGAAATTGCGTATATGTAAGAAATGTGGGAAAGCTTTTAGCAGTAAAATTCATTTTCAAATACATGAAAATGTTCACACTGGAGAGAAACCTATGTGTGTAAGCAATGTGGAAAAGGTTTCACCCAACCTGGAAATTGTAAGCAACATGATAGAATTCACAATGGAGAGAAACCTTATGTATATAAGTACTGTGGGAAACCTTTTACCACACGTGGAGGGTATAAACAACATGAAAGAACTCACACTGGAGAGAAACCCTATGTATGTAACAATGTGGGACAGGTTTTCCCACACGTAGACAGTGCAAGGGACATGAAATAACTCACACTTTCTCACATAGGAAAGAAATCCTATGTATGCAAGCAACGTGGAAAAGCTTTTAACACAGATGGAAATTGTAAGAAACATGAAAGAATTCACACTGGAGAGAATCCTTATGTATGTAAGCAATGTGGGAAAGGTTTCACCCAACCTGGAAATTGTAAGCAACATGAAAGAATTCACACTGGAGAGAAACCCTATGAATGTAACAATGTGGGACAGGTTTTCCCACATGTATACAGTGCAAGGGACATGAAATAACTCACACTTTCTCACATAGGAAAGAAACCCTATGTATGCAAGCAACGTGGAAAAGCTTTTAACACAGATGGAAATTGTAAGAAACATGAAAGTATTCACACTGGAGAGAATCCTTATGTATGTAAGCAATGTGGGAAAGTTTTCACCCAACCTGGAAATTGTAAGCAACATGAAAGAATTCACACTGGAGAGAAACCCTACATGGGTAAGCAATGTGGGAATGTTTTTACCCAACATGGACATTGTAAGCAACATGAAAGTTCACACTCAAGATAAATCCAGTGTATATAAGCATCGTGAGAATCATTTGAGCACATGTACATATTGCATAATGCATGAATTCTTCACAATGGGCATAAAAGTTATATATGTAAGGAATGTGGGAATAGTTTCAGCAGAAATGCTCATTGTCCAATACATGAAAAAATTTACACGGTTGAGAAACCCTGTGTATGTGAAGAATGTGGGAAAGCTTTCACCACACATGGATATTTAAAAAGGCATCAATGACTTCACACTGGTGAGAAACCCTATATATATAACAATGTGGCAAGATTTTAATGCATACATTCATTGCAAAACATGTGAAAGAATTCACACTGGGAAGAACCACTGGCTATGTAAGCAAGTGGAGACACTTTCAGCAGCCAGAGCCATGTATTTCACTTACCTGAAGAAACTCACACAAGAGATAAATCCTATGTGTTATGGGAATACTCTCAGCACACATGATCATTGTTACATAGCTGAAAGAGCTCACTGAGCTGAGATCCTATGTGGATTAGCAATGTGTGACATATTAGCAATCCATATTTGTTGTTAAATACCTATTAAAAGTGTCACTGGCCAGACAATTTAGATCTATGTTTACTTTAAAAATGCCTAGGAGACCTGAAGAAATAATCACAAATTTTCCAGAAATGACAAATCTGAGGTGGAGCTCTCCTCAAGTGCACATGTTGTATGATTTTCAGTTAATCACTTGGACCTCTCTAAATTTTTTTTAAAGTGTCTTTGTGCTTCAACATGGCATCTTGCAATTAAACATGTTAAACTGAAATGTGCTTTTCACTTTCAAGTATGGATAGTGACTGTTGTAGTCAGGGGTGTGCACAGAGAAAAACTGGATCAAGACAAATGTTTATAATATTATTTTTATAATAGTCATCAGGAGTTAAAACAGGAAACTGCAGGAAGTCTATCCGCAATACCAAAGACATAGATTATTTCAGTCAAGAGCCTAAAACCCACAGGAATGTCCCACATGAGTCCAGATAAAAATCCAGAGCTCAGGATAATGCCTACTATTAGTCCAACTGGAGGTCCAGAGGACACAAGAAGGACTCATGGAGTCTCTTTTATGGATTTATGATGGAAAGACTCAAGGGTCAGCAGTGGAAGCTAGAAAGTCTATGCCAGCTGGATGATGGAGCTGTGCTAGTGGGATGAGTGCTCTACACTGGAGCTGAGAAGTCACACTCACAACAAAGAACAGCACCACAGCTGTCCGCAGTGACACAGAGGCCCAGAGTTCCTCTGATGAGAGGCACAGTCGAGTACATGCCCAGAAGCAGTGTGATGAGCTCATTCTGGAGACCAAGCAGCACATGTCTTCCCATCCAAGCCCTTCCCAGCCAAGAAGCAATGCTCAGTGTGAGGACCAAGGCTTCTTCAGGAGAACCAGCAGCTCAGACAGCAACTCGTAGGACAACCCACAATGCTTCCAAAGCCTCAACACTCATCACCTCCCTTCTTCTCCACGTATTTATCCTGGCAACTTACCTCAGATGGGACATCTTTGCTCAATGCCATGCTGATGTAATCCAGCTGATGTTAAGTTGACCACCAGTTCTTAATGCAAAACAGTATCTATGTACTTAATATTTTGTCTGTAAAACTTAATTTTCATATTTTTGGTGAATTGTAATGTTTTTTATTTAAAGAGAAAAAATGGAAAAAAGGTAGAAATAAGACAGAATTTCAAAAAAACAAACAGTAAGAAAACACTAGTTGATAAGTTACATATTGTCATCTTAGAAATAGTTGTTCAAGTTAAGAAATTAAAGGGTACAAATTGGGATTCAAATAATGACACTGTGAACAGTTCTGCTCAATGATCCAATAAAAACTTAGTAATATGCTTATCTGTCCTACATACTTATTTTTTAATCTTAAAGAAGGTAAGATTAAACATGACAAACAGTACAGAACAGTTCATAAGAAAACAAGTTAAAGAAACACAGATTTCAAAGCAAGTCCACTGGAGATGTTTACTGTTTATCTCACTGTCTCTAGTTTTCTTTTAAATAGTTGTTCCCATCTTCATATGCAGTGAATATATACTGAACATTATAGAACTAATCAAATAATTACAGGATGATGCAGTGCTTTTTGGTCTTCAGGAACTGATTTTGGGGACCTTGATAACAATTACAATAAGGTCTTTCATTCTCTTGGTAGTAGCTGTCTTTATATTTATGTATGCTGAAATTCAACATACGAGACTAGACTATTGTCTTAGTTACATTTTACTTGTCGCTGAGACCAAATACCTGAAGCCCAAAGTTGGGAAAGGAAAGGTTTATTTCATACAGTTCTTTGCAGTTTCAGTCCTCTCTTAGTTGGCTCCAAGATATGTGGGCATGGCTGGACCACAGCTCATGGCAGCTGCCAACAGCAACCTCAAACCAGAAAAGAGAAAGAGACACCTTCCTGCCATTACATCACATCCTGGCTCCACCCCTTTGTGAGTGGAGCACTGACACCATCAATCCAAGCACTAGACACTGAACGAATAACAAATGCCCAATTCGAATTTATGAGGCCTGGGGGACACAGACAGAAACCATGACAACTATTATCACTCTGACCAGTGAATAATAGTATCCTGAGAAGGAGAAAGGTGAGGAATTACCTAAAAAAAGAAGGCACAGGACATTGTTAGAAGCGTATCAGGATTTAAAAGCTACAGTAGTCTTATTGGTCTGTTTAGTGTGATTATATTTTGTTCTGGTCTGTCTACTCATATTAGATTTGAGGGCACAGACATAAAACCCAAAAATATCAGGTTATACCATGGTAACTACCCTTAACTTCTTATTAACTAAAACTGAATCCATATATTACTTACATTGTCTTACTATGATCTTATTTGAAGCTGGTTTGTCTGCATGCTATTTGGCCTTGACTGATTTTATTCACATTTGGTATGCTTGATGGTATCAAGTCTAAGAGTAGAGACAATTACTCTGAAGATGACAAGATGTAAAAGATATGCATTGGGGGGCTGGGGATTTAGATCAGTGGCTTGAGCACCTGCCTGGCAAGTGTGAGATTGTGAGTTTGATCCCCAGTACCAAAATAAATAAATAAATAAAAGATATCCATTCCAGGTTTGATTATTAACTGCTTTCACATCCTACAATGTCTTCAAAGTTGCTTTTATAAAAATAGCTATGCAATCTTATGCTTAACTATATAATGCTTGATAGTGTGGAAAATGCTATTGATAATAACAAGAGAAAGCATAGTAAATACTGTACATCACCCCATATTGTGGTCTTCTATATCTTTTTCATATCATGATTTTATATGAATTTCTTTTGTTGTCTTATTTTGATCTGCATTTCCCAATAATACAGAAAGGATTGATACATACATAGAGATTCATACCTGAAAAGAATTTCTAACCTATTTATGGGAACAAGTTATATAATACACAATGTAATGAACGGATACTCTGAAGAAGAGACACTAAGAAGCCCAATGCCAATTCTGTAGCACTGTGATATAAAATTGAGCAATACTATTGATTAGTCTAGTCACTTATTTTTTGGTGAACTGTAATTTTTACACTGAATTTGCTTTAATCTTTTGATGCACATGCTTCATTTTCTCTTTCATAAATGATGTTTCTGAAGTGGATGCAATATTTGGCATAAAGATATACTTTTATAAGGCTTGGAGCATGTGGTTTTGACAAAGTTGTGTTCTTTTCACATAACTTGCACATTAATGAATGTTATGTTTTCCATGTTGTGATGAGACAAGATATCTGTTGATTCCCTAACATCACTGGATATCATACCATGTATATTATGTTGCCAGATTTTCTTTCTCAGTCATGCGAATATTTGTCATTTAACTAAACTGTTGTTTTTGTATCCATCAGAATTTTAGCTGTTATGTTTATATTGCATCTTTACTTTGCTAAGGTTTCTCCACATGTATCAAAGTAGGCCATAGTACTGTGAATTTCTGATTGCCCCATACTGACATAACCATAACTTGTCTCTAATGGAACATCACAAAATATATGAATATCTTCAAAATTATAAAATTTGGCATGATTTATGAGTAACCATACTTTGAAACCAATTTTTCTTAAATGTGAAGTTGTTATGGGGGAAAACGTTGCTATTGGATGTATCATGCAAATGCCTTTATTTTATTCCTTGATGCTGTGAATGCATTATATATTTTGTAATTATTACAGCTTTTTCCTAAAACACTGAAGTAATGGCATGAAGGGAAACCTAAATTTTGAGCTGTCAACACAGTAAAAAGTAAATTTGCTAAGTTAAGATTAAGATTGTGTTCTGTTTTACTGAATTATGAATTTATACAATGACATATATCTTTATTTATAAGGACCAGTGCCTGATGTTTGTGGTGTGTGCCAATTATCTTTAAACACATACA
This sequence comes from Cavia porcellus, assembly GCF_034190915.1. NCBI lineage: Eukaryota > Metazoa > Chordata > Mammalia > Rodentia > Caviidae > Cavia > Cavia porcellus. The sequence continues at coordinate 11,183,832 of NW_026947515.1, forward strand.
CTGGGCCATGAGTCCCAGTTGGTTTCCTGTGGCCTGTGGTTTTCACTTCCATTTTAACATTCATGTAATTTGTAAAGTGTTTAATGCACTGTTGTTGAATTCAAAATCTGCTTAGGTTCCAATGGTATTATGTTTTGAAAAAACGTGGTGTCATGAAAACACAAGTGAGCATTTCATTAAATACCCCTTATCCAGTGAAGATAGCTTGCCCAAGTCTCAATTATCCTTGGAAGAATACATCACTCACCTGTTGTGTAATCACCACTAAAACTATCTATTTTGTACCTGAAGTACCTGACATACTTCATAAACTAAATGACACTGTAAACTACATTGTCAGCCTGTATTACTACAGCATGTTGCCAGATTCTCTGCAGCACATTTCTGCTTACCATCAATGGGAAAATTTGGAGTTTGTATTACAGCTAATAATAGAAGACTGAATTTATAATACATATATCCTGAGTACATGCACTTTCTCATTTTATCATGAAAGTAAATCTTACTGGTCTTGTTGATGCATACTTCTAATCCTAGCACCTAACAGAGCTTAAATTAGTGGAAGGGGAATTTGAGTCTAACCTACACAATTAGTGTGGCCCTGTCTCAAAATTTATCTTCAAGTTCTACAGGTGTAGCTCAAAGCTTTAGATCTCCTCCCTTTCTTCCACAGCATCAACATTTTTTAATACTCACAATTACACATCAATAGTTGTCCTGTTATCACTTAACCACCTAGCAGTTATTCCCAAGAATCACTTGGGAAGCCCATTTTTTTATGCAGTGACCATCTTGAGCATCATTGGGGCAGTTGTCAATTTAACCCATTCATTCTTGTATTGAGTATTGTAGAAATGTCACTTTTATATTGCTTGTTATTTTATAAAAACTAAGAAAAAGTATGCAATTTTTGATCATTTTGTATTTAAATAATTTCATTGGTAAGGAGTTACTGATAAAGATTGGCTAATGGCGATTTCTTAAGTCCCAGCATCAGGAGAGAATGAGACGGAATGATCATGGCTTTGAAACTGACTTTGTGTGGCAACCGCTGGATGATTTAGCAGAGTGTGAAGCAGTTGTTTTTATCCCTGCATTTGAAGTTTAAGGAAACAAGTAAGTTGACGTCAATAATAAAAATGTATGATAGAACAAAAGAATCACTACTGCAAATTGTGATTTTTCTTTCACTCAGGAAATGTACTTTTTATCATAATTTGTCTAGCACTATCAAATATGCCTCTATTAGAGTAAAACATAGTGAAACATGAAAGAGCCAGGCATTCCATGTTCTGTATGTACAGGTATTGAAAACATTTTTTCTTATTGTTGTTTCAGCTGTTTTGTGTAGAAAATAAGATAGAGTGACAAAACAAGCAAAAAGGACTTTGTAAGGTTTTAATCCTCCTGCATAAACATAGAAGCCACAAAAAAGTCAAACAAAATGACAGAATAAACTACAGAATGAGAGAAATTTTACCTGTTACTCCCTGATAGCTAACATGTAACACCAATAGGAACGTGAAAGGAACACAAATTTTTCAGAATATGTACAACTTGCCAAGAAATACCTGAAGAACTATTGAGCATTTTTGCATAATAGAGAAATTCAAATAGGGACATCATCTCATTGCAGAGAAAACAAATCACCATAAGATCTAAGAAACATACATGAGACTGCAGGAGCAAAGAAACTATTTAACCTTGTTGGTGGAAATGTAGGTAAGTAGTTCAACTACTACTGAATTCAGTTTGTAAAGTATTCAAAAGACTAAAATTAGTAATTCTCATCAGTGCAGTGCTTCCTTTAGTGTGTCTCTTCCTCAAAGAGTTAAGGACATATTGCAGTGATGCATGCTGATTCCTGTTACTGCAGCAATAGTCATTTTTCTGTGGAGAGCAGCAGCAGCACTGCTCCATCACCACCAAATATCCATGATGAACAATAAATACTCACCAGTGTATTCCATTTGGTAAATGGTGTGATATTTTATTGTGAAATGGGCTGTAAGTTAGGTTTTCCTAGTAGACTATAGGTCAGTATAAACATGATAGTAATGCTAATGTCACATGGCAATCACTAGTACACTATTATGTTCATTAGTTTTGATATATTTATCTTTTTGAGTAAGCATGTTGCTATGAAGTCCAGGCTGGCTTTGAGATCACTTTATAAACCAGAGTGGTCTCAACAAATCTCCTTCCTCAGTGTCTCAAGTAATGGAATCCATGCACAAGCCACCAGGCCTAGTGAGGATTTGGTATATTCAGTGTATTAAGTATATTTTACTTCAACTGTTTTTGTTGTTAAAGTATTTCCACTATTTTACCTCCAGCATCTGGAGAAACCTCGGCCTTATTGAGGTGGCGATGTGCATACCACCAGCCTCGTGACATTCTCTCCTGGGTTCTGTGCTGTCAGGGTACTGCAGTGAAACATAGGTGTACATAACTGTTTCTTTTTATACATTCCTTAGAAAAGATTTTTAAAATATCCATGGATAATCAGAGGGTCAATTACCCTGACTATAGTTTCATTCAAATGCCCACAGTTAGGTAGTGTGTAGGACCCACAGATAGAAACATATCACATAGTTCCAGGGAGAGGTTTGTCAAAGCAGATGTGAAGACTACTTTGTGAAGTTTTGTGTTCCTGATTATTTCATTAGAATGAGCCTCAGGTTTTCTCACTGTTGTTTATGTGAAGCAGACCAGATGATCACTTTAATATTTGAAGTGGTATAAAGCCTGTTTGGATTTTAAGTATCTAAAGAACTGCTCTGGTGCTGTGGCCTGCTTAGTAATGGTCAACTTGGATTACCCAGTGAATGAATTCATCATGGTTTTGGGACAGAATATCCATTGATGGATTGTTTAAAACAGCATTAAAGGAGAACTAGAGGGAAAGGAGCTGGGATATTGATTCTCATGGAGAAGCTGGTAAAACTGGTTTTCCAGATATGATCTCAGCCATCATCATCATCATCATCATCATCATCATCATCATCATCATCAAAGAAGCTCAGGTCTTCATTATTGCTGTGCATGGCTACTGTTCTCTTTTGCAGATCTCTGACTCTTATCTTGAGCTTCGTGCCTTGGCTCCAGTAATGATCACTCAACTTAGTGGCGTAGATTATACGACCAAAGGAACAGAGTTTCTAGCTTCCAACACTCAACTTTGAGCCTTCCTAGGGTACTATCTTAACAGAGAATTTCATGACACATTGTAAGTGCCTCTAAGTCTCCAAGTATGCTTTTGATTGTCCATACCATGGGCTCGAATTCTTCAGCTGTACTTCTGCTGGATATTGTCATAGCATTCAAGTTCTCAGTTGGACTTTTTAGTCTCTAGTATCTGAAAAGCTCTACGTCTCTCTAAATCTGACATTCTGAGATAAATATTTTTAAATTATCAATTATAAGTTCCATGTTAAGTCTCTTTCCTCCCAAACCCTGACTATAACAGATTGGAAAGGATAAGATGTGACATTTTTGAGACAGGAGAAATTTCTTTAGTTACCTAATGTTATATGCCATTTTTCTCTTGGAGAGAAACCGAGCTATCTCAATAGCTTGATTTTTAGGACTGTTGATAGCTTCTCCAGCACTATCAAGCCATTACATTGTGTGTTGTATGGGCAAGAAGTAGGTGTGTTAGGAACCGGCATGGTGCTGCCAGTCACCTTAACATGAGCCTTTGCAACCTATGCTGTCTGGCCTCTGTGTACCTAAATTGTCACTATAGGATGCACTCACAGAGCCAGTAATTTTTCTTTGGAAAGTAATTTGAAAGTCTCTCAAGTCTTTTACTGATGTTCTGATGTGAAGAAAAATGTAGGATGCACAACCTGCGTTCCCAAAAATAATTATTATAGCAGTATATACGTATCTGAACTCAATTCACATACACAAATGCAAACCCAGACTACAAAAATGCTTTGAAAGACATTTCTATGAAACCTGACACTACTTTGGAAATCCCTGGTAAGTTTTATAAGGTCCCTACTACTTTTTATGATCCCCTACCTTTTGGGACAGCTGGCCTGGTTCTTTCCTGTTCACATGCATCAAAAATAGCCACTTTTGTGATTCCTGATGTCATTGATGCTGCTTATACAAGCATATTGTTAATTCAGTTGTGATCTCTCTTACCCATTCAACTAAATGTTTCTGAATCTGTAGCTCAATTAACTGTCTTGTCTTATTTCTCCTCTAAAGCTTGTCATGTTATTTGTGGAAATCAAGGATTTGACTGCAATTTTTTGTCTGCTGCTATTCCCATAGGAGATGCATGCCAAAGCCTCTCTTTAACTATTGACAACCTTTCCTTTTCATGTTTGCTACTGGAGCTGATGTTTCTCTTTTACTTCACTAACTTGGTGATATTTTATTTCCATGGTCAATGCTATTCCCTTTCATATCTTGAGATGTACTGGAACACCTATAGTCCTTAGAATTGATTTAATCACTACTATCTTGCCACTTACCATGGCTTACTTTTCCTTTTTGCTGTCATCTGCTGTTCCCTCTGCAAACACAGGTCTGTAGAATTAGCTCAGTGGGATGAATGCCTGCCTTGCAAGTGCACAGTCATGATTTTGATCCATTACTCTTTGAATCCCCACTTTTAAAAAAAATATTTAAAAAGAAAAAGAGAAAAAAAAAACCAAAATGGTGTAAGGGTACAAGTAATACAGACTACAAAAAAAAAAACAGTAAGAAATCACCAGTTAACAGATTACACATTATCATCTTAGAGATATTTGCTCAAGTCACAGTATCAAAGCATACAAAGTGGACATTCAAACAGTGAGACTGTAAACAGTTGTCTTCAATGATCCAACCAAAAACATTAATATGATCATCTATTAAACACCCCTAAACACACTTGCAGTTGTATCCTTTAGAGCACTTTTTTCCATCTCCTTTTTACAACACAATTTACAGATTTTGGGTTTTATTACTCCTTAGTTCTTATTACACTTTTGGAAGAGAATAAAGTCAAATATGGCAAAACAAAGCTGTCAGTCAAAACCAAGGATAGACCTAGCACATGATGTAAAAACAGAGTACAATGTTATCAAAAATTGTTACCATAATGCCTCTGTTTACGTAAAAAGAATTGTCTATCTCATTAGGTATTATAAAGTTGAACTAAACAGTATGGAATAAGACCAATAAATCCTAAACATTGTAAACATTACAGGACTTCCAAAGGTGATAATAGTCAAATCAGAATGGGCATTTAGTGAATCTTATTGCGTTCTCAGTAGTTGCCTATACCCTTAAACTTGATACTATTATACAGAATGGAACAGAGTCTAATGAGTCAAAACAAGATAGTGGGAGTATTACAGGACTTCAAATCAAGTTAATAGGTAATCAAAAAAGTTACTATAATATATCCTGCTAATTTCTTTTAATTTTTCCCCTTAATTAAAAAATCCTAAAAAATAACTAAATAATTTTTTAATTAATAAGGGAGAGATTGAGATAAAGGAGGACATAACAACATAACAATACAGGTCAAAGCATGACAGTTTCGGCAACCTAGTGGTTCAGCACAAATAACCCGACTTAATAGTAGTTACCATAGTGTCTGTCTTTTTCTTTGAAATATTTGCATATAATTTCATATACTATACCTTCAAATATTTCCATATCAAGCATCCCAGAATAAAGCCATTCCAATTAATAAGTGAAAACTTTGTAAGGCTTCAAGGCCACATAATGGGGAATCATGTGAATCCCCACTTTGTATACTTCACTCTTGTATCTTGAACACTTATTTGTAAGAAGACAATATGTAAACAACCAGTGATTTCTTATAGTTTATTTTGTCTTTAAAAGCATATATCTTTTCTACCTGTTTTCTGTTTTGTTTAGTCTATTTTAATAAAAAAATAAGAAAAGAATATCTCTTCTCTTTAAACAATTAAAAAAGAAAAATGCACTTCCTGCACAGGTTTTACTATTCTCTTCATGGTGCTATTTACTTTAGGTCAGTTGTCTGTCCCAATGAGGCTGTTTCTTCCCTGATTCAAATACATTCTTGCCAGTATATACCTCTGACATACCCTTTTATATGATACAAAACTCCCCAAGACCCATGTGCGCTAGGGCTGATGCCTCTGTTGATCTGGGGAAGGGGCATCCTCTGTGTTTTTGCTAAGGTCTTGTGTGGATTTCTGCTAATTGTGTTTACCCTGTATGGAATGAGTTGGCATCACAGGCTACAAAATGCAATTCCTCCATTTCAACTCTCCCTGATTTAGGCCTTTGATCCTTTTTATAAGATCTCTGCTAGTTGGTCTAAAGCAAACCCACCTGATTGATTCATAGTTGTAGATTTGATATTTGTAAGAAGGTATTGTAATTTGGCTTAATTAAGGATATAGTTGAGTGCACTCCGATTTTGTAAGATGTTTATCAATCTGTCCATATGTCAGTTGCCTGTTTGTCCAGTCCGTTTTTAAACAGTTGCTGGTAGTTACTGAGCTAGTGATTGTTCATACCTGTAAAGCAGAAAGCAAAAATACCCATACAGGCGTGCTCAAGTGGCACAGAATATCTGGAAAACACGCTGAGGGCATGGAATGCTTGAGGTGAACCGGTGTTCCAGCACTGGGAGCATGGGGTTTAAGAGGGCAGCTAGTTTAATGAAGAGGCATGGTACAAGTACATAAATGGCCTTTGGGGAACTTAAATATTCTCACAGACCCTGACAAGTTGTGTGCTGATTTCTGTGTTTGTTTGAATCCACACTGATCACCTGTCTGTTTGTCCATTTGTCCACTCTGTGAACAGCTGTTCCTTTCATTTTAAGCTCAGTAACTTTTCTCTTTTTCCAAGTTTGCACTGTTTAATCAAAGATATGTTTGGGTTGTGAATTTACGAAGCATGGTTTCACATTGGTTGCCAGCTGCTTGAAATGTCACAAAGCCTGGGTATATGAATGCAATATGTTGCTCTTCATCACTGATTTAGAGTCTCATTATTTAGAAATTATATTATTAGGATGAATAAACAAAGTCCTGGAGGAGAAAAGATGGTGGATAGGTAACAGCAGGCTACAGAGATTCTCTGAGATGTCAACTTAGATTTCAAAAATAATACAGCATATTGAGACCCAGGCAGAGGGAGATAGACCCTCCTAAGCCTGGAAAAAATTAAGCTGAGAGAAACCATTTAAAAATACAGTCCCAGTGCTTATACTGAAACAGCTACAGTCTCGGTGCTGCCACTTGAACTTGCTGCCACTCCTACACTTGATCTCATGCAGCCAAGATTTATGGAACTACATAAAGCTCATCAGTTTCATCTCACTGGAGATGCATTTGCACTGAGGATGGGAGTCGGTCATCTTAACTGACAAGCTGAGCTGGACAGGAATAAACCCCTTCCATAGAGCTCGAAGAGATGACATTCTGGGATGGGGCAAATTTGCCAGAAAAAGGGGCTGCAGTGACTTCAGTCAGCTTCTCCCTTCTCAAGTGGGATTGATGGGGAGCACCTCTCCTGTGTCATGCCTCAGGCTCAAACTAATAAGCTAGCCCATACCAGTCCTGATGCCTGTTAGTTCACCCTAATGCAGTGAAGCCTTCAGCAGCCTGATTAATCCAGAGGGGGCAGGCCCAGCATAGGCTTCACTGGTCTGTATGTACATAGTACACTGCGCTGGGTGGGAACATAAAATCATCACTTCAGACAAACTGTAAAAAACAAATAAAGAACCTGGGCCTCCCATATACACATGTATGGAAGGAACAAAAAATAATAAGAGGAAGCAACAAGAAAGGGTTCCCATTCTCCAATCATGAGAACACAGAACCAGGAAAAGTAAATGCAAAGGAGAATGAGGACAGCAAACATGCAATATCAGACATGGCCCCAGTTGACATAAAGCATTATCTTCAGGAATGCATAGATAATTTGAAAGGTGAAGTATTTAACCAAGTAAATCAAGATATAAATAGAATAATTTAAGAAATGCTAAGCACCTCTCAAGAAAAAACATGGAAAAAGGGAAGAAAACAAAAAAAAGGGGAGAATTATTTCATGAGGAAAATAGAGAAAAGATAGAAGAAAGGAAGCTGGTTCAAAGAGACAACCATGAATTTAAATCTCCTTTGCATTCTGGCAAAATTGATTGCAAGAAACTAAGGTAGATTATCCAAACTAGAGGACAGGTTTGCACTGTAGGATCATGAAAGGAAAAATTTCTTAAATATAACAAGGAAATAAGTAGTAACAATACAAAGGCTAGATGATGACAAAAGGATGTATAAATTAAGAATAACGAATGTGAATGAAGAAGCAGGAGTACAAACAAAGGAATTACAAAGTCTATTCACAAACATAAGGAAAAAACCCCAAGCATACGAAAAGGCAAAGATACTCAGCTTTATGAGGCATACAGAACTCCAGCCACCTAAACCAAACAGAACTACACATAGGCATATAATAATCAATATCCCAGAAAGCCAGTATAAGAACAGAATATTAAAAGCTGTCAGAGACAAGAAACAGATCATTTATAAGGGAAAGTCCATCTGAATTACATCAGACTTCTAGGCACAAACCATCAAATCGAGAACAAAATGGAGTGAATCATTCCAAGTCCTGAAAGAAAATAACCTACAGCCCAGATTGATGTATCATGAAAAAATTTTCTAGAAATTAATGGAGAAACAAGATGCTTCCAAGATAAAGAGGAACTGGGAGAATTCACAACCACCAATCCAACCCTACAGAGAATACTATAGGACATTCTAAACATAGAGAATATCACCAGGATTTCAGGAACAGTGGTAGAGAGGCCACAATGAATGGAGAAAAAAGCAAAGTGAAGAAGACAAATAGACAACTGATGACAGAAAAAGAGAACAACAGAAATGAGACAGAGAAGGTTGGATATAATTTCTAATGCAGATGTCCTATATACACTAAATTAAGGGAAAAAAGAGAGAATCACAGGCAGAGTGGATCAAGAAATAGAGCCAACCGAGATGTTCTTTATAGGAACTATAATTGACCTGAAGAAGGGTATTTGAACCCAAATTGAATATGAGAAAATAGAACTCGATGTGATAGGGAATGAGAGAGTAATAGGGACAACCAGACCAGTATTTATGGGTAGGTTGGAAAGACAGGCTTTAATAAGTAAAGAAATACAACTAGAGATCAAGTCCAGGAGTGAGAAAGTTCAGAAACACTTAGATAAATAGCAGGTTGTCCCCTGCAATAGAAAACCAAGGTTGTTGGGGAGACCCAAAAATACACAGTACACCCTGGGGAAGTGAAAGGGGAAGAATAGTCTTTAAAAAGACAGAAGGAGATATTGCTATAAGTGTATCAGGAATTAAACCTCATATTACTTGTACAACTCTGCTTAGATAGAACTTATTCCATCCCAGTTTTTATACAAGCACTAGATACGAGGGCACAGACGGCTACCCCAAAAACATCAGGATATAGCACAGTAATCATTTTTAATTTCCTGTTAAACTGGATTCTTCTATAACTTATACTGTTATATTATTTCTGATTTTAGTTAAATCTGATTTGTTTGATTGCTTCTTGTTATTGATTATTTTATTCAAAATTGTTAGATTGATAGTATCATCAGAATGTAGACAACTATACTGAAAATGGAAATGATTCAATATAATACCCATTCTGACTTGATTAATACCTGTTTTTGTAGCTCTACACTATCTACAAAGTTCTATTTCTGTTAATACTGTTATGCACTGATATATTCGATTATACTTTATCTGATGATATAGCCATTTTTATTGATGATAACAAGAGACAACACAGTAACCATGGTAGAACACCTTGTACAGCAGTTTTATATGTCTTTTTAGTTTTATGTATCTCTAGGATTATGTTTTGCTCTGTCCTGCTTTGTTCTGTTTCTCTCTCTAATATAGAAAGGATAGTAACACATGTTAAGATGCATGCTTCCATAAAAGCTATCAACAATTTCGAAGAACTGATTTTATGACACATGATGAAATGAACAAATACTTTGAAGGAGAAAAAATGGGACTACAGTACCCAGTGCTGGTTCCATAGTGTCATGATGTGAAACCAAGCAATACTATTAATCTTCAGTTAGAGTGATTTTAATCTGCTTTGGTTTGCTTAAACTCAACATAAATGAAGATATGGATAAATACATACATGTTTAAGTGTATAGGATTGATTGCCACATTACTTAGATTTTATTAGATAGTTGAACAAAACTATTTGAAGTCTCCCTGTTTGAATTCCCATTTATATGTTCCACTTTTTTTATCTTGAACAATTATTTGTAAGAGGACAATAAATCACACAAACTAGTGATTTATTACTGTTTATTCTTTTCTTTGAATGTATGTACTATTTATGCCTGCTTTCTGTTTTGTTTTGTCTTTCTTTAAATAAAAATAAATTTTAAAATACATAAATAAACAAAGTCCCTTAGCAGTGAGACTGGTGGACCAAGCTCTGATTGATAAATAAGAAAGCAGCTGTCTGGTAACATTTTTAACCAGTTTTTGTCCATTGATTAGAGACCTCAATGATCTCCAGAGCATTATAGGAGACACCTCACATAAATTTATGAAATGTATTCCTAAATGTTCACATTGGTCATTATCAAATGAAGTAATACATATTTTTGGTTTGATGATGCCTGTATAAAGGTTTCACATGGTTATGACAGCTGATTGTAATCAAATATATGATGTATTGCATATATTCATAATTCTGGATGCATAAGACTCCATGATTGTAAAATGGGGATTACTTATGGTAACAGATTTTTGTCTCATGTGCACACCTTTGCTGATAACAAAGACTTGTGAGATTCACATTCAACTAAAGATCAATAAGTTGTTCAATAATACACAAAATACTTCTTGTGTATTAGATAAGAGTAATTGACTAAAAGGGATATTTTATGTCAAAACAAGAATTTAGATTATTACAAGAATCTCATGATTGTCATGATGCAATACTATGTATGGTTCTGATTCCTGATATATTATGTAAAATAAGCAATGTTAATACTGTAGGTATTCAAATGCTAAAATGTCCATGGATAGAAGAAAATAGGATTCATTTAATGTTCTAAGTTGTTTCATGTTTAGATAAAATAGTAATGTTACACTTACTGTCTTTAATATATGCTATTGTTACAAAAAACTTCTTTTGAATGTTTGACAGCTAAGGTTTGGAATCCAAAACTTAGAGAAACAGAGGGGCTAAATGGATATCCAATATTTTGGTCCCAGCACTTCAAGGGTGGTGGAGACCCAGGATATAAAATAACTTCTGATTGCATCATCCTAAGATACTAAGTGAGTCCCTGGTTGTCTCATCAAGGAGATGATGAGACCACAGAGGAAAGTCACTTTCCTTGCAAGGTGTGCCTAAGAAAGGTCACCAGGAGAAAAATCTCCCAAGCTTTCACAGAAAGCAATGTGGTCAAGCAATGATTGTGACTCTTCTAAGCGGCTGACACTGACAGAGGAGCCATGAGGTACTATGCATGGTTCTAAGATAACTCCTGAGAAGACCTAAGAGATCTTGATAGGAAGTAAGTAACTGACTGTAGTTGTCATGGTTTAAGCATGTGTCCCACAGGCCTCATACATTTGCATTGTGCATTTGAGATGGTTCATTGTCTAGTGTTCAGATTGATGGTGTCAGTGCTAAACCCACACGGGGGTGGAGCCAGGATGTAACTCAATGGTAGGAAGAAGGTGTACTTTGCTTTTTGCTGTTTTCTGTTTCCTGTTTGCAGCCTCCATGAACTGTGGCCCAGCCATACCTGCCTGCCTTGGAGCCAACTGAGTGTGAACTGAAAGCTGCAAAAACTGTAAGAAATAAAACTTTCCTTTATCAAATTGGGCCTCAGGTATTTTGTCGCAGCAACAAGTAAAAATTAATTAAGACAGAATTTGGTACCTAGTAGTGGGGTCTTTTGCTGTGACTATACTTGACCATGTTTTTGAGAGGCTTTGGAAATGGATTGTGGGCAGAATTTGGAAAGGTTTGGACATGTCGCCTGGATGCATAGAGCTGGAGCAGCTTAGGCTGTTCCGTAGAGGGGATTCTGGTCAGAGCTCAGGAGACCAGAAGGCTGATAGAGGTCCTGATGCTAAAGACCAGGCTTGGTAGGTTTCTGTTGGGAAGAAGGACTGCATTGGTTGTTGGACTCCACATGATGTGTGCTATGGCTTGGCAGAAGGTTTGTCTGCATTTTACTCCTGCCCAAAGACTTTGCTGAGACTGAGACAAAGGGCAATGGACTCATTAATCTTGAAAAAGAAATTAAAGAGCAATCGAACCTTGAGGCTGTGGAATGGCTTTGTTGGGGGCATTTAGCCAGATTTATGTTGCATATCAAAAGCAAAGAGATCAGCATGATAGTGTACAATGCTCTGATTTTGGCCAGAAGGAAAATTTGAGGAAGACTCTGGATTGCAAAGAAAGAGTTGAGATTTTCATTCCTGAGGAGAAACAGAGAGATAAGAAAGATGGCCCCGGGTATGATAGGAAGGGGGTCGCCGCCCTGTGCAGCCTCACTGCAAAAGTGAAAGTATATGCTCAGAGGGAAAAGCTGCAGAGTGTCATGTTCCAGAATGGTGACAGAGGCCACTTGAGGTTCCAGAATGTTGGCACCTTAGAGAAGCTTTTCCTCACAATCATGTAAACAGAGCCCTGCCATCCAGGCAACTGACCCCTATAGCCAAAAGACAGAAAAGTGTAGGCACTGCTCCAGTCAGCAGCAAACCTTGGTGGCATCCACAAGGTGCTGATTTTAGGTGCAAGGGAAATGCAGAAATTCTGAGGCAAGATGGCATCCACCTCAACTGCAAAGTGCCTGGGAAGCCAAAAAGTGTGCCCCAGAGAGGGCAATTTGTGAAGACGTAAGGGTGAAGCCAAAGGTGCGGTGGAGACTGCAGAAGTTTGGAAAAGGCAAGAATGTGGGTGATTCAAGGGAAGCTGCAAAAAGAGAACAGAGAAGTTTTAAGAGAAAAGCTGCTGGAGTTAAAATCGCTGGAAGTGCAACGGGGGTGGAATTACCCAAGCCTTTTGGAGTTTGAAACCAGATTCCTTCTGATGCTGAACATGGAATTCTAGCACTTCATGTTCACCCTGCTGGACTTCTTTTGTTTCCAGTACTTTATATTGCCATTCTTGTAACTTTTGGAATGGTAATGTTTACCTTGTGCCTTTGCATTAGAGAAATGTTTAACCTTGTTTCATTTGTACAGGGGTTACAGTTAAGAGTTTGCCTTAGGTCTTGGAGGAGACTTAGGAATTGGACTGTTCAGGAATGCTGAAACATAGGACGTTGACAACTCTTGGAAGTGGGCTAAATGTCTTTTGTGTAGTGGATGTACATGAGTGCTGGAGGCCAGGGGTGGAATGTCATGGTTTCTGCCTGTGTCCCCAGGCTTCATGAGTTTGCATTGTGCATTTCTGATGGTTCATTGTGTAGTACGTGAATTGATGGTGTTAGTGCTACACCCACATAGTGGTGGAGCCAGGATGTAATATAATGGCAGGAAGAAAGTATGTCTTGCTTTTTGCTGGCTCCTTCTTGCTGTTTGCAGCTGCCATGTACTGAAGCCCAGCCATACACACCTGCCTTGGAACTAACTGAATGTGGACTGAAACCTCCAAAACGAAAGAAATAAACCTTTTCTTTCTCAACTTGAGCTTCACATATTTGGTCTCAGAAACAAGTAAAAAATAACTAAGACAGTAGTTAATGCAGGTCTCATGTTAGCTTGGCCTTGGATGTCCTAAAGAAAAGTCTGGCCCCTGAAGATATAGTGCAATGTAAAAGCTTGGCTGTGGGGGAAGCTAGGATTGCTAACATCCTCTGACAATTGCTGACTATACTGGTAAATGACTACTGTTATGAACTGATGGACTATGATGAGTTTAAATTGGAGTTCTCCTCAATGCTTCCCCACCTTACGCTGGCCACCCATCCTGGGAGTCAACAAAAGAAAAAAAAAAAGAGAGAGTTATTGGAAAGGGATAAAAATGAATACATGTGCAGGGCTGCGGTGTTGCCTGGGCATGATTGAACTAAGAATGAGGAGATACCTCAAAGAATAAGATAGGCCCCAGCTGAGGCCACCTGGAGACTTCCTGAATAATTTTACTTAATTAGAATCATCTGTTGCTCTGTGGGTTCCTTGAACCTCTCCCAGGGTCCTTCTCAGGTTTTTACCATTGTCCACTCACTTCCTTGCTTGTTATGATTAAATGGGCTGCCTAGTGATAGATAGGTGGCTCGCTGGTTAGCAGAGTTATGAGTTCTGAAGAAGATTTCACTTTTCCTGTTGCCCTCAAGACAATGCCACTTTTCTCATTCTTTTGGTCCTTTGCTGTGCATTTTTTGGGGGCTACATATTTAGGCATAGGCCGCAACAGAAAATTAACTTCCAGATAGGATAACTGTAAGTTTCCTGAAAATTTTTTTGCATGTAAATTTTCTTTACCTGTAGATGGAAGTGTTATTATCAACAAATATATTGCTAACTTATCAACATATGCTACCTTATTAAAATATTGAGGAGTATTATAGTGATTTCTCAGAAGGCATGATAATACACCTCTTTACATCATTGTGAGTATTCTGTGTAACTTTTCTAAGTCAGTACTTATAAGTGAAATTGGTAGATAATAAAAGAGGCCTCCATCACCTTGCTAAGTACCAAGTAACATGAGTCTCAGTGTTTCTAGCAGTTCATTGGTTTTAACCATGAATTCCTCACCAGATGCCAGTTATGTCTGCTTGGTAGACAATGGATTGTACAGGAAATTAAGTAGGTTTTTTTGTCTTTTTCCTTTTTATTGGTACCAGGGATTGAACTCACGACTGCCTGCTTGCAAGGCAGGTGCTTATGCCGCTGAGCTAAACCTCCAGCCCCAAGGTTTTGATCTCCAAAGAATTGATGGAGTCAAACTGAAACAGGTAAATGCTAAAAAACTGTTAGGGTTTTCAAAGATTAAAAACTCATTTACATAACTAGTTGAAGAATGAGTTGATGCATTTGGAAGATTATTCAGAACATACAGCTAGCTGAATTATATTAGATATTTATTTCTTTATTTTATACAGGTACAAAATACCTGACTTACAGAATTTAATATAATTATATTCTTTATCTCATTGTTTCCATGAGGGAAGTTTGGTTTTGACTGTTTACAAAGCAAAAATATCTCGGAAAAAAGTGAAAAGGAAAAGGTAACTTTTTTATGAGGTTAAGGAGCCAGAGAACTGTTTCAGAACCTGAGAGGAAGGAACCAGGGACCAGATTTGGTTCATGGGTTCCAATACAAATGGCTCAGTTTATACATACAGAAGCAATCATAGTAATATCTTACATATTTCTGAAGCCAAAAAGGTGTTACCAAATGGATCACCAGGCTTTAGTGAATATGTGACTTCTAGGAATATTAAAATCCTGAAGAGTGTTATACTATGATGCTAAAAATTAAAATAATTGATTAAAATATAATTAACATAAATAGTTACTTTAAAAGATAGTTACTAGTAATATTGTCATTCTGTACTGAGCTCATTGCCCTAGTAACCAAGCACCAACCACATAGTTATAAATTAACTGACCACGTCATTCTGCTGTTCTGTAATGCGTCATCCCTCCCACCTTAGTGACCTGTGTGCTATGTCAACTTACGTTCCCATTGTAAGAGACAAATCATCTTGTGTCAACCACTATTCCCTTTATGAGAGACAAATATTCCCCGAATTGGCAGCCCAAGGACTATGAATTGGCTAACCACCCACTGTGAAATGACTCTTACCTCTGCAAAGGGGAACAAAGGTCCACCTTATTTCTGTTTCTCATCACTGTGTACTTAATGATCAATGAGCTAATCATAAATGAACTATAAAAATCAGTCAAAACTCTAACTCAGTTGCACAGCTTTGCAAATTCCATCTGCACTGTGTCACTGGGCCAGCTAAAATAAAAGTGATTCTTTTAAAAAAGACATCTTGTGCCATTTGTCATCTTGGGGTCTTGCCCGTTTTTCATCATGGGGCCCTGTTATTTCAGTAGAGTACAACATTTGGGGGCACTCCGGGATTACATAGGGACCCCGCCCCACATATTTTCGCCGATGGATTGGCTTAAAACATCTGTAAGTATTTGGATCTTTTGTTCTTTGTAATTTGAATGCGCACCTTTGAAGTTGCAGAGGAGCTTGGCTGGCTCCTTCTGCACCGGAGCATGATACCCTCCAGACAGGTCTTCTAGCCCATTTGTGATTTGGGATTTTTTTGTCCATTTGGTTTTGTGCTTGGTATATTTTTATGGTGGAGCCATTTGTTCGTTTGAATCTGGTACCTCAGTACTAACATTTAGATTTCTTTTTTCTCTTAAACTACTGTTGCAGGTTCCATGTGGCTTATTGGACTTAATGGTCACAATGAAAATTTATTTCCTTTTAGGTTGCTGAACAATGGACAGAAAATCCTTTGTTTGTGTCTTTAATGTTGTTCTTGTCTTTTGTGGCGCCTTGTTTAATGTTTTAGTCCTCAACTGATTATGTACAACCTTGGCATGCCTTTAAAGTGTGTTTCTAGTTAAAATGTAAATATATAACAATACATATATATGTTTATTGTTTTTAAAATCATATTGGCTTTCCCAAATAAAGCCAGGTCATACTATTATTGAGTCAGTTTAAAAAGTTACAGTTTTTAAAGTGTAACATTTTAAGGTGGTAAAAAGACAAAAAATCATTTAGTATATTTTAGACTACTAAGAAAGTCACTTCAAGGATTTTGTTAAAAGTTTTAATGTTGGCTAAAAAGCTACATAAAAGGTAATTGATAGGTAATAAACAGAAACAGAAAAACAAATGTGTTCAGAATTTGACAGAATTGGATCAGTAAACTTTTACTACAAAATGTTTCCATTAAATGAGATTATATTCTAAAAAGGCGAGGATAAACTGGAGCGCTTTGTCATCCCAATTTATATAATGGTATAAAGGCAGTGTTGGCCATATATAAAATATACTTGCCTATGAAAATAAAAATTAAATAGGACTGTAATTCTCAGTCCCATCTGGACTAAAAGCCATCAGTGTTCAGAATTGCTGGACTCCTCTTCCTCACACCCCTTTTTTCTAAGGACCCTCAGGGCCTTATTACTCTTTTGGAGTTTGTCTTCTCCATTCATCACCCCACTTGGGATGACTGCCAGCAGATTTTGCAGGTTTTGTTTACAGTAAAAGAGAGAAAAAAAAATTCATGTTGTGGGATAAAAAGCAGTGTGCATTCCAAATAAAAACCTGTCCTCTGATCCTGAATGCCAGAACTGTGTTTTCTCTTTGTCCCACCCCTATCAGACCACCAGAGGTAAGAAGGCTCTCGTTCAGTATTGCCAGTTGTTCTCAGAAGACTTTAAGGGCTGCCAGAAAACCCACCAATTTGTCCAAGGTAGCAGAGGTGAGACAATTAGATGATGAGCCTTCCTCGGGGTTCTGGAGAGATTGCTAGAGGCCTATTACATTTGTACACCTGTAGATCTGGTAGCACCTAAAAAGACAAGGGCCATTAATAATACCTTTGTAACTGTCAGCCCCTGATATTAAGTAAAAATTGCAAAGGCTTGAGAGATTTAAAAAAAATGCCCCTCAGTTAGTTATTGGAGTTTGCTTAAAACTGACTCTTTCCTCCAGCTGGTGCAAGCCATTCAACAGATTCCAGTTCCTGTGATTAAAAAGCAAATATGAGAATTTCTAGGAGCCATAGGATATTGCCTGCTTTAGATTACAGACTCACGAGACCAGGCTTTTCAGCAATTGAAATCAGCCTTAACAGAAGCTTCGGTTCTGGCTCTGTCAAAGTTGCAAAAACCTCTTTCCCTCTATGTTGATAAAAAACAAGGGATAGCAAAAGGAGTACTGACCCAGAGTTTAGGACCATGGCAAAAGCCTATTGCCTATCTTTCCAAGAGACTTGATAATGTGGCAGCCCAATGTCTGCCTTGCCTGCAGATGATTGCCTCGGTGGCCCTCCTGGAGAAAATGGCCCAAAAGGTGACATTTGGACAAAAACTTTTAATTATCTCCTCTCATTCACTGGAGACTCTCATTAAAGCTTCACCGGACTGATAGCTGCCTTTCAGGCATTACTTCTAGATTTGACTACCATCAGTTTAAAGAGGACAGTGTCTTTAAACACAGATACTCAGCTGCCTGATAATGACCTCTCCTAGCCCCTCTGATCATTTCATGGGGTTTTGACCAGACTTGACAGATGAGCCACTGTCCGGAGTTCCATCATATTTCTCTGATGAAAGCAGCCACATATATCAAGGTAAGCAGGTCCTGGCAGCCACTGTCACAGACTCTCAGATTCTATGGGAACAAATCTTAGAGCCAAAAACATCAGCCCAATGGGCTGAACTCGTTGCCCTCACTGAGGCCCTCAAGTTGTCAGACTGATAGCAGATATGCATTTGATACTGCCCATGTTCATGGGACCATTTATCAGGAATGAGGTTCATTGACTTAAGGGGGCCAAAAGATAAAAATGCTCCCCAAGTTTCAGATTTGTTAGCTGCCATTTGGATGCCAAGGAATATGGCTATTAAATAATCTAACAGATGCAGCTACCCAAAAAACAGCCACAAAATCAGTGGGGACTGAGACAATCCCGGCATTGCTAATGATTCCATCCACTCTGTCAAAGCCCTTTTGCGCTCAAAAAGACTTACATTTGGCAGCTCAACACCAAGCAAAATCTGATATCCCTGGGGCCTGGTACCAACTGCCTGATAATTGAGTCTTCCTCCACGAGGCCTTGAGATAAAAACTCATCCAACAAGCTCATAAGTCCACTCACATGGGAGGATCAAAACTCGCTGCTCTTTTTGAGATAATTTCTTTATCCCTCAGTTATCAAAGCTTACTCAGTCTGTGAGCCTTAGAGGCCCTCAGTGCCAGTTGGTAAATCCTAAGCAACCACAACAAATGAAAACCACTTGGTATCGTGGGACTATGCCTGAAAAACATTGACAAATAGAGTTCACAAAAATAAAAAAGCCTGGACTTTAAGGGAATGAGTACTGGTAGATAGCTTTTCCTACTAAGTCTTGAGTCAGCCCTGATAGCAGGTTTCCCAATTTGTCCTCCCTTTATCCATGGGGTCTGACAATGGCCAGGCTTTTATAGCCCAGATAACTCAAAAAGTAACCCAAGCTTTGCAGATTGATTAAAAACTGCATTGTGCTTACGGGCCTTAAAGTTCAGGACAAGTAAAAAGGATAAACCAGACTTTAAAAATGGTAATAACTAAGATGGCATTAAAAACTGGTGAGAACTGGGTGAGTCTCCTTCCTTTTGCCCTCTTGTGTGTGCAATGTACCCCATATGTTACAGTTGTTTCCCCTTTAAAGTTCTATATGGGAGACCTCCTCCTCTTATTCCTAAGATTTCTAAAAAAAAAAAAATAGCTGATCTGGCTAATCAAGATCTTGTTAATTTCCTCCAGGCCCTTCCGCTAGCTATGACTTCCATCTACCCGTTATTCCGAGAACAACAACCTCTGCCTACAACCCATCCTGAGGATAAACATCCTGCAGTGAAATCTAATACACTACTTATCAAGAGACATCACCGGGAGTCAGTCAAACCATGGTGAGAAGAGCCTTACACCATGGTCCTCACCACTCTGACTGCTGTCAAAGTTACGAAAAAGCCTGCCTCTATTCATCATTGCCACTTCAAGCCAGTTCTAGCCTCTGACAGCAATCAACCTACAGATCCTCCAAGGATTCTTTAAAGCTTAAGATTGCCAAATGTATCTGATAATCTTGTTCTTAGGTGTTATTCCTCATGGACACCTAAGGAGATACCTTGTAACCCCACTGTTTAAAACTTAAAATTACTGACTATTTCACTGCTAAATTATTGGTAGCCAATGCTACTGTCTTTGAGGTAATTAAGATAGATTTATGTTCCCTATTAGATAACATGCCAGAAAAATTTAAACAAAAAAATGTTGGGTTTGCATGTCATGCTGCCTGATTGGTTGCTAATGGAGACTTACAAGGATCTATGTATTTAAAAGAAATTACAGTCCACTGGCTGGTATCTTTGCCCCCAAAACCAACAGCCAGCCTCTGATCATAGGTGTTTACAATCCATAGAGATGAAATATTTTTGTAGACATTGAGGTTGTAAATTTGTATCTCCTTGACAGAAAAATAAAGGGGATCTTTAGCTTTTTCCTCACTCTTGAGACCCAATCTTCTGTTCTCCTCCACTAGACTTCCTGCTCCTGAGACCTTTTTGTCCTCTGTGATTTCTGTGACATCTCTAGCCCCTTCTTGCCTCTGGACATTGCTTATGGCAAATCAACTTTTAAATCCTGTACAGATGACACCTTTGTTGGTGGGATGCTAAGCCCCTGCTCACACTGGACAATGTACAGGGTGCTTCAGGAATCTGTGTTTACTCTGCCTCCTACTCCTTGTACACTTCCCCTAATGCTGCCCTCTGTAATCCTATCTCTTCACCTTTGATTTATACTTTTTCCTATCCTGCTAATCAACACCTTGTTGCTCCCAATGGAGCCTGGTTTGCCTGTACTTCTAATGTAACACCTTGTTCCATGCATCACCTGTTTACCCAGTGTCCTGAGCTTTACATATTAGTCCATATCTTTCCCAAAGTGTATTGGTACTCTAGAGATAATGGTAAGACTCACTTATTCCCTAGCTTTGACTTAAAGAGTCCAGTAAGAACAAAAACATCCTGTATTATTACCTGTATTATTAAAAATTGAGATAACAAGGTCAATAGGTTTAAGAGTATCCAGCCTAATAGTCAAAAGACCAAAATTATAGACACTTACTGCACTCATTGACCAAGATTTAGCAGACCTTAGAGACTCTGTCTCCAAATTAGACAATTCTTTAAGTTCACTGACTGAGACGGTTTTACAAAACTGGCGGGATCTCGATCTCCTGTTTCTGAAGGAAGGAGGCTTTTGTCTGGCATTAGCAGAAAATTGTTGTTTGTATGCCAATCATTCTGGGGTTATCAGACAAAGTATGGCCAGCCTTAAAAGGCAGCTACAGGATCAAGAACAAGCCAGACAAGATGAACAGAATTGGTTTTAGCGATGGTTTTCTCTATCTCCCTGGTTGACAACATTAATCATAGCAGCATCCAGACCTCTGTTAATCTTACTTACTTGTTTAACAATTGGACCTTGCATATAAACAGATTAGTAAATTATGTCAAAGACCAGGTTCAGACAATAACACTCATGGTTTTAAGGACACAAGTTTATGAACATATACCACTGTTTGATAATTCTATGAGCCAATGATTTGCTTCACTGACAAAAATCAGTGGGGAATATTATACTAAGATGCTAAAAATTAAAATCATTGATTAAAAGATAATTAACATAAATAGTTACTTAAAAAGATAGTTATTAGTAATATTGTCATTCTGTACTGAGCTCATTAACCTAGTAACCCAGGACCAACCACATAGTTATAAATTAACTGAACATGTTGTTCTGCTGTTCTGTAATGTGTCATCCCCCCCCAGCTTAGTGACCTGTGTGCTGTGTAAACTTTTGTTTCCCTTATAAGAGACAAATGATGCTGTGTCAACCATTGTTCCCTTTATGAGAGACAAATGTTCCTGGAATTGGCAGACCAAAGGCTATGAATTGGCTATCACCCACTGTGAAATGCCTCTGACCTCAAGCAAAGGGAAACAAAGGCCCACCTAATTTCTGTTTCTCATCACTATCTACTTAATGATCAATGAGCTAATCATAAATGAACTATAAAAATCAGTCAAAACTGTAACTCAGTTGCACAGCTTTGCAAATTCCATCTGCACTGTGTCGCTGGGCCAGCTAAAATAAAAGTGATTCTTTAAAAAAAGACATCTTGCCCCATTTGTCATCTTGGGGTCTTGCCCCATTTTTTCATCATGGGGCCCTGTTTTGTTTGAGTAGAGTACAACAAAGAGCTGACTGCCAATTAGTGACAAGGGAACTATATGGCAAGGGGAACTTAGAGTGTGAAGTCCTTGGGTGTCCCTGACTCATCAGAAGGAAATGTTTAATTGGATTAGGAATTTGGTTCCATTTCAGCAATAATTGTCACCCCCATGCTTGGCAATATGATCACTTTCAGAATTCAGCATTTTTATGAGTCTGAATGAGTAGCAAGCTTGTCTTGGAGAACTGATGCTAGCTTTTATTTCATCCTTACTCTGTTGCAGACCATTACTATCATTTAAATGTAATGTCTTCACTTTACATTGTAACTGTGCTCCTTTTGTGTTCACATACTGGGTTTCTTCTTGGAAAATTAATAGAAATGAGTGAAAATCATGAAAATGAAGTCTGCTGCCTCTAACACAGACTTCTGACTCTCTGTTCTTTTGTGTCCTGCCCTGGCCTGTTCTCAGAATATTTTCTGACATCAGTGGATTTTTTTATTCCTGGAGGATTCAATCTGAATCCTGAAAACATTTGCAGTCCATTATGCAAAGAGTCCACTGACCCTTGAAAGAAAGCAGGGGTAGCCATGAAATGTCAGGGATAAATAAGAAATTTAGAGAAGACCTAACACGACCACTTCTCAAAATTTAATGAAATCGAATGGGAAATTGTACTTCCCAATTCATTCCTGGAAGCAAGCATTACCCTGATACCAAAACCAGAGAACAATCCAAATAAGGAAGAGAATTACAGACCATTCTGCCTAGTGAACATTGAAGCAAAAATACTCAATAAGATACTTGCAAACAGACTGCAGAATATCATCAAGAATATTTTACATCATGATCAAGTGGAATTATTCCCTGGGACACAGGGGTGGTTCAACATACATAAATCCATACATATAATACACCATATAGACAAATCCAAAAGCAAAAATCATTTGATCATTTCAATAGATGCAGAAAAAGATTTTGCCGAAGTCCATCACCTATTCATAATAAAAAACCTACAAAAATTGGGAGAGATGATCTTTATCTCAATCTGATAAAAGCCTTTTATTACAAACCAACAGTCAAACTTATACTAAGTGGACAAAAACTGAAAGCTTTCACTCTAAAATCAGGAATAAAACAAGGATGTTTACTGTCTCCACTCTTATTCAATATAGTCCTGGAAACTAGCTGGAGCAATTAGACAAGAGAAAGAAATAAAAGGAATAAAGATAGGAAAGGAGAACCGTAAAATATCATTATTTGCAGAAGACATGATACTCTACTTAGAAGACCCTAAAAATTCCACCAAAAGACTTCTAGTTTAAGAAGCAAATTCAGTAATATAGCTGGTTACAAAGGCAACACTCAACAATCAATAGACTTCATAAACAAGAGTAAAAAACTCATGGAAAGAGAAATCAAGGAAACAATAACTTTCATAATAGCATCCAACAAAATGAAATACTTATGAATCAATCTAACAAAGGATGTAAATGAACTCTACACTGTAAACTACAGTACTCTCAACGAGACTGAAGAAGATATTCTAAAATGAAGAGCTATCCCATAGTCTTGGGTAGGGAAATTCAATATAGTGAAAATGACCATAATTCCAAAGCTATTGTATAGATTCAGTGCAATCCCATCAAAACCCCATAGCATATCCCAAAGAATTACACAAAATAAATCCTAAAATTCATCTGGAATCAGAAGAGACATAGAGTAGCAAAGATGATCCTGGCTAACAAAGAAAAGATAGGGTTCATCAAAATCCCTGACTTGAAATTATACTATAAAGTTATTGTGATTAAAAAAAAAGGTGTGGTACTGACAAAAAAACAAAACAGACAAAACCAGACCCAAAGATCAAAGGAACAAATTAGAAGATGGAGAAGCAACCCCAGACCACTAAATCATCTTATCTTCGACAAAGGTGCCAAACAGAGTCATAGGAAAAAAAGCAGCCTCTTTAATAAATGGTGCTGGAAAAACTGGCTCTATATGTTCTGAATATTATCTTTCAACGTTTATTAAGCTAAGACCAGAATAGATGAAAGATCTTATATTAAAAGAGAAACATTAAATCTGCTGCAAGATAGAGTAAGTAAAACTCTTGAAGACATTGATGTAAACAAAGACTTTTTAAAAATTTTATTTAAGAGGAAAAAGAGAAAAACACAAAACAAAACAAAGCGGTGTAAGGGTACACGTAATACAGAACTACAAAAAAAAAATAACAGTAAGAAATCACCTGTTAATAGATTACATATTATCATCTTGAAAATAGTTGCTCAAATCACAGTATCAAAGAATACAAGGTGGACATTCAAAAAGGGAGACTGCAAACAGCTGTGTTCAATGATCCAAAAACATTGATATAGTCAGCTATTTAACTCCCCTAAACACACTTGCTGTTATATCCGTTAGAGCTCTTTTTCTTTTTTTTTTCCCCTCTGTTTTTTACAACAAAATTTACACATTTTGGATTTTGTTACTCCTTAGTGCTTATTACTTTTTTTGGGTGGAGAGAATGCAGTCAAATATGGCAAAACAAAGCTGTCAGTCAAAACCAAGGATAGACATAGCACATGGTGTAGAACAGAGTACAAGGTTATCAACAATGGTTATCAACATTGTCTCTTGTTTCCTTAAAAAGAATTGTCTATCTCATTAAATATTATAAAGTTGGACAAAACAGTAGAGAACAAGACCATGAAGAAAACTTAGATTGAACAGCAAAAATCAAAGAGAATTAAGTACAAATCTCATCCTACTGAAAAACTTTTTAACAGCAAAAGAAATCACTAACAGAGTGAAGAGACAACCCACAACGAGGGAGAAAATGTTTGCCAACTGTTCCTCAGACAAAGTATTACTATTGAGAGCACGGAAAAACTAAAAAATTTCAGTCTTTCCAGATTTAAAGACCCAATCCAAAAATGTGCATCTGAGGTGAGATACACAGTTCTGAGATGAAGAAACAGAAACAGTAAATAAATATGTGCCAAAATGTTCTATATCACTCGTCATTTAACAATTGCAAATGAAATAACACTGATATGTCACCTTGCCCCAGAAAAAAATGCCTACTGTCAAGAAATCAAGCAATAACGAATGCTGGAGGGGTTGTGGGGAAAAAAGGAACTCTTCTCCATTGTTGGTGGTAAAGCAACCACTGTGGAAATCAGTGTGGAGATTCCACACAAACTAGGTCTACAGGTCACACTCAACTCAGGTATTCTCCTTCTGGGTATCTACCCAAAAGAATAAAAATCATCATACCACAGTGATATATGTGCACCCACGTTTATAGCAGCACAGCTTGTGGTACCCAGATCTTGGATGGAAGGCACGACCTCTAGCTTGCCAGGCAGGTGCTTAAGCTAAATCCCTGGACCACTTTTTTTTTTTTTTTTAACTTTCAAATAAAATGGGTTTGGGAGAAAAAAACAAGCACTGAGGTAAAGACTTTCAGTGCAAATACCCATCAGACTAGCTGAGGTCAACATTCCAGAAGACAGCCAGCTCCAGAAGCCTCCACCATCTTTCACTGGGGATCCGCAGTTACAGGGTGGGTTTTTTTTTTTTCTATAATTATTCTTGGTGGGGAAGGCAGGCAGGAGAGCAGGAGCCAATCAGTGATGAAGAGGCTGGCTGTAAAAATTGTCCAATCAGGCGGGCTAAGGTAGGCGGTGTCTTCTGGTGTCATGGCGTCAATTGCAAGGCCAGAGCAAAAAGGGGAGCACTAGATGTTTTCTAGACCACTATTTTTAGCTTCTATTCGCTGTGGACTGCTTAGAAAGAAGCTGGGAGACCTCCAAACTACGCAATGGTGATGTTATGGGATGGGAGCAGTGAAATGGGGTGGAATCCAGTTAAGACCAGTTAGAAGTGGCAAGAAGTGGCTGGGGGTTTTAGCTCAGCGGCATAAGCGCCTGTCTTGAAAGCAGGCAGTCATGAGTTCGATCCCCGGTACTGATAAATAGGAAAAAGACCAAAAAAAAAAAAAAAAAAAGAAGTAGTGAGAAGCAGCTGTTCTGTCTAGAGCCTGTGTGCTTAGCCTCAGACACTGAGGTCCTCTAGTGCTAGCAGTGAGTCATCCTCTGTCCCTTTTACCTCTCGATGGGGCCAGGACAGTTCTGGGTCCCTAGAACGCTGTCACCACTTTGATACCACCAGGCCACAATGCCATTTTTGAAATCGCCGGCTGCCCTTGCTCCTCCAACTGTCTGGGCCATGGAAGGGGCATGAGGAGACCCTGATTCTGATGTGGTTTCAAGATGGGTGCAGCTGTAAGAAGCTAGGTCTCTGCTCTCATTCCTGTCAGCAACAGATCTGGAAGCCAGAAGTTTATAAATGTCTGTGATGCAGGACCTCATCCCCACAACTGCTCTCCTTAAACTTATGCATTTATGTATTTTGTGATCACCTAAATTTATACTATGTTCTCATATTTCCATGTTCATAAAAGGTGGAGGCAAAGGTTCTGAGAATTCAAAGATGTGTAGTGATGTGCTTCATTGGAGGAAGTCTTCCCAAACACCGTATGAACTGCTGTGCATTATACAGAACAATGCAAAGAATTTCTGAACATACTTGATGTGACACATATGCTCATAGACAATGTTTGGGAGAACATCCATAGAGGTTTAAATTTTGAGAAAAATGAAGCAGATATAAATGTGTCATCAAGGGTAGGGTAAAGTGTGTTTGCTAAGGACAAATTTCAGAAAGGGCTGCCTGTTAAATTCTCATTGAATAATGCTTAAATTTAGACATTTGCATGAACATATATATATATATATATATATATATATATATATATATATACATGTGATATCCTTCTTAATGGATAGGAATATGGGTATCATATCTGAATTAAGAGGTGATTTAATAGCTTGGTTGATCATATACATTGTTGAAATATGGAAATGCTCTGCAGTAGACTTTAATAAGTGGTGTAAAGGAGAAGCCATAAATTGAAATTGTGCAGAGATATCCATAGTTTAGTCGTGAAGGGTTTTCTGCTTAGGGTGGATCAGATGAGCATGGAAAGGATGTGGAAGTGACTGGCAGGACACAGTGTGCCAATAGCAGGACTTACAACAGAGAGGGTCTTCCCTGAAAGTCAGGTAGTTCTTAGGGTAAGCATGAAGTTTAAGTTGGCTTATGATTTCTTCCTTGAGGTGAATAACACCAGCTCTTGTAAGAATCAGTATTCCATATCCTTGTCAACCCAGTAATTCTGTGTTCTTCACTTGAGATCTAATTTTGATTATCTCTAATTATGACCCAGTGTCATGAAGGTGAAATTTGAATTTTTTTGTAACAGGGATCGAACCCATGATTTCAAGCTTGCTAGGTAGGTGTTCATGCTGCTGAGCTACATACCCAGCTCTGAAAGTGTTTTCTGTATACTATGTATGATATCAACATTGTTCCTCAGAAAATGTTGAATATTGTGGAATTTTTCTATGTTGTATGGGATATAATTTTTAGAGCAAACCAAAGGTGTCTTATGCAGTCACTTTTTAAGTTTCACATTGTCTGCGGGGTGTCTCAGTCACGGTTTCTATATTTCAGACAGCTCTATAACTTAGGCTAGTCCCAAACTCAAGGAAGTTCTCCATCATCAGCCTCCCAAGATATATTTCTTATATCTGAGTGGAGAGTGATCACTTGGTGACACTGAGCTATAATTTGAAACTTGTACCTGGTTTCATTGTTTATACATTTTTTACATACAGCAGTTTTCCATGGACATTTGAGTTATTTATGTATCATATTTGATGTTATTTATGTTTTGTTCTATGAAACCAAATTTAAATATCAAAATGCTGCTTAAGTATATTAAGAACAAAGGACTCAGTGGCCTAAATGAGATTTGAAGAGATATCATTGTTAGTACATCAAAGTGATTCATGAGAAATTTGTCCGCCTCTGTGCTTTATGGATGCTTGTTCTGCAGGCTCTCACTATGAGCTCTGCTTTAGAGACAGTGCACAGGGACTCTTGGAGTGACTCAGCATAAGAATCAATGCCCCTGTTTGTCTGTTACATTAGCTGTGAGTTGCAATAGAGCATTAAATTTGCTGTCTCAAAAAATGTGTCTATACCAAAAATTAATCCCCAAGATGTGGAATTAAGATTTGAAGAAATCAGTGTCCATTCAGCTGTTTTGTTTGGATTTATTTGTTTAGTTTAGTTTTGTTTTATTGAGACAAGTTTTCTCTATGTATATCAGCTAGATTTGAACCCTTTATGGAGCACAGAATTGCCCTAACCTCAAAGAAGCACTCCTATTTCAGCATCTTGAGTGTAGGATTATAGACATGTGTGTTTTTACCCTAAAAAATATTGAGACTTGTAACTTAGGTGTGTTGTAAGTTGGCTTAATAGATGCCATCGTGAGCTTTGCATTTAACTAGTGCCCTGTATTTCACTAAGAAAAATGGAAAATCACACAGGGTATAAGTCCCAGGAGAAAAACAAAATGAGCTGTACCCAAAGAAAAAAATTAACCTGCTCAACAAAAGAAGCAGAATACAGTTGTTATCCAAAAATTATTATAAGATTCTAGCTAAATGTTTTCCAACAGGATCTTTTTGTGATTCTATCTTTTAAAACATCTGTAACTTTCCAGTTCAGAGCCTCTTGTTTAAATCCTGAAATGGCAGTGGGGGTTCTGTATACAAGTGGTGCTGAGACCCGCTAATGAAATTCCACATTTCTCAATTGGTTTGCTTGCCTTCCTATATTTTTGTTCACAAACTGAACTCAAGCTGCAGAAACTTTTACTGACACAAACAAACACCAGTTTTAAATGAGAGTGCCACTGAAATGAAAGAATAATAGTGAAAGGAGAGGAGAAAAAAGACAAATGCCATGTGTTATAGTGCCCACCTCTTTTCCCCAGCAATGAAAAGGCTGAAACAGGAGAATGGCCATGTATTCAAGGACAGGCTAACCTACATAGTGAGTGCAAGTCTGGCTAGAACTCCAAAGTGAGACTATGACTTTCAATCAAAAAAACTAAAATGAAAAAAAAATCAACCAAGTAGACAGAAAGGCTATTGAAACCAAAGAATAATAGAGCTGAGTGAAAGTTGAATTATGTAAAATGGGAATTCTTGAATGATGCTGCAGAGGAAAGAAGGCCATGTAGTAGCATCCAGGAGGCAGTGACAAACACAGATTTAGGAAAGCCACTTATTGTGCTACAGGACAACAGTGACCTCCTTCCTCCAATACATTTGCAGTTCATTTGACTGAGGACTTCTAAAAGCTCATTGAAATGTTAAACTCAGGGCAAACAAGCAGCTTGAAATTCTGGCTTTGGAACAATGCCTTTAGCTGACATTTCATATTTAAATTGAGATAAGAGAAATATAATCCTGCCCTGTTTGATATCAAATGCATCAGTTTAATGACTCACAACATTGAGAAATGAAGTCATAAACCAAAAGAATTTCAAAAAATTTCTTAGAAAAAAAGAGAGAAGAATAGTCCTGAATTTTGAGGGGTGGTCTTCGGTGTTTTGGCCATAGATCTATTGTCAGGAGTCACAGGAAAGTCACAATGTAGGTACAGTGTGGATCTCAGACTACAATCAACCTGTAAACTTATAGCTGCTTCAGTAATATTATTCAGCAGGGGAACAAGGCAGCCATAAAAGGTATGTGGAAAGAGCCAATGCATTTTGTGGGAACAATAGTCCAGTTGTTCTGGTCATTGAATATGGTAATTGATGCCTATCAGGACTTCCTGGAGGGTGTGGTGGTAACTGTAGTACATTTCAAGCTGTAGTTTTTCTCTTCAGGAGCTTGTAGACCTAGTCACTGCATCTTCACCTTCAGGCCTGGCTTTCTTCAGCTGTGCCTGTAGCAGTGATTGTTGTATTTAGTTTTCTGCATTGACTTTGAGGTTCCAGTTCCTCTCTGATTGTATATCAATTTCTGTCTACCTTGACATCCTTTGCTAAAATCACAGTTCTATTTGAATGAATAAAGTGAAATATTCATTAATACAGGCCAGCAATTTAGGTCAGGAGGCAGAAACGCCTGCCTGGAAAGTGCTAGATTGTAGCTTTGATCCCTGGTACCTAAAAAAAAAGCAATTTAAACCACAAGGATAGAAAATAATTTCATTTGTGAAAATGTAGGTTTACAAATTTATAACTAAATATGTCAATGGCAATTTAAACATTGTTAATAGTCATATTTAGTATCTAAAGTTGTTGGGTCTGGGGATTGAGCACAGGGATACAAGGAGCTTCCTGGAGAGCACAAGGTCATGAGTTCAATCCCTCATACAGAAAAAAAATCACAATTCTCAATGATTCAGTGCTATGAGCACATTTATTGAAATGGATACTTGGTATTTAATAGGCTCAATGTTTCTTTTGTGGTCTATGAAATACCTGCAGATAACATGGCAATTACAGTGAGTGATATACTGTCCTTTATAGGATTGCTATTTTCTGAGTTGTTTTTATTTTTTGTTTTCCCACATACTTGAATGTTGAAAATGTTGGCTGGTGCTAGGTAGATCAACTGTGATAATCATTTTTTTCAATTTAATGATATATTTCCCTATATTCATTAAGAATATTTTATTTGCTACAGTTACTCAAAGTCAAATTGATGAACAATTACTAAATTTACAGGCAGCTGAGTTAGTTAGAAATAGAGGCAACCATACCATGATATAGTGGAATGAAATTCCTGATCTATGTCTGGTATGAGTTTGTGTTGTCTAAAATGCAAGAATGAATTTTAGGAACAACAGAGTTGAAAGGCAAAATATATTTATTGAGAGAAAGAAAATGAAAGTATTTTGCTCTAAATAGGATATTTTGGAAGTGAGAGGTGGAACCAGGGGACTTTTACCTGGAAGTCACTTTCCTCATCCCTATTCATCCTACCTGTGGCCAGAAAAGAATCTCAATCAGGTACTTGCATATCAGCAATGCCACCTTTAAGCAACACCCAAGTCAAAAACTATATGTATGCTGCCCACACATTTCCAGAAAAAAAAGCCTGACCCCCAGTGGTGATGGGGTTCTTTCCATGGTCTTAGAATAAATGCCATTTTGACTTTATATTCTCTTCTTTACTACACCAAAAATCCTATCAGAAAACTTCTGTCTGAGAGAAACAGGAGGGATTCTGAGCCGATAGCAAAGGACTCTGATTTTATAGAATAAAATCTTGTGGTGAGTGTGATACCTCAGACCCCAGCATAAAACACAAGGAAGCAAGAAATTAAAATTTGGGGATCAAAGACTTTATTTTAAGCCAAGGCAGGTGATGCAATCTCAGGGAGCCAATTTGGAGACTGTGTGCCTTCCAGCTGTAAAGGTTGGCTTTTAAAGCTGAATACCACAGGAATGTTGCAAACGTTGACCCAGTTTGATAACTTTCTTGTAGTTAAACATTTCTTAGGGACAGTACATTGTATTGCAGATAGGCTGAAGGCAGGGGGATTACAAGAAACTGAAACTTAAAGCTTTTATGGGAAATGGAGACTTAACCAAAGAATGGGGAGGGGAGGGGAATTAACAAGGAGCTGAAACTTAAGTCTTTACTGGAGATGGAATTTTAATCTCTATTGAAATTGTGCATGTAGAACAGGAACTGGCACATCTGTTAGAACTAGGTTACAACAATGAGACAGGTTTAAAGTGGGTTAGATTACTGAGGTTACTGAGGAGGTAAATTAGCACAATAGAGAAGCAGAATATAAGAAATGTAAAAGTGGCCTTTTATTTAAAGAATGTGGAGAGGAGCCCATAGCCACCAAGGGTTTGACTCCCCTCCCCCTGGACTAACTATGGGGTTTTGTCTTTGTGATAACTCAGACCCCAGAATAAAATCCAAGGAAGAAAGAAATTAAAATTTAGGGAGCAAAGTTTTTATTTTAGGCCAGACATGGCAAGCACAATATACTTATTGTGAAAAAGAATGCTACCTGGGAGAGAGAAGGGGTTCAGAGCGCGATGCCAAACACTGTCCTTCTAGGGACCTTTATAAAGAGTAAAATCATGTGGTGAGATGAGTTTAAGGTGGGGAAAAATCACAATGCAGATGGGAATAAGATAGGACAGAGCTATGGTAGCCAATAAGATTATAAGTTCATGTAAAGTTGATTAAATTGGGAACAAAGGGGGAAGGGAGTCACATAGAAAGCAGGCATTCTTAGGCAGCAGTGACTTTTCCATTAGGGTTTTGGGAGGGTGACTCCTGAGTTCATCAGGATGATAGGAAATATTTCAAATTTCAGTCCTTAGGATAAGCATACTTTTCTTTGAATGGTGACTCCTGACCTCCTCTGAGTGCTACAGGACTTTTTAGAATATCAGTCTTTAGGATATGGATGAATTTGCTTATCATTTGTCTTGAGACTTGGCCCATAGCTTGAGGTGTCAGTCTTCCCCATAGTTGCATGGTATCTCCTCTCCTGCATGGACTCCATGGAGGTCCTAGCCCTGCCTTATGCCAATATTATTTAAATAACTCAGGTGCCTGTAACAGTACTGTTTGGATAATTAATTACAGATGTCTTGTGCTCTGGGTGAATGATCTGGGGATTACAGTGTGCAATGTATATACCAGTGTTGCACCTGATTGACATGTTTTGAAATTTAATTTTAGTTGATTTGTTCTTTTTTCACTGAAATAGAATGGATTTGAAAATTGAAAGCCGGAGGTAAAGCTCTTCAGTACAAACACTCCTCTGGTCAAGCTTTGATCACCACTGTAGAAGAATTGCAGCTCCAGAAGTCTCTGCACTACAGTCTATCATTTGGGATCCTCTCTTTCAGGGAGGGGTTTCTTTCGCTGTAGATTCTTGACTCAGAAGGAGAGCAGTAGAGCAGGAGTCAATTAGTGATGAAGGGGCAGGCTATGTGAACTGTCCAATTTTCAGTCCATTGCAAGCTGTGACTTTTGTCTCTTCCATTGTCTCAGCATGATTTACCTTTTCTGAGTGGGATACTGGTAGCAAAATGCTTGCTGCATCTCATTTAGTACTTTTGATGTCCTGTGGCCTGATTAGCAAAGAACCTGAGAGATCCTGGAGCCATGGAATGGTGAGGTTGTGGATGGGAGCCCAGATATAGGGTGGATTTGGTGAAACCAGTTACAAGTATTTAGAAGTAATTCAAGTGTCTGGAGCCTCAGGTATTTAGTTAGCTTCAGCTCCTGAGGTCCTCCAGCATTGTCCATGGGTCTCTCACTGTCCCTTTTGCCTCTTGCTGTTGGCAAGGGTGATCTGGGGTCCCCAGAACCCTGGCTTCACTATGACAGCAGCAGACTCAAGTATCATCTTTGAAATTCACTGCTGGTCTGGTAACTCCATAATCTTGGTCATTGTGCGGAGCTTGGGAAGACCCTGACTATGATGCTTTTGTAGCTTGTAGAGCATTAATGATCTAGGTCTATGCTCTCTTTCCTCAGAGTAACAGATCTGGAATGTCCAGGGTTTATTAATGTATGTAATGCAGGGCCTCATAGCCACAATGGCTCAACTTAAACTTGGGCTTTTTGGTATTTATAGTGATCTCCTCAATTTATAGTATGTTCTCATATTTCCATCCTCATGACAGGTAGTGGCAAAGGTCTGAGAATTCAGAGATGTGTAGTAGTGGGTCTCAGTGGAAAAAGGCTTTGCAAACAACTCAAGAACTCCTGTGTATTATATAGATCAGTGCAAAATAATTTCTGAACATACTTAATTATTTATGTGGCACCACTGCTCACAGACTATGTTTGTGAGAACAGCCATAGGGTTTTGAAATCTGAGAAAAATGAAGCAAATATGAAAGTGTTATCAAGGATGTGGTAAAAATTTGTGAAGGACAAGTTCCAGAAAGGGCTACCTGTTAAATTCTCATCGAAAAATTTTGAAATTTAGGCATTTGCATGGACATATACACGTAATATCCTTCTGAATGAAAAGGAATAGGTGTGTCATCTCTGAATTAAGGGCTGATTTAGTGGTTTGGATTTTCATAGACAGTTTAAATATGGAAATGCTCTGCAATGGAATTTACTAAATGGTGTAGAGCAGAAGCTCTAAACAGAAATTTTGCAGTGATATCAATAGTTAGGCATGAAGGGTTTCATGCTGAGGATGGATCAGAGGAGCGTGGAAAGGATGTGCAAGTGACTGACAGACTGCAGGAAGCCAATAGCAGGACATACAACAGAGAGGGTCTTCACTAAAATTCAGGTAGTTCTTAGAGTAAGTGTGAAGTTAAAGTTGGGTTTTGATTGCTTACTTGAGGTGATCAACACCAGCTCTGGCAACAATCAGTATTTCACATCCTTGTCAACCCATGAATTTTCTGTTCCATACTTGAGATCTACTTTTGATTATCTCTAATTATGCCATAGTGTCATGAAGGTAAAATGTGGGGTTTTTTTGTACCAAGGATCAAACTCATGACCTATGCTTTCCAGGCAGGTGTTCATGCCACTGAGCTAAATACCCAACTATGAAAGTGTTTTCTTTGTTGTATGGAAGATATCCACATTGTTTCTCAGAAAGTGTTGAATATTGTTGGAATTTTTCCATATTATATGGCTATAATTTTTAAAAACAAACCAAAGGTGTCTTATGCAGTCTCTTTTCAAGATTCACTTTGTCTGTGGGGTGTCACAGTCAGGGTTTCTCTATTTCAGACAGCTCTTAACTTAGTATAACCCCAATCTCAAGGAACAAGTCTTTAACCAGCCTCACAAGATATATTCCTTATATCTGAATTGAAAGTGAACGCTTGGTGACAGTGAGCTATAAATTACAGCTTGGGCCTGGTTCCATTTTATATACTTATTTTTTTAAAGCACCATTTTCCACTAACATTTGAGTTATTATTTGTGTACATATTGGGTGTTATTTATGTTTTGTTCTATGAAACCAAATTCATGTTTCAAAATGCTGCTGAAGTATATTAAGAACAAAGTACTCACTGGCCTAAATGAGATTTGAAGAGACATTAACTGCAGCCTATCAAAGTGATTGATGAGTATTTTTTTTCTTTTTTTAAATTTTGAAAGTGGTAAAATACAACAGAACAAGGCCGAATAAGGCCCACTAAGATCAAACAGTGAATTTGGTACACAACTTCACGACTGGTTACTGCAATAACAGTAATAGGTATCACAGTATATTTTATTATCTTTATAATAGTTGTTCTTTCTTTCATTCTTTTTTTTTTTTTTGTCTTTTTCCCTTTTATTGGTACCGGGGATTGAACCTATGACTGTCTACTTGCAAGGCAGGTGCTTATGCCGCTGAGCTAAATCCCCAGCCCCAATAGTTGTTCTTTCAAACACGTATATCAAAATGAGATGAAATACCAAACATTATAGTACTTATCAAAACAGAATATTGAATAGAGCAATACCATTAATCAGAAAAGAGCAAAACAGAAATAAAAATATTCGCCTTCAAAGAGATAGTAGAAGGAAGCCCCCTTTATTTGTTATGGTCTGCTTCCCAGGAGACACTCAGATTTCTGGTTCCCATTTGCTAATGGGGGTTGACAGGAGAAGAGGGGTAGGGAAGTGAGATGTTTGATTCTAGGTGGTGCATCAGTAGGTTCACTATTGCTTAGTAGGGAGACAGGCCAGTTGTTTTGTTTCACAGCATCCTAGGTTCCCACATGGCATGGATCTCAGGAGCTGCTGCTTGTTCTCCCCCTGGAAGGGCAGCATTCTGCCAGACCTCCACCACTTACCAGGGAGAAGTGGTGCTTGCTTGCCTTCCAAGTATCCTAAATTCCAGCATGGCATGGATCTCAGGAGCTGCTGCTGGTTTGCCCCCTGGATGGGCAACAGTCCACCACACCGCCATCACTTACCAGGGAAGGGAGGTGCTTGCTTGGCTTCCCAGTTGATTGAGGGGATATTTAGCTGCCTCTGTGCTTTGTGGATGGTGGTCCTGCAGGCTTCTCACTGTGAGCTCTGCATTAAAGACAGTACACAGGGAATATTGCAGTGACTCAGCACAACAATCAGTGCTCGTATTTCACTGCGACATTAGCAGTGAGTTGCAAGCTATCATCAAATTTGCTGTCTTCAAAAATGTGTATATATACAAAAAATTAAAGACCAAGACTTGAATTTAAATTTGAAGAAATCAGTCTTCATTCAGCTGTTTAGTTTGGTTGTATTTGTTTAGTTTTGTTTTGTTTTATTGAGACAAGCTTTCTATATGTATATCAGCTAGATTTGAAAACCCTATGGAGCCTAAATTGCCCTGAACTCACTGAAACCATCCTGCCTCAGCCTTTTGAGTGCTGGCATTATAGATATATACCACCACACTTTGCTATTGATTCAGATTTGTAGGAGAGAATTTAAGATATCCCAAACCTGGTGTCTCAACCTTCATGTGAGAAATATATGTATGATCCTTTAGGAGGTGGTGAACTTTGAGGATGTGGTCGTGAACTTCAGCAATGAGGAGTGGACTTTGCTGAGTCCATCCCAAAAGAACCTCTACAGAGATGTGATGGGCGAAACCTTTAGGAACATGACTGCAATAGGTAATGACAAAATACTTTTGTCACTCATGCTGTCAGAATGTTGTATGTCGCTGTTTAATTAAAAACAATGTGAAAATATTTTTAAAAATAGCTCAGACCTGGACACATTATATCATAACTCTAAACAAAATCTATTGATTTGTATGTATTATTCTAATGAATGCTGGTATTTCTTTGTCTACAATTCAGGAGGACTTAGAGATATCCAGGAAGCTGAAAAAGAATGCAAAATTTACTGGAGATACTTAAGGTAATTCGCACTCATAAGGAGAAGGAATGTTCCTGAGTAATTAGTGTATCAGCAGAAAAATACCGCCAAAGAAATGAGGTACCATTCAATTTATTGTCAGTAATATTCTCCAAAGCCGTATAAGCTAAGGTAGGTATAATGAGTGGATTAAATCAAGAAAATGTCATACAAGAAAATGTCTTGTATGACATTGCATATAGATGTGTATGAAAGGCATACACTTTGAGTTATGACATACTCTCTTCAGTTTTTCTACCCATATATACATGTGAATACAACACATTCATCATCTAAAAATTGCTAAGATTGCAAAAGAATTTTAAATAAAATGGATTTCTTGTGTTTCCAAGCCATGCTCTAAAGAATCAGCCATTCTGACTAAAATTCTTAGAAGGCTGGTGGAATGTTAAATGCACTCATTCTGAATATCATTGTGCAGTTGTCTCTAAAAATTGATCCCCTCATACTTGTCCTGGATATATTTTTAAAAATTCAAAATGCACATAAAATACTGATACATGCTTACTGATATACAAAGCAGATCAAGTTATAATAGATCAGGCCTTGATGAAGCTTAGCTATCTATCACTGGATTTGTGGAGAAGGAAAATATTAATAGACTCTTTGTGATTGTGAATTCTTGTAAATCCAGCACACTAGGAGTCAGATTTTGCAGAACTGCAAATTCAAGTTCAAACGTCACAGCTTAATGATCAGTGAAAATCTCTTAAAACATATTTTAAAAGCTATACATTTTATGCTAATAGCTGTTGTTCATTCCCAGCATGGTAATGAAAAAAAAAATGTGTTATATAATGTCAAAAAATTAAGAATATAATGTCATTTGCCATAAGAAATAGGTGGTTCTTTCTCCCATCAATTCGGTGAAATAGCTCACCTATAAAACCTAAAAGTTCACAGGGTTTCTCTTACATGAGAAACCAAAATATAAATTGTGGAATGAAATGAAAGAGTTAATAGAGAATAGTAAGACTGACCATATGGAAAAGGGAACTACAGGTTAAGGACAGAAGGGAGATTGTGATGGTGAAACATATCATAATGATCTGTGTGTGATACACATAGTGTATACCAGTCTTTTGGGAATAGTTGTTTTCAACATGTCTTAAAAGGCCATTCTGTTACTTCATGTACAGAGTTTCTTAGCAGGCATTAAAAACAGAACTTGACATTAATGCAGTCATTAAACTGAGACCCATTTCACTGTGAATGTTTCTTTTTTTAATGTAAGGAAAGACTAAAAAAACCAAAATAAGTAGAAATGATACCACTTTCAAAGTGAAAATAAACAATAAATATCTAAAGTCAATGATTACATATGCTGCTCATATAGATAGTTAATGAAATACAAAAGTGAAACATATGATGTGGGGATTCAAACAGTGAGACTACAAACAATTTTGTTCAAATCTCCAGTAAAAACTTAGTAATATGGTTATCAATCTGATATGTTTTTTTTTTTTTATAGAAACGACAAGATAGGGAAATCCTGTGAACGTACATCTTGGAATCAGTGTAAAGAAGTTTTCCTTTGTATTGCAGAAGGTAATGTGAATGTGAAAGAAGCAGAAACACACCACAATGTTCAGCTCCATGAAAATTATGGCAGTGGGGAGAAATCCTACGTATGTCAGCAATGTGGAAAAGGGTTCACTAAATCTCGACATCGTAAGCAACATGAAAGAATTCACACTGGAGTGAAACCATATGTATGTAAGCAGTGTGGGAAAGCTTTTAACAGACAGGCAAACTGTAAAATACATGAAAGAATTCACACTGGAGAGAAACCATATCTATGTGAGCAATGTGGGAAAGCTTTTAACACACGTGCACAATGTAAGGTTCATAAAAGAATTCACACTGGAGTGAAACCATATGTATGTAAGGAATGTGGGAAAGCTTTTAACAGACGGGCAAACTGTAAAATACATGAAAGAATTCACACTGGAGAGAAACCATATGTATGTAAGGAATGTGGGAAAGCTTTTAACACATGGGCAAATTGTAAAATACATGAAAGAATTCACACTGGAGAGAAACCATATTCATGTGAGCAATGTGGGACAGCTTTTAACACAAGGGGAGATTTTAAGAAACATGAAAGTATTCACACTGGAGAGAAACCCTATGTATGTAAGGAATGTGGAAAAGCTTTTAACACATGGGCAAATTGTAAAATACATGAAAGAATTCACACTGGAGAGAAACCCTATGTATGTAAGCAATGTGGGACAGCTTTTAACACACGGGGAGATTTTAAGCAACATGAAAGAATTCACACTGAAGTGAAACCATATGTATGTAAGCAGTGTGGGAAAGCTTTTAACAGACTGGCAAACTGTAAAATACATGAAAGAATTCACACTGGAGAGAAACCATATCTATGTGAGCAATGTGGGAAAGCTTTTAACACACGTGCACAATGTAAGGTTCATAAAAGAATTCACACTGGAGTGAAACCATATGTATGTAAGGAATGTGGGAAAGCTTTTAACACATGGGCAAGTTGTAGAATACATGAAAGAATTCACACTGGAGAGAAACCATATTCATGTGAGCAATGTGGGAAAGCTTTTAACACACGTGCACAATGTAAGGTTCATGAAAGAATTCACACTGGAGTGAAACCATATGTATGTAAGGAATGTGGGAAAGCTTTTAACACACGGGGAGATTTTAAGAAACATGAAAGAATTCACACTGGAGAGAAACCCTATGTATGTAAGGAATGTGGGAAAGCTTTTAACAGACAGGCAAACTGTAAAATACATGAAAGAATTCACACTGGAGAGAAACCCTATGTATGTAAGCAATGTGGGAAAGCTTTTACCCAACATGGACATTGTAAGCAACATGAAAGTTCACACTCCAGGTAGAACCAGTGTATATAAGCATCATGAGAATTTTTTGAGCACAAGTACATATTGCATAATGCATGAAAAACTTCACACTGGGCAGAAAACTTATATATGTAAGGAATGTGGGAAAGGTTTCAGCAGAAATGCTTATTGTCCAATTCATGAAAAGATTTACAATCTTGAGAAACCCTGTTTATGTGAAGAATGTGGGAAAGCTTTCACCACACATGGATTTTGTAAAATACATCAATGACTCCACTCTGGTGAGAAAACCTATGTATATAACAATGTGGCAAAGCTTTTACCACATACAGTCATTGCAAAACACATGAAAGAATTCACACTGGGAATAACCACTGGCTATGTAAGCAAGTGGAGACACTTTGTGCAGCCAGATTGTAAGTGAAATATGTGAAGAAGCTCACACAAGAGATAAATCCTATGTGTTATGAAAATACTCTCAACACACGTGATCATTTTTACATATCTGAAAGAGTTCACTTTATCCTATGTGCATTAACAATGTGAGAAATATGGCAATCCATGTTTGTTGTTAAATACATAGAAAAAGCAGCACTCTTCAGACAGTTTAAATCTAAGTTTACTTTAAAAATTCCAAGTAGACCTGAAGAAATAATCAATACAGAAGTTTTATATCAATATTTCTTCACAAATTTTCCAGAAATGACAAATCTGAAGTGGAGCTCTACTCAAGTACATATTTTGTATGGTTTTCAGTTAATCACTTATACCTCTTTAGATTTTTAAAGTGTCTTTGTGCTTCAACATGGCATCTTGTAATTAAACATGGTAAACTGAAATGGGCTTTTCACTTTCAAGTATGGATAGTGTCTATATAATTAATGTTTTGTCTTTAAACCTTAATTTTTATATATTTGGTGAATTATTTTTATTTTTAAAAAATCCAAAATATGTAGAAATAATACAGAATTTCTGAAAAATAAACAGTAAGAAATCACTAGTTGATTAGTTACATATTGTCATCTTAGAAGTAATTGTTCAAGTAACAATATTAAGCATAGAAAGTGATATTCAAATAATGACACTGTGAACAGTTTACCTCAGTGATCCAACAAAAACTATTAATATGCTTATATGTTCTACAAACTTGTCTTTTAAAGATCGTAAGATTAAACATGACAAAACAAAACAGAATAGTTCATAAGGAAACAATTTAAGGAAACACAGGTTTCAAAGCAAGTCCACTGAGATGTTCATTGTCTATCTTACTGTCTCTAGTTTTTTTCCAAATAGTTGTTCCCATCTTCACAAGCATTGAATATATACTATTATAGAACTAATATATATATATATATATATATATATATATATATATATATATATTGTATATATATATTATATATATACTATTATATATATAATATATATATATTGAATATATATTATATATATATATATATATATATATATATATATATATACTATTGTAGAACTAATATAGTATATATTGAATATATACTTTTATAGAACCAATCAAATAATTACCGGATGATGCAGGCTTTTTTTATCTTGAAGACTGACTTTGGGGAAGTTGATGATTACCATAATGTGTCTCATTCTCTTAATAGTAGATGTCTTTATTTTTATGTATGCTGAAACTGAACATAAGAGACTAAACTAATATACTCTGAACAGTAAATAATAGTATCCTGAGAAGGAGAGAGGTGAGGAATTGCCTAAAAAAAGAAGGCAGAGGACATTGTTAAAAGTGTATCAGTATTTAAAAGCTATAGTAGTTCTGTTGCTCTGTTTATTTTATTTTGTTCTGGTCTGTCTACTCATAATAGATTTGAGGGCACAGAGAGGTACCCCAAAAATATCAGGTAATACCATGATGGTAACTGTCCTTAATTTCCTACTAACTAAAACTGAAAACCTGTATTACTTACATCATCTTACTATGCCTGATCTTATTGGAAGCTGGTTTGTTTGAATGTTATTTGGCCTTGACTTATTTTATTCACATTTGGTATGCTTGCTGGCATCAAGTCCAAGAGTAGAGGCCACTTCTCTGAAGATGATAAGATGTGAAACGTATATATTGGGTGGCTGGGGTATTAGCTCAGTGGCTTAAGTTCCTGCCTGGCAAGTGTAAAGTAATCAGTTTGATCCCCAGTACCAAAAAATAAATAAAAGATAAATTCCAGTTTAATTTTTTAAAGAGAAAAAAAAACCATAAAAAACAAAGCAGTAAAGGGTACAAATCATACAGAATTTCAAGAAAAAATACAGTAAGAAATCACTAGTTAATAGGTTACATATTGTCTTCTTAGAAACAGTTGCTCAAATTATAAAATTAAAGCATCTAAAGTGAACATTCCTACAGTGTGATTGCAGAGAGTTCCGTTCAATGATCCAACAAAGCTCAGTAATATGGTTTTCCTCCCTACACACTCAAACAGGCACTTATATCTCTTAGATGACCTTCCTTTCCTCTCTTCTTCACAATAACAATTACACTTTTGGGGGTTTTTTTACTCCCATATTTCTTATTACTTTTTTTGAAGAGAATAAAACCTCAAGTGAGTTAACAAAAAAGAGTTGGTTAGAACATAAGGATGGGCATAGCAATTGATGCAAAAATAGAATATCAGGTGATCAAAAATGGTTACCACTGTGCCTCTTGCTATTTTTAAAAAGAGTTGCTATATCATCAGGTATAATAGAATTGATCAAAACAGTATAGAACAAGACAAATAAAATCTACACTGGAGACCTTACAGGATTTCAAAAGAGGATAATAGTCAAACCATAATGGGCATCATAGTAAATCTATTGCCTACAAAGTGGTTGCCTATACCCTCAAACTTGAAAATATCAAACAAAATAGAATATAGTAAAATCAGGCAGAACAAGATGGGGAGAGCAATACTGGGGTTAAAATCAGGTTAATGGGAAAACATAGAAGTTACTATAATATATCCCTCTAATTTTTAATTTAGTTTTCTTTTAAAAAATAGAATATTTTTTAAAAAGGGTGGAGATCGAGATAAAAGAGACATTGTAATAGAACAACACAGGTCAGAACTGAACAATTAAAGCATCATTTTGTTTCACCACCAGATAATCTAACATAATAGTAGTCACCATAGTGCCTCTTTCCTTGAATTGTTTGAGCATAACTTCGTATACTATAGAATCAATCACATCAAGACAGTGTGAATCCATTCAAGAGAAAGAAAAAATTACAGGGTATTTAGAGCCAACTAACAGAAAATGAATAATGATTTCTATATTATCTCTTTGCCTGTGAAAAATTTTATTTATACTATCATATACAGTAAAATATGTTAAGATACAACATGTTAAAACCAGTGGAAACATGTACAACATCTTGATGGGAGTTCCAAAGAAGAGGATATTAAATCATCACTAGCTTTTATGGTGTGTTATTTTCTTCAGAATAGCTATTCGTACTATCACCGATACTAAAATTGAAAAACCCAGGGTAAAACCATTGCACTTAATGAGGAAAACATTATAAGGATTCAAACCAATATGATTGGGTATCATGATTACCACATACTTCTATGTATTATCATTTCTTATACTAGGGAATATATTTGGTATTTATACATGTGAGTTTGATTTATTTCACTTATGAGTATGGTCTCAATCTGCATCCATTTATTTATATGTCAATGTGATCATTCTTTATAGCTGAGTAGTACTCCATTGTATAAAAACACCATAACTTTTTTTTTCCATTCCTCAGTTGACGGACACTTAGGTTGTTTCCAAGATCTGGCTATTATAAACTGTGCTGCTATAAAAATGGGTGCACATATATCACTGTGGAATGATGCTTTCAGTTCTTCGGTGAATATGCCTAGAAGTAGAATAGCTGGGTCAAAAGGTGCTTCCAGTCCCAGCTTTCTGAGAAATCTCCAGACTGATCTCCACAATGGTTGCACCAGTCTACCCTCCCACAAACAGTGCAGTAGAGTTCCTTTTGCCCAACAGTGTCTCCAACATTTGTTGTTTGTGGTTTTCTTGGTCTTGGCCATTCTTTCAGGAGTGAGATGAAATTTCAATGTGGTTTTAATTTGCATTTCTGTAATGACCATTGATGGTGAACATTTTTTCACGTGTTTTTTTGTCACTTGTATTTCTTCATCTCAAAATTATTTATTCATCTCAGATGCTCATTTTTGAATTCTGTCTTTGAATTTTGGCGGTCTCATTTTTAAAAATGCTTTATATGTTTTAGACAGAAGTCCTCTGTCTGAGGGGCAGTTCACTAAGACATTTTCCCAGTTTGTGAGTTTTTTTTCACTATACTGGAGATTTCTTTCTATGTGCAGAAACTTTTTAATAAGAGGTGATCCCAATTATTGATTCTGGGAAGCATTGCCCGTATGGTTTGAGTCTTGATGTGATCAATTCTCTACCTACTCCTATGTCTTCAAGGTTTTTACCTAATTTGTCTTCCATTAGATTTAGTGTTTCTGTTTTAATATTTAGATCTTTGATCCATTTAGATTTTATTTTAGTACATGGTGATAGGTATGGGTCTAGTTTTAGTTTTAGGCATATGGAGAGCCAGTTTTTCATCACCATTTATTAAACAGAATGTCATTCTTCCAGTGAA
This sequence comes from Cavia porcellus, assembly GCF_034190915.1. NCBI lineage: Eukaryota > Metazoa > Chordata > Mammalia > Rodentia > Caviidae > Cavia > Cavia porcellus. Next base: position 11,228,171 of record NW_026947515.1, read on the forward strand.
CATGTTTGGCCCATTTATCAAAGATAAGGGAGTTGAATGTATTTGTAGTGGTGGTTGTATCTTCTCATCTATTCCACTGATCTTTGGCTCTGTTTCAATTCCAGTACCATGTTGATTTTACTACAGTTGCTTTGTAGTATAACTTCAAGTCAGGGGTTGTGGTACCTCCTGCCTGGGCTTTTGCTGCTTCTAACTGTGTTGCTATTCTAGGTTTCTTCTCATTCCAGAAGAATTTTAGGGGTGATTTCTCAAGTTCTATGAGGTATGTTGATGGTATTTTTATCGGGATTGCATTGCGTCTGAATAAAAGTTTTGAGAGAATGGCCATTTTCACAATATTTATTCTTCCTATTCATGAGCAAGGGATGTCTTTCCATTTTCTGAGATCATTTTCAATTTCATTTTTCAGTGTGTTATAATTTTCCCTGTATAGGTCTTTCACTTCTTTCATGAGAGTAATTCCTAAATATTTCATTTTTTTGTTTGCTAGTGTGAAGGGTGTGGCCTCTCTTATTTCTGTCTCTGTGACGGTGTTGTTAGTGTATAGAAATACTATTGATTTTTGAGTATTGATTCTGTATCCAGCTACATTACTGAATTTATTATATCTAGGAGTCTTTCAATGGAGCTTCGGGAATCTTCCCTATAAAGTATCATGTCATCTGCAAATAATGATAATTTAACATCTTCTTTTCCTATCTTTATGGCTTTTATGTCTCTGTCTTGTCTAATTGCTCTGCCCATTATTTCCAGTACTATATTAAATAGGAGCTGTGATAAGGGACATCCATGTCTTGTGCATGATTTAAAGTAAAGGCCTTCAATTTTTGACCATTTAGTATGGCACTGGCTGTTGTTTTGTCATTGCCAGCCTTAATTATATTGAGTTAAGGACCATCTATTCCAATTTTCTGCAAAGTTCTTATCATAAATGAATGTTGGACCTTATCAAAAGCTTTTTCTGCATCTATATTAATGATCATGTGATTATAACTTCTGGCTCTATTGATATGGTGCATTACATTTACTGATTTACGTATATTAAACAATCTCAGTATGCTTGGGATGAATCTCACTTGGTCGTGGTATATGATCTTCTTGTTAATGTGGTGCATCCTATTTAGCAATATTTTATTGAGGATTTTTTCATCTTTGTTCATTAGGGAGATTGGTCTGTAGTTCTCTTTTTCAGTTGGGTCCTCCTCCGGTTTTGGTACTAGAGCAATATTTGCTTCTAGGAACAATTTATGAAGGATTGCTTGCCTTTTCATTTCAGTGAAGAGTTTGAGGAGTGTTGGCATTAGGTCTTCTTTGTATTTCTTGTAGAATTCTTCAGTGAATCCATCTGGGCCTGGGCTCTTCTTTGTAGGTAATGATTTAATTATGTTTTCAATTTCATTGATAGAATTTGGGTTATTCAGTAGTTTTAAACCTTCATGACCTAGCTTTGGTACTTCATATGCTTTAGGAATCTGTCTATTTCTTCTGTTATAAAACCTTTGAGTGTAGAGGTTTTTGAAATAGGTGTTGATGGTCTTCTGTATTTCAATAGGGTCTGTAGTAATTTCACATCTTTTATTCCTTATTGCAGGGATTTGAACTTTTTCTTCCATTTTTTAAATAAGGTTTGCTAGGGGCTTTTCAATTTTATTTATTCTTTCAAAGAACCAGGTCTTTGATTCATTGATTTTTTGGATTTTTTTTTAGTCTCTATTACATTGATTTCTGCTCAGATTTTTATAATTTCTTTTCTTCTTTTGGCTTCTATCTTTTTGTTTACTTCCTCCAATTTTTAAACTGTTTCTTCTTTAGATATGTTCAGAATCTCCTTCATTTCTTTTAACATTTCTTTTTTTTTTAACCTACGAGATTATTTCTAGTTTGAATTTCTTTAATGCTTCCCAAAGTTGCTTCTTTATTTCAGTTACTATTATTTCAGGTATTTCAGTTATGTGGAATGTGTTTTCTTCTATGCACATGGATCCTAGGATTTTTTGGGATGGGATGGATGTTTGAAATTGCATTTTGGTCTTTCATTTTGTCATTTTGCTGTATTTTCAAGCTTCAAGTATTGTTCCAAGTGAGGGAGCGAGTTCACCCAGATTGGGATGGGATTCCATGCCTTGGCTGAACTTGCTGGCAAGTTAGGGAGTTCCCCCAGACTGGAATTGGAATCTGTTCCTCGGCCCCACTCGCTGGTCCGGGCAGGAATCTGCGGGCTCATCCCCAGGTGAGGAAGAGAGTTTCCCAGACTGAAAAAGGATTATCTGGCTTGGCCCGACTCCCTGGTTCTGACTTGCTGGTCTCAACTCACTGGTCAGAGTGGGCAACCACCTGGTCCCCAGGTGAGCAAGGGAGTTCCTTCAGACTGGGATGGGATTCTGTGGCTTGGCCTGACTCACTGGTACTGGCAGGAAACCACGGGTTCAACATCAGGTTTGATTATTAACTGCTTTCACATCCTACAATGTCTTCGAAGTTGTGTTTTTATAAAAATAGCTATATAATGTTATGCTTAATTATATAGTCCCTGATGATGTGGACAATTTTATTGAAAATAACAAGAGAAAGCATAGAAGGTACTGTTTATCACCTAATATTGTGGTCTTATATGTCTTTTTCATATCATGATTTTCTAGGAATTTGTTTTGTTGTCTTCTTTTGATCTGTTTTCCCCCATATCACAGAAAGCATAGATATACACATAGAGATTCACACATGGGAAGAATGTATAACCTATTTATTGGAACAAATAATATAATGCATAATGTATTGAACAGATACTCTGAAGAAGTGACACTAAGAAACCCAATGCTAATTCTGTAGCATTATGATATAAAATTGAGCAATACTATTATTCACTGCTCAGAGTGATATTAGTCTAGTCTCTTATTTTTTGGGTGGAAATTGTATTTTTAACATGGCTTTGTTTTAATCTTTTGATGCACATGCTTCATTTTCTCTTTCATAAATGATGTTTCTGAAGTTGATGCAATATTTGGCATTAAGATATACCTTTGTAGAAGCTTAGAGCATGTGTTTTTGAAAAAGTTGTGTTCTTTTCACATAACTTGTACATTAATGAATGTTATATTTTTGAAGTTGTGACAAGACATCTGCTGATTTCCTAGCATCACTGGATATCATACCATGTAAATTATGTTGCCTGCTTTTGTTTCTTAGTGGAGCCAATATTTGTCATTTAAGTAAACTTTTGCTTTTCTAACCATCAGAATTTTACTTGTTATGTTTATATTACATCTTTATTTGCTAGTAAGGTTTCCCCACATGTACCAAATGTAAACCATACTACTGTGAATTTCTGATTGTGCCATACTGACAGAATCATAACTTGTCTCCAATAGCACATCACAATATATATATCAATATCTCAAGAAATTATAAAATTTGGCATGATTTATGAGTAACCATACTTTGAAATCAATTTTTCCTAATTATGGTGTTGTTTTGGGGGGAAAGGTTGTTTTTGGTTGTATCATGCAAATACCTTTTATTTTATTCCTTGATGCTGTGAAAGCATTATATATTTTGTAATTATTACTGTTTTTTCCTAAAATACTGAAGTAATGGCATGAAGGGAAACCTAAATTTTGAGCTGTCAACACAGTAAAAAGGAAATTTGCTAAATTAATATTCAGATTGTGTTCTGTTTTACTGAATTGTGAATTTATACAATGGCATATCACTTTATGTATAAGGACCAGTGTATGACATTTGTGGTGTGTAGTGATTATCTTTAAACACATACACTGGGCCATGAGTCCCAGTTGGTTTCCTGTGGTCTTTGGTTTTCACTTCCATTTTAACATTCATGTAATTTGTAACGTGTTTAATGCAGTGTTGTTGAATACAAAATCTGCTTAAGAATTATGTTGTTAAAAACTCTGGTGTCATGAAAACACAAGTGAACATTGCAGTAAATACCCCTAATCCAGTGAAAATAGCTTACCCAAGTCTCAATTATTCTTGGGAAAATAAATTACTCACCTCTTATGTAATCACCACTAAAACTATATCTATTTTTTACCTGAAGAACCTGATATACTTCACAAAGTAAATGACACTGTGAAGTACGTTGTGAGCTTCTATGCACTACAGCATGTGGCCAGATCCCCTGCAGCATATTTCTGAGTATTATCAATGGGAATATTTGGTGTTTGTATTACAGCTAATAATAGAATACTGAATCTATAAGAATATATACTGAGTACATGCACTTTCTCATTTTACCATGAAAGTAAATCTTGCTGTTCTTGTTGATGCATGCTTGTAATGCTAGCACCTCAATGGGCTTAAATTAGTGGAAGAAGAAGTTGAGTCTAACCTACACAATTAGAGTGACCTTGTCTCAAAATATATCTTCAAGTTCTGCAGATGTTGCTTAATGTTTTAGATCTCCGTTTCTTCCCCAGCATCAACATTTTTTAATACTCACAATTGCACATCAGTAGTTGTCTTTTTATCGGTTGGCCATGTAGCAGTTATTCCAGAGAATCACTTGTGAAACACATTTGTTTTCGCAGTGACCATCCTGAGCATCATTTGGGCAGTTTTCAGTTTAACCCATTCATTCTTGTATTGAATACAGTAGAATTGTCACTTTTATATTCCTTGTTATTTTATAAAAACTAACAAAAATTATGCAATTTTTGATCATTTTGTATTTAAGTAATTGCATTGGTAAGGAGTTACCTATAAAGATTAGGCTAAAGATGATTTCTTTAGTTCAAGCATCAGGAGAGAATGAGATGTGATGATGATGGCTTTGAAGCTGACTTTGGGAGGCAATTGCTATATGGGTTAGCAGAGTGTGAAACAGTTGTTTATATGCCTGCATTTGAAGTTTAAGGAAACAAGTACGTTGAGGTCAAGAATATAAATGTACGATAGGGTAAAATTATCACTACTGCAAATTGTGATTTTTCTTTTACTCAGGAAGTGTAGTTTTTTGGTAATTGTGCAGCAGTTTCAAATATGCCTCTATTGGAGTAAAACATAGTGAAACATGAAAAAGCCAGACATTCCATGTTCTGAATGTAGATGTATTAAAAAACATTTTTAAAAATACTATTCCTGCTGTTTTGTGTAGAATATAAGATACGGTTACAAAAGACACAAAAAGGAATTTGTAAGATTTTGATCCTCCTGCATAAGCATACAAGCCACAAAAAAGTCAAACTAACTAAAAGGATGAATAAATAAACTACAGAATGAGAGAAATTTTGCCTATTACTCCCTGACAGCTGACATGTAAAACCAATAGGAACATGAAAGGAATGCACATTTTTCAGAATATGTACAAATTGCCAAAAAATACTTGAAGAACTATTGAGCATTTTTGCACAATAGAGAAATGCAAATAGGGACATCATTTCATTGCAGAAAGAACCACTCACCATAAGATCTAAAGAACATTCAGGAGACTACAGGAGAAAAGGAATTATTTAATCTTTTGGGTGGAAATATAGGTAATTAGTTCAACTAGTACTGAATTCAGTTTTTAAAGTATTCAAAAGACTAAAATTAGTAATTCTCATTAGTGCAGTGCGGTCTCTTCCCTGAAGAGTTAAGGACATATTGCAGTGATTCATGCAGATTCCTGTTACTGCAGCGATAGTCATTTTTTCTGTTGAGAGCAGCAGCAAGCACTGCTCCATTACCACCAAATGCCAGTGGACTCCGTTTGATAAATGATGCGATATTTTATTGTGAAGTTGGCTGTAACTTAGGTTTTCCAGTAGACTACAGGTCAGTGTAAATATGATAGTCATTGTAAGGTCACAAAGCCATCACTAGTACTCTATTACATTCATTAGATTTGATGTATTTATCTTTTTGAGAAAGCCTGTTGATATGAAGTTCAGGCTGGCTTTGAGGTCACATTTTAACCCAGAGTGGTCTCAAATAATTTTCCTTCCTTAGTGTCTCAAGTACTGGGCTCCACACAAGAGCCACCATGCCTAGTTTATATTTGGTATATTAAGTGCATATAAAAGATATTTTATTTCAACTGTTTATGTTGTTAAAGTATTTCCATTTTTACCTCCAGTATTTGTAGAAACTTTGGCCTTATTGAGGTGGTGATGTGCATATCACCAGACTCATGACATTGTCTGCTGGGTTCAGAGCTGTTAGTGTACTGCAGTGAAACTGCTGTACAAAACTGTTTCTTTTTCTGCTTTCCTTAGAAAACATTTTTAAAATTTCCATGGATAGTCTGAGAGTCAATAACCCTGGCTAGAGTTTCATGCATATGCTGATAGTTAAGTACAGTGTAGCACTGACCCAAAGATAACTTTCTGTCATCTGAGAGTGTCTATAGTCATTTCTGTACACACACTTTGTGCCTGGGCCAGCACCTGTTGTGGGTCCCAGAGTCTGCTGCAAGGCCATGGAACACATAGCTTTGTGACCGCCTCTAGACTGGTGTCCTATATGCCACTCTGCTGAGGCAGAGTACAGCTTCTGGCAGGAAGCCAGAGGCTCTGAGGCTCTGAGACAGCACTGGTTTTTCTTTTTGAACATAGATAATATAATATTTCTATAAGAAAGACAGCTCTGTCCCATATTTCTACCCAGGAAGACAGAAGATGAATCCGGAGACTGTGGATTAGACATGGGTGCTGCTCTTCTGCTTGGCCAGCCCGGTATTGGGTGGGAATCTGACAGTGGCCCAGGCTTGTATCCTCTCAGGACCTGCACCAGCCCACGAGGATCTGCCCTCAGGGCTTGTCAGACTCAGTCACACTTGACTTAGTGCAGGAATTGTGTATGGGGATTCACAGTGGTAGTCAGGCCTTAATGTTACTCTGCTGGACTCAGTGAGTCTGAGTGCTTGTGGCTGAGTCTTGTGACACCTGTCCTGGTCTCTCTCCTGCCTCTGGGTGCCAGAAGGCTGGGGACCGTGAGTCCTGTCCTTTAATGCCCTTGTCATTTGTCATTTGCCCACAATCATCCTGAAGGCTCTGGGATGAGTGAACCATTTTTTCAGCCATTCCCACATGGTCTACCTATGTGGGATCCTGAGGCTGGGGTCTCAACTCCTGGGAAAGCAGCACAACCTGCTCCCAAAGGGTCTGAATTAGGATAGGGAGTGAGTGGCAATGTAGGATGGAGAAAAGCACCACGGGGTGGTCAGCATGGGGAGGTCAGGAAACATGCAGTGCCAATGTAGAATAGGTTTCTGAAAAACATCGCGGGGTGGTGCGCATTGTATGGGTGTGTAACATTACATTCACTAGTAGGAGTGAGAAAAACATCACGGTGTGGTGTGAATCATAGGGACTGAATTAGGATAGGCAGTGAGTGGCAATGTAGGATGGAGAAAAGCACCACGTGGTGGTCAGCATGGGGAGGTCAGGAAACATGCAGTGGCAATGTAGGATAGGTTTCTGAAAAACATCGCGGGGTGGTGCGCATTGTATGGGTGTGTAACATTACATTCACTAGTAGGAGTGACAAAAACATCACGGGGTGGTGTGAATCATAGGGTCTGAATTAGGATAGGCAGTGAGTGGCAATGTAGGATGGAGAAAAGCACCACGGGGTGGTCAGCATGGGGAGGTCAGGAAACATGCAGTAGCAATGTAGGATAGGTTTCTGAAAAAGATCGCGGGGTGGTGCGCATGGTATGTGTGTGTAACATTACATTCACTAGTTGGAGTGAGAAAAACATCACGGGGTGGTGTGAATCATAGGGTCTGAATTAGGATAGGCAGTGAGTGGCAATGTAGGATGGAGAAAAGCCCCACGGGGTGGTCAGCATGGGGAGGTCAGGAAACATGCAGTGGCAATGTAGGATAGGTTTCTGAAAAACATCGCGGGGTGGTGCGCATTGTATGGCTGTGTAACATTTCATTCACTAGTAGGAGTGAGAAAAACATCACGGGGTGGTGTGAATCATAGGGTCTGAATTAGGATAGGCAGTGAGTGGCAATGTAGGATGGAGAAATGCCCCACGGGTTGGTCAGCATTGGGAGGTCAGGAAACATGCAGTGCCAATGTAGGATAGGTTTCTGAAAAACATCGCGGGGTGGTGCGCATTGTATGGCTGTGTAACATTTCATTCACTAGTAGGAGTGACAAAAACATCACGGGGTGTTGTGAATCATAGGGTCTGAATTAGGATAGGCAGTGAGTGCTAATGTAGGATGGAGAAAAGCACCACGGGGTGGTCAGCATGGGGAGGTCAGGAAACATGCAGTGGCAATATAGGATAGGTTTCTGAAAAACATCGCGGGGTGGTGCGCATTGTATGGGTGTGTAACATTACATTCACTGGTAGGAGTGAGAAAAACATCACGGGGTGGTGTGAATCATAGGGTCTGAATTAGGATAGGCAGTGAGTGGCAATGTAAGATGGAGTAACGCACCACGGGGTGGTCAGCATGGGGAGGTCAGGAAACATGCAGTGGCAATGTAGGATAGGTTTCTGAAAAACATCGCGGGGTGGTGCTCATGGTATGGGTGTGTAACATTACATTCACTAGTAGGAGTGAGAAAAACATCACGGGGTCGTGTGAATCATAGGGTCTGAATTAGGATAGGCAGTGAGTGGCAATGTAGGATGGAGAAAAGCACCACGGGGTGGTCAGCATGGGGAGGTCAGGAAACATGCAGTGGCAATGTAGGATAGGTTTCTGAAAAACATCGCGGGGTGGTGCGCATTGTATGTGTGTGTAACATTATATTCCCTAGAGGGAGTGAGAAAAACTTCACGGGGTGGTGTGAATCATAGGGTCTGAATTAGGATAGGTAGTGAGGGGCAATGTAGGATGGAGAAAAGCACCACGGGGTGGTCAGCATGGGGAGGTCAGGAAACATGCAGTGGCAATGTAGGATAGGTTTCTGAAAAACATCGCGGGGTGGTGCGCATTGTATGGGTGTGTAACATTACATTCACTAGTAGGAGTGAGAAAAACATCACGGGGTGGTGTGAATCATAGGGTCTGAATTAGGATAGGCAGTGAGTGGCAATATTGGATGGAGAAAAGCACCACAGGGTGGTCAGCATGGGGAGGTCAGGAAACATCCAGTGGCAATGTAGGATAGGTTTCTGAAAAACATCGCGGGGTGGTGCGCATTGTATGGGTGTGTAACATTACATTCACTAGTAGGAGTGACAAAAACATCACGGGGTGGTGTGAATCATAGGGTCTGAATTAGGATAGGGAGTGAGTGGCAAGGTAGGATGGAGAAAAGCACCACGGGGTGGTCAGCATGGGGAGATCAGGAAACATGCAGTGGCAATGTAGGATAGGTTTCTGAAAAACATCGCGGGGTGGTGTGCATTGTATGGGTGTGTAACATTACATTCACTAGTACGAGTGAGAAAAACATCACGGGGTGGTGTGAATCATAGGGTCTGAATTAGGATAGGCAGTGAGTGGCAATGTAGGATGGAGAAAAGCACCACGGGGTGGTCAGCATGGGGAGGTCAGGAAACATGCAGTAGCAATGTAGGATAGGTTTCTGAAAAAGATCGCGGGGTGGTGCGCATGGTATGTGTGTGTAACATAACATTCACTAGTTGGAGTGAGAAAAACTTCACGGGGTGGTGTGAATCATAGGGTCTGAATTAGGATAGGCAGTGAGTGGCAATGTAGGATGGAGAAAAGCCCCACGGGGTGGTCAGCATGGGGAGGTCAGGAAACATGCAGTGGCAATGTACGATAGGTTTCTGAAAAACATCGCGGGGTGGTGCGCATTGTATGGCTGTGTAACATTTCATTCACTAGTAGGAGTGAGAAAAACATCACGGGGTGGTTTGAATCATAGGGTCTGAATTAGGATAGGCAGTGAGTGGCAATGTAGGATGGAGAAAAGCACCACGGAGTGGTCAGCATGGGGAGGTCAGGAAACATGCAGTGGCAATGTAGGATAGGTTTCTGAAAAACATCGCGGGGTGGTGCGCATTGTATGGGTGTGTAACATTATACTCCCTAGAGGGAGCGAGAAAAACTTCACGGGGTGGTGTGAATAATAGGGTCTGAATTAGGATAGGTAGTGAGTGGCAATGTAGGATGGAGAAAAGCACCACGTGGTGGTCAGCATGGGGAGGTCAGGAAACATGCAGTGGCAATGTAGGATAGGTTTCTGAAAAACATCGCGGGGTGGTGCGCATTGTATGGGTGTGTAACATTACATTCACTAGTAGGAGTGACAAAAACATCACGGGGTGGTGTGAATCATAGGGTCTGAATTAGGATAGGCAGTGAGTGGCAATGTAGGATGGAGAAAAGCACCACGGGGTGGTCAGCATGGGGAGGTCAGGAAAAATGCAGTGGCAATGTAGGATAGGTTTCTGAAAAACATCGCGGGGTGGTGTGCATTGTATGGGTGTGTAACATTACATTCACTAGTACGAGTGAGAAAAACATCACGGGGTGGTGTGAATCATAGGGTCTGAATTAGGATAGGAGGTGAGTGGCAATGTAGGATGGAGAAAAGCACCACGGGGTGGTCAGCATGGGGAGGTCAGGAAACATGCAGTAGCAATGTAGGATAGGTTTCTGAAAAAGATCGCGGGGTGGTGCGCATGGTATGTGTGTGTAACATTACATTCACTAGTTGGAGTGAGAAAAACATCACGGGGTGGTGTGAATCATAGGGTCTGAATTAGGATAGGCAGTGAGTGGCAATGTAGGATGGAGAAATGCCCCACGGGTTGGTCAGCATTGGGAGGTCAGGAAACATGCAGTGCCAATGTAGGATAGGTTTCTGAAAAACATCGCGGGGTGGTGCGCATTGTATGGCTGTGTAACATTTCATTCACTAGTAGGAGTGACAAAAACATCACGGGGTGTTGTGAATCATAGGGTCTGAATTAGGATAGGCAGTGAGTGGCAATGTAGGATGGAGAAAAGCACCACGGGGTGGTCAGCATGGGGAGGTCAGGAAACATGCAGTGGCAATATAGGATAGGTTTCTGAAAAACATCGCGGGGTGGCGCGCATTGTATGGGTGTGTAACATTACATTCACTGGTAGGAGTGAGAAAAACATCACGGGGTGGTGTGAATCATAGGGTCTGAATTAGGATAGGCAGTGAGTGGCAATGTAAGATGGAGTAACGCACCACGGGGTGGTCAGCATGGGGAGGTCAGGAAACATGCAGTGGCAATGTAGGATAGGTTTCTGAAAAACATCGCGGGGTGGTGCTCATGGTATGGGTGTGTAACATTACATTCACTAGTAGGAGTGAGAAAAACATCACGGGGTGGTGTGAATCATAGGGTCTGAATTAGGATAGGCAGTGAGTGGCAATGTAGGATGGAGAAAAGCACCACGGGGTGGTCAGCATGGGGAGGTCAGGAAACATGCAGTGGCAATGTAGGATAGGTTTCTGAAAAACATCGCGGGGTGGTGCGCATTGTATGGGTGTGTAACATTATATTCCCTAGAGGGAGTGAGAAAAACTTCACGGGGTGGTGTGAATCATAGGGTCTGAATTAGGATAGGTAGTGAGGGGCAATGTAGGATGGAGAAAAGCACCACGGGGTGGTCAGCATGGGGAGGTCAGGAAACATGCAGTGGCAATGTAGGATAGGTTTCTGAAAAACATCGCGGGGTGGTGCGCATTGTATGGGTGTGTAACATTACATTCACTAGTAGGAGTGAGAAAAACATCACGGGGTGGTGTGAATCATAGGGTCTGAATTAGGATAGGCAGTGAGTGGCAATATTGGATGGAGAAAAGCACCACAGGGTGGTCAGCATGGGGAGGTCTGGAAACATCCAGTGGCAATGTAGGATAGGTTTCTGAAAAACATCGCGGGGTGGTGCGCATTGTATGGGTGTGTAACATTACATTCACTAGTAGGAGTGACAAAAACATCACGGGGTGGTGTGAATCATAGGGTCTGAATTAGGATAGTGAGTGAGTGGCAAGGTAGGATGGAGAAAAGCACCACGGGTTGGTCAGCATGGGCAGATCAGGAAACATGCAGTGGCAATGTAGGATAGGTTTCTGAAAAACATCGCGGGGTGGTGTGCATTGTATGGGTGTGTAACATTACATTCACTAGTACGAGTTAGAAAAACATCACAGGGTGGTGTGAATCATAGGGTCTGAATTAGGATAGGCAGTGAGTGGCAATGTAGGATGGAGAAAAGCACCACGGGGTGGTCAGCATGGGGAGGTCAGGAAACATGCAGTAGCAATGTAGGATAGGTTTCTGAAAAAGATCACGGGGTGGTGCGCATGGTATGTGTGTGTAACATAACATTCACTAGTTGGAGTGAGAAAAACTTCACGGGGTGGTGTGAATCATAGGGTCTGAATTAGGATAGGCAGTGAGTGGCAATGTAGGATGGAGAAAAGCCCCACGGGGTGGTCAGCATGGGGAGGTCAGGAAACATGCAGTGGCAATGTAGGATAGGTTTCTGAAAAACATCGCGGGGTGGTGCGCATTGTATGGCTGTGTAACATTTCATTCACTAGTAGGAGTGAGAAAAACATCACGGGGTGGTTTGAATCATAGGGTCTGAATTAGGATAGGCAGTGAGTGGCAATGTAGGATGGAGAAAAGCACCACGGAGTGGTCAGCATGGGGAGGTCAGGAAACATGCAGTGGCAATGTAGGATAGGTTTCTGAAAAACATCGCGGGGTGGTGCGCATTGTATGGGTGTGTAACATTATATTCCCTAGAGGGAGTGAGAAAAACTTCACGGGGTGGTGTGAATAATAGGGTCTGAATTAGGATAGCTAGTGAGTGGCAATGTAGGATGGAGAAAAGCACCACGGGGTGAGCAGCATGGGGAGGTCAGGAAACATGCAGTGGCAATGTAGGATAGGTTTCTGAAAAACATCGCGGGGTGGTGCGCATTGTATGGGTGTGTAACATTACATTCACTAGTAGGAGTGAGAAAAACATCACGGGGTGGTGTGAATCATAGGGTCTGAATTAGGATAGGCAGTAAGTGGCAATATTGGATGGAGAAAAGCACCACAGGGTGGTCAGCATGGGGAGGTCAGGAAACATCGAGTGGCAATGTAGGATAGGTTTCTGAAAAACATCGCGGGGTGGTGCGCATTGTATGGGTGTGTAACATTACATTCACTAGTAGGAGTGACAAAAACATCACGGGGTGGTGTGAATCATAGGGTCTGAATTAGGATAGGCAGTGAGTGGCAATGTAGGATGGAGAAAAGCACCACGGGGTGGTCAGCATGGGGAGGTCAGGAAACATGCAGTGCCAATGTAGGATAGGTTTCTGAAAAACATCGCGGGGTGGTGCGCATTGTATGGGTGTGTAACATTACATTCACTAGTAGGAGTGAGAAAAACATCACGGTGTGGTGTGAATCATAGGGACTGAATTAGGATAGGCAGTGAGTGGCAATGTAGGATGGAGAAAAGCACCACGTCGTGGTCAGCATGGGGAGGTCAGGAAACATGCAGTGGCAATGTAGGATAGGTTTCTGAAAAACATCGCGGGGTGGTGCGCATTGTATGGGTGTGTAACATTACATTCACTAGTAGGAGTGACAAAAACATCACGGGGTGGTGTGAATCATAGGGTCTGAATTAGGATAGGCAGTGAGTGGCAATGTAGGATGGAGAAAAGCACCACGGGGTGGTCAGCATGGGGAGGTCAGGAAAAATGCAGTGGCAATGTAGGATAGGTTTCTGAAAAACATCGCGGGGTGGTGTGCATTGTATGGGTGTGTAACATTACATTCACTAGTACGAGTGAGAAAAACATCACGGGGTGGTGTGAATCATAGGGTCTGAATTAGGATAGGAGGTGAGTGGCAATGTAGGATGGAGAAAAGCACCACGGGGTGGTCAGCATGGGGAGGTCAGGAAACATGCAGTAGCAATGTAGGATAGGTTTCTGAAAAAGATCGCGGGGTGGTGCGCATGGTATGTGTGTGTAACATTACATTCACTAGTTGGAGTGAGAAAAACATCACGGGGTGGTGTGAATCATAGGGTCTGAATTAGGATAGGCAGTGAGTGGCAATGTAGGATGGAGAAAAGCCCCACGGGGTGGTCAGCATGGGGAGGTCAGGAAACATGCAGTGGCAATGTAGGATAGGTTTCTGAAAAACATCGCGGGGTGGTGCGCATTGTATGGCTGTGTAACATTTCATTCACTAGTAGGAGTGAGAAAAACATCACGGGGTGGTGTGAATCATAGGGTCTGAATTAGGATAGGCAGTGAGTGGCAATGTAGGATGGAGAAAAGCACAACGGGGTGGTCAGCATGGGGAGGTCAGGAAACATGCAGTGGCAATGTAGGATAGGTTTCTGAAAAACATCGCGGGGTGGTGCGCATTGTATGGGTGTGTAACATTATATTCCCTAGAGGGAGTGAGAAAAACTTCACGGGGTGGTGTCAATAATACGGTCTGAATTTGGATAGGTAGTGAGTGGCAATGTAGGATGGAGAAAAGCACCACGGGGTGAGCAGCATGGGGAGGTCAGGAAACATGCAGTGGCAATGTAGGATAGGTTTCTGAAAAACATCGCGGGGTGGTGCGCATGGTATCGGTGTGTAACATTACATTCACTAGTAGGAGTGAGAAAAACATCACGGGGTGGTGTGAATCATAGGGTCTGAATTAGGATAGGCAGTGAGTGGCAATGTAGGATGGAGAAATGCCCCACGGGTTGGTCAGCATTGGGAGGTCAGGAAACATGCAGTGCCAATGTAGGATAGGTTTCTGAAAAACATCGCGGGGTGGTGCGCATTGTATGGCTGTGTAACATTTCATTCACTAGTAGGAGTGACAAAAACATCACGGGGTGTTGTGAATCATAGGGTCTGAATTAGGATAGGCAGTGAGTGGCAATGTAGGATGGAGAAAAGCACCACGGGGTGGTCAGCATGGGGAGGTCAGGAAACATGCAGTGGCAATATAGGATAGGTTTCTGAAAAACATCGCGGGGTGGTGCGCATTGTATGGGTGTGTAACATTACATTCACTGGTAGGAGTGAGAAAAACATCACGGGGTGGTGTGAATCATAGGGTCTGAATTAGGATAGGCAGTGAGTGGCAATGTAAGATGGAGTAACGCACCACGGGGTGGTCAGCATGGGGAGGTCAGGAAACATGCAGTGGCAATGTAGGATAGGTTTCTGAAAAACATCGCGGGGTGGTGCTCATGGTATGGGTGTGTAACATTACATTCACTAGTAGGAGTGAGAAAAACATCACGGGGTGGTGTGAATCATAGGGTCTGAATTAGGATAGGCAGTGAGTGGCAATGTAGGATGGAGAAAAGCACCACGGGGTGGTCAGCATGGGGAGGTCAGGAAACATGCAGTGGCAATGTAGGATAGGTTTCTGAAAAACATCGCGGGGTGGTGCGCATTGTATGGGTGTGTAACATTATATTCCCTAGAGGGAGTGAGAAAAACTTCACGGGGTGGTGTGAATCATAGGGTCTGAATTAGGATAGGTAGTGAGGGGCAATGTAGGATGGAGAAAAGCACCACGGGGTGGTCAGCATGGGGAGGTCAGGAAACATGCAGTGGCAATGTAGGATAGGTTTCTGAAAAACATCGCGGGGTGGTGCGCATTGTATGGGTGTGTAACATTACATTCACTAGTAGGAGTGAGAAAAACATCACGGGGTGGTGTGAATCATAGGGTCTGAATTAGGATAGGCAGTGAATGGCAATATTGGATGGAGAAAAGCACCACAGGGTGGTCAGCATGGGGAGGTCAGGAAACATCCAGTGGCAATGTAGGATAGGTTTCTGAAAAACATCGCGGGGTGGTGCGCATTGTATGGGTGTGTAACATTACATTCACTAGTAGGAGTGACAAAAACATCACGGGGTGGTGTGAATCATAGGGTCTGAATTAGGATAGGGAGTGAGTGGCAAGGTAGGATGGAGAAAAGCACCACGGGGTGGTCAGCATGGGGAGGTCAGGAAACATGCAGTAGCAATGTAGGATAGGTTTCTGAAAAAGATCGCGGGGTGGTGCGCATGGTATGTGTGTGTAACATAACATTCACTAGTTGGAGTGAGAAAAACTTCACGGGGTGGTGTGAATCATAGGGTCTGAATTAGGATAGGCAGTGAGTGGCAATGTAGGATGGACAAAAGGACCACGGGGTGGTCAGCATGGGGAGGTCAGGAAACATGCAGTGGCAATGTAGGATAGGTTTCTGAAAAACATCGCGGGGTGGTGCGCATTGTATGGCTGTGTAACATTTCATTCACTAGTAGGAGTGAGAAAAACATCACGGGGTGGTTTGAATCATAGGGTCTGAATTAGGATAGGCAGTGTGTGGCAATGTAGGATGGAGAAAAGCACCACCTAGTGGTCAGCATGGGGAGGTCAGGAAACATGCAGTGGCAATGTAGGATAGGTTTCTGAAAAACATCGCGGGGTGGTGCGCATTGTATGGGTGTGTAACATTATATTCCCTAGAGGGAGTGAGAAAAACTTCACGGGGTGGTGTGAATAATAGGGTCTGAATTAGGATAGGTAGTGAGTGGCAATGTAGGATGGAGAAAAGCACCACGGGGTGAGCAGCATGGGGAGGTCAGGAAACATGCAGTGGCAATGTAGGATAGGTTTCTGAAAAACATCGCGGGGTGGTGTGCATTGTATGGGTGTGTAACATTACATTCACTAGTAGGAGTGAGAAAAACATCACGGGGTGGTGTGAATCATAGGGTCTGAATTAGGATAGGCAGTGAGTGGCAATATTGGATGGAGAAAAGCACCACAGGGTGGTCAGCATGGGGAGGTCAGGAAACATCGAGTGGCAATGTAGGATAGGTTTCTGAAAAACATCGCGGGGTGGTGCGCATTGTATGGGTGTGTAACATTACATTCACTAGTAGGAGTGACAAAAACATCACGGGGTGGTGTGAATCATAGGGTCTGAATTAGGATAGGCAGTGAGTGGCAATGTAGGATGGAGAAAAGCACCACGGGGTGGTCAGCATGGGGAGGTCAGGAAACATGCAGTGGCAATGTAGGATAGGTTTCTGAAAAACATCGCGGGGTGGTGTGCATTGTATGGGTGTGTAACATTACATTCACTAGTAGGAGTGAGAAAAACATCACGGGGTGGTGTGAATCATAGGGTCTGAATTAGGATAGGCAGTGAGTGGCAATGTAGGATGGAGAAAAGCACCACGTGGTGGTCAGCATGGGGAGGACAGGAAACATGCAGTGGCAATGTAGGATAGGTTTCTGAAAAACATCGCGGGGTGGTGCGCATTGTATGGGTGTGTAACATTACATTCACTAGTAGGAGTGAGAAAAACATCACGGGGTGGTGTGAATCATAGGGTCTGAATTAGCATAGGCAGTGAGTTGCAATGTAGGATGGAGAAAAGCACCATGGGGTGGTCAGCACGGGGAGGTCAGGAAACATGCAGTGGCAATGTAGGATAGATTTGTGAAAAACATCACGGGGTGGTGCGCATTGTATGGGTGTGTAACATTACATTCACTAGTACGAGTGAGAAAAACATCACGGGGTGGTGTGAATCATAGGGTCTGAATTAGGATAGGCAGTGAGTGGCAATGTAGGATGGAGAAAAGCACCACGGGGTGGTCAGCATGGGGAGGTCAGGAAACATGCAGTAGCAATGTAGGATAGGTTTCTGAAAAAGATCGCGGGGTGGTGCGCATGGTATGTGTGTGTAACATTACATTCACTAGTAGGAGTGAGAAACACATCACGGGGTGGTGTGAATCATAGGGTCTGAATTAGGATAGGCAGTGAGTGGCAATGTACGATGGAGAAAAGCCCCACGGTGTGGTCAGCATAGGGAGGTCAGGAAACATGCAGTGGCAATGTAGGATAGGTTTCTGAAAAACATCGCGGGGTGGTGCGCATTGTATGGCTGTGTAACATTTCATTCACTAGTAGGAGTGAGAAAAACATCACGGGGTGGTGTGAATCATAGGGTCTGAATTAGGATAGGCAGTGAGTGGCAATGTAGGATGGAGAAAAGCACCACGGGGTGGTCAGCATGGGGAGGTCAGGAAACATGCAGTGGCAATGTAGGATAGGTTTCTGAAAAACATCGCCGGGTGGTGTGCATTGTATGGGTGTGTAACATTACAGTCACTAGTAGGAGTGAGAAAAACATCACGGGGTGATGTGAATCATAGGGTCTGAATTAGGATAGGCAGTGAGTGGCAATGTAGGATGGAGAAAAGCACCACGTGGTGGTCAGCATGGGGAGGTCAGGAAACATGCAGTGCCAATGTAGGATAGGTTTCTGAAAAACATCGCGGGGTGGTGCGCATTGTATGGGTGTGTAACATTACATTCACTAGTAGGAGTGAGAAAAACATCACGGGGTGGTGTGAATCATAGGGACTGAATTAGGATAGGCAGTGAGTCGCAATGTAGGATGGAGAAAAGGACCACGTGGTGGTCTGCATGGGGAGGTCAGGAAACATGCAGTGGCAATGTAGGATAGGTTTCTGAAAAACAGCGCGGGGTGGTGCGCATTGTATGGGTGTGTAACATTACATTCACTAGTAGGAGTGACAAAAACATCACGGGGTGGTGTGAATCATAGGGTCTGAATTAGGATAGGCAGTGAGTGGCAATGTAGGATGGAGAAAAGCACCACGGGGTGGTCAGCATGGGGAGGTCAGGAAACATGCAGTGGCAATCTAGGATAGGTTTCTGAAAAAGATCGCGGGGTGGTGCGCATGGTATGTGTGTGTAACATTACATTCACTAGTTGGAGTGAGAAAAACATCACGGGGTGGTGTGAATCATAGGGTCTGAATTAGGATAGGCAGTGAGTGGCAATGTAGGATGGAGAAAAGCCCCACGGGGTGGTCAGCATGGGGAGGTCAGGAAACATGCAGTGGCAATGTAGGATAGGTTTCTGAAAAACATCGCGGGGTGGTGCGCATTGTATGGCTGTGTAACATTTCATTCACTAGTAGGAGTGAGAAAAACATCACGGGGTGGTGTGAATCATAGGGCCTCAATTAGGATAGGCAGTGAGTGGCAATATTGGATGGAGAAAAGCACCACAGGGTGGTCAGCATGGGGAGGTCAGGAAACATCCAGTGGCAATGTAGGAAAGGTTTCTGAAAAACATCGCGGGGTGGTGCGCATTGTATGGGTGTGTAACATTACATTCACTAGTAGGAGTGACAAAAACATCACGGGGTGGTGTGAATCATAGGGTCTGAATTAGGATAGGCAGTGAGTGGCAATGTAGGATGGAGAAAAGCACCACGGGGTGGTCAGCATGGGGAGGTCAGGAAACATGCAGTAGCAATGTAGGATAGGTTTCTGAAAAAGATCGCAGGGTGGTGCGCATGGTATGTGTGTGTAACATTACATTCACTAGTAGGAGTGAGAAAAACATCACGGGGTGGTGTGAATCATAGGGTCTGAATTAGGATAGGCAGTGAGTGGCAATGTACGATGGAGAAAAGCCCCACGGTGTGGTCAGCATAGGGAGGTCAGGAAACATGCAGTGGCAATGTAGGATAGGTTTCTGAAAAACATCGCGGGGTGGTGCGCATTGTATGGCTGTGTAACATTTCATTCACTAGTAGGAGTGAGAAAAACATCACGGGGTGGTGTGAATCATAGGGTCTGAATTAGGATAGGCAGTGAGTGGCAATGTAGGATGGAGAAAAGCACCACGGGGTGGTCAGCATGGGGAGGTCAGGAAACATGCAGTGGCAATGTAGGATAGGTTTCTGAAAAACATCGCCGGGTGGTGTGCATTGTATGGGTGTGTAACATTACATTCACTAGTAGGAGTGAGAAAAACATCACGGGGTGGTGTGAATCATAGGGTGTGAATTAGGATAGGCAGTGAGTGGCAATGTAGCATGGAGAAAAGCACCACGGGTTGGTCAGCATTGGGAGGTCAGGAAACATGCAGTGGCAATGTAGGATAGGTTTCTGAAAAACATCCCGGGGTGGTGCGCATTTTATGGGTGTGTAACATTACATTCACTAGTAGGAGTGAGAAAAACATCACGGGGTGGTGTGAATCATAGGGTCTAATTACGAAATGCAGTGAGTGGCAATGGAGGATGGAGAAAAGGACCACGGGGTGGTCAGCATGGGGAGGTTAGGAAACATGCAGTGGCAATGTAGGATAGGTTTCTGAAAAACATCGCGGGGTGGTGCGCATTGTATGGGTGTATAACATTACATTCACTAGTAGGAGTGAGAAAAACAACACGGGGTGGTGTGAATCATAGGGTCTGAATTAGAATAGGCAGTGAGAGGCAATGTAGGATGGAGAAAAGCACCACGGGGTGGTCAGCATGGGGAGGTCAGGAAACATGCAGTGGCAATGTAGGATAGGTTTCTGAAAAACATCGCGGGGTGTTGCGCATTGTATGGGTGTGTAACATTACATTCACTAGTAGGAGTGAGAAAAACATCACGGGGTGGTGTGAATCATAGGGTCTGAATTAGGATAGGCAGTGAGTGGCAATGTAGGATGGAGAAAAGCACCACGGGGTGGTCAGCATGGGGAGGTCAGGAAACATGCAGTGGCAATGTAGGAAAGGTTTCTGAAAAACATCGCGGGTTGGTGCGCATTGTATGGTTGTGTAACATTACATTCACTAGTAGGAGTGAGAAAAACATCACGGGGTGGTGTGAATCATAGGGTGTGAATTAGGATAGGCAGTGAGTGGCAATGTAGGATGGAGAAAAGCACCACGGGGTGGTCAGCATGGGGAGGTCAGGAAACATGCAGTGGCAATGTAGGATAGGTTTCTGAAAAACATCGCGGGGTGGTGCGCACTGTATGGGTGTGTAACATTGCATTCACTAGTAGGAGTGAGAAAAACATCACGGGGTGGTGTGAATCATATGGTCTGAATTAGAGTAGGTAATGAGTGGCAATGTAGGATGGAGAAAAGCACCACGGGGTGGTCAGCATGGGGAGGTCAGGAAACATGCAGTGGCAATGTAGGATAGGTTTCTGAAAAACATCGCGGGGTGGTGCGCATTGTATGGGTGTGTAACATTACATTCACTAATAGAAGTGAGAAAAACATCACGGGGTGGTGTGAATCATAGGGTCTGAATTAGGATAGGCAGTGACTGGCAATGTAGGATGGAAAAAAGCAGCACGGGGGGGTCAGCATGGGGAGGTCAGGAAACATGCAGTGGCAATGTAGGATAGGTTTCTGAAAAACATCGCGGGGTGGTGTGCATTGTATGGGTGTGTAACATTACATTCACTAGTAGGAGTGAGAAAAACATCACGGGGTGGTGTGAATCATAGGGTCTGAATTAGGATAGGCAGTGAGTGGCAATGTAGGATGGAGAAAAGCACCACGGGGTGTTCAGCATGTGGAGGTCCGGAAACATGCAGTGGCAATGTAGGATAGGTTTCTGAAAAACATCGCACTGGTGCGCATTGTATGGGTGTGTAACATTACATTCACTAGTACGAGTGAGAAAAACATCACGGGGTGGTGTGAATCATAGGGACTGAATTAGGACAGGCAGTGACTGGCAATGTAGGATGGAGAAAAGCACCACGGGGTGGTCAGCATGGGGAGGTCAGGAAACATGCAGTGGCAATGTAGGATAGGTTTCTGAAAAACATCGCACTGGTGCGCATTGTATTGGTGTGTAACATTACATTCACTAGTACGAGTGAGAAAAACATCACGGGGTGGTGTGAATCATAGGGACTGAATTAGGATAGGCAGTGACTGGCAATGTAGGATGGAGAAAACCACCACGGGGAGGTCAGCATGGGGAGGTCAGGAAACATGCAGCGGCAATGTAGGATAGGTTTCTGAAAAACATCGCGGGGTGGTGCGCATTGTATGGGTGTGTAACATTACATTCACTAGTAGGAGTGAGAAAAACATCACGGGGTGGTGTGAATCATAGGGTGTGAATTAGGATAGGCAGTGAGTGGCAATGTAGGATGGAGAAAAGCACCACGGGGTGGTCAGCATGGGGAGGTCAGGAAACATGCAGTGGCAATGTAGGATAGGTTTCTGAAAAACATCGCGGGGTGGTGCGCATTGTATGGGTGTGTAACATTACATTCACTAGTAGGAGTGAGAAAAACATCACGGGTTGGTGTGAATCATAGGGTGTGAATTAGGATAGGCAGTGAGTGGCAATGTAGGATAGGGAAAAGCACCACGGGGTGGTCAGCATGGGGAGGTCAGGAAACATGCAGTGGCAATGTAGGATAGGATTCTGAAAAACATCGCGGGGTGATGCGCATTGTATGGGTGTGTAACATTACATTCACTAGTAGGAGTGAGAAAAACATCACGGGGTGGTGTGAATCATAGGGTCTGAATTAGGATAGGCAGTGAGTGGCAATGTAGGATGGAGAAAAGCACCACGGGGTGGTCAGCATGGGGAGGTCAGGAAACATGCAGTGGCAATGTAGGATAGGTTTCAGAAAAACATCGCGAGGTCGTGCGCATTTTATGGGTGTGTAACATTACATTGACTAGTAGGAGTGAGAAAAACATCACGGGGTGGTGGGAATCATAGGGTCTCAATTAGGATAGGCAGTGAGTGGCAATGTAGGATGGAGAAAAGCACCACGGGGTGGTCAGCATGGGGAGGTCAGGAAACATGCAGTGGCAATGTAGGATAGGTTTCTGAAAAACATCGCGGGGTGGTGCGCATTTTATGGGTGTGTAACATTACATTCACTAGTAGGAGTGAGAAAAACATCACGGGGTGCTGTGAATCATAGGGTCTGAATTAGGATAGGCAGTGAGTGGCAAAGTAGGATGGAGAAAAGCACCACCAGGTGGTCAGCATGGGGAGGTCAGGAAAAATGCAGTGGCAATGTAGGATAGGTTTCTGAAAAACATCGCGGGGTGGTGCGCATTGTAAGGGTGTGTAACATTACATTCACTAGTAGGAGTGAGAAAAACATCACGGGGTGGTGTGAATCATAGGGTGTGAATTAGGATAGGCAGTGAGTGGCAATGTAGGATGGAGAAAAGCACCACGGGGTGGTCAGCATGGGGAAGTCAGGAAACATGCAGTGGCAATGTAGGATAGGTTTCTGAAAAACATCGCGGGGTGGTGCGCATTTTATGGGTGTGTAACATTACATTCACTAGTAGGAGTGAGAAAAACATCACGGGGTGGTGTGAATCATAGGGTCTGA
Organism: Cavia porcellus; assembly: GCF_034190915.1. NCBI lineage: Eukaryota > Metazoa > Chordata > Mammalia > Rodentia > Caviidae > Cavia > Cavia porcellus. The sequence goes on from NW_026947515.1 coordinate 11,251,283, forward strand.
ATTAGGATACACTTTGAGTGGCAATGTAGGATGGAGAAAAGCACCACGGGGTGGTCAGCATAGGGAGGTCCGGAAACATGCAGTGGCAATGTAGCATAGGTTTCTGAAAAACATCGCGGGGTCGTGCGCATTGTATGGGTGTGTAATATTACATTCACTAGTAGGAGTGAGAAAAACATCACGGTTTGGTGTGAATCATAGGGTCTGAATTAGGAGAGGCAGTGATTGGCAATGTAGGATGGAGAAAAGCACCACGGGGTGGTCAGCATGGGGAGGTCAGGAAACATGCAGTGGCAATGTAGGATAGGTTTCTGAAAAACATCGCGGGGTGGTGCACATTGTATGGGTGTGTAACATTACATTCACTAGTAGGAGTGAGAAAAACATCACGGGGTGGTGTGAATCATAGGGTCTGAATTAGAATAGGCAGTGAGTGGCAATGTAGGATGGAGAAAAGCACCACGGGGTTGTCAGCATGGGGAGGTCAGGAAACATGCAGTGGCAATGTAGGATAGGTTTCTGAAAAACATCGCGGGGTGGTGCGCATTGTATGGGTGTGTAACATTACATTCACTAATAGGAGTGAGAAAAACATCACGGGGTGTTGTGAATCATAGGGTCTGAATTAGGATAGGCAGTGAGTGGCAATGTAGGATGGAGAAAAGCACCACGGGGTGGTCAGCATGTGGAGGTCCGGAAACATGCAGTGGCAATGTAGGATAGGTTTCTGAAAAACATCGCACTGGTGCGCATTGTATGGGTGTGTAACATTACATTCACTAGTACGAGTGAGAAAAACATCACGGGGTGGTGTGAATCATAGGGTCTGAATTAGAATAGGCAGTGAGTGGCAATGTAGGATGGAGAAAAGCAGCACGGGGGGTCAGCATTGGGAGGTCAGGAAACATGCAGTGGCAATGTAGGATAGGTTTCTGAAAAACATCGCGGGGTGGTGTGCATTGTATGGGTGTGTAACATTACATTCACTAGTAGGAGTGAGAAAAACATCACGGGGTGGTGTGAATCATAGGGTCTGAATTAGGATAGGCAGTGAGTGGCAATGTAGGATGGAGAAAAGCACCACGGGGTGGTCAGCATGGGGAGGTAAGGAAACATGCAGTGGCAATGTAGGATAGGTTTCTGAAAAACATCGCGAGGTCGTGCGCATTGTATGGGTGTGTAACATTACATTCACTAGTAGGAGTGAGAAAAACATCACGGGGTGGTGTGAATCATAGGGTCTGAATTAGGATAGGCAGTGAGTGGCAATGTAGGATGGAGAAAAGCACCACGGGGTGGTCAGCATGGGGAGGTCAGGAAACATGCAGTGGCAATGTAGGATAGGTTTCTGAAAAACATCGCGGGGTGGTGCGCATTTTATGGGTGTGTAACATTACATTCACTAGTAGGAGTGAGAAAAACATCACGGGGTGGTGTGAATCATAGTGTCTGAATTAGGATAGGCAGTGAGTGGCAATGTAGGATGGAGAAAAGCACCACGGTGTGGTCAGCATGGGGAGGTCAGGAATAATGCAGTGGCAATGTAGGATAGGTTTCTGAAAAACATCGCGGGGTGGTGCGCATTTTATGGGTGTGTAACATTACATTCACTAGTAGGAGTGAGAAAAACATCACGGGGTGGTGTGAATCATAGGGTCTGAATTAGGATAGACATTGAGTGGCAATGTAGGATGGAGAAAAGCACCACGGGGTGGTCAGTATAGGTAGGTCAGGAAACATGCAGTGGCAATGTAGGATAGGTTTCTGAAAAACATCGCGGGGTGGTGCGCATTGTAAGGGTGTGTAACATTACATTCACTAGTAGGAGTGAGAAAAACATCACGGGGTGGTGTGAATCATAGGGTGTGAATTAGGATAGGCAGTGAGTGGCAACGTAGGATGGAGAAAAGCAGCACGGGGGTGTCAGCATTGGGAGGTCAGGAAACATGCAGTGGCAATGTAGGATAGGTTTCTGAAAAACATCGCGAGGTGGTGTGCATTGTATGGGTGTGTAACATTACATTCACTAGTAGGAGTGAGAAAAACATCACGGGGTGGTGTGAATCATAGTGTCTGAATTAGGATAGGCAGTGAGTGGCAATGTAGGATGGAGAAAAGCACCACGGTGTGGTCAGCATGGGGAGGTCAGGAAAAATGCAGTGGCAATGTAGGATAGGTTTCTGAAAAACATCGCGTGGTGGTGCGCATTTTATGGGTGTGTAACATTACATTCACTAGTAGGAGTGAGAAAAACATCACGGGGTGGTGTGAATCATAGGGTCTGAATTAGGATAGACATTGAGTGGCAATGTAGGATGGAGAAAAGCACCACGGGGTGGTCAGTATAGGTAGGTCAGGAAACATGCAGTGGCAATGTAGGATAGGTTTCTGAAAAACATCGCGGGGTGGTGCGCATTGTAAGGGTGTGTAACATTACATTCACTAGTAGGAGTGAGAAAAACATCACGGGGTGGTGTGAATCATAGGGTGTGAATTAGGATAGGCAGTGAGTGGCAATGTAGGATGGAGAAAAGCACCATGGGGTGGTCAGTATAGGTAGGTCAGGAAAAATGCAGTGGCAATGTAGGATAGGTTTCTGAAAAACATCGCGGGGTGGTGCGCATTGTATGGGTGTGTAACATGACATTCACTAGTAGGAGTGAGAAAAACATCACGGGGTGGTGTGAATCATAGGGTCTGAATTAGGATAGACATTGAGTGGCAATGTAGGATGGAGAAAAGCACCATGGGGTGGTCAGTATAGGTAGGTCAGGAAACATGCAGTGGCAATGTAGGATAGGTTTCTGAAAAACATCGCGGGGTGGTGCGCATTGTAAGGGTGTGTAACATTACATTCACTAGTAGGAGTGAGAAAAACATCACGGGGTGGTGTGAATCATAGGGTGTGAATTAGGATAGGCAGTGAGTGGCAATGTAGGATGGAGAAAAGCACCACGGGGTGGTCAGCATGGGGAAGTCAGGAAACATGCAGTGGCAATGTAGGATAGGTTTCTGAAAAACATCGCGGGGTGGTGCGCATTTTATGGGTGTGTAACATTACATTCACTAGTAGGAGTGAGAAAAACATCACGGGGTGGTGTGAATCATAGGGTCTGAATTAGGATACACTTTGAGTGGCAATGTAGGATGGAGAAAAGCACCACGGGGTGGTCAGCATAGGGAGGTCCGGAAACATGCAGTGGCAATGTAGGATAGGTTTCTGAAAAACATCGCGGGGTCGTGCGCATTGTATGGGTGTGTAATATTACATTCACTAGTAGGAGTGAGAAAAACATCACGGTTTGGTGTGAATCATAGGGTCTGAATTAGGAGAGGCAGTGATTGGCAATGTAGGATGGAGAAAAGCACCACGGGGTGGTCAGCATGGGGAGGTCAGGAAACATGCAGTGGCAATGTAGGATAGGTTTCTGAAAAACATCGCGGGGTGGTGCGCATTGTATGGGTGTGTAACATTACATTCACTAGTAGGAGTGAGAAAAACATCACGGGGCGGTGTGAATCATAGGGTCTGAATTAGAATAGGCAGTGAGTGGCAATGTAGGATGGAGAAAAGCACCACGGGGTTGTCAGCATGGGGAGGTCAGGAAACATGCAGTGGCAATGTAGGATAGGTTTCTGAAAAACATCGCGGGGTGGTGCGCATTGTATGGGTGTGTAACATTACATTCACTAATAGGAGTGAGAAAAACATCACGGGGTGTTGTGAATCATAGGGTCTGAATTAGGAGAGGCAGTGAGTGGCAATGTAGGATGGAGAAAAGCAGCACGGGGGGGTCAGCATGGGGAGGTCAGGAAACATGCAGTGGCAATGTAGGATAGGTTTCTGAAAAACATCGCGGGGTGGTGTGCATTGTATGGGTGTGTAACATTACATTCACTAGTAGGAGTGAGAAAAACATCACGGGGTGGTGTGAATCATAGGGTCTGAATTAGGATAGGCAGTGAGTGTCAATGTAGGATGGAGAAAAGTACCACGGGGTGGTCAGCATGGGGAGGTCAGGAAAAATGCAGTGGCAATGTAGGATAGGTTTCTGAAAAACATCGCGTGGTGGTGCGCATGGTATGGGTGTGTAACATTACATTCACTAGTAGGAGTGAGAAAAACATCACGGGGTGGTGTGAATCATAGAGTCTGAATTAGGATAGACATTGAGTGGCAATGTAGGATGGAGAAAAGCACCAGGGGGTGGTCAGTATAGGGAGGTCAGGAAACATGCAGTGGCAATGTAGGATAGGTTTCTGAAAAACATCGCGGGGTGGTGCGCATTGTAAGGGTGTGTAAAATTACATTCACTAGTAGGAGTGAGAAAAACATCACGGGGTGGTGTGAATCACAGGGTGTGAATTAGGATAGGCAGTGAGTGGCAATGTAGGATGGAGAAAAGCACCACGGGGTGGACAGGATGGGGAGGTCAGGAAACATGCAGTGGCAATGTAGGATAGGTTTCTGAAAAACATCGCGGGGTGGTGCGCATTGTATGGGTGTGTAACATTACATTCACTAGTAGGAGTGAGAAAAACATCACGGGGTGGTGAGAGTCATAGGGTCAGAATTAGGATAGGCAGTGAGTGGCAATGTAGGATGGAGAAAAGCACCACGGGGTGGTCAGCATGTGGAGGTCCGGAAACATGCAGTGGCAATGTAGGATAGGTTTCTGAAAAACATCGCACTGGTGCGCATTGTATGGGTGTGTAACATTACATTCACTAGTACGAGTGAGAAAAACATCACGGGGTGGTGTGAATCATAGGGTCTGAATTAGGATAGACATTGAGTGGCAATGTAGGATGGAGAAAAGCACCACGGGGTGGTCAGTATTGGTAGGTAAGGAAACATGCAGTGGCAATGTAGGATAGGTTTCTGAAAAACATCGCGGGGTGGTGCGCGTTGTAAGGGTGTGTAACATTACATTCACTAGTAGGAGTGAGAAAAACATCACGGGGTGGTGTGAATCATAGGGTGTGAATTAGGATAGGCAGTGAGTGGCAATGTAGGATGGAGAAAAGCACCACGGGGTGGTCAGCATGGGGAAGTCGGGAAACATGCAGTGGCAATGTAGGATAGGTTTCTGAAAAACATCGCGGGGTGGTGCGCATTTTATGGGTGTGTAACATTACATTCACTAGTAGGAGTGAGAAAAACATCACGGGGTGGTGTGAATCATAGGGTCTGAATTAGGATAGGCAGTGAGTGGCAATGTAGGATGGAGAAAAGCAGCACGGGGGGGTCAGCATGGGGAGGTCAGGAAACATGCAGTGGCAATGTAGGATAGGTTTCTGAAAAACATCGCGCGGTGGTGCGCATTGTATGGCTGTGTAACATTACATTCACTAGTAGGAGTGAGAAAAACATCACGGGGTGGTGTGAATCATAGGGTCTGAATTAGGATACACTTTGAGTGGCAATGTAGGATGGAGAAAAGCACCACGGGGTGGTCAGCATAGGGAGGTCTGGAAACATGCAGTGGCAATGTAGGATAGGTTTCTGAAAAACATCGCGGGGTCGTGCGCATTGTATGGGTGTGTAACATTACATTCACTAGTAGGAGTGAGAAAAACATCACGGTTTGGTGTGAATCATAGGGTCTGAATTAGGAGAAGCAGTGATTGGCAATGTAGGATGGAGAAAAGCACCACGGGGTGGTCAGCATGGGGAGGTCAGGAAACATGCAGTGGCAATGTAGGATAGGTTTCTGAAAAACATCGCGTGGTGGTGCGCATTGTATGGGTGTGTAACATTACATTCACTAGTAGGAGTGAGAAAAACATCACGGGGCATTGTGAATCATAGGGTCTGAATTAGAATAGGCAGTGAGTGGCAATGTAGGATGGAGAAAAGCACCACGGGGTTGTCAGCATGGGGAGGTCAGGAAACATGCAGTGGCAATGTAGGATAGGTTTCTGAAAAACATCGCGGGGTGGTGCGCATTGTATGGGTGTGTAACATTACATTCACTAATAGGAGTGAGAAAAACATCACGGGGTGGTGTGAATCATAGGGTCTGAATTAGGATAGGCAGTGAGTGGCAATGTAGGATGGAGAAAAGCAGCACGGGGGGGTCAGCATGGGGAGGTCAGGAAACATGCAGTGGCAATGTAGGATAGGTTTCTGAAAAACATCGCGGGGTGGTGTGCATTGTATGGGTGTGTAACATTACATTCACTAGTAGGAGTGAGAAAAACATCACGGGGTGGTGTGAATCATAGGGTCTGAATTAGGATAGGCAGTGAGTGGCAATGTAGGATGGAGAAAAGTACCACGGGGTGGTCAGCATGGGGAGGTCAGGAAAAATGCAGTGGCAATGTAGGATAGGTTTCTGAAAAACATCGCGTGGTGGTGCGCATGGTATGGGTGTGTAACATTACATTCACTAGTAGGAGTGAGAAAAACATCACGGGGTGGTGTGAATCATAGAGTCTGAATTAGGATAGACATTGAGTGGCAATGTAGGATGGAGAAAAGCACCAGGGGGTGGTCAGTATAGGGAGGTCAGGAAACATGCAGTGGCAATGTAGGATAGGTTTCTGAAAAACATCGCGGGGTGGTGCGCATTGTAAGGGTGTGTAACATTACATTCACTAGTAGGAGTGAGAAAAACATCACGGGGTGGTGTGAATCACAGGGTGTGAATTAGGATAGGCAGTGAGTGGCAATGTAGGATGGAGAAAAGCACCACGGGGTGGTCAGGATGGGGAGGTCAGGAAACATGCAGTGGCAATGTAGGATAGGTTTCTGAAAAACATCGCGGGGTGGTGCGCATTGTATGGGTGTGTAACATTACATTCACTAGTAGGAGTGAGAAAAACATCACGGGGTAGTGTGAATCATAGGGTCTGAATTAGGATAGGCAGTGAGTGGCAATGTAGGATGGAGAAAAGCACCACGGGGTGGTCAGCATGTGGAGGTCCGGAAACATGCAGTGGCAATGTAGGATAGGTTTCTGAAAAACATCGCACTGGTGCACATTGTATGGGTGTGTAACATTACATTCACTAGTACGAGTGAGAAAAACATCACGGGGTGGTGTGAATCATAGGGACTGAATTAGGATAGGCAGTGAGTGGCAATGTAGGATGGAGAAAAGCACCACGGGGTGGTCAGCAGGGGGAGGTCAGGAAACATGCAGTGGCAATGTAGGATAGGTTTCTGAAAAACATCGCGGGGTGGTGTATATTGTATGGGTGTGTAACATTACATTCACTAGTAGGAGTGAGAAAAACATCACGGGGTGATGTGAATCATAGGGTCTGAATTAGGATAGGCAGTGAGTGGCAATGTAGGATGGAGAAAAGCACCACGGGGTGGTCAGCATGGGGAGGTCAGGAAACATGCAGTGGCAATGTAGGATAGGTTTCAGAAAAACATCGCGAGGTCGTGCGCATTGTATGGGTGTGTAACATTACATTCATTAGTAGGAGTGAGAAAAACATCACGGGGTGGTGTGAATCATAGGGTCTGAATTAGAATAGGCAGTGAGTGGCAATGTAGGATGGAGAAAAGCACCACGGGGTGGTCAGCATGGGGAGGTCAGGAAACATGCAGTGGCAATGTAGGATAGGTTTCTGAAAAACATCGCGGGGTGGTGCGCATTTTATGGGTGTGTAACATTACATTCACAAGTAGGAGTGAGAAAAACATCACGGGGTGGTGTGAATCATAGGGTCTGAATTAGGATAGGCAGTGAGTGGCAAAGTAGGATGGAGAAAAACACCACGGGGTGGTCAGCATGGGGAGGTCAGGAAAAATGCAGTGGCAATGTAGGATAGGTTTCTGAAAAACATCGCGGGGTGGTGCGCATTGTATGGGTGTGTAACATTACATTCACTAGTAGGAGTGAGAAAAACATCACGGGGTGGTGTGAATCATAGGGTCTGAATTAGGATAGACATTGAGTGGCAATGTAGGATGGAGAAAAGCACCACGGGGTGGTCAGTATAGGTAGGTCAGGAAACATGCAGTGGCAATGTAGGATAGGTTTCTGAAAAACATCGCGGGGTGGTGCGCATTGTAAAGGTGTGTAACATTACATTCACTAGTAGGAGTGAGAAAAACATCACGGGGTGGTGTGAATCATAGGGTGTGAATAAGGATAGGCAGTGAGTGGCAATGTAGGATGGAGAAAAGCACCACGGGGTGGTCAGCATGGGGAAGTCAGGAAACATGCAGTGGCAATGTAGGATAGGTTTCTGAAAAACATCGCGGGGTGGTGCGCATTGTATGGGTGTGTAACATTACATTCACTAATAGGAGTGAGAAAAACATCACGGGGTGGTGTGAATCATAGGGTCTGAATTAGGATAGGCAGTGAGTGGCAATGTAGGATGGAGAAAAGTACCACGGGGTGGTCAGCATGCGGAGGTCAGGAAAAATGCAGTGGCAATGTAGGATAGGTTTCTGAAAAACATCGCGTGGTGGTGCGCATGGTATGGGTGTGTAACATTACATTCACTAGTAGGAGTGAGAAAAACATCACGGGGTGGTGTGAATCATAGAGTCTGAATTAGGATAGACATTGAGTGGCAATGTAGGATGGAGAAAAGCACCAGGGGGTGGTCAGTATAGGGAGGTCAGGAAACATGCAGTGGCAATGTAGGATAGGTTTCTGAAAAACATCGCGGGGTCGTGCACATTGTAAGGGTGTGTAACATTACATTCACTAGTAGGAGTGAGAAAAACATCACGGGGTGGTGTGAATCACAGGGTGTCAATTAGGATAGGCAGTGAGTGGCAATGTAGGATGGAGAAAAGCACCACGGGGTGGTCAGGATGGGGAGGTCAGGAAACATGCAGTGGCAATGTAGGATAGGTTTCTGAAAAACATCGCGGGGTGGTGCGCATTGTATGGGTGTGTAACATTACATTCACTAGTAGGAGTGAGAAAAACATCACGGGGTGGTGTGAATCATGGGGTCTGAATTAGGATAGGCAGTGAGTGGCAATGTAGGATGGAGAAAAGCGCCACGGGGTGGTCAGCATGTGGAGGTCCGGAAACATGCAGTGGCAATGTAGGATAGGTTTCTGAAAAACATCGCACTGGTGCGCATTGTATGGGTGTGTAACATTACATTCACTAGTACGAGTGAGAAAAACATCACGGGGTGGTGTGAATCATAGGGACTGAATTAGGATAGGCAGTGAGTGGCAATGTAGGATGGAGAAAAGCACCACGGGGTGGTCAGCATGGGGAGGTCAGGAAACATGCAGTGGCAATGTAGGATAGGTTTCTGAAAAACATCGCGGGGTGGTGCGCATTGTATGGGTGTGTAACATTACATTCACAAGTAGGAGTGAGAAAAACATCACGGGGTGGTGTGAATCATAGGGTCTGAATTAGAATAGGCAGTGAGTGGCAATGTAGGATGGAGAAAAGCACCACGGGGTGGTCAGCATGGGGAGGTCAGGAAACATGCAGTGGCAATGTAGGATAGGTTTCTGAAAAACATCCCGGGGTGGTGCGCATTGTATGGGTGTGTAACATTACATTCACTAATAGAAGTGAGAAAAACATCACGGGGTGGTGTGATTCATAGGGTCTGAATTAGGATAGGCAGTGACTGTCAATGTAGGATGGAGAAAAGCAGCACGGGGGGGTCAGCATTGGGAGGTCATGAAACATGCAGTGGCAATGTAGGATAGGTTTCTGAAAAACATCGCGGGGTGGTGTGCATTGTATGGGTGTGTAACATTACATTCACTAGTAGGAGTGAGAAAAACATCACGTGGTTTTGTGAATCATAGGGTCTGAATTAGGATAGGCAGTGAGTGGCAATGTAGGATGGAGAAAAGCACCACGGGGTGGTCAGCCTGGGGAGGTCAGGAAACATGCAGTGGCAATGTAGGATAGGTTTCAGAAAAACATCGCGAGGTCGTGCGCATTGTATGGGTGTGTAACATTACATTCACTAGTAGGAGTGAGAAAAACATCACGGGGTGGTGTGAATCATAGGGTCTGAATTAGGATAGGAAGTGAGTGGCAATGTAGGATGGAGAAAAGCACCACGGGGTGGTCAGCATGGGGAGGTCAGGAAAAATGCAGTGGCAATGTAGGATAGGTTTCTGAAAAACATCGCGTGGTGGTGCGCATGGTATGGGTGTGTAACATTACATTCACTAGTAGGAGTGTGAAAAACATCACGGGGTGGTGTGAATCACAGGGTGTGAATTAGGATAGGCAGTGAGTGGCAATGTAGGATGGAGAAAAGCACCACGGGGTGGTCAGCATGGGGAGGTCAGGAAACATGCAGTGGCAATGTAGGATAGGTTTCTGAAAAACATCGCGGGGTGGTGCGCATTGTATGGGTGTGTAACATTACATTCACTAGTAGGAGTGAGAAAAACATCACGGGGTGGTGTGAATCATAGGGTCTGAATTAGGATAGGCAGTGAGTGGCAATGTAGGATGGAGAAAAGCACCACGGGGTGGTCAGCATGTGGAGGTCCGGAAACATGCAGTGGCAATGTAGGATAGGTTTCTGAAAAACATCGCACTGGTGCGCATTGTATGGGTGTGTAACATTACATTCACTAGTACGAGTGAGAAAAACATCACGGGGTGGTGTGAATCATAGGGACTGAATTAGGATAGGCAGTGAGTGGCAATGTAGGATGGAGAAAAGCAGCACGGGGGGGTCAGCATGAGGAGGTCAGGAAACATGCAGTGGCAATGTAGGATAGGTTTCTGAAAAACATCGCGCGGTGGTGCGCATTGTATGGCTGTGTAACATTACATTCACTAGTAGGAGTGAGAAAAACATCACGGGGTGGTGTGAATCATAGGGTCTGAATTAGGATACACTTTGAGTGGCAATGTAGGATGGAGAAAAGCACCACGGGGTGGTCAGCATAGGGAGGTCAGGAAACATGCAGTGGCAATGTAGGATAGGTTTCTGAAAAACATCGCGGGGTCGTGCGCATTGTATGGGTGTGTAACATTACATTCACTAGTAGGAGTGAGAAAAACATCACGGTTTGGTGTGAATCATAGGGTCTGAATTAGGAGAGGCAGTGATTGGCAATGTAGGATGGAGAAAAGCACCACGGGGTGGTCAGCATGGGGAGGTCAGGAAACATGCAGTGGCAATGTAGGATAGGTTTCTGAAAAACATCGCGTGGTGGTGCGCATTGTATGGGTGTGTAATATTACATTCACTAGTAGGAGTGAGAAAAACATCACGGGGCGGTGTGAATCATAGGGTCTGAATTAGAATAGGCAGTGAGTGGCAATGTAGGATGGAGAAAAGCACCACGGGGTTGTCAGCATGGGGAGGTCAGGAAACATGCAGTGGCAATGTAGGATAGGTTTCTGAAAAACATCGCGGGGTGGTGCGCATTGTATGGGTGTGTAACATTACATTCACTAATAGGAGTGAGAAAAACATCACGGGGTGGTGTGAATCATAGGGTCTGAATTAGGATAGGCAGTGAGTGGCAATGTAGGATGGAGAAAAGCAGCACGGGGGGGTCAGCATGGGGAGGTCAGGAAACATGCAGTGGCAATGTAGGATAGGTTTCTGAAAAACATCGCGGGGTGGTGTGCACTGTATGGGTGTGTAACATTACATTCACTAGTAGGAGTGAGAAAAACATGACGGGGTGGTGTGAATCATAGGGTCTGAATTAAGATAGGCAGTGAGTGGCAATGTAGGATGGAGAAAAGTACCACGGGGTGGTCAGCATGGGGAGGTCAGGAAAAATGCAGTGGCAATGTAGGATAGGTTTCTGAAAAACATCGCGTGGTGGTGCGTATGGTATGGGTGTGTAACATTACATTCACTAGTAGGAGTGAGAAAAACATCACGGGGTGGTGTGAATCATAGAGTCTGAATTAGGATAGACATTGAGTGGCAATGTAGGATGGAGAAAAGCACCAGGGGGTGGTCAGTATAGGGAGGTCAGGAAACATGCAGTGGCAATGTAGGATAGGTTTCTGAAAAACATCGCGGGGTGGTGCGCATTGTAAGGGTGTGTAACATTACATTCACTAGTAGGAGTGAGAAAAACATCACGGGGTGGTGTGAATCACAGGGTGTGAATTAGGATAGGCAGTGAGTGGCAATGTAGGATGGAGAAAAGCACCACGGGGTGGTCAGGATGGGGAGGTCAGGAAACATGCAGTGGCAATGTAGGATAGGTTTCTGAAAAACATCGCGGGGTGGTGCGCATTGTATGGGTGTGTAACCTTACATTCACTAGTAGGAGTGAGAAAAACATCACGGGGTGGTGTGAATCATAGGGTCTGAATTAGGATAGGCAGTGAGTGGCAATGTAGGATGGAGAAAAGCACCACGGGGTGGTCAGCATGTGGAGGTCCGGAAACATGCAGTGGCAATGTAGGATAGGTTTCTGAAAAACATCGCACTGGTGCGCATTGTATGGGTGTGTAACATTACATTCACTAGTACGAGTGAGAAAAACATCACGGGGTGGTGTGAATCATAGGGTCTGAATTAGAATAGGCAGTGAGTGGCAATGTAGGATGGAGAAAAGCACCACGGGGTGGTCAGCATAGGGAGGTCAGGAAACATGCAGTGGCAATGTAGGATAGGTTTCTGAAAAACATCGCGGGGCGGTGCGCATTGTATGGGTGTGTAACATTACATTCACTAATAGAAGTGAGAAAAACATCACGGGGTGGTGTGAATCATAGGGTCTGAATTAGGATAGGCAGTGACTGTCAATGTAGGATGGAGAAAAGCAGCACGGGGGGGTCAGCATTGGGAGGTCATGAAACATGCAGTGGCAATGTAGGATAGGTTTCTGAAAAACATCGCGGGGTGGTGTGCATTGTAAGGGTGTGTAACATTACATTCACTAGTAGGAGTGAGAAAAACATCACGGGGTGGTGTGAATCATAGGGTGTGAATAAGGATAGGCAGTGAGTGGCAATGTAGGATGGAGAAAAGCACCACGGGGTGATCAGTATAGGTAGGTCAGGAAACATGCAGTGGCAATGTAGGATAGGTTTCTGAAAAACATCGCGGGGTGGTGCGCATTGTATGGGTGTGTGTTACATTACTTTCACTAGTAGGAGTGAGAAAAACATCACAGGGTGGTGTGAATCATAGGGTCTGAATTAGGATAGGCAGTGAGTGGCAATGTAGGATGGAGAAAAGCACCACGGGGTGGTCAGCATGGGGAAGTCAGGAAACATGCAGTGGCAATGTAGGATAGGTTTCTGAAAAACATCGCGGGGTGGTGTGCATTGTATGGGTGTGTAACATTACATTCACTAGTAGGAGTGAGAAAAACATCACGGGGTGGTGTGAATCATAGGGTCTGAATTAGGATAGGCAGTGAGTGGCAATGTAGGATGGAGAAAAGCAGCACGGGGGGGTCAGCATGGGGAGGTCAGGAAACATGCAGTGGCAATGTAGGATAGGTTTCTGAAAAACATCGCGCGGTGGTGCGCATTGTATGGCTGTGTAACATTACATTCACTAGTAGGAGTGAGAAAAACATCACGGGGTGGTGTGAATCATAGGGTCTGAATTAGGATACACTTTGAGTGGCAATGTAGGATGGAGAAAAGCACCACGGGGTGGTCAGCATAGGGAGGTCAGGAAACATGCAGTGGCAATGTACGATAGGTTTCTGAAAAACATCGCGGGGTCGTGCGCATTGTATGGGTGTGTAACATTACATTCACTAGTACGAGTGAGAAAAACATCACGGTTTGGTGTGAATCATAGGGTCTGAATTAGGAGAGGCAGTGATTGGCAATGTAGGATGGAGAAAAGCACCACGGGGTGGTCAGCATGGGGAGGTCAGGAAACATGCAGTGGCAATGTAGGATAGGTTTCTGAAAAACATCGCGGGGTGGTGCGCATTGTATGGGTGTGTAATATTACATTCACTAGTAGGAGTGAGAAAAACATCACGGGGCGGTGTGAATCATAGGGTCTGAATTAGAATAGGCAGTGAGTGGCAATGTAGGATGGAGAAAAGCACCACGGGGTTGTCAGCTTGGGGAGGTCAGGAAACATGCAGTGGCAATGTAGGATAGGTTTCTGAAAAACATCGCGGGGTGGTGCGCATTGTATGTGTGTGTAACATTACATTCACTAATAGGAGTGAGAAAAACATCACGGGGTGGTGTGAATCATAGGGTCTGAATTAGGATAGGCAGTGACTGTCAATGTAGGATGGAGAAAAGCAGCACGGGGGGGTCAGCATTGGGAGGTCATGAAACATGCAGTGGCAATGTAGGATAGGTTTCTGAAAAACATCGCGGGGTGGTGTGCATTGTAAGGGTGTGTAACATTACATTCACTAGTAGGAGTGAGAAAAACATCACGGGGTTGTGTGAATCATAGGGTGTGAATAAGGATAGGCAGTGAGTGGCAATGTAGGATGGAGAAAAGCACCACGGGGTGGTCAGTATAGGTAGGTCAGGAAACATGCAGTGGCAATGTAGGATAGGTTTCTGAAAAACATCGCGGGGTGGTGCGCATTGTAATGGTGTGTAACATTACATTCACTAGTAGGAGTGAGAAAAACATCACGGGGTGGTGTGAATCATAGGGTGTGAATAAGGATAGGCAGTGAGTGGCAATGTAGGATGGAGAAAAGCACCACGGGGTGGTCAGCATGGGGAAGTCAGGAAACATGCAGTGGCAATGTAGGATAGGTTTCTGAAAAACATCGCGGGGTGGTGTGCATTTTATGGGTGTGTAACATTACATTCACTAGTAGGAGTGAGAAAAACATCACGGGGTGGTGTGAATCATAGGGTCTGAATTAGGATAGGCAGTGAGTGGCAATGTAGGATGGAGAAAAGCAGCACGGGGGGGTCAGCATGGGGAGGTCAGGAAACATGCAGTGGCAATGTAGGATAGGTTTCTGAAAAACATCGCGCGGTGGTGCGCATTGTATGGCTGTGTAACATTACATTCACTAGTAGGAGTGAGAAAAACATCACGGGGTGGTGTGAATCATAGGGTCTGAATTAGGATACACTTTGAGTGGCAATGTAGGATGGAGAAAAGCACCACGGGGTGGTCAGCATAGGGAGGTCAGGAAACATGCAGTGGCAATGTACGATAGGTTTCTCAAAAACATCGCGGGGTCGTGCGCATTGTATGGGTGTGTAACATTACATTCACTAGTACGAGTGAGAAAAACAT
This sequence comes from Cavia porcellus, assembly GCF_034190915.1. Classification (NCBI taxonomy): domain Eukaryota; kingdom Metazoa; phylum Chordata; class Mammalia; order Rodentia; family Caviidae; genus Cavia; species Cavia porcellus. Next base: position 11,266,427 of record NW_026947515.1, read on the forward strand.
CACGGTTTGGTGTGAATCATAGGGTCTGAATTAGGAGAGGCAGTGATTGGCAATGTAGGATGGAGAAAAGCACCACGGGGTGGTCAGCATGGGGAGGTCAGGAAACATGCAGTGGCAATGTAGGATAGGTTTCTGAAAAACATCGCGGGGTGGTGCGCATTGTATGGGTGTGTAATATTACATTCACTAGTAGGAGTGAGAAAAACATCACGGGGCGGTGTGAATCATAGGGTCTGAATTAGAATAGGCAGTGAGTGGCAATGTAGGATGGAGAAAAGCACCACGGGGTTGTCAGCTTGGGGAGGTCAGGAAACATGCAGTGGCAATGTAGGATAGGTTTCTGAAAAACATCGCGGGGTGGTGCGCATTGTATGGGTGTGTAACATTACATTCACTAATAGGAGTGAGAAAAACATCACGGGGTGGTGTGAATCATAGGGTCTGAATTAGGATAGGCAGTGAGTGGCAATGTAGGATGGAGAAAAGTACCACGGGGTGGTCAGCATGCGGAGGTCAGGAAAAATGCAGTGGCAATGTAGGATAGGTTTCTGAAAAACATCGCGTGGTGGTGCGCATGGTATGGGTGTGTAACATTACATTCACTAGTAGGAGTGAGAAAAACATCACGGGGTGGTGTGAATCATAGAGTCTGAATTAGGATAGACATTGAGTGGCAATGTAGGATGGAGAAAAGCACCAGGGGGTGGTCAGTATAGGGAGGTCAGGAAACATGCAGTGGCAATGTAGGATAGGTTTCTGAAAAACATCGCGGGGTGGTGCACATTGTAAGGGTGTGTAACATTACATTCACTAGTAGGAGTGAGAAAAACATCACGGGGTGGTGTGAATCACAGGGTGTGAATTAGGATAGGCAGTGAGTGGCAATGTAGGATGGAGAAAAGCACCACGGGGTGGTCAGGATGGGGAGGTCAGGAAACATGCAGTGGCAATGTAGGATAGGTTTCTGAAAAACATCGCGGGGTGGTGCGCATTGTATGGGTGTGTAACATTACATTCACTAGTAGGAGTGAGAAAAACATCACGTGGTGGTGTGAATCATGGGGTCTGAATTAGGATAGGCAGTGAGTGGCAATGTAGGATGGAGAAAAGCGCCACGGGGTGGTCAGCATGTGGAGGTCCGGAAACATGCAGTGGCAATGTAGGATAGGTTTCTGAAAAACATCGCACTGGTGCGCATTATATGGGTGTGTAACATTACATTCACTAGTACGAGTGAGAAAAACATCACGGGGTGGTGTGAATCATAGGGACTGAATTAGGATAGGCAGTGAGTGGCAATGTAGGATGGAGAAAAGCACCACGGGGTGGTCAGCATGGGGAGGTCAGGAAACATGCAGTGGCAATGTAGGATAGGTTTCTGAAAAACATCGCGGGGTGGTGCGCATTGTATGGGTGTGTAACATTACATTCACAAGTAGGAGTGAGAAAAACATCACGGGGTGGTGTGAATCATAGGGTCTGAATTAGAATAGGCAGTGAGTGGCAATGTAGGATGGAGAAAAGCACCACGGGGTGGTCAGCATGGGGAGGTCAGGAAACATGCAGTGGCAATGTAGGATAGGTTTCTGAAAAACATCGCGGGGTGGTGCGCATTGTATGGGTGTGTAACATTACATTCACTAATAGAAGTGAGAAAAACATCACGGGGTGGTGTGATTCATAGGGTCTGAATTAGGATAGGCAGTGACTGTCAATGTAGGATGGAGAAAAGCAGCACGGGGGGGTCAGCATTGGGAGGTCATGAAACATGCAGTGGCAATGTAGGATAGGTTTCTGAAAAACATCGCGGGGTGGTGTGCATTGTATGGGTGTGTAACATTACATTCACTAGTAGGAGTGAGAAAAACATCACGTGGTTTTGTGAATCATAGGGTCTGAATTAGGATAGGCAGTGAGTGGCAATGTAGGATGGAGAAAAGCACCACAGGGTGGTCAGCCTGGGGAGGTCAGGAAACATGCAGTGGCAATGTAGGATAGGTTTCAGAAAAACATCGCGAGGTCGTGCGCATTGTATGGGTGTGTAACATTACATTCACTAGTAGGAGTGAGAAAAACATCACGGGGTGGTGTGAATCATAGGGTCTGAATTAGGATAGGAAGTGAGTGGCAATGTAGGATGGAGAAAAGCACCACGGGGTGGTCAGCATGGGGAGGTCAGGAAAAATGCAGTGGCAATGTAGGATAGGTTTCTGAAAAACATCGCGTGGTGGTGCGCATGGTATGGGTGTGTAACATTACATTCACTAGTAGGAGTGTGAAAAACATCACGGGGTGGTGTGAATCACAGGGTGTGAATTAGGATAGGCAGTGAGTGGCAATGTAGGATGGAGAAAAGCACCACGGGGTGGTCAGCATGGGGAGGTCAGGAAACATGCAGTGGCAATGTAGGATAGGTTTCTGAAAAACATCGCGGGGTGGTGCGCATTGTATGGGTGTGTAACATTACATTCACTAGTAGGAGTGAGAAAAACATCACGGGGTGGTGTGAATCATAGGGTCTGAATTAGGATAGGCAGTGAGTGGCAATGTAGGATGGAGAAAAGCACCACGGGGTGGTCAGCATGTGGAGGTCCGGAAACATGCAGTGGCAATGTAGGATAGGTTTCTGAAAAACATCGCACTGGTGCGCATTGTATGGGTGTGTAACATTACATTCACTAGTACGAGTGAGAAAAACATCACGGGGTGGTGTGAATCATAGGGACTGAATTAGGATACACTTTGAGTGGCAATGTAGGATGGAGAAAAGCACCACGGGGTGGTCAGCATAGGGAGGTCAGGAAACATGCAGTGGCAATGTAGGATAGGTTTCTGAAAAACATCGCGGGGTCGTGCGCATTGTATGGGTGTGTAACATTACATTCACTAGTAGGAGTGAGAAAAACATCACGGTTTGGTGTGAATCATAGGGTCTGAATTAGGAGAGGCAGTGATTGGCAATGTAGGATGGAGAAAAGCACCACGGTGTGGTCAGCATGGGGAGGTCAGGAAACATGCAGTGGCAATGTAGGATAGGTTTCTGAAAAACATCGCGTGGTGGTGCGCATTGTATGGGTGTGTAATATTACATTCACTAGTAGGAGTGAGAAAAACATCACGGGGCGGTGTGAATCATAGGGTCTGAATTAGAATAGGCAGTGAGTGGCAATGTAGGATGGAGAAAAGCACCACGGGGTTGTCAGCATGGGGAGGTCAGGAAACATGCAGTGGCAATGTAGGATAGGTTTCTGAAAAACATCGCGGGGTGGTGCGCATTGTATGGGTGTGTAACATTACATTCACTAATAGGAGTGAGAAAAACATCACGGGGTGGTGTGAATCATAGGGTCTGAATTAGGATAGGCAGTGAGTGGCAATGTAGGATGGAGAAAAGCAGCACGGGGGGGTCAGCATGGGGAGGTCAGGAAACATGCAGTGGCAATGTAGGATAGGTTTCTGAAAAACATCGCGGGGTGGTGTGCACTGTATGGGTGTGTAACATTACATTCACTAGTAGCAGTGAGAAAAACATCACGGGGTTGTGTGAATCATAGGGTCTGAATTAGGATAGGCAGTGAGTGGCAATGTAGGATGGAGAAAAGTACCACGGGGTGGTCAGCATGGGGAGGTCAGGAAAAATGCAGTGGCAATGTAGGATAGGTTTCTGAAAAACATCGCGTGGTGGTGCGTATGGTATGGGTGTGTAACATTACATTCACTAGTAGGAGTGAGAAAAACATCACGGGGTGGTGTGAATCATAGAGTCTGAATTAGGATAGACATTGAGTGGCAATGTAGGATGGAGAAAAGCACCAGGGGGTGGTCAGTATAGGGAGGTCAGGAAACATGCAGTGGCAATGTAGGATAGGTTTCTGAAAAACATCGCGGGGTGGTGCGCATTGTAAGGGTGTGTAACATTACATTCACTAGTAGGAGTGAGAAAAACATCACGGGGTGGTGTGAATCACAGGGTGTGAATTAGGATAGGCAGTGAGTGGCAATGTAGGATGGAGAAAAGCACCACGGGGTGGTCAGGATGGGGAGGTCAGGAAACATGCAGTGGCAATGTAGGATAGGTTTCTGAAAAACATCGCGGGGTGGTGCGCATTGTATGGGTGTGTAACCTTACCTTCACTAGTAGGAGTGAGAAAAACATCACGGGGTGGTGTGAATCATAGGGTCTGAATTAGGATAGGCAGTGAGTGGCAATGTAGGATGGAGAAAAGCACCACGGGGTGGTCAGCATGTGGAGGTCCGGAAACATGCAGTGGCAATGTAGGATAGGTTTCTGAAAAACATCGCACTGGTGCGCATTGTATGGGTGTGTAACATTACATTCACTAGTACGAGTGAGAAAAACATCACGGGGTGGTGTGAATCATAGGGTCTGAATTAGAATAGGCAGTGAGTGGCAATGTAGGATGGAGAAAAGCACCACGGGGTGGTCAGCATGGGGAGGTCAGGAAACATGCAGTGGCAATGTAGGATAGGTTTCTGAAAAACATCGCGGGGCGGTGCGCATTGTATGGGTGTGTAACATTACATTCACTAATAGAAGTGAGAAAAACATCACGGGGTGGTGTGAATCATAGGGTCTGAATTAGGATAGGCAGTGACTGTCAATGTAGGATGGAGAAAAGCAGCACGGGGGGGTCAGCATTGGGAGGTCATGAAACATGCAGTGGCAATGTAGGATAGGTTTCTGAAAAACATCGCGGGGTGGTGTGCATTGTATGGGTGTGTAACATTACATTCACTAATAGGAGTGAGAAAAACATCACGTGGTGGTGTGAATCATAGGGTCTGAATTAGGATAGGCAGTGAGTGGCAATATAGGATGGAGAAAAGCACCACGGGGTGGTCAGCATGGGGAGGTCAGGAAACATGCAGTGGCAATGTAGGATAGGTTTCAGAAAAACATCGCGAGGTCGTGCGCATTGTATGGGTGTGTAACATTACATTCACTAGTAGGAGTGAGAAAAACATCACGGGGTGGTGTGAATCATAGGGTCTGAATTAGGATAGGCAGTGAGTGGCAATGTAGGATGGAGAAAAGCACCACGGGGTGGTCAGCATTGGGAGGTCAGGAAAAATGCAGTGGCAATGTAGGATAGGTTTCTGAAAAACATCGTGTGGTGGTGCGCATGGTATGGGTGTGTAACATTACATTCACTAGTAGGAGTGAGAAAAACATCACGGGGTGGTGTGAATCATAGGGTCTGAATTAAGATAGACATTGAGTGGCAATGTAGGATGGAGAAAAGCACCAGGGGGTGGTCAGTATAGGGAGGTCAGGAAACATGCAGTGGCAATGTAGGATAGCTTTCTGAAAAACATCGCGGGGTGCTGCGCATTGTAAGGGTGTGTAACATTACATTCACTAGTAGGAGTGTGAAAAACATCACGGGGTGGTGTGAATCACAGGGTGTGAATTAGGATAGGCAGTGAGTGGCAATGTAGGATGGAGAAAAGCACCACGGGGTGGTCAGCATGGGGAGGTCAGGAAACATGCAGTGGCAATGTAGGATAGGTTTCTGAAAAACATCGCGGGGTGGTGCGCATTGTATGGGTGTGTAACATTACATTCACTAGTAGGAGTGAGAAAAACATCACGGGGTGGTGTGAATCATAGGGTCTGAATTAGGATAGGCAGTGAGTGGCAATGTAGGATGGAGAAAAGCACCACGGGTTGGTCAGCATGTGGAGGTCCGGAAACATGCAGTGGCAATGTAGGATAGGTTTCTGAAAAACATCGCACTGGTGCGCATTGTATGGGTGTGTAACATTACATTCACTAGTACGAGTGCGAAAAACATCACGGGGTGGTGTGAATCATAGGGACTGAATTAGGATAGGCAGTGAGTGGCAATGTAGGATGGAGAAAAGCACCACGGGGTGGTCAGCATGGGGAGGTCAGGAAACATGCAGTGGCAATGTAGGATAGGTTTCTGAAAAACATCGCGGGGTGGTGCGCATTGTATGGGTGTGTAACATTACATTCACTAGTAGGAGTGAGAAAAACATCACGGGGTGGTGTGAATCATAGGGTCTGAATTAGGATAGGCAGTGAGTGGCAATGTAGGATGGACAAAAGCACCACGGGGTGGTCAGCATGGGGAGGTCAGGAAACATGCAGTGGCAAAGTAGGATAGGTTACTGAAAAACATCGCGGGGTGGTGCGCATTGTATGGGTGTGTAACATTACATTCACTAGTAGGAGTGAGAGAAACATCACGGGGTGGTGTGAATCGTAGGGTGTGAATTAGGATAGGCAGTGATTGGCAATGTAGGATAGGGAAAAGCACCAAGGGGTGGTCAGCATGGAGAGGTCAGGAAACATGCAGTGGCAATGTAGGATAGGTTTCTGAAAAACATCGCGGGGTGGTGCGCATTGTATGGGTGTGTAACATTACATTCACTAGTAGGAGTGAGAAAAACATCACGGGGTGGTGTGAATCATAGGGTCTGAATTACGAAAGGCACTGAGTGGCAATGTAGGACGGAGAAAAGCACCACGGGGTGGTCAGCATGGGGAGGTCAGGAAACATGCAGTGGCAATGTAGGATAGGTTTCTGAAAAACATCGCGGGGTGGTGCGCATTGTATGGGTGTGTAACATTACATTCACTAGTAGGAGTGAGAAAAACATCACGGGGTGGTGTGAATCATAGGGTCTGAATTAGAATAGGCAGTGAGTGGCAATGTAGGATGGAGAAAAGCACCACGGGGTGGTCAGCATGGGGAGGTCAGGAAACATGCAGTGGCAATGTAGGATAGGTTTCTGAAAAACATCGCGGGGTGGTGTGCATTGTATGGGTGTGTAACATTACATTCACTAATAGGAGTGAGAAAAACATCACAGGGGGTGTGAATCATAGGGTCTGAATTAGGATAGGCCGTGAGTGGCAATGTAGGATGGAGAAAAGCAGCACGGGGGAGTCAGCATGGGGAGGTCAGGAAACATGCAGTGGCAATGTAGGATAGGTTTCTGAAAAACATCGCGGGGTGGTGCGCATTTTATGGGTGTGTAACATTACATTCACTAGTAGGAGTGAGAAAAACATCACGGGGCGGTGTGAATCATAGGGTCTGAATTAGGATAGACATTGAGTGGCAATGTAGGATGGAGAAAAGCACCACGGGGTGGTCACTATACGGAGGTCAGGAAACATGCAGTGGCAATGTAGGATAGGTTTCTGAAAAACATCGCCGTGTGGTGCGCATTGTAAGGGTGTGTAACATTACATTTACTAGTAGGAGTGAGAAAAACATCACGGGGTGGTGTGAATCATAGGGTGGGAATTAGGATAGGCAGTGAGTGGCAATGTAGGATGGAGAAAAGCACCACGGGGTGCTCAGCATGGGGACGTCAGGAAACATGCAGTGGCAATATAGGATAGGTTTCTGAAAAACATCGCGGGGTGGTGCGCATTGTATGGGTGTGTAACATTACATTCACTAGTAGGAGTGAGAAAAACATCACGGGGTGGTGTGAATCATAGGGTCTGAATTAGGATAGGCAGTGAGTGGCAATGTAGGATGGAGAAAAGCACCACGGGGTGGTCAGCATGGGGAGGTCCGGAAACATGCAGTGGCAATTTAGGATAGGTTTCTGAAAAACATCGCGCTGGTGCGCATTGTATGGGTGTGTAACATTACATTCACTAGTAGGAGTGAGAAAAACATCACGGGGTGGTGTGAATCATAGGGTCTGAATTAGGATAGGCAGTGAGTGGCAATGTAGGATGGAGAAAAGCAGCACGTGGTGGTCAGCATGGGGAGGTCAGGAAACATGCAGTGGCAATGTAGGATAGGTTTCTGAAAAACATCGCGGGGTGGTGTGCATTGTATGGGTGTGTAACATTACATTCACTAGTAGGAGTGACAAAAACATCACGGGGTGGTGTGAATCATAGGGTCTGAATTAGGATAGGCAGTGTGTGGCAATGTAGGATGGAGAAAGGCACCACGGGGTGGTCAGCATGGGGAGGTCAGGAAACATGCAGTGGCAATGTAGGATAGGTTTCTGAAAAACATCGCGGGGTCGTGCGCATTGTATGGGTGTGTAACATTACATTCACTAGTAGGAGTGAGAAAAACATCACGGGGTGGTGTGAATCATAGGGTGTGAATTAGGATAGGCAGTGAGTGGCAATGTAGGATAGTGAAAAGCACCACGGGGTGGTCAGCATGGAGAGGTCAGGAAACATGCAGTGGCAATGTAGGATAGGTTTCTGAAAAACATCGTGGGGTGGTGCGCATTGTATCGTGTGTAACATTACATTCACTAGTAGGAGTGAGAAAAACATCACGGGGTGGTGTGAATCATAGGGTCTGAATTACGAAAGGCAGTGAGTGGCAATGTAGGATGGAGAAAAGCACCAAGGGGTGGTCAGCATGGGGAGGTCAGGAAACATGCAGTGGCAATGTAGGATAGGTTTCTGAAAAACATCGCGGGGTGGTGCGCATTGTATGGGTGTGTAACATTACATTCACTAGTAGGAGTGAGAAAAACATCACGGGGTGGTGTGAATCATAGGGTCTGAATTAGAATAGACAGTGAGTGGCAATGTAGGATGGAGAAAAGCACCACGGGGTGGTCAGCATGGGGAGGTCAGGAAACATGCAGTGGCAATGTAGGATAGGTTTCTGAAAAACATCGCCGGGTGGTGCGCATTGTATGGGTGTGTAACATTACATTCACTAGTAGGAGTGAGAAAAACATCACGGGGTGGTGTGAATCATAGGGTCTGAATTAGGATAGGCAGTGAGTGGCAATGTAGGATGGAGAAAAGCAGCACGGGGGGGTCAGCATGGGGAGGTCAGGAAACATGCAGTGTCAATTTAGGATAGGTTTCTGAAAAACATCGCGGGGTGGTGCGCATTTTATGGGTGTGTAACATTACATTCACTAGTAGGAGTGAGAAAAACATCACGGGGTGGTGTGAATCATAGGGTCTGAATTAGGATAGGCAGTGAGTGGCAATGTAGGATGGAGAAAAGCACCACCGGGTCGTCAGCATGGGGAGGTCAGGAAACATGCAGTGGCAATGTAGGATAGGTTTCTGAAAAACATCGCGGGGTCGTGCGCATTGTATGGGTGTGTAACATTACATTCACTAGTAGGAGTGAGAAAAACATCACGGGGTGGTGTGAATCATAGGGTCTGAATTAGGATAGGCAGTGAGTGGCAATGTAGGATGGAGAAAAGCACCACGGGGTGGTCAGCATGGGGAGGTCAGGAAACATGCAGTGGCAATGTAGGATAGGTTTCTGAAAAACATCGCGGGGTGGTGCGCATTGTATGGGTGTGTAACATTACATTCACTAGTAGGAGTGAGAAAAACATCACGGGGTGGTGTGAATCATAGGGTCTGAATTAGGATAGGCAGTGTGTGGCAATGTAGGATGGAGAAAAGCACCACGGGGTGGTCAGCATGGGGAGGTCAGGAAACATGCAGTGGCAATGTAGGATAGGTTTCTGAAAAACATCGCGGGGTCGTGCGCATTCTATGGGTGTGTAACATTACATTCACTAGTAGGAGTGAGAAAAACATCACGGGGTGGTGTGAATCATAGGGTCTGAATTAGGATAGGCAGTGTGTGGCAATGTAGGATGGAGAAAAGCACCACGGGGTGGTCAGCATGGTGAGGTCAGGAAACATGCAGTGGCAATGTAGGATACGTTTCTGAAAAACGTCGCGGGGTCGTGCGCATTGTATGGGTGTGTAACATTACATTCACTAGTAGGAGTGAGAAAAACATCACGGGGTGGTGTGAATCATAGGGTGTGAATTAGGATAGGCAGTGAGTGGCAATGTAGGATAGTGAAAAGCACCACGGGGTGGTCAGCATGGAGAGGTCAGGAAACATGCAGTGGCAATGTAGGATAGGTTTCTGAAAAACATCGCGGGGTGGTGCACATTGTATGGGTGTGTAACATTACATTCACTAGTAGGAGTGAGAAAAACATCACGGGGTGGTGTGAATCATAGGGTCTGAATTACGAAAGGCAGTGAGTGGCAATGTAGGATGGAGAAAAGCACCACGGGGTGGTCAGCATGGGGAGGTCAGGAAACATGCAGTGGCAATGTAGGATAGGTTTCTGAAAAACATCGCGGGGTGGTGCGCATTGTATGGGTGTGTAACATTACATTCACTAGTAGGAGTGAGAAAAACATCACGGGGTGGTGTGAATCATAGGGTCTGAATTAGAATAGGCAGTGAGTGGCAATGTAGGATGGAGAAAAGCACCACGGGGTGGTCAGCATGGGGAGGTCAGGAAACATGCAGTGGCAATGTAGGATAGGTTTCTGAAAAACATCGCGGGGTGGTGCGCATTGTATGGGTGTGTAACATTACATTCACTAGTAGGAGTGAGAGAAACATCACGGGGTGGTGTGAATCATAGGGTGTGAATTAGGATAGGCAGTGATTGGCAATGTAGGATAGGGAAAAGCACCAAGGGGTGGTCAGCATGGAGAGGTCAGTAAACATGCAGTGGCAATGTAGGATAGGTTTCTGAAAAACATCGCGGGGTGGTGCGCATTGTATGGGTGTGTAACATTACATTCACTAGTAGGAGTGAGAAAAACATCACGGGGTGGTGTGAATCATAGGGTCTGAATTACGAAAGGCAGTGAGTGGCAATGTAGGACGGAGAAAAGCACCACGGGTGGTCAGCATGGGGAGGTCAGGAAACATGCAGTGGCAATGTAGGATAGGTTTCTGAAAAACATCGCGGGGTGGTGCGCATTGTATGTGTGTGTAACATTACATTCACTAGTAGGAGTGAGAAAAACATCACGGGGTGGTGTGAATCATAGGGTCTGAATTAGAATAGGCAGTGAGTGGCAATGTAGGATGGAGAAAAGCACCACGGGGTGGTCAGCATGGGGAGGTCAGGAAACATGCAGTGGCAATGTAGGATAGGTTTCTGAAAAACATCGCGGGGTGGTGTGCATTGTATGGGTGTGTAACATTACATTCACTAATAGGAGTGAGAAAAACATCACTGGGGGGTGTGAATCATAGGGTCTGAATTAGGATAGGCCGTGAGTGGCAATGTAGGATGGAGAAAAGCAGCACGGGGGGGTCAGCATGGGGAGGTCAGGAAACATGCAGTGGCAATGTAGGATAGGTTTCTGAAAAACATCGCGGGGTGGTGCGCATTTTATGGGTGTGTAACATTACATTCACTAGTAGGAGTGAGAAAAACATCACGGGGCGGTGTGAATCATAGGGTCTGAATTAGGATAGACATTGAGTGGCAATGCAGGATGGCGAAAAGCACCACGGGGTGGTCACTATACGGAGGTCAGGAAACATGCAGTGGCAATGTAGGATAGGTTTCTGAAAAACATCGCCGTGTGGTGCGCATTGTAAGGGTGTGTAACATTACATTTACTAGTAGGAGTGAGAAAAACATCACGGGGTGGTGTGAATCATAGGGTGTGAATTAGGATAGGCAGTGAGTGGCAATGTAGGATGGAGAAAAGCACCACGGGGTGCTCAGCATGGGGAGGTCAGGAAACATGCAGTGGCAATGTAGGATAGGTTTCTGAAAAACATCGCGGGGTGGTGCGCATTGTATGGGTGTGTAACATTACATTCACTAGTAGGAGTGAGAAAAACATCACGGGGTGGTGTGAATCATAGGGTCTGAATTAGGATAGGCAGTGAGTGGCAATGTAGGATGGAGAAAAGCACCACGGGGTGGTCAGCATGGGGAGGTCCGGAAACATGCAGTGGCAATTTAGGATAGGTTTCTGAAAAACATCGCGCTGGTGCGCATTGTATGGGTGTGTAACATTACATTCACTAGTAGGAGTGAGAAAAACATCACGGGGTGGTGTGAATCATAGGGTCTGAATTAGGATAGGCAGTGAGTGGCAATGTAGGATGGGGAAAAGCAGGACGTGGTGGTCACCATGGGGAGGTCAGGAAACATGCAGTGGCAATGTAGGATAGGTTTCTGAAAAACATCGCGGGGTGGTGCGCATTGTATGGGTGTGTAACATTACATTCACTAGTAGGAGTGACAAAAACATCACGGGGTGGTGTGAATCATAGGGTCTGAATTAGGATAGGCAGTGTGTGGCAATGTAGGATGGTGAAAAGCACCACGGGGTGGTCAGCATGGGGAGGTCAGGAAACATGCAGTGGCAATGTAGGATAGGTTTCTGAAAAACATCGCGGGGTCGTGGGCATTGTATGGGTGTGTAACATTACATTCACTAGTAGGAGTGAGAAAAACATCACGGGGTGGTGTGAATCATAGGGTGTGAATTAGGATAGGCAGTGAGTGGCAATGTAGGATAGTGAAAAGCACCACGGGGTGGTCAGCATGGAGAGGTCAGGAAACATGCAGTGGCAATGTAGGATAGGTTTCTGAAAAACATCGCGGGGTGGTGCGCATTGTATGGGTGTGTAACATTACATTCACTAGTAGGAGTGAGAAAAACATCACGGGGTGGTGTGAATCATAGGGTCTGAATTACGAAAGGCAGTGAGTGGCAATGTAGGATGGAGAAAAGCACCACGGGGTGGTCAGCATGGGGAGGTCAGGAAACATGCAGTGGCAATGTAGGATAGGTTTCTGAAAAACATCGCGGGGTGGTGTGCATTGTATGGGTGTGTAACATTACATTCACTAATAGGAGTGAGAAAAACATCACGGGGTGGTGTGAATCATAGGGTCTGAATTAGGATAGGCAGTGAGTGGCAATGTAGGACGGAGAAAAGCAGCACAGGGGGGTCAGCATGGGGAGGTCAGGAAACATGCAGTGGCAATGTAGGATATGTTTCTGAAAAACATCGCGGGGTGGTGCGAATTTTATGGGTGTGTAACATTACATTCACTAGTAGGAGTGAGAAAAACATCACGGGGTGGTGTGAATCATAGGGTCTGAATTAGGATAGGCAGTGAGTGGCAATGTAGGATGGAGAAAAGCACCACGGAGTGGTCAGCATGGGGAGGTCAGGAAACAAGCAGTGGCAATGTAGGATAGGTTTCTGAAAAACATCGCGAGGTGGTGCGCATTTTATGGGTGTGTAACATTGCATTCACTAGTAGGAGTGAGAAAAACATCACGGGGTGGTTTGAATCAAAGGGACTGAATTTGGATAGGCAGTGAGTTGCAATGTAGGATGGAGAAAAGCACCACGGGGTGGTCAGCATGGGGAGGTCAGGAAAAATGCAGTAGCAATTTAGGATAGGTTTCTGAAAAACATCGTGGGGTGGTGCGCATTGTATGGGTGTGTAGCATTACATTCACTAGTAGGAGTGAGAAAAACATCACGGGGTGGTGTGAATCATAGGGTCTGAATTAGGATAGACATTGAGTGGCAATGTAGGATGGAGAAAAGCACCATGGGGTGGTCACTATACGGAGGTCAGGAAACATGCAGTGGCAATGTAGGATAGGTTTCTGAAAAACATAGCGGGGTGGTGCGCATTGTAAGGGTGTGTAACATTACATTCACTAGTAGGAGTGAGAAAAACATCACGGGGTGGTGTGAATCATAGGGTGTGAATTAGGATAGGCAGTGAGTGGCAATGTAGGATGGAGAAAAGCACCACGGGGTGGTCAGCATGGGGAGGTCAGGAAACATGCAGTGGCAATGTAGGATAGGTTTCTGAAAAACATCGCGGGGTGGTGCGCATTGTATGGGTGTTTAACATTACATTCACTAGTAGGAGTGAGAAAAACATCACGGGGTGGTGTGAATCATAGGGTCTGAATTAGGATAGACATTGAGTGGCAATGTAGGATGGAGAAAAGCACCATGGGGTGGTCACTATACGGAGGTCAGGAAACATGCAGTGGCAATGTAGGATAGGTTTCTGAAAAACATAGCGGGGTGGTGCGCATTGTAAGGGTGTGTAACATTACATTCACTAGTAGGAGTGAGAAAAACATCACGGGGTGGTGTGAATCATAGGGTGTGAATTAGGATAGGCAGTGAGTGGCAATGTAGGATGGAGAAAAACACCACGTGGTGGTCAGCATGGAGAGGCCAGGAAACATGCAGTGGCAATGTAGGATAGGTTTCTGAAAAACATCGCGGGGTCGTGCGCATTGTATGGGTGTGTAACATTACATTCACTAGTAGGAGTGAGAAAAACATCACGGGGTGGTGTGAATCATAGGGTCTGAATTACGAAAGGCAGTGAGTGGCAATGTAGGATGGAGAAAAGCACCACGGGGTGGTCAGCATGGGGAGGTCAGGAAACATGCAGTGGCAATGTAGGATAGGTTTCTGAAAAACATCGCGGGGTGGTGCGCATTGTATGGGTGTGTAACATTACATTCACAAGTAGGAGTGAGTAAAACATCACGGGGTGGTGTGAATCATAGGGTCTGAATTAGAATAGGCAGTGAGTGGCAATGTAGGATGGAGAAAAGCACCACGGGGTGGTCAGCATGGGGAGGTCAGGAAACATGCAGTGGCAATGTAGGATAGGTTTCTGAAAAACATCGCGGGGTGGTGTGCATTGTATGTGTGTGTAACATTACATTCACTAATAGGAGTGAGAAAAACATCACGGGGTGGTGTGAATCATAGGGTGTGAATTAGGATAGGCAGTGAGTGGCAATGTAGGATGGAGAAAAGCAGCACGGGGGGGGTCAGCATGGGGAGGTCAGGAAACATGCAGTGACAATGTAGGATAGGTTTCTGAAAAACATCGCGGGGTGGTGCGCATTTTATGGGTGTGTAACATTACATTCACTAGTAGGAGTGAGAAAAACATCACGGGGTGGTGTGAATCATAGGGTCTGAATTAGGATAGGCAGTGAGTGGCAATGTAGGATGGAGAAAAGCACCACGGGGTGGTCAGCATGGGGAGGTCAGGAAACATGCAGTGGCAATGTAGGATAGGTTTCTGAAAAACATCGCGGGGTCGTGCGCATTGTATGGGTGTGTAACATTACATTCACTAGTAGGAGTGAGAAAAACATCACGGGGTGGTGTGAATCATAGGGTCTGAATTAGGATAGGCAGTGAGTGGCAATGTAGGATGGAGAAAAGCACCACGGGGTGGTCAGCATGGGGAGGTCAGGAAACATGCAGTGGCAATGTAGGATAGGTTTCTGAAAAACATCGCGGGGTGGTGCGCATTGTATGGGTGTGTAACATTACATTCACTAGTAGGAGTGAGAAAAACATCACGGGGTGGTGTGAATCATAGGGTCTGAATTACGAAAGGCAGTGAGTGGCATTGTAGGATGGAGAAAAGCACCACGGGGTGGTCAGCATGGGGAGGTCAGGAAACATGCAGTGGCAATGTAGGATAGGTTTCTGAAAAACATCGCGGGGTGGTGTGCATTGTATGGGTGTGTAACATTACATTCACTAATAGGAGTGAGAAAAACATCACGGGGTGCTGTGAATCATAGGGTCTGAATTAGGATAGGCAGTGAGTGGCAATGTAGGATGGAGAAAAGCACCACGGGGTGGTCAGCATGGGGAGGTCAGGAAACATGCAGTGGCAATGTAGGATAGGTTTCTGAAAAACATCGCGGGGTGGTGCGCATTGTATGGGTGTGTAGCATTACATTCACTAGTAGGAGTGAGAAAAACATCACGGGGTGGTGTGAATCATAGGGTCTGAATTAGGATAGACATTGAGTGGCAATGTAGGATGGAGAAAAGCACCACGGGGTGGTCACTATACGGAGGTCAGGAAACATGCAGTGGCAATGTAGGATAGGTTTCTGAAAAACATCGCGGGGTGGTGCGCATTTTATGGGTGTGTAACATTACATTCACTAGTAGGAGTGAGAAAAACATCACGGGGTGGTGTGAATCATAGGGTGTGAATTAGGATAGGCAGTGAGTGGCAATGTAGGATGGAGAAAAGCACCACGGGGTGGTCAGCATGGGGAGGTCAGGAAACATGCAGTGACAATGTAGGATAGGTTTCTGAAAAACATCGCGGGGTGGTGCGCATTGTATGGGTGTGTAACATTACATTCACTAGTAGGAGTGAGAAAAACATCACGGGGTGGTGTGAATCATAGGGTCTGAATTAGGATAGGCAGTGAGTGGCAATGTAGGATGGAGAAAAGCACCACGGGGTGGTCAGCATGGGGAGGTCCGGAAACATGCAGTGGCAATGTAGGATAGGTTTCTGAAAAACATCGCGCTGGTGCGCATTGTATGGGTGTGTAACATTACATTCACTAGTACGAGTGAGAAAAACATCACGGGGTGGTGTGAATCATAGGGTCTGAATTAGGATAGGCAGTGAGTGGCAATGTAGGATGGAGAAAAGCAGCACGGGGTGGTCAGCATGGGGAGGTCAGGAAACATGCAGTGGCAATGTAGGATAGGTTTCTGAAAAACATCGCGGGGTGGTGCGCATTGTATGGGTGTGTAACATTACATTCACTAGTAGGAGTGAGAAAAACATCACGGGGTGGTGTGAATCATAGGGTCTGAAATAGGATAGGCAGTGAGTGGCAATGTAGGATGGAGAAAAGCACCACGGGGTGGTCAGCATGGGGAGGTCCGGAAACATGCAGTGGCAATGTAGGATAGGTTTCTGAAAAACATCGCGCTGGTGCGCATTGTATGGGTGTGTAACATTACATTCACTAGTACGAGTGAGAAAAACATCACGGGGTGGTGTGAATCATAGGGTCTGAATTAGGATAGGCAGTGAGTGGCAATGTAGGATGGAGAAAAGCAGCACGGGGTGGTCAGCATGGGGAGGTCAGGAAACATGCAGTGGCAATGTAGGATAGGTTTCTGAAAAACATAGCGGGGTCGTGCGCATTGTATGGGTGTGTAACATTACATTCACTAGTAGGAGTGAGAAAAACATCACGGGGTGGTGTGAATCATAGGGTGTGAATTAGGATAGGCAGTGAGTGGCAATGTAGGATAGGGAAAAGCACCACGGGGTGGTCAGCATGGGGAGGTCCGGAAACATGCAGTGGCAATGTAGGATAGGTTTCTGAAAAACATCGCGCTGGTGCCCATTGTATGGGTGTGTAACATTACATTCACTAGTACGAGTGAGAAAAACATCACGGGGTGGTGTGAATCATAGGGTCTGAATTAGGATAGGCAGTGAGTGGCAATGTAGGATGGAGAAAAGCAGCACGGGGTGGTCAGCATGGGGAGGTCAGGAAACATGCAGTGGCAATGTAGGATAGGTTTCTGAAAAACATCGCGGGGTCGTGCGCATTGTATGGGTGTGTAACATTACATTCACTAGTAGGAGTGAGAAAAACATCACGGGGTGGTGTGAATCATAGGGTGTGAATTAGGATAGGCAGTGAGTGGCAATGTAGGATAGGGAAAAGCACCACGGGGTGGTCAGCATGGAGAGGCCAGGAAACATGCAGTGGCAATGTAGGATAGGCTTCTGAAAAACATCGCGGGGTGGTGCGCATTTTATGGGTGTGTAACATTACATTCACTAGTAGGAGTGAGAAAAACATCACGGGGTGGTGTGAATCATAGGGTCTGAATTACGAAAGGCAGTGAGTGGCAATGTAGGATGGAGAAAAGCATCACGGGGTGGTCAGCATGGGGAGGTCAGGAAACATGCAGTGGCAATGTAGGATAGGTTTCTGAAAAACATCGCGGGGTGGTGCGCATTGTATGGGTGTGTAACATTACATTCACTAGTAGGAGTGAGAAAAACATCACGGGGTGGTGTGAATCATAGGGTCTGAATTAGAATAGGCAGTGAGTGGCAATGTAGGATGGAGAAAAGCACCACGGGGTGGTCAGCATGGGGAGGTCAGGAAACATGCAGTGGCAATGTAGGATAGGTTTCTGAAAAACATCGCGGGGTGGTGTGCATTGTATGGGTGTGTAACATTACATTCACTAATAGGAGTGAGAAAAACATCACGGGGTGGTGTGAATCATAGGGTCTGAATTAGGATAGGCAGTGAGTGGCAATGTAGGATGTAGAAAAGCAGCACGGGGGGGTCAGCATGGGGAGTTCAGGAAACATGCAGTGACAATGTAGGATAGGTTTCTGAAAAACATCGCAGGGTGGTGCGCATTTTATGGGTGTGTAACATTACATTCACTAGTAGGAGTGAGAAAAACATCACGGGGTGGTGTGAATCATAGGGTCTGAATTAGGATAGGCAGTGAGTGGCAATGTAGGATGGAGAAAAGCACCACGGGGTGGTCAGCATGGGGAGGTCAGGAAACATGCAGTGGCAATGTAGGATAGGTTTCTGAAAAACATCGCGGGGTGGTGCGCATTGTATGGGTGTGTAGCATTACATTCACTAGTAGGAGTGAGAAAAACATCACGGGGTGGTGTGAATCATAGTGTCTGAATTAGGATAGACATTGAGTGGCAATGTAGGATGGAGAAAAGCACCACGGGGTGGTCACTATACGGAGGTCAGGAAACATGCAGTGGCAATGTAGGATAGGTTTCTGAAAAACATCGCGGGGTGGTGTGCATTGTATGGGTGTGTAACATTACATTCACTAATAGGAGTGAGAAAAACATCATGGGGTGGTGTGAATCATAGGGTCTGAATTAGGATAGGCAGTGAGTGGCAATGTAGGATGGAGAAAAGCAGCACGGGGGGGTCAGCATGGGGAGTTCAGGAAACATGCAGTGACAATGTAGGATAGGTTTCTGAAAAACATCGCGGGGTGGTGCGCATTTTATGGGTGTGTAACATTACATTCACTAGTAGGAGTGAGAAAAACATCACGGGGTGGTGTGAATCATAGGGTCTGAATTAGGATAGGCAGTGAGTGGCAATGTAGGATGGAGAAAAGCACCACGGGGTGGTCAGCATGGGGAGGTCAGGAAACATGCAGTGGCAATGTAGGATAGGTTTCTGAAAAACATCACGGGGTGGTGCGCATTGTATGGGTGTGTAGCATTACATTCACTAGTAGGAGTGAGAAAAACATCACGGGGTGGTGTGAATCATAGGGTCTGAATTAGGATAGACATTGAGTGGCAATGTAGGATGGAGAAAAGCACCACGGGGTGGTCACTATACGGAGGTCAGGAAACATGCAGTGGCAATGTAGGATAGGTTTCTGAAAAACATCGCGGGGTGGTGCGCATTGTATGGGTGTGTAACATTACATTCACTAGTAGGAGTGAGAAAAACATCACGGGGTGGTGTGAATCATAGGGTCTGAATTAGGATAGGCAGTGAGTGGCAATGTAGGATGGAGAAAAGCACCACGGGGTGGTCAGCATGGGGAGGTCCGGAAACATGCAGTGGCAATGTAGGATAGGTTTCTGAAAAACATCGCGGGGTGGTGTGCATTGTATGGGTGTGTAACATTACATTCACTAATAGGAGTGAGAAAAACATCACGGGGTGGTGTGAATCAAAGGGTCTGAATTAGGATAGGCAGTGAATGGCAATGTAGGATGGAGAAAAGCAGCACGGGGTGGTCAGCATGGGGAGGTCAGGAAACATGCAGTGGCAATGTAGGATAGGTTTCTGAAAAACATCGCGCTGGTGCGCATTGTATGGGTGTGTAACATTACATTCACTAGTACGAGTGAGAAAAACATCACGGGGTGGTGTGAATCATAGGGTCTGAATTAGGATAGGCAGTGAGTGGCAATGTAGGATGGAGAAAAGCAGCACGGGGTGGTCAGCATGGGGAGGTCAGGAAACATGCAGTGGCAATGTAGGATAGGTTTCTGAAAAACATCGCGGGGTCGTGCGCGTTGTATGGGTGTGTAACATTACATTCACTAGTAGGAGTGAGAAAAACATCACGGGGTGGTGTGAATCATAGGGTGTGAATTAGGATAGGCAGTGAGTGGCAATGTAGGATAGGGAAAAGCACCACGGGGTGGTCAGCAAGGAGAGGCCAGGAAACATGCAGTGGCAATGTAGGATAGGCTTCTGAAAAACATCGCGGGGTGGTGCGCATTTTATGGGTGTGTAACATTACATTCACTAGTAGGAGTGAGAAAAACATCACGGGGTGGTGTGAATCATAGGGTCTGAATTAGAATAGGCAGTGAGTGGCAATGTAGGATGGAGAAAAGCACCACGGGGTGGTCACCATGGGGAGGTCAGGAAACATGCAGTGGCAATGTAGGATAGGTTTCTGAAAAACATCGCGGGGTGGTGTGCATTGTATGGGTGTGTAACATTACATTCACTAATAGGAGTGAGAAAAACATCACGGGGTTGTGTGAATCATAGGGTCTGAATTAGGATAGGCAGTGAGTGGCAATGTAGGATGGAGAAAAGCAGCACGGGGGGGTCAGCATGGGGAGATCAGGAAACATGCAGTGACAATGTAGGATAGGTTTCTGAAAAACATCGCGGGGTGGTGCGCATTTTATGGGTGTGTAACATTACATTCACTAGTAGGAGTGAGAAAAACATCACGGGGTGGTGTGAATCATAGGGTCTGAATTAGGATAGGCAGTGAGTGGCAATGTAGGATGGAGAAAAGCACCACAGGGTGGTCAGCATGGGGAGGTCAGGAAACATGCAGTGGCAATGTAGGATAGGTTTCTGAAAAACATCGCGGGGTCGTGCGCTTTGTATGGGTGTGTAACATTACATTCACTAGTAGGAGTGAGAAAAACATCACGGGGTGGTGTGAATCATAGGGTTTGAATTAGGATAGGCAGTGAGTGGCAATGCAGGATGGAGAAAAGCACCACGGGGTGGTCAGCATGGGGAGGTCAGGAAACATGCAGTGGCAATGTAGGATAGGTTTCTGAAAAACATCGCGGGTTGGTGCGCATTGTATGGGTGTGTAACATTACATTCACTAGTAGGAGTGAGAAAAACATCACGGGGTGGTGTGAATGATAGGGTCTGAATTAGAATAGGCAGTGAGTGGCAATGTAGGATGGAGAAAAGCACCACGGGGTGGTCAGCATGGGGAGGTCAGGAAACATGCAGTGGCAATGTAGGATAGGTTTCTGAAAAACATCGCGGGGTGGTGCGCATTGTATGGGTGTGTAACATTACGTTCACTAGTAGGAGTGAGAAAAACATCACGGGGTGGTGTGAATCATAGGGTGTGAGTTAGGATAGGCAGTGAGTGGCAATGTAGGATAGGGAAAAGCACCACGGGGTGGTCAGCATGGAGAGGCCAGGAAACATGCAGTGGCAATGTAGGATAGGCTTCTGAAAAACATCGCGGGGTGGTGCGCATTTTATGGGTGTGTAACATTACATTCACTAGTAGGAGTGAGAAAAACATCACGGGGTGGTGTGAATCATAGGGTCTGAATTACGAAAGGCAGTGAGTGGCAATGTAGGATGGAGAAAAGCATCACGGGGTGGTCAGCATGGGGAGGTCAGGAAACATGCAGTGGCAATGTAGGATAGGTTTCTGAAAAACATCGCGGGGTGGTGCGCATTGTATGGGTGTGTAACATTACATTCACTAGTAGGAGTGAGAAAAACATCACGGGGTTGGTGTGAATCATAGGGTCTGAATTAGAATAGGCAGTGAGTGGCAATGTAGGATGGAGAAAAGCAAAACGGGGTGGTCAGCATGGGGAGGTCAGGAAACATGCAGTGGCAATGTAGGATAGGTTTCTGAAAAACATCGCGGGGTGGTGTGCATTGTATGGGTGTGTAACATTACATTCACTAATAGGAGTGAGAAAAACATCACGGGGTTGTGTGAATCATAGGGTCTGAATTAGGATAGGCAGTGAGTGGCAATGTAGGATGGAGAAAAGCAGCACGGGGGGGTCAGCATGGGGAGTTCAGGAAACATGCAGTGACAATGTAGGATAGGTTTCTGAAAAACATCGCGGGGTGGTGCGCATTTTATGGGTGTGTAACATTACATTCACTAGTAGGAGTGAGAAAAACATCACGGGGTGGTGTGAATCATAGGGTCTGAATTAGGATAGGCAGTGAGTGGCAATGTAGGATGGAGAAAAGCACCACGGGGTGGTCAGCATGGGGAGGTCAGGAAACATGCAGTGGCAATGTAGGATAGGTTTCTGAAAAACATCGCGGGGTGGTGAGCATTGTATGGGTGTGTAGCATTACATTCACTAGTAGGAGTGAGAAAAACATCACGGGGTGGTGTGAATCATAGGGTCTGAATTAGGATAGACATTGAGTGGCAAGGTAGGATGGAGAAAAGCACCACGGGGTGGTCACTATACGGAGGTCAGGAAACATGCAGTGGCAATGTAGGATAGGTTTCTGAAAAACATCGCGGGGTGGTGTGCATTGTATGGGTGTGTAACATTACATTCACTAATAGGAGTGAGAAAAACATCACGGGGTGGTGTGAATCATAGGGTCTGAATTAGGATAGGCAGTGAGTGGCAATGTAGGATGGAGAAAAGGAGCACGGGGGGGTCAGCATGGGGAGTTCAGGAAACATGCAGTGACAATGTAGGATAGGTTTCTGAAAAACATCGCGGGGTGGTGCGCATTTTATGGGTGTGTAACATTACATTCACTAGTAGGAGTGAGAAAAACATCACGGGGTGGTGTGAATCATAGGGTCTGAATTAGGATAGGCAGTGAGTGGCAATGTAGGATGGAGAAAAGCACCACGGGGTGGTCAGCATGGGGAGGTCAGGAAACATGCAGTGGCAATGTAGGATAGGTTTCTGAAAAACATCGCGGGGTGGTGCGCATTGTATGGGTGTGTAGCATTACATTCACTAGTAGGAGTGAGAAAAACATCACGGGGTGGTGTGAATCATAGGGTCTGAATTAGGATAGACATTGAGTGGCAATGTAGGATGGAGAAAAGCACCACGGGGTGGTCACTATACGGAGGTCAGGAAACATGCAGTGGCAATGTAGGATAGGTTTCTGAAAAACATTGCGGGGTGGTGCGCATTGTATTGGTGTGTAACATTACATTCACTAGTAGGAGTGAGAAAAACATCACGGGGTGGTGTGAATCATAGGGTGTGAATTAGGATAGGCAGTGAGTGGCAATGTAGGATGGAGAAAAGCACCACGGGGTGGTCAGCATGGGGAGGTCAGGAAACATGCAGTGGCAATGTAGGATAGGTTTCTGAAAAACATCGCGGGGTGGTGCGCATTGTATGGGTTTGTAACATTACATTCACTAGTAGGAGTCAGAAAAACATCACGGGGTGGTGTGAATCATAGGGTCTGAATTAGGATAGGCAGTGAGTGGCAATGTAGGATGGAGAAAAGCACCACGGGGTGGTCAGCATGGGGAGGTCCGGAAACATGCAGTGGCAATGTAGGATAGGTTTCTGAAAAACATCGCGGGGTGGTGGGCATTGTATGGGTGTGTAACATTACATTCACTAATAGGAGTGAGAAAAACATCACGGGGTGGTGTGAATCATAGGGTCTGAATTAGAATAGGCAGTGAGTGGCAATGTAGGATGGAGAAAAGCAGCACGGGGTGGTCAGCATGGGGAGGTCAGGAAACATGCAGTGGCAATGTCGGATAGGTTTCTGAAAAACATCGCGGGGTGGTGCGCATTGTATGGGTGTGTAACATTACATTCACTAGTAGGAGTGAGAAAAACATCACGGGGTGGTGTGAATCATAGGGTCTGAATTAGGATAGGCAGTGAGTGGCAATGTAGGATGGAGAAAAGCACCACGGGGTGGTCAGCATGGGGAGGTCCGGAAACATGCAGTGGCAATGTAGGATAGGTTTCTGAAAAACATCGCGCTGGTGCGCATTGTATGGGTGTGTAACATTACATTCACTAGTACGAGTGAGAAAAACATCACGGGGTGGTGTGAATCATAGGGTCTGAATTAGGATAGGCAGTGAGTGGCAATGTAGGATGGAGAAAAGCAGCACGGGGTGGTCAGCATGGGGAGGTCAGGAAACATGCAGTGGCAATGTAGGATAGGTTTCTGAAAAACATCGCGGGGTCGTGCGCATTGTATGGGTGTGTAACATTACATTCACTAGTAGGAGTGAGAAAAACATCACGGGGTGGTGTGAATCATAGGGTGTGAATTAGGATAGGCAGTGAGTGGCAATGTAGGATAGGGAAAAGCACCACGGGGTGGTCAGCATGGAGAGGCCAGGAAACATGCAGTGGCAATGTAGGATAGGCTTCTGAAAATCATCGCGGGGTGGTGCGCATTTTATGGGTGTGTAACATTACATTCACTAGTAGGAGTGAGAAAAACATCACGGGGTGGTGTGAATCATAGGGTCTGAATTAGAATAGGCAGTGAGTGGCAATGTAGGATGGAGAAAAGCACCACGGGGTGGTCAGCATGGGGAGGTCAGGAAACATGCAGTGGCAATGTAGGATAGGTTTCTGAAAAACATCGCGGGGTGGTGCGCATTGTATGGGTGTGTAACATTACATTCACTAGTAGGAGTGAGAAAAACATCACGGGGTGGTGTGAATCATAGGGTGTGAATTAGGATAGGCAGTGAGTGGCAATGTAGGATAGGGAAAGCACCACGGGGTGGTCAGCATGGAGAGCCCAGGAAACATGCAGTGGCAATGTAGGATAGGTTTCTGAAAAACATCGCAGGGTGGTGCGCATTGTATGGGTGTGTAACATTACATTCACTAGTAGGAGTGACAAAAACATCACGGGGTGGTGTGAATCATAGGGTCTGAATTACGAAAGGCAGTGAGTGGCAATGTAGGATGGAGAAAAGCACCACGGGGTGGTCAGCATGGGGAGGTCAGGAAACATGCAGTGGCAATGTAGGATAGGTTTCTGAAAAACATCGCGGGGTGGTGCGCATTGTATGGGTGTGTAACATTACATTCACTAGTAGGAGTGAGAAAAACATCACGGGGTGGTGTGAATGATAGGGTCTGAATTAGAATAGGCAGTGAGTGGCAATGTAGGATGGAGAAAAGCACCACGGGGTGGTCAGCATGGGGAGGTCAGGAAACATGCAGTGGCAATGTAGGATAGGTTTCTGAAAAACATCGCGGGGTGGTGTGCATTGTATGTGTGTGTAACATTACATTCACTAATAGGAGTGAGAAAAACATCACGGGGTGGTGTGAATCATAGGGTCTGAATTAGGATAGGCAGTGAGTGGCAATGTAGGATGGAGAAAAGCAGCACGGGGGGGTCAGCATGGGGAGGTCAGGAAACATGCAGTGACAATGTAGGATAGGTTTCTGAAAAACATCGCGGGGTGGTTCGCATTTTATGGGTGTGTAACATTACATTCACTAGTAGGAGTGAGAAAAACATCACGGGGTGGTGTGAATCATAGGGTCTGAATTAGGATAGGCAGTGAGTGGCAATGTAGGATGGATAAAAGCACCACGGGGTGGTCAGCATGGGGAGGTCAGGAAACATGCAGTGGCAATGTAGGATACTTTTCTGAAAAACATCGCGTGGTCCTGCGCATTGTATGGGTGTGTAACATTACATTCACTAGTAGGAGTGAGAAAAACATCACGGGGTGGTGTGAATCATAGGGTCTGAATTAGGATAGGCAGTGAGTGGCAATGTAGGATGGAGAAAAGCAGCACGGGGTGGTCAGCATGGGGAGGTCAGGAAACATGCAGTGGCAATGTAGGATAGGTTTCTGAAAAACATCGCGGGGTGGTGCGCATTGTATGGGTGTGTAACATTACATTCACTAGTAGGAGTGAGACAAACATCACGGGGTGGTGTGAATCATAGGGTCTGAATTAGGATAGGCAGTGAGTGGCAATGTAGGATGGAGAAAAGCACCACGGGGTGGTCAGCATGGGAGGTCAGGAAACATGCAGTGGCAATGTAGGATAGGTTCCTGAAAAACATCGCGGGGTCGTGCGCATTGTATGGGTGTGTAACATTACATTCACTAGTAGGAGTGAGAAAAACATCACAGGGTGGTGTGAATCATAGGGTCTGAATTAGGATAGGCAGTGAGTGGCAATGTAGGATGGAGAAAAGCAGCACGGGGGGGTCAGCATGGGGAGGTCAGGAAACATGCAGTGACAATGTAGGATAGGTTTCTGAAAAACATCGCGGGGTGGTGCGCATTTTATGGGTGTGTAACATTACATTCACTAGTAGGAGTGAGAAAAACATCACGGGGTGGTGTGAATCATAGGGTCTGAATTAGGATAGGCAGTGAGTGGCAATGTAGGATGGATAAAAGCACCACGGGGTGGTCAGCATGGGGAGGTCAGGAAACATGCAGTGGCAATGTAGGATACTTTTCTGAAAAACATCGCGTGGTCCTGCGCATTGTATGGGTGTGTAACATTACATTCACTAGTAGGAGTGAGAAAAACATCACGGGGTGGTGTGAATCATAGGGTCTGAATTAGGATAGGCAGTGAGTGGCAATGTAGGATGGAGAAAAGCAGCACGGGGTGGTCAGCATGGGGAGGTCAGGAAACATGCAGTGGCAATGTAGGATAGGTTTCTGAAAAACATCGCGGGGTGGTGCGCATTGTATGGGTGTGTAACATTACATTCACTAGTAGGAGTGAGACAAACATCAGGGGTGGTGTGAATCATAGGGTCTGAATTAGGATAGGCAGTGAGTGGCAATGTAGGATGGAGAAAAGCACCACGGGGTGGTCAGCATGGGAGGTCAGGAAACATGCAGTGGCAATGTAGGATAGGTTCCTGAAAAACATCGCGGGGTCGTGCGCATTGTATGGGTGTGTAACATTACATTCACTAGTAGGAGTGAGAAAAACATCACAGGGTGGTGTGAATCATAGGGTCTGAATTAGGATAGGCAGTGAGTGGCAATGTAGGATGGAGAAAAGCACCACGGGGTGGTCAGCATGGGGAGTCAGGAAACATGCAGTGGCAATGTAGGATAGGTTTCTGAAAAACATCGCGGGGTGGTGCGCATTGTATGGGTGTGTAACATTACATTCACTAGTAGGAGTGAGAAAAACATCACGGGGTGGTGTGAATCATAGGGTCTGAATTAGAATAGGCAGTGAGTGGCAATGTAGGATGGAGAAAAGCACCACGGGGTGGTCAGCATGGGGAGGTCAGGAAACATGCAGTGGCAATGTAGGATAGGTTTCTGAAAAACATCGCGGGGTGGTGTGCATTGTATGGGTGTGTAACATTACATTCACTAATAGGAGTGAGAAAAACATCACGGGGTGGTGTGAATCATAGGGTCTGAATTAGGATAGGCAGTGAGTGGCAATGTAGGATGTAGAAAAGCAGCACGGGGGGGTCAGCATGGGGAGTTCAGGAAACATGCAGTGACAATGTAGGATAGGTTTCTGAAAAACATCGCAGGGTGGTGCGCATTTTATGGGTGTGTAACATTACATTCACTAGTAGGAGTGAGAAAAACATCACGGGGTGGTGTGAATCATAGGGTCTGAATTAGGATAGGCAGTGAGTGGCAATGTAGGATGGAGAAAAGCACCACGGGGTGGTCAGCATGGGGAGGTCAGGAAACATGCAGTGGCAATGTAGGATAGGTTTCTGAAAAACATCGCGGGGTGGTGCGCATTGTATGGGTGTGTAGCATTACATTCACTAGTAGGAGTGAGAAAAACATCACGGGGTGGTGTGAATCATAGTGTCTGAATTAGGATAGACATTGAGTGGCAATGTAGGATGGAGAAAAGCACCACGGGGTGGTCACTATACGGAGGTCAGGAAACATGCAGTGGCAATGTAGGATAGGTTTCTGAAAAACATCGCGGGGTGGTGTGCATTGTATGGGTGTGTAACATTACATTCACTAATAGGAGTGAGAAAAACATCATGGGGTGGTGTGAATCATAGGGTCTGAATTAGGATAGGCAGTGAGTGGCAATGTAGGATGGAGAAAAGCAGCACGGGGGGGTCAGCATGGGGAGTTCAGGAAACATGCAGTGACAATGTAGGATAGGTTTCTGAAAAACATCGCGGGGTGGTGCGCATTTTATGGGTGTGTAACATTACATTCACTAGTAGGAGTGAGAAAAACATCACGGGGTGGTGTGAATCATAGGGTCTGAATTAGGATAGGCAGTGAGTGGCAATGTAGGATGGAGAAAAGCACCACGGGGTGGTCAGCATGGGGAGGTCAGGAAACATGCAGTGGCAATGTAGGATAGGTTTCTGAAAAACATCACGGGGTGGTGCGCATTGTATGGGTGTGTAGCATTACATTCACTAGTAGGAGTGAGAAAAACATCACGGGGTGGTGTGAATCATAGGGTCTGAATTAGGATAGACATTGAGTGGCAATGTAGGATGGAGAAAAGCACCACGGGGTGGTCACTATACGGAGGTCAGGAAACATGCAGTGGCAATGTAGGATAGGTTTCTGAAAAACATCGCGGGGTGGTGCGCATTGTATGGGTGTGTAACATTACATTCACTAGTAGGAGTGAGAAAAACATCACGGGGTGGTGTGAATCATAGGGTCTGAATTAGGATAGGCAGTGAGTGGCAATGTAGGATGGAGAAAAGCACCACGGGGTGGTCAGCATGGGGAGGTCCGGAAACATGCAGTGGCAATGTAGGATAGGTTTCTGAAAAACATCGCGGGGTGGTGTGCATTGTATGGGTGTGTAACATTACATTCACTAATAGGAGTGAGAAAAACATCACGGGGTGGTGTGAATCAAAGGGTCTGAATTAGGATAGGCAGTGAATGGCAATGTAGGATGGAGAAAAGCAGCACGGGGTGGTCAGCATGGGGAGGTCAGGAAACATGCAGT
Source organism: Cavia porcellus (assembly GCF_034190915.1). Lineage (NCBI taxonomy): Eukaryota > Metazoa > Chordata > Mammalia > Rodentia > Caviidae > Cavia > Cavia porcellus. The sequence continues at coordinate 11,295,008 of NW_026947515.1, forward strand.
GGCAATGTAGGATAGGTTTCTGAAAAACATCGCGCTGGTGCGCATTGTATGGGTGTGTAACATTACATTCACTAGTACGAGTGAGAAAAACATCACGGGGTGGTGTGAATCATAGGGTCTGAATTAGGATAGGCAGTGAGTGGCAATGTAGGATGGAGAAAAGCAGCACGGGGTGGTCAGCATGGGGAGGTCAGGAAACATGCAGTGGCAATGTAGGATAGGTTTCTGAAAAACATCGCGGGGTCGTGCGCGTTGTATGGGTGTGTAACATTACATTCACTAGTAGGAGTGAGAAAAACATCACGGGGTGGTGTGAATCATAGGGTGTGAATTAGGATAGGCAGTGAGTGGCAATGTAGGATAGGGAAAAGCACCACGGGGTGGTCAGCAAGGAGAGGCCAGGAAACATGCAGTGGCAATGTAGGATAGGCTTCTGAAAAACATCGCGGGGTGGTGCGCATTTTATGGGTGTGTAACATTACATTCACTAGTAGGAGTGAGAAAAACATCACGGGGTGGTGTGAATCATAGGGTCTGAATTAGAATAGGCAGTGAGTGGCAATGTAGGATGGAGAAAAGCACCACGGGGTGGTCACCATGGGGAGGTCAGGAAACATGCAGTGGCAATGTAGGATAGGTTTCTGAAAAACATCGCGGGGTGGTGTGCATTGTATGGGTGTGTAACATTACATTCACTAATAGGAGTGAGAAAAACATCACGGGGTTGTGTGAATCATAGGGTCTGAATTAGGATAGGCAGTGAGTGGCAATGTAGGATGGAGAAAAGCAGCACGGGGGGGTCAGCATGGGGAGATCAGGAAACATGCAGTGACAATGTAGGATAGGTTTCTGAAAAACATCGCGGGGTGGTGCGCATTTTATGGGTGTGTAACATTACATTCACTAGTAGGAGTGAGAAAAACATCACGGGGTGGTGTGAATCATAGGGTCTGAATTAGGATAGGCAGTGAGTGGCAATGTAGGATGGAGAAAAGCACCACAGGGTGGTCAGCATGGGGAGGTCAGGAAACATGCAGTGGCAATGTAGGATAGGTTTCTGAAAAACATCGCGGGGTCGTGCGCTTTGTATGGGTGTGTAACATTACATTCACTAGTAGGAGTGAGAAAAACATCACGGGGTGGTGTGAATCATAGGGTTTGAATTAGGATAGGCAGTGAGTGGCAATGCAGGATGGAGAAAAGCACCACGGGGTGGTCAGCATGGGGAGGTCAGGAAACATGCAGTGGCAATGTAGGATAGGTTTCTGAAAAACATCGCGGGTTGGTGCGCATTGTATGGGTGTGTAACATTACATTCACTAGTAGGAGTGAGAAAAACATCACGGGGTGGTGTGAATGATAGGGTCTGAATTAGAATAGGCAGTGAGTGGCAATGTAGGATGGAGAAAAGCACCACGGGGTGGTCAGCATGGGGAGGTCAGGAAACATGCAGTGGCAATGTAGGATAGGTTTCTGAAAAACATCGCGGGGTGGTGCGCATTGTATGGGTGTGTAACATTACGTTCACTAGTAGGAGTGAGAAAAACATCACGGGGTGGTGTGAATCATAGGGTGTGAGTTAGGATAGGCAGTGAGTGGCAATGTAGGATAGGGAAAAGCACCACGGGGTGGTCAGCATGGAGAGGCCAGGAAACATGCAGTGGCAATGTAGGATAGGCTTCTGAAAAACATCGCGGGGTGGTGCGCATTTTATGGGTGTGTAACATTACATTCACTAGTAGGAGTGAGAAAAACATCACGGGGTGGTGTGAATCATAGGGTCTGAATTACGAAAGGCAGTGAGTGGCAATGTAGGATGGAGAAAAGCATCACGGGGTGGTCAGCATGGGGAGGTCAGGAAACATGCAGTGGCAATGTAGGATAGGTTTCTGAAAAACATCGCGGGGTGGTGCGCATTGTATGGGTGTGTAACATTACATTCACTAGTAGGAGTGAGAAAAACATCACGGGGTTGGTGTGAATCATAGGGTCTGAATTAGAATAGGCAGTGAGTGGCAATGTAGGATGGAGAAAAGCAAAACGGGGTGGTCAGCATGGGGAGGTCAGGAAACATGCAGTGGCAATGTAGGATAGGTTTCTGAAAAACATCGCGGGGTGGTGTGCATTGTATGGGTGTGTAACATTACATTCACTAATAGGAGTGAGAAAAACATCACGGGGTTGTGTGAATCATAGGGTCTGAATTAGGATAGGCAGTGAGTGGCAATGTAGGATGGAGAAAAGCAGCACGGGGGGGTCAGCATGGGGAGTTCAGGAAACATGCAGTGACAATGTAGGATAGGTTTCTGAAAAACATCGCGGGGTGGTGCGCATTTTATGGGTGTGTAACATTACATTCACTAGTAGGAGTGAGAAAAACATCACGGGGTGGTGTGAATCATAGGGTCTGAATTAGGATAGGCAGTGAGTGGCAATGTAGGATGGAGAAAAGCACCACGGGGTGGTCAGCATGGGGAGGTCAGGAAACATGCAGTGGCAATGTAGGATAGGTTTCTGAAAAACATCGCGGGGTGGTGAGCATTGTATGGGTGTGTAGCATTACATTCACTAGTAGGAGTGAGAAAAACATCACGGGGTGGTGTGAATCATAGGGTCTGAATTAGGATAGACATTGAGTGGCAAGGTAGGATGGAGAAAAGCACCACGGGGTGGTCACTATACGGAGGTCAGGAAACATGCAGTGGCAATGTAGGATAGGTTTCTGAAAAACATCGCGGGGTGGTGTGCATTGTATGGGTGTGTAACATTACATTCACTAATAGGAGTGAGAAAAACATCACGGGGTGGTGTGAATCATAGGGTCTGAATTAGGATAGGCAGTGAGTGGCAATGTAGGATGGAGAAAAGGAGCACGGGGGGGTCAGCATGGGGAGTTCAGGAAACATGCAGTGACAATGTAGGATAGGTTTCTGAAAAACATCGCGGGGTGGTGCGCATTTTATGGGTGTGTAACATTACATTCACTAGTAGGAGTGAGAAAAACATCACGGGGTGGTGTGAATCATAGGGTCTGAATTAGGATAGGCAGTGAGTGGCAATGTAGGATGGAGAAAAGCACCACGGGGTGGTCAGCATGGGGAGGTCAGGAAACATGCAGTGGCAATGTAGGATAGGTTTCTGAAAAACATCGCGGGGTGGTGCGCATTGTATGGGTGTGTAGCATTACATTCACTAGTAGGAGTGAGAAAAACATCACGGGGTGGTGTGAATCATAGGGTCTGAATTAGGATAGACATTGAGTGGCAATGTAGGATGGAGAAAAGCACCACGGGGTGGTCACTATACGGAGGTCAGGAAACATGCAGTGGCAATGTAGGATAGGTTTCTGAAAAACATTGCGGGGTGGTGCGCATTGTATTGGTGTGTAACATTACATTCACTAGTAGGAGTGAGAAAAACATCACGGGGTGGTGTGAATCATAGGGTGTGAATTAGGATAGGCAGTGAGTGGCAATGTAGGATGGAGAAAAGCACCACGGGGTGGTCAGCATGGGGAGGTCAGGAAACATGCAGTGGCAATGTAGGATAGGTTTCTGAAAAACATCGCGGGGTGGTGCGCATTGTATGGGTTTGTAACATTACATTCACTAGTAGGAGTCAGAAAAACATCACGGGGTGGTGTGAATCATAGGGTCTGAATTAGGATAGGCAGTGAGTGGCAATGTAGGATGGAGAAAAGCACCACGGGGTGGTCAGCATGGGGAGGTCCGGAAACATGCAGTGGCAATGTAGGATAGGTTTCTGAAAAACATCGCGGGGTGGTGGGCATTGTATGGGTGTGTAACATTACATTCACTAATAGGAGTGAGAAAAACATCACGGGGTGGTGTGAATCATAGGGTCTGAATTAGAATAGGCAGTGAGTGGCAATGTAGGATGGAGAAAAGCAGCACGGGGTGGTCAGCATGGGGAGGTCAGGAAACATGCAGTGGCAATGTCGGATAGGTTTCTGAAAAACATCGCGGGGTGGTGCGCATTGTATGGGTGTGTAACATTACATTCACTAGTAGGAGTGAGAAAAACATCACGGGGTGGTGTGAATCATAGGGTCTGAATTAGGATAGGCAGTGAGTGGCAATGTAGGATGGAGAAAAGCACCACGGGGTGGTCAGCATGGGGAGGTCCGGAAACATGCAGTGGCAATGTAGGATAGGTTTCTGAAAAACATCGCGCTGGTGCGCATTGTATGGGTGTGTAACATTACATTCACTAGTACGAGTGAGAAAAACATCACGGGGTGGTGTGAATCATAGGGTCTGAATTAGGATAGGCAGTGAGTGGCAATGTAGGATGGAGAAAAGCAGCACGGGGTGGTCAGCATGGGGAGGTCAGGAAACATGCAGTGGCAATGTAGGATAGGTTTCTGAAAAACATCGCGGGGTCGTGCGCATTGTATGGGTGTGTAACATTACATTCACTAGTAGGAGTGAGAAAAACATCACGGGGTGGTGTGAATCATAGGGTGTGAATTAGGATAGGCAGTGAGTGGCAATGTAGGATAGGGAAAAGCACCACGGGGTGGTCAGCATGGAGAGGCCAGGAAACATGCAGTGGCAATGTAGGATAGGCTTCTGAAAATCATCGCGGGGTGGTGCGCATTTTATGGGTGTGTAACATTACATTCACTAGTAGGAGTGAGAAAAACATCACGGGGTGGTGTGAATCATAGGGTCTGAATTAGAATAGGCAGTGAGTGGCAATGTAGGATGGAGAAAAGCACCACGGGGTGGTCAGCATGGGGAGGTCAGGAAACATGCAGTGGCAATGTAGGATAGGTTTCTGAAAAACATCGCGGGGTGGTGCGCATTGTATGGGTGTGTAACATTACATTCACTAGTAGGAGTGAGAAAAACATCACGGGGTGGTGTGAATCATAGGGTGTGAATTAGGATAGGCAGTGAGTGGCAATGTAGGATAGGGAAAGCACCACGGGGTGGTCAGCATGGAGAGCCCAGGAAACATGCAGTGGCAATGTAGGATAGGTTTCTGAAAAACATCGCAGGGTGGTGCGCATTGTATGGGTGTGTAACATTACATTCACTAGTAGGAGTGACAAAAACATCACGGGGTGGTGTGAATCATAGGGTCTGAATTACGAAAGGCAGTGAGTGGCAATGTAGGATGGAGAAAAGCACCACGGGGTGGTCAGCATGGGGAGGTCAGGAAACATGCAGTGGCAATGTAGGATAGGTTTCTGAAAAACATCGCGGGGTGGTGCGCATTGTATGGGTGTGTAACATTACATTCACTAGTAGGAGTGAGAAAAACATCACGGGGTGGTGTGAATGATAGGGTCTGAATTAGAATAGGCAGTGAGTGGCAATGTAGGATGGAGAAAAGCACCACGGGGTGGTCAGCATGGGGAGGTCAGGAAACATGCAGTGGCAATGTAGGATAGGTTTCTGAAAAACATCGCGGGGTGGTGTGCATTGTATGTGTGTGTAACATTACATTCACTAATAGGAGTGAGAAAAACATCACGGGGTGGTGTGAATCATAGGGTCTGAATTAGGATAGGCAGTGAGTGGCAATGTAGGATGGAGAAAAGCAGCACGGGGGGGTCAGCATGGGGAGGTCAGGAAACATGCAGTGACAATGTAGGATAGGTTTCTGAAAAACATCGCGGGGTGGTTCGCATTTTATGGGTGTGTAACATTACATTCACTAGTAGGAGTGAGAAAAACATCACGGGGTGGTGTGAATCATAGGGTCTGAATTAGGATAGGCAGTGAGTGGCAATGTAGGATGGATAAAAGCACCACGGGGTGGTCAGCATGGGGAGGTCAGGAAACATGCAGTGGCAATGTAGGATACTTTTCTGAAAAACATCGCGTGGTCCTGCGCATTGTATGGGTGTGTAACATTACATTCACTAGTAGGAGTGAGAAAAACATCACGGGGTGGTGTGAATCATAGGGTCTGAATTAGGATAGGCAGTGAGTGGCAATGTAGGATGGAGAAAAGCAGCACGGGGTGGTCAGCATGGGGAGGTCAGGAAACATGCAGTGGCAATGTAGGATAGGTTTCTGAAAAACATCGCGGGGTGGTGCGCATTGTATGGGTGTGTAACATTACATTCACTAGTAGGAGTGAGACAAACATCACGGGGTGGTGTGAATCATAGGGTCTGAATTAGGATAGGCAGTGAGTGGCAATGTAGGATGGAGAAAAGCACCACGGGGTGGTCAGCATGGGAGGTCAGGAAACATGCAGTGGCAATGTAGGATAGGTTCCTGAAAAACATCGCGGGGTCGTGCGCATTGTATGGGTGTGTAACATTACATTCACTAGTAGGAGTGAGAAAAACATCACAGGGTGGTGTGAATCATAGGGTCTGAATTAGGATAGGCAGTGAGTGGCAATGTAGGATGGAGAAAAGCAGCACGGGGGGGTCAGCATGGGGAGGTCAGGAAACATGCAGTGACAATGTAGGATAGGTTTCTGAAAAACATCGCGGGGTGGTGCGCATTTTATGGGTGTGTAACATTACATTCACTAGTAGGAGTGAGAAAAACATCACGGGGTGGTGTGAATCATAGGGTCTGAATTAGGATAGGCAGTGAGTGGCAATGTAGGATGGATAAAAGCACCACGGGGTGGTCAGCATGGGGAGGTCAGGAAACATGCAGTGGCAATGTAGGATACTTTTCTGAAAAACATCGCGTGGTCCTGCGCATTGTATGGGTGTGTAACATTACATTCACTAGTAGGAGTGAGAAAAACATCACGGGGTGGTGTGAATCATAGGGTCTGAATTAGGATAGGCAGTGAGTGGCAATGTAGGATGGAGAAAAGCAGCACGGGGTGGTCAGCATGGGGAGGTCAGGAAACATGCAGTGGCAATGTAGGATAGGTTTCTGAAAAACATCGCGGGGTGGTGCGCATTGTATGGGTGTGTAACATTACATTCACTAGTAGGAGTGAGACAAACATCAGGGGTGGTGTGAATCATAGGGTCTGAATTAGGATAGGCAGTGAGTGGCAATGTAGGATGGAGAAAAGCACCACGGGGTGGTCAGCATGGGAGGTCAGGAAACATGCAGTGGCAATGTAGGATAGGTTCCTGAAAAACATCGCGGGGTCGTGCGCATTGTATGGGTGTGTAACATTACATTCACTAGTAGGAGTGAGAAAAACATCACAGGGTGGTGTGAATCATAGGGTCTGAATTAGGATAGGCAGTGAGTGGCAATGTAGGATGGAGAAAAGCACCACGGGGTGGTCAGCATGGGGAGTCAGGAAACATGCAGTGGCAATGTAGGATAGGTTTCTGAAAAACATCGCGGGGTGGTGCGCATTGTATGGGTGTGTAACATTACATTCACTAGTAGGAGTGAGAAAAACATCACGGGGTGGTGTGAATCATAGGGTGTGAATTAGGATAGGCAGTGAGTGGCAATGTAGGATAGGGAAAAGCACCAAGGGGTGGTCAGCATGGAGAGGTCAGGAAACATGCAGTGGCAATGTAGGATAGGTTTCTGAAAAACATCGCGGGGTGGTGCGCATTGTATGGGTGTGTAACATTACATTCACTAATAGGAGTGAGAAAAACATCACGGGGTGGTGTGAATCATAGGGTCTGAATTAGGATAGACATTGAGTGGCAATGTAGGATGGAGAAAAGCACCACGGGGTGGTCACTATATGGAGGTCAGGAAACATGCAGTGGCAATGTAGGATAGGTTTCTGAAAAACATCGCGGGGTGGTGCGCATTGTATGGGTGTGTAACATTACATTCACTAGTAGGAGTGAGAAAAACATCACGGGGTGGTGTGAATCATAGGGTCTGAATTACGAAAGGCAGTGAGTGGCAATGTAGGATGGAGAAAAGCACCACGGGGTGGTCAGCATGGGGAGTCAGGAAACATGCAGTGGCAATGTAGGATAGGTTTCTGAAAAACATCGCGGGGTGGTGCGCATTGTATGGGTGTGTAACATTACATTCACTAGTAGGAGTGAGAAAAACATCACGGGGTGGTGTGAATCATAGGGTCTGAATTAGGATAGGCAGTGAGTGGCAATGTAGGATGGAGAAAAGCACCACGGGTGGTCAGCATGGGGAGGTCAGGAAACATGCAGTGGCAATGTAGGATAGGTTTCTGAAAAACATCGCGGGGTGGTGCGCATTTTATGGGTGTGTAACATTACATTCACTAGTAGGAGTGAGAAAAACATCATGGGGTGGTGTGAATCAAAGGGTCTGAATTAGGATAGGCAGTGAGTGGCAATGTAGGGTGGAGAAAAGCACCACGGGGTGGTCAGCATGGGGAGGTCAGGAAAAATGCAGTGGCAATGTAGGATAGGTTTCTGAAAAACATCGCGGGGTGGTGCGCATTGTATGGGTGTGTAACATTACATTCACTAGTAGGAGTGAGAAAAACATCACGGGGTGGTGTGAATCATAGGGTCTGAATTAGGATAGACATTGAGTGGCAATGTAGGATGGAGAAAATCACCACGGGGTGGTCAGTATAGGGAGGTCAGGAAACATGCAGTGGCAATGTAGGATAGGTTTCTGAAAAACATCGCGGGGTGGTGCGCATTGTAAGGTTGTGTAACATTACATTCACTAGTAGGAGTGAGAAAAACATCACGGGGTGGTGTGAATCATAGGGTGTGAATTAGGATAGGCAGTGAGTGGCAATGTAGGATGGAGAAAAGCACCACGGGGTGGTCAGCATGGGGAGGTCAGGAAACATGCAGTGGCAATGTAGGATAGGTTTCTGAAAAACATCGCGGGGTGGTGCGCATTTTATGGGTGTGTAACATTACATTCACTAGTAAGAGTGAGAAAAACATCACGGGGTGGTGTGAATCATAGGGTCTGAATTAGGATAGGCACTGAGTGGCAATGTAGGATGGAGAAAAGCACCACGGGGTGGTCAGCATGGGGAGGTCCGGAAACATGCAGTGGCAATGTAGGATAGGTTTCTGAAAAATATCGCGCTGGTGCGCATTGTATGGGTGTGTAACATTACATTCACTAGTACGAGTGAGAAAAACATCACGGGGTGGTGTGAATCATAGGGTCTGAATTAGGATAGGCAGTGAGTGGCAATGTAGGATGGAGAAAAGCAGCACGGGTTGGTCAGCATGGGTAGGTCAGGAAACATGCAGTGGCAATGTAGGATAGGTTTCTGAAAAACATCGCGGTGTGGTGCGCATTGTATGGGTGTGTAACATTACATTCACTAGTAGGAGTGAGAAAAACATCACGGGGTGGTGTGAATCATAGGGTCTGAATTAGGATAGGCAGTGAGTGGCAATGTAGGATGGAGAAAAGCACCACGGGGTGGTCAGCATAGGGAGGTCAGGAAACATGCAGTGGCAATGTAGGATAGGTTTCTGAAAAACATCGCGGGGTCGTGCGCATTGTATGGGTGTGTAACATTACATTCACTAGTAGGAGTGAGAAAAACATCACGGGGTGGTGTGAATCATAGGGTGTGAATTAGGATAGGCAGTGAGTGGCAATATAGGATAGTGAAAAGCACCACGGGGTGGTCAGCATGGAGATGTCAGGAAACATGCAGTGGCAATGTAGGATAGGTTTCTGAAAAACATCGCGGGGTGGTGCGCATTGTATGGGTGTGTAACATTACATTCACTAGTAGGAGTGAGAAAAACATCACGGGGTGGTGTGAATCATAGGGTCTGAATTACGAAAGGCAGTGAGTGGCAATGTAGGATGGAGAAAAGCACCACGGGGTGGTCAGCATGGGGAGGTCAGGAAACATGCAGTGGCAATGTAGGATAGGTTTCTGAAAAACATCGCGGGGTGGTGCGCATGGTATGGGTGTGTAACATTACATTCACTAGTAGGATTGAGAAAAACATCACGGGGTGGTGTGAATCATAGGGTCTGAATTAGAATAGGCAGTGAGTGGCAATGTAGGATGGAGAAAAGCACCACGGGGTGGTCAGCATCGGGAGGTCAGGAAACATGCAGTGGCAATGTAGGATAGGTTTCTGAAAAACATCGCGGGGTGGTGTGCATTGTATGGGTTGTAACATTACATTCACTAATAGGAGTGAGAAAAACATCACGGGGTGGTGTGAATCATAGGGTCTGAATTAGGATAGGCAGTGAGAGGCAATGTAGGATGGAGAAAAGCAGCACGGGGGGATCAGCATGGGGAGGTCAGGAAACATGCAGTGGCAATGTAGGATAGGTTTCTGAAAAACATTGCGGGGTGGTGCGCATTGTATGGGTGTGTAACATTACATTCACTAGTAGGAGTGAGAAAAACATCACGGGGTGGTGTGAATCATAGGGTCTGAATTACGAAAGGCAGTGAGTGGCAATGTAGGATGGAGAAAAGCACCACGGGGTGGTCAGCATGGGGAGGTCAGGAAACATGCAGTGGCAATGTAGGATAGGTTTCTGAAAAACATCGCGGGGTGGTGCGCATGGTATGGGTGTGTAACATTACATTCACTAGTAGGATTGAGAAAAACATCACGGGGTGGTGTGAATCATAGGGTCTGAATTAGAATAGGCAGTGAGTGGCAATGTAGGATGGAGAAAAGCACCACGGGGTGGTCAGCATCGGGAGGTCAGGAAACATGCAGTGGCAATGTAGGATAGGTTTCTGAAAAACATCGCGGGGTGGTGTGCATTGTATGGGTTGTAACATTACATTCACTAATAGGAGTGAGAAAAACATCACGGGGTGGTGTGAATCATAGGGTCTGAATTAGGATAGGCAGTGAGAGGCAATGTAGGATGGAGAAAAGCAGCACGGGGGGATCAGCATGGGGAGGTCAGGAAACATGCAGTGGCAATGTAGGATAGGTTTCTGAAAAACATCGCGGGGTGGTGCGCATTGTATGGGTGTGTAAGATTACATTCACTAGTAGGAGTGAGACAAACATCACGGGGTGGTGTGAATCATAGGGTCTGAATTAGGATAGGCAGTGAGTGGCAATGTAGGATGGAGAAAAGCACCACGGGGTGGTCAGCATGGGGAGTCAGGAAACATGCAGTGGCAATGTAGGATAGGTTTCTGAAAAACATCGCGGGGTGGTGCGCATTGTATGGGTGTGTAACATTACATTCACTAGTAGGAGTGAGAAAAACATCACGGGGTGGTGTGAATCATAGGGTGTGAATTAGGATAGGCAGTGAGTGGCAATGTAGGATAGGGAAAAGCACCAAGGGGTGGTCAGCATGGAGAGGTCAGGAAACATGCAGTGGCAATGTAGGATAGGTTTCTGAAAAACATCGCGGGGTGGTGCGCATTGTATGGGTGTGTAACATTACATTCACTAGTAGGAGTGAGAAAAACATCACGGGGTGGTGTGAATCATAGGGTCTGAATTACGAAAGGCAGTGAGTGGCAATGTAGGATGGAGAAAAGCACCACGGGGTGGTCAGCATGGGGAGGTCAGGAAACATGCAGTGGCAATGTAGGATAGGTTTCTGAAAAACATCGCGGGGTGGTGTGCATTGTATGGGTGTGTAACATTACATTCACTAATAGGAGTGAGAAAAACATCACGGGGTGGTGTGAATCATAGGGTCTGAATTAGGATAGACATTGAGTGGCAATGTAGGATGGAGAAAAGCACCACGGGGTGGTCACTATACGGAGGTCAGGAAACATTCAGTGGCAATGTAGGATAGGTTTCTGAAAAACATCGCGGGGTGGTGCGCATTGTATGGGTGTGTATCATTACATTCACTAGTAGGAGTGAGAAAAACATCACGGGGTGGTGTGAATCATAGGGTCTGAATTAGAATAGGCAGTGAGTGGCAATGTAGGATGGATAAAAGCACCACGGGGTGGTCAGCATGGGGAGGTCAGGAAACATGCAGTGGCAATGTAGGATAGGTTTCTGAAAAACATCGCGGGGTGGTGTGCATTGTATGTGTGTGTAACATTACATTCACTAATAGGAGTGAGAAAAACATCACGGGGTGGTGTGAATCATAGGGTCTGAATTAGGATAGGCAGTGAGTGGCAATGTAGGATGGAGAAAAGCACCACGGGGTGGTCAGCATGGGGAGGTCAGGAAACATGCAGTGGCAATGTAGGATAGGTTTCTGAAAAACATCGCGGGGTCGTGCGCATTGTATGGGTGTGTAACATTACATTCACTAGTAGGAGTGAGAAAAACATCACGGGGTGGTGTGAATCATAGGGTCTGAATTAGGATAGGCAGTGAGTGGCAATGTAGGATGGAGAAAAGCACCACGGGGTGGTCAGCATGGGGAGTTCAGGAAACATGCAGTGGCAATGTAGGATAGGTTTCTGAAAAACATCGCGGGGTGGTGCGCATTGTATGGGTGTGTAACATTACATTCACTAGTAGGAGTGAGACAAACATCACGGGGTGGTGTGAATCATAGGGTCTGAATTAGGATAGGCAGTGAGTGGCAATGTAGGATGGAGAAAAGCACCACGGGGTGGTCAGCATGGGAGGTCAGGAAACATGCAGTGGCAATGTAGGATAGGTTTCTGAAAAACATCGCGGGGTGGTGCGCATTGTATGGGTGTGTCACATTACATTCACTAGTAGGAGTGAGAAAAACATCACGGGGTGGTGTGAATCATAGGGTGTGAATTAGGATAGGCAGTGAGTGGCAATGTAGGATAGGGAAAAGCACCAAGGGGTGGTCAGCATGGAGAGGTCAGGAAACATGCAGTGGCAATGTAGGATAGGTTTCTGAAAAACATCGCGGGGTGGTGCGCATTGTATGGGTGTGTAACATTACATTCACTAGTAGGAGTGAGAAAAACATCACGGGGTGGTGTGAATCATCGGGTCTGAATTACGAAAGGCAGTGAGTGGCAATGTAGGATGGAGAAAAGCACCACGGGGTGGTCAGCATGGGGAGGTCAGGAAACATGCAGTGGCAATGTAGGATAGGTTTCTGAAAAACATCGCGGGGTGGTGTGCATTGTATGGGTGTGTAACATTACATTCACTAATAGGAGTGAGAAAAACATCACGGGGTGGTGTGAATCATAGGGTCTGAATTAGGACAGACATTGAGTGGCAATGTAGGATGGAGAAAAGCACCACGGGGTGGTCACTATACGGAGGTCAGGAAACATGCAGTGGCAATGTAGGATAGGTTTCTGAAAAACATCGCGGGGTGGTGCGCATTGTATGGGTGTGTAACATTACATTCACTAGTAGGAGTGAGAAAAACATCACGGGGTGGTGTGAATCATAGGGTCTGAATTACGAAAGGCAGTGAGTGGCAATGTAGGATGGAGAAAAGCACCACGGGGTGGTCAGCATGGGGAGTCAGGAAACATGCAGTGGCAATGTAGGATAGGTTTCTGAAAAACATCGCGGGGTGGTGCGCATTGTATGGGTGTGTAACATTACATTCACTAGTAGGAGTGAGAAAAACATCACGGGGTGGTGTGAATCATAGGGTCTGAATTAGGATAGGCAGTGAGTGGCAATGTAGGATGGAGAAAAGCACCACGGGTGGTCAGCATGGGGAGGTCAGGAAACATGCAGTGGCAATGTAGGATAGGTTTCTGAAAAACATCGCGGGGTCGTGCGCATTTTATGGGTGTGTAACATTACATTCACTAGTAGGAGTGAGAAAAACATCATGGGGTGGTGTGAATCAAAGGGTCTGAATTAGGATAGGCAGTGAGTGGCAATGTAGGATGGAGAAAAGCACCACGGGTGGTCAGCATGGGGAGGTCAGGACACATGCAGTGGCAATGTAGGATAGGTTTCTGAAAAACATCGCAGGGTCGTGCGCATTTTATGGGTGTGTAACATTACATTCACTAGTAGGAGTGAGAAAAACATCATGGGGTGGTGTGAATCAAAGGGTCTGAATTAGGATAGGCAGTGAGTGGCAATGTAGGATGGAGAAAAGCACCACGGGGTGGTCAGCATGGGGAGGTCAGGAAAAACGCAGTGGCAATGTAGGATAGGTTTCTGAAAAACATCGCGGGGTGGTGCGCATTGTATGGGTGTGTAACATTACATTCACTAGTAGGAGTGAGAAAAACATCACGGGGTGGTGTGAATCATAGGGTCTGAATTAGGATAGACATTGAGTGGCAATGTAGGATGGAGAAAATCACCACGGGGTGGTCAGTATAGGGAGGTCAGGAAACATGCAGTGGCAATGTAGGTTAGGTTTCTGAAAAACATCGCGGGGTGGTGCGCATTGTAAGGGTGTGTAACATTACATTCACTAGTAGGAGTGAGAAAAACATCACGGGGTGGTGTGAATCATAGGGTGTGAATTAGGATAGGCAGTGAGTGGCAATGTAGGATGGAGAAAAGCACCACGGGGTGGTCAGCATGGGGAGGTCAGGAAACATGCAGTGGCAATGTAGGATAGGTTTCTGAAAAACATCGCGGGGTGGTGCGCATTTTATGGGTGTGTAACATTACATTCACTAGTAAGAGTGAGAAAAACATCACGGGGTGGTGTGAATCATAGGGTCTGAATTAGGATAGGCACTGAGTGGCAATGTAGGATGGAGAAAAGCACCACGGGGTGGTCAGCATGGGGAGGTCCGGAAACATGCAGTGGCAATGTAGGATAGGTTTCTGAAAAATATCGCGCTGGTGCGCATTGTATGGGTGTGTAACATTACATTCACTAGTACGAGTGAGAAAAACATCACGGGGTGGTGTGAATCATAGGGTCTGAATTAGGATAGGCAGTGAGTGGCAATGTAGGATGGAGAAAAGCAGCACGGGTTGGTCAGCATGGGTAGGTCAGGAAACATGCAGTGGCAATGTAGGATAGGTTTCTGAAAAACATCGCGGGGTGGTGCGCATTGTATGGGTGTGTAACATTACATTCACTAGTAGGAGTGAGAAAAACATCACGGGGTGGTGTGAATCATAGGGTCTGAATTAGTATAGGCAGTGAGTGGCAATGTAGGATGGAGAAAAGCACCACGGGGTGGTCAGCATAGGGAGGTCAGGAAACATGCAGTGGCAATGTAGGATAGGTTTCTGAAAAACATCGCGGGGTGGTGCGCATTGTATGGGTGTGTAACATTACATTCACTAATAGGACTGAGAAAAACATCACGGGTTGGTGTGAATCATAGGGTCTGAATTAGGATAGACATTGAGTGACAATGTAGGATGGAGAAAAGCACCACGGGGTGGTCAGTATAGGGAGGTCAGGAAACATGCAGTGGCAATGTAGGATAGGTTTCTGAAAAACATCGCGGGCTGGTGCGCATTGTAAGGGTGTGTAACATTACATTCACTAGTAGGAGTGAGAAAAACATCACGGGGTGGTGTGAATCATAGGGTCTGAATTAGTATAGGCAGTGAGTGGCAATGTAGGATGGAGAAAAGCACCACGGGGTGGTCAGCATGGGGAGGTCAGGAAACATGCAGTGGCAATGTAGGATAGGTTTCTGAAAAACATCGCGGGGTGGTGCGCATTGTATGGGTGTGTAACATTACATTCACTTGTAGGAGTGAGAACAACATCACGGGGTGGTGTGAATCATAGGGTCTGAATTAGAATAGGCAGTGAGTGGCAATGTAGGATGGAGAAAAGCACCACGGGGTGGTCAGCATGGGGAGGTCAGGGAACATGCAGTGGCAATGTAGGATAGGTTTCTGAAAAACATCGCGGGGTGGTGTGCATTGTATGGGTGTGTAACATTACATTCACTAATAGGAGTGAGAAAAACATAACGGGGTGGTGTGAATCATAGGGTCTGAATTAGGATAGGCAGTGAGTGGCAATGTAGGATGGAGAAAAGCACCACGGGGTGGTCAGCATGGGAAGGTCAGGAAACATGCAGTGGCAATGTAGGAATGGTTTCCGAAAAACATCGCGGGGTGGTGCGCATTGTATGGCTGTGTAACATTACATTCACTAGTAAGAGTGAGAAAAACATCACGGGGTGGTGTGAATCATAGGGTCTGAATTAGGATAGGCAGTGAGTGGCAATGTAGGATGGAGAAAAGCACCACGGGGTGGTCAGCATGGGGAGGTCAGGAAACATGCAGTGGCAATGTAGGATAGGTTTCTGAAAAACATCGCGGGGTGGTGTGCATTGTATGGGTGTGTAACATTACATTCACTAGTAGGAGTGAGAAAAACATCACGGGGTGGTGTGAATCATAGGGTCTGAATTAGGATAGACATTGAGGGACAATGTAGGATGGAGAAAAGCACCACGGGGTGGTCAGTATAGTGAGGTCAGGAAACATGCAGTGGCAATGTAGGATAGGATTCTGAAAAACATCGCGGGGTGGTGCGCATTGTAAGGGTGTGTAACATTACATTCACTAGTAGGAGTGAGAAAAACATCACGGGGTGGTGTGAATCATAGGGTCTGAATTAGGATAGGCAGTGAGTGGCAATGTAGGATGGAGAAAAGCACCACGGGGTGGTCAGCATGGGAAGATCAGGAAACATGCAGTGGCAATGTAGGATAGGTTTCTGAAAAACATCGCGGGGTGGTGCGCATTGTATGGGTGTGCAACATTATATTCACTTGTAGGAGTGAGAAAAACATCACGGGGTGGTGTGAATCATAGGGTCTGAATTAGAATAGGCAGTGAGTGGCAATGTAGGATGGAGAAAAGCACCACGGGGTGGTCAGCATGGGGAGGTCAGGGAACATGCAGTGGCAATGTAGGATAGGTTTCTGAAAAACATCGCGGGGTGGTGTGCATTGTATGGGTGTGTAACATTACATTCACTAATAGGAGTGAGAAAAACATCACGGGGTGGTGTGAATCATAGGGTCTGAATTAGGGTAGGCAGTGAGTGGCAATGTAGGATGGAGAAAAGCAGCACGGGGGGGTCAGCATGGGGAGGTCAGGAAACATGCAGTGGCAATGTAGGATAGGTTTCTGAAAAACATCGCGGGGTGGTGCGCATTTTATGGGTGTGTAACATTACATTCACTAGTAGGAGTGAGAAAAACATCACGGGGTGGTGTGAATCATAGCGTGTGAGTTAGGATAGGCAGTGAGTGGCAATGTAGGATGGAGAAAAGCACCACGGGGTGGTCAGCATGGGGAGGTCAGGAAACATGCAGTGGCAATGTAGGATAGGTTTCTGAAAAACATCGCGGGGTGGTGCACATTGTATGGGTGTGTAACATTACATTCACTAGTAGGATTGAGAAAAACATCACGGGGTGGTGTGAATCATAGGGTCTGAATTTGGATAGGCAGTGACTGGCAATGTAGGATGGAGAAAAGCACCACGGGGTGGTCAGCATGGGGAGGTCCGGAAACATGCAGTGGCAATGTAGGATAGGTTTCTGAAAAACATCGCGCTGGTGCGCATTGTATGGGTGTGTAACATTACATTCACTAGTACGAGTGAGAAAAACATCACGGGGTGTTGTGAATCATAGGGTCTGAATTAGGATAGGCAGTGAGTGGCAATGTAGGATGGAGAAAAGCAGCACGGGGTGGTCAGCATGGGGAGGTCAGGAAACATGCAGTGGCAATGTGGTATAGGTTTCTGAAAAACATCGCGCTGGTGCGCATTGTATGGGTGTGTAACATTACATTCACTAGTACGAGTGAGAAAAACATCACGGGGTGGTGTGAATCATAGGGTCTGAATTAGGATAGGCAGTGAGTGGCAATGTAGGTTGGAGAAAAGCAGCACGGGGTGGTCAGCATGGGGAGGTCAGGAAACATGCAGTGGCAATGTGGGATAGGTTTCTGAAAAACATCGCGGGGTCGTGCGCATTGTATGGTTGTGTAACATTACATTCACTAGTAGGAGTGAGAAAAACATCACGGGGCGGTGTGAATCATAGGGTCTGAATTAGGATAGGCAGTGAGTGGCAATGTAGGATGGAGAAAAGCACCACGGGGTGGTCAGCATGGGGAGGTCAGGAAACATGCAGTGGCAATGTAGGATAGGTTTCTGAAAAACATCGCGGGGTGGTGTGCATTGTATGGGTGTGTAACATTACATTCACTAGTAGGAGTGAGAAAAACATCACGGGGTGGTGTGAATCATAGGGTGTGAATTAGGATAGGCAGTGAGTGGCAATGTAGGATAGGGAAAAGCACCACGGGTTGGTCTGCATGGAGAGGCCAGGAAACATGCAGTGGCAATGTAGGATAGGTTTCTGAAAAACATCGCGGGGTGGTGCGCATTGTATGGGTGTGTAACATTACATTCACTAGTAGGAGTGAGAAAAACATCACGGGGTGGTGTGAATCATAGGGTCTGAATTAAGAAAGGCAGTGAGTGGCAATGTAGGATGGAGGAAAGCACCACGCGGTGGTCAGCATGGGGAGGTCAGGAAACATGCAGTGGCAATGTAGGATAGGTTTCTGAAAAACATTGCGCGGTGGTGCGTATTGTATGGCTGTGTATCATTACATTCCCTAGTAGGAGTGAGAAAAACATCACGGGGTGGTGTGAATCATAGGGTCTGAATTAGAGTAGGCAGTGAGTGGCAATGTAGGATGGAGAAAAGCACCACGGGGTCGTCAGCATGGGGAGGTCAGGAAACATGCAGTGGCAATGTAGGATAGGTTTCTGAAAAACATCGCGGGGTGGTGTGCATTGTATGGGTGTGTAACATTACATTCACTAATAGGAGTGAGAAAAACATCACGGGGTGGTGTGAATCATAGGGTCTGAATTAGGATAGGCAGTGAGTGGCAATGTAGGATGGAGAAAAGCACCACGGGGTGGTCAGCATAGGGAGGTCAGGAAACATGCAGTGGCAATGTAGGATAGGTTTCTGAAAAACATCGCGGGGTGGTGCGCATTGTAAGGGTGTGTAACATTACATTCACTAGTAGGAGTGAGAAAAACATCACGGGGTGGTGCGCATTGTATGGGTGTGTGTTACATTACATTCACTAGTAGGAGTGAGTAAAACATCACGGGGTGGTGTGAATCAAAGGGTCTGAATTAGGATAGGCAGGGAGTGGCAATGTAGGATGGAGAAAAGCACCACGGCGTGGTCAGCATGGGGAGGTCAGGAAACATGCAGTGGCAATGTAGGAATGGTTTCTGAAAAACATCGCGGGGTGGTGCGCATTGTATGGGTGTGTAAGATTACATTCACTACTAGGAGTGAGAAAAACATCACGGGGTGGTGTGAATCATAGGGTCTGAATTAGGATAGACATTGAGTGACAATGTAGGATGGAGAAAAGCACCACGGGGTGGTCAGTATAGGGAGGTCAGGAAACATGCAGTGGCAATGTAGGATAGGTTTCTGAAAAACATCGCGGGGTGGTGCGCATTGTAAGGGTGTGTAACATTACATTCACTAGTAGGAGTGAGAAAAACATCACGGGGTGGTGTGAATCATAGGGTCTGAATTAGGATAGGCAGTGAGTGGCAATGTAGGATGGAGAAAAGCACCACAGGGTGGTCAGCATGGGGAGGTCAGGAAACATGCAGTGGCAATGTAGGATAGGTTTTTGAAAAACATCGCGGGGTGGTGCGCATTGTATGGGTGTGTAACATTACATTCACTAGTAGGAGTGAGAAAAACATCACGGGGTGGTGTGAATCATAGGGTCTTCATTAGGATAGACTTTGAGTGGCAATGTAGGATGGAGAAAAGCAAAATGGGGTGGTCAGTATAGGGAGGTCAGGAAACATGCAGTGGCAATGTAGGATAGGTTTCTGAAAAACATCGCGGGGTGGTGCGCATTGTAAGGGTGTGTAACATTACATTCACTAGTAGGAGTGAGAAAAACATCACGGGGTGGTGTGAATCATAGGGTGTGAATTAGGATAGGCAGTGAGTGGCAATGTAAAATGGAGAAAAGCACCACGGGTTGGTCAGCATGGGGAGGTCAGGAAACATGCAGTGGCAATTTAGGATAGGTTTCTGAAAAACATCGCGGGGTGGTGCGCATTGTATGGGTGTGTAACATTACATTCACTAGTAGGAGTGAGAAAAACATCACGGGGTGGTGTGAATCATAGGGTCTGAATTAGGATAGGCAGTGAGTGGCAATGTAGGATGGAGAAAAGCACCACGGGGTGGTCAGCATGGGGAGGTCCGGAAACATGCAGTGGCAATGTAGGATAGGTTTCTGAAAAACAACGCTCTGGTGCGCATTGGATGGGTGTGTAACATTACATTCACTAGTACGAGTGAGAAAAACATCACGGGGTGGTGTGAATCATAGGGTCTGAATTAGGATAGGCAGTGAGTGGCAATGTAGGATGGAGAAAAGCACCACGGTGTGGTCAGCATGGGGAGGTCAGGAAACATGCAGTGGCAATGTAGGATAGGTTTCTGAAAAACATCGCGGGGTGGTGCGCATTTTATGGGTGTGTAACATTACATTCACTAGTAGGAGTGAGAAAAACATCACGGGGTGGTGTGAATCATAGGGTCTGAATTAGGATAGGCAGTGAGTGGCAATGTAGGATGGAGAAAAGCACCACGGGGTGGTCAGCATGGGGAGGTCAGGAAACATGCAGTGGCAATGTAGGATAGGTTTCTGAAAACCATCGCGGGGTGGTGCGCATTGTATGGGTGTGTAACATTACATTCACTAGTAGGAGTGAGAAAAACATCACGGGCTGGTGTGAATCATAGGGTGTGAATTAGGATAGGCAGTGAGTGGCAATGTAGGATAGGGAAAAGCACCACGGGCTGGTCAGCATGGAGAGGCCAGGAAACATGCAGTGGCAATGTAGGATAGGTTTCTGAAAAACATCGCGGGGTGGTGCGCATTGTATGGGTGTGTAACATTACATTCACTAGTAGGAGTGAGAAAAACATCACGGGGTGGTGTGAATCATAGGGTCTGAATTACGAAAGGCAGTGAGTGGCAATGTAGGATGGAGAAAAGGACCACGGGGTGGTCAGCATGGGGAGGTCAGGAAACATGCAGTGGCAATGTAGGATAGGTTTCTGAAAACCATCGCGGGGTGGTGCGCATTGTATGGGTGTGTAACATTACATTCACTAGTAGGAGTGAAAAAAACATCGCGGGGTGGTGTGAATCATAGGGTCTGAATTAGAATAGGCAGTGAGTGGCAATGTAGGATGGAGAAAAGCACCACGGGGTGGTCAGCATGGGGAGGTCAGGAAACATGCAGTGGCAATGTAGGATAGGTTTCTGAAAAACATCGCGGGGTGGTGTGCATTGTATGGCTGTGTAACATTACATTCACTAATAGGAGTGAGAAAAACATCAAGGGGTTGTGTGAATCATAGGGTCTGAATTAGGATAGGCAGTGAGTGGCAATGTAGGATGGAGAAAAGCAGCACGGGGGGGTTAGCATGGGGAGGTCAGGAAACATGCAGTGGCAATGTAGGATAGGTTTCTGAAAAACATCGCGATGTGGTGCGCATTTTATGGGTGTGTAACATTACATTCACTAGTAGGAGTGAGAAAAACATCACGGGGTGGTGTGAATCATAGGGTCTGAATTAGGATAGGCAGTGAGTGGCAATGAAGGATGGAGAAAAGCACCACGGGGTGGTCAGCATGGGGAGGTCAGGAAACATGCAGTGGCAATGTAGGATAGGTTTCTGAAAAACATCGCGGGGTGGTGCGCATTTTATGGGTGTGTAACATTACATTCACTAGAAGGAGTGAGAAAAACATCACGGGGTGGTGTGATTCAAAGGGTCTGAATTAGGATAGGCAGGGAGTGGCAATGTAGGATGGAGAAAAGGACCACGGGGTGGTCAGCATGGGGAGGTCAGGAAACATGCAGTGGCAATGTAGGAATGGTTTCTGAAAAACATCGCGGGGTGGTGCGCATTGTATGGGTGTGTAACATTACATTCACTAGTAGGAGTGAGAAAAACATCACGGGGTGGTGTGAATCATAGGGTCTGAGTTAGGATAGGCAGTGAGTGGCAATGTAGGATGGAGAAAAGCCCCACGGGGTGGTCAGCATGGGGAGGTCAGGAAACATGCAGTGGCAATGTAGGACAGGTTTCTGAAAAACATCGCGGGGTGGTGCGCATTGTATGGGTGTGTAACATTACATTCACTAGTAGGAGTGAGAAAAACATCACGGGGTGGTGTGAATCATAGGGTGTGAATTAGGATAGGCAGTGAGTGGCAATGTAGGATAGGGAAAAGCACCACGGGGTGGTCAGCATGGAGAGGCCAGGAAACATGCAGTGGCAATGTAGGATAGGTTTCTGAAAAACATCGCGGGGTGGTGCGCATTGTATGGGTGTGTAACATTACATTCACTAGTAGGAGTGAGAAAAACATCACGGGGTGGTGTGAATCATAGGGTCTGAATTACGAAAGGCAGTGAGTGGCAATGTAGGATGGAGGAAAGCACCACGCGGTGGTCAGCATGGGGAGGTCAGGAAACATGCAGTGGCAATGTAGGATAGGTTTCTGAAAAACATTGCGCGGTGGTGCGTATTGTATGGCTGTGTATCATTACATTCACTAGTAGGAGTGAGAAAAACATCACGGGGTGGTGGGAATCATAGGGTCTGAATTAGAATAGGCAGTGAGTGGCAATGTAGGATGGAGAAAAGCACCACGGGGTCGTCAGCATGGGGAGGTCAGGAAACATGCAGTGGCAATGTAGGATAGGTTTCTGAAAAACATCGCGGGGTGGTGTGCATTGTATGGGTGTGTAACATTACATTCACTAATAGGAGTGAGAAAAACATCACGGGGTGGTGTGAATTATAGGGTCTGAATTAGGATAGGCAGTGAGTGGCAATGTAGGATGGAGAAAAGCACCACAGGGTGGTCAGCATAGGGAGGTCAGGAAACATGAAGTGGCAATGTAGGATAGGTTTCTGAAAAACATCGCGGGGTGGTGCACATTGTAAGGGTGTGTAACATTACATTCACTAGTAGGAGTGAGAAAAACATCACGGGGTTGTGCGCATTGTATGGGTGTGTGTTAAATTACATTCACTAGTAGGAGTGAGTAAAACATCACGGGGTGGTGTGAATCAAAGGGTCTGAATTAGGATAGGCAGGGAGTGGCAATGTAGGATGGAGAAAAGCACCACGGCGTGGTCAGCATGGGGAGGTCAGGAAACATGCAGTGGCAATGTAGGAATGGTTTCTGAAAAACATCGCGGGGTGGTGCGCATTGTATGGGTGTGTAAGATTACATTCACTACTAGGAGTAAGAAAAACATCACGGGGTGGTGTGAATCATAGGGTCTGAATTAGTATAGGCAGTGAGTGGCAATGTAGGATGGAGAAAAGCACCACGGGGTGGTCAGCATGGCGAGGTCAGGAAACATGCAGTGGCAATGTAGGATAGGTTTCTGAAAAACATCGCGGGATGGTGCGCATTGTATGGGTGTGTAACATTACATTCACTAATAGGAGTGAGAAAAACATCACGGGGTGCTGTGAATCATAGGGTCTGAATTAGGATAGACATTGAGTGACAATGTAGGATGGAGAAAAGCACCACGAGGTGGTCATTATAGGGAGGTCAGGAAACATGCAGTGGCAATGTAGGATAGGTTTCTGAAAAACATCGCGGCGTGGTGCGCATTGTAAGGGTGTGTAACTTTACATTCACTAGTAGGAGTGAGAAAAACATCACGGGGTGGTGTGAATCATAGGGTCTGAATTAGGATAGGCAGTGAGTGGCAATGTAGGATGGAGAAAAGCACCACGGGGTGGTCAGCATGGGGAGGTCAGGAAACATGCAGTGGCAATGTAGGATAGGTTTTTGAAAAACATCGCGGGGTGGTGCGCATTGTATGGGTGTGTAACATTACATTCACTTGTAGGAGTGAGAAAAACATCACGGGGTGGTGTGAATCATAGGGTCTGAATTAGAATAGGCAGTGAGTGGCAATGTAGGATGGAGAAAAGCACCACGGGGTGGTCAGCATGGGGAGGTCAGGGAACATGCAGTGGCAATGTAGGATAGGTTTCTGAAAAACATCGCGGGGTGGTGTGCATTGTATGGGTGTGTAACATTACATTCACTAATAGGAGTGAGAAAAACATCACGGGGTGGTGTGAATCGTAGGGTCTGAATTAGGATAGGCAGTGAGTGGCAATGTAGGATGGAGAGAAGCACCACGGGGTGGTCAGCATGGGGAGGTCAGGAAACATGCAGTGGCAATGTAGGAATGGTTTCCGAAAAACATCGCGGGGTGGTGCGCATTGTATGGCTGTGTAACATTACATTCACTAGTAGGAGTGAGAAAAACATCACGGGGTGGTGTGAATCATAGGGTCTTAATTAGGATAGACTTTGAGTGGCAATGTAGGATGGAGAAAAGCAAAATGGGGTGGTCAGTATAGGGAGGTCAGGAAACATGCAGTGGCAATGTAGGATAGGTTTCTGAAAAACATCGCGGGGTGGTGCGCATTGTAAGGGTGTGTAACATTACATTCACTAGTAGGAGTGAGAAAAACATCACGGGGTGGTGTGAATAATAGGGTGTGAATTAGGATAGGCAGTGAGTGGCAATGTAAAATGGAGAAAAGCACCACGGGTTGGTCAGCATGGGGAGGTCAGGAAACATGCAGTGGCAATTTAGGATAGGTTTCTGAAAAACATCGCGGGGTGGTGCGCATTGTATGGGTGTGTAACATTACATTCACTAGTAGGAGTGAGAAAAACATCACGGGGTGGTGTGAATCATAGGGTCTGAATTAGGATAGGCAGTGAGTGGCAATGTAGGATGGAGAAAAGCACCACCAGGTGGTCAGCATGGGGAGGTCCGGAAACATGCAGTGGCAATGTAGGATAGGTTTCTGAAAAACATCGCTCTGGTGCGCATTGTATGGGTGTGTAACATTACATTCACTAGTACGAGTGAGAAAAACATCACGGGGTGGTGTGAATCATAGGGTCTGAATTAGGATAGGCAGTGAGTGGCAATGTAGGATGGAGAAAAGCACCACGGGGTGGTCAGCATGGGGAGGTCAGGAAACACGCAGTGGCAATGTAGGATAGGTTTCTGAAAAACATCGCGGGGTCGTGCGCATTGTATGGCTGTGTAACATTACATTCACTAATAGGAGTGAGAAAAACATCACGGGGTGGTGTGAATCATAGGGTCTGAATTAGGATAGGCAGTGAGTGGCAATGTAGGATGGAGAAAAGCACCACGGGGTGGTCAGCATGGGGAGGTCAGGAAACATGCAGTGGCAATGTAGGATAGGTTTCTGAAAAACATCGCGGGGTGGTGCGCATTTTATGGGTGTGTAACATTACATTCACTAGTAGGAGTGAGAAAAACATCACGGGGTGGTGTGAATCATAGGGACTGAATTAGGATAGGCAGTGAGTGGCAATGTAGGATGGAGAAAAGCACCACGGGGTGGTCAGCATGGGGAGGTCAGGAAACATGCAGTGGCAATGTAGGATAGGTTTCTGAAAAACATCGCGGGGTGGTGCGCATTGTATGGGTGTGTAACATTACATTCACTAGTAGGAGTGAGAAAAACATCACGGGGTGGTGTGAATCATAGGGTGTGAATTAGGATAGGCAGTGAGTGGCAATGTAGGATAGGGAAAAGCACCACGGGCTGGTCAGCATGGAGAGGCCAGGAAACATGCAGTGGCAATGTAGGATAGGTTTCTGAAAAACATCGCGGGGTGGTGCGCATTGTATGGGTGTGTAACATTACATTCACTAGTAGGAGTGAGAAAAACATCACGGGGTGGTGTGAATCATAGGGTCTGAATTACGAAAGGCAGTGAGTGGCAATGTAGGATGGAGAAAAGGACCACGGGGTGGTCAGCATGGGGAGGTCAGGAAACATGCAGTGGCAATGTAGGATAGGTTTCTGAAAACCATCGCGTGGTGGTGCGCATTTTATGGGTGTGTAACATTACATTCACTAGTAGGAGTGAAAAAAACAGCGCGGGGTGGTGTGAATCATAGGGTCTGAATTAGAATAGGCAGTGAGTGGCAATGTAGGATGGAGAAAAGCACCACGGGGTGGTCAGCATGGGGAGGTCAGGAAACATGCAGTGGCAATGTAGCATAGGTTTCTGAAAAACATCGCGGGGTGGTGTGCATTGTATGGCTGTGTAACATTACATTCACTAATAGGAGTGAGAAAAACATCAAGGGGTTGTGTGAATCATAGGGTCTGAATTAGGATAGGCAGTGAGTGGCAATGTAGGATGGAGAAAAGCAGCACGGGGGGGTTAGCATGGGGAGGTCAGGAAACATGCAGTGGCAATGTAGGATAGGTTTCTGAAAAACATCGCGGGGTGGTGTGCATTTTATGGGTGTGTAACGTTACATTCACTAGTAGGAGTGAGAAAAACATCACGGGGTGGTGTGAATCATAGGGTCTGAATTAGGATAGGCAGTGAGTGTCAATGTAGGATGGAGAAAAGCACCACGGGGTGGTCAGCATGGGGAGGTCAGGAAACATGCAGTGGCAATGTAGGATAGGTTTCTGAAAAACATCGCGGGGTGGTGCGCATTTTATGGGTGTGTAACATTACATTCACTAGAAGGAGTGAGAAAAACATCACGGGGTGGTGTGATTCAAAGGGTCTGAATTAGGATAGGCAGTGAGTGGCAATGTAGGATGGAGAAAAGGACCACGGGGTGGTCAGCATGGGGAGGTCAGGAAACATGCAGTGGCAATGTAGGAATGGTTTCTGAAAAACATCTCGGGGTGGTGCACATTGTATGGGTGTGTAACATTACATTCACTAGTAGGAGTGAGAAAAACATCACGGGGTGGTGTGAATCATAGGGTCTGAGTTAGGATAGGCAGTGAGTGGAAATGTAGGACGGAGAAAAGCACCACGGGGTGGTCAGCATAGGGAGGTCAGGAAACATGCAGTGGCAATGTAGGATAGGTTTCTGAAAAACATCGCGGGGTGGTGCGCATTGTAAGGGTGTGTAACATTACATTCACTAGTAGGAGTGAGAAAAACATCACGGGGTGGTGCGCATTGTATGGGTGTGTGTTACATTACATTCACTAGTAGGAGTGAGTAAAACATCACGGGGTGGTGTGAATCAAAGGGTCTGAATTAGGATAGGCAGGGAGTGGCAATGTAGGATGGAGAAAAGCACCACGGCGTGGTCAGCATGGGGAGGTCAGGAAACATGCAGTGGCAATGTAGGAATGGTTTCTGAAAAACATCGCGGGGTGGTGCGCATTGTATGGGTGTGTAACATTACATTCACTAATAGGAGTGAGAAAAACATCACGGGGTGGTGTGAATCATAGGGTCTGAATTAGGATAGACCTTGAGTGACAATGTAGGATGGAGAAAAGCACCACGGGGTGGTCAGTATAGGGAGGTCAGGAAACATGCAGTGGCAATGTAGGATAGGTTTCTGAAAAACATCGCGGGGTGGTGCGCATTGTAAGGGTGTGTAACATTACATTCACTAGTAGGAGTGAGAAAAACATCACGGGGTGGTGTGAATCATAGGGTCTGAATTAGGATAGGCAGTGAGTGGCAATGTAGGATGGAGAAAAGCACCACGGGGTGGTCAGCATGGGGAGGTCAGGAAACATGCAGTGGCAATGTAGGATAGGTTTTTGAAAAACATCGCGGGGTGGTGCGCATTGTATGGGTGTGTAACATTACATTCACTTGTAGGAGTGAGAAAAACATCACGGGGTGGTGTGAATCATAGGGTCTGAATTAGAATAGGCAGTGAGTGGCAATGTAGGATTGGGAAAAGCACCACGGGGTGGTCAGCATGGGGAGGTCAGGGAACATGCAGTGGCAATGTAGGATAGGTTTCTGAAAAACATCGCGGGGTGGTGTGCATTGTATGGGTGTGTAACATTACATTCACTAATAGGAGTGAGAAAAACATCACGGGGTGGTGTGAATCATAGGGTCTGAATTAGGATAGGCAGTGAGTGGCAATGTAGGATGGAGAGAAGCACCACGGGGTGGTCAGCATGGGGAGGTCAGGAAACATGCAGTGGCAATGTAGGAATGGTTTCCGAAAAACATCGCGGGGTGGTGCGCATTGTATGGCTGTGTAACATTACATTCACTAGTAGGAGTGAGAAAAACATCACGGGGTGGTGTGAATCATAGGGTCTTAATTAGGATAGACTTTGAGTGGCAATGTAGGATGGGGAAAAGCAAAATGGGGTGGTCAGTATAGGGAGGTCAGAAAACATGCAGTGGCAATGTAGGATAGGTTTCTGAAAAACATCGCGGGGTGGTGCGCATTGTAAGGGTGTGTAACATTACATTCACTAGTAGGAGTGAGAAAAACATCACGGGGTGGTGTGAATCATAGGGTGTGAATTAGGATAGGCAGTGAGTGGCAATGTAAAATGGAGAAAAGCACCACGGGTTGGTCAGCATGGGGAGGTCAGGAAACATGCAGTGGCAATTTAGGATAGGTTTCTGAAAAACATCGCGGGGTGGTGCGCATTGTATGGGTGTGTAACATTACATTCACTAGTAGGAGTGAGAAAAACATCACGGGGTGGTGTGAATCATAGGGTCTGAATTAGGATAGGCAGTGAGTGGCAATGTAGGATGGAGAAAAGCACCACGGGGTGGTCAGCATGGGGAGGTCCGGAAACATGCAGTAGCAATGTAGGATAGGTTTCTGAAAAACATCGCTCTGGTGCGCATTGTATGGGTGTGTAACATTACATTCACTAGTACGAGTGAGAAAAACATCACGGGGTGGTGTGAATCATAGGGTCTGAATTAGGATAGGCAGTGAGTGGCAATGTAGGATGGAGAAAAGCACCACGGGGTGGTCAGCATGGGGAGGTCAGGAAACACGCAGTGGCAATGTAGGATAGGTTTCTGAAAAACATCGCGGGGTCGTGCGCATTGTATGGGTGTGTAACATTACATTCACTAATAGGAGTGAGAAAAACATCACGGGGTGGTGTGAATCATAGGGTCTGAATTAGGATAGGGAGTGAGTGGCAATGTAGGATGGAGAAAAGCACCACGGGGTGGTCAGCATGGGGAGGTCAGGAAACATGCAGTGGCAATGTAGGATAGGTTTCTGAAAAACATCGCGGGGTGGTGCGCATTTTATGGGTGTGTAACATTACATTCACTAGTAGGAGTGAGAAAAACATCACGGGGTGGTGTGAATCATAGGGTCTGAATTAGGATAGGCAGTGAGTGGCAATGTAGGATGGAGAAAAGCACCACGGGGTGGTCAGCATGGGGAGGTCAGGAAACATGCAGTGGCAATGTAAGATAGGTTTCTGAAAAACATCGCGGGGTGGTGCGCATTGTATGGGTGTGTAACATTACATTCACTAGTAGGAGTGAGAAAAACATCACGGGGTGGTGTGAATCATAGGGTGTGAATTAGGATAGGCAGTGAGTGGCAATGTAGGATAGGGAAAAGCACCACGGGCTGGTCAGCATGGAGAGGCCAGGAAACATGCAGTGGCAATGTAGGATAGGTTTCTGAAAAACATCGCGGGGTGGTGCGCATTGTATGGGTGTGTAACATTACATTCACTAGTAGGAGTGAGAAAAACATCACGGGGTGGTGTGAATCATAGGGTCTGAATTACGAAAGGCAGTGAGTGGCAATGTAGGATGGAGAAAAGGACCACGGGGTGGTCAGCATGGGGAGGTCAGGAAACATGCAGTGGCAATGTAGGATAGGTTTCTGAAAACCATCGCGTGGTGGTGCGCATTGTATGGGTGTGTAACATTACATTCACTAGTAGGAGTGAAAAAAACAGCGCGGGGTGGTGTGAATCATAGGGTCTGAATTAGAATAGGCAGTGAGTGGCAATGTAGGATGGAGAAAAGCACCACGGGGTGGTCAGCATGGGGAGGTCAGGAAACATGCAGTGGCAATGTAGCATAGGTTTCTGAAAAACATCGCGGGGTGGTGTGCATTGTATGGCTGTGTAACATTACATTCACTAATAGGAGTGAGAAAAACATCAAGGGGTTGTGTGAATCATAGGGTCTGAATTAGGATAGGCAGTGAGTGGCAATGTAGGATGGAGAAAAGCAGCACGGGGGGGTTAGCATGGGGAGGTCAGGAAACATGCAGTGGCAATGTAGGATAGGTTTCTGAAAAACATCGCGGGGTGGTGTGCATTTTATGGGTGTGTAACATTACATTCACTAGTAGGAGTGAGAAAAACATCACGGGGTGGTGTGAATCATAGGGTCTGAATTAGGATAGGCAGTGAGTGGCAATGTAGGATGGAGAAAAGCACCACGGGGTGGTCAGCATGGGGAGGTCAGGAAACATGCAATGGCAATGTAGGATAGGTTTCTGAAAAACATCGCGGGGTGGTGCGCATTTTATGGGTGTGTAACATTACATTCACTAGAAGGAGTGAGAAAAACATCACGGGGTGGTGTGATTCAAAGGGTCTGAATTAGGATAGGCAGTGAGTGGCAATGTAGGATGGAGAAAAGGACCACGGGGTGGTCAGCATGGGGAGGTCAGGAAACATGCAGTGGCAATGTAGGAATGGTTTCTGAAAAACATCGCGGGGTGGTGCACATTGTATGGGTGTGTAACATTACATTCACTAGTAGGAGTGAGAAAAACATCACGGGGTGGTGTGAATCATAGGGTCTGAGTTAGGATAGGCAGTGAGTGGCAATGTAGGATGGAGAAAAGCACCACGGGGTGGTCAGCATGCGGAGGTCAGGAAACATGCAGTGGCAATGTAGGACAGGTTTCTGAAAAACATCGCGGGGTGGTGCGCATTGTATGGGTGTGTAACATTACATTCACTAGTAGGAGTGAGAAAAACATCACGGGGTGGTGTGAATCATAGGGTGTGAATTAGGATAGGCAGTGAGTGGCAATGTAGGATAGGGAAAAACACCACGGGGTGGTCAGCATGGAGAGGCCAGGAAACATGCAGTGGCAATGTAGGATAGGTTTCTGAAAAACATCGCGGGGTGGTGCGCATTGTATGGGTGTGTAACATTACATTCACTAGTAGGAGTGAGAAAAACATCACGGGGTGGTGTGAATCATAGGGTCTGAATTATAAAAGACAGTGAGTGGCAATGTAGGATGGAAAAAAGCACCACGGGGTGGTCAGCATGGGGAGGTCAGGAAATATGCAGTGGCAATGTAGGATAGGTTTCTGAAAAACATCGCGGGGTGGTGCGCATTGTATGGGTGTGTAACATTACATTCACTAGTAGGAGTGAGAAAAACATCACGGGGTGGTGTGAATCATAGGGTCTGAATTAGAATAGGCAGTGAGTGGCAATGTAGGATGGAGAAAAGCACCACGGGGTGGTCAGCATGGGGAGGTCAGGAAACATGCAGTGGCAATGTAGGATAGGTTTCTGAAAAACATCGCGGGGTGGTGTGCATTGTATGGGTGTGTAACATTACATTCACTAATAGGAGTGAGAAAAACATCACGGGGTGGTGTGAATCATAGGGTCTGAATTAGGATAGGCAGTGAGTGGCAATGTAGGATGGAGAAAAGCAGCACGGGGGGGTCAGCATGGGGAGGTCAGGAAACATGCAGTGGCAATGTAGGATAGGTTTCTGAAAAACATCGCGGGGTGGTGCGCATTTTATGGGTGTGTAACATTACATTCACTAGTAGGAGTGAGAAAAACATCACGGGGTGGTGTGAATCATAGGGTCTGAATTAGGATAGGCAGTGAGTGGCAATGTAGGATGGAGAAAAGCACCACTGGGTGGTCAGCATGGGGAAGTCAGGAAAAATGCAGTGGCAATGTAGGATAGGTTTCTGAAAAACATCGCGGGGTGGTGCGCATTTTATGGGTGTGTAACATTACATTCACTAGTAGGAGTGAGAAAAACATCACGGGGTGGTTTGAATCAAAGGGTCTGAATTAGGATAGGCAGGGAGTGGCAATTTAGGATGGAGAAAAGCACCACGGCGTGGTCAGCATGGCGAGGTCAGGAAACATGCAGTGGCAATGTAGGAATGGTTTCTGAAAAACATCGCGGGGTGGTGCGCATTGTATGGGTGTGTAACTTTACATTCACTACTAGGAGTGAGAAAAACATCACGGGGTGGTGTGAATCATAGGGTCTGAATTAGGATAGGCAGTGAGTGGCAATGTAGGATGGAGAAAAGCACCACGGGGTGGTCAGCATGGGGAGGTCAGGAAACATGCAATGGCAATGTAGGATAGGTTTCTGAAAAACATCGCGGGGTGGTGCGCATTGTATGGGTGTGTAACATTACATTCACTAATAGGAGTGAGAAAAACATCACGGGGTGGTGTGAATCATAGGGTCTGAATTAGGATAGACATTGAGTGACAATGTAGGATGGAGAAAAGCACCACGGGGTGGTCAGTATAGGGAGGTCAGGAAACATGCAGTGGCAATGTAGGATAGGTTTCTGAAAAACATCACGGGGTGGTGCGCATTGTAAGGGTGTGTAACATTACATTCACTAGTAGGAGTGAGAAAAACATCACGGGGTGGTGTGAATCATAGGGTCTGAATTAGGATAGGCAGTGAGTGGCAATGTAGGATGGAGAAAAGCACCACGGGGTGGTCAGCATGGGGAGGTCAGGAAACATGCAGTGGCAATGTAGGATAGGTTTCTGAAAAACATCGCGGGGTGGTGCGCATTGTATGGGTGTGTAACATTACCTTCACTTGTAGGAGTGAGAAAAACATCACGGGGTGGTGTGAATCATAGGGTCTGAATTAGAATAGGCAGTGAGTGGCAATGTAGGATGGAGAAAAGCACCACGGGGTGGTCAGCATGGGGAGGTCAGGGAACATGCAGTGGCAATGTAGGATAGGTTTCTGAAAAACATCGCGGGGTGGTGTGCATTGTATGGGTGTGTAACATTACATTCACTAATAGGAGTGAGAAAAACATCACGGGGTGGTGTGAATCATAGGGAATGAATTAGGATAGGCAGTGAGTGGCAATGTAGGATGGAGAAAAGCAGCACGGGGGGGTCAGCATGGGGAGGTCAGGAAACATGCAGTGGCAATGTAGGATAGGTTTCTGAAAAACATCGCGGGGTGGTGCGCATTGTATGGGTGTGTAACATTACCTTCACTTGTAGGAGTGAGAAAAACATCACGGGGTGGTGTGAATCATAGGGTCTGAATTAGAATAGGCAGTGAGTGGCAATGTAGGATGGAGAAAAGCACCACGGGGTGGTCAGCATGGGGAGGTCAGGGAACATGCAGTGGCAATGTAGGATAGGTTTCTGAAAAACATCGCGGGGTGGTGTGCATTGTATGGGTGTGTAACATTACATTCACTAATAGGAGTGAGAAAAACATCACGGGGTGGTGTGAATCATAGGGAATGAATTAGGATAGGCAGTGAGTGGCAATGTAGGATGGAGAAAAGCAGCACGGGGGGGTCAGCATGGGGAGGTCAGGAAACATGCAGTGGCAATGTAGGATAGGTTTCTGAAAAACATCGCGGGGTGGTGCGCATTTTATGGGTGTGTAACATTACATTCACTAGTAGGAGTGAGAAAAACATCACGGGGTGGTGTGAATCATAGGGTCTGAATTAGGATAGGCAGTGAGTGGCAATGTAGGATGGAGAAAAGCACCACGGGGTGGTCAGCATGGGGAAGTCAGGAAACATGCAGTGGCAATGTAGGATAGGTTTCTGAAAAACATCGCGGGGTGGTGCGCATTTTATGGGTGTGTAACATTACATTCACTAGTAGGAGTGAGAAAAACATCACGGGGTGGTGTGAATCAAAGGGTCTGAATTAGGATAGGCAGTGAGTGGCAATGTAGGATGGAGAAAAGCACCACGGGGTGGTCAGCATGGGGAGGTCAGGAAACATGCAGTGGCAATGTAGGAATGGTTTCTGAAAAACATCGCGGGGTGGTGCGCATTGTATGGCTGTGTAACATTACATTCACTAGTAGGAGTGAGAAAAACATCACGGGGTGGTGGGAATCATAGGGTCTTAATTAGGATAGACTTTGAGTGGCAATGTAGGATGGAGAAAAGCAAAACGGGGTGGTCAGTATAGGGAGGTCAGGAAACATGCAGTGGCAATGTAGGATAGGTTTCTGAAAAACATCGCGGGGTGGTGCGCATTGTAAGGGTGTGTAACATTACATTCACTAGTAGGAGTGAGAAAAACATCACGGGGTGGTGCGAATCATAGGGTGTGAATTAGGATAAGCAGTGAGTGGCAATGTAAGATGGAGAAAAGCACCACGGGTTGGTCAGCATGGGGAGGTCAGGAAACATGCAGTGGCAATGTAGGATAGGTTTCTGAAAAACATCGCGGGGTGGTGCGCATTGTATGGGTGTGTAACATTACATTCACTAGTAGGAGTGAGAAAAACATCACGGGGTGGTGTGAATCATAGGGTCTGAATTAGGATAGGCAGTGAGTGGCAATGTAGGATGGAGAAAAGCACCACGGGGTGGTCAGCATGGGGAGGTCCGGAAACATGCAGTGGCAATGTAGGATAGGTTTCTGAAAAACATCGCTCTGGTGCGCATTGTATGGGTGTGTAACATTACATTCACTAGTACGAGTGAGAAAAACATCACGGGGTGGTGTGAATCATAGGGTCTGAATTAGGATAGGCAGTGAGTGGCAATGTAGGATGGAGAAAAGCACCACGGGGTGGTCAGCATGGGGAGGTCAGGAAACATGCAGTGGCAATGTAGGATAGGTTTCTGAAAAACATCGCGGGGTCGTGCGCATTGTATGGGTGTGTAACATTACATTCACTAATAGGAGTGAGAAAAACATCACGGGGTGGTGTGAATCATAGGGTCTGAATTAGGATAGGCAGTGAGTGGCAATGTAGGATGGAGAAAAGCACCACGGGGTGGTCAGCATGGGGAGGTCAGGAAACATGCAGTGGCAATGTAGGATAGGTTTCTGAAAAACATCGCGGGGTGGTGCGCATTTTCTGGGTGTGTAACATTACATTCACTAGTAGGAGTGAGAAAAACATCACGGGGTTGTGTGAATCATAGGGTCTGAATTAGGATAGGCAGTGAGTGGCAATGTAGGATGGAGAAAAGCACCACGGGGTGGTCAGCATGGGGAGGTCAGGAAACATGCAGTGGCAATGTAGGATAGGTTTCTGAAAAACATCGCGGGGTGGTGCGCATTGTATGGGTGTGTAACATTACATTCACTAGTAGGAGTGAGAAAAACATCACGGGGTGGTGTGAATCATAGGGTGTGAATTAGGATAGGCAGGGAGTGTCAATGTAGGATAGGGAAAAGCACCACGGGGTGGTCAGCATGGAGAGGCCAGGAAACATGCAGTGGCAATGTAGCATAGGTTTCTGAAAAACATCGCGGGGTGGTGCGCATTGTATGGGTGTGTAACATTACATTCACTAGTAGGAGTGAGAAAAACATCACGGGGTGGTGTGAATCATAGGGTCTGAATTACGAAAGGCAGTGAGTGGCAATGTAGGATGGAGAAAAGCACCACGGGGTGGTCAGCATGGGGAGGTCAGGAAACATGCAGTGGCAATGTAGGATAGGTTTCTGAAAAACATCGCGGGGTGGTGTGCATTGTATGGGTGTGTAACATTACATTCACTAATAGGAGTGAGAAAAACATCAAGGGGTGGTGTGAATCATAGGGTCTGAATTAGGATAGGCAGTGAGTGGCAATGTAGGATGGAGAAAAGCAGCACGGGGGGGTTAGCATGGGGAGGTCAGGAAACATGCAGTGGCAATGTAGGATAGGTTTCTGAAAAACATCGCGGGGTGGTGCGCATTTTATGGGTGTGTAACATTACATTCACTAGTAGGAGTGAGAAAAACATCACGGGGTGGTGTAAATCATAGGATCTGAATTAGTATAGGCAGTGAGTGGCAATGTAGGATGGAGAAAAGCACCACGGGGTGGTCAGCATGGGGAGGTCAGGAAACATGCAGTGGCAATGTAGGATAGGTTTCTGAAAAACATCGCGGGGTGGTTCGCATTGTATGGGTGTGTAACATTACATTCACTAGTAGGAGTGAGAAAAACATCACGGGGTGGTGTGAATCATAGGGTCTGAATTAGGATAGGCAGTGAGTGGCAATGTAGGATGGAGCAAAGCACCACGGCGTGGTCAGCATGGGGAGGTCAGGAAACATGCAGTGGCAATGTAGGAATGGTTTCTGAAAAACATCGCGGGGTGGTGCGCATTGTATGGCTGTGTAACATTACATTCACTAGTAGGAGTGAGAAAAACATCACGGGGTGGTGTGAATCATAGGGTCTGAATTAGGATAGATTTTGAGTGGCAATGTAGGATGGAGAAAAGCACCACGGGGTGGTCAGCATAGGGAGGTCAGGAAACACGCAGTGGCAATGTAGGATAGGTTTCTGAAAAACATCGCGGGGTGGTGCGCATTGTATGGGTGTGTAACATTACATTCACTAGTAGGAGTGAGAAAAACATCACGGGGTGGTGTGAATCATAGGGTCTGAATTAGGATAGGCAGTGAGTGGCAATGTAGGATGGAGAAAAGCACCACGGGGTGGTCAGCATGGGGAGGTCAGGAAACATGCAGTGGCAATGTAGGATAGGTTTCTGAAAAACATCGCGGGGTGGTGCGCATTGTATGGGTGTGTAACATTACATTCACTAGTAGGAGTGAGAAAAACATCACGGGGTGGTGTGAATCATAGGGTCTGAATTAGGATAGGCAGTGAGTGGCAATGTAGGATGGAGAAAAGCACCACGGGGTGGTCAGCATGGGGAGGTCAGAAAACATGCAGTGGCAATGTAGGATAGGTTTCTGAAAAACATCGCGGGGTGGTGCGCATTGTATGGCTGTGTAACATTACATTCACTAGTAGGAGTGAGAAAAACATCACGGGGTGGTGTGAATCATAGGGTCTGAATTAGGATAGACATTGAGTGACAATGTAGGATGGAGAAAAGCACCACGGGGTGGTCAGTATAGGGAGGTCAGGAAACATGCAGTGGCAATGTAGGATAGGTTTCTGAAAAACATCGCGGGTTGGTCCGCATTGTAAGGGTGTGTAACATTACATTCACTAGTAGGAGTGAGAAAAACATCACGGGGTGGTGTCAATCATAGGGTCTGAATTAGGATAGGCAGTGAGTGGCAATGTAGGATGGAGAAAAGCACCACGGGGTGGTCAGCATGGGGAGGTCAGGAAACATGCAGTGGCAATGTAAGATAGGTTTCTGAAAAACATCCCGGGGTGGCGCGCATTGTATGGGTGTGTAACATTACATTCACTAGTAGGAGTGAGAAAAACATCACGGGGTGGTGTGAATCATAGGGTCTGAATTAGAATAGGCAGTGAGTGGCAATGTAGGATGGAGAAAAGCACCACGGGGTGGTCAGCATGGGGAGGTCAGGAAACATGCAGTGGCAATGTAGGATAGGTTTCGGAAAAACATCGCGGGGTGGTGTGCATTGTATGGGTGTGTAACATTACATACACTAATAGGAGTGAGAAAAACATCACGGGGTGGGGTGAATCATAGGGTCTGAATTAGGATAGGCAGTGAGTGGCAATGTAGGATGGAGAAAAGCAGCACGGGGGGGTCAGCATGGGGAGGTCTGAAAAACATGCAGTGGCAATGTAGGATAGGTTTCTGAAAAACATCGCGGGGTGGTGCGCATTTTATGGGTGTGTAACATTACATTCACTAGTAGGATTGAGAAAAACATCACGGGGTGGTGAGAATCATAGGGTCTGAATTAGGATAGGCAGTGAGTGGCAATGTAGGATGGAGAAAAGCACCACGGGGTGGTCAGCATGGGGAAGTCAGGAAACATGCAGTGGCAATGTAGGATAGGTTTCAGAAAAACATCGCGGGGTGGTGCGCATTGTATGGGTGTGTAACATTACATTCACTAGTAGGAGTGAGAAAAACATCACGGGGTGGTGTGAATCATAGGGTCTGAATTACGAAAGGCAGTGAGTGGCAATGTAGGATGGAGAAAAGCACCACGGGGTGGTCAGCATGGGGAGGTCAGGAAACATGCAGTGGCAATGTAGGATAGGTTTCTGAAAATCATCGCGGGGTGGTGCGCATTGTATGGGTGTGTAACATTACATTCACTAGTAGGAGTGAGAAAAACATCGCGGGGTGGTGTGAATCATAGGGTCTGAATTAGAATAGGCAGTGAGTGGCAATGTAGGATGGAGAAAAGCACCACGGGGTGGTCAGCATGGGGAGGTCAGGAAACATGCAGTGGCAATGTAGGATAGGTTTCTGAAAAACATCGCGGGGTGGTGTGCATTGTATGGGTGTGTAACATTACATTCACTAATAGGAGTGAGAAAAACATCAAGGGGTGGTGTGAATCATAGGGTCTGAATTAGGATAGGCAGTGAGTGGCAATGTAGGATGGAGAAAAGCAGCACGGGGGGGTTAGCATGGGGAGGTCAGGAAACATGCAGTGGCAATGTAGGATAGGTTTCTGAAAAACATCGCGGGGTGGTGCGCATTTTATGGGTGTGTAACATTACATTCACTATTAGGAGTGAGAAAAACATCACGGGGTGGTGTGAATCATAGGGTCTGAATTAGGGTAGGCAGTGAGTGGCAATGTAGGATGGAGAAAAGCACCACGGGGTGGTCAGCATGGGGAGGTCAGGAAACATGCAGTGGCAATGTAGGATAGGTTTCTGAAAAACATCGCGGGGTGGTGCGCATTTTATGGGTGTGTAACATTACATTCACTAGTAGGAGTGAGAAAAACATCACGGGGTGGTGTGAATCATAGGGTCTGAATTAGGATAGGCAGTGAGTGGCAATGTAGGATGGAGAAAAGCACCACGGGGTGGTCAGCATGGGGAGGTCAGGAAACATGCAGTGGCAATGTAGGATAGGTTTCTGAAAAACATCGCGGGGTGGTGCGCATTGTATGGGTGTGTAACATTACATTCACTAGTAGGAGTGAGAAAAACATCACGGGGTGGTGTGAATCATAGGGTGTGAATTAGGATAGGCAGTGAGTGGCAATGTAGGATAGGGAAAAGCACCACGGGGTGGTCAGCATGGAGAGGCCAGGAAACATGCAGTGGCAATGTAGGATAGGTTTCAGAAAAACATCGCGGGGTGGTGCGCATTGTATAGGTGTGTAACATTACATTCACTAGTAGGAGTGAGAAAAACATCACGGGGTGGTGTGAATCATAGGGTCTGAATTACGAAAGGCAGTCAGTGGCAATGTAGGATGGAGAAAAGCACCACGGGGTGGTCAGCATGGGGAGGTCAGGAAACATGCAGTGGCAATGTAGGATAGGTTTCTGAAAATCATCGCGGGGTGGTGCGCATTGTATGGGTGTGTAACATTACATTCACTAGTAGGAGTGAGAAAAACATCGCGGGGTGGTGTGAATCATAGGGTCTGAATTAGAATAGGCAGTGAGTGGCAATGTAGGATGGAGAAAAGCACCACGGGGTGGTCAGCATGGGGAGGTCAGGAAACATGCAGTGGCAATGTAGGATAGGTTTCTGAAAAACATCGCGGGGTGGTGTGCATTGTATGGGTGTGTAACATTACATTCACTATTAGGAGTGAGAAAAACATCACGGGGTGGTGTGAAGCATAGGGTTTGAATTAGGATAGGCAGTGAGTGCCAATGTAGGATGGAGAAAAGCACCACGGGGTGGTCAGCATGGGGTGGTCAGGAAACATGCAGTGGCAATGTAGGGTAGGTTTCTGAAAAACATCGCGGGGTGGTGCGCATTTTATGGGTGTGTAACATTACATTCACTAGTAGGAGTGAGAAAAACATCACGGGGTGGTGTGATTCAAAGGGTCTGAATTAGGACAGGCAGTGAGTGGCAATGTAGGATGGAGAAAAGCACCACGGGGTGGTCAGCATGGGGAGGTCAGGAAACATGCAGTGGCAATGTAGGAATGGTTTCTGAAAAACATCGCGGGGTGGTGCGCATTGTATGGGTGTGTAACATTACATTCACTAGTAGGAGTGAGAAAAACATCACGGGGTGGTGTGAATCATAGGGTCTGAATTAGGATAGGCAGTGAGTGGCAATGTAGGATGGAGAAAAGCACCACGGGGTGGTCAGCATGGGGAGGTCAGGAAACATGCAGTGGCAATGTAGGATAGGTTTCTGAAAGACATCGCGGGGTCGTGCGCATTGTATGGGTGTGTAACATTACATTCACTAATAGGAGTGAGAAAAACATCACGGGGTGGTGTGAATCATAGGGTCTGAATTAGGATAGGCAGTGAGTGGCAATGTAGGATGGAGAAAAGCACCACGGGGTGGTCAGCATGGGGAGGTCAGGAAACATGCAGTGGCAATGTAGGATAGGTTTCTGAAAAACATCGCGGGGTTGTGCGCATTGTATGGGTGTGTAACATTACATTCACTAGTAGGAGTGAGAAAAACATCACGGGGTGGTGTGAATCATAGGGTCTGAATTAGAATAGGCAGTGAGTGGCAATGTAGGATGGAGAAAAGCACCACGGGGTGGTCAGCATGGGGAGGTCAGGAAACATGCAGTGGCAATGTAGGATAGGTTTCTGAAAAACATCGCGGGGTGGTGTGCATTGTAGGGGTGTGTAACATTACATTCACTAATAGGAGTGAGAAAAACATCACGGGGTGGTGTGAATCATAGGGTCTGAATTAGGATAGGCAGTGAGTGGCAATCTAGGATGGAGAAAAGCAGCACGGGGGGGTCAGCATGGGGAGGTCAGGAAACATGCTGTGGCAATGTAGGATAGGTTTCTGAAAAACATCGCGGGGTGGTGCGCATTTTATGGGTGTGTAACATTACATTCACTAGTAGGAGTGAGAAAAACATCACGGGGTGGTGTGAATCATAGGGTATGAATTAGGATAGGCAATGAGTGGCAATGTAGGATGGAGAAAAGCACCACGGGGTGGTCAGCATGGGGAGGTCAGGAAAAATGCAGTGGCAATGTAGGATAGGTTTCTGAAAAACATCGCGGGGTGGTGCGCATAGTATGGGTGTGTAACATTACATTCATTAGTAGGATTGAGAAAAACATCACGGGGTGGTGTGAATCATTGGGTGTGAATTAGGATAGGCAGTGAGTGGCAATGTAGGATAGGGAAAAGCACCACGGGGTGGTCAGCATGCAGAGGCCAGGAAACATGCAGTGGCAATGTAGGATAGGTTTCTGAAAAACATCGCGGGGTGGTGCGCATTGTATGGGTGTGTAACATTACATTCACTAGTAGGAGTGAGAAAAACATCACGGGGTGGTGTGAATCATAGGGTCTGAATTACGAAAGGCAGTGAGTGGCAATGTAGGATGGAGAAAAGCACCACGGGGTGGTCAGCATGGGGAGGTCAGGAAACATGCAGTGGCAATGTAGGATAGGTTTCTGAAAAACATCCCGGGGTGGTGCGCATTGTATGGGTGTTTAACATTACATTCACTAGTAGGAGTGAGAAAAACATCACGGGGTGGTGTGACTCTTAGGGTCTGAAATAGGATAGGCAGTGAGTGGCAATGTAGGATGGAGAAAAGCACCACGGGGTGGTCAGCCTGGGGAGGTCAGGAAACATGCAGTGGCAATGTAGGATAGGTTTCTAAAAAACATCGCGGGGTGGTGTGCATTGTATGGGTGTGTAACATTACATTCACTAGTAGGAGTGAGAAAAACATCATGGGGTGGTGTGAATCATAGGGTCTGAATTAGGATAGGCAGTGAGTGGCAATGTAGGATGGAGAAAAGCACCACGGGGTGGTCAGCATGGGGAGGTCAGGAAACATGCAGTGGCAATGTAGGATAGGTTTCTGAAAAACATCGCGGGGTGGTGCGCATTTTATGGGTGTGTAACATTACATTCACTAGTAGGAGTGAGAAAAACATCACGGGGTGGTGTGAATCATAGGGTCTGAATTAGGATAGGCAGTGAGTGGCAAGGTAGGATGGAGAAAAGCACCACGGGGTGGTCAGCATGGGGAGGTCAGGAAACATGCAGTGGCAATGTAGGATAGGTTTCTGAAAAACATCGCGGTGTGGTGCGCATTTTATGGGTGTGTAACATTACATTCACTAGTAGGAGTGAGAAAAACATCACGGGGTGGTGTGAATCAAAGGGTCTCAATTAGGATAGGCAGTGAGTGGCAATGTAGGATGGAGAAAAGCACCACGGGGTGCTCAGCATGGGGAGGTCAGGAAACATGCAGTGGCAATGTAGGATAGGTTTCTGAAAAACATCGCGGGGTGGTGCGCATTGTATGGGTGTGTAACATTACATTCACTACTGGAGTGAGAAAAACATCACGGGGTGGTGTGAATCATAGGGTCTGAATTAGGATAGACATTGAGTGACAATGTAGGATGGAGAAAAGCACCACGGGGTGGTCAGTATAGGGAGGTCAGGAAACATGCAGTGGCAATGTAGGATAGGTTTCTGAAAAACATCGCGGGGTGGTGCGCATTGTAAGGGTGTGTAATATTACATTCACTAGTAGGAGTGAGAAAAACATCACGGGGTGGTGTGAATCATAGGGTCTGAATTAGGATAGGCAGTGAGTGGCAATGTAGGATGGAGAAAGGCACCACGGGGTGGTCAGCATGGGGAGGTCAGGAAACATGCAGTGGCAATGTAGGATAGGTTTCTGAAAAACATCGCGGGGTGGTGCGCATTGTATGGGTGTGTAACATTACATTCACTAGTAGGAGTGAGAAAAACATCACGGGGTGGTGTGAATCATAGGGTCTGAATTATAATAGGCAGTGAGTGGCAATGTAGGATGGAGAAAAGCACCACGGGGTGGTCAGCATGGGGAGGTCAGGAAACATGCAGTGGCAATGTAGGATAGGTTTCTGAAAAACATCGCGGGGTGGTGTGCATTGTATGGGTGTGTAACATTACATTCACTAATAGGAGTGAGAAAAACATCACGGGGTGGTGTGAATCATAGGGTCTGAATTAGGATAGGCAGTGAGTGGCAATGTAGGATGGAGAAAAGCAGCACGGGGGGGTCAGCATGGGGAGGTCTGGAAACATGCAGTGGCAATGTAAGATAGGTTTCTGAAAAACATCGCGGGGTGGTGCGCATTTTATGGGTGTGTAACATTACATTCACTAGTAGGAGTGAGAAAAACATCACGGCGTGGTGAGAATCATAGGGTCTGAATTAGGATAGGCAGTGAGTGGCAATGTAGGATGGAGAAAAGCACCACGGGGTGGTCAGCATGGGGAGGTCAG
Organism: Cavia porcellus; assembly: GCF_034190915.1. Lineage (NCBI taxonomy): Eukaryota > Metazoa > Chordata > Mammalia > Rodentia > Caviidae > Cavia > Cavia porcellus. The sequence goes on from NW_026947515.1 coordinate 11,338,012, forward strand.
GAAACATGCAGTGGCAATGTAGGATAGGTTTCTAAAAAACATCGCGGTGTCGTGCGCATTGTATGGGTGTGTAACATTACATTCACTAATAGGAGTGAGAAAAACATCACGGGGTGGTGTGAATCATAGGGTCTGAATTAGGATAGGCAGTGAGTGGCAATGTAAGATGGAGAAAAGCACCACGGGGTGGTCAGCATGGGGAGGTCAGGAAACATGCAGTGGCAATGTAGGATAGGTTTCTGAAAAACATCGCGGGGTGGTGCGCATTGTATGGGTGTGTAACATTACATTCACTAGTAGGAGTGAGAAAAACATCACGGGGTGGTGTGAATCATAGGGTCTGAATTAGAATAGGCAGTGAGTGGCAATGTAGGATGGAGAAAAGCACCACGGGGTGGTCAGCATGGGGAGGTCAGGAAACATGCAGTGGCAATGTAGGATAGGTTTCTGAAAAACATCGCGTGGTGGTGTGCATTGTATGGGTGTGTAACATTACATTCACTAATAGGAGTGAGAAAAACATCACGGGGTGGTGTGAATCATAGGGTCTGAATTACGAAAGGCAGTGAGTGGCAATGTAGGATGGAGAAAAGCACCACGGGGTGGTCAGCATGGGGAGGTCAGGAAACATGCAGTGGCAATGTAGGATAGGTTTCTGAAAAACATCGCGGGGTGGTGCGCATTGTATGGGTGTGTAACATTACATTCACTAGTAGGAGTGAGAAAAACATCGCGGGGTGGTGTGAATCATAGGGTCTGAATTAGAATAGGCAGTGAGTGGCAATGTAGGATGGAGAAAAGCACCACGGGGTGGTCAGCATGGGGAGGTCAGGAAACATGCAGTGGCAATGTAGGATAGGTTTCTGAAAAACATCGCGGGGTGGTGTGCATTGTATGGGTGTGTAACATTACATTCACTAATAGGAGTGAGAAAAACATCACGGGGTGGTGTGAATCATAGGGTCTGAATTAGCATAGGCAGTGAGTGGCAATGTAGGATGGAGAAAAGCAGCACGGGGGGGTCAGCATGGGGAGGTCAGGAAACATGCAGTGGCAATGTAGGATAGGTTTCTGAAAAACATCGCGGGGTGGTGCCCATTTTATGGGTGTGTAACATTACATTCACTAGTAGGAGTGAGAAAAACATCACGGGGTGGTGTGAATCATAGGGTCTGAATTAGGATAGGCAGTGAGTGGCAAGGTAGGATGGAGAAAAGCACCACGGGGTGGTCAGCATGGGGAGGTCAGGAAACATGCAGTGGCAATGTAGGATAGGTTTCTGAAAAACATCGCGGGGTGGTGCGCATTTTATGGGTGTGTAACATTACATTCACTAGTAGGAGTGAGAAAAACATCACGGGGTGGTGTGAATCAAAGGGTCTGAATTAGGATAGGCAGTGAGTGGCAATGTAGGATGGAGAAAAGCACCACGGGGTGGTCAGCATGGGGAGGTCAGGAAACATGCAGTGGCAATGTAGGAATGGTTTCTGAAAAACATCGCGGGGTGGTGCGCATTGTATGGGTGTGTAACATTACATTCACTAGTAGGAGTGAGAAAAACATCACGGGGTGGTGTGAATCATAGGGTCTGAATTAGGATAGACATTGAGTGACACTGTAGGATGGAGAAAAGCACCACGGGGTGGTCAGTATAGGGAGGTCAGGAAACATGCAGTGGCAATGTAGGATAGGTTTCTGAAAAACATCGCGGGGTGGTGCGCATTGTAAGGGTGTGTAATATTACATTCACTAGTAGGAGTGAGAAAAACATCACGGGGTGGTGTGAATCATAGGGTCTGAATTAGGATAGACATTGAGTGACAATGTAGGATGGAGAAAAGCACCACGGGGTGGTCAGCATGGGGAGGTCAGGAAACATGCAGTGGCAATGTAGGATAGGTTTCTGAAAAACATCGCGGGGTGGTGCACATTGTATGGGTGTGTAACATTACATTCACTAGTAGGAGTGAGAAAAACATCACGGGGTGGTGTGAATCATAGGGTCTGAATTAGGATAGGCAGTGAGTGGCAATGTAGGATGGAGAAAAGCACCACGGGGTGGTCAGCATGGGGAGGTCAGGAAACATGCAGTGGCAATGTAGGATAGGTTTCTGAAAAACATCGCGGGGTGGTGCGCATAGTATGGGTGTGTAACATTACATTCATTAGTAGGAGTGAGAAAAACATCACGGGGTGGTGTGAATCATTGGGTGTGAATTAGGATAGGCAGTGAGTGGCAATGTAGGATAGGGAAAAGCACCACGGGGTGGTCAGCATGGAGAGGCCAGGAAACATGCAGTGGCAATGTAGGATAGGTTTCTGAAAAACATCGCGGGGTGGTGCGCATTGTATGGGTGTGTAACATTACATTCACTAGTAGGAGTGAGAAAAACATCACGGGGTGGTGTGAATCATAGGGTCTGAATTACGAAAGGCAGTGAGTGGCAATGAAGGATGGAGAAAAGCACCACGGGGTGGTCAGCATGGGGAGGTCAGGAAACATGCAGTGGCAATGTAGGATAGGTTTCTGAAAAACATCGCGGGGTGGTGCGCATTGTATGGGTGTGTAACATTACATTCACTAGTAGGAGTGAGAAAAACATCGCGGGGTGGTGTGAATCATAGGGTCTGAATTAGAATAGGCAGTGAGAGGCAATGTAGGATGGAGAAAAGCACCACGGGGTGGTCAGCATGGGGAGGTCAGGAAACATGCAGTGGCAATGTAGGATAGGTTTCTGAAAAACATCGCGGGGTGGTGTGCATTGTATGGGTGTGTAACATTACATTCACTAATAGGAGTGAGAAAAACATCACGGGGTGGTGTGAATCATAGGGTCTGAATTAGCATAGGCAGTGAGTGGCAATGTAGGATGGAGAAAAGCAGCACGGGGGGGTCAGCATGGGGAGGTCAGGAAACATGCAGTGGCAATGTAGGATAGGTTTCTGAAAAACATCGCGGGGTGGTGCCCATTTTATGGGTGTGTAACATTACATTCACTAGTAGGAGTGAGAAAAACATCACGGGGTGGTGTGAATCATAGGGTCTGAATTAGGATAGGCAGTGAGTGGCAAGGTAGGATGGAGAAAAGCACCACGGGGTGGTCAGCATGGGGAGGTCAGGAAACATGCAGTGGCAATGTAGGATAGGTTTCTGAAAAACATCGCGGGGTGGTGCGCATTTTATGGGTGTGTAACATTACATTCACTAGTAGGAGTGAGAAAAACATCACGGGGTGGTGTGAATCAAAGGGTCTGAATTAGGATAGGCAGTGAGTGGCAATGTAGGATGGAGAAAAGCACCACGGGGTGGTCAGCATGGGGAGGTCAGGAAACATGCAGTGGCAATGTAGGAATGGTTTCTGAAAAACATCGCGGGGTGGTGCGCATTGTATGGGTGTGTAACATTACATTCACTAGTAGGAGTGAGAAAAACATCACGGGGTGGTGTGAATCATAGGGTCTGAATTAGGATAGACATTGAGTGACACTGTAGGATGGAGAAAAGCACCACGGGGTGGTCAGTATAGGGAGGTCAGGAAACATGCAGTGGCAATGTAGGATAGGTTTCTGAAAAACATCGCGGGGTGGTGCGCATTGTAAGGGTGTGTAATATTACATTCACTAGTAGGAGTGAGAAAAACATCACGGGGTGGTGTGAATCATAGGGTCTGAATTAGGATAGACATTGAGTGACAATGTAGGATGGAGAAAAGCACCACGGGGTGGTCAGCATGGGGAGGTCAGGAAACATGCAGTGGCAATGTAGGATAGGTTTCTGAAAAACATCGCGGGGTGGTGCACATTGTATGGGTGTGTAACATTACATTCACTAGTAGGAGTGAGAAAAACATCACGGGGTGGTGTGAATCATAGGGTCTGAATTAGGATAGGCAGTGAGTGGCAATGTAGGATGGAGAAAAGCACCACGGGGTGGTCAGCATGGGGAGGTCAGGAAACATGCAGTGGCAATGTAGGATAGGTTTCTGAAAAACATCGCGGGGTGGTGCGCATAGTATGGGTGTGTAACATTACATTCATTAGTAGGAGTGAGAAAAACATCACGGGGTGGTGTGAATCATTGGGTGTGAATTAGGATAGGCAGTGAGTGGCAATGTAGGATAGGGAAAAGCACCACGGGGTGGTCAGCATGGAGAGGCCAGGAAACATGCAGTGGCAATGTAGGATAGGTTTCTGAAAAACATCGCGGGGTGGTGCGCATTGTATGGGTGTGTAACATTACATTCACTAGTAGGAGTGAGAAAAACATCACGGGGTGGTGTGAATCATAGGGTCTGAATTACGAAAGGCAGTGAGTGGCAATGAAGGATGGAGAAAAGCACCACGGGGTGGTCAGCATAAGGAGGTCAGGAAACATGCAGTGGCAATGTAGGATAGGTTTCTGAAAAACATCGCGGGGTGGTGCGCATTGTATGGGTGTGTAACATTACATTCACTAGTAGGAGTGAGAAAAACATCGCGGGGTGGTGTGAATCATAGGGTCTGAATTAGAATAGGCAGTGAGTGGCAATGTAGGATGGAGAAAAGCACCACGGGGTGGTCAGCATGGGGAGGTCAGGAAACATGCAGTGGCAATGTAGGATAGGTTTCTGAAAAACATCGCGGGGTGGTGTGCATTGTATGGGTGTGTAACATTACATTCACTAATAGGAGTGAGAAAAACATCACGGGGTGGTGTGAATCATAGGGTCTGAATGAGCATAGGCAGTGAGTGGCAATGTAGGATGGAGAAAAGCAGCACGGGGGGGTCAGCATGGGGAGGTCAGGAAACATGCAGTGGCAATGTAGGATAGGTTTCTGAAAAACATCGCGGGGTGGTGCGCATTTTATGGGTGTGTAACATTACATTCACTAGTAGGAGTGAGAAAAACATCACGGGGTGGTGTGAATCATAGGGTCTGAATTAGGATAGGCAGTGAGTGGCAAGGTAGGATGGAGAAAAGCACCACGGGGTGGTCAGCATGGGGAGGTCAGGAAACATGCAGTGGCAATGTAGGATAGGTTTCTGAAAAACATCGCGGGGTGGTGCGCATTTTATGGGTGTGTAACATTACATTCACTAGTAGGAGTGAGAAAAACATCACGGGGTGGTGTGAATCAAAGGGTCTCAATTAGGATAGGCAGTGAGTGGCAATGTAGGATGGAGAAAAGCACCACGGGGTGGTCAGCATGGGGAGGTCAGGAAACATGCAGTGGCAATGTAGGAATGGTTTCTGAAAAACATCGCGGGGTGGTGCGCATTGTATGGGTGTGTAACATTACATTCACTAGTAGGAGTGAGAAAAACATCACGGGGTGGTGTGAATCATAGGGTCTGAATTAGGATAGACATTGAGTGACACTGTAGGATGGAGAAAAGCACCACGGGGTGGTCAGTATAGGGAGGTCAGGAAACATGCAGTGGCAATGTAGGATAGGTTTCTGAAAAACATCGCGGGGTGGTGCCCATTGTAAGGGTGTGTAATATTACATTCACTAGTAGGAGTGAGAAAAACATCACGGGGTGGTGTGAATCATAGGGTCTGAATTAGGATAGACATTGAGTGACAATGTAGGATTTAGAAAAGCACCACGGGGTGGTCAGCATGGGGAGGTCAGGAAACATGCAGTGGCAATGTAGGATAGGTTTCTGAAAAACATCGCGGGGTGGTGAGCATTGTATGGGTGTGTAACATTACATTCACTACTAGGAGTGAGAAAAACATCACGGGGTGGTGTGAATCATAGGGTCTGAATTAGGATAGGCAGTGAGTGGCAATGTAGGATGGAGAAAAGCACCACGGGGTGGTCAGCATGGGGAGGTCAGGAAACATGCAGTGGCAATGTAGGATAGGTTTCTGAAAAACATCGCGGGGTGGTGCGCATAGTATGGGTGTGTAACATTACATTCATTAGTAGGAGTGAGAAAAACATCACGGGGTGGTGTGAATCATTGGGTGTGAATTAGGATAGGCAGTGAGTGGCAATGTAGGATAGGGAAAAGCACCACGGGGTGGTCAGCATGGAGAGGCCAGGAAACATGCAGTGGCAATGTAGGATAGGTTTCTGAAAAACATCGCGGGGTGGTGCGCATTGTATGGGTGTGTAACATTACATTCACTAGTAGGAGTGAGAAAAACATCACGGGGTGGTGTGAATCATAGGGTCTGAATTACGAAAGGCAGTGAGTGGCAATGAAGGATGGAGAAAAGCACCACGGGGTGGTCAGCATGGGGAGGTCAGGAAACATGCAGTGGCAATGTAGGATAGGTTTCTGAAAAACATCGCGGGGTGGTGCGCATTGTATGGGTGTGTAACATTACATTCACTAGTAGGAGTGAGAAAAACATCGCGGGGTGCTGTGAATCATAGGGTCTGAATTAGAATAGGCAGTGAGTGGCAATGTAGGATGGAGAAAAGCACCACGGGGTGGTCAGCATGGGGAGGTCAGGAAACATGCAGTGGCAATGTAGGATAGGTTTCTGAAAAACATCGCGGGGTGGTGTGCATTGTATGGGTGTGTAACATTACATTCACTAGTAGGAGTGAGAAAAACATCACGGGGTGGTGTGAATCATAGGGTCTGAATTAGGATAGGCAGTGAGTGGCAATGTAGGATGGAGAAAAGCAGCACGGGGGGGTCAGCATGGGGAGGTCAGGAAACATGCAGTGGCAATGTAGGATAGGTTTCTGAAAAACATCGCGGGGTGGTGCGCATTTTATGGGTGTGTAACATTACATTCACTAGTAGGAGTGAGAAAAACATCACGGGGTGGTGTGAATCATAGGGTCTGAATTAGGATAGGCTGTGAGTGGCAAGGTAGGATGGAGAAAAGCACCACGGGGTGGTCAGCATGGGGAGGTCAGGAAACATGCAGTGGCAATGTAGGATAGGTTTCTGAAAAACATCGCGGGGTGGTGCGCATTTTATGGGTGTGTAACATTACATTCACTAGTAGGAGTGAGAAAAACATCACGGGGTGGTGTGAATCAAAGGGTCTGAATTAGGATAGGCAGTGAGTGGCAATGTAGGATGGAGAAAAGCACCACGGGGTGGTCAGCATGGGGAGGTCAGGAAACATACAGTGGCAATGTAGGAATGGTTTCTGAAAAGCATCGCGGGGTGGTGCGCATTGTATGGGTGTGTAACATTACATTCACTAGTAGGAGTGAGAAAAACATCACGGGGTGGTGTGAATCATAGGGTCTGAATTAGGATAGGCAGTGAGTGGCAATGTAGGATGGAGAAAAGCACCACGGGGTGGTCAGCATGGGGAGGTCAGGAAACATGCAGTGGCAATGTAGGATAGGTTTCTGAAAAACATCGCGGGGTGGTGCGCATAGTATGGGTGTGTAACATTACATTCATTAGTAGGAGTGAGAAAAACATCACGGGGTGGTGTGAATCATTGGGTGTGAATTAGGATAGGCAGTGAGTGGCAATGTAGGATAGGGAAAAGCACCACGGGGTGGTCAGCATGGAGAGGCCAGGAAACATGCAGTGGCAATGTAGGATAGGTTTCTGAAAAACATCGCGGGGTGGTGCGCATTGTATGGGTGTGTAACATTACATTCACTAGTAGGAGTGAGAAAAACATCACGGGGTGGTGTGAATCATAGGGTCTGAATTACGAAAGGCAGTGAGTGGCAATGAAGGATGGAGAAAAGCACCACGGGGTGGTCAGCATGGGGAGGTCAGGAAACATGCAGTGGCAATGTAGGATAGGTTTCTGAAAAACATCGCGGGGTGGTGCGCATTGTATGGGTGTGTAACATTACATTCACTAGTAGGAGTGAGAAAAACATCGCGGGGTGGTGTGAATCATAGGGTCTGAATTAGAATAGGCAGTGAGTGGCAATGTAGGATGGAGAAAAGCACCACGGGGTGGTCAGCATGGGGAGGTCAGGAAACATGCAGTGGCAATGTAGGATAGGTTTCTGAAAAACATCGCGGGGTGGTGTGCATTGTATGGGTGTGTAACATTACATTCACTAATAGGAGTGAGAAAAACATCACGGGGTGGTGTGAATCATAGGGTCTGAATTAGCATAGGCAGTGAGTGGCAATGTAGGATGGAGAAAAGCAGCACGGGGGGGTCAGCATGGGGAGGTCAGGAAACATGCAGTGGCAATGTAGGATAGGTTTCTGAAAAACATCGCGGGGTGGTGCCCATTTTATGGGTGTGTAACATTACATTCACTAGTAGGAGTGAGAAAAACATCACGGGGTGGTGTGAATCATAGGGTCTGAATTAGGATAGGCAGTGAGTGGCAAGGTAGGATGGAGAAAAGCACCACGGGGTGGTCAGCATGGGGAGGTCAGGAAACATGCAGTGGCAATGTAGGATAGGTTTCTGAAAAACATCGCGGGGTGGTGCGCATTTTATGGGTGTGTAACATTACATTCACTAGTAGGAGTGAGAAAAACATCACGGGGTGGTGTGAATCAAAGGGTCTGAATTAGGATAGGCAGTGAGTGGCAATGTAGGATGGAGAAAAGCACCACGGGGTGGTCAGCATGGGGAGGTCAGGAAACATGCAGTGGCAATGTAGGAATGGTTTCTGAAAAACATCGCGGGGTGGTGCGCATTGTATGGGTGTGTAACATTACATTCACTAGTAGGAGTGAGAAAAACATCACGGGGTGGTGTGAATCATAGGGTCTGAATTAGGATAGACATTGAGTGACACTGTAGGATGGAGAAAAGCACCACGGGGTGGTCAGTATAGGGAGGTCAGGAAACATGCAGTGGCAATGTAGGATAGGTTTCTGAAAAACATCGCGGGGTGGTGCGCATTGTAAGGGTGTGTAATATTACATTCACTAGTAGGAGTGAGAAAAACATCACGGGGTGGTGTGAATCATAGGGTCTGAATTAGGATAGACATTGAGTGACAATGTAGGATGGAGAAAAGCACCACGGGGTGGTCAGCATGGGGAGGTCAGGAAACATGCAGTGGCAATGTAGGATAGGTTTCTGAAAAACATCGCGGGGTGGTGCACATTGTATGGGTGTGTAACATTACATTCACTAGTAGGAGTGAGAAAAACATCACGGGGTGGTGTGAATCATAGGGTCTGAATTAGGATAGGCAGTGAGTGGCAATGTAGGATGGAGAAAAGCACCACGGGGTGGTCAGCATGGGGAGGTCAGGAAACATGCAGTGGCAATGTAGGATAGGTTTCTGAAAAACATCGCGGGGTGGTGCGCATAGTATGGGTGTGTAACATTACATTCATTAGTAGGAGTGAGAAAAACATCACGGGGTGGTGTGAATCATTGGGTGTGAATTAGGATAGGCAGTGAGTGGCAATGTAGGATAGGGAAAAGCACCACGGGGTGGTCAGCATGGAGAGGCCAGGAAACATGCAGTGGCAATGTAGGATAGGTTTCTGAAAAACATCGCGGGGTGGTGCGCATTGTATGGGTGTGTAACATTACATTCACTAGTAGGAGTGAGAAAAACATCACGGGGTGGTGTGAATCATAGGGTCTGAATTACGAAAGGCAGTGAGTGGCAATGAAGGATGGAGAAAAGCACCACGGGGTGGTCAGCATAAGGAGGTCAGGAAACATGCAGTGGCAATGTAGGATAGGTTTCTGAAAAACATCGCGGGGTGGTGCGCATTGTATGGGTGTGTAACATTACATTCACTAGTAGGAGTGAGAAAAACATCGCGGGGTGGTGTGAATCATAGGGTCTGAATTAGAATAGGCAGTGAGTGGCAATGTAGGATGGAGAAAAGCACCACGGGGTGGTCAGCATGGGGAGGTCAGGAAACATGCAGTGGCAATGTAGGATAGGTTTCTGAAAAACATCGCGGGGTGGTGTGCATTGTATGGGTGTGTAACATTACATTCACTAATAGGAGTGAGAAAAACATCACGGGGTGGTGTGAATCATAGGGTCTGAATGAGCATAGGCAGTGAGTGGCAATGTAGGATGGAGAAAAGCAGCACGGGGGGGTCAGCATGGGGAGGTCAGGAAACATGCAGTGGCAATGTAGGATAGGTTTCTGAAAAACATCGCGGGGTGGTGCGCATTTTATGGGTGTGTAACATTACATTCACTAGTAGGAGTGAGAAAAACATCACGGGGTGGTGTGAATCATAGGGTCTGAATTAGGATAGGCAGTGAGTGGCAAGGTAGGATGGAGAAAAGCACCACGGGGTGGTCAGCATGGGGAGGTCAGGAAACATGCAGTGGCAATGTAGGATAGGTTTCTGAAAAACATCGCGGGGTGGTGCGCATTTTATGGGTGTGTAACATTACATTCACTAGTAGGAGTGAGAAAAACATCACGGGGTGGTGTGAATCAAAGGGTCTCAATTAGGATAGGCAGTGAGTGGCAATGTAGGATGGAGAAAAGCACCACGGGGTGGTCAGCATGGGGAGGTCAGGAAACATGCAGTGGCAATGTAGGAATGGTTTCTGAAAAACATCGCGGGGTGGTGCGCATTGTATGGGTGTGTAACATTACATTCACTAGTAGGAGTGAGAAAAACATCACGGGGTGGTGTGAATCATAGGGTCTGAATTAGGATAGACATTGAGTGACACTGTAGGATGGAGAAAAGCACCACGGGGTGGTCAGTATAGGGAGGTCAGGAAACATGCAGTGGCAATGTAGGATAGGTTTCTGAAAAACATCGCGGGGTGGTGCCCATTGTAAGGGTGTGTAATATTACATTCACTAGTAGGAGTGAGAAAAACATCACGGGGTGGTGTGAATCATAGGGTCTGAATTAGGATAGACATTGAGTGACAATGTAGGATTTAGAAAAGCACCACGGGGTGGTCAGCATGGGGAGGTCAGGAAACATGCAGTGGCAATGTAGGATAGGTTTCTGAAAAACATCGCGGGGTGGTGCGCATTGTATGGGTGTGTAACATTACATTCACTACTAGGAGTGAGAAAAACATCACGGGGTGGTGTGAATCATAGGGTCTGAATTAGGATAGGCAGTGAGTGGCAATGTAGGATGGAGAAAAGCACCACGGGGTGGTCAGCATGGGGAGGTCAGGAAACATGCAGTGGCAATGTAGGATAGGTTTCTGAAAAACATCGCGGGGTGGTGCGCATAGTATGGGTGTGTAACATTACATTCATTAGTAGGAGTGAGAAAAACATCACGGGGTGGTGTGAATCATTGGGTGTGAATTAGGATAGGCAGTGAGTGGCAATGTAGGATAGGGAAAAGCACCACGGCGTGGTCAGCATGGAGAGGCCAGGAAACATGCAGTGGCAATGTAGGATAGGTTTCTGAAAAACATCGCGGGGTGGTGCGCATTGTATGGGTGTGTAACATTACATTCACTAGTAGGAGTGAGAAAAACATCACGGGGTGGTGTGAATCATAGGGTCTGAATTACGAAAGGCAGTGAGTGGCAATGAAGGATGGAGAAAAGCACCACGGGGTGGTCAGCATGGGGAGGTCAGGAAACATGCAGTGGCAATGTAGGATAGGTTTCTGAAAAACATCGCGGGGTGGTGCGCATTGTATGGGTGTGTAACATTACATTCACTAGTAGGAGTGAGAAAAACATCGCGGGGTGCTGTGAATCATAGGGTCTGAATTAGAATAGGCAGTGAGTGGCAATGTAGGATGGAGAAAAGCACCACGGGGTGGTCAGCATGGGGAGGTCAGGAAACATGCAGTGGCAATGTAGGATAGGTTTCTGAAAAACATCGCGGGGTGGTGTGCATTGTATGGGTGTGTAACATTACATTCACTAGTAGGAGTGAGAAAAACATCACGGGGTGGTGTGAATCATAGGGTCTGAATTAGGATAGGCAGTGAGTGGCAATGTAGGATGGAGAAAAGCAGCACGGGGGGGTCAGCATGGGGAGGTCAGGAAACATGCAGTGGCAATGTAGGATAGGTTTCTGAAAAACATCGCGGGGTGGTGCGCATTTTATGGGTGTGTAACATTACATTCACTAGTAGGAGTGAGAAAAACATCACGGGGTGGTGTGAATCATAGGGTCTGAATTAGGATAGGCTGTGAGTGGCAAGGTAGGATGGAGAAAAGCACCACGGGGTGGTCAGCATGGGGAGGTCAGGAAACATGCAGTGGCAATGTAGGATAGGTTTCTGAAAAACATCGCGGGGTGGTGCGCATTTTATGGGTGTGTAACATTACATTCACTAGTAGGAGTGAGAAAAACATCACGGGGTGGTGTGAATCAAAGGGTCTGAATTAGGATAGGCAGTGAGTGGCAATGTAGGATGGAGAAAAGCACCACGGGGTGGTCAGCATGGGGAGGTCAGGAAACATACAGTGGCAATGTAGGAATGGTTTCTGAAAAGCATCGCGGGGTGGTGCGCATTGTATGGGTGTGTAACATTACATTCACTAGTAGGAGTGAGAAAAACATCACGGGGTGGTGTGAATCATAGGGTCTGAATTAGAATAGGCAGTGAGTGGCAATGTAGGATGGAGAAAAGCACCACGGGGTGGTCAGCATGGGGAGGTCAGGAAACATGCAGTGGCAATGTAGGATAGGTTTCTGAAAAACATCGCGGGGTGGTGTGCATTGTAGGGGTGTGTAACATTACATTCACTAATAGGAGTGAGAAAAACATCACGGGGTGGTGTGAATCATAGGGTCTGAATTAGGATAGGCAGTGAGTGGCAATCTAGGATGGAGAAAAGCAGCACGGGGGGGTCAGCATGGGGAGGTCAGGAAACATGCTGTGGCAATGTAGGATAGGTTTCTGAAAAACATCGCGGGGTGGTGCGCATTTTATGGGTGTGTAACATTACATTCACTAGTAGGAGTGAGAAAAACATCACGGGGTGGTGTGAATCATAGGGTCTGAATTAGGATAGGCAGTGAGTGGCAATGTAGGATGGAGAAAAGCACCACGGGGTGGTCAGCATGGGGAGGTCAGGAAACATGCAGTGGCAATGTAGGATAGGTTTCTGAAAAACATCGCGGGGTGGTGCGCATAGTATGGGTGTGTAACATTACATTCATTAGTAGGATTGAGAAAAACATCACGGGGTGGTGTGAATCATTGGGTGTGAATTAGGATAGGCAGTGAGTGGCAATGTAGGATAGGGAAAAGCACCACGGGGTTGTCAGCATGGAGAGGCCAGGAAACATGCAGTGGCAATGTAGGATAGGTTTCTGAAAAACATCGCGGGGTGGTGCGCATTGTATGGGTGTGTAACATTACATTCACTAGTAGGAGTGAGAAAAACATCACGGGGTGGTGTGAATCATAGGGTCTGAATTACGAAATGCAGTGAGTGGCAATGTAGGATGGAGAAAAGCACCACGGGGTGGTCAGCATGGGGAGGTCAGGAAACATGCAGTGGCAATGTAGGATAGGTTTCTGAAAAACATCCCGGGGTGGTGCGCATTGTATGGGTGTGTAACATTACATTCACTAGTAGGAGTGAGAAAAACATCACGGGGTGGTGTGACTCTTAGGGTCTGAAATAGGATAGGCAGTGAGTGGCAATGTAGGATGGAGAAAAGCACCACGGGGTGGTCAGCCTGGGGAGGTCAGGAAACATGCAGTGGCAATGTAGGATAGGTTTCTAAAAAACATCGCGATGTGGTGCGCATTGTATGGGTGTGTAACATTACATTCACTAGTAGGAGTGAGAAAATCATCACGGGGTGGTGTGAATCATAGGGTCTGAATTAGGATAGGCAGTGAGTGGCAATGTAGGATGGAGAAAAGCACCACGGGGTGGTCAGCATGGGGAGGTCAGGAAACATGCAGTGGCAATGTAGGATAGGTTTCTGAAAAACATCGCGGGGTTGTGCGCATTTTATGGGTGTGTAACATTACATTCACTAGTAGGAGTGAGAAAAACATCACGGGGTGGTGTGAATCATAGGGTCTGAATTAGGATAGGCAGTGAGTGGCAAGGTAGGATGGAGAAAAGCACCACGGGGTGGTCAGCATGGGGAGGTCAGGAAACATGCAGTGGCAATGTAGGATAGGTTTCTGAAAAACATCGCGGGGTGGTGCGCATTTTATGGGTGTGTAACATTACATTCACTAGTAGGAGTGAGAAAAACATCACGGGGTGGTGTGAATCAAAGGGTCTGAATTATGATAGGCAGTGAGTGGCAATGTAGGATGGAGAAAAGCACCACGGGGTGCTCAGCATGGGGAGGTCAGGAAACATGCAGTGGCAATGTAGGATAGGTTTCTGAAAAACATCGCGGGGTGGTGCGCATTGTATGGGTTAGTAACATTACATTCACTAGTAGGAGTGAGAAAAACATCACGGGGTGGTGTGAATCATAGGGTCTGAATTAGGATAGACATTGAGTGACAATGTAGGATGGAGAAAAGCACCACGGGGTGGTCAGTATAGGGAGGTCAGGAAACATGCAGTGGCAATGTAGGATAGGTTTCTGAAAAACATCGCGGGGTGGTGCGCATTGTATGGGTGTGTAACATTACATTCACTAGTAGGAGTGAGAAAAACATCACGGGGTGGTGTGAATCATAGGGTCTGAATTATGATAGGCAGTGAGTGGCAATGTAGGATGGAGAAAAGCACCACGGGGTGGTCAGCATGGGGAGGTCAGGAAACATGCAGTGGCAATGTAGGATAGGTTTCTGAAAAACATCGCGGGGTGGTGTGCATTGTATGGGTGTGTAACATTACATTCACTAATAGGAGTGAGAAAAACATCACGGGGTGGTGTGAATCATAGGGTCTGAATTAGGATAGGCAGTGAGTGGCAATGTAGGATGGAGAAAAGCAGCACGGGGGGGTCAGCATGGGGAGGTCTGGAAACATGCAGTGGCAATGTAAGATAGGTTTCTGAAAAACATCGCGGGGTGGTGCGCATTTTATGGGTGTGTAACATTACATTCACTAGTAGGAGTGAGAAAAACATCACGGCGTGGTGAGAATCATAGGGTCTGAATTAGGATAGGCAGTGAGTGGCAATGTAGGATGGAGAAAAGCACCACGGGGTGGTCAGCATGGGGAGGTCAGGAAACATGTAGTGGCAATGTAGGATAGGTTTCTAAAAAACATCGCGGTGTCGTGCGCATTGTATGGGTGTGTAACATTACATTCACTAATAGGAGTGAGAAAAACATCACGGGGTGGTGTGAATCATAGGGTCTGAATTAGGATAGGCAGTGAGTGGCAATGTAGGATGGAGAAAAGCACCACGGGGTGGTCAGCATGGGGAGGTCAGGAAACATGCAGTGGCAATGTAGGATAGGTTTCTGAAAAACATCGCGGGGTGGTGCGCATTGTATGGGTGTGTAACATTACATTCACTAGTAGGAGTGAGAAAAACATCACGGGGTGGTGTGAATCATAGGGTCTGAATTAGAATAGGCAGTGAGTGGCAATGTAGGATGGAGAAAAGCACCACGGGGTGGTCAGCATGGGGAGGTCAGGAAACATGCAGTGGCAATGTAGGATAGGTTTCTGAAAAACATCGCGTGGTGGTGTGCATTGTATGGGTGTGTAACATTACATTCACTAATAGGAGTGAGAAAAACATCACGGGGTGGTGTGAATCATAGGGTCTGAATTAGGATAGGCAGTGAGTGGCAATCTAGGATGGAGAAAAGCAGCACGGGGGGGTCAGCATGGGGAGGTCAGGAAACATGCTGTGGCAATGTAGGATAGGTTTCTGAAAAACATCGCGGGGTGGTGCGCATTTTATGGGTGTGTAACATTACATTCACTAGTAGGAGTGAGAAAAACATCACGGGGTGGTGTGAATCATAGGGTCTGAATTAGGATAGGCAGTGAGTGGCAATGTAGGATGGAGAAAAGCACCACGGGGTGGTCAGCATGGGGAGGTCAGGAAACATGCAGTGGCAATGTAGGATAGGTTTCTGAAAAACATCGCGGGGTGGTGCGAATAGTATGGGTGTGTAACAGTACATTCATTAGTAGGAGTGAGAAAAACATCACGGGGTGGTGTGAATCATTGGGTGTGAATTAGGATAGGCAGTGAGTGGCAATGTAGGATAGGGAAAAGCACCACGAGGTGGTCAGCATGGAGAGGCCAGGAAACATGCAGTGGCAATGTAGGATAGGTTTCTGAAAAACATCGCGGGGTGGAGCGCATTGTATGGGTGTGTAACATTACATTCACTAGTAGGAGTGAGAAAAACATCACGGGGTGGTGTGAATCATAGGGTCTGAATTACGAAAGGCAGTGAGTGGCAATGTAGGATGGAGAAAAGCACCACGGGGTGGTCAGCATGGGGAGGTCAGGAAACATGCAGTGGCAATGTAGGATAGGTTTCTGAAAAACATCGCGGGGTGGTGCGCATTGTATGGGTGTGTAACATTACATTCACTAGTAGGAGTGAGAAAAACATCGCGGGGTGGTGTGAATCATAGGGTCTGAATTAGAATAGGCAGTGAGTGGCAATGTAGGATGGAGAAAAGCACCACGGGTTGGTCAGCATGGGGAGGTCAGGAAACATGCAGTGGCAATGTAGGATAGGTTTCTGAAAAACATCGCGGGGTGGTGTGCATTGTATGGGTGTGTAACATTACATTCACTAATAGGAGTGAGAAAAACATCACGGGGTGGTGTGAATCATAGGGTCTGAATTAGCATAGGCAGTGAGTGGCAATGTAGGATGGAGAAAAGCAGCACGGGGGGGTCAGCATGGGGAGGTCAGGAAACATGCAGTGGCAATGTAGGATAGGTTTCTGAAAAACATCGCGGGGTGGTGCGCATTTTATGGGTGTGTAACATTACATTCACTAGTAGGAGTGAGAAAAACATCACGGGGTGGTGTGAATCATAGGGTCTGAATTAGGATAGGCAGTGAGTGGCAAGGTAGGATGGAGAAAAGCACCACGGGGTGGTCAGCATGGGGAGGTCAGGAAACATGCAGTGGCAATGTAGGATAGGTTTCTGAAAAACATCGCGGGGTGGTGCGCATTTTATGGGTGTGTAACATTACATTCACTAGTAGGAGTGAGAAAAACATCACGGGGTGGTGTGAATCAAAGGGTCTGAATTAGGATAGGCAGTGAGTGGCAATGTAGGATGGAGAAAAGCACCACGGGGTGGTCAGCATGGGGAGGTCAGGAAACATGCAGTGGCAATGTAGGAATGGTTTCTGAAAAACATCGCGGGGTGGTGCGCATTGTATGGGTGTGTAACATTACATTCACTAGTAGGAGTGAGAAAAACATCACGGGGTGGTGTGAATCATAGGGTCTGAATTAGGATAGACATTGAGTGACACTGTAGGATGGAGAAAAGCACCACGGGGTGGTCAGTATAGGGAGGTCAGGAAACATGCAGTGGCAATGTAGGATAGGTTTCTGAAAAACATCGCGGGGTGGTGCGCATTGTAAGGGTGTGTAATATTACATTCACTAGTAGGAGTGAGAAAAACATCACGGGGTGGTGTGAATCATAGGGTCTGAATTAGGATAGACATTGAGTGACAATGTAGGATGGAGAAAAGCACCACGGGGTGGTCAGCATGGGGAGGTCAGGAAACATGCAGTGGCAATGTAGGATAGGTTTCTGAAAAACATCGCGGGGTGGTGCACATTGTATGGGTGTGTAACATTACATTCACTAGTAGGAGTGAGAAAAACATCACGGGGTGGTGTGAATCATAGGGTCTGAATTAGGATAGGCAGTGAGTGGCAATGTAGGATGGAGAAAAGCACCACGGGGTGGTCAGCATGGGGAGGTCAGGAAACATGCAGTGGCAATGTAGGATAGGTTTCTGAAAAACATCGCGGGGTGGTGCGCATAGTATGGGTGTGTAACATTACATTCATTAGTAGGAGTGAGAAAAACATCACGGGGTGGTGTGAATCATTGGGTGTGAATTAGGATAGGCAGTGAGTGGCAATGTAGGATAGGGAAAAGCACCACGGGGTGGTCAGCATGGAGAGGCCAGGAAACATGCAGTGGCAATGTAAGATAGGTTTCTGAAAAACATCGCGGGGTGGTGCGCATTGTATGGGTGTGTAACATTACATTCACTAGTAGGAGTGAGAAAAACATCACGGGGTGGTGTGAATCATAGGGTCTGAATTACGAAAGGCAGTGAGTGGCAATGTAGGATGGAGAAAAGCACCACGGGGTGGTCAGCATGGGGAGGTCAGGAAACATGCAGTGGCAATGTAGGATAGGTTTCTGAAAAACATCGCGGGGTGGTGCGCATTTTATGGGTGTGTAACATTACATTCACTAGTAGGAGTGAGAAAAACATCACGGGGTGGTGTGAATCAAAGGGTCTGAATTAGGATAGGCAGTGAGTGGCAATGTAGGATGGAGAAAAGCACCACGGGGTGGTCAGCATGGGGAGGTCAGGAAACATGCAGTGGCAATGTAGGATAGGTTTCTGAAAAACATCGCGGGGTGGTGTGCATTGTATGGGTGTGTAACATTACATTCACTAATAGGAGTGAGAAAAACATCACGGGGTGGTGTGAATCATAGGGTCTGAATTAGGATAGGCAGTGAGTGGCAATGTAGGATGGAGAAAAGCAGCACGGGGGGGTCAGCATGGGGAGGTCAGGAAACATGCAGTGGCAATGTAGGATAGGTTTCTGAAAAACATCGCGGGGTGGTGCGCATTTTATGGGTGTGTAACATTACATTCACTAGTAGGAGTGAGAAAAACATCACGGGGTGGTGTGAATCATAGGGTCTGAATTAGGATAGGCAGTGAGTGGCAAGGTAGGATGGAGAAAAGCACCACGGGGTGGTCAGCATGGGGAGGTCAGGAAACATGCAGTGGCAATGTAGGATAGGTTTCTGAAAAACATCGCGGGGTGGTGCGCATTTTATGGGTGTGTAACATTACATTCACTAGTAGGAGTGAGAAAAACATCACGGGGTGGTGTGAATCAAAGGGTCTGAATTAGGATAGGCAGTGAGTGGCAATGTAGGATGGAGAAAAGCACCACGGGGTGGTCAGCATGGGGAGGTCAGGAAACATGCAGTGGCAATGTAGGAATGGTTTCTGAAAAGCATCGCGGGGTGGTGCGCATTGTATGGGTGTGTAACATTACATTCACTAGTAGGAGTGAGAAAAACATCACGGGGTGGTGTGAATCATAGGGTCTGAATTAGGATAGGCAGTGAGTGGCAATGTAGGATGGAGAAAAGCACCACGGGGTGGTCAGCATGGGAAGGTCAGGAAACATGCAGTGGCAATGTAGGATAGGTTTCTGAAAAACATCGCGGGGTGGTGCGCATTGTATGGGTGTGTAACATTACATTCACTAGTAGGAGTGAGAAAAACATCACGGGGTGGTGTGAATCAAAAGGTCTGAATTAGGATAGACATTGAGTGACAATGTAGGATGGAGAAAAGCACCACGGGGTGGTCAGTATAGGGAGGTCAGGAAACATGCAGTGGCAATGTAGGATAGGTTTCTGAAAAACATCGCGGGGTGGTGCGCATTGTAAGGGTGTGTAATATTACATTCACTAGTAGGAGTGAGAAAAACATCATGGGGTGGTGTGAATCATAGGGTCTGAATTAGGATAGGCAGTGAGTGGCAATGTAGGATGGAGAAAGGCACCACGGGGTGGTCAGCATGGGGAGGTCAGGAAACATGCAGTGGCAATGTAGGATAGGTTTCTGAAAAACATCGCGGGGTGGTGCGCATTGTATGGGTGTGTAACATTACATTCACTAGTAGGAGTGAGAAAAACATCACGGGGTGGTGTGAATCATAGGGTCTGAATTATAATAGGCAGTGAGTGGCAATGTAGGATGGAGAAAAGCACCACGGGGTGGTCAGCATGGGGAGGTCAGGAAACCTGCAGTGGCAATGTAGGATAGGTTTCTGAAAAACATCGCGGGGTGGTGTGCATTGTATGGGTGTGTAACATTACATTCACTAATAGGAGTGAGAAAAACATCACGGGTTGGTGTGAATCATAGGGTCTGAATTAGGATAGGCAGTGAGTGGCAATGTAGGACGGAGAAAAGCAGCACGGGGGGGTCAGCATGGGGAGGTCTGGAAACATGCAGTGGCAATGTAAGATAGGTTTCTGAAAAACATCGCGGGGTGGTGCGCATTTTATGGGTGTGTAACATTACATTCACTAGTAGGAGTGAGAAAAACATCACGGGGTGGTGAGAATCATAGGGTCTGAATTAGGATAGGCAGTGAGTGGCAATGCAGGATGGAGAAAAGCACCACGGGGTGGTCAGCATGGGGAAGTCAGGAAACATGCAGTGGCAATGTAGGATAGGTTTATGAAAAACATCGCGGGGTGGTGCGCATTTTATGGGTGTGTAACATTACATTCACTAGTAGGAGTGAGAAAAACATCACGGGGTGGTGTGAATCAAAGCGTCTGAATTAGGATAGGCAGTGAGTGGCAAGGTAGGATGGAGAAAAGCACCACGGGGTGGTCAGCATGGGGAGGTCAGGAAACATGCAGTGGCAATGTAGGATAGGTTTCTGAAAAACATCGGGTGTGGTGTGCATTGTATGGGTGTGTAACATTACATTCACTAATAGGAGTGAGAAAAACATCACGGGGTGGTGTGAATCATAGGGTCTGAATTAGGATAGGCAGTGAGTGGCAATGTAGGATGGAGAAAAGCAGCACGGGGGGGTCAGCATGGGGAGGTCTGGAAACATGCAGTGGCAATGTAGGATAGGTTTCTGAAAAACATCGCGGGGTGGTGCGCATTTTATGGGTGTGTAACATTACATTCACTAGTAGGAGTGAGAAAAACATCACGGGGTGGTGAGAATCATAGGGTCTGAATTAGGATAGGCAGTGAGTGGCAATGTAGGATGGAGAAAAGCACCACGGGGTGGTCAGCATGGGGAAGTCAGGAAACATGCAGTGGCAATGTAGGATAGGTTTCTGAAAAACATCGCGGGGTGGTGCGCATTTTATGGGTGTGTAACATTACATTCACTAGTAGGAGTGAGAAAAACATCACGGGGTGGTGTGAATCAAAGGGTCTAAATTAGGATAGGCAGTGAGTGGCAATGTAGGATGGAGAAAAGCACCACGGGGTGGTCAACATGGAGAGGTCAGGAAACATGCAGTGGCAATGTAGGAATGGTTTCTGAAAAACATCGCGGGGTGGTGCGCATTGTATGGCTGTGTAACATTACATTCACTAGTAGGAGTGAGAAAAACATCACGGGGTGGTGTGAATCATAGGGTCTGAATTAGGATAGACTTTGAGTGGCAATGTAGGATGGAGAAA
This sequence comes from Cavia porcellus, assembly GCF_034190915.1. Classification (NCBI taxonomy): domain Eukaryota; kingdom Metazoa; phylum Chordata; class Mammalia; order Rodentia; family Caviidae; genus Cavia; species Cavia porcellus. The sequence continues at coordinate 11,359,194 of NW_026947515.1, forward strand.
AGCACCACGGGGTGGTCAGCATAGGTAGGTCAGGAAACATGCAGTGGCAATGTAGGATAGGTTTCTGAAAAACATCGCGGGGTGGTGCGCATTGTATGGGTGTGTAACATTACATTCACTAGTAGAAGTGAGAAAAACATCACGGGGTGGTGTGAATCATAGGGTCTGAATTAGGATAGGCAGTGAGTGGCAATGTAGGATGGAGAAAAGCACCACGGGGTGGTCAGCATGGGGAGGTCAGGAAACATGCAGTGGCAATGTAGGATAGGTTTCTGAAAAACATCGCGGTGTGGTGCGCATTGTATGGGTGTGTAACATTACATTCACTAGTAGGAGTGAGAAAAACATCACGGGGTGGTGTGAATCATAGGGTCTGAATTAGGATAGGCAGTGAGTGGCAATGTAGGATGGAGAAAAGCACCACGGGGTGGTCAACATGGGGAGGTCAGGAAACATGCAGTGGCAATGTAGGATAGGTTTCTGAAAAACATCGCGGGGTGGTGCGCATTTTATGGGTGTGTAACATTACATTCACTAGTAGCAGTGAGAAAAACATCACGGGGTGGTGTGAATCATAGGGTCTGAATTAGGATAGGCAGTGAGTGGCAATGTAGGATGGAGAAAAGCAGCACGGGGGGGTCAAAATGAGGAGGTCAGGAAACATGCAGTGGCAATGTAGGATAGGTTTCTGAAAAACATCGCGGGGTGGTGTGCATTGTATGGCTCTGTAACATTACATTCACTAGTAGGAGTGAGAAAAACATCACGGGGTGGTGTGAATCATAGGGTCTGAATTAGGATAGACTTTGAGTGGCAATGTAGGATGGAGAAAAGCACCACGGGGTGGTCAGCATGGGGAGGTCAGGAAACATGCAGTGGCAATGTAGGATAGGTTTCTGAAAAACATCGCGGTGTGGTGCGCATTGTATGGGTGTGTAACATTACATTCACTAGTAGGAGTGAGAAAAACATCACGGGGTGGTGTGAATCATAGGGTCTGAATTAGGATAGGCAGTGAGTGGCAATGTAGGATGGAGAAAAGCACCACGGGGTGGTCAACATGGGGAGGTCAGGAAACATGCAGTGGCAATGTAGGATAGGTTTCTGAAAAACATCGCGGGGTGGTGCGCATTTTATGGGTGTGTAACATTACATTCACTAGTAGCAGTGAGAAAAACATCACGGGGTGGTGTGAATCATAGGGTCTGAATTAGGATAGGCAGTGAGTGGCAATGTAGGATGGAGAAAAGCAGCACGGGGGGGTCAAAATGAGGAGGTCAGGAAACATGCAGTGGCAATGTAGGATAGGTTTCTGAAAAACATCGCGGGGTGGTGTGCATTGTATGGCTCTGTAACATTACATTCACTAGTAGGAGTGAGAAAAACATCACGGGGTGGTGTGAATCATAGGGTCTGAATTAGGATAGACTTTGAGTGGCAATGTAGGATGGAGAAAAGCACCACGGGGTGGTCAGCATAGGGAGGTCAGGAAACATGCAGTGGCGATGTAGGATAGGTTTCTGAAAAACATCGCGGGGTGGTGCGCATTGAATGGGTGTGTAACATTACATTCACTAGTAGGAGTGAGAAAAACATCACGGGGTGGTGTGAATCATAGGGTCTGAATTAGGATAGGCAGTGAGTGGCAATGTAGGATGGAGAAAAGCACCACGGGATGGTCAGCATGGGGAGGTCAGAAAACATGCAGTGGCAATGTAGGATAGGTTTCTGAAAAACATCGCGGGGTGGTGCGCATTGTATGGGTGTGTAACATTACATTCACTAGTAGGAGTGAGAAAAACATCTCGGGCTGCTGTGAATCATAGGGTCTGAATTACGATAGGCAGTGAGTGGCAATGTAGGATAGGGAAAAGCACCACGGGGTGGTCAGCATGGGGAGGTCAGGAAACATGCAGTGGCAATGTAGGATAGGTTTCTGAAAAACATCGCGGGGTGGTGCGCATTGTATGGGTGTGTAACATTACATTCACTAGTAGGAGTGAGAAAAACATCACGGGGTGGTGTGAATCATAGGGTCTGAATTAGGATAGGCAGTGAGTGGCAATGTAGGATGGAGAAAAGCAGCACGGGGGGGTCAGCATGGGGAGGTCAGGAAACATGCAGTGGCAATGTAGGATAGGTTTCTGAAAAACATCGCAATGTGGTGCACATTGTATGGCTGTGTAACATTACATTCACTAGTAGGAGTGAGAAAAACATCACGGGGTGGTGTGAATCATAGGGTCTGAATTAGGATAGACTTTGAGTGGCAATGTAGGATGGAGAAAAGCACCACGGGGTGGTCAGCATACGGAGGTCAGGAAACATGCACTGCCAATGTAGGATAGGTTTCTGAAAAACATCGCGGGGTGGTGGGCATTGTATGGGTGTGTAACATTACATTCACTAGTAGGACTGAGAAAAACATCACGGGGTGGTGTGAATCATAGGGTCTGAATTAGGATAGGCAGTGAGTGGCAATGTAGGATGGAGAAAAGCACCACGGGGTGGTCAGCATGGGGAGGTCAGGAAACATGCAGTGGCAATGTAGGATAGGTTTCTGAAAAACATCGCGGGGTGGTGCGCATTGTATGGGTGTGTAACATTACATTCACTAGTAGGAGTCAGAAAAACATCACGGGGTGGTGTGAATCATAGGGTATGAATTAGGATAGGCATTGAGTGGCAATGTAGGATGGAGAAAAGCACCACGGGGTGGTCAGCATGGGGAGGTCAGGAAACATGCAGTGGCAATGTAGGATAGGTTTCTGAAAAACATCGCGGGGTGCTACGCATTGTATTGGTGTGTAACATTACATTCACTAATAGGAGTGAGAAAAACATCACGGGGTACTGTGAATCATTGGGTCTGAATAAGGATAGGCAGTGAGTGGCAATGTAGGATGGAGAAAAGCAGCACGGGGTGGTCAGCATAGGGAGCTCAGGAAACATGCAGTGGCAATGTAGGATAGGTTTCTGAAAAACATCGCGGGGTGGTGCGCATTGTATGGGTGTGTAACATTACATTCACTAGTAGGAGTGAGAAAAACATCACGGGGTGGTGTGAATCATAGGGTCTGAATTAGGATAGGCAGTGAGTGGCAATGTAGGATGGAGAAAAGCACCACGGGGTGGTCAACATGGGGAGGTCAGGAAACATGCAGTGGCAATGTAGGATAGGTTTCTGAAAAACATCGCGGTGTGGTGCGCATTTTATGGGTGTGTAACATTACATTCACTAGTAGCAGTGAGAAAAACATCACGGGGTGGTGTGAATCATAGGGTCTGAATTAGGATAGGCAGTGAGTGGCAATGTAGAATGGAGAAAAACAGCACGGGGTGGTCAGCATGGGGAGGTCAGGAAACATGCAGTGGCAATGTAGGATAGGTTTCTGAAAAACATCGCGGGGTGGTGCGCATTTTATGGGTGTGTAACATTACATTCACTAGTAGGAGTGAGAAAAACATCACGGGGTGTTGTGAATCATATGGTCTGAATTAGGATAGACTTGAGTGGCAATGTAGGATGGAGAAAAGCACCACGGGGTGGTCAGCATAGGGAGGTCAGGAAACATGCAGTGGCAATGTAGGATAGGTTTCTGAAAAACATCGCGGGGTGGTGCGCATTGTATGGGTGTGTAACATTACATTCACTAGTAGGAGTGAGAAAAACATCACGGGGTGGTGTGAATCATAGGGTCTGAATTAGGATAGGCAGTGAGTGGCAATGTAGGATGGAGAAAAGCACCACGGGGTGGTCAACATGGGGAGGTCAGGAAACATGCAGTGGCAATGTAGGATAGGTTTCTGAAAAACATCACGGGGTGGTGCGCATTTTATGGGTGTGTAACTTTACATTCACTAGTAGCAGTGAGAAAAACATCACGGGGTGTTGTGAATCATAGGGTCTGAATTAGGATAGGCAGTGAGTGGCAATGTAGGATGGAGAAAAGCACCACGGGGTGGTCAGCATGGGGAGGTCAGGAAACATGCAGTGGCAATTTAGGATAGGTTTCTGAAAAACATCGCGGGGTGGTGCGCATTGTATGGCTGTGTAACATTACATTCACTAGTAGGAGTGAGAAAAACATCACGGGGTGGTGTGAATCATAGGGTCTGAATTAGGATAGACTTTGAGTGGCAATGTAGGATGGAGAAAAGCACCACGGGTTGGTCAGCATAGGGAGGTGAGGAAACATGCAGTGGCAATGTAGGATAGGTTTCTGAAAAACATCGCGGGGTGGTGCGCATTGTATGGGTGTGTAACATTACATTCACTAGTAGGAGTGAGAAAAACATCACGGGGTAGTGTGAATCATAGGGTCTGAATTAGGATAGGCAGTTAGTGGCACTGTAGGATGGAGAAAAGCACCACGGGGTGGTCAGCATGGGGAGGTCAGGAAACATGCAGTGGCAATGTAGGATAGGTTTCTGAAAAACATCGCGGGGTGGTGTGCATTGTATGGGTGTGTAGCATTACATTCACTAGTAGGAGTGAGAAATACATCACGGGGTGGTGTGACTCTTAGGGTCTGAATTAGTATAGGCAGTGAGTGGCAATGTAGGATGGAGAAAAGCACCACGGGGTGGTCAGCATGGGGAGGTCAGGAAACATGCAGTGGCAATGTAGGATAGGTTTCTGAAAAACATCGCGGGGTGGTGCCCATTGTATGGGTGTGTAACATTACATTCACTAGTAGGAGTGAGAAAAACATCACGGGGTGGTGTGAATCATAGGGTCTGAATTAGGATAGGCAGTGAGTGGCAATGTAGGATGGAGAAAAGCTCCACGGGGTAGTCAGCATGGGGAGGTCAGGAAACATGCAGTGGCAATGTAGGATAGGTTTCTGAAAAATATCGCGGGGTGGAGCGCATTGTATGGGTGTGTGTTACATTACATTGACTAGTAGGAGTGAGAAAAACATCACGGGGTGGTGTGAATCATAGGGACTGAATTAGGATAGGCAGTGAGTGGCAATGTAGGATGGAGAAAAGCTCCACGGGGTAGTCAACATGGGGAGGTCAGGAAACATGCAGTGGCAATGTAGGATAGGTTTCTGAAAAACATCGCGGTGTGGTGCGCATTTTATGGGTGTGTAACATTACATTCACTAGTAGGAGTGAGAAAAACATCACGGGGTGGTGTGAATCATAGGGTCTGAATTAGGATAGGCAGTGAGTGGCAATGTAGGATGGACAAAAGGACCACGGGGTGGTCAGCATGGGGAGGTCAGGAAACATGCAGTGGCAATGTAGGATAGGTTTCTGAAAAACATCGCGGAGTGGTGCGAATTTTATGGGTGTGTAACATTACATTCACTAGTACGAGTGAGAAAAACATCACGGGGTGGTGTGAATCATAGGGTCTGAATTAGGATAGGCAGTGAGTGGCAATGTAGGATGGAGAAGAGCAGCACAGGGGGGTCAGCATACGGAGGTCAGGAAACATGCACTGCCAATGTAGGATAGGTTTCTGAAAAACATCGCGGGGTGGTGGGCATTGTATGGGTGTGTAACATTACATTCACTAGTAGGACTGAGAAAAACATCACGGGGTGGTGTGAATCATAGCGTCTGAATTAGGATAGGCAGTGAGTGGCAATGTAGGATGGAGAAAAGCACCACGGGGTGGTCAACATGGGGAAGTCAGGAAACATGCAGTGGCAATGTAGGATAGGTTTCTGAAAAACATCGCGGGGTGGTGCGCATTGTATGGGTGTGTAACATTACATTCACTAGTAGGAGTGAGAAAAACATCACGGGGTGGTGTGAATCATAGGGTCTGAATTAGGATAGGCATTGAGTGGCAATGTAGGATAGGGAAAAGCACCACGCGGTGGTCAGCATGGGGAGGTCAGGAAACATGCAGTGGCAATGTACGATAGGTTTCTGAAAAACATCGCGGGGTGGTGCGCATTGTATGGGTGTGTAACATTACATTCACTAGTAGGAGTGAGAAAAACATCACGGGGTGGTGTGAATCATAGGGTCTGAATTACGAAAGGCAGTGAGTGGCAATGTAGGATGGAGAAAAGCACCACGGGGTGGTCAACATGGGGAGGTCAGGAAACATGCAGTGGCAATGTAGGATAGGTTTCTGAAAAACATCACGGGGTGGTGCGCATTTTATGGGTGTGTAATATTACATTCACTAGTAGCAGTGAGAAAAACATCACGGGGTGTTGTGAATCATAGGGTCTGAATTAGGATAGGCAGTGAGTGGCAATGTAGGATGGAGAAAATCACCACGGGGTGGTCAGCATGGGGAGGTCAGGAAACATGCAGTGGCAATGTAGGATAGGTTTCTGAAAAACATCGCGGGGTGGTGCGCATTGTATGGCTGTGTAACATTACATTCACTAGTAGGAGTGAGAAAAACATCACGGGGTGGTGTGAATCATAGGGTCTGAATTAGGATAGACTTTGAGTGGCAATTTAGGATGGAGAAAAGCACCACGGGTTGGTCAGCATTGGGAGGTCAGGAAACATGCAGTGGCAATGTAGGATAGGTTTCTGAAAAACATCGCGGGGTGGTGCGCATTGTATGGGTGTGTAACATTACATTCACTAGTAGGAGTGAGAAAAACATCACGGGGTGGTGTGAATCATAGGGTCTGAATTAGGATAGGCAGTGAGTGGCAATGTAGGATGGAGAAAAGCACCACGGGGTGGTCAGCATGGGGAGGTCAGGAAACATGCAGTGGCAATGTAGGATAGGTTTCTGAAAAACATCGCGGGGTGGTGTGCATTGTATGGGTGTGTAGCATTACATTCCCTAGTAGGAGTGAGAAATACATCACGGGGTGGTGTGAATCATAGGCTCTGAATTAGAATAGGCAGTGAGTGGCAATGTAGGATGGCGAAAAGCACCACAGGGTGGTCAGCATGGGGAGGTCAGGAAACATGCAGTGGCAATGTAGGATAGGTTTCTGAAAAACATCGCGGGGTGGTGCGCCTTCTATGGGTGTGTAACATTACATTCACTAGTAGGAGTGAGAAAAACATCACGGGGTGGTGTGACTCTTAGGGTCTGAATTAGGATAGGCAGTGAGTGGCAATGTAGGATGGAGAAAAGCACCACGGGGTGGTCAGCATGGGGAGGTCAGGAAACATGCAGTGGCAATGTAGGATAGGTTTCTGAAAATATCGCGGGGTGGAGCGCATTGTATGGGGGTGTGTTACATTACATTGACTAGTAGGAGTGAGAAAAACATCACGGGGTGGTGTGAATCATAGGGACTGAATTAGGATAGGCAGTGAGTGGCAATGTAGAATGGGGAAAAGCTCCACGGGGTAGTCAGCATGGGGAGGTCAGGAAACATGCAGTGGCAATGTAGGATAGGTTTCTGAAAAACATCGCGGGGTGGTGCGCATTGTATGGGTGTGTAACATTACATTCACTAGTAGGAGTGAGAAAAACATCACGGGGTGGTGTGAATCATAGGGTCTGAATAAGGATAGGCAGTGAGTGGCAATGTAGGATGGACAAAAGGACCACGGGGTGGTCAGCATGGGGAGGTCAGGAAACATGCAGTGGCAATGTAGGATAGGTTTCTGAAAAACATCGCGGAGTGGTGCGAATTTTATGGGTGTGTAACATTACATTCACTAGTAGGAGTGAGAAAAACATCACGGGGTGGTGTGAATCATAGGGTGTGAATTAGGATAGGCAGTGAGTGGCAATGTAGGATGGAGAACATCACCACGGGGTGGTCAGCATGGGGAGGTCAGGAAACATGCAGTGGCAATGTAGGATAGGTTTCTGAAAAACATCGCGGGGTGGTGCGCATTGTATGGGTGTGTAACATTACATTCACTAGTAGGGGTGAGAAAAACATCACGGGGTGGTGTGAATCATAGGGTCTGAATTAGGATAGGCAGTGAGTGGCAATGTAGGATGGAGAAAAGCACCACGAGGTGGTCAGCATGGGGAGGTCCGGAAACATGCAGTGGCAATGTAGGATAGGTTTCTGAAAAACATCGCGCTGGTGTGAATTGTAAGGGTGTGTAACATAACATTCACTAGTATGAGTGAGAAAAACATCACGGGGTGGTGTGAATCATAGGGTCTGAATTAGGATAGGCAGTGAGTGGCAATGTAGGATGGAGAAAAGCACCACGGGGTGGTCAGCATGGGGAGGTCAGGAAACATGCAGTGGCAATTTAGGATAGGTTGCTGAAAAACATCGCAATGTGGTGCGCATTGTATGGGTGTGTAACATTACATTCACTAGTAGGAGTGAGAAAAACATCACGGGGTGGTGTGAATCATAGGGTCTGAATTAGGATAGACTTTGAGTGGCAATGTAGGATGGAGAAAAGCACCACGGGGTGGTCAGCATAGGGAGGTCAGGAAACAAGCAGTGGCAATGTAGGATAGGTTTCTGAAAAACATCGCGGGGTGGTGCCCATTGTATGGGTGTGTAACTTTACATTCACTAGTAGGAGAGAGAAAAACATCACGGGGTGGTGTGAATCATAGGGTCTGAATTAGGATAGGCAGTGAGTGGCAATGTAGGATGGAGAAAAGCACCACGGGGTGGTCAGCATGGGGAGGTCAGGAAACATGCAGTGGCAATGTAGGATAGGTTTCTGAAAAACATCGCGGGGTGGTGTGCATTGTATGGGTGTGTAGCATTACATTCACTAGTAGGAGTGAGAAATACATCACGGGGTGGTGTGAATCATAGGCTCTGAATTAGAATAGGCAGTGAGTGGCAATGTAGGATGGCGAAAAGCACCACAGGGTGGTCAGCATGGGGAGGTCAGGAAACATGCAGTGGCAATGTAGGATAGGTTTCTGAAAAACATCGCGGAGTGGTGCGCCTTCTATGGGTGTGTAACATTACATTCACTAGTAGGAGTGAGAAAAACATCACGGGGTGGTGTGACTCTTAGGGTCTGAATTAGGATAGGCAGTGAGTGGCAATGTAGGATGGAGAAAAGCACCACGGGGTGGTCAGCATGGGGAGGTCAGGAAACATGCAGTGGCAATGTAGGATAGGTTTCTGAAAAACATCGCGGGGTGGTGCCCATTGTATGGGTGTGTAACATTACATTCACTAGTAGGAGTGAGAAAAACATCACGGGTTGGTGTGAATCATAGGGTCTGAATTACGAAAGGCAGTGAGTGGCAATGTAGGATGGAGAAAAGCACCACGGGGTGGTCAACATGGGGAGGTCAGGAAACATGCAGTGGCAATGTAGGATAGGTTTCTGAAAAACATCACGGGGTGGTGCGCATTTTATGGGTGTGTAATATTACATTCACTAGTAGCAGTGAGAAAAACATCACGGGGTGTTGTGAATCATAGGGTCTGAATTAGGATAGGCAGTGAGTGGCAATGTAGGATGGAGAAAATCACCACGGGGTGGTCAGCATGGGGAGGTCAGGAAACATGCAGTGGCAATGTAGGATAGGTTTCTGAAAAACATCGCGGGGTGGTGCGCATTGTATGGCTGTGTAACATTACATTCACTAGTAGGAGTGAGAAAAACATCACGGGGTGGTGTGAATCATAGGGTCTGAATTAGGATAGACTTTGAGTGGCAATTTAGGATGGAGAAAAGCACCACGGGTTGGTCAGCATTGGGAGGTCAGGAAACATGCAGTGGCAATGTAGGATAGGTTTCTGAAAAACATCGCGGGGTGGTGCGCATTGTATGGGTGTGTAACATTACATTCACTAGTAGGAGTGAGAAAAACATCACGGGGTGGTGTGAATCATAGGGTCTGAATTAGGATAGGCAGTGAGTGGCAATGTAGGATGGAGAAAAGCACCACGGGGTGGTCAGCATGGGGAGGTCAGGAAACATGCAGTGGCAATGTAGGATAGGTTTCTGAAAAACATCGCGGGGTGGTGTGCATTGTATGGGTGTGTAGCATTACATTCCCTAGTAGGAGTGAGAAATACATCACGGGGTGGTGTGAATCATAGGCTCTGAATTAGAATAGGCAGTGAGTGGCAATGTAGGATGGCGAAAAGCACCACAGGGTGGTCAGCATGGGGAGGTCAGGAAACATGCAGTGGCAATGTAGGATAGGTTTCTGAAAAACATCGCGGGGTGGTGCGCCTTCTATGGGTGTGTAACATTACATTCACTAGTAGGAGTGAGAAAAACATCACGGGGTGGTGTGACTCTTAGGGTCTGAATTAGGATAGGCAGTGAGTGGCAATGTAGGATGGAGAAAAGCACCACGGGGTGGTCAGCATGGGGAGGTCAGGAAACATGCAGTGGCAATGTAGGATAGGTTTCTGAAAATATCGCGGGGTGGAGCGCATTGTATGGGGGTGTGTTACATTACATTGACTAGTAGGAGTGAGAAAAACATCACGGGGTGGTGTGAATCATAGGGACTGAATTAGGATAGGCAGTGAGTGGCAATGTAGAATGGGGAAAAGCTCCACGGGGTAGTCAGCATGGGGAGGTCAGGAAACATGCAGTGGCAATGTAGGATAGGTTTCTGAAAAACATCGCGGGGTGGTGCGCATTGTATGGGTGTGTAACATTACATTCACTAGTAGGAGTGAGAAAAACATCACGGGGTGGTGTGAATCATAGGGTCTGAATAAGGATAGGCAGTGAGTGGCAATGTAGGATGGACAAAAGGACCACGGGGTGGTCAGCATGGGGAGGTCAGGAAACATGCAGTGGCAATGTAGGATAGGTTTCTGAAAAACATCGCGGAGTGGTGCGAATTTTATGGGTGTGTAACATTACATTCACTAGTAGGAGTGAGAAAAACATCACGGGGTGGTGTGAATCATAGGGTGTGAATTAGGATAGGCAGTGAGTGGCAATGTAGGATGGAGAACATCACCACGGGGTGGTCAGCATGGGGAGGTCAGGAAACATGCAGTGGCAATGTAGGATAGGTTTCTGAAAAACATCGCGGGGTGGTGCGCATTGTATGGGTGTGTAACATTACATTCACTAGTAGGGGTGAGAAAAACATCACGGGGTGGTGTGAATCATAGGGTCTGAATTAGGATAGGCAGTGAGTGGCAATGTAGGATGGAGAAAAGCACCACGAGGTGGTCAGCATGGGGAGGTCCGGAAACATGCAGTGGCAATGTAGGATAGGTTTCTGAAAAACATCGCGCTGGTGTGAATTGTAAGGGTGTGTAACATAACATTCACTAGTATGAGTGAGAAAAACATCACGGGGTGGTGTGAATCATAGGGTCTGAATTAGGATAGGCAGTGAGTGGCAATGTAGGATGGAGAAAAGCACCACGGGGTGGTCAGCATGGGGAGGTCAGGAAACATGCAGTGGCAATTTAGGATAGGTTGCTGAAAAACATCGCAATGTGGTGCGCATTGTATGGGTGTGTAACATTACATTCACTAGTAGGAGTGAGAAAAACATCACGGGGTGGTGTGAATCATAGGGTCTGAATTAGGATAGACTTTGAGTGGCAATGTAGGATGGAGAAAAGCACCACGGGGTGGTCAGCATAGGGAGGTCAGGAAACAAGCAGTGGCAATGTAGGATAGGTTTCTGAAAAACATCGCGGGGTGGTGCCCATTGTATGGGTGTGTAACTTTACATTCACTAGTAGGAGAGAGAAAAACATCACGGGGTGGTGTGAATCATAGGGTCTGAATTAGGATAGGCAGTGAGTGGCAATGTAGGATGGAGAAAAGCACCACGGGGTGGTCAGCATGGGGAGGTCAGGAAACATGCAGTGGCAATGTAGGATAGGTTTCTGAAAAACATCGCGGGGTGGTGTGCATTGTATGGGTGTGTAGCATTACATTCACTAGTAGGAGTGAGAAATACATCACGGGGTGGTGTGAATCATAGGCTCTGAATTAGAATAGGCAGTGAGTGGCAATGTAGGATGGCGAAAAGCACCACAGGGTGGTCAGCATGGGGAGGTCAGGAAACATGCAGTGGCAATGTAGGATAGGTTTCTGAAAAACATCGCGGAGTGGTGCGCCTTCTATGGGTGTGTAACATTACATTCACTAGTAGGAGTGAGAAAAACATCACGGGGTGGTGTGACTCTTAGGGTCTGAATTAGGATAGGCAGTGAGTGGCAATGTAGGATGGAGAAAAGCACCACGGGGTGGTCAGCATGGGGAGGTCAGGAAACATGCAGTGGCAATGTAGGATAGGTTTCTGAAAAACATCGCGGGGTGGTGGGCATTGTATGGGTGTGTAACATTACATTCACTAGTAGGAGTGAGAAAAACATCACGGGGTGGTGTGAATCATAGGGTCTGAATTAGGATAGGCAGTGAGTGGCAATGTAGGATGCAGAAAAGCACCACGGGGTGGTCAGCATGGGGAGGTCAGGAAACATGCACTGCCAATGTAGGATAGGTTTCTGAAAAACATCGCGGGGTGGTGGGCATTGTATGGGTGTGTAACATTACATTCACTAGTAGGACTGAGAAAAACATCACGGGGTGGTGTGAATCATAGGGTCTGAATTAGGATAGGCAGTGAGTGGCAATGTAGGATGGAGAAAAGCACCACGGGGTGGTCAGCATGGGGAGGTCAGGAAACATGCAGTGGCAATGTAGGATAGGTTTCTGAAAAACATCGCGGGGTGGTGCGCATTGTATGGGTGTGTAACATTACATTCACTAGTAGGAGTCAGAAAAACATCACGGGGTGGTGTGAATCATAGGGTATGAATTAGGATAGGCATTGAGTGGCAATGTAGGATGGAGAAAAGCACCACGGGGTGGTCAGCATGGGGAGGTCAGGAAACATGCAGTGGCAATGTAGGATAGGTTTCTGAAAAACATCGCGGGGTGCTACGCATTGTATTGGTGTGTAACATTACATTCACTAATAGGAGTGAGAAAAACATCACGGGGTACTGTGAATCATTGGGTCTGAATAAGGATAGGCAGTGAGTGGCAATGTAGGATGGAGAAAAGCAGCACGGGGTGGTCAGCATAGGGAGCTCAGGAAACATGCAGTGGCAATGTAGGATAGGTTTCTGAAAAACATCGCGGGGTGGTGCGCATTGTATGGGTGTGTAACATTACATTCACTAGTAGGAGTGAGAAAAACATCACGGGGTGGTGTGAATCATAGGGTCTGAATTAGGATAGGCAGTGAGTGGCAATGTAGGATGGAGAAAAGCACCACGGGGTGGTCAACATGGGGAGGTCAGGAAACATGCAGTGGCAATGTAGGATAGGTTTCTGAAAAACATCGCGGTGTGGTGCGCATTTTATGGGTGTGTAACATTACATTCACTAGTAGCAGTGAGAAAAACATCACGGGGTGGTGTGAATCATAGGGTCTGAATTAGGATAGGCAGTGAGTGGCAATGTAGGATGGAGAAAAACAGCACAGGGTGGTCAGCATGGGGAGGTCAGGAAACATGCAGTGGCAATGTAGGATAGGTTTCTGAAAAACATCGCGGGGTGGTGCGCATTTTATGGGTGTGTAACATTACATTCACTAGTAGGAGTGAGAAAAACATCACGGGGTGGTGTGAATCATAGGGTCTGAATTAGGATAGACTTGAGTGGCAATGTAGGATGGAGAAAAGCACCACGGGGTGGTCAGCATAGGGAGGTCAGGAAACATGCAGTGGCAATGTAGGATAGGTTTCTGAAAAACATCGCGGGGTGGTGCGCATTGTATGGGTGTGTAACATTACATTCACTAGTAGGAGTGAGAAAAACATCACGGGGTGGTGTGAATCATAGGGTCTGAATTAGGATAGGCAGTGAGTGGCAATGTAGGATGGAGAAAAGCACCACGGGGTGGTCAACATGGGGAGGTCAGGAAACATGCAGTGGCAATGTAGGATAGGTTTCTGAAAAACATCACGGGGTGGTGCGCATTTTATGGGTGTGTAACTTTACATTCACTAGTAGCAGTGAGAAAAACATCACGGGGTGTTGTGAATCATAGGGTCTGAATTAGGATAGGCAGTGAGTGGCAATGTAGGATGGAGAAAAGCACCACGGGGTGGTCAGCATGGGGAGGTCAGGAAACATGCAGTGGCAATTTAGGATAGGTTTCTGAAAAACATCGCGGGGTGGTGCGCATTGTATGGCTGTGTAACATTACATTCACTAGTAGGAGTGAGAAAAACATCACGGGGTGGTGTGAATCATAGGGTCTGAATTAGGATAGACTTTGAGTGGCAATGTAGGATGGAGAAAAGCACCACGGGTTGGTCAGCATAGGGAGGTGAGGAAACATGCAGTGGCAATGTAGGATAGGTTTCTGAAAAACATCGCGGGGTGGTGCGCATTGTATGGGTGTGTAACATTACATTCACTAGTAGGAGTGAGAAAAACATCACGGGGTAGTGTGAATCATAGGGTCTGAATTAGGATAGGCAGTTAGTGGCACTGTAGGATGGAGAAAAGCACCACGGGGTGGTCAGCATGGGGAGGTCAGGAAACATGCAGTGGCAATGTAGGATAGGTTTCTGAAAAACATCGCGGGGTGGTGTGCATTGTATGGGTGTGTAGCATTACATTCACTAGTAGGAGTGAGAAATACATCACGGGGTGGTGTGACTCTTAGGGTCTGAATTAGTATAGGCAGTGAGTGGCAATGTAGGATGGAGAAAAGCACCACGGGGTGGTCAGCATGGGGAGGTCAGGAAACATGCAGTGGCAATGTAGGATAGGTTTCTGAAAAACATCGCGGGGTGGTGCCCATTGTATGGGTGTGTAACATTACATTCACTAGTAGGAGTGAGAAAAACATCACGGGGTGGTGTGAATCATAGGGTCTGAATTAGGATAGGCAGTGAGTGGCAATGTAGGATGGAGAAAAGCTCCACGGGGTAGTCAGCATGGGGAGGTCAGGAAACATGCAGTGGCAATGTAGGATAGGTTTCTGAAAAATATCGCGGGGTGGAGCGCATTGTATGGGTGTGTGTTACATTACATTGACTAGTAGGAGTGAGAAAAACATCACGGGGTGGTGTGAATCATAGGGACTGAATTAGGATAGGCAGTGAGTGGCAATGTAGGATGGAGAAAAGCTCCACGGGGTAGTCAACATGGGGAGGTCAGGAAACATGCAGTGGCAATGTAGGATAGGTTTCTGAAAAACATCGCGGTGTGGTGCGCATTTTATGGGTGTGTAACATTACATTCACTAGTAGGAGTGAGAAAAACATCACGGGGTGGTGTGAATCATAGGGTCTGAATTAGGATAGGCAGTGAGTGGCAATGTAGGATGGACAAAAGGACCACGGGGTGGTCAGCATGGGGAGGTCAGGAAACATGCAGTGGCAATGTAGGATAGGTTTCTGAAAAACATCGCGGAGTGGTGCGAATTTTATGGGTGTGTAACATTACATTCACTAGTACGAGTGAGAAAAACATCACGGGGTGGTGTGAATCATAGGGTCTGAATTAGGATAGGCAGTGAGTGGCAATGTAGGATGGAGAAGAGCAGCACAGGGGGGTCAGCATGGGGAGGTCAGGAAACATGCAGTGGCAATGTAGGATAGGTTTCTGAAAAACATCGCAATGTGGTGCACATTGTATGGCTGTGTAACATTACATTCACTAGTAGGAGTGAGAAAAACATCACGGGGTGGTGTGAATCATAGGGTCTGAATTAGGATAGACTTTGAGTGGCAATGTAGGATGGAGAAAAGCACCACCGGGTGGTCAGCATACGGAGGTCAGGAAACATGCACTGCCAATGTAGGATAGGTTTCTGAAAAACATCGCGGGGTGGTGGGCATTGTATGGGTGTGTAACATTACATTCACTAGTAGGACTGAGAAAAACATCACGGGGTGGTGTGAATCATAGCGTCTGAATTAGGATAGGCAGTGAGTGGCAATGTAGGATGGAGAAAAGCACCACGGGGTGGTCAACATGGGGAAGTCAGGAAACATGCAGTGGCAATGTAGGATAGGTTTCTGAAAAACATCGCGGGGTGGTGCGCATTGTATGGGTGTGTAACATTACATTCACTAGTAGGAGTGAGAAAAACATCACGGGGTGGTGTGAATCATAGGGTCTGAATTAGGATAGGCATTGAGTGGCAATGTAGGATAGGGAAAAGCACCACGCGGTGGTCAGCATGGGGAGGTCAGGAAACATGCAGTGGCAATGTACGATAGGTTTCTGAAAAACATCGCGGGGTGGTGCGCATTGTATGGGTGTGTAACATTACATTCACTAGTAGGAGTGAGAAAAACATCACGGGGTGGTGTGAATCATAGGGTCTGAATTACGAAAGGCAGTGAGTGGCAATGTAGGATGGAGAAAAGCAACATGCGGTGGTCAGCATGGGGAGGTCAGGAAACATGCAGTGGCAATGTAGGATAGGTTTCTGAAAAACATCGCGGGGTGGTGCGCATTGTATGGGTGTGTAACATTACATTCACTAGTAGGAGTGAGAAAAACATCACGGGTTGGTGTGAATTATAGGGTCTGAATTACGAAAGGCAGTGAGTGGCAATGTAGGATGGAGAAAAGCACCACGGGGTGGTCAACATGGGGAGGTCAGGAAACATGCAGTGGCAATGTAGGATAGGTTTCTGAAAAACATCACGGGGTGGTGCGCATTTTATGGGTGTGTAATATTACATTCACTAGTAGCAGTGAGAAAAACATCACGGGGTGTTGTGAATCATAGGGTCTGAATTAGGATAGGCAGTGAGTGGCAATGTAGGATGGAGAAAATCACCACGGGGTGGTCAGCATGGGGAGGTCAGGAAACATGCAGTGGCAATGTAGGATAGGTTTCTGAAAAACATCGCGGGGTGGTGCGCATTGTATGGCTGTGTAACATTACATTCACTAGTAGGAGTGAGAAAAACATCACGGGGTGGTGTGAATCATAGGGTCTGAATTAGGATAGACTTTGAGTGGCAATTTAGGATGGAGAAAAGCACCACGGGTTGGTCAGCATTGGGAGGTCAGGAAACATGCAGTGGCAATGTAGGATAGGTTTCTGAAAAACATCGCGGGGTGGTGCGCATTGTATGGGTGTGTAACATTACATTCACTAGTAGGAGTGAGAAAAACATCACGGGGTGGTGTGAATCATAGGGTCTGAATTAGGATAGGCAGTGAGTGGCAATGTAGGATGGAGAAAAGCACCACGGGGTGGTCAGCATGGGGAGGTCAGGAAACATGCAGTGGCAATGTAGGATAGGTTTCTGAAAAACATCGCGGGGTGGTGTGCATTGTATGGGTGTGTAGCATTACATTCCCTAGTAGGAGTGAGAAATACATCACGGGGTGGTGTGAATCATAGGCTCTGAATTAGAATAGGCAGTGAGTGGCAATGTAGGATGGCGAAAAGCACCACAGGGTGGTCAGCATGGGGAGGTCAGGAAACATGCAGTGGCAATGTAGGATAGGTTTCTGAAAAACATCGCGGGGTGGTGCGCCTTCTATGGGTGTGTAACATTACATTCACTAGTAGGAGTGAGAAAAACATCACGGGGTGGTGTGACTCTTAGGGTCTGAATTAGGATAGGCAGTGAGTGGCAATGTAGGATGGAGAAAAGCACCACGGGGTGGTCAGCATGGGGAGGTCAGGAAACATGCAGTGGCAATGTAGGATAGGTTTCTGAAAATATCGCGGGGTGGAGCGCATTGTATGGGGGTGTGTTACATTACATTGACTAGTAGGAGTGAGAAAAACATCACGGGGTGGTGTGAATCATAGGGACTGAATTAGGATAGGCAGTGAGTGGCAATGTAGAATGGGGAAAAGCTCCACGGGGTAGTCAGCATGGGGAGGTCAGGAAACATGCAGTGGCAATGTAGGATAGGTTTCTGAAAAACATCGCGGGGTGGTGCGCATTGTATGGGTGTGTAACATTACATTCACTAGTAGGAGTGAGAAAAACATCACGGGGTGGTGTGAATCATAGGGTCTGAATAAGGATAGGCAGTGAGTGGCAATGTAGGATGGAGAAAAGCACCACGAGGTGGTCAGCATGGGGAGGTCCGGAAACATGCAGTGGCAATGTAGGATAGGTTTCTGAAAAACATCGCGCTGGTGTGAATTGTAAGGGTGTGTAACATAACATTCACTAGTATGAGTGAGAAAAACATCACGGGGTGGTGTGAATCATAGGGTCTGAATTAGGATAGGCAGTGAGTGGCAATGTAGGATGGAGAAAAGCACCACGGGGTGGTCAGCATGGGGAGGTCAGGAAACATGCAGTGGCAATGTAGGATAGGTTGCTGAAAAACATCGCAATGTGGTGCGCATTGTATGGGTGTGTAACATTACATTCACTAGTAGGAGTGAGAAAAACATCACGGGGTGGTGTGAATCATAGGGTCTGAATTAGGATAGACTTTGAGTGGCAATGTAGGATGGAGAAAAGCACCACGGGGTGGTCAGCATAGGGAGGTCAGGAAACAAGCAGTGGCAATGTAGGATAGGTTTCTGAAAAACATCGCGGGGTGGTGCCCATTGTATGGGTGTGTAACTTTACATTCACTAGTAGGAGAGAGAAAAACATCACGGGGTGGTGTGAATCATAGGGTCTGAATTAGGATAGGCAGTGAGTGGCAATGTAGGATGGAGAAAAGCACCACGGGGTGGTCAGCATGGGGAGGTCAGGAAACATGCAGTGGCAATGTAGGATAGGTTTCTGAAAAACATCGCGGGGTGGTGTGCATTGTATGGGTGTGTAGCATTACATTCACTAGTAGGAGTGAGAAATACATCACGGGGTGGTGTGAATCATAGGCTCTGAATTAGAATAGGCAGTGAGTGGCAATGTAGGATGGCGAAAAGCACCACAGGGTGGTCAGCATGGGGAGGTCAGGAAACATGCAGTGGCAATGTAGGATAGGTTTCTGAAAAACATCGCGGAGTGGTGCGCCTTCTATGGGTGTGTAACATTACATTCACTAGTAGGAGTGAGAAAAACATCACGGGGTGGTGTGACTCTTAGGGTCTGAATTAGGATAGGCAGTGAGTGGCAATGTAGGATGGAGAAAAGCACCACGGGGTGGTCAGCATGGGGAGGTCAGGAAACATGCAGTGGCAATGTAGGATAGGTTTCTGAAAAACATCGCGGGGTGGTGCCCATTGTATGGGTGTGTAACATTACATTCACTAGTAGGAGTGAGAAAAACATCACGGGGTGGTGTGAATCATAGGGTCTGAATTAGGATAGACTTGAGTGGCAATGTAGGATGGAGAAAAGCACCACGGGGTGGTCAGCATAGGGAGGTCAGGAAACATGCAGTGGCAATGTAGGATAGGTTTCTGAAAAACATCGCGGGGTGGTGCGCATTGTATGGGTGTGTAACATTACATTCACTAGTAGGAGTGAGAAAAACATCACGGGGTGGTGTGAATCATAGGGTCTGAATTAGGATAGGCAGTGAGTGGCAATGTAGGATGGAGAAAAGCACCACGGGGTGGTCAACATGGGGAGGTCAGGAAACATGCAGTGGCAATGTAGGATAGGTTTCTGAAAAACATCACGGGGTGGTGCGCATTTTATGGGTGTGTAACTTTACATTCACTAGTAGCAGTGAGAAAAACATCACGGGGTGTTGTGAATCATAGGGTCTGAATTAGGATAGGCAGTGAGTGGCAATGTAGGATGGAGAAAAGCACCACGGGGTGGTCAGCATGGGGAGGTCAGGAAACATGCAGTGGCAATTTAGGATAGGTTTCTGAAAAACATCGCGGGGTGGTGCGCATTGTATGGCTGTGTAACATTACATTCACTAGTAGGAGTGAGAAAAACATCACGGGGTGGTGTGAATCATAGGGTCTGAATTAGGATAGACTTTGAGTGGCAATGTAGGATGGAGAAAAGCACCACGGGTTGGTCAGCATAGGGAGGTGAGGAAACATGCAGTGGCAATGTAGGATAGGTTTCTGAAAAACATCGCGGGGTGGTGCGCATTGTATGGGTGTGTAACATTACATTCACTAGTAGGAGTGAGAAAAACATCACGGGGTAGTGTGAATCATAGGGTCTGAATTAGGATAGGCAGTTAGTGGCACTGTAGGATGGAGAAAAGCACCACGGGGTGGTCAGCATGGGGAGGTCAGGAAACATGCAGTGGCAATGTAGGATAGGTTTCTGAAAAACATCGCGGGGTGGTGTGCATTGTATGGGTGTGTAGCATTACATTCACTAGTAGGAGTGAGAAATACATCACGGGGTGGTGTGACTCTTAGGGTCTGAATTAGTATAGGCAGTGAGTGGCAATGTAGGATGGAGAAAAGCACCACGGGGTGGTCAGCATGGGGAGGTCAGGAAACATGCAGTGGCAATGTAGGATAGGTTTCTGAAAAACATCGCGGGGTGGTGCCCATTGTATGGGTGTGTAACATTACATTCACTAGTAGGAGTGAGAAAAACATCACGGGGTGGTGTGAATCATAGGGTCTGAATTAGGATAGGCAGTGAGTGGCAATGTAGGATGGAGAAAAGCTCCACGGGGTAGTCAGCATGGGGAGGTCAGGAAACATGCAGTGGCAATGTAGGATAGGTTTCTGAAAAATATCGCGGGGTGGAGCGCATTGTATGGGTGTGTGTTACATTACATTGACTAGTAGGAGTGAGAAAAACATCACGGGGTGGTGTGAATCATAGGGACTGAATTAGGATAGGCAGTGAGTGGCAATGTAGGATGGAGAAAAGCTCCACGGGGTAGTCAACATGGGGAGGTCAGGAAACATGCAGTGGCAATGTAGGATAGGTTTCTGAAAAACATCGCGGTGTGGTGCGCATTTTATGGGTGTGTAACATTACATTCACTAGTAGGAGTGAGAAAAACATCACGGGGTGGTGTGAATCATAGGGTCTGAATTAGGATAGGCAGTGAGTGGCAATGTAGGATGGACAAAAGGACCACGGGGTGGTCAGCATGGGGAGGTCAGGAAACATGCAGTGGCAATGTAGGATAGGTTTCTGAAAAACATCGCGGAGTGGTGCGAATTTTATGGGTGTGTAACATTACATTCACTAGTACGAGTGAGAAAAACATCACGGGGTGGTGTGAATCATAGGGTCTGAATTAGGATAGGCAGTGAGTGGCAATGTAGGATGGAGAAGAGCAGCACAGGGGGGTCAGCATGGGGAGGTCAGGAAACATGCAGTGGCAATGTAGGATAGGTTTCTGAAAAACATCGCAATGTGGTGCACATTGTATGGCTGTGTAACATTACATTCACTAGTAGGAGTGAGAAAAACATCACGGGGTGGTGTGAATCATAGGGTCTGAATTAGGATAGACTTTGAGTGGCAATGTAGGATGGAGAAAAGCACCACCGGGTGGTCAGCATACGGAGGTCAGGAAACATGCACTGCCAATGTAGGATAGGTTTCTGAAAAACATCGCGGGGTGGTGGGCATTGTATGGGTGTGTAACATTACATTCACTAGTAGGACTGAGAAAAACATCACGGGGTGGTGTGAATCATAGCGTCTGAATTAGGATAGGCAGTGAGTGGCAATGTAGGATGGAGAAAAGCACCACGGGGTGGTCAACATGGGGAAGTCAGGAAACATGCAGTGGCAATGTAGGATAGGTTTCTGAAAAACATCGCGGGGTGGTGCGCATTGTATGGGTGTGTAACATTACATTCACTAGTAGGAGTGAGAAAAACATCACGGGGTGGTGTGAATCATAGGGTCTGAATTAGGATAGGCATTGAGTGGCAATGTAGGATAGGGAAAAGCACCACGCGGTGGTCAGCATGGGGAGGTCAGGAAACATGCAGTGGCAATGTACGATAGGTTTCTGAAAAACATCGCGGGGTGGTGCGCATTGTATGGGTGTGTAACATTACATTCACTAGTAGGAGTGAGAAAAACATCACGGGGTGGTGTGAATCATAGGGTCTGAATTACGAAAGGCAGTGAGTGGCAATGTAGGATGGAGAAAAGCAACATGCGGTGGTCAGCATGGGGAGGTCAGGAAACATGCAGTGGCAATGTAGGATAGGTTTCTGAAAAACATCGCGGGGTGGTGCGCATTGTATGGGTGTGTAACATTACATTCACTAGTAGGAGTGAGAAAAACATCACGGGTTGGTGTGAATTATAGGGTCTGAATTACGAAAGGCAGTGAGTGGCAATGTAGGATGGAGAAAAGCACCACGGGGTGGTCAACATGGGGAGGTCAGGAAACATGCAGTGGCAATGTAGGATAGGTTTCTGAAAAACATCACGGGGTGGTGCGCATTTTATGGGTGTGTAATATTACATTCACTAGTAGCAGTGAGAAAAACATCACGGGGTGTTGTGAATCATAGGGTCTGAATTAGGATAGGCAGTGAGTGGCAATGTAGGATGGAGAAAATCACCACGGGGTGGTCAGCATGGGGAGGTCAGGAAACATGCAGTGGCAATGTAGGATAGGTTTCTGAAAAACATCGCGGGGTGGTGCGCATTGTATGGCTGTGTAACATTACATTCACTAGTAGGAGTGAGAAAAACATCACGGGGTGGTGTGAATCATAGGGTCTGAATTAGGATAGACTTTGAGTGGCAATTTAGGATGGAGAAAAGCACCACGGGTTGGTCAGCATTGGGAGGTCAGGAAACATGCAGTGGCAATGTAGGATAGGTTTCTGAAAAACATCGCGGGGTGGTGCGCATTGTATGGGTGTGTAACATTACATTCACTAGTAGGAGTGAGAAAAACATCACGGGGTGGTGTGAATCATAGGGTCTGAATTAGGATAGGCAGTGAGTGGCAATGTAGGATGGAGAAAAGCACCACGGGGTGGTCAGCATGGGGAGGTCAGGAAACATGCAGTGGCAATGTAGGATAGGTTTCTGAAAAACATCGCGGGGTGGTGTGCATTGTATGGGTGTGTAGCATTACATTCCCTAGTAGGAGTGAGAAATACATCACGGGGTGGTGTGAATCATAGGCTCTGAATTAGAATAGGCAGTGAGTGGCAATGTAGGATGGCGAAAAGCACCACAGGGTGGTCAGCATGGGGAGGTCAGGAAACATGCAGTGGCAATGTAGGATAGGTTTCTGAAAAACATCGCGGGGTGGTGCGCCTTCTATGGGTGTGTAACATTACATTCACTAGTAGGAGTGAGAAAAACATCACGGGGTGGTGTGACTCTTAGGGTCTGAATTAGGATAGGCAGTGAGTGGCAATGTAGGATGGAGAAAAGCACCACGGGGTGGTCAGCATGGGGAGGTCAGGAAACATGCAGTGGCAATGTAGGATAGGTTTCTGAAAATATCGCGGGGTGGAGCGCATTGTATGGGGGTGTGTTACATTACATTGACTAGTAGGAGTGAGAAAAACATCACGGGGTGGTGTGAATCATAGGGACTGAATTAGGATAGGCAGTGAGTGGCAATGTAGAATGGGGAAAAGCTCCACGGGGTAGTCAGCATGGGGAGGTCAGGAAACATGCAGTGGCAATGTAGGATAGGTTTCTGAAAAACATCGCGGGGTGGTGCGCATTGTATGGGTGTGTAACATTACATTCACTAGTAGGAGTGAGAAAAACATCACGGGGTGGTGTGAATCATAGGGTCTGAATAAGGATAGGCAGTGAGTGGCAATGTAGGATGGAGAAAAGCACCACGAGGTGGTCAGCATGGGGAGGTCCGGAAACATGCAGTGGCAATGTAGGATAGGTTTCTGAAAAACATCGCGCTGGTGTGAATTGTAAGGGTGTGTAACATAACATTCACTAGTATGAGTGAGAAAAACATCACGGGGTGGTGTGAATCATAGGGTCTGAATTAGGATAGGCAGTGAGTGGCAATGTAGGATGGAGAAAAGCACCACGGGGTGGTCAGCATGGGGAGGTCAGGAAACATGCAGTGGCAATGTAGGATAGGTTGCTGAAAAACATCGCAATGTGGTGCGCATTGTATGGGTGTGTAACATTACATTCACTAGTAGGAGTGAGAAAAACATCACGGGGTGGTGTGAATCATAGGGTCTGAATTAGGATAGACTTTGAGTGGCAATGTAGGATGGAGAAAAGCACCACGGGGTGGTCAGCATAGGGAGGTCAGGAAACAAGCAGTGGCAATGTAGGATAGGTTTCTGAAAAACATCGCGGGGTGGTGCCCATTGTATGGGTGTGTAACTTTACATTCACTAGTAGGAGAGAGAAAAACATCACGGGGTGGTGTGAATCATAGGGTCTGAATTAGGATAGGCAGTGAGTGGCAATGTAGGATGGAGAAAAGCACCACGGGGTGGTCAGCATGGGGAGGTCAGGAAACATGCAGTGGCAATGTAGGATAGGTTTCTGAAAAACATCGCGGGGTGGTGTGCATTGTATGGGTGTGTAGCATTACATTCACTAGTAGGAGTGAGAAATACATCACGGGGTGGTGTGAATCATAGGCTCTGAATTAGAATAGGCAGTGAGTGGCAATGTAGGATGGCGAAAAGCACCACAGGGTGGTCAGCATGGGGAGGTCAGGAAACATGCAGTGGCAATGTAGGATAGGTTTCTGAAAAACATCGCGGAGTGGTGCGCCTTCTATGGGTGTGTAACATTACATTCACTAGTAGGAGTGAGAAAAACATCACGGGGTGGTGTGACTCTTAGGGTCTGAATTAGGATAGGCAGTGAGTGGCAATGTAGGATGGAGAAAAGCACCACGGGGTGGTCAGCATGGGGAGGTCAGGAAACATGCAGTGGCAATGTAGGATAGGTTTCTGAAAAACATCGCGGGGTGGTGCCCATTGTATGGGTGTGTAACATTACATTCACTAGTAGGAGTGAGAAAAACATCACGGGGTGGTGTGAATCATAGGGTCTGAATTAGGATAGGCAGTGAGTGGCAATGTAGGATGCAGAAAAGCACCACGGGGTGGTCAGCATGGGGAGGTCAGGAAACATGCAGTGGCAATTTAGGATAGGTTTCTGAAAAACATCGCGGGGTGGTGCGCATTGTATGGCTGTGTAACATTACATTCACTAGTAGGAGTGAGAAAAACATCACGGGGGGATGTGAATCATAGGGTCTGAATTAGGATAGGCAGTGAGTGTCAATGTAGGATGGAGAAAAGCACCACGGGGTGGTTAGCATGGGGAGGTCAGTAAACATGCAGTGGCAATATAGGATAGGTTTCTGAAAATATCGCGGGGTGGAGCGCATTGTATGGGTGTGTGTTACATTACATTGACTAGTAGGAGTGAGAAAAACATCACGGGGTGGTGTGAATCATAGGGACTGAATTAGGATAGGCAGTGAGTGGCAATGTAGAATGGAGAAAAGCTCCACGGGGTAGTCAGCATGGGGAGGTCAGGAAACATGCAGTGGCAATGTAGGATAGGTTTCTGAAAAACATCGCCGGGTGGTGCGCATTGTATGGGTGTGTAACATTACATTCACTAGTAGGAGTGAGAAAAACATCACGGGGTGGTGTGAATCATAGGGTCTGAATAAGGATAGGCAGTGAGTGGCAATGTAGGATGGACAAAAGGACCACGGGGTGGTCAGCATGGGGAGGTCAGGAAACATGCAGTGGCAATGTAGGATAGGTTTCTGAAAAACATCGCGGAGTGGTGCGAATTTTATGGGTGTGTAACATTACATTCACTAGTAGGAGTGAGAAAAACATCACGGGGTGGTGTGAATCATAGGGTGTGAATTAGGATAGGCAGTGAGTGGCAATGTAGGATGGAGAACATCACCACGGGGTGGTCAGCATGGGGAGGTCAGGAAACATGCAGTGGCAATGTAGGATAGGTTTCTGAAAAACATCGCGGGGTGGTGCGCATTGTATGGGTGTGTAACATTACATTCACTAGTAGGGGTGAGAAAAACATCACGGGGTGGTGTGAATCATAGGGTCTGAATTAGGATAGGCAGTGAGTGGCAATGTAGGATGGAGAAAAGCACCACGAGGTGGTCAGCATGGGGAGGTCCGGAAACATGCAGTGGCAATGTAGGATAGGTTTCTGAAAAACATCGCGCTGGTGCGCATTGTGAGGGTGTGTAACATAACATTCACTAGTACGAGTGAGAAAAACATCACGGGGTTGTGTGAATCATAGGGTCTGAATTAGGATAGGCAGTGAGTGGCAATGTAGGATGGAGAAAAGCAGCACGGGGGGGTCAGCATGGGGAGGTCAGGAAACATGCAGTGGCAATGTAGGATAGGTTTCTGAAAAACATCGCAATGTGGTGCGCATTGTATGGCTGTGTAACATTACATTCACTAGTAGGAGTGAGAAAAACATCACGGGGTGGTGTGAATCATAGGGTCTGAATTAGGATAGACTTTGAGTGGCAATGTAGGATGGAGAAAAGCACCACGGGGTGGTCAGCATAGGGAGGTCAGGAAACAAGCAGTGGCAATGTAGGATAGGTTTCTGAAAAACATCGCGGGGTGGTGCCCATTGTATGGGTGTGTAACATTACATTCACTAGTAGGAGTGAGAAAAACATCACGGGGTGGTGTGAATCATAGGGTCTGAATTAGGATAGGCAGTGAGTGGCAATGTAGGATGGAGAAAAGCACCACGGGGTGGTCAGCATGGGGAGGTCAGGAAACATGCAGTGGCAATGTAGGATAGGTTTCTGAAAAACATCGCGGGGTGGTGTGCATTGTATGGGTGTGTAGCATTACATTCACTAGTAGGAGTGAGAAATACATCACGGGGTGGTGTGAATCATAGGCTCTGAATTAGAATAGGCAGTGAGTGGCAATGTAGGATGGCGAAAAGCACCACAGGGTGGTCAGCATGGGGAGGTCAGGAAACATGCAGTGGCAATGTAGGATAGGTTTCTGAAAAACATCGCGGGGTGGTGCGCCTTCTATGGGTGTGTAACACTACATTCACTAGTAGGAGTGAGAAAAACATCACGGGGTGGTGTGACTCTTAGGGTCTGAATTAGGATAGGCAGTGAGTGGCAATGTAGGATGGAGAAAAGCACCACGGGGTGGTCAGCATGGGGAGGTCAGGAAACATGCAGTGGCAATGTAGGATAGGTTTCTGAAAAACATCGCGGGGTGGTGCCCATTGTATGGGTGTGTAACATTACATTCACTAGTAGGAGTGAGAAAAACATCACGGGGTGGTGTGAATCATAGGGTCTGAATTAGGATAGGCAGTGAGTGGCAATGTAGGATGCAGAAAAGCACCACGGGGTGGTCAGCATCGGGAGGTCAGGAAACATGCAGTGGCAATTTAGGATAGGTTTCTGAAAAACATCGCGGGGTGGTGCGCATTGTATGGCTGTGTAACATTACATTCACTAGTAGGAGTGAGAAAAACATCACGGGGGGATGTGAATCATAGGGTCTGAATTAGGATAGGCAGTGAGTGTCAATGTAGGATGGAGAAAAGCACCACGGGGTGGTTAGCATGGGGAGGTCAGGAAACATGCAGTGGCAATGTAGGATAGGTTTCTGAAAATATCGCGGGGTGGAGCGCATTGTATGGGTGTGTGTTACATTACATTGACTAGTAGGAGTGAGAAAAATATCACGGGGTGGTGTGAATCATAGGGACTGAATTAGGATAGGCAGTGAGTGGCAATGTAGAATGGAGAAAAGCTCCACGGGGTAGTCAGCATGGGGAGGTCAGGAAACATGCAGTGGCAATGTAGGATAGGTTTCTGAAAAACATCGCGGGGTCGTGCGCATTGTATGGCTGTGTAACATTACATTCACTAGTAGGAGTGAGAAAAACATCACGGGGTGGTGTGAATCATAGGGTCTGAATAAGGATAGGCAGTGAGTGGCAATGTAGGATGGACAAAAGGACCACGGGGTGGTCAGCATGGGGAGGTCAGGAAACATGCAGTGGCAATGTAGGATAGGTATCTGAAAAACATCGTGGAGTGGTGCGAATTTTATGGGTGTGTAACATTACATTCACTAGTAGGAGTGAGAAAAACATCACGGGGTGGTGTGAATCATAGGGTGTGAATTAGGATAGGCAGTGAGTGGCAATGTAGGATGGAGAACATCACCACGGGGTGGTCCGCATGGGGAGGTCAGGAAACATGCAGTGGCAATGTAGGATAGGTTTCTGAAAAACATCGCGGGGTGGTGCGCATTGTATGGGTGTGTAACATTACATTCACTAGTAGGGGTGAGAAAAACATCACGGGGTGGTGTGAATCATAGGGTCTGAATTAGGATAGGCAGTGAGTGGCAACGTAGGATGGAGAAAAGCACCACGGGGTGGTCAGCATGGGGAGGTCCGGAAACATGCAGTGGCAATGTAGGATAGGTTTCTGAAAAACATCGCGCTGGTGCGCATTGTAAGGGTGTGTAACATAACATTCACTAGTACGAGTGAGAAAAACATCACGGGGTGGTGTGAATCATAGGGTCTGAATTAGGATAGGCAGTGAGTGGCAATGTAGGATGGAGAAAAGCAGCACGGGGGGGTCAGCATGGGGAGGTCAGGAAACATGCAGTGGCAATGTAGCATAGGTTTCTGAAAAACATCGCAATGTGGTGCGCATTGTATGGCTGTGTAACATTACATACACTAGTAGGAGTGAGAAAAACATCACGGGGTGGTGTGAATCATAGGGTCTGAATTAGGATAGACTTTGAGTGGCAATGTAGGATGAAGAAAAGCACCACGGGGTGGTCAGCATAGGGAGGTCAGGAAACAAGCAGTGGCAATGTAGGATAGGTTTCTGAAAAACATCGCGGGTTGGTGCCCATTGTATGGGTGTGTAACATTACATTCACTAGTAGGAGTGAGAAAAACATCACGGGGTGGTGTGAATCATAGGGTCTGAATTAGGATAGGCAGTGAGTGGCAATGTAGGATGCAGAAAAGCACCACGGGGTGGTCAGCATGGGGAGGTCAGGAAACATGCAGTGGCAATTTAGGATAGGTTTCTGAAAAACATCGCGGGGTGGTGCGCATTGTATGGCTGTGTAACATTACATTCACTAGTAGGAGTGAGAAAAACATCACGGGGGGATGTGAATCATAGGGTCTGAATTAGGATAGGCAGTGAGTGTCAATGTAGGATGGAGAAAAGCACCACGGGGTGGTTAGCATGGGGAGGTCAGGAAACATGCAGTGGCAATATAGGATAGGTTTCTGAAAATATCGCGGGGTGGAGCGCATTGTATGGGTGTGTGTTACATTACATTGACTAGTAGGAGTGAGAAAAACATCACGGGGTGGTGTGAATCATAGGGACTGAATTAGGATAGGCAGTGAGTGGCAATGTAGAATGGAGAAAAGCTCCACGGGGTAGTCAGCATGGGGAGGTCAGGAAACATGCAGTGGCAATGTAGGATAGGTTTCTGAAAAACATCGCCGGGTGGTGCGCATTGTATGGGTGTGTAACATTACATTCACTAGTAGGAGTGAGAAAAACATCACGGGGTGGTGTGAATCATAGGGTCTGAATAAGGATAGGCAGTGAGTGGCAATGTAGGATGGACAAAAGGACCACGGGGTGGTCAGCATGGGGAGGTCAGGAAACATGCAGTGGCAATGTAGGATAGGTTTCTGAAAAACATCGCGGAGTGGTGCGAATTTTATGGGTGTGTAACATTACATTCACTAGTAGGAGTGAGAAAAACATCACGGGGTGGTGTGAATCATAGGGTGTGAATTAGGATAGGCAGTGAGTGGCAATGTAGGATGGAGAACATCACCACGGGGTGGTCAGCATGGGGAGGTCAGGAAACATGCAGTGGCAATGTAGGATAGGTTTCTGAAAAACATCGCGGGGTGGTGCGCATTGTATGGGTGTGTAACATTACATTCACTAGTAGGGGTGAGAAAAACATCACGGGGTGGTGTGAATCATAGGGTCTGAATTAGGATAGGCAGTGAGTGGCAATGTAGGATGGAGAAAAGCACCACGAGGTGGTCAGCATGGGGAGGTCCGGAAACATGCAGTGGCAATGTAGGATAGGTTTCTGAAAAACATCGCGCTGGTGCGCATTGTGAGGGTGTGTAACATAACATTCACTAGTACGAGTGAGAAAAACATCACGGGGTTGTGTGAATCATAGGGTCTGAATTAGGATAGGCAGTGAGTGGCAATGTAGGATGGAGAAAAGCAGCACGGGGGGGTCAGCATGGGGAGGTCAGGAAACATGCAGTGGCAATGTAGGATAGGTTTCTGAAAAACATCGCAATGTGGTGCGCATTCTATGGCTGTGTAACATTACATTCACTAGTAGGAGTGAGAAAAACATCACGGGGTGGTGTGAATCATAGGGTCTGAATTAGGATAGACTTTGAGTGGCAATGTAGGATGGAGAAAAGCACCACGGGGTGGTCAGCATAGGGAGGTCAGGAAACAAGCAGTGGCAATGTAGGATAGGTTTCTGAAAAACATCGCGGGGTGGTGCCCATTGTATGGGTGTGTAACATTACATTCACTAGTAGGAGTGAGAAAAACATCACGGGGTGGTGTGAATCATAGGGTCTGAATTAGGATAGGCAGTGAGTGGCAATGTAGGATGGAGAAAAGCACCACGGGGTGGTCAGCATGGGGAGGTCAGGAAACATGCAGTGGCAATGTAGGATAGGTTTCTGAAAAACATCGCGGGGTGGTGTGCATTGTATGGGTGTGTAGCATTACATTCACTAGTAGGAGTGAGAAATACATCACGGGGTGGTGTGAATCATAGGCTCTGAATTAGAATAGGCAGTGAGTGGCAATGTAGGATGGCGAAAAGCACCACAGGGTGGTCAGCATGGGGAGGTCAGGAAACATGCAGTGGCAATGTAGGATAGGTTTCTGAAAAACATCGCGGGGTGGTGCGCCTTCTATGGGTGTGTAACACTACATTCACTAGTAGGAGTGAGAAAAACATCACGGGGTGGTGTGACTCTTAGGGTCTGAATTAGGATAGGCAGTGAGTGGCAATGTAGGATGGAGAAAAGCACCACGGGGTGGTCAGCATGGGGAGGTCAGGAAACATGCAGTGGCAATGTAGGATAGGTTTCTGAAAAACATCGCGGGGTGGTGCCCATTGTATGGGTGTGTAACATTACATTCACTAGTAGGAGTGAGAAAAACATCACGGGGTGGTGTGAATCATAGGGTCTGAATTAGGATAGGCAGTGAGTGGCAATGTAGGATGCAGAAAAGCACCACGGGGTGGTCAGCATGGGGAGGTCAGGAAACATGCAGTGGCAATTTAGGATAGGTTTCTGAAAAACATCGCGGGGTGGTGCGCATTGTATGGCTGTGTAACATTACATTCACTAGTAGGAGTGAGAAAAACATCACGGGGGGATGTGAATCATAGGGTCTGAATTAGGATAGGCAGTGAGTGTCAATGTAGGATGGAGAAAAGCACCACGGGGTGGTTAGCATGGGGAGGTCAGGAAACATGCAGTGGCAATGTAGGATAGGTTTCTGAAAATATCGCGGGGTGGAGCGCATTGTATGGGTGTGTGTTACATTACATTGACTAGTAGGAGTGAGAAAAACATCACGGGGTGGTGTGAATCATAGGGACTGAATTAGGATAGGCAGTGAGTGGCAATGTAGAATGGAGAAAAGCTCCACGGGGTAGTCAGCATGGGGAGGTCAGGAAACATGCAGTGGCAATGTAGGATAGGTTTCTGAAAAACATCGCGGGGTGGTGCGCATTGTATGGCTGTGTAACATTACATTCACTAGTAGGAGTGAGAAAAACATCACGGGGTGGTGTGAATCATAGGGTCTGAATAAGGATAGGCAGTGAGTGGCAATGTAGGATGGACAAAAGGACCACGGGGTGGTCAGCATGGGGAGGTCAGGAAACATGCAGTGGCAATGTAGGATAGGTATCTGAAAAACATCGCGGAGTGGTGCGAATTTTATGGGTGTGTAACATTACATTCACTAGTAGGAGTGAGAAAAACATCACGGGGTGGTGTGAATCATAGGGTGTGAATTAGGATAGGCAGTGAGTGGCAATGTAGGATGGAGAACATCACCACGGGGTGGTCCGCATGGGGAGGTCAGGAAACATGCAGTGGCAATGTAGGATAGGTTTCTGAAAAACATCGCGGGGTGGTGCGCATTGTATGGGTGTGTAACATTACATTCACTAGTAGGGGTGAGAAAAACATCACGGGGTGGTGTGAATCATAGGGTCTGAATTAGGATAGGCAGTGAGTGGCAATGTAGGATGGAGAAAAGCACCACGGGGTGGTCAGCATGGGGAGGTCCGGAAACATGCAGTGGCAATGTAGGATAGGTTTCTGAAAAACATCGCGCTGGTGCGCATTGTAAGGGTGTGTAACATAACATTCACTAGTACGAGTGAGAAAAACATCACGGGGTGGTGTGAATCATAGGGTCTGAATTAGGATAGGCAGTGAGTGGCAATGTAGGATGGAGAAAAGCACCACGGGGTGGTCAGCATGGGGAGGTCAGGAAACATGCAGTGGCAATTTAGGATAGGTTTCTGAAAAATATCGCGGGGTGGAGCGCATTGTATGGGTGTGTGTTACATTACATTGACTAGCAGGAGTGAGAAAAACATCACGGGGTGGTGTGAATCATAGGGACTGAATTAGGATAGGCAGTGAGTGGCAATGTAGGATGGAGAAAAGCTCCACGGGGTAGTCAGCATGGGGAGGTCAGGAAACATGCAGTGGCAATGTAGGATAGGTTTCTGAAAAACATCGCGGGGTGGTGCGCATTTTATGGGTGTGTAACATTACATTCACTAGTAGGAGTGAGAAAAACATCACGGGGTGGTGTGAATCATAGGGTCTGAATTAGGATAGGCAGTGAGTGGCAATGTAGGATGGACAAAAGGACCACGGGGTGGTCAGCATGGGGAGGTCAGGAAACATGCAGTGGCAATGTAGGATAGGTTTCTGAAAAACATCGCGGAGTGGTGTGAATTTTATGGGTGTGTAACATTACATTCACTAGTAGGAGTGAGAAAAACATCACGGGGTGGTGTGAATCATAGGGTCTGAATTAGAATAGGCAGTGAGTGGCAATGTAGAATGGAGAAAAGCACCACGGGGTGGTCAGCATGGGGAGGTCAGGAAACATGCAGTGGCAATGTAGGATAGGTTTCTGAAAAACATCGCGGGGTGGTGTGCATTGTATGGGTGTGTAACATTACATTCACTAATAGGAGTGAGAAAAACATCACGGGGTGGTGTGAATCATAGGGTGTGAATTAGGATAGGCAGTGAGTGGCAATGTAGGATGGAGAACATCACCACGGGGTGGTCAGCATGGGGAGGTCAGGAACCATGCAGTGGCAATGTAGGATAGGTTTCTGAAAAACATCGCGGGGTGGTGCGCATTGTATGGGTGTGTAACATTACATTCACTAGTAGGAGTGAGAAAAACATCACGGGGTGGTGTGAATCATAGGGTCTGAATTAGGATAGGCAGTGAGTGGCAATGTAGGATGGAGAAAAGCACCACGGGGTGGTCAGCATGGGGAGGTCCAGAAAAATGCAGTGGCAATGTAGGATAGGTTTCTGAAAAACATCGCGCTGGTGCGCATTGTATGGGTGTGTAACATTACATTCACTAGTACGAGTGAGAAAAACATCACGGGGTGGTGTGAATCATAGGGTCTGAATTAGGATAGGCAGTGAGTGGCAATGTAGAATGGAGAAAAGCACCACGGGGGGGTAGCATGGGGAGGTCATGAAACATGCAGTGGCAATGTAGGATAGGTTTCTGAAAAACATCGCGGGGTGGTGCCCATTGTATGGGTGTGTAACATTACATTCACTAGTAGGAGTGAGAAAAACATCACGGGGTGGTGTGAATCATAGGGTCTGAATTAGGATAGGCAGTGAGTGGCAATGTAGGATGCAGAAAAGCACCACGGGGTGGTCAGCATGGGGAGGTCCGGAAACATGCAGTGGCAATTTAGGATAGGTTTCTGAAAAACATCGCGGGGTGGTGCGCATTGTATGGCTGTGTAACATTACATTCACTAGTAGGAGTGAGAAAAACATCACGGGGGGATGTGAATCATAGGGTCTGAATTAGGATAGGCAGTGAGTGTCAATGTAGGATGGAGAAAAGCACCACGGGGTGGTTAGCATGGGGAGGTCAGGAAACATGCAGTGGCAATGTAGGATAGGTTTCTGAAAATATCGCGGGGTGGAGCGCATTGTATGGGTGTGTGTTACATTACATTGACTAGTAGGAGTGAGAAAAACATCACGGGGTGGTGTGAATCATAGGGACTGAATTAGGATAGGCAGTGAGTGGCAATGTAGAATGGAGAAAAGCTCCACGGGGTAGTCAGCATGGGGAGGTCAGGAAACATGCAGTGGCAATGTAGGATAGGTTTCTGAAAAACATCGCGGGGTGGTGCGCATTGTATGGCTGTGTAACATTACATTCACTAGTAGGAGTGAGAAAAACATCACGGGGTGGTGTGAATCATAGGGTCTGAATAAGGATAGGCAGTGAGTGGCAATGTAGGATGGACAAAAGGACCACGGGGTGGTCAGCATGGGGAGGTCAGGAAACATGCAGTGGCAATGTAGGATAGGTATCTGAAAAACATCGCGGAGTGGTGCGAATTTTATGGGTGTGTAACATTACATTCACTAGTAGGAGTGAGAAAAACATCACGGGGTGGTGTGAATCATAGGGTGTGAATTAGGATAGGCAGTGAGTGGCAATGTAGGATGGAGAACATCACCACGGGGTGGTCCGCATGGGGAGGTCAGGAAACATGCAGTGGCAATGTAGGATAGGTTTCTGAAAAACATCGCGGGGTGGTGCGCATTGTATGGGTGTGTAACATTACATTCACTAGTAGGGGTGAGAAAAACATCACGGGGTGGTGTGAATCATAGGGTCTGAATTAGGATAGGCAGTGAGTGGCAATGTAGGATGGAGAAAAGCACCACGGGGTGGTCAGCATGGGGAGGTCCGGAAACATGCAGTGGCAATGTAGGATAGGTTTCTGAAAAACATCGCGCTGGTGCGCATTGTAAGGGTGTGTAACATAACATTCACTAGTACGAGTGAGAAAAACATCACGGGGTGGTGTGAATCATAGGGTCTGAATTAGGATAGGCAGTGAGTGGCAATGTAGGATGGAGAAAAGCACCACGGGGTGGTCAGCATGGGGAGGTCAGGAAACATGCAGTGGCAATTTAGGATAGGTTTCTGAAAAATATCGCGGGGTGGAGCGCATTGTATGGGTGTGTGTTACATTACATTGACTAGCAGGAGTGAGAAAAACATCACGGGGTGGTGTGAATCATAGGGACTGAATTAGGATAGGCAGTGAGTGGCAATGTAGGATGGAGAAAAGCTCCACGGGGTAGTCAGCATGGGGAGGTCAGGAAACATGCAGTGGCAATGTAGGATAGGTTTCTGAAAAACATCGCGGGGTGGTGCGCATTTTATGGGTGTGTAACATTACATTCACTAGTAGGAGTGAGAAAAACATCACGGGGTGGTGTGAATCATAGGGTCTGAATTAGGATAGGCAGTGAGTGGCAATGTAGGATGGACAAACGGACCACGGGGTGGTCAGCATGGGGAGGTCAGGAAACATGCAGTGGCAATGTAGGATAGGTTTCTGAAAAACATCGCGGAGTGGTGTGAATTTTATGGGTGTGTAACATTACATTCACTAGTAGGAGTGAGAAAAACATCACGGGGTGGTGTGAATCATAGGGTCTGAATTAGAATAGGCAGTGAGTGGCAATGTAGAATGGAGAAAAGCACCACGGGGTGGTCAGCATGGGGAGGTCAGGAAACATGCAGTGGCAATGTAGGATAGGTTTCTGAAAAACATCGCGGGGTGGTGTGCATTGTATGGGTGTGTAACATTACATTCACTAATAGGAGTGAGAAAAACATCACGGGGTGGTGTGAATCATAGGGTGTGAATTAGGATAGGCAGTGAGTGGCAATGTAGGATGGAGAACATCACCACGGGGTGGTCAGCATGGGGAGGTCAGGAACCATGCAGTGGCAATGTAGGATAGGTTTCTGAAAAACATCGCGGGGTGGTGCGCATTGTATGGGTGTGTAACATTACATTCACTAGTAGGAGTGAGAAAAACATCACGGGGTGGTGTGAATCATAGGGTCTGAATTAGGATAGGCAGTGAGTGGCAATGTAGGATGGAGAAAAGCACCACGGGGTGGTCAGCATGGGGAGGTCCAGAAAAATGCAGTGGCAATGTAGGATAGGTTTCTGAAAAACATCGCGCTGGTGCGCATTGTATGGGTGTGTAACATTACATTCACTAGTACGAGTGAGAAAAACATCACGGGGTGGTGTGAATCATAGGGTCTGAATTAGGATAGGCAGTGAGTGGCAATGTAGAATGGAGAAAAGCACCACGGGGGGGTAGCATGGGGAGGTCATGAAACATGCAGTGGCAATGTAGGATAGGTTTCTGAAAAACATCGCAATGTGGTGCGCATTGTATGGCTGTGTAACATTACATTCACTAGTAGGAGTGAGAAAAACATCACGGGGTGGGGTGAATCATAGGGTCTGAATTAGGATAGACTTTGAGTGGCAATGTAGGATGGAGAAAAGCACCACGGGGTGGTCAGCATAGGGAGGTCAGGAAACATGCAGTGGCAATTTAGGATAGGTTTCTGAAAAACATCGCGGGGTGGTGCGCATTGTATGGCTGTGTAACATTACATTCACTAGTAGGAGTGAGAAAAACATCACGGGGGGATGTGAATCATAGGGTCTGAATTAGGATAGGCAGTGAGTGTCAATGTAGGATGGAGAAAAGCACCACGGGGTGGTTAGCATGGGGAGGTCAGGAAACATGCAGTGGCAATGTAGGATAGGTTTCTGAAAATATCGCGGGGTGGAGCGCATTGTATGAGTGTGTGTTACATTACATTGACTAGTAGGAGTGAGAAAAACATCACGGGGTGGTGTGAATCATAGGGACTGAATTAGGATAGGCAGTGAGTGGCAATGTAGAATGGAGAAAAGCTCCACGGGGTAGTCAGCATGGGGAGGTCAGGAAACATGCAGTGGCAATGTAGGATAGGTTTCTGAAAAACATCACGGGGTGGTGCGCATTGTATGGCTGTGTAACATTACATTCACTAGTAGGAGTGAGAAAAACATCACGGGGTGGTGTGAATCATAGGGTCTGAATTAGGATAGGCAGTGAGTGGCAATGTAGGATAGAGAAAAGCACCACAGGTTCATCAGCATGGGGAGGTCAGGAAACATGCAGTGGCAATGTAGGATAGGTTTCTTAAAAACATCGCGGGGTGGTGCGCATTGTATGGGTGTGTAACATTACATTCACTAGGAGGAGTGAGAAAAACATCACGGCGTGGTGTGAATCATAGGGTCTGAATTAGGATAGGCAGTGAGTGGCAATGTAGGATGGAGAAAAGCACCACGGGGTGGTCAGCATGGGGAGGTCCGGAAAAATGCAGTGGCAATGTAGGATAGGTTTCTGAAAAACATCGCGCTGGTGCGCATTGTATGGGTCTGTAACATTACATTCACTAGTACGAGTGAGAAAAACATCACGGGGTGGTGTGAATCATAGGGTCTGAATTAGGATAGGCAGTGAGTGGCAATGTAGGATGGAGAAAAGCAGCACGGGGGGGTCAGCATGGGGAGGTCAGGAAACATGCAGTGGCAATGTAGGATAGGTTTCTGAAAAACATCGCAATGTGGTGCGCATTGTATGGCTGTGTAACATTACATTCACTAGTAGGAGTGAGAAAAACATCACGGTGTGTTGTGAATCATAGGGTCTGAATTAGGATAGACTTTGAGTGGCAATGTAGGATGGAGAAAAGCACCACGGGGTGGTCAGCATAGGGAGGTCAGGAAACATGCAGTGGCAATGTAGGATAGGTTTCTGAAAAACATCGCGGGGTGGTGGGCATTGTATGGGTGTGTAACATTACATTCACTAGTAGGACTGAGAAAAACATCACGGGGTGGTGTGAATCATAGGGTCTGAATTAGGATAGGCAGTGAGTGGCAATGTAGGATGGAGAAAAGCACCACGGGGTGGTCAGCATGGGGAGGTCAGGAAACATGCAGTGGCAATGTAGGATAGGTTTCTGAAAAACATCGCGGGGTGGTGCGCATTGTATGGGTGTGTAACATTACATTCACTAGTAGGAGTGAGAAAAACATCACGGGGTGGTGTGAATCATAGGGTCTGAATTAGGATAGGCATTGAGTGGCAATGTAGGATAGGGAAAAGCACCACGCGGTGGTCACCATGGGGAGGTCAGGAAACATGCAGTGGCAATGTACGATAGGTTTCTGAAAAACATCGCGGGGTGGTGCGCATTGTATGGGTGTGTAACATTACATTCACTAGTAGGAGTGATAAAAACATCACGGGGTGGTGTGAATCATAGGGTCTGAATTACGAAAGGCAGTGAGTGGCAATGTAGGATGGAGAAAAGCACCATGCGGTGGTCAGCATGGGGAGGTCAGGAAACATGCAGTGGCAATGTAGGATAGGTTTCTGAAAAACATCGCGGGGTGGTGCGCATTGTATGGGTGTGTAACATTACATTCACTAGTAGGAGTGAGAAAAACATCACGGGGTGGTGTGAATCATAGGGTCTGAATTACGAAAGGCAGTGAGTGGCAATGTAGGATGGAGAAAAGCACCACGGGGTGGTCAGCATGGGGAGGTCAGGAAACATGCAGTGGCAATGTAGGATAGGTTTCTGAAAAACATGGCGGGGTGGTGCGCATTGTATGGGTGTGTAACATTACATTCACTAGTAGGAGTGAGAAAAACATCACGGAGCGGTGTGAATCATAGGGTCTGAATTAGAATAGGCAGTGAGTGGCAATGTAGCATGGAGAAAAGCACCACAGAGTGGTCACCATGGGGAGGTCAGGAAACATGCAGTGTCAATGTAGGATAGGTTTCTGAAAAACATCGCGGGGTGGTGCGCATTGTATGGCTGTGTAACATTACATTCACTAGTAGGAGTGAGAAAAACATCACGGGGTGGTGTGAATCATAGGGTCTGAATTAGGATAGACTTTGAGTGGCAATGTAGGATGGAGAAAAGCACCACGGGTTGGTCAGCATAGGGAGGTCAGGAAACATGCAGTGGCAATTTAGGATAGGTTTCTGAAAAACATCGCGGGGTGGTGCGCATTGTATGGCTGTGTAACATTACATTCACTAGTAGGAGTGAGAAAAACATCACGGGGGGATGTGAATCATAGGGTCTCAATTAGGATAGGCAGTGAGTGTCAATGTAGGATGGAGAAAAGCACCACGGGGTGTTTAGCATGGGGAGGTCAGGAAACATGCAGTGGCAATATAGGATAGGTTTCTGAAAATATCGCGGGGTGGAGCGCATTGTATGGGTGTGTGTTACATTACATTGACTAGTAGGAGTGAGAAAAACATCACGGGGTGGTGTGAATCATAGGGACTGAATTAGGATAGGCAGTGAGTGGCAATGTAGGATGGAGAAAAGCTCCACGGAGTAGTCAGCATTGGGAGGTCAGGAAACATGCAGTGGCAATGTAGGATAGGTTTCTGAAAAACATCGCGGAGTGGTGCGAATTTTATGGGTGTGTAACATTACATTCACTAGTAGGAGTGAGAAAAACA
This sequence comes from Cavia porcellus, assembly GCF_034190915.1. Classification (NCBI taxonomy): domain Eukaryota; kingdom Metazoa; phylum Chordata; class Mammalia; order Rodentia; family Caviidae; genus Cavia; species Cavia porcellus. The sequence continues at coordinate 11,398,637 of NW_026947515.1, forward strand.
TCACGGGGTGGTGTGAATCATAGGGTGTGAATTAGGATAGGCAGTGAGTGGCAATGTAGGATGGAGAACATCACCACGGCGTGGTCAGCATGGGGAGGTCAGGAAACATGCAGTGGCAATGTAGGATAGGTTTCTGAAAAACATCGCGGGGTGATGCGCATTGTATGGGTGTGTAACATTACATTCACTAGTAGGAGGGAGAAAAACATCACGGATTGGTGTGAATCATAGGGTCTGAATTAGGATAGGCAGTGAGTGGCAATGTAGGATGGAGAAAAGCACCACGGGGTGGTCAGCATGGGGAGGTCCGGAAACATGCAGTGGCAATGTAGGATGGGTTTCTGATAAACATCGCGCTGGTGCGCATTGTATGGGTGTGTAACATAACATTCACTAGTACGAGTGAGAAAAACATCACGGGGTGGTGTGAATCATAGGGTCTGAATTAGGATAGGCCGTGAGTGGCAATGTAGGATGGAGAAAAGCAGCACGGGGGGGTCAGCATGGGGAGGTCAGGAAACATGCAGTGGCAATGTTGGATAGGTTTCTGAAAAACATCGCAATGTGGTGCGCATTGTATGGCTGTGTAACATTACATTCACTAGTAGGAGTGAGAAAAACATCACGGGGTGGTGTGAATCATAGGGTCTGAATTAGGATAGACTTTGAGTGGCAATGTAGGATGGAGAAAAGCACCACGGGGTGGTCAGCATGGGGAGGTCAGGAAACATGCAGTGGCAATGTAGGATAGGTTTCTGAAAAACATCGCGGGGTGGTTCGCATTGTATGGGTGTGTAACATTACATTCACTAGTAGGAGTGAGAAAAACATCACGGGGTGGTGTGAATCATAGGGTCTGAATTAGGATAGGCAGAGAGTGACAATGTAGGATGGAGAAAAGCACCACGGGGTGGTCAGCATGGGGAGTTCCGGAAACATGCAGTGGCAATGTAGGATAGGTTTCTGATAAACATCGCGCTGGTGCGCATTGTATGGGTGTGTAACATTACATTCACTAGTACGAGTGAGAAAAACATCACGGGGTGGTGTGAATCATAGGGTCTGAATTAGGATAGGCAGTGAGTGGCAATGTAGGATGGAGAAAATCACCATGGGGTTGTCAGCATGGGGAGGTCAGGAAACATGCAGTGGCAATGTAGGATAGGTTTCTGAAAAACATCGCGGGTTGGTGCGCATTGTATGGGTGTGTAACATTACATTTACTAGTAGGAGTGAGAAAAACATCACGGGGTGGTGTGAATCATAGGGTCTGAATTAGGATAGGCAGTGCGTGGCAATGTAGGATGGAAAAAAGCACCACGGGGTGGTCAACATGGGGAGGTCAGGAAACATGCAGTGGCAATGTAGGATAGGTTTCTGAAAAACATCACGGGGTGGTGCGCATTTTATGGGTGTGTAATATTACATTCACTAGTAGCAGTGAGAAAAACATCACGGGGTGTTGTGAATCATAGGGTCTGAATTAGGATAGGCAGTGAGTGGCAATGTAGGATGGAGAAAATCACCACGGGGTGGTCAGCATGGGGAGGTCAGGAAACATGCAGTGGCAATGTAGGATAGGTTTCTGAAAAACATCGCGGGGTGGTGCGCATTGTATGGCTGTGTAACATTAAATTCACTAGTAGGTGTGAGAAAAACATCACGGGGTGGTGTGAATCATAGGGTCTGAATTAGGATAGACTTTGAGTGGCAATGTAGGATGGAGAAAAGCACCACGGGTTGGTCAGCACAGGGAGGTCAGGAAACATGCAGTGTCAATGTAGGATAGGTTTCTGAAAAACATCGCAGGGTGGTGCGTATTGTATGGCTGTGTAACATTACATTCACTAGTAGGACTGAGAAAAACATCACGGGGTGGTGTGAATCATAGGGTCTGAATTAGGATAGGCAGTGAGTGGCAATGTAGGATGGAGAAAAGCACCACGGGGTGGTCAGCATGGGGAGGTCAGGAAACATGCAGTGGCAATGTAGGATAGGTTTCTGAAAAACATCGCGGGGTGGTGCGCATTGTATGGGTGTGTAACATTACATTCACTAGTAGGAGTGAGAAAAACATCACGGGGTGGTGTGAATCATAGGGTCTGAATTAGGATAGGCATTGAGTGGCAATGTAGGATAGGGAAAAGCACTACGGGGTGGTCAGCATGGGGAGGTCAGGAAACATGCAGTGGAAATGTACGATAGGTTTCTGAAAAACATCGCGGGGTGGTGCGCATTGTATGGGTGTGTAACATTACATTCACTAGTAGTAGTGAGAAAAACATCACGGGGTGGTGTGAATCATAGGGTCTGAATTAGAATAGGCAGTGAGTGGCAATGTAGGATGGAGAAAAGCACCACAGGTTCGTCAGCATGGGGAGGTCAGGAAACATGCAGTGGCAATGTAGGATAGGTTTCTGAAAAACATCGCAGGGTGGTGCGTATTGTATGGCTGTGTAACATTACATTCACCAGTAGGAGTGAGAAAAACATCACGGGGTGGTGTAAATCATAGGGTCTGAATTAGGATAGACTTTGAGTGGCAATGTAGGATGGAGAAAAGCACCACGGGGTGGTCAGCATAGGGAGGTCAGGAAACATGCAGTGGCAATGTAGGATAGGTTTCTGAAAAACATCGCGGGGAGGTGGGCATTGTATGGGTGTGTAACATTACATTCACTAGTAGGAGTGAGAAAAACATCACGGGGTGGTGTGAATCATAGGGTCTGAATTAGGATAGGCAGTAGTGCCAATGTAGGATGGAGAAAAGCACCACGGTGTGGTCAGCATGGGGAGGTCAGGAAACATGCAGTGGCAATGTAGGATAGGTTTCTGAAAAACATCGCGGGGTGGTGCGCATTGTATGGGTGTGTAACATTACATTCACTAGTAGGAGTGAGAAAAACATCACGGGGTGGTGTGAATCATAGGGTCTGAATTACGAAAGGCAGTGAGTGGCAATGTAGGATGCAGAAAAGCACCACGGGGTGGTCAGCATGGGGAGGTCAGGAAACATGCAGTGGCAATTTAGGATAGGTTTCTGAAAAACATCGCGGGGTGGTGCGCATTGTATGGCTGTGTAACATTACATTCACTAGTAGGAGTGAGAAAAACATCACGGGGGGATGTGAATCATAGGGTCTGAATTAGGATAGGCAGTGAGTGTCAATGTAGGATGGAGAAAAGCACCACGGGGTGGTTAGCATGGGGAGGTCAGGAAACATGCAGTGGCAATATAGGATAGGTTTCTGAAAATATCGCGGGGTGGAGCGCATTGTATGGGTGTGTGTTACATTACATTGACTAGTAGGAGTGAGAAAAACATCACGGGGTGGTGTGAATCATAGGGACTGAATTTGGATAGGCAGTGAGTGGCAATGTAGGATGGAGAAAAGCTCCACGGGGTAGTCAGCATGGGGAGGTCAGGAAAAATGCAGTGGCAATGTAGGATAGGTTTCTGAAAAACATCGCGGGGTGGTGCGCATTGTATGCGTGTGTAACATTACATTCACTAGTAGGAGTGAGGAAAACATCACGGGGTGGTGTGAATCATAGGGTCTGAATTAGGATAGGCAGTGAGTGGCAATGTAGGATGGACAAAAGGACCACGGGGTGGTCAGCATGGGGAGGTCAGGAAACATGCAGTGGCAATATAGGATAGGTTTCTGAAAATATCGCGGGGTGGAGCGCATTGTATGGGTGTGTTTTACATTACATTGACTAGTAGGAGTGAGAAAAACATCACGGGGTGGTGTGAATCATAGGGACTGAATTTGGATAGGCAGTGAGTGGCAATGTAGGATGGAGAAAAGCTCCACGGGGTAGTCAGCATGGGGAGATCAGGAAACATGCAGTGGCAATGTAGGATAGGTTTCTGAAAAACATCGCGGGGTGGTGCGCATTGTATGCGTGTGTAACATTACATTCACTAGTAGGAGTGAGAAAAACATCACGGGGTGGTGTGAATCATAGGGTCTGAATTAGGATAGGCAGTGAGTGGCAATGTAGGATGGACAAAAGGACCACGGGGTGGTCAGCATGGGGAGGTCAGGAAACATGCAGTGGCAATGTAGGATAGGTTTCTGAAAAACATCGCGGAGTGGTGCGAATTTTATGGGTGTGTAACATTACATTCACTAGTAGGAGTGAGAAAAACATCACGGGGTGGTGTGAATCATAGGGTGTGAATTAGGATAGGCAGTGAGTGGCAATGTAGGATGGAGAACATCACCACGGGGTGGTCAGCATGGGGATGTCAGGAAACATGCAGTGGCAATGTAGGATAGGTTTCTGAAAAACATCGCGGGGTGGTGCGCATTGTATGGGTGTGTAACATTACATTCACTAGTAGGAGTGAGAAAAACATCACGGGGTGGTGTGAATCATAGGGTCTGAATTAGGATAGGCAGTGAGTGGCAATGTAGGATGGAGAAAAGCACCACGGGGTAGTCAGCATGGGGAGGTCCGGAAACATGCAGTGGCAATGTAGGATAGGTTTCTGAAAAACATCGCGCTGGTGCGCATTGTATGGGTGTGTAACATTACATTCACTAGTACGAGTGAGAAAAACATCACGGGGTGGTGTGAATCATAGGGTCTGAATTAGGATAGGCAGTGCGTGGCAATGTAGGATGGAGTAAAGCACCACGGGGTGGTCAACATGGGGAGGTCAGGAAACATGCAGTGGCAATGTAGGATATGTTTCTGAAAAACATCACGGGGTGGTGCGCATTTTATGGGTGTGTAATATTACATTCACTAGTAGCAGTGAGAAAAACATCACGGGGTGTTGTGAATCATAGGGTCTGAATTAGGAGAGGCAGTGAGTGGCAATGTAGGATGGAGAAAATCACCACGGGGTGGTCAGCATGGGGAGGTCCGGAAACATGCAGTGGCAATGTAGGATAGGTTTCTGAAAAACACCGCGGGGTGGTGCGCATTGTATGGCTGTGTAACATTACATTCACTAGTAGGAGTGAGAAAAACATCACGGGGTGGTGTGAATCATAGGGTCTGAATTAGGATAGACTTTGAGTGGCAATGTAGGATGGAGAAAAGCACCACGGGTTGGTCAGCATAGGGAGGTCAGGAAACATGCAGTGGCAATGTAGGATAGGTTTCTGAAAAACATCACGGGGTGGTACGCATTGTATGGGTGTGTAACATTACATTCACTAGTAGGACTGAGAAAAACATCACGGGGTGGTGTGAATCATAGGTTCTGAATTAGGATAGGCAGTGAGTGGCAATGTAGGATGGAGAAAATCACCACGAGGTGGTCAGCATGGGGAGTTCAGGTAACATGCAGTGGCAATGTAGGATAGGTTTCTGAAAAACATCGCGGGGTGGTGCGCATTGTATGGGTGTGTAACATTACATTCACTAGTAGGAGTGAGAAAAACATCACGGGGTGGTGTGAATCATAGGGTCTGAATTAGGATAGGCATTGAGTGGCAATGTAGGATAGAGAAAAGCACTACGGGGTGGTCAGCATGGGGAGGTCAGGAAACATGCAGTGGCAATGTACGATAGGTTTCTGAAAAACATCGCGGGGTGGTGCGCATTGTATGGGTGTGTAACATTACATTCACTAGTAGGAGTGAGAAATCATCACGGGGTGGTGTGAATCATAGGGTCTGAATTACGAAAGGCAGTGAGTGGCAATGTAGGATGGAGAAAAGCACCACGCGGTGGTCATCATGGGGAGGTCAGGAAACATGCAGTGGCAATGTAGGATAGGTTTCTGAAAAACATCGCGGGGTGGTGCGCATTGTATAGCTGTGTAACATTACATTCACTAGTAGGAGTGAGAAAAACATCACGGGGTGGTGTGAATCATAGGGTCTGAATTAGATTAGGCAGTGAGTGGCAATGTAGGATGGAGAAAAGCACCACAGGTTCGTCAGCATGGGGAGGTCCGGAAACATGCAGTGGCAATGTAGGATAGGTTTCTGAAAAACATCGCGGGGTGGTGGGCATTGTATGGCTGTGTAACATTACATTCACCAGTAGGAGTGAGAAAAACATCACGGGGTGGTGTGAATCATAGGGTCTGAATTAGGATAGACTTTGAGTGGCAATGAAGGATGGAGAAAAGCACCACGGGGTGGTCAGCATAGGGAGGTCAGGAAACATGCAGTGGCAATGTAGGATAGGTTTCTGAAAAACATCGCGGGGTGGTGGGCATTGTATGGGTGTGTAACATTACATTCACTAGTAGGACTGAGAAAAACATCACGGGGTGGTGTGAATCATAGGGTCTGAATTAGGATAGGCAGTAGTGCCAATGTAGGATGGAGAAAAGCACCACGGGGTGGTCAGCATGGGGAGGTCAGGACACATGCAGTGGCAATGTAGGATAGGTTTCTGAAAAACATCGCGGGGTGGTGCGCATTGTATGGGTGTGTAACATTACATTCACTAGTAGGAGTGAGAAAAACCTCACGGGGTGGTGTGAATCATAGGGTTTCAATTAGGATAGGCAGTGAGTGTCAATGTAGGATAGGGAAAAGCACCACGGGGTGGTCAGCATTAGGAGGTCAGGAAACATGCAGTGGCAATGTAGGATAGGTTTCTGAAAAACATCGCGGGGTGGTGCACATTGTATGGGTGTGTAACATTACATTCACTAGTAGGAGTGAGAAAAACATCAAGGGGTGGTGTGAATCATAGGGTCTGAATTACGAAAGGCAGTGAGTGTCAATGTAGGATGGAGAAAAGCACCACGGGGTGGTCAGCATGGGGAGGTCAGGACACATGCAGTGGCAATGTAGGATAGGTTTCTGAAAAACATCGCGGAGTGGTGTGAATTTTATGGGTGTGTAACATTACATTCACTAGTAGGAGTGAGAAAAACATCACGGGGTGGTGTGAATCATAGGGTCTGAATTAGAATAGGCAGTGAGTGGCAATGTAGGATGGAGAAAAGCACCACGGGGTGGTCAGCATGGGGAGGTCAGGAAACATGCAGTGGCAATGTAGGATAGGTTTCTGAAAAACATCGCGGAGTGGTGTGCATTGTATGGGTGTGTAACATTACATTCACTAATAGGAGTGAGAAAAACATCACGGGGTGGTGTGAATCATAGGGTGTGAATTAGGATAGGCAGTGAGTGGCAATGTAGGATGGAGAACATCACCACGGTTTGGTCAGCATGGGGAGGTCAGGAAACATGCAGTGGCAATGTAGGATAGGTTTCTGAAAAACATCGCTGGGCGGTGCGCATTGTATGGGTGTGTAACATTACATTCACTAGTAGGAGTGAGAAAAACATCACGGGGTGGTGTGAATCATAGGGTCTGAATTAGGATAGGCAGTGAGTGGCAATGTAGGATGGAGAAAAGCACCACGGGGTGGTCAGCATGGGGAGGTCCGGAAACATGCAGTGGCAATGTAGGATAGGTTTCTGAAAAACATCGCAATGTGGTGCGCATTGTATGGCTGTGTAACATTACATTCACTAGTAGGAGTGAGAAAAACATCACGGGGTGGTGTGAATCATAGGGTCTGAATTAGGATAGACTTTGAGTGGCAATGTAGGATGGAGAAAAGCACCACGGGGTGGTCAGCATAGGGAGGTCAGGAAACATGCAGTGGCAATGTAGGATAGGTTTCTGAAAAACATCGCGGGGTTGTGGGCATTGTATGGGTGTGTAACATTACATTCACTAGTAGGACTGAGAAAAACATCACGGGGTGGTGTGAATCATAGGGTCTGAATTAGGATAGGCAGTGAGTGGCAATGTAGGATGGAGAAAAGCACCACGGGGTGGTCAGCATGGGGAGGTCAGGAAACATGCAGTGGCAATGTAGGATAGGTTTCTGAAAAACATCGCGGTGTGGTGCGCATTGTATGGGTGTGTAACATTACATTCACTTATAGGAGTGAGAAAAACATCACGGGGTGGTGTGAATCATAGGGTCTGAATTAGGATAGGCAGTGAATGGCAATGTAGGATGGAGAAAAGCACCACGTGGTGGTCAGCATGGGGAGGTCAGGAAACATGCAGTGGCAATGTAGGATAGGTTTCTAAAAAACATCGCGGGGTGGTGCGCATTGTATGGGTGTGTAACATTACATTCACTAGTAGAAGTGAGAAAAACATCACGGGGTGTTGTGAATCATAGGGTCTGAATTAGGATAGGCAGTGAGTGGCATTGTAGGATGGAGAAAAGCACCACGGGGTGGTCAGCATGGGGAGGTCAGGAAACATGCAGTGGCAATGTAGGATAGGTTTCTGAAAAACATCGCGGGGTGGTGCGCATTGTATGGCTGTGTAACATTACATTCACTTGTAGGAGTGAGAAAAACATCACGGGGTGGTGTGAATCATAGGGTCTGAATTAGGATAGACTTTGAGTGGCAATGTAGGATGGAGAAAAGCACCACGGGGTGGTCAGCATAGGGAGGTCAGGAAACATGCAGTGGCAATGTAGGATAGGTTTCTGAAAAACATCGCGGGGTGGTGCGCATTGTATGGGTTTGTAACATTACATTCACTAGTAGGAGTGAGAAAAACAGCACGGGGTGGTGTGAATCATAGGGTCTGAATTAGGACAGGCAGTGAGTGTCAATGTAGGATGGAGAAAAGCACCACGGGGTGGTCAGCATGGGGAGGTCAGGAAACATGCAGTGGCAATGTAGGATAGGTTTCTGAAAAACATCGCGGGGTGGTGCGCATGGTATGGGTGTGTAGCATTACATTCACTAGTAGGAGTGAGAAATACATCACGGGGTGGTGTGAATCATAGGCTCTGAATTAGGATAGGCAGTGATTGGCAATGTAGGATGGCGAAAAGCACCACAGGGTGGTCAGCATGGGGAGGTCAGGAAACATGCAGTGGCAATGTACGATAGGTTTCTGAAAAACATCGCGGGGTGGTGCGCATTCTATGGGTGTGTAACATTACATTCACTAGTAGGAGTGAGAAAAACATCACGGGGTGGTGTGACTCTTAGGGTCTGAAATAGGATAGGCAGTGAGTGGCAATGTAGGATGGAGAAAAGCACCACGGGGTGGTCAGCCTGGGGAGGTCAGGAAACATGCAGTGGCAATGTAGGATAGGTTTCTGAAAAACATCGCGGGGTGGTGCGTATTGTATGGGTGTGTAACATTACATTCACTAGTAGGAGTGAGAAAAACATCACGGGGTGGTGTGAATCATAGGGTTTCAATTAGGATAGGCAGTGAGTGGCAATGTAGGATAGGGAAAAGCACCACGGGGTGGTCAGCATTGGGAGGTCAGGAAACATGCAGTGGCGATGTAGGATAGGTTTCTGAAAAACATCGCTGGGTGGTGCGCATTGTATGGGTGTGTAACATTCCATTCACTAGTAGGAGTGAGAAAAACATCATGGGGTGGTGTGAATCATAGGGTCTGAATTACGAAAGGCAGTGAGTGGCAATGTAGGATGGAGAAAAGCACCACGGGGTGGTCAGCATGGGGAGGTCAGGACACATGCAGTGGCAATGTAGGATAGGTTTCTGAAAAACATCGCGGTGTGGTGCGCATTGTATGGGTGTGTAACATTACATTCACTAATAGGAGTGAGAAAAACATCACGGGGTGGTGTGAATCATAGGGTCTGAATTAGGATAGGCAGTGAATGGCAATGTAGGATGGAGAAAAGCACCACGGGGTGGTCAGCATGGGGAGGTCAGGAAACATGCAGTGGCAATGTAGGATAGGTTTCTGAAAAACATCGCGGGGTGGTGCGCATTGTATGGGTGTGTAACATTACATTCACTAGTAGGAGTGAGAAAAACATCACGGGGTGGTGTGAATCATAGGGTCTGAATTAGAATAGGCAGTGAGTGGCAATGTAGGATGGAGAAAAGCACCACAGGTTCGTCAGCATGGGGAGGTCAGGAAACATGCAGTGGCAATGTAGGATAGGTTTCTGAAAAACATCGCAGGGTGGTGCGCATTGTATGGCTGTGTAACATTACATTCACCAGTAGGAGTGAGAAAAACATCACGGGGTGGTGTGAATCATAGGGTCTGAATTAGGATAGACTTTGAGTGGCAATGTAGGATGGAGAAAAGCACCACGGGGTGGTCAGCATAGGGAGGTCAGGAAACATGCAGTGGCAATGTAGGATAGGTTTCTGAAAAACATCGCGGTGTGGTGGGCATTGTATGGGTGTGTAACATTACATTCACTAGTAGGACTGAGAAAAACATCACGGGGTGGTGTGAATCATAGGGTCTGAATTAGGATAGGCAGTAGTGCCAATGTAGGATGGAGAAAAGCACCACGGTGTGGTCAGCATGGGGAGGTCAGGAAACATGCAGTGGCAATGTAGGATAGGTTTCTGAAAAACTTCGCGGGGTGGTGCGCATTGTATGGGTGTGTAACATTACATTCACTAGTAGGAGTGAGAAAAACATCACGGGGTGGTGTGAATCATAGGGTTTCAATTAGGATAGGCAGTGAGTGGCAATGTAGGATAGGGAAAAGCACCACGGGGTGGTCAGCATTGGGAGGTCAGGAAACATGCAGTGGCAATGTAGGATAGGTTTCTGAAAAACATCGCGGGGTGGTGCGCATTGTATGGGTGTGTAACATTACATTCACTAGTAGGAGTGAGAAAAACATCATGGGGTGGTGTGAATCATAGGGTCTGAATTACGAAAGGCAGTGAGTGGCAATGTAGGATGGAGAAAAGCACCACGGGGTGGTCAGCATTGGGAGGTCAGGACACATGCAGTGGCAATGTAGGATAGGTTTCTGAAAAACATCGCGGTGTGGTGCGCATTGTATGGGTGTGTAACATTCCATTCACTTATAGGAGTGAGAAAAACATCACGGGGTGGTGTGAATCATAGGGTCTGAATTAGGATAGGCAGTGAATGGCAATGTAGGATGGAGAAAAGCACCACGGGGTGGTCAGCCTGGGGAGGTCAGGAAACATGCACAGGCAATGTAGGATAGGTTTCTGAAAAACATCGCGGGGTGGTGCGCATTGTATGGGTGTGTAACATTACATTCACTAGTAGGAGTGAGAAAAACATCACGGGGTGGTGTGAATTATAGGGTCTGAATTAGGATAGGCAGTGAGTGGCAATGTAGGATGGAGAAAAGCACCACGGGGTGGTCAGCATGGGGAGGTCAGGAAACATGCAGTGGCAATTTAGGATAGGTTTCTGAAAAACATCGCGGGGTGGTGCGCATTGTATGGCTGTGTAACATTACATTCACTAGTAGGAGTGAGAAAAACATCACGGGGGGATGTGAATCATAGGGTCTGAATTAGGATAGGCAGTGAGTGTCAATGTAGGATGGAGAAAAGCACCACGGGGTGTTCAGCATGGGGAGGTCAGGAAACATGCAGTGGCAATGTAGGATAGGTTTCTGAAAAACATCGCGGGGTGGAGCGCATTGTATGGGTGTGTGTTACATTACGTTGCCTAGTAGGAGTTAGAAAATCATCACGGGGTGGTGTGAATCATAGGGACTGAATTAGGATAGTCAGTGAGTGGCAATGTAGGATGGAGAAAAGCACCACGGGGTGGTCAGCATGGGGAGGTCAGGAAACATGCAGTGGCAAAGTAGGATAGGTTTCTGAAAAACATCGCGGGGTGGTGCGCATTTTATGGGTGTGTAACATTACATTCACTAGTAGGAGTGAGAAAAACATCACGGGGTGGTGTGAATCATAGGGTCTGAATTAGGATAGGCAGTGAGTGGCAATGTAGGATGGACAAAAGCACCACGAGGTGGTCAGCATGGGGAGGTCAGGAAACATGCAGTGGCAATGTAGGATAGGTTTCTGAAAAACATCGCGGGGTGGTGCTCATTGTATGCGTGTGTAACATTACATTCACTAGTAGGAGTGAGAGAAACATCACGGGGTGGTGTGAATCATAGGGTCTGAATTAGGATAGGCAGTGAGTGGCAATGTAGGATGGAGAAAAGCACCACGGGGTGGTCAGCATGGGGAGGTCAGGAAACATGCAGTGGCAATGTAGGATAGGTTTCTGAAAAACATCGCGGGGTGGTGCGCATTGTATGGGTGTGTAACATTACATTCACCAGTAGGAGTGAGAAAAAAATCACGGGGTGGTGTGAATCATAGGTTCTGAATTAGGATAGGCAGTGAGTGGCAATGTAGGATGGAGAAAATCACCACGGGGTGGTCAGCATCGGGAGGTCAGGAAACATGCAGTGGCAATGTAGGATAGGTTTCTGAAAAACATCGCGGGGTGGTGCGCATTGTATGGGTGTGTAACATTACATTCACTAGTAGGAGTGAGAAAAACATCACGGGGTGGTGTGAATCATAGGGTCTGAATTAGGATAGGCAGTGAGTGGCAATGTAGGATGGAGGAAAGCACCACGGGGTGGTCAGCATGGGGAGGTCAGGAAACATGCAGTGGCAATTTAGGATAGGTTTCTGAAAAACATCGCGGGGTGGTGCGCATTGTATGGCTGTGTAACATTACATTCACTAGTAGGAGTGAGAAAAACATCACGGGGTGGTGTGAATCATAGGGTCTCAATTAGGATAGGCAGTGAGTGTCAATGTAGGATGGAGAAAAGCACCACGGGGTGGTCAGCATGGGGAGGTCAGGAAACATACAGTGGCAATGTAGGATAGGTTTCTGAAAAACATCGCGGGGTGGAGCGCATTGTATGGGTGTGTGTTACATTACGTTGACTAGTAGGAGTGAGAAAAACATCACGGGGTGGTGTGAATCATAGGGACTGAATTAGGATAGGCAGTGAGTGGCAATGTGGCATGGAGAAAAGCACCACGGGGTGGTCAGCATGGGGAGGTCAGGAAACATGCAGTGGCAATGTAGGATAGGTTTCTGAAAAACATCGCGGGGTGGTGCGCATTTTATGCGTGTGTAACATTACATTCACTAGTAGGAGTGAGAAAAACATCATGGGGTGGTGTGAATCATAGGGTCTGAATTAGGATAGGCAGTGAGTGGCAATGTAGGATGGAGAAAAGCACCACGGGGTGGTCAACATGGGGAGGTCAGGAAACATGCAGTGGCAATGTAGGATAGGTTTCTGAAAAACATCGCGGGGTGGTGCGCATTTTATGGGTGTGTAACATTACATTCACTTTAGCAGTGAGAAAAACATCACGGGGTGTTGTGAATCATAGGGTCTGAATTAGGATAGGCAGTGAGTGGCAATGTAGGATGTAGAAAAGCACCACGGGGTGGTCAGCATGGGGAGGTCAGGAAACATGCAGTGGCAATGTAGGATAGGTTTCTGAAAAACATCGCGGGGTGGTGCGCATTGTATGGCTGTGTAACATTACATTCACTAGTAGGAGTGAGAAAAACATCACGGGGTGGTGTGAATCATAGGGTCTGAATTAGGATAGACTTTGAGTGGCAATGTAGGATGGAGAAAAGCACCACGGGGTGGTCAGCATAGGGAGGTCAAGAAACATGCAGTGGCAATGTAGGATAGGTTTCTGAAAAACATCGCGGGGTGGTGCGCATTGTATGGGTGTGTAACATTACATTCACTAGTAGGAGTGAGAAAAACAGCACGGGGTGGTGTGAGTCATAGGGTCTGAATTAGGACAGGCAGTGAGTGGCAATGTAGGATGGAGAAAAGCACCACGGGGTGGTCACCATGGGGAGGTCAGGAAACATGCAGTGGCAATGTAGGATAGGTTTCTGAAAAACATCGCGGGGTGGTGCGCATTGTATGGGTGTGTAGCATTACATTCACTAGTAGGAGTGAGAAATACATCACGGGGTGGTGTGAATCATAGGCTCTGAATTAGGATAGGCAGTGAGTGGCAATGTAGGATGGAGAAAAGCACCACGGGGTGGTCAGCATGGGGAGGTCAGGAAACATGCAGTGGCAATTTAGGATAGGTTTCTGAAAAACATCGCGGGGTGGTGCGCATTGTATGGCTGTGTAACATTACATTCACTAGTAGGAGTGAGAAAAACATCACGGGGGGATGTGAATCATAGGGTCTGAATTAGGATAGGCAGTGAGTGTCAATGTAGGATGGAGAAAAGCACCACGGGGTGGTCAGCATGGGGAGGTCAGGAAACATGCAGTGGCAATGTAGGATAGGTTTCTGAAAAACATCGCGGGGTGGAGCGCATTGTATGGGTGTGTGTTACATTACGTTGACTAGTAGGAGTTAGAAAAACATCACGGGGTGGTGTGAATCATAGGGACTGAATTAGGATAGGCAGTGAGTGGCAATGTAGGATGGAGAAAAGCACCACGGGGTGGTCAGCATGGGGAGGTCAGGAAACATGCAGTGGCAAAGTAGGATAGGTTTCTGAAAAACATCGCGGGGTGGTGCGCATTTTATGGGTGTGTAACATTACATTCACTAGTAGGAGTGAGAAAAACATCACGGGGTGGTGTGAATCATAGGGTCTGAATTAGGATAGGCAGTGAGTGGCAATGTAGGATGGCGAAAAGCACCACAGGGTGGTCAGCATGGGGAGGTCAGAAAACATGCAGTGGCAATGTAGGATAGGTTTCTGAAAAACATCGCGGGGTGGTGCGCATTGTATGCGTGTGTAACATTACATTCACTAGTAGGAGTGAGAGAAACATCACGGGGTGGTGTGAATCATAGGGTCTGAATTAGGATAGGCAGTGAGTGGCAATGTAGGATGGAGAAAAGCACCACGGGGTGGTCAGCATGGGGAGGTCAGGAAACATGCAGTGGCAATGTAGGATAGGTTTCTGAAAAACATCGCGGGGTGGTGCGCATTGTATGGGTGTGTAACATTACATTCACCAGTAGGAGTGAGAAAAACATCACGGGGTGGTGTGAATCATAGGTTCTGAATTAGGATAGGCAGTGAGTGGCAATGTAGGATGGAGAAAATCACCACGGGGTGGTCAGCATCGGGAGGTAAGGAAACATGCAGTGGCAATGTAGGATAGGTTTCTGAAAAACATCGCGGGGTGGTGCGCATTGTATGGGTGTGTAACATTACATTCACTAGTAAGAGTGAGAAAAACATCACGGGGTGGTGTGAATCATAGGGTCTGAATTAGGATAGGCAGTGAGTGGCAATGTAGGATGGAGGAAAGCACCACGGGGTGGTCAGCATGGGGAGGTCAGGAAACATGCAGTGGCAATTTAGGATATGTTTCTGATAAACATCGCGGGGTGGTGCGCATTGTATGGGTGTGTAACATTACATTCACTAGTAGGAGTGAGAAAAACATCACGGGGGGATGTGAATCATAGGGTCTCAATTAGGATAGGCAGTGAGTGTCAATGTAGGATGGAGAAAAGCACCACGGGGTGGTCAGCATGGGGAGGTCAGGAAACATGCAGTGGCAATGTAGGATAGGTTTCTGAAAAACATCGAGGGGTCGAGCGCATTGTATGGGTGTGTGTTACATTACGTTGACTAGTAGGAGTGAGAAAAACATCACGGGGTGGTGTGAATCATAGGGACTGAATTAGGATAGGCAGTGTGTGGCAATGTAGCATGGAGAAAAGCACCACGGGGTGGTCAGCATGGGGAGGTCAGGAAACATGCAATGGCAATGTAGGATAGGTTTCTGAAAAACATCGCGGGGTGGTGCGCATTTTATGCGTGTGTAACATTACATTCACTAGTAGGAATGAGAAAAACATCACGGGGTGGTGTGAATCATAGGGTCTGAATTAGGATAGGCAGTGAGTGGCAATGTAGGATGGAGAAAAGCACCACGGGGTGGTCAACATGGGGAGGTCAGGAAACATGCAGTGGCAATGTAGGAGAGGTTTCTGAAAAACATCGCGGGGTGGTGCGCATTTTATGGGTGTGTAACATTACATTCACTTATAGCAGTGAGAAAAACATCACGGGGTGTTGTGAATCATAGGGTCTGAATTAGGATAGGCAGTGAGTGGCAATGTAGGATGGAGAAAAGCACCACGGGGTGGTCAGCATGGGGAGGTCAGGAAACATGCAGTGGTAATGTAGGATAGGTTTCTGAAAAACATCGCGGGGTGGTGCGCATTGTATGGCTGTGTAACATTACATTCACTAGTAGGAGTGAGAAAAACATCACGGGGTGGTGTGAATCATAGGGTCTGAATTAGGATAGACTTTGAGTGGCAATGTAGGATGGAGAAAAGCACCACGGGGTGGTCAGCATAGGGAGGTCAGGAAACATGCAGTGGCAATGTAGGATAGGTTTCTGAAAAACATCGCGGGGTGGTGCGCATTGTATGGGTGTGTAACATTACATTCACTAGTAGGAGTGAGAAAAACAGCACGGGGTGGTGTGAATCATAGGGTCTGAATTAGGACAGGCAGGGAGTGGCAATGTAGGATGGAGAAAAGCACCACGGGGTGGTCACCATGGGGAGGTCAGGAAACATGCAGTGGCAATGTAGGATAGGTTTCTGAAAAACATCGCGGGGTGGTGCGCATTGTATGGCTGTGTAACATTACATTCACTAGTAGGAGTGAGAAAAACATCACGGGGGGATGTGAATCATAGGGTCTGAATTAGGATAGGCAGTGAGTGTCAATGTAGGATGGAGAAAAGCACCACGGGGTGGTCAGCATCGGGAGGTCAGCAAACATGCAGTGGCAATGTAGGATAGGTTTCTGAAAAACATCGCGGGGTGGAGCGCATTGTATGGGTGTGTGTTACATTACGTTGACTAGTAGGAGTTAGAAAAACATCACGGGGTGGTGTGAATCATAGGGACTGAATTAGGATAGGCAGTGAGTGGCAATGTAGGATGGAGAAAAGCACCACGGGGTGGTCAGCATGGGGAGGTCAGGAATCATGCAGTGGCAAAGTAGGATAGGTTTCTGAAAAACATCGCGGGGTGGTGCGCATTTTATGGGTGTGTAACATTACATTCACTAGTAGGAGTGAGAAAAACATCACGGGGTGGTGTGAATCATAGGGTCTGAATTAGGATAGGCAGTGAGTGGCAATGTAGGATGGACAAAAGCACCACGAGGTGGTCAGCATGGGGAGGTCAGGAAACATGCAGTGGCAATGTAGGATAGGTTTCTGAAAAACATCGCGGGGTGGTGCGCATTGTATGCGTGTGTAACATTACATTCACTAGTAGAAGTGAGAGAAACATCACGGGGTGGTATGAATCATAGGGTCTGAATTAGGATAGGCAGTGAGTGGCAATGTAGGATGGAGAAAATCACCACGGGGTGGTCAGCATCGGGAGGTCAGGAAACATGCAGTGGCAATGTAGGATAGGTTTCTGAAAAACATCGCGGGGTGGTGCGCATTGTATGGGTGTGTAACATTACATTCACCAGTAGGAGTGAGAAAAACATCACGGGGTGGTGTGAATCATAGGTTCTGAATTAGGATAGGCAGTGAGTGGCAATGTAGGATGGAGAAAATCACCACGGGGTGGTCAGCATCGGGAGGTCAGGAAACATGCAGTGGCAATGTAGGATAGGTTTCTGAAAAACATCGCGGGGTGGTTCGCATTGTATGGGTGTGTAACATTACATTCACTAGTAGGAGTGAGAAAAACATCACGGGGTGGTGTGAATCATAGGGTCTGAATTAGGATAGGCAGTGAGTGGCAATGTAGGATGGAGGAAAGCACCACGGGGTGGTCAGCATGGGGAGGTCAGGAAACATGCAGTGCCAATTTAGGATAGGTTTCTGAAAAACATCGCGGGGTGGTGCGCATTGTATGGCTGTGTAACATTACATTCACTAGTAGGAGTGAGAAAAACATCACGGGGGAATGTGAATCATAGGGTCTCAATTAGGATAGGCAGTGAGTGTCAATGTAGGATGGAGAAAAGCACCACGGGGTGGTCAGCATGGGGAGGTCAGGAAACATGCAGTGGCAATGTAGGATAGGTTTCTGAAAAACATCGCGGGGTGGAGCGCATTGTATGGGTGTGTGTTTCATTAAGTTGACTAGTAGGAGTGAGAAAAACATCACGGGGTGGTGTGAATCATAGGGACTGAATTAGGATAGGCAGTGAGTGGCAATGTAGGATGGAGAAAAGCACCACGGGGTGGTCAGCATGGGGAGGTCAGGAAACATGCAGTGGCAATGTAGGATAGGTTTCTGAAAAACATCGCGGGGTGGTGCGCATTTTATGCGTGTGTAACATTACATTCACTAGTAGGAGTGAGAAAAACATCACGGGGTGGTGTGAATCATAGGGTCTGAATTAGGATAGGCAGTGAGTGGAAATGTAGGATGGACAAAAGCACCACGGGGTTGTCAGCATGCGGAGGTCAGGAAACATGCAGTGGCAATGTAGGATAGGTTTCTGAAAAACATCGCGGGGTGGTGCGCATTGTATGGGTGTGTAACATTACATTCACTAGTAGGAGTGAGAGAAACATCACGGGGTGGTGTGAATCATAGGGTCTGAATTCGGATAGTCAGTGAGTGGCAATGTAGGATGGAGGAAAGCACCACGGGGTGGTCAGCATGGGGAGGTCAGGAAACATGGAGTGGCAATGTCGGATAGGTTTCTGAAAAACATCGCGGGGTGGTGCGCATTGTATGGGTGTGTAACATTACATTCACCAGTAGGAGTGAGAAAAACATCACGGGGTGGTGTGAATAATTGGTTCTGAATTAGGATAGGCAGTGAGTGGCAATGTAGGATGGAGTAAAGCACCACGGGGTGGTCAGCATCGGGAGGTCAGGAAACATGCAGTGGCAATGTAGGATAGGTTTCTGAAAAACATCACGGGGTGGAGAGCATTGTATGGGTGTGTAACATTACATTCACTAGTAGGCATGAGAAAAACATCACGGGGTGCTGTGAATCAAAGGGTCTGAATTAGGATAGGCAGTGAGTGGTAATGTAGGACGGAGAAAAGCACCACGGGGTGGTCAGCATGGGGAGGTCAGGAAACATGCGGTGGAAATGTACATAGGTTTCTGAAAAACATCGCGGGGTGGTGCGCATTGTATGGCTGTGTAACATTAAATTCACTAGTAGGAGTGAGAAAAACATCACAGGGTGGTGTGAATCATAGGGTCTGAATTAGAATAGGCAGTGAGTGGCAATGTAGGATGGAGAAAAGCACCACAGGTTCGTCAGCATGGGGAGGTCAGGAAACATGCAGTGGCAATGTAGGATAGGTTTCTGAAAAACATCGCAGGGTGGTGCGCATTGTATGGCTGTGTAACATTACATTCACCAGTAGAAGTGAGAAAAACATAACGGGGTGGTGTGAATCATAGGGTCTGAATTAGGATAGACTTTGAGTGGCAATGTAGGATGGAGAAAAGCACCACGGGGTGGTCAGCATAGGGAGGTCAGGAAACATGCAGTGGCAATGTAGGATAGGTTTCTGAAAAACATCGCGGGGTGCTGGGCATTGTATGGGTGTGTAACATTACATTCACTAGTAGGACTGAGAAAAACATCACGGGGTGGTGTGAATCATAGGGTCTGAATTAGGATAGGCAGTAGTGCCAATGTAGGATGGAGAAAAGCACCACGGTGTGGTCAGCATGGGGAGGTCAGGAAACATGCAGTGGCAATGTAGGATAGGTTTCTGAAAAACATCGCGGGGTGGTGCGCATTGTATGGGTGTGTAACATTACATTCACTAGTAGGAGTGAGAAAAACATCACGAGGTGGTGTGAATCATAGGGTTTCAATTAGGATAGGCAGTGAGTGGCAATGTAGGATAGGGAAAAGCACCACGGCGTGGTCAGCATTGGGAGGTCAGGAAACATGCAGTGGCAATGTAGGATAGGTTTCTGAAAAACATCGCGGGGTGGTGCGCATTGTATGGGTGTGTAACATTACATTCACTAATAGGAGTGAGAAAAACATCACGGGGTGGTGTGAATCATAGGGTCTGAATTAGGATAGGCAGTGAATGGCAATGTAGGATGGAGAAAAGCACCACGGGGTGGTCAGCATGGGGAGGTCAGGAAACATGCAGTGGCAATGTAGGATAGGTTTCCGAAAAACATCGCGGGGTGGTGCGCATTGTATGGGTGTGTAACATTACATTCACTAGTAGGAGTGAGAAAAACATCACGGGGTGTTGTGAATCATAGGGTCTGAATTAGGATAGGCAGTGAGTGGCATTGTAGGATGGAGAAAAGCACCACGGGGTGGTCAGCATGGGGAGGTCAGGAAACATGCAGTGGCAATGTAGGATAGGTTTCTGAAAAGCATCGCGGGGTGGTGCGCATTGTATGGCTGTGTAACATTACATTCACAAGTAGGAGTGAGAAAAACATCACGGGGTGGTGTGAATCATAGGGTCTGAATTAGGATAGACTTTGAGTGGCAATGTAGGATGGAGAAAAGCACCACGGGGTGGTCAGCATAGGGAGGTCAGGAAACATGCAGTGGCAATGTTGAATAGGTTTCTGAAAAACATCGCGGGGTGGTGCGCATTGTATGGGTGTGTAACATTACATTCACTAGTAGGAGTGAGAAAAACAGCACGAGGTGGTGTGAATCATAGGGTCTGAATTAGGACAGGCAGTGAGTGGCAATGTAGGATGGAGAAAAGCACCACGGGGTGGTCAGCATGGGGAGGTCAGGAAACATGCAGTGGCAATGTAGGATAGGTTTCTGAAAAACATCGCGGGGTGGTGCGCATGGTATGGGTGTGTAGCATTACATTCACTAGTAGGAGTGAGAAATACATCACGGGGTGGTGTGAATCATAGGCTCTGAATTAGGATAGGCAGTGAGTGGCAATGTAGGATGGCGAAAAGCACCACAGGGTGGTCAGCATGGGGAGGTCAGGAAACATGCAGTGGCAATGTAGGATAGGTTTCTGAAAAACATCGCGGGGTGGTGCGCATTCTATGGGTGTGTAACATTACATTCACTAGTAGGAGTGAGAAAAACATCACGGGGTGGTGTGACTCTTAGGGTCTGAAATAGAATAGGCAGTGAGTGGCAATGTAGGATGGAGAAAAGCACCACGGGGTGGTCAGCCTGGGGAGGTCAGGAAACATGCAGTGGCAATGTAGGATAGGTTTCTGAAAAACATCGCGGGGTGGTGCGCATTGTATGGCTGTGTAACATTACATTCACTAGTAGAAGTGAGAGAAACATCACGGGGTGGTATGAATCATAGGGTCTGAATTAGGATAGGCAGTGAGTGGCAATGTAGGATGGAGAAAATCACCACGGGGTGGTCAGCATCGGGAGGTCAGGAAACATGCAGTGGCAATGTAGGATAGGTTTCTGAAAAACATCGCGGGGTGGTGCGCATTGTATGGGTGTGTAACATTACATTCACCAGTAGGAGTGAGAAAAACATCACGGGGTGGTGTGAATCATAGGTTCTGAATTAGGATAGGCAGTGAGTGGCAATGTAGGATGGAGAAAATCACCACGGGGTGGTCAGCATCGGGAGGTCAGGAAACATGCAGTGGCAATGTAGGATAGGTTTCTGAAAAACATCGCGGGGTGGTTCGCATTGTATGGGTGTGTAACATTACATTCACTAGTAGGAGTGAGAAAAACATCACGGGGTGGTGTGAATCATAGGGTCTGAATTAGGATAGGCAGTGAGTGGCAATGTAGGATGGAGGAAAGCACCACGGGGTGGTCAGCATGGGGAGGTCAGGAAACATGCAGTGCCAATTTAGGATAGGTTTCTGAAAAACATCGCGGGGTGGTGCGCATTGTATGGCTGTGTAACATTACATTCACTAGTAGGAGTGAGAAAAACATCACGGGGGAATGTGAATCATAGGGTCTCAATTAGGATAGGCAGTGAGTGTCAATGTAGGATGGAGAAAAGCACCACGGGGTGGTCAGCATGGGGAGGTCAGGAAACATGCAGTGGCAATGTAGGATAGGTTTCTGAAAAACATCGCGGGGTGGAGCGCATTGTATGGGTGTGTGTTTCATTAAGTTGACTAGTAGGAGTGAGAAAAACATCACGGGGTGGTGTGAATCATAGGGACTGAATTAGGATAGGCAGTGAGTGGCAATGTAGGATGGAGAAAAGCACCACGGGGTGGTCAGCATGGGGAGGTCAGGAAACATGCAGTGGCAATGTAGGATAGGTTTCTGAAAAACATCGCGGGGTGGTGCGCATTTTATGCGTGTGTAACATTACATTCACTAGTAGGAGTGAGAAAAACATCACGGGGTGGTGTGAATCATAGGGTCTGAATTAGGATAGGCAGTGAGTGGAAATGTAGGATGGACAAAAGCACCACGGGGTTGTCAGCATGCGGAGGTCAGGAAACATGCAGTGGCAATGTAGGATAGGTTTCTGAAAAACATCGCGGGGTGGTGCGCATTGTATGGGTGTGTAACATTACATTCACTAGTAGGAGTGAGAGAAACATCACGGGGTGGTGTGAATCATAGGGTCTGAATTCGGATAGTCAGTGAGTGGCAATGTAGGATGGAGGAAAGCACCACGGGGTGGTCAGCATGGGGAGGTCAGGAAACATGGAGTGGCAATGTCGGATAGGTTTCTGAAAAACATCGCGGGGTGGTGCGCATTGTATGGGTGTGTAACATTACATTCACCAGTAGGAGTGAGAAAAACATCACGGGGTGGTGTGAATAATTGGTTCTGAATTAGGATAGGCAGTGAGTGGCAATGTAGGATGGAGTAAAGCACCACGGGGTGGTCAGCATCGGGAGGTCAGGAAACATGCAGTGGCAATGTAGGATAGGTTTCTGAAAAACATCACGGGGTGGAGAGCATTGTATGGGTGTGTAACATTACATTCACTAGTAGGCATGAGAAAAACATCACGGGGTGCTGTGAATCAAAGGGTCTGAATTAGGATAGGCAGTGAGTGGTAATGTAGGACGGAGAAAAGCACCACGGGGTGGTCAGCATGGGGAGGTCAGGAAACATGCGGTGGAAATGTACATAGGTTTCTGAAAAACATCGCGGGGTGGTGCGCATTGTATGGCTGTGTAACATTAAATTCACTAGTAGGAGTGAGAAAAACATCACAGGGTGGTGTGAATCATAGGGTCTGAATTAGAATAGGCAGTGAGTGGCAATGTAGGATGGAGAAAAGCACCACAGGTTCGTCAGCATGGGGAGGTCAGGAAACATGCAGTGGCAATGTAGGATAGGTTTCTGAAAAACATCGCAGGGTGGTGCGCATTGTATGGCTGTGTAACATTACATTCACCAGTAGAAGTGAGAAAAACATAACGGGGTGGTGTGAATCATAGGGTCTGAATTAGGATAGACTTTGAGTGGCAATGTAGGATGGAGAAAAGCACCACGGGGTGGTCAGCATAGGGAGGTCAGGAAACATGCAGTGGCAATGTAGGATAGGTTTCTGAAAAACATCGCGGGGTGCTGGGCATTGTATGGGTGTGTAACATTACATTCACTAGTAGGACTGAGAAAAACATCACGGGGTGGTGTGAATCATAGGGTCTGAATTAGGATAGGCAGTAGTGCCAATGTAGGATGGAGAAAAGCACCACGGTGTGGTCAGCATGGGGAGGTCAGGAAACATGCAGTGGCAATGTAGGATAGGTTTCTGAAAAACATCGCGGGGTGGTGCGCATTGTATGGGTGTGTAACATTACATTCACTAGTAGGAGTGAGAAAAACATCACGAGGTGGTGTGAATCATAGGGTTTCAATTAGGATAGGCAGTGAGTGGCAATGTAGGATAGGGAAAAGCACCACGGCGTGGTCAGCATTGGGAGGTCAGGAAACATGCAGTGGCAATGTAGGATAGGTTTCTGAAAAACATCGCGGGGTGGTGCGCATTGTATGGGTGTGTAACATTACATTCACTAATAGGAGTGAGAAAAACATCACGGGGTGGTGTGAATCATAGGGTCTGAATTAGGATAGGCAGTGAATGGCAATGTAGGATGGAGAAAAGCACCACGGGGTGGTCAGCATGGGGAGGTCAGGAAACATGCAGTGGCAATGTAGGATAGGTTTCCGAAAAACATCGCGGGGTGGTGCGCATTGTATGGGTGTGTAACATTACATTCACTAGTAGGAGTGAGAAAAACATCACGGGGTGTTGTGAATCATAGGGTCTGAATTAGGATAGGCAGTGAGTGGCATTGTAGGATGGAGAAAAGCACCACGGGGTGGTCAGCATGGGGAGGTCAGGAAACATGCAGTGGCAATGTAGGATAGGTTTCTGAAAAGCATCGCGGGGTGGTGCGCATTGTATGGCTGTGTAACATTACATTCACTAGTAGGAGTGAGAAAAACATCACGGGGTGGTGTGAATCATAGGGTCTGAATTAGGATAGACTTTGAGTGGCAATGTAGGATGGAGAAAAGCACCACGGGGTGGTCAGCATAGGGAGGTCAGGAAACATGCAGTGGCAATGTTGAATAGGTTTCTGAAAAACATCGCGGGGTGGTGCGCATTGTATGGGTGTGTAACATTACATTCACTAGTAGGAGTGAGAAAAACAGCACGAGGTGGTGTGAATCATAGGGTCTGAATTAGGACAGGCAGTGAGTGGCAATGTAGGATGGAGAAAAGCACCACGGGGTGGTCAGCATGGGGAGGTCAGGAAACATGCAGTGGCAATGTAGGATAGGTTTCTGAAAAACATCGCGGGGTGGTGCGCATGGTATGGGTGTGTAGCATTACATTCACTAGTAGGAGTGAGAAATACATCACGGGGTGGTGTGAATCATAGGCTCTGAATTAGGATAGGCAGTGAGTGGCAATGTAGGATGGCGAAAAGCACCACAGGGTGGTCAGCATGGGGAGGTCAGGAAACATGCAGTGGCAATGTAGGATAGGTTTCTGAAAAACATCGCGGGGTGGTGCGCATTCTATGGGTGTGTAACATTACATTCACTAGTAGGAGTGAGAAAAACATCACGGGGTGGTGTGACTCTTAGGGTCTGAAATAGAATAGGCAGTGAGTGGCAATGTAGGATGGAGAAAAGCACCACGGGGTGGTCAGCCTGGGGAGGTCAGGAAACATGCAGTGGCAATGTAGGATAGGTTTCTGAAAAACATCGCGGGGTGGTGCGCATTGTATGGCTGTGTAACATTACATTCACTAGTAGGAGTGAGAAAAACATCACGGGGTTTTGTGAATCATAGGGTCTGAATTAGGATAGGCATTGAGTGGCAATGTAGGATGGAGAAAAGCACCACGGGGTTGTCAGCATGGGGAGGTCAGGAAACATGCAGTGGCAATTTAGGATAGGTTTCTGAAAAACATCGCGGGGTGGTGCCCATTGTATGGCTGTGTAACATTACATTCACTAGTAGGAGTGAGAAAAACATCACGGGGGGATGTGAATCATAGGGTCTGAATTAGGATAGGCAGTGAGTGTCAATGTAGGATGGAGAAAAGCACCACGGGGTGGTCAGCATGGGGAGGTCAGGAAACATGCAGTGGCAATGTAGGATAGGTTTCTGAAAAACATCGCGGGGTGGTGCGCATTGTATGGGTGTGTAACATTACATTCACTAGTAGGAGTGAGAAAAACATCACGGGGTGGTGTGAATCATAGGGTCTGAATTAGGATAGGCAGTGAGTGGCAATGTAGGATGGAGGAAAGCACCACGGGGTGGTCAGCATGGGGAGGTCAGGAAACATGCAGTGCCAATTTAGGATAGGTTTCTGAAAAACATCGCGGGGTGGTGCGCATTGTATGGCTGTGTAACATTACATTCACTAGTAGGAGTGAGAAAAACATCACGGGGTGGTGTGAATCATAGGGTCTCAATTAGGATAGGCAGTGAGTGTCAATGTAGGATGGAGAAAAGCACCACGGGGTGGTCAGCATGGGGAGGTCAGGAAACATGCAGTGGCAATGTAGGATAGGTTTCTGAAAAACATCGCGGGGTGGAGCGCATTGTATGGGTGTGTGTTACATTACGTTGACTAGTAGGAGTGAGAAAAACATCACGGGGTGGTGTGAATCATAGGGACTGAATTAGGATAGGCAGTGAGTGGCAATGTAGCATGGAGAAAAGCACCACGGGGTGGTCAGCATGGGGAGGTCAGGAAATATGCAGTGGCAATGTAGGATAGGTTTCTCAAAAACATCGCGGGGTGGTGCGCATTGTATGGGTGTGTAACATTACATTCACTAGTAGGAGTGAGAAAAACATCACGGGGTGGTGTGAATCATAGGGTCTGAATTAGGATAGGCAGTGAGTGGCATTGTAGGATGGAGAAAAGCACCACGGGGTGGTCAGCATGGGGAGGTCAGGAAACATGCAGTGGCAATGTAGGATAGGTTTCTGAAAAACATCGCGGGGTGGAGCGCATTGTATGGGTGTGTGTTACATTACGTTGACTAGTAGGAGTTAGAAAAACATCACGGGGTGGTGTGAATCATAGGGACTGAATTAGGATAGTCAGTGAGTGGCAATGTAGGATGGAGAAAAGCACCACGGGGTGGTCAGCATGGGGAGGTCAGGAAACATGCAGTGGCAAAGTAGGATAGGTTTCTGAAAAACATCGCGGGGTGGTGCGCATTTTATGGGTGTGTAACATTACATTCACTAGTAGGAGTGAGAAAAACATCACGGGGTGGTGTAAATCATAGGGTCTGAATTAGGATAGGCAGTGAGTGGCAATGTAGGATGGCGAAAAGCACCACAGGGTGGTCAGCATGGGGAGGTCAGGAAACATGCAGTGGCAATGTAGGATAGTTTTCTGAAAAACATCGCGGGGTGGTGCGCATTGTATGCGTGTGTAACATTACATAAACTAGTAGGAGTGAGAGTAACATCACGGGGTGGTGTGAATCATAGGGTCTGAATTAGGATAGGCAGTGAGTGGCAATGTAGGATGGAGAAAAGCACCACGGGGTGGTCAGCATAGGGAGGTCAGGAAACATGCAGTGGCAATGTAGGATAGGTTTCTGAAAAACATCGCGGGGTGGTGCGCATTGTATGGGTGTGTAACATTACATTCACTTATAGCAGTGAGAAAAACATCACGGGGTGTTGTGAATCATAGGGTCTGAATTAGGATAGGCAGTGAGTGGCAATGTAGGATGGAGAAAAGCACCACGGGGTGGTCAGCATGGGGAGGTCAGGAAACATGCAGTGGCAATGTAGGATAGGTTTCTGAAAAACATCGCGGGGTGGTGCGCACTGTATGGCTGTGTAACATTACATTCACTAGTAGGAGTGAGAAAAACATCACGGGGTGGTGTGAATCATACGGTCTGAATTAGGATAGACTTTGAGTGGCAATGTAGGATGGAGAAAAGCACCACGGGGTGCTCAGCATAGAGAGGTCAGAAAACATGCAGTGGCAATGTAGGATAGGTTTCTGAAAAACATCGCGGGGTGGTGCGCATTGTATGGGTGTGTAACATTACATTCACTAGTAGGAGTGAGAAAAACAGCACGGGGTGGTGTGAATCATAGGGTCTGAATTAGGACAGGCAGTGAGTGGCAATGTAGGATGGAGAAAAGCACCACGGGGTGGTCACCATGGAGAGGTCAGGAAACATGCAGTGGCAATGTAGGATAGGTTTCTGAAAAACATCGCGGGGTGGTGCGCATTGTATGGCTGTGTAACATTACATTCACTAGTAGGAGTGAGAAAAACATCACGGGGGGATGTGAATCATAGGGTCTGAATTAGGATAGGCAGTGAGTGTCAATGTAGGATGGAGAAAAGCACCACGGGGTGGTCAGCATGGGGAGGTCAGGAAACATGCAGTGGCAATGTATGATAGGTTTCTGAAAAACATCGCGGGGTGGAGCGCATTGTATGGGTGTGTGTTACATTACGTTGACTAGTAGGAGTTAGAAAAACATCACGGGGTGGTGTGAATCACAGGGACTGAATTAGGATAGGCAGTGAGTGGCAATGTAGGATGGAGAAAAGCACCACGGGGTGGTCAGCATGGGGAGGTCAGGAAACATGCAGTGGCAAAGTAGGATAGGTTTCTGAAAAACATCGCGGGGTGGTGCGCATTTTATGGGTGTGTAACATTACATTCACTAGTAGGAGTGAGAAAAACATCACGGGGTGGTGTGAATCATAGGGTCTCAATTAGGATAGGCAGTGAGTGGCAATGTAGGATGGACAAAAGCACCACGAGGTGGTCAGCATGGGGAGGTCAGGAAACATGAAGTGGCAATGTAGGATAGGTTTCTGAAAAACATCGCGGGGTGGAGCGCATTGTATGGGTGTGTGTTACATGAAGTTGACTAGTAGGAGTGAGAAAAACATCACGGGGTGGTGTGAATCATAGGGAATGAATTAGGATAGGCAGTGAGTGGCAATGTAGCATGGAGAAAAGCACCACGGGGTGGTCAGCATGGGGAGGTCAGGAAACATGCAGTGGCAATGTAGGATAGGTTTCTGAAAAACATCGCGGGGTGGTGCGCATTTTATGCGTGTGTAACATTACATAAACTAGTAGGAGTGAGAGAAACATCACGGGGTGGTGTGAATCATAGGGTCTGAATTAGGATAGGCAGTGAGTGGCAATGTAGGATGGACAAAAGCACCACGGGGTGGTCAGCATGCGGAGGTCAGGAAACATGCAGTGGCAATGTAGGATAGGTTTCTGAAAAACATCGCGGGGTGGTGCGCATTGTATGGGTGTGTAACATTACATTCACTTATAGCAGTGAGAAAAACATCACGGGGTGTTGTGAATCATAGGGTCTGAATTAGGATAGGCAGTGAGTGGCAATGTAGGATGGAGAAAAGCACCACGGGGTGGTCAGCATGGGGAGGTCAGGAAACATGCAGTGGCAATGTAGGATAGGTTTCTGAAAAACATCGCGGGGTGGTGCGCATTGTATGGCTGTGTAACATTACATTCACTAGTAGGAGTGAGAAAAACATCACGGGGTGGTGTGAATCATAGGGTCTGAATTAGGATAGACTTTGAGTGGCAATGTAGGACGGAGAAAAGCCCCACGGGGTGCTCAGCATAGAGAGGTCAGGAAACATGCCGTGGCAATATAGGATAGGTTTCTGAAAAACATCGCGGGGTGGTGCGCATTGTATGGGTGTGTAACATTACATTCACTAGTAGGAGTGAGAAAAATAGCACGGGGTGGTGTGAATCATAGGGTCTGAATTAGGACAGGCAGTGAGTGGCAATGTAGGATGGAGAAAAGCACCACGGGGTGGTCAGCATGGGGAGGTCAGGAAACATGCAGTGGCAATGTAGGATAGGTTTCTGAAAAACATCGCGGGGTGGTGCGCATTGTATGGCTGTGTAACATTACATTCACTAGTAGGAGTGAGAAAAACATCACGGGGGGATGTGAATCATAGGGTCTGAATTAGGATAGGCAGTGAGTGTCAATGTAGGATGGAGAAAAGCACCACGGGGTGGTCAGCATGGGGAGGTCAGGAAACATGCAGTGGTAATGTAGGATAGGTTTCTGAAAAACATCGCGGGGTGGAGCGCATTGTATGGGTGTGTGTTACATTACGTTGACTAGTAGGAGTGAGAAAAACATCACGGGGTGGTGTGAATCATAGGGACTGAATTAGGATAGGCAGTGAGTGGCAATGTAGGATGGAGAAAAGCACCACGGGGTGGTCAGCATGGGGAGGTCAGGAAACATGCAGTGGCAAAGTAGTATAGGTTTCTGAAAAACATCGCGGGGTGGTGCGCATTTTATGGGTGTGTAACATTACATTCACTAGTAGGAGTGAGAAAAACATCACGGGGTGGTGTGAATCATAGGGTCTCAATTAGGATAGGCAGTGAGTGGCAATGTAGGATGGACAAAAGCACCACGAGGTGGTCAGCATGGGGAGGTCAGGATACATGCAGTGGCAATGTAGGATAGGTTTCTGAAAAACATCGCGGGGTGGTGCGCATTGTATGCGTGTGTAACATTACATTCACTAGTAGGAGTGAGAGAAACATCACGGGGTGGTGTGAATCATAGGGTCTGAATTAGGATAGGCAGTGAGTGGCAATGTAGGATGGAGAAAAGCACCACGGGGTGGTCAGCATGGGGAGGTCAGGAAATATGCAGTGGCAATGTAGGATAGGTTTCTGAAAAACATCGCGGGGTGGTGCGCATTGTATGGGTGTGTAACATTACATTCACCAGTAGGAGTGAGAAAAACATCACGGGGTGGTGTGAATCATAGGTTCTGAATTAGGATAGGCAGTGAGTGGCAATGTAGGATGGAGAAAATCACCACGGGGTGGTCAGCATCGGGAGGTCAGGAAACATGCAGTGGCAATGTAGGATAGGTTTCTGAAAAACATCGCGGGGTGGTGCGCATTGTATGGGTGTGTAACATTACATTCACTAGTAGGAGTGAGAAAAACATCACGGGGTGGTGTGAATCATAGGGTCTGAATTAGGATAGGCAGTGAGTGGCAATGTAGGATGGAGGAAAGCACCACGGGGTGGTCAGCATGGGGAGGTCAGGAAACATGCAGTGGCAATTTAGGATAGGTTTCTGAAAAACATCGCGGGGTGGTGCGCATTGTATGGCTGTGTAACATTACATTCACTAGTAGGAGTGACAAAAACATCACGGGGGGATGTGAATCATAGGGTCTCAATTAGGATAGGCAGTGAGTGTCAATGTAGGATGGAGAAAAGCACCACGGGGTGGTCAGCATGGGGAGGTCAGGAAACATGCAGTGGCAATGTAGGATAGGTTTCTGAAAAACATCGCGGGGTGGAGCGCATTGTATGGGTGTGTGTTACATGAAGTTGACTAGTAGGAGTGAGAAAAACATCACGGGGTGGTGTGAATCATAGGGACTGAATTAGGATAGGCAGTGAGTGGCAATGTACCATGGAGAAAAGCACCACGGGGTGGTCAGCATGGGGAGGTCAGGAAACATGCAGTGGCAATGTAGGATAGGTTTCTGAAAAACATCGCGGGGTGGTGCGCATTTTATGCGTGTGTAACATTACATTCACTAGTAGGAGTGAGAAAAACATCACGGGGTGGTGTGAATCATAGGGTCTGAATTAGGATAGGCAGTGAGTGGCAATGTAGGATGGACAAAAGCACCACGGGGTGGTCAGCATGCGGAGGTCAGGAAACATGCAGTGGCAATGTAGGATAGGTTTCTGAAAAACATCGCGGGGTGGTGCGCATTGTATGGGTGTGTAACATTACATTCACTAGTAGGAGTGAGAGAAACATCACGGGGTGGTGTGAATCATAGGGTCTGAATTCGGATAGTCAGTGAGTGGCAATGTAGGATGGAGAAAAGCACCACGGGTGGTCAGCATGGGGAGGTCAGGAAACATGGAGTGGCAATGTCGGATAGGTTTCTGAAAAACATCGCGGGGTGGTGCGCATTGTATGGGTGTGTAACATTACATTCACCAGTAGGAGTGAGAAAAACATCACGGGGTGGTGTGAATCATTGGTTCTGAATTAGGATAGGCAGTGAGTGGCAATGTAGGATGGAGAAAAGCACCACGGGGTGGTCAGCATCGGGAGGTCAGGAAACATGCAGTGGCAATGTAGGATAGGTTTCTGAAAAACATCACGGGGTGGAGACCATTGTATGGGTGTGTAACATTACATTCACTAGTAGGCATGAGAAAAACATCACGGGGTGCTGTGAATCATAGGGTCTGAATTAGGATAGGCAGTGAGTGGTAATGTAGGACGGAGAAAAGCACCACGGGGTGGTCAGCATGGGGAGGTCAGGAAACATGCGGTGGCAATGTACATAGGTTTCTGAAAAACATCGCGGGGTGGTGCGCATTGTATGGCTGTGTAACATTACATTCACTAGTAGGAGTGAGAAAAACATCACGGGGTGGTGTGAATCACAGGGTCTGAATTAGAATAGGCAGTGAGTTACAATGTAGGATGGAGAAAAGCACCACGGGGTGGTCAGCATGTGGAGGTCAGGAAACATGCAGTGGCAATGTAGGATAGGTTTCTGAAAAACATCGCGGGGTGGTGCGCATTGTATGGGTGTGTAGCATTACATTCACTAGTAGGAGTGAGAAATACATCACGGGGTGGTGTGAATCATAGGCTCTGAATTAGGATAGGCAGTGAGTGGCAATGTAGGATGGCGAAAAGCACCACAGGGTGGTCAGCATGGGGAGGTCAGGAAACATGCCGTGGCAATGTAGGATAGGTTTCTGGAAAACATCGCGGGGTGGTGCGCATTCTATGGGTGTGTAACATTACATTCACTAGTAGGAGTGAGAAAAACATCACGGGGTGGTGTGAATCATAGGGTCTGAATTAGGATAGGCAGTGAGTGGCAATGTAGGATGGAGAAAAGCCCCACGGGGTGGTCAGCATGGGGAGGTCAGGAAACATGCAGTGGCAATTTAGGATAGGTTTCTGAAAAACATCGCGGGGTGGTGCGCGTTGTATGGCTGTGTAACATTACATTCACTAGTAGGAGTGAGAAAAACATCACGGGGGGATGTGAATCATAGGGTCTGAATTAGGATAGGCAGTGAGTGTCAATGTAGGATGGAGAAAAGCACCACGGGGTGGTCAGCATGGGGAGGTCAGGAAACATGCAGTGGCAATGTAGGATAGGTTTCTGAAAAACATCGCGGGGTGGAGCGCATTGTATGGGTGTGTGTTACATTACGTTGACTAGTAGGAGTGAGAAAAACATCACGGGGTGGTGTGAATCATAAGGACTGAATTAGGATAGGCAGTGAGTGGCAATGTAGGATGGAGAAAAGCACCACGGGGTGGTCAGCATGGGGAGGTCAGGAAACATGCAGTGGCAATGTAGGATAGGTTTCTGAAAAACATCGCGGGGTGGAGCGCATTGTATGGGTGTGTGTTACATTAAGTTGACTAGTAGGAGTGAGAAAAACATCACGGGGTGGTGTGAATCATAGGTACTGAATTAGGATAGGCAGTGAGTGGCAATGTAGCATGGAGAAAAGCACCACGGGGTGGTCAGCATGGGGAGGTCAGGAAACATGCAGTGGCAATGTAGGATAGGTTTCTGAAAAACATCGCGGGGTGGTGCGCATTGTATGGCTGTGTAACATTACATTCACTAGTAGGAGTGAGAAAAACATCACGGGGTGGTGTGAATCATAGGGTGTGAATTAGAATAGGCAGTGAGTGGCAATGTAGGATGGAGAAAAGCACCACAGGTTCGTCAGCATGGGGAGGTCAGGAAACATGCAGTGGCAATGTAGGATAGGTTTCTGAAAAACATCGCAGGGTGGTGCGCATTGTATGGCTGTGTAACATTACATTCACCAGTAGGAGTGAGAAAAACATCACGGGGTGGTGTGAATCATAGGGTCTGAATTAGGATAGACTTTGAGTGGCAATGTAGGATGGAGAAAAGCATCACGGGGTGGTCAGCATAGGGAGGTCAGGAAACATGCAGTGGCAATGTAGGATAGGTTTCTGAAAAACATCGCGGGGTGGTGGGCATTGTATGGGTGTGTAACATTACATTCACTAGTAGGACTGAGAAAAACATCACGGGGTGGTGTGAATCATAGGGTCTGAATTAGGATAGGCAGTAGTGCCAATGTAGGATGGAGAAAAACACCACGGTGTGGTCAGCATGGGGAGGTCAGGAAACATGCAGTGGCAATGTAGGATAGGTTTCTGAAAAACATCGCAGGGTGGTGCGCATTGTATGGGTGTGTAACATTACATTCACTAGTAGGAGTGAGAAAAACATCACGGGGTGGTGTGAATCATAGGGTTTCAATTAGGATAGGCAGTGAGTGGCAATGTAGGATAGGGAAAAGCACCACGGCGTGGTCAGCATTGGGAGGTCAGGAAACATGCAGTGGCAATGTAGGATAGGTTCCTGAAAAACATCGCGGGGTGGTGCGCATTGTATGGGTGTATAACATTACATTCACTAGTAGGAGTGAGAAAAACATCATGGAGTGGTGTGAATCATAGGGTCTGAATTACGAAAGGCAGTGAGTGGCAATGTAGGATGGAGAAAAGCACCACGGGGTGGTCAGCATGGGGAGGTCAGGAAACATGCAGTGGCAATTTAGGATAGGTTTCTGAAAAACATCGCGGGGTGGTGCGCATTGTATGGCTGTGTAACATTACATTCACTAGTAGGAGTGAGAAAAACATCACGGGGGATGTGAATCATAGGGTCTGAATTAGGATAGGCAGTGAGTGTCAATGTAGGATGGAGAAAAGCACCACGGGGTGTTCAGCATGGGGAGGTCAGGAAACATGCAGTGGCAATGTAGGATAGGTTTCTGAAAAACATCGCGGGGTGGAGCGCATTGTATGGGTGTGTGTTACATTACGTTGACTAGTAGGAGTTAGAAAAACATCACGGGGTGGTGTGAATCATAGGGACTGAATTAGGATAGGCAGTGAGTGACAATGTAGGATGGAGAAAAGCACCACGGGGTGGTCAGCATGGGGAGGTCAGGAAACATGCAGTGGCAAAGTAGGATAGGTTTCTGAAAAACATCGCGGGGTGGTGCGCATTTTATGGGTGTGTAACATTACATTCACTAGTAGGAGTGAGAAAAACATCACGGGGTGGTGTGAATCATAGGGTCTGAATTAGGATAGGCAGTGAGTGGCAATGTAGGATGGACAAAAGCACCACGAGGTGGTCAGCATGGGGAGGTCAGGAAACATGCAGTGGCAATGTAGGATAGGTTTCTGAAAAACATCGCGGGGTGGTGCGCATTGTATGCGTGTGTAACATTACATTCACTAGTAGGAGTGAAAGAAACATCACGGGGTGGTGTGAATCATAGGGTCTGAATTAGGATAGGCAGTGAGTGGCAATGTAGGATGGAGAAAAGCACCACGGGGTGGTCAGCATGGGGAGGTCAGGAAACATGCAGTGGCAATGTAGGATAGGTTTCTGAAAAACATCGCGGGGTGTTGCGCATTGTATGGGTGTGTAACATTACATTCACCAGTAGGAGTGAGAAAAACATCACGGGGTGGTGTGAATCATAGGTTCTGAATTAGGATAGGCAGTGAGTGGCAATGTAGGATGGAGAAAATCACCACGGGGTGGTCAGCATCGGGAGGTCAGGAAACATGCAGTGGCAATGTAGGATAGGTTTCTGAAAAACATCGCGGGGTGGTGCGCATTGTATGGGTGTGTAACATTACATTCACTAGTAGGAGTGAGAAAAACATCACGGGGTGGTGTGAATCATAGGGTCTGAATTAGGATAGGCAGTGAGTGGCAATGTAGGATGGAGGAAAGCACCACGGGGTGGTCAGCATGGGGAGGTCAGGAAACATGCAGTGGCAATTTAGGATAGGTTTCTGAAAAACATCGCGGGGTGGTGCGCATTGTATGGGTGTGTAACATTACATTCACTAGTAGGAGTGAGAAAAACATCACGGGGGGATGTGAATCATAGGGTCTCAATTAGGATAGGCAGTGAGTGTCAATGTAGGATGGAGAAAAGCACCACGGGGTGGTCAGCATGGGGAGGTCAGGAAACATGCAGTGGCAATGTAGGATAGGTTTCTGAAAAACATCGCGGGGTGGAGCGCATTGTATGGGTGTGTGTTACATGAAGTTGACTAGTAGGAGTGAGAAAAACATCACGGGGTGGTGTGAATCATAGGGACTGAATTAGGATAGGCAGTGAGTGGCAATGTAGCATGGAGAAAAGCACCACGGGGTGGTCAGCATGGGGAGGTCAGGAAACATGCAGTGGCAATGTAGGATAGGTTTCTGAAAAACATCGCGGGGTGGTGCGCATTTTATGCGTGTGTAACATTACATTCACTAGTAGGAGTGAGAAAAACATCACGGGGTGGTGTGAATCATAGGGTCTGAATTAGGATAGGCAGTGAGTGGCAATGTAGGATGGACAAAAGCACCACGGGGTGGTCAGTATGCGGAGGTCAGAAAACATGCAGTGGCAATGTAGGATAGGTTTCTGAAAAACATCGCGGGGTGGTGCGCATTGTATGGGTGTGTAACATTACATTCACTAGTAGGAGCGAGAGAAACATCACGGGGTGGTGTGAATCATAGGGTCTGAATTCGGATAGTCAGTGAGTGGCAATGTAGGATGGAGAAAAGCACCACGGGGTGGTCAGCATGGGGAGGTCAGGAAACATGGAGTGGCAATATCGGATAGGTTTCTGAAAAACATCGCGGGGTGGTGCGCATTGTATGGGTGTGTAACATTACATTCACCAGTAGGAGTGAGAAAAACATCACGGGGTGGTGTGAATCATTGGTTCTGAATTAGGATAGGCAGTGAGTGGCAATGTAGGATGGAGAAAAGCACCACGGGGTGGTCAGCATCGGGAGGTCAGGAAACATGCAGTGGCAATGTCGGATAGGTTTCTGAAAAACATCACGGGGTGGAGAGCATTGTATGGGTGTGTAACATTACATTCACTAGTAGGCATGAGAAAAACATCACGGGGTGCTGTGAATCATAGGGTCTGAATTAGGATAGGCAGTGAGTGGTAATGTAGGACGGAGAAAAGCACCACGGGGTGGTCAGCATGGGGAGGTCAGGAAACATGCGGTGGCAATGTACATAGGTTTCTGAAAAACATCGCGGGGTGGTGCGCATTGTATGGCTGTGTAACATTACATTCACTAGTAGGAGTGAGAAAAACATCACGGGGTGGTGTGAATCACAGGGTCTGAATTAGAATAGGCAGTGAGTTACAATGTAGGATGGAGAAAAGCACCACGGGGTGGTCAGCATGGGGAGATCAGGAAACATGCAGTGGCAATGTAGGATAGGTTTCTGAAAAATATCGCGGGGTGGTGCGCATTTTATGGGTGTGTAACATTACATTCACTAGTAGGAGTGAGAAAAACATCACGGGGTGGTGTGAATCATAGGATCTGAATTAGGATAGGCAGTGAGTGGCAATGTAGGATGGAGAAAAGCACCACGGGGTGGTCAGCATGGGGAGGTCAGGAAACATGCAGTGGCAATGTAGGATAGGTTTCTGAAAAACATCGCGGGGTGGTGCGCATTGTATGGGTGTGTAACATTACATTCACTAGTAGGAGTGAGAAAAACATCACGGGGTGGTGTGAATCATAGGGTCTGAATTAGGATAGGCAGTGAGTGGCAATGTAGGATGGAGAAAAGCACCACGGGGTGGTCAGCATGGGAAGGTCAGGAAACATGCAGTGGCAATTTAGGATAGGTTTCTGAAAAACATCGCGGGGTGGTGCGCATTGTATGGCTGTGTAACATTACATTCACTAATAGGAGTGAGAAAAACAGCACGGGGTGGTGTGAATCATAGGGTCTGAATTAGGACAGGCAGTAAGTGGCAATGTAGGATGGAGAAAAGCACCACGGGGCAGTCAGCATGGGGAGGTCAGGAAACATGCAGTGGCAATGTAGGATAGGTTTCTGAAAAACATCGCGGGGTGGAGCGCATTGTATGGGTGTGTGTTACATTACGTTGACTAGTAGGAGTGAGAAAAACATCACGGGGTGGTGTGAATCATAGGGACTGAATTAGGATAGGCAGTGAGTGGCAATGTAGGATGGAGAAAAGCACCACGGGGTGGTCAGCATGGGGAGGTCAGGAAACATGCAGTGGCAATGTAGGATAGGTTTCTGAAAAACATCGCGGGGTGGTGCGCATTGTATGGGTGTGTAACATTACATTCACCAGTAGGAGTGAGAAAAACATCACGGGGTGGTGTGAATCATAGGTTCTGAATTAGGATAGGCAGTGAGTGGCAATGTAGGATGGAGAAAAGCACCACGGGGTGGTCAGCATCGGGAGGTAAGGAAACATGCAGTGGCAATGTAGGATAGGTTTCTGAAAAACATCGCGGGGTGGTGCGCATTGTATGGGTGTGTAACATTACATTCACTAGTAGGAGTGAGAAAAACATCACGGGGTGGTGTGAATCATAGGGTCTGAATTAGGATAGGCAGTGAGTGGCAATGTAGGATGGAGAAAAGCACCACGGGGTGGTCAGCATGGGGAGGTCAGGAAGCATGCAGTGGCAATGTGGGATAGGTTTCTGAAAAACATCGCGGGGTGGTGCGCATTGTATGGGTGTGTAACATTACATTCACTAGTAGGAGTGAGAAAAACATCACGGGGGGATGTGAATCATAGGGTCTCAATTAGGATAGGCAGTGAGTGTCAATGTAGGATGGAGAAAAGCACCACGGGGTGGTCAGCATGGGGAGGTCAGGAAACATGCAGTGGCAATGTAGGATAGGTTTCTGAAAAACATCGCGGGGTGGAGCGCATTGTATGAGTGTGTGTTACATTACGTTGACTAGTAGGAGTGAGAAAAACATCACGGGGTGGTGTGAATCATAGTGACTGAATTAGGATAGGCAGTGAGTGGCAATGTACGATGGAGAAAAGCACCACGGGGTGGTCAGCATGGGGAGGTCAGGAAACATGCAGTGGCAATGTAGGATAGGTTTCTGAAAAACATCGCGGGGTTGTGCGCATTTTATGGGTGTGTAACTTTACATTCACTAGTAGGAGTGAGAAAAACATCACGGGGTGGTGTGAATCATAGGGTCTGAATTAGGATAGGCAGTGAGTGGCAATGTAGGATGGACAAAAGCACCAAGGGGTGGTCAGCATGCGGAGGTAAGGAAACATGCAGTGGCAATGTAGGATAGGTTTCTGAAAAACATCGCGGGGTGGTGCGCATTGTATGGGTGTGTAACATTACATTCACTAGTAGGAGTGAGAGAAACATCACGGGGTTGTGTGAATCATAGGGTCTGAATTAGGATAGGCAGTGAGTGGCAATGTAGGTTGGAGAAAAGCACCACGGGGTGGTCAACATGGGGAGGTCAGGAAACATGCAGTGGCAATGTAGGATAGGTTTCTGAAAAACATCGCGGAGTGGTGCGCATTGTATGGGTGTGTAACATTACATTCACCAGTAGGAGTGAGAAAAACATCACGGGGTGGTGTGAATCATAGGTTCTGAATTAGGATAGGCAGTGAGTCGCAATGTAGGATGGAGAAAAGCACCACGGGGTGGTCAGCATCGGGAGGTCAGGAAACATGCAGTGGCAATGTAGGATAGGTTTCTGAAAAACATCACGGGGTGCAGAGCATTGTATGGGTGTGTAACATTACATTCACTAGTAGGCATGAGAAAAACATCACGGGGTGCTGTGAATCATAGGGTCTGAATTAGGATAGGCAGTGAGTGGCAAAGTAGGACGGAGAAAAGCACCACGGGGTGGTCAGCATGGGGAGGTCAGGAAACATGCAGTGGCAATGTAGGATAGGTTTCTGAAAAACATCGCGGGGTGGTGCGCATTGTATGGCTGTGTAACATTACATTCACTAATAGGAGTGAGAAAAACAGGGGGTGGTGTGAATCATAGGGTCTGAATTATTATAGACCGAGAGTGGCAATGTAGGATGGAGAAAATCACCACGGGGTGGTCAGCATGGGGAGGTCAGGAAACATGCAGTGGCAATGTAGGTTAGGTTTCTGAAAAACATCGCGGGGTGGTGCGCATTGTATGGGTATGTAACATTACATTCACTAGTAGGAGTGAGAAAAACATCACGAGGAGGTGTCAATCATAGGGTCTGAATTAGGATAGGCAGTGAGTGGCAATGTAGGATGGAGAAAAGCACCACGGGGTGCTCAGCATCGGGAGGTCAGGAAACATGCAGTGGCAATGTAGGAAAAGTTTCTGAAAAACATCGCGGGGTGCTGCGTATTGTATGGGTGTGTAACATTACATTCACTAGTAGGAGTGATAAAAACATCAAGGGTTGGTGTGAATCATAGGGTCTGAATTAGAATAGGCTTTGATTGGCAATGTAAGATGGAGAAAAGCACCACGGGGTGGTCAGCATGGGGATTTCAGGAAACATGCAGTGGCAACGTAGGATATGTTTCTGAAAAACATCACGGGGTGGTGCGCCTTCTATGGGTGTGTAACATTTCATTCACTAGGAGGAGTGAGAAAAACATCACTGGTGGTGTGAATCATAGGTTCTAAATTAGGATAGGCAGTGAGTGGCAATGTAGGATGGAGAAAAGCACCACGGGGTGGTCAGCATCGGGAGGTCAGGAAACATGCAGTGGCAATGTAGGATAGGTTTCTGAAAAACATCGCGGGGTGATGCGCATTGTATGGGTGTGTAACATTACATTCACTAGTAGGAGTGAGAAAAACATCACGGGGTGGTGTGAATCATAGGGTCTGAATTAGGATAGGCAGTGAGTGGAAATGTAGGATGGAGAAAAGCACCACGGGGTGGTCAGCATGGGGAGGTCAGGAAACATGCAGTGGCAATTTAGGATAGGTTTCTGAAAAGCATCGCGGGGTGGTGCGCATTGTATGGGTGTGTAACATTACATTCACTAGTAGGAGTGAGAAAAACATCACGGGGTGGTGTGAATCATAGGGTCTGAATTAGGATAGGCAGTGAGTGGCAATGTAGGATGGAGAAAAGCACCACAGGGTGGTTAGCATGGGGAGGTCAGGAAGCATGCAGTGGCAATGTAGGATAGGTATCTGAAAAACATCGCGGGGTGGTGCGCATTGTATGGGTGTGTAACATTACATTCACTAGTAGGAGTGAGAAAAACATCACGGGGGGATGTGAATCATAGGGTCTCAATTAGGATAGGCAGTGAGTGTCAATGTAGGATGGAGAAAAGCACCACGGGGTGGTCAGCATGGGGAGGTCAGGAAACATGCAGTGGCAATGTAGGATAGGTTTCTGAAAAACATCGCGGGGTGGAGCGCATTGTATGAGTGTGTGTTACATTACGTTGACTAGTAGGAGTGAGAAAAACATCACGGGGTGGTGTGAATCATAGGGACTGAATTAGGATAGGCAGTGAATGGCAATGTACGATTGAGAAAAGCACCACGGGGTGGTCAGCATGGGGAGGTCAGGAAACATGCAGTGGCAATGTAGGATAGGTTTCTGAAAAACATCGCGGGGTTGTGCGCATTTTATGGGTGTGTAACTTTACATTCACTAGTAGGAGTGAGAAAAACATCACGGGGTGGTGTGAATCATAGGGTCTGAATTAGGATAGGCAGTGAGTGGCAATGTAGGATGGAGAAAATCACCAAGGGGTGGTCAGCATGCGGAGGTAAGGAAACATGCAGTGGCAATGTAGGATAGGTTTCTGAAAAACATCGCGGGGTGGTGCGCATTGTATGGGTGTGTAACATTACATTCACTAGTAGGAGTGAGAGAAACATCACGGGGTGGTGTGAATCATAGGGTCTGAATTAGGATAGGCAGTGAGTGGCAATGTAGGTTGGAGAAAAGCACCACGGGGTGGTCAGCATGGGGAGGTCAGGAAACATGCAGTGGCAATGTAG
This sequence comes from Cavia porcellus, assembly GCF_034190915.1. Classification (NCBI taxonomy): domain Eukaryota; kingdom Metazoa; phylum Chordata; class Mammalia; order Rodentia; family Caviidae; genus Cavia; species Cavia porcellus. The sequence continues at coordinate 11,439,755 of NW_026947515.1, forward strand.
GATAGGTTTCTGAAACACATCGCGGAGTGGTGCGCATTGTATGGGTGTGTAACATTACATTCACCAGTAGGAGTGAGAAAAACATCACGGGGTTGTGTGAATCATAGGTTCTGAATTAGGATAGGCAGTGAGTCGCAATGTAGGATGGAGAAAAGCACCACGGGGTGGTCAGCATCGGGAGGTCAGGAAACATGCAGTGGCAATGTAGGATAGGTTTCTGAAAAACATCGCGGGGTGATGCGCATTGTATGGGTGTGTAACATTACATTCACTAGTAGGAGTGAGAAAAACATCACGGGGTGGTATGAATCATAGGGTCTGAATTAGGATAGGCAGTGAGTGGAAATGTAGGATGGAGAAAAGCACCACGGGGTGGTCAGCATGGGGAGGTCAGGAAACATGCAGTGGCAATTTAGGATAGGTTTCTGAAAAGCATCGCGGGGTGGTGCGCATTGTATGGGTGTGTAACATTACATTCACTAGTAGGAGTGAGAAAAACATCACGGGGTGGTGTGAATCATAGGGTCTGAATTAGGATAGGCAGTGAGTGGCAATGTAGGATGGAGAAAAGCACCACAGGGTGGTCAGCATGGGGAGGTCAGGAAGCATGCAGTGGCAATGTGGGATAGGTTTCTGAAAAACATCGCGGGGTGGTGCGCATTGTATGGGTGTGTAACATTACATTCACTAGTAGGAGTGAGAAAAACATCACGGGGGGATGTGAATCATAGGGTCTCAATTAGGATAGGCAGTGAGTGTCAATGTAGGATGGAGAAAAGCACCACGGTGTGGTCAGCATGGGGAGGTCAGGAAACATGCAGTGGCAATGTAGGATAGGTTTCTGAAAAACATCGCGGGGTGGAGCGCATTGTATGAGTGTGTGTTACATTACGTTGACTAGTAGGAGTGAGAAAAACATCACGGGGTGGTGTGAATCATAGGGACTGAATTAGGATAGGCAGTGAATGGCAATGTACGATGGAGAAAAGCACCACGGGGTGGTCAGCATGGGGAGGTCAGGAAACATGCAGTGGCAATGTAGGATAGGTTTCTGAAAAACATCGCGGGGTTGTGCGCATTTTATGGGTGTGTAACTTTACATTCACTAGTAGGAGTGAGAAAAACATCACGGGGTGGTGTGAATCATAGGGTCTGAATTAGGATAGGCAGTGAGTGGCAATGTAGGATGGACAAAAACACCAAGGGGTGGTCAGCATGCGGAGGTAAGGAAACATGCAGTGGCAATGTAGGATAGGTTTCTGAAAAACATCGCGGGGTGGTGCGCATTGTATGGGTGTGTAACATTACATTCACTAGTAGGAGTGAGAGAAACATCACGGGGTGGTGTGAATCATAGGGTCTGAATTAGGATAGGCAGTGAGTGGCAATGTAGGTTGGAGAAAAGCACCACGGGGTGGTCAGCATGGGGAGGTCAGGAAACATGCAGTGGCAATGTAGGATAGGTTTCTGAAAAACATCGCGGAGTGGTGCGCATTATATGGGTGTGTAACATTACATTCACCAGTAGGAGTGAGAAAAACATCACGGGGTGGTGTGAATCATAGGTTCTGAATTAGGATAGGCAGTGAGTCGCAATGTAGGATGGAGAAAAGCACCACGGGGTGGTCAGCATCGGGAGGTCAGGAAACATGCAGTGGCAATGTAGGATAGGTTTCTGAAAAACATCACGGGGTGCAGAGCATTGTATGGGTGAGTAACATTACATTCACTAGTAGGCATGAGAAAAACATCACGGGGTGCTGTGAATCATAGGGTCTGAATTAGGATAGGCAGTGAGTGGCAATGTAGGACGGAGAAAAGCACCACGGGGTGGTCAGCATGGGGAGGTCAGGAAACATGCAGTGGCAATGTAGGATATGTTTCTGAAAAACATCGCGGGGTGGTGCGCATTGTATGGGTGTGTAACATTACATTCACTAATAGGAGTGAGAAAAACACGGGGTGGTGTGAATCATAGGGTCTGAATTATTATAGACCGAGAGTGGCAATGTAGGATGGAGAAAATCACCACGGGGTGGTCAGCATGGGGAGGTCAGGAAACATGCAGTGGCAATGTAGGATAGGTTTCTGAAAAACATCGCGGGGTGGTGCGCATTGTATGGGTGTGTAACATTACATTCACTAGTAGGAGTGAGAAAAACATCACGAGGAGGTGTCAATCATAGGGTCTGAATTAGGATAGGCAGTGAGTGGCAATGTAGGATGGAGAAAAGCACCACGGGGTGCTCAGCATCGGGAGGTCAGGAAACATGCAGGTGCAATGTAGGAAAAGTTTCTGAAAAACATCGCGGGGTGCTGCGCATTGTATGGGTGTGTAACATTACATTCACTAGTACGAGTGAGAAAAACATCAAGGGTTGGTGTGAATCATAGGGTCTGAATTAGAATAGGCTTTGAGTGGCAATGTAAGATGGAGAAAAGCACCAAGGGGTGGTCAGCATGGGGAGGTCAGGAAACATGCAGTGGCAATGTAGGATATGTTTCTGAAAAACATCACGGGGTGGTGCGCATTCTATGGGTGTGTAACATTTCATTCACTAGTAGGAGTGAGAAAAACATCACTGGTGGTGTGAATCATAGGTTCTAAATTAGGATAGGCAGTGAGTGGCAATGTAGGATGGAGAAAAGCACCACGGGGTGGTCAGCATGGGGAGGTCAGGAAACATGCAGTGGCAATTTAGGATAGGTTTCTGAAAAACATCGCGGGGTGGTGCGCATTGTATGGCTGTGTAACATTACATTCACTACTAGGAGTGAGAAAAACATCACGGGGCGATGTGAATCATAGGGTCTCAATTAGGATAGGCAGTGAGTGTCAATGTAGGATGGAGAAAAGCACCACGGGTTGGTCAGCATGGGGAGGTCAGGAAACATGCAGTGGCAATGTAGGATAGGTTTCTGAAAAACATCGAGGGGTGGAGCGCATTGTATGGGTGTGTGTTACATTACGCTGACTAGTAGGAGTGAGAAAAACATCACGGGGTGGTGTGAATCATAGGGACTGAATTAGGATAGGCAGTGAGTGGCAATGTAGCATAGAGAAAAGCACCACGGGGTGGTCAGCATGGGGAGGTCAGGAAACATGCAGTGCCAATGTAGGATAGGTTTCTGAAAAACATCGCGGGGTGGTGCGCATTTTATGGGTGTGTAACATTACATTCACTAGTAGGAGTGAGAAAAACATCACGAGGAGGTGTCAATCATAGGGTCTGAATTAGGATAGGCAGTGAGTGGCAATGTAGGATGGAGAAAAGCACCACGGGGTGCTCAGCATCGGGAGGTCAGGAAACATGCAGGTGCAATGTAGGAAAAGTTTCTGAAAAACATCGCGGGGTGCTGCGCATTGTATGGGTGTGTAACATTACATTCACTAGTACGAGTGAGAAAAACATCAAGGGTTGGTGTGAATCATAGGGTCTGAATTAGAATAGGCTTTGAGTGGCAATGTAAGATGGAGAAAAGCACCAAGGGGTGGTCAGCATGGGGAGGTCAGGAAACATGCAGTGGCAATGTAGGATATGTTTCTGAAAAACATCACGGGGTGGTGCGCATTCTATGGGTGTGTAACATTTCATTCACTAGTAGGAGTGAGAAAAACATCACTGGTGGTGTGAATCATAGGTTCTAAATTAGGATAGGCAGTGAGTGGCAATGTAGGATGGAGAAAAGCACCACGGGGTGGTCAGCATGGGGAGGTCAGGAAACATGCAGTGGCAATTTAGGATAGGTTTCTGAAAAACATCGCGGGGTGGTGCGCATTGTATGGCTGTGTAACATTACATTCACTACTAGGAGTGAGAAAAACATCACGGGGCGATGTGAATCATAGGGTCTCAATTAGGATAGGCAGTGAGTGTCAATGTAGGATGGAGAAAAGCACCACGGGTTGGTCAGCATGGGGAGGTCAGGAAACATGCAGTGGCAATGTAGGATAGGTTTCTGAAAAACATCGAGGGGTGGAGCGCATTGTATGGGTGTGTGTTACATTACGCTGACTAGTAGGAGTGAGAAAAACATCACGGGGTGGTGTGAATCATAGGGACTGAATTAGGATAGGCAGTGAGTGGCAATGTAGCATAGAGAAAAGCACCACGGGGTGGTCAGCATGGGGAGGTCAGGAAACATGCAGTGCCAATGTAGGATAGGTTTCTGAAAAACATCGCGGGGTGGTGCGCATTTTATGGGTGTGTAACATTACATTCACTAGTAGGAGTGAGAAAAACATCACGGGGTGGTGTGATTCATAGGGTCTGAATTAGGATAGGCAGTGAGTGGCAATGTAGGATGGACAACAGCACCACGGGGTGGTCAGCATGCGGAGGTCAGGAAACATGCAGTGGCAATGTAGGATAGGTTTCTGAAAAACATCGCGGGGTGGTGCGCATTGTATGGGTGTGTAACATTACATTCACCAGTAGGAGTGAGAAAAACATCACGGGGTGGTGTGAATCATAGGTTCTGAATTAGGATAGGCAGTGAGTGGCAATGTAGGATGGAGAAAAGCACCACGGGGTGGTCAGCATCGGGAAGTCAGGAAACATGCAGTGGCAATGTAGGATAGGTTTCTGAAAAACATCGCGGGGTGGAGCGCATTGTATGAGTGTGTGTTACATTACGTTGACTAGTAGGAGTGAGAAAAACATCACGGGGTGGTGTGAATCATAGGGACTGAATTAGGATAGGCAGTGAATGGCAATGTACGATGGAGAAAAGCACCACGGGGTGGTCAGCATGGGGAGGTCAGGAAACATGCAGTGGCAATGTAGGATAGGTTTCTGAAAAACATCGCGGGGTTGTGCGCATTTTATGGGTGTGTAACTTTACATTCACTAGTAGGAGTGAGAAAAACATCACGGGGTGGTGTGAATCATAGGGTCTGAATTAGGATAGGCAGTGAGTGGCAATGTAGGATGGACAAAAGCACCAAGGGGTGGTCAGCATGCGGAGGTAAGGAAACATGCAGTGGCAATGTAGGATAGGTTTCTGAAAAACATCGCGGGGTGGTGCGCATTGTATGGGTGTGTAACATTACATTCACTAGTAGGAGTGAGAGAAACATCACGGGGTGCTGTGAATCATAGGGTCTGAATTAGGATAGGCAGTGAGTGGCAATGTAGGTTGGAGAAAAGCACCAGGGGTGGTCAGCATGGGGAGGTCAGGAAACATGCAGTGGCAATGTAGGATAGGTTTCTGAAAAACATCGCGGAGTGGTGCGCATTGTATGGGTGTGTAACATTACATTCACCAGTAGGAGTGAGAAAAACATCACGGGGTGGTGTGAATCATAGGTTCTGAATTAGGATAGGCAGTGAGTCGCAATGTAGGATGGAGAAAAGCACCACGGGGTGGTCAGCATCGGGAGGTCAGGAAACATGCAGTGGCAATGTAGGATAGGTTTCTGAAAAACATCGCGGGGTGATGCGCATTGTATGGGTGTGTAACATTACATTCACTAGTAGGAGTGAGAAAAACATCACGGGGTGGTGTGAATCATACGGTCTGAATTAGGATAGGCAGCGAGTGGAAATGTAGGATGGAGAAAAGCACCACGGGGTGGTCAGCATGGGGAGGTCAGGAAACATGCAGTGGCAATTTAGGATAGGTTTCTGAAAAGCATCGCGGGGTGGTGCGCATTGTATGGGTGTGTAACATTACATTCACTAGTAGGAGTGAGAAAAACATCACGGGGGGATGTGAATCATAGGGTCTCAATTAGGATAGGCAGTGAGTGTCAATGTAGGATGGAGAAAAGCACCACGGGGTGGTCAGCATGGGGAGGTCAGGAAACATGCAGTGGCAATGTAGGATAGGTTTCTGAAAACATCGCGGGGTGGAGCGCATTGTATGAGTGTGTGTTACATTACGTTGACTAGTAGGAGTGAGAAAAACATCACGGGGTGGTGTGAATCATAGGGACTGAATTAGGATAGGCAGTGAATGGCAATGTACGATGGAGAAAAGCACCACGGGGTGGTCAGCATGGGGAGGTCAGGAAACATGCAGTGGCAATGTAGGATAGGTTTCTGAAAAACATCGCGGGGTTGTGCGCATTTTATGGGTGTGTAACTTTACATTCACTAGTAGGAGTGAGAAAAACATCACGGGGTGGTGTGAATCATAGGGTCTGAATTAGGATAGGCAGTGAGTGGCAATGTAGGATGGACAAAAGCACCAAGGGGTGGTCAGCATGCGGAGGTAAGGAAACATGCAGTGGCAATGTAGGATAGGTTTCTGAAAAACATCGCGGGGTGGTGCGCATTGTATGGGTGTGTAACATTACATTCACTAGTAGGAGTGAGAGAAACATCACGGGGTGGTGTGAATCATAGGGTCTGAATTAGGATAGGCAGTGAGTGGCAATGTAGGTTGGAGAAAAGCACCACGGGGTGGTCAGCATGGGGAGGTCAGGAAACATGCAGTGGCAATGTAGGATAGGTTTCTGAAAAACATCGCGGAGTGGTGCGCATTGTATGGGTGTGTAACATTACATTCACCAGTAGGAGTGAGAAAAACATCACGGGGTGGTGTGAATCATAGGTTCTGAATTAGGATAGGCAGTGAGTCGCAATGTAGGATGGAGAAAAGCACCACGGGGTGGTCAGCATCGGGAGGTCAGGAAACATGCAGTGGCAATGTAGGATAGGTTTCTGAAAAACATCACGGGGTGCAGAGCATTGTATGGGTGTGTAACATTACATTCACTAGTAGGCATGAGAAAAACATCACGGGGTGCTGTGAATCATAGGGTCTGAATTAGGATAGGCAGTGAGTGGCAATGTAGGACGGAGAAAAGCACCACGGGGTGGTCAGCATGGGGATGTCAGGAAACATGCAGTGGCAATGTAGGATATGTTTCTGAAAAACATCGCGGGGTGGTGCGCATTGTATGGGTGTGTAACATTACATTCACTAATAGGAGTGAGAAAAACACGGGGTGGTGTGAATCATAGGGTCTGAATTATTATAGACCGAGAGTGGCAATGTAGGATGGAGAAAATCACCACGGGGTGGTCAGCATAGGGAGGTCAGGAAACATGCAGTGGCAATGTAGGATAGGTTTCTGAAAAACATCGCGGGGTGGTGCGCATTGTATGGGTGTGTAACATTACATTCACTAGTAGGAGTGAGAAAAACATCACGAGGAGGTGTCAATCATAGGGTCTGAATTAGGATAGGCAGTGAGTGGCAATGTAGGATGGAGAAAAGCACCACGGGGTGCTCAGCATCGGGAGGTCAGGAAACATGCAGGTGCAATGTAGGAAAAGTTTCTGAAAAACATCGCGGGGTGCTGCGCATTGTATGGGTGTGTAACATTACATTCACTAGTAGGAGTGAGAAAAACATCAAGGGTTGGTGTGAATCATAGGGTCTGAATTAGAATAGGCTTTGAGTGGCAATGTAAGATGGAGAAAAGCACCAAGGGGTGGTCAGCATGGGGAGGTCAGGAAACATGCAGTGGCAATGTAGGATATGTTTCTGTAAAACATCACGGGGTGGTGCGCATTCTATGGGTGTGTAACATTTCATTCACTAGTAGGAGTGAGAAAAACATCACTGGTGGTGTGAATCATAGGTTCTAAATTAGGATAGGCAGTGAGTGGCAATGTAGGATGGAGAAAAGCACCACGGGGTGGTCAGCATGGGGAGGTCAGGAAACATGCAGTGGCAATTTAGGATAGGTTTCTGAAAAACATCGCGGGGTGGTGCGCATTGTATGGCTGTGTAACATTACATTCACTACTAGGAGTGAGAAAAACATCACGGGGCGATGTGAATCATAGGGTCTCAATTAGGATAGGCAGTGAGTGGCAATGTAGGATGGACAACAGCACCACGGGGTGGTCAGCATGCGGAGGTCAGGAAACATGCAGTGGCAATGTAGGATAGGTTTCTGAAAAACATCGCGGGGTGGTGCACATTGTATGGGTGTGTAACATTACATTCACTAGTAGGAGTGAGAGAAACATCACGGGGTGGTGTGAATCATAAAGTCTGAATTAGGATAGGCAGTGAGTGTCAATGTAGGATGGAGAAAAGCACCACGGGTTGGTCAGCATGGGGAGGTCAGGAAACATGCAGTGGCAATGTAGGATAGGTTTCTGAAAAACATCGAGGGGTGGAGCGCATTGTATGGGTGTGTGTTACATTACGCTGACTAGTAGGAGTGAGAAAAACATCACGGGGTGGTGTGAATCATAGGGACTGAATTAGGATAGGCAGTGAGTGGCAATGTAGCATGGAGAAAAGCACCACGGGGTGGTCAGCATGGGGAGGTCAGGAAACATGCAGTGCCAATGTAGGATAGGTTTCTGAAAAACATCGCGGGGTGGTGCGCATTTTATGGGTGTGTAACATTACATTCACTAGTAGGAGTGAGAAAAACATCACGGGGTGGTGTGATTCATAGGGTCTGAATTAGGATAGGCAGTGAGTGGCAATGTAGGATGGACAACAGCACCACGGGGTGGTCAGCATGCGGAGGTCAGGAAACATGCAGTGGCAATGTAGGATAGGTTTCTGAAAAACATCGCGGGGTGGTGCACATTGTATGGGTGTGTAACATTACATTCACTAGTAGGAGTGAGAGAAACATCACGGGGTGGTGTGAATCATAAAGTCTGAATTAGGATAGGCAGTGAGTGGCAATGTAGGATGGAGAAAAGCACCACGGGGTGGTCAGCATGGGGAGGTCAGGAAACATGCAGTGGCAATGTCGGATAGGTTTCTGAAAAACATCGCGGGGTGGTGCGCATTGTATGGCTGTGTAACATTACATTCAATAGTAGGAGTGAGAAAAACATCACGGGGTGGTGTGAATCCTAGGGTCTGAATTAGAATAGGCAGTGAGTTGCAATGTAGGATGGAGAAAAGCACCACGGGGTGGTCAGCATGGGGAGATCAGGAAACATGCAGTGGCAATGTAGGATAGTTTTCTGAAAAACATCGCGGGGTGGTGCGCATTTTATGGGTGTGTAACATTACATTCACTAGTAGGAGTGAGAAAAACATCACGGGGTGGTGTGAATCATAGGATCTGAATTAGGATAGGCAGTGAGTGGCAATGTAGGATGGAGAAAAGCACCACGGGGTGGTCAGCATGGGGAGGTCAGGAAACATGCAGTGGCAATGTAGGATAGGTTTCTGAAAAACATCGTGGGGTGGTGCGCATTGTATGGGTGTGTAACATTACATTCACTAGTAGGAGTGAGAAAAACATCACGGGGTGGTGTGAATCATAGGGTCTGAAATAGGATAGGCACTGAGTGGCAATGTAGGATGGAGAAAAGCACCACGGGGTGGTCAGCATGGGGAGGTCAGGAAACATGCAGTGGCAATGAAGCATAGGTTTCTGAAAAACATCGCGGGGTGGTTCGCATTGTATGTGTGCGTAACATAACATTCACTAGTAGGAGTGAGAAAAACACGGGGTGGTGTGAATCATATAGTCTGAATTAGTATAGGCAGTGAGTGGAAATGTAGGATTGAGGAAAGCACCACGGGATGGTCAGCCTGGAGAGGTCAGGAAACATGCAGTGGCAATGTGGGATAGGTTTCTCAAAAACATCGCGGGGTGGTGAGCATTGTATGGGTGTGTAACATTACATTCACTAATAGGAGTGAGAAAAACACGGGGTGGTGTGAATCATAGGGTCTGAATTATTATAGACCGAGAGTGGCAATGTAGGATGGAGAAAATCACCACGGGGTGGTCAGCATGGGGAGGTCAGGAAACATGCAGTGGCAATGTAGGATATGTTTCTGAAAAACATCACGGGGTGGTGCGCATTCTATGGGTGTGTAACATTTCATTCACTAGTAGGAGTGAGAAAAACATCACTGGTGGTGTGAATCATAGGTTCTAAATTAGGATAGGCAGTGAGTGGCAATGTAGGATGGAGAAAAGCACCACGGGGTGGTCAGCATGGGGAGGTCAGGAAACATGCAGTGGCAATTTAGGATAGGTTTCTGAAAAACATCGCGGGGTGGTGCGCATTGTATGGCTGTGTAACATTACATTCACTAGTAGGAGTGAGAAAAACATCACGGGGCGATGTGAATCATAGGGTCTCAATTAGGATAGGCAGTGAGTGTCAATGTAGGATGGAGAAAAGCACCACGGGTTGGTCAGCATGGGGAGGTCAGGAAACATGCAGTGGCAATGTAGGATAGGTTTCTGAAAAACATCGAGGGGTGGAGCGCATTGTATGGGTGTGTGTTACATTACGTTGACTAGTAGGAGTGAGAAAAACATCACGGGGTGGTGTGAATCATAGGGACTGAATTAGGATAGGCAGTGAGTGGCAATGTAGCATGGAGAAAAGCACCACGGGGTGGTCAGCATGGGGAGGTCAGGAAACATGCAGTGCCAATGTAGGATAGGTTTCTGAAAAACATCGCGGGGTGGTGCGCATTTTATGGGTGTGTAATATTACATTCACTAGTAGGAGTGAGAAAAACATCACGGGGTGGTGTGATTCATAGGGTCTGAATTAGGATAGGCAGTGAGTGGCAATGTAGGATGGACAACAGCACCACGGGGTGGTCAGCATGCGGAGGTCAGGAAACATGCAGTGGCAATGTAGGATAGGTTTCTGAAAAACATCGCGGGGTGGTGCGCATTGTATGGGTGTGTAACATTACATTCACTAGTAGGAGTGAGAGAAACATCACGGGGTGGTGTGAATCATAAGGTCTGAATTAGGATAGGCAGTGAGTGGCAATGTAGGATGGAGAAAAGCACCAAGGGGTGGTCAGCATGGGGAGGTCAGGAAACATGCAGTGGCAATGTCGGATAGGTTTCTGAAAAACATCGCGGGGTGGTGCGCATTGTATGGGTGTGTAACATTACATTCACTAGTAGGAGTGAGAAAAACATCACGGGGTGGTGTGAATCATAGGTTCTGAATTAGGATAGGCAGTGAGTGGCAATGTAGGATGGAGAAAAGCACCACGGGGTGGTCAGCATCGGGAAGTCAGGAAACATGCAGTGGCAATGTAGGATTGGTTTCTGAAAAACATCACGGGGTGGAGAGCATTGTATGGGTGTGTAACATTACATTCACTAGTACGCATGAGAAAAACATCACGGGGTGCTGTGAATCATAGGGTCTGAATTAGGATAGGCAGTGAGTGGTAATGTAGGACGGAGAAAAGCACCACGGGGTGGTCAGCATGGGGAGGTCAGGAAACATGCAGTGGCAATGTACATAGGTTTCTGAAAAACATCGCGGGGTGGTGCGCATTGTATGGCTGTGTAACATTACATTCAATAGTAGGAGTGAGAAAAACATCACTGGGTGGTGTGATTCCTAGGGTCTGAATTAGAATACGCAGTGAGTTGCAATGTAGGATGGAGAAAAGCACCACGGGGTGGTCAGCATGGGGAGATCAGGAAACATGCAGTGGCAATGTAGGATAGTTTTCTGAAAAACATCGCGGGGTGGTGCGCATTTTATGCATGTGTAACATTACATTCACTAGTAGGAGTGAGAAAAACATCACGGGGTGGTGTGAGTCATAGGATCTGAATTAGGATAGGCAGTGAGTGGCAATGTAGGATGGAGAAAAGCACCACGGGGTGGTCAGCATGGGGAGGTCAGGAAACATGCAGTGGCAATGTAGGATAGGTTTCTGAAAAACATCGCGGGGTGGTGCGCATTGTATGGGTGTGTAACATTACATTCACTAGTAGGAGTGAGAAAAACATCACGGGGTGGTGTGAATCATAGGGTCTGAATTAGGATAGGCAGTGAGTGGCAATGTAGGATGGAGAAAAGCACCACGGGGTGGTCAGCATGGGGAGGTCAGGAAACATGCAGTGGCAATTTAGGATAGGTTTCTGAAAAACATCGCGGGGTGGTGCGCATTGTATGGCTGTGTAACATTACATTCACTAGTAGGAGTGAGAAAAACATCACGGGGGGATGTGAATCATAGGGTCTCAATTAGGATAGGCAGTGAGTGTCAATGTAGGATGGAGAAAAGCACCACGGGGTGGTCAGCATGGGGAGGTCAGGAAACATGCACTGGCAATGTAGGATAGGTTTCTGAAAAACATCGCGGGGTGGAGCGCATTTTATGGGTGTGTAACATTACATTCACTAGTAGGAGTGAGAAAAACATCACGGGGTGGTGTGAATCATAGGGTCTGAATTAGGATAGGCAGTGAGTGGCAATGTAGGATGGAGAAAAGCACCACGGGGTGGTCAGCATCGGGAGGTCAGGAAACATGCAGTGGCAATTTAGGATAGGTTTCTGAAAAACATCACGGGGTGGAGAGCATTGTATGGGTGTGTAACATTACATTCACTAGTAGGCATGAGAAAAACATCACGGGGTGCTGTGAATCATAGGGTCTCAATTAGAATAGGCAGTGAGTGGCAATGTAGGAAGGAGAAAAGCACCACGGGGTGGTCAGCATGGGGAGGTCAGGAAACATGCAGTGGCAATGTAGGATAGGTTTCTGAAAAACATCGCGGGGTGGTGCGCATTGTATGGGTGTGTAACATTACATTCACTAGTAGGAGTGAGAAAAACATCACGGGGTGGTGTGAATCATAGGGTCTGAATTAGGATAGGCAGTGAGTGGCAATGTAGGATGGAGAAAAGCACCACCGGGTGGTCAGCATGGGGAGGTCAGAAAACATGCAGTGGCAATGTAGGATAGGTTTCTGAAAAACATCGCGGGGTGGTGCGCATTGTATGGGTGTGTAACATTACATTCACTAGTAGGAGTGAGAAAAGCATCGCGGGGTGGTGTGAATCATAGGGTCTGAATTAGGACAGGCAGTGAGTGGCAATGTAGGATGGAGAAAAGCACCACGGGGTGGTCAGCAGGGGGAGGTCAGGAAACATGCAGTGGCAATGTAGGATAGGTTTCTGAAAAACATCGCGGGGTGGTGCGCATTGTATGGGTGTGTAACATTACATTCACTAGTAGGAGTGAGAAAAACATCACGGGGTGGTGTGTATCATAGGGTCTGAATTAGTATAGGCAGTGAGTGGCAATGAAGGATGGAGAAAAGCACCACAGGGTGGTCAGCATGGGGAGGTCAGGAAACATACAGTGGCAATGTAGGATAGGTTTCTGAAAAACATCGCGGGGTGGTGCGCATTGTATGGGTGTGTAACATTACATTCACTAGTAGGAGTGAGAAAAACATCACGGGGTTGTGTGAATCATAGGGTCTGAAATAGGATAGGCACTGAGTGGCAATGTAGGATGGAGAAAAGCACCACGGGGTGGTCAGCATGGGGAGGTAAGGAAACATGCAGTGGCAATGAAGGATAGGTTTCTGAAAAACATCGCGGGGTGGTTCGCATTGTATGTGTGCGTAACATAACATTCACTAGTAGGAGTGAGAAAAACACGGGGTGGTGTGAATCATATAGTCTGAATTAGTATAGGCAGTGAGTGGAAATGTAGGATTGAGGAAAGCACCACGGGATGGTCAGCCTGGAGAGGTCAGGAAACATGCAGTGGCAGTGTGGGATAGGTTTCTCAAAAACATCGCGGGGTGGTGAGCATTGTATGGGTGTGTAACATTACATTCACTAGTAGGAGTGAGAACAACATCACGGGGTGGTGTGAATCATAGGGTCTGAATTAGGATAGGCAGTGAGTGGCAATGTAGGATGGAGAAAAGCACCACGGGGTGGTCAGCATGGTGAGGTCAGGAAACATGCAGTGGCAATATAGGATAGGTTTCGGAAAAACATCGCGGGGTGGTGCGCATTGTATGGGTGTGTAACATTACATTCACTAGTAGGAGTGAGAAAAACATCACAGGGTGGTGTGAATCATAGGGTCTGAATTAGGATAGGCACTGAGTGGCAATGTAGGATGGAGAAAAGCACCACGGGTTGGTCAGCATGGGGAGGTCAGGAAATATGCAGTGGCAATGTAGGATAGGTTTCTGAAATACATCGCGGGGTGGTGCGCATTGTATGGGTGTGTAACATTACATTCACTAGTAGGAGTGAGAAAAACATCACGGGGTGGTGTGAATCATAGGGTCTGAATTAGGATAGGCAGTGAGTGGCAATGTAGGATGGAGAAAAGCACCACGGGGTGGTCAGCATGATGAGGTCAGGAAACATGCAGTGGCAATGTAGGATAGGTTTCTGAAAAGCATCGCGGGGTGGTGCGCATTGTATGGGTGTGTAACATTACATTCACTAGTAGGAGTGAGAAAAACATCACAGGGTGGTGTGAGTCATAGGGTCTGAATTAGGATAGGCAGTGAGTGGCAATGTAGATTAGAGAAAAGCACCACGGGGTGGTCAGCATGGGGAGGTCAGGAAACATGCAGTGGCAATGTAGCATTGGTTTCTGAAAAACATCGTGGGGTGGTGCGCATTGTATGGGTGTGTAACATTACATTCACTAGTAGGAGTGAGAAAAATATCACGGGATGGTGTGAATCATAGGGTCTAAGTTAGTATAGGCAGTGAGTGCCAATGTAGGATGGAGAAAAGCACCACGGGGTGGTCAGCATGGGGAGGTCAGAAAACATGCAGTGGCAATGTAGGATAGGTTTTTGAAAAACATCGCGGGGTGGTGCACATTGTATGTTTGTGTAACATTACATTCACTAGTAGGAGTGAGAAAAACATCACGGGGTCGTGTGAATCATAGGGCCTGAATTAGGAAAGGCAGTGAGTGGCAATGTAGGATGGAGAAAAGCACCACGTGGTGATCCGCATGGGGAGGTCAGGAAACATGCAGTGGCAATGTAGGATAGGTTTCTGAAAAACATCACGGGGTGGTGCGCATTGTATGGGTTTGTAACATTGCATTCACTAGTAGGAGTGAGAAAAACATCACGGGGTGGTGTAAATCATAGGGTCTGAATTAGGAGAGGCAGTGAGTGGCAATGTAGGATGGAGAAAAACACCACGGGGTGGTCAGCATGGGGAGGTCAGGAAACATGCAGTGGCAATGTAGGATAGGTTTCTGAAAAACATTGCGGGGTGGTGCGCATTGTATGGGTTTGTAACATTACATTCACTAGTAGGAGTGAGAAAAACATCACGGGGTGGTGTAAATCATAGGGTCTGAATTAGGAGAGGCAGTGAGTGGCAATGTAGGATGGAGAAAAACACCACGGGGTGGTCAGCATGGGGAGTTCAGGAAACATGCAGTGGCAATGTAGGATAGGTTTCTGAAAAACATCGCTGGGTGGTGCGCATTGTATGGTTGTGTAACATTACATTCACTAGTAGGAGTGAGAAAAACATCACGAGCAGGTGTCAGTCATAGGGTCTGAATTAGGATAGGCAGTGAGTGGCAATGTAGGATGGAGAAAAGCACCACGGGGTGCTCAGCATGGGGAGTTCAGGAAACATGCAGTGGCAATGTAGGAAAAGTTTCTGAAAAACATCGCGGGGTGGTGCGTATCGTATGGGTGTGTAACATTACATTCACTAGTAGGAGTGAGAAAAACCTCAAGGGTTGGTGTCAATCATAGGGTCTGAATTAGAATAGGCTTTGAGTGGCAATGTAGGATGGAGAAAAGCACCACGGGGTGGTCAGCATGGGGAGGTCAGGAAAAATGCAGTGGCAATGTAGGATATGTTTCTGAAAAACATCACGGGGTGGTGCGCATTCTATGGGTGTGTAACATTACATTCACTAGTAGGAGTGAGAAAAACACGGGGTGGTGTGAATCATAGGGTCTCAATTAGTATAGACAGTGAGTTGCAATGTATGATGGAGAAAATCACCACGGGGTGGTCAGCATGGGGGGGTCAGGAAACATTCAGTGGCAATGTATGATAGGTTTCTGAAAAGCATCGCGGGGTGGTGCGCATTGTATGGCTGTGTAACATTACATTCACTAGTAGGAGTGAGAAAAACATCACGGGGTGGTGTGAGTCATAGGGTCTGAATCAGGATAGGCAGTGAGTGGCAATGTAGGATAGAGAAAAGCACCACGGGGTGGTCAGCATGGGGAGGTCAGGAAACATGCAGTGGCAATGTAGGATTGGTTTCTGAAAAACATCGCGGGGTGGTGCGCATTGTATGGGTGTGTAACATTACATTCACAAGTAGGATTGAGAAAAACATCACGGGGTGGTGTGAATCATAGGGTCTGAATTAGTATAGGCAGTGAGTGGCAATGTAGGATTGAGGAAAGCACCACGGGGTGGTCCGCGTGGAGAGGTCAGGAAACATGCAGTGGCAATGTAGGATAGGCTTCTGAAAAACATCGCGGGGTGGTGCGCATTGTATGGGTGTGTAACATTACATTCACTACTAGGAGTCAGAAAAACATCACGGGGTGGTGTGAATCATAGGGTCTGAATTAGGATAGGCAGTGAGTGGAAATGTAGGATGGAGAAAAGCACCACCGGGTGGTCAGAATGGGGAGGTCAGAAAACATGCAGTGGCAATGTAGGATAGGTTTCTGAAAAACATCGCGGGGTGGTGCGCATTGTATGGGTGTGTAACATTACATTCACTAGTAGGAGTGAGAAAAACATCACGGGGTGGTGTTTATCATAGGGTCTGAATTAGGATAGGCAGTGAGTGGCAATGTAGGATGGAGAAAAGCACCACGGGGTGGTCAGCATTGGGAGGTCAGGAAACATGCAGTGGCAATGTAGGATAGGTTTTTGAAAAACATCGCGGCGTGGTGCGCCTGGTATGGGTGTGTAACATTACATTCACTAGTAGTAGTGAGAAAAACATCACGGGGTGGTGTGTATCATAGGGTCTGAATTAGTATAGGCAGTGAGTGGCAATGAAGGATGGAGAAAAGCACCACAGGGTGGTCAGCATGGGGAGGTCAGGAATCATGCAGTGGCAATGTAGGATAGGTTTCTGAAAAACATCGCGGGGTGGTGCGCATTGTATGGGTGTGTAACATTACATTCACTAGTAGGAGTGAGAAAAACATCACGGGCTTGTGTGAATCATAGGGTCTGAAATAGGATAGGCACTGAGTGGCAATGTAGGATGGAGAAAAGCACCACGGGGTGGTCAGCATGGGGAGGTCAGGAAACATGCAGTGGCAATGAAGGATAGATTTCTGAAAAACATCGCGGGGTTGTTCGCATTGTATGTGTGTGTAACATAACAGTCACTAGTAGGAGTGAGAAAAACACGGGGTGCTGTGAATCATATAGTCTGAATTAGTATAGGCAGTGATTGGCAATGTAGGATTGAGGAAAGCACCACGGGATGGTCAGCCTGGAGAGGTCAGGAAACATTCAGTGGCAATGTGGGATAGGTTTCTGAAAAACATCACGGGGTGGTGCGCATTGTATGGGTGTGTAACATTACATTCACTAGTAGGAGTGAGAACAACATCACGGAGTGGTGTGAATCATAGTGTCTGAATTAGGATAGGCAGTGAGTGGCAATGTAGGATGGAGAAAATCACCACGGGGTGGTCAGCATGGTGAGGTCAGGAAACATGCAGTGGCAGTATAGGATAGGTTTCGGAAAAACATCGCGGGGTGGTGCACATTGTATGGGTGTGTAACATTACATTCACTAGTAGGAGTGAGAAAAACATCACGGGGTGGTGTGAATCATAGGGTCTGAATTAGGACAGGCACTGAGTGGCAATGTAGGATGGAGAAAAGCACCACGGGTTGGTCAGCATGGGGAGGTCAGGAAACATGCAGTGGTAATGTAGGATAGGTTTCTGAAAAACATCGCGGGGTGGTGCACATTGTATGGGTGTGTAACATTACATTCACTAGTAGGAGTGAGAAAAACATCACGGGGTGGTGTGAATCATAGGGTCTGAATTAGGATAGGCAGTGAGTGGCAATGTAGGATGGAGAAAAGCACCACGGGGTGGTCAGCATGGGGAGGTCAGGAAACATGCAGTAGCAATTTAGGATAGGTTTCTGAAAAATATCGTGGGGTGGTGCACATTGTATGTTTGCGAAACATTACATTCACTAGTAGGAGTGAGAAAAACATCACGGGGTGGTGTGAATCATAGGGTCTGAATTAGGACAGGCAGTGAGTGGCAATGTAGGATGGAGAAAAGCACCACGGGGTGGTCCGCGTGGAGAGGTCAGGAAACATGCAGTGGCAATGTAGGATAGGTTTCTGAAAAACATCGCGGGGTGGTGCGCATTGTATGGGTGTGTAACATTACATTCACTAGTAGGAGTGAGAAAAACATCACGGGCTTGTGTGAATCATAGGGTCTGAAATAGGATAGGCACTGAGTGGCAATGTAGGATGGAGAAAAGCACCACGGGGTGGTCAGCATGCGGAGGTCAGGAAACATGCAGTGGCAATGAAGGATAGGTTTCTGAAAAACATCGCGGGGTGGTGCGCATTGTATGGGTGTGTAACATTATATTCACTAGTAGGAGTGAGAAAAACATCACGGGGTGGTGTGAATCATAGGGTCTGAATTAGGATAGGCAGTGAGTGGCAATGTAGGATGGAGAAAAGCACCACCGGGTGGTCAGCATGGGGAGGTCAGAAAACATGCAGTGGCAATGTAGGATAGGTTTCTGAAAAACATCGCGGGGTGGTGCGCATTGTATGGGTGTGTAACATTACATTCACTAGTAGGAGTGAGAAAAACATCACGGGGTGGTGTGAATCATAGGGTCTGAATTAGGACAGGCAGTGAGTGGCAATGTAGGATGGAGAAAAGCACCACGGGGTGGTCAGCAGGGGGAGGTCAGGAAACATGCAGTGGCAATGTAGGATAGGGTTCTGAAAAACATCGCGGGGTGGTGAGCATTGTATGGGTGTGTAACATTATATTCACTAGTAGGAGTGAGAAAAACATCACGGGGTGGTGTGTATCATAGGGTCTGAATTAGTATAGGCAGTGAGTGGCAATGAAGGATGGAGAAAAGCACCACAAGGTGGTCAGCATGGGGAGGTCAGGAAACATACAGTGGCAATGTAGGATAGGTTTCTGAAAAACATCGCGGGGTGGTGCGCATTGTATGGGTATGTAACATTACATTCACTAGTAGGAGTGAGAAAAACATCACGGGCTTGTGTGAATCATAGGGTCTGAAATAGGATAGGCACTGAGTGGCAATGTAGGATGGAGAAAAGCACCACGGGGTGGTCAGCATGCGGAGGTCAGGAAACATGCAGTGGCAATGAAGGATAGGTTTCTGAAAAACATCGCGGGGTGGTTCGCATTGTATGTGTGTGTAACATAACATTCACTAGTAGGAGTGAGAAAAACACGGGGTGGTGTGAATCATATAGTCTGAATAAGTATAGGCAGTGAGTGGCAATGTAGGATTGAGGAAAGCACCACGGGATGGTCAGCCTGGAGAGGTCAGGAAACATGCAGTGGCAATGTGGGATAGGTTTCTGAAAAACATCGCGGGGTGGTGCGCATTGTATGGGTGTGTAACATTACATTCACTAGTAGGAGTGAGAACAACATCACGGGGTGGTGTGAATCATAGGGTCTGAATTAGGATAGGCAGTGAGTGGCAATGTAGGATGGAGAAAAGCACCACGGGGTGGTCAGCATGGTGAGGTCAGGAAACATGCAGTGGCAATATAGGATAGGTTTCGGAAAAACATCGCGGGGTGGTGCACATTGTATGGGTGTGTAACATTACATTCACTAGTAGGAGTGAGAAAAACATCACAGGGTGGTGTGAATCATAGGGTCTGAATTAGGATAGGCACTGAGTGGCAATGTAGGATGGAGAAAAGCACCACGGGTTGGTCAGCATGGGGAGGTCAGGAAACATGCAGTGGCAATGTAGGATAGGTTTCTGAAATACATCGCGGGGTGGTGCGCATTGTATGGGTGTGTAACATTACATTCACTAGTAGGAGTGAGAAAAACATCACGGGGTGGTGTGAATCATAGGGTCTGAATTAGGATAGGCAGTGAGTGGCAATGTAGGATGGAGAAATGCACCACGGGGTGGTCAGAATGATGAGGTCAGGAAACATGCAGTGGCAATGTAGGATAGGTTTCTGAAAAGCATCGCGGGGTGGTGCGCATTGTATGGGTGTGTAACATTACATTCACTAGTAGGAGTGAGAAAAACATCACAGGGTGGTGTGAGTCATAGGGTCTGAATTAGGATAGGCAGTGAGTGGCAATGTAGATTAGAGAAAAGCACCACGGGGTGGTTAGCATGGGGAGGTCAGGAAACATGCAGTGGCAACGTAGGATAGGTTTTTGAAAAACATCGCGGGGTGGTGCACATTGTATGTTTGTGTAACATTACATTCACTAGTAGGAGTGAGAAAAACATCACGGGGTCGTGTGAATCATAGGGCCTGAATTAGGAAAGGCAGTGAGTGGCAATGTAGGATGGAGAACAGCACCACGGGGTGATCCGCATGGGGAGGTCAGGAAACATGCAGTGGCAATGTAGGATAGGTTTCTGAAAAACATCGCGGGGTGGTGCGCACTGTATGGGTTTGTAACATTACATTCACTAGTAGGAGTGAGAAAAACATCACGGGGTGGTGTAAATCATAGGGTCTGAATTAGGAGAGGCAGTGAGTGGCAATGTAGGGTGGAGAAAAACACCACGGGGTGGTCAGCATGGGGAGGTCAGGAAACATGCAGTGGCAATGTAGGATAGGTTTCTGAAAAACATAGCGGGGTGATGCGCATTGTATGGGTGTGTAACATTACATTCACTAGTAGGAGTGAGAAAAACATCACGGGGTGGTGTGAATCATAGGGTCTGAATTAGGATAGGCAGTGAGTGGCAATGTAGGATGGAGAAAAGCACCATGGGGTGGTCAGCATGGGGAGTTCAGGAAACATGCAGTGGCAATGTAGGATAGGTTTCTGAAAAACATCGCGGGGTGGCGCGCATTGTATGGGTGTGTAACATTACATTCACTAGTAGGAGTGAGAAAAACATCACGGGGTGGTGTGAATCATAGGGTCTGAATTAGGATAGGCAGTGAGTGGCAATGTAGCATGGAGAAAAGCACCACGGGGTGGTGAGCATGGGGAGGTCAGGAAACGTGCAATAGAATGAAGGATATGTTTCTCAAAAGCATCGCGGAGTGGTGCGCATTGTATGGGTGTGTAACATTACATTCACTTGTAGGAGTGAGAAAAACATCACGGGGTGGTGTGAGTCATAGGGTCTGAATTAGGATAGGCACTGAGTGGCAATGTAGGATAGAGAAAAGCACCACAGGTTCGTCAGCATGGGGAGGTCAGGAAACATGCAGTGGCAATGTAGGATAGGTTTCTGAAAAACATCGCGGTGAGGTGCGCATTGTATGGGTGTGTAACAATACATTCACTAGTAGGAGTGAGAAAAACATCACGGGGTGGTGTGAATCATGGTGTCTGAATTAGTATAGGCAGTGAGTGGCAATGTAGCATGGAGAACAGCACCACGGGTTGGTCAGCATGGGGAGGTCAGGAAACATGCAGTGGCAATGTAGGATAGGTTTCTGAAAAACATCGCGGGGTGGTGCGCATTGTATGGGTGTGTAACACTACATTCACTAGTAGGAGTGAGAAAAACATCACGGGGTGGTGTGAATCATAGGGTCTGAATTAGGATAGGCAGTGAGTGGCAATGTAGGATGGAGAAAAGCACCACGGGGTGGTCAGCATGATGAGGTCAGGAAACATGCAGTGGCAATGTAGGATAGGTTTCTGAAAAGCATCGCGGGCTGGTGCGCATTGTATGGGTGTGTAACATTACATTCACTAGTATGAGTGAGAAAAACATCACGGGGTGGTGTGAGTCATAGGGTCTGAATTAGGATAGGCAGTGAATGGCAATGTAGATTAGAGAAAAGCACCACAGGGTGGTCAGCATGGGGAGGTCAGGAAACATGCAGTGGCAATGTAGGATTGGTTTCTGAAAAACATCGTGGGGTGGTGCGCATTGTTTGGGTGTGTAACATTACATTCACTAGTAGGAGTGAGAAAAACATCACGGGGTGGTGTGAATCATAGGGTCTGAATTAGTATAGGCAGTGAGTGGCAATGTAGGGTGGAGAAAAGCACCACGGGGTGATCAGCATGGGGAGGTCAGAAAACAGGCAGTGGCAATGTAGGATAGGTTTTTGAAAATCATCGCGTGGTGGTGCACATTGTATGTTTGTGTAACATTACATTCACTAGTAGGAGTGAGAAAAACATCACGGGGTGGTATGAATCATAGGGTCTGAATTAGCATAGGCAGTGAGAGGCAATGTAGGATGGAGAAAAGCACCACGGGGTGGTCAGCATGGGGAGGTCAGGAAACATGCAGTCGCAATGTAGGATAGGTTTCTGAAAAACATCGCGGGGTGGTTCGCATTGTATGGGTGTGTAACATTACATTCACTAGTAGGAGTGAGAAAAACATCACGGGCTGGTGTGAATAATAGGGTCAGAATTAGGATAGGCACTGAGTGGCAATGTAGGATGGAGAAAAGCACCACGGGGTGGTCAGCATGGGGAGGTCAGGAAACATGCAGTCGCAATGTAGGATAGGTTTCTGAAAAACATCGCGGGGTGGTGCGCATTGTATGGGTGTGTAACATTACATTCACTAGTAGGAGTGAGAAAAACATCACGGGGTGGTATGAATCATAGGGTCTGAATTAGGATAGGCAGTGAGTGGCAATGTAGGATGGAGAAAAGCACCACGGGGTGGTCAGCATGGGGAGGTCAGGAAACATGCAGTCGCAATGTAGGATAGGTTTCTGAAAAACATCGCGGGGTGGTGCACATTGTATGGGTGTGTAACATTACATTCACTAGTAGGAGTGAGAAAAACATCACGGGGTGGTGTGAATCATAGGGTCTGAATTAGTATATGCAGTGAGTGGCAATGTAGGATGGAGAAAAGCACCACGGGGTGGTCAGCATGGGGAGGTCAGGAAACATGCAGTGGCAATGTAGGATAGGTTTCTGAAAAACATCGCGGGATGGTTCGAATTGTATGGGTGTGTAACATTTCATTCACTAGTAGGAGTGAGAAAAACATCACGGGGTGGTGTGAATCATATAGTCTGAATTAGTATAGGCAGTTAGTGCCAACGTAGGATTGAGGAAAGCACCACGGGGTGGTCAGCCTGGCGAGGTCAGGAAACATGCAGTGGCAATGTAGGATAGGTTTCTGAAAAACATCGCGGGGTGGTGCGCATTGTATGGGTGTGTAACATTACATTCACTAGTAGGAGTGAGAAAAACATCACGGGGTGTTGTGAATCATAGGGTCTGAATTAGGATAGGCAGTGAGTGGCATTGTAGGATGGAGAAAAGCACCACGGGTTGGTCAGCATGGAGAGGTCAGGAAACATGCAGTGGCAATGTAGGATAGGTTTCTGAAAAACATCGCGGGGTGGTGCGCATTGTATGGGTGTGTAACATTACATTCACTAGTAGGAGTGAGAAAAACATCATGGGGTGGTGTGAATCATAGGGTCTGAATTAGGATAGGCACTGAGTGGCAATGTAGGATGGAGAAAAGCACCACGGGTTGGTCAGCATGGGGAGGTCAGGAAACATGCAGTGGCAATGTAGGATAGGTTTCTGAAAAACATCGCGGGGTGGTGTGCATTGTATGGGTGTGTAACATTACATTCACTAGTAGGAGTGAGAAAAACATCACGGGGTGGTGTGAATCATAGGGTCTGAATTAGGATAGGTAGTGAGTGGCAATGTAGGATGGAGAAAAGCACCACGGGGTGGTCAGCATGGGGAGGTCAGGAAACATGCAGTCGCAATGTAGGATAGTTTTCTGAAAAACATCGCGGGGTGGTGCGCATTGTATGGGTGTGTAACATTACATTCACTAGTAGGAGTGAGAAAAACATCACGGGGTGGTATGAATCATAGGGTCTGAATTAGGATAGGCAGTGAGTGGCAATGTAGGATGGAGAAAAGCACCACGGGGTGGTCAGCATGGGGAGGTCAGGAAACATGCAGTCGCAATGTAGGATAGGTTTCTGAAAAACATCGCGGGGTGGTGCACATTGTATGGGTGTGTAACATTACATTCACTAGTAGGAGTGAGAAAAACATCACGGGGTGGTGTGAATCATAGGGTCTGAATTAGTATATGCAGTGAGTGGCAATGTAGGATGGAGAAAAGCACCACGGGGTGGTCAGCATGGGGAGGTCAGGAAACATGCAGTGGCAATGTAGGATAGGTTTCTGAAAAACATCGCGGGGTGGTTCGAATTGTATGGGTGTGTAACATTTCATTCACTAGTAGGAGTGAGAAAAACATCACGGGGTGGTGTGAATCATATAGTCTGAATTAGTATAGGCAGTTAGTGGCAATGTAGGATTGAGGAAAGCACCACGGGGTGGTCAGCCTGGGGAGGTCAGGAAACATGCAGTGGCAATGTAGGATAGGTTTCTGAAAAACATCGCGGGGTGGTGCGCATTGTATGGGTGTGTAACATTACATTCACTAGTAGGAGTGAGAAAAACATCACGGGGTGTTGTGAATCATAGGGTCTGAATTAGGATAGGCAGTGAGTGGCATTGTAGGATGGAGAAAAGCACCACGGGTTGGTCAGCATGGGGAGGTCAGGAAACATGCAGTGGCAATGTAGGATAGGTTTCTGAAAAACATCGCGGGGTGGTGCGCATTGTATGGGTGTGTAACATTACATTCACTAGTAGGAGTGAGAAAAACATCACGGGGTGGTGTGAATCATAGGGTCTGAATTAGGATAGGCACTGAGTGGCAATGTAGGATGGAGAAAAGCACCACGGGTTGGTCAGCATGGGGAGGTCAGGAAACATGCAGTGGCAATGTAGGATAGGTTTCTGAAAAACATCGCTGGGTGGTTCGCATTGTATGGGTGTGTAACATTACATTCACTAGTAGGAGTGAAAAAACATCACGGGGTGGTGTGAATCATATAGTCTGAATTAGTATAGGCAGTGAGTGGCAATGTAGGATTGAAGAAAGCACCACGTGTTGGTCAGCCTGGGGAGGTCAGGAAACATGCAGTGGCAATGTAGGATAGGTTTCTGAAAAACATCGCGGGGTGGTGCGCATTGTATGGGTGTGTAACATTACATTCACTAGTAGGAGTGAGAAAAACATCACGGGGTGTTGTGAATCATAGGGTCTGAATTAGGATAGGCAGTGAGTGGCAATGTAGGATGGAGAAAAGCACCACGGGGTGGTCAGCATGGGGAGGTCAGGAAACGTGCAGTGGAATGAAGGATAGGTTTCTCAAAAGCATCGCGGAGTGGTGCGCATTGTATTGGTGTGTAACATTACATTCACTTGTAGGAGTGAGAAAAACATCACGGGGTGGTGTGAGTCATAGGTTCTGGATTAGGATAGGCTGTCCGTGGCAATGTAGGATAGAGAAAAGCACCACAGGTTCGTCAGCATGGGGAGGTCAGGAAACATGCAGTGGCAATGTAGGATAGGTTTCTGAAAAACATCGCGGGTTGGTGCGCATTGTATGGGTGTGTAACATTACATTCACTAGTAGGAGTGAGAAAAACATCACGGGGTGGTGTGAATCATAGGGTCTGAATTAGTATAGGCAGTGAGTGGCAATGAAGGATGGAGAGAAGCACCACAGGGTGGTCAGCATGTGGAGGTCAGGAAACATGCAGTGGCAATGTAGGATAGGTTTCTGAAAAACATCGCGGGGTGGTGCGCATTGTAAGGGTGTGTAACATTACATTCACTAGTAGGAGTGAGAAAAACATCACGGGGTGGGGTGAATCATAGGGTCTGAAATAGCATAGGCACTGAGTGGCAATGTAGGTTGGAGAAAAGCACCACGGGGTGGTCAGCATGGGGAGGTCAGGAAACATGCAGTGGCAATGAAGGATAGGTTTCTGAAAAACATCGCGGGGAGGTTCGCATTGTATGTGTGTGTAACATAACAGTCACTAGTAGGAGTGAGAAAAACACGGGTTGGTGTGAATCATATAGTCTGTATTAGTATAGGCAGTGAGTGGCAATGTAGGATTGAGGAAAGCACCACGGGATGGGCAGCCTGGAGAGGTCAGGAAACATGCAGTGGCAATGTGGGATAGGTTTCTGAAAAACATCGCGGGGTGGTGCGCATTGTATGGGTGTGTAACATTACATTCACTAGTAGGAGTGAGAAAAACATCACGGGGTGGTGTGAATCATAGGGTCTGAATTAGAATAGGCACTGAGTGGCAATGTAGGATGGAGAAAAGCACCACGTGTTGGTCAGCATGGGGAGGTCAGGAAACAGGCAGTGACAATGTAGGATAGGTTTCTGAAAAACATCGCGGTGTGGTGCGCATTGTATGGGTGTGTAACATTACATTCACTAGTAGGAGTGAGAAAAACATCACGGGGTGGTGTGAATCATAGGGTCTGAATTAGTATAGGCTGTGAGTGGCAATGTAGGATGGAGAAAAGCACCATGGGGTGGTCAGTATGGGGAGGTCAGAAAACATGCCGTGGCAATGTAGGATAGGTTTTTGAAAACCATCGCGGGGTGGTGCACATTGTATGTTTGTGTAACATTACATTCACTAGTAGGAGTGAGAAAAACATCACGGGGTGGTGTGAATCATAGGGTCTGAATTAGGATAGGCAGTGAGTGGCAATGTAGGATGGAGAAAAGCACCACGGGGTGGTCAGCATGGGGAGGTCAGGAAACATGCAGTCGCAATGTAGGATAGGTTTCTGAAAAACATCGTGGGGTGGTGCACATTGTATGTTTGTGTAACATTACATTCACTAGTAGGAGTGAGAAAAACATCACGGGGTGGTGTGAATCATAGGGTCTGAATTAGTATAGGCAGTGAGTGGCAATGTAGGATTGAGGAAAGCACCACGGGGTGGTCCGCGTGGAGAGGTCAGGAAACATGCAGTGGCAATGTAGGATAGGTTTCTGAAAAGCATCGCGGGGTGGTGCGCATTGTATGGGTGTGTAACATTACATTCACTAGTAGGAGTGAGAAAAACATCACAGGGTGGTGTGAGTCATAGGGTCTGAATTAGGATAGGCAGTGAATGGCAATGTAGATTAGAGAAAAGCACCACGGGGTGGTTAGCATGGGGAGGTCAGGAAACATGCAGTGGCAATGTAGGATTGGTTTCTGAAAAACATCGTGGGGTGGTGCGCATTGTATGGGTGTGTAACATTACATTCACTAGTAGGAGTGAGAAAAACATCACGGGGTGGTGTGAATCATAGGGTCTAAGTTAGTATAGGCAGTGAGTGCCAATGTAGGATGGAGAAAAGCACCACGGGGTAGTCAGCATGGGGAGGTCAGAAAACATGCAGTGGCAACGTAGGATAGGTTTTTGAAAAACATCGCGGGGTGGTGCACATTGTATGTTTGTGTAACATTACATTCACTAGTAGGAGTGAGAAAAACATCACGGGGTCGTGTGAATCATAGGGCCTGAATTAGGAAAGGCAGTGAGTGGCAATGTAGGATGGAGAAAAGCACAACGGGGTGATCCGCATGGGGAGGTCAGGAAACATGCAGTGGCAATGTAGGATAGGTTTCTGAAAAACATCGCGGGGTGGTGCGCATTGTATGGGTTTGTAACATTACATTCACTAGTAGGAGTGAGAAACACATCACGGGGTGGTGTAAATCATAGGGTCTGAATTAGGAGAGGCAGTGAGTGGCAATGTAGGATGGAGAAAAACACCACGGGGTGGTCAGCATGGGGAGGTCAGGAAACATGCAGTGGCAATGTAGGATAGGTTTCTGAAAAACATCGCGGGGTGGTGCGCATTTTATGCGTGTGTAACATTACATTCACTAGTAGGAGTGAGAAAAACATCACGGGGTGGTGTGAATCATAGGGTCTGAATTAGGATAGGCAGTGAGTGGCAATGTAGGATGGAGAAAAGCACCATGGGGTGGTCAGCATGGGGAGTTCAGGAAACATGCAGTGGCAATGTAGGATAGGTTTCTGAAAAACATCGCGGGGTGGCGCGCATTGTATGGGTGTGTAACATTACATTCACTAGTAGGAGTGAGAAAAACATCACGGGGTGGTGTGAATCATAGGGTCTGAATTAGGATAGGCAGTGAGTGGCAATGTAGCATGGAGAAAAGCACCACGGGGTGGTCAGCATGGGGAGGTCAGGAAACGTGCAATAGAATGAAGGATATGTTTCTCAAAAGCATCGCGGAGTGGTGCGCATTGTATGGGTGTGTAACATTACATTCACTTGTAGGAGTGAGAAAAACATCACGGGGTGGTGTGAGTCATAGGGTCTGAATTAGGATAGGCACTGAGTGGCAATGTAGGATAGAGAAAAGCACCACAGGTTCGTCAGCATGGGGAGGTCAGGAAACATGCAGTGGCAATGTAGGATAGGTTTCTGAAAAACATCGCGGTGAGGTGCGCATTGTATGGGTGTGTAACAATACATTCACTAGTAGGAGTGAGAAAAACATCACGGGGTGGTGTGAATCATGGTGTCTGAATTAGTATAGGCAGTGAGGGGCAATGTAGCATGGAGAACAGCACCACGGGTTGGTCAGCATGGGGAGGTCAGGAAACATGCAGTGGCAATATAGGATAGGTTTCTGAAAAACATCGCGGGGTGGTGCGCATTGTATGGGTGTGTAACACTACATTCACTAGTAGGAGTGAGAAAAACATCATGGGGTGGTGTGAATCATAGGGTCTGAATTAGGATAGGCAGTGAGTGGCAATGTAGGATGGAGAAAAGCACCACGGGGTGGTCAGCATGATGAGGTCAGGAAACATGCAGTGGCAATGTAGGATAGGTTTCTGAAAAGCATCGCGGGCTGGTGCGCATTGTATGGGTGTGTAACATTACATTCACTAGTATGAGTGAGAAAAACATCACGGGGTGGTGTGAGTCATAGGGTCTGAATTAGGATAGGCAGTGAGTGGCAATGTAGATTAGAGAAAAGCACCACAGGGTGGTCAGCATGGGGAGGTCAGGAAACATGCAGTGGCAATGTAGGATTGGTTTCTGAAAAACATCGTGGGGTGGTGCGCATTGTTTGGGTGTGTAACATTACATTCACTAGTAGGAGTGAGAAAAACATCACGGGGTGGTGTGAATCATAGGGTCTGAATTAGTATAGGCAGTGAGTGGCAATGTAGGGTGGAGAAAAGCACCACGGGGTGATCAGCATGGGGAGGTCAGAAAACAGGCAGTGGCAATGTAGGATAGGTTTTTGAAAATCATCGCGTGGTGGTGCACATTGTATGTTTGTGTAACATTACATTCACTAGTAGGAGTGAGAAAAACATCACGGGGTGGTATGAATCATAGGGTCTGAATTAGCATAGGCAGTGAGAGGCAATGTAGGATGGAGAAAAGCACCACGGGGTGGTCAGCATGGGGAGGTCAGGAAACATGCAGTCGCAATGTAGGATAGGTTTCTGAAAAACATCGCGGGGTGGTTCGCATTGTATGGGTGTGTAACATTACATTCACTAGTAGGAGTGAGAAAAACATCACGGGGTGGTGTGAATCATAGGGTCTGAATTAGTATATGCAGTGAGTGGCAATGTAGGATGGAGAAAAGCACCACGGGGTGGTCAGCATGGGGAGGTCAGGAAACATGCAGTGGCAATGTAGGATAGGTTTCTGAAAAACATCGCGGGGTGGTTCGAATTGTATGGGTGTGTAACATTTCATTCACTAGTAGGAGTGAGAAAAACATCACGGGGTGGTGTGAATCATATAGTCTGAATTAGTATAGGCAGTTAGTGCCAACGTAGGATTGAGGAAAGCACCACGGGGTGGTCAGCCTGGCGAGGTCAGGAAACATGCAGTGGCAATGTAGGATAGGTTTCTGAAAAACATC
Source organism: Cavia porcellus (assembly GCF_034190915.1). Lineage (NCBI taxonomy): Eukaryota > Metazoa > Chordata > Mammalia > Rodentia > Caviidae > Cavia > Cavia porcellus. The sequence continues at coordinate 11,469,496 of NW_026947515.1, forward strand.
GCGGGGTGGTGCGCATTGTATGGGTGTGTAACATTACATTCACTAGTAGGAGTGAGAAAAACATCACGGGGTGTTGTGAATCATAGGGTCTGAATTAGGATAGGCAGTGAGTGGCATTGTAGGATGGAGAAAAGCACCACGGGTTGGTCAGCATGGAGAGGTCAGGAAACATGCAGTGGCAATGTAGGATAGGTTTCTGAAAAACATCGCGGGGTGGTGCGCATTGTATGGGTGTGTAACATTACATTCACTAGTAGGAGTGAGAAAAACATCATGGGGTGGTGTGAATCATAGGGTCTGAATTAGGATAGGCACTGAGTGGCAATGTAGGATGGAGAAAAGCAGCACGGGTTGGTCAGCATGGGGAGGTCAGGAAACATGCAGTGGCAATGTAGGATAGGTTTCTGAAAAACATCGCGGGGTGGTGTGCATTGTATGGGTGTGTAACATTACATTCACTAGTAGGAGTGAGAAAAACATCACGGGGTGGTGTGAATCATAGGGTCTGAATTAGGATTGGTAGTGAGTGGCAATGTAGGATGGAGAAAAGCACCACGGGGTGGTCAGCATGGGGAGGTCAGGAAACATGCAGTCGCAATGTAGGATAGGTTTCTGAAAAACATCGCGGGGTGGTGCGCATTGTATGGGTGTGTAACATTACATTCACTAGTAGGAGTGAGAAAAACATCACGGGGTGGTATGAATCATAGGGTCTGAATTAGGATAGGCAGTGAGTGGCAATGTAGGATGGAGAAAAGCACCACGGGGTGGTCAGCATGGGGAGGTCAGGAAACATGCAGTCGCAATGTAGGATAGGTTTCTGAAAAACATCGCGGGGTGGTGCACATTGTATGGGTGTGTAACATTACATTCACTAGTAGGAGTGAGAAAAACATCACGGGGTGGTGTGAATCATAGGGTCTGAATTAGTATATGCAGTGAGTGGCAATGTAGGATGGAGAAAAGCACCACGGGGTGGTCAGCATGGGGAGGTCAGGAAACATGCAGTGGCAATGTAGGATAGGTTTCTGAAAAACATCGCGGGGTGGTTCGAATTGTATGGGTGTGTAACATTTCATTCACTAGTAGGAGTGAGAAAAACATCACGGGGTGGTGTGAATCATATAGTCTGAATTAGTATAGGCAGTTAGTGGCAATGTAGGATTGAGGAAAGCACCACGGGGTGGTCAGCCTGGGGAGGTCAGGAAACATGCAGTGGCAATGTAGGATAGGTTTCTGAAAAACATCGCGGGGTGGTGCGCATTGTATGGGTGTGTAACATTACATTCACTAGTAGGAGTGAGAAAAACATCACGGGGTGTTGTGAATCATAGGGTCTGAATTAGGATAGGCAGTGAGTGGCATTGTAGGATGGAGAAAAGCACGACGGGTTGGTCAGCATGGGGAGGTCAGGAAACATGCAGTGGCAATGTAGGATAGGTTTCTGAAAAACATCGCGGGTTGGTGCGCATTGTATGGGTGTGTAACATTACATTCACTAGTAGGAGTGAGAAAAACATCACGGGGTGGTGTGAGTCATAGGGTCTGAATTAGGATAGGCACTGAGTGGCAATGTAGGATGGAGAAAAGCACCACGGGGTGGTCAGCATGGGGAGGTCAGGAAACATGCAGTGGCAATGTAGGATAGGTTTCTGAAAAACATCGCTGGGTGGTTCGCAGTGTATTGGTGTGTAACATTACATTCACTAGTAGGAGTGAGAAAAACATCACGGGGTGGTGTGAATCATATAGTCTGAATTAGTATAGGCAGTGAGGGGCAATGTAGGATTGAAGAAAGCACCACGTGTTGGTCAGCCTGGGGAGGTCAGGAAACATGCAGTGGCAATGTAGGATAGGTTTCTGAAAAACATCGCGGGGTGGTGCGCATTGTATGGGTGTGTAACATTACATTCACTAGTAGGAGTGAGAAAAACATCACGGGGTGTTGTGAATCATAGGGTCTGAATTAGGATAGGCAGTGAGTGGCAATGTAGGATGGAGAAAAGCACCACGGGGTGGTCAGCAGGGGGAGGTCAGGAAACGTGCAGTGGAATGAAGGATAGGTTTCTCAAAAGCATCGCGGAGTGGTGCGCATTGTATGGGTGTGTAACATTACATTCACTTGTAGGAGTGAGAAAAACATCACGGGGTGGTGTGAGTCATAGGTTCTGGATTAGGATAGGCTGTCCGTGGCAATGTAGGATAGAAAAAAGCACCACAGGTTCGTCAGCATGGGGAGGTCAGGAAACATGCAGTGGCAATGTAGGATAGGTTTCTGAAAAACATCGCGGGTTGGTGCGCATTGTATGGGTGTGTAACATTACATTCACTAGTAGGAGTGAGAAAAACATCACGGGGTGGTGTGAATCATAGGGTCTGAATTAGTATAGGCAGTGAGTGGCAATGAAGGATGGAGAAAAGCACCACAGGGTGGTCAGCATGTGGAGGTCAGGAAACATGCAGTGGCAATGTAGGATAGGTTTCTGAAAAACATCGCGGGGTGGTGCGCATTGTAAGGGTGTGTAACATTACATTCACTAGTAGGAGTGAGAAAAACATCACGGGGTGGGGTGAATCATAGGGTCTGAAAAAGGATAGGCACTGAGTGGCAATGTAGGTTGGAGAAAAGCACCACGGGGTGGTCAGCATGGGGAGGTCAGGAAACATGCAGTGGCAATGAAGGATAGGTTTCTGAAAAACATCGCGGGGAGGTTCGCATTGTATGTGTGTGTAACATAACAGTCACTAGTAGGAGTGAGAAAAACACGGGTTGGTGTGAATCATATAGTCTGTATTAGTATAGGCAGTGAGTGGCAATGTAGGATTGAGGAAAGCACCACGGGATGGTCAGCCTGGAGAGGTCAGGAAACATGCAGTGGCAATGTGGGATAGGTTTCTGAAAAACATCGCGGGGTGGTGCGCATTGTATGGGTGTGTAACATTACATTCACTAGTAGGAGTGAGAACAACATCACGGGGTGGTGTGAATCATAGGGTCTGAATTAGGATAGGCAGTGAGTGGCAATGTAGGATGGAGAAAAGCAAAACGGGGTGGTCAGCATGGTGAGGTCAGGAAACATGCAGTGGCAGTATAGGATAGGTTTCGGAAAAACATCGCGGGGTGGTGCGCATTGTATGGGTGTGTAACATTACATTCACTAGTAGGAGTGAGAAAAACATCACGGGGTGGTGTGAATCATAGGGTCTGAATTAGAATAGGCACTGAGTGGCAATGTAGGATGGAGAAAAGCACCACGTGTTGGTCAGCATGGGGAGGTCAGGAAACATGCAGTGACAATGTAGGATAGGTTTCTGAAAAACATCGCGGTGTGGTGCGCATTGTATGGGTGTGTAACATTACATTCACTAGTAGGAGTGAGAAAAACATCACGGGGTGGTGTGAATCATAGGGTCTGAATTAGTATAGGCAGTGAGTGGCAATGTAGGATGGAGAAAAGCACCACGGGGTGGTCAGTATGGGGAGGTCAGAAAACATGCCGTGGCAATGTAGGATAGGTTTTTGAAAACCATCGCGGGGTGGTGCACATTGTATGTTTGTGTAACATTACATTCACTAGTAGGAGTGAGAAAAACATCACGGGGTGGTGTGAATCATAGGGTCTGAATTAGGATAGGCAGTGAGTGGCAATGTAGGATGGAGAAAAGCACCACGGGGTGGTCAGCATGGGGAGGACAGGAAACATGCAGTCGCAATGTAGGATAGGTTTCTGAAAAACATCGTGGGGTGGTGCACATTGTATGTTTGTGTAACATTACATTCACTAGTAGGAGTGAGAAAAACATCACGGGGTGGTGTGAATCATAGGGTCTGAATTAGTATAGGCAGTGAGTGGCAATGTAGGATTGAGGAAAGCACCACGGGGTGGTCCGCGTGGAGAGGTCAGGAAACATGCAGTGGCAATGTAGGATAGGTTTCTGAAAAACATCGCGGGGTGGTGCGCCTTGTATGGGTGTGTAACATTACATTCACTAGTAGGAGTGAGAAGAACATCACGGGGTGGTGTGAATCATAGGGTCTGAATTAGGATAGGCAGTGAGTGGCAATGTAGGATGGAGAAAAGCACCACCGGGTGGTCAGCATGGGGAGTTCAGAAAACATGCAGTGGCAATGTAGGATAGGTTTCTGAAAAACATCGCTGGGTGGTGCGCATTGTATGGGTGTGTAACATTACATTCACTATTAGGAGTGAGAAAAACATCACGGGGTGGTGTGAATCATAGGGTCTGAATTAGGATAGGCAGTGAGTGGCAATGTAGGATGGAGAAAAGCACCACGGGGTGGTCAGCATGGGGAGGTCAGGAAACATGCAGTGGCAATGTAGGATAGGTTTTTGAAAAACATCGCGGGGTGGTGCGCATTGTATGGGTGTGTAACTTTACATTCACTAGTAGGAGTGAGAAAAACATCACGGGGTTGTGTGTATCATAGGGTCTGAATTAGTATAGGCAGTGAGTGGCAATGAAGGATGGAGAAAAGCACCACAGGGTGGTCAGCATGGGGAGGTCAGGAAACATACAGTGGCAATGTAGGATAGGTTTCTGAAAAACATCGCGGGGTGGTGCGCATTGTATGGGTGTGTAACATTACATTCACTAGTAGGAGTGAGAAAAACATCACGGGGTGGTGTGAATCATAGGGTCTGAATTAGGCTAGGCAGTGAGTGGCAATGTAGGATGGAGAAAAGCACCACCGGTTGGTCAGCATGGGGAGGTCAGAAAACATGCAGTGGCAATGTAGGATAGGTTTCTGAAAAACATCGCGGGGTGGTGCGCATTGTATGGGTGTGTAACATTACATTCACTATTAGGAGTGAGAAAAACATCACGGGGTGGTGTGAATCATAGGGTCTGAATTAGGATAGGCAGTGAGTGGCAATGTAGGATGGAGAAAAGCACCACGGGGTGGTCAGCATGGGGAGGTCAGGAAACATGCAGTGGCAATGTAGGATAGGTTTTTGAAAAACATCGCGGGGTGGTGCGCATTGTATGGGTGTGTAACTTTACATTCACTAGTAGGAGTGAGAAAAACATCACGGGGTTGTGTGTATCATAGGGTCTGAATTAGTATAGGCAGTGAGTGGCAATGAAGGATGGAGAAAAGCACCACAGGGTGGTCAGCATGGGGAGGTCAGGAAACATACAGTGACAATGTAGGATAGGTTTCTGAAAAACATCGCGGGGTGGTGCGCATTGTATGGTGTGTAACATTACATTCACTAGTAGGAGTGAGAAAAACATCACGGGGTGGTGTGAATCATAGGGTCTGAAATAGGATAGGCAGTGAGTGGCAATGTAGGATGGAGAAAAGCACCACGGGGTGGTCAGCATGGGGAGGTCAGGAAACATGCAGTGGCAATGAAGGATAGCTTTTCTGAAAAACATCGCGGGGTTGTTCGCATTGTATGTGTGTGTAACATAACATTCACTAGTAGGAGTGAGAAAAACACGGGGTGGTGTGAATCATATAGTCTGAATTAGTATAGGCAGTGAGTGGCAATGTAGGATTGATGAAAGCACCACGGGATGGTCAGCCTGGAGAGGTCAGGAAACATGCAGTGGCTATGTGTGATAGGTTTCTGAAAAACATCGCGGGGTGGTGCGCATTGTATGGGTGTGTAACATTACATTCACTAGTAGGAGTGAGAACAACATCACGGGGTGGTGTGAATCATAGGGTCTGAAATAGGATAGGCAGTGAGTGGCAATGTAGGATGGAGAAAAGCACCACGGGGTGGTCAGTATGGGGAGGTCAGAAAACATGCCGTGGCAATGTAGGATAGGTTTTTGAAAAACATCGCGGGGTGGTGCACATTGTATGTTTGTTTAACATTACATTCACTAGTAGGAGTGAGAAAAACATCACGGGGTGGTGTGAATCATAGGGTCTGAATTAGGATAGGCAGTGAGTGGCAATGTAGGATGGAGAAAAGCACCATGGGGTGGTCAGCATGGGGAGGTCAGGAAACATGCAGTCGCAATGTAGGATAGGTTTCTGAAAAACATCGTGGGGTGGTGCACATTGTATGTTTGTGTAACATTACATTCACTAGTAGGAGTGAGAAAAACATCACGGGGTGGTGTGAATCGTAGGGTCTGAATTAGTATAGGCAGTGAGTGGCAATGTAGGATTGAGGAAAGCACCACGGGGTGGTCCGCGTGGAGAGGTCAGGAAACATGCAGTGGCAATGTAGGATAGGTTTCTGAAAAACATCGCGGGGTGGTGCGCATTGTATGGGTGTGTAACATTACATTCCCTATTAGGAGTGAGAAAAACATCACGGGGTGGTGTGAATCATAGGGTCTGAATTACGATAGGCAGTGAGTGGCAATGTAGGATGGAGAAAAGCACCACGGGGTGGTCAGCATGGGGAGGTCAGGAAACATGCAGTGGCAATGTAGGATAGGTTTTTGTAAAACATCGCGGGGTGGTGCGCATTGTATGGGTGTGTAACTTTACATTCACTAGTAGGAGTGAGAAAAACATCACGGGGTGGTGTGTATCATAGGGTCTGAATTAGTATAGGCAGTGAGTGGCAATGAAGGATGGAGAAAAGCACCACAGGGTGGTCAGCATGGGGAGGTCAGGAAACATACAGTGGCAATGTAGGATAGGTTTCTGAAAAACATCGCGGGGTGGTGCGCATTGTATGGGTGTGTAACATTACATTCACTAGTAGGAGTGAGAAAAACATCACGGGGTGGTGTGAATCATAGGGTCTGAAATAGGATAGGCAGTGAGTGGCAATGTAGGATGGAGAAAAGCACCACGGGGTGGTCAGCATGGGGAGGTCAGGAAACATGCAGTGGCAATGAAGGATAGGTTTCTGAAAAACATCGCGGGGTTGTTCGCATTGTATGTGTGTGTAACATAACATTCACTAGTAAGAGTGAGAAAAACACGGGGTGGTGTGAATCATATAGTCTGAATTAGTATAGGCAGTGAGTGGCAATATAGGATTGAGGAAAGCACCACGGGATGGTCAGCCTGGAGAGGTCAGGAAACATGCAGTGGCAATGTGGGATAGGTTTCTGAAAAACATCGCAGGGTGGTGCGCATTGTATGGGTGTGTGTTACATTACTTTCACTACTGGGAGTGAGAACAACATCACGGGGTGGTGTGAATCATAGGGTCTGAATTAGGATAGGCAGTGAGTGGCAATGTAGGATGGAGAAAAGCACCACGGGGTGGTTAGCATGGTGAGGTCAGGAAACATGCAGTGGCAATATAGGATAGGTTTCGGAAAAACATCGCGGGGTGGTGCGCATTGTATGGGTGTGTAACATTACATTCACTAGTAGGAGTGAGAAAAACATCACGGGGTGGTGTGAATCATAGGGTCTGAATTAGGATAGGCACTGAGTGGCAATGTAGGATGGAGAAAAGCACCACGGGTTGGTCAGCATGGGAAGGTCAGGAAACATGCAGTGGCAATGTAGGATACGTTTCTGAAAAACATCGCGGGGTGGTGCGCATTGTATGGGTGTGTAACATTACATTCACTAGTAGGAGTGAGAAAAACATCACGGGGTGGTGTGAATCATAGGGTCTGAATTAGGATAGGCAGTGAGTGGCAATGTAGGATGGAGAAAAGCACCACGGGGTGGTCAGCATGATGAGGTCAGGAAACATGCAGTGGCAATGTAGGATAGGTTTCTGAAAAGCATCGCGGGGTGGTGAGCATTGTATGGGTGTGTAACATTACATTCACTAGTAGGAGTGAGAAAAACATCACAGGGTGGTGTGAGTCATAGGGTCTGAATTAGGATAGGCAGTGAGTGGCAATGTAGATTAGAGAAAAGCATCACGGGGTGGTCAGCATGGGGAGGTCAGGAAACATGCAGTGGCAATGTAGGATTGGTTTCTGAAAAACATCGTGGGGTGGTGCGCATTGTATGGGTGTGTAACATTACATTCACTAGTAGGAGTGAGAAAAACATCACGGGGTGCTGTGAATCATAGGGTCTAAGTTAGTATAGGCAGTGAGTGCCAATGTAGGATGGAGAAAAGCACCACGGGGTGGTCAGCATGGGGAGGTCAGAAAACATGCAGTGGCAATGTAGGATAGGTTTCTGACAAACATCGCGGGGTGGTGCACATTGTATGTTTGTGTAACATTACATTCACTAGTAGGAGTGAGAAAAACATCACGGGGTCGTGTGAATCATAGGGCCTGAATTAGGAAAGGCAGTGAGTGGCAATGTAGGATGGAAAAAAGCACCACGGGGTGATCCACATGGGGAGGTCAGGAAACATGCAGTGGCAATGTAGGATAGGTTTCTGAAAAACATCGCGGTGTGGTGCGCATTGTATGGGTTTGTAACATTACATTCACTAGTAGGAGTGAGAAAAACATCACGGGGTGGTGTAAATCATAGGGTCTGAATTAGGAGAGGCAGTGAGTGGCAATGTAGGATGGAGAAAAGCACCACGGGGTGGTCAGCATGGGGAGGTCAGGAAACATGCAGTGGCAATATAGGATAGTTTTCTGAAAAACATCGCGGGGTGGTGCGCATTGTATGGGTGTGTAACATTACATTCACTAGTAGGAGTGAGAAAAACATAGCGGGGTGGTGTGAATCATAGGGTCTGAATTAGGATAGGCAGTGAGTGGCAATGTAGGATGGAGAAAAGCACCATGGGGTGGTCAGCATGGGGAGTTCAGGAAACATGCAGTGGCAATGTAGGATAGGTTTCTGAAAAACATCACGGGGTGGCGCGCATTGTATGGGTGTTTAACATTACATTCACTAGTAGGAGTGAGAAAAACATCACGGGGTGGTGTAAATCATAGGGTCTGAATTAGGATAGGCAGTGAGTGGCAATGTAGGATGGAGAAAATCTCCACGGGATGGTCAGCATGGGGAGGTCAGGAAACATGCAGTGGCAATGTAAGATAGGATTCTGAAAAACATCGCGGGGGGGTGCGCATTGTATGGGTGTGTAAAATTACATTCACTAGTAGGACTGAGAAAAACATCAAGGGGTGGTGTGAATCATAGGTTCTGAATTAGGATAGGCATTGATTGGCAATGTATTATGGAGATAAGCACCACGGGGTGGTCAGCATGGGGAGGTCAGGAAACGTGCAATAGAATGAAGGATATGTTTCTCAAAAGCATCGCGGAGTGGTGCGCATTGTATGGGTGTGTAACATTACATTCTCTTGTAGGAGTGAAAAAAACATCACGGGGTGGTGTGAGTCATAAGGTCTGAATTAGGATAGGCACTGAGTGGCAATGTAGGATAGAGAAAAGCACCACAGGTTCGTCAGCATGGGGAGGTCAGGAAACATGCAGTGGCAATGTAGGATAGATTTCTGAAAAACATCGCGGGGAGGTGCGCATTGTATGGGTGTGTAGCAATACATTCACTAGTAGGAGTGAGAAAAACATCACGGGGTGGTGTGAATCATGGTGTCTGAATTAGTATAGGCAGTGAGTGGCAATGTAAAATGGAGAACAGCACCACGGGTTGGTCAGCATGGGGAGGTCAGAAAACATGGAGTGGCAATGTAGGATAGGTTTCTGAAAAACATCGCGGGGTGGTGCGCATTGTATGGGTTTGTAACATTACATTCACTAGTAGGAGTGAGAAAAACATCACGGGGTGGTGTGAATCATAGGGTCTGAATTAGGATAGGCAGTGAGTGGCAATGTAGGATGGAGAAAAGCACCACGGGGTGGTCAGCATGATGAGGTCAGGAAACATGCAGTGGCAATGTAGGATAGGTTTCTGAAAAGCATCGCGGGGTGGTGCGCATGGTATGGGTGTGTAACATTACATTCACTAGTAGGAGTGAGAAAAACATCACGGGGTGGTGTGAGTCATAGGGTCTGAATTAGGATAGGCAGTGAGTGGCAATGTAGATTAGAGAAAAGCACCACAGGGTGGTCAGCATGGGGAGGTCAGGAAACATGCAGTGGCAATGTAGGATTGGTTTCTGAAAAACATCGTGGGGTGGTGCGCATTGTATGGGTGTGTAACATTACATTCACTAGTAGGAGGGAGAAAAACATCACGGGGTGGTGTGAATCATGGGGTCTGTATTAGGATAGGCAGTGAGTGGCAATGTAGGATGGAGAAGAGCACCACGGGGTGGTCAGCATGGGGAGGTCAGGAAACATGCAGTCGCAATGTAGGATAGGTTTCTGAAAAACATCGCGGAGTGGTGCGCATTGTATGGGTGTGTAACATTACATTCACTAGTAGGAGTGAGAAAAACATCACGGGGTGGTGTGAATCATAGGGTCTGAATTAGGATAGGCACTGAGTGGCAATGTAGGATGGAGAAAAGCACCACGGGGTGGTCAGCATGGGGAGGTCAGAAAACATGCAGTGGCAATGTAGGATAGGTTTCTGAAAAACATCGCGGGGTGGTGCACATTGTATGTTTGTGTAACATTACATACACTAGTAGGAGTGAGAAAAACATCACGGGATGGTGTGAATCATAGGGTCTGAATTAGGAGAGGCAGTGAGTGGCAATGTAGGATGGAGAAAAGCACCACGGGGTGGTCAGCATGGGGAGGTCAGGAAACATGCAGTGGCAATGTAGGATAGGTTTCTGAAAAACATCGCGGGGTGTTGCGCATTGTATGGGTGTGTAACATTACATTCACTAGTAGGAGTGAGAAAAACATCACGGGGTGGTGTGAATCGTAGGGTCTGAATTAGGATAGGCAGTGAGTGGCAATGTAGGATTCAGGAAAGCACCACGGGGTGGTCAGCTTGGAGAGGTCAGGAAACATGCAGGGGCAATGTAGGATAGGTTTCTGAGAAACATCGCGGGGTGGTGCACATTGTATGGGTGTGTAACATTACATTCACTAGTAGGAGTGAGAAAAACATCACGGGGTGGTGTGAATCATAGGTTCTGAATTAGGATAAGCGGTGAGTGGCAATGTAGGATGGAGAAAAGCACCACGGGGTGGTCAGCATGGGGAGGTCAGGAGACATGCAGTGGCAATGTAGGATAGGTTTCTGAAAATCATCGCGGGCTGGTGCGCATTGTATGGGTGTGTAACATTACATTCACTAGTAGGAGTGAGAAAAACATCACGGGGTGTTGTGAATCATAGGGTCTGAATTAGGATAGGCAGTGAGTGGCAATGTAGGATGGAGAAAAGCACCACAGGGTGGTCAGCATGGGGAGGTCAGGAAACGTGCAGTGGAATGAAGGATAGGTTTCTCAAAAGCATCGCGGAGTGGTGCGCATTGTATGGGTGTGTAACATTACATTCACTTGTAGGAGTGAGAAAAACATCACGGGGTGGTGTGAGTCATAGGGTCTGGATTAGGATAGGCAGTGAGTGGCAATGTAGGATACAGAAAAGCACCACAGGTTCGTCAGCATCGGGAGGTCAGGAAACATGCAGTGGCAATGTAGGATAGGTTTCTGAAAAACATCGCGGGTTGGTGCGCATTGTATGGGTGTGTAACATTACATTCACTAGTAGGAGTGAGAAAAACATCAAGGGGTGGTGTGAATCATGGTGTCTGAATTAGTATAGGCAGTGAGTGGCAAGGTAGGATGGAGAAAAGCACCACGGGGTGGTCAGCATGGGGAGGTCAGGAAACATGCAGTGGCAATGTAGGATAGGTTTCTGAAAAACATCGCGGGGTGGTGAGCATTGTATGGGTGTGTAACATTACATTCACTAGTAGGAGTGAGAAAAACATCACGGGGTGTTGTGAATCATAGGTTCTGAATTAGGATAGGCATTGATTGGCAATGTAGGATGCAGATAAGCACCACGGGGTGGTCAGCATGGGGAGGTCAGGAAACGTGCAATAGAATGAAGGATATGTTTCTCAAAAGCATCGCGGAGTGGTGCGCATTGTATGGGTGTGTAACATTACATTCACTTGTAGGAGTGAGAAAAACATCACGGGGTGGTGTGAGTCATAGGGTCTGAATTAGGATAGGCACTGAGTGGCAATGTAGGATAGAGAAAAGCACCACAGGTTCGTCAGCATGGGGAGGTCAGGAAACATGCAGTGGCAATGTAGGATAGATTTCTGAAAAACATCGCGGGGAGGTGCGCATTGTATGTGTGTGTAACAATACATTCACTAGTAGGAGTGAGAAAAACATCACGGGGTGGTGTGAATCATGGTGTCTGAATTAGTATAGGCAGTGAGTGGCAATGTAAGATGGAGAACAGCACCACGGGTTGGTCAGCATGGGGAGGTCAGAAAACATGCAGTGGCAATGTAGAATAGGTTTCTGAAAAACATCGCGGGGTGGTGCGCATTGTATGGGTGTGTAACATTACATTCACTAGTAGGAGTGAGAAAAACATCACGGGGTGGTGTGAATCATAGGGTCTGAATTAGGATAGGCAGTGAGTGGCAATGTAGGATGGAGAAAAGCACCACTGGGTGGTCAGCATGATGAGGTCAGGAAACATGCAGTGGCAATGTAGGATAGGTTTCTGAAAAGCATCGCGGGGTGGTGCGCATTGTATGGGTGTGTAACATTACATTCACTAGTAGGAGTGAGAAAAACATCACGGGGTGCTGTGAGTCATAGGGTCTGAATTAGGATAGGCAGTGAGTGGCAATGTAGATTAGAGAAAAGCACCACAGGGTGGTCAGCATGGGGAGGTCAGGAAACATGCAGTGGCAATGTAGGATTGGTTTCTGAAAAACATCGTGGAATGGTGCGCATTGTATGTGTCTGTAACATTACATTCACAAGTAGGAGTGAGAAAAACATCACGGGGTGGTGTGAATCATAGGGTCTGAATTAGGATAGGCAGTGAGTGGCAATGTAGGATGGAGAAAAGCACCACGGGGTGGTCAGCATGGGGAGGTCAGGAATCATGCAGTCGCAATGTAGGATAGGTTTCTGAAAAACATCGCTGAGTGGTGCGCATTGTATGGGTGTGTAACATTAAATTCACTAGTAGGATTGAGAAAAACATCACGGGGTGGTGTGAATCATAGGGTCTGAATTAGGATAGGCAGTGAGTGGCAATCTAGGATGGAGAAAAGCAACACGGGGTGGTCAGCATGGGGAGGTCAGAAAACATGCAGTGGCAATGTAGGATAGGTTTCTGAAAAACATCGCGGGGTGGTGCACATTGTATGTTTGTGTAACATTACATACACTAGTAGGAGTGAGAAAAACATCACGGGGTGGTGTGAATCATAGGGTCTGAATTAGGAGAGGCAGTGAGTGGCAATGTAGGATGGAGAAAAGCACCACGGGGTGGTCAGCATGGGGAGGTCAGGAAACATGCAGTGGCAATGTAGGATAGGTTTCTGAAAAACATCGCGGGGTATTGCGCATTGTATGGGTGTGTAACATTACATTCACTAGTAGGAGTGAGAAAAACATCACAGGGTGGTGTGAATCGTAGGGTCTGAATTAGGATAGGCAGTGAGTGGCAATGTAGGATTGAGGAAAGCACCACGGGGTGGTCAGCTTGGAGAGGTCAGGAAACATGCAGGGGCAATGTAGGATAGGTTTCTGAGAAACATCGCGGGGTGGTGCACATTGTATGGGTGTGTAACATTACATTCACTAGTAGGAGTGAGAAAAACATCACGGGGTGGTGTGAATCATAGGTTCTGAATTAGGATAGGCAGTGAGTGGCAATGTAGGATGGAGAAAAGCACCACGGGGTGGTCAGCATGGGGAGGTCAGGAAACATGCAGTGGCAATGTAGGATAGGTTTCTGAAAAACATCGCGGGGTGGTGCGCATTGTATGGGTGTGTAACATTACATTCACTAGTAGGAGTGAGAAAAACATCACGGGGTGGTGTGAATCATAGGGTGTTAAACAGGATAGGCACTGAGTGGCAATGTAGGATGGAGAAAAGCACCATGTGGTGGTCAGCATGGGTAGGTCAGGAAACATGCAGTGGCAATGTAGGATAGGTTTCTGAAAAACATCGCGGGGTGGTTCGCATTGTATGGTTGTGTAACATTACATTCACTAGTAGGAGTGAGAAAAACATCACGGGGTGGTGTGAGTCATATAGTCTGAATTAGTATAGGCAGTGAGTGGCAATGTAGGATTGAGGAAAGAACCACGGGGTGGTCAGCCTGGGGAGGTCAGGAAACATGCATTGGCAATGTAGGATAGGTTTCTGAAAAACATCGCGGGGTGGTGCGCATTGTATGGGTGTGTAACATTACATTCACTAGTAGGAGTGAGAAAAACATCACGGGGTGTTGTGAATCATAGGGTCTGAATTAGGATAGGCAGTGAGTGGCAATGTAGGATGGAGAAAAGCACCACGGGGTGGTCAGCATGGGGAGGTCAGGAAACGTGCAGTGGAATGAAGGATAGTTTTCTCAAAAGCATCGCGGTGTGGTGCGCATTGTATGGGTGTGTAACATTACATTCACTTGTAGGAGTGAGAAAAACATCACGGGGTGGTGTGAGTCATAGGGTCTGGATTAGGATAGGCAATGAGTGGCAATGTAGGATAGAGAAAAGCACCACAGGTTCGTCAGCATCGGGAGGTCAGGAAACATGCAGTGGCAATGTAGGATAGGTTTCTGAAAAACATCGCGGGTTGGTGCGCATTGTATGGGTGTGTAACATTACATTCACTAGTAGGAGTGAGAAAAACATCAAGGGGTGGTGTGAATCATGGTGTCTGAATTAGTATAGGCAGTGAGTGGCAAGGTAGGATGGAGAAAAACACCAAGGGGTCGTCAGCATGGGGAGGTCAGGAAACATGCAGTGGCAATGTAGGATAGGTTTCTAAAAAACATCGCGGGGTGGTGCGCATTGTATCGGTGTGTAACATTACATTCACTAGTAGGAGTGAGAAAAACATCACGGGGTGTTGTGAATCATAGGTTCTGAATTAGGATAGGCATTGATTGGCAATGTAGGATGGAGATAAGCACCACGGGGTGGTCAGCATGGGGAGGTCAGGAAACGTGCAATAGAATGAAGGATATGTTTCTCAAAAGCATCGCGGAGTGGTGCGCATTGTATGGGTGTGTAACATTACATTCACTTGTAGGAGTGAGAAAAACATCACGGGGTGGTGTGAGTCATAGGGTCTGAATTAGGATAGGCAGTGAGTGGCAATGTAAGATGGAGAACAGCACCACGGGTTGGTCAGCATGGGGAGGTCAGAAAACATGCAGTGGCAATGTAGAATAGGTTTCTGAAAAACATCGCGGGGTGGTGCGCATTGTATGGGTGTGTAACATTACATTCACTAGTAGGAGTGAGAAAAACATCACGGGGTGGTGTGAATCATAGGGTCTGAATTAGGAGAGGCAGTGAGTGGCAATGTATGATGGAGAAAAGCATCACGGGGTGGTCAGCATGATGAGGTCAGGAAACATGCAGTGGCAATGTAGGATAGGTTTCTGAAAAGCATCGCGGGGTGGTGCGCATTGTATGGGTGTGTAACATTACATTCACTAGTAGGAGTGAGAAAAACATCACGGGGTGCTGTGAGTCATAGGGTCTGAATTAGGATTGGCAGTGAGTGGCAATGTAGATTAGAGAAAAGCACCACAGGGTGGTCAGCATGGGGAGGTCAGGAAACATGCAGTGGCAATGTAGGATTGGTTTCTGAAAAACATCGTGGAGTGGTGCGCATTGTATGGGTGTGTAACATTACATTCACTAGTAGGAGTGAGAAAAACATCACGGGGTGGTGTGAATCATAGGGTCTGAATTAGGATAGGCAGTGAGTGGCAATGTAGGATGGAGAAAAGCACCACGGGGTGGTCAGCATGGGGAGGGTCAGGAAACATGCAGTCGCAATGTAGGATAGGTTTCTGAAAAACATCGCTGAGTGGTGCGCATTGTATGGGTGTGTAACATTAAATTCACTAGTAGGAGTGAGAAAAACATCACGGGGTGGTGTGAATCATAGGGTCTGAATTAGGATAGGCAGTGAGTGGCAATGTAGGATGGAGAAAAGCACCACGGGGTGGTCAGCATGGGGAGGTCAGAAAACATGCAGTGGCAATGTAGGATAGGTTTCTGAAAAACATCGCGGGGTGGTGCACATTGTATGTTTGTGTAACATTACATACACTAGTAGGAGTGAGAAAAACATCACGGGATGGTGTGAATCATAGGGTCTGAATTAGGAGAGGCAGTGAGTGGCAATGTAGGATGGAGAAAAGCACCACGGGGTGGTCAGCTTGGAGAGGTCAGGAAACATGCAGGGGCAATGTAGGATAGGTTTCTGAAAAACATCGCGGGGTGTTGCGCATTGTATGGGTGTGTAACATTACATTCACTAGTAGGAGTGAGAAAAACATCACGGGGTGGTGTGAATCGTAGGGTCTGAATTAGGATAGGCAGTGAGTGGCAATGTAGGATTCAGGAAAGCACCACGGGGTGGTCAGCTTGGAGAGGTCAGGAAACATGCAGGGGCAATGTAGGATAGGTTTCTGAGAAACATCGCGGGGTGGTGCACATTGTATGGGTGTGTAACATTACATTCACTAGTAGGAGTGAGAAAAACATCACGGGATGGTGTGAATCATAGGTTCTGAATTAGGATAAGCGGTGAGTGGCAATGTAGGATGGAGAAAAGCACCACGGGGTGGTCAGCATGGGGAGGTCAGGAGACATGCAGTGGCAATGTAGGATAGGTTTCTGAAAATCATCGCGGGCTGGTGCGCATTGTATGGGTGTGTAACATTACATTCACTAGTAGGAGTGACAAAAACATCACGGGGTGGTGTGAATGATAGGGTCTGAATTAGGATAGGCATTGAGTGGCAATGTAGGATGGAGAAAAGCACCACGGGGTGGTCAGCATGGGGAGGTCAGGAAACATGCAGTGGCAATGTAGGATATGTTTCTGAAAAACATCGCGGGGTGGTGCGCATTGTATGGGTGTGTAACTTTACATTCACTACTAGGAGTGAGCAAAACATCACGGCGTGGTGTGTATCATAGGGTCTGTATTAGTATAGGCAGTGAGTGGCAATGTAGGATGGAGAAAAGCACCACGGGGGGGTCAGCTTGGGGAGGTCAGGAAACATGCAGTGGCAATGTAGGATAGGTTTCTGAAAAACATCGCGGTGTGGTGCGCATTGTATGGGTGTGTAACATTACATTCACTAGTAGGAGTGAGAAAAACATCACGGGGTGGTGTGAATCATAGGGTCTGAAACAGGATCGGCACTTAGTGGCAATGTAGGATGGAGAAAAGCACCACGGGGTGGTCAGCATGGGGAGGTCAGGAAATATGCAGTGGCAATGTAGGATACGTTTCTGAAAAACATCGCGGGGTGGTTCGCATTGTGTGGGTGTGTAACATTACATTCACTAGTAGGAGTGAGAAAAACATCACGGGGTGGTGTGAATCATATAGTCTGAATTAGTATAGGCAGTGAGTGGCAATGTAGGATTGAGGAAAGCACCACGGGGTGGTCAGCCTGGGGAGGTCAGGAAACATGCAGTGGCAATGTAGGATAGGTTTCTGAAAAACATCGCGGGGTGGTGCGCATTGTATGAGTGTGTAACATTACATTCACTAGTAGGAGTGAGAAAAACATCACGGGGTGTTGTGAATCATAGGGTCTGAATTAGGATAGGCAGTGAGTGGCAATGTAGGATGGAGAAAAGCACCACGGGGTGGTCAGCATGGGGAGGTCAGGAAACATGCAGTGGCAATGGAGGATAGGTTTCTGAAAAACATCGCGGGGTGGTGCGCATTGTATGGGTGTGTAACATTACATTCACTAGTAGGAGTGAGAAAAACATCACGGGGTGGTGTGAATCATAGGTTCTGAATTAGGATAGGCAGTGAGTGGCAATGTAGGATGGAGAAAAGCACCACGGGGTGGTCAGCATGGGGAGGTCAGGAAACATGCAGTGGCAATGTAGGATAGGTTTCTGAAAAACATCGCGGGGTGGTGCGCATTGTATGGGTGTGTAACATTACATTCACTAGTAGGAGTGAGAAAAACATCACGGGGTGGTGTGAATCATAGGGTGTTAAACAGGATAGGCACTGAGTGGCAATGTAGGATGGAGAAAAGCACCATGTGGTGGTCAGCATGGGTAGGTCAGGAAACATGCAGTGGCAATGTAGGATAGGTTTCTGAAAAACATCGCGGGGTGGTTCGCATTGTATGGTTGTGTAACATTACATTCACTAGTAGGAGTGAGAAAAACATCACGGGGTGGTGTGAATCATATAGTCTGAATTAGTATAGGCAGTGAGTGGCAATATAGGATTGAGGAAAGAACCACGGGGTGGTCAGCCTGGGGAGGTCAGGAAACATGCATTGGCAATGTAGGATAGGTTTCTGAAAAACATCGCGGGGTGGTGCGCATTGTATGGGTGTGTAACATTACATTCACTAGTAGGAGTGAGAAAAACATCACGGGGTGTTGTGAATCATAGGGTCTGAATTAGGATAGGCAGTGAGTGGCAATGTAGGATGGAGAAAAGCACCACGGGGTGGTCAGCATGGGGAGGTCAGGAAACGTGCAGTGGAATGAAGGATAGTTTTCTCAAAAGCATCGCGGTGTGGTGCGCATTGTATGGGTGTGTAACATTACATTCACTTGTAGGAGTGAGAAAAACATCACGGGGTGGTGTGAGTCATAGGGTCTGGATTAGGATAGGCAATGAGTGGCAATGTAGGATAGAGAAAACCACCACAGGTTCGTCAGCATCGGGAGGTCAGGAAACATGCAGTGGCAATGTAGGATAGGTTTCTGAAAAACATCGCGGGTTGGTGCGCATTGTATGGGTGTGTAACATTACATTCACTAGTAGGAGTGAGAAAAACATCAAGGGGTGGTGTGAATCATGGTGTCTGAATTAGTATAGGCAGTGAGTGGCAAGGTAGGATGGAGAAAAACACCAAGGGGTCGTCAGCATGGGGAGGTCAGGAAACATGCAGTGGCAATGTAGGATAGGTTTCTGAAAAACATCGCGGGGTGGTGCGCATTGTATCGGTGTGTAACATTACATTCACTAGTAGGAGTGAGAAAAACATCACGGGGTGTCGTGAATCATAGGTTCTGAATTAGGATAGGCATTGATTGGCAATGTAGGATGGAGATAAGCACCACGGGGTGGTCAGCATGGGGAGGTCAGGAAACGTGCAATAGAATGAAGGATATGTTTCTCAAAAGCATCGCGGAGTGGTGCGCATTGTATGGGTGTGTAACATTACATTCACTTGTAGGAGTGAGAAAAACATCACGGGGTGGTGTGAGTCATAGGGTCTGAATTAGGATAGGCAGTGAGTGGCAATGTAAGATGGAGAACAGCACCACGGGTTGGTCAGCATGGGGAGGTCAGAAAACATGCAGTGGCAATGTAGAATAGGTTTCTGAAAAACATCGCGGGGTGGTGCGAATTGTATGGGTGTGTAACATTACATTCACTAGTAGGAGTGAGAAAAACATCACGGGGTGGTGTGAATCATAGGGTCTGAATTAGGAGAGGCAGTGAGTGGCAATGTATGATGGAGAAAAGCATCACGGGGTGGTCAGCATGATGAGGTCAGGAAACATGCAGTGGCAATGTAGGATAGGTTTCTGAAAAGCATCGCGGGGTGGTGCGCATTGTATGGGTGTGTAACATTACATTCACTAGTAGGAGTGAGAAAAACATCACGGGGTGCTGTGAGTCATAGGGTCTGAATTAGGATTGGCAGTGAGTGGCAATGTAGATTAGAGAAAAGCACCACAGGGTGGTCAGCATGGGGAGGTCAGGAAACATGCAGTGGCAATGTAGGATTGGTTTCTGAAAAACATCGTGGAGTGGTGCGCATTGTATGGGTGTGTAACATTACATTCACTAGTAGGAGTGAGAAAAACATCACGGGGTGGTGTGAATCATAGGGTCTGAATTAGGATAGGAAGTGAGTGGCAATGTAGGATGGAGAAAAGCACCACGGGGTGGTCAGCATGGTGAGGTCAGGAAACATGCAGTCGCAATGTAGGATAGGTTTCTGAAAAACATCGCTGAGTGGTGCGCATTGTATGGGTGTGTAACATTAAATTCACTAGTAGGAGTGAGAAAAACATCACGGGGTGGTGTGAATCATAGGGTCTGAATTAGGATAGGCAGTGAGTGGCAATGTAGGATGGAGAAAAGCACCACGGGGTGGTCAGCATGGGGAGGTCAGAAAACATGCAGTGGCAATGTAGGATAGGTTTCTGAAAAACATCGCGGGGTGGTGCACATTGTATGTTTGTGTAACATTACATACACTAGTAGGAGTGAGAAAAACATCACGGGATGGTGTGAATCATAGGGTCTGAATTAGGAGAGGCAGTGAGTGGCAATGTAGGATGGAGAAAAGCACCACGGGGTGGTCAGCATGGGGAGGTCAGGAAACATGCAGTGGCAATGTAGGATATGTTTCTGAAAAACATCGCGGGGTGGTGCGCATTGTATGGGTGTGTAACTTTACATTCACTACTAGGAGTGAGCAAAACATCACGGCGTGGTGTGTATCATAGGGTCTGTATTAGTATAGGCAGTGAGTGGCAATGTAGGATGGAGAAAAGCACCACGGGGGGGTCAGCTTGGGGAGGTCAGGAAACATGCAGTGGCAATGTAGGATAGGTTTCTGAAAAACATCGCGGTGTGGTGCGCATTGTATGGGTGTGTAACATTACATTCACTAGTAGGAGTGAGAAAAACATCACGGGGTGGTGTGAATCATAGGGTCTGAAACAGGATCGGCACTTAGTGGCAATGTAGGATGGAGAAAAGCACCACGGGGTGGTCAGCATGGGGAGGTCAGGAAATATGCAGTGGCAATGTAGGATACGTTTCTGAAAAACATCGCAGGGTGGTTCGCATTGTGTGGGTGTGTAACATTACATTCACTAGTAGGAGTGAGAAAAACATCACGGGGTGGTGTGAATCATATAGTCTGAATTAGTATAGGCAGTGAGTGGCAATGTAGGATTGAGGAAAGCACCACGGGGTGGTCAGCCTGGGGAGGTCAGGAAACATGCAGTGGCAATGTAGGATAGGTTTCTGAAAAACATCGCGGGGTGGTGCGCATTGTATGAGTGTGTAACATTACATTCACTAGTAGGAGTGAGAAAAACATCACGGGGTGTTGTGAATCATAGGGTCTGAATTAGGATAGGCAGTGAGTGGCAATGTAGGATGGAGAAAAGCACCACGGGGTGGTCAGCATGGGGAGGTCAGGAAACATGCAGTGGCAATGGAGGATAGGTTTCTGAAAAACATCGCGGGGTGGTGCGCATTGTATGGGTGTGTAACATTACATTCACTAGTAGGAGTGAGAAAAACATCACGGGGTGGTGTGAATCATAGGTTCTGAATTAGGATAGGCAGTGAGTGGCAATGTAGGATGGAGAAAAGCACCACGGGGTGGTCAGCATGGGGAGGTCAGGAAACATGCAGTGGCAATGTAGGATAGGTTTCTGAAAAACATCGCGGGGTGGTGCGCATTGTATGGGTGTGTAACATTACATTCACTAGTAGGAGTGAGAAAAACATCACGGGGTGGTGTGAATCATAGGGTGTTAAACAGGATAGGCACTGAGTGGCAATGTAGGATGGAGAAAAGCACCATGTGGTGGTCAGCATGGGTAGGTCAGGAAACATGCAGTGGCAATGTAGGATAGGTTTCTGAAAAACATCGCGGGGTGGTTCGCATTGTATGGTTGTGTAACATTACATTCACTAGTAGGAGTGAGAAAAACATCACGGGGTGGTGTGAATCATATAGTCTGAATTAGTATAGGCAGTGAGTGGCAATATAGGATTGAGGAAAGAACCACGGGGTGGTCAGCCTGGGGAGGTCAGGAAACATGCATTGGCAATGTAGGATAGGTTTCTGAAAAACATCGCGGGGTGGTGCGCATTGTATGGGTGTGTAACATTACATTCACTAGTAGGAGTGAGAAAAACATCACGGGGTGTTGTGAATCATAGGGTCTGAATTAGGATAGGCAGTGAGTGGCAATGTAGGATGGAGAAAAGCACCACGGGGTGGTCAGCATGGGGAGGTCAGGAAACGTGCAGTGGAATGAAGGATAGTTTTCTCAAAAGCATCGCGGTGTGGTGCGCATTGTATGGGTGTGTAACATTACATTCACTTGTAGGAGTGAGAAAAACATCACGGGGTGGTGTGAGTCATAGGGTCTGGATTAGGATAGGCAATGAGTGGCAATGTAGGATAGAGAAAAGCACCACAGGTTCGTCAGCATCGGGAGGTCAGGAAAAATGCAGTGGCAATGTAGGATAGGTTTCTGAAAAACATCGCGGGTTGGTGCGCATTGTATGGGTGTGTAACATTACATTCACTAGTAGGAGTGAGAAAAACATCAAGGGGTGGTGTGAATCATGGTGTCTGAATTAGTATAGGCAGTGAGTGGCAAGGTAGGATGGAGAAAAACACCAAGGGGTCGTCAGCATGGGGAGGTCAGGAAACATGCAGTGGCAATGTAGGATAGGTTTCTGAAAAACATCGCGGGGTGGTGCGCATTGTATCGGTGTGTAACATTACATTCACTAGTAGGAGTGAGAAAAACATCACGGGGTGTCGTGAATCATAGGTTCTGAATTAGGATAGGCATTGATTGGCAATGTAGGATGGAGATAAGCACCACGGGGTGGTCAGCATGGGGAGGTCAGGAAACGTGCAATAGAATGAAGGATATGTTTCTCAAAAGCATCGCGGA
Organism: Cavia porcellus; assembly: GCF_034190915.1. NCBI lineage: Eukaryota > Metazoa > Chordata > Mammalia > Rodentia > Caviidae > Cavia > Cavia porcellus. The sequence continues at coordinate 11,492,157 of NW_026947515.1, forward strand.
GTGGTGCGCATTGTATGGGTGTGTAACATTACATTCACTTGTAGGAGTGAGAAAAACATCACGGGGTGGTGTGAGTCATAGGGTCTGAATTAGGATAGGCAGTGAGTGGCAATGTAAGATGGAGAACAGCACCACGGGTTGGTCAGCATGGGGAGGTCAGAAAACATGCAGTGGCAATGTAGAATAGGTTTCTGAAAAACATCGCGGGGTGGTGCGAATTGTATGGGTGTGTAACATTACATTCACTAGTAGGAGTGAGAAAAACATCACGGGGTGGTGTGAATCATAGGGTCTGAATTAGGAGAGGCAGTGAGTGGCAATGTATGATGGAGAAAAGCATCACGGGGTGGTCAGCATGATGAGGTCAGGAAACATGCAGTGGCAATGTAGGATAGGTTTCTGAAAAGCATCGCGGGGTGGTGCGCATTGTATGGGTGTGTAACATTACATTCACTAGTAGGAGTGAGAAAAACATCACGGGGTGCTGTGAGTCATAGGGTCTGAATTAGGATTGGCAGTGAGTGGCAATGTAGATTAGAGAAAAGCACCACAGGGTGGTCAGCATGGGGAGGTCAGGAAACATGCAGTGGCAATGTAGGATTGGTTTCTGAAAAACATCGTGGAGTGGTGCGCATTGTATGGGTGTGTAACATTACATTCACTAGTAGGAGTGAGAAAAACATCACGGGGTGGTGTGAATCATAGGGTCTGAATTAGGATAGGCAGTGAGTGGCAATGTAGGATGGAGAAAAGCACCACGGGGTGGTCAGCATGGTGAGGTCAGGAAACATGCAGTCGCAATGTAGGATAGGTTTCTGAAAAACATCGCTGAGTGGTGCGCATTGTATGGGTGTGTAACATTAAATTCACTAGTAGGAGTGAGAAAAACATCACGGGGTGGTGTGAATCATAGGGTCTGAATTAGGATAGGCAGTGAGTGGCAATGTAGGATGGAGAAAAGCACCACGGGGTGGTCAGCATGGGGAGGTCAGAAAACATGCAGTGGCAATGTAGGATAGGTTTCTGAAAAACATCGCGGGGTGGTGCACATTGTATGTTTGTGTAACATTACATACACTAGTAGGAGTGAGAAAAACATCACGGGATGGTGTGAATCATAGGGTCTGAATTAGGAGAGGCAGTGAGTGGCAATGTAGGATGGAGAAAAGCACCACGGGGTGGTCAGCATGGGGAGGTCAGGAAACATGCAGTGGCAATGTAGGATAGGTTTCTGAAAAACATCGCGGGGTGTTGCGCATTGTATGGGTGTGTAACATTACATTCACTAGTAGGAGTGAGAAAAACATCACGGGGTGGTGTGAATCGTAGGGTCTGAATTAGGATAGGCAGTGAGTGGCAATGTAGGATTGAGGAAAGCACCACGGGGTGGTCAGCTTGGAGAGGTCAGGAAACATGCAGGGGCAATGTAGGATAGGTTTCTGAGAAACATCGCGGGGTGGTGCACATTGTATGGGTGTGTAACATTACATTCACTAGTAGGAGTGAGAAAAACATCACGGGGTGGTGTGAATCATAGGTTCTGAATTAGGATAAGCGGTGAGTGGCAATGTAGGATGGAGAAAAGCACCACGGGGTGGTCAGCATGGGGAGGTCAGGAGACATGCAGTGGCAATGTAGGATAGGTTTCTGAAAAACATCGCGGGCTGGTGCGCATTGTATGGGTGTGTAACATTACATTCACTAGTAGGAGTGACAAAAACATCACGGGGTGGTGTGAATGATAGGGTCTGAATTAGGATAGGCATTGAGTGGCAATGTAGGATGGAGAAAAGCACCACGGGGGGGTCAGCTTGAGGAGGTCAGGAAACATGCAGTGGCAATGTAGGATAGGTTTCTGAAAAACATCGCAGTGTGGTGCGCATTGTATGGGTGTGTAACATTACATTCACTAGTAGGAGTGAGAAAAACATCACGGGGTGGTGTGAATCATAGGGTCTGAAACAGGATAGGCACTTAGTGGCAATGTAGGATGGAGAAAAGCACCACGGGGTGGTCAGCATGGGGAGGTCAGGAAATATGCAGTGGCAATGTAGGATAGGTTTCTGAAAAACATCGCGGGGTGGTTCGCATTGTGTGGGTGTGTAACATTACATTCACTAGTAGGAGTGAGAAAAACATCACGGGGTGGTGTGAATCATATAGTCTGAATTAGTATAGGCAGTGAGTGGCAATGTAGGATTGAGGAAAGCACCACGGGGTGGTCAGCCTGGGGAGGTCAGGAAACATGCAGTGGCAATGTAGGATAGGTTTCTGAAAAACATCGCGGGGTGGTGCGCATTGTATGAGTGTGTAACATTACATTCACTAGTAGGAGTGAGAAAAACATCACGGGGTGTTGTGAATCATAGGGTCTGAATTAGGATAGGCAGTGAGTGGCAATGTAGGATGGAGAAAAGCACCACGGGGTGGTCAGCATGGGGAGGTCAGGAAACATGCAGTGGCAATGTAGGATAGGTTTCTGAAAAACATCGCGGGGTGGTGCGCATTGTATGGGTGTGTAACATTACATTCACTAGTAGGAGTGAGAAAAACATCAAGGGGTGGTGTGAATCATAGGGTCTGAAACAGGATAGGCACTGAGTGGCAATGTAGGATGGAGAAAAGCACCACGGGGTGGTCAGCATGGGGAGGTCAGGAAACATGCAGTGGCAATGTAGGATAGGTTTCTGAAAAACATCGCGGGGTGGTTCGAATTGTATGGGTGTGTAACATTACATTCACTAGTAGGAGTGAGAAAAACATCACGGGGTGGTGTGAATCATATAGTCTGAATTAGTATAGGCAGTGAGTGGCAATGTAGGATTGAGGAAAGCACCACGGGGTGGTCAGCCTGGCGAGGTCAGGAAACATGCAGTGGCAATGTAGGATAGGTTTCTGAAAAACATCGCGAGGTGGTGCGCATTGTATGGGTGTGGAACATTACATTCACTAGTAGGAGTGAGAAAAACATCAAGGGGTGTTGTGAATCATAGGGTCAGAATTAGGATAGGCAATGAGTGGCAATGTAGGATGGAGAAAAGCACCACGGGTTGGTCAGCATGGGGAGGTCAGGAAACATGCAGTGGCAATGTAGGATAGGTTTCTGAAAAACATCGCGGGGTGGTGCGCATTGTATGGGTGTGTAACATTACATTCACTAGTAGGAGTGAGAAAAACATCACGGGGTGGTGTGAATCATAAGGTATGAATTAGGATAGGCACTGAGTGGCAATGTAGGAATGAGAAAAGCACCATGGGTTGGTCAGCATGGGGAAGTCAGGAAACATGCAGTGGCAATGTAGGATAGGTTTGTGAAAAAATCGCGGTGTGGTGTGCATTGTATGGGTGTGTAACATTACATTCACTAGTAGGAGTGAGAAAAACATCACGGGGTGGTGTGAATCATAGGGTCTGAATTAGGATAGGCAGAGAGTGGCAATGTAGGATGGAGAAAAGCACCACGGGGTGCTCAGCATGGGGAGGTCAGGAAACATGCAGTGGCAATGTAGGATAGGTTTCTGAAAAGCATCGCGGGGTGGTGCGCATTGTATGGGTGTGTAACATTACATTCACTAGTAGGAGTGAGAAAAACATCACGGGGTGGTGTGAGTCATAGGGTCTGAATTAAATAGGCAGTGAGTGGCAATGTAGATTAGAGAAAAGCACCACGGGGTGGTCAGCATGGGGAGGTCAGGAAACATGCAGTCGCAATGTAGGATTGGTTTCTGAAAAACATCGTGGGGTGGTGCGTATTGTATGGGTGTGTAACATTACATTCACTAGTAGGAGTGAGAAAAACATCACGGGGTGGTGTGAATCATAGGGTCTGAATTAGTATAGGCAGTGAGTGGCAATGTAGGATGGAGAAAAGCACCACGGGGTGGTCAGCATGGGGAGGTCAGAAAACATGCAGTGGCAATGTAGGATAGTTTTTTGAAAAACATCGCGGGGTGGTGCACATTGTATGTTTGTGTAACATTACATTCACTAGTAGGAGTGAGAAAAACATCACGGGGTGGTGTGAATCATAGGGTCTGAATTAGGATAGGCAGTGAGGGGCAATGTAGGATGGAGAAAAGCACCACGGGGTGGTCAGCATGGGGAGGTCAGAAAACATGCAGTCGCAATGTAGGATAGGTTTCTGAAAAACATCACGGGGTGGTGCGCATTGTATGGGTGTGTAACATTACATTCACTAGTAGGAGTGAGAAAAACATCATGGGGTGGTGTGAATCATAGGGTCTGAATTAGTATATGCAGTGAGTGGCAATGTAGGATGGAGGAAAGCACCACGGGGTGGTCAGCATGGGGAGGTCAGAAAACATGCAGTGGCAATGTAGGATAGGTTTCTGAAAAACATCGCGGGGTGGTGCACATTGTATGTTTGTGTAACATTACATTCACTAGTAGGAGTGAGAAAAGCATCACGGGGTGGTGTGAATCATAGGGTCTGAATTAGGAGAGGCAGTGAGTGGCAATGTAGGATGGAGAAAAGCACCACGGGGTGGTCAGCATGGGGAGGTCAGGAAACATGCAGTGGCAATGTAGGATAGGTTTCTGAAAAACATCGCGGGGTGTTGCGCATTGTATGGGTGTGTAACATTACATTCACTAGTAGGAGTGAGAAAAACATCACGGGGTGGTGTGAATCGTAGGGTCTGAATTAGGATAGGCAGTGAGTGGCAATGTAGGATTGAGGAAAGCACCACGGGGTGGTCAGCTTGGAGAGGTCAGGAAACATGCAGGGGCAATGTAGGATAGGTTTCTGAGAAACATCGCGGGGTGGTGCACATTGTATGGGTGTGTAACATTACATTCACTAGTAGGAGTGAGAAAAACATCACGGGGTGGTGTGAATCATAGGTTCTGAATTAGGATAGGCAGTGAGTGGCAATGTAGGATGGAGAAAAGCACCACGGGGTGGTCAGCATGGGGAGGTCAGGAAACATGCAGTGGCAATGTAGGATAGGTTTCTGAAAAACATCGCGGGGTGGTGCGCATTGTATGGGTGTGTAACATTACATTCACTAGTAGGAGTGAGAAAAACATCACGGGGTGGTGTGAATCATAGGGTGTAAAACAGGATAGGCACTGAGTGGCAATGTAGGATGGAGAAAAGCACCATGTGGTGGTCAGCATGGGTAGGTCAGGAAACATGCAGTGGCAATGTAGGATAGGTTTCTGAAAAACATCGCGGGGTGGTTCGCATTGTATGGTTGTGTAACATTACATTCACTAGTAGGAGTGAGAAAAACATCACGGGGTGGTGTGAATCATATAGTCTGAATTAGTATAGGCAGTGAGTGGCAATGTAGGATTGAGGAAAGAACCACGGGGTGGTCAGCCTGGGGAGGTCAGGAAACATGCATTGGCAATGTAGGATAGGTTTCTGAAAAACATCGCGGGGTGGTGCGCATTGTATGGGTGTGTAACATTACATTCACTAGTAGGAGTGAGAAAAACATCACGGGGTGTTGTGAATCATAGGGTCTGAATTAGGATAGGCAGTGAGTGGCAATGTAGGATGGAGAAAAGCACCACGGGGTGGTCAGCATGGGGAGGTCAGGAAACGTGCAGTGGAATGAAGGATAGGTTTCTCAAAAGCATCGCGGTGTGGTGCGCATTGTATGGGTGTGTAACATTACATTCACTTGTAGGAGTGAGAAAAACATCACGGGGTGGTGTGAGTCATAGGGTCTGGATTAGGATAGGCAGTGAGTGGCAATGTAGGATAGAGAAAAGCACCACAGGTTCGTCAGCATCGGGAGGTCAGGAAACATGCAGTGGCAATGTAGGATAGGTTTCTGAAAAACATCGCGGGTTGGTGCGCATTGTATGGGTGTGTAACATTACATTCACTAGTAGGAGTGAGAAAAACATCAAGGGGTGGTGTGAATCATGGTGTCTGAATTAGTATAGGCAGTGAGTGGCAAGGTAGGATGGAGAAAAACACCAAGGGGTCGTCAGCATGGGGAGGTCAGGAAACATGCAGTGGCAATGTAGGATAGGTTTCTGAAAAACATCGCGGGGTGGTGCGCATTGTATGGGTGTGTAACATTACATTCACTAGTAGGAGTGAGAAAAACATCACAGGGTGTTGTGAATCATAGGTTCTGAATTAGGATAGGCATTGATTGGCAATGTAGGATGGAGATAAGCACCACGGGGTGGTCAGCATGGGGAGGTCAGGAAACGTGCAATAGAATGAAGGATATGTTTCTCAAAAGCATCGCGGAGTGGTGCGCATTGTATGGGTGTGTAACATTACATTCACTTGTAGGAGTGAGAAAAACATCACGGGGTGTTGTGAGTCATAGGGTCTGAATTAGGATAGGCAGTGAGTGGCAATGTAAGATGGAGAACAGCACCACGGGTTGGTCAGCATGGGGAGGTCAGAAAACATGCAGTGGCAATGTAGAATAGGTTTCTGAAAAACATCGCGGGGTGGTGCGCATTGTATGGGTGTGTAACATTACATTCACTAGTAGGAGTGAGAAAAACATCACGGGGTGCTGTGAGTCATAGGGTCTGAATTAGGATTGGCAGTGAGTGGCAATGTAGATTAGAGAAAAGCACCACAGGGTGGTCAGCATGGGGAGGTCAGGAAACATGCAGTGGCAATGTAGGATTGGTTTCTGAAAAACATCGTGGAGTGGTGCGCATTGTATGTGTGTGTAACATTACATTCACTAGTAGGAGTGAGAAAAACATCACGGGGTGGTGTGAATCATAGGGTCTGAATTAGGATAGGCAGTGAGTGGCAATGTAGGATGGAGAAAAGCACCACGGGGGGGTCAGCATGGGGAGGTCAGGAAACATGCAGTCGCAATGTAGGATAGGTTTCTGAAAAACATCGCTGAGTGGTGCACATTGTATGGGTGTGTAACATTAAATTCACTAGTAGGAGTGAGAAAAACATCACGGGGTGGTGTGAATCATAGGGTCTGAATTAGGATAGGCAGTGAGTGGCAATGTAGGATGGAGAAAAGCACCACGGGGTGGTCAGCATGGGGAGGTCAGAAAACATGCAGTGGCAATGTAGGATAGGTTTCTGAAAAACATCGCGGGGTGGTGCACATTGTATGTTTGTGTAACATTACATACACTAGTAGGAGTGAGAAAAACATCACGGGGTTGTGTGAATCATAGGGTCTGAATTAGGAGAGGCAGTGAGTGGCAATGTAGGATGGAGAAAAGCACCACGGGGTGGTCAGCATGGGGAGGTCAGGAAACATGCAGTGGCAATGTAGGATATTTTTCTGAAAAACATCGCGGGGTGTTGCGCATTGTATGGGTGTGTAACATTACATTCACTAGTAGCAGTGAGAAAAACATCACGGGGTGGTGTGAATCGTAGGGTCTGAATTAGGATAGGCAGTGAGTGGCAATGTAGGATTGAGGAAAGCACCACGGGGTGGTCAGCTTGGAGAGGTCAGGAAACATGCAGGGGCAATGTAGGATAGGTTTCTGAGAAACATCGCGGGGTGGTGCACATTGTATGGGTGTGTAACATTACATTCACTAGTAGGAGTGAGAAAAACATCACGGGGTGGTGTGAATCATAGGTTCTGAATTAGGATAGGCGGTGAGGGGCAATGTAGGATGGAGAAAAGCACCACGGGGTGGTCAGCATGGGGAGGTCAGGAGACATGCAGTGGCAATGTAGGATAGGTTTCTGAAAAACATCGCGGGCTGGTGCGCATTGTATGGGTGTGTAACATTACATTAACTAGTAGGAGTGACAAAAACATCAAGGGGTGGTGTGAATGATAGGGTCTGAATTAGGATAGCCATTGAGTGGCAATGTAGGATGGAGAAAAGCACCACGGGGTGGTCAGCATGGGGAGGTCAGGAAACATGCAGTGGCAATGTAGGATATGTTTCTGAAAAACATCGCGGGGTGGTGCGCATTGTATGGGTGTGTAACTTTACATTCACTGCTAGGAGTGAGCAAAACATCACGGCGTGGTGTGTATCATAGGGTCTGTATTAGTATAGGCAGTGAGTGGCAATGTAGGATGGAGAAAAGCACCACGGGGGCGTCAGCTTGGGGAGGTCAGAAAACATGCAGTGGCAATGTAGGATAGGTTTCTGAAAAACATCGCGGGCTGGTGCGCATTGTATGGGTGTGTAACATTACATTCACTAGTAGGAGTGAGAAAAACATCACGGGGTGGTGTGAATCATAGGGTCTGAAACAGGATAGGCACTTAGTGGCAATGTAGGATGGAGAAAAGCACCACGGGGTGGTCAGCATGGGGAGGTCAGGAAATATGCAGTGGCAATGTAGGATAGGTTTCTGAAAAACATCGCGGGGTGGTTCGCATTGTGTGGGTGTGTAACATTACATTCACTAGTAGGAGTGAGAAAAACTTCACGGTGTGGTGTGAATCATAGGGTCTGAATTAGGATAGGCAGAGAGTGGCAATGTAGGATGGAGAAAAGCACCACGGGGTGCTCAGCATGGGGAGGTCAGGAAACATGCAGTGGCAATGTAGGATAGGTTTCTGAAAAGCATCGCGGAGTGGTGCGCATTGTATGGGTGTGTAACATTACATTCACTAGTAGGAGTGAGAAAAACATCACGGGGTGGTGTGAGTCATAGGGTCTGAATTAAATAGGCAGTGAGTGGCAATGTAGATTAGAGAAAAGCACCACGGGGTGGTCAGCATGGGGAGGTCAGGAGACATGCAGTCGCAATGTAGGATTGGTTTCTGAAAAACATCGTGGGGTGGTGCGTATTGTATGGGTGTGTAACATTACATTCACTAGTAGGAGTGAGAAAAACATCACGGGGTGGTGTGAATCATAGGGTCTGAATTAGTATAGGCAGTGAGTGGCAATGTAGGATGGAGAAAAGCACCACGGGGTGGTCAGCATGGGGAGGTCAGAAAACATGCAGTGGCAATGTAGGATAGGTTTTTGAAAAACATCGCGGGGTGGTGCACATTGTATGTTTGTGTAACATTACATTCACTAGTAGGAGTGAGAAAAACATCACGGGTTGGTGTGAATCATAGGGTCTGAATTAGGATAGGCAGTGAGGGGCAATGTAGGATGGAGAAAAGCACCACGGGGTGGTCAGCATGGGGAGGTCAGAAAACATGCAGTCGCAATGTAGGATAGGTTTCTGAAAAACATCACGGGGTGGTGCGCATTGTATGGGTGTGTAACATTACATTCACTAGTAGGAGTGAGAAAAACATCATGGGGTGGTGTGAATCATAGGGTCTGAATTAGTATATGCAGTGAGTGGCAATGTAGGATGGAGGAAAGCACCACGGGGTGGTCAGCATGGGGAGGTCAGAAAACATGCAGTGGCAATGTAGGATAGGTTTCTGAAAAACATCGCGGGGTGGTGCACATTGTATGTTTGTGTAACATTACATTCACTAGTAGGAGTGAGAAAAACATCACGGGGTGGTGTGAATCATAGGGCCTGAATTAGGAGAGGCAGTGAGTGGCAATGTAGGATGGAGAAAAGCACCACGGGGTGGTCAGCATGGGGAGGTCAGGAAACATGCAGTGGCAATGTAGGATAGGTTTCTGAAAAACATCGCGGGGTGGTGCGCATTGTATGGGTGTGTAACATTACATTCACTAGTAGGAGTGAGAAAAACATCACGGGGTGGTGTGAATCGTAGGATCTGAATTAGGATAGGTAGGGAGTGGCAATGTAGGATTGAGGAAAGCACCACGCGGTGGTCAGCTTGGAGAGGTCAGGAAACATGCAGTGGCAATGTAGGATAGGTTTCTGAAAAACATCGCGGGGTGGTGCCCATTGTATGGGTGTGTAACATTACATTCACTAGTAGGAGTGAGAAAAACATCACGGGGTGGTGTGAATCATAGGTTCTGAATTAGGATAGGCAGTGAGTGGCAATGTAGGATGGAGAAAAGCACCACGGGGTGGTCAGCATGGAGAGGTCAGGAGACATGCAGTGGCAATGTAGGATAGGTTTCTGAAAAACATCGCGGGGTGGTGCGCATTGTATGGGTGTGTAACATTACATTCACTGGTAGGAGTGAGAAAAACATCACGGGGTGGTGTGAATCATAGGGTCTGAATTAGGATAGGCAGTGAGTGGCAATGTAGGATGGAGAAAAGCTCCACGGGGTGGTCAGCATGGGGAGGTCAGGAAACATGCAGTGGCAATGTAGGATAGGTTTCTGAAAAACATCGCGGGGTGGTGCGCATTGTATGGGTGTGTAACATTACATTCACTAGTAGGAGTGAGAAAAACATCACGGCGTGGTGTGTATCATAGGGTCTGAATTAGTATAGGCAGTGAGTGGCAATGTAGGATGGAGAAAAGCACCACGGGGTGGTCAGCATGGGGAGGTCAGGAAACATGCAGTGGCAATGTAGGATAGGTTTCTGAAAAACATCGTGGGGTGGTGCGCATTGTATGGGTGTGTAACATTACATTCACTAGTAGGAGTGAGAAAAACATCACGGGGTGGTGTAAATCATATAGTCAGAATTAGTATAGGCAGTGAGTGGCAATTTAGGATTGAGGAAAGAACCACGGGGTGGTCAGCCTGGGGAGGTCAGGAAACATGCATTGGCAATGTAGGATAGGTTTCTGAAAAACATCGCGGGGTGGTGCGCCTTGTATGGGTGTGTAACATTACATTCACTAGTAGGAGTGAGAAAAACATCACGGGGTGTTGTGAATCGTAGGGTCTGAATTAGGATAGGCAGTGAGTGGCAATGTAGGATGGAGAAAAGCACCACGGGGTGGTCAGCATGGGGAGGTCAGGAAACGTGCAGTGGAATGAAGGATAGGTTTCTCAAAAGCATCGCGGAATGGTGCGCATTGTATGGGTGTGTAACATTACATTCACTTGTAGGAGTGAGAAAAACATCACGGGGTGGTGTGAGTCATAGGGTCTGGATTAGGATAGGCAGTGAGTTGCAATGTAGGATAGAGAAAAGCACCACAGGTTCGTCAGCATCGGGAGGTCAGGAAACATGCAGTGGCAATGTAGGATAGGTTTCTGAAAAACATCGCGGTTTGGTGCGCATTGTATGGGTGTGTAACATTACATTCACTAGTAGGAGTGAGAAAAACATCAAGGGGTGGTGTGAATCATGGTGTCAGAATTAGTATAGGCAGTGAGTGGCAAGGTAGGATGGAGAAAAGCACCACGGGGTGGTCAGCATGGGGAGGTCAGGAAACATGCAGTGGCAATGTAGGATAGGTTTCTGAAAAACATCGCGGGGTGGTGCGCATTGTATGGGTGTGTAACATTACATTCACTAGTAGGAGTGAGAAACACATCACGGGGTGTTGTGAATCATAGGGTCTGAATTAGGATAGGCAGTGAGTGGCAATGTAGGATGGAGAAAAGCACCACGGGGTGGTCAGCCTGGCGAGGTCAGGAAACATGCAGTGGCAATGTAGGATAGGTTTCTGAAAAACATCGCGGGGTGGTGCGCATTGTATGGGTGTGTAACATTACATTCACTAGTAGGAGTGAGAAAAACATCACGGGGTGTTGTGATTCATAGGGTCTGAATTAGGATAGCCAGTGAGTGGCAATGTAGGATGGAGAAAAGCACCACGGGTTGGTTAGCATGGGGAGGTCAGGAAACATGCAGTGGCAATATAGGATAGTTTTCTGAAAAACATCGCGGGGTGGTGCGCATTGTATGGGTGTGTAACATTACATTCACTAGTAGGAGTTAGAAAAACATCACGGGGTGGTGTGAATCATAGGGTCTGAATTACGATAGGCACTGAGTGGCAATGTAGAATGGAGAAAAGCACCACGGGTTGGTCAGCATGGGGAGGTCAGGAAACATGCAGTTGCAATGTAGGATAGGTTTCTGAAAAACATCGCGGGGTGGTTCGAATTGTATGGGTGTGTAACATTACATTCACTAGTAGGAGTGAGAAAAACATCACGGGGTGGTGTGAATCATATAGTCTGAATTAGTATAGGCAGTGAGTGGCAATGTAGGATTGAGGAAAGCACCACGGGGTGGTCAGCATGGGGAGGTCAGGAAACATGCAGTGGCAATGTAGGATAGGTTTCTGAAAAACATCGCGGGGTGGTGCGCATTGTATGGGTGTGTAACATTACATTCACTAGTAGGAGTGAGAAAAACATCACGGGGTGGTGTGAATCATAGGGTCTGAATTAGGATAGGCAGAGAGTGGATTGTAGGATGGAGAAAAGCACCACGGGGTGGTCAGCATGGGGAGGTCAGGAAACATGCAGTGGCAATGTAGGATAGGTTTCTGAAAAGCATCGCGGGGTGGTGCGCATTGTATGGGTGTGTAACATTACATTCACTAGTAGGAGTGAGAAAAACATCACGGGGTGGTGTGAGTCATAGGGTCTGAATTAAATAGGCAGTGAGTGGCAATGTAGATTAGAGAAAAGCACCACGGGGTGGTCAGCATGGGGAGGTCAGGAAACATGCAGTCGCAATGTAGGATTTGTTTCTGAAAAACATCGTGGGGTGGTGCGCATTGTATGGGTGTGTAACATTACATTCACTAGTAGGAGTGAGAAAAACATCACGGGGTGGTGTGAATCATAGGGTCTGAATTAGTATAGGCAGTGAGTGGCAATGTAGGATGGAGAAAAGCACCACGGGGTGGTCAGCATGGGGAGGTCAGAAAACATGCAGTGGCAATGTAGGATAGGTTTTTGAAAAACATCGCGGGGTGGTGCACATTGTATGTTTGTGTAACATTACATTCACTAGTAGGAGTGAGAAAAACATCACGGGGTGGTGTGAATCATAGGGTCTGAATTAGGATAGGCAGTGAGGGGCAATGTAGGATGGAGAAAAGCACCACGGGGTGGTCAGCATGGGGAGGTCAGAAAACATGCAGTCGCAATGTAGGATAGGTTTCTGAAAAACATCGCGGGGTGGTGCGCATTGTATGGGTGTGTAACATTACATTCACTAGTAGGAGTGAGAAAAACATCATGGGCTGGTGTGAATCATAGGGTCTGAATTAGTATATGCAGTGAGTGGCAATGTAGGATGGAGAAAAGCACCACGGGGTGGTCAGCATGGGGAGGTCAGAAAACATGCAGTGGCAATGTAGGATAGGTTTCTGAAAAACATCGCGGGGTGGTGCACATTGTATGTTTGTGTAACATTACATTCACTAGTAGGAGTGAGAAAAACATCACGGGGTGGTGTGAATCATAGGGTCTGAATTAGGAGAGGCCGTGAGTGGCAATGTAGGATGGAGAAAAGCACCAAGGGGTGGTCAGCATGGGGAGGTCAGGAAACATGCAGTGGCAATGTAGGATAGGTTTCTGAAAAACATCGCGGGGTGGTGCGCATTGTATGGGTGTGTAACAATACATTCACTAGTAGGAGTGAGAAAAACATCACGGCGTGGTGTGTATCATAGGGTCTGAATTAGTATAGGCAGTGAGTGGCAATGTAGGAAGGAGAAAAGCACCACGGGGTGGTCAGCATGGGGAGGTCAGGAAACATGCAGTGGCAATGTAGGATAGGTTTCTGAAAAACATCGCGGGGTGGTGCGCATTGTATGGGTGTGTAACATTACATTCACTAGTAGGAGTGAGAAAAACATCACGGGGTGGTGTGAATCATAGGGTCTGAAACAGGATAGGCACTGAGTGGCAATGTAGGATGGAAAAAAGCACCATGGGGTGGTCAGCATGGGGAGGTCAGGAAACATGCAGTGGCAATGTAGGATAGGTTTCTGAAAAACATCGCCGGGTGGTTCGCATTGTATGCTTGTGTAACATTACATTCACTAGTAGGAGTGAGAAAAACATCACGGGGTGGTGTGAATCATATAGTCTGAATTAGTATAGGCAGTGAGTGGCAATGTAGGATTGAGGAAAGAACCACGGGGTGGTCAGCCTGGGGACGTCAGGAAACATGCATTGGCAATGTAGGATTGGTTTCTGAAAAACATCGCGGGGTGGTGCGCATTGTATGGGTGTGTAACATTACATTCACTAGTAGGAGTGAAAAAAACATCACGGGGTGTTGTGAATCATAGGGTCTGAATTAGGATAGGCAGTGAGTGGCAATGTAGGATGGAGAAAAGCACCACGGGGTGGTCAGCATGGGGAGGTCAGGAAACGTGCAGTGGAATGAAGGATAGGTTTCTCAAAAGCATCGCGGAGTGGTGCGCATTGTATGGGTGTGTAACATTACATTCACTTGTAGGAGTTAGAAAAACATCACGGGGTGGTGTGAGTCATAGGGTCTGGATTAGGATAGGCAGTGAGTGGCAATGTAGGATAGAGAAAAGCACCACATTTTCGTCAGCATCGGGAGGTCAGGAAACATGCAGTGGCAATGTAGGATAGGTTTCTGAAAAACATCGCGGGTTGGTGCGCATTGTATGGGTGTGTAACATTACATTCACTAGTAGGAGTGAGAAAAACATAAAAGGGTGGTGTGAATCATGGTGTCTGAATTAGTATAGGCAGTGAGTGGCAATGTAGGATGGAGAAAAGCACCACGGGGTGGTCAGCATGGGGAGGTCAGGAAACATGCAGTTGCAATGTAGGATAGGTTTCTGAAAAACATTGCGGGGTGGTGCGCATTGTATGGGTGTGTAACATTACATTCACTAGTAGGAGTGAGAAAAACATCACGGGGTGTTGTGAATCATAGGGTCTGAATTACGATAGGCACTGAGTGGCAATGTAGGATGGAGAAAAGCACCACGGGTTGGTCAGCATGGGGAGGTCAGGAAACATGCAGTGGCTATGTAGGATAGGTTTCTGAAAAACATCGCGGGGTGGTGTGCATTGTATGGGTGTGTAACATTACATTCACTAGTAGGAGTGAGAAAAACATCACGGGGTGGTGTGAATCATATAGTCTGAGTTAGGATAGGCAGTGAGTGGCAATGTAGGATGGAGAAAAGCACCACGGGGTGGTCAGCATGGGGAGGTCAGAAAACATGCAGTGGCAATGTAGGATAGGTTTCTGAAAAGCATCGCGGGGTGGTGCGCATTGTATGGGTGTGTAACATTACATTCACTAGTAGGAGTGAGAAAAACATCACGGGGTGGTGTGAGTCATAGGGTCTGAATTAGGATAGGCAGTGAGTGGCAATGTAGATTAGAGAAAAGCACCACGGGGTGGTCAGCATGGGGAGGTCAGGAAACATGCAGTAGCAATGTAGGATTGGTTTCTGAAAAATATCGTGGGGTGGTGCGCATTGTATGGGTGTGTAACATTGCATTCACTAGTAGGAGTGAGAAAAACATCACGGGGTGGTGTGAATCATAGGGTCTGAATTAGTATATGCAGTGAGTGGCAATGTAGGATGGAGAAAAGCATCACGGGGTGGTCAGCATGGGGAAGTCAGAAAACATGCAGTGGCAATGTAGGATAGGTTTCTGAAAAACATCGCGGGGTTGTTCGAATAGTATGGGTGTGTAACATTACATTCACTAGTAGGAGTGAGAAAAACATCACGGGGTGGTGTGAATCATATAGTCTGAATTAGTATAGGCAGTGAGAGGCAATGTAGGATTGAGGAAAGCACCACGGCGTGGTCAGCCTGGCGAGGTCAGGAAACATGCAGTGGCAATGTAGAATAGGTTTCTGAAAAACATCGCGGGGTGGTGCGCATTGTATGGGTGTGTAACATTACATTCACTAGTAGGAGTGAGAAAAACATCACGGGGTGTTGTGAATCATAGGGTCTGAATTAGGATAGGCAGTGAGTGACAATGTAGGATGGAGAAAAGCACCACGGGTTGGTCAGCATGGGGAGGTCAGGAAACATGTAGTGGCAATGTAGGATAGGTTTCTGAAAAACATCGCGGGGTGGTGCGCATTGTATGGGTGTGTAACATTACATTCACTAGTAGGAGTGAGAAAAACATCACGGGGTGGTGTGAATCATAGGGTCTGAATTAGGATAGGCACTGAGTGGCAATGTAGGATGGAGAAAAGCACCACGGGTTGGTCAGCATGGGGAGGTCAGGAAACATGCAGTGGCAATGTAGGATAGGTTTCTGAAAAACATCGCGGGGTGGTGTGCATTGTATGGGTGTGTAATATTACATTCACTAGTAGGAGTGAGAAAAACATCACGGGGTGGTGTGAATCATAGGGTCTGAATTAGGATAGGCAGTGAGTGGCAATGTAGGATGGAGAAAAGCACCACGGGGTGGTCAGCATGGGGAGGTCAGGAAACATGCAGTGGCAATGTAGGATAGGTTTCTGAAAAGCATCGCGGGCTGGTGCGCATTGTATGGGTGTGTAACATTACATTCACTAGTAGGAGTGAGAAAAACATCACGGGGTGGTGTGAATCATAGGGTCTGAATTAGTATATGCAGTGAGTGGCAATGTAGGATGGAGAAAAGCACCACGGGGTGGTCAGCATGGGGAGGTCAGAAAACATGCAGTGGCAATGTAGGATAGGCTTCTGAAAAACATCGCGGGGTGGTGCACATTGTATGTTTCTGTAACATTACATTCACTAGTAGGAGTGAGAAAAACATCACGGGGTGGTGTCAATCATAGGTTCTGAATTAGGATAGGCAGTGAGTGGCAATGTAGGATGGAGAACAGCACCACGGGGTGGTCAGCATGGGGAGGTCAGGAGACATGCAGTGGCAATGTAGGATAGGTTTCTGAAAAACATCGCGGGGTGGTGCGCATTGTATGGGTGTGTAACATTACATTCACTAGTAGGAGTGAGAAAAACATCACGGGGTGGTGTGAATCATAGGGTCTGATTGGATAGGCAGTGAGTGGCAATGTAGGACAGAGAAAAGCACCACGGGGTGGTCAGCATGGGGAGGTCAGGAAACATGCAGTGGCAATATAGGATAGGTTTCTGAAAAACATCGCGGGGTGGTGCGCATTGTATGGGTGTGTAACATTACATTTACTAGTAGGAGTGAGAAAAACATCACGGCGTGGTGTGTATCATAGGGTCTGAATTAGTATAGGCAGTGAGTGGCAATGTAGGATGGAGAAAAGCACCACGGGGTGGTCAGCATGGGGAGGTCAGGAAACATGCAGTGGCAATGTAGGATAGGTTTCTGAAAAACATCGCGGGGTGGTGCGCATTGTATGGGTGTGTAACATTACATTCACTAGTACGAGTGAGAAAAACATCACGGGGTGGTGTGAATCATAGGGTCTGAAACAGGATAGGCACTGAGTGGCAATGTAGGATGGAGAAAAGCCCCATGGGGTGGTCAGCATGGGTAGGTCAGGAAACATGCAGTGGCAATGTAGGATAGGTTTCTGAAAAACATCGCGGGGTGGTGCGCATTGTATGGGTGTGTAACATTACATTCACTAGTAGGAGTGAGAAAAACATCACAGGGTGGTGTGAATCATAGGGTCTGAATTAGGATAGGCACTGAGTGGCAATGTAGGATGTTGAAAAGCACCACGGGTTGGTCAGCATGGGGAGGTCAAGAAACATGCAGTGGCAATGTAGGATAGGTTTCTGAAAAACATCGCGGGGTGGTGTGCATTGTATGGGTGTGTAACATTACATTCACTAGTAGGAGTGAGAAAAACATCACGGGGTGGTGTGAATCATATAGTCTGAATTAGGATAGGCAGTGAGGGCAATGTAGGATGGAGAAAAGCACCACGGGGTGGTCAGCATGGGGAGGTCAGGAAACATGCAGTGGCAATGTAGGATAGGTTTCTGAAAAACATCGCGGGGTGGTGCGCATTGTATGGGTGTGTAACATTACATTCACTAGTAGGAGTGAGAAAAACATCACGGGGTGTTGTGAATCATAGGGTCTGAATTAGGATAGGCAGTGAGTGGCAACGTAGGATGGAGAAAAGCACCACGGGTTGGTCAACATGGGGAGGTCAGGAAACATGCAGTGGCAATGTAGGATTGGTTTCTGAAAAACATCGTGGGGTGGTGCTCATTGTATGGGTGCGTAACATTACATTCACTAGTAGGAGTGAGAAAAACATCACGGGGTGGTGTGAATCATAGGGTCTGAATTAGTATAGGCAGTGAGTGGCAATGTAGGATGGAGAAAAGCACCACGGGGTGGTCAGCATGGGGAGGTCAGGAAACATGCAGTGGCAATGTAGGATAGGTTTCTGAAAAGCATCGCGGGGTGGTGCGCATTGTATGGGTGTGTAACATTACATTCACTTGTAGGAGTGAGAAAAACATCACGGGGTGGTGTGAATCATAGGGTCTGAATTAGTATAGGCAGTGAGTGGCAATGTAGGATGGAGAAAAGCACCACGGGGTGGTCAGCATGAGGAGGTCAGAAAACATGCAGTGGCAATGTAGGATAGGTTTTTCAAAAACATCGCGGGGTGGTGCACATTGTATGTTTGTGTAACATTACATTCACTAGTAGGAGTGAGAAAAACATCACGGGGTGGTGTGAATCATAGGGTCTGAATTAGGAGAGGCAGTGAGTGGCAATGTAGGATGGAGAAAAGCACCACGGGGTGGTCAGCATGGGGAGGTCAGGAAACATGCAGTGGCAATGTAGGATAGGTTTCTGAAAAACATCGCGGGGTGGTGCGCATTGTATGGGTGTGTAACATTACATTCACTAGTAGGAGTGAGAAAAACATCACGGGGTGGTGTGAATCGTAGGGTCTGAATTAGGATAGGCAGTGAGTGGCAATGTAGGATTGAGGAAAGCACCACGCGGTGGTCAGCTTGGAGAGGTCAGGAAACATGCAGTGGCAATGTAGGATAGGTTTCTGAAAAACATCGCGGGGTGGTGCCCATTGTATGGGTGTGTAACATTTCATTCACTAGTAGGAGTGAGAAAAACATCACGGGCTGGTGTGAATCATAAGTTCTGAATTAGGATAGGCAATGAGTGGCAATGTAGGATAGAGAAAAGCTCCACGGGGTGGTCAGCATGGGGAGGTCAGGAGACATGCAGTGGCAATGTAGGATAGGTTTCTGAAAAACATCGCGGGGTGGTGCACATTGTATGTTTGTGTAACATTACATTCACTAGGAGGAGTGAGAAAAACATCACGGGTTGGTGTGAATCATAGGGTCTGAATCAGGATAGGCAGTGAGTGGCAATGTAGGATGGAGAAAAGCACCACGGGGTGGTCAGCATGTGGAGGTCAGGAAACGTGCAGTGGCAATATAGGATAGGTTTCTGAAAAACATCGCGGGGTGGTGCGCATTGTATGGGTGTGTAACATTACATTCACTAGTAGGAGTGAGAAAAACATCACGGCGTGGTGTGTATCATAGGGTCTGAATTAGTATAGGCAGTGAGTGGCAATGTAGGATGGAGAAAAGCACCACGGGGTGGTCAGCCTGGGGAGGTCAGGAAACATGCCATGGCAATGTAGGATAGGTTTCTGAAAAACATCGCGGGGTGGTGCGAATTGTATGGGTGTGTAACATTACATTCACTAGTAGGAGTGAGAAAAACATCACGGGGTGTTGTGAATCATAGGGTCTGAATTAGGATAGGCAGTGAGTGGCAATGGAGGATGGAGAAAAGCACCACGGGGTGGTCAGCATGCGGAGGTCAGGAAATGTGCAGTGGAATGAAGGAAAGGTTTCTCAAAAGCATCGCAGAGTGGTGCGCATTGTATGGGTGTGTAACATTACATTCACTTGTAGGAGTGAGAAAAACATCACGGGGTGGTGTGAGTCATAGGGTCTGGATTAGGATAGGCAGTGAGTGGCAATGTAGGATAGAGAAAAGCACCACAGGTTCGTCAGCATGGGGAGGTCAGGAAACATGCAGTGGCAATGTAGGATAGGTTTCTGAAAAACATCGCGGGTTGGTGCGCATTGTATGGGTGTGTAACATTACATTCACTAGTAGGAGTGAGAAAAACATCAAGGGGTGGTGTGAATCATGGTGTCTGAATTAGTATAGGCAGTGAGTGGCAATGTAGGATGGAGAAAAGCACCACGGGATGGTCAGCATGGGGAGGTCAGAAAACATGCAGTGGCAATGTAGGATAAGTTTCTGAAAAACATCGCGGGGTGGTGCACATTGTATGTTTGTGTAACATTACATTCACTAGTAGGAGTGAGAAAAACATCACGGGGTTGTGTGAATCAAAGGGTCTGAATTAGGATAGGCAGTGAGTGGCAATGTAGGATGGAGAAAAGCACCACGGGTTGGTCAGCATTCGGAGGTCAGGAAATATGCAGTGGCAATGTAGGATAGGTTTCTGAAAAACATCGCCGGGTGGTGCGCATTGTATGGGTGTGTAACATTACATTCATTAGTAGGAATGAGAAAAACATCACGGGGTGGTGTGAATCATAGGGTCTGAATTAGGATAGGCAGTGAGTGGCAATGTAGGATGGAGAAAATCTCCACGGGGTGGTCAGCATGGGGAGGTCAGGAAACATGCAGTGGCAATGTAGGACAGGTTTCTGAAAAACATCGCGTGGTTGTGCGCATTGTATGTGTGTGTAAAATTACATTCACTAGTAGGACTGAGAAAAACATCACGGGGTGGTGTGAATCATAGGTTCTGAATTAGGATAGGCATTGATTGGCAATGTAGGTTGGAGAAAAGCACCACGGGATGGTCAGCATGGGGAGGTCAGGAAACGTGCAGTAGAATGAAGGATAGGTTTCTCAAAAGCATCGCGGAGTGGTGCGCATTGTATCGGTGTGTAACATTACATTCACTTGTAGGAGTGAGAAAAACATCACGGGGTGGTGTGAGTCATAGGGTCTGAATTAGGATAGGCAGTGAGTGGCAATGTAGGATAGACAAAAGCACCACAGGTTCGTCAGCATGGGGAGGTCAGGAAACATGCAGTGGCAATGTAGGATATGTTTCTGAAAAACATCGCGGGGTGGTGCGCATTGTATGGGTGTGTAACATTACATTCACTAGTAAGAGTGAGAAAAACATCACGGCGTGGTGTGAATCATAGGGTCTGAAACAGGATAGGCACTGAGTGGCAATGTAGGATGGAGAAAAGCACCACGGGGTGGTCAGCATGGGGAGGTCAGAAAACATGCAGTGGCAATGTAGGATAGGTTTCTGAAAAACATCGCGGGGTGGTTCGCATTGTATGGGTGTGTAACATTACATTCACTAGTAGGAGTGAGAAAAACATCACGGGGTGGTGTGAATCGTATAGTCTGAATTAGTATAGGCAGTGAGTGGCAATGTCGGATTGAGGAAAGCACCACGGGGTGGTCAGCCTAGGGAGGTCAGGAAACATGCAGTGGCAATGTAGGATAGGTTTCTGAAAAACATCGCGGGGTGGTGCGCATTGTATGGGTGTGTAACATTACATTCACTAGTAGGAGTGAGAAAAATATCACGGGGTGTTGTGAATCATAGGGTCTGAATTAGGTTAGGCAGTGAGTGGCAATGTAGGATGGAGAAAAGCACCACGGGGTGGTCAGGAAACGTGCAGTGGAATGAAGGATAGGTTTCTCAAAAGCATCGCGGAGTGGTGCGCAATGTATGGGTGTGTAACATTACATTCACTAGTAGGAGTGAGAAAAACATCACGGGGTGGTGTGAGTCATAGGGTCTGGATTAGGATAGGCAGTGAGTGGCACTGTAGGATAGAGAAAAGCAACACAGGTTCGTCAGCATGGGAGGTCAGGAAACATGCAGTGGCAATGTAGGCTAGGTTTCTGAAAAACATCGCGGGTTGGTGCGCATTGTATCGGTGTGTAACATTACATTCACTAGTAGGATTGAGAAAAACATCACGGGGTGGTGTGCATCATGGTGTCTGAATTAGTATAGGCAGTGAGTGGCAAAGTAGGATGGAGAAAAGCACCACGGGGTGGTCAGCATGGGGAGGTCAGAAAACATGGAGTGGCAATGTAGGATAAGTTTCTGAAAAACATCGCGGGGTGGTGCACATTGTATGTTTGTGTAACATTACATTCACTAGTAGGAGTGAGAAAAACATCACGGGCTGGTGTGAATAATAGGGTCTGAATTAGGATAGGCACTGTGTGGCAATGTAGGATGGAGAAAAGCACCACGGGTTGGTCAGCATGGGGAGGTCAGGAAACATGCAGTGACAATGTAGGATAGGTTTCTGAAAAACATCGCGGGGTGGTGCGCATTGTATGGGTGAGTAACATTACATTCACTAGTAGGAGTGAGAAAAACATCACGGGGTGGTGTGAATCATAGGGTCTGAATTAGGATAGGCAGTGAGTGGCAACGTAGGATGGAGAAAACCACCACGGGGTGGTCAACATTGGGAGGTCAGGAAACATGCAGTGGCAATGTAGGATAGGTTTCTGAAAAACATCGCGGGGTGGTGCGCATTGTATGGGTGTGTAACATTACATTCACTAGTACGAGTGAGAAAAACATCACGGGGTGGTGTGAATCATAGGGTCTGAAACAGGATAGGCACTGAGTGGCAATGTAGGATGGAGAAAAGCCCCATGGGGTGGTCAGCATGGGTAGGTCAGGAAACATGCAGTGGCAATGTAGGATAGGTTTCTGAAAAACATCGCGGGGTGGTGCGCATTGTATGGGTGTGTAACATTACATTCACTAGTAGGAGTGAGAAAAACATCACAGGGTGGTGTGAATCATAGGGTCTGAATTAGGATAGGCACTGAGTGGCAATGTAGGATGTTGAAAAGCACCACGGGTTGGTCAGCATGGGGAGGTCAGGAAACATGCAGTGGCAATGTAGGATAGGTTTCTGAAAAACATCGCGGGGTGGTGTGCATTGTATGGGTGTGTAACATTACATTCACTAGTAGGAGTGAGAAAAACATCACGGGGTGGTGTGAATCATATAGTCTGAATTAGGATAGGCAGTGAGGGCAATGTAGGATGGAGAAAAGCACCACGGGGTGGTCAGCATGGGGAGGTCAGGAAACATGCAGTGGCAATGTAGGATAGGTTTCTGAAAAACATCGCGGGGTGGTGCGCATTGTATGGGTGTGTAACATTACATTCACTAGTAGGAGTGAGAAAAACATCACGGGGTGTTGTGAATCATAGGGTCTGAATTAGGATAGGCAGTGAGTGGCAACGTAGGATGGAGAAAAGCACCACGGGTTGGTCAACATGGGGAGGTCAGGAAACATGCAGTGGCAATGTAGGATAGGTTTCTGAAAAACATCGCGGGGTGGTGCGCATTGTATGGGTGTGTAACATTACATTCACTTGTAGGAGAGAGAAAAACATCACGGGGTGGTGTGAATCATAGGGTCTGAATTAGGATAGGCACTGAGTGGCAATGTAGGATGGAGAAAAGCACCACGGGTTGGTCAGCATGGGGAGGTCAGGAAACATGCAGTGGCAATGTAGGATAGGTTTCTGAAAAACATCGCGGGGTGGTGTGCATTGTATGGGTGTGTAACATTACATTCACTAGTAAGAGTGAGAAAAACATCACGGGGTGGTGTGAATCATAGGGTCTGAATTAGGATAGGCAGTGAGTGGCAATGTAGGATGGAGAAAAGCACCACGGGGTGGTCAGCATGGGGAGGTCAGGAAACATGCAGTGGCAATGTAGGATAGGTTTCTGAAAAGCATCGCGGGGTGGTGCGCATTGTATGGGTGTGTAACATTACATTCACTTGTAGGAGTGAGAAAAACATCACGGGGTGGTGTGAGTCATAGGGTCTGAATTAGGATAGGCAGTGAGTGGCAATGTAGATTAGAGAAAAGCACCACGGGGTGGTCAGCATGGGGAGGTCAGGAAACATGCAGTGGCAATGTAGGATTGGTTTCTGAAAAACATCGTGGGGTGGTGCTCATTGTATGGGTGTGTAACTTTACATTCACTAGTAGGAGTGAGAAAAACATCACGGGGTGGTGTGAATCATGGTGTCTGAATTAGTATAGGCAGTGAGTGGCAATGTAGGATGGAGAAAAGCACCACGGGATGGTCAGCATGGGGAGGTCAGAAAACATGCAGTGGCAATGTAGGATAAGTTTCTGAAAAACATCGCGGGGTGGTGCACATTGTATGTTTGTGTAACATTACATTCACTAGTAGGAGTGAGAAAAACATCACGGGGTTGTGTGAATCAAAGGGTCTGAATTAGGATAGGCAGTGAGTGGCAATGTAGGATGGATAAAAGCACCACGGGTTGGTCAGCATTCGGAGGTCAGGAAATATGCAGTGGCAATGTAGGATAGGTTTCTGAAAAACATCGCCGGGTGGTGCGCATTGTATGGGTGTGTAACATTACATTCATTAGTAGGAATGAGAAAAACATCACGGGGTGGTGTGAATCATAGGGTCTGAATTAGGATAGGCAGTGAGTGGCAATGTAGGATGGAGAAAATCTCCACGGGGTGGTCAGCATGGGGAGGTCAGGAAACATGCAGTGGCAATGTAGGACAGGTTTCTGAAAAACATCGCGTGGTTGTGCGCATTGTATGTGTGTGTAAAATTACATTCACTAGTAGGACTGAGAAAAACATCACGGGGTGGTGTGAATCATAGGTTCTGAATTAGGATAGGCATTGATTGGCAATGTAGGTTGGAGAAAAGCACCACGGGATGGTCAGCATGGGGAGGTCAGGAAACGTGCAGTAGAATGAAGGATAGGTTTCTCAAAAGCATCGCGGAGTGGTGCGCATTGTATCGGTGTGTAACATTACATTCACTTGTAGGAGTGAGAAAAACATCACGGGGTGGTGTGAGTCATAGGGTCTGAATTAGGATAGGCAGTGAGTGGCAATGTAGGATAGACAAAAGCACCACAGGTTCGTCAGCATGGGGAGGTCAGGAAACATGCAGTGGCAATGTAGGATATGTTTCTGAAAAACATCGCGGGGTGGTGCGCATTGTATGGGTGTGTAACATTACATTCACTAGTAAGAGTGAGAAAAACATCACGGCGTGGTGTGAATCATAGGGTCTGAAACAGGATAGGCACTGAGTGGCAATGTAGGATGGAGAAAAGCACCACGGGGTGGTCAGCATGGGGAGGTCAGAAAACATGCAGTGGCAATGTAGGATAGGTTTCTGAAAAACATCGCGGGGTGGTTCGCATTGTATGGGTGTGTAACATTACATTCACTAGTAGGAGTGAGAAAAACATCACGGGGTGGTGTGAATCGTATAGTCTGAATTAGTATAGGCAGTGAGTGGCAATGTCGGATTGAGGAAAGCACCACGGGGTGGTCAGCCTAGGGAGGTCAGGAAACATGCAGTGGCAATGTAGGATAGGTTTCTGAAAAACATCGCGGGGTGGTGCGCATTGTATGGGTGTGTAACATTACATTCACTAGTAGGAGTGAGAAAAATATCACGGGGTGTTGTGAATCATAGGGTCTGAATTAGGTTAGGCAGTGAGTGGCAATGTAGGATGGAGAAAAGCACCACGGGGTGGTCAGGAAACGTGCAGTGGAATGAAGGATAGGTTTCTCAAAAGCATCGCGGAGTGGTGCGCAATGTATGGGTGTGTAACATTACATTCACTAGTAGGAGTGAGAAAAACATCACGGGGTGGTGTGAGTCATAGGGTCTGGATTAGGATAGGCAGTGAGTGGCACTGTAGGATAGAGAAAAGCAACACAGGTTCGTCAGCATGGGAGGTCAGGAAACATGCAGTGGCAATGTAGGCTAGGTTTCTGAAAAACATCGCGGGTTGGTGCGCATTGTATCGGTGTGTAACATTACATTCACTAGTAGGATTGAGAAAAACATCACGGGGTGGTGTGCATCATGGTGTCTGAATTAGTATAGGCAGTGAGTGGCAAAGTAGGATGGAGAAAAGCACCACGGGGTGGTCAGCATGGGGAGGTCAGAAAACATGGAGTGGCAATGTAGGATAAGTTTCTGAAAAACATCGCGGGGTGGTGCACATTGTATGTTTGTGTAACATTACATTCACTAGTAGGAGTGAGAAAAACATCACGGGCTGGTGTGAATAATAGGGTCTGAATTAGGATAGGCACTGTGTGGCAATGTAGGATGGAGAAAAGCACCACGGGTTGGTCAGCATGGGGAGGTCAGGAAACATGCAGTGACAATGTAGGATAGGTTTCTGAAAAACATCGCGGGGTGGTGCGCATTGTATGGGTGAGTAACATTACATTCACTAGTAGGAGTGAGAAAAACATCACGGGGTGGTGTGAATCATAGGGTCTGAATTAGGATAGGCAGTGAGTGGCAACGTAGGATGGAGAAAACCACCACGGGGTGGTCAACATTCGGAGGTCAGGAAACATGCAGTGGCAATGTAGGATAGGTTTCTGAAAAACATCGCGGGGTGGTGCGCATTGTATGGGTGTGTAACATTACATTCACTAGTACGAGTGAGAAAAACATCACGGGGTGGTGTGAATCATAGGGTCTGAAACAGGATAGGCACTGAGTGGCAATGTAGGATGGAGAAAAGCCCCATGGGGTGGTCAGCATGGGTAGGTCAGGAAACATGCAGTGGCAATGTAGGATAGGTTTCTGAAAAACATCGCGGGGTGGTGCGCATTGTATGGGTGTGTAACATTACATTCACTAGTAGGAGTGAGAAAAACATCACAGGGTGGTGTGAATCATAGGGTCTGAATTAGGATAGGCACTGAGTGGCAATGTAGGATGTTGAAAAGCACCACGGGTTGGTCAGCATGGGGAGGTCAGGAAACATGCAGTGGCAATGTAGGATAGGTTTCTGAAAAACATCGCGGGGTGGTGTGCATTGTATGGGTGTGTAACATTACATTCACTAGTAGGAGTGAGAAAAACATCACGGGGTGGTGTGAATCATATAGTCTGAATTAGGATAGGCAGTGAGGGCAATGTAGGATGGAGAAAAGCACCACGGGGTGGTCAGCATGGGGAGGTCAGGAAACATGCAGTGGCAATGTAGGATAGGTTTCTGAAAAACATCGCGGGGTGGTGCGCATTGTATGGGTGTGTAACATTACATTCACTAGTAGGAGTGAGAAAAACATCACGGGGTGTTGTGAATCATAGGGTCTGAATTAGGATAGGCAGTGAGTGGCAACGTAGGATGGAGAAAAGCACCACGGGTTGGTCAACATGGGGAGGTCAGGAAACATGCAGTGGCAATGTAGGATAGGTTTCTGAAAAACATCGCGGGGTGGTGCGCATTGTATGGGTGTGTAACATTACATTCACTTGTAGGAGAGAGAAAAACATCACGGGGTGGTGTGAATCATAGGGTCTGAATTAGGATAGGCACTGAGTGGCAATGTAGGATGGAGAAAAGCACCACGGGTTGGTCAGCATGGGGAGGTCAGGAAACATGCAGTGGCAATGTAGGATAGGTTTCTGAAAAACATCGCGGGGTGGTGTGCATTGTATGGGTGTGTAACATTACATTCACTAGTAAGAGTGAGAAAAACATCACGGGGTGGTGTGAATCATAGGGTCTGAATTAGGATAGGCAGTGAGTGGCAATGTAGGATGGAGAAAAGCACCACGGGGTGGTCAGCATGGGGAGGTCAGGAAACATGCAGTGGCAATGTAGGATAGGTTTCTGAAAAGCATCGCGGGGTGGTGCGCATTGTATGGGTGTGTAACATTACATTCACTTGTAGGAGTGAGAAAAACATCACGGGGTGGTGTGAGTCATAGGGTCTGAATTAGGATAGGCAGTGAGTGGCAATGTAGATTAGAGAAAAGCACCACGGGGTGGTCAGCATGGGGAGGTCAGGAAACATGCAGTGGCAATGTAGGATTGGTTTCTGAAAAACATCGTGGGGTGGTGCTCATTGTATGGGTGTGTAACTTTACATTCACTAGTAGGAGTGAGAAAAACATCACGGGGTGGTGTGAATCATAGGGTCTGAATTAGTATAGGCAGTGAGTGGCAATGTAGGATGGAGAAAAGCACCACGGGGTGGTCAGCATGGGGAGGTGAGGAAACATGCAGTGGCAATGTAGGATAGGTTTCTGAAATGCATCGCGGGGTGGTGCGCATTGTATGGGTGTGTAACATTACATTCACTTGTAGGAGTGAGAAAAACATCACGGGGTGGTGTGAATCATAGGGTCTGAATTAGTATAGGCAGTGAGTGGCAATGTAGGATGGAGAAAAGCACCACGGGGTGGTCAGCATGAGGAGGTCAGAAAACATGCAGTGGCAATGTAGGATAGGTTTTTCAAAAACATCGCGGGGTGGTGCACATTGTATGTTTGTGTAACATTACATTCACTAGTAGGAGTGAGAAAAACATCACGGGGTGGTGTGAATCATAGGGTCTGAATTAGGAGAGGCAGTGAGTGGCAATGTAGGATGGAGAAAAGCACCACGGGGTGGTCAGCATGGGGAGGTCAGGAAACATGCAGTGGCAATGTAGGATAGGTTTCTGAAAAACATCGCGGGGTGGTGCGCATTGTATGGGTGTGTAACATTACATTCACTAGTAGGAGTGAGAAAAACATCACGGGGTGGTGTGAATCGTAGGGTCTGAATTAGGATAGGCAGTGAGTGGCAATGTAGGATTGAGGAAAGCACCACGCGGTGGTCAGCTTGGAGAGGTCAGGAAACATGCAGTGGCAATGTAGGATAGGTTTCTGAAAAACATCGCGGGGTGGTGCCCATTGTATGGGTGTGTAACATTTCATTCACTAGTAGGAGTGAGAAAAACATCACGGGGTGGTGTGAATCATAGGTTCTGAATTAGGATAGGCAATGAGTGGCAATGTAGGATAGAGAAAAGCTCCACGGGGTGGTCAGCATGGGGAGGTCAGGAGACATGCAGTGGCAATGTAGGATAGGTTTCTGAAAAACATCACGGGGTGGTGCGCATTGTATGGGTGTGTAACATTACATTCACTAGTAGGAGTGAGAAAAACATCACGGGTTGGTGTGAATCATAGGGTCTGAATCAGGATAGGCAGTGAGTGGCAATGTAGGATGGAGAAAAGCACCACGGGGTGGTCAGCATGCGGAGGTCAGGAAATGTTCAGTGGAATGAAGGAAAGGTTTCTCAAAAGCATCGCGGAGTTGTGCGCATTGTATGGGTGTGTAACATTACATTCACTTGTAGGAGTGAGAAAAACATCACGGGGTGGTGTGAGTCATAGGGTCTGGATTAGGATAGGCAGTGAGTGGCAATGTAGGATAGAGAAAAGCACCACAGGTTCGTCAGCATGGGGAGGTCAGGAAACATGCAGTGGCAATGTAGGATAGGTTTCTGAAAAACATCGCGGGTTGGTGCGCATTGTATGGGTGTGTAACATTACATTCACTAGTAGGAGTGAGAAAAACATCAAGGGGTGGTGTGAATCATGGTGTCTGAATTAGTATAGGCAGTGAGTGGCAATGTAGGATGGAGAAAAGCCCCACGGGATGGTCAGCATGGGGAGGTCAGAAAACATGCAGTGGCAATGTAGGATAAGTTTCTGAAAAACATCGCGGGGTGGTGCACATTGTATGTTTGTGTAACATTACATTCACTAGTAGGAGTGAGAAAAACATCACGGGGTTGTGTGAATCAAAGGGTCTGAATTAGGATAGGCAGTGAGTGGCAATGTAGGACGGAGAAAAGCACCACGGGTTGGTCAGCATTCGGAGGTCAGGAAACATGCAGTGGCAATGTAGGATAGGTTTCTGAAAAACATCGCCGGGTGGTGCGCATTGTATGGGTGTGTAACATTACATTCACTAGTAGGAATGAGAAAAACATCACGGGGTGGTGTGAATCATAGGGTCTGAATTAGGATAGGCAGTGAGTGGCAATGTAGGATGGAGAAAATCTCCACGGGGTGGTCAGCATGGGGAGGTCAGGAAACATGCAGTGGCAATGTAGGACAGGTTTCTGAAAAACATCGCGTGGTTGTGCGCATTGTATGTGTGTGTAAAATTACATTCACTAGTAGGACTGAGAAAAACATCACGGGGTGGTGTGAATCATAGGTTCTGAATTAGGATAGGCATTGATTGGCAATGTAGGTTGGAGAAAAGCACCACGGGATGGTCAGCATGGGGAGGTCAGGAAACGTGCAGTAGAATGAAGGATAGGTTTCTCAAAAGCATCGCGGAGTGGTGCGCATTGTATCGGTGTGTAACATTACATTCACTTGTAGGAGTGAGAAAAACATCACGGGGTGGTGTGAGTCATAGGGTCTGAATTAGGATAGGCAGTGAGTGGCAATGTAGGATAGACAAAAGCACCACAGGTTCGTCAGCATGGGGAGGTCAGGAAACATGCAGTGGCAATGTAGGATATGTTTCTGATAAACATCGCCGGGTGGTGCGCATTGTATGGGTGTGTAACATTACATTCACTAGTAAGAGTGAGAAAAACATCACGGCGTGGTGTGAATCATAGGGTCTGAAACAGGATAGGCACTGAGTGGCAATGTAGGATGGAGAAAAGCACCACGGGGTGGTCAGCATGGGGAGGTCAGGAAACATGCAGTGGCAATGTAGGATAGGTTTCTGAAAAACATCGCGGGGTGGTTCGCATTGTATGGGTGTGTAACATTACATTCACTAGTAGGAGTGAGAAAAACATCACGGGGTGGTGTGAATCGTATAGTCTGAATTAGTATAGGCAGTGAGTGGCAATGTAGGATTGAGGAAAGCACCACGGGGTGGTCAGCCTAGGGAGGTCAGGAAACATGCAGTGGCAATGTAGGATAGGTTTCTGAAAAACATCGCAGGGTGGTGCGCATTGTATGGGTGTGTAACATTACATTCACTACTAGGAGTGAGAAAAATATCACGGGGTGTTGTGAATCATAGGGTCTGAATTAGGTTAGGCAGTGAGTGGCAATGTAGGATGGAGAAAAGCACCACGGGGTGGTCAGCATGGGGAGGTCAGGAAACGTGCAGTGGAATGAAGGATAGGTTTTTCAAAAGCATCGCGGAGTGGTGCGCATTGTATGGGTGTGTAACATTACATTCACTTGTAGGAGTGAGAAAAACATCACGGGGTGGTGTGAGTCATAGGGTCTGGATTAGGATAGGCAGTGAGTGGCACTGTAGGATAGAGAAAAGCAACACAGGTTCGTCAGCATGGGAGGTCAGGAAACATGCAGTGGCAATGTAGGATAGGTTTCTGAAAAACATCGCGGGTTGGTGCGCATTGTATGGGTGTGTAACATTACATTCACTAGTAGGATTGAGAAAAACATCACGGGGTGGTGTGCATCATGGTGTCTGAATTAGTATAGGCAGTGAGTGGCAAAGTAGGATGGAGAAAAGCACCACGGGGTGGTCAGCATGGGGAGGTCAGAAAACATGGAGTGGCAATGTAGGATAAGTTTCTGAAAAACATCGCGGGGTGGTGCACATTGTATGTTTGTGTAACATTACATTCACTAGTAGGAGTGAGAAAAACATCACGGGCTGGTGTGAATAATAGGGTCTGAATTAGGATAGGCACTGTGTGGCAATGTAGGATGGAGAAAAGCACCACGGGTTGGTCAGCATGGGGAGGTCAGGAAACATGCAGTGACAATGTAGGATAGGTTTCTGAAAAACATCGCGGGGTGGTGCGCCTTGTATGGGTGTGTAACATTACATTCACTAGTAGGAGTGAGAAAAACATCACGGGGTAGTGTGAATCATAGGGTCTGAATTAGGATAGGCAGTGAGTGGCAACGTAGGATGGAGAAAACCACCACGGGGTGGTCAGCATGGGGAGATCAGGAAACATGCAGTGGCAATGTAGGATAGGTTTCTGAAAAACATCGCGGGGTGGTGCGCATTGTATGGGTGTGTAACATTACATTGACTAGTAGGAGTGAGAAAAACATCACGGGGTGGTGTGAATCATAGGGTCTGAAACAGGATAGGCACTGTGTGGCAATGTAGGATGGAGAAAAGCACCACGGGGTGGTCAGCATGGGGAGGTCAGGAAATGTGCAGTGGAATGAAGGATAGGTTTCTCAAAAGCATCGCGGAGTGGTGCGCATTGTATGGGTGTGTAACATTACATTCACTTGTAGGAGTGAGAAAAACATCACGGGGTGGTGTGAGTCATAGGGTCTGGATTAGGATAGGCAGTGAGAGGCAATGTAGGATAGAGAAAAGCACCACAGGTTCGTCAGCATGGGGAGGTCAGGAAACATGCAGTGGCAATGTAGGACAGGTTTCTGAAAAACATCGCGGGTTGGTGCGCATTGTATGGGTGTGTAACATTACATTCACTAGTAGGAGTGAGAAAAACATCAAGGGGTGGTGTGAATTATGGTGTCTGAATTAGTATAGGCAGTGAGTGGCAATGTAGGATTGAGGAAAGCACCATGGGGTGGTCAGCCTGGGGAGGTCAGGAAACATGCAGTGGCAATGTAGGATAGGTTTCTGAAAAACATCGCGGGGTGGTGCGCATTGTATGGGTGTGTAACATTACATTCACTAGTAGGAGTGAGAAAAATATCACGAGGTGTTGTGAATCATAGTGTCTGAATTAGGATAGGCAGTGAGTGGCAATGTAGGATGGAGAAAAGCACCACGGGGTGGTCAGCATGGGGAGGTCAGGAAACGTGCAGTGGAATGAAGGATAGGTTTCTCAAAAGCATCGCGGTGTGGTGCGCATTGTATGGGTGTGTAACATTACATTCACTTATAGGAGTGAGAAAAACATCACGGGGTGGTGTGAGTCATAGGGTCTGGATTAGGATAGGCAGTGAGTGGCAATGTAGGATAGAGAAAAGCACCACAGGTTCGTCAGCATGGGGAGGTCAGGAAACATGCAGTGGCAATGTAGGATAGGTTTCTGAAAAACATCGCGGGGTGGTGCGCATTGTATGGGTGTGTAACATTACATTCACTAGTAGGAGTGAGAAAAACATCACGGGGTGGTGTGAATCATGGTGTCTGAATTAGTATAGGCAGTGAGTGGCAATGTAGGATGGAGAAAAGCACCACGGGGTGGTCAGCATGGGGAGGTCAGAAAACATGGAGTGGCAATGTAGGATAAGTTTCTGAAAAACATCGTGGGGTGGTGCACATTGTATGTTTGTGTAACATTACATTCACTAGTAGGAGTGAGAAAAACATCACGGGCTGGTGTGAATAATAGGGTCTGAATTAGGATAGGCACTGAGTGGCAATGTAGGATGGAGAAAAGCACCACGGGTTGGTCAGCATGGGGAGGTCAGGAAACATGCAGTGACAATGTAGGATAGGTTTCTGAAAAACATCGCGGGGTGGTGCGCATTGTATGGGTGTGTAACATTACATTCACTAGTAGGAGTGAGAAAAACATCACGGGGTGGTGTGAATCATAGGGTCTGAATTAGGATAGGCAGTGAGTGGCAATGTAGGATGGAGAAAAGCACCACGGGTTGGTCAGCATGGGGAGGTCACGAAACATGCAGTGGCAATTTAGGATAGGTTTCTGAAAAACATCGCTGGGTGGTGCGCATTGTATGGGTGTGTAACATTACATTCACTAGTAGGAGTGAGAAAAACATCACGGGGTGGTATGAATCATAGGGTCTGAATGAGGATAGGCACTGAGTGGCAATGTAGGATGGAGAAAAGCACCACGGGGTGGTCAGCATGGGGAGGTCAGGAAACATGCAGTGGCAATGTAGGATAGGTTTCTGAAAAACATCGCGGGGTGGTGCGCATTGTATGGGTGTGTAACATTACATTCACTAGTAAGAGTGAGAAAAACATCACGGCGTGGTGTGAATCATAGGGTCTGAAACAGGATAGGCACTGAGTGGCAATGTAGGATGGAGAAAAGCACCACGGGGTGGTCAGCATGGGGATGTCAGGAAACATGCAGTGGCAATGTAGGATAGGTTTCTGAAAAACATCGCGGGGTGGTTCGCATTGTATGGGTGTGTAACATTACATTCACTAGTAGGAGTGAGAAAAACATCACGGGGTGGTGTGAATCGTATAGTCTGAATTAGTATAGGCAGTGAGTGGCAATGTAGGATTGAGGAAAGCACCACGGGGTGGTCAGCCTAGGGAGGTCAGGAAACATGCAGTGGCAATGTAGGATAGGGTTCTGAAAAACATCGCGGGGTGGTGCGCATTGTATGGGTGTGTAACATTACATTCACTAGTAGGAGTGAGAAAAATATCACGGGGTGTTGTGAATCATAGGGTCTGAATTAGGATAGGCAGTGAGTGGCAATGTAGGATGGAGAAAAGCACCACGGGGTGGTCAGCATGGGGAGGTCAGGAAACGTGCAGTGGAATGAAGGATAGGTTTCTCAAAAGCATCGCGGAGTGGTACGCATTGTATGGGTGTGTTACATTACATTCACTTGTAGGAGTGAGAAAAACATCACGGGGTGGTGTGAGTCATAGGGTCTGGATTAGGATAGGCAGTGAGTGGCACTGTAGGATAGAGAAAAGCACCACAGGTTCGTCAGCATGGGAGGTCAGGAAACATGCAGTGGCAATGTAGGATAGGTTTCTGAAAAACATCGCGGGTTCGTGCGCATTGTATGGGTGTGTAACATTACATTCACTAGTAGGATTGAGAAAAACATCACGGGGTGGTGTGCATCATGGTGTCTGAATTAGTATAGGCAGTGAGTGGCAAAGTAGGATGGAGAAAAGCACCACGGGGTGGTCAGCATGGGGAGGTCAGAAAACATGGAGTGGCAATGTAGGATAAGTTTCTGAAAAACATCGCGGGGTGGTGCACATTGTATGTTTGTGTAACATTACATTCACTAGTAGGAGTGAGAAAAACATCACGGGCTGGTGTGAATAATAGGGTCTGAATTAGGATAGGCACTGTGTGGCAATGTAGGATGGAGAAAAGCACCACGGGTTGGTCAGCATGGGGAGGTCAGGAAACATGCAGTGACAATGTAGGATAGGTTTCTGAAAAACATCGCGGGGTGGTGCGCATTGTATGGGTGTGTAACATTACATTGACTAGTAGGAGTGAGAAAAACATCACGGGGTGGTGTGAATCATAGGGTCTGAAACAGGATAGGCACTGAGTGGCAATGTAGGATGGAGAAAAGCACCACGGGGTGGTCAGCATGGGGAGGTCAGGAAATGTGCAGTGGAATGAAGGATAGGTTGCTCAAAAGCATCGCGGAGTGGTGCGCATTGTATGGGTGTGTAACATTACATTCACTTGTAGGAGTGAGAAAAACATCACCGGGTGGTGTGAGTCATAGGGTCTGGATTAGGATAGGCAGTGAGTGGCAATGTAGGATAGAGAAAAGCACCACAGGTTCGTCAGCATGGGGAGGTCAGGAAACATGCAGTGGCAAGGTAGGATAGGTTTCTGAAAAACATCGCGGGTTGGTGCGCATTGTATGGGTGTGTAACATTACATTCACTAGTAGGAGTGAGAAAAACATCAAGGGGTGGTGTGAATCATGGTGTCTGAATTAGTATAGGCAGTGAGTGGCAATGTAGGATTGAGGAAAGCACCATGGGGTGGTCAGCCTGGGGAGGTCAGGAAACATGCAGTGGCAATGTAGGATAGGTTTCTGAAAAACATCGCGGGGTGGTGCGCATTGTATGGGTGTGTAACATTACATTCACTAGTAGGAGTGAGAAAAATATCACGGGGTGTTGTGAATCATAGGGTCTGAATTAGGATAGGCAGTGAGTGGCAATGTAGGTTGGAGAAAAGCACCACGGGGTGGTCAGCATGGGGAGGTCAGGAAACGTGCAGTGGAATGAAGGATAGGTTTCTCAAAAGCATCGCGGTGTGGTGCGCATTGTATGGGTGTGTAACATTACATTCACTTATAGGAGTGAGAAAAACATCACGGGGTGGTGTGAGTCATAGGGTCTGGATTAGGATAGGCAGTGAGATGCAATGTAGGATAGAGAAAAGCACCACAGGTTCGTCAGCATGGGGAGGTCAGGAAACATGCAGTGGCAATGTAGGATAGGTTTCTGAAAAACATCGCGGGTTGGTGCGCATTGTATGGGTGTGTAACATTACATTCACTAGTAGGAGTGAGAAAAACATCACGGGCTGGTGTGAATAATAGGGTCTGAATTAGGATAGGCACTGAGTGGCAATGTAGGATGGAGAAAAGCACCACGGTTTGGTCAGCATGGGGAGGTCAGGAAACATGCAGTGATAATGTAGGATAGGTTTCTGAAAAACATCGCGAGGTGGTGCGCATTGTATGGGTGTGTAACACTACATTCACTAGTAGGAGTGAGAAAATCATCACGGGGTGGTGTGAATCATAGGGTCTGAATTAGGATAGGCAGTGAGTGGCAATGTAGGATGGAGAAAAGCACCACGGGGTGGTCAGCATGGGGAGGTCACGAAACATGCAGTGGCAATTTAGGATAGGTTTCTGAAAAACATCGCTGGGTGGTGCGCATTGTATGGGTGTGTAACATTACATTCACTAGTAGGAGTGAGAGAAACATCACGGGGTGGTGTGAATCATAGGGTCTGAATTAGGATAGGCAGTGAGTGGCAATGTAGGATGGAGAAAAGCACCACGGGTTGGTCAGCATGGGGAGGTCAGGAAACATGCAGTGGCAATGTAGGATAGGTTTCTGAAAAACATCCCGGGGTGGTGCGCATTGTATGGGTGTGTAACATTACATTCACTAGTAGGAGTGAGAAAAACATCACGGTGTTGTGTGAATCATAGGGTCTGAATTAGTATAGGCAGTGAGTGGCAATGTAGGATGGAGAAAAGCACCACGTGGTGGTCAGCATGGGGAGGTCAGGAAACATGCAGTGGCAATGTAGGATAGGTTTCTGAAAAGCATCGCGGGGTGGTGCGCATTGAATGGCTGTGTAACATTACATTCACTAGTAGGAGTGAGAAAAACATCACGGGGTGGTGTGAGTCATAGGGTCTGAATTAGGATAGGCAGTGAGTGGCAATGTAGATTAGAGAAAAGCACCACGGGGTGGTCAGCATAGGGAGGTCAGGAAACATGCAGTGGCAATGTAGGATTGGTTTCTGAAAAACATCGTGGGGTGGTGCGCATTGTATGGGTGTGTAACATTACATTCACTAGTAGGAGTGAGAAAAACATCACGGGGTGGTGTGAATCATAAGTTCTGAATTAGTATAGGCAGTGAGTGGCAATGTAGGATGGAGAAAAGCACCACGGGGTGGTCAGCATGGGGAGGTCAGAAAACATGCAGTGGCAATGTAGGATAGGTTTTTGAAAAACATCGCGGGGTGGTGCACATTGTATGTTTGTGTAACATTACATTCACTAGTAGGAGTGAGAAAAACATCACGGGGTGTTGTGAATCATAGGGTCTGAATTAGGATAGGCAGTGAGTGCAATGTAGGATGGAGAAAAGAACCACGGGGTGGTCAGCATGGGGAGGTCAGGAAACATGCAGTCGCAATGTAGGATAGGTTTCTGAAAAACATCGCGGGGTGGTGCGCATTGTATGGGTGTGTTACATTTCATTCACTAGTAGGAGTGAGAAAAACATCACGGGGTGGTGTGAATCATAGGGTCTGAATTAGTATATGCAGTGAGTGGCAATGTAGGATGGAGAAAAGCACCACGGGGTGGTCAGCATGGGGAGGTCAGGAGACATGCAGTGGCAAAGTAGGATAGGTTTCTGAAAAACATCGCGGGGTGGTGCGCATTGTATGGGTGTGTAACATTACATTCACTAGTAGGAGTGAGAAAAACATCACGGGGTGGTGTGAATCATAAGGTCTGTATTAGGATAGGCAGTGAGTGGCAATGTAGGATGGAGAAAAGCACCACGGGGTGGTCAGCATGGGGAGGTCAGGAAACATGCAGTGGCAATGTAGGATAGGTTTCTGAAAATCATCGCGGGGTGGTGCGCATTGTATGGGTGTGTAACATTACATTCACTAGTAGGAGTGAGAAAAACATCACGGCGTGGTGTGTATCATAGGGTCTGAATTAGTATAGGCAGTGAGTGGCAATGTAGGATGGAGAAAAGCACCACAGGTTCGTCAGCATGGGGAGGTCAGGAAACATGCAGTGGCAATGTAGGATAGGTTTCTGAAAAACATCGCGGGTTGGTGCGCATTGTATGGGTGTGTAACATTACATTCACTAGTAGGAGTGAGAAAAACATCACGGGGTGGTGTGAATCATGGTGTCTGAATTAGTATAGGCAGTGAGTGGCAATGAAGGATGGAGAAAAGCACCGCGGGGTGGTCAGCATGGGGAGGTCAGAAAACATGGAGTGGCAATGTAGGATAAGTTTCTGAAAAACATCGCGGGGTGGTGCACATTGTATGTTTGTGTAACATTACATTCACTAGTAGGAGTGAGAAAAACATCACGGGTGGTGTGAATAATAGGGTCAGAATTAGGATAGGCACTGAGTGGCAATGTAGGATGGATAAAAGCACCACGGGTTGGTCAGCATGGGGAGGTCAGGAAACATGCAGTGGCAATGTAGGATAGGTTTCTGAAAAACATCGCGGTGTGGTGCGCATTGTATGGGTGTGTAACATTACATTCACTAGTAGGAGTGAGAAAAACATCACGGGGTGGTGTGAGTCATAGGGTCTGAATTAGGATAGGCAGTGAGTGGCAATGTAGGATGGAGAAAAGCACCACGGGGTGGTCAGCATGGGGAGGTCAGGAAACATGCAGTGGCAATGTAGGATAGGTTTCTGAAAAACATCACGGGGTGGCGCGCATTGTATGGGTGTGTAACATTACATTCACTAGTAGGACTGAGAAAAACATCACGGGGTGGTGTGAATCATAGGTTCTGAATTAGGATAGGCATTGATTGGCAATGTAGGATGTAGAAAAACACCACGGGGTGGTCAGCATGCGGAGGTCAGAAAACGTGCAATAGAATGAAGGATAGGTTTCTCAAAAGCATCGCGGAGTGGTGCGCATTATATGGATGTGTAACATTACATTCACTTGTAGGAGTGAGAAAAACATCACGGGGTGGTGTGAATCATATAGTCTGAATTAGGATAGGCAGTGAGTGGCAATGTAGGATAGAGAAAAGCACCACAGGTTCGTGGGACGTCAGGAAACATGCAGTGGCAATGTAGGATAGGTTTCTGAAAAACATCGCGGGGAGGTGCGCATTGTATAGGTGTGTAACATTACATTCACTTGTAGGAGTGAGAAAAACATCACGGGGTGGTGTGAATCATGATGTCTGAATTAGTATAGGCAGTGAGTGGCAATGTAGGATGGAGAAAAGCACCACGGGGTGGTCAGCATGGGGAGGTCAGAAAACATGCAGTGGCAATATAGGATAAGTTTCTGAAAAACATCACGGGGTGGTGCACATTGTATGTTTGTGTAA
Organism: Cavia porcellus; assembly: GCF_034190915.1. NCBI lineage: Eukaryota > Metazoa > Chordata > Mammalia > Rodentia > Caviidae > Cavia > Cavia porcellus. The sequence continues at coordinate 11,531,218 of NW_026947515.1, forward strand.
CATTACATTCACTAGTAGGAGGGAGAAAAACATCACGAGGTGGTGTGAATCATATGGTCTTAATTAGGATAGGCACTGAGTGGCAATGTAGGATGGAAAAAAGCACCACGGGTTGGTCAGCATGGGGAGATCAGGAAACATGCAGTGGCAATGTAGGATAGGTTTCTGAAAAACATCGCGGTGTGGTGCGCATTGTATGTTTGTGTAACATTACATTCACTAGTAGGAGTGAGAAAAACGTCACGGGGTGGTGTGAATCATGGTGTCTGAATTAGTATAGGCAGTGATTGGCAATGTAGGATGGAGAAAAGCACCACGGGGTGGTCAGCATGGGGAGGTCAGGAAACATGCAGTGGCAATGTAGGATAGGTTTCTGAAAAACATCGCGGTGTGGTGCGCATTGTATGGGTGTGTAACATTACATTCACTAGTAGGAGGGAGAAAAACATCACAGGGTGGTGTGAAACATAGGGTCTGAATTAGGATAGGCACTGAGTGGCAATGTAGGATGGAGAAAAGCACCACGGGTTGGTCAGCATTGGGAGGTCAGGAAACATGCAGTGGCAATGTAGGATAGGTTTCTGAAAAACATCGCGGGGTGGTGCGCATTGTATGGGTGTGTAACATTACATTCACTAGTAGGAGTGAGAAAAACATCACGGGGTGGTGTGAATCATAGGGTCTGAATTAGGATAGGCAGTGAGTTCCAATGTAGGATGGAGAAAACCACCACGGGGTGGTCAGCATGGGGAGGTCTGGAAACATGAAGTGGCAATGTAGGATTGGATTCTGAAAAACATCGTGGGGTGGTGCGCATTCTATGGGTGTGTAACATTACATTCACTAGTAGGAGTGAGAAAAACATCACGGGGTGGTGTGAATCATAGGGTCTGAATAAGGAGAGGCAGTGACTGGCAATGTAGGATGGCAAAAAGCACCACGGGGTGGTCAGCATGGGGAGGTCAGGAAACATGCAGTGGCAATGTAGGATAGGTTTCTGAAAAACATCGCGGGGTGGTGCGCATTGTATGGGTGTGTAACATTACATTCACTAGTAGGAGTGAGAAAAACATCACGGGGTGGTGTGAATCATAGTGTATGAATTAGTATATGCAGTGAGTGACAATGTAGGATGGAGAAAAGCACCACGGGGTGGTCAGCATGGGGAGGTCAGGTAACATGCAGTGGCAATATAGGATAGGTTTCTGAAAAACATCGCGGGGTGGTGCGCATTGTATGGGTGTGTAAAATTACATTCACTAGTAGGAGTGGGAAAAACATCACGGGGTGGTGTGAATCATAGGGTCTGAATTAGGATAGGCAGTGAGTGGCAATGTAGGATGGAGAAAAGCACCACGGGGTGGTCAGCATGGGGAGGTCAGGAAACATGCAGTGGCAATGTAGGATAGGTTTCTGAAAAACATCGCGGGGTGGTGCGCATTGTATGGGTGTGTAACATTACATTCACTAGTAGGAGTGAGAAAAACATCACGGGGTGGTGTGAATCATAGGGTCTGAATTAGTATATGCAGTGAGTGGCAATGTAGGATGGAGAAAAGCACCACCGGGTGGTCAGCATGGGGAGGTCAGAAAATATGCAGTGGCAATGTAGGATAGGTTTCTGAAAAACATCGCGGGGTGGTGCACATTGTATGTTTGTCTGCCATTACATTCACTAGTAGGACTGAGAAAAACATCACGGGGTGGTGTGAATCATAGGGTCTGAATAAGGAGAGGCAGTGACTGGCAATGTAGGATGGCAAAAAGCACCACGGGGTGGTCAGCATGGGGAGGTCAGGAAACATGCAGTGGCAACGTAGGATAGGTTTCTGAAAAACATCGCGGGGTGGTGCGCATTGTATGGGTGTGTAACATTACATTCACTAGTAGGAGTGAGAAAAACATCACGGGGTGGTGTGAATCATAGTGTATGAATTAGTATATGCAGTGAGTGACAATGTAGGATGGAGAAAAGCACCACAGGGTGGTCAGCATGGGGAGGTCAGGGAACATGCAGTGGCAATATAGGATAGGTTTCTGAAAAACATCGCGGGGTGGTGCGCATTGTATGGGTGTGTAAAATTACATTCACTAGTAGGAGTGGGAAAAACATCACGGGGTGGTGTGAATCATAGGGTCTGAATTAGCATATGCAGTGAGTGGCAATGTAGGATGGAGAAAAGCACCACGGGGTGGTCAGCATGGGGAGGTCAGGAAACATGCAGTGGCAATGTGGGATAGGTTTCTGAAAAACATCGCGGGGTGGTGCGCATTGTATGGGGGTGTAACATTACATTCACTAGTAGGAGTGAGAAAAACATCACGGGGTGGTGTGAATCACAGCGTCTGTATTAGGATAGGCAGTGAGTGGCAATGTAGGATGGAGAAAAGCACCACGGAGTGGTCAGCATGGGGAGGTCAGGAAACATGCAGTGGCAATGTAGGATAGGTTTCTGAAAAACATCGCAGGGTGGTGCGCATTGTATGGGTGTGTAACATTACATTCACTAGTAGGAGTGAGAAAAACATCACGGCGTGGTGTGTATCATAGGGTCTGAATTAGTATAGGCAGTGAGTGGCAATGTAGGATGGAGAAAAGCACCACGGGGTGGTCAGCATGGGGAGGTCAGGAAACATGCAGTGGCAATGTAGGATAGGTTTCTGAAAAACATCGCGGGGTGGTGCGCATTGTATGGGTGTGTAACATTACATTCACTAGTAGGAGTGAGAAAAACATCACGGGGTGGTGTGAATCATAGGGTCTGAAACAGGATAGGCACTGAGTGGCAGTGTAGGATGGAGAAAAGCACCACGGGGTGGTCAGCATGGGGAGGTCAGGAAACATGCAGTGGCAATGTAGGATAGGTTTCTGAAAAACATCGCGGGGTGGTTCGCATTGTATGGTTGTGTAACATTACATTCACTAGTAGGAGTGAGAAAAACATCACGGGGTGGTGTGAATCATATAGTCTGAATTAGTATAGGCAGTGAGTGGCAATGTAGGATTGAGGAAAGAACCACGGGGTGGTCAGCCTAGGGAGGTCAGGAAACATGCAGTGGCAATGTAGGATAGGTTTCTGAAAAACATCGCGGGGTGGTGCGCATTGTATGGGTGTGTAACAATACATTCACTAGTAGGAGTGAGAAAAACATCACGGGGTGGTGTGCATCATGGTGTCTGAATTAGTATAGGCAGTGAGTGGCAAAGTAGGATGGAGAAAAGCACCACGGGGTGGTCAGCATGGGGAGGTCAGAAAACATGGAGTGGCAATGTAGGATAAGTTTCTGAAAAACATCGCGGGGTGGTGCACATTGTATGTTTGTGTAACATTACATTCACTAGTAGGAGTGAGAAAAACATCACGGGCTGGTGTGAATAATAGGGTCTGAATTAGGATAGGCACTGTGTGGCAATGTAGGATGGAGAAAAGCACCACGGGTTGGTCAGCATGGGGAGGTCAGGAAACATGCAGTGACAATGTAGGATAGGTTTCTGAAAAACATCGCGGGGTGGTGCGCCTTGTATGGGTGTGTAACATTACATTCACTAGTAGGAGTGAGAAAAACATCACGGGGTGGTGTGAATCATAGGGTCTGAATTAGGATAGGCAGTGAGTGGCAACGTAGGATGGAGAAAACCACCACGGGGTGGTCAGCATGGGGAGATCAGGAAACATGCAGTGGCAAAGTAGGATAGGTTTCTGAAAAACATCGCGGGGTGGTGCGCATTGTATGGGTGTGTAACATTACATTGACTAGTAGGAGTGAGAAAAACATCACGGGGTGGTGTGAATCATAGGGTCTGAAACAGGATAGGCACTGAGTGGCAATGTAGGATGGAGAAAAGCACCACGGGGTGGTCAGCATGGGGAGGTCAGGAAATGTGCAGTGGAATGAAGGATAGGTTTCTCAAAAGCATCGCGGAGTGGTGCGCATTGTATGGGTGTGTAACATTACATTCACTTGTAGGAGTGAGAAAAACATCACGGGGTGGTGTGAGTCATAGGGTCTGGATTAGGATAGGCAGTGAGAGGCAATGTAGGATAGAGAAAAGCACCACAGGTTCGTCAGCATGGGGAGGTCAGGAAACATGCAGTGGCAATGTAGGACAGGTTTCTGGAAAACATCGCGGGTTGGTGCGCATTGTATGGGTGTGTAACATTACATTCACTAGTAGGAGTGAGAAAAACATCAAGCGGTGGTGTGAATCATGGTGTCTGAATTAGTATAGGCAGTGAGTGGCAATGTAGGATTGAGGAAAGCACCATGGGGTGGTCAGCCTGGGGAGGTCAGGAAACATGCAGTGGCAATGTAGGATAGGTTTCTGAAAAACATCGCGGGGTGGTGCGCATTGTATGGGTGTGTAACATTACATTGACTAGTAGGAGTGAGAAAAATATCACGAGGTGTTGTGAATCATAGGGTCTGAATTAGGATAGGCAGTGAGTGGCAATGTAGGATGGAGAAAAGCACCACGGGGTGGTCAGCATGGGGAGGTCAGGAAACGTGCAGTGGAATGAAGGATAGGTTTCTCAAAAGCATCGCGGTGTGGTGCGCATTGTATGGGTGTGTAACATTACATTCACTTATAGGAGTGAGAAAAACATCACGGGGTGGTGTGAGTCATAGGGTCTGGATTAGGATAGGCAGTGAGTGGCAATGTAGGATAGAGAAAAGCACCACAGGTTCGTCAGCATGGGGAGGTCAGGAAACATGCAGTGGCAATGTAGGATAGGTTTCTGAAAAACATCGCGGGTTGGTGCGCATTGTATGGGTGTGTAACATTACATTCACTAGTAGGAGTGAGAAAAACATCACGGGGTGGTGTGAATCATGGTGTCTGAATTAGTATAGGCAGTGAGTGGCAATGTAGGATGGAGAAAAGCACCACGGGGTGGTCAGCATGGGGAGGTCCGAAAACATGGAGTGGCAATGTAGGATAAGTTTCTGAAAAACATCGTGGGGTGGTGCACATTGTATGTTTGTGTAACATTACATTCACTAGTAGGAGTGAGAAAAACATCACGGGCTGGTGTGAATAATAGGGTCTGAATTAGGATAGGCACTGAGTGGCAATGTAGGATGGAGAAAAGCACCACGGGTTGGTCAGCATGGGGAGGTCAGGAAACATGCAGTGACAATGTAGGATAGGTTTCTGAAAAACATCGCGGGGTGGTGCGCATTGTATGGGTGTGTAACATTACATTCACTAGTAGGAGTGAGAAAAACATCACGGGGTGGTGTGAATCATAGGGTCTGAAACAGGATAGGCACTGAGTGGCAATGTAGGATGGAGAAAAGCACCACGGGGTGGTCAGCATGGGGAGGTCAGGAAATGTGCAGTGGAATGAAGGATAGGTTTCTCAAAAGCATCGCGGAGTGGTGCGCATTGTATGGGTGTGTAACATTACATTCACTTGTAGGAGTGAGAAAAACATCACGGGGTGGTGTGAGTAATAGGGTCTGGATTAGGATAGGCAGTGAGTGGCAATGTAGGATAGAGAAAAGCACCACAGGTTCGTCAGCATGGGGAGGTCAGGAAACATGCAGTGGCAAGGTAGGATAGGTTTCTGAAAAACATCGCGGGTTGGTGCGCATTGTATGGGTGTGTAACATTACATTCACTAGTAGGAGTGAGAAAAACATCAAGGGGTGGTGTGAATCATGGTGTCTGAATTAGTATAGGCAGTGAGTGGCAATGTAGGATTGAGGAAAGCACCATGGGGTGGTCAGCCTGGGGAGGTCAGGAAACATGCAGTGGCAATGTAGGATAGGTTTCTGAAAAACATCGCGGGGTGGTGCGCATTGTATGGGTGTGTAACATTACATTCACTAGTAGGAGTGAGAAAAATATCACGGGGTGTTGTGAATCATAGGGTCTGAATTAGGATAGGCAGTGAGTGGCAATGTAGGTTGGAGAAAAGCACCACGGGGTGGTCAGCATGGGGAGGTCAGGAAACGTGCAGTGGAATGAAGGATAGGTTTCTCAAAAGCATCGCGGTGTGGTGCGCATTGTATGGGTGTGTAACATTACATTCACTTATAGGAGTGAGAAAAACATCACGGGGTGGTGTGAGTCATAGGGTCTGGATTAGGATAGGCAGTGAGATGCAATGTAGGATAGAGAAAAGCACCACAGGTTCGTCAGCATGGGGAGGTCAGGAAACATGCAGTGGCAATGTAGGATAGGTTTCTGAAAAACATCGCGGGTTGGTGCGCATTGTATGGGTGTGTAACATTACATTCACTAGTAGGAGTGAGAAAAACATCACGGGGTGGTGTGAATCATGGTGTCTGAATTAGTATAGGCAGTGAGTGGCAATGTAGGATGGAGAAAAGCATCACGGGGTGGTCAGCATGGGGAGGTCAGAAAACATGGAGTGGCAATGTAGGATAAGTTTCTGAAAAACATCGTGGGGTGGTGCACATTGTATGTTTGTGTAACATTACATTCACTAGTAGGAGTGAGAAAAACATCACGGGCTGGTGTGAATAATAGGGTCTGAATTAGGATAGGCACTGAGTGGCAATGTAGGATGGAGAAAAGCACCACGGGTTGGTCAGCATGGGGAGGTCAGGAAACATGCAGTGACAATGTAGGATAGGTTTCTGAAAAACATCGCGGGGTGGTGCGCATTGTATGGGTGTGTAACATTACATTCACTAGTAGGAGTGAGAAAAACATCACGGGGTGGTGTGAATCATAGGGTCTGAATTAGGATAGGCAGTGAGTGGCAATGTAGGATGGAGAAAAGCACCACGGGGTGGTCAGCATGGGGAGGTCACGAAACATGCAGTGGCAATTTAGGATAGGTTTCTGAAAAACATCGCTGGGTGGTGCGCATTGTATGGGTGTGTAACATTACATTCACTAGTAGGAGTGAGAGAAACATCACGGGGTGGTGTGAATCATAGGGTCTGAATTAGGATAGGCAGTGAGTGGCAATGTAGGATGGAGAAAAGCACCACGGGTTGGTCAGCATGGGGAGGTCAGGAAACATGCAGTGGCAATGTAGGATAGGTTTCTGAAAAACATCGCGGGGTGGTGCGCATTGTATGGGTGTGTAACATTACATTCACTAGTAGGAGTGAGAAAAACATCACGGTGTTGTGTGAATCATAGGGTCTGAATTAGTATAGGCAGTGAGTGGCAATGTAGGATGGAGAAAAGCACCACGTGGTGGTCAGCATGGGGAGGTCAGGAAACATGCAGTGGCAATGTAGGATAGGTTTCTGAAAAGCATCGCGGGGTGGTGCGCATTGAATGGCTGTGTAACATTACATTCACTAGTAGGAGTGAGAAAAACATCACGGGGTGGTGTGAGTCATAGGGTCTGAATTAGGATAGGCAGTGAGTGGCAATGTAGATTAGAGAAAAGAAACACGGGGTGGTCAGCATTGGGAGGTCAGGAAACATGCAGTGGCAATGTAGGATTGGTTTCTGAAAAACATCGTGGGGTGGTGCGCATTGTATGGGTGTGTAACATTACATTCACTAGTAGGAGTGAGAAAAACATCACGGGGTGGTGTGAATCATAAGTTCTGAATTAGTATAGGCAGTGAGTGGCAATGTAGGATGGAGAAAAGCACCACGGGGTGGTCAGCATGGGGAGGTCAGAAAACATGCAGTGGCAATGTAGGATAGGTTTTTGAAAAAAATCGCGGGGTGGTGCACATTGTATGTTTGTGTAACATTACATTCACTAGTAGGAGTGAGAAAAACATCACGGGGTGTTGTGAATCATAGGGTCTGAATTAGGATAGGCAGTGAGTGCAATGTAGGATGGAGAAAAGAACCACGGGGTGGTCAGCATGGGGAGGTCAGGAAACATGCAGTCGCAATGTAGGATAGGTTTCTGAAAAACATCGCGGGGTGGTGCGCATTGTATGGGTGTGTTACATTACATTCACTAGTAGGAGTGAGAAAAACATCACGGGGTGGTGTGAATCATAGGGTCTGAATTAGCATATGCAGTGAGTGGCAATGTAGGATGGAGAAAAGCACCACGGGGTGGTCAGCATGGGGAGGTCAGGAGACATGCAGTGGCAAAGTAGGATAGGTTTCTGAAAAACATCGCGGGGTGGTGCGCATTGTATGGGTGTGTAACATTACATTCACTAGTAGGAGTGAGAAAAACATCACGGGGTGGTGTGAATCATAAGGTCTGTATTAGGATAGGCAGTGAGTGGCAATGTAGGATGGAGAAAAGCACCACGGGGTGGTCAGCATGGGGAGGTCAGGAAACATGCAGTGGCAATGTAGGATAGGTTTCTGAAAATCATCGCGGGGTGGTGCGCATTGTATGGGTGTGTAACATTACATTCACTAGTAGGAGTGAGAAAAACATCACGGCGTGGTGTGTATCATAGGGTCTGAATTAGTATAGGCAGTGAGTGGCAATGTAGGATGGAGAAAAGCACCACGGGGTGGTCAGCATGGGGAGGTCAGGAAACATGCAGTGGCAATGTAGGATAGGTTTCTGAAAAACATCGGGGGGTTGTGCGCATTGTATGGGTGTGTAACATTACATTCACTAGTAGGAGTGAGAAAAATATCACGGGGTGGTGTGAATCATAGGGTCTGAAACAGGATAGGCACTGAGTGGCAGTGTAGGATAGAGAAAAGCACCACGGGTTGGTCAGCATGGGGAGGTCAGAAAACGTGCAGTGGAATGAAGGATAGGTTTCTCAAAAGCATCGCGGAGTGGTGCGCATTGTATGGGTGTGTAACATTACATTCACTTGTAGGAGTGAGAAAAACATCACGGGGTGGAGTGAGTCATAGGGTCTGGATTAGGATAGGCAGTGAGTGGCAATGTAGGATAGAAAAAAGCACCACAGGTTCGTCAGCATGGGGAGGTCAGGAAACATGCAGTGGCAATGTAGGATAGGTTTCTGAAAAACATCGCGGGTTGGTGCGCATTGTATGGGTGTGTAAAATTACATTCACTAGTAGGAGTGACAAAAACATCACGGGGTGGTGTGAATCATGGTGTCTGAATTAGTATAGGCAGTGAGTGGCAATGTAGGATGGAGAAAAGCACCGCGGGGTGGTCAGCATGGGGAGGTCAGGAAACATGGAGTGGCAATGTAGGTTAAGTTTCTGAAAAACATCGCGGGGTGGTGCACATTGTATGTTTGTGTAACATTACATTCACTAGTAGGAGTGAGAAAAACATCACGGGCTGGTGTGAATAATAGGGTCAGAATTAGGATAGGCACTGAGTGGCAATGTAGGATGGATAAAAGCACCACGGGTTGGTCAGCATGGGGAGGTCAGGAAACATGCAGTGGCAATGTAGGATAGGTTTCTGAAAAACATCGCGGTGTGGTGCGCATTGTATGGGTGTGTAACATTACATTCACTAGTAGGAGTGAGAAAAACATCACGGGGTGGTGTGAATCATAGGGTCTGAATTAGGATAGGCAGTGAGTGGCAATGTAGGATGGAGAAAAGCACCACGGGGTGGTCAGCATGGGGAGGTCAGGAAACATGCAGTGGCAATGTAGGATAGGTTTCTGAAAAACATCACGGGGTGGCGCGCATTGTATGGGTGTGTAACATTACATTCACTAGTAGGACTGAGAAAAACATCACGGGGTGGTGTGAATCATAGGTTCTGAATTAGGATAGGCATTGATTGGCAATGTAGGATGTAGAAAAACACCACGGGGTGGTCAGCATGCGGAGGTCAGAAAACGTGCAATAGAATGAAGGATAGGTTTCTCAAAAGCATCGCGGAGTGGTGCGCATTATATGGATGTGTAACATTACATTCACTTGTAGGAGTGAGAAAAACATCACGGGGTGGTGTGAATCATATAGTCTGAATTAGGATAGGCAGTGAGTGGCAATGTAGGATAGAGAAAAGCACCACAGGTTCGTGGGACGTCAGGAAACATGCAGTGGCAATGTAGGATAGGTTTCTGAAAAACATCGCGGGGAGGTGCGCATTGTATAGGTGTGTAACATTACATTCACTAGTAGGAGTGAGAAAAACATCACGGGGTGGTGTGAATCATGATGTCTGAATTAGTATAGGCAGTGAGTGGCAATGTAGGATGGAGAAAAGCACCACGTGGTGGTCAGCATGGGGAGGTCAGGAAACATGCAGTGGCAATGTAGGATAGGTTTCTGAAAAGCATCGCGGGGTGGTGCGCATTGAATGGCTGTGTAACATTACATTCACTAGTAGGAGTGAGAAAAACATCACGGGGTGGTGTGAGTCATAGGGTCTGAATTAGGATAGGCAGTGAGTGGCAATGTAGATTAGAGAAAAGAAACACGGGGTGGTCAGCATTGGGAGGTCAGGAAACATGCAGTGGCAATGTAGGATTGGTTTCTGAAAAACATCGTGGGGTGGTGCGCATTGTATGGGTGTGTAACATTACATTCACTAGTAGGAGTGAGAAAAACATCACGGGGTGGTGTGAATCATAAGTTCTGAATTAGTATAGGCAGTGAGTGGCAATGTAGGATGGAGAAAAGCACCACGGGGTGGTCAGCATGGGGAGGTCAGAAAACATGCAGTGGCAATGTAGGATAGGTTTTTGAAAAAAATCGCGGGGTGGTGCACATTGTATGTTTGTGTAACATTACATTCACTAGTAGGAGTGAGAAAAACATCACGGGGTGTTGTGAATCATAGGGTCTGAATTAGGATAGGCAGTGAGTGCAATGTAGGATGGAGAAAAGAACCACGGGGTGGTCAGCATGGGGAGGTCAGGAAACATGCAGTCGCAATGTAGGATAGGTTTCTGAAAAACATCGCGGGGTGGTGCGCATTGTATGGGTGTGTTACATTACATTCACTAGTAGGAGTGAGAAAAACATCACGGGGTGGTGTGAATCATAGGGTCTGAATTAGCATATGCAGTGAGTGGCAATGTAGGATGGAGAAAAGCACCACGGGGTGGTCAGCATGGGGAGGTCAGGAGACATGCAGTGGCAAAGTAGGATAGGTTTCTGAAAAACATCGCGGGGTGGTGCGCATTGTATGGGTGTGTAACATTACATTCACTAGTAGGAGTGAGAAAAACATCACGGGGTGGTGTGAATCATAAGGTCTGTATTAGGATAGGCAGTGAGTGGCAATGTAGGATGGAGAAAAGCACCACGGGGTGGTCAGCATGGGGAGGTCAGGAAACATGCAGTGGCAATGTAGGATAGGTTTCTGAAAATCATCGCGGGGTGGTGCGCATTGTATGGGTGTGTAACATTACATTCACTAGTAGGAGTGAGAAAAACATCACGGCGTGGTGTGTATCATAGGGTCTGAATTAGTATAGGCAGTGAGTGGCAATGTAGGATGGAGAAAAGCACCACGGGGTGGTCAGCATGGGGAGGTCAGGAAACATGCAGTGGCAATGTAGGATAGGTTTCTGAAAAACATCGGGGGGTTGTGCGCATTGTATGGGTGTGTAACATTACATTCACTAGTAGGAGTGAGAAAAATATCACGGGGTGGTGTGAATCATAGGGTCTGAAACAGGATAGGCACTGAGTGGCAGTGTAGGATAGAGAAAAGCACCACGGGTTGGTCAGCATGGGGAGGTCAGAAAACGTGCAGTGGAATGAAGGATAGGTTTCTCAAAAGCATCGCGGAGTGGTGCGCATTGTATGGGTGTGTAACATTACATTCACTTGTAGGAGTGAGAAAAACATCACGGGGTGGAGTGAGTCATAGGGTCTGGATTAGGATAGGCAGTGAGTGGCAATGTAGGATAGAAAAAAGCACCACAGGTTCGTCAGCATGGGGAGGTCAGGAAACATGCAGTGGCAATGTAGGATAGGTTTCTGAAAAACATCGCGGGTTGGTGCGCATTGTATGGGTGTGTAAAATTACATTCACTAGTAGGAGTGACAAAAACATCACGGGGTGGTGTGAATCATGGTGTCTGAATTAGTATAGGCAGTGAGTGGCAATGTAGGATGGAGAAAAGCACCGCGGGGTGGTCAGCATGGGGAGGTCAGGAAACATGGAGTGGCAATGTAGGTTAAGTTTCTGAAAAACATCGCGGGGTGGTGCACATTGTATGTTTGTGTAACATTACATTCACTAGTAGGAGTGAGAAAAACATCACGGGCTGGTGTGAATAATAGGGTCAGAATTAGGATAGGCACTGAGTGGCAATGTAGGATGGATAAAAGCACCACGGGTTGGTCAGCATGGGGAGGTCAGGAAACATGCAGTGGCAATGTAGGATAGGTTTCTGAAAAACATCGCGGTGTGGTGCGCATTGTATGGGTGTGTAACATTACATTCACTAGTAGGAGTGAGAAAAACATCACGGGGTGGTGTGAATCATAGGGTCTGAATTAGGATAGGCAGTGAGTGGCAATGTAGGATGGAGAAAAGCACCACGGGGTGGTCAGCATGGGGAGGTCAGGAAACATGCAGTGGCAATGTAGGATAGGTTTCTGAAAAACATCACGGGGTGGCGCGCATTGTATGGGTGTGTAACATTACATTCACTAGTAGGACTGAGAAAAACATCACGGGGTGGTGTGAATCATAGGTTCTGAATTAGGATAGGCATTGATTGGCAATGTAGGATGTAGAAAAACACCACGGGGTGGTCAGCATGCGGAGGTCAGAAAACGTGCAATAGAATGAAGGATAGGTTTCTCAAAAGCATCGCGGAGTGGTGCGCATTATATGGATGTGTAACATTACATTCACTTGTAGGAGTGAGAAAAACATCACGGGGTGGTGTGAATCATGTAGTCTGAATTAGGATAGGCAGTGAGTGGCAATGTAGGATAGAGAAAAGCACCACAGGTTCGTGGGACGTCAGGAAACATGCAGTGGCAATGTAGGATAGGTTTCTGAAAAACATCGCGGGGAGGTGCGCATTGTATAGGTGTGTAACATTACATTCACTAGTAGGAGTGAGAAAAACATCACGGGGTGGTGTGAATCATGATGTCTGAATTAGTATAGGCAGTGAGTGGCAATGTAGGATGGAGAAAAGCACCACGGGGTGGTCAGCATGGGGAGGTCAGAAAACATGCTGTGGCAATATAGGATAAGTTTCTGAAAAACATCACGGGGTGGTGCACATTGTATGTTTGTGTAACATTACATTCACTAGTAGGAGGGAGAAAAACACCACGAGGTGGTGTGAATCATATGGTCTTCATTAGGATAGGCACTGAGTGGCAATGTAGGATGGAGAAAAGCACCACGGGTTGGTCAGCATGGGGAGATCAGGAAACATGCAGTGGCAATGTAGGATAGGTTTCTGACAAACATCGCGGTGTGGTGCGCATTGTATGTTTGTGTAACATTACATTCCCTAGTAGGAGTGAGAAAAACGTCACGGGGTGGTGTGAATCATGGTGTCTGAATTAGTATAGGCAGTGATTGGCAATGTAGGATGGAGAAAAGCACCACGGGGTGGTCAGCATGGGGAGGTCAGGAAACATGCAGTGGCAATGTAGGATAGGTTTCTGAAAAACATCGCTGTGTGGTGCGCATTGTATGGGTGTGTAACATTACATTCACTAGTAGGAGGGAGAAAAACATCACAGGGTGGTGTGAAACATAGGGTCTGAATTAGGATAGGCACTGAGTGGCAATGTAGGATGGAGAAAAGCACCACGGGTTGGTCAGCATGGGGAGGTCAGGAAACATGCAGTGGCAATGTAGGATAGGTTTCTGAAAAACATCGCGGGGTGGTGCGCATTGTATGGGTGTGTAACATTACATTCACTAGTAGGAGTGAGAAAAACATCACGGGGTGGTGTGAATCATAGGGTCTGAATTAGTATATGCAGTGAGTGGCAATGTAGGATGGAGAAAAGCACCACGGGGTGGTCAGCATGGGGAGGTCAGAAAATATGCAGTGGCAATGTAGGATAGGTTTCTGAAAAACATCGCGGGGTGGTGCACATTGTATGTTTGTCTGCCATTACATTCACTAGTAGGACTGAGAAAAACATCACGGGGTGGTGTGAATCATAGGGTCTGAATAAGGAGAGGCAGTGACTGGCAATGTAGGATGGCAAAAAGCACCACGGGGTGGTCAGCATGGGGAGGTCAGGAAACATGCAGTGGCAACGTAGGATAGGTTTCTGAAAAACATCGCGGGGTGGTGCGCATTGTATGGGTGTGTAACATTACATTCACTAGTAGGAGTGAGAAAAACATCACGGGGTGGTGTGAATCATAGTGTATGAATTAGTATATGCAGTGAGTGACAATGTAGGATGGAGAAAAGCACCACGGGGTGGTCAGCATGGGGAGGTCAGGAAACATGCAGTGGCAATGTAGGATAGGTTTCTGAAAAACATCGCGGGGTGGTGCGCATTGTATGGGTGTGTAACATTACATTCACTAGTAGGAGTGAGAAAAACATCACGGGGTGGTGTGAATCATAGGGTCTGAAACAGGATAGGCACTGAGTGGCAGTGTAGGATGGAGAAAAGCACCACGGGGTGGTCAGCATGGGGAGGTCAGGAAACATGCAGTCGCAATGTAGGATAGGTTTCTGAAAAACATCGCGGGGTGGTGCGCATTGTATGGGTGTGTAACATTACATTCACTAGTAGGAGGGAGAAAAACATCACGTGGTGTTGTGAATCATATAGTCTGAATTAGTATAGGCAGTCAGTGGCAATGTAGGATTGAGGAAAGCAACACGGGGTGGTCAGCCTGGGGAGGTCAGGAAACACGCAGTCGCAATGTAGGATAGGTTTCTGAAAAACATCGCGGGGTGGTGCGCATTGTATGGGTGTGTAGCATTACATTCACTTGTAGGAGTGAGAAAAACATCACGTGGTGTTGTGCATCATAGGTTCTGAATTAGGATAGGCATTGATTGGCAATGTAGGATGGAGAAAAACACCACGGGGTGGTCAGCATGGGGAGGTCAGGAAACGTGCAGTAGAATGAAGGATAGGTTTCTCAAAAGCATCGCGGAGTGGTGCGCATTATATGGGTGTGTAACATTACATTCACTTGTAGGAGTGAGAAAAACATCACGGGGTGGTGTGAGTCATAGGGTCTGAATTAGGATAGGCAGTGAGTGGCAATGTAGGATAGAGAAAAGCACCACAGGTTCGTCAGCATGGGGAGGTCAGGAAACATGCAGTGGCAATGTAGGATAGGTTTCTGAAAAACGTCGCGGGGAGCTGCGCATTGTATGGGTGTGTAGCATTACATTCACTAGTAGGAGTGAGAAAAACATCACGGGGTGGTGTGAATCATGGTGTCTGAATTAGTATAGGCAGTGAGTGGCAATGTAGGATGGAAAAAAGCACCACGGGGTGGTCAGCATGGGGAGGTCAGGAAACATGCAGTGGCAATATAGGATAAGTTTCTGAAAAACATCACGGGGTGTTGCACATTGTATGGGTGTGTAACATTACATTCACTAGTAGGAGTGAGAAAAACATCACGGGGTGGTGTGAATCATAGGGTCTTAATTAGGATAGGCACTGAGTGCCAATGTAGGATGGAGAAAAGCACCACGGGTTGGTCAGCATGGGGAGGTCAGGAAACATGCATTGGCAATGTAGGATAGGTTTCTGAAAAACATCGCGGTGTGGTGCGCATTGTATGTTTGTGTAGCATTACATTCACTAGTAGGAGTGAGAAAAACATCACGGGGTGGTGTGAATCATGGTGTCTGAATTAGTATAGGCAGTGAGTGGCAATGTAGGATGGAGAAAAGCACCACGGGGTGGTCAGCATGGGGAGGTCAGGAGACATGCAGTGGCAATGTAGGATAGGTTTCTGAAAAACATCGCGGGGTGGTGCGCATTGTATTGCTGTGTAACATTACATTCACTAGTCGGAGTGAGAAAAACATCACGGGGTGGTGTGAATCACAGGGTCTGTATTAGGATAGGCAGTGAGTGGCAATGTAGGATGGAGAAAAGCACCACGGGGTGGTCAGCATGGGGAGGTCAGGAAACATGCAGTGGCAATGTAGGATAGGTTTCTGAAAAACATCGCGGGGTGGTGCGCATTGCATGGGTGTGTAACATTACATTTACTAGTAGGAGTGAGAAAAACATCACGGGGTGGTGTGAATCATAGGGTCTGAAACAGGATAGGCACTGAGTGGCAGTGTAGGATGGAGAAAAGCACCACGGGGTGGTCAGCATGGGGAGGTCAGGAAACTTGCAGTGGCAATGTAGGATAGGTTTCTGAAAAACATCGCGGGGTGGTTCGCATTGTATGGGTGTGTAACATTACATTCACTAGTAGGAGTGAGAAAAACATCACGGGGTGGTGTGAATCATATAGTCTGAATTAGTATAGGCAGTGAGTGGCAATGTAGGATTGAGGAAAGCAACACGGGGTGGTCAGCCTGGGGAGGTCAGGAAACATGCAGTGGCAATGTAGGATAGGTTTCTGAAAAACATCGCGGGGTGGTGCGCATTGTATGGGTGTGTAACATTACATTCACTAGTAGGAGTGAGAAAAACATCACGGCGTGGTGTGTATCATAGGGTCTGAATTAGGATAGGCAGTGAGTGGCAATGTAGGATGGAGAAAAGCACCACGGGGTGGTCAGCATGGGGAGGTCAGGAAACATGCAGTGGCAATATAGGATAGGTTTCTGAAAAGCATCGCGGGGTGGTGCGCATTGTATGGGTGTGTAACATAACATTCACTAGTAGGAGTGAGAAAAACATCACGGCGTGGTGTGTATCATAGGGTCTGAATTAGTATAGACAGTGAGTGGCAATGTAGGATGGAGAAAAGCACCACGGGGTGGTCAGCATCGGGAGGTCAGGAAACATGCAGTGGCAATGTAGGATAGGTTTCTGAAAAACATCGCGGGGTGGTGCGCATTGTATGGGTGTGTAACATTACATTCACTAGTAGGAGTGAGAAAAACATCACGGCGTGGTGTGAATCATAGGGTCTGAAATAGGATAGGCACTGAGTGGCAATCTAGGATGGAGAAAAGCACCACGGGGTGGTCAGCATGGGGAGGTCAGGAAACATTCAGTGGCAATGTAGGATAGGTTTCTGAAAAACATCGCGGGGTGGTTCGCAGTGTATGGGTGTGTAACACTACATCCACTAGTAGGAGTGAGAAAAACATCACGGGGTGGTGTGAATCATATAGTCTGAATTAGTATAGGCAGTGATTGGCAATGTAGGATTGAGGAAAGCACCACGGGTTGGTCAGCCTGGGGAGGTCAGGAAACATGCAGTGGCAATGTAGGATAGGTTTCTGAAAAACATCGCGGGGTGGTGCGCATTGTATGGGTGTGTAACATTACATTCACTAGTAGGAGTGAGAAAAACATCACGGGGTGGTGTGAATCATAGGGTCTGAATTAGGATAGGCACTGAGTGGCAATGTAGGATGGAGAAAAGCACCACGGGTTCGTCAGCATGTGGAGGTCAGGAAACATGCAGTGGCAATGTAGGATAGGTTTCTGAAAAACATCGCGGGGTGGTGCGCATTGTATGGGTGTGTAACATTACATTCACTAGTAGGAGTGAGAAAAACATCACGGGGTGGTGTGAATCATAGTGTATGAATTAGTATATGCAGTGAGTGACAATGTAGGATGGAGAAAAGCACCACGGGGTTGTCAGCATGGGGAGGTCAGGAAACCTGCAGTGGCAATATAGGATAGGTTTCTGAAAAACATCGCGGGGTGGTGCTCATTGTATGGGTGTGTAAAATTACATTCACTAGTAGGAGTGAGAAAAACATCACGGAGTGGTGTGAATCATAGAGTCTGAATTAGCATATGCAGTGAGTGGCAATGTAGGATGGAGAAAAGCACCACGGGGTGGTCAGCATGGGGAGGTCAGGAGACATGCAGTGGCAATGTAGGATAGGTTTCTGAAAAACATCGCGGGGTGGTGCGCATTGTATGGGTGTGTAACATTACATTCAGTAGTAGGAGTGAGAAAAACATCACGGGGTGGTGTGAATCACAGGGTCTGTATTAGGATAGGCAGTGAGTGGCAATGTAGGATGGAGAAAAGCACCACGGGGTGGTCAGCATGGGGAGGTCAGGAAACATGCAGTGGCAATGTAGGATAGGTTTCTGAAAAACATCGCGGGGTGGTGCGCATTGTATGGGTGTGTAACATTACATTCACTAGTAGGATTGAGAAAAACATCACGGCGTGGTGTGTATCATAGGGTCTGAATTAGTATAGGCAGTGAGTGGCAATGTAGGATGGAGAAAAGCACCACGGGGTGGTCAGCATGAGGAGGTCAGGAAACATGCAGTGGCAATGTAGGATAGGTTTCTGAAAAACATTGCGGGGTGGTGCGCATTGTATGGGTGTGTAACATTACATTCACTAGTAGGAGTGAGAAAAACATCACGGGGTGGTGTGAAACATAGGGTCTGAAACAGGATAGGCACTGAGTGGCAGTGTAGGATGGAGAAAAGCACCACGGGGTGGTCAGCATGGGGAGGTCAGGAAACATGCAGTGGCAATGTAGGATAGGTTTCTGAAAAACATCGCGGGGTGGTTCGCATTGTATGGGTGTGTAACATTACATTCACTAGGAGGAGTGAGAAAAACATCACGGGCTGGTGTGAATAATAGGGTCTGAATTAGGATAGGCACTGAGTGGCAATGTAGGATGGAGAAAAGCACCACGGGTTGGTCAGCATGGGGAGGTCAGGAAACATGCAGTGGCAATGTAGGATAGGTTTCCGAAAAACATCGTGGGTGGTGCGCATTGTATGGGTGTGTAACATTACATTCACTAGTAGGAGTGAGAAAAACATCACGGGGTGGTGTGAATCATAGGGTCTGAATTAGGATAGGCAGTGAGTGGCAATGTAGGATGGAGAAAAGCACCACGGGGTGGTCAGCATGGGGAGGTCAGGAAACATGCAGTGGCAATGTAGGATAGGTTTCTGAAAAACATCACGGGGTGTCGCGCATTGTATCGTTGTGTAACATTACATTCACTAGTAGGAGTGAGAAAAACATCACGGGGTGGTGTGAATCATAGGTTCTGAATTAGGATAGGCATTGATTGGCAATGTAGGATGGAGAAAAACACCACGGGGTGGTCAGCATGGGGAGGTCAGGAAACGTGCAGTAGAATGAAGGATAGGTTTCTCAAAAGCATCGCGGAGTGGTGCGCATTGTATGGGTGTGTAACATTACATTCACTTGTAGGAGTGAGAAAAACATCACGGGGTGGTGTGAGTCATAGGGTCTGGATTAGGATAGGCAGTGCGTGGCAATGTAGGATAGAGAAAAGCACCACAGGTTCGTCAGCATGGGGAGGTCAGGAAACATGCAGTGGCAATGTAGGATAGGTTTCTGAAAAACATCGCGGGTTGGTGCGCATTGTATGGGTGTGTAACATTACATTCACTAGTAGGAGTGAGAAAAACATCACGGGGTGGTGTGAATCATGGTGTCTGAATTAGTATAGGCAGTGAGTGGCAATGTAGGATGGAGAAAAGCACCACGGGGTGGTCAGCATGGGGAGGTCAGAAAACATGGAGTGGCAATGTAGGATAAGTTTCTGAAAAACATCGCGGGGTGGTGCACATTGTATGTTTGTGTAACATTACATTCACTAGTAGGAGTGAGAAAAACATCACGGGCTGGTGTGAATAATAGGATCTGAATTAGGATAGGCACTGAGTGGCAATGTAGGATGGAGAAAAGCACCACGGGTTGGTCAGCATGGGGAGGTCAGGAAACATGCAGTGGCAATGTAGGATAGGTTTCTGAAAAATATCGCGGTGTGGTGCGCATTGTATGGGTGTGTAACATTACATTCACTAGTAGGAGTGAGAAAAACATCACGGGGTGGTGTGAAACATAGGGTCTGAATTAGGATAGGCACTGAGTGGCAATGTAGGATGGAGAAAAGCACCACGGGTTGGTCAGCATGGGGAGGTCAGGAAACATGCAGTGGCAATGTAGGATAGGTTTCTGAAAAACATCGCGGAGTGGTGCGCATTGTATGGGTGTGTAACATTACATTCACTAGTAGGAGTGAGAAAAACATCACGGGGTGGTGTGAATCATAGGGTCTGAATTAGGATAGGCAGTGAGTGGCAATGTAGGATGGAGAAAAGCACCACGGGGTGGTCAGCATGGGGAGGTCAGAAAACATGCAGTGGCAATATAGGATAAGTTTCTGAAAAACATCACGGGGTGGTGCACATTGTATGTTTGTGTAACATTACATTCACTAGTAGGAGTGAGAAAAACATCACGGGGTGGTGTGAATCATAGGGTCTTAATTAGGATAGGCACTGAGTGGCAGTGTAGGATGGAGAAAAGCACCACGGGTTGGTCAGCATGGGGAGGTCAGGAAACATGCAGTGGCAATGTAGGATAGGTTTCTGAAAAACATCGCGGTGTGGTGCGCATTGTATGGGTGTGTAACATTACATTCACTAGTAGGAGTGAGAAAAACATCACGGGGTGGTGTGAATCATAGGGTCTGAATTAGGATAGGCACTGAGTGGCAATGTAGGATGGAGAAAAGCACCACGGGTTGGTCAGCATGGGGAGGTCAGGAAACATGCAGTGGCAATGTAGGATAGGTTTCTGAAAAACATCGCGGGATGGTGCGCATTGTATGGGTGTGTAACATTCCATTCACTAGTAGGAGTGAGAAAAACATCACGGGGTGGTGTGAATCATAGGGTCTGAATTAGTATAGGCAGTGAGTGGCAATGTAGGATGGAGAAAAGCACCACGGGGTGGTCAGCATGGGGAGGTCAGAAAACATGCAGTGACAATGTAGGATACGTTTTTGAAAAACATCGCGGGGTGGTGCACATTGTATGTTTGTGTAACATTACATTCACTAGTAGGAGTGAGAAAAACATCACGGGGTGGTGTGAATCATAGGGTCTGAATTAGGAGAGGCAGTGAGTGTCAATGTAGGATGGAAAAAAGCACCAAGGGGTGGTCAGCATGGGGAGGTGAGGAAACATGCAGTGGCAATGTAGGATAGGTTTCTGAAAAACATCGCGGGGTGGTGCACATTGTATGGGTGTGTAACATTACATTCACTAGTAGGAGTGAGAAAAACATCACGGGGTGGTGTGAATCGTAGGGTCTGAATTAGGATAGGCAGTGAGTGGCAATGTAGGATGGAGAAAAGCACCACGGGGTGGTCAGCATGGGGAGGTCAGAAAACATGCAGTGGCAATATAGGATAAGTTTCTGAAAAACATCACGGGGTGGTGCACATTGTATGTTTGTGTAACATTACATTCACTAGTAGCAGTGAGAAAAACATCACGGGGTGGTGTGAATCATAGGGTCTTAATTAGGATAGGCACTGAGTGGCAATGTAGGATGGAGTAAAGCACCACGGGTTGGTCAGCATGGGGAGGTCAGGAAACATGCAGTGGCAATGTAGGATAGGTTTCTGAAAAACAACGCGGGGTGGTGCACATTGTATGTTTGTGTAACATTACATTCACTAGTAGGAGTGAGAAAAACATCACGGGGTGGTGTGAATCATAGGGTCTGAATTAGGAGAGGCAGTGAGTGGCAATGTAGGATGGAAAAAAGCACCAAGGGGTGGTCAGCATGGGGAGGTGAGGAAATATGCGGTGGCAATGTAGGATAGGTTTCTGAAAAACATCGCGGGGTGGTGCACATTGTATGGGTGTGTAACATTACATTCACTAGTAGGAGTGAGAAAAACATCACGGGGTGGTGTGAATCGTAGCGTCTGAATTAGGATAGGCAGTGAGTGGCAATGTAGGATGGAAAAAAGCACCACGGGTTGTCAGCATGGGGAGGTCAGGAAACATGCAGTGGCAATATAGGATAGGTTTCTGAAAAACATCACGGGGTGGTGCGCATTGTATGGCTGTGTAACATTACATTCACTAGTAGGAGTGAGAAAAACATCACGGCGTGGTGTGTATCATAGGGTCTGAATTAGTATAGGCAGTGAGTGGCAATGTAGGATGGAGTAAAGCACCACGGGTTGGTCACCATGGGGAGGTCAGGAAACATGCAGTGGCAATGTAGGATAGGTTTCTGAAAAACATCGCGGTGTGGTGCGCATTGTATGGGTGTGTAACATTACATTCACTAGTAAGAGTGAGAAAAACATCACGGGGTGGTGTGAATCATAGGGTCTTAATTAGGATAGGCACTGAGTGGCAATGTAGGATGTAGAAAAGCACCACGGGTTGGTCAGCATGGGGAGGTCAGGAAACATGCAGTGGCAATGTAGGATAGGTTTCTGAAAAACATCGCGGTGTGGTGCGCATTGTATGGGTGTGTAACATTACATTCACTAGTAGGAGTGAGAAAAACATCACGGGGTGGTGTGAATCATAGGGTCTGAATTAGGATAGGCACTGAGTGGCAATGTAGGATGGAGAAAAGCACCACGGGTTGGTCAGCATGGGGAGGTCAGGAAACATGCAGTGGCAATGTAGGATACGTTTTTGAAAAACATCGCGGGGTGGTGCACATTGTATGTTTGTGTAACATTACATTCACTAGTAGGAGTGAGAAAAACATCACGGGGTGGTGTGAATCATAGGGTCTGAATTAGGATAGGCAGTGAGTGGCAATGTAGGATGGAGAAAAGCACCACTGGGTGCTCAGCATGGGGAGGTCAGAAAACATGCAGTGGCAATATAGGATAAGTTTCTGAAAAACATCACGGGGTGGTGCACATTGTATGTTTGTGTAACATTACATTCACTAGTAGCAGTGAGAAAAACATCACGGGGTGGTGTGAATCATAGGGTCTTAATTAGGATAGGCACTGAGTGGCAATGTAGGATGGAGTAAAGCACCACGGGTTGGTCAGCATGGGGAGGTCAGGAAACATGCAGTGGCAATGTAGGATAGGTTTCTGAAAAACATCGCGGTGTGGTGCGCATTGTATGGGTGTG
The DNA here is from genome assembly GCF_034190915.1 of Cavia porcellus. Taxonomy (NCBI): domain Eukaryota; kingdom Metazoa; phylum Chordata; class Mammalia; order Rodentia; family Caviidae; genus Cavia; species Cavia porcellus. The sequence continues at coordinate 11,554,067 of NW_026947515.1, forward strand.
TAACATTACATTCACTAGTAGGATTGAGAAAAACATCACGGGGTGGTGTGAATCATAGGGTCTGAATTAGGATAGGCACTGAGTGGCAATGTAGGATGGAGAAAAGCACCACGGGTTGGTCAGCATGGGGAGGTCAGGAAACATGCAGTGGCAATGTAGGATAGGTTTCTGAAAAACATCGCGGGGTGGTGCGCATTGTATGGGTGTGTAACATTACATTCACTAGTAGGAGTGAGAAAAACATCACGGGGTGGTGTGAATCATAGGGTCTGAATTAGTATAGGCAGTGAGTGGCAATGTAGGATGGAGAAAAGCACCACGGGGTGGTCAGCATGGGGAGGTCAGGAAACATGCAGTGGGAATGTAGGATAGGTTTCTGAAAAACATCGCGGGGTGGTGCGCATTGTATGGGTGTGTAACATTACATTCACTAGTAGGAGTGAGAAAAACATCACGGGGTGGTGTGAATCATAATGTCTGAATTAGGATAGGCACTGAGTGGCAATGTAGGATGGAGAAAAGCACCACGGGGTGGTCAGCATGGGGAGGTCAGGAAACATGCAGTGGCAATGTAGGATAGGTTTCTGAAAAACATCGCGGGGTGGTGCGCATTGTATGGGTGTGGAACATTACATTCACTAGTAGGAGTGAGAAAAACATCACGGGGTGGTGTGAATCATAGTGTATGAATTAGTATATGCAGTGAGTGACAATGTAGGATGGAGAAAAGCACCACGGTGTTGTCAGCATGGGGAGGTCAGGAAACCTGCAGTGGCAATATAGGATAGGTTTCTGAAAAACATCGCGGGGTGGTGCGCATTGTATGGGTGTGTAAAATTACATTCACTAGTAGGAGTGAGAAAAACATCACGGAGTGGTGTGAGTCATAGGGTCTGAATTAGCATATGCAGTGAGTGGCAATGTAGGATGGAGAAAAGCACCACGGGGTGGTCAGCATGGGGAGGTCAAGAGACATGCAGTGGCAATGTAGGATAGGTTTCTGAAAAACATCGCGGGGTGGTGCGCATTGTATGGGTGTGTAACATTACATTCACTAGTAGGAGTGAGAAAAACATCACGGGGTGGTGTGAATCACAGGGTCTGTATTAGGATAGGCAGTGAGTGGCAATGTAAGATGGAGAAAAGCACCACGGGGTGGTCAGCATGGGGAGGTCAGGAAACATGCAGTGGCAATGTAGGATAGGTTTCTGAAAAACATCGCGGGGTGGTGCGCATTGTATGGGTGTGTAACATTTCATTCACTAGTAGGAGTGAGAAAAACATCACAGCGTGGTGTGTATCATAGGGTCTGAATTAGTATAGGCAGTGAGTGGCAATGTAGGATGGAGAAAAGCACCACGGGGTGGTCAGCATGGGGAGGTCAGGAAACATGCAGTGGCAATGTAGGATAGGTTTCTGAAAAACATCGCGGGGTGGTGCGCATTGTATGGGTGTGTAACATTACATTCACTAGTAGGAGTGAGAAAAACATCACGGGGTGGTGTGAAACATAGGGTCTGAAACAGGATAGGCACTGAGTGGCAGTGTAGGATGGAGAAAAGCACCACGGGGTGGTCAGCATGGGGAGGTCAGGAAACATGCAGTGGCAATGTAGGATAGGTTTCTGAAAAACATCGCGGGGTGGTTCGCATTGTATGGGTGTGTAACATTACATTCACTAGTAGGAGTGAGAAAAACATCACGGGGTGGTGTGAATCATATAGCCTGAATTAGTATAGGCAGTGAGTGGCAATGTAGGATTGAGGAAAGCAACACGGGGTGGTCAGCCAGGGGAGGTCAGGAAACACGCAGTCGCAATGTAGGATAGGTTTCTGAAAAACATCGCGGGGTGGTGCGCATTGTATGGGTGTGTAACATTACATTCACTAGTAGGAGTGAGAAAAACATCACGGGGTGTTGTGCATCATAGGGTCTGAATTAGGATAGGCAGTGAGTGGCAATGTAGGATGGAGAAAAGCACCACGGGGTGGTCAGCATGTGGAGGTCAGGAAACAAGCAGTAGAATGAATGATAGGTTTCTCAAAAGCATCGCGGAGTGGTGCGCATTGTATGGGTGTGTAACATTACATTCACTTGTAGGAGTGAGAAAAACATCACGGGGTGGAGTGAGTCATAGGGTCTGGATTAGGATAGGCAGTGAGTGGCAATGTAGGATAGAGAAAAGCACCACAGGTTCGTCAGCATGGGGAGGTCAGGAAACATGCAGTGGCAAAGTAGGATAGGTTTCTGAAAAACATCGCGGGTTGTTGCGCATTGTATGGGTGTGTAACATTACATTCACTAGTAGGAGTGAGAAAAACATCACGGGGTGGTGTGAATCATGGTGTCTGAATTAGTATAGGCAGTGAGTGGCAATGTAGGATGGAGAAAAGCACCACGGGGTGGTCAGCATGGGGAGGTCAGAAAACATGGAGTGGCAATGTAGGATAAGTTTCTGAAAAACATCGCGGGGTGGTGCACATTGTATGTTTGTGTAACATTACATTCACTAGTAGGAGTGAGAAAAACATCACGGGCTGGTGTGAATAATAGGGTCTGAATTAGGATAGGCACTGAGTGGCAATGTAGGATGGAGAAAAGCACCACGGGTTGGTCAGCATTTGGAGGTCAGGAAACATGCAGTGGCAATGTAGGATAGGTTTCCGAAAAACATCGTGGGGTGGTGCGCATTGTATGGGTGTGTAACATTACATTCACTAGTAGGAGTGAGAAAAACATCACGGGGTGGTGTGAATCGTAGGGTCTGAATTAGGATAGGCAGTGAGTGGCAATGTAGGATGGAGAAAAGCACCACGGGGTGGTCAGCATGGGGAGGTCAGAAAACATGCAGTGGCAATATAGGATAAGTTTCTGAAAAACATCACGGGGTGGTGCACATTGTATGTTTGTGTAACATTACATTCACTAGTAGCAGTGAGAAAAACATCACGGGGTGGTGTGAATCATAGGGTCTTAATTAGGATAGGCACTGAGTGGCAATGTAGGATGGAGTAAAGCACCACGGGTTGGTCAGCATGGGGAGGTCAGGGAACATGCAGTGGCAATGTAGGATAGGTTTCTGAAAAACATCGCGGGGTGGTGCGCTTTGTATGGGTGTGTAACATTACATTCACTAGTAGGAGTGAGAAAAACATCACGGGGTGGTGTGAATCATAGGGTCTGAATTAGTATAGGCAGTGAGTGGCAATGTAGGATGGAGAAAAGCACCACGGGGTGGTCAGCATGGGGAGGTCAGAAAACATGCAGTGGCAATGTAGGATACGTTTTTGAAAAACAACGCGGGGTGGTGCACATTGTATGTTTGTGTAACATTACATTCACTAGTAGGAGTGAGAAAAACATCACGGGGTGGTGTGAATCATAGGGTCTGAATTAGGAGAGGCAGTGAGTGGCAATGTAGGATGGAAAAAAGCACCAAGGGGTGGTCAGCATGGGGAGGTGAGGAAATATGCAGTGGAAAATGTAGGATAGGTTTCTGAAAAACATCGCGGGGTGGTGCACATTGTATGGGTGTGTAACATTACATTCACTAGTAGGAGTGAGAAAAACATCACGGGGTGGTGTGAATCGTAGCGTCTGAATTAGGATAGGCAGTGAGTGGCAATGTAGGATGGAGAAAAGCACCACGGGTTGTCAGCATGGGGAGGTCAGGAAACATGCAGTGGCAATATAGGATAGGTTTCTGAAAAACATCACGGGGTGGTGCGCATTGTATGGCTGTTTAACATTACATTCACTAGTAGGAGTGAGAAAAACATCACGGCGTGGTGTGTATCATAGGGTCTGAATTAGTATAGGCAGTGAGTGGCAATGTAGGATGGAGAAAAGCACCACGGGGTGGTCAGCATGGGGAGGTCAGGAAACATGCAGTGGCAATGTAGGATAGGTTTCTGAAAAACATCGCGGGGTGGTGCGCATTGTATGGGTGTGTAACATTACATTCACTAGTAGGAGTGAGAAAAACATCACGGCGTGGTGTGAATCATAGGGTCTGAAGTAGGAGAGGCACTGAGTGGCAATGTAGGATGGAGAAAAGCACCACGGGGTGGTCAGAATGGGGAGGTCAGGAAACATGCAGTGGCAATGTAGGATAGGTTTCTGAAAAACATCGCGGGGTGGTTCGCAGTGTATGGGTGTGTAACATTACATTCACTAGTAGGAGTGAGAAAAACATCACGGGGTGGTGTGAATCATATAGTCTGAATTAGTATAGGCAGTGAGTGGCAATGTAGGAATGAGGAAAGCACCACGTGTAGGTCAGCCTGGGAGGTCAGGAAACATGCAGTGGCAATGTAGGATAGGTTTCTGAAAAACATCGCGGGGTGGTGCGCATTGTATGGGTGTGTAACATTACATTCACTAGTAGGAGTGAGAAAAACATCACGGGGTGGTGTGAATCATAGGGTCTGAATTAGGATAGGCAGTGAGTGGCAATGTAGGATGGAGAAAAGCACCACGGGGTGGTCAGCATGGGGAGGTCAGGAAACATGCAGTGGCAATGTAGGATAGGTTTCTGAAAAACATCGCGGGTTGGTGCGCATTGTATGGGTGTGTAACATTACATTCACTAGTAGGAGTGAGAAAAACATCACGGGGTGGTGTGAATCATAGGGTCTGAATTAGGATAGGCACTGAGTGGCAATGTACGATGGAGAAAAGCACCACGGGTTGGTCAGCATGGGGAGGTCAGGAAACATGCAGTGGCAATGTAGGATAGGTTTCTGAAAAACATCGCGGGGTGGTGCGCATTGTATGGGTGTGTAACATTACATTCACTAGTAGGAGTGAGAAAAACATCACGGGGTTGTGTGAATTATAGGGTCTGAATTAGGATAGGCAGTGTGTGGCAATATAGGATGGAGAAAAGCACCACGTGGTGGTCAGCATGGGGAGGTCAGGAAACATGCAGTGGCAATGTAGGATAGGTTTCTGAAAAGCATCGCGGGGTGGTGCGCATTGTATGGCTGTGTAACATTCCATTCACTAGTAGGAGTGAGAAAAACATCACGGGGTGGTGTGAGTCATAGGGTCTGAATTAGGATAGGCAGTGAGTGGCAATGTAGATTAGAGGAAAGCACCACGGGGTGGTCAGCATGGGGAGGTCAGGAAACATGCAGTGGCAATGTAGGATTGGTTTCTGAAAAACATCGCGGGGTGGTGCACATTGTATGGGTGTGTAACATTACATTCACTAATAGGAGTGAGAAGAACATCACGGGGTGGTGTGAATCATAGGGTCTGAATTAGTATAGGCAGTGAGTGGCAATGTAGGATGGAGAAAGCACCACGGGGTGGTCAGCATGGGGAGGTCAGAAAACATGGAGTGGCAATGTAGGATAGGTTTCTGAAAAACATCGCGGGGTGGTGCCCATTGTATGGGTGTGTAACGTTACATTCACTAGTAGGAGTGAGAAAAACATCACGGCGTGGTGTGAATCATAGGGTCTGAATTAGTATATGCAGTGAGTGGCAATGTAGGATGGAGAAAAGCACCACGGGGTGGTCAGCATGGGGAGGTCAGAAAACATGCAGTGGCAATGTAGGATAGGTTTCTGAAAAACATCGCGGGGTGGTGCACATTATATGTTTGTGTAACAATACATTCACTAGTAGGAGTGAGAAAAACATCACGGGGTGGTGTGAATCATAGGGTCTGAATTAGGAGAGACAGTGAGTGGCAATGTAGGATGGAAAAAAGCACCACGGGGTGGTCTGCATGGGGAGGTCAGGAAACATGCAGTGGCAATGTAGGATAGGTTTCTGAAAAACATCGCGGGGTGGTGCGCATTGTATGGGTGTGTAACATTACATTCACTAGTAGGAGTGAGAAAAACATCACGTGGTGGTGTGAATCATAGGGTCTGAATTAGGATAGGCAGTGAGTGGCAATGTAGGATGGAAAAAAGCACCACCAGGTGGTCACCATGGGGAGGTCAGAAAACATGCAGTGGCAATGTAGGATAGGTTTCTGAAAAACATCGCGGGGTCGTGCGCATTGTATGGGTGTGTAACATTACATTCACTAGTAGGAGTGAGAAAAACATCATGGGGTGGTGTGAATCATAGGGTCTGAATTAGGATAGGCAGTGAGTGGCAATGTAGGATGGAGAAAAGAACCACGGGGTGGTCAGCATGGGGAGGTCAGGAAACATGCAGTGGCAATGTAGGATAGGTTTTTGAAAAACATCGCGGGGTGTGCGCATTGTATGGGTGTGTAACATTACATTCACTAGTAGGAGTGAGAAAAACATCACGGGGTGGTATGTATCATAGGGTCTGAATTAGTATAGGCAGTGAGTGGCAATGAAGGATGGAGAAAAGCACCACGGGGTGGTCAGCATGGGGAGGTCAGGAAACAAGCAGTGGCAATGTAGGATAGGTTTCTGAAAAACATCGCGGGGTGGTGCGCATTGTATGGGTGTGTAACATTACATTCACTAGTAGGAGTGAGAAAAACATCACGGGGTGGTGTGAATCATAGGGTCTGAAATAGGATAGGCACTGAGTGGCAATGTAGGATGGAGAAAAGCACCACGGGGTGGTCAGCATGGGGAGGTCAGGAAACATGCAGTGGCAATGTAGGATAGGTTTCTGAAAAACATCGCGGGGTGGTGCGCATTGTATGGGTGTGTAACATTACATTCACTAGTAGGAGTGAGAAAAACATCACGGGGTGGTGTGAATCATAGGGTCTGAATTAGTGTAGGCAGTGAGTGCCAATGTAGGATTGAGGAAAGCACCACGGGGTGGTCAGCCTGGGGAGGTCAGGAAACATGCAGTTGAAATGTAGGATAGGTTTCTGAAAAACATCGCGGGGTGGTGCGCATTGTATGGGTGTGTAACATTACATTCACTAGTAGGAGTGAGAAAAATATCACGGGGTGGTGTGAATCATAGGGTCTGAATTAGGATAGGCAGTGAGTGGCAATGTAGGATGGAGAAAAGCACCACGGGGTGGTCAGTATGGGGAGGTCAGGAAACATGCAGTGGCAATGTAGGATAGGTTTCTGAAAAACATCGCGGGATGGTGCGCATTGTATGGGTGTGTAACAATACATTCAATAGTAGGAGTGAGAAAAACATCACGGGGTGGTGTGAATCATAGGGTCTGAATTAGGATAGGCAGTGAGTGGCAATGTAGGATGGAGAAAAGCATCACGGGGTGGTCAGCATGGGGAGGTCAGGAAACATGCAGTGGCAATGTAGGAATGGTTTCCGAAAAACATCGCGGGGTTGTGCGCATTGTATGGGTGTGTAACATTACATTCACTAGTAGGAGTGAGAAAAACATCACGGGGTGGTGTGAATCATAGGGTCTGAATTAGGATAGGCAGTGCGTGGCAATGTAGGATGGAGAAAAGCACCACGGGGTGGTCAGCATGGGGAGGTCAGGAAACATGCAGTGGCAATGTAGGATAGGTTTCTGAAAAACATCGCGGGCTGGTGCGCATTGTATGGGTGTGTAACATTACATTCACTAGTAGGAATGACAACAACATCAAGGGGTGGTGTAAATCATAGGGTCTGAAATAGGATAGGCAGTGAGTGGCAATGTAGGATGGAGAAAAGCACCACGGGTCGGTGAGCATGTGGAGATTAGGAAACGTGCAGTGGAATGAAGGATAGGTTTCTCAAAAACATCGCGGGGTGGTGCGCATTGTATGTTTGTGTAACATTACATTCACTAGTAGGAGTGAGAAAAACATCACGGGGTGGTGTGAATCATAGGGTCTGAAATAGGATAGGCACTGAGTGACAATGTACGATGGAGAAAAGCACCACGGGGTGGTCAGCATGGGGAGGTCAGGAAACATGCAGTGGCAATGAAGGATAGGTTTCTGAAAAACATCGCGGGGTGGTGCGCATTTTATGGGTGTGTAACATTACATTCACTAGTAGGAGTGAGAAACACATCACGGGGTGGTGTGAATCATAGGGTCTGAATTAGTGTAGGAAGTGAGTGGCAATGTAGGATTGAGGAAAGCACCACGGGGTGGTCAGATTGGGGAGGTCAGGAAATATGCAGTGGCAATGTAGGATAGGTTTCTAAAAAACATCGCGGTGTGGGGCGCATTGTATGGGTGTGTAACATTACATTCACTAGTAGGAGTGAGAAAAACATCACGGGGTGGTGTGAATCATAGGGTCTGAATTAGGATAGGCAGTGAGTGGCAATGTAGGATAGAGAAAAGCACCACAGGTTCGTCAGCATGGGGAGGTCAGGAAACATGCAGTGGCAATGTAGGATAGGTTTCTGAAAAACATCGCGGGGTGGTGCGCATTGTATGGGTGTGTAACATTACATTCACTAGTAGGAGTGAGAAAAACATCACGGGGTGGTGTGAATCATGGTGTCTGAATTAGTATAGGCAGTGAGTGGCAATGTAGGATCGAGAAAAGCACCACGGGGTGGTCAGCATGGGGAGGTCAGAGAACATGCAGGGGCAGTGTAGGATAAGTTGCTGAAAAACATCGCGTGGTGGTGCACATTGTATGTTTGTGTAACATTGCATTCACTAGTAGGAGTGAGAAAAACATCACGGGGTGGTGTGACTCATAGGGTCTGAATTAGGATAGGCAGTGACTGGCAATGTAGCATGGAGAAAAGCACCACGGGTTGGTCACCATGGGGAGGTCAGGAAACATGCAGTGGCAATGTAGGATAGGTTTCTGAAAAACATCGCGGGGTGGTGCGCATTGTATGGTTGTGTAACATTACATTCACTAGTAGGAGTGAGAAAAATATCACGGGGTGGTGTGAATCATAGGGTCTGAATTAGGATAGGCAGAGTGGCAATGTAGGATGGAGAAGAGCACCACGGGGTGGTCAGCATGGGGAGTTCATTAAACGTGCAGTGGAATGAAGGATCGGTTTCTGAAAAGCGTCGGGGGTGGTGCGCATTGTATGGGTGTGTAACAATACATTCACTTGTAGGAGTGAGAAAAACATCACGGGGTGGTGTGAAGCATAGGGTCTGAATTAGGATAGGCAGTGAGTGGCAATGTAGGATGGAGAAAATCTCCACGGGGTGGTCAGCATGGGGAGGTCAGGAAACATGCAGTGGCAATGTAGGATAGGTTTCTGAAAAACATCGCGGGGTGGTGCGCATTGTATGGGTGTGTAACATTACTTTCACTAGTAGGAGTGAGAAAAACATCACGGGGTGGTGTGAATCATGGTGTCTGAATTAGTATAGGCAGTGAGTGGCAATGTAGGATGGAGAAAAGCACCACGGGGTGGTCAGCATGGGGAGGTCAGAAAACATGCAGTCGCAATGTAGGATAGGTTTCTGAAAAACATCGCGTGGTGGTGCGCATTGTATGGGTGTGTAACATTACTTTCACTAGTAGGAGTGAGAAAAACATCACGGTTTGGTGTTAATCATAGGGTCTGAATTAGGATAGGCAGTGAGTCGCAATGTAGGATTGAGGAAAGCACCACGGGGTGGTCAGCATGGGGAGGTCAGGAAACATGCAGTGGCAATGTAGGATAGGTTTCTGAAAAACATCGTGGGGTGGTGCGCATTGTATGGGTGTGTAACATTACATTCACTTGTAGGAGTGAGAAAAACATCACAGGGTGGTGTGAGTCATAGGGTCTGGATTAGGATAGGCAGTGAGTGGCAATATAGGATAGAGAAAAGCACCACAGGTTCGTCAGCATGGGGAAGTCAGGAAACATGCATTGGCAATGTAGGATAGGTTTGTGAAAAACATCGCGGGGTGGTGCGCATTGTATGTTTGTGTAACATTACATTCACTAGTAGGAGTGAGAAAAACATCACGGGGTGGTGTGAATCATAGGGTCTGAAATAGGATAGGCACTGAGTGGCAATGTAGGATGGAGAAAAGCACCACGGGGTCGTCAGCATGGGGAGGTCAGAAACATGCAGTGGCAATGTAGGATAGGTTTCTCAAAAGCATCGCGGAGTGGTGCGCATTGTATGGGTGTGTAACATTACATTCACTAGTAGGAGTGAGAAAAACATCACGGTGTGGTGTTAATCATAGGGTCTGAATTAGGATAGGCAGTGAGTCGCAATGTAGGATTTAGGAAAGCACCACGGGGTTGTCAGCATGGGGAGGTCAGGAAACATGCAGTGGCAATGTAGGATAGGTTTCTGAAAAACATCGCGGTGTGGTGCGCAATGTATGGGTGTGTACCATTACATTCACTAGTAGGAGTGAGAAAAACATCACGGGGTGGTGTGAATCATAGGGTCTGAATTAGGATAGGCAGTGAGTGGCAATGTAGGATGGAGAAAAGCACCACGGGGTGGTCAGCATGGGGAAGTCAGGAAACATGCAGTGGCAATGTAGGAATGGTTTCCGAAAAACATCGCGGGGTTGTGCGCATTGTATGGGTGTGTAACATTACATTCACTAGTAGGAGTGAGAAAAACATCACGGGGTGGTGTGAATCATAGGGTCTGAATTAGGATAGGCAGTGAGTGGCAATGTAGGATGGAGAAAAGCACCACGGGGTGGTCAGCATGGGGAGGTCAGGAAACATGCAGTGGCAATGTAGGATAGGTTTCTGAAAAACATCGCGGGCTGGTGCGCATTGTATGGGTGTGTAACATTACATTCACTAGTAGGAGTGACAACAACATCAAGGGGTGGTGTGAATCATAGGGTCTGAATTAGGATAGGCAGTGAGTGGCAATGTAGGATGGAGAAAAGCACCACGGGTCGGTCAGCATGTGGAGATTAGGAAACGTGCAGTGGAATGAAGGATAGGTTTCTGAAAAACATCGCGGGGTGGTGCGCTTTGTATGTTTGTGTAACATTACATTCACTAGTAGGAGTGAGAAAAACATCACGGGGTGGTGTGAATCATAGGGTATGAAATAGGATAGGCACTGAGTGGCAATGTAGGATGGAGAAAAGCACCACGGGGTGGTCAGCATGGGGAGGTCAGGAAACATGCAGTGGCAATGAAGGATAGGTTTCTGAAAAACATCGCGGGGTGGTGCGAATTGTATGGGTGTGTAACATTACATTCACTAGTAGGAGTGAGAAACACATCACGGGGTGGTGTGAATCATAGGGTCTGAATTAGTGTACGAAGTGAGTGGCAATGTAGGATTGAGGAAAGCACCACGGGGTGGTCAGCCTGGGGAGGTCAGGAAACATGCAGTGGCAATGTAGGATAGGTTTCTAAAAAACATCGCGCTGTGGTGCGCATTGTATGGGTGTGTAACATTACATTCACTAGTAGGAGTGAGAAAAACATCACGGCGTGGTGTGAATCATAGGGTCTGAATTAGGATAGGCAGTGAGTGGCAATGTAGGATGGAGAAGAGCACCACGGGGTGGTCAGCATGGGGAGTTCATTAAACGTGCAGTGGAATGAAGGATCGGTTTCTGAAAAGCGTCGGGGGTGGTGCGCATTGTATGGGTGTGTAACATTACATTCACTTGTAGTAGTGATAAAAACATCACGGGGTGGTGTGAAGCATAGGGTCTGAATTAGGATAGGCAGTGAGTGGCAATGTAGGATGGAGAAAATCTCCACGGGGTGGTCAGCATGGGGAGGTCAGGAAACATGCAGTGGCAATGTAGGATAGGTTTCTGAAAAACATCGCGGGGTGGTGCGCATTGTATGGGTGTGTAACATTACTTTCACTAGTAGGAGTGAGAAAAACATCACGGGGTGGTGTGAATCATGGTGTCTGAATTAGTACAGGCAGTGAGTGGCAATGTAGGATGGAGAAAAGCACCACGGGGTGGTCAGCATGGGGAGGTCAGAAAACATGCAGTCGCAATGTAGGATAGGTTTCTGAAAAACATCGCGTGGTGGTGCGCATTGTATGAGTGTGTAACATTACTTTCACTAGAAGGAGTGAGAAAAACATCACGGTGTGGTGTTAATCATAGGGTCTGAATTAGGATAGGCAGTGAGTCGCAATGTAGGATTGAGGAAAGCACCACGGGGTGGTCAGCATGGGGAGGTCAGGAAACATGCAGTGGCAATGTAGGATAGGTTTCTGAAAAACATCGTGGGGTGGTGCGCATTGTATGGGTGTGTAACATTACATTCACTTGTATGAGTGAGAAAAACATCACAGGGTGGTGTGAGTCATAGGGTCTGGATTAGGATAGGCAGTGAGTGGCAATATAGGATAGAGAAAAGCACCACAGGTTCGTCAGCATGGGGAAGTCAGGAAACATGCATTGGCAATGTAGGATAGGTTTCTGAAAAACATCGTGGGGTGGTGCGCATTGTATGTTTGTGTAACATTACATTCACTAGTAGGAGTGAGAAAAACATCACGGGGTGGTGTGAATCATAGGGTCTGAAATAGGATAGGCACTGAGTGGCAATGTAGGATGGAGAAAAGCACCACGGGGTGGTCAGCATGGGGAGGTCAGGAAACATGCAGTGGCAATGTAGGATAGGTTTCTGAAAAACATCGCGGGGTGGTGCGCATTGTATGGGTGTGTAACATTACATTCACTAGTAGGAGTGAGAAAAACATCACGGGGTGGTGTGAATCATAGGGTCTGAATTAGTGTAGGCAGTGAGTGGCAATGTAGGATTGAGGAAAGCACCACGGGGTGGTCAGCCTGGGGAGGTCAGGAAACATGCAGTGGCAATGTAGGATAGGTTTCTTAAAAACATCGCGGGGTGGTGCGCATTGTATGGGTGTGTAACATTACATTCACTAGTAGGAGTGAGAAAAACATCACGGCGTGGTGTGAATCATAGGGTCTGAATTAGGATAGGCAGTGAGTGGCAATGTAGGATGGAGAAGAGCACCACGGGGTGGTCAGCATGGGGAGTTCATTAAACGTGCAGTGGAATGAAGGATCGGTTTCTGAAAAGCGTCGGGGGTGGTGCGCATTGTATGGGTGTGTAACATTACATTCACTTGTAGGAGTGAGAAAAACATCACGGGGTGGTGTGAAGCATAGAGTCTGAATTAGGATAGGCAGTGAGTGGCAATGTAGGATGGAGAAAATCTCCACGGGGTGGACAGCATGGGGAGGTCAGGAAACATGCAGTGGCAATGTAGGATAGGTTTCTGAAAAACATCGCGTGGTGGTGCGCATTGTATGGGTGTGTAACATTTCTTTCACTAGTAGGAGTGAGAAAAACATCACGGGGTGGTGTGAATCATGGTGTCTGAATTAGTATAGGCAGTGAGTGGCAATGTAGGATGGAGAAAAGCACCACGGGGTGGTCAGCATGGGGAGGTCAGAAAACATGCAGTCGCAATGTAGGATAGGTTTCTGAAAAACATCGCGTGGTGGTGTGCATTGTATGGGTGTGTAACATTACTTTCACTAGTAGGAGTGAGAAAAACATCACGGTGTGGTGTTAATCATAGGGTCTGAATTAGGATAGGCAGTGAGTCGCAATGTAGGATTGAGGAAAGCACCACGGGGTGGTCAGCATGGGGAGGTCAGGAAACATGCAGAGGCAATGTAGGATAGGTTTCTGAAAAACATCGCGGGGTGGTGCGCATTGTATGGGTGTGTAACATTACATTCACTAGTAGGAGTGAGAAAAACATCACGGGGTGGTGTGAATCATAGGGTCTGAATTAGGATAGGCAGTGAGTGGCAATGTAGGATGGAGAAAAGCACCACGGGGTGGTCAGCATGTGGAGATTAGGAAACGTGCAGTGGAATGAAGGATAGGTTTCTGAAAAACATCGCGGGGTGGTGCGCATTGTATGTTTGTGTAACATTACATTCACTAGTAGGAGTGAGAAAAACATCACGGGGTGGTGTGAATCATAGGGTCTGAAATAGGATAGGCACTGAGTGGCAATGTAGGATGGAGAAAAGCACCACGGGGTGGTCAGCATGGGGAAGTCAGGAAACATGCATTGGCAATGAAGAATAGGTTTCTGAAAAACATCGCGGGGTGGTGCGCATTTTATGGGTGTGTAACATTACATTCACTAGTAGGAGTGAGAAAAACATCACGGGGTGGTGTGAATCATAGGGTCTGAATTAGTGTAGGCAGTGAGTGGCAATGTAGGATTGAGGAAAGCACCACGGGGTGGTCAGCCTGGGGAGGTCAGGAAAAATGCAGTGGCAATGTAGGATAGGTTTCTAAAAAACATCTCGGGGTGGGGCGCATTGTATGGGTGTGTAACATTACATTCACTAGTAGGAGTGAGAAAAACATCACGGGGCGGTGTGAATCATAGGGTCTGAATTAGGATAGGCAGTGAGTGGCAATGTAGGATAGAGAAAAGCACCACAGGTTCATCAGCATGGGGAGGTCAGGAAACATGCAGTGGCAATGTAGGATAGGTTTCTGAAAAACATCGCGGGGTGATACGCATTGTATGGGTGTGTAACATTATATTCACTAGTAGGAGTGAGAAAAACATCACGGGATGGTGTGAATCATGGTGTCTGAATTAGTATAGGCAGTGAGTGGCAATGTAGGATGGAGAAAAGCACCACGGGGTGGTCAGCATGGGGAGGTCAGAAAACATGCAGGGGCAATGTAGGATAAGTTTCTGAAAAACATCGCGTGGTGGTGCACATTGTATGTTTGTGTAACATTACATTCACTAGTAGGAGTGAGAAAAACATCACGGGGTGGTGTGACTCATAGGGTCTGAATTAGGATAGGCACTGAGTGGCAATGTAGGATGGAGAAAAGCACCACGGGTTGGTCAGGATGGGGAGGTCAGGAAACATGCAGTGGCAATGTAGGATAGGTTTCTGAAAAACATCGCGGGGTGGTGCGCATTGTATGGTTGTGTAACATTACATTCACTAGTAGGAGTGAGAAAAACATCACGGGGTGGTGTGAATCATAGGGTCTGAATTAGGATAGGCAGTGAGTGGCAATGTAGGATGGAGAAGAGCACCACGGGGTGGTCAGCATGGGGAGTTCATTAAACGTGCAGTGGAATGAAGAATCGGTTTCTGAAAAGCGTCGGGGGTGGTGCGCATTGTATGGGTGTGTAACATTACATTCACTTGTAGGAGTGAGAAAAACATCACGGGGTGGTGTGAATCATGGTGTCTGAATTAGTATAGGCAGTGATGGGCAATGTACGATGGAGAAAATCACCACGGGGTGGTCAGCATGGGGAGGTCAGAAAACATGCAGTGGCAATGTAGGATAAGTTTCTGAAAAACATCGCGGGCTGGTGCGCATTGTATGGATGTGTAACATTACATTCACTAGTAGGAGTGAGAAAAACATCACGGGGTGGTGTGAATCATAGGGTCTTAATTAGTGTAGGCAGTGAGTGGCAATGTAGGATTGAGGAAAGCACCACGGGGTGGTCAGCCTGGGGAGGTCAGGAAACATGCAGTGGCAATGTAGGATAGGTTTCTAAAAAACATCGCGGGGTGCTGCGCATTGTATGGGTGTGTAACATTACATTCACTAGTAGGAATGAGAAAAACATCACGGCGTGGTGTGAATCATAGGGTCTGAATTAGGATAGGCAGTGAGTGGCAATGTAGGATGGACAAGAGCACCACGGGGTGGTCAGCATGGGGAGTTCATTAAACGTGCAGTGGAATGAAGGATCGGTTTCTGAAAAGCGTCGGGGGTGGTGCGCATTGTATGGGTGTGTAACATTACATTCACTTGTAGGAGTGAGAAAAACATCACGGGGTGGTGTGAAGCATAGGGTCTGAATTAGGATAGGCAGTGAGTGGCAATGTAGGATGGAGAAAATCTCCACGGGGTGGTCAGCATGGGGAGGTCAGGAAACATGCAGTGGCAATGTAGGATAGGTTTCTGAAAAACATCGCGTGGTGGTGCGCATTGTATGGGTGTGTAACATTACTTTCACTAGTAGGAGTGAGAAAAACATCACGGGGTGGTGTGAATCATGGTGTCTGAATAAGTATAGGCAGTGAGTGGCAATGTAGGATGGAGAAAAGCACCATGGGGTGGTCAGCATGGGGAGGTCAGAAAACATGCAGTGGCAATGTAGGATAGGTTTCTGAAAAACATCGCGTGGTGGTGCGCATTGTATGGGTGTGTAACATTACTTTCACTAGTAGGAGTGAGAAAAACATCACGGTGTGGTGTTAATCATAGGGTCTGAATTAGGATAGGCAGTGAGTCGCAATGTAGGATTGAGGAAAGCACCACGGGGTGGTCAGCATGGGGAGGTCAGGAAACATTCAGTGGCAATGTAGGATAGGTTTCTGAAAAACATCGTGTGGTGGTGCGCATTGTATGGGTGTGTAACATTACATTCACTTGTAGGAGTGAGAAAAACATCACAGGGTGGTGTGAGTCATAGGGTCTGGATTAGGATAGGCAGTGAGTGGCAATATAGGATAGAGAAAAGCACCACAGGTTCGTCAGCATGGGGAAGTCAGGAAACATGCATTGGCAATGTAGGATAGGTTTCTGAAAAACATCGCGGGGTGGTGCGCATTGTATGTTTGTGTAACATTACATTCACTAGTAGGAGTGAGAAAAACATCACGGGGTGGTGTGAATCATAGGGTCTGAAATAGGATAGGCACTGAGTGGCAATGTAGGATGGAGAAAAGCACCACGGGGTGGTCAGCATGGGGAGGTCAGGAAACATGCAGTGGCAATGTAGGATAGGTTTCTGAAAAACATCGCGGGGTGGTGCGCATTGTATGGGTGTGTAACATTACATTCACTAGTAGGAGTGAGAAAAACATCACGGGGTGGTGTGAATCATAGGGTCTGAATTAGTGTAGGCAGTGAGTGGCAATGTAGGATTGAGGAAAGCACCACGGGGTGGTCAGCCTGGGGAGGTCAGGAAACATGCAGTGGCAATGTAGGATAGGTTTCTAAAAAACATCGCGCTGTGGTGCGCATTGTATGGGTGTGTAACATTACATTCACTAGTAGGAGTGAGAAAAACATCACGGCGTGGTGTGAATCATAGGGTCTGAATTAGGATAGGCAGTGAGTGGCAATGTAGGATAGAGAAAAGCACCACAGGTTCGTCAGCATGGGGAGGTCAGGAAACATGCAGTGGCAATGTAGGATAGGTTTCTGAAAAACATCGCGGGGTGGTGCGCATTGTATGGGTGTGTAACATTACATTCACTAGTAGGAGTGAGAAAAACATCACGGGGTGGTGTGAATCATGGTGTCTGAATTAGTATAGGCAGTGAGTGGCAATGTAGGATGGAGAAAAGCACCACGGGGTGGTCAGCATGGGGAGGTCAGAAAACATGCAGGGGCAATGTAGGATAAGTTTCTTAAAAACATCGCGGGGTGGTGCACATTGAATGTTTGTGTAACATTACGTTCACTAGTAGGAGTGAGAAAAACATCACGGGGTGGTGTGAATCATAGGGTCTCAATTAGGATAGGCACTGAGTGGCAATGTAGGATGGAGAAAAGCACCACGGGTTGGTCAGCATGGAGAGGTCAGGAAACATGCAGTGGCAATGTAGGATAGGTTTCTGAAAAACATCGCGGGGTGGTGCGCATTGTATGGTTGTGTAACATTACATTCACTAGTAGGAGTGAGAAAAACATCACGGGGTGGTGTGAATCATAGGGTCTGAATTAGGATAGGCAGTGAGTGGCAATGTAGGATGGAGAAAATCACCACGGTGTGGTCAGCATGGCGAGTTCATTAAACGTGCAGTGGAATGAAGGATCGGTTTCTGAAAAGCTTCCCGGGTGGTGCGCATTGTATGTTTGTGTAACATTACATTCACTAGTAGGAGTGAGAAAAACATCACGGGGTGGTGTGAATCATAGGGTCTGAAATAGGATAGGCACTGAGTGGCAATGTAGGATGGAGAAAAGCACCACGGGGTGGTCAGCATGGGGAAGTCAGGAAACATGCAGTGGCAATGAAGAATAGGTTTCTGAAAAACATCGCGGGGTGGTGCGCATTTTATGGGTGTGTAACATTACATTCACTAGTAGGAGTGAGAAAAACATCACGGGGTGGTGTGAATCATAGGGTCTGAATTAGTGTAGGCAGGGAGTGGCAATGTAGGATTGAGGAAAGCACCACGGGGTGGTCGGCCTGGGGAGGTCAGGAAACATGCAGTGGCAATGTAGGATAGGTTTCTAAAAAACATCTCGGGGTGGGGCGCATTGTATGGGTGTGTAACATTACATTCACTAGTAGGAGTGAGAAAAACATCACGGTGCTGTGTGAATCATAGGGTCTGAATTAGGATAGGCAGTGAGTGGCAATGTAGGATAGAGAAAAGCACCACAGGTTCATCAGCATGGGGAGGTCAGGAAACATGCAGTGGCAATGTAGGATAGCTTTCTGAAAAACATCGCGGGGTGGTGCGCATTGTATGGTTGTGTAACATTACATTCACTAGTAGGAGTGAGAAAAACATCACGGGGTGGTGTGACTCATAGCGTCTGAATTAGGATAAGCACTGAGTGGCAATGTAGGATGGAGAAAAGCACCACCGGTTGGTCTGCATGGGGAGGTCAGGAAACATGCAGTGGCAATGTAGGATAGGTTTCTGAAAAACATCGCGGGGTGGTGCGCATTGTATGGTTGTGTAACATTACATTCACTAGTAGGAGTGAGAAAAACATCACGGGGTGGTGTGAATCATAGGGTCTGAATTAGGATAGGCAGTGAGTGGCAATGTAGGATGGAGAAGAGCACCACGGGGTGGTCAGCATGGGGAGTTCATTAAACGTGCAGTGGAATGAAGAATCGGTTTCTGAAAAGCGTCGGGGGTGGTGCGCATTGTATGGGTGTGTAACATTACATTCACTTGTAGGAGTGAGAAAAACATCACGGGGTGGTGTGAATCATGGTGTCTGAATTAGTATAGGCAGTGAGGGGCAATGTACGATGGAGAAAAGCACCACGGGGTGGTCAGCATGGGGAGGTCAGAAAACATGCAGTGGCAATGTAGGATAAGTTTCTGAAAAACATCGCGGGCTGGTGCGCATTGTATGGATGTTTAACATTACATTCACTAGTAGGAGTGAGAAAAACATCACGGGGTGGTGTGAATCATAGGGTCTGAATTAGTGTAGGCAGTGAGTGGCAATGTAGGATTGAGGAAAGCACCACGGGGTGGTCAGCCTGGGGAAGTCAGGAAACATGCAGTGGCAATGTAGGATAGGTTTCTAAAAAACATCGCGGGGTGGTGCGCATTGTATGGGTGTGTAACATTACATTCACTAGTAGGAGTGAGAAAAACATCACGGCGTGGTGTGAATCATAGGGTCTGAATTAGGATAGGCAGTGAGTGGCAATGTAGGATAGAGAAAAGCACCACAGGTTCGTCAGCATGGGGAGGTCAGGAAACATGCAGTGGCAATGTAGGATACGTTTCTGAAAAACATCGCGGGGTGGTGCGCATTGTATGGGTGTGTAACATTACATTCACTAGTAGGAGTGAGAAAAACATCACGGGGTGGTGTGAATCATAGGGTCTGAATTAGGATAGGCAGTGAGTGGCAATGTAGGATGGAGAAAAGCACCACGGGGTGGTCGGCATGGGGAGGTCAGAAAACATGCAGGGGCAATGTAGGATAAGTTTCTGAAAAACATCGCGGGGTGGTGCACATTGTATGTTTGTGTAACATTACGTTCACTAGTAGGAGTGAGAAAAACATCACGGGGTGGTGTGAATCGTAGGGTCTGAATTAGGATAGGCACTGAGTGGCAATGTAGGATGGAGAAAAGCACCACGGGTTGGTCAGCATGGGGAGGTCAGGAAACATGCAGTGGCAATGTAGGATAGGTTTCTGAAAAACATCGCGGGGTGGTGCGCATTGTATGGTTGTGTAACATTACATTCACTAGTAGGAGTGAGAAAAACATCACGGGGTGGTGTGAATCATAGGGTCTGAATTAGGATAGGCAGTGAGTGGCAATGTAGGATGTAGAAAATCACCACGGTGTGGTCAGCATGGGGAGTTCATTAAACGTGCAGTGGAATAAAGGATCGGTTTCTGAAAAGCTTCGGGGTTGGTGCGAATTTTATGGGTGTGTAACATTACATGCACTTGTAGGAGTGAGAAAAACATCACGGGGTGGTGTGACTCATAGGGTCTGAATTAGGATAGGCACTGAGTGGCAATGTAGGATGGAGAAAAGCACCACCGGTTGGTCAGCATGGGGAGGTCAGGAAACATGCAGTGGCAATGTAGGATAGGTTTCTGAAAAACATCGCGGGGTGGTGCGCATTGTATGGTTGTGTAACATTACATTCACTAGTAGGAGTGAGAAAAACATCACGGGGTGGTGTGAATCATAGGGTCTGAATTAGGATAGGCAGTGAGTGGCAATGTAGGTTGGAGAAGAGCACCACGGGGTGGTCAGCATGGGGAGTTCATTAAACGTGCAGTGGAATGAAGAATCGGTTTCTGAAAAGCGTCGGGGGTGGTGCGCATTGTATGGGTGTGTAACATTACATTCACTTGTAGGAGTGAGAAAAACATCACGGGGTGGTGTGAATCATGGTGTCTGAATTAGTATAGGCAGTGAGGGGCAATGTACGATGGAGAAAAGCACCACGGGGTGGTCAGCATGGGGAGGTCAGAAAACATGCAGTGGCAATGTAGGATAAGTTTCTGAAAAACATCGCGGGCTGGTGCGCATTGTATGGATGTGTAACATTACATTCACTAGTAGGAGTGAGAAAAACATCACGGGGTGGTGTGAATCATAGGGTCTGAATTAGTGTAGGCAGTGAGTGGCAATGTAGGATTGAGGAAAGCACCACGGGGTGGTCAGCCTGGGGAGGTCAGGAAACATGCAGTGGCAATGTAGGATAGGTTTCTAAAAAACATCGCGGGGTGGTGCGCATTGTATGGGTGTGTAACATTACATTCACTAGTAGGAGTGAGAAAAACATCACGGCGTGGTGTGAATCATAGGGTCTGAATTAGGATAGGCAGTGAGTGGCAATGTAGAATAGAGAAAAGCACCACAGGTTCGTCAGCATGGGGAGGTCAGGAAACATGCAGTGGCAATGTAGGATACGTTTCTGAAAAACATCGCGGGGTGGTGCGCATTGTATGGGTGTGTAACATTACATTCACTAGTAGGAGTGAGAAAAACATCACGGGGTGGTGTGAATCATAGGGTCTGAATTAGGATAGGCAGTGAGTGGCAATGTAGGATGGAGAAAAGCACCACGGGGTGGTCGGCATGGGGAGGTCAGAAAACATGCAGGGGCAATGTAGGATAAGTTTCTGAAAAACATCGCGGGGTGGTGCACATTGTATGTTTGTGTAACATTACGTTCACTAGTAGGAGTGAGAAAAACATCACGGGGTGGTGTGAATCGTAGGGTCTGAATTAGGATAGGCACTGAGTGGCAATGTAGGATGGAGAAAAGCACCACGGGTTGGTCAGCATGGGGAGGTCAGGAAACATGCAGTGGCAATGTAGGATAGGTTTCTGAAAAACATCGCGGGGTGGTGCGCATTGTATGGTTGTGTAACATTACATTCACTAGTAGGAGTGAGAAAAACATCACGGGGTGGTGTGAATCATAGGGTCTGAATTAGGATAGGCAGTGAGTGGCAATGTAGGATGGAGAAGAGCACCACGGGGTGGTCAGCATGGGGAGTTCATTAAACGTGCAGTGGAATGAAGAATCGGTTTCTGAAAAGCGTCGGGGGTGGTGCGCATTGTATGGGTGTGTAACATTACATTCACTTGTAGGAGTGAGAAAAACATCACGGGGTGGTGTGAATCATGGTGTCTGAATTAGTATAGGCAGTGAGGGGCAATGTACGATGGAGAAAAGCACCACGGGGTGGTCAGCAAGGGGAGGTCAGAAAACATGCAGTGGCAATGTAGGATAAGTTTCTGAAAAACATCGCGGGCTGGTGCGCATTGTATGGATGTTTAACATTACATTCACTAGTAGGAGTGAGAAAAACATCACGGGGTGGTGTGAATCATAGGGTCTGAATTAGTGTAGGCAGTGAGTGGCAATGTAGGATTGAGGAAAGCACCACGGGGTGGTCAGCCTGGGGAGGTCAGGAAACATGCAGTGGCAATGTAGGATAGGTTTCTAAAAAACATCGCGGGGTGGTGCGCATTGTATGGGTGTGTAACATTACATTCACTAGTAGGAGTGAGAAAAACATCACGGCGTGGTGTGAATCATAGGGTCTGAATTAGGATAGGCAGTGAGTGGCAATGTAGGATAGAGAAAAGCACCACAGGTTCGTCAGCATGGGGAGGTCAGGAAACATGCAGTGGCAATGTAGGATACGTTTCTGAAAAACATCGCGGGGTGGTGCGCATTGTATGGGTGTGTAACATTACATTCACTAGTAGGAGTGAGAAAAACATCACGGGGTGGTGTGAATCATAGGGTCTGAATTAGGATAGGCAGTGAGTGGCAATGTAGGATGGAGAAAAGCACCACGGGGTGGTCGGCATGGGGAGGTCAGAAAACATGCAGGGGCAATGTAGGATAAGTTTCTGAAAAACATCGCAGGGTGGTGCACATTGTATGTTTGTGTAACATTACGTTCACTAGTAGGAGTGAGAAAAACATCACGGGGTGGTGTGAATCGTAGTGTCTGAATTAGGATAGGCACTGAGTGGCAATGTAGGATGGAGAAAAGCACCACGGGTTTGTCAGCATGGGGAGGTCAGGAAACATGCAGTGGCAATGTAGGATAAGTTTCTGAAAAACATCGCGGGCTGGTGCGCATTGTATGGATGTTTAACATTACATTCACTAGTAGGAGTGAGAAAAACATCACGGGGTGGTGTGAATCATAGGGTCTGAATTAGTGTAGGCAGTGAGTGGCAATGTAGGATTGAGGAAAGCACCACGGGGTGGTCAGCCTGGGGAGGTCAGGAAACATGCAGTGGCAATGTAGGATAGGTTTCTAAAAAACATCGCGGGGTGGTGCGCATTGTATGGGTGTGTAACATTACATTCACTAGTAGGAGTGAGAAAAACATCACGGCGTGGTGTGAATCATAGGGTCTGAATTAGGATAGGCAGTGAGTGGCAATGTAGGATAGAGAAAAGCACCACAGGTTCGTCAGCATGGGGAGGTCAGGAAACATGCAGTGGCAATGTAGGATACGTTTCTGAAAAACATCGCGGGGTGGTGCGCATTGTATGGTTGTGTAACATTACATTCACTAGTAGGAGTGAGAAAAACATCACGGGGTGGTGTGAATCATAGGGTCTGAATTAGGATAGGCAGTGAGTGGCAATGTAGGATGTAGAAAATCACCACGGTGTGGTCAGCATGGGGAGTTCATTAAACGTGCAGTGGAATAAAGGATCGGTTTCTGAAAAGCTTCGGGGTTGGTGCGAATTTTATGGGTGTGTAACATTACATGCACTTGTAGGAGTGAGAAAAACATCACGGGGTGGTGTGACTCATAGGGTCTGAATTAGGATAGGCACTGAGTGGCAATGTAGGATGGAGAAAAGCACCACCGGTTGGTCAGCATGGGGAGGTCAGGAAACATGCAGTGGCAATGTAGGATAGGTTTCTGAAAAACATCGCGGGGTGGTGCGCATTGTATGGTTGTGTAACATTACATTCACTAGTAGGAGTGAGAAAAACATCACGGGGTGGTGTGAATCATAGGGTCTGAATTAGGATAGGCAGTGAGTGGCAATGTAGGATGGAGAAGAGCACCACGGGGTGGTCAGCATGGGGAGTTCATTAAACGTGCAGTGGAATGAAGAATCGGTTTCTGAAAAGCGTCGGGGGTGGTGCGCATTGTATGGGTGTGTAACATTACATTCACTTGTAGGAGTGAGAAAAACATCACGGGGTGGTGTGAATCATGGTGTCTGAATTAGTATAGGCAGTGAGGGGCAATGTACGATGGAGAAAAGCACCACGGGGTGGTCAGCATGGGGAGGTCAGAAAACATGCAGTGGCAATGTAGGATAAGTTTCTGAAAAACATCGCGGGCTGGTGCGCATTGTATGGAGGTGTAACATTACATTCACTAGTAGGAGTGAGAAAAACATCACGGGGTGGTGTGAATCATAGGGTCTGAATTAGTGTAGGCAGTGAGTGGCAATGTAGGATTGAGGAAAGCACCACGGGGTGGTCAGCCTGGGGAGGTCAGGAAACATGCAGTGGCAATGTAGGATAGGTTTCTAAAAAACATCGCGGGGTGGTGCGCATTGTATGGGTGTGTAACATTACATTCACTAGTAGGAGTGAGAAAAACATCACGGCGTGGTGTGAATCATAGGGTCTGAATTAGGATAGGCAGTGAGTGGCAATGTAGAATAGAGAAAAGCACCACAGGTTCGTCAGCATGGGGAGGTCAGGAAACATGCAGTGGCAATGTAGGATACGTTTCTGAAAAACATCGCGGGGTGGTGCGCATTGTATGGGTGTGTAACATTACATTCACTAGTAGGAGTGAGAAAAACATCACGGGGTGGTGTGAATCATAGGGTCTGAATTAGGATAGGCAGTGAGTGGCAATGTAGGATGGAGAAAAGCACCACGGGGTGGTCGGCATGGGGAGGTCAGAAAACATGCAGGGGCAATGTAGGATAAGTTTATGAAAAACATCGCGGGGTGGTGCACATTGTATGTTTGTGTAACATTACGTTCACTAGTAGGAGTGAGAAAAACATCACGGGGTGGTGTGAATCGTAGGGTCTGAATTAGGATAGGCACTGAGTGGCAATGTAGGATGGAGAAAAGCACCACGGGTTGGTCAGCATGGGGAGGTCAGGAAACATGCAGTGGCAATGTAGGATAGGTTTCTGAAAAACATCGCGGGGTGGTGCGCATTGTATGGTTGTGTAACATTACATTCACTAGTAGGAGTGAGAAAAACATCACGGGGTGGTGTGAATCATAGGGTCTGAATTAGGATAGGCAGTGATTGGCAATGTAGGATGTAGAAAATCACCACGGTGTGGTCAGCATGGGGAGTTCATTAAACGTGCAGTGGAATAAAGGATCGGTTTCTGAAAAGCTTCGGGGTTGGTGCGAATTGTATGGGTGTGTAACATTACATGCACTTGTAGGAGTGAGAAAAACATCACGGGGTGGTGTGAAGCATAGGGTCTGAATTAGGATAGGCAGTGAGTGGCAATGTAGGATGGAGAAAATCTCCATGGGGTGGTCAGCATGGGGAGGTCAGGAAACATGCAGTGGCAATGTACGATAGGTTTCTGAAAAACATCGCGTGGTGGTGCGCATTGTATGGGTGTGTAACATTACTTTCACTAGTAGGAGTGAGAAAAACATCACGGGGTGGTGTGAATCATGGTGTCTGAATTAGTATAGGCAGTGAGTGGCAATGTAGGATGGAGAAAAGCACCACGGGGTGGTCAGCATGGGGAGGTCAGAAAACATGCAGTGGCAATGTAGGATAGGTTTCTGAAAAACATCGCGTGGTGGTGCGCATTGTATGGGTGTGTAACATTACTTTCACTAGTAGGAGTGAGAAAAACATCACGGTGTGGTGTTAATCATAGGGTCTGAATTAGGATAGGCAGTGAGTCGCAATGTAGGATTGAGGAAAGCACCACGGGGTCGTCAGCATGGGGAGGTCAGGAAACATTCAGTGGCAATGTAGGATAGGTTTCTGAAAAACATCGTGGGGTGGTGCGCATTGTATGGGTGTGTAACGTTACATTCACTTGTAGGAGTGAGAAAAACATCACAGGGTGGTTTGAGTCATAGGGTCTGGATTAGGATAGGCAGTGAGCGGCAATATAGGATAGATAAAAGCACCACAGGTTCCTCAGCATGGGGAAGTCAGGAAACATGCATTGGCAATGTAGGATAGGTTTCTGAAAAACATCGCGGGGTGGTGCGCATTGTATGTTTGTGTAACATTACATTCACTAGTAGGAGTGAGAAAAACATCACGGGGTGGTGTGAATCATAGGGTCTGAAATAGGATAGGCACTGAGTGGCAATGTAGGATGGAGAAAAGCACCACGGGGTGGTCAGCATGGGGAGGTCAGGAAACATGCAGTGGCAATGTAGGATAGGTTTCTGAAAAACATCGCGGGGTGGTGCGCATTGTATGGGTGTGTAACATTACATTCACTAGTAGGAGTGAGAAAAACATCACGGGGTGGTGTGAATCATAGGGTTGAATTAGTGTAGGCAGTGAGTGGCAATGTAGGATTGAGGAAAGCACCACGGGGTGGTCAGCCTGGGGAGGTCAGGAAACATGCAGTGGCAATGTAGGATAGGTTTCTAAAAACATCGCGCTGTGGTGCGCATTGTCCGGGTGTGTAACATTACATTCACTAGTAGGAGTGAGAAAAACATCACGGCGTGGTGTGAATCATAGGGTCTGAATTAGGATAGGCAGTGAGTGGCAATGTAGGATAGAGAAAAGCACCACAGGTTCGTCAGCATGGGGAGGTCAGGAAACATGCAGTGGCAATGTAGGATAGGTTTCTGAAAAACATCGCGGGGTGGTGCGCATTGTATGGGTGTGTAACATTACATTCACTAGTAGGAGTGAGAAAAACATCACGGGGTGGTGTGAATCATGATGTCTGAATTAGTATAGGCAGTGAGTGGCAATGTAGGATGGAGAAAAGCACCACGGGGTGGTCAGCCTGGGGAGGTCAGAAAACATGCAGGGGCAATGTAGGATAAGTTTCTTAAAAACATCGCGGGGTGGTGCACATTGAATGTTTGTGTAACATTACGTTCACTAGTAGGAGTGAGAAAAACATCACGGGGTGGTGTGAATCATAGGGTCTGAATTAGGATAGGCACTGAGAGGCAATGTAGGATGGAGAAAAGCACCACGGGTTGGTCAGCATGGAGAGGTCAGGAAACATGCAGTGGCAATGTAGGATAGGTTTCTGAAAAACATCGCGGGGTGGTGCGCATTGTATGGTTGTGTAACATTACATTCACTAGTAGGAGTGAGAAAAACATCACGGGGTGGTGTGAATCATAGGGTCTGAATTAGGATAGGCAGTGAGTGGCAATGTAGGATGGAGAAAATCACCACGGTGTGGTCAGCATGGGGAGTTCATTAAACGTGCAGTGGAATGAAGGATCGGTTTCTGAAAAGCTTCGGGGGTGGTGCGCATTGTATGGGTGTGTAACATTACATGCACTTGTAGGAGTGAGAAAAACATCACGGGGTGTTGTGAATCATAGGGTCTGAATTAGGATAGGCAGTGAGTGGCAATGTAGGATGGAGAAAAGCACCACGGGGTGGTCAGCATGGGGAGGTCAGGAAACATGCAGTTGCAATGTAGGATAGGTTTCTGAAAAACATCGCGGGGTGGTGCGCATTGTATGTGTGTGTAAAATTACATTCACAAGTAGGAGTGAGAAAAACATCACGGGGTGTTGTGAATCATAGGGTCTGAATTGGGATAGGCAGTGAGTGGCAATGTAGGATGGAGAAAAGCACCACGGGGTGGTCAGCATGGGGAGGTCAGAAAACATGCAGTGGCAATGTAGGATAGGTTTCTCAAAAGCATCGCGGAGTTGTGCGCATTGTATGGGTGTGTAACATTACATTCACTAGTAGGAGTGAGAAAAACATCACGGTGTGGTGTTAATCATAGGGTCTGAATTAGGATAGGCAGTGAGTCGCAATGTAGGATTGAGGAAAGCACCACGGGGTGGTCAGCATGGGGAGGTCAGGAAACATGCAGTGGCAATGTAGGATAGGTTTCTGAAAAACATCGCGGGGTGGTGCGCATTGTATGGCTGTGTACCATTACATTCACTAGTAGGAGTGAGAAAAACATCACGGGGTGGTGTGAATCATAGGGTCTGAATTAGGATAGGCAGTGAGTGGCAATGTAGGATGGAGAAAAGCACCACGGGGTGGTCAGCATGGGGAGGTCAGGAAACATGCAGTGGCAATGTAGGATAGGTTTCTGAAAAACATCGCGGGGTGGTGCGCATTGTATGGGTGTGTAACATTACATTCACTAGTAGGAGTGAGAAAAACATCACGGGGTGGTGTGAATCATAGGGTCTGAATTAGGATAGGCAGTGAGTGGCAATGTAGGATGGAGAAAAGCACCACGGGGTGGTCAGCATGTGGAGATTAGGAAACGTGCAGTGGAATGAAGGATAGGTTTCTGAAAAACATCGCGGGGTGGTGCGCATTGTATGTTTGTGTAACATTACATTCACTAGTAGGAGTGAGAAAAACATCACGGGGTGGTGTGAATCATAGGGTCTGAAATAGGATAGGCACTGAGTGGCAATGTAGGATGGAGAAACTCACCACGGGGTGGTCAGCATGGGGAGGTCAGGAAACATGCAGTGGCAATGAAGGATAGGTTTCTGAAAAACATCGCGGGGTGGTGCGCATTGTATGGGTGTGTAACATTACATTCACTAGTAGGAGTGAGAAAAACATCACGGGGTGGTGTGAATCATAGGGTCTGAATTAGTGTAGGCAGTGAGTGGCAATGTAGGATTGAGGAAAGCACCACGGGGTGGTCAGCCTGGGGAGGTCAGGAAACATGCAGTGGCAATGTAGGATAGGTTTCTAAAAAACATCGCGGGGTGGTGCGCATTGTATGGGTGTGTAACATTACATTCACTAGTAGGAGTGAGAAAAACATCACGGCGTGGTGTGAATCATAGGGTCTGAATTAGGATAGGCAGTGAGTGGCAATGTAGGATGGACAAGAACACCACGGGGTGGTCAGCATGGGGAGTTCATTAAACGTGCAGTGGAATGAAGGATCGGTTTCTGAAAAGCGTCGGGGGTGGTGCGCATTGTATGGGTGCGTAACATTACATTCACTTGTAGGAGTGAGAAAAACATCACGGGGTGGTGTGAAGCATAGGGTCTGAATTAGAATAGGCAGTGAGTGGCAATGTAGGATGGAGAAAATCTCCACGGGGTGGTCAGCATGGGGAGGTCAGGAAATATGCAGTGGCAATGTAGGATAGGTTTCTGAAAAACATCGCGTGGTGGTGCGCATTGTATGGGTGTGTAACATTACTTTCACTAGTAGGAGTGAGAAAAACATCACGGGGTGGTGTGAATCATGGTGTCTGAATTAGTATAGGCAGTGAGTGGCAATGTAGGATGGAGAAAAGCACCACGGGGTGGTCAGCATGGGGAGGTCAGAAAACATGCAGTGGCAATGTAGGATAGGTTTCTGAAAAACATCGCGTGGTGGTGCGCATTGTATGGGTGTGTAACATTACTTTCACTAGTAGGAGTGAGAAAAACATCACGGTGTGGTGTTAATCATAGGGTCTGAATTAGGATAGGCAGTGAGTCGCAATGTAGGATTGAGGAAAGCACCACGGGGTCGTCAGCATGGGGAGGTCAGGAAACATTCAGTGGCAATGTAGGATAGGTTTCTGAAAAACATCGTGGGGTGGTGCGCATTGTATGGGTGTGTAACGTTACATTCACTTGTAGGAGTGAGTAAAACATCACAGGGTGGTTTGAGTCATAGGGTCTGGATTAGGATAGGCAGTGAGTGGCAATATAGGATAGATAAAAGCACCACAGGTTCGTCAGCATGGGGAAGTCAGGAAACATGCATTGGCAATGTAGGATAGGTTTCTGAAAAACATCGCGGGGTGGTGCGCATTGTATGTTTGTGTAACATTACATTCACTAGTAGGAGTGAGAAAAACATCACGGGGTGGTGTGAATCATAGGGTCTGAAATAGGATAGGCACTGAGTGGCAATGTAGGATGGAGAAAAGCACCACGGGGTGGTCAGCATGGGGAGGTCAGGAAACATGCAGTGGCAATGTAGGATAGGTTTCTGAAAAACATCGCGGGGTGGTGCGCATTGTATGGGTGTGTAACATTACATTCACTAGTAGGAGTGAGAAAAACATCACGGGGTGGTGTGAATCATAGGGTCTGAAATAGGATAGGCACTGAGTGGCAATGTAGGATGGAGAAAAGCACCACGGGGTGGTCAGCATGGGGAGGTCAGGAAACATGCAGTGGCAATGTAGGATAGGTTTCTGAAAAACATCGCGGGGTGGTGCGCATTGTATGGGTGTGTAACATTACATTCACTAGTAGGAGTGAGAAAAACATCACGGGGTGGTGTGAATCATAGGGTCTGAATTAGTGTAGGCAGTGAGTGGCAATGTAGGATTGAGGAAAGCACCACGGGGTGGTCAGCCTGGGGAGGTCAGGAAACATGCAGTGGCAATGTAGGATAGGTTTCTAAAAACATCGCGCTGTGGTGCGCATTGTATGGGTGTGTAACATTACATTCACTAGTAGGAGTGAGAAAAACATCACGGCGTGGTGTGAATCATAGGGTCTGAATTAGGATAGGCAGTGAGTGGCAATGTAGGATAGAGAAAAGCACCACAGGTTCGTCAGCATGGGGAGGTCAGGAAACATGCAGTGGCAATGTAGGATAGGTTTCTGAAAAACATCGCGGGGTGGTGCGCATTGTATGGGTGTGTAACATTACATTCACTAGTAGGAGTGAGAAAAACATCACGGGGTGGTGTGAATCATGGTGTCTGAATTAGTATAGGCAGTGAGTGGCAATGTAGGATGGAGAAAAGCACCACGGGGTGGTCAGCCTGGGGAGGTCAGGAAACATGCAGTGGCAATGTAGGATAGGTTTCTGAAAAACATCGCGGGGTGGTGCGCATTGTATGGTTGTGTAACATTACATTCACTAGTAGGAGTGAGAAAAACATCACGGGGTGGTGTGAATCATAGGGTCTGAATTAGGATAGGCAGTGAGTGGCAATGTAGGATGGAGAAAATCACCACGGTGTGGTCAGCATGGGGAGTTCATTAAACGTGCAGTGGAATGAAGGATCGGTTTCTGAAAAGCTTCGGGGGTGGTGCGCATTGTATGGGTGTGTAACATTACATGCACTTGTAGGAGTGAGAAAAACATCACGGGGTGTTGTGAATCATAGGGTCTGAATTAGGATAGGCAGTGAGTGGCAATGTAGGATGGAGAAAAGCACCACGGGGTGGTCAGCATGGGGAGGTCAGGAAACATGCAGTTGCAATGTAGGATAGGTTTCTGAAAAACATCGCGGGGTGGTGCGCATTGTATGTGTGTGTAAAATTACATTCACAAGTAGGAGTGAGAAAAACATCACGGGGTGTTGTGAATCATAGGGTCTGAATTGGGATAGGCAGTGAGTGGCAATGTAGGATGGAGAAAAGCACCACGGGGTGGTCAGCATGGGGAGGTCAGAAAACATGCAGTGGCAATGTAGGATAGGTTTCTCAAAAGCATCGCGGAGTTGTGCGCATTGTATGGGTGTGTAACATTACATTCACTAGTAGGAGTGAGAAAAACATCACGGTGTGGTGTTAATCATAGGGTCTGAATTAGGATAGGCAGTGAGTCGCAATGTAGGATTGAGGAAAGCACCACGGGGTGGTCAGCATGGGGAGGTCAGGAAACATGCAGTGGCAATGTAGGATAGGTTTCTGAAAAACATCGCGGGGTGGTGCGCATTGTATGGCTGTGTACCATTACATTCACTAGTAGGAGTGAGAAAAACATCACGGGGTGGTGTGAATCATAGGGTCTGAATTAGGATAGGCAGTGAGTGGCAATGTAGGATGGAGAAAAGCACCACGGGGTGGTCAGCATGGGGAGGTCAGGAAACATGCAGTGGCAATGTAGGATAGGTTTCTGAAAAACATCGCGGGGTGGTGCGCATTGTATGGGTGTGTAACATTACATTCACTAGTAGGAGTGAGAAAAACATCACGGGGCGGTGTGAATCATAGGGTCTGAATTAGGATAGGCAGTGAGTGGCAATGTAGGATAGAGAAAAGCACCACAGGTTCGTCAGCATGGGGAGGTCAGGAAACATGCAGTGGCAATGTAGGAGAGGTTTCTGAAAAACATCGCGGGGTGGTGCGCATTGTATGGGTGTGTAACATTACATTCACTAGTAGGAGTGAGAAAAACATCACGAGATGGTGTGAATCATGGTGCCTGAATTAGTATAGGCAGTGAGTGGCAATGTAGGATGGAGAAAAGCACCACGGGGTGGTCAGCGTGGGGAGGTCAGAAAACATGCAGGGGCAATGTAGGATAAGTTTCTGAAAAACATCGCGTGGTGGTGCACATTGTATGTTTGTGTAACATTACATTCACTAGTAGGAGTGAGAAAAACATCACGGGGTGGTGTGACTCATAAGGTCTGAATTAGGATAGGCACTGAGTGGCAATGTAGGATGGAGAAAAGCACCACGGGTTGGTCAGCATGGGGAGGTCAGGAAACATGCAGTGGCAATATAGGATAGGTTTCTGAAAAACATCGCGGGGTGGTGCGCATTGTATGGTTGTGTAACATTACATTCACTAGTAGGAGTGAGAAAAACATCACGGGGTGGTGTGAATCATAGGGTCTGAATTAGGATAGGCAGTGAGTGGCAATGTAGGATGGAGAAGAGCACCACGGGGTGGTCAGCATGGGGAGTTCATTAAAAGTGCAGTGGAATGAAGAATCGGTTTCTGAAAAGCGTCGGGGGTGGTGCGCATTGTATGGGTGTGTAACATTACATTCACTTGTAGAAGTGAGAAAAACATCACGGGGAGGTGTGAATCATGGTGTCTGAATTAGTATAGGCAGTGAGGGGCAATGTACGATGGAGAAAAGCACCACGGGGTGGTCAGCATGGGGAGGTCAGAAAACATGCAGTGGCAATGTAGGATAAGTTTCTGAAAAACATCGCGGGCTGGTGCGCATTGTATGGATGTGTAACATTACATTCACTAGTAGGAGTGAGAAAAACATCACGGGGTGGTGTGAATCATAGGGTCTCAATTAGTGTAGGCAGTGAGTGGCAATGTAGGATTGAGGAAAGCACCACGGGGTGGTCAGCCTGGGGAGGTCAGGAAACATGCAGTGGCAATGTAGGATAGGTTTCTAAAAAACATCGCGGGGTGGTGCGCATTGTATGGGTGTGTAACATTACATTCACTAGTAGGAGTGAGAAAAACATCACGGGGTGGTGTGAATCATAGGGTCTGAAATAGGATAGGCAGTGAGTGGCAATGTAGGATGGAGAAAAGCACCACGGGGTGGTCAGCATGGGGAGGTCAGGAAACATGCAGTGGCAATGAAGGATAGGTTTCTGAAAAACATCGCGGGGTGGTGCGCATTGTATGGGTGTGTAACATTACATTCACTAGTAGGAGTGAGAAAAACATCACGGGGTGGTGTGAATCATAGGGTCTGAATTAGTGTAGGCAGTGAGTGGCAATGTAGGATTGAGGAAAGCACCACGGGGTGGTCAGCCTGGGGAGGTCAGGAAACATGCAGTGGCAATGTAGGATAGGTTTCTAAAAAACATCGCGGGGTGGTGCGCATTGTATGGGTGTGTAACATTACATTCACTAGTAGGAGTGAGAAAAACATCACGGCGTGGTGTGAATCATAGGGTCTGAATTAGGATAGGCAGTGAGTGGCAATGTAGGATGGACAAGAACACCACGGGGTGGTCAGCATGGGGAGTTCATTAAACGTGCAGTGGAATGAAGGATCGGTTTCTGAAAAGCGTCGGGGGTGGTGCGCATTGTATGGGTGCGTAACATTACATTCACTTGTAGGAGTGAGAAGAACATCACGGGGTGGTGTGAAGCATAGGGTCTGAATTAGAATAGGCAGTGAGTGGCAATGTAGGATGGAGAAAATCTCCACGGGGTGGTCAGCATGGGGAGGTCAGGAAATATGCAGTGGCAATGTAGGATAGGTTTCTGAAAAACATCGCGTGGTGGTGCGCATTGTATGGATGTGTAACATTACTTTCACTAGTAGGAGTGAGAAAAACATCACGGGGTGGTGTGAATCATGGTGTCTGAATTAGTATAGGCAGTGAGTGGCAATGTAGGATGGAGAAAAGCACCACGGGGTGGTCAGCATGGGGAGGTCAGAAAACATGCAGTGGCAATGTAGGATAGGTTTCTGAAAATCATCGCGTGGTGGTGCGCATTGTATGGGTGTGTAACATTACTTTCACTAGTAGGAGTGAGAAAAACATCACGGTGTGGTGTTAATCATAGGGTCTGAATTAGGATAGGCAGTGAGTCGCAATGTAGGATTGAGGAAAGCACCACGGGGTGGTCAGCATGGGGAGGTCAGGAAACATTCAGTGGCAATGTAGGATAGGTTTCTGAAAAACATCGTGGGGTGGTGCGCATTGTATGGGTGTGTAACATTACATTCACTGGTAGGAGTGAGAAAAACATCACAGGGTGGTGTGAGTCATAGGGTCTGGATTAGGATAGGCAGTGAGTGGCAATATAGGATAGAGAAAAGCACCACAGGTTCGTCAGCATGGGGAAGTCAGGAAACATGCATTGGCAATGTAGGATAGGTTTCTGAAAAACATCGCGGGGTGGTGCGCATTGTATGTTTGTGTAACATTACATTCACTAGTAGGAGTGAGAAAAACATCACGGGGTGGTGTGAATCATAGGGTCTGAAATAGGATAGGCACTGAGTGGCAATGTAGGATGGAGAAAAGCACCACGGGGTGGTCAGCATGGGGAGGTCAGGAAACATGCAGTGGCAATGTAGGATAGGTTTCTGAAAAACATCGCGGGGTGGTGCGCATTTTATGGGTGTGTATCATTACATTCACTAGTAGGAGTGAGAAAAACATCACGGGGTGGTGTGAATCATAGGGTCTGAATTAGTGTAGGCAGTGAGTGGCAATGTAGGATTGAGGAAAGCACCACGGGGTGGTCAGCCTGGGGAGGTCAGGAAACATGCAGTGGCAATGTAGGATAGGTTTCTAAAAAACATCGCGCTGTGGTGCGCATTGTATGGGTGTGTAACATTACATTCACTAGTAGGAGTGAGAAAAACATCACGGCGTGGTGTGAATCATAGGGTCTGAATTAGGATAGGCAGTGAGTGGCAATGTAGGATAGAGAAAAGCACCACAGGTTCGTCAGCATGGGGAGGTCAGGAAACATGCAGTGGCAATGTAGGATAGGTTTCTGAAAAACATCGCGGGGTGGTGCGCATTGTATGGGTGTGTAACATTACATTCACTAGTAGGAGTGAGAAAAACATCACGGGGTGGTGTGAATCATGGTGTCTGAATTAGTATAGGCAGTGAGTGGCAATGTAGGATGGAGAAAAGCACCACGGGGTGGTCAGCATGGGGAGGTCAGAAAACATGAAGGGGCAATGTAGGATAAGTTCCTTAAAAACATCGCGGGGTGGTGCACATTGAATGTTTGTGTAACATTACGTTCACTAGTAGGAGTGAGAAAAACATCACGGGGTGGTGTGAATCATAGGGTCTGAATTAGTGTAGGCAGTGAGTGGCAATGTAGGATTGAGGAAAGCACCACGGGGTGGTCAGCCTGGGGAGGTCAGGAAACATGCAGTGGCAATGTAGGATAGGTTTCTAAAAAACATCGCGCTGTGGTGCGCATTGTATGGGTGTGTAACATTACATTCACTAGTAGGAGTGAGAAAAACATCACGGCGTGGTGTGAATCATAGGGTCTGAATTAGGATAGGCAGTGAGTGGCAATGTAGGATAGAGAAAAGCACCACAGGTTCGTCAGCATGGGGAGGTCAGGAAACATGCAGTGGCAATGTAGGATAGGTTTCTGAAAAACATCGCGGGGTGGTGCGCATTGTATGGGTGTGTAACATTACATTCACTAGTAGGAGTGAGAAAAACATCACGGGGTGGTGTGAATCATGGTGTCTGAATTAGTATAGGCAGTGAGT
Organism: Cavia porcellus; assembly: GCF_034190915.1. NCBI lineage: Eukaryota > Metazoa > Chordata > Mammalia > Rodentia > Caviidae > Cavia > Cavia porcellus. The sequence continues at coordinate 11,589,669 of NW_026947515.1, forward strand.
GGCAATGTAGGATGGAGAAAAGCACCACGGGGTGGTCAGCATGGGGAGGTCAGAAAACATGAAGGGGCAATGTAGGATAAGTTCCTTAAAAACATCGCGGGGTGGTGCACATTGAATGTTTGTGTAACATTACGTTCACTAGTAGGAGTGAGAAAAACATCACGGGGTGGTGTGAATCATAGGGTCTGAATTAGGATAGGCACTGAGAGGCAATGTAGGATGGAGAAAAGCACCACGGGTTGGTCAGCATGGAGAGGTCAGGAAACATGCAGTGGCAATGTAGGATAGGTTTCTGAAAAACATTGCGGGGTGGTGCGCATTGTATGGATGTGTAACATTACATTCACTAGTAGGAGTGAGAAAAACATCACGGGGTGGTGTGAATCATAGGGTCTGAATTAGGATAGGCAGTGAGTGGCAATGTAGGATGGAGAAAATCACCACGGTGTCTTCAGCATGGGGAGTTCATTAAACGTGCAGTGGAATGAAGGATCGGTTTCTGAAAAGCGTCGGGGGTGGTGCGCATTGTATGGGTGCGTAACATTACATTCACTTGTAGGAGTGAGAAGAACATCACGGGGTGGTGTGAAGCATAGGGTCTGAATTAGAATAGGCAGTGAGTGGCAATGTAGGATGGAGAAAATCTCCACGGGGTGGTCACCATGGGGAGGTCAGGAAATATGCTGTGGCAATGTAGGATAGGTTTCTGAAAAACATCGCGTGGTGGTGCGCATTGTATGGATGTGTAACATTACTTTCACTAGTAGGAGTGAGAAAAACATCACGGGGTGGTGTGAATCATGGTGTCTGAATTAGTATAGGCAGTGAGTGGCAATGTAGGATGGAGAAAAGCACCACGGGGTGGTCAGCATGGGGAGGTCAGAAAACATGCAGTGGCAATGTAGGATAGGTTTCTGAAAATCATCGCGTGGTGGTGCGCATTGTATGGGTGTGTAACATTACTTTCACTAGTAGGAGTGAGAAAAACATCACGGTGTGGTGTTAATCATAGGGTCTGAATTAGGATAGGCAGTGAGTCGCAATGTAGGATTGAGGAAAGCACCACGGGGTGGTCAGCATGGGGAGGTCAGGAAACATTCAGTGGCAATGTAGGATAGGTTTCTGAAAAACATCGTGGGGTGGTGCGCATTGTATGGGTGTGTAACATTACATTCACTTGTAGGAGTGAGAAAAACATCACAGGGTGGTGTGAGTCATAGGGTCTGGATTAGGATAGGCAGTGAGTGGCAATATAGGATAGAGAAAAGCACCACAGGTTCGTCAGCATGGGGAAGTCAGGAAACATGCATTGGCAATGTAGGATAGGTTTCTGAAAAACATCGCGGGGTGGTGCGCATTGTATGTTTGTGTAACATTACATTCACTAGTAGGAGTGAGAAAAACATCACGGGGTGGTGTGAATCATAGGGTCTGAAATAGGATAGGCACTGAGTGGCAATGTAGGATGGAGAAAAGCACCACGGGGTGGTCAGCATGGGGAGGTCAGGAAACATGCAGTGGCAATGTAGGATAGGTTTCTGAAAAACATCGCGGGGTGGTGCGCATTTTATGGGTGTGTATCATTACATTCACTAGTAGGAGTGAGAAAAACATCACGGGGTGGTGTGAATCATAGGGTCTGAATTAGTGTAGGCAGTGAGTGGCAATGTAGGATTGAGGAAAGCACCACGGGGTGGTCAGCCTGGGGAGGTCAGGAAACATGCAGTGGCAATGTAGGATAGGTTTCTAAAAAACATCGCGCTGTGGTGCGCATTGTATGGGTGTGTAACATTACATTCACTAGTAGGAGTGAGAAAAACATCACGGCGTGGTGTGAATCATAGGGTCTGAATTAGGATAGGCAGTGAGTGGCAATGTAGGATAGAGAAAAGCACCACAGGTTCGTCAGCATGGGGAGGTCAGGAAACATGCAGTGGCAATGTAGGATAGGTTTCTGAAAAACATCGCGGGGTGGTGCGCATTGTATGGGTGTGTAACATTACATTCACTAGTAGGAGTGAGAAAAACATCACGGGGTGGTGTGAATCATGGTGTCTGAATTAGTATAGGCAGTGAGTGGCAATGTAGGATGGAGAAAAGCACCACGGGGTGGTCAGCATGGGGAGGTCAGAAAACATGAAGGGGCAATGTAGGATAAGTTCCTTAAAAACATCGCGGGGTGGTGCACATTGAATGTTTGTGTAACATTACGTTCACTATTAGGAGTGAGAAAAACATCACGGGGTGGTGTGAATCATAGGGTCTGAATTAGGATAGGCACTGAGAGGCAATGTAGGATGGAGAAAAGCACCACGGGTTGGTCAGCATGGAGAGGTCAGGAAACATGCAGTGGCAATGTAGGATAGGTTTCTGAAAAACATTGCGGGGTGGTGCGCATTGTATGGTTGTGTAACATTACATTCACTAGTAGGAGTGAGAAAAACATCACGGGGTGGTGTGAATCATAGGGTCTGAATTAGGATAGGCAGTGAGTGGCAATGTAGGATGGAGAAAATCACCACGGTGTGGTCAGCATGGGGAGTTCATTAAACGTGCAGTGGAATGAAGGATCGGTTTCTGAAAAGCTTCGGGGGTGGTGCGCATTGTATGGGTGTGTAACATTACATGCACTTGTAGGAGTGAGAAAAACATCACGGGGTGGTGTGAATCATAGGGTCTGAATTAGGATAGGCAGTGAGTGGCAATGCAGGATGGAGAAAAGCACCACGGGGTGGTCAGCATGGGGAGGTCAGGAAACACGCAGTTGCAATGTAGGATAGGTTTCTGAAAAACATCGCGTGGTGGTGCGCATTGTATGTGTGTGTAAAATTACATTCACAAGTAGGAGTGAGAAAAACATCACGGGGTGTTGTGAATCATAGGGTCTGAATTGGGATAGGCAGTGAGTGGCAATGTAGGATGGAGAAAAGCACCACGGGTTGGTCAGCATGGGGAGGTCAGAAAACATGCAGTGGCAATGTAGGATAGGTTTCTCAAAAGCATCGCGGAGTTGTGCGCATTGTATGGGTGTGTAACATTACATTCACTAGTAGGAGTGAGAAAAACATCACGGTGTGGTGTTAATCATAGGGTCTGAATTAGGATAGGCAGTGAGTCGCAATGTAGGATTGAGGAAAGCACCACGGGGTGGTCAGCATGGGGAGGTCAGGAAACATGCAGTGGCAATGTAGGATAGGTTTCTGAAAAACATCGCGGGGTGGTGCGCATTGTATGGCTGTGTACCATTACATTCACTAGTAGGAGTGAGAAAAACATCACGGGGTGGTGTGAATCATAGGGTCTGAATTAGGATAGGCAGTGAGTGGCAATGTAGGATGGAGAAAAGCACCACGGGGTGGTCAGCATGGGGAGGTCAGGAAACATGCAGTGGCAATGTAGGATAGGTTTCTGAAAAACATCGCGGGGTGGTGCGCATTGTATGGGTGTGTAACATTACATTCACTAGTAGGAGTGAGAAAAACATCACGGGGCGGTGTGAATCATAGGGTCTGAATTAGGATAGGCAGTGAGTGGCAATGTAGGATAGAGAAAAGCACCACAGGTTCGTCAGCATGGGGAGGTCAGGAAACATGCAGTGGCAATGTAGGAGAGGTTTCTGAAAAACATCGCGGGGTGGTGCGCATTGTATGGGTGTGTAACATTACATTCACTAGTAGGAGTGAGAAAAACATCACGAGATGGTGTGAATCATGGTGCCTGAATTAGTATAGGCAGTGAGTGGCAATGTAGGATGGAGAAAAGCACCACGGGGTGGTCAGCGTGGGGAGGTCAGAAAACATGCAGGGGCAATGTAGGATAAGTTTCTGAAAAACATCGCGTGGTGGTGCACATTGTATGTTTGTGTAACATTACATTCACTAGTAGGAGTGAGAAAAACATCACGGGGTGGTGTGACTCATAAGGTCTGAATTAGGATAGGCACTGAGTGGCAATGTAGGATGGAGAAAAGCACCACGGGTTGGTCAGCATGGGGAGGTCAGGAAACATGCAGTGGCAATATAGGATAGGTTTCTGAAAAACATCGCGGGGTGGTGCGCATTGTATGGTTGTGTAACATTACATTCACTAGTAGGAGTGAGAAAAACATCACGGGGTGGTGTGAATCATAGGGTCTGAATTAGGATAGGCAGTGAGTGGCAATGTAGGATGGAGAAGAGCACCACGGGGTGGTCAGCATGGGGAGTTCATTAAAAGTGCAGTGGAATGAAGAATCGGTTTCTGAAAAGCGTCGGGGGTGGTGCGCATTGTATGGGTGTGTAACATTACATTCACTTGTAGGAGTGAGAAAAACATCACGGGGAGGTGTGAATCATGGTGTCTGAATTAGTATAGGCAGTGAGGGGCAATGTACGATGGAGAAAAGCACCACGGGGTGGTCAGCATGGGGAGGTCAGAAAACATGCAGTGGCAATGTAGGATAAGTTTCTGAAAAACATCGCGGGCTGGTGCGCATTGTATGGATGTGTAACATTACATTCACTAGTAGGAGTGAGAAAAACATCACGGGGTGGTGTGAATCATAGGGTCTCAATTAGTGTAGGCAGTGAGTGGCAATGTAGGATTGAGGAAAGCACCACGGGGTGGTCAGCCTGGGGAGGTCAGGAAACATGCAGTGGCAATGTAGGATAGGTTTCTAAAAAACATCGCGGGGTGGTGCGCATTGTATGGGTGTGTAACATTACATTCACTAGTAGGAGTGAGAAAAACATCACGGGGTGGTGTGAATCATAGGGTCTGAAATAGGATAGGCAGTGAGTGGCAATGTAGGATGGAGAAAAGCACCACGGGGTGGTCAGCATGGGGAGGTCAGGAAACATGCAGTGGCAATGAAGGATAGGTTTCTGAAAAACATCGCGGGGTGGTGCGCATTGTATGGGTGTGTAACATTACATTCACTAGTAGGAGTGAGAAAAACATCACGGGGTGGTGTGAATCATAGGGTCTGAATTAGTGTAGGCAGTGAGTGGCAATGTAGGATTGAGGAAAGCACCACGGGGTGGTCAGCCTGGGGAGGTCAGGAAACATGCAGTGGCAATGTAGGATAGGTTTCTAAAAAACATCGCGGGGTGGTGCGCATTGTATGGGTGTGTAACATTACATTCACTAGTAGGAGTGAGAAAAACATCACGGCGTGGTGTGAATCATAGGGTCTGAATTAGGATAGGCAGTGAGTGGCAATGTAGGATGGACAAGAACACCACGGGGTGGTCAGCATGGGGAGTTCATTAAACGTGCAGTGGAATGAAGGATCGGTTTCTGAAAAGCGTCGGGGGTGGTGCGCATTGTATGGGTGCGTAACATTACATTCACTTGTAGGAGTGAGAAGAACATCACGGGGTGGTGTGAAGCATAGGGTCTGAATTAGAATAGGCAGTGAGTGGCAATGTAGGATGGAGAAAATCTCCACGGGGTGGTCAGCATGGGGAGGTCAGGAAATATGCAGTGGCAATGTAGGATAGGTTTCTGAAAAACATCGCGTGGTGGTGCGCATTGTATGGATGTGTAACATTACTTTCACTAGTAGGAGTGAGAAAAACATCACGGGGTGGTGTGAATCATGGTGTCTGAATTAGTATAGGCAGTGAGTGGCAATGTAGGATGGAGAAAAGCACCACGGGGTGGTCAGCATGGGGAGGTCAGAAAACATGCAGTGGCAATGTAGGATAGGTTTCTGAAAATCATCGCGTGGTGGTGCGCATTGTATGGGTGTGTAACATTACTTTCACTAGTAGGAGTGAGAAAAACATCACGGTGTGGTGTTAATCATAGGGTCTGAATTAGGATAGGCAGTGAGTCGCAATGTAGGATTGAGGAAAGCACCACGGGGTGGTCAGCATGGGGAGGTCAGGAAACATTCAGTGGCAATGTAGGATAGGTTTCTGAAAAACATCGTGGGGTGGTGCGCATTGTATGGGTGTGTAACATTACATTCACTGGTAGGAGTGAGAAAAACATCACAGGGTGGTGTGAGTCATAGGGTCTGGATTAGGATAGGCAGTGAGTGGCAATATAGGATAGAGAAAAGCACCACAGGTTCGTCAGCATGGGGAAGTCAGGAAACATGCATTGGCAATGTAGGATAGGTTTCTGAAAAACATCGCGGGGTGGTGCGCATTGTATGTTTGTGTAACATTACATTCACTAGTAGGAGTGAGAAAAACATCACGGGGTGGTGTGAATCATAGGGTCTGAAATAGGATAGGCACTGAGTGGCAATGTAGGATGGAGAAAAGCACCACGGGGTGGTCAGCATGGGGAGGTCAGGAAACATGCAGTGGCAATGTAGGATAGGTTTCTGAAAAACATCGCGGGGTGGTGCGCATTTTATGGGTGTGTATCATTACATTCACTAGTAGGAGTGAGAAAAACATCACGGGGTGGTGTGAATCATAGGGTCTGAATTAGTGTAGGCAGTGAGTGGCAATGTAGGATTGAGGAAAGCACCACGGGGTGGTCAGCCTGGGGAGGTCAGGAAACATGCAGTGGCAATGTAGGATAGGTTTCTAAAAAACATCGCGCTGTGGTGCGCATTGTATGGGTGTGTAACATTACATTCACTAGTAGGAGTGAGAAAAACATCACGGCGTGGTGTGAATCATAGGGTCTGAATTAGGATAGGCAGTGAGTGGCAATGTAGGATAGAGAAAAGCACCACAGGTTCGTCAGCATGGGGAGGTCAGGAAACATGCAGTGGCAATGTAGGATAGGTTTCTGAAAAACATCGCGGGGTGGTGCGCATTGTATGGGTGTGTAACATTACATTCACTAGTAGGAGTGAGAAAAACATCACGGGGTGGTGTGAATCATGGTGTCTGAATTAGTATAGGCAGTGAGTGGCAATGTAGGATGGAGAAAAGCACCACGGGGTGGTCAGCATGGGGAGGTCAGAAAACATGAAGGGGCAATGTAGGATAAGTTCCTTAAAAACATCGCGGGGTGGTGCACATTGAATGTTTGTGTAACATTACGTTCACTAGTAGGAGTGAGAAAAACATCACGGGGTGGTGTGAATCATAGGGTCTGAATTAGTGTAGGCAGTGAGTGGCAATGTAGGATTGAGGAAAGCACCACGGGGTGGTCAGCCTGGGGAGGTCAGGAAACATGCAGTGGCAATGTAGGATAGGTTTCTAAAAAACATCGCGCTGTGGTGCGCATTGTATGGGTGTGTAACATTACATTCACTAGTAGGAGTGAGAAAAACATCACGGCGTGGTGTGAATCATAGGGTCTGAATTAGGATAGGCAGTGAGTGGCAATGTAGGATAGAGAAAAGCACCACAGGTTCGTCAGCATGGGGAGGTCAGGAAACATGCAGTGGCAATGTAGGATAGGTTTCTGAAAAACATCGCGGGGTGGTGCGCATTGTATGGGTGTGTAACATTACATTCACTAGTAGGAGTGAGAAAAACATCACGGGGTGGTGTGAATCATGGTGTCTGAATTAGTATAGGCAGTGAGTGGCAATGTAGGATGGAGAAAAGCACCACGGGGTGGTCAGCATGGGGAGGTCAGAAAACATGAAGGGGCAATGTAGGATAAGTTCCTTAAAAACATCGCGGGGTGGTGCACATTGAATGTTTGTGTAACATTACGTTCACTAGTAGGAGTGAGAAAAACATCACGGGGTGGTGTGAATCATAGGGTCTGAATTAGGATAGGCACTGAGAGGCAATGTAGGATGGAGAAAAGCACCACGGGTTGGTCAGCATGGAGAGGTCAGGAAACATGCAGTGGCAATGTAGGATAGGTTTCTGAAAAACATTGCGGGGTGGTGCGCATTGTATGGATGTGTAACATTACATTCACTAGTAGGAGTGAGAAAAACATCACGGGGTGGTGTGAATCATAGGGTCTGAATTAGGATAGGCAGTGAGTGGCAATGTAGGATGGAGAAAATCACCACGGTGTCTTCAGCATGGGGAGTTCATTAAACGTGCAGTGGAATGAAGGATCGGTTTCTGAAAAGCGTCGGGGGTGGTGCGCATTGTATGGGTGCGTAACATTACATTCACTTGTAGGAGTGAGAAGAACATCACGGGGTGGTGTGAAGCATAGGGTCTGAATTAGAATAGGCAGTGAGTGGCAATGTAGGATGGAGAAAATCTCCACGGGGTGGTCACCATGGGGAGGTCAGGAAATATGCTGTGGCAATGTAGGATAGGTTTCTGAAAAACATCGCGTGGTGGTGCGCATTGTATGGATGTGTAACATTACTTTCACTAGTAGGAGTGAGAAAAACATCACGGGGTGGTGTGAATCATGGTGTCTGAATTAGTATAGGCAGTGAGTGGCAATGTAGGATGGAGAAAAGCACCACGGGGTGGTCAGCATGGGGAGGTCAGAAAACATGCAGTGGCAATGTAGGATAGGTTTCTGAAAATCATCGCGTGGTGGTGCGCATTGTATGGGTGTGTAACATTACTTTCACTAGTAGGAGTGAGAAAAACATCACGGTGTGGTGTTAATCATAGGGTCTGAATTAGGATAGGCAGTGAGTCGCAATGTAGGATTGAGGAAAGCACCACGGGGTGGTCAGCATGGGGAGGTCAGGAAACATTCAGTGGCAATGTAGGATAGGTTTCTGAAAAACATCGTGGGGTGGTGCGCATTGTATGGGTGTGTAACATTACATTCACTTGTAGGAGTGAGAAAAACATCACAGGGTGGTGTGAGTCATAGGGTCTGGATTAGGATAGGCAGTGAGTGGCAATATAGGATAGAGAAAAGCACCACAGGTTCGTCAGCATGGGGAAGTCAGGAAACATGCATTGGCAATGTAGGATAGGTTTCTGAAAAACATCGCGGGGTGGTGCGCATTGTATGTTTGTGTAACATTACATTCACTAGTAGGAGTGAGAAAAACATCACGGGGTGGTGTGAATCATAGGGTCTGAAATAGGATAGGCACTGAGTGGCAATGTAGGATGGAGAAAAGCACCACGGGGTGGTCAGCATGGGGAGGTCAGGAAACATGCAGTGGCAATGTAGGATAGGTTTCTGAAAAACATCGCGGGGTGGTGCGCATTTTATGGGTGTGTATCATTACATTCACTAGTAGGAGTGAGAAAAACATCACGGGGTGGTGTGAATCATAGGGTCTGAATTAGTGTAGGCAGTGAGTGGCAATGTAGGATTGAGGAAAGCACCACGGGGTGGTCAGCCTGGGGAGGTCAGGAAACATGCAGTGGCAATGTAGGATAGGTTTCTCAAAAGCATCGCGGAGTTGTGCGCATTGTATGGGTGTGTAACATTACATTCACTAGTAGGAGTGAGAAAAACATCACGGTGTGGTGTTAATCATAGGGTCTGAATTAGGATAGGCAGTGAGTCGCAATGTAGGATTGAGGAAAGCACCACGGGGTGGTCAGCATGGGGAGGTCAGGAAACATGCAGTGGCAATGTAGGATAGGTTTCTGAAAAACATCGCAGGGTGGTGCGCATTGTATGGGTGTGTAACATTACATTCACTAGTAGGAGTGAGAAAAACATCACGGGGTGGTGTGAATCATAGGGTCTGAAATAGGATAGGCACTGAGTGGCAATATAGGATGGAGAAAAGCACCACGGGGTGGTCAGCATGGGGAGGTCAGGAAACATGCAGTGGCAATGTAGGATAGGTTTCTGAAAAACATCGCGTGGTGGTGCGCATTGTATGGGTGTGTATCATTACATTCACTAGTAGGAGTGAGAAAAACATCACGGGGTGGTGTGAATCATAGGGTCTGAATTAGTGTAGGCAGTGAGTGGCAATGTAGGATTGAGGAAAGCACCACGGGGTGGTCAGCCTGGGGAGGTCAGGAAACATGCAGTGGCAATGTAGGATAGGTTTCTAAAAAACATCGCGCTGTGGTGCGCATTGTATGGGTGTGTAACATTACATTCACTAGTAGGAGTGAGAAAAACATCACGGCGTGGTGTGAATCATAGGGTCTGAATTAGGATAGGCAGTGAGTGGCAATGTAGGATAGAGAAAAGCACCACAGGTTCGTCAGCATGGGGAGGTCAGGAAACATGCAGTGGCAATGTAGGATAGGTTTCTGAAAAACATCGCGGGGTGGTGCGCATTGTATGGGTGTGTAACATTACATTCACTAGTAGGAGTGAGAAAAACATCACGGGGTGGTGTGAATCATGGTGTCTGAATTAGTATAGGCAGTGAGTGGCAATGTAGGATGGAGAAAAGCACCACGGGGTGGTCAGCATGGGGAGGTCAGAAAACATGCAGGGGCAATGTAGGATAAGTTTCTTAAAAACATCGCGGTGTGGTGCACATTGAATGTTTGTGTAACATTACGTTCACTAGTAGGAGTGAGAAAAACATCACGGGGTTGTGTGAATCATAGGGTCTGAATTAGGATAGGCACTGAGAGGCAATGTAGGATGGAGAAAAGCACCACGGGTTGGTCAGCATGGAGAGTTCAGGAAACATGCAGTGGCAATGTAGGATAGGTTTCTGAAAAACATCGCGGGGTGGTGCGCATTGTATGGTTGTGTAACATTACATTCACTAGTAGGAGTGAGAAAAACATCACGGGGTGGTGTGAATCATAGGGTCTGAATTAGGATAGGCAGTGAGTGGCAATGTAGGATGGAGAAAATCACCACGGTGTGGTCAGCATGGGGAGTTCATTAAACGTGCAGTGGAATGAAGGATCGGTTTCTGAAAAGCTTCGGGGGTGGTGCGCATTGTATGGGTGTGTAACATTACATGCACTTGTAGGAGTGAGAAAAACATCACGGGGTGGTGTGAATCATAGGGTCTGAATTAGGATAGGCAGTGAGTGGCAATGTAGGATGGAGAAAAGCACCACGGGGTGGTCAGCATGGGGAGGTCAGGAAACACGCAGTTGCAATGTAGGATAGGTTTCTGAAAAACATCGCGGGGTGGTGCGCATTGTATGTGTGTGTAAAATTACATTCACAAGTAGGAGTGAGAAAAACATCACGGGGTGTTGTGAATCATAGGGTCTGAATTGGGATAGGCAGTGAGTGGCAATGTAGGATGGAGAAAAGCACAACGGTGGTCAGCATGGGGAGGTCAGAAAACATGCAGTGGCAATGTAGGATAGGTTTCTCAAAAGCATCGCGGAGTTGTGCGCATTGTATGGGTGTGTAACATTACATTCACTAGTAGGAGTGAGAAAAACATCACGGTGTGGTGTTAATCATAGGGTCTGAATTAGGATAGGCAGTGAGTCGCAATGTAGGATTGAGGAAAGCACCACGGGGTGGTCAGCATGGGGAGGTCAGGAAACATGCAGTGGCAATGTAGGATAGGTTTCTGAAAAACATCGCGGGGTGGTGCGCATTGTATGGGTGTGTAACATTACATTCACTAGTAGGAGTGAGAAAAACATCACGGGGTGGTGTGAATCATAGGGTCTGAATTAGGATAGGCAGTGAGTGGCAATGTAGGATGGAGAAAAGCACCACGGGGTGGTCAGCATGTGGAGATTAGGAAACGTGCAGTGGAATGAAGGATAGGTTTCTGAAAAACATCACGGGGTGGTGCGCATTGTATGTTTGTGTAACATTACATTCACTAGTAGGAGTGAGAAAAACATCACGGGGTGGTGTGAATCATAGGGTCTGAAATAGGATAGGCACTGAGTGGCAATGTAGGATGGAGAAAAGCACCACGGGGTGGTCAGCATGAGGAAGTCAGGAAACATGCAGTGGCAATGAAGGATAGGTTTCTGAAAAACATCGCGGGGTGGTGCGCATTTTATGGGTGTGTAACATTACATTCACTAGTAGGAGTGAGAAAAACATCACGGGGTGGTGTGAATCATAGGGTCCGAATTAGTGTAGGCAGTGAGTGGCAATGTAGGATTGAGGAAAGCACCATCGGGTGGTCAGCCTGGGGAGGTCAGGAAACATGCAGTGGCAATGTAGGTTAGGTTTCTAAAAAACATCGCGGGGTTTGGGCGCATTGTATGGGTGTGAAACATTACATTCACTAGTAGGAGTGAGAAAAACATCACGGGGCGGTGTGAATCATAGGGTCTGAATTAGGATAGGCAGTGAGTGGCAATGTAGGATAGAGAAAAGCACCACAGGTTCGTCAGCATGGGGAGGTCAGGAAACATGCAGTGGCAATGTAGGATAGGTTTCTGAAAAACATCGCGCGGTGGTGCGCATTGTATGGGTGTGTAACATTACATTCACTAGTAGGAGTGAGAAAAACATCACGAGATGGTGTGAATCATGGTGCCTGAATTAGTATAGGCAGTGAGTCGCAATGTAGGATGGAGAAAAGCACCACGGGGTGGTCAGCATGGGGAGGTCAGAAAACATGCAGGGGCAATGTAGGATAAGTTTCTGAAAAACATCGTGTGGTGGTGCACATTTTATGTTTGTGTAACATTACATTCACTAGTAGGAGTGAGAAAAACATCACGGGGTGGTGTGACTCATAAGGTCTGAATTAGGATAGGCACTGAGTGGCAATGTAGGATGGAGAAAAGCACCACGGGTTGGTCAGCATGGGGAGGTCAGGAAACATGCAGTGGCAATGTAGGATAGGTTTCTGAAAAACATCGCGGGGTGGTGCGCATTGTATGGTTGTGTAACATTACATTCACTAGTAGGAGTGAGAAAAACATCACGGGGTGGTGTGAATCATAGGGTCTGAATTAGGATAGGCAGTGAGTGGCAATGTAGGATGGAGAAGAGCACCACGGGGTGGTCAGCATGGGGAGTTCATTAAACGTGCAGTGGAATGAAGAATCGGTTTCTGAAAAGCGTCGGGGGTGGTGCGCATTGTATGGGTGTGTAACATTACATTCACTTGTAGGAGTGAGAAAAACATCACGGGGTGGTGTGAATCATGGTGTCTGAATTAGTATAGGCAGTGAGGGGCAATGTACGATGGAGAAAAGCACCACGAGGTGGTCAGCATGGGGAGGTCAGAAAACATGCAGTGGCAATGTAGGATAAGTTTCTGAAAAACATCGCGGGCTGGTGCGCATTGTATGGATGTGTAACATTACATTCACTAGTAGGAGTGAGAAAAACATCACGGGGTGGTGTGAATCATAGGGTCTGAATTAGTGTAGGCAGTGAGTGGCAATGTAGGATTGAGGAAAGCACCACGGGGTGGTCAGCCTGGGGAGGTCAGGAAACATGCAGTGGCAATGTAGGATAGGTTTCTAAAAAACATCGCGGGGTGGTGCGCATTGTATGGGTGTGTAACATTACATTCACTAGTAGGAGTGAGAAAAACATCACGAGATGGTGTGAATCATGGTGCCTGAATTAGTATAGGCAGTGAGTGGCAATGTAGGATGGAGAAAAACACCACGGGATGGTCGCAATGGGGAGGTCAGAAAACATGCAGGGGCAATGTAGCATAAGTTTCTGAAAAACATCGCGGGGTGGTGCACATTGTATGTTTGTGTAACATTACGTTCACTAGTAGCAGTGAGAAAAACATCACGGGGTGGTGTGAATCGTTGGGTCTGAATTAGGATAGGCACTGAGTGGCAATGTAGGATGGAGAAAAGCACCACGGGTTGGTCAACATGGGGAGGTCAGGAAACATGCAGTGGCAATGTAGGATAGGTTTCTGAAAAACATCGCGGGGTGGTGCGCATTGTATGGTTGTGTAACATTACATTCACTAGTAGGAGTGAGAAAAACATCACGGGGTGGTGTGAATCATAGGGTCTGAATTAGGATAGGCAGTGAGTGGCAATGTAGGATGGAGAAAATCACCACGGTGTGGTCACCATGGGTAGTTCATTAAACGTGCAGTGGAATGAAGGATCGGTTTCTGAAAAGCTTCGGGGTTGGTGCGAATTGTATGGGTGTGTAACATTACATGCACTTGTAGGAGTGAGAAAAACATCACGGGGTGGTGTGAAGCATAGGGTCTGAATTAGGATAGGCAGTGAGTGGCAATGTAGGATGGAGAAAATCTCCATGGTGTGGTCAGCATGGGGAGGTCAGGAAAAATGCAGTGGCAATGCAGGATAGGTTTCTGCAAAACATCACGGGGTGGTGCGCCTTGTATGGGTGTGTAAAATTACATTCACTAGTAGGAGTGAGAAAAACATCACGGGGTGGTGTGAATCATAGGTTCTGAATTAGGATAGGCCGTGATTGGCAATGTAGGATGGAGAAAAGCACCACGGGGTGGTCTGCATGGGGAGGACAGGAAACATGCAGTGGCAATGTAGGATACGTTTCTGAAAAACATGGCGGATTGGTGCGCATTGTATGTTTGTGTAACATTACATTCACTAGTAGGAGTGATTTAAACATCACGGGGTGTTGTGAATCATAGGGTCTGAATTAGGATAGGCAGTGAGTGGCAATGTAGGATGGAGAAAAGCACCACGGTGTGGTCAGCATGGGGAGGTGAGGAAACGTGCAGTGGAATGAAGGATAGGTTTCTCAAAAGCATCGCGGAGTGGTGCGCATTGTATGGGTGTGTAACATTACATTCACTTGTAGGAGTGAGAAAAACATCACGGGGTGGTGTGAGTCATAGTGTCCGAATTAGGATAGGCAGTGAGTGGCAATGTAGGATAGAGAAAAGCACCACAGATTCGTCAGCATATGGAGGTCAGGAAACATGCAGTGGCAATGTAGGATAGGTTTCTGAAAAACATCGCGTGGTGGTGCGCATTGTATGTTTGTGTAACATTACTTTCACTAGTAGGAGTGAGAAAAACATCACGGGGTGGTGTGAATCATGGTGTCTGAATTAGTATAGGCAGTGAGTGGCAATGTAGGATGGAGAAAAGCACCACGGGGTGGTCAGCATAGGGAGGTCAGAAAACATGCAGTGGCAATGTAAGATAAGTTTCTGAAAAACATCGCGGGCTGGTGCGCATTGTATGGGTGGTTAACATTACATTCACTAGTAGGAGTGAGAAAAACATCATGGTGTGGTGTTAATCATAGGGTCTGAATTAGGATAGGCAGTGAGTCGCAATGTAGGATTGAGTAAAGCACCACGGGGTGGTCAGCATGGGAAGGTCCGGAAACATGCAATGGCAATGTAGGATAGGTTTCTGAAAAACATCGCGGGGTGGTGCGCATTGTATGGGTGTGTAACATTACATTCACTACTAGCAGTGAGAAAAACATCACGGGGTGGTGTGAATCATAGGGTCTGAATTAGCATAGGCACTGAGTGGCAATGTAGGATGGAGAAAAGCACCACGGGTTGGTCAGCATGGGGAGGTCAGGAAACATGCAGTGGCAATGTAGGATAGGTTTCTGAAAAACATCGCAGGGTGGTGCGCATTGTATGGGTGTGTAACATTACATTCACCAGTAGGAGTGAGAAAAACATCACGGGGTGGTGTGAATCATAGGGTCTGAATTAGGATAGGCAGTGAGTGGCAATGTAGGATGGAGAAAAGCACCACTGGGTGGTCAGCATGGGGAGGTCAGGAAACATGCAGTGGCAATGTAGGATAGGTTTCTGAAAAACATCGCGGGCTGGTGCGCATTGTATGGGTGTGTAACATTACATTCACTTGTAGGAGTGAGAAAAACATCACGGGGTGGTGTGAATCATAGGGTCTGAATTAGGATAGGCAGTGAGTGGCAATGTAGGATGGAGAAATGCACCACGGGGTGGTCAGCATGGGGAGATTAGGAAACGTGCAGTGGAATGAAGGATAGGTTTCTGGAAAACATTGCGGGGTGGTGCGCATTGTATGTTTGTGTAACATTACATTCACTAGTAGGAGTGAGAAAAACATCACGGGGTGGTGTGAATCATAGGGTCTGAATTAGGGTAGGCAGTGAGTGGCAATGTAGGATGGAGAAAAGCACCACGGGGTGGTCAGCATGGGGAGTTCAGGAATCTTGCAATGGAATAAAGGATCGGTTTCTGAAAAGCATCGCGGGTGGTGCGCATTGTATGGGTGTGTAACATTACATTCACTTGTAGGAGTGAGAAAAACCTCACGGGGTGGTGTGAATCATAGGGTCTGAATTAGGATAGGCAGTGAGTGGCAATGTAGGATGGAGAAAATCTCCACGGGGTCGTCAGCATGGGGAGGTCCGGAAACATGCAGTGGCAATGTAGGATACGTTTCTGAAAAACATCGCGGGCTGATGCGCATTGTATGGGTGTGTAACATTACATTCACTAGTAGGAGTGAGAAAAACATCACGGGGTGGTGTGAATCATAGGGTCTGAAATAGGATAGGCACTGAGTGGCAATGTAGGATGGAGAAAAGCACCACGGGGTGGTCAGCACGGGGAGGTCAGCAAACATGCAGTGGCAATGTAGGATAGGTTTCTGAAAAACATCGCGGGGTGGTGTGCATTGTATGGGTGTGTAACATTACATTCACTAGTAGGAGTGAGAAAAACATCACGGGGTGGTGTGAATCATAGGGTCGGAATTAGTGTAGGCAGTGAGTGGCAATGTAGGATTTAGGAAAGCACCACGGGGTGGTCACCCTGGGGAGGTCAGGAAACATGCAGTGGCAATGTAGGATAGGTTTCTGAAAAACATCGCGGGGTGGTGCACATTGTATGGGTGTGTAACATTACATTCACTACTAGGAGTGAGAAAAACATCACGGGGTGGTGTGAATCATAGGGTCTGAATTAGGATAGGCAGTGAGTGGCAATGTAGGATGGAGAAAATCTCCACGGGGTGGTCAGCATGGGGAGGACAGGAAACATGCTGTGGCAATGTAGGATAGGTTTCTGAAAAACATCGCGGGGTGGTGCGCATTGTATGGGTGTGTAAAATTACATTCACTAGTAGGAGTGAGAAAAACATCATAGTGTGGTGTTAATCATACGGTCTGAATTAGGATAGGCAGCGAGTCGCAATGTAGGATTGAGTAAAGCACCACGGGGTGGTCAGCATGGGGAGGTCAGGAAACATGCAGTGGCAATGTAGGATAGGTTTCTGAAAAACATCGCGGGGTGGTGCGCATTGTATGGGTGTGTAACATTACATTCACTAGTAGGAGTGAGAAAAACATCACGGGGTGGTGTGAATCATAGGGTCTGATTTAGCATAGGCACTGAGTGGCAATGTAGGATGGAGAAAAGCATCACGGGTTGGTCAGCATGGGGAGGTCAGGAAACATGCAGTGGCAATGTAGGATAGGTTTCTGAAAAACATCGCGGGGTGGTGCGCATTGTATGGGTGTGTAACATTACATTCACTAGTAGGAGTGAGAAAAACATCACGGGGTGGTGTGAATCATAGGGTCTGAATTAGGATAGGCAGTGAGTGGCAATGTAGGATGGAGAAAAGCACCACTGGGTGGTCAGCATGGGGAGGTCAGGAAACATGCAGTGGCCATGTAGGATAGGTTTCTGAAAAACATCGCGGGCTGGTGCGCATTGTATGGGTGTGTAACATTACATTCACTTGTAGGAGTGAGAAAAACATCACGGGGTGGTGTGAATCATAGAGTCTGAATTAGCATAGGCACTGAGTTGCAATGTAGGATGGAGAAAAGCACCACGGGTTGGTCAGCATGGGGAGGTCAGGAAACATGCAGTGGCAATGTAGGATACGTTTCTGAAAAACATCGCGGGGTGGTGCGCATTGTATGGGTGTGTAACATTACATTCACTAGTAGGAGTGAGAAAAACATCACGGGGTGGTGTGAATCATGGTGTCTGAATTAGTATAGGCAGTGAGTGGCAATGTACGACGGAGAAAAGCACCACGGGGTGGTCAGCATGGGGAGGTCAGGAAACATGCAGTGGCAATGTAGGATAGGTTTCTGAAAAACATCGCGGGGTGGTGCGCATTGTATGGTTGTGTAACATTACATTCACTAGTAGGAGTGAGAAAAACATCACGGGGTGGTGTGAATCATAGGGTCTTAATTAGGATAGGCAGTGAGTGGCAATGTAGGATGGAGAAAAGCACCACGGGGTGGTCAGCATGGGGAGGTCAGGAAACATGCAGTGGCAATGTAGGATAGGTTTCTGAAAAACATCACGGGGTTGCGCGCATTGTATGGGTGTGTAACATTACATTCACTAGTAGGAGTGAGAAAAACATCACGGGGTAGTGTGAACCATAGGGTCTGAATTAGGATAGGCAGTGAGTGGCAATGTAGGATGGAGAAAAGCACCACGGGGTGGTCAGCATGGGGAGTTCATTAAACGTGCAGTGGAATGAAGGATCGGTTTCTGAAAAGCGTCGGGGGTGGTGCGCATTGTATGGGTGTGTAACATTACATTCACTTGTAGGAGTGAGAAAAACATCACGGGGTGGTGTGAAGCATAGGGTCTGAATTAGGATAGGCAGTGAGTGGCAATGTAGGATGGAGAAAATCTCCACGGGGTGGTCAGCATGGGGAGGTCAGGAAACATGCAGTGGCAATGTAGGATAGGTTTCTGAAAAACATCGCGGCGTGGTGCGCATTATATGTGTGTGTAAAATTACATTCACAAGTAGGAGTGAGAAAAACATCACGGGGTGTTGTGAATCATAGGGTCTGAATTAGGATAGGCAGTGAGTGGCAATGTACGATGGAGAAAAGCACCACGGGGTGGTCAGCATGGGGAGGTCAGAAAACATGCAGTGGCAATGTAGGATAGGTTTCTCAAAAGCATCGCGGAGTGGTGCGCATTGTATGGGTGTGTAACATTACATTCACTAGTAGGAGTGAGAAAAACATCACGGTGTGGTGTTATTCATAGGGTCTGAATTAGGATAGGCAGTGAGTCGCAATGTAGGATTGAGGAAAGCACCACGGGGTGGTCAGCATGGGGAGGTCAGGAAACATGCAGTGGCAGTGTAGGATAGGTTTCTGAAAAACATCGCGGTGTGGTGCGCATTGTATGGGTGTGTACCATTACATTCACTAGTAGGAGTGAGAAAAACATCACGGGGTGGTGTGAATCATAGGGTCTGAATTAGGATAGGCAGTGAGTGGCAATGTAGGATGGAGAAAAGAATCACGGGGTGGTCAGCATGGGGAGGTCAGGAAACATGCAGTGGCAATGTAGGATAGGTTTCTGAAAAACATCGCAGGGTGGTGCGCATTGTATGGGTGTGTAACATTACATTCACTAGTAGGAGTGAGAAAAACATCACGGGGTGGTGTGAATCATAGGGTCTGAATTAGGATAGGCAGTGAGTGGCAATGTAGGATGGAGAAAAGCACCACGGGGTGGTCAGCATGTGGAGATTAGGAAACGTGCAGTGGAATGAAGGATAGGTTTCTGAAAAGCGTCGGGGGTGGTGCGCATTGTATGGGTGGGTAACATTACATTCACTTGTAGGAGTGAGAAAAACATCATGGGGTGGTGTGAAGCATAGGGTCTGAATTAGGATAGGCAGTGAGTGGCAATGTAGGATGGAGAAAAGCACCACGGGGTGGTCAGCATGGGGAAGTCAGGAAAAATGCAGTGGCAATGAAGGATAGGTTTCTGAAAAACATCGCGGGGTGCTGCGCATTTTATGGGTGTGTAACATTACATTCACTAGTAGGAGTGAGAAAAACATCACGGGGTGGTGTGAATCATAGGGTCTGAATTAGTGTAGGCAGTGAGTGGCAATGTAGGATTGAGGAAAGCACCACGGGGTGGTCAGCCTGGGGAAGTCAGGAAACATGCAGTGGCAATGTAGGATAGGTTTCTAAAAAACATCGCGGGGTGGGGCGCATTGTATGGGTGTGTAACATTACATTCACTAGTAGGAGTGAGAAAAACATCACGGGGCGGTGTGAATCATAGGATCTGAATTAGGATAGGCAGTGAGTGGCAATGTAGGATAGAGAAAAGCACCACAGGTTCATCAGCATGGGGAGGTCAGGAAACATGCAGTGGCAATGTAGGATAGGTTTCTGAAAAACATCGCGGTGTGGTGCGCATTGTATGGGTGTGTAACATTACATTCACTAGTAAGAGTGAGAAAAACATCACGGGGTGGTGTGAATCATGGTGTCTGAATTAGTATAGGCAGTGAGTGGCAATGTAGGATGGAGAAAAGCACCACGGGGTGGTCAGCATGGGGAGGTCAGAAAACATGCAGGGGCAATGTAGGGTAAGTTTCTGAAAAACATCGCGTGGTGGTGCACATTGTATGTTTGTGTAACATTACATTCACTAGTAGGAGTGAGAAAAACATCACGGGGTGGTGTGACTCATAAGGTCTGAATTAGGATAGGCAGTGAGTGGCAATGTAGGATGGAGAAAAGCACCATTGGGTGGTCAGCATGGGGAGATTAGGAAACGTGCAGTGGAATGAAGGATAGGTTTCTGAAAAACATCGCGGGGTGGTGCGCATTGTTTGTTTGTATAACATTACATTCACTAGTAGGAGTGAGAAAAACATCACGGGGTGGTGTGAATCATAGGGTCTGAAATAGGATAGGCACTGAGTGGCAATGTAGGATGGAGAAAAGCACCACGGGGTGGTCAGCACGGGGAGGTCAGGAAACATGCAGTGGCAATGTAGGATAGGTTTCTGAAAAACATCGCTGGGTGGTGTGCATTGTATGGGTGTGTAACATTACATTCACTAGTAGGAGTGAGAAAAACATCACGGGGTGGTGTGAATCATAGGGTCTGAATTAGTGTAGGCAGTGAGTGGCAATGTAGGATTGAGGAAAGCACCACGGGGTGGTCAGCCTGGGGAGGTCAGGAAACATGCAGTGGCAATGTAGGATAGGTTTCTGAAAAACATCGCGGGGTGGTGCGCATTGTATGGGTGTGTAACATTACATTCACTACTAGGAGTGAGAAAAACATCACGGGGTGGTGTGAATCATAGGGTCTGAATTAGGATAGGCAGTGAGTGGCAATGTAGGATGGAGAAAAGCACCACGGGGTGGTCAGCATGGGGAGGTCAGGAAACATGCAATGGCAATGTAGGATAGGTTTCTGAAAAACATCGCGAGGTGGCGCGCATTGTATGGGTGTGTAACATTACATTCACTAGGCGGAGTGGGAAAAACATCACGGGGTGGTGTGAATCATGGGGTCTGAATTAGGATAGGCAGTGAGTGTCAATGTAGGATGGAGAAAAGCACCACGGGGTGGTCAGCATGGGGAGTTCAGGAAACGTGCGGTGGAATGAAGGATCGGTTTCTGAAAAGCATCGGTGGTGGTGCGCATTGTATGGGTGTGTAACATTACATTCACTTGTAGGAGTGAGAAAAACCTCACGGGGTGGTGTGAATCATAGCGTCTGAATTAGGATAGGCAGTGAGTGGCAATGTAGGATGGAGAAAATCTCCACGGGGTGGTCAGCATGGGGAGGTCAGGAAACATGCTGTGGCAATGTAGGATAGGTTTCTGAAAAACATCGCGGGGTGGTGCGCATTGTATGGGTGTGTAAAATTACATTCACTAGTAGGAGTGAGAAAAACATCATGGTGTGGTGTTAATCATAGGGTCTGAATTAGGATAGGCAGTGAGTCGCAATGTAGGATTGAGTAAAGCACCACGGGGTGGTCAGCATGGGGAGGTCCGGAAACATGCAGTGGCAATGTAGGATAGGTTTCTGAAAAACATCGCGGGGTGGTGCGCATTGTATGGGTGTGTAACATTACATTCACTAGTAGGAGTGAGAAAAACATCACGGGGTGGTGTGAATCATAGGGTCTGATTTAGCATAGGCACTGAGTGGCAATGTACGACGGAGAAAAGCACCACGGGGTGGTCAGCATGGGGAGGTCAGGAAACATGCAGTGGCAATATAGGATAGGTTTCTGAAAAACATCGCGGGGTGGTGCGCATTGTATGGGTGTGTAACATTACATTCACTAGTAGGAGTGAGAAAAACATCACGGGGTGGTGTGAATCATAGGGTCTGAATTAGGATAGGCAGTGAGTGGCAATGTAGGATGGAGAAAAGCACCACTGGGTGGTCAGCATGGGGAGGTCAGGAAACATGCAGTGGCAATGTAGGATAGGTTTCTCAAAAGCATCGCGGAGTGGTGCGCATTTTATGGGTGTGTAACATTACATTCACTAGTAGGAGTGAGAAAAACATCAAGGGGTGGTGTGAATCATAGGGTCTGAATTAGGATAGGCAGTGAGTGGCAATGTAGGATGGAGAAGAGCACCACGGGGTGGTCAGCATGGGGAGTTCATTAAACGTGCAGTGGAATGAAGGATCGGTTTCTGAAAAGCGTCGGGGATGGTGTGCATTGTATGGGTGTGTAACATTACATTCACTTGTAGGAGTGAGAAAAACATCACGGGGTTGTGTGAATCATGGTGTCTGCATTAGTATAGGCAGTGAGTGGCAATGTAGGATGGAGAAAAGCACCACGAGGTGGTCAGCATGGGGAGGTCAGAAAACATGCAGTGGCAATGTAGGATAAGTTTCTGAAAAACATCGCGTGGTGGTGCGCATTGTATGGATGTGTAACATTACATTCACTAGTAGGAGTGAGAAAAACATCACGGGGTGGTGTGAATCATAGGGTCTGAATTAGTTTAGGCAGTGTGTGGCAATGTAGGATTGAGGAAAGCACCACGGGGTGGTCACCCTGGGGAGGTCAGGAAACATGCAGTGGCAATGTAGGATAGGTTTCTAAAAAACATCTCGGGGTGGTGCGCATTGTATGGGTGTGTAACATTACATTCACTAGTAGGAGTGAGAAAAACATCACGGCGTGGTGTGAATCATAGGGTCTGAATTAGGATAGGCAGTGAGTGGCAATGTAGGATAGAGAAAAGCACCACAGGTTCGTCAGCATCGGGAGGTCAGGAAACATGCAGTGGCAATGTAGGATAGGTTTCTGAAAAACATCGCGGGGTGGTGCGCATTGTATGGGTGTGTAACATTACATTCACTAGTAGGAGTGAGAAAAACATCACGGGGTGGTGTGAATCATGGTGTCTGAATTAGTATAGGCAGTGAGTGGCAATGTAGGATGGAGAAAAGCACCACGGGGTGGTCGGCATGGGGAGGTCAGAAAACATGCAGCGGCAATGTAGGATAAGTTTCTGAAAAACATCGCGGGGTGGTGCACATTGTATGTTTGTGTAACATTACGTTCACTAGTAGGAGTGAGAAAAACATCACGGGGTGGTGTGAATCATAGGGTCTGAATTAGGATAGGCACTGAGTGGCAATGTAGGATGGAGAAAAGCACCACGGGTTGGTCAGCGCATGGGGAGGTCAGGAAACATGCAGTGGCAATGTAGGATAGGTTTCTGAAAAACACCACGGGGTGGCGCGCATTGTATGGATGTGTAACATTACATTCACTAGTAGGAGTGAGAAAAACATCACGGGGTGGTGTGAACCATAGGGTCTGAATTAGGATAGGCAGTGAGTGGCAATGTAGGATGGAGAAAAGCACCACGGGGTGGTCAGCATGGGGAGTTCATTAAACGTGCAGTGGAATGAAGGATCGGTTTCTGAAAAACATCGCGGGGTGGTGCGCATTGTATGGGTGTGTAACATTACATTCACTTGTAGGAGTGAGAAAAACATCACGGGGTGGTGTGAAGCATAGGGTCTGAATTAGGATAGGCAGTGAGTGGCAATGTAGGATGGAGAAAATCTCCACGGGGTGGTCAGCATGGGGAGGTCAGGAAACATGCAGTGGCAATGTAGGATAGGTTTCTGAAAAACATCGCGGTGTGGTGCGCATTGTATGGGTGTGTAACATTACATTCACTAGTAAGAGTGAGAAAAACATCACGGGGTGGTGTGAATCATGGTGTCTGAATTAGTATAGGCAGTGAGTGGCAATGTAGGATGGAGAAAAGCACCACGGGGTGGTCAGCATGGGGAGGTCAGAAAACATGCAGGGGCAATGTAGGGTAAGTTTCTGAAAAACATCGCGTGGTGGTGCACATTGTATGTTTGTGTAACATTACATTCACTAGTAGGAGTGAGAAAAACATCACGGGGTGGTGTGACTCATAAGGTCTGAATTAGGATAGGCAGTGAGTGGCAATGTAGGATGGAGAAAAGCACCATTGGGTGGTCAGCATGGGGAGATTAGGAAACGTGCAGTGGAATGAAGGATAGGTTTCTGAAAAACATCGCGGGGTGGTGCGCATTGTTTGTTTGTATAACATTACATTCACTAGTAGGAGTGAGAAAAACATCACGGGGTGGTGTGAATCATAGGGTCTGAAATAGGATAGGCACTGAGTGGCAATGTAGGATGGAGAAAAGCACCACGGGGTGGTCAGCACGGGGAGGTCAGGAAACATGCAGTGGCAATGTAGGATAGGTTTCTGAAAAACATCGCGGGGTGGTGTGCATTGTATGGGTGTGTAACATTACATTCACTAGTAGGAGTGAGAAAAACATCACGGGGTGGTGTGAATCATAGGGTCTGAATTAGTGTAGGCAGTGAGTGGCAATGTAGGATTGAGGAAAGCACCACGGGGTGGTCAGCCTGGGGAGGTCAGGAAACATGCAGTGGCAATGTAGGATAGGTTTCTGAAAAACATCGCGGGGTGGTGCGCATTGTATGGGTGTGTAACATTACATTCACTACTAGGAGTGAGAAAAACATCACGGGGTGGTGTGAATCATAGGGTCTGAATTAGGATAGGCAGTGAGTGGCAATGTAGGATGGAGAAAAGCACCACGGGGTGGTCAGCATGGGGAGGTCAGGAAACATGCAATGGCAATGTAGGATAGGTTTCTGAAAAACATCACGAGGTGGCGCGCATTGTATGGGTGTGTAACATTACATTCACTAGTCGGAGTGGGAAAAACATCACGGGGTGGTGTGAATCATAGGGTCTGAATTAGGATAGGCAGTGAGTGTCAATGTAGGATGGAGAAAAGCACCACGGGGTGGTCAGCATGGGGAGTTCAGGAAACGTGCGGTGGAATGAAGGATCGGTTTCTGAAAAGCATCGGGGGTGGTGCGCATTGTATGGGTGTGTAACATTACATTCACTTGTAGGAGTGAGAAAAACCTCACGGGGTGGTGTGAATCATAGCGTCTGAATTAGGATAGGCAGTGAGTGGCAATGTAGGATGGAGAAAATCTCCACGAGGTGGTCAGCATGGGGAGGTCAGGAAACATGCAGTGGCAATGTAGGATAGGTTTCTGAAAAACATCGCGGGGTGGTGCGCATTGTATGGGTGTGTAAAATTACATTCACTAGTAGGAGTGAGAAAAACATCATGGTGTGGTGTTAATCATAGGGTCTGAATTAGGATAGGCAGTGAGTCGCAATGTAGGATTGAGTAAAGCACCACGGGGTGGTCAGCATGGGGAGGTCCGGAAACATGCAGTGGCAATGTAGGATAGGTTTCTGAAAAACATCGCGGGGTGGTGCGCATTGTATGGGTGTGTAACATTACATTCACTAGTAGGAGTGAGAAAAACATCACGGGGTGGTGTGAATCATAGGGTCTGATTTAGCATAGGCACTGAGTGGCAATGTACGACGGAGAAAAGCACCACGGGGTGGTCAGCATGGGGAGGTCAGGAAACATGCAGTGGCAATATAGGATAGGTTTCTGAAAAACATCGCGGGGTGGTGCGCATTGTATGGGTGTGTAACATTACATTCACTAGTAGGAGTGAGAAAAACATCACGGGGTGGTGTGAATCATAGGGTCTGAATTAGGATAGGCAGTGAGTGGCAATGTAGGATGGAGAAAAGCACCACTGGGTGGTCAGCATGGGGAGGTCAGGAAACATGCAGTGGCAATGTAGGATAGGTTTCTCAAAAGCATCGCGGAGTGGTGCGCATTTTATGGGTGTGTAACATTACATTCACTAGTAGGAGTGAGAAAAACATCAAGGGGTGGTGTGAATCATAGGGTCTGAATTAGGATAGGCAGTGAGTGGCAATGTAGGATGGAGAAGAGCACCACGGGGTGGTCAGCATGGGGAGTTCATTAAACGTGCAGTGGAATGAAGGATCGGTTTCTGAAAAGCGTCGGGGATGGTGTGCATTGTATGGGTGTGTAACATTACATTCACTTGTAGGAGTGAGAAAAACATCACGGGGTTGTGTGAATCATGGTGTCTGCATTAGTATAGGCAGTGAGTGGCAATGTAGGATGGAGAAAAGCACCACGAGGTGGTCAGCATGGGGAGGTCAGAAAACATGCAGTGGCAATGTAGGATAAGTTTCTGAAAAACATCGCGTGGTGGTGCGCATTGTATGGATGTGTAACATTACATTCACTAGTAGGAGTGAGAAAAACATCACGGGGTGGTGTGAATCATAGGGTCTGAATTAGTTTAGGCAGTGTGTGGCAATGTAGGATTGAGGAAAGCACCACGGGGTGGTCAGCCTGGGGAGGTCAGGAAACATGCAGTGGCAATGTAGGATAGGTTTCTAAAAAACATCGCGGGGTGGTGCACATTGTATGGGTGTGTAACATTACATTCACTAGTAGGAGTGAGAAAAACATCACGGCGTGGTGTGAATCATAGGGTCTGAATTAGGATAGGCAGTGAGTGGCAATGTAGGATAGAGAAAAGCACCACAGGTTCGTCAGCATCGGGAGGTCAGGAAACATGCAGTGGCAATGTAGGATAGGTTTCTGAAAAACATCGCGGGGTGGTGCGCATTGTATTGGTGTGTAACATTACATTCACTAGTAGGAGTGAGAAAAACATCACGGGGTGGTGTGAATCATGGTGTCTGAATTAGTATAGGCAGTGAGTGGCAATGTAGGATGGAGAAAAGCACCACGGGGTGGTCGGCATGGGGAGGTCAGAAAACATGCAGCGGCAATGTAGGATAAGTTTCTGAAAAACATCGCGGGGTGGTGCACATTGTATGTTTGTGTAACATTACGTTCACTAGTAGGAGTGAGAAAAACATCACAGGGTGGTGTGAATCATAGGGTCTGAATTAGGATAGGCACTGAGTGGCAATGTAGGATGGAGAAAAGCACCACGGGTTGGTCAGCGCATGGGGAGGTCAGGAAACATACAGTGGCAATGTAGGATAGGTTTCTGAAAAACACCACGGGGTGGCGCGCATTGTATGGATGTGTAACATTACATTCACTAGTAGGAGTGAGAAAAACATCACGGGGTGGTGTGAACCATAGGGTCTGAATTAGGATAGGCAGTGAGTGGCAATGTAGGATGGAGAAAAGCACCACGGGGTGGTCAGCATGGGGAGTTCATTAAACGTGCAGTGGAATGAAGGATCGGTTTCTGAAAAACATCGCGGGGTGGTGCGCATTGTATGGGTGTGTAACATTACATTCACTTGTAGGAGTGAGAAAAACATCACGGGGTGGTGTGAAGCATAGGGTCTGAATTAGGATAGGCAGTGAGTGGCAATGTAGGATGGAGAAAAGCACCACGGGGTGGTCGGCATGGGGAGGTCAGAAAACATGCAGCGGCAATGTAGGATAAGTTTCTGAAAAACATCGCGGGGTGGTGCACATTGTATGTTTGTGTAACATTACGTTCACTAGTAGGAGTGAGAAAAACATCACGGGGTGGTGTGAATCATAGGGTCTGAATTAGGATAGGCACTGAGTGGCAATGTAGGATGGAGAAAAGCACCACGGGTTGGTCAGCGCATGGGGAGGTCAGGAAACATGCAGTGGCAATGTAGGATAGGTTTCTGAAAAACACCACGGGGTGGCGCGCATTGTATGGATGTGTAACATTACATTCACTAGTAGGAGTGAGAAAAACATCACGGGGTGGTGTGAACCATAGGGTCTGAATTAGGATAGGCAGTGAGTGGCAATGTAGGATGGAGAAAAGCACCACGGGGTGGTCAGCATGGGGAGTTCATTAAACGTGCAGTGGAATGAAGGATCGGTTTCTGAAAAACATCGCGGGGTGGTGCGCATTGTATGGGTGTGTAACATTACATTCACTTGTAGGAGTGAGAAAAACATCACGGGGTGGTGTGAAGCATAGGGTCTGAATTAGGATAGGCAGTGAGTGGCAATGTAGGATGGAGAAAATCTCCACGGGGTGGTCAGCATGGGGAGGTCAGGAAACATGCAGTGGCAATGTAGGATAGGTTTCTGAAAAACATCGCGGTGTGGTGCGCATTGTATGGGTGTGTAACATTACATTCACTAGTAAGAGTGAGAAAAACATCACGGGGTGGTGTGAATCATGGTGTCTGAATTAGTATAGGCAGTGAGTGGCAATGTAGGATGGAGAAAAGCACCACGGGGTGGTCAGCATGGGGAGGTCAGAAAACATGCAGGGGCAATGTAGGGTAAGTTTCTGAAAAACATCGCGTGGTGGTGCACATTGTATGTTTGTGTAACATTACATTCACTAGTAGGAGTGAGAAAAACATCACGGGGTGGTGTGACTCATAAGGTCTGAATTAGGATAGGCAGTGAGTGGCAATGTAGGATGGAGAAAAGCACCATTGGGTGGTCAGCATGGGGAGATTAGGAAACGTGCAGTGGAATGAAGGATAGGTTTCTGAAAAACATCGCGGGGTGGTGCGCATTGTTTGTTTGTATAACATTACATTCACTAGTAGGAGTGAGAAAAACATCACGGGGTGGTGTGAATCATAGGGTCTGAAATAGGATAGGCACTGAGTGGCAATGTAGGATGGAGAAAAGCACCACGGGGTGGTCAGCACGGGGAGGTCAGGAAACATGCAGTGGCAATGTAGGATAGGTTTCTGAAAAACATCGCGGGGTGGTGTGCATTGTATGGGTGTGTAACATTACATTCACTAGTAGGAGTGAGAAAAACATCACGGGGTGGTGTGAATCATAGGGTCTGAATTAGTGTAGGCAGTGAGTGGCAATGTAGGATTGAGGAAAGCACCACGGCGTGGTCAGCCTGGGGAGGTCAGGAAACATGCAGTGGCAATGTAGGATAGGTTTCTGAAAAACATCGCGGGGTGGTGCGCATTGTATGGGTGTGTAACATTACATTCACTACTAGGAGTGAGAAAAACATCACGGGGTGGTGTGAATCATAGGGTCTGAATTAGGATAGGCAGTGAGTGGCAATGTAGGATGGAGAAAAGCACCACGGGGTGGTCAGCATGGGGAGGTCAGGAAACATGCAATGGCAATGTAGGATAGGTTTCTGAAAAACATCACGAGGTGGCGCGCATTGTATGGGTGTGTAACATTACATTCACTAGTCGGAGTGGGAAAAACATCACGGGGTGGTGTGAATCATAGGGTCTGAATTAGGATAGGCAGTGAGTGTCAATGTAGGATGGAGAAAAGCACCACGGGGTGGTCAGCATGGGGAGTTCAGGAAACGTGCGGTGGAATGAAGGATCGGTTTCTGAAAAGCATCGGGGGTGGTGCGCATTGTATGGGTGTGTAACATTACATTCACTTGTAGGAGTGAGAAAAACCTCACGGGGTGGTGTGAATCATAGCGTCTGAATTAGGATAGGCAGTGAGTGGCAATGTAGGATGGAGAAAATCTCCACGAGGTGGTCAGCATGGGGAGGTCAGGAAACATGCAGTGGCAATGTAGGATAGGTTTCTGAAAAACATCGCGGGGTGGTGCGCATTGTATGGGTGTTTAAAATTACATTCACTAGTAGGAGTGAGAAAATCATCATGGTGTGGTGTTAATCATAGGGTCTGAATTAGGATAGGCAGTGAGTCGCAATGTAGGATTGAGTAAAGCACCACGGGGTGGTCAGCATGGGGAGGTCCGGAAACATGCAGTGGCAATGTAGGATAGGTTTCTGAAAAACATCGCGGGGTGGTGCGCATTGTATGGGTGTGTAACATTACATTCACTAGTAGGAGTGAGAAAAACATCACGGGGTGGTGTGAATCATAGGGTCTGATTTAGCATAGGCACTGAGTGGCAATGTACGACGGAGAAAAGCACCACGGGGTGGTCAGCATGGGGAGGTCAGGAAACATGCAGTGGCAATATAGGATAGGTTTCTGAAAAACATCGCGGGGTGGTGCGCATTGTATGGGTGTGTAACATTACATTCACGAGTAGGAGTGAGAAAAACATCACGGGGTGGTGTGAATCATAGGGTCTGAATTAGGATAGGCAGTGAGTGGCAATGTAGGATGGAGAAAAGCACCACTGGGTGGTCAGCATGGGGAGGTCAGGAAACATGCAGTGGCAATGTAGGATAGGTTTCTCAAAAGCATCGCGGAGTGGTGCGCATTTTATGGGTGTGTAACATTACATTCACTAGTAGGAGTGAGAAAAACATCAAGGGGTGGTGTGAATCATAAGGTCTGAATTAGGATAGGCAGTGAGTGGCAATGTAGGATGGAGAAGAGCACCACGGGGTGGTCAGCATGGGGAGTTCATTAAACGTGCAGTGGAATGAAGGATCGGTTTCTGAAAAGCGTCGGGGATGGTGTGCATTGTATGGGTGTGTAACATTACATTCACTTGTAGGAGTGAGAAAAACATCACGGGGTTGTGTGAATCATGGTGTCTGCATTAGTATAGGCAGTGAGTGGCAATGTAGGATGGAGAAAAGCACCACGAGGTGGTCAGCATGGGGAGGTCAGAAAACATGCAGTGGCAATGTAGGATAAGTTTCTGAAAAACATCGCGTGGTGGTGCGCATTGTATGGATGTGTAACATTACATTCACTAGTAGGAGTGAGAAAAACATCACGGGGTGGTGTGAATCATAGGGTCTGAATTAGTTTAGGCAGTGTGTGGCAATGTAGGATTGAGGAAAGCACCACGGGGTGGTCAGCCTGGGGAGGTCAGGAAACATGCAGTGGCAATGTAGGATAGGTTTCTAAAAAACATCGCGGGGTGGTGCACATTGTATGGGTGTGTAACATTACATTCACTAGTAGGAGTGAGAAAAACATCACGGCGTGGTGTGAATCATAGGGTCTGAATTAGGATAGGCAGTGAGTGGCAATGTAGGATAGAGAAAAGCACCACAGGTTCGTCAGCATCGGGAGGTCAGGAAACATGCAGTGGCAATGTAGGATAGGTTTCTGAAAAACATCGCGGGGTGGTGCGCATTGTATTGGTGTGTAACATTACATTCACTAGTAGGAGTGAGAAAAACATCACGGGGTGGTGTGAATCATGGTGTCTGAATTAGTATAGGCAGTGAGTGGCAATGTAGGATGGAGAAAAGCACCACGGGGTGGTCGGCATGGGGAGGTCAGAAAACATGCAGCGGCAATGTAGGATAAGTTTCTGAAAAACATCGCGGGGTGGTGCACATTGTATGTTTGTGTAACATTACGTTCACTAGTAGGAGTGAGAAAAACATCACGGGGTGGTGTGAATCATAGGGTCTGAATTAGGATAGGCACTGAGTGGCAATGTAGGATGGAGAAAAGCACCACGGGTTGGTCAGCGCATGGGGAGGTCAGGAAACATACAGTGGCAATGTAGGATAGGTTTCTGAAAAACACCACGGGGTGGCGCGCATTGTATGGATGTGTAACATTACATTCACTAGTAGGAGTGAGAAAAACATCACGGGGTGGTGTGAACCATAGGGTCTGAATTAGGATAGGCAGTGAGTGGCAATGTAGGATGGAGAAAAGCACCACGGGGTGGTCAGCATGGGGAGTTCATTAAACGTGCAGTGGAATGAAGGATCGGTTTCTGAAAAACATCGCGGGGTGGTGCGCATTGTATGGGTGTGTAACATTACATTCACTTGTAGGAGTGAGAAAAACATCACGGGGTGGTGTGAAGCATAGGGTCTGAATTAGGATAGGCAGTGAGTGGCAATGTAGGATGGAGAAAAGCACCACGGGGTGGTCGGCATGGGGAGGTCAGAAAACATGCAGCGGCAATGTAGGATAAGTTTCTGAAAAACATCGCGGGGTGGTGCACATTGTATGTTTGTGTAACATTACGTTCACTAGTAGGAGTGAGAAAAACATCACGGGGTGGTGTGAATCATAGGGTCTGAATTAGGATAGGCACTGAGTGGCAATGTAGGATGGAGAAAAGCACCACGGGTTGGTCAGCGCATGGGGAGGTCAGGAAACATGCAGTGGCAATGTAGGATAGGTTTCTGAAAAACACCACGGGGTGGCGCGCATTGTATGGATGTATAACATTACATTCACTAGTAGGAGTGAGAAAAACATCACGGGGTGGTGTGAACCATAGGGTCTGAATTAGGATAGGCAGTGAGTGGCAATGTAGGATGGAGAAAAGCACCACGGGGTGGTCAGCATGGGGAGTTCATTAAACGTGCAGTGGAATGAAGGATCGGTTTCTGAAAAACATCGCGGGGTGGTGCGCATTGTATGGGTGTGTAACATTACATTCACTTGTAGGAGTGAGAAAAACATCACGGGGTGGTGTGAAGCATAGGGTCTGAATTAGGATAGGCAGTGAGTGGCAATGTAGGATGGAGAAAATCTCCACGGGGTGGTCAGCATGGGGAGGTCAGGAAACATGCAGTGGCAATGTAGGATAGGTTTCTGAAAAACATCGCGGTGTGGTGCGCATTGTATGGGTGTGTAACATTACATTCACTAGTAAGAGTGAGAAAAACATCACGGGGTGGTGTGAATCATGGTGTCTGAATTAGTATAGGCAGTGAGTGGCAATGTAGGATGGAGAAAAGCACCACGGGGTGGTCAGCATGGGGAGGTCAGAAAACATGCAGGGGCAATGTAGGGTAAGTTTCTGAAAAACATCGCGTGGTGGTGCACATTGTATGTTTGTGTAACATTACATTCACTAGTAGGAGTGAGAAAAACATCACGGGGTGGTGTGACTCATAAGGTCTGAATTAGGATAGGCAGTGAGTGGCAATGTAGGATGGAGAAAAGCACCATTGGGTGGTCAGCATGGGGAGATTAGGAAACGTGCAGTGGAATGAAGGATAGGTTTCTGAAAAACATCGCGGGGTGGTGCGCATTGTTTGTTTGTATAACATTACATTCACTAGTAGGAGTGAGAAAAACATCACGGGGTGGTGTGAATCATAGGGTCTGAAATAGGATAGGCACTGAGTGGCAATGTAGGATGGAGAAAAGCACCACGGGGTGGTCAGCACGGGGAGGTCAGGAAACATGCAGTGGCAATGTAGGATAGGTTTCTGAAAAACATCGCGGGGTGGTGTGCATTGTATGGGTGTGTAACATTACATTCACTAGTAGGAGTGAGAAAAACATCACGGGGTGGTGTGAATCATAGGGTCTGAATTAGTGTAGGCAGTGAGTGGCAATGTAGGATTGAGGAAAGCACCACGGGGTGGTCAGCCTGGGGAGGTCAGGAAACATGCAGTGGCAATGTAGGATAGGTTTCTGAAAAACATCGCGGGGTGGTGCGCATTGTATGGGTGTGTAACATTACATTCACTACTAGGAGTGAGAAAAACATCACGGGGTGGTGTGAATCATAGGGTCTGAATTAGGATAGGCAGTGAGTGGCAATGTAGGATGGAGAAAAGCACCACGGGGTGGTCAGCATGGGGAGGTCAGGAAACATGCAATGGCAATGTAGGATAGGTTTCTGAAAAACATCGCGAGGTGGCGCGCATTGTATGGGTGTGTAACATTACATTCACTAGTCGGAGTGGGAAAAACATCACGGGGTGGTGTGAATCATAGGGTCTGAATTAGGATAGGCAGTGAGTGTCAATGTAGGATGGAGAAAAGCACCACGGGGTGGTCAGCATGGGGAGTTCAGGAAACGTGCGGTGGAATGAAGGATCGGTTTCTGAAAAGCATCGGGGGTGGTGCGCATTGTATGGGTGTGTAACATTACATTCACTTGTAGGAGTGAGAAAAACCTCACGGGGTGGTGTGAATCATAGCGTCTGAATTAGGATAGGCAGTGAGTGGCAATGTAGGATGGAGAAAATCTCCACGGGGTGGTCAGCATGGGGAGGTCAGGAAACATGCAGTGGCAATGCAGGATAGGTTTCTGAAAAACATCGCGGGGTGGTGCGCATTGTATGGGTGTGTAAAATTACATTCACTAGTAGGAGTGAGAAAAACATCATGGTGTGGTGTTAATCATAGGGTCTGAATTAGGATAGGCAGTGAGTCGCAATGTAGGATTGAGTAAAGCACCACGGGGTGGTCAGCATGGGGAGATCCGGAAACATGCAGTGGCAATGTAGGATAGGTTTCTGAAAAACATCGCGGGGTGGTGCGCATTGTATGGGTGTGTAACATTACATTCACTAGTAGGAGTGAGAAAAACATCACGGGGTGGTGTGAATCATAGGGTCTGATTTAGCATAGGCACTGAGTGGCAATGTACGACGGAGAAAAGCACCACGGGGTGGTCAGCATGGGGAGGTCAGGAAACATGCAGTGGCAATATAGGATAGGTTTCTGAAAAACATCGCGGGGTGGTGCGCATTGTATGGGTGTGTAACATTACATTCACTAGTAGGAGTGAGAAAAACATCATGGGGTGGTGTGAATCATAGGGTCTGAATTAGGATAGGCAGTGAGTGGCAATGTAGGATGGAGAAAAGCACCACTGGGTGGTCAGCATGGGGAGGTCAGGAAACATGCAGTGGCAATGTAGGATAGGTTTCTCAAAAGCATCGCGGAGTGGTGCGCATTTTATGGGTGTGTAACATTACATTCACTAGTAGGAGTGAGAAAAACATCAAGGGGTGGTGTGAATCATAGGGTCTGAATTAGGATAGGCAGTGAGTGGCAATGTAGGATGGAGAAGAGCACCACGGGGTGGTCAGCATGGGGAGTTCATTAAACGTGCAGTGCAATGAAGGATTGGTTTCTGAAAAGCGTCGGGGATGGTGTGCATTGTATGGGTGTGTAACATTACATTCACTTGTAGGAGTGAGAAAAACATCACGGGGTTGTGTGAATCATGGTGTCTGCATTAGTATAGGCAGTGAGTGGCAATGTAGGATGGAGAAAAGCACCACGAGGTGGTCAGCATGGGGAGGTCAGAAAACATGCAGTGGCAATGTAGGATAAGTTTCTGAAAAACATCGCGTGGTGGTGCGCATTGTATGGATGTGTAACATTACATTCACTAGTAGGAGTGAGAAAAACATCACGGGGTGGTGTGAATCATAGGGTCTGAATTAGTTTAGGCAGTGTGTGGCAATGTAGGATTGAGGAAAGCACCACGGGGTGGTCAGCCTGGGGAGGTCAGGAAACATGCAGTGGCAATGTAGGATAGGTTTCTAAAAAACATCGCGGGGTGGTGCGCATTGTATGGGTGTGTAACATTACATTCACTAGTAGGAGTGAGAAAAACATCACGGCGTGGTGTGAATCATAGGGTCTGAATTAGGATAGGCAGTGAGTGGCAATGTAGGATAGAGAAAAGCACCACAGGTTCGTCAGCATCGGGAGGTCAGGAAACATGCAGTGGCAATGTAGGATAGGTTTCTGAAAAACATCGCGGGGTGGTGCGCATTGTATGGGTGTGTAACATTACATTCACTAGTAGGAGTGAGAAAAACATCACGGGGTGGTGTGAATCATGGTGTCTGAATTAGTATAGGCAGTGAGTGGCAATGTAGGATGGAGAAAAGCACCACGGGGTGGTCGGCATGGGGAGGTCAGAAAACATGCAGCGGCAATGTAGGATAAGTTTCTGAAAAACATCGCGGGGTGGTGCACATTGTATGTTTGTGTAACATTACGTTCACTAGTAGGAGTGAGAAAAACATCACGGGGTGGTGTGAATCATAGGGTCTGAATTAGGATAGGCACTGAGTGGCAATGTAGGATGGAGAAAAGCACCACGGGTTGGTCAGCGCATGGGGAGGTCAGGAAACATACAGTGGCAATGTAGGATAGGTTTCTGAAAAACACCACGGGGTGGCGCGCATTGTATGGATGTGTAACATTACATTCACTAGTAGGAGTGAGAAAAACATCACGGGGTGGTGTGAACCATAGGGTCTGAATTAGGATAGGCAGTGAGTGGCAATGTAGGATGGAGAAAAGCACCACGGGGTGGTCAGCATGGGGAGTTCATTAAACGTGCAGTGGAATGAAGGATCGGTTTCTGAAAAACATCGCGGGGTGGTGCGCATTGTATGGGTGTGTAACATTACATTCACTTGTAGGAGTGAGAAAAACATCACGGGGTGGTGTGAAGCATAGGGTCTGAATTAGGATAGGCAGTGAGTGGCAATGTAGGATGGAGAAAATCTCCACGGGGTGGTCAGCATGGGGAGGTCAGGAAACATGCAGTGGCAATGTAGGATAGGTTTCTGAAAAACATCGCGGGGTGGTGCGCATTGTATGTGTGTGTAAAATTACATTCACAAGTAGGAGTGAGAAAAACATCACGGGGTGTTGTGAATCATAGGGTCTGAATTAGGATAGGCAGTGAGTGGCAATGTACGATGGAGAAAAGCACCACGGGGTGGTCAGCATGGGGAGGTCACAAAACATGCAGTGGCAATGTAGGATAGGTTTCTCAAAAGCATCGCGGAGTGGTGCGCATTGTATGGGTGTGTAACATTACATTCACTAGTAGGAGTGAGAAAAACATCACGGGGTGGTGTGAATCATAGGGTCTGAATTAGGATAGGCAGTGAGTGGCAATGTAGGATGGAGAAAAGCACCACGGCTTGGTCAGCATGTGGAGATTAGGAAACGTGCAGTGGAATGAAGGATAGGTTTCTGAAAAACATCGCGGGGTGGTGCGCATTGTATGTTTGTGTAACATTACATTCACTAGTAGGAGTGAGAAAAACATCACGGGGTGGTGTGAATCATAGGGTCTGAAATAGGATAGGCACTGAGTGGCAATGTAGGATGGAGAAAAGCACCACGAGGTGGTCAGCATGGGGAAGTCAGGAAACATGCAGTGGCAATGAAGGATTGGTTTCTGAAAAACATCGCGGGGTGGTGCGCATTTTATGGGTGTGTAACATTACATTCACTAGTAGGAGTGAGAAAAACATCACGGCGTGGTGTGAATCATAGGGTCTGAATTAGTGTAGGCAGTGAGTGGCAATGTAGGATGGAGGAAAGCACCACGGGGTGGTCAGCCTGGGGAGGTCAGGAAACATGCAGTGGCAATGTAGGATAGGTTTCTAAAAAACATCGCGGGGTGGGGCGCATTGTATGGGTGTGTAACATTACATTCACTAGTAGGAGTGAGAAAAACATCACGGGGTGGTGTGAATCATGGTGTCTGAATTAGTATAGGCAGTGAGGGGCAATGTAGGATGGAGAAAAGCACCACGGGGTGGTCAGCATGGGGAGGTCAGAAAACATGCAGGGGCAATGTAGGATAAGTTTCTGAAAAACATCGCGTGGTGGTGCACATTGTATGTTTGTGTAACATTACATTCACTAGTAGGAGTGAGAAAAACATCACGGGGTGGTGTGACTCATAGGGTCTGAATTAGGATAGGCACTGAGTGGCAATGTAGGATGGAGAAAAGCACCATTGGGTGGTCAGCATGGGGAGATTAGGAAACGTGCAGTGGAATGAAGGATAGTTTTCTGAAAAACATCGTGGGGTGGTGCGCATTGTTTGTTTGTATAACATTACATTCACTAGTAGGAGTGAGAAAAACATCACGGGGTGGTGTGAATCATAGGGTCTGAAATAGGATAGGCACTGAGTGGCAATGTAGGATGGAGAAAAGCACCACGGGGTGGTCAGCACGGGGATGTCAGGAAACATGCAGTGGCAATGTAGGATAGGTTTCTGAAAAACATCGCGGGGTGGTGTGCATTGTATGGGTGTGTAACATTACATTCACTAGTAGGAGTGAGAAAAACATCACGGGGTGGTGTGAATCATAGGGTCTGAATTAGTGTAGGCAGTGAGTGGCAATGTAGGATTGAGGAAAGCACCACGGGTTGGTCAGCCTGGGGAGGTCAGGAAACATGCAGTGGCAATGTAGGATAGGTTTCTGAAAAACATCGCGGGGTGGTGCGCATTGTATGGGTGTGTAACATTACATTCACTACTAGGAGTGAGAAAAACATCACGGGGTGGTGTGAATCATAGGGTCTGAATTAGGATAGGCAGTGAGTAGCAATGTAGGATGGAGAAAAGCACCACGGGGTGGTCAGCATGGGGAGGTCAGGAAACATGCAATGGCAATGTAGGATAGGTTTCTGAAAAACATCGCGGGGTGGCGCGCATTGTATGGGTGTGTAACATTACATTCACTAGTAGGAGTGAGAAAAACATCACGGGGTGTTGTGAATCATAGGGTCTGAATTAGGATAGGCAGTGAGTGTCAATGAAGAATGGAGAAAAGCACCACGGGGTGGTCAGCATGGGGAGTTCAGGAAACGTGCGGTGGAATGAAGGATCGGTTTCTGAAAAGCATCGGGGTGGTGCGCATTGTATGGGTGTGTAACATTACATTCACTTGTAGGAGTGAGAAAAACCTCACGGGGTGGTGTGAATCATAGGGTCTGAATAAGGATAGGCAGTGAGTGGCAATGTAGGATGGAGAAAATCTCCACGGGGTGGTCAGCATGGGGAGGTCAGGAAACATGCAGTGGCAATGTAGGATAGGTTTCTGAAAAACATCGCGGGGTGGTGCGCATTGTATGGGTGTGTAAAATTACATTCACTAGTAGGAGTGAGAAAAACATCATGGTGTGGTGTTAATCATAGGGTCTGAATTAGGATAGGCAGTGAGTCGCAATGTAGGATGGAGAAAAGCACCACGGGTTGGTCAGCATGGGGAGGTCAGGAAACATGCAGTGGCAATGTAGGATAGGTTTCTGAAAAACATCGCGGGGTGGTGCGCATTGTATGGGTGTGTAAAATTACATTCACTAGTAGGAGTGAGAAAAACATCATGGTGTGGTGTTAATCATAGGGTTTGATTTAGCATAGGCACTGAGTGGCAATGTAGGATGGAGAAAAGCACCACGGGTTGGTCAGCATGGGGAGGTCAGGAAACATGCAGTGGCAATGTAGGATAGGTTTCTGAAAAACATCGCGGGGTGGTGCGCATTGTATGGGTGTGTAACATTACATTCACTAGTAGGAGTGAGAAAAACATCACGGGGTGGTGTGAATCATAGGGTCTGAATTAGGATAGGCAGTGAGTGGCAATGTAGGATGGAGAAAAGCACCACTGGGTGGTCAGCATGGGGAGGTCAGGAAACATGCAGTGGCAATGTAGCATAGGTTTCTGAAAAACATCGCGGGCTGGTGCGCATTGTATGGGTGTGTAACATTACATTCACTTGTAGGAGTGAGAAAAACATCACGGGGTGCTGTGAATCATAGAGTCTGAATTAGCATAGGCACTGAGTTGCAATGTATGATGGAGAAAAGCACCACGGGTTGGTCAGCATGGGGAGGTCAGGAAACATGCAGTGGCAATGTAGGATAGGTTTCTGAAAAACATCGCGGGGTGGTGCGCATTGTATGGGTGTGTAACATTACATTCACTAGTCGGAGTGAGAAAAACATCACGGGGTGGTGTGAATCATGGTGTCTGAATTAGTATAGGCAGTGAGTGGCAATGTAGGACCGAGAAAAGCACCACGGGGTGGTCAGCATGGGGAGGTCAGGAAACATGCAGTGGCAAAGTAGCATAGGTTTCTGAAAAACATCGCGGGGTGGTGCGCATTGTATGGTTGTGTAACATTACATTCACTAGTAGGAGTGAGAAAAACATCACGGGGTGGTGTGAATCATAGGGTCTAAATTAGGATAGGCAGTGAGTGGCAATGTAGGATGGAGAAAAGCACCACGGGGTGGTCAGCATGGGGAGGTCAGGAAACATGCAGTGGCAATGTAGGATAGGTTTCTGAAAAACATCACGGGGTGGCGCGCATTGTATGGGTGTGTAACATTTCATTCACTAGTAGGAGTGAGAAAAACATCACGGGGTGGTGTGAACCATAGGGTCTGAATTAGGATAGGCAGTGAGTGGCAATGTAGGATGGAGAAAAGCACCACGGGGTGGTCAGCATGGGGAGTTCATTAAACGTGCAGTGGAATGAAGGATCGGTTTATGAAAAGCGTCGGGGGTGGTGCGCATTGTATGGGTGTGTAACATTACATTCACTTGTAGGAGTGAGAAAAACATCACGGGGTGGTGTGAAGCATAGGGTCTGAATTAGGATAGGCAGTGAGTGGCAATGTAGGATGGAGAAAATCTCCACGGGGTGGTCAGCATGGGGAGGTCAGGAAACATGCAGTGGCAATGTAGGATAAGTTTCTGAAAAACATCGCGGGGTGGTGCGCATTGTATGTGTGTGTAAAATTACATTCACAAGTAGGAGTGAGAAAAACATCACGGGGTGTTGTGAATCATAGGGTCTGAATTAGGATAGGCAGTGAGTGGCAATGTAGGATGGAGAAAAGCACCACGGGGTGGTCAGCATGGGGAGGTCAGAAAACATGCAGTGGCAATGTAGGATAGGTTTCTCAAAAGCATCGCGGAGTGGTGCGCATTGTATGGGTGTGTAACATTACATTCACTAGTAGGAGTGAGAAAAACATCACGGTGTGGTGTTAATCATAGGGTTTGAATTAGGATAGGCAATGAGTCGCAATGTAGGATTGAGGAAAGCACCACGGTGTGGTCAGCATGGGGAGGTCAGGAAACATGCAGTCGCAATGTAGAATAGGTTTCTGAAAAACATCGCGGGGTGGTGCGCATTGTATGGGTGTGTACCATTACATTCACTAGTAGGAGTGAGAAAAACATCACGGGGTGGTGTGAATCATAGGGTCTGAGTTAGGATAGGCAGTGAGTGGCAATGTAGGATGGAGAAAAGCACCACGGGGTGCTCAGCATGGGGACGTCAGGAAACATGCAGTGGCAATATAGGATAGGTTTCTGAAAAACATCGCGGGGTGGTGCGCATTGTATGGGTGTGTAACATTACATTCACTAGTAGGAGTGAGAAAAACATCACGGGGTGGTGTGAATCATAGGGTCTGAATTAGGATAGGCAGTGAGTGGCAATGTAGGATGGAGAAAAGCACCACGGGGTGGTCAGCATGTGGAGATTAGGAAACGTGCAGTGGAATGAAGGATAGGTTTCTGAAACACATCGTGGGGTGGTGCGCATTGTATGTTTGTGTAACATTACATTCACTAGTAGGAGTGAGAAAAACATCACGGGGTGGTGTGAATCATAGGGTCTGAAATAGGATAGGCACTGAGTGGCAATGTAGGATGGAGAAAAGCACCACGGGTTGGTCAGCATGGGGAAGTCAGAAAACATGCAGTGGCAATGTAGGATAGGTTTCTGAAAAACATCGCGGGGTGGTGCGCATTTTATGGGTGTGTAACATTACATTCACTAGTAGGAGTGAGAAAAACATCACGGGGTGGTGTGAATCATAGGGTCTGAATTAGTGTAGGCAGTGAGTGGCAATGTAGGATTGAGGAAAGCACCACGGGGTGGTCAGCCTGGGGAGGTCAGGAAACATGCAGTGGCAAAGTAGGATAGGTTTCTAAAAAACATCGCGGGGTGGGGCGCATTGTATGGGTGTGTAACATTACATTCACTAGTAGGAGTGAGAAAAACATCACGGGGTGGTGTGACTCATGGGGTCTGAATTAGTATAGGCAGTGAGTGGCAATGTAGGATGGAGAAAAGCACCACGGGGTGGTCAGCATGGGGAGGTCAGAAAACATGCAGTGGCAATGTAGGATAAGTTTCTGAAAAACATCGCGTAGTGGTGCACATTGTATGTTTGTGTAACATTACATTCACTAGTAGGAGTGAGAAAAACATCACGGGGTGGTGTGACTCATGGGGTCTGAATTAGGATAGGCACTGAGTGGCAATGTAGGATGGAGAAAAGCACCACGGGTTGGTCAGCATGGGGAGGTCAGGAAACATGCAGTGGCAATGTAGGATAGGTTTCTGAAAAACATCGCGGGGTGGTGCGCATTGTATGGTTGTGTAACATTACATTCACTAGTAGGAGTGAGAAAAACATCACGGGGTGGTGTGAATCATAGGGTCTGAATTAGGATAGGCAGTGAGTGGCAATGTAGGATGGAGAAGAGCACCACGGGGTGGTCAGCATGGGGAGTTCATTTAACGTGCAGTGGAATGAAGGATCGGTTTCTGAAAAGCTTCGGGGGTGGTGCGCATTCTATGGGTGTGTAACATTACATTCACTTGTAGGAGTGAGAAAAACATCACGGGGTGGTGTGAATCATGGTGTCTGAATTAGTATAGGCAGTGAGTGTCAATGTAGGATGGAGAAAAGCACCACAGGGTGGTCAGCATGGGGAGGTCAGAAAACATGCAGTGGCAATGTAGGATAAGTTTCTGAAAAACATCGCGGGCTGGTGCGCATTGTATGGATGTGTAACATTACATTCACTAGTAGGAGTGAGAAAAACATCACGGGGTGGTGTGAATCATACGGACTGAATTAGTTTAGGCAGTGAGTGGCAATGTAGGATTGAGGAAAGCACCACGGGGTGGTCAGCCTGGGGAGGTCAGGAAACATGCAGTGGCAATGTAGGATAGGTTTCTAAACAACATCGCGGGGTGGTGCGCATTGTATGGGTGTGTAACATTACATTCACTAGTAGGAGTGAGAAAAACATCACGGCGTGGTGTGAATCATAGGGTCTGAATTAGGATAGGCAGTGAGTGGCAATGTAGGATAGAGAAAAGCACCACAGGTTCGTCAGCATCGGGAGGTCAGGAAACATGCAGTGGCAATGTAGGATAGGTTTCTGAAAAACATCGCGGGGTGGTGCGCATTGTATGGGTGTGTAACATTACATTCACTAGTAGGAGTGAGAAAAACATCACGGGGTGGTGTGAATCATGGTGTCTGAATTAGTATAGGCAGTGAGTAGCAATGTAGGATGGAGAAAAGCACCACGGGGTGGTCGGCATGGGGAGGTCAGAAAACTTGCAGGGGCAATGTAGGATAAGTTTCTGAAAAACATCGCGGGGTGGTGCACATTGTATGTTTGTGTAACATTACGTTCACTAGTAGGAGTGAGAAAAACATCACGGGGTGGTGTGAATCATAGGGTCTGAATTAGGATAGGCACTGAGTGGCAATGTAGGATGGAGAAAAGCACCACGGGTTGGTCAGCATGGGGAGGTCAGGAAACATGCAGTGGCAATGTAGGATAGGTTTCTGAAAAACATCGCGGGGTGGTGCGCATTGTATGGTTGTGTAACATTACATTCACTAGTAGGAGTGAGAAAAACATCACTGGGTTGTGTGAATCATAGGGTCTGAATTAGGATAGGCAGTGAGTGGCAATGTAGGATGGAGAAAAGCACCACGGGGTGGTCAGCATGGGGAGGTCAGGAAACATGCAATGGCAATGTAGGATAGGTTTCTGAAAAACATCGCGGGGTGGTGTGCATTGTATGGTTGTGTAACATTATATTCACTTGTAGGAGTGAGAAAAACATCACGGGGTGGTGTGAATCATGGTGTCTGAATTAGTATAGGCAGTGAGTGGCAATGTAGGATGGAGAAAA
The DNA here is from genome assembly GCF_034190915.1 of Cavia porcellus. NCBI lineage: Eukaryota > Metazoa > Chordata > Mammalia > Rodentia > Caviidae > Cavia > Cavia porcellus. Next base: position 11,632,904 of record NW_026947515.1, read on the forward strand.
TCTCGATGGGGTGGTCAGCATGGGGAGGTCAGGAAACATGCAGTGGCAATGTAGGATAGGTTTCTGAAAAACATCGCGGCGTGGTGCGCATTGTATGTGTGTGTAAAATTACATTCACAAGTAGGAGTGAGAAAAACATCACGGGGTGTTGTGAATCATAGGGTCTGAATTAGGATAGGCAGTGAGTGGCAATGTACGATGGAGAAAAGCACCACGGGGTGGTCAGCATGGGGAGGTCAGAAAACATGCAGTGGCAATGTAGGATAGGTTTCTCAAAAGCATCGCGGAGTGGTGCGCATTGTATGGGTGTGTAACATTACATTCACTAGTAGGAGTGAGAAAAACATCACGGTGTGGTGTTATTCATAGGGTCTGAATTAGGATAGGCAGTGAGTCGCAATGTAGGATTGAGGAAAGCACCACGGGGTGGTCAGCATGGGGAGGTCAGGAAACATGCAGTGGCAGTGTAGGATAGGTTTCTGAAAAACATCGCGGTGTGGTGCGCATTGTATGGGTGTGTACCATTACATTCACTAGTAGGAGTGAGAAAAACATCACGGGGTGGTGTGAATCATAGGGTCTGAATTAGGATAGGCAGTGAGTGGCAATGTAGGATGGAGAAAAGAATCACGGGGTGGTCAGCATGGGGAGGTCAGGAAACATGCAGTGGCAATGTAGGATAGGTTTCTGAAAAACATCGCAGGGTGGTGCGCATTGTATGGGTGTGTAACATTACATTCACTAGTAGGAGTGAGAAAAACATCACGGGGTGGTGTGAAGCATAGGGTCTGAATTAGGATAGGCAGTGAGTGGCAATGTAGGATGGAGAAAAGCACCACGGGGTGGTCAGCATGGGGAAGTCAGGAAACATGCAGTGGCAATGAAGGATAGGTTTCTGAAAAACATCGCGGGGTGCTGCGCATTTTATGGGTGTGTAACATTACATTCACTAGTAGGAGTGAGAAAAACATCACGGGGTGGTGTGAATCATAGGGTCTGAATTAGTGTAGGCAGTGAGTGGCAATGTAGGATTGAGGAAAGCACCACGGGGTGGTCAGCCTGGGGAAGTCAGGAAACATGAGTGGCAATGTAGGATAGGTTTCTAAAAAACATCGCGGGGTGGGGCGCATTGTATGGGTGTGTAACATTACATTCACTAGTAGGAGTGAGAAAAACATCACGGGGCGGTGTGAATCATAGGGTCTGAATTAGGATAGGCAGTGAGTGGCAATGTAGGATAGAGAAAAGCACCACAGGTTCATCAGCATGGGGAGGTCAGGAAACATGCAGTGGCAATGTAGGATAGGTTTCTGAAAAACATCGCGGTGTGGTGCGCCTTGTATGGGTGTGTAACATTACATTCACTAGTAAGAGTGAGAAAAACATCACGGGGTGGTGTGAATCATGGTGTCTGAATTAGTATAGGCAGTGAGTGGCAATGTAGGATGGAGAAAAGCACCACGGGGTGGTCAGCATGGGGAGGTCAGAAAACATGCAGGGGCAATGTAGGGTAAGTTTCTGAAAAACATCGCGTGGTGGTGCACATTGTATGTTTGTGTAACATTACATTCACTAGTAGGAGTGAGAAAAACATCACGGGGTGGTGTGACTCATAAGGTCTGAATTAGGATAGGCAGTGAGTGGCAATGTAGGATGGAGAAAAGCACCATTGGGTGGTCAGCATGGGGAGATTAGGAAACGTGCAGTGGAATGAAGGATAGGTTTCTGAAAAACATCGCGGGGTGGTGCGCATTGTTTGTTTGTATAACATTACATTCACTAGTAGGAGTGAGAAAAACATCACGGGGTGGTGTGAATCATAGGGTCTGAAATAGGATAGGCACTGAGTGGCAATGTAGGATGGAGAAAAGCACCACGGGGTGGTCAGCACGGGGAGGTCAGGAAACATGCAGTGGCAATGTAGGATAGGTTTCTGAAAAACATCGCGGGGTGGTGTGCATTGTATGGGTGTGTAACATTACATTCACTAGTAGGAGTGAGAAAAACATCACGGGGTGGTGTGAATCATAGGGTCTGAATTAGTGTAGGCAGTGAGTGGCAATGTAGGATTGAGGAAAGCACCACGAGGTGGTCAGCCTGGGGAGGTCAGGAAACATGCAGTGGCAATGTAGGATAGGTTTCTGAAAAACATCGCGGGGTGGTGCGCATTGTATGGGTGTGTAACATTACATTCACTACTAGGAGTGAGAAAAACATCACGGGGTGGTGTGAATCATAGGGTCTGAATTAGTATAGGCAGTGAGTGTCAATGTAGGATGGAGAAAAGCACCACAGGGTGGTCAGCATGGGGAGGTCAGAAAACATGCAGTGGCAATGTAGGATAAGTTTCTGAAAAACATCGCGGGCTGGTGCGCATTGTATGGATGTGTAACATTACATTCACTAGTAGGAGTGAGAAAAACATCACGGGGTGGTGTGAATCATACGGACTGAATTAGTTTAGGCAGTGAGTGGCAATGTAGGATTGAGGAAAGCACCACGGGGTGGTCAGCCTGGGGAGGTCAGGAAACATGCAGTGGCAATGTAGGATAGGTTTCTAAAAAACATCGCGGGGTGGTGCGCATTGTATGGGTGTGTAACATTACATTCACTAGTAGGAGTGAGAAAAACATCACGGCGTGGTGTGAATCATAGGGTCTGAATTAGGATAGGCAGTGAGTGGCAATGTAGGATAGAGAAAAGCACCACAGGTTCGTCAGCATCGGGAGGTCAGGAAACATGCAGTGGCAATGTAGGATAGGTTTCTGAAAAACATCGCGGGGTGGTGCGCATTGTATGGGTGTGTAACATTACATTCACTAGTAGGAGTGAGAAAAACATCACGGGGTGGTGTGAATCATGGTGTCTGAATTAGTATAGGCAGTGAGTAGCAATGTAGGATGGAGAAAAGCACCACGGGGTGGTCGGCATGGGGAGGTCAGAAAACTTGCAGGGGCAATGTAGGATAAGTTTCTGAAAAACATCGCGGGGTGGTGCACATTGTATGTTTGTGTAACATTACGTTCACTAGTAGGAGTGAGAAAAACATCACGGGGTGGTGTGAATCATAGGGTCTGAATTAGGATAGGCACTGAGTGGCAATGTAGGATGGAGAAAAGCACCACGGGTTGGTCAGCATGGGGAGGTCAGGAAACATGCAGTGGCAATGTAGGATAGGTTTCTGAAAAACATCGCGGTGTGGTGCGCATTGTATGGTTGTGTAACATTACATTCACTAGTAGGAGTGAGAAAAACATCACTGGGTTGTGTGAATCATAGGGTCTGAATTAGGATAGGCAGTGAGTGGCAATGTAGGATGGAGAAAAGCACCACGGGGTGGTCAGCATGGGGAGGTCAGGAAACATGCAATGGCAATGTAGGATAGGTTTCTGAAAAACATCGCGGGGTGGTGCGCATTGTATGGTTGTGTAACATTATATTCACTTGTAGGAGTGAGAAAAACATCACGGGGTGGTGTGAATCATGGTGTCTGAATTAGTATAGGCAGTGAGTGGCAATGTAGGATGGAGAAAATCTCGATGGGGTGGTCAGCATGGGGAGGTCAGGAAACATGCAGTGGCAATGTAGGATAGGTTTCTGAAAAACATCGCGGCATGGTGCGCATTGTATGTGTGTGTAAAATTACATTCACAAGTAGGAGTGAGAAAAACATCACGGGGTGTTGTGAATCATAGGGTCTGAATTAGGATAGGCAGTGAGTGGCAATGTACGATGGAGAAAAGCACCACGGGGTGGTCAGCATGGGGAGGTCAGAAAACATGCAGTGGCAATGTAGGATAGGTTTCTCAAAAGCATCGCGGAGTGGTGCGCATTGTATGGGTGTGTAACATTACATTCACTAGTAGGAGTGAGAAAAACATCACGGTGTGGTGTTATTCATAGGGTCTGAATTAGGATAGGCAGTGAGTCGCAATGTTGGATTGAGGAAAGCACCACGGGGTGGTCAGCATGGGGAGGTCAGGAAACATGCAGTGGCAGTGTAGGATAGGTTTCTGAAAAACATCGCGGTGTGGTGCGCATTGTATGGGTGTGTACCATTACATTCACTAGTAGGAGTGAGAAAAACATCACGGGGTGGTGTGAATCATAGGGTCTGAATTAGGATAGGCAGTGAGTGGCAATGTAGGATGGAGAAAAGAATCACGGGGTGGTCAGCATGGGGAGGTCAGGAAACATGCAGTGGCAATGTAGGATAGGTTTCTGAAAAACATCGCAGGGTGGTGCGCATTGTATGGGTGTGTAACATTACATTCACTAGTAGGAGTGAGAAAAACATCACGGGGTGGTGTGAAGCATAGGGTCTGAATTAGGATAGGCAGTGAGTGGCAATGTAGGATGGAGAAAAGCACCACGGGGTGGTCAGCATGGGGAAGTCAGGAAACATGCAGTGGCAATGAAGGATAGGTTTCTGAAAAACATCGCGGGGTGCTGCGCATTTTATGGGTGTGTAACATTACATTCACTAGTAGGAGTGAGAAAAACATCACGGGGTGGTGTGAATCATAGGGTCTGAATTAGTGTAGGCAGTGAGTGGCAATGTAGGATTGAGGAAAGCACCACGGGGTGGTCAGCCTGGGGAAGTCAGGAAACATGCAGTGGCAATGTAGGATAGGTTTCTAAAAAACATCGCGGGGTGGGGCGCATTGTATGGGTGTGTAACATTACATTCACTAGTAGGAGTGAGAAAAACATCACGGGGCGGTGTGAATCATAGGGTCTGAATTAGGATAGGCAGTGAGTGGCAATGTAGGATAGAGAAAAGCACCACAGGTTCATCAGCATGGGGAGGTCAGGAAACATGCAGTGGCAATGTAGGATAGGTTTCTGAAAAACATCGCGGTGTGGTGCGCATTGTATGGGTGTGTAACATTACATTCACTAGTAAGAGTGAGAAAAACATCACGGGGTGGTGTGAATCATGGTGTCTGAATTAGTATAGGCAGTGAGTGGCAATGTAGGATGGAGAAAAGCACCACGGGGTGGTCAGCATGGGGAGGTCAGAAAACATGCAGGGGCAATGTAGGGTAAGTTTCTGAAAAACATCGCGTGGTGGTGCACATTGTATGTTTGTGTAACATTACATTCACTAGTAGGAGTGAGAAAAACATCACGGGGTGGTGTGACTCATAAGGTCTGAATTAGGATAGGCAGTGAGTGGCAATGTAGGATGGAGAAAAGCACCATTGGGTGGTCAGCATGGGGAGATTAGGAAACGTGCAGTGGAATGAAGGATAGGTTTCTGAAAAACATCGCGGGGTGGTGCGCATTGTTTGTTTGTATAACATTACATTCACTAGTAGGAGTGAGAAAAACATCACGGGGTGGTGTGAATCATAGGGTCTGAAATAGGATAGGCACTGAGTGGCAATGTAGGATGGAGAAAAGCACCACGGGGTGGTCAGCACGGGGAGGTCAGGAAACATGCAGTGGCAATGTAGGATAGGTTTCTGAAAAACATCGCGGGGTGGTGTGCATTGTATGGGTGTGTAACATTACATTCACTAGTAGGAGTGAGAAAAACATCACGGGGTGTTGTGAATCATAGGGTCTGAATTAGTGTAGGCAGTGAGTGGCAATGTAGGATTGAGGAAAGCACCACGAGGTGGTCAGCCTGGGGAGGTCAGGAAACATGCAGTGGCAATGTAGGATAGGTTTCTGAAAAACATCGCGGGGTGGTGCGCATTGTATGGGTGTGTAACATTACATTCACTACTAGGAGTGAGAAAAACATCACGGGGTGGTGTGAATCATAGGGTCTGAATTAGGATAGGCAGTGAGTGGCAATGTAGGATGGAGAAAAGCACCACGGGGTGGTCAGCATGGGGAGGTCAGGAAACATGCAATGGCAATGTAGGATAGGTTTCTGAAAAACATCGCGAGGTGGCGCGCATTGTATGGGTGTGTAACATTACATTCACTAGTCGGAGTGGGAAAAACATCACGGGGTGGTGTGAATCATAGGGTCTGAATTAGGATAGGCAGTGAGTGTCAATGTAGGATGGAGAAAAGCACCACGGGGTGGTCAGCATGGGGAGTTCAGGAAACGTGCGGTGGAATGAAGGATCGGTTTCTGAAAAGCATCGGGGGTGGTGCGCATTGTATGGGTGTGTAACATTACATTCACTTGTAGGAGTGAGAAAAACCTCACGGGGTGGTGTGAATCATAGCGTCTGAATTAGGATAGGCAGTGAGTGGCAATGTAGGATGGAGAAAATCTCCACGGGGTGGTCAGCATGGGGAGGTCAGGAAACATGCAGTGGCAATGTAGGATAGGTTTCTGAAAAACATCGCGGGGTGGTGCGCATTGTATGGGTGTGTAAAATTACATTCACTAGTAGGAGTGAGAAAAACATCATGGTGTTGTGTTAATCATAGGGTCTGAATTAGGATAGGCAGTGAGTCGCAATGTAGGATTGAGTAAAGCACCACGGGGTGGTCAGCATGGGGAGGTCCGGAAACATGCAGTGGCAATGTAGGATAGGTTTCTGAAAAACATCGCGGGGTGGTGCGCATTGTATGGGTGTGTAACATTACATTCACTAGTAGGAGTGAGAAAAACATCACGGGGTGGTGTGAATCATAGGGTCTGAATTAGGATAGGCAGTGAGTGGCAATGTAGGATGGAGAAAAGCACCACTGGGTGGTCAGCATGGGGAGGTCAGGAAACATGCAGTGGCAATGTAGGATAGGTTTCTCAAAAGCATCGCGGAGTGGTGCGCATTTTATGGGTGTGTAACATTACATTCACTAGTAGGAGTGAGAAAAACATCAAGGGGTGGTGTGAATCATAGGGTCTGAATTAGGATAGGCAGTGAGTGGCAATGTAGGATGGAGAAGAGCACCACGGGGTGGTCAGCATGGGGAGTTCATTAAACGTGCAGTGGAATGAAGGATCGGTTTCTGAAAAGCGTCGGGGATGGTGTGCATTGTATGGGTGTGTAACATTACATTCACTTGTAGGAGTGAGAAAAACATCACGGGGTTGTGTGAATCATGGTGTCTGCATTAGTATAGGCAGTGAGTGGCAATGTAGGATGGAGAAAAGCACCACGAGGTGGTCAGCATGGGGAGGTCAGAAAACATGCAGTGGCAATGTAGGATAAGTTTCTGAAAAACATCGCGTGGTGGTGCGCATTGTATGGATGTGTAACATTACATTCACTAGTAGGAGTGAGAAAAACATCACGGGGTGGTGTGAATCATAGGGTCTGAATTAGTTTAGGCAGTGAGTGGCAATGTAGGATTGAGGAAAGCACCACGGGGTGGTCAGCCTGGGGAGGTCAGGAAACATGCAGTGGCAATGTAGGATAGGTTTCTAAAAAACAACGCGGGGTGGTGCGCATTGTATGGGTGTGTAACATTACATTCACTAGTAGGAGTGAGAAAAACATCACGGCGTGGTGTGAATCATAGGGTCTGAATTAGGATAGGCAGTGAGTGGCAATGTAGGATAGAGAAAAGCACCACAGGTTCGTCAGCATCGGGAGGTCAGGAAACATGCAGTGGCAATGTAGGATAGGTTTCTGAAAAACATCGCGGGGTGGTGCGCATTGTATGGGTGTGTAACATTACATTCACTAGTAGGAGTGAGAAAAACATCACGGGGTGGTGTGAACCATAGGGTCTGAATTAGGATAGGCAGTGAGTGGCAATGTAGGATGGAGAAAAGCACCACGGGGTGGTCAGCATGGGGAGTTCATTAAACGTGCAGTGGAATGAAGGATCGGTTTCTGAAAAACATCGCGGGGTGGTGCGCATTGTATGGGTGTGTAACATTACATTCACTTGTAGGAGTGAGAAAAACATCACGGGGTGGTGTGAAGCATAGGGTCTGAATTAGGATAGGCAGTGAGTGGCAATGTAGGATGGAGAAAATCTCCACGGGGTGGTCAGCATGGGGAGGTCAGGAAACATGCAGTGGCAATGTAGGATAGGTTTCTGAAAAACATCGCGGGGTGGTGCGCATTGTATGTGTGTGTAAAATTACATTCACAAGTAGGAGTGAGAAAAACATGACGGGGTGTTGTGAATCATAGGGTCTGAATTAGGATAGGCAGTGAGTGGCAATGTACGATGGAGAAAAGCACCACGGGGTGGTCAGCATGGGGAGGTCACAAAACATGCAGTGGCAATGTAGGATAGGTTTCTCAAAAGCATCGCGGAGTGGTGCACATTGTATGGGTGTGTAACATTACATTCACTAGTAGGAGTGAGAAAAACATCACGGGGTGGTGTGAATCATAGGGTCTGAATTAGGATAGGCAGTGAGTGGCAATGTAGGATGGAGAAAAGCACCACGGGTTGGTCAGCATGTGGAGATTAGGAAACGTGCAGTGGAATGAAGGATAGGTTTCTGAAAAACATCGCGGGGTGGTGCGCATTGTATGTTTGTGTAACATTACATTCACTAGTAGGAGTGAGAAAAACATCACGGGGTGGTGTGAATCATAGGGTCTGAAATAGGATAGGCACTGAGTGGCAATGTAGGATGGAGAAAAGCACCACGAGGTGGTCAGCATGGGGAAGTCAGGAAACATGCAGTGGCAATGAAGGATTGGTTTCTGAAAAACATCGCGGGGTGGTGCGCATTTTATGGGTGTGTAACATTACATTCACTAGTAGGAGTGAGAAAAACATCACGGGGTGGTGTGAATCATAGGGTCTGAATTAGTGTAGGCAGTGAGTGGCAATGTAGGATGGAGGAAAGCACCACGGGGTGGTCAGCCTTGGGAGGTCAGGAAACATGCAGTGGCAATGTAGGATAGGTTTCTAAAAAACATCGCGGGGTGGGGCGCATTGTATGGGTGTGTAACATTACATTCACTTGTAGGAGTGAGAAAAACATCACGGGGTGGTGTGAAGCATAGGGTCTGAATTAGGATAGGCAGTGAGTGGCAATGTAGGATGGAGAAAATCTCCACGGGGTGGTCAGCATGGGGAGGTCAGGAAACATGCAGTGGCAATGTAGGATAAGTTTCTGAAAAACATCGCGGGGTGGTGCGCATTGTATGTGTGTGTAAAATTACATTCACAAGTAGGAGTGAGAAAAACATCACGGGGTGTTGTGAATCATAGGGTCTGAATTGGGATAGGCAGTGAGTGGCAATGTAGGATGGAGAAAAGCACCACGGGGTGGTCAGCATGGGGAGGTCAGAAAACATGCAGTGGCAATGTAGGATAGGTTTCTCAAAAGCATCGCGGAGTGGTGCGCATTGTATGGGTGTGTAACATTACATTCACTAGTAGGAGTGAGAAAAACATCACGGTGTGGTGTTAATCATAGGGTTTGAATTAGGATAGGCAATGAGTCGCAATGTAGGATTGAGGAAAGCACCACGGTGTGGTCAGCATGGGGAGGTCAGGAAACATGCAGTCGCAATGTAGAATAGGTTTCTGAAAAACATCGCGGGTTGGTGCGCATTGTATGGGTGTGTACCATTACATTCACTAGCAGGAGTGAGAAAAACATCACGGGGTGGTGTGAATCATAGGGTCTGAGTTAGGATAGGCAGTGAGTGGCAATGTAGGATGGAGAAAAGCACCACGGGGTGCTCAGCATGGGGACGTCAGGAAACATGCAGTGGCAATATAGGATAGGTTTCTGAAAAACATCGCGGGGTGGTGCGCATTTTATGGGTGTGTAACATTACATTCACTAGTAGGAGTGAGAAAAACATCACGGGGTGGTGTGAATCATAGGGTCTGAATTAGGATAGGCAGTGAGTGGCAATGTAGGATGGAGAAAAGCACCACGGGGTGGTCAGCATGTGGAGATTAGGAAACGTGCAGTGGAATGAAGGATAGGTTTCTGAAACACATCGTGGGGTGGTGCGCATTGTATGTTTGTGTAACATTACATTCACTAGTAGGAGTGAGAAAAACATCACGGGGTGGTGTGAATCATAGGGTCTGAAATAGGATAGGCACTGAGTGGCAATGTAGGATGGAGAAAAGCACCACGGGTTGGTCAGCATGGGGAAGTCAGAAAACATGCAGTGGCAATGTAGGATAGGTTTCTGAAAAACATCGCGGGGTGGTGCGCATTTTATGGGTGTGTAACATTACATTCACTAGTAGGAGTGAGAAAAACATCACGGGGTGGTGTGAATCATAGGGTCTGAATTAGTGTATGCAGTGAGTGGCAATGTAGGATTGAGGAAAGCACCACGGGGTGGTCAGCCTGGGGAGGTCAGGAAACATGCAGTGGCAAAGTAGGATAGGTTTCTAAAAAACATCGCGGGGTGGGGCGCATTGTATGGGTGTGTAACATTACATTCACTAGTAGGACTGAGAAAAACATCACGGGGTGGTGTGACTCATGGGGTCTGAATTAGTATAGGCAGTGAGTGGCAATGTAGGATGGAGAAAAGCACCACGGGGTGGTCAGCATGGGGAGGTCAGAAAACATGCAGTGGCAATGTAGGATAAGTTTCTGAAAAACATCGCGTAGTGGTGCACATTGTATGTTTGTGTAACATTACATTCACTAGTAGGAGTGAGAAAAACATCACGGGGTGGTGTGACTCATGGGGTCTGAATTAGGATAGGCACTGAGTGGCAATGTAGGATGGAGAAAAGCACCACGGGTTGGTCAGCATGGGGAGGTCAGGAAACATGCAGTGGCAATGTAGGATAGGTTTCTGAAAAACATCGCGGGGTGGTGCGCATTGTATGGTTGTGTAACATTACATTCACTAGTAGGAGTGAGAAAAACATCACGGGGTGGTGTGAATCATAGGGTCTGAATTAGGATAGGCAGTGAGTGGCAATGTAGGATGGAGAAGAGCACCACGGGGTGGTCAGCATGGGGAGTTCATTTAACGTGCAGTGGAATGAAGGATCGGTTTCTGAAAAGCTTCGGGGGTGGTGCGCATTCTATGGGTGTGTAACATTACATTCACTTGTAGGAGTGAGAAAAACATCACGGGGTGGTGTGAATCATGGTGTCTGAATTAGTATAGGCAGTGAGTGGCAATGTAGGATGGAGAAAAGCACCACAGGGTGGTCAGCATGGGGAGGTCAGAAAACATGCAGTGGCAATGTAGGATAAGTTTCTGAAAAACATCGCGGGCTGGTGCGCATTGTATGGATGTGTAACATTACATTCACTAGTAGGAGTGAGAAAAACATCACGGGGTGGTGTGAATCATACGGACTGAATTAGTTTAGGCAGTGAGTGGCAATGTCGGATTGAGGAAAGCACCACGGGGTGGTCAGCCTGGGGAGGTCAGGAAACATGCAGTGGCAATGTAGGATAGGTTTCTAAAAAACATCGCGGGGTGGTGCGCATTGTATGGGTGTGTAACATTACATTCACTAGTAGGAGTGAGAAAAACATCACGGCGTGGTGTGAATCATAGGGTCTGAATTAGGATAGGCAGTGAGTGGCAATGTAGGATAGAGAAAAGCACCACAGGTTCGTCAGCATCGGGAGGTCAGGAAACATGCAGTGGCAATGTAGGATAGGTTTCTGAAAAACATCGCGGGGTGGTGCGCATTGTATGGGTGTGTAACATTACATTCACTAGTAGGAGTGAGAAAAACATCACGGGGTGGTGTGAATCATGGTGTCTGAATTAGTATAGGCAGTGAGTAGCAATGTAGGATGGAGAAAAGCACCACGGGGTGGTCGGCATGGGGAGGTCAGAAAACTTGCAGGGGCAATGTAGGATAAGTTTCTGAAAAACATCGCGGGGTGGTGCACATTGTATGTTTGTGTAACATTACGTTCACTAGTAGGAGTGAGAAAAACATCACGGGGTGGTGTGAATCATAGGGTCTGAATTAGGATAGGCACTGAGTGGCAATGTAGGATGGAGAAAAGCACCACGGGTTGGTCAGCATGGGGAGGTCAGGAAACATGCAGTGGCAATGTAGGATAGGTTTCTGAAAAACATCGCGGGGTGGTGCGCATTGTATGGTTGTGTAACATTACATTCTCTAGTAGGAGTGAGAAAAACATCACTGGGTTGTGTGAATCATAGGGTCTGAATTAGGATAGGCAGTGAGTGGCAATGGAGGATGGAGAAAAGCACCACGGGGTGGTCAGCATGGGGAGGTCAGGAAACATGCAATGGCAATGTAGGATAGGTTTCTGAAAAACATCGCGGGGTGGCGCGCATTGTATGGGTGTGTAACATTACATTCACTAGTAGGAGTGAGAAAAACATCACGGGGTGCTGTGAATCATAGGGTCTGAATTAGGATAGGCAGTGAGTGGCAATGTAGGATGGAGAAGAGCACCACGGGGTGGTCAGCATGGGGAGTTCATTTAACGTGCAGTGGAATGAAGGATCGGTTTCTGAAAAGCGTCGGGGGTGGTGCGCATTCTATGGGTGTGTAACATTACATTCACTTGTAGGAGTGAGAAAAACATCACGGGGTGGTGTGAATCATGGTGTCTGAATTAGTATAGGCAGTGAGTGGCAATGTAGGATGGAGAAAAGCACCACGGGGTGGTCAGCATGGGGAGGTCAGAAAACATGCAGTGGCAATGTAGGATAAGTTTCTGAAAAACATCGCGGGCTGGTGCGCATTGTATGGATGTGTAACATTACATTCACTAGTAGGAGTGAGAAAAACATCACGGGGTGGTGTGAATCATACGGACTGAATTAGTTTAGGCAGTGAGTGGCAATGTAGGATTGAGGAAAGCACCACGGGGTGGTCAGCCTGGGGAGGTCAGGAAACATGCAGTGGGAATGTAGGATAGGTTTCTAAAAAACATCGCGGGGTGGTGCGCATTGTATGGGTGTGTAACATTACATTCACTAGTAGGAGTGAGAAAAACATCACGGCGTGGTGTGAATCATAGGGTCTGAATTAGGATAGGCAGTGAGTGGCAATGTAGGATAGAGAAAAGCACCACAGGTTCGTCAGCATCGGGAGGTCAGGAAACATGCAGTGGCAATGTAGGATAGGTTTCTGAAAAACATCGCGGGGTGGTGCGCATTGTATGGGTGTGTAACATTACATTCACTAGTAGGAGTGAGAAAAACATCACGGGGTGGTGTGAATCATGGTGTCTGAATTAGTATAGGCAGTGAGTAGCAATGTAGGATGGAGAAAAGCACCACGGGGTGGTCGGCATGGGGAGGTCAGAAAACTTGCAGGGGCAATGTAGGATAAGTTTCTGAAAAACATCGCGGGGTGGTGCACATTGTATGTTTGTGTAACATTACGTTCACTAGTAGGAGTGAGAAAAACATCACGGGGTGGTGTGAATCATAGGGTCTGAATTAGGATAGGCACTGAGTGGCAATGTAGGATGGAGAAAAGCACCACGTGGTGGTCAGCATGGGGAGGTCAGGAAACATGCAGTGGCAATGTAGGATAGGTTTCTGAAAAACATCGCGGGGTGGTGCGCATTGTATGGTTGTGTAACATTACATTCACTAGTAGGAGTGAGAAAAACATCACGGGGTGGTGTGAATCATAGGGTCTGAATTAGGATAGGCAGTGAGTGGCAATGTAGGATGGAGAAGAGCACCACGGGGTGGTCAGCATGGGGAGTTCATTAAACGTGCAGTGGAATGAAGGATCGGTTTCTGAAAAGCTTCCGGGGTGGTGCGCATTGTATGGGTGTGTAACATTATATTCACTTGTAGGAGTGAGAAAAACATCACGGGGTGGTGTGAATCATGGTGTCTGAATTAGTATAGGCAGTGAGTGGCAATGTAGGATGGAGAAAAGCACCACGGGGTGGTCAGCATGGGGAGGTCAGAAAACATGCAGTGGCAATGTAGGATAAGTTTCTGAAAAACATCGCGGGCTGGTGCGCATTGTATGGATGTGTAACATTACATTCACTAGTAGGAGTGAGAAAAACATCACGGGGTGGTGTGAATCATAGGGTCTGAATTAGTTTAGGCAGTGAGTGGCAATGTAGGATTGAGGAAAGCACCACGGGGTGGTCAGCCTGGGGAGGTCAGGAAACATGCAGTGGCAATGTAGGATAGGTTTCTAAAAAACATCGCGGGGTGGTGCGCATTGTATGGGTGTGTAACATTACATTCACTAGTAGGAGTGAGAAAAACATCACGGCGTGGTGTGAATCATAGGGTCTGAATTAGGATAGGCAGTGAGTGGCAATGTAGGATAGAGAAAAGCACCACAGGTTCGTCAGCATGGGGAGGTCAGGAAACATGCAGTGGCAATGTAGGATAGGTTTCTGAAAAACATTGCGGGGTGGTGCGCATTGTATGGGTGTGTAACATTACATTCACTAGTAGGAGTGAGAAAAACATCACGGGGTGGTGTGAATCATGGTGTCTGAATTAGTATAGGCAGTGAGTGGCAACGTAGGATGGAGAAAAGCACCACGGGGTGGTCGGCATGGGGAGGTCAGAAAACATGCAGGGGCAATGTAGGATAAGTTTCTGAAAAACATCGCGGGGTGGTGCACATTGTATGTTTGTGTAACATTACGTTCACTAGTAGGAGTGAGAAAAACATCACGGGGTGGTGTGAATCATAGGGTCTGAATTAGGATAGGCACTGAGTGGCAATGTAGGATGGAGAAAAGCACCACGGGTTGGTCAGCATGGGGAGGTCAGGAAACATGCAGTGGCAATGTAGGATAGGTTTCTGAAAAACATCGCGGGGTGGTGCGCATTCTATGGTTGTGTAACATTACATTCACTAGTAGGAGTGAGAAAAACATCACGGGGTGGTGTGAATCATAGGGTCTGAGTTAGGATAGGCAGTGAGTGGCAATGTAGGATGGAGAAAATCACCACGGTGTGGTCAGCATGGGGAGTTCATTAAACGTGCAGTGGAATGAAGGATCGGTTTCTGAAAAGCTTCGGGGTTGGTGCGCATTGTATGGGTGTGTAACATTACATGCACTTGTAGGAATGAGAAAAACATCACGGGGTGGTGTGAAGCATAGGGTCTGAATTAGGATAGGCAGTGAGTGGCAATGTAGGATAGAGAAAATCTCGATGGGGTGGTCAGCATGGGGAGGTCAGGAAACATGCAGTGGCAATGTAGGATAGGTTTCTGAAAAACATCACGGGGTGGTGCGCCTTGTATGGGTGTGTAAAATTACATTCACTAGTAGGAGTGAGAAAAACATCACGCGGTGGTGTGAATCATAGGTTCTGAAATAGGATAGGCCGTGATTGGCAATGTAGGATGGAGAAAAGCACCACGGGGTGGTCTGCATGGGGAGTACAGGAAACATGCAGAGGCAATGTAGGATAGGTTTCTGAAAAACATCGCGGGTTGGTGCGCATTGTATGTTTGTGTAACATTACATTCACTAGTAGGAGTGAGAAAAACATCACGGGGTGTTGTGAATCATAGGGTCTGAATTAAGATAGGCAGTGAGTGGCAATGTAGGATTGAGAAAAGCACCACGGGGTGGTCAGCATGGGGAGGCCAGGAAACGTGCAGTGGAATGAAGGATAGGTTTCTCAAAAGCATCGCGGAGTGGTGCGCATTGTATGGGTGTGTAACATTACATTCACTTGTAGGAGTGAGAAAAACATCACGGGGTGGTGTGAGTCATAGGGTCTGAATTAGGATAGGCAGTGAGTGGCAATGTAGGATAGAGAAAAGCACCACAGGTTTGTCAGCATGGGGAGGTCAGGAAACATGCAGTGGCAATGTAGGATAGGTTTCTGAAAAACATCGCGTGGTGGTGCGCATTGTATGTTTGTGTAACATTACTTTCACTAGTAGGAGTGAGAAAAACATCACGGTGTGGTGCGCATTGTATGGGTGTGTGTTACATTACATTCACTAGTTGGAGTGAGAAAAACATCACGGGGTGGTGTGAATCATAGGGTCTGAATTAGTATAGGCAGTGAGTGGCAATGTAGGATGGAGAAAAGCACCACAGAGTGGTCAGCATGGGGAGGTCAGAAAACATGCAGTGGCAATGTAGGATAGGTTTCTGAAAAACATCGCGTGGTGGTGCGCATTGTATGTTTGTGTAACATTACTTTCACTAGTAGGAGTGAGAAAAACATCACGGGGTGGTGTGAATCATGGTGTCTGAATTAGTATAGGCAGTGAGTGGCCATGTAGGATGGAGAAAAGCACCACCGGGTGGTCAGCATGGGGAGGTCAGAAAACATGCAGTGGCAATGTAAGATAAGTTTCTGAAAAACATCGCGTGGTGGTGCGCATTGTATGGGTGTGTAACATTACATTCACTAGTAGGAGTGAGAAAAACATCATGGTGTGGTGTTAATCATAGGGTCTGAATTAGGATAGGCAGTGAGTCGCAATGTAGGATTGAGTAAAGCACCACGGTGTGGTCAGCATGGGGAGGTCCGGAAACATGCAGTGGCAATGTAGGATAGGTTTCTGAAAAACATCGCGGGGTGGTGCGCATTGTATGGGTGTGTAACATTACATTCACTACTAGGAGTGAGAAAAACATCACGGGGTGGTGTGAATCATAGGGTCTGAATTAGCATAGGCACTGAGTGGCAATGTAGGATGGAGAAAAGCACCACGGGTTGGTCAGCATGTGGAGGTCAGGAAACATGCAGTGGCAATGTAGGATAGGTTTCTGAAAAACATCGCGGGGTGGTGCGCATTGTATGGGTGTGTAACATTACATTCACTAGTAGGAGTGAGAAAAACATCACGGGGTGGTGTGAATCATAGGGTCTGAATTAGGATAGGCAGTGAGTGGCAATGTAGGATGGAGAAAAGCACCACTGGGTGGTCAGCATGGGGAGGTCAGGAAACATGCAGTGGCAATGTAGGATAGGTTTCTGAAAAACATCGCGGGCTGGTGCGCATTGTATGGGTGTGTAACATTACATTCACTTGTAGCAGTGAGAAAAACATCACGGGGTGGTGTGAATCATAGGGTCTGAATTAGAATAAGAAGTGAGTGGCAATGTAGGATGGAGAAATGCACCACGGGGTGGTCAGCATGGGGAGATTAGGAAACGTGCAGTGGAATAAAGATGGGTTTCTGAAAAGCATCGCGGTGTGGTGCGCATTGTATGTGTGTGTAACATTACATTCACTAGTAGGAGTGAGAAAAACATCACGGGTCGTGTGAATCATAGGGTCTAAATTAGGATAGGCAGTGAGTGGCAATGTAAGATGGAGAAAAGCACCACGGGGTGGTCAGCATGGTTAGGTCAGGAAACATGCAGAGGCAATGTAGGATATGTTTCTGAAAAACATCGCGGGCTGGTGCGCATTGTATGGGTGTGTAACATTACATTCACTAGTAGGAGTGAGAAAAACATCACGGGGTGGTGCGAATCATAGGGTCTGAATTAGGATAGGCAGTGAGTGGCAATGTAGGATGGAGAAAAGCACCATTGGGTGGTCAGCATGGGGAGATTAGGAAACGTGCAGTGGAATGAAGGATAGGTTTCTGAAAAACATCGCGGGCTGGTGCGCATTGTTTGTTTGTATAACATTACATTCACTAGTACGAGTGAGAAAAACATCACGGGGTGGTGTGAATCATAGGGTCTGAAATAGGATAGGCACTGAGTGACAATGTAGGATGGAGAAAAGCACCACGGGGTGGTCAGCACGGGGAGGTCAGGAAACATGCAGTGGCAATGTAGGATAGGTTTCTGAAAAACATCGCGGGGTGGTGTGCATTGTATGGGTGTGTAACATTACATTCACTAGTAGGAGTGAGAAAAACATCACGGGGTGTTGTGAATCATAGGGTCTGAATTAGTGTAGGCAGTGAGTGGCAATGTAGGATTGAGCAAAGCACCACGGGGTGGTCAGCCTGGGGAGGTCAGGAAACACGCCGTGGCAATGTAGGATAGGTTTCTGAAAAACATCGCGGGGTGGTGCGCATTGTATGGCTGTGTAACATTACATTCACTACCAGGAGTGAGAAAAACATCTCGGGGTGGTGTGAATCATAGGGTCTGAATTAGGATAGGCAGTGAGTGGCAATGTAGGATGGAGAAAAGCACCACGGGGTGGTCAGCATGGGGAGGTAAGGAAACATGCAATGGCAATGTAGGATAGGTTTCTGAAAAACATCGCGGGGTGGCGCGCATTGTATGGGTGTGTAACATTACATTCACTAGTAGGAGTGAGAAAAACATCACCAGGTGGTGTGAATCATAGGGTCTGAATTAGGATAGGCAGTGAGTGTCAATGTAGGATGGAGAAAAGCACCACGGGGGGGTCAGCATGGGGAGTTCAGGAAACGTGCGGTGGAATGAAGGATCGGTTTCTGAAAAGCATCGGGGGTGGTGCGCATTGTATGGGTGTGTAACATTACATTCACTTGTAGGAGTGAGAAAAACCTCACGGGGTGGTGTGAATCATAGGGTCTGAATTAGGATAGGCAGTGAGTGGCAATGTAGGATGGAGAAAATCTCCACGGGGTGGTCAGCATGGGGAGGTCAGGAAACATGCAGTGGCAATGTAGGATAGGTTTCTGAAAAACATCGCGGGGTGGTGCGCATTGTATGGGTGTGTAAAATTACATTCACTAGTAGGAGTGAGAAAAACATCATGGTGTGGTGTTAATCATAGGGTCTGAATTAGGATAGACAGTGAGTCGCAATGTAGGATTGAGTAAACCACCACGGGGTGGTCAGCATGGGGAGGTCCGGAAACATGCAGTGGCAATGTAGGATAGGTTTCTGAAAAACATCGCGGGGTGGTGCGCATTGTATGGGTGTGTAACATTACATTCACTAGTAGGAGTGAGAAAAACATCACGGGGTGGTGTGAATCATAGGTTCTGATTTAGCATAGGCACTGAGTGGCAATGTAGGATGGAGAAAAGCACCACGGGTTGGTCAGCATGGGGAGGTCAGGAAACATGCAGTGGCAATGTAGGATAGGTTTCTGAAAAACATCGCGGGGTGGTGCGCATTGTATGGTTGTGTAACATTACATTCACTAGTAGGAGTGAGAAAAACATCACGGGGTGGTGTGAATCATAGGGTCTGAATTAGGATAGGCAGTGAGTGGCAATGTAGGATGGAGAAAAGCACCACTGGGTGGTCAGCATGGGGAGGTCAGGATACATGCAGTGGCAATGTAGCATAGGTTTCTGAAAAACATCGCGGGCTGGTGCGCATTGTATGGGTGTGTAACATTACATTCACTTGTAGGAGTGAGAAAAACATCACGGGGTGGTGTGAATCATAGGGTCTGAATTAGGATAGGCAGTGAGTGGCAATGTAGGATGGAGAAATGCACCACGGGGTGGTCAGCATGTGGAGATTAGGAAACGTGCAGTGGAATGAATGATAGGTTTCTGGAAAACATCGCGAGGTGGTGCCCATTGTATGTTTGTGTAACATTACATTCACTAGTAGGAGTGAGAAAAACATCACGGGGTGGTGGGAATCATAGGGTCTAAATTAGGGTAGGCAGTGAGTGGCAATGTAGGATGGAGAAAAGCACCACGGGGTGGTCAGCATGGGGAGTTCAGGAAACTTGCAATGGAATGAAGGATCGGTTTGTGAAAAGCATCGCGGGTGGTGTGCATTGTATGGGTGTGTAACATTACATTCACTAGTAGGAGTGAGAAAAACATCACGGTGTGGTGTGAATCATAGGGTCTGAATTAGGATAGGCACTGAGTGGCAATGTAGGATGGAGAAAAGCACCACGGGGTGGTCAGCATGGGGAGATTAGGAAACGTGCAGTGGAATAAAGGATAGGTTTCTGAAAAGCATCGCGGGGTGGTGCGCATTGTATGTTTGTGTAACATTACATTCACTTGTAGGAGTGAGAAAAACATCACTGGGTTGTGTGAATCATAGGGTCTGAATTAGGATAGGCAGTGAGTGGCAATGTAGGATGGAGAAAATCACCACGGGGTGGTCAGCATGGGGAGGTCAGGAAACATGCAGTGGCAATGTAAGTTAAGTTTCTGAAAAACATCGCGGGGTGGTGCGCATTGTATGGGTGTGTAACATTACATTCACTAGTAGGAGTGAGAAAAACATCACGGGATGGTGTGAATCATAGGGTCTGAATTAGGATAGGCAGTGAGTGGCAATGTAGGATGGAGAAAAGCACCATGGGGTGGTCAGCATGGGGAGATTAGGAAACGTGCAGTGGAATGAAGGATAGGTTTCTGAAAAACATCGCGGGGTGGTGCGCATTGTATGGGTGTGTAACATTACATTCACTACTAGGAGTGAGAAAAACATCACGGGGTGGTGTGAATCATATGGTCTGAATTAGCATAGGCAGTGAGTGGCAATGTAGGATGGAGAAAAGCACCACGGGGTGGTCAGCATGGGGAGGTCAGGAAACATGCAATGGCAATGTAGGATAGGTTTCTGAAAAACATCGCGGGGTGGAGCGCATGGTATGGGTGTGTAACATTACATTCACTAGTAGGAGTGAGAAAAACATCACGGGGTGGTGTGAATCATAGGGGCTGAATTAGTATAGGCAGTGAGTGGCAATGTAGGATGGAGAAAAGCACCACGGGGTGGTCAGCATGGGGAGTTCAGGAAACGTGCGGTGGAATGAAGGATCGGATTCTGAAAAGCATCGGGGGTGGTGCGCATTGTATGGGTGTGTAACATTACATTCACTTGTAGGAGTGAGAAAAACATCACGGGGTGGTGTGAATCATAGGGTCTGAATTAGAATAGGCAGTGAGGGCAATGTAGGATGGAGAAAATCTCCACGGGGTGGTCAGCATGGGGAGGTCAGGAAACATGCAGTGGCAATGTAGGATAGGTTTCTGAAAAACATCGCGGGCTGGTGCGCATTGTATGGGTGTGTAACATTACATTCACTAGTAGGAGTGAGAAAAACATCACGGGGTGGTGTGAATCATAGGGTCTGAATTAGTGTAGGCAGTGAGTGGCAATGTAGGATTGAGGAAAGCACCACGGGGTGGTCAGCCTGGGGAGGTCAGGAAACATGCAGTGGCAATGTAGGATAGGTTTCTGAAAAACATCTCGGGGTGGTGCGCATTGTATGGGTGTGTAACATTACATTCACTAGTAGGAGTGAGAAAAACATCACGGGGTGGTGTGAATCATAGGGTCTGAATTTGGATAGGCACTGAGTGGCAATGTAGGATGGAGAAAAGCACCACGGGGTGGTCAGCATGGGGAGGTCAGGAAACATGCAGTGGCAATGTAGGATAGGTTTCTGAAAAACATCGCGGGGTGGCGCACATTGTATGGGTGTGTAACATTACATTCACTAGTAGGAGTGAGAAAAACATCACGGGGTGGTGTGAATCATAGGGTCTGAATTAGGATAGGCAGTGAGAGGCAATGTAGGATGGAGAAAAGCACCACGGGGTGTTCAGCATGGAGAGTTCATGAAACGTGCAGTGGAATGAAGGATCGGTTTCTGAAAAGCATCGGGGTGGTGCGCATTGTATGGGTGTGTAACATTACATTCACTTGTAGGAGTGAGAAAAACATCACGGGGTGGTGTGGATCATAGGGTCTGAATTAGGATAGGCAGTGAGTGGCAATGTAGGATGGAGAAAAGCACCACGGGGTGGTCAGCATGGGGAGGTCAGGAAACATGCAGTGGAATGAAGAATAGGTTTCTCAAAAGCATCGCTGAGTGGTGCGCATTGTATGGGTGTGTAACATTACATTCACTTGTAGGAGTGAGAAAAACATCACGGGGTGGTGTGAGTCATAGGGACTGAATTAGGATAGGCAGTGAGTGGCAATGTAGGATAGAGAAAAGCACCACAGGTTCGTCAGCATGGAATGGTCAGGAAACATGCAGTGGCAATATAGGATAGGTTTCTGAAAAACATCGCGGGGTGGTGCGCATTGTATGGGTGTGTAACATTACATTCACTAGTAGGAGTGAGAAAAACATCACGGGGTGGTGTGAATCATGGTGTCTGAATTAGTATAGGCAGTGAGTGGCAATGTAGGATGGAGAAAAGCACCATGGGGTGGTCAGCATGGGGAGGTCAGAAAACATGCAGTGCAATGCAGGATAAGTTTCTGAAAAACATCGCGGGGTGGTGCACATTGTATGTTTGTGTAACATTACATTCACTAGTAGGAGTGAGAAAAACACCACGGGTTGGTGTGAATCATAGGGTCTGAATTAGGATAGGCACTGAGTGGCAATGTAGGATGAAGAAAAGCACCACAGGTTCGTCAGCATGGGGAGGTCAGGAAACATTCAGTGGCAATGTAGGATAGGTTTCTGAAAAACATCGCGTGGTGGTGTGCATTGTATGGGTGTGTAACATTACTTTCACTAGTAGGAGTGAGAAAAACTTCACGGGGTGGTGTGAATCATGGTGTCTGAATTAGTATAGGCAGTGAGTGGCAATGTAGGATGGAGAAAAGCACCACGGGGTGGTCAACATGGGGAGGTCAGAAAACATGCAGTGGCAATGTAGGATAAGTTTCTGAAAAACATCGCGGGCTGGTGCGCATTGTATGGGTGTGTAACATTACATTCACTAGTAGGAGTGAGAAAAACATCACGGTGTGGTGTGAATCATAGGGTCTGAATTAGGATAGGCAGTGAGTCGCAATGTAGGATTGAGGAAAGCACCACGGGGTGGTCAGCATGGGGAGGTCAGGAAACATGCAGTGGCAATGTAGGATAGGTTTCTGAAAAACATCGCGGGGTGGTGCGCATTGTATGGGTGTGTAACATTACATTCACTGTTAGGAGTGAGAAAAACATCACGGGGTGGTGTGAATCGTAGGGTCTGAATCAGGAAAGGCAGTGAGTGGCAATGTAGGATGGAGAAATTCACCACGGGGTGGTCAGCATGGGGAGATTAGGAAACTTGCAGTGGAATGAAGGATCGGTTTCTGAAAAGCATCGGGGGTGGTGCGCATTGTATGGGTGTGTAACATTACATTCAGTTGTAGGAGTGAGAAAAACATCACGGGATGGTGTGAATCATAGGGTCTGAATTAGGATAGGCAGTGAGTGGCAATGTAGGATGGAAAAAATCTCCACGGGGTGGTCAGCATGGGGAGGTCAGGAAACATGCAGTGGCAATGTAGGATAGGTTTCTGAAAAACATCGCGGGCTGGTGCGCATTGTATGGGTGTGTAACATTACATTCACTAGTAGGAGTGAGAAAAACATCACGGGGTGGTGTGAATCATAGGGTCTGAATTAGGATAGGCAGTGAGTGGCAATGTAGGATGGAGAAAAGCACCACGGGGTTGTCAGCATGGGGAGATTAGGAAACGTGCAGTGGAATGAAGGATAGGTTTCTGAAAAGCATCGCGGTGTGGTGCGCATTGTATGGGTGTGTAACATTACATTCACTTGTAGGAGCGAGAATAACATCACTGGGTTGTGTGAATCATAGGGTCTGAATTAGGATAGGCAGTGAGTGGCAATGTAGGATGGAGAAAATCACCACGGGGTGGTCAGCATGGGGAGGTCAGGAAACATGCAGTGGCAATGTAAGTTAGGTTTCTGAAAAACATCGCGGGCTGGTGCGCATTGTATGGGTTTGTAACATTACATTCACTAGTAGGAGTGAGAAAAACATCACGGGTCGTGTGAATCATAGGGTCTGAATTAGGATAGGCAGTGAGTGGCAATGTAGGATGGAGAAAAGCACCACGGGGTGGTCAGCATGGGGAGGTCAGGAAACATGAAGTGGCAATGTAGGATAGGTTTCTGAAAAAAATCGCGGGCTGGTGCGCATTGTATGGGTCTGTAACATTACATTCACTACTAGGAGTGAGAAAAACATCACGGGGTGGTGTGAATCATAGGGTCTGAATTAGGATAGGCAGTGAGTGGCAATGTAGAATGGAGAAAAGCACCATGGGGTGGTCAGCATGGGGAGATTAGGAAACGTGCAGTGGAATGAAGGATAGGTTTCTGAAAAACATCACGGGTTGGTGCGCATTGTTTGTTTGTGTAACATTACGTTCACTAGTAGGAGTGAAAAAAACATCACGGGGTGGTGTGAATCATAGGGTCTGAAATAGAATAGGCACTGAGTGGCAATGTAGGACGGAGAAAAGGACCACGGGGTGGTCAGCACGGGGAGGTCAGGAAACATGCAGTGGCAATGTAGGATAGGTTTCTGAAAAACATCGCGGGGTGGTGTGCATTGTATGGGTGTGTAACATTACATTCACTAGTAGGAGTGAGAAAAACATCACGGGGTGGTGTGAATCATACGGTCTGAATTAGTGTAGGCAGTGAGTGGCAATGTAGGATTGAGGAAAGCACCACGGGGTGGTCAGCCTGGGGAGGTCAGGAAAAATGCAGTGGCAATGTAGGATAGGTTTCTGAAAAACATCGCGGGGTGGTGCGCATTGTATGGGTGTGTAAAATTACATTCACTAGTAGAAGTGAGAAAAACATCACGGGGTGGTGTGAATCATATGTTCTGAATTAGGATAGGCAGTGATTGGCAATGTAGGATGGAGAAAAGCACCACGGGGTGGTCTGCATGGGGAGGACAGGAAACATGCAGTGGCAATGTAGGATAGGTTTCTGAAAAACATCGCTTGTTGGTGCGCATTGTATGGGTGTGTAACATTACATTCACTAGTAGGAGTGAGAAAAACCTCACGGGGTGGTGTGAATCATAGGGTCTGAATTAACATAGGCACTGAGTGGCAATGTAGGATGGATAAAAGCACCACGGGTTGGTCAGCATGTTGAGGTCAGGAAACATGCAGTGGCAATGTAGGATAGGTTTCTGAAAAACATAGCGGGGTGGTGCGCATTGTATGGGTGTGTAACATTACATTCACTAGTAGGAGTGAGAAAAACATCACGGGGTGGTGTGAATCATAGGGTCTGAATTAGGATAGGCAGTGGGTGGAAATGTAGGATGGAGAAAAGCACCACGGGGTGGTCAGCATGGGGAGGTCAGGAAACATGCAGTGGCAATGTAGGATAGCTTTCTGAAAAACATCGCGGGCTGGTGCGCATTGTATGGGTGTGTAACATTAGATTCACTAGTAGGAGTGAGAAAAACATCACTGGGTGGTGTGAATCATAGGGTCTGAATTAGGATAGGCAGTGAGTGGCAATGTAGGATGGAGAAAATCACCACGGGGTGGTCAGCATGGGGAGGTCAGGAAACATGCAGTGGCAATGTAAGATAGGTTTCTGAAAAACATCGCGGGGTGGTGCTCATTGTATGGGTGTGTAACATTACATTCACTAGTAGGAGTGAGAAAAACATCACGGGGTCGTGTGAATCATAGGGTCTGAATTAGGATAGGCACTGAGTGGCAATGTAGGATGGAGAAAAGCACCACGGGGTGGTCAGCATGGGGAGATTAGGAAACGTGCAGTGGAATGAAGGATATGTTTCTGAAAAACATCGCGGGGTGGTGCGCATTGTATGTTTGTGTAACATTACATTCACTTGTAGGAGTGAGAAAAACATCACGGGGTGGTGTGAATCATAAGTTGTGAATTAGGATAGGCAGTGATTGGCAATGTAGGATGGAGAAAAGCACCACTTGGTGGTCTGCATGGGGAGGACAGGAAACATGCAGTGGCAATGTAGGTTAGGTTTCTGAAAAACATCGCGGGGTGGTGCGCATTGTATGGGTATGTAACATTACATTCACTAGTAGGAGTGAGAAAATCATCACGGGGTGTTGTGAATCATAGGGTCTGAATTAGGATAGGCAGTGAGTGGCAATGTAGGGTGGAGAAAAGCACCACGGGGTGGTCAGCATGCGGAGGTCAGGAAACGTGCAGTGGAATGAAGGATAGGTTTCTGAAAAACATCACGGGTTGGTGCGCATTGTTTGTTTGTGTAACATTACGTTCACTAGTAGGAGTGAGAAAAACATCACGGGGTGGTGTGAATCATAGGGTCTGAAATAGAATAGGCACTGAGTGGCAATGTAGGATGGAGAAAAGGACCACGGGGTGGTCAGCACGGGGAGGTCAGGAAACATGCAGTGGCAATGTAGGATAGGTTTCTGAAAAACATCGCGGGGTGGTGTGCATTGTATGGGTGTGTAACATTACATTCACTAGTAGGAGTGAGAAAAACATCACGGGGTGGTGTGAATCATAGGGTCTGAATTAGTGTAGGCAGTGAGTGGCAATGTAGGATTGAGGAAAGCACCACGGGGTGGTCAGCCTGGGGAGGTCAGGATAAATGCAGTGGCAATGTAGGATAGGTTTCTGAAAAACATCGCGGGGTGGTGCGCATTGTATGGGTGTGTAAAATTACATTCACTAGTAGAAGTGAGAAAAACATCACGGGGTGGTGTGAATCATATGTTCTGAATTAGGATAGGCAGTGATTGGCAATGTAGGATGGAGAAAAGCACCACGGGGTGGTCTGCATGGGGAGGACAGGAAACATGCAGTGGCAATGTAGGATAGGTTTCTGAAAAACATCGCTTGTTGGTGCGCATTGTATGGGTGTGTAACATTACATTCACTAGTAGGAGTGAGAAAAACCTCACGGGGTGGTGTGAATCATAGGGTCTGAATTAGCATAGGCACTGAGTGGCAATGTAGGATGGATAAAAGCACCACGGGTTGGTCAGCATGTTGAGGTCAGGAAACATGCAGTGGCAATGTAGGATAGGTTTCTGAAAAACATAGCGGGGTGGTGCGCATTGTATGGGTGTGTAACATTACATTCACTAGTAGGAGTGAGAAAAACATCACGGGGTGGTGTGAATCATAGGGTCTGAATTAGGATAGGCAGTGGGTGGAAATGTAGGATGGAGAAAAGCACCACGGGGTGGTCAGCATGGGGAGGTCAGGAAACATGCAGTGGCAATGTAGGATAGCTTTCTGAAAAACATCGCGGGCTGGTGCGCATTGTATGGGTGTGTAACATTAGATTCACTAGTAGGAGTGAGAAAAACATCACTGGGTGGTGTGAATCATAGGGTCTGAATTAGGATAGGCAGTGAGTGGCAATGTAGGATGGAGAAAATCACCACGGGGTGGTCAGCATGGGGAGGTCAGGAAACATGCAGTGGCAATGTAAGATAGGTTTCTGAAAAACATCGCGGGGTGGTGCTCATTGTATGGGTGTGTAACATTACATTCACTAGTAGGAGTGAGAAAAACATCACGGGGTCGTGTGAATCATAGGGTCTGAATTAGGATAGGCACTGAGTGGCAATGTAGGATGGAGAAAAGCACCACGGGGTGGTCAGCATGGGGAGATTAGGAAACGTGCAGTGGAATGAAGGATATGTTTCTGAAAAACATCGCGGGGTGGTGCGCATTGTATGTTTGTGTAACATTACATTCACTTGTAGGAGTGAGAAAAACATCACGGGGTGGTGTGAATCATAAGTTGTGAATTAGGATAGGCAGTGATTGGCAATGTAGGATGGAGAAAAGCACCACGGGGTGGTCTGCATGGGGAGGACAGGAAACATGCAGTGGCAATGTAGGTTAGGTTTCTGAAAAACATCGCGGGGTGGTGCGCATTGTATGGGTATGTAACATTACATTCACTAGTAGGAGTGAGAAAATCATCACGGGGTGTTGTGAATCATAGGGTCTGAATTAGGATAGGCAGTGAGTGGCAATGTAGGGTGGAGAAAAGCACCACGGGGTGGTCAGCATGCGGAGGTCAGGAAACGTGCAGTGGAATGAAGGATAGGTTTCTGAAAAACATCACGGGTTGGTGCGCATTGTTTGTTTGTGTAACATTACGTTCACTAGTAGGAGTGAGAAAAACATCACGGGGTGGTGTGAATCATAGGGTCTGAAATAGAATAGGCACTGAGTGGCAATGTAGGACGGAGAAAAGGACCACGGGGTGGTCAGCACGGGGAGGTCAGGAAACATGCAGTGGCAATGTAGGATAGGTTTCTGAAAAACATCGCGGGGTGGTGTGCATTGTATGGGTGTGTAACATTACATTCACTAGTAGGAGTGAGAAAAACATCACGGGGTGGTGTGAATCATAGGGTCTGAATTAGTGTAGGCAGTGAGTGGCAATGTAGGATTGAGGAAAGCACCACGGGGTGGTCAGCCTGGGGAGGTCAGGAAAAATGCAGTGGCAATGTAGGATAGGTTTCTGAAAAACATCGCGGGGTGGTGCGCATTGTATGGGTGTGTAAAATTACATTCACTAGTAGAAGTGAGAAAAACATCACGGGGTGGTGTGAATCATATGTTCTGAATTAGGATAGGCAGTGATTGGCAATGTAGGATGGAGAAAAGCACCACGGGGTGGTCTGCATGGGGAGGACAGGAAACATGCAGTGGCAATGTAGGATAGGTTTCTGAAAAACATCGCTTGTTGGTGCGCATTGTATGGGTGTGTAACATTACATTCACTAGTAGGAGTGAGAAAAACCTCACGGGGTGGTGTGAATCATAGGGTCTGAATTAGCATAGGCACTGAGTGGCAATGTAGGATGGATAAAAGCACCACGGGTTGGTCAGCATGTTGAGGTCAGGAAACATGCAGTGGCAATGTAGGATAGGTTTCTGAAAAACATAGCGGGGTGGTGCGCATTGTATGGGTGTGTAACATTACATTCACTAGTAGGAGTGAGAAAAACATCACGGGGTGGTGTGAATCATAGGGTCTGAATTAGGATAGGCAGTGGGTGGAAATGTAGGATGGAGAAAAGCACCACGGGGTGGTCAGCATGGGGAGGTCAGGAAACATGCAGTGGCAATGTAGGATAGCTTTCTGAAAAACATCGCGGGCTGGTGCGCATTGTATGGGTGTGTAACATTAGATTCACTAGTAGGAGTGAGAAAAACATCACTGGGTGGTGTGAATCATAGGGTCTGAATTAGGATAGGCAGTGAGTGGCAATGTAGGATGGAGAAAATCACCACGGGGTGGTCAGCATGGGGAGGTCAGGAAACATGCAGTGGCAATGTAAGATAGGTTTCTGAAAAACATCGCGGGGTGGTGCTCATTGTATGGGTGTGTAACATTACATTCACTAGTAGGAGTGAGAAAAACATCACGGGGTCGTGTGAATCATAGGGTCTGAATTAGGATAGGCACTGAGTGGCAATGTAGGATGGAGAAAAGCACCACGGGGTGGTCAGCATGGGGAGATTAGGAAACGTGCAGTGGAATGAAGGATATGTTTCTGAAAAACATCGCGGGGTGGTGCGCATTGTATGTTTGTGTAACATTACATTCACTTGTAGGAGTGAGAAAAACATCACGGGGTGGTGTGAATCATAAGTTGTGAATTAGGATAGGCAGTGATTGGCAATGTAGGATGGAGAAAAGCACCACGGGGTGGTCTGCATGGGGAGGACAGGAAACATGCAGTGGCAATGTAGGTTAGGTTTCTGAAAAACATCGCGGGGTGGTGCGCATTGTATGGGTATGTAACATTACATTCACTAGTAGGAGTGAGAAAATCATCACGGGGTGTTGTGAATCATAGGGTCTGAATTAGGATAGGCAGTGAGTGGCAATGTAGGGTGGAGAAAAGCACCACGGGGTGGTCAGCATGCGGAGGTCAGGAAACGTGCAGTGGAATGAAGAATAGGTTTCTCAAAAGCATCGCTGAGTGGTGTGCATTGTGTTGGTGTGTAACATTACATTCACTTGTAGGAGTGAGAAAAACATCACGGGGTGGTGTGAGTCATAGGGTCTGAATTAGGATAGGCAGTGAGTGGCAATGTAGGATAGAGAAAAGCACCACAGGTTCGTCAGCATGGGATGGTCAGGAAACATGCAGTGGCAATATAGGATAGGCTTCTGAAAAACATCGCGGGGTGCTGGCATTGTATGGTTGTGTAACATTGCATTCACTAGTAGGAGTGAGAAAAACATCACGGGGTGGTCTGAATCATGGTGTCTGAATTAGTATAGGCAGTGAGTGGCAATGTAGGATGGAGAAAAGCACCATGGGGTGGTCAGCATGGGGAGGTCAGAAAACATGCAGTGGCAATGTAGGATAAGTTTCTGAAAAACATCGCGGGGTGGTGCACATTGTATGTTTGTGTAATATTACATTCACTAGTAGGAGTGAGAAAAACATCACGGGGTGGTGTGAATCATACGGTCTGAATTAGGATAGGCACTGAGTGGCAATGTAGGATGAAGGAAAGCACCACAGGTTCGTCAGCATGTGGAGGTCAGGAAACATTCAGTGGCAATGTAGGATAGGTTTCTGAAAAACATCGCGTGGTGGTGCGCATTATATGGTTGTGTAACATTACTTTCACTAGTAGGAGTGAGAAAAACATCACGGGGTGGTGTGAATCATGGTGTCTGAATTAGTATAGGCAGTGAGTGGCAATGTAGGATGGAGAAAAGCACCACGGGGTGGTCAGCATGGGGAGGTCAGAAAACATGCAGTGGCAATGTAGGATAAGTTTCTGAAAAACATCGCGGGCTGGTGCGCATTGTATGAGTGTGTAACATTACATTCACTAGTAGGAGTGAGAAAAACATCACGGTGTGGTGTTAATCATAGGATCTGAATTAGGATAGGCAGTGAGTCGCAATGTAGGATTGAGGAAAGCACCACGGGGTGGTCAGCGTGGGGAGGTCAGGAAACATGCAGTGGCAATGTAGGATAGGTTTCTGAAAAACATCGCGGGGTGGTGCGCATTGTATGGGTGTGTAACATTACATTCACTGTTAGGAGTGAGAAAAACATTACGGGGTGGTGTGAATCATAGGGTCTGAATTAGTATAGGCAGTGAGTGGCAAGGTAGGATGGAGAAAAACACCACGGGGTGGTCAGCATGGGGAGGTCAGGAAACATGCAGTGGCAATGTAGGATAGGTTTCTGAAAAACATCGCATGCTGGTGCGCATTGTATGGGTGTGTAACATTACATTCACTAGTAGGAGTGAGAAAAACATCACGGGGTGTTGTGAATCATATGGTCTGAATTAGGATAGGCAGTGAGTGGCAATGTAGGATGGAGAAAAGCACCACGGGGTGGTCAGCATGGGGAGATTAGGAAACGTGCAGTGGAATGAAGGATAGGTTTCTGAAAAACATCGCGGGGTGGTGCGCATTGTATGGGTGTGTAACATTACATTCACTTGTAGGAGTGAGAAAAACATCACGGGGTGGTGTGAAGCATAGGGTCTGAATTAGGATAGGCAGTGAGTGGAAATGTACGATGGAGAAAATCTCCACGGGGTGGTCAGCATGGGGAGGTCAGGAAACATGCAGTGGCAATGTAGGATAGGTTTCTGAAAAACATCGCGGGGTGGTGCGCATTGTATGTTTGTGTAACATTACATTCACTAGTAGGACTAAGAAAAACATCACGGGGTGTTGTGAATCATAGGGTCTGAATTAGTATAGGCAGTGAGTGGCAATGAAGGATGGAGAAAAGCACCACGGGGTGGTCAGCATGGGAGGTCAGGAAATGTGCAGTGGAATGAAGGATAGGTTTCTCAAAAGCATCGCGGAGTGGTGCGCATTGTATGGGTGTGTAACATTACATTCACTTGTAGGAGTGAGAAAAACATCACGGGGTGGTGTGAGTCATAGGGTCTGAATTAGGATAGGCAGTGAGTGGAAATGTAGGATAGAGAAAAGCACCACAGGTTCGTCAGCATGGGGAGGTCAGGAAACATGCAGTGGCAATGTAGGATAGGTTTCTGAAAAACATCGCGTGGTGGTGCGCATTGTATGGGTGTGTAACATTACTTTCACTAGTAGGAGTGAGAAAAACATCACGGGGTGGTGTGAATCATGGTGTCTGAATTAGTATAGGCAGTGAGTTGCAATGCAGGATGGAGAAAAGCACCACGGGGTGGTCAGCATGGGGAGGTCAGAAAACATGCAGTGGCCATGTAGGATAACTTTCTGAAAAACATCGCGGGCTGGTGCGCATTGTATGGGTGTGTAACATTACATTCACTAGTAGGAGTGAGAAAAACATCACGTTGTGGTGTTAATCATAGGGTCTGAATTAGGATAGGCAGTGAGTCGCAATGTAGGATTGAGGAAAGCACCACGGGGTGGTCAGAATGGGGAGGTCAGGAAAAATGCAGTGGCAATATAGGATAGGTTTCTGAAAAACATCGCGGGGTGGTGCGCATTGTATGGGTGTGTAACATTACATTCACTAGTAGGAGTGAGAAAAACATCACGGGGTGGTGTGAATCATAGGGTCTGAATTAGCATAGGCACTGAGTGGCAATGTAGGATGGAGAAAAGCACCACGGTTTGGTCAGCATGGGGAGGTCAGGAAACATGCAGTGGCAATGTAGGATAGGTTTCTGAAAAACATCACCTGGTGGTGCGCATTGTATGGGTGTGTAACATTACATTCACTAGTAGGAGTGAGAAAAACATCACGGGGTGGTGTGAATCATAGGGTCTGAATTAGGATAGGCAGTGAGTGGCAATGTAGGATGGAGAAAAGCACCACTGGGTGGTCAGCATGGGGAGGTCAGGAAACATGCAGTGGCAATGTAAGATAGGTTTCTGAAAAACATCGCGGGCTGGTGCGCATTGTATGTGTGTGTAACATTACATTCACTTGTAGGAGTGAGAAAAACATCACGGGGTGGTGTGAATCATAGGGTCTGAATCAGGATAGGCCGTGAGTGGCAATATAGGACGGAGAAATGCACCACGGGGTGGTCAGCATGGGGAGATTAGGAAACGTGCAGTGGAATGAAGGATAGGTTTCTGAAAAGCATCGGGGGTGGTACGCATTGTATGGGTGTGTAACATTACATTCAGTTATAGGAGTTAGAAAAACATCACGGGATGGTGTGAATCATAGGGTCTGAATTAGGATAGGCAGTGAGTGGCAATGTAGGATGGAGAAAAGCACCACGGGGTGGTCAGCATGGGGAGATTAGGAAACGTGCAGTGGAATGAAGGATAGGTTTCTGAAAAGCATCGCGGGGTGGTGCGCATTGTATGGGTGTGTAACATTACATTCACTTGTAGGAGCGAGAAAAATATCACTGGGTTGTGTGAATCATAGGGTCTGAATTAGGATAGGCAGTGAGTGGCAATGTAGGATGGAGAAAATCACCACGGGGTGGTCAGCATGGGGAGGTCAGGAAACATGCAGTGGCAATGTAAGTTAGGTTTCTGAAAAACATCGCGGGGTGGTGCGCATTGTATGGGTGTGTAACATTACATTCACTAGTAGGAGTGAGAAAAACATCACGGGGTCGTGTGAATCATAGGGTCTGAATTAGGATAGGCACTGAGTGGCAATGTAGGATGGAGAAAAGCACCACGGGTTGGTCAGCATGGGGAGGTCAGGAAACATGCAGTGGCAATGTAGGATAGGTTTCTGAAAAACATCGCGGGGTGGTGCGCATTGTATGGTTGTGTAACATTACATTCACTAGTAGGAGTGAGAAAAACATCACGGGGTGGTGTGAATCATAGGGTCTGAATTAGGATAGGCAGTTAGTGGCAATGTAGGATGGAGAAGAGCACCACGGGGTGGTCAGCATGGGGAGTTCATTAAACGTGCAGTGGAATGAAGGATCGGTTTCTGAAAAGCTTCGGGGGTGGTGCGCATTGTATGGGTGTGTAACATTACATTCACTTGTAGGAGTGAGAAAAACATCACGGGGTGGTGTGAATCATGGTGTCTGAATTAGTATAGGCAGTGAGTGGCAATGTAGGATGGAGAAAAGCACCACGGGGTGGTCAGCATGGGGAGGTCAGAAAACATGCAGTGGCAATGTAGGATAAGTTTCTGAAAAGCATCGCGGTGTGGTGCGCATTGTATGGATGTGTAACATTACATTCACTAGTAGGAGTGAGAAAAACATCACGGGGTGGTGTGAATCATAGGGTCTGAATTAGTTTAGGCAGTGAGTGGCAATGTAGGATTGAGGAAAGCACCACGGGGTGGTCAGCCTGGGGAGGTCAGGAAACATGCAGTGGCAATGTAGGATAGGTTTCTAAAAAACATCGCGGGGTTGTGCGCATTGTATGGGTGTGTAACATTACATTCACTAGTAGGAGTGAGAAAAACATCACGGCGTGGTGTGAATCATAGGGTCTGAATTAGGATAGGCAGTGAGTGGCAATGTAGGATAGAGAAAAGCACCACAGGTTCGTCAGCATGGGGAGGTCAGGAAACATGCAGTGGCAATGTAGGATAGGTTTCTGAAAAACATCGCGGGGTGGTGCGCATTGTATGGGTGTGTAACATTACATTCACTAGTAGGAGTGAGAAAAACATCACGGGGTGGTGTGAATCATGGTGTCTGAATTAGTATAGGCATTGAGTGGCAACGTAGGATGGAGAAAAGCACCACGGGGTGGTCGGCATGGGGAGGTCAGAAAACATGCAGGGGCAATGTAGGATAAGTTTCTGAAAAACATCGCGGGGTGGTGCACATTGTATGTTTGTGTAACATTACGTTCACTAGTAGGAGTGAGAAAAACATCACGGGGTGGTGTGAATCATAGGGTCTGAATTAGGATAGGCACTGAGTGGCAATGTAGGATGGAGAAAAGCACCACGGGTTGGTCAGCATGGGGAGGTCAGGAAACATGCAGTGGCAATGTAGGATAGGTTTCTGAAAAACATCGCGGGGTGGTGCGCATTCTATGGTTGTGTAACATTACATTCACTAGTAGGAGTGAGAAAAACATCACGGGGTGGTGTGAATCATAGGGTCTGAATTAGGATAGGCAGTGAGTGGCAATGTAGGATGGAGAAAATCACCACGGTGTGGTCAGCATGGGGAGTTCATTAAACGTGCAGTGGAATGAAGGATCGGTTTCTGAAAAGTTTCGGGGTTGGTGCGCATTGTATGGGTGTGTAACATTACATGCACTTGTAGGAATGAGAAAAACATCACGGGGTGGTGTGAAGCATAGGGTCTGAATTAGGATAGGCAGTGAGTGGCAATGTAGGATGGAGAAAATCTCGATGGGGTGGTCAGCATGGGGAGGTCAGGAAACATGCAGTGGCAATGTAGGATAGGTTTCTGAAAAACATCACGGGTTGGTGCGCCTTGTATGGGTGTGTAAAATTACATTCACTAGTAGGAGTGAGAAAAACATCACGGGGTGGTGTGAATCATAGGTTCTGAATTAGGATAGGCCGTGATTGGCAATGTAGGATGGAGAAAAGCACCACGGGGTGGTCTGCATGGGGAGTACAGGAAACATGCAGTGGCAATGTAGGATAGGTTTCTGAAAAACATCGCGGGTTGGTGCGCATTGTATGTTTGTGTAACATTACATTCACTAGTAGGAGTGAGAAAAACATCACGGGGTGTTGTGAATCATAGGGTCTGAATTAGGATAGGCAGTGAGTGGCAATGTAGGATTGAGAAAAGCACCACGGGGTGGTCAGCATGGGGAGGCCAGGAAACGTGCAGTGGAATGAAGGATAGGTTTCTCAAAAGCATCGCGGAGTGGTGCGCATTGTATGGGTGTGTAACATTACATTCACTTGTAGGAGTGAGAAAAACATCACGGGGTGGTGTGAGTCATAGGGTCTGAATTAGGATAGGCAGTGAGTGGCAATGTAGGATAGAGAAAAGCACCACAGGTTTGTCAGCATGGGGAGGTCAGGAAACATGCAGTGGCAATGTAGGATAGGTTTCTGAAAAACATCGCGTGGTGGTGCGCATTGTATGTTTGTGTAACATTACTTTCACTAGTAGGAGTGAGAAAAACATCACGGGGTGGTGTGAATCATGGTGTCTGAATTAGTATAGGCAGTGAGTGGCCATGTAGGATGGAGAAAAGCACCACGGGGTGGTCAGCATGGGGAGGTCAGAAAACATGCAGTGGCAATGTAAGATAAGTTTCTGAAAAACATCGCGTGGTGGTGCGCATTGTATGGGTGTGTAACATTACATTCACTAGTAGGAGTGAGAAAAACATCATGGTGTGGTGTTAATCATAGGGTCTGAATTAGGATAGGCAGTGAGTCGCAATGTAGGATTGAGTAAAGCACCACGGGGTGGTCAGCATGGGGAGGTCCGGAAACATGCAGTGGCAATGTAGGATAGGTTTCTGAAAAACATCGCGGGGTGGTGCGCATTGTATGGGTGCGTAACATTACATTCACTACTAGGAGTGAGAAAAACATCACGGGGTGGTGTGAATCATAGGGTCTGAATTAGCATAGGCACTGAGTGGCAATGTAGGATGGAGAAAAGCACCACGGGTTGGTCAGCATGGGGAGGTCAGGAAACATGCAGTGGCAATGTAGGATAGGTTTCTGAAAAACATCGCGGGGTGGTGCGCATTGTATGGGTGTGTAACATTACATTCACTAGTAGGAGTGAGAAAAACATCACGGGGTGGTGTGAATCATAGGGTCTGAATTAGGATAGGCAGTGAGTGGCAATGTAGGATGGAGAAAAGCACCACTGGGTGGTCAGCATGGGGAGGTCAGGAAACATGCAGTGGCAATGTAGGATAGGTTTCTGAAAAACATCGCGGGCTGGTGCGCATTGTATGGGTGTGTAACATTACATTCACTTGTAGCAGTGAGAAAAACATCACGGGGTGGTGTGAATCATAGGGTCTGAATTAGAATAAGAAGTGAGTGGCAATGTAGGATGGAGAAATGCACCACGGGGTGGTCAGCATGGGGAGATTAGGAAACGTGCAGAGGAATGAAGGATAGGTTTCTGGAAAACATCGCGGGGTGGTGCGCATTGTATGTTTGTGTAACATTACATTCACTAGTAGGAGTGAGAAAAACATCACGGGGTGGTGTGAATCATAGGGTCTGAATTAGGGTAGGCAGTGAGTGGCAATGTAGGATGGAGAAAAGCACCACGGGGTGGTCAGCATGGGGAGTTCAGGAAACTTGCAATGGAATGAAGGATCGGTTTCTGAAAAGCATCGCGGGTGGTGCGCATTGTATGGGTGTGTAACATTACATTCACTTGTAGGAGTGAGAAAAACATCATGGGGTGGTGTGAATCATAGGGTCTGAATTAGGATAGGCAGTGAGTGGCAATGTAGGATGGAGAAAATCTCCACGGGGTGGTCAGCATGGGGAGGTCCGGAAACATGCAGTGGCAATGTAGGATAGGTTTCTGAAAAACATCGCGGGCTGATGCGCATTGTATGGGTGTGTAACATTACATTCACTAGTAGGAGTGAGAAAAACATCACGGGGTGGTGTAAATCATAGGGTCTGATTTAGGATAGGCAGTGAGTGGCAATGTAGGATGGAGAAAAGCACCACGGGGTGGTCAGCATGGGGAGATTAGGAAACGTGCAGTGGAATAAAGATGGGTTTCTGAAAAGCATCGCGGTGTGGTGCGCATTGTATGTGTGTGTAACATTACATTCACTAGTAGCAGTCAGAAAAACATCACGGGTCGTGTGAATCATAGGGTCTAAATTAGGATAGGCAGTGAGTGGCAATGTAAGATGGAGAAAAGCACCACGGGGTGGTCAGCATGGTTAGGTCAGGAAACATGCAGAGGCAATGTAGGATATGTTTCTGAAAAACATCGCGGGCTGGTGCGCATTGTATGGGTGTGTAACATTACATTCACTAGTAGGAGTGAGAAAAACATCACGGGGTGGTGCGAATCATAGGGTCTGAATTAGGATAGGCAGTGAGTGGCAATGTAGGATGGAGAAAAGCACCATTGGGTGGTCAGCATGGGGAGATTAGGAAACGTGCAGTGGAATGAAGGATAGGTTTCTGAAAAACATCGCGGGCTGGTGCGCATTGTTTGTTTGTATAACATTACATTCACTAGTACGAGTGAGAAAAACATCACGGGGTGGTGTGAATCATAGGGTCTGAAATAGGATAGGCACTGAGTGACAATGTAGGATGGAGAAAAGCACCACGGGGTGGTCAGCACGGGGAGGTCAGGAAACATGCAGTGGCAATGTAGGATAGGTTTCTGAAAAACATCGCGGGGTGGTGTGCATTGTATGGGTGTGTAACATTACATTCACTAGTAGGAGTGAGAAAAACATCACGGGGTGTTGTGAATCATAGGGTCTGAATTAGTGTAGGCAGTGAGTGGCAATGTAGGATTGAGGAAAGCACCACGGGGTGGTCAGCCTGGGGAGGTCAGGAAACACGCCGTGGCAATGTAGGATAGGTTTCTGAAAAACATCGCGGGGTGGTGCGCATTGTATGGCTGTGTAACATTACATTCACTACCAGGAGTGAGAAAAACATCTCGGGGTGGTGTGAATCATAGGGTCTGAATTAGGATAGGCAGTGAGTGGCAATGTAGGATGGAGAAAAGCACCACGGGGTGGTCAGCATGGGGAGGTAAGGAAACATGCAATGGCAATGTAGGATAGGTTTCTGAAAAACATCGCGGGGTGGCGCGCATTGTATGGGTGTGTAACATTACATTCACTAGTAGGAGTGAGAAAAACCTCACGGGGTGGTGTGAATCATAGGGTCTGAATTAGGATAGGCAGTGAGTGTCAATGTAGGATGGAGAAAAGCACCACGGGGTGGTCAGCATGGGGAGTTCAGGAAACATGCAGTGGCAATGTAGGATAGGTTTCTGAAAAGCATCGGGTGTGGTGCGCATTGTATGGGTGTGTAACATTACATTCACTTGTAGGAGTGAGAAAAACATCACGGGGTGGTGTGAATCATAGGGTCTGAATTAGGATAGGCAGTGAGGGCAATGTAGGATGGAGAAAATCTCCACGGGGTGGTCAGCATGGGGAGGTCAGGAAACATGCAGTGGCAATGTAGGATAGGTTTCTGAAAAACATCGCGGGCTGGTGCGCATTGTATGGGTGTGTAAAATTACATTCACTAGTAGAAGTGAGAAAAACATCACGGGGTGGTGTGAATCATAGGTTCTGAATTAGGATAGGCAGTGATTGGCAATGTAGGATGGAGAAAAGCACCACGGGGTGGTCTGCATGGGGAGGACAGGAAACATGCAGTGGCAATGTAGGATAGGTTTCTGAAAAACATCGCGGGCTGGTGCGCATTGTATGGGTGTGTAACATTACATTCACTAGTAGGAGTGAGAAAAACATCACGGGGTGGTGTGAATCATAGGGTCTGAATTAGTGTAGGCAGTGAGTGGCAATGTAGGATTGAGGAAAGCACCACGGGGTGGTCAGCCTGGGGAGGTCAGGAAACATGCAGTGGCAATGTAGGATAGGTTTCTGAAAAACATCTCGGGGTGGTGCGCATTGTATGGGTGTGTAACATTACATTCACTAGTAGGAGTGAGAAAAACATCACGGGGTGGTGTGAATCATAGGGTCTGAATTTGGATAGGCACTGAGTGGCAATGTAGGATGGAGAAAAGCACCACGGGGTGGTCAGCATGGAGAGTTCAGGAAACGTGCAGTGGAATGAAGGATCGGTTTCTGAAAAGCATCGGGGTGGTGCGCATTGTATGGGTGTGTAACATTACATTCACTTGTAGGATTGAGAAAAACATCACGGGGTGGTGTGAATCATAGGGTCTGAATTAGGATAGGCAGTGAGTGGCAATGTAGGATGGAGAAAAGCACCACGGGGTGGTCAGCATGGGGAGGTCAGGAAACGTGCAGTGGAATGAAGAATAGGTTTCTCAAAAGCATCGCTGAGTGGTGCGCATTGTATCGGTGTGTAACATTACATTCACTTGTAGGAGTGAGAAAAACATCACGGGGTGGTGTGAGTCATAGGCTCTGAATTAGGATAGGCAGTGAGTGGCAATGTAGGATAGAGAAAAGCACCACAGGTTCCTCAGCATGGAATGGTCAGGAAACATGCAGTGGCAATATAGGATAGGTTTCTGAAAAACATCGCGGGGTGGTGCGCATTGTATGGGTGTGTAACATTACATTCACTAGTAGGAGTGAGAAAAACATCACGGGGTGGTGTGAATCATGGTGTCTGAATTAGTATAGGCAGTGAGTGGCAATGTAGGATGGAGAAAAGCACCATGGGGTGGTCAGCATGGGGAGGTCAGAAAACATGCAGTGGCAATGCAGGATAAGTTTCTGAAAAACATCGCGGGGTGGTGCACATTGTATGTTTGTGTAACATTACATTCACTAGTAGGAGTGAGAAAAACACCACGGGTTGGTGTGAATCATAGGGTCTGAATTAGGATAGGCACTGAGTGGCAATGTAGGATGAAGAAAAGCACCACAGGTTCGTCAGCATGGGGAGGTCAGGAAACATTCAGTGGCAATGTAGGATAGGTTTCTGAAAAACATCGCGTGGTGGTGTGCATTGTATGGGTGTGTAACATTACTTTCACTAGTAGGAGTGAGAAAAACTTCACGGGGTGGTGTGAATCATGGTGTCTGAATTAGTATAGGCAGTGAGTGGCAATGTAGGATGGAGAAAAGCACCACGGGGTGGTCAACATGGGGAGGTCAGAAAACATGCAGTGGCAATTTAGGATAAGTTTCTGAAAAACATCGCGGGCTGGTGCGCATTGTATGGGTGTGTAACATTACATTCACTAGTAGGAGTGAGAAAAACATCACGGTGTGGTGTTAATCATAGGATCTGAATTAGGATAGGCAGTGAGTCGCAATGTAGGATTGAGGAAAGCACCACGGGGTGGTCAGCATGGGGAGGTCAGGAAACATGCAGTGGCAATGTAGGATAGGTTTCTGAAAAACATCGCGGGTTGGTGCGCATTGTATGGGTGTGTAACATTACATTCACTGTTAGGAGTGAGAAAAACATCACGGGGTGGTGTGAATCGTAGGGTCTGAATCAGGAAAGGCAGTGAGTGGCAATGTAGGATGGAGAAATTCACCACGGGTTGGTCAGCATGGGGAGATTAGGAAACTTGCAGTGGAATGAAGGATCGGTTTCTGAAAAGCATCGGGGGTGGTGCGCATTGTATGGGTGTGTAACATTACATTCAGTTGTAGGAGTGAGAAAAACATCACGGGATGGTGTGAATCATAGGGTCTGAATTAGGATAGGCAGTGAGTGGCAATGTAGGATGGAAAAAATCTCCACGGGGTGGTCAGCATGGGGAGGTCAGGAAACATGCAGTGGCAATGTAGGATAGGTTTCTGAAAAACATCGCGGGCTGGTGCGCATTGTGTGGGTGTGTAACATTACATTCACTAGTAGGAGTGAGAAAAACATCACGGGGTAGTGTGAATCATAGGGTCTGAATTAGGATAGGCAGTGAGTGGCAATGTAGGATGGAGAAAAGCACCACGGGGTTGTCAGCATGGGGAGATTAGGAAACGTGCAGTGGAATGAAGGATAGGTTTCTGAAAAGCATCGCGGTGTGGTGCGCATTGTATGGGTGTGTAACATTACATTCACTTGTAGGAGCGAGAATAACATCACTGGGTTGTGTGAATCATAGGGTCTGAATTAGGATAGGCAGTGAGTGGCAATGTAGGATGGAGAAAATCACCACGGGGTGGTCAGCATGGGGAGGTCAGGAAACATGGAGTGGCAATGTAAGTTAGGTTTCTGAAAAACATCGCGGGCTGGTGCGCATTGTATGGGTTTGTAACATTACATTCACTAGTAGGAGTGAGAAAAACATCACGGGTCGTGTGAATCATAGGGTCTGAATTAGGATAGGCAGTGAGTGGCAATGTAGGATGGAGAAAAGCACCACGGGGTGGTCAGCATGGGGAGGTCAGGAAACATGAAGTGGCAATGTAGGATAGGTTTCTGAAAAAAATCGCGGGCTGGTGCGCATTGTATGGGTCTGTAACATTACATTCACTACTAGGAGTGAGAAAAACATCACGGGGTGGTGTGAATCATAGGGTCTGAATTAGGATAGGCAGTGAGTGGCAATGTAGAATGGAGAAAAGCACCATGGGGTGGTCAGCATGGGGAGATTAGGAAACGTGCAGTGGAATGAAGGATAGGTTTCTGAAAAACATCACGGGTTGGTGCGCATTGTTTGTTTGTGTAACATTACGTTCACTAGTAGGAGTGAGAAAAACATCACGGGTGGTGTGAATCATAGGGTCTGAAATAGAATAGGCACTGAGTGGCAATGTAGGACGGAGAAAAGGACCACGGGGTGGTCAGCACGGGGAGGTCAGGAAACATGCAGTGGCAATGTAGGATAGGTTTCTGAAAAACATCGCGGGGTGGTGTGCATTGTATGGGTGTGTAACATTACATTCACTAGTAGGAGTGAGAAAAACATCACGGGGTGGTGTGAATCATAGGGTCTGAATTAGTGTAGGCAGTGAGTGGCAATGTAGGATTGAGGAAAGCACCACGGGGTGGTCAGCCTGGGGAGGTCAGGAAAAATGCAGTGGCAATGTAGGATAGGTTTCTGAAAAACATCGCGGGGTGGTGCTATTGTATGGGTGTGTAAAATTACATTCACTAGTAGAAGTGAGAAAAACATCACGGGGTGGTGTGAATCATATGTTCTGAATTAGGATAGGCAGTGATTGGCAATGTAGGATGGAGAAAAGCACCACGGGGTGGTCTGCATGGGGAGGACAGGAAACATGCAGTGGCAATGTAGGATAGGTTTCTGAAAAACATCGCTTGTTGGTGCGCATTGTATGGGTGTGTAACATTACATTCACTAGTAGGAGTGAGAAAAACCTCACGGGGTGGTGTGAATCATAGGGTCTGAATTAGCATAGGCACTGAGTGGCAATGTAGGATGGATAAAAGCACCATGGGTTGGTCAGCATGGGGAGGTCAGGAAACATGCAGTGGCAATGTAGGATAGGTTTCTGAAAAGCATCGCGGTGTGGTGCGTATTGTATGGGTGTGTAACATTACATTCACTTGTAGGAGCGAGAATAACATCACTGGGTTGTGTGAATCATAGGGTCTGAATTAGGATAGGCAGTGAGTGGCAATGTAGGATGGAGAAAATCACCACGGGGTGGTCAGCATGGGGAGGTCAGGAAACATGCAGTGGCAATGTAAGTTAGGTTTCTGAAAAACATCGCGGGCTGGTGCGCATTGTATGGGTTTGTAACATTACATTCACTAGTAGGAGTGAGAAAAACATCACGGGTCGTGTGAATCATAGGGTCTGAATTAGGATAGGCAGTGAGTGGCAATGTAGGATGGAGAAAAGCACCACGGGGTGGTCAGCATGGGGAGGTCAGGAAACATGAAGTGGCAATGTAGGATAGGTTTCTGAAAAAAATCGTGGGCTGGTGCGCATTGTATGGGTCTGTAACATTACATTCACTACTAGGAGTGAGAAAAACATCACGGGGTGGTGTGAATCATAGGGTCTGAATTAGGATAGGCAGTGAGTGGCAATGTAGAATGGAGAAAAGCACCATGGGGTGGTCAGCATGGGGAGATTAGGAAACGTGCAGTGGAATGAAGGATAGGTTTCTGAAAAACATCACGGGTTGGTGCGCATTGTTTGTTTGTGTAACATTACGTTCACTAGTAGGAGTGAGAAAAACATCACGGGGTGGTGTGAATCATAGTGTCTGAAATAGAATAGGCACTGAGTGGCAATGTAGGACGGAGAAAAGGACCACGGGGTGGTCAGCACGGGGAGGTCAGGAAACATGCAGTGGCAATGTAGGATAGGTTTCTGAAAAACATCGCGGGGTGGTGTGCATTGTATGGGTGTGTAACATTACGTTCACTAGTAGGAGTGAGAAAAACATCACGGGGTGGTGTGAGTCATAGGGTCTGAATTAGGATAGGCAGTGAGTGGCAATGTAGGATAGAGAAAAGCACCACAGGTTCGTCAGCATGGGATGGTCAGGAAACATGCAGTGGCAATATAGGATAGGCTTCTGAAAAACATCGCGGGGTGCTGCGCATTGTATGGGTGTGTAACATTGCATTCACTAGTAGGAGTGAGAAAAACATCACGGGGTGGTCTGAATCATGGTGTCTGAATTAGTATAGGCAGTGAGTGGCAATGTAGGATGGAGAAAAGCACCATGGGGTGGTCAGCATGGGGAGGTCAGAAAACATGCAGTGGCAATGTAGGATAAGTTTCTGAAAAACATCGCGGGGTGGTGCACATTGTATGTTTGTGTAACATTACATTCACTAGTAGGAGTGAGAAAAACATCACGGGGTGGTGTGAATCATACGGTCTGAATTAGGATAGGCACTGAGTGGCAATGTAGGATGAAGGAAAGCACCACAGGTTCGTCAGCATGTGGAGGTCAGGAAACATTCAGTGGCAATGTAGGATAGGTTTCTGAAAAACATCGCGTGGTGGTGCGCATTGTATGGGTGTGTAACATTACTTTCAGTAGTAGGAGTGAGAAAAACATCACGGGGTGGTGTGAATCATGGTGTCTGAATTAGTATAGGCAGTGAGTGGCAATGTAGGATGGAGAAAAGCACCACCGGGTGGTCAGCATAGGGAGGTCAGAAAACATGCAGTGGCAATGTAGGATAAGTTTCTGAAAAACATCACGGGCTGGTGCGCATTGTATGGGTGTGTAACATTACATTCACTAGTAGGAGTGAGAAAAACATCACGGTGTGGTGTTAATCATAGGATCTGAATTAGGATAGGCAGTGAGTCGCAATGTAGGATGGAGAAAAACACCACGGGGTGGTCAGCATGGGGAGGTCCGGAAACATGCAGTGGCAATGTAGGATAGGTTTCTGAAAAACATCGCATGCTGGTGCGCATTGTATGGGTGTGTAACATTACATTCACTAGTAGGAGTGAGAAAAACATCACGGGGTGTTGTGAATCATATGGTCTGAATTAGGATAGGCAGTGAGTGGCAATGTAGGATGGAGAAAAGCACCACGGGGTGGTCAGCATGGGGAGATTAGGA
Source organism: Cavia porcellus (assembly GCF_034190915.1). Lineage (NCBI taxonomy): Eukaryota > Metazoa > Chordata > Mammalia > Rodentia > Caviidae > Cavia > Cavia porcellus. Next base: position 11,677,434 of record NW_026947515.1, read on the forward strand.
AACGTGCAGTGGAATGAAGGATAGGTTTCTGAAAAACATCGCGGGGTGGTGCGCATTGTATGGGTGTGTAACATTACATTCACTTGTAGGAGTGAGAAAAACATCACGGGGTGGTGTGAAGCATAGGGTCTGAATTAGGATAGGCAGTGAGTGGCAATGTACGATGGAGAAAATCTCCACGGGGTGGTCAGCATGGGGAGGTCAGGAAACATGCAGTGGCAATGTAGGATAGGTTTCTGAAAAACATCGCGGGGTGGTGCGCATTGTATGTTTGTGTAACATTACATTCACTAGTAGGACTAAGAAAAACATCACGGGGTGTTGTGAATCATAGGGTCTGAATTAGTATAGGCAGTGAGTGGCAATGAAGGATGGAGAAAAGCACCACGGGGTGGTCAGCATGGGGAGGTCAGGAAACGTGCAGTGGAATGAAGGATAGGTTTCTCAAAAGCATCGCGGAGTGGTGCGCATTGTATGGGTGTGTAACATTACATTCACTTGTAGGAGTGAGAAAAACATCACGGGGTGGTGTGAGTCATAGGGTCTGAATTAGGATAGGCAGTGAGTGGAAATGTAGGATAGAGAAAAGCACCACAGGTTCGTCAGCATGGGGAGGTCAGGAAACATGCAGTGGCAATGTAGGATAGGTTTCTGAAAAACATCGCGTGGTGGTGCGCATTGTATGGGTGTGTAACATTACTTTCACTAGTAGGAGTGAGAAAAACATCACGGGGTGGTGTGAATCATGGTGTCTTAATTAGTATAGGCAGTGAGTTGCAATGCAGGATGGAGAAAAGCACCACGGGGTTGTCAGCATGGGGAGGTCAGAAAACATGCAGTGGCCATGTAGGATAACTTTCTGAAAAACATCGCGGGCTGGTGCGCATTGTATGGGTGTGTAACATTACATTCACTAGTAGGAGTGAGAAAAACATCACGTTGTGGTGTTAATCATAGGGTCTGAATTAGGATAGGCAGTGAGTCGCAATGTAGGATTGAGGAAAGCACCACGGGGTGGTCAGCATGGGGAGGTCAGGAAACATGCAGTGGCAATATAGGATAGGTTTCTGAAAAACATCGCGGGGTGGTGCGCATTGTATGGGTGTGTAACATTACATTCACTAGTAGGAGTGAGAAAAACATCACGGGGTGGTGTGAATCATAGGGTCTGAATTAGCATAGGCACTGAGTGGCAATGTAGGATGGAGAAAAGCACCACGGTTTGGTCAGCATGGGGAGGTCAGGAAACATGCAGTGGCAATGTAGGATAGGTTTCTGAAAAACATCGCGGGATGGTGCGCATTGTATGGGTGTGTAACATTACATTCACTAGTAGGAGTGAGAAAAACATCACGGGGTGGTGTGAATCATAGGGTCTGAATTAGGATAGGCAGTGAGTGGCAATGTAGGATGGAGAAAAGCACCACTGGGTGGTCAGCATGGGGAGGTCAGGAAACATGCAGTGGCAATGTAAGATAGGTTTCTAAAAAACATCGCGGGCTGGTGCGCATTGTATGGGTGTGTAACATTACATTCACTTGTAGGAGTGAGAAAAACATCACGGGGTGGTGTGAATCGTAGGGTCTGAATCAGGATAGGCAGTGAGTGGCAATGTAGGACGGAGAAATGCACCACGGGGTGGTCAGCATGGGGAGATTAGGAAACGTGCAGTGGAATGAAGGATAGGTTTCTGAAAAACATCGTGGGGTTGTGCGCATTGTATGTTTGTATAACATTACATTAACTAGTAGGAGTGAGAAAAACATCACGGGGTGGTGTGAATCATAGGGTCTGAAATAGGATAGGCAGTGAGTGGCAATGTAGGATGGAGAAAAGCACCACGGGGTGTTCAGCATGGGGAGTTCAGGAAACTTGCAGTGGAATGAAGGATCGGTTTCTGAAAAGCATCGGGGGTGGTGCGCATTGTATGGGTGTGTAACATTACATTCAGTTGTAGGAGTGAGAAAAACATCACGGGATGGTGTGAATCATAGGGTCTGAATTAGGATAGGCAGTGAGTGGCAATGTAGGATGGAAAAAATCTCCACGGGGTGGTCAGCATGGGGAGGTCAGGAAACATGCAGTGGCAATGTAGGATAGGTTTCTGAAAAACATCGCGGGCTGGTGCGCATTGTATGGGTGTGTACCATTACACTCACTAGTAGGAGTGAGAAAAGCATCACGGGGTGGTGTGATTCATAGGGTCTGAATTAGGATAGGCAGTGAGTGGCAATGTAGGATGGAGAAAAGCACCACGGGGTGGTCAGCATGGGGAGATTAGGAAACGTGCAGTGGAATGAAGGATAGGTTTCTGAAAAGCATCGCGGGGTGGTGCGCATTGTATGGGTGTGTAACATTACATTCACTTGTAGGAGCGAGAAAAATATCACTGGGTTGTGTGAATCATAGGGTCTGAATTAGGATAGGCAGTGAGTGGCAATGTAGGATGGAGAAAATCACCACGGGGTGGTCAGCATGGGGAGGTCAGGAAACATGCAGTGGCAATGTAAGTTAGGTTTCTGAAAAACATCGCGGGCTGGTGCGCATTGTATGGGTGTGTAACATTACAGTCACTAGTAGGAGTGAGAAAAACATCACGGGGTGGTGTGAATCATACGGTCTGAATTAGTATAGGCAGTGAGTGGCAATGTAGAATGGAGAAAAGCACCATGGGGTGGTCAGCATGGGGAGATTAGGAAACGTGCAGTGGAATGAAGGATAGGTTTCTGAAAAACATCACGGGTTGGTGCGCATTGTTTGTTTGTGTAACATTACGTTCACTAATAGGGGTGAGAAAACATCACGGGATGGTGTGAATCATAGGGTCTGAAATAGGATAGGCACTGAGTGGCAATGTAGGATGGAGAGAAGCACCACGGGGTGGTCAGCACGGGGAGGTCAGGAAACATGCAGTGGCAATGTAGGATAGGTTTCTGAAAAACATCGCGGGGTGGTGCGCATTGTATGGGTGTGTAAAATTACATTCACTAGTAGGAGTGAGAAAAACATCACGGGGTGGTGTGAATCATAAGTTCTGAATTAGGATAGGCAGTGATTGGCAATGTAGGATGGAGAAAAGCACCACGGGGTGGTCTGCATGGGGAGGACAGGAAACATGCAGTGGCAATGTAGGTTAGGTTTCTGAAAAACATCGCGGGTTCATGCGCATTGTATGGGTATGTAACATTACATTCACTATTAGGAGTGAGAAAATCATCACGGGGTGTTGTGAATCATAGGGTCTGAATTAGGATAGGCAGTGGGTGGCATTGTAGGATGGAGAAAACCACCACGGGTTGGTCAGCATGGGGAGGTCAGGAAACATGCAGTGGCAATGTAGGTTAGGTTTCTGAAAAACATCGCGGGTTCATGCGCATTGTATGGGTATGTAACATTACATTCACTATTAGGAGTGAGAAAATCATCACGTGGTGTTGTGAATCATAGGGTCTGAATTAGGATAGGCAGTGAGTGGCAATGTAGGATGGAGAAAAGCACCACGGGTTAGTCAGCATGGGGAGGTCAGGAAACATGCAGTGGCAATGTAGGATAGGTTTCTGAAAAACATCGCGGGGTGGTGCGCATTGTATGGGTGTGTAACATTACATTCACTAGTAGGAGTGAGAAAAACATCACGGGGTGGTGTGAATCATAAGGTCTGAATTGGGATAGGCAGTGAGTGGCAATGTAGGATGGAGAAAAGCACCACTGGGTGGTCAGCATGGGGAGGTCAGGAAACATGCAGTGGCAATGTAGGATAGGTTTCTGAAAAACATCGCGGGCTGGTGCGCATTGTATGGGTGTGTAACATTACATTCACTTGTAGGAGTGAGAAAAACATCACGGGGTGGTGTGAATCGTAGGGTCTGTATCAGGATAGGCAGTGAGTGGCAATGTAGGATGGAGAAATGCACCACGGGGTGGTCAGCATGGGGAGATTAGGAAACGTGCAGTGGAATGAAGGATAGGTTTCTGAAAAACATCGCGGGGTGGTGCGCATTGTTTGTTTGTGTAACATTACATTCACTAGTAGGAGTGAGAAAAACATCACGGGGTGGTGTGAATCATAGGGTCTGAAATAGGATAGGCAGTGAGTGGCAATGTAGCATGGAGAAAATCTCCACGGGGTGGTCAGCATGGGGAGGTCAGGAAACATGCAGTGGCAATGTAGGATAGGTTTCTGAAAAACATCGCGGGGTGGTGCGCATTGTATGGGTGTGTAACATTACATTCACTAGTAGGAGTGAGAAAAACATCACGGGGTGGTGTGAATCATAGGGTCTGAATTAGGATAGGCAGTGAGTGGCAATGTAGGATGGAGAAAAGCAGCACGGGGTGGTCAGCATGGGGAGATTAGGAAACGGGCAGTGGAATGAAGGATAGGTTTCTGAAAAGCATCGCGGGGTGGTGCGCATTGTATGGGTGTGTAACATTACATTCACTTGTAGGAGCGAGAAAAACATCACTGGGTTGTGTGAATCATAGGGTCTGAATTAGGATAGGCAGTGAGTGGCAATGTAGGATGGAGAAAATCACCACGGTGTGGTCAGCATGGGGAAGTCAGGAAACATGCAGTGGCAATGTAAGTTAGGTTTCTGAAAAACATCGCGGAGTGGTGCGCATTGTATGGGTGTGTAACATTACATTCACTAGTAGGAGTGAGAAAAACATCACGGGGTGGTGTGAATCATAGGGTCTGAATTAGGATAGGCAGTGAGTGGCAATGTAGGATGGAGAAAAGCACCACGGGGTGGTCAGCATGGGGAGATTAGGAAACGTGCAGTGGAATGAAGGATAGGTTTCTGAAAAGCATCGCGGGGTGGTGCGCATTGTATGGGTGTGTAACATTACATTCACTTGTAGGAGCGAGAAAAACATCACTGGGTTGTGTGAATCATAGGGTCTGAATTAGGATAGGCAGTGAGTGGCAATGTAGGATGGAGAAAATCACCACGGGGTGGTCAGCATGGGGAGGTCAGGAAACATGCAGTGGCAATGTAAGTTAGGTTTCTGAAAAACATCGCGGGGTGGTGCGCATTGTATGGGTGTGTAACATTACATTCACTATTAGGAGTGAGAAAAACATCACGGGGTCGTGTGAATCATAGGGTCTGAATTAGGATAGGCAGTGAGTGGCAATGTAGGATGGAGAAAAGCACCACGGGGTGGTCAGCATGGGGAGGTCAGGAAACATGCAGTGGCAATGTAGGATAGGTTTCTGAAAAAAATCGCGGGCTGGTGCGCTTTGTATGGGTGTGTAACATTACATTCACTAGTAGGAGTGAGAAAAACATCACGGGGTGGTGTGAATCATAGGGTCTGAATTAGGATAGGCAGTGAGTGGCAATGTAGAATGGAGAAAAGCACCATGGGGTGGTCAGCATGGGGAGATTAGGAAACGTGCAGTGGAATGAAGGATAGGTTTCTGAAAAACATCACGGGTTGGTGCGCATTGTTTGTTTGTGTAACATTACGTTCACTAGTAGGGGTGAGAAAAACATCACGGGGTGGTGTGAATCATAGGGTCTGAAATAGGATAGGCACTGAGTGGCAATGTAGGATGGAGAAAAGCACCACGGGGTGGTCAGCACGGGGAGGTCAGGAAACATGCAGTGGCAATGTAGGATAGGTTTCTGAAAAACATCGCGGGGTGGTGCGCATTGTATGGGTGTGTAAAATTACATTCACTAGTAGGAGTGAGAAAAACATCACGGGGTGGTGTGAATCATAAGTTCTGAATTAGGATAGGCAGTGATTGGCAATGTAGGATGGAGAAAAGCACCACAGGGTGGTCTGCATGGGGAGGACAGGAAACATGCAGTGGCAATGTAGGTTAGGTTTCTGAAAAACATCGCGGGTTCATGCGCATTGTATGGGTATGTAACATTACATTCACTATGAGGAGTGAGAAAATCATCACGGGGTGTTGTGAATCATAGGGTCTGAATTAGGATAGGCAGTGAGTGGCAATGTAGGATGGAGAAAAGCACCACGGGTTGGTCAGCATGGGGAGGTCAGGAAACATGCAGTGGCAATGTAGGATAGGTTTCTGAAAAACATCGCGGGGTGGTGCGCATTGTATGGGTGTGTAACATTACATTCACTAGTAGGAGTGAGAAAAACGTCACGAGGTGGTGTGAATCATAGGGTCTGAATTAGGACAGGCAGTGAGTGGCAATGTAGGATGGAGAAAAGCACCACTGGGTGGTCAGCATGGGGAGGTCAGGAAACATGCAGTGGCAATGTAGGATAGGTTTCTGAAAAACATCGCGGGCTGGTGCGCATTGTATGGGTGTGTAACATTACATTCACTTGTAGGAGTGAGAAAAGCATCACGGGGTGGTGTGAATCGTAGGGTCTGAATCAGGATAGGCAGTGAGTGGCAATGTAGGATGGAGAAATGCACCACGGGGTAGTCAGCATGGGGAGATTAGGAAACGTGCAGTGGAATGAAGGATAGGTTTCTGACAAACATCGCGGGGTGGTGCGCATTGTATGTTTGTGTAACATTACATTCACTAGTAGGAGTGAGAAAAACATCACGGGGTGGTGTGAATCATAGGGTCTGAAATAAGATAGGCAGTGAGTGGCAATGTTGGATGGAGAAAAGCACCACGGGGTGGTCAGCATGGGGAGTTCAGGAAACTTGCAGTGGAATGAAGGATCGGTTTCTGAAAAGCATCGGGGGTGGTGCGCATTGTATGGGTGTGTAACATTTCATTCACTTGTAGGAGTGAGAAAAACATCACGGGATGGTGTGAATCATAGGGTCTGAAATAGGATAGGCACTGAGTAGCAATGTAGGATGGAGAAAAGCACCACGGGGTGGTCAGCACGGGGAGGTCAGGAAACATGCAGTGGCAATGTAGCATAGGTTTCTGAAAAACATCGCGGGGTGTTGCGCATTGTATGGGTGTGTAAAATTACATTCACTAGTAGGAGTGAGAAAAACATCACGGGGTGGTGTGAATCATAAGTTCTGAATTAGGATAGGCAGTGATTGGCAATGTAGGATGGAGAAAAGCACCACGGGGTGGTCTGCATGGGGAGGACAGGAAACATGCAGTGGCAATGTAGGTTAGGTTTCTGAAAAACATCGCGGGTTCATGCGCATTGTATGGGTATGTAACATTACATTCACTATTAGGAGTGAGAAAATCATCACGGGGTGTTGTGAATCATAGGGTCTGAATTAGGATAGGCAGTGAGTGGCAATGTAGGATGGAGAAAATCACCACGGGTTGGTCAGCATGGGGAGGTCAGGAAACATGCAGTGGAAATGTAGGATAGGTTTCTGAAAAACATCGCGGGCTGGTGCGCATTGTATGGGTGTGTAACATTACATTCACTTGTAGGAGTGAGAAAAACATCACCGGGTGGTGTGAATCGTAGGGTCTGAATCAGGATAGGCAGTGAGTGGCAATGTAGGATGGAGAAACGCACCACGGGGTGGTCAGCATGGGGAGATTAGGAAACGTGCAGTGGAATGAAGGATAGGTTTCTGAAAAACATCGCGGGGTGGTGCGCATTGTATGTTTGTGTAACATTACATTCACTAGTAGAAGTGAGAAAAACATCACGGGGTGGTGTGAATCATAGGGTCTGAAATAGGATAGGCAGTGAGTGGCAATGTTGGATGGAGAAAAGCACCACGGGGTGGTCAGCATGGGGAGTTCAGGAAACTTGCAGTGGAATGAAGGATCGGTTTCTGAAAAGCATCGGGGGTGGTGCGCATTGTATAGGTGTGTAACATTACATTCACTAGTAGGAGTGAGAAAAACATCACTGGGTTGTGTGAATCATAGGGTCTGAATTAGGATAGGCAGTGAGTGGCAATGTTGGATGGAGAAAAGCACCACGGGGTGGTCAGCATGGGGAGTTCAGGAAACTTGCAGTGGAATGAAGGATCGGTTTCTGAAAAGCATCGGGGATGGTGCGCATTGTATGGGTGTGTAACATTTCATTCACTTGTAGGAGTGAGAAAAACATCACGGGGTGGTGTGAATCATAGGGTCTGATATAGGATAGGCACTGAGTGGCAATGTAGGATGGAGAAAAGCACCACGGGGTGGTCAGCACGGGGAGGTCAGGAAACATGCAGTGGCAATGTAGGATAGGTTTCTGAAAAACATCGCGGGGTGGTGTGCATTGTATGGGTGTGTAACATTACATTCACTAGTAGGAGTGAGAAAAACATCACGGGCTGGTGTGAATCATATGGTCTGAATTAGTGTAGGCAGTGAGTGGCAATGTAGGATTGAGGAAAGCACCACGGGGTGGTCAGCCTGGGGAGGTCAGGAAACATGCAGTGGCAATGTAGGATAGGTATCTGAAAAACATCGCGGGGTGGTGCGCATTGTATGGGTGTGTAAAATTACATTCACTAGTAGGAGTGAGAAAAACATCACGGGGTGGTGTGAATCATAAGTTCTGAATTAGGATAGGCAGTGATTGGCAATGTAGGATGGAGAAAAGCACCACGGGGTGGTCTGCATGGGGAGGACAGGAAACATGCAGTGGCAATGTATGTTAGGTTTCTGAAAAACATCGCGAGTTCATGCGCATTGTATGGGTATGTAACATTTCATTCACTATTAGGAGTGAGAAAATCATCACGGGGTGTTGTGAATCATAGGGTCTGAATTAGGATAGGCAGTGAGTGGCAATGTAGGATGGAGAAAAGCACCACGGGTTGGTCAGCATGGGGAGGTCAGGAAACATGCAGTGGCAATGTAGGTTATGTTTCTGAAAAACATCGCGGGTTCATGCGCATTGTATGGGTATGTAACATTACATTCACTATTAGGAGTGAGAAAATCATCACGGGGTGTTGTGAATCATAGGGTCTGAATTAGGATAGGCAGTGAGTGGCAATGTAGGATGGAGAAAAGCACCACGGGTTGGTCAGCATGGGGAGGTCAGGAAACATGCAGTGGCAATGTAGGATAGGTTTCTGAAAAACATCGCGGGGTGGTGCGCATTGTATGGGTGTGTAACATTACATTCACTAGTAGGAGTGAGAAAAACATCACGGGGTGGTGTGAATCATAAGGTCTGAATTAGGATAGGCAGTGAGTGGCAATGTAGGATGGAGAAAAGCACCACTGGGTGGTCAGCATGGGGAGGTCAGGAAACATGCAGTGGCAATGTAGGATAGGTTTCTGAAAAACATCGCGGGCTGGTGCGCATTGTATGGGTGTGTAACATTACATTCACTTGTAGGAGTGAGAAAAACATCACGGGGTGGTGTGAATCGTAGGGTCTGAATCAGGATAGGCAGTGAGTGGCAATGTAGGATGGAGAAATGCACCACGGGGTGGTCAGCATGGGGAGATTAGGAAACGTGCAGTGGAATGAAGGATAGGTTTCTGAAAAACATCGCGGGGTGGTGCGCATTGTTTGTTTGTGTAACATTACATTCACTAGTAGGAGTGAGAAAAACATCACGGGGTGGTGTGAATCATAGGGTCTGAAATAGGTTAGGCAGTGAGTGGCAATGTAGGATGGAGAAAAGCAACACGGGGTGGTCAGCATGGGGAGTTCAGGAAACTTGCAGTGGAATGAAGGATCGGTTTTTGAAAAGCATCGGGGGTGGTGCGCATTGTATGGGTGTGTAACATTACATTCAGTTGTAGGAGTGAGAAAAACATCACGGGATTGTGTGAATCATAGGGTCTGAATTAGGATAGGCAGTGAGTGGCAATGTAGGATGGAAAAAATCTCCACGGGGTGGTCAGCATGGGGAGGTCAGGAAACATGCAGTGGCAATGTAGGATAGGTTTCTGAAAAACATCGCGGCCTGGTGCGCATTGTATGGGTGTGTAACATTACATTCACTAGTAGGAGTGAGAAAAACATCACGGGCTGGTGTGAATCATAGGGTCTGAATTAGGATAGGCAGTGAGTGGCAATGTAGGATGGAGAAAAGCACCACGGGGTGGTCACCATGGGGAGATTAGGAAAAGTGCAGTGGAATGAAGGATAGGTTTCTGAAAAGCATCGCGGGGTGGTGCGCATTGTATGGGTGTGTAACATTACATTCACTAGTAGGAGTGAGAAAAACATCACGGGGTCGTGTGAATCATAGGGTCTGAATAAGGCTAGGCAGTGAGTGGCAATGTACGATAGAGAAAAGCACCACGGGGTGGTCAGCATGGGGAGGTCAGGAAACATGCAGTGGCAATGTAGGATAGGTTTCTGAAAAAAATCGCGGGCTGGTGCGCTTTGTATGGGTGTGTAACATTACATTCACTAGTAGGAGTGAGAAAAACATCACGGGGTGGTGTGAATCATAGGGTCTGAATTAGGATAGGCAGTGAGTGGCAATGTAGAATGGAGAAAAGCACCATGGGGTGGTCAGCATGGGGAGATTAGGAAACGTGCAGTGGAATGAAGGATAGGTTTCTGAAAAACATCACGGGTTGGTGCGCATTGTTTGTTTGTGTAACATTACGTTCACTAGTAGGGGTGAGAAAAACATCACGGGGTGGTGTGAATCATAGGGTCTGAAATAGGATAGGCACTGAGTGGCAATGTAGGATGGAGAAAAGCACCACGGGGTGGTCAGCACGGGGAGGTCAGGAAACATGCAGTGGCAATGTAGGATAAGTTTCTGAAAAACATCGCGTGCTGGTGCGCATTGTATGGGTGTGTAACATTACATTCGGTAGTAGGAGTGAGAAAAACATCACGGTGTGGTGTTGATCATAGGATGTGAATTAGAATAGGCAGTGAGTCGCAATATAGGATTGAGGAAAGCACCACGGGGTGGTCAGCATGGGGAGGTCAGGAAACATGCAGTGGCAATGTAGGATAGGTTTCTGAAAAACATCGAGTGGTGGTGCGCATTGTAAGGGTGTGTAACATTACATTCACTATTAGGAGTGATAAAAACATCAGGGGGTGGTGTGAATGATAGGGTCTGAATTAGGATAGGCAGTGAGTGGCAATGTAGGATGGAGAAAATCACCACGGGGTGGTCAGCATGGGGAGGTCAGGAAACATGCAGTGGCAATGTAAGTTAGGTTTCTGAATAACATCGCGGGCTGGTGCGCATTGTATGGGTGTGTAACATTACATTCACTTGTAGGAGTTAGAAAAACATCACGGGGTGGTGTGAAGCATAGGGTCTCAATTAGGATAGGCAGTGAGTGGCAATGTAGGATGGAGAAAATCTCCACGGGGTGGTCAGCATGGGGAGGTCAGGAAACATGCAGTGGCAATGTAGGATAGGTTTCTGAAAAACATCGCGGGGTGGTGCGCCTTGTATGGGTGTGTAAAATTACATTCACTTGTAGGAGTGAGAAAAACATCACGGGGTGTTGTGAGTCATAGGGTCTGAATTAGGATACGTAGTGAGTGGCAATGTAGGATAGAGAAAAGCACCACAGGTTTGTCAGCATGGGGAGGTCAGGAAACATGCAGTGGCAATGTAGGATAGGTTTCTGAAAAACATCGCGTGGTGGTGCGCATTGTATGGGTGTGTAACATTACTTTCACTAGTAGGAGTGAGAAAAACATCACGGGGTGGTGTGAATCATGGTGTCTGAATTAGTATAAGCAGTGAGTGGCAATATAGGATGGAGAAAAGCACCACGGGGTACTCAGCATGGGGAGGTCAGAAAACATGCAGTGGCAATGTAGGATAAGTTTCTGAAAAACATCGCGGGCTGGTGCGCATTGTATGGGTGTGTAACATTACATTCACTAGTAGGAGTGAGAAAAACATCACGGTGTGGTGTTAATCATAGGGTCTGAATTAGGATAGGCAGTGAGTCGCAATGTAGAATTGAGGAAAGCACCACGGGGTGGTCAGCATGGGGAGGTCAGGAAACATGCAGTGGCAATGTAGGATAGGTTTCTGAAAAACATCGCGGGGTGGTGCGCATTGTATGGGTGTGTAACATTACATTCACTAGTAGGAGTGAGAAAAACATCACGGGGTGGTGTGAATCATAGGGTCTGAATTAGCATAGGCACTGAGTGGCAATGTAGGATGGAGAAAAGCACCACGGGTTGGTTAGCATGGGGAGGTCAGGAAACATGCAGTGGCAATGTAGGATAGGTTTCTGAAAAACATCGCGGGGTGGTGCGCATTGTATGGGTGTGTAACATTACATTCACTAGTAGGAGTGAGAAAAACATCACGGGGTGGTGTGAATCATAGGGTCTGAATTAGGATAGGCAGTGAGTGGCAATGTAGGATGGAGAAAAGCACCACTGTGTGGTCAGCATGGGGAGGTCAGGAAACATGCAGTGGCAATGTAGGATAGGTTTCTGAAAAACATCGCGAGCTGGTGCGCATTGTATGGGTGTGTAACATTACATTCACTTGTAGGAGTGAGAAAAACATCACGGGGTGGTGTGAATCATAGGGTCTGAATTAGGATAGGCAGTGAGTGGCAATGTAGGATGGAGAAATGCACCACGGGGTGGTCAGCATGGGGAGATTAGGAAACGTGCAGTGGAATGAAGGATAGGTTTTTGAAAAACATCGCGGGGTGGTGCGCATTGTATGTCTGTGTAACATTACATTCACTAGTAGGAATGAGAAAAATATCACGGTGTGGTGTGAATCATAGGGTCTGAAATAGGATAGGCAGTGAGTGGCAATGTAGGATGGAGAAAAGCACCACGGGGTGGTCAGCATGGGGAGTTCAGGAAACTTGCAGTGGAATGAAGGATCGGTTTCTGAAAAGCATCGGGGGTGGTGAGCATTGTATGGGTGTGTAACATTACATTCACTTGTAGGAGTGAGAAAAACATCACGGGGTGGTGTGAATCATAGGGTCTGAATTAGGATAGGCAGTGAGTGGCAATGTAGGATGGAGAAAATCTCCACGGGGTGGTCAGCATGGGGAGGTCAGGAAACATGCAGTGGCAATGTAGGATAGGTTTCTGAAAAACATCGTGGGCTGGTGCGCATTGTATGGTTGTGTAACATTACATTCACTAGTAGGAGTGAGAAAAACATCACGGGGTGGTGTGAATCATAGGGTCTGAATTAGGATAGGCAGTGAGTGGCAATGTAGGATGGAGAAAAGCACCACGGGGTGGTCAGCATGGGGAGATTAGGAAACGTGCAGTGGAATGAAGGATAGGTTTCTGAAAAGCATCGCGGGGTGGTGCGCATTGTATGGGTGTGTAACATTACATTCACTTGTAGGAGTGAGAAAAACATCACTGGGTTGTGTGAATCATAGGGTCTGAATTAGGATAGGCAGTGAGTGTCAATGTAGGATGGAGAAAATCACGACGGGGTGGTCAGCATGGGGAGGACAGGAAACATGCAGTGGCAATGTAAGTTAGGTTTCGGAAAAACATCGCGTGGTGGTGCGCATTGTATGGGTGTATAACATTACATTCACTAGTAGCAGTGAGAAAAACATCACGGGGTGGTGTGAATCATAGGGTCTGAAATAGGATAGGCAGTGAGTGGCAATGTTGGATGGAGAAAAGCACCACGGGATGGTCAGCATGGGGAGTTCAGGAAACTTGCAGTGGAATGAAGGATCGGTTTCTGAAAAGCATCGGGGGTGGTGCGCATTGTATGGGTGTGTAAAATTACATTCACTAGTAGGAGTGAGAAAAACATCACGGGGTCGTGTGAATCATAGGGTCTGAATTAGGATAGGCAGTGAGTGGCAATGTAGGATGGAGAAAAGCACCACGGGGTGGTCAGCATGGGGATGTCAGGAAACATGCAGTGGCAATGTAGGATAGGATTCGGAAAAAAATCGCGGGCTGGTGCGCATTGTATGGGTGTGTAACATTACATTCACTAGTAGGAGTGAGAAAAACATCACGGGGTGGTGTGAATCATAGGGTCTGAATTAGGATAGGCAGTGAGTGGGAATGTAGAATGGAGAAAAGCACCATGGGGTGGTCAGCATGGGGAGATTAGGAAACGTGCAGTGGAATGAAGGATAGGTTTCTGAAAAACATCGCGGGTTGGTGCGCATTGTTTGTTTGTGTAACATTACATTCACTAGTAGGAGTGAGAAAAACATCACGGGGTGGTGTGAATCATAGGGTCTGAAATAGGATAGGCACTGAGTGGCAATGTGGGATGGAGAAAAGCACCACGGGGTCGTCAGCACGGGGAGGTCATGAAACATGCAGTGGCAATGTAGGATAGGTTTCTGAAAAACATCACGGGGTGGTGCGCATTGTATGGGTGTGTAACATTACATTCACTAGTAGGAGTGAGAAAAACATCACGGTGTGGTGTTAATCATAGGGTCTGAATTAGGATAGGCAGTGAGTCGCAATGTAGAATTGAGGAAAGCACCACGGGGTGGTCAGCATGGGAAGGTCAGGAAACATGCAGTGGCAATGTAGGATAGGTTTCTGAAAAACATCGCGGGGTGGTGCGCATTGTATGGGTGTGTAACATTACATTCACTAGTAGGAGTGAGAAAAACATCACGGGGTGGTGTGAATCATAGGGTCTGAATTAGGATAGGCAGTGAGTCGCAATGTAGAATTGAGGAAAGCACCACGGGGTGGTCAGCATGGGAAGGTCAGGAAACATGCAGTGGCAATGTAGGATAGGTTTCTGAAAAACATCGCGGGGTGGTGCGCATTGTATGGGTGTGTAACATTACATTCACTAGTAGGAGTGAGAAAAACATCACGGGGTGGTGTGAATCATAGGGTCTGAATTAGCATAGGCACTGAGTGGCAATGTAGGATGGAGAAAAGCACCACGGGTTGGTTAGCATGGGGAGGTCAGGAAACATGCAGTGGCAATGTAGGATAGGTTTCTGAAAAACATCGCGGGGTGGTGCGCATTGTATGGGTGTGTAACATTACATTCACTAGTAGGAGTGAGAAAAACATCACGGGGTGGTGTGAATCATAGGGTCTGAATTAGGATAGGCAGTGAGTGGCAATGTAGGATGGAGAAAAGCACCACTGTGTGGTCAGCATGGGGAGGTCAGGAAACATGCAGTGGCAATGTAGGATACGTTTCTGAAAAACATCGCGAGCTGGTGCGCATTGTATGGGTGTGTAACATTACATTCACTTGTAGGAGTGAGAAAAACATCACGGGGTGGTGTGAATCATAGGGTCTGAATTAGGATAGGCAGTGAGTGGCAATGTAGGATGGAGAAATGCACCACGGGGTGGTCAGCATGGGGAGATTAGGAAACGTGCAGTGGAATGAAGGATAGGTTTTTGAAAAACATCGCGGGGTGGTGCGCATTGTATGTCTGTGTAACATTACATTCACTAGTAGGAATGAGAAAAACATCACGGTGTGGTGTGAATCATAGGGTCTGAAATAGGATAGGCAGTGAGTGGCAATGTAGGATGGAGAAAAGCACCACGGGGTGGTCAGCATGGGGAGTTCAGGAAACTTGCAGTGGAATGAAGGATCGGTTTCTGAAAAGCATCGGGGGTGGTGAGCATTGTATGGGTGTGTAACATTACATTCACTTGTAGGAGTGAGAAAAACATCACGGGGTGGTGTGAATCATAGGGTCTGAATTAGGATAGGCAGTGAGTGGCAATGTAGGATGGAGAAAATCTCCACGGGGTGGTCAGCATGGGGAGGTCAGGAAACATGCAGTGGCAATGTAGGATAGGTTTCTGAAAAACATCGTGGGCTGGTGCGCATTGTATGGTTGTGTAACATTACATTCACTAGTAGGAGTGAGAAAAACATCACGGGGTGGTGTGAATCATAGGGTCTGAATTAGGATAGGCAGTGAGTGGCAATGTAGGATGGAGAAAAGGACCACGGGGTGGTCAGCATGGGGAGATTAGGAAACGTGCAGTGGAATGAAGGATAGGTTTCTGAAAAGCATCGCGGGGTGGTGCGCATTGTATGGGTGTGTAACATTACATTCACTTGTAGGAGTGAGAAAAACATCACTGGGTTGTGTGAATCATAGGGTCTGAATTAGGATAGGCAGTGAGTGTCAATGTAGGATGGAGAAAATCACGACGGGGTGGTCAGCATGGGGAGGACAGGAAACATGCAGTGGCAATGTAAGTTAGGTTTCGGAAAAACATCGCGTGGTGGTGCGCATTGTATGGGTGTATAACATTACATTCACTAGTAGCAGTGAGAAAAACATCACGGGGTGGTGTGAATCATAGGGTCTGAAATAGGATAGGCAGTGAGTGGCAATGTTGGATGGAGAAAAGCACCACGGGATGGTCAGCATGGGGAGTTCAGGAAACTTGCAGTAGAATGAAGGATCGGTTTCTGAAAAGCATCGGGGGTGGTGCGCATTGTATGGGTGTGTAACATTACATTCACTAGTAGGAGTGAGAAAAACATCACGGGGTCGTGTGAATCATAGGAACTGAATTAGGATAGGCAGTGAGTGGCAATGTAGGATGGAGAAAAGCACCACGGGGTGGTCAGCATGGGGATGTCAGGAAACATGCAGTGGCAATGTAGGATAGGATTCTGAAAAAAATCGCGGGCTGGTGCGCATTGTATGGGTGTGTAACATTACATTCACTAGTAGGAGTGAGAAAAACATCACGGGGTGGTGTGAATCATAGGGTCTGAATTAGGATAGGCAGTGAGTGGGAATGTAGAATGGAGAAAAGCACCATGGGGTGGTCAGCATGGGGAGATTAGGAAACGTGCAGTGGAATGAAGGATAGGTTTCTGAAAAACATCGCGGGTTGGTGCGCATTGTTTGTTTGTGTAACATTACATTCACTAGTAGGAGTGAGAAAAACATCACGGGGTGGTGTGAATCATAGGGTCTGAAATAGGATAGGCACTGAGTGGCAATGTGGGATGGAGAAAAGCACCACGGGGTCGTCAGCACGGGGAGGTCATGAAACATGCAGTGGCAATGTAGGATAGGTTTCTGAAAAACATCACGGGGTGGTGTGAATCATAGGGTCTGAATTAGGATAGGCAGTGAGTGGCAATGTAGGATGGAGGAAAGCACCACTGTGTGGTCAGCATGGGGAGGTCAGGAAACATGCAGTGGCAATGTAGGATAGGTTTCTGAAAAACATCGCGAGCTGGTGCGCATTGTATGGGTGTGTAACATTACATTCACTTGTAGGAGTGAGAAAAACATCACGGGGTGGTGTGAATCATAGGGTCTGAATTAGGATAGGCAGCGAGTGGCAATGTAGGATGGAGAAATGCACCACGGGGTGGTCAGCATGGGGAGATTAGGAAACGTGCAGTGGAATGAAGGATAGGTTTTTGAAAAACATCGCGGGGTGGTGCGCATTGTATGTCTGTGTAACATTACATTCACTAGTAGGAATGAGAAAAACATCACGGTGTGGTGTGAATCATAGGGTCTGAAATAGGATAGGCAGTGAGTGGCAATGTAGGATGGAGTAAAGCACCACGGGGTGGTCATCATGGGGAGTTCAGGAAACTTGCAGTGGAATGAAGGATCGGTTTCTGAAAAGCATCGGGGGTGGTGAGCATTGTATGGGTGTGTAACATTACATTCACTAGTAGGAGTGAGAAAAACATAACGGGGTGGTGTGAATCATAGGGTCTGAATTAGGATAGGCAGTGAGTGGCAATGTAGGATGGAGAAAAGCACCACTGTGTGGTCAGCATGGGGAGGTCAGGAAACATGCAGTGGCAATGTAGGATAGGTTTCTGAAAAACATCGCGAGCTGGTGCGCATTGTATGGGTGTGTAACATTACATTCACTTGTAGGAGTGAGAAAAACATCACGGGGTGGTGTGAATCATAGGGTCTGAATTAGGATAGGCAGTGAGTGGCAATGTAGGATGGAGAAATGCACCACGGGGTGGTCAGCATGGGGAGATTAGGAAACGTGCAGTGGAATGAAGGATAGGTTTTTGAAAAACATCGCGGGGTGGTGCGCATTGTATGTCTGTGTAACATTACATTCACTAGTAGGAATGAGAAAAACATCACGGTGTGGTGTGAATCATAGGGTCTGAAATAGGATAGGCAGTGAGTGGCAATGTAGGATGGAGTAAAGCACCACGGGGTGGTCATCATGGGGAGTTCAGGAAACTTGCAGTGGAATGAAGGATCGGTTTCTGAAAAGCATCGGGGGTGGTGAGCATTGTATGGGTGTGTAACATTACATTCACTTGTAGGAGTGAGAAAAACATCACGGGGTGGTGTGAATCATAGGGTCTGAATTAGGATAGGCAGTGAGTGGCAATGTAGGATGGAGAAAATCTCCACGGGGTGGTCAGCATGGGGAGGTCAGGAAACATGCAGTGGCAATGTAGGATAGGTTTCTGAAAAACATCGCGGGCTGGTGCGCATTGTATGGGTGTGTAACATTACATTCACTTGTAGGAGTGAGAAAAACATCACGGGGTGGTGTGAATCATAGGGTCTGAATTAGGATAGGCAGTGAGTGGCAATGTAGGATGGAGAAAACCACCACGGGGTGGTCAGCATGGGGAGATTAGGAAACGTGCAGTGGAATGAAGGATAGGTTTCTGAAAAGCATCGCGGGGTGGTGTGCATTGTATGGGTGTGTAACATTACATTCACTTGTAGGAGTGAGAAAAACATCACTGGGTTGTGTGAATCATAGGGTCTGAATTAGGATAGGCAGTGAGTGTCAATGTAGGATGGAGAAAATCACGACGGGGTGGTCAGCATGGGGAGGACAGGAAACATGCAGTGGCAATGTAAGTTAGGTTTCGGAAAAACATGGCGTGGTGGTGCGCATTGTATGGGTGTGTAACATTACATTCACTAGTAGCAGTGAGAAAAACATCACGGGGTGGTGTGAATCATAGGGTCTGAAATAGGATAGGCAGTGAGTGGCAATGTTGGATGGAGAAAAGCACCACGGGGTGGTCAGCATGGGGAGTTCAGGAAACTTGCAGTGGAATGAAGGATCGGTTTCTGAAAAGCATCAGGGGTGGTGCGCATTGTATGGGTGTGTAACATTACATTCACTAGTAGGAGTGAGAAAAACATCACGGGGTCGTGTGAATCATAGGGTCTGAATTAGGATAGGCAGTGAGTGGCAATGTAGGATGGAGAAAAGCACCACGGGGTGGTCAGCATGGGGATGTCAGGAAACATGCAGTGGCAATGTAGGATAGGATTCTGAAAAAAATCGCGGGCTGGTGCGCATTGTATGGGTGTGTAACATTACATTCACTAGTAGGAGTGAGAAAAACATCACGGGGTGGTGTGAATCATAGGGTCTGAATTAGGATAGGCAGTGAGTGGGAGTGTAGAATGGAGAAAAGCACCATGGGGTGGTCAGCATGGGGAGATTAGGAAACGTGCAGTGGAATGAAGGATAGGTTTCTGAAAAACATCGCGGGTTGGTGCGCATTGTTTGTTTCTGTAACATTACATTCACTAGTAGGAGTGAGAAAAACATCACGGGGTGGTGTGAATCATAGGGTCTGAAATAGGATAGGCACTGAGTGGCAATGTGGGATGGAGAAAAGCACCACGGGGTCGTGAGCACGGGGAGCTCATGAAACATGCAGTGGCAATGTAGGATAGGTTTCTGAAAAACATCACGGGGTGGTGTGCATTGTATGGGTGTGTAACATTACATTCACTAGTAGGAGTGAGAAAAACATCACGGGCTGGTGTGAATCATAGGGTCTGAATTAGTGTAGGCAGTGAGTGGCAATGTAGGATTGAGGAAAGCACCACGGGGTGGTCAGCCTGGGGAGGTCAGGAAACATGCAGTGGCAATGTAGGATAGGTTTCTGAAAAACATCGCGGGGTGGTGCGCATTGTATGGGTGTGTAAAATTACATTCACTAGTAGGAGTGAGAAAAACATCACGGGGTGGTGTGAATCATAAGTTCTGAATTAGGATAGGCAGTGATTGGCAATGTCGGATGGAGAAAAGCACCACGGGGTGGTCTGCATGGGGAGGACAGGAAACATGCAGTGGCAATGTAGGTTAGGTTTCTGAAAAACATCGCGGGTTCATGCGCATTGTATGGGTATGTAACATTACATTCACTATTAGGAGTGAGAAAATCATCACGGGGTGTTGTGAATCATAGGGACTGAATTAGGATAGGCACTGAGTGGCAATGTAGGATGGAGAAAAGCACCACAGGTTCGTCAGCATGGGGAGGTCAGGAAACATGCAGTGGCAATGTAGGATAGGTTTCTGAAAAACATCGCGTGGTGGTGCGCATTGTATGGGTGTGTAACCTTACTTTCACTAGTAGGAGTGAGAAAAACATTACGGGGTGGTGTGAATCATGGTGTCTGAATTAGAATAGGCAGTGAGTGGCAATGCAGGATGGAGAAAAGCACCACGGGGTGGTCAGCATGGGGAGGTCAGAAAACATGCAGTGGCAATGTAGGATAAGTTTCTGAAAAACATCGCGGGCTGGTGCGCATTGTATGGGTGTGTAACATTACATTCGCTAGTAGGAGTGAGAAAAACATCACGGTGTGGTGTTGATCATAGGATCTGAATTAAAATAGGCAGTGAGTCGCAATGTAGGATTGAGGAAAGCACCACGGGGTGGTCAGCATGGGGAGGTCAGGAAACATGCAGTGGCAATGTAGGATAGGTTTCTGAAAAACATCGGTTGTTGGTGCGCATTGTATGGGTGTGTAACATTACATTCACTAGTAGGAGTGAGAAAAACATCACGGGGTGTTGTGAATCATAGGGTCTGAATTAGGATAGGCAGTGAGTGGCAATGTAGGATGGAGAAAAGCACCACGGGGTGGTCAGCATGGGGAGATTAGGAAACGTGCAGTGGAATGAAGGATAGGTTTCTGAAAAACATCGCGGGGTGGTGCGCATTGTATGTTTGTGTAACATTACATTCACTAGTAGGAGTGAGAAAAACATCACGGGGTGATGTGAATCATAGGGTCTGAAATGGGATAGGCACTGAGTGTCAATGTAGGATGGAGAAAAGCACCACGGGGTGGTCAGCATGGGGAGGTCAGGAAACATGCAGTGGCAATGTAGGATAGGTTTCTGAAAAACATCGCGGGGTGGTGCGCATTGTATGGATGTGTAACATTACATTCACTATTAGGAGTGAGAAAAACATCACGGGGTGGTAGGAATGATAGGGTCTGAATTAGGATAGGCAGTGAGTGGCAATGTAGGATGGAGAAAAGCACCACGGGGTGGTCAGCATGGGGAGGTCCGGAAACATGCAGTGGCAATGTAGGATAGGTTTCTGAAAAACATCGCGGGCTGGTGCGCATTGTATGGGTGTGTAACATTACATTCACTAGTAGGAGTGAGAAAAACATCACGGGGTGGTGTGAATCATAGGGTCTGAAATAGGATAGGCACTGAGTGTCAATGTAGGATGGAGAAAAGCACCACAGGTTGTAGGCATGGGGAGGTCAGGAAACACGCAGTGGCAATGTAGGATAGGTTTCTGAAAAACATCGCGGGGTGGTGCGCATTGTATGGGTGTGTAACATTACATTCACTAGTAGGAGTGAGAAAAACATCACGGGGCGTGTGAATCATGGTGTCTGAATTAGTATAGGCAGTGAGTGGCAATGTAGGATGGAGAAAAGCACCATGGGGTGGCCAGCATGGGGAGGTCAGAAAAAATGCAGGGGCTATGTAGGATAAGCTTCTGAAAAACATCGCGGGGTGGTGCACATTGTATGTTTGTGTAACATTACATTCACTAGTAGGAGTGAGAAAAACATCACGGGGTGGTGTGAATCATTGTGTCTGAATTAGTATAGGCAGTGAGTGGCAATGTAGGATGGAGAACAGCACCACGGGGTGGTCAGCATGGGGAGGTCATAAAACATGCAGGGGCAATGTAGGATAAGTTTCTGAAAAACATCGCGAGGTGGTGCACATTGTATGTTTGTGTAACATTACATTCACTAGTAGGAGTGAGAAAAACATCACGGGGTGGTGTGAATCATAGGGTCTGAATTAGGATAGGCACTGAATGGCAATGTAGGATGGAGAAAAGCACCACGGGTTGGTCAGCATGGGGAGGTCAGGAAACATGCAGTGGCAATGTAGGATAGGTTTCTGAAAAACATTGCGGGGTGGTGCGCATTGCATGTTTGTGTAACATTACATTCACTAGTAGGAGTGAGAAAAACATCACGGGGTGTTGTGAATCATAGGGTCTGAATTAGGATAGGCAGTGAGTGGCAATGTAGGATGGAGAAAAGCACCACGGGGTGGTCAGCATGGGGAGGTCAGGAAACGTGCAGTGGAATGAAGGATAGGTTTCTCAAAAGCATCGCGGAGTGGTGCGCATTGTATGGGTGTGTAACATTACATTCACTTGTAGGAGTGAGAAAAACATCACGGGGTTGTGTGAGTCATAGGGTCTGAATTAGGATAGGCAGTGAGTGGCAATGTAGGATGGAGAAAATCTCCACGGGGTGGTCAGCATGGGGAGGACAGGAAACATGCAGTGGCAATGTAGGATAGGTTTCTGAAAAACATCGCGGGCTGGTGCGCATTATATGGTTGTGTAACATTACATTCACTAGTAGGAGTGAGAAAAACATCACGGGGTGGTGTGAATCATAGGGTCTGAATTAGGATAGGCAGTGAGTGGCAATGTAGGATGGAGAAAAGCACCACGGGGTGGTCAGCATGGGGAGATTAGGAAACGTGCAGTGGAATGAAGGATAGGTTTCTGAAAAGCATCGCGGGGTGGTGCGCATTGTATGGGTGTGTAACATTACATTCACTTGTAGGAGTGAGAAAAACATCACTGGGTTGTGTGAATCATAGGGTCTGAATTAGGATAGGCAGTGAGTGTCAATGTAGGATGGAGAAAATCACGACGGGGTGGTCAGCATGGGGAGGACAGGAAACATGCAGTGGCAATGTAAGTTAGGTTTCTGAAAAACATCGCGGGGTGGTGCGCATTGTATGGGTGTGTAACATTACATTCACTAGTAGGAGTGAGAAAAACATCACGGGGTGGTGTGAATCATAGGGTCTGAATTAGGATAGGCAGTGAGTCGCAATGTAGGATGGAGAAAAGCACCACGGGGTGGTCAGCATGGGGAGGTCAGGAAAAATGCAGTGGCAATGTAGGAATGGTTTCTGAAAAACATGGCGGGGTGGTGCGCATTGTATGGGTGTGTAACATTACATTCGATAGTAGGACTGAGAAAAACATCACGGGGTGGTGTAAATCATAGGGTCTGAATTAGTATAGGCAGTGAGTGGCAATGTAGGATGGAGAAAAGCACCACGGGGTGGTCAGCATGGGGAGGTCAGGAAACATGCAGAGGCAATATAGGATAGGTTTCTGAAAAACATCGCGGGGTGGTGCGCATTGTATGGGTGTGTAACATTACATTCACTAGTAACAGTGAGAAAAACATCACGGGGTGGTGTGAATCATAGGGTCTGAATTAGGATAGGCAGTGTGTGGCAATGTAGGATGGAGAAAAGCACCACGGGGTGGTCAGCATGGATATGTCAGGAAACATGCAGTGGCAATGTAGGATAGGTTTCTGAAAAACATCGCGGGGTGGTGCACATTGTATGGGTGTGTAACATTACATTCACTAGTAGGAGTGAGAAAAACATCATGGGGTGGTGTGAATCATAGGGTCTGAATTAGGATAGGCAGTGAGTGGCAATTTAGGATGGAGAAAAGCACCACGGGTGGTCAGCATGGGGAGGTCGAGAAACATGCAGTGACAATGTAGGATAGGTTTCTGAAAAACATCGCGAGGTGGTGCGCATTGTATGGGTGTGTAACATTACATTCACTAGTAGGAGTGAGAAAAACATCAATTGGTGGTGTGAATCATAGGGTCTGAATTAGGATAGGCAGTGAGTGGCAATGTAGGATGGAGAAAAGCACCAAGGAGTGGTCAGCATGGGGAGGTCAGGAAACATGCAGTGGCAATGTAGGATAAGTTTCTGAAAAACATCGCGGGGTGCTGCGCATTGTATGGGTGTGTAACATTACATTCACTAGTAGGAGTGAGAAAAACATCACGGGGTGGTGTGAATCATAGGGTCTGAATTAGGATAGGCAGTGAGTGGCAATGTAGGATGGAGAAAAGCACCACGGGGTGGTCAGCATGGGGAAGTCAGGAAACATGCAGTGGCAATGTAGGAATCGTTTCTGAAAAACGTCGCGGGGTGGTGCGCATTGTATGGGTGTGTAACATTACATTCACTAGTAGGAGTGAGAAAAGCATCACGGGGTGGTGTGAATCATAGGGGCTGAATTAGGATAGGCGGTGAGTGGCAATGTAGGATGGAGAAAAGCACCACGGGGTGGTCAGCATGGGGAGGTTAGGAAACATGCAGTGGCAATGTAGGATGGGTTTCTGAAAAACATCGCGGGGTGGTGCGCATTGTATGGGTGTGTAACATTTCATTCACTAGTAGGAGTGAGAAAAACATCATGGGGTGGTGTGAATCATAGGGTCTGAATTAGGATAGGCAGTGATTGGCAATGTAGGATGGAGAAAAGCACCACGGGGTGGTCAGCATGGGGAGGTCAGGAAACATGCAGTGGCAATGTAGGTTAGGTTTCTGAAAAACATCGCGGGGTGGTGCGCATTGTATGGGTGTGTAACATTACATTCACTAGTAGGAGTGAGAAAAACATCACTGGGTGGTGTGAATCATACGGTGTGAATTAGTATAGGCAGTGAGTGGCATGTAGGATGGAGAAAAGCACCACGGTGTGGTCAGCATGGGGAGGTCAGGAAACATGCAGTGGCAATGTAGGATAGGTTTCTGAAAAACATCGCGGGGTGGTGCGCATTGTATGGGTGTGTAAAATTACATTCACCCGTAGGAGTGAGAAAAACATCACGGGGTGGTGTAAATCATAGGGTCTGAATTAGGATATTCAGTGAGTTGCAATGTAGGATGGAGAAAAGCACCACGGGGTGGTCAGCATGGGGAGGTCAAGAAACATGCAGAGGCAATATAGGATAGGTTTCTGAAAAACATCGCGGGGTGGTGCACATTGTATGGGTGTGTAACATTACATTCACTAGTAGGAGTGAGAAAAACATCACGGGGTGGTGTGAATCATAGGGGCTGAATTAGTATAGGCAGTGAGTGGCAACGTAGGATGGAGAAAAGCACCACGGGGTGGTCAGCATGGGGAGGTCAAATAACATGCAATTGCAATGTAGGATAGGTTTCTGAAAAACATCGCCGGGTGGTTCACATTGTATATATGTGTAACATTACATTCACTAGTAGGAGTGAGAAAAACATCACGGGGTGTTGTGAATCATAGGGTCTGAATTAGCATAGGCAGTGAGTGGCAATGTAGGATGGAGAAAAACACCACGGGGTGGTCAGCATGGGGAGGTCAGGAAACATGCAGTGGCAATGTAGGATAGGTTTCTGAAAAACATCGCGGGGTGGTGCGCATTGTATGGGTGTGTAACATTACATTCACTAGTAGGAGTGAGAAAAACATCACGGGGTGGTGTGAATCATAGGGTCTGAATAAGGATAGGCAGTGTGTGGCAATGTAGGATGGAGAAAAGCACCACGGGGTGGTCAGCATGGGGAGGTCAGGAAACATGCAGTGGCAATGTAGGATAGGTTTCTGAAAAACATCGCGTGGTGGTGCGAATTGTATGGGTGTGTAACATTACATTCACTAGTAGGAGTGAGAAAAACCTCATGGGGTGGTGTGAATCATAGGGTCTGAATTAGGATAGGCATTGAGTGGCAATGTAGGATGGAGAAAAGCACCACGGGGTGGTCAGCATGGGGAAGTCAGGAAACATGCAGTGGCAATGTAGGAATGGTTTCTGAAAAACATCGCGGGGTGGTGCGCATTGTATGGGTGTGTAAAATTACATTCACTAGTAGGAGTGAGAAAAGCATCACGGGGTGGTGTGAATCATAGGGTCTGAATTAGGATAGGCGGTGAGTGGCAATGTAGGATAGAGAAAAGCACCACGGGGTGGTCAGCATGGGGAGGTTAGGAAACATGCAGTGGCAATGTAGGATAGGTTTCTGAAAAACATCGCGGGGTGGTGCGCATTGTATGGGTGTGTAACATTACATTCACTAGTAGGAGTGAGAAAAACATCACGGGGTATTGTGAATCATAGTGTCTGAATTAGCATAGGCAGTGAGTGGCAATGTAGGATGGAGAAAAGCACCACGGGGTGGTCAGCATGGGGAGGTCAGGAAACATGCAGTGGCAATGTAGGATAGGTTTCTGGAAAACATCGCGGGGTGGTGCGCATTGTATGGGTGTGTAACATTACATTCACTAGTAACAGTGAGAAATACATCACGGGGTGGTGTGAATCGTAGGGTCTGAATTAGGATAGGCAGTGTGTGGCAATGTAGGATGGAGAAAAGCACCACGGGGTGGTCAGCATGGGGAGGTCAGGAAACATGCAGTGGCAATGTAGGATAGGTTTCTGAAAAACATCGCGGGGTGGTGCACATTGTATGGGTGTGTAACATTACATTCACTAGTAGGAGTGAGAAAAACATCACGGGGTGGTGTGAATCATAGGGTCTGAATTAGGATAGGCAGTGAGTGGCAATGTAGGATTGAGGAAAGCACCACGGGGTGGTCAGCATGGGGAGGTCAGGAAACATGCAGTGGCAATGTAGGATAGGTTTCTGAAAAACATCGCGGGGTGGTGCGCATTGTATGGGTGTGTAACATTACATTCACTAGTAGGACTGAGAAAAACATCACGGGGTGGTGTGAATCATAGGGTCTGAATTAGCATAGGCACTGAGTGGCAATGTAGGATGGAGAAAAGCACCACGGGTTGGTCAGCATGGGGAGGTCAGGAAACATGCAGTGGCAATGTAGGATAGGTTTCTGAAAAACATCGCGGGGTGGTGCGCATTGTATGGGTGTGTAACATTACATTCACTAGTAGGAGTGAGAAAAACATCACGGGGTGGTGTGAATCATAGGGTCTGAATTAGGATAGGCAGTGAGTGGCAATGTAGGATGGAGAAAAGCACCACTGTGTGGTCAGCATGGGGAGGTCAGGAAACATGCAGTGGCAATGTAGGATAGGTTTCTGAAAAACATCGCGAGCTGGTGCGCATTGTATGGGTGTGTAACATTACATTCACTTGTAGGAGTGAGAAAAACATCACGGGGTGGTGTGAATCATAGGGTCTGAATTAGGATAGGCAGTGAGTGGCAATGTAGGATGGAGAAATGCACCACGGGGTGGTCAGCATGGGGAGATTAGGAAACGTGCAGTGGAATGAAGGATAGGTTTTTGAAAAACATCGCGGGGTGGTGCGCATTGTATCTCTGTGTAACATTACATTCACTAGTAGGAATGAGAAAAACATCACGGTGTGGTGTGAATCATAGGGTCTGAAATAGGATAGGCAGTGAGTGGCAATGTAGGATGGAGAAAAGCACCACGGGGTGGTCAGCATGGGGAGTTCAGGAAACTTGCAGTGGAATGAAGGATCGGTTTCTGAAAAGCATCGGGGGTAGTGAGCATTGTATGGGTGTGTAACATTACATTCACTTGTAGGAGTGAGAAAAACATCACGGGGTGGTGTGAATCATAGGGTCTGAATTAGGATAGGCAGTGAGTGGCAATGTAGGATGGAGAAAATCTCCACGGGGTGGTCAGCATGGGGAGGTCAGGAAACATGCAGTGGCAATGTAGGATAGGTTTCTGAAAAACATCGCGGGGTTGTGCACATTGTATGGATGTGTAACATTACATTCACTAGTAGGAGTGAGAAAAACATCACGGGGTGGTGTGAATCATAGGGTCTGAATTAGGATAGGCAGTGAGTGGCAATGTAGGATGGAGAAAAGCACCACGGGGTGGTCAGCATGGGGAGATTAGGAAACGTGCAGTAGAATGAAGGATACGTTTCTGAAAAGCATCGCGGGGTGGTGCGCATTGTATGGGTGTGTAACATTACATTCACTTGTAGGAGTGAGAAAAACGTCACTGGGTTGTGTGAATCATAGGGTCTGAATTAGGATAGGCAGTGAGTGTCAATGTAGGATGGAGAAAATCACGACGGGGTGGTCAGCATGGGGAGGACAGGAAACATGCAGTGGCAATGTAAGTTAGGTTTCTGAAAAACATCGCGGGGTGGTGCGCATTGTATGGGTGTGTAACATTACATTCACTAGTAGGAGTGAGAAAAACATCACGGGGTGGTGTGAATCATAGGGTCTGAATTAGGATAGGCAGTGAGTGGCAATGTAGGATGGAGAAAAGCACCACGGGGTGGTCAGCATGGGGAGGTCAGGAAAAATGCAGTGGCAATGTAGGAATGGTTTCTGAAAAACATGGCGGGGTGGTGCGCATTGTATGGGTGTGTAACATTACATTCGATAGTAGGACTGAGAAAAACATCACGGGGTGGTGTAAATCATAGGGTCTGAATTAGGATAGGCAGTGAGTGGCAATGTAGGATGGAGAAAAGCACCACGGTGTGGTCAGCATGGGGAGGTCAGAAAATATGCAGTGGCAATGTAGGATAGGTTTCTGAAAAACATCGCGGGGTGGTGCGCATTGTATGGGTGTGTACCATTACATTCACTAGTAGGACTGAGAAAAACATCACGGGGTGGTGTGAATCATAGGGTCTGAATTGGGACAGGCAGTGAGTGGCAATGTAGGATGGAGAAAAGCACCACGGGGTGGTCAGCATGAGGAGGTCAGGAAACATGCAGTGGCAACGTAGGATAGGTTTCTGAAAAACATCGCGGGGTGGTGCGCATTGTATGGGTGTGTAACATTACATTCACTAGTAGGAGTGAGAAAAACATCACGGGGTGGTGTAAATCATAGGGTCTGAATTAGTATAGGCAGTGAGTGGCAATGTAGGATGGAGAAAAGCACCACGGGGTGGTCAGCATGGGGAGGTCAGGAAACATGCAGAGGCAATATAGGATAGGTTTCTAAAAAACATCGCGGGTTGGTGCACATTGTATGGGTGTGTAACATTACATTCACTAGTAGGAGTGAGAAAAACATCACGGGGTGGTGTGAATCATACGGGCTGAATTAGTATAGGCAGTGAGTGGCAACGTAGGATGGAGAAAAGCACCACGGGGTGGTCAGCATGGGGAGGTCAAATAACATGCAGTTGCAATGTAGGATAGGTTTCTGAAAAACATCGCGGGGTGGTGCACATTGTATATATGTGTAACATTACATTCACTAGTAGGAGTGAGAAAAACATCACGGGGTGTTGTGAATCATAGGGTCTGAATTAGGATAGGCAGTGAGTGACAATGTAGGATGGAGAAAAGCACCACGGGTTGGTCAGCATGGGGAGGTCAGGAAACATGCAGTGGCAATGTAGGATAGGTTTCTGAAAAACATCGCGGGGTGGTGCGCATTGTATGGCTGTGTAACATTACATTCACTAGTAGGAGTGAGAAAAACATCACGGGTTATTGTGAATCATAGGGTCTGAATTAGCATAGGCAGTGAGTGGCAATGTAGGATGTAGAAAAGCACCACGGGGTGGTCAGCATGGGGAGGTCAGGAAACATGCAGTAGCAATGTAGGATAGGTTTCTGAAAAACATCGCGGGGTGGTGCGCATTGTATGGGTGTGTAACATTACATTCACTAGTAGGAGTGATAAAAACATCACGGGGTGGTGTGAATCATAGGGTGTGAATAAGGATAGGCAGTGTGTGGCAATGTAGGATGGAGAAAAGCACCACGGGGTGGTCAGCATGGGGAGGTCAGGAAACATGCAGTGGCAGTGTAGGAATGGTTTCTGAAAAACATCGCGGGGTGGTGCGCATTGTATGGGTGGTAACATTACATTCACTAGTAGGAGTGAGAAAAACCTCACGGGCTGGTGTGAATCATAGGGTCTGAATTAGTATAGGCAGTGAGTGGCAATGTAGGATGGAGAAAAGCACCACGGGGTGGTCAGCATGGGGAGGTCAGGAAACATGCAGTGGCAATGTAGGATAGCTTTCTGAAAAACATCGCGTGGTGGTGCAAATTGTATGGGTGTGTAACATTTCATTCTCTAGTAGGAGTGAGAAAAACATCACGGGGTGGTGTGAATCATAGGGGCTGAATTAGTATGGGCAGTGAGTGGCAACGTAGGATGGAGAAAAGCACCACGGGGTGGTCAGCATGGGGACGTCAAATAACATGCAGTTGCAATGTAGGATAGGTTTCTGAAAAACATCGCGGGGTTTTGCACATTGTATGGATGTGTAACATTACATTCACTAGTAGGAGTGAGAAAAACATCACGGGGTGTTGTGAATCATAGGGTCTGAATTAGGATAGGCAGTGAGTGACAATGTAGGATGGAGAAAAGCACCACGGGTTGGTCAGCATGGGGAGGTCAGGAAACATGCAGTGGCAATGTAGGATAGGTTTCTAAAAAACATCGCGGGGTGGTGCGCATTGTATGGCTATGTAACATTACATTCACTAGTAGGAGTGAGAAAAACATCACGGGGTATTGTGAATCATAGTGTCTGAATTAGCATAGGCAGTGAGTGGCAATGTAGGACGGAGAAAAGCACCACGGGGTGGTCAGCATGGGGAGGTCAGGAAACATGCAGTGGCAATGTAGGATAGGTTTCTGAAAAACATCGCGGGGTGGTGCGCATTGTATGGGTGTGTAACATTACATTCACTAGTAACAGTGAGAAAAACATCACGGGGTGGTGTGAATCATAGGGTCTGAATTAGGATAGGCAGTGTTTGGCAATGTAGGATGGAGAAAAGCACCACGGGGTGGTCAGCATGGGGAGGTCAGGAAACATGCAGTGGCAATGTAGGAATGGTTTCTGAAAAACATCGCGGGGTGGTGCGCATTGTATGGGTGTGTAACATTACATTCACTAGTAGGAGTGAGAAAAGCATCACGGGGTGGTGTGAATCATAGGGGCTGAATTAGGATAGGCGGTGAGTGGCAATGTAGGATGGAGAAAAGCACCACGGGGTGGTCAGCATGGGGAGGTTAGGAAACATGCAGTGGCAATGTAGGATGGGTTTCTGAAAAACATCGCGGGGTGGTGCGCATTGTATGGGTGTGTAACATTACATTCACTAGTAGGAGTGAGAAAAACATCATGGGGTGGTGTGAATCATAGGGTCTGAATTAGGATAGGCAGTGATTGGCAATGTAGGATGGAGAAAAGCACCACGGGGTGGTCAGCATGGGGAGGTCAGGAAACATGCAGTGGCAATGTAGGTTAGGTTTCTGAAAAACATCGCGGGGTGGTGCGCATTGTATGGGTGTGTAACATTACATTCACTAGTAGGAGTGAGAAAAACATCACTGGGTGGTGTGAATCATACGGTCTGAATTAGTATAGGCAGTGAGTGGCATGTAGGATGGAGAAAAGTACCACGGTGTGGTCAGCATGGGGAGGTCAGGAAACATGCAGTGGCAATGTAGGATAGGTTTATGAAAAACATCGCGGGGTGGTGCACATTGTATGGGTGTGTAACATTACATTCACTAGTAGGAGTGAGAAAAACATCACGGGGTGGTGTGAATCATAGGGGCTGAATTAGTATAGGCAGTGAGTGGCAACGTAGGATGGAGAAAAGCACCACGGGGTGGTCAGCATGGGGAGGTCAAATAACATGCAGTTGCAATGTAGGATAGGTTTCTGAAAAACATCGCGGGGTGGTTCACATTGTATATATGTGTAACATTACATTCACTAGTAGGAGAGAGAAAAACATCACGGGGTGTTGTGAATCATAGGGTCTGAATTAGGATAGGCAGTGAGTGACAATGTAGGATGGAGAAAAGCATCACGGGTTGGTCAGCATGGGGAGGTCAGGAAACATGCAGTGGCAATGTAGGATAGGTTTCTGAAAAACATCGCGGGGTGGTGCGCATTGTATGGCTGTGTAACATTACATTCACTAGTAGGAGTGAGAAAAACATCACGGGTTATTGTTAATCATAGGGACTGAATTAGCATAGGCAGTGAGTGGCAATGTAGGATGGAGAAAAGCACCACGGGGTGGTCAGCATGGGGAGGTCAGGAAACATGCAGTGGCAATGTTGGATAGGTTTCTGAAAAACATCGCGGGGTGGTGCGCATTGTATGGGTGTGTAACATTACATTCACTAGTAGGAGTGAGAAAAACATCACGGGGTGGTGTGAATCATAGGGTCTGAATAAGGATAGGCAGTGTGTGGCAATGTAGGATGGAGAAAAGCACCACTGTGTGGTCAGCATGGGGAGATTAGGAAACGTGCAGTGGAATGAAGGATAGGTTTTTGAAAAACATCGCGGGGTGGTGCGCATTGTATGTCTGTGTAACATTACATTCACTAGTAGGAATGAGAAAAACATCACGGTGTGGTGTGAATCATAGGGTCTGAAATAGGATAGGCAGTGAGTGGCAATGTAGGATGGAGAAAAGCACCACGGGGTGGTCAGCATGGGGAGTTCAGGAAACTTGCAGTGGAATGAAGGATCGGTTTCTGAAAAGCATCGGGGGTGGTGAGCATTGTATGGGTGTGTAACATTACATTCACTTGTAGGAGTGAGAAAAACATCACGGGGTGGTGTGAATCATAGGGTCTGAATTAGGATAGGCAGTGAGTGGCAATGTAGGATGGAGAAAATCTCCACGGGGTGGTCAGCATGGGGAGGTCAGGAAACATGCAGTGGCAATGTAGGATAGGTTTCTGAAAAACATCGTGGGCTGGTGCGCATTGTATGGTTGTGTAACATTACATTCACTAGTAGGAGTGAGAAAAACATCACGGGGTGGTGTCAATCATAGGGTCTGAATTAGGATAGGCAGTGAGTGGCAATGTAGGATGGAGAAAAGCACCACGGGGTGGTCAGCATGGGGAGATTAGGAAACGTGCAGTGGAATGAAGGATAGGTTTCTGAAAAGCATCGCGGGGTGGTGCGCATTGTATGGGTGTGTAACATTACATTCACTTGTAGGAGTGAGAAAAACATCACTGGGTTGTGTGAATCATAGGGTCTGAATTAGGATAGGCAGTGAGTGTCAATGTAGGATGGAGAAAATCACGACGGGGTGGTCAGCATGGGGAGGACAGGAAACATGCAGTGGCAATGTAAGTTAGGTTTCGGAAAAACATCGCGTGGTGGTGCGCATTGTATGGGTGTATAACATTACATTCACTAGTAGCAGTGAGAAAAACATCACGGGGTGGTGTGAATCATAGGGTCTGAAATAGGATAGGCACTGAGTGGCAATGTGGGATGGAGAAAAGCACCACGGGGACGTCAGCACGGGGAGGTCATGAAATATGCAGTGGCAATGTAGGATAGGTTTCTGAAAAACATCACGGGGTGGTGTGAATCATAGGGTCTGAATTAGGATAGGCAGTGAGTGGCAATGTAGGATGGAGAAAATCTCCACGGGGTGGTCAGCATGGGGAGGTCAGGAAACATGCAGTGGCAATGTAGGATAGGTTTCTGAAAAACATCGTGGGCTGGTGCGCATTGTATGGTTGTGTAACATTACATTCACTAGTAGGAGTGAGAAAAACATCACGGGGTGGTGTCAATCATAGGGTCTGAATTAGGATAGGCAGTGAGTGGCAATGTAGGATGGAGAAAAGCACCACGGGGTGGTCAGCATGGGGAGATTAGGAAACGTGCAGTGGAATGAAGGATAGGTTTCTGAAAAGCATCGCGGGGTGGTGCGCATTGTATGGGTGTGTAACATTACATTCACTTGTAGGAGTGAGAAAAACATCACTGGGTTGTGTGAATCATAGGGTCTGAATTAGGATAGGCAGTGAGTGTCAATGTAGGATGGAGAAAATCACGACGGGGTGGTCAGCATGGGGAGGACAGGAAACATGCAGTGGCAATGTAAGTTAGGTTTCGGAAAAACATCGCGTGGTGGTGCGCATTGTATGGGTGTATAACATTACATTCACTAGTAGCAGTGAGAAAAACATCACGGGGTGGTGTGAATCATAGGGTCTGAAATAGGATAGGCAGTGAGTGGCAATGTTGGATGGAGAAAAGCACCACGGGATGGTCAGCATGGGGAGTTCAGGAAACTTGCAGTGGAATGAAGGATCGGTTTCTGAAAAGCATCGGGGGTGGTGCGCATTGTATGGGTGTGTAACATTACATTCACTAGTAGGAGTGAGAAAAACATCACGGGGTCGTGTGAATCATAGGGTCTGAATTAGGATAGGCAGTGAGTGGCAATGTAGGATGGAGAAAAGCACCACGGGGTGGTCAGCATGGGGATGTCAGGAAACATGCAGTGGCAATGTAGGATAGGATTCTGAAAAAAATCGCGGGCTGGTGCGCATTGTATGGGTGTGTAACATTACATTCACTAGTAGGAGTGAGAAAAACATCACGGGGTGGTGTGAATCATAGGGTCTGAATTAGGATAGGCAGTGAGTGGGAATGTAGAATGGAGAAAAGCACCATGGGGTGGTCAGCATGGGGAGATTAGGAAACGTGCAGTGGAATGAAGGATAGGTTTCTGAAAAACATCGCGGGTTGGTGCGCATTGTTTGTTTGTGTAACATTACATTCACTAGTAGGAGTGAGAAAAACATCACGGGGTGGTGTGAATCATAGGGTCTGAAATAGGATAGGCACTGAGTGGCAATGTGGGATGGAGAAAAGCACCACGGGGACGTCAGCACGGGGAGGTCATGAAATATGCAGTGGCAATGTAGGATAGGTTTCTGAAAAACATCACGGGGTGGTGTGAATCATAGGGTCTGAATTAGGATAGGCAGTGAGTGGCAATGTAGGATGGAGAAAAGCACCACTGTGTGGTCAGCATGGGGAGGTCAGGAAACATGCAGTGGCAATGTAGGATAGGTTTCTGAAAAACATCGCGAGCTGGTGCGCATTGTATGGGTGTGTAACATTACATTCACTTGTAGGAGTGAGAAAAACATCACGGGGTGGTGTGAATCATAGGGTCTGAATTAGGATAGGCAGTGAGTGGCAATGTAGGATGGAGAAATGCACCACGGGGTGGTCAGCATGGGGAGATTAGGAAACGTGCAGTGGAATGAAGGATAGGTTTTTGAAAAACATCGCGGGGTGGTGCGCATTGTATGTCTGTGTAACATTACATTCACTAGTAGGAATGAGAAAAACATCACGGGGTGGTGTGAATCATAGGGTCTGAAATAGGATAGGCAGTGAGTGGCAATGTAGGATGGAGTAAAGCACCACGGGGTGGTCATCATGGGGAGTTCAGGAAACTTGCAGTGGAATGAAGGATCGGTTTCTGAAAAGCATCGGGGGTGGTGAGCATTGTATGGGTGTGTAACATTACATTCACTTGTAGGAGTGAGAAAAACATCACGGGGTGGTGTGAATCATAGGGTCTGAATTAGGATAGGCAGTGAGTGGCAATGTAGGATGGAGAAAATCTCCACGGGGTGGTCAGCATGGGGAGGTCAGGAAACATGCAGTGGCAATGTAGGATAGGTTTCTGAAAAACATCGCGGGCTGGTGCGCATTGTATGGTTGTGTAACATTACATTCACTAGTAGGAGTGAGAAAAACATCACGGGGTGGTGTGAATCATAGGGTCTGAATTAGGATAGGCAGTGAGTGGCAATGTAGGATGGAGAAAACCACCACGGGGTGGTCAGCATGGGGAGATTAGGAAACGTGCAGTGGAATGAAGGATAGGTTTCTGAAAAGCATCGCGGGGTGGTGCGCATTGTATGGGTGTGTAACATTACATTCACTTGTAGGAGTGAGAAAAACATCACTGGGTTGTGTGAATCATAGGGTCTGAATTAGGATAGGCAGTGAGTGTCAATGTAGGATGGAGAAAATCACGACGGGGTGGTCAGCATGGGGAGGACAGGAAACATGCAGTGGCAATGTAAGTTAGGTTTCGGAAAAACATGGCGTGGTGGTGCGCATTGTATGGGTGTGTAACATTACATTCACTAGTAGCAGTGAGAAAAACATCACGGGGTGGTGTGAATCATAGGGTCTGAAATAGGATAGGCAGTGAGTGGCAATGTTGGATGTAGAAAAGCACCACGGGGTGGTCAGCATGGGGAGTTCAGGAAACTTGCAGTGGAATGAAGGATCGGTTTCTGAAAAGCATCAGGGGTGGTGCGCATTGTATGGGTGTGTAACATTACATTCACTAGTAGGAGTGAGAAAAACATCACGGGGTCGTGTGAATCATAGGGTCTGAATTAGGATAGGCAGTGAGTGGCAATGTAGGATGGAGAAAAGCACCACGGGGTGGTCAGCATGGGGATGTCAGGAAACATGCAGTGGCAATGTAGGATAGGATTCTGAAAAAAATCGCGGGCTGGTGCGCATTGTATGGGTGTGTAACATTACATTCACTAGTAGGAGTGAGAAAAACATCACGGGGTGGTGTGAATCATAGGGTCTGAATTAGGATAGGCAGTGAGTGGGAATGTAGAATGGAGAAAAGCACCATGGGGTGGTCAGCATGGGGAGATTAGGAAACGTGCAGTGGAATGAAGGATAGGTTTCTGAAAAACATCGCGGGTTGGTGCGCATTGTTTGTTTCTGTAACATTACATTCACTAGTAGGAGTGAGAAAAACATCACGGGGTGGTGTGAATCATAGGGTCTGAAATAGGATAGGCACTGAGTGGCAATGTGGGATGGAGAAAAGCACCACGGGGTCGTGAGCACGGGGAGCTCATGAAACATGCAGTGGCAATGTAGGATAGGTTTCTGAAAAACATCACGGGGTGGTGTGCATTGTATGGGTGTGTAACATTACATTCACTAGTAGGAGTGAGAAAAACATCACGGGCTGGTGTGAATCATAGGGTCTGAATTAGTGTAGGCAGTGAGTGGCAATGTAGGATTGAGGAAAGCACCACGGGGTGGTCAGCCTGGGGAGGTCAGGAAACATGCAGTGGCAATGTAGGATAGGTTTCTGAAAAACATCGCGGGGTGGTGCGCATTGTATGGGTGTGTAAAATTACATTCACTAGTAGGAGTGAGAAAAACATCACGGGGTGGTGTGAATCATAATGTCTGAATTAGAATAGGCAGTGAGTGGCAATGCAGGATGGAGAAAAGCACCACGGGGTGGTCAGCATGGGGAGGTCAGAAAACATGCAGTGGCAATGTAGGATAAGTTTCTGAAAAACATCGCGGGCTGGTGCGCATTGTATGGGTGTGTAACATTACATTCGCTAGTAGGAGTGAGAAAAACATCACGGTGTGGTGTTGATCATAGGATCTGAATTAGAATAGGCAGTGAGTCGCAATGTAGGATTGAGGAAAGCACCACGGGGTGGTCAGCATGGGGAGGTCAGGAAACATGCAGTGGCAATGTAGGATAGGTTTCTGAAAAACATCGGTTGTTGGTGCGCATTGTATGGGTGTGTAACATTACATTCACTAGTAGGAGTGAGAAAAACATCACGGGGTGTTGTGAATCATAGGGTCTGAATTAGGATAGGCAGTGAGTGGCAATGTAGGATGGAGAAAAGCACCACGGGGTGGTCAGCATGGGGAGATTAGGAAACGTGCAGTGGAATGAAGGATAGGTTTTTGAAAAACATCGCGGGGTGGTGCGCATTGTATGTTTGTGTAACATTACATTCACTAGTAGGAGTGAGAAAAACATCACGGGGTGATGTGAATCATAGGGTCTGAAATGGGATAGGCACTGAGTGTCAATGTAGGATGGAGAAAAGCACCACGGGGTGGTCAGCATGGGGAGGTCAGGAAACATGCAGTGGCAATGTAGGATAGGTTTCTGAAAAACATCGCGGGGTGGTGCGCATTGTATGGATGTGTAACATTACATTCACTATTAGGAGTGAGAAAAACATCACGGGGTGGTAGGAATGATAGGGTCTGAATTAGGATAGGCAGTGAGTGGCAATGTAGGATGGAGAAAAGCACCACGGGGTGGTCAGCATGGGGAGGTCCGGAAACATGCAGTGGCAATGTAGGATAGGTTTCTGAAAAACATCGCGGGCTGGTGCGCATTGTATGGGTGTGTAACATTACATTCACTAGTAGGAGTGAGAAAAACATCACGGGGTGGTGTGAATCATAGGGTCTGAAATAGGATAGGCACTGAGTGTCAATGTAGGATGGAGAAAAGCACCACAGGTTGTAGGCATGGGGAGGTCAGGAAACACGCAGTGGCAATGTAGGATAGGTTTCTGAAAAACATCGCGGGGTGGTGCGCATTGTATGGGTGTGTAACATTACATTCACTAGTAGGAGTGAGAAAAACATCACGGGGCGTGTGAATCATGGTGTCTGAATTAGTATAGGCAGTGAGTGGCAATGTAGGATGGAGAAAAGCACCATGGGGTGGCCAGCATGGGGAGGTCAGAAAAAATGCAGGGGCTATGTAGGATAAGCTTCTGAAAAACATCGCGGGGTGGTGCACATTGTATGTTTGTGTAACATTACATTCACTAGTAGGAGTGAGAAAAACATCACGGGGTGGTGTGAATCATTGTGTCTGAATTAGTATATGCAGTGAGTGGCAATGTAGGATGGAGAACAGCACCACGGGGTGGTCAGCATGGGGAGGTCATAAAACATGCAGGGGCCATGTAGGATAAGTTTCTGAAAAACATCGCGAGGTGGTGCACATTGTATGTTTGTGTAACATTACATTCACTAGTAGGAGTGAGAAAAACATCACGGGGTGGTGTGAATCATAGGGTCTGAATTAGGATAGGCACTGAATGGCAATGTAGGATGGAGAAAAGCACCACGGGTTGGTCAGCATGGGGAGGTCAGGAAACATGCAGTGGCAATGTAGGATAGGTTTCTGAAAAACATTGCGGGGTGGTGCGCATTGCATGTTTGTGTAACATTACATTCACTAGTAGGAGTGAGAAAAACATCACGGGGTGTTGTGAATCATAGGGTCTGAATTAGGATAGGCAGTGAGTGGCAATGTAGGATGGAGAAAAGCACCACGGGGTGGTCAGCATGGGGAGGTCAGGAAACGTGCAGTGGAATGAAGGATAGGTTTCTCAAAAGGATCGCGGAGTGGTGCGCATTGTATGGGTGTGTAACATTACATTCACTTGTAGGAGTGAGAAAAACATCACGGGGTTGTGTGAGTCATAGGGTCTGAATTAGGATAGGCAGTGAGTGGCAATGTAGGATGGAGAAAATCTCCACGGGGTGGTCAGCATGGGGAGGACAGGAAACATGCAGTGGCAATGTAGGATAGGTTTCTGAAAAACATCGCGGGCTGGTGCGCATTATATGGTTGTGTAACATTACATTCACTAGTAGGAGTGAGAAAAACATCACGGGGTGGTGTGAATCATAGGGTCTGAATTAGGATAGGCAGTGAGTGGCAATGTAGGATGGAGAAAAGCACCACGGGGTGGTCAGCATGGGGAGATTAGGAAACGTGCAGTGGAATGAAGGATAGGTTTCTGAAAAGCATCGCGGGGTGGTGCGCATTGTATGGGTGTGTAACATTACATTCACTTGTAGGAGTGAGAAAAACATCACTGGGTTGTGTGAATCATAGGGTCTGAATTAGGATAGGCAGTGAGTGTCAATGTAGGATGGAGAAAATCACGACGGGGTGGTCAGCATGGGGAGGACAGGAAACATGCAGTGGCAATGTAAGTTAGGTTTCTGAAAAACATCGCGGGGTGGTGCGCATTGTATGGGTGTGTAACATTACATTCACTAGTAGGAGTGAGAAAAACATCACGGGGTGGTGTGAATCATAGGGTCTGAATTAGGATAGGCAGTGAGTGGCAATGTAGGATGGAGAAAAGCACCACGGGGTGGTCAGCATGGGGAGGTCAGGAAAAATGCAGTGGCAATGTAGGAATGGTTTCTGAAAAACATGGCGGGGTGGTGCGCATTGTATGGGTGTGTAACATTACATTCGATAGTAGGACTGAGAAAAACATCACGGGGTGGTGTAAATCATAGGGTCTGAATTAGTATAGGCAGTGAGTGGCAATGTAGGATGGAGAAAAGCACCACGGGGTGGTCAGCATGGGGAGGTCAGGAAACATGCAGAGGCAATATAGGATAGGTTTCTGAAAAACATCGCGGGGTGGTGCGCATTGTATAGGTGTGTAACATTACATTCACTAGTAACAGTGAGAAAAACATCACGGGGTGGTGTGAATCATAGGGTCTGAATTAGGATAGGCAGTGTGTGGCAATGTAGGATGGAGAAAAGCACCACGGGGTGGTCAGCATGGATATGTCAGGAAACATGCAGTGGCAATGTAGGATAGGTTTCTGAAAAACATCGCGGGGTGGTGCACATTGTATGGGTGTGTAACATTACATTCACTAGTAGGAGTGAGAAAAACATCATGGGGTGGTGTGAATCATAGGGTCTGAATTAGGATAGGCAGTGAGTGGCAATTTAGGATGGAGAAAAGCACCACGGGTGGTCAGCATGGGGAGGTCGAGAAACATGCAGTGACAATGTAGGATAGGTTTCTGAAAAACATCGCGAGGTGGTGCGCATTGTATGGGTGTGTAACATTACATTCACTAGTAGGAGTGAGAAAAACATCAATTGGTGGTGTGAATCATAGGGTCTGAATTAGGATAGGCAGTGAGTGGCAATGTAGGATGGAGAAAAGCACCAAGGAGTGGTCAGCATGGGGAGGTCAGGAAACATGCAGTGGCAATGTAGGATAAGTTTCTGAAAAACATCGCGGGGTGCTGCGCATTGTATGGGTGTGTAACATTACATTCACTAGTAGGAGTGAGAAAAACATCACGGGGTGGTGTGAATCATAGGGTCTGAATTAGGATAGGCAGTGAGTGGCAATGTAGGATGGAGAAAAGCACCACGGGGTGGTCAGCATGGGGAAGTCAGGAAACATGCAGTGGCAATGTAGGAATCGTTTCTGAAAAACATCGCGGGGTGGTGCGCATTGTATGGGTGTGTAACATTACATTCACTAGTAGGAGTGAGAAAAGCATCACGGGGTGGTGTGAATCATAGGGGCTGAATTAGGATAGGCGGTGAGTGGCAATGTAGGATGGAGAAAAGCACCACGGGGTGGTCAGCATGGGGAGGTTAGGAAACATGCAGTGGCAATGTAGGATGGGTTTCTGAAAAACATCGCGGGGTGGTGCGCATTGTATGGGTGTGTAACATTTCATTCACTAGTAGGAGTGAGAAAAACATCATGGGGTGGTGTGAATCATAGGGTCTGAATTAGGATAGGCAGTGATTGGCAATGTAGGATGGAGAAAAGCACCACGGGGTGGTCAGCATGGGGAGGTCAGGAAACATGCAGTGGCAATGTAGGTTAGGTTTCTGAAAAACATCGCGGGGTGGTGCGCATTGTATGGGTGTGTAACATTACATTCACTAGTAGGAGTGAGAAAAACATCACTGGGTGGTGTGAATCATACGGTGTGAATTAGTATAGGCAGTGAGTGGCATGTAGGATGGAGAAAAGCACCACGGTGTGGTCAGCATGGGGAGGTCAGGAAACATGCAGTGGCAATGTAGGATAGGTTTCTGAAAAACATCGCGGGGTGGTG
This sequence comes from Cavia porcellus, assembly GCF_034190915.1. Taxonomy (NCBI): domain Eukaryota; kingdom Metazoa; phylum Chordata; class Mammalia; order Rodentia; family Caviidae; genus Cavia; species Cavia porcellus. The sequence goes on from NW_026947515.1 coordinate 11,718,807, forward strand.
CGCATTGTATGGGTGTGTAACATTACATTCACCCGTAGGAGTGAGAAAAACATCACGGGGTGGTGTAAATCATAGGGTCTGAATTAGGATAGTCAGTGAGTTGCAATGTAGGATGGAGAAAAGCACCACGGGGTGGTCAGCATGGGGAGGTCAAGAAACATGCAGAGGCAATATAGGATAGGTTTCTGAAAAACATCGCGGGGTGGTGCACATTGTATGGGTGTGTAACATTACATTCACTAGTAGGAGTGAGAAAAACATCACGGGGTGGTGTGAATCATAGGGGCTGAATTAGTATAGGCAGTGAGTGGCAACGTAGGATGGAGAAAAGCACCACGGGGTGGTCAGCATGGGGAGGTCAAATAACATGCAATTGCAATGTAGGATAGGTTTCTGAAAAACATCGCCGGGTGGTTCACATTGTATATATGTGTAACATTACATTCACTAGTAGGAGTGAGAAAAACATCACGGGGTGTTGTGAATCATAGGGTCTGAATTAGCATAGGCAGTGAGTGGCAATGTAGGATGGAGAAAAGCACCACGGGGTGGTCAGCATGGGGAGGTCAGGAAACATGCAGTGGCAATGTAGGATAGGTTTCTGAAAAACATCGCGGGGTGGTGCGCATTGTATGGGTGTGTAACATTACATTCACTAGTAGGAGTGAGAAAAACATCACGGGGTGGTGTGAATCATAGGGTCTGAATAAGGATAGGCAGTGTGTGGCAATGTAGGATGGAGAAAAGCACCACGGGGTGGTCAGCATGGGGAGGTCAGGAAACATGCAGTGGCAATGTAGGATAGGTTTCTGAAAAACATCGCGTGGTGGTGCGAATTGTATGGGTGTGTAACATTACATTCACTAGTAGGAGTGAGAAAAACCTCATGGGGTGGTGTGAATCATAGGGTCTGAATTAGGATAGGCATTGAGTGGCAATGTAGGATGGAGAAAAGCACCACGGGGTGGTCAGCATGGGGAAGTCAGGAAACATGCAGTGGCAATGTAGGAATGGTTTCTGAAAAACATCGCGGGGTGGTGCGCATTGTATGGGTGTGTAAAATTACATTCACTAGTAGGAGTGAGAAAAGCATCACGGGGTGGTGTGAATCATAGGGTCTGAATTAGGATAGGCGGTGAGTGGCAATGTAGGATAGAGAAAAGCACCACGGGGTGGTCAGCATGGGGAGGTTAGGAAACATGCAGTGGCAATGTAGGATAGGTTTCTGAAAAACATCGCGGGGTGGTGCGCATTGTATGGGTGTGTAACATTACATTCACTAGTAGGAGTGAGAAAAACATCACGGGGTATTGTGAATCATAGTGTCTGAATTAGCATAGGCAGTGAGTGGCAATGTAGGATGGAGAAAAGCACCACGGGGTGGTCAGCATGGGGAGGTCAGGAAACATGCAGTGGCAATGTAGGATAGGTTTCTGGAAAACATCGCGGGGTGGTGCGCATTGTATGGGTGTGTAACATTACATTCACTAGTAACAGTGAGAAATACATCACGGGGTGGTGTGAATCATAGGGTCTGAATTAGGATAGGCAGTGTGTGGCAATGTAGGATGGAGAAAAGCACCACGGGGTGGTCAGCATGGGGAGGTCAGGAAACATGCAGTGGCAATGTAGGATAGGTTTCTGAAAAACATCGCGGGGTGGTGCACATTGTATGGGTGTGTAACATTACATTCACTAGTAGGAGTGAGAAAAACATCACGGGGTGGTGTGAATCATAGGGTCTGAATTAGGATAGGCAGTGAGTGGCAATGTAGGATTGAGGAAAGCACCACGGTGTGGTCAGCATGGGGAGGTCAGGAAACATGCAGTGGCAATGTAGGATAGGTTTCTGAAAAACATCGCGGGGTGGTGCGCATTGTATGGGTGTGTAACATTACATTCACTAGTAGGAGTGAGAAAAACATCACGGGGTGGTGTGAATCATAGGGTCTGAATTAGCATAGGCACTGAGTGGCAATGTAGGATGGAGAAAAGCACCACGGGTTGGTCAGCATGGGGAGGTCAGGAAACATGCAGTGGCAATGTAGGATAGGTTTCTGAAAAACATCGCGGGGTGGTGCGCATTGTATGGGTGTGTAACATTACATTCACTAGTAGGAGTGAGAAAAACATCACGGGGTGGTGTGAATCATAGGGTCTGAATTAGGATAGGCAGTGAGTGGCAATGTAGGATGGAGAAAAGCACCACTGTGTGGTCAGCATGGGGAGGTCAGGAAACATGCAGTGGCAATGTAGGATAGGTTTCTGAAAAACATCGCGAGCTGGTGCGCATTGTATGGGTGTGTAACATTACATTCACTTGTAGGAGTGAGAAAAACATCACGGGGTGGTGTGAATCATAGGGTCTGAATTAGGATAGGCAGTGAGTGGCAATGTAGGATGGAGAAATGCACCACGGGGTGGTCAGCATGGGGAGATTAGGAAACGTGCAGTGGAATGAAGGATAGGTTTTTGAAAAACATCGCGGGGTGGTGCGCATTGTATCTCTGTGTAACATTACATTCACTAGTAGGAATGAGAAAAACATCACGGTGTGGTGTGAATCATAGGGTCTGAAATAGGATAGGCAGTGAGTGGCAATGTAGGATGGAGAAAAGCACCACGGGGTGGTCAGCATGGGGAGTTCAGGAAACTTGCAGTGGAATGAAGGATCGGTTTCTGAAAAGCATCGGGGGTAGTGAGCATTGTATGGGTGTGTAACATTACATTCACTTGTAGGAGTGAGAAAAACATCACGGGGTGGTGTGAATCATAGGGTCTGAATTAGGATAGGCAGTGAGTGGCAATGTAGGATGGAGAAAATCTCCACGGGGTGGTCAGCATGGGGAGGTCAGGAAACATGCAGTGGCAATGTAGGATAGGTTTCTGAAAAACATCGCGGGCTGGTGCGCATTGTATGGTTGTGTAACATTACATTCACTAGTAGGAGTGAGAAAAACATCACGGGGTGGTGTGAATCATAGGGTCTGAATTAGGATAGGCAGTGAGTGGCAATGTAGGATGGAGAAAAGCACCACGGGGTGGTCAGCATGGGGAGATTAGGAAACGTGCAGTGGAATGAAGGATAGGTTTCTGAAAAGCATCGCGGGGTGGTGCGCATTGTATGGGTGTGTAACATTACATTCACTTGTAGGAGTGAGAAAAACGTCACTGGGTTGTGTGAATCATAGGGTCTGAATTAGGATAGGCAGTGAGTGTCAATGTAGGATGGAGAAATTCACGACGGGGTGGTCAGCATGGGGAGGACAGGAAACATGCAGTGGCAATGTAAGTTAGGTTTCTGAAAAACATCGCGGGGTGGTGCGCATTGTATGGGTGTGTAACATTACATTCACTAGTAGGAGTGAGAAAAACATCACGGGGTGGTGTGAATCATAGGGTCTGAATTAGGATAGGCAGTGAGTGGCAATGTAGGATGGAGAAAAGCACCACGGGGTGGTCAGCATGGGGAGGTCAGGAAAAATGCAGTGGCAATGTAGGAATGGTTTCTGAAAAACATGGCGGGGTGGTGCGCATTGTATGGGTGTGTAACATTACATTCGATAGTAGGACTGAGAAAAACATCACGGGGTGGTGTAAATCATAGGGTCTGAATTAGGATAGGCAGTGAGTGGCAATGTAGGATGGAGAAAAGCACCACGGTGTGGTCAGCATGGGGAGGTCAGAAAATATGCAGTGGCAATGTAGGATAGGTTTCTGAAAAACATCGCGGGGTGGTGCGCATTGTATGGGTGTGTACCATTACATTCACTAGTAGGAGTGAGAAAAACATCACGGGGTGGTGTGAATCATAGGGTCTGAATTGGGACAGGCAGTGAGTGGCAATGTAGGATGGAGAAAAGCACCACGGGGTGGTCAGCATGAGGAGGTCAGGAAACATGCAGTGGCAACGTAGGATAGGTTTCTGAAAAACATCGCGGGGTGGTGCGCATTGTATGGGTGTGTAACATTACATTCACTAGTAGGAGTGAGAAAAACATCACGGGGTGGTGTAAATCATAGGGTCTGAATTAGTATAGGCAGTGAGTGGCAATGTAGGATGGAGAAAAGCACCACGGGGTGGTCAGCATGGGGAGGTCAAGAAACATGCAGAGGCAATATAGGATAGGTTTCTAAAAAACATCGCGGGTTGGTGCACATTGTATGGGTGTGTAACATTACATTCACTAGTAGGAGTGAGAAAAACATCACGGGGTGGTGTGAATCATACGGGCTGAATTAGTATAGGCAGTGAGTGGCAACGTAGGATGGAGAAAAGCACCACGGGGTGGTCAGCATGGGGAGGTCAAATAACATGCAGTTGCAATGTAGGATAGGTTTCTGAAAAACATCGCGGGGTGGTGCACATTGTATATATGTGTAACATTACATTCACTAGTAGGAGTGAGAAAAACATCACGGGGTGTTGTGAATCATAGGGTCTGAATTAGGATAGGCAGTGAGTGACAATGTAGGATGGAGAAAAGCACCACGGGTTGGTCAGCATGGGGAGGTCAGGAAACATGCAGTGGCAATGTAGGATAGGTTTCTGAAAAACATCGCGGGGTGGTGCGCATTGTATGGCTGTGTAACATTACATTCACTAGTAGGAGTGAGAAAAACATCACGGGTTATTGTGAATCATAGGGTCTGAATTAGCATAGGCAGTGAGTGGCAATGTAGGATGTAGAAAAGCACCACGGGGTGGTCAGCATGGGGAGGTCAGGAAACATGCAGTAGCAATGTAGGATAGGTTTCTGAAAAACATCGCGGGGTGGTGCGCATTGTATGGGTGTGTAACATTACATTCACTAGTAGGAGTGATAAAAACATCACGGGGTGGTGTGAATCATAGGGTGTGAATAAGGATAGGCAGTGTGTGGCAATGTAGGATGGAGAAAAGCACCACGGGGTGGTCAGCATGGGGAGGTCAGGAAACATGCAGTGGCAGTGTAGGAATGGTTTCTGAAAAACATCGCGGGGTGGTGCGCATTGTATGGGTGGTAACATTACATTCACTAGTAGGAGTGAGAAAAACCTCACGGGCTGGTGTGAATCATAGGGTCTAAATTAGTATAGGCAGTGAGTGGCAATGTAGGATGGAGAAAAGCACCACGGGGTGGTCAGCATGGGGAGGTCAGGAAACATGCAGTGGCAATGTAGGATAGCTTTCTGAAAAACATCGCGTGGTGGTGCAAATTGTATGGGTGTGTAACATTTCATTCACTAGTAGGAGTGAGAAAAACATCACGGGGTGGTGTGAATCATAGGGGCTGAATTAGTATGGGCAGTGAGTGGCAACGTAGGATGGAGAAAAGCACCACGGGGTGGTCAGCATGGGGACGTCAAATAACATGCAGTTGCAATGTAGGATAGGTTTCTGAAAAACATCGCGGGGTGGTGCACATTGTATGGATGTGTAACATTACATTCACTAGTAGGAGTGAGAAAAACATCACGGGGTGTTGTGAATCATAGGGTCTGAATTAGGATAGGCAGTGAGTGACAATGTAGGATGGAGAAAAGCACCACGGGTTGGTCAGCATGGGGAGGTCAGGAAACATGCAGTGGCAATGTAGGATAGGTTTCTAAAAAACATCGCGGGGTGGTGCGCATTGTATGGCTATGTAACATTACATTCACTAGTAGGAGTGAGAAAAACATCACGGGGTATTGTGAATCATAGTGTCTGAATTAGCATAGGCAGTGAGTGGCAATGTAGGACGGAGAAAAGCACCACGGGGTGGTCAGCATGGGGAGGTCAGGAAACATGCAGTGGCAATGTAGGATAGGTTTCTGAAAAACATCGCGGGGTGGTGCGCATTGTATGGGTGTGTAACATTACATTCACTAGTAACAGTGAGAAAAACATCACGGGGTGGTGTGAATCATAGGGTCTGAATTAGGATAGGCAGTGTGTGGCAATGTAGGATGGAGAAAAGCACCACGGGGTGGTCAGCATGGGGAGGTCAGGAAACATGCAGTGGCAATGTAGGATAGGTTTCTGAAAAACATCGCGGGGTGGTGCACATTGTATCGGTGTGTAACATTACATTCACTAGTAGGAGTGAGAAAAACATCACGGGGTGGTGTGAATCATAGGGTCTGAATTAGGATAGGCAGTGAGTGTCAATGTAGGATGGAGAAAAGCACCACGGGTGGTCAGCATGGGGAGGTCGAGAAACATGCAGTGACAATGTAGGATAGGTTTCTGAAAAACATCGCGAGGTGGTGCGCATTGTATGGGTGTGTAACATTACATTCACTAGTAGGAGTGAGAAAAACATCAATTGGTGGTGTGAATCATAGGGTCTGAATTAGGATAGGCAGTGAGTGGCAATGTAGGATGGAGAAAAGCACCAAGGAGTGGTCAGCATGGGGAGGTCAGGAAACATGCAGTGGCAATGTAGGATAAGTTTCTGAAAAACATCGCGGGGTGCTGCGCATTGTATGGGTGTGTAACATTACATTCACTAGTAGGAGTGAGAAAAACATCACGGGGTGGTGTGAATCATAGGGTCTGAATTAGGATAGGCAGTGAGTGGCAATGTAGGATGGAGAAAAGCACCACGGGGTGGTCAGCATGGGGAAGTCAGGAAACATGCAGTGGCAATGTAGGAATGGTTTCTGAAAAACATCGCGGGGTGGTGCGCATTGTATGGGTGTGTAACATTACATTCACTAGTAGGAGTGAGAAAAGCATCACGGGGTGGTGTGAATCATAGGGGCTGAATTAGGATAGGCGGTGAGTGGCAATGTAGGATGGAGAAAAGCACCACGGGGTGGTCAGCATGGGGAGGTTAGGAAACATGCAGTGGCAATGTAGGATGGGTTTCTGAAAAACATCGCGGGGTGGTGCGCATTGTATGGGTGTGTAACATTACATTCACTAGTAGGAGTGAGAAAAACATCATGGGGTGGTGTGAATCATAGGGTCTGAATTAGGATAGGCAGTGATTGGCAATGTAGGATGGAGAAAAGCACCACGGGGTGGTCAGCATGGGGAGGTCAGGAAACATGCAGTGGCAATGTAGGTTAGGTTTCTGAAAAACATCGCGGGGTGGTGCGCATTGTATGGGTGTGTAACATTACATTCACTAGTAGGAGTGAGAAAAACATCACTGGGTGGTGTGAATCATACGGTCTGAATTAGTATAGGCAGTGAGTGGCATGTAGGATGGAGAAAAGCACCACGGTGTGGTCAGCATGGGGAGGTCAGGAAACATGCAGTGGCAATGTAGGATAGGTTTATGAAAAACATCGCGGGGTGGTGCACATTGTATGGGTGTGTAACATTACATTCACTAGTAGGAGTGAGAAAAACATCACGGGGTGGTGTGAATCATAGGGGCTGAATTAGTATAGGCAGTGAGTGGCAACGTAGGATGGAGAAAAGCACCACGGGGTGGTCAGCATGGGGAGGTCAAATAACATGCAGTTGCAATGTAGGATAGGTTTCTGAAAAACATCGCGGGGTGGTTCACATTGTATATATGTGTAACATTACATTCACTAGTAGGAGAGAGAAAAACATCACGGGGTGTTGTGAATCATAGGGTCTGAATTAGGATAGGCAGTGAGTGACAATGTAGGATGGAGAAAAGCATCACGGGTTGGTCAGCATGGGGAGGTCAGGAAACATGCAGTGGCAATGTAGGATAGGTTTCTGAAAAACATCGCGGGGTGGTGCGCATTGTATGGCTGTGTAACATTACATTCACTAGTAGGAGTGAGAAAAACATCACGGGTTATTGTTAATCATAGGGACTGAATTAGCATAGGCAGTGAGTGGCAATGTAGGATGGAGAAAAGCACCACGGGGTGGTCAGCATGGGGAGGTCAGGAAACATGCAGTGGCAATGTTGGATAGGTTTCTGAAAAACATCGCGGGGTGGTGCGCATTGTATGGGTGTGTAACATTACATTCACTAGTAGGAGTGAGAAAAACATCACGGGGTGGTGTGAATCATAGGGTCTGAATAAGGATAGGCAGTGTGTGGCAATGTAGGATGGAGAAAAGCACCACGGGGTGGTCAGCATGGGGAGGTCAGGAAACATGCAGTGGCAATGTAGGATAGGTTTCTGAAAAACATCGCGTGGTGGTGCGAATTGTATGGGTGTGTAACATTACATTCACTAGTAGGAGTGAGAAAAACATCATGGGGTGGTGTGAATCATAGGGTCTGAATTAGGATAGGCACTGAGTGGCAATGTAGGATGGAGAAAAGCACCACGGGGTGGTCAGCATGGGGAAGTCAGGAAACATGCAGTGGCAATGTAGGAATGGTTTCTGAAAAACATCGCGGGGTGGTGCGCATTGTATGGGTGTGTAAAATTACATTCACTAGTAGGAGTGAGAAAAGCATCACGGGGTGTTGTGAATCATAGGGTCTGAATTAGGATAGACGGTGAGTGGCAATGTAGGATAGAGAAAAGCACCACGGGGTGGTCAGCATGGGGAGGTTAGGAAACATGCAGTGGCAATGTAGGATAGGTTTCTGAAAAACATCGCGGGGTGGTGCGCATTGTATGGGTGTGTAACATTACATTCACTAATAGGAGTGAGAAAAACATCACGGGGTGGTGTGAATCATAGGGTCTAAATTAGGATAGGCAGTGAGTGACAATGTAGGATGGAGAAAAGCACCAAGGAGTGGTCAGCATGGGGAGGTCAGGAAACATGCAGTGGCAATGTAGGATAGGTTTCTGAAAAACATCGCGGGGTGGTGCGCATTGTATGGGTGTGTAACATTACCTTCACTAGTAGGAGTGAGAAAAGCATCACGGGGTGGTGTGAATCATAGGGTCTGAATTAGTATAGGCAGTGAGTGGCAATGTAGGATGGAGAAAAGCACCACGGGGTGGTCAGCATGAGGAATTCAGGAAACATGCAGTGGCAATGTAGGATAGGTTTCTTAAAAACATCGCGGGGTGTTGGGCATTGTATGGGTGTGTAACATTACATTCACTTGTAGGAGTGAGAAAAACATCAGGGGGTGGTGTAAATCATAGGGTCTGAATTAGGATAGGCAGTGAGTGGCAATGTAGGATGGAGAAAAGCACCACGGGTTGGTCAGCATGGGGAGGTCAGGAAACATGCAGTGGCAATGTAGGAATGGTTTCTGAAAATCATCGCGGGGTGGTGCGCATTGTATGGGTGGTAACATTACATTCACTAGTAGGAGTGAGAAAAACCTCACGGGCTGGTGTGAATCATAGGGTCTGAATTAGTATAGGCAGTGAGTGGCAATGTAGGATGGAGAAAAGCACCACGGGGTGGTCAGCATGGGGAGGTCAGGAAACATGCAGTGGCAATGTAGGATAGGTTTCTGAAAAACATCGCGGGGTGGTGCACATTGTATGGGTGTGTAACATTTCATTCACTAGTAGGAGTGAGAAAAACATCACGGGGTGGTGTGAATCATAGGGGCTGTATTAGTATGGGCAGTGAGTGGCAATGTAGGATGGAGAAAAGCACCACGGGGTGGTCAGCATGGGGACGTCAAATAACATGCAGTTGAATGTAGGATAGGTTTCTGAAAAACATCGCGGGGTGGTGCACATTGTATGGATGTGTAACATTACATTCACTAGTAGGAGTGAGAAAAACATCACGGGGTGTTGTGAATCATAGGGTCTGAATTAGGATAGGCAGTGAGTGACAATGTAGGATATAGAAAAGCACCACGGGTTGGTCAGCATGGGGAGGTCAGGAAACATGCAGTGGCAATGTAGGATAGGTTTCTGAAAAACATCGAGGGGTGGTGCGCATTGTATGGGTATGTAACATTACATTCACTAGTAAGAGTGAGAAAAACATCACGGGGTGGTGTGAATCATAGGGTCTGAATTAGGATAGGCAGTGTGTGGCAATGTAGGATGGAGAAAAGCACCACGGGGTGGTCAGCATGGGGAGGTCAGGAAACATGCAGTGGCAATGTAGGATAGTTTTCTGAAAAACATCGAGGGGTGGTGCACATTGTATGGGTGTGTAACATTACATTCACTAGTAGGAGTGAGAAAAACATCACGGGGTGGTGTGAATCATAGGGTCTGAATTAGGATAGGCAGTGAGTGGCAATGTAGGATGGAGAAAAGCACCACGGGTGGTCAGCATGGGGAGGTCGAGAAACATGCAGTGACAATGTAGGATAGGTTTCTGAAAAACATCGCGAGGTGGTGGGCATTGTATGGGTGTGTAACATTACATTCACTAGTAGGAGTGAGAAAAACATCAATTGGTGGTGTGAATCATCGGGTCTGAATTAGGATAGGCAGTGAGTGGCAATGTAGGATGGAGAAAAGCACCAAGGAGTAGTCAGCATGGGGAGGTCAGGAAACATGCAGTGGCAATGTAGGATAGGTTTCTGAAAAACATCGCGGGGTGCTGCGCATTGTATGGGTGTGTAACATTACATTCACTAGTAGGAGTGAGAAAAACATCACGGGGTGGTGTGAATCATAGGGTCTGAATTAGGATAGCCAGTGAGTGGCAATGTAGGATGAAGAAAAGCACCACGGGGTGGTCAGCATGGGGAAGTCAGGAAACATGCAGTGGCAATGTAGGAATGGTTTCTGAAAAACATCGCGGGGTGGTGCGCATTGTATGGGTGTGTAACATTACATTCACTAGTAGGAGTGAGAAAAACATCACGGGGTGTTGTGAATCATAGGGTCTGAATTAGGATAGGCAGTGAGTGACAATGTAGGATGGAGAAAAGCACCACGGGGTGGTCAGCATGGGGAGGTCAGGAAACATGCAGTGGCAATGTAGGAATGGTTTCTGAAAAACATCGCGGGGTGGTGCGCATTGTATGGGTGGTAACATTACATTCACTAGTAGGAGTGAGAAAAACCTCACGGGCTGGTGTGAATCATAGGGTCTGAATTAGTATAGGCAGTGAGTGGCAATGTAGGATGGAGAAAAGCACCACGGGGTGGTCAGCATGGGGAGGTCAGGAAACATGCAGTGGCAATGTAGGATAGGTTTCTGAAAAACATCGCGGGGTGGTGCACATTGTATGGGTGTGTAACATTTCATTCACTAGTAGGAGTGAGAAAAACATCACGGGGTGGTGTGAATCATAGGGTCTGAATTAGGATAGGCAGTGAGTGACAACGTAGGATGGAGAAAAGCACCACGGGGTGGTCAGCATGGGGAGGTCAAATAACATGCAGTTGCAATGTAGGATAGGTTTCTGAAAAACATCGCGGGGTGGTGCACATTGTATGGATGTGTAACATTACATTCACTAGTAGGAGTGAGAAAAACATCACGGGGTGTTGTGAATCATAGGGTCTGAATTAGGATAGGCAGTGAGTGACAATGTAGGATGGAGAAAAGCACCACGGGTTGGTCAGCATTGGGAGGTCAGGAAACATGCAGTGGCAATGTAGGATAGGTTTCTGAAAAACATCGCGGGGTGGTGCGCATTGTATGGCTGTGTAACATTACATTCACTAGTAGGAGTGAGAAAAACATCACGGGGTATTGTGAATCATAGTGTCTGAATTAGCATAGGCAGTGAGTGGCAATGTAGGATGGAGAAAAGCACCACGGGGTGGTCAGCATGGGGAGGTCAGGAAACATGCAGTGGCAATGTAGGATAGGTTTCTGAAAAACATCGCGGGGTGGTGCGCATTGTATGGGTGTGTAACATTACATTCACTAGTAACAGTGAGAAAAACATCACGGGGTGGTGTGAATCATAGGGTCTGAATTAGGATAGGCAGTGTGTGGCAATGTAGGATGGAGAAAAGCACCACGGGTTGGTCAGCATGGGGTGGTCAGGAAACATGCAGTGGCAATGTAGGATAGGTTTCTGAAAAACATCGCGGGGTGGTGCACATTTTATGGGTGTGTAACATTACATTCACTAGTAGGAGTGAGAAAAACATCACGGGGTGGTGTGAATCATAGGGTCTGAATTAGGATAGGCAGTGAGTGTCAATGTAGGATGGAGAAAAGCACCACGGGTGGTCAGCATGGGGAGGTCGAGAAACATGCAGTGACAATGTAGGATAGGTTTCTGAAAAACATCGCGAGGTGGTGCGCATTGTATGGGTGTGTAACATTACATTCACTAGTAGGAGTGAGAAAAACATCAATTGGTGGTGTGAATCATAGGGTCTGAATTAGGATAGGCAGTGAGTGGCAATGTAGGATGGAGAAAAGCACCAAGGAGTGGTCAGCATGGGGAGGTCAGGAAACATGCAGTGGCAATGTAGGATAAGTTTCTGAAAAACATCTCGGGGTGCTGCGCATTGTATGGGTGTGTAACATTACATTCACTAGTAGGAGTGAGAAAAACATCACGGGGTGGTGTGAATCATAGGGTCTGAATTAGGATAGGCAGTGAGTGGCAATGTAGGATGGAGAAAAGCACCACGGGGTGGTCAGCATGGTGACGTCAGGAAACATGCAGTGGCAATGTAGGAATGGTTTCTGAAAAACATCGCGGGGTGGTGCGCATTGTATGGGTGTGTAACATTACATTCACTAGTAGGAGTGAGAAAAGCATCACGGGGTGGTGTGAATCATAGGGGCTGAATTAGGATAGGCGGTGAGTGGCAATGTAGGATGGAGAAAAGCACCACGGGGTGGTCAGCATGGGGAGGTTAGGAAACATGCAGTGGCAATGTAGGATGGGTTTCTGAAACACATCGCGGGGTGATGCGCATTGTATGGGTGTGTAACATTACATTCACTAGTAGGAGTGAGAAAAACATCATGGGGTGGTGTGAATCATAGGGTCTGAATTAGGATAGGCAGTGATTGGCAATGTAGGATGGAGAAAAGCACCACGGGGTGGTCAGCATGGGGAGGTCAGGAAACATGCAGTGGCAATGTAGGTTAGGTTTCTGAAAAACATCGCGGGGTGGTGCGCATTGTATGGGTGTGTAACATTACATTCACTAGTAGGAGTGAGAAAAACATCACTGGGTGGTGTGAATCATACGGTCTGAATTAGTATAGGCAGTGAGTGGCATGTAGGATGGAGAAAAGCACCACGGTGTGGTCAGCATGGGGAGGTCAGGAAACATGCAGTGGCAATGTAGGATAGGTTTCTGAAAAACATCGCGGGGTGGTGCGCATTGTATGGGTGTGTAACATTACGTTCACCAGTAGGGGTGAGAAAAACATCACGGGGTGGTGTAAATCATATGGTCTGAATTAGGATAGGCAGTGAGTGGCAATGTAGGATGGAGAAAAGCACCACGGGGTGGTCAGCATGGGGAGGTCAGGAAACATGCAGAGGCAATATAGGATAGGTTTCTGAAAAACATCGCGGGGTGGTGCACATTGTATGGGTGTGTAACATTACATTCACTAGTAGGAGTGAGAAAAACATCACGGGGTGGTGTGAATCATAGGGGCTGAATTAGTATAGGCAGTGAGTGGCAACGTAGGATGGAGAAAAGCACCACGGGGTGGTCAGCATGGGGAGGTCAAATAACATGCAGTTGCAATGTAGGATAGGTTTCTGAAAAACATCGCGGGGTGGTTCACATTGTATATATGTGTAACATTACATTCACTAGTAGGAGAGAGAAAAACATCACGGGGTGTTGTGAATCATAGGGTCTGAATTAGGATAGGCAGTGAGTGACAATGTAGGATGGAGAAAAGCACCACGGGTTGGTCAGCATGGGGAGGTCAGGAAACATGCAGTGGCAATGTAGGATAGGTTTCTGAAAAACATCGCGGGGTGGTGCGCATTGTATGGCTGTGTAACATTACATTCACTAGTAGGAGTGAGAAAAACATCACGGGTTATTGTTAATCATAGGGACTAAATTAGCTTAGGCAATGAGTGGCAATGTAGGATGGAGAAAAGCACCACGGGGTGGTCAGCATGGGGAGGTCAGGAAACATGCAGTGGCAATGTAGGATAGGTTTCTGAAAAACATCGCGGGGTGGTGCGCATTGTATGGGTGTGTAACATTACATTCACTAGTAGGAGTGAGAAAAACATCACGGGGTGGTGTGAATCATAGGGTGTGAATAAGGATAGGCAGTTTGTGGCAATGTAGGATGGAGAAAAGCACCACGGGGTGGTCAGCATGGGGAGGTCAGGAAACATGCAGTGGCAATGTAGGATAGGTTTCTGAAAAACATCGCGTGGTGGTGCGAATTGTATGGCTGTGTAACATTACATTCACTAGTAGGAGTGAGAAAAACATCATGGGGTGGTGTGAATCATAGGGTCTGAATTAGGATAGGCATTGAGTGGCAATGTAGGATGGAGAAAAGCACCACGGGGTGGTCAGCATGGGAAAGTCAGGAAACATGCAGTGGCAATGTAGGAATGGTTTCTGAAAAACATCGCGGGGTGGTGCGCATTGTATGGGTGTGTAAAATTACATTCACTAGTAGGAGTGAGAAAAGCATCACGGGGTGGTGTGAATCATAGGGTCTGAATTAGGATAGGCGGTGAGTGGCAATGTAGGATAGAGAAAAGCACCACGGGGTGGTCAGCATGGGGAGGTTAGGAAACATGCAGTGGCAATGTAGGATAGGTTTCTGAAAAACATCGCGGGGTGGTGCGCATTGTATGGGTGTGTAACATTACATTCACTAGTAGGAGTGAGAAAAACATCACGGGGTGGTGTGAATCATAGGGTCTAAATTAGGATAGGCAGTGAGTGACAATGTAGGATGGAGAAAAGCACCAAGGAGTGGTCAGCATGGGGAGGTCAGGAAACATGCAGTGGCAATGTAGGATAGGTTTCTGAAAAACATCGCGGGGTGGTGCGCTTTGTATGGGTGTGTAACATTACATTCACTAGTAGGAGTGAGAAAAGCATCACGGGGTGGTGTGAATCATAGGGTCTGAATTAGTATAGGCAGTGAGGGGCAATGTAGGATGGAGAAAAGCACCACGGGGTGGTCAGCATGAGGAATTCAGAAAACATGCAGTGGCAATGTAGGATAGGTTTCTTAAAAACATCGCGGGGTGTTGGGCATTTTATGGGTGTGTAACATTACATTCACTTGTAGGAGTGAGAAAAACATCACGGGGTGGTGTAAATCATAGGGTCTGAATTAGGATAGGCAGTGAGTGGCAATGTAGGATGGAGAAAAGCACCACGGGTTGGTCAGCATGGGGAGGTCAGGGAACATGCAGTGGCAATGTAGGAATGGTTTCTGAAAAACATCGCGGGGTGGTGCGCATTGTATGGGTGGTAACATTACATTCACTAGTAGGAGTGAGAAAAACCTCACGGGCTGGTGTGAATCATAGGGTCTGAATTAGTATAGGCAGTGAGTGGCAATGTAGGATGGAGAAAAGCACCACGGGGTGGTCAGCATGGGGAGGTCAGGAAACATGCAGTGGCAATGTAGGATAGGTTTCTGAAAAACATCGCGGGGCGGTGCACATTGTATGGGTGTGTAACATTTCATTCACTAGTAGGAGTGAGAAAAACATCACGGGGTGTTGTGAATCATAGGGGCTGAATTAGTATGGGCAGTGAGTGGCAACGTAGGATGGAGAAAAGCACCACGGGGTGGTCAGCATGGGGACGTCAAATAACATGCAGTTGCAATGTAGGATAGGTTTCTGAAAAACATCGCGGGGTGGTGCACATTGTATGGATGTGTAACATTACATTCACTAGTAGGAGTGAGAAAAACATCACGGGGTGTTGTGAATCATAGGGTCTGAATTAGGATAGGCAGTGAGTGACAATGTAGGATATAGAAAAGCACCACGGGTTGGTCAGCATGGGGAGGTCAGGAAACATGCAGTGGCAATGTAGGATAGGTTTCTGAAAAACATCGAGGGGTGGTGCGCATTGTATGGGTGTGTAACATTACATTCACTAGTAGGAGTGAGAAAAACATCACGGGGTGGTGTGAATCATAGGGTCTGAATAAGGATAGGCAGTGTGTGGCAATGTAGGATGGAGAAAAGCACCACGGCGTGGTCAGCATGGGGAGGTCAGGAAACATGCAGTGGCAATGTAGGATAGGTTTCTGAAAAACATCGCGTGGTGGTGCGAATGGTATGGGTGTGTAACAGTACATTCACTAGTAGGAGTGAGAAAAACATCATGGGGTGGTGTGAATCATAGGGTCTGAATTAGGATAGGCATTGAGTGGCAATGTAGGATGGGGAAAAGCACCACGGGGTGGTCAGCATGGGGAAGTCAGGAAACATGCAGTGGCAATGTAGGAATGGTTTCTGAAAAACATCGCGGGGTGGTGCGCATTGTATGGGTGTGTAAAATTACATTCACTAGAAGGAGTGAGAAAAGCATCACGGGGTAGTGTGAATCATAGGGTCTGAATTAGGATAGGCGGTGAGTGGCAATGTAGGATAGAGAAAAGCACCACGGGGTGGTCAGCATGGGGAGGTTAGGAAACATGCAGTGGCAATGTAGGATAGGTTTCTGAAAAACATCGCGGGGTGGTGCACATTGTATGGGTGTGTAACATTACATTCACTAGTAGGAGTGAGAAAAACATCACGGGGTGGTGTGAATCATAGGGTCTAAATTAGGATAGGCAGTGAGTGACAATGTAGGATGGAGAAAAGCACCAAGGAGTGGTCAGCATGGGGAGGTCAGGAAACATGCAGTGGCAATGTAGGATACGTTTCTGAAAAACATCGCGGGGTGGTGCGCATTGTATGGGTGTGTAACATTACCTTCACTAGTAGGAGTGAGAAAAGCATCACGGGGTGGTGTGAATCATAGGGTCTGAATTAGTATAGGCAGTGAGTGGCAATGTAGGATGGAGAAAAGCACCACGGGGTGGTCAGCATGAGGAATTCAGGAAACATGCAGTGGCAATGTAGTATAGGTTTCTTAAAAACATCGCGGGGTGTTGGGCATTGTATGGGTGTGTAACATTACATTCACTTGTAGGAGTGAGAAAAACATCACGGGGTGGTGTAAATCATAGGGTCTGAATTAGGATAGGCAGTGAGTGGCAATGTAGGATGGAGAAAAGCACCACGGGTTGGTCAGCATGGGGAGGTCAGGAAACATGCAGTGGCAATGTAGGAATGGTTTCTGAAAAACATCGCGGGGTGGTGCGCATTGTATGGGTGGTAACATTACATTCACTAGTAGGAGTGAGAAAAACCTCACGGGCTGGTGTGAATCATAGGGTCTGAATTAGTATAGGCAGTGAGTGGCAATGTAGGATGGAGAAAAGCACCACGGGGTGGTCAGCATGGGGAGGTCAGGAAACATGCAGTGGCAATGTAGGATAGGTTTCTGAAAAACATCGCGGGGTGGTGCACATTGTATGGGTGTGTAACATTTCATTCACTAGTAGGAGTGAGAAAAACATCACGGGTTGGTGTGAATCATAGGGGCTGAATTAGTATGGGCAGTGAGTGGCAACGTAGGATGGAGAAAAGCACCACGGGGTGGTCAGCATGGGGACGTCAAATAACATGCAGTTGCAATGTAGGATAGGTTTCTGAAAAACATCGCGGGGTGGTGCACATTGTATGGATGTGTAACATTACATTCACTAGTAGGAGTGAGAAAAACATCACGGGGTGTTGTGAATCATAGGGTCTGAATTAGGATAGGCAGTGAGTGACAATGTAGGATATAGAAAAGCACCACGGGTTGTTCAGCATGGGGAGGTCAGGAAACATGCAGTGGCAATGTAGGATAGGTTTCTGAAAAACATCGCGGGGTGGTGCGCATTGTATGGGTGTGTAACATTACATTCACTAGTAAGAGTGAGAAAAACATCACGGGGTGGTGTGAATCATAGGGTCTAAATTAGGATAGGCAGTGTGTGGCAATGTAGGATTGAGAAAAGCACCACGGGGTGGTCAGCATGGGGAGGTCAGGAAACATGCAGTGGCAATGTAGGATAGGTTTCTGAAAAACATCGAGGAGTGGTGCACATTGTATGGGTGTGTAACATTACATTCACTAGTAGGAGTGAGAAAAACATCACGGGGTGGTGTGAATCATAGGGTCTGAATTGGGATAGCCAGTGAGTGGCAATGTAGGATGAAGAAAAGCACCACGGGGTGGTCAGCATGGGGAAGTCAGGAAACATGCAGTGGCAATATAGGAATGGTTTCTGAAAAACATCGCGGGGTGGTGCGCATTGTATGGGTGTGTAACATTACATTCACTAGTAGGAGTGAGAAAAACATCACGGGGTGTTGTGAATCATAGGGTCTGAATTAGGATAGGCAGTGAGTGACAATGTAGGATGGAGAAAAGCACCACGGGGTGGTCAGCATGGGGAGGTCAGGAAACATGCAGTGGCAATGTAGGAATGGTTTCTGAAAAACATCGCGGGGTGGTGCGCATTGTATGGGTGGTAACATTACATTCACTAGTAGGAGTGAGAAAAACCTCACGGGCTGGTGTGAATCATAGGGTCTGAATTAGTATAGGCAGTGAGTGGCAATGTAGGATGGAGAAAAGCACCACGGGGTGGTCAGCATGGGGAGGTCAGGAAACATGCAGTGGCAATGTAGGATAGGTTTCTGAAAAACATCGCGGGGTGGTGCACATTGTATGGGTGTGTAACATTTCATTCACTAGTAGGAGTGAGAAAAACATCACGGGGTGGTGTGAATCATAGGGGCTGAATTAGTATGGGCAGTGAGTGGCAACGTAGGATGGAGAAAAGCACCACGGGGTGGTCAGCATGGGGAGGTCAAATAACATGCAGTTGCAATGTAGGATAGGTTTCTGAAAAACATCGCGGGGTGGTGCACATTGTATGGATGTGTAACATTACATTCACTAGTAGGAGTGAGAAAAACATCACGGGGTGTTGTGAATCATAGGGTCTGAATTAGGATAGGCAGTGAGTGACAATGTAGGATGGAGAAAAGCACCACGGGTTGGTCAGCATGGGGAGGTCAGGAAACATGCAGTGCCAATGTAGGATAGGTTTCTGAAAAACATCGCGGGGTGGTGCGCATTGTATGGCTGTGTAACATTACATTCACTAGTAGGAGTGAGAAAAACATCACGGGGTATTGTGAATCATAGTGTCTGAATTAGCATAGGCAGTGAGTGGCAATGTAGGATGGAGAAAAGCACCACGGGGTGGTCAGCATGGGGAGGTCAGGAAACATGCAGTGGCAATGTAGGATAGGTTTCTGAAAAACATCGCGGGGTGGTGCGCATTGTATGGGTGTGTAACATTACATTCACTAGTAACAGTGAGAAAAACATCACGGGGTGGTGTGAATCATAGGGTCTGAATTAGGATAGGCAGTGTGTGGCAATGTAGGATGGAGAAAAGCACCACGGGGTGGTCAGCATGGGGTGGTCAGGAAACATGCAGTGGCAATGTAGGATAGGTTTCTGAAAAACATCGCGGGGTGGTGCACATTGTATGGGTGTGTAACATTACATTCACTAGTAGGAGTGAGAAAAACATCACGGGGTGGTGTGAATCATAGGGTCTGAATTAGGATAGGCAGTGAGTGGCAATTTAGGATGGAGAAAAGCACCACGGGTGGTCAGCATGGGGAGGTCGAGAAACATGCAGTGACAATGTAGGATAGGTTTCTGAAAAACATCGCGAGGTGGTGCGCATTGTATGGGTGTGTAACATTACATTCACTAGTAGGAGTGAGAAAAACATCAATTGGTGGTGTGAATCATAGGGTCTGAATTAGGATAGGCAGTGAGTGGCAATGTAGGATGGAGAAAAGCACCAAGGAGTGGTCAGCATGGGGAGGTCAGGAAACATGCAGTGGCAATGTAGGATAAGTTTCTGAAAAACATCGCGGGGTGCTGCGCATTGTATGGGTGTGTAACATTACATTCACTAGTAGGAGTGAGAAAAACATCACGGGGTGGTGTGAATCATAGGGTCTGAATTAGGATAGGCAGTGAGTGGCAATGTAGGATGGAGAAAAGCACCACGGGGTGGTCAGCATGGGGAAGTCAGGAAACATGCAGTGGCAATGTAGGAATGGTTTCTGAAAAACATCGCGGGGTGGTGCGCACTGTATGGGTGTGTAACATTACATTCACTTGTAGGAGTGAGAAAAGCATCACGGGGTGGTGTGAATCATAGGGGCTGAATTAGGATAGGCGGTGAGTGGCAATGTAGGATGGAGAAAAGCACCACGGGGTGGTCAGCATGGGGAGGTTAGGAAACATGCAGTGGCAATGTAGGATGGGTTTCTGAAAAACATCGCGGGGTGGTGCGCATTGTATGGGTGTGTAACATTACATTCACTAGTAGGAGTGAGAAAAACATCATGGGGTGGTGTGAATCATAGGGTCTGAATTAGGATAGGCAGTGATTGGCAATGTAGGATGGAGAAAAGCACCACGGGGTGGTCAGCATGGGGAGGTCAGGAAACATGCAGTGGCAATGTAGGTTAGGTTTCTGAAAAACATCGCGGGGTGGTGCGCATTGTATGGGTGTGTAACATTACATTCACTAGTAGGAGTGAGAAAAACATCACTGGGTGGTGTGAATCATACGGTCTGAATTAGTATAGGCAGTGAGTGGCATGTAGGATGGAGAAAAGCACCACGGTGTGGTCAGCATGGGGAGGTCAGGAAACATGCAGTGGCAATGTAGGATAGGTTTCTGAAAAGCATCGCGGGGTGGTGCGCATTGTATGGGTGTGTAACATTACATTCACCAGTAGGAGTGAGAAAAACATCACGGGGTGGTGTAAATCATAGGGTCTGAATTAGGATAGGCAGTGAGTGGCAATGTAGGATGGAGAAAAGCACCACGGGGTGGTCAGCATGGGGAGGTCAGGAAACATGCAGAGGCAATATAGGATAGGTTTCTGAAAAACATCGCGGGGTGGTGCACATTGTATGGGTGTGTAACATTACATTCACTAGTAGGAGTGAGAAAAACATCACGGGGTGGTGTGAATCATAGGGGCTGAATTAGTATAGGCAGTGAGTGGCAACGTAGGATGGAGAAAAGCACCACGGGGTGGTCAGCATGGGGAGGTCAAATAACATGCAGTTGCAATGTAGGATAGGTTTCTGAAAAACATCGCGGGGTGGTTCACATTGTATATATGTGTAACATTACATTCACTAGTAGGAGAGAGAAAAACATCACGGGGTGTTGTGAATCATAGGGTCTGAATTAGGATAGGCAGTGAGTGACAATGTAGGATGGAGAAAAGCACCACGGGTTGGTCAGCATGGGGAGGTCAGGAAACATGCAGTGGCAATGTAGGATAGGTTTCTGAAAAACATCGCAGGGTGGTGCGCATTGTATGGCTGTGTAACATTACATTCACTAGTAGGAGTGAGAAAAACATCACGGGTTATTGTTAATCATAGGGACTGAATTAGCATAGGCAGTGAGTGGCAATGTAGGATGGAGAAAAGCACCACGGGGTGGTCAGCATGGGGAGGTCAGGAAACATGCAGTGGCAATGTAGGAATGGTTTCTGAAAAACATCGCGGGGTGGTGCGCATTGTATGGGTGTGTAAAATTACATTCACTAGTAGGAGTGAGAAAAGCATCACGGGGTGGTGTGAATCATAGGGTCTGAATTAGGATAGGCGGTGAGTGGCAATGTAGGATAGAGAAAAGCACCACGGGGTGGTCAGCATGGGGAGGTTAGGAAACATGCAGTGGCAATGTAGGATAGGTTTCTGAAAAACATCGCGGGGTGGTGCGCATTGTATGGGTGTGTAACATTACATTCACTAGTAGGAGTGAGAAAAACATCACGGGGTGGTGTGAATCATAGGGTCTAAATTAGGATAGGCAGTGAGTGACAATGTAGGATGGAGAAAAGCACCAAGGAGTGGTCAGCATGGGGAGGTCAGGAAACATGCAGTGGCAATGTAGGATAGGTTTCTGAAAAACATCGCGGGGTGGTGCGCATTGTATGGGTGTGTAACATTACCTTCACTAGTAGGAGTGAGAAAAGCATCACGGGGTGGTGTGAATCATAGGGTCTGAATTAGTATAGGCAGTGAGTGGCAATGTAGGATGGAGAAAAGCACCACGGGGTGGTCAGCATGAGGAATTCAGGAAACATGCAGTGGCAATGTAGGATAGGTTTCTTAAAAACATCGCGGGGTGTTGGGCATTGTATGGGTGTGTAACATTACATTCACTTGTAGGAGTGAGAAAAACATCACGGGGTGGTGTAAATCATAGGGTCTGAATTAGGATAGGCAGTGAGTGGCAATGTAGGATGGAGAAAAGCACCACGGGTTGGTCAGCATGGGGAGGTCAGGAAACATGCAGTGGCAATGTAGGAATGGTTTCTGAAAAACATCGCGGGGTGGTGCGCATTGTATGGGTGGTAACATTACATTCACTAGTAGGAGTGAGAAAAACATCACCGGGTGGTGTGAATCATAGGGTCTGAATTAGTATAGGCAGTGAGTGGCAATGTAGGATGGAGAAAAGCACCACGGGGTGGTCAGCATGGGGAGGTCAGGAAACATGCAGTGGCAATGTAGGATAGGTTTCTGAAAAACATCGCGGGGTGGTGCACATTGTATGGGTGTGTAACATTTCATTCACTAGTAGGAGTGAGAAAAACATCACGGGGTGGTGTGAATCATAGGGGCTGAATTAGTATGGGCAGTGAGTGGCAACGTAGGATGGAGAAAAGCACCACGTGGTGGTCAGCATGGGGACGTCAAATAACATGCAGTTGCAATGTAGGATAGGTTTCTGAAAAACATCGCGGGGTGGTGCACATTGTATGGATGTGTAACATTACATTCACTAGTAGGAGTGAGAAAAACATCACGGGGTGTTGTGAATCATAGGGTCTGAATTAGGATAGGGAGTGAGTGACAATGTAGGATATAGAAAAGCACCACGGGTTGGTCAGCATGGGGAGGTCAGGAAACATGCAGTGGCAATGTAGGATAGGTTTCTGAAAAACATCGAGGGGTGGTGCGCATTGTATGGGTGTGTAACATTACATTCACTAGTAGGAGTGAGAAAAACATCACGGGGTGGTGTGAATCATAGGGTCTGAATAAGGATAGGCAGTGTGTGGCAATGTAGGATGGAGAAAAGCACCACGGGGTGGTCAGCATGGGGAGGTCAGGAAACATGCAGTGGCAATGTAGGATAGGTTTCTGAAAAACATCGCGTGGTGGTGCGAATTGTATGGGTGTGTAACATTACATTCACTAGTAGGAGTGAGAAAAACATCATGGGGTGGTGTGAATCATAGGGTCTGAATTAGGATAGGCATTGAGTGGCAATGTAGGATGGAGAAAAGCACCACGGGGTGGTCAGCATGGGGAAGTCAGGAAACATGCAGTGGCAATGTAGGAATGGTTTCTGAAAAACATCGCGGGGTGGTGCGCATTGTATGGGTGTGTAAAATTACATTCACTAGTAGGAGTGAGAAAAGCATCACGGGGTGGTGTGAATCATAGGGTCTGAATTAGGATAGGCGGTGAGTGGCAATGTAGGATAGAGAAAAGCACCACGGGGTGGTCAGCATGGGGAGGTTAGGAAACATGCAGTGGCAATGTAGGATAGGTTTCTGAAAAACATCGCGGGGTGGTGCACATTGTATGGGTGTGTAACATTACATTCACTAGTAGGAGTGAGAAAAACATCACGGGGTGGTGTGAATCATAGGGTCTAAATTAGGATAGGCAGTGAGGGACAATGTAGGATGGAGAAAAGCACCAAGGAGTGGTCAGCATGGGGAGGTCAGGAAACATGCAGTGGCAATGTAGGATAGGTTTCTGAAAAACATCGCGGGGTGGTGCGCATTGTATGGGTGTGTAACATTACCTTCACTAGTAGGAGTGAGAAAAGCATCACGGGGTGGTGTGAATCATAGGGTCTGAATTAGTATAGGCAGTGAGTGGCAATGTAGGATGGAGAAAAGCACCACGGGGTGGTCAGCATGGGGAGGTCAGGAAACATGCAGTGGCAATGTAGGATAGGTTTCTGAAAAACATCGCGGGGTGGTGCACATTGTATGGGTGTGTAACATTTCATTCACTAGTAGGAGTGAGAAAAACATCACGGGGTGGTGTGACTCATAGGGGCTGAATTAGTATGGGCAGTGAGTGGCAACGTAGGATGGAGAAAAGCACCACGGGGTGGTCAGCATGGGGACGTCAAATAACATGCAGTTGCAATGTAGGATAGGTTTCTGAAAAACATCGCGGGGTGGTGCACATTGTATGGATGTGTAACATTACATTCACTAGTAGGAGTGAGAAAAACATCACGGGGTGTTGTGAATCATAGGGTCTGAATTAGGATAGGCAGTGAGTGACAATGTAGGATATAGAAAAGCAACACGGGTTGGTCAGCATGGGGAGGTCAGGAAACATGCAGTGGCAATGTAGGATAGGTTTCTGAAAAACATCGAGGGGTGGTGCGCATTGTATGGGTGTGTAACATTACATTCACTAGTAAGAGTGAGAAAAACATCACGGGGTGGTGTGAATCATAGGGTCTGAATTAGGATAGGCAGTGTGTGGCAATGTAGGATGGAGAAAAGCACCACGGGGTGGTCAGCATGGGGAGGTCAGGAAACATGCAGTGGCAATGTAGGATAGGTTTCTGAAAAACATCGAGGGGTGGTGCACATTGTATGGGTGTGTAACATTACATTCACTAGTAGGAGTGAGAAAAACATCACGGGGTGGTGTGAATCATAGGGTCTGAATTAGGATAGGCAGTGAGTGGCAATGTAGGATGGAGAAAAGCACCACGGGTGGTCAGCATGGGGAGGTCGTGAATTATGCAGTGACAATGTAGGATAGGTTTCTGAAAAACATCGCGAGGTGGTGGGCATTGTATGGGTGTGTAACATTACATTCACTAGTAGGAGTGAGAAAAACATCAATTGGTGGTGTGAATCATAGGGTCTCAATTAGGATAGGCAGTGAGTGGCAATGTAGGATGGAGAAAAGCACCAAGGAGTGGTCAGCATGGGGAGGTCAGGAAACATGCAGTGGCAATATAGGATAGGTTTCTGAAAAACATCGCGGGGTGCTGCGCATTGTATGGGTGTGTAACATTACATTCACTAGTAGGAGTGAGAAAAACATCACGGGGTGGTGTGAATCATAGGGTCTGAATTAGGATAGCCAGTGACTGGCAATGTAGGATGAAGAAAAGCACCACGGGGTGGTCAGCATGGGGAAGTCAGGAAACATGCAGTGGCAATGTAGGAATGGTTTCTGAAAAACATCGCGGGGTGGTGCGCATTGTATGGGTGTGTAACATTACATTCACTAGTAGGAGTGAGAAAAACATCACGGGGTGTTGTGAATCATAGGGTCTGAATTAGGATAGGCAGTGAGTGACAATGTAGGATGGAGAAAAGCACCACGGGGTGGTCAGCATGGGGAGGTCAGGAAACATGCAGTGGCAATGTAGGAATGGTTTCTGAAAAACATCGCGGGGTGGTGCGCATTGTATGGGTGGTAACATTACATTCACTAGTAGGAGTGAGAAAAACCTCACGGGCTGGTGTGAATCATAGGGTCTGAATTAGTATAGGCAGTGAGTGGCAATGTAGGATGGAGAAAAGCACCACGGGGTGGTCAGCATGGGGAGGTCAGGAAACATGCAGTGGCAATGTAGGATAGGTTTCTGAAAAACATCGCGGGGTGGTGCACATTGTATGGGTGTGTAACATTTCATTCACTAGTAGGAGTGAGAAAAACATCACGGGGTGGTGTGAATCATAGGGGCTGAATTAGTATGGGCAGTGAGTGGCAACGTAGGATGGAGAAAAGCACCACGGGGTGGTCAGCATGGGGAGGTCAAATAACATGCAGTTGCAATGTAGGATAGGTTTCTGAAAAACATCGCGGGGTGGTGCACATTGTATGGATGTGTAACATTACATTCACTAGTAGGAGTGAGAAAAACATCACGGGGTGTTGTAAATCATAGGGTCTGAATTAGGATAGGCAGTGAGTGACAATGTAGGATGGAGAAAAGCACCACGGGTTGGTCAGCATGGGGAGGTCAGGAAACATGCAGTGGCAATGTAGGATAGGTTTCTGAAAAACATCGCGGGGTGGTGCGCATTGTATGGCTGTGTAACATTACATTCACTAGTAGGAGTGAGAAAAACATCACGGGGTATTGTGAATCATAGTGTCTGAATTAGCATAGGCAGTGAGTGGCAATGTAGGATGGAGAAAAGCACCACGGGGTGGTCAGCATGGGGAGGTCAGGAAACATGCAGTGGCAATGTAGGATAGGTTTCTGAAAAACATCGCGGGGTGGTGCGCATTGTATGGGTGTGTAACATTACATTCACTAGTAACAGTGAGAAAAACATCACGGGGTGGTGTGAATCATAGGGTCTGAATTAGGATAGGCAGTGTGTGGCAATGTAGGATGGAGAAAAGCACCACGGGGTGGTAGGCATGGGGTGGTCAGGAAACATGCAGTGGCAATGTAGGATAGGTTTCTGAAAAACATCGCGGGGTGGTGCACATTGTATGGGTGTGTAACATTACATTCACTAGTAGGAGTGAGAAAAACATCACGGGGTGGTGTGAATCATAGGGTCTGAATTAGGATAGGCAGTGAGTGGCAATTTAGGATGGAGAAAAGCACCACGGGTGGTCAGCATGGGGAGGTCGAGAAACATGCAGTGACAATGTAGGATAGGTTTCTGAAAAACATCGCGAGGTGGTGCGCATTGTATGGGTGTGTAACATTACATTCACTAGTAGGAGTGAGAAAAACATCAATTGGTGGTGTGAATCATAGGGTCTGAATTAGGATAGGCAGTGAGTGGCAATGTAGGATGGAGAAAAGCACCAAGGAGTGGTCAGCATGGGGAGGTCAGGAAACATGCAGTAGCAATGTAGGATAGGTTTCTGAAAAACATCGCGGGGTGCTGCGCATTGTATGGGTGTGTAACATTACATTCACTAGTAGGAGTGAGAAAAACATCACGGGGTGGTGTGAATCATAGGGTCTGAATTAGGATAGGCAGTGAGTGGCAATGTAGGATGGAGAAAAGCACCACGGGGTGGTCAGCATGGGGAAGTCAGGAAACATGCAGTGGCAATGTAGGAATGGTTTCTGAAAAACATCGCGGGGTGGTGCGCATTGTATGGGTGTGTAACATTACATTCACTAGTAGGAGTGAGAAAAGCATCACGGGGTGGTGTGAATCATAGGGGCTGAATTAGGATAGGCAGTGAGTGGCAATGTAGGATGGAGAAAAGCACCACGGGGTGGTCAGCATGGGGAGGTTAGGAAACATGCAGTGGCAATATAGGATGGGTTTCTGAAAAACATCGCGAGGTGGTGGGCATTGTATGGGTGTGTAACATTACATTCACTAGTAGGAGTGAGAAAAACATCAATTGGTGGTGTGAATCATAGGGTCTGAATTAGGATAGGCAGTGAGTGGCAATGTAGGATGGAGAAAAGCACCAAGGAGTGGTCAGCATGGGGAGGTCAGGAAACATGCAGTGGCAATGTAGGATAGGTTTCTGAAAAACATCGCGGGGTGCTGCGCATTGTATGGGTGTGTAACATTACATTCACTAGTAGGAGTGAGAAAAACATCACGGGGTGGTGTGAATCATAGGGTCTGAATTAGGATAGCCAGTGAGTGGCAATGTAGGATGAAGAAAAGCACCACGGGGTGGTCAGCATGGGGAAGTCAGGAAACATGCAGTGGCAATGTAGGAATGGTTTCTGAAAAACATCGCGGGGTGGTGCGCATTGTATGGGTGTGTAACATTACATTCACTAGTAGGAGTGAGAAAAACATCACGGGGTGTTGTGAATCATAGGGTCTGAATTAGGATAGGCAGTGAGTGACAATGTAGGATGGAGAAAAGCACCACGGGGTGGTCAGCATGGGGAGGTCAGGAAACATGCAGTGGCAATGTAGGAATGGTTTCTGAAAAACATCGCGGGGTGGTGTGCATTGTATGGGTGGTAACATTACATTCACTAGTAGGAGTGAGAAAAACCTCACGGGCTGGTGTGAATCATAGGGTCTGAATTAGTATAGGCAGTGAGTGGCAATGTAGGATGGAGAAAAGCACCACGGGGTGGTCAGCATGGGGAGGTCAGGAAACATGCAGTGGCAATGTAGGATAGGTTTCTGAAAAACATCGCGGGGTGGTGCACATTGTATGGGTGTGTAACATTTCATTCACTAGTAGGAGTGAGAAAAACATCACGGGGTGGTGTGAATCATAGGGGCTGAATTAGTATGGGCAGTGAGTGGCAACGTAGGATGGAGAAAAGCACCACGGGGTGGTCAGCATGGGGAGGTCAAATAACATGCAGTTGCAATGTAGGATAGGTTTCTGAAAAACATCGCGGGGTGGTGCACATTGTATGGATGTGTAACATTACATTCACTAGTAGGAGTGAGAAAAACATCACGGGGTGTTGTAAATCATAGGGTCTGAATTAGGATAGGCAGTGAGTGACAATGTAGGATGGAGAAAAGCACCACGGGTTGGTCAGCATGGGGAGGTCAGGAAACATGCAGTGGCAATGTAGGATAGGTTTCTGAAAAACATCGCGGGGTGGTGCGCATTGTATGGCTGTGTAACATTACATTCACTAGTAGGAGTGAGAAAAACATCACGGGGTATTGTGAATCATAGTGTCTGAATTAGCATAGGCAGTGAGTGGCAATGTAGGATGGAGAAAAGCACCACGGGGTGGTCAGCATGGGGAGGTCAGGAAACATGCAGTGGCAATGTAGGATAGGTTTCTGAAAAACATCGCGGGGTGGTGCGCATTGTATGGGTGTGTAACATTACATTCACTAGTAACAGTGAGAAAAACATCACGGGGTGGTGTGAATCATAGGGTCTGAATTAGGATAGGCAGTGTGTGGCAATGTAGGATGGAGAAAAGCACCACGGGGTGGTCAGCATGGGGTGGTCAGGAAACATGCAGTGGCAATGTAGGATAGGTTTCTGAAAAACATCGCGGGGTGGTGCACATTGTATGGGTGTGTAACATTACATTCACTAGTAGGAGTGAGAAAAACATCACGGGGTGGTGTGAATCATAGGGTCTGAATTAGGATAGGCAGTGAGTGGCAATTTAGGATGGAGAAAAGCACCACGGGTGGTCAGCATGGGGAGGTCGAGAAACATGCAGTGACAATGTAGGATAGGTTTCTGAAAAACATCGCGAGGTGGTGCGCATTGTATGGGTGTGTAACATTACATTCACTAGTAGGAGTGAGAAAAACATCAATTGGTGGTGTGAATCATAGGGTCTGAATTAGGATAGGCAGTGAGTGGCAATGTAGGATGGAGAAAAGCACCAAGGAGTGGTCAGCATGGGGAGGTCAGGAAACATGCAGTAGCAATGTAGGATAGGTTTCTGAAAAACATCGCGGGGTGCTGCGCATTGTATGGGTGTGTAACATTACATTCACTAGTAGGAGTGAGAAAAACATCACGGGGTGGTGTGAATCATAGGGTCTGAATTAGGATAGGCAGTGAGTGGCAATGTAGGATGGAGAAAAGCACCACGGGGTGGTCAGCATGGGGAAGTCAGGAAACATGCAGTGGCAATGTAGGAATGGTTTCTGAAAAACATCGCGGGGTGGTGCGCATTGTATGGGTGTGTAACATTACATTCACTAGTAGGAGTGAGAAAAGCATCACGGGGTGGTGTGAATCATAGGGGCTGAATTAGGATAGGCGGTGAGTGGCAATGTAGGATGGAGAAAAGCACTACGGGGTGGTCAGCATGGGGAGGTTAGGAAACATGCAGTGGCAATGTAGGATGGGTTTCTGAAAAACATCGCGGGGTGGTGCGCATTGTATGGGTGTGTAACATTACATTCACTAGTAGGAGTGAGAAAAACATCATGGGGTGGTGTGAATCATAGGGTCTGAATTAGGATAGGCAGTGATTGGCAATGTAGGATGGAGAAAAGCACCACGGGGTGGTCAGCATGGGGAGGTCAGGAAACATGCAGTGGCAATGTAGGTTAGGTTTCTGAAAAACATCGCGGGGTGGTGCGCATTGTATGGGTGTGTAACATTACATTCACTAGTAGGAGTGAGAAAAACATCACTGGGTGGTGTGAATCATAGGGTCTGAATTAGGATAGGCAGTGTGTGGCAATGTAGGATGGAGAAAAGCACCACGGGGTGGTCAGCATGGGGAGGTCAGGAAACATGCAGTGGCAATGTAGGATAGGTTTCTGAAAAACATCGAGGGGTGGTGCACATTGTATGGGTGTGTAACATTACATTCACTAGTAGGAGTGAGAAAAACATCACGGGGTGGTGTGAATCATAGGGTCTGAATTAGGATAGGCAGTGAGTGGCAATGTAGGATGGAGAAAAGCACCACGGGTGGTCAGCATGGGGAGGTCGTGAATTATGCAGTGACAATGTAGGATAGGTTTCTGAAAAACATCGCGAGGTGGTGGGCATTGTATGGGTGTGTAACATTACATTCACTAGTAGGAGTGAGAAAAACATCAATTGGTGGTGTGAATCATAGGGTCTGAATTAGGATAGGCAGTGAGTGGCAATGTAGGATGGAGAAAAGCACCAAGGAGTGGTCAGCATGGGGAGGTCAGGAAACATGCAGTGGCAATATAGGATAGGTTTCTGAAAAACATCGCGGGGTGCTGCGCATTGTATGGGTGTGTAACATTACATTCACTAGTAGGAGTGAGAAAAACATCACGGGGTGGTGTGAATCATAGGGTCTGAATTAGGATAGCCAGTGACTGGCAATGTAGGATGAAGAAAAGCACCACGGGGTGGTCAGCATGGGGAAGTCAGGAAACATGCAGTGGCAATGTAGGAATGGTTTCTGAAAAACATCGCGGGGTGGTGCGCATTGTATGGGTGTGTAACATTACATTCACTAGTAGGAGTGAGAAAAACATCACGGGGTGTTGTGAATCATAGGGTCTGAATTAGGATAGGCAGTGAGTGACAATGTAGGATGGAGAAAAGCACCACGGGGTGGTCAGCATGGGGAGGTCAGGAAACATGCAGTGGCAATGTAGGAATGGTTTCTGAAAAACATCGCGGGGTGGTGCGCATTGTATGGGTGGTAACATTACATTCACTAGTAGGAGTGAGAAAAACCTCACGGGCTGGTGTGAATCATAGGGTCTGAATTAGTATAGGCAGTGAGTGGCAATGTAGGATGGAGAAAAGCACCACGGGGTGGTCAGCATGGGGAGGTCAGGAAACATGCAGTGGCAATGTAGGATAGGTTTCTGAAAAACATCGCGGGGTGGTGCACATTGTATGGGTGTGTAACATTTCATTCACTAGTAGGAGTGAGAAAAACATCACGGGGTGGTGTGAATCATAGGGGCTGAATTAGTATGGGCAGTGAGTGGCAACGTAGGATGGAGAAAAGCACCACGGGGTGGTCAGCATGGGGAGGTCAAATAACATGCAGTTGCAATGTAGGATAGGTTTCTGAAAAACATCGCGGGGTGGTGCACATTGTATGGATGTGTAACATTACATTCACTAGTAGGAGTGAGAAAAACATCACGGGGTGTTGTAAATCATAGGGTCTGAATTAGGATAGGCAGTGAGTGACAATGTAGGATGGAGAAAAGCACCACGGGTTGGTCAGCATGGGGAGGTCAGGAAACATGCAGTGGCAATGTAGGATAGGTTTCTGAAAAACATCGCGGGGTGGTCCGCATTGTATGGCTGTGTAACATTACATTCACTAGTAGGAGTGAGAAAAACATCACGGGGTATTGTGAATCATAGTGTCTGAATTAGCATAGGCAGTGAGTGGCAATGTAGGATGGAGAAAAGCACCACGGGGTGGTCAGCATGGGGAGGTCAGGAAACATGCAGTGGCAATGTAGGATAGGTTTCTGAAAAACATCGCGGGGTGGTGCGCATTGTATGGGTGTGTAACATTACATTCACTAGTAACAGTGAGAAAAACATCACGGGGTGGTGTGAATCATAGGGTCTGAATTAGGATAGGCAGTGTGTGGCAATGTAGGATGGAGAAAAGCACCACGGGGTGGTAGGCATGGGGTGGTCAGGAAACATGCAGTGGCAATGTAGGATAGGTTTCTGAAAAACATCGCGGGGTGGTGCACATTGTATGGGTGTGTAACATTACATTCACTAGTAGGAGTGAGAAAAACATAACGGGGTGGTGTGAATCATAGGGTCTGAATTAGGATAGGCAGTGAGTGGCAATTTAGGATGGAGAAAAGCACCACGGGTGGTCAGCATGGGGAGGTCGAGAAACATGCAGTGACAATGTAGGATAGGTTTCTGAAAAACATCGCGAGGTGGTGCGCATTGTATGGGTGTGTAACATTACATTCACTAGTAGGAGTGAGAAAAACATCAATTGGTGGTGTGAATCATAGGGTCTGAATTAGGATAGGCAGTGAGTGGCAATGTAGGATGGAGAAAAGCACCAAGGAGTGGTCAGCATGGGGAGGTCAGGAAACATGCAGTAGCAATGTAGGATAGGTTTCTGAAAAACATCGCGGGGTGCTGCGCATTGTATGGGTGTGTAACATTACATTCACTAGTAGGAGTGAGAAAAACATCACGGGGTGGTGTGAATCATAGGGTCTGAATTAGGATAGGCAGTGAGTGGCAATGTAGGATGGAGAAAAGCACCACGGGGTGGTCAGCATGGGGAAGTCAGGAAACATGCAGTGGCAATGTAGGAATGGTTTCTGAAAAACATCGCGGGGTGGTGCGCATTGTATGGGTGTGTAACATTACATTCACTAGTAGGAGTGAGAAAAGCATCACGGGGTGGTGTGAATCATAGGGGCTGAATTAGGATAGGCGGTGAGTGGCAATGTAGGATGGAGAAAAGCACCACGGGGTGGTCAGCATGGGGAGGTTAGGAAACATGCAGTGGCAATGTAGGAATGGTTTCTGAAAAACATCGCGGGGTGGTGTGCATTGTATGGGTGGTAACATTACATTCACTAGTAGGAGTGAGAAAAACCTCACGGGCTGGTGTGAATCATAGGGTCTGAATTAGTATAGGCAGTGAGTGGCAATGTAGGATGGAGAAAAGCACCACGGGGTGGTCAGCATGGGGAGGTCAGGAAACATGCAGTGGCAATGTAGGATAGGTTTCTGAAAAACATCGCGGGGTGGTGCACATTGTATGGGTGTGTAACATTTCATTCACTAGTAGGAGTGAGAAAAACATCACGGGGTGGTGTGAATCATAGGGGCTGAATTAGTATGGGCAGTGAGTGGCAACGTAGGATGGAGAAAAGCACCACGGGGTGGTCAGCATGGGGAGGTCAAATAACATGCAGTTGCAATGTAGGATAGGTTTCTGAAAAACATCGCGGGGTGGTGCACATTGTATGGATGTGTAACATTACATTCACTAGTAGGAGTGAGAAAAACATCACGGGGTGTTGTAAATCATAGGGTCTGAATTAGGATAGGCAGTGAGTGACAATGTAGGATGGAGAAAAGCACCACGGGTTGGTCAGCATGGGGAGGTCAGGAAACATGCAGTGGCAATGTAGGATAGGTTTCTGAAAAACATCGCGGGGTGGTGCGCATTGTATGGCTGTGTAACATTACATTCACTAGTAGGAGTGAGAAAAACATCACGGGGTATTGTGAATCATAGTGTCTGAATTAGCATAGGCAGTGAGTGGCAATGTAGGATGGAGAAAAGCACCACGGGG
Organism: Cavia porcellus; assembly: GCF_034190915.1. Classification (NCBI taxonomy): domain Eukaryota; kingdom Metazoa; phylum Chordata; class Mammalia; order Rodentia; family Caviidae; genus Cavia; species Cavia porcellus. The sequence continues at coordinate 11,752,400 of NW_026947515.1, forward strand.
TGGTCAGCATGGGGAGGTCAGGAAACATGCAGTGGCAATGTAGGATAGGTTTCTGAAAAACATCGCGGGGTGGTGCGCATTGTATGGGTGTGTAACATTACATTCACTAGTAACAGTGAGAAAAACATCACGGGGTGGTGTGAATCATAGGGTCTGAATTAGGATAGGCAGTGTGTGGCAATGTAGGATGGAGAAAAGCACCACGGGGTGGTCAGCATGGGGTGGTCAGGAAACATGCAGTGGCAATGTAGGATAGGTTTCTGAAAAACATCGCGGGGTGGTGCACATTGTATGGGTGTGTAACATTACATTCACTAGTAGGAGTGAGAAAAACATCACGGGGTGGTGTGAATCATAGGGTCTGAATTAGGATAGGCAGTGAGTGGCAATTTAGGATGGAGAAAAGCACCACGGGTGGTCAGCATGGGGAGGTCGAGAAACATGCAGTGACAATGTAGGATAGGTTTCTGAAAAACATCGCGAGGTGGTGCGCATTGTATGGGTGTGTAACATTACATTCACTAGTAGGAGTGAGAAAAACATCAATTGGTGGTGTGAATCATAGGGTCTGAATTAGGATAGGCAGTGAGTGGCAATGTAGGATGGAGAAAAGCACCAAGGAGTGGTCAGCATGGGGAGGTCAGGAAACATGCAGTAGCAATGTAGGATAGGTTTCTGAAAAACATCGCGGGGTGCTGCGCATTGTATGGGTGTGTAACATTACATTCACTAGTAGGAGTGAGAAAAACATCACGGGGTGGTGTGAATCATAGGGTCTGAATTAGGATAGGCAGTGAGTGGCAATGTAGGATGGAGAAAAGCACCACGGGGTGGTCAGCATGGGGAAGTCAGGAAACATGCAGTGGCAATGTAGGAATGGTTTCTGAAAAACATCGCGGGGTGGTGCGCATTGTATGGGTGTGTAACATTACATTCACTAGTAGGAGTGAGAAAAGCATCACGGGGTGGTGTGAATCATAGGGGCTGAATTAGGATAGGCGGTGAGTGGCAATGTAGGATGGAGAAAAGCACTACGGGGTGGTCAGCATGGGGAGGTTAGGAAACATGCAGTGGCAATGTAGGATGGGTTTCTGAAAAACATCGCGGGGTGGTGCGCATTGTATGGGTGTGTAACATTACCTTCACTAGTAGGAGTGAGAAAAACATCATGGGGTGGTGTGAATCATAGGGTCTGAATTAGGATAGGCAGTGATTGGCAATGTAGGATGGAGAAAAGCACCACGGGGTGGTCAGCATGGGGAGGTCAGGAAACATGCAGTGGCAATGTAGGTTAGGTTTCTGAAAAACATCGCGGGGTGGTGCGCATTGTATGGGTGTGTAACATTACATTCACTAGTAGGAGTGAGAAAAACATCACTGGGTGGTGTGAATCATACGGTCTGAATTAGTATAGGCAGTAAGTGGCATGTAGGATGGAGAAAAGCACCACGGTGTGGTCAGCATGGGGAGGTCAGGAAACATGCAGTGGCAATGTACGATAGGTTTCTGAAAAACATCGCGGGGTGGTGCGCATTGTATGGGTGTGTAACATTACATTCACTAGTAGGAGTGAGAAAAACATCACGGGGTGGTGTAAATCATAGGGTCTGAATTAGGATAGGCAGTGAGTGGCAATGTAGGATGGAGAAAAGCACCACGGGGTGGTCAGCATGGGGAGGTCAGGAAACATGCAGTGGCAATGTAGGATAGGTTTCTGAAAAACATCGCGGGGTGGTGCGCATTGTATGGGTGTGTAACATTACATTCACTAGTAGGAGTGAGAAAAACATCACGGGGTGGTGTGAACCATCGGTTCTGAATTAGGATAGGCAGTGAGTGGCAATGTAGGATGGAGAAAAGCACCACGGGGTGGTCAGCATGGGGAGTTCAAGAAACGTGCAGTGGAATGAAGGATAGGTTTCTGAAAAGCATCGTGGGGTGGTGCGCATTGTATGGGTGTGTAACTTTACATTCACTAGTAGGAGTGAGAAAAACATCACTGGGTGGTGTGAATCATACGGACTGAATTAGTATAGGCAGTGAGTGGCATGTAGGATGGAGAAAAGCACCACGGGGTGATCAGCATGGGGAGGTCAGGAAACATGCAGTGGCAATGTAGGATAGGTTTCTGAAAAACATCGCGGGGTGGTGCGCATTGTATGGGTGTGTAACATTACATTCACTAGTAGGAGTGAGAAAAACATCACGTGGTGTTGTGAATCATAGGGTCTGAATTAGTATAGGCAGTGAGTGGCAATGTAGAATGGAGAAAAGCACCACGGGGTGGTCAGCATGGGGAGGTCAGGAAACATACAGTGGCAATGTAGGATAGGTTTCTGAAAAACATCGCGGGGTGGTGCACATTGTATGGGTGTGTAACATTTTATTCAATAGTAGGAGTGAGAAAAACATCACAGGGTGGTGTGTACCATAGGGTCTGAATTAGTATAGGCAGTGAGTGGCAATGTAGGATGCAGAAAAGCACCACGGGGTGGTCAGCATGGGGAGGTCAGGAAACATGCAGTGGCAATGTAGGATAGGTTTCAGAAAAACATCACGGGGTGGTCCACATTGTATGAGTGTGTAACATTACATTCACTAGTAGGAGTGAGAAAAACATCACGGGGTCGTGTGAATCATAGGGTCTGATTTAGGATAGGCAGTGAGTGGCAATGTAAGATGGAGAAAAGCACCACGGGGTCGTCAGCATGGGGAGGTCAGGAAACATGCAGTGGCAATGTAGGATAGATTTCTTTAAAACATCACGAGGTGGTGCGCATAGTATGGGTGTGTAACATTACATTCACTAGTAGGAATGAGAAAAACATCAGGGGTGGTGTGAATCATAGGGTCTGAATTAGGACAGGCAGTGAGTGGAAATGTAGGATGGAGAAAAGCACCACGTGGTGGTCAGCATGAGGAGGTCAAGAAACATGCAGTGGCAATGTAGGATAGGTTTCTGAAAAACATCGCGGGTGGTGCGCATTGTATGGGTGTGTAACATTACATTCAGTAGTAGGAGTGAGAAAAACATCACGGGGTGGTGTGAATCATAGGGTCTGAATTAGGATAGCCAGTGAGTGGCAATGTAGGATGGAGCAAAGCACCACGGCGTGGTCAGCATGGGGAGGTCAGGAAACATGCAGTGGCAATGTAGGATAGGTTTCTGAAAAACATCGCGGGGTGGTGCGCATTGTATGGGTGTGTAACATTACATTCACTAGTAGGAGTAAGAAAAACATCACGGGGTGCTGTGAATCATAGGGTCTGAATTAGGATAGGCAGTGAGTGGCAATGTAGGATGGAGAAAAGCACCACGGGGTGGTCAGCATGGGGAGGTCAGCAAACATGCAGTGGCAATGTAGGATAGGTTTCTTAAAAACATCGCGGGCTGGTGCGCATTGTATGGGTGTGTACCATTACATTCACTAGTAGGAGTGAGAAAAACATCACGGGGTGGTGTGAATCATAGGGTCTGAATTAGTATAGGCAGTGAGTGGCAAAGTAGGATAGAGAAAAGCACCACGGTGTGGTCAGCATGGGGAGGTCAAATAACATGCAGTGGCAATGTAGGATAGGTTTTTGAAACACATCAAGGGGTTGTGCACATTGTATCGGTGTGTAACATTACATTCACTAGTAGGAGTGAGAAAAACATCACGGGGTGGTGTAAATCATAGGGTCTGAATTAGTATAGGCAGTGAGTGGCAACGTAGGATGGAGAAAAGCACCGCGGGGTGGTCAGCATGGGGAGGTCAAATAACATGCAGTTGCAATGTAGGATAGGTTTCTGAAAAACATCGCGGGGTGGTGCACATTGTATGGATGTGTAACATTACATTCACTAGTAGGAGTGAGAAAAACATCACGGGGTGGTGTGAATCATAGGGTCTGAATTAGGATAGGCAGTGAGTGACAATGTAGGATGGAGAAAAGCACCACGGGTTGGTCAGCATGGGGAGGTCAGGAAACATGCAGTGGCAATGTAGGATAGGTTTCTGAAAAACATCTCGGTGTGGTGCGCATTGTATGGCTGTGTAACATTACATTCACTAGTAGGAGTGAGAAAAACATCGCGGGGTATTGTGAATCATAGGGTCTGAATTAGCATAGGCAGTGAGTGGCAATGTAGGATGGAGAAAAGCACCACGGGGGGTCAGCATGGGGAGGTCAGGAAACATGCAGTGGCAATGTAGGATAGTTTTCTGAAAAACATCCCGGGGTGGTGCGCATTTTATGGTGTGTAACATTACATTCACTAGTAAGAGTGAGAAAAACATCACGGGGTGGTGTGAATCATAGGGTCTGAATTAGGATAGGCATTGAGTGGCAGTGTAGGATGGAGAAAAGCACCACAGGTGGTCACAATGGGGAGGTCGAGAAACATGCAGTGACAATGTAGGATAGGTTTCTGAAAAACATCGCGGGGTGGTGCGCATTGTATGGGTGTGTAACATTACATTCACTAGTAGGAGTGAGAAAAACATCACGGGGTGGTGTGAATCATAGGGTCTGAATTAGGATAGGCAGTGAGTGGCAATGTAGGATGGAGAAAAGCACCACGGGGTGGTCAGCATGGGGAGGTCAGGAAACATGCAGTGGCAATGTAGGATAGGTTTCTGAAAAACATCGCGGGGTGGTGCGCATTGTATGGGTGTGTAACATTACATTCACTAGTAGGAGTAAGAAAAACATCACGGGGTGCTGTGAATCATAGGGTCTGAATTAGGATAGCCAGTGAGTAGCAATGTAGGATGGAGAAAAGCACCACGGGGTGGTCAGCATGGGGAGGTCAGGAAACATGCAGTGGCAATGTAGGATAGGTTTCTTAAAAACATCGCGGGCTGGTGCGCATTGTATGGGTGTGTACCATTACATTCACTAGTAGGAGTGAGAAAAACATCACGGGGTGGTGAGAATCATAGGGTCTGAATGAGGATAGGCAGTGAGTGGCAATGTAGGATGGAGAAAAGCACCACGGGGTGATCTGTATGGGGAGGTCTGGAAACATGCAGTGGCAATGTAGGATAAGTTTCTGAAAAACATCGCGGGGTGGTGCGCATTGTATGGGTGTGTAACATTACATTCACTAGTAAGAGTGAGAAAAACATCAAGGGGTGCTGTAAATCATAGGGTGTGAATTAGGATAGGCAGTGAGTGGCAATGGAGAATGGAGAAAAGCACCACGGGGTGGTCAACATGGGGAGGTCAAGAAACATGCAGTGGCAATGTAGGATACGTTTCTGAAAAACATCGCGGGGTGGTGCGCATTGTATGGGTGTGTAACATTACATTCACTAGTAGGAGTGAGAAAAACATCACGGGGTGGTGTAAATCATAGGGTCTGAATTAGGATAGGCAGTGAGTGGCAATGTAGGATGGAGAAAAGCACCACGGGGTGGTCAGCATGGGGAGGTCAGGAAACATGCAGTGGCAATGTAGGATAGGTTTCTGAAAAACATCGCGGGGTGGTGCGCATTGTATGGGTGTGTAACATTACATTCACTAGTAGGAGTGAGAAAAACATCACGGGGTGGTGTGAACCATCGGTTCTGAATTAGGATAGGCAGTGAGTGGCAATGTAGGATGGAGAAAAGCACCACGGGGTGGTCAACATGGGGAGTTCAAGAAACGTGCAGTGGAATGAAGGACAGGTTTCTGAAAAGCATCGTGGGGTGGTGCGCATTGTATGGGTGTGTAACTTTACATTCACTAGTAGGAGTGAGAAAAACATCACTGGGTGGTGTGAATCATACGGAATGAATTAGTATAGGCAGTGAGTGGCATGTAGGATGGAGAAAAGCACCACGGGGTGGTCAGCATGGGGAGGTCAGGAAACATGCAGTGGCAATGTAGGATAGGTTTCTGAAAAACATCGCGGGGTGGTGCGCATTGTATGGGTGTGTAACATTACATTCACTAGTAGGAGTGAGAAAAAAATCACGGGGTGGTGTGAACCATCGGTTCTGAATTAGGATAGGCAGTGAGTGGCAATGGAGGATGGAGAAAAGCACCACGGGGTGGTCAGCATGGGAGTTCAAGAAACGTGCAGTGGAATGAAGGATAGGTTTCTGAAAAGCATCGCGGGGTGGTGCGCATTGTATGGGTGTGTAACATTACGTTCACTTGTAAGAGTGAGAAAAACATCTCGGGGTGGTGTGAATCATAGGGTCTGAATTAGGATAGGCAGTGAGTGGCAATGTAGGATAGAGAAAAGCACCACCGGGTGGTCAGCATGGGGAGGTCAGGAAACATGCAGTGGCAATGTAGGATAGGTTTCTGAAAAACATCGCGGTGTGGTGCGCATTGCATGGGTGTGTAATATTACATTCAATAGTAGGAGTGAGAAAAACATCACAGGGTGGTGTGTAGCATAGGGTCTGAATTAGTATAGGCAGTGAGTGGCAATGTAGGATGGAGAAAAGCACCACGGGGTGGTCAGCATGGGGAGGTCAGGAAACATGCAGTGACAATGTAGGATAGGTTTCTGAAAAACATCGCGGGATGGTGCGCATTGTATGGGTGTGTAACATTACATTCACTAGTAGGAGTGAGAAAAACATCACGTGGTGTTGTGAATCATAGGGTCTGAATTAGTATAGGCAGTGAGTGGCAATGTAGAATGGAGAAAAGCACCACGGGGTGGTCAGCATGGGGAGGTCAGGAAACATGCAGTGGCAATGTAGGATAGGTTTCTGAAAAACATCGCGGGGTGGTGCACATTGTATGGGTGTGTAAAATTTTATTCAATAGTAGGAGTGAGAAAAACATCACAGGGTGGTGTGTAGCTTAGGGTCTGAATTAGTATAGGCAGTGAGTGGCAATGTAGGATGCAGAAAAGCACCACGGGGTGGTCAGCATGGGGAGGTCAGGAAACATGCAGTGGCAATGTAGGATAGGTTTCAGAAAAACATCACGGGGTGGTGCACATTGTATGAGTGTGTAACATTACATTCACTAGTAGGAGTGAGAAAAACATCACGGGGTCGTGTGAATCATAGGGTCTGATTTAGGATAGGCAGTGAGTGGCAATGTAGGATGGAGAAAAGCACCACGGGGTCGTCAGCATGGGGAGGTCAGGAAACATGCAGTGGCAATGTAGGATAGATTTCTTAAAAACATTACGAGGTGGTGCGCCTAGTATGGGTGTGTAACATTACATTCACTAGTAGGAATGAGAAAAACATCAGGGGTGGTGTGAATCACAGGGTCTGAATTAGGACAGGCAGTGAGTGGAAATGTAGGATGGAGAAAAGCACCACGTGGTGGTCAGCATGAGGAGGTCAAGAAACATGCAGTGGCAATGTAGGATAGGTTTCTGAAAAACATCGCGGGGTGGTGCGCATTGTATGGGTGTGTAACATTACATTCAGTAGTAGGAGTGAGAAAAACATCACGGGGTGGTGTGAATCATAGGGTCTGAATTAGGATAGCCAGTGAGTGGCAATGTAGGATGGAGCAAAGCACCACGGCGTGGTCAGCATGGGGAGGTCAGGAAACATGCAGTGGCAATGCAGGATAGGTTTCTGAAAAACATCGCGGGGTGGTGCGCATTGTATGGGTGTGTAACATTACATTCACTAGTAGGAGTAAGAAAAACATCACGGGGTGCTGTGAATCATAGGGTCTGAATTAGGATAGGCAGTGAGTGGCAATGTAGGATGGAGAAAAGCACCACGGGGTGGTCAGCATGGGGAGGTCAGCAAACATGCAGTGGCAATGTAGGATAGGTTTCTTAAAAACATCGCGGGCTGGTGCGCATTGTATGGGTGTGTACCATTACATTCACTAGTAGGAGTGAGAAAAACATCACGGGGTGGTGTAAATCATAGGGTCTGAATTAGTATAGGCAGTGAGTGGCAACGTAGGATGGAGAAAAGCACCACGGGGTGGTCAGCATGGGGAGGTCAAATAACATGCAGTTGCAATGTAGGATAGGTTTCTGAAAAACATCGCGGGGTGGTGCACATTGTATGGATGTGTAACATTACATTCACTAGTAGGAGTGAGAAAAACATCACGGGGTGGTGTGAATCATAGGGTCTGAATTAGGATAGGCAGTGAGTGACAATGTAGGATGGAGAAAAGCACCACGGGTTGGTCAGCATGGGGAGGTCAGGAAACATGCAGTGGCAATGTAGGATAGGTTTCTGAAAAACATCGCGGTGTGGTGCGCATTGTATGGCTGTGTAACATTACATTCACTAGTAGGAGTGAGAAAAACATCGCGGGGTATTGTGAATCATAGGGTCTGAATTAGCATACGCAGTGAGTGGCAATGTAGGATGGAGAAAAGCACCACGGGGGGTCAGCATGGGGAGGTCAGGAAACATGCAGTGGCAATGTAGGATAGTTTTCTGAAAAACATCCCGGGGTGGTGCGCATTGTATGGTGTGTAACATTACATTCACTAGTAAGAGTGAGAAAAACATCACGGGGTGGTGTGAATCATAGGGTCTGAATTAGGATAGGCATTGAGTGGCAGTGTAGGATGGAGAAAAGCACCACAGGTGGTCACCATGGGGAGGTCGAGAAACATGCAGTGACAATGTAGGATAGGTTTCTGAAAAACATCGCGGGGTGCTGCGCATTGTATGGGTGTGTAACATTACATTCACTAGTAGGAGTGAGAAAAACATCACGGGGTGGTGTGAATCATAGGGTCTGAATTAGGATAGGCAGTGAGGGGCAATGTAGGATGGAGAAAAGCACCACGGGGTGGTCAGCATGGGGAGGTCAGCAAACATGCAGTGGCAATGTAGGATAGGTTTCTGAAAAACATCGCGGGGTGGTGCGCATTGTATGGGTGTGTAACATTACATTCACTAGTAGGAGTAAGAAAAACATCACGGGGTGCTGTGAATCATAGGGTCTGAATTAGGATAGGCAGTGAGTAGCAATGTAGGATGGAGAAAAGCACCACGGGGTGGTCAGCATGGGGAGGTCAGGAAACATGCAGTGGCAATGTAGGATAGGTTTCTTAAAAACATCGCGGGCTGGTGCGCATTGTATGGGTGTGTACCATTACATTCACTAGTAGGAGTGAGAAAAACATCACGGGGTGGTGAGAATCATAGGGTCTGAATTAGGATAGGCAGTGAGTGGCAATGTAGGATGGAGAAAAGCACCACGGGGTGATCTGTATGGGGAGGTCGGGAAACATGCAGTGGCAATGTAGGATAAGTTTCTGAAAAACATCGCGGGGTGGTGCGCATTGTATGGGTGTGTAACATTACATTCACTAGTAGGAGTGAGAAAAACATCACGGGGTGGTGTGAATCACAGGGTCTGAATTAGGATAGGCAGTGAGTGGCAATGTAGGATGGAGAAAAGCACCACGGGGTGGTCAGCATGAGGAGGTCAGGAAACATGCAGTGGCAATGTAGGATAGGTTTCTCAAAAACATCGCGGGGTGGTGCGGATTGTATGGGTGTGTAACATTACATTCACTAATAGGAGTGAGAAAAACATCACGGGGTGGTGTATATCATAGGGTCTGAATTAGGATAGGCAGTGAGTGGCAATGTAGGATGGAGAAAAGCACCACGGGGTGGTCAGCATGGGGAGGTCAGGAAACATGCAGTGGCAATGTAGGAATGGTTTCTGAAAAACATCGCGGGGTGGTGCGCATTGTATGGGTGTGTAACATTACATTTACTAGTAGGAGTGAGAAAAACCTCACGGGCTGGTGTGAATCATAGGGTCTGAATTAGTATAGGCAGTGAGTGGCAATGTAGGATGGAGAAAAGCAAAACGGGGTGGTCAGCATGGGGAGGTCAGGAAACATGCAGTGGCAATGTAGGATAGGTTTCTGAAAAACATCGCGGGGTGGTGCACATTGTATGGGTGTGTAACATTACATTCACTAGTAGGAGTGAGAAAAACATCACGGGGTGGTGTGAATCATAGGGTCTGAATTAGTATAGGCAGTGAGTGGCAACGTAGTATAGAGAAAAGCACCACGGGGTGGTCAGCATGGGGAGGTCAAATGACATGCAGTTGCAATGTAGGATAGGTTTCTGAAAAACATCGCGGGGTGGTGCGCATTGTATGGGTGTGTAACATTACATTCACTAGTAAGAGTGAGAAAAACATCAAGGGGTGCTGTAAATCATAGGATGTGAATTAGGATAGGCAGTGAGTGGCAATGGAGAATGGAGAAAAGCACCACGGGGTGGTCAGCATGGGGAGGTCAAGAAACATGCAGTGGCAATGTAGGATAGGTTTCTGAAAAACATCGCGGGGTGGTGCGCATTGTATGGGTGTGTAACATTACCTTCACTAGTAGGAGTGAGAAAAGCATCACGGGGTGGTGTAAATCATAGGGTCTGAATTAGGATAGGCAGTGAGTGGCAATGTAGGATGGAGAAAAGCACCACGGGGTGGTCAGCATGAGGAGGTCAGGAAACATGCAGTGGCAATGTAGGATAGGTTTCTGAAAAACATCGCGGGGTGGTGCGCATTGTATGGGTGTGTAACATTACATTCACTAGTAGGAGTGAGAAAAACCTCACGGGCTGGTGTGAATCATAGGGTCTGAATTAGGATAGGCAGTGAGTGGCAATGTAGGATGGAGAAATGCACCACGGGATGGTCAGCATGGGGAGGTCAGGAAACATGCAGTGGCAAAGTAGGATAGGTTTCTGAAAAACATCGCGGCGTGGTGCACATTGTATGGGTGTGTAACATTACATTCACTAGTAGGAGTGACAAAAACATCACGGGGTGGTGTGAATCATACGGGCTGAATTAGTATAGGCAGTGAGTGGCAACGGAGGATGGAGAAAAGCACCACGGGGTGGTCAGCATGGGGAGGTCAAATAAAATGCAGTTGCAATGTAGGATAGGTTTCTGAAAAACATCGCGGGGTGGTGCACATTGTATGGATGTGTAACATTACATTTACTAGTAGGAGTGAGAAAAACATCACGGGCTGGTGTGAATCATAGGGTCTGAATTAGGATAGGCAGTGAGTGACAATGTATGATGGAGAAAAGCACCATGGGTTGGTCAGCATGGGTAGGTCAGGAAACATGCATTGGCAATGTAGGATAGGTTTCTGAAAAACATCGCGGGGTGGTGCGCATTGTATGGCTGTGTAATATTACATTCACTAGTAGGAGTGAGAAAAACATCACGGGGTATTGTGAATCATAGGGTCTGAATTAGCATAGGCAGTGAGTGGCAATGTAGGATGGAGAAAAGCACCACGGGGTGGTCAGCATGGGGAGGTCAGGAAACATGCAGTGGCAATGTAGGATAGGTTTCTGAAAAACATCGCGGGGTGGTGCGCATTGTATGGGTGTGTAACATTACATTCACTAGTAAGAGTGAGAAAAACATCACGGGGTGGTGTGAATCATAGGGTCTGAATTAGGATAGGCAGTGTGTGGCAATGTAGGATGGAGAAAAGCACCACGGGGTGGTCAGCATGGGGAGGTCAGGAAACATGCAGTGGCAATGTAGGATAGGTTTCGGAAAAACATCGCGTGGTGGTGCGAATTGTATGGGTGTGTAACATTACATTCACTAGTAGGAGTGAGAAAAACATCACGGGGTGGTGTGAATCATAGGGTCTGAATTAGGATAGGCATTGAGTGGCAGTGTAGGATGGAGAAAAGCACCACAGGTGGTCACCATGGGGAGGTCGAGAAACATGCAGTGACAATGTAGGATAGGTTTCTGAAAAACATCGCGGGGTGGTGCGGATTGTATGGGTGTGTAACATTACATTCACTAGTAGGAGTGAGAAAAACATCAATTGGTGGTGTGAATCATAGGGTCTGAATTAGTATAGGCAGTGAGTGGCAATGTAGGATGGAGAAAAGCACCACGGGGTGGTCAGCATGGGGAGGTCAGGAAATATGCAGTGGCAATGTAGGATAGGTTTCTGAAAAACATCGCGGGGTGGTGCACATTGTATGGGTGTGTAACTATACATTCACCAGTAGGAGTGAGAAAAACATCACGGGGTGGTGTGAATCATAGGAGCTGAATTAGTATAGGCAGTGAGTGGCAACGTAGGATGGAGAAAAGCACCACGGGGTGGTCAGCATGGGGAGGTCAAATAACATGCAGTTGCAATGTAGGATAGGTTTCTGAAAAACATCGCGGGCTGGTGCACATTGTATGGATGTGTAACATTACATTCATTAGTAGGAGTGAGAAAAACATCACGGGGTGGTGTGAATCATAGGGTCTGAATTAGGATAGGCAGTGAGTGGCAATGCAGGATGGAGAAAAGCACCACGGGGTGGTCAGCATGGGGAAGTCAGGAAACATGCAGTGGCAATGTAGGAATGGTTTCTGAAAAACATTGCGGGGTGGTGCGCATTGTATGGGTGTGTAACATTACATTCACTAGTAGGAGTGAGAAAAGCATCACGGGGTGGTGTGAATCATAGGGTCTGAATTAGGATAGGCGGTGAGTGGCAATGTAGGATGGAGAAAAGCACCACGGGGTGGTCAGCATGGGGAGGTCAGGAAACATGCAGTGGCAATGTAGGATAGGTTTCTGAAAAACATCGCGGGGTGGTGCGCATTGTATGGGTGTGTAACATTACATTCACTAGTAGGAGTGAGAAAAACATCACGGGGTGGTGTTAATCATAGGGTCTGAATTAGGATAGGCAGTGATTGGCAATGTAGGATGGAGAAAAGCACCACGGGTTGGTCAGCATGGGGAGGTCAGGAAACATGCAGTGGCAATGTAGGTTAGGTTTCTGAAAAACATCGCGGGGTGGTGCGCATTGTATGGGTGTGTAACATTACATTCACTAGTAGAAGTGAGAAAAACATCACTGGGTGGTGTGAATCATAGGGTCTGAATTAGGATAGGCAGTGAGTGGCAATGTAGGATGGAGAAATGCACCACGGGATGGTCAGCATGGGGAGGTCAGGAAACATGCAGTGGCAAAGTAGGATTGGTTTCTGAAAAACATCGCGGGGTGGTGCACATTGTATGGGTGTGTAACATTACATTCACTAGTAGGAGTGAGAAAAACATCACGGGGTGGTGTGAATCATACGGGCTGAATTAGTATAGGCAGTGAGTGGCAACGGAGGATGGAGAAAAGCACCACGGGGTGGTCAGCATGGGAAGGTCAAATAAAATGCAGTTGCAATGTAGGATAGGTTTCTGAAAAACATCGCGGGGTGGTGCACATTGTATGGATGTGTAACATTACATTTACTAGTAGGAGTGAGAAAAACATCACGGGCTGGTGTGAATCATAGGGTCTGAATTAGGATAGGCAGTGAGTGACAATGTATGATGGAGAAAAGCACCACGGGTTGGTCAGCATGGGTAGGTCAGGAAACATGCATTGGCAATGTAGGATAGGTTTCTGAAAAACATCGCGGGGTGGTGCGCATTGTATGGCTGTGTAATATTACATTCACTAGTAGGAGTGAGAAAAACATCACGGGGTATTGTGAATCATAGGGTCTGAATTAGCATAGGCAGTGAGTGGCAATGTAGGATGGAGAAAAGCACCACGGGGTGGTCAGCATGGGGAGGTCAGGAAACATGCAGTGGCAATGTAGGATAGGTTTCTGAAAAACATCGCGGGGTGGTGCGCATTGTATGGGTGTGTAACATTACATTCACTAGTAAGAGTGAGAAAAACATCACGGGGTGGTGTGAATCATAGGGTCTGAATTAGGATAGGCAGTGTGTGGCAATGTAGGATGGAGAAAAGCACCACGGGGTGGTCAGCATGGGGAGGTCAGGAAACATGCAGTGGCAATGTAGGATAGGTTTCTGAAAAACATCGCGTGGTGGTGCGAATTGTATGAGTGTGTAACATTACATTCACTAGTAGGAGTGAGAAAAACATCACGGGGTGGTGTGAATCATAGGGTCTGAATTAGGATAGGCATTGAGTGGCAGTGTAGGATGGAGAAAAGCACCACAGGTCGTCACCATGGGGAGGTCGAGAAACATGCAGTGACAATGTAGGATAGGTTTCTGAAAAACATCGCGGGGTGGTGCGCATTGTATGGGTGTGTAACATTACATTCAATAGTAGGAGTGAGAAAAACATCAATTGGTGGTGTGAATCATAGGGTCTGAATTAGTATAGGCAGTGAGTGGCAATGTAGGATGGAGAAAAGCACCACGGGGTGGTCAGCATGGGGAGGTCAGGAAATATGCAGTGGCAATGTAGGATAGGTTTCTGAAAAACATCGCGGGGTGGTGCACATTGTATGGGTGTGTAACATTACATTCACCAGTAGGAGTGAGAAAAACATCACGGGGTGGTGTGAATCATACGAGCTGAATTAGTATAGGCAGTGAGTGGCAACGTAGGATGGAGAAAAGCACCACGGGGTGGTCAGCATGGGGAGGTCAAATAACATGCAGTTGCAATGTAGGATAGGTTTCTGAAAAACATCGCGGGCTGGTGCACATTGTATGGATGTGTAACATTACATTCATTAGTAGGAGTGAGAAAAACATCACGGGGTGGTGTAAATCATAGGGTCTGAATTAGGATAGGCAGTGAGTGGCAATGCAGGATGGAGAAAAGCACCACGGGGTGGTCAGCATGGGGAAGTCAGGAAACATGCAGTGGCAATGTAGATTCGGTTTCTGAAAAACATTGCGGGGTGGTGCGCATTGTATGGGTGTGTAACATTACATTCACTAGTAGGAGTGAGAAAAGCATCACGGGGTGGTGTGAATCATAGGGTCTGAATTAGGATAGGCGGTGAGTGGCAATGTAGGATGGAGAAAAGCACCACGGGGTGGTCAGCATGGGGAGGTCAGGAAACATGCAGTGGCAATGTAGGATAGGTTTCTGAAAAACATCGCGGGGTGGTGCGCATTGTATGGCTGTGTAACATTACATTCACTAGTAGGAGTGAGAAAAACATCACGGGGTGGTGTGAATCATAGGGTCTGAATTAGGATAGGCAGTGATTGGCAATGTAGGATGGAGAAAAGCACCACGGGGTGGTCAGCATGGGGAGGTCAGGAAACATGCAGTGGCAATGTAGGTTAGGTTTCTGAAAAACATCGCGGGGTGGTGCGCATTGTATTGGTGTGTAACATTACATTCACTAGTAGAAGTGAGAAAAACATCACTGGGTGGTGTGAATCATAGTGTCTGAATTAGTATAGGCAGTGAGTGGCATGTAGGATGGAGAAAAGCACCACGGGGTGGTCAGCATGGGGAGGTCAGGAAACATGCAGTGGCAATGTAGGATAGGTTTCTGAAAAACATCGCGGGGTGGTGCGCATTGTATGGGAGTGTAACATTACATTCACTAGTAGGAGTGAGAAAAACATCACGGGGTGGTGTGAACCATCGGTTCTGAATTAGGATAGGCAGTGAGTGGCAATGTATGATGGAGAAAAGCACCACGGGGTGGTCAGCATGGGGAGTTCAAGAAACGTGCAGTGGAATGAAGGATAGGTTTCTGAAAAGCATCGCGGGGTGGTGCGCATTGTATGGGTGTGTAATATTACATTCACTAGTAGGAGTGAGAAAAACATCACAGGGTGGTGTGAAGCATAGGGTCTGAATTAGTATAGGCAGTGAGTGGCAATGTAGGATGGAGAAAAGCTCCACGGGGTGGTCAGCATGGGGAGGTCAGGAAACATGCAGTGACAATGTAGGATAGGTTTCTGAAAAACATCGCGGGATGGTGCGCATTGTATGGGTGTGTAACATTACATTCACTAGTAGGAGTGAGAAAAACATCACGTGGTGGTGTGAATCATAGGGTCTGAATAAGGATAGGCACTGAGAGGCAATGTAGGATGGAGAAAAGCACCACGAGGTGGTCAGCATGGGGAGGTCAGGAAACATGCAGTGGCAATGTAGGATAGGTTTCTGAAAAACATCGCGGGGTGGTGCGCATTGTATGGGTGTGTAACATTACATTCACTAGTAGGAGTGAGAAAAACATCACGGGGTGGTGTGAATCATAGGGTCTGAATTAGGATAGGCAGTGATTGGCAATGTAGGATGGAGAAAAGCACCACGGGGTGGTCAGCATGGGGAGGTCAGGAAACATGCAGTGGCAATGTAGGTTAGGTTTCTGAAAAACATCGCGGGGTGGTGCGCATTGTATGGGTGTGTAACATTACATTCACTAGTAGAAGTGAGAAAAACATCACTGGGTGGTGTGAATCATAGGGTCTGAATTAGGATAGGCAGTGAGTGGCAATGTAGGATGGAGAAATGCACCACGGGATGGTCAGCATGGGGAGGTCAGGAAACATGCAGTGGCAAAGTAGGATTGGTTTCTGAAAAACATCGCGGGGTGGTGCACATTGTATGGGTGTGTAACATTACATTCACTAGTAGGAGGGAGAAAAACATCACGGGGTGGTGTGAATCATTCGGGCTGAATTAGTATAGGCAGTGAGTGGCAACGGAGGATGGAGAAAAGCACCACGGGGTGGTCAGCATGGGAAGGTCAAATAAAATGCAGTTGCAATGTAGGATAGGTTTCTGAAAAACATCGCGGGGTGGTGCACATTGTATGGATGTGTAACATTACATTTACTAGTAGGAGTGAGAAAAACATCACGGGCTGGTGTGAATCATAGGGTCTGAATTAGGATAGGCAGTGAGCGACAATGTATGATGGAGAAAAGCACCACGGGTTGGTCAGCATGGGTAGGTCAGGAAACATGCATTGGCAATGTAGGATAGGTTTCTAAAAAACATCGCGGGGTGGTGCGCATTGTATGGCTGTGTAATATTACATTCACTAGGAGGAGTGAGAAAAACATCACGGGGTATTGTGAATCATAGGGTCTGAATTAGCATAGGCAGTGAGTGGCAATGTAGGATGGAGAAAAGCACCACGGGGTGGTCAGCATGGGGAGGTCAGGAAACATGCAGTGGCAATGTAGGATAGGTTTCTGAAAAACATCGCGGGGTGGTGCGCATTGTATGGGTGTGTAACATTACATTCACTAGTAAGAGTGAGAAAAACATCACGGGGTGGTGTGAATCATAGGGTCTGAATTAGGATAGGCAGTGTGTGGCAATGTAGGATGGAGAAAAGCACCACGGGGTGGTCAGCATGGGGAGGTCAGGAAACATGCAGTGGCAATGTAGGATAGGTTTCTGAAAAACATCGCGTGGTGGTGCGAATTGTATGGGTGTGTAACATTACATTCACTAGTAGGAGTGAGAAAAACATCACGGCTTGGTGTGAATCATAGGGTCTGAATTAGGATAGGCATTGAGTGGCAGTGTAGGATGGAGAAAAGCACCACAGGTGGTCACCATGGGGAGGTCGAGAAACATGCAGTGACAATGTAGGATAGGTTTCTGAAAAACATCGCGGGGTGGTGCGCATTGTATGGGTGTGTAACATTACATTCACTAGTAGGAGTGAGAAAAACATCAATTGGTGGTGTGAATCATAGGGTCTGAATTAGTATAGGCAGTGAGTGGCAATGTAGGATGGAGAAAAGCACCACGGGGTGGTCAGCATGGGGAGCTCAGGAAATATGCAGTGGCAATGTAGGATAGGTTTCTGAAAAACATCGCGGGGTGGTGCACATTGTATGGGTGTGTAACATTGCATTCACCAGTAGGAGTGAGAAAAACATCACGGGGTGGTGTGAATCATAGGAGCTGAATTAGTATAGGCAGTGAGTGGCAACGTAGGATGGAGAAAAGCACCACGGGGTGGTCAGCATGGGGAGGTCAAATAACATGCAGTTGCAATGTAGGATAGGTTTCTGAAAAACATCGCGGGCTGGTGCACATTGTATGGATGTGTAACATTACATTCATTAGTAGGAGTGAGAAAAACATCACGGGGTGGTGTGAATCATAGGGTCTGAATTAGGATAGGCAGTGAGTGGCATTAGGATGGAGAAAAGCACCACGGGGTGGTCAGCATGGGGAGGTCAGGAAACATGCAGTGGCAATGTAGGATAGGTTTCTGAAAAACATCGCGGGGTGGTGCGCATTGTATGGGAGTGTAACATTACATTCACTAGTAGGAGTGAGAAAAACATCACGGGGTGGTGTGAACCATCGGTTCTGAATTAGGATAGGCAGTGAGTGGCAATGTATGATGGAGAAAAGCACCACGGGGTGGTCAGCATGGGGAGTTCAAGAAACGTGCAGTGGAATGAAGGATAGGTTTCTGAAAAGCATCGCGGGGTGGTGCGCATTGTATGGGTGTGTAACATTACATTCAATAGTAGGAGTGAGAAAAACATCACAGGGTGGTGTGAAGCATAGGGTCTGAATTAGTATAGGCAGTGAGTGGCAATGTAGGATGGAGAAAAGCTCCACGGGGTGGTCAGCATGGGGAGGTCAGGAAACATGCAGTGACAATGTAGGATAGGTTTCTGAAAAACATCGCGGGATGGTGCGCATTGTATGGGTGTGTAACATTACATTCACTAGTAGGAGTGAGAAAAACATCACGTGGTGGTGTGAATCATAGGGTCTGAATAAGGATAGGCACTGAGAGGCAATGTAGGATGGAGAAAAGCACCACGGGGTGGTCAGCATGGGGAGGTCAGGAAACATGCAGTGGCAAAGTAGGATAGGTTTCTGAAAAACATCGCGGGGTGGTGCACATTGTATGGGTGTGTAACATTTTATTCAATAGTAGGAGTGAGAAAAACATCACAGGGTGGTGTGTAGCTTAGGGTCTGAATTAGTATAGGCAGTGAGTGGCAATGTAGGATGCAGAAAAGCACCACGGGGTGGTCAGCATGGGGAGGTCAGGAAACATGCAGTGGCAATGTAGGATAGGTTTCAGAAAAACATCACGGGGTGGTGCACATTATATGAGTGTGTAACATTACATTCACTAGTAGGAGTGAGAAAAACATCACGGGGTCGTGTGAATCATAGGGTCTGATTTAGGATAGGCAGTGAGTGGCAATGTAGGATGGAGAAAAGCACCACGGGGTCGTCAGCATGGGGAGGTCAGGAAACATGCAGTGGCAATGTAGGATAGATTTCTTAAAAACATTACGAGGTGGTGCGCCTAGTATGGGTGTGTAACATTACATTCACTAGTAGGAATGAGAAAAACATCAGGGGTGGTGTGAATCACAGGGTCTGAATTAGGACAGGCAGTGAGTGGAAATGTAGGATGGAGAAAAGCACCACGTGGTGGTCAGCATGAGGAGGTCAAGAAACATGCAGTGGCAATGTAGGATAGGTTTCTGAAAAACATCGCGGGGTGGTGCGCATTGTATGGGTGTGTAACATTACATTCAGTAGTAGGAGTGAGAAAAACATCACGGGGTGGTGTGAATCATAGGGTCTGAATTAGGATAGCCAGTGAGTGGCAATGTAGGATGGAGCAAAGCACCACGGCGTGGTCAGCATGGGGAGGTCAGGAAACATGCAGTGGCAATGCAGGATAGGTTTCTGAAAAACATCGCGGGGTGGTGCGCATTGTATGGGTGTGTAACATTACATTCACTAGAAGGAGTAAGAAAAACATCACGGGGTGCTGTGAATCATAGGGTCTGAATTAGGATAGGCAGTGAGTGGCAATGTAGGATGGAGAAAAGCACCACGGGGTGGTCAGCATGGGGAGGTCAGCAAACATGCAGTGGCAATGTAGGATAGGTTTCTTAAAAACATCGCGGGCTGGTGCGCATTGTATGGGTGTGTACCATTACATTCACTAGTAGGAGTGAGAAAAACATCACGGGGTGGTGTGAATCATAGGGTCTGAATTAGTATAGGCAGTGAGTGGCAAAGTAGGATAGAGAAAAGCACCACGGGGTGGTCAGCATGGGGAGGTCAAATAACATGCAGTGGCAATGTAGGATAGGTTTTTGAAACACATCAAGGGGTTGTGCACATTGTATCGGTGTGTAACATTACATTCACTAGTAGGAGTGAGAAAAACATCACGGGGTGGTGTAAATCATAGGGTCTGAATTAGTATAGGCAGTGAGTTGCAACGTAGGATGGAGAAAATCACCACGGGGTGGTCAGCATGGGGAGGTCAAATAACATGCAGTTGCAATGTAGGATAGGTTTCTGAAAAACATCGCGGGGTGGTGCACATTGTATGGATGTGTAACATTACATTCACTAGTAGGAGTGAGAAAAACATCACGGGGTGGTGTGAATCATAGGGTCTGAATTAGGATAGGCAGTGAGTGACAATGTAGGATGGAGAAAAGCACCACGGGTTGGTCAGCATGGGGAGGTCAGGAAACATGCAGTGGCAATGTAGGATAGGTTTCTGAAAAACATCGCGGTGTGGTGCGCATTGTATGGCTGTGTAACATTACATTCACTAGTAGGAGTGAGAAAAACATCGCGGGGTATTGTGAATCATAGGGTCTGAATTAGCATACGCAGTGAGTGGCAATGTAGGATGGAGAAAAGCACCACGGGGGGTCAGCATGGGGAGGTCAGGAAACATGCAGTGGCAATGTAGGATAGTTTTCTGAAAAACATCCCGGGGTGGTGCGCATTGTATGGTGTGTAACATTACATTCACTAGTAAGAGTGAGAAAAACATCACGGGGTGGTGTGAATCATAGGGTCTGAATTAGGATAGGCATTGAGTGGCAGTGTAGGATGGAGAAAAGCACCACAGGTGGTCACCATGGGGAGGTCGAGAAACATGCAGTGACAATGTAGGATAGGTTTCTGAAAAACATCGCGGGGTGCTGCGCATTGTATGGGTGTGTAACATTACATTCACTAGTAGGAGTGAGAAAAACATCACGGGGTGGTGTGAATCATAGGGTCTGAATTAGGATAGGCAGTGAGGGGCAATGTAGGATGGAGAAAAGCACCACGGGGTGGTCAGCATGGGGAGGTCAGCAAACATGCAGTGGCAATGTAGGATAGGTTTCTGAAAAACATCGCGGGGTGGTGCGCATTGTATCGGTGTGTAACATTACATTCACTAGTAGGAGTAAGAAAAACATCACGGGGTGCTGTGAATCATAGGGTCTGAATTAGGATAGGCAGTGAGTAGCAATGTAGGATGGAGAAAAGCACCACGGGGTGGTCAGCATGGGGAGGTCAGGAAACATGCAGTGGCAATGTAGGATAGGTTTCTTAAAAACATCGCGGGCTGGTGCGCATTGTATGGGTGTGTACCATTACATTCACTAGTAGGAGTGAGAAAAACATCACGGGGTGGTGAGAATCATAGGGTCTGAATTAGGATAGGCAGTGAGTGGCAATGTAGGATGGAGAAAAGCACCACGGGGTGATCTGTATGGGGAGGTCGGGAAACATGCAGTGGCAATGTAGGATAAGTTTCTGAAAAACATCGCGGGGTGGTGCGCATTGTATGGGTGTGTAACATTACATTCACTAGTAGGAGTGAGAAAAACATCACGGGGTGGTGTGAATCACAGGGTCTGAATTAGGATAGGCAGTGAGTGGCAATGTAGGATGGAGAAAAGCACCACGGGGTGGTCAGCATGAGGAGGTCAGGAAACATGCAGTGGCAATGTAGGATAGGTTTCTCAAAAACATCGCGGGGTGGTGCGGATTGTATGGGTGTGTAACATTACATTCACTAATAGGAGTGAGAAAAACATCACGGGGTGGTGTATATCATAGGGTCTGAATTAGGATAGGCAGTGAGTGGCAATGTAGGATGGAGAAAAGCACCACGGGGTGGTCAGCATGGGGAGGTCAGGAAACATGCAGTGGCAATGTAGGAATGGTTTCTGAAAAACATCGCGGGGTGGTGCGCATTGTATGGGTGTGTAACATTACATTTACTAGTAGGAGTGAGAAAAACCTCACGGGCTGGTGTGAATCATAGGGTCTGAATTAGTATAGGCAGTGAGTGGCAATGTAGGATGGAGAAAAGCAAAACGGGGTGGTCAGCATGGGGAGGTCAGGAAACATGCAGTGGCAATGTAGGATAGGTTTCTGAAAAACATCGCGGGGTGCTGCACATTGTATGGGTGTGTAACATTACATTCACTAGTAGGAGTGAGAAAAACATCACGGGGTGGTGTGAATCATAGGGTCTGAATTAGTATAGGCAGTGAGTGGCAACGTAGTATAGAGAAAAGCACCACGGGGTGGTCAGCATGGGGAGGTCAAATGACATGCAGTTGCAATGTAGGATAGGTTTCTGAAAAACATCGCGGGGTGGTGCGCATTGTATGGGTGTGTAACATTACATTCACTAGTAAGAGTGAGAAAAACATCAAGGGGTGCTGTAAATCATAGGATGTGAATTAGGATAGGCAGTGAGTGGCAATGGAGAATGGAGAAAAGCACCACGGGGTGGTCAGCATGGGGAGGTCAAGAAACATGCAGTGGCAATGTAGGATAGGTTTCTGAAAAACATCGCGGGGTGGTGCGCATTGTATGGGTGTGTAACATTACCTTCACTAGTAGGAGTGAGAAAAGCATCACGGGGTGGTGTAAATCATAGGGTCTGAATTAGGATAGGCAGTGAGTGGCAATGTAGGATGGAGAAAAGCACCACGGGGTGGTCAGCATGAGGAGGTCAGGAAACATGCAGTGGCAATGTAGGATAGGTTTCTGAAAAACATCGCGGGGTGGTGCGCATTGTATGGGTGTGTAACATTACATTCACTAGTAGGAGTGAGAAAAACCTCACGGGCTGGTGTGAATCATAGGGTCTGAATTAGGATAGGCAGTGAGTGGCAATGTAGGATGGAGAAATGCACCACGGGATGGTCAGCATGGGGAGGTCAGGAAACATGCAGTGGCAAAGTAGGATAGGTTTCTGAAAAACATCGCGGCGTGGTGCACATTGTATGGGTGTGTAACATTACATTCACTAGTAGGAGTGACAAAAACATCACGGGGTGGTGTGAATCATACGGGCTGAATTAGTATAGGCAGTGAGTGGCAACGGAGGATGGAGAAAAGCACCACGGGGTGGTCAGCATGGGGAGGTCAAATAAAATGCAGTTGCAATGTAGGATAGGTTTCTGAAAAACATCGCGGGGTGGTGCACATTGTATGGATGTGTAACATTACATTTACTAGTAGGAGTGAGAAAAACATCACGGGCTGGTGTGAATCATAGGGTCTGAATTAGGATAGGCAGTGAGTGACAATGTATGATGGAGAAAAGCACCATGGGTTGGTCAGCATGGGTAGGTCAGGAAACATGCATTGGCAATGTAGGATAGGTTTCTGAAAAACATCGCGGGGTGGTGCGCATTGTATGGCTGTGTAATATTACATTCACTAGTAGGAGTGAGAAAAACATCACGGGGTATTGTGAATCATAGGGTCTGAATTAGCATAGGCAGTGAGTGGCAATGTAGGATGGAGAAAAGCACCACGGGGTGGTCAGCATGGGGAGGTCAGGAAACATGCAGTGGCAATGTAGGATAGGTTTCTGAAAAACATCGCGGGGTGGTGCGCATTGTATGGGTGTGTAACATTACATTCACTAGTAAGAGTGAGAAAAACATCACGGGGTGGTGTGAATCATAGGGTCTGAATTAGGATAGGCAGTGTGTGGCAATGTAGGATGGAGAAAAGCACCACGGGGTGGTCAGCATGGGGAGGTCAGGAAACATGCAGTGGCAATGTAGGATAGGTTTCGGAAAAACATCGCGTGGTGGTGCGAATTGTATGGGTGTGTAACATTACATTCACTAGTAGGAGTGAGAAAAACATCACGGGGTGGTGTGAATCATAGGGTCTGAATTAGGATAGGCATTGAGTGGCAGTGTAGGATGGAGAAAAGCACCACAGGTGGTCACCATGGGGAGGTCGAGAAACATGCAGTGACAATGTAGGATAGGTTTCTGAAAAACATCGCGGGGTGGTGCGCATTGTATGGGTGTGTAACATTACATTCACTAGTAGGAGTGAGAAAAACATCAATTGGTGGTGTGAATCATAGGGTCTGAATTAGTATAGGCAGTGAGTGGCAATGTAGGATGGAGAAAAGCACCACGGGGTGGTCAGCATGGGGAGGTCAGGAAATATGCAGTGGCAATGTAGGATAGGTTTCTGAAAAACATCGCGGGGTGGTGCACATTGTATGGGTGTGTAACATTACATTCACCAGTAGGAGTGAGAAAAACATCACGGGGTGGTGTGAATCATAGGAGCTGAATTAGTATAGGCAGTGAGTGGCAACGTAGGATGGAGAAAAGCACCACGGGGTGGTCAGCATGGGGAGGTCAAATAACATGCAGTTGCAATGTAGGATAGGTTTCTGAAAAACATCGCGGGCTGGTGCACATTGTATGGATGTGTAACATTACATTCATTAGTAGGAGTGAGAAATACATCACGGGGTGGTGTGAATCATAGGGTCTGAATTAGGATAGGCAGTGAGTGGCAATGCAGGATGGAGAAAAGCACCACGGGGTGGTCAGCATGGGGAAGTCAGGAAACATGCAGTGGCAATGTAGGAATGGTTTCTGAAAAACATTGCGGGGTGGTGCGCATTGTATGGGTGTGTAACATTACATTCACTAGTAGGAGTGAGAAAAGCATCACGGGGTGGTGTGAATCATAGGGTCTGAATTAGGATAGGCGGTGAGTGGCAATGTAGGATGGAGAAAAGCACCACGGGGTGGTCAGCATGGGGAGGTCAGGAAACATGCAGTGGCAATGTAGGATAGGTTTCTGAAAAACATCGCGGGGTGGTGCGCATTGTATGGGTGTGTAACATTACATTCACTAGTAGGAGTGAGAAAAACATCACGGGGTGGTGTGAATCATAGGGTCTGAATTAGGATAGGCAGTGATTGGCAATGTAGGATGGAGAAAAGCACCACGGGGTGATCAGCATGGGGAGGTCAGGAAACATGCAGTGGCAATGTAGGTTAGGTTTCTGAAAAACATCGCGGGGTGGTGCGCATTGTATTGGTGTGTAACATTACATTCACTAGTAGAAGTGAGAAAAACATCACTGGGTGGTGTGAATCATAGGGTCTGAATTAGGATAGGCAGTGAGTGGCAATGTAGGATGGAGAAATGCACCACGGGATGGTCAGCATGGGGAGGTCAGGAAACATGCAGTGGCAAAGTAGGATTGGTTTCTGAAAAACATCGCGGGGTGGTGCACATTGTATGGGTGTGTAACATTACATTCACTAGTAGGAGTGAGAAAAACATCACGGGGTGGTGTGAATCATACGGGCTGAATTAGTATAGGCAGTGAGTGGCAACGGAGGATGGAGAAAAGCACCACGGGGTGGTCAGCATGGGAAGGTCAAATAAAATGCAGTTGCAATGTAGGATAGGTTTCTGAAAAACATCGCGGGGTGGTGCACATTGTATGGATGTGTAACATTACATTTACTAGTAGGAGTGAGAAAAACATCACGGGGTATTGTGAATCATAGGGTCTGAATTAGGATAGGCAGTGAGTGACAATGTATGATGGAGAAAAGCACCACGGGTTGGTCAGCATGGGTAGGTCAGGAAACATGCATTGGCAATGTAGGATAGGTTTCTGAAAAACATCGCGGGGTGGTGCGCATTGTATGGCTGTGTAATATTACATTCACTAGTAGGAGTGAGAAAAACATCACGGGGTATTGTGAATCATAGGGTCTGAATTAGCATAGGCAGTGAGTGGCAATGTAGGATGGAGAAAAGCACCACGGGGTGGTCAGCATGGGAGGTCAGGAAACATGCAGTGGCAATGTAGGATAGGTTTCTGAAAAACATCGCGGGGTGGTGCGCATTGTATGGGTGTGTAACATTACATTCACTAGTAAGAGTGAGAAAAACATCACGGGGTGGTGTGAATCATAGGGTCTGAATTAGGATAGGCAGTGTGTGGCAATGTAGGATGGAGAAAAGCACCACGGGGTGGTCAGCATGGGGAGGTCAGGAAACATGCAGTGGCAATGTAGGATAGGTTTCTGAAAAACATCGCGTGGTGGTGCGAATTGTATGGGTGTGTAACATTACATTCACTAGTAGGAGTGAGAAAAACATCACGGGGTGGTGTGAATCATAGGGTCTGAATTAGGATAGGCATTGAGTGGCAGTGTAGGATGGAGAAAAGCACCACAGGTGGTCACCATGGGGAGGTCGAGAAACATGCAGTGACAATGTAGGATAGGTTTCTGAAAAACATCGCGGGGTGGTGCGCATTGTATGGGTGTGTAACATTACATTCAATAGTAGGAGTGAGAAAAACATCAATTGGTGGTGTGAATCATAGGGTCTGAATTAGTATAGGCAGTGAGTGGCAATGTAGGATGGAGAAAAGCACCACGGGGTGGTCAGCATGGGGAGGTCAGGAAATATGCAGTGGCAATGTAGGATAGGTTTCTGAAAAACATCGCGGGGTGGTGCACATTGTATGGGTGTGTAACATTACATTCACCAGTAGGAGTGAGAAAAATATCACGGGGTGGTGTGAATCATAGGAGCTGAATTAGTATAGGCAGTGAGTGGCAACGTAGGATGGAGAAAAGCACCACGGGGTGGTCAGCATGGGGAGGTCAAATAACATGCAGTTGCAATGTAGGATAGGTTTCTGAAAAACATCGCGGGCTGGTGCACATTGTATGGATGTGTAACATTACATTCATTAGTAGGAGTGAGAAAAACATCACGGGGTGGTGTAAATCATAGGGTCTGAATTAGGATAGGCAGTGAGTGGCAATGCAGGATGGAGAAAAGCACCACGGGGTGGTCAGCATGGGGAAGTCAGGAAACATGCAGTGGCAATGTAGATTCGGTTTCTGAAAAACATTGCGGGGTGGTGCGCATTGTATGGGTGTGTAACATTACATTCACTAGTAGGAGTGAGAAAAGCATCACGGGGTGGTGTGAATCATAGGGTCTGAATTAGGATAGGCGGTGAGTGGCAATGTAGGATGGAGAAAAGCCCCACGGGGTGGTCAGCATGGGGAGGTCAGGAAACATGCAGTGGCAATGTAGGATAGGTTTCTGAAAAACATCGCGGGGTGGTGCGCATTGTATGGCTGTGTAACATTACATTCACTAGTAGGAGTGAGAAAAACATCACGGGGTGGTGTGAATCATAGGGTCTGAATTAGGATAGGCAGTGATTGGCAATGTAGGATGGAGAAAAGCACCACGGGGTGGTCAGCATGGGGAGGTCAGGAAACATGCAGTGGCAATGTAGGTTAGGTTTCTGAAAAACATCGCGGGGTGGTGCGCATTGTATTGGTGTGTAACATTACATTCACTAGTAGAAGTGAGAAAAACATCACTGGGTGGTGTGAATCATAGGGTCTGAATTAGTATAGGCAGTGAGTGGCATGTAGGATGGAGAAAAGCACCACGGGGTGGTCAGCATGGGGAGGTCAGGAAACATGCAGTGGCAATGTAGGATAGGTTTCTGAAAAACATCGCGGGGTGGTGCGCATTGTATGGGAGTGTAACATTACATTCACTAGTAGGAGTGAGAAAAACATCACGGGGTGGTGTGAATCATAGGGTCTGAATTAGGATAGGCAGTGTGTGGCAATGTAGGATGGAGAAAAGCACCACGGGGTGGTCAGCATGGGGAGGTCAGGAAACATGCAGTGGCAATGTAGGATAGGTTTCTGAAAAACATCGCGTGGTGGTGCGAATTGTATGGGTGTGTAACATTACATTCACTAGTAGGAGTGAGAAAAACATCACGGCTTGGTGTGAATCATAGGGTCTGAATTAGGATAGGCATTGAGTGGCAGTGTAGGATGGAGAAAAGCACCACAGGTGGTCACCATGGGGAGGTCGAGAAACATGCAGTGACAATGTAGGATAGGTTTCTGAAAAACATCGCGGGGTGGTGCGCATTGTATGGGTGTGTAACATTACATTCACTAGTAGGAGTGAGAAAAACATCAATTGGTGGTGTGAATCATAGGGTCTGAATTAGTATAGGCAGTGAGTGGCAATGTAGGATGGAGAAAAGCACCACGGGGTGGTCAGCATGGGGAGCTCAGGAAATATGCAGTGGCAATGTAGGATAGGTTTCTGAAAAACATCGCGGGGTGGTGCACATTGTATGGGTGTGTAACATTGCATTCACCAGTAGGAGTGAGAAAAACATCACGGGGTGGTGTGAATCATAGGAGCTGAATTAGTATAGGCAGTGAGTGGCAACGTAGGATGGAGAAAAGCACCACGGGGTGGTCAGCATGGGGAGGTCAAATAACATGCAGTTGCAATGTAGGATAGGTTTCTGAAAAACATCGCGGGCTGGTGCACATTGTATGGATGTGTAACATTACATTCATTAGTAGGAGTGAGAAAAACATCACGGGGTGGTGTGAACCATCAGTTCTGAATTAGGATAGGCAGTGATTGGCAATGTATGATGGAGAAAAGCACCACGGGGTGGTCAGCATGGGGAGTTCAAGAAACGTGCAGTGGAATGAAGGATAGGTTTCTGAAAAGCATCGCGGTGTGGCGCGCATTGTATGGGTGTGTAAAATTACATTCAATAGTAGGAGTGAGAAAAACATCACAGGGTGGTGTGAAGCATAGGGTCTGAATTAGTATAGGCAGTGAGTGGCAATGTAGGATGGAGAAAAGCTCCACGGGGTGGTCAGCATGGGGAGGTCAGGAAACATGCAGTGACAATGTAGGATAGGTTTTCTGAAAAACATCGCGGGATGGTGCGCATTGTATGGGTGTGTAACATTACATTCACTAGTAGGAGTGAGAAAAACATCACGTGGTGGTGTGAATCATAGGGTCTGAATAAGGATAGGCACTGAGAGGCAATGTAGGATGGAGAAAAGCACCACGGGGTGGTCAGCATGGGGAGGTCAGGAAACATGCAGTGGCAATGTAGGATAGGTTTGGGAAAAACATCGCGGGGTGGTGCGCATTGTATGGGTGTGTAACATTTCATTCAGTAGTAGGAGTGAGAAAAACATCACGGGGTGGTGTGAATCATAGGGTCTGAATTAGGATAGGCAGTGAGTGACAATGTAGGATTGAGGAAAGCACCACGGGGTGGTCAGCATGGGGAGGTCAGGAAACATGCAGTGGCAATATAGGATAGGTTTCTGAAAAACATCCCGGCGTGGTGCGCATTGTATGGGTGTGTAACATTACATTCACGAGTAGGAGTGAGAAAAATATCACGGGGTGGTATGAATCATAGGGTCTGAATTAGGATAGGCAGTGAGTGGCAATGTACGATGGAGAAAAGCACCACGGGGAGGTCAGCATGGGGAGGTCAAGAAACATGCAGTGGCAATGTAGGATAGGTTTCTGAAAAACATCGCGGGGTGGTGCGCACTGTATGGGTGTGTAACATTACATTCACTAGTAGGAGTGAGAAAAACATCACGGGGTGGTGTAAATCATAGGGTCTGAATTAGGATAGGCAGTGAGTGGCAATGTAGGATGGAGAAAAGCACCACGGGGTGGTCAGCATGGGGAGGTCAGGAAACATGCAGTGGCAATGTAGGAATGGTTTCTGAAAAACATCGCGGGGTGGTGCGCATTGTATGGGTGTGTAACATTACATTCACTAGTAGGAGTGAGAAAAACCTCACGGGCTGTTGTGAATCATAGGTTCTGAATTAGTATAGGCAGTGCGTGGCAATGTAGGATGGAGAAAAGCACCACGGTGTGGTCAACATGGGGAGGTCAGGAAACCTGCAGTGGCAATGTAGGATAGGTTTCTGAAAAACATCGCAGGGTGGTGCACATTGTATGGGTGTGTAACATTACATTCACTAGTAGGAGTGAGAAAAACATCACGGGGTGGTGTGAATCATAGGGGCTGAATTAGTATAGGCAGTGAGTGGCAACGTAGGATGGAGAAAAGCACCACGGGGTGGTCAGCATGGGGAGGTCAAATAACATGCAGTGGCAATGTAGGATAGGTTTCTGAAAAACATCGCGGGGTTGTGCACATTGTATGGATGTGTAACATTTCATTCACTAGTAGGAGTGAGAAAAACATCACGGGGTGGTGTGAATCTTAGGGTCTGAATTAGGATAGGCAGTGAGTGGCAATGTAGGATGGAGAAAAGCACCACGGGTTGGTCAGCATGGGGAGGTCAGGAAACATGCAGTGGCAATGTAGGATAGGTTTCTGAAAAACATCGCGGGGTGGTGCGCATTGTATGGCTGTGTAACATTACATTCACTAGTAGGAGTGAGAAAAACATCACGGGGTATTGTGAATCATAGGGTCTGAATTAGCATAGGCAGTGAGTGGCAATGTAGGATGGAGAAAAGCACCACGGGGTGGTCAGCATGGGGAGGTCAGGAAACATGCAGTGGCAATGTAGGATAGGTTTCTGAAAAACATCGCGGGGTGGTGCGCATTGTATGGCTGTGTAACATTACATTCACTCGTAAGAGTGAGAAAAACATCACGGGGTGGTGTGAATCATAGGGTCTGAATTAGGATAGGCAGTGTGTGGCAATGCAGGTTGGAGAAAAGCACCACGGGGTGGTCAGCATGGGGAGGTCAGGAAACATGCAGTGTCAATGTAGGATAGGTTTCTGAAAAAAATCGCGTGGTGGTGCGAATTATATGGGTGTGTAACATTACATTCACTAGTAGGAGTGAGAAAAACATCACGGGGTGGTGTGAATCACAGGGTCTGAATTAGGATAGGCATTGAGTGGCAATGTAGGATGGAGAAAAGCACCACGGGTGGTCAGCATGGGGAGGTCGAGAAACATGCAGTGACAATGTAGGATAGGTTTCTGAAAAACATCGCGAGGTGGTGCGCATTGTTTGGGTGTGTAATATTACATTCACTAGTAGGAGTGAGAAAAACATCACGGGGTGGTGTGAATCTTAGGGTCTGAATTAGGATAGGCAGTGAGTGGCAATGTAGGATGGGGAAAAGCACCAAGGAGTGGTCAGCATGGGGAGGTCAGGAAACATGCAGTGGCAATGTAGGATACGTTTCTGAAAAACATCGCGGGGTGGTGCGCATTGTATGGGTGTGTAACATTACATTCACTAGTAGGAGTGAGAAAAACATCACGGGGTGGTGTGAATCATAGGGTCTGAATTAGGATAAGCAGTGAGTGGCAATGTAGGATGGAGAAAAGCACCACGGGGTGGTCAGCATGGGGAAGTCAGGAAACATGCAGTGGCAATGTAGGAATGGTTTCTTAAAAACATCGCGGGCTGGTGCGCATTGTATGGGTGTGTAACATTACATTCACTAGTAGGAGTGAGAAAAGCATCACGGGGTGAGCTTGAGACCATACTCATAAGTGAAATAAATCAATCTCACATGTATGAATACCGAATAGTTTCCCTAATGTAAGTAATGATTCAAATATATAAAAATATGTGATAATCATGATTCCCCATTATGTGGCCTTGAAGCCTTATAAAATTCTCACTTATTAATTAGAAAGGCTTTACTCTGGGCTTTTTGATATGGAAATATTTGAAGCTATAGTATATGAAGTTTTATCCAAATATTTTAAGGAAAAAGACAGACACTATGGTAACTACTATTCTTTAAAAAAAAAATTATTTAGCTATTTCTTATGTTTATTTTAATTAAGGGAAAAACTTAAAAAATTAGGATATATAGTAGTAACTCTTTTTGATCTCCTATTAACTTGTTTTGAAGTCCTGTAATACTCCCAAGATCTTGTTTTGACTGATTAGACTCTGTTCCATTCTGTGCGATAGTAGCAAGTTTGAAGGTATAGGCAACTAATTTGAAGGCAATAAGATTCACAAAGATGCCCATTCTGGTTTGACTATTGTCTCCTTTGGAAGTCCTGTAATGTTCACAATGCCTAAGTTTTATTGGTCTTGTTCTCCACTGTTTTGTCCGGCTTTATAATATCTAATGAGATGGACAATTCCTTTTAAGGAAACAAGAGACAATGTTGATAACCATTGTTGATGACCTTGTACTCTGTTCTACATCATGTGCTATGTCTATCCTTGGTTTGGACTTACAGCTTTGTTTTGCCATATTTGACTTTATTCTCTCCCCCCAAGAGAGTAATGAGAACTGAGGAGTAATAAAATCCAAAATGTATAAATTTTGTTATAAAAAAGAGAGGGAGGGGAAAAAAAAGAGCTCTAACGGATATAACAACAAGTGTGTTTAGGGATGTTAAATAGCTGACTATATTAATGTTTTTGGATCATTGAACACAGCTGTTTGCAGTCTCTCCGTTTGAATGTCTACTTTGTATTCTTTGATTCTGTGATTTGAGCAACTATTTCCAAGATGATATTATGTAATCTATTAACAGGTGATTTCTTACTGTTATGTTTTTTTTGTAGTTATGTATTATGTGTAACCTTACACTGCTTTGTTTTGTTTTGTGTTTTTCTCTTTTTCCTCTTAAATAAAAAAAAAAAACATAAAAAAAAAAAAAAGAAAAGCATCACGGGGTGGTGTGAATCATAGGGTCTGAATTAGGATAGGCGGTGAGTGGCAATGTAGGATGGAGAAAAGCACCACGGGGTGGTCAGCATGGGGAGGTTAGGAAACATGCAGTGGCAATGTAGGATAGGTTTCTGAAAAACATCGCGGGGTGGTGCGCATTGTATGGGTGTGTAACCTTACATTCACTAGTAGGAGTGAGAAAAACATCACGGGATGGTGTGAATCATAGGGTCTGAATTAGGATAGGCAGTGATTGGCAATGTAGGATGGAGAAAAGCACCACGGGGTGGTCAGCATGGGGAGGTCAGGAAACATGCAGTGGCAATGTAGGTTAGGTTTCTGAAAAACATCGCGGGGTGGTGCGCATTGTATGGGTGTGTAACATTACATTCACTATTAGGAGTGAGAAAAACATCACTGGGTGGTGTGAATCATACGGTCTGAATTAGTATAGGCAGTGAGTGGCATGTAGGATGGAGAAAAGCACCACGGGGTGGTCAGCATGGGGAGGTCAGGAAACATGCAGTGGCAATGTAGGATAGGTTTCTGAAAAACATCGCGGTGTGGTGCGCATTGTATGGGTGTGTAACATTACATTCACTAGTAGGAGTGAGAAAAACATCACGGGGTGGTGTGAACCATCGGTTCTGAATTAGGATAGGCAGTGAGTGGCAATGTAGGATGGAGAAAAGCACCACGGGGTGGTCAGCATGGGGAATTCAAGAAACGTGCAGTGGAATGAAGGATAGGTTTCTGAAAAGCATCGCTGGGTGGTGCGCATTGTATGGGTGTGTAACATTACATTCACTAGTACGAGTGAGAAAAACATCACGGGGTGGTGTGAATCATAGGGTCTGAATTAGGATAGGCAGTGTGTGGCAATGTAGGTTGGAGAAAAGCACCACGGGGTGGTCAGCATGGGGAGGTCAGGAAACATGCAGTGGCAATGTAGGATAGGTTTCTGAAAAAAATCGCGTGGTGGTGCGCATTGTATGGGTGTGTAACATTACATTCACTAGTAGGAGTGAGAAAAACATCACGGGGTGGTGTGAATCACAGGGTCTGAATTAGGATAGGCATTGAGTGGCAATGTAGGATGGAGAAAAGCACCACGGGTGGTCAGCATGGGGAGGTCGAGAAACATGCAGTGACAATGTAGGATAGGTTTCTGAAAAACATCGCGAGGTGGTGCGCATTGTATGGGTGTGTAACATTACATTCACTAGTAGGAGTGAGAAAAACATCACGGGGTGGTGTGAATCATAGGGTCTGAATTAGGATAGGCGGTGAGTGGCAATGTAGGATGGAGAAAAGCACCACGGGGTGGTCAGCATGGGGAGGTTAGGAAACATGCAGTGGCAATGTAGGATAGGTTTCTGAAAAACATCGCGGGGTGGTGCGCACTGTATGGGTGTGTAACATTACATTCACTAGTAGGAGTGAGAAAAACATCACGGGGTGGTGTAAATCATAGGGTCTGAATTAGGATAGGCAGTGAGTGGCAATGTAGGATGGAGAAAAGCACCACGGGGTGGTCAGCATGGGGAGGTCAGGAAACATGCAGTGGCAATGTAGGAATGGTTTCTGAAAAACATCGCGGGGTGGTGCGCATTGTATGGGTGTGTAACATTACATTCACTAGTAGGAGTGAGAAAAACCTCACGGGCTGTTGTGAATCATAGGTTCTGAATTAGTATAGGCAGTGCGTGGCAATGTAGGATGGAGAAAAGCACCACGGTGTGGTCAGCATGGGGAGGTCAGGAAACCTGCAGTGGCAATGTAGGATAGGTTTCTGAAAAACATCGCGGGGTGGTGCACATTGTATGGGTGTGTAACATTACATTCACTAGTAGGAGTGAGAAAAACATCACGGGGTGGTGTGAATCATAGGGGCTGAATTAGTATAGGCAGTGAGTGGCAACGTAGGATGGAGAAAAGCACCACGGGGTGGTCAGCATGGGGAGGTCAAATAACATGCAGTGGCAATGTAGGATAGGTTTCTGAAAAACATCGCGGGGTTGTGCACATTGTATGGATGTGTAACATTTCATTCACTAGTAGGAGTGAGAAAAACATCACGGGGTGGTGTGAATCATAGGGTCTGAATTAGGATAGGCAGTGAGTGGCAATGTAGGATGGAGAAAAGCACCACGGGTTGGTCAGCATGGGGAGGTCAGGAAACATGCAGTGGCAATGTAGGATAGGTTTCTGAAAAACGTCGCGGGGTGGTGCGCATTGTATGGCTGTGTAACATTACATTCACTAGTAGGAGTGAGAAAGACATCACGTGGTGGTTTGAATCATAGGGTATGAATAAGGATAGGCACTGAGAGGCAATGTAGGATGGAGAAAAGCACCACGGGGTGGTCAGCATGGGGAGGTCAGGAAACATGCAGTGGCAATGTAGGATAGGTTTGGGAAAAACATCGCGGGGTGGTGCGCATTGTATGGGTGTGTAACATTTCATTCAGTAGTAGGAGTGAGAAAAACATCACGGGGTGGTGTGAATCATAGGGTCTGAATTAGGATAGGCAGTGAGTGACAATGTAGGATTGAGGAAAGCACCACGGGGTGGTCAGCATGGGGAGGTCAGGAAACATGCAGTGGCAATGTAGGATAGGTTTCTGAAAAACATCGCGGCGTGGTGCGCATTGTATGGGTGTGTAACATTGCATTCACGAGTAGGAGTGAGAAAAATATCACGGGGTGGTATGAATCATAGGGTCTGAATTAGGATAGGCAGTGAGTTCCAATGTAGGATGGAGAAAAGCACCACGGGGTCGTCAGCATGGGGAGGTCAGGAAACATGCAGTGGCAATGTAGGATAGGTTTGTGAAAAACATCGCGGGGTGGTGCACATTGTATGGGTGTGTAACATTACATTCACTAGTAGGAGTGAGAAAAACATCACGGGGTGGTGTGAATCATAGGGTCTGAATTAGGATAGGCAGTGAGTGGCAATGTACGATGGAGAAAAGCACCACGGGGTGGTCAGCATGGGGAGGTCAAGAAACATGCAGTGGCAATGTAGGATAGGTTTCTGAAAAACATCGCGGGGTGGTGCGCACTGTATGGGTGTGTAACATTACATTCACTAGTAGGAGTGAGAAAAACATCACGGGGTGGTGTAAATCATAGGGTCTGAATTAGGATAGGCAGTGAGTGGCAATGTAGGATGGAGAAAAGCACCACGGGGTGGTCAGCATGGGGAGGTCAGGAAACATGCAGTGGCAATGTAGGATAGGTTTCTGAAAAACATCGCGGGGTGGTGCGCATTGTATGGGTGTGTAACATTACATTCACTAGTCGGAGTGAGAAAAACCTCACGGTCTGTTGTGAATCATAGGTTCTGAATTAGTATAGGCAGTGCGTGGCAATGTAGGATGGAGAAAAGCACCACGGTGTGGTCAGCATGGGGAGGTCAGGAAACCTGCAGTGGCAATGTAGGATAGGTTTCTGAAAAACATCCCGGGGTGGTGCACATTGTATGGGTGTGTAACATTACATTCACTAGTAGGAGTGAGAAAAACATCACGGGGTGGTGTGAATCATAGGGGCTGAATTAGTATAGGCAGTGAGTGGCAACGTAGGATGGAGAAAAGCACCACGGGGTGGTCAGCATGGGGAGGTCAAATAACATTCAGTGGCAATGTAGGATAGGTTTCTGAAAAACATCGCGGGGTTGTGCACATTGTATGGATGTGTAACATTTCATTCACTAGTAGGAGTGAGAAAAACATCACGGGGTGGTGTGAATCATAGGGTCTGAATTAGGATAGGCAGTGAGTGGCAATGTAGGATGGAGAAAAGCACCACGGGTTGGTCAGCATGGGGATGTCAGGAAACATGCAGTGGCAATGTAGGATAGGTTTCTGAAAAACATCGCGGGGTGGTGCGCATTGTATGGCTGTGTAACATTACATTCACTAGTAGGAGTGAGAAAAACATCACGGGGTATTGTGAATCATAGGGTCTGAATTAGCATAGGCAGTGAGTGGCAATGTAGGATGGAGAAAAGCACCACGGGGTGGTCAGCATGGGGAGGTCAGGAAACATGCAGTGGCAATGTAGGGTAGGTTTCTGAAAAACATCGCGGGGTGGTGCGCATTGTATGGCTGTGTAACATTACATTCACTCGTAAGAGTGAGAAAAACATCACGGGGTGGTGTGAATCATAGGGTCTGAATTAGGATAGGCAGTGTGTGGCAATGTAGGTTGGAGAAAAGCACCACGGGGTGGTCAGCATGGGGAGGTCAGGAAACATGCAGTGGCAATGTAGGATAGGTTTCTGAAAAAAATCGCGTGGTGGTGCGAATTGTATGGGTGTGTAACATTACATTCACTAGTAGGAGTGAGAAAAACATCACGGGGTGGTGTGAATCACAGGGTCTGAATTAGGATAGGCATTGAGTGGCAATGTAGGATGGAGAAAAGCACCACGGGTGGTCAGCATGGGGAGGTCGAGAAACATGCAGTGACAATGTAGGATAGGTTTCTGAAAAACATCGCGAGGTGGTGCGCATTGTATGGGTGTGTAACATTACATTCACTAGTAGGAGTGAGAAAAACATCACGGGGTGGTGTGAATCTTAGGGTCTGAATTAGGATAGGCAGTGAGTGGCAATGTAGGATGGGGAAAAGCACCAAGGAGTGGTCAGCATGGGGAGGTCAGGAAACATGCAGTGGCAATGTAGGATACGTTTCTGAAAAACATCGCGGGGTGGTGCGCATTGTATGGGTGTGTAACATTACATTCACTAGTAGGAGTGAGAAAAACATCACGGGGTGGTGTGAATCATAGGGTCTGAATTAGGATAGGCAGTGAGTGGCAATGTAGGATGGAGAAAAGCACCACGGGGTGGTCAGCATGGGGAAGTCAGGAAACATGCAGTGGCAATGTAGGAATGGTTTCTTAAAAACATCGCGGGCTGGTGCGCATTGTATGGGTGTGTAACATTACATTCACTAGTAGGAGTGAGAAAAGCATCACGGGGTGAGCTTGAGACCATACTCATAAGTGAAATAAATCAATCTCACATGTATGAATACCGAATAGTTTCCCTAATGTAAGTAATGATTCAAATATATAAAAATATGTGATAATCATGATTCCCCATTATGTGGCCTTGAAGCCTTATAAAATTCTCACTTATTAATTAGAAAGGCTTTACTCTGGGCTTTTTGATATGGAAATATTTGAAGCTATAGTATATGAAGTTTTATCCAAATATTTTAAGGAAAAAGACAGACACTATGGTAACTACTATTCTTTAAAAAAAAAATTATTTAGCTATTTCTTATGTTTATTTTAATTAAGGGAAAAACTTAAAAAATTAGGATATATAGTAGTAACTCTTTTTGATCTCCTATTAACTTGTTTTGAAGTCCTGTAATACTCCCAAGATCTTGTTTTGACTGATTAGACTCTGTTCCATTCTGTGCGATAGTAGCAAGTTTGAAGGTATAGGCAACTAATTTGAAGGCAATAAGATTCACAAAGATGCCCATTCTGGTTTGACTATTGTCTCCTTTGGAAGTCCTGTAATGTTCACAATGCCTAAGTTTTATTGGTCTTGTTCTCCACTGTTTTGTCCGGCTTTATAATATCTAATGAGATGGACAATTCCTTTTAAGGAAACAAGAGACAATGTTGATAACCATTGTTGATGACCTTGTACTCTGTTCTACATCATGTGCTATGTCTATCCTTGGTTTGGACTTACAGCTTTGTTTTGCCATATTTGACTTTATTCTCTCCCCCCCAAGAGAGTAATGAGAACTGAGGAGTAATAAAATCCAAAATGTATAAATTTTGTTATAAAAAAGAGAGGGAGGGGAAAAAAAAAGAGCTCTAACGGATATAACAACAAGTGTGTTTAGGGATGTTAAATAGCTGACTATATTAATGTTTTTGGATCATTGAACACAGCTGTTTGCAGTCTCTCCGTTTGAATGTCTACTTTGTATTCTTTGATTCTGTGATTTGAGCAACTATTTCCAAGATGATATTATGTAATCTATTAACAGGTGATTTCTTACTGTTATGTTTTTTTTGTAGTTATGTATTATGTGTAACCTTACACTGCTTTGTTTTGTTTTGTGTTTTTCTCTTTTTCCTCTTAAATAAAAAAAAAAAACATAAAAAAAAAAAAAGAAAAGCATCACGGGGTGGTGTGAATCATAGGGTCTGAATTAGGATAGGCGGTGAGTGGCAATGTAGGATGGAGAAAAGCACCACGGGGTGGTCAGCATGGGGAGGTTAGGAAACATGCAGTGGCAATGTAGGATAGGTTTCTGAAAAACATCGCGGGGTGGTGCGCATTGTATGGGTGTGTAACCTTACATTCACTAGTAGGAGTGAGAAAAACATCACGGGATGGTGTGAATCATAGGGTCTGAATTAGGATAGGCAGTGATTGGCAATGTAGGATGGAGAAAAGCACCACGGGGTGGTCAGCATGGGGAGGTCAGGAAACATGCAGTGGCAATGTAGGTTAGGTTTCTGAAAAACATCGCGGGGTGGTGCGCATTGTATGGGTGTGTAACATTACATTCACTATTAGGAGTGAGAAAAACATCACTGGGTGGTGTGAATCATACGGTCTGAATTAGTATAGGCAGTGAGTGGCATGTAGGATGGAGAAAAGCACCACGGGGTGGTCAGCATGGGGAGGTCAGGAAACATGCAGTGGCAATGTAGGATAGGTTTCTGAAAAACATCGCGGTGTGGTGCGCATTGTATGGGTGTGTAACATTACATTCACTAGTAGGAGTGAGAAAAACATCACGGGGTGGTGTGAACCATCGGTTCTGAATTAGGATAGGCAGTGAGTGGCAATGTAGGATGGAGAAAAGCACCACGGGGTGGTCAGCATGGGGAATTCAAGAAACGTGCAGTGGAATGAAGGATAGGTTTCTGAAAAGCATCGCTGGGTGGTGCGCATTGTATGGGTGTGTAACATTACATTCACTAGTACGAGTGAGAAAAACATCACGGGGTGGTGTGAATCATAGGGTCTGAATTAGGATAGGCAGTGTGTGGCAATGTAGGTTGGAGAAAAGCACCACGGGGTGGTCAGCATGGGGAGGTCAGGAAACATGCAGTGGCAATGTAGGATAGGTTTCTGAAAAAAATCGCGTGGTGGTGCGCATTGTATGGGTGTGTAACATTACATTCACTAGTAGGAGTGAGAAAAACATCACGGGGTGGTGTGAATCACAGGGTCTGAATTAGGATAGGCATTGAGTGGCAATGTAGGATGGAGAAAAGCACCACGGGTGGTCAGCATGGGGAGGTCGAGAAACATGCAGTGACAATGTAGGATAGGTTTCTGAAAAACATCGCGAGGTGGTGCGCATTGTATGGGTGTGTAACATTACATTCACTAGTAGGAGTGAGAAAAACATCACGGGGTGGTGTGAATCATAGGGTCTGAATTAGGATAGGCGGTGAGTGGCAATGTAGGATGGAGAAAAGCACCACGGGGTGGTCAGCATGGGGAGGTTAGGAAACATGCAGTGGCAATGTAGGATAGGTTTCTGAAAAACATCGCGGGGTGGTGCGCACTGTATGGGTGTGTAACATTACATTCACTAGTAGGAGTGAGAAAAACATCACGGGGTGGTGTAAATCATAGGGTCTGAATTAGGATAGGCAGTGAGTGGCAATGTAGGATGGAGAAAAGCACCACGGGGTGGTCAGCATGGGGAGGTCAGGAAACATGCAGTGGCAATGTAGGAATGGTTTCTGAAAAACATCGCGGGGTGGTGCGCATTGTATGGGTGTGTAACATTACATTCACTAGTAGGAGTGAGAAAAACCTCACGGGCTGTTGTGAATCATAGGTTCTGAATTAGTATAGGCAGTGCGTGGCAATGTAGGATGGAGAAAAGCACCACGGTGTGGTCAGCATGGGGAGGTCAGGAAACCTGCAGTGGCAATGTAGGATAGGTTTCTGAAAAACATCGCGGGGTGGTGCACATTGTATGGGTGTGTAACATTACATTCACTAGTAGGAGTGAGAAAAACATCACGGGGTGGTGTGAATCATAGGGGCTGAATTAGTATAGGCAGTGAGTGGCAACGTAGGATGGAGAAAAGCACCACGGGGTGGTCAGCATGGGGAGGTCAAATAACATGCAGTGGCAATGTAGGATAGGTTTCTGAAAAACATCGCGGGGTTGTGCACATTGTATGGATGTGTAACATTTCATTCACTAGTAGGAGTGAGAAAAACATCACGGGGTGGTGTGAATCATAGGGTCTGAATTAGGATAGGCAGTGAGTGGCAATGTAGGATGGAGAAAAGCACCACGGGTTGGTCAGCATGGGGAGGTCAGGAAACATGCAGTGGCAATGTAGGATAGGTTTCTGAAAAACGTCGCGGGGTGGTGCGCATTGTATGGCTGTGTAACATTACATTCACTAGTAGGAGTGAGAAAGACATCACGTGGTGGTTTGAATCATAGGGTATGAATAAGGATAGGCACTGAGAGGCAATGTAGGATGGAGAAAAGCACCACGGGGTGGTCAGCATGGGGAGGTCAGGAAACATGCAGTGGCAATGTAGGATAGGTTTGGGAAAAACATCGCGGGGTGGTGCGCATTGTATGGGTGTGTAACATTTCATTCAGTAGTAGGAGTGAGAAAAACATCACGGGGTGGTGTGAATCATAGGGTCTGAATTAGGATAGGCAGTGAGTGACAATGTAGGATTGAGGAAAGCACCACGGGGTGGTCAGCATGGGGAGGTCAGGAAACATGCAGTGGCAATGTAGGATAGGTTTCTGAAAAACATCGCGGCGTGGTGCGCATTGTATGGGTGTGTAACATTGCATTCACGAGTAGGAGTGAGAAAAATATCACGGGGTGGTATGAATCATAGGGTCTGAATTAGGATAGGCAGTGAGTTCCAATGTAGGATGGAGAAAAGCACCACGGGGTCGTCAGCATGGGGAGGTCAGGAAACATGCAGTGGCAATGTAGGATAGGTTTGTGAAAAACATCGCGGGGTGGTGCACATTGTATGGGTGTGTAACATTACATTCACTAGTAGGAGTGAGAAAAACATCACGGGGTGGTGTGAATCATAGGGTCTGAATTAGGATAGGCAGTGAGTGGCAATGTACGATGGAGAAAAGCACCACGGGGTGGTCAGCATGGGGAGGTCAAGAAACATGCAGTGGCAATGTAGGATAGGTTTCTGAAAAACATCGCGGGGTGGTGCGCACTGTATGGGTGTGTAACATTACATTCACTAGTAGGAGTGAGAAAAACATCACGGGGTGGTGTAAATCATAGGGTCTGAATTAGGATAGGCAGTGAGTGGCAATGTAGGATGGAGAAAAGCACCACGGGGTGGTCAGCATGGGGAGGTCAGGAAACATGCAGTGGCAATGTAGGATAGGTTTCTGAAAAACATCGCGGGGTGGTGCGCATTGTATGGGTGTGTAACATTACATTCACTAGTCGGAGTGAGAAAAACCTCACGGTCTGTTGTGAATCATAGGTTCTGAATTAGTATAGGCAGTGCGTGGCAATGTAGGATGGAGAAAAGCACCACGGTGTGGTCAGCATGGGGAGGTCAGGAAACCTGCAGTGGCAATGTAGGATAGGTTTCTGAAAAACATCCCGGGGTGGTGCACATTGTATGGGTGTGTAACATTACATTCACTAGTAGGAGTGAGAAAAACATCACGGGGTGGTGTGAATCATAGGGGCTGAATTAGTATAGGCAGTGAGTGGCAACGTAGGATGGAGAAAAGCACCACGGGGTGGTCAGCATGGGGAGGTCAAATAACATTCAGTGGCAATGTAGGATAGGTTTCTGAAAAACATCGCGGGGTTGTGCACATTGTATGGATGTGTAACATTTCATTCACTAGTAGGAGTGAGAAAAACATCACGGGGTGGTGTGAATCATAGGGTCTGAATTAGGATAGGCAGTGAGTGGCAATGTAGGATGGAGAAAAGCACCACGGGTTGGTCAGCATGGGGATGTCAGGAAACATGCAGTGGCAATGTAGGATAGGTTTCTGAAAAACATCGCGGGGTGGTGCGCATTGTATGGCTGTGTAACATTACATTCACTAGTAGGAGTGAGAAAAACATCACGGGGTATTGTGAATCATAGGGTCTGAATTAGCATAGGCAGTGAGTGGCAATGTAGGATGGAGAAAAGCACCACGGGGTGGTCAGCATGGGGAGGTCAGGAAACATGCAGTGGCAATGTAGGGTAGGTTTCTGAAAAACATCGCGGGGTGGTGCGCATTGTATGGCTGTGTAACATTACATTCACTCGTAAGAGTGAGAAAAACATCACGGGGTGGTGTGAATCATAGGGTCTGAATTAGGATAGGCAGTGTGTGGCAATGTAGGTTGGAGAAAAGCACCACGGGGTGGTCAGCATGGGGAGGTCAGGAAACATGCAGTGGCAATGTAGGATAGGTTTCTGAAAAAAATCGCGTGGTGGTGCGAATTGTATGGGTGTGTAACATTACATTCACTAGTAGGAGTGAGAAAAACATCACGGGGTGGTGTGAATCACAGGGTCTGAATTAGGATAGGCATTGAGTGGCAATGTAGGATGGAGAAAAGCACCACGGGTGGTCAGCATGGGGAGGTCGAGAAACATGCAGTGACAATGTAGGATAGGTTTCTGAAAAACATCGCGAGGTGGTGCGCATTGTATGGGTGTGTAACATTACATTCACTAGTAGGAGTGAGAAAAACATCACGGGGTGGTGTGAATCTTAGGGTCTGAATTAGGATAGGCAGTGAGTGGCAATGTAGGATGGGGAAAAGCACCAAGGAGTGGTCAGCATGGGGAGGTCAGGAAACATGCAGTGGCAATGTAGGATACGTTTCTGAAAAACATCGCGGGGTGGTGCGCATTGTATGGGTGTGTAACATTACATTCACTAGTAGGAGTGAGAAAAACATCACGGGGTGGTGTGAATCATAGGGTCTGAATTAGGATAGGCAGTGAGTGGCAATGTAGGATGGAGAAAAGCACCACGGGGTGGTCAGCATGGGGAAGTCAGGAAACATGCAGTGGCAATGTAGGAATGGTTTCTTAAAAACATCGCGGGCTGGTGCGCATTGTATGGGTGTGTAACATTACATTCACTAGTAGGAGTGAGAAAAGCATCACGGGGTGAGCTTGAGACCATACTCATAAGTGAAATAAATCAATCTCACATGTATGAATACCGAATAGTTTCCCTAATGTAAGTAATGATTCAAATATATAAAAATATGTGATAATCATGATTCCCCATTATGTGGCCTTGAAGCCTTATAAAATTCTCACTTATTAATTAGAAAGGCTTTACTCTGGGCTTTTTGATATGGAAATATTTGAAGCTATAGTATATGAAGTTTTATCCAAATATTTTAAGGAAAAAGACAGACACTATGGTAACTACTATTCTTTAAAAAAAAAATTATTTAGCTATTTCTTATGTTTATTTTAATTAAGGGAAAAACTTAAAAAATTAGGATATATAGTAGTAACTCTTTTTGATCTCCTATTAACTTGTTTTGAAGTCCTGTAATACTCCCAAGATCTTGTTTTGACTGATTAGACTCTGTTCCATTCTGTGCGATAGTAGCAAGTTTGAAGGTATAGGCAACTAATTTGAAGGCAATAAGATTCACAAAGATGCCCATTCTGGTTTGACTATTGTCTCCTTTGGAAGTCCTGTAATGTTCACAATGCCTAAGTTTTATTGGTCTTGTTCTCCACTGTTTTGTCCGGCTTTATAATATCTAATTAGATGGACAATTCCTTTTAAGGAAACAAGAGACAATGTTGATAACCATTGTTGATGACCTTGTACTCTGTTCTACATCATGTGCTATGTCTATCCTTGGTTTGGACTTACAGCTTTGTTTTGCCATATTTGACTTTATTCTCTCCCCCCCCAAGAGAGTAATGAGAACTGAGGAGTAATAAAATCCAAAATGTATAAATTTTGTTATAAAAAAGAGAGGGAGGGGAAAAAAAAAAGAGCTCTAACGGATATAACAACAAGTGTGTTTAGGGATGTTAAATAGCTGACTATATTAATGTTTTTGGATCATTGAACACAGCTGTTTGCAGTCTCTCCGTTTGAATGTCTACTTTGTATTCTTTGATTCTGTGATTTGAGCAACTATTTCCAAGATGATATTATGTAATCTATTAACAGGTGATTTCTTACTGTTATGTTTTTTTTGTAGTTATGTATTATGTGTAACCTTACACTGCTTTGTTTTGTTGTGTGTTTTTCTCTTTTTCCTCTTAAATAAAAAAAAAAAAAACATAAAAAAAAAAAAAAAGAAAAGCATCACGGGGTGGTGTGAATCATAGGGTCTGAATTAGGATAGGCGGTGAGTGGCAATGTAGGATGGAGAAAAGCACCACGGGGTGGTCAGCATGGGGAAGTTAGGAAACATGCAGTGGCAATGTAGGATAGGTTTCTGAAAAA
This sequence comes from Cavia porcellus, assembly GCF_034190915.1. Lineage (NCBI taxonomy): Eukaryota > Metazoa > Chordata > Mammalia > Rodentia > Caviidae > Cavia > Cavia porcellus. The sequence goes on from NW_026947515.1 coordinate 11,797,131, forward strand.
CATCGCGGGGTGGTGCGCATTGTATGGGTGTGTAACCTTACATTCACTAGTAGGAGTGAGAAAAACATCACGGGATGGTGTGAATCATAGGGTCTGAATTAGGATAGGCAGTGATTGGCAATGTAGGATGGAGAAAAGCACCACGGGGTGGTCAGCATGGGGAGGTCAGGAAACATGCAGTGGCAATGTAGGTTAGGTTTCTGAAAAACATCGCGGGGTGGTGCGCATTGTATGGGTGTGTAACATTACATTCACTATTAGGAGTGAGAAAAACATCACTGGGTGGTGTGAATCATACGGTCTGAATTAGTATAGGCAGTGAGTGGCATGTAGGATGGAGAAAAGCACCACGGGGTGGTCAGCATGGGGAGGTCAGGAAACATGCAGTGGCAATGTAGGATAGGTTTCTGAAAAACATCGCGGGGTGGTGCGCATTGTATGGGTGTGTAACATTACATTCACTAGTAGGAGTGAGAAAAACATCACGGGGTGGTGTGAACCATCGGTTCTGAATTAGGATAGGCAGTGAGTGGCAATGTAGGATGGAGAAAAGCACCACGGGGTGGTCAGCATGGGGAATTCAAGAAACGTGCAGTGGAATGAAGGATAGGTTTCTGAAAAGCATCGCGGGGTGGTGCGCATTGTATGGGTGTGTAACATTACATTCACTAGTAAGAGTGAGAAAAACATCACGGGGTGGTGTGAATCATAGGGTCTGAATTAGGATAGGCAGTGTGTGGCAATGTAGGTTGGAGAAAAGCACCACGGGGTGGTCAGCATGGGGAGGTCAGGAAACATGCAGTGGCAATGTAGGATAGGTTTCTGAAAAAAATCGCGTGGTGGTGCGCATTGTATGGGTGTGTAACATTACATTCACTAGTAGGAGTGAGAAAAACATCACGGGGTGGTGTGAATCACAGGGTCTGAATTAGGATAGGCATTGAGTGGCAATGTAGGATGGAGAAAAGCACCACGGGTGGTCAGCATGGGGAGGTCGAGAAACATGCAGTGACAATGTAGGATAGGTTTCTGAAAAACATCGCGAGGTGGTGCGCATTGTATGGGTGTGTAACATTACATTCACTAGTAGGAGTGAGAAAAACATCACGGGGTGGTGTGAATCTTAGGGTCTGAATTAGGATAGGCAGTGAGTGGCAATGTAGGATGGGGAAAAGCACCAAGGAGTGGTCAGCATGGGGAGGTCAGGAAACATGCAGTGGCAATGTAGGATACGTTTCTGAAAAACATCGCGGGGTGGTGCGCATTGTATGGGTGTGTAACATTACATTCACTAGTAGGATTGAGAAAAGCATCACGGGGTGGTGTGAATCATAGGGTCTGAATTAGGATAGGCGGTGAGTGGCAATGTAGGATGGAGAAAAGCACCACGGGGTGGTCAGCATGGGGAGGTTAGGAAACATGCAGTGGCAATGTAGGATAGGTTTCTGAAAAACATCGCGGGGTGGTGCGCACTGTATGGGTGTGTAACATTACATTCACTAGTAGGAGTGAGAAAAACATCACGGGGTGGTGTAAATCATAGGGTCTGAATTAGGATAGGCAGTGAGTGGCAATTTAGGATGGAGAAAAGCACCACGGGGTGGTCAGCATGGGGAGGTCAGGAAACATGCAGTGGCAATGTAGGAATGGTTTCTGAAAAACATCGCGGGGTGGTGCGCATTGTATGAGTGTGTAACATTACATTCACTAGTAGGAGTGAGAAAAACCTCACGGGCTGTTGTGAATCATAGGTTCTGAATTAGTATAGGCAGTGCGTGGCAATGTAGGATGGAGAAAAGCACCATGGTGTGGTCAGCATGGGGAGGTCAGGAAACCTGCAGTGGCAATGTAGGATAGGTTTCTGAAAAACATCGCGGGGTGGTGCACATTGTATGGGTGTGTAACATTACATTCACTAGTAGGAGTGAGAAAAACATCACGGGGTGGTGTGAATCATAGGGGCTGAATTAGTATAGGCAGTGAGTGGCAACGTAGGATGCAGAAAAGCACCACGGGGTGGTCAGCATGGGGAGGTCAAATAACATGCAGTGGCAATGTAGGATAGGTTTCTGAAAAACATCGCGGGGTTGTGCACATTGTATGGATGTGTAACATTACATTCACTAGTAGGAGTGAGAAAAACATCACGGGGTGGTGTGAATCATAGGGTCTGAATTAGGATAGGCAGTGAGTGGCAATGTAGGATGGAGAAAAGCACCACGGGGTGGTCAGCATGGGGAGGTCAGGAAACATGCAGTGGCAATGTAGGATAGGTTTCTGAAAAAAATCGCGTGGTGGTGCGCATTGTATGGGTGTGTAACATTACATTCACTAGTAGGAGTGAGAAAAACATCACGGGGTGGTGTGAATCACAGGGTCTGAATTAGGATAGGCATTGAGTGGCAATGTAGGATGGAGAAAAGCACCACGGGTGGTCAGCATGGGGAGGTCGAGAAACATGCAGTGACAATGTAGGATAGGTTTCTGAAAAACATCGCGAGGTGGAGCGCATTGTATGGGTGTGTAACATTACATTCACTAGTAGGAGTGAGAAAAACATCACGGGGTGGTGTGAATCATAGGGTCTGAATTAGGATAGGCGGTGAGTGGCAATGTAGGATGGAGAAAAGCACCACGGGGTGGTCAGCATGGGGAGGTTAGGAAACATGCAGTGGCAATGTAGGATAGGTTTCTGAAAAACATCGCGGGGTGGTGCGCACTGTATGGGTGTGTAACATTACATTCACTAGTAGGAGTGAGAAAAACATCACGGGGTGGTGTAAATCATAGGGTCTGAATTAGGATAGGCAGTGAGTGGCAATGTAGGATGGAGAAAAGCACCACGGGGTGGTCAGCATGGGGAGGTCAGGAAACATGCAGTGGCAATGTAGGAATGGTTTCTGAAAAACATCGCGGGGTGGTGCGCATTGTATGGGTGTGTAACATTACATTCACTAGTAGGAGTGAGAAAAACCTCACGGGCTGTTGTGAATCATAGGTTCTGAATTAGTATAGGCAGTGCGTGGCAATGTAGGATGGAGAAAAGCACCACGGTGTGGTCAGCATGGGGAGGTCAGGAAACCTGCAGTGGCAATGTAGGATAGGTTTCTGAAAAACATCGCGGGGTGGTGCACATTGTATGGGTGTGTAACATTACATTCACTAGTAGGAGTGAGAAAAACATCACGGGGTGGTGTGAATCATAGGGGCTGAATTAGTATAGGCAGTGAGTGGCAACGTAGGATGGAGAAAAGCACCACGGGGTGGTCAGCATGGGGAGGTCAAATAACATGCAGTGGCAATGTAGGATAGGTTTCTGAAAAACATCGCGGGGTTGTGCACATTGTATGGATGTGTAACATTTCATTCACTAGTAGGAGTGAGAAAAACATCACGGGGTGGTGTGAATCATAGGGTCTGAATTAGGATAGGCAGTGAGTGGCAATGTAGGTTGGAGAAAAGCACCACGGGTTGGTCAGCATGGGGAGGTCAGGAAACATGCAGTGGCAATGTAGGATAGGTTTCTGAAAAACGTCGCGGGGTGGTGCGCATTGTATGGCTGTGTAACATTACATTCACTAGTAGGAGTGAGAAAGACATCACGTGGTGGTTTGAATCATAGGGTATGAATAAGGATAGGCACTGAGAGGCAATGTAGGATGGAGAAAAGCACCACGGGGTGGTCAGCATGGGGAGGTCAGGAAACATGCAGTGGCAATGTAGGATAGGTTTGGGAAAAACATCGCGGGGTGGTGCGCATTGTATGGGTGTGTAACATTTCATTCAGTAGTAGGAGTGAGAAAAACATCACGGGGTGGTGTGAATCATAGGGTCTGAATTAGGATAGGCAGTGAGTGACAATGTAGGATTGAGGAAAGCACCACGGGGTGGTCAGCATGGGGAGGTCAGGAAACATGCAGTGGCAATGTAGGATAGGTTTCTGAAAAACATCGCGGCGTGGTGCGCATTGTATGGGTGTGTAACATTGCATTCACGAGTAGGAGTGAGAAAAATATCACGGGGTGGTATGAATCATAGGGTCTGAATTAGGATAGGCAGTGAGTTCCAATGTAGGATGGAGAAAAGCACCACGGGGTCGTCAGCATGGGGAGGTCAGGAAACATGCAGTGGCAATGTAGGATAGGTTTGTGAAAAACATCGCGGGGTGGTGCACATTGTATGGGTGTGTAACATTACATTCACTAGTAGGAGTGAGAAAAACATCACGGGGTGGTGTGAATCATAGGGTCTGAATTAGGATAGGCAGTGAGTGGCAATGTACGATGGAGAAAAGCACCACGGGGTGGTCAGCATGGGGAGGTCAAGAAACATGCAGTGGCAATGTAGGATAGGTTTCTGAAAAACATCGCGGGGTGGTGCGCACTGTATGGGTGTGTAACATTACATTCACTAGTAGGAGTGAGAAAAACATCACGGGGTATTGTGAATCATAGGGTCTGAATTAGCATAGGCAGTGAGTGGCAATGTAGGATGGAGAAAAGCACCACGGGGTGGTCAGCATGGGGAGGTCAGGAAACATGCAGTGGCAATGTAGGGTAGGTTTCTGAAAAACATCGCGGGGTGGTGCGCATTGTATGGCTGTGTAACATTACATTCACTCGTAAGAGTGAGAAAAACATCACGGGGTGGTGTGAATCATAGGGTCTGAATTAGGATAGGCAGTGTGTGGCAATGTAGGTTGGAGAAAAGCACCACGGGGTGGTCAGCATGGGGAGGTCAGGAAACATGCAGTGGCAATGTAGGATAGGTTTCTGAAAAAAATCGCGTGGTGGTGCGAATTGTATGGGTGTGTAACATTACATTCACTAGTAGGAGTGAGAAAAACATCACGGGGTGGTGTGAATCACAGGGTCTGAATTAGGATAGGCATTGAGTGGCAATGTAGGATGGAGAAAAGCACCACGGGTGGTCAGCATGGGGAGGTCGAGAAACATGCAGTGACAATGTAGGATAGGTTTCTGAAAAACATCGCGAGGTGGTGCGCATTGTATGGGTGTGTAACATTACATTCACTAGTAGGAGTGAGAAAAACATCACGGGGTGGTGTGAATCTTAGGGTCTGAATTAGGATAGGCAGTGAGTGGCAATGTAGGATGGGGAAAAGCACCAAGGAGTGGTCAGCATGGGGAGGTCAGGAAACATGCAGTGGCAATGTAGGATACGTTTCTGAAAAACATCGCGGGGTGGTGCGCATTGTATGGGTGTGTAACATTACATTCACTAGTAGGAGTGAGAAAAACATCACGGGGTGGTGTGAATCATAGGGTCTGAATTAGGATAGGCAGTGAGTGGCAATGTAGGATGGAGAAAAGCACCACGGGGTGGTCAGCATGGGGAAGTCAGGAAACATGCAGTGGCAATGTAGGAATGGTTTCTTAAAAACATCGCGGGCTGGTGCGCATTGTATGGGTGTGTAACATTACATTCACTAGTAGGAGTGAGAAAAGCATCACGGGGTGAGCTTGAGACCATACTCATAAGTGAAATAAATCAATCTCACATGTATGAATACCGAATAGTTTCCCTAATGTAAGTAATGATTCAAATATATAAAAATATGTGATAATCATGATTCCCCATTATGTGGCCTTGAAGCCTTATAAAATTCTCACTTATTAATTAGAAAGGCTTTACTCTGGGCTTTTTGATATGGAAATATTTGAAGCTATAGTATATGAAGTTTTATCCAAATATTTTAAGGAAAAAGACAGACACTATGGTAACTACTATTCTTTAAAAAAAAAATTATTTAGCTATTTCTTATGTTTATTTTAATTAAGGGAAAAACTTAAAAAATTAGGATATATAGTAGTAACTCTTTTTGATCTCCTATTAACTTGTTTTGAAGTCCTGTAATACTCCCAAGATCTTGTTTTGACTGATTAGACTCTGTTCCATTCTGTGCGATAGTAGCAAGTTTGAAGGTATAGGCAACTAATTTGAAGGCAATAAGATTCACAAAGATGCCCATTCTGGTTTGACTATTGTCTCCTTTGGAAGTCCTGTAATGTTCACAATGCCTAAGTTTTATTGGTCTTGTTCTCCACTGTTTTGTCCGGCTTTATAATATCTAATTAGATGGACAATTCCTTTTAAGGAAACAAGAGACAATGTTGATAACCATTGTTGATGACCTTGTACTCTGTTCTACATCATGTGCTATGTCTATCCTTGGTTTGGACTTACAGCTTTGTTTTGCCATATTTGACTTTATTCTCTCCCCCCCCAAGAGAGTAATGAGAACTGAGGAGTAATAAAATCCAAAATGTATAAATTTTGTTATAAAAAAGAGAGGGAGGGGAAAAAAAAAAGAGCTCTAACGGATATAACAACAAGTGTGTTTAGGGATGTTAAATAGCTGACTATATTAATGTTTTTGGATCATTGAACACAGCTGTTTGCAGTCTCTCCGTTTGAATGTCTACTTTGTATTCTTTGATTCTGTGATTTGAGCAACTATTTCCAAGATGATATTATGTAATCTATTAACAGGTGATTTCTTACTGTTATGTTTTTTTTGTAGTTATGTATTATGTGTAACCTTACACTGCTTTGTTTTGTTGTGTGTTTTTCTCTTTTTCCTCTTAAATAAAAAAAAAAAAAACATAAAAAAAAAAAAAAGAAAAGCATCACGGGGTGGTGTGAATCATAGGGTCTGAATTAGGATAGGCGGTGAGTGGCAATGTAGGATGGAGAAAAGCACCACGGGGTGGTCAGCATGGGGAAGTTAGGAAACATGCAGTGGCAATGTAGGATAGGTTTCTGAAAAACATCGCGGGGTGGTGCGCATTGTATGGGTGTGTAACCTTACATTCACTAGTAGGAGTGAGAAAAACATCACGGGATGGTGTGAATCATAGGGTCTGAATTAGGATAGGCAGTGATTGGCAATGTAGGATGGAGAAAAGCACCACGGGGTGGTCAGCATGGGGAGGTCAGGAAACATGCAGTGGCAATGTAGGTTAGGTTTCTGAAAAACATCGCGGGGTGGTGCGCATTGTATGGGTGTGTAACATTACATTCACTATTAGGAGTGAGAAAAACATCACTGGGTGGTGTGAATCATACGGTCTGAATTAGTATAGGCAGTGAGTGGCATGTAGGATGGAGAAAAGCACCACGGGGTGGTCAGCATGGGGAGGTCAGGAAACATGCAGTGGCAATGTAGGATAGGTTTCTGAAAAACATCGCGGGGTGGTGCGCATTGTATGGGTGTGTAACATTACATTCACTAGTAGGAGTGAGAAAAACATCACGGGGTGGTGTGAACCATCGGTTCTGAATTAGGATAGGCAGTGAGTGGCAATGTAGGATGGAGAAAAGCACCACGGGGTGGTCAGCATGGGGAATTCAAGAAACGTGCAGTGGAATGAAGGATAGGTTTCTGAAAAGCATCGCGGGGTGGTGCGCATTGTATGGGTGTGTAACATTACATTCACTAGTAAGAGTGAGAAAAACATCACGGGGTGGTGTGAATCATAGGGTCTGAATTAGGATAGGCAGTGTGTTGCAATGTAGGTTGGAGAAAAGCACCACGGGGTGGTCAGCATGGGGAGGTCAGGAAACATGCAGTGGCAATGTAGGATAGGTTTCTGAAAAAAATCGCGTGGTGGTGCGCATTGTATGGGTGTGTAACATTACATTCACTAGTAGGAGTGAGAAAAACATCACGGGGTGGTGTGAATCACAGGGTCTGAATTAGGATAGGCATTGAGTGGCAATGTAGGATGGAGAAAAGCACCACGGGTGGTCAGCATGGGGAGGTCGAGAAACATGCAGTGACAATGTAGGATAGGTTTCTGAAAAACATCGCGAGGTGGTGCGCATTGTATGGGTGTGTAACATTACATTCACTAGTAGGAGTGAGAAAAACATCACGGGGTGGTGTGAATCTTAGGGTCTGAATTAGGATAGGCAGTGAGTGGCAATGTAGGATGGGGAAAAGCACCAAGGAGTGGTCAGCATGGGGAGGTCAGGAAACATGCAGTGGCAATGTAGGATACGTTTCTGAAAAACATCGCGGGGTGGTGCGCATTGTATGGGTGTGTAACATTACATTCACTAGTAGGATTGAGAAAAGCATCACGGGGTGGTGTGAATCATAGGGTCTGAATTAGGATAGGCGGTGAGTGGCAATGTAGGATGGAGAAAAGCACCACGGGGTGGTCAGCATGGGGAGGTTAGGAAACATGCAGTGGCAATGTAGGATAGGTTTCTGAAAAACATCGCGGGGTGGTGCGCACTGTATGGGTGTGTAACATTACATTCACTAGTAGGAGTGAGAAAAACATCACGGGGTGGTGTAAATCATAGGGTCTGAATTAGGATAGGCAGTGAGTGGCAATTTAGGATGGAGAAAAGCACCACGGGGTGGTCAGCATGGGGAGGTCAGGAAACATGCAGTGGCAATGTAGGAATGGTTTCTGAAAAACATCGCGGGGTGGTGCGCATTGTATGAGTGTGTAACATTACATTCACTAGTAGGAGTGAGAAAAACCTCACGGGCTGTTGTGAATCATAGGTTCTGAATTAGTATAGGCAGTGCGTGGCAATGTAGGATGGAGAAAAGCACCATGGTGTGGTCAGCATGGGGAGGTCAGGAAACCTGCAGTGGCAATGTAGGATAGGTTTCTGAAAAACATCGCGGGGTGGTGCACATTGTATGGGTGTGTAACATTACATTCACTAGTAGGAGTGAGAAAAACATCACGGGGTGGTGTGAATCATAGGGGCTGAATTAGTATAGGCAGTGAGTGGCAACGTAGGATGCAGAAAAGCACCACGGGGTGGTCAGCATGGGGAGGTCAAATAACATGCAGTGGCAATGTAGGATAGGTTTCTGAAAAACATCGCGGGGTTGTGCACATTGTATGGATGTGTAACATTACATTCACTAGTAGGAGTGAGAAAAACATCACGGGGTGGTGTGAATCATAGGGTCTGAATTAGGATAGGCAGTGAGTGACAATGTAGGATGGAGAAAAGCACCACGGGTTGGTCAGCATGGGGAGGTCAGGAAACATGCAGTGGCAATGTAGGATAGGTTTCTGAAAAACATCGCGGGGTGGTGCGCATTGTATGGCTGTGTAACATTACATTCACTAGTAGGAGTGAGAAAAACATCACGGGGTATTGTGAATCATAGGGTCTGAATTAGCATAGGCAGTGAGTGGCAATGTAGGATGGAGAAAAGGACCACGCGGTGGTCAGCATGGGGAGGTCAGGAAACATGCAGTGGCAATGTAGGATAGGTTTCTGAAAAACATCGCGGGGTGGTGCGCATTGTATGACTGTGTAACATTACATTCACTAGTAAGAGTGAGAAAAACATCACGGGGTGGTGTGAATCATAGGGGCTGAATTAGTATACGCAGTGAGTGGCAACGTAGGATGGAGAAAAGCACCACGGGGTGGTCAGCATGGGGAGGTCAAATAACATGCAGTGGCAATGTAGGATAGGTTTCTGAAAAACATCGCGGGGTTGTGCACATTGTATGGATGTGTAACATTTCATTCACTAGTAGGAGTGAGAAAAACATCACGGGGTGGTGTGAATCATAGGGTCTGAATTAGGATAGGCAGTGAGTGGCAATGTAGGATGGAGAAAAGCACCACGGGTTGGTCAGCATGGGGAGGTCAGGAAACATGCAGTGGCAATGTAGGATAGGTTTCTGAAAAACATCGCGGGGTGGTGCGCATTGTATGGCTGTGTAACATTACATTCACTAGTAGGAGTGAGAAAAACATCACGGGGTATTGTGAATCATAGGGTCTGAATTAGCATAGGCAGTGAGTGGCAATGTAGGATGGAGAAAAGCACCACGGGGTGGTCAGCATGGGGAGGTCAGGAAACATGCAGTGGCAATTAGGATAGGTTTCTGAAAAACATCGCGGGGTGGTGCGCATTGTATGGCTGTGTAACATTACATTCACTCGTAAGAGTGAGAAAAACATCACGGGGTGGTGTGAATCATAGGGTCTGAATTAGGATAGGCAGTGTGTGGCAATGTAGGTTGGAGAAAAGCACCACGGGGTGGTCAGCATGGGGAGGTCAGGAAACATGCAGTGGCAATGTAGGATAGGTTTCTGAAAAAAATCGCGTGGTGGTGCGAATTGTATGGGTGTGTAACATTACATTCACTAGTAGGAGTGAGAAAAACATCACGGGGTGGTGTGAATCACAGGGTCTGAATTAGGATAGGCATTGAGTGGCAATGTAGGATGGAGAAAAGCACCACGGGTGGTCAGCATGGGGAGGTCGAGAAACATGCAGTGACAATGTAGGATAGGTTTCTGAAAAACATCGCGAGGTGGTGCGCATTGTATGGGTGTGTAACATTACATTCACTAGTAGGAGTGAGAAAAACATCACGGGGTGGTGTGAATCTTAGGGTCTGAATTAGGATAGGCAGTGAGTGGCAATGTAGGATGGGGAAAAGCACCAAGGAGTGGTCAGCATGGGGAGGTCAGGAAACATGCAGTGGCAATGTAGGATACGTTTCTGAAAAACATCGCGGGGTGGTGCGCATTGTATGGGTGTGTAACATTACATTCACTAGTAGGAGTGAGAAAAACATCACGGGGTGGTGTGAATCATAGGGTCTGAATTAGGATAGGCAGTGAGTGGCAATGTAGGATGGAGAAAAGCACCACGGGGTGGTCAGCATGGGGAAGTCAGGAAACATGCAGTGGCAATGTAGGAATGGTTTCTTAAAAACATCGCGGGCTGGTGCGCATTGTATGGGTGTGTAACATTACATTCACTAGTAGGAGTGAGAAAAGCATCACGGGGTGAGCTTGAGACCATACTCATAAGTGAAATAAATCAATCTCACATGTATGAATACCGAATAGTTTCCCTAATGTAAGTAATGATTCAAATATATAAAAATATGTGATAATCATGATTCCCCATTATGTGGCCTTGAAGCCTTATAAAATTCTCACTTATTAATTAGAAAGGCTTTACTCTGGGCTTTTTGATATGGAAATATTTGAAGCTATAGTATATGAAGTTTTATCCAAATATTTTAAGGAAAAAGACAGACACTATGGTAACTACTATTCTTTAAAAAAAAAATTATTTAGCTATTTCTTATGTTTATTTTAATTAAGGGGAAAACTTAAAAAATTAAAATATATAGTAGTAACTCTTTTTGATCTCCTATTAACTTGTTTTGAAGTCCTGTAATACTCCCAAGATCTTGTTTTGACTGATTAGACTCTGTTCCATTCTGTGCGATAGTAGCAAGTTTGAAGGTATAGGCAACTAATTTGAAGGCAATAAGATTCACAAAGATGCCCATTCTGGTTTGACTATTGTCTCCTTTGGAAGTCCTGTAATGTTCACAATGCCTAAGTTTTATTGGTCTTGTTCTCCACTGTTTTGTCCGGCTTTATAATATCTAATGAGATGGACAATTCCTTTTAAGGAAACAAGAGACAATGTTGATAACCATTGTTGATGACCTTGTACTCTGTTCTACATCATGTGCTATGTCTATCCTTGGTTTGGACTTACAGCTTTGTTTTGCCATATTTGACTTTATTCTCTCCCCCCCAAGAGAGTAATGAGAACTGAGGAGTAATAAAATCCAAAATGTATAAATTTTGTTATAAAAAAGAGAGGGAGGGGAAAAAAAAAGAGCTCTAACGGATATAACAACAAGTGTGTTTAGGGATGTTAAATAGCTGACTATATTAATGTTTTTGGATCATTGAACACAGCTGTTTGCAGTCTCTCCGTTTGAATGTCTACTTTGTATTCTTTGATTCTGTGATTTGAGCAACTATTTCCAAGATGATATTATGTAATCTATTAACAGGTGATTTCTTACTGTTATGTTTTTTTGTAGTTATGTATTATGTGTAACCTTACACTGCTTTGTTTTGTTTTGTGTTTTTCTCTTTTTCCTCTTAAATAAAAAAAAAACATAAAAAAAAAAAAGAAAAGCATCACGGGGTGGTGTGAATCATAGGGTCTGAATTAGGATAGGCGGTGAGTGGCAATGTAGGATGGAGAAAAGCACCACGGGGTGGTCAGCATGGGGAGGTCAGGAAACATGCAGTGGCAATGTAGGAATGGTTTCTGAAAAACATCGCGGGGTGGTGCGCATTGTATGAGTGTGTAACATTACATTCACTAGTAGGAGTGAGAAAAACCTCACGGGCTGTTGTGAATCATAGGTTCTGAATTAGTATAGGCAGTGCGTGGCAATGTAGGATGGAGAAAAGCACCACGGTGTGGTCAGCATGGGGAGGTCAGGAAACCTGCAGTGGCAATGTAGGATAGGTTTCTGAAAAACATCGCGGGGTGGTGCACATTGTATGGGTGTGTAACATTACATTAACTAGTAGGAGTGAGAAAAACATCACGGGGTGGTGTGAATCATAGGGGCTGAATTAGTATAGGCAGTGAGTGGCAACGTAGGATGGAGAAAAGCACCACGGGGTGGTCAGCATGGGGAGGTCAAATAACATGCAGTGGCAATGTAGGATAGGTTTCTGAAAAACATCGCGGGGTTGTGCACATTGTATGGATGTGTAACATTACATTCACTAGTCGGAGTGAGAAAAACATCACGGGGTGGTGTGAATCATAGGGTCTGAATTAGGATAGGCAGTGAGTGACAATGTAGGTTGGAGAAAAGCACCACGGTGTGGTCAGCATGGGGAGGTCAGGAAACATGCAGTGGCAATGTAGGATAGGTTTCTGAAAAACATCGCGGGGTGGTGCGCATTGTATGGCTGTGTAACATTACATTCACTAGTAGGAGTGAGAAAAACATCACGGGGTATTGTGAATCATAGGGTCTGAATTAGCATAGGCAGTGAGTGGCAATGTAGGATGGAGAAAAGCACCACGGGGTGGTCAGCATGGGGAGGTCAGGAAACATGCAGTGGCAATGTAGGATAGGTTTCTGAAAAACATCGCGGGGTGGTGCGCATTGTATGGCTGTGTAACATTACATTCACTAGTAAGAGTGAGAAAAACATCACGGGGTGGTGTGAATCATAGGGTCTGAATTAGGATAGGCAGTGTGTGGCAATGTAGGTTGGAGAAAAGCACCACGGGGTGGTCAGCATGGGGAGGTCAGGAAACATGCAGTGGCAATGTAGGATAGGTTTCTGAAAAAAATTGCGTGGTGGTGCGAATTGTATGGGTGTGTAACATTACATTCACTAGTAGGAGTGAGAAAAACATCACGGGGTGGTGTGAATCACAGGGTCTGAATTAGGATAGGCATTGAGTGGCAATGTAGGATGGAGAAAAGCACCACGGGTGGTCAGCATGGGGAGGTCGAGAAACATGCAGTGACAATGTAGGATAGGTTTCTGAAAAACATCGCGAGGTGGTGCGCATTGTATGGGTGTGTAACATTACATTCACTAGTAGGAGTGAGAAAAACATCACGGGGTGGTGTGAATCTTAGGGTCTGAATTAGGATAGGCAGTGAGTGGCAATGTAGGATGGGGAAAAGCACCAAGGAGTGGTCAGCATGGGGAGGTCAGGAAACATGCAGTGGCAATGTAGGATACGTTTCTGAAAAACATCGCGGGGTGGTGCGCATTGTATGGGTGTGTAACATTACATTCACTAGTAGGAGTGAGAAAAACATCACGGGGTGGTGTGAATCATAGGGTCTGAATTAGGATAGGCAGTGAGTGGCAATGTAGGATGGAGAAAAGCACCACGGGGTGGTCAGCATGGGGAAGTCAGGAAACATGCAGTGGCAATGTAGGAATGGTTTCTTAAAAACATCGCGGGCTGGTGCGCATTGTATGGGTGTGTAACATTACATTCACTAGTAGGAGTGAGAAAAGCATCAAGGGGTGAGCTTGAGACCATACTCATAAGTGAAATAAATCAATCTCACATGTATGAATACCGAATAGTTTCCCTAATGTAAGTAATGATTCAAATATATAAAAATATGTGATAATCATGATTCCCCATTATGTGGCCTTGATGCCTTATAAAATTCTCACTTATTAATTAGAAAGGCTTTACTCTGGGCTTTTTGATATGGAAATATTTGAAGCTATAGTATATGAAGTTTTATCCAAATATTTTAAGGAAAAAGACAGACACTATGGTAACTACTATTCTTTAAAAAAAAAATTATTTAGCTATTTCTTATGTTTATTTTAATTAAGGGAAAAACTTAAAAAATTAGGATATATAGTAGTAACTCTTTTTGATCTCCTATTAACTTGTTTTGAAGTCCTGTAATACTCCCAAGATCTTGTTTTGACTGATTAGACTCTGTTCCATTCTGTGCGATAGTAGCAAGTTTGAAGGTATAGGCAACTAATTTGAAGGCAATAAGATTCACAAAGATGCCCATTCTGGTTTGACTATTGTCTCCTTTGGAAGTCCTGTAATGTTCACAATGCCTAAGTTTTATTGGTCTTGTTCTCCACTGTTTTGTCCGGCTTTATAATATCTAATGAGATGGACAATTCCTTTTAAGGAAACAAGAGACAATGTTGATAACCATTGTTGATGACCTTGTACTCTGTTCTACATCATGTGCTATGTCTATCCTTGGTTTGGACTTACAGCTTTGTTTTGCCATATTTGACTTTATTCTCTCCCCCCCAAGAGAGTAATGAGAACTGAGGAGTAATAAAATCCAAAATGTATAAATTTTGTTATAAAAAAGAGAGGGAGGGGAAAAAAAAGAGCTCTAACGGATATAACAACAAGTGTGTTTAGGGATGTTAAATAGCTGACTATATTAATGTTTTTGGATCATTGAACACAGCTGTTTGCAGTCTCTCCGTTTGAATGTCTACTTTGTATTCTTTGATTCTGTGATTTGAGCAACTATTTCCAAGATGATATTATGTAATCTATTAACAGGTGATTTCTTACTGTTATGTTTTTTTGTAGTTATGTATTATGTGTAACCTTACACTGCTTTGTTTTGTTTTGTGTTTTTCTCTTTTTCCTCTTAAATAAAAAAAAAAACATAAAAAAAAAAAGAAAAGCATCACGGGGTGGTGTGAATCATAGGGTCTGAATTAGGATAGGCGGTGAGTGGCAATGTAGGATGGAGAAAAGCACCACGGGGTGGTCAGCATGGGGAGGTTAGGAAACATGCAGTGGCAATGTAGGATAGGTTTCTGAAAAACATCGCGGGGTGGTGCGCATTGTATGGGTGTGTAACATTACATTCACTATTAGGAGTGAGAAAAACATCACTGGGTGGTGTGAATCATACGGTCTGAATTAGTATAGGCAGTGAGTGGCATGTAGGATGGAGAAAAGCACCACGGGGTGGTCAGCATGGGGAGGTCAGGAAACATGCAGTGGCAATGTAGGATAGGTTTCTGAAAAACATCGCGGGGTGGTGCGCATTGTATGGGTGTGTAACATTACATTCACTAGTAGGAGTGAGAAAAACATCACGGGGTGGTGTGAACCATCGGTTCTGAATTAGGATAGGCAGTGAGTGGCAATGTAGGATGGAGAAAAGCACCACGGGGTGGTCAACATGGGGAATTCAAGAAACGTGCAGAGGAATGAAGGATAGGTTTCTGAAAAGCATCGCGGGGTGGTGCGCATTGTATGGGTGTGTAACATTACATTCACTAGTAAGAGTGAGAAAAACATCTCGGGATGGTGTGAATCATAGGGTCTGAATTAGGATAGGCAGTGAGTGGCAATGTAGGATAGAGAAAAGCACCACAGGGTGGTCAGCATGGGGAGGTCAGGAAACATGCAGTGGCAATGTAGGATAGGTTTCTGAAAAACATCGCGGTGTGGTGCGCATTGTATGGGTGTGTAACATGACATTCAATAGTAGGAGTGAGAAAAACATCACACGGTGGTGAGAAGCATAGGGTCTGAATTAGTATAGGCAGTGAGTGGCAATGTAGGATGGAGAAAAGCACCACGGGGTGGTCAGCATGGGGAGGTCAGGAAACATGCAGTGACAATGTAGGATAGGTTTCTGAAAAACATCTCGGGATGGTGCGCATTGTATGGGTGTGTAACATTACATTCACTAGTAGGAGTGAGAAAAACATAACGTGGTGGTGTGAATCATAGGGTCTGAATAAGGATAGGCACTGAGAGGCAATGTAGGATGGAGAAAAGCACCACGGGGTGGTCAGCATGGGGAGGTCAGGAAACATGAAGTGGCAATGTAGGATAGGTTTAGGAAAAACATCGCGGGGTGGTGCGCATTGTATGGGTGTGTAACATTTCATTCAGTAGTAGGAGTGAGAAAAACATCACGGGGTGGTGTGAATCATAGGGTCTGAATTAGGATAGGCAGTGAGTGACAATGTAGGATTGAGGAAAGCACCACGGGTTGGTCAGCATGGGGAGGTCAGGAAACATGCAGTGGCAATGTAGGATAGGTTTCTGAAAAACATCACGGGGTGGTGCGCATTGTATGGGTGTGTAACATTACATTCACTAGCAGGAGTGAGAAAAATATCACGGGGTGGTATGAATCATAGGGTCTGAATTAGGATAGGCAGTGAGTTCCAATGTAGGATGGAGAAAAGCACCACGGGGTGTTCAGCATGGGGAGGTCAGGAAACATGCAGTGGCAATGTAGGATAGGTTTGTGAAAAACATCGCGGGGTGGTGCACATTGTATGGGTGTGTAACATTAAATTCACTAGTAGGAGTGAGAAAAACATCACGGGGTGGTGTGAATCATAGGGTCTGAATTAGGATAGGCAGTGAGTGGCAATGTACAATGGAGAAAAGCACCACGGGGTGGTCAGCATGGGGAGGTCAAGAAACATGCAGTGGCAATGTAGGATAGGTTTCTGAAAAACATCACGGGGTGGTGCGCATTGTATGGGTGTGTAACATTACATTCACTAGTAGGAGTGAGAAAAACATCACGGGGTGGTGTGAATCATAGGGTCTGAATTAGGATAGGCAGTGAGTGGCAATGTAGGATGGAGAAAAGCACCACGGGGTGGTCAGCATGGGGAGGTCAGGAAACATGCAGTGGCAATGTAGGAATGGTTTCCGAAAAACATCGCGGGGTTGTGCGCATTGTATGGGTGTGTAACATTACATTCACTAGTAGGAGTAAGAAAAACATCACGGGGTGGTGTGAATCATAGGGTCTGAATTAGGATAGGCAGTGAGTGGCAATGTAGGATGGAGAAAAGCACCACGGGGTGGTCAGCATGGGGAGGTCAGGAAACATGCAGTGGCAATGTAGGAATGGTTTCTGAAAAACATCGCGGGGTGGTGCGCATTGTATGGGTGTGTAACATTACCTTCACTAGTAGGAGTGAGAAAAGCATCACGGGGTGGTGTGAATCATAGGGTCTGAATTAGGATAGGCAGTGAGTGGCAATGTAGGATGGAGAAAAGCACCACGGTGTGGTCAGCATGGGGAGGTCAGGAAACATGCAGTGGCAATGTAGGATAGGTTTCTGAAAAACATCGCGGGGTGGTGCACATTGTATGAGTGTGTAACATTACATTCACTAGTAGGAGTGAGAAAAACATCACGGGGTGGTGTGAATCATAGGGGCTGAATTAGTATAGGCAGTGAGTGGCAACGTAGGATGGAGAAAAGCACCACGGGGTGGTCAGCATGGGGAGGTCAAATAACATGCAGTGGCAATGTAGGATAGGTTTCTGAAAAACATCGCCGGGTTGTGCACATTGTATGGATGTGTAACATTACATTCACTAGTAGGAGTGAGAAAAACATCACGGGGTGGTGTGAATCATAGGGTCTGAATTAGGATAGGCAGTGAGTGACAATGCACGATGGAGAAAAGCACCACGGGTTGGTCAGCATGGGGAGGTCAGGAAACATGCAGTGGCAATGTAGGATAGGTTTCTGAAAAACATCGCGGGGTGGTGCGCATTGTATGGCTGTGTAACATTACATTCACTAGTAGGAGTGAGAAAAACATCACGGGGTATTGTGAATCATAGAGTCTGAATTAGCATAGGCAGTGAGTGGCAATTTAGGATGGAGAAAAGCACCACGGGGTGGTCAGCATGGGGAGGTCAGGAAAAATGCAGTGGCAATGTAGGTTAGGTTTCTGAAAAACATCGCGGGGTGGTGCGCATTGTATGGGTGTGTAACATTACATTCACTAGTAAGAGTGAGAAAAACATCACGGGGTGGTGTGAATCATAGGGTCTGAATTAGGATAGGCAGTGTGTGGCAATGTAGGTTGGAGAAAAGCACCACGGGGTGGTCAGCCTGGGGACGTCAGTAAACATGCAGTAGCAATGTAGGATAGGTTTCTGAAAAACATCGCGTGGTGTTGCGAATTGTATGGGTGTGTAACATTACATTAACTAGTAGGAGTGAGAAAAACATCACGGGGTGGTGTGAATCACAGGGTCTGAATTAGGATAGGCATTGAGTGGCAATGTAGGATGGAGAAAAGCACCACGGGTGGTCAGCATGGGGAGGTCGAGAAACATGCAGTGACAATGTAGGATACGTTTCTGAAAAACATCGCGAGGTGGTGCGCATTGTATGAATGTGTAACATTACATTCACTAGTAGGAGTGAGAAAAACATCACGGAGTGGTGTGAATCATAGGGTCTGAATTAGGATAGGCAGTGAGTGGCAATGTAGGATGGAGAAAAGCACCAAGGAGTGGTCAGCATGGGGAGGTCAGGAAACATGCAGTGGCAATGTAGGATAGGTTTCTGTAAAACATCGCGGGGTGGTGCGCATTGTATGGGTGTGTAACATTACATTCACTAGTAGGAGTGAGAAAAACATCACGGGGAGGTGTGAATCATAGGGTCTGAATTACGATAGACAGTGAGTGGCAATGTAGGATGGAGAAAAGCACCACGGGGTGGTCAGCATGGGGAAGTAAGGAAACATGCAGTGGCAATGTAGGAATGGTTTCTGAAAAACATCGCGGGGTGGTGCGCATTGTATGGGTGTGTAACATTACATTCACTAGTAGGAGTGAGAAAAGCATCACGGGGTGGTGTGAATCATAGGGTCTGAATTAGGATAGGCGGTGAGTGGCAATGTAGGATGGAGAAAAGCACCACGGGGTGGTCAGCACGGGGAGGTTAGGAAACATGCAGTGGCAATGTAGGATAGGTTTCTGAAAAACATCGCGGTGTGGTGCGCATTGTATGGGTGTGTAACATTACATTCACTAATAGGAGTGAGCAAAACATCACGGGGTGGTGTGAATCATAGGGTCTGAATTAGGATAGGCAGTGATTGGCAATGTAGGATGGAGAAAAGCATCACGGGGTGGTCAGCATGGGGAGGTCAGGAAACATGCAGTGGCAATGTAGGTTAGGTTTCTGAAAAATATCGCGGGGTGGTGCGCATTGTATGGGTGTGTAACATTACATTCACTAGTAGGAGTGAGAAAAACATCACTGGGTGGTGTGAATCATACGGTCTGAATTAGTATAGGCAGTGAGTGGCATGTAGGATGGAGAAAAGCACCACGGGGTGGTCAGCATGGGGAGGTTAGGAAACATGCAGTGGCAATGTAGGATAGGTTTCTGAAAAACATCGCTGGGTGGTGCGCATTGTATGGGTGTGTAACATTACATTCACTAGTAGGTGTGAGAAAAACATCACGGGGTGGTGTGAATCATAGGGTCTGAATTAGGATAGGCAGTGAGTGGCAATGTAGGATGGAGAAAAGCACCACGGGGTGGTCAGCATGGGGAGGTCAGGAAACATGCAGTGGCAATGTAGGTTATGTTTCTGAAAAACATCGCGGGGTGGTGCGCATTTTATGGGTGTGTAACATTACATTCACTATTAGGAGTGAGAAAAACATCACTGGGTGGTGTGAATCATACGGTCTGAAATAGTATAGGCAGTGAGTGGCATGTAGGATGGAGAAAAGCACCACGGGGTGGTCAGCATGGGGAGTTCAGGAAACATGCAGTGGCAATGTAGGATAGGTTTCTGAAAAACATCGCGGGGTGGTGCGCATTGTATGGGTGTGTAACATTACATTCACTAGTAGGAGTGAGAAAAACATCACGGGGTGGTGTGAACCATCGGTTCTGAATTAGGATAGGCAGTGAGTGGCAATGTAGGATGGAGAAAAGCACCACGGGGTGGTCAGCATGGGGAATTCAAGAAACGTGCAGTGGAATGAAGGATAGGTTTCTGAAAAGCATCGCGGGGTGGTGCGCATTGTATGGGTGTGTAACATTACATTCACTTGTAAGAGTGAGAAAAACATCTCGGGATGGTGTGAATCATAGGGTCTGAATTAGGATAGGCAGTGAGTGGCAATGTAGGATAGACAAAAGCACCACAGGGTGGTCAGCATGTGGAGGTCAGGAAACATGCAGTGGCAATGTAGGACAGGTTTCTGAAAAACATCGCGGTGTGGTGCGCATTTTATGGGTGTGTAACATTACATTCACTAGTAGGAGTGAGAAAAACATCACGGGGTGGTGTGAATCATAGGGGCTGAATTAACATAGGCAGTGAGTGGCAACGTAGGATGGACAAAAGCACCACGGGGTGGTCAGCATGGGGAGGTCAAATAACATGCAATGGCAATGTAGGATAGGTTTCTGAAAAACATCGCGGGGTTGTGCACATTGTATGGATGTGTAACATTACATTCACTAGTAGGAGTGAGAAAAACATCACGGGGTGGTGTGAATCATAGGGTCTGAATTAGGATAGGCAGTGAGTGACAATGTAGGATGGAGAAAAGCACCACGGGTTGGTCAGCATGGGGAGGTCAGGAAACATGCATTGGCAATGTAGGATAGGTTTCTGAAAAACATCGCGGGGTGGTGCGCATTGTATGGATGTGTAACATTACATTTACTAGTAGGAGTGAGAAAAACATCACGGGGTGGTGTGAATCATAGGGTCTGAATTAGGATAAGCAGTGAGTGGCAATGTAGGATGGAGAAAAGCACCAAGGAGTGGTCAGCATGGGGAGGTCAGGAAACATGCAGTGGCAATGTAGGATAGGTTTCTGTAAAACATCGCGGGGTGGTGCGCATTGTATGGGTGTGTAACATTACATTCACTAGTAGGAGTGAGAAAAACATCACGGGGTGGTGTGAATCATAGGGTCTGAATTAGGATAGGCAGTGAGTGGCAATGTAGGATGGAGAAAAGCACCACGGGGTGGTCAGCATGGGGAAGTCAGGAAACATGCAGTGGCAATGTAGGAATGGTTTCTGAAAAACATCGCGGATTGGTGCGCATTGTATGGGTGTGTAACATTACATTCACTAGTAGGAGTGAGAAAAGCATCACGGGGTGGTGTGAATCATACGGTCTGAATTAGGATAGGCGGTGAGTGGCAATGTAGGATGGAGAAAAGCACCACGGTGTGGTCAGCACGGGGAGGTTAGGAAACATGCAGTGGCAATGTAGGATAGGTTTCTGAAAAACATCGCGGTGTGGTGCGCATTGTATGGGTGTGTAACATTACATTCACTAGTAGGAGTGAGAAAAACATCACGGGGTGGTGTGAATCATAGGGTCTGAATTAGGATAGGCAGTGATTGGCAATGTAGGATGGAGAAAAGCACCACGGGGTGGTCAGCATGGGGAGGTCAGCAAACATGCAGTGGCAATGTAGGTTAGGTTTCTGAAAAACATCGCGGGGTGGTGCGCATTGTATGGGTGTGTAACATTACATTCACTAGTAGGAGTGAGAAAAACATCACTGCGTGGTGTGAATCATACGGTCTGAATTAGTATAGGCAGTGAGTGGCATGTAGGATGGAGAAAAGCACCACGGGGTGGTCAGCATGGGGAGGTCAGGAAACATGCAGTGGCAATGTAGGATAGGTTTCTGAAAAACATCGCGGGGTGGTGCGCATTGTATGGGTGTGTAACATTACATTCACTAGTAGGAGTGAGAAAAACATCACGGGGTGGTGTGAACCATCGGTTCTGAATTAGGATAGGCAGTGTGTGACAATGTAGGATGGAGAAAAGCACCACGGGGTGGTCAGCATGGGGAGTTCAAGAAACGTGCAGTGGAATTAAGGATAGGTTTCTGAAAAGCATCGCGGGGTGGTGCGCATTGTATGGGTGTGTAACATTACATTCACTTGTAAGAGTGAGAAAAACATCTCGGGGTGGTGTGAATCATAGGGTCTGAATTAGGATAGGCAGTGAGTGGCAATGTAGGATAGAGAAAAGCACCACAGGGTGGTCAGCATGGGGAGGTCAGGAAACATGCAGTGGCAATGTAGGATAGGTTTCTGAAAAACATCGCGGTGTGGTGCGCATTGTATGGGTGTGTAACATTACATTCAATAGTAGGAGTGAGAAAAACATCACAGGGTGGTGTGAAGCATAGGGTCTGAATTAGTATAGGCAGTGAGTGGCAATGTAGGATGGAGAAAAGCACCACGGGGTGGTCAGCATGGGGAGGTCAGGAAACATGCAGTGACAATGTAGGATAGGTTTCTGAAAAACATCGCGGAATGGTGCGCATTGTATGGGTGTGTAACATTACATTCACTAGTAGGAGTGAGAAAAACATCACGTGGTGGTGTGAATCATAGGGTCTGAATAAGGATAGGCACTGAGAGGCAATGTAGGATGGAGAAAAGCAACACGGGGTGGTCAGCATGGGGAGGTCAGGAAACATGCAGTGGCAATGTAGGATAGGTTTCTGAAAAACATCGCGGGGTGGTGCGCGTTGTATGGGTGTGTAACATTTCATTCAGTAGTAGGAGTGAGAAAAACATCACGGGGTGGTGTGAATCATAGGGTCTGAATTAGGATAGGCAGTGAGTGACAATGTAGGATTGAGGAAAGCACCACGAGGTGTCAGCATGGGGAGGTCAGGAAACATGCAGTGGCAATGTAGGATAGGTTTATGAAAAACATCGCGGGGTGGTGCACATTGTATGGCTGTGTAACATTACATTCACTAGTAGGAGTGAGAAAAATATCACGGGGTGGTATGAATCATAGGGTCTGAATTAGGATAGGCAGTGAGTGGCAATGTAGGATGGAGAAAAGCACCACGGCGTGGTCAGCATGAGGAGGTCAGGAAAAATGCAGTGGCAATGTAGGATAGGTTTCTGAAAAAACATCGCGGGTTGGTGCGCATTGTATGGGTGTGTAACATTACATTCACTAGTAGGAGTGAGAAAAACATCACGGGGTGGTGTAAATCATAGGGTCTGAATTAGGATAGGCAGTGAGTGGCAATGTAGGATGGAGAAAAGCACCACGGGGTGGTCAGCATGGGGAGGTCAGGAAACATGCAGTGGCAATGTAGGAATGGTTTCTGAAAAACATCGCGGGGTGGTGCGCATTGTATGGGTGTGTAACATTACATTCACTAGTAGGAGTGAGAAAAACCTCACGGGCTGTTGTAAATCATAGGTTCTGAATTAGTATAGGCAGTGCGTGGCAATGTAGGTTGGAGAAAAGCACCACGGTGTGGTCAGCATGGGGAGGTCAGGAAAAATGCAGTGGCAATATAGGATAGGTTTCTGAAAA
This sequence comes from Cavia porcellus, assembly GCF_034190915.1. NCBI lineage: Eukaryota > Metazoa > Chordata > Mammalia > Rodentia > Caviidae > Cavia > Cavia porcellus. The sequence continues at coordinate 11,820,600 of NW_026947515.1, forward strand.
ACATCACGGGGTGGTGCACATTGTATGGGTGTGTAACATTACATTCACTAGTAGGAGTGAGAAAAACATCACGGGGTGGTGTGAATCATAGGGGCTGAATTAGCATAGGCAGTGAGTGGCAACGTAGGATGGACAAAAGCACCACGGGGTGGTCAGCATGGGGAGGTCAAAAAAAATGCAGTGGCAATGTAGGATAGGTTTCTGAAAAACATCGCGGGGTTGTGCACATTGTATGGATGTGTAACATTACATTCACTAGTAGGAGTGAGAAAAACATCACGGGGTGGTGTGAATCATAGGGTCTGAATTAGGATAGGCAGTGAGTGACAATGTAGGATGGAGAAAAGCACCACGGGGTGGTCAGCATGGGGAGGTCAGGAAACATGCATTGGCAATGTAGGATAGGTTTCTAAAAAACATCGCGGGGTGGTGCGCATTGTATGGCTGTGTAACATTACATTCACTAGTAGGAGTGACAAAAACATCACGGGGTATTGTGAATCATAGTGTCTTAATTAGCATAGGCAGTGAGTGGCAATGTAGGATGGAGAAAAGCACCACGGGGTGGTCAGCATGGGGAGGTCAGGAAACATGCAGTGGCAATGTAGGATAGGTTTCTGAAAAACATCGCGGGGTGGTGCGCATTGTATGGCTGTGTAACATTACATTCACTAGTAAGAGTGAGAAAAACATCACGGGGTGGTCTGAATCATAGGGTCTGAATTAGGATAGGCAGTGTGTGGCAATGTAGGTTGGAGAAAAGCACCACGGGGTGGTCAGCATGGGGAGGTCAGGAAACATGCAGTGGCAATGTAGGATAGGTTTCTGAAAAAAATCGCGTGGTGGTGCGAATTGTATGGGTGTGTAACATTACATTCACTAGTAGGAGTGAGAAAAACATCACGGGGTGGTGTGAATCACAGGGTCTGAATTACGATAGGCATTGAGTGGCAATGTAGGATGGAGAAAAGCACCACTGGTGGTCAGCATGGGGAGGTCAAGAAACATGCAGTGACAATGTAGGATAGGTTTCTGAAAAACATCGCGAGGTGGTGCGCATTGTATGGGTGTGTAACATTACATTCACTAGTAGGAGTGAGAAAAACATCACGGGGTGGTGTGAATCATAGGGTCTGAATTAGGATAGGCAGTGAGTGGCAATGTAGGATGGGGAAAAGCACCAAGGAGTGGTCAGCATGGGGAGGTCAGGAAACATGCAGTGGCAATGTAGGATAGGTTTCTGAAAAACATCGCGGGAGGTGCGCATTGTATGGCTGGGTAACATTACATTCACTAGCAAGAGTGAGAAAACCATCACGGGATGGTGTGAATCATAGGGTCTGAATTAGAATAGGCAGTGATTGGCAATGTAGGATGGAGAAAAGCACCACGGTGTGGTCAGCATGGGGAAGTCAGGAAACATGCAGTGGCAATGTAGGAATGGTTTCTTAAAAACATCGCGGGCTGGTGCGCATTGTATGGGTGTGTAACATTACATTCACTAGTAGGAGTGAGAAAAGCATCACGGGGTGATGTGAATCATAGGGTCTGAATTAGGATAGGCAGTGATTGGCAATGTAGGATGGAGAAAAGCACCACGGGGTGGTCAGCATGGGGAGGTTAGGAAACATGCAGTGGCAATGTAGGATAGGTTTCTGAAAAACATCGCGGGGTGGTGCGCATTGTATGGGTGTGTAACATTACATTCACTAGTAGGTGTGAGAAAAACATCACGGAGTGGTGTGAATCATAGGGTCTGAATTAGGATAGGCAGTGAGTTCCAATGTAGGATGGAGAAAAGCACCACGGGGTGGTCAGCATGGGGAGGTCAGGAAACATGCAGTGGCAATGTAGGTTATGTTTCTGAAAAACATCGCGGGGTGGTGCGCATTGTATGGGTGTGTAACATTACATTCACTATTAGGAGTGAGAAAAACATCACTGGGTGGTGTGAATCATACGGTCTGAAATAGTATAGGCAGTGAGTGGCATGTAGGATGGAGAAAAGCACCACGGGGTGGTCAGCATGGGGAGTTCAGGAAACATGCAGTGGCAATGTAGGATAGGTTTCTGAAAAACATCGCGGGGTGGTGCGCATTGTATGGGTGTGTAACATTACATTCACTAGTAGGAGTGAGAAAAACATCACGGGGTGGTGTGAACCATCGGTTCTGAATTAGGATAGGCAGTGAGTGGCAATGTAGGATGGAGAAAAGCACCACGGGGTGGTCAGCATGGGGAATTCAAGAAACGTGCAGTGGAATGAAGGATAGGTTTCTGAAAAGCATCGCGGGGTGGTGCGCATTGTATGGGTGTGTAACATTACATTCACTTGTAAGAGTGAGAAAAACATCTCGGGATGGTGTGAATCATAGGGTCTGAATTAGGATAGGCAGTGAGTGGCAATGTAGGATAGACAAAAGCACCACAGGGTGGTCAGCATGTGGAGGTCAGGAAACATGCAGTGGCAATGTAGGACAGGTTTCTGAAAAACATCGCGGTGTGGTGCGCATTGTATGGGTGTGTAACATTACATTCAATAGTAGGAGTGAGAAAAACATCACAGGGTGGTGTGAAGCATAGGGTCTGAATTAGTATAGGCAGTGAGTGGCAATGTAGGATGGAGAAAAGCACCACGGGGTGGTCAGCATGGGGAGGTCAGGAAACATGCAGTGACAATGTAGGATAGGTTTCTGAAAAACATCGCGGGATGGTGCGCATTGTATGGGTGTGTAACATTACATTCACTAGTAGGAGTGAGAAAAACATCACGTGGTGGTGTGAATCATAGGGTCTGAATAAGGATAGGCACTGAGAGGCAATGTAGGATGGAGAAAAGCACCACGGGGTGGTCAGCATGGGGAGGTCAGGAAACATGAAGTGGCAATGTAGGATAGGTTTAGGAAAAACATCGCGGGGTGGTTCGCATTGTATGGGTGTGTAACATTTCATTCAGTAGTAGGAGTGAGAAAAACATCACGGGGTGGTGTGAATCATAGGGTCTGAATTAGGATAGGCAGTGAGTGACAATGTAGGATTGAGGAAAGCACCACGGGGTGGTCAGCATGGGGAGGTCAGGAAACATGCAGTGGCAATGTAGGAAAGGTTTCTGAAAAACATCGCGGGTGGTGCGCATTGTATGGGTGTGTAACATTACATTCACTAGTAGGAGTGAGAAAAATATCACGGGGTGGTATGAATCATAGGGTCTGAATTAGGATAGGCAGTGAGTGGCAATGTAGGATGGAGAAAAGCACCACGGGGTGGTCAGCATGGGGAGGTCAGGAAACATGCAGTGGCAATGTAGGATAGGTTTGTGAAAAACATCGCGTTGTGGTGTACATTGTATGGGTGTGTAACATTACATTCACTAGTAGGAGTGAGAAAAACATCACGGGGTGGTGTGAATCATAGGGTCTGAAATAGGATGGGCACTGAGTGGCAATGTACGATGGAGAAAAGCACCACGGGTTGGTCAGCATGGGGAGGTCAAGAAACATGCAGTGGCAATGTAGGATAGGTTTCTGAAAAACATCACGGGGTGGTGCGCATTGTATGGGTGTGTAACATTACATTCACTAGTAGGAGTGAGAAAAACATCACGGGGTGGTGTGAATCATAGGGTCTGAATTAGGATAGGCAGTGAGTGGCAATGTAGGATGGAGAAAAGCACCACGGGGTGGTCAGCATGGGGAGGTCAGGAAACATGCAGTGGCAATGTAGGAATGGTTTCCGAAAAAAATCGCGGGGTTTTGCGCATTGTATGGGTGTGTAACATTACATTCACTAGTAGGAGTGAGAAAAACATCACGGGGTGGTGTGAATCATAGGGTCTGAATTAGGATAGGCAGTGAGTGGCAATGTAGGATGGAGAAAAGCACCACGGGGTGGTCAGCATGGGGAGGTCAGGAAACATGCAGTGGCAATGTAGGAATGGTTTCTGAAAAGCATCGCGGGGTCGTGCGCATTGTATGGGTGTGTAACATTACCTTCACTAGTAGGAGTGAGAAAAGCATCACGGGGTGGTGTGAATCATAGGGTCTGAATTAGGATAGGCAGTGAGTGGCAATGAAGGATGGAGAAAAGCACCACGGTGTGGTCAGCATGGGGAGGTCAGGAAACATGCAGTGGCAATGTAGGATAGGTTTGTGAAAAACATCGCGGGGTGGTGCACATTGTATGGGTGTGTAACATTACATTCACTAGTAGGAGTGAGAAAAACATCACGGGGTGGTGTGAATCATAGGGGCTGAAATAGTATAGGCAGTGAGTGGCAACGTAGGATGGAGAAAATCTCCACGGGGTGGTCAGCATGGGGAGGTCAAATAACATGCAGTGGCAATGTAGGATAGGTTTCTGAAAAACATCGCCGGGTTGTGCACATTGTATGGATGTGTAACATTACATTCACTAGTAGGAGTGAGAAAAACATCACGGGGTGGTGTGAATCATAGGGTCTGAATTAGGATAGGCAGTGAGTGACAATGTAGGATGGAGAAAAGCACCACGGGTTGGTCAGCATGGGGAGGTCAGGAAACATGCAGTGGCAATGTAGGATAGGTTTCTGAAAAACATCGCGGGGTGGTGCGCACTGTATGGGTGTGTAACATTACATTCACTAGTAGGAGTGAGAAAAACATCACAGGGTGGTGTGAACCATCGGTTCTGAATTAGGATAGGCAGTGAGTGGCAATGTAGGATGGAGAAAAGCACCACGGGGTGGTCAGCATGGGGAGTTCAAGAAACGTGCAGTGGAATGAAGAATAGGTTTCTGAAAAGCATCGCGGGGTGGTGCACATTGTATGGGTGTGTAACATTACATTCACTTGTAAGAGTGAGAAAAACATCTCGGGGTGGTGTGAATCATAGGGTCTGAATTAGGATAGGCAGTGAGTGGCAATGTAGGATAGAGAAAAGCACCACAGCGTGGTCAGCATGGGGAGGTCAGGAAACATGCAGTGGCAATGTAGGATAGGTTTCTGAAAAACATCGCGGTGTGGTGCGCATTGTATGGGTGTGTAACATTACATTCAATAGTAGGAGTGAGAAAAACATCACAGGGTGGTGTGAAGCATAGGGTCTGAATTAGTATAGGCAGTGAGTGGCAATGTAAAATGGAGAATAGCACCACGGGGTGGTCAGCATGGGGAGGTCAGGAAACATGCAGTGACAATGTAGTATAGGTTTCTGAAAAACATCGCGGGATGGTGCGCATTGTATGGGTGTGTAACATTACATTCACTAGTAGGAGTGAGAAAAACATCACGTGGTGGTGTGAATCATAGGGTCTGAATAAGGATAGGCACTGAGAGGCAATGTAGGATGGAGAAAAGCACCACAGGGTGGTCAGCATGGGGAGGTCAGGAAACATGCAGTGGCAATGTAGGATAGGTTTGGGAAAAACATCAGGGGGTGATGCGCATTGTATGGGTGTGTAACATTTCATTCAGTAGTAGGAGTGAGAAAAACATCACGGGGTGGTGTGAATCATAGGGTCTGAATTAGGATAGGCAGTGAGTGACAATGTAGGATTGAGGAAAGCACCACGGGGTGGTCAGCATGGGGAGGTCAGGAAACATGCAGTGGCAATGTAGGATAGGTTTCTGAAAAACATCGCGGGGTGGTGCGCATTGTATGGGTGTGTAAAATTACATTCACTAGTAGGAGTGAGAAAAATCTCACAGGGTGGTATGAATCATAGGGTCTGAATTAGGATAGGCAGTGAGTTCCAATGTAGGATGGAGAAAAGCACCACGGGGTGGTCAGCATGGGGAGGTCAGGAAACATGCAGTGGCAATGTAGGATAGGTTTGTGAAAAACATCGCGGGGTGGTGCACATTGTATGGGTGTGTAACATTACATTCACTTGTAGGAGTGAGAAAAACATCACGGGGTGGTGTGAATCATAGGGTCTGAATTAGGATAGGCAGTGAGTGGCAATGTACGATGGAGAAAAGCACCACGGGGTGGTCAGCATGGGGAGGTCAAGAAACATGCAGTGGCAGTGTAGGATAGGTTTCTGAAAAACATCACGGGGTGGTGCGCATTGTATGGGTGTGTAACATTACATTCACTAGTAGGAGTGAGAAAAACATCACGGGGTGGTGTGAATCATAGGGTCTGAATTAGGATAGGCAGTGAGTGGCAATGTAGGATGGAGAAAAGCACCACGGGGTGGTCAGCATGGGGAGGTCAGGAAACATGCAGTGGCAATGTAGGATAGGTTTCCGAAAAACATCGCGGGGTGGTGCGCATTGTATGGGTGTGTAACATTACATTCACTAGTAGGAGTGAGAAAAACCTCACGGGCTGTTGTAAATCATAGGTTCTGAATTAGTATAGGCAGTGCGTGGCAATGTAGGTTGGAGAAAAGCACCACGGTGTGGTCAGCATGGGGAGGTCAGGAAAAATGCAGTGGCAATATAGGATAGGTTTCTGAAAAACATCACGGGGTGGTGCACATTGTATGGGTGTGTAACATTACATTCACTAGTAGGAGTGAGAAAAACATCACGGGGTGGTGTGAATCATAGGGGCTGAATTAGCATAGGCAGTGAGTGGCAACGTAGGATGGACAAAAGCACCACGGGGTGGTCAGCATGGGGAGGTCAAAAAAAATGCAGTGGCAATGTAGGATAGGTTTCTGAAAAACATCGCGGGGTTGTGCACATTGTATGGATGTGTAACATTACATTCACTAGTAGGAGTGAGAAAAACATCACGGGGTGGTGTGAATCATAGGGTCTGAATTAGGATAGGCAGTGAGTGACAATGTAGGATGGAGAAAAGCACCACGGGGTGGTCAGCATGGGGAGGTCAGGAAACATGCATTGGCAATGTAGGATAGGTTTCTAAAAAACATCGCGGGGTGGTGCGCATTGTATGGCTGTGTAACATTACATTCACTAGTAGGAGTGACAAAAACATCACGGGGTATTGTGAATCATAGGGTCTGAATTAGCATAGGCAGTGAGTGGCAATGTAGGATGGAGAAAAGCACCACGGGGTGGTCAGCATGGGGAGGTCAGGAAACATGCAGTGGCAATGTAGGATAGGTTTCTGAAAAACATCACGGGGTGGTGCGCATTGTATGGCTGTGTAACATTACATTCACTAGTAAGAGTGAGAAAAACATCACGGGGTGGTCTGAATCATAGGGTCTGAATTAGGATAGGCAGTGTGTGGCAATGTAGGTTGGAGAAAAGCACCACGGGGTGGTCAGCATGGGGAGGTCAGGAAACATGCAGTGGCAATGTAGGATAGGTTTCTGAAAAAAATCGCGTGGTGGTGCGAATTGTATGGGTGTGTAACATTACATTCACTAGTAGGAGTGAGAAAAACATCACGGGGTGGTGTGAATCACAGGGTCTGAATTACGATAGGCATTGAGTGGCAATGTAGGATGGAGAAAAGCACCACTGGTGGTCAGCATGGGGAGGTCGAGAAACATGCAGTGACAATGTAGGATAGGTTTCTGAAAAACATCGCGAGGTGGTGCGCATTGTATGGGTGTGTAACATTACATTCACTAGTAGGAGTGAGAAAAACATCACGGGGTGGTGTGAATCATAGGGTCTGAATTAGGATAGGCAGTGAGTGGCAATGTAGGATGGGGAAAAGCACCAAGGAGTGGTCAGCATGGGGAGGTCAGGAAACATGCAGTGGCAATGTAGGATAGGTTTCTGAAAAACATCGCGGGAGTTGCGCATTGTATGGCTGGGTAACATTACATTCACTAGCAAGAGTGAGAAAACCATCACGGGATGGTGTGAATCATAGGGTCTGAATTAGAATAGGCAGTGATTGGCAATGTAGGATGGAGAAAAGCACCACGGTGTGGTCAGCATGGGGAAGTCAGGAAACATGCAGTGGCAATGTAGGAATGGTTTCTTAAAAACATCGCGGGCTGGTGCGCATTGTATGGGTGTGTAACATTACATTCACTAGTAGGAGTGAGAAAAGCATCACGGGGTGATGTGAATCATAGGGTCTGAATTAGGATAGGCAGTGATTGGCAATGTAGGATGGAGAAAAGCACCACGGGGTGGTCAGCATGGGGAGGTTAGGAAACATGCAGTGGCAATGTAGGATAGGTTTCTGAAAAACATCGCGGGATGGTGCGCATTGTATGGGTGTGTAACATTACATTCACTAGTAGGTGTGAGAAAAACATCACGGGGTGGTGTGAATCATAGGGTCTGAATTAGGATAGGCAGTGAGTGGCAATGTAGGATGGAGAAAAGCACCACGGGGTGGTCAGCATGGGGAGGTCAGGAAACATGCAGTGGCAATGTAGGTTATGTTTCTGAAAAACATCGCGGGGTGGTGCGCATTGTATGGGTGTGTAACATTACATTCACTATTAGGAGTGAGAAAAACATCACTGGGTGGTGTGAATCATACGGTCTGAAATAGTATAGGCAGTGAGTGGCATGTAGGATGGAGAAAAGCACCACGGGGTGGTCAGCATGGGGAGTTCAGGAAACATGCAGTGGCAATGTAGGATAGGTTTCTGAAAAACATCGCGGGGTGGTGCGCATTGTATGGGTGTGTAACATTACATTCACTAGTAGGAGTGAGAAAAACATCACGGGGTGGTGTGAACCATCGGTTCTGAATTAGGATAGGCAGTGAGTGGCAATGTAGGATGGAGAAAAGCACCACGGGGTGGTCAGCATGGGGAATTCAAGAAACGTGCAGTGGAATGAAGGATAGGTTTCTGAAAAGCATCGCGGGGTGGTGCGCATTGTATGGGTGTGTAACATTACATTCACTTGTAAGAGTGAGAAAAACATCTCGGGATGGTGTGAATCATAGGGTCTGAATTAGGATAGGCAGTGAGTGGCAATGTAGGATAGACAAAAGCACCACAGGGTGGTCAGCATGTGGAGGTCAGGAAACATGCAGTGGCAATGTAGGACAGGTTTCTGAAAAACATCGCGGTGTGGTGCGCATTGTATGGGTGTGTAACATTACATTCACTAGTAGGAGTGAGAAAAACATCACGGGGTGGTGTGAATCATAGGGCCTGAATTAGCATAGGCAGTGAGTGGCAACGTAGGATGGACAAAAGCACCACGGGGTGGTCAGCATGGGGAGGTCAAATAACATGCAATGGCAATGTAGGATAGGTTTCTGAAAAACATCGCGGGGTTGTGCACATTGTATGGATGTGTAACATTACATTCACTAGTAGGAGTGAGAAAAACATCACGGGGTGGTGTGAATCATAGGGTCTGAATTAGGATAGGCAGTGAGTGACAATGTAGGATGGAGAAAAGCACCACGGGTTGGTCAGCATGGGGAGGTCAGGAAACATGCAGTGCCAATGTAGGATAGGTTTCTGTAAAACATCGCGGGGTGGTGCGCATTGTATGGGTGTGTAACATTACATTCACTAGTAGGAGTGAGAAAAACATCACGGGGTGGTGTGAATCATAGGGTCTGAATTAGGATAGGCAGTGAGTGGCAATGTAGGATGGAGAAAAGCACCACGGGGTGGTCAGCATGGGGAAGTCAGGAAACATGCAGTGGCAATGTAGGAATGGTTTCTGAAAAACATCGCGGATTGGTGCGCATTGTATGGGTGTGTAACATTACATTCACTAGTAGGAGTGAGAAAAGCATCACGGGGTGGTGTGAATCATACGGTCTGAATTAGGATAGGCGGTGAGTGGCAATGTAGGATGGAGAAAAGCACCACGGTGTGGTCAGCACGGGGAGGTTAGGAAACATGCAGTGGCAATGTAGGATAGGTTTCTGAAAAACATCGCGGTGTGGTGCGCATTGTATGGGTGTGTAACATTACATTCACTAGTAGGAGTGAGAAAAACATCACGGGGTGGTGTGAATCATAGGGTCTGAATTAGGATAGGCAGTGATTGGCAATGTAGGATGGAGAAAAGCACCACGGGGTGGTCAGCATGGGGAGGTCAGGAAACATGCAGTGGCAATGTAGGTTAGGTTTCTGAAAAACATCGCGGGGTGGTGCGCATTGTATGGGTGTGTAACATTACATTCACTAGTAGGAGTGAGAAAAACATCACTGCGTGGTGTGAATCATACGGTCTGAATTAGTATAGGCAGTGAGTGGCATGTAGGATGGAGAAAAGCACCACGGGGTGGTCAGCATGGGGAGGTCAGGAAACATGCAGTGGCAATGTAGGATAGGTTTCTGAAAAACATCGCGGGGTGGTGCGCATTGTATGGGTGTGTAACATTACATTCACTAGTAGGAGTGAGAAAAACATCACGGGGTGGTGTGAACCATCGGTTCTGAATTAGGATAGGCAGTGTGTGACAATGTAGGATGGAGAAAAGCACCACGGGGTGGTCAGCATGGGGAGTTCAAGAAACGTGCAGTGGAATGAAGGATAGGTTTCTGAAAAGCATCGCGGGGTGGTGCGCATTGTATGGGTGTGTAACATTACATTCACTTGTAAGAGTGAGAAAAACATCTCGGGGTGGTGTGAATCATAGGGTCTGAATTAGGATAGGCAGTGAGTGGCAATGTAGGATAGAGAAAAGCACCACAGGGTGGTCAGCATGGGGAGGTCAGGAAACATGCAGTGGCAATGTAGGATAGGTTTCTGAAAAACATCGCGGTGTGGTGCGCATTGTATGGGTGTGTAACATTACATTCAATAGTAGGAGTGAGAAAAACATCACAGGGTGGTGTGAAGCATAGGGTCTGAATTAGTATAGGCAGTGAGTGGCAATGTAGGATGGAGAAAAGCACGACGGGGTGGTCAGCATGGGGAGGTCAGGAAACATGCAGTGACAATGTAGGATAGGTTTCTGAAAAACATCGCGGGATGGTGCGCATTGTATGGGTGTGTAACATTACATTCACTAGTAGGAGTGAGAAAAACATCACGTGGTGGTGTGAATCATAGGGTCTGAATAAGGATAGGCACTGAGAGGCAATGTAGGATGGAGAAAAGCAACACGGGGTGGTCAGCATGGGGAGGTCAGGAAACATGCAGTGGCAATGTAGGATAGGTTTCTGAAAAACATCGCGGGGTGGTGCGCGTTGTATGGGTGTGTAACATTTCATTCAGTAGTAGGAGTGAGAAAAACATCACGGGGTGGTGTGAATCATAGGGTCTGAATTAGGATAGGCAGTGAGTGACAATGTAGGATTGAGGAAAGCACCACGAGGTGTCAGCATGGGGAGGTCAGGAAACATGCAGTGGCAATGTAGGATAGGTTTATGAAAAACATCGCGGGGTGGTGCACATTGTATGGCTGTGTAACATTACATTCACTAGTAGGAGTGAGAAAAATATCACGGGGTGGTATGAATCATAGGGTCTGAATTAGGATAGGCAGTGAGTGGCAATGTAGGATGGAGAAAAGCACCACGGCGTGGTCAGCATGAGGAGGTCAGGAAAAATGCAGTGGCAATGTAGGATAGGTTTCTGAAAAAACATCGCGGGTTGGTGCGCATTGTATGGGTGTGTAACATTACATTCACTAGTAGGAGTGAGAAAAACATCACGGGGTGGTGTAAATCATAGGGTCTGAATTAGGATAGGCAGTGAGTGGCAATGTAGGATGGAGAAAAGCACCACGGGGTGGTCAGCATGGGGAGGTCAGGAAACATGCAGTGGCAATGTAGGAATGGTTTCTGAAAAACATCGCGGGGTGGTGCGCATTGTATGGGTGTGTAACATTACATTCACTAGTAGGAGTGAGAAAAACCTCACGGGCTGTTGTAAATCATAGGTTCTGAATTAGTATAGGCAGTGCGTGGCAATGTAGGTTGGAGAAAAGCACCACGGTGTGGTCAGCATGGGGAGGTCAGGAAAAATGCAGTGGCAATATAGGATAGGTTTCTGAAAAACATCACGGGGTGGTGCACATTGTATGGGTGTGTAACATTACATTCACTAGTAGGAGTGAGAAAAACATCACGGGGTGGTGTGAATCATAGGGGCTGAATTAGCATAGGCAGTGAGTGGCAACGTAGGATGGACAAAAGCACCACGGGGTGGTCAGCATGGGGAGGTCAAAAAAAATGCAGTGGCAATGTAGGATAGGTTTCTGAAAAACATCTCGGGGTTGTGCACATTGTATGGATGTGTAACATTACATTCACTAGTAGGAGTGAGAAAAACATCACGGGGTGGTGTGAATCATAGGGTCTGAATTAGGATAGGCAGTGAGTGACAATGTAGGATGGAGAAAAGCACCACGGGGTGGTCAGCATGGGGAGGTCAGGAAACATGCATTGGCAATGTAGGATAGGTTTCTAAAAAACATCGCGGGGTGGTGCGCATTGTATGGCTGTGTAACATTACATTCACTAGTAGGAGTGACAAAAACATCACGGGGTATTGTGAATCATAGGGTCTGAATTAGCATAGGCAGTGAGTGGCAATGTAGGATGGAGAAAAGCACCACGGGGTGGTCAGCATGGGGAGGTCAGGAAACATGCAGTGGCAATGTAGGATAGGTTTCTGAAAAACATCGCGGGGTGGTGCGCATTGTATGGCTGTGTAACATTACATTCACTAGTAAGAATGAGAAAAACATCACGGGGTGGTCTGAATCATAGGGTCTGAATTAGGATAGGCAGTGTGTGGCAATGTAGGTTGGAGAAAAGCACCACGGGGTGGTCAGCATGGGGAGGTCAGGAAACATGCAGTGGCAATGTAGGATAGGTTTCTGAAAAAAATCGCGTGGTGGTGCGAATTGTATGGGTGTGTAACATTACATTCACTAGTAGGAGTGAGAAAAACATCACGGGGTGGTGTGAATCACAGGGTCTGAATTACGATAGGCATTGAGTGGCAATGTAGGATGGAGAAAAGCACCACTGGTGGTCAGCATGGAGAGGTCGAGAAACATGCAGTGACAATGTAGGATAGGTTTCTGAAAAACATCGCGAGGTGGTGCGCATTGTATGGGTGTGTAACATTACATTCACTAGTAGGAGTGAGAAAAACATCACGGGGTGGTGTGAATCATAGGGTCTGAATTAGGATAGGCAGTGAGTGGCAATGTAGGATGGGGAAAAGCACCAAGGAGTGGTCAGCATGGGGAGGTCAGGAAACATGCAGTGGCAATGTAGGATAGGTTTCTGAAAAACATCTCGGGAGGTGCGCATTGTATGGCTGGGTAACATTACATTCACTAGCAAGAGTGAGAAAACCATCACGGGATGGTGTGAATCATAGGGTCTGAATTAGAATAGGCAGTGATTGGCAATGTAGGATGGAGAAAAGCACCACGGTGTGGTCAGCATGGGGAAGTCAGGAAACATGCAGTGGCAATGTAGGAATGGTTTCTTAAAAACATCGCGGGCTGGTGCGCATTGTATGGGTGTGTAACATTACATTCACTAGTAGGAGTGAGAAAAGCATCACGGGGTGATGTGAATCATAGGGTCTGAATTAGGATAGGCAGTGATTGGCAATGTAGGATGGAGAAAAGCACCACGGGGTGGTCAGCATGGGGAGGTTAGGAAACATGCAGTGGCAATGTAGGATAGGTTTCTGAAAAACATCGCGGGGTGGTGCGCATTGTATGGGTGTGTAACATTACATTCACTAGTAGGTGTGAGAAAAACATCACGGAGTGGTGTGAATCATAGGGTCTGAATTAGGATAGGCAGTGAGTGGCAATGTAGGATGGAGAAAAGCACCACGGGGTGGTCAGCATGGGGAGGTCAGGAAACATGCAGTGGCAATGTAGGTTATGTTTCTGAAAAACATCGCGGGGTGGTGCGCATTGTATGGGTGTGTAACATTACATTCACTATTAGGAGTGAGAAAAACATCACTGGGTGGTGTGAATCATACGGTCTGAAATAGTATAGGCAGTGAGTGGCATGTAGGATGGAGAAAAGCACCACGGGGTGGTCAGCATGGGGAGTTCAGGAAACATGCAGTGGCAATGTAGGATAGGTTTCTGAAAAACATCGCGGGGTGGTGCGCATTGTATGGGTGTGTAACATTACATTCACTAGTAGGAGTGAGAAAAACATCACGGGGTGGTGTGAATCATAGGGGCTGAATTAGGATAGGCAGTGATTGGCAATGTAGGATGGAGAAAAGCACCACGGGGTGGTCAGCATGGGGAGGTCAGGAAACATGCAGTGGCAATGTAGGTTAGGTTTCTGAAAAACATCGCGGGGTGGTGCGCATTGTATGGGTGTGTAACATTACATTCACTAGTAGGAGTGAGAAAAACATCACTGCGTGGTGTGAATCATACGGTCTGAATTAGTATAGGCAGTGAGTGGCATGTAGGATGGAGAAAAGCACCACGGGGTGGTCAGCATGGGGAGGTCAGGAAACATGCAGTGGCAATGTAGGATAGGTTTCTGAAAAACATCGCGGGGTGGTGCGCATTGTATGGGTGTGTAACATTACATTCACTAGTAGGAGTGAGAAAAACATCACGGGGTGGTGTGAACCATCGGTTCTGAATTAGGATAGGCAGTGTGTGACAATGTAGGATGGAGAAAAGCACCACGGGGTGGTCAGCATGGGGAGTTCAAGAAACGTGCAGTGGAATGAAGGATAGGTTTCTGAAAAGCATCGCGGGGTGGTGCGCATTGTATGGGTGTGTAACATTACATTCACTTGTAAGAGTGAGAAAAACATCTCGGGGTGGTGTGAATCATAGGGTCTGAATTAGGATAGGCAGTGAGTGGCAATGTAGGATAGAGAAAAGCACCACAGGGTGGTCAGCATGGGGAGGTCAGGAAACATGCAGTGGCAATGTAGGATAGGTTTCTGAAAAACATCGCGGTGTGGTGCGCATTGTATGGGTGTGTAACATTACATTCAATAGTAGGAGTGAGAAAAACATCACAGGGTGGTGTGAAGCATAGGGTCTGAATTAGTATAGGCAGTGAGTGGCAATGTAGGATGGAGAAAAGCACCACGGGGTGGTCAGCATGGGGAGGTCAGGAAACATGCAGTGACAATGTAGGATAGGTTTCTGAAAAACATCGCGGGATGGTGCGCATTGTATGGGTGTGTAACATTACATTCACTAGTAGGAGTGAGAAAAACATCACGTGGTGGTGTGAATCATAGGGTCTGAATAAGGATAGGCACTGAGAGGCAATGTAGGATGGAGAAAAGCAACACGGGGTGGTCAGCATGGGGAGGTCAGGAAACATGCAGTGGCAATGTAGGATAGGTTTCTGAAAAACATCGCGGGGTGGTGCGCGTTGTATGGGTGTGTAACATTTCATTCAGTAGTAGGAGTGAGAAAAACATCACGGGGTGGTGTGAATCATAGGGTCTGAATTAGGATAGGCAGTGAGTGACAATGTAGGATTGAGGAAAGCACCACGAGGTGTCAGCATGGGGAGGTCAGGAAACATGCAGTGGCAATGTAGGATAGGTTTATGAAAAACATCGCGGGGTGGTGCACATTGTATGGCTGTGTAACATTACATTCACTAGTAGGAGTGAGAAAAATATCACGGGGTGGTATGAATCATAGGGTCTGAATTAGGATAGGCAGTGAGTGGCAATGTAGGATGGAGAAAAGCACCACGGCGTGGTCAGCATGAGGAGGTCAGGAAAAATGCAGTGGCAATGTAGGATAGGTTTCTGAAAAAACATCGCGGGTTGGTGCGCATTGTATGGGTGTGTAACATTACATTCACTAGTAGGAGTGAGAAAAACATCACGGGGTGGTGTAAATCATAGGGTCTGAATTAGGATAGGCAGTGAGTGGCAATGTAGGATGGAGAAAAGCACCACGGGGTGGTCAGCATGGGGAGGTCAGGAAACATGCAGTGGCAATGTAGGAATGCTTTCTGAAAAACATCGCGGGGTGGTGCGCATTGTATGGGTGTGTAACATTACATTCACTAGTAGGAGTGAGAAAAACCTCACGGGCTGTTGTAAATCATAGGTTCTGAATTAGTATAGGCAGTGCGTGGCAATGTAGGTTGGAGAAAAGCACCACGGTGTGGTCAGCATGGGGAGGTCAGGAAAAATGCAGTGGCAATATAGGATAGGTTTCTGAAAAACATCACGGGGTGGTGCACATTGTATGGGTGTGTAACATTACATTCACTAGTAGGAGTGAGAAAAACATCACGGGGTGGTGTGAATCATAGGGGCTGAATTAGCATAGGCAGTGAGTGGCAACGTAGGATGGACAAAAGCACCACGGGGTGGTCAGCATGGGGAGGTCAAAAAAAATGCAGTGGCAATGTAGGATAGGTTTCTGAAAAACATCGCGGGGTTGTGCACATTGTATGGATGTGTAACATTACATTCACTAGTAGGAGTGAGAAAAACATCACGGGGTGGTGTGAATCATAGGGTCTGAATTAGGATAGGCAGTGAGTGACAATGTAGGATGGAGAAAAGCACCACGGGGTGGTCAGCATGGGGAGGTCAGGAAACATGCATTGGCAATGTAGGATAGGTTTCTAAAAAACATCGCGGGGTGGTGCGCATTGTATGGCTGTGTAACATTACATTCACTAGTAGGAGTGACAAAAACATCACGGGGTATTGTGAATCATAGGGTCTGAATTAGCATAGGCAGTGAGTGGCAATGTAGGATGGAGAAAAGCACCACGGGGTGGTCAGCATGGGGAGGTCAGGAAACATGCAGTGGCAATGTAGGATAGGTTTCTGAAAAACATCGCGGGGTGGTGCGCATTGTATGGCTGTGTAACATTACATTCACTAGTAAGAGTGAGAAAAACATCACGGGGTGGTCTGAATCATAGGGTCTGAATTAGGATAGGCAGTGTGTGGCAATGTAGGTTGGAGAAAAGCACCACGGGGTGGTCAGCATGGGGAGGTCAGGAAACATGCAGTGGCAATGTAGGATAGGTTTCTGAAAAAAATCGCGTGGTGGTGCGAATTGTATGGGTGTGTAACATTACATTCACTAGTAGGAGTGAGAAAAACATCACGGGGTGGTGTGAATCACAGGGTCTGAATTACGATAGGCATTGAGTGGCAATGTAGGATGGAGAAAAGCACCACTGGTGGTCAGCATGGGGAGGTCGAGAAACATGCAGTGACAATGTAGGATAGGTTTCTGAAAAACATCGCGAGGTGGTGCGCATTGTATGGGTGTGTAACATTACATTCACTAGTAGGAGTGAGAAAAACATCACGGGGTGGTGTGAATCATAGGGTCTGAATTAGGATAGGCAGTGAGTGGCAATGTAGGATGGGGAAAAGCACCAAGGAGTGGTCAGCATGGGGAGGTCAGGAAACATGCAGTGGCAATGTAGGATAGGTTTCTGAAAAACATCGCGGGAGTTGCGCATTGTATGGCTGGGTAACATTACATTCACTAGCAAGAGTGAGAAAACCATCACGGGATGGTGTGAATCATAGGGTCTGAATTAGAATAGGCAGTGATTGGCAATGTAGGATGGAGAAAAGCACCACGGTGTGGTCAGCATGGGGAAGTCAGGAAACATGCAGTGGCAATGTAGGAATGGTTTCTTAAAAACATCGCGGGCTGGTGCGCATTGTATGGGTGTGTAACATTACATTCACTAGTAGGAGTGAGAAAAGCATCACGGGGTGATGTGAATCATAGGGTCTGAATTAGGATAGGCAGTGATTGGCAATGTAGGATGGAGAAAAGCACCACGGGGTGGTCAGCATGGGGAGGTTAGGAAACATGCAGTGGCAATGTAGGATAGGTTTCTGAAAAACATCGCGGGATGGTGCGCATTGTATGGGTGTGTAACATTACATTCACTAGTAGGTGTGAGAAAAACATCACGGGGTGGTGTGAATCATAGGGTCTGAATTAGGATAGGCAGTGAGTGGCAATGTAGGATGGAGAAAAGCACCACGGGGTGGTCAGCATGGGGAGGTCAGGAAACATGCAGTGGCAATGTAGGTTATGTTTCTGAAAAACATCGCGGGGTGGTGCGCATTGTATGGGTGTGTAACATTACATTCACTATTAGGAGTGAGAAAAACATCACTGGGTGGTGTGAATCATACGGTCTGAAATAGTATAGGCAGTGAGTGGCATGTAGGATGGAGAA
Source organism: Cavia porcellus (assembly GCF_034190915.1). Lineage (NCBI taxonomy): Eukaryota > Metazoa > Chordata > Mammalia > Rodentia > Caviidae > Cavia > Cavia porcellus. The sequence continues at coordinate 11,838,604 of NW_026947515.1, forward strand.
AAGCACCACGGGGTGGTCAGCATGGGGAGTTCAGGAAACATGCAGTGGCAATGTAGGATAGGTTTCTGAAAAACATCGCGGGGTGGTGCGCATTGTATGGGTGTGTAACATTACATTCACTAGTAGGAGTGAGAAAAACATCACGGGGTGGTGTGAACCATCGGTTCTGAATTAGGATAGGCAGTGAGTGGCAATGTAGGATGGAGAAAAGCACCACGGGGTGGTCAGCATGGGGAATTCAAGAAACGTGCAGTGGAATGAAGGATAGGTTTCTGAAAAGCATCGCGGGGTGGTGCGCATTGTATGGGTGTGTAACATTACATTCACTTGTAAGAGTGAGAAAAACATCTCGGGATGGTGTGAATCATAGGGTCTGAATTAGGATAGGCAGTGAGTGGCAATGTAGGATAGACAAAAGCACCACAGGGTGGTCAGCATGTGGAGGTCAGGAAACATGCAGTGGCAATGTAGGACAGGTTTCTGAAAAACATCGCGGTGTGGTGCGCATTGTATGGGTGTGTAACATTACATTCACTAGTAGGAGTGAGAAAAACATCACGGGGTGGTGTGAATCATAGGGCCTGAATTAGCATAGGCAGTGAGTGGCAACGTAGGATGGACAAAAGCACCACGGGGTGGTCAGCATGGGGAGGTCAAATAACATGCAATGGCAATGTAGGATAGGTTTCTGAAAAACATCGCGGGGTTGTGCACATTGTATGGATGTGTAACATTACATTCACTAGTAGGAGTGAGAAAAACATCACGGGGTGGTGTGAATCATAGGGTCTGAATTAGGATAGGCAGTGAGTGACAATGTAGGATGGAGAAAAGCACCACGGGTTGGTCAGCATGGGGAGGTCAGGAAACATGCAGTGCCAATGTAGGATAGGTTTCTGTAAAACATCGCGGGGTGGTGCGCATTGTATGGGTGTGTAACATTACATTCACTAGTAGGAGTGAGAAAAACATCACGGGGTGGTGTGAATCATAGGGTCTGAATTAGGATAGGCAGTGAGTGGCAATGTAGGATGGAGAAAAGCACCACGGGGTGGTCAGCATGGGGAAGTCAGGAAACATGCAGTGGCAATGTAGGAATGGTTTCTGAAAAACATCGCGGATTGGTGCGCATTGTATGGGTGTGTAACATTACATTCACTAGTAGGAGTGAGAAAAGCATCACGGGGTGGTGTGAATCATACGGTCTGAATTAGGATAGGCGGTGAGTGGCAATGTAGGATGGAGAAAAGCACCACGGTGTGGTCAGCACGGGGAGGTTAGGAAACATGCAGTGGCAATGTAGGATAGGTTTCTGAAAAACATCGCGGTGTGGTGCGCATTGTATGGGTGTGTAACATTACATTCACTAGTAGGAGTGAGAAAAACATCACGGGGTGGTGTGAATCATAGGGTCTGAATTAGGATAGGCAGTGATTGGCAATGTAGGATGGAGAAAAGCACCACGGGGTGGTCAGCATGGGGAGGTCAGGAAACATGCAGTGGCAATGTAGGTTAGGTTTCTGAAAAACATCGCGGGGTGGTGCGCATTGTATGGGTGTGTAACATTACATTCACTAGTAGGAGTGAGAAAAACATCACTGCGTGGTGTGAATCATACGGTCTGAATTAGTATAGGCAGTGAGTGGCATGTAGGATGGAGAAAAGCACCACGGGGTGGTCAGCATGGGGAGGTCAGGAAACATGCAGTGGCAATGTAGGATAGGTTTCTGAAAAACATCGCGGGGTGGTGCGCATTGTATGGGTGTGTAACATTACATTCACTAGTAGGAGTGAGAAAAACATCACGGGGTGGTGTGAACCATCGGTTCTGAATTAGGATAGGCAGTGTGTGACAATGTAGGATGGAGAAAAGCACCACGGGGTGGTCAGCATGGGGAGTTCAAGAAACGTGCAGTGGAATGAAGGATAGGTTTCTGAAAAGCATCGCGGGGTGGTGCGCATTGTATGGGTGTGTAACATTACATTCACTTGTAAGAGTGAGAAAAACATCTCGGGGTGGTGTGAATCATAGGGTCTGAATTAGGATAGGCAGTGAGTGGCAATGTAGGATAGAGAAAAGCACCACAGGGTGGTCAGCATGGGGAGGTCAGGAAACATGCAGTGGCAATGTAGGATAGGTTTCTGAAAAACATCGCGGTGTGGTGCGCATTGTATGGGTGTGTAACATTACATTCAATAGTAGGAGTGAGAAAAACATCACAGGGTGGTGTGAAGCATAGGGTCTGAATTAGTATAGGCAGTGAGTGGCAATGTAGGATGGAGAAAAGCACGACGGGGTGGTCAGCATGGGGAGGTCAGGAAACATGCAGTGACAATGTAGGATAGGTTTCTGAAAAACATCGCGGGATGGTGCGCATTGTATGGGTGTGTAACATTACATTCACTAGTAGGAGTGAGAAAAACATCACGTGGTGGTGTGAATCATAGGGTCTGAATAAGGATAGGCACTGAGAGGCAATGTAGGATGGAGAAAAGCAACACGGGGTGGTCAGCATGGGGAGGTCAGGAAACATGCAGTGGCAATGTAGGATAGGTTTCTGAAAAACATCGCGGGGTGGTGCGCGTTGTATGGGTGTGTAACATTTCATTCAGTAGTAGGAGTGAGAAAAACATCACGGGGTGGTGTGAATCATAGGGTCTGAATTAGGATAGGCAGTGAGTGACAATGTAGGATTGAGGAAAGCACCACGAGGTGTCAGCATGGGGAGGTCAGGAAACATGCAGTGGCAATGTAGGATAGGTTTATGAAAAACATCGCGGGGTGGTGCACATTGTATGGCTGTGTAACATTACATTCACTAGTAGGAGTGAGAAAAATATCACGGGGTGGTATGAATCATAGGGTCTGAATTAGGATAGGCAGTGAGTGGCAATGTAGGATGGAGAAAAGCACCACGGCGTGGTCAGCATGAGGAGGTCAGGAAAAATGCAGTGGCAATGTAGGATAGGTTTCTGAAAAAACATCGCGGGTTGGTGCGCATTGTATGGGTGTGTAACATTACATTCACTAGTAGGAGTGAGAAAAACATCACGGGGTGGTGTAAATCATAGGGTCTGAATTAGGATAGGCAGTGAGTGGCAATGTAGGATGGAGAAAAGCACCACGGGGTGGTCAGCATGGGGAGGTCAGGAAACATGCAGTGGCAATGTAGGAATGGTTTCTGAAAAACATCGCGGGGTGGTGCGCATTGTATGGGTGTGTAACATTACATTCACTAGTAGGAGTGAGAAAAACCTCACGGGCTGTTGTAAATCATAGGTTCTGAATTAGTATAGGCAGTGCGTGGCAATGTAGGTTGGAGAAAAGCACCACGGTGTGGTCAGCATGGGGAGGTCAGGAAAAATGCAGTGGCAATATAGGATAGGTTTCTGAAAAACATCACGGGGTGGTGCACATTGTATGGGTGTGTAACATTACATTCACTAGTAGGAGTGAGAAAAACATCACGGGGTGGTGTGAATCATAGGGGCTGAATTAGCATAGGCAGTGAGTGGCAACGTAGGATGGACAAAAGCACCACGGGGTGGTCAGCATGGGGAGGTCAAAAAAAATGCAGTGGCAATGTAGGATAGGTTTCTGAAAAACATCTCGGGGTTGTGCACATTGTATGGATGTGTAACATTACATTCACTAGTAGGAGTGAGAAAAACATCACGGGGTGGTGTGAATCATAGGGTCTGAATTAGGATAGGCAGTGAGTGACAATGTAGGATGGAGAAAAGCACCACGGGGTGGTCAGCATGGGGAGGTCAGGAAACATGCATTGGCAATGTAGGATAGGTTTCTAAAAAACATCGCGGGGTGGTGCGCATTGTATGGCTGTGTAACATTACATTCACTAGTAGGAGTGACAAAAACATCACGGGGTATTGTGAATCATAGGGTCTGAATTAGCATAGGCAGTGAGTGGCAATGTAGGATGGAGAAAAGCACCACGGGGTGGTCAGCATGGGGAGGTCAGGAAACATGCAGTGGCAATGTAGGATAGGTTTCTGAAAAACATCGCGGGGTGGTGCGCATTGTATGGCTGTGTAACATTACATTCACTAGTAAGAATGAGAAAAACATCACGGGGTGGTCTGAATCATAGGGTCTGAATTAGGATAGGCAGTGTGTGGCAATGTAGGTTGGAGAAAAGCACCACGGGGTGGTCAGCATGGGGAGGTCAGGAAACATGCAGTGGCAATGTAGGATAGGTTTCTGAAAAAAATCGCGTGGTGGTGCGAATTGTATGGGTGTGTAACATTACATTCACTAGTAGGAGTGAGAAAAACATCACGGGGTGGTGTGAATCACAGGGTCTGAATTACGATAGGCATTGAGTGGCAATGTAGGATGGAGAAAAGCACCACTGGTGGTCAGCATGGAGAGGTCGAGAAACATGCAGTGACAATGTAGGATAGGTTTCTGAAAAACATCGCGAGGTGGTGCGCATTGTATGGGTGTGTAACATTACATTCACTAGTAGGAGTGAGAAAAACATCACGGGGTGGTGTGAATCATAGGGTCTGAATTAGGATAGGCAGTGAGTGGCAATGTAGGATGGGGAAAAGCACCAAGGAGTGGTCAGCATGGGGAGGTCAGGAAACATGCAGTGGCAATGTAGGATAGGTTTCTGAAAAACATCTCGGGAGGTGCGCATTGTATGGCTGGGTAACATTACATTCACTAGCAAGAGTGAGAAAACCATCACGGGATGGTGTGAATCATAGGGTCTGAATTAGAATAGGCAGTGATTGGCAATGTAGGATGGAGAAAAGCACCACGGTGTGGTCAGCATGGGGAAGTCAGGAAACATGCAGTGGCAATGTAGGAATGGTTTCTTAAAAACATCGCGGGCTGGTGCGCATTGTATGGGTGTGTAACATTACATTCACTAGTAGGAGTGAGAAAAGCATCACGGGGTGATGTGAATCATAGGGTCTGAATTAGGATAGGCAGTGATTGGCAATGTAGGATGGAGAAAAGCACCACGGGGTGGTCAGCATGGGGAGGTTAGGAAACATGCAGTGGCAATGTAGGATAGGTTTCTGAAAAACATCGCGGGGTGGTGCGCATTGTATGGGTGTGTAACATTACATTCACTAGTAGGTGTGAGAAAAACATCACGGAGTGGTGTGAATCATAGGGTCTGAATTAGGATAGGCAGTGAGTGGCAATGTAGGATGGAGAAAAGCACCACGGGGTGGTCAGCATGGGGAGGTCAGGAAACATGCAGTGGCAATGTAGGTTATGTTTCTGAAAAACATCGCGGGGTGGTGCGCATTGTATGGGTGTGTAACATTACATTCACTATTAGGAGTGAGAAAAACATCACTGGGTGGTGTGAATCATACGGTCTGAAATAGTATAGGCAGTGAGTGGCATGTAGGATGGAGAAAAGCACCACGGGGTGGTCAGCATGGGGAGTTCAGGAAACATGCAGTGGCAATGTAGGATAGGTTTCTGAAAAACATCGCGGGGTGGTGCGCATTGTATGGGTGTGTAACATTACATTCACTAGTAGGAGTGAGAAAAACATCACGGGGTGGTGTGAATCATAGGGGCTGAATTAGGATAGGCAGTGATTGGCAATGTAGGATGGAGAAAAGCACCACGGGGTGGTCAGCATGGGGAGGTCAGGAAACATGCAGTGGCAATGTAGGTTAGGTTTCTGAAAAACATCGCGGGGTGGTGCGCATTGTATGGGTGTGTAACATTACATTCACTAGTAGGAGTGAGAAAAACATCACTGCGTGGTGTGAATCATACGGTCTGAATTAGTATAGGCAGTGAGTGGCATGTAGGATGGAGAAAAGCACCACGGGGTGGTCAGCATGGGGAGGTCAGGAAACATGCAGTGGCAATGTAGGATAGGTTTCTGAAAAACATCGCGGGGTGGTGCGCATTGTATGGGTGTGTAACATTACATTCACTAGTAGGAGTGAGAAAAACATCACGGGGTGGTGTGAACCATCGGTTCTGAATTAGGATAGGCAGTGTGTGACAATGTAGGATGGAGAAAAGCACCACGGGGTGGTCAGCATGGGGAGTTCAAGAAACGTGCAGTGGAATGAAGGATAGGTTTCTGAAAAGCATCGCGGGGTGGTGCGCATTGTATGGGTGTGTAACATTACATTCACTTGTAAGAGTGAGAAAAACATCTCGGGGTGGTGTGAATCATAGGGTCTGAATTAGGATAGGCAGTGAGTGGCAATGTAGGATAGAGAAAAGCACCACAGGGTGGTCAGCATGGGGAGGTCAGGAAACATGCAGTGGCAATGTAGGATAGGTTTCTGAAAAACATCGCGGTGTGGTGCGCATTGTATGGGTGTGTAACATTACATTCAATAGTAGGAGTGAGAAAAACATCACAGGGTGGTGTGAAGCATAGGGTCTGAATTAGTATAGGCAGTGAGTGGCAATGTAGGATGGAGAAAAGCACCACGGGGTGGTCAGCATGGGGAGGTCAGGAAACATGCAGTGACAATGTAGGATAGGTTTCTGAAAAACATCGCGGGATGGTGCGCATTGTATGGGTGTGTAACATTACATTCACTAGTAGGAGTGAGAAAAACATCACGTGGTGGTGTGAATCATAGGGTCTGAATAAGGATAGGCACTGAGAGGCAATGTAGGATGGAGAAAAGCAACACGGGGTGGTCAGCATGGGGAGGTCAGGAAACATGCAGTGGCAATGTAGGATAGGTTTCTGAAAAACATCGCGGGGTGGTGCGCGTTGTATGGGTGTGTAACATTTCATTCAGTAGTAGGAGTGAGAAAAACATCACGGGGTGGTGTGAATCATAGGGTCTGAATTAGGATAGGCAGTGAGTGACAATGTAGGATTGAGGAAAGCACCACGAGGTGTCAGCATGGGGAGGTCAGGAAACATGCAGTGGCAATGTAGGATAGGTTTATGAAAAACATCGCGGGGTGGTGCACATTGTATGGCTGTGTAACATTACATTCACTAGTAGGAGTGAGAAAAATATCACGGGGTGGTATGAATCATAGGGTCTGAATTAGGATAGGCAGTGAGTGGCAATGTAGGATGGAGAAAAGCACCACGGCGTGGTCAGCATGAGGAGGTCAGGAAAAATGCAGTGGCAATGTAGGATAGGTTTCTGAAAAAACATCGCGGGTTGGTGCGCATTGTATGGGTGTGTAACATTACATTCACTAGTAGGAGTGAGAAAAACATCACGGGGTGGTGTAAATCATAGGGTCTGAATTAGGATAGGCAGTGAGTGGCAATGTAGGATGGAGAAAAGCACCACGGGGTGGTCAGCATGGGGAGGTCAGGAAACATGCAGTGGCAATGTAGGAATGCTTTCTGAAAAACATCGCGGGGTGGTGCGCATTGTATGGGTGTGTAACATTACATTCACTAGTAGGAGTGAGAAAAACCTCACGGGCTGTTGTAAATCATAGGTTCTGAATTAGTATAGGCAGTGCGTGGCAATGTAGGTTGGAGAAAAGCACCACGGTGTGGTCAGCATGGGGAGGTCAGGAAAAATGCAGTGGCAATATAGGATAGGTTTCTGAAAAACATCACGGGGTGGTGCACATTGTATGGGTGTGTAACATTACATTCACTAGTAGGAGTGAGAAAAACATCACGGGGTGGTGTGAATCATAGGGGCTGAATTAGCATAGGCAGTGAGTGGCAACGTAGGATGGACAAAAGCACCACGGGGTGGTCAGCATGGGGAGGTCAAAAAAAATGCAGTGGCAATGTAGGATAGGTTTCTGAAAAACATCGCGGGGTTGTGCACATTGTATGGATGTGTAACATTACATTCACTAGTAGGAGTGAGAAAAACATCACGGGGTGGTGTGAATCATAGGGTCTGAATTAGGATAGGCAGTGAGTGACAATGTAGGATGGAGAAAAGCACCACGGGGTGGTCAGCATGGGGAGGTCAGGAAACATGCATTGGCAATGTAGGATAGGTTTCTAAAAAACATCGCGGGGTGGTGCGCATTGTATGGCTGTGTAACATTACATTCACTAGTAGGAGTGACAAAAACATCACGGGGTATTGTGAATCATAGGGTCTGAATTAGCATAGGCAGTGAGTGGCAATGTAGGATGGAGAAAAGCACCACGGGGTGGTCAGCATGGGGAGGTCAGGAAACATGCAGTGGCAATGTAGGATAGGTTTCTGAAAAACATCGCGGGGTGGTGCGCATTGTATGGCTGTGTAACATTACATTCACTAGTAAGAGTGAGAAAAACATCACGGGGTGGTCTGAATCATAGGGTCTGAATTAGGATAGGCAGTGTGTGGCAATGTAGGTTGGAGAAAAGCACCACGGGGTGGTCAGCATGGGGAGGTCAGGAAACATGCAGTGGCAATGTAGGATAGGTTTCTGAAAAAAATCGCGTGGTGGTGCGAATTGTATGGGTGTGTAACATTACATTCACTAGTAGGAGTGAGAAAAACATCACGGGGTGGTGTGAATCACAGGGTCTGAATTACGATAGGCATTGAGTGGCAATGTAGGATGGAGAAAAGCACCACTGGTGGTCAGCATGGGGAGGTCGAGAAACATGCAGTGACAATGTAGGATAGGTTTCTGAAAAACATCGCGAGGTGGTGCGCATTGTATGGGTGTGTAACATTACATTCACTAGTAGGAGTGAGAAAAACATCACGGGGTGGTGTGAATCATAGGGTCTGAATTAGGATAGGCAGTGAGTGGCAATGTAGGATGGGGAAAAGCACCAAGGAGTGGTCAGCATGGGGAGGTCAGGAAACATGCAGTGGCAATGTAGGATAGGTTTCTGAAAAACATCGCGGGAGGTGCGCATTGTATGGCTGGGTAACATTACATTCACTAGCAAGAGTGAGAAAACCATCACGGGATGGTGTGAATCATAGGGTCTGAATTAGAATAGGCAGTGATTGGCAATGTAGGATGGAGAAAAGCACCACGGTGTGGTCAGCATGGGGAAGTCAGGAAACATGCAGTGGCAATGTAGGAATGGTTTCTTAAAAACATCGCGGGCTGGTGCGCATTGTATGGGTGTGTAACATTACATTCACTAGTAGGAGTGAGAAAAGCATCACGGGGTGATGTGAATCATAGGGTCTGAATTAGGATAGGCAGTGATTGGCAATGTAGGATGGAGAAAAGCACCACGGGGTGGTCAGCATGGGGAGGTTAGGAAACATGCAGTGGCAATGTAGGATAGGTTTCTGAAAAACATCGCGGGGTGGTGCGCATTGTATGGGTGTGTAACATTACATTCACTAGTAGGTGTGAGAAAAACATCACGGAGTGGTGTGAATCATAGGGTCTGAATTAGGATAGGCAGTGAGTGGCAATGTAGGATGGAGAAAAGCACCACGGGGTGGTCAGCATGGGGAGGTCAGGAAACATGCAGTGGCAATGTAGGTTATGTTTCTGAAAAACATCGCGGGGTGGTGCGCATTGTATGGGTGTGTAACATTACATTCACTATTAGGAGTGAGAAAAACATCACTGGGTGGTGTGAATCATACGGTCTGAAATAGTATAGGCAGTGAGTGGCATGTAGGATGGAGAAAAGCACCACGGGGTGGTCAGCATGGGGAGTTCAGGAAACATGCAGTGGCAATGTAGGATAGGTTTCTGAAAAACATCGCGGGGTGGTGCGCATTGTATGGGTGTGTAACATTACATTCACTAGTAGGAGTGAGAAAAACATCACGGGGTGGTGTGAACCATCGGTTCTGAATTAGGATAGGCAGTGAGTGGCAATGTAGGATGGAGAAAAGCACCACGGGGTGGTCAGCATGGGGAATTCAAGAAACGTGCAGTGGAATGAAGGATAGGTTTCTGAAAAGCATCCCGGGGTGGTGCGCATTGTATGGGTGTGTAACATTACATTCACTTGTAAGAGTGAGAAAAACATCTCGGGATGGTGTGAATCATAGGGTCTGAATTAGGATAGGCAGTGAGTGGCAATGTAGGATAGACAAAAGCACCACAGGGTGGTCAGCATGTGGAGGTCAGGAAACATGCAGTGGCAATGTAGGACAGGTTTCTGAAAAACATCGCGGTGTGGTGCGCATTGTATGGGTGTGTAACATTACATTCAATAGTAGGAGTGAGAAAAACATCACAGGGTGGTGTGAAGCATAGGGTCTGAATTAGTATAGGCAGTGAGTGGCAATGTAGGATGGAGAAAAGCACCACGGGGTGGTCAGCATGGGGAGGTCAGGAAACATGCAGTGACAATGTAGGATAGGTTTCTGAAAAACATCGCGGGATGGTGCGCATTGTATGGGTGTGTAACATTACATTCACTAGTAGGAGTGAGAAAAACATCACGTGGTGGTGTGAATCATAGGGTCTGAATAAGGATAGGCACTGAGAGGCAATGTAGGATGGAGAAAAGCACCACGGGGTGGTCAGCATGGGGAGGTCAGGAAACATGAAGTGGCAATGTAGGATAGGTTTAGGAAAAACATCGCGGGGTGGTTCGCATTGTATGGGTGTGTAACATTTCATTCAGTAGTAGGAGTGAGAAAAACATCACGGGGTGGTGTGAATCATAGGGTCTGAATTAGGATAGGCAGTGAGTGACAATGTAGGATTGAGGAAAGCACCACGGGGTGGTCAGCATGGGGAGGTCAGGAAACATGCAGTGGCAATGTAGGAAAGGTTTCTGAAAAACATCGCGGGTGGTGCGCATTGTATGGGTGTGTAACATTACATTCACTAGTAGTGAGAAAAATATCACGGGGTGGTATGAATCATAGGGTCTGAATTAGGATAGGCAGTGAGTGGCAATGTAGGATGGAGAAAAGCACCACGGGGTGGTCAGCATGGGGAGGTCAGGAAACATGCAGTGGCAATGTAGGATAGGTTTGTGAAAAACATCGCGTTGTGGTGTACATTGTATGGGTGTGTAACATTACATTCACTAGTAGGAGTGAGAAAAACATCACGGGGTGGTGTGAATCATAGGGTCTGAAATAGGATGGGCACTGAGTGGCAATGTACGATGGAGAAAAGCACCACGGGTTGGTCAGCATGGGGAGGTCAAGAAACATGCAGTGGCAATGTAGGATAGGTTTCTGAAAAACATCACGGGGTGGTGCGCATTGTATGGGTGTGTAACATTACATTCACTAGTAGGAGTGAGAAAAACATCACGGGGTGGTGTGAATCATAGGGTCTGAATTAGGATAGGCAGTGAGTGGCAATGTAGGATGGAGAAAAGCACCACGGGGTGGTCAGCATGGGGAGGTCAGGAAACATGCAGTGGCAATGTAGGAATGGTTTCCGAAAAAAATCGCGGGGTTTTGCGCATTGTATGGGTGTGTAACATTACATTCACTAGTAGGAGTGAGAAAAACATCACGGGGTGGTGTGAATCATAGGGTCTGAATTAGGATAGGCAGTGAGTGGCAATGTAGGATGGAGAAAAGCACCACGGGGTGGTCAGCATGGGGAGGTCAGGAAACATGCAGTGGCAATGTAGGAATGGTTTCTGAAAAGCATCGCGGGGTCGTGCGCATTGTATGGGTGTGTAACATTACCTTCACTAGTAGGAGTGAGAAAAGCATCACGGGGTGGTGTGAATCATAGGGTCTGAATTAGGATAGGCAGTGAGTGGCAATGAAGGATGGAGAAAAGCACCACGGTGTGGTCAGCATGGGGAGGTCAGGAAACATGCAGTGGCAATGTAGGATAGGTTTGTGAAAAACATCGCGGGGTGGTGCACATTGTATGGGTGTGTAACATTACATTCACTAGTAGGAGTGAGAAAAACATCACGGGGTGGTGTGAATCATAGGGGCTGAAATAGTATAGGCAGTGAGTGGCAACGTAGGATGGAGAAAATCTCCACGGGGTGGTCAGCATGGGGAGGTCAAATAACATGCAGTGGCAATGTAGGATAGGTTTCTGAAAAACATCGCCGGGTTGTGCACATTGTATGGATGTGTAACATTACATTCACTAGTAGGAGTGAGAAAAACATCACGGGGTGGTGTGAATCATAGGGTCTGAATTAGGATAGGCAGTGAGTGACAATGTAGGATGGAGAAAAGCACCACGGGTTGGTCAGCATGGGGAGGTCAGGAAACATGCAGTGGCAATGTAGGATAGGTTTCTGAAAAACATCGCGGGGTGGTGCGCACTGTATGGGTGTGTAACATTACATTCACTAGTAGGAGTGAGAAAAACATCACAGGGTGGTGTGAACCATCGGTTCTGAATTAGGATAGGCAGTGAGTGGCAATGTAGGATGGAGAAAAGCACCACGGGGTGGTCAGCATGGGGAGTTCAAGAAACGTGCAGTGGAATGAAGAATAGGTTTCTGAAAAGCATCGCGGGGTGGTGCACATTGTATGGGTGTGTAACATTACATTCACTTGTAAGAGTGAGAAAAACATCTCGGGGTGGTGTGAATCATAGGGTCTGAATTAGGATAGGCAGTGAGTGGCAATGTAGGATAGAGAAAAGCACCACAGCGTGGTCAGCATGGGGAGGTCAGGAAACATGCAGTGGCAATGTAGGATAGGTTTCTGAAAAACATCGCGGTGTGGTGCGCATTGTATGGGTGTGTAACATTACATTCAATAGTAGGAGTGAGAAAAACATCACAGGGTGGTGTGAAGCATAGGGTCTGAATTAGTAAAGGCAGTGAGTGGCAATGTAAGATGGAGAATAGCACCACGGGGTGGTCAGCATGGGGAGGTCAGGAAACATGCAGTGACAATGTAGTATAGGTTTCTGAAAAACATCGCGGGATGGTGCGCATTGTATGGGTGTGTAACATTACATTCACTAGTAGGAGTGAGAAAAACATCACGTGGTGGTGTGAATCATAGGGTCTGAATAAGGATAGGCACTGAGAGGCAATGTAGGATGGAGAAAAGCACCACAGGGTGGTCAGCATGGGGAGGTCAGGAAACATGCAGTGGCAATGTAGGATAGGTTTGGGAAAAACATCAGGGGGTGATGCGCATTGTATGGGTGTGTAACATTTCATTCAGTAGTAGGAGTGAGAAAAACATCACGGGGTGGTGTGAATCATAGGGTCTGAATTAGGATAGGCAGTGAGTGACAATGTAGGATTGAGGAAAGCACCACGGGGTGGTCAGCATGGGGAGGTCAGGAAACATGCAGTGGCAATGTAGGATAGGTTTCTGAAAAACATCGCGGGGTGGTGCGCATTGTATGGGTGTGTAACATTACATTCACTAGTAGGAGTGAGAAAAATCTCACAGGGTGGTATGAATCATAGGGTCTGAATTAGGATAGGCAGTGAGTTCCAATGTAGGATGGAGAAAAGCACCACGGGGTGGTCAGCATGGGGAGGTCAGGAAACATGCAGTGGCAATGTAGGATAGGTTTGTGAAAAACATCGCGGGGTGGTGCACATTGTATGGGTGTGTAACATTACATTCACTTGTAGGAGTGAGAAAAACATCACGGGGTGGTGTGAATCATAGGGTCTGAATTAGGATAGGCAGTGAGTGGCAATGTACGATGGAGAAAAGCACCACGGGGTGGTCAGCATGGGGAGGTCAAGAAACATGCAGTGGCAGTGTAGGATAGGTTTCTGAAAAACATCACGGGGTGGTGCGCATTGTATGGGTGTGTAACATTACATTCACTAGTAGGAGTGAGAAAAACATCACGGGGTGGTGTGAATCATAGGGTCTGAATTAGGATAGGCAGTGAGTGGCAATGTAGGATGGAGAAAAGCACCACGGGGTGGTCAGCATGGGGAGGTCAGGAAACATGCAGTGGCAATGTAGGATAGGTTTCCGAAAAACATCGCGGGGTGGTGCGCATTGTATGGGTGTGTAACATTACATTCACTAGTAGGAGTGAGAAAAACATCACGGGGTGGTGTGAATCATAGTGTCTGAATTAGAATAGGCACTGAGTGGCAATGTAGGATGGAGAAAAGCACCACGGGGTGGTCAGCATGGGGAGGTCAGGAAACATGCAGTGGCAATGTAGGAATGGTTTCTGAAAAACATCGCGGGGTGGTGCGCATTGTATGGGTGTGTAACATTACCTTCACTAGTAGGAGTGAGAAAAGCATCACGGGGTGGTGTGAATCATAGGTTCTGAATTAGGATAGGCAGTGAGTGGCAATGTAGGATGGAGAAAAGCACCACGGGGTGGTCAGCATGAGGAGGTCAGGAAACATGCAGTGGCAATGTAGGATAGGTTTCTGAAAAACATCGCGGGGTGGTGCGCATTGTATGGGTGTGTAACATTACATTCACTAGTAGGAGTGAGAAAAACATCACGGGGTGGTGTAAATCATAGGGTCTGAATTAGGATAGGCAGTGAGTGGCAATGTAGGATGGAGAAAAGCACCACGGAGTGGTCAGCATGGGGAGTCCAAGAAACGTGCAGTGGAATGAAGGATAGGTTTCTGAAAAGCATCGCGGGGTGGTGCGCATTGTATGGGTGTGTAACATTACATTCAATAGTAGGAGTGAGAAAAACATCACGGGGTGGTGCGAATCATAGGGGCTGAATTAGTATAGGCAGTGAGTGGCAACGTAGGATGGAGAAAAGCACCACGGGGTGGTCAGCATGGGGAAGTCAGGAAACATGCAGTGGCAATGTAGGAATGGTTTCTGAAAAACATCTCGGGGTGGTGAGCATTGTATGGGTGTGTAACATTACATTCACTAGTAGGAGTGAGAAAAATCTCACAGGGTGGTGTGAATCATAGGGTCTGAATTAGGATAGGCGGTGAGTGGCAATGTAGGATGGAGAAAAGCACCACGGGGTGGTCAGCATGGGGAGGTCAGGAAACATGCAGTGGCAATGTAGGATAGGTTTCTGAAAAACATCGCGGGGTGGTGCGCATTGTATGGGTGTGTAACATTACATTCACTAGTAAGAGTGAGAAAAACATCAGGGGGTGGTGTGAATCATAGGGTCTGAATTAGGATAGGCAGTGATTGGCAATGTAGGATGGAGAAAAGCACCACGGGGTGGTCAGCATGGGGAGGTCAGGAAACATGCAGTGGCAATGTAGGTTAGGTTTCTGAAAAACATCGCGGGGTGGTGCGCATTGTATGGGTGTGTAACATTACATTCACTAATAGGAGTGAGAAAAACATCACTGGGTGGTGTGAATCATACGGTCTGAATTAGTATAGGCAGTGAGTGGCATGTAGGATGGAGAAAAGCACCACGGGGTGGTCAGCATGGGGAGGTCAGGAAACATGCAGTGGCAATGTAGGATAGGTTTCTGAAAAACATCGCGGGGTGGTGCGCATTGAATGGGTGTGTAACATTACATTCACTAGTAGGAGTGAGAAAAACATCACGGGGTGGTGTGAACCATCGGTTCTGAATTAGGATAGGCAGTGAGTGGCAATGTAGGATGGAGAAAAGCACCACGGGGTGGTCAGCATGGGGAGTTCAAGAAACGTGCAGTGGAATGAAGGATAGGTTTCTGAAAAGCATCGCGGGGTGGTGCGCATTGTATGGGTGTGTAACATTACATTCACTTGTAAGAGTGAGAAAAACATCTCGGGGTGGTGTGAATCATAGGGTCTGAATTAGTATAGGCAGTGAGTGGCAATGTAGGATGGAGAAAAGCACCACGGGGTGGTCAGCATGGGGAGGTCAGGAAACATGCAGTGACAATGTAGGATAGGTTTCTGAAAAACATCGCGGGATGGTGCGCATTGTATGGGTGTGTAACATTACATTCACTAGTAGGAGTGAGAAAAACATCACGTGGTGGTGTGAATCATAGGGTCTGAATAAGGATAGGCACTGAGAGGCAATGTAGGATGGAGAAAAGCACCACGGGGTGGTCAGCATGCGGAGGTCAGGAAACATGAAGTGGCAATGTAGGATAGGTTTGTGAAAAACATCGCGTTGTGGTGTACATTGTATGGGTGTGTAACACTACATTCACTAGTAGGAGTGAGAAAAACATCACGGGGTGGTGTGAATCATAGGGTCTGAAATAGGATAGGCACTGAGTGGCAATGTACGATGGAGAAAAGCACCACGGGTTGGTCAGCATGGGGAGGTCAAGAAACATGCAGTGGCAATGTAGGATAGGTTTCTGAAAACCATCACGGGGTGGTGCGCATTGTATGGGTGTGTAACATTACATTCACTAGTAGGAGTGAGAAAAACATCACGGGGTGGTGTGAATCATAGGGTCTGAATTAGGATAGGCAGTGAGTGGCAATGTAGGATGGAGAAAAGCACCACGGGGTGGTCAGCATGGGGAGGTCAGGAAACATGCAGTGGCAATGTAGGAATGGTTTCCGAAAAAAATCGCGGGGTTTTGCGCATTGTATGGGTGTGTAACATTACATTCACTAGTAGGAGTGAGAAAAACATCACGGGGTGGTGTGAATCATAGGGTCTAAATTAGGATAGGGAGTGAGTGGCAATGTAGGATGGAGAAAAGCACCACGGCGTGGTCAGCATGGGGAGGTCAGGAAACATGCAGTGGCAATGTAGGAATGGTTTCTGAAAAACATCGCGGGGTCGTGCGCATTGTATGGGTGTGTAACATTACCTTCACTAGTAGGAGTGAGAAAAGCATCACGGGGTGGTGTGAATCATAGGGTCTGAATTAGGATAGGCAGTGAGTGGCAATGTAGGATGGAGAAAAGCACCACGGGGTGGTCAGCATGGGGAGGTCAGGAAACATGCAGTGGCAATGTAGGATAGGTTTCCGAAAAACATCGCGGGGTGGTGCGCATTGTATGGGTGTGTAACATTACCTTCACTAGTAGGAGTGAGAAAAGCATCACGGGGTGGTGTGAATCATACGTTCTGAATTAGGATAGGCAGTGAGTGGCAATGTAGGATGGAGAAAAGCACCACGGGGTGGTCAGCATGAGGAGGTCAGGAAACATGCAGTGGCAATGTAGGATAGGTTTCTGAAAAACATCGCGGGGTGGTGCGCATTGTATGGGTGTGTAACATTACATTCACTAGTAGGAGTGAGAAAAGCATCACGGGGTGGTGTGAATCATAGGGTCTGAATTAGGATAGGCGGTGAGTGGCAATGTAGGATGGAGAAAAGCACCACGGGGTGGTCAGCATGGGGAGGTCAGGAAACATGCAGTGGCAATGTAGGATAGGTTTCTGAAAAACATCGCGGGGTGGTGCGCATTGTATGGGTGTGTAACATTACATTCACTAGTAAGAGTGAGAAAAACATCAGGGGGTGGTGTGAAACATAGGGTCTGAATTAGGATAGGCAGTGATTGGCAATGTAGGATGGAGAAAAGCACCACGGGGTGGTCAGCATGGGGAGGTCAGGAAACATGCAGTGGCAATGTAGGTTAGGTTTCTGAAAAACATCGCGGGGTGGTGCGCATTGTATGGGTGTGTAACATTACATTCACTAATAGGAGTGAGAAAAACATCACTGGGTGGTGTGAATCATACGGTCTGAATTAGTATAGGCAGTGAGTGGCATGTAGGATGGAGAAAAGCACCACGTGGTGGTCAGCATGGGGAGGTCAGGAAACATGCAGTGGCAATGTAGGATAGGTTTCTGAAAAACATCGCGGGGTGGTGCGCATTGAATGGGTGTGTAACATTACATTCACTAGTAGGAGTGAGAAAAACATCACGGGGTGGTGTGAACCATCGGTTCTGAATTAGGATAGGCAGTGAGTGGCAATGTAGGATGGAGAAAAGCACCACGGGGTGGTCAGCATGGGGAGTTCAAGAAACGTGCAGTGGAATGAAGGATAGGTTTCTGAAAAGCATCGCGGGGTGGTGCGCATTGTATGGGTGTGTAACATTACATTCACTTGTAAGAGTGAGAAAAACATCTCGGGGTGGTGTGAATCATAGGGTCTGAATTAGGATAGGCAGTGAGTGGCAATGTAGGATGGAGAAAAGCACCACGGGGTGTTCAGCATGGGGAGGTCAGGAAACATGCAGTGACAATGTAGGATAGGTTTCTGAAAAATATCGCAGGATGGTGCGCATTGTATGGGTGTGTAACATTACATTCACTAGTAGGAGTGAGAAAAAAATCACGTGGTGGTGTGAATCATACGGTCTGAATTAGGATAGGCACTGAGAGGCAATGTAGGATGGAGAAAAGCACCATGGGGTGGTCAGCATGGGGAGGTCAGGAAACATGCAGTGGCAATGTAGGAATGGTTTCTGAAAAACATCGCGGGGTGGTGCGCATTGTATGGGTGTGTAACATTACATTCGCTAGTAGGAGTGAGAAAAACCTCACGGGCTGTTGTGAATCATAGGTTCTGAATTAGTATAGGCAGTGCGTGGCAATGTAGGTTGGAGAAAAGCACCACGGTGTGGTCAGCATGGGGAGGTCAGGAAAAATGCAGTGGCAATATAGGATAGGTTTCTGAAAAACATCACGGGGTGGTGCACATTGTATGGGTGTGTAACATTACATTCACTAGTAGGAGTGAGAAAAACATCACGGGGTGGTGTGAATCATAGGGGCTGAATTAGCATAGGCAGTGAGTGGCAACGTAGGATGGACAAAAGCACCACGGGGTGGTCAGCATGAGGAGGTCAAAAAACATGCAGTGGCAATGTAGGATAGGTTTCTGAAAAACATCGCGGGGTTGTGCACATTGTATGGATGTGTAACATTACATTCACTAGTAGGAGTGAGAAAAACATCACGGGGTGGTGTGAATCATAGGGTCTGAATTAGGATAGGCAGTGAGTGACAATGTAGGATGGAGAAAAGCACCACGGGTTGGTCAGCATGGGGAGGTCAGGAAACATGCATTGGCAATGTAGGATAGGTTTCTGAAAAACATCGCGGGGTGGTGCGCATTGTATGGCTGTGTAACATTACATTCACTAGTAGGAGTGACAGAAACATCACGGGGTATTGTGAATCATAGGGTCTGAATTAGCATAGGCAGTGAGTGGCAATGTAGGATGGAGAAAAGCACCACGGGGTGTTCAGCATGGGGAGGTCAGGAAACATGCAGTGGCAATGTAGGATAGGTTTCTGAAAAACATCGCGGGGTGGTGCGCATTGTATGGCTGTGTAACATTACATTCACTAGTAAGAGTGAGTAAAACATCACGTGGTGGTGTGAATCATAGGGTCTGAATTAGGATAGGCAGTGTGTGGCAATGTAGGTTGGAGAAAAGCACCACAGGTTCGTCAGCATGGGGAGGTCAGGAAACATGCAGTGGCAATGTAGGATAGGTTTCTGAAAAAAATCGCGTGGTGGTGCGAATTGTATGGGTGTGTACCATTACATTCACTAGTAGGAGTGAGAAAAACATCACGGGGTGGTGTGAATCACAGGGTCTGAATTAGGATAGGCATTGAGTGGCAATGTAGGATGGAGAAAAGCACCACTGGTGGTCAGCATGGGGAGGTCGAGAAACATGCAGTGACAATGTAGGATAGGTTTCTGAAAAACATCGCGAGGTGGTGCGCATTGTATGGGTGTGTAACATTACATTCACTAGTAGGAGTGAGAAAAACATCACGGGGTGGTGTGAATCATAGGGTCTGAATTAGGATAGGCAGTGAGTGGCAATGTAGGATGGGGAAAAGCACCAAGGAGTGGTCAGCATGGGGAGGTCAGGAAACATGCAGTGGCAATGTAGGATAGGTTTCTGAAAAACATCGCGGGGAGGTGCGCATTGTATGGCTGGGTAACATTACATGCACTAGCAAGAGTGAGAAAAACATCACGGGATGGTGTGAATCATAGGGTCTGAATTAGAATAGGCAGTGATTGGCAATGTAGGATGGAGAAAAGCACCACGGGGTGGTCAGCATCGGGAAGTCAGGAAACATGCAGTGGCAATGTAGGAATGGTTTCTTAAAAACATCGCGGGCTGGTGCGCATTGTATGGGTGTGTAACATTACATTCACTAGTAGGAGTGAGAAAAACATCACGTGGTGGTGTGAATCATAGGGTCTGAATAAGGATAGGCACTGAGAGGCAATGTAGGATGGAGAAAAGCACCACAGGGTGGTCAGCATGGGGAGGTCAGGAAACATGCAGTGGCAATGTAGGATAGGTTTGGGAAAAACATCAGGGGGTGATGCGCATTGTATGGGTGTGTAACATTTCATTCAGTAGTAGGAGTGAGAAAAACATCACGGGGTGGTGTGAATCATAGGGTCTGAATTAGGATAGGCAGTGAGTGACAATGTAGGATTGAGGAAAGCACCACGGGGTGGTCAGCATGGGGAGGTCAGGAAACATGCAGTGGCAATGTAGGATAGGTTTCTGAAAAACATCGCGGGGTGGTGCGCATTGTATGGGTGTGTAACATTACATTCACTAGTAGGAGTGAGAAAAATCTCACAGGGTGGTATGAATCATAGGGTCTGAATTAGGATAGGCAGTGAGTTCCAATGTAGGATGGAGAAAAGCACCACGGGGTGGTCAGCATGGGGAGGTCAGGAAACATGCAGTTGCAATGTAGGATAGGTTTGTGAAAAACATCGCGGGGTGGTGCACATTGTATGGGTGTGTAACATTACATTCACTTGTAGGAGTGAGAAAAACATCACGGGGTGGTGTGAATCATAGGGTCTGAATTAGGATAGGCAGTGAGTGGCAATGTACGATGGAGAAAAGCACCACGGGGTGGTCAGCATGGGGAGGTCAAGAAACATGCAGTGGCAATGTTGGATAGGTTTCTGAAAAACATCACGGGGTGGTGCGCATTGTATGGGTGTGTAACATTACATTCACTAGTAGGAGTGAGAATAACATCACGGGGTGGTGTGAATCATAGGGTCTGAATTAGGATAGGCAGTGAGTGGCAATGTAGGATGGAGAAAAGCACCACGGGGTGGTCAGCATGGGGAGGTCAGGAAACATGCAGTGGCAATGTAGGATAGGTTTCCGAAAAACATAGCGGGGTGGTGCGCATTGTATGGGTGTGTAACATTACATTCACTAGTAGGAGTGAGAAAAACATCACGGGGTGGTGTGAATCATAGTGTCTGAATTAGAATAGGCACTGAGTGGCAATGTAGGATGGAGAAAAGCACCACGGGGTGGTCAGCATGGGGAGGTTAGGAAACATGCAGTGGCAATGTAGGAATGGTTTCTGAAAAACATCGCGGGGTGGTGCGCATTGTATGGGTGTGTAACATTACCTTCACTAGTAGGAGTGAGAAAAGCATCACGGTGTGGTGTGAATCATAGGTTCTGAATTAGGATAGGCAGTGAGTGGCAATGTAGGATGGAGAA
Source organism: Cavia porcellus (assembly GCF_034190915.1). Lineage (NCBI taxonomy): Eukaryota > Metazoa > Chordata > Mammalia > Rodentia > Caviidae > Cavia > Cavia porcellus. The sequence goes on from NW_026947515.1 coordinate 11,859,797, forward strand.
AAGCACCACGGGGTGGTCAGCATGAGGAGGTCAGGAAACATGCAGTGGCAATGTAGGATAGGTTTCTGAAAAGCATCGCGGGGTGGTGCGCATTGTATGGGTGTGTAACATTACATTCACTAGTAGGAGTGAGAAAAACATCACGGGGTGGTGTAAATCATAGGGTCTGAATTAGGATAGGCAGTGAGTGGCAATGTAGGATGGAGAAAAGCACCACGGGGTGGTCAGCATGGGGAGTCCAAGAAACGTGCAGTGGAATGAAGGATAGGTTTCTGAAAAGCATCGCGGGGTGGTGCGCATTGTATGGGTGTGTAACATTACATTCAATAGTAGGAGTGAGAAAAACATCACGGGGTGGTGCGAATCATAGGGGCTGAATTAGTATAGGCAGTGAGTGGCAACGTAGGATGGAGAAAAGCACCACGGGGTGGTCAGCATGGGGAAGTCAGGAAACATGCAGTGGCAATGTAGGAATGGTTTCTGAAAAACATCTCGGGGTGGTGAGCATTGTATGGGTGTGTAACATTACATTCACTAGTAGGAGTGAGAAAAGCATCACGGGGTGGTGTGAATCATAGGGTCTGAATTAGGATAGGCGGTGAATGGCAATGTAGGATGGAGAAAAGCACCACGGGGTGGTCAGCATGGGGAGGTCAGGAAACATGCAGTGGCAATGTAGGATAGGTTTCTGAAAAACATCGCGGGGTGGTGCGCATTGTATGGGTGTGTAACATTACATTCACTAGTAAGAGTGAGAAAAACATCAGGGGGTGGTGTGAATCATAGGGTCTGAATTAGGATAGGCAGTGATTGGCAATGTAGGATGGAGAAAAGCACCACGGGGTGGTCAGCATGGGGAGGTCAGGAAACATGCAGTGGCAATGTAGGTTAGGTTTCTGAAAAACATCGCGGGGTGGTGCGCATTGTATGGGTGTGTAACATTACATTCACTAATAGGAGTGAGAAAAACATCACTGGGTGGTGTGAATCATACGGTCTGAATTAGTATAGGCAGTGAGTGTCATGTAGGATGGAGAAAAGCACCACGTGGTGGTCAGCATGGGGAGGTCAGGAAACATGCAGTGGCAATGTAGGATAGGTTTCTGAAAAACATCGCGGGGTGGTGCGCATTGAATGGGTGTGTAACATTACATTCACTAGTAGGAGTGAGAAAAACATCACGGGGTGGTGTGAACCATCGGTTCTGAATTAGGATAGGCAGTGAGTGGCAATGTAGGATGGAGAAAAGCACCACGGGGTGGTCAGCATGGGGAGTTCAAGAAACGTGCAGTGGAATGAAGGATAGGTTTCTGAAAAGCATCGCGGGGTGGTGCGCATTGTATGGGTGTGTAACATTACATTCACTTGTAAGAGTGAGAAAAACATCTCGGGGTGGTGTGAATCATAGGGTCTGAATTAGGATAGGCAGTGAGTGGCAATGTAGGATGGAGAAAAGCACCACGGGGTGTTCAGCATGGGGAGGTCAGGAAACATGCAGTGACAATGTAGGATAGGTTTCTGAAAAATATCGCAGGATGGTGCGCATTGTATGGGTGTGTAACATTACATTCACTAGTAGGAGTGAGAAAAACATCACGTGGTGGTGTGAATCATACGGTCTGAATTAGGATAGGCACTGAGAGGCAATGTAGGATGGAGAAAAGCACCATGGGGTGGTCAGCATGGGGAGGTCAGGAAACATGCAGTGGCAATGTAGGAATGGTTTCTGAAAAACATCGCGGGGTGGTGCGCATTGTATGGGTGTGTAACATTACATTCGCTAGTAGGAGTGAGAAAAACCTCACGGGCTGTTGTGAATCATAGGTTCTGAATTAGTATAGGCAGTGCGTGGCAATGTAGGTTGGAGAAAAGCACCACGGTGTGGTCAGCATGGGGAGGTCAGGAAAAATGCAGTGGCAATATAGGATAGGTTTCTGAAAAACATCACGGGGTGGTGCACATTGTATGGGTGTGTAACATTACATTCACTAGTAGGAGTGAGAAAAACATCACGGGGTGGTGTGAATCATAGGGGCTGAATTAGCATAGGCAGTGAGTGGCAACGTAGGATGGACAAAAGCACCACGGGGTGGTCAGCATGGGGAGGTCAAAAAACATGCAGTGGCAATGTAGGATAGGTTTCTGAAAAACATCGCGGGGTTGTGCACATTGTATGGATGTGTAACATTACATTCACTAGTAGGAGTGAGAAAAACATCACGGGGTGGTGTGAATCATAGGGTCTGAATTAGGATAGGCAGTGAGTGACAATGTAGGATGGAGAAAAGCACCACGGGTTGGTCAGCATGGGGAGGTCAGGAAACATGCATTGGCAATGTAGGATAGGTTTCTGAAAAACATCGCGGGGTGGTGCGCATTGTATGGCTGTGTAACATTACATTCACTAGTAGGAGTGACAAAAACATCACGGGGTATTGTGAATCATAGGGTCTGAATTAGCATAGGCAGTGAGTGGCAATGTAGGATGGAGAAAAGCACCACGGGGTGTTCAGCATGGGGAGGTCAGGAAACATGCAGTGGCAATGTAGGATAGGTTTCTGAAAAACATCGCGGGGTGGTGCGCATTGTATGGCTGTGTAACATTACATTCACTAGTAAGTGTGAGAAAAACATCACGTGGTGGTGTGAATCATAGGGTCTGAATTAGGATAGGCAGTGTGTGGCAATGTAGGTTGGAGAAAAGCACCACAGGTTAGTAAGCATGGGGAGGTCAGGAAACATGCAGTGGCAATGTAGGATAGGTTTCTGAAAAAAATCACGTGGTGGTGCGAATTGTATGGGTGTGTACCATTACATTCACTAGTAGGAGTGAGAAAAACATTACGGGGTGGTGTGAATCACAGGGTCTGAATTAGGATAGGCATTGAGTGGCAATGTAGGATGGAGAAAAGCACCACTGGTGGTCAGCATGGGGAGGTCGAGAAACATGCAGTGACAATGTAGGATAGGTTTCTGAAAAACATCGCGAGGTGGTGCGCATTGTATGGGTGTGTAACATTACATTCACTAGTAGGAGTGAGAAAAACATCACGGGGTGGTGTGAATCATAGGGTCTGAATTAGGATAGGCAGTGAGTGGCAATGTAGGATGGGGAAAAGCACCAAGGAGTGGTCAGCATGGGGAGGTCAGGAAACATGTAGTGGCAATGTAGGATAGGTTTCTGAAAAACATCGCGGGGAGGTGCGCATTGTATGGCTGGGTAACATTACATTCACTAGCAAGAGTGAGAAAAACATCACGGGATGGTGTGAATCATAGGGTCTGAATTAGAATAGGCAGTGATTGGCAATGTAGGATGGAGAAAAGCACCACGGGGTGGTCAGCATCGGGAAGTCAGGAAACATGCAGTGGCAATGTAGGAATGGTTTCTTAAAAACATCGCGGGCTGGTGCGCATTGTATGGGTGTGTAACATTACATTCACTAGTAGGAGTGAGAAAAGCATCACGGGGTGGTGTGAATCATAGGGTATGAATTAGGATAGGCAGTGATTCGCAATGTAGGATGCAGAAAAGCACCACGGGGTGGTCAGCATGGGGAGGTTAGGAAACATGCAGTGGCAATGTAGGATAGGTTTCTGAAAAACATCGCGGGGTGGTGCGCATTGTATGGGTGTGTAACATTACATTCACTAGTAGGAGTGAGAAAAACATCACGGGGTGGTGTGAATCATAGGGTCTGAATTAGGATAGGCAGTGAGTGGCAATGTAGGATGGAGAAAAGCACCACGGGGTGGTCAGCATGGGGAGGTCAGGAAACATGCAGTGGCAATGTAGGTTATGTTTCTGAAAAACATCGCGGGGTGGTGCGCATTGTATGGGTGTGTAACATTACATTCACTATTAGGAGTGAGAAAAACATCACTGGGTGGTGTGAATCATACGGTCTGAATTAGTATAGGCAGTGAGTGGCATGTAGGATGGAGAAGAGCACCACGGGTTGGTCAGCATGGGGAGGTCAGGAAACATGCAGTGGCAATGTAGGATAGGTTTCTGAAAAACATCGCGGGGTGGTGCGCATTGTATGGGTGTGTAACATTACATTCACTAGTAGGAGTGAGAAAAACATCACGGGGTGGTGTGAACCATCGGTTCTGAATTAGGATACGCAGTGAGTGGCAATGTAGGATGGAGAAAAGCACCACGGGGTGGTCAGCATGGGGAATTCAAGAAACGTGCAGTGGAATGAAGGATAGGTTTCTGCAAAGCATCGCGGGGTGGTGCGCATTGTATGGGTGTGTAACATTACATTCACTTGTAAGAGTGAGAAAAACATCTCGGGATGGTGTGAATCATAGGGTCTGAATTAGGATAGGCAATGAGTGGCAATGTAGGATAGAAAAAAGCACCACAGGGTGGTCAGCATGTGGAGGTCAGGAAACATGCAGTGGCAATGTAGGACAGGTTTCTGAAAAACATCGCGGTGTGGTGCGCATTGTATGGGTGTGTAACATTACATTCAATAGTAGGAGTGAGAAAAACATCACAGGGTGGTGTGAAGCATAGGGTCTGAATTAGTATAGGCAGTGAGTGGCAATGTAGGATGGAGAAAAGCACCACGGGGTGGTCAGCATGGGGAGGTCAGGAAACATGCAGTGACAATGTAGGATAGGTTTCTGAAAAACATCGCGGGATGGTGCGCATTGTATGGGTGTGTAACATTACATTCACTAGTAGGAGTGAGAAAAACATCACGTGGTGGTGTGAATCATAGGGTCTGAATAAGGATAGGCACTGAGAGGCAATGTAGGATGGAGAAAAGCACCACGGGGTGGTCAGCATGGGGAGGTCAGGAAACATGAAGTGGCAATGTAGGATAGGTTTAGGAAAAACATCGCGGGGTGGTGCGCATTGTATGGGTGTGTAACATTTCATTCAGTAGTAGGAGTGAGAAAAACATCACGGGGTGGTGTGAATCATAGGGTCTGAATTAGGATAGGCAGTGAGTGACAATGTAGGATTGAGGAAAGCACCACGGGGTGGTCAGCATGGGGAGGTCAGGAAACATGCAGTGGCAATGTAGGAAAGGTTTCTGAAAAGCATCGCGGGTGGTGCGCATTGTATGGGTGTGTAACATTACATTCACTAGTAGGAGTGAGAAAAATATCACGGGGTGGTATGAATCATAGGGTCTGAATTAGGATAGGCAGTGAGTGGCAATGTAGGATGGAGAAAAGCACCACGGGGTGGTCAGCATGTGGAGGTCAGGAAACATGCAGTGGCAATGTAGGATAGGTTGGTGAAAAACATCGCGGGGTGGTGCACATTGTATGGGTGTGTAACATTACATTCACTAGTAGGAGTGAGAAAAACATCACGGGGTGGTGTGAATCATAGGGTCTGAAATAGGATAGGCACTGAGTGGCAATGTACGATGGAGAAAAGCACCACGGGTTGGTCAGCAGGGGAGGTCAAGAAACATGCAGTGGCAATGTAGGATAGGTTTCTGAAAAACATCACGGGGTGGTGCGCATTGTATGGGTGTGTAACATTACATTCACTAGTAGGAGTGAGAAAAACATCACGGGGTGGTGTGAATCCTAGGGTCTGAATTAGGATAGGCAGTGAGTGGCAATGTAGGATGGAGAAAAGCACCACGGGGTGGTCAGCATGGGGAGGTCAGGAAACATGCAGTGGCAATGTAGGAATGGTTTCTGAAAAACATCGCGGGGTGGTGCGCATTGTATGAGTGTGTAACATTACCTTCACTAGTAGGAGTGAGAAAAGCATCACGGGGTGGTGTGAATCATAGGGTCTGAATTAGGATAGGCAGTGAGTGGCAATGAAGGATGGAGAAAAGCACCACGGTGTGGTCAGCATGGGGAGGTCAGGAAACATGCAGTGGCAATGTAGGATAGGTTTGTGAAAAACATCGCGGGGTGGTGCACATTGTATGGGTGTGTAACATTACATTCACTAGTAGGAGTGAGAAAAACATCACGGGGTGGTGTGAATCATAGGGGCTGAATTAGTATAGGCAGTGAGTGGCAACGTAGGATGGAGAAAAGCACCACGGGGTGGTCAGAATGGGGAGGTCAAATAACATGCAGTGGCAATGTAGGATAGGTTTCTGAAAAACATCGCCGGGTTGTGCACATTGTATGGATGTGTAACATTACATTCACTAGTAGGAGTGAGAAAAACATCACGGGGTGGTGTGAATCATAGGGTCTGAATTAGGATAGGCAGTGAGTGACAATGTAGGATGGAGAAAAGCACCACGGGTTGGTCAGCATGGGGAGGTCAGGAAACATGCAGTGGCAATGTAGGATAGGTTTCTGAAAAACATCGCGGGGTGGTGCGCATTGTATGGGTGTGTAACATTACATTCACTAGTAGGAGTGAGAAAAACATCACGGGGTGGTGTGACCCATCGGTTCTGAATTAGGATAGGCAGTGAGTGGCAATGTAGGATGGAGAAAAGCACCACGGGGTGGTCAGCATGGGGAGTTCAAGAAACGTGCAGTGGAATGAAGAATAGGTTTCTGAAAAGCATCGCGGGGTGGTGCACATTGTATGGGTGTGTAACATTACATTCACTTGTAAGAGTGAGAAAAACATCTCGGGGTGGTGTGAATCATAGGGTCTGAATAAGGATAGGCAGTGAGTGGCAATGTAGGATAGAGAAAAGCACCACAGGGTGGTCAGCATGGGGAGGTCAGGAAACATGCAGTGGCAATGTAGGATAGGTTTCTGAAAAACATCGCGGTGTGGTGCGCATTGTATGGGTGTGTAACATTACATTCAATAGTAGGAGTGAGAAAAACATCACAGGGTGGTGTGAAGCATAGGGTCTGAATTAGTATAGGCAGTGAGTGGCAATGTAAGATGGAGAAAAGCACCACGGGGTGGTCAGCATGGGGAGGTCAGGAAACATGCAGTGACAATGTAGGATAGGTTTCTGAAAAACATCGCGGGATGGTGCGCATTGTATGGGTGTGTAACATTACATTCACTAGTAGGAGTGAGAAAAACATCACGTGGTGGTGTGAATCATAGGGTCTGAATAAGGATAGGCACTGAGAGGCAATGTAGGATGGAGAAAAGCACCACAGGGTGGTCAGCATGGGGAGGTCAGGAAACATGCAGTGGCAATGTAGGATAGGTTTGGGAAAAACATCAGGGGGTGATGCGCATTGTATGGGTGTGTAACATTTCATTCAGTAGTAGGAATGAGAAAAACTTCACGGGGTGGTGTGAATCATAGGGTCTGAATTAGGATAGGCAGTGAGTGACAATGTAGGATTGAGGAAAGCACCACGGGGTGGTCAGCATGGGGAGGTAAGGAAACATGCAGTGGCAATGTAGGATAGGTTTCTGAAAAACATCGCGGGGTGGTGCGCATTGTATGGGTGTGTAACATTACATTCACTAGTAGGAGTGAGAAAAATCTCACAGGGTGGTATGAATCATAGGGCCTGAATTAGGATAGGCAGTGAGTTCCAATGTAGGATGGGAAAAGCACCACGGGGTGGTCAGCATGGGGAGGTCAGGAAACATGCAGTGGCAATGTAGGATAGGTTTGTGAAAAACATCGCGGGGTGGTGCACATTGTATGGGTGTGTAACATTACATTCACTTGTAGGAGTGAGAAAAACATCACAGGGTGGTGTGAATCATAGGGTCTGAATTAGGATAGGCAGTGAGTGGCAATGTACGATGGAGAAAAGCACCACGGGTTGGTCAGCATGGGGAGGTCAAGAAACATGCAGTGGCAATGTAGGATAGGTTTCTGAAAAACATCACGGGGTGGTGCGCATTGTATGGGTGTGTAACATTACATTCACTAGTAGGAGTGAGAAAAACATCACGGGGTGGTGTGAATCATAGGGTCTAAATTAGGATAGGCAGTGAGTGGCAATGTAGGATGGAGAAAAGCACCACGGGGTGGTCAGCATGGGGAGGTCAGGAAACATGCAGTGGCAATGTAGGATAGGTTTCCGAAAAACATCGCGGGGTGGTGCGCATTGTATGGGTGTGTAACATTACATTCACTAGTAGGAGTGAGAAAAACATCACGGGGTGGTGTGAATCATAGTGTCTGAATTAGGATAGGCACTGAGTGGCAATGTAGGATGGAGAAAAGCACCACGGGGTGGTCAGCATGGGGAGGTCAGGAAACATGCAGTGGCAATGTAGGAATGGTTTCTGAAAAACATCGCGGGGTGGTGCGCATTGTATGGGTGTGTAACATTACCTTCACTAGTAGGAGTGAGAAAAGCATCACGGGGTGGTGTGAATCATAGGTTCTGAATTAGGATAGGCAGTGAGTGGCAATGTAGGATGGAGAAAAGCACCACGGGGTGGTCAGCATGAGGAGGTCAGGAAACATGCAGTGGCAATGTAGGATAGGTTTCTGAAAAACAACGCGGGGTGGTGCGCATTGTATGGGTGTGTAACATTACCTTCACTAGTAGGAGTGAGAAAAGCATCACGGGGTGGTGTGAATCATAGGGTCTGAATTAGGATAGGCAGTGAGTGGCAATGAAGGATGGAGAAAAGCACCACGGTGTGGTCAGCATGGGGAGGTCAGGAAACATGCAGTGGCAATGTAGGATAGGTTTGTGAAAAACATCGCGGGGTGGTGCACATTGTATGGGTGTGTAACATTACATTCACTAGTAGGAGTGAGAAAAACATCACGTCGTGGTGTGAATCATAGAGTCTGAATAAGGATAGGCACTGAGAGGCAATGTAGGATGGAGAAAAGCACCACGGGGTGGTCAGCATGGGGAGGTCAGGAAACATGAAGTGGCAATGTAGGATAGGTTTAGGAAAAACATCGCGGGGTGGTGCGCATTGTATGGGTGTGTAACATTTCATTCAGTAGTAGGAGTGAGAAAAACATCACGGGGTGGTGTGAATCATAGGGTCTGAATTAGGATAGGCAGTGAGTGACAATGTAGGATTGAGGAAAGCACCACGAGGTGGTCAGCATGGGGAGGTCAGGAAACATGCAGTGGCAATGTAGGAAAGGTTTCTGAAAAGCATCGCGGGTGGTGCGCATTGTATGGGTGTGTAACATTACATTCACTAGTAGGAGTGAGAAAAATATCACGGGGTGGTATGAATCATAGGGTCTGAATTAGGATAGGCAGTGAGTGGCAATGTAGGATGGAGAAAAGCACCACGGGGTGGTCAGCATGTGGAGGTCAGGAAACATGCAGTGGAAATGTAGGATAGGTTTGTGAAAAACATCGCGGGGTGGTGCACATTGTATGGGTGTGTAACATTACATTCACTAGTAGGAGTGAGAAAAACATCACGGGGTGGTGTGAATCATACGGTCTGAAATAGGATAGGCACTGAGTGGCAATGTACGATGGAGAAAAGCACCACGGGTTGGTCAGCAGGGGAGGTCAAGAAACATGCAGTGGCAATGTAGGATAGGTTTCTGAAAAACATCACGGGGTGGTGCGCATTGTATGGGTGTGTAACATTACATTCACTAGTAGGAGTGAGAAAAACATCACGGGGTGGTGTGAATCATAGGGTCTGAATTAGGATAGGCAGTGAGTGGCAATGTAGGATGGAGAAAAGCACCACGGGGTGGTCAGCATGGGGAGGTCAGGAAACATGCAGTGGCAATGTAGGAATGGTTTCCGAAAAACATCGCGGGGTTTTGCGCATTGTATGGGTGTGTAACATTACATTCACTAGTAGGAGTGAGAAAAACATCACGGGGTGGTGTGAATCCTAGGGTCTGAATTAGGATAGGCAGTGAGTGGCAATGTTGGATGGAGAAAAGAACCACGGGGTGGTCAGCATGGGGAGGTCAGGAAACATGCAGTGGCAATGTAGGAATGGTTTCTGAAAAACATCGCGGGGTGGTGCGCATTGTATGGGTGTGTAACATTACCTTCACTAGTAGGAGTGAGAAAAGCATCACGGGGTGGTGTGAATCCTAGGGTTTGAATTAGGATAGGCAGTGAGTGGCAATGAAGGATGGAGAAAAGCACCACGGTGTGGTCAGCATGGGGAGGTCAGGAAACATGCAGTGGCAATGTAGGAATGGTTTCTGAAAAACATCGCGGGGTGGTGCGCATTGTATGAGTGTGTAACATTACCTTCACTAGTAGGAGTGAGAAAAGCATCACGGGGTGGTGTGAATCATAGGGTCTGAATTAGGATAGGCAGTGAGTGGCAATGAAGGATGGAGAAAAGCACCACGGTGTGGTCAGCATGGGGAGGTCAGGAAACATGCAGTGGCAATGTAGGATAGGTTTGTGAAAAACATCGCGGGGTGGTGCACATTGTATGGGTGTGTAACATTACATTCACTAGTAGGAGTGAGAAAAACATCACGGGGTGGTGTGAATCATAGGGGCTGAATTAGTATAGGCAGTGAGTGGCAACGTAGGATGGAGAAAAGCACCACGGGGTGGTCAGAATGGGGAGGTCAAATAACATGCAGTGGCAATGTAGGATAGGTTTCTGAAAAACATCGCCGGGTTGTGCACATTGTATGGATGTGTAACATTACATTCACTAGTAGGAGTGAGAAAAACATCACGGGGTGGTGTGAATCATAGGGTCTGAATTAGGATAGGCAGTGAGTGACAATGTAGGATGGAGAAAAGCACCACGGGTTGGTCAGCATGGGGAGGTCAGGAAACATGCAGTGGCAATGTAGGATAGGTTTCTGAAAAACATCGCGGGGTGGTGCGCATTGTATGGGTGTGTAACATTACATTCACTAGTAGGAGTGAGAAAAACATCACGGGGTGGTGTGACCCATCGGTTCTGAATTAGGATAGGCAGTGAGTGGCAATGTAGGATGGAGAAAAGCACCACGGGGTGGTCAGCATGGGGAGTTCAAGAAACGTGCAGTGGAATGAAGAATAGGTTTCTGAAAAGCATCGCGGGGTGGTGCACATTGTATGGGTGTGTAACATTACATTCACTTGTAAGAGTGAGAAAAACATCTCGGGGTGGTGTGAATCATAGGGTCTGAATAAGGATAGGCAGTGAGTGGCAATGTAGGATAGAGAAAAGCACCACAGGGTGGTCAGCATGGGGAGGTCAGGAAACATGCAGTGGCAATGTAGGATAGGTTTCTGAAAAACATCGCGGTGTGGTGCGCATTGTATGGGTGTGTAACATTACATTCAATAGTAGGAGTGAGAAAAACATCACAGGGTGGTGTGAAGCATAGGGTCTGAATTAGTATAGGCAGTGAGTGGCAATGTAAGATGGAGAAAAGCACCACGGGGTGGTCAGCATGGGGAGGTCAGGAAACATGCAGTGACAATGTAGGATAGGTTTCTGAAAAACATCGCGGGATGGTGCGCATTGTATGGGTGTGTAACATTACATTCACTAGTAGGAGTGAGAAAAACATCACGTGGTGGTGTGAATCATAGGGTCTGAATAAGGATAGGCACTGAGAGGCAATGTAGGATGGAGAAAAGCACCACAGGGTGGTCAGCATGGGGAGGTCAGGAAACATGCAGTGGCAATGTAGGATAGGTTTGGGAAAAACATCAGGGGGTGATGCGCATTGTATGGGTGTGTAACATTTCATTCAGTAGTAGGAATGAGAAAAACTTCACGGGGTGGTGTGAATCATAGGGTCTGAATTAGGATAGGCAGTGAGTGACAATGTAGGATTGAGGAAAGCACCACGGGGTGGTCAGCATGGGGAGGTAAGGAAACATGCAGTGGCAATGTAGGATAGGTTTCTGAAAAACATCGCGGGGTGGTGCGCATTGTATGGGTGTGTAACATTACATTCACTAGTAGGAGTGAGAAAAATCTCACAGGGTGGTATGAATCATAGGGCCTGAATTAGGATAGGCAGTGAGTTCCAATGTAGGATGGGAAAAGCACCACGGGGTGGTCAGCATGGGGAGGTCAGGAAACATGCAGTGGCAATGTAGGATAGGTTTGTGAAAAACATCGCGGGGTGGTGCACATTGTATGGGTGTGTAACATTACATTCACTTGTAGGAGTGAGAAAAACATCACAGGGTGGTGTGAATCATAGGGTCTGAATTAGGATAGGCAGTGAGTGGCAATGTACGATGGAGAAAAGCACCACGGGTTGGTCAGCATGGGGAGGTCAAGAAACATGCAGTGGCAATGTAGGATAGGTTTCTGAAAAACATCACGGGGTGGTGCGCATTGTATGGGTGTGTAACATTACATTCACTAGTAGGAGTGAGAAAAACATCACGGGGTGGTGTGAATCATAGGGTCTAAATTAGGATAGGCAGTGAGTGGCAATGTAGGATGGAGAAAAGCACCACGGGGTGGTCAGCATGGGGAGGTCAGGAAACATGCAGTGGCAATGTAGGATAGGTTTCCGAAAAACATCGCGGGGTGGTGCGCATTGTATGGGTGTGTAACATTACATTCACTAGTAGGAGTGAGAAAAACATCACGGGGTGGTGTGAATCATAGTGTCTGAATTAGGATAGGCACTGAGTGGCAATGTAGGATGGAGAAAAGCACCACGGGGTGGTCAGCATGGGGAGGTCAGGAAACATGCAGTGGCAATGTAGGAATGGTTTCTGAAAAACATCGCGGGGTGGTGCGCATTGTATGGGTGTGTAACATTACCTTCACTAGTAGGAGTGAGAAAAGCATCACGGGGTGGTGTGAATCATAGGTTCTGAATTAGGATAGGCAGTGAGTGGCAATGTAGGATGGAGAAAAGCACCACGGGGTGGTCAGCATGAGGAGGTCAGGAAACATGCAGTGGCAATGTAGGATAGGTTTCTGAAAAACAACGCGGGGTGGTGCGCATTGTATGGGTGTGTAACATTACCTTCACTAGTAGGAGTGAGAAAAGCATCACGGGGTGGTGTGAATCATAGGGTCTGAATTAGGATAGGCAGTGAGTGGCAATGAAGGATGGAGAAAAGCACCACGGTGTGGTCAGCATGGGGAGGTCAGGAAACATGCAGTGGCAATGTAGGATAGGTTTGTGAAAAACATCGCGGGGTGGTGCACATTGTATGGGTGTGTAACATTACATTCACTAGTAGGAGTGAGAAAAACATCACGTCGTGGTGTGAATCATAGAGTCTGAATAAGGATAGGCACTGAGAGGCAATGTAGGATGGAGAAAAGCACCACGGGGTGGTCAGCATGGGGAGGTCAGGAAACATGAAGTGGCAATGTAGGATAGGTTTAGGAAAAACATCGCGGGGTGGTGCGCATTGTATGGGTCTGTAACATTTCATTCAGTAGTAGGAGTGAGAAAAACATCACGGGGTGGTGTGAATCATAGGGTCTGAATTAGGATAGGCAGTGAGTGACAATGTAGGATTGAGGAAAGCACCACGAGGTGGTCAGCATGGGGAGGTCAGGAAACATGCAGTGGCAATGTAGGAAAGGTTTCTGAAAAGCATCGCGGGTGGTGCGCATTGTATGGGTGTGTAACATTACATTCACTAGTAGGAGTGAGAAAAATATCACGGGGTGGTATGAATCATAGGGTCTGAATTAGGATAGGCAGTGAGTGGCAATGTAGGATGGAGAAAAGCACCACGGGGTGGTCAGCATGTGGAGGTCAGGAAACATGCAGTGGAAATGTAGGATAGGTTTGTGAAAAACATCGCGGGGTGGTGCACATTGTATGGGTGTGTAACATTACATTCACTAGTAGGAGTGAGAAAAACATCACGGGGTGGTGTGAATCATACGGTCTGAAATAGGATAGGCACTGAGTGGCAATGTACGATGGAGAAAAGCACCACGGGTTGGTCAGCAGGGGAGGTCAAGAAACATGCAGTGGCAATGTAGGATAGGTTTCTGAAAAACATCACGGGGTGGTGCGCATTGTATGGGTGTGTAACATTACATTCACTAGTAGGAGTGAGAAAAACATCACGGGGTGGTGTGAATCATAGGGTCTGAATTAGGATAGGCAGTGAGTGGCAATGTAGGATGGAGAAAAGCACCACGGGGTGGTCAGCATGGGGAGGTCAGGAAACATGCAGTGGCAATGTAGGAATGGTTTCCGAAAAACATCGCGGGGTTTTGCGCATTGTATGGGTGTGTAACATTACATTCACTAGTAGGAGTGAGAAAAACATCACGGGGTGGTGTGAATCCTAGGGTCTGAATTAGGATAGGCAGTGAGTGGCAATGTTGGATGGAGAAAAGAACCACGGGGTGGTCAGCATGGGGAGGTCAGGAAACATGCAGTGGCAATGTAGGAATGGTTTCTGAAAAACATCGCGGGGTGGTGCGCATTGTATGGGTGTGTAACATTACCTTCACTAGTAGGAGTGAGAAAAGCATCACGGGGTGGTGTGAATCATAGGGTTTGAATTAGGATAGGCAGTGAGTGGCAATGAAGGATGGAGAAAAGCACCACGGTGTGGTCAGCATGGGGAGGTCAGGAAACATGCAGTGGCAATGTAGGATAGGTTTGTGAAAAACATCGCGGGGTGGTGCACATTGTATGGGTGTGTAACATTACATTCACTAGTAGGAGTGAGAAAAACATCACGGGGTGCTGTGAATCATAGGGGCTGAATTAGTATAGGCAGTGAGTGGCAACGTAGGATGGAGAAAAGCACCACGGGGTGGTCAGCATGGGGAGGTCAAATAACATGCAGTGGCAATGTAGGATAGGTTTCTGAAAAACATCGCCGGGTTGTGCACATTGTATGGATGTGTAACATTACATTCACTAGTAGGAGTGAGAAAAACATCACGGGGTGGTGTGAATCATAGGGTCTGAATTAGGATAGGCAGTGAGTGACAATGTAGGATGGAGAAAAGCACCACGGGTTGGTCAGCATGGGGAGGTCAGGAAACATGCAGTGGCAATGTAGGATAGGTTTCTGAAAAACATCGCGGTGTGGTGCGCATTGTATGGGTGTGTAACATTACATTCACTAGTAGGAGTGAGAAAAACATCACGGGGTGGTGTGAACCATCGGTTCTGAATTAGGATAGGCAGTGAGTGGCAATGTAGGATGGAGAAAAGCACCACGGGGTGGTCAGCATGGGGAGTTCAAGAAACGTGCAGTGGAATGAAGAATAGGTTTCTGAAAAGCATCGCGGGGTGGTGCACATTGTATGGGTGTGTAACATTACATTCACTTGTAAGAGTGAGAAAAACATCTCGGGGTGGTGTGAATCATAGGGTCTGAATTAGGACAGGCAGTGAGTGGCAATGTAGGATAGAGAAAAGCACCACAGGGTGGTCAGCATGGGGAGGTCAGGAAACATGCAGTGGCAATGTAGGATAGGTTTCTGAAAAACATCGCGGTGTGGTGCGCATTGTATGGGTGTGTAACATTACATTCAATAGTAGGAGTGAGAAAAACATCACAGGGTGGTGTGAAGCATAGGGTCTGAATTAGTATAGGCAGTGAGTGGCAATGTAAGATGGAGAAAAGCACCACGGGGTGGTCAGCATGGGGAGGTCAGGAAACATGCAGTGACAATGTAGGATAGGTTTCTGAAAAACATCGCGGGATGGTGCGCATTGTATGGGTGTGTAACATTACATTCACTAGTAGGAGTGAGAAAAACATCACGTGGTGGTGTGAATCATAGGGTCTGAATAAGGATAGGCACTGAGAGGCAATGTAGGATGGAGAAAAGCACCACAGGGTGGTCAGCATGGGGAGGTCAGGAAACATGCAGTGGCAATGTAGGATAGGTTTGGGAAAAACATCAGGGGGTGATGCGCATTGTATGAGTGTGTAACATTTCATTCAGTAGTAGGAGTGAGAAAAACATCACGGGGTGGTGTGAATCATAGGGTCTGAATTAGGATAGGTAGTGAGTGACAATGTAGGATTGAGGAAAGCACCACGGGGTGGTCAGCATGGGGAGGTCAGGAAACATGCAGTGGCAATGTAGGATAGGTTTCTGAAAAACATCGCGGGGTGCTGCGCATTGTATGGGTGTGTAACATTACATTCACTAGTAGGAGTGAGAAAAATCTCACAGGGTGGTATGAATCATAGGGTCTGAATTAGGATAGGCAGTGAGTTCCAATGTAGGATGGAGAAAAGCACCACGGGGTGGTCAGCATGGGAGGTCAGGAAACATGCAGTGGCAATGTAGGATAGGTTTGTGAAAAACATCGCGGGGTGGTGCACATTGTATGGGTGTGTAACATTACATTCACTTGTAGGAGTGAGAAAAACATCACGGGGTGGTGTGAATCATAGGGTCTGAATTAGGATAGGCAGTGAGTGGCAATGTACGATGGAGAAAAGCACCACGGGTTGGTCAGCATGGGGAGGTCAAGAAACATGCAGTGGCAATGTAGGATAGGTTTCTGAAAAACATCACGGGGTGGTGCGCATTGTATGGGTGTGTAACATTACATTCACTAGTAGGAGTGAGAAAAACATCACGGGGTGGTGTGAATCATAGGGTCTAAATTAGGATAGGCAGTGAGTGGCAATGTAGGATGGAGAAAAGCACCACGGGGTGGTCAGCATGGGGAGGTCAGGAAACATGCAGTGGCAATGTAGGATAGGTTTCCGAAAAACATCGCGGGGTGGTGCGCATTGTATGGGTGTGTAACATTACATTCACTAGTAGGAGTGAGAAAAACATCACGGGGTGGAGTGAATCATAGTGTCTAAATTAGGATAGGCACTGAGTGGCAATGTAGGATGGAGAAAAGCACCACGGGGTGGTCAGCATGGGGAGGTCAGGAAACATGCAGTGGCAATGTAGGAATGGTTTCTGAAAAACATCGCGGGGTGGTGCGCATTGTATGGGTGTGTAACATTACCTTCACTAGTAGGAGTGAGAAAAGCATCACGGGGTGGTGTGAATCATAGGTTCTGAATTAGGATAGGCCGTGAGTGGCAATGTAGGATGGAGAAAAGCACCACGGGGTGGTCAGCATGAGGAGGTCAGGAAACATGCAGTGGCAATGTAGGATAGGTTTCTGAAAAACATCGCGGGGTGGTGCGCATTGTATGGGTGTGTAACATTACCTTCACTAGTAGGAGTGAGAAAAGCATCACGGGGTGGTGTGAATCATAGGGTCTGAATTAGGATAGGCAGTGAGTGGCAATGAAGGATGGAGAAAAGCACCACGGTGTGGTCAGCATGGGGAGGTCAGGAAACATGCAGTGGCAATGTAGGATAGGTTTGTGAAAAACATCGCGGGGAGGTGCACATTGTATGGGTGTGTAACATTACATTCACTAGTAGGAGTGAGAAAAACATCACGGGGTGGTGTGAATCATAGGGCCTGAATTAGTATAGGCAGTGAGTGGCAACGTAGGATGGAGAAAAGCACCACGGGGTGTTCAGCATGGGGAGGTCAAATAACATGCAGTGGCAATGTAGGATAGGTTTCTGAAAAACATCGCCGGGTTGTGCACATTGTATGGATGTGTAACATTACATTCATTAGGAGGAGTGAGAAAAACATCACGGGGTGGTGTGAATCATAGGGTCTGAATTAGGATAGGCAGTGAGTGACAATGTAGGATGGAGAAAAGCACCACGGGTTGGTCAGCATGGGGAGGTCAGGAAACATGCAGTGGCAATGTAGGATAGGTTTCTGAAAAACATCGCGGGGTGGTGCGCATTGTATGGGTGTGTAACATTACATTCACTAGTAGGAGTGAGAAAAACATCACGGGGTGGTGTGAACCATCGGTTCTGAATTAGGATAGGCACTGAGAGGCAATGTAGGATGGAGAAAAGCACCATGGGGTGGTCAGCATGGGGAGGTCAGGAAACATGCAGTGGCAATGTAGGAATGGTTTCTGAAAAACATCGCGGGGTGGTGCGCATTGTATGGGTGTGTAACATTACATTCGCTAGTAGGAGTGAGAAAAACCTCACGGGCTGTTGTGAATCATAGGTTCTGAATTAGTATAGGCAGTGCGTGGCAATGTAGGTTGGAGAAAAGCACCACGGTGTGGTCAGCATGGGGAGGTCAGGAAAAATGCAGTGGCAATATAGGATAGGTTTCTGAAAAACATCACGGGGTGGTGCACATTGTATGGGTGTGTAACATTACATTCACTAGTAGGAGTGAGAAAAACATCACGGGGTGGTGTGAATCATAGGGGCTGAATTAGCATAGGCAGTGAGTGGCAACGTAGGATGGACAAAAGCACCACGGGGTGGTCAGCATGGGGAGGTCAAAAAACATGCAGTGGCAATGTAGGATAGGTTTCTGAAAAACATCGCGGGGTTGTGCACATTGTATGGATGTGTAACATTACATTCACTAGTAGGAGTGAGAAAAACATCACGGGGTGGTGTGAATCATAGGGTCTGAATTAGGATAGGCAGTGAGTGACAATGTAGGATGGAGAAAAGCACCACGGGTTGGTCAGCATGGGGAGGTCAGGAAACATGCATTGGCAATGTAGGATAGGTTTCTGAAAAACATCGCGGGGTGGTGCGCATTGTATGGCTGTGTAACATTACATTCACTAGTAGGAGTGACAAAAACATCACGGGGTATTGTGAATCATAGGGTCTGAATTAGCATAGGCAGTGAGTGGCAATGTAGGATGGAGAAAAGCACCACGGGGTGTTCAGCATGGGGAGGTCAGGAAACATGCAGTGGCAATGTAGGATAGGTTTCTGAAAAACATCGCGGGGTGGTGCGCATTGTATGGGTGTGTAACATTACATTCACTAGTAAGAGTGAGAAAAACATCACGTGGTGGTGTGAATCATAGGGTCTGAATTAGGATAGGCAGTGTGTGGCAATGTAGGTTGGAGAAAAGCACCACAGGTTCGTCAGCATGGGGAGGTCAGGAAACATGCAGTGGCAATGTAGGATAGGTTTCTGAAAAAAATCGCGTGGTGGTGCGAATTGTATGGGTGTGTAACATTACATTCACTAGTAGGAGTGAGAAAAACATCACGGGGTGGTGTGAATCACAGGGTCTGAATTAGGATAGGCATTGAGTGGCAATGTAGGATGGAGAAAAGCACCACTGGTGGTCAGCATGGGGAGGTCGAGAAACATGCAGTGACAATGTAGGATAGGTTTCTGAAAAACATCGCGAGGTGGTGCGCATTGTATGGGTGTGTAACATGACATTCACTAGTAGGAGTGAGAAAAACATCACGGGGTGGTGTGAATCATAGGGTCTGAATTAGGATAGGCAGTGAGTGGCAATGTAGGATGGGGAAAAGCACCAAGGAGTGGTCAGCATGGGGAGGTCAGGAAACATGCAGTGGCAATGTAGGATAGGTTTCTGAAAAACATTGCGGGGAGGTGCGCATTGTATGGCTGGGTAACATTACATTCACTAGCAAGAGTGAGAAAAACATCACGGGATGGTGTGAATCATAGGGTCTGAATTAGAATAGGCAGTGATTGGCAATGTAGGATGGAGAAAAGCACCACGGGGTGGTCAGCATGGGGAAGTCAGGAAACATGCAGTGGCAATGTAGGAATGGTTTCTTAAAAACATCGCGGGCTGGTGCGCATTGTATGGGTGTGTAACATTACATTCACTAGTAGGAGTGAGAAAAGCATCACGGGGTGGTGTGAATCATAGGGTCTGAATTAGGATAGGCAGTGATTGGCAATGTAGGATGCAGAAAAGCACCACGGGGTGGTCAGCATGGGGAGGTTAGGAAACATGCAGTGGCAATGTAGGATAGCTTTCTGAAAAACATCGCGGGGTGGTGCGCATTGTATGGGTGTGTAACATTACATTCACTAGTAGGAGTGAGAAAAACATCACGGGGTGGTGTGAATCATAGGGTCTGAATTAGGATAGGCAGTGAGTGGCAATGTAGGATGGAGAAAAGCACCACGGGGTGGTCAGCATGGGGAGGTCAGGAAACATGCAGTGGCAATGTAGGTTATGTTTCTGAAAAACATCGCGGGGTGGTGCGCATTGTATGGGTGTGTAACATTACATTCACTATTAGGAGTGAGAAAAACATCACTGGGTGGTGTGAATCATACGGTCTGAATTAGTATAGGCAGTGAGTGGCATGTAGGATGGAGAAAAGCACCACGGGGTGGTCAGCATGGGGAGGTCAGGAAACATGCAGTGGCAATGTAGGATAGGTTTCTGAAAAACATCGCGGGGTGGTGCGCATTGTATGGGTGTGTAACATTACATTCACTAGTAGGAGTGAGAAAAACATCACGGGGTGGTGTGAACCATCGGTTCTGAATTAGGATAGGCAGTGAGTGGCAATTTAGGATGGAGAAAAGCACCACGGGGTGGTCAGCATGGGCAATTCAAGAAACGTGCAGTGGAATGAAGGATAGGTTTCTGAAAAGCATCGCGGGGTGGTGCGCATTGTATGGGTGTGTAACATTACATTCACTTGTAAGAGTGAGAAAAACATCTCGGGATGGTGTGAATCATAGGGTCTGAATTAGGATAGGCAATGAGTGGCAATGTAGGATAGAGAAAAGCACCACAGGGTGGTCAGCATGTGGAGGTCAGGAAACATGCAGTGGCAATGTAGGACAGGTTTCTGAAAAACATCGCGGTGTGGTGCGCATTGTATGGGTGTGTAACATTACATTCAATAGTAGGAGTGAGAAAAACATCACAGGGTGTTGTGAAGCATAGGGTCTGAATTAGTATAGGCAGTGAGTGGCAATGTAGGATGGAGAAAAGCACCATGGGGTGGTCAGCATGGGGAGGTCAGGAAACATGCAGTGACAATGTAGGATAGGTTTCTGAAAAACATCGCGGGATGGGGCGCATTGTATGGGTGTGCAACATTACATTCACTAGTAGGAGTGAGAAAAACATCACGTGGTGGTGTGAATCATAGGGTCTGAGTAAGGATAGGCACTGAGAGGCAATGTAGGATGGAGAAAAGCACCACGGGGTGGTCAGCATGGGGAGGTCAGGAAACATGAAGTGGCAATGTAGGATAGGTTTAGGAAAAACATCGCGGGGTGGTGCGCATTGTATGGGTGTGTAACATTTCATTCAGTAGTAGGAGTGAGAAAAACATCACGGGGTGGTGTGAATCATAGGGTCTGAATTAGGATAGGCAGTGAGTGACAATGTAGGATTGAGGAAAGCACCACGGGGTGGTCAGCATGGGGAGGTCAGGAAACATGCAGTGGCAATGTAGGAAAGGTTTCTGAAAAACATCGCGGGTGGTGCGCATTGTATGGGTGTGTAACATTACATTCACTAGTAGGAGTGAGAAAAATATCACGGGGTGGTATGAATCATAGGGTCTGAATTAGGATAGGCAGTGAGTGGCAATGTAGGATGGAGAAAAGCACCACGGGGTGGTCAGCATGGGGAGGTCAGGAAACATGCAGTGGCAATGTAGGATAGGTTTGTGAAAAACATCGCGGGGTGGTGCACATTGTATGGGTGTGTAACATTACATTAACTAGTAGGAGTGAGAAAAACATCACGGGGTGGTGTGAATCATAGGGTCTGAAATAGGATAGGCACTGAGTGGCAATGTACGATGGAGAAAAGCACCACGGGTTGGTCAGCAGGGGAGGTCAAGAAACATGCAGTGGCAATGTAGGATAGGTTTCTGAAAAACATCACGGGGTGGTGCGCATTGTATGGGTGTGTAACATTACATTCACTAGTAGGAGTGAGAAAAACATCACGGGGTGGTGTGAATCATAGGGTCTGAATTAGGATAGGCAGTGAGTGGCAATGTAGGATGGAGAAAAGCACCACGGGGTGGTCAGCATGGGGAGGTCAGGAAACATGCAGTGGCAATGTAGGAATGGTTTCCGAAAAACATGGCGGGGTTTTGCGCATTGTATGGGTGTGTAACATTACATTCACTAGTAGGAGTGAGAAAAACATCACGGGGTGGTGTGAATCATAGGGTCTGAATTAGGATAGGCAGTGAGTGGCAATGTAGGATGGAGAAAAGCACCACGGGGTGGTCAGCATGGGGAGGTCAGGAAACATGCAGTGGCAATGTAGGAATGGTTTCTGAAAAACATCGCGGGGTGGTGCGCATTGTATGGGTGTGTAACATTACCTTCACTAGTAGGAGTGAGAAAAACATCACGGGGTGGTGTGAATCATAGGGACTGAATTAGGATAGGCAGTGAGTGGCAATGTAGGATGGAGAAAAGCACCACGGGGTGGTCTGCATGGGGAGGTCAGGAAACATGCAGTGACAATGTAGGATAGGTTTCTGAAAAACATCGCGGGATGGTGCGCATTGTATGGGTGTGTAACATTACATTCACTAGTAGGAGTGAGAAAAACATCACGTGGTGGTGTGAATCATAGGGTCTGAATAAGGATAGGCACTGAGAGGCAATGTAGGATGGAGAAAAGCACCACAGGGTGGTCAGCATGGGGAGGTCAGGAAACATGCAGTGGCAATGTAGGATAGGTTTGGGAAAAACATCAGGGGGTGATGCGCATTGTATGGGTGTGTAATATTTCATTCAGTAGTAGGAGTGAGAAAAACATCACAGGGTGGTGTGAATCAGAGGGCGTGAATTAGGATAGGCAGTGAGTGGCAATATAGGATGGAGAAAAGCACCACGGGGTGGTCAGCATGGGGAGGTCAGGAAACATGCAGTGGCAATGTAGGATAGGTTTGTGAAAAACATCGCAGGGTGGTGCACATTGTATGGGTGTGTAACATTACATTCACTTGTAGGAGTGAGAAAAACATCACGGGGTGGTGTGAATCATAGGGTCTGAATTAGGATAGGCAGTGAGTGGCAATGTACGATGGAGAAAAGCACCACGGGGTGGTCAGCATGGGGAGGTCAAGAAACATGCAGCGGCAATGTAGGATAGGTTTCTGAAAAACATCGCGGGGTGGTGCGCATTGTATGGGTGTGTAACATTACATTCACTAGTAGGAGTGAGAAAAACATCACGGGGTGGTGTGAATCATAGGGTCTGAATTAGGATAGGCAGTGAGTGGCAATGTAGGATGGAGAAAAGCACCACGGGGTGGTCAGCATGGGGAGGTGAGGAAACATGCAGTGGCAATGTAGGATAGGTTTCCGAAAAACATCGCGGGGTGGTGCGCATTGTATGGGTGTGTAACATTACATTCACTAGTAGGAGTGAGAAAAACATCACGGGGTGGTGTGAATCATAGTGTCTGAATTAGGATAGGCACTGAGTGCCAATCTAGGATGGAGAAAAGCACCACGGGGTGGTCAGCATGGGGAGGTCAGGAAACATGCAGTGGCAATGTAGGAATGGTTTCTGAAAAACATCGCGGGGTGGTGCGCATTGTATGGGTGTGTAACATTACCTTCACTAGTAGGAGTGAGAAAAGCATCACGGGGTGGTGTGAACCATAGGTTCTGAATTAGGATAGGCAGTGAGTGGCAATGTAGGATGGAGAAAAGCACCACGGGGTGGTCAGCATGAGGAGGTCAGGAAACATGCAGTGGCAATGTAGGATAGGTTTCTGAAAAACATCGCGGGGTGGTGCGCATTGTATGGGTGTGTAACATTACATTCACTAGTAGGAGTGAGAAAAACATCACGGGGTGGTGTAAATCATAGGGTCTGAATTAGGATAGGCAGTGAGTGACAATGTAGGATGGAGAAAAGCACCACGGGTTGGTCAGCATGGGGAGGTCAGGAAACATGCATTGGCAATGTAGGATAGGTTTCTGAAAAACATCGCGGGGTGGTGCGCATTGTATGGCTGTGTAACATTACATTCACTAGTAGGAGTGACAAAAACATCACGGGGTATTGTGAATCATAGGGTCTGAATTAGCATAGGCAGTGAGTGGCAATGTAGGATGGAGAAAAGCACCACGGGGTGTTCAGCATGGGGAGGTCAGGAAACATGCAGTGGCAATGTAGGATAGGTTTCTGAAAAACATCGCGGGGTGGTGCGCATTGTATGGGTGTGTAACATTACATTCACTAGTAAGAGTGAGAAAAACATCACGTGGTGGTGTGAATCATAGGGTCTGAATTAGGATAGGCAGTGTGTGGCAATGTAGGTTGGAGAAAAGCACCACAGGTTCGTCAGCATGGGGAGGTCAGGAAACATGCAGTGGCAATGTAGGATAGGTTTCTGAAAAAAATCGCGTGGTGGTGCGAATTGTATGGGTGTGTAACATTACATTCACTAGTAGGAGTGAGAAAAACATCACGGGGTGGTGTGAATCACAGGGTCTGAATTAGGATAGGCATTGAGTGGCAATGTAGGATGGAGAAAAGCACCACTGGTGGTCAGCATGGGGAGGTCGAGAAACATGCAGTGACAATGTAGGATAGGTTTCTGAAAAACATCGCGAGGTGGTGCGCATTGTATGGGTGTGTAACATGACATTCACTAGTAGGAGTGAGAAAAACATCACGGGGTGGTGTGAATCATAGGGTCTGAATTAGGATAGGCAGTGAGTGGCAATGTAGGATAGGGAAAAGCACCAAGGAGTGGTCAGCATGGGGAGGTCAGGAAACATGCAGTGGCAATGTAGGATAGGTTTCTGAAAAACATTGCGGGGAGGTGCGCATTGTATGGCTGGGTAACATTACATTCACTAGCAAGAGTGAGAAAAACATCACGGGATGGTGTGAATCATAGGGTCTGAATTAGAATAGGCAGTGATTGGCAATGTAGGATGGAGAAAAGCACCACGGGGTGGTCAGCATGGGGAAGTCAGGAAACATGCAGTGGCAATGTAGGAATGGTTTCTTAAAAACATCGCGGGCTGGTGCGCATTGTATGGGTGTGTAACATTACATTCACTAGTAGGAGTGAGAAAAGCATCACGGGGTGGTGTGAATCATAGGGTCTGAATTAGGATAGGCAGTGATTGGCAATGTAGGATGCAGAAAAGCACCACGGGGTGGTCAGCATGGGGAGGTTAGGAAACATGCAGTGGCAATGTAGGATAGCTTTCTGAAAAACATCGCGGGGTGGTGCGCATTGTATGGGTGTGTAACATTACATTCACTAGTAGGAGTGAGAAAAACATCACGGGGTGGTGTGAATCATAGGGTCTGAATTAGGATAGGCAGTGAGTGGCAATGTAGGATGGAGAAAAGCACCACGGGGTGGTCAGCATGGGGAGGTCAGGAAACATGCAGTGGCAATGTAGGTTATGTTTCTGAAAAACATCGCGGGGTGGTGCGCATTGTATGGGTGTGTAACATTACATTCACTATTAGGAGTGAGAAAAACATCACTGGGTGGTGTGAATCATACGGTCTGAATTAGTATAGGCAGTGAGTGGCATGTAGGATGGAGAAAAGCACCACGGGGTGGTCAGCATGGGGAGGTCAGGAAACATGCAGTGGCAATGTAGGATAGGTTTCTGAAAAACATCGCGGGGTGGTGCGCATTGTATGGGTGTGTAACATTACATTCACTAGTAGGAGTGAGAAAAACATCACGGGGTGGTGTGAACCATCGGTTCTGAATTAGGATAGGCAGTGAGTGGCAATTTAGGATGGAGAAAAGCACCACGGGGTGGTCAGCATGGGGAATTCAAGAAACGTGCAGTGGAATGAAGGATAGGTTTCTGAAAAGCATCGCGGGGTGGTGCGCATTGTATGGGTGTGTAACATTACATTCACTTGTAAGAGTGAGAAAAACATCTCGGGATGGTGTGAATCATAGGGTCTGAATTAGGATAGGCAATGAGTGGCAATGTAGGATAGAAAAAAGCACCACAGGGTGGTCAGCATGTGGAGGTCAGGAAACATGCAGTGGCAATGTAGGACAGGTTTCTGAAAAACATCGCGGTGTGGTGCGCATTGTATGGGTGTGTAACATTACATTCAATAGTAGGAGTGAGAAAAACATCACAGGGTGTTGTGAAGCATAGGGTCTTAATTAGTATAGGCAGTGAGTGGCAATGTAGGATGGAGAAAAGCACCATGGGGTGGTCAGCATGGGGAGGTCAGGAAACATGCAGTGACAATGTAGGATAGGTTTCTGAAAAACATCGCGGGATGGTGCGCATTGTATGGGTGTGTAACATTACATTCACTAGTAGGAGTGAGAAAAACATCACGTGGTGGTGTGAATCATAGGGTCTGAATAAGGATAGGCACTGAGAGGCAATGTAGGATGGAGAAAAGCACCACGGGGTGGTCAGCATGGGGAGGTCAGGAAACATGAAGTGGCAATGTAGGATAGGTTTAGGAAAAACATCGCGGGGTGGTGCGCATTGTATGGGTGTGTAACATTTCATTCAGTAGTAGGAGTGAGAAAAACATCACGGGGTGGTGTGAATCATAGGGTCTGAATTAGGATAGGCAGTGAGTGCCAATGTAGGATTGAGGAAAGCACCACGGGGTGGTCAGCATGGGGAGGTCAGGAAACATGCAGTGGCAATGTAGGAAAGGTTTCTGAAAAACATCGCGGGTGGTGCGCATTGTATGGGTGTGTAACATTACATTCACTAGTAGGAGTGAGAAAAATATCACGGGGTGGTATGAATCATAGGGTCTGAATTAGGATAGGCAGTGAGTGGCAATGTAGGATGGAGAAAAGCACCACGGGGTGGTCAGCATGGGGAGGTCAGGAAACATGCAGTGGCAATGTAGGATAGGTTTGTGAAAAACATCGCGGGGTGGTGCACATTGTATGGGTGTGTAACATTACATTAACTAGTAGGAGTGAGAAAAACATCACGGGGTGGTGTGAATCATAGGGTCTGAAATAGGATAGGCACTGAGTGGCAATGTACGATGGAGAAAAGCACCACGGGTTGGTCAGCAGGGGAGGTCAAGAAACATGCAGTGGCAATGTAGGATAGGTTTCTGAAAAACATCACGGGGTGGTGCGCATTGTATGGGTGTGTAACATTACATTCACTAGTAGGAGTGAGAAAAACATCACGGGGTGGTGTGAATCATAGGGTCTGAATTAGGATAGGCAGTGAGTGGCAATGTAGGATGGAGAAAAGCACCACGGGGTGGTCAGCATGGGGAGGTCAGGAAACATGCAGTGGCAATGTAGGAATGGTTTCCGAAAAACATGGCGGGGTTTTGCGCATTGTATGGGTGTGTAACATTACATTCACTAGTAGGAGTGAGAAAAACATCACGGGGTGGTGTGAATCATAGGGTCTGAATAAGGATAGGCAGTGAGTGGCAATGTAGGATGGAGAAAAGCACCACGGGGTGGTCAGCATGGGGAGGTCAGGAAACATGCAGTGGCAATGTAGGAATGGTTTCTGAAAAACATCGCGGGGTGGTGCGCATTGTATGGGTGTGTAACATTACCTTCACTAGTAGGAGTGAGAAAAACATCACGGGGTGGTGTGAATCATAGGGACTGAATTAGGATAGGCAGTGAGTGGCAATGTAGGATGGAGAAAAGCACCACGGGGTGGTCTGCATGGGGAGGTCAGGAAACATGCAGTGACAATGTAGGATAGGTTTCTGAAAAACATCGCGGGATGGTGCGCATTGTATGGGTGTGTAACATTACATTCACTAGTAGGAGTGAGAAAAATATCACGTGGTGGTGTGAATCATAGGGTCTGAATAAGGATAGGCACTGAGAGGCAATGTAGGATGGAGAAAAGCACCACAGGGTGGTCAGCATGGGGAGGTCAGGAAACATGCAGTGGCAATGTAGGATAGGTTTGGGAAAAACATCAGGGGGTGATGCGCATTGTATGGGTGTGTAATATTTCATTCAGTAGTAGGAGTGAGAAAAACATCACAGGGTGGTGTGAATCAGAGGGTGTGAATTAGGATAGGCAGTGAGTGGCAATATAGGATGGAGAAAAGCACCACGGGGTGGTCAGCATGGGGAGGTCAGGAAACATGCAGTGGCAATGTAGGATAGGTTTGTGAAAAACATCGCAGGGTGGTGCACATTGTATGGGTGTGTAACATTACATTCACTTGTAGGAGTGAGAAAAACATCACGGGGTGGTGTGAATCATAGGGTCTGAATTAGGATAGGCAGTGAGTGGCAATGTACGATGGAGAAAAGCACCACGGGGTGGTCAGCATGGGGAGGTCAAGAAACATGCAGTGGCAATGTAGGATAGGTTTCTGAAAAACATCGCGGGGTGGTGCGCATTGTATGGGTGTGTAACATTACATTCACTAGTAGGAGTGAGAAAAACATCACGGGGTGGTGTGAATCATAGGGTCTGAATTAGGATAGGCAGTGAGTGGCAATGTAGGATGGAGAAAAGCACCACGGGGTGGTCAGCATGGGGAGGTCAGGAAACATGCAGTGGCAATGTAGGATAGGTTTCCGAAAAACATCGCGGGGTGGTGCGCATTGTATGGGTGTGTAACATTACATTCACTAGTAGGAGTGAGAAAAACATCACGGGGTGGTGTGAATTATAGTGTCTGAATTAGGATAGGCACTGAGTGCCAATCTAGGATGGAGAAAAGCACCACGGGGTGGTCAGCATGGGGAGGTCAGGAAACATGCAGTGGCAATGTAGGAATGGTTTCTGAAAAACATCGCGGGGTGGTGCGCATTGTATGGGTGTGTAACATTACCTTCACTAGTAGGAGTGAGAAAAGCATCACGGGGTGGTGTGAACCATAGGTTCTGAATTAGGATAGGCAGTGAGTGGCAATGTAGGATGGAGAAAAGCACCACGGGGTGGTCAGCATGAGGAGGTCAGGAAACATGCAGTGGCAATGTAGGATAGGTTTCTGAAAAACATCGCGGGGTGGTGCGCATTGTATGGGTGTGTAACATTACATTCACTAGTAGGAGTGAGAAAAACATCACGGGGTGGTGTAAATCATAGGGTCTGAATTAGGATAGGCAGTGAGTGACAATGTAGGATGGAGAAAAGCACCACGGGTTGGTCAGCATGGGGAGGTCAGGAAACATGCATTGGCAATGTAGGATAGGTTTCTGAAAAACATCGCGGGGTGGTGCGCATTGTATGGCTGTGTAACATTACATTCACTAGTAGGAGTGACAAAAACATCACGGGGTATTGTGAATCATAGGGTCTGAATTAGCATAGGCAGTGAGTGGCAATGTAGGATGGAGAAAAGCACCACGGGGTGTTCAGCATGGGGAGGTCAGGAAACATGCAGTGGCAATGTAGGATAGGTTTCTGAAAAACATCGCGGGGTGGTGCGCATTGTATGGGTGTGTAACATTACATTCACTAGTAAGAGTGAGAAAAACATCACGTGGTGGTGTGAATCATAGGGTCTGAATTAGGATAGGCAGTGTGTGGCAATGTAGGTTGGAGAAAAGCACCACAGGTTCGTCAGCATGGGGAGGTCAGGAAACATGCAGTGGCAATGTAGGATAGGTTTCTGAAAAAAATCGCGTGGTGGTGCGAATTGTATGGGTGTGTAACATTACATTCACTAGTAGGAGTGAGAAAAACATCACGGGGTGGTGTGAATCACAGGGTCTGAATTAGGATAGGCATTGAGTGGCAATGTAGGATGGAGAAAAGCACCACTGGTGGTCAGCATGGGGAGGTCGAGAAACATGCAGTGACAATGTAGGATAGGTTTCTGAAAAACATCGCGAGGTGGTGCGCATTGTATGGGTGTGTAACATGACATTCACTAGTAGGAGTGAGAAAAACATCACGGGGTGGTGTGAATCATAGGGTCTGAATTAGGATAGGCAGTGAGTGGCAATGTAGGATGGGGAAAAGCACCAAGGAGTGGTCAGCATGGGGAGGTCAGGAAACATGCAGTGGCAATGTAGGATAGGTTTCTGAAAAACATTGCGGGGAGGTGCGCATTGTATGGCTGGGTAACATTACATTCACTAGCAAGAGTGAGAAAAACATCACGGGATGGTGTGAATCATAGGGTCTGAATTAGAATAGGCAGTGATTGGCAATGTAGGATGGAGAAAAGCACCACGGGGTGGTCAGCATGGGGAAGTCAGGAAACATGCAGTGGCAATGTAGGAATGGTTTCTTAAAAACATCGCGGGCTGGTGCGCATTGTATGGGTGTGTAACATTACATTCACTAGTAGGAGTGAGAAAAGCATCACGGGGTGGTGTGAATCATAGGGTCTGAATTAGGATAGGCAGTGATTGGCAATGTAGGATGCAGAAAAGCACCACGGGGTGGTCAGCATGGGGAGGTTAGGAAACATGCAGTGGCAATGTAGGATAGCTTTCTGAAAAACATCGCGGGGTGGTGCGCATTGTATGGGTGTGTAACATTACATTCACTAGTAGGAGTGAGAAAAACATCACGGGGTGGTGTGAATCATAGGGTCTGAATTAGGATAGGCAGTGAGTGGCAATGTAGGATGGAGAAAAGCACCACGGGGTGGTCAGCATGGGGAGGTCAGGAAACATGCAGTGGCAATGTAGGTTATGTTTCTGAAAAACATCGCGGGGTGGTGCGCATTGTATGGGTGTGTAACATTACATTCACTATTAGGAGTGAGAAAAACATCACTGGGTGGTGTGAATCATACGGTCTGAATTAGTATAGGCAGTGAGTGGCATGTAGGATGGAGAAAAGCACCACGGGGTGGTCAGCATGGGGAGGTCAGGAAACATGCAGTGGCAATGTAGGATAGGTTTCTGAAAAACATCGCGGGGTGGTGCGCATTGTATGGGTGTGTAACATTACATTCACTAGTAGGAGTGAGAAAAACATCACGGGGTGGTGTGAACCATCGGTTCTGAATTAGGATAGGCAGTGAGTGGCAATTTAGGATGGAGAAAAGCACCACGGGGTGGTCAGCATGGGGAATTCAAGAAACGTGCAGTGGAATGAAGGATAGGTTTCTGAAAAGCATCGCGGGGTGGTGCGCATTGTATGGGTGTGTAACATTACATTCACTTGTAAGAGTGAGAAAAACATCTCGGGATGGTGTGAATCATAGGGTCTGAATTAGGATAGGCAATGAGTGGCAATGTAGGATAGAAAAAAGCACCACAGGGTGGTCAGCATGTGGAGGTCAGGAAACATGCAGTGGCAATGTAGGACAGGTTTCTGAAAAACATCGCGGTGTGGTGCGCATTGTATGGGTGTGTAACATTACATTCAATAGTAGGAGTGAGAAAAACATCACAGGGTGTTGTGAAGCATAGGGTCTGAATTAGTATAGGCAGTGAGTGGCAATGTAGGATGGAGAAAAGCACCATGGGGTGGTCAGCATGGGGAGGTCAGGAAACATGCAGTGACAATGTAGGATAGGTTTCTGAAAAACATCGCGGGATGGTGCGCATTGTATGGGTGTGTAACATTACATTCACTAGTAGGAGTGAGAAAAACATCACGTGGTGGTGTGAATCATAGGGTCTGAATAAGGATAGGCACTGAGAGGCAATGTAGGATGGAGAAAAGCACCACGGGGTGGTCAGCATGGGGAGGTCAGGAAACATGAAGTGGCAATGTAGGATAGGTTTAGGAAAAACATCGCGGGGTGGTGCGCATTGTATGGGTGTGTAACATTTCATTCAGTAGTAGGAGTGAGAAAAACATCACGGGGTGGTGTGAATCATAGGGTCTGAATTAGGATAGGCAGTGAGTGCCAATGTAGGATTGAGGAAAG
Source organism: Cavia porcellus (assembly GCF_034190915.1). NCBI lineage: Eukaryota > Metazoa > Chordata > Mammalia > Rodentia > Caviidae > Cavia > Cavia porcellus. The sequence goes on from NW_026947515.1 coordinate 11,891,177, forward strand.
CACCACGGGGTGGTCAGCATGGGGAGGTCAGGAAACATGCAGTGGCAATGTAGGAAAGGTTTCTGAAAAACATCGCGGGTGGTGCGCATTGTATGGGTGTGTAACATTACATTCACTAGTAGGAGTGAGAAAAATATCACGGGGTGGTATGAATCATAGGGTCTGAATTAGGATAGGCAGTGAGTGGCAATGTAGGATGGAGAAAAGCACCACGGGGTGGTCAGCATGGGGAGGTCAGGAAACATGCAGTGGCAATGTAGGATAGGTTTGTGAAAAACATCGCGGGGTGGTGCACATTGTATGGGTGTGTAACATTACATTAACTAGTAGGAGTGAGAAAAACATCACGGGGTGGTGTGAATCATAGGGTCTGAAATAGGATAGGCACTGAGTGGCAATGTACGATGGAGAAAAGCACCACGGGTTGGTCAGCAGGGGAGGTCAAGAAACATGCAGTGGCAATGTAGGATAGGTTTGGGAAAAACATCAGGGGGTGATGCGCATTGTATGGGTGTGTAATATTTCATTCAGTAGTAGGAGTGAGAAAAACATCACAGGGTGGTGTGAATCAGAGGGTGTGAATTAGGATAGGCAGTGAGTGGCAATATAGGATGGAGAAAAGCACCACGGGGTGGTCAGCATGGGGAGGTCAGGAAACATGCAGTGGCAATGTAGGATAGGTTTGTGAAAAACATCGCAGGGTGGTGCACATTGTATGGGTGTGTAACATTACATTCACTTGTAGGAGTGAGAAAAACATCACGGGGTGGTGTGAATCATAGGGTCTGAATTAGGATAGGCAGTGAGTGGCAATGTACGATGGAGAAAAGCACCACGGGGTGGTCAGCATGGGGAGGTCAAGAAACATGCAGTGGCAATGTAGGATAGGTTTCTGAAAAACATCGCGGGGTGGTGCGCATTGTATGGGTGTGTAACATTACATTCACTAGTAGGAGTGAGAAAAACATCACGGGGTGGTGTGAATCATAGGGTCTGAATTAGGATAGGCAGTGAGTGGCAATGTAGGATGGAGAAAAGCACCACGGGGTGGTCAGCATGGGGAGGTCAGGAAACATGCAGTGGCAATGTAGGATAGGTTTCCGAAAAACATCGCGGGGTGATGCGCATTGTATGGGTGTGTAACATTACATTCACTAGTAGGAGTGAGAAAAACATCACGGGGTGGTGTGAATCATAGTGTCTGAATTAGGATAGGCACTGAGTGCCAATCTAGGATGGAGAAAAGCACCACGGGGTGGTCAGCATGGGGAGGTCAGGAAACATGCAGTGGCAATGTAGGAATGGTTTCTGAAAAACATTGCGGGGTGGTGCGCATTGTATGGGTGTGTAACATTACCTTCACTAGTAGGAGTGAGAAAAGCATCACGGGGTGGTGTGAACCATAGGTTCTGAATTAGGATAGGCAGTGAGTGGCAATGTAGGATGGAGAAAAGCACCACGGGGTGGTCAGCATGAGGAGGTCAGGAAACATGCAGTGGCAATGTAGGATAGGTTTCTGAAAAACATCGCGGGGTGGTGCGCATTGTATGGGTGTGTAACATTACATTCACTAGTAGGAGTGAGAAAAACATCACGGGGTGGTGTAAATCATAGGGTCTGAATTAGGATAGGCAGTGAGTGACAATGTAGGATGGAGAAAAGCACCACGGGTTGGTCAGCATGGGGAGGTCAGGAAACATGCATTGGCAATGTAGGATAGGTTTCTGAAAAACATCGCGGGGTGGTGCGCATTGTATGGCTGTGTAACATTACATTCACTAGTAGGAGTGACAAAAACATCACGGGGTATTGTGAATCATAGGGTCTGAATTAGCATAGGCAGTGAGTGGCAATGTAGGATGGAGAAAAGCACCACGGGGTGTTCAGCATGGGGAGGTCAGGAAACATGCAGTGGCAATGTAGGATAGGTTTCTGAAAAACATCGCGGGGTGGTGCGCATTGTATGGGTGTGTAACATTACATTCACTAGTAAGAGTGAGAAAAACATCACGTGGTGGTGTGAATCATAGGGTCTGAATTAGGATAGGCAGTGTGTGGCAATGTAGGTTGGAGAAAAGCACCACAGGTTCGTCAGCATGGGGAGGTCAGGAAACATGCAGTGGCAATGTAGGATAGGTTTCTGAAAAAAATCGCGTGGTGGTGCGAATTGTATGGGTGTGTAACATTACATTCACTAGTAGGAGTGAGAAAAACATCACGGGGTGGTGTGAATCACAGGGTCTGAATTAGGATAGGCATTGAGTGGCAATGTAGGATGGAGAAAAGCACCACTGGTGGTCAGCATGGGGAGGTCGAAAAACATGCAGTGACAATGTAGGATAGGTTTCTGAAAAACATCGCGAGGTGGTGCGCATTGTATGGGTGTGTAACATGACATTCACTAGTAGGAGTGAGAAAAACATCACGGGGTGGTGTGAATCATAGGGTCTGAATTAGGATAGGCAGTGAGTGGCAATGTAGGATGGGGAAAAGCACCAAGGAGTGGTCAGCATGGGGAGGTCAGGAAACATGCAGTGGCAATGTAGGATAGGTTTCTGAAAAACATTGCGGGGAGGTGCGCATTGTATGGCTGGGTAACATTACATTCACTAGCAAGAGTGAGAAAAACATCACGGGATGGTGTGAATCATAGGGTCTGAATTAGAATAGGCAGTGATTGGCAATGTAGGATGGAGAAAAGCACCACGGGGTGGTCAGCATGGGGAAGTCAGGAAACATGCAGTGGCAATGTAGGAATGGTTTCTTAAAAACATCGCGGGCTGGTGCGCATTGTATGGGTGTGTAACATTACATTCACTAGTAGGAGTGAGAAAAGCATCACGGGGTGGTGTGAATCATAGGGTCTGAATTAGGATAGGCAGTGATTGGCAATGTAGGATGCAGAAAAGCACCACGGGGTGGTCAGCATGGGGAGGTTAGGAAACATGCAGTGGCAATGTAGGATAGCTTTCTGAAAAACATCGCGGGGTGGTGCGCATTGTATGGGTGTGTAACATTACATTCACTAGTAGGAGTGAGAAAAACATCACGGGGTGGTGTGAATCATAGGGTCTGAATTAGGATAGGCAGTGAGTGGCAATGTAGGATGGAGAAAAGCACCACGGGGTGGTCAGCATGGGGAGGTCAGGAAACATGCAGTGGCAATGTAGGTTATGTTTCTGAAAAACATCGCGGGGTGGTGCGCATTGTATGGGTGTGTAACATTACATTCACTATTAGGAGTGAGAAAAACATCACTGGGTGGTGTGAATCATACGGTCTGAATTAGTATAGGCAGTGAGTGGCATGTAGGATGGAGAAAAGCACCACGGGGTGGTCAGCATGGGGAGGTCAGGAAACATGCAGTGGCAATGTAGGATAGGTTTCTGAAAAACATCGCGGGGTGGTGCGCATTGTATGGGTGTGTAACATTACATTCACTAGTAGGAGTGAGAAAAACATCACGGGGTGGTGTGAACCATCGGTTCTGAATTAGGATAGGCAGTGAGTGGCAATGTAGGATGGAGAAAAGCACCACGGGGTGGTCAGCATGGGGAATTCAAGAAACGTGCAGTGGAATGAAGGATAGGTTTCTGAAAAGCATCGCGGGGTGGTGCGCATTGTATGGGTGTGTAACATTACATTCACTTGTAAGAGTGAGAAAAACATCTCGGGATGGTGTGAATCATAGGGTCTGAATTAGGATAGGCAATGAGTGGCAATGTAGGATAGAAAAAAGCACCACAGGGTGGTCAGCATGTGGAGGTCAGGAAACATGCAGTGGCAATGTAGGACAGGTTTCTGAAAAACATCGCGGTGTGGTGCGCATTGTATGGGTGTGTAACATTACATTCAATAGTAGGAGTGAGAAAAACATCACAGGGTGTTGTGAAGCATAGGGTCTGAATTAGTATAGGCAGTGAGTGGCAATGTAGGATGGAGAAAAGCACCATGGGGTGGTCAGCATGGGGAGGTCAGGAAACATGCAGTGACAATGTAGGATAGGTTTCTGAAAAACATCGCGGGATGGTGCGCATTGTATGGGTGTGTAACATTACATTCACTAGTAGGAGTGAGAAAAACATCACGTGGTGGTGTGAATCATAGGGTCTGAATAAGGATAGGCACTGAGAGGCAATGTAGGATGGAGAAAAGCACCACGGGGTGGTCAGCATGGGGAGGTCAGGAAACATGAAGTGGCAATGTAGGATAGGTTTAGGAAAAACATCGCGGGGTGGTGCGCATTGTATGGGTGTGTAACATTTCATTCAGTAGTAGGAGTGAGAAAAACATCACGGGGTGGTGTGAATCATAGGGTCTGAATTAGGATAGGCAGTGAGTGCCAATGTAGGATTGAGGAAAGCACCACGGGGTGGTCAGCATGGGGAGGTCAGGAAACATGCAGTGGCAATGTAGGAAAGGTTTCTGAAAAACATCGCGGGTGGTGCGCATTGTATGGGTGTGTAACATTACATTCACTAGTAGGAGTGAGAAAAATATCACGGGGTGGTATGAATCATAGGGTCTGAATTAGGATAGGCAGTGAGTGGCAATGTACGATGGAGAAAAGCACCACGAGGTGGTCAGCATGGGGAGGTCAGGAAACATGCAGTGGCAATGTAGGATAGGTTTGTGAAAAACATCGCGGGGTGGTGCACATTGTATGGGTGTGTAACATTACATTAACTAGTAGGAGTGAGAAAAACATCACGGGGTGGTGTGAATCATAGGGTCTGAAATAGGATAGGCACTGAGTGGCAATGTACGATGGAGAAAAGCACCACGGGTTGGTCAGCAGGGGAGGTCAAGAAACATGCAGTGGCAATGTAGGATAGGTTTCTGAAAAACATCACGGGGTGGTGCGCATTGTATGGGTGTGTAACATTACATTCACTAGTAGGAGTGAGAAAAACATCACGGGGTGGTGTGAATCATAGGGTCTGAATTAGGATAGGCAGTGAGTGGCAATGTAGGATGGAGAAAAGCACCACGGGGTGGTCAGCATGGGGAGGTCAGGAAACATGCAGTGGCAATGTAGGAATGGTTTCCGAAAAACATGGCGGGGTTTTGCGCATTGTATGGGTGTGTAACATTACATTCACTAGTAGGAGTGAGAAAAACATCACGGGGTGGTGTGAATCATAGGGTCTGAATTAGGATAGGCAGTGAGTGGCAATGTAGGATGGAGAAAAGCACCACGGGGTGGTCAGCATGGGGAGGTCAGGAAACATGCAGTGGCAATGTAGGAATGGTTTCTGAAAAACATCGCGGGGTGGTGCGCATTGTATGGGTGTGTAACATTACCTTCACTAGTAGGAGTGAGAAAAACATCACGGGGTGGTGTGAATCATAGGGACTGAATTAGGATAGGCAGTGAGTGGCAATGTAGGATGGAGAAAAGCACCACGGGGTGGTCTGCATGGGGAGGTCAGGAAACATGCAGTGACAATGTAGGATAGGTTTCTGAAAAACATCGCGGGATGGTGCGCATTGTATGGGTGTGTAACATTACATTCACTAGTAGGAGTGAGAAAAACATCACGTGGTGGTGTGAATCATAGGGTCTGAATAAGGATAGGCACTGAGAGGCAATGTAGGATGGAGAAAATCACCACAGGGTGGTCAGCATGGGGAGGTCAGGAAACATGCAGTGGCAATGTAGGATAGGTTTGGGAAAAACATCAGGGGGTGATGCGCATTGTATGGGTGTGTAATATTTCATTCAGTAGTAGGAGTGAGAAAAACATCACAGGGTGGTGTGAATCAGAGGGTGTGAATTAGGATAGGCAGTGAGTGGCAATATAGGATGGAGAAAAGCACCACGGGTTGGTCAGCATGGGGAGGTCAGGAAACATGCAGTGGCAATGTAGGATAGGTTTGTGAAAAACATCGCAGGGTGGTGCACATTGTATGGGTGTGTAACATTACATTCACTTGTAGGAGTGAGAAAAACATCACGGGGTGGTGTGAATCATAGGGTCTGAATTAGGATAGGCAGTGAGTGGCAATGTACGATGGAGAAAAGCACCACGGGGTGGTCAGCATGGGGAGGTCAAGAAACATGCAGTGGCAATGTAGGATAGGTTTCTGAAAAACATCGCGGGGTGGTGCGCATTGTATGGGTGTGTAACATTACATTCACTAGTAGGAGTGAGAAAAACATCACGGGGTGGTGTGAATCATAGGGTCTGAATTAGGATAGGCAGTGAGTGGCAATGTAGGATGGAGAAAAGCACCACGGGGTGGTCAGCATGGGGAGGTCAGGAAACATGCAGTGGCAATGTAGGATAGGTTTCCGAAAAACATCGCGGGGTGGTGCGCATTGTATGGGTGTGTAACATTACATTCACTAGTAGGAGTGAGAAAAACATCACGGGGTGGTGTGAATCATAGTGTCTGAATTAGGATAGGCACTGAGTGCCAATCTAGGATGGAGAAAAGCACCACGGGGTGGTCAGCATGGGGAGGTCAGGAAACATGCAGTGGCAATGTAGGAATGGTTTCTGAAAAACATCGCGGGGTGGTGCGCATTGTATGGGTGTGTAACATTACCTTCACTAGTAGGAGTGAGAAAAGCATCACGGGGTGGTGTGAACCATAGGTTCTGAATTAGGATAGGCAGTGAGTGGCAATGTAGGATGGAGAAACGCACCACGGGGTGGTCAGCATGAGGAGGTCAGGAAACATGCAGTGGCAATGTAGGATAGGTTTCTGAAAAACATCGCGGGGTGGTGCGCATTGTATGGGTGTGTAACATTACATTCACTAGTAGGAGTGAGAAAAACATCACGGGGTGGTGTAAATCATAGGGTCTGAATTAGGATAGGCAGTGAGTGGCAATGTAGGATGGAGAAAAGCACCACGGGGTGGTCAGCATGGGGAGGTCAGGAAACATGCAGTGGCAATGTAGGAATGGTTTCTGAAAAACATCGCGGGGTGGTGTGCATTGTATGGGTGTGTAACATTACATTCACTAGTAGGAGTGAGAAAAACCTCACGGGCTGTTGTGAATCATAGGTTCTGAATTAGTATAGGCAGTGAGTGGCAATGTAGGATGGAGAAAAGCAACACGGTGTGGTCAGCATGGGGAGGTCAGGAAACATGCAGTGGCAATGTAGGATAGGTTTCTGAAAAACATCGCGGGGTGGTGCACATTGTATGGGTGTGTAACATTACATTCACTAGTAGGAGTGAGAAAAACATCACGGGGTGGTGCGAATCATAGGGGCTGAATTAGTATAGGCAGTGAGTGGCAACGTAGGATGGAGAAAAGCACCACGGGGTGGTCAGCATGGGGAGGTCAGGAAACATGCAGTGGCAATGTAGGATAGGTTTCTGAAAAACATCGCGGGGTGGTGCGCATTGAATGGGTGTGTAACATTACATTCACTAGTAGGAGTGAGAAAAACATCACGGGGTGGTGTGAACCATCGGTTCTGAATTAGGATAGGCAGTGAGTGGCAATGTAGGATGGAGAAAAGCACCACGGGGAGGTCAGGAAACATGCAGTGGCAATGTAGGATAGGTTTGGGAAAAACATCGCGGGGTGGTGCGCATTGTATGGGTGTGTAACATTACATTCAGTAGTAGGAGTGAGAAAAACATCACGGGGTGGTGTGAATCATAGGGTCTGAATTAGGATAGGCAGTGAGTGACAATGTAGGATTGAGGAAAGCACCACGGGGTGGTCAGCATGGGGAGGTCAGGAAACATGCAGTGGCAATGTAGGATAGGTTTCTGAAAAACATCGCGGGGTGGTGCGCTTTGTATGGGTGTGTAACATTACATTCACTAGTAGGAGTGAGAAAAACATCACGGGGTGGTATGAATCATAGGGTCTGAATTAGGATAGGCAGTGAGTGACAATGTAGGATGGAGAAAAGCACCACGGGGTGGTCAGCATGGGGATGTCAGGAAACATGCAGTCGCAATGTAGGATAGGTTTCGGAAAAACATCGCGGGGTGGTGCACCTTGTAAGGGTTTCTAACAGGCCATTCACTACTAGGATGAGGAAAACATAACAGGGTGGTGTGAATCCGAGGGTATGAATTAGGATAGGCAGAGAGTGGCAATGGAGGATGGAAAAAAGCTCCACGGGGTGGTCAGCATGGGGACGTCAGGAAAGATGCAGTGGCAATGTAGGATAACTTTCTGAAAAACATCGCGACATGCTGCACATTGTAAGGTTTTCTAAGAGGCTTCACTAGTAAAAGTAAGAAAAACTTCACGGGGTGGTTTGAATAGGAGGGTCTGAATTAGGATAGGCAGTGAGTGGCAATGTAGGATGGACAAAAGCACCACGGGGTGGTCAGCATGGGGAGGTCAGGAAACATGCAGTTGCAACGTAGCATAGCTTTCTGAAAATCATCGCAGGGTGGTGCGCATTGTAACGGTTTCTAACAGGCCATTCACCAGTAGGAGTGAGAAAAACATCACAGGGTGGTGTTTTTCTGAGGGTCTGGATTAGGATAGGCAGTGACTGGCAATGTAGGATGGAGAAAAGCATCACTGGATGGTCAGCATGAGGAGCTCAGGAAACATGCATTGGCAATGTAGGATAGCTTTCTGAAAAACATCACAGGGTGGTATGCATTGTAAGTGTTTCTAACAGGCCATTCACTAGTAGGAGAGAGAAACACAACACGGGGTGGTGTGAATCGGAGGGTCTGAATTAGGATAGGCAGGGAGTGGCAATGTAGGATGGAGAAAAGCACCACGCAGTGGTCAGCATGGGGAGGGCAGGAAACATGCAGTGGCAATGTAGGATAGGTTTCTGAAAAACATCGCGGGGTGGTGCGCATTGTAAGGGTTTCTAACAGGCCATTCACTAGTAGGAGTGAGAAACACAACACGGGGTGGTGTGAATCGGAGGGTCTGAATTAGGATAGGCAGTGAGTGGCAATGTAGGATGGAGAAAAGCACTACGTGGTGGACAGTATGTGGAGGTCAGGAAATATTGGTGGCAATGTAGGATAGCTTTCTGAAAAACATCGCGCGGTGGTGCGCATTGTAACGGTTTCTAACAGGCCATTCACTAGTAGGAGTGAGAAAAACATCACAGGGTGGTGTGTATCTGAGGGTCTGAATTAGGATAGGCAGTGACTGGCAATGTAGGATGGAGAAAAGCACCACTGGATGGTCAGCATGAGGAGCTCAGGAAACATGCAGTGGCAATGTAGGATAGCTTTCTGAAAAACATCGTGGGGTGGTACGCATTGTAAGTGTTTCTAACAGGCCATTCACTAGTAGGAGTGAGAAACACAACACGGGGTGGTGTGAATCGGAGGGTCTGAATTAGGATAGGCAGTGAGTGGCAATGTAGGATGGAGAAAAGCACCACGCAGTGGTCAGCATGGGGAGGTCAGGAAACATGCAGTGGCAATGTAGGATAGGTTTCTGAAAAACATCGCGGGGTGGTGCGCATTGTAAGGGTTTCTAACAGGCCATTCACTAGTAGGAGTGAGAAACACAACACGGGGTGGTGTGAATCGGAGGGTCTGAATTAGGATAGGCAGTGAGTGGCAATGTAGGATGGAGAAAAGCACTACGTGGTGGACAGTATGTGGAAGTCAGGAAATATTGGTGGCAATGTAGGATAGCTTTCTGAAAAACATCGCGCGGTGGTGCGCAATGTAAGGGTTTCAAACAGGCCATTCACTAGTAGGAGTGAGAAAAACATCACGGGGTGGTGTGAATCATAGGGACTGAATTAGGATAGGCAGTGAGTGGCAATGTAGGATGGAGAAAAGCACCACGGGGTGGTCTGCATGGGGAGGTCAGGAAACATGCAGTGACAATGTAGGATAGGTTTCTGAAAAACATCGCGGGATGGTGCGCATTGTATGGGTGTGTAACATTACATTCACTAGTAGGAGTGAGAAAAACATCACGTGGTGGTGTGAATCATAGGGTCTGAATAAGGATAGGCACTGAGAGGCAATGTAGGATGGAGAAAATCACCACAGGGTGGTCAGCATGGGGAGGTCAGGAAACATGCAGTGGCAATGTAGGATAGGTTTGGGAAAAACATCAGGGGGTGATGCGCATTGTATGGGTGTGTAATATTTCATTCAGTAGTAGGAGTGAGAAAAACATCACAGGGTGGTGTGAATCAGAGGGTGTGAATTAGGATAGGCAGTGAGTGGCAATATAGGATGGAGAAAAGCACCACGGGGTGGTCAGCATGGGGAGGTCAGGAAACATGCAGTGGCAATGTAGGATAGGTTTGTGAAAAACATCGCAGGGTGGTGCACATTGTATGGGTGTGTAACATTACATTCACTTGTAGGAGTGAGAAAAACATCACGGGGTGGTGTGAATCATAGGGTCTGAATTAGGATAGGCAGTGAGTGGCAATGTACGATGGAGAAAAGCACCACGGGGTGGTCAGCATGGGGAGGTCAAGAAACATGCAGTGGCAATGTAGGATAGGTTTCTGAAAAACATCGCGGGGTGGTGCGCATTGTATGGGTGTGTAACATTACATTCACTAGTAGGAGTGAGAAAAACATCACGGGGTGGTGTGAATCATAGGGTCTGAATTAGGATAGGCAGTGAGTGGCAATGTAGGATGGAGAAAAGCACCACGGGGTGGTCAGCATGGGGAGGTCAGGAAACATGCAGTGGCAATGTAGGATAGGTTTCCGAAAAACATCGCGGGGTGGTGCGCATTGTATGGGTGTGTAACATTACATTCACTAGTAGGAGTGAGAAAAACATCACGGGGTGGTGTGAATCATAGTGTCTGAATTAGGATAGGCACTGAGTGCCAATCTAGGATGGAGAAAAGCACCACGGGGTGGTCAGCATGGGGAGGTCAGGAAACATGCAGTGGCAATGTAGGAATGGTTTCTGAAAAACATCGCGGGGTGGTGCGCATTGTATGGGTGTGTAACATTACCTTCACTAGTAGGAGTGAGAAAAGCATCACGGGGTGGTGTGAACCATAGGTTCTGAATTAGGATAGGCAGTGAGTGGCAATGTAGGATGGAGAAAAGCACCACGGGGTGGTCAGCATGAGGAGGTCAGGAAACATGCAGTGGCAATGTAGGATAGGTTTCTGAAAAACATCGCGGGGTGGTGCGCATTGTATGGGTGTGTAACATTACATTCACTAGTAGGAGTGAGAAAAACATCACGGGGTGGTGTAAATCATAGGGTCTGAATTAGGATAGGCAGTGAGTGGCAATGTAGGATGGAGAAAAGCACCACGGGGTGGTCAGCATGGGGAGGTCAGGAAACATGCAGTGGCAATGTAGGAATGGTTTCTGAAAAACATCGCGGGGTGGTGTGCATTGTATGGGTGTGTAACATTACATTCACTAGTAGGAGTGAGAAAAACCTCACGGGCTGTTGTGAATCATAGGTTCTGAATTAGTATAGGCAGTGAGTGGCAATGTAGGATGGAGAAAAGCAACACGGTGTGGTCAGCATGGGGAGGTCAGGAAACATGCAGTGGCAATGTAGGATAGGTTTCTGAAAAACATCGCGGGGTGGTGCACATTGTATGGGTGTGTAACATTACATTCACTAGTAGGAGTGAGAAAAACATCACGGGGTGGTGCGAATCATAGGGGCTGAATTAGTATAGGCAGTGAGTGGCAACGTAGGATGGAGAAAAGCACCACGGGGTGGTCAGCATGGGGAGGTCAGGAAACATGCAGTGGCAATGTAGGATAGGTTTCTGAAAAACATCGCGGGGTGGTGCGCATTGAATGGGTGTGTAACATTACATTCACTAGTAGGAGTGAGAAAAACATCACGGGGTGGTGTGAACCATCGGTTCTGAATTAGGATAGGCAGTGAGTGGCAATGTAGGATGGAGAAAAGCACCACGGGGAGGTCAGGAAACATGCAGTGGCAATGTAGGATAGGTTTGGGAAAAACATCGCGGGGTGGTGCGCATTGTATGGGTGTGTAACATTACATTCAGTAGTAGGAGTGAGAAAAACATCACGGGGTGGTGTGAATCATAGGGTCTGAATTAGGATAGGCAGTGAGTGACAATGTAGGATTGAGGAAAGCACCACGGGGTGGTCAGCATGGGGAGGTCAGGAAACATGCAGTGGCAATGTAGGATAGGTTTCTGAAAAACATCGCGGGGTGGTGCGCTTTGTATGGGTGTGTAACATTACATTCACTAGTAGGAGTGAGAAAAACATCACGGGGTGGTATGAATCATAGGGTCTGAATTAGGATAGGCAGTGAGTGACAATGTAGGATGGAGAAAAGCACCACGGGGTGGTCAGCATGGGGATGTCAGGAAACATGCAGTCGCAATGTAGGATAGGTTTCGGAAAAACATCGCGGGGTGGTGCACCTTGTAAGGGTTTCTAACAGGCCATTCACTACTAGGATGAGGAAAACATAACAGGGTGGTGTGAATCCGAGGGTATGAATTAGGATAGGCAGAGAGTGGCAATGGAGGATGGAAAAAAGCTCCACGGGGTGGTCAGCATGGGGACGTCAGGAAAGATGCAGTGGCAATGTAGGATAACTTTCTGAAAAACATCGCGACATGCTGCACATTGTAAGGTTTTCTAAGAGGCTTCACTAGTAAAAGTAAGAAAAACTTCACGGGGTGGTTTGAATAGGAGGGTCTGAATTAGGATAGGCAGTGAGTGGCAATGTAGGATGGACAAAAGCACCACGGGGTGGTCAGCATGGGGAGGTCAGGAAACATGCAGTTGCAACGTAGCATAGCTTTCTGAAAATCATCGCAGGGTGGTGCGCATTGTAACGGTTTCTAACAGGCCATTCACCAGTAGGAGTGAGAAAAACATCACAGGGTGGTGTTTTTCTGAGGGTCTGGATTAGGATAGGCAGTGACTGGCAATGTAGGATGGAGAAAAGCATCACTGGATGGTCAGCATGAGGAGCTCAGGAAACATGCATTGGCAATGTAGGATAGCTTTCTGAAAAACATCACAGGGTGGTATGCATTGTAAGTGTTTCTAACAGGCCATTCACTAGTAGGAGAGAGAAACACAACACGGGGTGGTGTGAATCGGAGGGTCTGAATTAGGATAGGCAGGGAGTGGCAATGTAGGATGGAGAAAAGCACCACGCAGTGGTCAGCATGGGGAGGGCAGGAAACATGCAGTGGCAATGTAGGATAGGTTTCTGAAAAACATCGCGGGGTGGTGCGCATTGTAAGGGTTTCTAACAGGCCATTCACTAGTAGGAGTGAGAAACACAACACGGGGTGGTGTGAATCGGAGGGTCTGAATTAGGATAGGCAGTGAGTGGCAATGTAGGATGGAGAAAAGCACTACGTGGTGGACAGTATGTGGAGGTCAGGAAATATTGGTGGCAATGTAGGATAGCTTTCTGAAAAACATCGCGCGGTGGTGCGCATTGTAACGGTTTCTAACAGGCCATTCACTAGTAGGAGTGAGAAAAACATCACAGGGTGGTGTGTATCTGAGGGTCTGAATTAGGATAGGCAGTGACTGGCAATGTAGGATGGAGAAAAGCACCACTGGATGGTCAGCATGAGGAGCTCAGGAAACATGCAGTGGCAATGTAGGATAGCTTTCTGAAAAACATCGTGGGGTGGTACGCCTTGTAAGTGTTTCTAACAGGCCATTCACTAGTAGGAGTGAGAAACACAACACGGGGTGGTGTGAATCGGAGGGTCTGAATTAGGATAGGCAGTGAGTGGCAATGTAGGATGGAGAAAAGCACCACGCAGTGGTCAGCATGGGGAGGTCAGGAAACATGCAGTGGCAATGTAGGATAGGTTTCTGAAAAACATCGCGGGGTGGTGCGCATTGTAAGGGTTTCTAACAGGCCATTCACTAGTAGGAGTGAGAAACACAACACGGGGTGGTGTGAATCGGAGGGTCTGAATTAGGATAGGCAGTGAGTGGCAATGTAGGATGGAGAAAAGCACTACGTGGTGGACAGTATGTGGAAGTCAGGAAATATTGGTGGCAATGTAGGATAGCTTTCTGAAAAACATCGCGCGGTGGTGCGCAATGTAAGGGTTTCAAACAGGCCATTCACTAGTAGGAGTGAGAAAAACATCACGGGGTGGTGTGAATCAGAGGGTCTCATTTAGCATACAGATTGAGAGGCAATGTAGGATGAAGAAAAGCACCACGGGGTGGTCAGCATGGGGAGACAGGAAACATGCAATGGCAATGTAGGATAGGTTTCTGAAAAACTTCGCGACGTGGTGCGCATTTTAAGGGTTTCTAACAGGTCATTCACTAGTAGGAGTGAGAAAAACATCACGGGCTGGTGTGAATCAGAGGGTCTGAATTAGGATAGGCAGTGAGTGGCAATGTAGGATGGAGAAAAGCACCACGGGGTGGTCACCATGGGGAGGTCAGGAAACATGCAGTGGCAACGTAGGATAGGTTTCTTTTTTTTTTTTTAATTTTATTTAAGGAGAAAAGAAAAAAATCAGAGAAAGGATACAAGTTATACAGATTTGCAGAAAAAAAATGAACAGTAGGAAATCACTAGTTAATGGATTACATATTGTCATCTTAGAAATAATTGTTCAAGTCACAAAATTAAAGCTTGTAAAGTGGACATTCCATCAATGATACTGCAAACAGTTCTGTTCAATGATCCGATAAAACTCTGTGATATCATATTCTATCTTATACACTTAAATATACATGCAGTTATATAGTTTAGAGCACTTTCTTTTCCTCTCTTTTGTACATTGACTATTACACATTTTGGGTTTCATTGCTCTCACGGTTCTTATTGCTTTTTTGGAAGAGAGTAAAACCAAATGTGACATAACAGAACAGAATCGGTCAAGTCAAAAGGGTGGACATAATAGATAATGTGAAAACATAATACAAGGTGATCAACAATGGTTACCATAATGCCTCCCGCTATCTCTAATAGAATTGCCTATACCATTAGTTATAATACAATTGAACAAAACAGTAAAGAGCAAAACCGACAGAACCAAACCATTGGAGACATTGTAGGTCTTCAAAAGTAGATAAAAGTCAACGAGAATGGGCGTTATAATGAATCTCATTATCTTCACAGCTGATGCCTAAATTTTCGAACCTGATACTATCCAGCAAAACAGAATAGGGGAACATCAGTTAAAAACCAGATGGTGAGAGTAATACAGGGCTTTAAATCGAGGTAATGGAAAGTCAAAGTGGGTTACTATAATATATCCTGCTATTTTTTTCCTTTAATTAAAAGGATAAAAATTTTTAAAAAGTATTAAAAAAGTAAATAATGGAGTGGAGATTGAGATAAAAGAGGGCATAACAACGAAACAGCACAGATCAAAACATAACCATTTAAGCAGAATAGTGTTTCACCACCAGATAATCCTGACCTAAAAGTAGTTACCATATTGTCTCTTTCCTTGAAATCCTTGAGTACAACTTCGTATACTGTAGCATTAAGTATATCAAAACAATGTAAAACCATTTAAGAGAATGACAGCATTACAGAGTATTTAGAATCGACTAACAGAAAATGAATAATGGTTTCTGTATAATCTCCTTGTCTTTAAAAGGTTTTTGCTTATACTATCTACCTAATAAAATTCAGTAAGATACAACCTATTTAGACCATTGGAGACAGAAGGACAAAAGCTAGATGAGACTTCAAAACAAGATGATACTAAATCAGTATTACCTATTAAGATGTCATTTTCTCCAAAATAGCTGTTCCTATCATCCAATCTTCTCTGCCTCATTTCTGTTGAGCTCTTGTTCTGTCAGTAGCTGTCAGTTTGTCTTCTTCACTTTGTTCTCTGCTCCATTAGTTGTGGCCTCCACTATTTCTGGATTCTTTGTATTTTTCTTTTTTTAGAATATCCTGCAATACTCTCTGTAGAGTTGAATTGGTGGTTGCAAATTCCCCCAGTTCCTCTTTATCCTGGAAGCACCTTGTTTTTCCATCAATTTCCAGGGACAGTTGTGCAGGATATCTCAATCTTGGCTGGAGATTATTATCTTTCAAAGCTTGAATTATTTCCCCCCACGCTCTTCGTGATTTAATGGTTTGTGCAGAGAAATCTGCTGTAATTCTGATGGGTGCTCCCTTGTAAGTGGTCTGTTTCTTGTCTCTGACAGCTTTTAATATTCTGTTCTTGTATTGAATTTCTGGAATTTTTATTATTATATGCCTGGGTGTTGCTCTGTTTGGGTTGTAGGTAGCTGGGGTCCTGTATGCCTCATACATCTGAGTATCTTTACCTTTTGCTAAATTAGGAAAATTCTCCTGTATTATTTCTGTGAGTAGCTTTTGTAGTTCACTTGTTTGTGTCCCTACTTCTTTTATGTTCTTAATCCTTAAGTTATGGATCCTCTTATCATCTTCTTGTCTTTGTATTATTGCTGTTTGCTTCTTTGTTATTTTTAAGAAGTTTTTCATTTCATTCTCCCATATTACAATTCTGCCCTCCAGTTCAGATAGTCTGTCCTTAGTTTCTTTCAAGCTGTTATGCCAGTCTTCGATAGACTTCTTAGTTTCTTGGTAGTCCCTTTGAACCTGCTTCACGTATTCTATGCTTTCCCTGTTTTCTCCATCAAACAATTCTCCCCTCTTTTTCTGTTCTTCCATTCCACCATCTGTTTTTTCTTGGGTGGGGCTTAGCATTTCTCTAACTATTTTGCATACTTCTAGCTTCAGGTCGTTGATAACTTCATTCCTGAATTGATCTATGAGGCTCTCTATATGGTGCTTTATGTGTATTGGTGTGGTGTCTGCTATTGCCTGTTTCTCAGGATTGGGGGCCGAGGAGCCTTTCTTGTTGCTGCCTCTTCCCATATTCTCTGTTCCTTATATATGCAAGCTTATATGAGAGGCCCAGCTTCTCTCCCTGTCAGCCACAGCCTGATCGAATTACGCCGGTTAGGTATTCCCGCTCACTGCTGCGAACCAGGCAGCCTACGTGGGGGCCCGCCCCTCCCGGCCTCCATCAGGCTCTGGGATCTGGTTTGGGCCAGCCTATGGAGTCCGCCGGCAGCGTCATGCAGGCCAGGCACTTTTCACCAATCCCGCCCGAGAGGGGAATGTGTGGCTGGAGTCGCCACCACGCCCTGCTCCCGCAGGACTGCTCGGGCCCAGAAAGTCTGCTGGAGTCAAACTGTGGTGGAGTGTCAGTTTCTCTCACTCACCTCATCACAAGTCAGAACATGCCTCCCTGCCCGTCCTGTTTTCGACTCCGTTCGCAGACTCCCGTTCTCAGAGTTTCCGTGCGTCTCTCTCCTTGCGGAGCCGATGTAGAGGCAGCCAGCCGCCGCACGGTGGGAAACCCAAATCGTGGCTTCCAATGGCACAGGGTCCAGCCTCAGCAGCAAGACTTTTCTGTTCCTGTTTTAGCACCAGGACTGCATTCCAAGTTGGTTTCTCTCAGCCGAGTTCGTTCCTGAGTCAGCAGAGCATAACTCCACCTGCTTATGTCTCTTTAGTCCGCACCATACCTGGCTTCTGAGCCTAGTTTTTCAGAAAGCCTCCGGTAGTTGCTGTTATCTGTCTGCCATGTTCTCCCGGAACTTCGTAGGATATGTTTCTGAAAAACATCGCGGGGTGGTGCACATTGTAAGGGTTTCTAACAGGCCATTCACTAGTAGGAGTGAGAAAAACATCACGGGGTGGTGTGAATTGGAGGGTCTGAATTAGGATAGGCAGTGAGTGGCAATGTAGGATGGAGAAAAGCACCACGGGGTGGTCAGCATGGGGAGGTCAGGAAACATGCAATGGCTATGTAGGATAGCTTTCTGAAAAACATCGCGGGGTGGTGTGCATTTTAAGGGTTTCTAACAGGCCATTCACTAGTAGGAGTGAGAAAAACATCACGGGGTGGTGTGATTCGGAGGGTCTGAATTAGGATAGGCAGTGAGTGGCAATGTAGGATGGGGAAAAGCACCACGGGGTGGTCAGCATGGGGAGGTCAGGAAACATGCAGTGGCAATGTAGGATAGGTTTCTGAAAAACATCACGGGGTGGTGCGCATTATAAGGGTTTCTAACAGGCCATTCACTAGTAGGAGTGAGAAAAACATCACAGGGTGGTGTGAATCAGAGGGTGTGAATTAGGATAGGCAGTGAGTGGCAATGTAGGATGGAGAAAAGCACCACGGGGTGGTCAGCATTGGGAGGTCAGGAAACATGCAGTGGCAATGTAGGATAGGTTTCTGAAAAACATCGCGGGGTGGTGCGCATTGTAAGGGTTTCTAACAGGCCATTCACTAGTAGGAGTGATGAGACGGCCTGCGTGTGTTTCTGGTTTAATGTTTCCATCCTTGATCTCTTTTGAGTTCAGTGTTGTGCGGCTTGACTCTCCTGTCTGTGGATGGCCCGTGGATTGTCAGCTCTCCAGCGCTGTTGTCAAACGGGTCCTCTCCCCACTGGCAGTGCTTCTGGTCCCCCGTCGGACACCCAAGCTTACAAATTGCCCAGTTTCTCTCATTCGAGAACCCTAAATAGAAAAGCATTTGAAACAAAATGGCAGATGGTAAGACTCTGGAGAAAGGTCTTTTGCAAAAGGGAAGGGCCCAGGGGATGAGGAAGAGGACAGGGTGATTCTGCCTCTGTGGGTGGGCACGCTGGTGTGAATCATCCTGTTGACTTAGGGCAGGAGTTGTTTAAGGGGACTCACAGTGGTGGCTAGGCCTAAATGTCCTGGACTCCTTGTATCTGAGTGGCTGGAGGCTGAGCTCCCTCTTCTTGCTGGGTGACTGAGGGCTGAGAGACAGTGAGCTCTCCCCTTTGCTGTCCTTGTTGGTTTTGCGTTAGCCAGCAATCATCCTGAAGCCTCTGGAACAATGGAACCATCTTTTCAGTCTTTCCCACATGGTCCCCATATGTGGGCTCCTGAGACTGGGGCCTCGAGTCCTGCAAAAGCAGCTCAACATGTTCCTTGTTCACTCTACTGAGCGAACTGTCTGTGAAGGCGAACTGTTGCCAGACCAAGGAGTTCTGTTTGGATCTGTTGCCAAGGAAGTGAGGTCATGTGCTGGGGTCCACAGTTGGTCCTCCCTCTCTGATGCCCCTTTCTTTTTATTGTGGAACAAATCTATGTCCTCTTTAGAAGCAGCAATTAAAACCGTAGAAAACCACTTTACTGCACTTTGAAGGTTTTGTTGCAACAAACCTATAGATGCTTCAGATGTGGCAGGTTGGGTGCCAAGCACACATTTCCATCCAAAGAGTCCATTGTCTCTGAGGATGAGGGACTCAGTGTCTTCTGTTAGAGATCTATCAAATTTTAAGATGACTTTCTTTCCTGGGTTTATGTTAGTTTCTTTTCAATTCTATTAGAGAGTATGGAGATGTTCCCAGAATACCCATAATAATTTTCCAAAAGGATTTGAATGTTTCATGTTGTAACCCCCATATGTCCAGCAGATCTTACTCTCATGAGCCTATGAATGATTACTTACCCATCCTTAGATGTTTAACTCAGCCACGCACTGTACTGTTCTGGACTCTGACCACCTGTAAGGGGAGAGAGCAAGTGGTGAGTGAAAGGAGAGGCATTCTAAGTCCGTGGACATCATCACTCCTGAGGAAGGACACATGTGCATCGCTCCTGGGCAACTTGTCCCCCACCCACTGCTATCACTTCCTGTCCTCCCATCCCAAAGAGACCATGGACTTTGTGTACCTGCCGGGTAGTTTGCCTTTCCTAGAGGTGATGGTGCTGAGCCTGTTCCGCCACAGTGCTCTTTGGTTGGTCTCCTTCAAGCAGTGTCTCCATGATGGGCTCTCCCTGCTGCCATCACCCGCCATTATGGGGCTGAACCAACCAAATACGACTTTTCATATAGCTGTTACCCATCTTTTGATGGCCATTTGTTATGTTTCTGGGACAGGACTCGAAAGCAAGGTGCCACACTCATTTTTATACAAGCCCTTGAGTGAATAGACTTCTATTCCAAAAAAATGTACTTAAATGTGAAATTGCTAGATCATATTGCTGGTGTATGGATACCTTAGAAATTCTTAATGTATCTTTGGAAGCATATATTTTAAGCAGAGTTATGTGGTTGCTATTTTATTTTGTTTTGTGTTATTAAGCTATACTATGCTATGTGATGTTCTGTTACATTGTATGTTGGTGAGGATTTTGAAACTCCTTCAGTGTGTACTTTGTACCCTCTTAGGATTTGGGTAGCTCAGTATAAAGAGTATTAAGAGAATTTGATCATTCGTTTTTTTCTCTATCCTAAATTTATATTTCGAACCAGAATTTGAACAAGGGATTACTATCTTTTTTGAAATAATAAGAAGAAGAAGAATAAGTAAAGAACCATATTGCTCTTCTTAAGTCCACAAAAATGGAAAAGTAATTATAGACTAATAGTGGTTAATGCACCTTGCATAGTGACTTCTGGGACTTCTTAATGATTGATATTTTCTTACATTTGTAAAATTTGTTGTTTTTTTCTTTACAAATTTAACAGATGGCTCACTAATTTTCTAAGTTCCTCAGGCTGGGATGAAACCTTTCCTCATCCTTCCTCACACTCCCAGAGTACTGGGATTACAGGTGTACATTATCCTGAGTTGGCAGTAGGTTGCAATGTTGTGTATTCTTGCAGTAAAATGTTTGGCTTTGCTCTTTAGACACTTTTTAGAAAGACTGGATCTATTTAAGCTCTCCACCACCTTTGTCACCTGCAATTTCTTTCACAGTGAGTAGGATCTAAAATCCCATTAACACTGCTGGTAGATTCTCTGCTTTTTAACTGTGGTCAGCATGCACTTCAGAAGATCACTCCAAATGCCTTCTGCACTTGGACAGAGGCTTGGTATCCTTTAGGCACATTCTCTTTTTCTCTGACACCTCATGGAGTTTGCTGACTGTTGGAAGTCAAATCCCAAGAAAGGTGTGAAGGTTGAAGCTACTTAGGGCACACTGCCTCCAGAAGGCCAGGCCAGTGTAAAATGTTATTTACCCTCCTGGCCTCTGTTCCAAGGGTTTTCATTTGTTTGTTGTTGTTGTCATTGTTTCTGTTTTTTCTTCAATTTCTAGGGATTTAAATACAGAGCTTTGCACTTAGCTCATTAGTCTCCCCCCTTTAAAACTCTTCTTGTTTTGAGCAAGGTTCTTAATAAGTGGCTAAATTACTGAGGCTCTCCTTGAATTTGTGATGTTCCTGCCTCAGCATTCCAGACTGACAGAATTATAAGCCACACCACCAGACCTGGTCTCATCATAGTGTTGTTAAAAACTCATTGGTTGAGCGAGGAGTGGTGAAAATGCTTGCTGAACTCGGGCCACTGAGGCAGCAGGATTCCTGGGAGTTCCAGACAAGCCTGCAACACACTGTGAATTCACTCAGGCCAGAGCAACACAGGGAGACCCTGACCAGAAATAGAAAAGAAACATATAGGCAAGGACAGGAAAGGAAACAAAAAAGAAAACAACATTCTTAGTGAATGTATGTGCTGGTTTGTCTCAGGGCTAGCCCATTTAATCTGCAGTCCTTTTGTTTCAGCATAAGACCCTTTTGACGGCTGTTCCTTTATAATATACTGGAAACCAGGTGTTTTGGTACCTCTATCTTGGATGTTCTTTCCGTGGCTATAGGATGACTCTTTGTAATTCCTTGTGAATTTTCATATTGTTTTTTCTATTTCTAGGAAAATATCACTGATATTTTGACATTAATGGCATTGGAATAGCTGGTTGCTCTGGGCAGAATGTACATTACAACATGAATTCTTCCCATCCACCATCACGGTCTGTCTTTTCTTCTGTTAGTGCCACTTCACTCGTTTCATCAATTTCTACAATTTTCAAACAACAGGTGAGTTTGTTTAAATTTTACCTAAGCATTAAGTCTTTTCAGTGAATTATGGATTGAATTGTATTACTTGTTTGAAGCATATAGAAACGAATTAATTAGGACATGTGGATCTTTTTACCCTGCAACTTAAGTGATTTGTGAATTTGTTCTATATCATTTTCAGTGGAGTTTTAATTTTCTTATATGCAAGGATGTGTCCTCAGAAATCAGAGACAAGCCTTAATTCTTCCTTTCTGATTTGGAAACCTTTAATTTCTTGTTATTGACTATATTCTAGCTCTAATACTTCAAGAACTGTGTTGAAAAGTGTTGCAAGCCTTATCTGGTGCCTGACCAAAGAAGAAAAGCTTGCAGCTTGTCTGCCTCTGGACACGATGTCAGGGACGGGCTTGTCACACATGGTCTTTGCTGTGCTGAGGTCCATTCCTTGTGCACATCGTTTGTGAAAGGTTCTTATCTGCACAGAATGGTGCAGTTTAGAATTTTTCAAAGCTGTTTTTCTAAATCTATTGAGGGGTTATCTGTGTCTCATTCTGTAAATGTGGCAAGGGAAACTGAATTGTTTGTGCCATTGGAAACATTCTTGTACCAATGAGATTGAGACCAGTGTTGATCACAGTGCTGAACTTTTGAATGTGCTGGTGAATTTAGCTGGCAAGCATTTAGCTGAACATAAAGGAATTGTGGCCAATAGGGTGTCACCATGTTTTAAATTTTCATTTTATTTTTCTCCCACATTATTTTCTGGCTTTTTTCTCAGGGTAACTTTTTCAGCTAAAAGAATTAGATGGTGGTTCTTTCTCTTCAATTTCCTGGAGGAACTGAAAAATGATCCATGTTTATTCTTTGTTATACACTTGATATAATTCACTAGGGCATTTTATCTTATGCTGGCTTTCATTGTTGTTATTAAGCAGTTTTGATTGTTGACCCATTGCCTGTGTTCGATGTTGTTCTGTGGCTCAGTGTGTTTGCTCCTGATGCATGCGAGTCAGTGACACCAGAAAACACCACATACCCATTAAGGGTCACCTCTCATTTTACTTAAGAATGCCGCCATTTACTTTTGTATCATCAGATTATCACTACAGAATGTATTTTTGTGAATAACTCTTTACAGTTACTGAGTCTTTTAATGCACACACTTATGGAGTGTGGTTACGGCTCCAGGAAAGTGGAACCAGTCAGGGCCTGCCATCTTATTTCAGGCTTTGTACCCATGCCTGCAGTGTCCCTATCTCCTGACCTGATCTCTCTAGACATCTGCCCTGCTCCACGACTACTGTGAGTCCACATACAGCACTTGAGAACTGTTCCTGGATGGAAGACATTCAGCCAAGGTGGGATCTGAAACAGGCTGACCTTCTCATACAGAGCTCCCTGAGTGAAACAGGGGGCCTCAGGCCTGCAGGGAGGAGCTCTGGCAGCAGAGCCCTTCCAGCCCTCTCCTGTCCAGCATGCAGCATGTGCTGCTTTGCTAAGAGGCTGACTGATGGATCAGCAGACCTGGCCCTGGGCCTTTCTTGCCCATGGTTCACTGCTAGGTACCATGTTGTCCTCCACCTCTGCTTGCTCCATCTTCCACTGACCTCAGATCTCCACAGAGATCTGAGCAGCCCCGGGATTCCCCTATCCAGGCTCCAACTCTTTTTTGAGACTTCAGGTGTTAAATCTGTGACCATGAAATTCAACTTGTGGACATTTAACCTGGAAATTCCATTTCTAAGTCTTCATTATAAAAATTTAGATTTGCAATCACCTATAATTTCTTCTTACTCAGTTATGAGTGTGAAAAGTTAGAAACAATGAATGTACGACAACAAAGCTGCTGAGTCAATTAAAAAATAGCCACTCAAAATGCTGAATGAAGGCCATGTTACCTGAGATGGCAGAGAGCTTGTGACCTGGCTCTCTCTCCACCCAGCTGTGAAGAGACACAGAACTGCACAGCAAGCAGGGAACAGAGAGAGGAACTGCTGGTGGGGTCCTGGGAGGGATGCACTTTCCATTTCTATTGCATTATTGATAGTGCTTCTTTCAGTATTTCTTCTCTTATACTCAACTTATGTAAAATAAATAGTGCTTAATTTCTTGGATAGATGAGAGAAACTGGATGATATAATTTTCATTTATGTATAGAGAAGGATATGCACAGTATAGAAAATTCAAACATCACCTTATAGTATATAAAATAACTAGTCTTAGTACTCAGACAGCCCACACACCGTTTATGACTAACTTGTGAAAACTCTAACTCATGAGGCCATGCGGAGCCCCTCCCAGAAGCCATCATGCTCATCTGTGCCCGTGACTCTCAGAGATCAACAAGAGTTTATCTTTAGAGTGTTTTTCCAGCCAGGAGGACCTGAATCTTCTGTTGCTAGACAGTACAGGGAGTGTGCAAAGGAGTCCGGCACTGCCTGCCTTTCACCCCTTTCCCCCACTGCATCCATGCTGCAGCCAACAGGCACAGGAGACAGAGCAGCCAGGATGCAGCAAAGACTCTGCCTCCTCAGTCTCCATGCCTGAATCCTGCCCTCAGCCTCCACCAGGTGCCTGATTCTGTCCTGGGTGGGGCTGGCATAGTTGGTCTGACACACACTCAGCCTCCTGGGCCAAGTCCATTTCCCATAGTGACCCTTTCATTCTGCAAATTTTGCTTCTCTCCTTTCTGTCTGAGGCTGCAGCACTGGAACAAAACACAGTGTTAGCATTATCTTTTCTTTTTCTTTGTTATTCTTTTCCTTTTTGGGGGGTTACTCTGTTTATTTAAGCATATATTTAAAACTGCATTTTGCCAAAAACCTTTTCTTCTCTTTTTACTGCCTAGTTACCTAAGTATTTACAGATTTCTACTGCAGTTCAAACCCTAGGTGCTTAGACGCTCAGAATCCACTCTGCAGCTTGGTAGCACAAGGGAAGCTAAGCAAAAACTAAACCTGGGACATTTCTGTGCCTTCCAGCATCTGTTACAGCAAACCATGGCTCACATCTTTTAACCCTCATGATATGGACTTCAGTAGCAACTGAATTTGCCACTGACAAAATGAGTTTCCTGCCTTTATTTCATTTAATCTCATTTCCTCTCAATTGGCTAAGCACATTGTCTAAGGTTTCTTATGCTCAAACTTATAAAATGATTTCCAGTAGACAAGAAGCTGCCACCCATCCTGAAATGATGATGGGATTTTATGTAAATGCATAGCCTGATCCACACCCTGGCATCCACAACCTAGAGAGGTGGGAATGGCTGGTGCAGATACCAAACATCTTGAAAGAGTCAAGCAGCAGCAGCAACAAGCAGGGTCCACAGCTGCTGAACCCTCACATTTGGGTGATGTGATCGTGTGGTGGGTTTTGCCCTGGGTTTACTGAGACAGCTCGCTACTTAGTTTTGTATTCCATAGTACTGATGTTATGTTTCATTGTATGTGTAACCATAATAATTTCTTAAGTGTTTTGTTTTGTTTGCTGGTTTTTGGCCTGGCTTTCCTTGTCCTCCCAGGCTTAATTGTCCTGTCTGTAACACAGAGAAGATAGGAACAGAGCTGTCTCTCAGTGGTCCTGTGAAGGTTGGAGCCCTGAGTCCATCACAGCTGGTGTCAGGAGGAGTTGCAGTGATGCATGAAGGCTTGGGACCAAGCCTGGGGTCAGCAGTGACTTTCTCTCCCCTTAATCATTATGTGCTGCTGCTTCTGTCCCCTGTTTTTGTTGTTTGTTTTTGAGACATGAACCTTTCTTTACACTGAAAATGCAAAGAACATTTTATTTTTGACAAGTTGATCCTGAGTGCATGCATCTTAACTCAGTATAAAGGAGCCAGCAGTGTGACAGGAGAATGTCAACTCAGGGAATGACATGTGAGGGGTGACTGAGGAGCAGAGTTCTTAGCACATGCGCATCTCCGTGGAAGTGAGCAGCACATTGGTTAAGGGTACAGTTTCCTTTGATGAAGGAGCAAGATGGTCCAAGATACAAGTTGTGTAGACCAGGTGTCTTAGTCACTTTTCTTATCATGGGGCACAACACCTGCCACCCACAACTTAAAGGAGGAGAGGTTAATTGTGGCTCACACTTTAGAAGTTTCAGTCCGTGTTTGGCAGGCTCAAACATTGAAACCACTTGGTGGTCTAGCGAGAGGAAAGCTGCTCACTTTAAATCATCAAGGAAACAAAGAGCAATGGAAGGAGCCAGGAAGGGAGAAACCCCTACACCCCAGGGACCAGCCTCTTCTGATCAGACAGGGCCTCCTAACAGCAAGTCAGCTGTACAGCAGCCAGGTCAGCAACTGCATAAAGCCCTACCCCGAGCACATGAGGCTTTCAGGGGGCTGCTACATCAGGCTATAAACCACTACACCAGAGGTCACCACTTTGCATCTTCTGAGCCCAACAGTAAATATTACGGGCTCGAGAGGCCACAGGATCTCTTGCAGCTTCTCATCTCTGCCATTGTACTGAGAAAAGAACCCATAGGAAGTGCATATGTACAAAGCACATATACAAACATAGTTGTGGATGTCAAAATTTTAATGTCATCCAATTGTCATCTAATATGAATGTTAAACTTTTATCCACTTAGAAATAAGCAATGTTGGGCATGGTGGCACCTTCTGGGTGTGATGGCACACATCTCTAATCCCAGCATTCAGGATGCTGAGGCAAGTGGGTCACTGCAATTTCAAGGCAGGCCCAGACTACACTGTGAGACACTGTCTCAAAAACAAAAATAAAATATATAAGCCCTTCTTACTTGTAGACCATACAACAACAAGCAGTGGACCGGACCTGGCATCTGGAGAGTAGTTTATCAGCATAGATCTCATGAAAGAGGATGCGTAGGATGCAGAGGACAGACGTCCATCCCTGGAAGTCCATGGAACAAGCATTTCTGCCCCACCTGTGGTGTCCAGTGGCTCCCTTTAACCCGAAAGTGAGAAGCAGGGTCACAGCATAATGTTTGCTTGTAAGCAGAATTTATTAAACTTTTAGCAAACACAGAATACAAATGCTTTTCAAATTCTTTTGGAATGTTTTGAAGGAACAGGTTTGTTTTTCTGCTCCTTTGAGAAGTGAACTTTTAACCTTGCTGTGTGGTCTTGGGCAAGTCACTGCACTTTCCTGAGTCTTAATTTTTTTCCACTGAAGAAGATAAAAACAGAACTGTCTAATACAATTTGTAGAGAATATGATGTCTACACAATGCCATTTATTTAACAGATGGTCACTAAATGATGGTAGCTTTGCTTCTACAGTCATGTGCTGCATGCCAGCCAGTGGTGGACTGCGTATGTTATGATAGTCTCATGAAATTACATCACCTCTTGACATTGCTGGCATATTGATGTCCTAGTTTGTACAAGTACATTTTATTATATTCATACAATGACCAAGTCATCTACCTGCACATGTGTTAGAATGTGGGCCTTCCTTTAGCGATACACGGAAATATTACTAAAGAGTTAGATCTCCTTTTGTGGGTCTGGCGTGCTGCCTCTTTTCCTAGAAACAGGCTCTAACCTTGTGGGAAAGAAACAGCCATTTCTTCACAGGATGCCAGGATGGCTGCTCTACACAGGCATAAGGAGTGGGCCGATTTGCAAAACCAAGTCCAAGCAGCTTCCTTTTGCCAGAACCTTAAGGCTTATTTCCCATAAACACATTAGCTCTAGCTAACCTTTTACAAAAGCAAAAAGTCGATTTTAACATCGCTGTGTTTGTAAATGAAAAAAGCCCCTTTCACTGTCAGTGGTCCTACCTCAGGGCCTCTCTGCCTTGGATCCCTACCCTTCTGTCCCCAGGCCTGTGCTGTCTGTAAGGAAGCACAGCCTGAGAGTCCCACCTGTAGAGGCAGAGGACATTCATCCCCAGCAAAGAGGGTTGTGCAGTGCCCCAGGGTACTGTAAGGAAATTTTTCCTTTTCATGGACCCGCTTGAGACTCATGAAGTCCAACCACTTTATCCCAGGATGGGGACTTGAACCCACCCAGAAGCCCACCTCCCTACCTAAGAGGACCAGCGTGGAGAGGCAGCTCCTCCACAGCTCTTTCCTGCCAGCTACCTGCTGTCATGGCCCAGAATTTCTCCACTGCCACAGGGGTCTGAGCTTAGAAAGCCTTAGGGTAGTATACTGGGCTTCCTGGGAAGGAGAGACAGGGAGCTCAGGTCTGGTCAGCAGGGAGGAGCCGCCCACGCAAGACCTCTTCTGCCCTAGTTCAGTGGATGCCATCACCCTCAGCACCTAACTGTTGTCCTCCTTAAGCCTGGCACAGACTAGAAAGATTTCCTTGAGCACTTTGCCTGACTTTCTGCATAGGTCCCAGTGGACCCAGACCTACAACTTGGAGGAAAAGGAGGAGAAGCAGAAAGCAAGTAAGAGGGTAGGAGAGAAGTATGGGGCAAAAAAAGAGGGGCTGAAGAAGATGGGAGCCCTTTCTCACCACTGCATCTGCAATTGCATGGACTCAGATAGGCCAGGGGCCTCCCTGACCCTAAAGCAATTAAGAGGCTCTGAGGTGCTTTGAGCAGCCCAGACTGTGTTACTGTGCATCAGATACTTGCAGGCAGGCAGCTAGCTCTGCCACAGAAACTCCAGAGAGCCTTCCTCCTTGGTCACTTCCACTGTGGGAAATATTAAAATTTATGGACCTAAAGCTTAACCACCAATCATAATTAACAAAACAAATATTATGTAGAGGAATGAGACATGATGTGACATGATTTTAAAGTCAGATGGCTTCAATCAAGCATCTTTTGTCTTTTGAGAAATGAGCATAGTGGTGAATTCTTAAGGCCTAGAGAATCCTGTCTAAACCAGTGTCCTAATGGTTCCCAAACTCATTAGAAACTTCTAGAAAATGGCAGAATCTTACATTTTTCTGGAGATAACATAAAAGTCTATCTTTCGTAAGAACAGTTGTGAATCATATAAGCGTATTCTAAATAGCAGTAGTGAACTTAATTCATGATAATTCTGAAAATTATTATGTTGCTAAGCTAAAGAAAAATGCTAACAATGGCTTTTTGCAATCTCTTCCTGACAAAAAAATTATTGATATAAATATGTACAACTTGAGGTTCTGACATACATATACATTATGAAATGATTACTGAAGTTAATATAATTAAATATTCCCTCATAGAGCTAACATTTTTGGATTTGTGATGAGAAAATTTTACTCAGTAAATTTTAGGTGCACGACAGGTTCTTATTAATTATAATTGAAAATATAGTTACTGATATCCTCTCTGTTTTTATGATTTTGGCTTCTTTGTGTTCTGTATATGAGTGAGAACATGTTGTATACCTGTTTCTGTGTCTGTCTTGAGTGAGAGTATTGTGCACTCCAGGTCTACCATGCTATTATATATGGATAGATTTTTTGCTTTTCACAGTGTGAATAATATTCCCTATATCCTCACATTTTTTTTATTTTAAAGAGAATAGAATCAAGAAAATAAAACCAATAAAAACAAAATGGTGTAAGTGACACAGGACTTCAAAACCATAGGAACAGCGAAAATTACCATAATGCCTCTTTAAAATGGCTGCAGATACCTTCAGACATAGTAAAAATCAAACAAAACAGAACAAAATAGAACCAGTAAAAACAAACTAATGAATGCAATAAAGGACTTCAAAACAAGACAATAGTAAATCCAAAATCGCTACCAGAATATATCTTGCTATCTTTGAAGTAGCTGCCCATGCCATCAGATATAATAAAATTTAAAAAATGGAATAAAACCCAACCCAACAAAACAACAAAAATGATGCATGACTTCAAAACAAGATGATAGGAATCAGCAATGGCCACCATTCTCAGAGGGAGAGACCCCATAAATGCTACACTGCATATTGCTATCCTCTCAATAGATTAGTAGATGATCAGCTTTAGACCTGCAGAGTCAGTGAAGCACTGAACACTACAAGCATTAAACTGTATTCTACCTCAATAGCCATCATTGCAGAGTGTGTTTCTCTGGGTCAGCCATTCACTTATGGCATGAGGTGGCAGGGTGGAGGTTGGCTCTTCTTCCCAACCCGTGCACTGGAAGGGCTGGCATCTCTCTGTCTCCACAGCACCCTGCATATGGCGCTGATTTGCAGGGAGAGCTTGCTTCTTGGTGACTTGTTCTCTCCCCCCACAGTCCATGAATGGCGCTGATGCACAGGAAAAGGCTGGTGTCTGGCGGTGCCCTTCACGTTTTCTTTATCCACTCATCTGTTGAGCCACACCTGAGTTGACTCAGTGTCTTGGTTAGCATGAACTTCTGTGATCCCATTCCTTTGACTATATACCTGAAAGTGAGATTGGCTCACATAGTAGTTCTCTGTGTGTGTGTGTGTGTGTGTGTGTGTGTGTGTAGTATGGTATAGGGTGTTGAACTCAGGGCCTTTCCACTGTGCTGTATCACCAGCATCCCCCCCCTTTGAGACAATTCAGGCTGGCCTTGGGCTCACTTTGTGGCTCAGGCTGATCTAGAACTTGCAATGATCTTCCTGTCTCTGCCTCCTGAGTGCTGAGATTATAGGAGTGCACCACTATGCCTGGCTCCACAGCCATTTGCCTTTGAAGCCAGTTTGTACATAACTTATGAAGTTTCCCAGGCTAGTTTTGATGCTATGGTGCACCATACAGGGGTGTTGATTATTTTTCCTGGTGTGCAGAAACTCTTTGGTTTTTTGGAATATAATTTGTTCTTGTTTTTTTGGGGGGGGGTGTTTGTTTGGGTTTTGTTTTTTATATGTGGTTTTGGAGCCAACCAATGTTAAGGAATTTCTTACCTAACCTCCCTCATTCCTATTATTTTAAGGATATTTCCACTTTCAATACTTTCCCTTAAGCATTTATCCATTTTAGGTAACATTTGTGTGTAGGATAAGGAAAAGGTCCAGTTTCCTTTGTTTGCGTGTGGATCCCCGGTTGTCCCTGTAGCCCACACTGAGGAGACGGTCCCTTTTCTAATATGTGTGCCGGTGCCTTTGACAGTCTCCTTAACTGCATATGCATGGGCTTCTATCTGGACTCCCTATTCGGTTCCTGTTCTATGGTGTCTCTCATTTATTCTGAAGGTCTCATATTATTGCAGTATAAACTACTTTGATTACTTTCATTGTAAAATATACTTTGAAGTCAGGTACAGTGATATCTCTAGCTTTATTCTTTTTTCTGAAGATGAGAGACTATTGATAGTCTTTTGTGTCCTCAGAAATTTTAGGATTGTATTTATAGGAAAATATCACTGATATTTTAATGACAAAGTCATTGATATTTTTTCTGGTTGATTTCAGATATTTTAATAATACTAATTCTTATATTCCAGAGTCATGGTGTATTTTTTATTGTGTCTTTCATTCATTTCAACAGTATTCATAATTTTCAATTACAGATAAATTTGGTTTACTTAAATAAATTTAACAATAGACTTTATTTTTTGTATAGTTTAAGTGTATAAAGAAGCTATTGATTTTGAAGTGAATTTTTCTCTGCTGCAACTTGGCTCAATTTGTTTATTAGTTCTAAGACTAATTTAGTGTCATCTGTAGGGTATTCTCTAAGTAAGAACATGTCATCTGGATACAGAGACCATTTTACTTCTTCTGTGCTCACGTGGATGTCTTTGATTTTTTTCTCATGACTAATTCCCCTGTCCAGACTTTCAGTGCTGTGTTGAATACAAGTTTCAAGGTGAGTGACCTCGTCTTGCTGGTGGTCTTAGAAGAAAAGATTTCAATGTTTTATCCATGCAACATGATGTGGGTTTATCACACATGACCTTTACCGTGCTGAGGCTGTTCCTTCCATATCTAGAGTTAGAATAATTTTTTATTATGAAAGGATGTTGAACCTTTTCAAATAATTTCTCCAAATCTACTGAGATAGTATAAATTTTGCCTTTCATTCTCTGAATGTGGCTCATCATATAGAATCATTTGTACACATTAAAATGTTCTAGCACGTCTAGACCAATCTTGACTGTGGAATTTAATCCTTTGAATGTGCTGTTATACTTGGATCACTAGTACTTTTTAGCATTTTTCTATATTTACCAGGGATAATGGGCTTTAAGTTCGTATCTCTCTGTGTTGTTTGTCTGTCTCTGTGCCTACTCTGTCTCTCTTCTTTCTTTCTTTCTTTCTTTCTTTCTTTCTTTCTTTCTTTATGTCTCTCTGTCTTTCTTTCTTTCTTTCTTTCTTTCATCTAGTTCTGGTGTTGGGTGGTTTTTGTCTTCTTGAAATGAGCTGGGAAGTAGATCCTTCTTTTCAGTTTTCTAGAAGACTTAAAAAAACATTGGTGATGATTATTAAATACTTGATAGAATTCACTGGCAATCCATCTTTGTTTTGTGTTTTTGAGGCATTTTAATTATTGACTCAATGACTTTATTCCTTATTGATTTGTTTGTGTGTTCTATTTTCTTGTGACTTGGTCATTATCACCAAGGGATACCTTGTACACACTGAGTCACTTTCCATTTGTTACCAATTTAGGATTCCTAGCCTATTAAGCACTTATCTTTACCTGTATATTGCTATTGATCTATTCTTGAGATTCCATATATATACAGTCCTACAAGTTATGTTTTCTGTTTTAAGACTAAGTGTTGGGAGCAGTGGTTTCTGCTAGAGGAACCTGGGGGTGTTTTTAGGCTGCCCCTTAAATTTCAGGTTTCACACCCTGACCTTCCATCAGCTTCTATGAGTACCAGATGTTCTGGAAATTCCACATGTACTGATTCACCTTAAACAGATGGATTTATGGATGTAGATGTTCCACTCAGCTCTATCATGGGCATGAAAAATTGGATACTAGCAGTGTTTAACAGAATATGCTGTGGAATTGTACTTACAGGTACAGAACTTTAGAAAATATTAGGGAATTGGGCAGAGGTGAAGCTGTACAAATTGAGAATATGATTAATACCATTGAACCACACATGTTAAAACAAATAAAACTTTAGTTTCTATTTAAAATTAACTTGTGCCATAATATTATAAAGGATTACAGAGGTAAGGATGAAAATGAAAATGGAAAGACATACAAGGGAAGGGCAATCGTTTGGCAGGACCTGCCTCAGGCAGAGCTCAGGAGCTGACACCTGCTGTATCAGCCACCATCAGCCCCAGCCCTGGAGTTCATGAGGATGAGCTGGGTCCCAGAGCTGGTGAGCTCACTGGAGGTGGAGTCGGCACAAGCTCTGTAGGTGGAACTTGAGCTGGGTCAGGAGCTAGTCGTGAAGCAGGAGGTAGAGAAATGGTTGCAACTGTCCATATTCCTTCCAGGGTCCAAACCTTCACAGGGCCTGTCAGAGACAGCTGTGAACATAGACTCAGCCCGGCAGTCTTCCCACTCTTCCTCCACCCCCTTAATCCCAGGGGTCTCGGGGTTCCAGGGTGGCCCCAGAAGCTGGAATCTCTCTGTCTCTCTGCTTTCTTCTATCATTTACTTACACTTCACCTTACTGAGATGAGAGATACCATATAGTATTTAAGCTCACGTGTCTGAACTGGTTCACTTAACACTATTTTCCAAGGACTCTTACAGAAAGTAAAGTGGCACTTGTCAGGAGCTGGGGCTAGGTGAGAATGAGTGTTATTGTCCAGTGGGTTCACAGTTTCAGTTCTGCACTGAGTAAAGCGCCCTGGACCTGGACGGCGGTGATAGCTACACAATAGTGTAAATGTGCTGCACATCCTTCACCCATACAGTGCTCATGTTGGTTAGCCTTTGTTACATGCACTCTACAGCTTAAAATAGAAATAAAAAGTGAGAAACTACTTTAATATTAGTAATGAAAATCAGACTTGACCATGTGCATGTTTAAAGAATTGATCCTCTGCATCTCTTATTTTTTGTGTCAGTGCATTTTTCATATCAGTGACATCCTGGTACCTGGAAATCAGTGCTACCTCTTCACTTCTGGTGTTGTGATCATGTAAGAAGGGACAAGTGTCTGCTGAGCTCTGAACTTTCTGGGGCATTATCCTGTGCTATTTGCTGGGTTTACTATCTGAGGCCCATCCTTTCCCACAGAGGTGAATTTTAAATTGATGCCCATTTCCTCTCTGTGCAGCCTGTGTCATAGGAGCCCTGAAAAGACATCAGGCAGGGAAATCAGGGACCGTGTCCATCTGTGATGTGTAAAATACGAGAGGCTTCTGTTTTCATGTGTTAAGTGGTGCCATCTGCAAACAGAGACCATTTGGCTTTCTCCTTTTGATTTTAGATCCTGTTTCTTTCTCTTACTTACAGTCTGGCTAAGATTTCCAAAACTATTGAACAAGATTGGCGAAAGTGGGATTCTTAGACTCTTCTTAATCTTACTGGACAGAACTTCAGATTTTCCCCATTTAGCATGACACTGTTTTGGTTTTGTCACACGTGGCCTTTACTGTGTGGAGGTATATTTCTTTTATTTCTAAGTTTTTGTGATTTTTTTAGTCATGAAGAGTTGTTCCATTTATCAAATGTATTCTTGCATACTTAAATAGCAATGTGATTTTGTGTTTTGTGCTGCTAATATCTGGTCTATCTCATTGATTTTTTTTAAAATTTTATTTAAAAGGAAAAAGAGAAAAACACAAAACAAAACAAAGCGGTGTAAGGGTACAAGTAATACAGAACTACAAAAAAAAAAAAAAACAGTAAGAAATCTCCAGTTAATAGACTACATATTATCATCTTAGAAATAGTTGCTCAAATCACAGTATCAAAGAATACAAAGTGGACATTCAAACAGTGAGACTGCAAACAGTTGTGTTCAATGATCCAACCAAAAACATTAATATGGTCAGCTATTTAACACCCCTAAACACACTTGCTGTTGTATCCTTTAGAGCTCTTTTTTTCCCTCTCTTTTTTACAACAAAATTTACACATTTTGGGTTTTATTACTCCTTAGTTCTTATTACTTTTTTGGGGGAGGAGAGAATAAAGTCAAATATGGCAAAACAAACCTGTCAGTCAAAACCAAGGATAGACATAGCACATGATGTAAAACAGAGTACAAGGTTATCAACAATGGTTATCAACGATGTCTCTTGTTTCCTTAAAAAGAATTGTCTATCTCATTGGATATTATAAAGTTGAACAAAACAGTAGAGAACAAGACCAATAAAACTTCAGCATTGTAAACATTACAGGACTTCCAAAGGAGACAATAGTCAAACCAGAATGGGCATCTTAGTGAATCTTATTGCCTTCAAAGTAGTTGCCTATACCCTCAAACTTGATACTATCATACAGAATTCAGTCAAAACAAGATCATGGGAGTATTACAGGACTTCAAAACAAGTTAATAGGAAATCAAAAAAAGTTACTATTATATAATTATATATTATATATATTTATAATTTATAATTATTATATATTATATAATTATAATTTTTTAAATTTTTCCCCTTAATTAAAACAAACATAAGAAATAACTAAATAATTTTTTTTAAAGAATAAGGGAGAGATTGAGATAAAACAGGACATATCTGCTATAGCCATTTTAATCAGCAGTCCTGTTCTTGCAGTACAAGACCCTTTTGACTGCTGTCACGTTATACCTGAAAACCAGGTATTTGGATGCCTCTAACTTCAATGTTCTCTCCATGGCTATAGGATGACTCTTTGTACTTCCCTTTTTTTCTATCTCTAGGAAAATGGTGCTGATATTTTGACAGGAATGACATTGAAACACGTGGTTGCTCTGGGTAGCACGTACATTATAACAGCACGAATTCTTCCCATCCCTCATCACAGTCTGCCTTTTCTTCTGTTAGTGCTCTTTCACTCACTGCATTAATTTCTACAATTTTCATGGAAGAGGTTAGGTTTGTTTAAATTTTTGCTAAGCATTAATTCTTTTCGATGAATTATGAAATGAATTTTGTTCTTTGTATTTGGGACTACGGTTTGTTTGTAGGTCATAGAAATGGGTTGATTAGGGCACATTGATCTTATATCCTGCAACCTAAGTGATTTATGGATTTGTTCCATAAAGTTTTCAGCAGAGTTTAAGTTTCTTATATACAAGGTTACATCCTCAGAAAAACAGAGACAACCCTTAATTCTTCCTTTCTGATTTGGAAGGCTCTGGTTTCTTATGTTTGACTCAGTTCCATGGCCAGGACCTCGAGTAATGTGTTGAACAGAGTTGTGAGTCTTGTCTCCTTCCTGACCCTAGAAGCAAAGCTTGCAGCTTGTCAGCCTCTGAGCGCAATGTCAGGGATGGGCTTGTCATGCATAACCTTGTCTTGGTGTGGTGAGGGCCCTTCTTCCTACATATGGTCTCTGAATGATTTTTTTCAGTAAAGAATAGTGAACTTTTGAGATTCTCAAAGCTATTTTTCCAAATCTATTGAGGGATTAGTTGTGTCTCATGCTGTGAATGTGTCAAGTGACACTAAATGGATTTTGGGAGAGGGAGGATTCTTGTACCACTGAGACTGACCCCAGTGTTGATCGTGGTGGTTAATTTTTTAATATGATGGTGAGTTTACCTGGGAAGCATTTAGCTGAACATTTTTGTGTATTTTCATTAGCAATATTGGCCATTAGAGTATTTTCATTTATTTTATTTTTAACACATTATATTCTGGCTTCATTCTCAGAGTGACTTTGTCATCTAAAGGAAGTTGGTGATGGCTTTTTCCTTCAGCTTTCCAGAAGAATTGAAAAATGATTAGTATTTATTCTTTATTATATACTGGATGAAATTCACCAGGCCACTTAACCTATCCTGGCTTTGTTGTTGTTATTAAGCAATTGTGATGTTTACCCATCAGCTGTGCTCCTTATTGCTCAGTTCATCAGTCTGTTTCCTCCTGATGCATGTGGTTTGGGGACATCATTGTCACCACATATCCATTAAGGTCATGTCTCATTACTTAGGGATGCTGTCATGTACTTTTGTATCTTTAAAATATCCCTACTGAATGTATTTTTGTGAGTAACTCCTTTGAGTTACTCAGTCTTTTAATGCACACAGTTGTGGGTGTGGTTACTGCTGGAGGAAAGTATAGCTATTAAAGCCCAGTCACTTGTTTCAGGCTTCATGCCCTGACCTTCCTGCAGTGTCCCATCTCCTGACCTGCTCCCTGAAAACACCTGTCCTGCTTCACAGCTGTGCTGAGTCCTCATGCGACAGTTGAGATCTACACCTGGGCGGAAGACATTCAGTCAAGGTGGGATCTGTAATAGGCTGACATTCTCATACAGAGCTTCCCTGAGTGAGACAGGGGCCTCAGGCCTGCAGGGACGAGCTCGGGCTGCAGGGCCACTGCAGCCCTCTCCTGTCCAGCTTGCAGTGTGGGCTGCTATGCGGAGGGGCTGACCGAGAAATCAGCAGACTTGGATCTGGGCCTTCCTAGCCCATCATTCCTGCTAAGTGCCATGGTGTCCTCTACCTCTGCCTGGTCCATCTTCCCCAATTTCAGAACTCAGCAGAGATCTGAGCAGCCTTGGCCTTCCCTTCCAGGCTCCAACTCTACATGGAGACTTCAGGTGTGAAATCTATGACTATGAAACTCAACCTGTATACATTTAACCTGGAAATTCCACTTCTAAGGTTTCATTACAAAAAACAAGAATGACAGACACCCGTGTTCTCTTCTTACTCGGTGTGAACAGTTAGAAACCATGAATGTACCACAACAGAGCTACTCAGTCAATTATAAAATTACAGCCAAAGAAAATTCTGAAAGAAGGCCATGTCCTAGACCATGTCCCCGGTGTGACCTGAGATGACATAGATTTTATGACCTGGCCCTCTCTCCACCCAGCAGTGAAAGGACACAGGCCTGCACAGCAGGTGAGTACAGGAGAGAAGGGCAGGTTGAGGGCAGAACACTCATCCTGAGAGGGAAGCATTCGTGGTTTTTCCATTTTAAATTAACATTGCATTATTTATAGTGTTCCATTCAATGTTAACTTTCTTCTTTCAATTCAGTTAAAAAAAAACAGTTGGCATTTGCTTGAATAGGTGAGTGAAAATGGATGGTTTAATGTTCTTTTATGTATAATGATGGATATGCACAGTATAGAAAATTCAAACATCAGTTTATAGATATATAAAATAAGGAGTCTTGGTATTCATAAAGCCAACACACCATTTATGAATAACTTTTAAAAACGCCAACACAATTACCAAGTGGAGCCCCGCTGTGGTGGGGTGGCACAGCTCACCCCACCATTGAAGTCACTGTGCTGCTCTGTGCCTGCTACTGCCACAGGACACCCAGAGTGTTCTTCTGAGTCTCTTTTTCCAGTGAGGAGGACGTGAATCTTCTGGTTTCCAGGCCGAGCACGGAGTGTGCAGAGTGCAGAGGAGCCCAGCACCGCCTGCCTTACACCCCTTTTCCCCCACCACATCCATGCAGCAGCCCTGCAGGCACTGTGAGGGAGAGAACCAAGGATGCAGCAAAGACTCTGCCACCTCAGCCCCGGGGCCTCAATGACTGGGTCTTGACCTCAAACTCCACCAGGCTCCAGGTGCTTCCCTGGGTGAGACTTGCAAAGCGTGCCAGACACACTCTCAGTGCCTTGGGGCCAAGTCCATGTACCACAGTGACCCTTCCGTTATGCAAAATTTTATCCTCTCCTTTCTAAATGAGGCTAAGGCATTTGAAATAAAAAACACAGCATTAACGTTGCTTTTTGTTTTTCTTTCTTCTACTTATGCTCCTTCTCCTTCTCCTCCTCCTCCTCCTCCTCCTCCTCCTCCTCCTCCTCCTCCTCCTCCTCCTTTTTTGGTTTATTTGTAAACATAGACAAGACACCATGCCTATCAACACCTTCCTAGTGTATCTCCCTACACTATGAAGGTCCTCCTGGCATCTGCTTCCTAGCGACATCATTGGTGTATGAGATGACACTTGCAAAGCCTGTGAGTGTCATCCAAGCTACTCCAGAAGTCGAGGCAAGAGCATCACAAATTTGAGGCCCCCCTCAAGGTAAAAAGTAAAGAAATACAGGGATGAGAGTGTAGCCCAATCTGAGGCCCTGGATTCTTTCAATGGTATCTAAAAACAAACAGATAAATCAAAAACCTCTCTAAATTGACATCCAAAGACTAAAGAAAAGACTTTGGCTCAAGACCTTTCTGAAGAATACATGAAGGGCTCAGAAGCACACTGAAAAATGTTCAGTAACACTAATCCTTAGGGAGATGCTAATGAGATACCACATTACACCTACAAGGATCAAAAACCCAGAAACTCTGGTAAGAATTTGGATAAATTATAACTCTTGTGTACTACTACACCACTGAAATATAAAATGTTACAGAAATGGTGGAAAACAGAACAGAAGTTACTCAAAAAATTAACCATAGAATTATCGTACCATTCAGTTATATGTACATATGAAAGAATTGAGGGCAGGAGGCTCGCAGAGATGACTGTGCACTCGTGCTCATGCTGCATTATTCCCAACAGGCTTTGTGAGTCCAGATGTTTACTGACAAGTAACGGGGACACAGGATGTGGTATGCACCCTACAGTGGAATGGTGGTCTTAGGAAGGAAGAACACTGATGCAGTCTGGATGAGCCTTAATCCAGGCACACAGGGACAAGCAGTACACTGCTGCTCTATGTGGGCCCTGGAGTAGATGCCTTCACAGAGAGAGGGTGCAGCAGACTGTCTACTGGGGTCTGTGGGAGAAGAGACTGAGGAATGGTTGTCTAAGGGGTGCAGAGTTTCCATCTGGGAAGATGAAACTCTCCTGAAGATGCTTAGTGCACATGAATGTACTTATGCTGCTGAACAGTGCACTTCACATGGCTAAAGTGGTACCCTGGTAGAGAGTTCAGCACTCAGTAAGCCCTGGGTTCGAGTTTGAGCATCAAATAAGTAACTAAGGCTAAATGTGTCCACTAAAAATACACAGCTGAACTGGGGAATTTGGGGGCTAAGAAGGTAGTTTAGTGGTAGAGCACTTGCCTAGCAAACACAAGTTCCTGGATTTTCAGTGATGAAAAAAAGGAACAAAAGAAAAGTAAATTTAATGGCACGATATTGTACTACCACTTGAAAAACACAAGTCTTTAAAGTGACTATGGAACAGAATACATGAAGGAAAAATAGGCTTTGTGAAAACAGGAGCCGCTAAAATGAAAACCATGATTATTAGAACCCAAAACCCTCAGTGTGCAGGGTTAGCACAGGCTGAAGGGCAGAACTGCTGCCTGAGGAGACACTGCTGGGAAAGTCCCCAGATGCTCAGGTGAGATACAGGATCAGGGGGACAAAACAGCTCTGAGGAGACTCTGATAGGAGACTAGAGACCACTGTGAACAAGACGCACCATGGTGCTGGGTTCTGCAAGCAAAGGGAAAATAAAGGCACGCACACACCGGGGGCCAGCAAAATGGCTGCGGCCCTGCCAGCATAAGCAGGCAGCTTTGATTGAGATAAAGAACAAATAAACTCAAATTGCACGTGCTTAGATTATACAACTTGTGTGCTTCTTGTCCTTACGGGACCTCATGTTTTTACCTTGGGACTGAGGGAATGTTTCAAGGCCTGCACTTTTCCCCAAAACATTGTCAACGGAGTGTGTCCAGGACAAAATGGAGTCGGTGTGGCTTCTCTACACCGTGGCACTAGAGATGAGATTTTAATGTTCCAGGACTGAAACAAGCCATGGGGCCCAAGTGAGCAAGTTTCTTATGTTCCCAGGAAGAAGACAATCAACTGTGAAAGTTGCTGTAAGGTAGGGAGAAACTTGAGTTTTCCACCTGGCTTTGTCACCTAATTGCTCTGCTCAGCTTTCTCTGTCTCTGAGGGGAGGGGCTGACCATGCAGGACTCTCCTCTGGGACTTGGGGATGTTTGAAGCATGAGGCAGACATTGACGATCCCCACCACCATGGAAATTCTGCACCCGAGAGAGGGAAATGCTGCACCCACAGAGAGGAAATCGTGCATCAGTGTCTTCCTCACCACAGTCATGAAGGGCTTGTTTTATTTTTTGCTGTATTGAGCATTGAACCCAGACCACCCTACCACTGAATTGCACCCTTAGCATTTAAAATGTTTTTGTTTTGTTTTGTTTTGTTTTGTTTTGTTTTTTTTGAGCCAAGTGTCTTCCTTTATAACCCAGGGTGTTCTCAAATTCCATTCCTCCTGCCTCAGCCTCCTGAGTGCTGGGATTACAGATGTGTGCCACTACACCCACTATAAAGGGTTTATAAGAAATATTTCTAATTGGGCATGGTAGTACATGCTTCTAATCTTAGCTATTCAGGAGGATGAGATGGGAGGATTGAGAGATACACAGCCTGGGCTACATAGAAATAGCCTATCTAAACAAAACAAAGGAAACACAAAGAACCCAGGCACAGAACCCTGAAAGGCCTAAGGTCACATGGAGAGTAAATCCAGAGGTGGGACTGGTCTTGGGCTGAGTCCAAAGCCACTGGATTTTCTGGCTTAAAATCCATGGTGGCTGAGGTGGCCGGCTGGAGGAGGGGAGAAGGTTAGGTAGGGCAGGAATAGAGAACCGTCCAGGCCCCACACCACTCATGGTGTAGGGAAGAGCAGGTCACTGAACAGCACCCTTGGTGGGTTCAGCATGAAGTAAAGCTCAGATTGGGTCAGGGATTTAGCTCAGGGGCCTAAAGTGCCTGCCTGGCAAGGGTGAGGTCATGAGTTCAATCCCCAGTACCAAAAAGCAGGCTCAGACTTAAGGGCTACTGAAGGAAAGTGGGTTGGCATTCTTCCTGTTATTACATCTTCTCTGCCACCTGGATTGTAGGTTTTGTGCTGTGGCATGTGCCTGTAATCCCCACTGTTTGGGAGGGTGAAGCAAGTGGATTCCAAATTCAAGACCAGCCTGGGCTATTTAGTGAGACTTGTTTTATACAACATTTTTGTGTGTGTGTGTGAGACAGGGTCTTTGTAATTCATGCTGGCTTGAAATTCCTGGCAGTCCTGCTGCCTCAGCCTTCTTAGGGCTAGGATTACAGCACTTGGCTCAAAATTCTTTTAAAAGGTCTGGAGAGGTAGCTCCTTGGTGGCTTACAGAGAATGTGTAAGGTCCTGTGGGGCCATTTCTAGTAACACTCACACACACACACACACACACACACACACACACACCAGAAGCAACAATAGCTGGGGAATTAACTCAATGGTGCACGCGCCTGCCCAGCAAGTGTAAACTTCTGAGTTCACTTCCTGGTAGAAAAAAAACAGAGACAGAAGAAACAATCATAATACAAACAATCAAATAAATAAGGCTAACCAGGCCACCCACAATTGTTTGCCCTCAGCCTATAGCCGGGCCTTTGAATGTTGAAAGCTGGAGACCTCGTTCTGCCCACCGGCTCTGGCAAACCGCACACACTTCTGAGGTTCATAAAAATAGTAAATGGGTATGTGACAATGAACTTTGTCTAGCAAACAAAGAACTTTCTTTTTTTATTTTAAAGAGGACAAAATGAAACAACAAAGCAGAACAAAACAGAACATAAGAAAGCAATGTAAGGGGCTGGGGATTTAGCTCAGCGGCATAAGCGCCTGCCTTACAAGCAGGCAGTCGTGAGTTCGATCCCTGGTACCGATAAAAACGAAAAAGACCAAAAAAAAAAAAAAGAAAACAAAGAAAGCAATGTAAAAGACATAATTTTCAAAGCAAGACAATCAGAAATCTTCTCTATCATATTGTCTCTTGTTTTCTTCTGAATAGTTGTCCATATCTTCACATACAGAGAATTCACAGGAAACGACACGGTACAGAACTGATCAGAACAGTTTGAGGAAGGCATTTTAGGTTTTCAAGACCAAACAAGAGGAAAGTCAACAATGGCTGTCATAGTGTCTCTCATTCTCTTCAAAATAGCTGTCCACACTTTCATGTATGTTAAAATTAAACAAACAAAACAGACTAAAATCACTCTGAACAAAGAATAATGGCATTGCTGGATTTCACATAATGAGGCTATATAATCAGCACTGGGAAGCTTAGTGTCTCTTTTTCTTCAAAGTAGGTGTTCATCTCATTGTACAATATATAATCAGTTCTCATAAACTGTTTATAGGCTCTACACATGCATGAGCCTCTACATGTATTTCTATCCTTTCTGGATTAGAGGTAATAATAAAGCATATCAAGAAAAGACAAAACAAAACAAATTTATATAAATCATGAAAGGATAAAGTCATATAAAATCACAATACAAGGTGTTCTGCAATGGTTACTGTGTTGTATCTTGTTATCTTCTATAGAGTTGTCCATGTCATCAGGTATAAAATAATTGAATATAGCAGTACATAGCAATATTAATAAAAACAAAACATTGTAGACAGTGTAAAACTTCAAAAGCAGGTAATAATCAAACCAGAGTGGGTATCCTAGTGAATCTTGTCATCTTCAGAGTATTTGCCTATACTCTCAGACTTGATACTATCAATCATAACAGATTTGAATCTGTCGATACCAAACAGCAATCTAACAAACCAGATTCAACTAAGATCAGTCATGGTAAAACAGTATAAGTTATACAGGGCTTCAGAATAAGTTAATAGGAAATTAAGGATGATTACCATGCTATTTCAGGATAGCTGTCTGTGCTCTCAAATCTAGTACAAGTAGATAAACTGGGACAGAATATAATCCAACTGAACAGAGTGGTGAAGCCAAAGTGGGTTTTAAAGCCTGATACACTATTAACAATATCCTCTGCTTTTTTTTAAGACTATTCCTCCTCTTTCAATCCCACAGGGTGCTGCACATTTTGGGTCCTACCAACTCCCTCAGTTTTTAGAGTGGGGTGGGGGCAACGTGCTATTTACCCAAGTGCTTCTGAACCTTCTCCCT
The DNA here is from genome assembly GCF_034190915.1 of Cavia porcellus. NCBI lineage: Eukaryota > Metazoa > Chordata > Mammalia > Rodentia > Caviidae > Cavia > Cavia porcellus. Next base: position 11,934,744 of record NW_026947515.1, read on the forward strand.
CCTGGACGTGATCTCAAGTTGCATTCCTTTACCTACCAAAGCCTCCAGGTTTTGCTTCGTTATAGCTGAGTAATTCTCTACTGCACCTAGGTATCCTGTATTCCCAACCTATCTGCAGGTGCTGGTCGAGTTGCCCCTATTTTTCTCTGGTTCCCTGTCACACAGAGCATTGTTTTCTCATATTTGATTTTATGTCCACAACTCTTTTTCAGCTTAATTATATTTTCTTTACAGAGCATGTCAGTGGTCCCTACTACCTCTTGATCTATTCTGCCTGTTTCTTCTTTTTTTAGTGTATCAAAGCCATCTGTATTAGAGATTATAGCCAACCTTCTCTGCCTCATTTCTGCTATGCTATTTTTGTCACTGGTTGTCTACTTTTCTCCTCCATTCCACTGTCTGCCCCGCTCACTGAGGCCTCTCTGCCACCGTTCCTGAAATTCTGGAATTTTTTTCCTATCTCTCTAGAATGTCCTTCAGTATTTTCTGTAGGGGTGGATTGGTGGTCACAAATTCCCTGAGTTCCTCTTTCATACAAAGAACTTTCAAAACATATGCTGGGAAGGGTACAGGTGGTAACTAAAGTCTGTGATGTACCACAGAAGTTTGGAATGATTTGGAGGCTGCATTTACACATTCGATTGTCCTACTGAATTGTAAACTTCCACCCTCTTACAAATCCAAAATTCCTCAATTCCGTGTCCTGCCCCATAAAAGAGACCTGCACAGCTAAGCCCATATGCAACTCACACACGCACACACACACACACACATACACACACACAAACAGGAACAAACACTGTGTGCTAAGGATCCTGGGGGACAGGAATTAGGAGATGAACACTACCAGGGTCAAAACATCAGCAAAGCCCAGAAGAGGGTCAGGGCCAAAAGGCCCAATAAAAAAGGCCAGGCTGGCTGTGGAGCCTCTGGTGTCAGAAAACTGACCAACTTCCATTTAGCCAAGTCCCAGGTTGGTGTTTAAATATCTGAAAAGTAGATCTAGTTATGTTATCTGAAAAAATAATGCAGAAGTGCAAATATAGTGTGATTCCATTTAAAATATGTGCAGAAGGGCTGGGGACATAGCTCAGTGGCATAAGTGTTATCTGCATGCTTTGCAAGTTTTCTAACTTCCAAGGCTGACTGGCGCAGCCCCAATGAAACAGGAGACGCTCTTGTGGGCTACAGTTAACTGCTGCTTTATTCACGCGGGCTCTAGTTTATATATTTGGCCGTGACCAATCACAGGCTGCCACAAGGAAGCAGGGCGGGAATGGGACGCAGGCTCTGGCTACTATATCCAGCTGTGGCCAATCAGGAGTTGCCACAGAGTACGAAGTGAGCACGAAGTGCGCACGGGTTGGCTAATTTAAAGAGGGACGTAGCGCATTGTGGAAGCTGGCGTGGTCCTTAGTCCCGGGTGGGGTATGGTATGTTGAGCGCCTGCACCCAACATCTCCCCCTTTCTTTATAACTGACGCAGGGTCTCCAGAGGTCGGCGCCCCTCGTGAGGTGTCACGCTGCAGTCATGACAGTGCCTCACTCCTCGTTGGTGCTCTTTTGGAGGGGGCGGGAGTATTGTTTTATGAGCCCAACCCGCATGCTCACCAACATGGGGACCGGGGTGTCTCCTGGCCAAGGACGACACCCCCTGCGATGCTTTGCTCCACACCTGCGTCACAGCATGGCGAGCCATGCTGCCGGGCTTTGACCAGATTCTACGATCAGCAATGCTTGTTTGATACTTTGTCCCTATTCCTTTGTCTGCGAATCTGACAGAGCAGAAGTAGACTGCCGAATGCGGCAAGTGTAGTCATGGTAGCCAGAGCCCCTATTCCTGCCCATTCCTTTATGGAAGCCAATTGGAGAGTTGGCCCGAGCTGGATCACAGGAAACTCATCTGGGTCCGTCATAACTGGAATCGGTACGAACTGGAGTACCTGCATAACAACAGCTGAAAGTGTACTGTTATCCCAACATTGTAACATATAACAGGTTGCGGTGGAGCAATTTAGAAAAGTCATATTTGTGGTGTTTATGGTGGCCAGAGAGAATCCCCATGATATCTCCTGGGAGTATCCATCCAGGGGGTCACAAGCGGTAAACTGGAGGACCCTTGCCCAGATAGGGGTGCAGAAGGATCCCTGGGGCCTCCGAGCTGGCGTGCCCTTAATCGTGGCGGGCTCAACTTGGGCCCCCTGCAAGGGGTCAATCCAAGAGGAGAGGTTGGTAGTTTTTTAGGGGACTGCATCCTGATAATGTAGAGGGACTGAAGCAAAGAGTGCTATTGAGGGAAAAGGAGGTGTTATACCAGCGACTTGCAGTGGAGTTAGCGTCTGGGATGCAGGGAAGATTGTGTCCACACCGAGAGGCGAAAAAGGATGGGGAGATGGGGACTAAGTGCGTGGACCGGCTGAGGGATCGGCCAGGCACGAGCGATGTCCCAAAAGTTTGGTTGGCTGCAAGGACCGTACGAGATGCAAGAAGGAGGGGAAAAGGAGGCTACTAACCAGGGGAGTTGGCCCAGGTGCCATGGTTAATGGGAGTTGTGGGTGTACTTGCTTGGTCTGGCTTGTGAGGCTCCTGTTGGTTCCCCTGTTCTGTGGTTGACGTTTCCTCTGGGTCGGGGTCTAGTGGTTTGCAGGGACGTATCAGGCATTCTGGGACCCAGACAGGTTCGCTGCCTTCTTCCTGCGGGAAGATACAGACCGCCCCTCTCGCCCAACTAAGTATTGGGCTGGGGCCTCTCCACACCCCATGCAGGAGGTCTTTCCAGCGTACCCAACCATGTTTGGGTGCGACAGGGTTGGCATGTAGCTGTGCTGGCATGGATGTAAAGAGGGCAAGATTTAGTCTGGCCCTAGGTGTCATGCCCTGGGCAATACCCTCCTTTTGTTTAAACAGAATAGACTTGAGGGTTTGATGAGCATGCTCAACTATGCCTTGGCCCTGAGGATTATAGGGGATTCCATGTCTGAGGGACACCTGCATTTTTTGGCAGAAGTCAGAAAATGACTTGCTGGTGTAAGCAGGGCAATTGTCTGTTTTTAACTGCTTTTTAGGAGCCTGCATCATCACCTTTATTTTTCCTGTGTAATCAGAATCTACAACACCCGGTAAGACCTGTATTCCTTTCATGGAGAGGGATGATCGACCAATTATCAACCCTACTGTGCCTTCTGGTAAGGGGCCGGACATATCTGTCTCTATGGCCTGTATCCCCATTTTCGGGGTTAATACGAGTCGAGTGGTGGCACAGAGGTCAAGTCCCCCTGAACCCGGAGAGACTCTCCTCGGTTCTGACCTGCCCATGTTGGCGTCATTGGCAGTGTCTGGTCTACCATATATTCTCTGGCTGGGTAGAATCGGGGGCCCACCCCCCCGGGGGGGGGCCCCAATCCCGTTTTTTGGCCTCTCTGTGTTACGGCCCTTACCCATGAGGGGCAGCCCATTTACATCAAAGGTGGAGCGGCACTCCATGGCGGAGTGATTTCCCTTTTTACATCTGGGGCACTTTCAGTCTTCAGGAGGGGGGGTTGTTCTCTTCCGAGTCCCCAAGATGGACAGTCTCTTTTTATGTGTCCCTGTCTGCTGCATTTGAAGCAGCCTTCTTTCGGGCAGGCGCCATTTTGTGGCGCCGCTCTGCCTCCCTGACCTTCTTTAGTTAGCTTCATTAACATGGCCGCCAAACCTGAGTTGGTTAATGGCCCCCCGATCTCCCGACAGAGTTTCATCCATACCTCAAGAGGCCTATTTTTGTATGGACTAATGGAAGAGCAACATTCTTTAGTACATTGCTCAAAAATGAGCCGCTTAATGAGCGGCATGGCTGTCTCAGCGTCTCCAAAAACTCTCCCTGCTGCCTCCATCATGCGGGCCACAAAATCTGAAAAAGGCTCGCTCGGGCCCTGCAAACTTTTTGTCAAGTGGCCTGAGACTTCTCCCCTAGCCGAGACCCGTTTCCATGCTTGTATGGCTATTCTATTTATCTGTGCATACACCTCTTGTGGAAATATCAGCTGGTTATTGAGATACTGCCCTTGTCCTAATAACATATCCGCGTTCCAGGTGGCCTGATTGTTCCGGGCATTAGCTTGGGCCTGTTCTGTGGCAAGTTCACCATTCCAAGCTTTCCAATCAAGATATTGGCCTGGGCTGAGCACCGCCTTGCACAAACTGGCCCAATCAGCAGGTGTCATGGCATTTCCTGCCAGGACTTCTACTAGGGACAGGGTATACGCCCCGTTAACACTGTACATGGTGCTGGCCTCCTTAAGATGCTTTATTGCCTTTATATCTATGGGCAGGTGGGCTCTGTTTCCCTGAGCATCTACAGCAACCGGAAAAGCCTGGAGAAAATGGCCCAGGCCTCCTGGGTCATCTCTTTTGACTTGATGCCATAGGTCTTCCTGGAATGTCCCAGGGGACGTCTGGACCCGTTGCGGACAGCTACATAGCTGATGGCAGGGTCTCGGGTAAGCATGATAATCTGGCGGGTCGGGAGGTAGAGCCATAGGTCTTATACAGAGCGGCCCTGGGATCCCGTACTCGCTTTCATTGACCCATTTACTCTGAGAAATCCTGTGTTGCAGCTCATTTATGGCCTCAGAGTAGGGCCCTCTCGACTGCGTGTGTGGGACTTCCCCTCTTTCGGTGGTGTCTGCATCCGCCATTTTGTATACTTCTTCTTCCTCCCCCTCATTATCTGACGAGTCCTCTGTTTCTGGGTTGGGTGGGGTCGCCTCGCCTGCGGCACTGGGCTCGCGAGATTGCTCGCGGGAGGATTCTGCCTGATGGTAACCAAGCGCCATGGTGCCAGCCCTTATATGGTCACGACAAGAGGTGTCTGCGAGGCAGCCCCTCACTACTGCCCAAAGGGGTCTGACTCCAGGCTCCAGGAGGCCATTTTCTGCTGCAAAGTCAAGATCTCTCCCTAATTTATCCCAGCTGGGGATGGTAACAGACTCCGTGGGACCAAACCAAGGTGCTACCTTATCGACCTGATCGAGGAAGTTTTGAATTTGTTCTCATTTCATTTGTAATCCCTTTTCTCTCAGTAAGTCGCTTAAGGCGACTGACAGTGGCTGAGTAGCCATGTTACCCATGTTAACCGGAATTTCAAGAGTTTCTTTTTATTTTTATTTTTATTTTTTTTTCTTTTTCCTTTTTTTTTTTTGTAACAGGGACAGCTTAGTTCCCACGCCCCTTTACGGCGCCCCCAAAACCTGCCTCTTTACGGCACTGGGAACTCTCTTTACGAGTTCCTCGACCCTTGCGACGCGTCCACCCAAGGTTGCCCGATAGCCCCCGCCATCCGGCCCGGCAGCCCCCGCTGCCTGTTGCGTAGCCCCCGCTACCAACGTTGAGCAGTTTAACCTGTCAGCCCCCGCCCGACGAGTAGCCCCCGCTATCGGCGCTTGATGGTTTTACCTGTTGACATCTCTGTTCCATCGGAGAGAGAGTCTCGTTCCCCGTACTGTCAGAGAGAGGGTCTCAGCGATCCGGGAGAGAGGGTCTCAGTGCTCCCCGTACGGGCCACCAGTTGACCGGCACAGCCCCAATGAAACAGGAGACGCTCTTGTGGGCGACAGTTAACTGCTGCTTTATTCACGCGGGCTCTAGTTTATATATTTGGCCGTGACCAATCACAGGCTGCCACGAGGAAGCAGGGCGGGAATGGGACGCAGGCTCTGGCTACTATATCCAGCTGTGGCCAATCAGGAGTTGCCACAGAGTACGGAGTGAGCATGAAGTGCGCACGGGTTGGCTAATTTAAAGAGGGACATAGCGCATTGTGGAAGCTGGCGTGGTCCTTAGTCCCGGGTGGGGTATGGTATGTTGAGCGCCTGTGCCAAACACAAGGCCTCACTTCCTACACATGCAAAATGGATAACAAAGCACAAGAGATTGTGTGGTTGCTAAGATGAAATGCGATGTGTCTCTTTGCATTAGGTGGCATGTGCTGTTCTATATGGTCAGGCCTCCTGCTTCCTTGTCCTGTGTCACCTGTCACTCCCCCAAGGGGAGAGCCTGAGGGACTGAATAGTTCACAGACCCCTTCCCACCAGGTAGTCTGGTAGAAGGTCTGGGTTTCAGAGAATCTGCAATGAGAGGTTTTTACTTTGCAGACCAGATCAACCAGATAGAATCAGAAGAAGGAGGTTCCATCAAAGGGCTGGTTCCCACCAGAGGACTCCTGATCTGACATCCTAAGCCTACAGTGGGGCCTCGGTGTCCTCACCCTGCAGTAACTTTCTGCTGGGCCTTTAGGCCTTGGCTCATACTTCACATCATCAGGAAGCCCCTTGGGCCCCATGTAGACTGGGACTCTTTTTTTTTTCTTTGTATCAGGGACGGAACTCACGACCTTGTGCTTGCCAGGCAGGCACTGTGCGGCTGAACTATATCCCTGGCCTGGGACTCTATTTTTTATTTTCTTCATACCCCATATACAGTCCTGACCACATGTTACCCGTCCCTAGGCTGTCAGCACAGCCAGGTGATTTGTCAGTCTACCTGCTCTTCCCTGTGCTTCAACATGCAGTCTTTGTGGGCTCTCAACTACTGACCACTGAATGAGCACCGACACCTTGGGGTCTGTTTCCAAGTTCAGGCTGAGCACTACATCCATGGCTGTCAGTGTCTGCCCCTTCTTCCAGACCACTCCCTAACCCTGTCTTTCTGGGGAGTGAGAGAAAGGCTGCAGGGATAGGGGAGAAAGTTCCAAGCTGCTGAGAAAAGAGTGTCCAGCCCCTTAGCTCCTCAGGACACCAGACAGGGAGACACACTGATGCTCAGTCTCCCACTGTCTCGTGGACTCTTCTAGGAAAGCCCATCCTGGCTAGGGACACCTGGGAACTGGTGGGCCTTCGGAATATAGGGACCTGGGAGCAAGATCACAGCCTTAGACACTTAAAGATCTAGGAGAGGTCAATGTGACTTCGCTGTTCTGGGTCCTGCCAGCCACTTCTCCTGAGCTCTGTCAGGTACCACCCCTGGCCTTAGGGTCCCATGTTGGGTAGGTAGTGAAGCCAAGAGGAACTGGGGTGCCCGGCCAGGCCTGTCCATCTTCAGAGACAATTCTCCAATCCAGTAGTGGCCACCATGGTTGTGCCAATTTAAAGGCCCTGGTGTTAGCATTTGCTGATTTTCTCACCCTACCTAACCTCAGAGGGCACAGCCCTTCAGCCTGGGCTGTCTCCTTCCCCATGGGCCTTGCACTCAGTGGGGTTGAGTTAGTAGAGTTGTTCTGGTTCCAGCCCTGACTGTTCTTCTGCTGGAAAGGGGCAAAGAAAAAAAAGGCTGCCTCCGCTAAGAGACAGCTCCCCTAAAAGGCTTGCACTTCCTTGCTCAGCCTTGTTCTAGACCCCACTTTGGGTTAGAACTTTTGAGTGTCTGAAGGGCTACTACTTCTTAATGTCAAATGGATGTCTGGAGACCATTACATGCAACCACCTACATTTTGCACAAGCCCTGAGGCCCCAAAGGCTGTCCCTTGTCCAAAGTCACACAGTGAGTCAGTACCAGATCAGTGAATCTGGTCACTGGAACCTCAAGCAAGACTCTGTGTTTCCCTCTGGAATGCTCAGGTCATCAAGACCCATGAGAAAGAGTGAACTCAGGGACATTTACCTTGAGCTGAGCAATAAGAGACCACATGGGGAAGGGACTTTCAGGGATAGGTCTTTAAGAAGCTGTTCAGTTTTCACAGTCATCAGCTCTACCTTGCCTCTTCTTGACATGCAGAGGGTCCTGTGTGTATTTGAAGGGGGAGGTGGCTGTTACGTCAAAGGCAAGGGGCAAGAGCAGGGCAGGGGGCCTCCTGCCATTCCTCCTCCCTCTCCTTGTTTCTGTATGGCCCTCGTCCATGCTGTTTCCCCTTCTCCTTCCCTGAGACTGGAAGTGACTTGAGCAGGCCCCCAATGGTGACCTGTGCGTGCTGTCTTGCTCCCTCCTACCCCTGACACCTCCAGTACTAAGAGATAGACTCTTACAGGTGCTACTGATCCCAAGTTCTCCAAGCTCCAGGAGCTTGGCCTCAGGGCCATGGCCTCAGGGAGCCCTTCAGTCTAGAAAATCCATTCGAACAAGGGTCTGGACAAGCTGCATCTCTCTGTTAGACAAGATCCCAGGGAACCCCAGTCCTGGGCTTGGCAGGGGACCTTAGGGGACCTTAGGGGACCTGGCACAGCCCTTCCCTCGTTGCCCTGCCAGCTTGCACCTGGGTGACCCTCTCAGTAATGTTCTGTGTTGGCTCTACGACCTTGGTTGGAGCAATGATCTCGATCTCTGTGGTGGAATCGGAGTGGTGCTTCTCCAGGTTGAAGTCCACGAAGTTGAGTGTGAACTGCGGGATCTGGCTGACAGTCCTGTACTTGCCCCTGCCTGGGCCAGGCCCCTGTCCACCTGGCCTGCCACGAGAGCCCTCTGAAACCAGGGCTTGGGTCAGAACAGCCAGGGCCAGGACACTGGCTGCTCCGATGGGTGCCCCGAGCCTTTCCCTGTCACCACCAAATGCAGCCCACCTCACTTGCTCACCAGAGCCCACAAAGCTGTGGGTCAGCAGGCACTGGGTCAAGCGATGACTGCTGTTCTTGGCCAACAGCTAGGCCAGGTCATCAAAGTTGAGGATGAACTTGATGACAGCCCCATCCTCATTCCTCACAGGCACCACATCCACTAAGCATCTGCAGCTGGAGGCTGTAAACACCATCAGCAGGGGGAGGGGTGGTCATTGAAAAGGTCTCCTCCATTGGCTGGAGAGGAGGCCAGTGAAGGTCAAGCTAAGGGCACCTACTGGAGAGAAGAGGCCTAGACAGTGACCAGAGTTAATGCGTGGAGGGTGGGTAACTGGTCAGCTAGTGCCCTACCCACAGAACAGAGACGAGGAGACCAACTAAGCTGCTCATTAGGAGATATCATAGCATTAGATCCAAGTCCAGGCATGGCCCTCAGTTCAGGTCTGAGTCTCAAGGATTGTTTCTGATGTAATTAAAGCTGAGCAGGTGGGAGTGGGTTAAGTGGAGGTGAGATGGGGCACTCTACCCCCATGTCACTTTGGTGGACCTGGGCTCAACTCACATAACACCATACCACAAAAATGCCCCGTTCTCTGACACTGGGAGCAATACCTTGTGGGGTGCACACCAAGTGCTGGGCATAGACCCAGTGGGCATTTCAGGCCTCAAGAGGTCCTTGCAGGACAGGCATAGACTTCTGTTCTGCAGATGGCAGACTGAGGTTTTGAGAAACTTATTTGCCATGGCCGGGAGGAGACATGGAGCAAGGACCCCTGGGCTCTTGGCACACACAGCTTGGCAAAGGAAGGGGCCTTGTCTGGAAGGCAGGTATTGGAGCACTCCCAAAGCAGAGCCTGGAACCAGGGATCAGGCGGAGCAGTATCTTGAGGGTCAGAGAGAAGGAAAAGGCACGTAGGAGCAGAACAGGTCCCTATGCTGCTTGTTCTACCCCCTGGGCAGCCCAAACATAGCTGTTGGCCCCTTTTGTACCCCTTGCCACAGTCTCTGTTTCCTGTCTTTGTTCCAGGCTCTCGCTACCTTCTCATTGGTGGATGGAACAAAATCATTTGAAATGATGCATATCACAGAACAGACCCTATGAGCAGGCATCCCATGGGGGTCCTCTGTGCCTTAGTTCAGACTACTGGCAGGTATCAGGTTGAAAGGGCAGGATCCTCAGGGACAAGGCCTGAGATAACCTTACAAATCCAAAGGCAGAGCTACATTCCCAAAGACAGATTTGGGTTTGTCTCACTTCTGCTAAGTATTTTTTGATTAAATACAGCACATATGTGTAAATATGAGGGCACAGTGGCCTGGCCCTAGTTGTGGCTTACCTCCCCTGCCCATTCTCATAGCCATGAGGCCTGTTATACAGCTAAGCCTCCCTCCTCTTCCCTCCCATTTTTCTCTCAGGATCAGGAATCTCCCAGATCACATTATTGGACTCCCAGGCACCAGGCAGCCACCTGCCGGCTGCTGTGTGGGCCCAGGGCAGACATCCACATGGAGGAGAGGCCCCTGGCCTGGCTTGACCCTCCCCTGGGTTGCATTGATATAGTCACTCTTGTCAGCCTGGGGTGTGGCAAGGCTTCTGCCTCTAAAGTCAAATTATGTTCCCTGTCTTCCTGGCATAGGGAGACTTAGCCTGGCAGTGGGGAGGGAGGGGAGGGTGGAAAGCCCTCCAGGTTTTCTATGCTGCTGGAGTTGCCAGGGCCCGGTCTTCCCACTCACTGTTTCTCTGGTTTGAAAGCCCAGACTGGGAATGCATTGAAGACCAGCCCCTCATAGCAGTAAGGGTTGGAGCAGCCTGGGGTAAGCAGTCTGGAGTAGGCAGACAGGCAGCTATGAGAATTACATCCTCTTCCTGTACAGCAGATTAAGCAACTGCCTTACTTCTCCAAAGCTTAGATCCTAAAGTAACTGGGTGAGCAGTAGCAGGTGAGTGCCTCAGGTATGCCCAGGAGTGGCAGTGTCCTGGTGTCCTTGCCCTGTCTCTGCAGGACAAACCACAGTCTTTGTCTATTTTTCCCTTCCAAGGGCTCCTCCCAGTGCTTCTATTCAGCTTCTCATTGCCCACATCCCCTCCCCACTCTAACCCTCACTCTAGCCTCTTCACAACCTGCCCCTTTTCTGGAAGGTACTGAGGGTTGAACCCAGGGCCTCACCCATGGTATGCAGGCACTCAACCCCTGAGCTACACCCACAGCCTCACTCTGAGTTCTTTTCCCACACTCCGTCTAGTATTGTGCTGAGCCCTTAGGGACCATTTGTGCCTCAGAATGCTGCCACTAGGAGGGTGGCTATACCACACTGCAAGGTGCTGCCTCCAGCTCAGCCCACCTGGCATTTAGAGATGAGTGTGTGGAAAGCACTGCGGGAAGGAGAGGGCAGACAGTAGCTCCTGACCTCAGTCTTGCCCTGTCCACCTTAAGTGGAGCTGAGGACTGAGAAGCCCCAATCCTCCTGGAGTCTGGGCTACAGATGACAAGATTCTGGTTTAGGCCCATCAGAGTAGAGGACTAGTAAAGGCAGACAGGGAGGGCTGGGTCCTCTGGCAAGTGCCCAGTGGGGCAGGAGTAAGGGAGGACTACTCCATGCCACCCCTAGACTCTCTCTTGTTCTAGTCTGTGACAGTCCCTCTTCCTTCTTATCTGTTAAGTTGTGGCTTTTCCTAGCAAAGACAGATGGAAAAAGAGCCTTGATTTCTCAAGAGTCTTTGACCTTGGCTCAGAGGGTAGATTTTTACCAAGTGCTTCAGCCTCTGAGTCGACTTTATGCAGTGGATTACCCTTTTAGAGGAAAAGTGGGTTATAAATAAACAGGCCAGAGATCTGTTCAGGAACCCTTCCCACCTCCCGAGAGTCAGGCAATGGAGTAGAGAGAATACACTGATCTGGGAAGAAATAAATCATATGCCCCTCAACAGGACTGTAGGATGTATATGAATATGATTTTTTAAAGAAAAGAGTCATGTGGTCAAAGTGTATCATAAGGTGAATATAAGTTATCTGAGCACTATATCCTTCTCTTAGTGTAATGCAGGCCAAGAATCTCCCTTTTCTGGGTTTCAGGCCAATTTGAGGAATGTCCAGATGGTCAAAGGCCTGAGCAACAGGACAAGGGAGGATTGAGAGTGGGGTAGGGGCAGTCTGGAGTTTGACAGCACCATATATAAGGGTAATGTCCATTTTCACTCAAGGCCACCCTCCAACTCTAGTTGGCTTCTTGTAATAGCTGGAGGACCTTGGCAGGGTTTCAGTTAAAGCTTGGCCTTGACCTCTACTCCCTGCCCAGGAAACTGTAGGGTGCTGATGGAACTCCAAGAGCCCTGATCCGACATCCCCAGGATGTGACATCAGATTTCACCCTCTGCGATGAAGATAGAGCTTGGGGGTCCAGGAAGGGAACAGAAATGACGTGTGGCCCCTCACCTCTTCTTTCTTTCTGCTCCTGCGGGACCCTTCTCATCACCTGACTGTCACCTCTTTCCTGCAGTGATGTGAAAAGTGAGGTCACAGATTTTAAAATATTCTGACTTCATTAACCCTGTGAATTCTGCCAGTCTAAGCCAGACTCTTCCTTGTCCCCGTTTCTGCATGCACGCACAGACATGCATGCACACATGCTCACATTCACACTCACACTCACACACATGTAGGTTGCTGGAGGAACCTAAGCTCTCAGTACCCGTTAGTCCCAGTCCAAAGGTATTTTTCTGTACTCAGCTGGGGGGGCTGGAGATTTGGCTCAGTGGCTTAGGTGCCTGCCTGGCAAGCAAAAGGTCATGACTTTGATCCCTGGTACAAAAAAGGAAACAAAAAAAGAAACGAAGGAAAAAAGAGAAGAAAAGAAAGGAAGAAAAACCTCCTGTGATTACATTCAGTCCATCCATGTAATCCAGTATATGATGCCTCTATACTCTGCTGGTCCTCATGCTATTTTCCATGGGAGCATCTCTCTTCTGGTGGCTTCCTTTTCCAAAAATCCTGACTCCAAGGACAGAGGAAATCCAGTCTTTTATTTCCTCTTGGGAAGCAGACCTTGAAATTACTCAGAACAGACATCTCTTAGGGAAAGATCCAGAAATTTCATCCCCATTGTCTGGTTGGACCATATCAGTGATATTTGACAAGTTCCACATCCATAAAATGAAGGGATTTATCTAAACCAGTAGTTACCAAACTTAGCAGCGCATCAGAACTGCTAGGAGACTTTTCCACACACCCTTTCCTAGTCTCTTCTTGTGCACTGTGAGCCAACCTCTCTCTCTAGGGAAGATACGTGTTGGAAAATATGCCCCAAGGAATTCTGATATAGAACTATATTAGATGGTGAGTTCCAAAGCACTTTCTTTTTTTTTTATTTAAAGAAAAGGAAACGAAAAAAAAAAATACATGGAGATAAAAAAAAAGGGTAGAAATAATACTAAATTACAGACAAACAAAAGGTAAGAAATTGCCAGTTGATAAGTTACAAATTGTCATCTTCGAAATGGCTGTTCAGGTTATAGAATTAAAGTATTTAGAATGACATTCAAAAAAGTGACCCTACAAACCATTCTGCTCTATGGCCGAACAAAAGCTCCGTAATATAATTATCAGTCCCACCTATTTGTTTTACATCTCTAAGAGGATAAGGTTAACCATATCAAAACAGAACAGAACATTTAAAAAAATAAAAAACAATTTAAAGAAATACAGATTTCAAAGCAAGTCCACTGGAGATCTACCTTATCTAGCTGTCTCTAGCTTCTTACAAATAGTTGTCCCTAACTTCACCCACTTTCTATACTTATTGCATATTATAGAACTAATCAAATCATTACAGAATGATGGAGTCTTTTTAGGTCCTCAAGTTCCAAATTAGGGAAGACAATACCAACTACCATCGCATCTCTTATTCTCTTTGTGATAGCCGTCCCCATCTCTGCATATGCTGAAGTTGAGCTGAAGAAACCAGTCCAGAGTCATTTTAATCAGCAAGCAATAGATTGCTAGAATTTATATTATAATGCTACAAAATAAGCCTCGGGTTTTTCAGGTCTCTTCCTCAGAGTATTTGTTCCTATCCTCTCTGTATTATAGGGAAAACCAAGTCATAACAAGACAGCGAAACAATTTCCTAGATAAACATGCAATGGATAAGACTTATAAAACTATAATATAAATGATCTTCCATAGCTACTATGTTTTCTCTTGTTATTTTCAATAGATTTGTCGACAACACTGGCTTATTATAGTTAAACATACTATCACCTATTTTTATAAAAACTTATCTTTGACTGCATTGTAGTATTTGAGAGCTGTTACTGATTCATACCAGTATGGATATCCTTTACATCTTGTCATGCTCAGAGTAGTTTCCTCTACTTTTAGGGTTGATTCTAACACGCATACCGATTTCAAATAGGATCAGTCAAGGCCAACCAATAGTCTTATGATTCAGATACAATTAAGATCAGTCATAGTAAGACAATGTAAGTAATACAGGATTTCAGCCTAAGTCAATAGGAAAGTATGGATAGTTACCATGGTATAACCTGCTATTTTTGGTTCTAGAGGTCTGTGTCCTCAAATCTGATATGAGTGGACAGACCAGAACAAATTTAATTCAATCTAAATATGGCACTAGGACTACTGTGTCTTTTAAATCATTATACACCATTAGCAATGACCTCTGCTTTTTTTTTTAAATATAGTTTCAGAGCTGTCTCTACTAAAGACTAGCTTACCGTCTCTGCCTCATGTCTGCTACTCCACTTTTCTGCTATAATTTGTCCACCTTATTCCCTCATTCCATGGTCTGCCCTGTTCACTGAGGCCTCTCTGCCACTGTAGCTGTAATCCTGATATCTCTTCCTCTCTTTCTCTGTAATGTCCTTCAGCGCTCTCTGTAGGGTTGGATTGGTGGCCACGAACTCCCACAGTTCCTCCTTGTCTTGAAAGTATCTTATTTCTTCATTAATTTTTAGAGAGAGTTTTGACGGATATATGAACTTAGGTTGCATATTTTTTTCCTTCAGGACTTGGAATATTTCTCCCCACTCCCTTCTTGACTTAAGAGTTTGTGTTGATAAGTCTGCTGTTATTTTGATAGATTTCCCGTTATAGGTAACCTGCATCTTTTCTCTGGCTGCTTTTAATATTCTGTTTTTTTGGTGGATTTCTGGGATCTCGATTATTATATGCCTAGGCGTAGATCTGTTTTGGTTGTAGGTAGCTGGCGTTCTGTATGCTTCTTTTATCTGGATATCATTTCTTTTTGCTATACGTGGGAAATTTTGCTTTAATATCTCTGTGAATAATTTTTGTATTTCATTTTTGGATGTTCCTGCTTCCTCACTCACATTCTTTATTCTTAGGTTATGTATCTTTTTATCATCTTACAGTTTTAGAATTGCTTCTTTCTGGTTCCTTGTTATTTTTAAGAGGCTTTGTCTTTCACGTTCATAAGCCCTAAATCTCTCTTCAAGTTTCAGAAGGTTGTCTTTAGTTTCTGTCAAGGCATTTTGCCAATATTCAATGGAGTTTTTAGTTTCCTGATATTCTCTTTGGATCTGTTTCATGTATTCTAAGTTATGCTTAAGTTCTTCTTCAGATGCTTCTCTTTCTTTTCTGATTTCCTCAGTTCTTCCATCTGTGTTCTCTTGGGCGGGGCTTGTCATTTCTTTAATTAATCTCTTTATATCTTGCCTCACTTGGATCAGGAGTACATCTTTAAATTCCTCTATGAGATCATGTAAGTACTTTTTAATTTCGGCTGATGCTGTGTCGAGTAGAGGATGGTTACTGTGTTTGTTCTCTTCAGTGTTTAGTTCTCTTGGGTTTAATTTCTCCTGTTGAACAGCTGGAGATTTTTTTTTATTTTTATCTCTTGTCATGTTTCTGGTTTCTTTCAGACTGTCCTGGAGTTCTCTGGCCCTCTCCGAATTGCTTAGGGCCTTTCAGAAGCGTGCTGGCTTGAGTTTTTGCTGTCCTCCCCAATTTGCTGTTATCTGGGGTAGGCTGGGATGTAGGGGTGGTACAGTCTAGTCTCTAGCCTCTGTGTCAGTTAGTTCATAAATTAGGCTGTACTTTCTGGTTGTCACTGAGTTGTGACTATTTTGTATCTGCTTATTGGGCCCCAAGCAGAGGCTTGGTTTAGCCCCAGTAGCTCCTGCCAGTTCTCTTTGAATCAGAAGCAGCTGAGTAATGGCACAGGATTCTGCCCAGGTCCCAGCCGTTCTCTTCCAAACCTCTCTGTGATAGGAGCACCAGAAAAGCAGATCTGCCCAAAACCAAGATGGCTCCCACTAAGTTCTCTGTGTGGAGCTGAAGCCAGCAAGTAATCAGGCTCTTCCAGGACTCAAGATGTCTTCCACCAGCCCTCCCTACAGGGGGACCTGGTGATGTCACCAAGCTGCGGTTTCTGCCGCCAGGCTAATATGTCTGCACCAGACTCTGTGTTATTGATTTCCCCGTGGTGGCGGGCCAGCTGTTCTCTGGCCAAACCCAGCAGCCGCGGGGTTTTCTGTACTCACCAGAGTCCGGTGCAAGTCCTCATTCCGGGATTGCAGCACACCAAGCTGTCCACTTTTCCCCCACTCGCAGCTCAGCGCTGACCGGTCAGATTTCTGTGCACCGTTTAGATTTGAAATGCCAGAGCTTTGTACATCCGCTCTGGTGCAGCGGTGCAGAACTGGCTGCTACTTGGAGTCTCGATCTGGGTCTCAGTTTCCCGCAGTCCCCAAAAGCAACTCAGCTTTTCGTGCTGGGTCCACGAGTCTGTTTGTTGATTTAAGGGCGCGGGATTTGCAGCCTCCGGTCTCAGCACGACTTTAAATCCTCCAGCTGTACTGTCTTGGTTAATAAGAATCACTATCGATTTGTCTGGTCCTCTCCATGCTGTCTTTTTTTTAGCTTTGAGTTTGAATTCTCTGGAGAGACTCTTCGCTCGATCCCCTAGCTCGCCGCCATTTTCAGACTCCCCCAAAGCACTTTCAAGTTGTGGTCCTAGTTCCCACCAACACTTCTTTCCCAGCTCTACTGGGCATACTATAGTTCTGGGAGGATGAGCTCAAAGGCTGCTAGCCTTTGATCAGTCCCTGGCTGTTTTGCTTGCAATGATTTTGGGTAGCAGAAATAACCCAAACTCTACCTCGATGAACTTCTTGTTTGGGGAAAACTCCAGAGCCTGTCTTCTCAAAGAGCTGTAGCTAGATGAGCCAAGCAGGAGCTCCCACACCTTCTCTGGCTGCACAGACTTTGAAGGGGTAACTCCTCCCCTAATTCCCAGAGCAGACTCAGATGAGGAAAGGTTAATTTCCATCGCAGCTGCCTGACAGCTGGGGCTGACAGTGACAAAGTGGAAAACCAGGAGACCAAGGACAAAGGGGGAGGGATGATGGGGCAAGATGCTCTTCCCCAGGTCCCTATCAGTTGCTGGATGAGTCCCTGTTCCAAGCCTCTGAAAAAGACCACAGATAGCAGAGCATCCAAAGCTCATTGCTGTCCCCTACCAGTCAGGAAACTGAGGTCCAAAGACAGAGGGTAGGATTTGTCCAGGACCATTGTCCTTAGATTTACCAGGTCATCTGGTGCAAAACGAGAAGAGGCCAGCCAAGTGCCCCTAGCCCAACTGTCTCTCTCACCATCTTTTTGGTAGTAGAGGATATCCACCTTGTACTCCTCAGCTCCCAGTAAACCTTGTGCCAGGCAGGACACAGCACTACTCTGGTTTGGGGGCCTGCGAGGAAGTTGCAGGTACACGGTTGCTGCATTACCTCCACTGGGGAATAGCCGAAGAGCTCACAGAAGCTGTCATTGCAGTAAATGATGGCGCAGTTCTTCATCTGAGTATTGGCTATGAGAAACTTACAGCCTGGGGTGGGAGGCAAGAGGTAGGGAGACTGGAAGCCAGCCCTGGGCTCGGGCAGGGAAAGATTATAGGGACTGTGGCAGCAGGAAAGGGAGTTTAGATGTGGGAATTTAGTTGAGGGAGCAGGGCTGGAAGGGGGGGGGGAGGTAGGTTGGGGGAGGGCTCAAGGGGAAAGTCATTCCTCCTGAGAGTAAGGGGTGAGGGTGAAGGAGAAGGGGGTGGATGGTGACCAGTAAAGCAGGAGAGGGGGCTCGGTCCTGGGGATTGTGGAAGGAGTAGGGCAGCAAATATTGGTGAAGGGAGAGAAAGGCTCAAGACCTGAGGATAGGGAAGAAGGGCCAGGAGAGCAGGGATGTAAGCAGTGGGGAGTTGGACCTGGGAGAGCAGCCTGGCCAGGAGAAAGGGAAGGAGTCAAGGAAACCTTTGGAGTTGGGGGTAAAGTCTGGAGAGGAAAGCAGAGTCATGATTACAAAGGAAGCCTGGATTTGAGCACCAAGAAAACTGTTCTGCAGAGAGGGGGAGGAGCTACATTCTGCCTATTCCAGGATGGAGGTGTTTAGGATGCTTCCAAGAGAAGGGTTTTGCATTCAGAATGTCACCCGCTCCCCTGTTTGCCCAAACATAAGTTAGTAAAGGGATCTGACTGCTTCTGCCACCGACCTGGGACTCCGGATCGCCCCTCCTACATACCCACCCCAATACACACACACTCACTCTGGCCTTCGAACTTGCGAATGATGGTGTCCAGGTAAGTGTTTTGGGGCGCAATTTGGCCCCTACAGACTGGCATCTTTCCGTGGCCCCAACCCAGAGTTAAGGGCTCCTCAGGCTCCCTGCAGTCTCTGGCTGTCCTGGGGCTCAGTGGCATCCACTTCGGGGTGGGCGCCACCCCGGGGGAGGGCCTTAGGCTCCGGGGACCCACCCGCCAGCCAGCACTGGCCTCCCCAGTCCTCCCCAGTTCTCCCCGCCTCTCCCAGCCCCACTCCTACCACTCCCTTTCCACAACAGCAACTCACCTTGCCTCCTCCCCTCTGCTGCTGCCCGGGAGCTGTCCGTGCTGTGGTGCTGAAATAAGCACACACCTGGGCTTGTGGAGTTCTCAGAGCCTAAGCAATTTCTCTCGGGCCCACCTGGCAGAAACTGGGTCATGAATCCCAGGGTGTGGAGTATGGCACCGGGCCTGGCGAGGGAAAGAATTCTCTGAGGCCTCAGTCCCTCCTGGAGCCCCTTTAGGGTACTGAAGGGCTATTTTCTCTCCCGTTAAATACAGGAGAACATTGGGAGACAGTGAGCAGAAGTTGGGGCCACAGGAAGTATTTTGCTAAAGGCTCTGCCCAGAGTCTGACCTCTGGGCCTGTCCCTGATCATGATACACTTAGGTTTTTTGGTCAGCCAGTGACAAGTAGCCTCCAGTCAGGCTCCAGTATTCATCCTCTATGCGTGGTAGCAAACTCAACCAAAGCCCGGTACTGGGAGTTGGGCTGTAATACACACGAGTGTACATAAAATATGCAATAAAGTGCCTTCTTTAGAGGCCTGAGAGCTCTTAGCATGCAGACATTGCTTGAAAGGGTAGATTTTAAACCACATATTAGTACGTGACCACTGCTGCATGAGTACTGACTGCAAATGAGGGTACTAGAAGAAATGCATGCATGGAGAGAGGTTTATTGAAAGAGATGCTCTAGGAGAGAAGGATAAGGGAGAGCACTGTTTACTGAGCATCTTGGTGGGCTTGGAATGCTGCAGAGGGTTTGGTGGTCAGTTTTGAGCTAGGAGGGCAGACATTCAAAATGGAGCATGTGCCTAAAGCAAAGGCTAAGGATGATGGCCCGGGGGTGGCGGGTGAGCTGGGTAGTAGGGGTAAAGGTCAACCGATAAAAACTCTCTGCTGCCATTTTCAGTATCTAGATTTAATTGATAGGCAACCAAGTTCTTAAGCAGCGAAGAGATTCTGGAAGAAATATAATTTCGGAAAATATATTTGGGCAAAATAAAGCTTAACTGATGGGTTGATGGGGGGAGGATGGCCAAAAAGGGTCACTGAGGCATTTGCTGGAGTCTGGTGAAGCCTGCAGGTCCTGGGTAGGTGTGCATTTGCCACGCAGAACCACAATGCCTGATGGAAACCTCATTGGCCACTGTAGCTGGGAGATGAGAGGGCTGCTGGTGTGGCCTCCTGGAGAAAGGCAAAAGTGTCCTGGCCTCCCCTGTGTGTGGAGGGTCAGGCTGGCTGAGGAGAAGAAAAATGGGGTGGTTTTCACAGGCTCAGTGTGTAGGATGCTGAGCTCTGAGGAGAGATTTGGGCAGTGGGACATCCATGCATTCTTTTACTCATTCAAACATTTTTGCTTACTATAAATGTTACACAGGGATATACTCCTGGTGTGGGTATTTAACAGCTAATCATTGGCAAAAAATAAGAATTTTACAGTACAGCAAGGTAAAAACAGCCACAGAGACATCAAATGAAAGTGCTCTGGAATTGGGGTTTGGAGTGGGAAGTGCATGGGCTCAGTCACAACATAGGAACACGTCTAGAGATATATATAGGAAGAGATAAGAGCCATAGAGATCTTGTCTTGGACCTCTGTGCCCTGAATTTGTAACTTTAAGGCTCAGATCCTTAATCTGGGGAGAGCTGGTCCAATTTTTGGCCATCCTCCTATTAACTTAGCAATAGCCCTGGTGCACCTTCTCTGTGTTTTCTAGCTATAATACACTTCCCCTCAAGTTTCTCCTATTTCCTGACAAACAGTGGCTCTCAGGACTCCTGGAGCCTTAGTCCAGACAGTGAGTCAAAAAATATTGGATGTGCTCTATCTCTGTGGCCAACAAACTGGAGAGAAAGAGTTGGAAAGGGTGAGGGAAGGGACCTACCCCATCCTTTCCCAGGCCTATTCCTAGAGCACTAATGTCTCAGACATCCTCCTACAGCTCTCTTCTCACTATCTTCCCCCACCCCTATTGAGCCTGGAAAGGTGCTGTTTGTCCTCTGCTTGGTCCCCAGGACAACCAGCCAGGGGCCAGGTGTGTGTGTTGAACAAGGCCATCTCCAGAGCAGAGTGGCTGGGGATGAGCTGTGTTTAAGTATGAAAGAAGTCAATCATTAATCATTCCTGGCTTAATGCCCAGCTACCCACTGTCTCCATTCGAGAGGGCCTGTGCTGGGTTAGGGAGAACCACTGGGCAGTGTGTGAGACTACTTGGATCTCACGTGGCCAACAAAGAACTGATTAGGACCACAGCACACTATGCAGCCAAACACAGGGCCAGATCACTGAAGAGGTGCATGGTACACAGTGCTTATAAACTAGATATCACCAAGTTTAAAGGAATGTCCAGTGCTACTTGGGGCCATTTTGTAAGGGGGCTGAAGCAAGGTGCTTTTTCTAACTAGAACAGAGTTCTAGGGTTCTGCAGACCCAGCCAAGTCCCACATACCCTTCCAAACCCCATATCTGCATTGGTAAGCCAAATCTAGGCTATTTGAAGAATGTGGGGTTGAAGCCAATTCAAAGGACACAGCTACTAGCTAAATAAAACTGTGTATCCTGAACCTTGGGGAGGGTGGCTAGTGTGGCCTGGAACACAGAGCTATTTCCTGTGCACAGAGCCTCACATTTGGGTTTGCAAACACACAATCAAAGCACCATATGTATCCAGGTCTGCCGCAGTAGCACCCAGTCGGGCCCTATGCCTTCAGATCTTTCCCTCTTTACCATCCACTCTCCTGGGTTCAGGCCCTCCCTGTCCCTCAGCCTTACCAGTGTCATTGGTGACTAGTCCTTGCTCTACTAGTCAGCTCTCATTTGTGAAGACATCTTGCGGTTGTGTGTGGAGATCCAAATGGTTAGGCTGATGGTTCTCAGCAGCAGGATCAAGAAGATGCCCAGCAGAATCCACTGTCTTCGAGTAGCTTTTCGGGGCTCCATGCGCACACCCAAGAAGTAGGTATAAGGCAGGGTGCTGAATATCAGGGTGTCTTGGTCGCCTGACCATCTTTTTAGGAAGTACAACCTGTAGGCCAGGCCCAGGAGTACCAGCAACAGGACAAAACTCACACCCACAAGTATCGACAGCACGAATATAACCTGGTCATGCTTCATCTGCAGACCCAGTAATGCCACCTTGTTTGTACTTCTTTCTGTGGAAGACAGGAACAGAGCAGGTGGGCCTAGCAAGTGGGCCCTAAGTTTCCTGTGGCTGTTGGGGGATCTGACTGCTACTGGACTTGTCTGTCAGCCTCAGGTCATGGGTGAGAAGGAGGATGTGAAAGAATAGAAGGAAGAGAAAGATATGGGCATAGGTAAGGTGACATACACCAGGGAACCTAGTCAGGAGGCAAGATGCTGACCCTGTGCTCAGACACCAGCCTGGCAATCTAGCTGGGTGGTGTGCAAGAAGCAACTGAGCCAGGGCTGGGCATGGCTATACTCAGGCCAAGTACAGAAAAGTTAGCCAGCAGCAGGGCTCTGCCCACTCAAGCTGGGCAATGGACAGCCTGAGAGTTATGGCTGAGTTGGCATAGAGAATGGCCCAGCAAAGAGCAGGCTAGGGCCTAGGGTTACACTAAGGCTGGGCTCAGAATCAGATTAACTAACCTGAAAAGAAACAGGTGTAGTCAGGCCAGCCTAGGATTTCACCCTGTCGCACGTTCTCAGCCACTAGCCAGTTCAGCAGTGGCTTGAAGTAGGTCATGATGGCACTGGTAGATATAACGGACTGCCCAGTCAGTTCCTTTTGAACCTCTGGCCAGAGCTTGCTCGAGCCCAGCTTCAGGGCATTCCTGGAGGATGTAAGGATAACTGTAAGGCTGTGTGTGGGGGTGTGTCCACAAGTACTGCTATGACTACTTGGTGTCCCTCCAGGCTTTGCCAGCCAGACTCCTCCCACAGAGCTCAGCATAGTGGACACAATCACCAGCTTTGAAATATACTCATCTGAATTTGAAGTTGAGCTCAGCCACTTAGTAGCTGTTTGAGCCTCAGCTTCAGTATTCACAAAATCAAGACAATACCAGTATCTGCCTTATAGGTTTGCTACAATGCTGAGAGGCAATAAATGTTAACTATTAACTGCCACTGATGTTTATTAAACAGTTGTGATCATTATTCTCCCAGAATCAGATAGACACGAAGTGTGAGCCACAGTTTCCTGTGAAGTGTTCAGTGTCAGTGGGCAGAAGCAGCTCTTCAATCCTTTCTGGTCTTACAGTTTAGGAAGGTTTAAGATTGAAGAATGTGGGAGATATTGTGTGTATCACCTGAAGCACTACACAAATTCTGCTGTCTCAAGACACACCCAGCACTAGGTAGCAGGTGGTAGAACCTTGGCTTGGCCCACTGCACTTGCTCAGTAGGGGTACAGGCTATGCCAAAGCCAGGGCTCCAGGCTCTTCACCCTACACACGGCAGGGCAGTGACTGGTAGAGATGCTGGTCCTTCTCAACTTGTCATTCCCTGATCTGACCAATAAAAAGGTGAGGCTTGGAGGCCCACATGGAACCAACAGAGTTTGGGATAACAGACCCAGAATGAAAACCAGCCCTGCTACTTCTGCATGTGTAACTTCTGGTATACAACTTAAAGCCTCTCATGGACTGCATTTTCTCTTCAGTAAATGGGTTCCATGAAAACTTCCCCACAGTGAGGATTAAATCACATAATGACTGAGGAGAACTTTGTAACTTGCAAAAACTTATACACATCACTTAATAACTGGGAGGGAATGAGGTTGGTAAACTAAAGATTAGTGGATTCTTGGCAGACCCTCCTGCAGGAAAGTGTAGTTATGGTCCCAAAAAATTAAGGTAAAAGATGGTCAAGACTGAAAGAAAAGATTAAGCTAAAAACCTGCTACAATTGAAAAAAAAAAAAGCAAAATACAAAACCCGTGACTAGAGAGTTTGGTCAGATGCTGTGTCTTAGGTAAAAAGAAAAAGACAGAAGAGGGAAGCTTCAGTTACTTAAAATCTAACTGTTCAGAAAGAAGACTATAGGTTGATGTGGCAAGATGTGTGAGCTGAGTCAAACCTGCACCTGGTGCAGACAGCACAGGAGGCCAGAGACTGCAAAGCTGTCAGCTGGCATTGCCTGGGACCACCAAGTCTAAAGTGACAATCACAGGCTCCTGAACAAAGCCAGACCCACCCTCCACAGCTGTCAGGGTGAGGTAGAGAGAGTTTGGGAATGGGGTCCACTTTGATTCTCCATTCCTAGGACCTGGGCAGGGTGTTTGGATGGAAGGGGATGAGTCAAAGGTAGCAAAATCAAATTTTAAGATGCATTAGGCATATCAGATTCAGTGAAATGCTCCCTATGGTTCCACATAATTTGGAAGGTGAAGTGAAGGGCCTCTTGAGTCTAGAGTTTTAAAGTAACCAGGAGTACACAGCAAGACTTCATTTCACAAAAGGCAAAAGAGCAGTGAAACCTTTTTCCTACCTTGCTGTGAAACGGAGAGAAATCCTGAATAAACTCTTTGAAATGAACCTAATTATCTATTCATCTATTTATTTTTTGGTGGTGATCCTAACGATTGCAGCCAGGCCTCATGCTTGTTAGGTTAAATCTTCAGTGGTGATACGGAGGACTGCACCCAGGGCCTCATGCCTGTTAGGTTAAATCTTTGGTGGTGATCCGGAGGGTTACACCCAGGGCCTCATGCTTGTTAGGTTAAATCTTTGGTGGTGATCCGGAGGGTTACACCCAGGCCTCATGCTTGTTAGGTTAAATCTTTGGTGGTGATCCGGAGGGTTACACCCAGGGCCTCATGCTTGTTAAGTTAAATCCTTGGTGGTGATCCTAACGATTGCACCCAGGGCCTCTTGCTTGTTAGGTTAAATCCTTGGTGGGGATCCTGAGGTCTGCACCCAGGCCTCATGCTTGTTAGGTTAAATCTTTGGTCGTGATCCGGAGGACTGCACCCTGGGTCTCATGCTTGTTAGGTTAAATCCTTGGTGGTGATCCTAACGAGTGCACCCAGGGCCTCATGCTTGTTAGGTTAAATCTTTGGTGGGGATCCTCAGGTCTGCACCCAGGCCTCATGCTTGTTAGGTTAAATCTTTGGTTGTGATCCGGAGGACTGCACCCTGGGTCTCATGCTTGTTAGGTTAAATCCTTGGTGGTGATCCTGAGGTCTGCACCCAGGGCCTCATGCTTGTTAGGTTAAATCCTTGGTGGTGATCCAGAGGACTGCACCCAGGGTCTCATGCTTGTTAGGTTAAATCCTTGGTGGTGATCCAGAGGACTGCACCCAGGGCCTCATGCTTGTTAGGTTAAATCTTTGGTCTTGATCCTGATGATTGTACCCAGGCCTCATGCTTTTTAGGTTAAATCTTTGATGGTGATCCGGAGGACTGCACCCAGGCCTCATGCTTGTTAGGTTAAATCTTTGGTGTTGATCCTGATGGTTGTACCCAGGCCTCATGCCTGTTAGGTTAAATCTTTGGTGGTGATCCGGAGGGTTACACCCAGGCCTCATGCTTGTTAGGTTAAATCTTTGGTGGTGATCCGGAGGGTTACACCCAGGGCCTCATGCTTGTTAGGTTAAATCCTTGGTGGGGATCCTAACGATTGCACCCAGGGCCTCTTGCTTGTTAGGTTAAATCCTTGGTGGGGATCCTGAGGTCTGCACCCAGGCCTCATGCTTGTTAGGTTAAATCTTTGGTCGTGATCCGGAGGACTGCACCCAGGGCCTCATGCTTGTTAGGTTAAATCCTTGGTGGTGATCCTAACGATTGCACCCAGGGCCTCTTGCTTGTTAGGTTAAATCCTTGGTGGGGATCCTGAGGTCTGCACCCAGGCCTCATGCCTGTTAGGTTAAATCTTTGGTGGTGATCCGGAGGACTGCACCCAGGGCCTCATGCTTGTTAGGTTAAATCTTTGGTGTTGATCCTGATGATTGTACCCAGGTCTCATGTCTGTTAGGTTAAATCTTTGGTGGTGATCCTGAGGGTTACACCCAGGCCTCATGCTTGTTATATTAGGTGCTCTACCACTAAGTTGCTTTTAGTTAACCTCCAATTACAACATGCCTGAGCTCATGGATATCCCCATGTCCTAGCCTTGAGAGTTGAGTGACTCCTCTCATTCTTTCTCTTTTATGATACTCTCTTGCTCATTGATTGGTGTATAATGCAGCAGGCCAACCTGGCCAGGTGCAGTAACCACTGCTTTTCCTTCCTGCCCAATTAGCACCTTGTCTTTTCTCTCTCCCTCGTGCAGCCCACATTCCACTTTGCTGCCATTTCAATGTTCACAAACTTGTAATATCCTCATTTCTGAGGAGCCTCTCATCCTCCCACTGCCCAGAAAGTGATGTTTGAAGCTGTCAGTTTGGAAGGGTCAGTATCTTCCTGGATCGGGGGTCTGGATGGCGATGTAGCAGGACTGGTGAGTGAGGGTGGGGTATGACTGGTCGTCTACTTTGGAGCCAGTCAGACCCTGACAGCCCTCTACACCAGGGTGGGTGGAGGACGGAAGTGGTGAGAATGGCCAAGGTCTAATGCGCAGCAAGGAGGTGGGAGAAGGAGGAATTAAAGTGAGCTGATGTAAAGAAAACAGACATCTGCTATTCTTGGTACAGAGATCCTTCCTTGGTTTCCAAACACAATCTTTTAACCCTCCACCAAGGCCTTCCACACCTCTCTCATTGTGTGGAGTCTAATTATTTCAGATCTGCTCCCCCCTGCTGGACTCAGGGTGGTTGGTTGGCACTGGCACGAGTACATTTTTGCTGGGTGAATACATGAGGGGACAAGAATACAAGGAGTAGAGAGGTACGTTTGTATTGAACATACTCAGAAAAGCTCAAAGCTAGGAATCACCCAGAATGCCCCCTCATAGTAAGAAAAGGTACAGAACAAATAGACAAGGGAGATGTTGGTAATGCAAGATTCATCCCGTCCTGTGAGTAAAGCCCAGGGAGCCAGCATTGCAATTCCATCTGGCCTGCTGGCTACAGGCATACTGCATGGTAGACTCACAAGTACGCTCATTAAGTATGCAGAGGATACTAAATGAGGTGACATTCTGAATCTTCTGGGAACATGAGTAAGATTTAAAGCAACCTTGACCAATTAGTGAAACAGACACATTGAAATTAGTGGAAATCAATGGGAAAAAGCCCACATCAGTGGATGGGCTGCACATCTCAGTGGCTGAAGTAGACTTGAAGTTAATTTCACCAAGGCTATTACCCTTTAACTGATGGAGGAAACAGTGTGAAAGAATGTTTTGGAATCAGTTCTGGGTTCAAAGCATGGTTTTGCTTCTTGCTGCATCAGGGAGTCCTCATCTTGTGGCCTCCCTGACCTCTGGTTGCATTATTTGTAAAATAGAGATAGTAATATTTATTTCGCAAAGCTAAGCGCTACTAGTATAAAACAGTAAGAACACTCATCAGAGAGCCTGGTGTGTCTTAAGAAGAGCTTTGTGCTTTCGATTCAGGTTCACCAGCCTCTCCTAGTCTACTTCAAGAGCACAATGAAACAAAAGGAAACACCACAGAGCAGGAGAGATGGTTTGATTGAGTGTCTGTATGTCTGTGTGTGTGGTTATTAGCAGAAGGGGTCCAATAGTGTCTGACCATAAAGTGGTCAGTAAGAAGAAATGTGCTCCAATTCATGTAGGAAAGAGTGCAGTCTGACATGAGGGTGATCTAGCAGCAGGATGGAAGCTCAGTGAAGTTCTGCCCTGGTAGCCCAAGGAGGCTGGGTGAGGAAAGGGGGCCTTGAGCAGTGCTGCTTCCAAGGGAAACAGAGCAGCTGAGGACAAATGAGGGAAGAGGCCACTCACCCGAGGATCCTCCCAGCTGTCTTTGAGCCATAGATGTCACACTGGTGCAGTGGACCCACGTAGCCCGAGGCATTGCACAGAGCTTCATGCAACTGGAACTGGAGCACCGTCCTAATGAAATATCTGGAACACAAGGGAAGGTTGGGGGATAGGATCAGGGTTGAGAAACCCCAGGCCACTTCAGCCTAGGCAGCTCCGGTCTGCATGCCAGGGTGCATGCCAACAGTCACCACCTGATGCAGGCTGCCTGGGCAAGGCCTGTCTTGAGTTGGCCTAGAATACAAGGACCTTCCTTGTGTAGCTTTGTGAACCAGTGGTGACCCCAACCCTAACCTTCCCCTTTCCTTTCTCCCCTGGGCAACAGGGAGGATTTGGATTAGAATATTCCCACCTTCTCTGCCCTTCACACAGGATCTAATGGAGAAACCCAAAGGACTGCAGGGCACAGACCTAAGAAGGCTGTGCAATCTGGTGGGAAAAGGTAGACAGAGGAACAGGTAGCATTTGGACCCAGGGCCTTGCTAGATATCGGCAGCCTCATCCCATGCCTCCCAAAGCCCACCTCCAGAGCTGACTCTGCTGATAGGGCCCAGAGCTTTACCGCGTGCAGGGTACATTGGCAGGTACATGGAACTTGGCAGCTGGGTCAAAGTCATCCTCTGTCCGAGGAACAGGTGGGCACAGGCCTTGGTACTTTAACCTGGCAGGAGAAAAACAAGGTCCTGGTAGAGGTCCCTGAAGGATCTCAGAGCATACGGTTTTTCAAAGGACCTGGGTGGTCTACTGCAATTGGACCTGGCTTGCAGACAATAGTCGATATATTTTCATTCATTAAATAACTGAAAACACTTTGGATTGGGAATCAGAATGAAACCATAAGAGCAGATAATATTGAGCACTTCCTCTACGCTCTGAGCTGTGTGTATGGACTCCTGCACTCTCTCAACACAGGCCTAGGTTCTGGAGAGGTGTCACAGAGGAAAGGAGCAAGGCCAAGTCTCTGCTTGCATCCATCCTAATGAAAGGGAACAGATTATGGGGCAGGAATGAGGTAACTTCCTCTAGTAAATAGTGCTAAGACGACACCAAAGAAACATGCCTGTGGCATGGTACTACTATTATTGTGCCCTTTGCACCGATGAGGAAACCAAGATTTAGAAATCAACTAAGTGGACTTAGGACCCAGCACTAGTCACTGGCAGACTGACTGCATGAGGCTGTGCTGGTCCTCTGCACTGTGCTGCTGTGGGAGATTGTGGGACTGACTGTCACTGAGCCTTCGTATACAATGACTGTAAAACGGGGAGTAAAATGATGTGACATTTGACAACGTCATTGGGAGACTTGGTGTTGTACTGTTGGTTCACTGGTACCTGGGAACCATCCCGGGGTGAGTAGACTGTTGGGAGGTTCTTCTGGAGGTTCCTTGCTCAAGGCCCAGGCAGCAAACCGTCATTCAGCCCTGGAGCTCATTGGCTGGTTGGAGGTGAGTGTGGCTGGTAGAGAAAGGACAGGGCTCCTTTTGGATGCCTCAGAGAGCTGGGGTAGTGAGGGGAAGTGCTCTTGGAGGAAACAAAGTCAGGGCATTGTGGACTCCACCAGAGAGACCTGCACTTGAAATCATGGGCCGGGGGTAGGAGAACAAGAGGAGGAGGAGGAGCACCCAGTTCTGCCCCTGCTAGGGTGTGACCTCAACCTGAACATGTAACCTCTGTGAGTGCTGGACACTGCTGCGGGGAAGTAATCATTTTGAATGAGGACAATACAGAGTGGTAGCAGAGGAGCTGCAGGTCTCACACAGTAGTCCGTGTCATCCTGTCCAGCAGCCGTAACCCAGTCATTATGACACCTGGTGGATAGGGAGAAGCTCTGCTCATCCGTATTTAATATCCAACCAAAATGACCTGCCTGACTGCAGGCAAACTCCTTTGAAAGCTTTGGGATGCCAAGCCTCTGGCAGCCAGACCTGTGTGTTAGGGCAGGGAGCCTGCCTCCCTGCTATGGCCACTCTTTCCCAGAGGACAAGTGCTGAGGCCCTGTTCATCTGTCTTCCCGGCCTCACTGTGGGAAGAAGGTAGGAGAGAGGTAAGGGGGCCTGCTTGGTGGTCAATGTTCTGTTCTTGAGGAATTCCAGGAGCAATCATGATGGGAGTTTCCTAGCCAACCAAGGAACAGGGGAAGCCTGTCAGGATGCCTTTTTCACAAAGGAGACTGAAGCTGGAGAGATTGAGACCAGCTCAGTGCTGGTGCCAGATTCAGAATGAGGCTTCAGGATTCCCCACACTGGCTCTGTGCACTACAGCATGGGTGCTTTTGTCTGCTGGCAGCAAACATCCCACACTGCCTTGGGGTTTCTCTAAGCCCAAGAGTCACCAACATTGTACCCTACTCTGCTTTTAAAGGCGAGGCCACCATCACCCTCTGGCAGTGGTAGTCAAGCTCTACCTACACCATGTGTGGGGGAGCTGAAAGTCCAGAGGAGCACCTTCCCACCTGAGGTTCCACCACTCCTGGTTGTAGATGTTCTTCTCAATGGTGCCATCAAAGACCTTCCAGCGAAACAGGTCCATTATATAGCTGAAGGGGATGAAAGCAATCTTCTCCAGGGCCATGCTCATCAGGTAATTGACTTCCTCCTCTGGGGATGAGGTCAGGGCAATTAGTGGGTAGCTCCAGAGCTCTCCCTCCCTGGATGGCCCCACCCACTCCCCTCAAGCTGCAACCCCAGGCTCAGGCTGCCTTCCTATTGTCCCTTTGATCCCCACAACCTGAGTCCTGCTGCCAGAGGCTGATCAGGCCTGTGCTGAACAAGTGCCTGTGGGAAGAGGAAGAGAGTGTGACCATTGTCCCCACAGCCTCTTCAAAAGCAGGGTTGGCACCTTCCCGGAAGATTACAGACAGGTTCTGGTATTGCATGAAGTATTGGATATGACCCATCAGGTGGAAGACAGACAGCATGTCTTCTAGGGCCCCTTCAGTGCATTTCTTGACCCTAGAGCTAAAGGACAAAGATCAAGAGCATGAAAATGCGCTGGGCAGATGGGTAAACTCCTCAGTTCAGACCTCTTTAAGGAACTGGCATGAACAGGCTGGGGATCAGAGGGCTTTGGTTGCTGTCTTTCCCACTCCAGGCCCTATATCCAATCAGTGACCAAGACCATGGCTTCCGCGTCCATCTCCCCTTCTGTACTTCTGGCTTACATCTCCCCTCCCTTGGCTGGGCCCTCCCGTCCTGACTCCTCCCTTAATGTGGCCTGTGACAGGCAGATGTGGGATGGGATGAGGATGTAGAATTGTAGTTCTAGCAGCTGGCCATGTTGATGATAGTTACCTGAAGTCATTGCCAGTGTAGAAGTCCCAGGCAGAGGCCTGACATTCCACCGACCGTCCATCGGTCGGCCTCTCCAGCATTGACTTTTTCCAGAAATCGGATGGGACAGACACCATCCCCAAGGAGGTGAACAATTTGTCAGCCTCTTCAAACATTTTCTCAGATCTCCAGTGCTGTGGCGGGGAGGGAAAACATGTACACTGCCCTATTGTTCCAGGGACTGGAGGGTAGGGACATCCAGGGGCCAAGCACTGACCTGGCGTTTCATCATGTGTGTGATGTCTACGGGGGGCTTCTTAGGGAAAGGCAGAACCATGTCTAGGATGTTGTTCCAGGACTGAGCCCACATGTCACCTGGAAGGAGAGTGGAAGGTTTAAGAGGAGGTGACAATAGTCTGCCTGCTGACTGAATACCCATCCCTGCAATCAGCAGACCCTTACCCAGTAGGTGGGCAGGGATAGGTCCCCTCAAACTGATGAGTTCAGGCCCATAGTGGCGGTACAGGGCACGGCGCACATATGCATGCAGATTTAGGTAGAGAGGCTGCAGCTCCTGGTAAATCTGCTCCAGGTCTTGCTCCAGGGTGTCTGACTCGTACTTAGCACGCCACAGTTGTCCCATGTCTTTGTACCCTAGGGCAGGAGAGGGGACTCGCCAGGCACTCACCCTACCCACCTTAGCCCGGTCTTGCAGGTCGGAGACCTAGGTGCCTCCTTGGGAAGCTGTTCAAGCTCCCTGGTTGTCTGGATCTTCATCTACAAAAT
This sequence comes from Cavia porcellus, assembly GCF_034190915.1. Classification (NCBI taxonomy): domain Eukaryota; kingdom Metazoa; phylum Chordata; class Mammalia; order Rodentia; family Caviidae; genus Cavia; species Cavia porcellus. Next base: position 11,966,021 of record NW_026947515.1, read on the forward strand.
GGGACTATTACCTGCCAAGGCCGATATCCATGTTGGGTCAGATCAGAGAGGAAAGAGCTTGAAGCGAAGCCCCAGTGTGAGCTCCTTTCCATGCCTTCAAGGCTCTGCCCTCTCTAGCTCACAGTGAGTCCCTCCTCATCCTCACCATGCCTGCAGCCTCCTTTCCTCTGTCACCCAGCTTGGGCCCTCCCTCAACCACAGCCCAGTGGCCATATGGGCTTCTTTCAGATTGTCCAAACTCTGCCTCTCTCCCAGGGGGCCATTTTCTTCCTGCCTGGCTGGCTTTTGGCCGTGTTTTGAGCATGAGTAAGTGCTGGAGGCTTTCCTCGTTTCCTCCCTCAGCACCATCTCTGCACCATCATCATAAGTGGTGTTAAAGACGAGTGTGTCTTGACCACGGTATTTCCTTACAGGACTGCAAGCCCACAGGACAAGCATGCTTCTATTTTTCACCTAGTTAGACTCAGAACCTCTGTAGCATCCAGTACATAGTAGCTACTCTATTGACATTTGTGGGGCCCAGCTACAGGCCTGCACCTGAGGGTCTGGGATCCTGTGCCTCCCTCTGAAGACTCAACTTTGCCCCTTGTTGAGTACTTTCCTGTGACCCACTTGCATCCAGACTGCTCACCATTGAGTTGTGCAGCTTTGTTGCTGAGCTCCACACACTGCCAGAAGATGGGGCGGAGTTGGCGACCCACAGAGTCTCGCCAGCCCTCCCAGGCCCATAGCAGCTCTCTGTGGTCCCTGGAGGTAGCCATGACTTCTTGGAGATCTGTGTCCAGAAAAGAAGTCACATGGGACTCCCATGTCTCTCCCGCCTCTGCCATTATCCACCCCAGGTGCCTTTCTCCAAGGGAGCACAGTTAGGCTTGGGGGAGCCCCAGATGGGGCAGGGCCTGGGCACCTACCAGGCTCCAGGATCATGCAGGGCCTTTCATCCAGGCACACTTTGGCCAGGTTGTATGCTGTTTCCATGTAGGCCACAAGCTTGTTGTACTAGGGGGACAAGTGTCACCCAGGACAGGCCTGTGCCCTGAGCTGCCAGTAGCACTAACTCCACAAACCAGAAGGGATGGGTCTGTTTCAAACACCCACCCTCCTCCCATACAGGAAATTTGCTATTGCTCTGACTGTTCACCTCCTGCCCCAGACACTGGTTCCCCACCAGGTATGATCCACCCATCCCTGGGCTAGGGAGTGTGTGCCTGGAGTCCTGGGGCTCTGTCCATCACCTCCCAAAGCTCCTCATATGGTAAGGCCGCCTTGCCAGTTTCCTTCAGTTTACTCAGCATGCGCTTCACTGTTGGGTCCTGGATCTGGGTGATGTTAAACAGGTGGGCCCGGGTGCTAAAGTATTTCATGAACTGGGATGTCTCTAGTTCCTTCTGAAGCTGGAAAGAAGGTCACCACATTTGTTGTGGCAGGTTGAGAAAGGCAGTTGGTGTCCCCATTGAACTCCCAGGGCCATGACTCCCCTTCCCACTCCCAAATCCCATTTTAAGGGGCCAAAATCATTGAAGGTTTACTAAGAGGATCTTGGGTTCCTATAAGCAAGGAAGAAGGATTTAAAAAGGAAGAAGAACCATCAGACTCTTATGTAAAACAAGTTTGGGGCCACTAAGAGACCTGGAGCTTGCAGCTCACTTTAACATGTGCTTCGCAGCTTCCCTCTTTCCTCTGACTCTAGACAGGGGTCAGCACGTGTGAGTCCTAATTCCCAATAACCCCTGAGAAGAGGAAGGACAGAAAGAGTAGGCGGCAGGAAGGTGGAACCATACCATTTCCTCTCGATTTGGCTTGGTGATGTTGGTGACATAGTTCCAAGTGGCTTCCACAAACTCCTTCAACACAGTATTGGCTGTTTGTTCATAATAATTCAGGAACCGCTTTGCCTCAGTTTCATTGTAGGGCACAGCTGCAGGAAGGGGGTTATGTGATTCTGGGGGCCCCTGTCCCCACCCAGAGCCCTTGTCTGTTCCCATAGTCCTTTAGGTCTGTAGTCACACCTAAATTTGCATCACCCACAATCCTAAACTGTGCCAAGATCTGCCCATAGTACACAATCGCAAGTAGGGAAGATCCAGGATGAGTCCATCTTGTTCCCATGATGAAGAGAACAGCAGAGCTGGGAGGAGCTTTGTGCCATTCACAAGCAAATTCTGTATTATAACATCAGTGGCTTAAGGGTCTGACCTGGAATGTTCAATCTGGAAAGTCTCCACCCATGCTCTGTTAACTGTCCCGTTTTATAGCTGAGGAGGTCTCTGGGATTCAGAACAGTCAGGCTACAAAGCCAAGCAGAGAACTTAGGACTCTGGACTTTTAAAACAGAACTCCTCTTTCCACTTGGGTTCTTCTGCAAGTAGAAAGAGTGGGGTGGGGTTGGAACCCCTGTTTTGTTTTTTTTTAATGTGCTTTTGAGACAGAGTCTCGCTGTGCAGTTCATGCTGGGCTTGAGCTCATTTTGTAGGCCAGGCTGGTCTCTAACTTGCAATGATCCTCCTTCCTCAGCCTCCCAAGTGCTGGGATTACAGGCGAGTGTCACCATGCTCAGTTTGGAGCCGCTCTTGGACCTTAGCCAGAGGTTGATGAGACCCCTCACCTTGCAATGCTAGGGTTGCCTCTAAATAGATTTGTAGAATGATGGGTGGGTGCATGGAGCATGGATAAATACATGACATTTCTGGGTGTTCAGGCTCTGGAAATCTCATTGTTTCCCTAGGTTCATCTGAATTGCCCTCTTACATTCACATGTTTTGATCTTTCCTTGTGTGTTTCATGGGACATATGGTCATGCCTGGAGCTATTCAGGGCGTTTCTTCTCACCTTTAGAGCTGCTTCTGCAGGAAAAGCTGGGCATTACACATGTGCAGTCAAGGGAGCAGCAGGTAGAAGGAGATGCGGATATACGGGGCTGCTGCTTGTCCATGTGTGTCTTAGCACCAGCCACAGCCTTCAGCCCTCCGCCGCATCTTGGTTACTGTCCAGTACTCTGACACACGTGGTCTGAGGAGCGCAGCTCCATCTTCCCTCCACAGAGGTCCTTCCCATTTTCCTCCACTCACAGCCGCCCCCTGTCCTGTGTCATTCTCAGCCCAGGGCCACTCGCCCTTTCACATAAGCTGTGACCATGACCAGAGAAACTGAACAAATAATCCCCCAAATAGGAACTCTGTGGTCACAATATATTTGAAATATAAGAAAAGCAAGACAAAAATCTGACATTTCTGGTTAAACTGCTCAACAGAGCTCACAGGGAAGTCTTTACAGCTTCAAGCCTGAAAACATGCATGATAAAAACATAATGAAAATACAAAATGCAGAGCTGAACTGGAAAGGAGGAAAGGCGACTGTCGATTGCTAGAGATGTGAGGAGGGCACCTGTGGCACCTAACTCAAAATGCAATGAAATCCAAAAAAGAAAAATCTAATAAAATGTTTAGAAGATAACAAAGGGCAAAGTTGAATGTCATTGGTGTCCGCAGTGATTTCCTGGACATGACATGAAAAGCACAGGCAGTAAAAACAGCAAAAAGATGAATCGAACTTCATCAAATTTAAAATTTTTATGCATCAAAGAACATCATCAAAAGTAAAAAGGAGGAAACCTAAAATGGTGGAGTAGAGGCTGCCAACAAAGTGTGGACTTCCGGGATCTAGAGTCAAAACAACAGTGTAGAGAAGAGAAGGAAGGAGGTGAATGGGGAAGGAGCTGCTAGGAAGACTGGAAACTGCAAAGCCAGAGAGAGGAACCAGTGCAGGGGTGCAGGAATGGGGAGGGCTCCACGCTCCCCTCAGCTCCTGGGAGGGGCATCTGCCCAGGAGAGATGGAGTGGCTCTACGGAGAGACACTGAGAGATGCCCTCAGCTACTATAAACTGCAAAAACACAGTATTTTGTTCTGAAAGTGACTCTTTGGTAAAGCAGGATGGAGTTGGGGAGGAAGTGCAGTTCGGTGCCTGCCACATTTGAGAGGATTTAATCCAGAGCCATTTGAGGAAGGGATTAATTATTTGGAACTGAGCCTAGAGCAACTGCAGAGCAGAAGTGGTGTCACCCTTCCGCAGTGACTGGGTGGGAGACGGCCCCAGGAGATAGTAGTGAAGTTGTGCGGGCTGGCCAGAGCCCCCTGGGAGTTTAAGCTCAGACCAGGAGGGATGTGGGTGTCCCAAACTCCGTGCTGAGAAACCAGACCAGGCAAGTGTGGCTTAGAGAAGGGCTGGGTATGCAGGTGCTGGCACTAAGTCTAGCAGACTGCCTGATTCCCCAACCAACCTACATCTTCCTCAGAGGTCAGCAGCTCTGTTTTGTAACATGAGCAAGGATGGGGCTCCCTGTGGGTGGTTGCCATGGCCTTGGGTATATAAAGGGCCTCTGGAGCAGGAGTGGGGGCACCTCACAAATCCACAGGCTAAAAGCTAGTGGGAGAAAACTGACTTGGGGTACACAGAGGGACAAGGAAAGTGGGAGCTGCTAGACTGAGTGCAGCCTCAAGGCAGACACCACTGACTGCCCATGTCCAGTAGAAAAGGCAGGGCAGCATCCAGCATTCATATAGAAATGTAAGTGCGGAAGCAAAACAGGTCTCAACAATGCCTCACTGTCCCTCCCCATGTTAGCTGGGTGCCAAAGCTGCAGACCCTGGAAAGAAAAGACTCATTCAAAAGCACAGGGGACTTTTTTTGGACTTTTTCTTTTCTTCTCTTTCTTTCCTTCTCTTCTCTCTCTCTCTCTCTCTCTCTCTCTCTCTCTCTCTCTCTCTCTCTCTCGACTTTCTTTTTGAGACAGGGTCTTACTATGTAGCTCACACTAAAAATCAAAGCATGACAAACAGTATTCCATGCAGTGGGAACTAGAGACCATGTAAGAGTAGACTTCAAGTGAAAACTGATCAGAAGAGTTAAAGAGAGTCACTACACACACATCAGTTAAGGGAACACACACATCAGGAAGAGATAACAATTGCAAACCTGTAGGCACCAAACACCAGTACAACCAACTTTGTTGAACAAATGGAAATAAAAGATCAGATAAATGTCAACAAGATTATAGTGGGGAGACCTCAATATCCTATTGTTACAAATAGATCAACTCGCCAAAATATCACCAAAGAAATATCAGAGTTGAACCAAACTTTCAATGAAAAAGATTTAATAGCTATCTATAGAGCATCCCATTCAACAACAGAATATGTTTTCTTCTCAGAAGTATATGGAACTTTCTTCAACATAGACCACATACTAGCCTATAAAATAAGTAAGTGCAAAAGAATCAGAATTACCCTACATACTATCAGATCACTGTGCACTGAAACTACAAAAGAATGGCAAAGGAAAGCACAGAAAGAATGCAAACATATACTCATGAATGATCAATGAGTCACAGAAGAAACTGAGCGAGAAATTAGTTCCTCCTGGGGATTTAGCTCACCGGTGTAAGCCCCTGCCTGGCAGGCATGAAGTCATGAGTTTGATCCTTGGAACCAAAAAAAAAAAAGAAATTAGTTCCTAGACTCAAACAATAATGTCAGTACAACTACCAGAATCTGTGAGACACAATGAAAACAGTCCTAAGAGACAAGTTTATGGCCATAATGCCTACATCAGAAAAACAGAAAGCCCAAACAAATAACCAAATGATGTGCTTCAGGTTCCTGGAAAAATAAGGACAACCCAAATACAAAGCTAGTGCTAGGAGGGAAATTATAAAGATCAGAGCAGAAATTAATGGAATTGAGACAAACAAATATAAAGAATTAATGAATTCAAGAGTTTGTTCTTCAAATAATAAAATAGACAGATTCTTAGCCAATATTACCAAAAAGAAAAATAAAAAAGCCAAATCAATACAATTAGAAATGAAAAAGGTGCCAGGCATGGTAGTTCATGACTGTAATCCCGGCACTTGGGAGGCTGAGGCAAGGGCATCCTTGTGAGTTTGGGACCAGTATGGGCTACAAAGTGAGCTCAAGTCCAACCCGAACTGCATAGCAAGACCCTGTATCAAAAAGACACACATACACACCACACACAAAGAATAACATCACAATGCTTTACTGCCAAATTCAGATTATTAGTAACTACTACTTTAAAGACCTGTGCTCCATTAAATTGAGGAATCCACAAGAAATGAATACATTCCTGGATACATACGAACCAAGATAAAACTAAACCAAGAAACTGTAAAAACCATGAATAATCCAGTGACAGGCAATGAAATTGAAGCAGTAATAAAACCCTACCACCTAACAAAAATCCAAGCCCTGATAGATTCACTGCTGAATTCTAAAACAACTCCAGGAAAGAGCTCATACCAGTACTTCTCAAAGCTTTTAATGAATTAAAATGCAAAGAATACTCTCGAAGTCATTCTTGGGAGCTAGTATTACTCTGACTCCAAGATTAGACAAGAACCCAACTGAGAAAGAGTCAATCTCCTTCATCAACCTAGATATAAAAATCCTCAACAAGATACTGGTAAACAGAATGCAACAAATCATCAAAAAGATCATACATCATAACCAAGCAAGCTTCATCCCAAGGATACAAGAATGGGTCAACATACACAAATCAATAAATGTCATACATCAATAAATAGAAGCAAGGTCAAAAATCACATGTTCATTTTAATGGATACAGTCAAAAACCTTTGACAAAATCCAACATTCATTCATGATTTTAAAAAGCTTTTAATAAGTATAGAGAGGCCTTATCTCAATTTGACAAAAGTCACTTACAGCCGACCTTTATGCCAACATCATATTAAATGGGGAAAACCAGAAAGTTTTCCCTCTAAAATCAGGAAAAAGACAACAATTTCCACTTTCACTACTCCTGTTCAAAACATGTTCAGTATCTAAAACATATGCCATAGCAATCAGACAACAGAAAGCCATTCATAGGAAAATGGATGCATCTTGAGATCACAGTGTGAAGTGAAACATACCAGATATAGAAACTTAAATATCACATAGTTTCTCTCATATGAGTAACCCAAAGTCTAAATAAAAAACAAAGAAAAGATAGTCTGAGGGCCTTGGCTCATTGTCAAGTACCTAAAAACCACCAATATAAACAAAAACAAAAAATCATCTCTAAAAACGTTTCTTTTTCTCTACAGCCCTGCCAGTATTTGTTATTTGATTTCTTAATGATAGCTATTCTTTCTAGAGTAAGAAGGAGCTATTTGTGTATACACATGTTGATTTTTGTGTTGATTTTATATCCTGCTATCCCACCAAATTTGGTTAATTCTAGGAGTCTTTTGGTGAGTTTTTTGGGTCTTCTCTGTGCAGGATCACGTCATCCATGAATAACGACAATGTGACTTCTCTTCTGCGCATGTCCCTTTTCTTTCTTTGTCTTGGGAAAGTAAGAAAGTAGAACTTTTGCAAAAATGCAGGAGGTCAAGAAGTGGAAGGAAAATCGAGGGAAGGGAAAGGTGATAAAAAAAAATAACCAAGCTACGTGGTTTACATGTACCAACTCCCCACGGTGAATGTAATCATGTACTGCAAATATCTAGTAATCAAAACAAAAATTAAAAAACTTTTTAAAAAGACAAAGACAGGCCAGGGATGTAGTTCAGAGGCACAGCACCGGCTTGGAAAGTGCAAGGCCTTGATTTCTATTCATTGTACCAACAACAAACAACAAAAAAACAAAGCAAAACAGTAAAGACAATCCATCCACATAATTGGAGAAAATATTTACAAATTGCATATAGAATATGAAATTAATATCCATGATACATAAAGAACTCTTCTAGTTGAGGCCTGTCATGTGTATGCAGTGTACAGAATTAGATGTAAAATCCAGGAAGGGGTGGGATGCATGTGGTATACAGTGTACACTGGCCTGGATCCTGCTGTGTGGAGGTAGAAGTGACACTCACTTCCTGAACATGTTTCCCTGGTGGCATCAGGAGGGGACAGAAGTTCATCGATTCAGCCATCCTTATGTCCCCTAAGCATCTCCATTTCTTCTATGTATAGATGCTATGGTCTCAAGTCAGGACTCACACAGGCTAAGCCAGCACCATGGATGGACCTACACCCCCAAATGTCTGTCCATAGCTTCTATATTCACACCTGTGTGACCCACTATGCCCATGCCCTGTGCTCCTGCTCAAGAGCTGACACCCTTACTAGTCTTCTGACAGCCATATCCTTATTAGCCCATTCCCATTACTATTGGCCTCACGTAGTGACTTATTATTGTTGTTGTTGTTATTATTATTATTACTTTTCAGTAGCAATGATGAAAGTGAGCCCAGAGACTCATGCATGATACACAAGGGCTCTAGCTTGAGGTCATCCCCAAGCCCTGACTCAGTCTTAATTAACAGAACACAGGCGTCCTGTGATGCGACCACTAAGGTGCACACATAAAATAACTGTGACCAACCTCCTGCTCTTTCCCTCGTCTGTTCTCTCCTCCATTCCAGTATTTTGGCCCTTTTTTCTCCCTTCTGGATCATTTGCTCTGGAGAAGCCACTGCCATCTCTGCAGCTTCCCTGAGGATAGGTTGATGACCCTTGAGCAAGAAAAAGGAAAACAGACAGAGGAGACATCAGGCTTTTGTCCTGAGTCCTGCCTGTAAGCAAGGGACAGAGCCTGAGACCAGATTCTGCCACAATGGTGTCTCCACTGAGTCTGTAGATCAGTTTACTGAGCAGTTATGGTAGCAGCCCCATGAAAGCCTCCTGGATTCCTGATACACAGCAACTCTGAGAGAACAGAGTTCTATCTTTTGTATCAGGTAGGCTAGGATTGATCTGCCTTCTATCTCACATGTGTGTTGTCATTTTTTGCAAATATATATAGTGACTGGCCCCTCTGACTTCTTTCACCAAGCATAATCATCCTGAGATTACCATACGGTGTTTTCCTCTGCTTTTTTAGTACAATCTCATTGCATGGCTTACTGTGGTTTGTTTATTCATTCAGCTGTTATTCGGTATTTACATTCCAATTTTCAGTTATTGGGAACAAAGTTGATGTGAATATGTTGTAAAATTCTCTTTTTGAAATAGAGAGGACTTCATGCACAGAATCCTAAGAGAGTCAGATGTGTTACTCTGAAACTAACTACCAAAATGGTGTCTGAAGTGAATGTACCACTAGCAAGGCAGAAAGAGTCTCCTTCCTCACCAATACCAATGTGTTTTGACCTAAAGGAGAAAGTCTACACTTGAGTGCTCTTCAAAGGATAATAACTGGTATCTCCTTGTGGGATGAATACTCACTCACCTGATAATTGACAATGATGAGATATATGCAGAGACTGGGAAGGGGTCCATCTGACTCACAAGGAGATACTGAAGGCCTTAGAAATGATAGAAACACAAACCCATGGAGGACTTGGAATCAGGGCTCGTTCCTGCAGAAGTCACCTTGCATGACCCAGGGAGCACCACCTCTTCCTGTGGTTAAGGATCCGTAACCACTACAGTCCCCATGAAAGTTCTCATGGGGGGCCTGCTACTTGACAGAAGGTGGTGATGAAGGAGGTCTAAGTCCAAGGAGGGGGATTTGAGGGACCACCCATCTCTACGTGTAATACATGTGTGCAGCCTACACTGCCATGGAGTATGGGAGCTGGCGAAACAATTGAAGCAAAAGGTGAGGGAAACTGTCCCAGTCTGAATGTCACAGCTGTGGGACAATGGGGCTGATAACACAAACTTGAACCCTCAGGAGATGTCCCAATGGTTATCCAAGCCAGCACATCCTCTAAGTGACAAGTTCTACAGAATGTGCAAAGAACAGCCTGGGAGCAGACAATCTTTGATAAACTGATTGACAGCAGCAGACTTGGAACAGAGACGCCAAGGCCATCAAGGTGCTGATTCGGAGAACATGCCCACACCACAGGCACTGGGGCCCATTATGCACAGTGGCTGGGGGTGGATGGCAGAGAACCAAGGAGCATAACTGGAGGCAACCCCACTTTGTATTCAACAGGTAAAGACAGAATTGGGGCACCCCACGATGAGTGGGTACCACTTTACTTGTGTTACCATATATCACTGATAAATAAGACAAACATTTGGGGTGGCAATAAGCTCACCAGGCTAGTGTCCACTGATTGGCTAACTGTGGAAGCCTCATAGGTCAATGAGCTGCCTATAAATATGGGCCATGTGCTGCTTATAAATATCCACACACTGACCAGGACACTGCACCTTGGGATTCCCAAGGGCACTATATATCCAGGGCACTATCAAACCCATCATCACAGACATATCGCCCTATTGGGACACTGTACTACAGGTGCCACCATACTCAATAGGTGCCACCATACTCTACAGGTGGCCTGGTTGCTTTATCTGGTGTCTGTGTTGCTACCAGGACCAGAGGGTACAGATCCAGCCCTCCAGCTTGAAACCCTTGGCGACATAGGCCCTAAACGTCACTTGCCAGGCTTTGATGTTGCTCATGGATAAATTTCTCAAATGCTTAACCACATGTAGAAGGAGGTACTTGCACCCTCTTGCCTGTAGAATCTGTCATTGATATCCCTGACCACCAGAGACAGGAACAAGAAGCCTTGCAAGAAATGGGTGTGGAGTTCTCTGCCCTCCAGGCCTTGCAGCAGGAACTGCTCGTGCAGTTCTGTGAGTCCTTGGGACCCACCTGGCTCTGGGTGGCCATAAGCTGTGCTGTGATGGCATTAGTGGTATTATGTCCTTACCTTCATTGCTACCATGGTCTTTGTGGGCATGAGTCTGCCCGATGGGTCATTACAGTAAGCACAGTTTCCTAACCTTTGAGGGGGTGGGATTTGGGAAACCACTTCACATTCCTTCAACCCCCAGAGGGTTGGAAGACCTGTAAGGGCACATCCTCACCATTTATCATAGCACACCATAGACACAGTTATATAAGCAAGACTTAGCATAGACAACCATGAATGTGCTTAGGCTGTGACAGTACACAAGAATGTAATGCCTGACAACGGCCAATATATACACTCTGGATAATAAAGATGCTTGCTTCCTGCTGCTACTAATGTTGGTTCTGTGTTGTTTCTTCTCCATGGCGACCTCACCTGCCAGAACCTTTACCTCCCCAACTCTGAGAAAATCTCATGCCCCAGACACAGGGAATTTCAATACCCAACCAACCCAAAGGCTCTGTGCCCTGTTCCCAGGCACTCATCACATCCTAAATCCCAAATCCCTGGGGGGTACAGCTTTAGAGAAGAGCCTGAGTTGCATTCTTCTGCCCTGGCATCATTTCCTAAGCCCTGTGATGGACATTTGCCTCACTTTCATCCCGCCCCTCTGCCCCACAGGTCACTGAGGGTCTCAGCTCTTCTGAGTTCCCCAGCATGCTCCTCTGACCGAGATCTGAGGGGCGTTATTCCCGGCTGAAGGCCCAGGGCAATAGCATCTCTTGGCTCCACTTTCACACATGACAGTCAAGTAACTGGGAATGTGGCCTCCCTTACTCCCTGACAGGAGTCAGTTGAACTGGTATCATGGCATGGCAAGCTGAAGCACAGGATGAGTGCCGGGCAGCATGGAAAAATCCAGGCACCCGTGTGTGGCGCTATGTGGGAGCTGAGCACCATGAGTGGCAATTTGGAGACTTCTGACTACGGAGCATTCCAGAAGTGACATAAGGTGTGAGTACCTGTATGATGCAAGTGTGACCTGGATACATGGGGAGACAAATGCAGATGCTGCTGTCTGGTCGAATCGAAGTAGACACGGTACCTTTGAAATGACTCAGGGTGTGAACAGAATGGAATGTGGCCAAGGACAAAGGCTGGGTGAACCAGATCATGAAGCAAGGCCTTCAGATCTGGACCACACATTGGAAAGCAGGTAAGTAAGGGAGCCCCAGCCCAACTGTGTCGGGGGACATATTCCTCTGCACTGGTGCCATGCAACCCTACCCTGTGCCAAAACCAGGTGACTGCATTATAAGGCCTGGCAGTATAGTCAGCCTGTTAGTGGCATGTCTCTGGTCCCTCAGAAGCTGGGCAGCACCTGGACAGGAGACGGGCTCAAGGCCCACCTGTGTAAAATGCACACATGGAATGTGCCTCTGTCCCATTGGCTTTCCCTCAGGTATGCTGGTCCAGAAAAATGGAATCAGTTCTTTTTGTCTGGCCAGCTAGTTGCCAGACTGCTGCTGTGTTTCCACCTTTCTGCCCTCTGGCTACACAGTCACAGCACCTAGGACCTGGGTCCAAGTGTCCAGTGAGGATTTATATGAGTGTGGTGGATATGGCGAGCATCTTTGCAATAAGCAATGGGCCAGCTGAGTTTTGAGAGGCTGCAGAGTGGGGCAAGAACCCCATGTATTTCATTCCCCACAACATTGATTCTGGGGTCATAAAGTAGCGAGCAGGGTTCCTTCCAGTCAGCTGTCACTTTTTACTACTTCTTTCCATCCCATGACCATTTACTTGGAGGTTGTGTAGATGTGACAGGGCTGGATAAATGTATACTGAAGGCCTGGTTAAGCATCTCTACCCAGACTGCTTGGCAGCAGCTCAGCCATGGAAACTCAGTGGGAGAGAACTGGGGAGGGAGGTAGAGGCGGACCAAGGGCTTTCTCCTGGAGACAGGAGGGCAGGTGCTCATTTAGCTGTCTCTGTCAGAGCCACTTTTGAGGCTGTATCCTGAGGCCAGAGAGGAGACAACAGTTTGGTCACATTGCTAGAAATCAGGGTCTGAGCAGAGCTACAGAGGCAGGGCCTGGGGGCCAGACTGAGGGCCCCTCCAGAAGATTTGCCTGTTTGTTTTTCACTTTCTGTTCCATGACTTAGTCATCACAAGCTATGGGCAGTGTGGGTTCAATTGTTTCCCCAAGAGTGAGCTGCTTCTGGGATCTGGGGTAGTCAGGACAAAGTGAGACCTCTGTGTGTCTCTGTTAGGCTGTGCAGAAAGCAAAGTATAAAAGTGCACGTTCCTGTGATAGCCGATTGGCCCCAGAAATTCCATTGAGGAGGTTTCTGCCTGAGGACAGCTGGTGCTTTGTTCTCGGGCTTGCCTCTGCCTGAAGGACTCCTTGAGAGCCAGGTAGAGGATCTCTTTCCTGTGTGACATTTTTCATTAGTTGCTCTTTTTTTCCCACATGTCAGAAGTAGATTTCTTTTCTGTGCATTTTGTTTATAATTTATTATATGTTTTTATTAGTGCCTATTACAGTATATACTGATTATATTGATGTGGACATATTGTACATTTAATGTGCCAAGTGCACACTAGGCCTTGCCTGGTACATTATGGTACAATCCATCAACAAGTGACTTACCAAATTTGCTTGCATTGAGCACCCAGTTTCAGCCCCCAGCCATTACCAGCATAAAGCCCTGCTCAACCTGTATTGTCCTTTTTTATAGTGACACACAATTTGGGAGCCTAGCAAGATTTGGCAAGGGGAAGGTGTTTGTGTACAGTGTGGAGAGACCCCAGGGCAGCCTGGTGGAGGTCATGAGCTCAGGCTGTACATGGACATTGATGAGATGGTTCCTACAGTGTTGGTGGGCACAGACTCAGCACAGAAAGCAGTCTGAAGCCCTTACCCCTCATGCGTGATATTTGGGAATGGAGGGGGGCAGGGCTCACTGTGAGAGGTTTCTGTGCATCACCTTCCCAGCTCACCTTGATGAAAGGTGGAAAAGCATATGGGGTGTCTCTCAGGGTCCAGTGTGGTAGGAACCTCACTGCAGAACCTGTGTCATACACGCAGGCTGGGTGGGCCTGAAAGAAAGGTCACTCAATTGACACAAGTGCAGAAAGTTATTGACATCTCATAGAATGACACCTGAGTATATCCTGGAGAGAGAGACCATCAACCATGTTCTGAAGGTGCCAGACCATAGCAGGAGATTTGGTTTTTTAAAAATGCCTAGTTGTCGGGGTCGCTCCCGGCCGGCAGGAAAGACACACGACAAAGTCTGGCGGTGTGCAACCTTGCCTTTATTTATCTCCGCGTGGGCCCCGCGAGGCCTCCACTCTGCCACCAGCCCTTTCTCGCCGGTGGACTTTTTCTATCTCTCTCTGTGCTTTCTCTGTGCTTCCCTCTTGTGGCGGGAGAGGCATTTACTTTTATAGGGTAACAGTGGCCAATCAGTTCAAAGCGCGCGATGCGGGCTGATTGGCTAACATCAGTTGTTGCTAGGCAGACTATCTTACAGAGCGGGTTGTTTAAGTCGCCAGCGCAATCAGGGGGCAGGAAGCAGGCGCCAACTTGACTCACTCGATGGGAGGGGCAATCTAGCTCAGGCTCCGCTCCCACCCACAGGCCCTACGTCCGCCAAGTAAGGCGACCGGTGTCGGCCGCGGCTCCCAACATCTCCCCCTATTTTATTTACTTTGAATGAATGTATGCATCGCAGCCCACCCTGGATCGAGTGCAGAGGCTTATGCCCTGTGTTGAGGCCCACCGTAGGCCCTTGGCTTGGACCCTGGTCGGCCGCCCCCGGGTCTGCCAAGGCCTTGAGACCCTCGTCCTTTTTCCAGGGCCAGGAGTGAACTGGACGGAACCTGGATGCACATAGGCATGCACTCATGCCCCTCCGTGTGATCCCCTCGGAGAGGCATCTAGATCTGGGCAGATTCTAGTAATCCAGCGGCTTTCGTGCGCCATGGGGTAGGGCCTGGCTTAGGTCGAGTCATGCTGGGGAGGCACGCTCTTACCCGTCATTGACTCACCTACCCTGCTGTGTGGTGTCATTAGGGAAGGAATGCGGAAGACCCGCCACACCTAGACCCAGTCGTAGGCCAGTCGAGCGAGCCATGCGTAAGCCTGGGGGTCATTGTGCCCATCACGGGCTGCTGCCAGGGCCACATGGGCAACCAGGTGTACTTGACGCCAGGCCGCCGCAAGGCGCCCATTAATAAATGATGTAACCCATCGGAGCAAGAATGGTCCTACAAGTAAGAGCAGAAGCAAGGAGCACAGGGGACCTAACAATGGTAAAACATAGGGGAGCAAGCCATTCCAGGCTCCCCAAAAAGGGATTGTCCTGCAGTTCTTTTAGGGCTCATCTTGTTGTTGGGTCTGCGGTTGGCCTCTGGTGGAACAGGCCTGATCTTCAGTCGAGGGACTTGTCGCAACCTCTCTGGGACCCACAGTGGTTCTCGTCCCGATTCCTGCAGAAAAACACAAACCGCGCCTCGGTTCCAGCTAACCACCGGATCCGGGCCCATCCATTGTCATGCCATAGATAACCGCGCCTTTGGAGGCAGGCCTTGGCTTACTCCCCCTTTTTGTTTTTTATTTTTTATTTTTTATTTTTTTTTATTTTTGGTCTTTTTCGTTTGTTTTTTTTTTTTTTTTTTATCGGTGCCAGGGATCGAACTCGCGATTGCCTGCTTACAAGGCAGGCGCTTATGCCGCTAAGCTAAATCCCCAGCCCCCGTTTCCTCAACCGGCGTTTTTCTCAGCCTGCTCGGCAGAGTAGCCGCCCATGAAAATACCGTCCGCCCTGCAGCGCAACATCATAGGACGGCGGTCGCGACAGAGTGGAACGGGGCGTCACTTCCTGTGCCGGCTGAGAGAAGGGAGGGTTCCCTGTAGCGGCCTCTCGGCGGGGAGCCGCTTTTGGAGAAGAGCTCCAGGGCGGAGCGGATGGCTCTCTATCTCCTCCCCGCCAGAGAGCGCTCGGGGGCCCTTTTTCCTCTCTCTGCTTTTTTCGAGCGGCGCACGCACACAATTCGCGGCGCAACTCGGCATAGGAGTCAAGGCACGCATGTATCATTTCCCACAGGGGGCGAATAGCCGGCGAAATATCGCCTCCCAATTCCGCCGAGGCGAGGTCCCCGCCTAACTTGTCCCATGACGGCAGGTTTAAATGCCCTGTGGGTAAAAACCAGGGAGCCACCCTATCTATCTCTGCTATGAATAGTTCTAGTGTTTTTTGACCTACCCTGAGGTCTCTAGCTTTTAAAAGCTTCCTAAGGGCCTTTACCAAGGGCCGCGCCTCCGCGCTCGGTAAATTACCCATTTTTAACCTCTAAGGGCTGTTACTCACCGCGTGTGACTTAAAGAACCCGTCACCTACGCGTGAGCCTGAGGGGAGTCTAAAAGCCCTGTAGGTGCGCGCCACCCAGAGCCCAGGCTTATCCCCAACTCACCTGTCCGGCAGCACCACGCTGGAGCGTTGCACACCACCGCCGTGTCTCGGGCTTGATCAGTCCCCGTGCGGGTCACCAAATGTCGGGGTCGCTCCCGGCCGGCAGGAAAGACACACGACAAAGTCTGGCGGTGTGCAACCTTGCCTTTATTTGTCTCCGCGTGGGCCCCGCAAGGCCTCCACTCTGCCACCAGCCCTTTCTCGCCGGTGGACTTTTTCTATCTCTCTCTGTGCTTTCTCTGTGCTTCCCTCTTGTGGCGGGAGAGGCATTTACTTTTATAGGGTAACAGTGGCCAATCAGTTCAAAGCGCGCGATGCGGGCTGATTGGCTAACATCAGTTGTTGCTAGGCAGACTATCTTACAGAGCGGGTTGTTTAAGTCGCCAGCGCAATCAGGGGGCAGGAAGCAGGCGCCAACTTGACTCACTCGATGGGAGGGGCAATCTAGCTCAGGCTCCGCTCCCACCCACAGGCCCTACGTCCGCCAAGTAAGGCGACCGGTGTCGGCCGCGGCTCCCAACACCTAGTGAATCTGGTTGAGGTGTGGAGTCTCTGTAATCCCTATACTCTACCAGACTAGGGCAAGAGGGTCACACACTGGAGCTCAGACTCAGCAATTTAGCTGCACAGTGAGACCCAGTGTCAAATTTAAAAATCAAAAAGTAAAAAGGGCTGGGGATGTAACTCTGTGAGAAGGCCCTCGGTGCACCTTCCTGTAAAAATAGGAAATTTAAGGGGCTGGGGGTTTAGCTCAGCAGCATAAGCACCTGCCTTGCAAGCAGGTGGTCGTGAGTTCGATCCCCAGTACCAATAAAAATGAAAAAGACAGGACTCCGGGAGAACATGGCGGACAGAAAACAGCAACTACCGGAGGCTCTCTGAAAGGCTTGGCTCAGAGGCCACGAATGATGCGGACTAAGGAGACACGAACCAGTAGAGATATGCTCTGCTGACTCAGGAACGAACTGGGCTGAGAGAAACCAACTTAGAATACAGTCCTGGCGCTAAAATAGGAACAGAAAAGACTCGGTGTAGAGGCTCGACCCTGCGCCATTGGAAACCGCGATTTGGGTTTCCCGCCGCCCGGCGGCTGGCTGCCTCCACAGCGGCTCGGCAAGGAGAGACGCACAGAGCTCTGGGAACGGGAGTCTGCGAACGGAGTCGAAAACAGGACGGACAAGGAGGCGTACACGAAAACTGACTGGTGGCGAGGTGAGTGAGAAACTGACCCCCTACCACAGTTTGACTCCAGTGGAGGACTTTCTGGGCTCAGGCAGTCCTGTCGAGCAGGGCGCGGTGGCAACTCCAGCCACACATTCCCCTCTCGGACGGGATCGGTGAAAAGTGCCTGGCCTGCGTGACGCTGCTGGCAGACTCCCTAGGCTGGCCTAACCCAGATCCCAGAGCCTGATGGTGGCCCGGAGGAGCGACTGACTCCCGCGTAGGCTGCCTCCTCCGCAACTCCCTGGTGCGCAGCGGTGGGCGGGAACAACTAGCCAGCGCAATTTGATCAGGCTGTGGCTGACAGGCAGGGAAGCTGGGCCTCCTATGTAAGCTTGCATTTTATAAGGAACAGAAAATATGGGGAAGGGAAGCAACAAAAAAGGCTCCTCAGCCCCCAATCCTGAGAAACAGGCAATAGTGGACACCTCACCAATATACATTAAGCGCCATATAGAGAGCCTCATAGACCAATTCAGGAATGAAGTTATCAACGACCTGAAGCTAGAAGTATGCAGAATAGTTAGAGAAATGCTAAGCACCACCCAGGAAAAAACAGATGGTGGAATGGAAGAACAGAAAAAGAGGGGAGAATTGCTTGATGGAGAAAACAGAGAAAGCATTGAGTATGTGAAGCAGGTTCAAAGGGACTATCAAGAAATTAAGAAGTCTATCCAAGACTGGCATAACAGCTTGAAAGACACTAAGGACAGACTATCTGAACTGGAGGGCAGACTTGAAATATGGGAGAATGAAATGAAAAACTTCTTAAAAATAACAAAGAAACAAACAGCAATAATACAAAGACAAGAAGATGATAAGAGGAGCCATAACTTAAGGATTAAGAACATAAAAGAAGAAGTAGGGACACAAACAAGTGAACTACAAAAGCTACTCACAGAAATAATCCAGGAGAATTTTCCTAATTTAGCAAAAGGTAAAGATACTCAGATGTATGAGGCATACAGGACCCCAGCTACCTACAACCCTAACAGAGAAACACCCAGGCATATAATAATAAAAATTCCAGAAATTCAATACAAGAACAGAATATTAAAAGCTGTAAGAGACAAGAAACAGACCACTTACAAGGGAACACCCATCAGAATTACAGCAGATTTCTCTTCACAAACCATCAAATCACGAAGAGCATGGGGGGAAATAATTCAAGCTTTGAAAGATAATAATCTCCAGCCAAGATTGAGATATCCTGCACAACTGTCCCTGGAAATCAATGGGAAAACGAGGTGCTTCCAGGATAAAGAGGAACTGGGGGAATTTGCAACCACCAATTCAACCCTACAGAAAGTATTGCAGGATATTCTAAAAAAAGAAAAACACAAAGAACCCAGAAATAGTGGCGGGGAGGCCACAACGAATGGAGCAGAGAACAAAATGAAGAAGACAAACTGACAGCTACTGACAGAAAAAGAGCTCAACAGAAATGAGACAGAGAAGATTGGATAATAGGAACAGCTATTTTGGAGAAAATGACATCTTAATAGGTAATGCTGATTTAGTACCATCTTGTTTTGAAGTCTCATCTAGCTTTTGTTCTTCTGTCTCCAATGGTCTAAAAGGTTGTATCTTATTGGATTTTGTTATGTACGATAGTATAAGCAAAAACCTTTTAAAGACAAGGAGATTATACAGAGACCATTGTTCATTTTCTGTTAGTTGATTCTAAATACTCTATAATGCTGTCATTCTCTTAAATGGTTTTGCATTGTTTTGATGTACTTAATGCTACAGTATATGAAGTTGTACTCAAGGACTTCAGGGAGGGAGTCAATATGGTAACTACTTTTGGGTCGGAAATATCTGGTGGTGAAACACTATTCTGCTTAAATGGTTATGTTTTGATCTGCCCTGTTTCGCTGTTATGCCCTCTTTTTTCTCAATCTCCACTCCATTATTTACTTTTTTATTTTTATCCATTTAATTAAAGGGAAAAATATAGCAGGATATAATATAGTAACCCACTTTGACTTTCTATTATCTCGATTTGAAGCCCTGTATTACTCTCACCAACTTGTTTTTGACTGAGGTTCCTCTATTCTGTTTTGCTGGATAGTATCAGGTTCGAAAGTTTAGGCATCAGCTGAGAAGATAATGAGATTCATTATAACGCCCATTCTCGTTGACTTTTATCTACTTTTGAAGACCTACAATATCTCCAATGTTTTGGTTTTGTTGGTTTTATTCTTTACTGTTTTGTTCAATTGTATTACAACTAATGATATAGGCAATTCTATTACAAATAGTGGGAGGCCACGATCTTGTTTTGACTGATTAGACTCTGTTCCATTCTGTGGGATAGTATCAAGTCTGAGGGTATAGGCAACTACTTTGAAGGCAATAAGATTCACTAAGATGCCCATTCAGGTTTGACTATTGTCTCCTTTGAAGTCCTGTAATGTTTACAATGTCTAAGTTTTATTGGTCTTGTTCTCTACTGTTTTGACCAACTTTATAATATCTAATGAGATAGACAAATCTTTTTAAGGAAACAAAAGACAACATTGATAACTATTGTTAATAACCGTGTACTCTGTTCTACATCATGTGCTAAGTCTATCCTTGGTTTTGACTGACAGCTTTGTTCTGCCATATTTGACTTTATTCCCCCCCCCCCAAAAGTAACAAGAACTAAGGAGTAATAAAATCTAAAATGTGTAAATTTTGTTGTAAAAAGAGAGGAAGGGGAAAAAAAAGAGCTCTAACGGATATAACAGCAAGTGTGTATAGGGGTGTTGAATAGCTGACTATATTAATGTTTTTGGATCATTGAACACGCTGTTTGTAGTCTCTCTGTTTGAATGTCTACTTTGTATTCTTTGATACTGTGATTTGAGCAACTATTTCCAAGATGATAATATGTAATCTATTAACAGGTGATTTGTTACTGTTATGTTTTTTTTTGTAGTTCTGTATTATATGTAACCTTACACTGCTTTGTTTTGTTTTGTGTTTTTCTCTTTTTCCTCTTAAATAAAAAAAAAATAGCGGGAGGAATTATGGTAAACATTGTTGATCACCTTGTATTATGTTTTTATATTATCTATTATATCCACCCTTTTGACTTGACCGATTGTGTTCTGTTATGTCACATTTGGTTTTACTCTCTTCCAAAAAAGCAATAAGAACCGTGGGAGCAATGAAACCCAAAATGTGTAATAGTCACTGTACAAAAGAGATGAAAAGAAAGTGCTCTAAACTATATAACTGCATGTATATTTAAATGTATAAGATAGAAAATGATATCACAGAGTTTTATTGGATCACTGAACCAAACTGTTTGCAGTATCATTGTTGGAATGTCCACTCTACAAGCTTTAATTTTGTGACTTGAACAATTATTTCTAAGATGGCAATATGTAATCCATTAACTAGTGATTTCCTACTGCGCATTTTTTTCTTCTGTAAATCTGTATAACTTGTACCCCTTCACTGTTTTTTTTCTTTCTTTTCTTTTCTCCTTAAATAAAAATTTTAAAAAATTTTAAAAAATGAAAAAGACAAAAAAAATAGGAAGTTTATACACCTGTAAAGAAGCTGAATCAAAACAATGCTACAACTTCCATGAGTGAATATTGAACCAAATTTCCCCCAATGTCCAGAATGTTTTGAGATTTTGTATTTGTAACAGAAACTCAATTAAGATGTAGAGAATGTTCATCCATCTTCAAGCAGCAGAGATGGGGTGGTGCCATGCCATTCACTTGTCCACTGAGATGTCAGGGGGATGCACTGTACTCATGGAAACACAAGAACTTGTACGGGTGCATTTGTCAGAGGTCACCGTGGAGCTCTGTGCCCAGACACAGATCCCATGGACAGGAACAGGTCCTAACCCAGCTCCTATGACTGCGGCTTAGAAACTCCACTGCTAGGACACTAACTCAAAAAATGACATTTACAAAGTTGACTGTTTCTTATGGAATAAAAGATGACAAGACTGGGTCCTGGGTCCTACATGTAATCCCTGAGGAGCTGTTCTCTACACACACTCGCCACCTAGTGGCTTAAACACCCAGGCTGACCCTAAGATGAGACAGGAGGAAGAGCACCTGGGAGGGAGGCCATTGTTCCTGATGGAACAGCAGTCACTGTGTCATTTCTTTTATTATTCACTCATATTGTATTGCATATTTAACTATAAGCTGTAATTCTGGTCCAAGAAAATGCTGCTTGATTAACTGAATATGTGAAAGACTAATGAAGGACATTTATCTAACATTATGATTTGCAACAAAAACAGTATTAAACAGTCAAATCCAGCATCCTCTGGTTGAAGAGAAACTGGAATGCATTGATGTGAAAAATGTAGCAGAGATAAATTATGAGGACATAAGATGAATGGTGGCTGGGATGGAGCAGGAGGGGAAAGAAAACAAAACTGTTTTGTGCACAAAATTGAGGAAATTGTGGTGGAACTGGACAGTGGTGAAATTTGCACAACATTGAGCATGCACAGAATGCCACCAAGCTGATTATTTTAAACAAGACTAAAATCTTAAACTTTATTTATATTGGTTCCATCACTGGCATATCTCTGGGAAATAAGGGTAGCAGTGAACACAATAATAAGTAAATCTGGAAGAGAGGGGAATGGCAGGTGTGGGTCAAGAGCTGCCTGCAGGTAGAGCTGAAGAGATGACTCCTGCTGCGGAGCCACCAGGAGGTCCAGCTCTGCAGCTGGTGGACAAGGGAATCCTGGTTCTTGCTCTTGTTGTGAGGTCAGAACAGCTGAGGGAGCTGCAGGTGGAGCTGGCAGGAGCTCTGAAGGTTCAACTTCTGTGTGGGCTGAGACTGGCCCTGTTAGTTGCAGGAAGAGAAAAGATCACCAACTGTCCATGAACTTTTCGGGGCAAAACTGTCCCATTGCCTGACAGAGGCAGCCGTGTGCACCAACACAGGCCCAGCAAAGCCTCCCAGACTGCATCCACATACTGACTGCTGAGGTTCTCATGCTCCTGCATCACCCAGCATTGAGTGGTTTGCTAAGTTCCAAGACCCATCCCCTCCCCAGAAGCCAACAGACCACACCACAGGGCCCCTTACCCTTGGACTCAGGCTTCGTGGCCTCAGGAGGCTCCAGCTCTTCCTGGAGAGGCTCACCCTGGTGATCCCCATGAGTGTAGAGTTGCAAGGCAGAGTCAAGCACAGAAGAGGTGGACCTGAGGCAGAGAGGGAGGGAGCAGAGTGAGAGGCCTGGCCTTTCCTCTCACACTACATGTGCAGCTCACCTTAGTGAGGGGTGCACAGGCCTTGTGCCCACTTTATGCCGTGTCCAGCCCTTCCTCTTCCACCCAAACTGGGAGCAATGTTGGCCCAAGGAGCCATAAGAGGCTGAAAGAAGTCTCCATGGGAAAAAGACCTTGCTTAATTGTATCACACTTCTGCCTTCTTCAGGGAATCCTGACACAGAGTCTCCTTGCCCCTCCCCAGTGCAGGTCAGCTTGGTGAAGACAGATACTGGTATCTGCCATGTGTTTGCACTCAAGGGCTCAGGGCTGCTGCTCTGAACATCTGAGAAGTGAGGGGTCAGTTGGTGTCTGTCCTTCCACTCTGCAGTCTCTAGCTCAGGCAGCGATGTGTTGTCCAGCCTCTCTTTGCCTCTGTAGAACTCTTCATGCATGGTCTGTACCCACATCTAGGGAAGCTGTGACCTGAAACCGTTCCCTTGATGTGAGTCATACCCGTTCTGCTGCCAAGGATGACTTTGTGGCCTCCAAAGAACATCAAAACTCAAAAGGGCAGTGATTGCACCTGCTGTGATTACTGGATCATGATCAATATTCAGAGAAGTGTCTGCACGCAGTGTGTCTTCATTTACATTTGTGGATTCAGGACACCTACCTGCTCTTCCATGACATCTGGCAGCCATGAACACTTTGCCATACCCAAGGTTTCCTGCCTTCAACACACCCTGAACCCCATATAGTAACTCTCCAAAATCTTTCCAATGAACAGAACAGCTTCCCCCAAGAGGGGAGTCAGTGAGAGTTTGGAAAGTCATCCGTGGGAATCAGCACTGCCTCTGAAGCAGTTCTTCATGGGGCCAAGGCCACAGCTAACCACTTCCTGTGGAGACCCCATTTCACCTTCATTGTCCCTGAAGTCTGGATCTACCCAGCACCCCACCGTTCAGCATTGTAAACTGGGGCTGAGAGAGGTGCTTGCATATGACCAAGACCTGAATCTACAGGTGGCCAAGTCCCACAGAACTGTAAGGCAAGAACTCACTTTCTTAGCATCAGTTTCTGTGGGGTGGAGATGTTGGTCTTCGAGGAGTCCAAGGAGGAGGGTCCAGTGCTGGGACAGTTGTCCAGGAAAGCCGACTCCAGAGGTTCCTTCAGGCTGTGAGGCCCATCTACCTGCACTGTGCTTGCTCTACTGACCTCTGCCAGGTTCTCTGCAGGCTGACTTCCAATCTGTGATGAGACAGTGGGGAGACATGGAATTGGTGTCCTGCACATGGGTTCTAAGGTGGGTTAGGGGCTGAAGCAAAGCCACACTCCTAATGGTCGCAGAGGCTGTGGTACAGGGGCCACAGGGGGCCCAGCAGAAAAGGGATTCTCATACTAAAAGTTATATTTCACAGGGGACTCTTAAAATACTAGCATGCTCACAAGAGCTCAGTAGAGGAGAAGCAGAATAGAACTCTATGCAGGAACAAAACCTATGAGTCCTAAGACAGCCTCCCAGTTTAGAGAAAAGGAGGCTCATTCTGGATGTCCAGGTCCATTAATGATGCCCCACAGAATGTTCCCCAGGTTTCTGATGAAAAGTCCCCAGGAAGGAATTAAGTTCATCTTCCACAGCCATGGAAGGCTGAGCAGCTGTGTTCACTGCCCTCTTCTGGAATTCATTTAGCCCAGAGGGTCCTGAAATAGGAACTGAGCTGCATGGAAAAGTTCTGTGAGACAAGCGCCAGAGAATGGACAGAGTAGCGTGGGCCTGACATTTGAGGTGAGCACATCTCTGGTGATGTGATGATGTCTAGGAGCAGGGGACAGGGTGGAAAGACACCAGCCAATGGTCCATGGACACCAGGCCCAGAATTGAAATGAGTACAGTGGCAGAATTAAATCATGACAGGAAATGGAGTCACTTTGCGTCTATGTCCCCATTCTCCTGCTCCCACGGATTTGTGAACAAGGTACCTTGCCTGTGCCAAGGTAGAGGCTGAGTACAGAGGATGTGGTGGTTGAGGAACTGGAGTCCCGATCCCTTGGGAGGAGGACCATGGGCCCAGTGTGTGCCAAGCCCAGGAGGGAGCTGCTGAAAGGATAATCTGACCCAAAGTTCCACTCTGTCATCTGTGGGCCTCTACAGTCCTGTCTGCCCACACACCTTGCACCTGTGCCGGCACCTGTTGTTGGTTCCAGAGATTGGAGCAGGGCCATGGCACACAGGGCCCAGCAAGCAGCTCCAGATCAATGTCCTATGTGCAGCTCTGCTGGGGCAGAGTCCAGCACCTGGCAGGAAGCCAGAGACTCTAAGACACCACAGGTTTCAATCTGTGAGCCCTGATAAACTTATTTTCCTCTAAGACAGACAACTGTATCCCCTATTTCTACCCAAGAGGACAGCAGATGACTGGAGACTGTGGATAAACATGGGCCCTGCCCTTCTCCTCCTGCCATCCCTGTCCTGGGTGGGAAGGTGACAGTGGCCCAAGCTCACAGCTTCCCAGCTCCTGCTTCTGCCCAGGAGAATCTGCCCTCAGTGCCTGTCCTCAGACCCCCTCACACTGATGACCTAGGGCAGGTGTTGTGCAGGGGGACTCACAGTGGTGGCCAGGCCTTAATGTACCTGTGCCAGACTCGGTGTCTCTGAGTGGCTGGTGGCTGAGCCTAGCGACACCTGTCCTGGGCTCCCTCTTGTCTCTGGGCGCCTGAGGGATGGGGACAGTGAGCCCTGTCCTTTGCTGCTCTTGTCAGTTGGACGTTTGCCAGCAATCATCCGGAAGCATCTGGGACGAGTGCACCATCTTTTCAGTCTTTCCCACATGGTCCTCCGATTCGGGCTCCTGAGGCTGAGGCCTCCAGCCCTGCAAAAACAGCACAACATCTTCCCTGTTCACTCTTTCAGGCCAACTGTCTGAAGGCCAACTGTCTCCAGACCAAGGTGTCTGGTGACCTGAGCCTTCAGAGTTCTGTTTGGACTTGTTGCCAAGGAAGTGAGGTCATGTGCTGGGGTCCACAGTTGATCCTTCCCCTCTGATGCCTCCTTTGTTTTTATTGTGAGCTCATCTTTGTCCTCCTTAGAAACAGCGAGTTAAAAAACTAGAAAAATACTTGTGTTTTTAGACTTTTCTGCACTTTGAAGATTTTAATACAACAAACCTGTAGATGCTTTAGATGTGGCAGGCTGGGTGCCAAGCACACATTTCCATCCAAAGGGTCCATTGTCTCTAAGGATGAAGGACTCAGTGTCTTCACTTAGAGATCTATCACATTTTATGGTGACTTTATTTCCTGGGATTATGTTAGTTTCATTTCAATTCCAAAAGTGAGCATGGAGGTGTTCCCAGAATATCCATAATAATGTTCCTTGAATGTTTCATGTTATAACCCCATTATGTCCAGGGGAGCAGGATTCATAGCAAGTTTTACTCTCACGTGCCTATGAATGATTACTTATTCATTCTCAGATGTTTACCTCAACCACACACTGTAGGGCACTGCACTATGACCTCCTGTGAGGGGGGACATCAGGTGGTGAGTGCAAGGGGAGGCTTTGCAAGGCCATGGACATCATCACTCCATGCTGATGAAGGACACATGCACATCACTTCTGGGGAACTTGTCTCTTAGCAATTGCTACCACTTCTTGTCCTCTCATCTCAAATATACCATGGGCTTTGTTCCCTGCTGGGTAGTTTTTGCCTTTCCTAGAGGTGATGGCACTGAGCCTGTTCAGTCACGATGCTCTTTGGTTGGTCTCCTTCAAGTAGTGTCTCTGTGCTGGGCTCCCCCTGTGCTGTCACCACCCACTATCATGGGGCTGAACCAACCAAGTGCGACTTGTTCATGCACCCCTCACCCATCTGCTGATGGCCATTTGTTCTCTTTCCTGGTCAACCTTGAAAGTGAGCTGCCCCAGCCATTCTTTTACATGAGCATAAGCATATACAGACCTTTATTTTAAGGAAAAAGTTCTAAGATGCAAAATTACTGGATCACATTGTTGGTTTAATGGCTAACTTAGAAATTCTTAAAGTATCTTTGGAAGCAGTTGTTTCAAGCAGAGTTAGGTGGTTGCTTTTTCTTTTGTTTTATTATGCTACACTATGCTATGCTCTGTTATGTTGCATTATGTTATGTGTGAGTGAGAATTTTGAAACTCCTTCAGTGTGTTTTCAGTGCTTTCTGATTTGATTTTGTATAATCAACCTGAGAAAATAAAAGAATATCACATAACTCTTAATAATTTTGTTTTGGGGAAAATTTAAAAATTAAAACAGAGTCCAGGTATTGGTGCATACGTGCCATTCCAGTACTCAGAAGGCTAAGTCAGGACGATTGCTGTCAGTTTAAGATCACCCTGAGCTACAAGGTAAGATCAAGGCCGAGCTGAACTGCATAGCAGCACCCTGTACAAAAAAAGAAAGAAAGAAAGGAAAGAAGAAAGGCAGAAAGAGAAAAATAAAT
Organism: Cavia porcellus; assembly: GCF_034190915.1. Classification (NCBI taxonomy): domain Eukaryota; kingdom Metazoa; phylum Chordata; class Mammalia; order Rodentia; family Caviidae; genus Cavia; species Cavia porcellus. Next base: position 11,993,005 of record NW_026947515.1, read on the forward strand.
AAGATAAAATGAAAAGTCAAAATTCTCCTGCCAATTGAGAAATCAAATCTTTGTGAGGTTTTCTTGCATATGTACTTTAGTCAACAGAATTAGCATAAGGTTTACCATCGTGTGGACAGTGATGTGCTGCCAGGTTTGCACTGTTTCAAGTTTTTTAATGTTTTATTGAGATGACTCCATATATGCTGCTGAATATACCCCCTTAGGATTTGGGTAGACAATTTTATCATTCTGCTATCTTTTTTGCCCTAGATTTATATTTAGAACAAGAATTTGTTCAAGGGGTTACTATTTTTTGAAATAATAATAAAAATCATATAAAGATACTCTTTTGGACTCTATGAAAAGGTAAAAATAATTATAGATTAATAATGATTAATGTACCTTGCACCATGATTTCTGGGATTTCTTAATGATCAATATTTTCACACATTTATAAAATCTTTTTTTTTTTTTACAAATTTAATCACATGGGCTCACTAATTTTCTAAGTTTCTCAGGCTGGGCTTAAACCTTTCCTCCTCCTTCCTCACCCTCCCAGAGTGCAGGGATTACAGGTGCACATTACCCTTTGTTGGCAATTCGTCACAATGTTTTGTGTTCACAGAATAAAATGTTGGCTTTGCTCTTTAGACAGTCTGGAGAAAGAGCAGATCTAGTTAAGCTGTCTACCACCTTCCTAGCCTGCAGTTTCTTTCACAGTGACTAAGACTGAAAATCCCATTAACACTGTTGGTAGATTCTCTGCTTTTTAACTGTAGTCAGCATGTGCTTCAGAAGTCACTGGAAATGCCTTCAGGAGTGGGCCTGAGGCTTGGTGTCCTTGAAGCACATTCTCTTTCTTTCTGATCCCTCAAAAAATTTGGTGGTTGTCTGAAGTCAAATCCCAAGAAAGGTGTGAAGGTTAAAGCTACTTGGGGCACACTGCCCTCCAGAAGGCCAGGCCAGCGTGAAACATTACTTGCTCTCCCGTCCTACTTTCCAAGTTTTTTTGTTTTGCATTCAGTTTCTAGGGATTGAACACAGAGCTTTGCACTGAGCTCCATTGCTTTCTACTTTTAAAACTCTTCTTATTTTGAGACAGTTTCTAACAAAGTAATTAAATTACTGAGGGTATCCTTGAATTTGTGATGATCCTGCCTCAGCCTTCCAGACTGCAGGCATTACAAGCCACAGCACCAGACATGGTCTCATTGGCTGTGCAAGGAATGGTGAAAATGCCTGCACTCTGGATGCTTAGGCAGCAGGGTTCCTGGGAGGTCCAGACAAGCCTGCAGCACACTCTGAGTTCAGCTCAGGGCAGAGGTACACAGGGAGACCCTGACCAGAAAAACAGGAAGAGAAAGAGAAAGGAAAAGGAAAAGAAAAGAAAGAAAACAGAAAAGTAAAGGAGAAGCAAAACAAAATTCCTGGTGACTGTATCAGTTGGTTGTATCTGAGCTGGCCCTCTTAATCTGCATCCCTGTTCTTGCAGTATAAGACCCTTTTAAAGTACCCTATGGTACTTTATACCATACCTGGAAACCAGGTATTTTGATGCCCCTAGCTTTAGTGTTCTTTCCATGGATATAGGGTGACTCTTTGTACTTTCCTGTGAATTTTCATGTTGTTTTTCCATTTCTAGGAAAATAGCATTGATATTTTGACAGGAATGGCATTGAAACACCTGGTTGCTCTGGGTAGCACGTACGTTATAGCAACATTAATCCTTCCCATCCCTCATCACTGTCTTTTCTTCTCTTAGTGCAGCTTCACTCATTTCATTAATTTCTACAATTTTCAAATAACATGTGAGTGACTTTGAGCTGGGGTTCCTCTTGAATTTTGTGGCCATCAGCACAAGGAAGCAATGTTTTACTGACCACCATCTTTTGGCCTGCTCTGAAAGGCATCTGAGTGCATGTCCTACCTTGTGGGGTTTTTGCTAATATCACAGCCAGGCCAAATATATATATATATATATTCTTGACTTTCTTTTCCTAAACTCTTCACAAACAACCAAATATGATGCTGATTTAAGTATGTCAGGGGCACAGCATAAAATGAAAGGAGTTTCAGCCTCTTAATTAGAACATCTGTTCACTAAATCTTAGATATTAAGCTTCAACATTTATAAAAAGACTCAAAGCTAAAATCTTGCATTAGTAAAAACAAATGTACCAAAACTCCCCCTCAATACGAGCAGAGTCACAGGCCAACAAGGGTAAAGTGCCCTGTGACAACAGGTAGAGAAAGAAGTGGGCAGGTACACGTCAAGAGGTACCCAGGAGACCCGCAGTCACCTGAAGAGCTGAAGAACAAATCTCCCTGTGTGACCTCAAAGGGAGAATGACTATGCTAACACCTTGATTTCTGATTTCGAGTTCCCAACCCTTTAAAGAACACAGTTCTGCTGTTTTAAACCATTTGCTTTGTGTTACTTTAAGCTAACCCTGGGAAGCTAATATAACAATTCACAGTGTGTTAGGCACTGTACGGAGTACTGCAGGAGATACTAGAAAGTAGCAAAGACCCTTCAGTGGGGGAGGGAGATCTGTCCCCCTCTGTCCTTGGTGTGAAGTGAACGCTCCTTTTCCCAGTCAGTGCATGGTCAGGCATCGTAGCTCAGCCCCACGCTCATCTGTCAGCTTTTGCGCTTTGACTTCCCTCCATCCCATTTGCAGTTAAAGATTTGGAAAACCTGAGGGATTTTGGGTCATCACACGCTGGATCACGATCACAGTGGTCAGGTACACACCTGCACACCTATCTTCCCTCTAGGTTGTGAGGACCAGACGTCATGGGTTACTAAGCCAGAGGCCCTGCACATGCTACGCAAGAGCTCTGCCACTGAGCGATGTGCCCAGCACTGTCAGGGATTTTTAACATCACTTGTATTAATTAGCAAGGTGTCTAACACAAGTACCTCAAGACTACTGAAGAAAGAGGTTAAGGACAAATCTAACATGGCATGCTACTACATGCCTGGAGACCCAGCTGCTCAGAAAGCTAAGGCAGGAATATCATTCAAGCTTATGAGTTTAAGGCTTGCCTCTTAAAAAACAACAAATCTCAAATAGGCACAAGAGATGGCTCTGAGATCACAAATATACTCCATGGCATGGGAAATACACTGGCAATATCAGGTAATAGAGCAAAAATATGTGTAACCTCAGTGCCACTCAGGTATATAGCCCCTACATGCATATATATATATATATATATCCACTAAAAACACATGTAGAAGTTTCATAGCCACAGAACTCATAATTGCCCCAAACTAGCAATCACCCAAAATCCATCAACCTGTGAGTAGAAGAGACCAGCCAGGAGAAGGGACAAATCAAGGTGAGAACCACAGAGCCATGAGAACAAATCCATCTACAACTACATGAAATAGATCAAAGATGTAATGGCTTGTGGATGGATCAAAAGATAAGTGAAAAACTTAGACCTTCAAAAAACACAAACTGTAAAAGCACATACACGGATATAAATGCATATACATATGTATAACTGATAAAAACAGGACAAATTAATTTCTGGATAGGATTTATCTTGGGGGAGGAGAGGAGAAGCAGCATAAAAAAGCACAAGAGGTGGATGTTGATTTCATTTATGAAAATTCATTGAATTCAGCATTTTCCTTTATTATTCCTTGTTACCAAAGCTTCACTTTCCTTGCTGCCCTTCCCCAAAACTTGTGAAAGTTGATTCGCTGCTCCGTCTCCACCTCCTGGCCATTCTGTGAACTACAATGCTCTGCTAGAGAGTGCTCCTGGTGTCCCTGGGCTGAGTGAGAGGGATGCTGGTTAATACTTTGGGCAGAAGACAAAGCCAGCCAACCAGCCAAGCCCTTTCAGTGTGCAAACATCACTTTAGGGGCTCTGCACACAGCATCTCTCAGACCTCAAACCTGCATGTCCACTCAAATGGAGTGGGACAAAGTCATCAACCTAGTCTCCTCCCTCTGGTCGCCATCTCTCCTAGACACCCCAAATCTCTCCTACAAGTGTAGCTCAGAGTCATCCATAGGATAAGATGTCTTTCTCACATCCTACATCTTTAAAAAACCTATACTCTTGGGAAAACAAAGTATTTAATATACCATGAGGTTAGCAATCATTACTTTAAACGCTGTATACAAACCTTTGCATGTATTTACTTAGATTTTATTCTTAAGGCAAAATTTAGATTTTTTAACAGATGTATACAGAATTCTTGTCAATTCTGTACTGACAAGAATTAAACAACATCTCTAGAAATTTAATAAACTTAGGAAACAGTGTTAATGACTATATATAAAGACATTATCCAATACAGTTGTATCTCATTTATGTAATAACAAAATACTTATTTAATAAATTCCGGTTAATGTAGATCAAGTTTTAATTTCAGGACCAACTTTAAGAGATGTCAAAATATTTTACCTCTTTGTTTAACCTTTAGATGTACACTGTGTGGCAGAGAGCACCTGTTATTTTTGTATGCACTAAATGTATGCAGCCTTAACTTTGTACCTGAGATTCTCCTGATCTCAACAAAAATTGTCCTGAGACAGGGACAGAACAACCAACCACCAAAGCGCTAGGCAGCGTCTCCCAGGACTTTTCTTGCCTTGGTTCATTCAGGAAGCTTCCACAGTCCTCTTTGCACCCTCTTTGGGTCCTGTTTGTGTTGTCAAGAAGTATATCACAATATGGGGACCATCCTGAGAGAGCAGGTGCACTGCGGGGGTTTAACCATGCAGGAGAGAGAAGTTCACATGCACCTAGGAAAAATAGGGATGCACAGCTGCAGATCTGGGCCAGGTCAGGGAGCTGACAACACTAAGAGTGAGCAGCAGATGGAAGGGAGCTGCTTCCTCACCCAGCCTGACGGGATGCTTGCAGAGGGCAGGCCAGGCTGGACAGGCGTGAGCTGCGGGATGGGGGAGGATGAGGAGCCAATCGGACGTTAAGGGTGATCAGACATCAGGGATGGAGGCTTCAGTCAACTGACTTAGCAGGACACTTCCTAAGATTGGACAATGCAGATCTGAACACAGAAGGCAAAAATGAACTCAGAGTGAGGAAGATGAAATAAATATAGGTTGGTAAATTGAAACAACACTGAGATTCCACCTCACCCTCGAAACAATGACTCTGTCAAGAAATTAACCAATAACAAATGCCGGGGCGGCTGTTGGGAAAAAGGAAGCTTCTCCACTGCTGGTGGGAGTGTAGATTGGTACAGCCACTGTGGAAATCAGTGTGGAGATTCCTGAAAAAACTAGGACTTCAGGTCCCATTAGACCCAGCTGTGGATCAGATTAACTTAAAGTAGTTTACACTTTGGTGACCCCAGGGATCTTGTGCTATGCTAAGCCTTATGACTGTTTGTGCTGGAGAAAGTCTTACAGATGCATTGTGTTTAAGGTAATGAATGCAGAACCTTGGGTGTCAGTGGAATGCTGCTGGGACAGCACGACATGCTTTGCTAAGATGTGTGCAAAGGCCTGGTAAGTGTGAAGGCCAGGTAGAGCCAGAGATGGTCCTTTGGAAAGTTAAACAATTAGTTACCACCTATCTGACCTTTACCCTTCTGACATCCACTTCTGTCCTTCTTAAAGACTCTGATAAAAAGCCAGAGGAAACTGCACTTGGGGCTCAGTCCTAGAGGCTGCTGCTCCTCCCTCATCCCATAACTTGGTCTCTTGTTTTCTTTTCATCACCACACCTTGTTTTTGGGACCTGTCTCCTCATAGAAACCAACACCAGCTCTTCTTCTTCTGTCTTCCCAGAAGTCTTAATACATCGCACCACAGCACTACATGTGTGCACATGTTCATAGCACACACCTTGTAATAGCCAGACCTTGGAAACAACATGAATGCCCATCAACTGAAGAATAAACAAAAAAGATGTGGTATTTTCATATAATAGAGTAGTGCTCAGCCATAAAAAGGATTAATCTGAGAATTTCATAAGTAAATGGATGCAACTAGAGACTATACTCATAAAGGAAATGAATCAGACTTACATATATATGTAGATGATAGCTAATAGTCATACTACTGATATGTTTGAGTTCATTGAAGAGAAAGGTTTGTGCTAATATTGTTCAGACAACTAAATGCAGACATCTTGAACTCTGAGTAACTAATTTAAAGATGACAATAGGTAATGTATTAATCATTGTTACATCTATCATGGTAACATCTATCATGTTTTGAAATTTTGTTTTATTTTTTCTTCTTTAAAATTAAAAAAGAAAGAAGTACAGGTTGAAAGGAGACCCCTCCAAAAATCATAATTTTAAAATTGCCTGTATAGAAAATAACTCTATGGGGCTGGGGATTTAGCTCAGTGGCATAAATGGCTGGCTTGCAAGTGCACAATCCTGAGTTGGATGCCAGGCACCAAAAAAAAAAAAAAAAAAAAAAAAACAAACAAACAAAGAAAAAGAAACCAAATCCAGCTTCAGGATACAAATGTATCCAAAGTTACAGTGTCTTTTTAACTTACTCAAAAAAAAAAAAATCCAGTGTCTTAAAGATAAAATAAGGCCCAAAACTGGGCCTTCTCTTGCCTTTTACCTAGAAAATGGGCCATTGCCTGTCACCTGTAAGTTGAGCCCCAGCTTTCTATAGATTCACAAATCCACAGATTTCCATCCCCCAGAACACAGAAGCCCCCAGCCCTAGACCATAGTGTCCCTTATTCTCTGAGCACCTGTACTTTGTTTTGAATGCGTGTGTCTTTGATTCTGTCTACTAAATTTACCTGAGCCTCTCGCAGGGACACAAAACAATTCTCTTCCAAGACAAAATAGGAACCTCTGCACCAGGCCCAGGATGAGTGGAGGTCACCATCTCCTCTTTGTGGAGACTTCTCAGACTCTGTCAGGTGACCAGAGGATCCTGACTAGGGTTTGGGCAAGGAGAGAATAGTTGTCAGACACAAATGCAAATGACACATGTCACTACCCACTAGAAGCCTTAAGAGTCAGGGCTGTGAAAGAATATAAAATGAAATCAGGAAAGCTAAGACTTTCTGAGGCAGGTCAGGAAATGGCTGCAGGAGAGTACGCAAACCCGCTGAAGGTTAAACTGCAGAATGTTCCTAGACCTAGAGAACAACTGAAGCTCTTCACCTCCTCCTCCAACACCTCTCACCCAGGAAGATCCTTGTTAACCAACAGTCAGATGCATGTGTGACTCAGGTGTCTGCCTCATCAGAGAGCTGTCTCTGAAAATAACTGTGGGAATCTCCTACAACACACTTTACCCCATCTGCCTTATGGGGCTGCCTTGAGGGAATGAACCTGAATTGCAACATGGTTTCCCATATACTATTTCTTTTGACTTGCATATTTTGTAGTTAACACTGAATAATTAGTAAAAACTCTTTTTCCTCTGCTGTAAGAAGGGCAGTGTCTCACTGAGGGGAAGGAAGTGCAGGCGATGTGAGTTAGACACCACTGTTGGCCCCTGAGGGACGCACACATGAGAAATGCTTTTTGTTTGTGTGTGTGATGGTTTGGATTCTAATTGTCCCTCAGAGATCCTTGTGTTAAAGGCTTGGTCATCAACCTGTGGCACCACTGGGAGGGGCGGACCTTTAGGAAATAGAGCCTAGTGAGAGGAAGTTAGGTCATTAGGGGTGCTCTCAGGAAGGCAATGGGGGAATATCAGGACCCCAGACATCCCCCCCCCCCCCGCCTTTCTCTACTTCCTATCCACTATACATTGAGCAGTTTTGCTCTGCCGTGATAGTCAGCCTTGCCCCAGGTCCAAAGCAACAGGGCCAAGTGACCATGAACTGAAACTCTGAAACCACAGGCCAAAAAAGCCTGCATTCCTTGAAGTTGCTTATCTCAGGTATTTCATCATAGGAGTGAAGAGCGAAGACAGCGCTAACAAAGATTTGGATTTCGTTTGTTACTGCAGCTGGACCCAAACCTGTCCTGGCCAGCAGAGAAATGCTGATTGCTCTTCACAGTGCTGGCTCCCTAGACAACTCAGCCCTTGTGCGGCAGCTCTGGCAGGTTCCTCAGATCAAGAAGAGCCCTGTTTTTCTCAGCCTCTGTTTGCCCTGGCTGCCTTCTGGTGTTGCAGAGGACCCACCTGTTCCTTCCATGAAGTGGCCTTCCTAGGGTTTGTGGGCAGAGGGACTCCTTGAGGGCTTGCACCCCTGGCCTCCAGGGAGAGTCCACTTCATCTGGCGAAATCTTTGCACAGCAGATCCCAGTTTACAACTGTTTCAAAGGATTTAATTCATTTTGTATATTTTTGGGGTGCTGAAGCTGAAACTCAGGTTCTTGCCCATGCTAGTCCAATGTTCCTAACTTCTGAGCTACCTAAAGATCTTGACTCTAAAGATCTTGGTTTATATTTCAGACCTAAAATTTGTTATTACACCCAAAACTTTTGAGAGCCCTGTAAAATCAAAAAACATACGTATTTAATTAAATGTCCACAAAATGTAACCAGTTACAAAACGTAACCAGTTACTTAATGTCTTCATTGTTAGACTTAGTGTTCATAAAATTTTCAGGACAGCAGAAAACATGTAGCTTAGATTTTTTTCATTTTTCAAGAAGTCTTCATAAAAGCAACATACAAGGTAATTGCTTAGAAACCACAATGGCTCTTAAATTAAGTGAATCACTTGTAACCAAATGATTTAGGAATTGATATGATACATGCATCAAAGAGCTATATTTTCTGCACTAGGTGGGTGTGTTTTATACATTTAATAAAGGATGTGGAGTACAGTGTCTAAAGGCCATGTGTGAAGCAAGGTCTTCACGCTGTTTGTTGGCCTTTGTGGGACATGGGCTGGTGCCTTTCCTGTGTCTAATGGAGTTTCCAAGTAGCCCCCAATGTTTGTGTCCTCTGTCTCTTCAGAAACAGAGCTCTGAGAGGATAACTCTTGAAGTGCGATACCCAGACAATAGGATAGCATCACCTTGGGTCTTGTTTTAGAAACATCAGTGCTCGTGTTTCACTCCAACCCTACTGAATCAGGAATCTGACAATGGGCCCAGCACTGCATTTTAACAATTCTTAAAAACAAAAACATGGCACTTCCAATTCATACATCTCCTCAAGTTGTACCGCCACTGCTGATCCTCTATGGGGCAACAATGAGCACAGGAAAGGACTTCATTTCCCAGCATTCTCTACTGCAAGATGTGGTCATGGGAGTGAATTTTGACAAATGAGATGGAAGTGGAAGGGAGATTCCAAAGGAAACCTCCTGGAAAGGAAGAGATGCCTCTTTGCACTTATTCTCAGGATGCTGGGCTGGAATGGTCACTCACCATGATGTCCTCACCAAAGCTGAGCTGATGCCAGCAAAACATCCTGAACCTCTAGCATTGTGAACTAAATAAACTTTGTTTCTTCTGAAGTATCCAGCTCCAGATATTTCATTATGGTAATGAGACACAGACTAATACAGAGGGAGTGTGTTGGGACAGGTGAGATGACAACTGACAGGTCCACAGGGTCCAACATGCAGGGCACAGGATGTGTTTCTCAGACAATGCAGGTTTTTAAAGTAAACTTCTACATGGACTATCCTGCTGTTTGAGACTAAAGAACTTTTCAATCATTGTAACAATTTTCCCCTCATGCTTTGCAGGTCCAGGCAAGCACTCATCTACTCTCTGCCTGCATAGATTAAATTTACCTTTTCTATAATCTCATATAAAGGGATTGCAGAGTGTTTATACAGCGTTTTCTGTCATTCACATAATATGTTTTAGAATAATCCATGAGTCAAATTTTAGTTTATTAATATATTACAGTCTGTTCTTCCATTTCCTAGCCAAAGGACATTTGGACTATGTCTGATTTTTGCAGACAGTACTTAAAACTGCTACGAATATTCATGTACAAAATTTGTTGATAACGTTTGTTTTCATTTCTTTAGGATAAGAGTCTAGGAGAGGAATTGCTGGATTTTACTGTAAGTGTAGGTTTGATTTTATAGGAAACCATGGAATTGCTTTCCAAAGTTTACCATTTCAGATTCCCAGTGACCATCTATGTGAATTCTCTTCCTTTCACTTCTTTACCAACAATATTGTTGGTTTGTTAGGTGTCTGTCATTGTGACAAAGTACCTGGGATAATCAATTTAAAAAGAAGTTGATTTGGGCTGATAGTTTCACTCTGCAGTCACTTGACTCTTGCTTTGGGCCTGTGGTAGCACAGCACATCATGGTAGGAATACAGGGTGGAAGAAACCTGTCCACCTCATGGTGCCTGGGAAGCAAAGAGAGAAAAAAAAGGAGAAAATAAGAGTCCCAATGTTTCTTTTTTGTGGGTATGGGAGGGCTTAGTTTGTTAATTTATTTTTTTAATTTAAAAAAATATATAAAACAAAGGGGGAGATTAAGAGGATATAACAGCACAGGTCAGAACAGAACAATTTAAGCAACAGTGTTTCACCACAGGATAACCCAATATAACAGTAGTTACTATAGTGTCTCTTTCCTTGAAATATTTGAGTATGCCTTCGTATACTATCAAACATAACAAGACAGTGCAAAACCATTCAAGAGGGTAAAACTATTACAGGATATTTAGAACCAACTAACAGAAAACAAACAACGGTTTCTATATTATCTCCTTGACTATGAAAAATTTTGTTTATACTATCACATATCATAAAATCCATTAAGATACAACATGATAAAACAGATGGAGACAGAAGAACAAAAACTTGACGGGACTTCAAAACAAGCTGATATTAAATCAGCACTAGCTATTATAATGTATTGTTTTCTTCAAAATAACTGTTCATACCATCACAGACAATAAAATCAAACATCCCAGAATAAAACCATTCCAATTAATGAATGAAAACATTTTAAGGCTTCAAAGCAATATAATGGGGAATCATGATTACCACATATTTTATGTATTCTTACCATTTCTTACACTAAGGAAACTATTCGGCATTTATATATGTGAGTTTGATTTATTTCACTTATGAGTATGGTCTCAAGCTGTGCCCATTTATTTATAAATATCTCAATGGGATCATTCTTTATAGCTGAGTAGTACTCCATTGTATAAAAATACCACAACTTGGGCTGGGGATTTAGCTCAGTGGCATAAGCACCTGCCTTGCAAGTGTGTGGTCGTGAGTTTGATCCCTGGTACCAATAAAAAAGAAAAAGAAAAAAATTAAAAATACCACAACTTTTTTATCCGTTCCTCAGTTGATGGACACTTGGGTTGTTGCCAAGATATGGCTATTACAAATTATGCTGCTATAAACATGGGTGCACATATATCACTGTGGTATGATGCTTTCAGTTCTTCCGGGAATATGCCTAGAAGTAGAATAGCTGAAATAAATGGGACTTCCAATCCCATTGGGTTTTTGAGAAAACTCCAAACTGACGTCCACAATGGTTGCACCAGTCTACACTCCCAACAACAGTGCAGGAGAGTTCCTTTTTCCCCCACAACCTCTCCAGCATTTATTGTTGATAGTTTTCCTGATCCTGGCCATTCTTTCAGGAGTGAGATGGAATCTCAGTGTGGTTTTAATTTGCATTTCTCTAATGATTAATAATGATGAACATTTTTTCAAGTATTTATTTGCCATTTGTACTTCTTCATCTGAGAAATGTGTATTCATTTCAGATGCCCATTTTTGGACTGGATCTTTGAATTTTGGGGGTCTGATTTTTTTTTAATGCTTTATATGTTTTAGACAGAAGTCCTGTGTCAGAGGGACAGTTCACTGAGATTTTTTCCCAGTTTGTGGGTTTTCTTTTCACTATGCTGGAGATTTCTTTTGACATGCAGAAACTTTTTAATAAGAGGTGGTCCCAGTTATTGATTCTGGGAAGTATTTCTCATACGGTTTGATTCCTGTACATGAATTCTCTACCTACCCCTATGTCTTCAAGATATTTACCCAATTTGTCTCCCAATAAATTTAGTGTTTCTGTTTTAATATTCAGATCTTTGATCCATTTAGATTTTAATTTAGTACATGGTGATAGGCATGGGTCTAGTTTTAGTTTTCATCATATGGAGAGCCAGCTTTTCCAACACCATCTATTAAAGAGACTGTCCTTCATCCAGTGAACATGTCTGGCCCCTTTATCAAAGATAAGGTGGTTGAGTGTGTTTGTAGTTGTAGTTGTATCTTCTAATCTATTCCATTGATCTTCGGCTCTGTTTTCATTCCAACACCATGTTGATTTTACTACAGTTGCTTTGTAGTATAACTTCAAGTCAGGGATTGTGATGAGTCCTAACTTGCCTTTGCTGCTTAGAACTGTCTTTGCTATTCTAGATCTCTTCCTACTCCAGATGAATTTTAGATTTAGAATTTTAGATACCTCTTAAATCTCTAGATTTAAGAGGTATGTTGATGGTATTTTTATCAGTATTGCATTGAATCTGTATAACAGTTTTGGGAGAATGGCCTTTTTTTTTTTTTTTTTTTTTTGGTCTTTTTATTGGCACCGGGGATCGAACTCACGATTGCCTGCTTCCAAGGCAGGCGCTTATGCCACTGAGCTAAATCACTAGCCCCGAGAATGGCCATTTTCACAATATTTATTCTTCCTATCCATGAGCAAGGGATGTCTTTCCATTTTCTGAGATCATCTTCAATTTCTTTTTTCAGTGTATCATAATTTTCTCTATATAGATCTTTCATTGCTTTCATGAGAATAATTCCGAAATATTTCTTTTTTGTTTTGTTTTGTTTTGTTTTTCCTTTTTATCGGTACCAGGGATCGAACTCATGACAGCCTGCTTGCAAGGCAGGCGCTTATGCCGCTGAGCTAAATCCCCAGTGCCAATATTTCATTTTTTTAGTTGCTAGTTTGAAGGGTGTGGCTTCCCTTATTTCTCTCTCTGTGATTTTGTTATTAGTGTAGAGGAATGCTATTGATTTTTGTGAATTTGTTTTGTATCCAGCTACATTGCTGAATTTATTTATTATATCTAGGAGTCTTTCAATGGAGTTTTGGGGGTCTTCTATGTAGAGTATCATGTCATCTGCAATTAATGATAATTTAACTTCTTCTTTTCTATCTTTACCCCTTTTATTTCTCTCTCTTCTCTAATTGCTCTGGCTAGTATTTCCAGTACTATATTAAGTAGGAGTGGTGATAAGAGACATACTTGTCTTGTGCCTGATTTTAAGGAAAAGGCCTTCAGTTTTGGCCATTTAGTATGATACTGGCTGTTGGTTTGTCATAGATGGCCTTTATTATATTGAGGTAAAGACCATCTATTCCACTTTTCTGTAAGGTTCTTATCATAAATGAATGTTGGATATTATCAAAAGCTTTTTCTGCATCTATAGAGATGATCATGTGATTCTGACTTTTGGCTTTGATATGGTGGATTACATTCATTGATTTACGTATGTTGAACCATCCCTGCATGCCTGGGATGAATCCCACTTGGTCATGGTGTATAATCTGCTTGATGATTTGCTGTATTCTATTTTGGCAATATTTTATTGAGGATTTTTGCAGCTGTGTTCATTAGAGAGATTGGCCTGTAGTTCTCTTTTTTAGTTGGGTCCTTCTCAGGTTTTGGTACTAGAGTAATATTTGCTTCCAGGAATGACTTAGGAAGGATTGCTTCCTTTTCAATTTCATTGAAGAGTTTGAGGAGTGTCGGCATTAAGTCTTCTTTGTACTTCTTGTAGAATTCTGCAGTGAATCTGTCTGGGCCTGGGCTCTGCTCTGTAGGTAAGTACTTAATTACTTTTTCAATTTCATTAATAGAAACTGGATTATTCAGCAGGCATATATCTTCTTGACTTAGCTTTGGTACTTCATATGTTTGTAGGAACCTATTTCTTCTGTGTTATCAAACTTTTGAGAGTAGAGGTTTTCGAAATAGGTGTTGATGATCTTCTGTATTTCTACAGTCTGTAGTGAGTTTGCCTTTTTCATTCCTTATAGCATGAATTTGAGCTTTTCCTTCCCTTTTTTTAATAAGGTTGGCTAGGGGCTTATCAATTTTATTTATTCTTTCAAAGAACCAACTCTTTGATTCATTGATTCTTTGGATTGTTTTCTTAGTCTCTTTAATTTCTCCTCTGATTTTTGTAATTTCCTCCCTTCTTTTGGCTTTGGGCTTGATTTGCTTTTCTCTTTCTACATATTTGAGGTGTAACATCAGGTTATTTATTTGTATTTGTTCTGATTCCTTATGTGGGAACTCAGTGCAATAAATTTTCCTCTGAGGACAGTTTTCATTGTCCCACAGATTCTGGTAAGTTGTATTTATATTTTTGTTTGCTTTAGGTATTGTTTAATTTCTTCTTTAATTTCCCCTGTGACCTACTGATTACTCGAGTATATTATTCAGGGGCTGGGGATTTAGCTCAGTGGCATAAGCACCTGCCTTGCAAGCAGGCAGTCGTGAGTTCGATCCCTGGTACCGATAAAAATGAAAAAGACCAAAAAAAGAGTATATTATTCAGTTTCCATGTGTTTGTGGAATTTTTGAAGTATCTTTTATCATTAATTTCTAATTTCACAGTGCTATGATACCATAACATGTATGGGATAATTTCAACTCTTTTGCATTTATTTAAATACGTTCTGTGGGCTAATATATGGTCTATTTTAGAGAATGTCCCATGTACTGTTGAGAAGAATGTGTATTCTGATGTAGTTGGATGGAACACTCTGTATATGTCTATCAAGTCCATTTGCTCACAGATATGATTCAGTTCTGTTATTTCTTTGCTGATTTTCTGTCTGGTTGATCTGTCCCTTGGTGTCAATGGTGTGTTAAGGTCTCTTGTTATAATTGTGTTACTGCTAATTTGGTTTTTCATTTCTGTTAATAGTTGTTTTATATAACTGGGTGCTCTGGAATTTGGTGCATACATATTTAAGATAGTTATCTCTTCCTCTTGAAGTTTTCCCCTAACCAGTATGTAATGACCTTCTTTATCTCTTCTGATCATTATTGGTTTAAAGTTCACATTGTCTGCAAACAGAATAGCCACCCTACTTTTTTTCGGGGGGGGGGGGTTCCTGTTGCATGAAGTATTGTTTCCCATCCTTTGACTTTCAGTCTGTGAGTATCCTTTTGGGTTAGATGGGTTTCTTGCAGACAGCATATGGTTGGATCTATTCTGCCAGTCTGTTTCTTTTTAATTGATGCACTGAGACCATTTACATTAATGGTTATAACTGTTATATATTGTTATACATTGTTTGTTGACATCTTATCTTGCTGCTGTTGCATCTTTATCTTTCCATTCTATTTAACTGTCTGCTTTGCTTAATGGTTTTTTCCTAAGTGTATCTAAACTGTCTTTCAGTATTCTTTGCAGGGTTGGCTTGGTGATCATGAAGTTCTTCAGCTGTTCTTTGTCAGAGAAGTATCTTATTTCTCCATCAATTTTGAAGGACAGTTTTTCAGAGGACATAAGTCTAGGTTGGAAATTCACTCCATTCTCTTCTTTACTTTATTGTTTGTGTTGAGAAGTCTGCTGTAATTATGATAGGTTTTCCTTTATGGGTAATCTGTCTTTTCTCTTTGACAGCTTTTAATATTCTATTCTTATATTGGAATTCTGGGATGGTGATTATTATATGTCTGGGTATAGTTTTATTTTGGTTATGGCCATTTGGAGTTCTATATACTTCACTGATCCAGATGTCAGTTTCCATTCTCATGTTTGGGAAATTTTCAGCTATTATTCTCTAAATATCCTCTTGACATCCTTTATGTTGTCCCCTTCTTTTTCACTTATCCCTATCAATCGTATGTTGTTTTCTTTGCATCATCTTGCCTCTGTTGGATTGTTATTTCCTGATTCCTTGCTATTTTTAAAAGATCTTTCCTTTCCTGTTCACTAGCTTCAATCTTATCTTCAAGGTCTGAAATTCTATCTTCACTTTCATTTTTACAACTGTCAATGGAATTTTTGATTTCCTGTATATCTCTTTGCATCTGCTTTAAGTATTCTGTTTGTTTCTTACATTGTTCATCCAGGGATTCTACCTTTTTGTTTAGTTCCTCGAATTTTTTAACTGTGTCTTCTTTAGATGTGTTCAGCATGTCTTTCATTTCTTTTATCATTTCTTCTTTTACTTGGGAGATTATTTCTAGTTTGAATTCCTTTAAAGCTTCCTGGAGTTGCTTCTTTATTTCAGTTGCTATTATGGCAGGTATTTCAGGTGGATGGCATATATTTTCTTCTGTGTACATGGCTCCTAGGGTTTCTTTGGATGGGCTGGAGGTTTGAGATTGTATTTTGGTCTTCATTTTGTCATTTTCCTATATTACTGTGTTTCAAGTGTTGTTCCAAGGCTACCCCAGGGCCTGTTGGAAATCCTCTTCTATGCCCTCAGCTCCTGGGACTCTGGCCGCCCAGTTCCCTGGATTGAGAAAGGATCACTGGAGGTGGAGTAGACAGGCCCAAGCTCTATGGTACAGGTTGAGTGTGGCAGGAAGCTGTGAAGTTCCTTGGCTGGTGGGAGCAATGATCCCAAACTCCCTGGTTCAGGGGGATCGTGCAGGGACACTCACCACAGGCCGCTCAGCCTCCGGAACTGTGGGCGCTGGCAAGCCAGGGACCCCAGAGTCCACCAAGCATGACAGGGAGCCGGGCAGTTGTTGCAGGTGGGCTCAAGCTGGTCCAGTGCAGCAGGAAGTTCCTTGGCCCAGCCCCAGTGAGGATCCCAAACTCCCTGGGTTCGGGGAGATGGTGCGGGGACACTCACCCCAGGCCACTCAGCCTCCAGCCTCCAGCCTCCAGAACTCCCAATGTTTCCTTCAAGGGCGCATCTCAGTGATCTAACTTCCTCCTACTGGGCTTGACCTCCTAAAGGTTCCACCACCTCCTAGTAGTATCATGAGCTGGAGGTCACAGTTCTAACATGTAGGCCTCTAAGGGACATTTCAGAACTAAACTATACTTCAACTTACTTTTAGACATATTAGCAAACTTAATTCTTTGCATAATCTGGTCACAAACTGAATTGACTGAGAACCAAATCAAATTCAATGGTTAGGTGCAATGTAGACTTCGTGGGGATATTTGATTGGGTTTTTGTCCAGTTCTGTTTCCCACCACAATTGCGGAGAGAATTCAGTTCATGAACCAAAGCATGTATATGCCCAGTAGTAAATCACTGAGCTTTAATTTACATTTTGATGAAGACTAATAATAGTAAGCAGCTTTCACTGGCCAGGAATTGTTGGTTCTTCATATCCATAATTGGAAAGTTCAGTCAGCAGGAAGCAGGGCCCAGGGCCCCCGTCTGCAATCTTCACTAACAGAGGTTTTCAGGGCAGGAAGGAGAAGTTCAGCTTGTAAGTTCATAGCCAGGGACTCTCCTGCTCAGACAGTTGTAGGGCAGGTAGAGGAGGAGATCAGTGGGCTCCACAGACTCCAGCTCAGGATGAGGTATTTAGAGGCCCAAGCAAGAGGAACATGATTTTGGGGGCTGGTTGGGACTCCAGCTTAGGGTCTGGGAGATGATAGTCTCTGGGAGGGGAGGTACCCAGGAGCCTTGTGCTGGAAGCAGGGCTGTGTTGATTGCACTTTCCAATTATGGATATGGAGAACCAACAATTCCTGGAAGGTGGGCTGCTGCTGTGACTCAGGGCAGTGCAGACCAACAGCACCCAAAACAGCTGCATGCAAGAGCAATGGACTGGGAGCTGCTGGCAGGAGGCAGCCACTGGGCTTGTGTGTGGCTTATCTCGACTTCACTGTGGCTTTGGTTCATTGACAGGTACCATAAATACATGGTTCAAGTCTGGTCCACAACAGTCTTCCAGGAGGTGGGTGGCACTAACTTATTCACAGATGAGGAAACTGAGGGTCAGGGAAGAGAAGTGACTTCTAAAGTATTATAGCCAAAGATGCTCACACTATCATCATCATTATAATGAATGTCATATTGTGGAAACTATTTTAATGCAGAGAAAAATTTTAAAATTTATATTTCTAAGACTAAGCATATTTCTAAGACTGTTCAAGGATGAGACCAGGAGACACAGCCTGGTCCCATGGTTAGAAAGCTACAGACTTAACGAGCCTTGACACTCCGGGTGCCAATTATAAGATAAGAGTAGCTCAGCCAGGAAAAAATCTTTCTCTTACTTCCAAGTCCTAGAGAGTTACCACTTCAAGGACACCTCTGCCCGGTCTCAAACAATGATGGATTCTCCCTCTGTGTTGCACAATAGTAACCTCATTTAGTTGCTATTTCTGTAAGAGCAAATTCTGCCTAGCACTTAGTGACAAAGACATGTGTAACCAACATAGATATTATGTCATCTACCTTTTCTACTTCCTTTTGGAAACACAGATAAATGACTGGAAAATTCCGGTCAGGGCTGATGATTTGGAAATCTTCTAAAGTCCTTCTGGTACTGTGTCTCCATTTGGTCTGGTCCTGATTTCCACATCAATATAAGATAATAATACTATTGATACACTTAGAAAAAATGTTATAAAATTACTTGTAAGTACTGGACATGTACAGTACAGTTTATTGGGTATTAAATCAGGATTTTACTAACTACTTGATTTTCAGTGGCTGGCCCACTGGATTGTCTTACAAGTAGGCACTTTCTGGTTCCTAACTGTGGACCCAGCTCTAAGTCCCGGCACGTAGGAAGTACTCAATATTTGATGGGTGGGTGAGAAATGATATTCAGCTGGCAGTTTGGCCAGCATAACAAGGGACAGCTTGATTTGAACAAGTAATTTTTAAAAACTGGGAAAGAGGGCTGGGGATTTAAGCGCCTGCCTTGCAAGCAGGCAGTCGTGAGTTCGATCCCTGGTACCGATAAAAACAAAAAAGACAAAAAAAAAAAAAAAACTGGGAAACATTGGCCATCAACTCAACCAATATAAAACTTGGTGGAGCCAAGGTTAATGAGAAAATAGGGACATTCTGGTGAGAATATAAATTAATTCAAAATGTCTAGGTAACAAGATTGTACAAGTTCAAACCCTGTTGGCCTGACAAACTTATTTCTAGAAATTTAACATGAGAAAATAATTGGGCAATTATACAAAAACAGGTTGCACAAAATACCCTGAATTAGGGATCAGTTTTAAAAAATCGTGACCCATCCACAACACAATAGTCCTAAATGTGGCTAACAGAAAATGGTTGTCAACTGTGTGTAAGGTACAACTCACTTGGCTGTCATGACAGCCCCATGAAGTAACTGCCATGATTGCTCTCATTTCATATATGAGGAAACAGGTCCAGAAGAGTTAAGGAACTTGCTCCACCTCACACAGCTGAGAAGAAAGAAAGAGGCCCCCCGGCCACAGGTTCCTAAATTTGTGCTCTTTGTCCATTGTTCACATAATGATGGTGACGCCCAAATGCCAGGGTTGTGTCCCACAGTGATGAGGAATGAAACCACAGATGGAAGAGATAGGATGCAAGCAAATTCACTGAAAATATACACTATCTAGCAAGTAAAAAATGTGGGGAGCCACAGCAGATTATAGCAAACCTCAGGACATCTGAGCCCCCTGAGGAGCTAAACTTGCTGTCTATTACAGGTGTGGAGCAGGATACGCTTCAGTAACAATGACTTAGCATGAGATGACCACACATGTGCTGGTGAGGCCAGCATGCAGGAATGTAAACATAACAACATATACAAAGGCTGGATGATAAAGACACAATTGCTCTCTGCTTGCTGCCTGCTGCTGCTGCTGTGCTGATATCTGCCTCCATGCTGTCTCTGGGGACCTCACAAGCAATTTACCCCTTAGCCTCCTCCACTCTGATAGATATAAAGGCAAGGAAGTAAAGTTCCCACCATCAAGGAGGGGGTTCTGAGTAGGATACCCATGAGGGAGTCTTTGTCTAGAAGTTGTTAATGGGTTTAGAAAAGAACTACCCTATGGAAGACTACCTACTTTTCAGGGTCCAATTTATGCAGTGTTGTGGGGAATCACTCAGACTGCTTCACAGTTCAGGGACATTAAAGACAACTGAGGACATGACCCTGCTTGTCTGCACAGGCTCACAATGGGGTACAGTTATGTAACCATGATTTAGCACAGATGAACTCCCATGCGCTGGTTAGAGCACTATACAAGAATGTAAATATGAGATAACAACCTGGGTAAGAATTATACAACAAAAACAGTGGTTCTCTCCTCTGCTCCATGCTGCCTGCCACTGTTGCTGATGTCTTGAACATGTACATTCTCTAACCTTGGGACTTCACCCATGAAAGAAAATCTTCCTTGAGTCCCCAAAGCAGGCCAACAAGTATTCACACAGTGCCCATGCCAAGCCCATGTACCCTTCAGCCAATGGCCTGCCTGATCATGCTCTGGAAAGATCCTGAACAGGTGAAGGACAATCAGTAGATGTTTTTGTAAGGTCCCTGGAGGGTCACAACTCAGCAGGCTCCATTTTGGAATTCCTGACTCCATTTTGGGGCTGCTGTCCTTAATGCCTGGTAAAATCCTAACTCCTATTTCACTGATCCCTGTTACAATGATGTAAAACTAAATCAATCGCCCTGGAACCACGTCTACAATAAATTGTTAACAGGAAAATAGAGGCTAAAAATGTACTAAGGATAGTTACTTGTCTACATAGAAAAAGGGCAAATATTTCTGATTTTTTCATTGGACTTTTTGAAATGTGTAAATATTATCATAATTACCAAAAGAATGATTTAGGGGTAAACAGAAAAACAAAAATTAGAGGATGGGGAGAGGATTCAGGGATGAAACTTTCAAAGCTCCCCAGCATGGTGACCTGATTTAGGCCTCTGCTCCCTCCCACTGGAGGACAAACCATTGTCCTCTTATTTTCCTTAGGGAAACACAAGAGGCTTGTTCTTCTTCCTTGATGGCCACAGATGCAAGGCTGAAGAATCAGCTGCAAACAGTTTCCTCTGGCCACCTCTGACTCAGGAACACCATGGAAATGCTATTTCTCACCTCCAGTCTCTATACAGCTGCTAACACAAGTGATCATCTGTTCATGAGAAAACTAAGCGTGGAAAAGTGACTGGATCTATTAAAGGTTATTTCTGCAATAGGACAGTCAACATGCAGACCCTGTTCCTGGTGTCTGACAGCCATCTCCCCGTCATCTGAAGGCAGGGGATCATTCTGCTACTGTAAATTGCTTGGGAACAAAAAAAAACTTCTATCAGATGATAGCAAGATTCTTAGCCTTGGGCCTCTTGATTCATATTCCACATGTAAGAGTCTGAGCCTTGAGTATAGCCAGTGATGTTTTCCCAGCAATCTGGGCTCTCCTAATATATGCAAACCCCCAAAGGGGCAAGGGATTAGCAAGGGATTCAGCAAAGTCTGCATTAGCACGTAACTGCCCACATGCTTTAAATTTTATTCCATCTCTTTCTCCTTTAAAATTATAATTATTGACACATACTAGTTGTATAGTAAAGAAATTCATTATGCTATTTTCATATATGCATATACTGTGCATTGATCACCCCTCTCCTACCTTCTCCCTCTCTCCTAGCCCTCCTCCCAGGTCTGTGTAGTCCCTGTTCTACTTTTTTTTAGTTCCCACATTTGAAAGAAAACATGAAATATGTGTCTGTGTCTGAATTATTTTGTTTAACATGATATCCTCCACTTCCCTACATTTTTTTGCATATGACCGAATTTCATTCTCCTTTATGGCTGAGTAGGATGTGGGTGTGTGCATGTGTGCACATGTGCATGCCATGTTTGCTTTGCTCATTCTATTGCTGACAGATACCTAGACTGATTGCTTGCCTTGGTTATTGTGAATGGTGCCTCTCTTGCTCCTTTCTTGCTCTTATATAGCAAAGCATTCTGAAACTCAGTGCCTTATTGCAAAATTTTATAATTATCACTTAATTTTCTGGTTTGACTAGGCTCAGTTGGGTAGTTCTTGCTTATAGTAGCCTGTCATATAACTTCAGTTAGCTTGTGGCTAAAACTGCAGTTCCCTGGTGAGTCATGTAGGCTGGACATTCACCATAGTACATTCCCATGGCCTAAACTCCACGAATAAGAAAGGGAGGGCTGGAATGTATCTTGAGGGTAGAGCACTTGCCTAGCATGCAGAAATCCTGAGTTCCAGGCCCAGCACTCTGGGGTAAAAAGAGATCATTTAACAGCTTATAAGAGATTTTAAAACCACAGGGAGAATGAAAACTAGATATAGGAGCATTATTTGCTATAATAAAGCAAAAGAAATGATACGCTTAGTGCCTATAGAGAGGAAAACTGATGAGACCTCATTTCACTGCAGAGCCTTGGAAGGAGTGAAATTCTGTGTGACACAAATCTATAATTGTATGCTACTTCTTGTTTTCTTTCTGTCGACCAAAGCGCACCATTTTTGTGTCAGGCATTGGGTTGGGTACTGAGAAACAGTGATTACCAGTTGTCTGAGTTATTTTTCACTGGTTGTTGAAACAAAATACCTGACACCCAACATGAAAGAAGGAAAAGTTTATTTCTCATAGGTCAGAGATTTCAGTCCATACTCAGTTGGCTCCAAGGCAAAATGACGTGGCTGAGGGGAAGCAGTTTATGGAGCATATAAACAGCAAGCATGAACAGCAAAAGAGAAAGACACGCCTTCTTCCCTCAGGTACACTGTATGCTGGCTCCACCTCTGGGCAGGTATAGCACACATACCACCAATCATAGTGCTACACAATGAACCAATCAGAAATAGTAGATTTGGCCACATCCATAATTGTATGAGGCTTGGGGGGAGCACTGACATAAACCATGACACCAGTAGACGCAAAGAGCCTGCTCTCATACTCTCACCATGAAGCTTACGGTCTATTGAGGTAGGGGCAATACTATCCAAATATAGGCTGTGCATTCCTAACCCAAAATCTGAAGTATGAAATGCTTCAAAGTCCAAAATTTCCGAGTACTGATGGAGTGCCAAAAGTGAAAAATTTGACAATTTTGTTTCAAACACAAAATGTTTTTTAATTAAGATTATTGGTACATTTTAGGTGTAAATAATGATCATGTTAATCATGGGAAATTTGTGCCAAACATGATATAACTTGAATCTTTTTTTCTCCTTTCCCCTAGCTTTCCTTCAACTTCTTCTCCTCCTTATTTATGAAAGGTTTGTTTCCTTCTTATCATTTTTTTCTTTCCTCTCCTTCCTTTCTCCCTCCTCTATCACTAATTCCCCATTCCATTAGAAAATGTTCACAATATCTCTTTTATTTTGGTCCTTATCTACATATTCAGTTTCCCACACCAAAGAAACACCGTACACAAGGCAAACATAAACTTATTAAAAATATTGTATAAAAATCTTCAGGCTATGGGTATGAAGTACATATGAATTATAAACAAATTTCATGTTTAGACTTGGACCCCATCCTTAAAGTAACTTACTACGTATATGCAAATTATCCAACAAATAAAAAATTCATAAATTCCAAACACTTCTGGTCACAATCATGTTGCTAGGACACTGAATATGTAAATGTTTAATTAACAACCTCAAAGAAGAAGTACAAGGGATGATCAAAATATACAGCTAATATTTAAATTTTTAAAATGTACTACAATAAAAGATACAAGGCCATTAATCCTCCTTTAAAAAACACCTCCTTAAAAAATAAATTAAATAAAATATACCTCTTTGCTTCAAACACATGTCTCCATTTGTTCTTTCAATTTCTGAAGCAGTTTTGGAAGTCCTCTTTTGCGAGTGTCTTTACAAATTCAGATAAAAAAATACAGTGAATGCTGCTACTGAGTGTCATCCAATGGAAAGGAAGGCTCATAAATACATTATGGTGTGTCCTTATCCACCTGATTCACCAGATCTAGACCCTTGTGATTTCTGATTCTTCCCCAAAATCAAAGTGACCATCAAAAGTAAATAGTCTGAATTGACTCAAGACATTGAGGCAGCCACAATAGCACTACTAAAGATACTTACAAAAGGACTTCCAGAATTATTTCAAAAGAAAATGGCAAGAAAGATGGCATAAGTGTATTCAAATGATGGAGGACGGGTGTGGTAGTGCATACTTGTAAACTCAGAACTTGGGAGGCCGAGGCAGGAAAATCTCTGAGTTTGAGACTAGCTTGGACAACCCAGTGAGTTGAAGGCCAGCCTGAAATCCATAGCAAAATCCTGTCTCAAAAATCCAAAAACCAGCAAACAACACCTAGTTGATTGGTTTGGCACAGTTTTGTGTTTATGTGTAGAGTACTGAGTCACTGAAGATGGAAGACCTTCCCTCTGTGTGGTGGAGAACCAATAGGCCTACATCCTGGATGCAGTAAAAAGGGAAAGGAGAAAGTCTGGCTCTGCCTCTTCAGAAGAGTTCGAGTCCTTGCCATCACCTTAAGGTGTCCATTTCCAGACTCCTAGCACAGATTCTTCTGCGTCCTGCCAGGGACTCTCCAGGGACTCTGCAGTGAGCTCCAGGCCTTAGACTTGTGACTGGGTCTTTTGCATCTCCAATGAGCACCTGGCCCTTTTGCGTTCTTCTCCACCTGACTGTGCAGATGGCCTTCCTAAGCCTCTTTTGTAAATCCTTTATGTGTCACACACACACACAAATTAAATCTGATTCTCTAGTGAACCCTGACATAAACTGCCTCTAGCTACCTATGCAACCTCCCATGAACAATTTCATGCCTCACTCATGTGAAAAAATCCAAAGCAGAACTTTAGCAGTGCTATGCTAAGTATGGGTTAGTTAACGGAGATGTTGGTGCCAGGCCCACTGGGTTAAAATTCTGTCCACTGCTTTTTCATTGGAAAAGGTATTAAATGTGGGTGTCCAGGCTCACACAGCTATGAAAATGAAGATAATTCCTAACTCACACTCTTGTAAGAATTAACATGTAAAGAGCCTCAAAAAGGTCCTGGCCTGACACCCATAAGTGCTACATATGCTTGTTAGTATGTTATATTAACATGTAAACATACTTTTAAGATATGAAGACATCAGACGATGGATACCAAAAGCACTCATTTCTCTGTAATAAAAGAAGGGCAACAACGCAAATAACAATGGTATCTGAGCACTTGCTATATGCTAGGATCCATGAGAAGAGCTCTGCAGGTTTTTCATTGGATCTTCACAGCAGTGCCAAGAGATGAGTACTGCCATTCAGCACGGTTTGTTTTTTAAATGGAAAAAAACTCCACAGTATTTCAAAACAAAATAATAGGAGAATGACAATAGCGGAAATTGAGGCTCCAAGAGAAGCAGTGTGTCCTAGGTTTCAGGCCCGGGAAGATTTGAGTCCACATCTATAAATTCCAAACCTCAGACTCAGTCCACTCCTCTGCTTTCTCTCGTAGCTGGCTTGGGGCTCAGAGTGTCCGAGAAGTCTCAACAGATACCTCCATCTGAGGCCACACCCCGCTTCAGAGGGTCCCTAACCCCCACTGCCATGCCCACTGCCTCATTCCCGCCCCACCGAAGAGCTTGGGACTACCTGGTCCCAGCTTCTGGCCACGCCCTCTTGCCCCGCCCCTCACGCCGATTCGCCCCACCCCCTGGCCGCAAGCGAAGGTTCCGCCTTCTCCGTCCCTCCCCCGGCGGGCCGCGCCCACAGACGGCCCAGAGCCACGCGCCACTACATCCCAGTTCAGTCCCGCCCCGCCCCCGGCCTCGCCGTCGCAGCGGATGCCGGTCTTGTGCCTGGAGTCGCCATTTTGCCGCTAGAGACGCCGTCTGGAGACCTGAGCGCTCTTCCTTCGGCGGCCGAGGCTGCTGCGGGGCCGGGGCTGGGTCTGGGCCAGGTAGGCGGGCGGGCTAGAGCTGGTGGCAAGCATCGGCGCGGCCCTGTGGCCCCGACGTTAGCGGACGCAGGTGCCCCGGACGGGGAGTCCTGCCGGCGGGTCGCGGGCCCCGGGCGGCGGCGGGTGCGGCGCTGGGGGCGACCCGGTCTCCGCCTGCACGGCCCCCCTCTCCCTTCCTCCCTACTCTCCGTCGGGGTCGGCACGGCCAGGCCTGGCGGGCAGCCCCGGGGTCCCCGCCCGTCAGGTGCTGCTGGGAGCCCAGCCCAGGTGTGGGACCGCGGGAGGCGGCTCTGGGTCTCACATGGCCTCTGCTGCCAGTGAGCCTGGCCGTGCTGAGCCGCGGACGTTTACCCCCAAAACGACGATTTTATTCCACTTGGAGCTCCTCCCTGCAGAGACTGAGAGAGGACCAAGATGTTACAGTAAGACAGCAGTTATTATTCTACCTGGACATGCTCTGGCTCCAGTCCGTTCCATTGATTAGGGGGTTTCTTGCTTCTTAGAATATTGGCGCCCCTTGGGGGTTTAGGTTTTGTGAGGAGACTGAATGCGGCCTGGGGCTTTGAGGCATGAGGAAGTGTGATCAGTAGTGTTTAAAAATTTAAATCCACAAATAAAAATAATTCACCCACATTGTTGAACCCTGCTGCAGAATACCCGTCTTGTCCGTATTCTGCTGTCCCTAACCATTACTACCCAGTTCTGCTCACATCATTTATATATCTGCATAGTGTTGAATATTTATATTATATGCATAGGTAGACTTGTACTTAGTTATCCTGTTACTGACCGTGTACACAAGTCTAATTCCTCTTAGAAAAATTGCGATGAGCATATATCTTTTTTTCTTGGGATAAATTCCAGAAATTGGAAATACTAAATCAAAGTTCTGTGTTCTTTCCCTGGTACTTGATATGAATGGGTTCCTAAACAAGGCATGTTTACAATAGATATCTTCAAAATCTAGGTATTTGTGCAATTATCTGGACAAACTTGGAGTTCAGCAAGGTGTTGTGAAGGCTGAGAGACAGGCCACGCAACCTACTGTTGGATACAATTAACTGTACCCATTGCACCCAGACCAATCTCTGTTCGCTGATGCTTAGAGCAGCCTTAAGTTTCTTCATCTCATGTGCCCATGTGTAAAATGGTTTTAATTCCAGTAACTCTGTTAGTACCTGCCTTTTCATTAGCAAAAAAATTCAGTTCCATTTGTTCATCATTGCAACTCCATGAGATGAGATTTATTCAACATACATTTGGGGAGCTTCAACTGTGTACCAACTGCTGCTCTCGTCAGTCAGTATCCAGCAGAAAATGTAATAGTTTTTTTTTGAAAAGTTCTCTGCTCCTTGGACCTTAAATTATGGTGAGGGAAGATTTTTACCACACTTCTATCTTGGTCTGAGGCCCAGTAAAACCAATGGGCATGCCCTAGGCCTAGCAGCTAATGACTGAACGGCAAGCCCAAGTCTTCACCTCCTCCTGCCATCTTTAGATGGCATGCATATACAATAGATTTGTTCTTAGAAACCATATATTTCGTCAGCTGCAATATAAGTCACATCAGGATAACCCAAAAAAGAAAACACAGAGGGGTGATTCAGTTTGTGTGTATGTGCAAGGTGCTAGGTCTCTAACCCATTCACCCACATTAGGTGAATGCTGTAAAAGCCCCAGAGAATGATTTTTAACCAGGTGATCACTTTCAATGTGATCTCATTCATGAGTAACAGATTCTCAGATCTCATTCAAAGAGTATGAGTTGCTTTTAAAAAAGGACTGAGATTCTGTGGAAAGAATGTTACTTCCACACATATAAATCTCACGCATCTTAGAGAAAATTTAGGCTTAATGTAAAAGTAGTAGGGAAAAAGTGGAATCGTAGTCTCTTTCACATCATCTCTTAATGAGCCACCTAAAGCTTCACCCTGGTGATCATGATTCTAAAAGCTAACCTTGAAAACTTTTCTTGAAACTTACTGAAGAGAACAACTCAAATTTCCAACAAGAGAAAGGAAAGCAAAAGCTAAAAACAGTCTTATACTTGACCAGCTTGTGCAATGAAATAGACACAGCACAGCCATACCGACAGTCATTTCTAGATGGCTGCTTCTCCCTCACCATGCCATTTTTGAGGATGGTCTTATATTAGGGCTATTGGGTGAGGGTACCGGAGTGTTGAGTTTTGTGCTGGTGGTACAGAGAATGGAACCCAAGGCCTCTTGCGTGGTACGCAAATAGATCTACTCTTGAGCTACACCCTGAACCCTTACATTAGGATTCACTTACTGAATCTGGTATCTGGGGATTGGAACTTCTGAGACTTGCAGTCAAGATAAAGCAGGATTTTTGAACCATGAGTGATAAGGAATATCTTTAGTAAATATCCTGCAGAAGAGAACATGGCAAAGTGCTATCTTTGAGATAGGTCGAGGATCAGAGGCTATTTTGTAAATCTTCAAGGAAGAGACACCCAGTGTGGCTAAAGATCACAAAGAGAAGTCTTAAGGACTGTTCATGCAGGGGCTGTTCAGACTCTGAAATGATTCCTTGTCCAAAGTCCTACACGTAGGCTTCTGGCATCAGATTGATAGATGGGTCAAATTACCTCTTAAGCTATCTTATACCTAAAATGTTTTCATTGTGTTCCAAGTCCTCTCAAGAACACTTGTACTTTTAGCAGCTTCTGAAGGCTAAACTGTATAAAAAGGTGGTTGCCCATGCATATTACTGTACAGTAGTTGGTGGATGACCAAGAGACCAAAATCTCATGGAACCTGTTCTGTATGGAGGACACTCTGCTATCTGATAGGCAGGAATCTTAGTAGTGACCTGGTTGGGTTGGTTTTTCAGTTTGCATGGTTGAGGGAACTGAAGCTAAGAGAGTTAAAGTAATTTGTTTAAGGCCTAAGTCAGTTAGGAGGAAGTAGAGACCAAGCTACAAACATGACTTGGAACTCCAAATTCTGGAGAATTAGTTTTGTTTGTTTTCAGTACTAGACCTGTATGCTCTGTTCCTAAACACAGGGCTGTTGACTGAGAGGTGATAACAGAGAAAATGTGAGATCCCTTCCCACTCCAAATCTTGATTAAATGTCATTTCTTTCATTTACACCATTCACTGTGCCCTCATTCTCACCGGCCTTTGTAGTTGATGTGCTCTCAGGGACCAGCAAGCTTCTTTGGAAAAAATACAGATAATATTTTAGGCTTTGTGGGAAAGCCTATCATTTTATCCAAAGACAAGTTGTAAACAAACTTGACAAGTTTTTACAAAAACAAGATTTGGAGGAACCTGATTGGACTGTTTGCTGATCCCTGCTCCAAAGCCACTTTGCATGGTAGACACCATTGGTCCCCTTTGGTCTCTTTAGGGCTTTGGTCATTGTGCATACATTTCTGTTTGTAATGTTTAGACTCAGGGTAAACTGCATGATAGTTAATAAGTTTTTCTGTTTTGGAAATCCTGAAGTATTAGAGTAAGAATGCACTTTAGGGGCTGGGGATTTAGCTCAGCAGCATAAACTGCCTGCCTTGTGAGCATGTGGTCATGAGTTCAGTTTCTCTTACCAATTAAAAAAAAAGAGAGAAAGAAAGCCCTGTACAAGGCTAGCCCTTTGCACAGACTTGCACTTTCCTAGCCAGGTTGTGGGACAATGTACCAGCTTCCTGCAACCAGGTAGTTCCACTGCATGTGTGCATGTGCATAGGAGGCCTGTTTAGGGCAGTAACTTGTTCAAACATGGCATATCCATACCACGGAAGACTAGGCAACAGTTAGATGAGGCCTGTGTCTTCTAACCCAGGTTGCTGTAATATGATTGTTCAGTGAAGAAGTGAATTAAATATTTGTACTATATGCTAACAACATTGTATGTAATTTTTGTTCATTTTTTAATAGAGGTCACCTATGTAAATACATACACAAAAGGTAGAAAAGGCCTGAGGTGTCCAAGTCAAACAGATAGAAACCCTCACTGCTGTGAAGGACCCTGGAATTGGTGCTTTCACCATCATGTTTTACAAGGAGGCTGTGTTTGTGTTTTGCTTGAGTAACTGAAATTTAAGAATAACAAAAACAGCTCATCTTCAGCCCAATTTTAATTTCTGTTTTTTGCAGACCTGCTCCAAGTAAACATGCAATCAAAAAAAGACTGAGCTTGTGGCAGGGAGGCCCTGCCCCCCCACCCCCCGGCGGCTGGACTGTGGGCGTACTGTCCAGTCTGGTACCCTCATTGCCTAATCTTTAAGACTTGGCCCTGAGTGATTGTGACCTTTAGACCAGGGTTCTTTATATTTGTGTCCTGTGGCCTGTTATTAGTGTAGTCACTTAACTTTCTTCTGAGGTTATTATCTTGTGTTCCAGTTGCAGGAAAGGAAGATGACAAGGGCAGTTATACATAGTGACAGAAAGGGTGTCTGAGAGACAGTTGAAAGGCCATGGGGAGCTTTTTGGGAAACAAGTCTTACAGGAAAAGCCAAGTATAGGTGGGTTATTTTGTTTAAGGGACAGTCAGTTCATATCCTTGCTAATGGCTCTGCCATTTTTCTGTGTGTTGATCCAGGAGGACTTTTGTTGTCAGAAAATAAAGGAGGTTGCCCATTATTGACTTTAAGCAGCAAACAGTAAAACACTGAGCTCTTCAGCTCCACCTTTCTTGTAAGTTTATCATTTATTCACAGTGGTTATGAAAACTAATTACATCATTTGCTAACGTATTCGTCAATTTGGAATCCTGAAATACAACTGCATTTTCTATTTGTCTGTGTGATCTTTCTTCCTTGAATATAAAAGACACCATTATGATGAAAACTACTTTGCTTTAGCAAATGTTACTTGCTATTAAAAAGAATCCATTCAGGTATATTTTATATCATGTAGCAATTCTTAATACGTATTATATCCTCCTAGGCTCAGAATTGGAAAACCTAGAAGGTTTTGATGTTTTGTGTGGCACCACCTGAATTGGAAACCAAGATGAACATAACCAAAGGAGGTCTGGTGTTGTTTTCAGCCAATTCCAATTCATCATGTATGGAACTTTCCAAGAAAATCGCTGAGTGAGTTATAATTTCATCATTGAAATCTGTAATTATGTGGTGTTTTAAATTTGTTACTTGGGCTAGCAGTGACTATCAAGTTTAAACGCAGGTATTTTGTAGTTAATCTGTTATCTATATTATTAAGGGCTCACTTTTCATAAACTCTCACAACTCCTGCAGCAGATGTTTATGGAGTGCCTCCCAAGTGTTAGGCATTGTGTTTGAGCACTATTTAAGTATACCAAACAGTGATGTAAGTGTATAGAGTGTGAGAATAGTTTATAGCCTATAGTTTAGTATAATTTTAGATACATTTATTAAACAAATTTGAACCCCTGTTATATCTGATACTTTGATCTAGTCATTAGGGGCTAATGATGAACAGACCAGTCAAGATTCTTCCTTAGGCAATTTACATTTCAGTGTAAGAGCCAGGTACAGTATTCAAATCAAACATAATCATCAAGATGATTTTATGTAGTGATAATGCCATGAAAAGAGCAGTGTGACAGTAAAGATGGACATGGCAGGTTGTTCTGCCTTAGCCTGGGCTCCCCAGCTGCCTTTTAAAGTAAAGAGATGAGCTAGCTATGGTGGCACATGCCAGTAATCCCAGCACTGTCCAGCACTAGGGAGGAGGAGACAGGAGGATTGCAGTGAGTTGAAGGACAGCTGCTGGGAGGCTGAGGACAGCCTGGGCTCCATAATGAGCTCTGCCAACCTGAACTGCATAGTGAGTTCCCGTCTCAGAAAGAAAGGAGCGAGACGGGGAGAAGACTGAGGAAGGAAAAGAAGATGGTATATAAATTGAGAAACCTTAGATAAGCCACCAAGTGCGGGTCTGGGGACAAAGCAGGAGGCGGGATCACGGGTCCCAGGGCCCTGCAGTATGCAGGAGGAGGCATTGGTGTATGTCAGGAATGTGGGCTGGAGGGCATGAGGACCAGGAAGATGACTGGCAGGGCAGGCAGAGCAGGACTACATAGACCTTTAGTAGACATGGTGGAGGGTAGACAGGGCCTGGCACAACAGTTTAATATTGACTTAAATTCTGCAGTGAGAATAACTTACTTTTATAGTTTATGAATCATCCTTAAATAGAGATATTGGGTCTGTTCTGTTATCTTCTCAGCTTTCCCCCTCTTTCTCTTCTCTAGGCGGCTGGGGGTAGAGATGGGTAAAGTGCAGGTTTACCAGGAACCTAACCGAGGTGAGCTATCTTGGACATGGGTATCTTTAATGTTTTATGAAATATGGCATAGTGACTCAGGCTGTCGTTCTCCACCACTGGGACAGTTTGATTCAGTTACCCAGTTTCATTAGCAGGAAGTCAGGCAGCAAGATGGAAAGAATGGTTTATTTTAGCTCTCACTAATACTGACTAGATATATAATCCTGGTATAAGTCACATCGGGGGACTTGAACAGTAGTTTTTAGCCCTGATTCAATAAAAACTGCATAAATATATGCAAAGCTGCTGGTCAGCTGAATGAAAACATTTGCTCAGTTCTTAGTTAAATTCATGTTACCTTAGGCAGGGTGAATAAATCGTGTGTGTCTAGTTTTAGTTGGGTTTTTCTTTTCTTTCTTTTATTTATTTTTTGTTTGTTTGTTTGTTTGTTTGTCTTTTTTGAGACAGGGCTTTACTTTACTATGTAGTTCAGACCTTGAACCCATTTTATAGCCCAAACTGGCCTTGAACCTGCAGTAATCCTCCTGCCTCAGCCTCCCAAGTGCTGGAATTACAGGCATGCTCCACCATTCCTAGCTTCACTACAGATTTTGTCAAGAATTTAAATATTAGAGAGTTTTCAGGAGGCTTTGATAGAAAGGCACAAGTTTGTTTTTCCCTACTGATTTCTCCAGTGCTGCCTCCTGTCCCTCCAGGTCCTCCAAGTGGCTTTGATAGAGAAAAGTGTGACTGAAGAAACAGGGGAGCAGGGAATCTGAGGAACATTCTTCCCTAAGGGGGCTGATGAAAAAGAAACTACAGGGAGGGCTAGTAATGCAAGGCTTGGGGAGGCTGCTCCACTTGCCATGTGTATGATGGAGTGTTTACTTGGTGACCTTGGGCAGAAAGGAGGGAACTAAAATTTGTGGCATCCTGTCATCCCCAGATGCTGAAAAACTGACGTTAGCAAGGTATTAGAGGGTAGGGCTCCAGAAGCGGCAGCATCAAGAGTCAGATCCACGTCTTCCTGAGTCTCAAGCCCATTTTCTCCGCACCATACCACATTGTTCTATAAACGTTCATTCTGTTCTAACCAGCATTTTTTAAAAAGGAATGGTATCATGAACATCTATGTGTGTATGCACCACCTGAGTTCTATAGTTAATATTTTGCCATTTGAATTTATGTTTGTGATGCTATTTTTTGGAAGTAAACAGCAGACATCAAAATACTTAACACCTGGATATTTGACCACATATCTTCTAAGATTAAATCCATTCTGTTAACAGAAATAATGGTATCATTGTCACTTTTAAAGAAGTTAACACTGATGCTTTCATGATACATTAATCTGTCTTCACATTTCCCATTACCCTAAAAGGCCTTTGATAGCTGCTTGCCCCTGCCCTAGAATCCTGGTAAAGGAATCCAGGGCTTTATACCTACTAAGCGAGTACTCTGTAGTTTTATCTCCCCCGCCCCAGCCAAACTAGGATCCGTAGTTCAAGCAGTCTGGTCTTTATGTCTCTTTAGTCTTTCACCTTTTCTAGAACAATGGCTTCATCTCTTCTTCTGCCTATGCTATTGACTGTTTGAAAATGGTGTCTTATAGAATGTGCCATTCTGGTTTTATCCATTTATTTCCCTACAGTGATTACAGTGTTCTGAGAGTAGAGAAACTAGATCTTACTTCCCTTGTTACAACATCCATCATTTTGTACGTAAGTCCTCCACAGATGCTGGTTGTCAGTGAGCGTGTCATTTACATGTGCAGTACAGCCCAGCGCCCAGCAGTGTATGGCTCAGGCATTTCACATAGAAATGCAGTTAGTTCTCCCTTAAGCTGTCTTTTAAGCTAATGTATTTTTAAAGTGTGATCAGTGATATTGGGATGTTTAGTATCTGTTGTAGTACCTGATACTTAATGAATTTTGCAGTAGTTCCAGTTTCCATATTTTATAACAATGGGGACAATGCAAACATTTTGTGTATTTTTAAATATTTTAACTATATGGCCTTCTCTTCCCCTTTTTCCCTTTACCTGCCAGAAACAAGAGTACAGATCCAAGAGTCCGTGAGGGGAAAAGATGTGTTCATCATCCAGACTGTCTCAAAGTGAGTAGTGACTGGACAGATATGTTTGTGCTTTCCGAGGTGCTGTTTGTGCAGGAGTGTTTAGAATAATAAGAGCTGGCTAGCCAGGAAGAAAACCATAAAATTAGCTGATCTTTCTGATAAAACTGCTGACTATTATGTTTCTTTTTTGATTTTTTTCTTTTTTATATTTCCTTTCGTTCTGTCTTTCCTTCTTCTTGTTTTTCTTGGGGTAGGGTCTCACTGTGTTGTCCAGGTTGGCCCCAAACTTCTGTACTCAGGTGATCTCTCTGCCTCAGCCTACCAAGTAACTCAGACTACAGTCCATGCTACCATACCCAGTCTTTTCTGTGTTCTGGATGCATGGAAATTAGTACTAAAGTTTCAGAGTAGAGGCTCTTACTGGTAGGCCCATTAAGTTTCCCAACAATCAGTAACCAGATTTTTTTTTTTTCTGAGCTGAAGATAAACCCAAGGGTTTTGCACATTCTAGACAAGTACTCTATTGCTGAGTTACATCCCTGCCAGTAACCAGAATTTTGCAAAACTTGCAAGAAAGTACTTCTATTTCTGTCTTCCAAAAAGGGAGAGAAGACTGGGGGAAGGGGAGTTTTTTGGAAAAGTTTTTAAAGCTTTTACTGTAGATATTTAAAAGCAATCACCTTTATTATTTTGTTGCATAAATTAAATGAGCTGAAAAGAACAGACTGGACTGAGGCAATGTATGTTTTTATCAGTGTAAATGTCTGGAAAGTTGAGCTGAGTGTAGAAGATGCATTATGGAGAGCCCGCCCTACTTTTCAATCAGCATCACCTGGTGATAATCACATGGATCCCTGTTTCCCCCATGCCTTTGTGCCTAGAAAGTTCTTCACTCAGTACAGTTTGGGTTATTTGTTTCCTCTCTAATGGCCTGGTCATACCTTCAGGACGGATTTTTTAATTCAACAATGTTTCCCTTTCCAGTTCAATCCCCTTAAGGATGAAGGGGCTAGCCTGCAGGAACCCCAATGCTGGGAGGTGCAGGGTGTTCAGTTTATCCCTGTACAAGCCATGAGTGATAAGGAGCAGAGGCCTCAGTGCCCAACCTCCGCCAGGCAAAATGGGCTGTATAGTGATTGGAACTCATCCAGCCCAATCCTGCCCTCTATCTGTGAAGATGTAAGCGGGACAGAGTATACTATTTGATCAGAAGACATTTGAGAATCATAAGATATAGGAAGAGGACTTTTTCTGGATTCCTCTTATCTGCTTAATAGCAGAGCCTCTTTAAGGAAGGCATGTCATAAATCTCCTCCCTGGGGTTGAGTTTTCCAGCTCAGAAAGACTGACTTCTGGGATGAAACTAGAAGAAAAATTGCAGCAAAATAAGCAATCATCTAAACAGACGTTGTCAAACAAGTGTGTCCTGTCTCCTGTCTGCTCTCATAAGGATTTACCATTTCTAAATCATTTCTTTTAAGGGCCCTTTCCTCTCCTCTTCCCCTAGTAAGATGGTATATAAACCCAAACTCAATCATTACTTTGATACATATTTTCTGTGAGCTCTTGCTTTTGCAAGTGAAAGAACTGAGGCCTCAGAAAAAATTTTAACGTCTAGAGTGCAAAAAAAAAAATTTTTTTTTTTTTTTTTTTTGAGACAAGGTTTCACTGTGCAATTCAGGCTGGCCTTGAACTCACTTTGTAGCCCAGACTGGCCTCAAATTCACAGTAATCCTCTTGCCTCAGCCTTCCAAGTGCCGGGATTACAGGCATACACCACGATGGCTGTCTATATGCAACATTTTTAGCTTAGAGTCTGGATTTTTCTGCATGCTGAATATAGATACAGACATATATATAGATAAATAAAGAGGAGAAAAGTCAAATTCTAAAAACTTTCCTCTTGGAACAAATATACTTTCACCTAAATTATCTCTGTCTTGGTCTTACATTTCATCGGGATGAAGTCACAGAACCCCACCAGTCCCTGAAAGAGGGATGGTTGGTACCTGTCGTACCATCCACTGGTGAGCATGTGTGCCTTGTGGGAAGGCATGGCTGGCCTTTAAGTGGTGCTCTTGCTTCCTCTTCTGCTGAACTTTAGGGTCCTCAGCAGAGCTGGATGTGGGGTCACCGAGTGCTTGCTGCCCCATTGCCACTCTCTTGCTGCCCAGACTTGTACCTGGATCAGGTGCTGTGGAGGACCTACCTGGACCTGATCCACAACCCCAACACCAGGAAATGAGGGTGCAGACACAGGACAGTGCATGCCGCCCTGACTCCTGGGCATTGAGTTGTTTCCTCAGAGCCCAGTATGAGTCCAGAGAGGCTGTGTAGATTGCTGGGGAGACATTAGACATCAAACACTCAGGACTTTGGAAGGGTAATTGCTTATCGTTCCCATTTTCAAGACCTTCATTTTTTTATTTTTACTGATTTTTATTTCAACACTGTTGTCATCTGTTTTCCTATAATTCAGACCAGACTTTGATCATTTGAGTTGAGTGGTGGAAAGCCTTGTTCTTTGGTGCTCAGAGTTTAGGAGCATTGGAGTGACTTTATGCTCACTGTCAAATCCTCTATCTCATGCTTTCACATAGAATATTTTGCTTAATTTTTTTGTATTTTACAAAGGATAAAACAGAATAAAACCAATCAAAACAAACCAGTCTAAGAGATACAGGACTTAAGAACATTATGAAATCAACAATAGTTACCATAATGCCTTTTGATGTCTTCAAAATAGCTGTAGATAACTTCAGACATAGTAAAAATCAGACAAAACAGAATAGAATAGAAATAATAAAGACAAAATAATGAATGCAAAAATAATGAGTCAAAACTAGCCAATAGTAAATCCAGAATTGCTACCATAATATATCTTGCTATCCTTGAAATACCTTCTCCTGCCATCAGATTTAACATAAACAAAACAAAATAGAATATAACCCAACCCAGCAAAACAATGGAAACGATATAGGACCTCAAAACAAGACCATAGGGAATCAACAGTGGCCACAACCCTCAAACGGAGATCCCCTCTAGCTGCCACACTGCTTACTGCTATCCTCTGAGCCATGATCAAACCACCGACCCTAGACCTGCAATGTCAGTGAAACACCATACCCCCATAGGCATCATCACAGCCTGGGTTTCTCTGGGTCAGTCGGTCATCTGGGCAGGTGGGGGGTGGGGTAGTTGGTACTTGTTGTTTGCCAGCCTGCATACTGGAAGGAGCTGGTTGTTGCCAGTCCAGCAGTGGCCTGCGCATGGTGCTAGTCCCCAGACTGGGCTTGTTTGCTGGTGCGGCCATTGTCTCTCCCCCCAGTTCACAAATGGTGCTGACTCATGGGGAGAGGCTTAGGTCCAGCTGTTTCCAGTTCAGCAGTGGCCAGTGCATGGCACTGATTCCCAGGCCAGCCTTGTTTGCTCCACATAGAATATTTCCCTTAAGTCTGAGTTAATTCATCAGATGTCAGTCTTCTTGCTAGATAGCGATAGAAAACCTGCTCACCCAGATGTTTGTGTGTTTCATTTGTTTGGTCATTCACAGGTCTTTATGAAAGTTCTGCTCTGTTAGGGCTCCAGGTGTATAAAGTTCCTTTATAATCAAAACAGGCAAGGATCTAGTCCCTGTAGAGTACATTCTGATGGAAGAAGACATGGAAACCGGGATTAATGAATGAGCCTGTTTATCAGAAAGTGATAAGCATGCCAAGGGATTGGAAGTGATGGGGTGAGAGGGAAAGGGACAGACGGAAGGTGCACTGTAAAGGTGGCATTGGAGCAGAAGCTACTCCAGCCCACAGGGAGATCCTGCCAAGTGTCTCATACCTCTTGATGGAATTCTGTGTCTGCCTGCAGGGACGTAAACACTACCATCATGGAGCTCCTGATTATGGTATATGCGTGTAAGACCTCTTGTGCCAAGAGTATCATCGGTGTGATCCCCTACTTTCCTTACAGCAAACAGTGCAAGATGAGAAAAAGAGGCTCCATTGTCTCTAAGTTGCTGGCTTCCATGATGTGCAAAGCTGGTAAGACCTGTGGATCTTGGACAGCTATGGGCCTGGAGCTTTTATTTTTACTTTGGAAATTGCAAACCATTATCTTAACAAAATTAAAATTCCATAATAAAAATAGTGACACAGCTTTTAAAAACAAAAGTTTGCATAACATTCCCAGAGAGATATGTGCCAGGAACTTGAGGAGTGCCTCAAACTGTGGGTAGTACTGGGCCCTGTATGCAGGCATGACAGCACAGTGATAGTACATCTCATAACCAAGATAGCTGTTGAGTGACTAACAGATAGGTAGTGTATCTAGCTAACATGGATACATTGTGCTTGGCAGGACGTAGTGACAGGTATGAAATTTTATCGCACTACTGTGAATGATATGCACTTTAAAAATTATGACTCATACATTTCTGGAATTTTTCCATTTGATTTTTTTTGGACCACAGGCAACAGAGATTGTTGAAAGTACAGCCACAGGTAAAGGGAGACTACTTTAAAGAATTCTTTGTTTCCACCTCCCAAAACACAAGTGGTAATGGGTCTAAGTTTTTTTCATTTTTTCTTTTTTCTATGGTTCCACAGATGTTTTTTTAAAAAAAAATTTCATCAGTATATGTTTGCAATACGTAATAACTGTTTTCATTGTAGGGAGCTGGAAACATACATGTCACATCTCAATCCTTTTTACCTCACCTTTGCTGTCTCTCCCTCTATCCCTAAAGTCCGCAAAAAGTCTACTAAATACTTTATTTAAAAACTATATTGAGGGCTGGGGATTTAGCTCAGTGGCATAAGCACCTACCTTGGAAGCAGGCGGTCATGAGTTCAATCCCCGGTACCTATAAAAAAAAAAAAGACTATATTGAAATGACAATTTACAGCCTTACTGAAGTTGAAGGAGAAATCATTCTGAACTATAGTTAGCAACTATTTGTATCTTGGCTTTTTCCCTTTCCCTGGGACATATTTTATAAGCCATGAATATTATTCTGTGTTAAATGTTCTCAGGTAATAGCCTAACTATTGTCTCATTTCTAAATCATCATAGTTTGCATTGTCTATGGGTATTGTGTATGTGTTTACACGTTGCCATATGTCTGTGTTTGTACATACATGTATATGATTAGAAAGAGTACCTATCACAGTATTTGCACTAAGAGGAAAGATTTAAAAGCCCCTGCATCACTGTATTTTAACTGTAGAAAACAGTTTCTAGGGCAGAAACAAAATGTTTTAAAAACCCAAACCCCAGCATCAGTAGCTGCATACCTTGTTAGAAACTGTGACAAGCCCTCATGCAGAGGCCAGGCTGGCTCTCTAAGCCTTCTGGAAAAGATCCACCCTTCTCTTCCAGCCTTGCTCCTGGGTGGGTCACCAGGCTCTATTGGCTGCTCTTTTGGGCAAATACTACTTTTTAAATTTTTCATACTGAATTTTCCATGCTTTCTCTGGAGATCATTTCAGATATCCTTTAAGGATACAGTCTGAAAAAAGTTTTACATTTTCTCCAATTTGCAGGCTGGTACATCTTCAGATTGGCCTTGCCATACCTGTTAAGGAAACTTTAAAGAAAATATTAATCTGCCTTATTAGATTTTAGAGACATTTCTGTATTACTATCTTTGCTATTTCCATGGATATGAAAATAATGCATGTCATAATACTAAAAAGGTGGGACAGTAGAAGTGCTGGGGTTTGGTAAGGAATCAGTGGTTCCATAGTTACTTATTAATAATATTTCACCTTATATTGTGCTTATTTCCTGCAGCATGACCTGCATTTAAGCTACTTAAGACATTTGTATCTGCTTTACATTCAAAGGTCTAACTCATCTCATTACTATGGATTTACACCAGAAGGAAATCCAGGGCTTCTTCAATATTCCTGTTGACAATTTAAGAGCGTCGCCTTTTCTCTTACAGTACATTCAGGAAGAGGTGAGCTAATTCAGATGGTTTCA
The DNA here is from genome assembly GCF_034190915.1 of Cavia porcellus. Taxonomy (NCBI): domain Eukaryota; kingdom Metazoa; phylum Chordata; class Mammalia; order Rodentia; family Caviidae; genus Cavia; species Cavia porcellus. The sequence goes on from NW_026947515.1 coordinate 12,033,013, forward strand.
TTTTAGTAATTCTGGTGATATATGGAGGGTATATGTCTTAGCTTTCTGACAGTATGACAAAATAACCTAAGAAAACAATTTAAGCTGGGGGTGGTGGTGCATGCCTGCAATCCTAGTACTCAGGAGGCCGAGGTGGGAGGGTTACCGTGGATTTGAGGCCAGCCCTGACTACACAATGAGTTCAAGGCGAGTCTGAACTATGTGGTGAAACCCTGTCTAAAAACGTCTCTAAAGGAGGAAGGGTTTCTGTTGGCTCTCAGGCTCGGAGGTTTCAGGGCGTGGTCAGTTGGCCCCAGTGTTATTAGGTGGTCAGGTGTGGTAAGGTGGCAGTGCCACGGTGGAAAGCCATGGTGAGGAAAGCTGCTTACCTCACTGCATCCCCAGCCCCGCCCTCCCTTTGTTTTTGGTTTCTGTGTGTGTGTGTGTGTGTGTGTGTGTGTGTGTGTGTGTGATGCTGGAAATTGAATCCAAGGCCTAGTACATGTAAGGCAAGAGCTCTACCCCGAGCCACATCCCCAGCTGTATCTGATTAATTGAGAGGGATTCTTTTTTGGAATGTTGATTACAGTTATATAGAAACAATACTGATTTTTGTGTGTTGCTTTGCAACCTTGCAACTTTGTTGAATTTATTTAGTAGTTTATTGTGGCATTTGTGAATTTTTTATGACTTTTGTGTAGATCATGTCACCTGCAAATAGACTTGATTCATCCTCTGTCTTTCCATTTTGGATTCATTTCTGTTTAGTGCCTACTGACTGGCTAAGGTTTCCACTTCAGTGTTAAATAGCAGCAGTGAAAAGCCAGCACCCTTGTTTTGATCCTGACTGTAGAGCAGTTTTCAATCTTCGTTTAAGTCAGATGTTACAGAGTTTTTCTTTTCCTTTTGTGTGTGTGTGTGTTTCGAGACAGGATTTCACTGTGCAGTTCAGGACAGCTGGGCTTGAACTCAATACATTGCCCAGACTGGCCTCCAACTCACAGCAATCCTCCTGCTTCAGCCTCCCAAGTGCTAAGATTACAGATGTATGCCACTATGCCCAGCAGTTGTAGATTTTTCTTTAATACTCTTTACTGTGCTGGATAAATGCTCTTCTTCCCTAGTTTTCTGAGTATTTTTATTGTGAAAGAAGATTGGATTAGTCAAATGATTTTTCTGTATCAGTTGAAATGAATATGTTTTACCCCTTTGTTGTCTTTATGTAACAGAGAGATGCACAGATCCCTTTATTTTGATAATATAGGGTCAGGGATTTAGCTCAGCACTGTAAACACCTGCCTGGCAAGTGCAAGGTCCTGAGTCCCCAGAACCAAAAATAAATAAATAAAAAATAAAGGGCTGGGTATTTAGCTTAGTGGCCTAAGTGCCTGCCTGGCAAGCGTGAGGTTGTGAGTTTGATCCCAAGTACCAAAAGAAAAAAGATAATACAGTGTCTTGCATTGATGGCTTTTTTTTCTCTCATGTTGGACTACCTTTGTAATCCTGGATAAATCAGGTTTGTGTGGCTTTAGACAGTCTCACTAGGCAGTCCAGACTGGCTTTGAACTCACTGTACAGTGTAGACTGGCTTTGGAATCTTGCACCTCCTCCCCTCTCAGCCTTCTGAGTGCAGGGATTGTACATATGTGCCACACCCCCAGCACTTGTGTCATTTTAATCACTTTGTTATTCTTTGACATAAATACTTTTGTGACTTACATTGTGCTTTTTAAATTTTTAATTTATATTGTAACTATTTTGATTTTATGAACTTTTTTCTTCACCTGAATTATGACTATTTAGTAAATTTTTCGAGAGAATTTCAATTTAAATATTGTATTTAAAAGATGGCAGTTTATAAGCTAGGCATGGTGGCAGATGCTTGTTATCCCAGCACTTGGAAAGCTGAAACAGGATTGCCGCAAGTTCAAGAACAGTTTGGGCAACATAGTTAGTTCAAAACTAGTCTGAACTGTGTAATGAGACCCTGTCTCATTAAAAAAAAAAAAAAATTCCTACAAATAGATGGTACTTTACGGATCTCTGAATTTTTTTCTAGTAAACATACAGGATTTTGCTACCTTCTAGCAATTAATAAAGGCCCTCATAGTGAAAATGAATTGAAGTACTTTTGAAAGAGAAAAATGTAACTACATAAAATTTTATATCTATATATGTATATTTCTCCTTATTCTCCTCCTTCTCTTTCTCCTCCTCCTCTTCCTCCTCCTTCTCTTTCTCCTCCTCCTCCTCTTCCTCCTCCACCTCCTTCTCCTCTTCCTCCTTCTTCTCCTCCTTCTCCTTCTCCTATTCTTCCTCCTCCTTCTCCTCCTCCTCCTCCTCCTTCTCTTTCTCCTCCTCCTCTTCCTCCTCCTTCTCTTTCTCCTCTTCCTCTTCCTCCTCCTTCTCTTTCTCCTCCTCCTCTTCCTCCTCCTTCTCTTTCTCCTCCTCCTCCTCCTCCTTTCTCCTCCTCCTCTTCCTCCTCCTTCTCTTTCTCCTCCTCCTCTTCCTCCTCCTTCTCTTTCTCCTCCTCCTTCTCTTTCTCCTCCTCCTCTTCCTCCTCCTTCTCTTTCTCCTCCTCCTCTTCCTCCTCCTTCTCTTTTTCCTCCTCCTCTTCCTCCTTCTCTTTCTCCTCCTCATCCTCCTCCTTCTCTTTCTCCTCCTCCTCTTCCTCCTCCTTCTCTTTCTCCTCCTCCTCCTCCTCTTTCTCCTCCTCGTCTTCCTCTTCCTTCTTTCTCCTCCTCCTCTTCCTCCTCCTTCTCTTTCTCCTCCTCCTCCTCCTCCTTCTCTTTCTCCTCCTCCTCCTCCTTCTCCTCCTCCTCCTCCTCCTTCTCCTTCTCTTTCTCCTCCTCCTCTTCCTCCTTCTCCTCCTCCTCTTCCTCCTTCTCCTCCTCCTCCTCCTTCTTCTCCTTCTTCCCCTCCTCTCTTCTTGACAGGTTCTCAGCATGTTCCCGAGGCAGATCTTGAACTTCTGGCCTTAAGTAATCATTTTGCCTCAGCCTCCTAAGTGCTGGAACTGTCACTGTGTGCCACCATACCATTTTTTTAAAATGTTAGTTTCTTCCAGAATTGTGTGCAGTCTCCCTGGTTGAATTCCCATTTATATGTTCCACTTGTGTACCTTGAACAACTATTTATAGGGGGACAATATGTATACATCAGCTAGTAATTAATTACTGTTTATTTCTTTTCTTTGAAAGTATGTACTATTTCTGCCTGTTTTCTATTTTGTGTTGTCTTTCTTTAAATAAAAGAGAAAATTTTTAGTTTCTTCATTCTTATATATAGCATTTTGAAAAACTGCTGCCTCTGATCCTCCCAGGTTGTCAAGCTGTATCATTCCTGTCACTCAGCTAACCAGCTACTGAGCTGCTTATTTAAACCATAACTACTATTTCCTAGATTTCTTTTGCATTGCAACTTTTAGTTTCGTTAAACATATAATTTCGTATTTTAACCTGTAAAGAGACAATAGATATTACTACAAAATGCTCTTATATATTTTAATAAAATTTCCTTGGTGGTGGAAGGATTTGATGATGTTTGATGTTTGGTGAGATAAAGAAGTACATGAGGTAGTTTGGAAAAAATTTCAAGCCTTCCCTTCACCCCTTAAAAAAAAAAATAGAAGTTGTAAAAATATATATCAAATTACTTAGTTTTTTGTTCATTTACTGAGCACTTACTATTTAGTGCTTTTTATTCACCAGGCCTTATACCAGGTGCCAGATGTTATTACTGTGTACGTTAAAATACATTGGTATAAATTGTCAGAACAAAGCAATGGGAAAATATTTCAGTAAATAACATAATTGTTAACAAAATGGTTAAACTTCAAGAATATAATTGAAAATATGGCCAAGATGAAGCCAGAAATAAAGTGTAGTGCTCAGCTTTCAAATATCTTCTCTATTCTCTGGACTTTAACAATGTGCATATTTGACCTTACTTGCCACTAGCACAGATTATTTAGCTTTTCAGCAGTAAAAAGTCTCAAAAGCATTAGATATTGTAGTTGGGTTTTTTTAAGGGCTCTTAATGTCTTTTTAAAAATAGCACGGGCTGATTATATTTACAAATTGATATCTTCAGCATGTCATGACTCTGATGTTTGGTCATCTGTTTGAACCACACTGATTTGGACTTTGACAGTTACTCTTAATTTAGTTTGGGTGAATATGAACCTTGTATTTGTACTTTGAAATTAACATGGAATTGAAATTCATGAGAGGACTTTCTAGTGACTGTTAAAGCATCTTTATACTGAATTATCAGTATTTACTGATCAAGAGATATGATCTCATCACTGATTATCTTATTTTTTTTAAAAAGTGTGTCTCATATTTTTGTAGTATTTTTTCCTATTTAGATATTTCTTCAGTTTCCAAAGGAAAAATTTACTTTGATCATCCTTTTTTTTTTTTTTTTTTTTTTTTTTTTTTTGGCAAAACCAGATGACAGTGTATGGAATATTCCTTGTTATGGATTATTGAAATAGCTTCTTAAGAGACACGGCCATAATCCCTGACCTCTTGTCTGTCACAGATCCCAGATTACAGGAATGCAGTCATTGTGGCCAAGTCTCCAGCCTCAGCCAAGAGGTAGGTAGGTGGGACATCGTCACCTCACCTTGGTTCTGCTTCTAAGCACAGTATCCCCAGATGAATTCCCAGCGTTCCAGAGAGACTGCAGTGGTTCACCCTGGTAGCCCTTCCTTCTTTTCCATGGACTGATTTTAAGATTATCCTAACTGGGAATGATGGCACCCATGTGTAATCGCAGCACTCGGAGAGACTGAGATAGGAAGCTCACAAGTTAGCAATTTAGCAAGACCCTGACTCAAAATTTAAAATAAGGCCCTAGGTTCAACCCTCCCCAAAAGGATTACCCTGCCAGCTTCTCTTATTACATTAATGTTTTAGCTCTCCACCCCATCACAGTGCCAGTCTGTGCCTGCCAGTCCTCCTCGCCATACCACTGCTCACTTCCCTCACTTCCACATGGGCAGCTCCTTGGGCTGCAAACTTGGGGCGTGAAACACTTATGGATACACTCAGTAGTTGTTTCCTGCCTCTTAGGCAAACTGACTCAGTAATTTATTAACAGAATTGTACCTAGCTGAGAAGCCACTTGTTTGTATGTGTTAAAGGGTAACATTTTATAAAACTGAAGCACTGTACACTGAGGTGTACAGAGCCATGTAACCACTGGACATGGGAGCAGAATATAATCAGTGTAAAATTTACAATTCACTAACAGTCTGTTCACAGTGTACTACACCTGTTTCTACTTTGAAACTGCTCATCGACAAAACACCCTGTACACATTATGAATCACTCCCTGTCCATTCTCCGTCCCCTGTCCTTGACAACCAGTTGTCTGCTCTGCGACAATGATGTGCCTGCTTTGAGTGTCTCATGTTAACAGAGTCTCACCTCTGTGGCTTTCTGTGACCAGACTGTTTCACTCAGTGTCCGTCCTCGGGGTTCACCCGCGTGGAAGCATGTGTCAGTGCTGTGCTCCTGATTGCATTCATACATCCTGGAGACTCTTTCCTATTAGCGCTCCTTTGTCTGGGCCTCTGGTGGCTGCCGGGGACAGTAACTACCAACTGAGTTGACACTGAAACAGCTTTTTAATTGAATTATTTTGTTGTCTGTTAGACCTAGGACCTCAAGCATACTAAACATGTGCTTTATTGCTAGCTACACCTGTGCCCTCTGGGTACTGTAGTTTTAAGTCCTCATACTACTGTTTGGTTTTTTAAAATATTTTATGTTTCTTTGCCAAGACTTTTTTTTTTTGCATAGCCTATTGTTACCATTTTTCCAAGCATGTTCCTTATTGCTCCTTGTTGCATTTTTCTAATGATTGTTCTAAAATCCTCTTCGTGTAATTCTAACATGTCTGTCATCTTGGTGTTGGCATCTGGTAATAAGCTTTTTTCATTCATGTTGAGATTTTCCTAACTTCTGGTACAAGGAATGATTCTGAAGTGAAATCTGGACATTTGGGAACTGAGGCTGAGTCTCTATGTCTAGCTTAAATCTATTTTTATTGATTTCTTATTCCTCTGGCAGAGAAAGCAGTAGTGGGGGCCTCATTGCTGTCCAGTGAGAGTGGCCCTAAAGATACGAGGGGCTGCGGGTCCTTTTGGGAGGAAATGGAAGCCCCATCTCCCCAAACCCTCCACTGACACAATGTGTGGGCCTTGTTACTACCAGGTAAAAGTGCTGTCCCCAACAGCCACATTAACAAGGGGATGCCAGCTTGTCTTGCTGAATTGGGGGTGGAAGTCCACAGTTCCATCTCTGTTGACACTGGCGGGGGAAGGGACAGGAGTACTCACTGCCTCCAACAAAGGGGTGAAAGTCCCTGTTCCTTGCCCGACCTTCTCACACTACCCGTCAGCAGTCCAGCACCTCATCATAGCCTGGCAAGCATGGAAATCCAAGCTGCCCTTGGCTGCTCCTGGTATGGGGGAGATGTGACTGTGGTTTTCCTGTGTGTTTGACTAGAGGGAGGTGAAGCTGTCATACGTCTTTCTGGCTCACTGGCCTATCTTCTTGGTCTTCTGGCTAGAGGGTGTTGGCTTGTGATTTGTGCAGACTACTGTTTGCAAAGCCAATTGTGAATGAGGAGGAGGAAGGAGCTAGTCTAAGTGATACCACACTTTTCCCAAGGACTACCGTTCTATTTGTGTGGGGTTTTTTCCTTGGAGAATTTCTTTTAATTTTCTTTTATAAGAAGCATTTCAAGTTAAGTGAACACTAAGTATTCGGGAGAAGGGGCTGGTTGTGCTGAGGATGGAACCCAGGGTTTCCAGCATGTTAGAAAGATGCTCGACCACTGAGCTTCACCTCTAGTCCCTGAATACTAAATCTTAAATTCAGAATTATTTGGTAACTTTTTATTAAAATGTCCTCCCTATTAATCACACACACACACAGATAAACTCTGTTGTGTTTGGTTATGTTGTGCAGTTCTGGTCCTGTGAAGGCTTACCATCTTTCCCTTAGAGTTATAAATTAAGATACCTTATAGACAGGATTAGGCTAGAAAGTGTTCACTTACATGCATTTGAAATTGTAATTTAAAATTTTATTTTTAAGCTGGGCGTGGTAGTGCACACCTGTATTCCAGTACTTGGGAAACTGAGGCAGGAAGATCTCTGAGTTTGAGACCAGCCTGAACTACATAGTAAGATCCTATCTCAAAAAAATATATATATATATATTTTAATTTTTTGCAATCCTGGGATGGAACCCAGGGCTTGGTGAATGCTAAGCAAGCACTCTACCATTGAGCCTTATCCCCTACCCAAGATTTTTAAAAATACTACACAAGAGTTAAACTACATGTAATGTAGTAACCCTTTCATGTTTTCTACTGAAAGAAATAAAAACACAACTTTATGAAGGTGTTTCTTGAAACAGAAGGATTTAAACATGGATTTAAATTTCTTAAGTACCTCCTAGGACAGGAGCAAAGCATTCTGTAGGTGTATAGTCCATGGGGAAATCTCCCGGGGGCCCTGGTCTTTGTGTCATGTGAGTGCCCAGGGTGTGTCTCCTGTGGGTAGTACTGATGAAGGTCAGTGTGATCCTGTTTTTTGTTTGCTTATAGCTATTATGAGCTACTAGGGAAGAACTTGTTTAGAATTTTTGGTGTTGAAAAACCAGGCCTGGGAGAACCCATGTGATCCTTAAGCATTTGAATGTTTACTATGCTTCAGGTGCTAGGATGGAAGGCAAAGTGAGGCCCCGTGTCCCACTCAGGAGACTGGGCCAGTGGGGAGATGAGTGTGCCGTGGGCCAGGAGCCCTGAAGAAGCAAGGGGCAGGGCGGTGAAGCAGAGGGGAGCAGCCAAAAGCAAATAGAGCAAAATGTGTACTGCAGTATCATTCATTCTTTAAAAGAAAGCTGCTGGTGGTTGTCAGAAAAGTGAGAGCAAGGAATATGGACAAGGATAAAGATCTCTTCATCATGGAAAAGGAGTTGGTTCTTCAAGAGGGCGTGATAATCCTAAACACTGAACTGAGACACAGGGGTCAACACGCGTGAAGCACACTGATAACTACACGAGGAAATTGGTGTACCCGCAGCCAGCAAGTCCATTACTCCTGCCTGGAGCAGACAGAACAAGTAGGAAGTCAGTCAGGCTCCAGAGGACTTGTCCAGCACTGCCAGCCTAAGCTCAAGTCAACAGTTTGAAACATCACCAAGGAACAATAGAATATCCATTCTATTTGAGTATACGCAGTGACTAAGATAGACCCTATGGACCATAAAACAAGCCTCATATTTAACACTAAATCATATAAAACAGGTTTTCTGAGCCACTGAAATAATTCTCATAGCAAAAGTGTAAGTCCTGAGTAACTAGTAACTAAATAACACATTTCTAGATAACCAGTGGGTCAAAGAAGAAATCAAAAAGAAAATTAGGAAGTATTTAGAACCAAATGAAAATGAAAACACATCAAAAGTTGTGATATGTTGCTCAACTCTGTAGGAGAAATCTATAGAACCTAAACACTTTTATTAGGAAAAAAATCTCAGACCAATGAAAAACCTCAGCTTTCACCTTAAGACACTAGAAAAATCAGAGCAAATTAAAACCAAAGTGAGGCTGTGGTATAGCTTAGTGGAAGAGCACTTGCCTAACATACACAAGGACAGGAATTTAATCCTCAGCATCACAAAAACAAACACACACAATCCCAGAGTAAGCTAAGAAAGGAAATAACAATAACTAAAGTATAAATGAATGAAATAAAAAATAAAAAGCAGCATAGAAAAGATATGAAAGCTAAAACCCAGCTCTTTGAGAATAAAATTGATAAGCCTTTATCCAGACTGGTTAGAGGGAAAAGAAGTGATTAGTTATCAGCCATCACCACAAGTTCTACAAATAGTAAAATGATAATAAGGGAATACTATAACAGTCTTACTCTAGTAAATTCTACCATGTAGATGAAATGGGCAAACTGCTTAAAAGATGCAGTTACCAGGGCTAAGTAACATGAATAGCCGTGTGTCTATAAGGAAATGAAATTGAAAACCTTCCCACAAAGAGGGAGGAGGGAAAAAGTTTTATTTGCACCATTTGGGATCAAACCAAAGGTTTCACACATTACACTACTGAGTTACACCCTCAAGACCTGCCAGGAAGAAAATTAAGTGGTTAATTCTACCAAACATTTAAGAAAGAAATAATACTAATTGATTCAGGCGTAATGGCATATGCCTGTAATCCCAGTACTCTGAGAGGCCAAGGCAGGAGGATTGCAAGTTCAAGCCTAGCCTGGAAAACTTAGTAAGATCCTGTCTCAAAAGTGTTTTTAAAAATAATAATCCTACCTAAACCCCAGAAAATTAAAGAATACGTTTGTACTCATTCTCTGGGGTCATTATTACCCTAATAGCAAAAGCAGAAACAGACATACAGGAAACCTAAGGACCCATATTCCTCACAAGCATAGATGTAAAAATCTGAAGCAACATTTTAGCAAATCAAATCCAACTATGAAAAGTTAATACATCATGACCATTTGGAGTTTTCTCAGGGGTGTGAAGTTAGTTCAACATTTTTTTAAATTAGTAAATAGGAAAGTGCAAATCAAATTAGCACTGAGATTCTGTCTCACTAAAGTCAGAATATCTATTATCAAGAAAACAAGAAAATAAATGCTGGCAAGGATGTAGGGAAAAAAGAACCCTTTAATAGTACTGATAGGAATCCAAAGTAGTACAGCCACTATAGAAAATATATGAGCTAAAACAAACCTTTCCTTTAAAAAACTAAAAATAGAGCTACCATTTGATCTAGCTATACCATTCCTTTGTGTATACTCGGAGCATTTAAAGTTAGCGTACTATAGAGACATCTGCGTGCCCATGATATTGCAGACAACCCACAATAGCCAAGAACAGAACCAGCTAGGCACCCATCAACAGATGAATGGATGGAGAAAATGTAGGTATATACAGTGGAGTGTTAATTCAGGCATAGGGAGCATAAAATTCTGTTAGAAGAAAATAAGTGTTTCTAGAGACCATCATGTTTAGCAAAATAAACTGGATTCAACTGTCAGATGTTCCCCCAATATGTGAACTCTAAAAAGGATGACCAGAAAGTAGAAAGGAGACTACAAGAGTAATTCCTCCAAACTACGACAGTGGGTGTGAAAGGGAAGGATAGGTGTGAGCAAAATACATTATATACATTGAAACCCACTCCCCCAAAATGGGAAACTAGTAGAGAGGACAGGGCAAAGGAGGTGATGGGGAGGAAAATGATCAAAGTATGTGTTATGCACAGATCTGCCAAAATGAACCCCATTAATCTGTATAGAATGAAAAAACTCAAGAAACATCTATTCTTATGCTACTTCAGTAAACATATCCCAAAAAAGGATATGAACCTGATTTTAAAAAATAAAAATATCTGTAATTGTTAATTGAACTAAAAAGGAAAAAACACCAATATCTCGGTAGACTGAAAAAAAATTTTGACACAGTTCAGCTTCTATCCTGATGAAAAGTAAGCAAGCTAAGAACTTCTTTATCTGGTAAAGAGGATCTGAAAGACATCCAGCTAACATTCCACTAATGGGAAAGATTGGCTACTACCCTCCGAGACCATAACCAAGGGAAGGATGTCTGGTCTTTCTGCTTCAGTCCAACTTGGTACTACAGTGTTTGAACAGTGCAGTTTAAAAAAAGTAATAAGGAATCCTGTGCAGAAAGAAAGCAAAACAGACCCATTTTGTAGGTGACTTGATGATTTATATAGAAAATCTTAACAAAATGTACAAAAATGTAATAAGAACTAATCAGACCTCAGTATACAAAACTCAGTTGTATTCCTGTATTCCAGCATCAGATAACAGATAACAAATTGAAATTTAAAAGACCGTTAAGATTGCTTAAAATTTTCTTGAACTCGGTATTTACTACAAAGCAACAGTAAGCATGATGGGATAAAGACAAAAAAGTGGATCAGTGGAACCGAAGAGACCCACATATATCTGAAGCTGATTTTCAGCACAGATGCAGAGAGTAATGCAATAGAGATTTTAAAGGAATGTGGTAGCTAGGCATGGTGACACACTCATAATCCCAGCGCTCACGTGCCTGAGGCAGGTGACTCTCCATGAGTTTGAGGCCACCCTGGACTACAGAGAGAATTCAAAACCAGTCTGAACTACAAAGCGAAACCAAATCTCAAAAAGCAAAAATCAAAGAAATGATGCTAGAATGATTGGATATTCATGTGCAAAAGTAATGAATTTTGAGTCATATAACACAAAAAAATCCACTTGAATGATAAAATATAAAGCTTACATAAAATCGATGACTTAGATTGACTAGTTGACTTAAATAAAATAGTATTTGTTTTGTAGTGTTCATGGTGTGCGAGGCAAGTGCTGTGCTACTAGTCTACATCCCAACCCTTAGTAAAGATTGTTTATGACAACAAAAGCAGTTCATAAGAGAAATAAATTGGTCAGTTGGACTTCATCAGAATCAAAAACTGCTCAGAAGTCATTAAGAGAATGAAAGGAAAAAATAGTAATTGAAAGAAATTACTGTAGAGCATGTGTATGATAAATTATATCCAGAATACATAAAGAATTCTGAAAACTTCCTAAGGGAACAAATAACCCAATCAAACTGGCTAAGGATAAACAGACATTTTAAGAAAAACTTCAGTTGGCAAGTAAACATGACAAATTGTTCAACTCAACATCTTTAGGAAAATCCAAATTAAAACTACCATGAAATAAGCACTATACACCTTTAGAGTGGGTAATAATAAAATGACTACCAAATGTTACTGAGCTATAACGACTATGGAAACACAGTGTTTTTTAAGGAGTTAAATACATCCCTATTATTATGGTACAACCATTTCACTCTTTAACCCAGGAGAAAGGAAGCATATTCTCATACAGAGACCTATACATAATTGTTCATAGCTTTTATTTATAAAAAACCAGAACTATCTACAAGTTGGATAAACCAATATATTCAAACAGTGGAATTTTAGCAATGAAAAGGAATGAACTATTGATAGTGTTACATGGATGACTCTCCAGAACACTGTATTGAAGAAAAGAACTCATAAAAAATACATATCCTATTCTGCTTGCATGACATTCTAGAAAAGAGACAACTTGTCTAAGCTAGCTGCTGAGCCAGGAGCATGGAGTGCCCAAGGAATGCCCTGAGGACATGGAGCCCCCTAGGCCAACAGGTGTTCCCGTCCCAAGAACGGGGCATGAAAGTTAAGCTAGTTGTTAGGCAAAGAGGTTCCACCTGATAACAACTTTCTATTTTTTTTTTTTTTAAAGACTAAATCCAAACCAAACAATAAAACCAGTCAAGGCAAAACTGAAAGTGATACAGGACTTCAAAACAAAGCAATAGGAAATCAGTAATGGCTATCATACTGCCTCTAGTTATCTTCAAAATAGTCGCCCATCCTGTCAGACATAGTAAAATCAAACAGAACAGAACAAAGCCAGTCAAAACAAAACAATGAAAGCGATACAGGACTTCAAAACAAGATAATAGGAAATCAGTAATGGCTACCATAATATATCTTGTTATCTTTGAAATAGCTGTCCATGCCATCTCAAATAAGGAAAATTGAATAAAACAATGAAAATGATACAACTTTAAAATGAGAAAATAGGGAATTAACAATGGCTGCCATTTTCAGAAGGAAATCTCTCGCAGTTGCTGTAAAGTGTACTGTTATCCTCTACATAGATGGTCAGACTACCAGCTGTAGGCCTGCGAAGTCAGACAACACAGGCATTAAGTTGATTTTTCACTTCAATGGCTATCATTTGAGGCTGTGTTTTTCTGAATCAATTGATTATCCAGGGGTGGGGTGGGGACGCTCAGCACTTAACTGTCTCCCAGCCTGTGCACTTGGCTCACAGGAAGGGGTTAGCTGCTGCTTGGTTCTCTTCCAAGGCACATGCTCAGTTTTCTAAATGTAAATACTACAGTGGTTGAGCAGTTCCTTTCCTCACTCTTCTAGAGAGGGCTCCACCTGACCTCAGATTTCTATCTCTTCTCTTTATTTCTCCATCTTCTTGCTGTCCTCCCCTCCACCTTCAAACTTTGAGAGCTGCACAAGACACGGCAGAAACTGATAGAAAGCAAATCTAGCCCAGGGCTAGAGAGAGAAATTTCAGAGGGGCACAAGAATATGCAAAAAAAAAAATATGCTCAGTGGTGATAACTGTTTATTGTCTTCACTGTGCTAATGCTTTATGGGCACAGATGCATATCAGAACTTAACAAAATTATGCCTTTCAAGTATGCAGTTTCTTGTATCACTTATACCTCCATAAAATTATTTTAAAATTAATACAAACTACTTTGCAGAGTATTTTATGCACTATGTAGGTAGGTAGCATTAGCAATTATAAGAGAGGAAATGAGGGCGATAGGTTCAGACTTAGCAGGCTGATTGCGGAACAAGCCAGGCTGCCACTGAACTTTGGTACCTGTGGCCAGAGGGACATACCTGTAATGTGAGCGCTCTACATTTATTCCTGGCTTCTAAGATTTTGAAGTTACTTTTTTTTTTTTTTCCATTTCTATTTTGGGTGCAGAGCCACATTTCAGCTTTGATTTTTAATTATACACAGCTTTGATTTTTAATATACACAACACCCCACCCTCCCTTGCACAGAGCTTTGATTTTGTCTGACCCTCTCCCTCAGGGCACAGTCTTTTGCAGAGCGCCTTCGCCTGGGGATTGCAGTGATTCATGGTGAAGCGCAGGATGCTGAGTCAGACCTGGTAGACGGACGGCACTCCCCGCCCATGGTCCGGAGCGTGGCTGCCATCCACCCCAGCTTGGAGATTCCCAGTAAGTATGCCCAACACTCTTTGAGCTTTCCTCTCATTGTAAAGCTAAACTAGCAGGGCTTTTTGTTTTGCTTTGTTTTGTTTTGTCTTTTAATGTAAATTTTCTTTCTTTTCATTTTCTGAGTTAGCAAAAAACTGATTAATACCTTTCCCAGCTAGACATACCTGCTTATGTTGGCCTGTGAGTGGTAGAACCTTTAAACACAATCTTTCCTGCCATTGCAGATGTAGGAAGATGTTCAAACCACTTGGGTTCCATTGTGGCACTTCAGGAAAGTTGTTCATTCATCATTGCTCTTTAGAATAAGCAGAAAGGTTTTTTATCCATGGTGGTTTACCGTAATGTTATATTTAATGCAAAATATTAAACAGATTTAAACAATTTAGTAGAGGGTAGGACTTGATAAATTATTTTGTGTCAGTCAGTTCAACTAATAACAGGCTGATGAAGAAATCAAGGCTATCTGAAAATGAGAAATTTGTTCAGTGTCAGTGACTAAGGCAGAATACAAGTGCTATAACAAAATACCTTAGATGGGGGGAATTTATGAACAGATTTACTGCTCGTCAGTTCAGGAGACTGGAAATCCAAGGTCAGGATGCCAAAAGATTCACATTGGTAAGGACCTATTCCTCCTAGATGTGTCCTGCCCTCCTGCCTTTCATCAGGTCGCTGATCCCATTCAGGAGGACAAAGCTCTTATAACCTCCTAAAGGACTGCCTGTTAATATTGTCACAGTGGGTGTCAGCTGGAGTTAGGAATGTATTAGCATTTCACTTTGGCCATCTCAAAATTCATCCCCGCCTCACACACAAAATACATTTATTTAATCCCATGGCACCAAAGGTTTTAACTCCAGTTAAGTGTTATCTTGGTTCCAGCATCAAATAGAAAATCCAGTTTTATCAAAGTGGCACCTAAATCCGATATGACTGAAACTCAAAGTAAGCATCGCTCTGAAGCAAGTTTCCCCATATAGCTGTGAGCCCATGCTTCCAAAAGACAGTGGTGAAGCAGGCATGGGCTGGACATTCCCACTCCAAAATGGAGAAATAGGCAAGAAGAAAGGAGTACCAGGGGCTGGAGGTTTAGCTCAGCGGCATAAGCGCCTGCCTTGCAAGCAGACAGTCATGAGTTCGATCCCCGGTACCGATAAAAAGGAAAAAGACAAAAAAAAAAAAAAAAGAAAGGAGTACCAGATCCTGACCAAGTCCAAAACTTGCCAAGGCAAGCTGCATCACATCTTACATCTCCAGAACAATTCTTTCTGACACTACCCCACCTTTTGGACACTGGCGTGTGGTTTGGACCTGCCAGGCTCTGGGAGGCTCCTCTCCTACTGTTTGGCTGGGTACAGCCCTCACAGTCTTTCTCATACCTTGGAGTCTCAGAGGTACCTTTCCCCACATCTTGTCTCCTTACTGCTTTTAGGGGACAGCTTTCAACTGGTCACCACTAAACAGTCATGTTGGCTTTGGGTTTTTCAGAGTTGCCATTTATCAAATTAAGAAATTCCCTTATCTTCCTAGTTTGTTGGGACTTTAAATCACTAGATACTAAGTTCTTAAAGGCTTTATTTTACTTTTTAATATAGAAAATTTATTATGTGTATTTTATTCTGACCAGTGCTGATTCCTAAAGAAAAGCCCCCTATCACTGTTGTTGGCGATGTTGGAGGAAGGATTGCCATCATTGTGGTATGCAGACCATTTACTTTTATGAGTTTTAATACCATTGTTACTCTGTTGACTGACTTATTAATGTATTAACGATGTGCATGTAAAAGGCCTGGGGATAGTGGGTAGCCAGGTAAATCTCATGGAAGTCAGTGCCTGTTGCTAGATGTTTATTTTGTCCCACAAGTTGAAAAATGCTCTATCAAGAGTTTATTAAAGAAATCAGTAACTACTGAACTAAATTTTGTGCAGCTGTTTGTTGATCACGATGTAGGAAATTGTTTTATGATATTAAAAATAGAGTATAAAGTTGATAATAGCTTGTTTTAAAAAGATACCAGAGACAAGGGATATGTAACTCACTGGTGCAGCACAGGCTTAGCATGCGTGAAGCCCTGGGTTACATACCCAGCACTGCAGAAAAACAAAACAGATCTGTCCGCATACCATAAAACCAGTGCACGAAAAGAGTTTACTTGCTCTTTGCATCACGAAGTCTAGAATGAATTCCTGGGTGCTCAAGAGAGACCACACGTGTCTGGAAGTCTTCCCTGGGTATTGCCTCATTCTCCCTCTGCTCCCACTTTACCAGCCTGCCAACGTTCATTCTGGCCCTTACTTAGCATTATAGTACACTGTGAAAGTGTGTGTGTCCTTACATGCTGTACTGTTCAGTTTGCTTGTTTTGGTGTTTATGTATTTCTGTGTACCTTGTGACTTCTTTGTTTAGCCCTGTTGCTGAACTTTCTCATGTAGTGACCTGTAGTTGCCTGTTACTCTTTCTTGCTGCTGAATTGTGTCCCATGGTGTAACTGTCACACAGCTGATTTGTCTCTCCTCCAAGCATTAAGCACATAGTTTTTTCTGTTTCTGAGTAATACTACTTTGATCATGCTTGTGCCTATTTTATGGTGCATCCTGTGAGGATTTCTGGTTATCTGGAGTACAGTTACTGGATTTGAAGATCCACACATTTACAGCCTCAGTGAGTGCAGCCAGGTATTTTCAAAGTGAGGAAAACAGTTTCTCAGGCTCCATACTGGGTGCCCCCTATCCCCTAGTGCTTGGTGTCTTTTGTACCTTTTCGAATTAGAAATCTGTCTCCGGTGTTACCCTACAGGGTACTAACTGTCCATTAGAATTAGGAATCTGTCTCATGTGTTACCCTACAGGGTACTAACCGTCCATTAGTTTATTTAACTGGCGAAGTCTACATAACAACATAGTATAGATTCAGTAGCAATTTGTTCCCCCTTTCAATTACAATTGCAAGTTTTTGAAAAAAAAATTTTTTTTTAAATTACAGAGTGACAGGAAGTAGGGAAAAGATGTGCAGGGAGCTCTTGCTTACGCTTGACCTCATGTCCTTGGTTGGTTAAGCTGTGACACAATAACAATTTGGAAGGCACAGTACCCCAAGCCACAGAGCTCATATACTGTCTTAAATTTTATTTTTGGTGTACGGTGTTGGGGACTGAACACAGCTTATTTAGATAATGCCAGTCACATGTCCTGTGTGCATGCACCAACTTACACATTTATACTGTATGTGTGCACATTGCCACCACTGCACGCAGGATATACAGCCAGCCTGTCACCCAAACCTGAATCATGTCACCCCATTGTAGCTGTTCCCTCCTTCTCGCTACTCATCCAGCTCCTGGCAAGCATGAATCTGTCTTTGTCTCCGTAATTCTCACTTCTATGTTGTCATATACATAAAATACATAGTCTTTAACCTTTTTAAGTTTTTTTTTCACCTAGCATGATTCCCTTGGGATCATGCCACATTGTTTTCTAATGTAATAAGTGGTTCTTTGTAATTGCTAAGCAGTATTCATAACATATACCATAATTTAACTGTTTCTTAAAGGACATTTGAGTCATAAATAAAACTGCTGAGTACTTCCGTGTATGGGTTTTTATGTGAATAGAGTTTTAATTTCTCTGGTTTCATGCCCACAAGTTTGGTTAGTTTAGATGATGGTTGCAGATTTAGTCTCATAGGAAACTATCAGACTGTTTTCTAGCATTGCTATACTGTCTTACCAGTAGTGGTCTGAAAGAAAGAAAGAAAGATTATAACATGTTGGTCTACATTTGAAAGAGTAATATGAATATGTAAAATAAATATTTATTTAACTATATAGTGTTTGATACCATAATGAATTTAGAAGAACGTTGGGAGCCTGGGAATCTGATTTGTACATTGGAAAGCACTGAACAATGTATTTTAATATTAAAAATCAGCTGGGTTCAGTGTCGCACATCTATAGTCCCGCCATTCAGGAGGCAGAGATAGGAATTCATGAGCCCAGGATTTCATGAACAGTTTAGGCAATATAGCAAGATCCAAGATCCTGTCTTTTAAAAAAAATTTAATAATCATCATTCATTTTACCATTGTAAGAATATGTGTAGAACATATATTTCCTATATGTTCAATGGAAAAAATTTGGGAAAGAGCCATGGTTTTATTTCCCCAAAGTCTGAAGCATCATGTGACAATTTTTCTGTGCATTAAAAAGAAAAATAAGACCTGGCAAATGTTCCTGAGGTATCTGCATTCTGGTTAGTCAGGTGCCAGGATGAAAGCTATGCTCTCCAGGGAGTCTGAGGCACTGGGGAGCCAGCCCTGGCAATGGCAAGTGCCATGAGGGATGAGGCCCATGGGAGAGTCCTAAAGGGACATCAAGGTGACCTGGTGACAGGGACATGCCACCATGCAGTCTACATGTGCTAAGGGTGGACAGAGATTTGTCACAGTACATTTAGGCAGACCTTTCTGTTTCCTGGTTGTCAAATCCCTCCTTGAAAATTGCTTTATCTGTGATTTGATAGGATGACATCATTGATGACGTCGACACCTTTCTCGCTGCAGCAGATACCCTGAAGGAAAGAGGTGCATATAAGATCTTTGTGATGGCAACTCACGGCCTGCTGTCTTCTGACGCACCCCGGCTGATTGAAGAGTCTGCCATTGATGAGGTAGTAGAGCCTGGCTGAGTGTGAGTTTAGTTGCCTGGGCACTGGCACATGTGAGCACTTAGTTACATAATAGGTGCAAGAGTGCATTTGTTGATAGTTAAAATTATGTTCAAATGTTCACATTTCACTTAATATAAGCTTCAGTCTCTACCACTTTATAAAAACTAACGGCTTTATTGAGATATAGTTCACCTATATATACTTCACCAACTTAAAAAATACAGGATATGTCAATATTAGAATATGCCACGTGGTGTGATGATTAACAATTGATTTAAGAATATTTTCATCTGCTCCAGAATCTTTGAGGACTGGGGGCTAGGCAAGCAGTCAGCCACTGTATTGGTGACTTCCTCGCTGCTGGAACAAAATAACAATAGTGACAACTTAAGGAAGGAGAGGTTTATTTTGGCACATATTTCAGCCCATAATCTGCTGACTTTATGATAGTATAGCCATCTTTCGGGTCACCACCACAGTGACCCAACTCTTCAGACCCCACCTCCCAACAAGAAGTCAGCCATAAGTCCTCCATAATCCATTCACCACCCAAAAACCCTGCCTGTGAGGTTACCTGGAGACACCTAGATCTATACCATAACATTCCATCCCCAAAAGACTCATGTACATCTTCTTAGGCAAAATGCGTTGAGTCCATCTTTTAAGAGTCATCACAGTTCTAATTGTTCCAGCATTGCTGAAAAGTCCAAGTCCAAAGTTCTCTCACACTCAAGGCAAATTCTTAGCTGTGAGCCCCTGTAAAAATGAAAAAGGAGTTAAACATTGCTGATGTGAAGTGGCGCAGAATAAACATTCCTGTTCCAAAAGGAAAAAATAGTGAGACAAAAGCAAGACTGACACCTAGCAGGACAAACATTAAATCCTGTAGTTCCAATACCTGGGGCAAGTGGTGATGAGATGTGAGCTCCAAAGAGCGTGGGGAGCCCCACCCCTAGAGTGTTGCTATTGGTGATACCCCTCTGAGGCGTCTCTTGAACTGGCTTTGCTCACTCTTTGATGCTTTCCTTAGATATTCCACATTCCTGACTTCAACTCTTTTTGATCTCCACTGGGCTCTGGCTTCACACTCTCAATTTCAATACTGCTGTGCCAGGCACACTGCTTGGCAGCTTAGGCCTTCTTCTGAAATCGGAGTGGGACTCTGCTGACTTCACAGCTCTTACATTCTGCATGCCTATAAAATCAGCACCACATGAATGATGGCAAGGTCTACCCACCTCAAGCAGTAGCCAAGCTTCCTTGTATCTTAACTGCAGACCTTCAGAGTACCTGGATGGTTGAGCACTGTGAAATAAATCCCAGGAACCAATTCCCTGTGCAACCTTCAGAGTGCCCTGGGGCACTCTTCCGAATTGAAAACTTTACAGCTTTGCACCATCAAGCTTATGAAAAGAAGGGCCTTGTTATTACTGACATGCCCTTCAGCCATTTTTCCTATTGTTCTGATCCAGAACACTTGGCTTCATTTTAAAGCTAATCTTTTCAGGAACCAAATTCTTTTCTTTTCTATCTTTGCAGACTGTTGCTTTCTGGCAAAATTGAAATCTTTCTTAAATGGATGTTTTGCTGTTAGTTTTCAGTATAAAACTGGCTAAAAGTTTCCAGCAGTATCTATGCCACACCCCTAAATGTTGGGCTGCCTTGAAATTTTCTCTGCCAGATTAATTAGTGTGCTGCTGTTAATTTTAATCTCCCACAAAGTCTTAGGATGTCAGCAAAATGTAGACAGATTTTCTGCCAGAGTGTAACCACATGGTCTGGAATTCATTTGCCAGTGGAGTCCTCAACTGAAACTTCCTGAGACTGGTCTATGCAGTCTGCAGTCCTGTCTGCATTCTGGTCTTCTTAGTTCTACCCAATATAGCCCTTCAAGGTTGGCTTATAGCATCCTTGGGTTTCTTTTGTACCTGGCATTTTTAAATCTTTCCAGACTCCTCCCACAAACCAGTTTTAAAGACCTCTAAACCACATGCTCAAGTAGCATCACAGCAGTGACCCCACCTTTGGTACCAAAATCTGTCTTAGTCACTTTCTCATTGCTGAGATAAAATACAATACTAGAAATCCGCAACTAAAAGAAAGAGATTTATTTTGGTTCCCTAGTTGGAACGGCAGAGGGCGTGGTGGAGGAAAGCCGCTCATAGCGGAGTGATTGGAAGCAGAGCAAGGAGAGGGTGGACCCCTAGAGTCAGGAAGGGAGATACACCCTTTGGGTCATACCTACAGTGACCTGCCACTTCCAGCCTCCTAATCCAATCACCTTTCAACAGCCCCACCTATGATCCCAGTGAGCTTTTGTGGGGGACATCTAGATATGAACCATAACAGCTCCTGAACTGTATTTCTGGCCCTTTTTATTGTATGGATATGAAAACATTTTGTCTCTCTGTTCATAAGTTGTTAGAAAGTTGGGTTGTTTGTACTTTCTGACTGCTACCATCAACACTCATCTACAGTTTTTTGTGTGGACATGTGTTTTCCCATTCTCTTTAGTGTATTTTCCTAGAAGATTATGTTCTCTCATGGTTGCACTATGTGTACATTTGCAGGACTGCCAGGTTATTTTCCAAACCACCTATTCCATTTCACAGTCTCAGCAGGAGTGCTTGAGGGTTTTGTTTTCTCCACATCCTCCCAATACTTGTAGCATATGTCCTTTTGGCTCTTAACTGTCCTGTGACTATGAGGTTATCATATCTTAACCTGGGAAGCACAGGTAGCTTCACATTGATTGGAAATCTTGTTAAAACTGGGTAGATCCAGGTGTGGTGCTGCATGCCTATAATCTCAACATTCAGGAGGGTGAGACAGGAGAATCTTGTAAATTCAAGGCCAGCGTGGGCTACACAGTGAGTTCAAATGGAACCCTGTCAAAAAGAAAAAGAAAAAGCCAGGTGTGGTGGCATGTGCCTGTAATCCCAGCCCTAGAAGGCTGAGGCAGAAGGATCATCATGAGTTTGAGGCCAACCTGGACTATAGAGTGAAACCCTATCTCAAAAAACCAAAACACCTACAGAAAGACTGAGTAAACCCTGTCTTCCCGTGAGGTAGACCCTCAGAACTTTGAGAACGTATCATATTTTTAGATCAGCTCTGAAGCTTCTTGGATTTCTTCATTGTTGTTTTTGGTTTTTCTTTTTTTGTGGGTTTTGTGTGTGTGTGTGTGTGTGCTACTGGGGATTAAACTCAGGGCTTCATACATGCTAGGCAAACACTTTACAGCTTTGGCACACCCAGCCCTGAAGCTGTTAGACTCTCTGATGCTCTTGTTTTTTTCTCTTGATTCACAGGTGGTGGTTACCAATACAATCCCCCATGAAATCCAGAAACTTCAGTGCCCCAAGATCAAAACAGTGGATATCAGCATGATCTTGTCAGAAGCCATCCGGCGCATTCACAATGGGGAATCCATGTCCTACCTTTTCAGAAACATAGGCTTAGATGACTAAGCGCCTTCCCACTTTGAAAACTCATGGGCTAAACTGGAAGTCTGAGCATGAACTCGGAGGCCATACCGAACCGTGTTCACATAGCAGGAGCCGATTTTTGCTCCTCCCTCCTCCCTATGTCTTCTCTTGCTGATTCCTACAAAGATAGACCAACTTTTTATGTCAGTTTGGGTATGTGTTAAGCTGGGGCAATTTTTATAAAAGAAAGATTATTCTCAAAATAAGTTAAGAGTCGGTTGTTTTTAGTGTAACCAGTTTAAAAATAACGCTTGGAATAAGATTTTTTTAAGCTCACAAATAGCCTTTTCCCAAAGTTGCTTGAGCCAGGTGTTCAAAAAAGTTAATGAAATATAATGATCTACTATCTGGTATCTGCAATACAAAAACCAAAAAGATTAACTGTTGATTTCAATAAATGACATTTTTAGAAGTGCTTTTATAGATAGATAAGCATATGGAATATGTGGGCATATTTATTTTCTGCAACAAAAGGAATAAAAATTGTGTTTGTGTGTTTTTTAAAACTGTTTTGGCAGTTGTTTTATAACTAAAATAAAATGAAACTGGAATACATATGTTGTAGATGTGTAACTGTTGATTAACCTAAGTTTTCTGAACCTTAGGGGAGCTCATATGATAGCACTCCTAGCCAGTCCAAGAAGGAAAGATTGTAACCTTTTTCATAAGGTGATTTTCTTATTCCATAAACAAGCCTTTAAGTCTTCGTTTCCCACTGTATGTGGTGATACACTCCTGTAATCTCAGCAGTCTCTGAAACTGAGGCAAAGTGTGGCAAGTTCGAGCATAGCCTGGGCAATTTAGTGACTTAGCAAAACACTGTCTAAAACATTAAAAATAAAAATGTGCTGGGGATCATTAGGTGGCCTTGGAGCCTTATAAAGTTTTCACTCATTAATTAGAAAGGCTTTATTCTGGGCTTCTTGATTTGAAAATATTTGAAGCTAGAGTATATGAAGTTTTATCCAAATATTTCAAGGAAAAAGACACTATGGTAACTACTATTAAGTCAGGTTATATGGTGGTGAAGTACTAGGTTGTTGAAACAGTCATGCTGTGACCTCTATTGTTATATTGTTATGTCCTGTTTTATCTCAATCTCCCCCTTATTGTTTTAAAAAAATTATTTAGTCATTTCTTATGTTTGTCTTAATTAAAGAAAAAATTCAAAAAATTAGGATATATAAATAGTAACTCTTTTTGATTTCCTATTAACTTGTTTTGAAGTCCTGTAGTACTCCCATGATCTTGTTTTGACTGATTAGACTCTGTTCCATTCTATATGGTAGTATCAAGTTTGAAGACATAGGCAACTACTTTGAAGACAATAAGATTCACTAAGATACCCATTCTGGTTTGACTATTGTCTTCTTTGGAAGTCCTGTAATGTTTACAATGCCTAAGTTTTGTTGGTCTTGTTCTCTACTGTTTTGTCCAACTTTATAATTTCTAATGAGATAGACAATTCTTTTTAAGGAAACAAGGGACAACGTTGATAACCATTGTTGATAAACTTGTACTCTGTTCTACATCATGTGCTATGTCTATCCTTGGTATTGACTGACAGCTTTGTTTTGCCATGTTTGACTGTATTCTTCCCCCCCCCCCAAAAAAAGTAATAAGCACTAAGGAGTAATGAAATCCAAAGTGTGTGAATTTTGTTGTAAAAAAGAGAGGGAAAAAAAAAAAAAGAAAGAAAAAGAGCTCTAACGGATATAACAGCAAGTGTGTTTAGGGGTGTTAAATAGCTGACTATATCAATGTTTTTGGATCATTGAACACAGCTGTTTGCAGTCTCCCTGTTTGAATGTCCACCTTGTATTCTTTGATACTGTGATTTGAGGAACTATTTTCAAGATGATAATATGTAATATACTAACAGGTGATTTCTTACTGTTATGGTTTTTTTTGTTTGTTTTGGTTTTTTTGTTTTGTTTTGTTTTGTTGTAGTTCTGTATTACGTGTACCCTTACACTGCTTTGGTTTGTTTTGTGTTTTTCTCTTTTTCCTCTTAAAAAAAAAAAAAAAAAAAAATGTGCTGGGGATATAGCTCAGGGCAGAGACCCTGGGTTCAATCTCCAGTACCACACCAAAAAACAAAACTGAACTTTCTTCCTACTTTATAATTTGCATTAAAATAGCAGTTGGTATAACTCAAAATTAGGATACATTGTTAGTTATCACAACAGAGTTCCCAGTGTGCCTCAACAACAGGACTGCACTTGGGGGAGGGGAGCCTGCTGGACTGGGTCTGGTGCCCCCAGAAAACCAGGGACTCCACTCCTAAAAGCTGAAACCTCTAGTGCTGTCTTCCCCTCCTTCTCTCATGCCCAACATCTAGCAACAGTATCCAGCAACTCCATTTTACTACTTTTTTTCCTTACAAAGACAGCTTTAGAAAACTCCCATACTTTTAAACTCAGTGATGGAAATATTAACTTTGAAACATCTCCCCTGCTTCTGCATCTTCCCTGCTCCTAGAAGCAAGAACCCTGGTCCTTACGAATGAGACACTCAAAATGAGATCCTGGCACTACATTGCCTGGTACAGCTATGGTCAGCAGTAGGTTATCCCCAGCCAGTGATGATGTTTGAAAGAAGACCTTTGGGAGCAGTGTCACCTCCTGGGAAGGGCACTGATCTGTCATCAAAACCCAAAAGGGCTGAAGGAGCTTCTGTTGCAAATGACCCCTTCCCACACTGCAGCGGTTTGGCCGTTCTCTGCCCTCTGCTTGAGTAGCAATCCCACAGGCCTCCTCCACAGATGACAGTGGAGGAAGCAGTCATGGCATGGAGTTTAGCTTTGGAACAAGTGGTGGCACTTGATGAGCAGCCTCTGCACTTCATGAGTGGCTTTTTGTTGGCACAGTGGGCCACTCCACATCTTCCAGGGGATGGAGTGGGTGGACAATCCTTGTTCAGTCCTTTAAAAGGAAATGCACTTTCTTGAAGTAAGAAGTTGCCTCAGGTGGCTTTGTGTAGGAGATGGCCAAGCTGTGCTCTCCAGAGAATTGAAGCTCCCTGCCCCCATCCTTCCCAGACTTCCCCTTCACCCTGCTCATTGAGGTGTGCAGAGCTGGCTGTATTAAAACAGACGTTCCCTTAAATGACAAAGAACGTTGCTGAGTTCGGCTGAGCCACTGGTAGTCTCATTAATAGCAAAGTGGCACATGTGGGTGTAAATAGCCACCATGTCAATAGCTAGAATGGGGCTCAAGCAAGAGCCTGTGAGATTTCAGGGCTGAGATATGAGATGACATCCCAGCTGAGGCCATAGGACTCAGAATTGTACCTTCGTGGCAGTAAAGGTGCCAGGCTTGCATACATCAGCCTATCCTTATATTACTGATTAGAGGCCTTTGTGCTTGGTACAAGATTGCTGTTTCTCATGACAGCCAATGCTTGCAAAGTTTCTTTCTCCTCACACTTCTGCAACCACCACCTACCTCCCCGATTGATACCAGTAAAAGCCATGAACTTTCGGACACAAGGCCTTTTGTTGCACAGAAAACATTGGGTCATCCCAGAAGTCAACTGCAGAACTTTCTTAGTCATTATTTTGCATCCATGTCCCATGTTGCCAGGTAGATTGGACCAATACCCAATAAGCTGTGTCCCTTTAGTTTGGACTTCTGTGCTTTTTCCATGTATATTCCATAAAGACAAGAGAAGTGAGTGAAAACGTGTGTGAGAGTGTTTGCTTCTGAGTAATGAGCTTGTGGCAAAGCTGGGACCATTTCAACCCATGTGGGCATATCTCTTAGCTCCCGTGAAAGCAAACACCAGGAGGAGTCCACAACCTGACATGGATAGAATGGGAGGTGCAAAGGAGGAGCAGCTCATCTGTTGGGGTCCAAGGAGAGGAGGAGGAACAGGTACCTGGGTCCTGAGACCAGTGGCGCATGAGAGGTGTCAACCACCTCCTAATCTGCAGCTGCAGCAAGACAAGCCCTTGACCATATGGGAAGCCAGGTCCTTCTGTGTGCTGCGAAATCTGATGGACTGAGAAGCTCCCACTTGCCTCACTTTTCTGCCTTGATTTGAATCTAAATATTGTTGAGTGGCTATCCAGCCTGTCTGGTCTTTAGGTGGTAACATCAGAGCAGAAATTGAGCCAAAAAATAACAATAATAATAATAATAAAGAATTAGTAATACAAGAAAGTGGTTCTTTGAAAGAATAAAACAAATACTTAGCCAGTCTTACTTTAAAAAAGAGCCAAATCAGTGCAGTTAGAAATGAAAAGGTTAAAGTCACACCAGACACTGCCAAAAGTCAGAATATTAGCAACTATTTCACGAACTAGTGTTTTAATAAATTGGGGAGTTCAGAAAATGAATAGATTCCTTGATATGTGTGAATTACCAAAACTGAACCAAGAAGATATAAACTGAATAATCCAATAACGGGCAATGAAATACATGCCGTAGTAATGATAATCTAAAAATAAAAACTTACCCACTAAGAAAAGTTCAAGACTATATGAGTTCACCGCTGAATTCTACAAAAGCTCCAGGGAAAATATAACACCAATACTCTTCAGGCTCTTTAATAAAACTTAAAGGGAAGGAGTATACCCAAAGTCATCTTAGAAACTAAAATTATGTAATTCTAAAACAGGCAGAGTCCAACCAAAAAACTGAACTACAGTCCAGTCTCTTGAATGTTAATCTCAGTAGGCACAGGAAAAGCCTTTGACAAAATCCAACATCCATTCATGGTAAAAATACTGAAAAAAATAGATACAGAAGCACCTTATCCCAAGCTGATAAAAGCTATAGCAAACACTGCCAACATCATAGTAAACGGGGGAAAACTAAAAGCTTTCCCCCTAAAATCAGAAGAAAGAAAATGATGTCCTACTATCACCACTAACACAGTGGTGTTTAACACAGTACTAAAAGCAGGCCCCCAAAATTACATAATTTTTATATGTAGGATATATATAGGAGGAAAAGTAATCACTATTTGCAGGCAACACAATCTTGTACATAGAAGACCCAAAAAATTCTACCAAAAGACTCCCAGAATTAATAACCAAATTCAGCAATTTAGCAGGATTATAAAACCATCACAAGAATTAACAGTATTCCTGTATACCAACACTGAGAAAGAAATTAGGAAAACCAAACCATTCATCATCACACCAAAAAAAGCTAAATGCTTATGAATTAGCCTAATCAAAGAAATGAAAGACTTCTACAATGAAAACTACAGTCCTCTGAAAAAAGAGATTGAAGAGGACATTGGAAAATAGAATGATATTCCCTGTTCCTGGATAGGCAGAACCAATATAGTCAAAATGGCCATACTCCCAAAACTGATACACAGATTCAACATGATCCTAATCAAATAATAATGACATTCTTCACAGGACGGGAGAAAACAATCCTAAAATTCATATGGAGGCCAGAGAGGTCTAGAATAGCAAGAACAGTCCTGGACAAAAACAGTAAAGTGGGGAACAGATCTGAAGTTACATTCCAGAGCCACAGTGACAGAAACAGACATGTGAACCAGGAACAGAATAAAAGATGCAAGAAAAAATAAAGCAAACCACATTCAACTATTTGATTTTTGATGGAGGAGCCAAAAACATACACTAAAGGAAAGATAACTTCAATAAATGTCACTGGGGAATCTGGCTGTCCATATGCAGATGACTGAAAATAGACCCAAATCTCTCACCTTAAATTAAACCTAAATCAAAATGGATCAAAGACCTGAGTACTAAAACAGAAACACTTAATCTGCTGGAAGATAAAATGGTAAAATACTTGAAGTCATAAACTTAGGACTTTCTGAACATAAATTGGTTGCACAGGAAACAGTACAGTTATGGGATCATATCAAATTAAAGCCCTGTGCACAGCAAAAGAAACAACCTACAGAGTATAAAAAAATTGCCAACTACCCCACAGAACACTAATACCTACATTACATAAAGAGCTTAAAAAATTAGAACCCCCAAATAAAAGATCCAGTCAAAAATGGATGAGTGAAATGAATAGACACTTCTCAAAAAAAGAAATGTAAGTGGACAATAGATACATCAAGAAATGTTCAACAGCTCTGGCCATAAGAATAATGCAAATTAAAGCAACCCTCAGGTTCTATCTTCCCCCTAGAAAGAACGGCCATTGTCAAGAACTCAAATAATAACTGGTGCTGGTGAGGCTGGGGGGAAAAAAGCAACCCTTCTACACCATTGGTGGGAATGTAGGCTGGTACAACCACAATGAAAATAGTAGAGATTCTTCAGAAACCTAACGACAGAAACTCCAATCAACTCGGCTATTCTCCTAATTATCTTCCAAAAAGAGTTACAGACATATTACAGTGAGTCATATATATATATATCATAGGAGCATAAGTAATAATAGCTGAATGTTGAAAACAGCCTATGTGTCCATCAACAGATGAATGGTTAAAGAAAATGTGGTGTTCATACACAATAGAGTACTGCTCTACCATAAAGAAGGGTAAATTTAAGACGTTTGTAGCAAAATGGATACACCTTGAGACCATAATGTTAGGTGAAATAACTCACACACACAGGTTTAAATATCACATGGTTTCTCTTACATGAGAAGCCCATTTCTAAATAGCAAAATAAAAGATAGACATTAGGAAGTAGGGAGATAGATTTTTGTCGAAGGGGAAGGGGATCGAGATGGATGGATGCTGGAGAGTAGAGAGGGAATAAAAGAAGGAAAGAGGCAGCCAGGGGAAAGAGCTGAAGGGGAAATAAAAACAATTAAGATTTATTATGTACATGTACTGATCCCCTATGGTAAATGTAATCATTATGTACTACAAACATGTATTATTGAAAATCAAAAAAAAGAAATAGAAAATTTGAGGGCTAGGGTTATAGCTCAGTGGCATAAGTGCCTGCCTGGCATGCACAAGGTCCTGAGTTTGATCCCCAGTACAAGAAAGAAAAGAGAGAGAGAGAAGAAAGAGATTATTAAATTAATGATCACAAACTGACAAAATTCCAGAACCAGGTGTTTTCTCTGGAGAATTATACCAAACAAATTCTTTTTAAACTCTTCTGAAAAGTTAAAGAGAAGTCTATGTATTGATTATTTCTGTCTCTCCTTTCCCTGCAATTTATATATTGAATCCCTAATTTAATTGTGTTTACAGAGAAGTCCCTTTATAGAGGTAAAGTTAAATGAGGTCTTAAGAGTAGGACCCTTATCTGATAGCATTAGTACCCTTGGAAGAAGAGACAGGAATGAATGTGATTTGGATCTCTGCATGTTTGCTCTCTCTCTGTCTCTCTCTCTCTGTCTCTCTCTCTCTCTCTCTCTCTCTCTCTCTCTCTCCCTCTCTCTCTCTCTCCCTCTCTCTGTCTATCTGTCTATCTCAAAGGACACAATGAGATTATCATCTACATGCCAAAAGGAGAAACCAAATCGGTACACTTCAATCTGGGATTTTGCTTAATGCTGAAAGACTGAAACTTCCTCCCTCTAAATTCAGGAACAAGACAAGATTTCCTCTCTCACTGCTTCTATTCAAAATTGTAATGAACGTTCTAACCAGAGGAAGTAAGCAAGAAATAGAAAGTTGGCAGAAGCCCCTTCCTTTGCCTGGAGGACTGAATATCTCTGCAAGCAGGGAGGGATCGCAGGTTCCTGAGGCACCTCAGCCTGTGGTGAGTGCTCAGCACACTCTGCCCAAATCTCAGACTGTTCCGGACCCCCCAGGCTTCCGGGTGCAGTGAAGTGGAGCGGCGGGTTAGAGACCACTACATCCGCCTCCCCATCCCGGCTGCACTTGGAGGTCTGCTGAGCTCCCGACGGGTGGGCGGGCCCACGCTATCCCCCCGAGCCCAGCCTGTTTTGCTGCTGCGCCTTCCTTTGTCTGGAGGACTGTGGATATCTCTGCAAGCAGGGAGGGATCACAGGCTCCTGAGGCACCACGGCCTGTGGTGAGTACCCTAACCCGGCTGCGATTGAAGAGCTGTGGAGCTTCCAAGGGGCAGGTGGGCGCACAGTGTCCCTGAGGCCCAGCTTGTCTGGAACTGCGGAGTTCTGAGCAGGCAGAGGAGGACCACTGGTTCTGCAGGCCCAATGGCTTGGGGTAGCATGGTGCCAGAATCTCAGTAGCTGCAAACATAGAAGGGGATTTTCAACAGATCCTG
Source organism: Cavia porcellus (assembly GCF_034190915.1). Classification (NCBI taxonomy): domain Eukaryota; kingdom Metazoa; phylum Chordata; class Mammalia; order Rodentia; family Caviidae; genus Cavia; species Cavia porcellus. Next base: position 12,063,196 of record NW_026947515.1, read on the forward strand.
AGGAAGCTTTCAAATAACAATTGAAACACAGAAATATAGGAAAATGACAAAACGAAAGACCAAATTACAACCTCAAACCTCCAGCCCATCTCAGGAAACCCTAGGAGGAATGTATTTAGAAGAAAATATATCCCATCCACCTCATATATCAGACACAATAGCTACTGAAGTTGACAAGCAACTCCACGAAGCTTTAAAGAAATTCAAACTCCAAATAATCTCCCAGATAAAAGAAGAAATGATAAAAGAAATGAAAGAGATTCTAAATATATCTAAAGAAAACACAGATAAAAAACTGGAGGAACTAAACAAAAAGATAGAATCCCTAGATGAGCAATATAAGAAACAAACAGAATACATAATGCAGATGCACAGAGATATACAGGAAATAAAAAACTCCACTGAAAGTTGTAAAAACTGCCTTAATGAAAGTGAAGATAGAATTTCAGACCTTGAAGACAGGATTGCAGCTAGTGAACAGGAAAGGAAAGATCTTTTAAAAATAACAAGGAATCAGGAAACAACAATTCAACAACTGCAAGACGATGCAAAGAAGAATAACATAAGAATGATAGGGATTAATGAAAAAGAAGGACACAACATAAAGGATATCAAGAGGATATTTAGAGAAGTAATAGCTGAAAATTTCCCAAGCATGAGATCAGAAACTGACATCAGGATCAGTGAAGCATATAGAACTCCAAATACTCATAACCAAAATAAAACTACACCCAGACATATAATAATCACCATCCCAGAAATCCAACACAAGAATAGATTATTAAAAGCTGTCAGAGAGAAAAGACAGATCACTTATAAAGGAAAACCTATCAGAATCACAGCAGACTTCTCAGCACAAACAATAAAGTCAAGAAGAGCATGGAGTGAAGTATTCCAGATCCTAAAGCAAAATGATTTCCAACCTAGACTGATATATCCTGAAAAACTATCATTCAAAATAGATGGTGAAATACGATACTTCCATGACAAAGAACAGCTGAAGAACTTCATGAACACCAAACCAACCCTGCAAAAAATATTGAAAGACAGTTTAGATACACTTAGGAAAAAACCACTAAGCAAAGCAGATAATTAAACAGAACAGAAAGATAAAGATGCAACAGCAGAAAGATAACATGTCAGCAATAAACCAACATATAACAGTTATAACCATTAATGTAAATGGTCTCAATGCACCAATTAAAAGAAACAGACTGCGAGAATGGATCAAGAAACAAAATCCAACCATATGCTGTCTACAAGAAATCCATCTAACCCAAAAGGATACTCACAGACTGAAAGTCAAAGGATGAAAAACAATACTTCATGCAACAGGAATCCAAAAACAAGCAGGAGTAGCCATTCTGTTTGCAGACAATGTGGACTTTAAGCCAATAATGATCAGAAGAGACAAAGAAGGTTACTACATACTGGTTAGGGGAAAACTTCAAGAGGAAGAGATAACTATCTTAAATATATATACACCAAATTCCAGAGCACCCAGTTATATAAAACAAGTATTAACAGAAACGAAAAACCAAATTATCAGTCACACAACTGTAACAGGAGATCTTAACACACCATTGACACCAAGGGACAGATCAACCAGACAGAAAATCAGCAAAGAAATAACAGAACTGAATCACACATGTGAACAAATGGACTTGATAGACATATACAGAGTGTTCCATCCAACTACATCAGAATATACATTCTTCTCAGCAGTACATGGGACATTCTCTAAAATAGACCATATATTAGCTCACAGAACATATTTAAATAAATGCAAAAGAGTTGAAATTATCCCTTGCATGTTATTGGATCATAGCGCTTTGAAATTAGAAATTAATGATAAAAGATACTGCAAAAATCCCACAAACACATGGAAACTGAATAACACACTCTTTAGTAATCAGTGGGTCACAGGGGAAATTAAAGAAGAAATTAAACAATACCTACAAGAAAATGAAAATACAAATACCACTTACGGGAATCGGTGGGATGCAATGAAAGCCGTCCTCAGAGGAAAATTTATTGCACTGAGTTCCCACATCAAGAAAACAGAACGAATACAAATAAATAACCTGATGCTACACCTCAAACAACTAGAAAAAGAAGAGCAAGTCAAGCCCAAAGCCAAAAGAAGAGAAGAAACTACAAAAATCAAGGCAGAAATCAATGCAGTGGAGACTAAGAAAACAATCCAAAGAATCAACGAATCAAAGAGTTGGTTCTTTGAAAAAATAAATAAAATTGATAAGCCCCTAGTCAACCTTATTAAAAAAGGGAAGAAAAAGCTCAAATTCATGCAATAAGAAATGAAAAACGTGAAATCACTACAGACTCTATAGAAATACAGAGGGTCATCAACACCTGTTTCGAAAACCTCTACTCTCAAAGGTTTGATAACACAGAAGAAATAGACAGATTCCGAGAAACATATGAAGTACCAAAGCTAGGTCAAGAGGATGTAAAAATACTGAATAACCCAATTTCTATTAATGAAATTGAAAATGTAATTAAGTCCTTACCTACAAATAAGAGCCCAGGCCCAGACGGATTCACTGCAGAATTCTACAAGAAATACAAAGAAGACCTAATGCCGACACTCCTCAAACTATTCAATGAAATTGAAAGGGAAGCAATCCTTCCTAAGTCATTCCTAGAAGCAAATATTACTCTAGTACCAAAACCTGAGAAAGACCCAATTGAAAAAGAGAACTACAGGCCAATCTCCCTAATGAACACAGATGCAAAAATCCTCAATAAAATATTGGCAAATAGGATGCAGCAAATCATCAAGAAGATTATATACCATGACCAAGTGGGATTCATTCCAGGCATGCAGGGATTGTTCAACATACATAAATCAATAAATGCAATCCACCGTATCAATAAAGCCAAAAATAAAAATCACATGATCATTTCTATAGATGCAGAAAAAGCTTTCAATAAGGTCCAACATTAATTCATGATAAGAACTTTACAGAAAATTGGAATAGTCTTTACTTCAATATAATAAAGGCAATCTATGACAAACCAACAGCCAGTATCATACTAAATGGCCAAAACTTGAAGGCCTTTACTTTAAAATCAGGCACAAGAAAAGGATGTCCTTTATCTCCACTCCTATTTAATATAGTACTGGAAATACTAGCCAGAGCAATTAGAGAAGAGAGAGAAATAAAAGGGGTAAAGATAGGAAAAGAAGTTAAATTATCATTGTTTGCAGATGACATGATACTCTAAATAGAAGACCCCTAAACTCCATTGAAAGACTCTTAGATATAATAAATAAATTCAGTAATGTAGCTGGATATAAAATCAATACTCAAGGGGGCTGGGGATTTAGCTCAGCAGCATAAGCATCTGCCTTGCAAGCAGGTTGTCGTGAGTTCGATCCCCGGTACTGGAAAAAAAAGAGAAAAAGATCAATAGCGTTCCTATACACTAACAACAAAATCACAGAGAGAGAAATGAGAAGCCACACCCTTCACACCAGCAACCAAAAAAATGAAATATTTAGGAATTACTCTTACGAAAGAAGTGAAAGACCTATACAGGGAACATTATAATACACTGAAAAAAGAAATTGAAGATGATCTCAGAAAATGGAAAGACATCCCTTGCTCATGGATAGGAAGAATAAACATTGTGAAAATGGCCATTCTCCCAAAACTTTTATACAGATTCAATGCAATCCCAATAAAAATGCCATCAACATAACTTATAGATCTAGAGAAATCACTCCTAAAATTCATCTGGAGCGAGAAGAGAGCTAGAATAACAAAGACAGTTCTAAGCAGCAAAGGCAAGGCAGGAGGTATCACAATCCCTGACTTGAAGTTATACTACAAAGCAGCAGTAGTAAAATCAACATGATATTGGAACCAAAGCCGAGCCAAAGATCAATGGAATAGATTAGAAGATACAACTACAACTACAAACACACTCAACCACCTTATCTTTGATAAAGGAGCCAAACAGGTTCACTGGAAGAATGACAGTCTCTTTAATAAATGGTATTGGAAAAACTGGCTCTCCATATGCCAAAAACTAAAACTAGACCCATGCGTATCACTATGTACTAAATTAAAATCTAAATGGATCAAAGACCTGAATATTAAAACAGAAACACTAAATCTATGGGAAGACAAATTGGGTAGAAACCTTGAAGACATAGGGGTAGGTAGAGAATTCATGAACAGGACTCAAACCACGGGAAATACTTCCCAGAATCAATAACTGGGACCACCTCTTATTAAAAAGTTTCTGCATGTCAAAAGACATCTCCAGCATAGTGAAAAGAAAAGCCACAAACTGGGAAAAAATCTTAGTGAACTCTCCCTCAGACAAAGGACTTCTGTCTAAAACATACAAAGAATTAAAAAAAATCAGACCCCCAAAATTCAAAGATCCAGTCCTAAAATGGGCAGCTGAGATGAATATACACTTCTCAGTTGAAGAAATACAAATGGCAAATAAATACATGAAAAAATGTTCATCATCGTTAGTCATTAGAGAAATGCAAATTAAAACCACACTGAGATTCCATCTCACTCCTGAAAGAATGGCCAGGATCAAGAAAACCATCAACAACAAATGCTGGAGAGGCTGTGGGGAAAAAGGAACTCTCCTGCACTGTTGGTGGGAGTGTAGACTGGTGCAACCATTGTAGAGATCAGTCTGAGGATTTCTCAAAAAGCTGGGATTGGAAGTCCCATTTGTTCCAGCTATTCCTCTACTAGGCATATTCCCAGAAGAACTGAAAGCCACATCATCATACCACAGTGATATATGTGCACCCATGTTTATAGCAGCATAATTTGTAATAGCCATATCTTGGCAACAACCCAAGTGTCCATCAACTGAGGAATGGATAAAAAAGTTGTGGTATTTTTATACAATGGAGTGCTACTCAACTATAAAGAAGGATCATATTGAGATATTTATAAATAAATGGTTGCAGCTTGAGACCATACTCAGAAGTGAAATAAATAAAACTCACATGTGTGAGTTCCCTATTGTAAGAAATGATTCAAATATATAAAAGTATGTGGTAATCATGATTCCCCATTATGTGGCTTTGAAGCCTTATCAAGTTTTCACTCATTAATTGGAATGGCTTTATTCTGGGCTGTTTGATATTATTGCCTATGATGATATGAACAGCTATTTTGAAGAAAACAAGATATCATAATAGCTAGTGCTGATTTAATATCATCTTGTTTTGAAGTCCCACCAAACTGTTGTTCTTCTGTCTCCATTGGTTTTATCATGTTGTATCTTAACTGGATTATTATTATATGTGATAGTATAAACAAAAATTTTTATAGGCAAAGAGATTGTATAGAAACCATTGTTCGTTTTCCATTAGCTGGTTCTAAATACCCTGTAATACTTTCATCCTCTTGAATGGTTTCACACTGTCTTGCTATGCTTGATGCTATAGTATACAAAGTTATATTCAAATATTTCAAGGAAAAAGACACTATGGTAACTACTATTAAGTCAGGTTATCTGTGGTGAAGCACTAGGTTGCTGAAATTGTTATGTTTTGACCTGTATTGTTCCGTTACGTCCTCTTTTATCTCAATCTCCCCCTTTTTCTTAAAAAAAGTTATTTATTTTTTTTATTATTATCTTTTTAATTAAGGGAAAAAATTAGCAGGATATACCATAGTAACTTTTTTGATTTCCTATTAACTTGATTGAAGCCCTGTATTACTCCCACTATCTTGTTTTGACTGATTTTACTCTGTTCCGTTCTGTTTGATAGTATCAAGTTTGAGGGTATAGGCAACTACTTTGAAGGCAATAAGATTCACTATATGCCCATTTTGGTTTGACTATTATCTTCTTTTGAAATCCTGTAATGTTTCCAATGTTAAGTTTTTTTGGTCTTGTTCTATACTGTTTTGTTCAATTTTATTATACCTAATGATATAGGCAATTCTTTTTAAGGTAGTAAGAGGCATTATGGTAACCATTGTTGATTACCTTCTATTCTGTTTTTACATCATGTGCTATGTCTATCCTTTGTTTTGACTGACTGCTTTGTTTTGTCATATTTGGTTTTATTCTTTTCCAAAAAAAAGTAATAAGAACTATGGGAGTAATAAAACCCAAAAGGTATAAAATTTGTTGTAAAAAGAGAGGGGGAAAAAAGTGCTCCAAAGGATACAACTGCAAGTGTGTTTAGGTGTGTTAAGATAGATGACCATATTACTAAGTTTTTGTTGGATCACTGAACACAACTGTTTGCAGTCTCACTGTTTGAATGTCTACTTTGTATGCTTTAATCCTGTAACTTGAAGAAGTATTTCTAAGATGACAGTATCTAATCTATTAACTAGTGATTTCTTACTGTTTTTTTTTTTTTTGAAACTCTGTATTACTTGTACTGTCATACTGTTTTGTTTTGTTTTTTTCCTTTAAATTAAAAAAAGAGAGAGAGAGAGAGGGACAGAGTCTCACTGTGTCACACAGGCTGGCCCAGACCTCTGGACTCAGGTGAACCTCTTGCCTAAGCCTCTCAAGCTGGGACTGCAGGCTCTGCCACCACACCTGGCGTAGATTTTGTTGTTGTTTGCTTGCTTGGTTTGAATCTAGAGCCTTGTGCTTGTGCTCTGTCACTGAGTTACACCCACAGCCCCTGTCAGTTTTTCCTCAGATATTCTGGAGTATTATTGCTTTGTGTGCATATGGGTATAGTTGTTAAATCTTGAAGAATTGGTCCTTTCATCAATGTATAACAACTTTCTTTGTCTCTTGTGATCTTTGTTGACTTAAAGAATACCTTACCAGGTAGTCATACAGCCATTCCTGCCCTATGTGATTGGTGTTTGCATATAAAACATATTTTTAAATTTTCCACTCTTAAACTTTCATTTTTGCACTTGGATTTAAAATTAGTCTCTTGTAAACAGCATATTGTTGAACTATATTTTTTAGCCATTTTGATAATCTCTTTCAGCTGAAGAGTTTAATCCATTTACAATTAAAGAAATTACTAGTCAAAAAGAATTTTCTTCTATCATTTATTGTGGTTTTATATTATTTTTGTTTCTCATTTCTTCCATTATTGCCTTTTTGTATGTTTGGTGTTTTTTTTTCCCTGTAGTATTCCCTTTTTTTTGTTTTGTATTCCAGTGTTATTCTTTCCTCTTTCTTTTTTATATATTCTTTATTTTCTTAGGTGGTTACTTTGGGGATTGCAAAGAACATCTTAAACTTCTAATACTCTAACTTGAATAATACAGACTTAGGTTCAATTGTATACAGATACTATTCCTATATGTCTCTATCCTTTTTTCTAAATGGTATTGGCACAAATTCTGTTTTTATGCATTGTGTGCCCATTAATATAACTGTTAGTCTGTGAATTTGACTTCTAAATCATCTAGAAAAAAATCAGTTACAAACCAAATATACAATAGTGACCTTTATTTTTACCTAAATAATTCCCAATTTTTTATGGTTTTCCATTTATCTTGGTAAATTTGTTTGTTGGTTTTGTCTTTTTGAGACAGGTTTTTGCTATGCAGTTCTCACTGGCCTTGAGCTCACTTTGTAGCCCAGGTTGGCCTTGAACTTGCAGTGATCCTCTTGCCTCAGCCTCCCAATGCTGGGATTACAGATGTGTACCACCACTCCCAGCATTCCCTTGGGTTCTTTTATTTAGTGTTTGTTTCTTGTAGGGCAGGTCTAATAGTAGCAAACTGCTTTAGTGTATTGGTCACCTTTTCACTGCTGGGACAAAATATCAGACAAACACAATTTAAAGGAGAAGTTTAAATTGTGTGGCTCCCAGTCTCTCGGGTTTCAATCCAAGGCAGACACAGCAGGAATGCTGCTCACTTCATAGTGGCCAGGAAGCAACACGAAAGGGAAAGAGCCTAAGAAAAGATGTCCCTCGAGGCATCGCCCTGGTGACCTCCCTCCTCTAACTGGACCCTGCTGTCTTGCAGCACTCAGCTGTGCACTCATCAGTGGGTTAATGCATCTGTGGGGCTGACAGCTTCAGGTCAGCCACCTCCTAGACATCTCTTAATCCGGTCAAGTTGACAATCAATATTAACCACCATGCTTAGTTTTATTTTTTTAAATCTGGAAATCTCAATTTCTCCTTCAGTCTTTACCACACTTTTTACCAGATTAAAAAAAAATCTTGATTTCCTTCTCTTCCCTGTCTCTGTCTCTGTCTCTGTCTCTCTCTCTCTCTCTCTCTCTCTCTCTCTCTCTCTCTGTCTCTCTCTCTCTCTTTCTCTCCTACCTTTAGTAGTTGTAGTAGTAGTAATAGTAGTAGTACCAGTAATAGATTGAACTCAGGGCCTTATCACTGCACTACATACCAAGCTCTTTTCTTTTCTTTTCTTTCTTTCTTTCTTTCTTTCTTTCTTTCTTTCTTTCTTTCTTTCATTTTGCTTTGTTTTATTAGAGGGAGCTCACTAAGTTCATGTCACCCAAGCTCGAACTTGGAATCTTCCTGCCTCAGCCTCCCAGAGTGCTAGAATTACAGGTGTGCATCATGCCTGGCTTCATTTACAGATTTTTTAACTTTCATTTTAAACTGTTATCTCAATACCTGATTTCCAATCAGAACTTCATGCTTATTTTATTGAGAATTCCTTGTATATGACAAGTAACCTCTGTTACTGCTTTTATAGTTCTCTGCATCTTATTTGCTCTGGGTGAGTGATTTGGGGATAACAGTGCACAATGTGTATCATTATTTCCTGATTGATATGTTTTGATTGTTTTTTCTCTTTGAAATAGAATGGATTTAAACAAAAAAAGAGTCTCTGTGTCTCGATATTCTGATAACATAAACATAATATGCCTTAGTGTGCATCACTTTGAGTTTATCTAGCTTGGAGTTCACTTTGCTTCTTAGATATGTATATGTTTTTCATTAAACTGGGGGTGACCTTAACTATTATTTCTTCTAATTTTTTCCGTTATTTAGTCTCTGTTTCTCTCTTGTTCCCTCTCTCTCTGTCTCTCTCTGTCTCTGTCTCTCCCTGTCTCTCTGTCTGTCTCTGTCTGTGTTTCTCTCTCTCTCTCTCTCTCTCTCTCTCTCTTTCTCTCTCTCTCTCTCTCTCTCTCTCTGTCTTCTCCACCCATCCCTTCTCCATTTCTCTTTTCCTTCTCTTCCCGGGAGTCTTTCAAGGTGTGTATTTCATTTCATGATGTCTCTCACAGGCCCTGTAGGCTCAGTTGATTTTTATTTGTTCTTTTGAATTTTTTCCCTCATACTGAATGATTTAAATTTTCTAAACTTCAGGTTCACGGATCTACCTTTCTGCTCAAACCTGCCATTGAACCCATCTAGGAAAAATTTTATTGCTGTCATTATTCTTACAAGCTCCAGAACTTCTAAATTGTCTCCTTTCAAATATATTTCTTTATTACCATTCCCTATTTATTCATGCATCATTCCTTTGGATTTTCCTTATGGTTTTCATTAGCCATAAAGACCACAGTTATTTTAATGGCTGTAGATTGTAATACCTGGGCTTCCATGGGCATGATTTTTGTCAGATTCCTTCTTTCCTGGGAATAGACTGTATTTTCCCATTTCTTTATGTGCTTTCTAGATATTGTTGTTGTTGTTATTGAGAATTGAACATTTTCAAGTATTACAATGTTACCTTTGGAAATTAGATTCTTTGCCTCCAAAGAGGCATTTAGTGACTTTCCAAATTGCTTTTTTGCAATATGTGTATTACTTATTGTTTGTGGACACTAAAAGTTATTTAATATCTGAAATTATCTAGTGATTACCCATCCAAAGAGAGGAAAGAATCCAACAAGGAATGAACAGATGGCACAGATGGCATGGCCTTGAGGAATCAGTAATCCCTACCAGGTAGGCCCAAGGTAGAGAAACTTCAAGGTTTGGAGGTGACTTGGTCCAAGGGGAAGTTTGGGGCAACAGGTGCTTCCCGGGAGGGGAAGCGGGCAGGTCTCTAGGGCCGTGATCAGCAGCCACTGTCAAGGTGAAGAAGGCCTGGGGTAGCACTGGTGTCCCCACTGAGCCACAAAGCCTTGAAGAAGGGCAGGTTTGGTAGAGGATGAAAGCTGGTGTGCAAGTATGTGGTGTTCAAGGGGAGCTTCTGAGTAGGCAGCTGGAGGTGAGCACCCAAAAGCTGGCCCTGGGTCCGCGAAGGCAAGCCAGCCAGGAAGCGCTGGCAGGAGGTACTGGGACCTGCGCAGATGCAGGTGCCAGGAATGGTGGACTGGCAGGCATTCAGGAATCACTGGTTGTCTGTGAGCAGTCAGGTGGGGCCAGGTGGGCCTTTAAGTGGTGATTAGGGCTTGAGATGGGTATGTTACAGAAGCAGCCTGGCTGTGGCTCTTGCATACAGTACTCATGCCATGTGGTATCCTGCGCTGCCTCCAGATTCTGCAGAGGGTCCCCACCAGCAAGAAGGGCCTTATCAGATACAGCCATGTGTCTCATTGACCTTTGACCTTTGAAACTGTAGAACTGTGAGCTAAATAAACCTTATTCTTCTTTTCTTGAGACAGGGTCTCACTAACTGGTCTCAAATTTACTATGTAGCCCAGGATCATAGGCCCTCCTCCCCAGCCTTCCATGTTCTTGGGATTAGGGGCAAGCATCACCATGCCCAAACTTTTTATTTGTTTTGAGACAGGGTCTTGCTATGTAGTTTAAACTAGCATTGAATTTGATAATTCTGTGTAGCCCAAACTGGTCTCAAATTTGTGATCGTCCTGCCTCAGCCTCCTGAGTGCTAACAGTGTGATGTGTACCACTGCACCATACAAAACCTTTATTCTTTATAACTTATCCATAAGCCAGAAGAGCTGGGTTCATGCTACGTTCCATGGGGGTGGGATAGGGGTGCATTGGAAGGCTGGGTGCAAGGTGACGTTTCTCCCCATGGCATGTGCCTGGGTTCATGTAGTATTTCTCCCTCTCTTCTTCAGCTACTGCGCTGTCACTGTGCTTGTTCTTCTGGGAAGAATCAGCAAACTCCAGAGTCCTGCCTCTAGGATTTTGAATAAGAAGGGTTCATGATTATCTGTAAGTGGTTTGCTTCCTTCTGAGACTGAGGAGCCTTAGTAAAAGACCCAGCTGGGTCCTTCGGCCTGGTGCAAACAAGCTTTTGATTCACAGTACATTTCAAGCAGTCGGCTGGGAAGTGGATTCTTTCTGAGGCTCACTGTTGGGAGGCAACATGACTGGAAAAGGGCAGCCCTAGCCTGCTCTCAGCAATGACTTTCCCCTCCTCTGCCTGCTCCTGAGTGTGGAATTCATCCTTGCCCCACCTCAAGGTTGCTGAGTAACAGGCACAGCTAGGCCTTCAGGCCAGCATGTTCCCGGCAGCAGCCGCTCCAAGCTCTCCAGATGGCCTGCGTGCTTGGTTAAGCTCCACACACTTTGCCAAGCCTTGTTCTGAGCTGCTGAGCAGAGGAGGGAGCCGGGTGGGGTGAGTGACCAGGCCGAGGCTAATCTAACCTAGGCCCTGACAGAATCCAAACAGAACCAGAGCTCACACTGTCATCTTGGGGCCAGAGCTAAACTCAGCTTTGCCCATTAAGTGGCTGCATAGACAGGTGGCTCTGTTCCCTCAACTGGGAATGAGGTGTCCCGCATGTCACATGGTCACTTTCAGCATAAATGGGAGCATAAATGGAAGCATGTACAGAGCAGTGACACAAAGTCCTCAGGGTTTGACAGCATTGGGTGCCCCACACAAATGTCCCAGCCAGACTCTGACCAAATGAATGGTCAAGTGGAATGACTCTGCCTCTCCCCGGGCTAGAAGAGCAGAAATGTCGGCAACAGGACTTACTGTCTGTCGTGGGACATTTCCGAGACTGGCACTTTATTGCTGAAGGTAAACTCTAATGTAGGAGCCACCATCCCAAGTCTGTCTCAGTCCACTCACAGTCTAATGTCCACAGAGGATGTGGCTTCCATCCAACAGTGTCCCCAGAAGGAAGGCACCTGTCCCAGTGCCTTCTACAAATCAAATACAGACTGAACTACCTGTTCAGCAACGCAGCGTTTTCCTTCTGGGACCACTTGAGATTTCTTTAGAGCTATTCAACTCCATTATTCTCCCCCCGACATCCACTGAGATTAAGAAGGTGCCGCTCCTCCTCTCCCTTTCCTCCAGCTTACCCCAACTTCTATGCTCTGGAATTTGCTCTTCATAAAAGGCCAAAGGCGTTGAAATTGCACTTTGAAGCAGTCACTCTGTGCGCAGCCACATCCTGGGCTACAGATGCCACCATCTCCACTCAGTTTAATGATCAATTAATTCCTGGTCAGAGAGCCCTTTCTGACCTGGTTTGTCCTCAGACGCTCAAGCTCAGAGCTGGCAACTGCTGCAGGATGGTGGCTAACAATTCCACTGGGGACCTCCACGCTTCGGGGTCGCAGCTGAGTGTGACTGACATTGTTGTCATCGCTGTCTACTTTGCCGTGAACGTGGCTGTGGGCATATGGGTGAGAGAACTCGGGTGGCTGCCAACTGGGCTCTCAGGGTGGTCACCTGGGATGGGAACCAGGGCTCAGCATGCTCCTAGAATATCTGTGTAAATCTTGCCTGATGGCCTCCACCTGAACAACAGAGTCATGGGGTTCCCTGGCTACTTCCAGAGGCAGGGAGGACCACATGGAGCTTAGGCTGTCTTTACTTTTATCAAGCTCCTCAGTGGTTTAGCCTAACCCTAGTTCATAAGCCCCTTCACTTCCACTTGATAAGAGAGACATGATTTGTCCCAGAGGGTGCCAGCCCCTTTCCAAACCCCATCCTTCCCAGAGCCCCCATGAAAGGTCACCCTCATGTACAGATGAACAAGCTGCAGGAGGCTGGTGTTAGGTCTGAGAAGAGTAGAGGAAGAAGGGAAGGAAGGAGTGGGAGTAGAGAAGGAAGGAGTGGAAGGGGTGGAGTGGAGTGGCCGGCGGTGGCTGCAAAGATAAGAAGTATAAAGTATAAGTAACCTTTATTTTGGGAATACGGGGAGAGACCCCCCGGCCCCTGGGGCACAGCATCTCCACCCCGGGGCTGGCAGTCTCTCTCTGGTACACTCTCCCTTGAACACGTGGAGTGAGGCCCATAAGTAGCCTCTGTCTGGGGTGGACCCTAAGGGGTATTAGGTATTCACAGGTAGCCCATTGGCACACGTTTGGCGCCAGAGGTAGGTTACTAAGCGCAGGGGTATAGGGTTACAGGTAAATCTCTAAGGGGCGGGGGAGGCAGGAGCTCCTTAATTTGGCTGAGGCTTCTCCTGGTTAAAGTGTCCGGTCTGGGCCAGCAACTCTTTCATATCCCGTCTTATGATTATTAGGAAAAGGGGCGAAGATTTCTCTCTGTAACTACTTCCTGCTGGCTGAGGGCGCTGTATTGGGGTCTAGGGGAGTCCACGGGATAAAGGTTGATGCCCAGGTAGACGCTGATGTTAGGTGTTTTAGCCAGGACAACTTCACTTTTCCTAGTAATCATAAGACGGGATACGAAAGGGTTACTGGCCCAGCCCAGACACTTTAACCAGGAGAAGCCTCAGCCAAATTAAGGAGCTCCTGCCTCCCCCGCCCCTTAGAGATTTACCTGTAACCCTAAACCCCTGCGCTTAGTAACCTACCTCTGGCGCCAAACATGTGCCAATGGGCTACCTGTGCATCCCTAATGCCCCTTGGGGTCCACCCCAAACAGAGGCTACTTAGGTGACTCACTCCACGTGTTCAGAGAGAGTGTGTGTTCCAGGGAGAGATCGCCGCCCCCGGGGTGGAGATGCTGTGCCCCGGGGGCCGGGGGGGTCTCTCCCCGCATTCCCGAAATAAAGGTTACTTATATTTTATACTTCTTATCTTTGCAGCCACCGCCGGCCACTCCACTCCATCCCTTCCACTCCTTCCTTCTCTACTCCCACTCCTTCCTTCCCTTCTTCTTCTACTCTTCTCAGACCTAACAGCTGGAACTCACCGGAGGAGCCCTCCATGGTGGAAAGAAATTCTTAGGTATATCCCCAATCCAGGCTTCAAGGTGCTTACCACTGGAAGATGGGCTGGGACAGGTCCCTTTTCATGTAGTCCTAGAGCCCGATGGAGTCCTTAAGCCCTGACAACCTCCTGAGGAGAATGGATACCTGTTCTTGTCTTATGTGACTCCGGGTCTAAATCTGAGGCCCTGGGAATGGGTGGCAGGTCAAGTGCCCCGTGCTTTCTGGTCTTCAGTGTTTTGATCTGTGATATGGGCATACCAGCTGCCTCACAAAGTGAGGTCTCTTACAGAAGGGCCCGGCGCAGGACAGGGCCCTGCTACTGGGTGCCCATAGGGGTGGCTGTGGAAGGGGGGTGAAGGTGACTATTGGTGGTCAGAGTGGTGGTGGTAATGGTAGGGTGATTGCAATGGTAGAGGTGGTGCTGGTAGCAGCAACTGAAACTAATTGTGAATAGTTAAATTACGAGTGACCCAGGGCTGGTCATCTGCAAAGCTGGGGTCTAGTCCTGGCTCTGCTTGGTGCACAGGCACCCCTCCCTTTATTGTACTTTGCAGATATTGAGTGTTTTAAAAATAGAAGGCTGTGTCAGTCACAAAATTATCAGGGTTTTGTCATAACGGCATGTGCTCACTGTGTCATCAGGCCACATTTAAAATGGGCCACTTCTACAATATTTCAAACCTTTTTGTTTTTACTATACTTGCTGTGGTGATATGTTGCCAGGAATCTTTATGTTTCTGTTATCATACGGAGACACCACGCCCTGTCCGTGTAAGATGGTGAACTTGGTGGATGTGTCCTGTGTGTTCCTCTCCCCCCTCCCTAATTCTCTCACTCCTACCTGTTTCCTGAGATACAACATTGAAATGAAGCTAATTAGTAATCCTGCAATGGCCTCTAAGTGTTCAAGTCAAAAAAGGAGCCACACATTTTTCATTTTAAATCAAAAGCTAGCAATGATTAAACTCGGTGAGGAAGGCATGTGGAAAGGGGAGATAGATTAATGGCCAGGTCTCTTGTGCCAAACACTTACCCAAACTGTGAATGCAGAGGAGAAATTCTTAAACAGAATTGGAAGTGCTACTCCAGTGAACACAGCAAAACAGCTTCATTGCTGAAATAGTTTCAGTGGTCTGCATGGAAGAACAAGTCAGCCACAGCATTCCCTAAAGCCAAAGACTAATCTAGACCAAGGCTCCAGCTGTCTGCATCTCTGTGAAGGCCGAGAGAGGCAAAAAAATGTCAGAAGATGAGTCTAGAGTCAACAGAGGTTGTTTTGTGCAGAATAAGAAAAGAAGCCGTCCCACAGCATCAAAGTGCAAGTTGGCAGAGGGGCTACAGCAGGCACCCCAAAGGTCCAGCTGAGGTCTCTGATGAGAGTGGCTGCACGGAACAGCAGGTTTTCATAGTAGACGGAAAAGCTTCCTGTTGGAAGAAGATGCCATCTGGCGCTTACTTTCATAGCTAGAGAGGAGCTAAGGCTGACTTCAAAGCCTCAGAGGACAGGCTGGCTCTCCTGTTGGGGCTAAGGCTGCTGGTGACCTAAGCCGAAGCCGAGGAGCACTCACCACCCTGACTGTCCTGGCGATACAAATCCACTCTGCCTATAAAGGGAACAGCAAGGCCTGGATGACACCCATCTGTTTAATATATATTTTGAAAAGCCAAACAGCCTCATTACTGAAATAAAGTTCAGGAGTCTGGCTAGAACAAGCCAGACACAACATTCATTTAAGCCAAAGACTATTGGATTCTTTTAAACACGTTTTAATGAATATTTTAAGCACACCATTGAGATCTGCTACTCAGGGGGAAAAAAATTCATTTGAAAATATTACTGCTGGTTGACTGTGTACCTGGTCACCTAAGAGCTCTGATGGAGATGTGCAGTGAGATTAGTGTCGTTTTCCTGGCTGCCAGCAGCATCCGTTCTGCAGCCCATGGGTCAAGGAGTAGACTTTCTAACGTCAATATATGTAAAGTGCATTTCATAAGGTCATAGCTAGCACTGGTAAAGTGATTCCTCTGGATCTGGACAAAATAAATTGAAAACCTGGTAGAGATTCACCATTCTAGATGCTACTGAGAACATTAAAGATTCTTGTGAGGAGGTCAAAACATCAACATTATTAGGAGTTCACATGGTTGATTCCAACCCTCATGGAATGGCTTTAAAGGCGTTCAAGACTTCAGTTGAGGATATAATTGCAAATACAATTATGTTTTTGAACTCTTTATCAAAGAGCAGATAGATGGACATCCCTGGGGTTGTTTCTGTACCTTGTATTCTGTTCTATTGAGTCTGTTTTGTGCCAGTACCATGTTGCTTTTATCACTGTGACTTTGTGCTATTATTTCAAGTCCAGGACTGTGATTCCTCTTGCTTTTCTATTGTTATCCAGGATTGCCATGGTATTCTGAATCTCCTATGGTTCCATATGAATTTTAGAATTGTTTTCTCTAGTTCTGTGAGAAATGCTGTTAGTATTTTGATTGGAACTGTGTTGAATCTGTATATTAGTTTTGGAAGTATGGTCATTTTAACTATATTGGTTCTGCCTATCCAGGAACAAGGGATATCTTTCCATATTTCAAGGTCATGTTCAGTCTCCTTTTTCAGAAGACAGTAGTTTTTGTTGTAGAGGTCTTTTACTTCCTTGGTCAGGTTAATTCCTAAGTATTTAATTTTTCTGATGCTATGGTGAATGGCATTGTTTTCTTAATTTCTTTCTCAATGAGTTCATTTTTGGTGCACAGGATTGCTATTAACTTTTATGTATTGATTTTCTATCCTGATACACTGTTAAATTTGGTTAATTCTAGGAGGCCTTTCATAGAATTTTTTGGGTCTTCTATGTAGAGGATCATGTCACCAACAAATAATGATAATTTGACTTCTTCCTTTGCTATACATAGCTCTTCTGTTTCTTTCTCTTGCCTGACTGCCCTGGTTAATGTTTCAGTCACTACACTGAATGGAGACTATATTGATGTCCATGTCTTGTTCCAGATTTTAGAGAATTAGCTCTCAGGTTTTCCCCCAATTACTGTAATGCTGGCAGTGTGTTTGTCATAAATGGCTTTTATCAAGTTGACATAAGGTCCTTCTATATGTGTTTTCTTCATGGTTTATACTATGCATGGATGTTGGATCTGAGTGTATGGTTGCAGTGCAGTCTCATTATGCAGTTTAGTCTGGCCTTGAACTCGCTGTTTAACTCATGCACGCTCAAAATCGTGGCAGTCCTCCTGCCTCAGTTGCCCAAGTACTGGGGTTACATCTCTGGATGCTGAGTTTTGTCAAATGGCCTTTCTGTATCTATTGAGAGGATTTGTGATTTTTGCCCTTGCTTTTATGTGATGTATCACATTTGTTTATTTGCCTACATTGAACCCGCCTTGTATCCTTGGGATGAAGCCTACCTGGTCATGATGTATGGTTTCTTTTTTGTGATTGGTTGCATTCTGTTTGACGGTATTTTGGTGAGGATTTTTGCATCTTTGTTCTGTAAAGACATTGACCTGTAGTTCTCTTTTCTGGCAGGGTCATTGTCTGGGTTTGAAGTCAGGGTAATGCTAGTTTCCAGGAACGATTTTAGGAGTATGTCTTTCCTTTAAGTTTCATTAGAGTTTGAGGGATGTTGGGCGTTAGATCCTCCTTGAAGTTCTAAAATTCAACAGTGAATCCACTGAGTCCTGAGCTATTCTTAGTTGGTAGGGTTTTTTTAACTACTATTTCAATTTATTGTCTGTTATCAGATTATTCAGGGTTTTTAATATATTTTTTTGGTTTAGTTTTGGTAACTCATATATATCTAGGAATCTATCCTTTTCTTCTGAATTCTTCAACTTTTTGTGCATGTTTTTGAAGTAGCTACTAATAATCGTCAGCGTTTTGACAATGTCTGTTGTTATTCCCAATTTTTTCCATTTGTAATTGCATTGATTTGGGTCTTTCCTTTTTTTTTTTTTTTTTTTTGTAAGATTGGATGTTTGCATATTTTGCTTATTCTTCCAAAGAACTACCTCTTCTTGATTCTTTGTATTTTATTAGTCTCCATTTCATTGATTTCTCCTCAGATCTGTAAGATTTCCGCCTTTGTCCTACCTTTGGGTTTGGGTTCTTCTTTTTCTAGGACCTTGAGATACATAATTAAATTGTTTATTTGGACTCTTTCTGATGTGGGCATTCAGAGGTATAAACTTCCCTCTTAGGACTACTTTCATCATGTCAAATACGCTCTGATTATCATCTGCTTCTAGGAATTGTCTAATTTTTCCTTGATTTTTTCTGTGACCCATTGATTATTCGAGAGAGTATTGTTTAATATCCATATGTTTGCGTAAATTCTGTGCTTTTATTTCTTTCTTGCTTTTTCTTTTTCTTTTTCTTGTTTTGTCTTTTTGAGACAAGGTTTCACTGCACAGTTCAGGCAGGCCTTGAATTTGCTTATGTAGCCCAGGCTGACCTAGAACTCACTGCATCTCTCCTGCCTCAGCCTCCCTAGTGCTGGAATTTCAGGCATGTTACCACCACGCCTGGCCTCTGTGTTTTCTTTTGCCACTATTTGTAATTTTATTGTACAATGATCTGATAACATCTATGGGAAATGTTTTATTCTTTTGCATTTACTTAAGCATGTTTTATGGGCTAATCTGTGGTCTATTTTGGAGAAGTTCTTTGTATTGCTCAGAAGAATGTATATTCTGTTTTTGAACACAATGTAGGTATCTATTAAATCCATTTGTTTAAAGGTTTGGTTCAACACTGATATTTCTTTGTTGATTTTTTTGTGTGGTTGATCTGTTTATGACAGTAGAGTATTGAGGTTCCCCCCTATAATTAGGTTGATGTTCATCTCATCTGTTTATCTAATTGTTTATGTTCACTAATATTTGTTTTTATGAAGTTAGATGTGCTGGTTTTTAATGCATACATGTTTAAAGTTGTTATCTCTTCCTGTTGAATTATTCCCATAACCAACTTGTAATGACAGTCTTTGCCTCTTCTGACCAGTTTTGGGTTTAAATCTACTTTGTCTGAAAATAGGATAGCTACACCGCTTTTTTGGGGGTTCCTGTTTCATGGAATATTGTTTCTCATTCTTTGATTGTTAGTCTACGAGTTTCCTTTGGAATTAAATGTGTCTCTTATATACAATACGCAGTTGAAATTTGTTTCTTAATCTATTCTGCCAATCTGTGTCTTTTGATTGGCGAATAGAGACCTTCACATTTTATATTACTAATAAGTACTGAATTATTGTCATTGAATTACTTTCTTGTTGTTGCCTTGTAGTCTGGCCTTGTGTTGGACTTCTTGGGTTTTGCCTATGATGTGTCATGGAGAAGTATTTTTCTGATCATAACTATTTGGGGTTCTATATACTCCACTTATCCTGTATGTTAGATTCTTTTCCCTTATTTGGAAAGTTTCCTGTTATTATTTCTATAAACAGATATTTTATGCCATTTGTGCTATCTTTTGATTTTTAATTAATTCAAATCTTAGTCTTCTTTGTGTCGTCCAGCAATTGTCGGATCCATTTTTCATGTTCTCTTATTTTTTATGATATTTCTGAATAATTGGTCACAAATATCAACCTGCCTTCTAGTTCTGACACTCTGTCCTCACACTGGTCTCTTCTTTTGTTCGTGTTTTCCATAGAACTTTGTAATTCAAATTTTTTTTTTTTTTTTTTTTTTTTGAGACGGGGTCTCACTATGCAGTTCAGGCTGGCCTTGAGCTCACTTTGTAGCCTAGGCTGGTCTCAAATTCACAATGATTCTCCTGCCTCAGCCTCCCAAGTGCTGGGATTGTAGGTGTATGCCACCATATGTACCTTTAACCTAGATTTATGTTTGGTACCCTTTGATATACTCTAATTCTTTGCTAACATTATGACTTACATTTTGTACTTTTTTGTTTGTTTGTCTGGGCATTTTTTGGTACCAGGGATCAAACTCACGACCGCACGTTTAGCAGGCGCTTATGCCACCGAGCTAAATCCCCAGTGAGGGTTTTGTATTGTTTAGTTCATCTAACTTTTTATTATTGTCCTCTGTAAACTCACTGATCATTTTCTTGATTATGTCCATTACTGTTCAGTTATATTTTCTGGAAGCTCCGTGAATCAAGCCTTATTGATCTCTTACTTTATCATTTCAAACAATTCAGCTGTGTGATTTTTATTTTCTCCCCATCAGTGCCTCATGAATCAGCTTTTGGAAAGTTTTGAGTTTTGGAGGCTTTTTTTTTCTTTGCACTGGAGATGGAACTCATGACCTCGCATTTACCAGGCAAGTGCTTGTGCCTCTGAGCTAAATCCTCAGATCTGGAGGCATTTTTAAAAATATTTTATTTTAAAGAGAAAAACAGATAAACAACTAATGAAAATGAGATTGAAACCAGGGCAGCAGGACAGTCACAGTACTTGACCCCTGGCCCACTGGAGCCACGTAGCAGTTATTCAGAGCGCAGGACACAGGCGTGGCATCTTGTCTAAACAGTGTTAGCACAAAACACTCTTTTCCAGGAACAAACAAAAGCTGGCTGATAACTACCTTACTATCTTGTATACACATACGTTTTTCCCTTTTACCCATTCTTCCTTTCCCCATCAGTTTGGTGCTTTTTGACAGTTTCTTCCCAATTCATAGTATCTATTGTCCTTTTTTTTATTTTAAAGAGAAAAAAGAAAAACAGAAAAATCAAGATGCAAACAAACCTAAAAAAGAAAAAAAGCAAAATGACCCAAAACAAACAAACAAAAAACAATAGCTAAATAGGTTTTCGAAACAAGATGGTAGGAATTTAACAATGGTTGTTATGCTGCATACTGTTATCTTCAAAATAGTTGCTCAGGTTACCAGATACAGGAATAAAACAAAACAGTAAAATGGAACAAAACATTGGATTTCAAAAAAAAATACAGAAGGAAATCCCCCATGCCCCACAGTTGCCACAACACACTGCCATCCTCCAATAGATGCCCAGCCCACCAGCCCAGGCCTGCAAAGTCACTCAGACAACTGGAGCATCAGGCTGCTCCTACCCCAGCTGCTATCATTTCACCCCAAGTCCTGGAATCAGCCAGTTACTTACGGGGGTCGGGGGACACAACACCGACACGACGACACGTGATACGCTCTTCTGGTTTCCCATCCCATGCACGAACTGGCTTATGGGAAGGCATGCTTTGTCCTCTTGCTGAGTCTCCTCCTAACCCCCATGGTGGAACCTGGCTCATGGGAAGGCATGCTTTATCTTCTTGTTGTCTCCACCTGATCCCAGTCACAGGAAGGCATACTCTGTCTTTGGAGGCATTTTGTTACCTGATCTTTTCATGTTTCTGGTGTGTGTGTGTGCACACACACATGCACATACACGCATATGCATGCACACAGGCACACTGAGGTTTGCAGTTGATCATAGTGGAAGGACTTTGTTGCTCATATGGAGACCTCTTAGTGTCTGCTGTTCAGTAATGCATTCTGAGCGTGGCTAACTATAGACCTCTGCCTCTGTCCCAAGACACAACTACCTCCGTTAGTCTGGGAGGAGAGGCTGCAATATAATCCATCTAGCACCCAGTTCTTTAGGAATGGGCCACCATATTGTGAATGACGAGAAGTCAAGTCAGATATTGGCAAACAGAAAAACTACTAATACCATCAACTCTGCCGCTGTGACAATATCAATAAAGTCATCAACAATAACGGCTACCAAGACAAACTCAATATTGACAAACACTAAGAACCTGCAACGCACCAGCCTTAACCACAGAAAACTGTAGTTATAAACACTGTATAGTTACTAAGTATCTACTAAATGCAATAACTGCACCTCCACTAACAATAGAAAAGTATTAACTACCTTCCTAAAGATTAATAAATTTAATGGTTATACTATTAAAGATAGAAGGAACAGCAAATGGGAGAATTAAAAATGTAAAATTTGAAAAATTTTCAACATCACTGGTTATTCGAGAGATGCAAATTAAAGCAACACTGAGATTCCACCTCACCCCAGAAAAAAGGGCTAATATCAAGAAATCAACCAATAACAAATGCTGGAAGGGCTTCTCTACTGTTGGTGAGAGTGCACACTGATGCAACCACTCTGGAAATCAGTGTGGAGATTGGAGGTCCCATTCGACCCAGCTCTTCCCCTTCTGGGTATCTTCCCAAAAGAATTTAAAACATCATACCACAGTGATATATGTACACCTGTGTTTGTAGCAACACAGTTTATAATAGCCAGATCTTGGAAACAACCTAAATGCCCATCGACTGAGGAATACATAAAAAAAGATGTGGTATTTCTATATAATTGAACACTATTCAGCCATAAAGAATGATAAACTGGACATTTTTATAGGTAAATGGATGCACCTTGGAAACATACTTATTAGTGAAATAAATATGTCACACATGTGTAAATCATCACATTGTTTCATTAGTATGATAAGGAAAACACATGTATTTTGTCCCAGAGAGAATGATGTCAGCCAAACAATGACTCAGGCCACACCTGCTTTTACTTTATCCCACTGTGAGCCATTTTGAGTTGACTTTTGAATATTCTAAGAAATTTATGATGTGCTATAAGGTTTGAGTTTTTTGCATGTGGACATCCAGTTGTTTCAGTGTATTTATTAAGGATATATTCCCTTTTCCACTTAACTGCTTTTACATCTTTGCCAGAAATCAAATGTCTGTTATGTATATCTTTTCTGGGACCTCATATTGGTACTTTGGTGATTTGTATCTTGATATCATGCTGTTTTGTCATAATTGGTATAACTTTGCGATAAGTCATGGGATTGGGGAGGGCTGGATTTCTAATTTTGTTCCTTTATCAAAGTTGTTTAGACTATTCTGAGTCATCTTTATTTTTACAGAAATGTAAGAATCAAAATGTTAATATACATGAAAATGTTGACAGTTTCATAAGAGATTGTATTTTCTGATCTATATCCTTTTCTTCTATTCATTTTTTGTTTCATTCTCTTTTAATTTAAAAAACTATAAAAATAAAAAAATAAAAATTATTCAATAGAAACTGAGGAAAGTGAGGTAAAAGAAAGTTAATAGAATTAGATAAAATAATAGAAAAATAAGAAACAAAAAGAATAAAAAAGAAAATACAGAGTACAAAATAAAAGAAATAGGAAAAAAATTTAAAAGGAGAAAAAAGTGAGAGAAACAAATTTCTTGTGTTTTGGGGTATGCAGTTTAAGGATCTGTAGTGCTGGACACCAGCATGTCACAGTTTTCTCCACTAGCTGTATGGCCTGTGGCTTTGAGAGGTGCCCCCTGCCTCACTACCAGGGCCCCTCTACCTGTCAACCCCAGGCTGTGACCTCTGTTTAAGCTGAGGGGTATCCTTGCTCACCTGGCCTCTGCTGGGTGTAGGAAACAAGGCAGGGTTTAAGCAGACCCCTGGAGTAATGCTAGCATTTTCTCTTTTTTTAAAGGCATGAAATGAAATAGTGATAAGACATTAGGAAATTCATAATAGTTACTATACTGTATGTTGTTAGCCTCTAAATAGTTGCTCAGACTACTGGCTTTAGGCTTGCAAAGTCAGTCAAACAATAGTTCCTCCAAATCAGCTGGTTGCTTATGAGGAGTACAGTTTTCTTCCCTCCCCAGCCCATGTGCCAGCTCAAAGAGGGTAGTGTAGCTTCCTTCCTGGTACTCCCTGGCCTGTGCACCAGCTGGGTCACATGGAGAGGAGAGAAACCTTCCTTCCTAGTTCTCCCTAGCCAAATGCCAGCATTTTCAGATCCAGCTGCTTCTGAAAGCTCTGCTCACCAGACCTGGCTTCTTACCACAGAGGGCAGGGCCCCGTGTCCTTCCTGAGCTGAGCTTGAATTTCTCAGAGCCCTACATCTAGCCTATACCCTCTCCACAGTTGTCTCTAGAGGCTCTCTCTCACCTGTCACTGTGGTAGGATAACACTGGAGGCCCTGAAGTGAAGTTGTTCTGTGTTCGTCCTGTGGCTCAGTATTAAACCCCTTCCAAAAATGGCTGCAGATTAAATCCTCTCCAGTCTGGCCAGTGCTGCACTGGATTGCTCCAACTCTGACCCACAATGAAGGAGTCACTTTAAGATAAAACCCCATGCTGTTTTTGTAGTTTACAATAGCTGTGGGCTTTTGTTAGGGCTAGCACTGCTGACCTAGTCCATTCTTTTTCCCTGGCGCTGCTGACTCTCTGGGGCTTATCTTCTCTCCCAGGACATTGTCCCTGCCCACAATTAGTTCAGTCAGTGGGTCAGCACTTTGTGCCCTGTGTCAAGTGGAATCAAAATGCAAAGCGGACTTGGAGTTAGCAGATGGCCATGGCCAGGGTGCAGAATTCGTAAGTGGAGACTTGGCTGGGGATGAAAATGGCTTCCATGCATGGGTGTGTCTTCCATGTACAGGCCCAAACAGATCTTTCTAGGTCCTAAGAGATCCTTCAGTCCCCCTAGTGAGTAATCTGAGCAACATCCCTAATACAGCAATTTGTTCAAAATCATGTTATCTGCTAGTCTCTTTTACAGAATTAGTACTTTCTGCTTTAAGTTAACCAATTCCTGAGAATGCAGGATTTTGCGTAAGTCCTTTGACAGGCAACAGATGGTGGCTCCAGTCCAAGTACCCTCCATATCCCTGGGGAGAGTGGTTGGTTGGATGCCATTCCTAGGAAGAATTGAGAGTTTGAACCTGGGACTCAGAGCAGCTATGTGTCAGCTTCACTTCAAAGTTCCCCATGTTCTGACTCCATAGTGACAGGGTGAGAGGCAGCTTTGGGAGAAGCTGCAGGCAGGGTGCCGGCTGAAAAGAGAACCCTCCAGGGATTTAAAATAAATGACGCAGGCCCCACCCCCCATGGCCAGAGGCCCTGCTCAGTTTGAATTGCTCTGGACTTGAAAATCATGACATTAGGGCTGGGGATTTAGCTCAGCGACATAAGCGCCTGCCTTGCAAGCAGGCAGTTGTGAGTTTGATCCCTGGTACCGATAAAAATGAAAAAAAAAAAAAAAGACCAAAAAAGAAAATCATGACATTGGCTCTTGCCTTAATCCCACTTCCGGCATGGATTGGGGGCAGGGTGGGACTACCAGACACATCTTGACTTGGACGCTGCCCCAAAATTATAGACCCTGAAGGAAAACAACGCATGCAGAATCACAAAGAATCACTTTTTTCTTTCTCTCTTTTTTTCCCTTTCTTTTTACTATTTAATTTTTCTTTTTATAAGTGTGTTTATTGTTTGGGGGTTGTTTTGGTTTGGTTTGGTTTGGTTTGGTTTCCTTCTCTAGGTTCCTCCTTTCTTCTTCACCAGTTTATTGGGTTTTAGGGAGATTTTCTTTCCTTTTTCCTTGCTTGGTACCTTTTTCTTCTGTTTTTATTTTTTCGTCTTCTCCCATTAAACTTCTCTCCCTTTTTCTCTTTTATTTTAACTCCCCATATAATTTCTTTTTTCTCCCTTTTATCTTTCATCTTCTATATATTATCAGGTTTTTTTTACCTTTATCTAATTCTATAAACACCCTTGTACTCTCCAATAGGATCCTTTGTACCACTTTCTACTCCTCCTCCCATCATGTAGTTTAAGTTTTCAAAATTTTCCTCATATTGCCCTACTCCCAACCCCCTAAATCTTTAATAATATAATCATAAAGCTTTATTGATCTTTAGATAATTCTATAAAATCATTTTGAATTCTTTTATACAATTAGCAGAGATACAGTTTTTTTGCATTAGGTACATATTGACATCATAAGTCAGTACCTGGGTTGTCTTAAATGTTTTTTTCACAATAATTGTGGACTTCTTCTCTAGGGTTAAAGGTGGTTCATAATTGGTTCTTATGATATGTTAACATTCAGTTCATCCTGGATTATACTACTATAACTGATTTGCTTGCCATTACCAGGATTGCATAGTTATTGCTATTAAGTGATTTTTTTCTGTTGGGCAACACTCACATTGCCTTTGTGACACTAAGAAAACTAGAGTACAGTCCCAGAGAACTCAGTGTTGCACCAACTAGGCTGCGTTCTCCTCTCCCATATTAATTAGGTGGTCGGGTCTTGGAGCTGAGGCAAAGGACTATAGTTAGCCATGCCCAGAGTACTGAAAAGCAACTAACTAAAGAGATCTCTATAAGCTTCCACAAACTTGAGCATAAAACAATAGAAACATGAGACAACAAGGCAAAAAAAAAAAATGTCTCCCAATGTCCCAAATGCTCCCAAAGCCAATCCAGGAAAATCTGAAGGGAGAGAATAGCCTAAACCACACACCCAAACTACTAGAAAGGGTAACAGGGGATAGAAAACAGATTGGTACTCAACAGGATCACAGAAGAAATAACTAAACAGATACTGGGAGTAAAAACCAAGTGATCCAGGAGCTTTCAGAAGACAATAGAAAGCTATATGAGCTAAACAAAATAATACAAAACATGAATGATCAGTTTAGCATAGAATTAGCATCTATGAAAATAGTTCATTCAGAAATCCAGAATATTAAAAAATATATTGAAAGGATTGGATGGGTAGCAGAAATGACCAGTATAAGGTCATTAGGAACACAAGTTCCTAACTAGAAGACAGTGATGCTTCCAACTCCAGCTGCTCAAAGATATCCTAAAAACAACAAGATAACATAAGAAATGGATCCAGCTGAGTGTAGTGGTACACACTGAATCCCAATACACAGGAGGCTGGGGGAGGAGGATCACTGTGAGTTTGAGGTCAGCCTGGGCTACAAAGTGAGTTCAAGGCCAGCCTGGATCACATAATAAGACCTTGTCTCAAAAAGACCAAAAAAAAATAATATCCAACAAGTGGTGGACGATGCAAAGAAAAACCTTAAACTAATTAAAATAAGTGAAAAATTAGAAAACATAAATGGCATAAAAACCTATTCACAGAAATAACAGACATCAGGTATGATGATGCACACCTGTAATCCTGGCACTTAGGAGGCTGAGGCAGGAGGGTTGCCATGAGTTTGAGGCCAGCCTGGGCTACACGGTGAGTTCAAGACCAGCCTGGACCACATAATGAGACCTTGTCTCAGAAAAAAAAAGAAAAAAACGAATGGCACAAAAATCCCCAAATATAGGCGTTCAGATAAACATACAGATAAGTAAGGATATAGAACCCTCAACCATGAACAAAAGAGAACTTCCTTATGCCACACTATACTCAAAGTTCCAGAAGTCCATCACTGCCTGAAAGTGCAAGGTCCTGGGTTGGATTCCTAATACCAAAAAGTAACTAAATAAAAATAAAAATTAAATTAAAAATTCAAGATTAAAAAATCCATCACATGGGAAAAATTTTAAGAGCTGTTAGGGAAAAGTAATGAATCACTTACAAATCCATTAGAATTGTGGCAAACCTCTCAGCACAACCTGAAAGACCAGGATGACTTGAAGCATAACAAGGCTTGCAGCATAACAAACTATAACCTCAGTTTATGTATCCTGCAAAACTTCTCTTCATGGGGCTAGGGATTTAGCTCAGCGGCATAAGCACCTGCCTTGCAAGCAGGTGGTCGTGAGTTTGATCCCCTGTACCGGTAAAAAGGAAAAAAAAAAAAAAACTTCTCTTCACAATTGACAGAGAAATAATGTATTTCCATGACAAAGAGCACCTCAAGAAATTCATGACCACAAACCAGCAGTACAAAACAATTCTTATCACAGAAAGAGACAATGAAGCCAACAGTGCCATTAAGTACGTGGTGGGATGAGCAGCTAAACAAAAGGGAAAAAAGAAGGAAATCAACAAGAGGAAAAATAATGCAATGACAGGAATAAGTCAATATCTTTTGGCCAGGCGTGGTGGCGCATGCCTGTAATCTCAGCATCAGGAGGCTGAGGCAGAAAGATTGCTACAAAGTAGCCTAAAACACTAGCAAGACCCTGTCTTGTAAAAAGTATATTTCAGTAATAACTGTCAATGTTAATGATCTCAATTTCTCAGTCAAAAGACACAGATTGGCAGAATAGATCAACAAGCAAAACCCAACAATATGCAGTACACAAGAAACACATTTAATTAAAAAGAAATTCACAGATTAAAAATCAAAGGATGGAAAATAATATTCCACATAACAGGAACCCAGAAAAAAAGTGAGAGTAGCCATCCAAATTTCAGACAAAGTGGATTTCAAACCAAAACTGATCAGAAGAAGCAAAGATGATCACAATATATCAGTAGAGGGAACAATCCAACAAGAAGAGAAAACAGTTATAAACATATATACACCAAACACCAGCACACTCAGCTTCATAAAACAAACACTAATGAACATGAAAACTCAGTTTTCATGTAAATACCAATACAATTATAATGGGGGATCTCAATAGCCCAATGTCACAAATGGACAGATCAATTAGACAAAAAAAAAAAAAAAATCAACAAATAATGAGTTGAACCAGCCTTCAAACAAATGGACTTAATAAATATCTACAGAGTGTTCTATCCAACAACAAGAGATACACATTCTTCTCAGCAACACATAGGACATTCTTCAAAATAGATTATGTGCTAGCCCATAAAACATCCTTAAGTAAGCCGAGGACTTAGCTCAGCAGCATAAGCGCCTGCCTGGCATGCATGAGGTCATGAGTTCAATCCCCCATACCAAAAAAAAAAAAAAAATCCTTAAGTAAATTCAAAAGAATCAAAATTATCTCATGCATATTATCAGATCATAGTGCAATGAAAATAGAAGTCAAGGGCAAAAAAACAAACACTGAAACAATGCAAACACATGGAAATTAATATCTTCTTGAATAATCAGTGGATCCCTGATGAAATTAAGGAAAAATTAGACAGTTCCTACAATCAAAGAAGAATAATTGTATGACATACCAGAACCTATGGGACACAACAAAAGCAGTCCAAAGTAGAAAGTTTTTTTTTAAGGGTCTTTTTTGGTACCAGAAATCAAACTCAAGAGCCTCATACTTCTTAGGCAGGCATTGCACCACTGGGCTACATTTTCCCATCCCCCAAAGAGGAAAGTTTATAGTTCACATCAGAAGAACAAATTGAGCTCAAATAAATAACCTAATGATGTACCTCAGGGTCCTAGAGAAACAAAAGCAATCTAGATCTAAAACTAGTTTGAGGAAGGAAATTGTAAAGGTCAGAGCAGAATTTAGCCTCAATTAATGAAATTAAGACTAAAAGTCAGTACAAAGAATTGATAAATCAAAGAGTTTGTTCTTTGAAAATATAAAAACAGATCATTCTTACCAAAATAAGGAAAGAAAATACACAAGTTTATGTAATTAGAAATAAAAAAGGCAAAATCTCAACAGATTCTGCCAAAATCCGGAAGATCTTTGGTAACTACTTTGAGAACATGTACTCTAACAGAATAAAAAATCTAGAAAAAATAGATTCCTAAATACATATGAACATCAAAGCTCAGCCAAAAAGACATAAAAATCCTTAATAGGTAACGGTGGGCTGGGAGGAGAAACAAGATGCGCCCTTCTCATGAGCCAGTGGTAACTGTGGGCCAGAAAGAGAAGCAGAAAGTGCCCTTCCTATGAGCCAGGTGGCTCCTGAGCTGAGAGACAAGAGGAGCCCAGCCCTCCCTAGCCCCATAAGCAACCAGCTGATTCAGAAGAACACAACTGAGTTGACAGCAGCTGAGGTACAAAAACAACTTAATTCTTACATTGTTTGATTGACTTTGCAGGCCTAAAGCTAGTGGTCTGAGCATCTATATAGAGGATAACAATATGCAATATAGCAACCTTGGAGGATTTTCTTCTGTCTTGTTTTTGAAATCCAATATTGTTCTTACTATTTTATTTTGCTCCATCGTATTGTTTTGTTCTATTTAATGTTTTATTTTTATTTGTTTTATTCTATTTTGTTTGATTTTATTATGTCTGATGGTATGGGCAGCAATTTTGAAGATAACACAAGGCATTATGGTAGCAATGGTTGATTTCTTATTATTCCATCTTGAAGTCCTGTATGACTTTCACTGTTTTGTTTCGATTGGCTTTGTTCTGTTTTATTTTCTTTGGTTTTATTCTTTTTAAAATAAAAAAAAAATCCTGAATAGTCCAACATCAGTAAACGAAATTGAAGAGTTTGAAGAGTGTTGACATTAGATCGCTAAAGTTCTTGTAGAATTTGACAGTGAATCTGTTTGACCTGTGCTTTCTTAGTTGGTATTTTTTGTGTTTTTTTTTTTAAGAGGATATAAAACAGAGTAAAACCAACCAAAACAAACCAGTGTAAGAGATACAAGATTTCAAAACATTATGAAATCAACAATAGTTAACATAATGCCTTTTAATGTCTTCAAAATAGCTGCAGATAACTTCAGACCTAGTAAAAATCAAACAGAAGAGAATAGAATAGAAATAATAAAAACAAAACAATGAATGCAATATGTGGAGTACTCCCAAAATCATTCCCAGAAGCAAGCATTATCCTGACCCCCAAACCACCAAAGTACCCAACTGAAAAGGAGACCTACAGGCCAGTTTCTGTAATGAACATAGATGCAAAAATCCTCAACAAGATACTGGTAAACGGAATGCAGCAAATCACCAAAAAGATCATGCATCATGGTGAGGTATGATTCATTCCAGGAATTGAGGGATGGTTCATCATAAATAAATAAATGTAGTACACCACATAGACAGAAGAAAGGTCAAAAATCACATCATCATCTCAATATGTAGAAAACCATTTGACAAAATCCAACATCTATTCTTGATAAAAAAAATACCCTGAAGAAAATAGATATAAAAGTTTTTTGTCCCAGTCTGATAAAAACCATCTATAACACACCAATAGCCAATATTGTATTAAATGGGGAAAAGCTGAAATCTTCCCTTCTAAAATCAGGAACAAGACAAAGATGTCCACTATCACCATTCTTGTTTAATATACTGTAGTTCTCAAAATATTGGCCTGGACATTTATACAGCAGAAAAAAAAAAAGAGTAAGGATAGAAGGCCCCAAAACACCAAAATACCTCTAGAATTAATAAGCAAATTCAGTAGCATAGTAAGATACAAAGAAACACTCAAAAATCAGTCATCGTGGTACCACACACCTGTAATCCCAGCACTTGGGAGGCTTTGAGACCAGCCTGGGCTACAAAGTGATCTCAAGGCCAGCCTAACTGCATAGTCACAAAAACCAAAAAGAAAAGAAGGAAAAGAGGGAGAGAAAGAAAAAAGAAAGGCATGGATAGAGCCAATATATTCAAAATGGCTATACTCCCCAAACTGTTATACAGACTTGATGCAATCTCAATCAGAATACCAATAGCATTCCTCACAGAACTAGAGAAAGCAATTCCAAAATTCATAGGGAACCAGAAAAGACCTGGAATAACAAAAACAGTGTGGGCCAACCAGGGAAAGAGGGGAAGCCTCACAATCTTAAACTTCGTTATAGTACAAAGCTTCAGTGATAGAAACAACATGATATTGACAGAAAGAGAAACAGAGACTTGGGGATCAATGGATCAAAATAGAAGATGCAGAAACAACTCCAGGTACCCTAAGTTACCTTATCTACAACAGATGGGCCAACCACTTCCACTGGAGGAAAGACAGCCTTTTTAACAAGTGGTGCTGGGAAAATTGTCTGTCCACTTGCTAAAGATTGAACCTAGACCCATACCCCTTACCATGCACTAAACTATTATCAAAGTGGTCAAAGATCTAAATATTAAAAGAGAGCCAGGTGTGATGGCACACACCTGTAATCCCTATACTCAGAAAGCTGAAGCAGGAGGATCACCATGCATCTGAGGCCAGCAGGGGTTAGACAGTGAGTTTAAGGCCAGCCCTGAACTACATAACAAGACGCTATCTTCAAACAAACAGAAACACTTAATCTGGAAAATAAAATAGATAAAACTCTTGAAGACATAGTCATAGGCAAAGAACCAAATTCTGGTTGCATAAGAAATAACATCAAGAATCCACAAATGGCATCACATCAGATTAAAAAGCTTCTGTGCAGCAAAGGAAACCATCAAGTGAAGACACAACCTGCAGAATAGGAAAAAAATTTCCCAGCTGCTTCTCAGACAAAGGAATATATAAAGAGCTCAAAATGTCAGAGCCTCTCAATTTAAAAATCCAATCAAAGTGGGCACCTGAAATTAATGCACACTTCTCAGATGAAGTACAAATGGCCAACAGATACATAAGAAAATGTTCAATATTGATGGCCATTCAAAAAATGTAAATTAAAACGGAGGGGCTGGGGATTTAGCTCAGCGGCATAAGTACCTGCCTGGCAAGCATGAAGTCATGAGTTCAATCCCTGGTACACACACACACACACAAAAAAAAAAGCCCACTGACATTCCACTTCATTCCAAACAGAATGACTATCTGCAAAAAATCAAACAATAACAAATACTGGAGAGACTGAGGAAAAAGGAACCGTTCTCCATTGTTGATGGGCATGTAAACTAGTACAAATGCTGAGAAAATCAGTATGGAGATTCCTCAGAAAACTAAAATTAATAATTTCACTTGACCCAGCTATTTCCCTTCTAGGTATTTCCCCTCCCAAAAGAGTTATAGACATCATATTACAGTGATATATACAAACCCATGTTTATAGTAGCACACTTCACAATAACTAAATCTTGGAATCAACCTGTTGTAGTCAGAGTTTGGAAGAAAAACAGCTTATTGCAAGACACATAATTTATAAAATGATTTTATAATAGTCACCCAAAGAGTCAAACACAAAAAGTGCAAGAAATCTGTCCACACACTAAAGAGCCTACAGAATCTAACCAAAGACCTGGATCCCACAGCAATGTCCTTTATGAGTCTAGCTGAAGACCTAGAGCCCATGACAGTGCCTTCCACACATCCAAATAGAGGCCTAGAGCCCACAACAGCGACTCATGCAAGTCTGTCTCATGGATCTGCACTGGGAACACCCACAGGTCAGTGGTGGAAGCTGACCTTTGGGCGAGTGGGATGTAGGATCTGTGCCAGCAGGCTGAGAGTTCTGCACTGGAGCAAGGAAGCGATGCTCAAAGCAAGGACCAGAGCTCCTCCAAAAAGTACCACAGCCATCTTCAGCAAAGAGGTTCTGAGTTCCCCAGATGAAGAGAACAGCTGGGTTCGTGTCAGGAAGCCAGCGTGACAAGCTTTTCCTGTAGACTAAACAGTACACCATCTTCCCCTCCAGAGCCAGGAGGCAGTCAGGTAAAGACTGGAGCTCCCCCAAAGTGAATCACAGCCATTCTCCGCAAAAACAAGGTCCCAAGCGCCTCCGATGATGAGAACTGCCAAGTTCGTATCAGGAAAGAAGCTTGATGAGGTCCTCCAGGAGTGCCAACAGCAAAGAGAACCAATAATGAAAGGGGAATGAAAGGTTTTTGCCCCAGATGGGACACTGGCCGGTGAAGCTGGGAGGCAGAACCAAGGGCTCTATCTTGGGATCATCTTCCCCGCCCCTAGGAATTAACCTGTGGTGCGAAATGAATACCAATGAGCTACTGTGCATCCCTAATGCCCCTTAGGCACCACCCAAACCTAAGCTACATGTATGTCCCCACACCATGTGTCTGCTGGAGAGAATGCCAGACCCTGGAAAGAATGCCAGACCCCGGAGGGTCAGGGGATCTCCCCACATTCTTAAAATAAAGGTCACTTTTATTTCATACTTTCTTGTAATCCACAAACAAGTCCCCAAACTTGAGTTTAAAAAATGAGGCAAAAACATATTTTAAAAAGCAGCGCTGATTTATTTTATCCTGGGCCCAGCAGCACAGTGCAGTTGGAGATCGCAAAAGCTGTGTGTGTCCCGCTATACTTGCCACCTTTAAGTATATATCACAATTTACAAAGTAAGGGGATCGTGGGAGTGGATCAGGAGCTAGGCTAATGGGGAAGATCCTGTTTTCCTCAGCAGAGAAAGGATGTTCATGACTTCAAAAGGAGACCCTTTCCAATTCTTCTCACTCGTCATCTCCTAAAAGCCATTAAGCGGTGTTTGTCGCCATGGACTTGCCTATTCTTTTTCTTTCTTTCTTTTTTTTTTTTTTATCAGTACCGGGGGTCGAACTCATGACTGGGCACTTGAAAGGCAGGCACTTATGCCACTGAGCTAATCCCCAGTCCCTGGACTTGCCTATTCTGTACAGCATAGAAGTGAAATTTTTTATGTGTGACCTTTTACATCTGTTGCTCTCACTTAGCATAATATTTTAGAGGTTCATTCAGGCTGTAACACATGTCAGAAATTCATAACTTTTTTTTTTTTGGTGTCAGGAGTAGGATAGCTTTATTTTGACAGCTGAATAATATTCCATTGTATGGATATACCACATTTTATGTATTTGTGCATTAGTTGTTGGACATTTGGGCTGTTTCTATTTTTGGCTATTCTGAGCAGTGCTGCTGTGAACATTCTTGTATAAAAAAATTATTTTTGGTACCGGGAATTAAACTCAGGACCTTGTGCTTGGCAGACACTGTGCCTCTGAGCTATGTTCCCAGCTTTCTCGAATAAATTTTTATGTGGACATCTGACTTCAGTGTAACCTCGGAGTGGCATTGCTGAGTCACATGGCAATTCTATACTTTTGTTTTTGTCTTGTTTTTTTTTTTTTTTGGTACTGGGAACTGAAACAGGGCCTCACACTGAGCTCTATCATGAGCTACATGTCTAGCCCTTTTTACTTTTTACTTTAGGATCAGGTCTTGCTAAATTGCCCAGATTCAAACTTGTGAGCCTCCCGCCCCAACCTCCCAGGCGGCTGAGATTGTAAGTAGGTACCACTATCCCCAAGCAACGCTCAGCCTGTTTGAGATACCCCCAGCCTTCTTCGGCAGCAGCCGTTCCCACCGGCAAATCAGAGTTCTAATTCCTGCCTCTGCCTTTCTGTTCTTGTAGTCCTCTTGTCGAGCCAGCAAGAACACAGTGAGTGGCTACTTCCTTGCCGGCCGGGACATGACGTGGTGGCCGGTGAGTGAGTCCTGGCTTGTCATACCCCCTCCTTTATCTATGGGGTTGCATCCAGCCTGTAGGTCAACTGCCATCTGCATACCTGAGGTCACTTCATGTGTCTTCCTCATCCAAGGTCACCCCTGGGCTGCCCTGAGGCTGGCAGGAGAACCCCAAATTGGGCTGATGAAAATTGGGTAAAGAGTGGGGATCCAAAGTCTAAAAACTTGGTCTGCTTCTTAGCTGTGTAGCCAGCCCTGGAAGTGAGGGCTCCTTACCTGTAAAGTAGGAATGGAGGCTCACTTATGTGTGTGAAATTGTTGGCTTCAGGGTGGAGCTTGCATTGTGGGCCTGCCACTTACCAGTTTTCCTCTTTCCCCTCCAGATCGGAGCCTCCCTCTTTGCAAGCAGCGAAGGCTCTGGCCTCTTTGTGGGATTGGCTGGCTCAGGTGCAGCTGGAGGCCTGGCTGTGGCAGGCTTCGAATGGAATGTAAGCACCACAGGCACAACTTGAGGGAGGGCTGGGGCACAGGGTGTGGCAACCATAACCAGTCCCTGTATGTGGGCAGCTCCCAGCCACATGTGTCAGCCCAAGTCCAAGCAGGCTGAGCAGCAGTGTCCCTGGGCAAGCTACTTGTCAGGATATCAGTGCACTAGACAACACAGTCGGACAGGAGCTGAAGGCCTGGGCCCAGGCCACTTGTCTGCAGAAGCCCAGGCAGAGAGGGGAAGGCCTGTCCAGGTTCTCCCACAAAATCAGGCAGTCTGGGGGAGATGGGGTCCAGACCACTAGTGACCCTGCATCCAGTTGTGTCTAGGGGCAGAGTTTTGGAGACCCACACAGATGTCTCTCACCTGCCTCTGTTCCTACAGGCCACCTATGTGCTCTTGGCGCTGGCATGGGTGTTTGTGCCCATTTACGTCTCCTCAGAGGTGAGTCTGCGCCTGAGGTCTCACCTGGGAGCTGGACCTTGGGCCAGGTTGATGTGGTGGTGGGCAGCATCCCCAAGGTCTCATGCCATATAGCTGGGGAACCCTCCGGGCGGGGTTTATTACAGTCCAACTACCATTCCTTTTGGTCCACTAAAGAGGTTCCCTTGGGCCACACCCTGCACACCTGCTGGCATTTCCACTGCCCTTTAGGCAGCAGATCAGGGGTGATGCTCCATCTACCTGCGCAGCTGAGGAGGGTAGCGTACGTGGCTCCACATCCTTGACCCACCCACCCCTTAGTCTACCCCACCATCACTAAACCCTGGATCTTTTTCAGAGCCATGCCCCCCTCCCATAGCTGCCTCCCCATCCAGCCTCATCATGGCTCCTCTGCATTTGTTCACAGTGGCCTCCCAGCTCGCCCCTTTGTTCTCAGCTGTGGCTCCTCAAATCCATTCCTCATGTCAGCCCTGAAAAGCCAGTCTCAGCTTGCCACTCCCTTTTGTGGAGCCTTAGCAGACAGCCAGAACTGAGCCTGGAATTTAGGGTGGGGCTTCTATAGATGCCCTTATCGCTGTTGATGTCCTTGAGAGGCTCACAGCCACTTCATGTGCCAAGGGAGAGGTGGAACTATTGGGAGGGACCCTGCCCTGAATGCTGGGCATCGTCCCCAAGAATGCTAAGCCCTCACCCCTGTGCCTTCCCAGATTGTCACCTTGCCTGAGTACATTCAGAAGCGCTTCGGAGGCCAGCGCATCCGCATGTACCTGTCCGTCCTCTCCCTGCTGTTGTCTGTTTTCACCAAGATATCGGTGAGCTGCTCCTACTCCACCCTCCACAGCCTGGAAGCATAACCCACCTGGGGCCTCTCAGACAGACCTGACATCCTCTCATCTCTCCACCTTGTTACCAGAGAGAAAAATCGTGACCCAGAGAGGGACAACTGGTCACGTAGCGAGTCTGAGGAAGCTGATCCAGAGTCCTTGAGCTGACAATTCAGCCGCCAACCCTACTTTGCAGGATTGGAAGGGGGCCAGACCTGGTGTCTTCCTCATAGCCTTCATCAAAGTGAGCCCCACTAGAGGGCGACAAAAGCCCACGTGTGGCCTCTGCCAAGTCTGCATTTGCAAAGAGCTACCTCCTACTTCTCACCCTGATCGCCATGGGCAACAGCATGGGCTTCACTTCTCCCCGCTGGGCCTGGACCTGAGAATATTAGGAGCAGGAAGCCCACCTCAGAAGTCAGTAAGAGCCCAGAGCCTGCTTTATCTGAGCCCCTCATTTTACAAATAGGAAGGGAAAGAACTCATCTCAGCCTCTGCTCACAGCTTTGACAATACCACCCCCTCCTCATTTGTCATTCTGAGTAACGGGGGCTTCTAGCCTCACTCAGCTTCAGGCTCCGAAGGAGCCTGGGCTTTAGGGATGCTTATTCTGACAGAGGCAAAACCCTGACCAGTCTCTGAGCCTCCCTGAGCCTCAGCTTCCTTACTGGTAAGAAGGACCGAGAAAGCCCACCCTTCAGGTCTGCCTGAAGGTGGCTAAGGGCTTGAGTATCGTGTGGGGGAGGTGCTCTCTGGGGTCTAGCTCTCTCTTCAGCAGCAAAGTCACCTCCTGTCCTATCTGTTCAGCTGTGAGACTAGGAAAGCCCGAGCTTGGGAAAGGTATGGAGGCTGCAGAGGCTGAGGCCTTGCTAGTCAGTCAGGAGCTGTGGGAGCCCTCTGAAGGGCAGGTCTGAGAGCACCAACCAGAGCCCTCCCTGGCCCTGCCTGGGGTCCAACTGGGCACTGGCCTGCCCCATCCTCCTGAGGTCCCCTGTCGCCTTAGCCTTGCCTCCCCTATTCTCTGAGCCTAAAGGGCACCTGGGAGGGAAGCACCTTGTGGTTAATGTGGCCAGTTTCTGGGGACTGTCAGCAGCAAGCATCACACCATCATTACTAGATGTTCTCAAGGAATCCTCAGAGGTTCTTTGCTTTGTAGATTCCTTTAGAATTCGAGGGACCTGGCCTCAGTCTGCCCTTGAGGCTGAGTTCCAAAATTTCTCAGTCTTCCTCACTCCACCCCAGCTCCTGATCTTGCCTCTGGGTTACAGATACACAGAGATAGGTAAGACCTGGCTCCGGTCTGCCCTGGTTCATGCTGTCTAGTAGGAGGCAGGTAGAG
The DNA here is from genome assembly GCF_034190915.1 of Cavia porcellus. Taxonomy (NCBI): domain Eukaryota; kingdom Metazoa; phylum Chordata; class Mammalia; order Rodentia; family Caviidae; genus Cavia; species Cavia porcellus. The sequence goes on from NW_026947515.1 coordinate 12,101,256, forward strand.
AGTGCGACGGACAAGTGTGGACCTCAGAAAAGGAAGTAATGGACCTCGTAAGGAGTCGGGGTGACATTTGATTTGGGCATCTTTGGAGGAGGGTTGCTGATGGAGGAGGGAGAACAAATACCAAGAGAGAGACGGGCCAGTGTTAGCTTATTCTGCAGCCCTAGAATCCAAGGATCACTGAGTTAGATACTTCCCAGGGCCACACAGGAAATGGTGTGAGGGCTGAGGGTGACGTGCTTGGCAGTGTCAGGGATGTGCCCCAGCATTCACAAAAACAGAGGCAGGTGCCACATCTGGCTCTCGGACTGCCAGCCTTCCACACCTGGCCTAGAGTGCTTCAGAGAGAGATGAGACTGAAGAGCTATGTTGAAAGAGATCAAAGAGTCTGAGGGCAGATAGCATCAGGGGTGGTGGCGGTGGCAGGTTTAGGGTGCTTATCAGCACTGTGGAAGCTCCCACGGTGGATGGCCAGGACCCGACTCCTTCCCACATCCTTTTAGAGATCTGAACACTGAGACGTGGTCAGCCACTGCTCCTTGCCAAGGTCGTGGAAAACCAGGCCAAGCTCAGTCAGGACCGTGTCTCCCACCCTAGGTGCCAGGCCCCACATACTGTCTCTACCCTCTGCAGGCAGAATGTAGTGCTTCCAATTCCACCTTGTGATGGAAGTGATTCAGAGTGCCCAGTTATAAGATGGGGCTCAACCAGTCACATCAAGGCCAGGCTTCAGATCCAACGCCAGAGCTGTTGGGATGAGGTACAGGCTGACGCGAAAGGAACACTTAATTGCTGGCTTGGCTGGAGAAGGACCATGGCTGCCCTGGCTAATGGTTTTGGAGTAGAGCTGTTTGAAGTGTGGGATCCCCACTTGTCCCCAGAGGCTCTGACCTCACGGGACTGAGTCTCAGGAGCATGTTCAGTGTACATCCAGATCTGCCCCAAATGAAGCCTGCCAGACAGGCTGCCACCGCCATCTTGTAGACAGGACACCAACCTCCAGAGAGCACTGGAAGGTCAGGGCACAGGGAGTCACCTCTTGAGTTCTAACAAGCGGACTAAGGTGCAACTCCATCCCTGTAGGGTTCTGGGCCCCTGGGACCCGGGGAACCAGGCAATACCCCATGTCCCTTAAAAGCCAATTGTGACCCATAAGGTCCTCCATCATGTGGTCCCTGCTGCCTCTCTGCCCTCTTCTGCTCTGCTGGCAGTTCTTCTGACACACCAGTGTTCCTGCCTGGGGGCCTTTGCATTGGCTGTGGCCTCTGCCTGGAACCCTCTTCCTCCAGTTCCCAGGTGGCTTCCTTACGTCGCTCAAGTCTTTGAAATCCTCCTTTGTCCCCACCCCAGCAGTCCTGCCCTTTTCCTTCTCCCCTTTTGGCTACCCTTAGCATCTTCCCTCATGCTAATTGCCAGGGGCACTTAGAGTCTACTTTCCACACTTTTCTCCTTGTTTGCTGATGTATTCCCAGTGCTTCTACATGCCCGATACCTCTCCTGGGACTGAGTTCAATAATATTCGCCAGTGGTCAGCATGTTTGTCCATGAAGGGACAGATAGTGAATATTTTCAGCTTTGAGACCATATAGTCCCAACTCCAAAGCTTCCTCAGCCAAGGACAACAGTATCATGAGGACTAGATTTGGCCTGGGGGCTCTAGCATGCCACTTTTTCTGGGAAAACTCGCCTACTTGTTGTGCACTTACTGTGTGTCTGGCTCTGGGCAGGCCTCCCAAGGACCCCGTGTGCAATTTCCAGACAGATGTGATATGTAAATAGACTGGTCCAATCACCACCAAGAGTAAAACATGATCCCAAAAGCAAACAGAGAACCTGGCAGAGCCCACAGAGGGCAGCTCGATGTAAAGTGCACCAGCTGGCACTGGACACGCTGGCGTTGCTGCTGCAGTGTCTAAGACAGGAATGACTGCAAGTCCGCCAAGCCTGGGAAGCTGCTGCGCTGGGCAGCTTGTTAGATGATGATGGGCAGGTAAGGGCTGGGCAGGCGTCCACAGCGAGGGGCAGAGCCTTCCTTCCCACCTGACTCAGAATCCAGGCTAGGGGTGGCTTCTGGGTTAGGTGGAGCCTATGGGCTAGGCGGGAACAGGGCTGCTGGACTTTATTTCCCACACCAGCCCAAGCCCCTCCGAGTCTCCTCTAAAGGAGCCTGGTGGCAGAAGGACCAGTGAGGGCTACAGAGAAAGCAGACACAGTTTGGCAAGAGGAGCCACAGCAGTATCCGGGTCAAATGAAGAGAGTAATGTTAAAAGACAGGAAGTTTCTGTTCTGAGCCCCTGGGGGACAGAAGTGGACAGGGCCCTGGGGCAGAGAACATGGAAGACAATTTAGGAGGCAGATCACACAGTGATTTGTGTTAAATGTCAGTGCAGGGTTCCCTCCAGGTTCTTCACCACCCTAAGAGGAAAAGAAGGAGTTCAAGGGAGGAGGGTGGCCAGATGGGGCAGGACAGGTGTGGCAGGAGCACCCCAGACTCCTGTTTCCAGTGACAGAGATGAGATGAGACTCCTTCCAAACATGAAAGCTAAGGTTCCAAGCTGTGCAAGCCGGTGGGTCAGCCCCAGCCTGCTGTGCAGAACCAGGCTCCTTGCTGTACTGGGCTGCAGCCCCCACACATCCCTGCTGGTGGCCAACTGGTACAAGGAGCAGAGCTGCCTTCTCCCCACACTGTGCTCCCTTGTGCAACCTTGGCCCAAGGCTCTTTCTGGAGGGCTTACAGACCTAGGTGCAGACCCTGCCTTCTAGGACTGCAGGCCTTTGAGCAAGGTATTTCCTTCTCAGTGTCCAAGGCTCATGATCCTAGGAGAAATTCGATGATTCAAACCATTAGATTAAACACATGAACATTTAACGTGTATCACAGACAGCAAAATGGCAAGGGCTTCCTGGGGGATGTCTCGGGCCTTGAAAGACTGGCAGGGGCTGTGGGCACAAGACAGGGGAAGCAGACAAATGTGGGCAGTGTGGGAGCCATTCTGGGGGACAGGAGCAGGGAGGGAGACTGAGATGGAGATGAACTCCCAGGAGCAGGCAGTCGGACAGGACCCTAGGCATCAGCCTGCAGCTGGGGCAAGTTCTGAGCCTGTGTGCATCAGTGGCTTGGCCCCACTGGTCAGTGGCTTAGAGTGAGGCTGTGGCTTGCCTTAGGCCCTTGAGAGTGACCCTTCCTTGGTGAAGCACACGCACAATGCTGTTTCGCTTTTTTAATTATGTCCCATGGTTTTGCCACTATGGGCAAGTTCCTCTGCTGTCTTGACCTTGCTGACTCCAACTGTGTCTTCAGCATGTTAGACTGCAGCTGCTCTTAGGACCCCTCTGAAGTCACCTGACCTCCCCTGAGCCTCTCTTGCCAGGCAGGAGGCAGGTGAAGAGAGCTGCGGAGGTGAGGAGCCCCGTGCTCCAGCCAGACTAACAGAAACAGCTGTGCTTGCTCCACATTACTTTGCCCATTTCACAAGTAACACTCAGAAAGTGAAATGACCTGCTCACAAAGGGACATGGCTAGGACACCGCAGGCCAGGGACACAAACTCAGGTTTGTGCAACTGCCAGCTTCTATGAGGCTAAAACTTGCCTGGGTCCTCAGGAAAAAGCTTAAGCTACAGGAGGGTCAGACAGGACCAGGGGATGTCTGCACTGGGGACTCCTTTGGGGTACAAGGAATTGCTTCTTTGCAGCACCTGTTGACATCATGTAGGATCCTACAGAGAAGACACAGCTAAGGTCTCACCCTGATGCTTGCCCTGTGCTGTTAGAAGCCTGCCACCACAAATAGAAGAGAGGGAAGACTAACTATCCCTGAGACAGTGGTCAGGAAGCGGGGATGGCCGTGTGTGGAGGGTGAGAGGCAGAGGCTGGGACGGTAAGGGCAGAGGATGCTGATGAACAAAGGCCTGGAGGCAGCAAAGGGCAAGGCAGGGGGTGAAGGCTGCTGAGCTGTGGAGCTCAGATGCACAGGCCAGGGCGGAGTCCAGCAGTCCTGAGCAGCAGTGGGGGAAACCGGTACAGCAGGCTTTCTAGAAAAATCCCTCACTGCCCCCCTTGTCTCAGCCAGCAACTCAGATGATACCTAGCAGAGAGGGGCCTGCTAGACCTCGAGAAGTCCTACCTCCTCCCTGGGCCTCATTTTCTCCTTCAGTCCTATGGGGCGGGACCTCGAAGAGTTTTTCCTCTAATATTCAGCATCTCTGGGCTTCTCAGCACCGTCTGGAGGCCGATCCCTCTCATCTCTCCCTGAGTCACTTCACTCCCAGCGCCACACTACTGAAGCAGGGACTTCGGTGATAGGGCAGGTATTCTCCTGAAAACACATGGTCTGGTCTCTCCAAGGGTAGGAGTGATACGAGAGGGAGAAATGTAGAGACCACCAGCAGCAGCTTAGAGCTCATGCTGCTCCTCACCAGGGCTGTCTCCAAAGCCTGGTTCCAGGAAGTTGGCTGCTGCAACTTGGACTGGGTCCTGGGAGAGCTCAAAAGCCTTGCTTCTGTGTCTCCTAGGCCCCAAGAAGGCCAGGCCCAGAGCAAACTTATCCCACACACCCATGGGCTTAGCTAACCTTTCTTCGGAAGCATTGGTCCCAGATTTTGGGTCATCTCCCCTCTGCTGAGCCACCAGTTTAACAGGTTCAGAAAGGGGTGTGGTGGGGAGCCCATCATCCAGCCCCAGGTCACATAGGACAGGCCTTACCTTTGTGCCCTGTCTCTGGGCCCAACTGCCAATCGCAGGGTAGGATTATGGTCCATAAGGCCCTTTCCATGCTGAGGCTGCCTCGCCCCAGTTAGAACTTCTGCCCCATAAGCAGTTCCAGAATCTGGGCAACAGGGCGTATCCAGTCCAGCCCTGGAACCAGCCTCAGCCTGTGGTGTGTGCCTGAGTGCTGGTGCCTTCAGGTCCAACCCTTCTGGGAACAGGAGGCAAAACTACCTCAGACTCTCCCATCCTACCCATGGCACCTTTTTCCTGGGAACTGCTAATCACCCTGAGCCTCCCTCATGAATCCCTTTGGAATCCCTGAAAGTAGGTGAGCTGAGCTGGGAAGGTAAACACAGAGGGTGAACAGAAGCCTTTACACACTTCCAGACTCAGGGTCTGAGGATGTGTAGCTGAGCAGTCTCCAACCCCGGTGTAGCATTTGTCCATTTGCTCTGAGCTTCAGAGATGCCTGGTCCAAACACAGATCCTGGACTGGGATCCCTCTTCTATATCCTGCTGGTCAGCAAGGCCTGGGGCAGAGGTGGGTTTTCCTATGCCCAGGCTTCCTCTCTCAGACATCCAGGCGCAGTCTGGGTAGAAGGAGAGTGACCACACACAGCAAGATCCCCCTGGTAACCAACAGAACAGGCCCCCTAGTTAGAGGCCAAATTCAGTAACAACACATGGGTGGGAAATGACCATTCTGAACTTTATTAATGACAGTAATGTCCCCTGTACATAGCGCATAGCAGTCCACAGTGAGTTCATCCTCCCACCCCCAGAAATGGGTAGGCAGGCAGGCAAAGGTCACCTTTGCTCATCCATGGGGCACCCAGGCCCACAGGGGCCACAGCCAGTCAGTAGCAGCATCTGGGCTCTGAGCCCTGGGACTCACAGTAAACTCCAATCTCTGTTTGAACATGCCCTCCCTAGATTGACCTGTACGCCGGGGCACTCTTTGTGCATATCTGCCTGGGATGGAACTTCTACCTCTCCACCATCCTCACACTCCTCATCACAGCTCTGTACACAATCGCAGGTATGCACCATCACGGGGAGGGCTGCCCGTCACCCTGCGGCTTGGAGCAGACCAGGGTACCTATGTAGGAGGTGGAGGGCCATTTCCTCCCACAAGCTCCAGGAAGCCCTGGGCTCGGATATGAGTGGTGCTTCTCAGTTTGTCCCACCTCCCTCAAAGCCAGGGGACTCCCTCCAGCTACCTTGTTCCTTTGCAGGGGGCCTGGCCACTGTGATCTACACGGATGCCCTGCAGACAGTCATCATGGTGGTGGGGGCTGTCATCCTGGCCATCAAAGGTGAGGACTGGAGCTTCAGGCCACAGTGGGGTGGGGCTGTTCCAGCACCTGTGGGGCTCATGAGGTCAAGCCACGAGGCAGTCCTCCCCTACTGCCCCCTGGCAGATGGCCACTGTCTGCCTGCCTCCTGTCTGCCCTCACTGCTCAGCTGTCACCAGCTGAGGAGCTGACTCAGGAGCACAGAGCTGGCCATGCCCGCCCTGGCTTGGGGCTTGACAAGTAGGTGTGGAGACACACAATTAGCCCACAGAACTGCTTGGGTGTTGCCTCCAATTGTTTAAAATCATGTACAGACTCCTAAGAGGTGATGCTGCCTCCTGGTAGACAAAGGCTGGGAAGGACAGTTTAGACAAATTGGCAAAACTAGTCTGAACAAACACAAAAGCTTATAGGGTAGTTTCAGGAGGTAGTGAGTTCCCCATCCCTGGAAGTAGGCGAGCTGAGCTGGGAGGGTAAACACAGAGGGTAAACAGAAGCCTTTAAAGACTTCCAGACTCAGGGTCTGAGAATGTGTGGCCGAGCAGTCGCCAACCCTGGTGTAGCATTTGTCCATTTGCTCTGAGCTTCAGAGATGCCTGGTCCAAACACAGATCCTGGACTGTGATCCCTCTTCTACGTCCTGCTGGTCAGCAGGGCCTGGGGCAGAGGTGGGTTTTCCTATGCCCAGGCTTCCTCTCTCAGATAAGGGACCAGACATCCAGGCGCAGTCTGGATAGGAGAGTGACCACACACACAGCAAGGCCATAGTCAGGCCAGAGCCTGGCCATGCAGAGCCCTGACCCTGAGGTAGACAGGAGTAGTGAGAGAACAAATGTGCTCTGGACTCAGGAGGAAAGACCCTAGCTGTAGGCCCCCCACACACATACACACACCTGCCCAATAGGCTGTTCGAGGCCTGGAAGAAGCCAAGTCACCACCAGCCATTCTTACCTTTAGTGAAATTACACCCTTGTAAGCCCCGGGGCAGGACTTTAACACTTCACATGCCTCAGGGAGATCCTCAGGATGCCAAGAAAAACTATTTTTGCTTCCTTGAGTGCCAGAGAACACCTTACCTGAGGCTAACAGGCATCTGGAGACCAGCAGTGATTCTTACCCGGCCTACAGGATACCGTGGTACCCATGTGCAAAATGCTCATTTAATAGTATTATTTAAATACAAATAAAATAGTTACTTTAAATTCACCTTGGTTTCCAAACCTCCTACTCACCATACTTTTCCAAATACCAGGAAAGGCAGGGGGGGAAAAACTCCAGTTTGATGTTTTATAAAGTTACTTGCAAGATGAAGGCAACAAGAGCTGGAGGCCACCAGCCACCAAGTGGTCCCTGTCTCACTTGTTCCCCTCCAGCTTTTGACCAGATTGGTGGTTATGGACAGCTAGAAGCAGTATATGCCCGGGCCATTCCCTCCAAGACCATTGCCAACACCACCTGCCACCTGCCACGTGCAGATGCCATGCACATGTTTCGGGACGCCAATACTGGGGACCTCCCATGGACTGGAATGACCTTCGGCCTAACCATCATGGCTACCTGGTACTGGTGCACCGACCAGGTAAGTGTCAGCATTGGCTGCCTCCCCCCCCCCACCTCTCCTCCAGAGCAGACTCTGGTGGGTCCAGCCCAAGCCAGGCTCCTAGGGGTTCTTTTGGTCCTGGGAGGCCTGGGCCCTCCGCTTAGAATCAGATGAGGCCCAGTGGCTGCCACCTGACTTGGCCTTCAGGTGCTTTGACTGGGACAGTTTGGAGTACGGGATTCCAAAGGGACTTGGATGCTCTTCAGTAGCCCTGCCATCAGCCAGAATGTGGGCATTTCGTGCTGGCCTTGGGCTCCCAGGATTGGGCAGTACACAGGGTAAGGGGCCAGCCTTGGGCTTCCAGGGGTAGGGGCCTCCCACGGCCAGGCTGGCTTTCCTTGGAGAGGTGTGGGTACCATCAGCAGCAGGGCGGTAGCGAGGTGGTCCTGGGGTCCTCGAAGGACCCCCATAGCGGTGGAACTGCTGGCCCTGGGAGAAAGAGAACAGAGTGTGAGCAGTTTGAGAGGGCTGGACAGGGAGGTCACTCCTTGTGAGGACTCTCCTAAGCATGCATTTACCTACTGGCTCATTTAATCACTTTGTGTCTCAATTTCCTCATTTGTCACATGAAGTCATCCTGGCCTTTGTGGTTACAATAAAGCAGACTCCTACCACCTTTCCTCAGTGCCCCCACTGCTTCCTCTGTCTGGATAGTACAGGCTGGATGTGGTTAGAAGATTTAAAAAAGAAAAAGATTGAGAGGGTCACTGGAGGCAGCGCTTTCCTCTGCGGAAGGTGGCTCAGTCCTTCCCATCCATGCCTCCAGGCCAGCCCCAGGGGAGCTCTCTCCAGGGGATAAGGCAGCCAGGCCAGCAGACCACAGATGGCCACTGAGACTAGTGAGAGGGTGCTCAGGGCCTCAGCACCTCCCCTGTGAGCCAGGCCAGCCACATTCACCGACTGGGACACAGGCCCAGAGACAGCCAGGTGTGCACCAGGGGAAAGTGGCTTTCCTGGTTTTGTCAATGTATACCCAAAGACGCTCCCAGGGTTCCCAGAGTGGCAAGTGGTCTAAGCAGGGAGGTGTTAGATGCTCTGGGAGACAAAGCCTCAGTTTCCCCATATGTAACATGTTCCCCCCAAGCAGGGCTTCTCTCCACCTGGCATCCCCTAGATTCTTCCACTGGGCTATGCCTCCCACCTGAGCTTTCCAGGAGCAGGTTGCTCCCAGCATGGTTCCAGGAGGGTTGCGGGCCAGCCCAGGGCGTTGAAAGGTGGCAGTGGAGGGCATCCCACTGGGCTGAGCCCCTTCAACCCAGCCACTTCCTGTTTCTTCCCACAAAGCAAAGTCTGGCATGGCCCAGGCGTCTGGGTGGGACACTATTCAGGAGATTCTCCCATGAAGGCCAGTGAGTCAGCAGAAAGCCTGGCCTTAGGTCAGGACTACACAGGCTTTACTGCACAGGTAAGGTACCGGAGCCCACAGAGGGCCACTCAGGAGGCAGAGCGGGACCCTGCTGGCCCCAGGTCATCAGCACACCAGCCAGCATTCAGGGGTGACCACATGGCCTTGGCCTTGCCTCCTGTCCTCCTCCCTCTCACTGACTCAGCTGAGAGCATATGGTCCCGTGGTCCAGCTCCCAACCAAGCACCCCTGGTAGTGCTGGTCCTCATCAAGCTTCCCTAGTCTCTGAGTGGCTCTTACTAGCACCCAGGGACTTTCAGGACACCTGGCAGCCTGACTCCACTCTATTCAGGATGCTGGATCAAGGGCAATTTTTGTGTGGCTCTTTGTACTTTTCATTATCTTCGGGCTCATGAACAGTAAGTGACAGACCCCAAAACAGCTGGATGTGGTAGTGCACACTTGTAATCCCAGCACTTGGGAGGCTGAGACAGGAGGGTCACTGTGAGTTAAAGGCCAGCCTGGGCTGCAAGTGAGTTTAAGGCCAGCCTAAACTGCATAGTGAAACATCTCAAAAAGACAAAAAAAAAAAAAAAATTCAAAACAAAAACTAGCAGCAAATGAAGTGGAGGATCAGCACACACAGCTCTGGCCTGGTTCCCACCTCAGCTCTGCCATGATCCCCCCCTCCCTAGCCAGGATCAATGAATGTTCTATCTGTAAAACAAGGCAGTGTACTGACAGGATCACCTCCCCAGGTCCTGCCATCTCTGGAGGCTCTCAGGTCTCTTGTGTCCCTTGTCCCCTGCAGAAACTATGGTGTAAGATGGAGCATTTTCCTCCAGGCTAGGGCTATCCGCTCAGTCCTAGCAGTAACCACGACCCTTTGCAGTCAGCTGGGGCTGACTGGCAGTCACACTCCAAGGGAAGCCTGAGATTCACTGAGAACTGAACAAAGCCCTGGGCAAGTCAGGGATAGGCTAGGCCTCTCGGCCAGCAGCCTCAGTCCTTTCAGCATTCCTTGGGCTTTCGACAGTCACTATTTTGCAGATGGAACACAAGTTCAGTGAGATAAAATGGCTAAATTTGGGGCTGAGGCACCAGCCCCTTCAGGAGGGAGGACCAAGCTGGGACTGTGCCTCCCGGGGAGAAATGCTGGACACCAAGGAAAGGGTCCCAGCCCTGTGCCAGACAGGGACCACTGCCCTGCCGGTTGGTCTCAGCTTCTTCCCTGGAGTGCAGTACCTGCCCCTGAAAGCTGTGAGCATTCGATGAAATAAGGAAGGCCAAATACCCATCCACAGAGATGACGGATGTGCAGGGCTTTAAGGAAATGGCCCCTTTCCATGGTGGCTGAGGCCCAAGGTTCTTGCAGCCACAAGGCAGGACAGCACAAAAGATTAGACAAACTTCCTCCAAGTATCCTCCTGTCTAGATGGAGAAACTGAGGCTCAGAGTAAGGTAATGACTTCTCCCAAGTCCCAAAAAGCTGGTGGAGGAGGACAGCAATCAGCTGCCTTGTGTCCCCAGGGCTGCACCTCTGCCAGCTTTTCATCTGTAATCAGTGTCCCAGGAGAGCTTCTCCCAAGGAGTCAGCGCTGGGAGCAACCTGTCAAGCTAGCATGCTTGGAAAAGAGCTAGAATCACACCAATTCCCACTCTGGAGCTGCAGGTAGTGATTTAAACTGTGGAACAGCAAAAGAAGAATACATTTCAGAGGTCTAAATGGTAAGACTGAGCACACATTACAAATAAATTAAGAGTAACTGCCTTTAAAGGGGAAAACATAGGCTGTCCAAAGAGTTATAATTGGGTTGTTTTGGGTTTGTGCATCTGGGAATCAAATCCAGGGCCCAAATGTTCAATCTTTGAGCTATACTCCCAAGCCACTTTTTTTTTTTTTTTAAAGCAAACCATGTATTGTGAAATGGGAAAAAACTGTTCAAAAGGAAAAAGGAACTAGGACTACGATGGGTGAAAGGGAAAAGGACAGTAGAGAAGGGGGAAATGCAAGTCGTTATACTGTTGGTGTCTCTTAGATCATTAAAAAGGTTTGTGCTAATATCAACTGGAGAAATTTTTTTGCCCGGAACAGCTACTTTAAAGATAACAACATGTAATGTATTAACTATTATTATTCTCCTATTATTTTGTTAGGAAATTTTGCTTTACTTTTTTTCCATTAAAGAAAAAAGGAGAATCATAATATCAGAGCTGGGAAGGATCTCAGACATCATAGTCTAAATTACATGCCCTCCCATTCTACAGATCTAGAAATTGAGGCCTTTATGATTTGCCTGAAGTCCCCAGAGACCTCAATGTCCTTAAGAATCTTGGATGTTCCTCCTCTACTGAGCTGCAAGCTCCCAAGTCCTGGGCCTGAAAACTCCCAACTTCCCACCTGTGACTCCACACAGTTGGTACCAATGTCTCCTCCTGGCACCTGCCTGAATGTACCTCCCATCTCATGAGGGTCCAGGAGGTGAGGGTGGAAAATGGTGCCCTTGATGCCGTCCAACCTAGAGACTCTTCCGTCCCTAACAACTGCTACGGGCAGTAGGCTGGGCAGGACCCAGGCTTCCTCTGTTGGGCCAATGGGCAGACTGAGTTCCTGGAACAAACGTGCTTGCCAGCTGGGGGAAACTCTTCTTCAGGGGTTGCCATCGTGTCAGGGTCCTATAATTGTCTAGGTTAGCTAACGAGACCATGTCCTGTCTCAAACCACCCCCTAAGGCTCACAGAGAAATCCTGCCCAGGTATCCAGAAGGGCTGGGACCTACTCCCTCTCTCGCTCTGCCTGCAGGTCATCGTGCAGCGGTCACTGTCAGCCCGGAACCTGAACCATGCCAAGGCAGGCTCTATCCTCGCCAGCTACCTCAAGATGCTGCCCATGGGTCTGATGATTATGCCAGGCATGATCAGCCGCGCACTATTTCCAGGTAGGACAGGATCTGGGTGCTGTGGTGGGGTGCAGGTTGTTTATATTCCGAGGCCTTGTCCTACAAAGACCACTAGCTGAAGCAAAAGCAGGACATAAACTGTTAGCTGCCATGGGGTTGCGGGGGTCTTCCTCAGAGCCACAGAGGGATCAGCACTGAGGTGGCTTGGCATAAGGTTCATAAGAAGAAACTTGTGTAAAGGAATATCTTTGAGCCCAGCCATTCCCCTGTCTGTCTGCAAACTAGGCCTGCCACATGGTAGGCAGCATCAAATCCTGTAACTGCAAATGCTTGGGACCTCTGGCTTTAGAAATGTGTATTTCCTTCCGCTCTTTGAGTCCCCAGTGTGATAATGGCCTGCTATGAGGCTCCAGCTGGTTCCTACCCATCCCTGTTCAGCAGTCACCCCTTTGACTGATGGCAGGGGAGTGTAGTGGCAACTCTGGACTCTCGGGCATTTGAACTGAGGGATCCGCATGACGCCTGGTGCGAGGGACCTGACCCACCTGTGTCTCCTTGTCCCCAGAGCGCTGGGCCTGCATCCTCCTCGATGCATCTGACTCTTCTTTCACCCGACCTTCTGCCCAGGGGGAGCCACTCTGGGGCCCACCAAAGGTCCCTCGGGTTACGTGGGGGGCACTCATCTGTCGGCGGGGTAGTTGGGCTGGCCCATTGGTCATCTGCTCTGAGTGGCGCCTCCGGAGAGGGACTGAGCGCTCCCTCACCTCAAAATATTCATCTGATATGGAAGAGGCTACTGAGGGCCGTCGAGGACCAGGGCCACAGCTGGAGCTGCCTGACAGACTGTCCTGATCACTGAGGGTCACGTAGTCATCGTCATCTTCCTCCTCCTCCTCCCCATCCAGCCCATTGGGGAGCCCTGCCCCTAGGCCATCGGGGTCATCCTGGGTCACAGACAGCTGCCGCTGAAGCAGGGGGTGGTCCGACTCCACTGTCCTGGACACCCCACAGTCTGTCCCATTTGGCGTTGTTTCCTCCAGGGGCCAGTCAGCACCGTCCTGCACAAGTAGATCACCATCCTTGCCATTCTGGGCTAGTAGATCTGCCACGGGTACTGTCCGGGGCTTAGGCACTGGAGGCTGCGGCTCACAGTCCCCTTGCGGAAGGCCGTTCTCAGCTGGGAGCCTGTCCTGGAGGCTGCTGGGCCCTGGGGAGGGGCGGGCCTCCTGGCTCTGCTTCCACAGCTGGTGCTGAGTGCTGGCATGGGATGTGTCACGGATCTTGATGCGGTTCATCTGGCTGGGCTGGGGGTTCCAAATGTTGGGGTCAATGATGTTGATGTAGCCCAGGATATCACTGCCAGGCTCTGGGTCTGGCTCCACCCATGTGGGCAGGTAGTCGAACATGTTGGCCCTCTCCAAGTTGAGCAGTCCTGGGTGGACAGGCAGTGGCAACTCAGGGAGGTCACCCGGCTGCTCAGCCAGTGCAGGTCCCTGCAGCCCTGGAGGCCTCTTGATCTCCTGCTGCTCAGAGGAAGAGGTCTTGGCAATCTCGTCAACACTCTTGGCCTTGACCAGTGCATATTTGGGATTGACAAGCTTCTTAGCCACAGAGCCTGCAGGTACCAGGGGGACCACAGCAGGTAGCACAACAGGCTCTGGCTCTGGCTCCTTCTCCATGGGGATGTCCTTGAGGCTGACACACTGTGACATGAGGTATAGCTCCTGGAACTGCCGGTCGAACATCTCCACCACTTGGCCGGACAGCACGGAGATCACATTCCGGTCCGTCCTTGCAGCCGACCACGTAAAGCTGCAATACAGAGGCAAGGTGGCAGTCACACACACAGGGCCTGCTACCTCACTTGGGCCCAAGTCCCTTATGCCTGTCTTCCCCTCCCCCTACTGCAGCAGGCATCTAGCGAGCCCACCACACACCCTAGGCTGGTATCCATCAAACTGTGACCAAAAGCCTGGAATCAAGATGCAGGCTGGTGATGGCAGAGCACAGGCAAAGCAGTGGGATCAGACCTGAGTCTGGGAGCCCAGAAAGTCACTCAGTCACACGGAGCCACTGCCACTGCCACTGGATTCACAGGCAGATGGAAATCTCAATCTAGCACCCAGAGGCCGGTGCCATCACAAAGCTTTCTGCCACCACTAACCCTTGGAGTGACTTCAGGACGCCTGTGTGAAGGTTCTTGCAGAGCTGGCTCTGTCCTTGAAGATGGCTGTGAATGACCACTCTGCCTGCTTGGGAAGGAGCATCCTGACCTGGCCCCACCCCACCTCTGGGGTCTGGAATGACAGTCACCCTGCCTGCTCCACAGACAGCAGGCAGGCAGGCATGCCCAGTTCCACACACACTTGCAGCTTGGGGATCAATAAAATGGAACAGCCACGGTATAAAAAACATCAGGATTAAAGGCAGAAACCAGATGGGAACTGGGGCACCACTCCCCCGAACCCCCACAAAGAATCACCTGTAGGAGCCACACACTGCTCGGTCTCCATCCACAAACATAAACTTCTGGGCCAGGGCACCCTTGAACTTGGTGGCCGACCGGGTGAAGAACTCAGTTCCTCCACTGCTGCGCACCCTGAGATTCTGTATTGGGGAACAGGCAGGCCAAATTAGACAATGACAGCATCAGTTACGGGGGACAGAGTGAAAGCAGCAAACCGCTGGGGAAGGGGAGGGTATTGGAGGATGAGGAAGGGGTTGTGAGGCCTGCCCAGAGGCTGTGGGTCCCTGAAACTCCAGGATCCAAGGGGGCCATGCAGGGACCTGACACTGGTGATGAAGAGACTGGGCCAGGAAGGACTCAGCTGTGGTCCAAAGGATGTCTGCAGAATAGCACTAAGGAGGACTAGACCTGTGTGACCAGTTTGGGAAACGCTGCTACAGCAGGTGGACGGTGGCACGGGGTTGGTTGTTTGTTGAGTCAGGGTCTCACTATGGTGCACACGCTGATCTCTAACTCCAGAATCTCCTGCCTCAGCCTCAGCCTGGTTCCATCAGATGTTGAGGGGAAGGGAGATTTTTATATTGGTTCCATGAACAGTGAGAACTGTGTGACCAGGACAGACAAGAAAGTGGTGAGCGACAGGAAGAGGACCCGTCCTAAGCAATCTGGGTCCTGCTCTCATGACAACCATGCAGGTCAACCTTCTAGATAACTGCCCAGACCGGCCTCTTCTCTTTCTCCTTATCCCTGCTGGCTCTGCTCCCTCCAGGCAGGACTCAAAACAAGCTTCCCTGCTTCCCCAAGGCCAGGACACTGCCTGGCCTCCAGGATAGTTTTGGTAAATGGTCAGTGAGGTTTGATTCCTCACACAGCTCAGAAGCAGGTGGAAAAGCCCTCAGAGACCAGGGAAGGGGATGGAGACCCAGACAGGGGCACTATGAAAGAGGTCAGAGCAGGTACAAGTGTTGGCCTTTCCCTAGGCCTGGCGTCAGGGACCTCTCTCCCCAGTGTGGCATCTCTGGCCGTGGCTGAGGGCCTGGATTGAGCCACTTCTCCTTGTGAGCCAGTGCAGGCACACGGCACACCTAAAGGCAGGCTGAAAGCCAGGCCTGGAGGAGCAACCAGGGCTCCCAAAGCGGAACCTCAGTTGGGCAGGGGCTCATGTAGTCCAAACTGCACCAGGGCTCCTAGACCCCTCAGAGAGTCTGATTTAGGAAGTGTGAGGTCAAACTGGAAGTTTCAGTTTTAACTCAAACCCCAGAGATTCTGATACCACCCAGGATGGGAAACCCCCTTAAGAGCATCCTGCCTCGTCTGCTGACATACCTCCTCCGACAGCAGTCTCCCTCCCTCCTAGTAGCTGTGTGACACCTTCGGGCACTCGGCAGTGACACATTCTTTGTCAGGCAGGGCTGTGACTTACCTATTGTCCCCTCACCCACTCACTGGCCCCAGCTCATTAACTGCCCACATGTTCACTTGTTCACCCACACGTGCCGAGGCCACTGGCAGCCAACACAGTGTGATGGTGGCAGTATCTTGTGGAGGTGAGAGGAGGCAAGCCTTCAAGAATGGCCAGGACTGCAGAGGAAACACGCCCCCGGCATGGCCAGGAGGACTCCCGGGAAGGGATGACGTGGGTCAGGGGAGGACAGCAAAGCTCCCAGGCAGAGATGCAAAGCTGGAACGAGGGGCAGGCTTTATAAGAGTGGAGAGTGCCTCAGGAGGTGTGGCGGGTGCAGGAGCCTGCTGAGCGGGCTGAGCCGGAAGCTGACGAAAGACCCTATACCTGCTTAAGTGCCTGGGCTTGACTGGGAAGTCAGGAGCCATGGAAGATGGGAACGGAGGGTGCTGAGGAGGATCTGCACATCAGGGACAGTTCTGGCTGTTCAGGGGAGGATGTATGAAACGAGTGCGGGGAACAGGGACTGAGGCAGAGGGAGACCTGGGAGAGAAGGTGTCCACTGCACCCCAGTTTCCCCCACCCTTCTGGCGAGGGTGGCCCCAGGGCAGTGTCTGAGGACCTGATAGGGATGGGCTCCCAGGAGTCCCCACGTGATGCCCACCCAGCTGTGGGATGAGTAGTCACCTTGCCGTTGTGCCCAGCCTAGAAGGCAGATAGGCTCTGCTGCCCGGTGGCTCTCCCTGGCCCCCCAACCCGTGCGATGCCTGTCCACGTGCAGCCAGTTCAACAGGAAGCTGGCCATGGCCCAGGACAATTAACACCTGTGACTTTGTACCCAACATGGAACACGCTTGGGGATCAGAGGTCAGAACAAAGATCTAGGAGGCCTCCCCCATCATCTGTGGCAAACCGCAGCCAGCTCCACAGCATCCTGTGGCTTCCAGCCCAACACTGCTGCGACCACACGCCTCAGCCACCAGCCTCCACACCTCACCCCAGCTCTGTCCAGTGAAGCGTTGAGGGAGCCAACGCTTACATCTCAGAGTGACTCAGTAGCACACGACAAGCAGCCCACAGTCGTGCTGCTGGCCTGGTGTGTGACGCAAAGCCTCCAGTACTCCCGGTTTTTGACTCGCTGTCTGCACACCGAGGTCTGCCCCAATCTTGAATCTCACTATTGCTGGGGCTTGGCAGCAGGTGGGGGCTTGCAGCAGCCCTCTCCCCGGCTACTTCCTGCCTCATGGGCTGTTCCTGGCCTGTTTCTGGGTGGCCCCACCCCATAGGCCTGGCCAGATGAGGTAACGTCTCAGGTGTCTGAGCAGAGGTGGGGCATCTACAAAGCCTCATTGTCTCTCAGGTCCTGGAATACCCCCAGCAGAGAATGAGCAGATGGGCAGGGGACACAAGGATGCCCCAAGTGGGTGCCAGGGCAACTCCTTGGGCACTCTTGACACTTCAGGAGGTCAGAGTAGGGTAGGGTGGGTGGAGGTGGCCAGGCAGCTCCTCATCTGCTCTTAAAAGGCAGCTTCCACACCAAATGCACATGGCACCACAGCTGGGTGGACTACCACAGCCTGCCCTGAACCCATTCTGGGCCCACTTGAGTCACAAAACCATGACTCTCCCCTGAGGTCAACTAAGACTGGAGCAGGTAGATCTGGGCATTTGCAAACTCTGGCCAAATACTGCTCAGTCCTAGTGTCAAATAGTTGCCAATCAGGCCTCTCTGTGCCTTGGTTTTCTCATCTGTGAAATAGGCCTGCCCTCCTGTGCTCCAGGACTGCCATGTAGATGGAGTAGCCACACAGAGTGTCCCAGGAGATGGCCACTGAATGGGAGTGAAGGGGTGTCCCATGAGAGTGGGGGACCTGAACTGTGAGTACAACCATGTGGTGGGGGACTGATACATGGAAACAGAAAACATTTGGGAAGACATAGACTCTTCAGGGACCCCAGAACTGTCCGTGTGCTTAGCAGGTGGGGGCTCAGGGAAGGAAAGAGACTTGCCTACATTTCCCCATCCCAAGGCCTGCAGGCAGGTGTTCAGCTGCCCACTATCTGACAGCATTTCCTAGACTGAAGCAGGTTGAGGAGTCCCCAAGACACATCCTGACCAGCCTGAGCCTCTGGTGAGGCCAGGTCAGGAGTGCGCACACAGAAGACCACAGAGACTCAAGTGGGAGGCAGGACTGTGGGGCAGAGGTGGCCTCCCCTCTCTCTATGGGTCCTGTTTTTCTTGTGCCACGTGTAGGTTCGACACTCATCCTGACTCCCAAGCTGTCCTGATGCTGGGATGTGAAGTCCTCAGTGACCAATCTTTAGGATTGGTCATGCAATAGGATGGGGGCGTATGATAGGACAGAGCTGAGCCAGCTTCACTGTACACCTCTGTCCAAGTGTTCCTGCCTCTTCCCTAGCCCAGAGTTGCTCAGCTTTGCTGTGGGAGCCATGCTGGGCATGCAGGATGTTAACAATTTCCTTGGGCTCTACCCACTGGATACCACTAGTACTCTGATCTGTGACAATTAGATATGCTTCTGGACATGGCCCAAGGTGGGACAGACCTCCGCAAACCCTGGCTAAGAATCCCTGCTGTATGCTCTGGTCCTTCATAGACCTTGGTCTGGATTACAGAGGGCAAAATGCCAGCAAACCCGGGGAGGATGGGGGCAGCCTCTGTCTCCTGATCCCATACACCTGGCTTGGCCGCATGTTCCCAGGCCAGGCCTGCTCAGGATGCATCTTGAAGCCTTCCCACCTCCCATTAGTCCAGGAGCAGCTGCAGGCCTGTCCAAGGTGAGACCTTGCACTCTGTGTCCTCACCATGCACCTTCCCACGGTCACCTGCTGAGTTTCCTCCTCCAACAGAAATGGTTCAGCCTTTGCTAAAGTAGCTGCTGGTTTTTCCAGTTTAGCCACACAACGCCAAGTAATTTTGTATACTGGTCAGGCCTCTCATGACTCCTTTTCAGTGCAAGCTAAGAGCCTCAAGGCCCAGCCTGGTACCCTTTGGCCCTGGTGCATCCCCAGCACCTAGGAGCACACCAAAATGTGGCCCTGTGACCTTGGGGGAACAGGGTGGGATGAAAGGCTGTGTGCTCTTCCCAAGGCCTCTTCCTCATCTGTGATACTGTGGGCCACCTGAGCAGTGGGCAGGTGCTGAGACACCGGGGCTGCACACCTGAGAAGCTGTGCACTGCCCCCTACCCCCAGGAATTGGCTGGCAATGGCTTAAAGCTTAGGAGGTGGTTAGGAAGGAAGGTTCTTCCTAGCCAGACTCGTGCTGAGACCAGAGCTGGGATCTCACAAAAGGAACCCTGCCTGTTCCCAAAGACAAGACAAGAAGGAAACTCATTTCCCCAGTCTCTTTACTCTTTCCAGGAGTTCTGCCGAATAACTGACAATAAGCCCATTTTTCAACAAGGTAATAGAGGCCTGGGAAGTTTCAATGACTGCCCAAGGTTACTGTGTAGGTGGCAAGGCTGGGCTCAGGCTTGGCTCTTAGTGCCCTTCCAGACTGACAGCTGACATCCCATAGTCACAAATATGACCCCAGCAGGCTTAAGCTGTACCCTGGGTCCCATGAATCCGGAACAGGTCGGCACAGAGCTGGGCCGGGGCAGCAAGTGGCCAAGGGCGGGCTATGGATTAGCCACAAAGGTAGTGCTCTCAAGACAGGTCCAGGCCCAGCCAGCCTGCAGGCAGGGAAGCAGGCTAGGCAGGTCCTCAACAAGGTGACACCTGGTGGGAACTGGCTCCCAGGAGCCTCCAGCCACAAGCCTAGGGCTCAAGGGGAGCCAGCTCAGCAGCAAGAATGAGGAAGCCAGGTCACACTCTTCCATACAGGTGTTCTGCTCCTGCAGACCCTGTCACCTGACCAGAGAGCAAGGTACTGGAACACGGCAGGCAAGCAGAACCACAGCGTCAGCTGCTCTCTCTGTGCCTAATGGTCACGCGCCAACTGCTGGGCCAGTGATCAGGAAGGAAGGAAGGAAGGAAGGCAGGCAGGCCTGAGGTCCCTGCTTTACAGCCAGCAGATGGGCAGCTGTGCTCAGTGGGCAGCCTTTTTGTCTCACCTAAAAGCATGGGGGTGAGCCAGCCACAGGGTGAGGAGACCCATGTATAGAAGTCCCACCGTGAATTAGGAAGACCCTGAGCAGCACCAGGGTCTCCTGAGTTACCCTTCTTGCGAGAGCCCACTGCTCGCTCCTAGATTTTTAGGCTCTAGCCCTGACTTAGAAAAATGCAGACCAAGTCTGGGCCTCCCTCGTGCCTCAGTTTCCCCACGTGTCCTGAGAGAAATTACTTCAGATGACCATAGGGCTTTTCTGGCTCAGGCTCACCAGGCCTGAAAGTAGCCACTGGCAGAGACCCTGCCCTGGCCACTACCTTCCACTTTCTGGGAGCTCGGGCATAGGGACACCCAGGGCTTCTCTGCTGAGATGGGTTCGGGGCCCTGGATTAGGACCCCTCAGCACCTGGGGCTCTGCCCTTGCCTCTGCATCTCACTGTGGAGGGACAGTGGGACACAGGAAGCACCTGCTGGGGTACGGCAAGCACACAGGCAGTGGGGGCTCTGCAATCACTTTCTGAGAGTCACCTTCACACGCTGAAGCTCTCTGTGATGTGAGCTGTCTGCCACCAGAGTTCATTCCCAGTGCTAATTACATGGTGAGCGGGCAATGGTCTCAGGGGCGGCCTACCAGGAAGACCACATGAAAATGTCCCTGAAATTAGAGACTCACTGCAGAGAGCTCACACCCACTTAAAAGGACTCAGCTGGGGAGTGGGGGCATTAACAAATGGCTACAAATTACAGGTTTAGAGCTCGGCCCCTCCTTAACCAGCCTATGCTGCCCCTTCTGGGATTCAGACCCACCAGAGGTTGGAACTAAGCCTGAGCATGTGGGGGCTGGTTCCCACTGGAGACTCCTGGACAGGCACCCACTTCTTCATCTCCAAAATAGGAAGGACAGCCCCCTCTCACTAGCTCACTGTGAGGATCAACTATGTCAACCCATAGGAGTGCCTCAATGGGACCAGACGCACATGGCCTGCTATGGAGGCAGACTGATCTGCCCTCAGGGAAACATGCGGCACACAGCAGGTGCTCAGCAGTGGCTGGATGTCTGAATGGAGGGGACCAGCACACAGGTTCATTTGCTCTTCCTCTAAGCCAGTGAAATCCTGAAACCCAGAGAGGGAGGCAGCAAGCTCAAGGAGACACAGCAAAGCAGTGCTGAGAACCCTGCGGGAGTCTTCTCCTCTGCACCTCTGTTCCCAGTGTCTTCCCATCCCCAAGGTCTGTTCTACCCTGCTCACACACCTCCAATCCACTTCAACTCTGCCCTTGGCCTGCGGGAGCTTCTTCTGTCTGAGTCAGCTGCTGATACCAGGGAGTGGACATTAACCTGGAGACAGATTTGTGTGGAACCTAAGAATGGACCTTCTGGGAGTCGGAGCTCTCCAGCTAAGGCATGAGCTGTCTGAGGAGGAGCTGCACGCACACCCCGCATTGGAGGTATATGAGTAGCCACTGGGGCATGAGCTACTTTGAAACAAAATGTGACACAGTACCTGGCCTGAGCTCTAGCACCAGGTCCTCAAGCACTTAATCAGTGCTTATCTTATCTCCCAGTTGGAGGCAGTGAGTATCCCATCCCTCAGGACATTCAAGCCCTGGGATTGCTTGGCCTACAGCTCTGGGATCACTGAACTCTTGGTGCTGGGGACAGACTATCCACAATCAGCAGGTACTCAAACTGCTTGTGGACTAACTGAATGAGCCCTGCCCTGCAGCTGTCCAGGCAGGCGGGAGCTGGCTCACCTTGAGGTGTCCCTGGTGCATGTGGGCCCGCTCACACATGTGCAGGAAGTACTTGACGTTACTCTCATCCACAATGATGTACACAGCCACCTTCCTCTTGAAGCCAGCATCTAGCAGGTCCTTGAAGATGTCCACATCAGTGAACATGTCCATGACCACAGCTATCACCTGGGGACAGAAACAGACTGTCAGATGCAGCAGATTGACAGGGCATCATAGGAGGATGCACCCTGCACCACCCCCACTTCCACCACCACCCCCACCCCCCGCCACATCACACTTGTTTTGGAGTGCCCATGTCAGCCCCGCCTCCAGCAGCTTCGGGCCATGGCAGTGGAGTGACAGGCTGGGGCCTCTCTGAACAAGGATTTGACATCAGGGCACACAGTCTTGGACTCTCCAGGCAGCATGATGGAACACGCCTGCACAGTGCCCACTATTTCTGTACCACAGGCCACAGAACTCAGAGCTAAGTGGACACGCAGTGAGGAGCAGGCAAAGAGAGAAGAGCAGGCCACCACAGGGCACAGGGTCCACAGAGGGTCTGCAAAGGTCAGGGGTCAAGGAGGGTCTCTGTGCAGGTCCCTGCAGGTGTCACAGCTGCCCCAGAGCACCTCCTTCCTCCCCTGGATTCGCTGTCACCTGCCCCCATGAGCATTCAGGAGGGCCTTCCCCAGGGGCCCTGTGTTGGTCCGTTCCCAAGGCAAGGCAGGTCACATAGAGACAACCCAAATGTGTCAGCAGCACTCACTGGGGCCTCCCGAGGGCAGGCCTCCTTTGTTACCACTATTCCTGTGTAGCCTAGACAAAGCCCAAACCAGCATGTGTGCTCTTCCTCTCACTTGACAACATCTGTCCCCACCACAGGTGATCTCCACTCTCCTGGACCTGGCTCAGGATGGGGCCCCTGAGGCCAAAGTGCATCTACCACCACTCCCACCCCCCAGCCTGGCCAAACCCAAGTGTTCACCTGAGAGTCCTCAGGGCACAAGGCAGGGGAAGCAGAGAGGAGTAGGTCAGGCCCATGGTCTTTGGTCTCTGCCCATTTCCTCTCCCCTCCCTGGCCCCCAGGTGGCACAGGAGAGCAGTCAGACCATGATGGGCTCCTGTCATAGCTACCCAATGCTAGAGTCAGCCAGATCTCCACTCACTAGAGGGGCTCCCCCAAGGGTGGCCCATTGCCCCGGGGATGACAACTTCCCAGGGACCCTTAAACAGAGATAACAGGAAGAGTCCTAGGCCACACAGAAAGCTGGGGACAGAGTTGGACTGGCATCTACCCAGGCCTGCAAAGAGTCCAAGCTCACTGAACCTCACTGTGAGGGTGGCCCGGTAGGCTCCTTTCCCTAGGATCCATATACATGGGTGACAGGAGGCAACCTGGAGCCTGCTATGGACGTGTCTGCACATTACAAAGTGAGATCACCAGGCTGGCCCCTGCAGGCCCACTGGGACTCCTCCCTGGCCTCAGGCCACTGCTGACACCCAGTGCTCATCTGGCACCAATACCCAAATTCCTGCAAGGGGAAGGTTCCACACCTGGCCTGCCTTGAACTTGCTGTGTGAAGACCCTGAGGAAGACCCTTGACCTCCAAGGGCTGTTTTCGCATCAATACCAGCCCCATCTCTTGCAAAAACCAGGCAACAGAGATAAGCAGCAAGTGAAAAGACCCCTGAGGAGCACCTCACAGGCACTCAGGTGCTACTGTTTTCCCACCACTAGCCTCAAAGGGAGTTCTCAGGTCAGTAGCCTCCATCCTCACTCCCCTAGTCTCTTGCAAGCTCCACAGAAGTGAGATCTCAGCATGCAGCTGGATAAACTGAGATTCAGTGAGGTCATTAGTCTGGCTGGAGGGCACAAAGCAAGTTAGGGCACATCCTGAACCCACCCCCAATTCAGGCCAGGGCTGGTCCCCACTCCTTCCCTTGGCACATATGCTCAGAGGGCTTGGCAGGTGCTGGTCCTCCCAGAGGGTGGAATCTGCCAGGACTCTGCAGATGCCAAGGCCTAGGGTACCCTCTATCCCCTGGGGTAGTAGCTCACTGTCTCTGGGCCTCTGCAAGGCTGTCAGGGGCAGAGGATCAATCGGGACAGGGTCTGGGATGAACAGAAGTAAGCTAAATGGAAGAAAAGTCAGTGCCAGATGAGGAAGTGCCTTCTGTTCTCAAGAGCTGACCAAACACAGAGTGAGCTTCCCAAGTCAGGAGGTATTCTAGGAAAAGCCAGAGACGAGGGAGGAGGTGAGTGTAAGGACACAAGAAACAATGTCAGCTAGGTGGGCTCCCAATGACCTTGGAGTTCACCACCAGCTAAGGATGATGAGATTGGGTTTGGGAACAGGGTAGTTACTACTATCTTGTAGTAGTGTAACTCCTTGCCAGGGACCCCACCACTCCCAAGCCACTCCACCCATGACCCCCTTGGATGAGCCACTCCTAAGCAGGCAAACAGTCTTGCATGCTGTCCTGGAAAAGGGCCTCATCAAGACATAGCTAGCAAGCTTCATCCCAGATGCATGCCTGCACCCCTCTACACCCCCAGATCGGTCAGGGGTGGTTCAGGTCTGGGGTGCCATGGCAGACAGGAACTTGCCTTGGGCTTGGGCTACAGGACATGTTCTGGCAGGAGAGGCACCATGTGTTCTGTTCCCCACATCGCCCTCCCAGCCAGGGTGCCTGATCCAGGGACTGCCTGCTGTCAGGGTGGTGCCTCTCCCCTCTAGGGGAACCCCAGGGGACCCTGTGCTGAATGCTGCTTCCCCAGGTACCGGGCTTAGTGTTGGGTTGGTCAGCTGAGGGCTTGTGCCGGACATTAGCTGATGCAGGGCACAGGGGGTACTGCTTGGATCTGGAATGCTGCTATGACGGGGGTACCAGGTACCCCACTACCTCCCACAGCCTGGCCTGTCATAGTGACGCCACAGAGGTCTCCTAGAGGCCCTTGAACCTGCCATGCCCTCCCCATTTTGTAGACAGGACAGCTGACCAGAGTCAGTGTTAAAGGCTAGAACCAGGCCCACGCAGCAACCCTCAACATGTGCAGTTCCACGGCTCAGCTTGACAACCTCGACCGGCTTTGGTCTACAAGCAGTGGTGCTTTTCCTCACTTTATGTATGAGGAAACTGAGGCATGGATACATTCACTGTCTTGCCTAATACCTGTCTGGACAGCCCGGCCAAACTCATGACCCTGTGAGCTCATCCAAAACACAGTCCAGCAAGAGCTCAGCCTAGGGCAGGTCACAGGGAGCTTTCAGCAACTGAGAACCAGACAGAGTGGCTCAGCCCAGGAGCAACTGCAGGATCAGGGAAAGCACCAGTGACAGCCTCTCCCAAGTAAGAGCCTGGGTCCGTCCCACTACTCGGGTCTATCTTGTTTGAACACCACAGAGCTGGCCCCTATAGAGCAGGGACCAGGCACTTCCCTCAGCCCCAGCCTCAATGCTATCCCCAACAAACACAGAGCAGGCTCAGGCTGGTACTGAGTTCTAGTCTGGACTGTGAGTGAGCTGTGCCCCCTTTCTGGGCCTCAGTTTCCTCATTGGTACAATGGGGTAGTGGACAAAGTGTTCAAGACCTTTCTTCACTGATGTCCATACCAAAAGGACCCATCCCCGTGCCCAGGTGCCCTGCCCAGAGCCCAGCACAGCCTATCTGGGCTGGTTGGGGCATCTCGCTGCGCCCACAGGCCTGTGAGAGGCTGTGCAGGTGGCCATACCACCTCCCCCCCCACAGGTTCTTGCCCTGCCAGGTGTCAACACCAGCCTGCACCTCCCAGCACCCACAACCGGGTTTTCTAGCCTCCCTGTGACCAGACTCCACTGTATGAATCAAAAGTGCCCTCACAGGGCAAGTGGGTGGGACAGGCCTTGGCAGTGCCTGGGAGGAGGGGCGGGCTGAGACGGGCTGGCTGAACATACTGGAAAAGTGCTGGTGTGTGACCCAGCCTCTTCCAGGGAGCCCAGGCCCTGCAGTCCCTCTCCCCAAAGGGCGTGCTTTGACCCACCAGCTTCCCACGCAGACTGCCACCCTGAAGGCCAATTACCAAGTTTGCCTCTATCTGGACAACTCCTATCCCTCCCAAGTCAAGCTCTTCTACCAGCTCAGCTCCTCTCTGTCATTACCCTGCTCATCTGGCTGCAGCACGTAACACTCATGCATTCTGGAGAGGCCACAGGAAGGTAGTCTTCCCCAAGACCTGGACCCTGAAACAGATGGTGTTAGGTAGGAAGGTTTCCTACCTGCATGTGACAAGCCCCCTGTAATGGCCTCACCTGCCTCACCCTCCCAGAGCACAGGCATTCTTGGATGTGCTCAGAAAGCCACCTGTGGTCTCTCTGCAAATGTCCCTGAAAGCAGAGGAGAGACACACCAAAGGGGAGCTTTGACATGGGCACAACACAGGGGATAGCTGCAGACAGGTCACTTCCCCACCTGGGCTGTGCAGGCAGTGGGAAAGTCTGTCATGTCTACTTCCAATGCACTCCTACTAGAAAGCTGAAAATGCTGGGCAAGTGTGTTAGTCTCCTGCTGGGGAAAGTAACAGTCCCCTGTGCAAGGTCACTGGCGAGGAGTGCATTAACACAGGTGGACCGGCACAGGCCCCCAGCAAACGGCAGCTTCGTTCACCTTCCCTGTCCACCAGCCCACTCCTGTTCAGCCAGACCACTGCCCCTGGAAGGCAGGGTGGACAGTCAGGAATCAGGACCCACTGTCTGCCACTTCCCTCTGGCCAGCTCAGAGCTGAGGAAGGCAGGCCCAAAGCGGCTCACGGGAATGCTGTGGGCACTCTTACAGGCTGCAGCAAACCAGGGATTCGACTCCCATTTCCAGTCATGATCAAGTAACAGTAACTGATTTTACCTGCCTGCCATAGCAATAATAATAATAATAATAATAATAATAATAATAATAACCCAGACAAAAACTAGAAAGCCAGGGACAATATGAGGTCCAGTGAAAAGAGGATCGAACACAGCAAGCCCTAAGAAGGCACTGGCTGCTTCCAGGTTGCAGTGCTGGGAGGGCCACCCTGGGAAAAGTCAAGTGACCTCCCTCAGCTGAGGACACAGGGTTTGCTCAGAGTATATCAGGAAGTTTGCAGGACATGATACTGGAGGGGGAAAAAAGTGCACAGACAGCTCCAGAGTCCTACACAGGATTCCTTCGAGTTCTCAGCTAAGAGATAAGCAGCTAGTGCATTGAAAAAAAAAAAAAAAAAAGGTTTAAAGAGAACCACCAGAAAGGAACAGCTGGAGTGGCTGCTGGTGTTCATGTAGGACCAGAAACTCCCAGCCCAAGTGGAAAACCTAGAAACACATGGGACTTACAGACTGCCTTAGGGTAATGTGTAAGTAGTGGGCAAATAAATCCTAAACCAGGCATAGGAAAACTCCCTTAAAGGGCCAGAAAGTACACATCTTAGGTTTCATGGAACGTGATGAGTTCTCTATCACAACGATTCTAATCTGCTATTGTAGCAGGCAAGCAGCCATAGACAGTACATAATGAATGTATGTATGTGTTCCATTACAAAGGTTGCAGTAGGCTTGATTTGGCCTGTCCAGTTTGACACCTGTCCTGAAGCTCTCTAGTCCTATCTAATCAAGAAAAACAGCTCTACAAAGTTTTAAATTGGGCTTAGGGGTGTAGCTCAACGGCAGAGCACTTGCCTAGCGTGCACAAGGTCCTGAGTTCATTTCCTAGCACACATGTACTTTTTCCAAGAAACTTAATTGCATATTTAAAGGAACAAACAAAGAAACACTAGTGGGCCCACAACACATAATCCACCACATCTGGTATTCAATCAAAAATTACTAGACACATAAAAAAATGAGAAAATAACACTCAACCAAAAACTGACACAGAAGTTAGAAATAGTAGACAAAACAATTGTAAGTATATTCCATATATTGAAGAAGTTAAATACAGATGTGGAAGATCAAATCAAACCTCAAGAGGTAAAAAAAAGGTAATATAAACCTGCTATGATGGCACATACCTGTAATCCCAGCACCTAGGGAGACTGATCATGATCACCACCCTCCCTGATCTCCACAAGAGGGACAGACATATGAATGTCCGTTGGTTGGCTTGGTTACCACTGCTGTGAAATAGACAAGGCTGCTCCCTGGACCAGCCCTCTCCCAGTGATAGCTCTTTGGAGGACAGGATGGGGTAACTGGTTTGGAGGCAGCCAGGAGCCAGTAGGGAGCGTGGGTCAGGAGGTCCCCAAGACTTCATAACACCTTGAGAACCCTCTCCTTCCTGTCCCCATTCTGCACCCCAGTGAGGGAGGGAAGCCTCTAGCCCTTCCATGGAGACAGCTGCTATCCTGGAGCCTTGGGGTTTTTGTTGTTGTTGTTGTCATTCTCTTTGAAATACAATGGATTTGGGAGAGAAAATATCTACCCTCAGTGTGGCTACAAGGTCACTTCCCTTGACCTCCTTTCAGTCACCTTCCCTGGATAACCATCTTCCCTAGTCAAAGCCTCATTTTTCTCCTCTTGTGAACCAGGACTGGCTCAGACTGTGGCTCCCTGGCCCCTTTCCCACATGACACACAACAGTTCTGTGAACATTCCACTGTTGAGGAGGCCTCGTGAGGGCCAACGAAAAGAGGCTGAGCAGTCAGAAAACACGTGCTGCTCTGCCCACAGTCCTCCTAGTAGGAGCCTTGCTGTGCCCACTCCAGCATATGGAGGTGCTGCCCAGAGACTCCCACCAGCCCAGAGACTCAGGAATACCACCGAGACAAAAGGCCAGCAGAGCACAGGAAGCCCAAGTGACAAGCAATGTGCCCTGCAGACACGGCAAGATAATAAGATTCTTCCTTCCTGTTGACAGCCACATGGCACCTCAGAGTCCTGCGGCAGGCAGGCCTGCGGGCACAGGCTCCAGGCAAACAGAGCACCCCACAGGAACAGGGAACATTTCAGAAACCACAGATTCGAAGACATGTAAACTCTTGGTTTTATAGGATCCAAAGTGCCAGGCAGTGGGGCATCCTAATCGCCATGAAAGCCCCGCCCGGAAAGGATTTGCCCAGTGTCACTCACGGCAGAGCAGAGGCCACTGGATGCACTGGTCCTGTCTGCTGCATCTCATGCACTCCTCTCAGGACACGGAGCCCCTCCCACTCCCAGGGAAAGGCTCACAGGGGCGGTGAAGATGAAGATGGAAAGACAGGGACCAGACCCAGGATTCACTGGGCTCCAGCTCCTCACCGGATACCACACGGGGCACCTGACGCACCCCTTTTAGCTCTACTTAAATCTCACCTTGACTCTGAGTTCACTGTGGAACTGAGGTCAGAGGTGAGACTGTCTTCGGCAAGTCCACCAAGATGACATCTTCCCACTTCCTCATGAGGCATTTAGCTGGGAAGAGGCCCAAGCCTGGGTATGGGTCATTCAGACCCCACAGAAGGAGGCAGGAGAAGCGCACCCAGGCTAGCGCCTGCCTGGTAGGGGCCAACATGTGCCAGGGCACAGGGGCTTAGCCTCCAGCCTCCTCCCTCCTCAGCTGCTCCATATGGAGGGGCAACTCTGTCCCACTGAGCAGCTTCGGCATGCTCAGTCCTTCCAAGCACTCATGTCTGTCACTTCTGTAGAAGGCGTAGCCAGCCTTCACTGTACACACAAAGGAACCGAGGCCTGTGCAACATGGGAATGGCTAAATCAGAGGTGAGCCAGGGCCTCTAGAAGACCAGCCCCTCTGTCGGCCCAGGGGGCAGGACTCTTGGCTGCAAGGAGGCCAGAACTCCATGGAACCTCAGCCAACCAAAGACCCTGTATGACCCATTCTGAGCCTCATCGGCTTAGATCATCTGGGATATAAGCAGTCTGGCAGGGAGCAGCAGCCTGCTCCAGATCCAGAGAGGCTGCACCGCCTCCTTCCTGGCAGGACCTCTCCCAGCTCAACTCTCAATTAGGACCCAAGTGCCTGAGGAGCAGACAGGAGCCAGCACCTGGGACATGTATCAGATGGTTCCCACCCCAACAGGTGTGCATCCTAGGCTCTGGGCCGGGAGCTGCCAGAGGAGGTAGGAGCCTGGCCACCACTGCCCCTCAGGGCTCCAGCTGGGCCATCACCACTGTAGATTCTCGCTCTCTCTGTGCAGGGGACAGGCTGGTTTAGTGCAAGGCTTAACATAAAGGACATGTTCTGGAAAATTCCTTTCTAGATTTTTGCTGTGCGAACACAGT
Source organism: Cavia porcellus (assembly GCF_034190915.1). Classification (NCBI taxonomy): domain Eukaryota; kingdom Metazoa; phylum Chordata; class Mammalia; order Rodentia; family Caviidae; genus Cavia; species Cavia porcellus. The sequence continues at coordinate 12,131,011 of NW_026947515.1, forward strand.
ATACGCTCTATGTCACTAGACGACAGGATGTACAAAACTGTTGTGTCTGCAGGTTGTCGTTACTGTGATGTTGTTATGAGATGCATGGAGCGGAGTGTGCACTGGATGCCCCCTCTTGGTCTCAGGAAGGGGCTGGCCAACTCCCAGGCCACAGGGGCCAGCACTGCCATGGCTCCCATGGCCAGCCCAGGATGCGCAGTGTCTAGGAGTCAGGGAGCCAGAGGAAAACATCTTTTTCTGTACTGAGTCAGACTGGGAAGAACCAGCCCACTGCTTCTCCAGGGAGTAGGGCTCAGAGCTCAGACCTGGGTCCTGGAACTAGCCCCTCCACCTGTCAGTTCTGTGGCCTTGAGCAAGTTATTTGCCCTCTCGGAGGACCCCTCTTCCCCACTCCCCGCCAGATCTCAGGTTACTCCTCTGGACAATGAAGACAACTACTTTATGGAGTGGTGGTGAGGATTACACAGTGTAAGTAAAGTGCCCGCTTAGCACCTGGCATATAGCTGGCATTTAATAAATGCCTCATTAAGCTGCTTTTATTCTCCTGGAGCCAAGCTGAGGGCCAGAACTTCAGTGTGGAAGGCAGGGACTGACAGAAAAGATGGGGGTTAATGGAGCATCATAAAACCTGGGCTCAGGTTACTCCTGCTGAGTGGCCTTGGGCAGACACTTAACTTCTCTGAGTCTCCATTCCCATGCCCTGACCTGGAAGGTGCAGATCTGGGATCTCACCCCTGGGGATACATCTTCCTTCAGTTTCCCCAGCTATAAAATGATAAATCATGGTCGTCTCTGCCCCAGGGCTGTTCCCTGGGCTGTCAAGGACTGGCAAAGGGATCTGCCAGGTCTAGGGACTCAGCACCAGCCAGCAAGGTCACCTGCCAGACACCTGAGCTCCTTTCTGGCTGGGGCCACAGCACTCCAGCCCAGCCTCACCTTTTCTGAGTGGTGCAGCTCAGGCAGCTGGGCTCGTCCCTCCCAGGCACAATCCTACTGGCTCAGCACCCTGTATGCAGCTAGAAACCCACAGGAGGCTTTTCATCAGATAGATCTCAGCTCCTGAGGGTCAAGGAGGGCACACAAGTGACCTTCCACCTGGAACTCAGAGAACACTGGGCTGGAGGGCTGCTCAGAGGGCACAAGCTGTCGGCTCAGGGTCACACAGCCAGGGGTGTAAGATGCAGGAACACCCATTCCTTGTCCCAGAGGAGTCTACAATTACAGGGCAGCCAAGTGTCAGAGCTAAAGGGACCCTTAACAATCTCGAATGCCTGTACCCATTTTACAGACAGGATGGCAGGAGTGTCAGGTGTGTCCCAAGTCCCACAGCCAAGTAGTGGCACAACAGGGGCCTGACAACACTCGCTTGATCCCGTACTATTACCCACTATCCTACTGCTGGTATCTGGGAGTGGGGTACAGTAGGGTAGTTCTGATGGGAACTCAACCACTCCTCAGGGGCCGAGCCTGCGTGGGCTGAGTGTGTGCTGTGTCACTTCCCTGCCCCAGGGTCTGCTGTTGTGCTGACGATAGGGCCGGGTGAGTGAGGAGGTGGCAGGTTGGGCCGCCCTGACTCAGCGCCAACAGAAACTCCTGGAGAAAGGGGGCCAATGGGTGGCCTGCAGCTAGGACAGCAAAATGCCCATCCAGACCAAGGGGTTGGGTTCTCCAGCACTGCTGTAAGGTGAGAAGAGAAGGCAGGGGCAAAGGGACAAGAGGTGGTCATTGGAGAGCCAAGGCAGGCAGCTCCCCACCAGGCGAGCAAAACACCCCGTCAGCACCCGCCAGCACCCTGCCCCAGGAGCCTGGGAAGCAGCCAGGGTGGGGGAGACGAGGATTACAGGTCTCCTGGCCCAGCTGCCCCTCCCTAGCCCTGCCTGTCGCTTGACCTGCTACTGTCACCCTGGCACAAGGGGCAGGCACACAGGACAGGCCCGAGCCCTTGACTGAAACACAGGTCTGCTCAACACCCTCCATCCAAGACCAGCCAGGTAATCTTGGACACAGACTCACCAGTCAGACCTCAGTTTCTACATCTAAGAAATGGGGAAGATAACACTGCCCTGCACACCACTCCACCCATACTGGCTACTGTGATCACTGTTTACCCATGTACACTTTCTGGCCATAGGCCAGGGACAGATGTGGCAGGGATTCCCAAAGGGCCAGAGAGCTAGAGCTTGGATCAAAATAGCACTGGGGATCATGAACAAACCCTCCCTCCACACAGTAAAGTCCCTTGTCTGTGACATGAGAGACTTGGCCTCCACTGCCCCTGAAGCTCCTCCTGTCAGACCTGGGAAGCCACTACTATAGTGCCATAAAATAGACCAGGCCTAGCACTGGAGACCAGCATATTCCTGTCACCTTAGACAGGTGACACCACTAACCTGTGGTTGTTCAGGGGTAGAGGAGCAGGACTACATGGAAAAGCTGGGTCTCAGCTGTGGTTATAGAAAAGATGCCGGGCTCAGCAGAGGAAATCCTGAGTGCCCAGCCTGGCCCTCTGGGAGGCTGTCTGTCGTTCTGTCTATAGCAGATCAGTCACTGTGGCCACGCCCAGGCCAAGCTGCAAAGTGGTACTGTTGAAGGAGAGGAAAGGCACAGGAGATCAACCCCAGGCCTGAGTTTCCCCATTTTAAAAAAAGGGGTCGAAGCTGGGTGATGGGGATCACAGCAGACCTTCTCGAGGACTGTTCTGCCAGCCAGAGCCACCCCCACAATCACTGGTGGCACCTTGCTGCCCTTTAGCAGCTGCGGAGTGGGTTATTCCACCTGAAAACTATGAAAATCCCTCCCTCCTACCCACCACTCCTCCATCTCCTTCCTCAATTCTGTCACCAGATACTCCATCCTCACAATAGCAAGAGGCTCAGCTTTTCTTCTCACTACCCATTTACAGATTAGAAACTGGAAGCCCCTGAGCCACCTGGGTCCCAGCCCCACTGTGGGTCAGGAACTGTTTTTTGGAAACCTGAGCCAGAGGCCACTTCTTCAGCTTCTAACTCACTTTTGGTGTCTCCGCCCAAGAGCTCCCCAGAGGTGCCTATGAGCCAGGATGATCCCCAAAGCCAGCATTTGGGTCCTGTGCAGTTAGCTGCTCTACTCCAGCTACAACAGCAAGAGGGCTAAGATTCAGCCAGGAATGCTCATTCGCAAAGCCCAAACCAGAACTGGCTTCAGAGTCCTTCTCAACACAGCCCACTAGGGGTCAGTCACCCGGGATGTGCTCAGAAACCATGTAAAGGCATTTGCAAGGAGCACCTGCCTGTGGTCTCGGCTGTAGACAATGGCCAGGCTGTCTGCAAATGTCTCTGTCTCTGCCAGCACCCTTCTCAATGTGTGTCAGTGGGTCAGTGAGGCAATGCCCAGCTCTACAGGGTAGGAAGGGGAGGCAGATGGAGCCTGAAAACCTTTCTAATGGCAAAGTTCAGCCCAAGTGGACGATCTTCAGTAAAATTCACTCATTTTCCACTGAAGACCACAGTATGTCCTGAGGCATCTCGCTTATCTCCTCAGGGATCTTGGCCAGGGGAGTTTTTGCCTTTGCAAAGCTCACAAAAGGGCTCAGAGAAATTGAGCAACTCACTCTCAGTTGCTCAGCATAGCCAGGAAACAGCAGATTTGAATTCAAATCTCCAAGCCAGACTCAGACTTCAATTGCTTCTTTCCACACCTATCACCCCAGATCTCAACAAAAGCCCTCTTCACCAGAGCTCATGGTGTGTGGGAGAATCTCCTGACTCTCAGGAGACTCAGTGTCATCCTAAGGAGAGTAGATAAGAAAAAGCTGTGCCATTCCTCCCCACCGCTCAAAGCAACTTTTGGGGAACCTGCTTACCAGCCAAGGAACAACGGAATGCACATTGGCCCTTTGGGATGCGGCAGCCCACTGTCACCTGCTAAAGGGCTGAAGTACCCTACTCCTTTGCAAGGTAAGGCAATCACAGGAGGTCCAGAAGGAAACCTCTTTCCAGGAAGGTGGCAAAGAGAACCACAGGAGACCGTTTTCAGATCCCCATGCAGAGCCGCAGCCACCTCTGCAGGAACTCCCACTCGAGGCTCCTCACCTTCTGGGCTTGGCTGATCATCTTGCGCACCACCTCTTTGATGTGGGCCTGCCCCTCGATGGGGGGCTGCATGTAGACGCTGGCCCGGGTGACGCCGCGGTAGGCGATGGTGTCCGGCCAGCCCAGGTCCAGCTGTGGGATGGAGCGGTCCGACTTCTGGGGCCAATACTCCAGCGAGGGGGGCTGCTCGGCCTCGGTAGGGGTTCCACCCACCCCGCTGGCTTCCTCGCCGCCGCCGCAGTTACCAACCCCATTGTCCTGGGGCCTCTGGGCCAGGCCGGTGCCCCGAGGATCCTCCGAGCCCGGGTCGTACACCTCGATGGTCTCCAGGATGCGCTTGAGTTCCAATTCCGAGAGGAAGTCGCGGATGTTCTCGCGCTGGAGCACTTCGTAGAAAGCTTCCGGGCCGCGGGCCACGAGGGCCTCCAGCGCCAGCCGCTGCTCCTCGCTGTAGAAGAACTCGGGCTTGGACTCGCTGGAGCGCCAGTTCACGTGGCTGTCGTCCAGACACTGCACCTGGGAGAAGGCCATGGTGTCGCCTGCCCGCGCGCCGTTTGGGCAGACGGTTACGTGATGCGCTGCTCCGCAAAACCGAGTCCTAAGTACGGCGCCGGCCGGGACACCGAGCGCTGTGCAGCCTCCGGGGTGCAGCGGCTCCTCTTCCCATGAGGAACCTGTGGGAAAGAGCGGGTGACTGCCAGGCGCGGGTCAGAGGGCAGGCGGGGCGGGGTGGCGGGTGGGGCGGGGCCCAGCGAGGAGGTGGGGGTGAGAGATCGGGGCGGCGTGGGGGGAGGGGTGAGAGATGTCGAGGTGGGGGGGTGAGAGATCGGGGCGGGGAGGAGGCGGGCGAGGGGCCCGTGGCCACGGCCCAGGGCCTGGCGCGCCCGTCTCAGTCGCCCGATTCTCACGCCAGGTGGTCTGAGCTGCCTGAAGTCTTAGGCAACCAGGGCGGGCGGAAACTTCCCTGAGTTTGCCACTGCCAGGCAGGAGACTACACGGTCTCGGCGGCGCCCGGCTTTCCCGGGGCTTCCGGGAAGGGAGTGGTCTCGAGATCCTCGGGCGCCAGCAACCCTAAAACCCCGCGCGGAGGAGCCGCGGGCTTGAGAGTGCCCAGGGGACCCAGGGGCGCAGCTGGAGCGTCGGCGGCCCGCAGCCACTCGCTTACCTGGCGATCGAGGGCGACCTGAGCAAAGCCGGCGAACTGAGTGTACGGGCGGAGCAGGGCGCTAAAGCTGCCGCAGCCTAGAGCCGGGGCAGGGGCAGGCCGGTGACTAAGTGCCAGCCCTCCCACCCTGCCACCTGTGGTCACGTGCAACCCCGGGGCGGGGCCGGAAAGTGAGTCACGCCACCAAAACCTGCAAAGCGGCGGGCATCGTCCGCTCAAAAAATTCTGAGGCCAGAGACCCAGAGATGGTGGAACACTGAAGCCCTGAGAGGGACAGTGTTTTTCCTCAGGTCACACAGCAGTCACACCCTCTAAACCCTCAGTGATCCTCATTAGACTGGCTGTGTAAGCAAGGTCCCTGGGCTGAGAGCCCCAAGGCAGGGGTTAGGCTCTGACTGATACCGGAGCCCACAAGGACTCCCACAGAGCCCGAGGTGGGTAGAGCGTGTCTTGAGCCCTGCTGCCTGTTAGGAGAGGGTCCTCGGGACTGGGCCTGTATGAGCAGTGCCCCACCTGAACCCTGAAGGGAAGGGAGGGGTGGAGAGGGCTGCGGCAGCCTGAGGTCAGGCCCAGCTCTCAGCTCCGCGTCTCTGGGGCTTGGGACCCCGGTTATGGGAGGTGTAGGGACCACATCTAAAAGCCAGGCTGTCAGGGCGGGACAGCAAAGCCCATTAAACCTGGCCCAACAACAGCTGCTGTCATGCTCTGGCCAGTGAGCCAGGGCCCAGCAGCCCTCCCCAGGCCCCACCACTTGCTGGAATTTGGATGGAACTGGCTTGAGGCCCTAAAGACTCTATCCCGTGCCGGTGAGGACTGCTTGATCACAATCCTAATCCTTGTGCGCCTCCACACTCTCCAGCCTCCCATCTAGCTTCTGTGTTGGAGTTCACAGCCTTGAATAGTGACCACCTCTCCTGTGCCCAGCATCTTTGGGTGTCCATTCCTGACCCAAGTCTCAGGTTTTGCACCCTGTTCATTTTAGCCCACCTTGCCTTCAAACTGGCTTCAAACTTCAAAGGTTTCAAACTGTCAGAGGTCCATGCACACTTGCATCTCTCCAGCACCAGAGAGAGGCAATGCCCATGGGCCAGCCCTGCCCTGCAGTTCCTGGAGTCCCGTGTATAGCCAGCTGCCTGCTTGTGTGGAACCGCAGCAAACCCTCACTTATTCTCCATTTCCTCTTGTTTTTCCCAATGCACAGAGGCCCATGGGTTTATGAAGGGAGGTCTGCCACTCAGGGTTGACAGGCCTTGGGCTCTTCAAGCTTCGTTTGTGCACACTTACCTGCCTATGTCAGTGATTCACTGACAGTTGTAAAAAAAAGTGAATAGGGAGGCCACATGCGCCCTTTTCAGATTCCTCCTGTGACAGCATCTTGCATAGCTCTATTACCTTAGCCAGAAACGAGCCCTAGAGCTCATTCAGATCTCATTCGAACTACAAGAACTGTGTGTGTACATGCGCACCTCTGTGGGTGCGTAGCCTTGCCGCACGTGTCAGTTTGCACATATGACAGTATACACAGTCAAGACACAGCACTGCCTCACCACACAGAGACTTCCCCTGATGGCACCATGATGCCACCCTCACAGTCCTTAACCCCTGACAATCTGTTCTCTTTCTGCCATTTCCTCCTTTCAAGAACGCTGTGTGAGTGGAAAGTGCACCATGTAACCCTCGGGGATTCTCTGTCTCCACACTCAGCGTGGTCCTCTGGCAAATCATCCAGACAGTGGTGTGTGTCGGTCTGAAGAGCTCCTGATCTATGACAGGGACATGGCCATTTAAACACAGCCCACCGCAGAGCGTCAGCTGTTTGCCCTCATGATCCCAGAGCTGACCCGGAGGTGTGGCTCGCTGCCGCTGCCACGGTCACCAGGAAAGATTGTTGCAAGCGGTAGCCCAGGAAAAGATCCACACTGAGGTTTAGGAATAAGTGTTCTACTAGGATGTCTGTCATTTTCACAGCATGCTAATACCAAAGGGTCTTCAGTTCCACCTCTAGGTGGAGACCATCTGGTTCATCTCTCACTGAGGATAGTTGCTCTATGGTGTGGATTGTGCCACAGTTTGTTCAGCCACTCCCATGGGTGAAGGGCAGGTGAGTGCCCCTGTTGGGGATTGAACCTGGGGCCTTTACACAGAGCTACATTCTCAGTCCGTCTCCTGTTTTTTTGAACTTCAAAGCAGGGGCTTGCTAAGTCCCTAAACTGCCCAGCTGGGCTTGAGTGATCCTTCTGCTTTAGTCTCCCACAGTGCTGGGATTATAAACATGTGCCACCATGACTAACTGTTTCCAGTGTTGTGTTTTGTTTTGTTTTGTTTTGTTTTGTTTTGTTTTGTTTTGTTTGAGACACGCTCTTGTTATACAGTTCAGGCTGGCCTTGAACTCACTATACAACCCAGGCTGGCCTTGAATTCACAGTGATCCTCTTGCCTCAACTTCCTGAGTGCTGAAATTACAAGCATGCACCACTATGCCCAGCTTGGTTCCAGTTTTTGACTATTATAAATAAAGCTGCTATAAACGTTCATTCATATTCATCTTCATTTCTGGGAGATAAATGCCCCAGAGTGCAATTAATTCCTGGGTCCTTTGGTAATCACATGTTCATTAACAAATTACCAGACTTTTCCCAGAGTGGCTGCACGTACATTCCTACCCCCATTGTGTGGGTGATTCCTTCCTCCACATCTTGCCAACTGGTGCTGTTACCTCTGTGTGTTTACTGCAGCCATTCTGATAGGTGCGTGCTATCTCATTTTATTTACTTACCTTTGTGGTGTCGGAGATTAAGCCCAGCGCCTCCTGCATACCAGGCAAGCGCTGTCCCAGTGGCCATACCGCTCACTCTCTTAGTGTGGCTCTCATTTGCACTTTCCTGGACCCGATGTTCTCTTTAGTGGATGCCTTTCATGTCATTTGCCCATTTCCATTCACTGGTTTTGTTTTTTCACTCTTGATTTTTGGTACATGGTTTGCAAATATTTTCTCCCCCTCTGTGGCTTTCCTGTCATGCCCTTCACAAATACCTTACACAGAGGAAAGGTTTTTTGTTTTGTTTTGTTATTTCAGTGAGGACCAGTTTGTCAGTTCTTCCTTTCATGGATTATACTTTTGGTAGCATATGCAAAAAATCTTCCCCTAGGAGCCAGGCTTGCTGGTGCACACCTGTAACCCAGCAGTCAGAAGGCTGAGGCAGGAACATATAGTGAAGTCAAGGCCAGCCTACACTGCACAGCAAGACTCTGTCTCAAACAAAAACTCTTCACCTAACCCTAGGTTTAAATTTTCATCCTATTTTTTCCCAAATGTCTGATCATTTTGTTAATGTTCTGCTTTTAAATCTAATCAGTTTTGAGTTAATTTTTATAAGATATGAAGTTTGGATCATTTAAGTTTTGAGTCTACAATTAGCTGCACAAAGCTTTTTATAAAGTAAACTGCCTTGAAGACCTTAAATAATCACCCAGAATCACACAACAAGGAGTTGCGAGAGCTGGACTCAAACCCAGGTCTGTGTACCTTCGTCCTAGAGTCTGGGCTGCCTCCTTGGGTGGAGCTCCCTGATTACCCCTCAAGGCAGAACGCCCAGCAGCCTCTTTGGAAGAGAATCATTCACTCAGTCAATAAACACTGGCAGAAGCTGCCACGTGTTCCCTTGTGTCCCGCACTTTTGGGCCCCAGGCTTCTACCGGAAGCCTTACTCATAGTATGATGGGAGTTACAGTGTTGTTCGTGCTTGAAGAATGCTGCCCGAACCTGGGGAGCCCAGACGTTCATACTTGATTATGAGTCCCTTGGGTTTCTGAAGGAAGGAAGAGCATTCCAGGGAAAGGGAACAGCAAAAGCAGGGGCCTAGCAGTGCCCGAGCATGTTGGTGCCCTTCAGAAGTCTGGTAGGGGCCTGGACTGGCAGTGGGCCAAGTGCTGCAGGGAGGCAGAAGTGTGGGCAGTGGTTAAAGGCAGAAGTCACCCCGAGGAGCCAGTGAGGAGCTGGTGCTGTGCCCCTCCACCCCACCCGCACCCCTGGCAGCCAAGCGCAGCCTGGCCATGGCAGTGGACACAGGGCCATAGGGGCAAGGATGGAGCGGGTCCCAAGCTCCTGCACAGCCCTGGCAAGGTGCTAGCACGAGAGCAAGCCCAGGTCCCCATCCTGGCTCCCCTGCCCTCTTTGGCTCCGGGCTACTCACCTGTGGGCACTCTGGGGGACGTATTTAAATGGCGACGTGCCGCCAGCCACTGCTGTCATAAAGCTGTTCAGCACAAACCCTTCGTCCAGCCTGCAGTGCCCAGAGGCGGTGCCCCATGCCAAGAGTCAGGAATGGGCTGAATAAACTCAGGAAGAATCTCCTGACTCGGGCTTTCTTAGCCATTATGTGGCTGTGATGCTTCTCTGGTCCCTCCCAGGAGGGTTGGGCCTGCCAGGTGCCAGAGCCACCCAGTCTAGGCCAGCGTCTCTGACAAGGGGCCCAGAGCTGCCCTCTGGGCCCAGTGGCCCGATGTCCTGCCATGGGGTTCCAGTCTCTGCCTTTGTGGCTGTGCATCTCAGCAGTTTTGTCCTTTCTGGTCCTGTAAAACTCACAGGGTAGAGGTGGGAGATAGGCAACTGGATCAAGCAGTGCCTGAACTCCTTTATAGCTGTTTCTGGAATCTCATCTCCCTTTCTTCCTTTCCTTCTGAGCTTTTCCTCCTCCCTCTCCACCATTCATTCACTTATTCATCCAACTGTCTCCTCTGGGTCCAGCCCTGGGCTGGGTGATACCTGGGTCTCGGATGATTCAAACCTAGTGTCTGCCCTCAGGGAGCTCAGGGCCTGATGAGGAAGGTGGCCTGGGTAAACAAACAGCTGTGATTCAGTCCCTGGCTGCAGGAGTGGTAGGAAGGAAGCTGCTGAGCCTGAGGCTGGGGGTGCAGTCCAGGCGGCCCCAGAAGACCAGCCTGCGCAGGGGGCCTGAGCAAGAGGTAAACAAGGGTGGGGGTGGGTGTGGAAGGACGGTGACAACACAAATGGGAGCGAAAGGAGGGGCAGCGTCTGCAGAGGCACAAAGGCAGCAAAGTGCTGGGCGTGTGTGAGAAAACAAGCAGCTTGGGGTGTCAGGTACCAGGGTGCTCAGTCCTGGGTACTGGGACAGAGGTTCTGGTCCACTTGTCAAGGATCTCGGGTGACATAGGAAAAAAAAAACGTTATCCCAGAAAGCTGTGAGCTGCTAGGGAGGGAGCGGGGTGTTCCTGAGAAGTCACAGTGGAAAGAGCTGTGACTTTGGGAGCCAGGCCAGAGGGGTGGGAGGAGAGTGAGGCCTTTGCTGAGAAACCAGAAAGAAGGAGGCTTTGAGCCGTGGTGCTAGGAGGTCCCAGGGCCAGGTATCCTGCAGGCCTGGAGATGAGAGGGGCTGGGCTAGGGCCTCATTGTGGTGCTAGGGCCAGAACCCGGCTGCTGTCCCCCCCCAGCCTAGAAGAAGGGGCCTCGGTATGGGAGTGGGATTCCAGGGGACTTCCCCAGGGGCACCATCATCGGACCACCGCATCCCACACCTGCTCCGAGCGTGCTCAGCGGGTTTGTCCCTGAACCTCCATCTCAAGTGGTGTCTCCCAGTTTTCTTTGCCCTGTGGGAGGGAAGAGAGAGAAATTGGGGGGCATAAGGGGAAAAGAGCCAAAGGTTTTTAGAAAATCTTATAGGGGAGGAGCCTCCTGCCCAGGGGTGTGAGAACAGAGTTCAGGTTCTGTCCCCACAGGGGCAGGAAGCCAGGAACTCCGCTCAACAGCTCACCAGGGACCTCTAGATTTAAGGTTCAGTGGAGTCTGGGTGGAGCCTGAGGTTCACAAATCCCTTCCTCCATTCAGCACCTGGCCAGCACACGCTCCCTGCACCTCAGGGAGACAGGCCAAGACAAAGTCCAGTCCTCCCCAGGCTCACCACCCAACGGAAGAGAGGTGAACCCAATAAACAGATTCACATCATCCCTGGGGTGACAGGGACAGTGGAAAGTCATGTGGAAGGAAGGAGCAGGAAAGGACCCGGGGTTGCTTTAGATGGCGGAGAGATCTGAGTAAGTGAGGCAGTAAGGGCCAGAGTGGGTGAGGGGCAGGCAGCGAAAGAGAGGGCAGGGGAGGAGGGAGAGTCCAGGGTGGGGGCAGTTTGCTGCGAGGTTCGAGGTTCGGACAAGTGAGAGCCCAACACCCGTAGAGCCCGGGCATCTGGCTCTGCCCACGAGGGCATCGCATCGGAGGGAAGCCCAACCCGCAGTCCTGACTCCCTCCACACAGCAGGGAGGGCCAGGCAGGCTGAGCAGGCACCTGGGCAGCCAGCGTGTGAGAGCAGGGGGATGGAGACTAGCATCCCTGCGCAGAGCACAGGGAGCCCCCTACCTGAGGCGCACAGCGGAGGACAGCAGGGAAAACGGTGGCTGACCGATGAGATGGAAGACTGCAGGCCAGGCAGGAGCTGGGAGGTTGCCGGGCCAACCTCTCCTCAAGGCGCCCACCAGGAAACTGAGGTCAAAAACCAAAAGCAGTAAGCAGAGGAGGCCCCAGTGCAGATCCAGCACAGGCTGTCCCCGCTCACTCGCGTCTCCCCAGGAGCCCATGTCTGTGGGGAGAGGAGGAAGGGGCAGCATGGGTACCAACATCCATCTCCTGCAGATGACGTGGGCTGCGTGGTGCCGTCCGAGTGCCTGCGGGCCTGCGGGGTCGAGATCGGCTGCTCCAACATCGCTTACCCTAAGCTGGTCATGGAACTCATGCCCATCGGTGAGATTTCTGGGGAGGGTCCACGCAGGGCTGTGGGTGGGGGATCTGGGGTCCCATGTGACATCCAGTTGGCACACTTTGTCCTAGAGGGAAAGAAGTAACCACAAGCAAATACCCTGGTGCCGATGCCTCTGCACAGAGCTGCGAGGCTTCCCGCAGGGTCACTTGCTTCCTATTCTCCTGGCCCTCATACTGGTAACATCAACCTCATTTCAAAGATGGAGAAACAGATCCAGAGAGGTGAGGTGCCCTAGCATAGGTCAGGTGCAAGTCACAGGGCAAGCTGGCACCTGATTCATGCATCTGCCTACAGTGTTCGTCCGCTCTAAGAAAGCTTACCGCTTTCTTTCCTTAGACACCTCCTGGATGCCCAGGTCCCTTTACCAACACCTTCTCATCTAGCATTAGAGTTTTCAGCTCCATTTACACATGGGGCAACTGAGGCACAGGGGTGGAAATGACTTGTCTGAGGTTACAGAGTGACTGACACACAAACTCAAGTCCACTGCTCCCTCCGCTGGGATCAGGAATCAGGACTCCCAATGCCTCCATCTCTGCAGGCAGGAACCCTACTCCTCTGCCTCCCCCAACATATTGCAAGCCAGTGAGGAGAACTTGGCTTTTGGTTTTTTCCATGTTGTAGAGGCAGCAGCCCTGCTGATCTTACAGGTAGTGAGTTCCCCATCACAGGAGGTGTGCAAGCAGAAGTAGCATACCACAGAATAGGGGAGGTCAGAAGAAAAGACAGCTTTCCAGGCTCTTTGCAACTGACCACTTCCTCTCATTTCCCAGGAGCTTAACTTTCCCTGGGCCTCCCACGCTTTCTAGGCCTGTCATGCCATTGTTGGCCATTCCTCCCTCCCTCCTGCAGAGCCCCGGCCCAGGGACACCACTGTGTAGCCAGCCCCAGGAACGGGCCTGGACTCTGTCATTTGCAAGGTGGTGTTCAGGGCATGTCCATTCCCTGAGCAGAGCCTTGATATCCTCACTTGTAAATCGGAGATGATGACATCGGCCAGCCCTCCGCGTCCTCACTGGGATTAAACATAATGACACAGAGATGCTGCCTGGAGCTCAGCCCGGCCACACTGTGGGCTCCCACCTCTGGGCTGTGCCTCTTCTTTTTGTTCTGGGCAGGGGACTCGCCACACCCTGGCACTGACACCCAGCTGACACTTGGACGCCACCACTTCCTAAGCCTTCTGTCTGAGAAGCCTTCTGTCAGCTCTCTGTCTGAGAAACGGGTGGAAGAAGCCCCAGATTAATCTACCACCCCCAGCAAGATGAGGAGGGAACCACAATTTAACTTCCTTCCTTTAGGTTCCGTGCCAGCCAGCCTAACAGCGAGCAGAGAGGGTCACTGGGGATCTGGGAGTCAGCAAGGCAGGTTCGGAGCCGTGGCCAGGCAACTTCTGGCCCTCTGAGGATGAAACTCGGGGGAGGGGAACCCAGGCCAGGCTCATCAGAGGGAAAAGGAAGAGAGGACAGTGGAGAAGATGCTCAAACACTGAAGAAAAACTGTGAGTCTTTGGAGACATCTCAAAGAGAAGCTCAGAGAGGGGAGGTGAGAAGCACACAGCACTGAGCCAGCAGACAAGCGCCCTTCCACTTCCTTAGGGCTCCCCTCCTCAGCCTGCCCTGGGCCTAGGCACCCAGGAGCTTTGCCAGTAATGCCTGCAGCCCTGCCAGGGCCTTTCAGTAGTTTTCAGGCAAGAGCTGGGATGAATTTCCTCCTCCAGCTTTGGGAGATAGTCTCTGCCCCAGAGCCGGATCCTGGCCAGGGGCTGCCCTGTGCCTGCTGGGGCCTGCCCTGCACAGGATGTGGCGGGAAATTCCCTAGGGCAAGGCCCCTGCACGTGGGGATGAGGCACGCACCCTGCCCAGGGCGTGACTGCCAAGCAGAGGGTCCCATCCCACACTTTCTCACTCACCCCCAGGCTCTGCCTGGGACCTGCTGTGACTCTCCCAGCAGTCCTCTCCCTCCCTCTGAGCTTCCATTTCCTTGTCTGTCAAAAGTGTTGATGATCTTTCCCTCCAGTGAAGTCCCAGGGTGAAAGTGCGCTGTCAGCGCCAGGCTCCGTGGCAATGAGAGAGCTGTAATAACAGCAACGCACTGGGTAATTACAGCGGGAACCATGCTGCAGCAGGCCTCGTGCACAGGCTGGGAATTCTTGAGCCCCACGGCTTGTCCCTGGCTTCCCCAGCCAGCTGTTCTGGGGCCTTCCGCACTCAAACATCTTCAGCCTCTGCCCTCAGGGTTTTATGCATGGCTGCAGAGCCCCTGGGAGGGACAGCAGTGGGGGTTCAGATGGTTGAGCATAGGCAGGAGGGGCTCTTGAGACCAGACAAGGGCCAGGCCGGTCTCAGCAAGCCCCCGTCCTCACCCAGGTCTCCGGGGGCTGATGATCGCAGTGATGATGGCCGCCCTCATGTCATCACTGACCTCCATCTTTAACAGCAGCAGCACTCTCTTCACCATGGACATCTGGAGGCAGCTGAGGTCCCGTGCTGGAGAGCGGGAGCTGCTGCTGGTGGGAAGGTATGGTTGGTGAATGCCTGGACACCACAGAGTGGCTGAGTGATGGACTTCTACAGCCCCATGAAGCCCCAGCCACCAGAAGTGGGCTTTGAGGGACACACAGGAATTTGCCAGAGAAGAGAATGCCAGAAAGTAGGGGAGATAAGAAGCAAAGGAGCCGATTATTTCACCCCTGGAACTGCTCTCTTGTCCAGCACTTCGTGGTCACAGCCCCCTCTGGGAGGCTGCTCTCTCCCTGAGCTAGGTTCCCCCCGCTGGGATCAGCCCTCCCTCTCCTAGCAACATCAGAAATCTGCCTCTAAAATCCGAGCCTGCTGCCCCACTGAGACCCTGAGCCAGCACTCAGGCTCTCCGGCCTCCATGCTTCTACCCACTGAGCCTCTGCCAGTTTCCCTACTTATCCCCTCATTACTGACTCAGGGACTCAGCCCAAGTGGCCACTCCTCCATGTGGCCCTCCCTGATAGCCCTAACCAAGGAAAGAGCCTTTCTCTTTCCTCTGTGCCTAGGGGCTATTGCTAGACACCTCCTGGACACATGTGGCTGTTACAGGTCACATCTCCTGGACACTCCTCCACATGCGACTGGGGAGTCCCTGAAGACAGGGGCTGTATCAGCCCATCCACTGTCCCCAGACTGGCTGGGTACCCAGGAGCCTGTAGGGGTAAACTTGACGGTAAATAGTGGAGGTCATGTCCCAGAGTGTCCACACATGTCCACTTGGGTCCTCCCAGGTTCTGCTCATCCCCTACCCCCTGGGCTGTTCAGGCTGCGCTCTGCTGGTACACAGCACATATTTCTAGTGCTGGCCAGGTCAGTGCAACTGTGCAGCCTCTGGCTTTGGGGTGGAGACTTCCCAGAGCTCCAGGTAGTTGGCCTGGTGATGCAAACTGCCAGGCTCCTATTGGAAGGCGCTGTTGGGACATGCCAGTCAGCAGCATGAGCTCATTGCAGGCAAGGATTCTTTTGCCACCCTGTGCAGAGTGCTCCCTGCCCTGCATCCTGGGCATGCGCCCTGATCGCTAGAGATCCCAGCTCTCTACCTGTCCTCTGCTACTGTGTCAGGGGCTCTGCTCCTCCCTAGCCATGGTGTCATTTCTGGCTAACCCCCCATACTCCAGCATTCTGGCCTGAGACCCAGGAGCCTAGTGTCTGCTCGTGTACCTGTCTATGCCTCTGGTCTCCCCAGAAGCAGCTTCTGCCCTGCCCCCATCTGATGCCCAAGTCCTGATCTGGTCACTCCTGCTGTCAGCTCACCAACCCACACCTATGCCCTTGACCTTCCTTGCCACCTCTCCCCAAGCCCTGTCAGCTTGCTGTCCACCCCCGGAGCCTAGAGTGGAAGGGATGGCAGTGTAGGGGGCACGCCAGTGACCCTGGTGGTCTCATCGGGAAGCCAGAAGAGCTGTCTCAGGTTGGTGGTGGTGCAGGTGACGACCTCTACCTCTGGTCCTTGATCTTTGTAGCCTCAAGCCCCACGCCTCAGAATTTCTGTTCCTCTTGTCCCTCCCCTGCTATCCCCTCTTCATCCTCCCTGAAGCCCCTCCCTGCGACCACTAGGCAATATGGAAGACTCAGGGTGATCTCAGGCCTGTGACCAGGGCAGCAGCCCAGGGCTGTGATAGACAGGCTGAGAGGGGACAGCTCTCCTGGCTTCCCTGGGGCTCCTTGGAGCTGAGGAGCGTTGCTGGGAAGAAGGGCATTCCAGTGAAAAGCATGGCCTCTGGTTTTGGGGTGGGGGGTGTATCTCAGCAGCTTGCTGGCAGCTGGATCAGAAGGCACAGCCTCGGCAGCAGTGAGAAGGCCAAGGCCCAGGCCAGGCTGGCTGCAGAGGCCACGGCCCCACTCACAGAGATGCTGAGTCTGGTCTCAGAGGGTGGGGTGGGTGGGTAATGGCGGCCGCCTGGGCCTTTGAAGAGGCAGCACCCGCCGCCTGCCAGGCTAAGGGTTAATTAGGGTTAATCAGTGTGGCACCTCCTTCCTCCACCCTCTCCCTCAGGCCTGGAAGGGAAGAAAGCAAGGTAGGCAGGCGGGCAGCCAGGAGAAGGGACACGCCCTGCTGCACACAGCCTCCATCATCCCCAGGGGCTGGGCTCCAGCCCCCAGCCCCGTCCTTGGGAATAAGAATCCCAGCTGGCCCAGGACAAGGTGAGGGGTGCTCAGCTGGAGAGGAGCAGATGGGACATCTGCCTCAGCCTTGTCCCCCTCCTGGACATGCCCCAGATTGACGTTTCCCCTGGGGCTCCTGAAGTACAGCCCTGCCAGCCTGGTCTGTTTTCTTTGCTGCACCAAGTGCTGGGCAGGCACCAGGGCCTGTTCAGCATGGAGTCAGCTCCCAGCGTAGGGCTGTCTTCTCATGGGAGCACCTTACCACAGAAGGGATGGAGCACCTACTGCAGCAGGCCTTCAGCCCCTAGGAAAGGTGGGACAGCAGAGCCAGGAGGGCTCGAGCTACAGAGATGGTGAACTCAAGCTGTCTGCTCCAAACCTTGTCCTCCTAGGACAGAGATTACCTTGAAGTGAATGAGGATCCACCTCAAAGCTGAGAGGTTGGGAAATGTGCCCCAGGTGGGGTCCCAACAAACCCCAACAGCTCACTAGAGCATGGAGAACACCAAGAGCTCAGTATGGCCCAGTATGAGCAGCAGGTCATTTGCAGCTCCCAAATGTGTATGAGCACCCTCTGTGCCTCGAACTAAAGGAGGAGACATCTACCCTCCTGGAGCACTGTTCTGGACAAGGAGACAGACAGGGGACAAAAGATACCCAAGCAAATATGCACATGGAGCTGGGACAGGTACCTTGAAGGGTAGCAGCCCCCACAGGGCACTCAAAGGACTCACTCAGAAGCCCCCAGGGAGGACAAGGAGCAGGCAGGACTGCGGGTCAGAGTTTGAGTCTGCCAGAAGCAGGGAGCTTTGCAAGGGTCGGGAACAGAAAGAGCAGGCACCTACTGGTGGAGTAAATCAGAGGCTAGGAGGAAGCTGCCACTGGGCTGCAGGGGACAGTGAGATGGGAGAGCATGTCTTAGTGACTGAGGCAGGGCAGGACTGAGGAAGTATTTCTGGACACCCACCACCCACTGTCACTGACAGGCTGGTCATCGTGGTGCTCATTGGTGTGAGCGTGGCCTGGATCCCCATCCTGCAGGGTTCCAACGGTGGTCAACTTTTCATCTACATGCAGTCTGTGACCAGCTCCCTGGCCCCCCCAGTGACCGCAGTCTTCATCCTGGGCATCTTCTGGCGGCGTGCCAATGAACAGGTGGGCAGTCAGGAGTTCTCTGCCTCCTCCTGAGGACATGCAGCAGTGCCTTCAGACCTTCCCTCAGTGCTGAGAGCAGAGTGAGGAGCTGGTCTTCCTCCCACAGCCCACAGCCAGTCTCCTTCCTCCCCAGGGGGCCTTCTGGGGCCTGATGGCAGGGCTACTGGTGGGAGCCATGAGGCTGGTCCTGGAATTCCTGCATCCTGTTCCACCCTGCGGTGATCCAGACACCCGGCCGGCCATCCTCCGCAGCGTCCACTACCTGCACTTCGCTGTCGCCCTCTTTGTGCTCACGGGTGCTGTTGTGGCAGCTGGAAGCCTGCTAACTGCACCCCCCCAGCAAGTTCAGGTGAGCTTTCCCTGACCTTTGACCCTGTAGGTTTCTTAACCCAAACCCTAACAATTGCTAACTCTGATCCTGTTCCCTCTCCAGCTCCAGAAATTTCTAGTCTTTTACCCTTAACCCTACCTGGCTCTAACTTTTGTCCTCTTTTGAACTGGGCTTCATCTTTCCATCATGACCCTGGCCCTCTCTGGACCCACCCTTATCCTGCCATGCACCACCCCTCACATGCCTTGCAGATCAAAAACCTTACCTGGTGGACGCTGGCTCAGGACCTGTCCCTGGGAGCCAAAGCAGGTATTTGTGTGACCCTCAGCACTCCCCCTGGCTATCCACCCTGAGGCTGGGGCTGGAAGCCTGAGTTCAGGGTGGGAAGCTTGCATCCCTCATCTGTCCCTCCCCAACCCCTTCCAGGTGACAGCCAGACGCTCCAGAAACGCCTTTTCTGGTCTCGTGTGTGTGGGTTCAATGCTGTCCTGCTCATGTGCGTCAACATCTTCTTCTATGCCTACTTCGCCTGATGCTGCCACTTGGGAAAGAGACAGGGAACCCGGAGCTCTTAGGCCACTCTCTTTCCCTAGGGTAGACCCCGGGGCCCGGAGGAGGCCTGAGTCCCTCACAGCTACAGAGCTTATCAGGTCCCAGTGACTGACTGAACCAGCAAAGAAAAGCCCCTGGAAAATCAGAGGGAAGTGGGGAAAATTAGCATGACAGTCAGAATGCAGAAGAAAATGAGATTCGGATGAAAATCATTATGATAATTCCACGGTTTTTATTTTTAATACACAGGCCCATGTTAGGAGCAGTGCAATTTGCCAGGGCTCAGTACTCAAAGGGTGGTGGGCCAGCTCTGGACAGAGAGGAAGCCCCACATGCCTACAACATAGGTCCTTCTAAAGTGGCTGCAGCAGCCTTCATGGGCTCCTCCTCCTCCATCCTGCCTGCTCCTGGTGGGTGAGGGAGCTTCCTTTCACCCTGTTCAAGGGCCCGCCACCAGCTGCCTGGCATTCCAGCCCTTCCCAAGACCCACTTGCATCTTCCTACTCCGAAGGTGTCTATTTTTTCCATCTAGACATCTCATCTTCACCCGAGCCAGGCCTCTAGCAGGGCTGCCTCGACCAAAATCCTGCTCTGGCCCCAACATCCCACTGGCCTGTGGATGGCCCTGTCTCCCAGCAAATGCAGGAACCTGGTCTGTGCAGAGGCAGGACAGAGGAAAGTCACAGCAGCCCACCCTGTTTTCCCTCCCGTGCCTGTTCTGGTCTCCAGGCCTCAGCCCCACCCCAAATGTCTGTAGGGGGAGAGGCCCGCGTGTCCCAGGTGGAGCCCAAAGGCATAGGACTGTGGTGAAGCAAGGGTCCCAGTAAGTCCAGGTCCTTCGAAGCTGAGCTAGCTCCCGGTCAGCCGAGGGCCTGTCTGCAGGCGATCTGCTCAGGTGCGTCCAGGATTCTAAGCAGAGCCCAGTGCTCAGCGCTCCCCTGGATTTGACCTCTGCGGGCGGTAGAAGGGGCCTCTGAAGAGGCCGTCCCGTGACGTCACATCGCTCACGGCCAATGGGAAGCGGCCAGGCGGGAACCTTGGCGCCCCCTCTCCGCGCGCTCTGAATAGTGGCAGCTCAGGGGCGATGGGGGCTTCCCCTGGTTTGTGTGAAAGGGGGCCCGGAAGCACGGACCCAAAGTTGAGTCTCAGACTCTGCGCTGAGCCCTCTGTAATCGCGCAGCCGGCGTCCGAGTCCTATCGCGCTGCGCCCGGCTGGGCTCCACGCGCTCACAGGTGCACGGGCTGCACGTAGCTCCGCGGGAAGAAGCCCACGCGCCCGCAGGACCGGCCTCGCCACCAGTGGGGGTCCGGGCGCTCCAGGACCTCAATGATGTCCCCGCGGCGAAAGCTGAGCTGTGAAGGGTCCTGGGCTGAGAAGTCGAACTGGGCCTGAGCAAAGCAGGCACGGGGCGACTGCAAGGGGAGGAAGCAGTTAGTGGGGTGGCTTTGGAAGCTCTAGGCCTGGAGGACCCTAGGAGTCGACTCCATAGTTGGAGAGGAGACCTGGGGCTTGGACTTGACCAATCTCGGGGTCATCCCATGGGCTTTGTGCTGCCCAGGGCACCCTCATTACTGCACTTCATACAACAGCCCAAGTCCTGCTGCCTCGAGGGATAGGAGGGCTGGGCTGGGGGTGGCACAGGAGACCTAAGGCCTGGTCCTGGGTGGTGCTTCAGTTGGTCTTGGCTCTCTCCTGGTCTTGTTTCTCCAGCTGCACAGCAGCCAGGATAACTGGCTCAGACATGGAACACAGGAGAGGACCTCATTCACGGTATGGTGTCCTGCACCAAAAGCCGTGTTTCCTGCTGTGGCCAGGGATGTGGTTGTCACTTGGAGCCACCCCCACAGTCAGGCTTGAGTTCCAGTCCTGTCTGTCGCCAAGTAGGACCTTAGATATCCCTACCCTGTGTGGGACTTGGTCCTCTCCCTTGCACAGCAGCTGAACGGGAGGGAGGAAGCTCTCGGTGGCATGTCTGCTTGGTGGCATCCAGCACCCTGTCCTCACCTGCCCCACCAGGATCCCAGGTCTGAGCCTGCGGAATCCTATCCAAGATGGTGATAGAATCAGAAGAGACACTGTAATTAGCGGTTCTCTGCCCCGGAAGGAGGAGGCGTCATGAGTCTCAGGGGACTGAGCCAGCTCTGCAGTCATCCCACTGGATGAATGACCTCTGAGCAAAGAAGTGGGTGCAGGGCAGGCTCAGTTGGCCCCTCTACTCTACCCTGGCTCCCTCATACTCTCATGGAGCAGGGCTGGCCCAGGGAATGGGTGGACAGATGGAGGGATGGGTGACCAGTGGGAGGCTCTGTTTACTCCTCTGGGTGTGTCATACCCCCAGGCTCATCCTATTAGACACAGGGGAAACTCAGACCCAACTAAGGGCTGAACTGGCCCTCAGGTCATACAAAACGTTGGAGGGGACTGTTCCCCATCCTTCCTGCACAGCCTAACCTCAAATGTCCTGGGGTCTGAACCTCCTGCCCGAGGCTTTGCCCACACCAGTTTCTCCAGGGAAAACCGAGTATCAGGGTTAATAACCCCATTGGTCGCTGTCATCACCCTAATGAGAGAGAGCACAAGTCCTTGGGGCTCCTTGATGAAAGAGCTGCATGCTAGCAAATTGCTGTTATTGTGGGGACGAGGGACAGATGGACCCTTACACAACCAGGACCTCACCCACAAGCGTGCACATCTCCCCACACCCTGGTCACACCAGCTCATATCACTTGGAGCCTCAGTTTTCCCATCTGTATGACGGGACTGTAGAGGCTCCCAGAGCACAGAAACTGGACAAGGGTGTGGTACTCAGACAAGGGTATAGCACATTTCTCTCTACCCATTCATTCAGCCAGTGTTTATTGAGCTCCTACTGTGTGCCATGCACTATTCTAGGAGCTAAAAACAAGCCAGAATGGCTCACCCTAGCAGGGCTGCTCCTGTCCCCATGCCCTAGACCCCGGCCCATCCCTCTTATCCCATACACCTCCCCCAAATATAGTCTTGGGGCCTGGGCTGGGGCTGCCCCTGGCACCAGCAGACTATAGGGCACACAGATGCAGAGGTGGCAGGGGCTTGTCCCCTACCCCATACCTACCTGTAGCAGAGGCTCCTCGTCACGCAGGAAGATCTGCCTCCGCTTGGCGATGGTGGTGGTGCGGTAGAAATCGACCAGCTCATTGAGGGAGTTGAACTTCTCGTCCCACAGGAAGTACTTCCCCGAGGCCTCTCGCAGCACCTTGAAATGCTGCACCTGGTCCCCATAGCTGGGAGAGAGCACCCATGGCCACCTCAGCCCAGCACCCATGCCCGCTGCCCCACACTACCACCCGGAGCCAGGCCTCTCCGCGGTGAGACTGGAGTTGGAGCTGAGGTAGATGGGAGGATCTCACTGCCCTACTCCAGTAAGACCTGGGGAGTCCCTGTCACCACCAGCTATGGAGAGCCCTGAGGCTGTGCGCTCTGGAGCAGATGTCTTTTTTGCTGTATGAACTTAGGCAAGTTACTTATCTTCTCTAAACCTCAGTTTCCTCACAATGACAACACTTCTTTGGGGTTAGGTGAGCAGAAGATGCTGACTTCACTTATTGGTAAAGTTAAATGGCTGATCCGAGCCATGATCCAGCAGCAGCTTTCACATCTCTTCCACATGCACTCGCCTTGACATTCTCCTCCTTCCTCTCTCCCTGCCCAGTCCCCGAAATCCCTTGGGGTTGAGTCCTAAACTAATCCTGGCTCACATCAAAGCCGGCCTGTGTGACAGCAGGATCTGATGCTTTGAGCCCTTTTGAGATCCAGCTCTGATTATGCATCTGCCTCCGTAGACACCTCCACAGGCCCCTCTCTTCCTCACGTCTCCAGCCTTTCCAGCCTCCCACCAAATGGTACTGAGGCCCAGCACAGCTGAGGAACAGCCTGTACTTCCAAGCCAGGAGGGCAGAGCCTGGCTTGGCAGAGACTGGGCAGAGGGAACCGGCCTGAGTGTCCTACATTCGACACCAAACAGGCCACTCAGGGTTGGGACTAGACTGTGGCACTGACATGGATCAGGACAGTGGGCAGGTACGACCGCTGTGGCTTCTCTCCCTGCTGCATGAGTGGCTGGGTCTGCCCCAAGGCTGAGAAGAGCAAATCAGGTCCAGTGGGGAAACTGAGGCCTCAGTGCAGCCACAACCTTCCCAGAGCCACCCAGCAAGAAAGGCTGGGGCTGGGGCCACATCTGAGCTCACACTCACTCTAACACACCCCAACTGATGATTGGCACATAACAATGGCAGTCATTATTCCAATTACGATATTAATAATGTCCCAGAAGATCTTATCCAAGTCCAGGTTCACACTGTATGGTGCTCCCTGGGCTGATCCCGAGGCCCCAGGCCCACTCTCCTTCCCTCCCTGTACACACCTGCAACGGCCTTCCCAGCAGGCCAGCCACCTAGCTGCACTGTGGTTCCCTTGGGGCCACACTCACAGCACAGGTGCCTTGTCTGTTGGCGGGATGGCTGGGGACCTTGCAGGGGCCCAGCCTACTGACCTGGGCCCCTCTGGCTGAGCTGGGACCTGGAAGTGGGCACAGATCAGCCCCAGTGCCCAACCAGGAAGAAGCCAAGTTAGAAGCTGTCCCATTCAGGTGGCTCGTGGGGCTGAGACCTGGGGACCTGGGATCCTGTGGGGGCCAGCACAGGTAGGGACCACTTAAGAGAGATGGTCTTTGGTCTTCTAAGTCACAGGCTGAGTCTCATTTTGTTCATATGAGGATCAAGTGAGTCCCAACCTCCAGGTCAGAGACTTAATATTTAAGCAAAGGCTGGGCGTGGAGGCACATTGCAGTAGTCTCAGGACTCAGGAGGCTGAGGCAGAAAGATCACCTTGAGTTTGAGGCCAGCATAGATTCCATAGTGAGTTCAAGGCTATATCAAGACTCTGTCTCATAAAAACAGAACAACAAAAAGCAAAGCAAAAAAGCCCAGCATGGTGATGCACCCCTGTAATCTCAGCACTCTGGGAGGCTGAGGCTGGAGAATTGCAAGTGGCCTTGGATAACTCAGTGAGACCCTGTCCCAAAGTAATTAGACAAGAGCTGGGGAATGTACTAATACACAATGGACCTGGGTTCAATCCTCAGTACAAAGGGAAAAAAAAATAAACAATGCCACAATGCCTCCGCAGTTGGACACAGAGCATTTCTGAATCTCGTCCTCCTGCAGCGTGGGTTCCTGCAGACCTGTGGTCCTCCTGACCAGAAGATGGCATCCTGCTCCCCTCCCCCGACTCAGATCTGCTGTTCTCTCTGTCCCAAGCCTGCCACCGGTTCCACCTGTCAGCCCAGGGCTGGCACATTGCTTTGCTAAAAGTTTAAGATGAGCCGGGCGTGGTGGCTCACACCTGTAATCCCAGCACTCAGGAGGACTGTTGCGAGTTCGAAACCAGCCTGGGCTACAAGGTGAGCTCAAGGCCAGCCTGAACTGCATAGTGAGACCCTATCTCAAAAAGACAAAAAAAAAAAAAAAAAAAAGAAAGTTTAAGATGAACGGTTCAAGATGCAGATACGTCCAGGGTAACCACGACTCACGCCTCTGTCAAGCAGTCCAAACCCATTTCTAAACTGTTATGCGTTAGATCAAGAATGTCTGGGGATCTAGCTCACTGACATAAGCGCCTGCCTGGCAAATGCGAGGTTGTGAGTTCAATCCCTGGTACCAAAAAAAAAAAAAAAATAGATCAAGAATGTCTCCCAAGAGCCTCTTATGCTCAGAGGCAGGACTGAATTGTGGGGGTGCTTTAGCTGACTAGCCGTTAGCAGGGGTGTGACCTGGAAGGCTGCATCTCTCTTCCTGGCTCTCCCTTCTCTCCCTGCTTCCTGATCATCTGATGGGAGCGGCTGCCCTCCGCCAGGCCCTTCCACCCTGCATCCTACCTTGGAGCCATCTGCGGACTAACAACTGTGAGCCAAAACAAACTGCTCCTTCTTTACACTGAGAGTGTCAGGTATTTTGTCCCAGGAGGAAAGTGACTAAGCGCTGAACAAATTCGCAAATGCTTTAAGGCCCTGGTAAAAGGGCCTAGGCGGTGTCTCACACTGACCCCTCAGCCTCAGCCCATCTCTCTGGGCCCCTTGGCCCTTCACACAGCCCTGTTATAACCTGCTGCTCCTAAAGACTTGCACACTGTACACCGAAAGGGCAAGGAGGCAAAGCAGGCCCTGAGGGTCCTATCTAGTGGGGACTCGG
This sequence comes from Cavia porcellus, assembly GCF_034190915.1. Classification (NCBI taxonomy): domain Eukaryota; kingdom Metazoa; phylum Chordata; class Mammalia; order Rodentia; family Caviidae; genus Cavia; species Cavia porcellus. Next base: position 12,155,910 of record NW_026947515.1, read on the forward strand.
GAATGGAGTGTCACCAGCCAAGCCTTTCCAATCCTGCTTCTGACCGGATATGGTGGTGAATGCCTGTAATCCCAGCACTTGGGAGGCTGAGGCAGGGGGATCAATGTGAGTCTGCAGCCAGCCTGAGCTACATAGTGACTTCAAGGCCAGTCTGGACTACACAGTGATCTGGAGGATCCTAACCCTAACACAGGTGCCTTGGTGGCAGGCTCAACCTCATGGGGCACTCAGCACTTGGAGTGGCTCAGTCTGGAGGAGCTGGTCCTCCCTCGGAAACAAAGGTTCTGGACCAGGTAAGAAGCGTCTCCAAGCCAGAGACAAAGCCTCCTCTGTGTGCCCTCCTTGAGCGTTGTCCCCAGTGACTAAGTGGCTCTTGCTGAGGACTGTGGGACATGTGTGTCTCTGTGCCCGGGATGCTGAGGCAGGTGGGCAGGGGACAGTGACCCCACCTGTCTGACCCTGGCTGCAGCCGCCAGTGCACTTCCATAGGCAGCCTCTGAGCCCACAGCTCCTCCGTGCGGTGCCCACAGGCACTCAGGCTTTTCCTGGACTTTGGCTGGGGTGTGCAGGGAGGCTTTGCTCCAAGTAGTAGAGTAACCACCACCAACAGCCCAGCAGGAGAGAAGGCAGGAAATGGGGACCTAACAGCTCTCATATGGGCACCCAGTGCAGAAGCAAGGAGCCCTGCGAAGCAGGCTGGGATACAGGTGGCCCTCATCCTCTGGGTGTGGTGGGTTGGCCTAAGATTAAAAGCCCTGATTATTGCAACTGTGCATTTTTGGTGTCTGGAGCTGGTGCCCTGAACAAAGGTGTTCTCTGATCGCACAAATCTGGAAACATACCAGCCACCAGCCTACGCAGGGCTCAGTCAAGAGCAGGTCTCACCCTTCCATCCTGTCCACCCTTTCTCAGTGACAGCTGACAAGAGGGAGCCCACACAGCACAGCCATTGCCCAGAGGTGAATGGCAACCTTGCTGGTGCTGGTGCTGCTGCAGCCTCGTGGCCCTGCCTGAGGCCATGTAGGGCCAGCTCCTCCTACCTCACAGCTGGGCCCCTGGGCTCTCATCTTTGTGCCTCTCGCCTGAAATAACACCTTATCTGTTCCTCCAGCCTGATCTTGATGGTTGCCATCCTTCAAGGCCTGGATAGAGCCTTGAGTATTTGAAAACTTGCCAGGCCAGGGGCCTCCTTAGCCCTCAGCCCTACCACCCTGGGTTCCCAGCAGCCTTGGGTTGCAAAGCAGCTGAGTCTGGGGCTTGGTGACCTTGATCCTGGAGGACTCAGTTGGACAGGCCCTGGGCCCGGAGTGGGGAGACTTCAGGGAGCCTGAGCCAAATGGAAGCGGGTCAGCCACAGCCGGTGCCCTGGGTAGACAGCGTGTCAGAGCATCTCCGCTGAGTCTGGGTGCAAGTGCTTGGCACAGCTGTGTGTACCTGCATGTCCCTCTCTGTTCGAGTGCCCCCAACACAACCCTCACTGAGTAGTTGTGGATGTTTGCCTCTGTGTGACCCACACTCCCCTACCAAAGGGACAAGAAGATGACCCAGCTCACTGGTTGTCAGAGAAGGTGAAGGACCAAGTTCATTATGCAAATGAGAAGGGGACCAAAAGATGGGGGAAGGAGAGTACGCAGGACACGAAAAGAAGTAAGATATATTATGTATGTGTGCCAACTCCCCACAAAGGATGTGATCATTATGAACTACAAACAGTACTAATAAAACTTAAAACTGAGAAAATAGCAGTGAAATAAACACATCCACACATGCATAAAAATGGACCAAGTCTAGCCTGATGCAGGAGCGGTAGGTCGTGCCCAGCGAGTTTTTCTGGCCTGGTGGCAGCAGTAGCAGCAAAGGTGACAGGAGCAGCCCAGGGAGCAGAAACAAGACTGGATGGGTGGGGGCTTCCCATAGGTGTGAGCATAGCCGGGAGCATAGGTGTGGTGCTGGCCGCCCAGCAGGGGTCCCTGTCCAGCTGCCCTTGGGAGGGGCAGTGCACAGCCTGTGGAGGCAGAGCCGGGCAGGTCTCTGGGGCTCAGGCACCGTGGGCGGGAGGCAGAGCAGGGCTGCCAAATCCAGAGGGCAGTGGGCACCAGCTCTTCTGTCTACTACTGTGAGACCTGGGGCAAGTTACTGGACCTCTCTGACCTTGCAAACTGAATTGTACAGGATTGTACAGATTTTCTCTCTTCTTGTCTGTTCGCCTGCACTGGAGCCCCCAGCCTTCCCTGCTTTGTTTACTCAGAGCCTCAGAGCCTCCAAGACCTTACAGACTTTCCTAAGCAAGTATTATCTGTCCCTCCAGCAGAACACCGGCACCTGGAAGACAGGGAGCTTGGTCCCATCTCGTGGGTGGCTGAGCTGCCAGCATTTGGACAGGACCTGGAGCAGCAGGCACCCAGGGGCCTGAGGGGCCAACACGTGTGTCAAAGCCTGGGCACCTCTGCTGGGCAGGATGCAAAGTCCCTCCAAAGCCAGACAGTCACGTATGACAGAAGAATCCCCTCGGCCTGGTAGCAGTAGGCAGCGGTCACACAGCCCGGGCTCTGCATACCAGCCTTGGCCCCTGTCCCGATGGCAGCCACAGCCAGTGCAGACTTGCTTCTGGCAGGGGGGAGTGGGCAGCCCTTTGTAAACTCATAAAAGGCAGTCGGCTGTAGCCACTGTCGCTTTGGGAGGCCATGTGAGGCCTATAAACCCCCTCTAACAGCTTTACAGGGCTTGGCATGCACAGACAGGAGATGCCACGTGCCACAGAGTTCTAAAGACTGAGCCCTGAACCCCCAGTCTGCAAGGTGCCACATTCCTGGGTGGTTGGCAGGTGCTGGACTTTATACTTCCTTGGGTCACCATCTCCAGGTCTTAGATGTCATCAGCCAAGAGGAGCCAGAGCCTGCCTGAGGCCAGGACTCACTTCTTCTCTGAGAGGCTTGGCTCCATGGGCAGAGGCAGGGAGCAGCCTTCAGGACCAAGAAGGGCTCCCAATCCTCCTTGGCACATGGTACGGCAACCACTGTACCTGATATTTATTGAGCACTTATGTGCTAATCCTCATACTAATCTCTTTACACGAGTGTCCACTTTATAGATGAAGAAACTGAGGCTCAGAGGATAACTGCTCAGGTCATACAGCCAGCAGGTGCCAGAGCTGAGACCTTGTCTGAAATCCCACTCCCACACATCCCCCATCTGACCCTGCCTGCCCTGCCTACCAGTCCCCAAGGATGATGGAAAGGCCTTGGGACAGATGAGGGGCCAAGAATGGGAGGTGGGCCTGGCTGGGCCTGGGAGAAACGAGGGCTGGCATTGTCACCTGTACACAAATCACTGCCAACAGGCCCAGAAGCTCTTCCTGGGTCTAACCTTGGGGCATCTGGCTAGGGCACCTTGGAGAAGGGCTGGGGTTGACTGCCAGAATTTCACTAAGTTGGTGCTGAGGGCCCTTCCCAGTCACATGGCTCCCCCACTCGAAAACAACTCCTGGTCACTGACCATCACCCTTCTGGACAGATTTAGCAAAACACATCCTGCCCTACCCTGCCTCTGGGCCTTTGCACATGCAGTTCCTATGCCTACTATATCTCCCCCTTTCCTGTGTACCAGACTCCTATGTAGGCTTCAGAGCCCAGCTCAACTGTCATCTTCTCATGGGGGTCTTCACCATATAGGATGTATCCACAGTCATTGAATTATGTATGTCTTCCACTTAGAGGCCTTGGGACCAGCTTGTGAATTTCCCATCACACTCCTCGGGTGTGACTCCTCTCATGTCTTGCACTGTGATCTACATACAGCTGGTGCTCAAGGACTGCTTTTTTTTTTTTTTAAACAAACGCCTGTTGAAACTCCCCAGGCTCTCAGTTCTGACCCCGGGCCACTTACACGGGGACGCCAGGAGGGGGCAGCACCAGGGCAGCGCGAGGAGCGCATGCTAGGAGGTCACTGAGCGACTGTGTGGAGACAGACGGCCCCTTCCCCGCAGCTCAGGCTCCGGACGCCGCTGGAGTCCCCGCGGCCCCAGCCTCGCAGGGTGACCTTGGGCTCACTCGAAGCCGGACCAGCCCGCCTGGCGGGCGCCGTTCCCAGGAGATGACCGGACCCTGGACAGCCGGTCCCTGGGAAACGGGCGCTTCCGGCCTCTGCAGCAGCCGCAGCTCCCTGAGGTCCGCGGGAGCCGCGTGGCCGGCGGGGGACGGAGGGGCTGGCGCACCGCCCACCGCGCCTCCCCGTGCGCCTGTTGCAGGTGGGGGAAACTGAGGCTCAGAGTGAGTCTCCGGAGAATGAGGAACGACGGGCTGGGTTGCCGTTTGGGGACAGGGAACAGGCTGAGAGCTGGGGACCGGGAGCCCTACGACTTGGGATCTGCCCCCAGCAGCCCGCCCCCGCGTGGCGCGCGGTCGCCCAGCGGATGTCCCTGTCACACCCACTGAGCTCCGAACAAAAGGGACCCTGACCGCAGGCTGGGCTCGCGGGCGCAGTCCCTGCTGAATGTCTCATTTCCCGGGGCTCCCCGCTCCCGCGGGGGGCACAGCCGCCTGGGTGTGCAGGCCCTCTGGGAACCCAGGTGCCACTAGCTGTGGGTGAACCCAGCCGTGAGAAAACAGGGTTTCCGGGAGAGCCACGTGACCCGCGAGGGCCGCAGGAGCCCCTTCCTGCCACCCCCGTAGTACCGCGCTGGCGTCTTTCACCTGCTTTCAGCCCTGATAGGGGCAGTGTCCTTGCGTGCCAGGATCTGCACCCAATGCCACAGCAGCCCTGAGTGGGTGTCGCCGGTGGCAGCACTGCACAGAGACATGGCACCCAGACCTGGCCACCGTGTCCCCTCAGCACGCACACCCCCAAGTCCCAGAGCCTGTCACCTCCTGTGTGGCTCCCCACTAGCCTTCCTGCCGGCAGCCTCACCTCCTGCACCTTCCTCACACAGCCAGAGGGATTTGTTTTAACAAATGGAACCTGACTCAACAACCTGCCCTCTGCTCAGCACCTCCATGGCTCCCCTTGCTCTGGAGAAAACCGAACTTCTGCAGCAGGCCCTCTGCTGTCAGGCCCCCTCATCTCAAGTAACCCCCAGCCCCTGCTCTTGCTCACTGTGCTCCGGCCACCTGGCCTCTGGGTTCCTACACACCCCAGGACCTTTACACTCGCTGTCACCTCTGTCCAGAAGGCTCCCAGGCCCCTCCCTTCCTTGCCACGGCCATCGCCCCCAGTCCCTATTCCTGGGAAGCCTCCATTTTCGAGTTCAGCCCTTTACTCAGATGCTGCCACCTCCTCCTTGGAGTGGAGTGACGTTTCTCACCTCCCTGGTTCACTCTGGACTTATTTACTGTCCCCTCGGGAAAACTAAAACCCATTAGGGCAGCAACTCTGTTCTGTCCCACGCTGTGTCCTTGGCTCCTGGAGCTCAGCAGGCAGTCCCCAGCCTGCATTCAGACCCTGCCCTTCTGGACCCTGGAAGTAGGGAGGACTTAGACCAGCCCAGCGGGGTCCTGATCCTGTCACCTCCAATTAAGAGGACATCCTGTCACAATGCCAGGCACAGTTCTAAATAGGGTAGAATTTTCTCCCCGCCTGAGCAGAGGGAACCCTGTGTCTCCATTCTTGTAATAACCTACTTTATAAGGAAGGAAACAGGATCAGAGGACATGCCCAATGTCACACAGCCTCAGAGTGGTAGCACCAGAATAAGAACTCCAGGCCAACCGGCCACAGGGACATCACCACAGAGTGGGACTCACCCAGAGCCTGCCCTGGGCACCTGCCTGTCCCTTGCCCAGTCTCCACCGCTCACTTATACCATCATCCCTTGCTCTCTGAGGGGAAGTCCCATGGCCACTTACTGCTCACACAGTGACATCTGGATCGCACAGCCTAGCACCAAGTCTGGCCTCTCAGAGCACCCCTGCTCTGACTGCCTTGGGGTCCCCCCAGCTACCCCCCTCCCTTGTCTGTGCACCCCCCCCCCAGCAGGGGCAAGCTCACTTCACAGAGACAGAGAACTCGCCCGGTGAGCTCTCGCTCTCCCGGATCAGGAAGGCGCCCTGGTGGTTCCGCTTCCTCAGGATTTCTTCAGCCAGCTGCCGGGAAATCCTGCCCGAGTACCATCTGTGGAGAGAGGGGCACTGAGGCACCGAGGCCAGCTCCCACCCTCACCCAAATACAGGGCCTCAACCCCTCTGGTCTTTCAGGTAGACCAGAAACATAAGAGGTATGGCCAAACCCATTTTACAGATGGGCTAATTAAGGCACAGTGCAATGAGGTGAGGCAAGCAGGAGCTGAGACGCAGCCTGGTGTTTGCTTCAGAGCTCACCCAGCCTTTCATATCACATTAGGCAAACATAGCACACTGAGGCAAACAGGAGAACTGGACTCCAACTGAACCACAAATCAGCCAACCTCAGTCTAACTTTTCCATTTTAGATGGCAGGTTCTTTTTGCTATTTTTTTTTTTTTTGAGACAGGGTCTTGCTATATAGTCCAAGTCAGACTTAAACTTCTGCTTTTCCTGCCACAGCCACCCAAGTACTTAAAATTACAGTTCACAGTCCTGCACCACCGTGACTAGCTTAGATCAGAGACTTCCTATTTTTTCTTTCTTTTTTGGAGACCGGGCCTCACTATATATTCTGGGCTGGCCTTGAGCTCACTATATAGCCCCAGGCTGGCCTTCAACTCACAGTGATCCTCCTGCCTCAGCTTCCTGAGGGCTGGGATTACTCGTATGAGCCATCCCACCTAGTCTACAGTAGACTCTTCAAAATCAGAAATCATAAAACAGGACTAGGGATGCAGCTCAGTGATACAGCATTTGTCTACAATGCTTGAAGTCCTGGGATCAATCAAATAAAACAAAACAATAGTGGCCACGATCCGGTGAGCAAAGGTCTCTCCGTGTACCTGTTCCAGGGTTGTGCAGACTCAGGCCACCCGGACCTTTTCATAAGTATAAATTCCTAGGGGCTGGGGATTTAGCTCAGCGGCATAAGCACCTGCCTTGCAAGCAGGCGGACGTGAGTTCGATCCCCGATACCGATAAAAATGAAAAAGACAAAAAAAAAAAAAAAAAGTATAAATTTCTTTCCCTGATGACCAAAACTGTGAAAACTGCATTCCAACCCCGATCCTTGTGGATGGGTTTTAGAGGCAGAGCCTTTGGGAGGTGAGTAGAAACCCTCATGAATGGTACCAGAGCCTGCCATGGTTCACATTTATCCCCTAAAAGTTCATGTGTTGAAAATTTGGTCCCCAAAGCAGCAGTCTTGAGAAATGGAACCTTCAGGATGTGTCGTGAAGGATCTGTCCCCATGAATGGACCAATCCATGTGTGGATTACTGACTTAAAGGGTTACAGAAGAAGCAGCTTTGCTGTAGATGTAGCACTCCGGCCTACCTGCTGGTTCACCATGGGATGCAGCAGGAAGGCCCTCCCTCCCAGACACTAAGCCACTGCCTGTACTACCCTTGTGGGCATCCAGCCTCCACACCAAGCCAAGTAAATCTCCACCCTTTATAAACTGTCCAGTCTCAGGTGTTTTGTTATAGCAACAGAACGCAGACTAAGTACCTATAGAAAAGAACTCAGAGAGCTCTTTTGCCCCCTTACCATATAAGGGCACAGCTAAAAGATGACCATGCATGAAGCAAGGAGTAGCCCTCACCAAGCACTGCGTCTGCCTGCGCCTCGACCTTGGACATCCAACCCCAAACTGTTGTAAATGTGTGCTGTTTCTAAGCCTCTCAGCCCATGGTCTTCTTTTACCGCAGCCCAGATGGACAGACACCCACCACTGGAGGGGCGAGGGCTTCTGGGCTCCGGAATCATTGCCCAGCTTTGGTTTTGATGTCTGTGTTGACCCACAGCAGCTAGCAGAGTCTGATGAGACTACGACAGGCCACAGGCAGGACCCAGGACCTCTGTCCTCAGTCCTGCTTCCCTGCCCACCTCCAGCAAATGCTTCCTGAGCTCCGTAGAGGCCGCAGTGTCAGCTTCTCCTGCTGGGGCCGTGCCCCTGGCCCTACTCTCACAGCTCCCTGCTGAGGCTGCTCACACAGACCTGGCCCCAGGCATTGGTCTGTATTTGGAGCAGGCTGGGGGCACTGTCCCTTAGCCAATCAGTGCTCCGGGTGCCACAGCACAGAGACCTCCATACCACCTCCCTCCTGACTTTCTCTGTCTACAACCTCACTCCTCCGGGTCGGTGTCTCCAGGGCCGCTTCTGGGGGCCTACACCCCCAGACACAGGCTTCTAGCTCACTGCTGTCCCTAGTTGGGGGGCACTCACATCCTGGTGGTACGCCCTGCAAGGCAAGGCTGGGAAGGTGGTCACTGAAGGTGAGGGCTCAACCAGGGTTCTGTGGCATTAGGGACACCAGAGCACTGCGTCTGCCCCCTCAGCCTGGTGAGCCCCAGGCCAGAGGCTCAGGCTGCTACCTGTCCACACAGTAAAAACAAGAGGTTCCAGCCCCTGCAGAGAGGGAGCTCCAAAGCTGTATGTGGGCTGGGAGTTTCCTGAGGGGCCAGGGGCCTTTGAAGAAGCCGCAGAACCCAGAGGAGATATCAGTGTGTGGGCAGCAGAGGGTGTCGCCCCACCCACTCCAAGGAGCACCCTCCCCACAGCCTCCCTGGTGACTCGGAAGACCTGGTAAAACACTGCTCTCCCCTGAGGAACCTCTTCCCTCCACGCAGGCCCCACTCTTCCATCACCTCCTCGAGCGCCCTCCCTCTGCACACGAGGTTGCAGAGCAAGTCCCTGTCCCTGCCTCCGCCCCCCAGCCCCTCAGCCCCCAGCTGCTCCGTTGGCTTCCCCGGGGACCACACAACCCGCCTTGTTTCCACTCCACCTCCTCCCCACTGTGAGCTTGGGTGAGTCACCCAGCCTGTCTGCCTAAGACAGCTCAGATGATGCTCCTGTATGGTGAGTGCGCTGCTTCATGCAAAGGTTTGCTGCTGCCGCCCTGCTGCTGTGATGAGCAGTTCCAACCCTTCGCCTCCCTTCCCTCCCTGGTGAATTTCTACGCCAGCTTCCCCAGTGGGCCACACTCTCCTTTGGAAAGCCCTCTCTGTACCTAATCCCCTGGCAGTTCAGCTGGGTCAGGTGCCTCCTCCCTATGGAGCCAGCTCTGAGTAGTTGTCTTATATGGACAGGTAGGGTGACAGTGAGTGCTCAAGAAGGAGAGAGCCAGGTGCCAGCTCTTTCCCACCCCCACCCCTGCACCCTGGGACTCAGTCAGGTGCAGAGCTGGAGTTCCCTGAGGCTATTTGGGGACTTTGCAGGTGCTGAGGTTATGAACCTGGGGCTAGCACCTGGGAAAGGCCCCGTGCAATGGATCAGGTATCAGAGGATGAAATCCTCTATGGCTCCCAAGTACACTTCAGAGGTCTTGCTGGGCATGCCTAACTCTAGCCAGCCTAGCGAGCGAACTCTGCTCTGGGCTTCTCTGCCCCCTCCCCAGGCCAGCTCCTCCACTGAAGGCACCCACCGCCCAGTCCATGGTCCTCAGCCCTCCCCCAGGCTTCCAGTTGTGCCCTGACTCAGCACTGCCAGGTCCTGCCTCACAGCCAGGACTGAATTCTCCACCTGGCTTCCCCATGATTCACCCCTCCCCCTGCCTGGAGACTGGACCCTGTGGAGAGGGCTGGAAATTCTGGAGTGCGGCAGAGTGGCTGAGGACCAGGGAGATGAGCCATGCCTAGCACAGGAAGCTAGAGGTGGTGGCAGGTTAAAAAATAATTCAAAGAAAGATGAAGAGGAAATACCCTCCGGGCCTCACCCAAGAGCTTGCACCCCAAGCCACACAGCGTCACAGCTCCCAATCTGCCCCTCTCGCCTGCCTGGTGCTGGCACCTGCCCGCACATCTGACTGAGTTCTGTCCCACCGGTAACACTCCGTGGCTGCCCAGCACCTTGAGCCCTGTCTGTCCCCAAAGCCTCAGGTTCCCCTCACCACCCTCCTTGGCTCAGCCTGACCCTCTCCTAGGAATACTTTCTACAAAGCCAGCTCTTACACATCCTCCAAGCCCTGACTTCTGAGGAGCCACCTCCTCTGAGAAGCCTGCCCTGGTCAGCCACCTTGATGCTGACCGGCTTCCCATGTAGCATTTTCCAGGCCTGTCATAGGACAGGACTCTTCTGAATCTTCTGTCCCCATTTCACCCTTGCTGAGCCCCTGAGCCGTGCCAGCCTTGGTAGATGACCCAGCGCTGGTTCAGCTGTTATTTAAAACTTCCCCAGTTAGTTTTGTTGATTTCTTTGACTCCCAGGTCCATGCTGGGCTGACACTGTCCTGCTGTTCTGAGGGCCACAGTTGTGGGTCCCCTGCTAAGAACCTCACTTGGACTTCTGAGGGCCCACAGGTCCCAGGCCCAGGACACTGAGATCCTTGAGACAACTCCCAAACTACCCTGGTGGACTCTGTTTGGCAATGTCCAGCCCCCAGGGAGCTCATGCCAGACTCATCCTGGCCCAGCCAGGGGGGACACAGCCTCCAGGCTGATACTCACGGGTGGGGCTTGACACGGATGTAGTTCTTGAGGACGAAGCCCTCGGCTCCTCGCAGCTCAGCCTTGTACCAGTTCTGATCGTCCTCCATGTTTAGGATCTGTGGGTAACCAGGAAGGAACAGCTGTCACCCGCTGAGGCTCTGCCACTTGCCAGGCCCAGGTGGGTTTCACCTACACAGGGCCTGAACCCATTCGCAAAAGAGGGCAAGGTCCAGGTGGGGGTCTGCCAAGGGCCACTCAACCCAAGTGAGAGGTACTGTCCGGTTCCATCATCCTGCCTGCCCCTGGCCCAGTGATGCCCACCAAGAGGGCCAGCAGCCTCCCGGGATGGGAAAGCTGGAAACCCAGAGGAGGTTTTGGGTTGAGGAATTGGGACAGCTGAGGCTGATGGGGTCTCGGGGAGCAGAAGTGGGGCCTTTCAGTGCCTGAGCCAGGGCGTGAGGGGCCCCACAGTACCCGCCTGACATGCACTGAGCCCAGAGGTCCCCAGGAAGGTCAGAGACCGCATCCTGAGCTCTGGGACCAGTATCACCCCAGGTGACTCACGTTTAAAATGCCCTTACGGGTCTGAGCTCAGGGGTGATAATAGAGGAGGAGGAACAGACCAGAGGCCCATGGGCTGGCTCTCAGGTCCAGCCTGGCCTGCCCAGGTTGCTCAGGCACACCATCCGGGTCCATGAGACCCCTTCAGCCCACAGGCAGGCTGAGCGATGACTGGGAATGATGAAGGCTGGAGACTTCCTATGTGTCATCCCAGTTCTCATGTAATCCTGCAAGGGCAATAGTGCTTTGCTGTTTTTATCAGATAAGCCCAGAGAGGGGAGGAATCACAGCCAAGGCCACATAGCAGGGGAGACACAAAGCCCGGGACGCTGAGATGTGGGGCGTCTAGCTCTGCGGCCCAGGAGTGCTCTGACCCACCATTTTCTCCCTGTTCTACCACCCTTTGCCTGCCAGGTCTGGGGCAGACTTCCACATCAGTCCGCTCCCAGGGGAGATACATCAATTAAAAATGCTGGGCACAGAGAAGGGGAGGCTCCAGGCGGTCCTACAGGAGGTGTGACCTCAGCCAGGGATGGACCACGTCAGCCTGGTCCTGGGCCTCCCAGGGTGGCACCTCTTCTCTGTCCACCAGACCAGATCCAGCCCTTCCTTCCTGTCCCTGAGTCCAAGCAAGGTCAGCAGCCCCAGAGACAGACGGAAGCAGGTGGCCTGCTCAGAAAAACTTTCGCTCAAAATGAAACAGGACAATTCACCCAACCGAATGAGGAAACTGGGGCTTGTGGGCCGCCTCCCACATCCAGGGTCCCTTCTAGGCCACTCTGTCTGCTCCAGACTCTCTGTGCCCTTGGGCTCAGTTTCAACTACTCAGTGCGGTGCACTTATGGCCAGCACTGCACGTGGCAGTGTCCTGTGGATGCGGGACACACCTGCTCTGACCCCTGGCTCTGTTGTCAGGCCTCCTGGCTTTTCGACTAGGAAGACCCAGAAATGTTCTCACGGTCACATTAGCTCAGTCTTACTCTTGGCATTGCCCCAAATCCCCGTGGGAGTCCACAGGCAGATACCGGCGTCCTGGCCTGCCCAGGCCTCCCATCCCAGGGGCTGTGCTTCTGCCTGTCCCTGCTCAGTGCAGCTAGTAGCCGCCTACTGTATGTCAGGCCTGGGTAGGCCCTGGGGACACAGCGGGGAACGTGGAGCGTTCATCCTCGGGGCAGAGACAGACATAAACAAGGAAAGAAACAAGTAAACAGCAGAGTTTATGTTGGAGCCATCACACTGAAAAGCGCGTCAGGGTGACGCATGTGGAGGACGTCTGGGAGGGGCCGGGAGACTGTCAGCAGAGGGCAGAGGGAGTCATCAGGAAAGGCTTCTCTGGGGGGGGCAGTGACATGTGCTGAGCCCCGAATTACATGAAAGAAACAGCAGTGAGAAGATGTGAGGAACAGTGCACAGGGCAGAAGGAACAGCCTGTGCAGAGGCCTGCGGAGGGAAAAAGCTCTGGCCCTGGAACAGGAATGAGGCCAGCGAGCCTGGGGCTAGAGCAGGTAGGAGGCACCAAGGGGCTCCTGTACTGGGCCAGTGGAGCAAGGATGGAGGCCTGGGCCAGGGGAAGGGGTGTGGCCATGCTCCGGTCAGGGGAGGTTTCACCAGCGCTGCAGGACTCTGTGACATGCTACTATCCATGGGGAGTTGGGGGTGATGGGACTTCCTCCAGGACTACAGCGAGTTTCTATGCACCCAGAAATGTCTGGCCTATCAAGGAGGGAGGCTTGGTCCCAGGCAAGTGACATTCAGGGCCACAGATCCAGAGCAAGTCCACGTATCACCAAGCTCTCAGCCCAGACTAAAGTTCCAGGAGGAACCACATGCCTCTTTGCAGGGCCTGGGTAGCAGCAGGTCCCCAAAAGGACAAAGCCCTGGCTCAGAGGATCATGGGAAGCGGAGCAGAACAAGGACAGGACACGGGCCGTGCACTGTGGCCCTGACCAGGGAGGAGGTAAGGATGCATGGCAAACAAAACAGTTAACACTTCATTACAGAAGGCAGGCGGCAGACCAAAGGGCAGGTGAGAGCCCTCTGGAGTAAAGTTTAAAGAGATACCAAAAGCTCAGGAGTCAAGATAAATACTACTTTAATGTAATGGTGAAAATCAAAATGAATACAAAACTCTAAATACAAGTGTTGTTTAATGATCTCACACTGCCATCATAATAGACGCACCACCCCTGTAGGATGGGAACCATCAAAGAGCCGGAGGCTGGGGCTGTACGTTGCTGTGCTATCTTCCAGTGTTTCGGTCCTGAAAAATCAGGTGTTTTTTGGTTTTGTTTTGCTTTACCTCGAGTCACTTCCCTTCGCTTTGTTTTGGTTGCACTGGGGTTGAACCCCAGGGCTTTTACACAGAGCCACATCCCCGGCCTTTTCTTCAGATTTTTAAACCCAGTCTTGCTATGTCACTGGGTCGCTCAGGATGGCCTTGAATGTGCAATCCTCCTGCCTCCACCTGTCGGGTTCTGGGATTGCAGGAGTGTGCCACCATGCCTGGTTAAAAAATCAAGTCTATTCAAAAATTAATATGGCCAGGGATTCAGCTCCGTGGCACAGTGCCTGCCTGGCAAGTGTGAGGTCCTGAGTTTGATTCCCACTACCAAAAACAAAATTTAGTATGAAAACTCCAAGAAAATCTTAAATAAAGGCCTGGGGCTATGGCTCCATGCTAGAGCACTTGCCTAGCAAGCCCATGGCCCTGGGTTCCATCGACAGCACTACAAAACAAACAAATTAAAAAGTCTTAGAGTCTGACCTTGCACTTGCACTCTCCGGTAAGTGGGGTCTCACTGCTCACTCTTACCCTGGCCCTGCAGGGAATTCTGTCATCCCTTGATATCTGGGAGTAACTGATTCCAAAACACCCACCCTCAGGATTCCTTATGGTTCCAAAATTTACAGACTCTCAGCCAGGCATGGTGGTGCACACCCATAATCCCAACACTTGGGAGACTGAAGCAAAAAGATCACCACGAGTTCAAGGCCAGCCTGAACTACATAGCAAGACTTTCTCTCGAAAAACAATAAACAAAACAAACCAACAGAGAATTACACACTCTTAAGTTCCTCATAGCAAGTGGAGTAGTGTTTGCATACAACCTATCCGCATCCTCCCACGTACCTGAAACCATCTGCACATCACTCCTAACACCTAGTACAATGCAAGTACCATGTAAATAGTCGACTGTACCTTTTTTAAGGAATAGTGACAAATCTGTACATGTTTGGTGCAAAAGAAATTTTTCCCAAATATTTTCCATTTGTGGTTGTTATACCTTGTGTCTGGATGACCTCCCAAAGCCTCATGTGGTCACAGGTGGGGCTTTTTCAGAGGTGGCTGCATCTACGGTATGTGAGGTTGGGGTGAAGGGTATGTGATTACTACATCAGTCCACTGACTGATTGGCACTGTCCTCAGCCTGGTAGCCTAGACAGAGTATGAAAAAGGCAGGAAGAAGCTGCTACATTCACTTGGACTGGCTGCTGGCTGCCTTCTGCCTTCCCTGCTCTGCCATGGGCTGGTTTTCTCCCTTGATGCCTTTGAGGAACTGTGAGCCAAGGTAAACCTTCCTCTTTAATCTTGGGAATTGGGTATTTTGTCTCACCAACAAGAAAAATAACTAAGACAGGGATTGATCAAACCGCTAGAGGCAGAACTTGTGAACAGGAAAGGCTGGTGGTGCCAACTTATTGCAGAGCATCTGGGGAAAGCAGGGAGAGTAACAAAGGAGACAAGCCAGGGCTGGGCTCCTCCTGGAAGCTGTGAGGTCGCACAGCAGGTTCTATCTCAGCACTCTCAAAACACAAGTCAGGCCCCTGGTATCAGTTTCCTTCCCCAAACCAAGGCCCTCGAGACCATCTGCAGAGCTGAGGCTTCCGTGTGGCCACGGGTTTGCCTTTTGCTTCTCGCCACTCAGTGTTTCATAATGAGCATTTTGATGTCATTAACCCCCCCCCCAGCTGGCATTTTGTGGTTAACACTTGCTACCATTACTTAAAGGCTGTCCACCTGGAGAGGACGAAGCAGACTCAGCAGTCTCCCCGCCCCTGATCTCTCCCCGCAGCACCCAGCAAGCGCTGGGCTGTATTTCTGTGTCTACCTCGTGCTTCAGAGCTGCCACCGGATATCAGCAGCCCGCCACTTCTGTTTTCCCCCCTAGTGCTTGGCTGGTACCTCGAGAATGGCATGCAAACATGTCAGAGGCACCCCGAGTTTTGATCATGCAGAAACACACACCCAGCTTTGATTACATTTGATTCCCAAAGGAGAATTCCTGAGCCCCAGGGCTTTGTTTTGTTTTGTTTTGTTTTTGAGATCATAATCTCACTATGTTACCCAGGTTGGCCATAAAACTCTCTGGCTAAAGTGATCCTTCTGTCTCAGCCTCCTATGAAACTGAAACTATAAACTTTTATTACTCTACCTAGCCTATATATATATATATATATATTTGTACCAGGGATCAAACTCATGACCTAGCACTTGCCAGGCAGGTGCTTATGCCACTGAGCTAAATCCTCAGCCCCTAGCCAATATTTCTAAAGATCTTCATATACTTCCCAGATGACCCTCAAAACAATAGTGTCAATCTACTAGTTGATTTCCTGCAAAGTGCATATTTTCCCACACCCTCCCACAACCTTGGCAACATTTGATATGTAAGAGCTCTTTACAGGGGCTGGGGATTTAGCTCAGCGGCATAAGCGCCTGCCTTGCAAGCGGGCAGTCGTGAGTTCGATCTCCAGTACCGATAAAAACGAAAAAGACAAAAAAGAAAAAAAGAGCTCTTTACATATCAAGGACATTAATATGCTGTGACTTCTGTCAGGCATTTTTCCTTAGTCTTCTCTGCCTTCATTCCTCACAGAGTGACTACAACAGGCCCTGACCCCTGGCCACCCGCCCACCTCAGTCTTGCCCCTCACGTTCCACTCACTACTGTCTGATCACAGACATTTTTTCCAACTCTTCACACTATTATGATGGTCCTACCTCAAGCACCAGCTCTTTCCCGACCAGGCGCTGTTCTCCCCCAGTTTCTCACATGGCCGGTTCTTGGCCATCCTTCCACTGTAGTTCAGGGGTCACTTCAGTAGAAAAACTGCCCCAACTGCCCACCTGAAGTGGCCCCTGCCCTCTTGCTCTGGGCATGCTACATTTCACATGAACACGGAATACATAGCCTGGCACAGCAGCTGGTATTTCAGGGCCACTGCAATGAGGAAGGCAGCTCTCCTGGACTCCCTGTCACCTTGGTCCCAAGAGTCCAGATGCACAAGTCCCTGAGACCCCACCGGCACCTTTCCGCCTACACTCCCTGTGCCTTATGGAGCCTTCATGTGCACAGGCACTGCTGCGTGCCCTGCCACCCAGCTGGTCCTGCCCTCCAGGGCAGGAGGGTCTCAAGCTCACTCTTTCCTGAGCAGCTAGCACCTTGCTTAGGTGCCAGCCCCACCGCCCCAGGCTGGTGTCCCTCTAGGAAAGGTTAGTGTGAAACTTGACTCATCTTGGGTGCAGTTGGAGGCACTGGAGTCCAGAGCGGATGTCACAAGGTTTTCAACAGTTGCTTCAGGGAACCCCCTGATCTGCCCCATCTAGTTGGCCAGAGTCCCATGCTCACCCCGCTCCCAAACCTGGGTCCGGAAACCCCAACCTGCTCTCAGGAGAGGAGCTGAGGTTCTTAGAATTTCAGGACCTGGGTGCTCAGCCCCAGTACTCAGCCTGCTCCGGAGCCAGACGCCACCTGTGCAGGGACCTGGAGCCAAAAGCTTAGGAGCCTGGGGGCTGAGCCCTGGGATGAAGAGGGGATTTCTCCAAGCATGGGGCTCCTTCCCCTGATGGCAAATCTCACTGCTGGCCTCCTGTGCAGGCCACAGCTCACTACTCAGAGCTCCAGAGTCAAAGGGACTTAGGTTCAAGTCTGACACCGTATCACACAAGATGTGTCACCTCCCCGCTACCTCTCCCCGCTTAAGGAAATGATGGTGCTGACCCCCTCCCCTGCAGCTCAGAGTGGGTAACGTGCACTGCGCACTGCTGAGTTAGGGGCCCAGCTCCAGCAGGGGGGCCACAGAGGGAAGCTTCTGTCCCTTTTAGTGCTTTAAGCTTGGGGCCAAGAGCAGAGCCTGGGCGCAGTGGAGGAACACCAGGTCCGATACCCACGGCCCGTGTGGGAAGAGGTGGCTCAGGGAAGGGCAGTGGCTTGCGGAGGGTGAGACAGTGACCTTCCCCGCACCCAAGCCTTGGCATGGCCTCTCCTGAATCTTGACTCAGCCCCTGGATTGTGATGCTGCTGTATGCTGACTGGTAAGCACGGCAACGCCCAAGGGAGATTCCACCGACCTGCCGCCAGGCTGTCCTGGAAGGCTGCCACGTCTGTCCTCAAGGTCCAGACAGGTGAAATGAGTTGTGCATGACTGTTTCCCCTTTTCTCCACATTGCTGGGAAGCTCATGCCTGATACTTAAGCCCAGCAGCGTTAGCATGTGTGCTCATGTCTTTCCTTAGATCTCCTCTCATGCATTGTCTCATTCCAACTCCATTTTCATTTCTCTCTCTCTCTCTCTCTCTCTCTCTCTCTCTCTCACTAACTTTTCCAAAATATTTTTCTGGAAACCTGGGAAGTTCATCCAACCTCCACCAACTGCTGTGATGGTGTCTCCTTCACTTCTCACAACCCTCGAAGAAGGGCTCACCAGTTCTCTCCATTTCCCAGATGAGGACACTGAGGCTCAGAGAGACTGGCTGGCACATTCACAATCTCACAGTCAATGACTGTAGACAGCTCTGCAGGGAGTGTCCTGGCCCCGTCCTTAACCCGCCCCATGTGGGGCCAGCCCCGCCTGGCCCAGTCCACTGTACCTTGAGTGTGTCGCCCTTGTTGAAGGCTAGCTCATCGCTCTCTGTGGCCTGGAAGCTGTACAGGGCCACGGACTCCATCCCGCTGTCCCCAGTGCTGTCCCTGAGCTCCGGCAGCCGGGCTCCGCACAGGGCCCGGGACTGGCGGCTTCCTGCTTCCTCTGCAGGCACCACTGGCTTCCTTTGTTTTGAGTGTGTTTGTTCTTTTGAAGCTGAGACTGAAACTACCCGTGATGGGCGAGAAACAGGAAGCAGAGACATGTCACAGAGCAGGGAGAGCTTGCAGGCTGCCTGTCCCCAGCCTCAGACCCCATCAGCACCCAGGGAGAGTCCCGGGGGCTCTCCCTGTAGCCTGGAAATTGGCCCCCTGTACTCACATTACAGATTATAAATTGAGGCAAGATGCTGCAAAACCATCCTGCCAGTCCTAGCACTACTCTCTGTCTCTTTTTTTCTTTTCTTTGTTTCTTTCTTTCCTTTTTTTTTTTTTTTTTTTGAGACAAGGTCTTCCTGTGTAATCCAAGCTGGCCTCAGACTTGGGTGATCCTCCTGCCTCTCAGCCTCCTGAGTGCTGGAAATACAGAAGCACGCCACTATGCTCGGCTAACCTCCACATTTTCTAAATCCTGATACCTCTGGAGATTCCCTGTGCCTGCCACATCAGTCCCAAGCTCCCTGAGTGGCATTCCAGGCACACAGTTCCCACACTCACCCTTTATTACTTCCCTTCACTGTGTGCAGACTGTTGGACGGGGGTGTGTGAGGCTGCCACACTTCCATTTCATTCTCTAGGCGCTTTGCACGTGCTTCCCCCTGCCTGGTGTTCTTTTCCTGGGAGACTCCCATGCATCCATCAAAATCCATATCAGAAAGTTCTTGTGCTTCAAATGCTGGGCACCACCTAAGCTAAAAAGAATTGCAAATACACAGTGGCATTTCCTTAGTAGTTTGCACTGGGGCACACATCAATCCTGAAGTTATTTTGTGAACACTGAAGATACAGTTTAAGTAGGTAAATCAACAGTCCTGTTTGGAGCCATGGTTCTCCCCAGGGAATGAAGGGAACACCAGCTAGAAAGAACATCGAGAAACACCCTGTCACAGGGGATGAGAACCAGGGGGGGTCTGTGTGAGCCAGACACTTTTCTATAAAGACATTTTACTTCCTTTATGTATGTCAGCATGAACTCACAGATTCATATTTTCGTCAGTGGGTTACAATCCATCACCAGGATTATTTATTTTGATGCTCACGTTGCCCCTGACGTGGCGAGCAGGATCCCCGCTGCTTTCCAGGAGCGTCCTGCCCTCCCGGTGAGTGGATGTTCCAGGCTTGTCTTGAGCATCTCCTGCCCAGCCTGGACTCGGCTGCCTCTGATGAGATGAAAGACCAGTTTGGAGCCAAGGTCTGGGACTGAGAAAGCCTGATCAGTCTGGCTGTGGGTGTGTTTTTTTACTGCTAAGACGTCTTTGGTCCTGCAATAGGACTGGCAGGGAAAAACATCCCACACAAGAGAAATGAGTGCTTGGAGCAAGGCCCCATGGGGGTGGGCACCCGCAACCCCAGCGCTTGAGAGGCTGAGGCAAGAGGATGATATTGAATTCAAGGTCAATCTGGCCCATAGAGTGAGTTCAGGACCAACCAGAACTACCTGAAACAGGAAGAAAAAAAGTACTTACAAGCCTTTCTGATGGACAGCACGTCCCCATGTGTCCTTTCATTGTCTGTTGATGAAGGTTAGGTTTAGGGTTAGGGTTAGGGTTAGAGTAGGGCTGGGGAGGTGGCTCACTGGTACAAGCACTTCCCTGGTGATTGCAAGGTTGTCAGCTGGATCCCTGTACCAAGAAAAAAGGAAAAAAAAAGAAAAGCAAGTGAACAGTAAAATGCAGGTGAAAGCTACAAGGGTCGTGCTGTTCCACTTGTGCAGCTTTTTCGGAAGCCTTAAATCTTTTCCACATTGAAGCTTGGTGCGCTGGTACATTCATGTAACCCTAGCGGTCTAGGAGGCAGAGGGAGGAGGATTTGAGGCCAATCTGTACAATTTAGCAGTTTACCAAGATCCTGCCTCAAAATAAATAAATAAATCTAAAAAATGAAGGACTAGGGATGTAACCCCACACGAAGGCCCTGGGTCTGAATCCTAGTACAACAAAAATAAATTACACAAATGCTGGGTGTGGGTGTGGGTGCCTGTAATCTCAGCACTTGGGAGGCTGAGACAGGAGGATTACAGAGATTTGAGGCCAGCCTGGACTACATAGCAAAATCCTGTTTAAAAAAACAATAAATAAATAAGTACCTAAATAAATCTGAAAAGATATATGCAAATCTATATTTATCTTCAAATAAAATATTCATGGCTGGGCATGATGTTGCACACCTGTAATCCTAGCCTTTGGGAGGCTGAGGCAGGAAGTTCACGATGAGTGTAAGGCCAGCCTGAACTGCAGAGTGAAGCCCTATCTCAAAAAACAGAGAAAGAGAGAAGAGGAAAAAAACCCCACAAGCTGATGGGAGAGGAGGTGACAGAAGTTGGTGGCCTGCCCTGACTGGCCTGGCTGGCATTCCAAGCCTTCATCCTTTCCACCTCTCTGCCTTCTGGCTACCTTGGCGGGAGGCTGGCAGGAAGTTACAAAGTACCACTTTCTTTCTTTCTTTCTTTTTTGGTACCAGGGAAGAAACTCATGACCTGGTGCTCGCCAGGCAGGCACAGCGCTGCTGAGCTATATCCCTGGCCCCTAAAGTAAAGCCTCAGTTTCAAGTGAGCTTCGGTTTCAGCTGAGGGTGTAAAGCAACAAAAGGTTGACAACCACCCCCACCTCAAATCCAAGGAGCCCCAGCTGGGGGTGGGGGGTGGTGGGGGGGAGACTTCCTCTCTAAAGGGCTGAGCTTGGGCCTCAAGCTTGTGGGTCACACACTGCTGGTTTATTTTAAACATTCAGAAGTACTTTTTCAAGACCAAGTCAAGCACAAAATGGTAAGTTCCTCTCACAAGGGCCAACAATTACAAAGTGCCAGAGCTGGGGTTCAATGCTAGGCTGACGAAGGCCCAGACAGGGGTGCGACCCATCCTCCTGAGACTGCCGGGGCCTGGGGCCCAGCTACTGCTGCACAGGGGTTGGGGGAGCTGGCAGAGCCCTGCAGCCACCGTCTGTTGGAGGGAACACACAGCTCAAGGCCCAAAGGCCAAGGGGAGCCCTGGAGGGATGTGCACCCCAAAATATAAGGACTTTGTAGGTGTGATTAACTGGAGGCTCTTCAAGTGGAGACTACTTTGAGTATCCTCGTGGACACTAAATGAAATCCCAAGGACCCTTAGTAAGTCTGCTAAGGTCTGCACATACTCAGATGTGAATTCCTGAAATACCAGGAAGTCTAATTTATCTTCTGAAAGAAGCCTCTGGAAGCCATTGAAGCTTCTTATTATTACAGGCTGCTAAGCCTGCTGAAATTGTGACTTGCACGTCACCCCCACCAGCTCCAGGCAGAAATAGGTGGCCACAGTCAGTTCCTTCTCCCTGACCTCATCTTCCCCACCCCTCACTGCCAGCTGTCCCTTCCCACCCAGTCCCTTGAGATCAGGCCCCAGGGAGGGAGTGTGTTTGCTTCCTATGGCATCTGTCACAGCTAGGACAATCATACAACTGTACAAAGTTGTTCTCTATTGTTCTGGGGCCTAAAATCAGTTTCACTGGATAAAGGTCAAGGTGCGGGCAGGGCCATCCCTTCGGCCCCAGAAGGGGAGAATCTGTCACTCGGCCCCTCCTGCTTCTAAACCCGCACTCCTCTTGCACTCCGCATGCAGGCTGCTTCCTGCAGCTTCAGAGCCAGAGCGCCTCGCTTCTGTCTTGTCTCTCTGTCTTTCCTTCATCAGGACTCCCAGTGATACTAGTACAACTTCTACACAACAAACAAAACAATTCAAAAGCCTCAGGAAGTGGTTCCGATCATGACTAGGAAGTGTGGTATCTATAGATGGTTCTCCACTTAAGGAGGTGGTCACACACAGACCAAGTCAGTGTAAATTGAAAACACTGCCTATTTTTTGACCCCGCTGGATCTTGTTTCCCTCTTGGAATTGTAGAACTAATAACAAGACTGAACATCACTTCAGCAGCGAAAAGAGACTTTTATTTTTGCCTAATAGGAGAGATAGAGCCAGGCGTGGTGGCTCACGTCTGTAATCTCAGCACTTGGGAGGCCAAAGCAGGATTGTTTCAAGTTTGAGACCAGCCTGGGCTACAAAGTGAGCTCAAGTCCGGCCTGAACTACATAGAGAGACGTCTCAAAAAAAAAAAATAAATAAATAAAATAAAATAAAATAAAATAAAAAAATAAAAAAGAATAGAACAGATGGAAGGTAAGTTTACAAACCAAATTCTTCACCCCTGAGATGGGGGTGGAAGGTTATAGCTGTAAGGTAAGAAATGAGGGGGAGGAGTAAGTTCACGAAGGGGAGAAACAACCATGTCTTTTCTAGGAATCAGTGGAGATTTTTCTAAGAATTCAGGTGCTGCCTGTTTTTACACCTTCTGGGCTTCTCTAGAGTCATCATCATGGCAATTCTCAACTGTCATTTGCCCCTCCAGAAAAGAGACTCCAGGTTCCAGTGTGCATCAAGCAAAGAACAGTAAGAATACACCCAGTGGTAAAAGAAAAAGCAGCTACATTCATTGAAGTTTACAGGGATGTGCACTCGGGGAGCGAGGGTTCACGCCCGGAGAAACAAAGAGGCAGCTGGATCAAGGAACACAGCGATACCAGGACAGAGGGGGAAGAGGAGGAGCGAAAATAAGCCAGGCTGTTAGGTTTAGAAGAGGTGGCTCCGCCCCGGAGCCTCTCATTGGACCCCTCTGGATATGATTGACAGGTGCTGAGAGACCTCAGGGGGCATCTGGTGAGGATGACGCTCCCAGAATTCACTGTTTCAATCACATGCATGACACGTGGTCCTGCGCGTGAGTCATTCTTTTTTTTGTTGTTTTGTTTTGTCTTTTTCATTTTTATCGGTACCAGGGATCGAACTCACGACCGCCTGATTGCAAGGCAGGTGCTTATGCCGCTGAGCTAAACCCCCAGCCCCCCGCGTGAGTCATTCTTGAAGTTAAAGTGAGGAAAGGTTACCGTACGCAGGCCATGGGGTCTAGCCCACCAGTACTCTGGCTGAAGCTTGGGACCGCCTAGCTCTGTTACTCTTCTCTTGGGACGATGGAAACGGTTTGCCTCTGGGCTGTTGTCCAAATTCAGGTGGATGGAGGGAGAGTCATCCCACTGCCCTAGTGGTGCTGCCTGTACTGATGGCCCTGGGGTAGGGGATGCCTCATTTAGCATGTAGATAGCTCCTGTAACAAATTAGAAGTCATCTGATACTCACCTGACAGCCATCGGTAGATGGCTAAGATAGAGAAGCCAGGTCTCAGTCTTAGGGGTTAGCAAGCATACCAAGAGCTTGGGAGTTAAAAATTAGATCCGTTTTCAAGGCTGTTAAAGTTAAGGCACCAGTAGATAGCGGTCTGGTCAGCCTCCAAAGGCTACATGGTTGTAGGGAAAGGTGGTCAATAGGCAGGGAGAGAAAAAACAATGGCCTTGTTAAGCTTTCCTACAGAAATTACTAAAAAAAAAAAAAGTGTTACTAAAAGTAGCTTTTGCTTCTGCAGTTAGACTCAGCAATAAAGGTAAGATGACAAAGGGAGATAAAGAGCGGGAAACCAGACCCAGAAAGGTGTCAGGTGACACAACATGAGTTTATCAGGAAGAGCTGACAGACAAAAAGCAAGACCAGGCTGCCAGTCGCCTCCTCCCACCTCTGATAAAACCATTGGAGATGAGGGGCAGACACCTGAACAAAATCTTATTTAGTTCATAAAAAGACATACATCTATATATATATATTTATATATATTTTCCCACTCAAGGTCAGTATATTATCACACCAGATCCACTCTTGGCTTAATTTTTGACTCTAAGCTGCCTTTTGTGAGACACACACAGACTTACCTGTCACAAAAGGGGAAGGAGGAATAAAGGACCAAAGAGAATGCAGGTAAAGAAGGCCGCCAGGATGGAAGACAGCCAGAGGGTCAGTCAGACTGTCACAAGTTCCAGGTGCCCACATGGGGAAAGGCAGATGACAGCTTAATAAAAGCTGAGGGCCAGGCCCACAGGTATTTGCCTTTCCAGTGCGCCTTACCCTTTGGAGTAGCTATCTTAGGCTGGGGGTTTAGCTCAGCGACATAAGCACCCACCTGGCAAGCATGGGGTCATGAGTTCAATCCCCAGTACCAAAACAAAACAGAGTAGCTATCTTTTCTTTTTTTCCTTCTTTTTCTTTTTCTTGTTTTGTCTTTTTAAGACAGGGTCTCTCTATGCAATTCAGGCTGGCTTTGAGCTCACTTTGTAGCCCTGGCTGGTCTCGAACTCGCAACAATCCTCCTGCCTCAGCCTCCTGAGTGCTGGGATTACAGGTGTGAACCACCACGCCAGATTTCTCCTCCTTTTCCTAATAAATCATCTCCCTTTATTTTTGACTCCAACTCCATAATTCCTTCGTGGGGCTGAGTTTCCAATCCTGGTTAGCTGTGTGTCCCAGCGTAGGAGCAGCACACACCCCACACAGCATGATCAGAGAGAGATGAGATCATTAAACTCATGCCCACTGAGGGCAGGGGATACAGCTCAGCAGCACGGCACCCTCCAGGCAAGCACAAGGTCCTGAGTTTGATTCCCAGGGCCAAAATAAATAAAATCAAACCCCCTGAGGCAAGAGAGTGCTCTGCCCTGCACTAAAACAAAATCAGAGACTTTCCTGGATAGTAAGAAGCAAATTCCAGGTATAACAGGCAAACACTGCTCCAGAACAGTCATGAAATGCTCTAGAGCACCCTTCGCCTCTTTAGCCTGGTAAAATTCAGACCTGAGGCAGAGATCTAATGCCACATGCACTTCGCAGTCAGAAGAGCACTGGGCCTGCTGTCCCCTTCCTCCACAGAGATGCCATCAAGAAACTGATCCTGCCTCCTTGGTACCATGCAAACCGCTCCTGTCTGTCTTTGTGTTTCAGTCAGCCTGGGCCTTCTGTCCCTCTTAGTCTAACTGAGGGGGCTGGAAGACCGCTCCGCTCCACCTGCTGGAGGTTAGGTGGCACCCACAGGCCAATCTTCCTTTCAGGGTTCTGAGAGAAGAAAAGAAATAAAGTAACAAAGACCTGAGAAACCCCTAAAGCCCCAGGCCGGAGAACAAATTAGTTAGGTCTCCTGGGCTGACCTAAGTCACTTTCCCACACTCTTAAATGGTCATGAGTATGGACTGCATCTCAGAGTTCTAATTTAGTCCAAATGAACACTGGGAAAGTCCTGTGCACCAGAAGTCCTTGAAGATAACTCAGCACCCTGTCAACCACTCCATCAACCTCACCGAGAAACCCAGCAAGGTAACTGGGGGGGTTCCTTTACAAACCTCCAAAGCCTGAGTTATCTGTTGTGCTGTTCTGTGCCTTTTATTCGCCCTGTCAAACAGAAAAGAACCACTTTTCTGTTCATATTGGTATAGGAGTGATACAGAACCTCCAAATGATTTGGGGAAATAACTCCCAGCCTGCTAGATGTCCAACACACAGAGTTCAACTTCCCCATAATCAAAATCTAAGGAGCCGCGGAGGTAAGAGTAGGAAGCACTCATTGAGGGGGAGAGATTCAGCTCCTGAGAGGCAGGAGAGGTTCCAAGGGGGTTGCCAAGGACGCTGCTTTTCAGGAGAAGTTTTATATAGCACAATCACATGGATTAAGGCAATGATCAACCCATAAGATTGTAAGCAGAGCTCCTTAGATAATGTCAGTCCATTAGGGAAGCAAGTTGTATAGCAAGTGTTCATGGAAAGAACAAAGAACCTTTCCTGAAGGGATGAGTCCAAGGGTCTTGGTCACCCACGGAAGTGACTGATATCTATCTGGACTTTATTGGAACGGATGTTACCACTTATCTTATCCTTTGGGAGCCATGTAGGCCTGGTCATTTTGTCTTTATCTTGAGGTGTGACATCCAACAGATGTGCCTTCAGTCACAGCTGTTTCATTTTTTTTTTTTTTAATCAGTACCAGGGATCAAACTCAGGACCACCTGCTTACAAGGCAGGTTCTTATGCCGCTGAGCTAAATCCCCAGCCCCTGTTTTTTGTTTTTTTGAGACTGGTCTTGCTTCACAGTTTAGGCTGATCTTGGACTCACCTTGTAACCCAGGCTGGTCTCGAATTTGTTTTTTTTTGTTTTGTTTTGTTTTGTTTTTATGGGTACGGGGGATCGAACTCAGGACCATGTACTTGCAAGGCAGGCGCTTATGCCGCTGAGCTAAATCCCTAGCCTGGTCTCAAATTTGGAAAGATCCTCCTGCTTCAGTGAGTTTTCATCTTGGCGCTGACTCTCAAGGGCCCAGCCCTGTCTGACTGCCTATTCTATTTCTACCTAGGTTAACTGTCTATAATGAATTTTTGCTGGCATGGACCTTCCCTGTGCACACCTTCCCGTGATTTTCAGTAAATGTAGTTGCTTTTCATTTACTATTAGATGTACACTTTTGCAATTCTTTGCTCACTGCACGCAAAAGCCCAGAACCTATCGGCTGGATCCATCCCAGGATAACACCCTCATGCTGCCTCTCTCATCTTGGGCATAACAACAGTGAGCCTGTTTCCGTGTCCCTGGGCCTCTGTCTGATTCTCACCATGGTGAGCACAAGAATCGGGGAGTTGATAACACAGTCAATTTCACTGGACCACCTGAAGAGGAACTTCTGGCCAACAGCTATCCTGTCTTCAAAGATGACAAAGATTAGGTAGGGTCAGCTGAGTCATGTAGGCAGCACAAGATTAGGCTGAAGCAGCAAACATATTGTAATCTGAAAACACATTTAACCCACATAACCTAGCAAACACACAAGCTTAGGCTGGGCCCCTTTTAGCCTACAGGTGGGCAAAATCATCAAGCACAGGTCATGTTTTATAATAAAATGTAATTTATTGGATAGCTGTATTCAATAATGCTGGCAGCCCAGCACATGACGGAGTGTCCACTCTTCCATACTGACCACCCGGCTGCCTGGGGCTTCCGCTTATCACCCAGCAGCCAGAGACAGCACCAGGCAACACATCTGTATTCAAAATGCGAGATGTGCTTTCTACTGAGTGCCCGTTGATAGAATTTTCAGCGCGGCTAAAAAGATAGAAATATGAGATAAAAGTTTCCTTTATTCTGAGAATGCAGAGAGAGAACTCCTGACCACTGAGGTCTGGCTTTCTCTCTGCTGGACACGTGGTGTGGGGGCATATATATAGCTTAGGTTTGGGGTGGAGCCTAAGGGGCATTACTGATGCACAGGTAGCTCACTGGAATTTATTTCGAGTCACAGGTAAATTGCTTAGGGGCAGAGAAGGTGACCTTCTGCCTCCCATCGCTACAGCATCCCATTTAGGGCAAAATCCTTTCACCCATCCCTTTCACACCATCAGAAAGCTGAAATTTTTAAATCAAGCCCCTGCAAATCAGGGATGCCTGCTTTGCAGAGTGCATGTGAGAGGCTGGAGCTCAGGGGTAGAGCACTTGCCCAGCATGGGTGAAGCTCTGGATTCAACCACCTGTCAGTGACAGTCAGAGCATATACACTGCACCACACACACATGCACACACACACATGCACACACACACATGCATACACGCACACACATGCACACACACACCCATGAAAATTTGGTAAGAACGGCAGGACCTTTGAACCAAGACCACACCCTCACCAACTCAGTGAGGCAGAGACTCCCCCAGACAGTTGCAGCCAAGAACATGGGGCTCATTTTCCCTCAGACCAAAGAAACAGCTCCAAGTAGGACTTTCTTATCAGGAAAAACCAGATGCTAATGTTTCCTAGCCTGTTCCCAGCCACCTATCAATGAGGCTAAGTCCTGAATGAGCGTAATCTCTGCCTCCAAACCGCTCCCGGAATGCAGGCACTCCTTGGAGAGAGTGCGCTGTGAATGCTGGGGCCTGACCACCCCCAAGGAGAGGACTTGTCACCAAGATGGGCAAACCAAGAGGACCTTAGGTTGATCAATCTTCTCCCAGTGAGTATTCAGAGCCTAGAACATGGGAAAGTTGTCAGAACCAAATGGACTCATATTAAACCCTAACAATAACAACAACAACTAAAAATACTAAACCCAGAAGGGGATCGCCTGCTTGTATAGCTGACAACAAGAAATACCCAAAAAGACTCTTCTAGAATCACAGCCTCCCATAGGCCACTGCAACCTTAAACAAAACCCCTGTGCAAACACCTCTGCCGATAGCCGATAACCACTTGTCTGACGTTGGACGGATGCTGAGACAAGTGGGTGCGACCTGTCAGTCACCGAGCTCTGTCAGTTGCAGCCAGGACACTCTGCAGACAGCTTCCAAAGCCTGCACGGCACAGCTGCTTTGCGGACAGGAGTGTAAAGGCCTGGCCACCACGCTCACGCCTCTGCCGCCCTTCCACCAGCCAGGCCAGGGCTCAGCAGAGCCCGCGTCTTTCCCTACTGTGGTGGTCCTGCACAGCACGCCTTCTCTCCCTCTCTCTTACCTTCGACCTTCAGTCAGAGGAAAAACTTTCCCTTTAAACTTTAATAAATGTAAAACTTCCATGTTCTTTGGTTTTCTTGTCTAATTCTTTGAGTATGACAAGGTCCTGGAAGGAATCCATGGGCGCCCCAGGATCCGGTAACAATACCACCCTTGCATTGTATCCAAATGATTTATGTAATTTTCCCCATTTTACCTTTCAAAACATTCCTCTGCCCTAGCTCCTCTTTACAGGTGGTGCACACCTGTAATCCTAGCACTGGGGATGCTGAGGCAGGAGGATCACCAGGAGTTCAAAGCCAGCCTAGGTTTCATAGTGAGTTCAAGGCTAGCCTGAACTACATAGCAAGACCATGGCTCAAAAAATCATAATAATTTTTATTTGGTTTTGGAATATTATACAAAAGTTAAATGACTGTCTACTACTCTGTAAATTTACAACTTCAAACTAAGTAATGCACAAATGAATTAGAAAATTAGCAACCTTTCTCAATGTATGAAATTATTCCTTAATCTGTATTGTTACCAATGAACGAAAGAATATTTTGCATGAGTTTAAAATTTCTATTTTATGCTTTGTGTTCAGTGGCTTCCCAGCACTGGAAGAAATGACACATTTTATTTAAATTTCACCCTGAGTTATGAGGTAGATAGAAGAATTAAACTATCAAGGTACTAAGCTGTGGCAAACTCACAACACATGATGGTTTTGTTTTGTGTCTTGAGACACAGCCTCATTATTTGGTTCAGGTTAGCCTTGAACTCACTATGTAGTCCAGGGTGGCCTTGAGTTCACAGCAATTCTCCTGCCTCAGCCTCCTAAATTCAGGTATTATAAGCACGCACCACCCTACCCAGCCAAATCAATTTTTTTGATCTATGTTGGTACTTCAGCAAAATTTTAAATGAATGTATGACAAAATAATAGCAATATAAAGTTGAAAATAAAATTAATTTTTTGTTTTGTTTTTTGAGACAGAGTCTTCCCATGTAGCCCAGGCTGGCCTCAAGCTCTCAGCAAGTCTCCTGCTTCAGACTCCCAAGTGCTGGGTTACAGCTGTGCACCACCGTACCTAGAATAAAAGTAAAATTTGGATAGCTTTAACTGTGAAATCTGAAAGATTTTTTTAAGAGAATAAAACCCAACAAAATAAAACAGAGTAAAGCCAATCAAACAAAGCAGTGAAAGTTGTATAGAACTTCGAAGCAGGAAAATAGGAAATCAACAATGGCCACCATAATATATCTTGTTATCTTTTTTATTTATTTATTTTTGTCTTTTTCATTTTTATCGGTACCAGCATTCGAACTCAGCACTGCCTGCTTGCAAGGCAGGTACTTATGCCGCTGAGCTAAAACCCCAGCCCCTATTTTTTTTTTTTTAAATCAGTACCAGGGATCGAACTCACGACCATGCACTTGTACTACTGAGCTAAATCCCCAGCCCCTATATCTTGTTATCTTTACAATAGTTGTCCATTCCACCAGACATAGAAAATCAAATAAAACAAAACAGAATAAAACCAATCAAAACATAACGTGGAATAAAACAAAACAGTAAATTGTAACAAAACAGAACAGTGAGCTGGGTGTGGTGGTGCATGCCTGTAATCGCAGCATTTGGGAGGCTGAGGCAGGATTGTTGTGAGTTCCAAATCACTTTGTGCTGCAAAGAGAGCTCAAAACCAGCCTGAATTACATAGTGAGACCCTGTCTCAAAAAGACCAAAAAGAAAAAAGAAAACAAAAACCAGTGAGAACATTATTAGATTTCAAAAACAACACAGAAGGAAATCCCCCATATTTTCTGTTGCATACAGTTATCCTCCTAAAGATGCTCAGAATACCAGCCATAGACCT
The DNA here is from genome assembly GCF_034190915.1 of Cavia porcellus. NCBI lineage: Eukaryota > Metazoa > Chordata > Mammalia > Rodentia > Caviidae > Cavia > Cavia porcellus. Next base: position 12,186,283 of record NW_026947515.1, read on the forward strand.
GCAAAGTCAATCAAACAATGCAAGCATTGTTTTTGTACCTCAGTTGCCTGGAGGCGGGTGGCTTCTGATTGGCAGCCCCAGCTCCTGTGGGGTGAACTGGCTTCTCTCTTCCTAGACCTGCATGCTTTCACAGCTTACCAGAAGGCAACTGGCTTCCTGAAGTCCTGAAAGGAATTTAAATCACAAAACATCTGTTCTAATCGTACCTTAGCACACATTAAATGAGTATGACCTCTACATCTACCAGGTTCAGATTTTCATCTGCATAAACGATATAACATCTGACCTATATATTTCCTAGTAGCTATGAAGATAAAATGAAGTAATATACATGAAACCTTTGTAAGTGTAGGCAGTTTACTATGGCAGGCGTTTCCCCACTGCAGTGTCCATTCCCAGATCAATCCATATTAACTTTGACTAATTTCTTCCTGTGGCATGTCAAGTGGAGAGAAGTTTGCCACTGTTCCCACACCCAGCTCCAAAGTCCTATCTCAGAGATTTTATCTTGGGTTTCAAATGGCCTGTAAAATACTCATTAACGACTGGCCGTGGGGCGTGGGGCGCAGTGGTAGGGTGCTTGCCTAGCATGTGTGAGACTGGGGGTTCCACTCCCAGTACAACAAAAACAAATTAATAAGGACCTGCTGATCTCTCCCTAAACGGACTGACAGTCTTAGCACCAAACATGGAGAAATTCAAGCCTAGAAGTGCCAGTAAAAATAGTGAAGTTTTGGCTGGGGATTTAGATCAACAGCATAAGCGCCTGCCTAGCAAGTGTGTGGTCGTGAGTTCGATCCCTGGTACCGATAACAAAGAAAAAGATAAAAAAAAAGAAAAAGAAAATAGTGAAGTTTATGGTGCCAGGAAATGGACAGGAGATTCAAGATACTGACTAAACTGTATGCGATTAGCTTGCAAAAGAAGAAAAAAAAAAAAAGAATGGGGGTAACACAGTCAGAAGGAACCCCCCTGAGGGCAGAGTACAGGCCACACACCTGGCTGCGCTGGGGCACGGTGGTAGCGCACCTGCCCTGTGCAGGAGGGACTGAGCAGCTGGGTGTGTCCAGGAAAAGACACAGAAAGCCCTGGCCAACAGCTGTCATCCTGGGACACTCTAGCCACAGAGCCACGTCAGCAGTTCAACACAGGAGGAAGGAAACAGACTCACTAAAACAATTCAGCCACTTGCTGAACAGATAAACAAGAAAATAATAACAAGCCCGAGGCTGAGACTCACCCAGAATTGTTACCATGTGCTATCTGAAAAGAATAATTTCCAACACTAACATATGAAATGTCCTTTAAAAAAGTAAAGGAAAGCATGACTCATAGGCTGAGGGAAAAGCAGGCAATGGAAACTGCCTGTGAGAAACCAAATACTGCATTTACAAGAGAAAGGTTTTAAACTAGCTGTCAGCCAGGCACTGTGGCAGTTGCCTGTAATTCTAGATAATGGGGAGACTGAAGCAGGAGAATCCCAAATCCAATGACAATTGGATAACCTAGCAAAACCCCATCTCAATAAAATAAAATAGCCAGGCATGGTGGCACATGCCAGGAATCCCAGCAGTTGAGAGGCTGGAGCAGGAGGGTTGCCCCAAGTTTGAGGCCAGCCTGGGCTGCATAGTGAACTCAAGCCCAGCCTGAACTACATGGTGAGACCATGTCTCAAAAACCAGACATATATACAAGATAGTTACACTACTAATTTCTCTTAGTTTGTTGAAAAGAAAGGTTCATTACTGTTTGGACAATTAGGGGCTGGGGATTTAGTTCAGCGGCATAAGCACCTGCCTTGCAAGCAGGCAGTCGTGAGTTCTATTCCCGATACCGAAAAAAATGAAAAAGACAAAAAAAAAAAAAAAAAAAAAAGTGAACTGTTTGGACAATTAAATGCTTATATCTTTTACTCTGAGTAACTAATTTAAAGATAACAATATGCACCCTATTAACCATTATTACTCTCCTATTATCTTGTTTTGAAATTTTGGCTTTTTCTCTTTAAAATAAAATTTAAAAACAAATAAACTAACAAAAAAAGAACTAGAAGAAGCCAAAATACCCAGGCAAGCAGAAAAAAGGAAATAATAAAGAAGAGAGAAGCAATGAAGTAATAAATAGAAAATAAACAACAAAAAGAGAACTAAAACAAAGAAGTGATTCTTTGAAAATATCAATGAAATTACACTGAGGGGGCAGCTCAGCAGTAGAGGGCTTGTCCAGCACGCGTGACCCCTGGGTCTACCTCCAACCACCAGCACCACACATGCACAGTTAGCATGTGTGATGAAAGGTTAGCTAGATTAACCAAGGAAAAGAGAAAACCCAAATTATTAGAATTAAAAATAAAAGAAAGGACATTACCACTGACTCTGCAAAACAATGACAACAGGAAAGTATTTGTGAAGATTATGAACAGTGACAGAGTTAGGCATGATGGTGCATGCCCGCAAACTCAGCACTCAGGAGGATGAGGCGGGAGCTGTGCCATGAGATCAAGGCCAGACTGGGCTACATAACAAGACCCTGTCTTGCCCTCGCCGGGCGTGGTGGCTCATGCCCATAATCCCAGCACTCGGGAGGCTGAGGTGGGAGGATCCTTGCGAGTTTGAGACCGGCCTGGGCTACAAAGTGAGCTCAAGGCCAGCCTGAACTGCATAGAGAGACCCTGTCCCAAAAAAGACAAAAGAAAAAAAGACCCTGTCTCAAAAAAGAAGCAAACAAATAAAAAAGTGGTACACCGATAAATTAAATAATTTAGTTGTAATAGACAAAATCCTACAAAGGCAAAACTGAAACTGAGATAGACAATTAGAAAGATTTATAACAAATGAAATGTTTGATATAGTTGTTTTAAAAACTACCACTAGAAAAGATCCTGATTCTAGCTGTCTTCTTTAGGAAGAATACCAATTCTTTACAATGTCCTCTGAAAAATATAGAAGGCATTATTTCTTATAAGGCCCTGTAACTCTGATATCAGAACTAGAGAGAAACACAAAAAAGTCTAGGCATATCCATTTGCCTCACATGCACAAGTCTATGGATTCGATCCCAAGGACTGTCAAAAAAGAAAAAAGAAATATCTTTTTTTTTTTTTTTGTCTTTTTCATTTTTTATTGGTACCGGGGATTGAACTCACAACTGCCTGCTTGCAAGGCAGGCGCTTATGCCGCTGAGCTAAATCCCCAGCCCGAAATATCTTATGAATATGCAAAAAGTGTCAACAAAATGTCACTAAACAAAAATCCAGCAATGTAAAAAGGTTTTTATGACATGAACAAGCAGAATGTATCCCAGGAATGCAAGGTTGGTTCATCATATAAAAATAAATCAGGAGCAAGTGCAGTGGCACATGCCTGTAGCCCCACCACTCAGGAGGCTGAGGCCGAAGGATCACCACAAGTTCAAGGCCAGCCTAGACTACAGAGTGAGACGAGGTCTCAAAAAACAAAAAGTCAGGGCCAGGTACAGTGGCACATACCTGAAACCCCAGCACTCTTGGAGGCTGAGGCAAAAAATGTGCAAGCTTGAGCACAGCCTGCCTTAGCAAGACCTTGTCTCAAAAAATAAAAATAAATATAAAAACAAATAAGTAAATAAATAAACTTGGTGTACTCTCCCAAACTGCTATACAGGTTCAATGCAATTCCAGTCAAAATAGCAACAGCACACTTCACACACAGATTTAAAGAAAACAATCCTAAAATTCATATGGAACCAGAAGAAACTCACAATAGCAAAAGCAATCTTGGATAGCAAGAGCAAAGCAGGAGTCATTGCCTGATCTCAAGCTATATTACAAAGCAATAACAATAAAAACAGCATGGTACCAGAACAAAAACAGACATGTAAACCAATGGAACAGAACAGAGGATAAAAGATACAGAAATATCTCCAGACACATTAAGTTATTTGATTTTTTTTTTGGACAGGGAAAAAACAAAAATTCCCTTAGAAGATAAAATGAGCAAAAAACTATTGGCCTTGGATATAGTAATGACTTTTTAGCATGATTTATGAAAAAATTAATAAACTGGACTCCATTAAAATTTAAAATTTCAAGCAGGGCGTGATGGCACATGCCTGTCATCCCAGCACTCAGGAGGCTGAGGCAGGAGGATTGTTGACAGTTCAAGACCAGCCTGGGCTACAAAGTGAGCTCACAGCCAGCCTGAACTGCATAGGAAGATCCTGTCTCAAAAAGACAAAAAAAGAAAAGAAGAAATTAAAACTTCTACTCCATGAATCAACGATATCAAGAAAATGAGAAAATAAGCCACAAACTGGTAGACGTTTCTGCAAAAGACATATTTGATAAGGTATATTACTCAAAATATGCTAACAACTTCTCAAATTCAACAATTAGAACACAACTCTATTTTTAAAAAGTTAGCAAGAGGTCTGGATACTTCAACAAAGAAGATATAAAATGGCAAATACGCTTAATGTGAAAAGACGCTTAATATCAGATGTCAGTAGGAAGTTAAACAAAAAAGAAAAACTACTACATACCTATTAGAATGGCTAAAATCCAAAATATTGATTCTACCAACTGCTGAAGACAACATGGAGCCACAGAAAATTTTCTTCACTTTGGAAGGCAGTTTGATGATGTTATTCACCAAGTGCTTCTCAAAATTCCTAAGTAGAAGATGCTCTGAATTGTAACTGCATCTAAAGATGGGTCTCCATGGTGCTACTTAAGGTTAAGCGAGGTCATAAGGATGGGGCTCCAATCCAACAGAGTTAGTTCATCCTCCCTCTCTCCTCTACCAGCACCGCTCACCCCCTCCTTCCTCTTCCTCTTTCCTCATCTCTGTTCTCCCCTTTGTCTCTCAAAAGATAGCAAGAAACCAGCCATCCACATGCAAAAAACATCTCAACATGAAATTCACTTGGCTGATAACTTGATCTTGGACTTCAGTCTCCAGAACTTTGTGAAATACATTTAGATCCTCTAGTCCATAGTATTTTGCTGTAGCAGTCTGAGCTAAGACAAGCAGTTTCTTACAAAAATAAACGCAGTCTTACCAGATGGTCCAGCCTTCACACCCTTGGTATCTACCCAAATGAGCTGAAAACGTATGTCCACTTGAAAACCCACACATGGGTGTTTATAGCAGCTTTTTTGTATTTTCAAAAACGTGGAAGCAACCAAGGTGTCCTTCAGTAGGTGAATGAATAACTCACTGTGTGATGGCCAGACAATGGAAATTATTCAGTGCTGAGAAGAAATGAGCTAACAAGTCAGGAGAAGCCACGGGAGAATCTTAAATGCACACTGCTCAGTGAAAGGGTCCAGTACAAAAAGGCAAATACTTAGGGCTGGGGGTATAGCTCAGCAGCATAAGTCCCTGGTGAGTAAGAGGTCGTGAGTTCGATCCCTGGTACCAAAATAAATAAATAAAAATAAAAAGACATATACTACTGTATGACTCCAATTGTATTCTGGAGACAGAAAAAAAGGGTCAGGTGGTGGTATACACCCATGATCCCAGCACTCGGAGAGGCTGAGGCAGGAGGATCACAAATTTGAGGGCCAGGGATACAGCTCAGTGGCATAGTACCTGCCTGGCAAATGCAAGGTCTTGAGTTTGATTCCCCGCACTTTAAAAAATAAAATGTGTGCAGTATTTTAGGTTGGGGGTGTAGCTCAGTGGCACAGGGCCAGCCTAGAAAGCACAAAGACCTGAGTTCAATGGCCAATACCAAAAAGATACCAAACAAAAACAAGTTTGAGGGGCTGGGGATTTAGCTCAGCAGCATAAGCTCCTGCCTTGCAAACAGGCGGTCGTGAGTTCGATCCCCGGTACCAATAAAAAGGAAAAAAGACCCAAAAAAAACAAAACAAGTTTGAGTCCTACAATTTAGTGACTTAGCAAGATCTTATCTCAAAATTTAAAAAATGATAAAAGGGCTGAGAATGTAGCTTAGTGTGACAACCTGGGTTTAATTCTCAGTACCTCAAAAAAAAATCAGTAGTAACCTGGTCGTTACACACTGTGTGTATGTGCAAGGAACGGTGCGAGGCAGAGACCAGCCCAGACCTCCAGGCTTGTGCAAGGGCAACGTGGTATGGAATTTACGTGCCTCGGCGCAGGCAGGACAGGGTGAAAAGGCCGTCCGTCCATCCGTAGCGGGCAGAAAGCAGCGAGCTTTTTCTAACAGGGCTTGAAAGAAGATAAGGCAACCGGGACATGGTGGTGCAGGTCTATAACCCAGCTCTCAGGAGGCTGAGGCAAGAAGATCAATTCACATTTGAAGCCAGGCTGGGCAACATTGTGAGTTTAAGATCAGCCTAAGCTATACAACAAGATCCGGTCTAAAAAAGGCAAAACAAAACAAAAGCAAGCAAGCGCGCAGGAGAGAGAAGGAGAGGAAGGGGGAGGGGGAGGGCGAGGGGGGAGGAGGAGGGCGAGGGGGGAGGGGAGGGGATGCGGGAGGGGGAGGGAGAGGAAAAGAAGAAAAGGAAAGGAAAGGAAAGGAAAGGAAAGGAAAGGAAAGGAAAGGAAAGGAAAGGAAAGGAAAGGAAAAAGAAAATAGAAAAAAGAAAAGAAAAGAAAATGCCTATTAAACAAAATACCAAATCTGGCCTGTGCTCCTGTACCAACTCTAGACCAATGAACCTAAACGGAAGCCCGTGCCAGGGGCCACGCTATCAAACTGAAATCCTACAGGGGAAGCAGCAGGCACTGGGACAGGCCAGTTTTCTGGAAACCAGAGATCTCAGCCTGCCGAGTCAGTATAACAGGGACGTTCCTTCCGTGTCACTGTTTACAGAAAGTCACGTGAAGGGACCTGGCCCTACCCACCCCAGCCCTCACTCTGCTCTCTGTCCCTGTCCCGGGTCACTAGACCCGCTGTCAACCTCTGTCCAGTGGGTGTTCCCACTCCGTTTTGTGCAGTGGAGGCTGCCCCGCCTCAGGAATCACAAATCAAAGAGAATTAGGCTTACAACTAAATTCGTTGCAGTGCTGTCTTTCAAATGTCTATTAGTTAATTTTTTAAAAATACACACAGTTTGGGGCTGGGGATTTAGCTCAGCGGCATAAGCACCTGCCTTGCAAGCAGGCGGTCGTGAGTTCGATCCCCGGTACCGATAAAAAGTTAAAAAAAAAAAAAAATACACACAGTTGGGCCAGGGATTTAGCTCAGGGGCATAAGCACCTGCCTGGCAAGCATGAGGTTGAGCGTTCGATCCCTGGTTCAAAATATATATATATATATATATATATATATATATACATATACACAGTTGTTCTATACATTGTGGTGCATGCCTATAATCCCAGCACTCAGGAAGCTGAGGCAGGATTGCTGTAAATTCAAGCCCTGCCTGGGCTACATACTGAGTTCAAGGTTAGGCTGAAGTGCACAGTGAAATCTTGTCCTGAAAACACAAAAATAAATAAATAAATAGTAAAAATACACACCGTTGGGCATGGTGGTACATACCTATAATCCCACCACTCAAGAGGCTGAGGTAAGAGTATCACAGCCAGTTTAAATCCAGTCTGAACTATCCACACAGAGAGATCCTGTCTCAGAAAAATAAAATCCCCGGCAGGGCAGGGAATTTAGCTCAGCGGCATAAGCGCCTGTCTGGCAAGCGCAAAGTTGTGAGTTTGATCCCCGGTACCAAAAAAATAAAATAAAATATATGCATGCAAGTTGATATAGAGCAAATGATATAAGACTTTCAAATAGTATAAGGGAAATGTATAACTGCCAATCTGCTAGATAGGCCAAGTTTGCATTCTCTGCAGTCAAAGAATGAATTCCAGGAATAGAGTTAAGAGTAGGAACTATTTCTTGAAAGAACAGCTTCTGTCTAAAAAAAACAGAAGAGGTCCCAAATGGAGTGGGTGGCCAGGGATCCCGCTTCTCAAGGGAGTTTAATAGAACAAAACCACGAAATGAAACAGGCTTAAGGGGATTTAGCTCAGCGGCATAAGTGCCTGCCTTGCAAGCAGGTAGTCGTGAGTTCGATCCCTGATACCGATAAAAACGAAAAAGACAAAAAAAAAAAAAAAAAAAGAAAGAAAGAAAGAAACAGGCTTAAAGTGGGACAGAACTATAACCAACCAATAAAATTACAAGTATAGTCACTGAGGTAATAGTGATCCAATGGGAAATCCAGGATGGGTGTGAGGTGGGACAAAACTATGCGGAACCAATAGGATTACAAGAAGTAAAGTCCTTTAGGTAATATCAATTAGACAAGCGTCAAAGGAGCAAGCAAGTCAAGCAGCAAATGTACTAGAACCTTCCTGGGAGGGATGGGTTGAGGAACTTTGGTGCCCTTAATCCAAGGTGACGACACCTCTTCAGACTGTCAGCCATGGCTGTTTATCTCTAGCGGAAGTACAGGGTCAGGAGTTCCTCTTTTTCTTAGGCATGACCTCAGTGAATGGGCCTCCAGTCCCCTTGTTTTCTGCCCTGATCTTTCAAGGGCCCAGCCCTGTCTGGCTGCCCACAGTATTTCCAAATAACTTAGTTACCTATAACAAAGCCACTGCTATACACAGAAGGAAGGGAAATAGCATGGATTGTGGTCCCGGTCTGGAAAATATTACCTGCCCATCTTCCACCCATTATTCCCATAGAGATAAAGGTGTAAAGAGAGAATTGCTTATGAAATTCAAAGTCCCACACACCCTAGGGTGATTTATTGCTTTTTTTTTGGTGTGTACACTAAGCTTCTTAGTTGTGTTTTTTAAAGTCTGTAATAACTTTATAAAAATACGTCACTTAATATACAAAAATTTGATTAACATGACAATTCTTTTTTCTTTCAGTTTTTTTGGTTTTGGTTTTTTTAAGGCAGGGTCTCACTATGTAGTTATGACTGGTCTTAAATAGACTGTGTCACCCAGCAGGCCTGAATTTGTTCGGTCTTCCTGCCTCAGCCTCCTAAGTCTGGGATTTACAGGCATGCACCACCAATATAACAATTCTTGCACCTCTTGCAGTTTTATATTTGCAGATAGGGGTTTGCAATGAGAAAAACACTGCAAATCTATTTGTCCAAACCTACTGTACTGGCAAGCACAAGGTCCTCAGTTCAATTCCTGGTGCCAAAACAAACAAACAAACTAGAGTTGAGCGTAGTGGTTTATGCCTGTAATCCCAGCACTCAGGAAACAGACGCAGGAGGATCACCATGAATTTGAGGCCAGTCTGGGCTCCTTGGTGGGTTCGAAGACAGTCTGAACTGCATAACAAGGACCTGTCTCAAAAAACAAAACCTATTGTAGTGATTTTTGTTTGCTTTTGATATTAGGGATTGAACGCTGTCTTTGCATTTGCAATATGCCCAGTCCCTTTTAAATTTAAATACTAAATTCCTCAGGTTGGGCTCAGACTTTAAATCCTCCTACCTCAGCCTCCCGGAAGGCACCACCACACCTGTCTCCCACTGTGATTATTGGTGAGGGATAAAATTATAGGTAGGTTGCTGGGGACATAGCTCAGCTGCACAAAGGCCTGCCTGTCAAACACAGTGTCCTGAGTTCGATTCCCAGTACTGCCCCCCAAAAAAATTACTGGTAGAGGGTTTTGTTTTTGTTTTGGGTTCTCTCTCTCTCTCTCTCTCTCTCTCTCTCTCTCTCTCTCTCCCTCTTTTGTAAGAGCATTTTTTTCTCCAGCGCTGGGAAGGCATAAAACCCAGGCCCTTACACATGCTAGGCAGTGCTCCACCGCTGAGCTCTAGCTCCAGCCCTCTTCTTTTCCTTTATTCTCCCTCCTCTCCCCTTCTCTCCTGTCTCCCTCATCACCTCATTCCCCTGCTGGTCATTGTCCTTGCAGGCACCAACCAAGTAACAATTCTCCCAACTTTCCTACCGCATCGAATGGTCTACAGTTTCCCAACTTCTGTTCATAACCGAGGTACGTTATAGCTGTTGTCTTTCTTCCCGGGGCTCGTCACAGGGGCTAGGATAACACTTCTCGCCTATCTGAGAAAGACGTGGGCTGGAACCCGCAGCAGGCGTCGAGCTGCGCGATTCTTGGCACCCACCGCCGGGTCAGCGACCCGGGGCCGCCCAGCGCTCTGCCCGCATCCGCATCCGCATCCGACGGCCGCCTCTGCCCCCTGGCGGCACCTTCGGGAACTACAGGCAGCCCTCCTGTCCCACAAGGGGCGGGGGCCTTACGGGGCAGAGTCCCTCTACGCCCATCTGCGCCCGGGCCACGCCAAGACATAACCCAGCAAAGGGACTGTCATCGGTTTCCACAGTGACCGAGACGGAAGCACAGGTGAAGGCACGCGCTAGGTTCAGGCAGCAGGACCCGGAATTCCTTCTGCCACTCTGTCTCCTGCTGCCTCGGGTTTTTGCACCCCTGATGAGAGTCTAGTCAAGACACGTAGGCGACCTGCAGATGTACAGGTGGGGCTTATTATAAAGGAGATACAGAGACAAGGTGGGCGGTGTCCCAAAGACATCTGCCCCAAGTGGCACTTTGTACCTTTTTATGCACACGGAAGTTACTCCTGGGGTTTGGACACTCAGGTGATTACCGCTGTTTTATTTACAGGCTATCTGCGTTTATGGACATTTCTCCTAGGGCTTACCTTGGAATGTCCACATCTCAAAACTGTCTTCCTTGTTCCTTTCAAGTGGTCAGGACTCCCTCAGGGACCTTAATCAAATAACAGCATAAATCAGGTCTCAGCCCACGGAAGGAGGGTCGTTAAGGAATGCTTCCTCTCAGATGGGGCTGGGCATTGGCCAGGACCCCAGGAACGCCACGTGCTTTGTTATGGAAACAGATGGCCAAGTGGCCAGGTATCAGATGGAATGTGCCCCATGTGTCACTTTAAAAGGTCAGTGTGCGCTATGGGGATGCTGTAGGCCTGAGACCTAACGGATTGTTATAAACATATTAAACACCGAAGTCTGTTTCTCTGATTATCACTGGCAAAGCATGCTATTTAGGGCCCCCTCTCCTCTGTCCCTCAGGTCGATTAATGCCTACCTCCTGCCTAGTGCTACCATTAGCTGATGAAGCTTAAACTTTTCCTTCTAAATAGCTGACTTAAAATAATAATAATAATAAATAAATAGCTGATTTTACTAACCGGGTGACTTTTTTTTTTGCATCAGGGATCGAACTTACGTCCTCACGTTTGCCAAGCAGGCGCTTATGCCACTGAGCTAAACCCCCAGCCCACAGATGATCTTTTGAATCACTACTCTTTTGTTGTGTTTTTCTTTTTATTTCACTGGTACATTTTAGAGATACATAGAGATACCATTCATCATGGGGAACCTGCACCTGTACCCAACCTATCTTTCTTCTTCATTTTTCTCCATTCCCTTCTCCTCTCCTTTCAATCCCTCTTCCCCTCCTTATTACAAAAGCTTTGTTTCTATTTTTTCCAAGATTCACCTGTTACAAACTGTACTGCTATAAACATGGATGTATATGACTATGATATGATGCTTTTCTTTTGGGACAATACCAAAAAAAAGAACTACCTAGGTCAAGAAGAATCTCTACTCCTTGATTTAGCGGAATCTCCACATGATTTCCACTGTGGCTGCACCAGTCTGCACTCCCACCAACAGTGGAAAGGGTTCCTTTTGCCCCACAGCCCCTCCAGTATTTGTTGTTGGTTGATTTCTAGATGACGTCCATTCTTTCTGGAATGAGATGGAATCTCAGTGTTGCTTTAATTTGCATCTCTCAAATGACCGTGGTGTTGAACATTTTTTCACATGTTTATTGGACATTTCTACTTCATCTGAAAAGTGTGTATTCGTCTCAGATGTTCATTTTTGGATTAGGTCTTTAAATTTGAAGGGTCTGAATGTTTTTTTTATATCACTGCTCTTAAGTGGAGAATAGTATCATTTTGATAGATAATAACAATGAAGATAAATATGATCAAAAGCAATGAAAATAAGTATGATAAAAAGAAGGCCTTACGAAAAAAGAAGGCATTGTTAAACCAACTTCACAAGAGGCCTGCGAGAAGTCCATCAAACATTATAGAAAATCTGGGGCTGGGGATTTAGCTCAGCGGCATAATCGCCTGCCTTGCAAGCAGGCAGTTGTGAGTTCAATCCCTGGTACTGATAAAAAGGAAAAAACAAAACAAAAAAATTATAGGAAATCAAGCCTGATGTGGTGGCACATGCGTATAATCCCAGCACTCAGGAGGCTGAGGCAGGAGGATCATTGCGAGTTCAAGACCAGCAGGGGCTACAAAGTGAGCTTAAGGCCAGTCTGAACTGCATAGTGTGTCTCAAAAAGACAAAAAAAAAAAAAAAGAAAGAAAAAAGAAAAGAAAAGCAACCAGTGAAAGATGAACTTGAAGAACAAAGACCAGAAAGAGCACACTGTTTATGATAGGAGTACAGAACAAATCAGGCACATCCCTATCTGATTTCAGTTCTTTGTTGGTGTAAATATGAATCTAGATGCACCCAGATGGCATGGTTGGCACTCTTCTGGATACCAGGAAGATGGTGCGTCCCCACTTATGATTCCCTTTAAGGATGGTTTAGAGGGGCTGGGGATTTAGCTCAGCGGCATAAGCGCCTGCCTTCAAGCAGGCAGTCATGAGTTCGATCCCTGGTACCGATAAAAAAAAAAAAAAAAAAAAAAAAAAACGAAAAAAAAAGGATGGTTTAGAAATGGAAAAGTGTTAGTGGACCGAGGGGTTACCTTGACTCTGTCCCTTGCGTAACTGGCTGCTGTTTGCTATCCTCACAATACCAGGATTTTAGACAAATGGAACTGATGTCATCTGGAATGCTTCGTTTATTTTGACTGTGATTTCTTTGGAGCAAAGACATTGTTTTTCAGGGAAAAACACCCGTCATGTAGGTTGTCTAAAAATAAAGTGCATTTAAACTCCGCAGGTGGGCGGGGGAGCACAGCGCTGAGGCTGTGGATGCTCCCCGACAGGCTGCCTCAGCTAACAGCCCCGAGGGGACCTGTTTCTTTGTCTTTGTAATTTGCCCCTCTTGCAAGGCGTCTGAGTTCTAGGCAAGCAGCTCTGCCACTGAGCCCGCTCTCACCCTGTCCCAGTCCCTTGACTGCCTCCCTTTAAGTTTGGCACCCCAGAACTGCTCTGGTCACTTCCCAGAGAAACTCCTTGTGTGTAAATGCCCCAGGGTCCATTCCTGGAGACCCCAAACTGAGACAGTGAGAGCTCAGTGAAGGTCTTTTTTTTGGGGGGTGGGGTACAGGGACTCAAACTCAGGACCTCATTACCTCATGCTTGCCAGGCAGGTGCTGTGCCACCAAGCTAAATCCCCGGCTCCTCCTCCACCTTTTTTTGAGACAGGGTTTCACTATGTAGCCGAGGTTGGCTTTGAACTTGTGACAGTCCTCCTGCCTCCCAAGTGCTGGCCTTACAGGTGTGCACCACCACACCTGGTCAGGTCAGTTTTAAAATTAACAGTTCTCAAGCCGGGCATTGTGGCACATACCTATAATCCCAGCACTTGGGAGGCTGAGGCAGGAGGACCATTGTGAGTTTGAGACCAGCCTGGGCTACAAAGTGAGCTCACGGCCAGCCTGAACTGCGTGACAAGACTTTGTCTCAAAAATATAAATAAAATAAACAGCTCTCTTCACCATTCACCCAGAGAATTAGGACAGTGACCCTGAACATAACAATCATGGCCAACACACGTCAAGAAGTTACCAGATGCAGGCAGCAGATGCAGTAACTCCTCGCTCACTGACAAAGTTATCAGAAAGTCTGTTTCACAATGGGGAAACTGAGGCACAGAGGTGTAATATACTCAGCATTTCACTCTGAGCAAGCAGTAGCATTAGGTTTCCCAGCCAGGGACTCAGAGCTGCATGTTAACCCTGGACCGCATAGTCCAGGGTCGTGGTCTGTAATCACAGCATTCAGGACGCTAAGTGGAGAGACTGCCATGAGTTCAAGGTCAGCCCAGACTACATACGAGCCTTTGTCTCAAAACAAACAAGGCAGTGGGGCTGGGGGTTTAGCTCAGCGGCATAAGCGCCTGCCTCGCAAGCAGGTAGTCTTGAGTTCGATCCCCAGTAAAGGAAAAAGACAAAATAAATAAATAAACAAAGTCAAAAAACAAACAAGGCCGTGTTGGAGGCGCAGAGTGATCGTGGAGCTTGTCTTGTCTAAGGTCCTGGGTTCCCTGCCCTGAACCCACCTATGACACACAGTTAGTTGCTGAGGATTCATGGATGCTGTGTGCTGCCTTTAATCCATTTTCACCTCTTAGAAATGCTGTTTGGTGCCAGCTCCGTCAGGGAACCAACTCCCGATGTCCTTCTGCCCCTTCCTCGCGGCACAAGGCCGTGCTGGTCACGGCCTGCAGCCCGGTACCGAGGCAGCTTAGCGGAGAAAAGCAGACATCGATTTAATCGTGGGCTTCCATTTCATGAATGAAAATCCAAAGATGCAGGAGAAATGCTTAGGTTCAAGAGGTAGACAGCCCAGGGGAGCTGAGATGGGACAGGAGGGTGAGCCCTGGTGGTCCCCGCAAGGCCTGCCCCTTCCGATTTTCCTTGGCCTCTCTGTGGAGTTTCTTTCCTCGCAGAACGATTTCTGAAATAAGGATCTTGTGACATACAATCAGACAAGTAAGTTGGAGGACTTCTCCACGGCCAGCTTTTACACAGAGAGGCAGGTTTTGATGGCTGCCTTCGAGGAATGAGGTTTCTAATTTCTACAACCTTTCGTGGGGAAAAGTCTGTTTCTATGGGGAGAATGAGAGATGACAGACAGGGAGGGTGAAGGCCAGACAGAAATTTTGCTTCTGACGTCTTCACTTTGGGTGTCATTTTCTGAGCCTCAGGGCCAGCAGGGGCTGAGAGAGCGAGGCCACAGGCATTTCCTGCTGGTTGTTCCACACATTCAAACCCCACCAGGGGTTGCTGCACAGCGACCATTGGCTCTAAGTGTGGTCCCTGGTTCCACTTCACCAGCCACAGCCATAGCCACAGCCACAGTCACAGCCACGCCACGCCACGCCACGTGCAAGTCTTTTTTTAATTTTTTTTTTTTTTTTTTTTTTTTTGTCTTTTTCCTTTTTATCGGTACTGGGGATCGAACTCACGACCGCCTGCTTGCAAGGCAGGTGCTTATGCCGCTGAGCTAAATCCCCAGCCCCACGTGCAAGTCTTTTACTTCATTTTATCTTCTTGTGGGCCAGAGATTTAGCTCACTGCCTCAAGAGCTTGGCTGGTAAGTGCAAGGTTGTGAGTTCTATCCCCAGTAGCAAAAAAACAAAAACTTTAACTTTCCATGGTACATCCCGAAAGCTGGTAAAGCATTTGCACTGGGACTTGTGAAGACCACAGTCATCCACAGCATCTTCCATTCTGATTTATCTTTGTCCCAGACTGGCTCATTTGTCACATTTCTAAGGTCATGTTCCTTTTCTTAAGCAGGCCTCTTAGGCCCCAAGAGCTTGAGGCCCACTCCACCAGTCCACCTCTGAAGGATGGCCCTGTAGACCATGGGACAACCCCTGTACAAACCTGAGTGGCTAGACCCCTGGGCGCTCCTGAGGTGGCAAGAGGGGAGTCTTCACAGGGTGCCCCATGCCAGGGAACAGGTCGTCAACAGGACCACGGCAGAGGGAGGGAGGGCTTAGTGCTTGCTGGTCTGGCAGAGGGTGCTTCTGGCTGGGGCGGGGCAGGCAGCATCAGAGTCCAGTACTGTCACATTCCAGAGACAGGCGCCAGACTTGCTGGCGGGTCCCCTGCAGGGCTTCTCTCGACAGACATTTCACCTGGAACAACTGGACAGGGATTTTCAGAGATAAAGACAGTGAGCCCAGCATGGGGGCCTATGCCTGAAATCTCAGCACTCTGGGAGGCTGAGACAGGAGGATTGCAAGCTCAAGCTCAACTTTGGCAATTTTTTTTTTCTAGTTTTCACCTTAAAACTTTGGCAATTTGGTGAGACCCTGTCTTAAAATTTAAAAGGATCAGGGGCTGGGGATTTAGCTCAGCAGCATAAGCACCTGCCTTGCAAGCAGGCGGTTGTGAGTTCGATCCCTGGCACCGATAAAAAAAAAAAAATTTAAAAGGATTGGGCCAGGGGTGTAGCTCAGCAGGCTTAAGTGCCTGCTTGGCAAAGGCAAGGTCGTAAGTTCAATCCCCGGTACCAAAAAAAAAAAAAAAGAAAAGAAAAGAAAAAAGGGCTAGGGCTGTAGCTCTGCGCAAAGGCCTGAGTTCCATCCTGGGGATGGGTGTGAGAACACAGAGTTTATTTTTAGAGGTGTATGAGCCTGGAGTTGAGGGACAACCAGAGGTTCGAGGATGACATTATAGGAACTGTCAAACCCTGGCTGGTGCTGAGCCTCCAGCTGGCTGAAGTTAAAATTTAGAGTTAGTGCAGGATGCCTGGAGGCGCTGGACCTTGGTGGGGGGAGCCAGCAAAGGAGACAAGCCCTGGGGACTGCAGACCTTGTGGCCAGGAAGGAGCGCTGTGAGGGAGGCTGTCCTGTAAGCCCCTGTCACTGGGACAGCCAGCACAGTGATGTCCTTGTCTCCCTTCGAGGCCTCCCCTAGAATCCTCCACCCTACCCTCCCACCCTAAAGACCTAACGTTACACTTTTTATTGTATCTGCTTACTGCCTGCCCCTCTGTCAGTTTCTGGGACAGTGATCCCTAGTCCCCAACTCAGTATCTATCACGCAAGAGGCACTCCAGAAAATACTTGTATCATAAATGGATATATTTTGCAGAAGGGGAGACTGAGGCTGGAAGGGAAGGTGATGTGCTTGAGGTCACATAAAATTCAGAAGGCAGGGCAGGGATTTGGGCAGGGTCTGTGAGGAGAGGCCTCTGGATGGCGCTCTTCCAGGATCGTCTCTTTGGGACCTTTGGACCCTTGGGATATCCTACCCCTGCCCGAGGCAGAGCTGGGTACCGGGCAGCCCAAAACCTCGCTGCCATCCAGGAGTGGTCGGCAGAGGGCGCTGCCAACGCGCGTCCTCGCCCAAGGAGAGAGAGGCCAGTAGACCTTGGAAAGAACGGAGCTGTGGTTTGCCTTAGAGCAGGGTCTAGATGGGGAAACCTGGGTGTGGGAGGCTTCTGGAAGCCACAGGAGGACCTTTATCAGCATCATGAAGGCGGCTTCCTGGAAGGTATGGTTGTAATTGTGTTTTGAAAAACAGCTGGGGGGCAGCCTTTGAGAAAGGGGAAGGAGTTGTTCTGGTGGAGACAGCAGCACGTGCAAAGGCCCCAAGTGGCCTCTGGGAGTGTTCAGGTGAGCTGCTTGCCAGGGGCAGCAGTCTGGTCAGGACAGAGCTGGCGGTTCTGGCTGTGAGGGTGACTCTGGGATCTTCAGGCAAAGGGGATGGGGGAAAGAAGGGTGAAGGGCTGGTGGGCACCCACAGTCCTGGTCAGCCACAGGCGCATGCAGTTGAGTCTCTCCTGAGTGCTGAGGCCACTGGCCTGTGAGGGAACACAGTGAGCCCAGTGAGCCTGGGGAGCTAGGACAGAGAGAGATGCAGGTGGAAGGTGTGGCAAACGCCCCCACAGCCCAGCTGGCTGAGGCTTTTGGCATTCCCAAACTCCCTCACCCCCACTGCCTTCCCCTGCAGAGACTGGAAGAGAGAAATCATTCAGGTTCTCAGCCTTCGCATCAGCTACAGGTGGCCATTGGATACAATTCTGGCCAACAAGACCCAAAAAGTGTATTAGATCCCATTGGGGGTGCCAGGGATACAGCTCAGTGGCACAGCACCTGCCTGGTAAGCATGGAAGTCATGAGTTTGATTCCAAGGAGAAAAAAAAAGAAAAAGATTGTATTGGGAATGGGCTCTGGGAAGTTATTTTTCTTCATAATAAGAAACAAATGTTTTCAATTCACTCTACATTTAACCATTTCTCTTCTCCGCATCTTAAATGTGGATGCATATGCAATGGCAGGAGGAACAGCAGCCACATTGCAAACAAGGGGGATAAAGGCAAAGAATGACCAGACATGGGTACTGACACCCATCAGGCTGTGACACAGTGCTGATCCTGGTTGATCTCCAGGCTCACTGTGATGACAGAAAATATAAACACCTAACTGTCCAGGCCACTGTGATGTTAGTGTTTTTTCAACTACATTCTTTATAGAAGACAAGTATTTGATAAAATGCAGATAAGAAAGGGAAAAGAGAGGCTGGTCAGGAGTCAGCAGAAAATAAAGCCTAAGGGCAGAGCCGTTTTCTTTGAAGGTGGGAAAGTCCTGAATAAGTTTTACAGCAACACTGATTGATTACATGGGGGGGGGGGCACAGCAATTTACCCACATTTGGTCATGTAATTCTCAGCACAGTCTCCTGGGTCAGGCGTTGCTTTCGCCCCATCTTTCAGAAGGAAACACAGCCCAGAGAGGAAAGGTGACTGGGCCAAAGGTCCCACAGCTAGTAGGCAAGGAAGGAATCTATGTGAGTGACGCCGCGCGGAGCGGTCCGCCCCGCTGTGACTCAGTCTGTGAGTCACATGGGGTAGGGGACAGGGCCAGTGTGTGGCGCCCCCCACACCACCCGCCCTCGGGCACCTGCTTTTCCAGCAGGCCGGGCGACACCCTGCGGCCTCTGGGCTCCGCACGGCGGGGGAGGGGGAAGCCCAGCCCCAGGCTCCCCTGCGGGGTTGGCAGGACCTGGCAGGAGACGCAGCCCAGCCGGGGGCTGCGGACTTGGAGAGGGCAGCCGGGCCAGCGCGCCGGGGTCCGCTGCCGGGCGCCGGAAGCACTGACCCCGCGAACCGGGAGGCCCTCTCTGCACATGGGTCTCCCCCTCGGTAGAGTGGGGTGGCACTGCACCCCCTGGCGGGTGCCTCAGCGTGGCAGGACGCGGAGTCCCCTGCGGAGCGCGGAAGCAGGGCGCGCGTGGAGCACCCGGCCCCCGGCCCGGGCAGGGGACCCCGCCCCAGCGCCGGCCCCAGGCATTTCCTGCCCGGCCTCAGGAAATACCAGACCCCCGCCCCCGCGGCCCCCGCGCCTCTGCGTCAGCAGCCGGGAACTGGCTCCCCCGCCCCAGCGGCCCTCCCCGCTTCCGGCCGCCGGCCTCGCCCCTAATCCGCCCGCTGGGAGCTGGGAGCGCGCCCTCGGAGCTGGGCCTTCGGGAATCTCCCCCTGCAGCCCGAGCCTGCTGGACGCAATGCGCCTCCCCTCCCTCCTACCACTTCTTTGCAGCTTTTCATTCCCGAGCTGCAGACGTTTTAAACCGAGATCGCAAGAGCAAGGAGTTAAGCAAGGCCAAGTAGTCCAGACAAGACAGTCCATCGCATCAGCAAGTGTTTATTGAACACTTACTTCGTGGCAGGCCCTGAGCCAAGGCTTGGGCAGGAGGCGAGTTAAGCTCCCGTGGGTTGGGATTGCAGTAGAAGAGATGGGGGTGGTGAGGGAACAAGTACCAGGCTCAGAGCCAGAGGTGCCACAGAGCTTGGCCAGTCCCAGGAGGTGTCACGGCTGCTCTTCCCGAGGAAAAAGCCAGAGAGCCGCTGCTGAGAGCAAATGGGAGAGCAGGCCGAGGCAGACGGATGTAGGAAGGTGAATCCTGAGGCCAGAGGAATGGGATGCTTGTGATACAGGAACAGGAACTGGGAATCTGGCTTTTGAAAGCAGCCCCCACCCCCATCCGGGCACCTGGGAAGAGCTTCTGCTCTCATCTTCTGGGCAGGCATGGGACAGGGGCAGGGTCATGTTGGAGGGACACCCTGGCCTGGGAGAGGCTGCGGCGGAAGCTCCTGTGGGTGGTGAGACTGTGGTGGCCCTGATGTGGTTTCCTGAAGGCCCCTGTGGTTCCAGCGTGGGCACTGTGCCTGCCTCCTGTGGCTTCTTCCCGTACAGAGAGCTCTGATTAGCACATACTCTGCGTCCTAGGGCTGGTAGCTCAGTTGGGACCTTTCTCTCTTTGTGGTACCATCTTGGAGGCTGGGACAGTATCCCTGTGTCACTGAAGAGGATACCATATTCAGGGTGGGGAAATGGGTAGTCCAGGTTACCCAGCAGAAGGGCTCTTTCTTGTCGCCCAGTGCTTGGAGATACGTGGTTTATTCCACCATGTTTCATTCATTCACTGTAACAGATTCACATGTCCCGTGGGTCCCCACCACTCCCTTACACACTCATCTAAGGCTTCCGATGACGGACGGGGCCTAGCCTGGAAGGCTGATGGTGCTGGAGCCCGTCGGTGTCCCCCTGCAAACCTATGACCAGATTTTGAGGCTTTGGAGTCTCTTTCTGGCAAGCGTTTCTAGATGCTGCCTATTCTGAGCAAGGAATTGGTCAAAACAAACACAAATAGTAGCAACGTTTTATTAAAGAAAGGAAAAAAACAGGCTCAGCAGAGAACAGAAGTAGAGAAAGAGCCAAGTGAAAATCGGGAGAGAAAGTACGCCTCCCTGCAGGAGAGCAGCCACCCTGCCAGGAAGAACACAGCAGCAAAACTGAGTGTGGACTGTACCATGTCTCACCCACTCCTCAGGCCTGAGGCCAGGCGCAGGCACCCTATCACAAACCTGCTGACATCTCGGGGAACCGTTCTGAGC
This sequence comes from Cavia porcellus, assembly GCF_034190915.1. NCBI lineage: Eukaryota > Metazoa > Chordata > Mammalia > Rodentia > Caviidae > Cavia > Cavia porcellus. The sequence continues at coordinate 12,206,795 of NW_026947515.1, forward strand.
TGTGTCCTGGGAGCTCGGGAAGTCTGATGGGCACAGCACCTGGTGAGGGCTTTGAGCTCATGGTGGTTCATGGTTAAAGGCAGAGCGCAAGCATCCATGTTGGGAAGGGGCAGAACAGGACGCGAGGCTGTAGGACAGCCTGCCCTCTGGTCACTAGCCAGTGCCCTGGAAGAGAGAGCTCACTCACCATGGGGAGTTAACCCAGTCCTGTGGGAAATGCATTCACCCCTTTTTTTCCCCCTGGTATTGGGAATTGAACCCAAGGCCTTTGCACTGAGCTATACTCCTAGTTCTTTCTATTTTTTATCGAGACAGCGTCTCAGTAAAAGTTGCCCGGTCGAGTTTGAACTTTTCAGTCCTCCTGTGTCAGCCTGCTTGAACCTCCCAGAGTGCCGGGATTACAGGTGTGTGTCCCAGGGAATCTCTCTTAGTAGCCAAGTCACCTCTTCAAGATTATTCTTTCCAGCAGTGCCACAGCCACAGTCAGATTTCAGCGTGAGTTTCAAGGGCCTCACCATAGTTGGGCCCTGGCACTCCCCCATCTGTGAAATGAGGCCCTTCGATTCACTGCTTCAGAGGGTTGTTCCACAGCATGGCCATGTGAAGACCATAGTCCTCTGCACAGTGTGGGCGGGTGGGAAGAGCCCAGTGCCCCGTCAGGGGAGAGAGGAGGGCAGAACAGTCTCTGGGCTCAGGTGCCCTAACCTTGCCTCCCAGCAACTAGCCCATTAGTGACAAGTGGCAAGTGCCTCCACTTCCCTGTGCCTCAGTTTCCTCACTGGTGCAGTGGGGTGGGGAGTAAGCCCTACTTGCTTGGGCTGCCCTGAAGGGCAAATATGACCCGCTCCCTCAGGGTCTCTGCTGTTCCTGGGCATGTGGTGTGTGTTAGGGTCCTGCACAGATAAGTGGTGGGCAGACATCGTCACACCCCCAAGTCATGGATGTGAATCGGAGGTCCAGCAAGGTTTGAGGTTATGCAGAGTGTCACAGCTGGTGGGGTGGCATGGGGGGCGGAATCCCAGCCAGGCTGACTCATTGCCAGGGCCCTGGCTGACAAGGCACTGTGACTAGAGTTTGCAGGAAGAAGGAGAGGAGGAGGTACCAGTAAGCTGAAGGAAGCCACCACTTGGGCTTTCTCAGAAATGCAAGTGCTTGATGAGGTCTGCCGTGGAGTGGTTGGGGCTGGCCCAGCCAGGGGTCAGCCAGTGGCCAGTGGCCAGCCTGGGAATCGCTTGACGTAGTTCCTTTGACAGGCCCCAGGGCAAAGACTGTTCCAAGGAACAGCACCAGGATTTTAGCCTGGAAAGCAGATGCCTCAGCCTGAGGACAGCTGCAACTTGGGGTTCAACCCCTGAGCACTAGGTCAGCATTCCCTACTGGCACAGGAGCCTCAGGTCCTACTGGACTCTGTCTCAGCCTGCTGTGTGACTTCAGGGCCAGACGCGGGCCTCTCTAGCTACTAGCGAACAGGCAAGTAGCTGGAATGAGTGGACAGCCCCGGCCCTCCCTGTTTGGCGGTCTGTCAATCAGTGGACTGTCTCTGTTGGGCACTGGGAATCACCAGAGCCAGCACTGGGAAGGAACAGGGCCATGTGAGCTTCCACCTGGTAAGCAGGCTGGGGGCTAGCTGGGCCGGCCTTGCTCAGAGGATGTACTGAAGGGGGCGGAGGCTGGGACCATGGCTGAGAGAAGGGCATTTTGGGCAGGGAGAATAATTCATGGAGGCTTGTTTTGCAAGATGGATAAAGAAGGTGGGGTCAGGAGGGCAGGCCTTTCTAGCCATCAAAAGAGCAGTCGGTGATTTTAACATCAGAGCCCTTCAGGCATTTGTGAGGGGGCTGGTGTGACGACATCTTCCTGGAAAGCCCCTGCCAGCTCTGGAGAGGGGTGAGAGAAAAATGAGGCTCAGAGTGCACCCCAGCATACTTCTGAGATCTGATATCACCAGCAGAGAGGCCCTGACAGGAACTCAGCTCCAGAATCTGCTCCCTGACCTCAGCCCACAATGACAGGGTGAGCTGCCAGGAACAGCTGCCCATTCCTCCCTCCTGGGCTCCATTCCGAGCACCCGTGGCTGAGAGTAGCGCCCACCATGGTTCTGGGTACTGTCTGGTGCTTCCTCCCCTGAGTCAATCAGCATCCTCAGGCCCTGCTCCCTGGGGCCAGAACCTTGCAGGGATCAGAGACACAGATAAGTGATAACTGGCCCCTCCTCCTTTGGGAAGCTGCCTGGACATCAGGATAACAGAACCTAAACAGTGTGTCACTATCCAGGAGGCAGGGGCCGGCAGACGAGCAGCCAGAGAAGGTTTTTCTTTAAGATTGTGATCATTTAAGAAGACTCCCAGGGCAAGTTCCTCCCTGCGTCTCACAGCCTGTTGGCAGACAGCCAGGCCCCGAGGGGGAAGAAGAGGGTGGTTTTTCCAGGCAGAAGAAACAGCACAGAAGAAAGTCAGAGGCTGGGGAGGCCATCTAGGGCTTCCAGGCCAATGATGGGATGCTGTTATTAGCTTTCTGTTTCTGGGACCAAACACCTGATACCCCCAGCTTAAAAGAGGAAAGATTTAACTTGGCTCACATTTGAAGAGGATTCAGTCCATGGCTAGTTGACCCAAGGCAGAAACATCATGGCAGAAGGGCATGGTAGAGCAAAAGAGTTCAGTACATGGTGGCCAGGAAGCAGAGTGGAGGAACAGTGCCAGAGGGGAAAGGTCAGGACTAGATGCAGTCCCCAAGGTCATGCCTCTATGACCCACCCAAAGGTGCTCAGTCAGACATGTGCTTTAATAATCAATCTCCTAAGCAGCTCCCAGGCCAATCAAATTGACCATTAAAAATTTTTTTTTGGTACTGGGAATTGAACTCAGGACTTTGCACTTGCCAGGCAGGTACTGTGCCACTGAGCTATATTCACAGCTCTGACAAATTTAGCCATCACAGTTTTCAGGATGTCAAGGGTATATATCCAGCAGGTGAGACCGAGAGGGAAGTCCCGTCCCCATGTTGGTGATCAGAGTTCCCATCTATTCAATGGGTATCACAGGAAGACTTGAGACCAGGGATGGGGAGGGGCAGGGCAGGTGCCAGCTGGCTGGCGTCTCCTTTCTGCCTTTGCCTGGGCATGTGGGAGGCTGGTACCTAGCAGCCCAGATGGAGAGAACAGAGATGTGGTTTTGTTCTCATCTTTCATCTCTGAGCCTTTCAACTAAGCACATTTACAAATATTAATAACAGTATCAGCTTCGTGTCCTCTACTTGAATTTATTTAGGATTAAAGTAATGGAGGCAAGAGGAGATAAGATACAGGGAAGAAAAAGAAGAGGAAACAGAGGGAAGGAAGGAAGGAGGGAGGAAATCAGGAAGGGGAGAAGGTGGCAAAAGAAAGAAAGAGATGGGGAGAATTTTTTGTTTTTGTTTTTTTCTGGGCTAAAATAGCCCCGATCTTTGCACTTTTTCACCCAAGTCGCGGGCCTTCTGCTCTTCCTGGACCCCTACATCTTGGCCTCTTTGTGGCTGTCACAGCTCGCAAGCCTCTGGGGTCCATGAACACAAGAGTAAGGAGGAGGCAGGAGACTGTCTTGGAGATGTGTTCCCAGGTCCCTGGATCCATGGTAGATGCTGAGCCCGGTTCAGGTGAAGAGTCCAGTCTTCTTGGCCTTCCTCTGGCCAACTTCAGCTCTGAGTCTTAAGTGCTTGGTCTTGCTGGTTTCTCACCCATCAGCAAAAAGACAACATGTAAATCTTAAGCAGTTCTATGGGTTCACTGGGACAGAAGTGGAGTACATGCTCAGCTTGCTTAGCATCCTGAGTTTGATCCCCAGCACTGCAAAAGGAAGAAAGAATGACAACAAAAATGAGCTGTATATGGATGAGATTTAATGAGTACTGCAAGTATGCAAGCCTGGAACTGTCAAAAAATTAAATGAAAACCATGATGGTGCATGCCCCTGATGGTCCATGCCTGTAATCCTAGCATTCTGGGAGGCTGAGGCAGGAGGACCACAAGTTCGAAGCCAGGCAATTTATTGAGACCCTGTCTTGAAATTTTTAAAAAAGGTTTTTTTTAAATTTATTTTTATTTTAAAAAAAGTTTTCAAAGGGCTGTTGGTAGGGTACACTTTTGTAAATGCTAGCTCTTGGGAGACTGAGGCAGGATGATCACCTTGAGTTTGAAAACGCTGGGTACTATGTGAGTTTGAAGCCAGCCTACTACACAGTTAAGAGTTAACGATTTGAGCCAACAGTTAAACAGTTTGGGTCTGTTTAAATGGGGGATCTGGGAACTGTCCTGTCTCAAAAAAAAAAAAAAAAAAAAGGTTGCCACATAGCTCAGTGGGAGGGCCCTGGGTTCAATCCCTAGTGCCAAACAAACAAACAAACCTATTGGGAAAAGGGATCATTGTGAGGATTCAGCACTGGCCAATGAAATTGCAAGTCAACTGGCTGAAGGAGAAAAGGGAATGGAAACAGTGACCATTGCTTGATCCCTCCCAGCATTTGCTCCCCTCACATAATTCTGTCCTCAACTTCAAGAGTGAGCCCTGATTGGCCCCTAAGCCAATTACTGTAACTCTCCATATCACCCTTCTTCCAATCAGGGCAAAGCTTGGGTTCTAGTCTGTCAAGTTGTGACAGAGAGGTGCCTGTCTGCTTATGGGTAGTGTGGATACAAATAAGAATCTGCTACAGTCAACTAACAGCTAGTCAGGGCACCAGCCAAGGAAAATGATCCTATGTCTAGGAAGTGTATGTCCAAAACAAGACGGCAGAACCTTGATCATTATATACCTGAAGCCATAGCTCTGGAGATTTTAGTTAAATGAGTTGACTGAGTCTAATCATCATTTAAGCCAGTTTGAAGTGGGTTTTCTATAGGTCTCTAATGGATTTATTGGCGTGGGCTGGGAAATCCAGGGTGAGAGAGTTAGGTATGGCTGGTTAAAAGTGTCCCTTGTCATCAGGGTACTTATTTTTTCTCTCAATTCTGCCCCTACCTGTTGGTTTCGTTCTTAGGCTGGTTCTTCAATGTGCAGTTAAGTACTTATGCACTCATAAACTCAGCAGCCTGATGGCAGAATTTTCCATGATTCTCTGGAAGTCCTAGGCTTGAGTCTTGTTGGCCTGCCTGGAATCAGGCAGTCCTGAACCAATCACAGTGACGGAGAGAGAATGCTGTTTGACTCAGTCTGGGTTGTACACCTGCTCTCAGAGCTGGCAGAGAGCGGTCTCCTCCCTTTACCCTATTCAAATTCCTCTTCAGTTTAGCTCTGCAATCCAGCAGGCCTGGAATTTTCTGCTCCATGTGTTCTTGACTCCTCCATCCTTCTAGGATTCTGGGAGGGACTGGGATGACTCTGCTAGTCTCTGTCTTTATTTTTTTTTTTTCCCAGACAGGGTCTTGCTATGTTGTTAAGGCTGGCCTTGAACTCACTATGTAGCTCAGACAGGCCTTGAAATCATGGTGATCCTCCTGCCTCAATTTTCCTAGTCCTGGGATTATAGGTGTGCACCACCACGCCCGGCAGTTTCTTTTCTTCTAAATCCATTATAGCCCAATCCCTTAAAGAAATTTTTTTTCCCCCCATCGGTACCAGGGATGGAACTCATGACCATGCGCTTGCAAAGCAGGCACTTATGTTGCTGAGCTAAATCCCCAGCCCTAAAGAAACTTTAAATCCATAAATTAATTTGGTTGATAAACCAGTTATGGTGGCACATACCTGTAATCCTAGAACTCTGGAGGCTGAGGCAGGATTGTTTTGAATTCGAGGCCAGCATGAACTATATAATGAAACCTTATCTCAAAAAACCAAAACATAAACAAGCAAGACTAGTTGATAGAGGACCAAAACCTAATTTTAAGATAAAGGAACAAGCCAGGCTTTTTTATTCTTTTCTTTTTCTTTTTCTTTTTTTTTTTTTGAGAGAAGGTCTCCTTACGTAGTTCAGATTGACAGTCATTCTGGTCCTTCCCCCAGAAGCCTAGAAGGAAGAAGTCAAGAACACAAACAGCAGGAAGTTCTACGCCTGTCTGATTGCCAAGCCAGGCATTTTGGTTTATAATCTTAGAATCTGGAAAGCTGAAGTAGGAAGATCTCCATGAGTGTAAGCCTGGGTTACATAGCAAGTTCAAGTCCAGCTTGAGCTACATAGCCAGAGCCTGTCTCAATGTATTAGAAATAAAAGAAAGAAAGAAAAAAAAAAAAAGGAATAGATTGAGAAGGTTTAAAAAAATGTTTTTAGACAAAACTTCTTTGTTTGCTTTTTTTTTTTTTTAATACAGGGTCTTGATATGTAGTTCAGGCTGGCCTTAAACTCTCTGTGATCCTCCTGGTTGAAACCCCAAGTACTGGGATTCTAGGTGTGTGCCACCATGCCTGGTGAGGCAAACATTTTACTTTATGTATTTATTATTATTATTATTTTTTTTTATCGCTACCGGGGATCGAACTCACAACCACGTGCTTGAAGGCAGATGCTTATGCCGCTGAGCTAAATCTCCAGCCCCCAAACATTTTAGATTACCTCCTCTAAAGACACTGGGTGCCCATGACTTTCACTTGTAAAATGAACTAGCCTCTTTCTGGGGCGGGCGATCCTTTTTCAGATAAACCAAGACCAAGAGGAAACAAATTCCACAGATTCAAAAACACATACAGCTGGGGATACAGCTCCGAGACAGCACCTGCCTGGCAAGCACAAGGTCCTAAGTTTGATTCCTTGTACCAAAAACAAAAACACAAACAGCCCACTTATGAATTTCTGGCTCCAAGCAGTAGTGAACTTATCTCTTCAGGACACTCATTCTCCTTTCCTGACTGTAAACTTGCACATTTGTGCCGAATGCCTTTGTGCCTCTTTCACATCCTGCAAGTACTTGTTCTGTGACAGAATGTTGCAAACTTGCAGTTTACTCCAGTTGAGGCAGGATAGGTTAGGTTCCCCATCATTGCTTTGGAAACCTTGGACCCTATCTGGTGACGAAGCCAAGGCCTTTGGTTTTATTTTCAGACACAGTTTAGCTAAATTGTTGAATTTTCCAGGCTGGACTGAAACTTTCAGCCTTCCTGCCTCAGCTTACCAGAGAGCTGGGATTACAGGTGTGCCCCACTGCCTCTCTCTGCTTGTCTGTCAATCTCCCTGTCAGAGTCACTCCCCACTTGAAGCCCTCCTCTAATCCCACAGAAATCCCTGGCCTGCCCTGTTCTCTCTGTCTCTGTCTGTCTGTCTGTCTGTCTGGAATACAGCCCTCTTACTAGCTGTAGTCATTCTGCTCCATTACCCATATAGAGCCAACTTCCAAAGCCTTGGGGAAGGGCAGATGGTCATTGCTGTAGGCAGCTGAGTTAGAAGTATAGGCAGGTTGATTAGGGCTGCCTATTAACAGGAGCCAGTGCAGAAGGCCAGCAACCTTGGAGGAGACAGACATTTCTGCTGTGGGCCAGATCTCAAGAAAAAAGGCAAAACAAATGCAACCACACCCAAAGTATAAATTGATATTCCAAATAGGTATCGGTCTCCTTGAGGAAGTCAGAAGGAGCCATTAACCCAACACTTTACCATCGAAGATCCTATTCTATATTCAGCTCGCTTGTTATATGACTCACCTCCCCGTATGAAACCAATTTAACCAAATTTATTGAGTAATTACACTTGTAATCATATGGGTTGACCATAGTTCTGTCCAACCTCATGTCCCCCTGCCTTTCAGGTTTCTATTGTTCCCACCTTAGACCCTCTTTACCTCTTGATTTTGCTCTATACAAATCTCTAGAGAAGGTACAGTCCTTGACAACCCACTTGGGACCCCCTGTGTCTCTCTCTGGGACAGAAGCTCTCTGTCTTTCAATAAATATATTTTGCTCTTAACCCCTGTTGTTCCTAAAAATTCATTGTTTGATTTTAGAGAACACAAACTCATACTGCACATCCGTTAGGTTGGGAGTTCTTTTCCCTATAGCAGGGCCAGTTCAGTCCCCTTAGAATGCTTTGGAAAAGTGTCAGCTTATTCCACACTCAACTCTACAAGATTCCTGGAGACTTGGTAGAAATTCCAGCACTACTGTGTTTTCCTTTTGTTTGCTCATCTGTAAAATGGTAAAAGAGCTGTGGACTTCAAGGGTACATGTGAGGGAGTGTGATACACTTTGAAGGGGGCTGGGGAAGGAGGAATGACTTAGAGGAATTCAGGATGTCCCCTCTGACCTTACAGGTGGGTGATAGTCTTCTGACCACTCCCAAAGCTGGTTTAGTTTCTGGCTTTCGAGCTTATTTCCTGTCATACATGTGTTAGCCTGTCACCTCTTTCTTGTATTCAGCTGTTTTCCAAGCTTGTGTCTTATCTCTGTAACTAAACACATTTGCTAGCAGGGTGATTCAGGGGGTGTCTGCCTGGTGAAACATGGGCCTGGATGCACAAGCCCAGCATCTTTCCACTTAAAATGTGGACAATAAGAATGTATATCTTGTGGACATGTTGATGCACCCCTATGGTCCCAGCAACTGGGTGGGTGGGGGGCAGCTGAGGCAGGATGATCTCACTTTGAGCCCAACCTTGACAATATAGTGAGACAATGAATTGCCTCGAGTTTGAGGCTAGCCTGAACCATAATAGTGAGACAGTGTCTCAAGTCCCCTCCCCCCAAAGGGGGGTATAACTCAGTGTGAAGGCCCCACTTTAATCCCCAGGATCAAAAACCAAAAATATTCCTCAACACCCCAAAGTATAGCACTTTGGCATGCTGAGAACTTTGAACTGGAGATCAGAAGCAGATTCTATAATCTTTTTCTGCTATTCTTTTGTCCCGCTTTGTGCCCCAAGGCAGGTCACAGAAACTAGAACTCTCCACCAAAGATAGCCACAAAATTTAAACATGTTACTTTAACCTTCTCTCCATGTTCCTGTATAGCAGCTGGCTAGAGAGAAATTCTTTGACTTAGTGTACCTTGACTGATAGTTTATGAGACCCTCGTTCTAAAAGGAGGCTTGGCCTATATCTGGTAGGAAGGAAAGCCGGAGAGACCAAAAAGAATGTGAGCAGACAGGCCTTGCTGGGTTCCCCTCTACATTACATCATTTGTTTTTGTCCAATCACATTTCTGCATGGAAACTAAGCATGAAATAGCTTTCTCTGCATCTTTGGATCTTCATTTCTGAAAGCTCCTATAAAACTTTGATTAAATAAATGTCATTTTTCTCTCATTAACCTGTCTTTAGGAGTATTGACCATGACTTTATGTTGGGGAGGGAAGAGACTGTATACACCTTTCCACCTTTATCTGGCTGACCAAGTTCAAAACAAAGTTACAATTCTTGCCAAGAGGCAGACACATAAGGTGTAATTCACTCCTCTGGTGGAGAGCAACATTGAATAGTGGAAGTGAAGGGCTTCTAGCATCTAGAACTTTCCACTCTTAGACTTTTCAAGTAAAAAGTAGCCATATGGGTTTGTAGCTATGCTAGGTCTCCTCTCCCCAATTTAACTGTGTTTTTGTGAGACAAGAGCAGTTCAATTACAGCTTCTGAGACCCACCTGGTGCCTTTTAAAGAGAAAATTAATTTGTGGCTCAGAGAAGCACAGTGATTTGTTAAGGGTCTCTCTGTGAGCATGCAGAGTAGGACTTCTATGAGCAGCTTCCTTGAAGCCAGAGCTTGACATTGTTAATATTACCCAGGTGATGCAGAGGGTACCCTCTAGCCTTATTGCAAGCCCAGCTGTTGGGTGGGGGTGGGGGGTCTCTGCTGATACCTGCTTTGACTAGAGCTTTGAGGTGCAGCCTCCATTCTGATCCCCAGGTTCTGGCTGTCTCTTTCTGGGCCCAGCACACAGCCTGGAACATAAGACATGCCTTGTGGGTGATGATGTAACCAATGGGAAGAGATCACTTGTCTTGCTTTTGTGTGTATGTGTGTGTGTGTGTGTGTGTGTGTGTATGACCATGTGGCCTGCATTTGTTTTGTTTGTGTAAATCCCCAGTGATCAAGGGTTTCTGCCTTTTTTGTGCAAGAACGCTTTTGCCTAGTGAAGCATGTGAGCCCTTCGCTACAGTACTTTTGGGGTATAGTTTATTGAACACATACACACACACAGAATGGTGCACACATCTAATGAGCATTTTCACAAAGCGCACACACTTGCAGCATAAGAAATCAACCGTGACCGGAGCCCCAGAGGCTCCCCAGAGCTCCCAGGCTCTATCCAGTCTCCACCTTCCAAAAGGAGCCTCTTCGCAATGCTTTCAAATGCAAATTCCTAGAGTAGGGCCTGAGGCGAGGGTGTGAGTGTGGGGTGAGGGTGACGGTGGTGTGTGGAGTTGTGGGAAGTGTACAAGGGTGGGAACATTTTGTGGGGGTTTGAGCAAACGTTGCTAAACAGGAGGTTAGGGTATTAACGTGGCGGCTGGGATACAGGGGTTGTCCAGGCAGTTTGGGCGTAGCTGCGGGGCGGTGTCGGAGGGCAGGCTGTCCAAGCAGGGTACAAGTAACTGAGGAGAGACTGTGCGGGACTGCGCAGAGTGCAGGAGGGGAGCATGCGGGGAGGGGCGGGGCCTGGAGAGGCTGGGCCGCGCGTGGGTTTGGGGGACCAGGGTAGCAGGGTAAATGGGCGGGGCCTCGAAGGGATTCCTCCGGGGTCTCAGGGGCGGGGCTGGTGGGTGCCGGGGCGTGGCTTCAGGGGGCGTGACCGGCGGGCGCGCGCACGCCGCCGGCGCGCCCCCTCCCGGCCGCCATGTTGGCTGGTGTGTGGGTGTCAAACGGAGCCAGACGCGGCGGCAGCGGCGGCTGTAGCGGGAGCTCCGCGGACTCGGGTCGTCCCGGTTTTTTTGGCGCTGCCGGCGGCCGCAGCCGCGCACCCGCGCCGGAGCGGCGGAGCGGAGGTGAGCCGGCACTCAGGGAGCTCGAGCTCCCGGGCGGGACTTAGGGCGCGGGGCCTCTTTCCTAGGCGCGGACACCCCCGAGGCACAAGCTGCCTCCACCCCAGCAGTCCCCCAGAGCGTGCACCCCTGCTGCCCCAACTTGAACCCATTCTGGGAGGGACTCCCTTCTTTCCAGCCAGGCCCCACCCCACAGGCTGGAGCATGCCCCCCTCCTCACCTGGATCCCGCTTCTCTCTGCAAAGGACCCCCGTTTCCCTATCGGGAAGCGCTTCGTTTTATATCCTTGGTGTTGGAGGCTCCTACTAGCCCACTTCAAGTCCAGGAGGCCTTTCACATTGGAGCAGCGCCGCCCTCCTCCCCAGAGCACATTCTGACCCCTCCCGGACCGGGCGCCCCTTCCTCCAGACCCCAGCTTGGTCTCCTCCCGCCCCCGTAGGGACAGCCACCCGGCCTCCCCTAGGGATCGGCGGAGGGGTTCCCTGCCCGTCACGATTTCGGCCTGTGTTCCTTCCCTTGGGGCTGGAGCGGGGCCCCCTTTCTCTCTTGGGGGACTACGTTCCCCCCTCCCCAGCCTCCACCCCCACAGCACAGAGGGGACGGAGGTGGCAGAGCCAGGCTCCAGCTGCCTTTTGTTCCGCGTGGGACGGCAGAGACCCGGCCTGGCGGTCTTGCTTCGCTAATTGGGGTGGGTGAAACGGTGCGTAGGGCCGGCGTCTTCCAAGAGACCCTTCCTCTTTCTCCTGGGGCGGCTCCCGGAGCGGGAGTCTACCGTTTGCAAAAGGTAGGGCCTTCCTAGCAGAGGTGGTGCCAACAGGTTTTTGTTTGCGACCCGAAGTTGGCCCAGTGGCTTTCCAGAGGGGCAACTTGAGCTCCCTAGAAATCCCAGCAAGGCCTGTGAAAGCCATTTCTCAGTCATCTGCCTTGGCGGCTTTTTCGTTGTTGTGTTAACTTGGGATGAATTTGAAGTCCACTTTAAGAGAGTAAGGAGCTTAACCATCACCGGGTTTTTACCAAGAGAAACTGAGGTCCGGAAATGCAGTGATTTGCCCAAGGTCATATACCAATACTCTGGCAGTGGCACAGTTGGAAGTTCAGTCTCCAAGGTTTTTCACCACACCTAATTATTGTTTTAAAAGAGAGATGTTCAGGGTTCCCTCCAACCTCCTGCCTTCTGTTTTTAATGTTTACACAAGAAAATAGGCAGGAACAGATGAGAAATATGAATTATTTCCATCTCCAGAATGTGGCTTGGGAAAGAGACTGGTTGAAATGATTGAAAAAGATCAATTTTAATTGTTTTCATGCTCCTCCATTATGTAATATAATGAAAATTTGGCAGAAAATGTGCATCTTGTAGCTGTAAACATGGAGTGATAGCTACTGAGAAAATCACATACTAAATTCTGCACAGCAGTGATTGAGTTTACACTGATAATTAAGTTTTCTTCTGTGTTTAAATGAACACCAAAAGGGACTCAATTTGTTTCTGAATGGTACTTGTTCAGGTGCTTAGTTTTGGACAAATTATTGTTTTGGGGAGACCACCTAGATGTGCGTATCATCTTTATCTGCATTTTGTTTTTTATATTTGTACACAATTCTTTTTTGACACTGGGAATCGAACTCAGGACCTCGAACTTGCCAGGAAGGCACTGTGCCTTTTATTAAAGTTTTTTTTTCTTTCAAGTTTTAAAATTGGGCTACTCATTCTTACCAGTCTCATTTTTGTAGCTATTTGTTGTTAATAGTTTGGTAGATTATCATAAGGCATGGATCAAGATTGCTCACATCTTACAAGTTCTTGGACTAGGAACAATTTTGGATAGTCCTATGGAATTTATTGATCTCTCCAAGTGGTAATACCTGGCATGCTGTATGGAGTCATGAAAAATGACCCATCCTTTTTAGAAATCCTCTGTAGAAATACGTCTGCCACTTGTATAACCTTCTTTCATAATCCTTCTTTCCAATGAGTGGATTTCCTAAGAGTTGAGATTCTGATAAGGCTCCTACAAAAGTTGAAAAGTGTTTGGGACTCTTATTTTAATGATTTTTTTTTTCCCCCTGAAGAAAAGGAAGACCTTTTTTTATGAGGTGGACTGGCAGTTTCCAGTTCTTTATGGTCTAAAGTGCTAAGAAAATGTATTTCATGAAACTCATGGAATTGTCACTGTCGTACTTTTGGGACCACCATAAAGTTTTCCTTTTTTTGTGTTTTTATTTTTTTGAGACAGTGTGATGAATTCACCCTATAGTCCAGGCTGACCTCAAAATGCAGGTGGATCCTCCTGGTTTAGCCTTCTCAGTGTTAGAGTGTTAGGATTACAGGGGTGTGCCTTCACACCTGGCCACACCTTTAAAATTTTCTAAACTTACAGGCAGTTTGTTTTTACTGTTTCTCAGAGCCTTCCTATCATGTGGATGGGATGTGAATTATTTTATGGCATATGTACCTGGTGACCCAGAGTCTTGAAGTCAAAGTGCTTGAATTTGAAGGTTTGAAGCACAGAGGAGGAATTATGTAGTTTTACTCCTTTAACTCATGTGTTCTGTTACACAAACTTCTGTCAGGCCTTTGCCAGCCAGCTCCACTGGGATCCTGTTCAGCTATCCTAGCCTCCCCATTCCATGTCATTTTGAGCTTTTTGTGCATTGTGTGTCTGGGACCTTTTTGACACTGACATTTTTGAGGCCAGTGGTTGCCTTGTCTTCTTTAATGGCTAACTCAGTCTGTGACACAGGATAGATGTCTGGTAAAGGTCTGTAATAAGTACACCTGTGGCAATGGAACACATTTTTATTGATTCTTTACTACAGGCTCTCCACGGTTGTCTTTTGGTCTTGCATAAACCACTGCTATTGATCCAGCAGTCAGGTACCCAGTCGCACAGGTGTCATTTCCCTTTCTAGGGATGAGGAAGCCGAGAGCCTGTATGTTCAGGATCACACAGTAAGTGATGAGACTGGGGTTTGAACGGGTGTGTTGAATGCTTAGAATATTATTAAACCTGTGTCCTCATTTGAGAAACTGAGTCTCACAGGTGTAAAGAGATGTACGCCAGGTTAACAAGGGATGTGGAATGATACAGTTAAGAGCATCAAGAGTAGAGAGCACATTTTGTTTTTGTCATGTGCTGTGAGATGACTGTTTCATCTGTTGAGTTTTTGAAAATTGACAAGCTTTCTAGTAAGTTAGTGGAATATTTTTCTTAATGAGCTTGTTCATAGTACCTAAAAATAGAAATTTAAATACAGTGAAATAAGTTTGCATGCAGTTAAATATATGTTCAATCACTTCCCTCTGTGACTATGCTTGACTGTACCAGATAAGATACTTTGCATGTTCTGATTTTATTTGATTTATTTAGTATGGTTCTGGGGGAACTGAACCCAGGGCCTTTGAACTGAGGCTTGACACGTAAAATGTTTTGTGTAGAAACAGTGTTTTGATAAGTTTTCTAAGTTGTCCAAACTGGGCTCAAATTTGGAATCCTCCTGCCTCAATCTCCCAGAGTACTAGGATTTGCAAATTACGTGTCATCACAACTGGCTCATGTTCAGAAATCTTTTGAAAGCTGTTTCAGTAGTCTTTAAGAAAACAAAAGAGAGACAAACAATTCATTTTAATTTCACATTGGCATATAACAGGGATTACCACTCATCTGTGAATGGAAAACTTGAGACTCAAGAGAGGTTAAGTAATCTGAGAGGAACTTGGCATAGCCAGGACTCAAACCGAGGTCTATGTGATTTCCAGATCTGAGTCCCTTTTCTTCTAGCAGCTACCATAGAAAATGCTGGAGAATAATGGATATTCATTACTTTTTGGGGTAAATCTGTGACCTGAAAGCATTGTCAGGTTTATTTAGATGGCTGGGAACTGGAATGAGATTTCTGGTTTTCTTCTAACCATAGGCTCTATGAAAGCATTGTTGTTTGAATGTCAGTAATTTAGTGTGTCAGTTTATCTGACAGAGGCTAGATTTAGGGTTTGATTAAAACAAAAAACTAAAACAGTCCAGCCTCCTTTGAACCAGATCTGCAGCCTTGTTACAGTGCTCTCTATATGTGTTGGATTCTTTCTGGTGACTCACTCTCACCTTTCCTGGGTACTGGATCTGCTGCCTTTCTGCATACTGAAAGGCTTTTTCCTGGTTTTGTTTTCGCTGATCTTGGTCTAGGTGTAGTGTGTTGCAGTTTTAAGCCTGTTTTAGAGACAGAACAGGTAACTTCTCTTTCTGTTAAAGAGTAGTGCATGAAATTGGGCACTCAGAGAGCTGTAAATAAAGGGACTCTCATCTCCTTTTCATGTGACCCAACTGATCAATAGCACAGGGAAAATAGGCTCATCCTGGGGGATGACTGGCCATTTAGGGCTAATGCATGATGTGGATTTAAAAGCATTTATAATTAATCACTTCTGAGTGCCTGCATCCGTCCTCTCCCACCTCTCTGTGGTAATGTCACACTGAAGCAGCTCAGTAGCTGAGTACCAAATGGCACAGACAATTTGGCTACAAAGGCTGTGTTGAAGATTGCCCTGGAATCCGATATGGGTGCTAATGAACATCCTGGCTGAGTGGCTTGGGACACCTCAATCATTGAGCTTTGGTTTCCTCTTCTCTGACATGGGGCTAGTAATGACCACTTTATGGAATAGTTCACAGTGCTTTTCAAACCCTAGCATGGATTAGATCACCAAGGATGCTAGTCAGTACGTTGGTAGGCTATATCCTAGAGTTTCTGATCAGTAGGCAAGACCTAACCAACCTTCAAGTGCTACTGATGCTGCCAATCTGGGTTGGCAGAAAAGGCATTAAGCATTTGGTGGTAGATCACACACCCAGCCTGCACAAAACCCTGGGTTCAGTCCCCAGCACTAGTTGGTGGTGGGGATTAGTGTAGGTATCCAGTACCGCCTGGCCATGCAGAGGAAACTCAGAATGATGGTTCCTTTCTGCCATTGAAGTGCTTCTACATATTGCTGTAAAGATGGTGGTATAACATTGGGAAAGGAAACTTGGCCAGGTGTTTGTATTGTGGTTATAACTTCAGTGGGTTTGTAGAAATGTTATCCTCTTTAGAGGGAATGTGAGATGTCAGTGGCCTTCAAAAAAGCAGTGAGTTCATTTTCACGCACTTGGCAAGAGGCTCACTGTTGAGGCAGCTTTTGGAAACATAAGTGGAAGAGGTGGTTGTTGTTGGTGGTGATAGGTCTCAGCCTACTCAATGGACCACTGGGGATGGACCACTATTCTGTTTTCCAGACTGATCATAAAAAGCCTAGCACACGCATCACCCCTCCCCCTCACTGGGGAATTGAACCCCAGGACCTTGCATAAACGGGGCAAGCAGTTCACCGCTGAGTTATTTCCCAGCACTTTTTATCTTTTCTTCTCAGGCAGGATCTCAGTAAGTTGACTGTCTTCAAATGTGTGATCCTTCTGCCTTACTTTTGAAAGCAGCCAGGCTTGTGCCACCAATTCCAGCTCTCGTTTCTCTTTTCTCTTATCTCTCCTCTCTTTGACAGAGTCTCACTATGTAGTTCAGGCTGGCTTTGAACTCATTAGACACTGAAGGCTTGTGTTGAACCTGCAGTGATCTTCCTGCCTCAGCTTCCTGAGTGCTGAGGTTATGGGCATTTGCTACCACTCCTGACCCATTTCTCTTTTTGTTATTTATTTGTTTACTTTCTTATTTATTTTTTGAGACAGGTTGGTTTTGAATTCACTTATGTAGTGTAGGTTGTCCAAAAATTCACGGGATCTGGAGTGCTGGTCCTTTCTCTTTTTGCATTTGAAAATAAACAAGATTCAGGGGTCAGTAACCTGCTCCAGGGTATACAGCCAGTGAGAGTGTCCCAGCTGGTATTTGCTGCCATCTGTGTCAGCTTCAGAACCACATTGTTGAGGCCAGGGGGTTTAGCTCAGCAGTGTAAGTGCCTGCCTGGCAAGCATGAGATCGAAAGTTCGATCCCTGGTACCAAAAAAAAAAAAAAAAAAAAAAAACCACTGAAAAAGCTCTGGTAGTAGTGTTAAAACAATGATCACATTTGTGCAGATGAACATGGTATATTTAAAAAGTTGTATGCAAGTGAAAATTTAAAGTGTCTCCTCCCTGTTTTGGTGATTAACACAGGAGTTCCGGCCAGTGGGTGGTTTTCTCTGGTCTTGTAGTGCCCCAAAGAGGCTGGGGTTTGGGCACTTTCCCAAGGCTTGAAAAGTGCCTGCAGGTCTTGATCTGAGAATGGTAAACAGCTCTCTGTGTTGGTGCCTGCCCTGCTCTTGTAGGAGGCCCTAGAAGTTTGGACTAGTTTTGTAGACTTTTTAAGACTGATGTGAAAAAATGAATGTGAGCAAAACATTGCTATTAAATGACAGCCCCCTACTCTATCTTACCCTCGAAAGTCATAGCAATGAAGGAATGCTGACAGGCTAAAGGTGATTCTCACTTTTTTTGAAAGCGAAGTCCTCTGTGTGCATGTTTGATATCCAGAGCTGTCCTGGGAATACAATGGCTCTACTATGTTTGTTTTTGTGGTTTTTTTTTTTTTTTTGGAGACAGGGTTGCGTAGTTCAGGCTGGTCTTGAGCTCACTATGTAGTCTAGGCTGGCCTCTAACTTGGGTGATCCTCTTGGGTCACCCTCCCAAGTGCTAGAATTACAGGCATGCACCACCACACCCAACCTAACCACTCTACTTTGGATCAAAATATTTGGGAACCATGATCAGAGAAAGGGGTTTTATGACACTTGTAGGAGAGAGGCAGTGAGGAGATGTAGAGCTTGTAGATGGACATTTCGAGGACAGTTTCGTGACAGTAGAGGAGAATATCTGAGGTCTTTGTTAGCTTGAAAAATATGCAGTATATGGTCTCAGTTCTACTAGTGGGTGTACATGAAATACCATGATTCTTGTCACCCTGAGTTTAATCTAGTTGAGAATGCAAAGTTAACATTTGTGAGACAGCAGACTAGCAACGTGTTTTACAGTGATTTTGATTTGTCAAGAGGTCAAGAATGAAGAAACAAGCATCTAAAAATTAGGAAAGGTGACAAAGAAAAGAAAGAATTTGAGCTCTGTCTTGAAGAAACATGACTCCTTTCTTTATTTTTGTGGGAAAGCAGATGGGCAGGCATTTCACATTTAGGGACCTGGAGGCAGCATGCTTGATGTGGGCCTGCATGTGGTATAGGGGTGTGTGTGTGTGAGAGGGAGAGAGAGAGGGAGAGAGAGAATGTGTTTTTGTCTGTGCTTGCCCACCTGTGTATGTGCAGGCTTTTAAGCAGCTTTGCCCTGAGGATGCCTGCTGGGTGTAGTGAGGACTGAGGTAGCCAGACATCCCCAGCTCTGATGAAACAACAGCCTTGGGACTTTTTTTTTGTGGCGGGGAGGTTGCTGGGAATTGAGTCCAGGGCCTTTTGCATACACAGCATGAACTCTATCACTGAGCATCCCCATGTAGGATGTGTTTTTATTGGCTGTAAGAACAAGAGAGTGTTTTTGTTCTTGTTGTTGTTGTGTGTTTGTTTGTTGTTGTTTTTGAGACAGGGTCTCACTGTGTAGTTCAGGCTAGTTTTGAGTTCACTGTGTAGCCCAGACTGGCCTTTAACTCACAGTGATCCTCCTGTTGCTAGGATTTCAGGGGGCTGCCACCAGGCCCTGCTAAGGTAGGTCTTGAGTGTGTACCATATGTGGGGGAAAGGAGCCCTCTGGCAGTAGCTGCACAGTGAAGTGCTTCCTATCTTCCGATGGTGAGGGCCTATCCTGGGCTGGCTCCAGGAAAGTGGCTATATCAAAGTTGCACAGACCAGGTGTGAAGTGAGGCCAGAATCTAGCTTTGTGTGTGGGAGACCGCAGGGCCTTGCTGTGAAGTTTAGAGTTGACACCCTGAGATCCTGCAAGTCTTATCCCTGGTTGCACCTGAAAATCACGTGGTCTGGAAAGCTTTTAAAAAATGCTTCTGCAGGAGCCCTACCCCAGACCACTCAGGGTGGAGTCGGTAATTTTTAGAAGTGCCCCAGACAGTTCTAATGGTCTGTGTGGGCTGAGAAATTGAGTGCTCAGGGGAGCCTATGGGAGTGTCAGGAATTGGAAGGTGGGAGGAAGTTGGAATCAAGGAGAAGAGTAATGAGGTGTGGATGCTGGGGCTTTGAGCGCTCTTAAATTTCTGGATGGGCTGCCCAGAGAGACTGTCACCTCTGAGCCTCCTTGGAGAAGAGGGTAATTCAGCAGAGTGTAAAAAAGGTGAGGGCAGGAGGAGACGTTACCATCCACCTGGTTGGTACTCCTCCTTGCCAGTTCTTAGGCATGTAGCTGGCAAATCAGGTTCTTATCTGTTCTTTCAAGCTTGCCAGTCAGGTTCCTTCCCACACCATGAACTGTGATGACCACAGCAGACAGTACTAACAGAATCTAAAACTGCACTTCCTGATTGGGTGTGATGATGCACACCTGTAATCTCAGCTCTGGGAAGGCTGAGGCAGGACGGTTACTGAGTTCATGGCCAGCCTGGGATACATAAGAAAGTTCAAGACCTACCTGGACTACATAGTGAGACTATGTTTAACAAAACAAAACAAAACACATTTGAAAAGTGCCCCAAGTTAAGTTCTTTGATGTATGTGCTGGGATGCAGGGTGGGGCAGGGAGGGAGCAGCTGAAGCTTCTCCTAGATAACCTTCATAGCCCTCACTCTTTAGTGTGCAAGTGAGAAAGGTAGAGCTGGGCGGAGTTTCTGTCCCCCCTCTCATCTAGGCCAGTTTCTTAGGTTCAGTGTGACAGCTTGGTGATGGGTTGGTGCTGCAGATGAGCCTGCCCCTTGGAACTAGAACTCTATTTTCCAGAAATTCCTAGAGAGTTTATGACCACGTGGTAAGGAAAAGGTTCATCCTGATTAATTTGAGACATACCAGAGAGCCACTGTTAGTAGATCTGTGCTGGGTGCTGAGGAGATCATCCCAGCTCTCAGATCTTCCATGTCTGGACTAGAGAAAATCTGTGGGTACATTAAGACTATAGTGGGGCTGGGGATTTAGCTCAGCGGCATAAGCGCCTGCCTTGCAAGCAGGCAGTCGTGAGTTCGATCCCCGGTACCGATAAAAAGGAAAAAGACAAAAAAAAAATAGAAGACTATAGAAGTTTCTGTTTAGCTGTATGTACTTTGCTTCTTTTTAAATGTTCACACTGGATTATTGCTGCGTCAGTTTCCTGCTGGTGCTATATCAACTGACCATAAACTGCTAGTTAGAACATCACAGCTGTATAGGCCAGAGATCCAGCATGGGTCTGAGAGAAATAAGATCATCTCCTGGCTACATTCTTTTAGAAGGCTCTTAAGGGAGAATCCATTTCCTTACCTTGTCCACTTTCTAGGTCAGTGATGGTGAACTTTTTCTCTTTTTCTTTTCTTTTCTTGCACTGGGAATTGAATTCAGGACCTCATGTTTGCCAGGTAGGTGCTGTACATTCCCAGCTCCATCTCTGAGCTATATTTCCAGCTCCACGGTGAGCCTTTTAGAAACCAAGTGTCCAGACTGCAACCCAAAACCCATTTATTCATCACAGAGTGCCAATACTGCAGTTAAACAATTATTAGCTGATGTTTGGCTGCTGGGGCTACTTGGCTTGGTTGCTGGCTGGGGCTCTGCTGTGGCCGTGTGCCACAGGATTGCCACCATTGGTCTAGGCCATCTGGATTTCTTGGTTCATGCCTCTTTTGTCCTCATAGCCAGCTGTATCAGTCTCATCTACCTCACAGCTTCTGTCTGACTCTGATTCTCCAACCTTGCATTTCCACTTTGAAGAACACTTGTGATTACATTGACTTCAGTCTGTCTTCCTATTTAAAACCAGCTGTTTAGAAACTAATTGTACCACCTTCATTCCCCTGTTCTATGTAGTCTTACATTTGCAGACAGGTTCCAGGATTAGGATGTGGTCATCTTTGGGAGACCATTTTGTCGAATATAGTTGCCAACATTAAGATCAGGAGATCTTGCATAGCCATCCACACTTGCAGCTTTATGGACAAATCAGAATACTTGGCAGTCAGGGTTGCACTGTTGCCAGGCAACAGTGGGTCAGAGCCAGTACTGGGCACCATCTCTAGATGGGACCTGTACATACCAGTTCTCTGCAGGCCCCAGGCCTCTCTGTGGTGCCCACTCATTTCCTTTTGTCTGGTCTCTCCTCTGGGCAAACAGGCTTATGCAGAGTCCAGTAGAGGCAGTGTGCTACGTTCAGGATGGTTGAACTTGCCCCCTCCCTGTTTGTACTCTTCTCCTGCACTTTATATCCACTGCTGGACCTCAGACTCTTGTCCAACCTCTTGCCTCTGCCTGGTACATACTGTTCCTCCTCCTCTCATGGCCTAAGGCTTTGTGCTCTGCAGCATCTCTGAAGCTATTGTTTGTCCTCTGACACCTTGTCTCCCATCCTCTCCGTTTCTGGCAGCTAACTCTGGGACATCTTGGTGTCTTCGGCTCTGTCTTTAATTGGAGTTTGTGAAAAGCAGGTTTTCATGATACACCTTTACAACGGTTCAAAAGTCAGGGTAACACAAGCATGTAGTCAGACACCTCTGTGGTGTGCATTCCTAGACAATGGGGGTGCAACACAAAATGAGATAAAGACTCTCGTCTGCCTTCCCTACAAATCTGGTTTTACAAGATTGGGC
Source organism: Cavia porcellus (assembly GCF_034190915.1). Classification (NCBI taxonomy): domain Eukaryota; kingdom Metazoa; phylum Chordata; class Mammalia; order Rodentia; family Caviidae; genus Cavia; species Cavia porcellus. The sequence continues at coordinate 12,228,348 of NW_026947515.1, forward strand.
AGGACAGCCAAGTGAATAGGCAGTTACTGTATCAACTTCCTACTGCATCTAGGGGGTTTTCTTCCCTCAGCCTTGAGGCCTGGAGGTATCTCTGTTTGCACTGTGTATGAATGTTGTTTCAGGCTCTTGTTTGAGGCATTTTGGTTAAAGATCTGCTCATTTCTGAACATTGCCTGACGACAATTACATTTTGAGCAGACATCTTGAGGCCTGATTATCATTGGTTTGTAGTGGGAAGACCTGGGCCACACATCGTCCCGCATTGTGCTGGTGATCTCAGCTGGTGCTCTGGTTAATTCTGAGGAGGCTTTATTTTGCCAGTGGAGAGGCCTGTGTCCTGTGACCTTGAACTGTTAGCCTCAGGATGTGGAGGGTGCCCAGGGTCTCCCTATGTAGTTCAAGTTGGTGTTGGGCACTTTGAAGCCCAGGCTGGTTTCTAACTCTCTTGCCTCAGCCTCCCAAGTGCACCACCATGCCTGGCTTTTTTTTTGTACCAGGGACTTATAACCTGACACGTGCTTGAGCCACTGAGCTAAATCCTAGCGCGCCCCCCCCCCCATCCTTTTTAAAGACAGGGTCCTCGAACTTGTGGCAGTCCTCTGCTTCAGCCTCCTCTGAGTGCTGAGCACAGGTGTGCACCACCATGCCTGGTGCATTAAGAATTTTACCTTGTCCAAATATTTAAAGGCAAATCCTAGGGTTTCCTCCCCCATCCAGTGCTGGGGTTTGAACCCAGAAGCTTTACACTGTGCTGCATGGCTCACTCCTTTTTTTTTTTTTTTTTTAAAGTTGGTACTGGAGATCGAACTCATGACCGTGTGCTTGCAAGGCAGACACTTATGCCACTGAGCTAAATCCCCAGCTCCTTTTTTGGTGTTTTTGAGACAGGACCTCACTGTGCAGTTCAACCAGGCCTTGAACTCACTTTGTAGCCCAGGCTGGTCCCCAGGCTGGTCTTGAACTTGCAGTGATCCTCCTGCCTCAGCCTCCTGAGTGCTAGAATTACAGGCGTGCACCACCACACTATGCAAGCTTATCTGTCTTTATGGCAAAGTGGTACTCTATTGTATAAGATAACTCACATCATTGTTTTTTGAAGACATCTACACAGCCAATTTTATTTTTTTCCAAATCCATTTTACTTCCAAGGATAAAAAAAAAAAAGAAAAAAAAACCTACAAAATTTTAAAGCATGTTTATCAGGGAGCAACAGTGGTACATACATTGCAGTGTCATCCCCTAATCATTCACCCACAGCACAAGACGTCTGCCTTCAATTGTCTAAACAATACAAGCACAGATCTTTCTCTTCAGTGAACTCAGAAGTCAGTAGTATAACTATCTTAACTATTACTTTTATACACATATGTATTCACATATGTTTTTCAGCTTCTCACACTAATGAGACAGTATAGTGTTTATACATGTCTTGTCTCACTAATGAATATGTTCTCAAGATGCATCCATTTGCCTGTAAAGTCTCCAGTATGTCCTTCTTTGCAGCTGAGTAGTAGTCTATTGTAAAAAAAAAATACCACATCTTTTTTTATCCATTTTTCAGTTGTTGGGCATTTAGGTTTTTTCCAAGATCTGGCTACTATAAGCTGTGCTGCTGTAAACATGGGCTCACATATTCACTGTGAAAAGGATGTTTTAATTCTTTTGGGAAGATATCCTGAAGGGGAATAGTTGAGTCAAATGGGACCTCCAATCCTAGTTTTTTTGAGGAATGTCTACACTGATTTCCACAGTGGTTACACCAGTCTGCGTTCTCACCAGTGGCAGAGAAGAGTTCCTTCCTGTCCAGCATTTGTTATTGCTTGTTTCTTGACAGTAGCCATTCTCTAAAGGATAAAGTGGAATCTCAGTGTTTTTAAAAATTTGCTCTAATGACCAGTGATGTTGAACATTGATTCATGTATTTATTTGCTGTTTGTATTTTTTCATCTGAAAAGTGTGTATTCATTTCAGATGCCCATTTTTGGGTTGGGTGTTTAAATTTGGGAGGACTAATTTTTTTGAGTTCTTTATATGTTCTCGATTGTAACCCTTTGAGGAACAGCTGGAAAACATTTTGTCCCACATTATGGGTTGTCTTTTCACTCTAGTGGTGGTTTCTCATGCTGTGCTAGATTTTCAGTAGGGTGAGATCCCAGTTATTGATTTTTTGTGATAGTTCCTGTGCGATCTAGGTTTTGTTCATAAAGTCTTTGCCTATACAAATGTCTTCAAGGGTTTTCCAGCAGATATGTTTCTGTTTTGATATTAAGATCTTTGATCCATTCTGATTCTGGCATAGTGAATGGTGAAAGATACAGCTCCAGTTTTAATCTTCAGCATGTGTCGAGTTAGTTTTTCTAGCACCATTTATTAAAGAGGCAGTCTTTCTTCTAGTGAATGTTTGACATCTTTATCAAAGATAAAGTGGCTTGGTATGTCTGGAGTTGTTTCTGCATCTTCTAATCTGTTCCACTGACCTTTGGGTCTTTTTTTTTTTTTTTTTTTTGCTAATACCACAGTTTTTATCACAGTGGCTTTACAATATAATTTCAAGATAGAGATTGTGATGCCCTCTGCCTTGCATCTGTTGCCCAGGATTGTCTTTGCTATTCTATAGTGTTTTTTTTTTTTTTTTTTGGTACCAGGGATCGACCTGGCATTTACCAGGCAGGCACTTATGCTGCTAAGCTAAAACCCCAGCCCAGCCTTTGCTATTCTAGATCCCATTTTTTTTTTTTTTTTGTATTTGAGATTGAACTCATGATCTTGCACTTGCCAGGCAGATGCCTGTGCTGCTGAGCTAAATCCCTGGCCTCTAGATCTCTTCTGCTTCCAGATGAATTTTACAATTGTTTCTTGTAATTTCGTGAGATATGGTATTGAAATTTTGATTGAGATTGCATTGAATCTGTATAACAGTTTTGGAAGTAGGACCATTTTCATAGTATTGGTTCTTCCTACCCAAGAGCATGGGATATCTCTGCATTTTCTAATATCTTCAGTCTCCTCTACTATAATTTTCAGTGGTCTTTTACATCCTTTGTTCGATTGGTTCCTAGGTATTTTCATTTTTATGGATGCTATTGTAAAAGATATTTTTTTTTTTTTTTGTCTTTTTCGTTTTTATCGGTACCAGGGATCGAACTCACAACTGCCTGCTTGCAAGGCAGGCGCTTATGCCACTGAGCTAAACCCCCAACCCCTTGTAAAAGATATTGTTTCCGTGATTTCTCTCTTTCAGTGAGTTTGTTATTTGTGTACAAGAAGGCTATTGTTTTTGTTTGTTTGTCTTTTTGAGACAAGATCTTGTCATGTGGTTCAGGCTGGTCTTGAGTTCACCTTGTAGACCAGGCTGGTCTGGAACTTACAGTGATCTTTCTGCTTTAGCCTCCCAAGTGCTGGGATTACAGGAGTGCACCACTATGCCCGGCCTTTGTGTGTGTGTGTGTGTGTGTGTGTGTGTGTGTGTGTGTCTTTTTGAGACAAGGAATATTGATTTTTGAGTGTTGACTTTGTAACCAGCTACATTACTGAATTTCCTTATTCTATCTAGAAGCCTTTTGGTGGAGTTTTTGGGCCTTCTAAGTAGAGTATTATGCTATCTGCAAATAATGATAGTTTAACTTTATCCTTTCCTATCTTTATTCCTTTTATTTCTTTCTCTCTGATTGCTCCAGCTAAAGTTTCCAGGACTATGTCGAATTAAGAATGGAAACAGTGGACATTCTTGTCTTGTACCTGATTTTAGAGTGAAAACTGAGTTTTTGTCTATTTGGTATGATGTTGGCTGTTGGTTTGTTGTAGATGGCTTTTATAAGATTGAGATAAAGACCACTATTGCAATTTTCTGTAGGGTTTTTATCGTGAATGTGTCCTGAACTTGGTCAAAAGCTTTTCTTGCATCTATTGAGATGATCATATGATTTTCTTTTTTATCATATTTGTTTTTGTCCTTGACTCTGTTAATATGGTGCATTCTAGTTACGGATTTACGTATGCTGAACCATCCTTACATTCCTGGGATGAATCTTACTTGATCATGGTGTACAATCTTCTTGACAATTTGCTGCAGTCTGTTTACCAATATCTTATTGAGGATTTTTGCATCAGTGTTCACTAGGGAGACTGGTCTGTAATTCTCTTTTGTTGGGTCCTTTTCTAGTCCTTGTATCAAAGTAATGTTTGCTTCTAGGAATGAATTTGGAAGCAATTTCATTAAAGAGTTTGGGAAGTAGTGGTGTTAGGTTTTCTCTAAATTTCTTGTAGAGTTCGGCAGTGAATCCATCAGGCTTTTCTTTGTTGGTGAAATTGTATCTTTGATTTTATTTATTGATTTTGGGTTACTTAGGATTTTTATGTCTTCTTGATTTATCTTTGGTAATTCATGTGTATCTAGAAACATCATTTCTTCTATATTTTCCATCTTATTAGGATACAAGTTCAAAGTAGACATAGATGATTTTCTGGATTCCTGCAAGGTCTGTTGCAGTTTTGCTCTTTTCATTCCTAATTGCATGGATTTGAGTCTTTTCTTTCCTTTTTTTGATAAGGTTGGCTAAGGGTTTGTCCGTTTTGTTTAAACTTTCAAAGAATCAACTCTTGGATTCACTGATTCTTTATATATATATATATATATATTTTAGTCTCCAGTGTGTTAATTTCTGCTCTGATCCTTATAATTTCCTCCCTTGTGTGAGCTTTTGGTTTAGCCTGCTCTTCTTTTCCTTGGAAGTTTGAGGTTCCACATTAAGTTGTTTACATGTACTTGCTCTGTTTTCCTGATATGGGTATTTACTGCTATAAATTTCCCTCAGTACTGCTTTCATTGTGTCTCACAAGTTCCAGTATGTTGTATTGTCATTATCATTCAACTGTAAAACCTAATTTCTTTTTTTTTGTCTTTTTGAGAAAGGGTCTCTCTATGCAGTTCAGGCTGACCTTGAGCTCATTTTATAGCCTAGGCTTGTCGGAGCTGGCAACATCCTGCCTCAGCCTCAGCCTCAGCCTCAGCCTCCCCAGTGCTGGGATTACAGGCATGAGCCACCACGCCCAGCTCAAAACTATCTAATTTCTTCTTTAATTTTATCTGTAACCCATTGGTTGTTCAGTAAGGTGCTATTTAATTTCCATGTGTTAATGCAGTTCTTGTGGTTTCCTGTGGCATGGATTTCCAGTTTCATTGCACTGTAATCTAATAGTGTATGCATGAGATAATTTCAGTTCCTTTGCATTTACTTAAGCATGTTCTATGAGCTAGTATATGGTCTGTTTTGGAGAATGTGCCATGTGCAACTGAGAAGAATGTGTATTCTGATGTTGTGGGGTGGGACAGTAGATATCTGCTACATCCATATGTTAAAAAGTTTGATTTAGTTCAGTATTTAATTACTGATTTTTTTGTCCAGTTAATCTGTCTTTTTGTGTCATAATTTTCATGTCTATTAGTAATTGTTCCAAAAAAAAAAGTAATTGTTTTATATAGTTGGGTGCACTGGTATTTGTTGCATATATATATATATGATTGTTAGTGCTTCCTCTTCGATCGTTCCCTTTATGAGGATATAGTGACCTTTTTTATCTCTCTTAATGAGACTTGGCTTGAAATTTACTTTGTCTGCAAATAGAATAGTTACCCCTACTTTTTTTCTGGGTTCCTGTTACATAGAGTACTGTTTTCCATCCTTTGACTTGCAGTCTATGAATTTCTTTTTGAATTAAGTATATTTCTTATATGTAGCATATTGTTGGATCTTGCTTATTGATCCATTCTGCCAGTCTGTATCTTGTGACTGGTAAATTGAGACTATTGATATTGAAGGATATATCTGAAATGTATTGGCTTATCCTTGTCATGTTATTTTTCTGGTTCCCCCTGTTTTTTCCTTCCTTTTCTCTATTTGTTTGCCTTCCCTGGTGGATTCCTTCTGTTGGAGTTCATAGAGCTGTACTTCTTATTATCTGTTTCTAGAATGTCCTTCAGAACATCTTGGAGTGCTGGTTTGGTGATCATAAATTTCCTCAGATGTTCTTTGTCATGGAAGTATCTTTATTTTTCCATCTTTTTTTTTTTTCTTTTTGAGACAGAGTCTTCTCTATGCAATTCAGGCTGGCCTTGAGCTCACTTTGTAGCTTAGGCTGATCTCAAAGTTGAAACAATCCTCCTGCCTCAGCCTCCTGAGTGCTGGGATTACAGGCGTGAGCCAGCACGCCCAGCTTTCTCCATCTATTTTGAAAAATAGTTTTGTGGGGCACATCAATCTGGGTTGAAAGTTATTTTCCTTTAGAATTTTTGAGTACTTCAAACTCTCCTTGACTTGAGACTCTGTGCTGAGAAGTCATCTGTAATTCTGATGGGCTTTTCTTTTTATAGGTGATTTGTTTTTCTCTAATAGCTTTTAGGATTCTATTCTTATATTGGATTTGTGGAATCTTGGCTATGAATGCCTGTCTGTACATTTTTTTTTTTTTTTTGATCATTGCTAATTGGAGGTCTACATGCCTCACTTACTTACATGTCAAATTCTTTTTCTCTACCAGGAAAGTTTTCTGTCATGATGTCTGCAAACAGGTTTTTAATGTTATTTGTGGTATCTCCTGCTTGTTCATTGACTCCAGTTAATCTTTTTTTATTTTTTGGTACTGGGGTTCAAACTCAAGACTGCGCGCCTATGCCACTGAGCTAAATCCTCAGCCCCAACTCCAGTTAATCTTAAATTATTCTTTGTCTTATCTAGCAGCTGCTGGATTGATTTCTCATGGCCCCTTGCTATATTTGAGAAGTCTTTCTTTTCCTGATTGCTAACTGCAAGCATGTCTTCAGTGTGTCCTCACACTGGCCTAATCTGCTTTGAATACTTTCGGTGGAGTTTTTATTCTCCTGGATATCTGCTTTAATCTGCTTTATGGATTCCTTTTCTTTCCTATGCTGAACTTACATTATTTGCTTAAGCTCACCTATTTTTCTGTTTGTTTGTTTGTGTCTGCTCTAACATCTGTAAGCATGGTATGTATTTTGGTAATTTCTGTAGTTATCTGAGAGATTATTTCTGATTTCATTTTTTCCAGATCCTCATTCAATTGATTTGATGTTTCTCCTTCAGAGAGACCTGGTGGGGGGCTTTTGAATTGTCCCACCTCGTTGCCCTTTGATTTGCCTTTGGTAAACTGATTATCTGAGGTAGCATTTTGCTTAAATGCTCATTTTATTTTCTCTTTTTTTTAGTTTAATTTCTGGGGTGGTGCTTTTAAGTTGCCTGTGGTGGATTGCTTTATTGATAATATTTAGGACCCTTAGATGATGATTACTTCGCTGAGGTATCTTACAGGTATAGCTGGTTTTTGGGTTTTGAGTCTATTGGAAGATTTTACCTCTTCAGTTTGTTGGAGATGAGAAATTGTTGCTTATTCGGCCTAGTCCCCGTTTTTTGTTTTTTTTTGGAACTGTGCCACTGTATTTTCTTTGACCCTTAGTTAATCTCAGTCATGGATTATCAGGACCAACAGTTTATTTAGAACAATTATGTCAATTTTGGCTACAGTGATACCAGTAGCATCAAACACAGCCTAGAAGAGAACAAACTGAGCTAATCCTTACTTTGTAACTTTTAACCCTGTGAACGAGATTTGTAGAACAAACCCAAATAATTATATGCAATACATAAGTCTAATGTGTCAGTTTTGCCCTGGGTGTTAACATTTAAAATGGATTAATGAGAAAATAGAGAAGGTAAAGAAGAGAAAGAGATTAAAAGTAAAGTTGGAGGACAAGGAGGGAGCACACCAACTTGGGGAAACTGATGCAGAACACTAAAGGAAACGAGAGAGATAGAAGAGATAAAAGAGCAAAATAGGCAGGCATGGTGGTGCATGCCTGTAGTCCCAGCGCTTGGGAGGCTGAGGCAGGAGGATTGTTGTGAGTTCAAGTGCCCAAGACCAGCCTAAAACCGTATAGTGAGACTTTGTCTCAAAAAGACAGAAAACACCGGGTGTGATGGCTCACGCCAGTGATCCCAGCACTTGGAAGGCTGAGGCATGAGGATTGTTGTGAGTTCGAGACTATCTTGGAGTACAAAGTAAGCTCAAGACCAGACTCATTGGGCTCACCACAGTCCAAGCTATTGCCACAGGTCTGCACCTAGCTAGGAGCTGCTAGAAAAAGCTGGCAGCAGTTATGGGTTCCGGGCTTATTGGGACTGACTTCAAAATGGCTTCCAGCTAGTCACTCTCCCCCCACAGGAGGGCTGAGTCCTCTGCACTCACCACCAGCCAATGCAGTCTTCCATGTGTGCTGCTCCCCTCCACTGCTGTGTTTCTCTGCAGAGGCCTTTGGAGTCGCCAGCTGTCACTGGCACTGTGTGCCCCCAGGTTCCAACAGTTCCTGTCTCATAGTGAGTGCTGTCTCAGGGCGCAGGTGCTGCCAGCTACCAATTTCTTCTTTGGTGAAATTTTTCTTTTTACTATCTCTGAAGGCTTCAGTTCACATGTCAGATTCTTCCTGGGTCTGAGGGACCCACTTCCTTTTTTCTTAGCACTTCTACCATCTTCCCAGAGGTCCCCAAACCACATCTTCTTTATCCATTCACCAGTTGTTGGGCATTTAGGCTATTTCCAAGATTTGGCTATTACAAACTGCCACTGTGAACAGTCCACTCTTTTTGAGATAGGGTACACTAAAAATTGCCCAAGCTGTGTTTGAATTTGCTGACCTCCTGCCTCAACCTTCCAGAATGCTGGAGTCACACGTACTTGGTTCAGATACAGACTACTGGGGCTGGAGATTTAGCTTAGCAGCTCGAGTTTGATCCCCGGTACCACCCCCCCCCAAAAAAAAAAAACCTAAACAAACAAATAAAAAAACCACATACAGACTATTTGCAAATTTAAAAATAAAGATTGACCACCAGCTCTCCTAATTCTGATTTTTTTTTTGACACAGAGTCTTACTATGTAACCCAGGTTAGGCCTCAGTGAGACCTCAAACTCATGGTGAGGCTTCAGCCTTCCAAGTGCTGGAATGATGGCCATGTGCCACCACATCTAGCTGAATTCTGATTTTTATACTCTGTTCAAACCTGATTTTGTTTTTTAAATGTTCTCTCTATAGTTCAGATTGGTATTGAACTTACTTTGTAGCACAAGTAGACTTTTGAGTTTGTGATGATCCTTTTGCCTCTGCCTCTTGAGTGCTAGGATTATAGGTGTGTGCCACCATGCCCAGATAAAAGATGATTTTTTAAAAATTGTGTAATGATGATCATTTTTCCACAAATTTTCATTTGCATTGATATTTTGTTTCTTTTTTTTTTTTTTTTTGGTCTTTTTTGTTTTTTTTATCCGTACCAGGGATCGAACTCACGACTGCCTGCTTGTAAGGCAGGCGCTTATGCCGCTGAGCAAAATCCCCAGCCCCTTGTTTTTGTTGCTTTGAGACAGGGTTTCACTATGTAGTTCAGGCTGGCGTTGAACTCACTATGTAATCTAGGCCAGCCTTGTACTTGGAGATATTCCTGCCTCAACCACCCAAGTGTAGGGATTATAGGAATGTGCTATGACACCTAGTATTTATGTTGATTTTTTTTTCTTGTACCAGAAATCGAACTCAGGATCTTGCACTTGCCAGGCAGGCACTGTGCCACTGAACTATATCCCCAGCCTTATGTTGAGTTTTTTTTGTTTTTGTTTTTGTTTTTTTTTTAGCAGCTGTTTTAGGGCAAAATAATGAGAGTCTTGATATTTTATTTGTCTTTTAAATACAGGATCTCACTATGTAGTTCAGTGGCCTTAAACTCATAGTGCATCCCAGGCTGGTCTAGAACTGGCAATCCTCCTTCCTCAGGCTCCTGAATGCTGGGATTACAGGCATGTGCTACCATGTCTGGCCTATGTGATTTTTTAAAATTATAAAATACACATAAAATTTACCATTGTAGGCATTTAAAAGTGAATTGTTCAGTGACATTGAGTACAGTGTTGTAGTTTTAGAGCTTTTTTTATCACTCCAAAAGAACGACTCCAATCTTTCCCCATCCCCTGGTCACTAAGTTTGTGTGTGTGTGTGTGTGTGTGTGTGTGTGTGTGTGTGTGTGTGTGTATGTGTATGATACCTGGGATCGAGCTCACAACTTTGCGCTTGCCAGGCAGACAGTTATACCGCTGAACTAAATCCCCGATCCAACATTTGAGGGGTTTTTTGTTTGTTTGTTTGGTTGGTTTTTGTTTTTGGTACTGGGGATTGAACTCAAAACCTTATGCATGCCAGGCAGGCACTTGTGCTGCTGACTGACCTAAATCCTCAGCCCACCCCTGGTAATCATTAAGCTACTGTTATCTCTGGATATGCCTAACCTGTTTGTTTCAAATCAATTGAATCATTTATTATGTGCTCTTTTCGTTTGGTTTTTCTTTGTTTTGTTTTTTGGATACAGAGGATCAAACTCATGACCTTTCGCTTGCCAGGCAGGCGCTTGTGCCACTGAGCTAAATCCCTGGCTTTGCTTCCTTTCCTTTCTCTCTTTCTTTCTTTCTTGTGTTTTTTTTTTTTTTTTTTTTTTTTTTGAAAGTGTCACTATATAGTTCAAGCTGGTTTTGAACTCACTTTGTAGCTGATGATCGATCCCATCAGCTTTGTGGGGCTCTTCCTACCTCAGCCTCTTAAATGCTGGGATTATAAATGTGTGCCACTACGTCTGGTTACGTGACCTTTTCATTAGTCTGTTTCACTGTGTAGTAGCATGTACCAAGACTTGGTTCCTTTTCATGGTTCTACCCTAAGGCTAGACTACAATTTGTTTACCCATTGGTGATCATTTGTGTTATTTGTATCTTTGGCTCCTTTGAATACTTGGTATTTTAACTTGTTGCTTAATCTGAAATGTGGTGAAGTTCGTCAGTCAAAGAGAAGGCAGAAGGGCAATTTGGTTTTGATTTTATTTATTGCTACACATTTTGGAAGATATACAGAAATACAAGGCTCAGTATATCCAAAGTTAGAGGCCACTTTTTTTCCTCCCCTTTTTGGTGACCATCAGACCTGCTTAAGAAACAGCTCATCTGATGGACAAACCTTACCATGCTTTGTAGCTTGAGAGACCCACTGCAGGTGTGAGGTGAGGTTGGATGGGTGGAGGAAGTATGCAGCAATCTCTGGGATTTGGGTTCTCCTTCTGAGTTACAGGGATTGGCAGACGTGTACTTTTAGTGTTTCCATGAGAGCCATTGACAGAACAATTTTTTTCTGAGTACTGAGCTAGTACCTTTATTTGTGTGCCTCAGTAAAGGAGTCAGAAAGCCTACATTTTTGTCTTAGCTTTGTATTTTTCTGCTGTGATTCAAGAGAGCAGATTACATACATTGTTATCAGAGTAGAAAATGAAGTGGATTTATTGGGTAGCTCCTTCTAAAAGTGGCTTGCCAAATACACATTACAGGGTTCTGGGTTGCTTGCATCTCCTTCTGGAAGTTTTTACGTTGAACAAAAAATTGAATGATGAGCAAGAAGCAGTAGCAAAATTCATTTGAAAAGTGCTGGGTATAGTGGCACATGCGTGTAATCCCAGCACCTGGGAGGCTGAGGCAGGAGGATTGACTTCAAGTTAGAGGCTAGCCTGGGCTCCTTAGTGAATTCAAGGTTGTCCTGAACTACATAGTGAGACCCTATTTCAGAAAATCAAAAAAAATGAAGAAAAAGTGAAAGTGAAGAGTGAGAGGGACAAACCAGCTCTGCACATTGAGGTTTTACTGTATAAAAGAAGAAAAAAAGCAAGATTAAAGTACACCCTGGAGAAAGCAGGGTGGGTTATCATGAGGAGAGCCACAATAGCATGCTCTTCTTTTCATCTGGCTCTTTTTGTACTGTCCAGATCTGGAGGAAGCCCACAAGAACTTCTACCTAGGAATCCTGAGGGGCGGTGCTGCGATCTCATCCTCAGGCTGACGTCAGATCCAGAGTGCCCTATTGAAAACCTGCTGGGGTTTTCTCAGCGTTCATGTGTGGGCCTGTGGGAACCATTCTGCCTCTGTGTTCTGGAATCTCATGATTAACTGGTCCACTTCCCCAGCCAGTTTTGCCATGCCCTAATATCCTATGTCAGATTGGTAGGATTCTTTTTATGCAGGACATTGAATTCATGGAGGATTTAGTGGGCAGGAGGGCATCCTTCTAGAGGACTCCTGTGAACTGTGCTCCCTGAGACAGGTGAAAAGTGGCCCCTGCCACATTTCTGGATAGCATACCCTACTACATTGTCTCAAAAAAAAAAAAGAAAACCCCAAAGCAACAAAAAATAGATGATACACATTATGCTGTGTCCAAGCAGATTTCCTTTTTTATTATATGTCTCTGGGGTTTTAAAGGATTGTTGTGTTTGTTTGGTATTTTTTTTTTTGTGGTACCAGGGACTGAACTCATGACCTTGCACTTGCCAGGCAGGCTCTTACGCCGCTGAGCTAAATCCCCAGCCCTGTTTGGTATTTTTTTTTGTTGGTTTATTTTTGCTTATTTCTTTTGTGGTACTGGGTATGGAACCCAAGACTCACTTATACTGAGTAAACATTGTACCACCGAGTCCCCAGCCCATTTTATTTGGAGAGAGGGTCTCACTGGGTTGCCAAGGCTGGCCTTGAACTTGTGATCCTCTTGCCCCAGTCTCCTGAGTAGTCCCTGTTACAGGCCTGCATCATGCTCTGTTTTTCTTAAAGGAAACAATCTGTCATTTGCTGAACACACTGGTCACTGAATCAAGCTCTCAGAAAACTGAGGCTTTTTAAAAAATGAAAATCTTTTTTTTTTTTTTTTGGTGCTGGAGATCAAACTCATGACCTGGTTTGCCAAGCAGGTACTTAACGCTGCTGAGCTAAACCGCTGGACCCCTAAAAATGAAAATCTTTGATGCCCATGGAAATATAATTTGGAATTGGTTGGCCTTAGGTTTTCTTCCAGTAGGTGATGTGGAAGCACGATTTTGTTGTTTTTTTTTCTTGAATGTGAGAGCAGTAACTTGCTTATCAGGTATCTTTTGAACTTTGGGTCAGTTTAGAGAGGAATTTCCAGAAAATGAACCTCATCCCTTAGAGGCTCAAAGTCTTTCATCTTTACTCACAGCTTTTTTTTTTTTGAATGCAAAATTATTGAAAGTGCAGTGGAACTTGTTGAAAGCTTAAAATACTGGGACTCGAACTAAGGACCTTGTGCTTGCCAGGCAGGTGCTTGTGCCACTGAGCTGCATCCCTGGCATGGCTTCCTTTCCTGCTGCTCTTCTCTAATTTTTCTCAGCTAAGCTGTGCAGCGAGCTACCCATTTTGCTTGAATGTGCTTTACTTGCTGCTCACCCACCTTGTCTAGCCCCTTGCCTGCTCAGTGCCTGACCTGAAAGGCACCTGTTATCATCTGTTTTGCTTGCGTCCTGCGCACCATGTCATCTGAGCTCTTCCAAACAGGCTGTGTCAGGTGGACCTGCCCCCTCAGCTCCATACCCAGTGCCTGGGGAGCTCAGTGCTGAGGAAAGGCATGCCACATGAGTGGCTGTCGAGCAAACTGTCCTGCCTGGCTGAGCCTGTCCCTGTATGGAGGCACAGACCTGCTCAGGACTACATTGGTTGTGGGATACACAGTGCTGAGTGATTCGTAGGAGAGGGAAAGCTCAGAGCAGAAAGAATGGTGGGTTGAATGGGGCTGTGAACAGGGTGGGGAAGCCACCAGCGTGTGACCCAACGTGTGAACTAGAGGAGAGTCATAGAGGGAAGGGACAGCAGCAGGAAGGACTGCAGCCCTTATCCTTTAGCTGACAGGTATTGGTGCCTGGCTCTGTACTTGTGGACACAAAGGATATGGGTTAGTCTGATTGGGACTCATTACTTGACTACTAAGCATCTAAGATCTATTGGCCAAAAGTTTTGATGTGACTCTGGGATCCCATTTTTTCCCTCAATGAGATGGGCTTTTTTTTTTGAAATGGTAATTTTAATAGGCAGTGTGTTTTTCCTTACTCATTCTGAGTGGCTGTCTTTCACCTCTGGTTTTCTCCTTTTCCATCTTGAAATAAATTGCTGCTTTTTATTTTAAAAACAAATTGAAAGAGCGTTATAATATACTTTGAAGAAATACTGCCATTTATTCCTGATGTCATCTGCTCTGTCTGCCATTCTAGCTGATAACCACTTTTGTATTTTGAACATTCTAGTTTTTTTGTAGAATCTTACTTTTCTTCTGCTAAATAAAAGATAGGATATTGTGTAAACTATCCTACACCTGGCTGTTTTTTTTATTGAATAATGTATTTTATAGATTTTTATTTTTATTTTTGAGATGAGGTTCTTGCTTTATAGCTCAGCCTGGCCTTCAACCCACTATATAACGCAGGCTCTTCTCAGACTTGAAGCGGTCCTCCTGTCTCAGCCTCCTGAATGGTGGGATTGCTGGGATTACAGGCTTGGGTCACAACACTTGGCTATAGATTTCCTATATCAGTACATAGAGAGTCATTGTTATTCTTTCAGTGTAATATTACTGAATCTTAAAAGAAAAATTTCATCTCATAACCTGAAGAAAAAGGCATGTGGGTCATCTCCAGCATGCTGTTTCATGACATGTCTGCAGCGTGTTGTCTTCTGTATCATCTCCCACATGTGCATGTGGTCCTCAGGGCTGCCTACCACAGCCTAGGATCAGTAAGGAGACACATTTGTCATTTTGGCAGATTTTGCACAGTTCTCCTCCAGCATGGGTGTGCTTATTGTCTTTCTGCCAGCCCCATACATGACTGCATGTCCAAGTCTTGTCACCAGCAGATATAGTCAACTGTGTGGATTCCTGCCAGCCTGACAGGTGTATAGAGCATCTCAGTATAGTTCTCATTTACATTTTTCTGGAAAGACTGATGATGCTGTCGTGTTTAAGGATTTATATTTTTCCATGTTTAAGGATCATTTACATTTTCTGTTCTCATTTTTCTGTTGAGTTGTTGCTCACTTCTTGATTTTTTGTATAGTTTTGAAAGGTTGGTTTATTGGGTAATAAGTTGTATTTTTCCAAAGAGCACTGAGATTGAGGGTTGGCCTCCCTGAGTCTTCTGTAGAGGGGATAGGGCCCAGGAGAGAAAGCACAGAGCCTCTCCTCAGCTCTGTGACTTTCCCTCTCTTCACTTGCAAGATTGGTTCTTTGAGCCATGTGGATCAATGCTGGGCACATAGGAACTCAGTACATTACGCCCATCACCTTTGTACATTTGACCAGAAATTGTGATTGAGATACTCTTTGAGTAACTCCATTCTCCAGTTTTTTGGGCTTAGAGATTCAAACTGTGGCCTTGGGACAGAGCTTGCTTCCTACTGAATTACAGGGGGAATTACAATTTTCTCCTGGATAGAATTACAACCTTGGCTTTTAGGATTTTAAGTTAATTGGCCACAGGCAGCTTTCAGCACAAACATATGATGGGTGGGTGTGCTTGAGTTGAATCTGAGTGGGCTCCGTGATGCTGTGAGGACATCGGCTCTCAATCTCAGGGTCTGGTGGCACAGCATGACTTGTTTTTCCCTGGTTCTGTGTGTCCAGTGTGTGTGTGTGGGGGACTTCAACCCTTGCAGTCATTGATGAACCTCAGATGATGGCAACACAAGCCTTTTCCATTGTTACTAAGTTTTATTGGTCCATAATTTGTGTATGTACCATGTAATAAAATGTAAAAGTTCACCCATTTGAAGTGTACAAATGGCTTTTATTTTAAAGAGAAAAAAACAATAAAAAAAGTAAAGAATTTCAATAACAAGATAATAGGAAATTGACAATGGTTAATATACTTTTAGTATTGTGTCTCAGTACTTTTTAGTACTATTTAGAGTTGTACATTCTCCATCAGTCTTACTGTAGAACATTCTTCACCCCAAAAGGAAACCCTGTGCCCACTGAGCATTGTCTCCTCTGCTCTTTCCTCATGCTCTGGCAGCTATCACTCTGCTTTGTTTCCTGAAGGCTTTGCTTGTTCTGAACATTGTGTGTAAGTAGAATCACGTAATAAGACATAGCTCTTGGGAAGGAGACAGCGCAGCTGCCATGGATTGTATGCTCCTTTCCATGTCCTCATCTTAATAAACCTGTTTGTTTTGTTAAAAAAAAAAAAAAAAAAAAAAAAAGAGATGCTCTTGGAGCCTGCTTTTTTCACTGAGCATTGTGTTTTCAAGCTTAATCTGTGTTGTAACGTGCTAGGACATTATTCTTCAAGACTGAGTAATATGGGGCTGGGGATTTAGCTCAGCGGCATAAGCGCCTGCCTTGCAAGCAGGCAGTTGTGAGTTTGATCCCCGGTACTGATAAAAAGGAAAAAGACAAAAAAAAAAAAAAAAAAAAAAAAGAGGACTGAGTAATATTCCATTGCATGGACGGACCATGTTCATTTATTCATGAACACAGCCTTCTCCACTTTGTAGTGAGTAGTAGAGCTGTGCACATAGTACATGAATCTGTGTGTGCGAATCTGGGTTCATGTGCCTTCCTCTCTGGTAGAAGAGAGTCTGTTTTGACACCAGTGTTCACTGTCACTTCCATGGTGGGAGGGGAATGTGGAGAACAAATTCTGCCTTCTAATGCGTTTAACAAGCACTCTGGGTTGCTGCAGTAGGGGGTTTGAAAGTTCAAGTTCAACCTTAGCCACTTGATAGGAACTTAGTGAGACTTTGTCTCTTTAGAGGAGTGGGCTGGGAATGTAGCTCAGTGCAAAGGGCTTGGATTCAATTCCTAGTTCCCTTCTCCCTCATGTTTGCAAGGAGTAACAGTAACATGTCTCACCTCTGTCTCATCTCATTGTCCAGTGCCAAGACTGACTGTCTTTTCTCATTGCGGAGACAAACTACCTGATACCCAAAGTTAAAGGAGGAGAGGTTAATTTTGACTTGGAGTTTGTACAGGTTTCAATTTATAGTTGGCTGGCGCCAAGGCAGAATGGCATGGCATGGGGAAATGGCAGTGGAGAAACAGTCCCTGGTGAGGCAGGTGGAAGGCAGTGAGCAGCTGCAGCAAGCCTGCTTTCTTTTTTTTCTCTGCCTTTTATTTTCCATCCATACTACAAGCTTATTGATTGATTCCATCTACACCCAGGGTGGGCTGCCATTATCCACATCGACCTTTAATCCGCAGTCATGCACCCAAATCAGATCCAGCCATCTTCAAAACTCCCCACGTTTGACCACATGAGGCCTTGGATACAAGCCATAACACTGACTTCAGAGAAGGTGAGAGGAAGGTCATTTCTGTTCTAGGTTCAGCAGGAACTGCACATATGTGGGAGAACCGATATACCAGAACCGAGGAGAGGGTAGGCCCCAAGAAAGTGGTCCATTGTGGGTAGATACTCTGGAAAACACATATCAGTTTGGGTTTCCAGGCTAGAAGTTACATGGATTGACCTTAAAAGGTTCTTGGTGAACTACCTCGTATCTTCAGAGGGCATCTTAGATGTATAGCATGGTGATACTCTGGTAGAAAAGGGTAAGCCCCTAGGAGGAAGGCTGCACTAGCCTAAAGTGGAGGATTGAGCCCTTTGGGGTCTTCAGTGGAGGCAGTGTGGCTCAGGAGAGCATAGAGCCTTATCCCAGCTCTGTGGTTTGCCTCTGTCTTTGTACTTGTACTTTGTATTTTGTACTTGTAAAATGGCTCCCCTGCAGAATTGCAGTAAGATCTGTGCTGTGACCCGCCTGGGCCAGTGAGTGCTGAGGTACAGTAGTACTCAGTAATTTAGAACCATCGCCTGGGTGCGTGTGACACTGTGGTAACGTTTGAAGACCTCCATATTGCCAGGCCTTACCTTCCAACGTTCATGGTTTCCATGAGATACATAAATGTGCTCACAGTCAGCCCAGTTCTCGTGGCCTGCTTTCCTTGTGGAAGTTGAAGGAGAAGGGGGCAGAGCTGACAATGAGCAGTGTGTGTTGGGAGGGCAAGCTAACCATACTTCCTTGGCCTCTTAGTGCAGGTTTCTAAAGTAGAGCGTTTGCTGGGCACAGGAGCAGCTGGGCAGATGCATGTAACTAGCTCACTAAGTTGTCAGTGCTGGAAACATTCCCCTTGATGATTATTTTCCCAAACAAAGCAGGACAATGGCAGTGTAAACACTGTTTGAATAAAAGCATGTGGCTAATGGAGATAAAACCAAAAGGAAAATAACAACTTTCATTTCATGTTGGTTTTTGTGTTTTGACATTTGGCAGCACACTTCTAATCTTTCAAGAATTCAAAAATTATATGGTATGCAAACCTTCTGTTTGTTTATGCTTGTTAAATTTAGTGTGAAATAGACTCAAAAATTCCCTTCCTGTTCCTTGTCAGCTTGCTGTGTTTTGCTTTTCTTCTGGGGGGGGTGTGGTCAAGGGAGGGGTGGGTTAGGGAAAACAGTCAGAAGCTGTGGGACACATGGGTACTCCTGCTGCTGAAGTAAAAACAGCCTTATTTCCTGCAGCTCTGAGGTCCTTTGTCTTGCTGATGTTTGAAAGCTATTCCCACTTTATGAACAGAGCACTGAGGTTCATCAGGTGACTAAATAGGTAGACCAGTGATCTCTCTATTCTTTGGAATTGTTTTAAAGCTGTGTATGAGACTCTGTTTGAAGTGGGAGTGGTGATATATTCCTGTAATCCCAGCACTCAGGAGGCTGAGAGTGGCATATCCCTGTGAGTTTGAGGCAAACCTGGGCTGTTCTTAGTGAGTTCAAGACCAGCCTGAACTGTCTCAAGCAAGACCCTGTCTCAAATAAAAAAAGGTGTCACTTTGTTGGCTTATGTATGAATCTGACTTGAGAATATTCTTCTGGGGCTGGAGATACAGCTCAGTGGCACAGTGCCTGCCTGGCAAGCATGAAGTAGAGTTCAGTTCCCAGTAAACTCCCCCCTGCCGCCGTGTTCTGGAATTGAGCTCGTTCATAAGTTCAGGAATTACTGCAGAACAAGATAAATAGACCGTGTTTTATATTTAGTGTGGGCATTTGGGGGTGTTTGCTTTGCTTTGGAGGTTTGGTGGTGGAGGTAGGGTTGATCAGAGAGCTCCAAGGAGAAAGGGAGAGGAGAGAGTGTGAACACATGGGGGCTGGACTCAGTGCCCTGCAGGGTCATTCATTCCTGTAGCAGATGTGTGCCAGGCCCAGCCTGCAGCAGTAAACAGACAGTTGGGGCCTCTGTTTCCTGAGAGCCTTGCATCCAGAGGTCATGGGAGGAAAGAGTAAGGGTGGAAGGAGAGGTGGAAGCCAAGATGGGCTCTGTTGCCCCTGGCTGTGTCTGCCTGGTGGCAGCTGGTTGATCCTGGGCATAGGAACCCTGAGGGATGGGGAAGAGGGAGCAGACAGGGAATGAGAAGCAATCTGTTTAGTTTTATCCTGAGATTAGTGTATGACAAAGGTGTGTACTAGGGTACCTGTGCCATTCTTGGTTGACATTGGTAGGAGAAGGAATTCTTCTGTGCACAGTTACAAAAGTGTGCCCCTCTACCCTCTGCACCCCTGGTGCTGAATGCATTTATCCGTGCCTTTCTCCTGGCCTCTTTGCTGACCACTACTTGTGTCTTCCTAATTTGTATCCTGTCCCTGAAGACCTGTGCTCTGTTGCCTAGCCCTCCTACCTTTTCCTCCCAGATACATATGCTGGCTTTGGTGCCACTCCTATCTCTGTTTCTGGCCTGTCCTGCCAGCGCACCAGATACATTTGTTGGAAATAAAACTAAGTATTCTGTCTCATCTCTTTCCCTGGAACCTCTTTAGTTTTACTTTCGGCCAAGCTTTACTTTGTCCTGGGTATTCCTTCCCCTCTATGTTACCACACTGACATTTGATAATCAGGTTCTGTGTTCCTTTCTCTGTTTATGACCATTTGCCACCCTTCCCCATTCCCTCGTCACATCCAGATTCAGGCCCAAATGTTTTCTTTTTTTTTTTTTTTTGTCTTTTTTGTTTTTATCGGTACCAAGGATCGAACTCACGACTGCCCGCTTACAAGGCAGGCGCTTATGCCGCTGAGCTAAATCCCCAGCCCCACCAAATGTTTTCTTAACACTCTGTTGTGGCATTGAAGCATCCTCTCTTCCTTCCTCTGCCCCATCTTCTCTCCTTTGCTGCTTGACGAGGATTCAGAAATACTGTTCTGATCACATCAGTTCTCTGTTCCAAAACCAAACAAAAACCAGGGCTTCAGTACCTTCCCTTTCAGTAGTACTTAGCCTAAAACAAATTTTAAGTAGTATGCATTTCAGTGATGTTAGGATTTTTTTTTGGGGGGGGTGTTTTGTTTGTTTGCTTTTTGGTTTTTTTAGACACTGTGTTGCTGTGTAGCCCAGGCTGGCCTCAAAATTTGCAGCAATCCTCTTGCCTATGCCTCCTAAGTGCTAGGATTCACCATGCCCAGCCTAGTAAATATTTTTTCTCCTCTCCTCTCCTCTCCTCTCCTCTCCTCTCCTCTCCCTCTCCCTCTCCCTCTCGCTCTCCCTCTCCCTCTCCCTCTCCCTCTCCCTCTCCCTCTCTCCCTTCCCCTCCCTTCTCCCTCCCCCTCCCTTCCCCTCCCCCTCTCCCTCCCCCTCTCCCCATTCCTATTCCTGTTCTTCATTTGTCTTTTTGAGACAGGGTCTTGTTACACAGTTCAGGTTGGCCTTGAGCTCATTTTGTAGGCTAGGCTGGTCTTGAACTCATAAGGATCTTCCTACCTCAGCCTCCTAACTGCTAGGATTATAGGTATGTACCATCATGCCTGGCCAGCCTAATAAATCTTTAATTTTAAAATGGCTGTAATACTTTGGGAGTTCCTTAAAGAGTTAAACATTATATTAACATAGGACCTAGCAGTTCCATTTATTAGTATATACACAGGAGAGCTAAAAACACACCTCCGCAAAAATGTTTATACAGGTATTCTTCTGACTTTTTTTTTTGTAATGGGAATCGAACTCAGGACCTTGTGCTTGCCAGGCAGGTGCTTGTGCCTCTGAGCTATGTCCCTAGCCCCATGTTAACATTATTTGTAACAGCCAAAAAACTGCGACAGCCCAGATGCCCATCAACTAATGAATGGGTAAATAAGATGTGGTTTACCCATGCAGTGGGAAATTATTCAGCCATAAAATGCAATGTGCTGATACATAACCAGGGATGAACTTTAAAACTCGATACTAAGTGAAAGAAGCCAAACATGTATTGTGTTTTCCTTTTATATATGTAAAGTAATCAGAACAGACAAATTTATGGAGACAGAAAGTAAACTTGTAGTTGCTGGAACAGAGGGGAAAGGTTAGACTGCTGATGGATATGAGATTTCTTTTGGGGATGACAGAAATATTCTGGGATGAGAGAGTAGTGATAGCTGCACATCATTTTGGGTATCTTTGTCTGTGTTTTTGATGTGATAACTTTTTTTTTTCCTTTTTTTCTTTTTTCTGGTACCAGGGATTGAACTCACAACCGCCTGCTTGCAAGGCAGGAGCTTATGCCACTGAGCTAAATCCCCAGCCCCTTTGTCAGTGTTTTTGAGATGGGGTCTTTTTTTCTTCAGTGCTGGGGATTGAACCTAGGACCTTACACATATTATATAAGTGTCTATCACTAAGCTACATCCCCAGCCCTTAAGATAAGGTCTTGCTTTATATAGTTCAGACTAGCCTTGAATTGGATGGAGCCCAGGCTTGGCTCGAACTCATAGTGTTCCTCCTGACTTAGCCTCCCCAGTACTGGGATTACAGCTGTGTGCCACCAGGCCTGGCTCATTTTAAATATAGCCCCCTGCTACAAAAGACAAAGCACTGAATTGCATACTTTAAAATTGGTGAGTTTTATTCTGCATAAGTCATGTCTCAATAATAATAAAACAAAAGGGCACTCTCTAATACTACTCTCTAATTTCATATGTGTTACTACCCAAAATTGGTATTTGAATTTAAAAGCAAATTGACTTAAAGAAAAATATTAAGCAAACAATAGCATAGTTTGTAGTAAGGATTCATTAGATTATTCCTGAGTACTTGCTGCAGAGTAAGTACTCTGTTAATTGTAATCATTGTTACTCTTTGGAGTTGATGGCAAGAATTTTAAAATGTAAATAACTAAAGTTATCAAGTCCATATTCCTCCCCTCCACTCCCCTTCCCTCTTCTTATACAGGATCTTGCTATGTAGTTCCATATATATTAGGCTTGGTCCGTATTTCTTAGCACACCTGATGAGGCCTTAGTAGCGAAGCCTGTTTCCTAGTGTATGGGTATCTTCCTGCTGCTCTGCTGCCTCAGCAAATGTATCTCTCTCTAAGGGCACCTGTTCTGCCTGTTCCTTAAGCAGTCTCTCCTCTGTCATTCTTCGTGGCATTGCTACCAATGCACTTAATGGCTTCAAGCCTGTCCCTGTCTTCTCAGGAGCTGCATGGAGCAACCAGTGAAAGTGTTTTTCTTGTCCTGTATGGGGTTGCCATTTCCTACTGCACTGGAGACCATGTCTTATGCTTTTATAAATCCCTTGTGCCTGCAGGCATCACCTTTATGCACAGTGTAGAAAGCACTTGTTAAATGTAGTATCAACTAAACTATCAGCATATCTTTATGACAATGAAATGATATTACCAAACAGAACTGCATCTCCGAAAGACATAAGACTAGCTGGCGTGGTGGCACATACTGTAATCCCAGCACTTGGGAACATGAGGCAGGAGTATCACCACGAGTTCAAGACCAGCATGCAATACATAGTGAGTGAGCTCAAGGCCAGCCTGTACTATCTATAGTGAGACCTGTTTCAAAAAGCAAAAAAAGAAGACACAGGACTGAAACCTAGGCTGTTTGCCCCAGGTGTGGAGGAGGGTATGGAGAGCTTAAAGAGGCCATGGGGTCAGGTGGCTCATTTTGTTTGTGCTTTACTTGTGGTTTGCATATACTGCCTTCTGTGTATTCAGCAGTCCATATCAAAACATTTCAGCAAACAGGAGGAGCAAAAGGAAAATAGCCATGGTCCCCCCTCCCCCCTCCCCGGCCCAGCGCCTGGGACTCCGGAGCACCTCAGACTCAGACATTTAAGAATTAGGAAGGAACATTTCCTCCCAGTGTAGCTAGTCAGTGTGGGGGAGTAAATAAAACACTGGGAATGTCTCCAGCAGAGGAGGAAAAGTAGTATTTTTATTTTGTACCAAAAAGGAAGTTTACCTCATAATTTTAAAAGGCCCATTTCAGAGGAGCAATGCAGACTTTTCAGGTCATTAAATTTGATGTGACTGATTTAGTAGAAGATATTGTTACAGCTAAAGTGGCATCATTTTTAAGAATAAGAGTTTTTTAAAAATAATATTTCTAGGAACTATTCTGAAGTTCATGTGGTCCTGCCTGCTTTTTTCAACTGATTGTGCTGTGCTGCTAACCTGTAGACTACGCTCTTTAAAGTAGAGCATTCTTTGACGCCCTCAGAGCTTCTTTCCCATTGCTGGCATTGGCATCCACATTCATACTTGGTGAGTCTGAGCCCTTCCCACTCCACTGTCTACTTCCTGCTTGTTTAATGTAGTGAGCCTGCTGAGAAAAGGACCTTTTGTGACCTGCTGAACAGGGTAGGAAGACAGTTGGTTCCCTGTCATCTTCTGGCCCCAAACATCTGGATAAGAAATCTTTTCTTTTTTTTTTTTTTTGGTATCAGGGATCAAACTCACGACCTCACGCTTGCCAGGCAGGCGCTTATGCTGCTAAATCCTCAGCCCCAAGAGATCTTTTCTAGGCTTCAGTGAATCTTCCCTTGCTGAGTCGCAAGGAAAAATTTCTTTCTAGACTTTGAGTGCTAGATTGTCTAAGCCAGAAAGAATAAGAATAAGAAATAGACTGGGATCTGTCACTTGGCTGGTAGTGCAGCCTTGGGCTAGTTAATTGCATAAGTTTTTTGGGCCTCAGGTTCCTCTGTAAAATGGGAATCAGGAGGTTAATGCCTTCCTAGGATTGTTACGAAGACCTGTGAAGTACTTTGAACAAGTGCTTGGGGACAGTGAGCTCTCACCCTGTTAGTGTTGCAGTCTTCTGCTAAAAGCCTCTGTTATTTTGCAGTACTTACAGTTCCGTTCTGCTACAGAACTTGTGCTTAGCAGCTTCTCTTTAGTGCCTGGTCCCCTCAGTCAAGCATCCTTGTTCCCTTTGAGGAACTGTGGTACTGGAAATGCAGAGGCTGTGAATACCTGGCTGAGGGCCCTGTGGCTCACTCCCCCCACACCCAGGAGATGGCGACAGCCCAGCACTTAGCAGCACCACGGCCACTAGCCAGGTCTAAATTAAGCACGAAATCATGGGAACTCGAGATTTTCCCATGCAGCTCTGCATTTTTTTTCTTTTTATTTTGGTACCAAGGATCGAACTCATGACCTCGCACTTGCCAGGCAGGCACTTGTGCCACTGAGCTAAATCCCTGGCCCTCTGTATTTTTTTCAAATGTCTCAAGCTAGAAAGTTTTACTAATATAGGCCACAGTGATCTATAGTGTTGCTTGCCTGGTGGCAAGGCATCGTCACCTTCCATTAGCATGTTTCCTGTGACAGAGTCATAGTGCATTTGAAACACTTTTTTCTTTAAGTATCGGAAATCAAACTCAGGACCTTGTGTTTGCCAGGCAAGGCATTGTGCCATTGAGCTAAATCCCTGTCCTTACAGTGCATTACAGGTGGAGAACTCTGTGTGTTTGCATTAGAGATGGAGAACTAGGGTAGGCAGAGCCAGGCTGCCTTCATCAGAGGCAAGGTGTTCTGAGGGCTGCACTTTACATTTTCAAGGGCCTAAGGAAAGACTTCCCTTTCGCTCCCCATGGAGCCCCACAAACCAATGGAAACATTTGCTGTTGTCTTATGGCCAGAGAGCCATCCTCTCAGCCTATGACCTGTGGCTGGGTTTGAGCTCTCAGGACACCATGGGAATAGCAGGGAACCAGCCTTTGGGACTGAAAGATTTGGGAATGGTCTCTGTTAGAAGCTTCTTTGGTGCCTCAGAGTAGTCACAGCACTGGACCTTGGTCTTGGTCACAGCACTAGATTTTGGTCCCTGATTTTCTGGGCTTTTTCTGTTATTTCTGTTTTTGCGGGGTACCTCTGTGAAACAATCTCACTGTGTAGTTCAGGTTGGCCTTGGACTTATTTGAAATGGTCTTCCTGCCTCAGTGTCCAGTGTGCCAGCACACTTGCTTCTTTTTGTGTGATTTTTAAAGACTGTTGTTCATGATTTGGTCTTTTGCAAAACTAAGGGGTAGAAATGAGGTGGAGCAATATTAAAGAATTCTCATTTTCCTTTAAACCATGTTTTATGCATCCTGTTTGTGCATAAACAGGTCTTCTACTTTGGGAGGGAGGTGCAGGCCATATGTCCTCATTCCTTGCCTAGACTAGGCTCAGATTTTTGATACGCTTCTCTCAGCTTTTCAAAGTGCTAGAATTATAGGCATGTACTGGGACCATAGGTCAAGTCTTAAGTGTTTGTTTTCTCTTGCAGTTCTTTAAGAATGTAAACATAAAGTTTCTTTAAGCTCACTTCTTGAATAGTAGTCTAAAATTTGGCTTCTCTAGCAAACAAGAAGCCATTGGAGCCAGGCATGGTGGTGCATGCCTATAGCCTATAATCCCAGCATTCGGCAGGTTTGAGACAGGAGGATCCTCTAAAGGCCAGCCTATACTACATAGTGAAATCAAGGCCAGCCTGAACTCACTCACACACTCTCTCTCTCCCCCTCCCCTCCCCTCCCCTCCCCTCTCTTTCCTCCCCTCCCCTCCCCTCTCTTTCCTCCCCTCCCCTCCCCTCCCCTCCCCTCCCCTCCCCTCCCCTCCCCTCTCCTCTCCTCTCCTCTCCTCTCCTCTCCTATCTTAAAAAAAGTCATTGGAATGAAGATACCTAGGTTAGGTTAGGAGAACATTTCTTTTTGGCTGAAACTCACTTTCTTTAGGTGTGAGAGAGAGAAAGGAATTTTTCCCCTTTTCATTTTTCCCCTCTGCATGAGCCACAGTTATTGGGCTTTAAATTAATACCAGTTTGGCTGAGGCAGGGTCATAATAGTCCTTTCTCTTTAGGCTGAAATGATTACTGTTGAAAAGAATGTGGCACTGTCCATATTGTCCTGACTGGGCCGTTGTCTTCTGGGGGGCCTGTTTGGCTAGGTCATGTGAACTGCAGCCTCAGCCACCCCTGACTAGGCCTCTTAATGATTGTCATGCCCTTTTCTCCAGTGGGAGGATAGAGGTGTATCCTCTTTCATGAGCTGCACATAGCTAGTGAATCAAGGACTGCTGAGTATTCACATGTTTTGGGTTCCTGCACACTGGATACCATGGTTCTCATTTCAGTATGCTTAAAAACCAACAGGCAGCTGGTTAGAATGTGACATCCCCTTGGCTGTATATAACTTATTTATTCTACTTCAGGATTTTTAAACAGGTTCTCAGGAGATCCCGATAATGTGGTCTATGGACAGCATTGGTATGACACTAGGGGAATGGAAGGTCCCTGCTGAGCCTACTTTTAGAAAAATGAGTAGATGTAAAGTTGCAGAAAGCTGCCAGACTCCCATTCTTTGAGCTGCCATCTGAGGTGAGCATGTTTAGTCAATTTGTTTAGTCAGATTTACTGATTGGGACTGGGTGACCACAGTTACAGTTGAGTGACTGTGGTTGTTAGGCGGGTATTGGAGGACAGATCTTCCTTCACAGCTCCTCATCCTTGGTAATGCCAGCTGAAGAGCCACTGCCCAAAATCTCCTTAGGGATTTGATGGAGACTTACTGGTAGGGTGCAAGGGGTGGGAGCTTTGACGCGCATATACCTGCATATACCTGGGCTGCTCAGAACCACATAAAACTTCTCTGTCTCCCGTGATCAAAGCCCTAGATTTGGAAGGAATTTCCCCACCTCGCTCTAAAACTTTGGAACACATATTTATGGAATTCTTATCTCTAGGAGTATCAGTCTAGCAGTGGAGTGTTTTCCAGTTTTTTTTTTTTTGTTTGTTTTGTTTTTTTTCTTTTTTCTATTTTATTCAGTCTCTCTTCAGTCTCCATTGCTATTTGGACTCTGATTGGGTTTTCAATATGCCAGAATGCCATGTTTTCAGTATGCCAGAATTTCCCCTTCTCTGGTTCTGCTTATGTATCACTTTTGTCATTCTTGCAAAAGAGCAGATGATCCCAGATTCTGGTTGAGGTTGCTTTGTTCTTAGGGAGTGTTGTGTTTTCCTAGGAGGATGCAGCCGCTCTGTCAGACTGGGGCTGGGGACTGGGTATGACTCTGGAGCCTGGCAGTGTCTCCACCCCTTACTTGAATGCTCTTGGGGAGTCTAGGGAGCACCGACAGCCTGTTGTTTCCCTTCCCTTATCCTCCTAGGTGCTCCTTGCACAGGGCTAGTGGTTACAAGTGAGAACACACCTATTACAGGTTACAAATGACTCCTGTGACTGAGAAATTTAGGGAATGAGTAGCTTCAGGCACAGGTGGACCAGAGGTTTGACTGATGGGAGGATGTATCATATACCCCTCTGTTCTTGGCTCCTTGCTGTCCCCACTGTCTGTTTTAGTCTTAAGTAACCTCTGCCCTGGCCCTTTGTTTCAGGGCCATCCAGGGAGGTCTTCAGGTATCACACTGTGTATTGTCCCTGGATCCCTCATCTGGCCACAGGGCTAGGTGACTGTGGTGCTCTGTTAGGCCCTGCCTGAGTTCCCAGTCTGCCTCATCCTGGCCAGTTTTCCAGGAAAGAGAGGGGCACTCTTTCCAGAACATTGGAGGTGTACACAGGCAAAGTCAGCAGGTTGTATTTCTAGGCTGAAACTTAAGTGTTTGATTTAAAGGAGCTTCCTAGTTAAGGAGACAAACAGTGGAAAACTGATTGTTTCCTTCCCTGCTAAATAGATGTGCTTTTGATAATGGAGTTTCCAAAGCTCCCAAAAAGGCTTCATAATTTTTTTTTTTAAACTGGAGGTGGAAACTTATGTTATTTTAAAGAGGAAAAAACCCAGAATTTCAAAACACAGTTTAGAGGGTAACAATGTATATACACTGTGTATTTTTATCTTCAAATCAGTTATTCAAGAGTACAATACATTACATTTAATCCTCCAAATAATACCAGCACAAACCTTTATCTTCACTGAGCTCAGGAAAATCAATAGTATAAATATCTTTTTTTTTAAAAAGTTTTTTTTTTGTCTTTTTCATTTTTATCAGTACCAGGGATCAAACTCACAACTGCCTGCTTGCAAGGCAGGCGCTTATGCCGCTGAGCTAAATCCCCAGCCCCAATATCTTAATTATCTTTTATGTATATAGTTTCTTTCAACTTATCATACTAGTGAGACAATGGATGTTTTACACATGCATGTCTGATTTATTTCACTAACAAGTACAGTCTCAAGTTGCATCCATTTACCTATAAAAGTCTCAAATTTATCCTTCTGTGTGGCTGAGTAGTATTCATTGTATAAAATACCACATCTTTTTTTTTTATCTGTTCCTTAGCTGGTGGGCATTTTGGTTGTTTCTATGATCTAGCTATTAACAAATTGTGCTAATGTAAACATAGGTGCACATATATTGCAATGGTATGATGTTTTTAATTCTTTATGGGAAGATACCCAGAAGGGAAATAGCTGGGTCAAATGGGACCTCCAATCCTAGTTTTTTTGAGGAATCTCTACACTGATTTCCATAGCACTTGCACCAGTCTACACTCCCACCAACAGTGGAGAAGGTTCTTTTTTCCCCACATCCTGCCCAGCATTTGTTATTGGTTGATTTCTTAATAATAGCT
Organism: Cavia porcellus; assembly: GCF_034190915.1. NCBI lineage: Eukaryota > Metazoa > Chordata > Mammalia > Rodentia > Caviidae > Cavia > Cavia porcellus. Next base: position 12,257,098 of record NW_026947515.1, read on the forward strand.
ATTCTTTCCAGGGTGAGTTGGAATCTCAGTATTGTTTTAATTTGCATCTCTCGAATGACCAATGATGTTGAACATTGTTTCATATATTTATTTGCTGTTTGTATTTCTTCACCTGAGAAGTGTGTATTCATCTCAGATGCCCATTTTTGGGTTGGGTCTTTAAATTTGGGAGGACTAATTTTTTTGAGTTCTTTGTATGTTCTCGATAGTAATCCTTTGTCTGAGGAACAGCGGGCAAAACATTTTGTCTCACATTGTGGGTTGTCTTTTCACTCTATTGGTGGTTTCTCTTGCTGTGCTAAAGCTTTTTTTTTTTTTTTTTTTTTTGTCTTTTTCCTTTTTATCGGTACCGGGGATCGAACTCACGACTGCCTGCTTACAAGGCAGGTGCTTATGCTGCTGAGCTGAATCTCCAGCCCCGCTAAAGCTTTTTAATAAGATGAGATCCTAGTTGTTGATTCTCTATTCCTGTGCAATAGAGATTTTGTTCATAAAGTCTTTGCCTACACTTATGTCTTCCAAGAGTTTTACCTACTCTAACTTACAGTAAGTTTATTGTTTCTGTTTTAATATTTAGATCTTTGGCCCATTTTGAATTTAATGCATGGTGAAAGACATGGGTCTTGCTTTATTAAAATCTTTGGCATGTGTAAAGCTAGTTTTTCTAGCACCATATATTTTTTTTTTTTTTTGTCTTTTTCCTTTTTATCGGTACCAGGGATCGAACTCACGACTGCCTGCTTGCAAGGCAGGTGCTTACGCCGCTGAGCTAAACCCCCAGCCCCTCTAGCACCATATATTAAAGAGGCTATCTTGTCTTATACTCTGGGTGAATGATTTGGGGATGACAATGTACAGTAAATATGCCATTGTTTCCCTTGATTGACGTGTTTTGAATATTTGTTGTTTTTTTTTCTTTTCTTTTTATCCTTGAAATAATATGGATTTGAAAAAAGTAGAGAGGCTATTTTTCTTCCAGTGAATGTGTTTAGTACCTTTGTCAAAGATAAGGTGGCTTAATGTGTCTGAAGTTGTTTCTGCATCTTCTAATCTGTTCCACTGGTCTTTGGGCCTGTTTTTTTTTTTTTTTTTTTCCCCAGTACCATGCTGTTTTTGCCACAGTGGCTTTTAGTATAATTTCAAGTTGGAGATTATGATATCTTTTGCCTTGCCTTTGTTGGCCAGGATTGCCTTTGCTATTCTAGGTCTTCTTCAGTTCTGTGAGATAAGTTACTGGAATTTTGATTGGGATTGCATTGAATCTGTGTAACAGTTTTGGAAATATGGTCATTTTCACTACCTTGATTCTTCCTACCCAGGAACACGGGATCTCTCTCCATTTTCTAATATCCTCTTCAATCTCCTTTTTCAGAGTACTGTAGTTTTCAGTGTAGAGGTTTTTTACATCCTTTGTTAAATTGATTCCCAGCTATTTCATTTTTTGGGGTGCTGTTGTGAAAGGTGTTAAAACCATGGTTTCTTGCATACCAGGCAGGTGCTGTTACTGAGCTGCACCCCTAGTCAACAGTGTGAACTTCACAGGCCAGCTAGTACACTGTTTCTTTCTGTTGGAATTTTATCCACTTACTGTGGTTGATAGATAGTGGTTATCTTATGTACACTTGAAACTTTGATTCTTAATAAAGTGAGTTATTAATAAATACAGTATCAAAACAGGCTTTTTAGGACTGGGGTTAGCATGGGACAGGGAGGTAGTGTTGAACATCTTTGGCTGTGGTCCTACCTGGTTCTGTTCAATTTCTGATAGGCATAGAAAGTTTGTTCACTTTGTATGATGAATTCTAATGTGAAGTCATTTTGTTTACTCCAGTCAGAAATATTTAAAAGTATAACAGCTCCATAAACTCACAATGGCATTTGGCCCTTCAGTTGTCACTGTGTAATTTATAAAAATAAGCCCTTCTAGCGGGCTGGTAATTCAGTTATAGTGGCATAAATGCTTGCCTGGCAAGTTCAACTTTGTGAGTTCAATCCCCAGCACCAAAAAAAGCTCTTCTACTTTTTTTTTGCTCCTATTTTTGTTCTAAATCTTTAACAAAATTTATTTTTCCACCTTTTTTTAAAATTTGAGACTGGGTCTCACTGTGTAGTTCAGGCTGACATTGAACTCACTAGTCCATGCTGGATTCAGTCTTGATTATTCTGCCTCATCTTGAATGCTGGGATTACAGGTGTATCTGTAACCCCACCTGGCTCTGTATTGGAATCCTTAAAGCATGATTTGTGAACTATTATACTTCCTCAGGTTTGACTGAGGAGTCCATAAGGTAACAAATGATTCTGATGTAGCATGCTCATTAATTCATCCTCAGCAGACTGGAAATGAAGAAAATGAGGGAGTTTGGAAGGGGAAAGTGGAGTGTGTAAGCCATTCAGAAGAAAGTGAAAATAAAGCAAAACTCGGGTTCTGGAAATACCAAGGGTATGTTCAGGGACAGGAGCGTGGGTTAGAGGTGGGTTAGAGGCTTACCCTCGGGAGGGTGTCATGGTAGAGGTTTGCTACGAGAGGAACTGATTCAGCGTTTGCAGCCCAGTTCTGAGGGTGAGGGAGAGAAGTTTAACCGAGTTCCACTGGCTTGAACCACTGGTGGTACATACCTGACTGTCGGGGAGGTTGGAGCCCCGCCCAGTGGGACTGTTCCTGCTGCCAGATGGGTTAAGCTGGCAGGAATGTAGCACATTCAAATTAGTGCTGCCCAGCAGCAAGACATAAGAATTACAGCCCTGTTGTGAATGTGTTTAAAATGAGAAAGTGAGGTCTGAGTATCACGGCCCAGTTTGGCAAAGCTGTGGAGGTTCAGGTGTTTGAAGCTTGAAGCTCTGCCTGCTTCAAGGGTCCTGCTGCTTTGCTAGTGTTGATCTTACAGTTCAGAGTTTCAGTTTGCAGCATGTTACTTCAGTAAGGTGCACAGCCCAGTCAGTGTAGAAGATAGTCACCTGGTGTCCTTTCAAACTACTGGGTATCTTATCCCCAGATATCTCCCTTACCATCTGTTGGTTCTGAAACTTGGCGGTTAAGCCTTAAGAAAATAGTAGCTACCCAACACCATGGAAAACTAAAGTAGGAGTGTTTTAAGTTCTAAGTAAGTCCTGCTGGGTAACTTCGCAAGACCCTGTCTTCAAAAAGGGTGGTACGGTGGGTACTAAGAATGTAGGTCAGTGTGAAGGCCCTGGGTTCAGTCCTTAGTACTGTACACAGGTGCGTGCAGACACACACACACACACACACACACACACACACACACAGTAGCTAGGTAGTAAATTACATGGATTATGGATTGGCTTGCTTTCTTTTTGTAACTGTAGCAAATATTGTATTAGCTTTTTTGCTTCTTTGTGAAGCCCAAGTATTTCAGAAGTCACAGCAGACTGAACCTGTTACAGAAAGGCCTGCCTCTCCAATGGCCCTGGTTTCTGAATTGCTAATTGCTTGGCATTCCTTTCCCAACCCCTGTATATTCTAGTCTTCCTCACAGAAATACCTGCTGGTTTTTTTGTTTTTTTTTTTTTTTTTTTTTTTTTTTTTTTTTTGGCTACAGGCCTAGAGAGGGAGCTTTGGACCTCTCTCAACCCTCTGGAGGATGCTGGACCCAGTGAGACATCTGCCAGCAGCCCACATCCTATCTCCCCTGCCCAGGTGGCCAGACTGGAAGGCAATAGAACAGAGGTTACTGTATCTCCCTTGGGGAGAGCATCCTTTTTGTTTTTCTGTGGTATCCCCAGCCATTAGAGGCCGTTTGTAGCAGCACCATTTACTCTTGTGCTTCATTGAAGCTTGGAGGGTGGTGCCCAGTTGTGCTCACTTCTACGAAGAGTAGGCCAGGCATGCCTGCGGTTCACCAACTAGAATGACAAATATGGAAGTACTGGGGGCCCTGGCATATCACAGGACTCCTGGGCATTACTGCTGATTTTGGCATGTATTTGCAATTTAAATTAGGAAGTACTGAAAATTAGAGTGTTTTTTCCCCTCTTTGTGAGGTCTATTCCATTTATGCCAGTAGCAAATGTAGCATTTTGAATGAAAAACCTTGTAAAGTCAAGTATGTCGGTTAGCATGAAAAGTTTTATCTCTAGTCCTCTGACAGGCTTTGGAGGATTCATGAGAGATGGACAGATGGGTGGAGAAGCAGAATATACCTCTCTTAGGTAAAGTCGGTTTTGTGGCCTCAAAAGAAGATATGAAAACTTGGCATTACTATGGTGAGAAAGTGGTGAAGCGTTACGAACTGCCCCCTTCTCACTTGGGTGACATGTGTGACGACTGGCCTCTGCATTCCCTGTGCCCTTACTTTTTCTGACTTGTTTATTTTTCATGTACCCATTTTCACCTAAGGTTTAGATGAGGAAGCTGGAGCTGTCCAGTATTTCTCTGGTATAAGCAGAATGGCAGCTAAGTGCAGCGTAAAAGCCTCTGTGGGGAGAGAGAGGAGGTTTTAGATCCTGGGCTACTCTGGGCAGTTGTGTCAGGACGCAGGTTGGTGAGAGGGGGGTGGAAACAGGTCCTAGTTAGACAGTCATAATTAGCCAGCATAGTGACTCTAGGCCTGGGTTCCTCATTGGTACGTAGGAAGAATGTCCTCATCTGAAAGTTTTTCATGAGCAATAAATTAGAGCCTGACTTGAAGGACTCCAAATGGTCAAGTAGGTGACCATGGTAGATTGGGTCTCACTTTCTCTGCGGGCGCCAAGTGTGCTGTTGTATCTGTGGGCACTCCTGGAGACTTCTGGGCCTCAGTTTCTTCATTTTATAGATGAGAATCTCTGTCCTCTGCTTGGGGACTAATTTATGGACTTTGGAACATTGCTTGACTTTGGAATGTCATATATTCAACAGTGTTTATTCCATGTTTGACACAGTAATAGGTGCTGGGTACTCATTGTGAACAAGACAGATGTCGGTCACCAGGCTTGAGGACCAGAGCCGTGTGTCAGAGATGTGGACCTGACTCTAGCTCTGTAAGTACTTTTCATGTGGAAGAAGAAGGGGATGGGTGTGTTTGGAGCGAGTGAATGTGCAGTCTTGGTCTCAGTTTTGTCTCCTGTGACATGAAGTAATTGGCCAGAACCAGGAAAGTTTTCAGGGTGTTTTAGCTGAGCTAGGTGCTGGAAGATCTTCAAAGCCCAGTGGAGGTTGTTAGCCTTGCCCTGGTAGAGCAGTCAGAAACTTCATAAATTCTTGAGCAGGGAAGGTCTGGAGTGAAGTGGCCATTAAGGAGAATTCCCTGAGTGGTTGGATGCCTGGTGGACCAACATCAAATGTTTAGCAATCTTAAAGATAGAGATAGGCACTTTGAAGTTGAGAGAACCCTGAAATGACATTCTTGCCCTGCATACAGTTTTGAAACTTGAATTCGGCTGCATGTAGCTCAATGGTAGAGTGCATGCTTAGCATGCACAAGGCCCTGGGTTTAATTTCCAGCACTTGGGTACACATGTGCACAGACACACACACACAAATAAATCTGTCTGATTCAGCTTCCCAATGTCCTGATTGTACTTGACATTGAAAGTGCAACTCACGAAATATCTGTTGTCCAATGAAAGCCTTTTGAAAGTACAATAATTTTTTTCAGGCTTAAACTTGATTTTAATGTTATTCATTATTAATTGATTTTATTGACTTTATTTTGGAGACAGGGTCTTGCAGTGTAATTCAGGCTGACCTTGAACTCAGCATGTAGGGCAGGTTGGCCTTGAACTCACAGCAGTCCTTCTACTTTAGCCTCCTGAGTGATGGGATTACAGGTGTGCACCACCACACTTTGCACTGATGTTACTGATCTTGTCTTAGTTTTGAAAGCAGGATGGACTCTTTCACCCCAGAATAGACAGTCTGTCCATTCACAAAGCTCAGCTAGTCACCCAGTACCTGCCATGTATGGAAGTACTTTAGCTAGGCTCTCTCTCCCTTGTGGACTGCTTGGCTCACAGTGGAGTGTATTTTCTCCTTTAGGTCATGGCTAGTTTCTTGGATCTGAGGCTCCAGAGGAGGAAATGACTTCAAGCCTCTTACCCCAGCTTGATCACAGAAAGTGGACCTTCATAGGGTGTGGACTTACTGAACATAGGAAATTCTGTCTTTTTGAAAGGCTTTAAATTTGTAACAAAATAAAAATGACGACTTCATCTATTAGACGACAGATGAAAAACATTGTGAACAATTACTCAGAGGCTGAAATTAAAGTCCGGGAAGCCACCTCTAATGACCCGTGGGGCCCATCCAGCTCTCTGATGACTGAAATTGCTGACCTGACCTACAATGTGGTGGCCTTCTCAGAGATCATGAGCATGGTGTGGAAGCGGCTCAATGACCACGGCAAGAACTGGCGGCACGTGTACAAGGCACTGACACTGCTGGACTACCTCATCAAGACAGGCTCTGAGCGTGTGGCCCAGCAGTGTCGTGAGAACATATTCGCCATCCAGACTCTGAAAGACTTTCAGTACATTGACCGTGATGGCAAGGACCAGGGCATCAATGTGCGTGAGAAATCAAAGCAACTGGTGGCCCTTCTGAAGGATGAGGAACGGCTGAAGGCTGAACGGGCCCAGGCTCTCAAAACCAAAGAGCGCATGGCCCAGGTGGCCACTGGCATGGGTAGCAACCAAATCACTTTTGGCCGTGGCTCCAGTCAGCCCAACTTGTCAACCAGCTACTCGGAGCAGGAGTACGGCAAGGCTGGGGGATCTCCAGCCTCCTATCATGGCTGTGAGTAATCAGAGTGCTCCCTGTCCCTTGTGTGACTGGACACCTTGTACAGATGTGGCAGCAGGGGAGGGGGAGGTAGGTAGTATGGTATGTGTGCCCTGGTGCTGAGGGAGTAGTGGCCACCCCAGGGCCTGACTCTGTTCTCAATTCTCAGCTTTTGGCAACCTAGACAACTTCCCTTGGTCTGGATTGAGATATGGTCACTAAAAGGCTTTTGAGTCCTTTGAGTGCTCTGTGGGTCTCCTGCTTCTGGGTAGAGCAGCCCCTGTGGCTTCCTGGGTTCTCAGGAAAAGATGGATACTAAGGTAGGTCTTAGAATTTCCCTTCTGAGAAGGTGTGCCAACAAAAAGATTGTCCTGCTCAAACAATGGGGAACTGGCTCTGGTAGCCAGAAAAAAAATAAGTGTTTTTTTCTTGATCATCTTATTTCTTTAATCTCTCCACCCCCCACCCCCCACCCCCCCGTATCAGGAATTGAACTCATGGCCGTGTGCTTGCCAGACAAGCACTGTGCTGCTGATCTACATCCTTGACCCCGATATCTTTCTTCTTTTTTTTCTTCCTTTTTCTCCAAGTTTCTTTAATCTTGTATTAAATTGTTTCCTACTGAATGAGCTGCAGGTCTCTTGAATGGCTCAGTGCATTTATTCTATTTCAGCATCACACAGGATGGAGGTTTGATTTCTCTGTTTAAAAGAGGGAAAACTGTGAAGAAACCTTTACATGTGGTTAGTATGAATTCCAGTCCCTGTAATTTGGTTGCATAGTTGTATTTGCACTGGGTAGAGGCGGCCTGTGTTTTGGATTTGCATGTTGGGTCACTGTAGGCCTTTGCTGTTGGTTCAGAATTGATCTGTGGGAGTAGAAGTGGTGTTCAGGAAGTGATGGATGCTGGTCTTTGAACCATGTTGGCATCCTGGTTTTTCACTGAAAGACTCTTGGAACATTGCCCTTCCTCCACCTTCACTGTGCTGTGTTGCCAAGTATGGACCCCATACTCAGCAAGGTGGCTCTGGTGGCCTTGTTTTATGGGGAAGGTATGACACAAAAATTGTATCTTCTGGCTGCAAAAACAAAAGTGCAGGGTTTTTTTGTTTGTTTGTTTGTGTTTTACAGTGCAGGTTTTCATTTCCTGATTTTTTAAGAATTAGTAACACTATATCAGCATAGCACAAAAATTTTTTAAAGGAAGTTGTTTGTAGTTTGACAAATCCATCTCAACCCTTGCTTGGTTAATGATTTTGTCACTGGACCACTTACTAACATTTCCTGCTTTTGCAGGTTCAGTTAGACTTTGTATCACCTGCCACCAAGAGTTTGAGAAACGTGGCAAATGAGAGATATACGTATTGAAGTCAAGCTCTCTAGGAATTCTAAATTACTATCAAGTGTGGTGCAGGTTAGCATTTTCTTGTGTCATTTTAAATTCTTATTTCCTCTTAGTTCGAACTGCTTTGCTTAAATGATGATTGTGACCTCTGTGAAACCAGTTGAAAATGATTCAACCTTAATCTACATTGGTCTCCTTTAGGGCTTAAGTTTGAACTCCCACCCCCACTCCAAGATTGCCCTTTAAGTAGGGAAATTGATTTGTTTCTCTCAAGGACCTTCCTGCCATCGCCCCAGAAAAGGTTGTCTTTGCATTGCCTTAGTGTCCCATTCCCTTGCCTTTCTCTGTTCTACACTGCTGTGGTTGTGATGTATGGTCAGAGGAGTAGCACTTTTCTTTCCGTGCCTCTTATAGTCATTGTATCTTTGGAAGCTAGAGGGTACAAAGCAAGGAGCTGAAACAGCATCATGTTCATGAACAGTCTGTGGAACATTCCACACACAGGAGCAAGACTGAGGGCACAGGAGTCTGTTTGATCTGGCCCTTCCTCCTTATTTTGAACCAGAGCCGTGGGTCTTGCTGGGCTTCCACTGGGCTGAATGATGCTCCAGCTCTGAAGTTTGTAGTTCCCCCAGACCTTGAGTCTGAATTACATAATTAGGGTCAGATTGTAGTCAACAGGCTCTTTATGACTAGCTTCCAAGCCCAGGGGACGGCAGGTGTGGTGCAGGGCTCTGGGTGGCCTCAACCCATGCCCCCTGCAGGACTGCTGCACATCCTCTAATGGTCTGTCTCTCTCTGTGTGTATGTGTGTGTGTGTCCCTGCCCAACAGCGCCTGAGGCCTCGCTGTGCCCTCAGCACCGCACAGGGCCCCCACTGGGTCAGAGCGAGGAGCTACAGCCACTGAGCCAGCGCCACCCTTTCCTGCCGCACCTGGGGCTGGCTTCCCGCCCAAATGGCGACTGGGCCCAGCCTTGCCTCACTTGTGACCGTACAGCCCGAGGTGGGAAGGCAGTTTGCTTTTCTCCTTCCTAGAAATGCTGGGCAGCTTGCTGGGGGATGCTTGTACCAGTACAGCCAACTCTCTTCCTTTCTCCTGCAGGGCCTGGAGGTCCAACCTCTAGCAGTCTGGGACCCTCTTACACGTTTGTCCCTAGGAGATCTTGGCCTAGCCATGCTCCCTTTCACGTGATCACATACCTCTTGCTTAGTATGCTTGGAATGCTTTTTGGGTGGGCATGGGTGCTGGCTCCTGGTCTCCCCATGTCTCATGTCCTGACAAATTGGAGAGGGCTCTGCTGCCTGCCAGGCTACCAATGGTGGTAGACCAGACCACTTGACTTGTTGAAGTGGAAATATCTCATTTAAGCCTCACATTGCTGGGCACCCACCAGATCCTCAATTGATGGTCACTGGAAGCCATCATCCTTTATGCAATAATTGATGCTTTGCTGATTATCCATTAGGATTGCTTTTGCTTCCCAGTCAATTGCTGTCATTCCTGAAATCCCTATTAACCACAGTAAATAGAGAGTTAGCTGTACTGTCAATTCTAGGTTATCGTGTTTGAAGATGCTGAATTCAATGAGTAACTAAAAATGGTGCTTCTCTTTTTAACTAAATAATGTATCCTGGTCAGAGCGTACACTGGTGCAGGTTAAACTGGAAACAGGTTGTCGCTGTTGCCTATAAGAAAATCCTCTCAGTCTAACCTTCCTTTGGTTGAAGGTGGGGGTCTGTGCTTGTGAAGAAAGCTGTCTTTTCTACTCTGACCAAAGGGGCTCCGACAGCAAGCTTTTGTGTGATTTCTCTGGTAAGGTAGCCAGCCTCTTAAGCAGCCCTGGAGAGTTACTGTTCATTCATGCTTTATTAGTATTACAGCTTTATTTGACTTGGTGTTTGTGTGATCACTGTATTTAGCCCTGAGATATTTTCCTTTATCTTCCTGTCTTCCCCTAACAGTTTATACAAGATTTTGGTTTCTTCTACACTGATCTTAAAAAAATGTAAGTAGGACCAACTTTGTGCTGAAAAAAATGTCAAGGTCAAAGCTTATTTAAATGGGCACATGAATTACATGTCCATTTTTCTTTATCTGTCCCTGTAGTTTTGGCTTTCTTGGGACATACTTTTTTTTTTTTTTTTTTTTTTTTTGGGACAGGGTCTCACTGTGTAATTCAGGCTGGCCTTAAATTCACTATATAGCCAAGACTGGCCTTGAATTTGTAGTGATCCTTCTGCCTCAGCCTCCCAGGTGCTGTGATTGCAGGTGTGTGCCACTGTGCCTGACAACATTTGTGTATTAAAACCAGGCCTGGTTATCTTCTGTTGGGCCCTCTCTGGTCCTCCCTCTGTACCTTTGCCTGTGTGATTCATTCTGCATGGATAGCTACCCCCAAATCAGGCAAGCTGCTCAAGGTATACAGTCCATGTGAATCTCTATTCTTTTTCATCTCTGGTATGAATTAAAAATAAAAATCATTGTCTTTATTTAATAATTTTTTATACCCTGGATGAATTTTCAGCAACAAGTGCTACCTGGAATTGCAGTTCATCCTTAACTGTTTGGTATGAGCATTGCTTTCCATATTCTTCACCTGTCCTGTGATGCCATGGAGGTACTTTTCTGTTTTTTCTTGTGTTAACTGTTAGGTAGGTGGATTTGGAATGCACCCATTTGGAATCTAGCCATACCCTGCAGGAGCAGAGGCAACCAGTTGCTGAGAAGCCTCCTTGCATGAGAGCAGCCATAGTGGGATGGTGTCTCATGCGTTTGACTGTTGTCTTATTGGGTAGTAATGTGCTGGTGTTTGGGGACTGCTTTCTAGCATGAACTAGATGTCATTTCATCCCTCCTCTTTCTCACTGCCCTGACCATGGATATCTGTCATATTCTGTCTATTAATCTCATTTTGTCACTTCAGACTAGTGCTAATCTTTTGATTATTTTTTTTCCATTTCTTTATTGTGACAGAGTCATGCTGTGCAGTTCATGCTAACCTTCAATTCACTTTGTAGCCCACTGGCCTCAAACTCACAGCAATCCTCCTACTTCAGCCTCTCACGTGTTGGGATTGCAGGCGTGTACCACAGTGCCAGGCTTTGATTGATTTCTTTCCCGTTAGCCTATACCTATATCCAGCCTCATTTTTACCCTTGCTCTTGGTTCTAGAGCTTAGATGCCAGCTTGCCTGCAGGTCATACCTGAGTTTTTGTCAAGGCAAATGAAGCCTTCCCTGGTTGACCTTGGTGTCACCTCCTTCTCTCTCTCTCTCTCTCTCTCTCTCTCTCTCTCTCTCTCTCTCTCTCTCATACACACACACACACACACACACAGACACACAGTATGTCTGGGTCCTTGTCCTTGCACAAAAGCACCTCAGATCTCAGGTCTGTTCATGTCTGCCCACAGTGCAAGGCTTTAGGTTCTGCCTTTGTAGCTCATCCCACCTGTGCTCTAGGCTCTTACATTCCCTTTGACACATTGTTTCCTGAGTTCCTAGCCACACCTTGCTTTTAATCTTTGGAGCTGGTGAAGGAGAGTAGCTGGTAGGGCAGTAGAACATGCTCAAGTCTGGCCTGTAGAAGGCGTAGGGCAGAGTTGCTCAAACTACTTTTGCCAAGGAACATTCCTTTAATTCCTAGTCTGTCCTGGTCAGATACTTGTGTGTCAGTGTTTGGATGTTGTAGCAGTGTCCGATGGCTATAAAAAGCGCCTCACTGTATTTGTCTTGTCACAGACCACATGCTTTACTCTGTGAACTGGCATGTGGCCTGGGTCACATCAAAAGGCCTGTTGGGTTTTACTCACCCAGATGGGGAGCTGGGGAGAGGTGGTTTGAATGTAGGACAGAGTCCAACTGAATTAAGGATGAGAAGGATTAGGAGGATCGCTCTGGCTATATGTGGGGTTGGGCAGGAACAGGATACTGCCCTGGTCCAGAGGAAGACCATGTGCTGCAGGAGTGTGGGAAGTGGCCAGGCCTTTCGGAGCAACTTACTGAAGGCATGTGAGCAGGGTGCTGGGAGTGAGACCGGGTGCAGCAGGTTTGAGGAGGACATGTTGAAATTGTGTACCTGACATGCAAGTAGAGATGTTGAGACTTCTGGAGTATGGGGGAGTGTCCCAGGCTAAAAAGGGAGGTATTGGTACTAGATAGTGCTTCTGACTTTTAGATCTTTGGCCTCTCTATGCTCATGTTTTCTTAAAGGCTCAGGGCATATTGGCTGCCTCCCCACCCCTAAGGCCTCAGCTTAACCAAATTAGCTATCCTCATATGGTCCTGGTACATGGTTGGCACTTGGGACTATATCATTGGCCAAAGCTGTGTTGCTTGTAGGAGGCCTCTCAGCTTAGAGGGTTGAGAGATTCACCCAAGATCACAGAAGTAGGAGCCACTTGGATTGGGAACCAGACAAGAGCACTCTACTTGTTCACACAGCCAGGGATTTTGTCTTCCTCTCAGCTTTTGTGGGACTGACCATAGCACTTCATAGGCTGTAAGAAATTACAAAAGCTCTTGGAAAATAGTGGGAACCTTGCTATGTCAAAGGTCTGTGAAGGGGTCTGTGAAGATCCTAGATACAAGGCTGAGGTTTGAGGGAAAAAAGAATTGCTACTGTCCTATGTGGGTGGAGTTGGGGCTACATCTCCTCCTCCTCCTGTCTCTCCTGCTCTGGCTTGGCCTCTATTGGAAGCCAGTGGGAGGCAGCAATGCCTGCCTACCTCCATAGTCTTTGCTTTTTTGCTGATCTTCCTCAACTTTTGGTGATGTACCCTCTGTCGTGATATACCATGAACTAAACTCTGTGTTTTTGGTGGGACTTTAACTGCTAGTATCCCTGTTCTTAAAAAAAAAAGAAAGAAAGAAAAAGGAAGGAAGGAAATCAGAGTATAAATTCTTGTTACCTACTAATTTGCTTTAATGAATCAGAACAATTTTAATTCTAGAACCAGGGTTTTGGTGTTGGGCTTTTCCTCAGGTGAATGCTACCATTCAATCCTCATCTTCACCAAACTGCCTGACAGCCATATCTGTTTGAGTAATGCCTTTGGCACTGTGTCTGGGCAGGGCAGCAAGCTTTCGTGTGGTTCCGGTCTTCTCACAGAGGATCGTTAGTGAGCCCTTCACCTCAAGGTCCTCATGCAGCGGCTGCTCACCTCATGTACTGCAAGCATTGGGTTACTAAGTGATTACTGGAGATTATGACTGTTTAATGTATTTGCCCTGCTTTACTCTAGAAAGGATTTGAGTTAGCTTGCAGAACACAGGATGCCAGAGGATTAACTAGAGACCAGAAGAAACTGGGCCAAAAGGGAAATAAGGGTGACAAAACCGGACCAGGGTCATACACAGTTGGTAGAGGTGGATCCAAATTTGGCTTTGACCTTCTTAGCCACCAACATCAAGAAGACAGTATCTCTTTGGATTCTGGACAGATATCCAGGGAGAAGATACAAGTACAGGGATTCAGGGATTCAGGTGCTTACTCTGGTGCAGGTGAAAGGGGCAGGCAGGGCCTGAAAGCAGCTGCCTAGAACAGCTGGCACAGTGGTAGGCACTCTTCTGCAGCTGTCCTCCCAGTGCTGAGCCTGGAGCCACCTGGCTTTGACCTCACACCCTAGTGTTCCAGCTCGGAGGAATCTGAAGGGAGTTCCAGGTCTCTTCGTAGCTATTGTATTTCCTCCACAGTAAGTAGCCATTCTAAACTGAGTGGGAGAATCTGAAGGCTTCTTGTCACCATGTCATAGGGTATGTGGGAAGTCCACAGGGGCAATGTGCTTTCTGACAAACTGATTCTCTTTGGCACAGGAGCCTTAGGAGTAAACCAGGGTGGCCATGGGCCCAACCCTGCTGGCCAGACTGTGGGAGAAGATCTGGAACTTGTTCACCCACAGAAGAAAACACTTAAAAAGTAGATGTCTGAGAAAGGAAGTCCAATCCAGGCTTGTTTTTGAAAACCTTAGGTGGTTGGGGAAATATATTAGTTTAAGGAAAAAAAGAAACCCAAACCAGTGGAGCCAGTCTGAGTTCCCCCAGAGGATGGTGGGGTGGGGGAGGATAGGCAGGGAACCTCCGAGGGGTAGGACATAGAGTGGAGGGTAAAATAGGACTTAGCCATTACTACTTCTAGTCAGGAAAGGCCAGGGACAGACAGCCAGCCACTAGAGAAGATGCTTGGCCTTTAGGGGCTTCTACCACCTTTGAGGTGGGGCAGGCATTTGGTGGGAGATGAAACTCATTTGCACAGTTTTACTGAAACAGGTGCTCTGCACATTCTGGGAACCTTGTGTCTTTGCAGCAGTAAAACCAGGGCAGGGACAGTTGAAAAACTTATTGTCTTTGAATGAAAAACAAAATTATGGAGAATGCTGATCTGTAGTATGTGAACATTGTTGAAGGTGGCAGTTTTATTGACACGTGTATCTTAAGTGTTAGATGTATAAGATACTCATTCTTGCCACAGGGGCTTAGTTCTTAAGGGGGATTTGAATTTGAATGTGAAAGGTTGGTTGGATGAGCTGTGGAAGCTGAGGTTTGCCAGAGAGCCAGAGGGCCCAAGGGTCACCTCTCCGAGCCTCTGCTTTCCCTTGTGAGAAGGCCATTTGTTTCCCACAGATGCTCCAGGAGTTAGGAAGGGTGGGTGTGGTTAAGTAGGAATTAGGAAATTGAGATGGACTCGCTTCACAAATCCACTTAGTTAGAAGGGAAGAAGCCAGAATTTGAATGGGGCTTTTGGGGAATACTGATTCTTTCTTCCTCTTTCTTTCCTTTTTAAAATATGTATGTATGTATGGATTGAGACTGGGTCTCACTATCTCATTATGCAGTTTAGACCACCTTGAACTCAATGGTGATCTTTCTGCCTCAGCCTCTGTTAGTGCTGGGATTATAGGTGTGTGCCACCATCCCTGACTGGTTCTCTTTTCTTTCCCTACAATTAAAAAGTAGTTTTCAACTTTGTTTATGAAATAGAGGTATAGTATATGCCTCTTGCAATTTCAGGATTGTATGGTTCAGCTTAAATAGTTCTTTCACTTTTTGTAGTTTTTATAAGCATAAAACTATTTAGTTGAGGGATGATAATACAAGCCTGTAATCTCAGGCGACTGAGGCAAGAACGTCACAAGTTAAAGTTGAGCCTGATAAAATTTTATCAAACCCTGTCTCAAAATAAAAAGGGGTGGGGCTATAGTTTAGGAGTGGAATGCTAGGCTAGGATGTGCAAGGCCTGTGATAAGTACTTGCCCCAGTACTGGAAAACAAAATTAAGAATGTCTGAGTAAACTAACTCTAACTTGAGATCCAGGTCTTACAGAGCTCTCTGATGGCAAAGAGGATGAAATTGGTCTGAGAATTCAAACACGGCTTCAAAATTATCGATTAGGGATTATTAATTACACAATTGACTTGTGCCACAGAAAGTTGAAATCAGCAGTATAATATCCATGTGCTTTAAAGCATCCTTAGTAGTACAAACAAAACACTATTGATAACACTATCAGTAAGTGTGTTGAGAAAAGGAAAGTGTTATCAGGTTAAACAACCTGGTCACAGTCAGTGACTGTCAGGGACGCTCAGGATAGTAGTCACTAGTAGTCAGCTTTAAGGTCTTGCTTAGAAGTTATGTGAGTAAGAGCCGGCAGTGGTGGTACATACCTGATTTCCCAGCACTTGGGAGGCTGAGGAGGCAGGATTATCACTGTGAGTTCAAGAAGGCCATCCTGGGCTACAAAGTGAGTTCAAGGTTAGCTTGAACCGTATGGCAAAACCCTGTCTTAACCAACCCCCAAATGTGAATAAAAATAGAAAGATTTAAATATATAGTGTATTTTTCTTTATGTGAGGAAATAGACATAGAAGCTCTCCATCCTGGGACAAATTAGAGGAGAAACAGTTGGTTTTTACTGATAGTTTTGGAGGTTTTAGTCATGTTGTACATTACTTTGCTGCTGAGGGAAGGCCAAACATAGTGTCAGAGCTGTGTGGTGAGGCAAAGTTGTTTATCTTTTGGCAGCTGGGAAGAAGAAAGAGGGCAAGAGGAGGAAGTGGGTGCAAAATATACCCTTCAAGGGCTGAATCCCAGTGATTTACTTCCTACAAATAGGATCCATCTCCAAGTCTCCACTACTTCCCAAAAGCTCATTAAGCTGTGAACCCATCTATGGATCAGTCCATTCATGAGGTCAGAGCCTTATAATCCAATCACTTCCCAGGAGCCCAGCCTCTGAATCCGTATTGTGTAGCAACTAACACTTTAACATGAGCTTCCTTCCAGTAGACATTTAAGATTCAAACTATGGCATAGGCCATATAAAATTTGAATATATAATCTCTCTCTACCATCCAGTTATCCAGTATGGTTTTAACCATCTGAGATTCTCCAATTTGTCTTCTCTCTCTTTTTATCTTTTTGAGACAGTGTCTCACTATGCAATTGGCATTACTTACTTTGTAACCCAGGCTGGTCTGGAACTTTTAATGATCCTCCTGCCTCAGGCTCCTGAGTGCTGGGATTATAGGTGTGTGTCACCACACCTGGCTCCTACTGTAGTATTTTTATATGACATGGTTATCTCTTGATATCAGTCCTGTGTATGTTAATAATTTGAAAATAAGTTTTCCAGGCATGCAGAAATATTTTATATACACTTGTGTGACATTTCCGTCAGTGATAGGCCATATACTTGACGGTGGTTCAGTAAGATTATAATGGAGCTGAAAAATTCCTGTCACCTAGGATTTTTTGTATTTTGTCCATATGGAGTGTTTAGTGCTTATCATAATGATTTGCCACTGAGCTACACCATCAACCCTCATCTAGATTGTTTTTGTGTGACTCAAGAGATTGAACCTGTGGTCTTCATACCAAGACTGGGTTTGAGTCTGCCTTTCTTACAAATGATATCACCATACTCAGCTCAGCTAAAGGATTCTTTATTCATTTCCCTTCACCTCCTGACTAGGTAGCAGTGCCCTTTTACAGAGTTACAGGCCACTGGTGATAGTCAGTTCTCAGCAGCTTCGAGATTGGTGTTGCAAACTGGCTTAGTCCCTTCCTGCTGACTGTTAAAGGAGAGCTCAGTTCTGATGGGCGCCCTCTCTTTTTAGCCCCCAGAGACTAATTTTGTCAACACAAGGCAGAAACATGGGTCTGTCAAACCCATGCCTATTCTTTAGAATATTTCTACTGATGAATTATTTTAGTTTTATGAGTTTTATTATATTAAACAATGAATAGTTAACAGGAAAAAATCACAAAGAGAGCACTTAACAGGAAAAATCCCCACAAAAGTACTGTTTTTAACATTTATTGAATGTTTATAAAAAATCAAAATTTTCAACATTGGTTTTTGGTGTACAGAGTCTAAAAAACATCAGAAATAAGGGAAACTACTCATAACAGTCTATAAAATAGTAATCTTTATCCCATTTATCACACTTAAGGCAGCCTGCACATATAGCAGCATGTTCCATACCCAAACATACACTGACAACACATATCTTGTGCATTCCTGGCCTTGTAGGACATACTTGACATTTCAGTGGTCTTGCTATCTTGTCAGGAGGTTCTTACTATATTATGTAGTGTGTAGTTGGTAGGAACATAAAACATCATTAAATTCCTTTTCCCCCCCAAATCCATTTTATTTCGAGGATAAAAAAAGAAACTAGCAAAATTTCAAAACGTATCAATCAGTGGGCAGTAGTGGTACATACACTGCTCATTGTCATCATCTGTTGTTCTTAATATGTATTGTGCATTTAGAGTAGACATCAGCATTTTCACATCAGCTGTGTACTTGCTTAGAAAACCTAAAAGGTTTTCTTTTTTTTTTTTTTTTTTGTCTTTTTCCTTTTTTATCGGTACCGGGGATCGAACTCACGACTGCCTGCTTGCAAGGCAGGCGCTTATGCCGCTGAGCTAAATCCCCAGCCTCAAAAGGTTTTCTAAGAAATAAATTCCTACATGAACTACAGTGGAAACACCAATAGAACTCTACCACAAAAATAAACTTTGCTTCAACTCTTACAACCAAAGCAGTTTTCACACATGGCAACTGCATGTTCATGCATGTATCTCGCTTACACTGACATGCATGTGTGCTTAGCTTTCCTTTCCTGTGTGGCAGTCTTGTCCCTTCTCTTCTCTTGCTGTGTTAGGAGCTTTGTACTATATCGCACAACATACACTTAGGGAATAAGATGTCAATAAAATAAAATAAAATATCAAATATGTAATGAATGCTTGGAACTACATGAATACTATATAACTACAATATAAACACAAGCAAAGGCCTACTACAGAAATAAGCTTTGTTTCAATTATCTCACCCAAGGCAGGCTTCATACATGACAGCTGCATGTTCCATACACAAGTATCACTTACACTATGATAGTGTGTGTTTTATTTTCCTTTACATTATTGTAGGGCACAGTTGGCATCTTGTTTTCCTGTTGTCATAGTAGGTCTGTGTCATGCCGTGCCTTCCTGTTCTCCTGTCAGCTCACCAGTGTGCTCCACAGTCTTTTTTTTTTTTACATAGTTCCCTGGGCAGAAACATTTTGCTTTTTCTGTGTCATAAATGATCTCTTGTGAGTTCCAGTTCCCATTTTCTAAGAAACTTTCTCCATATTTTACACTTGATTGTTTCTATGCAAACTGTCAAATTATTGGTGCCGCACATGTTGAGGATCAAGTAAAACACAAACATTGGCCAGTGCTTTATGTTTCAAGCGACATCATAGTTGCTGCATAACTCATCAACAAATTGTACTCAGCCTTGGTTTTTTCCTGTAAAGTTTCCATCTCAGGCTTCCCTATCTATCATGGTGAAATATTGTCAACAGTACTAGTTTTTTTTTTTTTTTTGCTATATATAATGTTACAATGTTACATCTTTCTGCATGTAAAGGTTGTACTATATAGTTCTCTGATTTGAAATTGCAACATTTCATTTGGAATTTTTGCTTTGTTCCTGTGTACAGTTCCTGCACTGATCAACTTGTGCTCTGTTAGCAAATGGAACATCAACTGGAAACTGGTAAACCAATTGTCAAATGTCATATTCTGATTACTTTGTGGGATGGGGGCAACAAGTCTGTTTACAGCATCATTTGGTTTATTGCTATATAAATAAGGACCAGATAGCTGAGTTCCAGGATAAATGTCTAAATTGAAAACATAGTATGTCTTCTTATCTACAAAGGCATATACTTCTATGCTATATTTTGACACATCACTTTCCCATAAACCTTTTGCATTTCTGCAATCATCATAAGAAATCTGTGTTGTCTGGGTGTGGTGGTGCATGTCAGTAATCGCAGCATTGGGGAGGCTGAGGCAGGAGGATCACCCCAAGTTTGAGGCTAGCCTAGACTACTTAGACCTTGTCTCAAAAAAAAAAAAAAAAAAAAAAAAAAAAAAGAAAGAAATCCTTGCTAGGTACAAGGCTTATGAATGCTTTCATCTAGTGAGGTATCATAAGAAATTTTTAAAATATGGCTGTTGGTGCATACAGAATTTTTTACTTGTGTATTTCACAACATCTTGTAGCATTTCATCTGTTATAATTTCCAGCACTAAATGACAGAGCTGGCATTCTGTCCAATATGTGTCTCCCCTGGAAGATCTTTACTATATTTTGGACCTAGTTTTGACATTGGATTGTTCTGTTTGATGGCATGGCCATTTCACAGCATTCCGACTAGTCACGTATGTACTTACATTGCTGTTTTCTTGGTTCTCTGAATCAAGGAGGGCTGCGTACCTTGTGTCTGTCAGTCTATTCTCACTCCATTTCACTGGCTCACATGACCAATATCAAAGTCATCATTACCATACACTGTACCATTCTTCTATTATGAAAGCATGCATTTTACGGGTAATAGATCATCTTCATTATCCATGCATGAGTAACATCTATCTGTCTTGTCTGTTTCTTTCTTTTTTTTTGATACTAGAGATTAAACTCACCACTTTGTGCTTACCAGGCAAACACTTGAGCCGCTGATCTAAATCCCCAGCCCAATGCATGGGTAATCTGATGGTTTCATTTGACCATTTCCAAAATTTACAAATCAGGTTTTTCATGTGCCATTGTATTGAACTGGGCTATTTCTACCAGAAAAATCAAAGCTGTTTTCTTTAAACAAATGCTAGAGTTTTGTGTATCTGTTGGACCTTCTGTGTTGCTTGGAGAAACATGCACAAAACCAATGGGCAGGGGCTGGGGTTTAGCTCAGCAGCACAAGTGCCTGCTTGGCAAGCGTGAAGTTGTAAGTTCCATACCTGGTACTGAGGAGGGGGAAGAAAAAACAGTTGGACAAAGCATAAAGGTGGGTCCAAATCCTGTTGTGATACTTTTGCACACTTGCATAGTCCTCGCTGTTCATCATACCAAGTAAGTAAACACACAAGTGGCTTCTTATATCCCTCAGGGAAAGGTACCGAAATGTATAGCTAGCTACTGTTATACTGATGCACAAATTTACAGTGGAAAGTAAGGGATAGGCCTGCTGAACCCACTCTTACGTTTATAAGCAGCAAGTGGCCGTGAAATAAGTGATTGTGCTTGATTTTTATTATGTAAGTAATGCATGTCCATTAAGTGACAGTGTATAGAAGGTAGGGAAAAAGGATAACAGAAACCTGTCCTCTTACACAAACCACTGTTCATTTATCTGTTAGTGTATTTCCTCTTCAGGACTCTTTGCCTAAGCATTTTCTTTTCTACATGCGGTTACTGCTGTAATGCATCTTTGGCAGTCTTACTTTCTGTCCCATAATACTATAACAGAACATTTTTCTTGTTCAACCCTGTAAACATTTTAACAGCTGCACACAATGTAATCAGCTCTGAGTATCTTCAGGGGATTGGTTCCAGGACCACTAGATTGGGGCCACTCACTTTATGGCCCCCTTCTGTCGTTCTTAGATAGAAGCTTGTTTTCTCCCAATAAAGTCTTCCTACTCTTAACCAGGACCCCCAGAGTATACTAGAATCCAAGCATGCTCAACACTCTTACCTAAATGGTGCAGTATTTACTTACAGCCCATGCCCATTGTCCCATATAGTTTAAATCATCTCTATATCTTGGATGAGTGTGCTAATGCCATGCCAGCCCGTGAACACTGGATTACTGTATTCCACTGGGTGAAGAGTCCTTGCTTTGATGTGTAAATGTCAGACATTCCCCGTGTTCACACCACATACCTCAGCAGTTTGTTAACGACATGGTCTGAGCTGCTCAGACTATCACTGAGGGCATTTGTGACCCTCTAGATTATGCATTATTCCCATGGTCATCAACAAACAGATCAGCATAGACTTGCTACAATGACTCATGTGAACTTCAGTTGTGAACAGTGTCCAATGAGAAGAATTTTTTTTTTTTGTCTTTTTCATTTTTATCGGTACCAGGGATCGAACTCACGACTGCCTGCTTGCAAGGCAGGCGCTTATGCTGCTGAGCTAAATCCCCAACCCCCCAGAAGAAATTTTACATAATATATTATTCAGATAATACAACAGTATCATGGACATTCTTTTCATAACCATGTACCATATTCAAAGCACTTTTTTTTTTTTTTTTTTTCCCTTTTTGAGACAGGGTCTTACTGTGTAGTTCAGGCTGGCCTTGGATTCACTTTGTAGCCCAGGCTGGCCTTGAACTGTTGGTGGTTCTCCTGTCTCATTCTCCTGAGTGCTGGGATTACAGCTGTGTGCCACCACACTTGGCCTCAGAGCACCTTCTCACAAGTGGTAGTTTGTTCTGTTTGCTCAATTTTTACATCTGTGCATGTCAGGCCCAGCCAGTAGCTAGTGACTGAGACCTTGTCCTTCATGAGCCTAATTCAGGAGAGGTAGGTGCATCAGTAGTGTGCTGAGTGGTGCCTGGGGCTGGGTGTAGAAACTAGGGCAGGTGTTGCAGTGTCTTTAACCACTGGCTGTTGAACCCTTGGCTCTACCATATCCCTGGCATTGGGCAAGTGAGTAGCAGAATGGGATATGAGTGCAAAAGCAATTCCTTCTCCTCTTCTCCCCTGCCCACGAATCTGCAGAGGATGCCCCTCAGCTGATTTTGAAATAAGACAAATGTACGCTATTCTTTTTCACCCAACTCTATATACGTTTCTTTCTTTTCTCACTGTCTCTCTTTCTTTCTCTCTCTCCCCTTTCCTCTTTTTTCCTCTCTGTCCCTTTCCCTGATTTTTGAGACAAGGTCTAACTTTGTAGTTCAGCCTGGCCTTGAACTCACTATGCAGCCCAGTCTGGGTTTGAAGTCATGGTGAATCCTTCTGCCTTAGTCTCTTGAGTGCTAGGATTACAGGCATATAGATGGCATGCCAAGCTCAAGTTATACTTTAAAGATTACACTTTGTCAATACATGGGGAAAATGCCAAGCCTGCGGGTATGTGCCTGTAATCCCAGCATTTGGAGGCTGAGGCATGAGGATTGCTGCGAGTTAGAGGCCAGCCTGAACTGCATAGTAAAACCCTGTCTTAAAAATAACAAAAAGCAAATAAATAAACAGACCTTGGACAAGTTCTTAACTTCTCTGAGTTTAAATTATTTAATCTGTAAAGTGAGCATATCCCATTTCCTGGGTTATTTTGTAATTTGCAGATCCTGATACACTCTCATACACATACAAAATGCTCCAGAAGTGGATTATTCATTGTTAACCTTATGGACAGAATTATTTTTAGGTTCTCATTGTTATAAATAAAACTGTGATAAATTCCTTGTGTAGGCAGTTCTTTTTTTTTTTTTTTTAAGGATTTTTAGATTATTTCTATATAGAATTCCCAGATATAAGATGAAAAAAGTGTGAATACTGTTCTTTCTTTTTTTTTAAATTTTATTTAAGGAGAAAAAAAAACAGAAAAAGGGTACAAGTTATGCAGAATTTCAGAAAAAATAAACAGTAGGAAATCACTAGTTAATAGATTACATAGTGTCATCTTAGAAATAGTTGTTCAGGTTACAAAATTAAAGCATATAAAGTGGACTTTCAAACAGTAAGACTGCAAACAGTTCTGTTCAATGATCCAACAAAACTCAGTATCTATCTTATACACTTAAATGTACATGCAGTTATATCCTTTAGAGCACTTTCTTTTCCTCTCTTTTGTACAGTGACAATTACACATTTTGGGTTTTATTACTCCCACAATTGTTATTACTTATTTTTGAAGAGAGTAGAACCAAATGTGACATAACAGAACAGAGTCAGTATACTGTTCTTTCTGGAAGCATTGCAGATACTTTTCAAATTTTGCCCCCAGCAGCAGATGTGAGTGCTCAATTGACAGCCTCTGAGCCTGCAGTGGGTACTATAATTTTAAAAGTTATCAATTTAGTAAATGAAAATCACTATCATAATAGAAAGTAAAACTCATTTTAAAAAGGGTTGAAGGAAGGGGAAAGGTAGAAGAAAAAGAATAACATATGTATAGGAACAAATTCCCTATGATGAATGTGACTAATACATGCTTCTAAAATGTACCAATAAAATTAATGTTAAAAAAATAGGTTGCTCCCTGGGTGTGGTGGTGTCTGTAACCTCAGCACTTGGGAGGCTGAGGCAGGAGGATTGCCATGAATTTGGGGCCAGTCTGGGCTACAGAGTGAGTTCAGGACCAGCCTAAAGTGCACACCAAGAGCCAGTTTCCAGTGTCTCCCTGCCAAGGATTTTACCACTGAAAGTGGTACATGCCTGTAATCCCAACTACTTCAGAGACTGAGAGGAGCATCACAATACTGAGATCAGTCTCAGTAACTGAGATCCTGTCTCAAAAAGGTGAAGTTGTAGCTCAGAAGTAGAATGCTTACCTAGCTTTCTTTTAGGTTCTGGGTTCAACACCTTTAACTGGAAAAAAAAATTAAGTTAAAAAAAAAAAGATGGGGGAGGTCCCCCATTTTATTTTTGCTTTTTTTAAAAACTTTTTATCGGTACCAGGGATCGAACTCACGACCGCCTGCTTGCAAGGCAGGTGCTTATGCCGCTGAGCTAAATCCCCAGCCCCTCCATTTTATTTTTTTGGTACTGAAAATTGAACTCGCAACTGTGGGCTTGCCAGGCAGGCACCGTGCTGCTGAGCTGTATCATTGGCCCTCCCCCCCCCCCCTTTTTTTTACGTCTTTTTCTTTTTTTTTTTTATCGGTACCAGGGATCGAACTCACGACTGCCTGCTTGCAAGGCAGGCGTTATGCCGCTGAGCTAAATCCCCAGCCCCGGCCCTCCCTTTTAAAATACAGTTGACTGTACTTTATTCAAAATGCTTGGAACCACATGAGGCTCTGGGTTCATCTCCATCACTACCAAAAAACAAACCCAAAATACTTCGGACCAGAGCTGTATCAAACTTAAAGTTGATTCACATTTTGGAATATCTGTGTGTAATCAGATGTCTCGGGGATAGGACCCAAATCCAAAACTCACTTGTGCTTCATACATACCGTATACACATAGTCTCAAGGTAACTTTATGTTATTTTTTAGTGTGCCTGTGTTTTGATGGTGACTTGTTACATGAAGTTAGGGGTGACATCATTCATGTACACACTCAAAAAGGTTTTGAACAGTGCAGTGTTTTGTTTTGGATATTTTGGATATTTTCTTACGAAAATTCTCTAGGCATTGAACTTCTTTAGGGTTGTGATTGACTTAAGAGGAAAAGTGTGTATCTGTCTTGAAGTCCTCAGCTCACTTGGTGCTGACTCACAAGCTTGGGTATCTGCTGGGTATCCCTTTCCGCTCCCTGGCTCCAGCCTGAGAGCTGAGTCGCCCCAGGCAAGGCATGCAGGCTTCCTTTCCCTACCCCTGGATCCCGGCTACCTAGAGGTCCACACTCTACCTATGGAGAGGCAGACTCTGCCTTTGTTATTTTTTCTATGGACAGAAGCAGTAGCAGTGGAATCCCTGGGGAAAAAGCACTTGATGTTTTGGATAAGCCCTCCTTTTCCTTTGTAAGGGAGAGGGTTTAGTCTGTACCCCCCAAGAGAACAGCACAAACCTGCTTATTATTCAGATCAAGAATGGGGTTTGTACCATGTTGAAAAGTACTGTAGGACTGCCTTTTGCCTCTGCTCCACTCTCCTCTGTCTCCCTCCCCAGCCCTGTGCTAGGTCCTAAACATGACTATTGTTCAGCCTCTGCTTTTTCTCCCTGGGCTCCAGCTTCCTTGCCTAGCATAGCAGTGAGGAAGTTACAGGCATTACTAGTTTTCACCAGAAGCTAAGCTTGAAGCTAACCTGATAGATATTTCAGGGCCTGCCCTGTACAGAAACAAACGATTTGTGGCTCTGGTTTCCTTAGTTGACATCCAGGGAAGAGGGAGCTGGCTATGAGCAAGTTAGTAAAGTAGAATACACAGTTGGAGATGATACAGACTACAAAGTGGGCGCTTTGTGGGTAATGTAGTTGCACTAAGTCTGCTGTGCCCAAGGCCTGCTTCAGGTGCCTGGAATCCTGATGACTAAACCTGTGAACCCCCCTCCTTGACCTCTTGTGGCTGCCCTGGTCTAGTGAAAGACTGTCCTAGTGGCATACTTAGGAAGATGTGTTTGAGAAGGTGTTGTTGGAGCTGCCGTTTAGAGATAAGCACTTCTCTTTCCCATCCGAGGACCACCGGGAGAGTGCGCAATAAAGGGAGTGACCTGGGTGGGCACAGGGCTCAAGGAAGGAGAGAGTCTGGTGTGGGAGAGGGAGTGTGGCTCAAGAGCTATTCCAGCCAGGGGACAAGGCAGTCTGTTCCCAGCATGGGAGGCAGTGGGGGTAGTTGGAGAGGCGTAGAGGAAGAGGCTTTGGTGCTAGGGCTGCTGCTACATAGCTCCATCTCCATGCAGTGGAAGATGTCAGAAGTGGATCATTTCACTGCTCTGGAGACCAGAAGTCCAAGAATATGACAGAGTCATGTGTCCTCTGAAACCTACAGGGAACTTCCTTCCTTGCCTGCTTCTTGTGGTAGCTGGCAGCTGTGTTCCTCTAGTTTCTGCCTCTGTTATTCCCTGGCCTCCTCCTCATTTGTCTGTACCTTTATCTCTTCATCTTTTTATAAGAATACTAGTCATACAGAGTGTAGGATCTGCTCCATTTTAATTCCATTTTCTTATACATTATCAGGCCTCTCGTTTTAATTTTGGTGATAGGGACTGGGGATTTAGCTCAGCAGCATAAGCACCTGCCTTGCAAGTGTGTGGTCATGAGTTCGATCCCTGGTAACAATAAAAAAGAAAAAGAAAAAAAAAAAAAAAAGACCAGTCTGAACTACAAAGCAAAACACTGTCTTAAAAAGTTAATTAATTTTGGTGATGGTGACCTTTTTACAAGTAGTCACATTCTCAAGTACTGGGACTTAAAACATATTTTTTGGAGGACCCAGTCCTACTTACAGCCTGGGATCAGAAGAAAATGCCAAGACTGTACCCATGCAGCAGTACCCCTGGAAGTGTCCTGCATACACACTATAAGACTTGAGGCAGGCCATGCTGGATGTCCTCATGTGACCTTTAGTGATTCAGAAACATTCTATATACCATAAAATCTCAGTTAAATGGATCATCTTGCATTCATTATCTTGTATTTCCTTGAAAGCCATCATTCTGGTCCCAGCTAATATTACTGCTCCCCAGACCTATCAGATGGCATTGTTGTTCTACTTAGACTTTCACAAAGCCTTTTGTAAGGCCTGAGCTCCATATCTTCCCATGTACCCTGTGTACCCTCTGTTTATACCTGAACTAGAGCAGAAGCTCCTACTCCTTGCTGGCTCCCAGGCCTCTGCCTGAGTCTCCTGTCAAAGAGATTCTGTGTCATGTTGTTTCACATCTGTCTTTGTTTTTGTTTTTTGGAAGGCCCTCTCTGGTATACTCAAGTATCACCAACTGAGAGTCTTAAACCTTCTTCAGGGTGCTAGGTGCAGGTGTAGAGTTTAGGCTTTGAGTTCTGATCCTGCCACTGCCCATTTAACCTCTCTGAGGCATAGTTGCCTTAATTATGAAAAAAGTTTTTAAGACCTGGAGGTGTAGCTCAAGGTTATGGCTCACTTTACACGCAGAAATCCCTGGGTTCTATCCCTAGACACTCACACATACAGGGTTGATACAGAAGAGCAGGCCCTTTAGTAATAGACCTGTCATCCCTAGCTGGTGGCCTTGGGCAGGTCAGTGCCCTCTGAGCCTCAACCCTGGTGTGTATAGACTCAGGTCAATGAGAAATCCATGAAAGCTGTGTAGTTATAATGTATTTTTCACAAAGTAACTATTTTTATTCTCACAACAACCCTGAGAGACAAATACTTTTGTCTCCATTTTGTAGGGAAAACTGAGGCACAGGAAGATAAATATCCTAGGCCAACTTCACACATTAAGAAGCAACAGAAGCTGGATATGGTCCCTGGCACGTGCCTATAATCCCAGCACTCAGGAGGTTGAGGTAGGAAGATCACAGTGAGTTGGAGGCCAGCCTGGGCTACATTGAGTTCAAAGCCAACCCAAACTACATATCAAGACCCTGTCTGAAAGGAAAAACAAAACCAAATAAAACAGAATGGCAGCAGAGCCCAGATCTCAGTCTAGTTATTTAGACCTCAGAGCCAGCAATCACCCCTGCTAGGTATTTTCTCTTGAAACTAAAAAGGCGTACACTAGGTCAGGACCAGTTAGGAAATGCAGGACATGGCAGAGAGTAAGATACAGCCCCTTCTCTAGAAGAGAACTGTACCCCCTATACCTATACATGGGGCACATGGGAAAAGCTGTGTTGGTGGGGATCACAAGAAAATGTGAACAGCTGCTGCTTCTAGGGAGCGCGTCATGTGGGCTGGTTGAGAGGAACAGCCTACACTGCCTTTTATGCTTAAAAAACCAGTTTATTGTGTTTCCACCCCTAAAATTTGAGGATGCCTCTCCTCCTGGATAGTCAGAAGCCACTGTCATACCTCACAAAGCCAGAAATTGTTAATATCCTCCTACCCAAGCCAAATACAGATTTTGACAGTTGTCTTTAAGATGTCTTGTGCAGGACTGTTCAAAGGGAGAATGTGGGCCATTTTCTTCAGGGCCCTGATGTGCCAAGGACCCTGGGCTGGCCGTCCAGTGAGGCGTCCCTTACCTGGGTCTGTTTGTGACCTCTTGACACATTCATCTACATCCTCACCTTGAATTCCCTGTGACATGGGAATCACATCGAGAACTTGAACTCCACTCATGTTAGTATTTTGCTGGACATCTTTGTGGTGGTGGTGTGACATCACCTGATATGCAGCCATCCTACCACTGGGGATTCTAGGTGGCCACATGGCATGGAGATGGTTGTAGTTTGTTCCTCTTTTGTAAAGTATAGCTAGGCAGTAATTCGGCTGTGGTCTTGCTTTGGTTCATTCCCCCTCCTGTATATTTATATCTTTTTCTCTTTTTAAATGTGTATTAGAGATAATCTGAGCTTGTTTTCTCATAATTCATCTTGTCTTGAGTGAAAATAGTCCTTCCTGATAGGAGGCAAACCCAAGCCACCTGCATTTAGAAGTTTGAGCTGAGGCTGGAGGTTGTGGGGTAGGAGGCTAGGATTAGAACTGCCTCAGGAAGCAGCCCAGGGAACTGCAGGAAGATGTCACACATTGAGAAAGAACTATCAAGTGCTTCCCTGCAGTGTAGTAATGAAGAAGGAACTTGGACTGAAGAATAGGTCACCCAATGAAGGAAACTGGCCCTCAGCTGGTCCTGGATTCAGTGTGAGCTCTTCCTCCCCTTCCTGTGAAGGACAGACCTAGGCAGAAAGAAGACAGAGTCTAGGTAGGCTAGAGCCCAGGCCTGTTCCCATGGAGTTCCGAAAGGGCGGGTTTTTCTGCTGTTAGGTGGAGGGTATGGGTGTCAGCCCCTCTGATGAAGGAGACAGTACCACTGGCCCGGATTAAGACTGGAATCCCCAGAGGAGGGCCAGCTGTGTCCTCCACAAGCCCCATTAGTCTCCATTTCACAGAAGCTCTGAAAGGATAGGCCCTTGAGATGTGACCCAAGTGCTGATCCAAAGTGGGCTCAGGATTTGTCTAGTTGGTGCCTTCTCCAGCCTGATCTCCCCTTGGCTGACATGTGTGGGGGTAGAAAGGGCAGCAGCAATGCTTGGATTAGCATGAGGTCTTTTCAGGTCCCTGTGGCTGGGCAACCTTGGAATTTGTGTCTCAGGGCCAGGACACAGTCAAGGCCCTTCCTCTGTGTCTTCCTGTGGTCTATGTGAGGCTCACAGACTGGAAGTCATGCTTGTCACTGCACAGTAATCATGTCGAATGTATGGTAGCTGTTCCCTTAAGTCAGCATTCTGTGCCTGGCAGCCACTACTTCCGTACTTTCTAGGAAAATTACAAAATATAGCTAAAAAGAACCAACTTCCTATTTTTCTATCAGTATGACTGCTTTGCTTTCTTTCTTATTTAAAAGTTACCTAAAATTGGTCAATGGCCAACGGCCAATGGTAGCATCTTCTTTAGGAAGTCTCGCCTTTGTCTTTAGGATGACATTTGGGAAGGGGGCCTTGCCTGGATGGTACCTGGAGCAAGCGGAATGGAGTTGAGTTAGAGCAACTTCTGTCTCCCTAAGCTGGGAGGAAGTTGCTTGTTCTTCCTGTTAGACTGGAATATGAGGGAGTGTTCAGCAACAGACTAGAAAGAATGAAAGTGATCCTACCCATGGTTACAGTTTCTGGCCATAGTCAGTGAGGACTTTGAGCTCTTCCAGGTGGGGCTGGTAACATAGAAACCTGTCTTAGAGAAGAAGGCCCATGTTGCATTTGGTGCTATTTAGTGATTAGCTTAAACTAACAATTTCTCTTCTTCCCTCTCCAGTGTGTCTGCGAGAGGAAGCAGCCAGCAGCATGGATAGTGGCCCATTTCTCCAGCACTTGTTTCTTCTTTGGTGCTAGGGCTCAGGTGGTAGAAGGGTTCATTCAGGCCCATCACACAATGACATCTGTGTTCCCTATCATGTGTCTGTGCACAAGAGGTCCTTTGTGGGCTGAGATGCTGTCACTAAGGCAAGAGCATTTCTGCTGGAATCCTCCTTCTATGCCAGGACCCACTCATCTGATGTCGAGGGACAGTAACTGTTCATTCTGCCACCTGCGGAACTGAGAGCTATACATCTGTTTATAAAAACCACAGCATGCAGGGGAATACCCTTGGTCTTGATTGATGTGGTGAGCTATTTCTGGCTGTGTGTCATTTTCATCGCATCACTGATGGTGGATGTGAGCATACATTTATGTTTGAAACTACTCTGGCCTTGCAGGTGTGCCAAAGAGTTCAGAGAAGAAGACAGTCCTCAGTGCTGCAGCAGGTCCTCATCCATTCATCCCTGGCCTGGCTGACTCAACCCCTGTGGCTGTGCAGCCAAGGAGCAGCTCACCCTGCCAGGATGCAGCTCATTTTCCAGAACACTCTTAGAGACAGGAGGAGTGGGTATGGGGCTTCTTTCTTTATTTACTCATGATTTCCATTTGGTTATAAACAGGACATCGGGTGCTGTATCTGATGTAAACTGAGGGTTTTGTGAGCCAACTCTCAGATTCTTTACCAGCACTGAGGCTGGGAATGGGGGCTCAGTGTTAATAATTTGGATAGCGGAGCTGCATTTAGTGGGTGGGAGGCCTCAGAACCTCCCCTAGAACTCTCTGGTTGCCTTTGTTCTCTCCAATTTGGATGGTGCAGCTTTGCTTCTTGAGCACAAGAAAGCCAACATCTGATTGGTATCGGTGAGTTTGGGAACAAACCCAATAAAACAGTGTACTTTTTTTGGTGTATTGTTAAGAAATCTAGTTATTAAGAAGGATTTGAGGACTTTTCCATTTCTATCTAGTTTTATTTCTAAAGAATACTAAAGTTACTTTGGAAAATATAATTGTGGTAACATACTAGGATGGGATATGACTTGATTTTTAAATAGAGAAATTACCTTTTTTTAAAAAAAAAAAAAAAAACTGCAGTGGTTTCCTTTTCCTTTCCATCCCTCCCTCCCTCCTTGCTATGCAGTTTAAGCTGGCCTTGAACACATGGCAGTAGTCCTGCCTCAGCCTCTCAAGTGCTGGGATTACAGGAATGTGCTACCTTGCCTGGCTTGGTTGCTGTATTTCTTTTAAAAATGACATTAAATCCTAACAAATGCACTATGCTTTGTGCTTAGAACTATTCCATGTTCAGTTTTAATGCTACAGGTTTTGATATATTTTCAAAAATGTATAGAGAAGTGTCTCTGCTTGATAGTGTCACAGTGTGAGAAGTTTAGCATCTTGTGCACTGTCCAGGCTGTCTCCCGGAAGCATCCTCTTGCTGTCTTACAGTCCTGTGGATCACCTTCGAGGCCTGAACTAGGCCTCTTTTCCTGTTCCATTCAAATAACCAGGGCCAGCTATCTAGAAGCTGCCTTGGCAGGAATCATTCCTGGCCTTTGACTTTCTACCAGAGGCAGATCCTTGGCAGCTGGTTTAGATTAGAGATGTAATTAGAAGTAACATTTATGTGACTAGATCCTGCTAGTTAGATTTGGTGGAATTCATATTATAAAAGAAGAAAATAAACTAACACACAGCTAAAACATTTTAAACTACCACTGAGACATGAAGTTGAGTGTTCCATCTATTCATCCATTTACCCACCCATCTCTATGCATGTAGCCATCCATGTGGGAGATTTTTGTGAGCCTAGATTGAATATAGTGGGGCAAGATAGAGTCTGTCCTGCAGGGCATGCTCATGGTGGCTGAACTCTGTAAACTGAGGAACAGGGGCAGGAGGTGGGGAGCTGAGCTGCACAGAGCCCAGAGGATGCAGAGCCAGGAAACCTGCCAGTAGCAGCATCAAGCCTTCTTCAAAGGGCAGGTCTTACTATGTGGCTTTTAGGGAACCTCTGGACCCTCTACTGGGATGGACAAATGTGGGCACTCAGCCTTCTGCTCCTCCAAGTCTATACCTGGTTTCTGAAGACATCCAAGACTCCCTGATCTACAGGATTCTGGGGTGTGGAAAGCCCTGCTTGGGTTACAGGGTGAATGAAGATCTTCCTCATTTGAGCTTTGTTATATCAGCTGGGAATTCATGTCGCATCCCTTCAGTAATAACTATCTTTCCAGGAGCTGTTTACAAGTGTTCCAACTAGCTAAGTACAGCAGAAATGTCTGCACCTGTATACATTGCTAGACAACAAAATATTCAGGATCGTCACGGAAACAGGTGGGCTTCGTCTTGCTCATCAAATTTTGACGTAACAGATGGTCCCCATGCCATGTGCCTGACTTTGGTCCAGCTCTTACAGAGCTCTACTTGGGTTCTGTCTGAGTGAGTCCCTGTCTTTGGAGCAGCACAGATCTTCAGTGAAGACTGAGGCTCCGATCTTCTGGAGGCCTGGGACCTGCACATTAAAAGGACTCTTCTCTGTCAGCACTATATGACTTTAACATAGTTGTGAAGCCACATTTGACAGATACTTGAAGTTAACCTGACAAATCTGTAGCCCATTCTTATCCTCTGCCTGTGTCATAGGGCTCTTGCTGGCCTATCTTGTGAGATAGGAATGGAATGTTCTCTAACTGGGGAACTCCTGGCACAAAAGGGCCAACCCTGTCTTTGCATATGGTGATTGTGCCTTCCTTCCACAGCCACCTCCCCGCGAGTGTCCTCTGAGCTGGAGCAGGCCCGACCACAGACTAGCGGAGAAGAGGAGCTACAGTTGCAGCTGGCACTTGCCATGAGCAGAGAAGTGGCAGAGCAGGTCAGTGTCCCAGATGGGTCTGCACCACATTGATTGTTGGAAGGGTGTGGCTTCCAGGGAGTATCGTCACACAGGCCCTGTTTTCAGAGCATCTCACAGGTGCTTGCTGGGTTCATGGCACAAGAGCATTGTTACCTACAGCTCCCAGTTCATGAGGGAGACTGCACAATCACATTGAAGAAGAGTTTTCCAGAATTCATTGCCAAACAAGTGCTTCTCAGAAACATACGTGCAGACACAGCTAGTGTCTGAGGTGCCCTGAGTGAGCAGAGTTCACATGGCTTCTTCAAAGGGTAAGCATACAGGGCAGGCACAAGAAACCAGCTTGAGGGATAGGGGTGGGTCTATCCGCCCCCTCTGCCCCAATTTGGTGAGTGGCAGAGGGATGGGAAGGGCTACAAGGAAATGCTCTGTTAATTTTGTTTGGTTTGTGGTAGGTGGAATGTAACCCAGCTCCTTTGACATGTTCGCCAAGTGTTCTACCACGGAACCATACCCCCTTGGGCACTGTATGAGTGGTTTTAATTTTAATTTTTTTTTTTTTTAAGTTTCCATTTTTCTTTATCTTGTGGTTGGTTTTTTTTTTTTTTTTTTTTCCCTGAGCAAAGGTCTCATATGTAGTTTAGGTTGGCTCAAACTCACTGTGTAGCCCAGCCTGGCTGCAAACTGCTGCCTCAGCCTCCCAAGTGCTGAGATTACAGGTGTGTGCTACTCTGCCTGACTTTTTTTTAAAAATGGTACCAGGGATTGAACTCACAACTGCCTGCTTGCAAGGCAGGCGCTTATGCCGCTGAGCTAAATCCCCAGCCCCCTGACTTATTTTTTTTTAATAGGCATGAATAACTTTAAAATAGGGGAAGGCAGGAAAGGAGAAATTAAAACTGACCTTAGTGGATTTCATTCCCTTGGTTAACAGTTGTCACAGGGTTAGTGGAGCCAGAGGTAGATCAAGGACACCTGTCATTTAGATGGTGTTCACAGAAAAATGGTAGGAATGGTTAGATTTGAGGGTGCTTGGAAGGGCTGATTATGAAGCACAGAGATGGGTAGATGGTTTGAACCTTTTAAAGCTAATATTTATAAGTAAAATATGAGGAATATGTCATAATCATTATATAAAAGCTGGGGCAAACCTGTCTTTTGCACATAGTGACTGTGCCTTAAATAAGTATCATGAGTCATTTCTATTAAAAATCACAGAACTATATAGCAGCCACAGTGGGAGGTGGAATGATATGTAATTTTCATTTTTTCTAATTCCATCCTGAGTTGTCAGATTTGTGATTTAAAAAGAGATATACAGCTTCTGTAAGTAGCGTTATAAAGCTTTTTAAAAAAATTTCTTTTACAGTGATGGAGATTGAACTCAAGCCCTCACAAATGCTAAGCAAATACTATACCACTGAGCTATGTTTCTACCCCTTTTTAATTTGTTTTTTCTTTTTTTCTTTCTTTCTTTTCTTTTTTTTTGTCTTTTTGAGATAGAGTCTCACTATGCAGTTCAGGCTGGGCTTGAGCTCACTTTGTAGGCCAGGCTGATCTTGAACTCCTTTTTTAATTTTTTATAAATATTTTTTGAGACAGAGTCTTGCTAAGTTGTCCTTAACTGGCCCTCAAGCTTTTGATCCTACTGTCTCAGACTCCTGAATAGGCAGGATTACAGGTGCATGCCACCATATCTGGTCTAAAATTGTTTTCATTTTGAGAAAAAAATATTTTAGATTAAATATTCCCCTAATTTGTGGTGCCTGGGTACAACTCAAAGGGGTTGAAATCATATGTAGTATGGTAAGGAAAGAGCCTTCCGAGCACACACTGGGATTGGGAAGTAATTGTGTTTTACGGGTTGATTTTTGAATCCTCCTTTGGAATAACATACTACAATATGCATTTCCTGTTGCTGCCTGGAGTGGCTTTGTTCCTTGGTAGTCACCAGAGCAGTTAATGTTATTAAGATTACCACCAGCTTCAGTCTCCCATTGTCCCTCTACAGGAAGAACGCCTTAGGCGAGGTGATGACCTCAGATTGCAGATGGCCTTGGAAGAAAGCCGGAGAGACACAGTTAAAGTTCCAAAAAAGAAAGAGGTAAGAGCTTACTGGAAGGTAAATATTTGAGACTGTCCTGTGGTTGTTGCTGTACTGTGAGGTCCTGTGCACCCCCTCAACACTGTGATGGGGACACAGTGAGTTCTCTACCCTTAGTAAATAACCTGCATGCCTGTGAGCAAAATGAGGATGCAGTTGAAAGCCCATCCCAACCAAGAGAGGACTGTCCCTGTGCCTCAGTGCCCTCATTCATAACATGAGGATGATGGTGATTCTTGCTTCCTGCGGTAATTGGTGGCTGTTAAATAAGCTAAATGGCTGTGCTTTGGGACATTTTCCTGGGTCAGGTGAGTTCCCAATAGTGTTGGTCTTCAATATCACTGTTGTACTCTGCCAGGCTTCCTACTTTGACATAGATATAAGCAGAGCATGGCTTTCTTCCGGATAAGCTCATTATCACTCAACCAAAGAGGTACGCGTACACGCACGCACACATACACTCAGCCACCTCCACTTCATGAGACTCCAGTGGCCTCCCCCATTCTGATGCCACAGGCTCCTGCTAACAAAGTTGGTAGTCACTGGAGTGACAAGGATGGGACAGCCCTCAAAAGAGAGAGAGTGGCCCTGCGTGGCACCTGTCAGCTAGGTGGGTGAGTGGGTGGAGAGAGTGGAAGGAAATTGCAGCCTGGGCAAAGTACAGTGTTATCCTGCAAACATCTTGGGAGCACTGTGGTATTTTGGTTTGTTTTTGTTTTTGTTTTGCACTGTGGCATTTTGAACTCTGAAAGCCTGTGGTATGTTTGGCAAATGGCAAATAGCTGGGGCCCAAGCTCTCGTAGGGACTAATAACATTGGGGTGGAGCTGGTGGGTGCAGGATAGGAGAGGGGCTAGCTGAATTTCCATATCCCTGTTAGCTCCTTCCAAAGTGCCTATGCTGTGGTAAGAGACATGGGCGATATTTATGGCTAGTGCATGGGTATTTACTAGAACCGTAGCAAAGTAAAACCATCCCCTTCTCTTTGTCTTAAAAGCACGGCTCCCATCCACAGCAGACTACTCTTTTGGACTTAATGGATGCTCTGCCCAGCTCTGGCGCTGCTGCCCAGAAGGTGGAACCCTGGGGCCCATCAGCACCTGCTAATCAGACCAACCCCTGGGGTGGACCAGCAGCTCCTGCAAGTTCTTCAGATCCCTGGCCATCATTTGGTAAAGATCCCTCCCTTGATTGCTTGTGTTTGTCTCTGGGATGGTTGAGAGGGACACAGCAAGGCCTCACATCCGTCTCCCCTGGTCCAGGCCTTTGTGGTGGGGGTGCAGCCTCCTCTGGTCCTGAAAGTGATGCCCAACAGGCTGTCAACCTTCTTCTTGGAGACAGAGGCACAGAGCTCTCTTTCTTTTCACTTTGAATGGTTTTCTGCTCGATAGAAGGAAGGCTGACTTCCTCCTGCCCCCTCATGTATCAGAAATGACTTATTCCTATTATGGAACATAGTTTAGTTCTCTCAGTCTCAGAATTATATCCAGCGCCCCCGCTAAAGAAGCTGTAATACCCAGCATGAAATATCTAAATCAAGTTGCTATAATTAGCTGGAAATTCTCATGTGCTTACCACTGCTGCTAATGGAAAAGAGGATACATTAGCTGTAATTCTACTTACTCGTTATTTAAAGCACTAGTGAATCAGTTTAATAGGGTAAATGAATATTTTCAAGTTTTGCTCAGTGCCACTGTTAGAGAAGGGAGATGAAAACATGAACATGACAGAATTGGTTTGTGCATGTGCTCCTGGGCACATGAGTTTCTTAATTGCTGGGCAGGGCCTTGGCCTCGTAGCCTTGGAAAGGGCTTCTGGCCTGTTGCCCTGGGAACCCCTCTTGGTGTTCTAAACTGTGCTTGCTGGAGCAGACCTATGAGTTTTTTGCTCAAGAAGTGTGAATTGCATATTTAGAACATCTTGCCTGTACCTCTTGGAGTCTTTGTCTTCCCAAACTAGAATAATCTTTTGTATTTAGTTCAGTTCCCTGGATGTTTGCTAAAGTGTACAAACGCCAGGCTGTGTCCTGCCATGAGAAGATTCTGAGATGAACAGGTGATGGTTCTTGTCTCAGGCCCTGATCATGTGTGTATATGAGGGAATGCATTGTGATGGTACTGTGTGGTTCAGGCTTGTGTGGAGGTTATGTGAGGGCACCCTGGAGCAGCCAGGAGGCCAGAGGGTTTGCATCCTGCAGGAAGGAGCATCCTGGAGGAAGGCTGCTTCCATCGAATCTTCATGGAAGAGCAGGTGGGCAGGCAATGAGAAGCAAAATGTTCCCTGCAGAAGATAGCTTGTCAGAAGGCATGAGGGTGTGAGGGGTGGAGTTAGGGTAGGTACAGGGACTGTATAGTATGAAGCAGGCAGCAGGGAAATGCAGTAAGGAATGAGGGAAAAAGAGGAGGGCATTTAGGTCACTTGGCCTCAGCCTTGCTAAGTGCTTGGACATGGCCCAGGAGGCCATGTTAGCCCCAGGTGCCCTTTTGTGCTTTTGCTGGCCTCAGAGACCACATGGAGCCCTGTGCTTCTTTGATAGGTGGAATTGTCCAGAGTTCTCACTCACTCACTGAAGGGTGCTTGGAGGTTGGTTCTCATTGTCCATCACTGTGTTCCAAGGAGCCTGTGATGGTTGTGGTCTGGCCGAACACACATATGGACAATGTGAGGGAGTTGACTGGAGATGCACAGGGTGTCCAGGGGGATAGCTAGCTCCTCAGGGAGTGACTTTGACTTCATTGTCAAATCAGAAGAATGATTATTCAGTCAGGTGACAGCCACTTTAGGTCAGAGATGGGATATTTTCAGGAAAACTATTCTGTCCCTTTCAAAGTTCTTTGAGAGACCATTAAATGAGGAGTAACTTCTCAGTGCCCAGGAAAGAGTGCAGACATCCTGGAGCCGGGTGAGCTTAGGATAGTTCCTTTCTACCTACTTTCTACTGCATGTTGAACAGAGGGATGGCACAAGGTTAGTAGAAGGAGGACCTGGCTTTCACAGTTTACCTTTTTATACCATCTGGCTTATTTACCAGGGGTGTGTTTTACCTGGTCAGGAAAGACGAAATAGTGAGTTTTTTTGGATGATGATGGGCAGGGCTATGTCCTGGTCCTGGTCCTGGTCCTGGTCCTTGAGGCCCAGCTGTGGAGTCAGAGTTACCTCCATAGCCTGAACTCTAATCTCTGCAGGCTGGGAAGCCGCAAAAGCCCAGCTACCCAAGACTTGGGGAGGAGGGGCAGTTTGGGTGAGGCAGTGTGCATCGCATGGGCATATATGGAGCTCCTGCTCTTCCAGGCTTCAGAAAATTCAGATAAAATTCACCTTTTGAGACTATAAATGGGCAATCCAGTGGTTTTTAGCACATTAGCAGTGTCACACAACTACCACTACCATCTAATTCTAGAACATTTCAATCACCCCAAAAAGAAGTCCATACCCAGTCTCTGGCAACCACTGACCTGCTTTCTGTCTCCAAGGATTTACCTCTTAGGGACATTTCATATGAGTAGAATCACAGAGTATGTGATTTTGTGGAGAGTATGTGATTTCTCTCCGTTGTATGGTTATATACCACATTTTGTTTAACCAGCCAGCAACTATTATACATTTGGGTTGTTTCTCCTTTCTGGCTCTTGTGACTCCAGTATTTTAAAGTAAAGATTGAAACGTGGGTATTTTCTTCTAATAGTGCTAAAGTTTTATTTAAGGTAGGAAAAGAAACAGGTTCTGCAGAATAAGTTTGGGCCAAATAAAAGTAGGAACACAGTGAAAAAACCTAGATTTTAAAAATCTGTTAATGTTAAATATTGACAATGATTTCAAAAAATTTAGAACATGGCTAGAGTGCATCACAGTCTGTCTGAGAGTGGCCACATGTAGTTTTTGTCTGCCTGTTCGCTGTTTCTTGCCACTTCCCCACTTACGGTCTTCTTTGTTTTGCTGCACTTGGTATTTTTACCAGTGAGTGAAGGAACAAACAGGCCACAAAGCTCAGAGAGGCTCTTCATCCTTCTGGGTTCACCCATGTTAGTGACAAGTATGCTGCTTAAAGCACTATATCCTGGACTTGTCACACCATCACGCATTGCTGCTCTGGCAAGTCCTGGAAAATACCTCAGCTTCTAGTATCAAGAGGGCTTAGAGCCTGGCATGGAGGCACATGCCTGTAATCCTAGCACTTATACTTCAGAGGCTAAGGGTCATTGTGAGTTCAGTTTTAGCCTGAGCTACATAGTGAGGTCCTGTCTCAAAGGGGTGGGGGGTGGGGGGGCATTGTCAAAATGTGAATTACTTGCTTCCTGTTTTTCTTTAGCATTATATTTCACATAGCTGAGGCTTTGTTTGTTTGTTTTTGAGACAGGATCTCACTATGTAGTTCAGGCTGGCCTTGAACTTGTGGTGATCCTCTTGCCTCAGCCTCCCAAGTGCAAGGCCATATTATTATATATAATTTCATCTATCTATGTACACACACACGCATCATTAGAAACTGAAAAACATTGTGCTAATGGGACCTGTTACGTATTGTATGGAGATGGTTTTGCAGTCCTAGCACTGTTTTCGGCAGGAAAAGACTCTGGAAGCACACTGTTTGCATGGGAACTCTCAGCAGTCATGTGTGTGACCAGCTGCAGGAGGCTGGCCTTGTGCCAGCTCCCCAGCTCACCGTTGCAAGCCAAGTCAGACATTTTGCTTCCTTGTACTATAGACCTGGCTTCAGAGCAAGCAATTGGTGTTGGGTTTATTGTTTGGCCTCTGGCAAAATCCAGTAGTGTGTATTTTCATGACCGTACTTCATCCTGAGATGGTTATAAATCAGAAAGATTAGAGTCTCTGCCCATACCACTGAGAGCTGTATCCTCTAGATGAAAGAAGCACTGTTTTGAAAGCCACCATTTTTAGTGGGCCCTGTCATTACCAGTTCTTTCCAAGCAACACTGGGACCAAGTGGCTTTGGGAGGAAATGCTGAGAGCTGAGAAGGGGAAATTGAAGCCTGCCAGGTCAGCAGGGCACTTCCCCCTCAGTTGCAGACACAAAGCGGCCACCTGGTCTGAGGAGGCCTCACAGCCTGGGGATTCAGAAGCTTTGGCCGGCTCAGCCTCCTTCTGCCCACCCACCACCACCTGGGCTGGTACAGAGCCTGTCTTCCGTTCTGGTGGCAGCAGGTGGTGCTGCCAACTTCTTGGTGACCCTTGCATGGCTTTGACTGCCTTCCTGTGCACATGAATATTCATCTCTAAGAGTCAGATACATGGCTGATGGAATGCATTTGAATGGGCCCCACAGAAGAAGAGCCCGGAAGCTGCTTAATCTTTCTGACCTTGATCCCATCCTCCTTTCCTCTCATTCACTTGAGCTTTCAACAAGTGTTTATTTATTGGCTGTGTGGCAAGGCCTGGATGCCACTGAGGCCATGGAGGCTGAGAGTACAGAGGAGCCTTGCAGCAGCTCTACTATCCATCCATTCAAGGACAGGAGCCAGCAGTGTTCTCTGGGCAGCTGGGCCCTGGCCCCATACTGGCTGCCTTCCCACGGAAGGAGTGGGGGGGGGGAGCATTTTGTGTCCTTATGCCACATTTGAAGAAAGTCTTACTGGCCACAGGACTGTTTACCTGTGTCTGTGGAGGGGAAGATTTGGTCATGTGGCATAATCTAAATTCATCCACGTAGCTTGCACAGAGCTAGTACCTGGACACATCTAGGTTCACGGTGTCCTAGGTGATGAGCCTGGTTTTCATTCTAGGTCCAGAACTCTGAGCTTTGATGAACTTTATCTCTCCAGGTGTGGAGTAGGGGTACCTTTTGACAGTGTACACTGCCTAGGCTGCTGAGCTTTTAACATCCTTGACCATGCTGTTTTTGTCATTTCAGCAGTAGAAGCTCCAGAAGTAGACAGGTGGGAACTGACTGCAGGTGTTGGGAGGGCTGCTGGCTGATCAGTAGCATGTATCTGTGTTTCTCTCAGACACAGGGATCTTCCTGGGGCTGGGTGAGTGCTGCTTGAGTAGAAGAAGATGACTCTGTGGGAGGCAGAACTTGTGCCCATCAAGTAAGATTCACAGTGCGTGTCTGAGCAGGGCCCTCACTCCAGAAAGTTGGCAAGGGCAGAGGGGACCAGGAGCTTGTGGTTCTCACACATTCTGGTGCTACATTTGTGTTACCTGAGGAGCTTCTAAAGTTGTATCCAGGTCTCCCCAGAATCTTTGTGTGTGAGCGGAGGGGACAGCATCAATATTTTACTGATGCGCCCCAAGAGCTTCCCAAGAGCAGCATGATTGAGAGTCATTCTGGGGTGCTCTCAAGAATTATGTTCATGAGCTCCATTTAATGTAAGGCTTTGAAAATGCCCTGTGTAGCCTTGAGGACAGAGATAAGGTTACAGTTCTCACCTGCATATCTAACACGTGAATCAGACATTTAGCTGGTTTGAAGTGGTCACTGATACCTCCTG
Organism: Cavia porcellus; assembly: GCF_034190915.1. Lineage (NCBI taxonomy): Eukaryota > Metazoa > Chordata > Mammalia > Rodentia > Caviidae > Cavia > Cavia porcellus. The sequence continues at coordinate 12,298,461 of NW_026947515.1, forward strand.
AAGGGGTTAGAGCAGATGAACTACAAAGCCCCTTCAAGCCTGGTGGAGGCCAAAAGGGAAGGGAAGCAGCTGTCTATCTGCAGGGAGGCCAGTGCCCAGTGTAGTCAGAGCTGCAAGAGCAACCAAGGCTCCCTGGCCCTGGGCTTGCAGGCACAGTCCAGCTGAGAGAGCATGGGGCTTGCAGCAGGCTCGCTTCCGTGTATGGACCTGGGAAGGTGCCTCAGGTGCTAGTGAGCACTGAGAGGGGAGGAAGGTGTGCTAATGGGCTGGTGTCTCTGCTCCCTGGCTGTGTCTGTTCTGTTGTATCACAGGCAGTTCTGAGGATGCAGCATAGTACCTGTAGTTTGCTAACAGCTCTACCTGATGAACTGTTTTCCTCGTGTCACTTCCTGACCCTATGGTCCCTATTGTGGAGCAGAGCAAGACAAGATTCCACTTCGTGCTATGTCCCCTCACCATTTCAGGCAGAAGTGGACCTGGGAGAACAGATTGAGTTGCAAGAAGAGATGGTTCTGCATGAGACACTGGAAAAGCTGTGGTGAGGGTCAGAAGGAGCTTCTAGAGGGAGACAGTATTTTGTAACCTCTGGAAGGTTGCAGGTTCTGGGTCAGCAGCAGAAGCTGTGAATTCTGTTTGGATAGAAGTTAATAGGCCATGAAGAAATGAAAGGGGTATATGTAACTTGTGGAGCCATATGCCTGTGTTGGCCCATAGCTTTTGGTTATGGTCAGCACTTACCTCTTCCCTTTCTCTGTACTGTTCCAGCTAGGTGCCAACTGACCTGGCCAAAGTAAAAAGGCAGTCAGGACAGTGGCTTATGTGTTTTAAGAGGCCAGACCTTTGGCATTTCAGAGTTCCAGACATACAAAGATAATAAAGTACGATTAGCAGTAGGCTCATCTTCATGAAAGCCATGGAATTTCCTACCATGCAGGAGCAGTAAAGCTAGGGCTGATATGAGAGGTAGAGGCCCAAGGAGTTGATTCCTGTTGAGCTCTTGGGGGAACATTCTCAGATCCTTTAAATTAGCAGGGCTTGCTGCTTCTCTGTGAGCCTCAGCTCAGCTGGGTTATCACAGCCTTGCTGGGTATCCCTTTATGTCTGGGCCCCTTACCCCAAAGGAGTTTGCAGTCTAGGGGAGACCTGTAGTCGACTGAGTCATTGTGTTGCTATATAAGTTGTTTAAAAGGTCAATGAAAATTCCAGAGGATTCAGGGAATACAAGAAGAGGAAGTAGAAGACAGAGGGCCGGGAGCTGCTCCTATATGTTTGGGGTAAGGAGTCAGTGTGGCAGGGCAGGCAATGGAGGCAGCAAGGGTGTCTAACTCGCATCTGGAGTTCAGAAGAGTCCTGTTGGGAAGATGACTGGGGGCTTTCAGGATTGTGGACTGGGCACGCAGATGCACAAGACCTAATGGGTCTTCTGGCTCTTTATCAGAAAGCTGCGTAACACAGAGGAGCACCCAGATAGATGGCTGTCTAAGGAAAGAGGACTGTTAACTGGACAGCAGACTGTGCAGCAGTGACCATAGACACAGAGAACTGTGGAAGTGTCATCAGTGTGTCCTGGAAGAAAATAACTGCCAGCCTAGGCATTTTTTCCTAGCAAAGTCATCATTCTTCTGAGAATGATGATGCTGAAAATGTTTTTACGTTTGGCAACAACTACAGAAAAAGTCTACCTCCAGATTTTTTTTTTTGTACCAGGGATCGAACTCAGAACCTTGTGCTTGCCAGCCAGGACCTCCTTCCCCTGAGCTAAATCCCCGGCACCCAGAATTTTTTTTTTTTTTAAATTCAAAATTGTTTGTTTGTTTTTAGGTAGAATCTTGCTAAGTAGCTCAGGCTGGCCTTGAACTTGTGTGATTCTCTTGCCTAAGCCTCCCAAGTGCTGTCCAGCTATCTCTAGACATCTATATTCAGTGAAGGCAGTCTTGAAGAATGAAGGTGCAATTACCAGGAGTGAAGTCACCTCCTGGTAATTGAACACTAAGAGTTTGTTGCTAATGTATGGTCAGTGTAGCAACACTGAGTGCAATTCTTCAGACTGACAGGGAAAAATACAGTAGAGACACAGATCTTATTTTAAAAGTATTGAGAATGGAAAAGGTTTAGTGGTGCAATTTATAAGCTAACAAATTTGTCATTCCTTACAATTAAGAGAATATATGTTCTTCTTTTTTGGTACCAGGGATCAAATTCATGACCTTGTACTTGCCCGGCAGGTGCTTGTGCCACTGAGCTAAATCCCCTGCCTGAGACTATACATTCTTTACAATTTCAAGCAGCATATTTGGAAAAAATTATGTGCTGGACAAAATGGATAGCCTCAACAAACTTTAAAAAAATCACATGACATTATAGTACATTTAAGTTCTGATCACAGTACTTTAAAAAAAAATTAGTAACAGTGGTTGGGGGTGTAGCTCAGTGGTAGAGCAATTGCTTTGCATGTATGAGGCCCTGGGTTTAATGCCCAGCACCACAAACACAAGGGTTAACAAAAAGATAAATAGATAACCTATATATGGTAACTTCTATAACCTTTGTATGGTGGTGCATATCTATAACCCCAGCACTGTGAGAGCCCAAGGCAGGAGGAAGATTCTAAGTTTGAGCCCGGCCTGGGCAGCTTAATGGGACCTTATGTCAAAATAACAAAAATTAATAAGGGCTGGGGTTGTAGCTCAGTGTGAAGGCTCTAGGTTCAATCTCTAATAAAAAGAGGGAGGGAGGTAGAGAGGGAAAGAGAAAAATCGTGTGTTTGAAATTTAAAAATTAATTTTAGTAGGGCGTATTGTCACATACCTGTAATCTCAGTACTTGGGAGGCTGAGGTAGGAGGATCATCTCGTGTTTGAGGCAGCAGCCTAAATGACATAGTGAATTCAAGGCCAGCCTTAATTGCACAGCAAGGCACTGTTTCAAAAAAACCAACCCTCTACCTCCCCAAATGTAAATTGCCAAGTCAAAGAAAAAAAAACTAATGAAAATCCAGAATGTTTTGAGCCACATAACATATTTTATAACAATTTATAGAAGAATTTAAGCAATAGTAAGCTTTAATATAACAATTTAAGCAATACTTAGCTTTAGTAAGTATAGCTTTTTTTTTTTTTTTTTTTTTGGCTTTTTCCTTTTTATCGGTACCAGGGATCGAACTCACGACTGCCTGCTTACAAGGCGGGCGCTTATGCCACTGAGCTAAATCCCCAGCCCCAAGTGTAGCTTTAATAAGCGCTGACATTAGTATGAAGAAAATCAGAATTAATGAGGATAGAATAGTATTTTATCTGGATAAAGCAGAAAGAAATCATAAGGAGACAAATTAATAAACTAGATAAACATAATATCCACAAAGAATGTCATAGTTTAAAAATAGTAATAACCCAATTTCTGATAGGTTTAATTTTTTTAAAAAATGGGATAAGTAGAGTTAGGGAATAAAACAGTATAACTCAAGACAGTGCTGGGATGTAATACAGAGCTAGAAAGCTTTTTTTTTTTTTTTTGTCTTTTTGAGAGAGTTTCACTATACAGTTCAGGCTGGCCTTGAATGCATTATAACCCAGGTTGGCCTCATCATGCAGCAGTCTTCCTGCCTTAGCCTCTTGTGTGCTGGGGTTACAGGTGTGCACTACCAAGCCCAATCTAGTGAGAAACTTTTTGATTAACTCTGTATTTACAAATCACAAACTCAGGTGAAATGTGTTAGAGAGAAAACTTGGCAAAGCTGACTGAAGAATAATAGGAAACATAAATACAGACAGTTCTGTCATCATGAAAGAAATTAGTACTTAAACTGAGTTCCCTTCCCAGATTTACCCAAAGAATGTTACAGACAAATTCTAGCCACATTCAAGAAACAGTTCCACTTTATACAGCCTTCTTCAGAGTAGGAAAACAGGGCATATTCCTAATTTTATAAGTCTGGCATACCCAGATAAAGATTAATACAGTATGAGAACAAACATTTCAGGCTACCTCACTAATGATTATAAGTACAAACATTCTAGTGAAAGAATTTTAAAATCAGGAAATTAAAAAAAAATATGGAAAATTTGGTAAGAACTGAGTTGTAGCCAGGCGTGGTGGCACATGCCTTAATCTCAGCACAGGGGAGGCTGATGCAGGAGGATCGTTGCAAGTTTGAGACCAGCTTGGGCTACAAAGTGAACTCAAGGCCAGCCTGAACTGCATAGTAAGACCCTGTCTCAAAAAGACAAAAAAGAAAAAGAACAACAATAACAACATAAAAACCCCAACTGGGTTGTCATTTATTGCAAAATTCTTGGCAAAATTGGAATAATGGGGAACTTTTTTTTTTTTTTTTTTTTTTTTTTGGTCTTTTTGAGACAGGGTCTCGCTATGCAGTTTCAGGCTGGCCTTGAGCTCACTTTGTAGCCTAGGCTGGTCTTGAACTCGCAAGGATCCTCCCACTTCAGCCTCTTGAGTATTGGGATGACAGGCATGAGCCACCACTGGCTATTATGGGGAACTTCTAACCTGATAAAAGACTCTAAAAGGAAGAAAAGCCCATAGCTAACATAAAGCTAAAGTGTTGAAAATTGATCCTGTAGGATCAAGAGCAAGGTAGAGATACCCATATCAAGCCTTCTTTCTGTTGTGCCTGGTGGTCCTCGCCAGTGCAGCAGGATAAGAAAAGGGCCATACAGCATTAGCAAGAAAACATCAGATAATTAGCACTGGCAGGTGATACCAAAATTTTTTGCAGATAAATTGTTAGGATTAAGAATTATTAGAATCAATTAGAATAACTTCCCATTGTTAATATTATTTAGCAATATTATTGGATACAAAGATAGTATACAAAATCATAAAATGATGCCAATTATTAGCATTGGTAGCAGGTTCCTAGGAATAAATCCTACAAAAGTTGCATAAACCTCTTATGGAGATAAAAGATAAAGATTAAATGTCAGTGAAAGATAATAATGACTTACATGAATATAGAGAGCTCTCCCATGGTTTTACTTTGGAAAACCCAATATTATTGTGATAATACTTTTTCTAGGTGATCTGGTACTCAGTGCAATTCTAGTGAAAGTCTCAAGCAGGTTTTTCTTTTTCATGTTTTAAAATTTTAATTTTTAATTTATAAGATGATTTTAAGATGAATGTGAAAGAGCTGAGGGCCAAGAACAGTGAAGACCCAGGTTGGAATTTTCTTTACTGGAGTTCAAGAATCGTAACGTGTATGAGGTAATTAAGAATGTGTTGCAGTGGAAGTTGATACACAGGTTGGTGCAGCAGAGTAGGGAGCCCTGTGATTAACTTGACAGCCTAACTTGCACGTCACCCCAGTGTAAATTAGCTTCACACCCACTGGACTGGCACAAATGAAGAAGTAAGATAAAGCGTACCTGAGAGGTGATGAGGCGACATCTGGGACCCCAGGACTAGCAGCCACTGCTGGGGAGGTACCAACTGTTTCAATTACAGAAGTGCTTTCAGCATCACTGGCTGAAGGTACTTGTAACCCAGAAGTCATGTGTGCCCTACACAAGGGAATGTGGACAAGAATAGGCATCAGAGCAAAGCGACAGCAGACTAAAACCAGCAGCCAGCAGTGTTGCCAGAGTGGAATACTGTACCCCAACAAAACAGACAGATTTCAGCTATAGGCGAACTTAGTTGAATCTCCCAGATACAGTGTGGACTGAACAAAGTCACAAAGGAAGACATAGTATATTTATATAAAGTTCAGGAAACAGGCACAGCTAAACAATAGATTGTTTCAAAAAGTGTGCAGAGTATGATTATCTAGAAGGAAAAGCAAGAGAATGGCTGATACGGGGTTTGTGATAATCGGGGTGGGAGAGGAGTCATGGGAGGTGTCTGTGGTCCTCTGAAGATAGCAGTGTGTGAGTGTGGTGCATTGCATGTGACTAGAAGACATCTGCATTATGGCTGACACTTTCTTTAGATGCGTGCTGCTTTTCTCAATTCAAAAAAGGTAATTGTGAGCCAAGTGTGGAGGTACATGCCTGTAATTCTGATACTTGGGAGGCTGAGGCAGGAGGGTTGCCGTGAGCTTGAGGCCAGCCTGGGGCTACATAGTGAGGTTCAAGACAAGTTTGAGCTGCATAGCAAGATCCAGTCTCAAAAAAAAGTTGTGACTCATTAAGTTGATCTTGATCTTCTACTCACAGTTGAAAGTGTTTTCTGTTTTTCTTTTTTTTCTTAAGCTGGTGGTAAGTATGTAGCTGTTTGTTTTGTTATTTCTCTTCATTTAGTACTTAGCCATCTACTCCTTCAGAAAGCAGAAACCACTCAAAGCATGTGAGAGAAGTGCCTCCAGGACCTCTGGACAGCTATCACAGAGTGAGCGAACTGCCAGGCTCCTTTGCCAGGTTGTGGGGGGCAGCTGGGTCCTGGCGAGAGAAGCTTGTCCCATAGTCTGTTGAAGTGGGGCTGGCCTAGGGAGCCCCTTGTAATGTAGGCCCTTGATATGGAAGGGAGTGTGGCGAGGTCTCAGCTGTAACCTCTCTGGTCTTCCCAGAAGGACTGTTCCCATCTCATGGCCTGACATTATGCCTTCGCAAAGGGTGGACCTCAGCTGCAGCTCTGCCCAGCCTTCGGTGACTGACTCACCTGACAGAGAGAGGGCAGAAACTCCAGTGTGGTCTATCTCTTTTCTCTTCTCGTCCCAGCTACTCAGAATTTCCTGAAGGCATCTCTAAGCCCTGACCCTGTCTTTCCTCAGGTGCCAAGCCGGCGGCCTCTGTGGACCCATGGGGAATACCCACCACGGCTAGCACACACTCTGTTCCCCAGAACTCTGACCCTTGGGCAGCTTCACAACTGCCTGCCCCCACTGCTGGGAAAGCAACAGATGCCTGGGGTGCACCCTCAGCTGGCAAGCCTGTGTCCGCCTCGGGTGAGAGCCCCATCTGTGCCTAGGCCCTTAGAGCCCAACCCAGAGCTCCCCTGCTCCCTAGCCGGTTGGTTTGCTGCGTTTGCTTCTCTACCCTCCTTAGCTTTTGATCCTGATCCCTAGATTCTGAGCATAGTAGAGAGAGTTAGGAGGTCACAAGCCCATCTGTGTGCCCCATCTCCCTCTGAGGAACTCCCCAGAGTGTTAGGACAGGTGGTACATGGTGACCCCAGTTGTGGTTTTGTCCTCACACCAGGCCAGTGGGCTGACTGTGACCACTCTCTCAGATCCCTTATTTCACACATGTGTCTGCACCTTCACTAGCCCCCTTCTATGTAGAGTGGAGCTAATGGAGGCCAGTGACCCTGCTCCTGTACTGGGAGGCCAGGGTCCCTGCCCCGTGCATCCTCCTTCCAGTGTACCAGTGAGTTCTGTCCCAGGAAGTGGAGTAAGTGGAGAGGCCTGCCCACCTCAGTGTAGACTGGGCAGCCACAGCCCTGTAGAGTTGAATGAGACGCGTCTGGGTCACTGGCTACTATATCTCCCCAGGGTCCTTTGAACTCTTCAGTAATTTCAATGGTACAGTTAAAGATGACTTTTCTGAATTTGACAACCTCCGAACTTCAAAAAAAACAGGTAGGTAAAGATGGCTTCTATAATATTCTGTGCATTTGACCAGCTCAGTTATTGCAGAAATCATAGTTTTCACATCTGTCAACGTCATATATTTTCTTTGCATTTTGATCTTGGGAGCCTGAAACTTTTAGTTCTGGGAATTCACAGATTGACAGTGAAAAGTCTTGAGGGTTTTCCTGTTAGCTCTTCCTCACACTGAGTCCTGTTTTGTGTCTGGTGCCCTCTCTTGGGCTGTTGTCTCCAGCAGCTTAGCTGCATGCAAATGGCCTGTCTGTAACCCACCTTTACAGTGTGGGCCACCTCAGGTCAAAGCTGTCTTGTCTAGCCACCTTCCCATCAACTTTCTACTCCCACTGGCCTCCTTTTCCCAGACAGCCTCCATTTGGCCAGGAGTGAAGCCAGGCTCTGCCCATTCCATCCCTGAGCTCCAGGTGACAGCTGCTACCTAGGAGACCCCAGTCCTGGTCAGACCCATTCCCCTTCTTCCTCACCTCCTAATCATGCATGCTTCCTTCTTCTTCTCCCTCTGCTCTCCATACTGCCTTCCCCATTTTCCCACCCCTCCTCCTGCCTACTCTTCTGCCCCTGTCTATCTTGTGTCTGCCCCCATTCCCTCCAGCCCCCAACAGCAACCACAGGTCTGCTGGGGCTGCTCGAGGGTAACTGCGTAGCAGCTCTCTGGCCCTCTTCTCCACCCCTTCTTCGCTCAGGGACTCCCAGCAAGGAGACCAGAGGCATCTTTGAGAACCTGTTGATTTGAAGAGTTTGTTTTTATTAAATAAAAAACAAGTTTCCGCAATTCTCTGTGGTCCAAAGTACAACCAAATCTGTCGTTGCTTCCAGCTCTTTGTGAGAAGGCAGCCTGGCCCTGGCTCACTGTTCACTTTTAAGTATTTATCCCCAATTCTAGCAGAATCCCATTGTAGAAAATTGGAAGCATTTATGGAAGCAAACAACAGTTACTTGCATTTCTTCTTTCTACACTCATCCAATATATTTCTTTCCAGTGTCTTTTTCTAAAGTCTTTTTGTTTTGTTTGAAACAGGGTTTATGTAGTCCAGGCCAGCCTTGAATAACAATTTTCCTGCCTTAGCCACCTGAATGCTGGGATTACAGACCTGTGCTACCACACCCACACCAGTTATTTTTCTCTGAACTCAGCAATCTTTGTTGTCGTTGCTTTTTAAAATTTTTTTGTTTTTGTTTTTGGTTTTGGTTTTGGTTTTCTGGAGCAGGGTCTCAACTGTAGTTCAGGCTGACCTTGAACTCATATTGAACCTCCCGTCTTAGCTTTTCGAGTGCAGGGGTTACAGGTTTAGCAGTTTTTTTTGTTTAACTCATAATAGCAGATAAAGTCATGTCCTTCCTTATCCTGATTTTTATGGGATAACAGATTGAAAACATTTTTTGTGGTTGTAAAAAAATCTATTAGATTCCTCAGTAATAGTGCCAGCTTCGGCAACACATATACATTGCTTACCAGTAATTTACAGTGATACTTTGGTTCTTGAACTCAGTTTTTTCCACAACTCTGATTGCATACCTAAAGGAATGAGAACTGAATCAAATTTTCTCATAAGGTCAGTATTGAACTTGACCATTGATTCAATTCAGTTCTCTTCTAATTTGGTTTGCAACCAGAATCATGGAAAGAAAAAGTTCATGAACTGATGCACCACTGTATTTAATCATCAGTTTGGGGAAGACATTGTAGGTTCATTTCCTGTTTTGCGAAAATAAATAATGCTGTGGTGAACATTTTTGTGCTTAAGTCTGGTTCACATTTTGCATTATTTCCCGAGACTGGGTTCATATAAGTGGCATTACTGAGTGAGAGAGTGATCTGAGCCCATGGTCACAGTGCAGCCCAGCAAGACAAAAGCATCCCAGCCAACCCATCGCACACCCTCTATTGACTGAACTTTAGGACACAGTTTCACTCTCCTCACTCTCAAGAATTCATGTTCATTGTAGAAAATGAAAATGTAAATGATACAAAAAATGTATATTATCCATGCATCACCAACAACCCCAAGTAACGTCTTAATATTTTTGAAGGGTTTTGCTGTACGTATTATTTTGAATATTTTGTTTTTTCTACTTATTATTTTGATATATTTTTCTTTGCTCACCATTAATTGTTCAGATGTCTCTGCAGTTTGGTGTTTGGTTACGTGGGCAAAACTTTAATCTGCTCGCAGCTGGCTATGTGTCTCTACTTGGGTCTGTTGGAAGAAGCACTGGAGGGGACATCGTACACAGTATGTGTGTGCTGGGAACCCTGGCATCAGGAATATCTGTATTCTGTTTTATGCTTGTGGAGTTGGCAGCTTTAGTTGCATGGTCTTGGGGCCTGAACTTGTGCTCACTTTGCCATGTGTATCTTTGTCTTGCAGCCGAGTCTGCACCCTCTCTGCCATCCCAGAACAGTGGAAGTACAAGCCCTGACCCCTTTGAGTCTCAGCCCCTGACTATGGCCTCGAGCAAGCCCAGCAGTGCCCGGAAAACACCCGAGTCCTTCCTAGGTCCCAACGCTGCTTTGGTGAACTTGGACTCACTGGTGACCAGGCCTACTCCACCAGCCCAGTCCCTTAACCCCTTCCTAGCACCAGGTAGGAATATGTCCACGCTTCATTTGGCTGCTTGCTTTGCTTACCCTCAGACTGCATGTGTGATGGCCCCAGAGCTGACTGCCTCCCACTTTGGGGTTCCTGTTCCTATAGTTCTCTACTTGTGGCCAGAGCTCCACGGGCTTCCCATGTGTGGCTGGAAAGGAGCAGAACCGTTAGGAACTCAGGATTACACAGCCATCTCTCTCTAGGGCCACATCTGTTTCAAAGGGAAAGAAGCTTCCCTTCTCCTCAGTTGAGACTACCAAGCAGAAACTGCCTAACTGGGTAGCCTTGGCAGGGATACCCTGAAGGGAGTGCTGGTTCTGGTCCAGACAGAGGGGCAGAGTGTGCTGGGATAGGGGAGAGCCAGGGTTCGCCACCCAACATCTGCCGGCTGTGGGCAGGAATTAATGTGGCCTGTTAACATAAGCCATTCACTCGGGACCTAAGGACCCTCTCCGTAGTCCCACACTGCAGAATTCTGCTCTGTGCCCTTTAGGGGCTCCATGTTGGGTGTAGGCCAGGCCCTCAGCTGTTTGACTCAGTAACTGGGGTTACTGTCTGGCTGTGGCATCCTAGTCTGGCCCCTTTGTCTTTCCTCTCCATGTACATCGTGTCTTCAGCTGCAGTGACTCTATGATGCTGCTCAAACATGAGACACTCCCTCTCTTTTACTTCCAGGGCACAACATTCCATCTCCTGCCTAGAGTATCCCCACTTCTCTTTCTTCCTTCACCCAGCCTAGATGACCTCTTCCTCTGAGAAGGCCTTCCTTCTCCTGCAGACTCCCCCAAGGACTTGCAGGAATGTGTGAGCCTCTGACCAGGCCCCAGGCTACAGAGCGTCAGAGGGTCCCAAGACCTGTGCTTCCTTCAACTTTGCAGAGGAGTAGCCATTGCCTCTAGAGGGCTTAGGCTGTGGCCGTAGGTGGAAGTGAATGTGAGGGGTTGCTGGGTCCCACTCATGAGGCCTAGGTCAGTAAGGATATGGTGGTTCACGGAGGGAAGCTCCATGGATAGAGCTGAATTAGGGCCTGAGAGCCTCAGTCAGTCTAGAGCCTATTCCTACCTAGAAGTTCCTGTCATCTCAACCCCCAGTGAGTAGTCAGGGTCCAAAGGAGCTCCTGTGCACAGCTCTGTCCTCCACTCTGAGGATATTTCCTTGCGATCTTGGGACAGTGAACCCATTGTGGACCCTAGGGAAGAGACTCAGACAGCCATTCTCCAGGCCACACAGGTGGTCCTGGCTGTCAGTTGGGGTTGCGTGGGCCAGAGATGCAGTTCTGGTTCCCTTCCTGGCTGGGCAGCTATGCCTCTGCAATCTGCTTTTCCTTAGCTGTGAACCAGGGGTGATTCTCAGAGTTCTCATGGCAGGCCTAGGAGGTGAGCCCTCCTTCCCCTTTAGGCTCAAAGAGCAGCAAGCAGCCTTGTCTCCTTGGTGGTGGCTTGGTCACTCTTGAGCAGCATGTTGCCTTGGTGAGCAGGGCAGGGCTGGGCTGGAGACTGGAAGCTGGCACCACCACAGCTGGTGGCAAAGAATCCCCAGCTATTTTGCTAATGGGTAAAAGACACTTCCTGTTAAAGGGAGGTGGGGAGACAGAGTGAAGCAGGCTGGTCAACAGGCTTCCCTGAGCCTTCATAGTGCTGGTATGTTGGTCCCGGGGTGCCACATGGGTACTGCCTTGCAAGCCACATGCTGTAGTTCCTGTGCCCCCAGCCATCCTTTCTCCCAGGCATCTGTGGCCATACCTGGGCAGACAGAATGAGGGTCAAGAACAGCTATTTGCTGCTGATGGTATTCTGGACACTAGCCCTGCAGAGGACCTGGGGGTCCTGAGCCTGGCATGCTGTGTCTTTCAGCTCTGTTTTTCAGCACTGCTAGCACTGTTTTTCAGCACAGGCCCGGAAAAGTCACAAGTTTCTGATAACTATATAGTTCCTGGCCCTCAGCAGGGCAATTCATGTGGTCAGCCTGTTTGCTAGTGTCTCCTGTGGATGTGACCACCACTGTTGTGGGCCCTCAGGGTGTATCAGGGACCAGAGCACAATAGGCCTGATCTGGATCCAGATGGAGGCCTGATGAGAATCCAGATAGAGCTGGTTGTGGTGGTGCACATCTGTATTCCCAGTACTTGGGAGGTTGAGGCAAGAGGATTGCTATGAGTTTGAGGCCTACCTGGGCTACATAGTGAGATCCTATCTCAAAAATGAAACAAAAAATAGAACATAGCTCCCTACAGACGAAGAGCTATGTTTCTTGAGGGTGACCATTCCCTACCACCGAGGGGACAGTGCTTTCCTAACAGTTCAACCTCTGCCCTCCTGCTTTTTCCCCAGGTACCACCACCACCTCGGCCCCTGTTAACCCCTTCCAGGTGAACCAGCCCCAGCCACTGACGCTGAACCAGCTGAGGGGGAGCCCAGTCTTGGGGAGCAGCACATCCTTCGGGCCTAGCACAGGGGTGGAGCCCATGGCTGTGGCCCCCATGACTTCAGCAGCCCCACATCCAGCTCTGGGGGCCACTGGCTCCACCTTGACACCACTGGGCCCCACAACAATGAACATGGTGGGCAGTGTGGGCATGCCTCCATCATCAGCACAGGCCCCCGGCACAACCAATCCTTTCCTTCTCTAGTGTCCTGGGCCTGGGACACACCCGGAGCACCTGTGCCAGAGGACACTGAGCGAGGACTCTGTGTGGGGTAGTGGCTGAGAGTGTGACCTGGGGGTACTGGGGCCTTTGGTTCCGGCTTCCTGGTAAAAGGATTGTCCTTTATTACCCTGGCCCTCAGACTTGAATGGCATGTGGCACGTGTCCTTGCCTTTCCCTGGCCTGACCAGGCTCCTCTGAGGCCTTGGATGCAGAATGAAGTTGTCAGTGTTGTCCTCATCGGCAACCTCAGCCCAGTGTCCCTAAATGCTGCCTAGCCCAGAATTTGGGACAGTCACCTTGTCTCTGTCTCCCACGACCCAGCCCCAGTCCTGGGTATGGACGGGATAAAACGCCAGCCCCATTCTACACTGACCTTGGCGAAGTGGTTGTGCATATTTTATTTCCCTTTGACTCATGTGTGAGTTCAAAGTAAACACTACCACCATGGACAACTTGTGAATTAAATCCACTAGAGCGAGCTTTAAAACTAATCTGAGCATAACCCTGCCATGTGGCTCTATGCTTGTACACGTTTGCACATATTTTGTTTAGTACAGTTTCATATTTGAGTTTGCAGAATTATCTAATAGTCTTTTTTTGGCTAATATTTTTATAATGTGGTTCTTATTTAACTGTCTAGTTTTGATAGAATTTACCAGGTCTGGCTGAATTAAGATCTTGGCATATGTCATTTTAGTGGTTTAAATCCTCTTATTTATGGTTTTAACTCTGTAAAAAAACTTAAAAAGGAGGAGATGTTTGGATGAGAAAAATATGCCTTATGGGGAACCTAAAACAAATTCTTTATAGGAAAAAATACACGAATTTGATTACACAAAAATGATGTTTATTTAAGGGAAAAACCCACCTCTACCAGTAACAAAAACCTGCTGCCTCCAGTTGCCTTTTCCTTTCTCTAGCTCCCTCTTTGTGAACTACCAAACCAATCAGCTCTCAGCCCTTTTGGCTGGGTCCTGAGAGAGGCTTTATTTCTTACCAGTATACCAACGTCCCAAAAGATAAAGGAAACAAATTAACATGAATGTGACTCACCAGTTTTTATCAACTAATTCCTTTTTTAATTAAAGGCACACAGGGATTAATAGGGGCTTCTGTTTACAGTGTGGGGAAAGTGGAGGGTGCACCTTAGCCTTGCATCTGTGCTCTCCTCTCACTGGGTCCTCACTCAGGGTAACAACAGGATCAGTGGAAACAGTGGTTGTCTCGGGTGGGAGGGGCTTTTGTGCCCACGGGTCCCCGGGGACAGTCCCCCTGACTGAGATGGGGACCAGGGCTTGCTTTGAACCACCTACCTGCCATCTCCAGACACAGGTTGCAGGCTGAGAAGTAGTCATCTCTTATTTTGGAGATGAGAGAATTCATTGTCACCTTGGATAGATTTTAACAAACATGCACTAATATTATCTCCCTCTTCCAACCTCCTGCTGTCCTCACCCTACTCACCACTGTGAAAGAAGTATTAAGTCCCAAATTACAGACCAGAGAAGACCTGCTTTTACCCAGGGAAGGGTCAGTCCTCCTGAGTCCTCCTGTATGTCCTGGCAGCCTGGTGGGTATTTCTGGCTTGCTTTGCAAAACAGACTTCTAATCTCCAGCTCCAAGGGCAGCAAACCACCTGGCTGCTCCTCTCTGGTTCCAGAAAGAGATCCAACCCTTAGTGCCAGCGCAAGAGGGATTGCAGTGTCCCTGGGCTGGAGGAGGCTATGAGGTCACTGAGTGAGGACTGCTCTGGTCCTGTGTGAGACTCCGCCCTCCCCCTTGCTCCAGTCCCTAATTCCTGATCAGCTACCCTTCCCAGCACTGCAGGCCTGTGGCTGGCCTTAGACTCCAGTGTCATTCAGGGAGGCTGGTAGAGGGTGAGTGGAGGGTACCTGCCCGCGATGGTGCTTTCCCTCCAGGGTTGTACAGCCTGGCAGCGTATAGGGCAGTGCATCAGACCCAGCTCCTGGGGTCAGTGATTCTTTGGAAATAGACAAAAGCCCTTCCTGATAAGACCAACACCCCAACACAACAACCACGGGCCACCAGGGTCTGAGAAGAGCCCCTCACCCTGCCTCCTGGCACAGGCCATCCTGAGCGCACATTGTTCCTGCTGCCCGCTGCACTGATCATGAAGCCACCGGCCACTGCGAGTTGCACATGTGCCACCGTACCCCTCCTGATGAGCACCAAGGTGGAGGAAGTCACCCAGCCATTTCTCAATTCCGGGGGCCGGTGGCTGGTTTTGAACTTGTGTTGACTGTTGATACTTATTTACTGTATAAATATAATTTATCATTTGTATCATGATGCAGTTTCTGGCTGTGTCCTTCTCCCATTCCATCTTTATCCATCTTGAGCTACTGGAGAGGACTGGGCAGGGTAGGGGGCCAGCGTCTGCCCAGGAGCAGCTTGACTTGATGAGACCACCATCTGATCCTGGTGGCCCTGAACTTTTGGGGAAGGTGCAGGAGACTTGCCATGGAAGGCTGCTCCCACAGGTCTGCAAAGTATGTTGAGGAAGTGTTCTGAGTCCCTTTCCTCTCTGGCTTCTGCCTCCGTGTACCCTCATGATGGACCCTGCCTTGAAGGAGGTGGCATTGAGTGTGCCAGCTCCAAGGCTGGGCCTCAGGTCTCCCGTGTTCTGCACTTCATACCACAGAAGAGCTCCAGAAAGAGCCACCACCTGCCATCTTGTCAGTTGGGTCCCATTTTTTACCCAGGGGAACAGGAAAAGGACCTGCCTTACACATTGCCAGGCACTGTCACAGCTGGTCTTTTGGCCACCAAATCATTCCCTCCACATGTAGGTCAGAAGGTCCTGTCAGTCTCTGTTTTCAGCTCAAAGCCAAAGGTCTCCATGGGACATGGGTGGGTGGAGGGGCTTCTCTGTGAGGCAGGCCGGGCCAGAGACGGTCACAACATCTAGACAGTTAAGGAGACATCTCAGCAGGGGTGATTTTCACAGGTGAGACTCCACTCACGGGATAGTGAAGTGGGAGGTATGAGTAACCACTGGACATGGGCAGTACCGGACCTCTGAGGTGGTTCTGTCTGAGAAAAGAGGAGAGGCTGGGAGGGCTCTGCTCTGGTGGGGAGGGTGTTGACAGACTTCCTTCAAGGTCTTGAGCTCTGTGCTGAGGGGAGGCCCATCCTGGCTTGTATCCCCTTGGTCACATCCGAGGTGGGTGTTAGAGCTCCGTGGGGATGGGGAGGCAGTACTCCATTGCTGCCTGCTGCCTGTACCTCCTGGCCAAGACCAAGACCAAGACTGTCTGAATCAAAGGCATTGGTCTGGGCCCACAGATCCTGTGGAAGCACATGCCCTCCAGACTTTGCCAGGGTTTTGAGTTCTTTGCTTCCCATTAGTTTTAAATACATTGTTTTGGTTAGGGTGACATTAGGCCCACCTCCCACCCCTCAGGGGCCTGTCTGCTAGTGTGGGCTGCTCTCACACTGCTAGGTGCATGGGA
This sequence comes from Cavia porcellus, assembly GCF_034190915.1. Lineage (NCBI taxonomy): Eukaryota > Metazoa > Chordata > Mammalia > Rodentia > Caviidae > Cavia > Cavia porcellus. Next base: position 12,314,732 of record NW_026947515.1, read on the forward strand.
CATCAGCATGGGTACAGTGCAGGCAGGGGTTTGATGCCGATGTGCGCGTGGTCTGCACTTAGCCTGGTCCTCATGACTTAGCTGCAGGCAGCTGCCCAAAGTTCAGACACAGGCCACATGGCAGAGCACTGGGGAGCGGCCACTGCAGGGGTGAGCATCAGGTGTACAGCCCAGTCCAGCTGAGCTCATTACCTAAAGAGTCAAGAGCCACAATAATGGAGCATCTGGGGTGACTTGTTAACAGCAACAGATAATGAATACTCATAAATTTCTTCCCTTCTTAGACATGAGCTGTCTCATCCTTGTTTGCCCTGCCTCTCTGTAAATGATGGATTACCATGAGGACATCTGGGCCACCATGGGAGGGCAAGCTCTTCATCCAGTACTTATCAGAAAACTGAGTTCTTGTGTTTAAATGAAGTTTTTGTTCGATCCTTATTATCTGAAGTACTTTTCGGTCTTATCTCTGCACCAATTCTAGCTTTTGGCAGTGTTTTCTCATCTTGTGTATGCTGGGGAAATACCCTATCCCTGAGTTGCATATTTTTATTTTGAGAGCATCTTGCTAAGTTTCCTAGCCTGGTCTTTAGCTTGCAATCCTCCTGTTTCAGCTACCCTAAAAGCTGAGATGTGTGCCACAGCTCCTGGCTTTCCTTTTTCAATCTTTTGATACCAACATTTTAAAGATTTATTTTGTTCCCTTCTATTTCTGCTTGCAAAACTAACAAGTTCTTCCTGAGTTTATGTGACAGCACAGCAATAGCCAACCACTGCAAATTCTGACTTCTCCTCCCATAGAGCCAGCAGCTCAGCAGCCACATAAGCCACCTCAAAGTCATCTTTTTAAAGGGGGATGACGGGGCTGGGGATTTAGCTCAGCGGCATAAGTACCTGCCTTGTAAGCAGGCGGTCGTGAGTTCGATCCCCGGTACCGATTAAAAAAAAAAAAAAAAAAGGGGGTGAGAAGCCTCAATCCAAGCTGGTTTGTATATTTGTTAAAACTCAGCAAGTGGTTGAGGGCACAGCCTAGTGGACTACTTACTTACATACATGTGTGAAGTCCTGAGTTCCATCCTCAGAACCAAAACAAAACTAACCCCAGCCAGCCAACCAAGTAACTCAGCACACAGCACAATTAAAGTTTGTGCATTTCATTGAGTATAAATAACCTCCCAAAGAACAATAAAAAAGTGTGCAGCTGCCTGTGGCGGCATATACCTCTAATCCCAGCACTTGAGATGCTGAGACGAGGATCACAGGTTTCAGGCCAGCCTGGTCAACTGAGCCCCTGTATCAAAGAGGAGTAGGGATGTAGTTCAGCACTCCCTAGGTTCACTTCTTAGTAGGTAGATAGATGATTGATAGATAGATAGGTGTCAAGAAGCCAAGGCAGCCAGCTTGGGGATGAGCACTCTGCAACTGTGACATCTGTGCGGAGCCAGCGGGCAGAAGCCACCATTGATTCTAGAGGAGGGGGCCTCAGAAAAGCATCTCTGGGGGTGTGGGTTTTGGTGCCAGGAGGGAGCTCTTTAGGGAGGGCTGAAGAGACAGGTGTGGAAGTTTCCTCAGAGATAAGAGGGAAATGCAGCCGGGGGCTGGGCAGGGTGCGAGCTACTGAGTGAAGCAGGGATGGAAGGTCGGCCTGCCCTCACTCCAGGTGTAGGCAACTGGGAGTCCCCCGCAGGGCTGAGTTTTGGACAGATGATGTACTGGAAAGGAGGATGTCCAGGGGCTCACAGATGAGTGCGTGTAATGACAACCATCAGTGCTGAAATGGGCAGAAGCCAGCAAGGGAAGAGGAGTTGGCAAAAAGGGGAAGGCTGGTGGCTTGGAGGTCTTGGATGAAGGGCTTGGACTGGGAGCCCCAGGGAAGACCTCATGAGGGAGTGGTCTGGCACAGCTTGGATACCTTACGCAACAGCTGGTTGACCAAGTAGTACTGACCCTGGAAATGGGTGGCTGCAAGGTAGAGGTCAAGATCAATGCAAGTGAGGGGGTAGAGGCCAAGCAGTTGGAGGGATCACTCATGCAGATTGCAATGTCACCAAGAATAGGTGCATGGGTCTGGGATGAAAAGTGGTGCTCGTGAGAGGTGTAGGGGACAGGGCAGTTTCAGAGGACATGGTCAGAACTATAGCAGTTTTGCTGAGGCTAAACCAGGAGTTGTAGAATGCACAGTGATGGGGGCAAAAGAGGGGGGTACCCTGCAAGATGAGGAAGATCTGTTCAGATGGTTGCTGTTCAGATAGGCCAGGTTCAAGGAACAGGCCAGAGACTTGCACAGTGCAACATAGCCTGGCATCCCACTGACGTGTGTCTCAGCCAGACATGGCTGTTCGAAGGGAAGCTGTGTGGCAGGCTGGGGTCTGCAGTGCTCCCTAGGCTGAAGAAGGGAAGGCTACCACACAGCCTTGCCAGGGTGTGTGCATGGAGAAGGGGAGGAGGCTCCATCTTGGCCTTCTTGTTGTGGTGTGGGGGCCTGTGTGCAAGTGGCCCAAGACCCTCACAGATGTCAGGGTGCTGGGCTATGGGGCTTGACAGAAAGTTACATTCTAACCAGCAGCATTCCACCCCAGAAGGTTTCCAGTTTGTCCTCAGGCTTCAAGAGAAACAGGCCAGGAGCTCCTGTCCCAGGGCCCCCACTACCCAGCTCCTGCTAAGAGGATGCTCTCCACACCGAGGGGCTGGCAGCAGTGGAGCACAGTTGGCCCAGAGAGTGCCAGGCACTGAGCAAGAGACTACTTAACCGAGTGCTGCTGAGTGTGTTGAGGTGCTGAAAAGGCCACACAGCCATGAGCAGCACAACTGGGGGTGTCAGAGCTCCCACTCGGGCTTGAGCAGCCTTCCCAGCACCATGCTCAGCAGGGCTGGAGGCAAGGGAAGGTCATGGAGACCTGCTCCCATGGGGAATGGGCGTGGTACAGGAAAGAGAAAGCAGCCTCAGCCTGGTTCTCTGCAAAGTGACTTTATTATATAAAACTATTTTGTTGTTCCCAAACCCCACAGCACCAAGCTGCACTTAAGATGATGGGTCAGTGGCGGACTCCAGGAAGGTGCCCTTGAACATCAGGGAGCTGCTTAGCTGCCCAGTGAGACTCAGGACGGGTGTGCATAGTACCCAGGGTCTTCACCTTGGGATGCCTTGGGGCAGGCTGGGCCCTGCAATGCCCTGTGTGTCTGCAGGCCCAGTGTCGTAGCCCAGCTTCCTCATGTCCTTGGTCACCACGTTGAAAAGGAGAGTGACAAAGCCCTGAGAGCGGACTCTGGTCACTGGGGACAGAGAGATGGCATCAGTTGGATGGGGTTGGGCAGAGATAGACCCAACTGCTTTGGACATCTCTAAGCCTCAGTGTTTTCTTCTGTGAAATGGGATGACAATGCTTGCCTGTGTCCTTCACTGGGAGGTAAAGAGGCTACAGTGGGACAAACAGACATGACAAACCCTCTGCTCCAACTGGGTATCATCTGCAAGGCACTCTGAAAAAAATTCTGAGGCCATCTCTGCAGTACCAGGTTTCAGATGCCTGGCAGTTTCTTGACCTTCACCCCAATCTATTTCTCAGGACCTTGGGTGCTAGGTCCTACCAAGTCCCTCTCCAGGCTCCAACCCACCTCAAGGCTGGGGTGGGGTGGGGCATCACACTTTACCTTCTCGGCCTTCGCCCTGCGCCACCACCTTGGGGTCCGTGTACTCAGGCCGTCGTCCCATGAACCAGCTGGGGACACAGGAGAGCATCCATAAGCAGGGCCCCATTTGGGAATTCCTGGCATCAGACACTGGACATGGCCCTCTGGTAGCCATGGCAATACAATGTACTGCTTGTGCCCTCTCTGAGGACAGGTACTAGCATTCTCAAGGTGCTTCACAGGGCTCTGGGCTCCATGTGCTGTGCTCACTGACTCCCAGTGATGGGCAGAGGCACCAATTCTCTGTGCCTCAGTTTCCCCACCATGAAGCAAGGCAAAGCTCTAACAGCACCCATCTCACAGGTGGCTGTGAGGACTGAGGCCTGGGGAGCAGCTCCCATCCTCACCACCATTTTCCCTGGTCTGCAGGCGTGTTTGCTCATAGGCTGAGAAGACAGACTGTTCAGGGGAGTGTTCAGGGCAAGGAAGGAACAGGCAGATGGGAAGCAAGCAGGGGAGAGCCAAGAAGTCAGCAGGGCACTGCAGTGTCCTGGCTGAAGTTAACCCTCAATTCAAGGGGATGTGACCGGGTGTGTCCGGCAGGGAGGGCTGGGCCCTGGGGCACACCATCTTACTAGCCACAGGAAGACTAGTCTAACAGCCCCCAGAGAAATGCGGCGCTTGTCCTGGGAACTGAATGCAACTTTATTTGGAAAGAGATTCTTTGAGAGCCCTTAAATTAAGGATTCTGTGATGTGGAGGGTCCTGGATGATCCTCGGTTATCTGGGATAACCCTAGTGATACCCTAACAGAACAGTCCTAATGGAACCACTGTCCTCATGGAAGGCTGCAGAGGGAGACATGACACAGAGGAGGCACGGAGACTGCAGAGACGCACCCCTAAGCCACAGAAGGCCAGCAGCCATGGGAAGCTGACAGCAGTGGGAGCAGGGCCTTCCCCAGAGCCTCCGGAAGGAGCACCATGCTGCCAGCACCCTGCTTTGGCATAATGATACGGGTTATGTACTTGTGGATGTCAAGTTTGTGACACCACCTCTTGGAAGGTCTGGCTGATCATGCTGCCTGCATTGCGCAGATCCCTCCCTGGTTCCATAATCCAAAAACACACAGCCTTGCCCATCTGGGAGCCCGTGTAAAGGGCTGGTGACTCCTGACACTGAGCTGACATCCCAAGGCACAGGCCAGAAGCCCGCCTATAAGTCTTCTATCTCTTCTCAGGGACCTCTCACTGGGGTGTGGGGAGGTTAAGCACGACAAACACTGTGGCAGAATGGCCACTGGGCACTCAAAGCCCCTTCTTCCCTAAACCCACAAACACGACCTGACCACTGCTTCCCAGACAGCTGCGGGGACAGGCACTGTCATGTCTAGGTGACACTGGGCCAGGGCATCTGGTTAAGAAGCCCTTTCCCATCGAGTGACCTTCCAGAGAGGCTTCTAGGGACAGTGGGCACCTAAACTGTTGGGTGGATGCCAGTGGGGAATGCTGCCCTTCCCCTCTGCGGGCCCTCAAAGTTCAGTGTGGCTTCTTGGGCCCTTATCTGTCTCTCTGCCCTGTAGGGTTCTAACCAGGTCTCACTCCCCAACTCTGATCAGACTTGTAGGGGGCAGGAACGGCTCTAGTCAGTGAGCTGGTGTCCACTGGCCCAAGGATAAGAAAGCTTCCTGCTGGGCTTGCTCCAAGCATCTGTCCCCTGGGCCCTCCCATGGGCCCTGTATCCTGACCCAGGCCTGCCCCCCTGCTCTCCCCACTCCTACCCCACCCTCGTCTCCTGGTTTGTCATTTTCTGACCTCCTGATTGCTTCTAAGAGGCTAACTGCATTTTCTCTTCAGGGCTAAGGGAGCCCAGACCTCAGTTCCATGTGTCCCCAGGAGGTAGAACAGACTCAGGCCTGGTAAGGTTGCCAGGCACATCACAAGGGCTGGAATGCAACAGCCACTCATCAAGTGCATGAGAAGAGCTGCTAGGGGCTTCAGACAGAACTCTCACCTTGTAAACTTCTGCAGTGTGGATGTAGACTCTGGCACAAACATGGGGATGGTTCTTTTGTGCCTAAAACAAATATTTTCACATGCAACTCAGCAGCAAGAAAGGGATGTGCCTTCAGAGCCTCTGCTAAGGTATGGAGAGACCCACATGGAGCAGGTGGTGTTGTGGCTGCAGCCCACACGGGGTGAGCCCAGGGGTCTTTTCTGGGCTTATTCCCCACTCTTCCCATCTGGGGTCTTCTGGCACCATGGCCCCCACGCACATGGGTCTCTTCCTGGACCTGGGCCACACCCGCCACACTCCAGGCTTAACTGCCCAGGCCCTCGGGACTCCAAGGCATAACCAGCCTGAGCCCAAGATGGCCTGCCAGGTAAGGGTACCCAATCTCAAGGACAGAATGACCCAGAAAAGGATAACCCAGAGAGGTCAGGGTGATAACTTACCGGCCAGGTGAGAAGGGCACATGCACTGCCCCATAGCCTCGGACCACATCATTTCCAAACACATCTGGTCCATACACGCTGAGCACGATCTGTGGCCCTTGGGAAGAAGGCCAGGGTCAGCGCATGGGGAAGCCGGAGGCAGAGAACAGGATGTCCAGCTAAGTCCTGGGACAGGTGGGCTCCAGGGAGGCACCATGGGCTCCCAGGCTCCTGAGAGGGCCCCTTCCCGTGTTCTGCTGCTTGCTGCTCACTGAGAAACAGCCAAAGTGGTATCCCCACTCTGTCACCTGACAGGCACAGGAAGCACCTCTGGACCCCATGCCAGGCACTGGCTCCTGTTGTGAGCAGAGCCAACAAGGGCCTGCTGCCTGCTCTCTGGCACCTTCTCTGATGGAGGTGGCGCACAGCTCATGGAACCCGGGAGGAGGGGCCTATTCAGGCGATTTCTTTGAGAAGCCAGGGGGAAAGCAAGGCCTCCCAGGTGTTTCCCTGTCAAATATTAGCAGCTGCATCCATTTCCTGTTCACACCAAGGTTCTTCACCTTAACACCAAGGTCCCTTCACCTATTAGGTTTTGTGTCCTCTGCATGTAGGAAGAGATCACAGCCTCCAGTGACAGGGTGAGGCCCCAGACCAGGCTGGGAACCATCTTGCCCAGGCAAGCTATGCACTCTCTCTGAGTCTCAACTTCCTTAGCTACAAATTTTCATCATTATTCACTCCAAAATATTTCCTAATTTCATTATTTCTTCCTCGCCATCTGGGCTGGTTTTAGAAGTGATTTTCTTGTTTTTGAACATATGGAGGAGATCTTTTTCTCCATCCTTTTGTCATTGGTTCCTAGCTTTAATTTCATAATAGTCAAAGAAAATATTCTCCAGAAACCAGGAGTGGTGGCATATGCCTTGTAATCCCAGTACTCAGGAGGCTGAGGCAGGAGGATCACTGTGAGTTTGAAGTCAGCCTGGGCTACATAAGGAGTTCCAAGGTCAGTCTGAACTTCACAGTGAAACCCTGTCTCAAAAAGACAAAATTAATAAAATAAAATAAAATTTATCTCTACTGCTGAGTTCTGTGGCAGCCCCTGAATCCTGCCAGGGCAAAATGCTTCTTCTGTGTACCCTTTTTCTTGTGAAGCATTGCACGGAGAGTTGGGAAATGCCTGAGATAGGGATCAGATGGCGTAAGTTCAAATCCAAACCTAGCTTTTAGGTGGACTGTTAGTTTGAAGGCAAGGGATGTTGCTGATGTGAATGGTTTTTCATTTTTCTTTTTTTTTAGCCAAGGCTGATGTAGTTCAGACTAGCCTCAAACATGTGGCAATCCTCTTGCCTCAGCCTCCTCAGTGCTGGCATAACAGGCATTAGACAAGGCAGGAGGGAAATACTTCGAGCAGATGGCGCTTGGGAAAGAGTTCAGGTGTGGCTATGGGAGGGCAGCCAGGTAGAGCGAGAAGCTTGAACAAGGGCTCAGAGCAGGCAGCCTGAGGGACTGGCACGGGAGGCGCACATGTTGGGGGAGGCTGGAGCACAACATGCCACAGGAAGTTGGGAGATGCCGGGCCCGGGGATTTGACCACCTCTGAACTTTCTGAAGGGCCACTGCCCAGCATGTGAAAGATAAGCTGAGGGTGGGGAAGATCAGGAAGAAATAGAGAAATGGACAAGAACTTCAAAGGTTGGTGCAAGACCCATTGGATGAGCCAGGTGAGGTGGCACACGCTTGTAGTCCCGGATTTGGGAGGCTGAGACAGGAAGATTGCCATGAGTTTGAGGCCCACCTGGGCAGTATAATGAAAGAAAAAAAAAAAAAAAGATCCAGATGATAGTGATGATCTAAATGTGACCAGTGGTGGGGGACGAGGAACAGGGTGATGTGGGGGTGCTATCGGGGAGCTCCAGCCCCTCATGTCCCTGTCCTTCAGGCCTGCAGACTCACAGCCATAGGGGTTGGTGCTCTTAAAGGTGACGTCGATGGGGAAGTTCCACACCAGGGCTCGCCGCATGTCTTGGCTCTTGGATGTGATTTGTGAGATCCCCTCCTCCAGACCCTGTGGGACAACAGTGACAGCTGATCTGAGTGCCAGGGGGTTACACCCCGCAGGTGTTGGAGCGCTGTTTTTTCAACCATCTTCTAGCGAAATCTGCACTGCAAAACGAACAGAACTAAGAGACAGGCAGGCCCTCCCAGGCACAGCAGCTCCTTCCCGGAGAAGGCAGCTGCCAGGTGTGCAAGTTCTCTCTCGGGGAGGCCCGCGCGCATGCGTCACTTCTCTATCACGACCAATCCCCTTGCAGCTCCACTTCTTCCTCCACCCACCAGCCCATTCCCTACTAGGGGTATCGTGGCGAGCTGCTTCCGAAGACCCAGCTCGCCAGCTCCGCTCTCTGCTGCTCTTTGGTGAGCCCACTCTGAACAGAATATTGCTCTACTACTCACCAAGGGTTTCTATAAATAATACCAGTGACTATGAGGTTGCTATTTCTAGTCATTTCTCTGCCTCATTTTATTTGATCCATCAGAACACCTTACAGATCTGATCGGCTTCTTTCGTGTACGTGTGCGTGTGCGTGTGCGTGTAGGTCTCACTATGTGGCCCAGGCTGCTCTTGAGTGATCCTCCTGTTTCAACCTCCTGGTCTGTATGTTGATAGTCCCAGTTTTATGTCCTCTCTCTGAACCCAGATCAGTATCACTGCTGCCACCCTCATATCTCCACACAATGTCCGGTGACATTTCAGTCTTCACACACACCAGGCTGAGCTCTGAACAGTTCCCCCACATCTGCTTTGTCCAGTCTTCTCTCAGCACAGCAGCGCTCTTCTGTTTGTGAGCGCTCAGCCGCCCTCCTGCCTCCCACCCGTCTAGCAGGAAAGCCTGGTGGCTCCATCTTTAAACCTGAGCTCCAGCCATGTCTCACTCTCCCCCCACCACCGTGCTCCCTCTCAGCTGGGCCCTGCGCAGCCTACTGGCCTCCCCACTCTTGTGCTAGCTCTCAGCCCAGACACCAGGGGAGTCTCCTAGCACAGACACCAGGGGAGACTTTCCCTTCCTTTCTCTTTCTTTTCTTCCTTCCCTTCCTCCTTTCCTTTTTCTTGTCTTTTTCCTTTTGCAGTGTTAGGGATAGAATCCAGAGCTTCAAACTTGCTAGGCAAGGATTCCAATGAAGCCACGCCTCCCTCCCTCCCAATCCTTTGAAACTTTCTGGGAGGGCCCCTGCTCCCCTGGGTAAAGGTCCTGGTGCTTACCTCTGCCCCGTGCGTCCCTGTATGTTTCCAGTCATCTTCTGCTTACCCTCCTCACTGGCCATCTTGCCTCCCAGCTGCTCCTCAAACACACCAGGCATCTTTGTGCCTTAGGGCCTTTGAACTCTGCTCCTTTTCCTCATAAAGTTTTCCCCACAGGTTTCCACATGGCCTGTCCCCACTTCCTTCAGATCTTTACTTAGGAGCAGTCGTCTCAGTGGGGCTTCCCAGGCCACCTTCCCCAGAGCCCAGCTTTCCTCATATCCCATATCCCTTATACCCGCTGCTTGCTAACCTTATTCTCCCTCGGTAATTGCTATTAGCTAACATAACAGAATGTGTACTACTCACTATCCATCTTCCCCAAGAGTGTGTACTTTAGGAAGACACAGAGTTCTTAGATAAGATCTAGCTATGTAGTTTAGGCTGGTCTTGAATTCACTATTGTAGCACAGGCTGGCTTTGAACTCATGGTGATCCTCCTGCCTTAGCTTCTCAAGTGCTAGGATTACAGATGTGTGCCACTGTGCGCAGAAAGATAAGGATTTTTGTCTGGCTTTGGTCACCATGGTTATTCTCAACATGCAGGAGACTCAATGATAGTTATTCAATGAATGGCTGATGGTAAATAAGTATCATTAGATCAGTCAGCTGTACAGATGAAGAAACTGAGGCTCAGAGAGGTCACATAAGTTGGGCTCCTCTTCCTACACTGTTGTAAGGATTAAAAAAATAAATGCAAACACTGAAGCATAATGCCAGCTGAGGTCTTCTCTTCCACTGCTCCCCAGATGGAGGCCCCAAGAAGTCTTGGAATGAGAGCCACTAACTGACCTGCCCCTCCAGAGCTCCCCAACACCTCTGGGAAGGGGACTACAGAGCATCTACAACTGAGCCGCTTCCTGGCTGGCTCTGGGGGCCCTGCCCACACATATCTATTGGCCAACTACCAGTTCACAGGAAAGGCTCCGTGAGGAGTGCAGATGGGGGATAGGCAGGGCCCCAGTGTGGGCTGTGTTCTCTGTACCAGCTTTGCCAGGAACAGTCTCATGGTTAGGTTCCCTCTGCCCTCAGTGTCAACTTCTCAGCTGGTTCTGGAAGGTGTGTGTGTATGGGGGGGTGGGGGTGGAGAGCTTGAGGATCATCTTCAGAAACCTTGACAGTCAAGGAGTAAAGTAGGCCCAAGAGCCCAGCTTACCGCTGTGGGAGCCCAGTCCTGGCCATACACAAAGCAGTACTTGCAGTAGAGGTCATCGTATTCTGGAAACTGCAGAGAAAGCACAGGGATTCTGTTCTCTGGGACTCAAGTTGAGACCCATGTATTGGCTAAGCAGGAGCAGTTGACAGGCATTCTGAACACGAGGCATCTGGAAACCAAGACATGGAGTTCAGCCGAAGCTGGGGCCTGAGATGAGGGAGCCGGTGGGAGAGAGACCCAGCTGCTACTGCCCCAAGGCCTCTGTGCTCAGGCTCTGCCTTTTTTCCCCCCCTCTTTTTGGCATCGGGGATGGAACTTACGACCTCGTACTTGCCAGGCAGGTGTTGTGCCGCTGAGCTAAATCCCAGGCTCTTTTTTTCTTTTTTTTTTTTTTGACATAGGGTCTCCCTATGTAATTCAGGTTTGCCTTGAACTCACTCTGTAGCCCAGGCTGGCCTCAAACAAATGGCAATTCTCCTGTTGGGATTACAGGTGTGTGCTACCACGCCTGGCTTCTGCTGTCTTATGTGCTTTCCCATTTTATCATCTTGCAAACTCCTGCACATCCTTTAAAACACAACCTTCAGAGAGCAGAGCCTGCCTTGATGCCCAAGGCTGTTGTTAAGGTCACCTCGGGCTCCTTTAGTCTCTGTACTTTCCTGTATCAAGGTGCTGAATACCTGTGTGTCTGTGTCTGTCATCCCCACTGAACCGTGAAGGGGAAAAAGGTTTCACAGTTCTCTGTGTCTCCACTGTCTGCCACAAGGGTGAGCACAGGTGAGATCTAAGGGAACAGTATTTCCATGAAAGGTCTATCAACCCAGGAACCACAAGAGCACACAGCATAAGCATGGTGGAGCTGAGAGCTGGAGGACAGGGAGAGGCCCAGAGCAGAGGGAAGAGCTTCGGGGATGGGCGGTGCTGAAAGCACTCAGCCCACCTGGGAGACCTCATAGGGCAGAATAGGAGAAGGGGAAGAAGGTCTTGGGTACCAGGTCTTGGGTGCACAGGGGTGGGTGCTGGGTGCAGTATCCCTGATGAAGCAGGAACAACCACGGTTGGATCAGACTAACCAAAATATCCCAATTCTAATCCAAGCTCAAGGATGGGGGTTTGGCAAACAGGGCACTCACTGCGCACAGTACAGACACCCTAGACAGTCATTTAAGGACGAGGCCCTGTGTACCCGCCGAGACTCTTGTTTCTCCGTGAGTCACTGGAGGCTCCTGCCAGTGACAACCAAGTGGCTCGGAGCCGGGGTGTACCGGGTTGGCCAAGTGTGACCTCTGCACCAGCTCAACCTCTCGAGATGTATTCTTACAACTGTCCATTGAGACTAAGGTTCCCCAGCAACCTGGCACCAAGCGCCTCAAGGCCGTTCTCTTCCCCAGCCTAACCAAGAAGCTCGGAGGAATGACATGGCTCCGAGCCACGAAGCGGCCGTCGGGGTTGCGGGAAAGGACTCTGGAAGAACTGGAAGATGGGTCCCAGAAGGGTCCGTGGCTGCTCACCTGGGCGCTCTCCACCTGGCCGTTTACCATGAGCAGGAAAACACTGGGATTTGCCGCTGCCATGGCGAGGGAAAGGCGCAGCAGGCCCACCCCGGGCCGCACGCGTGGTTGCTAGGAGGCACTGGGGTTGCCTTAGAAACAGACGGAGTGGCGCGAGGGACACATTTCTTATTTTGGCGAAGGTATGCGCGTGTGTGGCGGTGCGCAGGCGTAGTTAGAGATTGCTGTCAACAAAGGTGCAGTTTGTGGGCGCGGGGCCAGGTGGGCGCGGAGCTACGCTACCCCACACTACTTTTGGGGACTTAAGGACCTTCCCCCTTAATAGCCCCGGCCGCATCTAATTACCCCATCTGGAAACTTGTGCGCACTGTGACTCAGCACCACCGTGTTTGAATAGCGGGAACAGCTGAGTGGTGGGGAGAAGCTCCTTAGATTGAAACCCACCAGAAGCCAAGTGTTAAAAACACCCCTTAGCCACGAGGTGGCACTGTAGTCCTACAGGCAGGATGCAGAAGGACGCTGAGGACGCGGCCAGTGCTCTCACAGCGCCTCTGGGTTAAACTCTTAGCGCTAAGTGGACCTACCTTGGGCCAAGCAGCTCCCTGACTCAGGTGAAGGATATGCGTTAGGGTGGCTTTTGAGACCCTTGCCTCCGAAAGTTTGTTTATTAAACAAACTTTAGGGTCCAAGGATTTAGCTTAGAGGAACAGCGCCTGCCTGGCAAGAGCAAGGTCGTGAGCTCGAATCCAGATATAAACAGACAGACAAAATACCCCCAAACAACCAAAAAACCTTGCCTCCTGCCCTTAAGGATCAACACATGCAAGTCACAGGTCCTCAGTGTGAAGCTGAGGAAACAGGCCCACCGACTCTAGTCACCCCGCATTCAGAGGTGCTGACCAGGCTCACAGATCTGTCAGGACTGTTCAAATAACAGCTGCTTGCTTGGCCACCACTACCCAAGGAGTCATAGACTCTGTTAACGCATGTATGAAACCGCTGAATTTTGTGTTTGCACATTTGTGGTTGCACACTCATTATTGTCATAATTCCAGCTGATGCTTCTTTCTCCCGCCAGCTCTGAGTGTCCAGGAGCGACCTCAGTCTCGTACCCTTGTTTCTTGGCACACAGTAAACCCTCCGCAACTACATTTTAAGTGAATACACACTTGAACACATCTGCATAAAAAAGCAAATTGAACCCAGTGCCTCTGTACATGCTCAGCTCTTTTTATTTTTTTGAGGAAGGATCTTGCTAAGTTGCCCAGGCTGAGCTGGAACTTGTGATCCTCCTGCCTCAGTCTCTGGAGTGCTGGGGTTACAGGCTTGTGCCCACCTGTCCAGCTGAACACAACTGCATTTTTTAGGGGAGGAAACTGAGATTCAGGCAGGGAAGGTGTTTTGGACACAATCACAGAAATAGCTCTGTACCAGAGTCACAATTCACACCCAGGACCTCACAAGTTAAAGACTTTCACTTCCTCCAGACCTTGTCCTGGACTAGGCTCAAGATTCCTCTCAAGAAGATATTGAGACCTTATCTCGAATTCAGGAAATGAAGGAATGCATGGAGTGTAGACTTCAGGGAGGCTGAGCCTCCACAGGGACTCCAGATCATTGCACTCTGCAGCAACTAGCTGCCAGGTCAGGAGCAGATGGGGGCGGTTCCAACAGCCACCAGTGCAGGACAGAAATGTCATGGTTGCAGCCCAGCTGTACCTCCCACAGTACCACCCCACTCACCTACCTCCCCACCCTAGGTGAGTAATGATTACTGGCCAGGAAGGGGGCCGTAGGCAGCCAGGATTCATGCATCTGACAGGAGACTCTGGGGGCCTGATAGGTTGGGGATCCTAAGTGTGAAATACATTGCACAGGGAAGGACATGTCTGCCTCCTGGGACCTTACTCATACTGCTTTCCTCCTGTTCTCACTTCTCTTTCCAGTTAAAATGCTTTCTCCCACGGATTCTACTGGTCTTGTCCAACTCTTTCCTTTTTGTAACCTTTAAGGCTCAGTGTCACATGAAAATTAGTTTTCAGCAAATATATTTGGATTACCAAATAATCGGGTGCACCCAGCACCTTAGACCCTGGCCACACATCAAAGGCTGTTTCAATTTTAAATAGGATGTGATGGGGGAGTCTGAACAAGGGCAGAAGGCTGTGGGGTGGATCTCAGGAATGCCGATAAACATGACCTCTGGATGCTGGGGGGTGAGAGGCCCTGGAGCAGGAGGGATGGTGGCCAGGCCCAATTCTTCTAACTTTAATGGCATGAGAAGGGACTTGAGGGGAGGGGATTTGTGGTTTGCTCAGGGTCTGCTGGCATCATCACCACCAGCTCAGATGGGCTAGCCAGGGCCTGGTGTACTACACGCCTGCAGGCACCTTCTCTCTCAGGCTGGGGAAGTCAGGCTGCAGCAGAAAAGAATCTTTGCAGACACTGACATGCTGTGGTACCAGCAGGATATGGTACAGCTCTTGAGGTGGGACATAGGGGTCTGTGTAAAGTGGGGACTGACGCTTAGGCTGGGCTTTTTGTTGGGTTTGCACTAGCCCAGCCTGCTTGTTTGTTAACAGTACCATACTTCTCTGCCTGCTTGCTGAGGACCCTGTCCCCAGCTGACACCCCAGCTTCTCCCTGCTTTCCCTGACACTCCTCATTGCCACTTCACTCTTGGTCCAACCCCATCTTCTGCAGACAGCTCCCCCTGGCTCCTCCTAATGCTGCCTTGTCCACCCTGTGCCTCAGCCTCCCAGTGCTGGGTGCCCGCACCCACCTTCCTGACAGTGGTGAGTTCATTTCCTAGTGAGGAGAAATCTGCTTGGCCGGAGATCCTCTGGCATCCCAGTGCACAATGCTGTGGCATTCTGCATGTTATATTCTCTCTGCAGTGCTGTTCCTCCATGCTGATATGTCCTTCCTGCTGCTCCCCATCCCACTCCAGCCCCTCAGTCTGGCCCTGTCACATTGGTGGTATCCTTTAGTCTCCCTGGCTGACTCAGCCCTGGGCAGGGTTGCTGCCTTGGAGTCACTAAGTGCTTGTTCAAAGGTCACGTGAGTGAATGAATGAGTGGAGGTCTTTGAGGTCAGAGCAGAGAGAGAACACAGCATAATGATTAGGTCTGGGTCTGGGGATGGACCCTGGTGTTCAGGGCCCTTGCTTCCCATCTTCAGCCTGTCCCCATTGTGCAGGGTGGTCCTGGGCTGCTGATCGGCTTGCTTTGGCCTCAGAATCTTCATTAGTAGGGGGAGAGCAGTGCTAAAACAATCACCTCTCCTGCTAAGTCATCTGAAAGGCTGCAAGAATTCCTGGTCTTTCCACCCTCAGGAGTTGGGCATGGCCCCTAGTTCTTCAAGTTAAAGGGAGAAAGCTTCTTAAACAGCTTCTTCTAGGAACCCTGCCACAGAGAGAGGTGTAGAGAAGTGAATTAAGCAGCCCTCGGTTCCACTCTAGAGTCTGCCCCTCACCTGCCCTCACAAGACCTTCGGCTAATGGCTTAAACTTTCTGAGTTAACTTCCAGGAAAGTAGATATCGTAAGACCCCTACCTGGCACAGCTCAGTAAATGGCAGGAAAATTCTCCATGGTGAAGATGATGTGACTGGAAGTACCAGCTGTTCATGGACAAATTGAGTTGCTTGCCAAATTCCAAAAAATGTTACAGGTCTTTAAAAAACATTCATCTTTAATCAAACGGATGCAATCGAAAGCCAGGCAGATATGTGAAGCGTGTCAGGAGTACAGGTGCTGGGCACATGGCATAGCAGTTAGGCCTGCACTGGCCTAAATGTAACAGAAAACTTTAAATACATGAGGGTCTCAAAAATCAAGACAATTCACAAACCGTTATGGTTTGTGTCTGGATTCCCCCCAAGGCCTCATGCAGTCATGGGAGGTGGGCTTTTCAGAGGTGGCTGAATCTAGAGTTTGTGGTTGATTCATGGTCCAATACTGGGAGTCAGGGTGCAAATAAATGCTACATCTGCCTTAGGGCAGGTAGTCTATGTACAATATAAGGGACAGAAGGAAGCTTGTCTCCTCTGTTGTTGCTTTTGCTATCTTCCGCTGGCATGAATTGTTGTCCCCTTGCATGGAGCAAGCCAATTATGCACTGAAACCTCTGCAAACTGTGAGGTAAATAAACCTTTCTCTCTTTAATTTTGGGTGTTGAATATCTGGTCTCATTAACAAGAAAGGTAACTGAGACAAGAACTCGACTGGGCCATCAAGGATCCAGGTTACTCCCATTTTCTTTCTTCTGTTCTCAGCATGTGGCTTTTCTCTCATGATCATAAACTGGCTCATTCAACTCCAGATATAGGAACCATATCTGAGGCAGAAGGAGGTGGGTCATAAGAATTCCCAGAAAGCCTCCGAGGAGATGGGACACCCTCTTGAGACCAGTGGTGGGATGGGGACTTTTATACACAACCCATCAGTCAGGACCTGGTCATGTGGTACCTTTACCTGCAGGGGAGCTGGGAGCTCCAGCAGTGGTTACTCCACGACCATGGGAAACGATGGCAGGGGAAGAGGCAGCTGGAAGGAAGTGAGGTGTTAACTAGTTCTTCACTTCCATGAAAAGCCAGGCTTGCTTCTGTCGATCTTGAAAAGGTGATCTGTACATCTAGTTTTTGTTTCCTGCCTCTGTTGAAAGCTGTGGCTAATCCAAGTGTATCTCTGAGTGTTAGTTTGTTATTCTGGGGTCATGTTGTGGCATAAGTGGTGTCAGGGACACACAGCTGATAGGAAGAGGTGGCACTGGTTAGCCACTCTCCAGGGTCCGGGACAGATGGCTGTCCTCTTTTGAGATGTCACTCCTCCCCAACGCCTCTCAGCCATTGCCACGAGGCGAGAGACAGGTGGAGGAGGGAAGAGAGGCGGCCAGGCATGGGTGGGAGAGGCTCTCCAGGAGGAGTCACTGCAGGGAATAAGGAGAGCACAGAATGACAGAGTTTTTAAACGAACTAAGTCACCAGGTTGGAGCATGGGACAACCAGAAGATTTTTTCGTGTCCAGAGGAAGCACAATCACTTGAAGGTCTCTTTCCATACCTGCGTGATGGCCAAGGGGACTCTAGTGGAGAGAGCATCGTTCAAGTGGAACCTCGTTTCTTCTGTACTTGGTAAAAATTGTGATTTTTTAAAAAATGCTGTTGCAGAATCCACAGAACCATGTGTTACGTCTTTTCCATCACATGGCTGGCTGTAAGCAGCTGTGCTGGTTGTGCAAGGTAATAGCTACATTCTCCTATGCTGAGAAATAGTCTCTGTGTGTGTGGGTGTCCTACAATTAGGGGCTGCAGCGATGGCTTTCCTAGCTGTTCAGACACATGGTTTCCGCATGTTTATTTTTTGAGACAGACTTTTGCTAAATTGTCCAGGTTGGGCTTAAACTTGGAATCTTCCTGCTTCATCCTCCCAGAGTGCTAGATTATGGTTGAACAACATCACATATAGCTAGACAGGACTCTTAGATAGCTTTTTAGAATTGCTTTCAGTAAGCAGAAAAAGTGAGTTATCAAGCTCATCAGAGCCAAATGTTCTGAGCCTGGAGTTACTGCTCACTCCAAAAGTATTCACTGAGCACCCGCTATGTGTCTGGTCCTGTAAGGTGCGCTATAAAGTTGAGAACAAGACAAATACCACCTGTGATTTCATGGAGTCTCTTTTCTACTAGAGGACACAAGTAAACAGATGTCCAGAGTGATAAGCACAATGAAGGAAACTGAAAAGAGGGGTCCTAGAGGGGTGGGGAGTGATGAAGGGACATGCAGGGCTGTGATGGATGGGTGGACAGGGAAGGTCTCTCTGAGGAGGAGACGTCTGGCAATGTCCTGAAGAAGCGATGGTGAGCCCCGCAGGATCTGGGAGGGAGCACTTCTGGCAAAGGCCCTGAAGTAGAAGAGGGGCAGAATGGAGTCTGTTTGCCCCTACTCAGAAGTGGCAACTGTGCTCCTCTTCCCGAGTCTGCCCTCAGTGATGTCACATGGCCAATGTTATGGTTTGCATCTAGGTGGACCCCCAAGCCTCACGCAGTCTTGGAGGTGGCTGAATCTAGTATTTGTGATTGGTTTGTTGTCTAGTGCTGGGATTGGCGGTGTGAGTGCTACATCCAGTGGTGGAGTCAGCATACAGCATAAGAGAGGCAAGAAGGCATTTTTTCCCTCTTTTTTGCCCTGTTCATTTTTCCCATTTGCAGCTACCATGAATGGCTGCCCCTCAGCCACGCCACCCTGCCTTGGAGCCAGCTGAATATGGACTGAAACTGCCAAAAAATAAATCTCTAAGAAATAAATCTTTTTCCCTCTAATTTTGGGCATCAGGTATTTTGTCTCAGCAAAAAGAGAAAAGTAACCAAAACACACAGCTTGAAATCAGCCATAAAGGTAATGTTTACCAAAATTGGCCAATGCTAAAATCAGAGTGTGAGGTTTTTTTTTTTTTTTTTTTTTTTTTTTGGTAGTGGGACTCGAACTCACAACCTTGCATTTGTCAGGCAGGCACAGTGCAGAGATTTAGTTTTAAAATATTTTATTATATTTTTATTTGTGCATGCTGCCTGGGTAGATGAGGTCAGAGAGCTTTAGGTCATAATGTTCAGGGCCTCCAGGTGGGTGAAAGGTCTTGAACAGAGGAGGGATGTGAAGTGACTTGAGTTTCACAGCAACTCTGGCCACATTATGGGGGACAGACTGTGAGGGCAGAGGGGAAAGCTAGGTGGGTATGAGTCATCCAGGTAGCGTCATCAGTTTAGTAAATAAAAATTCAGAGCAAGGAGCCTGGGTTCCATTGCCAACAATACACACACACACAGACACAGACAGACACACACACCACAAATACAAGATTCCTGAAACACTTGATATACATTTGTAAGCTGGAAATCTGCTAGAAGACAGAGTAAGTAAAACTCTTGAAGACATTGGTGTAGGCAGAGACTTTATGTATGAAACCCAAGTTGCATAGGACTTACTGCAAAGAATCAACAAATGGCATCTCCTCCTACTGGAAGGCTTTTTGCACAGCAAGAGAAACCACCAATACAGTGAAGAGACAACCCACAATGTGGGAGAAAATCTCTGCCAGCTGTACCTCAGACAAAAGATTACTATGGAGCATGTATAAAGAACTAAAAAAAATCAGTCCTTTTCTTCTATTTGTTTTTGGTTTGTCATTTATTTTTAATTTCTTAAGGAAAGATATGAGGATATTTCATAACTTTCTTCTTTTCTAATAAATGTACTTAATGTCACACACACACACACACACACACATATCTGTAAGCTGGACATTGGGAGCACACACTTGTAATTCCAGATCTGGGAGACAGAGGCAGGAGAATCACTGTAAGTTCAATGCCAGCCTGAACTACTCAAGACAAAACAACAACAATGCCAGCAAGACTCTCAAAACAAAACAACAACAAAAATAAGTAAAAATAAAAAATAAAGCAAAACCAGGCATGGTGGTATACCCCTGTAACGCCAGCACTCAGGAGGCTGAGGCAGGAGGATTGCTATCAGTCCAGCAAGGCCAGCCTGTACTGCATGGCCAGACCCTATGTCACAACAACAACAGCAAAGGAATCGTTACCTGCATCCTGAACTGTATCTGGAAACCCCATGTCCAGGTGCCTGGCTAAAGAAGGTAGAGATTCACAGCTGCTTCTGGCAGGCTCTCCACTTGACTTTGCCTGCCCAGTCCTTGATGGGGGTCTCCCCATGGTCAACCCCTTTTCTGGGATGTTTGGAGGTACGGCCTTCACTATTTCATCTGGCCCATACCCTAACTTGTTGGATTGCCATGGCCTTCAGCCATTTCCTGCAGGTCTGAGGGAGGAAACTAGATAGGGGGCAGATCACAGATGAGTGAAGAGGATGATCTCACAGGAAACCAGCCACGCTGGAGTTCCACCACACCCTGGACTTGGGGAACCTGTTCCCTGCTCTGACTGCCGCCTCCTCCAGCCCTGCAGGTCCTGGTGATGGGCCTTACCCCGTGGGAAGGGAAGTTCTGCATCTCTACACGCAGAGCAAGCAGGGCAGTCCTCGGGGTGTGTTCTGGGATGGTCAATGTCAGTTTTGGAGCCAGCCACAGGGGCCCTCGTTTGGACACCGCTTGTTCTCCACAGGACTGGTTCTTGGTCTGGCCAGGATAGGAGGTGGGGTGGAATCTTTAAGTAGGGGTGGGAGGGTACCCGTAAGGTAATTAGGTCACGGGGGTGCTACCTCCAGTTGGGATGATCTATGCTTGTACTAGGCAGGGTACTTTATAAAGAAAAAGGTATTTAGCTCACAGACTTGAAAGTCTCCAGAAAATCTGAGAGTAGATTGTTATAAAAAGTGAGCTTGGTCTCTGAATCTCTCTGCCCATTTCACCATGTGATCTCTCTTCTTGCTGTGGTGTTGCTGGGCGGCCTTTGCCAGAGGCTAAACTAATGGGGATATACTCAATCTTAGACTCTGAAATCCGTGACCGGAACAAACTGATTTTATTTTTGTTGTCTTTTTCCTTTTTATCGGTACCAGGGATCAAACTCACAACTGCCTGCTTGCAAGGCAGGCACTTTATGCTGCTGAGCTAAATCCCCAGCCCCAAACTGATTTTTTTTTTGATAAAGCTCCTACCCTCAGGACCAACACAGGCATCGAAGAGGAACTCCAGGGCCCATGACGGCAGGTGCCTGGCCTCCCCAGCCTAGCTCCCTCGCAGGGCTGGACAGGGACTCAAGGCAGAGGCCCCAAACTGTGCCTGGAGCCATCTGGTCATGAGGTCATTCCACCGATGCAGGTCCCAGGAAGCCAGGCACAACCACTTCTCATGCTGCTTCCTACTGTCCCATCCACCAAAACCACACTCTCACTGCTGGCCTCAGGAACAGTCCTTTTCCCAGGGGAGGGTGCATCCAAATGTCACCCACTGGGCTCCTCTACCTCCTGTGGGCAGTGTGGCCCCAGACACAGTCCACCCCAGCCATCGAACTACACTGCCTTGAGGCTGCCTTGGGTGGTATCCCCCAAACCCCCATCTCATCACCTGCTCACCAAGTTGGCCAACAGGCCCAATCTGGGCTCCTGAGTCTTGGCTTTTATAAACTCTGCCCCTTATAGCAGGCGTTTGCCTCCCTGGGGAGCATTGCCCACTGTTCCCTGAATGTAAGGCATATTCGGGCAGATGGCATTCCTTCCCGTTCTCCTAGGATGCATGGGGAAGGATGCACCCAGCCAAAGGCAGACAAGCAGAAGCTCTAGAGGGAGTTTGTGGATGGGTCTGCAATTCTGTGTGTGACTTTGTACAAGTCTTATGTGTGTACCCAGCGTACGTCCGTGTGCACAGCCCTTGTGTGTGTAGGTGTGGCTTTGCAAGTACTCTACGAAAAACTGCACGTGCAAACTCTCATGGGACTGTAACAGTGTGTGTGTAAGAGTGTGTCCCTGCGTGGGTGTGGTCTGTGTAGGAGGGCATCCTCCTGGGGCTGAGTTCTCTGTGCGTCTGTGAGTGGTAATGTGTCACACACGTGTAATGGCATGATGGCCTGTGCACGCTGGGCCTGGAACCTCAGTTGGAGACTGAGGAGCAAGCTAAGTGTTCCAGACAGCATCTGCTTCACACGCTTGTCACCTCCTCAGCCTGTTCCTCTCCCTGGGTCCCCATCTTGGTGACATTTCCTTTGGCTACCCAGAAACTGACACCATCCACAGTCCTGCACCTGTCTCCCACTGCAAACCTCTCCAGAGCCCACTGGGGTGCTATCTGGACTGTCACAACAATCTATTCTGCCTCCAGCTCTGCTTACCATTAATTTCACTGCCCATGCTTCTCTCTCTCTCTCTCTTCTGTTTTTTGAGACAGGGTTTCACTACGCAGTTCATGCTACACTTGAACTCACTTTGTAGCCCTGATTGGCCTGGAAGTCACAGCAATCTTCTTGTCTCAGCCTCCTGAGTGCTGGGATAACAGGTGCGCACTGCCATGCCCAGCACCTCCCATGCTTTATGAGAAACTCCTTTTAGGATGGTAGTTCTTAAGGGTAGTGTTCTGCTCAAATCTCCAAAGGCTCCAGTAGCCTAAACCAGGAATCAAGCTCAGATGACTAGCATCTCTGTACCTGTCTCAATTTTGGAAACTCATGTCCTCTACGCTGTTTTGTTTCCTGGCCTTTAAGGAGATACAGGGCCCAGTGCTGCAAATATCATGATTAGTATCACACACTTGGCCTCTGGTGGGAGGCAGGGGGGATTGTGGAGAACTGGAGAGGCCATGTGTCTTTTTCTTTTCTTTTTGGTACTAGGGATCAAACTCAGGACCTTGTGCTGCTGAGCTAAATCCCTGTTTTTTTTTGTTGTTGTTGTTTGTTTTTTGAGACAGGGTTCAGCTGGCCTTGAACTCACTATGTTGCCCAAATTGACCTCAAGCTCTTCCTGTCTCGGCCTCCAGAGTGCTGAGATTACAGGCATGTGCAACTACATTCGGCTTGCCCATGCCTTTTCAGGGGTTGGGGTTCCAGCACATTATTGCCATGTGGAAATACAGGTCTAATATTGATAGATCTTTTGATTTTCCAGAAGAAACCAGAAATCAGGTTTTTATGAAATGGTATTCTTCATTTCTAACAGGGGCAAATAATTCTGATCTCTGAAAAGACGTACTGTGAATCATACTCCCACACTGCTAGTGAGTGCCTACACAACACAATCTCTAAAGATGAAAACTGGACACTGGCTGTTAAAGTTACAAGGGTAGTGCTCTCTGCTGGCACTCCTACTGTGGGTATGCTTCCTGCAGAAATACCTGCAGCATGCAATAATGTGTTCAAAAAGTTTATTGCAGGACTGTTTGCAATAGTAAAAACCTGAACTAATTTAAATGTATGTATACCAATAGGGTCTTGGCTAAACATTCTATTTGTGGAGGAATATTATGTAGCTGTAAAAAATGAGGGCATTTCTTAATGAGGCATCTATAGCACAAGTGACAATAACAAAATAGAGAAACTGGGCTTCATCAAAATTAAACACTTGTGTACACAGAAAGATGCTGTAGGGGCTGGGGATTTAGCTCAGCGACATAAGCGCCTGCCTTGCAAGCAGGCAGTCGTGAGTTCGATCCCTGGTATGGATAAAAATGAAAAAGACCAAAAAAAAAAAAAGAAAGAAAGAAAGAAAGATGCTGTAAAGAAAATGAAAGGTAAATCCAAGGAAGAGAAATAAATATTTGTAAATTATGTTGTGATAAGGGACTTATATACCCAGAATACACAAAGAACTCTTATAACTCAATGATAAAATTGGGCAGGTGGGTGTGGAGTTACATGCCTGTAATCTCAGCACGTGGGAGGCTGAGGCATGAGGATCACTGTGAATTTGAGGCCAGCCTCAACTGCATAGCGAGACCCTGTTTCAAAAAAGCCAAAACCAAACAATAAAACCTCTGCCCCGCAAAAGGCCATTTGGCCAATATATCCATGAAAAGATGCTGAGCATTCTTAGTTATTAGGAAAATGCAAATGAAAGCCACAATGAGAGCCGAAGGCCTATTGGCATGGGCCTGTAACCCCAGCTACTCGGAGGCAGGGCAGAAAGTCTGAGTGAGATCAGCCCAGGCAATTTAGCAAGCCTTGTCTCACAATGAAACTTAAAAAGGGGCCATGATGTGACTCAGCACTACAGCAAATGTGTAGTATAGACAGAGCCCTGAGTTCTATCCCCAGCCCTGAAAAACAAAACAACCAAAACCTCATGGTGACATAATACTTCATACCTACTAGGCTATTATTAATAAAAAGAGGAAAAAAACAAGTGTTGGTGTCTCTGTTACTTTTTTTCTTGTTGGGACAAAACGCGAACACCCAAAATGAAGGAGGGAAAGGTTTATTTAGCTCACAGTTTGTGGGGGTTTCAGTCCATAATTAGTTGGCTCCAAGGCAGGGTGGCATGTTACCGCGGTAACACTTCAAGGCAGCAGCCAGAGCAAAAGCAGCCAAAGCAACAAGGGAAGAAAACAGCCTCTTTTCCTGGCTTAGCTACTCAGGTCACACCCCCTCCCACCACCAGCCCCCCTTCAGGGCAGGTGTAGCACTCACAAAATCTCCCTGCCCCCTTTGCACAGGAAGAGGATATTTACAAAGTAAGAACCCTGGCTCTTGGCTGAGTCTCTCAGTTAAACTTCTAGACTTTTCAGGTTGACACAATGTTTCAACCATAACAGGTGGTGAGGATATGGAAAACTTGGGGTTCTGCTGAGAGTGTAAAATGGTGCCCCTGCTAGGGGAAACAGCTTGGCACTTCCTCAGAAATTAGCCATGCTGTTATCATGAGTCAGCAGTTCCATCCCTCCTATGTACCCAGGAAAACTGAAAATGTGTCCATGCAAAAACTTATATATTATTCATAAAGAAAAGGAAATTAGAAACAACCTAAATGTCCATCAGCTGATGAATAAACCACATGGAAAATTATGCAGAAGAAAAAAAGAATGAAATACTGTTACATAATATAACATGAATGAACCTTGCTCTGTGGCACAGTGCCTGCCTGGTAAGCATGAGGTCATGAGTTCTAATCCCTGTACCAGAAAAAAAAAAACCCCACAAAACCAATGCTAAGTGCAAGATGCCACTTTATACAGTTCCATTTACAGTATATGGGATGTCCAGAATAGGTAAATCTCTATTGATTGCTAATGTGTTTCTTTTGGGGGTAATGAAAATGTCCCAAATTTAGGCAGTGGCAGTGGTTGCCCAACCCTGTGAATGTAGTAAAAAACACTGAGTTGTACATTATAAAATAGTAAGTTAAAAATAAAAAGTAAGTTTTATGGTATGTGCAATGCATCTCAAAAAATGGTTATTTGTAAAAGAGGTGGGGAGACAAGGGACCTATCTAGTTATTGACGTGGAGTAATCTTCAGGGAAAGGGTGTATGTGACATTTGGTACACGAGAAGGAGGGGAGAAATATGTCTGCACTGGCATCGGTTTTTTTAGTGGTCACCTGGGGTTGGAATAGGGTTTTCTACTTTTTAGAATTTTGAACCCTAGGAATGTATTATTCCACATTTTCCTTAAAGAAGCGGTAGATGGTGTCATACGAAACTGAAAGCTCAGTAAAGCAAGGATGAAGGATGTCCACTGGGTTTGACTCTGACCACATAGTTGATGACTTTCCCAGGACACGGTCAGGATCTAGTGGCGGTAGAATCAAAGTAGCTCATAGCAAACTGAAAAGTAAATTGGAATTAAGGAATTTTTTTAAAGCCGGGAATGTTTACTTACATGCAATGTATAAACCTAGCCTAGAATAAGCATGTACCAAATATTTAAAGAGTATAGAGTTTGTTAATCTCTTCTGGTATTTTACATTTTATTCTTGAATTAAACAGGACTACCAGACACTACTGGTTCTGGTCTACTTGGTTCCCTGAAAAAAAAAATCTTTTAATGTGTCTTGCTTTTGTATGTCATCTGCTTACACAGACAGTGGAATCTTGTATGGCATATATTTCAGAATGAGTAGAGATTCTTAATTTTATTACCTAATGTAAGGCCATTGAAGAAACGCTGTTGGATCTCAGTGATAGAAACTGTTCATTTCCCATGAGTGTGATTTATTCATGTTCAGTGCAAGTCATGCAAGGCAATTTGGCTTTTGTTATGCTGTCAGGAAAATCAGCAACAAATTTATAGTTCAACCTTAATTCAGTAAGCCAATATAACCATCACATGTCTAAATACTAAATATACATTTATCCTGGGACTTAACACTCAGAATTCTATTTCTAGTCATGTTGCTTTTTAAAAAAAAAAAAAGGCTATTTTTCTATTTTAATGTACAGATCCGGATAAACCTTTTTAAATTCAGCCCAAAGTAACAAAAAACTCAAAAAAACAAAAAATAACCATATCACCAACAACAAGCCCTATCAGTACTGGAAAAGAGAGGAACTTCTGAAAAGCTGGCAATATTCTAGATTCGCCTACCCTTTTTATTAGTATTATTGAAGTAATTGAAATTGAACTAAGGATGTTCCACAACTGAGCTACACTCTCAGCTCTTTTTATTGATTTATTTATTTTGGTCTTTTTGAGACTAGCTGTGCAGTTCAGGCTGGCCTTGAGCTCACTTTTGAAGCCCATGCTGGCTTCGAACTCACAGCAATCCTCCTGCCTCAAACAGTCCTTTTTAATATTTATTTATTTTTGGTTTTTGGAGACAAGGTCTATTTAGCCCAGGCTGGCCTCGAACTCTGGTGATCCTTCGGGTCTCACTCGCCCCAAGTTGCTTGCACCACTGCAAGGAGCTGGGCGTGGGGGTGCCACACGAGGAGCTGGGGTGCAGTGCTTGCCTAGCATGCACGAAGCTCAGTACAAAACAAAAACAAAAACCCCAAACAAATCAAAATAAAAAACCTGAATACATGTGTCTGTTATGAAAATTTACACACTACACTTAAGATATGTGGAACTTTCTGTATAGTTTAGTAAAAAGCAAAGAACCAGAGAAAGAGTGAAGAATGTAAACAAAAGTGCAGGTTAACCAAAATTCATTTATGGACTGGATCCACCCTCCGGTCTTCAGTTTGCAATATAAAGATTAAACGGTTAGTCTGGCATTTAGACGGGTTCCAGGGCTGCCCCTTCCCCTCCACTCACAGGTCATTCAGGCAAAGGAAAAACCCGTAGACAGCTTTTTCCCCCCACTTCTCAGCCGACACACTTTTGTTAAGCTGCCGGGCCTTCCTTTGTCATTTCACCGGTGAAAACTCAGGGATCTTTGGGGGTTCCAATTCCAAACTACTTCTTACAGCCGGACCGCGGCTCCCTCCTGCTGAAAACCTTCCCGCCCAGACCACACACCCCACTACATCCACTTTGTCTGCTCGGCACCGTGCCTTAGAGAGACATAAGTCTCTCTTCGGTTAGTGTTCGGTAAACAGTCGCTAGGTGAATGAATGAACTATGGGATTCTGCCCAAAGTGCTGTTACCATCCAACAGAACAACCTGCACTGTCAACAAGAGCACGCCGAGGACAGGAAACCGCAAGCAGAGACCCAGGTTTGCGGCAAGCTGTGCGGAAAGAACCAGCCACCGGAAATCGGGGCGGCCTAAGTACCCACCGTTCTGGAATCCAGGAGGACTGGGACCTCAGGGATTGGACTAGACTGGTCACTACCGCGGAAGATGCACTCTCAGAACGCCCAAGACAGAGAAAGTGGGAAGTACCATTCCCCGGGCGATGATTGACAAAGCAAGGGGAGGGAATCAAAACCTAAGGGAATTTCAGGAGCTGGTTGCCAAGGTAACACTCCCTGGCATCTCTGCCCCAAAGAACGCCGGGTTAGGCCCAGAGCTCCAGCGGATTAGCCTTGGGAGGTGGAGCCGACTGACGGCAGAGCGCGCGCTTACGTGCAGGGGCGTAGCCCTCCATTCACTCGGCGTCTCAGGCTGCCGGCGCGCATGCGTCGGAGGACGGAGCCGGGAGAGAAGTACCTCAGCAAAGCACTGAGCTGCCTTTGGGCGGCTCCCACCGGCGAGCTGGACAGCGGCGGGCGCGCGCGCGGGTAGGTGGAGGTGTGGCTTTCCTAGCCCGTGAGCTTGGATTGGGCACAGTAAATTGAAGGGGTGGGAACCTCCGCGGATACCGCTCAGCGATTGGTC
Organism: Cavia porcellus; assembly: GCF_034190915.1. Classification (NCBI taxonomy): domain Eukaryota; kingdom Metazoa; phylum Chordata; class Mammalia; order Rodentia; family Caviidae; genus Cavia; species Cavia porcellus. The sequence goes on from NW_026947515.1 coordinate 12,342,431, forward strand.
AGAACCTGGAGGGAGCGTGGTCTTCGGGGGCGGGGTAGGACGGAGTAGGGGTGAGACAGACTGGGCAGTGCGCCACGCTGAGGTGGTGGCGCCGGCCTTGACCGAGTGAGCTGGTGGGTCTCGAAGCCCTCCTCTGCTGAGGAGAGGAGGCCGGCGAGCCCCGGGACCTCTAAAGCGCTGAGGAGGCGTGGGGGCGAGGCGCCATTCGGTGAGTGTGGTCCAGAGGAAGCCCGAGTGCCCCGCCCCTCCCTTTCTTCCTGGACCGCGCTGCGCAGCGCCCTCCCCCACCTCGGACCCCGGCTTGGGCTCCGGGCTCCGACTCCCCTTGTAGGATGTCTGCTGTGTGCTTGCCACTGTCTTTCGCCCCCTACGCGGCCTCGGTAGGTTTAGGGAATTTGGAAATTCTTTGGTCTTGCTCTCCAACTCACAAAGGGGAAATCGAGGCCCACGGGGGCGGGCCCCTCCTCATCAGCATCTCTACACAGACGCCATGGCCGAGCCCTTAAAGGAGGAAGATGGCGAGGACGGCTCTGGGGAGCCCCCCGGGCCGGCGAAGGCAGAGCCCTCCCACACCACTGCCTCTGTCGCTGCCAAGAACCTGGCCCTGCTCAAAGCCCGGTCTTTCGATGTGACCTTTGACGTGGGGGACGAGTACGAGATCATTGAGACCATAGGCAATGGGGCCTATGGGGTGGTGTCTTCTGCGCGCCGCCGCCTCACGGGTGAGCTTCCTGAGCCTTTCACAGATGTGGAAACTGATTCCCAGAGGGAGCGAGAAACCTGCCTGGATTCAGCCAGGGAGGAGCAGAGCTGGGCTGTGCATTCTGATTTACTCAATTCTTACTGATAGGCACTTGGCCCCTTGTTACGTACCATTCTGAGGTGGGGCCATGCTATCCCCTGCTTTTTCCTTAGAAAAATAATCCCAGTTAGACCAGAACCAAGAGCTGACCCTAAATACCAAGAATGTTCTAGAGCCAGAAACTGGCACAAGGAATTGGTGGGATGGTTGATATCTGAGATGGAGAGACGATATAGGGAGGAGAATGAACACAGGCATTAGAGTCAAGACTATCACTAAACAGCTGAGCAACCTCCAGCAAGTTACTGAGCCAGGTTTATTCACCTGTAACTGAGCTATTAGTACCTGCCATGCTTGGCTTATGGTAGCTACCCAATGTATGGTAGCTGCCACTGTTTGTATCTTAGAAGGGAAGTGTTGAAAGGTCCTGTAGCTACACCAAAGTGCCATCTGGTATTTGCCTTTTCCCTGTTCCCCAGGCCAGCAGGTGGCCATCAAGAAAATTCCAAATGCTTTTGATGTGGTGACCAATGCAAAACGGACCCTCAGGGAGCTGAAGATCCTCAAACACTTCAAGCATGACAATATCATTGCCATCAAGGACATCCTGAAGCCCACTGTGCCCTACGGAGAGTTCAAATCTGTGTAAGGAGCAGGATGGGAGAGGGAGGCATATCATTTCAGAAGGCCAGGGCTGTATTTTCGAAGTTCTAGAAGGGAAGCTATATTGAATGTGAGGTGGATTGGGAAGATTACTGCAATTCTAGGACTAGTACTTCTTTAGGGAGATGACTGAGATAGCTGTTATTTCTCTAAGGGTACAAGTGTTACAATTTTATAGAATCTGAGAATGTAGGCTGGCAAACATAGGACATTCATCCTACCACTGTATTATCCTGTTGTCATAGCAGACACCATTAATTGATCACAAAATTTATTGAAAATGGGCAAGCTTTCACAGTTTTCACCGTAGTCCTTTTAAACAACCACTACCACTTCCCTCATTCTTTTCTTCCTCAAGTTGCTATACTGTAGTGTCTGGCCTCCCAGTCTTGGAGAGGCTGATTTGCCACTGCTCACAGCTCTGTTGTTTTCCCAGAAGTCTCCTAGGCAGCCACTATTAAACAATGGAGTTAGCTCCAAGACTAAACCAGTTGGCCTGTCCTGGTATAGTTGAGCCTCATCTGATAGAAAAATTAGGTCTGGGGGAAAGTACTCTGACAAGCTCATAGAAAGGATGTAGAGAATCTAGAACTGGTGCTCTTCCATGCCATGCCCTCAGTCCTTCAAGGTCCCAGGGTAATGCCATTGCCTATCTAGAGTCAGGAGTGGGTGTTAAGAATGGGTCCTGTGCCTATAATGTGATTATTTCAACTCATGCCTCTCTTTTCCAGCTACGTGGTCTTGGACCTGATGGAGAGCGACCTGCACCAGATCATCCACTCCTCACAGCCACTCACACTGGAGCATGTACGTTACTTCCTGTATCAGCTGCTACGGGGCCTTAAATACATGCACTCAGCTCAGGTCATCCACCGGGACCTCAAGCCCTCCAACCTGTTGGTGAATGAGAACTGTGAGCTCAAGATCGGTGACTTCGGTATGGCCCGGGGCCTGTGTACCTCTCCCGCAGAGCACCAGTACTTCATGACTGAGTATGTGGCTACTCGCTGGTACCGTGCCCCAGAGCTTATGCTCTCCCTGCATGAGTACACACAGGCTATTGACCTCTGGTCAGTGGGCTGCATCTTCGGTGAAATGCTGGCCCGGCGCCAGCTCTTCCCAGGCAAAAACTATGTGCATCAGTTACAACTGATCATGATGGTGCTGGGTACCCCGTCACCAGCTGTGATTCAGGCTGTGGGGGCTGAAAGAGTACGGGCCTATATCCAGAGCCTGCCGCCACGCCAGCCTGTTCCCTGGGAGACAGTGTACCCAGGTGCTGACCGCCAGGCCCTCTCACTACTGGGCCGCATGCTGCGGTTTGAACCCAGTGCTCGCATCTCCGCAGCTGCTGCCCTTCGTCATCCTTTCCTGGCCAAGTATCATGACCCTGATGATGAGCCTGATTGTGCCCCACCCTTTGACTTTGCCTTTGACCGTGAAGCCCTTACCCGAGAGCGCATTAAGGAGGCCATTGTGGCTGAGATTGAGGACTTCCATGCACGACGTGAGGGCATCCGCCAACAGATCCGCTTCCAGCCTTCCCTGCAGCCTGTGGCTAGTGAGCCTGGCTGTCCAGATGTTGAGATGCCCAGTCCCTGGGCCCCCAGTGGGGACTGTGCCATGGAGTCACCTCCTCCAGTCCCCCCACCATGCACAGGTCCTGCACCTGATAGCGTTGATCTGACTCTTCAGCCACCTCCACCAGCCAGTGAGCCTGCCCCACCAAAGAGAGAGGGTGCCATCTCCGACAACACCAAGGCAGCTCTCAAAGCCACTTTACTGAAGTCCTTGCGGAGCCGACTCAGAGGTGCCTTGGTGCAACAGCTGGCAGGGCATTGGGGTGTTAGAGGGGCCCTCTGGCTCAGACGAGACTGTGGCCTCTTACCTTTCTCCTACCTGACTTCCTGCAGATGGCCCCAGTGTACCCCTGGAGGCTCCTGAGCCTCGAAAACCAGTGACAGCCCAGGAGCGCCAACGAGAGCGAGAAGAAAAGCGTCGGAGGCGACAAGAACGAGCCAAGGAACGGGAGAAGCGGCGACAAGAGCGGGAACGCAAGGAGCGGGGAGCTGGAACCTTGGGGGGCCCCTCCACTGATCCCCTGGCTGGACTGGTGCTTAGTGACAATGACCGAAGCCTGCTAGAGCGCTGGACTCGAATGGCCCGGCCCCCTGTCCCACCTCCAGCTCCAGCCCCAGCACCAACACCATCCCCAGCACAGCCCACCAGTCCTCCCATTGGCCCTGTAGCCCAGCCTACTGGTCCCCCACTACAGCTTGCAAGCTCCACCCCTATTCCTGCATCCCAGCCTGCTTGCTCACCCCCTGCTTCCCACCCTGCTGGCCCTCCTGGACCCATCTCTGTCCCTGCATCGCTCCAGACTGCTCCCTCTACTAGCCTTCTGGCCCCGCCGTCGCTTGTGCCAGCTTCTGGGTTGCCTGGCCCCAGCACCGCAGTTCTGCCTTACTTCCCTTCGGGTCCACCCCCTCCAGACCCTGGGGGTCTCCCTCAGCCTTCCACATCAGAGTCACCTGATGTCAACCTAGTGACCCAGCAGTTGTCTAAGTCACAGGTAAGGGAAGAGACCCAGGCTATGGGGACACCTAGACCTGGGCCCATAGGCTTGGGAAGCTATCGTTCTGTGAAAACTGAGCAGCAGATGAAGCTTTCTCTCTGAACTTACCCCTTTGCTCTTAGAGCATAAAACTTGAAGACCAATGATATATTTCCTGGGAAGTACCTGGCCTAGGGATGGTCCCCAACTGGCACTCAGTGATTGCTGAGCCTGGTGTTGGCCCACAGGGGTGTCTAGGCAGTGGTCAGCATCAGGGGAGGGGTGTCCTGTTCTTGCTGACGTGTGTATTGTAACCATCATCCCCTACAGGTGGAAGACCCCCTGCCCCCTGTGTTCTCAGGCACACCAAAGGGCAGTGGGGCTGGCTACGGTGTTGGCTTTGACCTGGAGGAATTTTTAAACCAGTCTTTCGACATGGGTGTGGCTGACGGGCCACAGGATGGGTAAGATGGCTGGACTGAGCTCCTGGAATGGGACTGCGGGGAAGGGTTCCTGGTACAGAAAAGGCTTGCTGGTGGGACGGCTGCCAAGCTGGCCTAGGCTAACAGCACCCCTCCCTGATTCCCTTTTCCTGCAGCCAGGCAGACTCGGCCTCACTCTCAGCCTCCCTACTTGCTGATTGGCTTGAGGGCCATGGCATGAACCCCGCCGACATTGAGTCTCTGCAGCGTGAGATCCAGATGGATTCCCCAATGCTGCTGTCTGACCTGCCTGACCTCCAGGAGCCCTGAGGGCCATAGCCAGTGCCTTGCTGCAGGGTAGACCCAGCTCCAAGGTCCCTGGGAGCATTCCTGGGGTCTAGCCCCCAGGCCCAACAGGTGAGGTTCAGCTTGGATTATTCTGCAGGTTCATCTCAGACCCACCCTTCAGCCTTAAACAGCCACCTGAGCCACTGCCGAGCCATGACAGGATTGGGAGGCCTGACTCCCTCTGAACAATCCTTTTCAGTATTGTATTTTTATTATTATTGTAATATTATTATACAGATTTTTTGTCATTAAAATGAAGCCTGTGAAATACAAGGTTCCCTTTAATGCCTGACTCCAGGTGTCATTTTTAGAGTTGGGGGTGGGCAGGACACCATAAGTAGGGGTACAAAGAGGAGCCAAGTTCCCACATTTGTGGACCAAGCAAATAGTTGTATGCACAAATTCAGGATCTGAAGGTTTATTGAGACTTTTCTCTCCCCATCCACTCCCAGCCCCATAGCTTGTCTTCTGCTGCTCATATGGCCAAAGCTTAATCCCTGGGGGAGGTGGGGGACCTTGTTCCTGTGCCTACCTTGCCTGTAGCGGTTTCAGGGTGTCTTGCAGTAACTGTGGTGAATACTGTTTTAGCATGAGCTTTGGGGGGCTTGGATAGGCAGGTGGAGGATGTGGAATATGGTGGTGAGGTGGGGCTGAGGGTCCACAGTGTTCACTGTAGGGAGTAAGTTGGTGAAAAGGAGGACAAGGACGGAGGCACTCTGAGAGTGGACGGAGGGCGTGCTGGGTTGCTGTGGCTGCCCAGGTGGCCTGGAGTATGCTGTGGGTGCTAGTGAGATTGCATTGCTCAGTCTAGGTGGCCCAGACAGAGTGGTCTACAGTGAGGAAGCTGCCTAAAGGAGGACACAAAAGCCCATGCTTGGAGGGTGGCTCCTGCTTCTCAGCTGTTTGGACAGGGTAGAGGCAATTCTGAGCCTCATGCAGCCCAGCCTGGTCCAGGCTTGGGCAGCTGCTGGCACAACAAGTCTTAGGTAGGGGAGCAGGGCCTGGTTTCGAAATGGTTACCTTGGGTGAGTGACAGGGGCCAGCCAAGACTGCCTGTGACGCTAGTGTGCAGGGGGCAGCAGAAGCATCATGCTGGGCCTAGAGGGCAGAGGGATACTCAGAGATGCAGGGAAGCCAGGGGAGGGCAGCAGTGGGTTGGGGCCGGCCTGCTCCTCAGGCCCGGCGGATCTTCATCTCAGTGCGCTTCAGGGAGTAGTAGAAGCCTTTCCATTGGGCCCAGTTGATGCCATTGGCGTAGGAGAGATGGGAGCCACCCAGGTAGAATCCATTTAGGTTGGCGAAGTGGCAGCTGCGGAACCAGAAGGCTCCTGAGGAGAGGGCTGCACAGTTCTGCACGAAAAGGTCCTGGTCCCGGTCAAAGGTAGAAAACTTCTGACCACTGTGATAGGACAAGGAGTCACCTGGCAGAGGGAGAGAGGATGGGGCTGCTGAGGCAGGGCACTGATCCCTCTGCTGGGACAGAGGGTGATGGGCAGTGACATGAGACACTGAGGGAAATCATGGGGCGTCCTGGTGGGGTGAAGGGCACCCTCCCTGAGCCAGATGTCTGTAGGATAGATAGGGCTCTGCAGTGACAATAAACAGCTGCTCCTTCACAGGGTGGCCTGGAGCAGGGCCAGGGCAGCTGCTTTCAGGGCCCGGGCCGGAGCTGCCTGGGGCTGGTTGGGATCCAGCTGAGGCTCTGCCAAGGCCAGGAGGGATGAAAGAGGGACCTCAAGGGGGTCATGGGTCACCCGGCAAAGCCAGTCCTGCCTTTCCCCTGGCAGCCCTGCTGAAGCCGGCACAAGGGGTACCTGCCCCACCGTCCTCGAAGCCTGCCACGTAGAGTGTGTAGCCGTCCTCCTCTGCACTGACCGCATTGGGGGAGATGGAGAAGTCAGCATACTTGGCGTATGCTGTGTTGTTCTCAAAGTCCTCCAGGTCCACTCGCAGCTCGTATTTCTGCTTCAGTGTCAGGAGATGGATGTTCTGCAGCCCTGGGGGTGCAGGGAGCTGCTCAGTAGAGCCCTGGCTGGCTGTGAGGTGGGCCCCAGCCCTCCTGGCCCCTGCCTTACCCAGCCAGTACTCCCCGTCTGCGCGGCCAAAGCCCAGCTTGTAGTCGTTCCAGCCCCGGAAGAAACTCACTGAGCCATTGAATCTCTTCTGGAAGACCTGGAGTGGAGAGAATAGGGACTGTCCAGTCGAGGGTCCAGTGGGTACGGGCCCCAGCCACTTGAGCCACTAGGCATGAGCCTGTACTTGCTAAGGCTGGCTGGTCAAAGTGAGTAAGAGTTGAGGAGGTGCTAGAACAAAGTGCATGCTGCTGCCAGGCCCCTCACTGAGCAACTGCTTTGTGCACCCACCTGGGCTCTTCACCAACTAAGAGGCAGTCAAGGAAGGAGGTGAAGAAGGGGCTGAGGATGTAATTCAGGGCTTGCCTGTTGTGCATGAGGCCCTGGGGTGCATCCCTGAAGCGCAAAACAAAACTCAATACAGAGTGGCTGAGTGAATCGTGGTACTGGCTCAATGACTGCAGGCAAGTTACTTTGGAGTCACTTATTAACCTATATTAAGTACTCACAATTCCTAAGAAAGTGGCTTGGGGAGAATCACACTATTTTATTTTTTTTATAATCACACCCAACTGAAAAACAGGTGAAGCTCAGATAGGAGTAAACCGGGTCTGGCCTCTCCGTCCACTCACCGTCCACCTGCCTCCCTCGGTGGTCATGTCGCAGAAAACAGGTACCGGCACGCTGGGGCCCGAGGGGTAGATGAGGTACACGCCGTCTGCCTGGTAGCCCTGGGCATAGATGTCATCGCAGTCCAGGGGCAGCTGCAGGCAGGACTTCTCTAGAGCTGGGGAGGGAGAGGGGGACTAAGACACCCAAGTTTGTCTCAATCCCAGGGTTGGGGGACTCCTGAGGAAGTGTGAGGTTTCTTCAAGGGCACTGCTCAGGGACCCTTGCATCCCCTGCTACACTTCGTGGCCCGAGTATCCCCTTAGCCAAATCTGTTGCCCCAAGATCTGCTGGTGAGGCCTGTCTGGGAGGCATGGCTGCTTACCGTCTCCCCGGATCCCGGTGGCCTGGTGCGAGCACGGAGGCACAGAGAGAAGCAGCAGCGGCGGCAGCAGGGCCAGGAGGGCCTGGTGACAGGAAACAGTCAGCAAAGTCCCGGCCCCAAGGATGCCCGTTCTCTCTGCCTTTGCCCCATCGTGTCTGCTGCTCTGCCTGAAACCCTTCTGTGTTCTTTGGCCCCTCCTTTCACTCTCTAGTGACCCCGCTTTCCTGGACAAAGCCCAACACCATTGGGAGCTTTAGTCTCAAACGAACACCTATGCTTTCAGAGTCCACCTATGGGCAAGGTGCTACTCCACAAGTGGTCTTTGCTTCCGAGGCCAGGAGCTCCCCACTATGGACCCAGTACCTTCATGTTGTCGGTTCGGCTCAGAGCGGCTGGTTGTCTGAGGCCCCAGACTGCAACCGCCCAAAGTTATGTGCTGGGCCCCTGGCCAGCCGCCTAGGCCCGCCCTCCGCTGGAGCTGCAGAACCCCCTCTCCACATACGACCAGCATCAGCTTACACTATCTGGCCAGGGGACCACCTGGGTCTCATTAGGCCTGTCATGCTACAGTCCAGATGTTAACTCCCTGCTGGCCCTGATTGCTCCCTGGACCCTATTCTGCCATCTGCTCGGCTGGACCTGTGGGCCCCTGGTACCCCCAGCTGGCCCCAGCCTACCTCTGCTTCCTGACAGCCTCCCTGCAGAGGTCTGTTTCTTCTCTCCCTCCTGGCCTGGCCTGGGCTTCATCAGCCACTGGGGGAGGGCTGTGAGGGCAGACTTGGGGGGTTGGTGTGTCTGGATTCCAGGGAGGGAGACCGTAGGGATGGCAGGCTGGGGGCAGCTTCAGCACTCCTGATGTGGGAGCCTGCTTGGGCTGGTGGTGGGGGATAGGGGCAGCAGGGGCCAGGCCGTCTCCTGGCAGGCCTAGGACATTGCTGAGCCATGAGCACAGAGCTGCAGGCGGCCAACTGCTCTGTCTGTCCCAGCTCACGCCAGGGCCCCTCTCCAACTGCCCCCCCAGGCACACCTCCTTTCCCCTCCCACAGTTCCCTGGCCCATCTGGGCTACTTTTGTTTCTCCTAGCCACACCCTCCTCCTTCTTCCAAGCCCCTTGCTTTGGCCCCTGCCTCCTCAGTCTCTACACCAGGGCTCTAGAGACAGGTTTCCCATTCCTTCAGCACTGAGAGGCCACCTCTTTTGTGCCCTTCAAGCCTGACACTCTGCTGCCCTACCATCTCGTCACCTACCTCCTCCACTCAGCAGAGCTGTTTGCTGCTTTTGCCTTTTCCCTTTCTTCTGTCCTCCATACCAGAAGAGCCTTCTAGATCTGCCCCCTAGATTGCTCTGGTGTTCCCCTGTTTAAGCCTGCAGTGGCTCCCGGTTGCCTCTGAGCTGAGGTTAAAATTTGCAGCTTGGACTTGAATTTCAAGTCTGACTCCAGCTTAACCTCAGGACCTTGCCCCATATTAGTTGAGACTCAGGCTATAGTCGGGCCACTTAGACTTCTCTCCTCAGTCCCTGTGTCTTTGCTTGTGGTCTTTCCTGTGCTGACCGCTTGTATCTCTTCTTGGCCCTGGATGCCAATGGGCAGGATCTGAGCTGCACATTTCTTCAAGTCCCGCATTGTCACCGAGCAGGCCCGATATACACTTTCACTCAGAACAACTATCTTCTGAGCACTTCTCTGTGCTGTCCTTCATGCTGGCATCCCACACAAGCGGCAACAGGCTTTGAACTGTTAATTGCACAGGTAATGGGTGTTAGGAAAGCATACTAGTCGAACGGATGCACATCTGAAGTATTCAGAGTGCAGTGAGACAGCAGGAGACAGGTCGGTTCCCTGTTTCCACTCCTGAGTTGGTAGATAAGCCCTTTGGAAGAGCTCATCACCTTCCTTGATTTGGTTCTGTCGTTGCTCGTAAGAAATACAGAATCTCTGTCCATTGTGTCTTGTCTCTGGGGTTGTAGTACCAGATTGCTTGTTTGCTTTTTTTTTTTTTTTTTTTTGGTACCGGGTATCAAATGCATGACCTCACACTTGCCAGGCAGATGCTTAGGCCACTGAACTAAATTCCCAGCCCCTCAGATTGCTTGCTTTCAAATTCAGGGTCTGCTATCTGTTAGCTGGGTGACCTTGGACAAATTCCTAGTCCAGTGATGGCAAACCTTTCAGATTCAATGATACAAACAGCCCTCTGTGGCATACATGCCACAGGTCTGCCTCCACTGCCTCGGTCTCTTTGTGCCTTGATTTCTTCCTTTATAAAATAAGGATAATAATAATATCAACTTCACAAGTGTGTAGTAAGGATTAAATAATACATATCCAGTGCCAAGAGCAATGCCCACAGTTACTTGTCAAAAGGAAAAAACTGCTGGGCAGGGTGGCACATGCCTGTAATCCTAGCCCTCAGGAGGCTGAGTGTTGCAAGTTTGAGGCCAACCTGGGCTAAATAGTGAGTTCAAGGCCAGCCTGAATTACATAGTGAAATCCTATCTCAAACAAACAAAAAAAGGAAAATAAATTAATTAATCTCAGCAGAGTTTATTTGAACAATTAGAAACAAAACAGAATGAAATAATACCAAACAATGATTTGTGAATTATTCAGTCTCCAGAATCAAAGGAGACTCAGAGAATTCCCACCAATAGCATGATCTAACAGCATTTATAGGAAACAGAAGTATATGTAGAGACAAGTTAATTGGTTACAGCTTAATTGGTTAATTGGTTCCAGAGCCTATTGTAATTAAGTAAAGCTCAGATACTGTGATTAAAACACATATTGGTTTGGTTTGTAAGTCTTAGTGCAGGAGTTTGGTCCAAATCAATGGGTTCCCACACATTTCACTTAACATACTGTAGTAATCATTTAGTAAAGATTAATCAACACCACTGTCATCGTAAACATGCCTGTTCCATGTGAATGAGTTGTCTTCGGCAACATGATTTTTATCCTTGTCTGTTGAAGAGATAGTTGGCTGCTCCTCAATATTCATCCTTGGTTCTGAGTACTAAGATCTTGATTTTTATCTGGCTCATTGCTTAGCCTCCCTTGTGGCTATGTGAGATCATTTGTTCAAATTTTGGTCAGTAAGATGCAAACAAGTGTTACAAAAGTAAGTGGTTAGTGCCTCTTTGTCTTTCCCTCTGTCCTATGGGATGTGATGGCTGAAGTTTTGGCTGCCATCTTGGATTGTGGAGATGAGGCCTTGTCCAGGCGTGGCTGAGGGGGAACAGGGAGCATCTGGGTTCTTGGCTTTGTAGAGTGGGTCCAAGGCCAGCCCTAGGCCCTTCTCTGGGCCTCTTTTATGTGGAAGAGAAAGAAACTTCTATCCCATTTTTTTTTTTCTGTAACACAGCTGAATTTAATCCTAATCTCTTCTTTCAGCAAGTCTCAGCTAATTTTAGCACAAGGCTACAAAAGGGAAAATAATTTTAAAAAATCAGTCATCACAACAAATCATGTACTCAAAATCAAGTATGAGAGACTTTTGGAGAACACAATGAAAAACAAATATAGAAACCAAAAAAAAAAAAAAAAAAAAAAAAAGAAAAAGAAAAAGAACAAAAACAATAACAAAAAACTAAAAACAAGAGTAATAAGCTGTGAGGAATCATATTCTGCTTACTTTTGAAAGCTTTTAATGATTTTGTGTGTATATCCACGGCAAGGCACCTTGTGTTAGCTCAAAGTGGCTAGTGTAACTCTTCGGGGAAGGCCATTTGGTAGTTGTTAATACTTCTGTGAAGAGATTGCCGAAGGAAGAATTCAGGCGTATTGAAGAGGTCATGCGCACTGTGAGCAGACATTTCTTGTTGCTGCGCAGCATGGAAACCTGCTCTCGTGTTTGTGGGCTCACTTCCCCAGGTGTCCTCATGGTTCCATGGGAGGACACAGTTTCTGTGTAGCCAAAGAAGTGCGCTGCCCTGGCTTCCTTCACCTGGGGAGCGAATGGTTTTAGAAGGAGTAGTAGGAGGAACCCCTTCCTGGGGTGGTGTTGGTGATCCCAGTGGTGACTTGGTCCGGGGGTCCCTGGCTGGTTTCTTTGGAAATGTGGTGTTAAGCAACCCTGGGTCAGGCTTAGCTCACAGAGCCCTCACCTGGTTGTTTGCAGACAGGATCTTTCTGAATTGTCCAGGGGAGCCTCAAACTTCTGATTCACCTGCCCCAAGTGTCTGGGATTCTAGGTGTGTACCCCTGGACGTGGTAACTACTTTTTTTTCTTCCAGTGAAAGATCCCAACTCACAGGGATGCATTTTATTTGTTTATTTGTGCTGGTGATTGATCTCAGGGCCTCATGCATGCTAAGCACATATTCTATCACTATTTTTATATCAGAATTTATATCGGGTTTAAATCAAGATTCTTTGCTTGGCAGCAATAGACATAGAGTGACTTTTCTGGGAGACTTTCCCGGGAGTCCAGGCTGGGGCTGGGAAGAGTTGAAGCTGCTCTGTGGCTTTTGGAATCAGCCTTCAGTGGTGGGTCAGACTGGTGGGGTGACATGTTTCCAGACAGACCTGTGGCTTTGTCAGGTTCCAGGAGGAAGAGCATGCATCCCCTTAGCTTTCATTTGCCTCTTCACGTTTCTCCATCCCAATCCATGCCCTGGTTGGCTGGCCTCAGCCCTTGGCTTCCGACTGGGTCAGTCAGTGAGGATCTGCTGCTGAATTTTCAGGGATGGAGGAGAGTAAAGTTGGGGTATTCCTTCCCTTCCCCATTGGTCCTACAAGCTAGCCTATTTCTCTGCGAAGGGTCTCAGGTCCTGGGTGAGTGGCCTCTATTTTTGTTTTTTTTTTTCGGGGGGTGGGGGGAACCAGGGATCGAATTCATGACTTTGCCCTGGGTGGCCTCTTCCCACAGACCAGACACACACTACTCAAGTCCAGCTGGCTCTGGCCCTGGTGTAGCTTGTCTGCTGTCCTCTGAACTATGCCCAGCTTGCTCTGTTCCCCCAGCTGCCCCATGTGGAAGGCATCACTGGCTTCCAGGGAACAATGGAAGGCACTGGCGGGAGCTGGGAAAAGAGCGGGATGGGGTACTTCTCCCTGGCCTCTGTTTCACTGGGCCTGCAGTTTTGGACAATAGCTGCAATGCAACACCCTCTACCACCGTGTCACCTCCTAATTACAGCTCTGCTCTAACCTTCCACCTGGCCTGGCACAATAATGGCTCTCACTTTTGCTAGTCTCAGGACGCCTCACACCCCATGTTGCATTCTTATTGCTCACACCCAAGTCACAGTGTCTTTATTAAATTCTCTTAGATAAAATAAAACAACCTAGTACACCTTTGGTTTCTGCCAGACCATGAGTGACACAAGATTTCTCTTTGATTCCCTTCCCCTTCCTCTTCCTCTTCTTCCCCTTCTCCTCCTCTTTCTCCTTCTTCTTCTTCTTCTTCTTTTCTTCTTCAGACAGGGTCTCACTGTGTAAGTAGACTGGCCTTAAACTCACTATGTAGCCTAGGCTGGCTTTGAATTCACAGCAATCTGAGCCTCAGCCTCCAAAGTGCTGGGGTTACAAATGTGTGCCACCACACCTGCCTCACTTTGGTTACTTTAAAAAGCATAGCGGCATATGCAACAGAAACTTTTGTTGTCTCTGACAGCAGCTGAGGACCAGCCAGCCATCCTCTCTGCTTGGTGCAGACAGTTCTTGGTAGATCTTGCTGACGGGTGGCTGAACTGTTCTTGGATCATCAACCTACCTTCATACCAAGAAGAAAAGGCTGAGGAGGGCGTTGTTGACAGGAATTCATCCCAGGAGAGAGCACTGGGGGAGGGAAGAGACTGCTGCCAGATGCAGGCCATGCAAAGGGGCTCCCAGAAAGATGGGGTCATCTGCCAGGCGGAGAGACTTTGGCTTAGCTGCCAAAATCCAGGGCCCCTTCTGGAGGCATCCACTGTGGCAGAGTGAGATGCCGGAAGACATGGCATTGGACATTTGAAGAGGAATAGAAAATGGGAGGGGCAAGGGCCTGCTCCATCATTGTCTGACGGGACAGTGCTGTGACATCCCTTGGGGCCCAGTGGGTGCTGGGGAATACCAAGGCAGACTGACCTGAAACTTCATTTTACCTTAATTCCCTCTTTACAGGCTCTTTATCTCCAAATGTGGTGCCATATCTGGGCGTGGCCTGGAGAAGAGGCAGGTCGCTCACAGGGAGTGTGCTGAGTGCCAAACTAAGTTATTTGGATTTGATCATGGAGGCCTTTGAGATCAGGGTATGTTAGGTTATATAATGTAAATGCTTGATTTTACTCTGAAATATGGGTGTTGCAAACTTGGAAGAAAACATGCAGATTAAAGGTTTTAAAGTCAATAATCAAATAAGGACATGCACATGGTTGGATAAAAGACAGGGTGGCAAATCCCCTTACAGAAAACTGGTGGTCCCCAACCTGCATGTTTGGTGAGCACCCTGAGCTCCACCAACCGACCCAGGCTATTAAAAAGTGGGAGGAAACGTCAGATCCTCTCAACTTCCTACAGATGAGAGAAAGGAAACCCAGGGAGAGTGTGTTCTCCTCCACAAAAAGTCTGAGTTTGGGGTTTGGTCTTGTATATTCCATTGTCCTGGCACTTGGTAGAGGTTTGTTCCTCTTGGACCTCAGAAAAATTCTTCTCAATTACTTCTTCTCTGGCTGGTTTTTTTTTGCCCTTTGTTTTCTTTTCTTCTGATACTTTTATTAGTTTGACATTGGATGTCCTGAATTACCTTTATTTATTTATTTGCTGGTCTTTTTTGAGGCACAGTTTCACTGTATGGTTCAGGGCTGGCCTACGAACTCATTTTGTAGCCTAGGCTGGCCTCAAACTTGTTTCTCCTGCCTCAGCCTGCTGAGTGCTGGGATTACAGGTTGTGCCACTGCGTCCAGCTTTAATTTTTTTTCTATGACATTTTCCATCTCTTTGTTTTAATTCTTATTTCAGCACGTTCTTAATGTCCAGCACTTCTACTGATTGAAAATTAGTCATCATATTGTTTTTATTTTCCAATTAATCTTTTTAAAAGTTTTTTTTTTTTTTTTTTTTTTTTTTTTAGGAGGCCAGGGATTTAGCTGAGTGGCTCAGTGCCTGCCTGACAAGTGTGAGGTCCTGAGTTTGATTCTTGGTACCCACCCCCACACACAAAAAAGGTTTTTGGGGGTTATATTTTACCGTGCAGCAAAATCGCTGGATTATATGGTAAAAATATGTTTAGTTTTGTAAGAAACTGCCAAAATATCCTCCAAAGTGGCCATACCCCTTTGCACTTCTAACTAGCAATGAACAAGATTTCCTCTTGTTGTACATCTTTGCCAGTATTTGACACTGTTTATCATTTCAGTCACTTTAGTAGGTGTGGAACGGCATCTCGTTGTTATTTTAATCTGATTTTCCCAGTGTTAATGATGCTTCTGAGTATCTCCAGTGAGATATCGGTTCATGTCTTTTGCCCGTATTCTACTGGACTCAATTGCTTTTTTATTGCTGGAGTCTTGAGAAATCTTTAAAGATTCTAGGTATTAGTATTTTGTCAGATAAGTGGTTTGCAAATATTTTCTCCCACTCTGTGGCTAATCTATTCATTTGTATCACAGGGTTAGTCTTTCATAAATATTTTGAATTTTAATTAAATCTAACTTTTTGAATTTTTCCTTTTACAGATTATGTTTCTGGTGTCATGCCTAATAATTTTTTGCCTGGTCCCAAGTTCTGAAAATTTTCTATTTTTTCTAAAAGTTCTGTAATTTTGTATATTATATTTAGATTAGAGATACATTTCGAATTAATTTTTGTATAAGGTGAGAGGTCCAAGCCATTATTTTTGTAGAGTCTTTAAATTTTTTACATAGACAATTATATTACTTGCAATTAGGGATGAGCTTATTTTGTTCTGTGTGTATGTGTGTGTTTTAGGTCCTTTTCTTGCCTTATTGCACTGGATAGCACTTTTGATGTATCTGTGTTTGTTGTGCTGGGACTCGAACTCAGGACCTTGTGCTTGACAGGCAGGCACTGTGCTACTGAGCTACATCCCTGGCCTTATAGTACTTTCTTGGGGGTACTAGGGGATCAAACTCATGACCTTGCACCTGCCAGCCATGTGATAGTACTTTCTTTTTTTTTTTTTTTTTTATTTAAGAGGAAAAAGAGAAAAACACAAAACAAAATAAAGCGGTGTAAGGGTACACGTAATACAGAACTACAAAAAAAAAAAAACATAACAGTAAGAAATCACCTGTTAATAGATTACATATTATCATCTTGAAAATAGTTGTTCAAATCACAGTATCAAAGAACACAAGGTGGACATTCAAACAGGGAGACTGCAACCAGCTGTGTTCAATGATCCAAAAACATTTATATAGTCAGCTATTTAACACCCCTAAACACACTTGCTGTTGCACTGATTGTTTCTTCTGTTTCCTTCGTTCTGCTGTTGAGCCCATCTATGGAAAATTTTACTTTATTATACTTTTCTGTTCTAAAATTTCCATTTGAGTTTTCTTTATAGCTCCTGGCTTTGTACTAAGGCTTTCTATATTTCCATTTGTTTTAAGTGTGTCTACAGTTTATCATGGCTGCTTTAAGATCTTTATCCGATGATTCTAACATCTCTATCATCTCAGTGTTGGCTTCTGTTGCTTGTCCTTTGTCATTCAGTCTTTCTGCTTCTTGGTATAATGAGTGTTTTTGATTAAAACCTGGGCATCTTATGTCATGTTGAAACACGCTGAGTTTTACTTTCTTCTGTTTTTGTTGTTGACAGGGTCTCAGTATGTAGCTCAGCCTGGCCTTGCACTCACTGTGTAGCCAGGCTGACCTTGAACCTGTAGCAACGATTTTGCTTCAGCCTCCTGAGTGCTGGGATTATAGGCATGCACCACCACATCTGCTTTAACTCTGGCTTCCTCTGACACTCTGGCAGGGTAATAGGGTGGTACTGCCAGTTGAAGGTAGAAGCCCAGCCTGCCTATCCTGCTTTCTCTGACATCCACTGGGAAGTTCCCTATTTCTTTCTGTTGGCTAGGATATGAGTTTCAGTTCTCCACATTTTCTACTAATATTACAGTTTTAGGGGAGCATTTGTTATTGCTAGCGTGAATGCCCCAGTTGGCTTCTTCTGATACCACTCAGCTAGGAATACTGGGACCCCTTGTTCCAGCCTGGTGAGGCGGAGGTCTGGGTTCCCCAGCTCAGTCACTGTAACATGAATGGGGTGTGGCTGCAGCTGTCTTTCTGGGATTTGGCCGCGATAGGGTGTTTACTGCCAAAGAATTTTCTGCTTGCCAGGCCACCCCCTCGCTTGTCTTTTGGATAATGACAGCAGCTTTCTGGGGGTCTCCATCTGTGCCCATTGCATACTCAGATTGCCAGCCTCTCTAGTACCTGGTCTGGGATCATGAGACAAATGGGAGGC
Source organism: Cavia porcellus (assembly GCF_034190915.1). Lineage (NCBI taxonomy): Eukaryota > Metazoa > Chordata > Mammalia > Rodentia > Caviidae > Cavia > Cavia porcellus. The sequence goes on from NW_026947515.1 coordinate 12,359,699, forward strand.
CCAGAGAAGTTGCATTCTTGGGTCCTGATGTCCTTGACTCATCTCTCTTCTTCTTTCCACCTCTCAGTGTCTTTTAATGTTTGTCATACACATGACATCAAGATCAAGTTCTTTTAGTTGTACTTAGCACAAGGAAGAGGAAAAATACACCTGCTTCATCTTCCTGCAAGTAGAAATGCCTTTTTTTTTTTGGTTCTGGGGATCGAACTCATGACCTCATGCTTGTCAGGCAGGCACTTATGCTGCTGAGCTAAACCCCCAGCCAGAAAAGCCTTTTAAAATTCCCACTGAGGTGTAACTTACAGTGCCATGGGCCAGTCTTTCCCTATGTGTGTCACCTGCAAACCGCCTCCCAGCAAGCTCTCTTGTCCTGGAAGGGACGCATTTTTATTTGCATCTTCGAAGGATTGGTGAGAAGTGTGGGAGGGAACAGTAGCTCTGCAGAGTGAGATGTCCTGGATTCTGTGGGTGACTTCCAGGTCTATCCTGGCCTGGTGGCTGACCATGTCCATCATCTTTGGCCTGGATCACCAGATGGCCTGGATCACCAGATGGGGTTCAGCATGCCAGGGTTGTTAATACAGGTGGGGAGGCTCTGCTCTGCCATCAGGCTCATTGTCAGGAAGCAGAAACAAATTCTAGCCTTTGGACACCCTGCTTGCTGACCTCTAGGGTCAGCTGTTCATTTCCTGTTGCTCAACCTCACTCCACAGTAAGTTCACATTCGTTTTATCCATAAACATGCTGCATTTTGTATACTTAAGCACATATCTGCTACAGCTGCTTTATTCTACCCAGCCCTGGCTTAGAGCTGGGGGGTACAACTGACTGCGGATTAGAAAGGCAGGACAGAGAAACACTGTGTGTAAGAGACCGACAGACATTCAAGGTCAGATGGGCTTGACTGTGAGTCACTTGGATAGTCTCAATTTCCTCATCTGTGAAATGGAGCCAGTTATTTCCAGTGTTGAAAGAATAAAAAGGAGGTTGGGAATTCTATTCTATGAAAGATTCAGCATATATCAGGAGGCAATAAATAGGCATGATCATTATTATTGATCATGTGATAAACTCATGGAAAACTGGACTTCTCTATCTACTTGGCACGTTTTCACAAGTCTGGTCCCTAAACCAGCTCCTGTAGGGCTCTTTGGGCTTTGCTTTGACAGAGAAGAAAGGGTAAGCCTTTGGAAGGAGCTCTCAGGGCCAAGGCAGGGTTGGCTGCTGCCTGGGAAAGTCTAGACATAGTGAGATGAGCAGCTCACACTTACCTGCAAGGCTGATGAACAGCTAGCATTTATTAAGCACCAGCTGCACACCGTTCTCTGTCCTGTGCCCCTGTGTAGGAGTAATCACATCTCTAATCTTACTGCAGAGGAAATTTGAGTTGTAAAGAATCAATATTTGAACTGAGCCCTTTAGTGTCAAAGGCTGGGTGCTGCCCAGGTAATCCTGCTTAACCTCACTCCACCTAATCCTGTTATTCTAGTCTGTCTTGAAGGAGGGAGGCCAACTGGCCAACAGAGGGGCATACACAGAGGTCTGGACCATAGCCACTCCCTAGCTTTACTCTTTCTGGGTATTTTCCCATTAAGCCAGCTGCACGGGGCCACCTCTCACTTTAGAGGGGTCTGGGTGCTTGGGCCCAGCTGGACAGAGGCTGGAGGCTGGGGCAGTTTGCTCCATAGGGGCCAACAGGCCAAGTTTCTTAACTTCCTCTCTAACTGGATGCTACAGGCCCAGGATGACAGTGGGTCATACTGGAATCAGAATGGTGGTGGCACTGAGGAGATGAGGGGTCTGGAGCCAAGTCTCAGCTCTGATGGAGGGTGATGATGTGTGAGAGGAAACTGGCTGCCAGCAGTTGGGATTCCTACTTAACCCTATGCTGCTGCCAATCAGAGTGAGCACCCCAAAATCTATTTAGGATGCCTTCTAAATTTAGCATTGTCACCTCCGTTCCTTGCTGTCCTAATCTTCAGTTTGTGCCTCAGCTTGTGGGTCCTGCTTTCCACACCTCTGTATCTACCCTTCTGTTGTCTCCCTTCCCCACCTCTCTCATCCTCTACCTTCCCGGCTTCCTAGCTCTGAAGGTAAGCAGCCATATTTTAATTTTGTCCTCTCTACTTTTTTTCAGGACAGGCCTTTTTCAGCTATCAACACTCCAATGTAAGAAACTGCTACGTCTGAGAAGTCATTTAACCTTTCCAAGACTCAATTTTCATGTCTGGAGAATGTGGGTGGGGCATGGTATTGTGGGCTAACGGCCACCTGAGGAGCTGGTTAGCAGGAGGAAGCTCCAGCCGTGCCTGCTGACCTTCTCCCATCCCCATGCACCAACATTCACTTTTTGATCCCTTCACATGCTAACTGAAGCAATGGTTCTCACACTCCTTAAAATTCTGCTCTTGTGGTTACCCTATATTATTTTTAGAGCACAGAATCCAGTTTTCTCAGCCTAATGTGATGTCCACAGCCTTACTGGCCCCTTCTAGCTCTTCAAGCTCCTTGTTTTACAATGTCTGCATCCACACAATAGCTATCCACCTATGGCCTGCTATGGGCTGAATGATATACTCTCCCCGAGCCATGTGTTGCAGTCCTAACTCCTAGAACCTCAGAATGTGACTCTATTTGGAGTTAGGGTCTTTAGGGAGGAAATTAAGTTACAATGAAGTCATGAGGATGGCAAAACAGAATTTTTACCTGCCTTATGTGCCATGTAACTTTGTTTTGTGTGTGTTTACCCAAGCATCACAGAGGGTCCAGTAGACCCACATCACTCCAGGATTTATTAAAAATTTTTTCTCATGAGTTTTCTGGTAGAAGTATCCCAATGGCACATTAAAAAAAAAAAAAAAAAAAACAGATTTGCAAGTTTTGGAGGAGGTCAAAAATAAATAATCAGATTACTCATACATGGATGTTGAAGATGATCCATTATAATAAAATACATGTTTTCATAACAGAAGTATGGTATGAGGATATAAAGAAGAAGAAGAAGATGATGATAACTTTAACACTGGCCATGTGAGCTGAAGTTCCTGTGACAGTGAAATGGGGTACGAATCCACTGATATAGGCACAGGGATTGCACAGACATCCTTGATTCAGATGATGAAGAAAACAGCAATGTGAGTTCTTGTTTGACTAGTCTAAATGTTGTAAAATGGCCATGAAACCAAAAGGAATGATCTATTGTTAGAACTAGGTTCAAAAATGTAGTGGAAGTCTTGGCAGGGGTGAAAGGTATTGGACAGAATGCCAGCGTTACCATTTGGTGTTAGAAACTGTAACAGATGAAATGCTACAAGATGCTGTGAAATACATAAACATGGAAATGCAAGTAAAATATTACATGTGCACCAATACCTATATTAAAAATGTATTTATTATGACATCTTACTAGCTGAACTGAAAGCATTCATAAGTCTGCCATACTTAGCAGGGACTTTTCATGGTGGTTGCAGGAATATAAAAGACTTATTGAAAAGCAATGGGTCAAAACATGACACTAAAATTTATGCACTTGTAGATGTGAAGACTTATTATGCTTTCAGTTTAGACATTTATCCTGGAACTCAACTATCAGGTTCTTATTCATGTAGTAATAAACCAAATTATACTGTGAACAGACTTGTTGCTCCCACCTCCCACACTAATTGGAATGTGACATTCAACAATTAGTGTATGAGGTTCTAGTTGGTGTTACACTTGCTAACAGAGCACAAGTTGACTGGCGCAGGAATTGTATGCAGGAATGAAGCAGAAATTCCAAATGAAATGTCACAATTTCATAACAGTTGTATAATATTTAGATTTTAGAAAGATATAACATTGGTCTTACATATAGCAAAGAAAAACAAACTAGTACTGCTGATGTCAATATTTCACCATGATGAAAATATTGCTAGGGAAGCCTCAGTAAAATGGAAACCTGAGATGGAAACTTTCTACAACAAAACCAAGTAGATGTTGTGGAATTCTGCTGCAACTATGAAACACAAAGCATTGGCTAATAGTTGTGTTTTATTTGATTCTAAACTTGTATGGAATAAATAATTTGATAGTTTTCAAAGAAATGATCAAGTGCAAAGTATCATGGAGAAATTTTCTTAGAAGATTGAGACTGGAGCTCAAAAGAGATTATTTACAGCAGAGGAAAAAAAATATTTCTGCCTGGAGAACTATGCAAAAATAACTGTGGAGTGCACTGATGAGCTGACAGGTAAACAGGCAGGCACAGCATCACAAAGACCTACTATGACAACAGGAAAACAAAACTGTGTCCTACAAGAAAGTACAGGAAAACAAAACATACGTGCTATCAGTGTGACACGTGTATGGTACATACAGTTGTCATGTATGAAGACTGCCTTGGGTCTGTGACAATTGAAGCAAAGCTTATTTCAGTGGTAGATTTTTGTTTGTGTTTGCATTGTAGTTCACATAGGTCTTTATTAAGTTCTGTAAACAAGTACACACCTGGTGTGAAAATGTTGGTGCCTATTCTAAGCACTCATTACATATCTGATTTTTTTTTATTGACATCTTATTTCCTAAGTGCATGTTGTACAACATAGTAGGAAGCTCCTAATATAGCAAGAAGAGAAGAGAAGAGACAAGACTGCCACATAAGAAAAGAAAGCTAAGCACATGTGCTGTCAGTGTAAGCAAGATACATGTGTGGAACATGCAGTTGTCATGTGTGAAGATGGCCTTGGGTGTGACAGTTGAAGCAAAGCTTATTATTGTGGTAGAGTTCTCTTGGTATTTTCTTTATTTTACTTTTTCTTTCTTTTAAAATTTTTTTGGTATTGGAGATTGAACTCATGACCTAGCACTTATGAGGCAGTCGCTTACGCTGCTGAGCTAAATCCCTGGTGAGAATTTTTCAATCAGATTTAATGATACATTTTAGGTATGCATATGATCATACTCATCATAGAGAATTTGTACCCACACATGATATAATGTATTTTTTCCCATTTCCCTGTCTTTCCTTCAGCCCCTCCTCCTCTCCTCGTTCTCTTGATATTTTCTTTCTTTCTTTATCGGTACTGGGGATCGAACTCATGACCACCTGCTTGCAAGGCAGGTGCTTATGCCACTGAGCTAAATCCCCAGCCCCTTCTCTTGATATTTTCATTGTAGGTTCATACAGGAATTTATTTCTGATGTTATCTTTTACGTTTTGTAAGCAAGTACACAGTTAATGTGAGAATGCTGATGTTTATTCCAAATGCACAATACACATTAAAAATTTAATAATTTATTTTTTTGACATTTTATGTTCCTGTTAACTATACACTGTATGATATAATAAGAACCTCCTGACAAAACAGCAAGACCACTGCGATGTCAAGGATGCCCTACAAGGCCAGGAAAGCAAAAGACATGTGCTGTCAGTGTAAGTGACCTGTGTGTATGGAAGGTGCCGCTGTCACGTGAGACTACCTTAGGTGTGATAATTGACATAAAGATATTTGTTTCTGTAAAGTACTGTTGGTATTTGCTTTTTTAAAAATGTCTTTTTTGTTGTTGTTGGTATTCATTGTAGTTCATATAAGATTTTATTTGTAGTGTCCTTTTTTCATCTTTTTGAGACAGGGTTTTGCTTTGCAGTTCAGGCTGGCCTTGAACTCACTATGCTGTGTTGTTCTTTTTAGATTTAGTACACCAAAAACACAGTTGATTAAAAAAAAATTTAAAAAAACACAGTTGATGTTGAGAATTTTGATGCTTTTATAAACACTAAATATTAAAAATTCAATACCTATTTTTTTATTTTTTCTGTTAATATTTATTGTTTAATCTAATAAAACTCATAAAATTAAAATTAACAATTCATCAGTATAAATATTCTAAAGAATAAATGTGGATCTAACAAACTCATGTTAAATTAGTCTTAGTTTCCAGAGCTAATGGCCTCAGATTTAGATCTTAAACCTTCCTTTCCCAGATGGATTCTTTATTGTTTAAAGCAGCCACTAAAAACTTTAAATATATGACTTAGCTTCTATACCCCTGTTTTGGCATTACTTCCTCTGTTAATAGTTTAGAATCCTTTCAGACCAGAAGTATCTTGAGGTTTCTATTGCTTGGTCTCCCGTTGTCCTGTCTGTTCTCTCCTGCTGCAGAGGGTCACGGTGACTGCTGCTCTTTGTGGCCCACCCTGTCCATTGCCTGCACTTCAGGGCTTTGGGAGTTGCTGTGAGCTCTGTGGGAAAGGCTGCCAGAATGAGGCCCCGAGGCCAGGAATCCACGTCTGGCATTCAGCAAGGTGTAATAATATGTTCCTGTTGTAAGAATCAGTAACATTCCTGTATTTCTAGTCAGGGATGGACTCAGTCTAGTGGACAGGCTTCTGGGTACCTACCAGTCCACAACAGCTTTACCTAAGCAACCATGGGTCTGTAGTGTCTGTTTATTTAACCATCACTTTCTGATTTATAGCTATGCTTTTAGAATGCTTTAAATTTCTCCTTTTAATGAAAGGAGTGGGAGTGCAGGCCTGTAATCCCAGCACCCAGGAAGCTGAGACAGCAGATTGCTGTGAGTTTGAGCCTTTCTTGGGCCACAAAATGAGTTCAAGGCCAACCTGAACTACACAGTGAGACCAGATTTCAAAAAGACAAAACAACAAGAAACCATTACCCTAACTTCTGTTTTTGGCAATGACAGAACCCTAAACTCTTTAAAACCTTAAAACTCCAGAACACATTAGAAATACTAAATAAATAGAAGAACCATTCTTTAATATTTACAACCAAAATTGGAAAAGCTGGGCTCAGTGGGGGACAACTGTAATCTCAGCACCCTGGGAGGCTAAGGCAGTTCAAGCCCAGTCTTGGTAATTGAGCCATTTATTGAGACCCTGTATCAAAATTTTAAAAAATTTGGCCAGGGATTTAGCTCTGCATCATAAGTGCCTGCCTGGCAGGCAGGAGGTCCTGAGTTTGATGATCGGTACAAAAAACCCAAACCAAACAAAATAAAAAACCAAAAAAACAAATTAAAAAAATTTAAAAAGGTAAAGGGGATTGAAGATGTAGCTCAATGAAGGCTCTTGATTGCCAAAAAGAAGCCCCCAGAACAAAAACAAAATGATCGATATGCTTGATAATGTTCTGTGTTACAAATTGCAAATGGCATGAGGAACAGGAATATTTGTTACAGCACAGTTTGTTAGAGGAAAATGTTAGCAAAGTTCTGGATGTCTGTCACCAGAGGACTGATCTGAGGACTTGGACAGTACTGTAAGGTGCCTCTGCCAAGTGGCTGTCCAAAATAGCAACCCCCTCCAGTCTGCTGGCCGTGAGCACCCAGAGCCACATTTAAGAACATGAATTTGGCCAGGTGCATCCCTGCTTAAAATTGTGTGTAATTCTCACCATCACACCAGTAAAATCCAAAATCTGCCACATGATCCTTGGGAGCCATTCTCTGCTGAGTGTGACCCAGTCCCCTACCCCGCCTGTGCTCTTCTGTCTTGTCAGCCTGGCCCTACTCCAAGCCCATCTGGTCCTCGGGTGGGAAGGTCCACTCTCAGTGTCTTTCTCCCAGTCACTCCTCCTTGGCCTGCTGGCCTGAACCTCACTGACTCCTGAGTCTGGGCAAAGGGCTCCCACTCGGCTCCCATCATTCCCTGGGGTCCTCTGTACAAGCATGGGCCTTGCCGAGGGGCAGCTGACTGCTCTTCCATCTATACAAAAGATCCAGTTACAGCAAATTAATTTAAAGATCAAACTCACTTTCATTTGCAATTTTAAAACGAGGCCGTACTCCATTTTTACAGAAAGAGTATTTCAGTGAACTGAATGAAGGAGGTTGGCTTTGTAGGCAGAGAAGGGTTGAAGAAAGCAGAAACCGAGAATGAAAAGTGGATTGGTTGTTTCAGAGTTAGTTCCTTTGTAAAGTTAAAGCAGATGGGACATCTTTACCATGCTGAGTAAAACTGGCCGATTTGGGGATTTGGCTGTCTCTTGATATCTCAGGTCAGATAAATCACTTAGTTTCTGCTTGGTGGTGTGAGCTTCAACATGGGAACTCCAATTTGCAGGAAATGGCCTCCTCTAAATTTTACTTGGCAGATCACGTCTTATCTGTTGTAGCCCCTTCATAGAGAATCATGGGCAGCACATAAAAGGTATTCTGTAGGTGTTTGGGGAAGGAGAGGAAAGGACCTATAAGCTCCTTTGCAGGAATTCTGATCCAACCTGGGCCTGAATTATGGGTCTCATGGAAGCGAGTGTTGAACGGTGAGGGCCCATCAGGCATAGGGAATGGCAGACAGAGTGTGGAGGGAGGACCTCAGTACCCTGTGGGCCAGGGAGGAGGGACCAGCACACCTGGAAGCCAGGGCTGGAAGGTTTGCTGAGCTGAGGTTTGCTCAGCTCTCAGAGCCTCAATGTCCTGGCTCAGGGTGTCAGAGCCTAGCATCCTGGGGATGCTAGCTACAGTGCCACGGGAATTATGAGACTACACCCTGTTAACTCTAAATGGCTAGGCAGATGTTGAACATTTGTATATCATTATTATTGGTTATTTTAAGAAGCCTGAGACCAGGTTGGGGGAGTTGAAAGGAGAGGTGAAAGTTTAGCTGTATCCCTTAGATGCTGACAGAAGGCCCTAAAAGCTGGTAGCAGAAGAGGAGCTAAGCTATTTTGGGGTGCAGTGTCTTGACAGTCAATGTGGGCTGGCCTTTCTTGTGTCTACGCTGTCTCCTGCCCAGCTGCTGATTGCTGCTGGGTAGCCCTCCTGTTGCCCTCCTGCTGATTGCTGTCCCCCAGTTCTCAGCCCAAACACGATGGTCCAAAGAAACATCCACTTGTAATAGTGTAACCATGGTCATGGATAGATTGGTGACGCATGGCCTCATCTGTGGGGGGTCTGACAGAACTGGCAGCTGCCTCTTCAACTCATCTAAGCTTCTGTTTGGACCACAGCATGAAATGGGCCTTGCCATTCTAGGGGCTGAGCGGGGGCAGAACTGGGGCCTTCTGTAATGGGAGTGGGTTGAGGATCCCTGGAAGGGACTATCCAGAAAGATGAATCCTTGTTTTCTCTTTCTTCAGGAATTCTACACTATGTCCAGCCTTAGCTTTATCTTGATTTGAGACCAAAAGTGCCAGTCAGATGTGGCAACTGCTGCAGGGACTAACATTTTCCTCAAATCCTATTATCTGTGTCTGGTCCTGGCTCTCACCTCATTTCTCCAAGACCCACTTCTCCACCGCAAGGAGATCTAACCCCTAAACCCACTTGCTCAGGCCTGGCTCTCCTGCTCAGGTGTGGAGGCCTGGTCCAGACACAGCCTTGGTGAGGGCCAAGGGAGAGCAGGGAGGCCCATTGGGCCTGAGGGCAGGAGAAGGGCAGACACTTAGAACAGAGGTGCTGCACCTTGGGGCCAGAGTGAAGGTTGTGGAATGAGGACAGCTATGGGGTGGCCATCCAGGCAGATGGGGATTCTGCAACCTATTTCCCCTCCAGATAATCACTGCTGCCCTGCACCCAGCTTACGCCTGACCAATCAGTCCATAGCACCTGGAGGCTGTGGATTGCAGGACAGCAGGTCTCCTGAACTCTGAAAGAGCACGGGGTCGGGTGAGGTAGGACCTGTGGCTGAGGAAGGGCACTGGCTGGGGAAGGTTTGTGTGTCTTTTTTTTTTTTTTTTTTTTCATTTTTTTAAAAATTTTATTTAAGGAGAAAAGAAAAAAAAAGGAGGGAAAGGGTACAAGTTATACAGATTTACAGAAAAAAAATGAACAGTAGGAAATCACTAGTTAATGGATTACATATTGTCATCTTAGAAATAATTGTTCAAGTCACAAAATTAAAGCTTGTAGAGTAGACATTCCAACAATGATACTGCAAACAGTTCTGTTCAATGATCCAATAAAACTCTGTGATATCATTTTCTATCTTATACACTTAAATATACATGCAGTTATATAGTTTGGAGCACTTTCTTTTCCTCTCTTTTGTACCATGACTATTACACATTTTGGGTTTCATTGCTCCCACGGTTCTTATTACTTTTTTGGAAGAGAGTAAAACCAAATGTGACATAACAGAACAGAATCGGTCAAGTCAAAAGGGTGGACATAATAGATAATGTAAAAACATAATACAAGGTGATCAACAATGGTTACCATAATGCCTCCCGCTATCTCTAATAGAATTGCCTATATCATTAGTTATAATACAATTGAACAAAACAGTAAAGAATAAAACCGACAAAACCAAAACATTGGAGACATTGTAGTCTTCAAAAGTAGATAAAAGTCAACAAGAATGGGCGTCATAATGAATCTCATTATCTTCACAGCTGATGCCTAAACTTTCGAACCTGATACTATCCAGCAAAGCAGAATAGGGGAACATCAGTTAAAAACCAGATGGTGAGAGTAATACAGGGCTTTAAATCAAGGTAATGAAAAGTCAAAGTGGGTTACTATAATATATCCTGCTATTTTTTTTTCCTTTAATTAAAAGGATAAAGATAAAAAAGTAAATAATGGAGTGGAGATTGAGATAAAAGGGCATAACAACGAAACAGCGCAGATCAAAACATAACCATTTAAGCAGAATAGTGTTTCACCACCAGATAATCCTAACCTAAACGTAGTTACCATATTGTTTCTTTCTTTGAAATCCTTGAGTACAACTTCGTATACTGTAGCATTAAGTATATCAAAACAATGTAAAACCATTCAAGAGAATGACAGTATTACAGAGTATTTAGAATCAACTAACAAAATGAACAATGGTTTCTGTATAATCTCCTTGTCTTTAAAAGGTTTTTGCTTATACTATCGTACATAATAAAATCCAATAAGATACAGCCTATTTAGACCATTGGAGACAGAAGGACAAAAGCTAGATGAGACTTCAAAACAAGATGATACTAAATCTGTATTACCTATTAAGATGTCATTTTCTCCAAAATAGCTGTTCCTATCATCCAATCTTCTCTGCCTCATTTCTGTTAAGCTCTTTTTCTGTCCGTAGCTGTCAGTTTGTCTTCTTCATTTTGTTCTCTGCTCCATTCGTTGTGGCCTCTCTGCCATTATTTCTGCATTCTTTGTATTTTTCTTTTTTTAGAATATCCTGCAATACTCTCTGTAGAGTTGAATTGGTGGTTGCAAATTCCCCCAGTTCTTCTTTATCCTGGAAGCACCTTGTTTTTCCATCAATTTCCAGGGACAGTTGTGCAGGATATCTCAATCTTGGCTGGAGATTATTATCTTTCAATGCTTGAATTATTTCCCCCCACGCTCTTCGTGATTTGATGGTTTGTGCAGAGAAATCTGCTGTAATTCTGATGGGTGTTCCCTTGTAAGTGGTCTGTTTCTTGTCTCTTACAGCTTTTAATATTCTGTTCTTGTATTGAATTTCTGGAATTTTTATTATTATATGCCTGGGTGTTGCTCTGTTTGGGTTGTAGGTAGCTGGGGTCCTGTATGCCTCATACATCTGAGTATCTTTACCTTTTGCTAAATTAGGAAAATTCTCCTGGATTATTTCTGTGAGTAGCTTTTGTAGTTCACTTGTTTGTGTCCCTACTTCTTCTTTTATGTTCTTAATCCTTAAGTTATGGATCCTCTTATCATCTTCTTGTCTTTGTATTATTGCTGTTTGTTTCTTTGTTATTTTTAAGAAGTTTTTCATTTCATTCTCCCATATTACAAGTCTGCCCTCCAGTTCAGATAGTCTGTCCTTAGTTTCTTTCAAGCTGTTATGCCAGTCTTCTATAGACTTCTTAGTATCTTGGTAGTCCCTTTGAACCTGCTTCACGTATTCTATGCTTTCTCTGTTTTCTCCATCAAACAATTCTCCCCTTTTTTTCTGTTCTTCCATTCCACCACCTGTTTTTTCTTGGGTGGTACTTAGCATTTCTCTAACTATTCTGCATACTTCTAGCTTCAGGTCATTGATAACTTCATTCCTGAATTGGTCTATGAGGCTCTCTATATGGTGCCTTATGTGTATTGGTGTGGTGTCTGCTATTGCCTGTTTCTCAGAATTGGGGGCCGAGGAGCCTTTCTTGTTGCTGCCTCTTCCCATGCTGCCTCTTCTTCTCTGTTCCTTATATATGCAAGCTTATATAAGAGGCCCAGCTTCTCTCCCAGTCAGCCACAGCCTGATCGAATTGCGCCAGTTAGTTGTTCCCGCTCACCGCTGGGCACCAGGGAGTTACGGACCAGGCAGCCTACGCGTCTCCCCTCCCGGCCACCGTCAGGCTCTGGGATCTGGGTTGGGACAGCCTACCAGGTCCGCCGGCAGCTTCACGCAGGCCAGGGACTTTTCACCAATCCCGCCTGAGAGGGGGATGTGTGGCTGGAGTCGCCACCGCGCCCTGCTCCCGCAGGACTGCTCGGGCCCAGAAAGTCCTCTGCTGGAGTCAAACTGTGGTAGAGTGTCAGTTTCTCTCACTCACCTCACCACAAGTCAGTGCACACCTCCCTGCCGTTCGCAGATTGCCGTTCTCAGAGCTTCTGCACGTCTCTCCCCTTGCTGAGCCACTGTAGAGGCAGCCAGCCGCCGCGCGGCGGGAAACCCAAATCACGGCTTACAATGGCGCGGTTCCAGCCTCCACACCGAGTCTTTTCTGTTCCTGTTTTAGCACCAGGACTGCATTCCAAGTTGGCTTCTCTCAGCCCAGTTCGTTCCTGAGTCAGCAGAGCATATCTCTACCGACTTATGTCTCCTTAGTCCGCACCATTCCTGGCTTCTGAGCCGAGTCTTTCAGAGAGCCTCCGGTAGTTGCTGTTATCTGTCCGCCATGTTCTCCCGGAAGTTGAAACAGAACATTTAAGGAAACCCAGAACTAGGGTGGAGATGATGAGAAAGATGTAAGTATACCTCGCACGCGGTCCGGATCAGATCCGCTTTAGAATCCTTCCCCAATAGTTCCGCTTCCGCAGGCAGATTCTCGCCGTGGGCGTGAACGCAGGGACGCAGACGCAAACTCTGGCTGGCTCTCTCTCCTGCGCATGCTCCTCGGTTTGTGTGTCTTGAGATGCCCGTTCCCTTCACCTCTCCTTGCTTCACAAACTACACTCCAGCCAGGATGTTTATCTTGTGCCTCGTGGTCTTTGCATAGAGTGGTTTCTCTGCCAGAAATGTCTGCTCATCTCTGTGCCTTTGTCTGGCCACCTCATGTTCACTCTTCAGATGTGACTTGTGTAGGAAGCCTTCCCAGTTGCCCGGGTCAGAGGAAAATGCCTTTGCTTGATTCTTCCAATATCTCCCTCAATTCTCCCTCATCAGAGAGCTTATCACCCAGGACTTGTTGACTTTTTTGCCACCCTGAGAGTTCATCTGATTATTTCGGGTCCTCATGTGATGCATGGTGTGCAATGTTCCACAAGTAACTCACATCGATGGATGGATGAATTTATGCATGAATGGATGAGTGTAAAAATAGATGGATAAGACACATGATAGGTGCAGGAGTGATGGATAAGAAGATGCATATATGAGTAGGTGGTTAGGTGGATAGATGGACATGGGGGTGAGCGGGTGAATTTGTTGGAGGCAGCTAGATGGAGGACATGATACATGAGTGGACATATGGACAGATGCATAGATAGGCAGTTGGAAAGTGTGTAGATAAAATAATACAGAAAATGAACGGTACACACACATGGGCACCCATGGGTAATTGGATGCATGAGTGACTGGGTGGGTTCATGGACAGATAGGTAGATAATGAACGGGTGATTGAAGAGTGGAGAAAAATGCTCGGATGAGTAGGTGGCTGATGAATGGGTGGATAGATGAATAGATAGAGAGATGAATAGGTAGGTGGGTGGCCCCTCACTCACTCAGAAGGCATCTGGGATATCTTGAGTATTCCCCTCTGGCTTGTCCTACCTAATAACTGGGAATTGGGATCTGTTTTGCAGGGTCCCGTTTTGCAGGTAAAGGGGCTTTCTTGCCTAGGACTGTCACATGGGCACATTTCTGGACAGAAGTAGAGGAGAGTCTTGCCTGGGGCACAGCTAGCGAGATGCTTGTATTCAGGGACAGGTATTACGGATGCGGCAGGGGAGACAATTAGGGAGCAGAGCGCAGCTGGAGGATGCTGGGTCCAGGGTGATGACAGGGTGAGCTCCAGGGTCGCCAGATCTGGACTTCTTTCCTTCACTTGGCCACAGTCAGCTGCTTGTCAGGAAGGCTGGGAAGACACAAGACTGGACCTTCTGGGGAGAGCACCTAGGCCCTGAGAGCCACACCAGACCCATGGAAGGCCCAGAGGGAGAGGGGCTGGTGGTTCATGGCCTGCACCTTGCTGGCAGAGCTGAGGAACATCAGGAGGCAGCACTAGCAGTGGAGGAACCCTGTACTCACCAGGCAGCTCATGTGGGGCCAGCCTCTTTGCTGGGTGCCAGCCTCTTGGGTGGGCGCCTCCATGACCTGCCTTCAGGAGGCTGTGGGCCTGGAACTGGGAGATGAGTGCCCAGTCAAGGGGCATCTGGTCTTGTCAAGCCCATCCTCCATTTATGTATCAGAAAACTGACACCCAGAAAAGTTCAGAGATGTGGCTGGTATTGCACAGCAAGTTGGGGTCAGAATTCTCCAGAACCCAGGTGTTTGCTTCTAACACTGTATAGACTAGGCAGGGCTGATCTCCACCCCAATGTGAGTGACTGTAAACTGAAACACAGAGAGATCACACCCTTTCTCCCTGGCTTATCGTGATAATTTACATTACTGTTGCCACCAAAGACACCACAGAATACAATGGCTAAGTGCTTGAGTTGGGAAGACTGATGGTTTGGATTCCAGTTCCACCTAATTCTTAGCAGTGTGACTTTAAATTTAACCTTTTGGTGCCTCAGTTTCCTTATCTGTAAAATGAGAGTGACTTATACCTACCTCACAGGCTGCATTATTGAGAGTGAATTTACCATAAAAAATGCTTGGGGTAGACCTGTTGGGTAAAAGCATGTCTGTGTGTATACAGCAGTAAGAGTGAGCTCATGTATAAGTGTGCATGAGTGTGAGGCCTAAAGATACACATGTGTTTGTGTAAATATGTGAGTATAAGTGTGTGTAAAAACAGTCACATGTGTCACATGAGTCACATGTGTGAGTGCTATGAGTCTACTAGACAAGGTGGAGGAGAGATGTGTTCATATGTATACACAGTGTAGTGTACGTAGACACAGAGTGCGGGGTAGGTGTACTGTGTGTATATGTGTGTGTGTGTGTGGGCGCGCATGCATAGCTGTCTCTTGCCCACATTAGGCTCCCATAAACCTACCCAGAGTCCCAGCCAGGGAGACTGTATTTTTGGTTCTTGAGACTCATTATTCCAAGTCACTCTTCTCCCTCTCCCCCTAATTTAGAAGCTAGACCCAGATAGAGGTCAGGAGGGGAGCCATCTGAGCCATCTGAGGGGCAGAAGCATCAGGAGTGTATCACAGGGGAATGGGGCAGAGGATGAGCAGGTGCTGGGAGCTGCTTCAGACCCAGTGACCAAGGGCTGGGTACAAGTGGCAGGGTGGGCTGTGTGGATTTCAGCCCATCGTGTGGGCCAGGATGCAAGGACAGGAAGACGCATGATCAGGCCACCTTGTCTGGGAGGAGGCCAGTCCTGCCAGTTACTGAGCTGTGGACTCGCAAGGGTACAGAGAGGCTTCCCGTTGGCCTCCTTGGATTCACCCAAATCCAAACACCACAGATGGCCATCACTGTGCTGGGAAGGAACAATAGCCAACCAAATGGCTAACAGAGGCCCTACCTGAGGCAAGCTAGTGACACACTTGGCTCATGGGTCCTTAGTTCTCTGATCCAATGCAGATTCTTGAGGAAGGGACTGGGGTGCCCATGGCTGTGCCCTGGCACCACGCATGTGGAGGGTGAAAGGTTGCAAGGGTGC
Source organism: Cavia porcellus (assembly GCF_034190915.1). Taxonomy (NCBI): domain Eukaryota; kingdom Metazoa; phylum Chordata; class Mammalia; order Rodentia; family Caviidae; genus Cavia; species Cavia porcellus. Next base: position 12,375,592 of record NW_026947515.1, read on the forward strand.
AGTGATCATAGAGCCAGGCTCTAGGGTCCCAAATTTACTTTTCTTTCACAGCTCAGGCTACCCGAGATCCAGGACCTACCACTTCCCAGGACCCTCCCCGTAAGTTCTACTGTCACTCAGGTCACCTCTCCATTCCCAGAGGACTCTCCACCTTGCAGGACCAGGCCTGACTCAGGGTGGCAGTCCTGTCCCTGTGAGCCTCTGAGGCATCCCTGCCTGCTGGTGGTGATCTGGACTGAATTTCTCCCGGTCTGAGTCCCCACCTCCTCTGTATCATCCCTCCTAGGACTTTATTGTGTCCTCTCAGAGCTCAGAGAAGTGAAGAACTCAGAGCGCTCAGCGGAGAATTGAGCCCAGATCAACCTGGTCCGAAGCCTCAGTTGCATCAAACCTGTCAGGAGTTAACTTTCCAAAACCTTGGTCACCTACAGGTGCATCCCATTAGTGTGGAGGCAGGGAGGCTGCAGGAGGCCTTGGTGCCTGAAGGAGGTAGGGGAGGGTGAGTCAGGAGGGTTAGAGGAACAGGCAGAGGTAGGAAGGGTGTGGAGAGAGGAAAGCCTGGAGACCAAGGTTCCATCCTGGGAACGCAGGCCGGGAGTTTGGATTAAGATCTGATAATAACAGGGGGGCCCTGGAACACTGTTTGACCAGTGTTGGGGTCACCTGTGCCGGGAACATCCAAGCTGGCTGTGCAGTGGAGAGTGGATGGGAGCCAGTGAGGGACCCAGTCAAGAGGCAGTTGCAGGGTTCAAAAGCTGCTGTGTAGGAGGAGGAAAAGACTAAGTGACACGCAGGGCCCAAGGGTGCGGAGGAAGGCTGCAGCTGAGACTGGTCAGTGATGCAGCCCTGGGAGGAGGCAGAAGGATGGACACGCTCACATGCAGCCTAAGGGGACCCTGTGGGTCTCACACGGTAGAGCTCAGGGAAAGCAGATTATAGGAACAAACAGACACAATAACCTCTTGGGCTTTGGCCCACTGCTGTGGCCTTCTCTCCCATTCCCACATCTTTTCTCATTGCTCACCTTGCGCTGTGGCCCTGAAGGACCCTGGCTGGTCCAGAAGGGGAAGTGCTGGCCCAGATCCCTCCCAGAGCCTCTTCGCTCTTTGCTGTGCACCCACATGGCTTCTCTCTCTCCGCCCCCCTCCCCCTCCCCGTCCTTATCTTTCCCTTCAGTCTCCATGGCGACTCACCACCCCGGCTTGCCTGCATCCCAGTCGCTGCCAGAGATTTGGAGCCAGCCTCCCTCCCTCCCTCCCTTCTCAGAAGCCCTGTACCCGCAGCCCTGTCTCCTCCCCCTGGGGTGAGTCCAGCGGCAGCCTCCTCTTTCCAGACCAACCGACCCATCGGCACATCCATTCTCCGCTCTGACAGACTCAGCTCCCCTGGGAGGCTGTCCCCTGCCCCTCCCTCCACCTACCACAGCTCAGCCAGCCTTCGGGAAAGGCTAACCTTACCTCCGGCTGAGTCTCAGGGGCCGCCTCACTTAGTGGCAGACCCCTCTCATCTCAGCCTCCCATGCCGAGGCCCACCTTGTCAGTCACTTCCTTTTGTCATCGGCTTGGCAAACGGGCAAGTCTTCAGTCCTCAGATCTGGGGAGGAGGCTGGGGGTGGGAAGGAGCCACCTGGGCTGGGGGATGGGCCTGGGGAAGGGGAGGAGGGGCCCCTGGAAACCCAGGATGAAAATAGGAGTCTGAATTCTGTTTTAAATATCTTTTTTCCTCCCTCACTCTCTTTCCAGGAGAGAAAACGGAGCTTCATGGGAAACAGCAGCAACAGTTGGTGAGCGGCGGGGGCCTGCTGGGCTGGGATTGGTGCAGTGGGCCTGGCAGGTCACCTGGAAATGGCTGTGCCAGGAGCACGGAGTCCTGCGGCCAGGCCCAGCCTGCTGGGGCTCTGCAGGGAGCTCCACAGGGAGGGAGCAGCAGGCTGGATCGGCCAGGCTGTGGAGGGGTGGACAGGGACAGGAAGGTGGGTGCTGCAGGGAGGCAGATGCTCAGCTGAGAGTGGAAGAAATTCTCTAGGAGCCAGAGACATCTGCTCAACTGCAAGGCAGGCTGCCTGGGCGCCAGGAGGCTTCTACCCTCTCTTGATGTCCCAGCAGCTGAGGCTCAGAGTTTATCACTCCTTGGGGGATCTGGCCCAAGTCAGCTCCTCCTTGAGGGGCCCTGCTAAAGAGGGATGAGGAGAGGGTTTTCTTAAGCACGGGCACCAGACACATGTCATGTTAGATGACTGTCTCTGTGCCCACATGCTGGGTGCCACTAAGCTCTCCATCACACAATTAGGAAATTGTGGCCCAGAGTGGGAAAGAACCTTGACACTGTGGATGTGGCAGACAGTCAGCTGTCTCACTCTTGGGTACCCTGTCACCGTTGCTCTGCCTTCCTGACTCTGGAGCTGCCAGGGTCCGGGCTTTGAGTGAGTAAGGAATGGGCAAAGCTCAGCTCCTCTGGGAGCAAAACCATCAGTCCATGGAGACCCTAAGGGAAACAGAAAGCACAGAGGGCCTGGCAGGCCATTAGCCTGACCCTGAAAGCCTGACCCTGATGAACATCCTGCTTTCAAACGGCCTGTCTTTCACCCAGGTCCCATGCACCATTCCCCAAGTTGGAGCTGGGTCTGGGGCCCCGAGCTACTGCACCCCGGGAGCTGCCTGCCTGCTCCATCTGCCTGGAGAGGCTGCGTGAGCCCATCTCGCTGGCCTGTGGCCACGACTTCTGCATTCGGTGCTTCAACACGCACCGAGTCCCCGGCTGTGAGCCACCCTGCTGCCCCGAGTGCCGGAAGACCTGCAAGCAGAAGAAGGGCCTCCGCAGCCTGGGGGAGAAGATGAAGCTGCTGCCACAGCGGCCGCTGCCCCCTGTGCTGCAGGTGCGGGGACCAGGCCTCGGCGTGGGGTGGGATGCACCAAGGTCCCTGAGTTAGATCCACAAAGTGGGGTGGCTTTGGGCCAGGTGAGAATGTCAGGACAGGGCCTGGAGTCCCAGGCTGGACACATCCCAGATGTGGTCTGTTCTGGATTCTCAGTGGACCCTGTCCCCTGTCCAGGAGAGCTGCGTGGTGAGGGCAGAACCACTGCTGCTGGTGCGCATCAACGCCTCAGGGGGCCTCATCCTACGGATGGGGGCCATCAACCGCTGCCTGAAGCACCCCCTGGCCAGGGACACCCCAGTCTGCCTCCTCGCCGTCCTGGGGGACCAGCACTCAGGGAAGTCCTCCCTCCTCGACCACTTGCTCCGGGGCTTGCCGGGTCTGGTGAGGGCAGGGCTGGCAGGAGGCTGGAGGGGGGTAAGGCAGGAGCCCTGGGCTGGCTGTGGGTGAGGACCTGAATTTGAAATCCAGTCTTGGGATCCAGAATGGACCAGCTGATGCCCCCTTCTCTGCCTGCAGGAGCCTGGTGGTGAGGGCAGCTGGTCCAGAGGAGGAGAGGTGTCCCTGCAGGGGTTCAGATGGGGTACTAATGGCCTCAGCAGGGGCATATGGATGTGGAGCCACCCCTTCTTGTTGGGGAAAGAGGGAAAGAAGGTAAGACGAGGAAGGGAAGAAGGAACTCAGGGTTAGATCAAGGAAAGGAAGATGCAAAGGGGAGACTTTTTGGGAGACAGAGAAGACAAAGAGGAGAGGAGAGTCAAGAAGGAACCCTCTAGGGCTTTGGGACAGCCCAAGAAGTGTGGTCAGGGGAACAGCCCTGACCCCTTGGCCCGTCCTCCACATGGCCCGAGCAGGTGGCTGTGTTCCTGGTGGATGCAGGAGACGCCATGAGTCCTGAACTGAGCAGGGAAACCAGGATCAAGCTCTGCGCTCTCACCACGATGCTGAGCTCCTACCAGGTGAGAGTGGCCTGAGGGTCAGAGTCTCCATCTGGGGCCCTTCCCCAGCTCTGCTTTCCTAAGGCTGAGGGCATATCAGAGGCTTTGGTGTCTGCGGTTCCAGGGGTGTCCCTGGAAGGGGAAAATGCTTATAATCTGAGAAGGTAGGAGCATGGGTGGCCTTGGTTCTGGGGGCAGAGGAAACTGCAGGCTCACAGAATTCCAAGAGCATTTCAGGCTGGGATGGACAGATTACCTGCCTGTAGGTAGAGGCCTTGTGCAGGCCTAGCCTGTGTTCTGAGGCCTGCAGCTGCCTAGGAGCCCCTCTCACAGGGACTTTCCAGCAGCATTGGCCTCTGTGCATACCTCCTGCGTCCTGTTCTCCTTGGTTCAGATCCTAAACACCTCCCAGGAACTGAAGGACACAGATCTGGACTATCTGGAGGTGAGGGGATTTGGGCACAATCCATCCGTGACCTAGGGCCAGGTCTGGGCCAGAGGACACTAGTGTCTTTCCAGGCCATCCCAGGATTTCATAGTCTTTGAACTGGGTTGGTGGGCTTGAGGGTGTAGGACACAGGACAAGAAGCCTGGTGTGGGGAGAGATAGGAGAAGCTTGGAGCTGGGGAGGGGGAAGCTTGACTTTACAGAGAGGCATGGGGAGGCAGAGAGAGAGAGAGCTTAAGATGAAGTGTAGCCTCCGGAGGGCCCCACCTTTACATTCTTGTGTCCACCCCAGATGTTTGTCCATGTGGCTGAGGTGATGGGCAGGCATTATGGGATGGTGCCAATCCAGGTGAGACACTTGTTTCTGAACTCCTCAGTTTAGCCCAAATCCTCCCAGCTGCTAGTATCAGGACCCCTTCTCTTTTAGCATCTGGACCTCTTAGTTCGCGACCACCCCAGCAAGGCAGGGCAAGATCACACAGGTGACATCCTCCAGGTGAGCAGTGCAGAAGGAGATGTGGAAGGCATGGCCAGGGCAGAGAGGCTGGGAGGTCCCGGGAGGGTGCTCACAGTGGGAGGCCTAACCATGAGTGCCTGAGCGCCCACTCCCATTTTTCCCTCAGAAGTTGTCAGGCAAATATCCCAAGGTCCAGGAGCTGCTCCTAGGGAACCGAGCCCGCTGCTACCTCCTGCCTTCTCCAGGCAGGCAGTGGATGAGCAAAGGCCAAGGAAGCCCAGGAGGCGGTGAGTGTCCCTGAGGCAAATTCCTCCTGTGCATTACTCCCCAGCTGCTGAACCCCCGGCAGTATCTCAGTCCCCAAGCCACTCTCCTTGCAAAGCCTTGGTCTCCTCAGTATGAAGAACCTCTTCTTAGACACAGATGATGATTCCCGCCACCTCCTTTGGCCCTATGTCTTGGATGTGCTGAGTGCAGCCCCCCAGCATGCTAAGAGCCGCTGCCAGGGCTACTGGAGTGAGGGGCGCACCGTGGCCAGGGGAGACAGACGCCTGCTAACCGGACAGCAGCTAGCTCAGGAGATCAAGGTGTGAAAACTCCCTGGAGCCCCGGCGCCCAGCAGGTCCCTGCTCTCCCTGACCCGCAGTGGTGTCTCTGCAGAACCTCTCGGGCTGGATGGGGAGGACAGGGCCCGGTTTCAGCTCTCCGGACGAGGTATCGAGCCCCGCTGCTCCCCAAGGATGGGTGTCTGGGAGGGAGGAGGGCATGTAGGGTCTGGGCTGAGCCCTGGGGGTGGGAGTTCATGCCTGGGAGTAGAGATGAAGAACAGGTGGCCAGGCCAAGGAGAAAGGAGGAGGGCAGCCAGGCTTTCCCGTGGACAGATGGCTGCTCAGCTTCATGACCTGAGGAAAGTGGAGGCCGCCAAGAAGGAGTTTGAGGAGTACGTGAGGCAGCAGGTGAGTCCCAGCCCTCAGGGGAAGCAGAGGCTGGCCAGGGGCTGGTGTGGAGATGCTTGGCTCCCAGTTGGAGCACCTTGTTCTCTCCTCCTGTCACCACAGGATGTAGCCACCAAGCGCATCTTCTCTGCACTCCGGGTCCTGCCAGATACCATGCGGAACCTACTCTCCTCCCAGAAGGATGCTATCCTGGCCCGTCATGGAGTGGCCTTGCTGTGCAAGGAGCGTGAGCAGACCTTGGAGGCCCTGGAGGCTGAGTTGCAGGCCAAGGCCAAGGCCTTCATGGACTCCTACACTATGCGCTTCTGTGGCCACCTCGCTGCAGTTGGGGGTGCTGTGGGAGCTGGGCTCATGGGCCTGGCAGGGGGCGTTGTAGGTGCAGGCATGGCTGCGGCTGCACTGGCAGCAGAGGCTGGAATGGTGGCAGCAGGGGCAGCAGTGGGGGCCACGGGGGCCGCTGTGGTGGGGGGTGGCGTGGGTGCGGGGCTGGCTGCCACTGTGGGCTGCATGGAGAAGGAAGAGGATGAGAGGGTGCAGGGAGGAGACCGAGAGCCCCTTCTCCAGGAAGAGTGACAGCCCAAGAAATGTTAAAGAGTGAGAGAGATGTGAGGTTGGGGAGAAAGTAGAGGGTAAGGGCGGGGCAATGCCAGGGATCCTGAGGGGCCCACATGTTGAATACCCTGGACACTGGCCAAGCTGGGGACTTAAGGTGCATCCAGGAACCCAGGCAGGTTTTCCGGGACCAGCAGTGGGTGAGTAGAGTGCAGGGTCTGTTTCTGGTTGTAGATTGTTGATCTGCTGCTGTCCTGGTCCTAGGTAAACTTGACCCCAGGGTTTTCTGCTGTGAATGAGGCTCCACCCTCCCCTCTCTTGTTTGTTTCCCTGTATGACCTTGGATTGGAGCAAGGTTGAAGAGGTGCCATCCTACAAGTCTGCCCCTGATAGGGGTCAACAGCCCTATCATTTGACAGATGAAGAATTGCCAGGATGGCTGAGTTAGGTGCTCAGGAGTAAAGAGCATTGACAGGGCTGGGGAGGAGAGGAGGAAGCGATACTGGGCCAAACCAACGAGGCAAGTTATGACAGAGGGTAGGCAAAACCCCATAGTAGAGACACTTGCTCCCAGGATGCATTGCAAAGCTGCTCCTGCAGACTAAGATGGCTGCCTGCCCTGGCAGCTGTGTGCGTGCGTGCGTGCATCTTGAGTGAGCCTGTGCTCGGCTTGGTCTCATGCCTTTCGTCAAGTCTGTTCAGACAGAGGAGTGCCCGTGTTCTTTGTGGAACACCCTTGCCACAACAGATCAAATGCCAAAGAATCACACTTTGATTGTGTTCTGAGCTAAATTAGCCTATTCCAGATTCTATGAAAGCCTCATAAAGGAAACCAAAGGGAACAGATTCTATCCTTCAACATGTCATTTCTCCCTGAGCTTGTGAGAGACCACTCTGTTTTGTGTTAGAAGACCTCTTCGATGCTGTTCCCCGAATACCAAGTCCATGGGGAATTTATGGGGAGCCTCTCTCTGGAGGACAGAAAGTCCTACTAGGAAGACTTCTGGGTTACTAAAGTGTAAAGTATGCTGGTCACAGACCTTATATTTTACGAAAAAATAAAATGTGTGTACATGAATGTCAGTTTCCCAGTACGTTACTAAAAGAAGAATTCTGCCCCCCCCCCCCCCAGGACTTCGGGGTGTGTGTGGGAGTATGGATCAAGCAGGTCCATTACTGGATGTGTGACAGAAAGAGGGACACTGAAATTTAGAGTGTCTGAAGCTCCTGGTTGGCTGTGGCAGAAGGGCTCGGGCCAAAGGCTAGGTGCATGGTTCTCTCCGTAGGCTTCTCACTAGGACTTGGCAAGGTTCTGCTCCTCCTGTCTCCCCTCTGATACACTGCCTCAGGGCAAACAGATACCAAGTGGCATGTGTTCCTGTTGAGGACAGCACAGAAGCATCAGCAGGGGGCGTTGGTAAGACCCCTGAGAAAAAGGAACCAAAATCCATTAGGCAGGACTCAGCCAGCTGGAGTTCACCTGCCTGATTCTTCTTCTTCCAGCCCCAGCTCCCCATTTGAAAGTTACCACGGTAGTCGCATCCAAATGCTGCACTTTAAAGATGCAAACTCTGAGACGGGAAGTCTCGAGTAAGCTTCCCAGCTGGCCACAAAGACGTAGGGAGCCCCAAAGTTCAGACTGGCACTATTCAGAGACACGGACATCCTTGTGAAGGTCAGCCCTGCTGAAAGTGAGCCTTTCCTTTTCTTCTTATTGACAAGGTCCAGCTCGGGGAGACTATTGGGTTGGCAGAGGCAGAGGACGGGGTCTGAGACAGACTCCTTCACATTCAAAGTTGTAGGTAACACATTGGGAATAAAATACATAATGTAGAGAAATCCCAAATCCCTAGTTGGGGGTGGGTGGGGTAAAGACAGATGAGGGTGACTCTCTTTTGGAAGCTGGGCCAGGGGTGGGGACAGGGTCTAGACTTTGTGTGGTGTTTGTGGAGAAATGTTCACTGCGAGTTCTTCCATCGTCATCTGGTGGACACATGAGTTACAAAGGCTCTCAGAGGTTGGGCTGGCAGGCTCGGGACTCAAGGGCCTCTGAGGACTCGGAGGGTGGTGGTGGCTAGAACTCCCCCCACCTCCGGAAGCACTGGAACGGAGGCTCACTCAACAGATGGGGAGAGGTTGGCCTGGCTGTGGAAGCTTCTGCAGAGACACGAGTAATACTCAGTGGTATTCGCCTTGTGCCTCACAGATGTCAAAGTATTTCCCCAAGCGCATCTCCCTTAAGGCTTAGAGCCACCTCATGCAGTATGTAGAGGACACATTTTTAACGGGAAGACACAGAGGCCCAGAGAAATGACATGTCCCTTGTTTCCACTGAAACAACTAGAATGACCAGAACCTGAACCCAAGACTTCAGATGCCAAATCTCTTGCTCAATAGAGCCTTCACTTTGATCCTAGCCCCCATTATACAGCTTCCAAAGTGTAGATTTTTTTTTTTTTGGTCTTTTTCATTTTTATCGGTACCAGGGATCGAACTCACAACCGCCTGCTTGCAAGGCAGGTTCTTATGCCGCTGAGCTAAATCCCCAGCCTCTAGAATTTTATTTTTATTTCTACAATGAAATACCTGAGGCTGTGGCCTTTATAAAGAAAAGAGGCTTATTTAGCTTACAGTTTTGGAGGTTCAAGGGCATGGTGCCAGTGTTAGCTCAGCTCTGGTGAGGATCTTGCAGTAGTTGACATGACGTGATGGTAAGGTGTACAAGAGGAAAAGCTCTCATGGCAAGCCAGGAAGTTGTGGAAACTACACTAATGCCTTCTAAGAGCCATGTCCCCAGTGACCTGCCACGAGGGCCCTCTTCTTAAAGGTTCTGTTAATATGGCTACACAGGGGATCTAGCTTCCACTGGGTGGGTTCTTGGGGACACATTTATGATCATGTTCAAAAAACAACACTGAGCATTCAACATCAGTTCTGTAATTCACCAGAGTCCAGGTAACTCTGTGGTCAAAGTCTCTAGAGCATGCTAAAGTCTGGCTGGTTTTCTCCATTGACGCGCTAAGAGGCACCAACTCTGAGATTCTTGTACGTCAGCTGTCTGGTTAGAGATCTGTTGACTTACCTTGCCTTTGATTCCTCTGTTGGGGCCTCTGTCACAGTAAGGATGTCAGAACCACCAGACCAAAGGAAGCTGCATCCTGAAGCACTGTGACCTCGAGGCCACCGAACTGCACGACACTGTGCCTGCCGGGAGCCAGAAACCAACTCACTGCACTGAGTGGAGAACACCTAGGCTGCTTTCTTACACGCCATTGCCTCCTCTACCCTACACACACAGAAGTGTACCTGTGAGATGGAATGATTCCATAACAAGCACCTAAAATATTGCTGTGGGGCGGTGAGCAGCAAGGAGACACATGGGAGGGCCCGTGCTATATCATGCAAAAACATTTGCTAAACTGTTGCTTACAATCACTTGGAAGGCAGATTTTGTGCTGTCAAGGAAAATGATTTTTTTAAAAATAAAACCTCCTGCCCACCCAGAATATTCTCTCCATCAGTGTGGAAAAGAAAGAAAACACTTCTGCTAATGAATACATATTCATCAAGATGGGAATGTGTCACATATAATTTGCTAATGTGATTACAAAGGCAAAAGAAATCCCACCACATAAGTGATTTTTGTTTTTTGAGGCAATGTCTCTCTATATAGTCCAGACTGGCCTTGAGCTCACTTATGTAGCCCAGGCTGGCCTTGAACTCATGGCAGTTCTCCTGTCTCAGTCTCCTGAGCACTGGGAACACAGGCAGGGGCCACCATGTCCCGCACTCACCTTTTTACATGGATGCGCAGGGGAGGCCCATGACGTGTGAATTCTCATATGTGAGGGACCTGTCCTCAGGAGAGAAGATTCTACAGCATCACTGGATGTGTGCTTTCATAGTTTGCTCTGACCCAGTCTAATCACTGCTTCATCATTCATCTAATTCATTGCTTTTTGGGAGAAAAATGAAAGCATTTTTTAAAATCTCTTGAACAAGTGGGTAGCACCCACCGCAATGCCCTTTTGTGAGAAAGTGATAGAGTACTGGTTTTCCTGATGCTTGTACTTGAAAGAGAATGCTCCAGGCCCTTAAAAACACTCCTGGGTTTAATCCCATTAGAAGTTTTATTTTACCTTTAAAAATATTTGTGTAAATATCAAAGGAACAGAGGAAATTTATGCTGTCTTTGTGGCTTGCACTTTTTGTAAGATTAACTATTTAAGTAGAGATTGCTGTCTGTACCAAAGCTACTCTTGCCTATTTCTGTTCCTTCAAGGTTTTAATTTGATACATCGCTTTTCATCTTTGGAGGGCCCATTAGGCCAAAAACGTTCACTGCCAGGAAGATAGCTTCTTTATCAAATAGTGCTAGAAAAACTGGCTCTCCACATGTCGAAGACTAAAACTAGACCCATGTCTATCACTATGCACTAAACTAAATTCCAAATGGATGAAAAATCTTAATATAAAACAGAAACACTAACTCTACTGGAAGAGAAAATAGGTAGAAAGAAGGTGAGTTCTTTTTTTATGTAATGGAGTACTACTCAGTCATAAAGAAAGAGAAACCAGATAGGTAAATGGATGTGACTTGAGACCACACGCATAAGTAAAATAAATCAGACTCACAAGTGTAAACCTCATATTGTATCCCAAGTGAGAAACTGGAAGAGTAAGTAAGGTACAAATTGTACAATAGATATTGTGAAATGGGAAGAAGCTATTCAAAAGGAAAGAGGAACTAGGGTGGGGGAGGGGGAAGCGAAGGAAGGGAAAACAACAAAAAACAATATAGTTATACTATTCATTTCTGTTAGTTCATTGAAAAGAAAGGTTTGCACTAATATTGTTTGGAGAATTTTTTATGCCCATATCTCATACTCTGAATCACTACTTTGAAGATAACACTATGCAACGTATTAACTACTGTTATTATCCTAGTATTTTCTTTTGGGATTTTGTTTTATTTTTTCCATAAATGAACAAACAAACAAAAAACCCCAAGAATCAATAATAATAATGAAAAATATCAGGCACCTTAATAGAATTCCATGCTGGGAGCTCCCAATTCTGGCTATGAAGACCACCAGTCTCAGACATTTTGTGACAAATTTAGGGCTTGAGTATTCGGATACAGTGTGAGCTCGATTTACTTCAGTATTGCCTGAAGTTACTCAGGAAGATGGCCCCATCTTCCCGCTGCTGACATTCTCATTGTTGGGCTTAAATTCCAACTTTTCTATCCTGGGAATACAAAATGGAGCTGATAGGAAATATATGATTACGAGGGCCATTATTGGGAACACCGAGAAAAAGTGTTATAAGTTATGAATTTGTTTCTAGTAAGCTGTGAGTCTTAAAATGACTAAAATCATCACCACTGTGAAGAGGCCCCTTATGTTTGGATAAGTGCTCCCCAAAGGCCCATGTGCTGCAGACTGGTCCCCAGCCCACGGTACAATTGGGAGGTACTGGGACCTTTAAGAGGTGAGGCCTGGGGGAGGACTTTAGGTCCCTGGGAAGGTGAGCTGTGTGGGGACATTGGGATTCCAGCCCCTGTTCTCTCTGTTTCTCAGCTACACTGAGGTGAGAAAATTTGTTCTATCACCTGCTTCCATCATGACCCGCCTCACCTCAGGCCCAGAAACTACGGGCCAACTGAACTCAGATTGAAACCATAAGACAAAGTTGATTTTCTTAGGATTTCATTGCCGTAATGCAGGCAAGCAGGGTTATAATAATACGAAATGCACTAGAATGGCTCTTTTTGATTGACTGGCCCAATAGCCATTATTCGAGAAATGAAAAGTTAAAAGTACTTGTAGGAAGCCCGGTCCGGTCCTGCTGAGGAGCTGGCTTCGTATGGAAAGTGTGAATTCAACCCAGTTTTTCTTTCCCTGTGATAGTCACATCAGAACACTTGAAAAGGTCTCTCCCAGTGCAGTGACAGCCGGACTGTCCTCTGGAACATCTTCATGTACCTGAAGTCTCCCCCGTGCTGAGAAGGGCGGTGGACTTCCTCTGCTGGCTCCTTTCAGGTCCTCCTGTCTTTATATCTTAGGGTTTCCAGGGAAGAGAGAAGCCCCTGTAAGTACTGAGCATGACCATGAGGGGACTTAGCTGAATCTGACACAGGACAGGGTTTCAGACCCAGATTCACAGGCCTTGAAGTTCAAAGGAGCCTGCCGTGCTGCTTTCAGGGTTTGATCGCATTTTTAGCACTGCTAGCTGTCAAGCCGAATGCCGAATAAACTTTTTAGTTTTGGAGGAGGTCATTTTATTGAGAGTTAGAGGTAGAGAGAAAGGGCTGAGAGGACATTGAAGATGATGAAATTTGACCTGCTTGGCAGGGCTGAACCTCTCTGATCTTGTTATGTCTGAAAGTGCTGGGTGAACATTTTAGAGTTCAATTTATCTGCTCTGCTTGTCCAGAGAATGTCCCAAATCTTGCACATGATAGCCAGATTTGCATCATTCCTGGGTGACAGCGGACTTCAGGCCATCTGGACATCCTACAAATCAAAATGGGGCAAAATCTCTTTCCTTCAGCATGCCTTGGCTCAGTGAAATCCACCTGCCACCAGGCACCTGGGGAAGCTGGCCAGGAAGAACATTCTGCCAGTACCTTGGGTGAAGAATTCTGTGTGTGAGTCCCCCTGCTGCCGAACAGCACGTCTCTATCACATTTTGGGTAATGCCATCTGCTCAGTAGGCCTCGTAGGAATCCAGAGCCTTTAAAATTCCTCTCTGACTATGACAATTTTTGTTGATGATGCAACATTATTAATCAAGCGAGAACTGTGGTACAGGAATTATTCTGTTAGCTAATTACCTTCATCCAGCTGAAAAAGTTTTAGACCCTTTCTCAATCCATTTCCCTTGTGATTGTATCAGTCAGTGTTTATTAGAGAAAAATAACACAAGATATACAAATATATAAACATTTACACGATTGGCTTACAATGGTCACCCACAGGGTCGGATGGGGAAGAGGGTAGCGGTCTGTCTGCACACTGGAGACGGAGGATTCAGGCCAGGGTCTGGCGCTCACCGCGGGTGTCCTGTGGGAGACCATATCAGGAGGCCTATGGGTCTGCAATGGAAGCTAAAGAGTCTATGCCTGGAAGGCTGAAGAATCTGTGCTGAAGCCAGGAGATTGGGAGATGGCCAGGAGATGACATCCAAGGAGAAGGCTGTGGGAATCAGCACAGAAGATGTGCATATAAAGCACTTTGCTCCCACGCCCCGTAACGTGGTCAGTCCTGAAGGGACTGCTGAAGAGTCAGCTAGGACTCTGAAGATGGAGGGTAGCACAATTTGGAGGGGGGCCATGGCTTTGCAGTTGAAGGATGTGGGAGACGTTTTCTGTGCAGTTTCCAAGCTGTCAGTCAGCTCTCCCCGGCCAGCTCCAGTGAAACATGTACTTTCCTTGAACTATCCTTCGAGTTCCTTGCTCACAGGATGCCCTTTGTTCTCCTTTAGTAGAGAATGTTTTTGTTCTCATTATGTGTTTAAGACAGTGTGCTTCTTTCATAAATGGTGCAGTCCATAAACCCATCCCTTCTTTCGTCAAAGCAGGAGTCTTCACTGGAGACCAGTCCCGATATTAATTGGGAAATTATATCCCCAATATTGATTGGGGAGCTCCAGTACTGACTGGGGGAACTACAAAAGCAAAGACAAGCTTCTCTGAAGAAACAGAAGCAGGTCGGTTCTTGTTCATTTTCCCTTTATGCCACCCAGGTGAGGAGCCACCCTAAAGTAGGTCTCCCACACACACCCCAAGGTGTGGAATTGCTGAGCCCATGTAGTTAAGCTTCTCTTATTCAAATGGACGCAGTCAATCAACCATCGCAGTGACGCATCTCTTTTAAACTGAGCAAAAGTCAGGTGTGCTAAGGAGAGACTTCCAAACGTGGGCTCTGCTGCTTGGGGACAGCTGCCGCTGCTTTGTATGAAAATCGTCTCCCTTAGAAATGTCATCGTTTTGCCCCACTTGAGTGGTAAAGGCTAGAATGACTCAGCTCTTAGTATTCCATGAGATATTTTAGTTCCTGTCAGATTCAAGAATCTATTTTTGCAAAGCTTCCTTATTTCATGAAGACCAAAGCAGACATTCACTGTTAGTAAGTAGGTTTGTTTCAAGTCTGACCCCAGAATGGCAGCCCCAATAACTGCTGTCTATTAACGTGGCTTGGGCTGATTCAATTCCAGGCAAAAGATAAGCTTCTGAGGTTTCCTGAGCAGCGGTCAAGGCACAGGAAGGTGTGAGCTGGCCATATGCGTCCTGTACGCTGCCCATCAGTATATATGAGTTATAAAAAGACAAAAAGTACAATAAATCTGAAGATTGCAATTGGCTTTTATTTTCGTGATTCTAGCATACTCCACCACGGTACACTTAACATTGTTTCAATGTTCTTTCAGGCTTGGCTCATTTTTCTTTATTCTTTTTCTTTGTTTATCGTCTGCATAGATTTTTTCAATCTATTTTTAAAATCACTATTTTGCCCATTTCAAATCCACTGTTGAACTCCTTTAGTGAGTTTTACATCTCACTTATGTTATTCTTTTGAACTGCAGGATTTCCATTTGGTTCTTTCTTTAAAAAATAATTTCTAGCTTTTTTCAAGCCTTGGTACAAGACAAAAACAAAAACAAAAGTAATGTGTAGCTTCTAATCGATTTCTTACAATTTGATGTGACATCCTCCATTCCAATGCTTCATGTCTCCTACCGGAGTCCTTCCTGTGGCAAGTCTATCAATTTTTTTTTTTTTTTTTTTTTTGTCTTTTTCATTTTTATCGGTACCAGGGATCGAACTCACGACTGCCTGCTTGCAAGGCAGGCACTTATGCCGCTGAGCTAAATCCCCAGCCCCGGCAAGTCTATCAATTTTTAGGCTGAGCACGTTACCAGGGTTTGGAAACACCTGAGGAGCTCACCTTACCGAACAAAGACTCTTCTCTTCTGCAAACTTAGTCCATTTAGTTGCGCTTCAATTTGTAATTTTTTTATTTGCTTAAAAACATATGCCTTTTAACATATCCTTTCCCTTTAGTTAATACATCTACTTAATGCTTTCTCCTTGGAAACAGAAATTCCAGAAAATTACTTGTACCAAATGCCAGCTTCTTTTCTTAAGCCTAAAAAGACTGCTTCTTTCTCTGTAAAATCTCTTCCAAACTTTGGGGTGAGAATAATCTCTTCAAAAAACTTTGTTGGAACAACTACATATTCACAGGCAAAATAAAGCATGAGGGCGAAAGCTAACTCTTAGAAGAAAACGAAGGAAATCTTCATGATCTTGGGTTTGGAAAGAAAAAGCTGCCGTGAACATGACATACCATCTTGGTTCTGTTCTCATGGACTGCGTCTCCTTAGCTGTTAGTGAATGTCTACAAACAGCGCATTTGTGTGCATTCGTGGGTCATCTCAGGAGCCCTCAGTACCAATAGAACTAAGATTATTTTATCATGAAGGTTTTCAACAAAAGAAGGTTTTGAATTAATCTTTTTGTTTCTGATCTTGTAGTGCTGTTGATGGAGCCCAGGGCCTTGCACCTGCTAGGCAAGTACAGTACACCCCAAACTCTTGACTCAATTTTTATATAGAGAAAGATTGGAATACCAATAGCATTAGCTATTTTTCCAGCAAGACTTCTCCATAGCTTGCTAGTAGTAATTGTATTAAAATTCTTTTTTTGTCTTTTTCCTTTTTATCGGTACCGGGGATCGAACTCAGGACTGCCTGCTTGCAAGCCAGGTGCTTATGCCGCTGAGCTAAATCCCCAGCCCCAATTGTATTTAAAATTCTTAATGTATTCTCAGTAGAACCAAGTAGGAGAATTGACATTTTTTTCATTTTTCATTTTTCATTTTTCTCTCTCTCTTTTTTTTTTATCGGTACCGAGGATCGAACTCACAACCGCCTGCTTGCAAAGCAGGTGCTTATGCCGTTGAGCTAAATTCCCAGCCCCCATTTTTCATTTTTCGCTGGTGAGTGTGTATCTGACACTTCTCACGTGTCATTTCAGATTACCTCGCATCCTAAACCATTGTAGGAGGCAGCTCTGCACGGAGCTCAGATGTGCTTCGTGAAGCTGGTGCCCCAGAGCGCCCCACATTTTGTGTACTTCATGTTTCTCTTGTCCCATGGCTGAGCTTCTGTGTTTGATGTCCCTGTCCCTGTACCCCACACAGGTACAGCCATATTCTTCACTGTGGAACTGTGTGTGAACAGCATCTAGGTGGGGTTGCAGAGTATGTGGTCACTGTGGGATCTGTGAAAATTTATCACAGTGTGTGCGCACCGTCCAGATGGGGTATACTTCAGAGTACAGTGGTATCTTTAATTCATGGATTTAATTCTTTGCCATGACTCTACAATCAGAACTGTGGGGAAAAAAACCAAGTTCATGAACCCACGTAGCCCTATCCAGGTTAGAGGTTCACTGGGCTTGGGATCTGTGAGCGTGTGTGGGGTCAGCACTTGCGTGTGTTCAGAGTGTGGTTGGTATGGGGGTCATGTGTGGGTGGTATGTGTGTACAAAAGAACTTGGGGAGCAGAGTGGTTCTGCGCTACCTGTTCCACACTCATCAGATACCACTGAGTCGAGCAAAGACTTGGCCAGGACCACAAAGGCCCCGCAGAAAGCAGGAAGAGTCACTGGAGGCAGACATACAGGTCTGCCAGAGGCAGGAAGACGGGAGGAGACGTGCATGTGAATCCGTGTGCAGGACATTTCCCCAGGTGGCCTTGTTATTCTCTTTCTTGCTTTTAATTTTCAAGAATAACCGCAGGACGCGATGGGAATGCAGCGTCTGGAGGTAAAGAAGAGCTGGGGGCACGGCCTGGACTCTGTTCCCAGTGACGGACTGGGTTGGATCAGCAGTTTGGAGCGCTCTGTGGTGTCAGCAGCAAGACAGCTGAGACTAAGAGCAGAGATTCTGGCCTCGTTTTCAATCTTTTTGTTTGTTTTGTTTTTAGTCTCACAGAGGACAAATTTCATCTTGTTCCACGAGAACCGCTTTAGCAGGGAGAGGGCACTACGGGAGGAGGGGCACTGAGCTCGCAGCCTCACTGCGCCGCGATGTTCCTGGCACTGCTTCCTCACTGGTGGGCGACGGGGGACATCGGGAAGAAGTTCTTGGAAGAATAATATTTAACACACAAAACACAGGTCTCAGAAACTCCTGAGGATCCTAAATTCTTCAAGCTCAGTAGGCAATTTAAAGGGAAAGACATGGAAAATATGTGAGTGTTCATGTGATCGAAGAAAAACATACAGCTCACATCACACATTATGACGAAAAAGTAAATTCTTTCTCCCTGAAATCAATATGGATAGTTGTGGAGAGACTGGCCAGACATGGGTGCAAAGATGAAGGGACCCCTGAAATCAGCACAGGGCTTCAGGAATGCAGGGTTAAGGACAGGAAAAGGCAACAGCTGAGCAGAGCTGAAATAGGGTAACTCTTAGAGAGTTCTCCAGCCTTTGTGTCCTCAGGCCCCAGGAAGCTTGTTTGGGGGATCAGCCTGTTCCTTCCCTTGCCTGAGCTAAACTCCTACACAAATGTATTTCTTTTGCATCTTTCTTCTCAAACCCTTGGGTTACACACAAAAGAGGTGGGATTTCTCAGATTGGTGCTGTTTTCTTGAGAGGTTCTCATGCTGGTTGGTTCTGGTAAAACAGTCTCTCTGGGCTTCTTGGAGGTTAAACTAAACTTTGACTCCAAGTCACTTTTTATCCTCTGATCCGCCGTGGTTGCACACTGCACTATGTACTTACCTCTTCCATTTAATACTCAGGGAAGACCATGGCCAGTGCAAAGGAAAAGGAAGAAGTCAGCATTTGCCCAAAACATGATTGTGCATATAAACCCATACGAAATTAACAAATAACATTTAAAATTGATTATTAAAAATACATGGTAAATGGTCAGTATAAACACTATGGTGGTAATTTAGTTACCATGGGCTCAAAATAAATAAAACATTAGGTATCTTTAATTTATTCTGATTTTTTGAGACAGGGTCTTGCCTATGTTCCAGGGTGACCTTGAACTCACTATGTAATCCAGGCTGGGCTCGAACTTGTGGTCCCCTTGCCTCAGCATCCTAGAATTCTGGCATCCTTGAGTGGCTTGTGCCACCATGCCCAGCGTAAGTCTCATTTTAATGAAAGAGATAAAACCTCTAAATTAAAAATTCAAAAATATTAAAAAAAAATTCAAAAATATTATTGAGCAAAATTGAAGAGGATCTAAACAAACAGAGATGTATTATGCTCATGGATTGAAATATTCAATATTGTTTTTATTCCGGTTGTTTTGTTTTGCTTTTGTGGTTTTTTTGAGACAGAGTCTTGCTACATAGTTCACACTGGCCTTGAACTCACTGTGTAGGTAAGCTGGCCTCGAACTTGTGATCCTCCTCCCTTAGGCTCCTGAGTACTAGGGTTACAAGCTAATATTCAGTATTGTTAAGGTGTTGATTCTCTCACAATAAATCTACAGTCAAAACCCTAGGAAGATTTTGCAAAAACTAACAATCCAGTTTTTTTGTTTCTGGTACTGGGGGTCAAACTCATGACCTTGCATTTGCCAGGCAGGCACTGGGCTGCTGAGCAGTATCGTCCCAGTTATTTGAAGACATTTTCAAGTCAGTATTTATCACACAAAAGGAATGGGTTTAATATTAATGTATAATATTAAAATATACTGATTAAATACCCATTATTTAATTACATTAATTAAATGTACTTAAGCATAGTTATATTTCTATTTATTTGACATTAATATTAATATTTCCATTATTTCCCAAATTAATATTTCCCCACAATTTTTTCTTTACAAACAATAGTTAAAAAAATCATAACATGTTTTTCTTGGGGGTGTGTTTTTAAATTTTAACTGCCCTTTAAAAGAACAATGAAAAACTACTGACTCCAGTGGGTTTCACACTTGATGAACAGAGACACATAGTCCTGCAGAAGAAGAATTTGCCAGTAATTGGTCATGATACCCCTGGGGGTGCTGTGCCTGGGACCCCAGCCTTGTCAGGACTTCCACAGGTCTTAGAACATGGCCAGGAGCCTCAGCAGGACTGAGAGTGGAAGTGGGGGCTCTCAGATTTTCCTGGTCTCCAGCTGCTGATTTTCACCCGCTGTGATCCTCAGTTTGCTCACCGGCAGGTATAACCTGCGTCTGGTCCACCTCTCTCTTTTACCCCTCACAGAGTACACAGGGCTGCGTGCTTTGCAGACACCAATTCTGAACACCCTACACTTGGGTAAGGTGTCTTTAAGACACTGACTTCAATTCTTTTTGATAAATACCGGAGGTGGGATTACTGGATCACCCAGTAATTGTATTTATAAATCTATGAGGAGCCTGCATACTGTTTTCCGCAGAGGCAGCACCATTTTACATTCTGCCCATAGCACGCAGGGCTTCCTGCCGTGTCTGCCAGGTCTGCTCCAACATTTGTTATTTTCTGGCTTTTTTTTTTTTTAAAGTGGCCATTTTAGCAGGCATAATATGCTAACAAACTGTGGTTTTAATTTGCACTTCCCTGACAATCGGTGGTATTGAATACCTGTTGGTCATTCATATATTTTTGAACTTCTTTGTCCTTTTTAAAATCAGGTTGTTTGAGGGTTTTTGTTTTTTGATACTGAGTTTTAAGAGTTCTTTATTCTGAATGCTAACCCTTAACCTTATGTGTGGATTGCAAACCTTTCCTCTTATCTCTTGGCTTCTTTACCCCGTTGATTGCATCCCTTGCTGTATGGAAGTTTTTAAGCGCAGTGTAGTCCTTTTTGTCTGTTTTCACTTTTGTTATTTGTGCCTTTGGTGTCATTTCTAAATCAGTGCCCAATCCAATGCTATGAAGCTTTTGCTGTTTTAGTCCTTAAATTGGTGGCTTTTTTTCTTCTCCTTTTTTTTTGTAGTGCTGGGATCAAACCTGCTGCCTCATGCGTGCTAGGCAAGCCCTCTAGCACAGATCTGTACCCTTCTTTAATTCTTAATTTCTTTCAGCACTGTTTGGCAGTTTTTGGTATATGAATCTTGAATGCTCGGTTAAGTTTATTCCTAGGTATTTTTTCTTATTGGTGTTATTGTAAATGGAATTATTCTCTTGATTTCGTCTTTGGGTTGTTCATTGCTAGTATAGAGCATCCTCCCCACCTGTCAACCCTGCCCCCAGTACTGGAGATTGATCCTAGGTCCTTGGCAATCAACTGTATACTCAGCTCTTTGTGATTTTTTTTTTTTAAATTTGAGACAAGGTCTTGCTAAATTGTCCAGGCTAGGTTTGAGCTTGTGCTCCTCTTGCCTCAGCTTCCCAGAGTGTGAGGTTTACCAGAATGCACTACCACACTCAACTTCTAATAGTTTTTTTTTTGCATAATCCTTAGCATTTTGTACAGATAAGATTATATTATCTGTAAACACAGATAATTTTGCTTCTTCCTTTCCAATTTGTTGCTGGTACCAGGACTCTAACTTGGGACCTCATATTATGCCACTGAGCTGTATCCCCAGCATTCTTTTCCAGTGAATGAAACTTTTTCTTACCTATTTCTCTGGATAGGATTTCTAGTTATGTTGAACAGAAGTGGTGTGTGCCCATCCCTACCTTCTTCAGGTCTTAAAGGAAATTTTTTCATTTTTTACTCCTGATGTCAGTCATGGGTTTTTCGTATGTGCCCATCACTGTGCTGGGGTAGCGTTCTTCTAGTCATTTTGTTGATTTTTATCGTAAGAGGTTAAGTTTTATCAAATATTTTTCTATATGAACTGAGACAATCATATAATGTTTATCCTTCCCTTTGTTTTTCTGCTTGCCTTTTTTTTTTTTTTTTTTTTTACTTTTTGCCTTTTTCCTTTTTATCGGTACGGGGGATCGAACTCACGACTGCCTGCTTGCAAGGCAGGCACTTATGCCGCTGAGCTAAATCCCCAGCCCCTTGCCTTTGTTTTTTGAGACAGGGGCTTGCTGTGTAGTTCAGGCTGGCATTCAACTCGCTGTGTAGCCTCAGCTGGCCTCAGTCTCATGATGATCTTACTGTCTCAGCCTCCTGAGAGCCGGAGTTACACGCAAGTTCCACTAGCCTTTTTTCTTTAATGTGTTATATTATGTTTATTGATATTCATGTGTTAAACCTTTCTTGCACCCACGGGGCAAATTCCACTTGCTCATGCTGTACTTAATAGGCTGCTGAATTCAGTTTGCTAGTATTTTATTATGGATCTTTGTTTCAATATTCACCATCTTCTTACCTTTCTAGGGAGAGTTTGAAAATAATTGGCATGAATTCTTCAAATTTTTGGTAGAATTCTCCATCTAGTCCAGGGCTTTTTTTGTTGGAATATTTTGATTCAGTCTCCTTTCTGTTCTGAGTTTGTTCATATTTTTCTGTCTCTTCAAGCTTCTATCTTGGTAGGCTATCTGTTTCTAGGAATTGTTTTTAGGTCATCCAGTTTGTTGACGTATAATTGTTCGTAGTTGTTGCTATGCTATCTACCAATTTCCTATGTTGGAAACTTGGTCCCCGTGTAGCAGTGTTGAGAACTGGGACTCTGAGAGGTGATTGTGCCATTATCACTCTCCTCTCATGAAAGGATTCACAGGTGACTGAAGGAGTGGCTTTGTTATAAAAATGAGCTTCTTTGGTGTGCTTCTATCCTACCACGTGACACCCGTGATTCAGCACAAGAGCCCTGTGACACACTGAGCAGATACCAGCACCATGCTTTGGATGTCACAGTCTCCAGAACCATGAGCTATAAAACTTTTATTCTTTATAAAGTTCTCAGTCTGTGGCACTCAGTTATAACAATAGAAAGTGAACTAAGACACTAACTAGTCTTATAATCCTTTTTTAATTTCTGTGATGTCAGTTGTAATGTCTCCTCTTTCATGTCTGGTTTTTTGTCATTTGAGTATTTTCTTCTTTGTCTAGTTAAGCATTTGTCAATTTATTGATCTTTTCCAATAAGCCAACTCAATTTTTTTCCATTCTTTATCGTATTTAATTATGCTAATTGGAGATTGACTTTCTTGCTAATTTTTGGTATGGTCTTTATCTTACTCCTTGAGTTTAAAGTTAGTTGCTTTTCTGAGATCTTTCTTCTTTTTTAAATAACAAAGATGCTTATTGCTATAAGCTTCCCTGATAGTACTGCTTTTGCTGCATCTAAGTAGTTTAATTGTGATGCGCTTTCAGTTCTATCCTTGTCACAATCCATTTCCTTTGTCGCTTCTTTGGTCAGTGGTTGTTCAGAGTATGTGGTTTCATTTCTATGTATTGCTACATTTCTCTTGCTATTGATTTCTAATTTCATTCCAGTGGGATCAGAAAACACATTTTATTATTTCAATCTTCTTTAATTTATTCAGTTTTGTTTCATGGCCTAACATATGATGTGTCCTGGATAATGTTTTGTATGCACTTGAGAAAAATATGCGTTCTGTTGTTGGGTGGAATGTTCTGTGTTACTAAGCCCGATGGCCCACGGTGTTGCTCCAGCCTCTGCTTTCACACTGATCTTCGGTCAGGTTAATCTCTTCTTTATTAAAAGTGGCAAATTGAAATCTCCTGCTGTTATTGCGTTTCTCTGTCTCTCTTCACTTTTGCCAGTGTTTGCTTTATATGTTTGTGTGAACTTCTGTGTGTGTGTGTGTGTTTACAGTCAAAATGAGTTCTATGGACTCATTCAATTCTGTGATTCACATGTTTGGGCAAATCACATACAGAACAATTGAGTCAAACCGAGTTATAGTTCAAAGTGTGCATAAAATCTCCACTTCCTAACATTTAAGTTCATATCCCTAGAGAGTGGAAGTTTAAATTCTTTAGTAAACAATATGCATATTATGTTAAAGAAAATCTAGAGAAGAAGCAGAATATGGAATGATGAAAATACAATGAAAATATATGTCTCTGGATAAAGTGTATATATAGTTATAATTATTATACCTTCCTGGTAAATTGACTGTTTACCACTATTCAAGAGATTACCCCTTGTTTCCTCTGACAGTTTTCAATTTAAAGCTATTTTTTATGAGCCAGCATGGCCAGCCCAGCTGTCTTTTGTTTACTTTGCCTAACATTTCTTTTTCCATCCTCATTTTCAATTTATGTAGTTCCTATACCTGACGTGTGTATCTCTTGCAAACAACACAGAGTTCATTCATGTTACTTATTTTGTTTTGTTTCATTTTGCAGCCCTGGAATAAAACCCGGGCCCCTACCACTGAGCTACACCCCCCGCTCCGTCACTCTCGGTTTTCATATCTATTTCGTCTTGCTACACTTTTTTTTGGTCTTTTTCCTTTTTATCGGTACCGGGGATCGAACTCACGACTGCCTGCTTGCAAGGCAGGCGCTTATGCCGCTGAGCTAAATCCCAGCCCCACTTGCTATACTTTTTGATTGGAGAGTTTACTCCATTTAAAGTAATTATTGATGGAAAAGAATTTATGATTCCTTTTTGGCCATTGTTTTCCACATGGCTCATTGTTACAATTGTTTGTCTTTTCTTTCCTTTTGCCTTACTTTGTGTAAATCTGCCTCCAAATCCTGGGTGACATTTTGGTGTTTCTGTTTGCCACAGCAGAAGAACTTTAGCAATTTTTGTAGAGCAAATCCAGGGATGGTAAATTCCCTCAGTTTTCATTTATCTGGAAAAGCCCTAATTTCTCCCTCAATTTTTGAAGGGCAATTTTGCTGACTGAATATGCTTGGCTGGTATTTTCTTCCCCTTCAGTACTATGATTTATAAGATGCTTGAAACACACAGTGAATAATTAAATTAGAAACCGATTACGTTAAGCCACGTTGTTAACCCCACACACCCTTATCCCAGCATCCTTGCTATGCCTGCAGCAGCTCTGGGAGTCTTTTTCATGAGTCTGCAGTGCCACTGTCCTGGGGGACTCAGTGTCCTAAATCAGTTTAGAACATTTGTCTTTCACCGTCATTTTGATTCTGGGAAAGAAGCGGGAGCGCATGGTGCTGGGTCGGGTGGCTAAGGTGGCCCAGGACGCGCCCTGGCGCCTTCATTGGCCCGCTCTCCGCTGGCCACCACTGACAGCAGCATTCACTGCATTTCTCCTCATGGCTCATAGGGACACTCAGGAGCGGACACTGCCAGCACTGCTTCGAAAAGCGGCAATATTGAGGGTACATGTTCCAAGGGAGCAATAATTTTAGGGAGATGAACGGCAATGTGTCTTTACTGTAATACATGGATAAAACTTAAATATTCACTGTATATTTTGGTCACAGCACATATAAGTTCACTTCCTCCTGATCTGTAGTTTTAACTGAGAAATCTGCCATCTAATCAGAGCTCCTTTGTCCATAAAGGGTCACTTATCTCCTGTTGCTTTCAGGATTTTCTTTCAATTTCAATGTAATGTATTTTAATGTGTGCCTGTTCATGTCATCTTTTTTGAATTCCGTTAGCCTTTAATTTGGTGCCTATTTCCTTTGTTAGATTCAGAAGTTTTCGGCCTATTTTGTTGTTGTTGTTCTGTGTTCTCTCTTTTCTCCTTCTGGAAATCTCATCGTGTGTGCACTGACTAGGCTGATCAGATCCTGTAAATCAGACTTTCTTTTTCTTTACTCCTTTGTCTTTTTGGCTTTTCTGAATCGATAATTTCAGATAACCTGTCTTTTAATTTGCTGGTTTTCTTCTGCTTAATCAAGTTTGCTATTTACTCTATAATAATGAAATTTCAATTAAATTGTGGTACTCTTCAGCTCCAGACTTTCTGTTTGATCCTTCTTTATATAGTTTCTATCTTTGTTGATATTTTCATTTTGCTAATGCATCGTTTTCTTGATTTTAGTTGCCTGTGTTCTGTTGTAGATTGTTGAGCTAGATTAACACAATTATTTTGGGTATTCTGTTAGATAATTTTTACATATTCATTTTTAGGGGTTTAAATGGATTATTTGTGTGTGTGTGTGTGTGTGTGTGTGTGTGTGTGTGCACACAGACCTTATAATTTTTTGTGAAATTCTATAAATTTCCAAAAAAAGCTACCACTCTGTATTTACTGATTTGACTTCATACAGGAAAAGATGTTAACCAGTGATCCAGGTTAGAGTTCCTGGCTTCTGAAAACTTTTTAAGGAGGTACAAGTTCTTTGGTTTTTGCTTGAAATTTTGTACAGAAGTTTGCTGGTTTCTTTTTTAGGAGCTCCTAATCTCTTATTCCCTACAGTGTGCAGAGAGCTGTGGTGCCACAGTGAAAAGGAATTTAAAAGTTTAAATAAAAGCCTTCCAAGAAAACCTGCCAAGAATGCTCGCCAAAACCCAGGGGACATATCCAGGCAAACCTGATAACAGAACATTCCTTCCATTGCATGACCCCCGTTTTATAGCATTTGCGTAGCTGAGGGCCTTGCAATGTAACTTGAGATGTTTAACTCCCTTGGCAACCTGTGATGTCATCCATCTTTCCAATTATAAAGCACTAACTCTGCCTCTGTTACCTCCCCTATATTTTCCCCATAAAAACCCCAAAATCCCACCAGACAGGGATCTGACTTTTTGGGAGAGATCTCAGTCAATCTTACCCATGTAATAAACTGCCTCCTAAACCTTCTTGGTGCTGTTTCTTCCAGTGCTTGGTCTGTGTTCCTTAACTACAGCACCTGTGGTGTCATAGCAGCAAGCTATCTTTTTCAAAAGGCATATTAGACCTTGAAATACTTTCCAGAAAGAAAAAACTCGCTTCAAAAGGTATTGCTTAAAGGTATTGCTGAGAGTGCAGTTTAGTGATAGAGCACATGCTTAGCATAAGCAAGGCTCTGGGTTCAAGCCGCAGCATCCCTCAAATGTAGCGTAAATGAACTTACGTTCACCTAAAAAAGCAAGAAAAAGAAAAGGCAGATGAGTAAAAGGAAATAACAGGAATAAAGTTAGAATTAAGAAACCAGAAATAATATTAAAAGGCGAAAAAGATTATTTATCAACTGACTGATATTCCCCATTGTTAAATTAGCAAATGAGTTATAACCCTTGTGTATTGGCCAGCCTGCCATTATTGGGAAAAAACAAAGAAACAAGCAAACAAACAAACCCTGATACCTGCCACTTGAAAGAGATTTATTTCAGCTCATGGTTTTAAGGGTTTGGTCCATGGTAAGCTGGTTCCAAAGCAGAAATATGGTGGAAGGGTGTGGTGGAGGAAAGTTGCTCCCGTCTGGGAAGGAGAGACAGCAGGAAAAGTGAGAGAGAAAGGAGTGGGGGAAAGGGTGGGGGACAAGAATGTCCTTTCAGGTTACGTCCCAATGGTCTATTTCCGCCACGAGGCCCGGTCTCCTAACAGTAAATTCAGTTATGAACTCGCCCATGGATGACACCAGCACACTCACAATCTGAGTTCAGTCAAGCTGACCATCAAGATGAATTGGCACACTCTGCATATTTATGTGTGTGTGTTTATGTCTTTGCTGAATAAATAAACACTAGTTGTCAAAAATAAGTTGCTGAATTAGTTAGAGTGCATCAGGGAGATAAAATACAACACAACCATTAAATTCAACTTCCAGTCAGGCATGGGGCACATTCCTGTAATCACAACACTTGGTAGGCTGATGCAGGAAGACTGCCATGAGTTTGAGGTCAGTCTGAGCTCTGTAGTGGGTTGAAGAAGTACTTATTGAGACTCTGTCTCAAAAATAGAAATCACAGAGCCGAAGATCAGTGGAATAGATTAGAAGATACAACCACAACTACAAACACACTCAACCACCTTATCTTTGATAAAGGAGCCAAGCAGGTTCACTGGAAGAATGACAGTCTCTTTAATAAATGGTGCTGGAAAAACTGGCTCTCCATTTGCCGAAAACTAAAGCTAGACCCATGTCTAATCACCATGTACTAAATTAAAATCTAAATGGGTCAAAGATCTGAATATTAAAACAGAAACACTAAATCTATTGGAAGACAAATTAGGTAGAAACCTTGGAGACATAGGAGTAGGTAAAGAATTCATGAACAGGACTCAAACCGCACGGGAAATACTTCCCAGAATCAATAACTGGGACCACTTCTTATTAAAAAGTTTCTGCATGTCAAAAGAAATCTCCAGCATAGTGAAAAGAAAACCCACAAACTGGGAAAAGATTTTAGTGAACTCTTTCTCAGACAAGGGCCTCTTGTCTAAAACATATAAAGAATTAAAGAAACTCAGACCTCCAAAATTCAAAGATCCAATCCAAAAATGGGCACCTGAGATGAATACGCAATTCTCAGATGAAGAAATGCAAATGGCAAATAAATACATGAAAAAATGCTCATCATCATTGGTCATTAGAGAAATGCAAATTAAAACCACACTGAGATACCATCTCACTCCTGAAAGAATGGCCAGGATCAAGAAAACCAACAACAACAAATGCTGGAGAGGCTGTGGGGAAAAAGGAACTCTCCTGCACTGTTGGTGGGAGTGTAGACTGGTACAGCCTTTGTGGAGATCTGTCTGGAGATTTCTCAAAAAGTTGGGACTGGAAATCCCATTTATTCCAGCTATTCCACTTCTAGGCATATTCCCAGAAGAACTGAAAGCATCATACCACAGTGATATATGTGCACCTATGTTTATAGCAGCACAATTCGTAATCGCCAGATCTTGGAAACAACCCAAGTGTCCATCAACTGAGGAATGGATAAAAAAGTTGTGGTATTTCTATACAATGGAGTATTATTCAGCTATAAAGAAGGATCACATTGAGATATTTATCAATAAATGGGCGCAGCTTGAGACCATACTCATAAGTGAAATAAATCAATCTCGCATGTGTGAATACCGAATAGTTTCCCTAATGTAAGTAATGATTCAAATATATAAAAATATGTGGTAATCATGATTCCCCATTAGGTGGCCTTGAAGCCTTATAAAGGTTTCACTCATTAATTAGAAAGGCTTTATTCTGGGCTTCTTGATATGGAAATATTTGAAGCTAGAGTATATGAAGTTTTATCCAAATATTTCAAGGAAAAAGACAGACACTATGGTAACTACTATTAAGTCGGGTTATATGGTGGTGAAGTACTAGGTTGCTGAAACAGTCATGTTTTGACCTCTATTGTTATATTGTTATGTCCTGTTTTATCTCAATCTCCCCCTTATTCTTTTAAAAAATTATTTAGTCATTTCTTATGTTTGTCTTAATTAAAGAAAAAATTTAAAAAATTAGGATATATAAATAGTAACTCTTTTTGATTTCCTATTAACTTGTTTTGAAGTCCTGTAATACTCCCACGATCTTGTTTTGACTGATTAGACTCTGTTCCATTCTATATGATAGTATCAAGTTTGAAGACATAGGCAACTACTTTGAAGGCAATAAGATTCACTAAGATACCCATTCTGGTTTGACTATTGTCTCCTTTGGAAGTCCTGTAATGTTTACAATGCCTAAGTTTTATTGGTCTTGTTCTCTACTGTTTTGTCCAACTTTATAATATCTAATGAGATAGACAATTCTTTTTAAGGAAACAAGAGACAACGTTGATAACCATTGTTGATAACCTTGTACTCTGTTCCACACCATGTGCTATGTCTATCCTTGGTTTTGACTGACAGCTTTGTTTTGCCATATTTGACTGTATTCTCTCCCCCCCAAAAAAGTAATAAGCACTAAGGAGTAATAAAATCCAAAATGTGTAAATTTTGTTGTAAAAAAGAGAGGCAAAAAAAAGAAAAAAGAAAAAGAGCTCTAACGGATATAACAGCAAGTGTGTTTAGGGATGTTAAATAGCTGACTATATCAATGTTTTTGGATCATTGAACACAGCTGTTTGCAGTCTCCCTGTTTGAATGTCCACCTTGTATTCTTTGATACTGTGATTTGAGCAACTATTTTCAAGATGATAATATGTAATCTACTAACAGGTGATTTCTTACTGTTATGTTTTTTTTTTTGTAGTTCTGTATTACGTGTACCCTTACACCGCTTTGTTTTGTTTTGTGTTTTTCTCTTTTTCCTCTTAAAAAAAAATAGAAATCAATTTTCACTTTATAGGTAACATGTGCCAACTTCATTTTAATGGGAAAGGGTCTGCATAAAGAATTTTCTTACTACTGGTGGGAGGGCAAAGGGATGCAGTCACTCTGGAGAGCAGTAGGAAGCTCCTTAAAATTTTAAAAATAGAACTACCATATGACCCAGAAAATCCCTCTACTGGTTATATATCCAAAAGCATTAAAATCAGGATCCCAAAGGTATTTGCATATGTATATTGCAATTATTGCAGAATTATTCATGCAGCCAAGAGGTGGAAGAGACCCAAGCATTCATTAATGGATGGAAGGATAAAGAAAATGTGGTATATACATGCAGTGAAATATTATTAGCCTTTACAAAGGAGGAAATCCTGTCACATGTTCCATGAGTGAATCTTGAGGACATAATGCTAAATAAAATAAACCAGCCCCCAAACAAAGAAAGGTCTATAATTCTGACTTGGTTGAATGACTCTTCAGTAGCGAGAAGAGCACTCAGCACATCTGATACTCTGCCTTGAAGGAAGGAAGGTATGTGAAAGTCAAGCATGACCCTTCCCAGCCAGTTTTGAGATCTACGCACAGGAATCGGCCTGCCCAATAAAGACATCTTATAGCAATCTGGCTCCTCAATAAAAGCAACTTCTGAAGGCTCCTGAAATTGTGCCACTGGGGCTCCTTGAAGTGTGTTCCTTGAAACTAGAGTTCTTGATGGCTGTCATGGTTTAAGTCTGTGGCCTTCAGGCCTCATGCATTTGCATTGTGCATTTGTGATTGGTTCATTGTCTAGTGCTTGGATTGATGGTTTCAGTGCTACACCCGCCTAGGGTGGAGCCAGGATGTAATGTAATGACAGGAAGAAGGCCTGTCTTGCTCTTTTGCAGTTTCAGCCTTGCTGTTTGCAGCTACCATGAACTGCGGCCCTGCCATGCCACCCTGCCGTGGAGCCAACTGAGTATGGACTGAAACCTCCAAAAACTGTAAGAAATAAACCTTCCATTTCCAACTTTGGGACTTCAGGTATTTTGTCTCAGCAATGAGTAAAAAGTAACTAAGACAATGGCTTAGCTATTTTTTGGAGTAACCCTCACATTTATCTGGGCAATTCAGAGACCAATCTCCTTTCTTACATTCTAGGTTAATCTTCTTTGCTTGTTAAACTTCCTGGGGAGGGGTTCATGCTAACTGAATTCCACTTGGAGCACTGAGTTCCTTTTAGGCGAATACTGGGAGCTCAGGGAAAGTCTCCGCTTGCACCAATGTTCCCCAAGTGTCCTTGGTTGAAAGGAATCAGCCAAAGCGCCACACTCTGGGATGGCATTTCCTACTTTAGGTAATAGAACTTGCCAGGAGCACCCCTTTTCCTGAGACAGAAGTTTTTGCTAATGCAAATTTTCTTTATACATGTAAATGCCTTTTATAAAGGACAGCTCTTCGGAGCTACTCCTGAGTCTGCAGGTTCTCAAAATAATTAGCTCAAAACATGCCCAAGAAGATTATTTTTGGGGTGGCTTATTCTGGTCTTCTTTAGTTGTATTTTGAGATGTAGGGTCCTGAGCCTCATCATGGGCTTCCTGAGGCACCTAAGAGCGTGTTCCCTGGCTCCTGCTTTCTATTCTTATACCCCATTCTCAGGCTCACTTCCATTTGAATATCCACATTTTAAGAAGACAGGGTTCACAGGCAATCCCAATCCATTTGGGCTCTGGAGTGGACACCTTCTGCATTTAACATTTTTGTAGAACAGCCACTGTCTAACAGAAATGTAGAGGCTGGGCCTGCAGATGCTCTGTGGGGAACTAAAAGGAGGAGAAAGCTTGGCATTTCTGCCTTCGTTTTGTGTCCATCTGCTTTATTAACCTTAAAGCTCTGGGTCACATCCCTTCTCAGCTCTGCATATAGGCATGTTAATCATTCAAGAAGCATTTGACTAAAAAGTATAATACAAGATTTATTGGCCCTAAATTTACCTATCTACCTCATCTCCCTTGAGACTGATTAGCTTATTTTCATGGCTCACCGGGATTTTTCTTTAAGGTCTCACTATGTAGTTTAGGCTGGTCTTGAACTCTCTATGTAGCCCAGGCTGGCCTCAAACTCACAGCTATCCTCCTGCGTCAGCCTTCCAAGTGCTAGGAAGTGCTCCCCGTTATCACATGGATATTAATTGGCAGCCTTCTTGTTACTTTTCTCTCCTTGCTGAGACAAAACACCTAATGCCCAAAATGAAGGAAGGAAAGGTTTATTTAGCTCACAGTTTGTGGAGGTTTCAGTCCATAACCAGTTGGCTCCAAGGCATGGTGGCATGGCACAGGGGTAGTCATTTATGGCTGAGGTAGGTACCACAGTCCACAACAGCAAAAAAGGAAAGAACACGTTTCCTTCCCTCCCTTTTATTGTATGCCTGCTACCCACCTGTGGGTGGGTGAGGCACTGATTCCACCAATCCCAGCTATAAAACAAACCAATCACAAAAGCTAGACTCAACTGCCTTTGAAGGATCTACCCCCCCCCGCAATGACCACAAGAGGCTTTGGGGGAATATCCAAACACACACCATAACAGCAGATTTTACAGCGTCCTGTTACAGATCCCCTGGAGTGCATGCAGAAGTTTCCAGTCACTGTCCTAAACCTGCCATCACTTTGGAAGCCAGTACGACAGAACCCTACAGATTATCTCATATTGAGATCACAATTAACCCATGGCGGGAACTGGGGCTGCCCCTCATACAGAAGCAATCATCTCATGGGAACCGAATGAGCCCTCAAGCCATAAGACTTCTCTGGAGTCCTTCATAGAACCAATCCTGAGTCAGCAACTAACCAGACCCCTGCCCTGCCACCTACGTGCATCCCAGAGGATGTGGTTTGTGAAGCCAGGATGCTAGTGGCCTTTTGTGACCTTTGCTGCCCGAGCAGGGGACACTGGGTTCAACAACCTGTCCTGTTTTCAGTGATTCTGGATGGGTCCCCTCTCTGAGCCCCAGTAAATTCACCAATAAAATAAACCACCAATAAACCACCCTGCAGCACTGTTAATTTATTCTTCTGCAACAAAGATACCAAAGTTAGCAATTGATAATTATAGGAAGGAGGACAGAGTCCAGTCAGCGTGACAAAAGGAAAGAGAAAAACATATTCTACATGGATTTATTTTCAGCACTGGGGACTGGACCCAGGGTCTCCTATCCGCTAGGCAAACACTTTATCACTGTGCTCCTATGCTGGTGTTTTAAACTTTATTTTGAAATGGCACCTCACTAAGTTGCCAAGGCTGGCCTTGAACCTGAAATCTTCCTGTCTCCGCCTCTTAAGTAGCTGGAATTACAGGCATGAGCAATACACCTAACCCATTTGGTTTTTTGTTTTTTAACTTTAAGTAGGGAGAGGGAATGGTCCAGAGGTCAGAAGAAGAAACAAAGACAGAAGGAGACAGAAAATTATAGCTAAAAATTGTGTTTTTAAGTAATACAATTTCTGAGGGTTGGAGAAACAGCTCTGTGGCACAGTGCCTTCCTGACAAGTGTCAGGTCCTGAGTTTGATTCCCAGTACCCTCCCCCCCCATAAATAAATAAAGATATGGAATTCTTTTTTTTTTTATTTTTTTTTATCGGTACCAGGGATCGAACTCATGATCACCTGCTTGCAAGGTAGGTGCTTATGCCACTGAGCTAAATCCCCAGCCCCAAGATATGCAATTCTTAAGGCCCAGTCCAAGTTACCCAAGGCTGTTCATATTATATTCCTTTGGTTAATTTAGACTCCTTTCCTTCCAGTCCATACTTAAAATTCCTTAAGAATATTTTAAAACCATAATTTGGCTTGGTCGAGAAAGTAAGAAGTAAGAACTTAATCTTAAAGGAGCAAGTTGATAAAATTCAAACATTGCTTAAGTTAAGCATTTTAAAAAATAAAAGAACTGGCCTCATATCCGTAAAATGGGCCAGTACCATTTTGCGTGGGGGCAGGACACCTTTTCCATAGGTCTCCGTCCCTGAAGAGAAACATAAATATTCCCAGTTCCAGAAGACAACACATTTCTCCCTCTCTCTCCAGTGCCTCACACTTCTTCTTTGAGTGCATACTTTTAAAATTCCGCCTAGTAAACCCTTTCCGTGCCTCTTATCCCATGGTGAGAGTCAGTGAACCTATGAACTTATCCTGCCGGAAGGGGAGGTTTAGGTTACCCATCTCTGCTTCAGGAACCTCCTTGGACCCTTTCTGGATCCAGCCTCTTACAAGAGAAGAGTGCTTATTACTTTTGTTATGGGGCCTCAATTACAGTGTCCCTATTTCATCTCTAGCCCGGCTCAGGCTACAAACAGGCTGGAGAGGCAGTGGGGTTAAACTCTGTCACTGTGTGACATTGGAATAAACTTCCCTCTGAGCCCCACTCTCCTTCGAAGTTACAGGAGGTTAACTCCATTCTGTGGTTCATTATGAACCTAGTAGCCCAGAGTCAACAACTACGCCCAGGGCCAGGGGTTTAGCTCAGTGGCACAAGTACCCGCTTGGCAGGCTTGGTCCCCGACACCAAAAACACAGAAAACAAAAACCAACTACACCCACTTAGTGACAGATAAAGGGAAGACAAGCGCCTTTGTTTCTCTGTTTTGGGCAGTCACTTGGGGTCACCTTTCTAAGGCAAGTTCCAGGTGGGTCCTGCCTGCTGCCTCCACGCAGGGTCCAGCTGCAGAGTTCCCAAGATGGTCAGTGCTTTACAGTGCATCTAGGAGTTTGCTTTCCTTCAGAGGCAGAAGATCAGGCGACAGCTGCTGTCTGATTGATACAGTTCCCCAGCCGGAGCACACCGCCTCAGCAGGGTCACCCCGGAAGCCCTGGGGTTGGCTCAAAGGCAGGGAGGGGAGGAGGAGGAAAGTGTCAGCAGAAGACTTTATTATCGTTGCTGGAAGGAATGAGCACGGCAAAGCAAGCAGGCTCAGGAGTGGCCAGTTTGCATAATTCCCCTGGGCTTGAGAGTGGGCTTGGTATCTGGAGTTTTCTGGTACCTGGCTCTGGGCTGAGCTAGGACACAGGAGACTGCAGAGCCAGCCCCTGATGTCATGCCAGGGCTCCAGAGGGCTCTCGATTCCTCCCTCTTACCAGTACTCAGTGACCACACAGATCAAAGAATTTCGGGGAGACTCCATGAGACCCATTTAAAACTGTTGGCAGCTTTCCCGAAAACTGCCATTGTACTAGAAAGCAAGTTTGGGTATGGGTTTTGAGGAAATCTGGGAGAAAATGCCAATGATACATTTTCCATTAGTGACTCTACCCGACAGATGAGAGAGAGAGAGACAGAGAGAGAGAGAGAGAGAGAGAGAGAGAGACAGAGAGACAGAGAGAGAGAGAGAGACAGAGAGAGAGAGAGACAGAGAGAGGGACAGGGACAGGGAGAGACAGACAGAGACAGGCAGAAAGACAGAGACAGAGAGATTCCTAGATACTTCAGCCGGTGTGATACCAGAGCAGGAGGGATGGCCAAGGAGTGGGCACCAGCCAGGATGTGGCGGAGCTGCCCAGCCTAGCCCCATGGGCGGCTCAGGACAGGTTGCTGAGCACCTTATTTGATGTTTTTTCGCTTGCGTTTACCTAAGGAAAACTTCAGAAGCCACTTACCTTTCAGTTTGAGGTTCAGGGCAGCTAGACCTAAAATTCTAGGACTCCATCCAAGATTCAGAGTATTCCGCCCAGGTTCTCCCCAACCTCGGCCTGGAGCGCCCCCTGATGGCTGCTTTAACGTACGTACGCGGCGTGATGGAAAACTGGCTAAATTTAAAATTTAAATTTATTACAGTAAAAGACACATTGCCATTAATGCACTCAAGATACTTCCCCTCGCTTTGAACGCACTTTTCCCATTGCCCTTGACGCTTACCGAAGCATTTCTAGACGTCCTCTCTCATGTTTTTAGTGACACCCCAATGCCTCAGTGTCCTGAGTTGATTGAGAACCTTTCCCTTTCCTGGCCATCCTGACTCTGGAGGAAGAGCCAGGGGCCTCAGGTGCCGATGCGGTGCAGAAGGTGGGTGAACAGACACTGCAGTGTTAACTGCTTGCCTTTGCGTGGGATGACACTCCGCAGCCGCATTCACCTCGTAAGAATGTTCATGCTTACCAGGACCAAATAAATAAATAAACATTTAAAAAAT
Organism: Cavia porcellus; assembly: GCF_034190915.1. Classification (NCBI taxonomy): domain Eukaryota; kingdom Metazoa; phylum Chordata; class Mammalia; order Rodentia; family Caviidae; genus Cavia; species Cavia porcellus. The sequence continues at coordinate 12,411,015 of NW_026947515.1, forward strand.
TTTTTGACTTCAAAGGCAGCAAAAATGAGGCTTTTAATCCAGATTCTTGTGAGGGTGATGCCTATACACAGAGAGGCTCTCTCCATTTGAGAAACTGTGTGTTTTTATTCCTAATTCACAGGTGCCTCTGCCCCATCTCCCATGTCCGTGGTGGGGGTTCCCAGTCTGTCCCCCAGTAATCCATTTCACCCCACACTGTTGCCCCCTTGCCTTTTTAATCCCCTCCTTCCTCTGTATTTCTCTTCATAGTTATTTTTAGCCTTTGGAGTCCCAGGATTTGGGAAGACTTGTTTAGCAGTTACCTCTTACGCCAGAACCTTATCTCTGGTCTGAGTTTATTTTTCTTTTTTTTTCTGAGTCTTTCTATAACTTGCGTGTTGGGGTCTGCTAGCTGATTGAGCTAAGCCTAAGAATAATGGATTACTAGAGAGGTTAGTGAAATGTGGACCAATTAAAACCACTTTTACATTTTTCTCTTACAAAGATATGAAAGGGGATTTCTAGGACTGCTTCACAAACTCACAAGAATGATGCCATAAATGTTTTAGAGGTGAGGGGGAATATTTTGAGGGAGATGAATGGCAAATGTCTTTTGTGGTAATAAATTTTTAAAACTTCATCAGTTATTTAGGTCACCCCTTGTACTGCACTGTCATGAATATATACAGTCATTTACTCCTCTGGGAAACTCCTTTCTCTCACTAACGGGGAAAATATACATATATCACTAAAGTTAACTGTTAGTCACTAAGTGTACATGTAAAACCTATATACCAGGCAGACGTGTCATAAGGATGAGTGTTTCTGTTTTTTCAGGGTAGTGGTCTCTGTACCTGTACCAGTACATGAGACTTACTGAATGGCTACATAGACTCATTTCTGGGTGCTGGCGGTGCTTCAGTCAACAAACATTTATGAAGTGCTTTCTGTGTGCAGCCGTGGGGACAGGCATAATTCTGGGCCATGCTCAATGCCTTCCTCTGTCATTTTGTCCTTGTAGTTTTGTTTGTTTTTTGTATGGGGGCTTGAACCCAGTGCCTTTGCAATGAACTCCAGTCCTTTGAAATTTTAAATAATTACTTTTAGACAGGATCTTGCTAAATCACCGAGTTGCCCATGGTGGGCTTGAATTTGGGATCTTCCTGCTTCAGCCTCCCACAGAACTGGGATTACAGGTGAACAATATGGAGCCCAGCTGTCTTTGCATTCTTTCTCCTCACTCAGCAGCCATGGGCACGGAATTTCTGAGTAACACTGCTTTATTTTTGGTATCGGGAATCAAACTCACTATCTTGTGCTCACCGAGCAGGCACTTACATGGCTGAGCTAAACCCCGGGCCCCTGGACACTGAATTTCTAACAGCCTCCTGTCCTGGCAGACTGGTGGCTCTCCTGCCACCTTCCCTGGGGCTCCTCCCTGCTTTGGCAGAACCATCTCCTGATCCTGAGCGCTGGTGGGCTCTCAGAGCCCTGCATCTCCTGGGCTGGACTCAGCAAGCTGAGACCTTTACCGAGTCCTCAGCAGGACGCAGGGGGTGTGTGGGGGTGTGGGGGGAGAAGGGATGTTGCCCAACTTGTGACCAGAGAAAGAAAACTGCTGCCAGGGGGATGGAGATAGGGCTTAGGGAAGGACCCAATGAGTCCTTGGGACACAAAGTGATTCTAAGAGAACTCCCAAGAAGAAGAAGGGACTCTGGGCTGCTGAGGCAGGAACAAGAGAGACAAGGAAACTGATCTCCAGGGACTGAGGAAGGAAGCCCGAGCAGAGGACGGAAGGGACAAGGGTGACAAATGTGGCAGGTAGTGTATGAGGGGCTCAGCAGGGCCCTAGGAGCTCCAGGCCATGTCACAGCTTTATTAAGGTGACATTCCTCTCCGATCCAGCTCATCAGTGTAGCTACACACTCAACAGTTTCTCATGCATTCCCAGGGAGGAGCGGCCATCGCCAGTCAGTTATAGAAACCCTGTGAGCTCCCGTCACTCCCCCAGGACCCCAGTCCCTCAACCCCTGATCCACTTTCTGTCTCTGTAGGTTTGCCTGTAGCAGAGTTCCATATAAATGGAGTCATATATATTCATGATACTTGTGGGTTTTTTTGGTCTTTTTTGAGACAGGGTCTTGCTATGCAGTTCAGGATGGCCTTGAGCTCACTTTGTAGCTAGGCTGGTCTCAAATTTGCAATGATCTTCTTGTCTCTGCATCCCACGTGCTGGGGTTACAGGTGTGTGTCACCATGCCCAGCTCGTGACACTTTGGACTGCTTGCTTTCCTCTGCACACTCCTCCTTATGGCCGAGCTTCATTCATTGCATGCATGGATAGACCATGTTTTGTTCAGTTTCATCAGCTGGTGGACTCTTGGGCCTACCTTTGGTTATCATGGACAAAGGCAGTATGAACATTTGTGTCCAGGTTTTTCTGTGCACATCTGTTTCTGTTTCTCAAGGTGTAATTGATGCCAGCATTCCTGAGGAGCTGAGATTCCTCCTTGGCAAATTCCTGGCTGTGTTAGTGGCATATCTTTTGGAACCATCTCTTTAGGAACGAAATCATTTGGCGAGTTTTCTGGATTCACATGGTGTTATCCACAGGAATAGGCTAGTGTCACACCGAGCTGTTTCATTCCTGCTTCCAACATCTGCCATGGCAGCTGGGGCCGCCTACCTCCCTTGGGTTGGATGGTCACTTCGTCCATGCTTCTAGGCACTAAGGTTGCTTCAAAGGGGTCCCACACCCTAGGGTTATTTTCAGGATGGATGATCTTATATTCCAGGCAAGTGCTTCCCCACTGGGGTTTACAGTATGGTTTCTCCCAGCCCTTACAAAGGTCCTCAGCCGTATCACACGATGACTCCAGTTCCTGCTGCTGTGTGTGGATGCGCGCCGGAGGGCCACAGCCCTGCTTCTTCCCTGCAAAGCAACCCAGCCACGCTGTAGCTTGTGATTTAACCTTAATAGTTGGCCAGTCAGCCAACAAGTCTGACAATGGTACCTATGCTTTATTTATAACATTTTAAATTAGCACATGTTTGTGATATACAACAAATGGATTTATCTTAGAGAATTAATACAAACTCACATAGCATCTTGGTCTTTTTACTTCCCTGCTTCCTCTTCTTCCCATCTCCCCCCATTTTCCACGTCCCCTTCTCATTTCCACAGACTGTATCTCCTTGTTTCCTACCATCTATCTTTTATTTTGTCCTTCATATTTTTTACACTTCAGGTTTCTCCTATAAGGGAAATCAGGCAATATTTAACCTTCCGTGTCTGGTTTATTTCACTTAGCATCATAATTATACTCAAGGCGCGTGCATTTTCCTGCAAACGACTCACCTCTGACCTCTTTATTGCTGAGTGGTCCTCAGTTGTGTGTAAACACTACATTTCTCTCTCCACTCATCTGTTGCCGGGCATATAGGCCTTTCCTAAGATTTAGCTGTTATGGTTTGTGCTGCCATCAACATGGGTATACGGTGTATCACTGCAATGTGACCTCTTTAACTCTTTGATAAGATACTCAGAAGGGGTATAGCTCAAACGGAATTTGTATGTTTAAGTTTGTGTGTTTTGGTCTGTTTTATTCAGGATTTCACTATGCAGTTCAGGCTGGCCTTGAACTCATTTTGTAGCCCAGGCTGGGCCTTGACCTCCCAGTGATGCTCCTATGCAGCCCCTGAGTGCTGGGATTACAGGTGTGCGTCACCACACCCAGCCTGTTTTAGTTCTGTAAGGAGTTTTCATGCTGATTTCCATAATGGTTGTGCTTGTTTAGGGTCCCACCAAAATGCAGAAGTTTCCCTCCCCCGCACTGCCAGTACCTGGTTTTTTTTTGAGTTCTTGATGATGGCCATTCTTTCTGGTAAGATGGAATCTTAGTTCTGTCTCAATTTGCATTTCCCTAATGGCTAAAATGAAAACAATGCTGAACATTTTTTCATGTATCTACTGGCCATTTGTACTTCTTCTTTGGAGAAGGGTCTGTTCATTTCAGTTGTACCCAGACTTTATGCCAGGGCATATGCACGCTCTGTCTACCCCCAGAGATGGGGCCTGTCAGTGGTCCAGAGTCCATTTCATCTTCATTCATATGACCATGGACTGAGGGTTCCGAAACAATGTGGCAGAATAAATCTTTCCTCTTTAAGTTGATTTTATTGAGTATTTTGTCACAGCAATAGGTAACAAACACAACCTTGTTGCCTTGGGCCTGTGGTAGCACAGCACATTGTGGTGAGAGCATCTGACAGAGGAGGCCTGTTCCCTCATGGTGGCCGGGAAGGAGAGAGGTAGAGGAAGGGTTGCCCCCAACTTCCTCCCACTAAGTCCCACCCACTAAAGGTTCTACCACCTTCCAGTAGCACCACATCGCGGACCACGCCTTCAACACATGGGTGGTTGGGGGACATTTCAGACCCAAAGTATAGCATGGACCATTGAAGGTCTTTCCACTTAGTCAGCTTTCTGTAGGTTTAAACTGAACCATGTCCTCAGAAAAACCAAAGCCTAAGAGATTACACAGCATTAAAAGGAGGAAGACCCAAGAAGGGCGGAGCAGTTTAACTGGCAAATCCTCTTGGACTTTTCTATTTTAAGAAAGGGTCACCACACAAAAAACAAACACCTGGCATCCAACAATGTCATGCAAATCTAAATTCCTAAAGTTTAAAAACTTTCCAAGTCCTTCCTCTGTCCTTTCTTCCCTCTTTCTTTCCCTTTCTTCTTTTTAACCTCTTCATAGCAGCCAGATTGCACTTCTAATTTCCCTATCATGGCTCTCTGTCAGCCAGTTAAGGAGGTGCAGCTCGGGGAGACCTGCTCTCTGCCTGGGACTCTGAAGAAGCCCACACTGCCTCCCAGTGGGTATTTTTGGTGAAACTTTAAAACGTCTGAGGCTGGGGTGTGGCTCAGTGATAAAGCATGTGCTTAGCACGTGTGAGGCTTTAGCTTTAATTGCAATACTCAAAAGAAAACACATTGTACTAGTTTCAGTGGCAGGGTTCCTTCTGAAGAACGGATTAGTTAGCTGGTGTCAGGACTTAGAAAAAAGATTTTTTTGTCACAGTGCAATATTCCGTCTGGAAGGAGGTCAGCAGAGGGCAGGCAGGGCAGGAGAAGCTGACCCAGAGACTTTCCTCTCAGGAGTCTGGAGTAGGTTTGACTCACTCGTAGTTGAGATGGGCACTTTAAGTAGGACATCAGAGATGAGTGAGAAACCAAGAGGAAAACAAATCAGAAAATGGATTGCATGGCGTGGCAGGTGCCTCATGTGTCCCTCAGCTCTTCCAAGAATTTGCTGACCACCCACAATGGTCAGCCTCCAATTGCCCCACTTCAGCATCTCAGCTTCCAAGCCAAGGTCATCACCCTCTCGGAGCAGCCTTCCCGTGAAGGAGCGATGGGGTGCACAGGGTGTTAGGGTTTACAACTGGATGCCCCTCCAAAGCCTCATGCACTCATAGGTAGATTGTGATTGAATCACGGAGGCGTGATAACCATCAGCGAGTTAGTGCACTGGTGAATTTATACCTGAATGTGACATTGGGACAGAAAGCCTGGTGGAAGGAGTGGATCACTGAGTCATGGCCTGGAAGTACAGCACCCCCATGATCCAATTGCCTTCTGAACACATGAGACTTTGGCCAAACAGACTCCCTCTCAGCACTTGGGAGCCTGAGGCAGGAGGATCGTTGCACATTCAAGACCAACCCGGGCTACAAAGTGAACTCAAGATCAACCTGAACTGCATAGCGAGACCCTGTCTCAAAAAAGACAAAAAAATAAAAAAAAAAAAGTCCAATGGAAGATAAACATTTACAAAATAAAAACAGTTAATATTCATATATTCATTAGATTAAAAAAAGATAACAACCCTGGCAAGGGTATAAAAAAATAGATACATGCAAGATTGGAATAAATTGCATGCAAGATTGGAAGAAGTGCAAACTGGTACCCCCCTTCTGGGGTTGTTTGTTAAGTGCTTTTATCCAAGCAACACCTCTTCTGGGGAATACGTACTAAAGACACAGTCAAGGATGAATGCCAAGGGGCACCCACCAAGATGGGTTTTGGCACAATTGTGTTTTAATAACAAAGCACCAGACTGTGCTTTGTAGCCCAGGTTGGTCTTGAATGTGCAACAATCCTCCTGCCTCAGGTTCCCAAGTGCTGAGAGGGAGTCTGTTTTTTGAAAAAAAAGTTTATTCTTTCTCTATATACATTGTAAACTAAGGGAGCAGTTTTTTTTTTTATGATTTCTAGGCTAAGCCTCCTAGACTTTCAGGGGACACTAGGGCTGGTCTGGGTGAATTGGTGAGGTACCACTACAGTTTTGATCTAAAATGTTTGGCCAAAGTCTCATGTGTTCAGAAGGCAATTGGATCATGGGGGTGCTATACTTATCAGTGGATGAATTCAGCTGGCAGGGGTTGGGGCCTAGTGGGAAATGGGTCACCAGGTGTCACCTGGAAGGGTACATTCTTGTCCCTGGCTCTCCCCTTGTCTGTCTGCTTCCCGGCTGCCATGGGGTGAAGCAGTGGTCTTCTGCTAGGCCATGTCACTTCTGCCTTGGAGCCAGCTGAGGAACTGTGTCCCAGACCCACTGGGAACTGTGAGTCAGGAGAATCTCCTTTAAATTAGGGGTGCTGGCCATTTTATTCCAGCAACAGATATGCACTCTCCCCTGGCAGGATTCAAGGGCTACCAAAGAACTCAGTAGGAGAGACTAATTTTATTTTAATTAATTCATTCATTAATTTTGTCTTTTTGAGACAGAGTTTCACTCTGAAATTTAGGCTGGCCTTGAACTCCAGTGATTTTCTAGCCTTGGCCTTCCAAGTCTTGGAATTACAGGAGTGGGCCACCATGCCCTGCCTGAGATAAATTTTAAAATGATACGATAATTTCAAAAACTAGAATGCAAAGATCCCTGATGAGCAAAATAGTGTACCGAAATTTTAATGGGTTTGAACCCTAAGTGCCTCCTTTACTTCCCTCAACTCATGGTAAGCAGGAGTCAGCTTTAAAGGGTGCCTCAGCTGACTCTGCGGGTCCCTTGATCTAACAGTCTCTTCATTGGACCGGCCCGGTGTTGTGTCCACACAGACAAAGTAGTTTTCAACTGTGTATTCCAAAACAGAGGCCAGATCTTCACAGGTAAATCACCAAGACCTACACAGAAGCTTAAACGTGGTGTCCCTCATCTTTCCGGAGTGTGGGGCAGCTGTGCAGGAGATCCTGGACTCCTGAGTTCCTTGGGACAGGTACTGGCTTCTGCACAGTGCTGCTGCTGTGTGGCAGCTGCTGGAGGCCTTCAAGGGGAGAAGGGGAGGAGGGCGGAAGGTAATCACCCTGAACCTCTGGCAGACAGCTCTCGTACTTCAGGTTCCCACTGAGATCCCGTTGGCCTTGGGCCATCAAACACAAGAGGAAGGTGACCGGTCTTGAAAGTGGAGGAATCAGCAGTCACACCGTGGGCCGGGCTGACTCCCATCCCTGAGGACGAGTTAGGGACCTCTGATCCCCCGATTAGCCAAAAGCCTGCACTGGCCATCTCACATTCCCAGTTCCTCCCAAACGCCTGCTCTTCTTACAAATCTGAGTGCAAACACAAAAAACTGCCATGGCTCCTCTGCATTTCTACCTGGCAGGTGCACCTGCGGAGCCCTTTGAAGAGCTGGCCTTTGTCAGCAGAGACCCCTCCACCGCACAAGCTTCTCTGGGAGCAACAGAGGCCACCAGGGTTCTCTTACCTTCCTGGAAGGTTTGGGGCCCCTTCTCCACTTTTTCCTCCTCTAAAAGGCACCAGGCTTTGTGGGGTTGTATTTACTGACTGATGTTCCCTGTTCTTTAAGCATACCAGGGTAGTGCTTCACCTGTGACTTTTTCTTAACAGTTTATTGACATAAGAAAAATGTTTAAAAAGCAGAGATTTTAAGAGGTAGACAATAAATGCTTTAAAATTATGCCAGGGAAAAACATTAACTCAAATATACAGTCCCCTCTCAGAGTAAAAAATTATCACAACGTCATCGAGAATATAACCTCATTTTAAAAGGGAATTTGGGCTGAGGGTGGTGGCGCACACTTGCGATCCCAGCACTCTGAGACTGAGGCAAAGGATCGATCACTAGTTCGAGGCTGGCCTGGGCTACATCCTGAGTTCAAGGCTACCCTGTACTACATAGCGAGACCCTGTCACAAACAAACTAACAAACAGGAGTTTGGAGTGACTGGAAGGAGGACGCTGATTTTTTTCTTGATCTGGGAGCACCTTGATATACAGCGTTTGCACCTTGTGAAAAGTCAAAGACGCTTTTCTGTTTGTGTGCGATTCATCCACCGGCATTTTAAAACTCTGGTATGTGTGGCAGGCAACAATCTGGAAGAAACAGCGCACTGGAATATTAGCGGTGATTCTTTCTGGTTGGTGCGATTTTTCCTCAATTCTAACTTTCCATGTACTAACCCAGCTCTCTTCAAACAAAAAGTAGAGTGTTTAAAATGCTGGGTGTATCTTTCCAGCTGCTTATCAAGCTGCTCGTGGCCGTGGCTGCCGCCTGCCGGGTCCCCTCGCGCTTTCTTCCTCTGGGGACAGCAGGGCAGGAAGGGCCGGCTGCCGGGAGCCCGCGGCCTGGCCGGAAAGGCCCGAGGTCCTCCGAGCTCGCCACGCTGACGTCGCCGTTACACGAGGCGGGCCGGCGGTCTCTTGCACACCCAGGAAGCCCGCGGCCGGGGGCGCTTCCGCCAGGCTCGGCCGGCCTGGGGTGCCCGGACCCCGCGTCCCTCTCGGGTCCCTCCGAGACACCGCGGAGGCGGAGCCCGAGTGTCGTCGCCGGGTGACGGCGGGAGGCGGTGCCGCAGCTCAGGCTCGGCTGGCCCGGAGAAGGCGGCATTCCGGCTCCCGAGAGCGAGGCTCGGGGCGCCCCGCCGTCTCCGCGCCCCGGGGTCCGAGGAAAACACTCGGCGGATCCCGGACTTTGTAAGCGCGGGCGCCGCCGCCACAGCAAAGCCTTTAGCAACTCAGAGCCTTCCCACCATTGTGACCTCGTGGCGCAATGGTAGCGCGTCTGACTCCAGATCAGAAGGTTGCGTGTTCAAGTCACGTCGGGGTCAGGATTGGTTTTTTTCCTGCGGAGACCGCGTGCGGTCAATCTCAAAGCTGAGATAAGTTAGACACCGTCAAAGTCGGCTGTACCGCGCGTACCTCTGAGTAACCAAGGACAACCATGTGGCTTTTTCCTTTCTTTGACCATTTTAGCACGATTGCTAGAAAAATGGGATTCCTCCTGGCGACCGATAGGAGGTGCTGCAAGTCGCAGGGTGACGCTCTAGAGGAAGGGTGCCGCCCACCTTCCAGGCCACGCCCACTCCCCCCATCTGCCCAACTCATCTGGGCCTCTCTTGCAGGACATCTCTGCTCGAGGTGGGCTGCCCACCCAGCTACGTGCTTGTCTTCCTGTACTGCACGTATCTCTCCTTCTTTGGGTTAAACTCTCTTTGTTCTGCCCAACTTTAAAAGATTGCTAGTTTCAGTGATGGTCTCCGGTATAGAGGGAGAAAAAAGCAAGCAGTGTAGAAATTTTAAACATAAAACCATACTATGTGAATACAGAGTGAGTGTCCTTTATCCACAGTGCTTGGGACCAGATTTCACATTAAAAAAAAAAAAAGAAAATCCAACGAAATGAGATATGTAGGACATGAAACCAAAGTCTAAACAAAATTCATTTTCTTTCATGTGTACCTTGCATACATAGCCTGAAGGTAAGTTTACACAGTCTTTCTGAGGCATTTTGATTGCCCCTTCCCATGAAATTAGGTAAGGGATTTTTTTCTGGTGTTGGGGATGCTAAGTGAGCTCTCCACCACTAAGCCACAGCTCCATCCACCTGTGGGACTTTCCACCGTGGCAGGCATCATGTCAATGCTCAAAAGTTGTAAATTCTGGAGCATTTTGAATTTTTGATTTAGGGATGCTTAACTGTAAATATATATGGTACTTAATTTGGATTTGTATTTTAAATATGGGGGAGAATTATACATAGCAACTCCAGGATAGTGGTTACCTCTGGTAAATGAAGAGGAAAAGGGATGGAATTAGATGCTTAAAATCAGGCATACAGTGGTGCAGGCCTATAATTCCAGCATTTAGGAAGCTGAGGCAGGAGGATCACAGTTTGATGCCAGCCTGAACTACATAGTGAGTTCACAGTCAGTTTGAACTACATAGCAAGATTGTCTCAAAAAAATATGTGAACACTTAATAAATCTTGTTAGAAGCTTGTTGAGGTCTAATATGAAGCATGAACTTCCTGAGTTTGCTCTACTGTTATGGTCCAAAGCCTTTAGGCCAAGAAACTATTATAGTTTTCTAGGATATTAGAACACCCGGTATACTGGAACATGAAAGAAATACACCTTCATATGAGGTCTAGTTTTTTCATATCTAAAATCTCAGTGGTTCACTTACAATACATTTTAAGAGACAGTTAAGTTAATACATTTTAAGAGACAGTTAAGAGAGAAGACTTTGTTAGTAAGAAATGGCAAAAATAGCAGACAATGATTTCAGATCCAGATGCCAGGTATGAGATTATCAGGTACAGAACACACAATGGATATGTTTAATTAAAAAAAATAAAGTCCAAGAGGGGGACCAAAAAACACTGACCACACAACAAAAAGCAATAAGAATGACCAGATATATTTAAAATAGTTTAAAAAATTATAGCAATAAGTGTTTTAATACTTGAAATTAGAAACAATAGGAATATTAAGCAGCAGGACATAGCTGAAAAAAACTTATGAACTGGAATATTGTGGTGGTTCAGAATAAGTCCACAAATTCCTTGATACTCCCTTCTTTGCCTTGAGTTAGGCTGGACTTAATGACTGTGTGTGACACAAAGTGGGAGTGACAATATGTAAGTTTGAGAGCAACTCATAAGATACGGTGGCTTCCTCTTTGCTCTTGTCTGGTTTCCAGCTTGGGGAGAGTCAGCTGCCAAGCTGCGATGTCACTTATGAAGTCCTACCGAAAATTCCCCTGAGGAGGAACTGGGTCTCCCAGCCAATAGGCATGTGAATGAATTTGGATGACTGTAATCAACAGCTGAGTATGTTTGAGTGAGAGACCATGACCCAGAACCAACCAGCTGAGCCACACCCAAATTTCTGATCCTCATAAACTGTGAGAAAGTACAGCGTGGTGTTGTGCACCTATAATCCCACTTGGGAGGCTGAGGTACAAGGATCAGTAGAGCCCAGGAGTTTGAGAGGAACCTGGTTAATGAAGCAAGGCTCCTTCTCAAACAAATGAGCAAGTAAGCAAGAAAACAAACAAACAATTGGGTGAGATAACAAATGTTTGCAGATTTAAGATTCCATGTTGGGGTAATTTGTTATGCAGCAGTAGATAAGTAATACAACAAGCAAATTTAAAGCATATACAAGAAGATCAAGAGACAAAGGGATAGAAAGATGAAAAAGTGTTGAGATAATGAAGCAGAACAAAAAATTTACCCTTCTGTGAAGTTCCTTGAGGGAGATAATGGAGCCAACAAGGGAAGGGCAGTATTCAAAGACATGATGGCGCCTGAGTTTTTAGAACTGAAATACAAGTCTTCACTCTGAAGAAGCCGGTATATCCTAGACATGGTAGGCTATGATAAGGCAAAGTAATCCATATATACTTTAAGGAAACTGAAAAATACAAAACATAAGGAAAATATTTGAAAAATAGCCTCTTACAGAAAAACAACAAATACAATGAAGCAGAATTCTCAGAAGCAACAGTGAGATCCAGGAAAGCTGTGCTTAGAATTCCAAAGTGCTCAAAGGAGACAACATAGGGATATATAATATATCCTGGCAAGTTTGCTCTCAAGAATCAAGACACTTTCAAACAAATGCAGTGTTGAGCATCTGTTATGGCTTGTGTTAACGTGTCCCCCAAAGCCTCATGCAGTCACAGCTGGGAGTTCTGAAGGTGGCTGGACTAGGGTGTGTGGCACTGGGATTAAGGGCATGGTGCCTAGATTAAATACGCCCCACCCTGGGTGTATGTGGCATCACCCAAAGTGCTGGCAGACTGGATGGAAACTAAAGGACAGAACGGAGCTGCTGTGCTGCCTCCTGCCTGCCAAGAACTGTTTTTCCTCTGCAGTGCCCCTCTGCCATGCCACCAGCCATGGAGCCAACCATGGAGCTATGGATTGAAACTTCTACAGCCCAAAAGCCAAGAGAAACCTTTCTTCCTTTAATTTGGGGTTGGGTATTTTGTCTTAGCATAGGAAAAGTAACTAAGACAGCATTGCTCCCCCACAGACTGTCAAACAGATGTGCTTCAGGAAGAAGGGAAATGAACCCAGGAAGAAGGTCAGAGATGCAGGGGCTGGGAAGTGACAGATGTGGTGACCTTGTGGGTGTAGTAAACCCTGACAACGTACAAGCAACAGTCAGAGAAATTTATGGAGTTAAAACGTTGAACTAAAATACCAGAAAAAAAATGTGTGAGTCAGAATAAACATAATTCTGGAGTAACGCCTTGTAAGATGGTTCTATTGTTGGAGAGGAAGAATAGATTATTTATCGACCTAAGACCACAGGGTGTTAAAATGTAAGGGAATCACTAAAGGGTGGAGATAAGTGACGTGGTGCAGTGTAGTGGTACAGCACTAAGCATGGCAAAAGGAAATCAAAAGTAGAGATAATATTAGTAATGGGCTGATTTGCAGACTGCGCATCCAGTTAAAGACAGCGAGATCTGACTAAATAGGGCTGGGAGTGTAGTTCAGTGGGCCCAGTGGTAGATATTCGTCTAGCATGAAACAGGCCCTGTGCTCAATCTCCAGAACCAAAACCAAGTAACAAAAACAGTATTTCAATAATAAAATTAATAGAGTTGATCACACGGACATATATAGAACTTTTCATACAGCATTTACAGAATGTATTCTTGAGTTTGGATGGAGCATTTTATAAAACTTTTTTAAAAATTTTTTTAAATTTTAATTTTGTTTTTATTTTAAAAAGAACAAAAGAAAACAATGAAACAAAGCAAATCAGAACAGGAAAATGCAAGCAACACAGCACTTCACAACAAAACAAGCGGACATCAACAGTAGCTAACATAATGTCTCTTTTCTTTGAAACAGTTGAGCATATCTTCACACACAATAATATCAAACGTAACAATATAGTAAAAAAAAATTCAAAAGAATGAAAGCATTACAGGACTTCAAAACCAAATAACAGGAAATGAACCATGGCTGCTATAATACCTCATTTTTCTCTAAAAATTTGTCTATAACATCACACATAATAAAATCAAATAAAGCACAACAGGATAGAACTAATCAAAACAGAAGAACAAAAGTATGGTAGGACTTCACAACAAGATGATAGTAAATCAGCAGTAGCTACCATAGTGTCTTGTTTTCTTCAAAGTAGCGTTCATACCATCTCATACAATAAAATCAAACAAAATAAACAAAAAAAAAAAACAAAAATAAAATCAGACCAATGAATGAAAGCATTATAAGACTTCAAAACAATATAATAGGAAACCATGATTACCGTAATATTTCCCATTATATTCAAAATAGCTGCCCTTACCATCTGAAAGCATAAAATCTAACAAAAGACAGAGCAAAGCCAAACCTAATAAAATTATGTACACAATGCAAGAGTTCAAGATAAGACAATAAGAAACTGACAGGACTTTCCACCTTTCCCTCCCTTTGCTCTTTTTTTTTTTTTTTTTTAATTTTACTTAAAGAAAGACTAAACAAAACAGAAAATGGGTAGAAATAATACATACTTTCAAAGAAAGACTAAACAGTAAGAAATCACTAGTTGATATTTAAATATTGTCCTCTTACAAATAGTTATACAAGATACAAAAGTGGAGCATGTAAAGTGGGGTTTCAAACAGCGATACTGCAACCAGTTCTGTTCAACAAAAAAATCACTCTGAGCAAAGAATAACAGTATTGCTGGGTTTCACATTATGTTACTCCCGGATCAGCACTGGGTACTGTAGTGTCTTTTTCTTCAAAGTATTTGTTCATTTCATCATGTGTCATAAGATCAGTTCTCATAAACTCTTTATTGGTTCTAAGCATGCATGAGTCTTAATATGTATTTCTATCCTTTCTATATTAGAGGGAGAAACAAAACAAAGCGAGACAAAACAGAACATATTCTTATAAACACACGAAATGAAAAAGATATATAAGACCACTGTACAAGGGGTTCTACCATGGTTACTGTGTTGTCTCTTGCTATCTTCAATAGAATTGGCTAAATCATCAGACATAGTATAACAATATATCAGTATATAACAGTATTAATAAAAACACAATTTTGTATGTAGTATAAAACTTCAAAAACAGGTAGTAATCAAGCCAGAATGGGTATCATAGTGAGTCCTGTCATCTTCAGTGTAATTGCCTAAACTTTCAGACTTGATACTATCAATCATATAAGTTTTGAATAAAATCTGTCAATACCAAACAGCAATCAAACAAACCAGATTTAACTAAGATCAGTCATGATAAACTAGTATAAGTCATACAGGGCTCCAAATTAAGTGAATAGGAAATGAAAGGTGTTTACTGTGTTATAACCTGGTGTTTTTAGGATAGCTGTCTGTGCCCTCAAATATAATGCAAGTAGACAAACTGGGACAGAATAAAATCTAACCCACTCTCTTCTGCCCTTACATCTCCTCACCAACGCCTTCAGGCTTGCCCGCCACCAGCTTCACTGTGCCCGCCCATCTCTGGGTTCCAAAAGTCGCATTTTAAAAAACTTTGATCACACTGCAGGCTATGAAGGAAATCTGCACAAATTTCAAAGCATAAGTTCCTCCAGATCACTTTCTCTTACCAAACTGTGATTAAACTAGAGACTGACAACATGCTACTAACATTAGCCTTCTATGTTAAGATGTTTTTTAAAAAACACATCTTAATTTACTTTGTGTTCCTGGGGGTCAAACCCAGGGCTTTCTGCATGCTAAGCAAATGCTCTACCACTGATTTGTACCCAGCCCCTTAATACTGCACCCTCCTCCCCCAAAAACCATTTGTAAATTACCTTCTAGGTCAAAGACAAAAAGCAAATACTTGGACAATTTGTATTCACTCATTTTGCCTTACTATAACAAAACACTTGAGGATGGATACTACTAATGGGAAGAGGTTTATTTTGCTCACAGTTTTGGAGGTAGAAAGTTCAAGCAGCTAGGTAGCAGCTGTTGTAGGGGTGGGCTGGCCCCCGCACATCCGGGTTGGAAAGTGTAGGAGAAGAAGAGATCACACCATGAGTCAGGAGGTCAGAGAGATTGGGAGGGAGAGCCCTGCTTTGGTACAACGCTGTCTTTTTCTCTGTTTTTTTGAGACAGGTTCTTGTGCAGTTCAGGCTGGCCTTGAACTCATTATGGAGCCCAGGCTGACCTCGAACTCATGGTAATTCTCCTGGATCCACCTCTTGAGTGCTGGGATCACAGGTGTCAGATTTCTCTTGAGAACTAAAGTTCCATAAGAACTAAGACAGTTCCTTCCAAAGCAGCAGCCCAACGACCTCCCGCTAGACCTCTTTTAAAGTTTCCATCACCTCTCATCACCACATTGGGAACCAGGATTCCAACACGAGGGGACACACTTAAACTGCGTCCAAACCATGGTGGTCACAGTTGTACAGACACTGCCAAGGATGAGACAAAACCACTATCTGCAGACCGTGTGGTTACACAGCCGGAAGCCCTAAAAGAATCAGATGACAGATTACTAACAACAAAAAAGAAGGAATCAGTCAGATGGTGAGGTTCACAGTTGCTGAAGAGAAGACCAAATAACCATTTAGGATGACAAAGATGAACATGTAGAAATGGAAAAATACCTTTCATGTAACATTTTTATGCTGTTTTGATTTTTTTTGCCACAATGTAAATATACACCTAGTCAAAAACAAACAAAACAAAATGAAACAAACGAACAACCAAAAAACCCCTTTCCGGTTGTTGAACTTAGTGAGTGTCTCATTTCTTGAGGATCTGTAAAGACTTTCCAAGGGACACTCAGGTGTGCATCTTTCACTGTTGCTTGTTTATTTCTGAGACAGGACTTTCCTGTGCTGCACAGACTATTCTTGAGCTCCTGGGCTCAACTGATCCTCCAACCTCAGCACCCTCTTCCTCAATATCAAATGAAAAGTGGCCACATGAATCCTTTGTGGACGCGTCAGTGTCACCCTTATCTTGGCTTCTGAGTTTGCTGGTGCGGAGCGCCAACAAGAGGAGGGGGTGGCAGTCAGTGAAGATCACCCGAAGGCAAAGGCAAAGCTCCTTTGTGCCGAGCTTGCTGTAGCGAAAGAGTCTGATTTTAGCACTTGGACTTGGCCAGACTTGATGGGGCAGACAGAGGAGAGGAAGAGACATCGGTGGAAAAAGAGATGACTTCTGGGGTCCTGCAATTGGAGGCTGTTGCCCTGGAGAAGCTGGGATATGGCTGACCAGAGTGGAGCATCCTAGGTGATTAGTTCAGGGGAATGAATATACGTGGCACCCTGTGGGTGTCCCTAAATTGGGAGCAGGGACAAGAATTAGGAAGCTGTCAGCTGCTGATCAAGTTTTTGCCTTTGGGGCTGACTGTTCCAGGTTACTGTTGTGGCAGGGCTTCCTGGGTTGTCACTAGACCTTCTGCAAGGCTGGATGCCTGGACTGGTCCTGGAGGTGACAGGCTTGTGCACAGCTGCACCTGCAGACTGGGCCAGAGCTCTATTTTTATACCTGCTCTGGCTGTCACTTGCTCCTAAATTTAGTCTCTCAAATGACATTCCCAGTTGCCTCCTGACTGGGTCACTGCATCTGTGGTCTTCACAGAGGTCGCAGGGTCTTAAGTGACGCTTTCCACAGAACTCTCTTGGCCCCAGTGCTGGGAACCTGCCTGCAGTCCAGTCTGTGGTCCTCAGCAGGGCACGGTGCCCACTTTTACTTGCCTCAGGATGCAGCATTAGTTGGGACAATCCACATGGTGTTTCCCAAGAGGAAATCTCGTGAGACCACCACCCTGCGGACTTCTGGTTCAAAGGACCAGTGGGACTCTCCAGAGGGATAAGGATCCTATCCTATCGTCCTCAGCTCTGGAGAAATGCAGTAAGTTTGGACTTTAGAACTATGTTCCTTTTGGAATTTGCTTCTCCAATGAGTCTGAGAGCACACTGGCCCACATGGGGTGAGGGGACGGCACAGCACCAGCCAAGATCTGGAACCTGCCTGTCGCCTCCTGCATACCATTTGACTTTGATGCTCAACACAAAAAGAAAACTCCGGCTGTCTGCCTCTCCCTCAGCTCAGAGGAAGGCAGCCTTGCTTACAGGGTAACTGGGAGACACTCCCCGGCCAGGTCTGAGTGGAGAGGTCTCAGCAAGCTTGTAGGACACAGCCAATGTCCCTGAAACTGAGGGATGTCAGCTTTCTTCACACTCCTGGTGATATATAAACCGGACAGTGGCTGAGAACAGAGATGAAAAGTGGCCAGGAAGAAGAATCTGGATATCTCAGAAAGCATCCAAAGCAGATTACAGAACCAGGACATAGCAATTGTCTAAAGCAAAATGACAGAGACCCACACACTCTGTCTCACACACATGGCCAGAAAGCACTGTGTCAAAATGTTAGGGTAGTTATCGCTGGGCCCCAGGATGACAGCATTTTTTCCCTTTTTGCTTGCATTTTCTCTTTTTTCTGCAAGGGACTTAAAGAACAAGGGTAAGTGTACTGACCTACCTCTGGAGGGCTTAGCTCTATATTCTGATTCCACCTCTGATTAATTGTGTGACCCTGTACAGCTTATTTAACCTTCCAGTCTCCAACTTTCTCATCTATGAAATGGGGACAATAATGTTCTGTCCTCACAGGACAGATGGGGGAATCAGTGGGTGGATTTATATGGAGTGTTTCAAACAATGAGTGGCATGTGACAGATTACATCAACACAGACATCGTGATTATTATCGCCCTTCTTACATTGTTCATATTTTTAAGGTTGAGAAACTCCTCATTTGATAGTAAAAGAAGACTGTATGAACTCAGAACATGGACTAAGAGCCAGACTTGATGATATGCACCCGTAGTCCTAGCTATGTTGGAAGGTTGTGGCAGTAGGATTGCTTGAGCCCAGGAGTTCAAGGCCAGCCAAGACAACATAACAATACCCTGTTTCAAAAAACAGAGTCAGGTGTTGTGGTGCATGCCTGTAATTCCAGTATGTGGTAGGCTGAAGCAGGAGGGTTGCCACAAGTCCAAGACCAGCCTGAGATACATAAGGAGTCCAAGGCCAGTCTCAACTAGAAAGCAAGACCGTTACAAAGCAAAGCAAAACAAAACAAAACAAATAACAGGACAAAACAAAAATCCCTAGAACTTAGACTGAAAGAGTGGTCCTCTATCACCAAGACTTTCTGACCCTGTGATCCTGTGCTGTGAGCAGGTTGTTCAAACCCTCAACAGACTCGGCTGCTTAGGCCATCACAGGCAGCTTCATTCTTGTTAGGATCTTGGGTTTTGACAGAGAGAGAGAGAGAGAGAGAGAGAGAGAGAGAGAGAGACAGAGACAGAGACAGAGACAGAGAGAGAGAGAGAGACAGAGACAGAGAGACACAGAGAAATGGTGCTACCCTACAAGTAAAACCTCAGCCTACCAGCAGAGGGCAGAAATGGCAAATCTAGGAAAAAGAGGGCTGGCAATTCAAGCTTCTTTCTCTGACAACAGTGACAGACAGCTTACAGACAGTGATCTGTAAGAGGATTTCTGGGCAGTGATATAATCCTTGTACACTTTTTGAGGGAACACATAGAGTTTTCACCATAATTTAAAGTAGTTGCAAAGGGCTGATGCACAGGAAATAGAAACATTTTAAAATAAAATGATTACATCATTCTTTTAAATATATCCAGTGATGTCCAGACACCATGGTAACTTGGGACTGTCATCCACTTTAAAATACAAAACTAAGCTCTTCTCTAATAGAAATTTCCCTTCTTTCTCTGTGTATTTTCATTCTTTCTCCCCATAAACTTATGATGGTATGATTTTATGCTTAAGGTCTTTTATTTACCACCCTAACACACTTTTCACTACATAAATATAAATCTAAATTGAAAAGTAGAGCATCTTATTCCGAGATCTTCAGAATCTCATCACTGTCATTTGTCTTTGGTGTGGAAGTCTCACTCTAACTGATATTAGTGCTGCAAACAGCACAGGTGTATTACAAGGTTCTGGCATTGTCTGCTTGTGTCCTTGTTACTTGACAAGTTTTTAAGGGCTGGGCAGTTTGCTCTAGCGAGGTGTGATGTGGCTGGGAAGGTGGCATTCTTTGTTAACAATGACCCATGAGAGGAGAAGCAGAAGGAAGACCCAATACACACAGGGCAGTTGAAATAAGGGACCTGAGGGCCAGGAGGGTGAGTTCCTCTAAGCCGCCCTTGTCACATATTCCTTTGGAAAGCCTTCCTGTGTTGGGGTTGCCTGCGCCAGCTCGCAGGTGCTATCAAGAATTGCTATGGAGGCCAGGCATGTGTGCACACCTGTCATCCCTCCTTCTGGGGAAGCCGAGGCAGGAGAAGTGTAACCTGGGACCAGCCTGGTTAACTTAGTGAGACTGTCTCAGCATAACATTTTAAAAGGCCCAGAGATGTGGCTCAGTCACTGGTGGAGAACTTGCTCTGGGTTTAATCCCTAGTACTGAAAAAACAGAACAAAACAACCCAGCCAGCAACAACAACAACAAAATCCCTGCTATAGATAGAATGCCCAGGCGGAGCCAACTGGCCACTGGACAGCGTGCTGGGGTAACCACAGCAGAGCAGATGAACGAGCCCAAGGACAAAGCATTCTCCTAACCCCAGACCCTTTTTTTTACAAATACGTGGCCCAGGAGAGCTCAGAAATCACAGATCGAAGTCAACCCAAAGGACCCCATGAGCCAGAGTCAGATGAAAAGTTATGAATGGAAAGATTTAAAAACTTCAGTGTTCTCAAGTGACTTCATTATTGATGGCTAGGAAGAACACAGCACAGTCTCTGGTAGTATTTTGGTTTTCAATGTTTTATATTATGTTAAAGTACTTCAAGCGTAACACTTGCATATGTCTACATGCTAAATTGATTGCCTTACTTACTGAAATCATTCCTAGCTCTTTAAATTCCATTGTTTGGCAAGTCATGTACATTAAAAGTGAAAAAATTTAAGTACTTGAAATGCATGTGCTTTTTTAACTTACAAGGTAAGGATGGCTCAGCTTGGTCTTCAGCCTTTTGAAGATCTTTTGTGATGTCTGGTCTTAGATGTTTTGCAATGGGACACAAGTCCATTGTTTTTTTTTTTTTTAAACTAAATTATTAATACAAAGAAAACAGGTTCATTCAGCTCATAGTGTTGGAGGTTGAAAGGGCAAACAGCACACACAGCTCTTGTGCAGGTCCGCTTGACTGTATCATATCTTGACAGGAACGTGTGCAAGAGGCGTGAGCACATGTGGGGGGGAGCCAGACTTGTTCTTTCAAGAAAAACACGGGGTGGGGGGAGCTGGGGATTTAGCTCAGCGGCATAAGCACCTGCCTTGCAAGCAGGCGGTTGTGAGTTCGATCCCCGGTACCGATTAAAAAAAAAAAAGAAACACACGGGGGGGGGGCATGTGGACTGCTTTAATCTCTGCTGAGGGTAGCACCACTGACCTCCCACCAGCCACCCTACCTCTTCCGAGTCCTGATACTTTTCATATCACCACACTCAGGACCAGATTTCCAATGCACGAGCCCTGGGGGGACCGAACAACAAACACGGACCACAGTGGTGCGGTCTTAACGGAAAGAACAGGTTTTGTTTTATTTTGTTTTGTTTTGAGATCGGTCTAACTATGCTATCCAGACTGATGTTAAACTTGTGAGCTCAAGGGATCCTTTTGCATCAGCCTCCCAAGTAGCTGGGACCACAGGTGTGAACCGTGGAAGCTGGCTGGAAACTGGCTTTGGAGTTAGATGTATTTGCTTTCAAATCCTGGTTTGATTTTAAATAAGCCTCTTTCTTCTCATTTATGAATAATAACTAATAATATGATTATCTCACTTGTTTTAAAATCAAATTATGTACTGTTTCAGTGTCTGGCCCTTAGAGACTTTCACTGGTAGGTATTCTTTTGTTGTGGTTTTTATACTGTGATGGGTCTCAGGACCTTGACCTGTTGGTCCAGATCTTCCCCTAGTTTCCTGCGTGGGAAGTCCCTTTACTGACTCTTGGGCCTAGTGACTCAGTGTGTCCAATGCAAGGATTATATGGATGTTCGTTAAAGCCCATCCAGCTCGAAGCTCTCTAACTCTAAACTTCCGTGACTTCGCTGTTCACATAGATCCATGGAAGGTGCATGCCTGGGAGAGCAAAGAAAAACACTCAGATCCCACCCAAGGCGCAGGACACCAAACGTGCATTTTAACGAGATCCACAGGTGATCTGGAGAAGCGCTGCTGCACTGTTCCTGATTCAATCAATTTGAAGGCTGGGGGTAGCTGGAGTGGAACCACAGTACTGTGAAAAGATGTTTCCTAGGCACAAGTGAAAGCCCTAGAGAGAAAATGTCCTGTGCATCACTGTTGTACTAGTGTGGATGGATGCAAATGTCTTTTACCAAGGGGAGCTGATTAGAGCCGTTCATTCCTGGGTCTGCCGAAGTCTGCAGTTTCTCTAAAGAAACTTTCAAACTATGCTCAAGCAGTGTATTTGGAACGGGTTAATTTACTTCCCCATGTAGGCAGCATTTAGCCAGTTCAACAGAGCAGTGCACAAAAGATTTGAATTTGTACTTTAAAAAATAGATAGTCAAACGACCAATACATACATGGCACGTATCATTAGCCCTCAGGGAAATGCAAATTAAAAGCACATTACCGACCTGTGGTACGCACCTGTCATTCCGGCACTCAGGAGGCTGAGGTAGGAGGATCTGAATGCCAAGCCAGCCTGCACTACATGGCAAGTTCGAGGCTAGCCTGGTTACATAGCAAGACTCTGTCTCAAATAAACCAAACAAAACAAAACTATAGACAGACAACACAATAAACTACGGTCACATGCATGCTACAATATCAGAAAGCTACAATAAAGTACAGCAAATGGAAATTTCCAGCACTGTTAGTGTGTTTGTAAACTTGTAAACCTCTGGAAAACTTTAGGAAACTTACAGCCCAGGTTTATTCTTAGATATATACTTATGATATATACTTACGCTCACTAAAAGACATCCAACTGCTCCTAAGGCATCATGTATAATTTATCCAAACTGGAAAAATCGCAAATGTTCCTGTGAAAAACAATAAATGAATTAGGTGTGGCCTAGTCATGCAGTAGAGTGCAGTACAGAAATGAGAATTAGCAAATTGCAACCACATATAGCAATGCAGATAAATCTCACCATTGGGATAAGGCCAGTGAACCATGCAGATGACATACAGTTGAAAATAGACATAATGGATCTGTAGTTGTATTGGTTTCCTGGGGCTGCCATAAACAAATGATCACAAATTTGCTGACTTAACACGAACTTATTCTCTCACAGTTCTGGAGTGCAGAAATCCGGAATCAAGGTGTTTGCAGTGCTACATTCCCTTCAAACATCTCGGGGAGGATCTTTCCTGGACTCTTCCAGTCTGTGATGGCTACAGCTTTCCTTGGCTTGTGGCCCCATTACTCTCATCTCTGCCTCCATCTTTACATGATCTCCTCTGTATCCATAGCATCATTTCTGTTTTTATAAAGACTCTTGTCATTGGATTTAGGACCCACTCAAATAGCCCAGGATTATTTCTTCTCAAAATCCTTAACTTAGTTACATCCACAAAGACATTTTCCAAATCAGGTCACATTCATAGACATACCATGGGAAGAGGGCAACATTCAACTTTCTATAATACTACTAAAACCCAGGACAGTGATTGTTTTGGGAGAGATTAGTGATTGGAAGCCCACAAGGAAGGCTTTGGGATGATGGTCATTTTCTGTTTCTTAATCTGGGTAGTGGTTATGCAGGTGTATTCACTCCAAAAGTTTCATCTGACTGTACACCTATGATCTGTGCTCTTTTATTTCTATATCTTGAGCTAAAATACTTTTTAAGGTGATGCTGGGATTGAACCCTAGGCCTTGCACAGGATAGTTAAATACTCTAGCTATACCCCCAACCATAATCACTAATTTTTTTTAACAAAAATAATTCATCAAAAGAATTAGTAAAAATTTCCCCATTCCTCCTATCTTCCTAATGAATAGAACCTTGGGTTCTTAGAACAGATCACAACCGGGAAGCAGGATCAGCTCTGGATACCTTGTGTTTTGCAGGATATAGGCACTTCAGTGCAGAAGGAATCACTAATAAAGTATTCTCCAAGAAGAAACTGATGTAAATTTCCTTTGGGGTTGAAATCAATATAGCTCCCCTTGCTTTGTTTCAGTTAGGGTCAGCGTGGTGTATCTCTCTCCATGTCTTCATTTTTAATCTCTATACATCTTTATATTTAAAGTAGGTTTATTTTATATAATACAGTTTGCAATATACTTGTATATATTGCAATATACTTTTAACTTCATGAACTCTTTCTTCAATGCTTTCCTTTTTCTAAGCAGATCTGAGTTTTTACCTATTATCTTTTTCTTTTTCCCTAAAGAACTTCTTCTAACATATCTTGTAAAACAGGCCCCTTAATAATAAATTACTTTACTTTTTGTTTGTCTTAGAAAGTATTCTTCCTTCACTGGTGAAGGATACTTTATTTTTACTTTTTTTTTTTATTTTGAAGGTAGTAGAAATAGAACAGAACAAGGCAGAGCAAAGCCAATTGAGACAATGCGGTGAAATCGGTACCGACCTTCACAGGAGGTTACCAGGATGACAGTAGTAGGTACTAGAGTATATCTCGTTATCTTCACAATAGTTGTCTAGCCAATTAGGTACAGTGAAATCAAACCAAAGACAGAACATTACAAAACCAATCGAAAAAGCATAATGAGTACAGTAAAGCAATTAATCATAATGAAATAAAACAGTGAAAACATTTGCTTCCAAACAGAAGATGGAAGGAAATCCCCCATATTTGCTATATTGCGTACAGTCATCCTCCCAAGAGATGCTCAGACCTCTGTCCCCAGTTGCTAACGGGGTGGGGGGATGTTTCATTCCCAGCTCGTGCACTGGTAGGCTCACAGGAGATGCTGCCCGGGTCTCCTCCTGGCTCGCGCCAGAGAGAGGCGCTTACCAAGAGGGCGGGCGAATTGCTTCTTTGTGCAGCTGCCTGGGTTCCAGCATGGCCGTGGCCGGATCTCTGGGGCTGCTGCTGGTCACGCAGGAGGAAGGCTCTTACTGGATACTTTTGCAGGGTAGAAAATTCTAAGTTAGCAGTTTTTTCTCCCTCAACACTTTAAATGTTTTATTCCACTTTCTTTTTGTTTGCATTGTTTCTTAGAAGTCATATAATTCTTATTTTTGCTCCTTTATTGGTAAAATTTGTCTTCTTCACTCTTGTAGCATCCTTTCCTCCCTTTCTCTCTCCTTTCCTTTCTTTGTCTTTTGAGATCGCGTATCTACATACTCTGTACTGTGTGCCATCAGGCTGCCCTTGTAGCCCAGGCTGATCTTGAACTTGTGATCCTTCTGCCTCAGCCTCCCAAATATGGGAATTATAGCCATGAACCACCATGCCCGGCAAGATTTTTTCTCCATCTTTCATTTGCTAAAATTTGGAAATGATGTGCTTAGGTGTAATTTTCTCTTTTAAAGATAGTCAAACCCAGAAAAACAAAACAGAACAAATTGAATCAAAACAAAGCAGAGAAATTGGTGCAGAACTTCAAAGTAGGACAACAATGGTTGCCATAGTATATTTTATTATTTCACAATAGTTGCCCATTCCATCAGGTATAGCACAATCAAACCAAAACAAAACAAAACAGAATAAAGCCAGTGAAAGTAGAATATTCAATAAAGCAAAAACAATTGGAACAAAATGAAACAGTGAGAACAATATTGGATTTTAAAGACAAGGTAGAAGGAAATCCCCCAAAATTGCCATAGGTGCTCAGACTGCCAGCCCCAGGACTGCAAAGTCAAACAAACAATGTAAACATCCAGTTGCTTTTTGTACCTCAAGTGCTGTCAACTCAGCCTGTCCTCTGAGCCAGCCGGTTGCTTAAGGGGGAATAGTGGGGTGGGAGTCTCACTGGTCGACTCATGGTGGGTGCTGTCTGACTTTTTTCCTCCTGGGCGGGCCCTGCAAGGCTGCATGGTTCACCAGAAAGCCTGGCCTTTGGCTTGTTGGCTGGCTCCTCCCAGTTCCAGCATGGCCGATTCTGTTCCACTGTTCTTGGATAGTCTGTTGTATTATTTTTTCAAGTATTTTAGAAATTTATTTTTACTACATGTTTATATTAAAAACTAATGATATTTATGTTGGGAAATTGGTGCATTCATATACTCATTTTGCTAATTTTTAATCCCTCTATCCTATTCTCCCTTTCACAGTCCTTCTTTCTATTTTCCAGTTTTAGCAGTTTCTAGTATCACCCAAAACTCAGAGATTTTTTCTTTGCCATGTCTAGACCACTGATGGGCCTGTCAGTAGCATTCTTAATTTCTAGTGCATTGTTTTTGATCTCTAGCATGTTTTTTTTTTTTTTTTTTTTTTTTTTTTTTTTTTTTTGTACCAGGAATTGAATTTCCGACCTTGTGCTTACCAGGGAAGAGCTTGAGCCACTGTGCTAAATCCCCAGCCCTCTAGCACATCTTTTCAGTCATTTCTTAGAATTTACACCTCTCTGTTTATATCACCCATGCATCCTCCTCCTCCTCCTCCTCCTTCTTCTTTTTTATTTTTTCCGATGACAGGATCTCAGCCTGGCCTCAGTTGCTGGTCCTCTTGCCCTAGCGACCCTAGCTAAGATTATAAGGCATTTGTCACTACTCTGAGTCTGGTTTTTTTTTTTTGGTCTTTTTCTCTTTTTATCGGTACCAGGGATTGAACTCACGACTGCCTGCTTGCAAGGCAGGCGCTTATGCCGCTGAGCTAAATCCCCAGCCCCAGTCTGTCTGCTTTTACTTGTTATCTACTTTATTTACTGAGCCGATAATCATGGGCTTTTTTGTACCAAGAATCAAACTCAGGACCTTGTACTTGTTAGGCAGGTGGTGTGCCACTGAGCTATATCCACAGCCCTAATCATGATTTTTAAAAGTTCCTGATCAAACATTTCTGCCATATTGAACTCTGGTTCTGATGCTTACCCAGTCTCTTCAAATTATGCTTTTCCTTCTAGTATAACTTGTGAAGTACTTTTCAGTGTTTCCTCCCCTTAGGTAGGATGCTAGCATGGTTTAGGTAAGGTTTCCCTTCCACAGGTCATGTGGGTGCTGATAAAACCTTAGAAAGTTAGGCTTTGTCTAATTAGTCTCTCCTAAGAGCAGGCCTTCTTAGAACAGAGTGTCCTGGGATTGCCAAAATGGTTCATCTTCCTTTCTCCCAACAACTGGGACTTCACCCTGATAGTCACTGCAAGGATCAAGTCGAAGTCCTGGAAGTCAAACTTACGCAAACCTGGGTCCCTCAGTAACTGGATCCCTGTGGGGTTTTTGATCCTCAGAGCTGTCTGCACTCAGCCTCTGGCAATCTGTCAATTACAGGTCAGATTTCCCTGCCCTGCGCTCGTTCCTATAGAAGTTCCCTTTTGAGCTTTTCCTGTGGTAAGTTTCGACTCTGTGTCTGTCAGTGTTGCTCGCTTATTTTGGTGGCAGTGGTTGGCCCTGTGACTTCATTTCTCTGATAGATTTAAGAGTTGCTGATTTTTTAAAAGAGCAGAATATGTTTATTGAGAGAAAGAAATTTTTTGTTTAAGAGAGAGACAGAAGAGGTCCTGAGCAGGTTGCCCAAAACTCTGTCTTTTCCAGGGAATTTTATAGAGTAAAAGCACGAGGTAAGATGGGTCCAAGGTGAGGAAAACATGGAAACTTGCAAGGTGGGCATAAGGTGGAAATCAGGGACAAATGGGGAAGCAAATGGGGACAAGTGGGCATGCTTAAAGAGCAGTGACTCTTCCCATAGGTGGTTGGGACGGCGACTCCTGGCTTTCTCAGCGTGATAAAAAAAAAATCAAGCATGGAGTATCAGTAAATTTAGTAACTAATTCAAATGCAACATGTACAAGAACAAAATAATAAAAATGTTCCATGTTTTAATAAAACTCTGCAAGACACAAGACAGTTATAAGCAATTATAAGCAATGAGCAAAGACAAAGCAAAATTTGAAGTATAAAAATTTGTTACCTAAATGTGTCCCAGTCCAGAGTCTATGAAACAAAAGCAAACTCTCCCCTCCATCCAATGATCCTGGTGGAACCTCCAAATGATATAGAGGGATGAAACTCCCAACCTACTAGATGTTCACTACAGTTCATTTTCTCTAAAATTGACGAATGAATTTTAGGAACAATGGAGGTTAAGAGCAGACTATATTTATTGAGAGAAAGCTTCCATCTGAGAGAGACAGAAGGGGTCCTGGGTGAGTTGCCTGAGTTGTTGATTTTTTAGTTTATTCAACTTTTCGCTTGTTAGGATTAAGTAGTGGCTTTTAAGCTCCTTTGATGGACTGGAAACCAGACAGCCATAGTGATTATTTAACATATTCATCCTGCTCATCCCTTCCCGACACAGGATACTATACCAATTCGAGGGGTAGCCCCTAATCAGCCTGAATTAGTCACCAACATGCATTCCCCTTCCACTACCTCAACCCTATTTCAAGACTGTAAGGGAAAGGGTGCGGGTTTTGCCACTATAATCAAGCTCTCAGATCAGAGAGTGACCTCAAGCTGTCAGTTTAGCAGCATCCAGGTTGCTAGAGTCTCATGTATACAGGGACTAGAATTATCTTGATGTTAACAATTTGCATTATTTTTACTTTCCCTGGGAGGCAAGCGTGTTGAGGAATGATTTTCAAATGTTTATTAAGCTCCAAAGAGAAGGAGCAAGATAAGATTACAATTCATGTTCACTCCTGCTTGAGCTCTAACACATAGGAGTACACAATGGCATAAAATACATTCCAGAGGGCCACCTCACTGTATCAGATACTTAAAACAGAGTATTAGAGTATAAGACAGAACCCAAATTAGCTAAGATGTCTGTTCTCCCCTGGCAAACCTGAGAGGAAACCTTACTGTGGCACTGAGAACAACAGAGGCGCTAGGGTTCGGGTAACAGCTCCTCACAGCCCCGGTGGAAGCCTGGTCCCCAGTGCTGTGCTGTTGGGAGATGTGGAAACTTGAAGAGGGGACCTTGTGGGGAGTCTTCTGGTCATCATGGGGGTACTCTGGGGAGAGCTGTGAGGCCTGGTCCATTCACCTTTTCTTCACATTGTGGCTCAGTCAGGCACCCCTTGCCATGATGTCCGGCCTCCCCACAGACCCCAAAAGTAGGAGGCCAACAGAGCCTCCGAAACTGGGAGTCCAAATAAGCTCTTCTTTTTACAAGCTGGTTACCTTGGGGGTTTGTTACAGTGACGGAAAGGAGACTCGCACAGTCGACAAGTTGGATTTAGGGTTTGGAAGGACATTGAAGAGTTAGCTGCGTGTCAGTGGTGGTTTCCTTGTCACTGAGAATCACCTGACTGACATGAGCGAGCTTGTACACATGCAGATAAAGGGCCTAGCAGAGCCGGGGTAAAAATGGAGGGGAACTTTCTCTCAGACAACGTCCAGTGGAATAATTGAATTCAAGGATAAAGACAGTATCAGCCACCTGTTCATGAAAAAACAAATCTGTGTGTATCAGTCAGGGTGCTTTCTTCAACAAGGAGGAAGTCCTGTAGTACAGAGTGGACCAAAGATAGTAAGAAACCCAGCAGGCTGGAAGGCCCAAGACAGGATACCTTGGAATCCAGCTTCACTTTCTTTTGTGAAATAACATGGACGACTTGGAATGCTACCTTGACAAGGAAGTGCACCTGTCACATCCCCAGGTCAGGAGAAAATTGCAAACTAAACATTTTGCACTCTGAAGTAAAGCAAACCCGACCACACAAGGTCTCTCTGACACATTCTAGAAACCCACTAACAATACTGTTTGAGTCATTCCTATAAGTTGCTGACTCCTTGACCCAAAATACCTTTTTTTCTGATTCTCATAATGTGATAACTGAAAATCTGTTACAACCTGCATGGGTACAATTTTCTTGTGAATATTTTGGGGCCTCCCCATGAATAGATTTATTAACCATAATATTTATGTTTGTCTTGTTTTTCTTCCCAAAACACGTCATGTTTCCTTATTTAGCAATTCATTCTCTGAAGTCTGAATTTGTAACTATTTTGCAAATAACATTCTCTTGTTTTAAGTGCATCTGGCTGTATCTTCCTGCCAGAGCCAAGGGGCTGCCAAGAGCACTTGGAGGTACCTCTCATCCAAGTCAAGAACATTGCTCTCAGGGTTTGATTGCTCTGCCCATGATGACTTTCCGGAAGCAGTACAGCCTGACTTTCACTGAGCCTGCGTATTTTGACATCATATTTGTTGGCTCTGTTTCTGCTTTAGTTTCTAGATTTGATTCAATTCTTGGCCAGGTTTCTGGCTTGTGCATTGTGACTTACTTATTTCCCATAGTGGGATTTTTGATGATAAGACCATTTGGAGATCACTATCCAGTAGCTGACAACAGGAATTTTGGTTGCTAAGGGTTTTTGTTCGTTTGCTTGGGGGGGGGGGCAGGGGGAAGGGTCCTGATAGCCCCAGAGACTCTGAGCTTTGTTTATACTGTTTGTACACCAATATGGGCTCAAATCACTCAATAAGGAAATGCCCTCTCCTCTCTCTCTCTCTCTCTCTCTCTCTCTCTCTCTCTCTCTCTCTCTCTCTGGAATGGAGAGCAACCCTTTGATATCTGTAGGTTAACCAACTGGTTTGTGTTTTATGATCTCTGGACAAAGCTGATAAACCTGAAAAAAAAAAAGGTTCTTTTTTCTTTGTGTGTGTGAATAAATAAGTCCCCTTTTGACCCCCAGTTCTCTTGAATTTTAAAATTTTTTTTGTTTTAAGGAGAATAGAACCCAACAACAAAACAGAATAGAGCCAATCAAAACAAAGCAATGAAAGTGGTACATAACTTCAAAACAGGACAACAATGGCTACCATAATATGTCTTGTTATCTTCACAATAGTCCATTTCTTAGTCACAGAAAATGTAATAAAACAAAACAGAATAAAACCAATAATAACAGAACATTGAATAAAGCAAAAAAAAAAAATCAGAACAAAACAAAACAAAACAGGGAGAATAATACTGGATTTCAAAAACAAGACAAAAGGAAATCTCTAGTATTTACCATATTGCAATAGGTATCCTTCAAATAGATGCTTAGACTATCAGCCTGAGTCCTGCAAAGTTGATCAGGATAAGAAATACAGGAGAGGTGAGAGTGTAGCGTATAGTAGAGTGCTTGTCCCGGTTGGGTGAGGTGTTGGATTCAATCCCCAGCACACAAGCAAAACAAAAGAGAC
Organism: Cavia porcellus; assembly: GCF_034190915.1. Taxonomy (NCBI): domain Eukaryota; kingdom Metazoa; phylum Chordata; class Mammalia; order Rodentia; family Caviidae; genus Cavia; species Cavia porcellus. The sequence goes on from NW_026947515.1 coordinate 12,441,615, forward strand.
ACACAACAAACAAAGAAACCAGGGAAGTTGGAGAAGGTAGTGAAGAGGAGACACAGAACAATGGCTCCCGAAGCTATCCATTCCAAAGACGTCTTTTCCCGGGAACCCATGGATATGCTACCCTCCCCGGTGAAGGTGTGTGTAGACAAGCTCAAGGATGAGGTGCAAAGGTCATCTTAGATTACTGGTGGGCCCTCTGGCCTCTGGTTTTGCTGTGTGATCACTGTGTATCATCTCCCATGTGTGATATGGCAGAAAGGCCATCACCAGAGCTTAAGCAGATGCTGGAACCATGCTCTTGAATCTCCTGAACTATGAGCTAAATACATTCTTTTCTCTATAAAGTACCCAGCACCGAGTATTTTCTTGTAGTGATAGAGAAAATAGACTAATTCGTGAGTCTATTGGGGGTGGTTTGTGTGTTTTTGATATTTTCTCACTTCTGAATCAGTTTTGGTTGTTCCTGATAAATACTTATAGGCTGATGATATAACAGATTAGTACTAACTTAGTGGCTTAAAAGAACACACAATGATTCTCTCACAGAGGTCTGGAGTCTGAAATGGGTTTCATGTTATCAGGGCTGCATTTCTGCTGGAGGCTTCAGGGAAGAATATGTTTTCTTTCCTCTTCAAGATTCTAGAAGACAGCCAGACAGGGTAGCACATGCCTATAATCCCAGAACTCAGGAGGCTGAGACAGGGGGATTGCCATGAGTTTGAGGCAAGCCTGGGCTCCGTAGTGGGTTTAAGGCCAGCCTGAAAAGCATAGTGAGTTTCTCTCTCTCTCTCTCTCTCTCTCTCTCTCTCTGCCTGTCTGTCTCTCGTTTCCCCCCTCTCTTTCTCTCACACATACATACACAAATGGGAGGTTCTAGAAGCACTGTATTGCTTGGGTTATAGCCTTTTCCTCTATCCAAAGTATATCACTCCATTCTAGAATTTGGATATGATTTGAATGTGTCTTTCAGGGATTCACATGTTGGAAGTATGGTCCTCAGTGTGGTGATGTGACAGGCTACGAGACCTGAAGAAGTGGAGCCCACCGGGAAGTCACCAAAGACATTACCCTCAGATGGGACTAAAACTGGTCTCTTGGAGTTGTTCTTGTGAAAGCTGGTTATGAAAAGGCAAGCTCAATCCCTCCCACTTCCTGCCTCTGCATGTGATCCTTCCCTCTCACATATGTTCCCATCACAATACCATCTGCCATGATGTGGTGCAGCCAGGGGCCCTCACCAGAGCCAGTGCCATGCTCTTCATACAGTTCACTTCCAAACTGTGTGCTAAATAAACCTCCTCTCTTTATTCATTTACGCAGCCTCAGGTATTGTATTATAGCAACAGAAAAGGAACTCATATACTCTAACCTCCGCTCTGTCATTACATCTCCTTTTTTCTGACTTTGATCTCCTCTTATAAAGACTCTTAAGAGTTCATGAGCCCACCCAGTAATCCAGGATAATTTTTGCTTGGGGAGACATCTAGATACAAGCCATAACACCAAGCATCTGCATGTCAAAACTGTCAGAAAACACATTGTCTGTTTTCCCACCATCATTAGCCAGACTTGAAGAAAATCTCAGGAAATTTTATAAGGTCAAGAAAAATAAGCTCTTACATCTGCACCCAAGAAAATATAAGCTGCACACCATGGTGTCAGGAGAAACTGAGGACCAAGAAGCACCTACAGGTTCAGACTCAAGTCCTGAGCACTGCCATATCAATAAATAAGAAAGTCATAAAAAATCAGTGATCGGAGATCAAGTGTATGTTCAAGAATTTTTATTTGTTGAGATTCCCATTTCTTGGGAAAACCTCTGTATTCCATACATGCAATTTTGGTGAGATGGATTAAGGTCACAGACAGCATTCAACTCTTTTTTTGAATCACAGCACAATGCACAGTCCAGGTCCAGCCACATACAGGACCCTTTTTACTGGCCAGGGCGATTGTTCCAGAAGGGGGCAAGAAACTTAAGCAAGATCCAATCAAGTTTTCTCTGTCTCTGTCTCTGTCTCTGTCTCTGTCTCTGTCTCTGTCTCTCTCTCTTTGTTTGCTTATTTGATAGTTTGGAACAAGAGCAAAAGGGAGAAGGATCTTATTTTCTGGCTTCTCAGGTGGGAAGTAAAGGAGTGTCTTGGACTCCCATTCAAGAGGGGAAAGGCTGCTGCAGGGGTAAATAAAACCAAGGCGAATCTCAGGCGGTGTGGTGAATGCAGAGGGAAGGAGAAAACACTACTGCTCTAGCTTTTAAGTTCTTAAATCTAAACTTCCTGCGTACACAAGCCATTGTTGTGTCCCAGTCCTGTAATCAAGTCTTTGAATCAAAACTTGGTGGCCACACGAGCCATTTTGTATTTGTTTCTTTGTATTACAGAACTCATCCTGGGTCCTGTAACTCACGTTTGTTAGGCAGTGACCCTGTGCTGGGCTGAGGCACATGGTACTGACATAAGTCCTCACCTATGAATTATTTTGAGTTTACCGACAAGGAAACTGAGGTTCGGCTGGCCGGGTGAGCAGGTTCTCTATGTGCTCCAGAGTGGGAGGTACCTCTCAAGCCTCCATTTATCTGATGCTCACAGCTTTTCTTACGCAACAAGCTCAAGGATAAACATCCCGGAAGCTCGGAAAACCCCCACTGTGCTGCTTGCTAAATGTGAGCTTATTGCTTTTTTCCTGGTTGAGTCTTTAAAGGACCAGCTGGCGGGCCAGCGGCGCAAAAATCAAGCAGGTATCAAAGCGTCGCGGAGCGCAGGCTGCGCCACCGACATCCCCAAAGCGGCCAACCCAGACGCCTGGCTGGACACCCACCCTGCTCCGACTGGAGGCCTCCTGGTCCTTCCATCAACACTCAGAACCTGGAACCTCCCGGAGGGGCGCAGGGCCGGGGTCGGGGGAGCCCTGGAGCCCGAGCCCTGGGGAGCCCCTTGTCCTCCTAGGTGCTTTCTGTCAGTTTCTAGAGCGTTCCCCAACTTTGCTTCTTAAGCCCTGGAGCTCGCCAGCCTTTGCAGGGCGCGCGGTGTCCACAGCGCGCATAGGCTCAGGAGCACGTCCAAGGTCGCAGACTGGCTGGGCCGGCTGGGGGCGGCGGCCGAGGGCGGGGACTGGAGCTGGGGAGCCCTGTGCGGTCCGGTCCCCGGCGCCCGAGCTCCTCTGCAGCATAGCGCCCAATACATGGAGGCTTCCTCGGAGTCCGGGCCCAGTCCCGGAGGGCCCCCGGTGGCCTCCGAGCGCCGCGGGCTGCGCTGCCCGCTGCTCTCTGGCTTCCGAGAGGAGCTGCAGGCGCTCCTAGTCCTGGCCGGTCCTGCGGTGAGTCTGGTGGCTTCCGCTGCAGGCTGGTCCCGGCGGCGGGTTGGGATCGCTGGCGGTTCGTGTAGCAGCCTGCGTTTTGGCGGAGGTGGGGACAGAGCCGGCCGGGCTGCCCGGAACCTCTGCGCGCTCGGGCCGATTGCTCTGCACACGGGACCTGGGCGCTCAAGGCATCTCGGGGCTGTTATCTTTGGACGGGGAGTCCAGAGAACCAGGCAAAAGTCAGGCCAGCTAGTACTCAGAATTTGATTCTTCGCAAATTAGCGAAGCCCGGGAGCTGGGATGTGTAAGTGTCCTGAGGTTGGGAGAGGGAGAGAGGGAACTGTCTGACCTACTCTTAGATTTCAGCCAGTGTTTGGGATCTAGAGTCAAGCTCTGCAGAGGAAACCAGGGGGCATCCTGCGGAACACTCCTCTCCCTGCCTATAATGGTGCTCACAAACCGAGTTTTAAGAGTGTGGTTCTTTTGGGGGTTGAAGTGTCTTTGTGTGTGTGTGTGTGTGTGTGCGCGTGCGCGCGCGCTTGCTTGCTTGATCAGTAGAGTCCTCGTTAGTCTTAAAAATTAAGGAGAGTTTTTAAAACCACGAGAATCACAACGCTATAATCCTGCTGCTGTTCTCTGGCCAGTTTGGGTGGTTTTCAAGCCCTAGGGGTAGGAGAGCCGCTTCACTGGACAAGCAGCAGCAAGCCTGTTTAAGGCTGGATACCGTTCTGGCCGTGGAGCAGCCGACCTGCACCTGCACGGGCTAGGGCTGGGAGCTGTGTCCTTCTGGAATGGTGGTGACATGGGATGTGATGATATCTAGAGTGGCACAAAGCCACGAAAGGGAGTGCATCCAGTGTATGGGTGTTTGCAATTCTCTGCAGACTGGAAAGAACTCTTGGTTTGGAATCTCAAAATCTGGGATTCTTTGGACTCTGATTCTGGGATTAAAAGTCCAGGTGGCCAGGGCTCAGAGAACAGTATTTGGGAGTGAAGAGTTGGAATGAAGGAGTAATATTTGTTCAAAAAGGTGTAGCAAGAAATATTTTTAAAAAACCAGGTGTGGTGGTACACATCTATAATCCCAGCACTCAAGAGGCTGAGGCAGGAGGATTCTTGTGAGTTCAAAACCAACCTGGGCTGCAAAGTGAGCTCAAGACCAGCCTGAACTGCACAGTGAGACCCTGTCTCAAAACAAAACAAAATTAAAATATAAATAAATAATGTAAAGAAAGTTCAGCAACCACCTCAAAGTTCTATGTTGGGGACATCAGGACCAAAAAAGGTGGAGGATCAGGAAAGGAAAGCTACATGCTAAGTGGCATCTTTGAAATCCTTAATGCTTCCTTAGACCATAGAAATGGACCTCAGTTTCCTGGGACCAGCTGCAATTTTTTTTTTTTTTTACATGATTTGTGTTACTGATTTAAAGAACTGGAAACTAAGGCTCCTTGCTAAGGTTATCAGTGTGCTGGGTTCTGTGATCCAGCTGTTAACATCTGACCCACCCGGGTGGGGCTTCCCTTCAGCGAAGTACTGGGAGGAGAGCTGGAAGGGTAAAGGCCGGGAAGGGAAGGACAGCTCCGAAGGGGCGGCCTGCTTTCCCTACGGCAGCTTAGGAAACAGCGCTGTGGGTTTCCAGTCTGCTTATCCAAGCAGAAAGTGACGGTAACCGTCTGTGCTTTGGAAAGAGCTTTACACAGCCAGCAGTGCCTTACTAACACCAAACCGTGAGAGCAACAACCACGGGACAGCTTTCCGAAATCCAGCATCTCCCAGTGACCTGTCCCTGGACGAGGGGCTTTCCTGGGACCGACCCTGGACTGACTGTGTGTGCACGTGTGTGTTTACACAAGTACGGGTATGCTTATTATAAATGCAATACATATTCATTGTGGGAGGGGGAAGAAAAGAAAACCAGGACTAACAAAAGAGTAAAAATCTCTGAATCTCACTACCAGGCAATCATTTGGCAATTTCCCTCCAAACCTTGGTGGGCATGTGCTTGTGAATGCTTTGCAAAAATGTGGCCGGAGACTTCAGGCACAGGTTTAATGTCTTCTGAATTATATATTGGAGCCTCGCTTGATTTCTCTCCCCATCTCCTGTGAATTTCCTAATTCCTGCGGGACACAGTGTGGGAGGAGACTGTTTTCCTCTGCTCAGTGTCCCGGATTCTTCCTATGGCTCTACCGTAGAACAGGATGGCTAGTTTGGTCCTCTCTACACATCTTTGTTTTCCTCATTCATTATTATTATGTTGTCTCCTAAAGCCTTACCGGCTTTAGGATTTACCAACATACTTTCCCAGTGAGCCCTAAACAAAGCCCCATCCTCTCTTTTTGTTCTTTTGAGACAGAGTCTCACTATGTAGTCCAGACTGGCCTTAAACATCCCACCCTCCTGCCTCAGCCTTCCAAGTGCTGGGATTATAGACTGTGTACAGTTTAAACGAGGTCTTGTGAAACAGACTAATCCACACTGTAAAGGAAACAGCATAGGCTGAGCAGCTTTACATCCTGAAATCTTCTCTTCCCTTTATCTTGCAGAAGACCTTAGGAAAGCAGGTACATGGAGGGAAGGAAGGGCAGTGGGCCAGTACCTTGCCTCAGGCTCCTGGCCTCACTCTCTGTTTCTCACTAGCATCTCCTACCAGGCTGCATTATCAGAGTCCTAAGAAGAACCTGTAAGATAGATTCCTCTTGGGCATGGGCTGATGTCAGAAAGGTGTGACTGCCTAGGTCGGTACGCTTGGGAAAGAAGTCCAGAACCTCCCTGAGATACAGAGCTGAAAATCCGGGAAGGCTGGGGGTGGCATCCAATGGTGGGAGTCGGAGTCTGCATGTGTACACACACACACACACACACACACACACACACACACACACACAGAGGCTGACAGTTTGAATTGTCTCAGGCCTGAGGAAATCTTTAGCAGGGATTGGTTGGTGACAGGGGAAGGTTACTGGGGACAGGAGAGAATTTGGGCTGAAGGAGAGGAAAAGAGAAAATGTAGAAGAACATGGTTCCTTTTCCAGGCAGGTCAAAGAGTGAGCCAAAGAACAAGAGCACACACTCAGAGGTGGTGGCCACTGGCGAGAGACGTCTGGGACCTTCCTTCCCTGCCGCCAAGCCTCCTTGCATCCCATTGTCACCAAAGCCTCTGGTTTTAGCATCCTGAAAATCTCTCGGAGGGGCCCCCCTCTTCACATCTCCACACCAGGTTCATCCCAACATCCAGTCTCTCCTCCTCAGCTCATGCTGCCCAAAATGTACCCCACGAGACCACCGAAAGTCCATTTTTTTTTTTTTTTTTTTGTCTTTTTCGTTTTTACCGGTACCAGGGATCGAACTCACGACTGCCTGCTTGGAAGGCAGGCGCTTATGCCGCTGAGCTAAATCCCCAGCCCCCGAAAGTCCATTTTGAATGTTTACCTATGTTGACGCGTCCTTGATCCAAACCCTGATCTTGGTCCTTACAGTCCTCAGTGGTTTGGCCCTCTCTAAGCCTGCTGCTTGTCCGGTGACACTGCCTCCCGCTGGCCCTCTACCGGCCAGTCTCCTGTCTGTGGTCAGCCCAGCTCGGCCCCATCTGCTCCTCCAGCTGAGAATCCATCCGTCAGGGCTCAGCCTCACTTTGCTGCCTCCTGGAGCCTTCTCTGCCTCACCCACTGTGCCCATGTAGCTCAGCACACACGTGTACTTGTTGCAAACACAATGCCTGCCCCTCCATAGGGCTCCGTGGGGTAGGAATGGGGTGATGGCACCGGGTTAACTCACACTCACACTCCTGGTGCTTGGGACACACTCTGTGCTGCGCAGGAAGCTGTCCTGAGTGACTGAGTCAAGTCAGGTGACGCTGGGCAGGAGCTCCCTCCTGTGAGGAGAGGAAGCAGTCCCAGCTGACTGCCTGCTCAGGTGCCTTCCCACACTGACCTTTGCTGCTAAGAATGGACTTTCAAGTCCCTGTGGGATGGGGCCAGGTGCCCTTTTCACACCCTTGCATGGGCAACTGGGTAGGCAGCTGGCCTGGAGCACAACTTGCACAAGTGACCGCTGTAGGAGCGTTTATTACATACCAGCTTGTATGTTGCTGCCTGGGTAAAAAAATGAGACAGATCCTGGATAGGAAGGGACAGCTGGGTTCGAGGGCACACGCCTGTAATCCCAGCACTCAGAGGCTGAGGCAGGAGGATTGCTGTGAGTTTGAGGCCAGCCTGAGCTACATAGCAAGCCTTTGTCTATAAATAAATAAATGAAGAAGGGACAGAAGTAGGGTCAGTCTAGCAGTTTCGGGCTTGTGCTGAGGCTGGACTTCAGGGCACATGCGCCCCTGCTGAGCTAGGGCCCAGCCTTCATTTCCATTGTTCATTTGGCTCCACCTGAGCACTGCCAGTTCAGGTCACTGCTGTTGGACAGCTGCCTTTGAAAACTACAGGGAACAAACCTTTACCCGGAAGTGTGAGATCACCAAGAAGTGTCCAAGGAGATCCTCACAGCAGAGAAGGGAAAACTGGACTTACCCCACCCCAGGGCAGGTTACAGGCTTGCTGACTGCCATGACAGAAAAATGATTTTCACACTGCATCCATAAAAAGGCATAAAGGAATTAGCAGGCAGCATTTTAAAAGTATGCATTCAGAGAAGCAGAGTGTGCATCTTCCAGAGAGAAGTGCATTATATCTGGATCTGGATATATTTATGTGTTTTTGATGGTAGAACCTGGGAATCTATAAAAAGTTTGGGTGTGGTTCACAGGAGAAAAATCAATGGCCCATCCACAGGTAGTTAGATAATGGCTCGTTTCACATTTCACAGGACAGAGGCAGGGACCCAGTCTATTTTTAAAGGTTAGAATTCTGCTCTTTATCAACTGAGCTAATTTATGGACTAAAGAACCTTTTTTTTTTTGGTGCCTGGAATTAAACCCAGAACCTCATGCTTGCCAGGGCACTGTGCTGCTGAGCCATATCCCCTGCCCTTGACTTAAAGTATCTTTAAGGAATTTTGGATGTGATTGGCCTGAAAGAAAAGAAGCATACATAGTCCGGAGAGCACAGATATGGCTAACTCTGCGTCACCTCATGTCCTGAAGTTGCAGTCTCCTTAAACGTACAGATTTTAAATGATGACTTTCCTTGTCTGCGCTCAACTTCTCTGCATTTCTTACCCTGGTCAGTGAGCTCCCTGGCACGGCAGCACGCCTCCCGGGAGCAGAGAGGCAGAGTCTGGAGCACTCTCGCAGTCTGCTTGACCACCTGAGTCTCTGCTGGGGCCAGGGATGGCACGTGCAGGGCAATGCACATTCCTTGGTTCACAGACTTTTAGCATCTGTCTCATTTTTTCCAACTAGATTTTTTAAAAATAATTTTTAAATTTTATTAATACATTTTTGCTGTTCACACAGTTTACAGTCATCTTGAGGCGTGGTTACATGTACATATTATAGCTTGTTTCTTTTTTCATCCCCTGTCCCTTCCCTCCCATTTCTCCATCCTCTTCCGGTTGTCTTAGCTCATGCTATGGCATAGTGTTTACATTAATTGTGGGTGGTAGGTTCCTGTACCCAGCACATCTTTATTCTTATTTCCCCTTCTCCTCCTCACCCCTCGCCCTTGATCCCTTGCACTCTTCCCTATTGCAAGAGATCTGTCCCCTTGTCCCTTTCTATCTATCCTTTATCCTTTTAAATCTGTCTCTTGAGATAGAACAGGGCATAGTCCTCCCAAACAGTCCCCCCCGGGTGGCCCTTGTGTGCACAGACTATAATCTGTGACCAGGAGTTCATCCAAAGACTTGAAACAGAATCAGTGAAGAATCAGTACATTTAACCTCCCTAGGCTTATTCTCCTGGGACCGAGACTTGGGCAGAGCTGGCTGCCTTTGGCTGCCCAACTCAGGGAGGGTCTTCGTTACATTCCTCATAGATGAGAGATAATACTTGACTCCCACAAGTTAAAGGAGGAGAGGTTTGCTTTGGCTCATGTTTTTGCTCATGTAGTTGGCTGACTCCAAGGAAGGAAGGGGTGGTGGAAGCATCTGACAGAGGAAATCTGCTCACCTCATGGGAGGCAGGAAGCGGAGTCAAGGGAGGAGCTGGAGAGGGAGATGCACCCTGGGATCCTGCCCCAGGTGATCCCACCTTCTAATAGAAAGTCAGCTGTTGTGTTCCCATAACTAGTCACCTTTTAAACACCCTGCCTTTGAGCACATGCGGCTTTGTGGGGAATCTAGGTGTAAACCATAACAGGCAGTGAGTAGATAGTTCTTTCACTGCTATAACCCAAGGAAAGCAGTGGCGGCCCTTGCCTAGAAACTGTTTCAGCTGGCGTGGACACCAAAGTTGCCTCTCACAGGAATTAGTTGAACTCAGTTTGACTTCCTGGCCTTTTGTACAAAGGACATCTGTTCCCACCCTTGGATTGGGTGCTTACCCTAAGAAAATGCCCCATTCCCACTCAAGCGAGAGAGATGTTCATAGCAGCAGGATTTATGAAAGCAGAATCTGGGCTGCACTTCAAAGCCCGATGTAGGGGAGACTGAGCATGTTTTCACATGAAGTCCTGAAAAGCATGTAGCCTGCAGGGAGACAGAACTGTGAAGAGACAGCAAATGCCACTGAATGCATCACAGGCCATCTGTAAGAGAAGTGGCAACACTTACATTATGGCACCATGTCCTGGTATGCCCTTACGATGTCCAATGCCTCTTCCTCGGATTCTGCAAAATCAGGTTGAAATGTCAACTTTTTCTAAAAAAAACATAATTTTTATTTGTTTATAGGGCTGGGGATCAAACCCAGGGCCTTGTACATGCTAGGAAAGATCCCTACCACTGATGTACACTCTCAAGCTTGAGCTTTTAAAATTCATATCTCTTCCCCTGTCATCCCCATTCCCTGCTCATTTTATTTAGGTTCACCTAAATAAACATTTCTTCTGTTTACTAGCAGGAGGCTCTGTCGGAAAATAGGTGTGAACTGGGTCTGCAGTCAGGAACTGATGCAGGAAAGAGCTGTCTCCTATTTCTGCATGTGGGACACACACACACAAACACACATACAGACAGACACAGACACAGACACAGACACACACACACACACACACACACACACACAGTTAGAAACAGGCCGTTCTGTTTTGGTCTTTCCTTGTTTTCTTTTGAGACAGGCTCTTACTATTTATCCTGGGTTGGCCTCAAACTTGGGATCATCCTATCTCGGCCTCCTAAGTACTGGGATCACAGGCACCCACCACTGTGCCAGCCCAATTCATTTTTTGAAGGACTGGGACCATCAGCAGAATTGTACACTATCTCTCTCAAATGTGAATTCTGAGGAAGTTTTTCTCTAATGGTTCGGAGGCTTACTCAAAACCTAATTAGCTCCTGCTGTGGCGATTTTGGGGTGGCTGCAGCATGGATCAGGTGGAGGCCAGGCCAAGGAGCTATACCAGTGAAACTCTACAATTGGCCTGCTGGAGCTTAGCACAGAGGAGCCCATGTCCTTGAAGGTGTGAGAGGCAGCGTTAATACTGGAACGCAGCAAGGTCACCATCCTGGCACATCAGTTTTTAAAAGGGGCCCTGAGGGGCAAACCTGACAAATCCTTAGGTAATCATCTCTCTTCCTAGGCAGTGGGGGGGGGTCAGATGAACCCCCTCTTGGGCCAACAGTCCCTCTTTCCCACTGGAGCAAGATATTGGACTGCCTGGATGTAGCAGGTGGGGGAGCAGAAGATGGTTTTAAATTAGTCTCTAAAACAAGCTGAGCATCCAGTCGTACAATGGTTCACAGCAGTCACTGGAAGGACGGCTCAGTATTCCGGAAGCTGAGTTTGCCCTCATATCTGAGCCCGCATAGAATTAAAGACCTAGAGATGCTGAAGAGATGGGTAGGGTTTCCCCAGGGTGCTTGGATCTCATTGGCCTCCCAGGGGACGTCCCACCCAGCCCTCCTAGCTGTGGAATGTCTCGGTGGCTGGAGTGAGGTCTTGATGTCAAAGTCCATCTTCTTTCCAGGAAAATCCTCCCGGGGAATCTGTGATAATAAGGGCATTATTCAAGAAGGCAGCCTCTGGAAACCTCAGGAGAAACAACAGCAATCTTTGTTGTAAGAAGTTAAAGTGAAAAACACACCCAAAAAACTGGGAAATTCTCAAAACTCATGATTCGGGGGGATGGAGAGAAGGTGGTTAATGGGTCCAGGGGTGCAACTGAATGGAGGAATAACTTTTGTGGTACAGGGGACTGAATTCAGGGCTTTCACACTGAGCTACATTCCAGCTTTCCTTTTAGTTTTAAATTTTGAGACAGGGTCTCACGAAATTGTTAAATTGCCTCAGCTGGGATTGAATTCAATATCATCTAGCCTCAGCCTGCCAGAGTGAACTTCTAGTATACTGTCACATAGAGGGTAACTCCAGATGATAACAATTAACTGCAAAATTCAAAGTAGCCAATGAAGAAGATTCTGAATGTCGCCAATGCAAAGAAATGATACCTATTGAAGATGATGGATGTGCCACTTATCCTGGTCTTAGTATCACACGGGGTACATTATGTTGAACTATCACACTGTATACCACAAGCATGAAAATTATTGTGTGTCAGTTAAAAAAAATATATATATATATAGTTGTGTGTGTGTGTGTGTGTGTGTGTGTGTGTGTACCGGGAATTGAACCCAGGGCCTTGCATTTGCCAGGCAGGCACTATGCCACTAAGTGATATCCTGAGCCCCTAAAATATTTTTAAAAAATTAAAACATGAGTTTCTGACCCAGTAGTTGCAGTAAACATTTTGCTACTTGAAGGAGTCCCTCAGAAATTGTACATCTGCCCGTGGAAGCTGGCAGTGGCTACCTGACACCTGGGCTTCTTTACTTCCCCCCAGGGTTGGCTGGGGAGGGCGCTGGGCCTGGCCCGGACTGTGTGGTGGGGGCTTACCTCTCCTGGTCCTCTCTCTTCCCAGTTCCTGGCCCAGCTGATGATATTCCTGATCAGTTTCATCAGCTCCGTGTTCTGTGGCCACCTGGGCAAGCTGGAGCTGGACGCCGTCACCCTGGCCATTGCGGTATGTGTGAGGCTCTAGCGAATCCGTGAAAGCTGCCTGTGTTTGTTTCGTTGGGCTGTTCTCACAGACTGGCACAGTCCAGTGCTTCAGAAGTATCTCAGTGAAACCTGCACCTGGTGTCCATGAGCTTAAAGTCAGCATACAGCCGCAGGATTGCAACCTTCAATAATTCTCCTTTGCTGTGTGACCAGATTCCCAGGTTCTAGGGGTCAGAATGGGGATATCTTTGGGGGGTGTTATTCTGTTTGCCGCATCATGTGACCTGTAATCTGTGCAGCTCTGAGTCCTGCTCAGAGTCCCGGCCCCATATCCGGGAGAAGGAAATTGTAGAAGGGGACTGGAAATCTAACATCATCAAGAAGAGCCAGCTCCCTCCACCCCTGTGGGTCTCGCTGGGCAGGGATGGAGACCTGGTCTTCCCATCTTTTTAACTCCCTCTGGCTTGTTTGGTTTATTTCCAGATTATCAATATCACTGGCATTTCTGTGGGACATGGCTTATCTTCTGCTTGTGACACACTCATCTCCCAGGTAAGTGGAAGTGGTCATGTTCTCACAGTGGCCTTAGACATCTTCCGAGAGCAGGTGGAAGGAAGGACCCTTCCATTAGGGGGAGTCAGCCCTCAGCGGCAGCTCTCCTCACCTGCTTCTTTGACCTATGTGTGGATTTCTTCCAGCCTTGGGAGCTACTGTGGGTCTGATAAGGGCTTTATGCCACATTTTAACTAGAAGCCCCTCTTATCACTCATGTTTTAGTTGCTGTAGTCTTGCGGTTCTCAAATCTGAGCAGTGTCAAAATCCCCCAGAGGGTTTGTCAAAGCACAGACTGCTGGGCCCCCACCTGTGTGATGCTGAGTGTGCAGTGTCCTCCTTGGAGTGAGGTGGCCAGGAGTGGGAGGGAGACACCCCGAGTGTATACTGACGCTTTGTCACTTAGGATGGGGTTACATCCCATGTACCCATTGTAAGGTAAACACGTGTTTAGGCAAAACTTTGTTGAATGCACTTAACTTATGGAGCATTCTTAGCAGTGCAGCACCTTAGAGTGTCAGCAGTTCCCCTTGTGACGATGTGGCTGACTGAGAGCTTTGGTTTGCCTCACCTCCCAGCTTCCCATGGGAGGAGGACACCACATATTGCTAGCACAGGCAGGATTCAGAGTCAAAATTCAAAGCACAAGTTCCTTCTGCTGGATTCATACCCCTTTTGTACCATCTTAAAGTCAAAAAAATTGCAAGTCAGTCCCCCCTGAGCTGAGCACCACCTGTATTTGCTAGCGCCAGTGGTGCAAACCTCCCTTCGATGGCTAACCTGAGGGTACCCCAGAGAGTTCACTGAACATGAATCTGGGAGAACTGTGCGCAGTGTGGTTCCTGTATGTCTGTAAGAGCTGTCTCCTCGCAGCACTGGCCCTGGCCCCAGAGTTTCTGCTTTAGAAGTTTCTGCCCAGGAAATTACATTTCTAGCAAGTTTACAGGTTATGCAACTCTGACTGCATGTTGGAGTCACATGGGGAAAGTTTTTAAAAATTATTGTTGAGTCTCAATCCGGAATACCTTTAGTGGGACTCCAGCATTTGTGCTTTTTAAATGCTTCCCATGTTGTAAACCCTCTTATCTCTTTCACCTTGGATGCCTCTTCCCTAAGGCATTTGGCATGGTCTCTAGGGTACCTAGCCGCACAGCTGCGGACTTTGGGGGTGGAGGACAGTGGAGAGATGGTTTGTGGGCTAATGGCGTCTTTTTGGCTGAGTGCACCCCAGACTTACGGGAGCCAGAACCTGAAGCACGTGGGTGTGATCCTGCAGAGGGGCATGCTCATCCTGCTACTCTGCTGCTTCCCCTGCTGGGCACTCTTCCTCAACACCCAGCATATCCTGCTGCTCTTCAGGCAGGACCCAGACGTGTCCAGGTAAGACAGAACTGTCATGGGGGTTCAGTGGGCCCAGCAAAAAGACCGTGCATCCAGGCTCAGTCTCTGGGAGTTACAAAGGACAAGAATGAGCTCACACACCAAGCCGGGGAACAAGCTGTCCTAGACTGACCCCACTCGGGCCCTAGTGACTCCTGTATCTGGCTCCTGAGATCTAGAACCCTACTCCTCTGGAGGACTTCCAGGGTGAAGAGTTTTGTACAGAATTAGATTTGCAAACTCCTGGGGACAAAGTTCAGAGACAGAATGCTTGCTAAGCATGCTGAGGTGCTGGGTTTGATCCCCAGCACCAGGAAAACCACAACAACAACAACCTCAATGAGATTTGTGAGCATCCTCTGTATGTGGCATGGCAGTTTGTGATGTTTATTTATAGTTATGGTTAGTATTAAAATTATCTGCATGCTTAAACCCTCCTGCTCCACTCTTTTTTTTTTTTTTTTTTTTTTTTGTCTTTTTCATTTTTATCGGTACCGGGGATCGAACTCACGACCGCCTGCTTGCAAGGCAGGTGCTTATGCCGCTGAGCTAAACCCCCAGCCCCCCTGCTCCACTCTTTTAATTGATTAAGGTGAGACCTGGACATTAGTAGCTTTCAGAGCTTCCCACGTGATTCTGATGAGCTGCCACATTTGAGATCCAGTTTTTTTTTTTTTTTCTTTCCTGTACTGGGGATTGAACTCACGATTTTGTGCTTGCCAGGCAGTTGCTTATGCCACTGAGCTAAATCCCTGGCCCTAGATCCACTGTTTAATGGATTAAGACTTGTATTCTTGCCCTAAATCAGCAGCTCTGAACCCAGAGGTATTTGGCAGTGTTGGAAAACATTTCTGTCATGGATCTGCTACTGGTTGAGACCAGAAAGACTAGGAGACCTCCTGTGATGCATGGCCATTCCCAGTAGAGAGCTTTGTGGTCATGGTGCATTGCTGAGAAACCCTGCCCTGCACTGAAAGAAGTTGAAAAACAAGAAAGCTCATCTGGGTTATGTCAAGCTCTGTGTATACATTTTCTCACTTGCTCTGGTAGTTTAAATTCATTTATCTAGAAAGAGTGGAGATTGGGGAAGGCAGCTTCAGTCATCAGTTATGTTACGCTGCGTCTCTTTCTGGTGACATGGAGGCCTCTATGACTGGCTGTGATTTTTGTCTTTTCATTCTGCAGGCTTACCCATACCTATGTCATGATCTTCATTCCAGCTCTTCCCGTAAGTTTTGAAGTGTTCAGAGCTTCCCTTCCTGGTGTCTGTGGGTGAAAAGTGGCTGCAGCAGACCTGAGCCCTATGCCTGGCTCAGTCTTACTTGATTCTCATACATGACATTGACCTCTTCAGGAAGCATGGGTTTAATTATGGTTATTAAGGTCATAAACTAACATCTGTCCCTCAAATGCTAGGGTGGGTGATTCAGTCCCAATAGACACTGGCTGAAGGTCCCACTGTTGGAGTGCCCTTTGAGACCATCTAGGAAGAGGAGTCCAGACTCTTATTTTAGGGTTAAAGTCATACCCAGTTCAGAACCTCTGTGGGCCATTTTGATCTTTGCACCTTCCTGCATCACCCAGACCTATCAGTGGGTGTTAATGTTTGATACTCTGTTGTGTGTGGTCAATGAACTACCAATGCTAAATTTATCCTGGCTGAAAGCATAGTTGAATTAGTTTCCTGAGACTTCTATTACAGAACACCAAAGGCGGATGAACTTAAACAACAAGATGTATTTTTCACAGCTCTGGAAGCCGTACATCCAGAGTCGAGGTTTCGGCATGGTTGCTTTCCTCCGTGGTCTCTCCTTGGCTTGCAGATGGCTGCCTTTGCTGCCATGTAACATGGTCATCCTCTTGTTACTTTGAGCAGCTTGGTGAAATTCTGTCTCAAAATAAAAAATAAAAAGGCTGAGAGTGTAGTTCAGTGGGAAAGCACTTGCCTAGTGTATGTGAGGACCTGTTCTCAGTCCCTGGTACTGTGATTGAAAAAATGAACACATGAATGAAAGAAAAATCAATCGATCTATAATCCCTATGATTTGGGAGGCTGAAGCAGTCTGGGAAAATAAGTAACTTAGTGAGACCCTGTCTCAAAATAAAAAAATAAAAAATTAGGGGCTGTGGCTGTAGCTGAATGCGAAGAGTAGGTTTGATCTCCAGTGCCACTAAATATATAAATAAAATAAAAATTAAAATAATAAGTAGTTAGGTAAAGGGTGCCTGTTCTGTTGGATTAGGACCTCATTCTGACTCCTTAATTTTATTTTATTTTATTTTATTTTATTTTTTTTTTTTTTGGTCTTTTTCCTTTTTATCGGTACCGGAGATCGAACTCACGACTGCCTGCTTTCAAGGCAGGTGCTTATGCCGCTGAGCTAAATCCCCAGCCCCTTGACTCCTTAATTTTAACTTGATCAGGGCTTTAAAGACCCCCGCCCCAAAAAAAGACTGCCAAATAGTTACATGTTTGTGGAGGTTAGGGCTTCAATGTGTGGCTTTGGGAGACATAATTTAGCCCATAACAATAACTATTTGCCCTCTTTATCCTAAAATCTTTAATTTTAATTTTATACTTGAAATTTTTTATGTATATGTTTTTGTGGTGCTAGGGAGTGAACCCAGGGCCTCACACATGTTGGACAAGTTCTCCGCTACTGAGCTACACCCCAGCCTTGTCCTTAAGTATTTTTCATGTGATGTTCTTTCATTGTTCCAGTAAATAGGATGGTAGCCTGGTCTGCAAGGATGGGCCCTCTGAGTTTTTTCTCAGCATCCCCAGGAAAATCCTTGCCATGCACTGAAGGAAATTACATTTCCTTTTGTCAGTTGAGGGAGTTGGAGGTGAGGTTGGATCATTTTCATCCTTAAAGGAGATGACCACAGATTCCCCGGCCCACCCCACAGTCCCATGGTGCCTCGTATTCCTGAGCAGGAGCAAAGGTCAGCCAGGCCTTGGTTACAGCATAAACCAGCTGTGGCTCCCAGCTCACCGATGTGTGTCCAACACCTCTGTTAACACTCACCTCTTCCTTTTTTACAGGCATCCTTTCTTTATACATTACAAGTTAAATACCTGCTCAACCAGGTAATGGGGATGGTCCTTCTCCTTGGGGGGAGCCTGTGGGAGTGGAGGCCCTGCAAATACACAGGGATCAGGGAATCCAGGGTGGAGGTAGATCACCTTCTTAGAGACTGAAAACTGTTTTCAAGATTGTGTGCTTGGGACTTCCATGTGGAGGGGGTTTGTTAAGGATATCAGGGAGAGAACATATTACTTTTGGCTCTGGAAAATTCATATCCAGTTCTCACTTAGAAATATTGTCATTGGCATTATTAGTATCAGAGCCACCGTGTTCTTTGGCTCTCTGGAGGGAGGAATGCAGGTCTGTCTGCTCTCCAGAGAAAGCTGAGGGTTACAGTGGCCTCTCAGATCCCCAGGGCCAGCTTGGCTGTTCAGCTGTCGGAAAGGCATTGCTCTCTCTAGTGGGAACACTAGAGAAATCGCTCAAATTGTAATGACACCTGACTCTTCCTGTGTGGCTCACAGCACTGGCCAGAGGCCCCAACGTCACTTGATGGGTGTGGATGTATGATGTGGGATGTGGACTACTGGACCAGGTCATAAGTCCCTGCCACACTTTCCAGAATATGTCCCAGGGAGGAAAGGAGGGAGTTTCCTACCTACTTAATGACCTTAATTTAGGATACTGCCATCTTAACAAAAACAATCATATTTACATATTCATTAGCATGTGTATTATATACTTGGACTAGTTATAGGTAAGAAAAGAAAATTAGCATTTTGGTTTATCTTGGGGCCATGTTGTTTTAGTTGAGAGTCTAGTAGGAAGCAGAGAGATCCCTAAGCACCCTGCAGGGTCTCCTTCCTGGCTGTTGACCAGCAACCTTGGTGCGCTAACCTCAGGTTCAGGTTTGCTTATGTGAAGACAGTGGGTATGAACGCTTTGCCTTCCTCATCCCAAGGCCAAGGAAAGCACCTAGAGCTGAGAGGGCTGGGGAGGTATGAACTGGGTTACATTGGACATGGATGGCTTCCAGGGTGGGGCAGGGAGGAGGGCGTTCTGGGCAGTGAGCAACAGGACCATTGACAGGGCTGGGAGGTGCCAGAGTGTTTGGCTGCTATAGTGTGGGGGACCCAGCAGGCAATGGCGTTAGCAGATTGACCCGGGCTCTGGTGGAGCAGGACCTCTTATTCTCTGCTATTCAGATTTCAGTTTGTAGGAGACAAACTGCTGGGCTGGGCAGGGGCGAGAGTCGTGAAAACGGTGGGCTGATGGAGGTCCACACACTAAAAGCTGTGATAATGGGGTGGTCTCTGTAGGAGGAGATGGCAGGTGGTAGGGGGGACCGTGGACAGGAGAGAGTGGCACTGTGACTCAAAATTTCTGCTTTGGGGGCTTCCTTAGGGAGACAGCTGGCCAGTAACTCCATGCAGAGCAGAAAGAAGTGGTTGGGTGTGTGGAGAAGATTAACAACCTGAAAGAGTGAGCACTGGGGAGGAGACCCAGGCAGGCCTTGGCTTTCGGGAGGAGACTGAGAGGACACTGGAGCGGAGGGTGCCTGCCCTGTGCCTCTTGGGACCTTCCCTGAGGAGCGCCCTCTTTCCCGTGTCCAGTTTGTACCTGCATGCCCATGGCTTCCAGACCTCCTTTCTAGCTGTCTTTAGGCATCTCGGGCATGTCACATATGCTGCCAGCTCATCTTGCCCCAGTACCTGCTGCTGCCTCCTGTCTCCCAGTTCAGTGGCCTCTGCACTTTCCCTTCTTGTCACCTGTCCTTTATAAGCCCATCCTACCTGTGACTTCATCTTTTCCTTCTCTTACACTGGTCAGTCATCTGGTCCTCTAGGTTGTGCCTCTTCCTCCTCTTTTGCTGTGCCACTGCCCCAATTCATTTTCTGTCATTTGTCCTCTGTATCATTTCTGTAGGATCTTAACTAGTCTCCCTGCTGCCAGCTTTCCCCTGGGTGCATCCTACACCGAGCTGTCTGCCTGAAATGTAAATCTGAACACAGATTCCCTTGCTGAAAGCTAACCAGGAGCTCCTGACAAATAAATGGTCCATGTAAGTGGTCAGCCAAGACTCCTGTCCTAACATGGACTGAAGTCCTCTTGTCCTTGCAATCTGTAAACCTAGCCAGGTGTGGCGCATGGCTGTAATCCAGTACTCTGGATGGTTGATGCAGCACGATTGTAAGTTCAAGTCCAGCCTGGGCAATTTAGCAACTTCAGTGAGGCCCTAACTCAAAAACAAAAACAAAACAAAAGTGTTTGGAAGTGTAACCCAGTGCAAAAGCCCTGGGTTCAATCGTTAGCACAAAAACAAGCAGAACCCCTGAGCTTGCAAAAGGTGGGTAATGGTAAGCACTCCTGTGGCTGAGCTCTCTAGGCAGCCCCTATGTCTCTGGGATTGTAAACAGGTCAGGTGTTTCTCCTGCCCCTGCCTCTTGCGGTCAGCTGTGATAGTCTTCTCCACCTCCCGGAAAGGAATGCTAATTTCACAAGGTCTTCTCTGGTCAGTTTTCTGAATTTCAGTTTTGGTTGAGGTGGTTTTGTGCTTTCACCCACTGTCCGTCACTGTCCTCTTTAAACGTGTTGTCCCTGCCAGCGCTCCTGCCCTTGCAGACGAGCTATCTCTCAGCTTCCTTCTCCTGCCTGTGTCACTCTGTGGCCAGAGCTCCATATTTCATGCTCAAAAGTGAGGAGAAAGAGGAGGGGAGGGTGGGAAGTAGGAGCAGCAGGGATGAGGTATCCCCGGTTGACCCCTCCTGCCGGGACGCTGGCCAAGCTGGAGCCTAACGCAAGTCATGGTGAGAGTGGCTGCAGTGTCTTCTTGTTCCAGGGAATCGTTCTGCCCCAGATTGTGACCGGAGTTGCAGCCAACCTTGTCAATGCCTTTGCCAACTATATATTTCTATATCAGCTGCACCTTGGAGTGAAGTGAGTCCAGCTTCTCCTTGGGACAGGGAGGAGGGATGACTTGCACGTGGCTTTTCCGGGGGGACAGGAGTGAGCCCTTTAATTAGTGGGGAGCACTTAAGTTGTGCCACCCTGGAGAACATTGGTGGGGAGCTGCCCTGGGGAAAAGATGCTGCAGAGCCTGCAGAAGGGCACACACCAAAGGGTGGCAGCTCCGTGCCTACCCGAGAGAGCTCGGAGGCTCTGGGGCACAGGCGCCTGTCCTCACAGGAGTCCTTCTTTCCAGGGGCTCAGCGCTGGCCAATACCATTTCCCAGTTCACCCTGGCTCTTCTCCTCTTTCTCTACATCTTGGGAAGAAAACTGCACAAGGCCACGTGGGGAGGTAAACACGGCCTTTTCTCCCATCTGCGATGTGGGTTTGCCAGGCCGAGTGTGGCCTCCTGGAGCGTGTTGGAGACGTGTGTATCATGCCCGCAGGCTGGTCCCTCGAATGCCTGCAGGACTGGGCCTCCTTCCTGCGCCTGGCCATCCCCAGCATGCTCATGCTGTGCATTGAGTGGTGGGCCTACGAGATCGGGAGCTTCCTGAGCGGTATGTGTGCAGAGGACGGGGTGCCTGAAGGGGAAGTGGGGGATCCTGTCCAGGAGCAGGTGTCATCTGTCTTTGCTCCACAGGTGTCCTTGGCACAGTGGAGCTGGGAGCCCAATCCATTGTGTATGAGCTGGCTGTCATTGTGTTCATGGTGAGTGTCTGAGGGCTGCTGTGGGGATGTTAGACGTTGTCCTCGCCTGGTGCGCTGAAAGGGGCCTACAATGAGTGGCCAAGATAAAATGTCAATCTAGAGCCAAGGAGGGTCCTGTGGTGTGGCTGGACATTCCCTGGGAGCTGCCAGCAGGGATGGGAAGATGTTTTTTCAGTTGTCACAACAGAGAGGCCTCGAGGGGCCAGGTGAGAGGGGACTGGGGTGGGGTAGCATAAATGCTAAACGACTTCCCTGTCACCCTTTCAGCTCCTACACTGTCCTGTCCTCTTTCCCACGTGACAGTGGAGCCCCCAAGGGAGAGGTTCAAAAGAATGCAAAGCAGCCCCTCGAGCAGAAACCCGGACACAGTGCTCACAGCAGTGTTACGATGGCTGGAGTGTGCTGGCCACCCAATGTCCAGTGCTTGCCGACGAGCCCTGTGTGCAGTGTGCATTCCATAGTGGGTACTGGCCTATGAAAAGAAGGACATTTTGATGTTCTAGAGAAGAACTGTAGTTGCTAGAGGCTTTTTTATGAATTGTGTTATTGGAAACATCAGCTGGAAATTCTGAAGGACTCTTCAACAGAGAGCACGGCTTTAGCAACATGGAGTTGAAGGCGGAGGCGGGAGCGGGTCTAGCAAGTGTAGCAGAGTGGGTGCCCGTCATACTCGAGGCCCTGGGTTCTGTCCCCATCCCTGTGGAGCAAAATGAAACGACAATAAAACTAGCAAGGGGCATTTGTAACATGGAAAGAGATTAAAGCCAGTATTTTTGTATTTTTTTATGGCATTAATACTTAGATTCTACCACCCACTGATCATATTTAAAATATGCATTTCCTATTTTCTTTAAGAAAATTCACTTATGGGCCTGTGCTTTTTATTTTATTTGTTCATATTTTTTTTGAGACAGGGTTTCACTATGCAGTCAAGGGTGGCCTCAAACTCGCAGCAATCCTCCTGCCTCAGCCTCCTGAGTGCTGGGATGGCAGATGTGCACCAGCTTGCCTGGCAGGCCTGTGCTTTTAGTTTTTGTTTTTTTCTATCACTGGCAGACTGTTTTAATCTGTACTTTTCAATTTTTATGTTTTAATTCCATTTTATATTTCATTACCTTTGGAGACGACATTTAATCAAAATGCTTACTGGAGAGGGGCCAGGGGTATAGCTCAGCAGCACAAGCATCTACCTGGCAAGTATGAGGCTGTGCGTCCAGTCCCCAGTTACCACCCCCCCCCCAAATGCTTAGTAGTGTGTTAATACACCACTAGGCATGGCTTAATTTTAAACTAGTCCTCCATTGTTGAAAATTTAATTTCCAATGTTTCAACATTAATAGTACCTCAGTGAATATCCTCAGGCTAGTATGTCTGTAATTGGCTTGATTGTTTCTTTAAAATAAATTCTTACAAGTGAAACTTACATACAATTTTTAGTCTTTTGCATAGTTGTCATATTCTTTCCAATAGACTTATAAGAATGTGCATTTCTATTTCTCCATACTCAAAAGAAGGATTATATTTTGCTCCATTTATTCTCCCTCTCTCCCTCTCTCGCTCTCTCTCTCTGTCTGTGTCATCCATGTACAAGATCTGTAGTCAAATACCATCAATTAGTCCAAACGTCCTTTGTAACCATTCTTTTGTGACAACATATTTTTTCTTTTTTTGTGCGATCAGAGATTGAACCAGTGTGCTTAGTTTTTGTTGTTTTGTTTTTACCATTGAACTACATTCCCATTTTTACCTTGAGGCAGGGTATCCCTAAATAGCTCAGGCTGGGCTTGACCTTGCAATATTCCTGCTTCAGCCTCCCAAGGAGCCGAGATTCCGGGTGTGTGCTATCATGCCCAGCAGTGACCTGTCTTTTCAATGTCCTTTAACCTGGAATATATCCTTAATTTTTCCCTGTCCTCCTTGACCTTGGCATCCTTGAAGAACATAAGCAACTGTACATAGAACCGCATATAGACTTTGCCTCTATGTGCTGGTGTTATTATCTCCTACGCAGATCCAGACCATCTGCTTCGGGCAGGAAAACTAGAAATGATACAGGTCATCATCCAGGGGTGCTGGATAACTGTCCCATCTTTAATGACATTAACTTGGTCGCTTGGTTAAGGAGGTGCTGTCACATGCCCGCCTCTCTCTTTGTGGTGAGGACCCTACATGGTGGGAGAGGTCTCTATGTCACTGTAGTGAGCTTGCAGGCAGGGATTTGGTCTTCTGTTTCTTTTATAATCTTCAATCTGTGTGTCAGATTTCCTTTAACCCTGTCTCACTCTCCTGACTGTAAGGCGACATTCATGTATCTTTATTACTAGCTCTCAAGTGGTAAATTTGTGGATAACAGTAATGGGAACTCCTTACTTGGGAGACACCACTGCAAGCATTTAGCATGGAAGGATTCAGGAAAGCCCCATGATAGCCTTCAGAGTTCGGTTCCATGACTAAAGTCTTTTTACAGATAAAACAGTGGAGGTCTACAAAGGTGAAATAACTTGCCTGGAGTCACACAGTTGACAAGTGTCTGTGTCAAAACTTGAACCTTTCCTTCAGAGTCCTGATTCCTAAACATGATGCAATGCCATTTCTTATAGTTCCTTTTGTACAATTCTTCTGCTGAGTCCCATAATGGTCTTTCAGAGCCACACCAGTCTATAATCCAGTTTGCCCATCCCTCTTGCCCACCTCTCATTCCCAGAACATGACTGCGTGAGATCTTCTCTGGCAGAGTGTGGATGCCCTGTGGAAAAACCCAGTCTATGATCATCGATATAACCTGGAGATCCAAGTTCCACTTTTTCCCTGGGGACTCTCCGCTGGACTAAGGGGAGAGTGCAAATCAATCTTCAGAATTTGTAGGACCTAGTTTTGTCAGTAGGGTGCTAGGCACAAGGCTGTTCCTCAGTGCATCCTTCTCACCCTGCAGCTTTGCTGTTGTAGGTTTACCTTTTTATTTTAGGTCCCTGCAGGCTTCAGTGTGGCTGCCAACGTCCGGGTAGGAAATGCATTGGGGGCTGGAAACATCGAACAGGCAAAGAAGTCCTCGGTGGTCGCCCTGCTGGTCACAGGTGCTTAGATCCATTTGTTTAAGTCTCATGGTGCATGCAGTCTCCCCCATTTCCTGCAGATCTTGTTAATCAGCCTTCCAGTGCTGTGACAAGGTGCCTGAGAAAATCAATTTAAAGCGGGGAAATTTATTTTGGCTTATGGTTTCAGTCCATGGTTGTTTGGCCCCATTGCCGTGGGCTTGGTGGGAGGGAGGCTGAAAATCATGGCTGGGAGCTTGTTATGGAATGAAGCTGCTCACCTCACGCAGCCAGAAAGCAGAGAGAGGAAGGTGAGAGGGCAAGATGCACCCTGCAAAGGTACATCCCCAGTGACCTGTTCCTCCAGCTAGGCTCACCTCTTAAAGTTTCCACAGCCTCCCAGTAAAGCCGCCCAATTGTGCTCCATCAGTGGGTTAGAATCCACTGCAGAGGTAAGAACTCTCATAATCCAATCACCTCCCGTAAGCCTCGAGTCTGAGCCTTGCTGCTCTGGGCACGCGCAGGCCTTCAGCACACAGCCTGTGGGGGACATTAACATCCAGCAAAAACGGACCTTGTTCACTGTGCCACTTCTCCTGCCCGTTTGCTTCCAGAGCTCTTTGCTGTAACCTTTTGTGTCCTGTTGTTAAGCTGTAAGGACCTTTTGGGGTATATTTTCACTACCAACAGGTGAGTGCTGGGATTCTCTGCTTCTTCCTCCCCTGCCCCCTCCTGTTTTCTCCTCCCCCTTCATCCTTCTCCTCTAGCTATTCTTCCTTCTCTTCCTCCTCCTCTTTCTCCTTCTCTTCTCTTTTTGCAACACGGGAGATTAAACCTGATGCCTTCACATTGAGCTATATCCACAGCTATTTTATTTTTTAATTTTGAGACAGGGCCTTGCTAAGTCACTAAACTGCTGACGCCAGGCTTGAACT
Source organism: Cavia porcellus (assembly GCF_034190915.1). NCBI lineage: Eukaryota > Metazoa > Chordata > Mammalia > Rodentia > Caviidae > Cavia > Cavia porcellus. The sequence goes on from NW_026947515.1 coordinate 12,466,549, forward strand.
TGCCATCCTCCTGCCTCAGTGCTGGGATTGCAAGAGTGGGCTACCACACTTGGCTGAGTGCTTGGATTTTCTTGAGATGCTAAATCTGTGGTATAAGCATCATTAGATTGCATAGATGCTGTCATGGGGAAGCCCCGGGATAGCTGCATTTTGGATCATTTGCAAGATCAAAAACTCCACTAATATTTCTTGAGAGTGACAGACTAGATGTAGGAACTGATTCATTGATAATCTCAAATGCAAATTTAATGGGCATTAGTGATGATACTGTTTCTGGTGGTTGGAGGGTTTGTGTTTTTTTTTTTTTTTTTTTTTTTTTTTTTTTTTGAGACAGGGTCTCACTATGCAGTTCAGGCTGGCCTTGAACTCACTATGTAGCCCAGGCTAGCCTTGAACTCACAGCAAGCCTCCTGCCTCAGTCTCCCAAGTGCTGGGATTATAGGTGTGTGCTATCACTCCTGGCCTACTCCGGTCATTTTTAAAAACTGTCCATTTTGTTACTATTGATTACATTTTCAGTGAATTATACATTGAGGATTCTAAACCTGAAATTGGAAATCCTCCAGATCTGAGACTTTCGAAGTGCCAACATGGTGTCACAAGTGTGACAGGGTCACAGTCAAAATGCAGGCACACATGAAAAAGCTGTATACAATCCTTTCAGGCTTTATGTAGAAGGGATATATGAAACACAAACCAGTTTTGTGTTTAGATTTGAGTCCTATTGCTAAGAAATCTCGTTATGTATATGTGACTCTCCCAAAATCTGAAAAAGGTTGGGCTCTGGAGCACTTCTGACCCCCAAGTGCTTCAGATCAGGGGTAATCGTCTGTATTTCCGCCCCAATGAAAATCATATTAGTATCTCGGTATCTGCCAAACTACCTAGTTTATAAAGTTTGCATGATATGTTTGTCAAGCTAAAATTGAAGTTAAAATCTTACCCATGAGTTGTTCAGAGCTCACAGCATCAGATTGCTGCTAAAGAATTCTTGTGCATGATAAATCTTTTTTTGTGCTCTGCAGACAGCTTTTGTTTCCTCCCAGAGGCAGGTATGTTCTAGTCATTTAGAAATATGGGTCTATGACATAGGAGGGTGAAGCAGAAGGATCACAACTGGGAGGCTAGTCTGAGCTGCACAGTGAGCCCTTGCCTCAAAAAAAATTTATGGGATTATTTCTTATTTGGAATATCTTTACTAGCAACTACACAATGCACATTGATACTCTCTTCATGGATGTTAGAAGCTGGTAGAATGGCTTCTTTGCTTATTTGTCTTTTGTCTTTAGATGATAGGTTGTTGTTTTTCTGCTTCTGCCATTCTGTTACAGATTTCTCACCTCAGAATCAGTAGGGCAGGGACAGGAGACATAGCTCAGTGGCATAGCACCTGCCTGGCCAGCATGAGGTCTTGAGTTCGATGCCGGGAAGGCAGCCCAGAGTTCTTGTGTTTTCAAAGGAAGTCAGAGGGTCCTCACCAAAGTTGGGAAAGGAAGGGTTTATTTCTTACAGTTTTTGGAGGTTTCAGTCCACACTCAGTTGGCTCCAAGGCAGGCGGGCATGGCTGGGCTGAAGTTCATGGCGGCTGCAAACAGCAAGCCGGAACCAACAAAGAGCGAGACACACCTTCTTCCTGCCATTACATCACATCCTGGCTCCACCCCTTTGTGGGAGGAGCACTGACACCATCAATCCAAGCACTAGACAATGAACCAATCACAAATGCACAATGCAAACTCATGAGGCCTGGGGGACACAGACATAAACCATGACAGTCCTGAAGACCAGAATTCAGTGATGTTTCCAGTGGGAATATGAAGGGGGCAGTTAGTTTGAATCTATTCACTCCAGACAGGAAGAAAAATGAAAACAAAAGGTTCACACATTGCATCTTTGAGAAAAGGGGATATAGGGGACTGAAAAATCAAGTTACCATCATGCATGACCTTTTGGCCAACGATGGGCTGATATGGGACAGGAGGTCCACGAGGTTACGATAGAGTTGAAAAAGTCCTGTGCCATCACCTGGTGACACTGCAGTGGCCACACGCCTGCAGATGAGGCCTCACTCACATCTTCATGGTGACCGTAGTGTGTGAGTCTGCGCTGCTGGTTGTATGGCATGTGTGTATTTAGATACAGTGCATGGTACTTGATAGTGGATGGTTGTTGCTGGTTTAGTGTTTGTTTAATTATTATTTTAAAATATTCTCCAACTTATAAAAACCCGTGTATTGTATGTAGTAGTACACTGGTGGCAGCAGCTCCATATGTCTATTTATCGTGTCTCTTATGTTTGATTGTAGGCTGTGTTGTTTTGTTCCTCACAGCTATTGAGGCACCAGGCCTACAACACACAGACACACAGGTGCGATACTGCTTGGGTGTGTAGCAGGCTGTAGTGTCTGGTTTTGTGCAAGTCACAAACTACACCATGTGGTTGGTTTCCTCTGTGGGTTTGTGTAAGTTTGTGTGAGTTTATTCTGTGACCAGCTAACGATGCACTTCTCAGAATATCATCCCTATCACTCAGCAACCAGGTAAAGTGAAACTAGCAAAATCAGGGAAATAAATGAAACATCGCTTCAACCAATCACAGTGGGCAGGAAGAGAAGACATCTCTATGCAAAGAAGAGGACTACTACAAAGCTCAACCAGATTTTGAAAATCCCGATAGACTAACTGGGTGCGATGGCACATATGTGTGTGAATCCAGCAGTTTGGGAGGATGAAGCAGGAAGGTCAAGCTTGACCTTGTCTCAAAATAAAAAATAAAATAGGTTGGAGAGGTACTCAGTGTTAGAGCATCCTTGGGGTCAGTCCTCAGTGTCACACACACACACACTCACACACACACTTCCAAGAGACTAGTTTGCACACATTTTTGCAAGGAACTTTTAAAAATCTGGAGGAAATATATAATTTGGAGGGATCAAAAATTGCTTTAAAAAGGTCTAAATGAAGTGATTTCCTTATAAAGGAAAGTTGTTTTAAAGTGCTCAAAGCACCTATTCCAGAGGATCACAGAAGAAAATTTTATCGAATCTTAACATGTATGAAGTTATAACCAAAGATTTCTACGACAGACAGAGCATAGAAAAAAGAAACTTTCACATTCTGTTTCTGAACCAAATAATGTGATATGAAAACTGATGAAATTTGCCCATAGAAAGAGAAAACTACAGAATGTTCTCACTAACATTGATATAAAAATCCAAAATATGTGTAAAGAGATGGAACAGTGGCTCAGCAGCAGAGTGCCTGGTTAGCAAGCACAGATGGGTTCCATCCCCAGCACTAAAATAAAACTCCAAAACCGAATACTAACAGACAGAGTTGAGCCATACACTAAAATCAACACATTTTGGTGGAATATATAAATGAGTATATTTGGTGGAAAAAGCAAGAGACAGAATATCATCAGCTAGGGAATGCTATCTATGAAGGACGGAGTACAGAGAGGAAATTGAAAATGTCCACTGTACTTGCCCATGTAGTTCATAAACAGATGAATACTGAAAATGCTAAGCATTATTCTTTGGGGGACAGGGTGGTCGTGATGTGGCCTGTGATACTGGGATTCAGGGTCTTTCTCACTCTCCTTTCCCTATCGTTTGATTTCTTTAACTGTTTGCACACATTATCTATACAAAAACTAAATTTCCAGTTAAGGGGAAGGAAGTTTTCATCCTGTTCAGTTCTAGGTTACTTATTTATTCATTCACTCAGCATTTATTAGCTGGGTGCACACCTGTAATCCCAGCTACTCAGGAGGCTAAGGCAGGAGGATCAAAACCAGCCCAGGCAACTTGGTGAAACTGTCTCAAAATGAAACTGGAACATAAAAGGGGCTGGGGGTGTAGCTCAGTGGTATAGCAATTGCCTAGCATGCACGAGGCTCTGGGTTCAATCTCCAGTATTGGAAAAAAAATTACTGCCAGATATTGATCTAGGTTTACTTGTGATCAATCCACTCAAGAGTACAATGAATTCCTTATCTCTCCAGGTCAATGGTGTAATTTTTCTCATTTCCCATCATGAGTAAGCATTAAAATCCAAGACCTTACCATCAGGGTTTGGGGCCCATTTCTAGGGACTAAGGATAATTCTGCAAGAATTACCCATGGCCTTCACAGTTTAGTGCACTAGGTTTCCACAAGGAGCACTCCCTCCCCCAGCAACGGGAATGGAACCAAGGCTTCTCCTTAGCCCTTCACGGAGAGCACGTTAACTCGGTCTGCAATGTTCCATCCTGCCACTGGGTCTCACAGACTTGCCCTAAAGAATCCGTGTTAAGAGAAGGATGGTAGTATAACCTAAATTTTAAATTTAGGGGTAGAGTTGTCAAATATTTCATTGTTCCACATTGACCAAGTAGATTATTTCTTCTAAAAGTCATGAACTGCAATGTACAATTGGTTTCTTCTGTGGACCAACCAACCGTAGAACTGGCCCTGCACTGATTCCTGACTAGGACACAGGTCCACGCTGAGGTGGAACAGAAGTGAGTCCCGTTACTGGGCAAATGAAAATCTTCTTTTCCATACATGTTTCCTGCTAATTACCATGTGCTTGATTTTCTGGACAGAGATATCATCGCCCTGGTGGCTCAGGTGATTCCAATTTATGCTGTGTCCCACCTCTTTGAAGGCCTTGCTGTGAGTATTTTGCAGTAGTCCTTTAAGCACTTGCATGATCTGTGTTATGTATTTCTCACAATGATGATAAATTTCAACTTGGAAGAGAGTAAAGTAGGAGTATTATTATCATGGTCATTTCTGCAGAACACTGTCACATGGTCATGGATTACTAAGTTTTGAGCACCGTGAGGTGGTAGTCTGTGATCCGGTGGTGGGGGTGCGAACCCCAGCAATGCTCACACTGATGGAATGTTACCTGCCTACAGTGTACATGTGGTGGCATCCTGAGGGGAACTGGAAACCAGAAAGTTGGAGCCATTGTTAATGCCGTTGGTTATTATGTGATTGGTCTTCCCATTGGGATTGCACTGATGTTTGCAGCTGAGCTTGGAGTAGTCGGTAAGCTTTAACCATGTTCGCGCAGGGTTTAGTTAGGCCCAGGAAATGATTGTCAGAGCACACTGAAACTTGACTGTGGGATTCTAGGATTTTCCCACACTCATTCCAGTCAGGGAGGGAACTAGGAGGGGCCAGAAGTGGTCTGCTCCACCCAAGGTCCAATGTTGGGTCATGCCCCGCTCGCCTGCCCATGCTGGTGATCTTCCACACTGTCACATTGAGCACAATAAAATTTCCTTTCTCGCCCTTCCTTTGGTGTGTTGTCCAGGTCTTTCTTCAAAGGAGGTTACAGCAAGGAACCTTGGAAATGCCCCTTTTGTAGACCTCATTCTGTTCTTTTAGTGAGGGCCCCTTGTACGGTGAGACACTGAGAGTGAGACTCCAGGACTGAGGCTGGCTATCCTGGAAAGTCTGGGATGGGGTGGAGAAGCAGCAGGTTAACGAGCTGGTGGCTGGACACAGCACGTCCTGGAACAGCGCCCCCGTGTGGCATGGGGCACGCGCTCTTCTTGTGACCCTCACCCCTTCTGCACACTCACCTCCTGCTTGGTACACTCTCCTCAGGGTGTCTTTGTGGGTTCGTAAGGGAGGAGTGTGGAAGATGCAGCAGGGAGGTGAGTCAGGGCGCTCCTTTCGCACTCTGCAGCATTTGGAGTAAAAAACTGAATCCACAGGATCTGAAATGACCGGAGTCCATCTTTTTCGAAAAGCAGGGAAATCAATGACTGCCCAGTCTAGAATAATAATTGGGAATATGCTGGCAGTGGCTGGGTGGTTATATTAAACCTGAATGCTATCTTTGGGGTGAAGTTGGGACTGACTGAAGCATGGCTTGTTTTAATTATCAGTACTTGGTGAACTTTGGGGTGGTGAGCCGTCATCTGAGAGCCACAGTCTGACATTTTTCATTGTTTTGTTCCCTTTTCTCAAATTCAATAATATTTTAATTAAAAATATGAGAGAGATTCAAACAGTGGAAGTGCCAGATTTTACTGGGCTTCCACCGGGGTGCAGAAACTTATTTAGCTGAGTTTCTGGCATTACTCATGTTTTGGATATGCTGATGATATAACTAATGGAAATATCAGAGCAACCTGTTTTTTTTATCATGTATTTTACTTAAGGTATTTATTCAAAATATTATCATCGTAACCTGCAATCTGTATAGAACACTAAGAAGACACTTTATATTTTATGTATTTTTGTTATTGTTTTTACTGGGGATTGAACCCTGGGCCTCACACTGAGCTATGTCTCCAGCCCTTTTTATTTTTTTGAAACAGAGTATGACCATGCTTGGCTATTGCATCTTTTTAAAAATTATTTTTATTAATAAATCATACTTGTGTACATTATGTGGGATACAGCTGATATATGTATCAATGAAGAATGAACAGATGGAAGCAATCAGCATACCCATCTCCTTGATTACTTATTTTTCATGGTGAGACATTTGAAAGTTACTCTCTAGTTAACTTGAAATTTTCAATGTGTTATGGATTTCAAACACCCTGCTGTGTAATCAGTCTCAAGCTATTCCTTCTATTTAAAACTTTGTAACTTCTATTATTTATTTGTTTGTTTTCTGGGGATCAAGCCCAGTGCCTTGTCACATGCTAGACCACTACTCTACTGCTGAGCTATAGCCCGAGTCTAAAACTTTGTATCCTTTGATGAGCAACTTCTCTTGCTTCCCATCTCTGCAGATCATTCCAGCCTCTGCTGAGCGTTTTACTCTACTTCTGAGCTCAATTTTTAGAAGAGGAATCTGATTTAAAATATAGAGGGCCAGGGGTATAGTTCAGCAGCATAAGCACCTGCTTGGCAAGCACAAGGTCCTGAATTCAATTCCTGGTGATATATATCTCCCCACCTATATCTCTGGGACTGTATTTAAGTCTCTTATTCATTTAGCAAAAGCATTTCTACTATGTGAAAGGTAGAGAGAGTTGAGAGTCAGTAAAAGGAGCTTTCTGAGGTCCTGGGGGTGGGTGAGAGCACTGTAGAGAAGGATGATCCCTCCACTTACTTCTTAGGAAGAAGACTGCTATAGATTTGTGTGGAATATCCTGTGGCCTGTTCTAGGAGCCAGAGGACAGTAGCATTCTGCCCATTCCCACAGACAGCTCCAACAAAAGACAGCCTTGGGATTTCCCATGAGGCATTTCGTAGGCCCACAGTAGGGATTTCTAATAATTAATTTGTCTGGGTTTCCTGGGTCGAGTCAACAGAATTTTTAAAATGATACATTGTGAAATTACTGGAAATAAAATTAACAACTTTGCAATTATAGCTGGAGATAGTAGGTTGTATTCCATGGAGGCTGGTCAGGGTGAGCTCATACTTCATGGGTACCTGAAACTCTGGGTTTGAAAGAGGAGGCCAGCGGTTTGCTTTTACTAAGCCATTACAGGACTAGCAAGTGGTTACTACCTTCACTGTGGTAAAGGGCAGGCTCATCACGGCTGAAGAATGCCGTGTGAGGGTGATTGGTACAAAGAAGCAGAACCGTAACCTTGCCTAAAGTCTGTCTACCAAAAATATAATACCGTTTGGAAATCCAAATGGTTGTGGAAATAAACTAGGTCCAAGAGAGGAACTAAAGCAAAGGCTGTGTGTTGAGTCTGCTGGCCAAGGGAGTCCCCCATGAAAAGACTCACCCTGCGAAAAGGAATGGCTCAGGGTGTCTCATTGGAGGCTGCTGGCCTGCAGGAGCTGGAAATCATGGCAGACTGGGTCCTCCATATGATTGCTTAAGCAACTATATCTACTTAACTTTCTCTAGTTTGTCCTAAATTGGAAGTGGGGATTAATATTAGGGAAATTGTTAATTATTAGCTAATTCCAGGCTATTTGGGGTCCACTGTTATAGAAGTTACTGTTCAGCTTCATAGGATGTTACTGGGGAACCCAAGCAATCCAGCTGCAAGTCTGATTTCTAGCAAGATGTCATCTTGGGTTGCTTATCTCAGATAAGGGGCAGGTTTCCTGTGGTTGTGGTTGTGGAAGCCTATTTTTATATGTAAGCTGGCCATCACCTGCCTGTACAGTCAGCCTCTGTTGGCTATCTCAGAGCTTTGATTCTGCCATGAGTTCTTTGCTGACAAAATGACCCTCAGCCTTGGGTGCTCCTCCAGGCCCTGGGCAGGCTTACTGGTAGAATCTGTATAGTATGTGCTTCGAGAGCTATAAGGGGTTTCCTGTCATCCATTCCTACTCAGTCTCTTCTTTCTATGTTCTCTGTTCATTTTTAGGGCTGTCACCCTGCCCTGGAGCTTCCAGCAAAATCTGTACTAGGAGCAAGTTAAGATCTTAAGGGAGGGCAGGAAGCTCTGGGGAGGGAACAGAATTACTTGATGGTGACTTCTGCTATAAGTTTTAAATTTTTACTGTTAGAATGATTACTGTGGGTATAAAATGAGAACAGAGTTTTTACCAGCATAACTGTAGAATGTGAACATTGTTTTCTAAGATGGTTTCCCGGCTGGGGATATAGCAGTGAACACGATGGTAGAGAACATGCTTAGCTCCCAAGGCCCCAGGAATTAAAATAGAAACTTACATAAAACTTGGGGATTTTTGTTTTGAAAAGAGTTTTCCCCTCTTTCCTATTTTAGCACATCTGCAGTTGATAAACTTGCAAAGTAACTAATTTCCAAACATACAAGTTAAAAATGAATTGTTTTAATACTTTATTTGGCATGATATCTGCTTTTTTTTTTTTTTTTTTGCAAAATTTGTCTCCTCCTGAGGAACACAGACCAGCAGTAATTTGTCTTGGGAAATTTAATTTCCTTATAGCTATTATTTTTCTTAATAGGCAAGCATTATACCAATATCTAAAAATAACTTCTGAACCTCTGCACGGACATCCTCAGGGAGTGCGGAACCTTCTGCAAGCCTAATTTCTGGTCACCGATGCTGTGTATCGGCCATGAGGGCAGATTCTCAGCATGGCGCACAGAAGTGATAGGAGATACATCCTCTCTAGGGAGGCTGCTTTTTGGGGAGCTGACCTGTTAAATATTTCCATTCCCAGGTCTGTGGTCAGGGATTATCATCTGCGCCGTCTCTCAGGCTGTGTGTTTTCTGGCCTACATTGCTCAACTCAATTGGAAACAAGCCTGCCAGCAGGTAACTGTGCTCAGTACTGCCCTGAAGAAGTTCCTTTCCATCAAACAGGATCCACTTGCACTTCATGCCAGGCCCTTGTACCACCCCCCCGCCAAAGCCTATTTCAGTCTATAAAAGGTGGGATACATCAAATTCACCCTACCACTGTTAAATATGATCCCAAAATATTTTGCTAAGATAGTGTGTGTTTCCTTCTCTTGGCCCATCCAGAGATGAGGTGAGGTCTGGAAACAGGTGGAAAGAGGAGATGCAGGAAGCAACGGGAGAAGGGCAGATCTGAACTGACCTTGCCTGATCCACCTCCTTCACATCGCACTCTCTCTGTCCGGCCTCCCGCATCCACTGACACCACTTCACTCTTATAAGGGGGTCCCCTGGTGACCTAGAGACATTGCAGCTTTATGTCTCAATGAAAGTAAAGGACTTTTCAGCTAGGTGGGCAGCTAAAATGTCCTAACAACTGGCTCATGCCTTTGGGACACACTCTGCCTTTTATTTCCAGGCTCAAGTGCATGCCAACCTGAAGGCAAATGTGGCCCTGAGTGAGAATTCTGCAGTCTCTCAGGATCCAGTTTACCCAGGTATGATAAAACTCTCACTTTTGAACAGGCCTGTCTGGAACCACTAGGGGACACATCTAGATTGGCTGCAGGAGCTCCCACTGAAACAGGGCACTAATGTTTCAGAAACAAACGATGAAGTCAATGACATTCACTTTGTGGATACACATTTACCTACCACCACTGATGATTTAAAGAGCTGCCATTCGGTTATTCTGAGGCGTTACTTCTGTAAGCATTCTGCAAGCATTTATTTTAAAACATATATCTTAAATTTATATTTAATATATAATAATTGCACTTATTCGTGGTGTATAGCATGCAAGGTTCAGATCATGGTAATTGGCATATCACTCACCTCATACTTTTATAATTTCTCTGTGTTGGGCTGCAGGCATTTCTAGCATGTGTGATTCTGTGTATGGACCATGTCTCAGAAACTGACATTTGCATGTTTATTTTAATGGAGTTCCTCATGGGGCATCACTTGCTTTAAGCAGATTAGTCATGCGTCTTCTGCTCCTGTAGAGGAGGTAAACCTGGCTTCCCTCCAGTTTCCTACCTGCTGTAACAGTGCCACCAAAGGAGCTGACACAAGCAAGATTAATAGGGAAAAGCCATCCTGAATTACATGTTTAAGCAGGGGAGTCCCACAAAATGTGAAACTCAAAGAAGGATCAAATGCAAACTTCTACAGCATTCTGAGCGACAGAGAGGGAAAGGGCGTGGAGTGTCTGGGGATGGAGGCTGTGTAAGCTATGGGAAGAGGAGGGAGGAGAAGCTGGTCTTGCTGTGTGAATAAAGTTTCACTGGTGGTGATAACAGTTGTCAGAATAGCCCTTTCCTGAGGTTGGTAGTTTTACTAATGTAGATTTCCTTCATAGATGTAAATTTCTTTTGTAAAAGGAGAGGGTTTCAGAGCCATATTGTCTCCACTTTCTCGGAATGATTAATTTGAAGCATGTCAAAGAAGACTACTTTAGGGTAGCATATTCTCAACACTTATGGTCACATTTTGGGGTGCTATGCTCTGACTCCAACATTCTTTATAATATAAGCCCCTTGGACTTCCTGGATGTCTGACTGGCCATCAGTGGTCAATTCTGTTTTTTCTCAATTCTTATTTATATTGTCTAGACTCCTGTGTGTCTGGTTATCTGTGTGTCCCACACTTTATATTTAAACTTGTTTTAGAAATCATTTGAGGTCTAAAACAAAGTTGTGTATCTTCAGATAGGATGTTGTTTGTGACACTGAGGTTTTGATTCAGCAAAACTAGACCTCCCAGCCTGCTAGAGGTCTCACAATATCCAGGAATGAAGCTGTGAACCAAAGGAAGAAGTTAGAAGAGTTTCATTGGGAATTAAAGAACAATAGCTCCTGGATCTCCAGGAAAGGTCCTGAGTCAGTGACTGCCAGGCCTTCTGTCAGGGGTAATTTACCCAGCAAAATTGCAACATGGGTCAGACTACAATTAACCTACAGGATTAAAATTACAGCTGTTTAGTTAATTTTTTTTTTTTTTTTTTAGTTTTGGTTTATGCTTTTTTTTGGTGGTGGTATTGGGAATCGAACTCAGGACCTTGCACTTGCCAGGCAGGTGCTACACCGCTGAGACGTATCCTCAGCCTGCTTAGTTAATATTGATCCAGTGAGGAAATGAGTCATGCAGCAAGGATAGATAGAAAGATCAAAATCATTTTTGGAAAGGGAGGGAAGAATGGATCCAGATATTCTAGTCTCGCACCTGTGCGTCTGATCCCTATCTCACCCCCGCTGGACTAGGCGGTGCTAATCAAACAGTACAATCCCAGGTTGCTGTATGTCTTGCAGGCCTGGCTGTGGTGTCACCGTCCTGAGGTTCTCTGCAGATTTGCCTCCAGCCAAAATTCTGATGTCTTCATATTTTTGCTGACTTTCTCAGGGGCCCAGTCCCTCTCTGACTGCATATTAATATCTATATAACTTAACACCTAGTAGTTTTACAGGCAACCGAGGGGAATTTCAGAAATCGAGGTTTCTAGACCACCTGGCTGATCTAGAGGCGAGATGCTGCAGCCAGTGTGAGGCTGGTTTACTTCTCATTTATGCTTAAGTTTTGGATTCAGCCCTTCTGAGACATTCCAAACCCAGACACAGGTGTACCAGGGCCACTCTTGCTGGGCACTGCCTAGCCTCTGAGCACCATCTTCCAGATGGGGAATCCGCTGGACAGAAGTAACCCTAAAAGCCAGGACCTTCCTGACTGGGTTTCCATTTTCCTCATAGTCATGCCCTGGTAATTCTTCAATACATTGTTAGCTCTCTGATATCTTCAAGGTGATATTTCGAATTTGTTTTATCTAGATTTTATAATCATCTTGAGAGGAAGGGCTGGTCTAAGGTTTCTAGTGTAAATTCCCCCAATTTATAAAATTGGGATGATATGGTATTTACTATTGCTGTGAGTCTTGAGTACTGAGAAAGGTCTGATATAGGATAAGCATTTAGTAGGTGCGAGCTGGTATTATTATGTTTAAAATTATTTTCTAGGTCTGTGCAGAAAGAAAATAAACATTTCAGGAGGAGCAAATGGAGGGAGAAATAAACTAAGGAATATTCCTTATTCATTCATGGTTATTCATATAACCGAGCAAAAATGTGAGTCTTCGCATCCAAGGCCTACTAAGTACCAAGCAGGATAATGACTCATACCTACGCTCAGTCCATGGTGCTTCAGAATAGTAGTGTTACGGCTTGTGTCTAGATGTCCCCCCAGAGCCTCATGCACTTATAAGAGGGGCTTTTCAGAGGAGGTTGGATCTAGAGTATATGATGCTGGCATCAAAGGTGTGTTACTAAATTATTCCACTGTTTTGTCTGGCATAGCTCTGGGAGTGGATAATGGGAAGGCTCTCCGTGTGTGGGAGTGCTACCTGCCCTAAGGGTGGGTAGCCCAGACAGAGTATAAGGGACAGAAAGAGGGCTGTCAGGGTCACTTGCTACTGCTTGATGCTTACTGTTTTGCTGTCTTCTGCCTGTCATGAACTGTTTATTCTCTGCAATGTCACTCTGCCGTGCTGCCCTGCTTTGGAGCCAGCCAACTATGAATTAAAACCTCTACAAACTGTAAGCCAATTAAACCTTTTTGCTTTAACTTTGTATGTGAGGTATCTTTTCTCAGCAATGAGATAAGCAATCAAAACAATTAAGAATACCAGTAATAGCAGGAAAATACCCTAAAAACTTCCAAAGGGAAAAATAAAGGCAGATTATGTAACAGCACAAGAATAAGATTAGCAACCGGGTGAGATGGCTCAGGCCTATAATCCCAGCACTCATGGAGGCTGAGGCAGGATAATTGAAAGTTTAAGTACCACCTGGGCAAATTAACAAGACCCTGTATCAAAATTAAAAAAAATAAAAGAGGGAGCTGGTACAAAATGCCTGGGTTCAGTCTTTCAGTATGGGGGAAAAAAAAAGAGTAAGATTAGCATCCAGCTTCCTACCAAACATAAGTGATTGCAAGTTAACTGAAATGCTTTTGATCAGAGGTGTTTTAGTTTCACATTATCTCAGATTAGGGATCCCCAACCTACATTGGGAGTGTTACAATGCCCTCAGAGTTCTCTAGGTAAGAAATCTGTCTCCATTCCTCCCTCTCTCTCTTGCTCAATGAATAAGTTTTTGTCTTTATCAGAAAAATCTTCATAGAAATTTGGCTTAACTCTCAGCAGCCTGCTCCCAAGCACTGAGGAAGCTTGCCTTCTTTTGAGCTACCCAATCTTTCTTCTGGGCAAGGGACATTTTGGGACAGGTTCACCTCTTTTTAACCTGTTTCTTTGGTTTCTTTTCATAGACTTGATTCTCTCATACAGTAGCATGAATTGTCATACATCTCCCGCATCACATCTGGAGTTACACTGTTTGCCAGATACTGAGGGAACTGTTCCTTATAAACATCTTCGTCCTCTTGCTCTAGGTAATGCGTATAACCTGCAACGCTCTGATGCATGGTGTGCACTTCTGCACTGAACTTCTTATTTCCGAATCATAACTAGGGAATTGCCTGGCACTGTGAGGGACAGACAGGCCTCCATCCACAGCACTCTTCAGGGCTCCAAAGACTTTCTTGCCAGTTGCAGTTCTGGCAAGGCCTGCATCCAAAAAGCAGGGGAAGGCACCAGGCTTACCACCAATGTTTTCCACATTGCACACCATCCCCAGCCATCTGCACCTAGCCTTCCTGCCATCTCCATCTGTGCCAGACCTGCTGAGAAGCCTGAGGGCCAGCAGCAGGCCAGTATGATAGACCGCAGCATGGCTTGTAGGCCAACTGTCACACCGTGTTTGGGTAGTTCATGTGCCTATCTTGCACAGACTATCACATCCCTTCAATACGGGCATAAGCAATCTGAAAAATGCTATCTGTCATTTACACAAACATTATCCTGTATTTCGGTACATTGTAGCTATTTTTGCCCTGGATTACCAAGCGTTTCTGAGCACAGTAATCAGTTTTGCTGTCTTGTCTTCTAAACTTCATTTGGTATCTCTTAAAGTAAGCCTTATTCTTGATGACTTTAACAAACCCCGTCCATTGTAATACAGATCCACTTATTTTCTTCCTGAAATGCTTATTCTAGGGCCTTTGGCTCTTTGAAATTTTCCTCTGTGATTTTAACTTAGAGAGCATTCTGTGTAAGAGGCGGTTTAAGTGTTTAGCTTCTGAATAGGCAGCTAGCAAGAGACAGGACCTAAGATGGAGTCGGGCCTGTCAGCATTGAAACAAAAACAGCACTTACACTTACATCGAATTAAGAGCTAATTCAAGCCACACAGATAGCTAAGCTTAGAAATGTAAAAGCAAACATAGGAAAAATGATAAAAAGTAAAAATAAGGATTTTGACTCCCAGGAAACATATTTGAAAGAAACTTTTTAGGCAGAATGAACCAAGGTAGCAGTCTTGCCCTACTTTTGGGCTGAGGACTGGTTTCAAGGAGTTTGGGGACACTGAATAGTTAGTTTTTCTTTGAACTTTACATTAAAAAACCTGAGTGTAATTGTTTTTGGGGGGGCCCATAGACAGAGTGACACACCACTTGCTGGGTGCAGACTCTTATGCTCTGCCCATCTGTAAATGATTTGGGACAAAGACCACTCATCCAACTATCCACCAGGAGCTTTCTTCCTCCCGATACTTCCAATAAGTACTTCCCCCTCCACGGCCTCCTTCTGTCCTTGATTGCATTCTTTAACTCCCTGAGACAATGAGCTGGGATTGTGAGGTGTTAGCTTTTTTACCCAGAACACCCAGCTGATAATGGTTTGTGAGGGAGTGAAGAAGCACCAAGAGATCATTGTAATGGAGCCAATAAGGCACAACCAGGGGACAAAGGACTACAAAAAGTTTAATATTTGAACAAGTAACTCTAAGAACTCCTGGAGCAGTGTCTGTCTGCTCCAGCAAGAGGCTTTCCTTGGAGAAATTTTGTGCGTATTAACTGTAGAGAGACTCCTTGTGGTACATTAAGATGGGCACATTTCTGAGCATGCTCAGTGTGAGATCATACTACTCATGATAAAAATGACAGACATCAGTGTTTCTTGGGTGGAGAACTGAGCATTATAAAGAGCAAAAGAGTGGTTCCTTGTGGTTTTCTCTTGAAACAAAAAACAATTTGAAGGGATAAGAGTCATTTCAAGAGGCAGCAGCTCCACCCCCTCAAGGTATAGGAATGTATTCCTAAAAGTTCTTGCCTAACGCAATTTATTTCCTGTAGCAACTATTTCCCGAGTTAATTTTCTCCTAGCTACCACTACATTATACACACCATCTTTTATACAGATGAAGAGAGATTGCTTTCAAGTTGCTAACTAAGTTCCCTTTTCCTTCTACAGTGAGTCTTGAAAACCACGGAGAGATTTTAATGACAAATTTTGAAAAGAAAGAGGAGACTCAGCTGGAACAACAGATACACCAAGAGCAACCTTTGCCGGCTCATACCAACCACAACAAGCTGTCTGGGAAACAGCTGGTGCTGCGACGAGGGCTCCTGCTCCTTGGGGTCCTTTTAGTCTTGCTCGCTGGGATTTTAGTGAGAGTATATGTCAAAATTCAGTGATGCGTGTGAGAAGGGCATTCACTTGTCCTGACCCAAACAGTGGACTTTTAGGGACAATTCTGCTTCTTCTTTTTTTTTTTTTTTTTTGGTACCGGGGATCAAACTCATGACCTCACACTTGCCAACAGGCGCTTAGGCCACTGAGCTAAATCCTCAGTCCCAATTCTTCAGTCTTGCAAGAAAGGGGTGCCCCCCCCCAACAAACAGGCTGATGCGCGCAGTTTAACTCCTCTCCCTCCTTAACACACGGTTCCTTCCTCCTTTTCTCACTCGGGGTTTACTGGAAGCTCAAGTGTGTTTGATAGATGCCTAACTTCTTTCCCCTGCTCCCTGTTAGGCAATGTGTGAGTTAGGGTAGAGTTCCATTCTTAATTGACTATTTACCCCCTTTTGCTTTGGGTTAGAAACCCTTTCAAACGCATGGCTGCAACAGACTATTTAAAATCTTTTCTAAGCAGTGGAGTTACCTCCTGAGAAGCCCATAAGACAGCGACAATAACTCGTCAGGGCTGGGGGTATAGTCAGGGGTGCAGCCTGTGTTTAGCATGCTGTAGGTCCTTGGTTTAATCCCCAGGGCTGTCACCACTATCACAACAATGAAAAGAAAAACAAACAAAAAGAAAATATTGTTGACAATGCATTTAATATACCTTACCTACCAAACATCCCAGCTGAGCAGCTGTATCATAGAGTGTCAGTCGCCCTCCTGACCAAGGAGCTGACCAGCGGAGCTGTGGCTGTTTGTTTAACATCCTGAGAGAGATTATAGTACACATTGCTACGTTGGGAAAAGCTTCAACTTTAAAGTACAGTTTCTATTGACTATGGTAAGCCGTTAAAATTCAGATCATCTTAAATTGGGGGCCACTTGTACTTCGGAGCTAATAGATAAATATATCCTAGGCCCAGCAATGGCAGTTCATTTTCAGCTAATGCAACTCAGCCGTACCCATGGATTTTTAAGAACCGAGAATTCAAATATTTTTCTAAGGGAGAAAAAGAACCAACGTAAACGTTGTATTTTGGCCCAAGACAATGTTTGAAAGGTGACACTTGAGAAATAATTCATTCTCCACAGTCTCAACTAATGGTGATTGTGTATTGACTGCATTTATCTATGGCTTTCATATTTCTCATGCTTACTGTTTTCTAAGACACAAACCTATGAATATGAAGTGCTTAAAGATTCTTACTGTGTGATTTTTAAAAATACATTTTACAATATATCTTTCTTTGTGTCATAGATGATTATTCAGCGGGCGAACGGCATGTGTTAATCTTCTGTTGGCACCCAGGTCTCAGACACCCTTGGTACATAGTTAGGCGGTGTCTTTGGAGCTTGAAAATCCGAAGGAAAATTACAGTGGCTGGGTGGTGGGGTCAGAGGACAGTTTTCACAGAGGGCTAATAAGGCAAATTTCTTTCAGCCTTTAGAGTTAAGTGCTCACAGCTAATCAGGAAACCTCCCTGTATACTGAGCACGCCCAGTGCCAGAATGGATACATATCTAGGCTAGGGCTTCCTTCGCCCTGAAAGAGCAGATAACGTTGTTATTGTGAGTATAAAAGCACTGACCCCCACCACAGACCCACCCCTCCTGTGCCCGAACCTGCTGCACTGCCAGTGCTGGGGCCAGGGCCTTGCCACAGACACTGCAATCCCCCAACTGCTGATTGTGGGAGGGCCTGTAACAAGGCATCTCCAACCTCAGTGCCTCATTTTCCAGGAACCCCGATAAAGCTTTGTACCGAGTGTGGGCTCCCAATGGGACCCCATGATGTGTTACACCCCAGCTCTGTGTTAGGAAGCCTCGGCACCCCTGTCTTTGTCCTCCCCATAGGGCTTGAGCTCTCTGCCCCCCACTCCCCCACAGCCCGCGGTTGTGCGTGGTTCCTCCCGCCTCCAGCAGCGCAGGTGGGGAGGCCCGGCTGGGACCGGCCAGCGATGGGCTCTGCACACGCTCTGAACACACTGCTTCTGCAACCTGCGAAGTCTTCAGGGACACCCGGGCGGCCTCTCGCGGGCGCCCCCTCCCCACCGCAGGCCCCTCCCAGCCCTCTCCCCGGGCTCCGCGGGCGGCGGCGGTTGGACCCGGCTCCGGGTTGGGGCGGGGGCGGGGCGGGGGCGGGGGTGGGCGTGGGGGTGGGGTGGAGGGGGCTGGTCCTTGCGCAGGCCGCCTGCCTCCCGCAGTGGGGTCGTCGCGCCTCGGCAGCCTGCGCTCCCGCCCGCGGCAGTGGAGCCCCCTCCTGGCGCCGCCATGGAGCCCCCCGAACTCCCCGCCGCCGAGCCCTCAGTTCCCCCAGCCGCGGACCTTCCCCCAGCCGCGGACCCGTCCCCAGCTGCAGACCTGGCCCCCGAGCACCCTGGCGCCCCTGGGTGGCGCAGAGGCCTGCGGGGTGTGCTGCCCTCTGACCTGAAGCGGGAGGCGACCGCGCTCGCGGTGCTCGCGGGCCCGGTGGTGAGTGGGGCCACCCGAGGGCGCGGGCTGCTCCAGTGGCCCCCCCCGGCGCGTCCTTGGTAGTAGGTTCTTTGGGCGCTGCGCCGGGCGTGAACTGCCTCCCTTCTGTCCCCTCATAGTTCCTCGCACAGTTGATGATCTTTCTCATTAGCGTCGTCAGTTCCATATTCTGCGGACATCTGGGCAAAGTCGAGCTGGATGCTGTTACCCTTGCCACCTCGGTAGGTGGTTTTGCTTTGTTTTTACTTTTTCTCAGACAAGGTCTTGTAAATTGTGCAGGCTGGCCTCCAACTCGTGACCCTCATGCCTCAGCCTCCTGAATACTGGAATTACAGGCTTGCCCCACAACACCCATCTTAAATTTCATCTTTTTATTTGAGCTCATAGCAAAGCCACAGAAATTCAGTTTGTTTGTATTTTTGTAGTGCCAGGGGTGAACCCAGGGTCCTCCACGCACTAGGTAAGCTGAGCGGCACCACAGGTCCCAAGGATTGGGCATTGTGTCATAGGTCTCACATCCTTTGCAGAGCCTGGGGCTGCCTTGCAGATCCACGTTGTCCTTAGAGCTGAAAGGAGATATTGTCAAGTCCTTAAAGTGTCTCAAATTACAGAGGTCTTGTAAGGAGGCTAGCATGTGTGTTATGCGTATCAACCCAAACTAAAAGAAGGTTGCTTTTTTTCTTCCCTATTATCAAATCAAGCCAAGGGAACCGTTAGTTGAATCACACAGTTCATCAAAGGTCCATTGTTTCATGTGTGTAAAGTCTCTTTTGCTTGTGTGGATTGAAATGATACCTGCTTTGAAGTCCTGGGTCTTTCTTAGTGAGGTAGTGGGAAGCTGTTTCTCTTGCAAGTAATCCAGGCTTTCAAAGACTAGAAAAAGACTCTAGCCTCTCCTAACAGAAAGTCCACCTCCCTTCCCCGTTTTCAGAAAGTGTCTCTCTGTCCCCCTAGGGATGCAACCTGAGAGTGTGGAAGCCCCACAGAAGTTTCCGATTGAGGCTCACATTAGAGAAGACCTGGCTAGGTGGTATCACCTTTGATTTATGGGCTTGTTACTGTATTCGGAGATGGAGTTAGTAAAGACATTCTGCTTTCTTTGAAAATTTAGATTGGGTTTATAGAAAGTTAAGAAGGAAGAGGGCCTTTAAAACATGGGCTGTCTGGTGTCTCCTGCTGCAAAGATGTGTGTATTCCCTGCATGGCACCTGGCATGGAGCCCTGGCCCACGCTGTCCGGTCATCCTTAAGGTGTGGACATGTGTGAGTGAGTGAAGGTCTGAGGCTGGGACTGAGGTCTGTCATCTTCCTGTCCCTGCTTCTCAGCGGGAGCCCCCAGCGCTCATTTCTGGGTGCCCACCTTGTCCTGTGCTTTCCACGGCGAGTCAGTGACCCCAGCCTGAGGCTCCTTGCTCTAGGCTCTGCCCTCATCTGTGGGCTATGGCTCAACCTCGCTCCTTTGTCTCCCTGACTTCCAGGACCTCCAAATCCACTTCGGGTCCCTCACCTTGCATGTTTTCATCCCTCGGTGGAGACCCACAGTGTGTATTTTCAACTTCACTTTCCCAGTTTTTTATCCGTCTTTTGTCCCTGGAGCTCTTTAAGTCCTGAGGCCCACTCTTCCTGACCTTGAGTCCATGGAGTCATCAGTGCCAGAATCCCTCCATCTTCTCTCGTCCTGGTGGCCCCCCATTGGTCCTTTGCCTTGTACCCTGGGTCAAACAGGCAGCACCTGGCCTCTCACCTCCTGTCCCATGCAGCCCCAGAGCCTTTGCCACTCCTGCTTCAAGATCCATTTTCCACTGTACTCTGGACCCTTCTTTCCCCCTCCAGCCCCTTTCCTTTATGCATTCCCATTCCATTATGATATCCTAGAAGTTTTTCTTTTTTTGAACCTGGAGAATGAACCCATGGCCTTTCTAAGTCTTGACTCCAACCCTTTTCCATTTCTTATTTTGAGATAGGATCTTGAGAAACCACTCAATTGTCCAGGCTGGGCTCAAGTTTGTATTCCTCCTGCCTCAGCTTCCCAGAGTGCTGAGATTACAGGTGTGCACCACGGCCTCTTTTTTATGAAAACATCACCATTCACCCCTGTGCTTACCTGCCTTCTGTAGCCTCCCTTCATCGATGCTCCCTTTGCCAGAAAGTCCACATGTTGTCTTCACTGCAGTTTCTTCCATTCCAGTCTGGTCCCTTGCTCTGTTCACTTTGCTTTGTCCATAGCTGGCAGTGACCCGTTCTTGCCCCTTTGCTGGTAGCAGAGGATTCGCCCTCATAGGCCTCCTCAGCTGTCCTGTGGCCTCTGTGATGGTCGCACTTCACTTTCTCTCCCATCTGTTTGAAATGGCCACTGTTTATTGCCCTCTCTCCATCCTTGACCTGGGCTTCCAGCTCAGGTGACCACTTGTGGGGTGGATCAGGTGGAAGAGGCAGGGACTTCTCCAGCCCAGAGAGTCTGAAACTATTTGCTGGAGGCTGGATGTACTCACCTCTTTTTTAATTTTAATTTTTTTGCAGTGCTGAGGGACCTCATACTAGCTGCTAGATAAGCACGCTAGCTGTGAGCAGCACCCCCTACGCTCCCCTCTTATATTTTTTTATCCTTCCAGTCTCCGTAAGCCAGCACGGCCTTCACTTCCCACATTACTTAGAAACCCTCTTGTTGCTGTTTCCTGCTCCACTGTCCTGGGCCCCATTCCTCAGCTGAGTTCACCCTGCTCTCTAAGACCAAAGCCCTTCACCCAGCCCTGAGCCCTGTGTCTGCCAGCTCTGGGTCCTGGTTTGCTGTGGTGATTTCCTCTGTCTGGTTTCTCTTCACTGCTTTGCAAGCTGATACTCATTTTTGCTCAGTTTGGTTTCTGGCACTGATCTGGGCTATGCGGAGAGACGCATTACTCAGGTGTCTTGGTCTTTGAATCAGTTCTCAATGCACATCTTCTGGTTTGTTTTTGCCCTTCAACCCTAGCCCTGCAACATGGTGAGAATTTAAAACCTCACGATTATATGTTTGCATAAAGTCCCGTGATTCCTTTTCTTTCATTTATTTCCCTCAAACTATTTAAAAACACATCTTGGGGGAAATATTAAAGATTATAGAGGTGGTTTGTGGCAATTTCCTCTCCTCTGTCTTTTTATCCCCCAAGTCATCCAATAGGAGAGTAGAGAAGATTTCTTAGTTTTCAATGGGGAGATAACAGCCCTAGACTGAACACAATCCTGATTATCTAGACGGCCCGAATAGGGGATGGGAAGGATGGTGCTTCTGGGATAAACTCCTGGACTGGCAGCTCTGTTGCCAGGCCTTGGCAAGGGGGAGGTGACATTTCCCTTTGAATCAGTTGTTAAATTGTAACGGACTGCTGGGAAGGCAACAGGCTCAGCTGCAGGATAACTTTATTT
Source organism: Cavia porcellus (assembly GCF_034190915.1). NCBI lineage: Eukaryota > Metazoa > Chordata > Mammalia > Rodentia > Caviidae > Cavia > Cavia porcellus. The sequence goes on from NW_026947515.1 coordinate 12,488,247, forward strand.
ATGAAAGTGAGCTAGCTTTGAAAGATCTTGACCTTATTGAAAACTCTTTATAGGATGAAGGAATTTAGAAGCATTTGTTTTCTTTAAGTGAAAGAACATTTGTTTATATTCCACTTCATTCCACAAAGAACGTAAGCTGATTTACACAAATGTAGTCAGTAGAGAAGGATAAATAAATAGCTGATGGGATGGGTCGAAGGAACGGAGGTGGAGGAACAGAGTGCTGCACTTCTGCTCTGAGCTCTGCTCTGGGGGAGTCTCAGTGTTCCCCAGTTTTGCCAGACTGTTTATTTAGGGAAAAGATGATCTTTCTGTGTACCGAGGCAGTGAAATTTTTTTTTGCAGATGCCGTGGGAGACACAGTAGCCAGTTTTGCCCCATCTTTTATTATAAAGCTGTCCATGATGAGGGAGAGATATGACACCAACTCAGTATGGTAGAAGCTTGTGATTACTGAAGCAGAGGGGCCCCTGGCTATGACTTTTGGGCCAGCTGACTGGACCAGGGGTAGAATTGTGAGCTGTAGAGGAATAGTATTCTAAGCCAACCAAAATCAGTTCACCAAAACTGCAAACACAACGAAAAGAAAACAACAACAAAACCGCCCTCCCCAAAGCAAAAGCAAAGCAAAAGAAAAAATGGAAACATTTCCAGAAAATGGCACATTACCTTCTTTCCCAGTGGACTGAGGTGCCTCTGGAGGAGCTCAGGGTGGTGGTGTAGGTGCTTCATGTCCTGAACTCATTGTGCCCTGAGTCCTCTGGGTCTCATTTAGATCCAGCCTTATGGGGTAACTGTTAGGCTCCTGAGGACTTGAGCTTTGGGCTACCAGATGTCTTAGCCCACTGTCTGTTGATAAAACAAAATATCTGAAGCTGTAAGCTTAGAAAGAAGAGGTTTATTTAGCTTAAAGTTCTAGAAGTTCTAGAGCACAGCACCAGCGTTCTGGCTGTACCACAGCGTGGCCGATGCACCATAGCCAGGGCACCTCTAAGAGGAGGAGAAGAGTCACATGATGAATTAGGAAGCAAGAGGGACTCACAGGGTTTAACCAGGATTCCTCGAGAACTGTGTTAATGTCTTCCGAGGGTGGTGCCCAGTGATGAACCATCTCCTGCAAGGCCCCACTTGTTGAAGAATCACCTCTCAACTCTGATGTCCTGGGGAACAAGCTTCTAACTCGTGCACCGTTGGGGGTCACTTTCAACCTATATTCAATCTATAGGACCGGGATAGTCTTAGTAAGTACAGGGTTACTGCCTGGGGTGACATCACTGCTCCATGTGAGACCCGGGATAGAGATGGGGATCTTTAGACCTCTCGCTCTGCATTTTCTCTTTCTTTCCCTTTCTCTTCTTCTCCGTTCCACAGCAGCACTCACAGGCTCTGCCCTCTCTGTGTTCTTCTGTCTGTGACCTTAGATGTCAGAGTACTGGGTAAGGTCCAGGCAAGAGAGTGACCTGTTTCTCACTAGAGCACTGATACCTGGGCTCTGCAGCCAGACCCCCCACCTTCAGTTCATGCCATCTGAGTAACTTGATAAATATCATAAGGGTTTATGACCATGTTACCCAAGAAATGGGATTAACAACCAGGCAACGTGTACATGAAAGGCTTCGGGTTCTGCCTGGCACGTTAGAAGGTGCTACCCTCAGCCTTGTTGTTATGTTTAACTAGTTAACTAATTGATTTTGGTACTAGGAATCAAACTCATGATTTCACACCTGCCAGGCAGGTGCTGTGCCTCTCAGCTGTATCTCTGGCCCCTGTTATGTTTAAATGCATATCCTACTAGCAAACAGGGGCATGGCTGTTAGACATTAACTACTTTTCTTTACCTTTATTTCTTTAAAGGCAAAATCTCGTCGTGTTGCCCACGCTGTCCTGGAACTCCTGGGCTCAAGCAATCCTCCTACCACAGCCTCTTCAGTAGCCAGGACTATAGGGCATGCCACTGAACCCTGCTTGGAATTTTAAATACAGAAATCGTCATGTGTAGTACTAAGAAAAACTAGGTTTTAGGCTTTCCCAATTGACACAAAGTGGCCATGATCCTTTGGTTAAACAGTGTTTTTTTTTTTTTTTTTTGTTCAGTAATCAACAAGGAATGATGACACCCATTTGATATAAAATACATAGGCTTAAGTATATAACCATGAATTGTTCTTTAAAAATGGGCTTGTAGAAGTTCCTTGGTGTTAAGTACTGTTTGATTCGGACACTGAATACCACACTTGGCTTGTTTCTTACAGGTTGTGAACGTTACTGGGATTTCAGTGGGAACTGGCTTAGCTTCGGCTTGTGACACGCTGATGTCTCAGGTGAGGAGCACCTTGCCTACACAGGATTTTGGAGGGTACTTCCCTTTTACCCTAAAGGCTGCCTAGGGAGTCACATACTTTCCTTTTTTGTGTTAAGTCCAATGCTGCCAATGACTGTAAACATGCTAAGCATAGCTGTGTTAGCTTTACAATACCAAAAGGCAAAATTACAGCAAACTTAGTTATCAGTGTAACTCATCTCTATTTGCAATTCAAGAATGGGGCAGCTTTGTTCTCCAAAATAGTGAGTACTCCCACCAGCCATGGCAAAATGGTGGATTTTATAAGGTGGGAAGGAGAAATCAGTTTCCTTTAGGTTATTTTCCTAGATAGGTTAAAGCAGAAGGGACTTCTTAATCACACAGACTCACATAGTTGAGGTCTCCTATTCTGAGGATAAACTGGTCTGCTTTGATCTGCTTCTTGAAGTTTGAGTTTGATGGTATGGCATTTAACAAGAAGACTCCAGTATGGTCCAATCTGGTCTGCTGGGACTAGTATAGAAGATCAGCCCTAATCACTGGTTTCCCATCATTTTGTTTAATAGCTCCTGTCCTCTGGGTCCCATCTGCTCAAGGGCTGCATTTACCTTGTTCCTCCCTGGGCTCCAGATAACCCCTTGTTCCTCTTTTCTATGGTGCTGGGGATGGAACCTGGGGCCTCTTGCAGGCTAAATAAGTGCTTTGCCACTGAGCCACACCTCAGCGCTCCCCAAGCTTCTTGAAAGTGTTCTTTGCACTCCTGTCAACTCAGCCCCCATCAATGCCTTTTGCATTCCTGCTTATCTGCTGGGCCTATCCTCTTCTGGGTCCCCACCTCACCTCTTTTGATGACTTTGTCAAGTAAGCACCTGGCTGTCCTTCACCCACTGGACCATCCCTATACTGTGAGTATCTTTCTCTGCCTCTGCAAATATCCCCTGTCCCTCTGCAAATATCCCTGTCCCTCTGCAAATATCCCTGTCCTTCAAGGCCCTCTGTCCCTGTGACTGCATTCTCTCCCTCACTCCAAGCTCCTGTCTCTGCTTCAGTACCCAATGGGCTAACAATGTCAGTTCTGGAGAAAAGGGACCTATGTGTCCCAGGAGCAGCCTACTGGCTCGCTGGATGCTGCTGGCTTTGCAGGTCCCCTGCCCAGTCAGCTATAGAGCTTTGGCTGCCAGGGACTCAGTGGTGGCTGAAGTGGTGACTTTGTCCAGGTCTCAGCCTATACCATGGGATTCTTTCTCTGTTTGCTTTCCCAAGTCCTTTGGAGGCAAGAACCTAAAACGTGTGGGGATCATCCTTCAGAGAGGAATCCTCATCTTGTTGCTGTGTTGCTTCCCCTGCTGGGCCATCTTCATCAACACTGAGCGCCTCCTCCTGCTCTTAAAACAGGACCCAGAAGTGTCCAGGTCAGTGTCTCCAGTTCAGAATCTTAAGTCAAGAGTATGTGGCTATCTGGAGTGGGACGTGGCTCAGTGGTTGAGCTCTTTCCTTGCTTGGACAAGGCCCTGGCTTCACCTCCAGCATACCTGTGTTGATATTTTCTGCCAGTTAGCTGGATTTGAACCCTTTGGAAACTGTGACTGTGGGCCCAGCCCAAGTGCTACAGGGACCACCTGACCCAGCGTGACAAGCAGAACGAAAGCGTGCCTGGCCTCATCTCCCTCTCCTGTCATCCCTCCATTTTGGTGTCCTGCAAATACAGACTGCTTCCCCCTTTCACAGAAGTAGACACAATTTTTAGAGAGGCTTTTCTAAACCTTCAATTCTAGCATGACCTCAGGATGCATGGTCCTTTTCAGTAGACTCTTGCTCACTGTGAGGTACCCCTGATCCTTTAAAAGATTTCTGAATTGTGCTCAAGTTTTACTTCTCTTTGTTGTGTTCACTCCACTTTTTAGGCTGAGAACAAGCTGGGCAATGTCATTAGGCTTCCTCTAGGGAGGAGACAGAGTTGGCCTCAAGTGCCATTGATGTATGTTGCAGAAAATCAGAGTTGTGATTCAGGTTCTCCTATATGAATTATTCCCAGTTTTAATTTTTAAAAATATTCTATGGGTTCAACTTGAAGATGTTATAACCAGAAGTCATTTGCATATTAATTAAAAACTTTTGTTATTTATTGCAGGATAGCCCAGGTTTATGTGATCATTTTCATTCCTGCTCTTCCTGTGAGTATCAAGGCTATCGTTGTTGGACATAAGGCAGCTCATCTGGTTGTGTTGCCCTACCCCACTCTCTGTCGTTTATTGGTCACAGTGTCATTCATGCAAAAGTGCAATGGGTATTTCTGCTGTCTGCTGTCTCTACCTTACTGAGTCTCAGAATATGTACCACTATGGTGTCCACCAACTTAAATTGTTATTTATTTACTTTTTTGGTGGGTACCAGGAATTGAACTCACCACCTTGTCCTTGCTAGGCAAGCACTTAAACCACTGAGCTATATCCCCACTGAGCTTAGATTAAATGCAAGCATTGAAGAGAAAGTGTTCGTTCTCTTCCTGATTCCTTATTCCATGAAAACTTTTGATTGCAAAGTAATCAGAACATATCCTGGGTACCCTTGGAGCCATTCAAAATATCAAGGCTGTGGCTTATGCTTTGACTGTTTAGAATTTGTCTGTGTCCATTGTACAGGCACTAAATCTTTACCTACTGTGAAAAATTTCAAATAGTTAGCATCCTAGTGTTTGTTTACGGTGAGTCTAGTTTTCTAAATTTGAGATCACATCATCGAGAGGTAATACACTATAAATTAGAACTGGGGAAGCCCAGTTATAGAGTGCTTGCCTAGTGGATGTGAGGACCTGAGCTCCAGCCACAGCACCACAAAAATATCACCACTACCACTACCAAATCAGAATTGAAGTGAACATTTTGATGTTCGCCTTTCTGTTTAATCTTTTTTTTCTTTTATTTATTTAAAGAGAAAAACAAAACTAAATGAAGCAAAACAGTAAAAGGCTAGAAGTAATACAGAATTTCAAGAGAAAAAAATATACAGTAAGAATTCACCAGTTAATAGATCACACATTGTCATCTTAGAAACAGTTGTCCAGATTACAAAATTAAAGCATACAAAGTGGACATTAATACAGTGAGATTGCAGTCAGTTCTGTTCAATGATCCAAGAAAAACTCAGCAATATGGTTCTCTATCCTACACATTTAAATATACTTGCAGTTATATCCTTTAGATCACTTTCCTTCCTCTCTTTTTTACGCTAACAATCACACATTGCTTTCTGTTTAATCTTATAGGCGGCATTCCTATTCCAGCTACAGACAAAATATTTACAAAGTCAGGTACTGGTTCTTTTTAAATCTTTACTCCATAATACTAGAGACGTCAATGTTTTAAAGAAATTTGCTATGAAAGTAATTCATATTTTTCCTACCTGAGTTCTTCATGTGGGAGATATAGGACCTTGTTTCATCCAGCCCAGGAGAGATGCTCCTAACAATCTGTCCACTTCCTCCTGGTCATCTCTTCACCCTCTCAGCTCCTTACCTCTTTTGGGTGCTGGCAGCCAGTTTTGCATATACTTGGGACCTAGGCTTCTGTTTTAGAGGGAAAGGGCCCAGATTTACTACTGAGACATTGCTGGAAGTGGTCGTGGGCCACTGTGACCTCAGTACTGCAGCGGCAGCCAGGGAACTGAGGGAGAAGGCTGAGGCTGGGAGAGGGATGGGTAAAGCCAGAGACTGAGTACTCTTCACTGTCCCTTTGCTGTCCCTTCCAGACAAATAGCCTGCTGGCCTTTAAACATAAAAGCACTGTCCATGAGCCAGGATAAATGCCCTCTGCCTTCCTAGTAGGCAACCCTGTTTAAATGAGTTTCTTTTACATGTCATGCCAGGGCTTGCTTGCTCTTCCAGTAATTATTCCCTCTATTTTCTCTGCCAGTGTTATGGAAACTGTGACCCACAGGGCTTTCAGAAGCATTTGCAGACTTTTAGTTGACTTGTCGACAAGGTGCACCAAGGTGGGGGAGGACATCTGGTGGTTTCTGTTCCTGATTCTTCCAGTCTTGTATGGCTACCTGCAGTTGTCACCTGTCAGCAGGGCGTGGTGGTACAGGCTCATGGTCCCAGCTACTGGGACAGGCTCATGGTCCCAGCTACTGGGAGGCTGGTGTAGGAAGATTGCTTGAGCCCAGGAGTGAAATAGTGTAAGACCCCATCTCAGAGAAAAGTCACCTATTTAACTCTGAAAGTTCACTTGACAGCTTTGGTTGAGTAGCTTTTAAAAATGTTTTCCTATTTGTTTTGGAAATTCAGGGCATCATCATGCCCCAGGTTATCACTGGAATTGCAGCGAATGTCATCAATGTGGGCATGAATGCCCTCTTGCTGTACGCCCTGGACCTCGGAGTAGTGTAAGTCATGATCCATTCATTCAACAAAAACTGGAATGCGTGCTGGCTTCAGTCCTAGGGGCTGGGATACAGTGGGTGAGGCAATCCCCAGAGGGAACGTGGACAGGGAAGGAGGCACCCAGAGGCTGGTTTTCTTACCTGAAAGACAGATAATAGCCGCTGCTATGTGAGCCTGTGGTGGGAGCAGTTTGTGCAGGCTGTTGAAAGTGGCTGAAGTTTAGATGGAAGGAATGGACTGGGGAGTGAAGGAAGTGATGTCTAAGCTGACAGCTGTGAGTAAAAACAGAGTTAGCTGGAGGAAGGACCTGCTCAGTCCATGAAGGCTGAGGTGGGGAACCCAGACAGAGGCCGAACTGGGTGAACGCCTATAGGGACTTTTCCCTGGTCCCTAGCTGTAAGAACATGAGCCAATTCTGTCTTGTGAAGCTTGAGGACAAGAAGGTCCCAAAAGCATGCAGGAAATGTGGTTTCCTTTGGCAGGTGCCCTGCAGAGCCACCCCTCACCTAAGGATGCTCTGGTGGCTTGGCCTAGGGCCAGCCTTGCACATGTGGTTAGACTATGATCATGCCTGCAGTGCAGACTGAGCCCCAGAACTTTTCGAGGGACTTAGTGGATCATGATCAGTACTTTAAAAAAAATAATATATATATAATGAATCAAATAGGAGAAATGGAATAGAAAATATGTGGAGCATCAACCACCATGGAGATATTTTTTAATGAAGCTTATATAGGGTATATATGGGTGGTTGTGTTAATAATGTGGGTACTGGATAGTGACGGGAAAGTTGTTCTTACTGTTAAAAAGCCATGAACAAAAAGACCACAGAGGATTAGAACATAACACACTGTGCCCAACCCCAGCCCAGTGAAAACAAACAAAAAACAAGCAACCACAAAAAACGATCACAATCAGTGAAAGCCCATTTAAAAATCTCTTTGTGCTAAAAAGCTGGATGAGATGACAGCCAGGGGCAGCTGGAGTCAGCAGGCCAGACTGAGGATGAGCACCTGACAATCCAGTGTCTGGCCTCCTGTGAGATGTACTCAGGGACTTCTCTTAGCAGGATCCCAAGGAACCATCGTAGAATGGTTTGGGGTGGGATAAGATGAGAAAATAGAGGAATGAATTGATAGGTGATAAAACGTGAAGATGACAGGGGACTGAAATGAAAAACAGAGAAAGCAGAGCTCCTGGCTCGCTGTAGCAGCAGGAGCATTTTATTTGTGGTATAAGATGCCCCAAGCTTAAATTCTAGGGCTGGGGATCTATCTCAGTGGCATAAGTGCCTGCTGGCAAGTGAAAGGTCCTGAATTTGATTCCGGATACCAAAGAAAAAAATAAAAAATAGGAATTTTTAGAAAAACCAACAAGCTTAAGTTCTAATGGGAAAAAATCCTGTTAATAATCCTAGAAAATAAAGCCAGTAGGACATAGGGCAGTATTTTGAACACTGCATGGTTGATAACACTCCTTTTGACTGACTATATCTGAGAAATTATTTAGTGGCTTATTTAAAGCTCTTCTACAAGAAATGGTGATAAATATTTATATCCTTTTATTTTCCCATTGGTGAATAGTAATACTAGTTTCTTCTACAAAACTCAATTTCAGTGGGAATAAAATAAATCTACTATAAATGGGAGCAGTTTTAAAATATTAAGATAGTGAAGGAGCTTCGGACTCGTGTGATAACTGAGTCCACTCCTGAGCCAGAGCTCGCCAGGACTATCTGTCAGTTCATTTTTGAAAGGATTTGCTCAGAGCTAATAATGACTTTGCCTCCCTCAGAGGGTCTGCCTGGGCCAACACTACGTCCCAGTTCTTCCTGTCTGCCCTGCTTTTCCTGTATGTGTGGTGGAAGAAAATACACGTCGACACCTGGGGAGGTATAGTTACTTTGCTTTCTTATGTCATTTGAAATTTAAGGAGATATAGGGACTGGAGGTTTAGCTCAGTAGCATAAGTGCCTGCCTTGCAAGTGTGTAGTTGTGAGTTTGATCCCTGGTACTGATAAAACAAAACAACAACAAAACAAACAAAAAAGGAAACTTAAGGAGATATAATTCTGGTTTCTAAATTTTTTCCAGAGGGTTTTTGTTTTGTTTTTGGTCTTTTTGAGATAGTATCTTGCTATGTGGTTCAGCTGGTCTTGAACTCTGCAGCCCAGGCTGGCCACAAACTCGTAGCAATCTTCCTGCCTCAGCCTCCCTAGTGCTGGGTTACAGGTGTGCACCACCATGCCTGGCCTGTTTTTATCTTTTATTAAATATAAGATTTATAGGAAATGTTTCAGTTACTAAAAATCTAAAAGTTTTGGGATTAATGTGTGATTTTTTTAAAAAAATCGAGTCCACAAAAGCAGCTCTTGGTTCATAGGAGGTTATTTGCACTTTCTGGGCTTTAAGAATTAATATTTCTTTATGACAGACTGGTACTCCATTATGTTAAAAAAAACCCACAACTTCTTTTTCCATTCCTTGGTTGATGGTCTTTTGGGTTGCTTCCAAGATTTACCTACTACAAACTGGGCTGCTGTAAACCTTTCCCAGTAAATGGATGCCCCTGAGTTCATACTCTTAAGTGAAACAGAATCAGACTCACGTGTGTGAACACCACCTTGTCTCCCTGGTGTGGGACACTGAGAGTGAATAAGGACCAAAATACACAGTAGATATTGTGAAATGAGAAGAAATTGTTTAAAAGGAAAGAAGAACCAGGATGAGGGAGGGGGAAAGGAAGGAAGGAAGGGGCAAGGAAGAAAACAATTAACAAAGGATACAATGGAAACAAAGCTTTGTAAATAGGGAGGGGAAGATGGGTTGAAGGGAGCAGAGGGGATTGGGAAAAAAAGAAGAATCAAAATATATCATGTGCGCGTATAAATTCCCTATGTTGAATATGATCATTATGTTTATCTAAAATATACTGATAAACTTAAAAAATTAATATTTAACACATTCAGATTACTAATCCAAAACCTTGGTTTTTCCTTGAAAATTATCCTGTTCTATGAAAGTAAAATTCGATTAATGTTTATTATATCAAGGAAGCCAATTGTATTCTGTGAAACAATTTTGTACCGCTTGTAACTTATTGAAAGTCCTTTGGATATTTGAATGTGCTTAACAAATTAGTTTTGTTTCTGTTTGTCTGAGAATAGTCATTCTAGGTGTGATGTGGTTTTGATTTGTATTACCCTATTGATTAATGATACTGAACATTTTTCGTGTACCTGTTAGCCCATTTGTACGTCTTTCTTGTTTTGTTTTTTTTGGTGGGTCTTGGGAATTGAACTCAGGACCTTGAGCTTGCCAGGCAGGCACTGCACTGCACTGCTGAGCTAAATCCTCAGCCCTTGTATGTCATTCTTTTGAGAGATGTCTATTCAAGTCCTTTGCCTATTTTCAAAGCAGATTATTTGGTGTATTTTTTTCTCCATTTTTGTGAAAATGCCAGTGGGATTTTGATAGGCATCATACAATCTGCAGATCACTTACAGCAGTGTGGATATTTTGACAATATTGAGTCTTCTGGACCATGAATGTGGGATATTTCCATTTTTTGTCTTTAATTTTTTTCATCAGTGCTTTATAGCTGTCACTGGATAGGTCTTTCACCTCCATGGTTGAATCTATTCTTGAGTATCTTATTCTTTTTGATGCTATTATAAGTGGATTGTCTTAATTTTTTCAGGTAATTTGATATTATTATAAAGAAACATAAATGAGTTTTATATGTTGATTGCAACTCTTCTGAGTTCATTGGTTAGTTGTAACAGGGTTTTTTTTTTGGTTATTGTTCTGAAACTACTTACAGAATTGGCTTATTAGTTCTAACATTTTTTGATGGTATCTAGAGTTTTCTATATATAAGATATTATCTTAAAACAAAAATTTTACTTTTTGCTTTTTGATTGGTGGCCTTTTTTGGCATAATTTCTCCAGCTGGTACTTTCAGAACTGTATTGAATGCAAGTAGCCAGAGTGGGTACATGCATCTTGTTGCAGATCTTGGAGGAAAAGCTTTCAGCTTCTCACTGTTCTGTGCGATGGTACATGTGGGCTGGTGATAAGTGGTCTTTGTTGTGTTAAGGTTAACATTTCTTTCATACCTAATTTGTTGGGAATTTTTATTATTGGGATGATTGTATGGTTTTTATCTTTCATTTTGCTAATGTTGTGCATCACATTTTTTTTATCACATCCTAAGATAAATCCTGCTTCACTGTGGACTATTATCCTAGTAATATGCTATTGGATTTGGCGTGCAAGTCTTTTGTTGAGGATTTTTGCACCTATGTTTGCCAGAGATATTAGCCTGTAAACATATTTTTGGTAGTGTGTTTGTGTGTATTTCATTAAATGTAATTTTTGGAACAACTTGAAAGGACTGATACTAATTCCTCTTTAAATGCTTGGTAGAATTTACTAGTTAAGCCATCAGGTTTTAAGCTTTTCTTTGATGGAAAATATTTCCATTATTAATTCGATCTAACATTATTAGTATATTCAAATTTTATACTTCTTCATGATTTAATCTCGGTTAAATTGAATATCTCTAGGAATTTATCCAACTGGTTTGCAAATAATTGTGTACAGTAGTCCGTTATGGTTCTTTGTATTTCAGTGGTATGAGATATAATGGCTTTTTCATTTCTGATTTTGAGTTGTCTCTTTTTTGCTTCATCTAGTAAAGTGTGTTAATTTTGTCTCTTTTAAAAAACAGTTTTCTTAAACAAAGTTTAAGGAAAGGAAGATATTTTATTGGAGACTTTACTGGAAAGGGGGAAATGGAGGTAGACAGCTGCTCTGATAGATCAGGGTAGGAGGCTCCAGAAAGATAGAAGACCCCTCAAAAAACGTTGCCTTGTGTGTAGTCCAGCTGTTTCTGCTCTGGACTTTGTTATTTTCTTCTCTATTCTAACTTTGGGCATAATTTTTCTGATTCCTTGAAGTATGAAGTTTACAATGTTTATTTGAGGTATTTGTGTGCATTTATTGCTATAAATTTCTCTCTTACTTGCTTTTGCAGCACCCATTATGCTTTAGTATGTTATACTTTAATTTTTACATATTTGAAAAATTTTTTATTTACTTTTAACTTTTTTCTAGCCCCTTTGGTTGCCTAGTGTTATTTAATACAAACCTGTGAATTTTCTAGTTTTTTCCCCTGTTAATTGATTTCTAGTTTCTTACCATTGTGATAAGAATACGTAATTTTCTTTTAATCTTCCTAAATTCAGTAAGGCTCTTTTGTGGTGATAAACGAATGGTTTATCCTGGAGAATATTCCAGTTACGTGCTTGAGAAGAATGCTGATTCTGCAGCTGTTACATACTGAGTCTCTTTTGTAAAGTGTAGTTCAGTTCAGTGCATCATTCTGCAGGCCCAACATTTAGTGTGCTCTGTAGCCTCTGTCTTGCCTTTCTTTTGTCTTGCTGTACTGAGAACTGAACTTGGGTCCTCGTGCATGACGAGCAAGCTTTCTACCACAGACCTACATACTCGGGCCCTATTTACTCGCTTACTTACGTACACTTTGCAGTACTGGAGATTGAACTAGGGCCTTCACAATAAGCTACATCCCACTCCTTTTCAACTTTTAATTTTCAGATGAGGTCTCCATAAGTTGCCCAGGATGGCGTTGAATTTGTGACCTTCCTGTATCAGCCTCTGAGTAGCTAAGAGTACGGGAATACACTATCATGTCAAGCTTTCCTTATTTGTCTTAGTTTGTTGTTTCTTCAAAGCAATATGCCAAAGTTTGTGCTGCAGAACACAGAATAACAAAAGGCATCTTTAGAGATATTCTGTGAGTGATTTTGGTCCATGGGCATGGTTATATCCATTCAGTCCAGGAATATCCTTATAGTTTTCATTTTTTTTAACCAAGCACAGAATGTGCATTTTGACATCTCCAGCTTAGCTTCAAGCAGATTTGTATTTTCTCTTTCTAGTTTTCCTTGGCCTGTAACAGGAATGACCTTTACTCAGTAGCAGGCACCCATGACCATGTGTGAAGACAACTTCTTCATGGAGAAGCCATGATTTAGACCGACATAACTATTTTATTCTTTACCCAGAGCATCAGCAGCAACATCTGTGGCCCTATGCTTTTCATCAGATATAAACTTTGTGTTCCTAACCCAGTTCAATGAGTTTTTGGCAGCCAGTGCCTTCATCGTGGTATAGCTGACTGCCTGTGAGGCACCACATAAAAAAGCCTGTCAGTTTCAATCTGTGGGCAAAGTGGGTTTCTTTGGGCAGTGTATAATTGGGTCAAAGAACATGGCCACTGAATATCTTTTGTTTAGAAAATTTCATGCATTTAAAGTAATTATTGATAGGTAAGGACTTGTGATTGCCATTTTGTTCATTATTTTTTGGCTTTTGTGTACCTGTTGCTCCTTTATTTCCATTTTTCTGTCTTCTTTTGTGCTTTGTGATTTTCTGTACTGTTCTTTTGTCTGTCTTTTGTTTATCTACTACAGATTTATGCTTTGTTTTACATGTTTAAACAGTCTGTTTTAAACTGATAACCAACTTCAATTGCATACCTCTGTATTTTTACTACCCTTCATTTTACGTTTTTATGTCACATTTTCTTTCATTTTATACGTGATATTCATTAGCAAATTATTTTAATCTTTATTTTAGAGTCCTAAGTGCTTTGTGCACCATGATTTCTAACTAGTATTTCCTGTATCCATTTCATCTGTGTTTTCATTTCTTCAGTGCCCTCTTTGGCTCTAAGGATATTTCCCTTCATCCCGTTCTATTGGTCACTCTGCACTCTATGAAGCTCTGTTTTTGGTTCCTTCACCTTTATTGCTCGATTGTGTTACATTTTATCTTTTTAAATAAAAGTTACTCTAACAGGTATGAAGTATTATGATTTTAATCTACATGGTTATTGATGTTGAGCCCTTTTTCAGGAATGTGTTGGTCATTTATATGTTTTCTAAGGGTTTTTTGGGTGGTGCTAAACTCAAGAGCCTCATATATACCAGGCGAGCATTTTACCATGGAGCCACATCTCCAGCTCATTTGTATGTCTTCTTATGAGAAGTGTCAGTTCGAGTGGGACCCAAATTTAAATAGCATCTGATTTATTCTGTATCTTATAGCTTTAGCCCCAATGGTGCATCATCACGTTCACAAGTTACTCAGCATTGAAGTTATACAGTGGCTGGAGTATAATTCAGATGGTAGAGCAGCTGCTTAGGGTGTAACAAAGCCCCAAGTTCCACTCCCAGCACCATAAAAAAGGCACAGAAAAGTTTAAAGAGTAGTGTAGCAAATACCCATAATTTACAATATCAGTGTAGTAGATTGTTGCATTTTCTTCTGTACTACATCATGTTACTTTTTTGTGGTACAAGATTGCACCCAGGCCTTTACACTGAGCTACATCGCCATCCCTTTTTGTTGTTTTATTTTGTTTTTAGGACAGGGTCTCACTAAGTTACCCAGGGAGGACTTGAATTTGCAGTTCAGCTTTCACCTCCAAAGTGCTAGGATTACAGGCTAAGAAGGTTACCACATTGTCTTGAAATTTTGTCTTATTTTTTCTCTTTAAAGTAATTTTTAAAAGGCTAAGACAGGAGATCTACAAGTTCCAGCCTAGGCAACTTAGCACTCCACTGCTGAGTATACCCCAGCTCCTTGATCAGTCCTTCCTTCCTTTTTTAATTTTTTCTGGTCCTGATAGTACAAAGGGTGTAAACTAATTATTTTGTGAATGTCCCTCATGGATTATCTGTGTGTCTTCATAAGTACATGCAGATTTTTAAATTTTAAAAAGTTATATATTTTTTATTTCTAATACTTTACTTAGTTCTTTTTATATCTACCCATCCTTATTTCATAACTTCTTGCTTTGAACATTTTAAGAATCCTTATTTTAAAATTTCTTTGCGCCAGATGTGGTGGTGCACACCTTTTAATCCCAGCGCTTGGGAGGCCTAGGCAAGAGGATTGCTGCAAGTATAAGGCCAGCCTGACTACATAGTAAAACGAAGACTAGCCTGAACTACACAACAAGATCCTGTCTCAAAAAAAATATGCAAAAAAATCCTTTCAGATTGTCCTACCTATTCTTTCTACTGAACACAGGGCTGTATGCATTGTAGGTTAGCACTCTACTACTAAGCTCTGTCCCCAGCCCTTATTTTATTTTATGGCAGGATTTTGCTACATAGCCCAGGCAGGGGCTGCACTAAGATCTTCCTGGCTCAGATGCCTGAATACTGAGATTACAGGTATGTGCCACCACGCCCAGCCTGGCACTGGATTTCGTGTCTGTTTGTTTCCATGATCATGGAGCACATGTACGCCTGTCTTACTGATTGTCACACTCATATTTTTTTCACATTTTAATATCTCTACAATTGGATTTCACCTCTCGTTTGATGTGCCACACTGTTGTATCATAATTTAATTGACAGGGTCTTTCTGGCACCTACTGAGACCTGGGATGTGTTGACTCACATACCGCTTAATTTCACTAAGCAGTTTCTAGTGGATAGCTGCCCCCTCACGCTGTTTTTGACTGACTTCTTTATGCTGTTGTCTGTGTACTCCTCTCCAGAGCAGGTGTTCTCCTCGTGAGTCACACGTGTGCATTACCCATTTTTCGAAGGGCTGTGTCTGCTCCGGTCCAATGGAATAAACGCAGCCCAGCTGCGTGGCTTCCGGTGTCCTCCCCACAGCTGCGCCACAGGTTCTCCTGCGAGTAGCAGCTTTTCCTGCTCCTGGCTCGAGAGGGCCAGCTCGCTTGTGTCCGACACAGGCTGGCAGACAGCTGGTCTTTATCTGCAGATGGCGACGGTGCTCTCCTGGCTTTTAATTCTCCCTGTTCACTGAAGTCTACGCCTGGAGCCTCCCACCCCTTCTCGCTGTCCACAGCCAAGAGGCAGTCCATGTGGCTTTTTCTACTAGGTGTTTTCTGTGTCCTCTCAAATTCCGTCTCCAAACCTGGGGTGTGGAGTGGGGTCCACCTTACTCTCCTTCTCCTGTGTTCCCTTCCAGCTCGTGAGTTACAGGTTGGCCCTCGGTACCTTTCTGTGTTCTGATGTCACAGAATTTCCTTGCTGTGCCCGGTCCCTGCCTGGACCTCTTCCCATGTTCTCCCTCTCCTGTCCTGAGCCTTAGATGCAAAGCGCTGAGTTTCCCACGCTAAACTTTATGGGACAGCCAGGTCATCATCCCTTCCATTACCCTTCTCCCCCACATCGAGGCATTTTTCCTTTCCTGTCAAAACTTCCATTCTCCTCTGCCAAGGCCCTTTTTCTGTGTTTGCCATTTCTTTTGCAGTGTGTATCTCTGAAGACTGCAGTATTTTTTGGCAGTTATATAATTTATATTCAAATATTAATAGTAATTTATTTTGTATTTCTTTTCTATACATTTCTTCACTTAGCACAGAGGTTGGCAAGCTCATGAACCAGTTCTGGTTCGCATCCTGTTCTTACAAGTAAAGTTCTACTGGAGCACAGCCATGTCCATTACACATTTACAATAATTTAGATATTGCCCTTGACTGCTCTTGTGTGTGTCTAAAGCAGAGCTGAGTAGTTATGCAGGCAGTATTTGGCCCATAAAGTTAAAATACTTATGATCCTTCGCATGTTGGCCTCTGACCTAACCCAGAGTTTTCTTCCTTTTTTAAGAAACTGTGGTAAAAGGCACATAATACAAAAAGTACCATTTGCCTTAACCATTTTTAAGGGTACAGATTATTGGCACTAAGTACATTCACACTGTCATGCAACCACCATAATTATCTGGCTTAGTTCATTTTCCATTGCTGTCATTGAATACTATGTACTCAAAACTGGCAAAGAAGTCTGTTTAGCTGAAGTTTCTGGAGGCTGGGAAGCCTTAGATCACAGTGTTGGCATCTGCTCAGTGCCTGGTGAGGGCCTTCTTCCTGCATCGAAGTGTGGAGGACATCAGGTGGTGCCAGAGCAAGACTGCCAGAGAGAGCTCGCTTCTATAAACAAAGTCTGCTACCTCAGTAACCCCTGAATCCGCTGTTAGTCTGTCATTCCAGGAGGCCTCTGCTCCTGGGATATTATCTTCTCCCAAAGAGTCTACCTCCAAATGCCATTAGGGCATGACTTTAGTGATTAGATTTCTAACTTTGAATGGTTGAATTTGTGAGACACACTCATCTATCTCCAGCCACTGAGATTTTGCACCTATTAAACTTCCTATCCCTTCTGTCCCACCCTCAGCCCTTGGCTAGCATTGTCTTACTTTTTATTTCTGTGAGTGTGACTCCTCTTGATAGCTTGCATAATTGGAATTATTTAGCATTGGCCTTTTTCTGATTGGATTATTTCGCTCAGCATAGTGTCCTCAAGGCACATCCAGGGTTGCAGCATGCATCAGGATTTCCTTCCTTTTGAAGGGTAGCATTTCTTTGTGTGTGTAAACCACATTTCTTTTATCATTTCATCAGGTGATGGATATATGTGCTGTTTCCATCTTTTAGCTATTTAATAAAACTTATATGAGCAGGGCTGTACAAATATGTCTTCAAGATGCTGACCTCAGTGAGCTGTGCTGGTGTTTGCCTGCGATCGCAGCACCCAGGAGGGTGAGGTAGGAAGACCACAAGTTTGAGACCACCCTGGGCCATAAAGCAAGTCTGAGGCCAGCCCACACTACACAGTAAGATTGTGTTTAAACACACACACATGTGTGCACAAGACATGCACACACACACACACACACACACACACACAGTTGATTTCAATTCTTTACATACCCAGAAGTGAAATTGCTGAGTCATTTGATATTCTATTTTTAATTTTGAAGAACCTGTATACTATTTTTTCTTTCTTTCTTTCTTTCTTTTTTTTTTTTTTTGGTACTGGGGATTGAACTCATGACCTCACGCTTGCCAGGCAGGCGCTTATGCCGCTGAGCTAAATCCCCAGCCCCTGTATACTACTTTTTAATAGCAGCTGCAGTTTTTACATTGCCACCAACAGTTCACAAGGGTTCTATTTTCTCTATATCCTTGCTAACCTTTGTTGCTTACTATATTTTTTATTTTTTTGGTACTGGGGATCGAACTCATGACCTCACACTTGCCAGGCAGGTGCTTGTGCTGCTGAGCTATATCCCTGGCCCTACTTACTGTATTTTTTAATAGACATTCTAATGGGTGGAAGGTAGGTATTAATTCATGGTGGTTCTGATTTATATTTCCCTATTGTTAGTGATATTGACTATCTTTATTTCTTTCTTCTTGTTATTATTTTTTGGTACCAGGGATCAAACTCATGACCTTGTGCTTTCCAGGCAGGCACTTGTGCTACTGAGCTAAATCCTTGGCCTGATATTGCATATCTTATCATATACTTGTTCATTTGAATATCCTCTTTGGAGAGATGTCTATCCAAATTATTTGGCTATGTTAAATTTTTTGTCATTTCTGAGGTGTAGAAGTTGCGTATACACACACATGTAAATATATATTAGTATGATATATAGGTACCCTTATCAGATATATGATTTTCTTCTATTCCATGGGCTACCTTTTCACCCTGCTGATTCTGTCCTTTAAGGCATAGAAGCTCTTACTTAGTTTTGATGTAGGTCTAATTTACCTATTGATTGCTTTGGAGCACAGTTTCAATACAGTGTCTGGCCAAAGTTAGGTGCAGGAGGAGGGATAGTCCCAGATTTTCAGAAGGCCGAGGCAGGAAGATTGCTTGAGCCCAGGAGTTTGAGAGCAGCCTGGACAAAATAGATCCTCTCCCCAAAACAAAACAAAACAAAACAAAAACCAACTATTATGCTGTTAAATATTTCTGCCTCCAGTGCTGTGCAGTGATCATACTTTACTTCTCTAAAGCTCTCCTTGGTATCTCCCAAATCTCCCAATTACTATCTGCCACAGTAAATCCAATGTATTTTGTATGGAGCAGCACAGAAATTTCTCTGCCACTTACGCCCAGGAGTGGCATGCATGGGTGACAGGACATAAAAGTACTTTAGTTTTACTAAACACTGCCAGTTTAGTGTCTGCCGCCTCAAGCTCCAGTCCTCTTTATATTTTGCTAGAGAACTGAGGTCACCCCTAGTCTCTGGTCATGGGGGAAGAAGCAGGTGGATGAGAGAGAATGGCTGCTGTCTGTTTTCTCCTCTGTCCTCCAGGCTGGACTAGGGAGTGCTTCCAGGAGTGGGGCTCCTACATCCACCTGGCTGTTCCCAGCATGTTCATGGTGTGCATCGAGTGGTGGACCTTTGAAATCGGGACCTTCCTGGCAGGTTAGTCAGCATTCCACAAAGACCTAGACAAAACCTGCAAGTCCTGTTGCCTAGAAATTTAATTTTGCTTCTCCATCCTGTTCCATTTTATCAGGCTCAAAGAAAGGTTTGCAATAAAGGCTAAAACCCTTGGCCAACTGCAAACATATTCAAGTTGTATGGGGCTCTAGCTTAGCTCTAGAGTATTCCTTCATTTTGTAAATGAGGAAAAGACAACACTGGTGAAGAGTTCTCCCATGGAGCAGAGCAAAATCCCCAGCCCAAGGTTCTGTCGGGTGCCTTGTCCTTCAGCTGACTTTTTGCTAGGCTTCTACTCAAGGTTTTAAGACTTGAATAGATGTATGGCTGACATGGCTCTGTTTAGGCTATGACCTGTGTTATGGCTTGTATCTAGATGTCCTGCCAAAGTCTCATGCACTCGTAGGTGGGACTTTTCAGAGGTGGCTGGTTATAGGGCGTGTGATACTTGGATTAAGTTGTGTGATGCTAGGGTTAAGAGTGGGTGATTATTAAGTTAGTTCTCTGATTGATTAAGCATAGTGCTGGGAGTGGGCTCTGAGAAGGCCTACTTTGGGTGTGGGTGGCCCATTCAAAAGGCAGGTAACCTGGAAGGGCAGGAGAGAGAGGCTTCTGTCTCACTGCTCATTGCTGTTCCTGCTGCTACTGCTGCTTGTTGCTGCTTTGTGCTTTACTGCTTTATGCCTGCCCGGCTTTGCCATGGACTGTTTCTCCTCTGCAGTGCCCCTCAATTAATGCTGTAACTCTTCCTTTGATCCAACAAACTATTGACTTAAACCTCTAGAAACTAAGCTGAAATAAACCTTTCCTCTTTTAAGTTTGAGTGTTAGGTATTTTGTCCCAGTAACAAGAAAAGTAGCACAGACAGATTTGGGTACCAAGAGTGGGGTCATTGCTGTGACATTACCTTTGTATGTGATTTAAGAACCTTTTAAACTGGCTCTTGGAAAGAGTTTGGAATTGTTTAGAGATACTGGCTATAGCCATGGAATGCTTCAAGCTGTATTTGATAGGAGATTCTGGTCAGAGCTGAGGAGACCAGAATGCTGATTGAAATGCAGCCAGGAAAGACTCAGGAGGTTTCACTTAGGAAACTGCATTGCACAAAGGACTGC
Organism: Cavia porcellus; assembly: GCF_034190915.1. NCBI lineage: Eukaryota > Metazoa > Chordata > Mammalia > Rodentia > Caviidae > Cavia > Cavia porcellus. The sequence goes on from NW_026947515.1 coordinate 12,508,353, forward strand.
ATTGGCTGTTGGAATCCAGACCTTATGTGCTATAGTTTGGAAGAAAATTTGCTCATGACCAGAGACTTTGCCTGAAACTGAAATGAATGACAGCAGACTAACTTAACCTTGCAGAAGAAATTTCAAGGTAGTCTAATGTTGAGGCAGTGGCATAGCTACCGTTGGGGACTTTTAGGCAGATCTGTGTTGAGAAACAAGAGCAAAGAGCTCAGTAGAATGATTTAAAACATTTTGTTCTTGGCCAGAAGGGAAGCTGCAGTAAGTCTGTGGACTACAAAGATGGAGAAGAGGAAAGCTTAGTTGCCAAGAAGGAAGAGGATAGTAGAAAAGATGATCTAAGGAGCCAGACACAAGAACCAGCAAAACCCCACCATTTGCAATCTCAAAACTGCAAAGGTGAAAGACTTTCCTTTGAGAAGATACTGTAAAGGCAAAACTGTACAAGAGAAATTGTTCTTTTAAAAAACTTTGTTCTTTTAAAACTGCCTAGCTCTGTAACTGCTTCATGGCTTTGTAATTAACTTTCTTGACCCTTGTAACCAGAGAGCATAACTGAACATACAAAATGCTTGATTGAACCATTATACCAGGCTTCGTAAGCTGATGACCATTAATCTACCCTTGTAACTGATAATCTCATCCTGTTAGCTAATGAGAAGAACTCCCAGGCTCTTCTGTTCTCCTCTGTACCCATTTTGAACCTCCTGCTTGTGCATCATATAAAAGCTATAGTCCACCAGCGATTAGGACCTGATATTCTGGGAGTGTTCTCAGTCAGTGCTCATTGATGTAAGTAAATCTGCCTCCAAATTGGGGATGTTGTTTCAGTGTTTCTGCTTGCCATTGCAATACTACCAGAGCACCATAGACTGGAATGGCAGCATCCTAGAGAATTCCTTAGGATGGGGTTCAGAGTGCTCAGCAATTCAGGTACTTAACCCCTATAGCAAGAGAGGAGGAAGCCTGGCAACTGCTCTAGCTGGCAGCAGACTTTGGTGTCATCCACATGATGCTGATTTTAGGGACATGCTGAATGCAAGAGTTGTGGGATCAGAAAGGTTTCTACCCAGGTTTCAGAAGCAGCCCTGGGAGGCCAGTGTGGGCCTGAGAGGGCAGTGGGTGAAGCTGTGCATGTAAAGCTGAAGATGCAGTGGAGACCTCAGAAGGTTGGAAAAATGAGGAATGTGGATCATCTGAGGAAAGCCACAAGGAATGAGCAAAGCCAGCCCAAATGAAAAGCTATGGGAGCAGCAACCACCCACAGTGCCACAGGGTTAGAGCCATCCAAGACCTTTGGAATTCACATCATGCTACAGATTTCCTTGGAGACTGGACATGAAAATATAGGATTTAATGTTTGCCCTGCTGTATTTTGGACTTGCTTTGATTCCATTCCTTTCTATTCCCGTATTTGGAATGGGAATATTTATCTTGTGCCATTGTATTTTGGAAGTCTTTAACTTCCTTTTCATTTGTATAGGAGCTCACAGCTAAGAGTTTTCCTTAAATCTCAGAAGAGACTTTGACTTGGACTCTTCAGCAATGCCAAAACTTTTAGGATTTTAGTAACTCTTGGAGATGAACTAAATGACATTTGCATGAGTCTTTTGGGGGAAGTGTTATGACTTGTAACTGGATGTCGCCCCAAAGCCTCATGCTCTAACAGGTGAAATTTTTCAAAGGTGACTGGATCTAGGATGTGATGCTAGGATTAAATTGTCTGATGCTGGGATTAAGTGTGCATGATTACTAAATTAGTCCATTGATCGGTTAATCATAGTTCTAGGTGTGGGTAAGGGGAGGGCCTATCCTGGGTGTGGATGGCACTATTCAAAAGGGAGATGTCCTGGGAAGGATAAAAGGGAGAGGCTTCTGTCTCACTGATGCTGCTTCTTTGGTCCTTTACTGCCTTCTCCCTGCCCTGTTTCGCCATGGGCTGTTTCTCCTCTGCAGCGCCCCTCTGCCATGCCACTCTGCCTTAGATCCAGCCAGCTATAGACTGAAGCCTCTAGAAACTGTAAGCTGAAGTAAACCTTTCTTCTTTTAACTTTGGGTGTTAAGTATTTTGTCCTAGCTACTAGAAAAGTATCAAAGACCACCTATGTTTCTACCAGAATTCTAGTGATTTCCATCACTGTATGTAGAGTCCTGTTGCCATCCTGTCTTCCTCCCACCACATGAACTCAAGTTTTCTAAGAATGATCTGCAACTCCAGAAGCCTGTTTTTTTTCTGCCTTGACTCCAGGGTGGGTAGTGAGGTAGAAGCTTGGGCAATAAGCCTGAGATCTTGGCAACTCCCTAGGAAAAGAAGTCTCATTCCTCAGCAGATGGTGAATTTTATCATCAGATCATGCTTCTGGGACTTTCTTGGCTTTTCTTAAATTAAAATGTTTTCTTAAAAAGAAATGTTTGCTATAATCCACTCTTTGAGATATGTTCTGTGTGTATTGATATTTCAGGACTGATTAGTGTGACAGAGCTTGGAGCCCAGGCTATCATTTATGAACTGGTCTCTGTGGCCTACCTGGTAAGAATCTTGGGGTGAGTCGGTACCTTCTCTGTGTTTGTTATTATGGGGTGGGGGAGAGAGAGAGTCATTCAGACAGAGAGAGAGAGACAAAGAGAAAGAGAAAAAAAGAAGAAATGAAGTAGAGAGAGACGATAGCAGAAATGCCTTTCCGCCCTTCCCAGCCTGTACACTTAATTTTGTTAGTTGCCAGGTAACAGTTCCAGCTCCAGGTCCTGTTTGTTTCTTAGAGGCTGGTCACTGTGACGCGTATTGTAAAAACCAATCAAAGACAGTGCAGTACTCTGCCTTTGCAGTTCCCCTTGCAGACCGCATGAAAACCTCCCTCCCTGAGTCTTTGGGGCTTGATATTTTGGGAATGGTCCCAATCGTTCCCAAAATAAATAAATCTGCCTTGGAATCCTGGGCGTCATTTCAGTGTTTCTGCTTGTCATTGCAAGACCAGACACATAGGTTTGCAGTCTGGCCATGTCTTTCCTTGACTGTGTGACAAGGGGTCTCAACCTTTCTGAACTTTAGCTTTTTCATATAAAATTGGGGAAGATAACTACATTGCAGGTGAAGACTGAATGAGATACTGCACGTAAAATACTTAGCTAGATGCCTGGTATATTCATTCAACAGTGTCTCGATCGGTACTGGGTTATGGTGGTGAGTGAGATGGAGAGATAAAGAAGAAAATAGATTTTAAAACAAGAAAATAGGTGAGTGAAGGCATTCACTGCAAGTCTCATGCTCGTGTGGTCAGTACCATGAAAGGGGTTACAGAGGCTCTGAGGAGCATAGGCACAGAAGTGGACACCTTTTAGACAGGGTGCTCAGGGAGTATCTTTCTGCACTGCTGTTTAAGGCCTGAAAGATGAGAGCAGTGGGCCTGGGCTGCCCGTGGCTGGGAGCAGCTGTGAAGCCAAGGCAGAGGCTCAGTGAGGAGCAGCACTGGCACTGAGGGTTGGTGAGGAGGTGATGGGTGGCTGGGGGCTGCCTGCGCGCAGGACTGAGGAATAAACCATTCTTGCTGTGGTGTAGCTGGCTTGGATCCGGGGACACAGTGGAGGTGGGAGTAGGGAGGAAGCCGGGGTGGGCAGTGAGGAGGCGGCTGAGGAGGACAGAGGTGGATGAATGAGGCACACGGGAGGCAGGACTGACTGGCCATGGTCTGCGTGGGGGACTGTGAGGTGAGGGGTGAGGAAAATTGTGTTCAGCTGGACATTTTCCGGTAGCTGTTTTGCTATTGCAGCGCGCTCAGATGGGCTGTGTGTTGACTGTCTGGCTCCTCGTCTCCTCTTCCTGCTTCCCGCCCCTAGCTGGTGCTGAGGATGGGACCCGCGGTCTTTGCACTGAGGCACATCCGCAGCCCTTCCCTAATTTCTAATTTTATAAGATCACAGAGGGTTTAGGTGCTGTTTTAGCTTCCCCAATTGTTTTTCATCTTAAGAGCGAATAGAAGTTGACAGGCATTGACAGGGGCCTCCTTAGGAAGGGAGACAGTCGCTGAAGTCACCACAGTCTGCGCACTGGAGACCCTGACAAGTGGCAGATGAAATTAATTTTCCTTGCTCTCATCAGTTTGTCAAAATCATACCATATTTTGGTTTGTTTCATATTTAGGCCAGGACTTTTCTTGTATGGCTTTTAGTTTATGTGTCTGGCATCTCTAACAGTCTTTATTTCTTGTTGACAGAAACAATGAGGCGTCACTACCTTACAAGGTCACCCAGAATTTAAACACAGCGTTGAGCGCCAATCCAGTTTTCTTCCTTAAACACTGACCGGCTCCTTGATCCCTTGTTCAACTTATACACACTGATTCATAGATTTTTTTCTAGAGTTCTATGGAGCTGTCACTCCAAGATTTCTTGCATTCTCCTCATGAATTAAATCTAGTTTCTTTGATCCCATTTTTTCCTAAGATTCTTTGAAATTTTTTAAATTAAAAAGTGTCCTAAGATTATATGAAAGGTAAAATATGAAGCATTCACATTTGAGAATCTTTATTCTTCTTTTGCTGTTTTAATAGTTTGGTGGAGTATAGAATTCTGGATTCAAAATAATTTCCCTCAGAAGTTTGAAGCCACTGCCCCATGGTCTTCAGACATTCAGAGTTGTTCCTTATCTATGTGGTTCTGAAATTTCACAAGGATGTGTTCCTTAGAGGACATTTTTTACTTCTATTTAGTACTTGGGATGCTCTCTCAAAGCTTTTGATGTTCTTTAACTCTGCGAAATTAAAAATATATTTGTATATGTATATGTAACTTCTCCCCTTTCTGTAAGCTTTTTCTATTCTCTCTTTTTAAGTTTCCTTGTAGGTAGAGTCTGATCTCCTTCATTAATCTGCTAGATTTCCAAGAGCAAACTTCTTACTTTTGACCTTTTTTTTTTTTTACATTAAAGAAAACTCTTTTCCTCCTTCCCTCACCCTGAAACTGGGTCTCATTAAATCATTAAGTTGCCCGGGTTGGGCTTGAATTATGATCCTCCTGCCTCAGTCTCCCAGAGTGCTGGGATTACAGGCCTGCACCACCAAACTGGTTTCTTCTTTTATGCTACGCTATCTTTAATTATCTCTGAGGATACTAAATCAACGTTAAATATTCTCTTCTGACCCTTGAGCCTCTATTGACTTCCTCTGAAGTTAATTGCTCTTTTATTTATTTTGATCTTTAGGGAAGATGTGTGCTGCAGTTTTCCTCAAAGCTCTGGTGCTCTTGATCATCTGTTTATTCTTATGAATGAATGAATGAATGAATGAATGAATGAATATGTTGATTTATAAAATAAACGGCTGGTGTAATGTTCCTTTCCCCTCATTTGGAAGTCTTTCTCCAACAGATCCTTTTCCACTAGGAAGGACAGAAAGTGGGGAGCTCCATGCAGAGGTGACATCTGTCCAGTGATATCTTCATTTCAGGGTTCACAGACCAGAAGCACAGAGAGGCAGTGTGACCGCCTTGCCCCCGTGTGTACCCCCATAAAAGCAGGGCACTCGTTCCACATGGGGAGGCCGCAGCCTTTTCCTCTCTGTGTGTCTCTGCCGTGTGTGTTGAGTGCGAGGAAGGTTCCTGCAGGCTGAGGGGGCCCCTAGCAGACGCGGACTGTGGGAGCTGCAAGACTAGCGCTCCCCAGTGAAGAAGGGCTGTGATCGGCCTTCTGCGTGCGTGCTGAGCTGTGGCTTCCCGTACTTCTCCCCAGGATCCTGCAGTGGCACCTGCTTTTCCTCTTCCAAAGCTGCTCTGCTTTTTCATTCTCAGTGCTGTTAATGAATTTCCCTTCCACCAAGCACTGACATTTATTTTCTACCAACGGTGTTGAAGGAGGGAAGAGAACTAAGCCATGCACTCACCGTGCAGCAGAACTAGCAGCCAATCCTATGTGCTTCGGGTGCACAAGTCCTGTATATTTCTATATGTTGAGTCAAAAATTTAATATGTGTTTCTATCAGTTTGGCTTAGGCTAGTTTTCAAAACAAATTAGGAGGCTGTTGAGAGGATGCTGCTACTAGTAGGAATGAGAAGTTAAGTAAATGTATAAATTGTTAAAAGCCAAAACCAGCGCTGTCTTTCTGTATGATCCATGTCACCCAAATAGCCCAAGGGCAGCACTGTTGCAAGCTAAGTGGGGACAGGCGGGCTGTCAAAGGATAACTCTGAAGATTCAGTTGTGACCTATTAAAAAACAGAAAAACTTACAGCTTTAGAGTTCTATAATCAAATGCCGCAGCTGCGGCATTTGAAGGGGCACCTGTTCTGGTTGGCTGGATGGTCAGACATAGCCACAGGATCTGTCAGCCTTTATGGAGTCGTAGAATGTGTCAGGCTTCGTGCTAAGTGCTTTTTCACCTGATTCCTCCAAGCTTATGAACAACATATGTATTTATATTGTTAACTCTTACCTTGTAGAATGCAGCTAGCTTGAATTAAGTCATGATTATTTGTGTGTAGTCTATGAAGAAGATATTTTGCCCCCAAATGCAGCTTCCTTAAGGGGTTCTACTCTGGTATGTGGGCAGCAGAGAGCAGTCAGGGAAGCTGCTCCACTCATTCACCAGTGAAGAAACGGGGTGTCCAGGAAGCTAAGCAGTTTCACTCTGGCCGGGTGGCAGTCTAGGATCGGCTCTAGAACCCAAGTCACTGGGCCCATCTTAACTTCCCATGGAGGTAGTTCACTAATACTTGAATTTTCAGGATTTTTATTGTGACTTATGATTGTTAATTCCTAGGTGCCCCTTGGCTTTGGTGTGGCTGCCAGTGTCCGAGTGGGCAATGCCCTGGGGGCTGGGGATGCTGAGCAGGCCCGGTGCTCCTGTACCACTGTCCTCCTGTGTGCTAGTGAGTATGGCCCTTCTGCTCCCCAGGGTCTGTGTGGAATTTATTGTGATAGGTTAAAATCAACATGTCAGAATTTCTCCTAGGAACAGAACTACACATCTATAAAATCTTTATGCTTCGTGTTCTAATTCACTAAGTTAAATAAATCTTCTAATCATAATTTTTTATTAGGTAACATTAATGACATTATACTTGGTACAACTGAAATAATTTCAACAGCAATTGTTATAATGCAGTCTTATTTTATGACCACAGCCTGAGGGATGCATTTTCTGTGTTCCTGGACTATTGCCACCTCTGGCAGTATAATGTCCTGGAATCTGAGCAATTAGAAAGGATTTTGAGAAGTATGTGTGTTCCACTGTAATAGAATACCTGAGATAGGTGACCCTCAAGAGCAAAAGCTTATTTCCCACAGCCCCAGAGAGTAGCAATTCCAAGATGCAGGAACCAGCAGGACTGCTCTGAGGTGAGAGCTGCTGGCTGCTTCCAAGATGGCAGCTTGATGACGGGTTCTTCTGAGGGGAGACAGTGTGTCCTCACATAGGGGGAAGGAAGAATGGTGAGAGGGGGGCCAGATGCAGTCTGTCTAGCCCTTGTTTAAGGGCACCTAATGCCATCCATGGCAGCAGAGTCCTTGTGATTCGTCACCTTCCCTAGGCCACAGCTCCCCATGCTGTTGAATTCAGGATTGAATTTCAACATGAATTTTGGAGAAGACAGAATCATTTGAACTATAACAACTGTTGAGAATATTTCCTATTAATATTCCTTTTAAAAGTTTCAGAATTGTCAGATGGCTTTTTCCTAAATAGTACAAAGAAACGCTATTTACATTATAGCTTTTTTTTTTTTTGGTCTTTTGAGATGGAGTCTCACTGTGTTGCCCAGGCTGATCTCTAACTTGTGGGTTGAAGTGATTGTACTGCTTCTGCCTCCCCGTAGCTGGGATTACAAGTGCTTCTTTGATTACCGATGCAAATCTTTGAGGAGAAATCAGCTCTAGGGTTTACCGCTGGAGAACTGTGACGCCTGGCTGCCTCTCCCCTGTTTTCCAGGTGTGTGTGCGCTTGCAGTGGGAATTCTCCTCACAGCTTTGAAGGATGTGGTTTCCTACATATTCACCAGCGACAAGTATGCACTCGTTCAGCAAAGTATCTGATTTGGTTTGATGCTTTCATCAATTTTCCTGATTATGAGAGGCAGGTAGCCTTGAAACTTGCAGTGAAACCAGTAGTGAGAAGCACGGCGCTAAAGTTAAGTGGGCTGGAATGGAAAAGGCCCATGGACAGCATCCCTGCTCCTTTAGTACCCAGTACATTTACTCACGGGACTTAAGTGTAGCTTTGGTCAGATACATAGAAAAGGCACATGGCATATCCTCACCACCAGGGGGCGCCACACACAGTCCATGGCATGCTGACCACATCCACTCCTGGTTCTTTCTGAGCTGTATTTGCAAAACTCACTGATCTAATTTTAAGCTAAAATTTTATTGTATTTTCTGTCACAATGTTTACATAATTTCGAGGTATAATAAAGTGTCTTTTAATAAAAATCTTCATAGCCAGGGGTATGGCTCAGTGTAGAGTGCTTTTTTATGAAAAATGAATTTGCATTTCAGTTTCCCCTAGTGAAGAAACTCAGTTTTATTCTTTTTAAGTTGTGCTCTCTAGTCTCATCTAACCTCACTGGCCCTCAGTCAGTGCTTAAACATGCTCTCAAAATTTTAGGTCTAAGGAAGGAGTCAGAGGGACTCATAGAGACTAGATTTTCCTTTCTACCTGAATAAGAAACCAGATTTAAAAAACAGATATTTTTAAAAATGGTTTCAGCCATTGAAAAATAGCCAAGTAACTCCTGAGAGCGTAATAAGATGAGGAGGCCCTGTGATTGCCTCGGTTACTGGGAGAGAGTTTCTAGACCAGGAAAGTAGAGTACTGGCGAAGACTCTGTACCCCTGGGCTGAGGAAATAGAGTTGAGAGTTCAGGGAGGCCGTGTGGCTGGAGTTCACAAAGCGGATCGCCCGTGAGGAGAGGCCTCACAGAGAGAACGCTCGAGCTCTTCCGAGGGTCTCGCTCGCATGTGTAGCTGACTGCTGAGACATGCACGTGTGTGTGTGCAGGGATCCTACTTTCCTACTTGAGAATGGGGAAATGCCTAACAGGAGGAGCCAGGACAATTCCTGAAGTTTAAGGGCCAGGAAAGGTTTGTGTTCCCACCTGCCAGAATGAAACAATCCTGTTACATAAGAGTTACCAGAAGGGTGTTGCCTGGGTAGCAGAGGAAAAGGAGCCCTAGAAATGAAGAGGGCTCTGATTTTGCCTGCTAAAAACTACCAATTTCCAGGAAACTGAGCCGCATAGAACTCAACTGCACCAAAGCTCAGGGGTATTTAAAATAATGTAAGAAAATGCAGTTTCCAGCCAGGTAAATTTCACAGTGCCTAGCATACAATTAAAAACTACCAGGCACACAAAGAAGCAGACACCTAAAACTAACAGTGAAGAGAAGCAATCAAACTGATCCAGAGCTGAGACAGAGGAAACAACTACTACACACAAGATGTTAGAACAGTTTTTGTAACTATGACCACATTCTCCAGAAGGTAGATGAAGAAAGCACTAGCGTGAGGCATCAAGGATAGCAAAACAAAACCAACGGAATTTCTGGAGTTAAAAATAGTCTATGGTGAAAATATATGGATGATGTTAACAACAGATTAGACATTGTAAAAGAAAAGATTAATGATCTTGAAGATGTTGTATTTATAAATTCCCTACATGAAATGCAAAGACAAATGACCGAAGAGATGAATACAGCATCAGTGAGTTGTGAACGAGCTAGAAAGCATGTGACTGGTGCTCCCAAAGGAGAGGAGAGTGAGGAACTAATACCAAAAAGTCTAAGCAAATTTGGTAAAAATATTAGGTTTAAAGGAATCTAAAAGAGCTACTCATGTGACACAGGGATTCCCCCATAATATTCTTACCGGACTGTGCAGTTTACTCGTACTTATGACCTCGGTGATGAATAATCTGCTGCCTGCCAAGGCGGTGTTGAGTCTTAGGATGCTGTGCTGCCTTCGAGCTGAGCTCTTCCTTCTTCTAGTAACCCTTGCCCACTGATACGCGCGGAGCTTTGATCCTGAACCAGCCTATCGTTTCCTGAGGTACAGCCTTTCCAGTGTTTGCAGGTGGCTCTGGTGCTCCACAGGGGCCTCTCTTCTGCATGACAGAAGCCTGCAATTCCTTCCTCCGTTTCTATGGAATATGATTTGAGTCTCAACCATCTTAAAATCACACGAGCCTGGAGGTGGCGTCCTTAGTTCCCTAGCACCATTAGGGCAGAACTGTGTCTTCTATGCCTACATTTACCTGTAGACGCCAGTGCAGTACTGTTTGGTGGCTGTGTTACTCCAAGACATTTCGTCCCACCACTGTGCCGTGATATCCCTGCTCTTCCTTCCTGCCATCATCCTCTTGAAGCCAAGTGCAGGATCTTACATGTGGATTTGTTGATTGTTTCACTTTTTATTTATCTTGACACTTTTGGTTCCTGATTACATCACTTAGGTGTCTTCCGGCTTCTGGCATCTGTGCATTTGATACACTTTTATGTCTGCCCCCAGCCTTTCTTGCCAAGCATTTGGTTAGTCTGTCCTTTACACCAACCGTTAGCCCTCACCTCAGGCAGCAGCGACCAAAACATTGCCAGTATGTGCCTTCAGCAGACACCCCTCACAGCTCAAGGTTAGCACTGGGCAGCTTTGAGTCAGGAAAAGTGAAGGCGTGTAGGGAGTACTAGGAAACCACCAGACACGAGGCCTGTCTGGCAAATCACAGCTATTGTTTTGGCAGGCAGCACTGAGGGACCCGATTTTCCTCCGCTAGCTACAGACCACTATAGATAGACTGTTCAAGGTGACCACTGGGCTGGGAGCAAGGGAACAGTACCAGGGTCCAAATTAAACCACCACAGTTTGCTGTTCTCACAAAATTTAGGCACCTGTCTTAAATTACGGCCCCTGGGTGCCTGCAAGCCTTGGGTTAATTTCTAGAGTTTAAAAAAATTGATAATATTTTCCAGTTTCTGATAAGTTTTCTTTTTCCTGTGGGGCAACCCTTTCTTGTTTTTGGGTGTGCTTTGCAATTTCTTTGTGAGAGCTGGACGTTTTCAATAATGCGGTACAGTAGCTGTGGGAATCAGATTCTCTTCCTGCCCCTGTCATTGCTGTCCTGGCTTACTGAGGACTACAGGTCCGCATTTGTTGAGTATCCGTGGAGGATCGTTATCCTCCTTCATACAGGAGCGGATTTCCATGTAGGGTTTACAAAGACTAGATGGCCCCATACAGATACCTTTAATTAAGTGCTTTGATGTGGTAAGTTTCTTTTTTGTTTTGAATATTATGTCTTTTAAAATTCTTTGATGGGCCATCAGTTAATCCCTGGTTGATCAAAACACACAGCTCCGACTTTTGGGGGATAAGGTGCTTATTTCTGTAGCCTAGTGCCGGGATGTTACACGGGATCCCTGCAGCTGTCCGCTGTGGGACTGGGAGACGGGAAAGTGTAGCACACGCCAGTCTCTCCGTCAGTCCCCATCGCTGCAGGTGGACTCCAGCCTTCATAAATAGCTGTGCTGACGTTTCTTGGAGCCTAGTGATTGCTATGGTAAAGAGACTGATTCTTGAGCTTCCTACTGTGCCATCGTCCCCAATGTCACCGGGCCTGAGACTTCTCACGCCTATTAGGCTCCCATTCGTTTGTAGGAGCAAACTTTGTCCTGCAAGTCTTTAGTTATTATTTTTGCCTTTGGCTGTGGTTAAATGTAGGTAAATCCTTTTTTCTTTTGTTCTGCTTCTCACCGTGTAGACTTTAAATATAAACTATTGGATTTCCTGGTGTTTTTTTTTTTTTTTTTTGGCCTCCGGAATGCTGGGATTACAGTGAATTTCCCTTTTGATCCAGGAAATTTATCATTTTTCTCTTTTAAATTTACTTCCTTCTGTGCATGTTTCTTTTTTCTCTTTATAAAAATGCTTTTCAGATGAACGAGAGAACTTATGGATCAGTCTCTTTTGTCTCTCGGTTTTGGGACATGTCTTCAACTTTATTTTCCAAGTTGAAATTTAGTCTTTAGTCATGCATTATCTCATTTTTAAGTACAAAGTTTGATGTTTATTGTTCACATTTTTCATCTCCAATCACTTTTGCCCAAGCTGCACTTTTTTCTTATTGCTTGTTGCTAGCTTACAAACGTCTGCGAGAGTAGCAGTTATACTTTAAGCAACTTTCTCGTACGTTCCTTACATTCTCAGGTTCCTTCTGTGTCAGCATGCATTTTATTTTGCCTTCTCTCTCTCTCTGTTATTGTTTTTCCTGAGCATCTTGTGAGCGTTGGTTCTGTGAAAGACCACACTGTTTGGTTGCTGAGTAGAACCAGTGCAAATGTGAGGGGACCGTAGTCCTGTGAATCTCAGCTAAGGGGGTCATGGTGCTCTCACGGTGAGGGCCACTGCAGGCCATGAGTGACTTCACCACAGGCTCCCCTGGAGGGCGCGTGGGAGGGAGGAGGAAGTCTCCCATTCCCAGGGAGGCACTGTGGCCTACTCCACAGATTATATAAGCACTGGACCCACAGAGCACGTGTCAGTCACCTCTGTCCCTACTGTGTCCTCTCCAGAGCCTCCTAGCACACCCCCTGTAGACATTCAAGCAGATCTTCCAAGGGCGTTCAGAGAATCCATGAGGGGGCAAACATTTCCTACATGAACACTTTTCAACTCCATTTTTAAAGAAGGGATACAGAGGATTCCCTGTATGGGGGCTGAACCCTGATGCTTTTTCTTTTGCTCCATTCCCTGTTTTTATCCATCCACAAATGGAGCTTTAAGCATTGCCCACTAAAGTGGTAGCCTAACCATGTCCCCTTTAATCTAAGATCTATAGACAGTGAATTAGTGAAAGTTTGACTTAGTGAAGTTTTATTATGTACTTACTTTGTCAAAAAGAAATGTACTATTTGCACTGAATTTTCTGGTTTGTGATTTTTAGGTCACTGACTGCTTTCTTTTCCTTCAACAGGGACATTGGTTCCCGTGTGAGCCAAGTGATGCTGATTTTTGCTCCTTTGCATCTCTTTGATGCGCTGGCAGTGAGTATTTGGGGGGCTTTTACTCTATCGGATATAGCAATATATGTCTTAGGCTTCTATCTTTTTAAATTAAAATTGAGTGTGATTTCATTTTTGGAGAGTGGCCTCTTGCTTGAGGCAGCCTGAGCATTTGACGGGAAGATGAGTTACTTAGGGTACATCATCTTCAGGCAGAAGCAATCTGAGTTCTCCAGCTCTCTAGCTATACCTGGTACCCGGATGCTGTGAGTGGTATCCTGGCCAAGTGGCGAGGCGGTCTCCCCGTGAACCCTCCCAGGCAGTCCATGCCATCTTTGAGCCTCCTCTAGCCGCTGTGGGACTGAGTGGATGTGAGGAGAGTGGCGTGGCTGCAGTGTTGCCGCTGGGTTTCCTCTCCTTAGGGGACCTGCGGCGGAGTGCTGAGAGGCACTGGCAAGCAAAAGATTGGTGCTATCCTGAACGCCATCGGTTACTACGTACTTGGCTTTCCCATTGGAGTGTCTCTGATGTTTGCTGCTAAGCTCGGAATAATAGGTACGTGTTTAATTCCTCAGTGACGCGCCACAAATCTCATTTGTCATATTAAGATAAATCTGGGATACAAAACAATCGACTGGACAGTTATTCCGTGTGCAGTGGGAGACATTATTTTCTCTCCCAATATTTATTCACTGCCCCTCTTACAAATACACTGGGAGTGCAGCATTGAATGACACAAATGTGCTTCTGCCCTGAAGCTGAACTACTGATCAATTATTATTCAACTAGTCCATTACCAGTGGGTTAAGCTCTACAAAAGACAGCGGGCTGCCATGAGGGTTTATGAGGAGGATGGGGAACATCTGGCCCCACTGGTGTGGAGAGCAGCTTGCCGTGTCATGTGCTAGCTCAGGCCTGAGACCCATGCATAAATTTCGAAATCAGAAGTATAAATCATCCAACTTTGTTTTTGTTTCAATTTTGTTTTGCCTATTTGCAGCTCTTTGGAATTCCCTATGAATTTGAGGATCGGCTTTTCTATTTTGGTGTGAAAGGCTATTAGAATTTCCATCTGGATTATGATGAATCTGTAGATTGCTCTGGAATTTGGGGCCATCTTAATGGTATTACACATTCCAATCTATGAACGTGGGATAGATTTCCATTTATTCATGTTTTAATTTCTTACAGTAATGTTTTTAAATTTTCAGCATTCACCTTTTTCTTCTTTGGTTAAATTTATCTCATTAGCTTGTTACAAAACAATAAAACCAAAACCAAAACCAAAAATAAACAAACAAGAAAAAACCCAGCGAGTTACCAAGCAGTGGTTCTGTTCAGTCACCAATTTTCCTAACAGATCTGTAGTCTGTGCTGTATGTCAGTGCATGCAGAATGTATTTCTGGGTACCTAAAACACAGGGTCACAGCCCAGAAGATGGGAAATTTGGTAGGGAAAGCTTATGTCACACAGACAAATGAAATGGTTGTCACTGCTTTATTGTGTGATCAATACTTCTTCAGAATCTTTTTTTTTTTTGGTCTTTTTGAGACAGAGTCTTGCTTTGCGATTCAGGCCTTGAGCTCACTTTGTAGCCCAGGCTGGTGTCAAATTTGCGATGATTCTCTAGCCTCAGTCTCCTGAGTGCTGGGATTACAGGTGTGTGCCACCACATCTGGTTTTTCTCAGAATTTGACTTCTCCACCCCTCCTATAGCCTTTTTAAATTATGGGATTAGTGGGTTTTAAGTGTTTTTGGCTTCTTGGTTTTCAGCATTGAAGCAGAAGCTAAACAGACATTGCTGCCTTCCCAGCCTCCAGAACCACCAACCAAAGTAAACCTTTTGTGCTTTATGCAGCCTCCAACATTCTCTTATAGCAAGAGAAAAAAAGACTAAAATATCACTTTCATTATGAGAACTAAGAATTGTTTATATATATATATATGAAGACTATTAATAATTGTAGGTCTTACAATTCCGAATTCCCCTTGTTATTTATGGTAGTTTTGAGTCGGTTACTTGAGTTTTTCAGGTACGCAATCACATCATTTGCAAATCTCAACTTTCTATTCTTCTTTCCAGCTTTCATACCACAGATTTCCTTTTCTTGCACAATGCCTCTAGCAGTGTAAGGAGCTGTGGTGATAGTGGAACTTATACATGACTTCAGTGTCAACACTCCCAGTGTTTCTGTACTGAATGGTGTTTGGATTTGGGGCTGAAATGTATACATATCTGTTTTAATTATGTTCTAGAAGTGCCTGTGGAATCTGTTTTATTGAATGTTTCCTACAAAAATCCTTGTGAATTTTGTCAGGTATTGCTTTGGTGCCCTTATAGATGCTCCCATGACCTTTGCCCTTAGATCTAACACAAAGATAAATGACATTAATTGGTTTCCTTGTACTCAACTATGTTGTTCCTTCAGCTGGATTCCTTTTGTTAGTACTTTATTATTTAACAATTTTTAAGTAGAGAGATGTGCAGGGCTTTGTACTTGTGTGTTTTTGTGGTCCTGGGGACTGAATCCAGGGCCTTCACACTGAGCTACGCCTTCAGCCTGATTTTCATTTTGAGAGAGGGTCTCGCTACGTTGCCCCACTGGGTTTGAACATGTGATCCTCCTGCCTCCACCTCCCAGAGCACTGGAATTACAGACATGGGCTCAGTTTAACCCACAGTTTTATTTTTTGTATATTTTTGTTAAGTTTTGTTATTAACGTTGTATTCATGTGTTAGTTACTTTTCCTTGTCCTTGGACAAAATTCTCAACACTCACAACTTAAAAGAAGAGAGGTATATTTTGGCCCATGTTTTTAAAAGAGGTTTCAGTCCACAGTCATTTGGCTTCAGGGCCAAAGTGGCACAGGCAAAAGGCCTGCCATGGAGGAAGGCTGTTCATGGCAGTCAGGAAGCAGACAGCAAAAGGAGGATTTGTGGGAGAGAGAGGTGCCCTGTCATGCCATGCACCAGTGACCCGCCTCTCCTAGGACACCCCTCTACGTAGCATGGCTTTTATCCTGAGCACCTAGACATAAAACATAACAACTCACTTCACAAAGTCAATTTGCAATCTTTCTTTCTTGTATGCCTCAGGACAACTTAAACAGTGTAAGCATGTTCTTATGGTGAAATTCTCCCATGAAACACTCATGACCTGGTATTCTGAAGCTCATTGGTAGAGTACTTGTCTACCCTGTATGAGGCACACGGTTCAATACCCAGCATTGAAAAAAAAAATTTAACTGGAGAACTGAATGAAAAGAAAATTCTTTTTGTTCTGTGTCTAACTAGTACATTTTTACCACTTAAAAATTTTCATTGTTTCCTCATTCCTTCATGAAATTCAAATTTCAGCTGATAGATGAGCTTTACTGTATCCAAACAAAAGCAGAGGATCAATTTCTTGTCTTCTTGGAAATGCTGTGATTTGGTGGCTTACTGAGTAATTATCTCCAGTCTCCTCTCTCTTTTTAGTGATGGGTCCAGGCTGGGACCATGGAATGCTTGACGCATCTCAAGCTGGAATCCAGCATTTTCTGTCTAGGGTCAGAGCTGCTGAATCATTGCACTGCCTCTCTCCGAGGCGCTCTGCTAGACACTGGTGAAACATCGTTTAGCCAAAGCAAATCCCTGCTCTTAATGAATTTCTGGGTTTTACATTTCATCTTTACTTTTTTTTTTTTTTTAAAGCAAAGACCTGCTCATGTTTTGGACTGACTTCTTTATCCAGTAATGAGTTGCTTGTATATATGAGGTGCTCAGTGATGGATTTGTGTCTAATCCTTGATCCATGCTGATCTAAAAGTTTAGGAAGGGTAATTAGTTTAACTAAAATTTGTTCCACAAGTTATGGATTATTAGGGAAGAATTTTCGTGACACAGAGGGACAAAGCTGAAGAGAATCTCAGCTCTGATACTCTTGTTATACCCGCAGGTCTCTGGTCTGGACTGACTGTTTGTGTCTTCTTCCAAGCCCTTTTCTATTTGGTGTGCATCCTGAGAACAAACTGGAGTAGAGCTGCAGAGCAGGTAACAGTGCATGTGCTGAGTTTAAAATGTGGCTCTGTTTGATCTCATGCCACCGTGAAGAACCTTTTAAGGTCAAAATGGTACAAGCCCCTGGCACCAAGATTCACAGTTACTATGCAGTGCATCTGACGTACCAGGCAATGGGATGGAGATGTACCAGTCTCATCTCAGCACATTTTCCTGTTACTTAGAGATGATTAATATCTATTAACCAGAGAGCCAATCTTTTTTTAAAAAAAAGTTCACAAACATATTTTCCTGTTTGATACAGTAATTTTAGAAAAATCATTTCTTAATTATAGTGAATACCTTTTTTTAGCTTTATTTTTTATTTTACTTTATTTTTTTGGTACTGGGGAATTGAACTCAGTACCTTGTGCTTGCCAGGCAGGTGCTGTGCTGCTGAGCTAAATCCCCAGCCCTAGGTTTATTTTTTAAAACATATTTGTCCATTCTTTACTAAAATGCAATATGTTAGGTGTCTGTGGTCTGAAAGAAGTACTTTGTGGGGGGCGGGAATATGGTAGAGCCAGGATCCTGACCATCACAAGCATCCTGAGATTGAACTGTGACCTCAATTTATGGTGAGGCGAGGTGAGCGGGATGGATGTTTGCCTTAGGTGAGGGACTCTTAACAAGGGGACACACAGATGAGTTTAGGGCTATCAGCTCTTTTCACGCAAGCTTAGCCACCCTTCAGGTTTCAAATCCATTTGGATTTGTCTAGTAGTAATGTATTATATCTTTCTTAAGTTCGTCTTGCTTTATTGAGGGAATAGAGTGGACAGGACGTTAAGTTTGATCATAAAGTGACTGTAGATGGAATACCATTTATCTTTAGATTTTATCCCACTTATCTGTTTAGGAACACCAAAGGGCACAGGTACAAATAATGTGGTAAATCTGCTACTGTAGCCACAGGGAGTTTTTGTATTGTTTTTGTGAGCTGTGCATCACAGAGGGATGACCAATGGGTTTTTCTGCCTTGTTCTTGTGGTGTGGCATTTTTAGAAATGTGAAAGGTGGCGCTGAATGTTCTAACCCTCCAAGAGTAGTTTTAGCAGTAGCTATAAGTTGAAATTTAGAGAAAAAGTATTATTTTGGCTTGATTTACGCTTCATTTCTTCATGTGACCTTGTTTTTAGGCACAGGTGCGAGCTGGGATAAAAGGAAATAAAGACCCCATCCCGACCCCAGCAGGTACTGGTGGCCACTCTTTCATATTCTTTAGCATAATGGGACCGAATAATATATTCTGTAGTAAATTTCAGTAGTACCTTTTTATTTGACTCAGCCCTGGTAAGTGCCTCACTGTTTTCTCCAAACAGATTTACCGAACCTGGAGAGAGAAGGACCTGATGGCGTGGTTTTACCTGACATTATCAGACCGCAGAGTCAGACGGCCCAGCTGGTGGCCCTGGAAGAAAACCAGTATGTGGTTCCTACCATCGGGGAGATCCTGACAATGAGACAGTTGATTTTGTATCGCGGAACAGCAGTAGCTCTTGCTCTTGCTAGCCTTGTTGTAGGAATTTTAGTGAGAGTTTTCAGCAGCCATAAGTAAACTAGAAAAAACATCACCAGTCTACAAATTAGAGATGATAATTTTATGGTATATATTGGGCAGGAAATGTGATCTTGATACTTAAACGGCGATTTTATTGTCAACTGTGGGAGGAAAGGATATCAGTGATGCTTCCTTAGTTATTCTGAGAAATTATCCACTGTACTAGAGATAAAGAAAGGAGCTATAGCTGAGAAAGAGCTGTGGCAGAGACAGGAGAGCGTCACACCCGGGCCTCGTAGATGCCAAGCACGTGCTTTCCAAGGCACAGAGCTGCCCTCATGCCCCAGGGGGCTATAATTTTAAGCATACTTTTTTGTTACCTTTATCATGCTTTCTAAACATATGCATTTGATATTCACTACTGTAAGTGTTCTTTACTCTTTCTTTTATTGAATAGTTTTCCTTCTTCAGGCTTATTAATTTCTTGCCACATAAAACATTATTACTTGTTTGTGTTTCTCTGTTACTATTCTTTGTCTTGGCAAGGAGTATACATGAAGTGCCTATTAAGTCTTATGTCATATAAAATTTCTTTAAAATAAACACTTTAAAATTTAAAATGCTGGGCTGGGGATACAGCTCAGCTGCATATGTGCCTTCCTGGCAAGTGCAAGGTCATGAGCTCAATTCCTGGTACTAATCAACAAACAAACAAACAAACAAACAAACAAAATTTAAACAGCATTCTGACAGTATTTGAGACTATAATGTCAATTTTAAAAGATCACTTACTTTTTTTTTTGTCTTGTAACAAACTTTTGTGTCAACTTTTGCCTTAATTGGAAAATAAATCAGTGTTTCCTGGCCACTCATCTCCCACAATACTGACAGCTGTGGGTTTTCCTCTAGGGAATAGATTTTTAGAGCCTTTTCTATAGAAGCTGACAAAATCAAAAGGGAAATCCTAAGCATATTCTGAAATTGAGTAACCACACAAAGCCCAGCAGGCATCTAGAGTGGAGTTTGCATATCAAAGTCCACTGTGTGAGTCAGCTATTGCTGGAACAAATATCTGAGATAATTTACATATACAGAGAAAGGTTTATCATGGCTCACAGTTTCCATGGTTTCAATCCATGGTTTCTTGGCCCCATTGCTTTTGGGCCTGTGGCGAGGCAGTGCATCATGGTAGAGTATGTCGTGGAGCAAAGCTGTTCATCTTGTAATTTGGGAACAAAGAGAAGACTGAGGAAGGACTAGGGTCTCACTATCTCCTTCAAAGGCACACCCTGAAAGACTGAAAACTTCCCACGAGGCCCTACCTCGTGAAAGTTCCACAGTTTCCTAATAGAGCTACCAGCTGGAGACTAAACCTTTAACACATCGGGCTTCAGGCAGCACTGTAGGTCTAAACTGTCATGCCCAGGTGGCCGGCACGTCCTTTGTTTCCCTCTCCTGAAGATGAACAAGCAATTTAAGATTATCAGCGATCTCTAAAAAGCTAATTATATGAAAAAGCAGTGAGAAAAAACAGCTTATTTACAAGAGCAAATTATATATCCTCAAAGAGGTAAGATAAAATATTACAACCATCATGTAGCATAGGAGACTACAGAATAACACATTGAGAGAAAAATTAAGGTAAAATTTCTATGACTTAAAACTATTTTTCAACTATGCAGTTCAGCATCATTTTATATAATTGCACAACCACCCGTGTGGTTACAAAACATTTTCATCATCCCCAAACAAGTCCCAGACATGGCATTCCTCAAACCCCTTTCCCCTCAACTCCTAGAAAGCACTATGTCTATGTCTGTGGACTTATTCTGTGTATTTTCCTGTTGGAAAATTTTTTGAGAGTCATCCATGTAGTAGCATATATGGGAACTTGTTTCCTTACTTACAGCTAAATGATATTTTGTTGTATGATAAACTTCTTTTTGTTCATGTATTTATCCGTTGATAGAAATATACATCGTTTCCATCTTTCTGCTCTAGTTTTCAGCTAAGTCTTGAAGTTTTCTTTCCTTTATGGATCATTCATTGCTAAAGCATAGAGATGCTACTGATTTTGTATGTGAATTTGTAGATTTGTTTATTATGTCTGACAGTTTGTAGACTCAGGAGAGTTTTCTACAAATGTAATTGCCTGTTTCAAATTTCCAATACTATTTTGGCAATTGGGCAAGAAAAAGAATAAAAGGCCTCCAAATTGTAATGTTCACAGATGACAGAATCTTATTTCAATGGCATAAAGACAGACATACAGACAAAGGGCAAAATTGGGAGCCCATAAAAGAACCACAGCTTTTGGGGTCAAATGACTTCACACACAAATGGCAAGACCGTTCAGTGGGAAAAAGGAAAGTCTAAACTATTCTTGTTCCATAGACAGCCTTTTGGGGGCACTTCCACCTGCAATGGATATTCTTGGATATGTATCTGGCATTTATGTGTGTTTTCCAAAATGTTTATATAAATTAGTATTCATTCCAGCAAGCCATGTTATTCTACATCTGTGAGTAATCTTGCTATTGCTAGACTTTCTAATTTTTGGCAGGTTGATGGCTGCCTTAGTATTCATTTTCTTAATTGCAAAGGTAATGTATATCAACATATTTTTTTGTGTAGCTTCCTAAGCAAAGGAATATGAATATATTTTTATTTCCTGTATTTCTAAAGCAACAGCATAGTACATTACCTTGCTTTTTTCATTTAACAATGCACCCTAGATATGCTTACCTCTCTGTCTACTGAAAGCTTTTCTATTTTATTTCATTGCCACATGATATTCCACTATGGTTTTTGTAACCAGACCTTGACACACATGGACTAGATCCAAGTTTTTGCTATCATAAACAATGCTGATATTGTATATCTATTTGTTCATTGATTTTTCTGAGTCATAATGACTCATGATGACAAGAAGTTTGTCCCTAGCTGCTGGTATGCACCACAGACCCTGTAACAGCCTGCCATACAGCACATGCTAATGAATATTTGTTGCATAAATGAGTGAATAACACACCCTCAAACACTATATTCTCAGTGCTGTTACACCACCCACCTTTTCAGTTTTTTCCACTGCTCACAGTTTGTATCATATTGGAAGGATTTAAAAGGATCTCTTTGATGAAGCAAGAACTAGGCAAATCTAAGCAACTCATCCACTTCTTTATAGATAGTGCTACAGTGAATGACCTGCCTAGTTTCACAGGTAGTGCTCCTATGGGCAGATGCATATATTTTGCAGGGATATAATTTTCGTAAGAGGACTTTCTGTGTCAAACTAAATGTGTAATTTTGATAGATTATTGCCAAGTTACCTTCTAAGAGTACGTCCAGTGACAGTGTATAAAGATCACTGTTATCATCACAACTTTGCCAACAGATGATGTTGGGAAACTTTTGGATTTTGCTGAGCTAATAGGTAAGAAGTGCCAATTCAGGGTGCTTTTAACTTGCATGTCTCTTATTAAGAGTAAAGTTGAGCACCATTTTTGTATGTGAATTCTTTTTTCTGTAACCTGATCGTGTCCTTTGCCCATTTCCCTATTAGTTTGTTGATCTTTTCTTCTTGATATTTAGAAGTGCTATGGAAGGAAAACTTGAATGTATAGTAACTTTATCCACTATTCTGGTTTAAGTCTAAACTGTCCTCCAATTGTCTCACGTGCTTGGAAGGTGACTGGATCATGAGGTCACGTAGCTGGCTTGCTGTTAGGAGACAGAGTCTGCTTGGAGGTAGATCAGTGAGTGTATGACCTGGAAGGTTATATTCTTGTCCCTGACTTCTTCTGTCTTGATTACTTTTCTCTTGTTGAAAAAAAAATACCTGATTCCCAAAGTGAAGCACGGGAAGGTTTATTTCTTACAGTTTTGGGGGTTTCAGTCCACACCCAGCTGGCTCCAAGGCAGGATGGCATGGTGGGACAGCTATTCGTGGCCCCTACAAACAGCAAGTGTGAATGGAGCAAAAGAGGAAAGACACACCTTCTTCCCACCCTTACACTGTATGCTGGCTCCACCCTGGGCAGATGTAGCACTCACACCACCAATCCCAGTGCTAGACAGTGAACCAATCACAAACACTGGACTCAGCTGCATCCATGATTGCATGAGGCTTGGGGGCCATCTGAACATAAACCATAACAGCTCTCTTCTCTCTCTGTCATCAGTTGAATGCTTCCTTGGCTACGCCCCTCTGCCATCCTTTTCCTGCCTTAGTGCCAACCATGGATTAAAATCATGAACCAAAATAAACTTCTCTTCGTCTTTAACTTGTGTCAGATATTTTATTCCAGTGAAAGGAAAGTGACTAAGGTGCCAGCTAATAAATATGGCTTTATCTGTATCCTGGAATCCAAACTATTTTACAGGAAAATCTATTCCTTTTGGTAAGTAGAAGAGAGGTAAAAGAGGAGTAGAAGCTTTTCCTTCATTTTATAACCTAATATAAGTAAAAAAAACCCCAATAAATATGTGTTGTATTCAAAAAGCAGAATGAAGAAGAAGAGAGAAATGAAAATTTCAGAGGTGAGAGAGATTAGATAAAAATGGATAGTGAGATGATGATACACACCTGTAATCTCAATTCTCTGGGGGGCTGAGGCAAGAAGATGGCAAGTTGGAGCCCAGCTTGGGAAACTGATCAAACCCTGCCTCAAGGTGAAAAACAAGAAGAGATAGGAAGATAGTTCAATATGAAGACCTTGTATTCCATCCCCAGTACCACAAAAAAAGAAAGAAAAAGAAAGAAAGAAAGAAAGAAAGAGAGAAAGAAAAGAAAGAAAAAGGAAGGAAGGAAGGAAGGAAAGGCCAGACAGACAGAAAAAGAGACTGTACTGTATAAATTTTCTCTCTGCTCTGATTCCTACTGAAATGATAGAAACTACCTTTAGCATGCCAGCATTCCTATCTGACAAAAAAACTGAAACAGAAAAGTAGAGAAGGACAAACCATAGTCCCTGCCACAAGTGCCCGAAGAAACTTGCAACAAAATCCCAGAATTAAATGCCAATAAAGGATTCTTGGAGAAAACATCAGGTGAATAATTTTAAAATTCTATTTGAAGGAATTGAGACAATCAGGCTTTTCTGCCTCCTCAGTGTTTTGAGCTGATAGTAGCAGCCACTTTCACTGTGATGAATCCCTGGAAACTATTTTTTCAATAAAATAAGCTCTCAACCAGAGGACCGCTCATGCCTTAAGTGTCAGGGCAGGAAGAGCCGAGTTCATGGTGAGTGTGGAAACACGAGGAACCAGCTAGTACTAACTTCAGCCTAACCAGTGCAATAAGACAAGGATAAGATGCAAATATGGGAAAACAGACGACAGTATCACTGAATACAGTAAGACCACCTACCTAGAAAATGCAGAAAAGCTAAAAGTTATTAGAAATAAGGGTTTCAGAAAGCTCATTAGGAAGTTCACTTCCCATTAATCAATAGCTTTCCTGTATTTCAATTTTAATTAGGAATTTTAATTAAAAATAAACTAACAATAGTAAAAAAACCAATAGAAAAATCTAATCACTTAAGAAATAGATCTAGAAAGAAGTAGGCTGAATCCACGGGAATCTGTACAAGCTGCTAGCCTGCCGATTCTCTCGTGGGCATGAGGCACTCCCCGCCCTCCCTACCCTCTGCCCCTGTCCAGTTCCTCTGTCTCTCTGGCCAGATTTGTGTGCGGTCCTCGCTGACAGAGGCCTTGGCCTCTGCAGGATATTTCTGTTCCCAAGATCCAAGAAAATAGAACTGAGATCAATTCTACGTTTATGGAGTCCCAGTGTCTGCTTGGGGCGCACACCCTGTTTTGGGGCTCCTCTGCCTTGTTATTATCTTCCCTTCCTGTTGGCATCCTTGCTGGGCCACAAACTCAAAGCACAGTATGCAACAACAACAGCTGTTCACGGATTGTGATCCCGCTTTCACAATTATGTAAACCTGTAACACTATATATGAATATGTATGTGTCTCTTTCCCGGTGGATCTGTTTTTCTGTGTGACACCTGATGCATACAGTACACTTCAAAGGTCAAGCATAACACTATGAGTTATACTATATGGGCCAGTGTGTGCTCTTAGCAAATAGGTCATTGTCGATCAGTTGAACCAGAAAAGAGAATATTTCTGAAAAATTACGGAAAGTTTCCATGTCTCAGTCTTTGATGTTTCAGAATTATAAATGTCAATAATCCAGGTTTCATAGTCTAGGGAACCTATGACTTACATGTTGCAGCCAACTGTTTGTTATTCTTGAAAGTTCTAAAAGGGTTGCCATCATTGAGAATTACCAAGTGCTAATTCAACCCCCTCGCCCACTTTCTGGCTTTATCTCAGGCAGTACGCTCATTACGTGAACAGCGGGTCAGGGTTACCACAGCACCACCGTTAGGCACTTGATTCCACATACTGACTGCCAGCTATTAACTCTGAGTATTTAAACAGTTTACTTACTTTGCTCGGTTTGCCCCACTTTAAGACACAGTGTTTCCATATTGCCCACACTTTAATGCTCTTAGCAGGTTTGCCCTTTTACAAATGGGACTGTTTTCATCTTTTTCAGTTTTAATAGTTTTTTAATATATTTTGGATGAATAGTACTTTATCATATTTTTATAAAAATTTAAACTCTTTGACTTGTCTTTTCATTCTATTAAAGTGTTACCCACAGAATAAATGTTTCTAGTTTTAGTGAAGTCCTACTTACACATTTTTTTCTTCCATGAATTGTGCTTTTAGTTTTTTCTCTAAAAAGTCATCACCATACCCAGGGTCACCTAAATTTTCTCTCGTGCTGTCTTCTAGGAGGTTTATGGTGTTACATTTCACATTTAGGTCTATGGCCCACTTTGACTTAGTTTTTGTTACCGGTGTAAGATTTTTCTGTAGATACCTTTCTGCTTCCTCACAAGTTCAAAGGCGACCTTTTCTCCACTAAATTGGTTTTGCCCCTTTGTCAAAGATAGTTGATGGTTTATTTAGGGATATTATATTGTTTCATTAATATTTTGGTATATTCTGTTATATAAATTATATATTAGAGTTTTTCCATTGTTGTTACAAAGTAACCAGTACCAAAAATTTAAAGGAGGAAAGGGCTTTGTTTTTCAGAGGATTCAGTTCGTGGTATCCTGGCTCCAAGGCAGGAACATCATGGCAGAAGGACATGGCACAGCAAGGCTGCTGAGCTCCTGACAGCTGGGAAGCAGAGCGTGGAGAAAGGGGTCAGGGACCAGATGCAGTACAAAGCTCACGCCTCCATGACCCACTTGGCACACACACAAATGTGCTTTAGTAGCACCCCAATCACTTAGCTTAACCTTTTAAATGTTAAATATTGTTGGTGGAGTCACTCCTCCTCCTGGACACGTGGAGACAAGCGTCCATCCACCCTGGGAAGTTCTCCTGAGCGCTGGATGTGCACACCATCCGTCCCTGGCTTCTGCTTTCCCTTGCTGCCTGTGGGTAATAAGGTCAGCTTTTTATGTGAATGTTGTCCTGTCTCCCCAGACCCACTGAAATGACCAGTGCTTAATGAGCCTGCTCCACAGTTGTCTATTAAAAGTTTTTAAGTTTTAGCTTTTACTGCAAACATAAAGGAATTTTAAACTTATAACCTAACAGTGCCTTAAGAGCAGAAAAGGCAGACATAGCCTGTTTAGACTCCGTGAGCCTTGAGATCCCCCACAGCAGCTGCAACTTGTAAGGCAGGCAGACCTAACTCAGCTGGAAGTACCTCTTGCTGTGCTGGCTTGCTTCAAGGACAGACTGGCTCAGTTAAAGACAATGATTGATTCTACTTGCTCACCCAACCCCCTAAGCTTGCTGCGGTATGGTAAGAAACTCCCTCCCATCCAGAACAAGTCTGCCCGACAACATATGACCCAGCCAGTTATAAAATAACCTGCTGTCAGCCTTTGTACCTTCTATCTAAAACATAGACCCTGTTTAACCTCAAGACGGGGCTGGTGATTTGGAACTCAGTTTCCCCAGCCCACTGGCATACTGAAGAGTTGCCTTTCATCTCCCCAATACCTGCATGTCTTCCATTTGCTTTGGTCCTGGTTTTTTCCACAACAAAAGGTCTTTCATCCATTTTAGATGATTTTGTATATTATATAATGCATGTGAATATCCAGTTTTCTTGGCAAAATTTATTGAAAAAACCATCTTTCTGTGTTGAATAGTACTGGTGCCCTTGTTGAAATCATTTAACCATATAAATGAGGCTCGTAATGATTATTAGGGGCTCCCGTCTGTTTTGTTGGTTTGTAGCATGTCCTCATTATAGCACTACGCTGGTTATTTTGTTTTTAAACAGGGTCTTGCTATGTAGCCCAGGCTAGCCTTGAACTTGTGGTTATTCTCCTGCCTCAGCCTCCTGAGTTGTGGGATTACAGGAGTGTGCCACCATGCCCAGCTCAGCATTACGCTGTTTTGGTTACTGCAACTTTGTAGTGCATTTTGAAATTAGAAAGAGTGAGTCCTCCAAATTTTTCAAGATGGCTCCAGCTGTTCAGGATCCACAGCTTTTCCCTGTGATCCGTGGGATGGATTTTTCTGTCTGAAAACATCATCACTGGAGTATTAATAGAGATTGCACTGAACCCACAGATTGTCATGCTAACACTATTAAGTCTTCTATGAATATTTGATACTTTTCTAACTTCTGTGTTCTTAAGTCTCCTTCAATGATGTCTTAAAATTTTCAGAGTGCAAGCTTTTAATGTCCTCATTAAATCGATGATTGCTAAGCATTTCATTCTTTTTGATGCTGTGAGCCTGTTTCCCTCTCTTCCTCTTTTCTTCCTTCCTTGCGTCTCCTTCCTCCCTTCCACCCAGTTTTCTTCTCCCCTCTCTCTTTCTGGGACAGACGGAGAAGAAAACACATTTTTGATTCAGTCACTGAGCACCTTGGAAGATCTGATTCTCTGTCTGGACAGCCTGGTTTTACGGAAACACTGAGGTTGTGGCGGAAGGGTTCATACAGTGATCACCCATAAAAAAGAAACACTTGTTTTTACTGAAAAATAGGGTTGGAAAAGTATGCTGGATAAGTGTATAAAATTACTAGCTTAGTACATTTCCTGACAGCTTGCGAGAACTCACTGTTGATATTGTGTAGTGACTTCACTGCCTATCTACTTAAATCAATTAATATATAGTATTTAAAAGTTAGAAGGAAGAATGTTTCAATCTGGGATTATAGTAAAAGAATTCTCAGTCCTATCTTTGGCTCCTTAAGTATATCTGTTTGTTCTGTTAAAGCATTTGAATGTGTTCCTTAGATCTTATAAAATACCTTCAACTAATAAAGAAATGTCCAAGAGCTGGCGAAGGGTCAGTCAAATTCTTGATGATTGTGCCATCAGAGTTAAAATAGTCTCTTTAAGAAGTCTTCACACACAAAAAATAGAACTTTGTACCTTATCTTCAGTGGGAGAACTGGCTCTTTGCTACTCAGAGACTAATTTACTATAGATGATATTGATTCCTGTGGTAAATTCACACTGGAATTCTGTTGTTTATATTTTTAAAACATCCACAGCATGATTCATATTTCAATTACCTTACATAATTTCTACTTATACAATGTTTATTTAGCTTAGTTTATATTTGGTCACTTTTTTAGAGATAAAAAAAGATAACTAAGTATACTCTAGTGACCTTTGAGCTAATTTAAACATTGGTAGATAGTCCAAGATACTGACCTTAATTGCATTCCTTTTCTTTCCTGTAGTGTCACTATTATTTAGTGGTAAATCCTGTTACTTACAGGACTGATGTAAATATATGCTATGTGCTGAAGGTTGCTGCTTCTCCCTGTAGTGTGACAAGCCTGCTTCCTTTCTGTCCTCCCATCCTCTCAACTCAGTTTCCAAAATGTATCCACGGTATCTCCACATGGACTGATTTTCTTGTTCTGTTTTAGCAGGAAAGGGACAAACAGAAATAAAAAGGATTTTATGCTCTTGCCAATTTTCTTGCTTCACCAAGAATTTTCTTAAATATAATATATGCTGAATGTTTAACATTTTAAAAATTTATTACAGTAAAAGACACACTTGAATCCCTCTCAAAATACTCCCTCTTAGTTGAAGCACATTCATCCCATCATATTTGTGAATTTGTGCAGTAGTTCTGCATGTCCTCCTTCATGAGGTGTGATCCAAAATATGGTGAATGTCACTGCTGCCTGCCATCTAACAGGAAGCAGGTTTGTAACATGATTATAGTGAGTCCGCATCCCCCTCAGTCACTGGATGCCACACCATGCTACTTCTGATTCTTTCCTAAGGCCAAAATGACCAGGAAAGGCAAAATGGTTTAAATCAATTTAGGACACTGTGGCAGTCATGAAAATGTAAATAAAAACCTGAAGGATTTCCAAAACTGGTTCAGAAAATAGAAAGAATGATGAGATGCTTTGTTCAAAGTGAGAAAAGAGTATTCCAGAAGAATTAGCAACAATGTGTCATTTACTAAGTTTTTTTTTAAAAAAAAAGTCAACATTCACCTTATTTTTTGATCAGGTGTTGTAAATCTTTTTATTTTAAAAAGATTAAGACAAAACAGGACATAACAAAGCAGAAGAGAACAATGTAATCAACACAGTATTTCACCAGAAGACAACCCATAATAGTAACTACTATGATGTCTCTTTCTTTGAAATAGTTGAGTATAACTTCATATACAATAGTATCAAATGTAACAAAATAGTATAAAAACGTTCAGGAGAATGAGAGTATTACAGGGCATACAGAACCAAATAACAGAAAACAAACAATGGCTACTATATTATCTCATTTTCCATAGAAAATTTGTTTATACTTTCACATGTAATACAATCCAATAAGGTACAACATGATAGAGCCAATGGAAACAGAAGAGCAAGAGCATGGTAGGACTTCAGAGTAAGGTGATATTATATTCAGTACTGGATATTATAATGACTTGTTTCCCTCAAATTAGCTGTTCATATCATCACAGATAATAAATAAAAAAACCCAGGACAAACCCATTACAACTGCGATCATTATAAGCCTTCAAAACAATGTAATGAGACTATACGGTATTTATACATGTATGTTTGATTTATTTTGCTGATGAGTATGGTCTCAAGTTATGCCCATTGATTAGTAAATATCTCAATGTGATCATTATTTATAGCTGAGTAATACTCCATTGTGTAAAAATACCACAACTTTTTTTATCCATTCCTCAGTTGATGGACACTTAGGTTGTTTCCAAGATCTGGCTATTACAAATTGTGCTGCTATAAACATGGGTGCACATTTATCACTGTGGTATGATGTTTTCAGTTCTTCTGGGCATATGCCCAGAAGTGGAATAGCTGGGTCAAATGGAACCTCCAATCCCAGCTTTTTGAGGAATCTCCACAGTGGTTGCACCAGTCTACACTCCCACCAACAATGCAGGAGAATTCCTTTTCCCCACAGCCTCTCCAGCATTTGTTGTTGGTAGTTTTCTTGATCCTGGCCATTCTTTCTGGAGTGAGATGGAATCTCAGTGTTGTTTTAATTTGCATTTCTCTAATGACTAATGATAATGAACATTTTTTTCATGTATTTATTTGCCATTTGTATTTCTTCATCTGAGAACTATGTATTCACAGTTTTTGGGTTGGGTCCTTGAGTTTTGGGGATCTGATTTTTAAAAATTCTTTATATGTTTTAGACAGAAGACCTTTGTCTGAAGGACAGTTCACTAAGACTTTTTTCCCAGTTTGTGGGTTTTCTTTTTACTATGCTGGTAATTTCTTTTGACATGCAGAAACTTTTTAATAAAATGTGATCCCAGTTATTGATTCTGGGAAGTAGTTCCTATGTGGTTTGATTCCTATTCATGAATTCTCTACCTACCCCTGTGTCTTCAAGATGTTTACCTACTTTTGTCTTCCAACGGATTTAGTGTTTCTGTTTTAATATTCAGATCTTTGATCCATTTAGATTTTAGTTTAGTACATGGTGATAGGAATTGGTCTAGTTTTAGTTTTCGGCATATGGAGAGCCACTTTTTCCAGCACCATTTATTAAAGAGACTGTCATTTTTCCAGTGAACATGTTTGGCCCCTTTATCCAAGATAAGGTGGTTGAGAGTGTTGATAGTTGTAGTTGTATCTTCTAGTCTATCCAATTGATCTTCAGATCTATTTTTATTCCAGTACCATGTTGATTTTATTACAGGAATTAATAGCAACTCTCTATCCATCCCTTATATCCAGTGGATTCCAATCCTGGAGGTCCTTGGTGGGGAACTCATTGAAACACGTGGAAGAATGATTTGGACTCATTTCTCTTTTTTTCTGTAGTTGGGTTTTCTTTTTCTTCCTTTCTTTTGTTCTTTGTTGTACTCCCTTTTTTAAAGAAGTTTTTATTTTTGTTTGTTCTTTTCTGTTAGTTTTATCTAATTCCATTAATTTTACTCTTTAATTAGGTCCTTTTTCTCTCTTCCATTTCTTTTTTTTATTTTTCTAATTGTCCTTCTTACATTCTTCCTTCTCTACCCACTCCATTTTATAGGATTTCTAATGAGCTTTATTAATGTATAGATATATAATTTATGCTACTGTTGTTAATGGTATCATTGCTACATTATTGGATATTTACTGTATGTCAATATTTGATTTGTCTGTGGATATATGATTATTACAGATCTCTTTAATTGTTAAGAGTGTTACCCTGGTAGCTTTTACAGCTTCTTATTTGACTCTCTAGTTTGTCTTTGGCTCTTGTTTTGCTGACTTCTTTGTTATTGCCAATGTTTATTGCTGTTGATGATACTGATTTTTACTGCATGCCAATATCTGACTTGTCTGTGTGTCATTAACATTACTCTTGTTAACAAACTGCAGAGAACTGAGTGCTGGGCTGGTCACACTGTACCCTCCCTTTCTGAAATTAACTACAGGGGTCAGATCTTGGGACTAGGTAAAGGGTCTATAGTTATCGATGCCCAGAGTGCAACTTCCAGCTGGATGGCAGGCCCAGAGGTCCATCCAGCTGGGCCAAGTCTCTGCTCACAAACAGGCAGTTGAGTAGATCATGGGGATAGGAATACCAGCTTGGAGGCTTATATGGGAACTCAGATCTTGCTCTTGCCAGGCAGGTGCTGTGCCACTGAGCTCTGTGCCTAAATAATTCCCTCTTGATTATCAATAGGTCACAGAAGAAA
Source organism: Cavia porcellus (assembly GCF_034190915.1). NCBI lineage: Eukaryota > Metazoa > Chordata > Mammalia > Rodentia > Caviidae > Cavia > Cavia porcellus. The sequence goes on from NW_026947515.1 coordinate 12,540,069, forward strand.
TCAGATAGTTTCTAGAATTAAATGATATGCCAGTACACCATACCAGAACTTATTGGACACAATGAAAGCAGTCCTAAGAGGGAAGTTTATAGCTGTGAATGCTTACATCAGAAAAACAAAGTTAACCCAAATAAATAACCTAAGAATGTACCTCAAGGAAACAATTCAAATCCAAAACTAGTACAAGAAAAGAAATTATAAAAATCAGAGCAGAAATTAGTGAAATTGAGATTTTAAAAAACAGCACAAAGAATCATTGACTCAGAGATGGTTCTCTGAAAGAATAAAGTTGACAAATTTTTATTCAAACTTACCCAAAAGAGGAAAGATACGATCCATATCATTGCAATTAGAAATTTAAAAGGACTGTACCAAAATCTAGATCATTAGTAACTGCTCAAACACATGTACTCCAGTAAACATGCTCTCAATAAATTGGAGATGCTGGAATGGATAACTGTCTAGACATATATGAATTACCAAAACTGAATAGGGCAGATATAGAAACCCTGAAGAGCCAAATAACAGGCTGTGAAAATTGCGGTATGTCTTAGTTATTTTTCTCTTTTACTGGAACAAAATGACCCAACACCCAAAATAAAAGAAAGATTTATTTAGCTCAGTTGTGGTGGTTTCAGTCCATAATCAGCAGGCTCCAAGAAGGGGTAGCATGGCACAGAGGCAACACTTCCAGACAGCAAAGACCCCCAGCAGATGTAGCACTCACAAAATTTCTGTGGCCACCTCTTGCACAGATGATATTTACAAACTAAGGGCCCTGGACCCCTGCTGAATCACTTAGTTAAATTTCTAACCTCAAACTGACGCAATGAACAATATCCTAGAACAGTAACAGCTTGTCCTGTACACCCCAGGATATAGAGCAGCTAGATTCTTCAAGTTGACTCAATGTGTCAACCATAACACGGCATTAATAGTAAAAACCTACCAATGAAGAAAAGCCCAGGACTCCATGAATTCACACTGAGTTCTGTTAGAACTTCAAAGAGAATCTAATGCAAATTCTCTTCAAACTCTTTAATGAAAATGAAAGGGGAGGAGTACGGCTAAACTGATTCTTGGAAGCTAGCATTACATAAGATAGATTGTAGATAGAAAACAGGATACAGAAGCAAGATCTAGCAAAGTTCAGAGGACTCAAATGGGCTAAAGGGAAAACCTGAAGAGTGCAGGGAAATGGAAAACAAAAATTTGAGACCTGAGACCAGGCACTGGAATGGCAACGAGATATAGGAACACCTGAGTGGACCAAGTTCCATCTTTGGAGTTTACAAAGAGGAGCAGAAAAGCAGGATGATCTGCACAGAAGGGAGAATTTGGGGGGAAAAACAAGCGTGGGCGACGATAATGCTTGCGTGCAAGCCGCTGGGATTACAGGAGAGAAAGGTCTGGTTTTCTGTCCTCAGAGGTTTAACTGCGGAGCGAATTGTTAGGATACCTTCGTGCTGCATTCACTAAACAAAGCTAAATTCCTAAAGGAAGGAGCCAGAACTGAGGGGAGCTGAAGACTGGGAGGGGGTGAAGGTGGGCCCTGTGCCTTTTAAGCGCTCCTCCCCATGCTCTCGGAAAGGCCTGGCCCAAGCATGCCTCTCACGTTGGGCACCGCCCAGCCTCCAAGCTCTGCCTACTCCGCCACATCTGAACAGCCGCAGAGCGGAGCAGGAAGGAAGCTGCCACAAGCCCTTTAGGGCGTCTCCGCGCGTGTGGCGTTCAGTCTGAGCCCGGGGCTTCCTGTCTGGCGTCTGGTTGCCCCCTAGCGGCTCGTCCTCTGCTCCCCTCCCCTTGCATCTTGTGACTACTTTTCAACCGGAGCCACCATGATCTGAATCCACCCTGAGATTCCTCTCCCCAGCACCACGATCCTCTTCCTTCCACCCCTGCACACTAACATACATGGCCCCGCCAGGACCGCGCCGAGTAAGCCACACTGACTTTCCCAGCTGGGTTCGCAGGCTGGACTAAAGGCACTGGGCGGGGCCTTTCGGTCACGTGGGTTGTTCGGACCAATGGGCGCGCGGCTCGCGTTGCGCTCCGGCTGGGCTGTGTGGGCGTCGGGATTTGCCTGTAGTGAGGCCCCAGCTGAGCGGGTTGAAGGCAGAGTCGGCTGCCGGCGTCAGCTGTGACTTCCAGCCTGAAGGAGAGACGAGCGAGACGAGGAGCGGGCGGACGCGCTCCAGTCTCCTAGCCTGCTACGCAACTGTGCTCGCGTTTCTCCTCTGAACTAGCCATGGAGCGTGAAGTCCAGCGGCTTCGACAGGCGTTCCGGTCCGGCCGGTCGCGACCCCTGCAGTTCCGGCTACAGCAGCTCGAGGCCCTGCGGAGGATGGTGCAGGAGCACGAGAAGGACATCCTGGCGGCCATCGGCGCCGACTTGTGCAAGGTAGGCGCGCCTGCCGGACGGGTCCTGGACGGCGGCCTGACCCTTCCTGACATGGGGACTGCCTGGCGCCCGAGTTTTTGCTTTTTCTCTTTTTTAGTTATTTCTGAGTGCACAAGCGCTGTGGGAGTGACCCTTCCAGAAGCACAGATGGAAAAGCAAAATTTCTGTCGATTTTCCCTATATCCTAGCCTTACTGAGAGCGAACCTGTTTGTGTATCTGCAGACACTGGGAGTGCATGCGTTTCCTGGGCTCCATAGTTCTACGAATTGTCTTTATATTCTTAATTACTGTATTTGTGGCCTTCTTGCGCATTTTTCTGTTGCATTTAGGGTCCAATTACTTACGATTTGTAGGAACTCTGTATAAGGTGAATGTCAGTAATTTATCAGCCCTGGATACAGCAGATATATATATTTTTTGCCAGGTCTGTATCTTGACGTTACACTTTGTTCTTGCTTTGTTTTGTAGACAGTGGTTTTTTCGGTTATCATTTCACTCCCAAATTTTCTTAATTACTCTTAGGAAAAGGTCAGTGTTCAAACTACAGTGCACTGATAATCACCTGGAGGTCTTGTTAAATTGCAAATTGTGGTTCCAGTCTGGAGGAGATTAGAGATTCCATGTTTCTAATGAGATTTCAGGAGCTATACTGCCTCTTTTGGAAGCATGCTTCAAGTAGCAAAAGTTTTAAGTCGAGTTTAAGATATAAATATACCAAAAAAAAATACAGTATTCCTTGTATTTTCTAGTGGTGTTTCTTTTATCTTTTTATGTGCATTCAAGCATAGACAGGCTTTCCTCAGGGTTTGATTATCCCTTCCCCCAAAGAGTTTTCAGGGAGTAGTGATAGCAATAATGACAGTAGTAGCTATAAAATTTCTTTTAAAGTGCTTTTGGTGGAGAGGGGCTGTGATAGTAACTAGACAGGACATAGAAATCAAGACTTAAAAGCCTGTAAATCATTCATTCTACAAACCTCAAATATTTGTATGTATAATTACTAAGGAAAACAAGTAACTCACTTCCCTGGAGAGTTTTAAACACAATTGAGAAACATCATATATAAAATGTGAGTATAATTATAAGCCTGAATATTAAGGATGAAATAGTAAGATATTACAATAGTAAGAAGCATATTTGCTATGTAAAGTGTGATCTAGTCAGGCTATTCAGAGAAGTCTTCCTGAAAGTGATAATGTTTAAGCCTAATTTTAAAGGGCTTTAGTCAGTACAGAAGAATTTAGAAGCATTGCAAATATTAGGAAGTTTAAGAGGGTGCAGAAGAAATAAATCTGTACAGCAAACTAGCTAGACTGATAAGGCCTAAGGTTTTGATCTTCAGGGCCACATGTATCATACTCATTCTGCAAGGTTAACTGCTTCTCTTTTTACCAGAGTGAATTCAACGGATTCAATCAGGAAGTCATTACTGTCCTTGGGGAAATTGGTTTTATGCTGGCGAATCTTCCTGAATGGGTTACTCCTACCCCAGCTAAGAAGAACCTGTTGACCTTGCTGGATGAGGTCTATGTTCAGCCAGAGCCTCTGGGAGTCGTACTGATTATTGGAGCTTGGAACTACCCATTTGTTCTCACCATGCATCCACTGGTAGGAGCCATTGCTGCAGGTGTGGTGCCAGCTGTGTCTTTATAACTTTCTAGAGGGACATATTTTTTTTCATATTGGTTGTAAAGTAAGGATAATGGCTAACTATATTTACTATGGAGCCGTTTACTATGGAGGTATGCCTTGCCAGCACAAATATGTACGCATGTATGTATATGATATTTGCATGATTGGTTTTTGAGCTACCCAGGGAATGAACCTGTGAGGCTGAAAGGCATTTGATCTGATAGGCAGAAGGAGAATTGGGAGTTAGGTATTCATATTCTATATGGTATCAGCTGCTAACTCTGGCTTTGGGCTAACCATCTGATTCCACCAGACCAGTTTCTTCATTCAGATAAAGGTTGTGGGTGTAATGCTGCTTGGATATACAGCAGGGGACTAGAGATTAATTTCTTTGGAGAATCTATAGGGAAAGCTTTATGTTGACATAGCTTGCTAGTTAATAATTGAGGGCAGAGAGGAAAATCCAAGGGTAGAAATGAGAGAAAAGTGATAGAAGCTGGAGGATGATGGAACCTATTGTCGGTGACCTGAAATAATTGGAGTACTGTACCGGGCCTGTAACTTCTCCATCAACATTATATTTAGTAATTATTAAAGGTACACCAGTATTAAATGATACTGTTTTACTTTTTATTTTGTTTAGGAAATGCTGCGATTATCAAGCCTTCTGAATTAAGTGAAAACACAGCCAAGATCTTGACTAAGCTTCTTCCTCAGTATTTAGACCAGGTAAGACTATCTTGACCCATTTTCAACACATCTGTTTGTTGTGGAAAGCACACATTTGATTTGCTGCTTGTTGTTGTTTGCTGAGAAGCCATTTGCAGTTTTGTAGTTTTGATTTTCTTGGCTGTTGTTGCTTGCTGAGCAGCTGTCTACAGTTTCCTTGTACTGCTAACAATGGGTTTAGTAAAAGAAGTTCCAAAGCATGTTGTGTAATAACCCAGCTCTGATTGTTACACAACATATTTAGGCTCGTAAATATCTCTGCTATTTACAGATCTTCTACCATTTGTCGTTTCAGATTAATCCTTATTCACACTAACATATGACTATAGGATTATTCATTTAATGAATTGGTTAATGAAAGGCTGGTACTGTGCTGAGTGCTAGCATATTTTGTCACAGAATTTCTTTTCTGGAGACTCTCATACTATAAAATTTGCATGTGTGTAATATGAAAAATAAAGGAAAAAAGTAGCCTCCTGAACTAGCTGGTGAATCTTTACATTGGATTAAAGTGCTAGCATTACAGAGTATCAAAGGCTAAATAAGAAAAGTGGTTTCCTGAGCTGTGGGGTGGTTTGTTTCTCAAAATCTGAGGTCTTCCTAGGGAAGAAGTTTGTGATGAATTTGAATAGATAGTTATTGCAGAGAGGAGTCTTCATTTAGCTTTCAGTAAAAGACAGATATCCTAGCTGTATTGGACATGTTAATTTCTAATGGCCTTGAGACTAATTCTGGCTCTTTGAATAATACTGTTCTTTGTTATCATGTCACTATTATGGCAGTCCACAGTAGTTCTTAATAGTTGTCCGATCTAAAAGAATAAAATGGAAAATAGTGAGATGTTGTGGATTGAGTAGGTCTTAGAGCCAGCAGATGGAAGAGGATTCTGCTTTGCCCCTCCTCAGGGGTAAATGTTTGGGTGGTTGACTTCAGATAGAGAGGATGACAGTGTAATACCTCCTTCTATTAGCTTGTCTGGGAACCAATCACATATGCTGTCTTAGCTACATTTTACTCATTGCTGAGACAAAGTACCTGATGCCCAAAGTTGGGAAAGGAAAGATTTATTTCTTACGGTTTTTGGAGGTTTTAGTCCATACTCAGTTGGCTCCAAGTCAGGATGGCATGGCGGGCCACAGTTTATGGTGGAACAGCAGAGTGGAAACCGCTGAGAGTTGGACATGCCTTCTTCCTGCCATTACGTTGTATACTGGCCCCATCCCTAGGAGGGTGTAGCACTGACACCATCAATGCAAGTGCTAGACTATGAACCAGTCACAAATGCACAATGCTAATGCATGAGGCCTGGGGGCCACCGACGTAAACCATGACATATACTTTCTAGATTAAGCCATAGAAAAATTAAAACTTGAAACATTAGGTGGTTAAACTAAGAAGTAAGAACTAGTCTTTCAAAGAGCAGGAAATTGAATGGAAACAGAGTGTCCACAAGGCACTTTTACTTCATATTCAAGACTCAGAATCTTTTAAACTTCTCTGATCTCCCTTCCTTCCCATCTGTTCTCATTTGTTACTTTTCATGCTATTATTATTCAAGGTTTTCACCTTTAGAATAGCTGCTAATAATAGCACAATACATACAAAGGCTTAATTCAGAGAAGCTATATGAATTCTCCCAGTAGCAGGTCAGAAAAACTGAGATGTAGAAATGTTGCTGGCTGAAGGTGGCATAAGCTAGTGAGTGGCAGAGCCCAAGTTCAGTCCAGGTGTACGTTCCGCAGACAGGGACTTGGTTTCTACTTTGAACTGAGCCTTGTTCTATGTTGTATAGAGAAAAAGCTTTTAAATTATGATGTGCAGCTGTGACTCATTCAGTGGTTACTGACAGTGTTACTTTCTCACCCAGATTCTAAGTTTCCACACCGTACACCATGCCATACCCACCTGATGTGTTTCTCTGGTCACATCCAACTGTTTGTTTGTTTGTGCTCATATTGAAAACATTAGACTGTCTGGTTTGTTTCATGGAGGTTGATGGTTCCCAGACAAACTTTCTTTGCTTGTCCTTGGTCCCTTCCCTCTTCATCCCTCACAGGGATTGGCCTTGATCTTCTAGTTGTACGTAACAATACATGTTAAAGAAAGTTGTGATGTGACACAAGAGGATTAATTTGGCAGGACAAACAGATGTTTCTCTTTCTTTGAGGACCTGTATGCTGTTATTAATGGTGGCGTTGAGGAAACCACAGAACTGCTGAAGCATCGATTTGACCACATTCTCTATACGGGAAATGCCACAGTTGGAAAAATTGTCATGGCAGCTGCTGCTAAGCACCTGACCCCTGTGACACTTGAACTGGGAGGGAAAAGTCCATGTTATGTCGATAAAGATTGTGACCTGGACGTTGTTTGCAGGTGAGGTTGGCTTCGGTTTACTTAGGTTTTTCACTGCACAATTGAGGGTTTTTCTAATAGGTTGATGTTGTCCTTTGCACTTGAACCCCATGCCTTTATGGCTTTAAAATATATAATTGAGCTTTTGTGGTTGATGTGCTCAAGAGTCACACATCTTTCACAAACTGTCTTCTTGTTGTTGAACCACATGTCCTCATATCAGTGTGGTTGTCATTAGAAATTTTGGGAATATTCCATTTCTGAGATAAATCTGGCAAGAAATTTTAAAGATCTGCTAGTCATTGATCAGGAAGTAGGTAATATAAAACGCTGCCTATGCCTAATGAAATATCTAAATCCTCACTTGAAATGATAGCATATTGATCTTTTATTGGTAAAAATCAGTATTGCTCATCTTTTAACTTTGACTAGCATCCTGCAGCTGAGAACTAGAAAATAAAAAGTTTCAGGTCATCTCTGGTACTAGAAGCCAGAACCACTGCTGTTATCCAGGTGCTGTGACTTTTTTTCTTCTTCAGACACAGAAAGTGAAGGGCAAGGTGAGGACTTACAGCAAGGATCCAGGTTGGCTTTGTTCATAGAAGCGGCGTTGCCAAAACAAGAGCCCCACAGTGAACGCTGTGGTCGTGGGATCGTGTCTGTGCGGAGGAGGGGTTTTCAGAGTGGGAGAAGACTCCAGTAGAGGAAAGTGGGTGCAGGTGCTTGCTGTACCTCGGACATCTTGCCAGCAGGTTCTAAAGCCACAACTGGAGGAGGCAGAGTCTAAACTGAACTCTTGTGATTCAGGACAGCTGTTTAGCTGGAGAAGAGAGGGGAAGGGGTATAGGAAAGATGTGTTTCACTTTCTTGCAGTAGGTAATGACTTCACTGTTTACCAAGTACTGTTTCTCACAAGCTGAGAACTTTCCTTCTCTGGTACTTAGAATATTTTATTTCCATTAGAAAATGCAATCTAAATTCTAACCAACTGTTTTAGAGATGGGTTTATTTTTGTCAAAGATTACTGGGTAAATATTTGAATCCATTTGGTTTTGACTGAACCAGTTTGGCTGAATTATTCAGCTCTTCTGGTTTTTCTCCCTCAGGCGCATAACCTGGGGAAAATGGATGAATTGTGGTCAGACATGCATCGCTCCCGACTATGTTCTCTGTGAAGCCTCCCTCCAGAATCAAATCGTGCAGAAGATTAAGGAAACTGTGAAGGTCTGTATTCAACCCATCTGATTCCACTGATTTCTGTAAGATGCGTGTTTGTAGACAGCATTGTTATCCCTTCGTCCCATTGGACAATTCCAGTAGTATGTGTGACTGAACTAACTTACTGGCTAATTGGAAATTCTTTATGCCCTTTACAGAAGAGGGGCAAGGTTAGGTTGTAAATTCACTCAAACTATCTAGTTATTTGTTGATAGTTATTTATGGAATATATCTTAAGAAAAGTTAAACTGGGGGCTGGGGGTTTAGCTCAGTGACATAAGCGCCTGCCTTGCAAGCAGGCAGTCGTGAGTTCGATCCCCAGTACCGATAAAAAACGAAAAAGACCAAAAAAAAAAAAAAAAAAAAAAAAAAAACTTGAACTGCTGTATCTGTTGACTGGAGAGATGCTGCCAGTTCCTTGAAGTGTAATCAGAAACTCTTTTGGCATATTGGCTTTTACTGATTAAAGTTACTCATAAGTATGTTAAGATGGCCAGTACTGTAAAGGAGCGAGTTAATCAAATACGGACTTACGATGTACCCTTTAGGTAATTACTAGTCTCTTCAGGGAACCATAGGAGGTTTCATGGCAATGTCCTAAGCTAAGCCTTCGAGTAAGTGTTGGATTTAAATTGGTAGAAAGGAAAAGGCTGATCAGTCTTACTAGTTCAGGGGTAGAAGAGATCACTAGCCCCCTTGCTGGAAGAAATTACTGGAATAGCCATTGCTCAATCATCCAATGTTAATGGAGCCCTTAAAGTAAAGATCAAAAATATTAAAGAGTAATGTTTGGTCAGAGAATGAAAATTGTGTAGCATGAAGTTTAAGAAGATCGGAGGAGGTGCCAAGATCTTGATGGGAGAATTAGACTTCAGTGTTACACCTGATGGCAGATGTAGACAAGGGGAACATGAAAGTTGGCCAGGTTTTGGGACTCTGGGATGGAAGAGGGAGTGATGATACCTGTGGAATGAAAATCCCTGGGCATTGGAGAAGTGCTTAGCTGAGCATGGTGATGAACTTAGTCCCAAGGAAGAAGAGCCCCTCTGGCTACTCCAAAACAGGCATTCTCAGCAGAGTACGCGTTAGTCACTAGGGAGCCATTAAAAATGAGCTGCTGATCCTTATCCTCCAGATACTCCAATCCACATGGTCTGAGGCCTCCAGGTGATTCTATGATGAAATCAATACTCAAACCGTCATTGGTGGCCCTGAACCTTGGACCCATAAACACATGTATCAGCAAGCTATCAGGCTAATCCTTGCCACCAGATTCGAGAGTTGCTTTTTAGTGGAGGGTGGGTGAATAATGTTCATTTTTCTTTGAGATTAAACTCAGAGTTCTTGCAGGGCTTTGAAGTGGTGTAGCAATGCAGTAGTTTTGGGTTTGTTTTGCATAACACGTATTGATTGTATGTTTCTAGGAAACTGTATTCTGACCTTTTTCACTGTTATTCATGACTAGTGGAAAAACTAGTCCAGAGAAGACACAAATCAACAAAGTAAATCGACTGGCAATCTTTTTTTTTTTTTTTTTTTTAAATTTTATTTAAGGAGAAAAGAAAAAAAAAGCAGGGAAAGGGTACAAGTTATACAGATTTACAGAAAAAAAATGAACAGTAGGAAATCACTAGTTAATGGATTACATATTGTCATCTTAGAAATAATTGTTCAAGTCACAAAATTAGAGCTTGTAAAGTGGACATTCCATCAATGATACTGCAAACAGTTCTGTTCATTGATCCAATAAAACTCTGTGATATCATTTTCTATCTTATACACTTAAATATACATGCAATTATATAGTTTGGAGCACTTTCTTTTCTTCTCTTTTGTACCATGACTATTACACATTTTGGGTTTCATTGCTCCCACGGTTCTTATTACTTTTTTGGAAGAGAGTAAAACCAAATGTGACATAACAGAACAGAATCGGTCAAGTCAAAAGGGTGGACATAATAGATAATGTAAAAACATAATACAAGGTGATCAACAATGGTTACCATAATGCCTCCCGCTATCTCTAATAGAATTGCCTATATCATTAGTTATAATACAATTGAACAAAACAGTAAAGAACAAAACCGACAAAACCAAAACATTGGAGACATTGTAGGTCTTCAAAAGTAGACAAAAGTCAACAAGAATGGGCGTCATAATGAATCTCATTATCTTCACAGCTGATGCCTAAACTTTCGAACCTGATACTATCCAGCAAAACAGAATAGGGGAACATCAGTTAAAAACCAGATGGTGAGAGTAATACAGGGCTTTAAATCAAGGTAATGAAAAGTCAAAGTGGGTTACTATAATATATCCTGCTATTTTTTTTCCTTTAATTAAAAGGATAAAGATAAAAAAGTAAATAATTGAGTGGAGATTGAGATAAAAGAGGGCATAACAACGAAACAGCGCAGATCAAAACATAACCATTTAAGCAGAATAGTGTTTCACCACCAGATAATCCTAACCTAAAAGTAGTTACCATATTGTTTCTTTCTTTGAAATCCTTGAGTACAACTTCGTATACTGTAGCATTAAGTATATCAAAACAATGTAAAACCATTCAAGAGAATGACAGCATTACAGAGTATTTAGAATCGACTAACAAAATGAACAATGGTTTCTGTATAATCTCCTTGTCTTTAAAAGGTTTTTGCTTATACTATCGTACATAATAAAATCCAATAAGATACAGCCTATTTAGACCATTGGAGACAGAAGGACAAAAGCTAGATGAGACTTCAAAACAAGATGATACTAAATCTGTATTACCTATTAAGATGTCATTTTCTCCAAAATAGCTGTTCCTATCATCCAATCTTCTCTGCCTCATTTCTGTTAAGCTCTTTTTCTGTCCGTAGCTGTCAGTTTGTCTTCTTCATTTTGTTCTCTGCTCCATTCGTTGTGGCCTCTCTGCCATTATTTCTGGATTCTTTGTATTTTTCTTTTTTTAGAATATCCTGCAATACTCTCTGTAGAGTTGAATTGGTGGTTGCAAATTCCCCCAGTTCTTCTTTATCCTGGAAGCACCTTGTTTTTCCATCAATTTCCAGGGACAGTTGTGCAGGATATCTCAATCTTGGCTGGAGATTATTATCTTTCAATGCTTGAATTATTTCCCCCCACGCTCTTCGTGATTTGATGGTTTGTGCAGAGAAATCTGCTGTAATTCTGATGGGTGTTCCCTTGTAGGTGGTCTGTTTCTTGTCTCTTACAGCTTGTAATATTCTGTTCTTGTATTGAATTTCTGGAATTTTTATTATTATATGCCTGTTTATATTTCTCTGTTAGGGTTGTAGGTAGCTGGGGTCCTGTATGCCTCATACATCCGAGTATCTTTACCTTTTGCTAAATTAGGAAAATTCTCCTGGATTATTTCTGTGAGTAGCTTTTGTAGTTCACTTGTTTGTGTCCCTACTTCTTCTTTTATGTTCTTAATCCTTAAGTTATGGATCCTCTTATCATCTTCTTGTCTTTGTATTATTGCTGTTTGTTTCTTTGTTATTTTTAAGAAGTTTTTCATTTCATTCTCCCATATTACAAGTCTGCCCTCCAGTTCAGATAGTCTGTCCTTAGTTTCTTTCAAGCTGTTATGCCAGTCTTCTATAGACTTCTTAGTATTTTGGTAGTCCCTTTGAACCTGCTTCACGTATTCTATGCTTTCTCTGTTTTCTCCATCAAACAATTCTCCCCTTTTTTTCTGTTCTTCCATTCCACCACCTGTTTTTTCTTGGGTGGTACTTAGCATTTCTCTAACTATTCTGCATACTTCTAGCTTCAGGTCATTGATAACTTCATTCCTGAATTGGTCTATGAGGCTCTCTATATGGTGCCTTATGTGTATTGGTGTGGTGTCTGCTATTGCCTGTTTCTCAGAATTGGGGGCCGAGGAGCCTTTCTTGTTGCTGCCTCTTCCCATGCTGCCTCTTCTTCTCTGTTCCTTATATATGCAAGCTTATATGAGAGGCCCAGCTTCTCTCCCAGTCAGCCACAGCCTGATCGAATTGCGCCAGTTAGTTGTTCCCACTCACCGCTGTGCACCAGGGAGTTACGGACCAGGCAGCCTACGCGTCTCCCCTCCTGGCCACCGTCAGGCTCTGGGATCTGGGTTGGGACAGTCTACCAGATCTGCCGGCAGCGTCACGCAGGCCAGGCACTTTTCACCAATCCCGCCCGAGAGGGGGATGTGTGGCTGGAGTCCCACCGCGCCCTGCTCCCGCAGGACTGCCCGGGCCCAGAAAGTCCTCTGCTGGAGTCAAACTGTGGTAGAGTGTCAGTTTCTCTCACTCACCTCACCACAAGTCAGTGCACACCTCCCTGCCGTTCGCAGATTGCCGTTCTCAGAGCTTCCGCGCGTCTCTCTCCTTGCCGAGCCGCTGTAGAGGCAGCCAGCCGCAGCGCGGCGGGAAACCCAAATCGCGGCTTACAATGGCGCGGTTCCAGCCTCCGCACCGAGGCTTTTCTGTTCCTGTTTTAGCGCCAGGACTGCATTCCAAGTTGGCTTCTCTCAGCCCAGTTCGTTCCTGAGTCAGCAGAGCATATCTCCACCGACTTATGTCTCCTTAGTCCGCACCATTCCTGGCTTCTGAGCCGAGTCTTTCAGAGAGCCTCCGGTAGTTGCTGTTATCTGTCCGCCATGTTCTCCCGGAAGTCCCGACTGGCAATCTTTTTGTAAAGGACTGGATAGTAAATATTTTAGGTTTGAAGATCAGATCATCTCAGCAGTTATGTACTGTACCTTGTTGCGGGGAAACTGCAGTGTGTACCGGTGGATGCCCAGGCGCAGCGCTGGGATTCTTCCCTGGCTCCCAGGAAGACTGGGTAGACAGCAGGAGACCCACAGAACCTTGTGGAACTTTGTGAAGCCATAGATCTATTGGGGGAGGACAATTTATATCATCTGTCAAAAAGCATAAGCTTGCTTCTGTATTACTGCTAAATAGTGGGGTAAAGGTAGTATTGGATTCTTTATGGATATAAAAACAGATTAATTTTAGGCATGGATGGATTTTGAACTTAAAGGGGATTGAAATAATGGGTCTTTGTGACAAGTAACTTGTACTGTTTCAATAGGAATTTTATGGAGAAAATGTAAAAGAATCTCCTGATTATGAAAGGATCATCAATCTTCGTCATTTTAAGAGAATACAAAGCTTGCTTGAAGGACAGAAGATAGCTTTTGGTGGGGAGACTGACGAGGCCACACGCTACATAGGTAATAAAATTCACCTTTTTCTGTTGGAAAATCGCAGTTTGGTGTTTTTACTGATTCTATTTATTGTCAGTAAGTGAACTATTATTTATATGGTGTTTTATTACTAAACTATTGAGTATTTTTCTAATATACTACTTCTGAGTTTTAAATATATTTTGTAAAATAACGTAATAAAGTGACTGAAGAAGTGAAACATTTGGTGGGCAAAGAAGCTGCCCCAAATTGCTTTTTTAAAATCCCCGTATCAGATAGAATGCTACAAGTCACCCCAAACCCCCAACTTTAGAAAAGCAAAAAGAGCCAGGTATGGTGGCATATGTCTGTAATCTCAGCACTGGGAAGGCTGAGGCAGGAAGATTGCTACTTGGGTTACATAGTGAGTTCAAGGCTAGTCTGGACTAATAAGCAAGAACCCAGTTCAGAAAACAAACAGAACAACAAAACTCAAAAATGTAAAGGATTTAAATAATGAGAAGTTTATTCTCTTATAATGAGCATCCCTGCGTGCTCCTGGGCTGAGTAATTCGGTGGCTCAGTCTTAACCATCAAAAACAAAACAAACCCTCGGCATGCCAATTCTTTCATCTTTCTGTTTTCCCATCTCTGGCATGGCAGCTTTGCTCCTTTCTGGGGTAATCGGAGGCAAGAGGAAGGGCCTGTCATGATTAGCTTGGTCTAATTAGGACTTCCAGTTGGGGAATCAAATTGGTTCTGGACTTAACATGGGCGGCCTGGGCTTTGGAGAGCTGCTTATGTACGCATGGAGTGTGCTGCAGAGAGCTAGCCTTAGCCATGGTGTCCAGGAACCTGGTAGACACTACGGGAAAGAGGGAGAGTCATCTTGTTATGGCCGGAAGTCTTCTCTCAGCTGATGACGCGCTGGGTTTGTGGGCTTCTGTGATTTGTGCCCTGCATTGGCACAGACACTGGGGCCCTCTGCACTGCTTCTGCAGTGTTGCTGTACTCTCCCTTCGTCTGTTGCTGTCCCTTAGTAGACAGAACACTGAACTCCTACGGAGGAGAAGCAAGTCTTGCTCATTTGAGTGTGTTAATCTTAATCTGTTTGGCAGCTAACAGTAAAAGTCAGTGATACAATGTGCAGAAAAATTTTGAGTTAAGGAGCACTGTTGATTTGACTCAGACTGTCTGTCTGAGTCTGGGAGAGATGTCAGTGTAACCTCTGGGTAAATATGCCCATTTCTGTGAACAGGGTTAGTATGAACCAGAAAAAAAGACATATCTCTGTGTGTATCTTCCTCTTGGTTTGCACAAGAATCCTTTGATTCACTTGCTTTGAAGAGACCTATTTGCACCATTCAGTCCCTGCTCAGGGGGAGATCAAACCCAGGACTGACACACGCTAAGGGGACTTTATTTTTTTAAAAAAGCTATAACTTGGGTGAAGGAGGTAGTGATAAACATGTAACTTGAGAGTTTTGCAGTTTTATTTTCTATTTTCTAGTGTTTCCATTGTGTTTTCTTTTTAGCCCCAACGATACTTACTGACGTGGATCCTAAATCCAGGGTGATGCAAGAGGAAATTTTTGGACCAGTTCTTCCATTAGTGCCTGTGAAAAATGCAGATGAAGCCATAAACTTCATAAATGAACGTGAAAAGCCCCTGGCGCTCTATATATTTTCTCATAACAATAAGGTAACCTTTATAAAGAACAGCTCACTATCATGGCTGACTATCATGGTATATTTCTTCTTCGCTGGAAAGTAAATGATAGCTTGTATGTATGTCAGGGTTCAGCTGCTGAGTGTGTACACAGAGCTTGTTGTCTTGGGTAATGAGGTCCCAAGGTTTTCACTATATCCTTTCCCCTACTCCCTGGGATTAGATCTGAGTCCACAGGGGTGAATGTCACAAAGCGTTGGACTCACAAACATCTCCTGTATAATTACAAGACTTACACATGTCAGCATCCTATGCTTCTCTGACATGAATGCGTAGGGCTTACTCTGTAAAAGTGTTCCTAACCATGTGACCAAAATGGAATTCACGGCCATTCACGTGGGTCTGAGTAAGACAAAGACTTGCACGTGAGTGGTTGTGGTATCCTGGATTTCAGTTCCTCAGATGACATTGTTGTTGGATGGGTAGGGCGTGTCACGTGTTGGACCAGCTCTGCTGCTTTCTGCATGGCTTATTTGTGTTGCGTGTGCTGTTAATGGGCAGTGGCCTCCATGTGGCAGGTGGGTTCTGAAGAAAAGGGAAAATGAAAGGGTAAGGGTAGGGTCAGTCTGTATGAGATGTTCATAAGGCAGATGTTTTCTGGAGAACTCCTGGAGGTAAATAGAAGCATATAATCCTGTAATAGTTTCTGAGCTTAGAATGCTAATTAGCTACAGATGGCCACAGATATTTGAAGTGAGACAGATGTATGAGACTCAGTAAAGACTTACTTAGACAACAGTGTCCTGCCATGTAAAACGACCATAGATAATACAGTGGGCAGGAACCCTGAAGTCTGCCGTCTGGTGGCCAGCATGCAGCTCAGTGAGGGCAGTTCCTGGAGGTGGGTCACCTGAGATCACTGCAGTCCAAACGTGACCCTTGCTGGGAAGATTGTCAGGAGCAGCTTTCTGGCACCTAGGTGAGGTAACATTTCTTGAGCTGGTGTCATTTGGCCTTTTTGGTTCTTAGGCTAACTAGCCACTTTTTTCTTCAAGAATAGAATGCTAAATCTAAGATCCTAAATACTTACACATTTCATAAAGATTAATACCTATCATCATGTGCTTAATTTAGAGCAACGATTGAGAAACAATACTTAAATCCTGGAATATACTGTGGTCTGAAAGCCTTAAAAGCCTTCAGCTTCAGTTTTTGGGAGTACAACTCCAGATAGTGTTCTCGTGAAAGACCAAAAGGTTCAGGGCAAAGTCCCTTGATGTACTGGCGTTCAGGAATGCTTTGGACTTTAGGTTTTGGAATTTTGGTTTGTATATAGTGAGACTAAGTTGGGGATGTGACTCAAGTCTAAACACAGAATTCATTTGTTTTATATAGACTATACACACATATCCTAAATACATAGATTTATACAATTTTTAAAAAATTTTGTACATAAAACAAAAGTTTCAAGGTGTGCAGTTTTCTACTGGTAACATCAGGTTGGAATTTAAAAAGTTTGGTGTTTGGGAGCATTTCAGACTTGGGGTGTTCAGATTCAGATGTATAACTTGTGCTAGATGTACCTCTCAGAAGTTAAATATCAATCACATTTGCTAAATTAACACAGTTTATCAAGGTGTGACACAGTGTCCCCAAGCCTGAGAACTTCGTACACAAAGCCAGAATGTGTGTTTCCGGAGGACACAGCCCTCCGCATGAGGAGCGGCATGGGTGTCACTGATCAGGATTTGTTTGGTCTGTTCTTAGCTCATCAAACGGATGATTGACGAGACCTCCAGTGGTGGGGTCACAGTCAATGATGTCGTCATGCACTTCACACTCAATGCGTTGCCCTTCGGAGGAGTGGGTGAGTATTACCTTCTCCTGCACTTCCTGGTAAATCTGTCAGGAACACTGCACATTTCAAGTCTTTTGTGCAGGCGGTAGAAAGAGCTGACGGCTGCTGATTTCTTGAGATTTCAGTTTGATTGTCCTCTCCTGAGAGAGGACTTCCTCTGCTGCCCAGGTGACAGTGGCTCCCTGTGTCCTTGTTCATCTCAGGGTGAATCTGTCATTCTGTTCTCAGCAGCCCTGCCCACAGCTGTAGTTAATTTGTTCAGTTTGTTGATTTACTTGTTTATTTCCTGCCAAATTTTGGAAATTTGAGGGCCAAGAATCAGGTCTCAAAGTGGTGAGATATTTTCTCTCTTTAGCTTAAAGGAGGTAGTGAAAAAAAGGTTTCCAACAGGATCAGAGAATCAGAAGCTTTTGTGACATCCTTTGATGTTCCTTAAGGTGACTTCCAGTGGTAATCAGTTGCTACCTGCACTACTCCCCCATCCTCTAGGAAGAGGCAACCACTGCTTGCATATTCTGGATTTGAGGATGAGCAGGAGGACAGACACTGTCAGTCAGTCATGGTGGACACAGCCATGTTGTGGCCATTGCCTTTGGGATGTAACCAGCTTCGCTTTCCCCTTCTGAGATGCTTGCTTTGCCTTTTTATTTCTCCTTTGAGACCCATGTGGTAGGTTTTGCTGCTACTTAGTTGAGATTCTACAAAATGACCAATCTGAAAAAATTCCTCTAATAGTGAGCAACTATTTTAAAAGTCTTTATTCTTTGCATTCGTAATAGTATAAATTATTTTATGGGTCTAATGGCCCAGCTTGGCAGGACCATTGTTTTTTTTTTTTTTTTTTAAATTTTATTTAAGGAGAAAAAAAAAGCAGAGAAAGGGTACAAGATTATACAGATTTACAGAAAAAAATAAACAGTAGGAAATCACTAGTTAATGGATTACATATTGTCATCTTAGAAATAATTGTTCAAGTCACAAAATTAAAGCTTGTAAAGTGGACATTCCAACAGTGATACTGCAAACAGTTCTGTTCAATGATCCAATAAAACTCAGTGATATCATTTTCTATCTTATACACTTAAATATACATGCAGTTATATCATTTAGAGCACTTTCTTTTCCTCTCTTTTGTACAATGACAATTACACATTTTGGGTTTTGTTACTCCCACAGTTCTTATTACTTTTTTGGAAAGGAGTAGAACCAAATGTGACATAACAGAACAGAGTCAATCAAATCAAAAGGGTGGACATAATAGATAATGTAAAAGCATAATACAAGGTGATCAATAATGGTTACCATAATGCCTCCTGCTATCTCTAATAGAATTGCCTATATCATCAGTTATAATAAAATTGAACAAAACCGTAAAGAACAAAACCGACAAAACCAAAACATTGGAGACATTGTAGGTCTTCAAAAGTAGATAAAAGTCATCGAGAATGGGCGTCATAATGAATCTCACTATCTTCACAGCTGTTGCCTAAACTTTTGAACCTGGTACTATCAAGCAATGCAGAATAGGGGGACATCAGTCAAAAACAAGATGGTGAGAGTAATACAGGGCTTTAAATCAAGATAATGGAAAGTCAAAGTGGGTTACTATAATATATCCTGCTATTTTTATTTATTTTTCCCTTAATTAAAAGGATAAAAATAAAAAAGTAAATAATGGAGTGGAGATTGGATAAAAGAAGGCATAACAGCAAAACAGCACAGATCAAAACATAACCATTTAAGCAGAATAGTGTTTCACCACAAGATAATCCTGACATAAAAGTAGTTACCATATTGTCTCTTTCCTTGAGTACAACTTCGTATACTGTAGCATTAAATATATCAAAACAATGTAAAACCATTTAAGAGAATGACAGCATTACAGGGTATTTAGAATCAACTAACAGAAAATGAACAATGGTTTCTGTATAATCTCCTTGTCTTTGAAAGTTTTTGCTTATACTATCGTACATAATAAAATCCAATAAGGTACAACCTGTTTAGACCAATGGAGACAGAAGAACAAAAGCTAGATGAGACTTCAAAACAAGATGATAATAAATCAGTATTATCTATTAAGACGTCATTTTCTCCAAAATAGCTGTTCCTATCATCCAATATTCTCTGCCTCATTTCTGTTGAGCTCTTTTTCTGTCATTAGTTGTCAGTTTGTCTTCTTCATTTTGTTCTCTGCTCCATTCATTGTGGCCTCCCCGCCACTATTTCTGGATTCTTTTGTATTTTTCTTTTTTTTAGAATATCCTGCAATACTCTCTGTAGAGTTGAATTGGTGGTTGCAAATTCCCCTAGTTCCTCTTTATCCTGGAAGCACCTTGTTTTTCCATCAATTTCCAGGGACAGTTATGCAGGATATCTCAATCTTGGCTGGAGATTATTATCTTTCAAAGCTTGAATTATTTCCCCCCATGCTCTTCGTGATTTGATGGTTTGTGCAGAGAAATCTGCTGTAATTCTGATGGGTGTTCCCTTGTAAGTGGTCTGTTTCTTGTCTCTGGCAGCTTTTAATATTCTGTTCTTGTATTGAATTTCTGGAATTTTTATTATTATATGCCTGGGTGTTGCTCTGTTTGGGTTGTAGGTAGCTGGGGTCCTGTACGCCTCATACATCTGAGTATCTTTACCTTTTGCTAAATTAGGAAAATTCTCCTGGATTATTTCTGTAAGTAGCTTTTGTAGCTCATTTGTTTGTGTCCCTATTTCTTCTTTTATGTTCTTAATCCTTAAGTTATGGATCCTCTTATCATCTTCTTGTCTGTATTATTGCTGTTTGTTTCTTTGTTACTTTTACGAAGTTTTTCATTTCATTCTCCCATATTACAAGTCTGCCCTCCAGTTCAGATAGTCTGTCCTTAGTTTCTTTCAAGCTGTTATGCCAATTTTCGATAGAGTTTTTAGTTTCCTGGTAGTCCCTTTGTACCTGCTTCACGTATTCTATGCTTTCTCTATTTTCTCCATCAAACAATTCTCTCCTCTTTTTCTGTTCTTCCATTCCACCATCCGTTTTTTCTTGGGTGGTGCTTAGCATTTCTCTAACTATTCTGCTTATTTCTAGCTTCAGGTCATTAATAACTTCATTCCTGAATTGAGGCTCTCTAGATGGCGCTTTATGTCTATTGGTGCGGTGTCCGCTATTGCCTGTTTCTCGGGATTGGGGGCCGAGGAGCCTTTCTTGTTGCTCCCTCTTCCCATATTCTTTGTTCCTTATATATGCAAGCTTATATAGGAGGCCCAGCTTCCCTCCCTGTCAGCCACAGCCTGATCGAATTGCGCGCCGGCTAGGTGTTCCCGCCCACCGCAGCACAGCAGGAAATTCCAGACCAGGCAGCCTACTCGGGGGCCCGCCCCTCCAGGCCACCCTCAGGCTCTGGGATCTGGGTTGTGCTAGCCCACTGGGTGTCCGCCAGCAGCGTCACGTAGGCTAGGCACTTCTCACCAATCCCGCTTGAGAGGGGAATACGTGGCTGAAGTCGCCGCAGCGCCCCGCTCCCACAAGTCTGCCCAGTCCCAGAATGTCCTCCGCTGGAGTCAAACTGTGGAAGAGTGTCAGTTTCTCTCACTCACCTCACCACAAGTCAGTGCATGGCTCTCGCCCGTCCTGTTTTCGACTCGGTTCGCCGATTCCCATTCTCAGAGCTTCCGCGCGTCTCTCTCCTTGCTGAGCTGATGTAGATGCAGCCGCCGCGCGGCGGGAAACCCAAATCGTGGCTTCCAATGGCGCGGGCTCCAGCCTGCACCCTGAGGCCCCTCTGTTCCTGTTCTAGCACCAGGACTGCATTCCAAGTTGGTTTCTCTCAGCCCAGTTCGTTCCTGGGTCAGCAGAGCATATCTCCACCTGCTTATGTCTCCTTACTCTGCACCATTCCTGAATTCTGAGCCGAGTCTTTCAGAGAGCCTCTGTAGCTGCTGTTATCTGTCCGCCATGTTCTCTAAAATCCCTCCAGGACCATTGTTTTAACCCTGATTAAAGTAAACCTTATTCCATGGCTAGGGAACCCTGGCCTCATGCCTGAGCATGCCTCAGGTCCCTGTCTGGGAGGTAAGCATATTGCTGAGACACGGTGCAGTACCTGGCAGGAGGGAGAGACAGATGTGGACAGACTGGTTGGCATATACTGCGGGATCCCAGCTGGAGGAGGTGGAAAGGGAGGGGATCCTTTGGGGGTCAGGCAACAGGATTTCCAGATAGAGTGAATGGGGAGGAGAGAGGGAATGAACAAGAATGATTCTGGGGATGTTGGCTGAAGTAACTGCAGTTTTACAGCCCACATTCTGAAAGGTTTGATGGCAGTCAGCTGTCTGTAGGTCCTGAATTCTTCCCATAGGACCCTGGCCCCCCTGTGCACTGCAGCAAACGTCTCATTTCCCAAGTCGTTACAGTGAACCCTTCCTGGACCTCCTCTCGGTCGGGGAAGTTTATATTTGTAGCCCGTGGAAAAATTACTGGAATTCTAATGAGTTAATGCCGATCTACCACTTCCAGTGCAACCCACAGTGAGACTAAAGATTAAGACATATTTATAGTAATGGGGAGGGAGCCACAGGGTCCTAAGTTCAGCCAAAGTAATGGTTCTCTGGAACAAAGGTCTCGACCTAGGGCCCAGCCTGGATTTTAATAATTCATGAAGAAGGGAGTGGCTTGAGGATGAGTGACTGTGAGAATGGTGGGAAATACAATGCCTAAAAGCACCTCTGCAATATGTAAAGAGAAAGATACATTGAAAGACTGATCTGCATAACACAGTTAAGGTAGCAGCTAATGTTTTGGGGAGCGGTGTTTCAGCTCTGATGTGCAAACTTTTCTGCCCTGGGAAGTCTTAGTGTCTTATCTCTCAGGGCTTGATCTCAGTTGACAACTGTGAAGCCATGGGTATTCATCCTGCCCAGCTCAACCGTGTTTTGGGAGTCACAGGGCAGGGAAACAGCAACTTCTGCCTAGCTTCAAGGATTATACATCAGCACCTCAACCAGCCTTGTTCACATTGCTTAGAGCCGTTGGAGGGCAGAGGTAACGGCTTAGCCATCAGCTCTGTATGTATCAGGACGTGGAGCTGGGCTAGCTTTAGCCAAAGTGGAGATAGTTGCTCTTTGTTCAAAGAGAGTTGTCCAGCTGACCAGTGTCCATAAGTCATCACCAGTGTCCCCTAATTGTAAACCTAAGTGATTGGCAGTCCATTTCCCCCTGGACTAGGTCACATGTGATGCTGTCGACCTTACCTCCTTTTTTAACCTCCTCCTCCAATATAAAAGCCATACAGGCCTTCTTAAGAAATCTTAGAGAAGACAGAAGAGTCTAAAAATCCAATTTTATGCCACTGTGTGAAGATGATTTGTCTCGCACATCCATACATGGATACTTGAGTATTCAAAATGGTATCTCACTGTGCCTTGATTTGTACCAAGCATGTGACATGGGACAGTGTGGATGTTCCCATGTGTGATCTTGGGAACTGTGTGCCATTACGTTAGGAGGATGTGCCACATTTTTGTGACCAAGTTCCAGTGTTAGATTGTTAAAATTTTAATCTTTTTGGCATTATAAGTATTATGCAATATACTTGTGTAATCTCTGCTTATATCGTCTGGAAAATGTCTCACAATAGACACAGTAGAAGGGTTTTTTTTTTTTTTTTTGTCCAAAATGAAACTTTTTGTTTTCTAATTCTGTTTGTTTTTGAGACAAGACCTCACTGTGTAGTGTCGCTGGCCTTGAATTTATTTATTTTTTGCTTTTGAGACAAGGTCTCTGTGTATAGCCCGCGTTGGCCTGGAGCTCACTGTATAGCCCAGGCTGGCCTTGGACTCCTGGAGATCTTGCCGCCTCCTCCCAACTGCTGGGATTATGCACATGTGGCACCACGCCTGACTCTGAATTCTCAGTGTATCATACCTAAGTGCAAAAAGTACAAGCAGTTAGCAAACATAATGTCACAGAATGTTGTAGGGAAGAAGATGCAGTTCCTTTCGAGGTGTAAACCCTATTAACGTTTTGGCATGTAGTTTAGAGATACATCGCCTTGTACTTCCATTGAGTACTATAGCAATTTATTTCTCCAACACTGTTATCCATTATGAAATTATTGGACAAGTAAAACTTCTCATTTTAGTTTGTACTCCTTTTATTAGTGAGGTTGGACTTTTACAGTACTCAAATGATTTTCTGTTTATGGCCTTTACTTGATATCCTTATTGACATATGAGGTGCCTTTTTATAAGTAAGAAAATTCTTGTTCATCTGTAACAAATATTTCTTTCCAGGTTGTTTTTTATCTTTCATTGTAACTGTAGTTTGAAACTTGTATATAGTCAAACCCATGAGACCTTTGGCTTCCTATTTGGTTTAGAAAGCTCTTTCCTACTTCGGCATTATGTAAGTATTCATTTGTAGTTTCTTTGAATTTTCTATTTTTTCTTTTACATTTAACATTGGAGTTCATTTTGGAATAATTCATGAGTAACAATCTACACTTTTTTTTCCCCAAAGAGTAATCTGTGGTGGGACCATTTTTTAAAAATAAGTCACCTGTACTCAATAAAATATATACTTGGGTCAATCGTAAGGTTTTCTCTTTCATTTCATTATCTTTCTAGCTTGTCTTTCTCTGTGCCACAGTTTTAATTACAGTGCTTGTTAGCTTTGTAGCTAGCGTTTCTTACGCGTATTAAGTCCTGTGTTGAGTGCGTGCATTTTAGAGATCACTCGTAGCAGAGCCAGGAACTGAGCCTGAGTTGCCCATTTGTTGCCCATCTCTGAAACCCACGAGTCCTGTCCAGTAGTTTGCTCCTCAGGGACGGTACTGCTTACCTATCTAAAGTGGGCCCCTCATTGGTACTTTTCAGTGTTTTCTTGACTATTAACTAAATTAATTCTTGCATGTGAACTTTAAAATCACTCCTGACCTCCTCCTACTCAAAGCAAAGAGTTCCTTTAAAATCCTGCTGGATTCTGATTAAAATTGTTTAAATTTAACAAGTTATTTTGGGAAAAAGTTATATCATTAAAATGTGGAGTCCTGTGGGGAACACGTTTCACCTCTTCATTATAATAGCTGGGTTGTAGCCATCAAACTTTATGGTTCCTGCTGATCTTTTACTTTTCATTTCCACTTAAGTATTTTCACCCAGTTCTTCTTCCGTCAGCACTTCATACGTTTCCCCCCAGTCCCTTCCTACCCTTTCTTCTCTCCCCTTAGGGTTAGGGTGTCTCAGGACCCGTTCTCCACCCCACCTTGCTTCCTGAATGATCCTTTCCACATCTGCGCAGTCCCAGTAAGCTGCCCACGCCTCTGGTCCCCTGCCTTCCACCACCGTGTCATTTCCCCTGCCCAGCACACTGCTCCCCTTTCTTCCCCTTGCATCTGTCAGTCGTTGTGCAGACAGTGGTTAGGGAAGTGAAAGTGGTCCCAGAGCTTGGCTTCCTAGAGGGCAGAGGTTTTCATTTGCTTATTGTTATGCAGCTGCCTAACCCTGTCATCTGGGTCTTTGTAGCTGCACAGGGCGGGGAAGCAGTGGGTGAGTTGGGACCATGGAAAACCGGGAAAAGAGCACGCTGAATTGAGAGTCAGACTGGGCAGGGTTCAGAGTCTGGCTTCAGTTTTTACTAGGGATGCGACCTTGCACTGGTTAACTGATCCTTTAAGCTCCTTTCTGCTCTGGGAACTGGACTAATAATGCCAGAACAGTGGGGTTGTGAAAGTTATCCTAGAGAATTCAATTAAACTCTTAGCATAGTCCCTGGCATAATAGAGA
Source organism: Cavia porcellus (assembly GCF_034190915.1). Classification (NCBI taxonomy): domain Eukaryota; kingdom Metazoa; phylum Chordata; class Mammalia; order Rodentia; family Caviidae; genus Cavia; species Cavia porcellus. Next base: position 12,564,869 of record NW_026947515.1, read on the forward strand.
ACCCCAGTCCCAGACAGACTGCAGAGTCTTACCCTGTCTGAGAAAATATCCTGGCTGAAAGCCTGTTGACCCTGCCAGGGATAGAGTTGGAAGGATTTCCTCAGAAGAGACCGTGGTGGAGAAGCTGAGTTGGTGCCTCACAGGCAGCAGTGTATGTACACAGCGGCTTCCTGCTGAGGTGAAGAGGTGGCCTGTAGCACCCGCCCTGAAGCCTGTTTTGTCTGCTTGCTTTATTTCAGGTGCCAGTGGGATGGGGGCGTATCATGGAAAATACAGTTTTGATACTTTTTCTCATCATCGTGCCTGCTTACTAAAAAGTTTGAAGAGAGAAGGTGCCAACAAACTCAGATACCCGCCCAACAGCCAGTCAAAGGTGAATCTGGCGAAGTTTCTGCTGCTGAAGCAATTCAGCAGAGGAAAGCTCGGGCTCCTGATGCTCACGTTTCTGTGTGCGGTGGCAGCCGTGTTCTTCAAGGTGAGGAGTCCTCTCCCCTCGTGAGTTGCCAGCTTCTGAGTCACTGCCAAAAGTACTGCTTTTCTAGAGATTCTTTACTGTATAAACTAGTTGTATCTAGACCAGCAATGGTGAACCTTTTAGAGACGAGAGCCCAAACTGCAGCCAAAAACCAACTTACTCATTGCAAAATGCCAACACTGCGATGAAACCTATGAGGTTTTCCTTTAGAAAAAACAACCCATATATAAGCATCTTTTGTCTTAAAAACAACACATGTGTCTTAGGTTCGCTACCGTTCTAGACTCTACATTAGCTTTTAGTTTCAGACAGGGTTGGTGACTCGGCCTGCTGGCAGCTACCTGCTTTAGTAAATAAAGCTCCTGATACACAGCCAGCCGTCTTGTCATATCTTCAGCTGCTTTCTTGCTGTCATGGGAGAGTTGAGACAGAGACTCAGTAGCCCACAGAGCCAAAGTTGTTACAGACTAAGTTTGCTGACCTTTGTTCTCAGAGTTTAAAACACTGAAGAGCTTTGCTTACAGGGTCCTCAGTGGTCAGCTGTCTGGTGCCTTTTGGTGTCAGTCTTCCCTGCTAGCTTTTAGGTTTTTTCCTTGCATGCACACGTAATCAGCATGTTGTGGGGATGGTGGAGAGAGTCCTGTGGTTGGTGAAGAGTGGTGAAACAACTTTGGCGAGGGAAATTTTATTTGGCTTGAGTGTTTCCTCCAAAGTTGGCTGTGAGATAGTTTGTCTTTGGTCATTGCTTATTATAGAAGTGGGCTTCCAAAGAGGCCCTTGTGAGAGTTGCCTTCTCTCTGCAGTTTATAAATCTCTAGCAGCTCTGTGAAAATGAAAATTAAAGTGGAATGCTTTAGGAGCCCTCAGCCAGCCGGGGGCTGAGGAGACCCATAGAAAGTGTTGACAACATCAGTGAAGAGTGGACATGGGAGAGGGAGGAAACAAATATGCGATGGAAATAACTTGTAAATTTTGTTTAAAATTTGAGAGGGTGCTGGCTGGACTTACGGTGTTACAGCTTTGGTTATATGGAATTGGAGGTTCTGGGTGCATCTGAAATCATTTGGGTTTTCTCAGAGATACCAAGCTGTGCTGAGGACAAAGGCCCAGTTGCTCTCTCTGGTAGTTCACAGACGGCTTTGGTCCAGTAAACAATGATGGACAGGAAGTTTCAAAACCCAGCTCTGTCTGTTAAGAGTGAGGTAGGAACTCCTTGTTTGTTTGTATATTTATTTATTTTTTCTGTGTGTAAGATGGGCCACTTTGGGGCATGTTATTTATTTTAATTTGTTTTTATACAGCTGTACAGGCTGAGGGATCATTCCAGAAAAACCCCAAAAAACAGAAACAGAGACTGTTTAACTTACTTACTTACTTATTTTTGTCTCTTTGAGGTAGGGTTTCACTATGCACTTCAGGTTGGCCTTGAATTCGCAGCAGTCCTGCCTCAGCCTCCCCGAGTGCTGGGAATACAGGCGTGCATACCACACTCAACCTGAGAATGTTTAATTCATTTGTGGGTAGACATTTCTGACCTTGGCCCAGAGTGTCAGTGTTAAAGTTCAGTTTACTCATGGCGGAGTGGGGGAGGAGAGTGAGTTGCTAAGAATGTGAGACAAACGTGCAGGGCTAGTGGTGTGGCAGCCCCGCAGCACTTCCAGACAATGCATGGCTGTGTGGAGTCTCCTTCCTGGTCCTCATCTACTCAGCTCTGCTGGAGGAAGTGCCAGCCAGTTCAGATCCAGAGTAGCCATTTAGACAATGAGCTCTTTAAAAATCTCTGTTGTTTTGATTTTTTTTTTTTTTTAAATTGACTTGGGAATTCGTGGAGGCAAACAGAAGGCCTGGTGTGAGCTCAGGAGCTTCCTGCTGTCCATCTGCATGAGGGTGGGGTGTGACTGGAGGCACTATTAGGTCTTTCATCATTGCTGGCCTGTCTGGAGACACTGATCTTGTGGCTTGATACACACCCCCTGGACAGTGTGGGAGATGGGGCTGAGTCCATGTTAAGCCTATTAGGTGCAGTGAACTGTGCTAGGCAAGCCGAGTTCTGTGGAGTTTGGCAAACAGGGCCTTTCCCTCTAGGGCCTGGAGAAGTCACATTTTGTAACAGCACTTAGCTGGCAACAAAAATATGGAGGTTTGATTCTTGGCTTGACTGTGACTTTGCGTCAGACCCTTCTGAGCAGTCACTTGGGCTTTAGCTGCAGATGAGGGTGGGGTCAGGGATGTCTCAGGTCCCTTTCGGCTCTCCTCTCCTCTTGCATTGTTAGCTGATGTCTATGTTGTTGATATTTTTCCCCTATTCATTCTGGGACCATATGCAGATTTGTTTTTCTTTGCTTCTTTTCTGCTAATTTCTCTAAGCTTTTAATCTTTTTATGAAACCACTTTTTATTTTAAGTAAATGACTGAATCTAGATTTATGTATTTATTCAGTCTTTTTAGAAATGTGTTTTATTGATACAGGCTAATTGTCTGCAGTCATGGGATATAGTGCACCTGTATACAGCTTGCAGTGACAGCAGGGTAACTGGCATGTCTGTCACCTCACACGGTTATCATTGCTCTTTTTGTTGTGAACATCTTAGATTCTTTCTTCCAGTATTATGAGATAGTTCAAGGGGCCAACTTATAATTATGAATATTTTTTCTGTAGTGGCTTTTTTATACTTCATAGTTTACTTATTTTGCTATGTGTTTGGATCTGTTTGTTCAGTGGTGGTGGGGATTGAACCTGGGCCTTTGCATGCCAGGCAAGTGCTCTACCACTGAGCTACACCCCCAGCAGTGATTATAATTTTATGAATTTCCAAGAATTAGAATGGCTTTGGGACATAAATACACAGAGTAAAGTTCTTATAAAACTTACAGTCTACGGGAAAACGTTTTCCGTGGTCTGGGTTTTAAAAGGTGGAGAACCATCGCGGGTTAAAGTTGGTAAATGTCACTGGCCTCTTGACAGAAAAGACCGCTGCCCTCTGAGGTTGCAGTGAAATTTCACCAGCTGTAGTCAGGTGGATTACCACTTCTGAATTTTGCAGATTTGTTTAGCAGTTTTCCAAAATCGTGTGGAGACTTTAGCTTCCTAATTACAGTGCCAGGATGGTAAAAGTGTATTTTTAACCCATCTCTGGCCTGATGTTATCTCACTGACTTTGGACAGAATGTGGCCTCCATCACTATCTGTATTCTTATTGTTGAGGAAGGGCAGAATCCTTGGTTTCCAGGTCATAACACACTTAGACCTTTCAGGGGTATATGTACGCTACTTTTCTTTGTAGTGCATTCAGACTGTCTTAGCAAACGTGTCTTTGCTAGAGTCCCTGTGCTCAGCGCCTGTTTCACCGTTGGTGTTGGCTGTGTTTTTAAATCAATAGAATAACCTGGATCTCTTTTTTTTCTCTCTCCCAGGTTGTGTACTACTAAAGAATGATCCTGTTAACCTCCTAGTTGCCTCTACTGAATTATTTCTATACTCAGTGGTTAATGAACCAGTAATTTTTAAATGGTGTCAAAATCAGAAATAAGTGAACTCAGTATGATCAAACCTAAAGGTTACTGCCACTCGCCATTAATAAAACTTCCCATTTCAGCCACATCTCAGCATTTCCTAATAATGAGTGTATTCTGAGGCCCTGATCTTGATTGTGCTGGGAGGCAATGAGTGTGAAATAAAATCCATATTCTTTGGGCATATACGGAAGTCTCAGAACTGCTGAGTTCGTAGGGCCCAGTTTGTCGGATACCTCATCACCTGCTGTGCGGTGCCATTATTTGTCGAAGCTTTCAAGAGCTGAACACTTCCAGGGACCCCAGTGATGGTAGTGCAGAGAAGTGAGGTGGGAGCTGCCCAGCTCCCTCTGAGGTCTGAGGCATTGCAGTTGGTCTTTAAGTTGCAAGTTAGTGGCTCTTCAAAGACAAATCTTTTTTCTCATTTCTGTAGAGTACAATTAAATTTTTTTTAATTTCAGAAATAGTCTTTCTGAATAAATTTAGCCCACAAAATGTAACATGAAGGAATCATTTTTGTCACGTCTGGATGTGGTGCGCATGCCTGTAATCTCAGTGCTTGGGAGCCTGAGGCAGGACGGTCTCTGTGAGTTCAAGGCCAGACTGAGCTACATAGTGAGTTCAGGACCAGCCTGAGCTATAGATAGTGAGATACTGTCTCAGTTTAAGAAATGTAGGATATTAGGGGTTGCCCCTCGCCAGTGAGACTTGAAGAGTTGACCTCCCGAACCTGGCTCTCTAGGCAGACTTGGTCTTCTTCCTTTTTCCTCCTCTGTCACTTGGAAGGTTTTTGGTGTGGCTGTTCACAGATATTTTTTGTGACCAGTAGCACTGAAAGCATCGTATAAATCATTAGGCTTCCTAGAAGATCTTAGCCTATTTCATGCACATATTGTCTCTTACTCATATGGTGTTGAAGCAACACTTATACATGTTTTACAACCTAACTTGAATTTTTCAAGTGCTTTAATAAAAGTCGTTATAAAAACACTTGTCTCTCAGGACCTTAAAGTTATAAGTTAGTAGGTTTTCAAGGACAAATCTTTTCAAGTTTCTCATTTTTGTAGCACAATGCAAGTCAGTTTTACTCTTTTAAACTTCAAAAAGATCGCTTTCTGTATAAATCAGCCTAGTGGGGGCGTCATTCCTGTCACAGATAAAGAGACCATGGGTAGTAGGGCTTTGTGGCTGAAGAGCCTCATGGGGCACGGAGGCGCTGGCTTATGAGGAGAAATTTGGAGAATAACCATAATTCAGTTGGCCAAACTGAAAAGGAAGGAGAATGGTGAGAGGATCTCCTGAGCAAGTAAGAAATTCTTCCCACCAAAGCCTGATATGGCCAAGACCTGAGGGAGTGCCAGGGGGCCCGCAGGACATGGCATCCTCTGCTGGACAGCGCTGTGCTTTAGACTGCAGGGACTTCTGTTCCCCTCTGCAGGCTTGGAGAGAGACTTTGGGCCTTACTCAGCGAGAGACTGTAACTCACTTCATTGAATGTAAAATCCACTGTTGAATAATTTGTTCTGTTAAGTCTGCCTAAAGTATGTTGTGTCTTTATCATGGTCTGAGGAGTCACTAATTCAATCACTGGCCTACTTTGGGAATAAACCCCTTAAACTGAGGTTCTAACAGAATAATCAAACATAAAGTTTCTTACAATTTAAATTTGGGAGTTTGCATTTAATATCTTAAATTATACATTATAATTTCTAATTAAGCTAAATTATTGGCTTGTTTACTAATATATTCTGTTCCAAAATAAATACAATGTATTTTATAAAATTGGTGTGAGTTTTAATAATGTTCTTAGTGCAGATCCTCAGATATGCCCAGCTGTGTATAAGCTTTCTCCACTCATATAAACTCATTTTTTTCTTTTATCTATCAAACGTTGCATTTGTTAACATTCTTCATCATGCTTCCTCATTTTATATTCTTAGGCAAAATTTTCTTAGGCTTTTATTGTGTGTGTGTGTGTGTGTTAGTATGCATAGGCTTACACATGCAATTGTGTGTAGTTTGTGTGAGGTTGCTTGGTGTGGCCTGGTTCACCGCTGAGTCTGAGGATGCTCACCAGTCCTGGCCTGAAACAGAACCATCCAAGGGTCTGGCTTGGCTCCGAATGCCATCCGAAGTACAGTGAGGCAGAATGGTCTGAGTTCTGAGCCTCTGCGTCCTGTCACTGCTGAAGAACAAGAATACGAGCCAGTGTTTCTCAGTTGGTATGGGAAAGTGCTGGTGGAAAGAAGAAACTGAAGGTGGGAAGAGAGGTCTACGGGCAGCTACGTGGCCACCTGCACCTCCCAACACCTGTGCCTGCGGGGGCACCTGGGACTGCCTGGGCAGGGCCACCTGAGCTGCTCCTCAGAGCTCTGCACAGATTCCTGGACAGATGGGCAGCAGACTACACCTAACAAGAAGCAAGTTTTAATGTAACTGGTTTTTGGGATTTCATTTGACTTCTTTCATTTGAAGCTGTTATAACAGTGGTATTTCCAGTTTTCACTCTTCTGATGGGCTATATTTTAAAGAGAAATCCAGGTCAGAAAAGAACAAAGCCAATCAGACAACAGATTTGTGTGTACAGTTCAGATCTCTGAATGTTGCCACAAATTCACCTGAATGTACTACTAGGTGAAGGTCTGTTTTATTTTGAAGAGTGGTTTTAAGAGTCCCTCTGCACTGGATCCCATGGGTGCTTTTGTAGGATGGACCGTGTGTGTGTGTAGAAATGTGTAGTAGACAGCAGTGAAGAGACAGCCATGGAATTGGGAAAGTTTTTGTCAGCTAATCAGATTAAAGACGAATACCTAGAAAATATGAAAAACAGTAAAATTAGATCCCCTCAAATACAGAGACCCAATCAAAAACAGAAATGAATGGAGATTCCATCTCCAAAAAAGGGCTGTGTCCAAGAAATGCAATGACAAATTCTGAAAAGGCTGGAAGGAAGCCTTCATTGTGGATGGGAATATAAACTACAACCACTATGGAAATTAGTATGGCGAATCTTTAAAAACCTACAAATAGAAATTCCATTTGACCCAGCTGTTCCCTTACTAGGTATCTTCACTAAGGTGTTTAAGACATCGTATTACAATGGCAGATACTCATGTTTATAGCAGCACAGTTCATAATAGCTAAATCTGGAAACAGCCTAAATTTGCATCGGAAGATGAATGAATAAAAAAATGTATTTATACACAATGGAGTACTACTACTATGCCGAGGACAAACCTGAGTCATTTGTAGGAAAATGGATGCTCCTGGAGACCATAATGTTACGTGAAATAAAGCAGACACAAGTTTAAATATCGCGGTTTCTCTTCCACGAGAACCCCAATATATAGCTGAAGTGCAAAGTGAATAGACAGTAGGAAATAGCAAGATGGATCTTTGGCCTATAGGAAAGGGATGGAAAGAGGAAAGGGGAAGGAAAAAGGTTAATAATAAAGGGAGGGGTTGTGAAATGCTGTGTTCTTGTACCAAGACCCTACGAGGAACTGAGGGGTGTGATCATGCACTAAAGTGTATTTTAAAAAATTGTATATGTATCCCAAAAATCAAAGAAGGGGAGAAGGTTGAAAAAAGGAATTGAGAGTTGTCATGCACATGGGTACGCCCCGTTTGATGAATGTAATCACATGGACTACAACATACCAACTAAACACGCACAGTGGGTAGCTAGCCACACACTTGTTTCCTGTTTCTGAGCTCTTTTGCCTAGGATCTAGGAGCCAGGACTTGGATTATAATCTCTATCGCCAGTGTGGCTGAGGCTTCCTCAGGGCAGCCCCCTGGCTGTTTCAAGGACCATTTGCTTGTAGGAGCTGCAGGAAGGAAGCTGTCTCTAGAGTCCTGAAAAGTGAGGACCAAGTGGCACTCAGCTTTCAATGCTTTGTCGAGGTACTGCCAGGGGAGCTGCCTGTAGGCAGAAGCAGCAAATGGTAGCAAACTCAGTAATCCAAGGGACGGGGAAGAGCTTTGGAGACCTGGAGACCTAGGTTAACTACCAGGCTGCCTTGTTAGGCCTTGTGACTGGTTCTTAACCCCAGCGCCCTAAGAACAAAAGCTCATATGATAGGAAAATGCCTTATTCACAGGCAGGACCGAGGAGAGGAGGAAGTATGTGTATCTTAACACTGTGAATTTGATATACAAATAAAGTTTATTACTAAGCCCAGATGAATGTTTCTGCCTTATGATGATGTGTGTTGTGTCAGGTGTAACTTTTATGTATGACTTTGAAAATGTACATTGAACACTTGGCTGGTCATGTTACCGTCTTAAGACCTTTAAGATCTCAGGGTTATGGGGAACCAGCATACTACTTCAGTGATGAGGGCATAGTGCACTGGATGAGAGGTGATGGAGTGTTACCCTGTACACTCTGCCTGTTTGCACATGTGCTAGCACTCACATCAGCTCTGGGGCGGGTGGAGAATCTGTCCAGCAAAGATGAGGCTGTGGTATTATCATGTGGACACTGAGTACAACCTTGTGACTGGAGTGATGGGGGCCATGAACCATGAAATGGAGGTAGCTTCCGGAAGCCTTGTGACTGAGTACAAGCTGTGCCTGATGCAGGGGAATCCTAGGGAAAGTGTCTCCCAGTCAGTTGGTCAAGCCAGGCTCAAGCCTGTGGACCAATCCTGGAGGCCAAAATAAAAGCCTTTTGCTTTTGTCAGTGGGCTCAGAAGTTTGCTTTTGTGTTCCTCTTTGAGCTGTGCAGTATTCTTGTACTGCCCAATTACAGTGTCGGGAACAGATGCTGAGGCTGAGGTAGTCCTCTGTGCACCCTCCACCTCACCCAGGTGCACCCCAGCTCATCCCTGCCAAAGCCTGGTGCATTCTGGGCATTTCTGGCTGAGCACTAATTAACTGCCTACACGCACCCACTGCAGTGTGCGTCCTGAGCCAGGGCCGCTGAGTCACCTCCCTTGCACGCAGCTTCCAGCTCTGGGGTATAGACCACAAAGGTGCCAGGAGAACAGAAGCCAGATACCTACCCAGAGGCCTGTTGGCCTGTCAGAGAACAATCGTGGGCTCTTGAAGCTTCCTCATATTATACAACCCTAATGTGCTAATTCTGATGACTGAGGTCAACATGGTGCCCAGTGGGAGGCCGATGATGTCCTCCGCATGGCACAGCCTGTCCCCCAGTGCCCCTCAGCTCTGCCACAGACACAGCAAGAAGGTGAGTAGCGAGGAGACCGAGGCCAAGCAGCTTACATCATGTGGCTTCATTTAATTCTGCCAGCGCTAGTGTGAGTGCTCTTACTCGGCTTTCTTCCTGGATGAGTCTATCACAAGAAGTCAGATCCCTGCAGCTCCTCAGCACTCAGGTTTCATGTGGCACTATTACTGCCCTACTAGACAGTAAAAGGTAGAATTGGTGACCAAGCAATGCCGTAGTAATGACTGCAGATGTAAAATGATAGAAATATGCTACTTACAGTATAGAGGAGGGGCTTCGCTGCTGAAATCCAGAGCTACCTCCCTCTAGAGGGCCTTGGGTATAATCTCATTTTCTATCTCCTGGCTTCCGGAAGCTACCTTCATTTCATGGTTCATGGCCCCCATCACTCCAGTCTCTGCTTCTGTCTTCTCATCTTCTCCAATTCTGATCTTCCTACCTTCCTCTTCTGGCCCTGGGGATTACATCGGGCCCATCTGGATAATTCAGGAAACCTCCCCATCTCAGAATGCTTGTCACACCTGCCGAGTTCCATTTGCCGTTTCACACTCATGGGTTCTGACAGTTATGATGTGGACGTCTTTGGGGGCCATTCTGTCTCCCACACATGACAAGCAAAGATGTCATCCCATATGAGCTAGGCAGCCCTTGCCTGCAGCCATCTGAGTACAATATGTCTTGTGTCACAAATGAGAATGGCTCTGCAGAAAGCCACTGCTAGCACTGCTCTGTTTGGTTAATTATTCTTCTCCTGACTTGATCCCAGATCCAATGGACTAAGGAGCTATGGGCATAGCCGATGTTCAGGCAGCACTACTGTTTGCTAGCAGATTATTGGGTTATTTTAATTTTGTTTATGTGAAGGGTGGGGAGTGGCTTGTGATTTGCTTTCACATACTGGGTGAGCAAGTAGGTGCACTGAGTGGAGACGTGCGCTTCTTGAACTTTGAAACATGTTATGCATGAATCTGCTAGTTCTGTATCATGGATGATAGATTTTTTGTTGTTGTTAAAATGAGACTTCTTCCCAGTTGTAACTGATGAACTCTGGATCAGTATTTCTTACCCAGGTGCGATTTTTTTTTCTTCCCCAGAAGACATCTGGCAATGTCTAGAGTCATTCTTTTGGTTATCACAACGGGAGGGGTGCCATTGCATCTAGTGGGTAGAAACCAGAAATTCTGTTAAACGTCTGATAGCAAGGAAACCTTCCTATGATAAAAAATTATTTAGTCCCAAATGGCGGTAGTGCTGAGGTTGGGAAAGCTCAATTTACAGTGTTGTGAGTTAAAAAGACAAGCACACAGGAAGGGAAGGTGACCCTGCCAAACTGAGGTTGCAGACAGAATCCATGACATAATCCATGGGCCATGGAGGCTGTGTGTAAGTAGTACAGACCAGAGAGGTCTAGACCTCCCGTTTATCTCTGGACAGGGCAGTGCAGGTGGGCAGAAGAGATGGGAGGACCCAGAAGAAAGTAAAAACTGGGGCAAACACGAAAGCAGCTTCAGCTTTGAACATGCCTCCAGCCCACACATGGATCTGTACACAGAGAGAGAACCATTTTAGGTGTCAGAGCTGTGTGATTACAGTCGCTGACCAGTAGTTGGTTGAATGAGAAGCTCTGCAGAAAGAAAAGAACCCACTGAGCAGAGAGATCAGCACTTGCACATTGTAGAGGTGGCAGGAGTCACAGGATTAGTCCGAGCAGGTACCAAAAACCAGCACAGTGATAATCTGTGCTGGTTAAAAAATCACACAAAACTTTCCTGAGAATAGATCTTTGCTAGACCACAAAACAAGTCTCATTAAACTGTAAAAGACTGAAGTCATACATAATGTTTTCTCTGACCAGTAGAATTATATAAAATACCTACCAAAAAGAATTAGAAATATCTACCATACCTAGCAGTATAAACATACTTCACATAAAGTATGTTCTCTGACCATCCACAATTAGAAATCATTACCAGAAGGAAAACACCAGGAACTAGGCACAGGGAGGTATACCTGTGATTCCAGAACTTGAACTTGAGAGGCTGAAGCAGGAGGATCATGAGTTAATAGACCAGTGATTGTATACTGAGACCTTGTTTCAAAAAACAAAAACGAAGAAAAACAAATGAAAACCCCAAATTTAACACACTTTGGAACCCATGGGTCAAAGAATAAATCACAATAGAAATATAAAAATAGTTTGAACTTAATGAGAACAACGTATCAAAATTTGTTAAATGCAACTATATAGTTTTAAGTGCCTATATTGGAAAAGAAGGAATAAATCAGTAACCTAATATTACAATCTAAGAAACCATTAAGGAACAAACTCTACCTTAATAAAACAGAAGGTAGGAATAGTAAAAGATTAGAGTGAAAATCATTGAAACAAACTACAGAGAAAATCAGTGAAACCAAAAGTTAGTTCTTTGTTTAAGAGTCATAAAATTAAAAAAACACTTAGCAAAGATTGGACTTTTGTAAAATAAAATCTAGAAAAGCAGTAAGACAAAAATTTCTATTGCTACTACTTGTAAAGAAAAGAATTATAAGGGAATATTACTAACAACTTTATGCCAATTTAGTTTAAATGAATATATTTCTAGAAAGACATCATTGTAACTAAATAAAAAATCTTTTGTAAAAACAAAATCTTAATAGATACACAACAAATAAACAGGTTGAATTGATTTTAAGTTAAATGACCAAGAAAATACTTACTGAGAGAAACAAAAGGAACACCAGTGACAGATCCTGCCTTAGATCGGCAGCGGGTACATCCCTAATCGGTGCAAATCCCGCTTCCTGCCCGAACCAGGTGCACAGGCCAGAGTTCCCCCAGCTGAGCATTGTCCATCTGTACCCAACAAGGCACCTTATAAAGTGCTTGGATGGCTCTCAGTGGACTCCCTGCACCAATAGCAGCAGCACTGAATGATAACCTGCTTAGATATGCGGATTATCAGGTCTCCAGCCCACTGATGAGACCAGCAGTTTATGCACAGCCCTCCTGAGGATTTCAACATGGGCTGAAGTCTGAAAACCACCTCTTTCCATGGAGGAGCTGATCAGAACCTGCTGGAGTCAGAAAGCAGAGCCCTGATGTGGGAGGACACAGAGTAGTTCCTGAGGAATGGGACAGGCTTGTAGAAGGACATGGAAATCTGTGAGGAAGGGCCCCCCAAATTCATGAGTGGTAGGACTCTGACTCCAGGAGAGCCTGTGAGTCCCAGCAGTAGGGGAGGATTGGGAAGTAGGACACTTGTCATGCAGGGAGGGGCAGTGTGTTTGGAAGGTTAAGGCTGCCAGCTCCAGGACCAGCCTGGCCACTCTGTGCTGGGGCTGGATTCATTCCTAGTAGTGTTCCAAGGCCCATCAGCACATGCCCCTTGACCAGGAGAGCTTTCTTCGTGGAGCATCTGAAGTTCCCAGTGCCTTCCCAATGCTGACACAGATTTGTGAGGCTGAGTCTCCCAGGAGCTTGCAATGCTAGATAAGAGGGTGCTGTCTGTGAGGGACCCTTCAGCTCTTGCAGGGAAGCAGTTCTGAACCAGGGAGAAGCTGATCTGTCCCATTCCCGAGAGGCAGGAACGTGGGAAGGCAGGATGGATGTGGTTGCTGATCACAAGGCAACGACTTCTAGGGTGAGAGAAGGGTTGGGAATATTCTAGGTGAGCCACTGCTGCCTGCTCCTTACAGACAGCCTGGCCCTGCAGCTGAAATCAGTGTGTTGTCTAAATCAAATGAGTGAATGGATTTTAATGAGGTCAGTATGGTCTTAAGTACACCAAAAAGCTACCTCGAGGAAATAAAAAAATTTCAGTGAAAACCATTTATAAAAATTAGAATTGCCTTATAAACGATTTTGATACTGGGGTTGGAACCCAGGGCCTTGAGCAAGTTAGCCATATGGTCTACCATTGAGCTATCCTGCTCCTTGTAGGCCCGTAAATTAGTTTTGTAAGTATAGATTTTTGTGAATCTAGCATTTAAAAGCAAGGTTGTGGCTGACACCTCCCTCCCTTTAGGAGGCTGGCAGATGCCTGAGTGATGTGGGCCAAGTGTATGTAAGACGGTGGTCCTTGTTCTCTGGGGATTGTGGTCGGGGAGATCCCTCTGTCCTCCAGCATCACCGTGTCCAACCCTGGCTGACTATGGTGGGCAGGAATGTGGACCTACCATGATACAGGATGTCTCATTTTTTTCAAGAAAATCCACAAATTCAGAATGTGATGTGGAATCTCTTAATTTGTAGGGGATGCTAATTAATTTTTAAAAATTTGAACATCTGTGAGCGAAATAGCTCCCTTGGTGAACTGATTGCTATGGATCCTTGTGAGAGCTGTGCAGGGCTTGGGCCCAGTGGGCACTGGGAGTGGAGAAGGGCCCTTTGAGAGATAGAGATGGCTTTTGGGGTGATGGCCTACTCCCTCCAGTGATCCCTCCAGGCAGGCCATTGGATGGCTGGCTAGGGTAGGAAGGCCTCCCCACTGTAGGTCACTGTGGCCACCTTGTAGGTGACAGTCTGGGTAGAGAGACCCACCAGGCTAGGCAGGTTTTGGGCAGAGGCAGTGTGAGCCAGTGTCCCATCTGCCAAGGACCCAGATACCAGAGAGATGTCCTGGACTCTGGGTGACAGTGCTTCTCTGTTGGGAACAAAGACCACATGACTTTGAAGGACAGATTTGCCACCATGATAAGAAGTTGACCTTCCTGTTTGGCCTTCAGTCAGCTTGCCAGGAAAGTTCTGCCTGGTTCTGGAACCAGGTTCTGCCTGGCATGGTCCATCTTGGAGGATGAACTCCTTTGTTCCCGTGCACAGCCAGGGGAAGAAAGAGCAACACTATTCTTAGGCAGCCTGGGCGTGGATCTTCTATGTGACTCTTACCAGTTTCTCCAGTTTCTCCTGTTCTTGGGGATTGATTTGCTCATCTGTACATGGGGTTAGGCTTTGGAATACATTGTGTCTTTGGACCTTTTGAGTTTGGGCTGAATTCTCATATCCAAGGCTCTACGGGGTGACCTCATACCTAGCAAGCTCCTAGCACTGTGCAAGCTCACGAATGGGGTTGTTTTGTTTGTCACCTGTCAAGACCACCTCCCACAGGTGTTTACTCAGTGCTGGGTGCATGCTGGGATCCAGGCAGAAAGGCCTAGGCCTGCCTCTTGGGCATTCACAGCCTGGTGGGAGTGGAGCCAGCAGTGACAAATTCAGCCCTAGCTGGGCATGGCGTTGGTCTCTAGTTCTGTGCCCCATGCTGGGCTGGCTACTAAAACTCTCCTGTGGAGGGGACTGTGTTGCCTACCCTGTTCTCTCCCTCATACCTGTGGAGCCCCTCTGGGTCCTGCAGGCTGCCCTCTTGATGTGTATTGTGAGCATGCTGTGGACGGCCAGGGAGCAGAAGGAACCCACTCCGCAGTTGCCCATTGCACCAATCAAGAGCTGATGGCCAGCCTGCGTGCCTGCTCTGCCAGCTGCTGGGAGGCCACTGAGAGTCTTGGCTTTTTCCATTTAGGGCTTGCAGGCCCAGGCATGTCATGGTGTCTTACACAGTGGTTCCAGGCTGGGTTACCGCTGGTCTTGGAGCAGACAGAGGCGGAGGTACCAGGCTCACAGGGTAAATACCCAGTGGGGAGCCTGGGAGTTGTTCTTCACTTTACCCTTGACATCCTGGGATCTTGGACTGCTTCCCTAGGCTGTTTCCTCATCTGCATCTTGAGTCACCTCCTTTAGGCTGTTTCCTCCTCTGAAACTGGATCCTTATCTTTGCCTGGCCTCTCCTTGAAGGGCTGTTGGCAGACAGCATGAAATCAAGGACACTGAAAGGATTCACAAAGCCAAGAGGGCCGACCACACAGGCTGGGGAAAGACCCCAGCCCACCTGACCCCTCCCCTCACAGCACCCCCTACAAGGCCCTGGAGGCTGTGGAGCAGTTCCTCAAATGCTCAGCAGGTGGAGCCCTCGTCCTACAGGGTTGGCTGTAGGGAGGCCCAGAGGCACCTGTGGCCTAGGTTCAAATCCATCTCTGGTGTTTGGGCAGTTACCTTACCTCTGTCTGCCTCAATCTGTTCAATGTAAAATGGAGATAATAAGGTGTGAAGTTTTCAGGTGGTCACAAATGCAGGGTGCTCTGCCTCCTGCTGACACCATGCATTTTACTTGCGTCGTTGAGACAGATCGCCTTATGTATTTCAGGATGGCTTTGAACTCACATGCAGCCCACACTGGTCTCAAACTCATGGTGATCTTCCTGTCTCAGCCTCCAAGTATTGAGACGATAGGTGTGCACCACCATGCTTGATTCACTTGTATTTTACTCTTGAGCTCCTGGGCCCAGAGAGGGATCCTGTAGCACTGTATCCTCAGCAGGGCTCTGCACTGCTGGGGTGCACTGGATGGGGAGCCCTGAGGGAGCAAAGGGGAAGGAAGAGACCCTGCAGGGTACAGAGACCAGCTGGAGCCAGGGTCTCTACCTCCTCCAGCAGGGCTCCCTGGGGCCCCTGCCTGTCCTTTGGCCATGGGTGGCCCTGCACACCTGCCCACATCTCCAGGTGTGCAGCTCTCTCAGCACAGGTGAGAAAGAAAACAATGGTCTGTAGGTGCTGGGAGTGGGCGGCCTGGCTGAGCTCCTCAGAAGATGGGAAGCCGAGCTGGGATTATTTACTCTGCACCTGGCCCTGCTTGGGTCCTTGCTGTACAGGTTGGGTGGCTCCCTGAGCCAGCAGGGCAGGAAGCAGCACCCCCCATTCCAGAATCAGTCTCCTCAGGGTCCCTGTGGCCACTGCTCCTCCATTTAGGCAGCTATCCCCGCAGGGTACTGGGGTTGAACAGTACCCCCACCCCTGCTGCCATTTACTGTCCCCTGATAGGAAGCCAGGCAGTAAGGAAGTGATTCACCTCCTAGGTGCCAGGGCACATCCTAAGAACCTAAGGGATTTCTCCGTTTCCCCCACTTCTGTATGGCATAAGCTGGGCATGAATGGGGAATGACCTGCCCAGGCAGGATAGGGAGCTTGGAGAGCAGTGCCCCCTCACCAGCCCTTACCAGCACAGCCACCCCCAGCTGTCCTGCCCCAGGGTCAACAGGGAGCCCGGGCCTAGTTGGCTATGCCAATGACACAGTTATCCACATCAGCACTGGAAACTTGGGCCAGAAAAATCTCCTGAAAGAAGTGAAACTGGCTTTGCAGGGTGGAACTCAAGCTGTGTAGACAAGCCCAGGCTTCAGGAGACTCAAGGAGGCTAGGAAACACAGCTCCTTCCTGGCCCTATCCCAAAACCAGAGAGAGGAAGGGCAGGTTGGAAATGTTCCTTTCAGGAACTTGCTCGTAGAGGGCAGAAGGGGAAAGTCCTTGGGGTCCCATCTCACTGGGATAGGGCATTGTGTTGGGAGACAGCCAACCCCTCTTGCCTGGGACCTGTACCTGGTTTTACAAGTATTTTTCCAGCAGAAAACAAAAACCAAAACAAACCCTACTGTATAAAAAGCCAAGCCAAGCAAACATGCCCCAAACCTCCAAATATTAGCAGCTATTAATATCGGCTTCCTAGGACACAGGTACCTGTCCTTGTAGCAATTACTTCATCAAAGTAACATCTGAGACCCCAGTGGTGGTAGGAAGCTGAGGCCCATGTCACCACATGAGTGTGTGTTGGCCTTGCCTGCAAGAGGCCTTCAGGGCACCACGTGGTCACCAAGGAGGTGGGTTCGTCCTCTGGGAGGGAGTGTGATTTGGCAAATCTATGCACAGGCAGGGTGCCTGGTGGGCCGGTCCTGGCCCCATCGGCTAAGAAGGGTGACTCAAGGATGGAATTAAAATCCGCAGGCCATGGACACTCAGGGCAGGACCAGGGTTTGGAGGGAGTGAACTTACAACAAGGCAGGGATGAAAATCTGAGCAGTGCAGGTCATGGGCAGCCTCTGCTGAGCAGGTTCAAACCCTGCAGAGGTGGCAGGTCCTTTTCTGGAGAGGATAAAGTGGAGAACGTGTGTCAGTGTGTGTGACATCAGTAGAAGCCTGACCCAGGGCCTGCACCTGCCTGTCCCAGTCCTTCTTTCCTTAGCTCTACTTTTCAGTGTAGTACAGTGGGTAAGGGTGCAGAGCTAAGTCCAGATTGCCGGGGTTCAAATCCCGACTCTGCCTATTATGAGATGTGTGGTCTTAGGAGAGTGGTGTAACATCTCTGAGCTTTGGTTCCCTCCTATGTAATGAGGGTAGTAGTGATTTACATACCTAGCATTTTACAATTATATTGTGTACCTCTATTGTCACAGAGGGGTTACAAAATAGCATGTGGCACATTTAAGTATTCTGAGTGTTAAACAAGTACAGATGTGTATTACAATCATCAGTATTGGCAGTTAAAGTTTGCAGCGGTATTTTATGGAAGGACCGTGCTTTGTGTGGCAAAGGGGCCCCACAGTGACTCAGCCCTCATGGTCATGTTTGACAAGATGCCATCACCGTGGCTTGAAAAGCCCAAGTATGCTTAGAAGGGTGACTTAGGAAAAGGAGCACCCATCCAACAGTTTCCACCATACAGAAGAATTCCATAGCTGGCTGGGCTCCAAAGAGTTCACAGCACTGGCCTTTTATCCAGGTGGCTGTGGCAGGGTATAGCCTCCCAGGCCTGGGCTTGCCATGGGGAGAGCTGTTTACCCTGTCCCCACTTTGGCCAGGTCCCTCCCCAAGAACTGTGTCCCATGAAGCCAGGGAGTAGAAGTGTCACAGTATCAGGTGATGAAAGACCACCTATTATACAGAGCCACCAGGTCCTAACAGGGGTCACTAACTGGAAGTCAGATAGAGAGCACTACTGAGTTCCGTAATAATCACACAACCACTGGATCAGGCCACACATCCCAGGGACTGACTTGAACAAATGTAGCGCTTATTAGCTTAGCACGTGACCCACTAGGGAGAAAGGAGAGAGCGTTCAGAATTGGTTAGCAAAATTTTAAATGAGATGGATTAAAGTCTTAAATGTGCAAATAGAAACCCTAAAGGATTCAAAGAAACTAGGTGTTTATAGTATCTTGCAGTGGAGTAAATCTTTTTAAGTTTATCAGAGACAGATATTACAAGGAATGGGACTTCATTAATGTTCAAAATTCTTTAAGTAAAAAATTAAAAGGGAAATAAACTGGAAAGTGTTTTCAAAATATATTGTGAAGGATTAAGATTTTATTGAATAAGAATTATAATTACTAGAAAAAATTAGCATGATAAAATCAGTAGATATGACCTTTTACAGAAAAACAAATGACCAATAAATACACACAAATGTCCAACTACTTTAACACTAAAAGAAATGCACGTTAAAACTATTTCTAATTGGGGAAAGATGTTAGTAATAATACATGCTGATGAGATTTTTTGCTAGTGGGGGTAGAAATTGGTAGTTTGGAATTAGTTATCAAAAACCATTGACCAAGAAAGTTAAAGAGATTACTATAGATAGCACAAAGATTTTTGTATGAGAATGTTTATCATTTATCTGGTTTATAATAGTGGGGATTATAATATAGTATTCATTAATAAATTATGATACATCTATGGGACCCTGGGTAACCTTTGGAATTCACTTATGGAAGGCTATTTTAATCCTACATAGAGATTAATCACATATTTTAAAGGGAAAAAGTAGGTTATAGTACAATGAATACCCACTAGCCCCACTTCAATATGTATGTTTTCTTATAATTCTGGGAAACATATAGTAACATATATACTCTCCGGATGGTAGAATTAAGGGCATTTTGTAATTTTTCTGCTCCATGCTCTCCACATTTTCTTCAGTAAATATTTTTTGAAATCAGAAAAGGTATTATGCCACCTGTAAAATTTTATTTATTATTTTTTTGGCTCTGAGGATGGAACCCAGGGCCTCATGCATGCTAAACATACACTGAACTCCTCCAACCCTATGCTATTTTTTTTAAAAAAATTCAGTTTGCACAGACAGACTAGAATCAGAATTCCACTTCTGCTAGTCTTAGTGTCAGAGCCAGACAGGAAGTCACTTTAAGCTAATGACCCTCCCTAGCAGATGGGGCGTAAAAGAGAAAAGCCAGAGTTTAGAGGAGTGCAATTCCACCCTCTGTGCGTAATAAACCAGAAGTTCTGGGGAGATGAAAATCAGCCCTGATCCCGGGTTAATCTATGACAGAGGAGAAGCTTCTGCTCATCAGCCTGTGCTCTTCGGCCTGTGGAGAGCCCCAACCGCCGTGGCTGTCAGCACCAGCAGTATAACTGCAGCAGGCAGGTGCAGATGCCAGGACGCAGAGCCTGAGGATGCAACAACCACTCTGGCCCTGAGACTAAGGAGGGAACTTAAATTCAGAGTAACGTGGAGCTGCTTTTAAAAAATTGTATCTTATCAAGAAATAACCAAATAAAGTTATTTCTCACCTGGCCTGCTAGCTGGAAAGCTGTCTGTCTGTCCCCTGCTGGCCGGAGCTGGAGCAGCGTGCTGTGCGGAATTCGCTGTAGCAAACCACAGAACTGTCACAGAAGCTTTGCGCTGGTGACCGCAGGGCGGAGGTGGCACAGATACCTCACAGATGTGACGACAGTGGAACTACTTAGGATTTTTATTCCCTCTTAGGTTTCCTGGAACCTCTGGGTTTTGGGCAAGCCCAAGTACGTAGGTGGTATGCGCATGTGGGTGAGCTGTCTGAAGAGAGCAGGATGTCCTGGGTGCCGAGGAAGAGCCCCGGGCTGTGGTGCGGGGAGCAGCAGATCTCTTTCCAGGGTCACTCCCAGTACTTCTTGTTGGGGCTGCTGAAGCTCTGCAAAACAGCCCCCCACCCCGACCCCAGGTCAGGCTTCTGGCCCCTGCCACTTGGACACCTGTTGGTGTGTGTAGGACCCAGCAACAATGGGCATCAGAAAACACATCCACGGAGCACCCAGGAGGCTCCCTCTCAATGCAGCCTGCTTGTAGGATACTGATTCTTCACAGCTCAGTCCAGGCCCATCAACCCCTGCGCACCATGGTCTCTACTGTTCTTTGGAGGCAGCTGACAGAGGAGCCTTTGGTCAGCCCGTGTTCCAGTGAAGCCAAGTGTTTGTAATGTTGTCCTTATGGACAGTGGTGGGCAGGACCCAGTCCAGGTGCCAGGCCCACTGTCAAGCCAGAAGCCACAGAGAGAGCTATGAAGTCACCTTTAGCTGCCCCACGTCTGCCTAGGGAAGGCCTGCCCAGAGGTCACATCTGTGTCCCCTCTGTGTCTGACGTAAGCTGCACTATACCTAGGCAGTTGAGCACTGGGGCAAGAAGCTGAGGGAGCCAAGGTTGGGCCCCAGTTGTTTCTCTCAAGAGATGAGGGAAGTGTTTCCGCTCCTTTCTCCTCCGTGACCCAGGGATTTTCAAGAGGGAAGGTCTATTTCCCTGGCAGCGTACATGACCTGCTTCATGTGTGGCCAACAGGGTCCCACCCTCAGAGTTACAGTGAGCGAGGACAGACTGAGATAGATCAATGAAGCAAAATTAATCAAGGTGCTGACCCGGGCTCTCCGCAGTGCAGGTCAGGGCTCAGCTCACCTTCCCACAGGTAAGTCGTGGGTGGGCGTCTTCAAATTCCATTCCCACAGCGTTCAGCAGGACGGCTCTGCAGAAGCCGTGCCAGTCCTGCATTTCCTCGGGATGAGGAGCTCTCACAGAGCTTTAGAATTTCAAAACCCACATTCGGGTAGGTTCCACCCTGCTTAGGAAGAAGGCAGATTAGTGACCTTACTCTGCAGTGCGCAGGATGCTGCCCAGCAGAGGCTACTTCCCCTTGGAGTGGAGTTTCAAGGGCTTTCTGGCCGCCAATAGAAAATGACTTTCAAGTGATGCAGTTCCTCTTTTCCAATGAACACCCTACCTACATTTATTGGGGTGATGGCCATTTCAGCTGGCATCCGCTGTCAGAGCTCCACCGGTTCAGCCTCTGAGGGCTTTTTGGGGGCTCAGCCTATAAGAGCGTAAATGTAATTTTTGAGCAGATTTGAAGGCCAACCCTGAGCACCAGCCCGTGACTCGGCAAAAACTTTAAGGCTTCATCCACTGTCTTGTGTGTAACTTGTCTGGTGCTCTGAGCCCCACAGCTCACCTGTGAATAGGGCTAATGAGCCCGTGGAATGTGAGCGTCCCTGTGATGCCTGCAATCTCTCCTTTCCTTGGTGACAATGTGTTTCCAGGTCCCTCATTACCCTGGGACTTGTGACCTATGAGTTCTTCCCTTATGCCAATTTCTGTGTTAGTCGTGGCTCTCTGGTGGAAACAGCAGGAAGTAACTTGGGATAATGCCAGAAGATGAAGGGGGGCAGGCGGCGTGACAGAAATGGATGCAGAAGGGATGGGAAAGAAGGGAGCTGGGCACCTCCTGAGAAGCACAGAGTGGTTCCCCCAAAGGATGGGATGCTGAGAACCGGAGGCAGTGGTGTCTCAGCATATCCTGCTTTGGTTATTATTATGTATAGTGTGTGCACCCAACACCTGGTGTTCTCAGGAATCATCAGAGGCCTCAATGATACCTTCCAAGCCTAGGCCCTAGATCACTAGAAAGGCCAGGGGCTCAGTCCCTGACCTGAGCTCAGGCTCTCTAAAGGACGGAGCCAGCTGATAGATCCCTCAGCTGTGACAGCAAGGCCCCCATTCCAAGCACTAGTGTTCCAAAGATCAGAAAATAGTGGGGCATTTCTGTCTGGAGAAAGGTTGGTAGGAACTAGAAATGAATGCTACTTGGTGATGAAGCCAAATAAGCTATCACCCATGAAGAGACATGGAGGAAACTTAAATGAAAATTACTAAGTGGAAGAAACCGATTTAAGAAGGCTGCCTACTGTATGACTAAGACATTCTGAAAAAGTGTGGAGACAGTAAAAGGCTCAGTGTGGGTCAGGTGTCAGTGGGGAGGGAGGATGAATACGTGGATTGTAGAGGACTTTTAGGGAGTACAACTACTCTGTAGACAGCTCTAACATGGAAATACGTCACTGTTGAAGCCCATAGGATATATGCAATAGCTTGGGTCTTAAGTGTGTCCTAAAGACCCATGTGTTACAGGCTTCATTAGTGCTGGGACAAAATATCTGATGTGGACAGTGTAAAGGAGAAAAGGTTTATTTTGGCTCACAGTTTGTAGGGGTTTTACAGTTCATAGTTGACTGATTCCATGGCAAAGGAGAAAGAGCTGATGGCATGGTAAGCAGGAAGCAGAGGGAGGGATCAAGGGAGGAGGACAGGAGGTGATAGACCCCTCCAGATCACACTCCCAGGGACCCAGCTACTCCAACCAGGCTTTGCCTCCCAAATCATGTGGAGCTATGAATTTGTTTAATTCACTGATGAACCCATATCCCCCAATCCCACCTATGAATGCAGGAGGCTTGGGGAGGATCTCTAGATATAAACCATGGCAAGGCTTAGTTCATAATAATGTGTCAGTATTGGTGAGTCAGTTCCAAAAACTGCACCACCTTGATACAAAATATTAATAGTAAAGGAAAAGATGGGACTTTGGGGGTGAAGTCTGGAGGTATTTGTGAACTCTGTACTTTACATACTATTTCTGTAAGTTTAAAACTTCTCTAGAAATAAAGTCTATTAAAATGGTACCTAAAAACTGGGAGAAGAGGATGACGTGGTCAGCATCAGGGTTAGTTACATAAGGAGACGGTCAGCGACCTACGTGGAAGACAGGTGTTCTTCAGTGTGGGAAAATATGTAGACTGAGTCAGGCTCTTCTGAGACAGCCCTGTGTGGGAGTGAGAAAGGTGGCTTTGCCACACCTGTGGGATATGCCACCCTCAAGACCTTAGCTCTGGCAGAAGCCCTCCAGGTACCATAGAGCTTTAACATCTGGTTGAAAGAAGCCTGACTGCCTCATTTCAGGAACTATGGCACCAACGGCAAGGCCAGGAAGGTCATGGGCTGGTGCGCAGGACAGCCCAGCTGTGAGCCCGGCAGCCCTCTTTAGGTCCACCTGTCCCGGGCACAAATGCCCCAGACTTGCTGCCCAGCCTGGTCTCCCAGCATGTGGTAAGGCCCACAGAGTGCAGGATTGGGGAAAATTCCAGACTTCGTATAGAGGGTGGGCAAGCTCACTGCTTTGTGGGGTCAAGGATGGTTGTCTCCGTTCCCAAGCTCAGCTAGATTCCAACCCATAGAGATCAGCAGATGCGTTAGGAGCTCACAAATGATAGAGAGAAAGAGTGGGGGCCTCCAAAGGTAGATAATCTGAAGAAGCCAATGACCAGAGGGGGTGGTGGAGTTGCCAGAATCAGAGGGCCACCAGACATAAGAAAGCAGCCTTGTTTATGGGCAGCAGGAGGTGCTGTGCCAGCTGAGGCACCTGGCATGACACACCCAGGCCTTGGGATGTTCCTACAGCCCCAGGCACCCTGGGGCAGGGGGTTTGGAGTCTTCTGCCTGGGGCCAGCACTGAAGAACCAGTCCTAGACCTGTTGCCTTCCAGACAGCAGGAAAGAATGGAGAGGGCCTCTTACCCACCCTAGCCTAGGTCGCCCACTTTCTGCCCTGCATTCTGAGGGCTTGATGGTGGGGGTCGGGAGCCCAACCAGGTATTCTTCTGGCTTTGGGATTGGGGATTTAGCTCAGCAGCAAGCACGAGGTCCTGAGTTTGATTCCCAGTGCAAAAGACAAACAAAAAACAAAACAAAACAAAACATAATAATAAATCCCAGAGGATGGGAGGATGGAGACGCTGGTATCTGCCAATGCTGGTGTGGTGTCTCATGTTGGTAATGAGAGAAAAAGATAGAGAGACAGAGAGACAGACAGACAGACAGACAGAGACAGAGAGACAGAAGTAGCGAACACTCCTCTTTCATAACAGGCCCACTACAACTTCTTGGCTCTTCTCAGTTGACCGCATTGTCTTGGACTGCTGTGCTGTGAGCCTTAGACAATTCAGCAGAGAAGTGTGCAGTGATAAATTTGCATTGCCTGCCGTGGGCATCAATGGAGGGGTAAAGGCACCACATCTGTTCTGCATTGGCCTCTCTCACCTGCATCACTGAGCACAAGCTTAGGAGCGGAAACAAAAAGCCCAACTTTTTTGTCCCCTAACAATTTTATTTTTAAATCTCTTCAAGACAGGGTCTCGCTATGCAGTTCAGGATAGCCATGAGCTCACTTTGTAGCCCAGGCTGGTCTTGAATTTGCAGCAATGCTCCTGCCTCAGCCTCTTGAGTGCTGGGATCATAGGCCCGAGCCACCACACCCGGCTCCCCCTAACAAATATTGACCTGAAAACAGCTCAGTGTCAGATGCCCAGGAAGGTTCAATCATCATGCCAGGACATCCTCAGGGACTGGGTCTTCTCTGTCTCACCCTTTGCCTTCTTGAGGTAGGAGAGGTGTTACTCCAGTTACTCCATTTCCAACCCTGTAAACTCCTATTAGGGAGATGAGCTTTGGGAAATGGTTGTGTTTCTTTCACAGGTCACATGAGGACTTTGTGAGATCATGTCTGGCTCAGCACAAAATGAAGATGTTCTGTGGATGCAGCACCATGGGATCCAGTCTGGGCCGGATTCCCAGATGGGCAAGATGGCTGTTTGTGAGGTTGGCACCTGTGTCATCTGAGGGAACGAAAGCCATGGGCTATCTCCTCATCTGTGCATTTAAAAACTTGAGTCAGAGCAGAGAGGAGGTGACTTCTTTTCCTCACCTGTCTCTGTCTTCTGTCCCCACCCAGGCTGAGCTGTTTCCTACTCCCGCTTTTTTGAAGAGGCTGAATATTGTCACAGGTGTTGGGGAAAGTTAAACACGTTCCAGACCATCCAGAACAGTAACCCTGATTCCCAGAGTCAGAGTCTGGCAGAGTGGAGGGCTACCATTAGGGCAGAGAACTTCACAGCCAAGTAGGGAAACTGAGGCAGTGGGCCCAGTCCTATCAAGAGTGTACACGCTGTCCCCCAGGCACTCAAGATGTGGGTCTTGGAGGGAAAAGTGGGCAGAGCTGGAGCCTGCCAGTGGCTGCTTATGCTGCTGGCCCTGGCACCGGGCCTGGGCAGCTGCTTTGCGTGAGACTGCCTTGCTTGCCCAGACAAGTTTTGTTGCGTTAAGGAACTAAGCGGCTTAGGCCAAGCCCAGCTGATGTTTTCAAAATTTCCTGTAAACAAAGGAAAAGATGCGACTTATATAACATCCTTGTCTGGGGGCTTAGCTTTGTCCTAGCAAGGCCACGCAGCAGGAGGAGCCCAGACAGCAGCCTGTCCATCCAGGGCGACTCTGATTCAAGAGTCAGTCTCGGCTGTCTCTGACCCATTGCCGAGCTGGCCGCCTCAGGGCCATTCTGTCTATGCCTTCTGCAAACGTTCCACCCCCTGAATAACTTTAGGAGATTATTTCAGAGAAAAGAGCTAAGTGCAAGAGGAAGCATCAGAAATAATAATCACTAGCATGAATCATCTGTGCAGACATCATGCAAAGGGCTTCACCTGCATGACCCCATTTAATCCCCAACCGCCCTGGGAAGCAGCATGGATGTTATAATCAATTTGCAAAACAAGACATAGAAGCAGAGAAACTGTGCACCCACCCCTCAGTGTTGGAAATGGCCAGCTGATGTCCAGAATCAATTTGTGTATCTCACTCGCAACTTTCTGTGCATCAGTGGCCAGAAAGCTAAAGGCCACATTTCTCAGGCTTCTTTGAAGCCAGGGCCCTGGGCAAGAATTAAGCTTTCCCTTTCACAGACACTTTGTGTGGACTTGACTCCCCTGGCCAACAAGGAGTAGCAGATCTAGGATTTTCTGACCACCGGTCCTGTGTCTGTTCATTCATTTCTTTTGCTAGGATCAAAAAGCAGTTAAGATGATACTGCTGGTTTCTCAGGCTGCTTCCTGGTCTCTTGGCTGAGTCCAAAGCAGTAAATTCTTGAACTTCACAGTCCCAGAGGTGGACTCTGGTAGGTAAAGCTGATGCATCCAGGAAACATTCTTGGAGGCTCAGCCCTCCTTTGATGATTCTCTGTTCCTATTGAATATACTTGGAATGGTTTCTGTTTCCTATGCAGACCTGGCTGATACAGTCCCAGGGCAAATAAGAAGCAAGAAAGGGTCTCCTGACTCCCAACACTCCACCATCTTTCCCACTGGATCATAATAAAGTTTACTGACGGTAGCCTGGAGGTGCCAATATACACAGGTGTCTAGAATGAGCAGAAGTCTCAGGCAGAGGATCCTGCTTGAAGGACACTGGACCAACATGTGAGATGTGAATGAAAGAGACCTGGATAAATCCCCCTCATTGTTCTGTACCCTGCCTGTGTGAACCTCCTGTTCCTGCATGGAGATGGTAGAGTTTCTGACTGACTTTCTGAAGCAGAGCCCCACCAATCTCCTGCTGGTTGAACACAACATTTTGGGGTGAGCTTGTTATGGGAACATAACACGGCCTAGCCTACCTAAACCCTCCAGCCACTATAAGCATCTCGGAAGTACAGTCTTCGTTTGCTTCTTTCACAGCCACCCCAGCAGTTACCTAATAAGTGTTTGTTGAGTAACCAAATAGTGGGTAAAATAGTCTTTTCTGTTCTATAGCAACAGCAAATGGTGAAGGTTATTACCAACATATAGCAAAGATGGAAAGCCTTCTGTGGAATGAAACTTTGTGTTTTAATTTGCAACTTGAAAGAAATGGTGATTGCAAAATCAAAATGTCCCAATGTGAGGATCTACACACCGGAAGCAAGTAGACAGAATGATCTGGGAAGGCTGTGTCATCTCAGTTGGGAGTTGGGTCAGCGACTATGGTCGGCAACCCAGAAATGTCACCTGTCTCATTGGTAACGCATGAGTTTGGGACTGTTCTTGGCTAGTTATGCTTTGGAAAAGTTATTGTTTAGAAGTCCTGAATAGTAATTGTGCAGTTTTTAAAAGTCTCTTCCTTAATCTGTGTAATGGAAGGGACAATCAAGTAGGTTGGATCAGGGTGTTGAGGCCAGGCCAGGTGTTTTTTTCCAGTTGTTTTCAGTTCAGCTGTAACCGGGCTACAGGATATATTGAGAGAAGGTCAGGTTTGGGACTTTATGAATGAAAGTTTATACTGTGACCTGTATTGTAGTAATAAAAAATAGGAAAAGGAGAATTGAGAAGATGAAGAGAGGAAACAGATAATCGTGACTGGTATCATATGCTCTAATTCCTCCCGTGGGAACACAAGGTGACACTGACACCCTGGCGAACTCAGAGCCTGCTCTTCTAAGGGCTGAGTGTGTCTAACTCTGTCATTGGCTCCTGATGAGTGTCAGCAAAGAGCAGGTGCTCTGAACCTTAGTACAGTCAGATCTTGGCCAAGTGACATCACACCGAGCCTTAGATTCCTAACCTATTAATTCGTCTGTGCCTTCAAGGCATAGGGCCATGAGAGGGTAGGGATAGAGGAGGGAAGGCCGCTAGTCGAGATGCTCCCCTTTCTCCTACCTCTGACAGGAAACTGTCATTTGTCAGGGTGTTGCCGGTGAGACCTTCACCTTGAAGGGCCCCCAAGAAGCTTTGATGAGCACAACAGGACATACTGTTGACCACAATGTTGACTCTGCTGTTAAAAAGGTTTAAGATCCCAGGGCTGTTCACCACAGAACTGGCTCATATGGAGCTGGTTACTATCTCCAATCATGTAATTGTGGATCTATTGACGACACGGGACAAGGAGGGTCAGAACAACCAAACACCAGTGATGCTGTACACATTTATTTATTAATTTACTCCACAAGTATTTGTTAAGCACCTCCTGTGTGCGGCCCCATCGCTGTGTCCTCAGTTTGAGCTAATTGGCTTGCTGAAGTGGCATATTTTGGAGTGGCATTTCCCAAACTCCTTCACTGTGGTAGCAAATACAATTAAAACAGAAATCTCCCAAACCAGAAAACCTTTCCACGAAGCTGGCAGACAAAGAAAATAGTTTACTTACTCAACAAGCATTAAGTCAATCTGTTAAGCTTTTACAAAGGCAGAAAGAAATCTCACTATCTTATAGCCAGGCTGGTATGACCTGATACAAGTGTTTTCCACATAAACAATGGTCCTCGAGTAAGAGGACCAACGGCCCCATCTGTCACACATGGTTTATCCTGACTCTGTGACCTGAACTGTGCTGCTTCCCATCCCCAAGTTCGTATGCTGAAACCCTAAACCCCAGTGTCTCCCAATGGGACTGTGCTTGGAGGCAGGGTCTTCTGAACTAAGGTCTATGGCAGCCCTGAAAAAGAGGGAAGCTGGATATGGAGAGGCACAGCGAGGGTGCAAACCAAAGAACAGGCCCTGTGGAGACCCATGAGAAGGTGGCTGCCTGCAAGCCAGCGGGGGCCTCCGGAGAAACCAACCTCCAGACCTGCAGACTCCAGAACTGCGAGCAGACACTGCCACTTGAGCAGCCAGGCTGTATCATTTTGTTACGCAGCCCGGGCAGAATAATACTAACTTTACCTGGGAACCGAGGTGGCCATGTGTGCTTTATCTAAAGGAAAAAGCAGACTTCCCCAGCTTTTATGGCAAGAAGTAGCTGAGCGCCTGCCAGAAGCAGGGTGCTACCTTCTCGTAAATAAAACTCACAGGGGCCGTTGCTGGGGACGAGCATCCTGTACTGGTTCCCAGCAGACTTAACCAGCCCACAGAGGGCTATTTTTTTTTGTTGTTGTTAGCAAAAGTAACTTCTGAATCCCTGGATGCCTCAGAAGAAAACAGAAATCAAGCTGTTAGCAAGTAACAGGGTAAGGACCCAGGAGTTTGCCATCTGTCCCTGTGGTGGTCTCTGTGTCACATAGAAGCAGGGACAGACACCACTCAGTTGAGACTCACTGGGAAGTGAAGTAGAGAAATGAGACAGGCACTGGGAGGGGAGCAGGCTAGGAGAGGATCCTGGTTTTGGTGCCATTCACCTCTCTGTGTATTTGTATAGTAAGTCACAGAATCAGATGGGAAATCACACTCCTGCCTTCACACAATGAAGAGCTGTTTGCTTTCTGCCCTTCACTAGGGGGAGGGAGGCACAGGAGAGGGATAAAGCGATCTTTGGTTTCTCGGGTAGGGGGTTTGGAGTTTTAGACATAAGGATAGGAGACAGGGCCAGTACAGAAGGGGAAAAGCCCAGAGAGCCACAGTGGCAAGCAGGACGGTGGGGCGGGTCAGAGGTCTTTGCTGGGAGCACCAACATCTGGTACAGTGCAGCAGGAGGTCCAATCCTGGCAGAGGCAGGCCTGAGGCAGCTGGTGACAGTGTGGGGCTGATGTGACTTCATCAGGAAACCTCAGCCACGGACTTGCTGCCCAGTGGCAAGAAGGTGGCTTCTGTGAAGCCAGGAGGGTCTGTGTGGTGCACCTGGCAGGGCAGGTCCAGCCCCAGGGCTCTGCCCCAGTCACCTGGGACTGATTTTGGCTCTTGTTGTGTCCAATGCAATTGCTTCCCTCAGGCTTCCCTTCCTGGACCCTGGCCTGGCTCTGCAGGCCCTGGCCAGAGCTAGGGACCAGAGGCTAGAGGCTATTTAACAGAAAGGTGGCAAGGGCACCAGGGGTCCTGCTGCCCTGGGCTTTCTGTCCTCTTGCCCCCACGAGCAGTACCCTAACAACAGTAAGGAGCTTCCTGTTGACCACTGTGCTGCCATGTGAAGTGACCTCTACCCTAGATGCCACATCTGATTTGAGAACTTTTTGCCTCTGGGTTTGGATCCACTTTGTTATCAAGACTCAGCTTCCTTGTCTTCTTGGCTGGACACACTGGGAAGGAGGTGACTTCCCAAAGTGTAAACAGAAGACAGATATCACCTGACCCCACAGCCTCCTGCTCTGAGGCCCTGGGGGCTGGCATAGAGCCACTGGGAGGTCTTGAGGGGCAGGAGAATCCGGTTAGATGAGGTTGGTTGATGCAGCACAGAAAAGAAGCACCACACACATCATTTAACTGGTCACTCAGGAAGCTTTATTGCTCTGTGTCTAGCAAGGGCTAGGGACTTAGAGAGGACAGTCCTGGGTCTAC
Organism: Cavia porcellus; assembly: GCF_034190915.1. Lineage (NCBI taxonomy): Eukaryota > Metazoa > Chordata > Mammalia > Rodentia > Caviidae > Cavia > Cavia porcellus. Next base: position 12,595,042 of record NW_026947515.1, read on the forward strand.
CTGGGAGGTGGGGGCATGCACAGGACATAGAGGAACAAGAGGCCAGGGTTAGGGGCTCCAGAAGCAGTTCTCCAACGGGCAGGAGAGTCAACAGGGCATCTCACCCTCCAGCAAGAGCAAGCACAGCTCGGCCAGGTGGAGCAGCCTCCTCAGTGCCGGGGCATCTGTAGAAGGCCGAAGAGGGGTCGGTGAGCACCTGGGTCTCACCCGTGTCTCGCACAGCTCACTCCCCACAATGGCACCTCCTGCTTCTCACCTTGGCTGGGCTAGGTGGGTACCTGGCCTTGTGGGCTTCGTCATTTTGCAGAGACCTCACCAGGCAGGAGCGACGATGGGAGAAGGTCTCAAAGCTCTTCTTGCCATGGTAGGCCCCCATGCCACTGTGCCCTGTGGAGGAGCCTGCTCAGGCTGGTTGTGCCTATACCCTCAGGGGAGGTGGCTGATTCCTAGGGTGTCTCCTATGCTGGGGACAAAAGAATGTCCAGGGAGAGCCTGATCTCAACTCCATCATAAATGGTCACAAGTCCCTGGCGTGGGACCGCTGTGAAACAGGCCTGTGCACCACGTGGCTTCTAGATCCTGTAGGACTTGAAGGCAGAGGCCTGAGGCCCCTGCATGCTCTCGGCCCTCCTGTATCCGCTGGTGGGTTTGTCCAGCCCCAGGGGCTCCAAGAGGGAGGCAGATGGCATGAGCCCAGACTCACCAACGCCCCCAAAGGGCAGAGAGTGCACGGCGAGGTGGACAATGACATCGTTGGCTGTCACCCCGCCGCTCGATGTCTCTGCAATCATCTTCTTAATCACCTACATGGAGACCCAGCTGCTGGCCTTGCCCTCCTGCCCAGGAGATGCCCAGTCTCCCTCCTACCCTGAGGGACTATGTCCTGGAGCCACAAGAACCAAGCTGGTGGAGACAGGGCCCCAGTCACTATCTCCAGCCACCCTCTGCTCCTGCCAGACATCACATGGCCAGCAGTACAAGGTGAACAACAGCTCCTATGACCATGAACAGGGCACTGTGTTATCACCTCATTCTAAGCTCTCTGTTCTGGTCTTAAGAGACAAGGCCAAAGGAGCTCTGAGAGGTTAAGTGACTTGCACAAGGTCACACAGCTGAATAGGAAGGCTGCAATTTGAACTCACATCTGAGGCTTCCTGGATCCTGTCTTCGAGTGGCTACTCTACCTGGGAGAAGCCTACCTTGTCATTGCTGGAGAACACGTAGAGAGCCAGTGGCTTCTCGTGCTGGTTGATGAACTGGATGGCTTCCTCCAGGCTGTGCACGCACACAATGGGCATCACTGGTCCAAAGATCTCCTCTTGCATCACTGGGGACTGGGGGTCCACGTCCATGAGGATGGTGGGGGCTGAAGCAGGAAATGAACCAGAGTCAGCTGTACTGAGATCTCCCTACACCCTGTGTCCATCTCTTTGCAGAGGGAGCTGCCTAGGCTGAGAGAGGAGCAGGAATGGGGCCTGGAGAGGTCTTTCCATGGCCCTCAGTCTTGTCCCAGGCTCCTGTGATGGACAATGGGAACAATTATGGTTTAACCTGCTTGCGGGCAGTGAGCTCTGATCTGCCAGCCACCTGGGTACCTCCTGGAGCTTATCTGTCTCAACAAATTGGGGGCCTAGTGGGTCATGTCTGGTGACCCCAGGTTAAGCACTGAGGGCACTTCACATCTTGGCCCCCTGGGCCACTTGTGGCCTCTGCTGTTCCCATCTGCTGTGCAGAGATGAGGAGAGATGATGCCCTGGTCTCTGGCCTTTGGGAGGAAGCCTCGGGTATCCTAGAAGCCATGCCCAGCACCTGGCTGCAGAGGGTCCAGAGTCAACCCCAGGCCCACTGGTAACATGATTTATGTCCCCATAGACTTGTGCCTGTCTGCCAAGTATCTGTGCTCGGTTACTACCAACTATTTGAGCACCTGGTAGCCAGGACAGGCAAGGCAGTGAGAATAGCACACACACCTATGTAGCGGGTGGCTTCCTCCCCAGTGCCGCCGAGGGCTACTTTCTGGCCCTTGATCAGGCCCATCACCCGCTGGAAGTGCCGGGCATTGATGATTCTCCCATAATCACGGGACTTCTTGGCATCTTCTCCATAAAACTCCTGAGAAAATGTGAGATTTAGGAAAGGACATGGACTTTTGTCATGGTGAAGCTTTCCGACCACAACACAGCAGGGACCCTTTATCCTCCTTAGGCTTCTTAATCTTTCCCAAGTTATCTACAATGAGCGTGCGAATCCCTTGTACGCTCAGAAGAAACAAATCCAGTATTTGCTTAAATCCTGATGCTGATTATGGTGTCATATCCAGCCATATGGACTTCTCCCCCACAGCCCCTGGGGACCTTACTCACTTTCAGTGACTTTTTGAGCTTCTCCACGATTTGGTTCTGGATTGAGGGGTCACAGAGGATGTAGTCAGGGGCCACACAGGTCTGGCCGCTGTTCATGAATTTGCCCCAGGCGATGCGTCTGTAAAAACCCCCAAGTGGGCTACATTCCTCGAGCCACGAGGGGCTCCCTGAGAACATGCATTTCATTCTGTGTGCTCAGGTTCAAGGCCCAGTGTGCCCAGCACTGAAGGGGAGCCTCTCATCAATCAGAGCTTTGAGCTTGAGCTGTCACCCATGACTCCTAAGCAGCTCCTCACTCCCAGACATTGCACCAAGCAGATCAGGAACCTCCCCTACCTTGGGGCCTTTGGGAGCCTGTGGGTTCTAAGCTCATGTGTGACAGATGGGGCATTTCTGGGGGAGGTCTGGGATGTGGGGGCTCTGCGTATTTCTGATCACAGTCTTGTACTCCCATATGGGCTGGGTGAACTGTCTCCTTGCACCTCCTATTTTGAAGGGCCACACTTGTAGGGTACAGAGCTGTCCAGAACCCTGAGTAGGGTTGGGAGGCCCAGATAAAAGCCCAGAGACCGGGGAGAAGACCGGCAATGGCTCTTCTCCCTGGTCACGCTGTCTAGCTAGACTTCAGGTGATCCCTGTCTCAGCCCAGGGTAGACTTAGTGAAGTTCTTGGGGCAAAGAATGCCCCACACTTTCTTTGCCTACAGTGTCTGCTTGGAGTACCAGGTTTCTAGTGGTGCCTAAACAGCAGAATTCCACCTGGAGCTCGCCTCTGCCTGGAAGCCTCCTGGACTCCTTGTGCCTTTTCTGTGAATGGGGTCCCCCGGTTCCCACCACCCTTGGACCTTCTGCCAATGGCTGCAGGCTCTGTGGGGCAGGGACTGCCTGTGTCACAAAGAGCAGCACGGTAGCACTTGGCAGACTGAATGGCCACTGCGGCCCTGCTAAGCCCAGCCGCCTCACCGACAGGCCACGTCCAGGTCGCAGTCCTTGTCCACGTAGCAGGGGCTCTTTCCTCCCATCTCCAGTGTGACGGGGGTCAGGTGCTTGGCAGCAGCTGTCATAATAATCTTCCCCACAGCTGTGCTGCCCGTGTACAAGATGTGGTCGAATCGCTCTTTGAGCAGCTCTGTAGTCTCGGGAACGCCCCCATTGATCACTGGGTACAGATCCTTCCATTTGAAGAGAGAGGGAGCCTCAGCAAAGACCAAACACCTCACTGTTGCACGTGGGGGTGGGGAGGGGCTGACACAGCAGCCCCACAGCTCGACACCCCCACTCACCCCAGCTGGCCTCTGCCATTCAGATCCCTCTCCTGGCTCAGAGCCCTGTCATCCTGACAGGAGAGGGAAGCAGCTAGGAACTACTCTCCTGAGGCTTGGCCCTTGGATGTAAGAATTCACTAGGTCTCAAGCCCCAAACACCAGGTCTCCCACATATTCATCTCTGACCCGTGGAGTGCACCTCACCTTGTCCAGATACTGAGGGATGATGGTGGCCAGCAGGCTTGCCATGTTCTCACTCAGCTCCGAGGGCTTGAGGACCACTGCATTCCCTGAAGAGTACACCAACTCAGGGCCACAGTAACCCCCCACCCCTGGCTCTGCTGTCTCAGTGACTAAGCCTGGAGCTTGTCCCCCACCATCTGAATCCGTGGAAGACCGAACGAAAGTGCTGTTGGCACATGGACACAGGCCACAGTTACAACGCAGTACACACACATGGATACACCCTTGCCAGGGCCGCGTCGCTCCCTCTGTGTAGTTGCTGGGAGGCTGGTCCCCACAGACCTGGGCATGCTTCTTAAGTACCTGATGTCTGTGAGGGAAGGGAGAGAGATTCTCTGGCCTCGTTGGGAGAGCAGAGCTGATCTCTTTTGGCTGTATTAGCTGAAAGAGGCCCCTGCCACGGCAGGAAGAGGCCCGCCATGTGAACACTACCTGGCTGGCTTCAGGTACCAGGAGGCCTGACTAGATGGCTTGTTCCCTGCAGCCTCCTGTAATAGACCTGTCAAACTAGTTTCTAATCCCAGAGCCCCTCCTGGAATAGAGCCCACAGTACCTGCAGCGATGGCGCCCACCATGGGCTGAACGATCAGGTTGAAGGGGTAGTTCCAGGCACCAATGATGAGGACTACTCCCAGGGGCTCTGAGTGGATGTAGGGCTCGTCCTGCTGTGTTTGTGGAGTCTTCTCCACAGGTTCATCTGCAGCCCACTCGGGGAGCTTCTTGATCATGTGCTCGATCTCCTCCAGGACATACACCATCTCCTCATAGTAGCTGGTCCATTCATTCTGCAGGTGAGGCTGTATGTGAGCTGGGACCCCCAGCCAAGGCTGTGTAGCCAGGATACGAGCAGGGAGCCACCGGCGCTTGACAGCCATGTTGGGGGGCTGTTCACCATGGTTCCCAGCCCAGCCAGAGAAGAGACCCAGGGAAGTAGTGCTGGAGATTAGCCCCTGGGGTATGGGGGTTCAGGCCACCCCTGGAGCAGCCAGGGGTGGGGAGAGAGGAGGCACAGACAGCAAACATGCATTTTTTTAAAAAATGAACTTTGGCTGTGCAGTTAAAACAAAGAATTTTCTTCTTGTTTATATTTTAAGATGGGAAATCTTGACCAATTTTTAAAAATATAGAAGCTCAGGAGCAACTGGGGTGAGCCCTGACATTGCAAAGGGTGAGCTCTCTAGCTCTGGGCCCTGCAGGGACCCCTCTTCTCTTCTCCCAGGCAAGAGGAGGGTGGAAGCGCATTCAGTAAGTTACTGGCAGCCAGGTGAAAGATGTGTGAAATCGGAGGTGTATGGAGCAGCTTGGCTGGGGGACAGGGAGGGAAGTAGCAGGCCTGGGGGAGAGGTGCCCTCTAGTGGAGGGAGTTGTGTTGTTTTCCTGATGTGGGCCACCAGGGTTCCTAGTTGGAGCTCAGGAGGAAGGAATGAGGGGCCAGAAGTTTAGAGGTGCCATGTGCTGAGAGATGGCTGAAATGGGTGATCTAATCTTGCATTTGTGCGAAAAAGCCAGGCCAGGAAGGAGAAGTCCACAGAAAGGAGTCCCCTGCTCAACAATGGGATCTGCTGGGGTACGGGGGGAGCAGTGCAAAGAAGAGGGCCTCATTTTGATGGCTGATGAATTGGGTGATCCCCCAAGTTGTTCCTAATCTTTTCCAGGCCTCATTTTCTCCTCTATATCATGATCACGAAGCAGAGAGTTTTGGGGGCACACGGAAGCCTCTGTAAAGTGCTCACAGGAATCCCCGAGCGCTCAAATCCCCTACACGTACTTCACGACTATCCCTGTCCCTGTCGCGCCTCTGCCCCACTCTCCCGAACAGCGGCCGCCCGTTTCGGGGCAAGAGCACCTTGTGCAGGTCGGCGGCCAGCGCTCGGGTGATGTCCGGCCCGCGCTCCTTGATCATGCGCCGCAGCGCCTCCATCTGCTGAATCCGGAACTGCAGCGGGCGCGTCCGGCCCGAGTTGAAGGCGGCGCGCGCCTGCTTCACCACTTCGCTGAACTTGTTCATGGTTCCTGGAAACAGAGAGCACGCTGCAGTGGGCGGGCGGGAGGCACCCGGGCGCATCTCTGCCTGACCTGCATCCTGCCTCTGTCCTGTCACTCGTTCCCTCTCACAGCACCCTGGCAACATTGATTTTACAGGAAGAGCCAGGAAAAACGGATTTCCAGCGCCCCCTTCCCTCTGACTCAGCTCTGTGGTCCTGGTGTTTTGATGTCTCCCAGAGCCGATGACACTCCGCAGGGTGTGTGAGGATCCTGGACAGGGACCCTAGGCCTAACCATGCATATGCCAGAGGCAGGCTCCTTCCTGGCATTCTTCCAGTTCCATTCCTGCATTTACCTGTTTGCAAAGCTGGTGACACATTCCCAGTAAAACAGCCAAGAGCTTGGCTACCTACTTTCCAGATTACATGTGTGAACACCCGTCAAGATTCCACACCCAAGCTGATTAAAGAGACACCAACACCCAACTGCCTGCAAAGCCTTTCAGTCTAAGCCATTGTTCTCACAGGTACTGGTAGCTTGCTAGAGCTGGACCAGCCTTCTTTTTTTTTTTTGTCTTTTTACTGGTACTGGGGATTGAACTCATGACTGCCTGCTTGCAAGGCAGGAGCTTATGCTGCTGAGCTAAATCCCCAGCCCCTCAGCCTTCGTTTTTAAGCCAATGTGTGCTACACCGGGTGTGGGCAAAGACCTCAGTGGGCTTCGAGTTTCGGTGCAAAATGTAGAGGTAGCCTGGTGTGATGGTGCAGGCCTGCAATCCCCAGTACTTGGCAGGCTGAGACAGGAGAGTCACCGAGTTTGAAGCCAGTCTGGCTTACATAGTGAGTTCAAGGCCAGCCTGAACTGCATCATGAGGGCCTGTCTCAAAATACAACAACAACAACCACCAAAATGTGGAGGTGATTCCTTCTACTGGCACAAAAAAATCTGGGCATGGCTCTTCGAGGGACAACTGGGCAGAATTGAGCAAAAGCCTTTCCAACCTTGTCTGTCACGCAGGAGGTCCATATCCAGGAGTTTCCACTAATTACAGTATTCCTGAATATTCATCAATAAGAAAGCCACAGTTAATTTGTAACAGAAATACCAGGAAGTGCCTACAGGCCCACCTCAAAGGTAGTTTACATGAACTGTGCTGCATCTGTGTAGTGGCATATTGTGCAGTATCTGGGCATGAAACTGCCAATTATTCAGCATGTCCACAAGTTCTGCCTGCTCCAGATACATCCCACGCTACAGGGCTAAGGATGGAACAACCCAAGTATTAGGCATGTGTGTATCTGTGTGTATCCAGAGATATTCATATATGCTACATATATAACTTTTGCTGCAATAACTTTTAACATCAGAAAAATTAAGGCTAATTCCATTTTCAAAAACTAAAATGACCCCAAAGCTGATATATAGATGCAGAATGCGATCCTGCTTCGATTTTGGTTTCTGATTCCTTCCACTGCTTCCTTTCCCCACAGGGTGCGGATTCCCAGTCCTAATCCAGACTTTCTGCACAGTGAAGAGGGACCTTGCTGGCATCCAGGGTGCCCCAAGCCTGGGTATGGCATGGGCCTTTCCCTACATCTGGCAGGAGGCGAGGGGAAGCTCCTCACTGGACTCCTTGACCTCAGGCAGTGGCCCTGCAGAACTGCTGTCTGCTCCCTTCCTGATCTTTGTATGGTTGAACCAGAGCCACAGGCTCGACCACTGGCCATCAAGGCAGGTAACCCAGCAGGGGAAAGCCCGTGTGACACTGGGCTGGACTCGCACCCCAGCATCACCACTCAGAACTGAGGTGTCTGGAAAGGACTGTTCCGAGGTCCCTTCTGCTCCACAGAGTTACTGAAAAATTAACAGAGACACAAAGCACCTGCAAATGTGCCTGGTACCTGAATGGGAGCAGCTATGGAATGGTCCGGGCTTCCTCTTCCGGCACCAGCCTTCTTTATGGGTTGGGCTCACTTCCAGCATCCCTCCTCTCCCTCCCCTCACCTGTGCCCACTTTGACTTTGCTCCCAGGCATACCAAGTTCTGGGTTCTCCCTCAGGCTCCCTTTCGGTCCTCGGAGAAGCTCTGTGGTAGTGCCTATGAGGCAGGAACAGTTAGCAATCTACTTCCCAGATGAAGCAAGCAAGGCTGGAAATCATTTAATGCCCCGTCTTTGGTCTTGCAGTTGCTAAGAGCCAAAGTCAGGCTTTGAACCCATGCCTGTCTTTATTTGCACTGCGTTCCCTTAGCTATTCATCCCTTCTGGCAGAGAACAATGTCCTGATGGTGCATCAAAGCCTCTCACCCAAAGCCTCTTCAGTGCCCTGCTCTACAGATTCCTGGGAACTCAGCTTCCCAGGGAAGGGAATGGCAGAGTGTCAGAAATCCAGCTTCAGACCTTCTGCGCCCAACCAGGAGGATGCTCAGGAGATGATGCCCCTGAAACCAGCTCCCTTCAGAGATGGGTGGAGGATTTTGAGCCTTAGGAACTCTGCTATAAGTGCAGGCTCTGCCTAGGGAATCCTACCTAAGGGGAAATAAAGGGACCGGGGAAAGACAGTTACCTTTAACACAGCCTCTCCCAGTGGCTGGGGCTCCTGAAAGAAGCCAGAACCAAGAGGGGTCATATTTAAGGCCACTTCCTCCCCCCCACGTGGCCCTCTTGGAGCCCCTGCCCAGGAAGTTTGCATGACAAGGATAAAACAATATGTTAATATGGGTGTAGCATAATCCCAACCTCTGCTCCCTGCAGCTGGGGTTTTGAGGATTAGGTCTTCAGTTGTCTGTTTTTGTTTTATTCTGAAATGCAAGATGTGTCTCTGAAGGTTTGGGTGGGGCTCCCGTCCAGTCCCCAAAGGGAGCTCTGCGTTTGCCCTGGGTGTGGGGCCACTTACCAGTTCAGCCTGGCGTGGACTGCTTCCAGATTTCCCAAGATGCTGCTTGCCAGACGCCGCTCTCCCAGTTCTCTCTTATGTAAGGTCCACAAGGGGTGAGCCACGGGTCACAGGACCGTGCACACAGTGCACCAAACATGCACCCCAAATTCACATCCTCCTGTATCTCCACCTCGTGCATAGTTGCCAGGGCCCCACTAAGCAGAGATCCCCAACTGCAGGCCGGAGTTTTCTCTCGGATCCCCTCTGTGGCATGAATCAGCTCGCTCCCTTATTAACTGGCAGGGAAGAAGACCTTTGGTTCAGTGAGAACTGCCAGGAATCTCCTCTCTGTGGTCACCTGGGGAGGAGGGACTCTCATTCCTGTGTGGCTTAACAAGGCTTCTGCTCTGCACACACGTAGGGGTGCAGGAGGAGCAGGGTACTCCAGCTGCTCACTTCTCACACCCCAGCCCCCAGGTTCTCAGCCTGTCCCTTCCAGGCTCTTCTGGCCATCCCTACCCACCTTTGGGTAGACACAGTCCCCACCATGGCCTGTGAGGAGAGGGTTCCTGCCCGCCCCACTCCCTGTATGCGAGTGGTCTGCACCTGTATCCATCTGCATGTCCCTGCTCACAGGCCGTGCCAGACTCCACCACCAGGCGCTCACACCCCTCTGATGGGACATTTGTCTGCAGTCGTGGGCTGCACAGTGCCAACCACACAGGCACGGTAGTTCCTTAAGAATATCATGGAGGTGAAAGGTCTCTGTCGTCTGGTGACACCGTGGCCATAGTAACGTTACAGTGCCATGGGCTGCCCATATGTGTGGGGATGCTGGTGTAACAAGCCACTGCATCACCAGGGTATAAAGGTAAGGGCCAGGCAGGGCTGTACCTGAGCAGCAGGGCACTTGCCTGGTGCCTGGGAGGTCCTGGGCTTAATCCCTAGCACTATAAAAAGGAAAGAAAATATTCAGTTGTAGTGTAGCTCAGGTTGTTTTTGGAAGTCTTGCAGACACCTGCTCTTTACACTTTAATCTTTGTAAGCCTTGAGGATCATTCTCAACGCTCAATCCTGGCTGAGGCTCTCGTGCTCCTTTTCCCTGTGCCATTGTCATTGCCATCTTCCTGCTCTGTCATACCTTTCCCAAGTGGCTACCAGAGGGACTTCTGGGCAGCAAAGGCTTGAGAACATCAATCTCCAGATTCACATCCCTCACTGGCTTCCTGTTTGTCTTAGGGAAACAATTTCACGTGTTTTCAGTCCCTGAAATCTTGACTTTTGATTTCTGTGTAAGGCTTACTTCAGACTTTTCTCACTACATTGTAGCCCACTGGCATTCCTTGAGTGAGTTGGGGGTTTCCTACCTCAGGGCCTTTGCACACACCATTATCACTCTCTAGAATAATTTTTCTTCAACTTGGTACTAACTTTGTACTTACTCATGTACAGATCTCAGCTTATCTGGCCCCAATCCCTCCCTGTAATATTTTCTTCACCTCCAAGAACCTGACAAAATTTACAATCACACCTCTGTTGTAAATATTTTGATTGTTTTCTTTTCCGCTCGGACCAGAATTTCCATGGAGGTAGTGGATCTCATTTTGTTCAGTGCCATGTCCCAAGCACTTGGCACAGTACCTGGCACAAATAGTGTGGAAGAATCCTAAGGTACCATCATCCTGCAGCTGGGGCTGGACAGGATCTGAGGAATGGATTTATCATTCAGCAAGATGATTTTTGACAAATTCATAGAAAATCCACAGAGAATGCATGAATGAATGAGAATGGAATTTTCTGGTGTTTGAAAGAACACTTAGATTAGAAATAACTTTCGGGAAAAAGGAAAAACTACTTTGTTTTTAAGGCGAAAAGCAGAAGGGAAAGAAGTTGGGCCATGAGTCTCGGACAGTACCTCCCTCTCTCCTGAGTGGAGAGAGAAGGCAGGAGGGATGTGGAGGCTCAGAGCTGGCAGGAGCACTTGGGGCGCGGATCTGGAGGGAGCAGCCCAGTTGTCAATCCTAAACTGGGGGTGCAAGTCTGATGTGGGGGGTCAGGTTACCAGCATGTAGAGAATCAGGGGTCAGGGAGCTGACAGACCGTGCTGAGCCTCAAAGACAGCCCGCAGCTCACAAGGGCTCAACCTAATGGGTTGGTGTGGAAGTGATACCCACAATCCAGTAGAGACGGTACTTCAGATTTGGGATTTGAATCTTTTTTTGGATAAGGAAATGTGATAGGATTTCCTCTCTATCTATGTGTGCCTTCCCTCCTTCTGTCCTTTTTTTCCTCCTTCCCTCCCCTCCCCTCCCCTCCCCTTCCCTTCCTTTCCCTTCCCTTCCCTTCCCTTCCCTTCCCTTCCCTTCCCTTCCCTTCCCTTCCCTTCCCTTCCCTTCCCTTCCCTTCTGTCTCTCTGTTTCTGTCTCTCTCTGTATCTCTCTGTCTGCCTGTCTCTCTCTCATTTCCTTCTTTTTTTCAGAGCAGGGGATGGAACCCAGGGCCTTGCACACACCAGGCAAGTGCTCTAGTACTGAACGATAGCTCCAACCCTAGTTTAGGATATTTTCAACTTCAATTTATAATGAGTTTACTAGGATACATCATAGGTGAGCTTTGAGGTCAGTTAGAGGAGTCCCTGACTGTTAGGATTAATAAATAGAGAGCCTCTGACAAGACCCTCAGAACTATAATGCTGCCACTAGGAAAATGCCCGGGCAGGCAGAGGCCGTCTGTGAGCGTGTGACAGAAGCATTTGAGAACCTCCCAAATTCCAGCCAACATAAAGTGCTGACGGGCACAGATTTGGCAGGAAACCCTACAAGTGGAAACTTACTTATCCCTTATTTGGAGAAAAAGCACAGGAACAGAAAGAAAAGCCAGCACTGGCAGGGCCTGTCTCAGAGCCGTGGCTGAGCAGGCTGCCATCTGGTCCCCACCCAAGTCAGGGCCGGATGTCGGACTGATGGAGAGTGGCAGCTCCATCTTGTTCCCACCAAACTCCCTTCCAGCGCTCTGGCCTCCCCAGCACTGGAAAGCAGGGAGAAGGCTCTTGGATACCATGGACCTCACCGCTCTTCTTGCCATAATAAAAGAGACCAGAAGCGTTGGTGAGAGCCTGGAGAAGCTGGGAGCCTCTTGCTGTTCTGTGAGGAGTGTAAAACGGTGCAGCAGTGTGGAAAACCGTGTGGCACTTCCCAAAGAGTCAGAGTTAGAGGTAGAGGTACTGTATGGCCCGCCACTCCCATTGCTAAGCGTGTATGCCAGGGAAATGAGACCACGTGTCCACAGAAACCTGCGCGTGTGAATGCTCACAGCAGCGCATCTCATAACAGCCCCGGATGGGAGCGCCTCAGGATCCGTCAGCTAATGACAAACAAAATGTGGCAAATCCTACAATGGATGATCACCCAGCTGTAAGATGGCAGGAAAGGCTAACACATGAATGAACCTTGAAGACACGATGTACTCCCACGCTAATTACTCTACACAGCGCACTAATTTATAGTTTACATAATTACTTTGCTTTCTCCAATCATCCCCCACCCCTTAAGGGAAGCTACATGCACGGTAGTGACACCCGTCCAGAAAGGACAGTGTGGATGGGGCTGGGAATCGAGAACTCCGACAACCTCGTCCAGGGCCACGGTCAGCATCAACAGCGATAAATCCTGTTGCTTGTATGCATACTTAATGCGACAGGGTAGAAGGACACTTTTCCTATGAGGTCTTCCTCTCCAATCCCATAACCCGGGTCCAGTTATCAGAACATCAATCAGACACCGAACTGAGGGACATTCCACACAATACTGACCAGCATGCTTCAACATCGTCAAGGTCACCAGAAATAGGGAAGTTCATAACCAAGAGAAGCCTAGGGAAGCATGGCAGAAAAATGTAACTTGAGAGCCTAAATGAAGTCCTGGGAGATGCAGGAACTTTGCTATCTTTGTCACTTCTCTGTAGCTCTAAACTGATTCTAAAATGGTTTGTTTTATGTTAACAAGCATCGAACCCAGGGACTAAGCGCATGCCCTATCGCTCAGCTACACCCCCTTCCCTAGTTTATTTTAAAGTAAGTATAATATAGTACAATGCTAGATAATCTTAGGGGACAATCACTGCATGTGCAGCCTGTCACTGACGGAAACGTGGTGTGACATGTGTCAGTAGCTCTTTGTTTCTGGATAAGACACTTCAACTGCTTCCTACCCAGCCTTCCTTCAATAACTCCAGTGCTCCCGTTGTCACTGTACTCTTCCCATTCCCTGGGGAACCGTCCCTCCTCCCTAGGGCCAACTCCCCACCCAGATCCCCTGCAGCATCCTGCAGCAGGCTGGGGTCCTTCATAGTGGACTTCCAGATGAGACGCCGTGGTGGCGCTTGCTGACCTGGAGGCTGACTTCCGGTTTGTCCAGATAGAGAAGAGGGTAATAGGGATGGCACAGGATACTGAAGTTGGCTTCATGCAGCTGCACATCACTTCTGACCTAGAGTGGACCCCTCCAGAGCCCCCTCTACCCTGCAGTCAGGAGTCAGGTTCTGGCCATTGACTCTTTAATGGGCAGTAGTGGGCTGCAACAGGACACAGGTTTCTATCAGTCAACTAGACTGATGACCGATAGAAACCTGTGTCCAGGGCCACGACTAGATGACCTCAGAGGACTGGTTCCAGGACTTCCCGAGGACACCAAACTCCACCAGTGCCTTACAGTCCTTGTATAAATGGTGTAGTATTTGCATGGCATCCACCTATACCTCCCATATACTTTAAAGCATCATAGATTATTTGTAATAGTACCCAATGCAATGCCAGTGCTATGTCCGTTGTTGTTACACTACATTGTTTAGGGAGTAACAGTAAGAAAAAAGTCTGTACATGTTCGATACAAATGCCGTCTCTTTCTGAGCATTTTCTGTCTGAGACTGGTTGAACCTGTGGTTGCAGAACCTGAGCCTGTGATGGGAGGAGTATGCTGATCTGAGACCTGTGAGGAGTCGATGGCAACACTGGCCCGGCCTGGCACCATCCACCCAGTCACAGCTTCTGGGGCAATGCAGGGAGGGAGACCTCGAGCCTTTCTATCTCTTATCCGCGGCCAGCTGCAGTGCTTTGGTTCAGAGGAGCAGTGAGGTGACAGCCCAGGGAGTGAGAGGGAACAAGGGGCTTGTTCCCCTAAGGATGGCACCGGGATGCTCAGCCCTCACTTCATCCTTCAGACCCTCCCACTTTCAGGGGGCGATGGCTGAGTAAGGACAGAGCCCAGTCCAGTGGGGCGCTTAGCATGACAGCAGGCTGGAAGGGGCAATGCCCGGGTTGCTTATGTGAGGGTACCGTGCCAGGCAGGGTGAAGCAAAGTGCAAGTCACAGTGACTTAGGCACTGGCCAGCTAACAGAAGGAGTGCCTGGCTCACCCAATCCAGGCAGAACCTGCCTGAGTCACCGCCAGGCACTAACCCAGCTGTAGAGCTCCCTGCAGCCGCCCCGTGTCCTGGAGGGGATACAACCGGGCCCTCCAGGCGGGCATGCTGGGCCATGCTTCATTTGTCACTACTGGTCTCTCTAGCTGTGGGAGACATCATAACAAACATAACCGATGTAGCTTTGTCACATGTGAAATATAACATTTATTCTCCCAAATGTAAACTTTAAAGTTTTATTTCTTTGGAAGAATCACACAAATAAAATTTACAAATGAGCTTTAATATGATCAGCATGTTTTAACTCAGTCTTGCTTGGCTCAGCATCTGGTAAATATTCTATTAGGTTTTTTTCTCTTTTCCTCAATTATTATATAACACAGAAAACAAAAGCACATGCGAGGCCTTGGGAATCGTCCCTGTAAAAAGTAGCTGTTTCTCATGATGGTCTGCAAGTGCCACTGTGGACAGTGCTGATGCTAAGGTTTGGGAGTGTCCTGCCGGGGCCCTGTATTACCTTCTTGATCTCCAGCCTGTGGTGCTACTTGGAGATGCTGGAACCTTTAAGAGGCGGGCCCAGTGGCAGGAAGTGAGGTCATGGGGGGGGCGTGTCCTTGCACTGCTGACCCCTTGTTGCTTTTGCTTCCTGGCAGCTATGATGTGAGCAGCTTTCTCTGCTATGTATTTCTACCACAACAGGCTGTGTCCTAAGGCCCAAAAGCAGCAGGACAACTGACCATGGATGGAAACCCCTGAAACCTGAGCCAACAATAACCCTTTTTCCTAAGTGTTTGTCATAGTAGCATAAAATTAAGAGAGCCAGTAACACCAATGGCTTAGAGGTTTATCATACACACTTGCTGCATTTTCTGATCCCACTGTGCTGTGGTGTGGGGCGACAATCACTCCAGGACAGCCAGACAGCTCAAATCCATTTCTCCTCCTGGCTGATACCAGTATGGATCGTGTGGAGGATGCACGAGTCCATAACCTTCTCTACTGATAAGAGATTGACTCATTACCAGTTTTTGACAAATGCTCCATGAAAGCCTTGAACTTATTGGTGTTTCTATTTCTATGATAGGGGTTCCTGGGAATATTTGCATTTTTAATTTTCCGGGTGCCTTTCCACCAAGGCCAACCTGCCAGCTTGCAGTAGCAGCAGACGGCATGATGGGGCCATGGGCCCGGTTGCTCCGGGGAGCCTGCCTCACACAGGTGCTTACCTGTGGGGGTTTTGTGTGTTCCTTGACTTTGCTGAAGGGTTCTCATCACCTACTTCATAACTGTTGTGGACTATGCCCATGGACTTTATTTGTGATATAAGTTTTATAGACCCTTTGATTTAGTTTGGAAAGGTCTTCTTTGCTTCTAAATTCTTCCTCCAATTCTCGGATTTTCTAAAAGAGTCCTTAACATTTACTTTGAGTCCCTCAGTGATTTATGTTACATATAAGGTAAGATGGGAGTCCAAGTTTATTTTCTCACAAATAGCCTGCAGTGCCACATCATTTAAGAATCCCACCAAGTTCGAGTCTTCACTACATGCCAGGAACTTTCCAGAGCCCTCTGCATATATTGGCTCACTTGATTCTCACAAGCACCAAGAGGTAGAACTATCATCACGTCCCCCTGTAGATAGGGACCTGGAGCACAGCCAGACCCAGAGACTGGCATATACCGTATAAGTGACAGAAACAAGTGCCATTCGGTGCGCTTGACCTGAGGTCCCCTTTGGGAGGTGCCGCAGAATTCATTTCCTCCAGAGCTTTAAACGTAGAGAATGGGGTATATTCTCATCCGAATCTTTTAGTGCGCCTAGACCTCTTCTCGTGTCTCCTTTCTCATTCCTTACTGTGTATCTGTCCATTGGTACACTTTTTCCTTATCAAGGAAAAGCTCAAGTCTTTGTCTGTGAAGAGAATCCTTGGTAGGGTTGCCTGTCTTTCTACAGTAAATATAACTATAAGTGTATATTGGTTTTCTACCATATTAATTTCTATTATGGTCTTTATAAATTCCTTCTGCCAGGTTTCTTTTGGCACTTAAGCTATATAAGTCCTTTTATTTTGGTCTTTCTATTTTAATACAGAAGGCACTTACATTTACATTTTTTCACTGAATACAGTTTTGATATGTCCCAGAAGTTTGAGAATGAAGGATTCTTATTCTCATTGCTTTCTCAATAGTTTTTAATTTCCTGTAAATATTGTCCGTACTCCAAGTGTTTTCTAGAATTTGTTCCTTAGTCTCCAAATAGTACAGTATTTTATTAGTCACTCTACTAGTATTTATTACCAGTATTATATGGTGATAAAAATATGGCCTTTTCTCTACTTCTCTGTATGGTTAAGACTCTCTTTGAGGTAAATATGGAGTTAATTTTTGTAGTGATTCCATGGACATATGAATATGATATAGATTTTCTGTTTTTTTGTTTTGTTTTGTTTTTGGTACAGGATCAAACTCATGACCTTGTGCTTGACAGGCAGGTGCTTATGCTGCTGGGCTAAATCCCAGGTCCCTGTTTTCTATTTGTAGGAGTAAGAAGCTCCACCTATTAAACAACATGTATTAATTCTTCTTCTATAGCATTCTTTTTTATTTACCCGATCTAATTTTGAGAATTTGTATTGAAGTCTCCTTGAGCAAATGTATTTTTATCTCAAGCTTTCCTTATAATTGTGGCAACTTTTGCTTTGTGGTTTTAAACATCATTGTATTTTGTTTTAGAGGTTTCTTGCTTGCTTTCTTTGTTTCTTTCTTTCTATACTTGGAATAGATCCCAGGACCTCTGCACTGAGATGCATCCAGGGGGACTGATCCCACTTTTATAATATTGAGACAAATTCTTGCTAAATTTCCCAGATTGGACCTGAATTTGTAATTCTCCTGCCTCAGCTTCCCAGAGTGCTTGAATTACAGCCTGTGTCACTTGCCTGGCTAATTTCACTTTTATCATTTCACATCACATCACAGGTTGAACTTTGAAGTTTACGTTAATGTCAATTTTGCCAGTCCTGCCATATTTTAATTCCCTCGGTCCATAATTGAAGTATTCCCAGCTCTTCTTTATCAAGAAAATTTGCATATATATATTGCAAATAGTGGATCTCTAGGGTTTGTTTATAGCATCCTGGCAATCTCTTTAGTACTACTTGATCTTATTCTTTCCTTATGCTGTTATAATTAAGTACTTTACCTTTTATTACTCCTGAAGTTTGAGTCATCCCATTTCTGCTTGCTAATTTGTATGTTTTCCGTGCCTTTCTATTATATTACTAGGCACCTCGCCTACCCTTCTCTGTTCCTATAATGAAATCTAGGGAAACTCAGTTGGCCCTCCAGATTTCCCTTGCTTTCATCACCAGTTTCACAGGCCACATAGCTAAGCAATGTGTTATTGGACACCCAGTAGCTTTGTCACTGATAGTACCTCTGATATGTGGGTTACAGTGGGAACGGTGGCCTTACTTGTTTTTCAGGAAGTTGGAGGTTGTTTCTGTCTAGCTGAAAGCATCTAAACTACGGACCATGGGAGCACTCGAATCTGTACAAATGTCTGATGGTGACATTTTGACATCAGAGAGCCAAGAACTCCTGTCTCAGACCATGCTGAGGTCTGAACCTGTTACGCCTGGAGACTGACCAGGCGTGAGCGGACCTGAGGACTTCCCCCTCTAATCACGTTTATCTGCTCTACTGTCCCTTAACCCTGTCCTCAGTAAGGTGGGCTTGGGACATGGGCCTCTCACTTGCAGGTGTGGTAACCATGTGAATCACATCCATCTCTTCTGCAAAGCTGCTGTTCTGGCAATGGGCGTGCTGAGTGGCAGGGAAGGACCTGGCTTGGTAACAAGTGAACCAGTGCCCAGTTTCTGAAGAGCCCATTTCCTGCCTTTCTTCTTGGAGATTACAGTAAAGAAACCCTGATGGCGTACACATGGCTTCATTTGGTCCTTTTCTTCAGAATTAAGACTCAGTTTTATTGAGAAGAAACTCACCAAGCTATTCCTCATCTCTGTGGTTGCAAAGAAACTCCCAGCTTCAGGCTGACGAAGCTCAAGGAAGAGGCAATGTGAGGTCTGCAGAGCAGCTGGGGTGCAGCCACCCCAGGTGTGCATCTCTGCTCCCCTCCTTGCTTCTCTGAAATGCAGCATCTGTGGCCACTGACAGCTTGGAGGATGGAAATCAGCACCAGAGAGATTGGGGCAGAACCTGCACCAGAAATACAATGCAACAATTTCATTTTAGGTATTTCTCCAAGAAATGAAAGTCTATAACCTACAAACTTGCATAACGATGTTCACGGCAACTTCATTTTAAAGGGCCAACACTGGAAACAGAACAAATGGCCATCAGCAGATAGATGGGTGACGGGTGCATGAACAAGTCGCAGTTCACTCACTTAACAGAGTGCAATGGCTCCACCACTGACAGGAAGCAGCACAGGTGGAGCCCAGCACAGAGACACTGCATAAAGAAGACCAACCAAGAAGTGTTGCCACTGGGCAGTTACAGCTCCATCACCTCTAGAAAAGGCAAACCATCCATCAGGGACACAAAGCACATGGTCAGCACGGAACAGGAGGACAGGAAGTGACAGTAATGGCCACAAGAAATTTTCCTAGTGATGTGTTTATGTGTCCCACATGGTGTGTGATCTTCACCATCTTGCAAAGACCTCACCGGGCACTTGCCACCTGCTGTCTCCTCACAGGATGTCACAGTGCTGAGTACTACAGTATGGAATTGAGTTCATTGTCTGTGTGGGAATAATTAATCATTCATGTGCATCTGAAAGTAAAAACTTGCTAATACCTCTTCTCCTGGACATATAGGAGTAATATATGAAACTTAATAAATATCCTTTGAGGAAAATTATTATGAGCATAATGGGAACATCCTCATACTCCCTAATGGAATTGAAATAAAATTGAAATTAGCCCAGGAAAGAAAATCATCCTAAAATTTGGAAAGCATCTAAGTGATGACATCCTTAGAGAGAATGGACTCTTTGAATGGAAAAAGTACATTTCACACTCTGCCTATTTGTTACATTAGAATATAAAACTTCAACACACTCTAAAATCACAAATAGCTCTTCTAGTTTTTTTACTTGCTGTTTATAAGGAGGACACAGATTTGTTCCATTATAAAAAGAAAGAGGGCATCAGAGGAGGAGGCCCAGCTACGGACCCCAGCATATGACCTCACTTCCTTGGCAACAGAACTCTGATGGCTCTGGTCACCATGCACCTTGGTCTGGCAACAGTTGGCCTTCACAGACAGTTAGCTTGAGAGAGTGACCAGTAATTATGTTGTGCTGCTTTCCCAGGCCTCGAGGCCCCAGCATCAGGACCCAACGCGGGGGAACCACGAGGGAACGTATGAGAGGATGGTTCACTCGGCCCAGATGCTTCAGGAAGCTCGCAGGGAACCGCCCAACCATCAAGGGCAGCACAGGCCAGGGCTCACTGGCTCCAGCCCCGCAGCACACAGAGACAAGAGGGAGCCCAGGACAGGTGTCCCTAAGCTCAACCACCAGCCTCTCAGAGACCCCAAGTCCAGCACAGGTCCGTTTAGGCCTGGCCACCACAGTGAGTCCCCCGTACAACTCCCACCTATGTCCTCAGGGTGTATGGCAGTGGGGTGAGGCAGGAGGGACAAGGGCCTGATGGAAGCTCCTCCTGGGCAGAAGTGTGCACTTCAGGTTGTGAGCCTGGGCTCCTGTCACATTCCTATGCAGGCCAGGGCAGGGAGGAGGAGAAAGGCAGTGCTCAGCGTTAATCCACAGTTTCTGAGACATCTCCTGTCCTTCTGGGGAGAAGTCTGTGACAAAGCTGTGTGTTTATGGGGAGCACATGGTTATCTGGGACAAAACAGCAAAAATCTGTGCTCAGAGAGAGCCTCATGCTTTCTGCCAGCTGCAGGGCACTGTCCCAACAGAGCTGCACATAGGATATCGGTGTGGAGCAGGTCACTGGGGCCCTGTGTGCCATGGCCCTGCACCAAACACTGGGACCCACAATAACAACAGGTGCTGGCTTGGGGGCAGGCTGAGCATGTTTGTGAGCAAAGGGAGCCCTGTACTGAGGACCCTGGAGGACAGTGAGGACCTTTAGGGCCAGAGTCCACCTTCACGACCTCCCTCCAGGGCTTGGTAACACTGGGCCCATGGTCCTGCTCCCAAGGAATCTGAACTCCAGGTCCTCAACAACCACATCCTCTCTGCTCAGCTTTTACCTTGGGAAGGTGCAAGGTCACTGTCCAGATGATGCTGGAAGCATCAGAAAAGGGACATGGACCCTGTCACTTCATCTTGTCATGATTTAAGTCTTCCACTTCACCTCACTTTAACTCTAGGCCCAAGAAGTCCTCAAGGTTCTAGTCAGATGTCTGGGACCCTGGGGCTACATAACATCTCAAATGGGAGGACATGAACACGGTCAGTCAGCTTCATATGGCTGAAGCAGCCAGACCTTGCCGGGCATGATGGTACTGGCCTAAAGTCCCAGCATTGGGAGGCTGGAGCAGGATAATTGCTGTGAGTTTGAGGCCAGTCTGGGTTGCAAAGTGAATTCAAGCCAGGCTGAACCACATAGTGAGACCTTGCCTAAAAAAAAAAAAAAAAAAAAAAAAAAGCTAGACCTTTTTTTCTCCTGGTGCTTATTTCATCAGAAACCAGGGAACATTCTGTGAAATGTAACTTTTAATATGAGAATCTCTTTTCTGCTGGGACTCTCCTATGAGCCCTGTACCACGAGCCTCTGTACACCATTTGGAGAGAGGGCTTTGCTTCAGTCCCAAACCCTCCTGAGAAGCCATGTGCAGGACACCAATTCCATGTCTCCCCACTGTCACATCACAGGTTGGAAGTCAGTCAGCAGGGAACCTGTCAGAGGTCTGTACAGCAAGAACAGTGCAGGCAGATGGGCCTCACAGCCTGAAGGAGCCTCTGGAGCTGGCTGTCCTGGACAGGTGCCCCAAACCTGGCCCCTCCTCTCTGTACTCCTCCAAGGCCAACATCTCCACCCCACAGGCCCTGATGCTGGGAAGGTGAGTGGAACTTGGCCGCCTATGGATTCAGGTCCTGGCCATGTGCAAGCTCCTCTCTCAGCCTCAGTTTACAACACTGAATGGTGAGGTCCTGAGTGGATCCAGATCCCAGGGTCACTGAAGAGGGAATGGAGGCTCATGCCAAGGGCTTAGCTGTGGCCTTGGTCCCATGAAAACCTGCTTCAGAGGCAGTGCTGATTCCCTCAGACGACCTTCCCTCCTGTTCACTGACCCACACTTGAGGGAAGCTGTTCTGTTCGTTGGAAAGGAGATTGGAAAGTCACTCTATAGGTTCAGGATGTGCCCAGGGCAGGAATTCTTGGGTTATGGCAAAGCGTCCATAGCCCTCAGATATCATGGGAGAGCAGATGGGTGTCATCAGCCCCCAAATACACAAAGACACACTGTATACAGACACTTTTTCTGGATATTGACCATGATCTTGTAAGCAGTCAGTGTTCTTTGGAGGCCACAGAGTCACCCTTGGCAGCAGAACAGATATTGTTCACCTCAAGGTAGTTATTCTGAGCCCCAGGCCTCCCTAGATGTGGGTACAGACCATGCATGAGGAGTTCTACAGAGGCAAAGAGAACTGGGCAATGCATCGCTGCCTGAGCTTGAGACTGCAGAAAGGCAGGACAGACACTGACTGACCCCTCACTTCTCAGATATTCCTGGAATGGCAGCCCTGAGGCCTTGAGTGCAAGGACACAGCAGATGCCAGTCTCTTTCTTCACTGATCTGACCTGCAGTGGGGAGGGGCAGGGAGACACTTCATCAGGCTTCCTTGAAGAAGGCAGAGGTGTCATACCACTAAGCAAGGACTCCCTCCCACCGAGCCTTCTGTCAGGCTCTTGGGCCTGCATAGGCCCACACTGTCCCACTGTGGATGTGAGAGAGTGGGGCTAGACACTGCACAGACTGGGCAGGAGGCCCACACATCCCTCCCTACAGGTGACCTGCCAGGTAGTGTGGGAGGAAAGGCCAGGCCTCTCACTCTGCTTCTTCCCTGTCTGCACCAGGTCTACCTCTTCTGTGCTTGATTCCTCACTGGAGCTGCCCTACGAGGTGGATCCCCAGACGGAATTTCTCTGGAACCAGCTGGAGCCTCCTGAGGCTCCTGACACTGAGCCTCAGGGTAAGGAGCACTGGGGTGTGGGCTGTGGGTTTGTGGGGAGGGGATGGGCCTTGGAACCCAGCAAAATTCCCAGATGCTGGGTGACCCAGGAGCATGAGACACTCAGCAGTCAGTGTGGGGATGCAGTCTGGGAGGCTTTGCTGGGACTGTGTTTGTGCACACAGCTGCCTCTGACAGGCAGTGGGAAGGTGTTATCCCTAGAATCCATGAACAGTTGATCTTTTCTCCTCTTGCAACTGCAGGGCCAGTGCCAGCTCATGTAGAAGTTGCACCCACAGAGCTCGTGCGAGCTCCACCTGCAGCTCTGTCACCACAGCAAGAGCCAGCACTTGGATTCCCTTGTCCACCAGCTGCAGAGCTGGACCTCCTGGTGGCTCCCCAGCAGGAGTCATCTCTTGAGCTCTACCTGCAGGCAGCTCTTGACCCACACCTGCCATTCCCCTCTCTTCCAGATTTACTTATTATTGTATTCACTGCTACCCTTATTTTCCAGAGATATGCCAGTGATGGAACCAATACAAATAAAGTTTAACATTTTAGAGTTGTTGAAAATAATCAGCTTGGTGGCATTCTGTGCATGCTCAATGTTGTGCAAATTTCACCACTGTCCAATTCCAGCACATTTTCCTCAATTTTATACACAAAGCAGCTTTTTTTCTTATCCCTTCTGCTCCATCCCAGCCATCACTCATCTTATGTCCTTGTAATTTACCTCTCCTACATTTTACACATCAATGCAATCAAGTTTCTCTTCGACTAGAGGATGCTGGATGTGACTGTTTAATCTTGTTTTTCTTTTGGAAGTAATGTTAGATAAATATCCTTGATTAGTCTTTCACATATCCAACTAATTAACCAGTTTTGTTCTTGAACCAGAAATACATCTTACAGTTAAATATGCAATACAATATGAGTGAATAATAAAGGAAATGACACAGTGACTGCTGTTCCATCAGGAACAGCGGCCTCCCTCCCAGGTGCTCTTCCTCCTGCCTCATCTTAGGGTCAGCCTGGGTGTTTAAGCCAGTAGGTGGGGAGTGTGTGTAGGGAACAGCTCCTCAGGGATTGCATGTAGGACCTAGGGACACAGTCCTGTCATCCTCTATCCCATAGGAAACATCCACCTTTGTAAACCTTGTTTTCTGAGTTAGCGTCCTAGCAGTGGAGTTTCTAAGTTGCACTCATAGGAATTGGGGTAGGACCTGTTCCTGTCCATGGGATCTGAAGATACACAGTTTCTGGGCACAGGGCTCTATGGTGACATCTGACAAATGTACCTATACAAGTGCCTGTGTTCCCATGGGGACACTGCATCCCCATGAGATCTCAGCAGACAGCAGAACAGCATGGTACCACCCCATCTCTGCTTTTTGCAGATGGATGAACATTCTCTACATTTTGATTGAGTTTCTGTTACAAATACAAACTGTCAGAACATTCTGGATACTAGGGGAAATTTTATTCAATATTGCCTCAAGGAAGTTGTAGAATCCTCTTGATTCAGCTTCTTTATAAGTCCGAAAATTTCATATTTGTATAGGAGGATGGAACCAGGGCCTTCTCACAGAGCTACATCCACAGCACTTTTTACTTTTTGATTTTTAAATTTGACACTAGGTCTCACTGTGCAGCTACATTGCTCAGTCTGAGCTCCAGTGTGTGACCCTCTTGTCCTAGTCTGGTGGAGTATAGGGATTACAGAGACTCCAAACCTCAACCGGTTTCTCTAGGCATTTTTAAAAAACCAACTCCAAATCTACTGCTATGGTCTGGCTGACCACCTTCAGAACTTTGTTGATTGGTCTCTCTCTCCAGGTTGTACCCAGGGTTCATTCTATGAGATGTCAATAACTTTCTGCATTTGTGTCAACTGAGTAATCTTTCTTTTAATGCCACCCAGCCTGTGTGTATGACACAGGCTCTGCACTGAGCTCCCGACCACACTGGACCCTGAGAGTCAGATACACCACATGCTTTGCCACCTTTCATCAATGTGAGCTGGGAAGGTGAGGAACAGTAAACCCGTCACAGTGAGCCCTGCCCCCCTCCATTCCCAAATAGCATGCACGAGGGGTAGTGGCTTCTGCTCCCTATCCTGTGTCTGTGCCCATCAACACTGCAGAAAGCATCAGCTTCGTCTCCATGCACAGCCTGAGCTCATGACCTCCACCATGCTGTCCTGGGCTCCCTCCGTGACTGCACACAGACACCCTCACTTTACCCAATGTTGTAGCCTCCCAAATTATGTGTCACTACTCACTACATTTGTCATAAAGAAAGCACTATCCAGAAGGAGCAGGGCCTTGTGCTGCCAATGGCTGGGGACCGGAACTGGTTGTTCTATACAAGCAACTCTGAGAACAGTCTCTGGTTGATGGGTTGCATTTAATGCACCACATAGAGTATAATTTGTATTTTGCATATTAAATAAACCATGTGCTGTGCCTATCATCAGTGTAATCAGTATATATTGCATATAAGTTCTAGTAAAAATGTATCATAAATTACAAACAAAATAAACAGAAAGGAAATGGACTTCTGATGTGGAGAAAAGAAGAACAAATGATGATAAATCTCACACAGAAAGGACACCCTTCAGGCCTCAGGCAAGGGGTCCTTCAAGCAGATGCAGGCTCAAGAACAAAGCATCGAATGTCCTCAAACTAAGACCTCGCTAATGGAATTTCTGGGGCCCATCTTCTTATCATAGGAACATGCACTTTTATACTTTGCTGCACAATCTAACAGAGACACATAGAGATCTCACTGTGTGCTGACTACCCGAGATCCCCAGAAGCAGCTCACTCTTGGGGAGACAAGTGAACCCACAAAGCCAAATACCTGGTGATGACTGAGTCATGGAATAGAAAGTGAAAACCAAATGCAGGCGAATGCAGGGGCCCTCAGTCTGGCTCCCAAGTGCTGCCTTTGAGCTCAGCTCAGACCCCTGATTTCTAGCAAAGTGATCAAAACTGCCCTCTCCTCTCTGGCCTCAGGACACATGCTCAAAAGTGGTGTAACAGTGACAGCTGAAGGTGCCCCTGCCGCTCTGTAACTGCTGTCTTCAGGTGAAAGCCCTTTGTCCTCCTCCACCTCCCTCCCCCACCTCTCCCATGGAGCTTCGAAGGCCGAGCTGCTGCAAGACAGTCTGGGTGGAGATGCTTAGCAGGGTATTCAACATACATTTATCCGGCACTGTCACATACACACAGCTTCCCAGTAACTAACTGATCATGGGAAGGAAAGTTGTAGTATAAAGTGACAGCTGACTGGAAGGAACCCTGCTCTGTACATCATGACCCCAGCATCAATGTGGTGGGGATCGAAACACATGGGGTTCTCACCCCACTCAGCAGCCTTTCACAACAAAGCAGCCCTATTGCTGATGGCACAGGTGCTTGCCTCACCTCAGCACACTCGCCTACACCCTCACTGGACAGCTGGACTTGGGTAAGAGGTTCTGTGATTCTGGAGACCGTGGGCAGGAATGGTGAGAACACAGTGGCAGCCTGGCAACTAGCTGGCCAGAAAGAAAGCAGAGATGACAGTGGCCATAACCACCATATCTGAGGTCTGGTCACTGGGACAGAGGCACATTACACACAGGTGAGCCTTGGGCCTGTCTCCTGTCCAGGTGCTGTCCAGGTTGTGAGGGACCTAGAGACAGGCCACTAGCAGGCTGAGTACACTGTCAGGCTTTAGAACACTGTCTTCTGGTCTTGGGACAGGACAGAGATGCATGGCCACAGAGTAGAGGAATTGGTCCCCAGACACAGTTGGGCTGGGGCAGTTATTAGATCTGAGGGCCCCGCTTCATGGTGTGGTGCACCCAGCCTTTGTTCCCTGGCCAGATCCAATTCTGCCCATCCCACATAAGCCATTTCAAAGTTACTGTGTCCACTTGGATTCTGCCAGACAAGAGCATCTGCATTTGCCTCCCCGTGTATCCTGGTAGACATGCATCACACAGGGACCCACAGCTTAGGTCAGCTCCTGGGATGCTCCACAGTCAGGGGTCTCCAGATTGACCTTGATCCCACAGTTCTGACCAGCATGTCCTGAGAGAACTTCTAGAGCTGGTAGCCAAGACTGGGGGTTCCTGGTAGCCTCAGTCCCAGGACCTGGACCAAGGGCAGCACACGTTGGTTTTAGCTTGTTCTAGGTGACAACAAATCAGCCATACCTGTGGGCACTGGATTCTCTCTGCATCAAAAAGAGATGGGGGAGTGCAGAGCAGCTCCCAGGCCAGCCAGGGCTAGCACGAGCCCAGCAGTGTGCTCTTGGGAGGAGAAGGGAGTGTAAGAGGAGGAGGGAGGGATGCCTGGGGAAAGAGGGAATGGAAGGTAAAAGAAGAGTAGAAAAAGACCCAGAGTTACGCACTGGCTAACACTGGATTTGTCACCCACCATACCTTTTGGGTGAGAGCACCGAATAGGACTACCTGGATTTTGGGCAGCTACACATACGGCATCTCCTCTTGTGATTCTACCCAAAGGTCCAGGGAAGATTGGGGTGGAAAAGGAAGGGCCTCGGTAGACAAAGTCAGGCAGTCACATAGTCTGTGGTATGCAACTTTGCTGCCAGACAGAGCTGGTGTCCACCGCCACCCTGATCCAGCAACACCAGGCGGGGATCTCCCTTGTTCAATGCAAGAGGGTCTTCCGATGCCCTCACAAGCACTGGGGCCCACAAGTCAGAGAAGGGCTGCCCGCCTCTGTGGGCTCCTCAGCACCTGCCCCTGCCCTTGTTCTCCACACTCCCTCGTGGTGCTCAGCTCCCACATGGCGCCACACTCAGGGGCCTGGATTTTTCTGTGCTGCCTGGCACTGACCCTGTGCTTCAGCTTGCCATGCCACGGTATCAGTTCAAGTGACTCTCCTCAGGCTCAGGGAGTAAGGGTGGCCACATTCCCAGTTACTGGGCTGCCATGTGTGAAAGTGGGGCCAAGAGATGCTATTACCCAGGATGACTCCCCTCAGACCGTGGTCAGAGCACCAGGCTGGGGAACCGCACATCTGCTGCTTGGAGAACCGTGTTCCAGTCCAGGTCAGGACAGCTGAGACCCTAAGTGACCTGTGGGGCACAGGGGTGGATGGAAGGTGAGGCAAATGTCCATCACAGGGCTTAGGAAATGACACCAGGGCAGAAGAATGAAACTCAGTCTCCTCTCTAAATCTGTACTCACCAGGGACTGGAGCTTTAGGAAGTCATCAGTGCACAGGGCCTTTGGGTTTGCTGTGTCTGAGGTGTGACAGTTCTTGCAGGCGCTTGGTAACAACATACAAAGAGGATGAATTTGCCTCAATGGACAATTCAGTCAAGAACAACTGTCCAGCCCTCCCAGTCTCCTGGTGGCCCAGCAAGAGACGTTCCCAAAGCAGTTAGGTGCTATGCGGGAGGGATAGGGTTAAGTAGTTGTTCCTTGGGAAGGTGAGATTAAGGAAAATACTACTGCTAAGTGGGAGCAGCCCTTCAAATTGTTTATTTATTTCAGATGACATCCTCAAGGTAATTGCTTTAAGTCAGTGATTTAGCTCAGCACCATACCAAAGTGCAAGGCTGTGAGTTTGAATCCAAGTACAAAAAAAAAAAAAGAAAGAAAAGAAAAAAACCAAAACCAAGAAATTGCTTTAAACCACCAAAAACAGCACACACTTCCTTTGTAAGTCATCTAGAGTAAACAGTGCTTGTTATAATCACACTGTGAAACTGGCATGGTTGTGCACAACTGTAATTCCGGTACTGTATGAATCTGAGACAGGAACATCAGAAGTTCAAGCCTAGGCTGCAGAATACAGAGACACAGAGAAGCATTTTCTTTAAGGAAAGAAAGCAAGAAAGCAAGAAGAAAGGATGGAAGGAAGGAAGGAAGGAAGGAAGGAAGGAAATGAGGGAGGCAGAGAGTTGGGCACTTAGCTGAGCGGGTGTAAGTGCCTACTTGGCAAGCACAAGGTCATGAGTACAATCCCCCCTACAAAAAAGGGAGGGGGAGAGAGAGAGAGAGAGAGAGAGAGAGAGAGAGAGAGAGAGAGAGAGAGAGAGAGAGAGACAGACAGAGAGGAGCAAAGGAGGGAAAAAGAAGGAAAACTGAAGCTATGCACACATTATAATACCAGATTCTGTACTCTACTCAGAAGTCTTCTCATCCACCATTTGTTTAGTTTAGTTTTACTTTTTTTTTTTTTTTGTCTTTTTCCTTTTTATCAGTACTGAGGATTGAATTTACGACTGCCTGCTTGCAAGGCAGGCCCTTATGCCGCTGAGCTAAATCCCCAGCCCCGATTAGTTTAGTTTTGTCTCTTTGAAACAAGGCCTCACTAGTAGTTCAAGCTGGACTGGAGCTCTCTTTGTAGCCCTGGCTGGTCTCACTCCCAAAGATTCTGTCTCAGCCTCCTGAGTGCTGGGATTACAGGTGTGAGCCACCATGCCCAGTTTCCAACATTTGTTTTTTAAAACAGGCATTAGAAAGATTTATTAGGAGATACAGAATGCACTCAAATGTGGAGTGTGGGTGCTCAAAGACATAAGGCACCTAATCCACCAGTTTTGACCACACAGTGCACAATGCAGCCTGATCTGCAATGCGATCCCAGGAGAGCAGGAAAGTGTCTCCCTCTAGAGGTGAGGACCAGTTCTCCCCTTATGAGTCTGATAGGTCTCTCCAGTGCAATCCAGCGGCCCTTGTGTTTGGGAGGCAGTTTTGACAGTTACCCCAGGAGCTCTCTTCAGTTGCCAGTAGTCACGAATCTATCTTCACTTTGCTATTCTCTGGCAGTGTATACTATTGGCATTGAACTCTGCAGGGTGGACGCCCAACTCTGTTCCTTTAGTAATTATGTAACAGTGTCAGGAAAACAAAGGGGCTAGAGATATGATGGGCTCCTGAGTGTTTATCAGGATTGTCAAGACTCATCTGAGAGACAAGCATGCCATAATCTTGCCTCTTGGGCTGAGGAAAATGAACTAACTGGGTGGACGTTGGGGTGTGAGGCAGGCAACTGGCAGCCTGGATTTCTGAAGATGCAGGCAGATGCCAGCCAAAGGTGACTCTGCTCACAGTCAAACACTTATCAATCACGAGGTCACTTAGCCACCAATCCATGAAATCAGTGCCCTCTGGAAGAGCATGGGGTGGCATGCAGCTACCTCCCTTGTCTGTGGCCTGTGTCTCACAGAACAGAAAGCAGGTTTCCCAGTATCTTCCAGGTCACTCTGCCTGTCTGTGGGAGCCTGGCAGGAAGTGAAAGGGTGGAGAGTAACCTCCCTGGGCAGATGCTCTACCTCCCACCCAAACAGTGACCATATGCTGGGATCCACAGTTCCTTGACCTGGGACCCACCACACCCTGCCTGATGTGGGGTTCATGCTCCAGGTGCCAGAATCTGGTTGCTTGGGGCATGATTGCCACCCAACCCAGCATCCACAGAAGTCTCTGCCTTTTGGAGCCTGGGCCACCCCCTCCTCTGTTAGAGCCTTCATTACTAGAGCCTGATGCTCTGGTATCCTGAAGATGGAGGCAGCTTCAGCAAAGACAGCTATGGCCTTAGCCATGAGCAAGTGTTAGGTTACACATTTGAGCAGCTATAGGGAGCGTGGGTTGAGAGAACCACACACAGTATCTGGGTTGCGGACCTCAATACTCTATTCTGTGCACCCAAGAGGAGGGTGGCTTCCTTCCTGTGTAGACAGGGGCCTCTGGTGGGGAAGAAGCCAGTGCCCAGCTCCTGGCTGCAGACCACCACCATGGTATTCTCTGTTGCTGTCCACAGCTCCCAGGGAGCATGAATCCCACTCCTTTTTCCTACTAATGGTCAAGCCCCAGCACATCAGGAGTCCGACTTTGACAGCAGCTTACTCTTTTGGGGCTGAGCAGCCCTGAGCCTGGTGTAGGGTTTGAGCAATCGTTTTGCCGTGATCTCATTGGTCAAAGGGCTGGTCTCAGCACAAGGCTTGGAATGTGGCCTGTGAGACACAAGGTCAAGTGCAGGTCTCTGTCTACATAGGGCCATCCCTGTTCCTTTGGACATCAGATGCATAGTCTATATGGGAAATGGCTTACACTCACCTGAATTCAGCAATTTGAGCAAGAATTCCTGAGGCTGAGAGCATGGGACAGTATAGCAGTCTGGGATTCTTGTGTGTTGTCTTAGCTACTTTTCTTTTGTTTTTGAGACAAAGTAACAGACACCCAAATTTAAAAAGGGGAGGATTAATTTAGTTCACAGTTTGTAGAGGTTTTAGTCCACAATCTGCTGGATTCCAGGCAGGGTGGCATATGGCAGAGGGGCAGTGGAAAACAGTAAAAAGAACAGATGAGGAGGGGAGAGCAAGCCTCTTTCCATCCCTTATAATGTAAGCAGGTACCAACCCTAGGACAGGTGCAGCACTCACACCCTTAATCCCAGCATTAGACCATGAATCCATCACAAACTCTAGTTTCAGAGACTTGGGAAAACTGTGCTTCTATGACCACATGAGGCTTTGGGGGGACATCCATACCCAAAACGTAACATGTGCAATATGCACTGCCAGTGAGAGATGGTGCAGCCTTTTGACCTGGCTCTGAAAGGCAGGGACTTCAGTCCAGAAGCTAGGGACTCACTGCTGCATTTCCAAAGAACCTTCCTGTGTACACAAGAAGCTCTGCTGCCCAAGTGCCCACTCAGGTGGCCACGAGTACCCAGTAGGAAACAGTAATAGAGGTGGGGGCTTTGCAGGCCTCAGAACCAGAACAGGGGCCGGGCAGCCCAGGTGAAGGAAGCCTCACTAGGGCTCTGAGGAAGGCCACATGTGGGACTGATAAGTGAGCCTGAGCTGGACCAGAATTTTGGGGAACCACAGGATGAGAATAAATTCTAGATGAGTAGGGGAGGGAAGGCAAGATCAGCTTCCAGAAAGACCTGGCCTGGCTTCCCCACCAGGTCAGCAAGTCCCAAGTGCTGTTCGAAAGGCTGCCATGGAGAACAGCAATAAAGGACCTGATTCATCACATGGCTGGTGGCTTCTGTGCTGTCACTAGAAGGTGGATCTTTTCCCACTTAGTCAATCCCATAGGAGACAAAGTGAGACCTCCTGATCTTCTGTCCTGGCTGGCAGGTGGCTTTGAGGGCTTCCTAGATCATAATTGCCTGTGAAAACCCCTTAGTAACTACCTGCTCTGTGGGCCTGGGTGTCCCTACCATCCCTACCATGGGGGAGCAGGGTTATGAGACAGGGGGTGGCCCCTCCCAGCTCACTGTGCAGGGCAGACCCTGCAGCTCTCTGTGCAGCCTGTGCTTCCAGACGCTGCCATGTCTCTGTGCTATACTCAGATCTCTGGGGGGTTTGGGGGAAGTCCTGGTGGCCCTCTTCTCTGCTTGTCCAAGAGCTCAGATGCTTCTTGCCCACTGCTAGGCACTGCACCAACAGAGCTGCACGCAGACATCAACCTGGAGCAGGTCCCTGCAGGGCTGCAATCCACATGCCTGTACCACAGTGGGGCCTCCCAATAACAACAGATGACAGCAGGGGGAGTGTGTGAGCAGAGGGGACTCTGTACTGAGGCCTAAGGAGGATTGAGAGGAACTTCAGGGTCAGATCACACCTTCAGCTCCTCCCTCCAGGGTGTGGCACCCAGTGGACCCATAGTCCTGCCCTCAAGGAATATGGGGTCTAAGTCTTCAACCACCACATCCTCTCTGCTCAGCCCCTAACAAGGCCAGGTGCCAGGTCACTGTCCACACATTAGTGGGAGCATCAGAATAGAGACATGGACACTAAACCACTTCACTTCCTGTCTTGCTTTAATTCTGCTATTTTAGTTCACTGTAGCTCCTGGGCTCAGCTATCCACATGGCACTGCCTTGACTGTGCTTCACCCTGTCCCCAGCTCTCACACTTCATCACATCAGCAGAGGTGCGCTCACCCAAAACACCAGGCCCTTGCTATTTTGTCCGTGTCTCAGGGAAAATATCCAGGGCCCTCAGGTCAGAGGTTGAGGCCCCACTAAGCTAAATGACATTGTACCAGGAGACAGTGATCACAGCCACTCAGCCTGTCATGGCTAAGAAAACTGGACCCAATTTCTTCAGCAGCATGGCAGGGAAGTAACCTGTATGTCCTCACATATAGGTCCCCACTCCCACACCCAGAACAAGCCTATTTTATCATCTCTAGAGTGTGTGGTTGTCACAGGACACATGGGATGATATTCTTAATGTAGGGAGTTAATGACTTATTTGCTCACAAACTGGTCTGAAAATGCTATTATTTCTAATTGCTCTTCATGAAAGTTCACTTTTGAGTATCACTGCAGCCTCCAGCACTCACGGTGGGGCATGGCTGGGCCACTGACTCCAGGCTTCCCACTGTCTCATCACAGATTCAAAATCAGTCAGTGAAAAGCCTGGTGGTGGTCTGCACAGTGAGGGTGACGCAGGCAGGTGGGCTGCACAGCCTGACGGAGTCCCTGGAGCAGGACATTCTGCACAGCTGCCCCATCTACGGCTCTTCCTTCCTAGGTCCCTTAAGCGCCAAAGTCTTTACTCCACAGACCCTGCCCGTGTGAAGGTGAGTTTGCTCTCAGCAGCACAGTGGGATGTGGCCACCTAAAGCTGAGTCTTTGAAATGTGATATCTCTCTTTCAATCTCAGTTCACACCTCAGAACAGTGAAGTGCTCCTTGGGCCAAGCTCATAGGGTCACTAGGGGACAAAATGGGGTCTCTGGCAATTGCTGACCCTGGCCATGGCTCTGTGGAAGATCTGTTGGAGTAGCCATGCTTATTCTCCATTGAGCTTCCCTCCATGGGAAAGCTTTGTCTCCCTACACTGAAAAAAGCTCTTCTTGATTGTAGAGGAGATTGGAGAGCTGCTCTATGGGCTTTGAGATGTGTTACGCAGAGCAAGACTCTCTGGGGGCTGCCAGAGGCACCAGGCCCATTCAGATGTCATGGCAGGAACCAGAGGGTGCCATGAGTCCATGAATATATATAGAGCTACACCATGCACAGACACTTTTTCAGGCACTGACCATGATCCAATGACCAGCAAAGATGTATCTACTGCCTTCTTGACCTTCCACACTAGTGGGAGCCACATAGTCACCCTGGATGGCAGATCACATACTACTTACTTTATGGTACATGAGATTACCTCTGGGCTTCCCTAGACATGGACACACAACAGTGGAAGAGGAGCCCAGAGGAAGCACAGAGTACTGGGTGGCAAGTCACTGTGCAGTGTAACAGCTGAGGAAAGATGGAACAGGACCCATCCCTTCTGCCCCTTCACTTCTCATATATTTATAGAGCAAAACCCCTGTACCATAGCAGACACTTTTCCATCCCCTCATGAAGGCAACGTGCCACTGGGGAGCACTAGACAGATGTGTGTGCAGCTTCCCTGAAGAAGGGAGAGGTGGTCACAACACTGTGTACAGACTCTCCCATGGAATCATCTGTCAGTCCCTCAGTGCTGTTCTGGGCCAGCACTGCTCCACTGGGGGTGGAGACAGTGTGGAACTGGGCTCTCCACAGCTGGAGCCTCAGGCAGGTGTCCAACTCAGCGTAATGCCTTGGGTAAGTAGTTAAGGA
Organism: Cavia porcellus; assembly: GCF_034190915.1. Taxonomy (NCBI): domain Eukaryota; kingdom Metazoa; phylum Chordata; class Mammalia; order Rodentia; family Caviidae; genus Cavia; species Cavia porcellus. Next base: position 12,628,961 of record NW_026947515.1, read on the forward strand.
GGGAAGACCAACCTCACACTCAGCTGCCCACACCTGTCTCCCCAGGACCAAAGCTCTGCTTCATGGTTCTAAGCAGCAGCTGCAAACCAACATGGACCCTCCAATGTGACTTCTCCTTGCTGAGCTTGAGCACTGAGCCCACTGAGGCAGAGAACAAGGGTGACGGGGGCTGGGTACAGGCCTATGTGTATGTGAGAAGGGACAAGGCTAAGGGACCACCCTGCAGCCCTGAGACACAGCAATCAGTGGGTGGATGCAGTGTGGGAAGACTTCATGATAGTGGATTTGTGCACAGAGCTGTCTCTGACAGGCACTGGGAAGTTTGTTGGCTCTGCAAGGAACATGAGCAGTTGATGATCTTTTCTCCTCTTGCTGTTGAAGGATCTGCTGGACACCAAGCTCAAGGACCAGCTGCAGAGTTTGTACCTGATCCACCTCCAGTGCCCTCACCAGCTCTGGGTCCACAGGAAGAGCCAGCACCAGGAAGCCCATCTCCTTCAGCTCCAGAGCTGTGAGTGCCAGGGACTCCACAGCAGGTGGCAGCTCCTCAACTCCCCCTGAGGACAGCTCCTGCTGGAAACCTGACTTTCCTATCCCCTGCACTAGTTTTTCCACTTTTTTGCCCTTACCTCTATAATCCTTTTAAATATCATGGCATAAATTAATTTTAAACAGAAGATAGGGTTTTGTTTGTTTTAATTAACATTGTCAGGGCAGTGGCATTATCACATTCTCAATGTGCACCACCTTCATTTCTGCCCAGTTCCAGAACATTTCCCACAACGTCATTCCCATTTGGACACCATTCCCTCTCTTCCCTGCTAGTCCCAGCCACCACTGATCTTTCTGCCTCTGTGATTGACTACTCCAGGTTTTCAGATCAGTGCACCACAGCTCTGTTTGGTCAAGTAGTACGAGAACAGACTAACTGATATTTCTCTTTGATAAAGGGGACAATCCCAGATAGACCACAGTCTATAAGTAAAAATTAAATACATTTATCTTTGAGGTTGGGATTGCTTTTCCATTTGTTTTGCTAGGTAAGAGACAAACTCTTGCAATTCAAGAGGGAATTAGCTCATACAGCCAGCAAGTGTATAAAATGCACGGTATCTTACTGCAGATACATTCAGGGAAGTGAGTGTCACTGAAATGTGCTGTGTCCCCACCCCACAGCAGGTTTTAAGGCAGGTGATGAACAGCACTGGGGAGAATATGGGTGAGCAGAGCAGAACCCTGTCCCACAGGTCCCATCAGAGCTCTATACAGCGTCCCTGGACCTTGCAATGCTAAGAATAGGGGTTTCTCCCACACAGAGTGTTTCACAACAATAATAACAACAACACAAAACAAAAAATAAAGAAAACTATGCACTACTTTTTAAGCTTTCTTTTCAAGACTGTTGTTCACCACATGGTTAGAAGCAGGAAGGAACTGGGAGCCTCCCTACCCTGCAGGTAGAGGATGCGGGACATCAGTGTCAGGCACAGGAATCAGCAAAAGCTGCTGGGATGCTGAGTGCGGTCTCTCTGGGCCTACAGGGAAAGAGGCCAAGGATTCTGATCATGAAATAACACATGGATGCAAGAGGGATGTATGTGTGGCGAGTATCAGTTTTTACAATGAAATATCTCTGACATCAATGTGCATACACAGAGATGTGCATGAGACAGACAGAGTGACAGAGGCAGAGTGAGACAGAGCCTGGGAGACTTGCACATCACTTAATGAAGCAGAGCTACAGAGGACCAGAAATGTGAATGCTTTTCTTGGTTTTACTCTCAAATTCCTTTATTGTACAATGTGCTCTTTGGGTGGGGGGAAGTGGGGCAAGGACCCAACAGGAGCCTGGTGAAACAGATAGATATACCAAGTTACTCTTTTTTCTTTTTCTATATCTGGCATTTATAAATAAGTGAGCACACATTAATGACATACAAATAGTTCTCCAGTAGCAGAGTCATCCATGGGCTTGTCATTAGCAGGCTCAGAAGACAGAAGTGTGGGGAGAGGGGAGAAGTGGTCCATCTAAAGGTGGGAACGGAGTTTTCCTTTAGTTGGAAAAATGTCACCTGAGACTCCTTACTTAAACCAAAGAGAGGTGCCCTCTCTTCCCAGGGTGTGGGGGAGGGTGGGAGGCAGCACAGAGTAGAAGTCTGGGTTGGAAGAGGGCCTGGGCTCAGCTGTGGCAGAGGAGTTCATAGTATCCTGACCAGGGCCACTGGGTCTCTGCTTTTCTTCTGCAGATAAAAACAACCCAGAAAACAACAGAACTACCAGATGAGAAGAGTTTCTGAAAAAGGAGCCACCATAGACACATACAATAGAACTGTGTAAAAGTTTTAAAAAGTATTTACATGTTATCTGCTGTACATTGGGTCTGGAGGAAGGCGAGAAGCCATGTAAGACTCAGCTGCTCCACAGATGTGAACCCTCAGTAAAAATCCTTCAGTGTAGAAATAGTGAGGACTTAAGCTGAACACATGGTCACTGAGATAATGAAATTGGCACAAGGGGAGAGACAATTTCTCCTCTTCTCCTGCAAAGAATCAGATCTCAAAGATTGTGTCACTGGCAGAGCCAGGCATCTGTGGCTCTAGGCACGTCTGTAGTCTTCACTAACCCTGCAATGAAGTGTGACACAGAAAAGTGCCACCTCTCACAAGACAGAGACCGCAGGTGAGGTGGGAGTAGGAGAGCTGTGTGGAGCACTCTGTGCCCGGCTGCTGGAGGGAACCCTGCCCTGGCCCCGTGGTCCCAGAGGTGCAGGCCCAAGGAAGACACACTCATTGCACAGCACGATTTTCCCAGGACCAATCAGGGCACTGGGAGCAGCAACTGCAATCCTGTGCTTCCCAACACCAGGGACAGCACCATGCAAGGATACCTGGATGCCCTGGTGGCCAGTCAGGTGTTGGAGAGCTCTACCTGACCCAGCTGAACAAAGCATCTCCCTCTGGGGCTGAACCTCCAGCGGCTCCCACTCACTGCCTTCTTCAGGTCTGGCAGCAAGGATGTCACACAGAAGCACGGCAGCACACTTGAAGCTTTGCTCAAACTAAATCTTTTAGCTTCCCTGGAAGAAATGATTAAAAATGCACAAGTCTGGGAAAAACAAGGCTGAGAACAGCGTTCTGCATATTGTGTAAATAAACTGACCCTTTACAAGTCCTGGAAATAATTCGTGTGGGTGGGTCTGCTATGGAAGAGGTGTGAAATCTCAAGCATGCAGGTTCCATGACTGCAAAAGAAAAACTCCAAAGAAATGCTGCATGGACATGACTTCCTGTTTGTATTGCATTGCAGGAAGAGGGGTCCTGGCAGCAACCTGGAATTACAAAGCCACCTCAGTAAACTCAGGGTAAAACCCATCCCAGGATTCCATCACCAAAATACGAGGGCTCAGCAGCTCTGGTTCCTGCTTGTTGCTGCTGGTGGTTGACAATTTCGAGGTGTTTCAATCTGCACAAGCCATCTCTGCCTCTCTCAGCTCGTGGCTGCCAGGGTGTGGATTGAACTATGTGTTTACATAAAATCCCATCATGATTTCAGGATGGTGGCAGCCTCTTATCTACTGGAAATTATTTTTCAAGTTTGGCTAGACAATGTGCTTATCCAGTTGAGAGGAAATGAGATTATCTGGAATCAATGCAGGAAACTCATTTTGTCAGTGGCAGATTCACTTGTACTGAAGCCCATATTTTGGGAGTAAAAAGACATGAGTCAGGATTTGCTGTACCAGATGCTGGAAGGCACAGAAATATCCTCACATTCAGTTTCTACTTTGCTTCCCTCATTCTACCATGTTGCAGAGTGGATTCTGAGCATTCAGCTACATACAGCTTGAACTGTAGCAGAAATCTGTGGAAACCTCAGGTAACTGGGCTGTAAACAGAGAAGAAAAGAGTTTTGGCAAAACACAGTTGTAAATACATGCTTAAATAAAGAAACCAAAATGAAAAACGAAGGAAATAAAAAGTAATGCTAATGCTGTGCTTTGTTCCAGTGCAGCAGCTTCTTGCAGACTGGAGGGGTCACTGTGGTCAATGGACTTGGTCCCTAAGGGACTGAGGGTGTGCTCAGGGCTGCCACATTACCCCCACCAGGGCAACACCTAGTTCCTGGTGGTGTGAAAGCTAGGACCCAGGCGCTGAGGCCCCAGGAGCTCAGTTGGCAGAGTCTTTGCTGCATCCTGGCGGCTCTGCAGGGCTGCGGCATGGATGCGGTGGAGGAAAGGGGGGTAAGGCAGGCAGTGCTGTGCTTCTCTGCAAGCTGCACACTTCCTGCTTGCGTCAGGCAGCAGGAAGATTCATGTCGTCCTTACTGAATAAACAGACTGTGAAGGAAAACACTTGCTGTCATCTGAGAGTCACTGTACATATGAGTATGGTGGCTTCTAGGGTGGGGAGGACAGCGCCATCCACCACGGAGGAGCTCCGCACAGCCTCATGTGCTGGGTTTTTAAAACTTAGTCATTAACAATATGTTGGCTTTCTGAATACCAAGACCCTTTATTTTATATATCTATAAATTGATGTTTGAAGTTTCTGTACTGTCCATATTGTTCACTGTATATAACTGAAAATTAAATCATCCATTTTCACTCACCTATCTAAGAAATTGGCCACTATGTATTCTCAACTGAATTGAAAAGAAGTAATATTGAATGAAGCAATATAAATAATGCAATGTAAATAAAAAATGGAATAAAACACAAAGGCTTTCTTCCTAGGATCAGTGGTCTGCCCTCAACTAGTCCCTGTTTCATTTTCCTTTCCTCGTCTGCTGTGTGGGCCTGAGTCACTTCACTGCTGGGTGGAGAGAGGGTCAGGCCACAAGCTCTCTGTCATCCCAGGTAAGACCCTAGACATGGCCCAGGACCTGGCCTTCTTTCAGCATTTTCAGTGGCTGTAATTTTATAACTGACTCAGCAGCTCTGCTGTGGTACATTCATGGTTTTTAACTGTTCACACCCATAACTGAGTAGGAAGAGAATACGGGTGTCTGTCAATCTCATTTTTTATAATGAGGCCTTAGAAGTGGAATTTTCAGGTTCATTGTATATAAATTGAATTTAATGGTCATAGAATTCACATCCAATCTCGGCATAGAGTTGGAGTCTGGAAGGGGAAGCCTGGGGCTGCTCAGATCTCGGTGGAGATCTGAAGTCGGGAGAAGAAGGACCAGGCAGATGTAGAGGACACCATGGCACCTAGGAGGGAACCATGGGCAAGAAAGGCCCAGGGCCAGGCCTGCTGATCCATCAGTCAGCCTCTCAGCAAAGCAGCACACACTGCACGCTGGACAGGAGAGGGCTGGTGTGGCCCTGCTGCCAGAGCTCCTCCCTGCAGGCCTGAGGACCCCTGTCTCACTCAGGGGAGCTCTGCAGGAGAAGGTCAGCCTGTTATAGAGCCCACCTTGGCTGAATGTCTTCTACCCAGGTGTAGATCTCAACTGCTGCATGTGGACTCATCACAGCTGTAGAGCAGAACAGGTATTTACAGGGAGCAGGTCAGGAGGTGGGGACACTGCAGGTAGGTCAGGGTATGAAGCCTGAAATAAGAGACCTGGCCCTAGCTTGCCCCAATTTCCTCCAGCAATAACCACACCATGCAACAGTATGCATTAAAAAACTGAATAACTGAATGAAGTTGCTCAGAAAAATATACAGTATAGGGTTAGTTTGAAGATACAAAAGTAAATGGCTGCATCCCTAAGTAAAATGAGATGTGACCCTTAATGGGTATGTGATCTCCTTTGGTGTCTCTGACCCTCAGGAGCAAACACACCATTTGACAGAGCAATAACATACACAGGCAATGGGTCAACAGTCATAACTGCTTAATAACACCAAATGCTAGGATACGATAAATGCCCTACTGAATTGTATCAAGTGTATAACAAAGAATAAATACTGTAACTAGCTATGGTGGAACTTAGGCAGCTCAACAAGAAAGCAATTCGCCTGCCTTCTTGGCAAGCGTCCCCGGTGCGATTCAGGAGGAGAACCAACCAGCTTCTCCGGTTAGCCTACTGGTGCACTGGCTGAGAATCATACATCCCCCCCTCCACCCCGACCTCAATTAGCAACAGGAGGCAGAGGTCTGAGCATCTCTTGGGAAGATGACTGTGTATAATACAGCAAATATGGGGGATTTACTTCTATCTTCTATTTGAAAGCCAGTGTCGTTTTTACTGTTTGCTTTGTTCGGAGTGTTTTCCTTTATTCAATATTCTGTTTCAATTGACTTTATAATGTTCTGTTTTTGGTTTGATTTTGCTATGAGTAATAGAATGGGGAAGTATTGTGAAGATAACGAGATATACTGTGGTACCTATTACTTGTTATCATGGTACCATGCTGTGAAGTACCAATTTCACTGCATTGTCTTGATTTTCTTTGTTCTGTCTTGCTCTGTTGTATTTTTACTATCTTCAAAATAAAATTTAAAAAAGAATAAATGCTAATCATTTTTCAAGTCTTTCAGGAAATTGAAGGGAAAGAACTACCACCAACTCCTTTTAGATGACAAAGTCAGCCTGATAACAAAGCCAGACAATAATGTGTTAAAAACAACTGTAACACCTAGTGGCCAATATTCCTAATGAACACACACACAAATATTCAGCTAAATGCTCATCAGCTAAATTCACCAGCATATGCAAAATTAAATGCATATACTGGTGATAAACACTGGGTTCACTCTCAGTGGAGCAAGAATGGTTCCACTCGCACAAACCATTCAATGTCACTTGCCACATTCACAGCATGAGGCACAGCGAACCCCTCAATAGATTTGGAAAATTGCTTTGAGAAATTCAAAAGTTCACCATTCTGTGATGATGAGAAATATTTACACACCATGTGTAGGAGGAATGGACCTCAGCATGGCAAAGACCACGCATGACAAACCCATCCCTGACATCGTGCTCAGAGGCTGACAAGCTGCAAGCTTTGCTTCTCTGGTCAGGAAGGAGACAAGGCTTGCAACTCTTTTCAACACAGTGCTCAAAGTCCTTGCCCTAGTATTTAGTCAACAATAAGAAATTAAAGTCTTCCAAATCGGATAGGAAGAATTAAGGGTTGTCTCTGTTTCCTGAGGACAGAACGTTGCATAGGAGAAACTGAAAACTCCCCTGAAAACCTTTTAGAACAAATTCACAAATCATTTCAGTTGCAGGATAAAGATCCATGTGTCCTAATCAATTCATTTCTATATACTTCAAACAAACTTTAACCCTAAATACAGAGAACACAATTAATTTATAGTTCATCAAAAATAATTAATGCTTAGGTAAACTATAACCAAACTCACCTGTTCTTTGAAAATTGTAGAAACTGATGCAATGAGTGGAAGAGCACTATCAGAAGAAAAGACACAGTGTGCTGGTGGATGGGAAGAATCAATGTTGTTATAATGTACGTGCTACCCAGAGCAACCAGGTGTTTCAATGCCACTCATGTCAAAAATCAATGTCATTTCCCTAGAAATAGAAAAAACAATATGAAAATTCACAGGGAAGTACAAAGAGTTGTCCTATTGCCATGGAGAGAGCATTAAAGTTAGAGACACCAGAATACCTGGTTTCAAGGTATGTTATAAAGTGACAGCAGCCAAAAGGGCCTTATACTGCAAGAACAGGAGTGCAGATTAAAAGGGCTAGAGCAGATACAAACCAAGTCACACAGTTACTAGGAATTTTATTTTATTTTTTCTTTCGTTCCCTCCCCTCCCCTCCCCTCCCCTCCCCTCCCCTCCCCTCCCTTCCCTTCCCTTTCTTTTCCTCCTCTCTCCTCTCCTCTACTTCCCTTCCCTCCCCTTGCCTTCTCCTCTCTTCTCTTCTTCTTTTACTTCTTTTCTTTCTTTCTCTGTTTTTCCAGACAGGGTTTTCCTATGCAGTTCCGGCTGGCCTTGACCTTCCCTTGTAGCCCAGGATGACCTCAAACTCACAACAATCCTCCTGTCTCCACCTTCTGAGTACTGCAATGACAGGTGTGCACCAACATCCCTGAATGTGGTATCCTTTTGAAATTTTTTCCAAAACAAAACTACTCAGAGTTATGTCATGGTCTTATTATTTTCTCAGGTTGATTATACAAAATCAAATCAGAAAGCACTGAAAACACACTGAAGGAGTTTCAAAATCCTCACCAACACATACCATAATGTAACATAACATAACATAGCATAATAATAAGACAAAACAAAAAGCAACCACCTAACTCTGCCTTAACCACCTGCTTCCAAAGATAATTTTAGAACTTCTAAGTTAGCCATACACCAGCAATATGATCAAATAATTTCATGTTTAAGCACTTTTTCTTTGAAATTAAAGTCTGTATTCAGTCAAGCCTCTATATACAAAAAGCTATGGCAGCTTGCTTTCAGAGGCTGATCCAGAAACAGAAGAAATGGCCATCAGCAGACGGGTGAGGGGTGCATGAACAAGTCGCACTTGGATGGTTCAGCCCCATAATAGCAGGTGGTGGCCGCACAGGGGGAGCCCAGCACGGAGATACCACTTGCAGGAGACCAAAGAGCATCATGACTGAACAGGCTCAGCACCATCACCTCTAGGAAAGGCAAACTACCCAGCAGGGACACAAAGCCCATGGACTGTTTGGCATGGGAGGACAGGAACAGATAGCAGCAGCTAAGAGACAAGTTCCCTAGGAGTAATGTGCATGTGTCCTTCATTAGCATGGAGTGATGATGTCCATGGCCTTGCAAAGCCTCCCCTTGCACTCACCACCTGATGTCCCCCCTCACAGGAGGTCAGAGTGCGGAGCACTACAGTGTGTGGCTGAGTTAAACATCTAAGGATGAATAAGTAATCATTCATAGGCACATGAGAGTAAAACTTGCTAGCAATCCTCCTCCCCTGACAGACGGGGTTTATAACATGAAACAGTCACATCCTTCAAGGAAAATTATTTTGGGTATTCTGGGAACATTTCCATACTTTGTAGTGGAATTGAAATGAAACTTACATAAGCCAAGGAAAGAACGTCACCATACAATTCGAGAGAGCCCTAAGTGAAGACACTGAGTCCCTCATCCTCAGAGAGAATGGACCCTTTGAATGGAAATGTGCGCTTGGCACCCAGCCTGCTACATCTGAAGTACCTACATGTTTGTGGCAGTAAAAAGTTTAAAGTGCAGCAAAGTCTAAAACCCCACACAATTTTCTAGTGTTTCATTTGCTGTTTTTACGGAGGACACAGATTTGTTCCACAATAAGAAGAAAGGGGGCATCAGAGAGGGAGGCCCATTTGTGCCCCCCCCCAGCACATGACCTCACTTCCTTGGCAACAGGTCCAAACTGAACTCTGAAGGCTCTGATCACCAGGCACCTTGGTCTGGCACATAGGTGACCTTCACATACAGTTGGCTTGAGAGAGTGAACAGGGAACATGCTGTGCTGCTTTCCCAGACCTCAAGCCGCCAAACTCAGGATCCTGCATGGGAAAATCACATGGGAACGAGTGAAAGGATGGTTCACTGGGCCCAGAAGCTTCAGCAGACTCGCCAGGAATGGCCCAAATATCCAGAGCATCACAGGCCCAGGCTCACCAGCCCCAGCCCCCGGCATCCAGAGACAAGAGAGAACCCAGGACAGGTGTCCCTAGGCTCAGCCAACAGCCAATCAGAGACACAGACTCCAGGACAGATCCATTTAGGCCCGGCCACCACTCTGAGTCCCCTACACAACTCTGACCCTAGGTCATCAGTGTGAAGGGGTCTGAGGACAGGCACTGAGGACAGATCCTCCTGGGCAGGAGCAGGTACTGGGAAGTTGTGAGCCTGGGCCACTGTCACATTCTCACCCCCGACAGGGCTGGCAGGAGGAGAAGGGCAGGGCCCATGTTTATCCACAGCCTCCAGAGTCATCTTCTGCACTGCTGGGTAGAAATATGGGACAGAGCTGTTTGTGTTAGAGGAACATCAGGTTATCTAGGTTAAAAAAGTGAAACCTGTGGTGTCTCAGAGCCTCACGCTTTATGCCTAGGGCCAGGCTCTGCCCCAACCAAGCTGCACATAGAACCAGGATCTAGAGCTGGTCACTGGGTCGTGTGTGTCATGTTCCTGCCCCAGACCCTGGGACCCACAGTAACAACAGGTATCAGCTCAAGTGCAGAGTATGTGAGTAGAAAGGTCTGTAAGAGGCCCACAGGTGACAGAGAGGACCTTCAGGTGAGATTACCCTTTCAGAACCTCCTGTGGGGCTTGGCAAACAATGGGCCACAGTCCTGCTCCCAAGGAATCTAGACTCCTCAACTACCATAACCTCTCTACCCGGCCTTTACCTTGTCACAGACAAGGTCACTGTCCACACATCAGTGGGAGCAGGAGAAAGGGGACAGACACAGAGTGACTCCATTTCCTGTCATGATTTAATTCTGCCACTGTACTCATTTCAATTCTGGGCCTGGTGTCCATGGACCATTGGCTGGTGTCTTTCCACCCTGTCCCCTGCTCCTAGACATCATCACATCACCAGAGATGTGCTCACCTCAAATGTCAGGCCCACGCTACTCTGTCCATTCTCTGGCACTTCTCTCACAGAACTTTTCCATGCAGCTCAGTTCCTATTTCAGGACCCTCTGGGCTAAATGAATTCCAGAAGAGGGCAGTGAACACAGCTGCTCAGCCTTCCATGGCTAAGGAAGAGGAACTTAATTCTTTCTGGGGACTTTTCATCAGGAATCTGGGGAACATTCTGGGGGGCCTTGTTAATGAACCTGGACATCCATAATTTGCCTCTGTTTTCTCATCTCTAAAATGGGAGGCCACCTTAGGACTCATAGGTTTTGTTCTTGAACAGAGTTCTATTCAGCCTCTGCTCCATTGAGCTGTTCTGAGCATGCTACTATTCCTTAATGTTCCCTGTAATGTGTAACTTTTAGTGTGAGAATTCCTTTTCTGCTGGGGCCCTCATGTGACCCCTGTGCCACAAGCCTCTATGGACCATTTGGAGTGTGGGCTTTGTTTCAGCCTCAAACCCTCCTGAGAAACTATGTGCAGGACACCAATTCCATGTCTCCCCACTGTCTTATCACAGATCGGAAGTCAGTCAGCAGAAACCCTGGCAGAGGTCTATACAGCCAGCCCAGTGCAGGTAGACAGACCTCACAGTCTGAAGGGGCTTCTGGAGCTGGCCTTCCTGGAGAGCTGCCCCAGGCCTGATCTCTTCTCCCTGGACTCCTCCATGGCCAACATCTCTACTCCACAGGCCCTGATGCTGGGAAGGTGAGTTCTTACCTTAGCAGCCCCATGGGACATGGCCACCTGTGGATTCAGGTCCTGGCCATGTGCAAGCAGAGATCTCAGTCCCAATTTGCAATGCTGAATGGTGGGGTGCTGAGTGGATGGAGACCTCTAGGTCACTGTGGATGAAATGGGGGCTCCATGCCAAGTGCTTAACTTTGGCTGTGGCCCATGAAGACCTGCTGCAGAGGCTGCGCTGATTCCCACAGATGACCTTTCACTCCCCTCACTGACCCCCACTTGGGGGAAACTGTTCTGTTCATTGGAGATTGGAGAGTCACTCTATGGTCTTCAGGATGTGTTCAAAGCAGGAAATCTTGGGTATGGCAAAGCGTCCATGGTTGTCAGATGTTATGGAAGAGCAGATAGATGTCATCAACCCACAAATGTACATGAAGACACACTGTGTGCAGACACTTTTCTGGGTATTGAGCATGATCCTGTAAGTAGAGCGGTTGCAATGTCTGCCTTTTGAATTTCAATGTTTTTGGAGGCCACAAATTCACCCTTGGCAGCAGAACAGATATTGCTCACCTCAAGGGAGTTGTTCCGGGTCCCAGCTTCACTAGATGTGGGATTCCTTCACCAGGCAGGAAGACTTGTACAGAGGCAAATGACTGGGACACATAATCACTGCCTGAACTAGAGACTGCAGAGAGGCAGGACACACATCGACTGACCCCTCACTTTTCACATATTCATGGAGCGGCAGCCCTGAGCCCTTGAATGCAAAGACAAGGCAGATTGTAGTCTTTGCCTTCACCAACCTGATGTGCCCTGGGAGAGCCAGTGAGACACTGTTTCAGGATTCCCTGAAGAAGGCAGAGGTGTGATACAACTAAGCGAGGACTCCCTCCCATGGAGACTTCTTTCAGCCTTTCAGGGCTCCTTGGGTGCACACTGCGCCATTCTTGGTTGGAAAGCATGGGGCTGGGTGCTGTACAGACTGGGCATGAGGTCCATGTACCCCACCCTACAGGTGAGCTTTGCAGGTAGTGTGGGAGCACAGACCAGGCCTCTCACACTGCTGCCTCCCTGTCTACTCCAGGTCCACCTCTTCTGTGCTTGACTCCTCATAGGAACTCTACTCCCAAGGAAATCCCCACGCTCAGCTTCTCCTAGACCAGCTGGAGCCTCCTGAACCACCAGAGGCTGAGCCCCAGGGTAAGGGGTCCTTCGGGGTGGGATGTGAGCTTGTGGGGGAGGGGATGGGCCTTGGACCTCAGCAAAATTCCCAGATGCTGGGTGACCAAGGAGCATGAGACCCTCAGAAGTCAGTGTGGGGATGCAGGCTGGGAGGCTTTGCTGGGGCTGTGTTGGTGCACATGGCTGCCTCTGACAGGCAGTGGGAAGATATTGCCCCAAGACATCCGTGGACAGTTGGTGATCTTTTCTTCTCCTGCAAATCAGGCCAGTTGCAGCCCATGCAGAAGTTGCACCCGCAGAGCTCCTGCCAGCTCCACCTGCAGCTTCCTCACCAGCTCTGACTCTACAGCAAGAGCAGGCACCTGGATTCCCTTCTCTACCAGCTGCAGAGCTGGACCTCCTGGTGGCTCCCCAGCAGGAAGCATCTCTTGAGCTCTACCTGCAGGCAGCTCTTGACCCACACCTGCCATTCCCCTCTCTTCCAGATTTACTCATCATTATATTCACTGTTCCTCTTATTTCCAACAGATATGTCAGTGATACATCCAATATAAACAAAGTTTAAGATTTTAGTGCTGTTTAAAATAATCAGCTTGGCGGCATTCAGTGCATTCTCAATGTTGTGCAAATTTTACCACTGTCCAGTTCCAGAATATTTTCTTCAATTTTGTCCACAAAGCTTTTGTTTTTCTTTTCTTTCCCCTGCTGCTCCATCCCAGCCACCAGTGATCTTATGTCCTCATAATTAATACATTTCCCACATACATCAATGCCATCAATTTTGCTTTGGCCAGAGAATGCTGGAAGTGACTTTCTAGGGTGAGAGTTAGGTTTAGGTTTAGGTTTAAGATTGGTTTAAGGTTAGGATTGGGCTAAGCTTTCAAATATTGCATCACTACCCACTGCATTCGTCATAAAGAAAGCACAATCCAGACAAAGCAGCGCCTTGTGCTGGCCATGTCTTGGTCCTGAGTTGTGTGCTCAATGCATCCACCTTTGACACAGTCACTGGTTGATGGATTGTAGCATTATGCATGAGGTAGGGCCTAATTTCCAGTCTATGCATTACATGTGCCAGGGACCTATCACCAATGTAATCAGTACACACTGTAAGTATGTACTGATGAAAATATACAATAATTTATAAACAAAACACAGAGAAAGAAAATCCACTTCTGACATGTGGAAAAAAAAGAGCAACTGATGAAAAGTCTCACACAGGAAACACACGCTCTACCTGGCCAGCAATTGGTCCTTCAGGCAGATGTATACCTGAAGAGCAAAGCATCAGCTGTCCTCAATCTAAGTCCTTGCTAATGGAATTTCTGGCGCCAATTTTCCTATCACAGGAACTTTTATACTTTGCTCTATGCACAACCTAACAGAGACACATAGAGATCTCACTGTGTGCTGACTGCCTGAGATCCCCAGAAGCAGCTCACTCTTGGGGAGACAAGTGAATCCACATTGCCAATAGCTGGTGATGACTGAGTCATGGAGCAGCAAGTGAAAACCAAATGCATGCAAGTCTTCTAGAGGGCCTCAGTCTGGCCCCAGTGCTGTGGCTCTGGCACCAGCTGTCAAGGGATGTGAGAACACAGCAGCAGCCTGGCAACTAGCTGGCCTCAAATAAAGAAGAGATGACATTGACCACGGCCATCCCAACTGAGGGCAGTTCACTTAGACAGACGCACATTTCATGAACACATTATACACAGGTGGTTCTAGGGCCCGTCTCCTGTCCAGGTGCTGTCCAGCTCCTAAGGGATTCAGAGACATGCCACTAACAGGCTGACCACACTGTCAGGCCTTATACCACAGTCAGATGGTCTTGGGACAGGACAGAGATGCATGACCCCAGTAGGGAAGAATTGTACTCAGATACAGTTGGGCTGAGGCACACTTACTTGCCCTTTATTCCAAAGTGTGGTCCAGATCTGAGCGCCCCGCTTCACAGTCTGGTGCACCCAGCCTTTGTTCCTTGGCCAGATCCCATTCTGCCCACCCCACATGAGCCATTTCAAAATTGCTGTGTCTACCTGGATTCTGCCAGACAGGAGCATCTGCATTTGTCTCCCCATGGGTCCAGGTACATGAGCATCATACAGGGACCCACAACTTCGGTCAGCTCCTGGGATGCTCCACTGTCAGGGGTCTCCAGATTGATCTTTAGCCCCTAGTTCTGACCACCATGTCCTTAGGAGAACTTCTAGAGCCAAGAGCCAAGATTGGGGGATCCTATCAGCCTCATTCACAGGCCCTGGACCAAAGGCAACGCATGTTGGTTTTAGCTTTTTCTGGATGACAACAAATCAGTGATACTTGTGGGTACTGGATTCTCTCTGTGTCAAAAAGTGTCTGGGGGAGTGCAGAGCAGCTCCCAGGCCAGCCAGGGCTAGCACAAGCCCAGCTGTGTGTTCTTGGGAGGACAAGGGAGTATAGAAGGAAGGAGAAGGAATACCTGCAGGTAGAGGGAATGGAAGACGGAAGAAGAGTAGAAAAAAGCCTTGAGTTAGGCAATGGCTGACCCCTGATTTGTCACCCACCATACCTTTTGGGTAATAGCAGGGAACTGCAAGCCTGGATTTTGGGCAGCTACACATGTAGTGTTTGCTCTTGTGATTCCATACAAAGGTCCAGCAAAAATTGAGTGGACAGTGAAGGGTCTGGGTAAACAAAGCCAGGCAGAGGAACCACTGTCACCGGGCAGTGGAACACAGTTTGTGTTGCGCAAATTCACTGCCAGAGAGAGCCAGTGTCCACTGCCACCCTGACCCAGCACCACCAGGCAGGGATCTCCCTTGCTCAAGGCAAGAGGGCCATCCCAATGCCCTCACAGGCACTGGGCCCCACACATCAAAGAAGGGCTGCCCACTTCTCTGGGTTCCACAGCACCCTGCCCTTGTTCTGTTTTCTCCCTCATGGTGCTCACCCGTAACATGGTACCACACAGGAAGAACTGATGGGTAGCAGAGTCCATTGGGAACCACTTTAGGAGGGGTTGTGCTGGGCATGGGTTCTCCCTACCTCTCATTGATGCTGTGCCTGGTTTTAGCACACTATGACCCCCAGGAAAAGTGAGTCCTCATGGGTTCAGGGAGCAACAGAGGCTAAGTGGCTCCACTGTGTGAGAGTCAGGCCAAGAGACACTATTGCTCTGAACCTCCAACTGGGATTGACACCCGGCAGACATCATCAGACCAATCTTCTGGGAACCACACATCTGCTGCTTAGGCAGCTGTGTTCTAGGTGAGGACAGCTGAGACCCTTAATGCCCTGTGGGGCACATAGATGGCATGGAAGTGGGGCAAATGTCCATCACAAGGGCTTCGGAAGTGATCTCCAAGGCACAGGTGTGAAACTCTCCTTTCTAAAGCTGTACCCCACAGAGATTTGGGCTTTAGGATATGATGAGTACCTCAGGACAGGACACAGGGCCTTTGGGGTGGTAAGCAAGCATCTTATTATCTGCCCATACATATTGGACGTTTTCAGGCATTACATTCTTGTATACTGTCACAAGCCTGAGCACATGCACGGTGGTCTATGTTAAGTCCTGCTTATATAAGTGTGTACATGGTGTGCACATGCTAAACTGTGGAGTCATGTACTTAGAGATCCTCAATCCTTCTTTGTGTTGAAGCAGTGTGAAGTGGTTTCCCACATCCTGCTCCCTCAAAGACTGGGAAACTGTGCCATTGTAAGTGACCCATCAGGCTGACTCATGCACACAAAGACTATGACAACAATAATGGTAACAGGCTAATACCACTAATCCCACCATAGTGCTGCTGATGGTCACACAGAGCCAGGTGGATCCCAAGGATCCCCACCACTGCATGAGCAGGTCCTGCTGCAAGGCCTGGAGGGCAGAGAACTCCACATCCATTTCTTGCAAGGCTTGCTGTTCTTGCTTCTGGTGATCAGGGATATAAATGCCTCATTCTACATGCAACAGGGTGCAAGTACCTCCTTGTGCTGTGGTTAGCACAGAAAGGGTCATATGGTTTTGCAAAACCACCTTTCTCATTTGAGAAGTTTCATGAGCAACATCAAAGCATGGCAAGTAAGATTTAGGGCCTGGGCCTACACTGACAAGGGTTTCAACCTAGAAGTCTAGGTCTGTGATCCTTGACCCTGGTAGCAACAGAGCCACCAAATAACCCCACCAGGCCACCTGTAGAAAATGATGGCATCTGCTGAGCGTGGTGGCACTGTAGTCCCAATAGTGCAGGTGTCTATGATGATGGGTTTGATAGTGCCCTGGATATATCGAAATCCTCAGGTGCAGTGTCCTGGTTAGTGTGTGGATAGTTATGGTGCCCATGATGACATAGACCTGTGAGGCTTCCACAGTATGCCAATTGGTGCACACCACCATGGTGAGCTTGTTTCTACCCCAAGTGTTTGTATCATTTATCAGTGACACATGGTTGTACAGGTCAAGTGGTACCTACCCCACAGTGGGGTGCCCCAATGTTGCATTTACCTGTTGAATATAAGCATCCAGTTATGCTCTTTCATTCCCTGTCATCCACCCCCAGCCATAGAACATAACAGACCCCAGTCCCTGTGGTGTGGCCATGCTCTCCGAATCAGCACCTTGATGGTCTGGCGTCTGTGTTCCAAGTCTGCTGCTTTCAATCAGTTTATTAAAGTCTGTTTATCTGCTCACAGGCTGTCATTTGCACATTGTGTAGAACTTGTCACTTAGAGGGAGTGCTGGCTGGGATAGCCTTTGGGACATCTCCTGAGGTTTCAAGTTTGTGTTATCAGCCTCTTTGTCCCAGAGCTGTAACAGTCACATTGGGACAGTTTCACTCACCTTATACTTCAACTGTTTCCCCAGCTCCCGTATCCATGGCAATGTAGGCTATATACATGTGTTACAGGTAGAGATGGGTGGTTCCTCAAATCCCCCTCCTTGGGCTAGGACCTCCTCCACCACCATGTTCTGTCAAGTATCAGGCCTCTCATGCAGCACCAGAAGACTCTCACTGGGCTATCCTGGTTATGAAGCCTTAACTGGAGGAGGAGGCGGTGCTCCCTGGGTCATGCAAGGTGACGTCTGTGGAAACCAGCCCTGATTCCAAGTCCTCCATAGGATTTGTGGTTCCATCATTTCTAAGGCCATCAGTATCTCCTTGAGAGTTGGATGGACCCCTTCCCAGTCTCTGCATATCTCTCATCATTGTCAGTTATCAGGTGAGTGAGTATTCATCCCACAAGTAGGCCCCTTGGTTATGTTTTGAAGAGCACTCAAGAGCAGACTTTATCCTTTAGGTCAAAACACACTAGTATTGGTGAGGAAGTGCAGGAAGGAGACACCTTCTGCCTTGCAGTGGTACATTCTCTTCAGAAATCATTTTGGTAGTTAATTTCAGAATAACACATCTACTATCTTAGGATTCTGTGCATGAAGTCCTCTCTATTTCAAAAAGAGAATTTTACAACATATTCACATCAACTTTGTTCCCAATAACTGAAAATTGGAATGTAAATACCGAATAACAGCTGAATGAATAAACAAACCACAGTAAGCCATGCAATGAGATTGTACTAAAAAAGCAGAGGAAAACACTGTACAGTAACCTCAGGATGATTATGCTTGGTGAAAGAAGTCAGAGGCGCCAATTTCATCCAGTCACTATATATATTTGCAAAAAATGACAGCACACATGTGAGATAGAAGGCAGATCAATCCTAGCCTACCTGATACAAAAGATAGAACTCTGTTCTCTCAGAGTTGCTGTGTATCAGGAATCCAGGAGGCTTTCATGGGGCTGCTACCATAACTGCTTAGTGAACCGAGCTGCAGACTCAGTGGAGACATCAATGTGGCAGAATCTGGTCTCAGGCTCAGTCCCTTACTTACAGGAAGGAATCAGGACAAAAGCCTGATGTCTCCTCTGTCTGTTTCCCCTTTTCTTGCTCAAGGCTCATCAGCCTCTCCTCAAGGAAGCTGCAGAGATAACAGTGGCTTCGCCAGAGCCAATGATCCAGAAGGGATAAAAAAAAGCCAAAATACTAGAATGGAGAGAACAGAAGAGGGAAAGAGCAGGAGGTTGGTCACAGTTATTTTATGTGTGCACCTTAGTGGTCGCATCACAGGACGCCTGTGTTCTGTTAGTTAAGACTGAGTCAGGGCTTGGGGATGACCTCAAGCTAGAGCCCTTGTGCATCATGCATGAGTCTCTGGGCTCACTTTCATCACTGCTACTGAAAAGTAATAATAACAACAACAACAACAATAATAAGTCACTACGTGAGGCCAATAGTAATGGGAATGGGCTAATAAGGATATGGCTGTCAGAAGACTAGTAAGGGTGTCAGCTCTTGAGCAGGAGCACAGGGCATGGGCATAGTGGGTCACACAGGTGTGAATATAGAAGCTATGGACAGACATTTGGGGGTGTAGGTCCATCCATGGTGCTGGCTTAGCCTGTGTGAGTCCTGACTTGAGACCATAGCATCAATACATAGAAGAAATGGAGATGCTTAGGGGACATAAGGATGGCTGAATCGATGAACTTCTGTCCCCTCCTGATGCCACCAGGGAAACATGTCCAGGAAGTGAGTGTCATTTCTACCTCCACACAGCAGGATCCAGGCCAGTGCACACTGTATACCACATGCATCCCACCCCTTCCTGGATTTCACATCTATTCTGTACACTGCATACACATGACAGGCCTCAACTAGAAGAGTTCTTTATGTATCATGGATATTAATTTCATATTCGATATGCAATTTGTAAATATTTTCTCCAATTATGTGGATGGATTGTCTTTACTATTTTGCTTTGTTTTTTTGTTGTTTGTTGTTGGTACAATGAATGGAAATCAAGGCCTTGCACTTTCCAAGCCGGTGCTGTGCCTCTGAACTACATCCCTGGCCTGTCTTTGTCTTTTTAAAAAGTTTTTTAATTTTTGTTTTGATTACTAGATATTTGCAGTACATGATTACATTCACCGTGGGGAGTTGGTACATGTAAACCACGTAGCTTGGTTATTTTTTTTTTTATCACCTTTCCCTTCCCTCGATTTTCCTTCCACTTCTTGACCTCCTGCATTTTTGCAAAAGTTCTACTTTCTTACTTTCCCAAGACAAAGAAAGAAAAGGGACATGCGCAGAAGAGAAGTCACATTGTTGTTATTCATGGATGACGTGATCCTGCACAGAGAGACCCAAAAAACTCACCAAAAGACTCCTAGAATTAACCAAATTTGGTGGGATAGCAGGATATAAAATCAACACAAAAATCAACATGTGTATACACAAATAGCTCCTTCTTACTCTAGAAAGAATAGCTATCATTAAGAAATCAAATAACAAATACTGGCAGCGCTGTAGAGAAAAAGAAATGTTTTTAGAGATGATTTTTTGTTTTTGTTTATATTGGTGGTTTTTAGGTACTTGACAATGAGCCAAGGCCCTCAGACTATCTTTTCTTTGTTTTTTATTTAGACTTTGGGTTACTCATATGAGAGAAACTATGTGATATTTAAGTTTCTATATTTGGTATGTTTCACTTCACACTGTGATCTCAAGATGCATCCATTTTCCTATGAATGGCTTTCTGTTGTCTGATTGCTCTGGCATATGTTTTAGATACTGAACATGTTTTGAACAGGAGTAGTGAAAGTGGAAATTGTTGTCTTTTTCCTGATTTTAGAGGGAAAACTTTCTGGTTTTCCCCATTTAATATGATGTTGGCATAAAGGTCAGCTGTAAGTGACTTTTGTCAGATTGAGATAAGGCCTCTCTATACTTATTAAAAGCTTTTTAAAATCATGAATGAATGTTGGATTTTGTCAAAGGTTTTTGGCTGTATCCATTAAAATGAACATGTGATTTTTGACCTTGCTTCTATTTATTGGTGTATGACATTTACTGATTTGTGTATGTTGACCCATTCTTATATCCTTGGGATGAAGCTTGCTTGGTTATGATGCATGATCTTTTTGATGATTTGTTGCATTCTGTTTACCAGTATCTTGTTGAGGATTTTTATGTCTAGGTTGATGAAGGAGATTGACTCTTTCTCAGTTGGGTTCTTGTCTAATCTTGGAGTCAGAGTAATACTAGCTCCCAAGAATGACTTCGAGAGTATTCTTTGCATTTTAATTCATTAAAAGCTTTGAGAAGTACTGGTATGAGCTCTTCTCTGAAGTTGTTTTAGAATTCAGCAGTGAATCTATCAGGGCCTGGGCTTTTGTTAGTTGGTAGGGTTTTATTACTGCTTCAATTTCATTGCCTGTCATTGGATTATTCAGGGTTTTTACATTTTCTTGGTTTAGTTTTATCTTGGTTCGTATGTATCTAGGAATGTATCCATTTCTTGTGGATTCCTCAATTTAATGGAGCACAGGTCTTTAAAGTAGTAGTTACTAATAATCTGAATTTGGCAGTAAAGCATTGTGATGTTATTCTTTGTGTGTGGTGTGTATGTGTGTCTTTTTGATACAGGGTCTTGCTATGCAGTTCGGGTTGGACTTGAGCTCACTTTGTAGCCCATACTGGTCCCAAACTCACAAGGATGCCCCTGCCTCAGCCTCCCAAGTGCTGGGATTACAGTCATGAACTACCATGCCTGGCACCTTTTTCATTTCTAATTGTATTGATTTGGCTTTTTTATTTTTCTTTTTGGTAATATCGGCTAAGAATCTGTCTATTTTATTATTTGAAGAACAAACTCTTGAATTCATTAATTCTTTATATTTGTTTGTCTCAATTCCATTAATTTCTGCTCTGATCTTTATAATTTCCCTCCTAGCACTAGCTTTGTATTTGGGTTGTCCTTATTTTTCCAGGAACCTGAAGCACATCATTTGGTTATTTGTTTGGGCTTTCTGTTTTTCTGATGTAGGCATTATGGCCATAAACTTGTCTCTTAGGACTGTTTTCATTGTGTCTCACAGATTCTGGTAGTTGTACTGACATTATTGTTTGAGTCTAGGAACTAATTTCTTTTTCTTTTTCTTTTTTTTTTTTTGGTTCCAAGGATCAAACTCATGACTTCATGCCTGCCAGGCAGGGGCTTACGCCGCTGAGCTAAATCCCCAGGAGGAACTAATTTCTTGCTCAGTTTCTTCTGTGACTCATTGATCATTCATGAGTATATGTTTGCATTCTTTCTGTGCTTTCCTTTGCCATTCTTTTGTAGTTTCAGTGCAAAGTGATCTGATAGTATGTAGGGTAATTCTGATTC
Source organism: Cavia porcellus (assembly GCF_034190915.1). Lineage (NCBI taxonomy): Eukaryota > Metazoa > Chordata > Mammalia > Rodentia > Caviidae > Cavia > Cavia porcellus. The sequence goes on from NW_026947515.1 coordinate 12,650,588, forward strand.
TTTTGCACTTACTTATTTTATAGGCTAGTATGTGGTCTATGTTGAAGAAAGTTCCATATACTTCTGAGAAGAAAACATATTCTGTTGTTGAATGGGATGCTCTATAGATAGCTATTAAATCTTTTTCATTGAAAGTTTGGTTCAACCCTGATATTTCTTTGGTGATATTTTGGCGAGTTGATCTATTTGTAACAATAGGATATTGAGGTCTCCCCACTATAATCTTGTTGACATTTATCTGATCTTTTATTTCCATTTGTTCAACAAAGTTGGTTGTACTGGTGTTTGGTGCCTACAGGTTTGCAATTGTTATCTCTTCCTGATGTGTGTGTTCCCTTAACTGATGTGTGTGTAGTGACTCTCTTTAACTCTTCTGATCAGTTTTCACTTGAAGTCTACTCTTACATGGTCTCTAGTTCCCACTGCATGGAATACTGTTTGTCATGCTTTGATTTTTAGTGTGAGCTACATAGTAAGACCCTGTCTCAAAAAGAAAATCAAGAGAGAGAGAGAGAGAGAAGGAAAGAAAGAGAAGAAAAGAAAAAGTCCAAAAAAAGTCCCCTGTGCTTTTGAATGAGTCTTTTCTTTCCAGGGTCTGCAGCTTTGGCAGCCAGCTAACATGGGGAGGGACAGTGAGGCATTGTTGAGACCTGTTTTGCTTCCGCACTTACATTTCTATATGAATGCTGGATGCTGCCCTGCCTTTTCTACTGGACATGGGCAGTCAGTGGTGTCTGCCTTGAGGCTGCACTCAGTCTAGCAGCTCCCACTTTCCTTGTCCCTCTGTGCACCCCAAGTCAGTTTTCTCTCACTAGCTTTTAGTCTGTGGATTTGTGAGGTGCAAAGCCAGAGAGATGAACCAGTGCAGGGGTGCAGGAATGGGGAGGGCTCCACGCTCCCCTCAGCTCCTGGGAGGGGCATCTGCCCAGGAGAGATGGAGTGGCTCTAGGGAGAGACACTGAGAGATGCCCTCAGCTACTATAAACTGCAAAAACACAGTGTTTTGTTCTGAAAGTGACTCTTTGGTAAAGCAGGATGGAGTTGGGGAGGAAGTGCAGTTCGGTGCCTGCCACATTTGAGAGGATTTAATCCAGAGCCATTTGAGGAAGGGATTAATTATTTGGGACTGAGCCCAGAGCAACTGCAGAGCACAGGGTCTGAGGAGCGCAGCTCCATCTTCCCTCCACTCCTGCTCCAGAGGCCCTTTATATACCCAAGGCCATGGCAACCACCCACAGGGAGCCCCATCCTTGCTCATGTTACAAAACAGAGCTGCTGACCTCTGAGGAAGATGTAGGTTGGTTGGGGAATCAGGCAGTCTGCTAGACTTAGTGCCAGCACCTGCACACCCAGCCCTTCTCTAAGCCACACTTGCCTGGTCTGGTTTCTCAGCACGGAGTTTGGGACACCCACCTCCCTCCCGGTCTGAGCTTAAACTCCCAGGGGGCTCTGGCCAGCCCGCACAACTTCACTACTATCTCCTGGGGCCATCTCCCACCCAGTCACTGCGGAAGGGTGGACCACTTCTGCTCTGCAGTTGCTCTGGGCTCAGTCCCAAATAATTAATCCCTTCCTCAAATGGCTCTGGGTTAAATCCTCTCAAATGTGGCAGGCACCAAACTGCACTTCCTCCCCAACTCCATCCTGCTTTACCAAAGAGTCACTTTCAGAACAAAATACTGTGTTTTTGCAGTTTATAGTAGCTGAGGGCATCTCTCAGTGTCTCTCCCTAGAGCCACTCCATCTCTCCTGGGCAGATGCCCCTCCCAGGAGCTGAGGGGAGCGTGGAGCCCTCCCCATTCCTGCACCCCTGCACTGGTTCCTCTCTCTGGCTTTGCAGTTTCCAGTCTTCCTAGCAGCTCCTTCCCATTCACCTCCTTCCTTCTCTTCTCTACATTGTAGTTTGACTCTAGACCCTGGAAGTCCACACTTTGTTGGCAGCCTCTACTCCACCATTTCAGGTTTCCTCCTTTTTACTTTTGATGATGTTCTTTGATGCATAAAAATTTTAAATTTGATGAAGTTCGATTCATCTTTTTGCTGTTTTTACTGCCTGTGCTTTTCATGTCATGTCCAGGAAATCACTGCGGACACCAATGACATTCAACTTTGCCCTTTGTTATCTTCTAAACATTTTATTCGATTTTTCTTTTTTGGATTTCATTGCATTTTGAGTTAGGTGCCACAGGTGCCCTCCTCACATCTCTAGCAATCGACAGTCGCCTTTCCTCCTTTCCAGTTCAGCTCTGCATTTTGTATTTTCATTATGTTTTTATCATGCATGTTTTCAGGCTTGAAGCTGTAAAGACTTCCCTGTGAGCTCTGTTGAGCAGTTTAACCAGAAATGTCAGATTTTTGTCTTGCTTTTCTTATATTTCAAATATATTGTGACCACAGAGTTCCTATTTGGGGGATTATTTGTTCAGTTTCTCTGGTCATGGTCACAGCTTATGTGAAAGGGCGAGTGGCCCTGGGCTGAGAATGACACAGGACAGGGGGCGGCTGTGAGTGGAGGAAAATGGGAAGGACCTCTGTGGAGGGAAGATGGAGCTGCGCTCCTCAGACCACGTGTGTCAGAGTACTGGACAGTAACCAAGATGCGGCGGAGGGCTGAAGGCTGTGGCTGGTGCTAAGACACACATGGACAAGCAGCAGCCCCGTATATCCGCATCTCCTTCTACCTGCTGCTCCCTTGACTGCACATGTGTAATGCCCAGCTTTTCCTGCAGAAGCAGCTCTAAAGGTGAGAAGAAACGCCCTGAATAGCTCCAGGCATGACCATATGTCCCATGAAACACACAAAGAAAGATCAAAACATGTGAATGTAAGAGGGCAATTCAGATGAACCTAGGGAAACAATGGGATTTCCAGAGCCTGAACACCCAGAAATGTCATGTATTTATCCATGCTCCATGCACCCACCCATCATTCTACAAATCTATTTAGAGGCAACCCTAGCATTGCAAGGTGAGGGGTCTCATCAACCTCTGGCTAAGGTCCAAGAGCGGCTCCAAACTGAGCATGGTGACACTCGCCTGTAATCCCAGCACTTGGGAGGCTGAGGAAGGAGGATCATTGCAAGTTAGAGACCAGCCTGGCCTACAAAATGAGCTCAAGCCCAGCATGAACTGCACAGCGAGACTCTGTCTCAAAAGCACATTAAAAAAAACAAAACAGGGGTTCCAACCCCACCCCACTCTTTGTTCTTGCAGAAGAACCCAAGTGGAAAGAGGAGTTCTGTTTTAAAAGTCCAGAGTCCTAAGTTCTCTGCTTGGCTTTGTAGCCTGACTGTTCTGAATCCCAGAGACCTCCTCAGCTATAAAACGGGACAGTTAACAGAGCATGGGTGGAAACTTTCCAGATTGAACATTCCAGGTCAGACCCTTAAGCCACTGATGTCATAATACGGAATTTGCTTGTGAATGGCACAAAGCTCCTCCCAGCTCTGCTGTTCTCTTCATCATGGGAACAAGATGGATTCATCCTGGATCTTCCCTACTTGTGATTGTGTACTATGGGCAGATCTTGGCACAGTTTAGGATTGTGGGTGATGCAAATGTAGGTGTGACTACAGACCTAAAGGACTATGGGAACAGACAAGGGCTCTGGGTGGGGACAGGGGCCCCCAGAATCACGTAACCCCCTTCCTGCAGCTGTGCCCTACAATGAAACTGAGGCAAAGCGGTTCCTGAATTATTATGAACAAACAGCCAATACTGTGTTGAAGGAGTTTGTGGAAGCCACTTGGAACTATGTCACCAACATCACCAAGCCAAATCGAGAGGAAATGGTATGGTTCCACCTTCCTGCCGCCTACTCTTTCTGTCCTTTCCTCTTCTCAGGGGTTATTGGGAATTAGGACCCCACGTGCTGACCCCTGTCTAGAGTCAGAGGAAAGAGGGAAGCTGCGAAGCACATGTTAAAGTGAGCTGCAAGCTCCAGGTCTCTTAGTGGCCCCAAACTTGTTTTACATAAGAGTCTGATGGTTCTTCTTCCTTTTTAAATCCTTCTTCCTTCATTCTAGGAACCCAAGATCCTCTTAGTAAACCTTCAATGATTTTGGCCTCTTAAAATGGGATTTGGGAGTGGGAAGGGGAGTCATGGCCCTGGGAGTTCAATGGGGACACCAACTGCCTTTCTCAACCTGCCACAACAAATGTGGTGACCTTCTTTCCAGCTTCAGAAGGAACTAGAAAGGTCCCAGTTCATGAAATACTTTAGCACCTGGGCCCACCTGTTTAACATCACCCAGATCCAGGACCCAACAGTGAAGCGCATGCTGAGTAAACTGAAGGAAATTGGCAAGGCAGCCTTACCATATGAAGAGCTTTGGGAGGTGATGGACAGAGCCCCAGGACTCCAGGCACACTCTCCCTAGCCCAGGGATTGGTGGATCATACCTGGTGGGGAACCAGTGTCTGGGGCAGGAGGTGAACAGTCAGAGCAATAGCAAATTTCCTGTATGGGAGGAGGGTGGGTGTTTGAAACAGACCCATCCCTTCTGGTTTGTGGAGTTAGTGCTACTGGCAGCTCAGGGCACAGGCCTGTCCTGGGTGACACTTGTCCCCCCAGTACAACAAGCTTGTGGCCTACATGGAAACAGCATACAACCTGGCCGAAGTGTGCCTGGATGAAGGGCCCTGCATGATCCTGGAGCCTGGTAGGTGCCCAAGCCCTGCCCCTTCTGGGGCTCCCCCAAGCCTAACTGTGCTCCCTTGGAGAAAGGCACCTGGGGTGGATAATGGCAGAGGCGGGAGCGACATGGGAGTCCCATGTGACTTCTTTTCTGGACACAGATCTCCAAGAAGTCATGGCTACCTCCAGGGACCACAGAGAGCTGCTATGGGCCTGGGAGGGCTGGCGGGACTCTGTGGGTCGCCAACTCCGCCCCATCTTCTGGCAGTGTGTGGAGCTCAGAATAAAGCTGCACAACTCAATGGTGAGCAGTCTGGATGTAAGTGGGTCACAGGAAAGTACTCAACAAGGGGCAAAGTTGAGTCTTCAGAGGGAGGCACAGGATCCCAGACCCTCAGGTGCAGGCCTGTAGCTGGGCCCCACAAATGTCAATAGAGTAGCTACTATGTACTAGATGCTACAGAGGTTCTGAGTCTAACTAGGTGAAAAATAGAAGCATGCTTGTCCTGTGGGCTTGCAGTCCTGTAAGGAAATACCGTGGTCAAGACACACTGGTCTTTAACACCACTTATGATGATGGTGCAGAGATGGTGCTGAGGGAGGAAACGAGGAAAGCCTCCAGCACTTACTCATGCTCAAAACACGGCCAAGAGCCAGCCAGGCAGGAAGAAAATGGCCCCCTGGGAGAGAGGCAGAGTTTGGAGAATCTGAAAGAAGCCCATATGGCCACTGGGATGTGGTTGAGGGAGGGCCCAAGCTGGGTGACAGAGGAAAGGAGGCTGCAGGCATGGTGAGGATGAGGAGGGAATCACTGTGAGCTAGAGAGGGCAGAGCCTTGAAGGCATGGAAAGGAGCTCACACTGGGGCTTCGCTTCAAGCTCTTCCCTCTCTGATCCGACCCAACATGGATATCAGCCTTGGCAGGTAATAGTCCCATTTTGTAGATGAAGATCCAGACAACCAGGGAGCTTGAACAGCTTCCCAAGGAGGCACCTAGGTCTCCGACCTGCAAAACCGGGCTAAGGTGGGTAGGGTGAGTGCCTGGCGAGTCCCCTCTCCTGCCCTAGGGTACAAAGACATGGGACAACTGTGGCGTGCTAAGTACGAGTCAGACATCCTGGAGCAAGACCTGGAGCAGATTTACCAGGAGCTGCAGCTCTCTACCTAAATCTGCATGCATATGTGCACCGTGCCCTGTACCGCCACTATGGGCCTGAACTCATCAGTTTGAGGGGGCCTATCCCTGCCCACCTGCTGGGTAAGGGTCTGCTGATTGCAGGGATGGGTATTCAGTCAGCAGGCAGACTGTTGTCACCTCCTCTTAACCCTTCCACTCTCCTTCCAGGGGACATGTGGGCTCAGTCCTGGAACAACATCCTAGACATGGTTCTGCCTTTCCCTAAGAAGCCCCCCGTAGACATCACACACATGATGAAACGTCAGGTCAGTGCTTGGCCTCTGGATGTCCCTACCCTCCAGTCCCTGGAACAATAGGGCAGTGTACATGTTTTCCCTCCCCGCCACAGCACTGGAGATCTGAGAAAATGTTTGAAGAGGCTGACAAATTCTTCACCTCCTTGGGGATGCTGTCTGTCCCACCCGATTTCTGGAAAAAGTCAATGCTGGAGAGGCCGACCGATGGACGGTCGGTGGAATGTCAGGCCTCTGCCTGGGACTTCTACACTGGCAATGACTTCAGGTAACTATCATCAACATGGCCAGCTGCTAGAATTACAGTTCTACATCCTCGTCCCATCCCACATCTGCCTGTCACAGGCCACATTAAGGGAGGAGTCAGGACGGGAGGGCCCAGTCAAGGGAGGGGAGATGTAAGCCAGAAGTACAGAAGGGGAGATGGACGCGGAAGCCATGGTCTTGGTCACTGATTGGATATAGGGCCTGGAGTGGGAAAGACAGCAACCAAAGCCCTCTGATCCCCAGCCTGTTCATGCCAGTTCCTTAAAGAGGTCTGAACTGAGAAGTTTACCCATCTTCCCAGTGCATTTTCATGCTCTTGATCTTTGTCCTTTAACTCTAGGGTCAAGAAATGCACTGAAGTGGCCCTAGAAGACATGCTGTCCGTCTTCCACCTGATGGGTCATATCCAATACTTCATGCAATACCAGAACCTGTCTGTAATCTTCCGGGAAGGTGCCAACCCTGCTTTTGAAGAGGCTGTGGGGACAATGGTCACACTCTCTTCCTCTTCCCACAGGCACTTGTTCAGCACAGGCCTGATCAGCCTCCGGCAGCAGGACTCAGGTTGTGGGGATCAAAGGGACAATAGGAAGGCAGCCTGAGCCTGGGGTTGCAGCTTGAGGGGAGTGGGTGGGGCCATCCAGGCATGGGTAAAGGAAGGGAGAGCTCTGGAGCTACACACTAATTGCCCTGACACTCATCCCCAGAGGAGGAAGTCAATTACCTGATGGGCATGGCCCTGGAGAAGATTGCTTTCATCCCCTTCAGCTATCTAATGGACCTGTTTCGCTGGAAGGTCTTTGATGGCACCATTGAGAAGAACATCTACAACCAGGAGTGGTGGAACCTCAGGTGGGAAGGTGCTCCTCTGGACTTTCAGCTCCCCCACACATGGTGTAGGTAGAGCTTGACTACCACTGCCAGAGGGTGATGGTGGCCTCGCCTTTAAAAGCAGAGTAGGGTACAATGTTGGTGACTCTTGGGCTTAGAGAAACCCCAAGACAGTGTGAGATGTTTGCTGCCAGCAGACAAAAGCACCCATGCTGTAGTGCACAGAGCCAGTGTGGGGAATCCTGAAGCCTCATTCTGAATCTGGCACCGGCACTGAGCTGGTCTCAATCTCTCCAGCTTCAGTCTCCTTTGTGAAAAAGGCATCCTGACAGGCTTCCCCTGTTCCTTGGTTGGCTAGGAAACTCCCATCATGATTGCTCCTGGAATTCCTCAAGAACAGAACATTGACCACCAAGCAGGCCCCCTTACCTCTCTCCTACCTTCTTCCCACAGTGAGGCCGGGAAGACAGATGAACAGGGCCTCAGCACTTGTCCTCTGGGAAAGAGTGGCCATAGCAGGGAGGCAGGCTCCCTGCCCTAACACACAGGTCTGGCTGCCAGAGGCTTGGCATCCCAAAGCTTTCAAAGGAGTTTGCCTGCAGTCAGGCAGGTCATTTTGGTTGGATATTAAATACGGATGAGCAGAGCTTCTCCCTATCCACCAGGTGTCATAATGACTGGGTTACGGCTGCTGGACAGGATGACACGGACTACTGTGTGAGACCTGCAGCTCCTCTGCTACCACTCTGTATTGTCCTCATTCAAAATGATTACTTCCCCGCAGCAGTGTCCAGCACTCACAGAGGTTACATGTTCAGGTTGAGGTCACACCCTAGCAGGGGCAGAACTGGGTGCTCCTCCTCCTCCTCCTCTTGTTCTCCTACCCCCGGCCCATGATTTCAAGTGCAGGTCTCTCTGGTGGAGTCCACAATGCCCTGACTTTGTTTCCTCCAAGAGCACTTCCCCTCACTACCCCAGCTCTCTGAGGCATCCAAAAGGAGCCCTGTCCTTTCTCTACCAGCCACACTCACCTCCAACCAGCCAATGAGCTCCAGGGCTGAATGACGGTTTGCTGCCTGGGCCTTGAGCAAGGAACCTCCAAAAGAACCTCCCAACAGTCTACTCACCCCGGGATGGTTCCCAGGTACCAGTGAACCAACAGTACAACACCAAGTCTCCCAATGACGTTGTCAAATGTCACATCATTTTACTCCCCGTTTTACAGTCATTGTATACGAAGGCTCAGTGACAGTCAGTCCCACAATCTCCCACAGCAGCACAGTGCAGAGGACCAGCACAGCCTCATGCAGTCAGTCTGCCAGTGACTAGTGTTGGGTCCTAAGTCCACTTAGTTGATTTCTAAATCTTGGTTTCCTCATCGGTGCAAAGGGCACAATAATAGTAGTACCATGCCACAGGCATGTTTCTTTGGTGTCGTCTTAGCACTATTTACTAGAGGAAGTTACCTCATTCCTGCCCCATAATCTGTTCCCTTTCATTAGGATGGATGCAAGCAGAGACTTGGCCTTGCTCCTTTCCTCTGTGACACCTCTCCAGAACCTAGGCCTGTGTTGAGAGAGTGCAGGAGTCCATACACACAGCTCAGAGCGTAGAGGAAGTGCTCAATATTATCTGCTCTTATGGTTTCATTCTGATTCCCAATCCAAAGTGTTTTCAGTTATTTAATGAATGAAAATATATCGACTATTGTCTGCAAGCCAGGTCCAATTGCAGTAGACCACCCAGGTCCTTTGAAAAACCGTATGCTCTGAGATCCTTCAGGGACCTCTACCAGGACCTTGTTTTTCTCCTGCCAGGTTAAAGTACCAAGGCCTGTGCCCACCTGTTCCTCGGACAGAGGATGACTTTGACCCAGCTGCCAAGTTCCATGTACCTGCCAATGTACCCTACACTCGGTAAAGCTCTGGGCCCTATCAGCAGAGTCAGCTCTGGAGGTGGGCTTTGGGAGGCATGGGATGAGGCTGCCGATATCTAGCAAGGCCCTGGGTCCAAATGCTACCTGTTCCTCTGTCTACCTTTTCCCACCAGATTGCACAGCCTTCTTAGGTCTGTGCCCTGCAGTCCTTTGGGTTTCTCCATTAGATCCTGTGTGAAGGGCAGAGAAGGTGGGAATATTCTAATCCAAATCCTCCCTGTTGCCCAGGGGAGAAAGGAAAGGGGAAGGTTAGGGTTGGGGTCACCACTGGTTCACAAAGCTACACAAGGAAGGTCCTTGTATTCTAGGCCAACTCAAGACAGGCCTTGCCCAGGCAGCCTGCATCAGGTGGTGACTGTTGGCATGCACCCTGGCATGCAGACCGGAGCTGCCTAGGCTGAAGTGGCCTGGGGTTTCTCAACCCTGATCCTATCCCCCAACCTTCCCTTGTGTTCCAGATATTTCATTAGGACGGTGCTCCAGTTCCAGTTGCATGAAGCTCTGTGCAATGCCTCGGGCTACGTGGGTCCACTGCACCAGTGTGACATCTATGGCTCAAAGACAGCTGGGAGGATCCTCGGGTGAGTGGCCTCTTCCCTCATTTGTTCTCAGCTGCTCTGTTTCCCTTGGAAGCAGCACTGCTCAAGGCCCCCTTTCCTCACCCAGCCTCCTTGGGCTACCAGGGCAGAACTTCACTGAGCTTCCATCCTGCTGCTAGATCACCCTCATGTCAGACTGCACTCTTTCCTACATGAATTGGAGCACATTTCTTCTTACTGACCACTTTATGGTCAGACACTATTGGACCCCTTCTGCTAATAACCACACACACAGACATACAGACACTCAATCAAACCATCTCTCCTGCTCTGTGGTGTTTCCTTTTGTTTCATTGTGCTCTTGAAGTAGACTAGGAGAGGCTGGTGAACCTGAATCGAAAGCACAAAGCTCTTCTTAAGACACACCAGGCTCTCTGATGAGTGTTCTTACTGTTTTATACTAGTAGCGCTTAGCTTTGCGAAATAAATATTACTATCTCTATTTTACAAATAATGCAACCAGAGGTCAGGGAGGCCACAAGATGAGGACTCCCTGAGGCAGCAAGAAGCAAAACCATGCTTTGAACCCAGAACTGATTCCAAAACATTGTCTTTCACACTGTTTCCTCCATCAGTTAAAGGGTAATAGCCTTGGTGAAATTAACGTCAAGTCTACTTCAGCCACTGAGATGTGCAGCCCATCCACTGATGTGGGCTTTTTCCCATTGATTTCCACTAATTTCAATGTGTCTGTTTCACTAATTGGTCAAGGTTGCTTTAAATCTTACTCATGTTCCCAAAAGATTCAGAATGTCACCTAATTTAGTATCCTCTGCATACTTAATGAGCGTACTTGTGAGTCTACCATGCAGTATGCCTGTAGCCAGCAGGCCAGATGGAATTGCAATGCTGGCTCCCTGGGCTTTACTCACAGGACGGGATGAATCTTGCATTACCAACATCTCCCTTGTCTATTTGTTCTGTACCTTTTCTTACTATGAGGGGGCATTCTGGGTGATTCCTAGCTTTGAGCTTTTCTGAGTATGTTCAATACAAACGTACCTCTCTACTCCTTGTATTCTTGTCCCCTCATGTATTCACCCAGAAAAAATGTACTCGTGCCAGTGCCAACCAACCACCCTGAGTCCAGCAGGGGGAAGCAGATCTGAAATAATTAGACTCCACACAATGAGAGAGGTGTGGAAGGCCTTGGTGGAGGGTTAAAAGATTGTGTTTGGAAACCAAGGAAGGATCTCTGTACCAAGAATAGCAGATGTCTGTTTTCTTTACATCAGCTCACTTTAATTCCTCCTTCTCCCACCTCCTTGCTGCGCATTAGACCTTGGCCATTCTCACCACTTCCGTCCTCCACCCACCCTGGTGTAGAGGGCTGTCAGGGTCTGACTGGCTCCAAAGTAGACGACCAGTCATACCCCACCCTCACTCACCAGTCCTGCTACATCGCCATCCAGACCCCCGATCCAGGAAGATACTGACCCTTCCAAACTGACAGCTTCAAACATCACTTTCTGGGCAGTGGGAGGATGAGAGGCTCCTCAGAAATGAGGATATTACAAGTTTGTGAACATTGAAATGGCAGCAAAGTGGAATGTGGGCTGCACGAGGGAGAGAGAAAAGACAAGGTGGGAATTGGGCAGGAAGGAAAAGCAGTGGTTACTGCACCTGGCCAGGTTGGCCTGCTGCATTATACACCAATCAATGAGCAAGAGAGTATCATAAAAGAGAAAGAATGAGAGGAGTCACTCAACTCTCAAGGCTAGGACATGGGGATATCCATGAGCTCAGGCATGTTGTAATTGGAGGTTAACTAAAAGCAACTTAGTGGTAGAGCACCTAATATAACAAGCATGAGGCCTGGGTGTAACCCTCAGGATCACCACCAAAGATTTAACCTAACAGACATGAGACCTGGGTACAATCATCAGGATCAACACCAAAGATTTAACCTAACAAGCATGAGGCCCTGGGTGCAGTCCTCCGGAATACCACCAAACATTTAACCTAACAAGCATGAGGCCTGGGTGCACTCGTTAGGATCACCACCAAGGATTTAACCTAACAAGCATGAGACCCAGGGTGCAGTCCTCCGGATCACGACCAAAGATTTAACCTAACAAGCATGAGACCTGGGTGCAGACCTCAGGATCCCCACCAAGGATTTAACCTAACAAGCAAGAGGCCCTGGGTGCACTCGTTAGGATCACCACCAAGGATTTAACCTAACAAGCATGAGACCCAGGGTGCAGTCCTCCGGATCACGACCAAAGATTTAACCTAACAAGCATGAGACCTGGGTGCAGACCTCAGGATCCCCACCAAGGATTTAACCTAACAAGCAAGAGGCCCTGGGTGCACTCGTTAGGATCACCACCAAGGATTTAACCTAACAAGCATGAGACCCAGGGTGCAGTCCTCCGGATCACGACCAAAGATTTACCCTAACAAGCATAAGGCCTGGGTGCAGACCTCAGGATCCCCACCAAGGATTTAACCTAACAAGCATGAGGCCCTGGGTGCAGTCCTCCGGATCACCACCAAAGATTTAACCTAACAAGCATGAGGCCTGGGTGTAACCCTCCGGATCACGACCAAAGATTTAACCTAACAAGCATAAGGCCTGGGTGTAACCCTCCGGATCACCACCAAAGATTTAACCTAACAAGCATAAGGCCTGGGTGTAACCCTCCAGATCACCACCAAAGATTTAACCTAACAAGCATAAGGCCTGGGTGTAACCCTCCGGATCACCACCAAAGATTTAACCTAACAAGCATGAGGCCTGGGTGTAACCCTCCGGATCACCACCAAGGATTTAACCTAACAAGCATGAGGCCCTGGGTGCAGTCCTCCGGATCACCACCAAAGATTTAACCTAACAAGCATGAGGCCTGGGTGTAACCCTCCGGATCACGACCAAAGATTTAACCTAACAAGCATGAGGCCTGGGTGTAACCCTCCGGATCACCACCAAAGATTTAACCTAACAAGCATGAGGCCTGGGTGTAACCCTCCGGATCACCACCAAAGATTTAACCTAACAAGCATGAGGCCTGGGTGTAACCCTCCGGATCACCACCAAAGATTTAACCTAACAAGCATGAGGCCTGGGTGTAACCCTCCGGATCACGACCAAAGATTTAACCTAACAAGCATAAGGCCTGGGTGTAACCCTCCGGATCACCACCAAAGATTTAACCTAACAGGCATGAGGCCTGGGTGTAACCCTCCGGATCACCACCAAAGATTTAACCTAACAAGCATAAGGCCTGGGTGTAACCCTCCGGATCACCACCAAAGATTTAACCTAACAAGCATAAGGCCTGGGTGTAACCCTCCGGATCACGACCAAAGATTTAACCTAACAAGCATGAGGCCTGGGTGTAACCCTCCGGATCACCACCAAAGATTTAACCTAACAAGCATAAGGCCTGGGTGTAACCCTCCGGATCACCACCAAAGATTTAACCTAACAAGCATAAGGCCTGGGTGTAACCCTCCAGATCACGACCAAAGATTTAACCTAACAGGCATGAGGCCTGGGTGTAACCCTCCGGATCACCACCAAGGATTTAACCTAACAAGCATGAGGCCCTGGGTGCAGTCCTCCGGATCACCACCAAAGATTTAACCTAACAAGCATGAGGCCTGGGTGTAACCCTCAGGATCCCCACCAAAGATTTAACCTAACAGGCATGAGGCCTGGGTACAACCATCAGGATCCCCACCAAAGATTTAACCTAACAGGCATGAGGCCTGGGTACAACCATCAGGATCAACACCAAAGATTTAACCTAACAGGCACGAGGCCTGGGTACAACCATCAGGATCCCCACCAAAGATTTAACCTAACAAGCATGAGGCCTGGCTGCAATCGTTAGGATCACCACCAAAAAATAAATAGATGAATAGATAAATAGGTTCATTTCAAAGAGTTTATTCAGGATTTCTCTCCGTTTCACAGCAAGGTAGGAAAAAGGTTTCACTGCTCTTTTGCCTTTTGTGAAATGAAGTCTTGCTGTGTACTCCTGGTTACTTTGAAACTCTAGACTCAAGAGGCCCTTCACTTCACCTTCCAAATTACGTGGAACCATAGGGAGCATTTCACTGAATCTGATATGCCTAATGCATCTTAAAATTTGATTTTGCTACCTTTGACTCATCCCCTTCCATCCAAACACCCTGCCCAGGTCCTAGGAATGGAGAATCAAAGTGGACCCCATTCCCAAACTCTCTCTACCTCACCCTGACAGCTGTGGAGGGTGGGTCTGGCTTTGTTCAGGAGCCTGTGATTGTCACTTTAGACTTGGTGGTCCCAGGCAATGCCAGCTGACAGCTTTGCAGTCTCTGGCCTCCTGTGCTGTCTGCACCAGGTGCAGGTTTGACTCAGCTCACACATCTTGCCACATCAACCTATAGTCTTTCTAAACAGTTAGATTCTAAGTAATTGAAGCTTCCCTCTTCTATCTTTTTCTTTTTACCTAAGACACAGCATCTGACCAAACCCTCTAGTCATGGGTTTTGTATTTTGCTTTTTTTTTTCCAATTGTAGCAGGTTTTTAGCTTAATCTTTTCTTTCAGTCTTGACCATCTTTTACCTTAATTTTTTGGGACCATAACTACACTTTCCTGCAGGAGGGTCTGCCAAGAATCCACTAATCTTTAGTTTACCAACCTCATTCCCTCCCAGTTATTAAGTGATATGTATAAGTTTTTGCAAGTTACAAAGTTCTCCTCAGTCATTATGTGATTTAATCCTCACTGTGGGGAAGTTTTAATGGAACCCATTTACTGAAGAGAAAATGCAGTCCATGAGAGGCTTTAAGTTGTATACCAGAAGTTACACATGCAGAAGTAGCAGGGCTGGGTTTTAATTCTGGGTCTGTTATTCCAGACTCTGTTGGTTCCATGTGGGCCTCCAAGCCTCACCTTTTTATTGGTCAGATCAGGGAATGACAAGTTGAGAAGGACCAGCATCTCTACCAGTCACTGCCTTGCCATGTGTAGGGTGAAGAGCCTGGAGCCCTGGCTTTGGCATAGCCTGTACCCCTACTGAGCAAGTGCAGTGGGCCAAGCCAAGGTTCTACCACCTGCTACCTAGTGCTGAGTGTGTCTTGAGACAGCAGAATTTGTGTAGTGCTTCAGGTGATACACACAATATCTCCCACATTCTTGAATCTTAAACCTTCCTAAACTGTAAGACCAGAAAGGATTGAAGAGCTGCTTCTGCCCACTGACACTGAACGCTTCACAGGAAACTGTGGCTCACACTTTGTGTCTATCTGATTCCGGGAGAATAATGATCACAACTGTTTAATAAACATCAGTGGCAGTTAATAGTTAACATTGATTGCCTCTCAGCATTGTAGCAAACCTATAAGGCAGATACTGGTATTGTCTTGATTTTGTGAATACTGAAGCTGAGGCTCAAACAGCTACTAAGTGGCTGAGCTCAACTTCAAACTCAGATGAGTATATTTCAAAGCTGGTGATTGTGTCCACTATGCTGAGCTCTGTGGGAGGAGTCTGGCTGGCAAAGCCTGGAGGGACACCAAGTAGTCATAGCAGTACTTGTGGACACACCCCCACACACAGCCTTACAGTTATCCTTACATCCTCCAGGAATGCCCTGAAGCTGGGCTCGAGCAAGCCCTGGCCAGAGGTTCTAAAGGAACTGACTGGGCAGTCCGCTATATCTACCAGTGCCATCATGACCTACTTCAAGCCACTGCTGAACTGGCTAGTGGCTGAGAACGTGCGACAGGGTGAAATCCTAGGCTGGCCTGACTACACCTGTTCCTTTTCAGGTTAGTTAATCTGATTCTGAGCCCAGCCTTAGTGTAACCCTAGGCCCTATCCTGCTCTTTGCTGGGCCATTCTCTATGCCAACTCAGCCATAACTCTCAGGCTGTCCATTGCCCAGCTTGAGTGGGCAGAGCCCTGCTGCTGGCTAACTTTTCTGTACTTGGCCTGAGTATAGCCATGCCCAGCCCTGGCTCAGGTGCTTCTTGCACACCACCCAGCCAGACTGCCAGGCTGGTGTCTGAGCACAGGGTCAGCATCTTGCCTCCTGACTAGGTTCCCTGGTGTATGTCACCTTACCTATGCCCATATCTTTCTCTTCCTTCTATTCTTTCACATCCTCCTTCTCACCCATGACCTGAGGCTGACAGACAAGTCCAGTAGCAGTCAGATCCCCCAACAGCCACAGGAAACTTAGGGCCCACTTGCTAGGCCCACCTGCTCTGTTCCTGTCTTCCACAGAAAGAAGTACAAACAAGGTGGCATTACTGGGTCTGCAGATGAAGCATGACCAGGTTATATTCGTGCTGTCGATACTTGTGGGTGTGAGTTTTGTCCTGTTGCTGGTACTCCTGGGCCTGGCCTACAGGTTGTACTTCCTAAAAAGATGGTCAGGCGACCAAGACACCCTGATATTCAGCACCCTGCCTTATACCTACTTCCTGGGTATGCGCATGGAGCCCCGAAAAGCTACTCGAAGACAGTGGATTCTGCTGGGCATCTTCTTGATCCTGCTGCTGAGCACCATCAGCCTAACCATTTGGATCTCCACACAAAACCAAAAGATGTCTTCACAAATGAGAGCTGACTTGTAGAGCAAGGACTAGTCACCAATGACACTGGTGAGGCTGAGGGACAGGGAGGGCCTGAACCCAGGAGAGTGGATGGTAAAGAGGGAAAAATCTGAAGGCATAGGGCCCGACTGGGTGCTACTGCGGCAGACCTGGATAAATGTGGTGCTTTGATTGTGTGTTTGCAAACCCAAATGTGAGGCTCTGTGCACAGGAAATAGCTCTGTGTTCCAGGCCACACTAGCCACCCTCCCCAAGGTTCAGGATTCACAGTTTTATTTAGCTAGTAGCTGTGTCCTTTGAATTGGCTTCAACCCCACAACTGATTCTTCAAATAGCCTAGATTTGGCTTACCAATGCAGATATGGGGTTTGGAAGTGTATGTGGGACTTGGCTGGGTCTGCAGAACCCTAGAACTCTGTTCTAGTTAGAAAAAGCACCTTGCTTCAGCCCCCTTACAAAATGGCCCCAAGTAGCACTGGACATTCCTTTAAACTTGGTGATATCTAGTTTATAAGCACTGTGTACCATGCACCTCTTCAGTGATCTGGCCCTGTGTTTGGCTGCATAGTGTGCTGTGGTCCTAATCAGTTCTTTGTTGGCCACGTGAGATCAAAGTAGTCCCACACACTGCCCAGTGGTTCTCCCTAACCCAGCACAGGCCCTCTCGAATGGAGACAGTGGGTAGCTGGGCATTAAGCCAGGAATGATTAATGATTGACTTCTTTCATACTTAAACACAGCTCATCCCCAGCCACTCTGCTCTGGAGATGGCCTTGTTCAACACACACACCTGCCCCCCTGGCTGGTTGTCCTGGGGACCAAACAGAGGACAAACAGCACCTTTCCAGGCTCAATAGGGGTGGGGGAAGATAGTGAGAAGAGAGCTGTAGGAGGATGTCTGAGACATTAGTGCTCTAGGAATAGGCCTGGGAAAGGATGGGGTAGGTCCCTTCCCTCACCCTTTCCAACTCTTTCTCTCCAGTTTGTTGGCCACAGAGATAGAGCACATCCAATATTTTTTGACTCACTGTCTGGACTAAGGCTCCAGGAGTCCTGAGAGCCACTGTTTGTCAGGAAATAGGGGAAACTTGAGGGGAAGTGTATTATAGCTAGAAAACACAGAGAAGGTGCACCAGGGCTATTGCTAAGTTCGTAGGACGATGGCCAAAAATTGGACCAGCTCTCCCCAGATTAAGGATCTGAGCCTTAAAGTTACAAATTCAGGGCACAGAAGTCCAAGACAAGATCTCTATGGCTCTTATCTCTTCCTATATATATCTCTAGACGTGTTCCTATGTTGTGACTGAGCCCATGCACTTCCCACTCCAAACCCCAATTCCAGAGCACTTTCATTTGATGTCTCTGTGGCTGTTTTTACCTTGCTGTACTGTAAAATTCTTATTTTTTGCCAATGATTAGCTGTTAAATACCCACACCAGGAGTATATCCCTGTGTAACATTTATAGTAAGCAAAAATGTTTGAATGAGTAAAAGAATGCATGGATGTCCCACTGCCCAAATCTCTCCTCAGAGCTCAGCATCCTACACACTGAGCCTGTGAAAACCACCCCATTTTTCTTCTCCTCAGCCAGCCTGACCCTCCACACACAGGGGAGGCCAGGACACTTTTGCCTTTCTCCAGGAGGCCACACCAGCAGCCCTCTCATCTCCCAGCTACAGTGGCCAATGAGGTTTCCATCAGGCATTGTGGTTCTGCGTGGCAAATGCACACCTACCCAGGACCTGCAGGCTTCACCAGACTCCAGCAAATGCCTCAGTGACCCTTTTTGGCCATCCTTCCCCCATCACCCATCAGTTAAGCTTTATTTTGCCCAAATATATTTTCTGAAATCTTCACATTTCTTCCAGAATCTCTTCACTGCTTAAGAACTTGGTTGCCTATCAATTAAATCTAGATACTGAAAATGGCAGCAGAGAGTTTTTATCGGTTGACCTTTACCCCTACTACCCAGCTCACCCGCCACCCCCGGGCCATCATCCTTAGCCTTTGCTTTAGGCACATGCTCCATTTTGAATGTCTGCCCTCCTAGCTCAAAACTGACCACTAAACCCTCTGCAGCATTCCAAGCCCACCAAGATGCTCAGTAAACAGTGCTCTCCCTTATCCTTCTCTCCTAGAGCATCTCTTTCAATAAACCTCTCTCCATGCATGCATTTCTTCTAGTACCCTCATTTGCAGTCAGTACTCATGCAGCAGTGGTCACGTACTAATATGTGGTTTAAAATCTACCCTTTCAAGCAATGTCTGCATGCTAAGAGCTCTCAGGCCTCTAAAGAAGGCACTTTATTGCATATTTTATGTACACTCGTGTGTATTACAGCCCAACTCCCAGTACTGGGCTTTGGCTGAGTTTGCTACCACGCATAGAGGATGAATACTGGAGCCTGACTGGAGGCTACTTGTCACTGGCTGACCAAAAAACCTAAGTGTATCATGATCAGGGACAGGCCCAGAGGTCAGACTCTGGGCAGAGCCTTTAGCAAAACACTGCCTGTGGCCCCAAACAACTTCTGCTCACTGTCTCCCAATGTTCTCCTGTATTTAACGGGAGAGAAAATCGCCCTTCAGTACCCTAAAGGGGCTCCAGGAGGGACTGAGGCCTCAGAGAATTCTTTCCCTCGCCAGGCCCGGTGCCATGCTCCACACCCTGGGATTCATGACCCAGTTTCTGCCAGGTGGGCCCGAGAGAAATTGCTTAGGCTCTGAGAACTCCACAAGCCCAGGTGCGCGCTTATTTCAGCACCACAGCACGGACAGCTCCCGGGCAGCAGCAGAGGGGAGGAGGCAAGGTGAGTTGCTGTTGTGGAAAGGGAGTGGTAGGAGTGGGGCTGGGAGAGGCGGGGAGAACTGGGGAGGACTGGGGAGGCCAGTGCTGGCTGGCGGGTGGGTCCCCGGAGCCTAAGGCCCTCCCCCGGGGTGGCGCCCACCCCGAAGTGGATGCCACTGAGCCCCAGGACAGCCAGAGACTGCAGGGAGCCTGAGGAGCCCTTAACTCTGGGTTGGGGCCACAGAAAGATGCCAGTCTGTAGGGGCCAAATTGCGCCCCAAAACACTTACCTGGACACCATCATTCGCAAGTTCGAAGGCCAGAGTGAGTGTGTGTGTATTGGGGTGGGTATGTAGGAGGGGCGATCCGGAGTCCCAGGTCGGTGGCAGAAGCAGTCAGATCCCTTTACTAACTTATGTTTGGGCAAACAGGGGAGCGGGTGCCATTCTGAATGCAAAACCCTTCTCTTTGAAGCATCCTAAACACCTCCATCCTGGAATAGGCAGAATGTAGCTCCTCCCCCTCTCCGCAGAACAGTTTTCTTGGTGCTCAAATCCAGGCTTCCTTTGTAATCATGACTCTGCTTTCCTCTCCAGACTTTACCCCCAACTCCAAAGGTTTCCTTGACTCCTTCCCTTTCTCCTGGCCAGGCTGCTCTCCCAGGTCCAACTCCCCACTGCTTACATCCCTGCTCTCCTGGCCCTTCTTCCCTATCCTCAGGTCTTGAGCCTTTCTCTCCCTTCACCAATATTTGCTGCCCTACTCCTTCCACAATCCCCAGGACCGAGCCCCCTCTCCTGCTTTACTGGTCACCATCCACCCCCTTCTCCTTCACCCTCACCCCTTACTCTCAGGAGGAATGACTTTCCCCTTGAGCCCTGCCCCAACC
The DNA here is from genome assembly GCF_034190915.1 of Cavia porcellus. Lineage (NCBI taxonomy): Eukaryota > Metazoa > Chordata > Mammalia > Rodentia > Caviidae > Cavia > Cavia porcellus. The sequence goes on from NW_026947515.1 coordinate 12,670,519, forward strand.
TACCCCCCCTTCCAGCCCTGCTCCCTCAACTAAATTCCCACATCTAAACTCCCTTTCCTGCTGCCACAGTCCCTATAATCTTTCCCTGCCCGAGCCCAGGGCTGGCTTCCAGTCTCCCTACCTCTTGCCTCCCACCCCAGGCTGTAAGTTTCTCATAGCCAATGCTCAGATGAAGAACTGCGCCATCATTTACTGCAATGACAGCTTTTGTGAGCTCTTCGGCTATTCCCCAGTGGAGGTGATACAGCGACCGTGCACCTGCGACTTCCTCGCAGGCCCCAAAACCAGAGTAGTGCTGTGTCCTGCCTGGCACAAGGTCTGCTGGGAGCTGAGGAGTACAAGGTAGATATCCTCTACTACCAAAAAGATGGTGAGAGAGACAGTTGGGCTAGGGGCACTTGGCTGGCCTCTTCTCGTTTTGCACCAGATGACCTGGTAAATCTAAGGACAATGGTCCTGGACAAATCCTACCCTCTGTCTCCGGACCTCAGTTTCCTGACTGGTAGGGGACAGCAATGAGCTTTGGATGCTCTGCTATCTGTGGTCTTTTTCAGAGGCTTGGAACAGGGACTCATCCAGCAACTGATAGGGACCTGGGGCAGAGCATCTTGCCCCATCATTCCTCCCCTTTGTCCTTGGTCTCCTGGTTTTCCACTTTGTCACTGTCAGCCCCAGCTGTCAGGCAGCTGTGATGGAAATTAACCTTTCCTCATCTGAGTCTGCTCTGGGAATTAGGGGAAGAGTTACCCCTTCAAGGTCTGTGCAGCCAGAGAAGGTGTGGGAGCTCCTGCTTGGCTCATCTAGCTACAGCTCTTTGAGAAGACAGGCTCTGGAGTTTTCCCCAAACAAGAAGTTCATCCAGGTAGAGTTTGGGTTATTGCTGCTACCCAAAATCATTGCAAGCAAAACAGCCAGGGACTGATCAAAGGCTAGCAGCCTTTGAGCTCATCCTCCCAGAACTATAGTATGCCCAGTAGAGCTGGGAAAGAAGTGTTGGTGGGAACTAGGACCACAACTTGAAAGTGCTTTGGAACTCACCATGGTCAAGGCCCACATCTAATATAGTTCTATATCAGAATTCCTTGGGGCATATTTTCCAACACGTATCTTCCCTAGAGAGAGAGGTTGGCTCACAGTGCACAAGAAGAGACTAGGAAAGGGTGTGTGGAAAAGTCTCCTAGCAGTTCTGATGCACTGCTAAGTTTGGTAACTACTGGTTTAGATAAATCCCTTCATTTTATGGATGTGGAACTTTTCAAATATCACTGATATGGTCCAACCAGACAATGGGGATGAAATTTCTGGATCTTTCCCTAAGAGATGTCTGTTCTGAGTAATTTCAAGGTCTGCTTCCCAAGAGGGAATAAAAGACTGGATTTCCTCTGTCCTTGGAGTCAGGATTTTTGGAAAAGGAAGCCACCAGAAGAGAGATGCTCCCGTGGAAAATAGCATGAGGACCAGCAGAGTATAGAGGCATCATATACTGGATTACATGGATGGACTGAATGTAATCACAGGAGGTTTTTCTTCCTTTCTTTTCTTCTCTTTTTTCCTTTGTTTCTTTTTTTGTTTCCTTTTTTGTACCAGGGATCAAAGTCATGACCTTTTGCTTGCCAGGCAGGCACCTAAGCCACTGAGCCAAATCTCCAGCCCCCCCAGCTGAGTACAGAAAAATACCTTTGGACTGGGACTAATGGGTACTGAGAGCTCAGGTTCCTCCAGCAACCTACATGTGTGTGAGTGTGAGTGTGAATGTGAGCATGTGTGCATGCATGTCTGTGCGTGCATGCAGAAACGGGGACAAGGGAGAGTCTGGCTTAGTCTGGCAGAATTCAGAGGGTTAATGAAGTCAGAATATTTTAAAATCTGTGACCTCACTTTTCACATCACTGCAGGAAAGAGGTGACAGTCAGGTGATGAGAAGGGTCCCGCAGGAGCAGAAAGAAAGAAGAGGTGAGGGGCCACACGTCATTTCTGTTCCCTTCCTGGACCCCCAAGCTCTATCTTCATCGCAGAGGGTGAAATCTGATGTCACATCCTAGGGATGTCGGATCAGGGCTCTTGGAGTTCCATCAGCACCCTACAGTTTCCTGGGCAGGGAGTAGAGGTCAAGGCCAAGCTTTAACTCAAACCCTGCCAAGGTCCTCCAGCTATTACAAGAAGCCAACTAGAGTTGGAGGGTGGCCTTGAGTGAAAATGGAAATTACCCTTATATATGGTGCTGTCAAACTCCAGACTGCCCCTACCCCACTCTCAATCCTCCCTTGTCCTGTTGCTCAGGCCTTTGACCATCTGGACATTCCTCAAATTGGCCTGAAACCCAGAAAAGGGAGATTCTTGGCCTGCATTACACTAAGAGAAGGCTATAGTGCTCAGATAACTTACATTCACCTTATGATACACTTTGACCACATGACTCTTTTCTTTAAAAAATCATATTCATATACATCCTACAGTCCTGTTGAGGGGCATATGATTTATTTCTTTCCAGATCAGTGTATTCTCTCTACTCCATCCCCTGACTCTCGGGAGGTGGTAAGGGTTCCTGAACAGATCTCTGGCCTGTTTATTTATAATCCACTTTTCCTCTAAAAGGGTAATCCACTGCATAAAGTCGACTCAGAGGCTGGAGCACTTGGTAAAAATCTACCCTCTGAGCCAAGGTCAGAGACTCTTGAGAAATCAAGGCTCTTTCTCCATCTGTCTTTGCTAGGAAAAGCCACAACTTAACAGATAAGAAGGAAGAGGGACTGTCACAGACTAGAACAAGAGAGAGTCTAGGGGTGGCATGGAGAGCGTGCAGTCCTCCCTTACTCCTGCCTCACTGGGCACTTGCCAGAGGACCCAGCCCTCCCTGTCTGCCTTTACTAGTCCTCTACTCTGATGGGCCTAAACCAGAATCTTGTCAGCTCTAGCCCAGACTCCAGGAGGATTGGGGCTTCTCAGTCCTCAGCTCCACTTAAGGTGGACAGGGCAAGACTGAGGTCAGGAGCTACTGTCTGCCCTCTCCTTCCCGCAGTGCTTTCCACACACTCATCTCTAAATGCCAGGTGGGCTGAGCTGGAGGCAGCACCTTGCAGTGTGGTATAGCCACCCTCCTAGTGGCAGCATTCTGAGGCACAAATGGTCCCTAAGGGCTCAGCACAATACTAGACGGAGTGTGGGAAAAGAACTCAGAGTGAGGCTGTGGGTGTAGCTCAGGGGTTGAGTGCCTGCATACCATGGGTGAGGCCCTGGGTTCAACCCTCAGTACCTTCCAGAAAAGGGGCAGGTTGTGAAGAGGCTAGAGTGAGGGTTAGAGTGGGGAGGGGATGTGGGCAATGAGAAGCTGAATAGAAGCACTGGGAGGAGCCCTTGGAAGGGAAAAATAGACAAAGACTGTGGTTTGTCCTGCAGAGACAGGGCAAGGACACCAGGACACTGCCACTCCTGGGCATACCTGAGGCACTCACCTGCTACTGCTCACCCAGTTACTTTAGGATCTAAGCTTTGGAGAAGTAAGGCAGTTGCTTAATCTGCTGTACAGGAAGAGGATGTAATTCTCATAGCTGCCTGTCTGCCTACTCCAGACTGCTTACCCCAGGCTGCTCCAACCCTTACTGCTATGAGGGGCTGGTCTTCAATGCATTCCCAGTCTGGGCTTTCAAACCAGAGAAACAGTGAGTGGGAAGACCGGGCCCTGGCAACTCCAGCAGCATAGAAAGCCTGGAGGGCTTTCCACCCTCCCCTCCCTCCCCACTGCCAAGCTAAGTCTCCCTATGCCAGGAAGACAGGGAACATAATTTGACTTTAGAGGCAGAAGCCTTGCCACACCCCAGGCTGACAAGAGTGACTATATCAATGCAACCCAGGGGAGGGTCCAGCCAGGCCAGGGGCCTCTCCTCCATGTGGATGTCTGCCCTGGGCCCACACAGCAGCCGGCAGGTGGCTGCCTGGTGCCTGGGAGTCCAATAATGTGATCTGGGAGATTCCTGATCCTGAGAGAAAAATGGGAGGGAAGAGGAGGGAGGCTTAGCTGTATAACAGGCCTCATGGCTATGAGAATGGGCAGGGGAGGTAAGCCACAACTAGGGCCAGGCCACTGTGCCCTCATATTTACACATATGTGCTGTATTTAATCAAAAAATACTTAGCAGAAGTGAGACAAACCCAAATCTGTCTTCGGGAATGCAGCTCTGCCTTTGGATTTGTAAGGTTATCTCAGGCCTTGTCCCTGAGGATCCTGCCCTTTCAACCTGATACCTGCCAGTAGTCTGAACTAAGGCACAGAGGACCCCCATGGGATGCCTGCTCATAGGGTCTGTTCTGTGATATGCATCATTTCAAATGATTTTGTTCCATCCACCAATGAGAAGGTAGCGAGAGCCTGGAACAAAGACAGGAAACAGAGACTGTGGCAAGGGGTACAAAGGGGCCAACAGCTATGTTTGGGCTGCCCAGGGGGCAGAACAAGCAGCATAGGGACCTGTTCTGCTCCTACGTGCCTTTTCCTTCTCTCTGACCCTCAAGATACTGCTCCGCCTGATCCCTGGTTCCAGGCTCTGCTTTGGGAGTGCTCCAATACCTGCCTTCCAGACAAGGCCCCTTCCTTTGCCAAGCTGTGTGTGCCAAGAGCCCAGGGGTCCTTGCTCCATGTCTCCTCCCGGCCATGGCAAATAAGTTTCTCAAAACCTCAGTCTGCCATCTGCAGAACAGAAGTCTATGCCTGTCCTGCAAGGACCTCTTGAGGCCTGAAATGCCCACTGGGAATATGCCCAGCACTTGGTGTGCACCCCACAAGGTATTGCTCCCAGTGTCAGAGAACGGGGCATTTTTGTGGTATGGTGTTATGTGAGCTGAGCCCAGGTCCACCAAAGTGACATGGGGGTAGAGTGCCCCATCTCACCTCCACTTAACCCACTCCTACCTGCTCAGCTTTAATTACATCAGAAACAATCCTTGAGACTCAGACCTGAACTGAGGGCCATGCCTGGACTTGGATCTAATGCTATGATATCTCCTAATGAGCAGTTTAGTTGGTCTCCTCGTCTCTGTTCTGTGGGTAGGGCACTAGCTGACCAGTTACCCACCCTCCACGCATTAACTCTGGTCACTGTCTAGGCCTCTTCTCTCCAGTAGGTGCCCTTAGCTTGACCTTCACTGGCCTCCTCTCCAGCCAATGGAGGAGACCTTTTCAATGACCACCCCTCCCCCTGCTGATGGTGTTTACAGCCTCCAGCTGCAGATGCTTAGTGGATGTGGTGCCTGTGAGGAATGAGGATGGGGCTGTCATCAAGTTCATCCTCAACTTTGATGACCTGGCCTAGCTGTTGGCCAAGAACAGCAGTCATCGCTTGACCCAGTGCCTGCTGACCCACAGCTTTGTGGGCTCTGGTGAGCAAGTGAGGTGGGCTGCATTTGGTGGTGACAGGGAAAGGCTCGGGGCACCCATTGGAGCAGCCAGTGTCCTGGCCCTGGCTGTTCTGACCCAAGCCCTGGTTTCAGAGGGCTCTCGTGGCAGGCCAGGTGGACAGGGGCCTGGCCCAGGCAGGGGCAAGTACAGGACTGTCAGCCAGATCCCGCAGTTCACACTCAACTTCGTGGACTTCAACCTGGAGAAGCACCACTCCGATTCCACCACAGAGATCGAGATCATTGCTCCAACCAAGGTGGTAGAGCCAACACAGAACATTACTGAGAGGGTCACCCAGGTGCAAGCTGGCAGGGCAACGAGGGAAGGGCTGTGCCAGGTCCCCTAAGGTCCCCTGCCAAGCCCAGGACTGGGGTTCCCTGGGGTCTTGTCTAACAGAGAGATGCAGCTTGTCCAGACCCTTGTTCGAATGGATTTTCTAGACTGAAGGGCTCCCTGAGGCCATGGCCCTGAGGCCAAGCTCCTGGAGCTTGGAGAACTTGGGATCAGTAGCACCTGTAAGAGTCTATCTCTTAGTACTGGAGGTGTCAGGGGTAGGAGGGAGCAAGACAGCACGCACAGGTCACCATTGGGGGCCTGCTCAAGTCACTTCCAGTCTCAGGGAAGGAGAAGGGGAAACAGCATGGACGAGGGCCATACAGAAACAAGGAGAGGGAGGAGGAATGGCAGGAGGCCCCCTGCCCTGCTCTTGCCCCTTGCCTTTGACGTAACAGCCACCTCCCCCTTCAAATACACACAGGACCCTCTGCATGTCAAGAAGAGGCAAGGTAGAGCTGATGACTGTGAAAACTGAACAGCTTCTTAAAGACCTATCCCTGAAAGTCCCTTCCCCATGTGGTCTCTTATTGCTCAGCTCAAGGTAAATGTCCCTGAGTTCACTCTTTCTCATGGGGCTTGATGACCTGAGCATTCCAGAGGGAAACACAGAGTCTTGCTTGAGGTTCCAGTGACCAGATTCACTGATCTGGTACTGACTCACTGTGTGACTTTGGACAAGGGACAGCCTTTGGGGCCTCAGGGCTTGTGCAAAATGTAGGTGGTTGCATGTAATGGTCTCCAGACATCCATTTGACATTAAGAAGTAGTAGCCCTTCAGACACTCAAAAGTTCTCACCCAAAGTGGGGTCTAGAACAAGGCTGAGCAAGGAAGTGCAAGCCTTTTAGGGGAGCTGTCTCTTAGCGGAGGCAGCCTTTTTTTTTCTTTGCCCCTTTCCAGCAGAAGAACAGTCAGGGGTGGAACCAGAACAACTCTACTAACTCAACCCCACTGAGTGCAAGGCCCATGGGGAAGGAGACAGCCCAGGCTGAAGGGCTGTGCCCTCTGAGGCTAGGTAGGGTGAGAAAATCAGCAAATGCTAACACCAGGGCCTTTAAATTGGCACAACCATGGTGGCCACTATTGGATTGGAGAATTGTCTCTGAAGATGGACAGGCCTGGCCGGGCACCCCAGTTCCTCTTGGCTTCACTACCTACCCAACATGGGACCCTAAGGCCAGGGGTGGTACCTGACAGAGCTCAGGAGAAGCGGCTGGCAGGACCCAGAACAGCGAAGTCACATTGACCTCTCCTAGATCTTTAAGTGTCTAAGGCTGTGATCTTGCTCCCAGGTCCCTATATTCCGAAGGCCCACCAGTTGCCAGGTGTCCCTGGCCAGGGTGGGCTTTCCTAGAGAAGATACCTCATGAGACAGTGGGAGACTGAGCATCAGTGTGTCTCCCTGTCTGGTGTCCTGAGGAGCTAAGGGGCTGGACACTCTTTTCTCAGCAGCTTTGAACTTTATCCCCTATCCCTGCAGCCTTTCTCTCACTCCCCAGAAAGACAGGGTTAGGGAGTGGTCTGGAAGAAGGGGCAGACACTGACAGCCATGGATGTAGTGCTCAGCCTGAACTTGGAAACAGACCCCAAGGTGTCGGTGCTCATTCAGTGGTCAGTAGTTGAGAGCCCACAAAGACTGCATGTTGGAGCACAGGGAAGAGCAGGTAGACTGACAAATCACCTGGCTGTGCTGACAGCCTAGGGACGGGTAACATGTGGTCAGGACTGTATATGGGGTATGAAGAAAATAAAAAATAGGGTCCCAGGCCAGGGATATAGTTCAGCCGCACAGTGCCTGCCTGGCAAGCACAAGGTCGTGAGTTCCATCCCTGATACAAAGAAAAAAAAAGTCCCAGTCTACATGGGGCCCAAGGGGCTTCCTGATGATGTGAAGTATGAGCCAAGGCCTAAAGGCCCAGCAGAAAGTTACTGCAGGGTGAGGACACCGAGGCCCCACTGTAGGCTTAGGATGTCAGATCAGGAGTCCTCTGGTGGGAACCAGCCCTTTGATGGAACTCCTTCTTCTGATTCTATCTGGTTGATCTGGTCTTCAAAGTAAAAACCTCTCATTGCAGATTCTCTGAAACCCGGACCTTCTACCAGACTATCTGGCGGGAAGGGGTCTGTGAACTATTCAGTCCCTCAGGCTCTCCCCTTGGGGGAGTGACAGGTGACACAGGACAAGGAAGCAGGAGGCCTGACCATATAGAACAGCACATGCCACCTAATGCAAAGAGACACATCGCATTTCATCTTAGCAACCACACAATCTCTTGTGCTTTGTTATCCATTTTGCATGTGTAGGAAGTGAGGCCTTGGAAGTTAGAAAACTTGCAAAGCATGCAGATAACACTTATGCCACTGAGCTATGTCCCCAGCCCTTCTGCACATATTTTAAATGGAATCACACTATATTTGCACTTCTGCATTATTTTTTCAGATAACATAACTAGATCTACTTTTCAGATATTTAAGCACCAACCTGGGACTTGGCTAAATGGAAGTTGGTCAGTTTTCTGACACCAGAGGCTCCACAGCCAGCCTGGCCTTTTTTATTGGGCCTTTTGGCCCTGACCCTCTTCTGGGCTTTGCTGATGTTTTGACCCTGGTAGTGTTCATCTCCTAATTCCTGTCCCCCAGGATCCTTAGCGCACAGTGTTTGTTCCTGTTTGTGTGTGTGTATGTGTGTGTGTGTGCGTGCGTATGTGAGTTGCATATGGGCTTAGCTGTGCAGGTCTCTTTTATAGGGCAGGACATGGAATTGAGGAATTTTGGATTTGTAAGAGGGTGGAAGTTTACAATTCAGTAGGACAATCGAATGTGTAAATGCAGCCTCCAAATCATTCCAAACTTCTGTGGTACATCACAGACTTTAATTACCACCTCCACCCTTCCCAGCATGTTTTGAAAGTTCTTTGTATGAAAGAGGAACTCAGGGAATTTGTGACCACCAATCCACCCCTACAGAAAATACTGAAGGACATTCTAGAGAGATAGGAAAAAAATTGTGGCAGAGAGGCCTCAGTGAGCGGGACAGACAGTGGAATGGAGGAGAAAAGTAGACAACCAGTGACAAAAACAGCATAGCAGAAATGAGGCAGAGAAGGTTGGCTATAATCTCTAATACAGATGGCTTTCATACACTAAAAAAAAGAAGAAACAGGCAGAATAGATCAGGAGGTAGTAGGGACCACTGACATGCTCTGTAAAGGAAATATAATTAAGCTGAAAAAGAGTTGACATAAAATCAAATATGAGAAAACAATGCTCTGTGTGACAGGGAACCAGAGAAAAATAGGGGCAACTCGACCAGCACCTGCAGATAGGTTGGGAATACAGGATACCTAGGTGCAGTAGAGAATTACTCAGCTATAACGAAGCAAAACCTGGAGGCTTTTGTAGGTAAAGGAATGCAACTTGAGATCACGTCCAGGAGGGAGAAGGTTCAGAAGCACTTGGGTAAATAGCACGTTGCCCCCACCCCACTCTAAAAACTGAGGGAGTTGGTAGGACCCAAAATGTGCAGCACCCTGTGGGATTGAAAGAGGAGGAATAGTCTTAAAAAAGAAAGCAGAGGATATTGTTAATAGTGTATCAGGCTTTACAACCCACTTTGGCCTCACCACTCTGTTCAGTTGGATTATATTCTGTCCCAGTTTATCTACTTGTACTAGATTTGAGAGCACAGACAGCTATCCTGAAATAGCATGGTAATCATCCTTAATTTCCTATTAACTTATTCTGAAGCCCTGTATAACTTATACTGTTTTACCATGACTGATCTTAGTTGAATCTGGTTTGTTAGATTGCTGTTTGGTATCGACAGATTTTATTCAAATCTGTTATGATTGATAGTATCAAGTCTGAGAGTATAGGCAAATACTCTGAAGATGACAAGATTCACTAGGATACCCACTCTGGTTTGATTATTACCTGCTTTTGAAGTTTTACACTGTCGGCTGGGGGTTTAGCTCAGCGGCATAAGCACCTGCCTTGAAGTTTTACACTGTCTACAATGTTTTGTTTTTATTAATATTTGTTATGTACTGCTATATTCAATTATTCTATGCCTGATGACATGGACAACTCTATAGAAGATAACAAGATACAACACAGTAACCATTGCAGAACACCTTGTATTGTGATTTTATATGACTTTATCCTTTCATGATTTATATAAATTTGTTTTGTTTTGTCTTTTCTTGATATGCTTTATTATTACCTCTAATCCAGAAAGGATAGAAATACATGTAGAGGCTCATGCTTGTGTAGAGCCTATAAACAGTTTATGAGAACTGATTATATATTGTATGATGAGATGAACAGCTACTTTGAAGAAAATGTGGCACTAAGCTTCCCAGTGCTGATTATGTAGCCTCATTATGTGAAATCCAGCAATGCCATTATTCTTTGTTCAGAGTGATTTTAGTCTGTTTTGTTTGTTTAATTTCAACATACATGAAAGTGTGGACAGCTATTTTGAAGAGAATGAGAGACACTATGACAGCCATTGTTGACTTTCCTCTTGTTTGGTCTTGAAGACCTAAAATGCCTTCCTCAAACTGTTCTGATCAGTTCTGTACCATGTCATTTCCTGTGAATTCTCTGTATGTGAAGATATGGACAACTATTCAGAAGAAAACAAGAGACAATATGACAGTGAAGATTTCTGATTGTCTTGCTTTGAAAATTATGTCTTTTACATTGCTTTCTTATGTTCTGTTTTGTTCTGCTTTGTTGTTTCATTTTGTCCGCTTTAAAATAAAAAAAGAAAGTTCTTTGTTCGTGAGACAAAGTTCATTGTCACATATCTATTTACGATTTTTATGAACCTCAGAAGTGTGGGCGGCTTGCCAGAGCCAGTGGGCAGAACGAGGTCTCCAGCTTTCAACAGTCAAAGGCACCAGCTGTAGGCTGGGGGCACAAATTGTGGTTGGCCTGATCAGCCTTATTTATTTGATTGTTTGTATTATGATTGTTTCTTCTGTCTCTCTGTTTTTTTTTGTGCCAGGAAGAGAACTCAGAATTTTACACTTGCCGGGCAGGTGCTTGCGCCACAGAGATAGTTCCCCAGCTATTGTTGCTTCTGGTGTGTGTGTGTGTGTGTGTGTGTGTGTGCGTGTGTGTGTGTGTGTGTGTGAGTGTTACTAGAAATGGCCCCCCAGGACCTTATGCATTCTCTGTAAGCCACCAAGGAGCTACCTCTCCAGACCTTTTAAAAGAATTTTGAGCCAAGTGCTGTAATCCTAGCCCTAGGAAGGCTGAGGCAGCAGGATTGCCAGGAATTTCAAGCCAGCCTGAATTACAAAGACCCTGTCTCACACACACACAAAAATGTTGTATAAAACAAGTCTCACTGAATAGCCCAGGCTGGTCTTGAATTTGGAATCCACTTGCCTCACCCTCCCAAACAGTGGGGATTACAGGCACATGCCACAGCACAAAAGCTACAATGCAGGTGGCAGAGAAGATGTAATAACAGGAAGAATGCCAACCCACTTTCCTTCAGTAGCCCTTAAGTCTGAGCCTGCTTTTTGGTACTGGGGATTGAACTCATGACCTCACCCTTGCCAGGCAGGCACTTAGGCACCTGAGCTAAATCCCTGACCCAATCTGAGCCTTACTTCATGCTGAACCCGCCAAGGCTGCTGTTCAGTGACCTGCTCTACCCTACACCATGAGTGGTGTGGGGCCTGGACGGTTCTCTATTCCTGCCCCTCCTAACCTTCTCCCTCCCCCAGACGGGCATCCCAGCCACCCTGGATTTTAAGCCAGAAAATCCAGTGGCTCTGGACTCAGCCCAAGGCCAGTCCCACCTCTGGATTTACTCTCCATGTGACCTTAGGCCTTTCAGGGTTCTGTGCCTGGGTTCTTTGTGTTTCCTTTGTTTTGTTTAGATAGGCTATTTCTATGTAGCCCAGGCTGTGTATCTCTCAATCCTCCCATCTCATCCTCCTGAATAGCTAAGATTACAAGCATCTACTACCATGCCCAACTAGAAATATTTCTCATAAACCCTTTATAGTGGGTGTAGTGGCACACATCTGTAATCCCAGCACTCAGGAGGCTGAGGCAGGAGGAATGGAATTTGAGAACACCCTGGGTTATAAAGGAAGACAGTTGGCTCAAAAAAAAACAAAAAAAAAAACCATTTTAAATGCTAGGGGTGCGACTCAGTGGTAGGGTGGTCTGGGTTCAATGCTCAATACAGCAAAAAATAAAACAAGCCCTTCATGACTGTGGTGAGGAAGACACTGATGCACGATTTCCTCTCTGTGGGTGCAGCATTTCCCTCTCTCGGGTGCAGAATTTCCATGGTGGTGGGGATCGTCAATGTCTGCCTCATGCTTCAAACATCCCCAAGTCCCAGAGGAGAGTCCTGCATGGTCAGCCCCTCCCCTCAGAGACAGAGAAAGCTGAGCAGAGCCATTGGGTGACAAAGCCAGGTGGAAAACTCAAGTTTCTCCCTACCTTACAGCAACTTTCACAGTTGATTGCCTTCTTCCTGGAAACATAAGAAACTTGCTCACTTGGGCCCCATGGCTTGTTTCAGTCCTGGAACATTAAAATCTCATCTCTAGTGCCACGGTGTAGAGAAGCCACACCGACTCCATTTTGTCCTGGACACACTCCGTTGACAATGTTTTGGGGAAAAGTGCAGGCCTTGAAACATTCCCTCAGTCCCAAGGTAAAAACATGAGGTCCCGTAAGGACAAGAAGCACACAAGTTGTATAATCTAAGCACGTGCAATTTGAGTTTCTTTGTTCTTTATCTCAATCAAAGCTGCCTGCTTATGCTGGCAGGGCCGCAGCCATTTTGCTGGCCCCCGGTGTGTGCGTGCCTTTATTTTCCCTTTGCTTGCAGAACCCAGCACCATGGTGCGTCTTGTTCACAGTGGTCTCTAGTCTCCTATCAGAGTCTCCTCAGAGCTGTTTTGTCCCCCTGATCCTGTATCTCACCTGAGCATCTGGGGACTTTCCCAGCAGTGTCTCCTCAGGCAGCAGTTCTGCCCTTCAGCCTGTGCTAACCCTGCACACTGAGGGTTTTGGTTTCTAATAATCATGGTTTTCATTTTAGTGGCTCCTGTTTTCACAAAGCCTATTTTTCCTTCATGTATTCTGTCCCATAGTCACTTTTAAGACATATGTTTTTTAAATGGTAGTACAAGGTCGTGCCATTAAATTTACTTTACTTTTGTTCCTTTTTTTCATCACTGAAAATCCAGGAACTTGTGTTTGCTAGGCAAGTGCTCTACCACTAAACTACCTTCTTAGCCCCCAAATTCCCCAGTTCAGCTGTGTATTTTTAGTGGACACATTTAGCCTTAGTTACTTATTTGACGCTCAAACTCGAACCCAGGGCTTACTGAATGCTGAACTCTCTACCAGGGTACCACTTTAGCCATGTGAAGTGCACTGTTCAGCAGCATAAGTACATTCATGTGCACTAAGCATCTTCAGGAGAGTTTCATCTTCCCAGATGGAAACTCTGCACCCCTTAGACAACCACTCCTCAGTCTCTTCTCCCACAGACCCCAGTAGACAGTCTGCTGCACCCTCTCTCTGTGAAAGCATCTACTCCAGGGCCCACATAGAGCAGCAGTGTACTGCTTGTCCCTGTGTGTCTGGATTAAGGCTCATCCAGACTGCATCAGTGTTCTTCCTTCCTAAGACCACCATTCCACTGTAGGGTGCATACCACATCCTGTGTCCCCGTTACTTGTCAGTAAACATCTGGACTCACAAAGCCTGTTGGGAATAATGCAGCATGAGCACGAGTGCACAGTCATCTCTGCGAGCCTCCTGCCCTCAATTCTTTCATATGTACATATAACTGAATGGTACGATAATTCTATGGTTAATTTTTTGAGTAACTTCTGTTCTGTTTTCCACCATTTCTGTAACATTTTATATTTCAGTGGTGTAGTAGTACACAAGAGTTATAATTTATCCAAATTCTTACCAGAGTTTCTGGGTTTTTGATCCTTGTAGGTGTAATGTGGTATCTCATTAGCATCTCCCTAAGGATTAGTGTTACTGAACATTTTTCAGTGTGCTTCTGAGCCCTTCATGTATTCTTCAGAAAGGTCTTGAGCCAAAGTCTTTTCTTTAGTCTTTGGATGTCAATTTAGAGGGATTTTTGATTTATCTGTTTGTTTTTAGATACCATGGAAAGAATCCAGGGCCTCAGATTGGGCTACACTCTCATCCCTGTATTTCTTTACTTTTTACCTTGAGGGGGGCCTCAAATTTGTGATGCTCTTGCCTCGACTTCTGGAGTAGCTTGGATGACACTCACAGGCTTTACAAGTGTCATCTCATACACCAATGATGTCGCTAGGAAGCAGATGCCAGGAGGACCTTCATAGTGTAGGGAGATACACTAGGAAGGTGTTGATAGGCATGGTGTCTTGTCTATGTTTACAAATAAACCAAAAAAGGAGGAGGAGGAGGAGGAGGAGGAGGAGGAGGAGGAGGAGGAGGAGGAGGAGAAGGAGAAGAAGGAGCATAAGTAGAAGAAAGAAAAACAAAAAGCAACGTTAATGCTGTGTTTTTTATTTCAAATGCCTTAGCCTCATTTAGAAAGGAGAGGATAAAATTTTGCATAACGGAAGGGTCACTGTGGTACATGGACTTGGCCCCAAGGCACTGAGAGTGTGTCTGGCACGCTTTGCAAGTCTCACCCAGGGAAGCACCTGGAGCCTGGTGGAGTTTGAGGTCAAGACCCAGTCATTGAGGCCCCGGGGCTGAGGTGGCAGTCTTTGCTGCATCCTTGGTTCTCTCCCTCACAGTGCCTGCAGGGCTGCAGCATGGAGACGGTGGGGGAAAGGGGCGTAAGGCAGGCGGTGCTGGGCTCCTCTGCACTCTGCACACTCCGTGCTCGGCCTGGAAACCAGAAGATTCACGTCCTCCTCACTGGAAAAAGAGACTCTGAAGAACACTCTGGGTGTCCTCTGGCAGTAGCAGGCACAGAGCAGCACAGTGACTTCAATGGTGGGGTGAGCTGTGCCACCCCACCACAGCGGGGCTCCACTTGGTAATTGTGTTGGCGTTTTTAAAAGTTAGTCATAAATGGTGTGTTGGCTTTATGAATACCAAGACTCCTTATTTTATATATCTATAAACTGATGTTTGAATTTTCTATACTGTGCATATCCATCATTATACATAAAAGAACATTAAACCATCCATTTCACTCACCTATTAAAGAAAATACCAACTGTTTTTTTTTAACTGAATCGAAAGAAGAAAGTTAACATTGAATGGAACACTATAAATAATGCAATGTTAATTTAAAATGGAAAAACCACGAATGCTTCCCTCTCAGGATGAGTGTTCTGCCCTCAACCCGCTCCTCTCTCCTGTACTCACCTGCTGTGCAGGCCTGTGTCCTTTCACTGCTGGGTGGAGAGAGGGCCAGGTCATAAAATCTATGTCATCTCAGGTCACACCGGGGACATGGTCTAGGACATGGCCTTCTTTCAGAATTTTCTTTGGCTGTAATTTTATAATTGACTGAGTAGCTCTGTTGTGGTACATTCATGGTTTCTAACTGTTCACACCGAGTAAGAAGAGAACACGGGTGTCTGTCATTCTTGTTTTTTGTAATGAAACCTTAGAAGTGGAATTTCCAGGTTAAATGTATACAGGTTGAGTTTCATAGTCATAGATTTCACACCTGAATTCTCCACGTAGAGTTGGAGCCTGGAAGGGAAGGCCAAGGCTGCTCAGATCTCTGTTGAGTTCTGAAGTTGGGGAAGATGGACCAGGCAGAGGTAGAGGACACCATGGCACTTAGCAGGAATGATGGGCTAGGAAGGCCCAGATCCAAGTCTGCTGATTTCTCGGTCAGCCCCTCCGCATAGCAGCCCACACTGCAAGCTGGACAGGAGAGGGCTGCAGTGGCCCTGCAGCCCGAGCTCGTCCCTGCAGGCCTGAGGCCCCTGTCTCACTCAGGGAAGCTCTGTATGAGAATGTTAGCCTATTACAGATCCCACCTTGACTGAATGTCTTCCGCCCAGGTGCAGATCTCAACTGTCGCATGAGGACTCAGCACAGCTGTGAAGCAGGACAGGTGTTTTCAGGGAGCAGGTCAGGAGATGGGACACTGCAGGAAGGTCAGGGCATGAAGCCTGAAACAAGTGACTGGGCTCTAATAGCTATACTTTCCTCCAGCAGTAACCACACCCACAACTGTGTGCATTAAAAGACTGAGTAACTCAAAGGAGTTACTCACAAAAATACATTCAGTAGGGATATTTTGAAGATACAAAAGTACATGACAGCATCCCTAAGTAATGAGACATGACCTTAATGGATATGTGGTGACAATGATGTCCCCAAACCACATGCATCAGGAGGAAACAGGCTGATGAACCGAGCAATAAGGAGCACAGCTGATGGGTAAACATCACAATTGCTTAATAACAACAACAAAGCCAGGATAGGTTAAGTGGCCTGGTGAATTTCATCCAGTATATAATAAAGAATGAATACTAATCATTTTTCAATTCTTCTGGAAAGCTGAAGGAAAAAGCCATCACCAACTTCCTTTAGATGACAAAGTCACTCTGAGAATGAAGCCAGAATATAATGTGTTAAAAATAAAATAAATGAAAATACTCTAATGGCCAATATTGCTAATGAAAATACACAAAAATGTTCAGCTAAATGCTTCCCAGGTAAACTCACCATCATATTAAAAAATTAACCACCACGATCAACACTGGGGTCAGTCTCAGTGGTACAAGAATCCTCCCTCTCCCAAAATCCATTCAGTGTCACTTGACACATTCACAGCATGAGACACAACTAATCCCTCAATAGATTTGGAAAAATAGCTTTGAGAATCTCAAAAGTTCACTATTCTTTACTCAAAAAAATCATTCAGAGACCATATGTAGGAAGAAGGGCCCTCACCACACCAAGACAAGGTTATGCATGACAAGCCCATCCCTGACACTGCGCTCAGAGGCTGACAAGCTGCAAGCTTTGCTTCTAGGGTCAGGAAGGAGACAAGACTCACAACTCTGTTCAACCCATTACTCGAGGTCCTGGCCATGGAACTGAGTCAAACATAAGAAACCAGAGCCTTCCAAATCAGAAAGGAAGAATTAAGGGTTGTCTCTGTTTTTCTGAGGACGTAACCTTGTATATAAGAAACTTAAACTCTGCTGAAAACTTTATGGAACAAATCCAGAAATCACTTAGGTTGCAGGATATAAGATCAATGTGCCCTAATCAACCCATTTCTATGACCTACAAACAAACCGTAGTCCCAAATACAAAGAACAAAATTCATTTCATAATTCATCGAAAAGAATTAATGCTTAGCAAAAATTTAAACAAACCTAACCTCTTCTATGAAAATTGTAGAAATTAATGCAGTGAGTGAAAGAGCACTAACAGAAGGAAAGGCAGACTGTGATGAGGGATGGGAAGAATTCGTGCTGTTATAATGTACGTGCTACCCAGAGCAACCACGTGTTTCAATGCCATTCCTGTCAAAATATCAGCACCATTTTCCTAGAGATAGAAAAAAAGGGAAGTACAAAGAGTCATCCTATAGCCATGGAGAGAACATTGAAGTTAGAGGCATCCGAATACCTGGTTTTCAGGTATAACGTGACAGCAGCAGTCAAAAGGGTCTTGTACTGCAAGAACAGGACTGCTGATTAAAATGGCTAGAGCAGATATGTCCTGTTTTATCTCAATCTCTCCCTTATTCTTTAAAAAAAATATTTAGTTATTTCTTATGTTTGTTTTAATTAAGGGGAAAAATTTAAAAAGTTAGGATATATAATAGTAACTCTTTTTGATTTCCTATTAACTTGTTTTGAAGTCCTGTAATACTCCCACAATCTTGTTTTGACTGAATTCTGTATGATAGTATCAAGTTTGAGGGTATAGGCAACTACTTTGAAGGCAATAAGATTCACTAAGATGCCCATTCTGGTTTGACTATTGTCTCCTTTGGAAGTCCTGTAATGTTTACAATGCTGAAGTTTTATTGGTCTTGTTCTCTACTGTTTTGTTCAACTTTATAATATCCAATGAGATAGACAATTCTTTTTAAGGAAACAAGAGACATCGTTGATAACCATTGTTGATAACCTTGTACTCTGTTTTACATCATGTGCTATGTCTAACCTTGGTTTTGACTGACAGGTTTGTTTTGCCATATTTGACTTTATTCTCTCCTCCCCCCAAAAAGTAATAAGAACTAAGGAGTAATAAAACCCAAAATGTGTAAATTTTGTTGTAAAAAAGAGAGGGGAAAAAAGAGCTCTAAAGGATAGAACAGCAAGTGTGTTTAGGGGTGTTAAATAGCTGACCATATTAATGTTTTTGGTTGGATCATTGAACACAGCTGTTTGCAGTCTCTCTGTTTGAATGTCCACTTTGTATTCTTTGATACTGTGATTTGAGCAACTATTTCTAAGATGATAATATGTAGTCTATTAACTGGAGATTTCTTACTGTTTTTTTTTTTTTTTTGTAGTTCTGTATTACTTGTACCCTTACACCGTTTTGTTTTGTTTTGTGTTTTCCTCTTTTTCCTTTTAAATAAAATTTAAAAAAAATCAATGAGATAGACCAGATATTAGCAGCACAAAACACAAAATCACATTGCTATTTAAGTATACAAGAATACATTTGATAAATGGAACAACTCTTCATGACTAAAAAAATCACAAAAACTTAGAAATAAAAGAAATGTGCCTCCACACAGTAAAGGCCACGTGTGACAAAACCAAATCAGTGTCATGCTAAATGGGGAAAATCTGAAGTTCTGTCCAGTAAGATTAAGAAGAGTCTAAGAATCCCACTTTCACCAATCTTGTTCAATAGTTTTGGAAATCTTAGCCAGACTGTAAGTAAGAGAAAGAAACAGGATCTAAAATCAAAAAGGAGAAAGCCAAATGGTCTCTGTTTGCAGATGGCACCACTTAACACATGAAAACAGAAGCCTCCCGTATTTTACACATCACAGATGGACACGGTCCCTGATTTCCCTGCCTGATGTCTTTTCAGGGCTCCTATGACACAGGCTGCACAGAGAGGAAATGGGCATCAATTTAAAATTCACCTCTGTGGGAAAGGATGGGCCTCAGATAGTAAACCCAGCAAATAGCACAGGATAATGCCCCAGAAAGTTCAGAGCTCAGCAGACACTTGTCCCTTCTTACATGATCACAACACCAGAAGTGAAGAGGTAGCACTGATTTCCAGGTACCAGGATGTCACTGATATGAAAAATGCACTGACACAAAAAATAAGAGATGCAGAGGATCAATTCTTTAAACATGCACATGGTCAAGTCTGATTTTCATTACTAATATTAAAGTAGTTTCTCACTTTTTATTTCTATTTTAAGCTGTAGAGTGCATGTAACAAAGGCTAACCAACATGAGCACTGTATGGGTGAAGGATGTGCAGCACATTTACACTATTGTGTAGCTATCACCGCCGTCCAGGTCCAGGGCGCTTTACTCAGTGCAGAACTGAAACTCTGAACCCACTGGACAGTAACACTCATTCTCACCTAGCCCCAGCTCCTGACAAGCGCCACTTTACTTTCTGTAAGAGTCCTTGGAAAATAGTGTTAAGTGAACCAGATCAGACACGTGAGCTTAAATACTATATGGTATCTCTCATCTCAGTAAGGTGAACTGTAAGTAAATGAGAGAAGGAAGCAGAGAGACAGAGAGATTCCAGCTTCTGGGGCCACCCTGGAACCCCGAGACCCCTGGGATTAAGGGGGTGGAGGAAGAGTGGGAAGACTGCCGGGCTGAGTCTATGTTCACAGCTGTCTCTGACAGGCCCTGTGAAGGTTTGGACCCTGGAAGGAATATGGACAGTTGCAACCATTTCTCTACCTCCTGCTTCACGACCAGCTCCTGACCCAGCTCAAGTTCCACCTACAGAGCTTGTGCCGACTCCACCTCCAGTGAGCTCACCAGCTCTGGGACCCAGCTCATCCTCATGAACTCCAGGGCTGGGGCTGATGGTGGCTGATACAGCAGGTGTCAGCTCCTGAGCTCTGCCTGAGGCGGGTCCTGCTGGACGATTGCCCTTCCCTCCCTTCCCTTGTATGTCTTTCCATTTTCATTTTCATCCTTACCTCTGTAATCCTTTATAATATTATGGCACAAGTTAATTTTAAATAGAAACTAAAGTTTTATTTGTTTTAACATGTGTGGTTCAATGGTATTAATCATATTCTCAATTTGTACAGCTTCACCTCTGCCCAATTCCCTAATATTTTCTAAAGTTCTGTACCTGTAAGTACAATTCCACAGCATATTCTGTTAAACACTGCTAGTATCCAATTTTTCATGCCCATGATAGAGCTGAGTGGAACATCTACATCCATAAATCCATCTGTTTAAGGTGAATCAGTACATGTGGAATTTCCAGAACATCTGGTACTCATAGAAGCTGATGGAAGGTCAGGGTGTGAAACCTGAAATTTAAGGTGCAGCCTAAAAACACCCCCAGGTTCCTCTAGCAGAAACCACTGCTCCCAACACTTAGTCTTAAAACAGAAAACATAACTTGTAGGACTGTATATATATGGAATCTCAAGAATAGATCAATAGCAGTATACAGTAAAGATAAGTGCTTACTAGGCTAGGAATCCTAGATTGGTAACAAATGGAAAGTGACTCAGTGTGTATAAGGTATCCCTTGGTGCTAATGACCAAGTCACAAGAAAATAGAACACACAAACAAATCACTAAGGAATAAAGTCATTGAGTCAATAATTAAAATGCCTCAAAAACACAAAACAAAGATGGATTGCCAGTGAATTCTATCAAGTATTTAATAATCATCACCAATGTTTTTTTAAGTCTTCTAGAAAATTGAAAAGAAGGATCTACTTCCCAGCTCATTTCAAGAAGACAAAAACCACCCAACACCAGAACTAGATGAAAGAAAGAAAGAAAGAAAGACAGACAGACAGACAGACAGAGAGACATAAAGAAAGAAAGAAAGAAAGAAAGAAAGAAGAAAGAGAGAGTAGGCACAGAGACAGACAAACAGACACAAAGAGATACGAACTTAAAGCCCATTATCCCTGGTAAATATAGAAAAATGCTAAAAAGTACTAGTGATCCAAGTATAAAAGCACATTCAAAGGATTAAATTCCACAGTCAAGATTGGTCTAGACGTGCTAGAACATTTTAATGTGTACAAATGATTCTATATGATGAGCCACATTCAGAGAATGAAAGGCAAAATTTATACTATCTCAGTAGATTTGGAGAAATTATTTGAAAAGGTTCAACATCCTTTCATAATAAAAAATTATTCAAACTCTAGATATGGAAGGAACAGCCTCAGCATGGTAAAGGTCATGTGTGATAAACCCACATCATGTTGCATGGATAAAACATTGAAATCTTTTCTTCTAAAACCACCAGCAAGACGAGGTCACCCACCTTGAAACTTGTATTCAACACAGCACTGAAAGTCTGGACAGGGGAATTAGTCATGAGAAAAAAATCAAAGACATCCACGTGAGCACAGAAGAAGTAAAATGGTCTCTGTATCCAGATGACATGTTCTTACTTAGAGAATACCCTACAGATGACACTAAATTAGTCTTAGAACTAATAAACAAATTGAGCCAAGTTGCAGCAGAGAAAAATTCACTTCAAAATCAATAGCTTCTTTATACACTTAAACTATACAAAAAATAAAGTCTATTGTTAAATTTATTTAAGTAAACCAAATTTATCTGTAATTGAAAATTATGAATACTGTTGAAATGAATGAAAGACACAATAAAAAATACACCACGACTCTGGAATATAAGAATTAGTATTATTAAAATATCTGAAATCAACCAGAAAAAATATCAATGACTTTGTCATTAAAATATCAGTGATATTTTCCTATAAATACAATCCTAAAATTTCTGAGGACACAAAAGACTATCAATAGTCTCTCATCTTCAGAAAAAAGAATAAAGCTAGAGATATCACTGTACCTGACTTCAAAGTATATTTTACAATGAAAGTAATCAAAGTAGTTTATACTGCAACAATGTGAGACCTTCAGAATAAATGAGAGACATCATAGAATAGGAACCGAATAGGGAGTCCAGATAGAAGCCCATGCATATGCAGTTAATGAGACTGTCAAAGGCACCGACACACATATTAGAAAAGGGACCGTCTCCTCAGTGTGTGCTACAGGGACAACTGTGGATCCACACGCAAACAAAGGAAACTGGACCTTTTCCTTATCCTACACACAAATGTTACCTAAAATGGATAAATGCTTAAGGGAAAGTATTGAAAGTGGAAATATCCTTAAAATAATAGGAATGAGGGAGGTTAGCTGAGAAATTCCTTAACATTGGTTGGCTCCAAAACCACATATAAAAAACAAAACCCAAACAAACACCCCCCCCCAAAAAAACAAGAACAAATTATATTCCAAAAAACCAAAGAGTTTCTGCACACCAGGAAAAATAATCAACAACCCTGTATGGTGCACCATAGCATCAAAACTAGCCTGGGCAACTTCATAAGTTATGTACAAACTGGCTTCAAAGGCAAATGGCTGTGGAGCCAGGCATAGTGGTGCACTCCTATAATCTCAGCACTCAGGAGGCAGAGACAGGAAGATCATTGCAAGTTCGAGATCAGCCTGAGCCACAAAGCGAGCCCAAGGCCAGCCTGAATTGTCTCAAAAGGTGGGGGGGGGGAATGCTGGTGATACAGCACAGTGGAAAGGCCCTGAGTTCAACACCCTATACCATACTACACACACACACACACACACACACACACACACACACACACACACAGAACTACTATGTGAGCCAATCTCACTTTCAGGTATATAGTCAAAGGAATGGGATCACAGAAGTTCATGCTAACCAAGACACTGAGTCAACTCAGGTGTGGCTCAACAGATGAGTGGATAAACAAAACGTGAAGGGCACCGCCAGACACCAGCCTTTTCCTGTGCGTCAGCACCATTCATGAACTGTGGGGGAAGAGAACAAGTCACCAAGAAGCAAGCTCTCCCTGCAAATCAGCGCCATATGCAGGGTGCTGTGGAGACAGAGAGATGCCAGCCCTTCCAGTGCACGGGTTGGGAAGAAGAGCCAACCTCCACCCTGCCACCTCATGCCATAAGTGACTGGCTGACCCAGGCCCAGGCAGGGGAAGATGGTGGGGACCCAAGAGCTCTCCATGACTCCTCAGGTGCTGGGTGCAGTCTTCAATCACAGATCTGCTGTGCCATGGTGTAAACCCCTGAAGCCTTCACAGAGGCCAGCTGAGTGGTTGCTCCACACTATAAATGCTCCAGGCTGAAGTTATTCCCCCAAGTCCTGCCTGCACTGTGCTGCCACTGGGTGGGTGGGCAGCAGGAGAGTTTAGCTCACTGATTCAGAGGCCACTGGGTTTCCCACAAAGAAATAGCTGAGGACTTGGGATCCCCAGTGCGAGCTAAGTTGTAGCTCCTGAATTCAATGGATGGTAGAAAGATTTCCATGGTCTTTGAATCATGTGGGCCTATAAAGTGGCACAGGCTTGGGGCAAGGCAGCAGTGACAGTGAGTGGTGACTTCTAAGTGCAGGCATTGCCCTGCCCAGTGGGCTGCAGGTGACACTGGTGGTGTGAGGTAACCAGAAGATGATGGCCTTAGGAAGGATGGTATCAAAATTAGAGGCAGGTGTGGATGGGGACAGTGCCGAGGTGGAGAGAACCCCGTGGGACCCTCTAGTGCCTCACTCCCCAGGATGATAGAATCTCCACAGTAAAGGACTATGTGTGTTATTCCACTCCCAATGGACATTTGGGAACCAATGTCTAGAGGGGGCAATGCCAGGCCCAAGGCACAGGACATGGGCAGAGTGACAAGGACAGGGGAGAAGTCCAAATGAGAAAGACCTCCTAGCACAGGACCCAGCGCACTCCCAAAGGCATTAGAAAAGCAGCCCCCAAGCTCCTCAGACCTCAACCTAAACATGTGGGACTGATTTCAAGCAGCATCCCAAGGATACACACACATATGCACACACACACACACACACACACACACACACACATACACACACACACACATGCACATACACACACAGACACACGAACACACAGTGATGTCATGGGCACTCACTGGGTTGCTCAGAGGAAAAGTAACCTGATTTTTTAGTCTACATGACTCAAATCCTCACCTTATTCCTGGCTGAACTAGGCTGGAATCTACACAGAAAGGGACAATATGTCGCTGGCAACCCAGGAGCTTGAAGGCTGCCAAAGAGGGACAAAGCACTGCAAAATGTAGTGGAAGAGAAGACCCAGACTATATCCCAATAAAGCAAGGGCACACAGAGGCCAAGGTCACTGCATGGGGGTATCTAAACAGCCTCGCTGAGCTGGCACTGATGCCTGAAGCTGAGACAGGTGGGCCCTAGTCCTGCACAGAGCTGAGTCCATGTGGCAGAAGACAGGGGACCAACAATCAGGAGATTCAAAGTCAAAATTGTTTGTAGTCAAGAAAGAGGTGAGAAGCAAGGACAGAGGGCCTGGGGAGAATAAGAGAGGAGGAATGGGGGAGGGCCAGGGGCAGGGGCAGAACCTCACATCTGCTATAGCACATCAGTGACCACAGATGGATGTGTGGCTGCAAACTTAGGCACCACAGGTAAACTTCAGTTCTCTCAGGTTCTGTGGATCAGGAATTCAGGAGGCCGTGCTGGGGGATCCACCATAGTTTCTCCCCACCATGCTGCAGGCTCAGCAGAAGCACCGCAGAATCTGCTTTCAGGCTCTGTCCCTTGCTAAGAGGCAGGAACTCAGTTAGGACGGAGATGTGATGTCTCCTCTGTCTGTTACCATTTTTCTCTCCAGAGACTCATCAGTCTCTCCTCAGGAAAGCTTCAGAGATAGCTGTTGCTTTCCCAAAGCCAGAGATCTAGAGAAGAAAACAGAACAAAACAGGGGAAAAAGGAAGAAAGAACAGAGAAGGGAGAGAGCAGGAAGTTGGTCACAGTCATTTTATGTGTGAACCTTGACAGTCACATCCCATGATGTCTGCCATGTTCTGTTACTAAGAACAAGACAGGAATTGGGGAGAGAGCTCAGGGTAAGGCACATGCTTACTGTGCATGAGGTCCTGTGCTCAATTTCAGCCTGGCTAATACAAACCAGAACAAAAAAGTCACTATGTGTGACCCACACTCAGGGAATGGGCTACTCAGGATGTGGCCATCAGAAGATGAGTAGGGATGACAGCGGTTGAGCAGAGGCCTGAGCCATGGATGTGGTGACTCACAAATGTAAATGTAGACAGAATGCCAGTAGATTTGGGGGTGCAGCTCCATCCATGGTGCTTGCTTAGCCTCTGTGAGGTCGTCACTTGAGCCTACAGCATCAATTCATAGAATCAATTGCGATGCTTTGGGGACATAAGGATGGCTGAATTGATGAACTTCTGCCGTCTCATGATGCCTCCAGGGAAACATGTTCAGGAGATGAGTGTCATTTCCACCACCACACAGCAAGAGCCAGGCCTGTGTGCACTGTGTTCACCTCCATCCCACCCTTCCTGGAATTCACCTCTAATTCTGTACACTATGTACATGTGACACCAGCCCACAGGCTTCAGAAATGTCATCTCACACCACCGATGATGTCCCTAGAAAGCAGATGTCAGGATGACCTCCATAGTGCAAGGGGACACCCTAGGAAGGCACCAAAAGCCATGGTGTCTTGTCAGGGTTTACATGGGCAGTCAGAAGGAGGGGCTGGGGCTAAACCAGGTCTGTCTCCTCAGAGCTGAGACCTTGGTTGCACTGCTGTTTTTCCTTCCCCATGGGAAGCTTTGCCTCCTGCCAAGGAACCCTCACTTTGGTGAAGCTTTGTGTTTATTGTGAGGTACACTGGAGAGTCAATCCACGGGCTTCCATGGTACCCAAAGCAGGAATCCCAGGGGGAAACCAGAGGAACCAGGTCCACACAGACATCATGGAAGGAGCTGGTGGGTGCTTTAAACATTTATATACCAGGTGGTGATCATGATGCAATGATCAGAGCAGATGCCAACACTGCCCTCTTGTGCTTTAATGAATGAGGGGTCATACAACCACCCTGGAGAGCAGACCAGATACTGCCCACATGGCTACTGCCCTGTCTTCCCTAGATATGGACTCCTGTTAGGGTGAGCACAGCTCAGCGTAGGCACAGAGAATGGGCCAGCACATTGTTACATAAGCTGAAGTCTGAGGAATGGCAAGTGGGACACACTCCCTTTGGCCCTCACTTCTCAGATACTTATGGAGCACCACCCATGTCCCCACGTGTGCAATAACACTACAGACTTCACTCTTTTTCCTCACACAGGCAGCATACCACTGGGGAGACGCACACAGTTGTGTGTCGGGCTTCCCTGAGAATGGAGAGGAGACGTGGTCACAGCACTATCCATGGACTCACTCCAGTGGAGCCTCCTATCACTGCTGGGGGAGACTGGTGCCTTCAGTAAATGCCCATCTGGGTGTATGGAGACCTCACCCTGGAATCAGGGGGAGGTTTAGAAATGACAGCCATGAACCAGGGTATCATGTCCATGGCATCCTCCCCACGGTCTGAAGTTGGCTGCCAGGGCAGGGGTAGAGGTACGCTGACCAGATGATGGAAAGGACTCTTGCGGAGTTTGAGGGTCTGCTGGGGCTAGCAGGTGCTAACTGCTGATGCAAGGGACTGGAGGAGGGGTGGGCAACAGAAGAGACTCAGACAGGAGTACCAGGGATGTTCTTTGGCAAGGTAAGATCTGGAGGGGAACGGTGCAGGGATAGCAGAGTTGGGGAGGAGAGAGTTGAGAGCTACCCCATTTCTGACACTGGGAATGAGGTCTTCATACTCTCAAACTGGGGCCCCCAAGTAGTTTCAGGGCCCAAACTGAGGAAGAGGATCAGCAGAAAGATGCCAAGCATAGAACCATGGAGTCTGGGTGTTACTGGCCCCTCTCTGTTGACTGTGGAGAAAGACAGAGAGATGGATCAACATAGGTCCAAGGTAAAGTAAATTTACCAATCTCTTATTCCACTTAGAAAAGAAGCCTCGATTGAACATAGGCATATAGAATGGCATATAGAATATAGATACCCTGTTACCAAGAGAGGAAAGCACTTCTTGGATGCCAGGACGAGGAAAAATATATCACTGTGCTGAGGACTGGAAGCTTTACGTGACAGTGAACACTCCCGTGCACGGCTTTGTCCAGTTCCAGCCTTGGCTCTTTGGCTTACTTCACTGAAGCGTGTCTCCCTCTCATCTCATGAGGCTCACGTGTCTCACACACACACAACATCATTTTTCAATCAAGAATCATGGAGATCATAAAAATGTGTATATGTTTTTGATTTAGAATTGCATTAAAATAATACAGGGCATATTTTTTACCTTACAAAATTGGCTCTG
The DNA here is from genome assembly GCF_034190915.1 of Cavia porcellus. Taxonomy (NCBI): domain Eukaryota; kingdom Metazoa; phylum Chordata; class Mammalia; order Rodentia; family Caviidae; genus Cavia; species Cavia porcellus. The sequence goes on from NW_026947515.1 coordinate 12,697,692, forward strand.
ACACTGCTCAGAGGACTTTTCTGCACTGTTGAAACTTGGACTTCAGTTCCCAGCAAACTTCTCCATTGGTGGCTTTGCTTAGATTCAAATCCTCTTTGAAACGAAGGTAAGAATCCTAGTGCTTTCTAACTTCTCCAGGAGCAGAAATGATTTACAATGATGGCATTTCACCCTGCTTCCTTGATATTGTTTGCAGAGTGTTCAATAAGAAACAAGATTTTGTTTCTTTGAACAATAATAAGTTGGCACAAATTTAGAACAAGAATTTCCTACTGAACTCTGTGAGATTTATTTGATACTAATTAATTGAATTCATGTTATTTTCATTATTTTTACCAAAGAGAATAATCGATCAATTATTTGATAAGTTTTTGGACTTCAGTGTAATAAAAATGCATGCAGACCAAAATGTTCCAGAAAAATCCCCCTGTTGAATAAATAGATGGGCAAAATGCTTTTCTGTGATATAGAAAGTTCTCTTCCTGTCTTGCACGGTAAATGATTCGGGATAGTATGTGGTCCTTCTAAAATAATTCAGCTTTGTGGAAATAGAAGCACGATGAGATAAAATTGTCAATGCAATGTATTTCAAAAGATACTAATTTGTAAAAAAGAAAAATATTTTATGAATGGCAATTTGTACTTGTTAGATGAGATAATATTACAATTTTTAAAGCCCCAATATCCATCAGATCAAATAAACCTGGGGCATCCAGCACTGGAAGAATTGTGCAGGTAGCAACAAACCACACTTGACCACAGTGCCTCTGATTGGAGGCTCCCAACCCCTCCATTCTGGTCTTGGTCACTAAGCACCCATTGTAAGTCATTGTGTGGGGACATAGAAAGTGCATGATGAGGCTTATTAAAGGAGATACTTCCCCCGAAGAATGTCTATCCCATTATTTTGTGTCTGCTGTCCTCTTATTATAAGCAAGGTCCAGCAAAGCAGACTATCTTTGTGCTGCACGTTTTTGAGAAATTTTGTCTTGATTATTTTATCCATCACCCTTCCACTCCACTTTTATTTCACAAAAAATGTGTCAAAATGATTCTGTAGTTGATGGCTTCAACAAGCTGTTGTTTCAATTGCTTTATTAGTTGGAGGATCACTGCACTTTAAAACAGAGTTTCAGAGAAAGGCAAAGTCAGTCTAGGTTACTGATCTTTTGCCTTGAGTTGGAAGTCTCTTTTGGTTCTAGAATCCACGTTTCATAGAAAAACCCATCTTTAGCATCAACAGATACAAATATTCAACTTTTTTTGAGTCATCATAAGCATTTAAGATTGATCATTTTAAAAGGAAAGTTATCCCTATACTATGGAGTCGATTTGAAAATTACATAAGTAAATGGACATGAAAATATAGTTAAAACTAAAAAATTATATTTTTAACCTATTTCTCGATAAGTCAGCTTTATCTGACTGCTATTTCCGGTACTATTTATGTGGCAAAATGCTTACTGTTTACTGTTGAGGTAACTGGATCATATTTTTCAGTGACTCCGTAGAAATGGTACTGTCTGAAGGTTTTGTGTCAGCCACGGACTGCAGTGTGTTTTCCGACACTGATGGATTCACAGTATTTTTGTGGAATGGTTTACTCCTGCATTCATCCTTCCAATGTCCTCAGGGTCCTACGTCCAGCCAGGTGCTTTACACTGTTTTGGTAAAACATTTTCTAGATGTTAATGATTTTCTAGGTTCTGGGAAGCATTTCCAGTTTTGTAGGTCTTCCCCTTATTTTTCTGAACAATACTGAAACTTTTACCTCTGGAGTCATGGCAAAAATGGGACAGTCAGGAGTCTGATGTGATCTGAGGGTCATCCTGCCAGTTCCTGCTCTGTGTTACCACACAGCAGAAGCTACATATTTCAGGAAATCATTTCTTTGAACCAACTATTGACCTCCTCACTATAGAGTCCTTCCCAGACATCTTTGTCTAGGAAGTTTATGTTAGTAATCCCATGGAAAATTATGGGAATTCTACCAAGTTAATTCCAATCCACCACTTCCAGTGCAACCCACAGAGAGCATTAAAATACTGGGACATATTTGCATTTATGGGGAGTCAAAGAAATCCTAAAGGCTCAATCCAGGACCTAGCCTAGATTTTACTAATTCATGAAGAAGGGAGGAGCTTGAGGATGAGTGACTGTGAGAATGGCGGGGAATGTGTGAGTGCTGAGAGCTGGGCTAGGCCTGAAAGCACCTCTGCCATAAGGAGAAGAAAATATGCAGAGAGAGCAGTCTGCATGACACAGTTGAGGTAGCAGCTAAAGTTTTGAGGTCAGTGCTTCAGTTCTGATGTGCAAACTTTGCTGCCTTGGGAAGCCACAGCCTCTTATCTCAAGGCTTGATCCCAGCTGACAATGTGGAGCAGTGGCTCTTCATTTGCCAGGCTCAACCCTGTGTTCTGGGAGACACGGGTGGGGAACCAGCCACTGTCTCCTAGCTTCAAAGATTACACATCAGCACCTCCAATTGAAGGGATAAAGAAATGGCCCAGCCAGCTCTGTTTGTATCAGTACATGGAGCTGGGCCAGTTGTAGCCAAAATGGCGATGACTGCTCTTTATTCAAGGAGAGTCGCCCACGGGGTCCTGCATACCTAACTTCATGGCTCTGCTCTCCTGTGGTCTGCTCTCCCAATATCCACAGAGATCCTGTTCAGACGAAAGTCAGATCATGTCACCCAGATCTTCAGTGGTTCACTCAAGGCGAGCACCAGGCACTCAAAGTGCCTCCAAAGTCCTAACAAACTTGTGCTTTCATTTCCATTCTGCTCTGCCTTCGTCTTCTCCCATCTCTGCTCTGCTTACTCTGTTCCCCATCAACTGACACCCTTTGTGCTCCTAGAATACCTGGGCACATCCTTGTCTTGTGGCCTGTGATGTGATTATGGAACGCAGCAATACTGCTGGTTTAAGCTTCTTAAATCGCTGCACCTGAGAGCATTTTTATTTGTTACCATGATTTTGTAAAGCTGTGTGAACATCCTTGTGCTTTCTCATCTCCTGTGAACAGAGTCCTGTAGAGGTGTGGAATTGTTGAGTTGTGTCATAGGCATATTTTGTAATTCACTCTAAAACTGCCTAACTGCTGTAGCATCCACACTATTTGCATTGTATTGGTATTTGCCTTTTTTATATTTGAACCACACTTTCTTTTCTGGAACTCTTTTACTTTGGCTTATGTTTATTACATATCATCTCATGAGGCCTTAATTCCTATTTCTGAATTATTATCAAGATCAGTCATATGAGATATAAATAATTTTTCAGTTTTCCTGGGTCTACATACATGGAAACCCATATTAATTTTTGTGCATGAAGGGCATGAAGAGTGCTGTAATCCTGGCAGGTGTCTTTGGGAAACTACCAGCTTTGCTATGCTGTAACTTTTGCATGTTGATAATTTACTGGCTCCTGCCATTTCCATATAGCAAAACATTATTACTTTGGGGTTTTTCCTTATTTTTTTTTGTCCTCTAGAATGTGTTACACAAGATTAAAATCATACATTCCATGACAATTGATACAAATCACTTAAAAATACAAGCCCATTGCTGTTTTCTGTGCATATCTTATATATTGTGCTGACTCACATAAAGGTTAATTGTCCATGGATGTTTTCTGTCTAACTTCAGGAATCTTCTACAATGATATTTTTGGGCAAATTATTCAACTGATTTATTTTAACATGTATAATCAGACCTTTTCCTCTCTACTCCTCCCTGCTAAGTGCAATTATGCAAATGATGTGTTTGATCATTACACAGTGTATACATACAATAAAACATTAAAATGTACCCCATGGATATTGTACAGTTTTTCTGTCAGTTAAAATAAAATGAAGCTAAATGAATACATTCCTACAAGAGATGGGATCAGTGCCAGAAACAACTAAAGGCAAAGCACAGAAAGAAGTGAGAAGGAGGAAATGTGATTACTCGCAGGGCCCCACGTCTGAAGCAGCGCTGCAGCAGGAGGGGTCTCAGCACTGCCCACCCAGCATAAGCAGTGGATACGCAGGCTTCACTTCTTTCTCAGCACAGTAACACAGCAGGCAGCTAGGGTATGGTCACATCGCCCTGGAGTGAACGGAGGCCTCCAGGACATCTGCTGTAAACGGGAGTCAAAAAGAGACTCAGAGACTGTGTTCCCCTCCACTGGGTCTATGAATGCCCCTTGCCCCTAAGGCCGCTGGACAAAACCAGCCAGAATGGAGGACATCACTTGCTTCACTTCCTGCAGCTCACATTTCCCTGGGTTTGTCTCATTTTCTCAGACTTCTGGGTTATTTGTTTCTACAACCTGACCTTGTAGTGCAGCGACTGCATTTAGGAGGGAACTGGAAACTTCCGCTCACTCACTGAGCATGTGCAAATTGGGTCTCAGCAGGTAGTTAGTCGTTGCCTAACACTGCAGGAGATGTCACCTGTGCCCACTCTGGGTCTGCACCAAGGACTCTGTTGCCTCACCCAGATTCAGATATGAGCCATGACAGCAGGTGAAGCAATAGGGGGAGATGAGTCTAATTACATAAAAGCACAAATTCCATCTCAGGAAGCTCTCAGGAGAGAAGGCTCTGGTGGCTGAGGGAGTGGTGTGAGGGCCACAGAGGGGTGGCAGCGTCTGTGCACGGAGAGCGGGAGGTGTGCTGAGGAGGGAGAAGGGCTGAAGGCCAACCCTCTGTGTGTTTCTCAAAACTCCTGCTCCTCTTGATTTCTAAAGACTAAAGGACAGATGCTCAGGATGTTTTCAGTGTGTCCTCTTCCGTGTCCGGTTCCGTTCACCCGGCGCCGTGTCTGTGGGATACAGCCAAGGTGTATGTAGCTCTAGTTCAGTCATTTTTATTCTCATGTAGTATATCAATATTTGCAATTTTACACTCTGTCATTGACAGCCCTTGGGTAGTTTTGATCTGGAGGCTGCTGTGGACATGGTTGTGGTATATCTTTTGGTTCACAATTGTTTGTAATTCTGCAGTTATTTCTTGGGCATGATCCCAGACTTTGTGTCTGTGTGACCCAAATAGTTAACACCAAGTTTTCATGGAAACTTGCATCTCAAGCAGTAGTGTGGGAAAGCCACTGTTCATTTATATCTTTACCAACACTCGTCTGGATTGTCTGTCTTTTTTACGTTAGCTTTCTGGGTATAGCAGTATCTTTGTGGCTTTAATTTCCTTGCTGACTTTAGAAACTGAGCATATTTAATATGCATATCTGCTGTGTAGGTGTCCTCTTTTGAAGTGTCAGACCTGAGTGGTGTACTAGATGCTCACACCAATTGGATCACAAGAGTCTTTCTGTGTTAGGGGCTTTAATGTGAGGGAACCAGAGCTGGATTTTCCACGAATTTGACAGGGTGGCCAAGACAGCAATTCCTACAGCCAGAAATTAAAATAACTTTTATGGTTTCATGGAATCATTCACTTTGTCTCCCAACTTACAGAGATATGTTATTGTATAAGGAAAAGACAAACAAACAAACAAACACCTCTGGTAAATCTTGCAACGCGATACAGGGCCCCTTTAAAACACATATCCATAACCCAACAAAGGATGTAAAGATATGTATACTGAAAATTGCAATACTCTGGAAAAGGGATTGAAGAGGACATCAGAAAGTGGAAAGATATTCCTTGCTCATGGGTAGGATGAACCAGCATTGCAAAGATGGTCATACTCCCAAAACTGTTACACAGTTTTAATGCAATCCTGATCAAAACACCATTATCATACCCCACAGATCTGCTTCCTAAAATTCATTTGGAAGCAGAAAAAACCTAGAATAACAAAGGCAATCCTGGGCAACAAAGGCAAGGCAGAGGCATCACAATCCCTGACTTGGAATTAGACTACAAAGATACTATAATAAAATCAACATAGTACTGGCAAAAAAATAAAAAATTACCAGACCTGAGGATGAGTGGAACAGATTAGAAGATGCAAACACAACCACAAACACACTCAGTACTTTTTCTTTGATAAAGAGGCCAAACATTCTAACTGGAAGAAAGAACCTTTTTAGTAAATGATGCTAGAAAAACTGCCTCTCCAAATGCTGAAGACTAAAACTTGACACATGTCTATCACCATGTACTAAACCAAAGTCAAAACTGATCTAAATATTAAAACAGAAACACTAAATCTACTGCAAAATTAGGTAGATAGAAATCTTGGAGACATAGGGGGACACAGAGAGTTCATGAACAAACCCCAAACTGCACAGAAAGTATTTCCATGAATCAACAACTGGGATCTTATTACAAAGTTTTTGCATATCAAAAGAAATAAGCAACAGAGTGAAAAGACAACCCACAAAGTGTGAAAAAAATTTTAGTCTATTGTCCTTTGGATAAAGAACTTCTATCTAAAAAATATAAAGAATTAAAAAAATCAGGCCCCCAAAATTCAAAGATCCAATCCAAAAATGGGCATCTGAGATGAACACACACTTCTCAGGTGAATAAATACAAATATCAAGTAAATATATGAAAAGATGTTCAACATTAAATGCAAATTAAAGCCACACTGAGATTCCACTCTCAGTGTTGCTTTAATTCACTCCAGAAAGAATGGCCATCATCAAGAGATCAACTAATAACAAGTGCTAGCGGGGCTGTGGGGAAAAAGGAAGACTTCTCCACTGTTGTTGGAGTGCAGACTGACACAACCCCTGTGGAAATCAGTATGGAAATTCCTCAGAACCTAAGATTGCAGGTCCCATTTCAAACCAGCTATTTCCCTTCTGGGCATTTTCCCAGAAGAACTGAAAATATCACACCACAGCGATATATGTGCACCCAGGTGTATAGTAGCAGAATTTGTAATAGCTAAATCTTAGAAACAAGCCAAATGGTATTTTTATGAAATGGAATGCAATGGAATACTACTCAGCTATAAAGAAGGATAAACTTGAGGTTTTATAGGTAAATGGATGCAACTTGAGATGATACTCATAAGTAAAATAAATCAGAATCACAAGTGTAAACACTGCATTTTCTTCCTAGTGTAAAAACTGAAGGAGTAAATAAGATCTAAAATTGTACACTAAATATTGTGAAAGTGAAAGGGGAGGAAACTGCTTAAAAGAAAAGAACAAATAGGAAGAGGAAAAGCAGGAAAGAAATAAGAGGAAACACTATATATACACATACATAAATATATATATACATATATACACATATATGGTAGATGATTACACTACTAATCATTAGTTCATCAAAAAAAATTTGTGCTTTCATTGTTTGATCATTTTTTCATGCCTATCTTGTAATCTGAACGATTTCTTTGAAGATTACAAAATATTAATCGTTGTTCATCTATTATTTTGAAATTCTGTATCATAATTTTTATTTTTTGTTTTAAAATTAAGAATAAATAGAAGTGTAGGACAAAGAACCACCAATGAGAGCCCCTCAAATTCTGTCTTCTGTCCACATCACTTAACAGATATTCAAAATTAAATTTAGCTAGAGTAATCAGAAATAAAAGTGATGTAAACAGTAACAAGGAGAACCAAGAAGCACATGTAGGACAGACTCGAGATTCGTGTATTTCCTGAAAGCGTCTGTCTCTCACCCTTTCATTTGTTCCTTGCTGCCAGGCTGTGGGAGACCAGGCTGTGTAAGGGTGAAGTCACTAATCATGAAGGGAGCTCTGGCTGTATGGGAAAAGCTCCTATTTGCAGTGCTCTGAAGTCAAGATGACACCACAGCCGAGGCAGCCAGAGGACACGGCTGCTGACACCCCTGTTCCACAGCAATAAAGCTGCCAACCTTAGACATAAAACAGTTTTCTTTATAGGCAAGATGTACTGCTTTTGTTTCTAAGGGCCTTGGTCGTTTTCACAGGCTTTTGCTTCCGATGTGCCCTCCTCTTCCTGCACCCCAAATCTGTGAAAATCCAATAAATAGTGTGACCCGAGAAATCTCTGTCTTTACTCCTGAGAGAGTCCCGACCTTCCTGGACTTCTCAAACACCATGCCACTTGCTTCTTTTTATTTAAGCCTTCTCCATAACTCATTTTAGGAGACTGGGTCCTAGGGCAAGTCCCTGATATCAAGTTAAGTCTGAATTTCTTCTAGCGGCATTACAGCTTTGCATATTCTGTTCCGTGTCTGCCATCTTGCCTTTCCTGCTCACCACAGAAGTCCAGAGCCACAAAACCCCACTCTTGGTACTCTGAAGAGTCACCACAGTCTTTTCCATCTTTGTCTTTGATGGTATTCTCTTTATCTCATAGGCACTGTACTCACTGACAGACACTAGGTGAGACTGGATGGAATCCGGCCCTTTAGGTCATGAGCATGTTGATTCCCACATACTAGTACAATTTTCACAGTTACTCTTGATGTTCAGAGCTCATTTTCTTTCATTTCTTTCAGGGAAGATACAGGATATGATGTGGAGTTTAAAACAATTTCGATATTTTGCTCGGTGACCTAATACATGGTGTCCCTGCAGAACGCCCTCCATGGTGATGCGGATGTTGGGAAGGCAGTGCTGTGTGAGATGCAGCCTGACTGATACATCTACAAGGTCTAAGCTAAAATTTAATTCCAGAGTCTCCTTGCTGACTTTTTCCTGCATGGTGTGCTGCTGAGGAAAGCAGGATGGTGCTCAAGTGGTGAACTGTTACTGTACCGGACTCTTCTCCTTCAGATCTAATATTTGCTTTATGTATCTTGGTGGTCCAGTGTTTGGTACACACAAACTTCAGATAATTATATTGTCTAGTTGAGTCTATCAATCTCTTTACTGTTATATAACTGATTTTAATTTAATTTGTTGTATTTGACATGAGTAGAGGCACGTGTGCTAGTTTTGGGGTTCTGTCTGGAGGGGACCATCTCTTTTACACCTTCACTTTCAGTCTGCATGTGCCTTGCTACATTCATGTTCTCTAGGGCACTCTGAACCCTTTCTGTCTTTGTCATTGTGTTAGTCAGGGTTTGTTAGAAGAACAGATATAACACAAGATGCACACATGTATAAGAAACTACGGATCGCCTCATGATGGGCAGCCACAGAGTCAGAGGAGGAAGTGTGCAGAGGGTGTCTGCATGCTGGATGCTGCAGGATTCAATCAAGTTCTGGAGTTCACTGCAGTTTTCTGTGCAAGTCCGCACCAGGAGGCCAATGGGTCTCCTATGGAAACCCTGAGAGTCTACACTGTAAGGCTGAGGATTCAGGGCAGAAACCGAAGAGTCTGTGCTGGAAGCCAGGAGACAAGTCTAAGCCTAAGGTGTAGAGTGGAGCTCTTCCAAAGACTGGAACCACATCCATCCTTCCTCCTTCCCTTCTATATCTCCAGGCGGTAAATCACCCTAGGGTGAGTCTTCTACACGCTAGGGAGTAGAATTGCTAAGCTGATGTAGTTAAGCTTCTAAACGTCTCACGCTGACACAATCAATAATCCAAGGCACACAGACTCAGGGATGCTGGTAACAAAGCAAAGTGTCCTGTGCTGTCTGATTCAATTTGAAGTCACATCCCATCTTTGGAGAAAAAAACAATTTCTCAACTAAGTATGGCTTCAAGTGCTATTGTAGGATGACTTCCTGTCAGATTTTTGCCCACATTTCTAGCCCCCATAAGGCCCCACTAGTCTCGTATGTGTGTGTGTGTGCGCGTGTATTCTCTCATGTACCACGCAGCTTGAATCACACAGCGTTGCTGAGACTTCTTGCACACAGTCTTCTCCTCTGAGCATCTCTGCATTTACCCAGGTTTCACTTCCAGGTGAATCCTTTTCCACACCCACCACAGACACAGGGCCTGTCAGCTGGGTTTGTTCTCCTGTGGAAGACGAGCTTGTACTGTTGGACAGTTTCACCAGCTCCTTGCACACAGAAGGCTTCTCCCTGGACTGTGTTCTCTGATATCTGAGGACATTTGCCTTCCAGCTAAAGCTCTGTTCACTCTGTACAAACATGAAGTGCTTATTCCTGGACCGCATCCCCCTGTGTGTGATGAGATGTTACCGCTAAAGGCTTGCCCGGCCTCATGGCATTCATAAGGCCTCACTCTGGAGGGCCCCAAAGTGCCACGTTGTGTGGAAGAACACTTTCTCTACTGGATCTTTCACTGTTGCTCATGAAACATAGCACTGCACGAACACCATCTGCCTTGAACAATAAACTGCATTCACTTTGCAGTACGAATTAGGCCACCTGTGGCTGGAATAACTTGTTTCCTCCTTGGCTTCCTGTAGCTGTCAACACTTCAGGCAGTCCACAGCCAACACGCTGGAATGTATACGTGCATTCGAGGTCCCCAGTCCGTCGTCTAGGCCCACAGAAACTCGTCTCCCCTGTGGTGTCAGTGTGGATGACTCCATGTCAGCCCACAGTGACTCTGCATCCCCTGATGCAGCTGTGCAGTGCGTTGATGTTGGATGGGCGGGACTCAGAAAGGTTTTCACAGCCCGTTCAGACATTTTGAATGTGAAGCATTGTGGCGTCCAGTATCAAACCCTGAGGTTTGGGGGCCCAGTCCTACAGAGTTATTTGGGTTGGCTGTGTTCAGTTTCTGTAGCATTTACTCCTCTTCTTGTTCAACAACTGAATTAAAGTGTTTCTAGCTCACCAGTCAGACCAAAATGGGTCAAAAGCCAGACTGGACCTCAGGGCCATTCTCCTGCCAGTTCCCACCCCGTATCTCCAGAATTACAAGTCACATATTTCAGGAAATCACCTCTTTGAACCAACTAACTTTTGCCCTCTCTGAATCATGTCTTTGCCCTCCTGTGTCCCTAATCAATATCCGCAGAGATCCTGTTCAAATGCCAATCAGATCACATCACCCAAATCTCTTTGGTGGCCTGCTCAAACCAAAGCCAAAGTCCTCAAAATGGCTCCAAAGTCCTAGCAACGTGGGATTTCGTTTTTCTCTTACTTCATCTTTCTCTCTGCTCTGCGCGGCTCGGTCTGTTTCTCACCACCTGATGTCCTATCTGTTCCCCAAGTATCTGGGCTCGCTCATGCCTGGTGGCCTCCATCTGATTATTCTGTCTGTGACACTCACTCCCCTGAGGTGTCCCCTGCTCTCGCACAATCCCAGGCTGCTCCTTCCTGTATTTCACCTTCCCCCGGAGGCCTTCACTGATCCCTCCATTTCTATCTGTGACTCCCCAGCTGATGGCTCTCTCCATCTCCACTCCTGCTTCCCATTCTCCCTGGCACTCAGCCCTTCATACTAGTACTTTGGCCATTTATTTTGTTATTTCTCTATACTTATGTTTATATATTTTCATATTCACTGATTAGTTTTTGCCTCCCCCAACTAGAAAGTGTGTGCATTGATTTGATCATTGCCTTATTCTCTTAATATAACTAATTCCAACCATGTTGAACATTTTTTTACCTTTGTAGATTAGGAGTATGACCTGTGTATCCCTTTACTACATTATCTTTTCTGTCCCTTACATTGTATGCAGGCTACCTGCCTTCTGATGGGTGTAGCACTCACACCCTGAATTCCAGCACTGAACTATGAATCAATCACAAACTCTAGATTCAGCCGCCCGTGAAAAGCTCAATCTTCATGACTGCATGAGGCACTGGGGGGACATCCAGACTCAAATCCTAGCACCGTACAGTATTCAAGCTTGTGTGTCTGATTTACTTCACTCAACATTATATTTTCCAGGTACATTCATTTTCCTACAAATGCCTCAAATTTGTCACTCTTGTTAGCCAAGTAGGGATGCATGCATTTTTGAGACACTCATTATCACTGCTTACATTACTTACAAAATGCAGAAATGTCCATTTGTTTAGGCTTTCTCCTGAGAGCCTGAGAACATTTGCATTTGTCACCCCAAATTGCAAGGAGTTCTCCCATGTCCCTCTACATATTGATGGGTAAACACACTGTGCCACATTCAGAGAAGGTGTAATATCTGTCCTGAATCACTCTGTCTGCAAACTTATACCATATGGAAAAAAACTGAAAGTGTTTTATCACGTAATATTTTTCAGCATTTTCATACTTTCTTGTACATATTCAGATATATCAAGCTATTATTAAAATACCAAACAATGAGAATAAAGTCAGGACATTTAATATAAATTTTATTATATTCCATAGAAGGACTAGGTAGAGTCAGTATTCAAAGATATAAGGGTGGAAAAATAGAAACAAAGAATGAAAACTTCCCTGAATTGATGAAATTCATGAATTTAGAAATCTTGTCCTTTTGCAGTTTTGCAGTTTCCTGATAATGTGCTTACTGACAAAGTATGAGAAAGATACATCAGTCATGCAAACAGTTCTGGTTATTGCTTCAGTGGCTAGGGATGTAAAAATCTTTTGTTTTTGCTGCTTTCCAGAGGATAACAACAAAACCCAGGAAGCATGCAATACCAGATACCATGCTATTACTATTAAAAAAGAATTTATATATATATATATATAATACCCAAGATAAGTTAATTTTTCCTCCTTTATGTGTGTGTGCACATACATAAACAAAATAATTTTTACAAGCATTCTTGACTTGCATTTCTCTTGATATTAAACCTCTTTTATCTTTTTTTTAGACAGCACTTAATACATTGATCATGATAATGTACCTCTTGCAACTAACATGGTAGCAAACTGATCATAATATTCTGTACATATCAGAGCACAAGAGCAAACCAAGACCAAAGAATTAATTTAAAGCCAAACCAATCTGATAGCATCTTGCCTCTAATTGATTATAATTAAATAAAGTTTTAAAATGTAATTTTTAGTTCAAGATAAGTGGAAGAAAGTTGCTCTACATGAAAATGTTTACTGGAAATCTAAAAGGGGAATATAAACACATACCAACATGAAAGAGACAGCAAATGCTCACCATGAAATCGTGTTATAAATGGGTTCCTAACTTCAAATTCACCTCACATTTGCTCAGTGAGCAAGGAAGTTTATCTAGTTTCCAGAGTCAGCAGCATCTGCCTCCACAGGGCTCACTCTTCACCTTTTGCCTCTAAACTGATGTAATACTACGTCGTCAGGACGTGCACTTCACTTCAGTCAATCTGTGTTTGTTTAATGTGACAATGCTAAACCTGTGGCCTAACTGTGGAAAACTGAGCTAAACAAGGTGGCTAATGTCTCCTGCAGGACTTCCTAGAGCTAACATAGGATCAGTACACTGGGAATTGCCAGGAGAGGAAGCCGACTGGAGCACTAAAGTCCTGAAGAAATAAACATCTGTGGTTCTTTGAAGTCGCCTGAATTGGTCACTTTTCTCTTGCTCTGTCAAAATACCTGACACACAACTAAAAGGAGAAAAGGTTTTTTAAATTCATTGTTCCAAATATTTCAGCCCATGACCTTCTGGCTCCAAGAAAGAAACATCTTTACAGAAGGGCATGGTTGGAGGAAAACTATTCACCCAGTGACAGCCTGGAGGAAGACAGAAAGGGAAAAAGTCCAAGCGGAGATGCACGTTCACACCCACAGCCCAGTGACTTCCTCCTGGCAGCCAGGTTCCCTTCCCAATAGTCCACCCTGCTGTGACCTCTGTGGATCAGCCCCTGGAGGAGACGAGCACTCTCATGATTCTATCAGCTCTCTAGGCCCCACCTCTGCCCTCTGCTGCAGTGGGGATAAATCCCCCAATACATGAGACTTTGGGGACACTTCCTATTTAAATCGTAACATTACCTAACTCTGGGGGCAACAGCTGTGACATTCAGCACTCAGAGATAAGTTACTAAATGAGGGCTCTATCGTCTGACTTCTAAATTCAGAGACAGAAAGCCAGAGACAGTAACACAGAGGCAGAGAGACAGACAGAAGGAGAGACAGGGAGATAGACAAAGAGCTAAAGAAAAAGGAAGAAGAAATTGTTTAAAAAGACCTCTGACTATAACAAAATGGACATGCTACAAGTATGGAGGAAACTTAAATGATTCCTGCCGTACGTAAGAACATTTAATACACAGGAAAAGTGAAAACAACACATTTTTGAACCTCTGTGCACCGATAGATAATGGAATAGAACCACAGGAATGTCTATATGAAGAAAGAAAAGAGGCCAAGTGTAAGAAGCCACGGACAGTAAAAAGAAAGGATGAGACCAAAGATTAGATCCAGAGCTGGGGATGTGTGTCAGAGCTGGAGCGCTTCCCTCGCACATGCGAGGCCTTGGGTTCTATTCCCAACACTGCAGATAAAAAATTCTGAAATGAACTTTTAAAAACTTTTAGTAAATGGCCTAAGCCCGTTCCGACAGCACACACCTGTGATCGGGGTATTTTGGGAGGCTGAAGGACCGCAAGTGTGAGCCCAGCCTGGGAGACAGTGGCTCAGCGAGGTCCTGTTGGAACTCTGACAATTAAAACAGGGCCGGTGTGTACCCCAGTGCAAAGCCTTGGGTTCAGTCTCCAGTAGTGCTTAAAAACAATGTTTAAAAGGAAACATTAGATCTGGCTCAGCCTAAATGCAGCTCATATTTTAAAAACTGCCAGAAGAAGTTTTCTAGAGTGATTTTTGGGCATCAAGAACAAAGGGTCAAAAGGAAGGTGATCCTTGTGTGGCCTGCGGTCAGACTTTCAGTTGCTCTGGCTTTTTTCAGATCCTGCGTGGTTCCAGGTCAGTGCGCGCGTCCCGAGGACACCAGCTCCCGTCCCAAGACCACTTCCCTAGGAATCTGAGATCTGGCTTCACAGAAGCCACAGGTAACTGGGTGTGTCCCCAGGAACTCCAAATGATGGTGACAATGTCAAGGGTGCTGAACAGCACCAATTATACTACTGCATAACAATATGGTTGCTAAAATTCTCAGAAACTGTAACCTGCTGCTAAGCCTCAATTCTGACCTCCAAATTCTGTGGCTCCCTGTGCAGCCAATCTGGTAGCTTTTCCAGGACAGCACCGAGGCGCCCGCCAGGTGGCGCTCGGCAACCGGCGTGAACCTGAGGACAGAGCCCCTCCTCTTGGTTGTCTAGGAAGCCCTGCAGGAGCCTGGGCTTCCACTGTGTCTCTCTGTCCACATTGCTTGCTTTTCTCATCCCTGGGCGGTGGAGCGCTTTGGAGGTGTCTGTCTCGGAGTCCCTGATCAACACAGGCCTGCATGTTGCAACCCAGCTGCAGAAGGCGATGTAGACAAGTTTCCCATGGGATCCCTGTGAGCACCACTAGGGACAGCTGCAGGAAAGGGGCCCAAGCTCTGGGACTCAGGAAAGTACCTGGAGAAGCTGGAGGCTACCAGAGCCTCCAGAGCAGTGCCCAGCTCTCCGGACTTGAAAAACTCTGAAAGGTTCCCAGGATGTGGTTGTGAATTGTGAAGGACGCCGAGAAAACACTTGCGGGTCTTTTTCATTCCATCCTTTTTAGCGTGGACACAGGCTTTCTAAGGCATGGAGCCCAGATGCCATCAAGGAGGTGGTTAATGAACTCGCCCACAGAGTTTAAACAAAGTACACAGCCAAACCAGAAGACACCCTCCAAAAAAATGGGGACATTCTGCACACACAAGTGTGATAACAACACTGATTTCATGTTCCACAGCCACGACAGGGAGCAACTTTAGCGCCCATCAGTGGAAGAACAGAGGGGAAAATATGACCTCTGCATGCCAGTGAGTATTGCTCAGCTTTAAAAACGCAGTCCTGCCCTTTGCAGCCACAAAGTGCTGAGTGAGGCATGGGAGGCGAGAAGCTGCGGGTGACGAAAAAGTCTACCCCTCCTCAAAACACGCAGAAAAATTAAGTCTACCGACACTCTGCAGGAGAGCAGCGGGCAAGTTCAAGCCAGGACTGCTGTGGTGGCTGAAAGGCTGAGATTTTACATTTGAGTTTAACATGAGGAAGGGATCGGGAAAGGCCATCCAGGAACAATTTCTTTTTCTTTCCTTTGAGACAGGGTTCAGGCTGCCTTTCAACTCACTGTGTAGCCAGGCTGGCCTCACACTTGCTGTGATCCTCCTGCCTCAGTTTATATCTATATCTATATCTATATCTATATCTATATCTATATCATCTAAATCTCTATCTACGTCTCTCTGTGTCTATGTCTATCATAGGTTATTGGCTCTGTCTCTCAGGAGAATCCTGACTAAAACAGGCCTTTTTTCTTTATTTTCAAGACTGCTTCCCTGGCTACTGCTGATGGGCATCCTGCACCAATGAAGATCCCGTGTCCTGGGGAGGGGAGTTGTTGGTGTATGCATCTGTCCTCCCCGTCCTTGTAAGTCAGACAGACCACTTCCAGTCTCCACATGTCTCTTATCATTATCAGTAATCAGCTGAGAGAATATTCACCCCACAAGGAGACGCCAGTGATTATCTTTGAAGAGCATTCAGGAGCAGACTACCTTTTAGGGCAAAACACACTGGAATTGGTGAGGAAGTACAGGAAAGAGACTCCTTCTGTCTTGCTAGTGGTACATTGTCTTCAGAAATCATTTTGGTAGTTAATTTCAGAGTAACACATCTATCTTAGGATTCTGTGCATGAAGTCCTCTCTGTTTCAAAAAGAGAATTTTACAAGATATTCACATCAACTTTGTTCCCAATAACTGAAAACTGGAATGTAAATGTCAACTAACAGCTGAATGAATAAACAAGCCGGAGCAAGCCATGCAATGAGAGTCTATTAAAAAAACAACAGAAAACACTGCAGAGTAATCTCAGAATGATTATGCTTGGTGAAAGAAGCCAGAGTCCAAATGGTATCCAGTCATTACATACATTTGCAAAAAAAATGGCAGCACACATGTGTGGTAGAAAGCAGGTCAATCCTTGTCTATCTGATATAAGAGACAAACTCTGTTCTCTCAGAGTTGCTGTGTATCAGGAATCCGGGAGGCTTTGCTGTGGCTGCTACCATAAAAGTTCAGTGAATCAAGGTGCAGACGTGGTGGAGATGCCACTGTGGCAGAATCTGCTCTCAGGCTCTGTCCCTTGCTTGCAGGCAGGACTCAGGACAAAAGCCTGGTGTCTCCTCTGTCTGTTTTCCCTTTTCTTGCCCCCACTTCCCAGGGTGTGGGAGGAGGGCGGGGAGGCAGCACAGAGTACAAGGCTGGGTTGGAAGAGGGCCTGGGCTCAGCTGTGGGAGAGGAGGTCCCAGTACCCCGACCAGGGCCACTAGGTCTCTGCTTTTCTTCTGCAGATAAAAACAACCCAGAAAACCACAAAACTACCAGGTGAGAAGAGTTTCTCAAAAAAGGATCCACTATAGACACATACAATAGAATTGTGTAAAAATTTTTAAAAGTATTTACATGTTAGCTGTTTGTACATTGGTTAGTTCTATAGGAAAGGTGGGAAGATGTGTTCCAGCCAGCTGTTCCACAGATACAAATGTTTTTGCTGTTGCTTCCCCTCATGAAAATTCCTTCAGTGTAGAAATAGTGAGTACATAAGGTGAATACACAGTCACTGAAATAATGGAGATGACACGAGGGCAGGGAGAGTTTCTCCTCTCTGCCTGCAAAGGAACAAAACTCAAAGTTTGTGTCACTGTCAGAGCCCGGTACCTGTGGCTGTGGGCATGTCTACAGTCGTCAGTAATCCTACAATGAAGAGTTCAAGGTGACACAACACCATGCCAGCCTCCCATAAAACATGGAGCCATGAGTGAGGAAGTAGGAGAGCTGTCTGGAGGATGCTGTGCAAGGCTGCTGGAAGGAACCTGCCCTGGAGCCATAACCCCACAGGTACAGGTTCAGGGAGGACAAACTCATGGCCTAGAAAATCTTTCCCAGGGCCAGACAGGGTACTGGGAGTCTCCACTGCAATCCAGTGCTTCTCAACACCAGGGACAGCACCATGCAAGGACACCTGGATGCCAGGGTGGCTAGTCAGGTGATGGGCAGCCCTGCCTGACACAGCTGAGCAGATCATGTCCCTCTGGGGCTGAACCTCCTGCGGGTCTGACTCACTGCCTTCTTCAGGTCTGCCAGCAAGGACGTCACCACAGAAGCAAAGCAACACACTTAAAGCTTTGCTCAAACTAAATCATTTTGCTTCCCTTGAAGAAATGATTGAAAATGTGTAAGTCTGGGAAAAACAAGGCTGGGAACAGTGCTCTGCATGTTGTGAAATAAACTGACCCTTTACAGGACTTGGAAATAATGCCCGTGAGTGGGTCTGCTATCACAGAGGTGTGAAATCACATGTGTACAGGTTTCTTAATTGCAAAAGAAAAACTCCAAATGAATTCTGCATGTACATGACTTCACATTTGCATTGCACCGCAGGAAGGGGGATCCTGCAGCAACCTAGATTTACAAAGCAGCCTAAGTAAACCCAAGGGAAAACCCACCATGTGATTCAGTCACCAAAATGTGAGGGTTCAGCAGCTCTGCTCCCTGCTTGTTGCTGCTGCTGGTTGACAATTTCGAGGTGTTTCTATCTGCACAAGCCATCTCTGCCTCTCTCAGATCATGGCTGCCAGGGTGTGGATCAGACTACGATTTTACATAAACTCACATGATTTCAGGATGGGTGGCAGCCTGTTGTCTACTGGAAATTATTGTTCAAGTTTGAGCATAAGAAGCCTTATGCAATGTGCTTAGTCAGTTGCGGGGAAATGAGATTGTTTGAAATAAACGCAGGAAACTCATTTTGTCAGTGGCAGATTCTGTTGCTACTGAAGCCATATTTTGGGGGTACAGGGCTTGCTGTACAAGATGCTGAAAGGCAGAGAAATGTCCCCAAGTTGAGTTTCTGCTTTGCTTCCCTGATTCTACCAACCTGGAGAGTGGATTCTGAACATTCAAACACGTAGGGTTTGAACTGCAGTGCAAATCTGTAACAACCTCAGTTACTTGGGAGTAAAAAGAGAAGAAAAAATTTTTGGCAAAATGCAGCTCTAAATATAAGCTGAAGTAAACAAAGAAACAAAACAAGGAATAAAAAGAAAAAGTAGTGATAATGATAATGCTGTGTTTTGTTTCAATGCCACAGCCTCAGTGAGAGGAGAGGAGCAAAATTTGCAGACTGGAAGGGTCAGTGCACTCAACAGACTTGGTCCTCAAGGGGCTGAGGGTGTGCCTGGTGCACTATGTGAGCCCATGCAGGGCAGCATCTGGTGCCTGGTGGAGCAGAGGCCAGGACCCAGGCACAGAGGCTGAGGAGTCAGAGCCTTTGCTGCATGCTGGTGGCGCTACCTTCCTGAGCCTGCAGGGCTGCAGCATGGACGCGGTGGGGGAAAGGGGTGTAAGGCAGGCGGTGCTGGGCTCCTCTGCACTCTGCACACTCCCTGCGCAGCCTGGAAGCAGGAAGATTCAGGTCCTTTTCATTGGAAAAATAGACTCTGAAGAAAAACGCTTGCTGTTCTGTGGCAGTCCCTAGCATAGAGGAGCATGGTGGCTTCTAGGGTGGTGAGGGCAGGGCCACCCCAACATGGAGGGGCTCTACATGGCCTGGTTTGTTGAGGTTTTCAAAGTTAGTCATAAATAATGTGTTGGTTTTGTGACTAACAATACTACTTGTTTTATGTATCCATAAAGTGGTGTTTGAAATTTCTGTACTGTGCGCATCATTCACTATATATAAATGAAAATTAAATCATCCAATATCATTCACCTATTTAAGAAATTAGCCACTATCTATTCTTAAGTGAATTGAATAGAAGTAATATTGAATGGAGCACTATAAATAATGCAATGAAAATGGAAAATGGAATAAAACACAAAGGCATCCCTCCCAGGATGAATGATCTCCCCTTGACCAGCTCTTCTCTCCTGTACTCGCCTGCTGTGCGGGCCTGTGTCTCTTCACTCATGGGTGGAGAGAGATCCAGGCCACAAGCTCTCTGTCATATCAGGGAAGACCAGGGACATGGCCTTCTTTCAGCAGCTACAATTTTATAACTGACTTCATACATTAACTGAGTAAGAAAAGAATACGTGTGTCTGTCAATCTCATTTTTTATAGTGAAGCCTTACAAGTGTAATTTCCAGGTTAAATGTCTACAAGTTAAATTTTACACCTGAAGTCTCCACATAGAGTTGGAACCTAGCAGGGAAAGCCTGGGGCTGGTCAGATCTCTGTGGATGTAGTATGGGGAAGATGGACCAGACAGATGTGGAGGACACCATGGCACCTATTAGGGAACCATGGGCAAGAAAGACCCAGGACCAGGACTGCTGATCCATTAGTCAGCTGCACTGCATGCTGGACAGGAGAGGGCTATAATGGCCCTGCAGCCAGAGCTCCTCCCTGCAGGCCTGAGGCCCCCTGTCTCACTCAGGGGAGCTCTGTACGACAAGGTCAGCCTGTTACAGAGCGAGCCCACCTTGGAGGAATGTCTTCCACCCAGGTGCAGATCTCAACTGCAGCATGTGGATTCACCATAGCTATGGAGCAGGACAGCTGTTTACAGGGAGCAGTCAGAAGATGAGGACATGGCAGGCAGGTCAGGATATGAAGCCTGAAATAAGATACCTGGCCCTGAGAGACCCCAGAATTCTCCAGCTGTAACCACCCTTGCCCCCACAACAGTGTGCATTAAAAGAGTAAGTCAGTGAAAGGACTTACTGACAAAAATATATACTGTAGGGTTAGTTTGAAGATGCAAAAGTTAGTGTCTGCATCCCTAAGTAAAATGAGACATGACCCTTTATGGATATGTGGTCTCCTTTGGGTCAGTGACCCACAGACATGAGGAACAAACTCACTGATGAACAGAGCAATAATGAATACAGGCGATGGGTCAAATAATGAATACAAGGATGATCAGCAATCAAAACTGATTAATAACAAGAGCAAAGGTCAGGGTAAGATAAATGCCCTGGTCAATTTTATCAAGTGTATAATGAAGAATAAATATTGATCATTTTTCAAGTCTTCTAGGAAATTGAAGGGAAAGAACTAACACCAACTCCTGATGACAATGACAATGTCACCCTTGAAGTCAGACAATAATGTGTTAAAAATGAAATAAAAATAAAATAACTGAAAACATCCTAATGACCAGTATTCCTAATGAACAACACAAAAATGTTCAGCTAAACGCTCATCAGCCTAATTCATCAGCACATGCAAAAGTTAAACTCCATGATCAACACTGGGCTCAATCTCCGTGGTGCAAGAATGGTATCACTGTCACAAACCAAGCAATGTCACTTACCATATTCACAGAATGAGGCACAGGTGACCCCTTAATAGATTTGGAAAAAGGGCTTTGAGAAATTCAAAAGTTCATAATGCTTTCATGACAAGGACCATTCACACAGCATGTGGAAGAATGGACCTCAGCAGAGCATAGACTACTACGCATGACAAGCCCATTCCTGACATCGTGCTCACAGGCTGACAAACTGCGAGCTTTGCTTCTCGCGTCAGGAATGAGACAAGGTTTGCAACCCTTTACAACACAGTACTCAATGTCCTAGCTCTAGAATTTAGACAATAGTAAGAAATCAAAGCCTTTAAACCAGAATGGAAGAATTAAGGGTTGTCTCTGTTTCCTGAAGATGGAACTTTATATATAAGAAACTTAAAACTCCATTGAAAATCTTTTAGAACAAAATAACAAATTACTTAACTTGCAGGGTACAAGATCCACGTGTCCTAATCCATTCATATCTATGTGCTTCAAACAAACTGTAGCCCTAAACAAGGAATACAATTCAATTCATAATCAATCAAAAAGAGTTAATGCTTAGGTAAAATTTAACCAAACTCACCTGTTCTTTGGAAATTGATGAAATGAGTGAAACAGCACTAACAGAAGAAAAGACACACCGTGATAGTGGATGGGAAGAATTCATGTTGTTATAATGTACATGCTACCCAGAGCAACCAGGTGTTTCAATGCCATTCCTGTCAAAATATCAGTGCTATTTTCCTAGAAATAAAAAAAAATGAAAATTCAAATGGAAGTACAAATTGTCATCCATGGAAAAAACATAAAAGTAGAGGCATCAAAATACTTGGTTTCCAGGTATATTATAAAGTGACAGCAGTCAAAAGGGTCTTATACTGCAAGAACAGGGCTGCAGATTAAAATGGCCAGCCTAGATACAAACAACTCATACAGTAGCTAGGAATGTTGCCTTGTTTCTTCTCTCCTTTCCTTTCGTATATTTTTCTTTTCTTTATCTGGTCAGGGTCTCCCTGCGTCGCTGAGGCCTGAGCTGAACTCAGAGTGTGTTGCAGGCTTGTCTGGAACTCCCAGTAATCCTGCTGCCTCAGCCTCCTGAGTGCAGGCATTGCAGGCACTTTCACCATTTCCTGCTCAGCCAATGAGCTTTTAACAACACTATGATGAAACTAAGTCTGGGGTTATCTCTTGCAATCCCAGTAGTCTGGAAGGCTGAGGCATGAACATCACAAATTCCAGGATAGACTCAGCAGTTTAGCCACTTATGGAAAACTGGGCTCAAAATAACAAGAGTTTTAAAAGTGGAAGGTAATGGAGCTAAATGCTCCATTCAATCCCTAGAAAGTGAATGAAAAAGCAAAACCAAACCAAAACAAAATCTTGGAAAGTAGAAGGAAAGGGTAAATAATCTTTAACATTTGCTTGGCCTTCTGGAGGGCAGTGTGCCCCAAGTAGCTTTAACCTTTACATCTTTGTTGGGATTTAACCTCTAACAATCATTAAATTCCATGAGGGATCAGAGAAAAACAGAATGTGCTTCAAGGACACCAAGCCTCAGGCCCATTGCAGAAGGCATTTTCAGTGATCTTCTGAAAGCACATGCTGACCACAGCTAAAAAGCAGAGAATCTACCAACAGTGTTAAACAGATTTTCAGTCCTACTCACTGTGAAAGAAACTGCAGCCTAGGAAGGTGGTAAACAGCTTAACTAGATCCACTCTTTCCACAAAGTGTCTAAAGAGCAAAGCCAAAAATTTTATTCCATGAATACACAAAATTACTACCAATTACCAACTAAGGTATACCTGTAATCCCAGCCCTCTGGGAGGATGAGGAAGGATGATGAAAGATTTAAGTGTAGCCTGGGAAAATTAGAAAATTAGTGACACCATGACTTAAAATTTGTAAAAAAAATTTTTACTAATGCATGAAAATATAGATCATTAAGAAATCCCAGATTGGGCACCTCAAGGGGAGAACCAGCCACTGTCTCTTGAGATCTGCACCATGTTGGAAGTTAGGGCGCTGGGAAACAAAGCAACCCACTCACCTCCCTGGTAAGTAGCCGTGAGCCTGAAGGTGTGTGGGCTGAGAATCAAACAAACCACCCGCCATGGGATGGGATGCTAGAGGTCTGAGCATCTCTTGGGAGGTTGACCATATGCAATGTAGCCAATATGGGAGGTTTCTTTCTACCATCTCTTTGAAGACAAATATTGTTATCACTATTTTGTTTTGTTCTGATTAATTGTATAGCTCTATTCAATATTCTGTTTTGATAGGCTTTATGATGTTCTATATTTGGTTTGACTTTGCTATACCTGACACAAATGACAACTATTGTGAAGATAATGAGATATACTATGGTATCCATTACTGTTATCCCAGTATCCTGCTGTGATGTTCTGTACCAGTTTCACTGCATTATCGGAATTGGCTTTGTTTTGTCTTGTTCTGTTGTGTTTTACTACCTTCAAAATAATTATACTAATAATAAACAAAGAATGAAAGCATAAAAAGGCCAAAAAAAAAAAAAAAAGAAATCCCAGAGATCACTGTGCACAGTATATTAACCACTGTGCTTCTGTAAATATTCTTCTGTGTAATTTTAAAAATCTTTTTATAGACAGAATATCTTTTATATTGTTCTTATTTATATGTACTAGAGTTACATTCAAATGAAAAAAGAAAATGTTTCAAAAAATAGTAATTCCTTGTTCAAATCCTAGTTCTAAATATAAATTTAGGATGAAATAAAAAAGAATGATCTAATTCTCTTCATGCTGAGCTCTTCAAATCCTGAGAAGGTATGTTCAGCAGCCTATCTGCAGTGATCTCAGTTAAAAGGGTAAAAAAAATACATAAAGCCGTGAAAATATCTGCCGGAGATCAATGTCTACATGATGGTAAACCTCGTGATAGATGTGCTACTAAAATACATATGCATGAAAAACTCACAAAGATTTGATTTGTGAATTTATAGGCGATTTTTGTCATTTTGTTCTTATACGTTTTTTAGAGGGGAGTCAGGGTTTTGCTACAGAGTTCAGGCTGGCCTTGAACTCATCTTGTAGCCCAGGCTGACCTTGAATTCATAACAATCTTCCTGCCTCAAACTTTTCAGCTGCTGAGATGACATGCATGTACCACCATGCTTGGACATCTTTTCCTTTAGAAATTTTCTCCAAAACTAAACTGCTCAGGGTTATATAAAATTCTTATATTTTCTCAGGTTTATTGCACAAAATCAATGAGAAAGCATTGAAAAACACTGACGGAGATTCAAAATCCTCACTAACACATACCATAGTGTAACCTAACATAGCATAGTGTAGCATAACAAATCATAACATAATAAAACAAAACAAAAATCACCCACCTAACTCTGCTTTAAATAACTACTTCCAAAGATATTTTAACAGTTTCTAAGTTAGCCATACACAAGAAATATAATCCAGCAATTTCACATCTAAGTACTTTTTGTTTGAAATAAAAGTCTATGTCCACTCAAGCACATGTATAAGAATGCCTATAGCAGCTCGCTTTCAAGGGCCAACCTAGCAACAGAACAAATGGCCATCAGCAAATGGGTGGTGGGTGCATGTACAAGTTGCACTTGGTTCAGCCCCATAAGAGTGTGTGGTGGCTCCACCACCAATAAGAAGTAGCACAGGTTGAGCCCAGCACAGAGACACTGCTTGAAGGTGACTAAGCAAAGAGCATCGAGACTAAACAGGCTCAGCACCATCACCTATAAGAAAGGCAAACTGCCCAGCAGGGACACAAAGTCCATGGTCTGTTTGGGATGGGAGGACAGGAAGTGATAGCAGTGGCTAGGAGACAAGTTCCCCAGGAGTGGTGCTCACATGTCCTCCATCAGCACGGGATGATGATGTCCAAGGTCTTGCAAAGCCTCCCGTTGCCCTCACCACCTGCTCTCCCCTCACAGGATGTCAGAGTGCTGAGCACTACAGTGGGTGGCTGAGGTAAATATCTAAGGGTAAATAAGTAATCATTCATAGGCCCATGAGAGTAAAACTTGCTAGCAATCCTCCTCCCCTGGACATATCGGGGTTATAACTTGAAACATTTACATCTTTCAGGAAAATTATTATGGGTATTCTGGAAACAATTTCATACTCCCTATTGTAATTGAAATAAAACTGAAACAATCTCAGGAAATAAAGTCATCCTAAAATTTCAGAGATCTCTAAGTGAAGACCCCGAGCCCCTCATTGTCAGAGACAGTGGACCCTTTGGATGGAAATGTGCACTTGGCACCACGCCTGCCACATCTACGTTTCTTGCATTAAAAAATTCAAAGTTCAGCAAATTCTAAAATCACACAGTTTTCTAGTTTTACATTTCCTGTTTCTACGGAGCACACTGATTTGTTCCACTAAAAGGAAAGGGGGTATCAGAGGGGGAAGCTCAGCTATGGGCCCCAGCACATGACCTCACTTCCTTGGCAACAGGTCCAAACAGAACTCTGAAGCCTCTGGTCACCAGGCACCTTGGTCTGATGACAGTTGGCTTTCACAGACACTTGGCTCAAGAGAGTGAACAGGGAGCATGCTGTGCTGCTTTCCCAGGTCTGGAGGCCACAGAGTCAGGATTCCATGTGAGGAAACCACATGGGAATGAGTCACAGGATGGTTCACTTGTCTCAGATGCTTCAGGATGCTCGCCAGGAAACAACCAAATGTTACGAGCAGCACAGGGCAGGGCTCACCAGCCCCAGCCCCTGCGGCATCCAGAGACAAGGGGGAACCAAGGACAGGTGTCCCTAAGCTCATTCACCAGCCACTCAGAGACACGGAGTCCAGTACAGGTACATTTAGGTCGGGCCACCACTGTGAGAGAACTCTGGCACTGTAAAGAACTACCACCCTATGTCATCAGTGTGAGGGTATCTGAGGACAGACACTGAGGGTAGATCCTCCTGGGCAGGATTAGGTGCTAGAAAGCTGTGAGACCCTGTCACATTCCCACCCAGGACAGGGCTGGCAGGAGGAGAAGGGCAGTGCCCATGTTTATCCACAGTCAAGTCACTTCTGCCTTCCCCAATAGAAGTCTGGTACAGAGCTGTCTGCCTTAGAGGAACATAGGTTATCTAGTTTAACAAAGTGAAATCTGTGAAACCCACAGAGCCTCAAGCTTTCTGCTGGCTGCTGGGGACTGCACCAACAGAGCTGCACAGAGCACATCTGGTCCCTGGGCCCTGTGTGCATGGCCCTGCTCCAAACTCTGGGACCCACAATAGGTGCCAGGTCAGGTGCAAGGTGTGTGGGCAGAAGGTACTGTATAGGGGTCCTCCAGTGAGCCCTGTACCGTGAGGTTCTGTGGACCATTTGGAGTGCGGGCTTTGCCTCAGCCCCAAACCTTCCTGAGAAGCCATGTGCAGCATACCAATTCCATGCCTTTCCACTGTCTCATCACAAATCAAAGTCAGCCAGCAGAGGTCTGCACAGCTTGCACGGTACAGAAGGAGGGCCTCACACCCTGACAGCCCCTGGAGCTGGCCTTCCTGGACAGCTGCTTCAACTGCGGGCCCTTCTCCCTGAACTCCTCCAGGGCCAGCATCTCCACCCCACAGGCCCCAATGCTGGGAAGGTGAGTTCTTGCCTTAGCAGCCCAGGGGGACTTGGCCCCCTACGGATTCAGGTCCTGGCCATGTGCAAGTGTCTCTATCAACCTCAGTTTACAGCACTGAGTGGTGGGGTGCTGAGATGGCAAGGTCCCTGAGGATGAAATGGGGGCTCTATGAAAAGTAGTTAGCTGTGGCCTTGGCCACGTGAAGACTGAAAGGATGGGAGGTGAGACCAAGGGAGGTTTACCTTGAGGTCACTTTCGCCACCCCTAGGCAATTTACCTGTGGCACAAAAAGAGTTCCAATCACCTACTCGCTCATCAGTGATGCCACCTTTAGGAACCAACCCCCAGACAAAAGCTATATGTATGCTCCCCCACATCACGTGTCTAGCAGAGAAAGCCAGAGTTTCTCTCTGCATCTTTAAAATAAAGGTCATTTTTACTTTATATTCTCTTTTTACTCTATATTCTCTCTTTTACCATGCTGAAAAAAAAATCCTATCATTTGTTTCCCCAACCAGGAAAGGCAGAGTGAGTGACTCCTGGGAATCCCTCCCAGTTTGAGTCCCCTGCCTGATAACCCTCTCTTTTACTGCTCTGAAACCACCTTTTTCTTCCTCCTGGACTGTTTACTTGCTGCAGCTTATCTGAATACAACAGCAACCTTCCTCACTCCACACAGGTGAGCTACCAGTCCGGGGTTTTTGTTTCCATTCCTGAGCAAGCTTGTGACAGAAAATCCATCCTGCTGTCACCCTGAACAGGGATACCAGTTTTCACGCTCCTCAGGCCGCGTGGCTTGAGGCGAGACTGACATTTTTTTTCTGTTGGGCCCTGCCCTGCACTCTTAGGTGACCAGGCTTAGGAGAATGGATGTTGGGATGTTCTGTGTCACACTTACACAATAGATGATAGTCTTTTTTGTTATATGTTGATCCAGCACAGCTTCCATGTTCCTTGGGAGAGCTACCTACAGCTCTTACTTCCCAAGGCAAAGTTGTTCTCTCCGCTCACTTATAATTCAGCCATGGGGACCACTTCCTGTCCCCCGAAAAACACATGTCTGCAGTGCCTGGTTCATAACCTTGGTGCTCTTGGCCTCTAAAAGGCTATAAAAGCCAAAAAGCTGATCTTTTATTTATACTTTTATCACAGTGGGGGCAAGCTGGTAGAAACCCTTCACCTTTAGGCCTTTTTCACTTTAAGGACATGTCCTTCTCTCACTCTGTCTTCTGTGATGGCCCAAATACTTCAGGCTTGCTCTGCTCCACAGGATCTCTCCCCCTCCTCACACTTAGGATGTGGTTCCTGTCTTTACAGCTTCTTCACTGTGTCTCACATACCAAATCCCACAGCTTTCTAAGCCAAAGGCTGAGACCCCTGCATCATCCTCTCCTCCCCCTTCACCCACTAGGATCTCTAATCCTTCCCCTAGCATCTCTAACCCTTCCCCTAGAGATTCCCCCCAGTCTCCAATTTCTCAATCCCTCCCACCCGAGCTGTCTGTCCTGTCTGAGAATGTTTTGTCTCCTTCCCCTGTGTTGCCATTTTCTCCACCCGCTCACCATACTCAGTTCCAGGCATTCCAGCCTTCTGGCAGGTCATATGGTTGCCAGCAGCCATGTTGATTGCCCACACATTCCTGCCAGACGGATCTCTACTCCAGCTTCAGGAACAGGCTGGCCCTAAAAGATTACATTCCTTTCTAAGCTATCTCAGATTAGCCATAAATTAGGTTCCTTTTCTGGTATTCTTATTTCAAGAGATCTCTATTAATTGATCTACAAGAAAGTTCACACTAGTCTATTTATTATAGTTCAAATTGGCAAATATATTTGAGTGCACTCTAAATTTATAACATATTTGTCAGTCCATATATCTGTTGTCTGTTTACCCATTTACTTGCTCTGTAAACAGCTGTTTCTTTCTGAACTCAACAATTTTGCCTCCCCTTTTATATTTTCAGATCATTTAATCAAGTTTTATTAGGGTTATAGATTAAAAAAAACATGCTTCCACCTAGGTTGCCAGCTGGTCAAAATGATGCTAAAATTGGTTAAACAAAATCTCTTGGGATGAGGAGACATTGGATAAGACTTCAACTGATAAACAAGAAAGTGGCCACCTGGTAAGTTTAACCAACTCTTGTTCATTTATTAGAGGCCCCAATAGTCTCCATAGCCTTATGGGAGACATCTCAACTAAAGTTCAGATGACTAAGACAATTCATTGTTGCTGATCTGATGGTATATTCATGCCTTCAAATATACAATTATGATTGTTTCTGCTGCTTTTTTCTTATGTTCCAGCCAGGAGATTCAGATCAGACCAACATGAGGTCACCAGTCAAATAATAATTTTTCAACAAAAATTTATGTAATGTATGATAACAAGTGTTTTCTTTCAGATCCAAATGTATGCTTAGAGATGCTTCACAAATTTCTTCAGTGCTCAAATGTTAAAACACCCATCGTTAGTAACCATTTAATGTCCTATGCTAATCTTACTGCCTGTACTGCACTGTACAGTTATCAATCTTCTGGATGTTCAACAACTAAAATTAAGAGGAAATTATAAATTCCTTTTGTATTCCTTTTGCTGGAATCCACCAGATCTTTTCCAGAAAAAAAGGTTATATGATACATGAGGAGCAATGAGACCAGCACTGGGCAGTGGCCAGGTCCTCGCCTCTCCCAGCCCATCTGCCAGCCCTGGCTCAGCCCTCTGCTGACCAGTGGGTGCCATATTGAGGCTATAATTAACTATACTCAACTGGTATTAAATGACACCGTAGCTGGTCTCTCTCCTAAATAAAAAGGTAAAATTAATAAAACAGGCCATCCTCCAAAAACCAGATGGCATTAGATATTCTAACAGCATAAGAGGCACTTATACAATTATAAAACCTAAACATGTATATGACAAATGAATGACATGTCAGTTTCTAAAATTCCCTGGACCTCATCCTCCTTATGGAAAGCCATTGCTAAAGTTATAATCATAAATACCTTGTTAATTGTATTATGTGACTCCTGCATACTTAATTGATTCTTTGCTTTTGACTCCTTTAGACTTAAAGCTGTACACCTACCCAAGACTTAAAGCTGTACACCTACCCAGATTTCTTGTGACTGTGGAAGAGACAGATACCTTCCACTGTGGGCCAGATCCCAAGACAAAAGGCTAAATGTGGCCCTCAAACCCCACAGGGAGAACTTCTTAATATGGCTTTTCATGTTTTCAACAACAGAGATAAAAATCAAAAGAAAAAATAACAATCTGATTTTTTAGCAGCGACACTTGGAGCTCTGAGACAGGTAAACTGAAACAAGGTGGAGCTGCCTGAGCCCCTCTCAGACCATGCTTCAAGTGCAACAAAGAAGGACATTGGGTAAGAGAGTGCCCCAATCCTAGCATTCCTTTGTGGCCTTCCCCCTATTGAAACCTCAAGGGCCGCTGGAAGAACAACTGTCCTAGCCACCATAGAGCGGGTAAGCCATCCTCTAACTCCTTGTCTTCACAGGAGGCTCCATCACTGCCAGATTCATCACTGACTCATCTTCTTGAACTTGCTGCTGAATACTGACAGGACTTGGGGCCCATAACCCCCATTAAGGTGTCCTTCTCAGAGCCCCAAGTCCCACTGGAGGTCTCAGGTAAGACATTCTCTATAGAGGCCATGCATAGTGTTCTTTCTGAGTTTTCAGGCCACTATATTAAGTCCTTAGTCTCTATTTTGGGTGTTGATGGCCAATATTTGCAGACAAGGCCTATTTCATGCAGGTTCCAGACTCACATCTTCTCTGGTCGATCCCATAGTTTGAGATATCTCCAATCCCACCTGCACTACCCATGCCATGCCTATTTTAATTCATCTCATGGATCCTTCAATTTTTCCTTGTGTTCTCCAATATCCCATAGCTCCCAAACATTAACAGGGACTTAAACCTATAATAAGCACCTTTTAGACAACAGTTTTCTTAAACCTACCCATTTACCCAATAATACTCCCCTCCTGGTACTCAAGCCTGATGGGTCTTATTCTGTGGTAAGGACCTTGGGGTAATCAGTAGTGTTGTTACCCCAATCCACCCAGTGGTGCCAAACCCTTATACCATGATCTCTCATATCCCTCCCTCCACTACTCACTGTACAGTTATAGGTCTTAAAAATGCTTTTTTTAAATTCCTTTATGTTTATGCAGACTAATACAAACACTCTGAGGTCTCAACAACTTATCTTCTAGTAAAACCTCTCCTCAGGGACACATAGCACCCCCTTCCTTTCCTATTCATCATTTTCTCAGACACAACCCTGGTCAAGACTGGCAGGTAGATTTTACACACATGCCCTGCCACAAAACTCAAATATCTTCTCACCTTGTTTGTACTTTTTCAGTATAGATAAAAGCCTTTCCCACAACCAGGGAGACTGCTGATATACTTACTAAAGTCCTGTTATAGGAAATCATCCCAAGGACTACAACCAAGGTAGAGCAGCCCCTACCTGGTCTTCTTGGCAATCAGAAGAGCAGTCAAAGTTGTTGGACTGCCATCCTGGATCCACATCACTCAAGCAGTGCCCGCCCACCCAGAAATCTAACCATCTTATTGCTACTCATCTTTGTCTCACCAAGACTTCACACCCACAACTCTCAGGCTAAGTATTGTTTTGTTATCCAATTTGGTTCCTAATTTCTTACATTCTATTAATTATCCTTTTTACAGCAGGACTCTTAACAGTTTTTTCTAAAGACTCCTACATCATGCGTAAGATCGTCTTTATGTTGTTCTATGTGACAATTGCCTTAATTTTCTCTACCCTCAGCTGTTTAGTCAAATGTGAGATCCCTAAAGGCCTAGGCTCTTATCTCCCTATAGTGACACAGTCGCAGCCATCCCCACCCCTCTTATTTTTTCCAGCTCAACTCCTGGACCAGAGACAAGCCCTAAACTCCTACACTCTTAACTTTTACTCTTTCAGATGGGAGAATAATCAAAGGAATCTTTCCTTCTACCTCACCTGGGTCCTTAAATATGATAGTGGCCTGCCTCCTCATAACACCTTGTCTCTTTGTTTTTCCAGTCTAATATGCAGGCATTCACCAATGATAAAGTTGTCCTGGCTGAAATTGCTGGCAACAGCTTCTGCATGAGTGTCAACCATCATCCCGTCAACCTTCCTAAACCCCAACATGATACCCACTTTTAGCAGTAAGTAGTAAGACAGAGAGACTTCACCCTTTTCCTAACAATAAAAAGACAGTAATGAAAGGATTTTGACCTATATAGGATATTATAGCAGTGGGAGGAGAGATCAAGGAACATTTACCTTGAGGTCTCATTCCCTGCCCCTAGGCAACTTAGCTGTGGCACAAAAAGAGTTCCAATCAGCTACTTGTACATCAGTAGGCACCTTTAGGCATCACCCCAGACAAAGCTATATGTACAGTGCCCTCTACCACTGTCCAGCAGAGAAAGCCAGATCCCAATGGTCATGGAGTTTCTCTCCACACTCTTAGAATAAAGGCCATTTTTACTTTATATTCTCTCCCTTTAACCGTGCTGAAAATACTATTAAAGACCTGCTGCAGAGGCTGTTCTGATTCCCATGGATCACCTTCCCTCCTGCTCACTGACCCACACTTGGGGGAAGCTGTTCTCTTCATTGGAAAGAGGATTGGAGAGTTACAGGCCTCAAGGTGTGCAAAGGTCAGGAAGTCCTGGGGATGGCAAAGTATCCATGACCTTCAGATGTCATGGGAGTATAGATGAATGTTATCAATCCACAAATATACATGAAGACACACAGTGTGCAGACACATTTCTGGGTATTGTCCATGATCCTGTAAGCAGAAAACGTGCAATCACTGCCCTTTTAAGTTTTGATGTTCTTTGGAGGCCACAAAATCACTCTTGGCAGTAGAACAGATATTGCTCTCCTCAAGGCAGTTGTTCTGGGTCTCAGGCCTCCCTATGGGGCCATGCAGGAGGAGTTCTACAGAGGCAAAGAGAACTAAGCAACACATCGTGGCTGAGCTAGAGGCTGCAGAGAGGCAGGACAGACACTGACTGACCCCTCACTTCTCACATATTCATAGAGCAGCAGCCCTGCACCTTTGAGTGCAAGGACATGGCAGATACTAGTCTCTGCTTTAATCAAGCTGACCTGCACAGAGGAGGAGCAGAGAGACACTGTGTCAGGCTTCCCTGAAGAAGGCAGAGGTGTCGCACCACTAAGCAAGGACTCCTTCCCACATATCCTCTGTCAGGCTCTCAGGGATGCCTGGGACCACACTGCCCCACTGTGAGTGGAAGAGTGTGGGTGGACACTGCACTGGCTGGGCAGGAGGCTCAGATGTCCTTCCTGCAGGCAATATGCACAGGTAATATGGGAGGAAAGGCCAGGTCTTTCACTCTGCTGCCTTCCTGTCTGCCTCAGGTCTGTCTCTTCTGTCTTTGACTCCTCATTGGAAATGTACTCCCATGTGGATCCTCAGGATGAGCTTGTTGTCGACCAACTGGAGCCTCATGAACCCCTCGAGGCTGAGCCCTAGGGTAAGTAGCCCTGGTGTGTGAGGTATGGGCTTGTCCAGAGGGTATGGGTTTGGAACTCAGCAAATCGCCCAGAAGCTGGATGACCCAGCTGCATGAGAAACTCAGCAGTCAGTGTGGGGATGCAGTCAGGGAGGCTTTGCTGGGCTGTGTTGGTGCACACGGCTGCCTCTGAGAGAGAGTCGGAAGGTTTCTTCCCCCAGAGGTCCATGGACAGTTGGTGATGTTTTCTCTTGCTGCAACTGCAGGGCCAGTTTCAGCCCATGCTGAAGTTGGGATTGCAGAGCTTGTGCCAGCTCCACTTGCAGCTCCCTCACCAGCTGTGATCCCAAAGCAAGAGCAGGCACCTGGATTCCCTTGTCCACCAGTTACAGAGCTGGACCTCCTGGTGGCTTCATAGCAGGAGTCATCATGTGAGTTCTTCCTGCAGACAGCTCTTGACACACACCTGCCATTCCCCTCTCTTCCAGATTTACTTATTATTGTATTCACTGCTGCCTTTATTTCACAGAGATATGTCAGAACCAATATAAACAAATTATAAGACTTTAGTCTTGTTTAAAATTATCAGGTTGCTAGCATTCAGTGCATTCTCAATGTTGTCCAAATTTCACCACTGTCTAGTTCCAGAGTATTTTCTTCAATTTTGTACACAAAAATGTTTTCTTTTGGTTCCCCTTCTGCTTGATCCTAGCCACCACTGATCTTATGTCCTCATAATTAACCTATGCTACATTTCCCACATCAATTTCATCAAGTTTCCTTCAGTCAGAAAATGCTGGATGTTACTTTCTAGGTAAGAGTTAGGTTTAGGGTTCAGGTTTGAGATAGGGTTATGGTTGGGCTAAGCTCCCAAATATTGCATCACTACCCACTGCATTGGTCAGAAAGAAAGGACAGTCCGGACAAAGCAGCACCTTGTGATGGCCATGTCTTGGCCCAGAGCTGTCTGCTCAGCGCATGCAACTTTGAGAACAGTCACTGGTTGATGGATTGTACCACTGCACATGAGATAAGGCCTAATTTCAATTCTACACATTACATGTGCCATGGACCTATCATCAATATAATCAGTATACACTGTAAATAGTTACTAATAAAAATATACATTAATCTATAAACAAAGCACAACAAAAGAAAATCCACTTCTGACACATGGAAAAAAAAGAGCAACTGATGAAAAACCTCATACAGGAAGGACACATTCTACCTGGTCAGCGATGGGTCCGTCAAGCAGATGCAAACCTGAAGAGTAAAGCATCAGCTCTCCTCAAGCTAACACTTCACTAATGGAGTTTCTGGGGCCAATCTTCCTATCATAGGAACACGCACTTTTATACTTTGCTCTACGCACAACCTAAAAGAGGCACACAGAGATCTCATTGTGTGCTGACTGCCCTAGATGCCCAGAAGCAGCTCACTCTTGGAGAGACAAGTGAACCCACACTGCTAATAGCTGGTGATGACTGAGTCATGGAACAGCAAGTGAAAACCAAACACAGGCAAATCTTCTGAAGGAGCCTTCAGTCTGGCTCCCAAGCCCTGCCTGTCGCTCTGCTCAGACCCCTGATTACTAGCAAATTTGATCAAAACTTCTGTCTCCTGGCCTCAAGATACAAGCTCAGGAGTGTGTCTAACAGTGACAGTGCAAGGTGCCCACTGCTCCTCTGTAACTACTGTTTTGCAAGAGAAAGCCCCTTGTCCTCTTCTACCGGCCTCCACCACCTTTCCCACCAAATTTTGAAGGCTAAACTTCTGCCAGGTAGGTTGGGTGGAGCTGCTTAGCAGGGCCTTCAACATATATTTACCTGGCACTGTCATATCTACACAGCTTCTCAGTAAACAGCTGTGGAAAGGAAAGATGTAGTAAAAAGTGACAGCTGACTGGACAGAACCCTGCTCTGTACATCATTACCCCAGCATCAGTGTGGTGGGGACGGAAACAAATGGGGTTTTCCCCCACTCTGCAGCCTCTCAGAACACAGCCTCCCCATGGCTGATCACACAGATGCTTGCCTCACTCCTACCACTCTCGCCTACAGCCTCACTGGACACCTGGGTCAGGGAACTGGGTGCTGTGACTCTGGCCCCTGGTAGCAGGGAATGTGAGAACACAGTGGCCTCCAGCTGGCCAGAAAGAAAGCAGAGATTACAATGACCATGTCCACCTCACCTGAGGGCAGGTCACTGGGACAGAGGCACTTACCATGGACACATTATACACAGGTGGTTCTTGGGGCCCTCTCCTGGCTAGGTTCCTTCCAGCTCCTGAGGGACCCAGAGACATGCCATTAACCGGCCGATCACACTGCCAGGCTGTGTAACACAATCTGCTGGTCTTGGGACAGGACAAAGATGCATGGCCACAATGGGAAAGAATTTGTCCCCAGACACGGTTGGGCTGGGGTACATACACTAAGTTGCATTTATTCCAAAGTATGGTCCAGATCGGAGGACCCCACTTCCTGGTCTGGTGCACCCAGCCTTTGTTCCTTGGCCAGATCCAATTCTGCCTACCCCACGTGTGCCATTTCAAAGTTCCTGTGCCTACCTGGATTCTGCCAAACCGGAGCATCTGCATTTGTCTTCCCATATATCCAGGTATGTATGTGTCACACAGGGACCCACAGCTTTGGTCAGCTCCACTGTTAGGGGTCTCCAGATTGATCTTTAGTCCCTGATTCTGACCACCATGCCCTTAGGAGAACTTCTAGAGCTGGGAGCCAAGACTGGGGATTCTTGGTAGCCTCAATCCTAAGCTCTGGACTGAAGGCAACACATGGTTTTAGCTTGTTCTGGTTGACAACAAATCAGCCATACCTGTGGGTACTGGATTCATTCTGTGTCAGAAAGAGTCTAGGTGAGGTCAGAGTAGCTCCCAGGCCAGCCAGGGCTAGCACAAGCCTAGCTGTATGCTCTTGGGAGGAGAAGTGAGTATAGAAGGAAACAGGAAGAATACCTGAAGATAGAGGGAATAGAAGATGGAAGAAGAGGAGTAGAAAAAGGCCCTGAATTATGCAATGTCTGACACCTGATTTGTCACCCATCATACATTTTGGGTGATAACACAGAACAGCAAACCTGGAATTTGGGCAGCTACACATGCAGGGTCTGCTCTTGTGATTCCATACAAAGCTCTAGCAAACACTGGGGAAGACAATGAAGGGCCTGGGTAGAGGAAGCCAGGCAGAGGAACCACTGTCACCTGGGCAGGTGGCAGTGGGACACAGTGTATGTTGTGCAAATTCACTGCCAGACAAAGCCAGTGTCCACTGCCACCCTGACCCAGCAACACTAGGCAGGAATCTCCCTTGCTCAAGGCAAGAAGGCCATCCCAAGGCTCTCACAGTAGCTGAGGCCCACACATCAGAGCAGGTCTGCCCACCTCTGTGGGTTCCATAGCACCTGCTCCTGCCCTTGACTTCCGCTCTCTCTCATGGTGCTCAGCTCCAACATGGTGCCACACATAAGAGATGGGTGGCAGAGTCCATGGGGAGCCACTTTCAGGATGGGTTGTGCTGGGCACGAGTTCTCCCTACCAATCATTGATGCTGTGCCTGGTTTTAGCACACTATGACACACAGGAAAAGTGAGTCCTCATGGGTTTAGGGAGCAATAGAGGTTAAGTAGCTCCACTGTGTGGGAATGAGGCCAAGAGACACTGTAGCCCCGACCATCCAGCCTGGAATTGACACCCGTGAGACCACCTCAGTCCAGTCTGCTGGGAAGCATACGTCTGCTGCTGAGGCAGCCGTGTTCCAGGTCCAGGTCAGGACATTTGTGTCATGGTTTGTGTTTGTGTCCCCCAGGACTCATGAGTTTGCATTGTTCATTTGTGATGGTTCATTGTCTAGTGCTTGGATTGATGGTGTCAGTGGTCCACCCACATAGGGGTGGAGCCAGGATGTGATGTAATGGCAGGAAGAAGGTGTGTCTTTCTCTTTGCTGGTTCGAGTTTGCTGTTGCCGAGTTTGCTGTTGCCGGCTGCCATGAACTGCAGCCCAGCCATGCCTGCCTGTCTTGGAGCCAACTGAGTGTGGACTGAAACCTCCAAAAACTGTAAGAAATAAACCTTTCCTTTCCCAACTTTGGGCTTCAGGTATTTTGTCTCGGCGACGAGCATAAAGTAACTAAGACAATTTGAGACCCTTAATACCCCGTGGGACACATAGATGTCATGGAAGTAGGGCAAATGTCCATCACAAGGACTTAGGAAATAATCTCCAAGGCACAGGTGTGAAGCACTTTCCCCTTTCTAAAGACATTGGGCTTTAGGATATGATAAGTACCTCAGGACAGGACAGAGGGCCTTTGGATTGGTTGGGTATTGAAGTTCCCTGTGTGTAGAGTATGAGATTTTCTCAGAGTTGGGGAAGTAAAGGAGTATTTTAGCAGGTAAGATCCCCAGAGAGAAGAAACTACACGGAGCCAACATTAGCAACAGCATTAAGCAGATGTCTTTATTATCCAGCCCATATATATCGACTGTTATCAGGCATTACATTCTTGTGTATTGTCATAACCCTGAGCACATGCACGGTTGTCTATGCTAAGTCCTGCTTATATAAGTGTGTCAGTGGTGTGCTCATGCTAAATGGTGGGGTCATGTCCTTACAGGTCCTCCAATCCTGTAGGTGTTGAATCAGTGTGAAGTGGTTTCCTATGTTCCACCCACCCACAGTTTCCATATTGGGAAATTGTGCTTGTTATGCGTGACCCATAAGGCTGACTCATGCATACAAAGACCACGGCAATAATAAAGGTAACAGCTTAATATCACTAATACCACCATAGCGCTGTTGATGGTCACAGAGCCAGGTGTATACAAACGATTCCCACCACTGGATGAGCAGGGTCAGGTCTGGAGGGCAAAGAACTCCACATCCATTTCTTGCAAGGTTTCTTGTTCCTGCCTCTAGTGGTCAGGAATATAAATGCTACATTCTACATGCAAGAGGGTGCAAGTACCTCCTTGTGCTGCAGTTAGCAAATCAAAGGTCATGTGGTTTTGCAAATCCATATTTCTCATTTGAGAAGTTTCTTTCATGAGCAACATCAAAGCCTGGAAAGTGAGTTTTAGGACCTGGGACCTACATTAACAAAGGTTTCAACCTGGAGGGCTGGGTCTCTACCCCTTGGTCCTGGTAGCAACCCAGCCAGCAGATAAAACAACCAGGCCACCTATAGAGTATGGTAGCACTTGTTGAGTACGGTGGCACCTATAGTACAGTGTCCCAATAGTGCAGTGTGCTATGATGATGGGTTTGATAGTGCCCTGGATATACGGGAATCCTTAGAGGCAGTGTCCTGGTCAGTGTGTGGGTAGTTACGGCCAGCCCAGGGTGACATAGACCTATGAGGCCTCCACTGTAAGCCAATTAGTGGGCACCACCATGGTGAGCTTGTTTCCACCCCAAGTGTTGGTCTCACTTATCAGTGATACACTGTTGCACAGGTCAAGTGGTACCCACCCCACAGTGGGGTGTCCCAATGTTGCATTTACCTATTGAATACACAGTGGGATTGCATCCAGTTATGCCTCTTGGTTCCCTGTCATTCGCCCTCAGCCATTGAACATTTCAGGCCCCAGTCCCTGTGGTGTGGCCGTGCTCTCCGAAGCAGCACCTCGTTGGCCTGGCATCTCTGTTCCAAGTCTGCTGCTTTCAATCAGTTTATGAAAGTCTGCTTATCTGCTCACAGGGTGTCCTTTGCACATTCTTTAGAACCTGTAACTTACAGGAAGTTCTGGCTGTGATCCTTTTGGGACGTCTCCTGAGGGTTCAAGTTTGTGTTATGAGCCCTATTGACCCATAGCTGTAACACCCATACTGGGATAAGCGAAACAATCAAACTCACATGTATAAATACGATACAGTCTCTCTAGTGTAAGAAATGGTAAGAGTACATAAGAGTTTATGGTAATCATGATTCCCCATTACATTGATTTGAAGCCTTATAATGTTTGCATTCATTAGTTGGAATGGGTTTATCTTGGTTTGTTTGGTTTTATTATCTATGATAATATGAACAGCTATTTTGAAGACAACAAGACATTATAATAGCCAGTGCTGATTTAATATCATCTTACTCTGAAGTCCTACTATGCTTTTGTTCTTCTGTTTCCATTGGTTCTATCATATTGTATCTTACTGGATTGTTTTATGTGTGATGATATAAACAAATTTTCTATGGAAAATGAGATAATATAGTAGCCATTTTTCATTCTCTGTTATTTGGTTCTAAATGCCCTGTAATATTTCATTCTCTTGAATGGTTTTATACTATTTTGTTATGTTTGATACTATAGTATATGAAGTTATGCTCAACCTATTCAAAGAAAGAGACATTATGGTAGTTACTGTTAATTACGAGTTGTCTTGTGGTGAAATACTGTGTTGCTTACATTGTTCTGTTCTGATCTGCTTTGTTATGTCCTCTTTTGTCTTAATCTCTTTTTTAAAAATGGAAAAAAAATCACCCATACTGGGACAGTTTCACTCACCTTTTACTTCAATTGTTTCCCCAGCTCCCATATCCATGGCAATATAGGCTGCATACATGTGTTACAGGTAGAGATCGGCAGTCCCTCAAATCCCCCTCCTTGGGCTAAGACGCCCTTCATCACCACCTTCTGTCAAGTAGCAGGCCTCTCATGCAATACCAGAAGACTCTCACTGGGACTGTCCTGGTTATGGAGCCTTAACCACAGGAGGAGGCAGCATGCCCTGCGTAATGCAAGGTGACTTCTGTAGGAACCAGCCCTGATTCCAAGTCCTCCATGGGATTTGTGTTTCTGTCATTTCTAAAGCCTTCATCTCCTCATGAGTCAGATGAATCCCTTCCCAGTCTCTGTATATCTCTTATCATTGTCAGTTATCAGGTGAGTGAGTATTCATCCCACAGGGAGACCCTTTGGTTATGTTTTGAAGAGCACTCAAGAGCAAGCTTTATCCTTTAGGTCAAACACTGGTATTGGTGAGGAAGTGAAGGAAGGAGACTCCCTCTGCCTTGCTAGTGGTATATTCATTTCAGAAAACATTTTGGTAGTTAATTTAAGAGTGACATAACTGACTATCTTAACATTCTGTACATCCAGTCCTCTCTATTTCAAAAAGAGAATTTTACAAGATATTCACATCAATTTTGCTCCCTATAACTGAAAACTGAAATGTAAATATGAAATAACAGCTGAATGAATAAACAAGTCACAGTAGGCTGTGCAATGAGATTATACTAAAACAGCAGAGGAAAACACTGTACAGTAACCTCAGGATGATTATGCTTGGTGAAAGAAGCCAGAGGGGCCAATTTTATCCAGTCACTATATATATTTGCAAAAAATGACAACACACATATGAGACAGAAGGCAGGTCAATCCTAGCCTAGTTGATACAAGAGATAAAATTCTGTTCTCTCAGAGTTGCTGTATCAGGAATTCAGGAGGCTTTGCTGGGGCTACTACCATAATTGCTCAGTGAACTGAGCTGCAGACTCAGTGGAGACGTCAGTGTGGCAGAATATGCTCTCAGGCTCTGTCCCTTGCTTGCAGGCAGTATTCAGGACAAACGCCTTGTGTCTCCTCTGTCTGCTTTCCCTTTTCTTGCTCAAGGCTCATCAGCCTCTCCTGAGGGTAGCTGCAGAGATAGCAGTTGTTTCTCCAGAGTCAGTGATTCAGAAGGAAGACCAAAAAGCCAAAATACTAGAATGGAGGCGAGAACAGAAGAGGGAAAGAGCAGGAGTTGGTCACAGTTATTTTATGTGTGCACCTTAGTGGTCACGTCACATGATGTCTGTGTTTTGTTAGTTAAGACTAGTCAGGGCTTGGGGATGACCTCAAGCTAGAGCCCTTGTGTATCATGCATGAGACTCAATTTCAGCATTGCTACTGAAAAGTAATAATAACAACAATAATAAGTCACTAAGTGAGGCCCATAGTAATGGGAATGGGCTACTGAGGATGAGGCCCTCAGAAGATTAGTAAGGGTGTCAGCTATTGAGCAGGAGCTCAGGTCATGGTCCTGATGGGTCACACAAGTGCAAATATAGAAGCTATGGACATAGATTTGGGGGTGTAGGTCCATCCGTGGTGCTTGGTTAGCCTGTATAAGGTCCTCACTTGAGGCCACAGCATCAATACCAGGGGAAATGGAGATGCTTAGCGTACATAATGATGGCTGAACTGATCAACTTCCATACCCTCATGATGCCGCCAGGGAAACATGTCCAGGAGGTGAGTGTCATTTCCACTAACACACAGCAGGAACCAGGCCTGTGTGCACTGTATTCACTTCCATCCCATCCCTTCACACTATCTATTTCTGTATCTATATGGAAGGAGAAGCCTGGGGATGCTCAGGTATCTGTAGAGATCTGAAGTTGGGAGAAAATGGACCAGGCAGAGATGTAAGACACCATGGCACCCAGGAGGGAACCATGGGCAAGAAAGGTCCAGGTCCAGGCCTCCTGATTCACAAATCAGCTTCTCAGCAAAGCAGCACATATTGCATGCTGGACAGAAGAGGGCTGAACAGCCCTGCTGCCAGAGCTCCTCTCTGCAGTCCTGAGACCCCTGTCTCACTCAGGGGAGCTCTGTACAAGAAGGTCAACCAGTTACAGAGCCCACCTTGACTGAATGTCTTCCAATTAGGTACAGAGCTCAACTGCCACATGTGGACTCACCACAGCTGTGGAGCAGCACAGGTGTTTACACGGAGCAGGTCAGGAGATGGGGATACTGCAGGCAGGTCAGGGAATGAAGC
Organism: Cavia porcellus; assembly: GCF_034190915.1. Lineage (NCBI taxonomy): Eukaryota > Metazoa > Chordata > Mammalia > Rodentia > Caviidae > Cavia > Cavia porcellus. The sequence goes on from NW_026947515.1 coordinate 12,739,658, forward strand.
CTGAAATAAGAGATTGGGTCCCAGCCAGCCTCAGTTTCCTTGAGCAGTAACCACACCATGCAACAGTGTGCATTACAAGACTAAATAACTAAAAGAAGTTACTCTCAAAAATATATTGTGTAGGATTAGTTTGAACATACAAAAAAGTAAAGGGCTGCATCCCTAAGTAAAATGAGATGTGACCCTTAAGGTGTCCTCTTTGGTGTCCCTGACCCACACCCTCAGGAGCAGACACACTGAGCCACAGAGCAATAACAAACGCAGGCAATGGGCCAACAATCAAAACTGCTTAATAACAACAACAAAAGTCAGGATAAGATGAATGCCCTGGTGAATTGTATCAAGTGTATAATAAAGAATAAATGCTAGATCTGGCCATGGTGGAATTTAGGCGGCTCAACAAGAAAGCAGTTGGTCTGCTTTCTAGGCAAGTTCCCATGGTGCTAGCCAGGAGGAGAACCATGGACTGAGAATCACACATCCCATCCCCCAACCCCTCGTTAGCAATGGGAGGCAGAGGTCTGAGCATCTCTTAGGAGAATGACCATATGCAATATAGCAAATATGAGGGATTTCCTTCTATCTAATGTCTGAAGGCAAATGTTGTTTTTACTGTTTTGCTTTGTTCTGATTAATTGTTTTGCTCTATTCAATATTCTCTTTTGAATAGTTTTATAATGTTCTTTTTAAGGTTTGATTTCGCTATAACTAATTGAATGGGAAACTATTGTGAATATCATGAGATATACTATGGTACCTATTACTTATTATCCTGGTACCTTGTTGTGGGGTTCTGTACCAATTTAACTGCATTGTCTCAACTGGCTTTGTTCTGTTGTATTTTTACTACCTTCAAGATAAAATTGTAAAAAAAGAACAAATACTAATCATTTTTCAAGTCTTTTAGGAAATTGAAGGGAAAGAACCACCACCAACTCCTTTTGGATGTGACAAAATCAGCCTGATAACGAAGCCAGACATTAAAGTGTTAAAAAGATGATAACACCTTAATGGCCAATATTCCTAAAGAATATACACACAAACATTCAACTAAATGCTCATCAGCTAAATTCACCAGCACATGCAAAAGTGAGACACCATGAACAACACTGGGCTCAATCTCAGTGGTTTAAGAATGGTCCCACTTGCACAAACCGTTCACTGACACTTGCCACATTCACAGCATGAGACACAGCTAACACCTCAATAGATTTGGAAAAAATTGCTTTGAGAAATTCAAAAGTTCACTATTCTTTCATGATAAGAACCAATCTCATACCATGTGTAGGAGGAATAGACCTTAGCACTGCACAGACTACGCATGACAAGCCCATCCCTGGCATCATGCTCACAGGCTGACAAGCTGCAAGCTTTCCTTCTCAGGTAGGGAACAACACAAGGTTTGCAACTCTTTTCAACACAATATTCAAAATCCTAGCCCTAGAATTCACTCAAGAATAAGAAACCAAAGCCTTCCAAATCAGAAAGGAAGAAATAAGGGTTGTCTCTGTTTCCTGTGTTCACATACTTGCATATAAGAAACTTTAAACTCCACTGAAAACCTTTTAGAACAAATTCACAAATCACTTAAGTTGCAGTGCATAAGATCCACATGTCCTAATCCATTCATTTCATGTGCTTCAAACAAACTGCACCTCCAACTACAGAGAACACAATTCATTTCATAATTCATCAAAAAGAATTAATGCTTTGGTAACATATAACCAAACTCGCCTGTTCTTGGAAAATTGTAGAAATTGATGCAATGAGTGGAAGAGCACTACCAGAAGAAAAGACAGATCGTGATGGTGGATGGGAAGAATTCATGTTGTCATAATGTATATGCTACCAGGAGAAACCAGGTGTTTCAACTCCATTCCTCTCAAAATATCAGTGCCATTTTCCTAGAAATAGAAAAAAACAAAATGAAAATTCACAGAGAAGTACAAAGAGTCATCCTACAGCCATGGAAAGAACATTAAAGGTAGAGGACTCAAAATATCTGTTTTTTTTTTGATGCATTATAAAGTGACAGCAGTCAAAAGGGTATCATACTACAAGTACAGGATTGCAGATTAAAACAGCTAGCCCAGAGACAAACCAATTCATACAGTCACCAGGAATTTTGTTGTTTCCCCTTCCCTTCCCTTCCCTTCCCTTCCCTTCCCTTCCCTTCCCTTCCCTTCCCTTCCCTTCCCTTCCCTTCCCTTCCCTTTTCTTCCCTATTCTTTTGTTTTCTTTCTCTGGTCAGAGTCTGCCTGTGTCATTGTGGCCTGAGCTGAACTCAGTGTGTGTTGCAAGCTTGTCTGGAATTCCCAGTAATCCTGCTGCCTCAGCCTCCTGAGTGCAGGCACTGCAGGCATTTTCACCATTTTTTGCTCAGCCAATGAATTTCATCATAGCCAACACTATGATGAAACTAGGTCTTGTGGTGTTGGTTGTAATCTTAGCAGTCTGGAAAGCTGAGGCAGGAACATCACAAATTCAAGGAGAGCCTCAGTAATTTATCAACTTATTGAGAAACTCCAGAAAAAGGAAGACTTTTAAAAGTGGAAGGTAACGGAGCTAAGTACAAAGTTCTGTATTCAATCCCTACAAAACTGAATGAAAAGCAAAAACCGTAACCAAAACAAAGCTTTGAAAGTAGGATGGGAGGGCAAATAATGTTTTACACTGGCCTGGCCTTCTGGAGGGCAGTGTGCCCCAAGTAACTTTAACACTTTTCTTGGGATTTGACTTCAAACAATCATCAAATTCCATGAGGGATCAGAAAAAAATGGAATGTGCTTCAAGGACACCAAGCCTCAGTCTCAGTGCAGGAGGGATTTCGAGTGATCCTCTGAAGCGCAAGCTGACCACAGTTAAAAAGTGGAGATCCTTGGGGCCACATTGCCTCATGGTAGGTTGGAGAGAATTGGCTGGATGCTGCACAGACTGGGCAAGAGTCCCGGGCTCCCCTGTATACAGGTGAGCTGTGCAGGTAGTGTGAGAGGAACATTCAGGCCTCTCATTCTGCTGCCTCCCTATCTGCCCCAGGTCCACCTCTTTTGTGCTTGACTCTTCATTGGAACTGTACTCCCATGTGAATCCCCAACCTGAGCATCTCCTGACCAACTGGAGCATCCTGAACCATCCAAGCCTGAGCCCCAGGATAAGTAGCCTGGCAGTGTGGGAAGTGGGATAATAGGGAGGGATGGGCCTTGGAACTCAGCAAAGCAACAAGATGCTGGGTGACCCAGGAGCATGAGATCCTCAGCAGTCAGTGTGGGGATGCAGTCTGGGAGGCTTTGCTGGGACTGTGTTGGCGCACAGGGCTGCCTCTGACAGGCAGTGGGAAGGTTTTGCCCCAAGAAGTCCATGGACAGTTGGCGATCTTTTCTCCGATTCCAACTGCAGGGCCACTTCCAGGCCATGCTGAAGTTGTACCTGCAGAGATCATGCGAGTTCCACTTGTAGCTCCCTCACCAGCTGTGATCCCAAAGTCAGCACCTGGATTCCCTTGTCCGTCAGTTGCAGAGCTGGACCTCCTGGTGGCTCCACAGCAGGAGTCAGATGAGTTCTACCTGTGGGCAGCTCTTGATCCACACCTGCCATTTTCCTCTCTTCCAGATTTATTTATTATTGTATTCACTGTTACTTTTATTTCCCAGAGATATGCCAGTGACAGAACCAATATAAATAAAGTTTAAGATTTCAGTGTTGTTTAAGATAATCAGCTTGATGGTATTCAGTGCATTCTCAATATTGTACAAATTTCACCAATGTCTAGTTCCAGAATACTTTCTTGAATTTTGTACACAAAATTGTTTTCTTTTCTTTCCCCTCCTGTTCTACTCTAGCCACCACTGATCTTATGTCCTCATAATTAGTCTATGCTACATTTCCCCCACCAATGCCATCAAGTTTCCTTCAGTCTGAGAATGCTGGAAATGACTTTTTAGGGTGAGAGCTAGGTTTAGGGTTCAGGTTAGAGTTAGGGTTACGCTTGGGCTAAGCTCCCAACTATTGCATCACTAACCTCTGCATTGGTCATAAAGAAAGGACAATCCAGATGGAGCAGGCCATGTCTTGGCCCTGAGCTGTGTGTTCAATGCACAATTTTGAGAACAGTCACTGATTTTTGGATTGTGCCATCATGCATGAGGTAGGGCCTAATTTCCATTCTATGAATCACATGTACCATGGACATATCACCAATATAATCAGTATACACTGTAAATAGGTACTCATAAAAAATATACAATAATCATAAACAAGACACAAAGAAAGAAAATCCACTTCTTTTTAAAAAAATTTTATTTAAAAGGAAAAAGAGAAAAAGCAAAACAAAACAAAGCAGTGAAAGGGTACAGTTAATACAGAACTACAAAAAAAAAAAAAAACCAGTAAGAAATCACCAGTTAATAGATTACAATTATCATCCTAGAGATAGTTGCTCAAGTCACAGTATCAAAGCATACAAAGTGGACATTCAAACAGTGAGACTGCAAACAGCTGTGTTCAATGATCCAACCAAAAACATTAATATGGGCATCTATTTAACACCCCTAAATACACTTGCAGTTGTATACTTTAGAGCACTTTTTTTTCCCTCTCTTTTTTACAACAAAATTTACACATTTTGGGTGTTATTACTCCTTAGTTCTTATTACTTTTTTTTTGGAAGAGAATAAAGTCAAATATGGCAAAACAAACTGTCAGTCAAAACTAAGGATAGACATAGTACATGATGTAAGAACAGAGTACAAGGTTATCGACAATGGTTGCCATAATGTCTCTTGCTTCCTTAAAAAGAATTGTCTATCTCATTAGGTATTATAAAGTTGAACAAAACAGTAGAGAACAAGACCAATAAAACCTAAACCTTGTAAATACTACAGGACTTCCAAAGAAGATAATAGTCAAATCAGAATGGGCATCATAGTGAATCTTATTGCCTTTAAAGTAGTTGCCTATACCTTCAAAATTGATACTATCATACAGAACGGAACACAGTCTAATCAGTCAAAACAAGATAGTGGGAGTATTACAGGACTTCAAATCAAGTTAATATGAAATCAAATAAGTTACTATAATATATCCTGCTAATTTTCAATTTTTCCCCTTAATTAAAAAAATCATAAAAAATAACTAAATATTTTTTTAATGAATAAGGAAGAGATTGAGATAAAAAAGGGCATAATATCATAACAGTACAGGTCAAAGCATGACAGTTTCAGCAACCTAGTGCTTCACCACCAAATAACTCGGTTTAATGGTAGTTACCATATTGTCTTTTTCCTTGAAATATTTGAATATAACTTCATATACTATAGCTTCACTTCTTACATGTGGAAAAAAAAAGAGCAACTGATGAGAAACCTCACACAGAAAGGACATGCTCTACCTGGTCAGCCATGGGTCCTTCAGGCAGATGCAAACCTGAAGAGTAAAGCATCAGCTCTCCTCAAGCTAACACCTCACTAATGGAGTTTCTGGGACCAATCTTCCTATCATAGGAACACACACTTTTATACTTTGCTCCATGCACAACCTAACAGAGACACATAGAGATCTCACTGTGTGCTGATTGCCTGAGATCTCCAGAAGCAGCTCACTCTTGGGGAGACAAGTGAACCCACAATGCCAATAGCTTGTGATGACTGAGTCATGGAATAGAAAGTGAAAACCAAATGCAGGCAAATCTTCTGGAGGAGCCCTCAGTCTGGCTCCCAAGCCCTGCCTCTGTAGCTCTGTCAGATCCCTGATTTGGGATCCCTGATCCCAAAGTGATCAAAACGGCTGTGTCCTCTCTGACCTCAGGATACTGGCTCAAAAGTGGGTGACAGTGACAAATGAAGGTGCCCCCTGCCCCTCTGTAACTGCTGTCTTTCAGGAGTAATCACCTTGTCCTCCTCCACCTCCCTCCCCAGCCTCTCCCACCGATCTTTGAACGCTAAGCTGCTGCCAGGAGGTCTGGGTGCAGATACTTAGCGGGGCATCATGAGATGTATCTTCAGCATACATTTGTCTGGCACTCTCGTGTATATACAGCTTCCCAGTAAATAGTCATGGAAAGGAAAGATGTAGTAAAAAGTGACAGCTGACTGGAAAGAACCCTGCTCTATATATCATGACCCCAGCATTAATGTGGTGGGCATTGAAACACATGGGGTTCTCACCGTGCTCCACCACATTTCACAACACAGCAGCCCTACTGATCACACAGAAGCTTACCTCACCCCAGCAAGCTTGCCTACAGCCTCACTGGACACTTGGACCCAGGTACTAGGTGCTGTGATTCTTAAACCAATGAGTAGGAAATGTGAGAACACAGTGACAGCCTGGCATCTAGCTGGCCAGAGAGAAAAAAGAGATGACAGTGGCCATAACTACATTACCTGAGGGCAGGTCACTGGGACAGAGGTACATTATACATAGATGAGCCTTGGGCTTATCTCCTGTCCAGGTGCTGCCCAGCTCCTTCGGGACCTAGATTCATGCCACTAGCAGGCTGAGTACACTGCCAGCCCATATAACACAGTCCACTGGTCTTGAGACACAGGACAGAGCTGCATGGCCCTAGTGTAGAGGAATTTGTCCCAAGACACAGTTGGCCTGGGGCACCCCTTAATTATCTTCCTTCCAATGTGTGGTCCAGATCTGAGGGCCCCGTTTCATGGTCTGATATACCCAGTCTTTGTTCCCTGGCCAGATTCCATTTTGCCCATCCCACATGAGCCATTTCAAAGTTTCTGAGACTACCTGGATTCTGCCAGATGGGAGCATCTGCATTTGTCTCCTCACATGTCCAGGTACGCATGCATCACACAAGGACCTACACTTAGGTCAGCTCCTGGGATCCACAGTCACAGATCTCCAGATTGACTCTGAGCCCCCAACTCTGACCAACATGTACTGAGGAGAACTTCTAGAAGTGGGAGACAAGAATAGGGGCTCTGGGTAACCTTAACCCTATGCTCTGGACCAAAGGCAACCAACACATGTTGGTTTGGCTTGTTGTGGGTGACAACAAATCAGCCACACCTATGGGCACTGGATTCTCCCTGGGCCAAAAGAAACTGAAGGAGTAGAGAGCAGCCTCCTTGTCAGCCTGGTCTAACACAAAGCCAGCAATGTGCTTTTGGGAGGAGGAGGGCAAGTAGGAGGAGGATAGAGAGATGCCTGAGGAAAGAGGGAACGGAAGATGGAAGAGGAGTAGAAAAATTCCCCCAGTTGCTCAATTCTGGCACCTGATTTTGTCACTCACCATAACTTTTGGGTGACAGCAGAGAAGAGTGACATCTGAACTTTGGGCAGCTCCACATGCAGTGCCTCCTCCTGTGATTCCATCTAAAGGTCCAGGGAAGAATGAGATCAACAAGGAGGGCCTTGGTAAGACAAAGTCTGGCAGATGAACTAAAAAAGAATGACAATATGGGACAGGATGTCCTGGGCAAGTGGCTGTGGTACACAGTCTGTGTTGCCCACTTGGCTGCCAGAGGCAGTCAGTGTCCACTGCCACCCTGACCCAGCAACACCAGGCAGGGATCTTCATTGCTTAATGTAAGGTGACCATCCTGGTACCCTCACAAGCACTTGGGTCCACACACATCAGAAAAGGGCTGCCCACTTCTCTGGGTTCCACAGCACCTGACCCTGCCCTTATTCAGAGCTCTCCTGCATTATGTTCAACTCCAACATGGTGCCACACATTAAGAACAGATGGCTGGCAGAGTCCATGAGGAGCAGTCTTCAGGAGGAGTTGTTCTGGGCATAGGTTCTCCCTACCAAGCACTGATACTGTGGTTTTAACACACTATGACACACAGGAAAAGTGAGCTCCCACAGGTTCAGGAAGCAAGGGAGGCCCAGATGCCCTGCTAAGTGGCTCCACTGTGTGAGAGTGGGACCAAGAGACATTGTTGTCCTCAGCATCCAACCTGGAAATGACTCCTCTCAGATCATGGTCAGACCAGACTGCTGGAGAAACAAACATCTGCTGCTAGGGGAGCTGTGTTTCAGATCCAGCTCAGAACAGTTGAGAATCTCAGTGCTCTTGGGGCACACAGGTGGGACGGAAGTGGGACAATTTTCCATCGCGAAGGTTTGGAAAAGGATCCCCAAGGTACAGCCATGAAACTCAGTCTCGTTCCTGAAGTGTACCCAATAGACATTTGAGCTTTAGGATGTGTTGAGTGTCTTGGGACAGGGCACAAGGGCTTTGGGTTGGTTGTGTATTGAGGTTCCCTGTGTCTGGGGTGTGAGATATTCCCAGAGTTGGGGAAATAAAGGGGTATTTTAGCAGGTGAGATACTCAGGGAGAAGAAACTACATGGAGCCAACATTAGCAACAGCAGTAAGCAAGCTTATTTATTATACAGCTGGTGTACATTGGCTGTTATCAGGCTGTTCTGTACTGTCACAAGCCTGAGCACACGCACGGTGGTCTATGCTAACTCCTGCTTATGTGTGACCATGATGTGCACTGGCTAAACAGTGGAGTCCTGTCCTTACAGGTCTTCAAACCCTCTGGATATTGAAGCAATGTGAAGCGGTTACCCACATCCTACCCCTTCAAAGGTTAGGAAATTATGTTGATTGTAAGTGCCCCATAGGGTGGACTCATACACACAAAGACCGCGACAACAATAAAGGTAAAGCATAATGCCATTATCCCACCACAGTGCTGCTCATGGTTACCCAGAGTCAGGTTGGATCCCAAGGATATCACTGCATGAGGAGTTCCTGCTGCAAGGCCTGGAGGGCAGAGAATTTCACATCCATTTCTTGCAAAGCTTCTTGCACCTGCCTCTGGTGGTCAGGGATATAAATGCCTCATTCTACATGCAAGAAGGTTTAAGTACCTCCACGTGCTGCAGTTAGCACACCAAAAATCATAAGGTTTTGCAAAACCACCTTTCTCATGGAGAAGTTTCATCCATGAGCACCCCGAAAGCCTGGCAAGTGAGGTTCAGGCCCTGGGCCCTACACTGACAAGAGTTGCAATCTGGAGGGCTCAGTCTATGATCCCTGACCCTGCTAGCTACAGCCACCAGATAAAACCACCAGGCCACCTGTAGAATATGATGGCACCTGTTGTGTGGTGCCCCAATTGTGCAGTGTATCTGTGATGATGAATTTGATAGTACCCTGGATATATGGGAATCCTCAGGTGCAGTGTCTTGGTCAGTGAGTGGATAGTTATGGCCATCCCAAGGTAACACAGACCTATGAGGTTTCTGCAGTAAGCCAATTGGTGGGCACCACCGTGGTGAGCTTGTTGCCACCCCAAGTGTTTGTATCACTTATCAGTGATACACGGTTGCACAGGTCTGTGGTACCCACCTCACACTGGGGTGCCCCAATGCTGCATTTACCCGTTGAATACAAAGTGGGGCTGCATCCAGTTATGGTCCTTGGTTCCCTGTCACCCACTGCCAGCCACTGTGCATAGCAGAACCCAGTCCCTGTGGTGTGGCTGTGCTCTCTGAATCAGTGCCTTAATGGCCTGGCATCTGTGATCCCAGGCTGCTGCCATCAATCAGTTTATCAAAGTCTCCTTGTCTGCTGACAGCCTTTCCTGTGCACATTTTGTAGAACTTGTCACGTAGAGGAGTGCTGGCTGGGATAGCCTTTGGGACACCGCCTGTGAGCTAAGCTTTGTGTTATCAGCCCCATTGTCCCATATCTGTGACAGCCACACTGGGACAGTTTCACTCACCTTTTGCTTCAATTATTTCACCAGCTCCCATGTTCTACGGCCATGTAGATTGTATACATGTGTTAGAGATAGAGGCGAGTGGTCACTCAGGTCCCCCTCCTTGGGCTGGGGGCTCCTCCATCTCCACCTTCTGTCAAGTAGCAGGTCTGTCATGCAATACCAGGGAACTCTCATAGGGTCTGTGGCTATCATGGGGCCTTAACTTAGGAGGAAGCGGTGCTATCTTAAGGATTAAGAAACTTGACTTCTGCAGGAGCCAGAGTGATTCCAAGTCCTCCATGGGATTTGCATCTGTATCATTTCTAAGGACTTCAACTTGTATTTGGAGGTCAGATAGACAGACCCCTTCCTAGTCTCCACATGTCTCTTATTATTACCAGTAATCAAGTGAGTGAATATGCATCCCACAAGGAGATACCAGTGATTATCTTTTGAAGAGCACTCAGGAGCAGGCTTTATCTTTTAGATCAAAACACACTGGTGTTGGTGAGGAAGTGCAAGAAGGAAGCCTCTGCCCTGCCAGTGGTACATTCACTTCAGACATCATTTTTGTAGTTAATTTCAGAGTAACACATTTGACTATCTTAACAGTCTGTGCATCCAGTCCTCTCTATTTCAAAAAGAGAATTTCATAAGGTATTCACATCAACGTTGTTTCCAATAACTGAAAACTTCAATGTGAATATCAAATAACAGCTGAATGAATAAACAAACCACAGCAATCCATGCAATGAGAGTTTACTAAAAAAAATAGGAAAACACTGTAATCTCAAAATGATTTTGCTTGGTGAAAGAAGAAAGACAGATCAAATTGTGTCCAGTCATTGCATACAAAATGCAAAATATGACAATACACAGGTGTGATAGAAGGCAGGTCAGTTCTTGCCTATAAGATACTAGAGATAAACTCTGTTCTCTCAGATTTGCTGTGCATCAGCAATCCAGGAGGCTTTGCTTGGGCTGCTACCATAACAGTTCTGTGAACTGAGCTGCAGACTCAGTGGAGACACCACTGTGGCAGAATCTGGTCTCAGGCTCTGATCCTTGCTTACAGGCAGGACTTAGGACAAAAGCGTGGTCTCCTCTGCCTGTTTTCCCTTTTCTCTCTCAAGGCTCATCAGCCTCTCCTCAGGGAAGCTGCAGAGACAGCAGAACCTTCTGTAGAGCCGGAGATCCAGAGAGGAAGAAAAAAAAAAATACCAGAATGGAGGCGAGAACCTGAGAGAAAAAAAGCAGGAGGTGGGTCAATTATTTTATGTGTGAACCTTAGTATTCACGTCACATGATGTCTGTCATATTCAGTTACTTAAGAGTGAGTCAAGAGCTGGGAATGAGGTCCTGGGCTCAATGTTAGCACTGCTAGTGCAAAAATAATAACACTAATGATAATAATAATAAGCCACTAAGTGAGGCCCATAATATAGGGAATAGGCTACTCAGGATGTGGTCGTCAGAAGGTGAGCTGTCCAGCTATTGAGCAGGAGCCCAGGTCATGGCTGTGGTGACTCACACAGGTGTGAATCTAGAAACAATGCCAGTAGATTTGGGGGTGCAGCTCCATCCATAGTGCTTGCTTAGCCTGTGTGAGGTCCTGACTTGAGGCCACAGCACCAATACATAGAAGAAACTGAGGTGCTTTGGGAAATAAGGATGGCTGAATTGATGCACTTCTGCCCCCTCATGATGCCTCAGGGAAACATGTCCAGGAAGTGAGTGTCATTGCCACCACCACACAGCAGGAGCCAGGCTGCCTAATTTCCACCATGGCTGGTTCTCGGGAGACGCTGTCTGGTTCTCCTTCTGGCTCAAGCAAGGGACGCTTCTCTGGGAGGGGAGGAAATTACTTTCTTGTTTAGTCACCTAAGTTCCGCCATGGCTGGATCTCGGAAGATCCTGACTCGTTCTCTCTGTCTACTGTTTTGTACTTGTCCTATTTAAGATATAATATGAATATCCCATTTTCCCAGTTTGTTATATAGCTGTGTCATTGTAATGCTTATATTGTATTTCAATATTTGGATGTGCCAAAATGTTTTAGATGACAATTAATTGAAATATATATTGGTTGTTTCTAAATTATCCTCTTGGAAACACTATGGCAATTTAGAATGTTGCATTAATAACATTGGCAGTTGTCTACTTAATCACTTTCAATAAATTTTAGGGGTTTCTGATTTTTCATGTAGGAGATTTTAACCAGTATAACCAATCACTTTCCGTAGACTTACAGAAATTTTCCAAGGGCAAGTTTTCTAGTTTTATGGCATTAACAAGGAAGTACCTGTTTTCGTAAAACTTTCCCTCTAATGCTCTAAAATGAAAACAAAAAACAAAAGGTGACAGAAATACGTGTACACCTGTGACAAAACTAAGAAAATCTCAAGTTCTTGGTCTAAGCCCCTGAAAACACTGTTAGAACCCCAAACTCTTACTGAGGGCAGATACCAGGAGCCAGCACACACGTGTCCTGTCTACGAATAGGAAGATGGAGAGAGATGTGAAATTTTCACCTGTGTTTTTCCACTCTGTTTGCAGGGAGTCCTAGAGGATGGCAGAGTTTAGAAAGGCGTGTTCTGTCCCTAAACAGAAACGGAAAGAGTCTTCTGAGCAAGAAAATGCTCAGTCAAAGGCTCCTTCTGCTAGGCAGCATCACATTGTTTTTATATTGTTCTACACTCAGAACCAAATTTGGGATCACACGGAGAGAATAAAATACTACCAAGGGCTCCTACTGCTCAGCCAGAGCCACATCTAGGCTGGGGTAGTAACTTAAGTGAGTAGGGCCTTTGTGTCTGGTGACTCTTGTACATAAACATTGTACAAATAAAAAGGGAGGGGAAGGTGGAGTGGTTAACTATTAAAAAGTTAGAAAAATTACAAAGAGGAAAAAGATGAAAAAAGAACACTGACCTAATCAATTAACAAAAGAGCCCTCAACCAGTAAACACATGCCATTAGTGGAGGGCGGGCGGGGAACCACTAGGCTGATGAGGAGACTGAGATTATTGAAATATTAAACTCAAATGGGAGAATCAGTAAACTTCTCCAATGAAGCCAAGTTAATTACTGAAACTGAATATGTTAAAAATAGGACTGCTTAGAATTCACATTCGAGAGTACTTAGCTCACAGTAAGTTCCCATTTTCTGGGGACAGCCTTTTCTTCCTTTGACAGTCTCACAAGAAGGAATCTAGCTGCTGCACCTCATCGGCTAACTTCAGACTAGGTAACAACAGATTGGAGATAGAGCGGTGCAAATTCCAGCCAGGGATTGGTTGCTCTCCTAGGACTTCTGAGTAAGTATTGAGACTCTAGCATTTGGGGATAGCTTTGGAGAGAGAACTTCTAATTCTTAGTACTGAGATTTGCTTCTAAGGCAGTGCCGCTATAATTCCAATATTTGATTCTGGTCACTGGCCACAATGAGTACCTGGACATGTTCTTTCTACAGCAGAATAAGCAAAATACAGAAGCCTGTAAAAGAAAAACACACAAAAAGAGAAGAAATGATTAAAATTACTGCTCCAGCTAAATATAGAAACTAAAGTTGATTTTCTTTTATCTCTTTCAGGACATTATTTTGTTATTTTCTGACATTTTTGTGCTAACCATTGATCCTTAGTTAGTAATCTCTATTTTCCATTGTATTGTTTTTAAATATCTTCCTTTCTTCTCTCTTTTCTTTTTTTACCCGTATTTTCAAAAGTCACCACAAAGTATTTTGCGGTTGAATTTTTGTTCATAAATCTATGTGGAGGACCATCTGGAGGACTCTTCTCGGAAGGAGAGCCGTTACCCCTGTTTTGTCTAAAGCTGGTCCTGTTGCCATGCATTGACCTGTACAGAGCTGCCAAGACCTTCCTTTATCCCTTCAGTTGGTTTAAAGCAATGCAGATCCGTCTAACCGGGGTGCTGATGTGTAGCTCTGAAGCAAGGCTACAGGTCAGTGCTGCCCCAGTCGATAGCTCCCCAAAACGTGTGTGAGACAGGCATGCTCCACAGTTCCACCGTGTTGGCTGGGATCGAGCCTTGAGATGAGAGGCTACGGTCTCCAAAGGCATAAAAGACCACACATCAGAGCTGAGGCGCTGACCCTAAAACATGAACTACTACTTCAAATTGCAGTATGCAGATTATTCTTTATGCATACCCTTTGCTCTGCATAATACAGAGGTGATTTCAGGCCTCCTACTTAGTCCAGTTCACAGCACTCAAGTACTTCCCACCATTCTCTTAGTCACTCTTTCTGGAAATACTTCCTTCTTCGTGAATTAATAAAACCCAAGCTTGACCCTGGGTCTAAGCCTTTGTTCTGGTTAGTTATCACCCTAGCTGGACTTAGGACTCCGTTGGCTCTCCACAATTACAAATAAGCTTTAATGTCTCTATTCTCACCATGGATTGCACTGGTAGTGGTGGACTGGTACTAACTCACTAGCACTCCAATAACTTTTCCATGAGAAACAAGGATCAGGAAAGACTCTCTATAATTCTATACAGAGCACTTGATATTTACATATTTAAAAACAATACAATGGAAAATAGAGATTACTAACTAAGGATCAGTGTATTAATCTGATCACTCCTACCATTAATTCAGACAGACACCTGCCGATTTTGTCTTTGAATAGCCTTCTTATTTATTCACTTTATTTTCATTATTATTGAACTCACATTACTCATGTGCTGTGTACTCTGACCTTGTATTTTGCCTTTAAGCTCTCTTTAATACTTTTCAGCTGTCTTTGCATAGGTTTTATGTGACTTCTTCAGAAATATTTTTGGTTTATTAATTTTTTCAGCAATGTCTATTCTGTTATATAATTTGTCTACTAAGTTTTTAAAGTTTTAATTAGGGATCACTTTAAAATGCTTATACATTTGAATGGCTTATTTTCCTATTAGTCTTACATTTCATTTTCTTTAGTTTTAGTAAATGCACATGATTTCTTTAATTCTTGGAATATATTTTATACATTCTCTCACAGTTTGTATTATCTTTAGTCCTTGAACGTGTTGATAGTCTTGTTTATTTGGTCTGCTGATTTTTTTCTGTATGTTAAGATTTGGTCATGAAGTTTGCTTCAGGGAGGAAAATTCTCAAAATTCTGTTACTTTATGTCCTGGATTTTGGATATGTCTCTAGAGAATAGTTCCTTTTTTCTTCGTGCTGCTTCAAGATTAAGCAATGGTGCTAGTAGTAGAAGGAGGAATAGCAAATTCATTAAATAATACTTTTGACTTTTTACAATTTTTCAGACATTGCTATATGTATTTACATATTTTATGCATTTACATTAAATAATGAATCCCATTAATACATTTAATCTTTACAAAAATAATATATATGTCTATAACTAATTGACATTGTTATTTTGCAATTTTTATGGATAAAAGCATTTAGAGGGAAAGGATTAAGCAGATTATTCAACGTCATACAGTCCTACATAGCAGAACACAAATTTACATTTTTTTTTCTGGTACCAACAATCAAAATCAGGACTTTGTACTTTTCAGGCAGGCTTTGTGCTGCAGAGCTATATCCCTAACCCCAAAACATGAATTTTTTAAAAATATGCATTTGTTTATTTATTTATGTACTAGAAGTTTAAGCTTAGTACATGTTTGCAATATGTAATAAACACATTCACCATAGGGAGATATATACTTACATCTTAGTCCATTTTACTTTCCACGACCCCCATCCTTCTTTCTCCCTTCTCCTTAGATTCCTTCCCATCTGTAAAAGTTACACCTCTTTGTTCCTTATCATCATTTATTTTGCTCTTTATACTTTGAATATTTTGTATGAGAGAAACCAGGCAATAGTTAATTTCTGTATCTGATTTGTTTTGCTTAACATTATAGTACCAACTATATTAATTTTCTTACAAACAGCTCAACTCTATTATCCTTGTGGCTGCGTAGGACCATCGTGCACACATATCACGTTTTCTTTATCCATTTATTTACCGAAGGGCATATATTCAGTTTCCAACATGTAGCTATTGTGAATTAGTAATAGAAAATAGATCAGCAAAAATAGCATTTAATCAACCCAATATTAAAAGGCTAATAAAGCTTAATTGTAATAATGAAAATGGAGAGTGGTAAAAGAAATCAAATTTGAAACATAAATAAAAGGAAGATGAGAAGCAGGAGGGCAGAAAGAGAAATTAAAGAATCAAAGAGTCAAAGAAAGTTAACAGAATTAAAGTATCAGTAGAAAACAAAGAAAATAAAATGAGAAAATGATAAAACAAAGCAAAATAGAAAGGGAATAAGGAAAAGAAAGAAATAAACTCAAAAAAAGAAAAAAGAGAAATAAGACAAAAAAATAATTTCAGTGTGTTTGGGCAAATGGTTCCTTTTCAGGGTGTATAGTATTGGAAACCACCAAGTATGGGGATGGGGAATAGCAACCACAGGACTTACTTATTTGCATCTCCATTTCTATTTTCTGTGTGATGGTGAGTCTTTGCTACACTTTTCCTGTTGGGCACGGTCAGTCACTAGGATGGTTTTTGTGTTGGGTTGTATCCCATCCAGCAGCTCTTAGTGTTTCCCCTCTCTCTTCACTCCAAGTCACTGCTCTGCCTGCTTACTTTGTGGCCTGTGAGCTCGTGCATGCCCATCTGTCCCACAGGCTCACTGTCTATACATTCTGAGACTTGGTAACATCATAGCTAAAGGATATCTCTGATCGCACTGGCAGGTGGGGGAAGCTAGAAGTGGACAATATAGTTGGTGATTATCAAGCAGTCCCCCGGATGTTATGCAAATACTTTCATACCCAGCCCCCTCAGAAAAACACAGGGCAGGCCTGGCTTTTTACCACAGTGGGTGGGACCACCATGTCCTTCCTGCCTGGCACTGTGGTAATGGCTGCGGAAACCCGGAAGAGTACTTCTTCCATGACTTCCAATTCCCAGAGTACCTTAGTCTTAAACAATTTATTTCTTACCAAAATGGCTCCTGATTAAATTACTTCCAATTATGGTGTGTGCTACAACTGGTTTCTTCAACTCTAGCCTGCCATGGGAAAGGAGTCACTTTCATACAAAATTCCACACCAAATAGCTGTGGGATTTGGGGGAGCGGTAGCACTCTGAGTTCCTTACTTTGTTTCCCCTGGCTTACCTTGTGTTTGTGGAGACAAGTTCTTCTCTTTGGGGGTTCCCATTCACATGCCAGACGTTGTTTTCTTGATAATGTCTTCAGTTTTTCCAGTATCTCTGTGAATTCTAGTTTTTCCACCACTTTTTTCTTGATTCCTGGAGTTCTTTTTTTTCTGTTTTCTTCACTAAGGTGTTTTATTCCAGGTGTCTAGATCAGAAATCTTGGAGATGCTATGTTACCGCTCCTGGCCTTCACTTCACTGCACCTGGCTATTTCTTCTTTGGAAATGTGATAATAGAACTAGAATTTTCACCAAATTTACCCTAGAGTGCATATAGCAATTGCTATCATATTGTTTCTGTTACTAAACTGGCAGTTCTCTCTTCTATCTCCTTTACATGACGTTTGGTATGCATACTTGAGGTTTTCTTTTTTTAATATGTCACGGAGACTGTCTGTCAATCTCCACTGTGCCCTACAGGTAATAGGTGAAAATTTCTAAACAACTTTTAACACAATACAGTTCTGTAAAGCATCTGAATTCATGCAAGGATATGAATTTCTGCATCCCATTTTGTTGAAGATTAAATTCAGTTCATAGGGGCCTTAAGAAACCTGAGACTTGGGTCTCAGCCCAATATACCCTGGGACTTCTCCATTGTCTGAAATGCCACTCATAGTTCAAGGAAAAAAAATTTTTAATTTTATTTAAGGAGAAAAAGAAAAAAAAAGCAGAGAAAGGGTACAAGTTATACAGATTTACAGAAAAAAATAAACAGTAGGAAATCACTAGTTAATGGATTACATTTTGTCATCTTAGAAATAATTGTTCAAGTTACAAAATTAAAGCTTATAAAGTGGACATTCCAACAGTGAGACTGCAAACAGTTCTGTTCAATGATCCAATAAAACTCAGTAATATCATTATCTATCTTATACACTTAAATATACATGCAGTTATATCGTTTAGAGCACTTTCTTTTCAGTTCAAGGAAAATTTTAATTACCTTTTTAAATTTTATTACCCTGGTGTATGCCTTCCTTTCTTTGTTTCTTTCAGTGTTTATTAGCTTCTTTTCACTATGTTTTCTTTCTCATTTATTAACTTTGGTTATGCATCTAGAATATATTTTACTCACTATTCCAGTTTCCTTCTAGCTACAAGTTGTGTCTTTTTTATTATATTAGGTAACTGTCTATAGGGAAATCTTCACACTTAAGTGAAAAAAATGGTCAGCCCCAAATGAAAACAAATCAGAATCTATTAAGAAGTCAAAGAGAGGAATTCAAAGCACATACAAGAAATAGGGAGTAATGTAAAATATATGCAATCTAAGAAATTAGTGGTATTATAGTTCCCAATTTTAATGATTATTACAAAGACAAAATGATTCCTAAAGTGGGGAGTAAACGGCATAAAATTCTATAGCAAAATTTTTCATTATATTATTGATACTAAATTTTAAGTTTCTAGCTTTTCCACAGATCACATAGGACCCCAGAACTCCTCTACTACCTTTTGTTTCTGCCAATTTAAACATAAAAGCTATTCAAGATTTCACTGTTGACTACTTTTAAAAGTAGGACTAATTGCTAAAGAAATATATACATATATTTCACAGCTTTTGCTTTCTTTAATTACCCAACTTTACTCCGGGACATCTCTCAGCTTTATGATTATTAACATCTGTGGATTGGGAGCCATCTCAAATATTTGAGATTTCCCAATTCACGGACTTTGGTTTCCTGTTTTTGCCTTTTACTGTGGCAGCTCAAGAAAAGTTTGCAGTTCTTTTCAGACAGATTTCGAAATGGGAATTGAATACAGTTTAGTTTTTCTTTCTGGTACTATTGCACAAAAATTCACCTGAATGTTTATTGTTGTTGTTTTATTGACTTACTTTTATTTTGTTCTTGCATCTTATAAAACTCTACATTTACAATGAATACACTGGGAGAAAAGAATTTGTTCATAATTATTCATTTGTCCACCCTGAGAGTTTTCCCAAGGCAGAATATGAATTGCTTAACTCCATCAGGGGAAAAAAAAATCTGTTCTCCACTGTTCTGCCTGTTTATGCTGAGTTTGGCAAATTCACAGACGTGGTAATCATCAGTAATGGAAAAAAAATAGAGCTTTCTCATACAAATTTAACTGGGTTTTTGGTTGTTATTTTCCTCTTTTTTTCGTTCTTTTCTCCATCTTTGTCTCATGATGTCCGATTGACCAGTTCCATCTTCCTTGTTTACTATTTCCTCTCTTCTTCACAGAGTTGAAAGGCCAAATGGACAAACAGAGAGTTCTGTTATTCCAGCCAATCACAGGACAGTTATTGCCCTGCAGAATAGCTGGCTTACGGGGAAAAACACACACACAGAAAACAAAACAAGTTCATCACGTGCTTGACTTATTTAGGCACTACCGCTTTTCAGAAACCAGTCTGAGTAAGAACTGTTGGGAGTAGCCACCAGTTTAATGAATAAATGAAGAAGCAGCAAAAAAGTTTTAATTGTTGTACTAGACAAAAATAGAACTGTGGTTTTGACTGTTTCCTGAGTACATATTCTAATTTTTCTGACAGTAAGTAAAACTTCAATTTTTTAAATATTATGCCAAGTAGATAGATGGACATTGCTAAAATCAATCTATTTTTCAGATGATTTCAGGTATTTATATGTTTTATGTTAAAGACTTAGTGAAAAAATTTTTGTACTTTTTCCGTACAATATCTATTGTATAGATACACAGTAAAATACAGAAAAAAAAAACAGTAAAATTTGCTTCTGTATTAGCTGAAGGGGATTGTGTGAATATTATGATTTTCAAATTTGAGATAAAAGTTAAATTGGGATATTATAAAACCTGACAAAATAATTTTGGTTTCTTATTTGAATTTTATGTCATTTAGGCAGAAAATACTTTTTTTCTATAATTCTATTTTTTAAAAAAATTTTGTTTTGTAGTTTGTCTCTTGATTTATTCAGGGACTTCTGAATTCAGAAAAATTGAGAGAAATTATTTGGTCTTCCTGCGTCTTACAATCAAGTTTCAAGTAATTGGAGCCTGGATTATTATTCTATATCCTAATTCATGGTTAAAAGTTGTTTCCTTAAATCTGAAGGTAAATACTTTTATTGCTGCTATGTCTGCTGAGTATAACTCGTCATTCAGATAAATTCAAATGGAATTTTGATGTTAATTTGTTTAGCCCTGAGATTTCTATTAGGATGTGAGGAACAAGAAATGGCTACTAATAGGATGAGATACAACTTAATTATTGCATTCACATTGTTGAATTCTGATAGGAGGTGAAAGTGTGAGGTTGTCTTCCATATTATGAATGCTAATAGTAGTTTCCCATTGTAGTACTCTGTTATTGTAAAAGTGTGATAATAATCATTCTATTCTCCATCAAAACTCACTTTATGGGCTGGAGATTTAGCTCAGCGGCATAAGCGCCTGCCTTGCAAGCAGGCAATCGTGAGTTCGATCTCTGGTACCAATAAAAAAAGCAAAAAGACAAAAAAACAAAACAAAACAAAACAAAAAACCCTCACTTTACCAGATAGTTTAAAGTGAATATATAAATATTTGATGTGAAATTTTAGTTTTTGCAATAATATGTCAAATTGGTTTAACTGTTTTTGAAGAGCTATTTTAATGAAAAATATGATCAAGATTGTCTTCTAATACTTATTTTTCTGCCTTACTTTCTCTTTGTTCATTTAATGGACAGGTGAAATGAGCATAAAACAGATA
Organism: Cavia porcellus; assembly: GCF_034190915.1. NCBI lineage: Eukaryota > Metazoa > Chordata > Mammalia > Rodentia > Caviidae > Cavia > Cavia porcellus. The sequence goes on from NW_026947515.1 coordinate 12,760,240, forward strand.
AGTGTATACCAGCAAACTCAAGCACTTCTGCGAAAGAATTTTCTTAAGAAATGGAGGCTGAAAAGAGAGAGCTCATGGGTATGTTTGAAGGTTTGCCTCTCTCTACACTCAGAACTCTTTATTTTATTGTCTAGCGATTTCAAATGTTACATTTTAATTACCAGACTGTATGTATTGATTTTGAGGTTTTGTCTAGTTGCATTTGTTTAATTAGGACACTTACAGTAGTTTTTGAACAATAACATGGGATTGTAAAAAATAAAAGTATTATACGTATTTGAAGAGAGTAAGTTGAAATTTAATGAAATGGTGAAATAAAAGTATTATATGTATTTGAAGAGAGTAAGTTGAAATTTAATGAAATTTAATGAAATTATGGCCAGCTGTTGAAGCTATCACATACTATGTATTCAGAGCCAAGAAATAGTAAAAATTTTGCCTACTATAAACTGAGAATTTTTATATTAAAGACTATGAATTTTCTACATAAAGACTTTCCCAAGAGTCATGACAAAGTAATACCACTGGTGGCTTGCATTGGGTGAATGGCGGGCTAGTGACAGGTGACCAGCCCACAACTCCATGGCTTCACAGAGTGAAGGCCATAGGCTGATTATTTGGCAGTAGAGGAGGGGGTTGGATGAGTGGAGGAATCTTCTCTTATCAGTTAAGGGCTAAAACTTCTTTATGTAGGAAGTCTGCTATCTTCCTAGATCCAGGAGATGGCCATGGAATCCTCTGAGTCCAATCAGTAGGTTAAGAGAAGATGAATTGAAACCAAAATAATATAGAAGGTTGTGTTTGGCTGCATTAGCCACTCCTGAAAGGGCACATAATGACTTTTGTGCCCATCCCATTGGCTAGAGCTCAATCATTTAGTCCAACTTAATTTTGGAAGGCTGGAGATGTACTCAAGCATTTTGTCAAGAAGAAAAAGTTTATTCATATTGGCAACATATAGATAGTCTCTAGCAATCGAGCCCCTCACCTTCTTTCCCATCCTCTCTTTTTTCTTTCTTCTGGCTTGTTGGTATTTATTGGGGATTATACTCAGATAGAATTGAGCTATATCTCCAGTTTTCAAAAAAACTTTGCATAGAATTTTGAGTTGTCAAGGTGGACCTCAAACTTTTCATCTTCTCTCTGTCTTCTTAGTAGCTGGGTTTATAGGCAGGTGCCACCATGCCTAGTTTCTAACAGAACGACATGGAAATTAGCAAGAATATTGCTATTTGCCACTGTGATCTCTATCTGGAATACTCAGTGCCTTATAGATTCCAGAATTTGCTGCCTAGACATTTGGACCTATTGGAGATTGTTATCCTATTAGACATCCTGTTAGTTTTTACATAACCATGTCCCTCAAAATAAGATCTACCCTGGGAGGTCTTATTTTGGAGGGGGGAAATAGGATTCTGAATTATTTCACGTTTTAATGCAATTGACTTGTAGCACTCATCTAAAAATGATGCACCTGGCTAATAACTCAGTATTTATCTTCCATTGGGTTCTCACTGGTTTGAAGAGCACATGGTCAAAGTGAAATTTGTCTTCAACAATTCATTAATGTTGACTGGCTTTAAGAGAAAATAATCTAAATCTGTTCTCTTGTATGTTTTTAAAATGTTTTATAGGAATGGGGCCTCCCAATACTTTTAGGACTGTATATAGGTCTGTTTTCATTTTTTGGAGAAAATATGCTGTTTCCTGAAATGCCTCCTCAAGATCTTGGGAGGGTAGATAAATTCAATAGTTCTTCTGTAAAGCTCGTGTACATGCCAATCTCTAACATAACCCAGCAGATAATGAATAAAACAACATTTCTTCCCTTTATGAAAGGTAGGTATACTAAAGGCAAGAAATAATTATTGATTAGTTTTTTAATAAGATGCATACCTGTTAATCTGAAGACACAGTGACGCATGCTGCTAACTAAATAATTATCAAGATAGTTTACAAGTAGTTATCCTTCTAAATCCTCTCAGCTTGATGAAGATTCAGTTTAGGGAACCAACACTTACGCTGGCCACAATGGACCAACAAGTCTATAATTTCAGATTTACAGAATAGATATTAGAAGCAATGTCTCTATTGGTGATTGTGTATTTCTTTAATATAGTAATGCAACAATTGTGATTTATAACTCAGGAGAAGAATCTAAATAAAAGATTAGGTCATAGTTACTGGGTCATAATTATGAAAAGAAAATGGATAACTGAAAATTATTCTTTTCTGCATATATTATCATTTGTAGACATCTTTAAAAGTCTTCAATCTAAATTAGTTCAGAATAAATAGAATTAATACTGTATTTAATTCACAGGCAAGCAGGATATAACCTGGCTTTTACTACATTTCTAATAAGTGAGATTTCAGGCTGTTAAAAACGGTCATTTTATCTTGTTTCCTGATTAAGACAAAGGTCATGTAAATGTCTATGTTTCAGTAAATATGAAATCGGGATTTCTCAGCTGTATAGTAACTAAAACAATATCCTCTAGTTTTTGTATTTTAGTTCTCTTCTGAACTACTTACCCAATCATAATGTTATTTATTTACCTTACACTTGCCCTGATGTCTACCATTATGTAAAGAAAACATTTATTTCTTATGTATGTCTCCCGATTTTGGAATTTAGAACATTAAAATTAAAATTCCCACGTTGACTTTTAGTTTATATGATTTCATGGAAACATTTGTTTTGTTTAAATCTAATGAAAGTACCTAAAAACGCATTGATGGGTATCACATTTTGTTTTGGTGAAACCCTGTGACAATTCTCTATTTTTTTACTTTGTAATTCACAGAAGAAAGAATCATTGGGGTGCCAAATAAAGAATATATGGATAAAATGCTGTCACAGAATTTACCACATGCTATGGGAATCATCTTTACTGATACTTTCTCTTACAAGTTAAAAGTTTTTCGAGGATTTGAAGTTCCATTCTTGAAGGAAGATTTATTCAGTAAGTTTTCATATAAAATTTCATGTTTTTAACTAAAAGAATAGGTGACAATGGGCAACAGAGATTCTTTAAATAACATCCGAGAAAATAGAATGACATTTTACTGTTTAATTTATTCCAAACCCCAAATTATATTCTCACTAAAGATTTACCATCCAAAGATTGTAGAGTAATTCAACATGTATCTGTTGAGCCCTTGGGTGTATGTTTCAGAGGATGCAGGAGTGATCAGAGTCCCAACACCAGGTGAGATCCCAATGTAGTAGAAAAGACAGACATTGAATAATTAATGGAAAATCCAAAGAAAACTTCTTGTGGAGACTTTGACCAGGAGGATGTCAGTTGTGAGGAGCTAGTGGCATTGTGTTTCAGATAGAACAAACACAAATGTGAAGAACCTGAGGTGAGAAAGATAATCGTGGAATAAGCACATAAAAAGTAATATGAAGAAAGAGTAAACCTTAAGTAACTCAGGGACTAGGTCCTGTGACGTCTTGTAAACCTGGAATATTAGGTAGCCACTGATACACTTCAATCAAGACAAAATAAGCCAAGAGTCCTGATTTAGCCCAGAGAATGTGTTGCAAATCTTTCATGGAGACTGTCACAAACCCTCCCAGTGAGCTGATGGTGGCTCAGATGGTAATGGAGGACGCGGGATGGATGGATTAGAAGATCCCTTAGAGAAGAATCGATGGGACTAGCAGGATCGCTTCTTTCCTATTCATGCACTGAGTGTTAATAAAAGCTTTGGGTCCTAGGGACTGAAGTTAACAAGACACAAAGCTTACTATACACTCAACAAAGTAAAATAAAGCAAGGTTAAAAGATAAATTGTAAAATAGTAATTTTAGATATTTTATTTGTAGGGACAAGAAAGATCTGTAGGATAGTAACTTTTTAAAGGGCAAATCCAAATGAAAGAATTTCATCTAGGAGGCCAGCATTCAAGAGCAAAGAAAGCTGTAGGGCTGGAATTTGTGGGGTTTTGTGAATAAAACTACCTTATGAAGAATTTTGTTCTCTTCTACTTTACGCAGATAAAAGTTCTGGCTGATGAATTCGTTTCCCTTGGATTCTTGTTTCTTGTTCTCCAACTCTTCTCCTGTCATGATGGTATCTATGTTTTTCTTCATGCTTACAGGTCATTGCTGGGAAGAATATGATAAATTTTCATGTGCATTGTCCAAATACTGGAATAATGGATTTGTGGCTTTACAAACTGTCATTAATGCTGCTATTATAGAAGTAAGTCTTCAATTTAAAAGCTACAATGTAACTTTTGGTTAGTTTAATATAGTGTAATGTGGACTCACTTGGACAGCACAAAGGGTCTGATGAAAGGTGACTATCTTGGTTCATTGGTGCTTCTATAACCCAATACTTGATACTGGTTAATTTTAAAAGAACGGGAATTTGTGTCTTAACTTTTAGAGACTGGGAAGTATAAGATCAAGGTACTGACAGGTTCAGTGTCTGCTGATGACCTGCTCCTCACAGATGTCACCAACTAATATCGTCATAGGGTAGAAAAGCAGGGGAACAGAAAGGGTCTCAACTACTTTTGATACGATATTGATCTGTTTCAAGAGGGTGGACTGATCTATTCACTTGTTACTTAATCATCTCCCAAAATCTCCATCTCTAATGTCAACACAGTGGGAATGAAATTTGAGCATAAATTTTAGAGGGGACACATTCATATCAGAGCAATGATATATGCTCAGGTTTCCAGCTGGGTGTCTCCCCTAATGCTAACATCTGGCATAATTATAGTACAATATTAAAACTAAGAAATTGACATTGCTAACTTTTCAAAACTTACTCAGATTTCATCAGTATCTAGCCTTTCAATAATGATTTATGTTCCTTTAAATTCTTAGATCACAACAAATCACTCTGTGATGGAGGAGTTGATGTCAGTCACTGCTATAAATATGAAGACATTACCGTTTGTTTCTAAAAGCGTTCCTCAAATTGGAATCTTTATTTTATTCTGCTTGATTTACTTCTTCCCATTTATATATTTTGTATCACTTGATGTTACTAAAGAAAGAAAAAAGCATAAAAATTTAATGAAAACGATGGGTCTACAAGATTCAGCATTCTGGTGAGTGATTAACTCAAGTAGGGCAAACCGATAATCAGAGAAACTACGAAGCAGTGAAAAAATAATATTTCTGAACATCATGGTTTAAATTTGACATGCTGGCCATTTTTTTCTCTGTTATGGAGTCTTGATTTTGTGCTTAAATTTGCCATGGAAAATAGTGATGACAGTTCACTGAGCCCTTTCTCTATGTCACTGGTGCTCTAAACTAAGCCTAGGACAGAGACAGTGCCATCCAATTTGTAAACAAGGAAAGTGACAGTGAAAGAGAACAGAGTTGTACGGTGTCCATATGGTCAGTGCTATAACTGGGACGCCTCAAAGGTGTTTAGATACAGCTCTTCTACCTAATCTGCCTAGAATTATCATCTGGTTCCAAGCTTCTGCATGTTGAAGAAAGTGGAGACGTATAAAGTCCCTGTGCAGGCACTTTGCCACCAGGCACTTACGTTTTTTTGAGGTAAGTAAATACCATATGTTACAGTTAAATGAGATAGCCCATGTAACATGCTCAAAACAACAGCACATAGGCTAGCATGCAGAAAGGCTTCATTAGAACTTTTGCCTCATTTATATATATATAATAAATGTATATGTAATATTTGTATAAAAATATATATGAATATATACATGATAAATATGTATTTATATAATATATGAATATATTATATAATATATAAAATTTATACATAATGTACATATATAAATACATATGAACATAAATAAATAATATATATTTTTATGTTATATCTAATATATGTACATACTATTATTATTTATATTATATAATATACATTATGTATTATATTATATAATATGCATTAATATATTTATATAATGTATATTATATAATATATAAGTATACATTAATAATATTTATATAATATATATTGTATAATATAGTATACAAGTATATTATATAATATATAATTTATATATTATATTCATATATTATGCTTATATATTTATTAATATATTCATAATTATGTGTCTATATATTATATACAAATTTTTATATGTTATATACTTATATATATTTGGGGCAAGGAATACATATATTTACTGTGATTGTGATACATAAATGTGTATTTGTATATACCTTAATGGATTTGTATCATGAAATATCTGCAATAGAAACAAAGAGCAAAATAACAAATAGATGAGATTAGTCAACAGAGAAGCAAAGTGTGCAAACTCTAAACTCTCAAGCAGACAGAATTTTATAAGACTACCAGTGATAATATGTACATTGCCTAGGAAAATGAAAAATCACTGTTTATTTTAACTCCAAAGAATGCAAACATTTAAAACTATTGAATCATGGGGGATAATTCTCCATGCATGCCTCATACCAAGAAAATATTCTTTGTGCAGGTAGAACTACCTGTAATGTGTTTGTAATTCTTTATTGAATAACCCTTTGCAAGCTACACATTCCCTGCAATATTATCATCTAATGAACTTTCACTTTTTCGTAAAATATACTTTGCCAACAGAGAGAATTTTTTTTATTTGCGCACTTTAGAGATACATAATGGTGACATCCATCATGGGGAATTTGTAGCTGGACATTATATATCTTGGTTCCTCTTTCTACCCCCTCCCGTCAACTCCACTTTTCCTTTTTACTTACAAAACTTTGTTTCCATTTTATCTTTCTTTTCTCATTTTTTCTTTCGTCTTTTTTCATTTCCTCTCCCTCTTCCTCATTCACTTTTTCTTTTGAATATTTTCTTCCCATTTCACAGTATCTAATGTAAATTTTGGGTCTTATCCATACTTTCTCTTTCTCATACCAGACAGACCATGTAATATTTACACAAGTGTGTCTGATTTATTCACTTAAGAGTATGGTCCCAAGGTCCATCCATTTAGATATAAATATCTCTAGTTTATCCTTCTTTATAACTGAGTACTATTTCATTATAGAAAAAAATGTATCTTTCATCCATTCACTGGTTGATATGCATTTATGTTGTTGCCAAGATTTAGCTTTTACAAACTGTGCTGTTATAAACATGGGTGAATATATATTGCTGTGGTATGATGTTTTAAATTCTTTTGGGAAGATACCAAGAAGAGGAATAGCTGGGTCAATAGGACCTCTAGTCTTAGGGGTTTTATTTTTAGGAATCTCCATTCTGATTTCCACAGAGGTTGCACAAAATTACACTTCCACCAACTGTGGAGAAGCATTTCTTTTTCCCCGCAGCCCTGCAAGCATTTGTTGCTGGCTGATTTCTTGATAAGAACAATTCTTTCTGGAGCGAGACAAAATATTAAGGTTGTCTTGGTTTGCATCTCTCCAATGATCAGTGATGTTGAACATTTTTTCATATATTTGTTTGGCATTTACACTTCTTCATCTGAGATGTATGTATTCACGTTGGATGCCCGTAGTTGAACTGGGTCTTAAAATTTGAAGAGTCTCATTTTTTAAATTCTTTATAAGTTCTAGATATTAGTTCTTTAAGGAAAATCTGGCTAAAAATTTTTCCTACTCTGTGGGCTCTCTTTTCACTCTGTTAGTGATTTCTTTTGCTGTGCAAAGTCTTTTTAATAAGGTAAGATATCAGCTGTTGATTCTTTACCGTATTTCCCAGGCAATCTGCATTTTGTTCATGAAGCCTTGTTCCATAGGTATAGGTATATTCTTTTTCTGGCATATTTGGTATTTCTGTCTTTGTATTTAGATCTTTGATCTATTTAAATTTTCATTTAGCACATACATGGTAATAGATATGAGTCTAGTTTTAATTTTGACATGTGGAAACCCAGTTTTTCTAGCACTATTTATTAAAGAGGCTATCTTTCCTTCAGTGAATGTGTTTGACCCTTTTGTCAAGAAAAGGTGGTGGCTGAGTGTGTTTTGAGTTGTTTCTCTATATTGTAATCTGTCCTGCTAGTACCATGCTGTTTTTATAACAGTAGCTCTGTAATATAAATTTGAGTCAGGGATTGTGATGTCCCCTGTCTTGCCTTTGTTGCCCATAATTGTTTTTGCTGTTCTAGCTGTCTTCTGGTTTCAAATGAACTTTAGGAATCTTTTCTCTATTTCTGTGAGATATCCTAGCGATATTTTGATTGAGGTTGCATTAAATCTGTGTGACAATTTTGGGTATATGGCTATTTTGACTATGTTGGCTCTTCCTACCCAAGAGAAAGTGATATCTCTCCATTTTCTGATATCCTCCTCAATCTCATTTTTCAGAGTGCCCTTAGTTTCAAAATAAAAATATTTTGCTTCCTTTGTTACACTGATTCCTATTTCAGATTTTCGGTGCTATCATGAAAGGTGTTGCTTCCCTAATTTCTCTCTCAGTGGGTTTGTTATTTGTGTACAGGAATGCTATTGACTTTTCAGTATTGACTTTGTACCCAGTTATGCTACGGAACTTGTTTATGAAATCCAGAAGTCTGTTGGAGTTCTGAGGATCTTTTGCAAATAATGGTAGTTTAACTTCTTTAATTTCCTATCTTTGTTATACTTATTTATTTCTCTGATTTCTCTGACTAATATTTCCAGAACTATATTGAGTAGGAGTAGATACAGTGAATATCCTTGTCTTGATCCTGATTTTAGAGTAAAAGCTTTGTTTTTGTCCATTTAATATTATGTTGGCTATTGGTTTGTCATAGATGGCTTTTATCAGATTGAGATAAAGTCCATCTATTCCAATTTTCTTTAGGATTTTTATCATCAGTAGGTGTCAGACTCTCTCAAATTCTTTTTCTGTGTTTATTGAGATGATCATGCAATTTTTGTCTTTGACTCTGTTGATACGGTATACCCCATTTATTGATTAGCATGTTGATCCATGCCTACATCTCTTGGAGGAATCTTACTTGGTCATGGTGTATAATTTTCTTGATGACTTGCTGTATTCTGCTTTTCAGTGTCTCATTGCAGATTTTGTGCATGCATCTTCATTAGGAAGATTGATCTGTAACTCTCTTTTTGGTTGGCTCCTTCTCTGGTTTTGGTGTGAGGGTACTACTTACTTCTAGGAATGTCTTTTGGAGTATTGCTTCCCTTTTAATTTCATCAAAGAGTTTTAAGAGAAATGTCATCAGATCTTCTCAAAATTTCTCATAGAATTCAGTGGTGAATCCGTCATAAGCTAGTCTTTTCTTTGTTGGTAAATTTTAAATCACATTTTAAATTTCATTCACTGGTATTGAATTACTCAGAATTTTTATAACTTCTTGATCCAACTTTGTATTCTAGGAATCTATACATTTCTTTTGTTTTCCATCATATTAGAGTAAAGATTCTGGAATTAAGCATTGATGATCTTGTAGATTTTCACAGGATCTGTTGTGATTTTATCTTTTATTTTCTTAATTGCATGAACTTGAATCTTTCCTTTTCTTGATAGGTTAGCTATGAATTTATCAGTTTAATGTTCAGCATCACATTGTTTATTTGAGCTCTTCTGTTTTCCTGAGAATTAATCACTATAAATTTTTCTCTTAGGACTGCTTTCATTGACCCCCATAAGTTCCAATGTATTGTGTGGATATTATCATTTAATTGTAAATACTATTTAATTCCTCCTTGAAGTTCATGTGGTTTTTAGGAGGGTGTTATTTCACTTTCGTGTGTTATGAAGTTCTTGTGTTTGCTTATTTATTATTTATTCCAATCTCATTATGCTATGGTCAGATAATATACATGGATGGATAATTTCAATTCCTTTGCACCTACTTAAGCATGTTCTGTAAGCTAGCATGTGGTGTATCTTGGAGAACATTCCTCACATAGCTGAGAAGAATCTGTACTCTTACGCTATGGGTTGGAACACTCCATAGACATCTACTATGTCCATTAGTTCACCAGTTTGGTGAAGTTCTGATATTTCTATATTATTTTTTTTGTCTAGTTGATCTATTTCTGACAGTGGGGTGTTATGGTCCCCTATTACAATTTTTTTAGTGCTTATTTGATTTTTCAAGATTATTAATATTTGCTTTATGTAGTTGAGTGCACTTATATTTGGTGCATATGTGTTTATGATTGTTAGCTCTTTTTTTTCAGTTTTGTCTTAACTAGTATATAAGGACTTTCTTTATCTCTTGATTAATTTTGCCTTGAAGTTTACTTTGTCTAAAAATGGAGTAGCTACCCCTGATTTTTTTCTGGGCTCCTGTCACATTGAGTATTGTTTTCCATCCTTTGACTTTCAGTACATGAGTTTCTTTTTTAGGTAAATGTGTTTCTTTTATGCATACTATTGGATCTTGTTTCTTGATCCATTCTGCCAGCTAATTTTTATTGGTGAATTGAGGTCATTTATATTGATACTTTATATGTTATAATTGTTAAATTGATGCTTTACATCTCTTCATTTATCCTTATCATATTATTTTCCTGCTGTTGGTTCTTATCTTTCTCATCTATTTAATTGCTTGACCTGCTTGTTGGTTTTCTTCTACTGGTGTTCTTGGAATTATGATTTTTTTTATCTCTTTCTAAAAGATTTTTCATAACATTTTGCATAGCTGGCTTTGTGGTCATGAAATTTCTTCAATTGTTCTTTGTTATGGAAGTATCTTATTTCTCCATTGATTTTAAAGGCAGTTTTGCAGGATAGGAGATTATTTTCTTTCAGGGTCTGAAATAAATCAAGATCTCCTTGACTTAAGTGTTTGTGTAGAAAAGTCTGCTGTGATTCTGATGAGCTTTGCTTTACAGGTGATTTATTTCTTTTCTCTATCCACTTTTACTATTCTGTACTTGTGTTGAATTTCCAATCGTGATTATTACATGGCCTGGTATAGGTTTATTTTTGACATGGTTAACTGGAGTTCTATATGTCTCACTTATTTGTATGTCGAATATTTTTCCTTGTTTGGGAAGTTTTCTGCCATTACTTCAGTGAACAGGTTTTTCATAGCATTTATGCTGTGTCCAATTAATTACTGACTCTGATCCAGAAAGAATTTTAATTTGTATCATTTGTAAAATAGGAATAGAGGAAGTCATGTCTTAAAATAAAAAAGAGAGAAGCATTTCTTTCAGTGGTATGGGGAAATAAAAAGAAATGGATTTATAGCCACCCACAGAGTTTGTTAGAAGACATACATAAGGCATCCCTGTAAAAAAGGCTTCCTTCTGGTGCAAAGCAAGTCCTGTGGGACAGAATGTTAGTAGTTACCCAAAGCCAGAGAGTCTCCAGTCAATCTCAAAGTCAAAAATTGGTGTACATTTGAGAAGATCCATTTTCAGAATGATTTTTAGATACATGTAACCTAAAACTCATCCAAATGAACTGGTATATGCACCCTTATACTGAGAAGGAAAAAGATTTTGAAACATTTCCACAAAGTGTGTGTCTATCGGAAATATATGTTATGATTTCTTTACTAATGTCATAATGTGAAATGTAACCAGCATTTATTTTTAAGTTTCATATCTGAATTACTTTGTCTTTAGTCAGAATATTTTTCTAAGTTTATTAATATCTCTCAGCTCCACCCTGCAACTGGTTCCTTTTTCTGGTTAGTGCTCCATCTGCTTCATTAATAATCCTCCTAGACTGTGGATTTCTAATTCCTTCCTAAAATAGTTCCTTTCTGTATTAAGGAAGTGAATTCTGCAGAATGTGTTGTCCTTTTCAAAAATGCTATTTCTAATATAGGCTGAAATATTGTAATTTCAAGAAAATTAAAAGTAAGTCAAGCAGCAAATTCAGCATAAAATTGTTCTACTGGACAGGACATACTAATGAAAAGGCATAGTGTTAATGCGTGTTGTATTTTTTGGCTGTTGAATTCATATTTAATTATGAAATTTTAAATGGAAAGACTCTGTGGAGAGAACAAAGGTCTCTAGATTCACCTGTTCCTTCTTGTTGATTTGTTTTTGACTTTTGATAAACGTATTAACATAGGAAAGATTTACATTTAGTTTTCTTATTAAAAAAGAAATCTGGACTATGTACCCTACAGTCTGTTAGAGCCAAGATTAAATACTAGTTCTTAACAAGTACTTCATAAAAGTGTGAACATGAGTATATCTGAAACAAAGCAGTGTGAATATACAAAAGTATGCCAAAATTCATATCAATTGAAGAAATCCTTGGAAGGAATAGGAAGAATGAAAGGGCTTAGTGGAATTATGAAATTTCAAATTTCTACTACTTCTGTAAGTAGAGATGCATTCATGCAGAGATTCTCAAGAATGATCAAATTATCATCTTCCCCTTATGGTTGTAGAGTTACTTGGCTGACCAATGGCTATTAAGTATCATTCTATTCTCTAACTCTCTAAGTATTATTCTATTCTCTAACATTTGTTTTGAGTCAGGGTCTTGCTCTATAGTTCAAGCTGGCCTCAAAATCATCATGTAACTGAGGCTGGCCTTGAACTCACTGTGATCCTTCTGTCTCAACCTCCTGAGTGCTGGGATTGTCACCATGCGCCACCACACCCATCAGTGTTTGTTTGTTTACTTGGTTTTTGTGATGATATAATCATTAATTCAGCCATTTCACTTTACAGTTATTGTTTTTCAAAAGCCAAATAAGAGAACATTCTGGACATTACAATAATGAGAAGACAAATTAGAAACAACTTGAATGTCCATGGGCAGAAGAATAGGATATGTTGATACAATTAAATATTACAAAACAGTGCATAATATTTTTAATGTTGAATGAGAAAAGCAAATAGAAGAATATATGCAGTACAAGAATTTAGGCAATGTTTATACTATTTATATAATATATGCACACAGCTGATACCTAGCTGTAGATACCAGCCAGGGAATGTATTGTTCATAGTCATTTACTGGACAAGGTGTATTTAGAAACATAGTAGTAAGGGTTACATAGTGGGTCCTCCCACATAATAATTATATTTATTAAGCTAGGTGACAGATATGAATGTATTTTAGATGCTTTTGCATAATTAAAGTATTTCTTAATAAAGTTAAAATAATTTACATAATGTTGTCTTTATTTAGGTTGTCCTGGGGTTTGATTTATGCTGGCTTTATCTTCATTATTTCTATATTCATTACAATTATTGTAACATCCATCAAAATTTTCATCATGACTGGCTTTGTGGTCATATTTACACTTTTGTGCTTATATGGCTTATCTTTGGTAAGTTCATACGTTTATTATGACTTTTTCCATCTTAGGTTTTAGCTAAGATGGTTAGCTATGTAACAAATATTAATAACTCCAGTAGGTTAGTAGCGAGTACCTCACTCCTTTCATGGTGTGTAATGTGTGTATTTGCTTAAAATCTCTATAGCTGTAATAAAATGATGTAACTTCATGTGAAATTTGATCCCTCTTTGGTGGAAAATTCTGAATTCATCAAATGATGCATTGAAAAGAAGCATGGAACTACCTAACCCTTTTCTAGATGATTACTGAACATTTTCTTGACATACGATTTTTTCTTTAAAACTTTCCATTCAAAACCTTTCTTCCTCTAATTTACTCTCCTGTTCTTTCTCTGAACAAGGACCACCAATGTTTTCTACAGAAATTATAGAAACCTTTGCTTAGTGTGTTAATGTAACTTCACTCACTTTTTCCAAGTCGGGATATCTATGGGATCCTTAAATCTTCCTCAAGTCTCCTCCTCTTTGCTGACGACAAAAGCCCAGCATGTGAACAGGGCAGGCAAAGATTCTCTTAAGGACTGAGAGCAAGCCAGAATCATTATACCTTAACAATTCCATCACTTTCTCACTGACACTTATCTTTAAAACAAAAAAGATATTCTATCATGCCAGCAACAATTCTCAATTATCCAAATACATTTGACAGCTAAGTGTCCTCTCTTTCAGGTTGCCTTAGCTTTCCTGATGAGTGTGCTGCTGCGGAAAGCTGCCCTCACCAATCTGATTATGTTGCTCCTTACAATCTTCTGGGGATGTGTGGGATTCGTGGCATTTTATGTGCAAATTCCTTCATCCCTGAAGTGGATTTTGAGTATTTGGAGCCCTTTTACTTTTGCTGTTGGAATGGCACAGGTAAAAACAGTTAATGAATTTATTATTGCACTTTTAAAAGAATTTGATACTTTATAAGCAGTTTATTTTGTATTGTAGAAAAGTTGTCATCTCATAAGTAAAATTTAAATTATAAAATTTTCAAGATTTTCTCCCTTCACATGCACTTTCCTTTTGAGATTTTTTTCTTTCCAGTTTTTTTCCTGCATACAAATATTTCCTTTCACATAATGGAAGCATTCTGCTAGTTTACTAAGCTTGCTATCTAAATCTATTATAAAACATTTAAAATAAATTATCAATCAAATAGGAACAACTTTCAAAGCATACAATATAGTTTAAATAATTATAAAGCATCAAAAGACCCACAAACTAGATAAAGAAATAGATTAGTACTAAACATTCCATTCTCCTAAAGTAAATGTTTTATGATAATCTTTTTCTTGTTTTTTATTACACTGTATTTGTGTTTCAGAATATAAGTTTTTAGTTTGCTTATTTTATTTTATAAGTTATATTGTATAAAATATATTATCAAAATTTAGCTTTTTTCATCCCCCATTATAGTCTTAGATATTGCTCATAGTTCTTGTGTAACTTTAGTAGTGTTGTGTAATATTCTATTGTGTGACTATACTATCAAGTTTCTAATCGATGAATGATGTTCTTATTAATAAATTAAAATTTGTTTTATTGGCTGATTGAATGCATTGCTAGCAGGTCCTCTCACGCTAAACCAGAGCTCTCCCACTGGGCTATACCTCCAGTCATAGTTTTCAATGATTTTTAATAAAGCTACAATAAATACTCTTGCACATGTTTCCTAGTGCTTGTTTTTTTTTTAAATACATGGGTGAATTAAGTGGGTCCTGCAATATATAAATCTTAATCTTGTAGCTGCCACCTATGTTTTTCAAGGTGATTGCTTCTACTTACTTTTATGCCAGTGCTTCAGTGATCCATTTTATTCTAACATTTGATATTGTTAGTTTTTCAAGGTGTAGCCATTCTGATAGATTTGTAGTAATTTATGTGTGTGGTTATAATTTGCCTTTTCTTAATTACTGAAGAAGGTGCATGCTTTTTTATGTTTGTTTCCTATTTGGATTTTTCTCTTTTGTTAATTGCCTATCCAGGGCATTGTTTATTTTTCTACTGAGTTGAGGTGACACTTCTAGACATTCATTACACACTCCTAGATATCAGATAATTTCCAGATAATTTCTATGTGTTTGGTAGGCTTTTTAATTTCTTGATGGTGTTTTTTATGAAGAAAGGTTCTTGGTTTTGATATAATTAGTTTATCAAGTTTTCCTTTTCTATAAAGTGCTTTTGTGTCAGAAGTAGAAGATATTCTGTTTCTTTTTTTTGTTTGTTTTTTTTTTGGTATTGAGGATTGAACTCAGCCCCATCACAATGAACTACATGTACAGCCTATAAGTTTTTTAATTGTGATTCAGTGTCTTGCTAAGTCATTAAACTGCCCAGTCTGGGTTTGAATTTGCAGTCTTTCTGCCTCAGCCTCCCAGAGTTTTCAGATTACAGGTTTGGGCCACCACACTCAGCTTTATTCTAGAATCAGCTTTTACATGTAGATATAAAATCTATTTTAAAATAAAATTTGTGTGCATATATAGGTTGAAGCAATATTAATTTTTCTGTGTTAAGTTTCCAATTCTTCAGCTCTGCTTATTGTTAATATCATCCCTTTCTCAAGTGACTTGCAATGTTACTGACATCATTCTATTGGTATATTAATTAAGTTTCTTTTTAATGTGTCTTTATGTCCAGGAGTGACACTTTTATTATTTTATTTTCTTTTTCAAAATATTTTTGTTTTAGTTTCCTTGTGGTGACATAAATTTAGGATTAGATTGTCAACTTTTATACATACGTTTGTAAAGCTGCTAAGATTTGGATGGAACTAAATTTTTCAATAAATTTGGGGAAACCTGATGCTTCTTTTGTTATGAATGTAATATATTATTGTATTAATTTAGAGCTCTTCAATTTCCTTTACAATTATTTTAGTTTTCATTGTAGAGATGCATATTTTCACTTGTTTTTTTTTGTTTTTTGTGCTGAAGTTTGGACTTAGAGCCTGCCCCATGCTAGGCACCCTCCCAGTGTGTTTGGTGAGGAGCTGGCCTAAGGAGCGAGACTCCTGAGGTTCGAGTCCACCATGCTATGTGATTTTTGCCCCTGACTGCTGAACCTCAGCTTTGCTGTGCCTCAGTTTTACAATATGTGAAACGCAAGAACACAAGAACGTTGTCTCATAGAACTGTGATCAAAGTGAAATAAGAAAATATTTCTTTAAAACATTTCGAACAATACCTAAAACATAATTAACATAAATAAAAATATTTGCAAGAATAAAATTAAAATATGTAAATTCTTAAACTTATCCTAATTAGGCACTTTAAATCTTTATATTTTTTTGAAATTTGCATGCCATTTTTTTTGAGAGAGTACCGGGGATCGGACTCATGACCTGATGCCAGACAGACACTTGTGCCACCGAGCTAAATCTCTGGCTGTTGCATGTCATTTTTTACACTGAATAGACATTTCCTGATGCCTTAGTGAAAGCAAGCAAATGAATTTTAATTTAAACTCTGATACTTAGCATGCTGTATGTCTTAGTTATTTTTTACTTATTGAGACAAAATACTTGATGTCCAAAGGTAGGGAAAGAAAGGTTTATTTCTTACAATTTTAGAGGTTTTAGCCTACATTTAGTTGGCTCCAAGGTAACCTGGCGTGGTGGAGCAGCCCTTCACGGCTGCAGCAAACAGCAAAAGCAAAGGCAAAAGTGAGGTGCACCTTCTTCTGGCTCTGAAACTGTATCCCGCCTCCACCCCCTGGGCGGGTGTAGCACTCACATCACCAGTCTGAAAGCTAGACAACAAACCAATCAGAAACGCTAGATTTGGTTGCATCTATGACTGTGTGAGGCTTGGGGCGGGGCCACAGGAACACAAACCACAACCTTGTATTTTTAAAAACTAGTACTTTCTCGATATTCTTTTGGTTTGCTATGCAACAGAAATACTTTAACTAATACTTTTATTTCCTTACATGTTTGATAGGTAACTAATAAAAGGTATTTCTTATACAAGCTAGTTAATATACTAATAACCCTCGATGCTATTCCATGTTACATATTGCTAATTTAAACTTTTATTATGATTTTTGCTTGAATCTTAGATTTTCCAGCTGGATTATAACTCTACTGGTGTAACTTTTCCTGACCCTTCAGGGGATTCATATATAATGATATCAATATTTGCCATGTTGGTTTTTGATTGTTTTATCTACTTATTATTGGCATTATACTTCGACAAAATTTTACCCTGTAAGTAGTTTCTCTCTGACTCTATAATTATTGATTGCATTGAATGGTTTTTCTTAATGTTATGTAAATACATTTTTAGAAGTGAAAATAACTGTCTTCTATCTCAGCACAAATGAAATCTTTTTCTACTTTATTATTTTAATAGTTCAAAGGAGTGTTCTTGTAAAACTACTAATTATAAAACATTATGGTTGTCTAGTAATTAAATAATGTTACTTTTTCAAGTGTCCTTGAAAGTCTTTTGGGTAGTGACACTTTAGATATTTATCAGAATAAGCTGAAAGAAACTAGTTCTTGCCACAGTTTGGCCAGCACAGGGTCATTGCGCAGTGGACATGTTCTCTAATAAACATCTGTTCAACATTAGTTTCAACATTTTCATATTTATAGGAGTACATTATGTATATAGTTTTATTTCACATCTGAATTTTATATAAATCCAAAATTTCTTCACACACAGAATGTTTTTGTTCATACATCACCTTATTTATTATTCTGATTTTATGTTTTCTCCATTTTAACTGTAGTTAAGTTTGTCTAATATGTTTCTATATGTATATATATTTGGTATATATTCCTTTTTATCTATCATTCCTAATTTACACACTGCTTCATTATTTTAAATTTGGAAAAAAATTAAAAAATCAACAGTACTTATATGGAAGAAGTATGATTCCTTCATTTTTTAAAATCTCTTTACTAGTAAGCTTATATGTCAGTATATAGATTTCAAAATTATATTCAACTGTACTTAATATAACTGAGTGCTGTATTATTTTCAAACACATCTATAGTTATTTTTATGTGTCATAGTAAGGCTTTATGTTTTCCCAAATATTTGATTTATTCCATTCTTCTAAATATATTTTAGGTTATATTTTATCCAAACCTTTGATGTATATTTTGTTGAAAGTTCTATGACATTGTTTAATTTTTGCAATGTTATTTCCTTTGAATTTTCATTGTTTACTTGATTAAGTTTTCTTCTGAATAATGGAACGTTAAGAAGAACTTTTCCACAATGTTGAAAGTTCAAGACATTCTGCACTATTCTGAACAGACTTGTTTTCTGTTTCTATTATTATTTCTGATCTGATATTTTATTGCTCTTGATTAATTAGATGGGAACGAATGTCATTATTCTCCATTATTTTTCTTGAATTCATCATCTTGTTTCCAAAGCCGAAAAACTGATAATAAGGTCTTTGAGAAAGACACAGATTCTGAGCTCCACTTTGATGATTATTTTGAACCTGTAGCTCCTGAATTCCAAGGAAAAGAAGCCATCAGGTACTCACATTAATAGTTTTACTAATATGTTATTGCAAGGCTAAAGAATTGTTAACTTCAGCAAGAGGATGAGCCTGAGGCAGAAAGACTTCGTTTTTGTGAGCATTGCTGAACTGTTCCACTGCCACCATCACCAATTTCTCCTAACTATGCCAGAAAGGCAAATTTCCTTTGATTAGCGCCCTACAATGTTACCTGTCACTTTCTATCTTATCTGCTTCCTTGTTTCTGTCATCTGTGCCCACCATTGTTTCTTATTTGCTGTTTCTGTTCTCTGAACTCTGTCTTCTGTAGTTTTATACAGCTTTTTTTGTATGGTAGGTAAAGTAATTTAGAAAGATTCTTACCTCCTAGCACCCTTCTCATCTCTCACCTGATGTGTAGTTTTGCAAAAAAAAAGTAATTTTCTTTGAGGCTCAGTATTTTATTTGAAATAAAATAAGCACTTTACTTTTTAGGGCTGCTTTACAATTTGATATGGTAACAGAATCCTATGAGGGACACTTAAAACATGTGGCCTTTCAGTCATTCCAAATCAGAGGGTATGGAATTGAACACAGGTATTATGGATTTTTAAAAATCCTTTAAGAGTTTCTGCTATGTTTAAAACAAATCTCAAGAGTAGATATTTAAATATTAACTGATTTTTGTATGTCATATTTTTTTCATACCGGGAATCGACCTCAAGACCTTGCACTTGCCAGGCAGTGGCTGTACCCCTGAGCTTTACCCTAGCCCCATGTGGATCGTATCTTCATATAGTGTTTACTATGATCCAGATTTGGGATTAATTCTCATAAAAAGCTTTCAAAGCCTGTACTTTTATTTTCTTCATTTAACAGTGAGAAAAGTGAAATACAAAGATGTGTGTTCAGTGTCACACAACTCGTACCTGGGGAACTGACAACATCCACACGGTCTAGCTATTGAATTCATTCTGTAACATCGGGCTACCATGAAGATAATAGGTGTCAAAGGGAAATGAACATATAGAAACCTAAATGTAACATCCATCTATAAGACAGAGCTAGCCTGGCCTATTTACTTAAGCTTCGCCTATCCAGTGACTGTGTTGCTTTTTTGTAAGCTTTCTGAGGCAAAACAGGCTCCACTTGCTACCAACTATTAGACCGGGCTCATAGAAGATCTCTATCCAAATGAGGCAGGCCAAGCGAGAAATGATCCCAGAGCATCAGTTCAAATGTCATCAATCCCTTTCTACCAGTTGAGAATACAAAAATACAACTATATTACTATTAAAAATATAATAATTTTTTGAAACAGATTCTGGGGCTCCAGATCAATTTAAACCTGCCCTCAGACTACACAAAATCAGACACAGTGTCTGACCCTGAAGTTTGTCTTTCTTCACTGTGCCTCTTCTTAATAATATCATTCCCCTACCTCCACCCCAAGAGGATGTCGAATTTCTTCCAATCAATCCTGATATATGACTTCAATTTGGAAAGGATATAAAGAGTTCTGAAGTATTGCTTTATTTTTCTCACATGCTCTCTGCTTTTTATGTAAAAGAATTTTTCCCCTTTCCTAGTCTTTGAGCTTTATGTGTCAAAGGGTATATAAAAGAGCTTGCAGAGTTCTAACCATACACACAACCTTGGTTCTGCAAAATATCCATTTTTCATACACAGCTGACTCCCTCTGACCCATAACCCTTCATTCCTGTCCTTCTCTGTGTGTTTTAAAATAATCTATAGATGGTATGATATTGTGTTTATGTTACCACATATGGCTTTTATACTCAGCAGTGTTTTTGATATCTATTCATAGTGATATAAATAACTAAAGTACCATTTTGAATTTTACATACTACTTTAAGACATGAATCTACAACCTTATCCCTTTTGACACTGAATAGCATTCTAGTTGTTTCCAACTTCTTGCTCTTACACACAATGCTGCAATGAACATGTTTTTAAAGATATTCAAGATACAATTGTGTGTTATTATGTGCATTTGTGCACGTGAGCAGGCAAATGTATGTGTGTGTGCACAAACATATGTAGGTAACACATTTGCTTATCCAGCAGGAAAATAAAAGCAAAGATCTTTAAGCTTTGTGCAGAATATGACAGGTGCTTTGCTGATCCTGGCACAAAAAACATGAGGAAGTCACTGCTGAAAGGGGTCACTGGGAAGACCATGGAGCTTGAAAGCAAAGCCTTTACGTTGTTCAGCAAAGCCTTGACTTCCCCTCTGAGGCTCATGAGGAAATCCTGAGTCGTATAGAGGAGTAAATAAAACTGTTTTGAAAATAAACCCTCCTATTTTCTGTTTGAAACATGAATTCCAGTGGAAAAACTGGAAATAGGGAACACAATTATATGTAGTAGACAAAAGGAGAATTGACAAAAGACTAAATGAAAATTATTATTATCTATATGAGGAAATAAGATCTAAGACTAGAATTATTTTTGAGTTAAATTTTATAGGGTATCATAATTCGATAGATGATTGATGAGTCTGTGTAAGAATTAAGACAAGAGAGGAATGTAGATTACACAAACTCCACAATGGTAGAGGGACCAGTATAGGAAGTCTGGAGGTCTTTCTGAATATTTACCTTCTCAAAGCGGGACTCGCGTTAGCATCATCCAAGGAGTTGTTTTATAGTATCCGAATTTCAGCTGTCATCTCCCATCAATTAATGTAAGTCTTCAAGGGTTGTTCTCAGGCACCAGTTTTCTCTGGATTTCAATGCTTATTCATACTTAATAATCACTTATTTAAAGTGTGTGTGTGTAAGAGAGAAAGAGAGAGAGAGAGAGACAGGGAGAGGGAGAGAAAAAGAAAGAATCCATTGAAGAACACCAAAAGTGGTGTACACAGTGAAATAAAAGGGCCTTACTGGGAAAAACAGAATGAACATATTAGAAGAACAGAAAGAAACAATCAAGTGGAATGTAAGCACTTTAAACAAGAGAAATCAGCAACAGTGAGTCAATCCGATAAAACAAGAATGGAAAAGCATGTGTTTCCTTTGGTAATTTGGAAGCCACTAATGATCTCAGTGTGAAGAGATTCTCTGGAGCAGTTGGTTCTGAGATCAGAGGGCAAGTGAGGAAGAAAAGAAAGAGAAAGAGGTAGACATCGTTGACTTATTTATTACTTTGAGACTTGTATAAAGAAAGATGAAACAGTGAATTATCTCTGAAGCACCGAGTTCAAAAGAAGCTATTCAAATATTACAGAAAATGTAAAGTCAGAAGCCCTGGCTAATGAACAGAGCTTTTGAAGAAAAGGGAGATCATGGCTAATGATTGCATGCATGAGAGAAAGAACTTGAATGTTCTTAAAATTAGAGGAAAAAAGAACATCACAGAGTATTTGTTTACTTTTCTAAGCGAAGATTGGTATTTTAATTTTAAATTTCTAGAATGATTCTTTTATTTTTCTATCTCAGGGGAAACAATTAGTGGGATGTAAGTACTTGCCTTTTTAAATAGCCTGATTATATCATCGTTTCTGAAGTGATTGACTTGTTATCTATCGCTCTAACTAGGCGTATTCATGATCTATGCTATTTTTATCTCTATTTACTAAGTAAACACCCCTATATTATTACAGAATCAGGAATGTTAAAAAGGACTATAAAGAAAAGTCTGAAAAAGTAGAAGCATTAAAAGGTAAATAAAAATTTTTAATTCTTTCATTGACTTTATTGCAAAAATTGGGAAACATTCATTGTGCAAGTTTTGAAACTTCACCAGCTCAAAAAGAAAAAAAAAAAAAGATTGCAAAGAACCTCACTGCACCACCTCAGCATTAACCATGATTAAGAATTTGTTGTAAAATCCTTATAGAAATTGTGGATCTACTAATTTTTGGAAATGAAATCGTACAATGAAAAATGTTTTTTAAAAATGACTCTGCCATGACCAGTGTCTTATATTTTATTTTTTGACTATGAAGAAAAAACATCTAGATTAGAAGCCTGTTAAATTTAGCTATTTAGGGAATTTGCATAATTTATATACAGCAGCACAGGGGTTAACTAAAATAAGATGAGTAAAACTGTACAGTGAATTAAATTCACAAGTTAGTATCCTGTAACAAAAAGTTTATAGCCAAATAAACAAACATTTTTTGTTGATAAATATTCTAAGAAATACAGATTGCTATAATATCTTGAATTAAGCTTCAAAGTTAGCAGTTACATTTGATAGGGGTCTCTTTCTTTTTAAGCATTAGTTTAGAGGTATAGAAATAATTTTTACAATAGCAGAAAGCTTAAAAGCTAAAAAAAAAAGAAAGAGGAAGAGGAGAAGAAAAAGAATAAGAAAGAGAAGGAAAAGAAGATGAAGAAGAAGGACCACTACTGAGGTCATTTTACTTCAGTGAGGTTTATTTTAGCGTATACTAGGAACTCTGCTATGTGATTTACATGGACTCTTTTCATTTGATTTTATGCAAATCATAGTAATGCGCCACTTACTCTACAGATGTAACTGAGGCATAGATTTCATTTTCTTTTTGCAATAACATGGGTTAGTTTAAGGCCAATGTCTGTTTCCTCTGAAAACTGTACATTTTCTATCTTAAATTTAAAAACATAAATGTTGTTGATGTATTTGCTTGATTTGTACCATGTTGCTTATTGAATAATTCACCATCCTGATGCATATGAAAGGCTATTTTTACTAATCTTTATTTTGATACTGATTTTAAACTTTTATCCATTTCAGACTTCTGTCCCACTGGTTCCTGTATTCTGCACCAATAATGCATTAGTTTGCTAGATATGTGTGTGTGTGTGTGTGTGTTTTGTGTGTGTGTGTATCACCATCTTCAAGGAATAAATAACACATTGAATAAGTTATTATAGTTCAAGTGTCATTTTGTCAATTAGGAGAATTTTGAATATTTTGTAAAATATTGAATTGATTAATGTCTTCTATATTTAGAATCAGCCATATCTAATGTATTCCTATTTGTGTTATACTAAAAACAGGCTTTAATTTTGACATATATGAAAGTCAAATCACAGCAATTTTGGGTCATAGTGGAGCTGGAAAATCTTCTTTATTAAACATCCTTAGTGGATTATCTGTTCCAACACAAGGTAAGCCAAAAGAAATTTCTAAAAAGCAGGATATCTGATGATAGAACTTTTCCATAGGTATGCTAATCTCATTTTAAATTGTACTGTTTAAAAGAAATGTTTTTTTAATTGTTTCTCAGAACTGTAGTATTTTAAATAGACAGTGGTGCCTCCATTCATGAACTTTATTAATTTCTTGATTCTGGGGAAATGGCCATGTTAGTGTTCGTGCAGGGAAGATGATTGTCGGTGTGTTTATCACCTGATGTGGAGTTCATGGACAGAAGAAAAATTTTGCTGAATGCTCCTGTTTGCAGACGGAATTGTTCATGAATGATGTGTTTGTGAACTGAGGTTTTACTGTATTTCATTTTCCCCCAGTTTTCATGAAAATCATCTTTATTCCATTAAGTGACATTACAAAAGAAATATACAATACTATAAAGATATATTTATGTTAATCATAACTAGTAGTGAAAAGTTATGAAATCATCATTTTACATATTTAAAAAATGCATTATTTTGCCAACAACAAATTATATTTAACTTCTATTCGTAGGATCAGTTACTGTCTATGATAAAAACATCTCTGAAATGCAAGACTTGGAGGAAATCAGGAAGATGATTGGTGTTTGTCCTCAATATAATGTGCAATTTGATATACTCACAGTGAAGGAAAACCTCAGTCTCTTCGCTAAAATAAAAGGGATTCATCCACATGAAGTGGAACAAAAGGTAAATGAGTTTGCCTGCATTAACTGAACTGTCAATCATTTTCTAAGTTAAATCATGACAGAATTGAGTTCAGTGACTTACCTGGTCTGTGAATAAAATTTGGACAAGGAAGTCCTATAAAAAGTGCATACTGCTTCAGTGGGCAGTTAATCGCTTAATATGGACCATTGTGTTTTAAGAAGCTCATTTTCTCATACAGGTACGACAAGTTTTATTGGAACTGGACATGGAAAATATTCAGAATAATCTTGCTGAAGACTTAAGTGAAGGACAGAAAAGAAAGTTGACCTTTGGAATCACCATTTTAGGAGATCCTCAAGTAAGTAAGATTATGCATACAGAGGAAAACAAATTGAATGTTGGTCTTTTGCTATTAAAAGTGGTAGAACAGGGCTGAGGATCTAGCTCACCGGTGTAAGAGCCTGCCTTATAAGCATGAGGTCGTGAGTTTGATCCCTGGAACCAAATAACTAACTAACTAAATAAATAAATAAAAGTGGTAGAACTTTTATTGTCATGTATCAAGAGAGAACCCACTATGTTTAACTATAAACAATCACATTGCCTATAACTAAATAATGATTAATTTGTATTATTTTCCATGCAATCATATGGAAATGCTTAATGTGGAAAAGACATATATTTTTCATATCTTTATCCTTTGTAGGTTTTGCTCTTAGATGAACCAACTGCTGGACTGGATCCCTTTTCAAGATACCGAGTGTGGAGTTTCTTAAAAGAACGTAGAGAAAATCATGTGATCCTCTTCAGTACTCAGTTGGTGGATGAAGCTGACATTCTGGCTGGTAATTGTTGGTTTTAGCTCAGTGTCACAGTGAAAATTTGGGGAAGTGTAGCTGCAAACGGC
This sequence comes from Cavia porcellus, assembly GCF_034190915.1. NCBI lineage: Eukaryota > Metazoa > Chordata > Mammalia > Rodentia > Caviidae > Cavia > Cavia porcellus. The sequence continues at coordinate 12,785,601 of NW_026947515.1, forward strand.
CACTCCTAGGGTAAGAGCCCTGCTGTCATTGTCTGTGTGCCTTAGGTCCATGGCAGTCTAGGGAATAACGAGTCTAATTAGCTTATGGAGTTATTCCGTGGTTGTATTTTTGGTGGGTTGTGATCATTAGTGAAAAAGAGTGATTTTTTTCAGATAAGCCATCAGTGTATTTAAACATCCAAATTTTCATGAATCCATAGATAGCTGAAAACTAGCTAACCATTCTTTAGTATCTGTAGTACAAAATGCACCCATGTAACCTGAGGTAGGTTGTTTTCTTATTTCCTGCAGAAAGTTTTGGAAGGTGCTGAAATAGATCGGTGCTGATGAGATCAAAATGCTACAGGTTTAATATGTGTTTTAAATTTTAAAGTGTGTAGTGCACTCAGTTACAATGGATACAGTATTTTTTAGGAATTCTGAACTTGAATTTCTCATAAGTATTTTCTAGAAAGAGAAGAAATGACTCCTAACATTCTTTCCCATTTCCTTCTTTTTACTCAGACAGAAAAGTGATCATGTTCAACGGCAGATTGAAGTGTGCAGGCTCTTCCGTATTTTTGAAGAGAAAATGGGATCTTGGCTATTATTTAAGGTAAAGACTTTGAGGGAAAGACAGCAAACGTATGCTGTGAATACTGGTGTATCAAAAAAGATGGACCATTAAGAAAGAGAACTGCTCGCATGTTTCATCTCTGTTATACTGGATTTATAATTGTTTCCCAAACACACTTCCTACATTCCTGCTTCTTTGTATCTTTGTTGATGTTAAGGAGGGGTGAAATCACAGCATTATAAACCAAGCTTATCTCTTCTCAGCAGGCCTACATCATGTACCATCTTCCCAGGTCACTTTTCTGTGCAGCTTAACCCTCTACCTTTTTCTCATTTCCCATTGGTCTCAGTTGATCTATTCAACCCCATAGTATACTTTCACAGAGTTCAAAGGCAAATATTTTCACAAATCAGTATCAACAGAGAATAAAATGTTTTCAGAGAGAGGTGAGAATGGTGTTGAACAAGGAAATATATGTCCAGGCTAAACATGATTTTGAAAAAACCAAACCAAACCAAAACCCGATTGCTGCACAAAGCATGAGTGTGGGGCAAATTTCTATTTTAGCTAACACTTTCTGATAGCTGTAGTAATTATTTTCCTCAAAAGTCTATTCTGTCTTCATTTATATTTGGTATGTAGCTTTAAGCACAATCAGTTTTTGTATGTTTTCAGTTTTTCTTACTGTATCCCTCTGTGTATATATAAAATTTTCAAATTGTATTAGTTTCAGTTACTCATTGTGTTAGCTTTTTACCACTTTGACAAACACCTGAGAAAAATCAGCTTACAGGAGAAAGGATTTATTGTAGCCTCTCCTTTCAGAGGGTTCAGTCCATGGTTGCCTGACTCACTGTTTGCAGGCCTGTGGTGAAACAAAACTCCCCAGTGAGGAGTATGCTGTGGAGCAAAACTTCTCACTTCCTGGTGGCCAGGAAGCAAGTGACAAAAAGTATGCTTCAGTGACACACTCCCAGTCTTCTGCTTCTCTAACTAGAGCCTGCCTCTTAACATTTCCTCCAGCTCTCAATACCCCATTCAGATTCCATCAATGGATAAACCCCACTGATGAAGGTAAAGATACGATCCAGTCATCTTCCAAAGACTCCACCTATGAGCACTGCTACCACACTAACCAAACCTTTAACACACTATCTTTTGGGGAACATTTCTGTGCTTAGCCATAATATTTATTTTACTTATTTCTCTAAGCCAGCAAAGTAGTACTAACTGTTATAAGAAATACAATGAGGGGGGCTGGGGATTTAGCTCAGCGGCATAAGTGCCTGCCTTGCAAGCAGGCAGTCATGAGTTCGATCCCTGGTACCGATAAAAACGAAAAAGACGAAAAAAAAAAAAAAAAAAAAGAAAAAAGAAAAAGAAATATAATGGGGAAAAATGCAAATGATTTTTCTTTTGTTTTAAATATTAGTGTCTATAAGAATGAAATATGTGATCAAGAACAAATAACATCTTTCATTAATCATCACATCCCTGACGCTAAATTAAAAACAGAAAACAAAGAAAAGCTTGTGTATACTTTGCCTTTGGAAAGGACAAATAAATTTCCAGGTAACTTGAATATGAGTACAAAGAAATGAAACTTGAGATTAAATGTTCACATTGACTTAGATTTTCTTTATTTAATTGATTTGGATTTTGTCTTAGTTTAATTTTTCTGAAAAGCATAATTTGAGAGAAGGACTTGAATGTATTGAACTTATTTGGTAACTGATCCTTCGTGGTGCTAGAGTCAACGGAGAGAAGGGATGGGAGGAAAAGAAGCTGGGAAAAATTTTCATTATTTAGCAGGTTATTGTGGTAGGAGATTTAAGTATGGCACTAGGGGAAATAAAAGAATAAATAATTGTGTTCAGAGTTCTATCATGCAGGAAGGAGTTACTTACTGCTCTCTACCCATCACTAGTCGATGAATATACTCAGACACATTAATTTTTGGGTCTTCTGTTTTGTTCTGAATATGAATTTAAGGAACTTGTAAACCTGTAATTTCAGCATTTTGGGAGGCTGAGGCAAAAAGATTACAAGCTGGCGTGCCACCAGCTAGTTTAGTGACTTAGAGAGACTCTGCCTCGACATTAAAAATAAAGGACTGAGTTGTAGCTCAGTGTTGCATGCAAGGCCTTGGGCTCTACCATCAGCACATACCTCCCCCACCCCAACCATACATATCACATAAAGTTAGAAAGAGGATCAGCAGAGTTCCCATGTGTAGATGAGTGCGTAAGCAGTGGGAATGAGCACCAATGCCTCTGCTACAGATTTCTTTTTTATTTTATTATAATTATTTGGGCATAAACTTATTTTCAGGGAAAAACATAGCCTATTTATTTTATAAAAGTTTTCAATATTGGTTTCCAGCTTGTTGGGGTAATAGTTCCAAAAGGCTTTGTTTTGATGAGTATTTCTAAAAATTTGCTAAGTCGTTGTCTATGTGCCTAGTACTGTCCTTGTGGTTTCATGTATATCTACTGATTTAGTAGTCATAACTGTCTTATGAGGTGGGTGTTGTAATTTTCTCTATCTTACAAGTAAGTATATTTTAATCTCTTTTGTTTTAAACAGCTTCTCGTAGTTTAGTTTATTAAAGGTTTAATGCTTTGTAGGCCTAGTTTGAATAAGCTTTTTTAATAAGATAATTTAATCTCTTTGGGCAAAAATTTAAGAACTAAGATTTTAACTGTATTCTGCAAAAAGGTCTGTGTCTTTCTCTATACTCATATCACCATGAAGATAGTATTCTATACTATTTTACTCTGTAAGTGCTCATGAGGTATGACTGACCTGACCTTTCTCCTTTTTGTTGTTGATGTTGTTACTGTTGTTAGGGAAAGATATTAACGTATTCTGTTTGCTGGTGCCACCAACTAGAAATTCTACTTGGTCAGAGTCTCTGATGTTGATATGCTATCATACAGGAGTATCTTTATACAGACTCTAGGGCTCCTTTAGTCTAATGGCATGCTTGTATCTGTGCCCATTACAGGGCGTAGGATTCCAGATCTCAGTGAAATGTGCAGGTCTTTCAAGAATATGTTTCTTGCTGTAGTCTTCCCCATTGAATCGAGCTCCTCTCAGTAGCAATTCTGTGCATTCCCCTTACCCACAGAGAAAGTGGCGTGTGGGAATCTTCCCCAAGAAACTCATACCCGTGGCTCCATAAGCCCAGGAAACAGATAACTAATAAGTGTTTACTAAAAATCCATTATATTATGAAGACTGCTTGAGGTACAGGAAATACAGCATTACATATGATATATGAGTACCTATCCTCATGGAATCTACACTCAACTAAGTGGGAAGGAGTAAATCAAATGAAATAAAAATTTTCTATGTAAAATAGTTAACAAAGGTCCATGAATTGTAGTGATGATCGATGTCCAGCTTAGGTTTAGGTTTATGAAGAGTCCTTATAGAATGTCACAGAAGAAAATGGTCAAATCTACCTAAGCGGAGAAAGGTGGCATGTCTGGAGGGTAGTGAATGAGGGGGCATAGTGGAGAGCAGAGATGAGTAAATTTTGTGGGGTACACAGAGAATGTATGAGACGTCTCTTACTGAGACGTAGAGGTTCTGGTGTTGGCTTTGTCTAAGTGCAGTGAGAAATCACTGAAAGACATTAAATGGGGCATTGGCATGATGTGGTCTGTATTTTCACTCTCCGGATAAAGATAACTCTGGACCTAAGTGAACAACAGCAGACACTTGTGGATGAGCCATGGAGTCCTTTCAGAGGCCCAGGAAAAGTACAGGTGGTGCCCGGGCCACCATGATGCCAGTGGACATGGATGGAAGGGGTGTCTTTGAAACATATTCAAAAATAATGCTGAAACTCTGAATCATGATGTAAGAGGAAAGATAGAAAACATAAAAACAGACTTCCTCATTTTTGGGTCTGGTGACTGAGTAGAAAATGGTAACATTTATTGTAAGTAAGAAGGGGAACATTTGGACCAAAAGGAGAAGGAAGAATCAATATTTTGTTTTGAAAACGTTAATCTAGAGATTTCTTTTGATATACTAGTTATTAAGTATACAGTTGGTTAAATATTTATACACAAAGTGATATTTGAATTTGGAAATCTTCAGAGTTTATATGGATTTTAGACTGGATTTATGTGTGTAGGAAGATAAGATGGTCTAGGATTAAAATTTTTGGAAAAAACAGAAAAGCTAGGAAGGAGGTAGAAACTGATACAGCTGGGTACAGTTGGAGGAACATGTGAAAAATGTGTTTGTACTAAAGAAAGAAAATGCCTGCAGGAGGTGAGCCCTAGGGAACTGCTTTGAAGGCCACTGAGTTAAAGACAAAGAAGGAAAAGACTGAGTTAAAATAATAAAAGAAAAGTAAAGAATTGTTCATTGGATCTGAAAATATGAAGTTATTGGTGGCCTAGAATATTTCTCATGAAAGGATATGGATAGCATTTGGACTTCCAGGAGTTAAGTGTCCATAGAATGTGACAAATTAAGGAGAGACAAAACTTCAGAGCCAAATATGCATGTGAAGAGAGACTGATAGAATGGTTGTATTTTCTTGTTGCTACTTATATTTGTTAAATAAATATTATTACATTTTGCCTACTTTTTGAGATGATTCAATGGATTGGAAGAAACTGATGATGTAGGAGGGAGAGGAAGTCCTCGATAGGCTGATAGATGATGGATAAATGGTAGAACTGAGGTCAAAGGTGTTATCTTGGATAGGAGCAGCTGGATGTCTTGCACCCACACAGAAGACCCAGCATGGGGGCAGAGATACACATGGATTTGTAGTGTGGAGGTGAGATGAAAAGTTCCTCAATGACTGTAGGAAATTTATAATCTAAAAATAGAATGTGCAGTGAGCTCATTTAAATAATGAATTTGATGTAGTCACTTCAGACATTGAGAACATTCTAATGAAGTTTTGCTTTTGATTACTGTGATATTGCAAAGACAAAATTTTCAATGTAATGATTCATCTTTTGTGTAAATGTTGATTTACTGGGTTTAGTAATTGTTGTTCTTCAAATGTGCATATTTCTATCTATTGTCTTAGATCTCTTCAGGGATCTTGATAAGTGTTCTAGCCAAGGCATGATGAGTTATGATATCTCTATGTCAACTCTGAGTGAAGTCTTCATGAATATTGAAGGGAAATCAACTATCAACCAAGGTAAAACGATTTGTATAATTCACAAAAATCAGTCTCCAACTGATCATGTGTCAATTCATTATTTATAATTTCTTAGATAGGGCTCACACTAAGGAATGTGACTCATTCCAAATTTGAATTCAGAATTCGAGGTGTATTACTGTCCCTCACCTTTATCAGGAGGCCTAACCCCAGTTCCTTCTTGGGAGTGGACCAAATTCCTCTTTGCAAACTGTCTTCTCCCTGTTTTAGGAGATTTTACCTATCTTCAGATGCTTAATGCTTCTTAGACTCCCTGAGACTCCAAAGGAGTATGAGTTTCTTATAAAATTTTTTCTTAGCTTTCAAGACAAAAAAATCCATTAAGGTATAAATGGAGAAGATTCTCAGTCTCACCTCCTTAGTATTTTGATGGACAACAGTAAAAAAAAAAGCTGTTACTTTTTTGGATTAATGCCACATATTTTGATTAGAGTATTTCTATGCATTGATACTCACCTATTGTGGTGCTTCCCTCCAGTAAATAATCTTCTCAAAAAAAATCATTGGCCTCTATTTACTGTTGATAAAATTGGACCTAAGAGTAGTTATGTGATCCAAATTGTACCACTTACAATTCATGTATGTGAAAGTCATTTACAGGTCTATTTGTTTCAGAAATCATGATCTTTTACCTGAAATACTAGGTTATTCCTGCCTTAGTAGTAGGTATATGAACATTATTCCTAGCGAGAATATTTTTTGAAACCCCTTAGAATGTTATTGTATTTGAGACTTTTCCTTTCTAAACATTGCTGAATTCTTCTTTGGTATGAACTTAGTATACTTTCTCACTGAGTTTATAGAATTTGAACATTGTGTTTCTTATATTTTTTGTATATTTTTATGGTTGTAATATGAACATTCTTTATTTTAAAAGTTTTAATAGGTATCACCTTTCCAATTATAACTATAGAAAGAAAATATTGAAGACAATGATGAACTCTGCTCTTTAAATAAGTGCTTTGAATCTTGTTATTAGTCAAATATAAAATAACTTTTACTACTTAAAAAAATTGTGGTGCTCCAGGATGCCATTGGTACTATGTGTGTTTGTCACAGGTTTTGGCCATCTAGAAATGATGAGCAACTCAGAAAGCTTCAATGAAATGCAGCCAGCTTATCCTTCTCTCCCTGAAGTACAGAAGCCTGTGAGTGACATGGAACGCTGGAGGATGCAAGTCTGTGCAATAGCACGGCTTCGTTTCTTAAAGTTAATACGTGAAAGAAAAACACTTTTGATCCTGTGAGTATTGTGATTTTGTTAGATGGTGAGGGTCAAGAGATGTTTAAACCAGAAAAGAATGTAAAACAAGAGTATGACACTCAGCATTTTTACCAGAGGACAGATAAATGAAACATTTTATTTCACTGGCAGCAGAAACACCTGCACGTTAGCCTTGGATAGGCTTATGCACACAGGCATGTTTATTTTGTTCAGTTTGATATCTGATGTTTATGTAGCAATTCTTTTTAATCACATGTGGCAAGCCAAGATATGATTTTTAGAATTTTAGTAACTAGAAGTATAGACTGGTATAAGGTAGATTTGATACCAAAAAAATAGGGTCTGACTCAGTAAATAAAATTGCAATCAGTTCACACATTAATTCTTTATTTTGTAGGCTATTGATATTTGGAATGTCATTATGCCCTTTGATTATTGAAAGAATAACTTATTATATGATGCAGCAGACTGTTGACTGGGAATTTAAAACAGACTCGTATTTCCTCTCTCCTGGACAACTTCCTCAAGACTTCCGTACCAGCCTGCTGATCATCAATCACACAGGTGAACAGAAATCAGCAATGCTGTTTTTAATGTTAAACAGCACGGGCTGTAGAAAAATAAAATGCAAAAGAAGAAAATGTGCATTTGTAGAAAATAGTTTTTGAGGAACCGTGCATATTTATTGCTTTTCATTTGGGCTTTTGGAAAGTAGATTTCTCTGCTGTCTTAAAGCTGAAAGTCTTGTTAATGGCACTTGAATTTCCAAGATTTAGATTGCTTCTTTACTTTTCAGTTTTGTCTCATGTTATTTTTTTTAACTTTCTAGTTACATTGAGAACAATGTACTAGTATTCACTAACATTTTTTTCCACACTAATTTGTTCGGTATTTTGAGATTGAAGTTTGGGGATTCTGTGTCATATATTCTTTTCTCAAAATCTGTTGATTATTGGTAAAATGTTTACCATTTCATATGAGAATTCCTCTTTTGGCGAATGTAAATCACCATTATTTTACTCTGTAGTGGAGATGGAATGACATGTATAATTGACCTAGGGTGCACGAAAATCTTATTCTTTTTTTTTTTTTTTGTCTTTTTCCTTTTTATCAGTACCGGGGATTGAACTCACGACTGCCTGCTTGCAAGGCAGGCGCTTATGCCGCTGAGCTAAACCTCCAGCCCTGAAAAACTTATTCTTTATGTGTGTTTCCATCTCACTTGGGAGGATCCTAATATTTTTTGAGTTGAGTCCTATTTGTCCAATTCCAGAGCCTACCTTGTGCATTCCCAGAACGAGCTCTCATTTCAAAAGCTAACTATCTGTGGAAGAGTTTTCTTTACTTTTTTTCCACTCCATTTTCCCCTGATCATTATCTGGAGTTACTTTAGGTCTTGGTGTGCTGATTTGTTCAGATAGCACCTCTTAGAAAATGATAAGACTCTTATTCTGAGGACCAGTGTAGCTGTGATCTCCTCTGAGTGAGGCACAGAGAAGACTTGACTGCTCAGCTTGATGCAGGTGTGGATGACTGGTTGAAGACTGACCTTGGCTTCAGAGCCCTGCTTTGTTCCCTTCTGGTAATTCTCTCTGAGTTTTGGTACCCTGGAAACTAGTTTTTATCTTTGTAATTGTTTGTTCCTGTGTTCTCTAGGCTCTGAGTTTTTCTCAGCCCTTATATCTCTCTCAATTACATCTGCTTTGTTCTTTAGAGATATAGAAACATTTTAGTTTGACGGCCCCATCATTTTCATTTCCTAAGAAAAGTGTATTTATACAATATATAAATATGAAATATATAAGCAGGTATGTAAAATATATTGGCGTATTATACATATCTCTTTAATTTTCAATTATCTCAAAGAATAAAGGAGAAAGGAGTGTGCTATCATCAGAAGTATCCTTCCTATAATTACTGTATTTATGTAAAATATCAGTTTGAATGTGTTTCTTAAATAAAAGCTATAAAATAACAATTACATGTCAGCTTGCATGAATATAATTAAGCAGAATTATAAATGTAATACATCATACTGTAAAATTTGCAGAATAGAAGATGGCAGAGTAAGCAACTTTTCATTGATGGGCCTATTATTATTGCAATCCCATAGAAACATTAATGTATAAATATCAATTTAAAAATTCATATGGCACATTATAAAAATGTTATACATATTTTCTTGTTTTTATATGTTCTGCTTTTGACTTTATGCTAGAATCAGATATTGAAGACTTTATACAGTCACTGAAGCATCAAAATATACTTCTGGAAGTAGATGATTTCAAAAACAGAAATGGCACTAATGCTCTTTCATACAATGGAGCTATCATAGTTTCTGGTAAACAAAAGGTGTGTTTTGTCACTTGGGTTTTGATTTTATGACCTCCTCCCTCCACACATAGGGAACATAATAAGATATTGCTACACTTTAATTGGTTTTAAAATGGCAGAAAGTCAACCTAGCTAGAACAGAGCAATTTAACTCAGAGAAACATTTAGAGATCATATTGAAGAGACTGAATCTTAATGTAAGTTTTTGTTAAACATTTTCTATCTTTTTTCTGAATTAGATAATTTTTTTAAATTTAAAAGGAACAAATTCAATTGTGCTTGATTTCAATAAAATATTACAGCTCATGAATGTACTTATGAATTTAAGGAGTTGTATTAAATTGATAAATGCCTGAATGATATTTTTATATACTGAAAAATACATTAAATATTATGATACATGAAATTTATGAGCAAAAATATTCTCCAATTGTTGTCTTATTTCAGTTTGGTTAAGAATATCCAAATCAAGGACAAAGACTCTTCAAAACACATCCTAGTCTTAAATTGATTTTATTTGGATCCTATTCAAAACGAAGAGCAGTTACACAAGTCTACCTCTTCACTTTTTGCTACAGGGGAAATTGAAAAAAAACTAGCAGCATTTGAAGATGCAGCGTGGAATTCAATTCTGCCTAAGCTAAACATGTTATGTAATAACTTTGTATCTATTATGGAAAATTACTTTGGTAGCTGTCTCCTACCATATTTACTACATGAACTGCTGGTGATATAAAATAATATCAAACTTCCTGATGAAAGTATGGACATTTTCAGGAACAGGAAGTATGGATGCATTATTTTAGGAAGATGCGTCACTGGCAGGCTAGCCATGCATATATTATAAACTCCATATTTATCCTCTATCCAGAATATCAACATTCCTCTGTTGTTCCCCATAGGGACAAAATACTGCAAAATTAGTAATATAAATTCTAATCTGTTGTAAATGGAGGCTGACTCTGAAATATCAACTTTACTAGGGCCTAATACGCATAATCTCTTAAACATCATACAACAACTCGTTTAGTAGCTTCTTCAGTTGAAGATTCAACTGAAGCTCAGAAAATGTAGTGAGCTTGAAGATGGACACTCAGTCAGAATGTAGTACTGTTAGAATTTTATGCATAAAAACCTTACTTCTGTGTTTCAACGATTCAGAAGTCACCCCACTTATTTAAATATGTTTTTGTTTGCTTTCAGGATTATAGATTTTCAGTTGTGTGCAATACCAAGAGGATGCACTGCTTTCCTGTCCTTATGAATATTATCAGTAATGGGCTACTTAGAATGTTTAATCAAACACAGTATCTTCGACTTGAGCGAAGTCCACTTTCTTTGGCAAGTATTAAACTTACTGATTCTGAACAATTATAAATTTCACAAGTAACTTACATTTGCCCTTTTGGACATCCTAATGGATTGTTAATCCTCAAAATTATTACTCTGTCTTGACATTTTAAACAGGTGATGAAATTTTTTCTTGCAAAGTTGTAAGAAGAAAATCCTTATGGGTTAGTACTCTTCAATGTTGGGTCGTATTCTTCTAAGGTATATTTTGAGACTGTAGATACATACCTGATTGTGGAAGTGTGTGTGTGTGTGTGTACACGTGTGTGTGTGTGTGTGTGTGTGCACCCTGCCTTCATGGATAGGAGACTGAAAATTGCTATTTACTATCCAGTTCATCCCTTTACCTACTTACAGCAAAACCGTATGGGAGGGTATGTGGTATAGGTTGCATTTTGGGAAATTCTGGCTACAATCTGACTTTTCACACTTTAGACAATAGAAAACAGTTTTGGAAGACAGGAGAGCAACACATTTGGATCCCTACACATTGGGATCCAAACATATAATCACCTTCCTTTGTCTCTCCAGCTCAGATGTATGATAGTGCCTTCCATGTTCGTCATTACTGTTGCCTGATCCTCACCCATGGATCCATTTCATTATTCTAATTTTAAATTTATTAAGTGATCTTATTTTCTTATTGATACCAAGAGAGATATCTCAAAATCAATAGCAAAAGTTGCACACCAGAACTCAGAACAAAAAGGGAGATTAGAAATGGAGTAAAAAGGAAATCCCTTTGTGTGACATATGTGTCAAATTCGGTTTCGGCTTTGTTGTGTTGGGCATACGTACAAATGCAGATTTTTTCATGTATTGGAGAAAATGGTGACATGTATTCGAAAGGTCAGTGATGGATATACACACCCCTGAGTTGAAGTGTGACTGACCTTGTGATCAGAGAGAGCACAAGATGGTTCAAATGGTCTTGTCTGAAGGAAGCTCTCCAGCAATTAGAACCAGCAGGTAGCAGAAAGAGAGTTTTTGTTTCTTCTTGGATTTACTTACCCCATGTAATTGTATATTTTTCCAAATCAAAATGGACCAAGGTTCCAGGGTTGCTCCTTTAGGCACTACCCGTCACAGTGACATATACCTTCATTCTCATGATGGCAGTAATTCTTTTTACCACCCAGAGGAAAAGTTACATAGATCCCAAAACTCTTCAATAAAATATGAGCGTTTACAGTTATTTCAAGACAGTTTTGTATTGTGTGCCCATAATTATATCCTCGAGCTAGTTCTATACACTGCTTGGGCTTGAATCCAGCCTGAGGCAGACACTAATTAGACAGTCATTTGAATTTTATTTCCTTGAAATTGGGCTCAGAGGAAACAAGTTTCCTTTTTAGCTCTGTACTGCAGAGTACAACTAACCATCCACACATTCATCTCTATCTTGCAAACAAAGACGTGTGTATGGGCCTGAATTATCTCTCAATCAAAAGACCTAATTTCTGAATGATTAATTTTTTATTTTGGTAAAAACAACAAAATTCACCATCATAACCATTTTTAAGCATGGAATTCATTAGTATTAAGCATATTTATGTTGTTCTGAGATAGATCTCCAAAATGTGTTCGTCTTTCAGAAGTAAAACTATACTTACTGAACAACCCTATTTCCCCTTCCCTCTCTTTCTGGTAACCACAAACCCACTTTCAGCTTCAAGAAATTTGACCTCTTTGGATATGTAAGTGGAATCACATACTAGTTGTCTTTTTTGACTGATTCATTTCCCTTAGCATAATATCCTCCAGATTCATCTATGTGACAGAAGCCTGTGACAGAACATTTTTTCCTTTTAAAAATGAAATGTCACCTTATTTTATGTATATATACCATAGCTTATGTATTCATATATCCACTGATGAACATTGGGTTGTTTCTACCTCTTAGCTATTGTGAATGATGATGCTATGAACATGGATGTGCAGATTACTCTTCAAAACTATGCTGTCAAGTTGGGCATGGCAGAACACATCTATGATTCCAGCACTGGGGAGACTGAAGCAGGAAGATCACTGCAAATTTGAGGCCAGCTTAGGCTATATAGAGAGTTCAAGACCAGCTTGAGCTACACAGTGAGACTTTGCCTTGAACTAAACTGAACCAAACGGAACCAAAAACAACTTATGCTTTCAGATCTGAATTATTTTTGGTACTTCCTTGTTCTTTGAGTTGAAGTAGGTTCTGAATTACTTTTGACATTTCCTTGTTCTTTGAGATGAAGTAGGTTCTGAATTATTTTTGATATTTCCTTTTTTGAGTTGAAGCCTTACGTCAAATAAGGAACCATTTTCTGTTACAGATGTTGCGTTATATGTATACTTGGGGTTTTTGATATTCCAAAAGTTCATTCCTTACACTATTTAGTATTTCATTTAAAATATTCACTAGTTTATGATGTATTTTATATTTGCAGGATATGATGGTTGTCTGGACTGGACTGGTAGATGGCTCTCTGTTCTTACTGTTTGTTGTATGCAGCATTTCTCCTTACATTGCCATGAGCAGTGTCAGTGATTACAAAGTAAGGAAAAAGGGGGACAGGAAACTTTGGGAATTTCTATAATTGTGATTTTAATGCTATGTGTTAAAAACTTTGACCTCTGTAAAAATCACTTAACTATATTTTTAATTTAAATAACACAGTTAAGCATTATTTTTATTCGTGTACATACATGTCTTTTATCTAAATTTTATGTTTTTATCAGTGCATGTTTGTAGTACCTAAGTTATACATTCCTTAAGTGAAGTTGATACTTATACACAAATTTCAATTCCTTTTTTCATCCCCTTTTTCTCTCTTCCATTCTAGTTCTTCCATCTTTTGCTCCCTCTTCCAATTTTGAGGAAAATCTTTCTACTTTCCATCATCTTTCTTTTATTTTGCTCCTTATAGTTAGCACTTCTCATATAAAAGAAACCATGTGAAATTTAATTTTGTGCATCTGATTTATTTCACTTTAAGTCCTCAAAGTATATCTGTTTTCCTACTAACATCAGAAAATTTACTTTTGGAAGTGCAAAAACACTTTTCACTTCAAAGTTACAGAAATAGTCAAATGATTCCTCAGAGCTCAAAGGAAAATATATAGGTTTTCTATTACATTGCTTCCTAACTACAAGGAAGAAATCACTGAGCTTGAAGTTGAAGACCAAACCTAAGCCTGAGATCAGCTCTGCACTTTAAAATTGCAATATTATATTGTATATGTATATTTTGCGTTCATGTTCATTACCCAGATAAACTAGATATAGGTAAATCTGCTTGCACCATCCTGAGCCAGTAACTCTCTGTGAAGATGTATAGACAAAAGAAAAATTTACATGTCCTTCAGGTCACAAAACAACATTTATTTTGAAGGAATTTTATGCATTGATCATTATTATGTCCATTCTCCTATTCATTATTCATGAGTAAAGTGGTATTGTGAATAAAATCTACCAAATAAAACAATTCACATTTTTAAAATTGGAGCTGGATCTGTAGAGTCGTTTCCTTAAAATATTAATATATATATAATATTAGAATATTTGATTATATTTATCTTGAAAATTCTATTGTGTTCATTTTTAATTTGCATTTTAATTGCTGTGTTTTCTCATCAGAAGAAGGCTAAGCGTCAGCTATGGATTTCGGGCCTCTACCCTTCTGCTTATTGGTTTGGACAAGCACTGGTGGACATTAACCTCTTCAATTTAATTCTCCTTTTGGTGCATTTAATTGGTTACCTAATAAGAATTACAGACAATTATATTTCAAGGAGAACTATATTTGGTATGGTAAGTAACACATGACATAAACCAAATTTTATAAAGTAATTAGTAATAATTGCTATTTTATTTCATAAATATGATTTCATTTGCAAACAGTCCATGCAAAAGCATGTACAATAAAATTTAAGACTATTTCTCTCAGACAATATTTCATTTTTTGACTATGATACTATTTGTATTACCTTCAGGTTACTACTACATTTGGTTATGCAGTTTCCCTTATCTTCTTGACATATGTAATATCATTTGTTTTTCGAAAGAGGAGAAAATATAGTGGTCTGTGGACATTTTGCTTCTTTGTAAGTATATATATACACACACACAAACACATGTATAATAGCTATTTTTAAACCTTCAGTGTAATGTTAAATATGATCACATTTACTCTGAGGAATAAGAAAAATTGATAATAGAGGGTGCATCAGAAAACCTGAAGTGCTCCAAATCCAAAAATTTTTGCAAGCTGACATGATACTACAAATATAAAAACTCCATACCTAACCTTATGTGATGAGTTGCAGTCAAAATACAGAGTATGCAACAGAATTTATTTAGCATTCTCAAGTTACTTAGACAAAGTATTTATAAAACATAAATGCATTTTCTGTTGAGATTTGTATCACTTCCTGAAGTATCTCCTTAAATATATAAAAATACTCTAAAATACAAATCTAGAACATTTCCAGCCACAAATATTTTTGATAAAGGGATATTCAAAGCCCTACTTTAAAATCACACGATCAGAAAAAAGAGGAAAATCTAATTCACAAATAATTCAGGCCCAACTTTTTGAACAGAGTTCATGGTGAACTCTATAGAAGACTTGAAATTTAAAATGTATTGTTGAACTGGGCATAGTGTCCCAAACCTGTAGTCCCAGCACTCAGGAGACAGGCAGAAGGATAACTGGAGTTCAAGGTCATCCTTGGTTACATAGTGACTTCAAGGCCAGCCTGTATGAGAGAACAAGACCTTATCTCAAAAACAAACAAAGCTGTGTTTGTTTTTTGTAGGGCTTTCAGATAATACTAGCATGAAAATTGGCTTTTGTAAGGGTCAAAAGTAAAAACTCTTTCTGTAGTCCTCTAAAATGTGTCTTAACCTAAACTGCTAGCTTCTTATATCAAAGATGCTTTATCACTGTGTCAGAGAACTTAGTAAATATATATGGAAGCAAATTGTCCAAGATTAGGAATACTTTATGAGAAACAATTACTAAAACATTGAACACCCAGAGTTCCCTAGGTTCTGCATTTCAGTTTACCTTTAAACTGACATCCTCAAATTATGACTGAATGTTTACCTAAAAGATATCTCCTAGCTTTTGGTATGCTAATACTGAAACTATGAGAGAAACCCAGCTCAAGATCATCTGTAAGAAAATATATTTGCACCCACATCACTTCTATAGGAAAATTACCTTGGACATTTCTGTCCAGCAGGTAAATGTTCCTTCTAATTGGACAATATTATGATTTGACTTCTCTGAGTTGCATTTCTTTGTATTCAAAAAAGGTGTCTATTGCTATCTCTTTTACCATCATCAATACCCTGAAGCCCAAGTACAAAATCTGCAGAATGAACTGCAGCATTACCTGTTTCAGAAGGCTGCTTTGAAGCTAGTCTTAAGGATTTTGTACATCGAAGGTCTTTCATTTACATGTTCAGTCAGTAGACTTTTGCCATTGTCTACTATCATTGGGGATATTGGATGCCATTAAGAACAATCTTACTGGTACTCATGGTTTCTTTTCAGCTGACACTTGCATAAGAGTTTCATAGCATAGATAGATCAGTCTATCAAAGATGAACAAAGAATTTATGTTTATTGTTTGTGTTTTCAGTATTTTCACCTCTGAAGAAAATTTCTTGGCACTGATAGTCAAGTCAGGGTTGTTGGCTAATATGGCAGTTGACAATTATGTTACTAACCAACCTGCATCATGCTGGAGATGCTCCCTCCAGTGTCTACATTCACCTAATTATTCTTCAAACCTAAGTAATTGGAAGCATAGAATTACAGTTCCTTTTTATTTACGGCTTTTCTCTCTTTGAGTTGACTTTCTTTATCCAGAAAATATACCAGAATGGGACAAATGTAAGATCTAGATAAACATAGTTTTGCTATATGTCAAAGTGAATAAAGAGAATGGGATGTATATGCACAAAAGAATATTATTCAGCCATAAAAAGACAAAAATTCTGTCATTTACAGCAAACTCGAAGGAACTGTAGAACATTATGGTGAGTAAAATGAGTGAGACCCAAAGACACAGACATCACATGTTCTCTCTTCTATGTAAAAGCCTAGAAAATTGATCTGAGTAATAGTGATTATGAGATATCAGGAAAGAGGGTTAGTAAGGGAGAAAATATAAAAAAAGATTGAGTACAGGTACTAAAATACAGATATAAAAATAATTTCTGGTGTTCCATAGCACAGTGGGATCGTTGTAGTTCACAATAACCTATCATAATTTTATGAAAATTTAGAAAAGAAGGTTTCAGGGGCTGGGGATTTAGCTCAGCGGCATAAGCACCTGCCTTGCAAGCAGGCAGTCGTGAGTTCGATCCCCGGTACCGATAAAAAGGAAAAAGACAAAAAAAAAAAAAAAAAAAAAAAAAAGAAAAGAAGGTTTCAGAAGTTCCAACTTACATGATAAGAAGAGGGAATTGTTTATTGCTGCTGCATGCATTTGTTATATGCATATATGAAACCCTGGGTTCAATACTCAACATGGAGGGAGATTAAAAAGAGAGGTTAAAATCACAATAAACACATTAATGTGTATAACTAATTCGTGCTAATTTTTTAAAAGAATTTTCTGTTGGGTATCTAAAGATCATAAACATTTGTGTTAACAAAAACTCCTCTCTTTTTCTTTCTGAAAGAATTTGTGATGGGCATGAAGGTATATATGCATATGGGAAAATTTTGATATGGATAAGATACCTATATCTTAAATGTTTTCTTACTTATCAATGAGCTGAATATAGCTGATACAAAATATTTGGACTTGCCTTCTAGATCTTGACTAGCGTGCTAGACAGCTTGATATGGGAAAATTTCCACCTAACTACAATAATTTCTACCATGATATTTGTTCCTTCATCTACCATGAATGTGTTTCTAATGTTTTTGTTAGAGGTAAGATCAACAATTGTGTCATTTATATTAAATATGTAGCCAACTGAAGTGCTTCATCCAAGCTATGTAAATGCTGGTGATTTCTTTGCAATGATTAAAATATTCTAAAATTGAATTGCAGTGATGCTTACACAGCTGAATAAACTTTAAAATCATCCCAAATTGTACTTTTCAAATGGATAAATTTTATGGAATGAAAAATGTACCTCAGGAAAGCTATAAAAAGCTTTGCCTTATGCATTCTGCAAAATAGTTACTGTTAAATGCTGTTCAAACCTATTAGCAGATTGACAGAGCTTTCTAGTTCAGTCAGTATTTGTAATCCAATGTAGGGAAAAATTCCCGTGCGATGCCATTCACTTATTCAAAAACATACCTCAAACACTGTTGTGTGTTAGGTACTGTAATAGTAATTAGAGATAACTGGAGATAGCACAATACTTCCTTTCATAGAATTAAGAGAGGGCAAAGCTCACCCTAAAGCAAGCTGACACTATGATCTTAAAGGTAGCAAAGAGACAGAGTATGGCAGAAAACTCTTGGAAGCTGAGGTAGGAAGATCACAAACTCCAGTTCAATATAAGGATGAGTAAGAATGAATTAGTGGGAGAGGGAGGCAGGAAAAAAGCATGATCAGCAGAGTGAAATCAAAGTGACTGAAGCCGGAGAGACCCTGAAGCTTTGAAACAGCAGAATGTGACTTAAGAAGAGAAAAATGTTCCAGGAGACCAAGGTAGAATGGCTCTGTTACGAATACTCTCTCAGGAGCTTGGGGTTTAGCTCAGCGGCATAAGTACCTGCCTTGCAAGCAGGCAGTCGTGAGTTCAATTCCTGGTACCAATAAAAACGAAACAAAAAGACCAAAAAAAGGAATACTCTCTCTAGTGATGTTACAGAAAGTAAGAAGGGCTTCATTGCATATCTTCTTAGAGCACTGGGAAAGGCTGTCTGAAATACTTTTCCACTGACTAAGCAACAATTGGCATTCTTCATTATAAACATCACTTTGCTTAAAACATTTTCTTTCTAAAATGTAAGTAGACTTGCCCAGTTTGAATAAATTAATTTCAACTGGTACATATAATTTATGAGGAATGAGTAACATTTTGAAAGAATTTATGAAGAAAGAAGAAGACAATAGAACTATTTATGATGGGAAGTAGTCATCCTATGGGTAAGAAGCACCCTGTAAACGGGCTTGTGTGGAACACAGGACAAATATTTTAACACAAAAAAGATTTTTTTCAAATGACTGCACCTCTCTGTTATGCTTGCATCAAAAGTCTTGGGTTTTAAGACAAAATACTTTTTAAAAGTTGAAGAAAGGAACAAATACAGGTTACTTGCTCACTGAGAAATAGTGAGAATTGAGTGGGAGGCTTCCCTTATTAATATACGATTTGTCACTTCACACACACAAAGGAATGAAGTTTAACCAGGAAAATAGTTCCTATGGGAAATTCTGTATTATTGTTTATACATCAAGAAGCCAATTAATCTTCATTTAGGTTTTTTTTTTTGTCTTTTCAGAGAGCCTATGCGCGCTACACAGACTCTGAAGAAACAAAGTTTGACTTGAGCGAAGCTGAACTTCTAGTATGCCTAATAGTAAGAGGAGTTTCTCTCTTAATTACATATTTTGCAATAATCATTTGCAATAATGACTTTATCTTTCTAGGTTAAGGTGCACCAAGTCTGACAGTGCTTTAAATATGAAATCTGGCATGCTTTAAACGTCAGAGACATTTTTTATAAGTAGAAATAGAATATATGAGTCCAGAATTCAACGTAAAATTAATCTTTCTTTGTTTACCCTGTTTACCTCCTCTACTGGAATTTGAGAGAGTCTTTTTTTAAAAATGCAGACACCTGTAATTTTGCCCTTGAGAGACTGTGTTAGATGGTGATCAGGAAAGTTTAGAGCAAATCTGTTCAGGAAGAGGTGGTAATAATGACCTTGGTATGTACCAGGCTTATTCAGGAAGTCAGTGTGATTTCACAGAGTGAGCAAGAGGAAGGTGTGGAAGGACAGATCACAGGAATGATGGGGTAGTGTATGAGTTTGGGGGGAGTTGCATTGTGTGTTCGGGGCCACTTTAAGGACTGTGGTGCTACTTTGAGGGATAGAGGAGACCCTGCAGGGTTTTAAGCAGAGTGACATGACCAGACTTCTCTGTTTGAAAGAATAGCTCTGGTTACTGTGATGAAGATAAATTTGTAGAGCAGAGGAACAGAGGAGCAATAGGTGGAACTGTGTCACGGTAATCCAGGCGAGAAACAATAATAATCTGGATTTAAGTGAAGTAACATAGCATAATGAGGAGTAGTTGAGTCTTTCTGAAGATTGTAATTTTGAAGATGAAGCAGATAACATTTACTGACAGGTTAAGTATGGATTATAAGTGAAAGAAAGGAGATAGATTTAACTAATTGTTTGGAACTGCATGGCTAGATTTGATCCTTAACTCATAAGAAATTATGATTATATTACACTGAAGACAAAATATCATCAATTTTCCTCAAAATATTTAACTTATATTTGTAAATTTATATCTAACTAAAACTTTTTTTTGCTCTTAGCCTTATTTTCAGGCTTTACTATTCATTTTTGTTCTAAGATGCATGGAGCTAAAATACGGAAAGAATGTAATGCGAAAAGATCCGGTTTTCAGGTTGGTATAAATTTAATTTTATATTTAGTGTCCTATTTGAATATTTCTAGGTGGTAGTTATATAGTCAGCTTGTTACTATGAATATTTTTACAATGTAAACCATATAATGATTGAGACATTCTGGCTTAGTAAAATAGGACTGCAGGCAAGAGTTCTTCTACTCAGCAGCTAAGAGAGACTTTAGTTTCTCAAAAATTGTAATGAGCACACAAACAAGCCATTGTTTCATCCTAGATAATGTACATTGCTACATGGAATGTAGTACGGAAGTGACTTACCAACATAGTTCAGAGTGCCTTGCAAGCAGAAGGACTCTGGAAGAGTCCATCCACAGTAAGAGGTGCTGAAACAAGTATCTGGTGTGATTAAGAAGATCTCAGAATGAGCAAAGGAAAAAAGACTGACATTAATTTTCAAGAGGAAGGACAGCATTTGCTGCCAAATTTGAAAGAATCCAAGATGCTTGCTGGAATCATGGCAGCAACACCAAGAATTTGGTTCTGGTTAGTGAGGTGAGAATGTCAGCAAAAACAGAACCACCAGAAACAGAATCATAATCACCACCAGACTTCTGAAAGAAATCACAATGGTACAGTCACAGGGATGCTGACTTTTAATTGACTTTTGTCAATTAGAAGACCAGTGTAATTCATTTCTTCACAGAATTTCTCCCCAAAGTCCAGAAGCTCGACCAAATCCAGAAGAACCTGGAGATGAAGATGAAGACGTTCAAGCAGAAAGAATAAGAACGTCAACTGCTCTGACCACTTCAAACTTAGATGAGGTAGAAAATCAAATGATACAGTAGATGTGATTGGAAATATCCAAGAATTTTCCAGAATAGAATTTTATATCCCTGTTTCATTTGGAAAACTCAGGATTTGGTCTACTTTTGTTTAAAATTTTATTTGAGGAAAAAAAGAAAAAAAAACCAGAAGGGTACAAGCTATACAGAATTTCAAAAAATAAAATAAAATAAAATAAGCAGTAGGAAATCACTAGTTAATAAATTACATAATGTCATCTTAAAAATAGTTGTTTGTTACAAAATTAAAGCATATAAAGTGGGCATTCAAACAGTGAGACTGTAAGCAGTTCTGTTAAATGATCCAACAAAAACTCAGTAATATGGTTATCTATCTTATATGCTTAAATATACATGCAGTTATATCTTTTAGAGCACTTTCTTTTCCTTTCTTTTTTACAATGACAATTACACATCTTGGGTTTTATTACTCCCACAGTTCTTATTACTTTTTTTTTGAAGAGAATAAAACCAAATGTGACATAACAAAACAGAGTCAGTCAAATCAAAAGGATGGACAAAGTACATAATGTAAAAACAGAATACAAGGTGATCAACAATGGTTGTCATAATGCTTCTTGCTATCTTAAAAAGAATTGCCTATATCATCAGTTATAATAAAATTGAACAAAACAGTAAAGGACAAAACCAATAAAACAAAAACATTGGAGACATTACAGGACTTCAAAAGAAGATAATAGTCAAACCGGAATGGGCATCATAGTGAATCTTATTGTCTTCACAGTTGTTGCCTATACTCTCAAACTTGGCTATCAAGCAAAACAGAATAGAGTAAAATCATTCAAACAAGATAGTGAGAGCAATACAGAGTTTCAAATCAAGTTAATAGGAAATCAAAGTGGGTTACTATAATATATCCTGCTATTTTTTATTTTTTCCCTTAATTAAAAACATAAAAATAAAGAATAAAAAAGGAGATTGAGATAAAAGAGGACATTATGACAAAACACAGGTCAGAACATAACAATTTAATCAAAATAGTGTTTCACCACAAGATATCCCGACATAAAAATAGTTACCATAGTGTCTCTTTCCTTATAATCTTTGAGTATAATTTCACGTACTGTAGTATCAAACATATCAAGACAATGTAAAACAATTCAAGAGAATGACAGTATTACAGGGTATTTAAAACCAATTAACAGAAAATGAACAATGGTTTCTGTATTATCCCCTTGTCTATAAAAGTTTTTGTTTATATTATCACATGTAATAAAATCCAATAAGATACAACATGTTAAGACCGATGGAGACAGAAGAAAAAAAGCTTGAGGGGACTTCAAAACAAGATGATATTAAATCAGCACTAGCTATTATGATGTCTTGTTTTCTCCAAAATAGCTGTTCCTACCATCCAACCGTCTCTACCTCATTTTTGTTGAGCTCTTTTCTTAGTTGTCAGTTTCTCTTCTTCATGCCACTTTCTGCTTCATTCATTGTGGCCTCTCTGCCACTGATTCTGGAATCTTGGTATTTTTCTCTTTTAGAATGTCCTGCAGTACTCTCTGTAGAGTTGGATTGGTGGTTGCAAATTCTCCTAGTTCCTCTTTATCCTGGAAGCATCTTGTTTCTCCATTAATTTCTAGGGACAGTTGTGCAGGATATATCAATCTTGGCTGGAGGTTATTGTCTTTCAAAGCTTGAATTATTTTGCCCCATGCTTTGTGATTTGATGGTTTGTGCTGAGATGTCTGCTGTAATTCTGATAGGTATTCCCTTGTAAGTGATCTGTCTCTTGTCTCTGACAGCTTTTAATATTCTGTTCTTATATTGGATTCCTGGAATTTTGATTATTATATGCCTGGGTGTGGTTCTGTTTAGGTTATGGGTGGCTGGGGTCCTGTATGCCTCATACATCTGAGTATCTTTACCTTTTCCCATATTAGGGAAGTTCTCCTGGATTATTTCTGTGAATAGTCTTTGCAGTTCATTTGTTTGTACCCCTGCTTCCTTACATTCTTAATTCTTAAGTTATAGATCCTCTTGTCATCTTCTAGCCTTTGTATTGTTACTGCTTGTTTCCTTGTTATTTTTAAGAAGTTTTTCCTTTCATGCTACCACATTACAAATCTGTCCTCCAGTTCAGATAATCTATCCTTAGTTTCTTTTGAGCTGTTATGCCAGCTTTTGAGTTTTTAGTTCCCTGGTAATCTCTTTGAAACTGCTTCATGTATTCTACATTTTCTCTATTTTCTTCATCAAAAAATTCTCCCTTTTTGTTCTGTTCTTCCATTCCACCATGTGTTTTTTCTTGGGAGGCGCTTAGCATTTCTTTAACTATTCTATTTATATCTTGCTTTGCTTGGTCAAATACTTCACTTTTGAACTCATCTATGAGGTCCCGGAGCTATTGCTTTATGTCTATTGGTGCCATGCCTGTTATTGCATGTTCTCTGTCCTCATTCTCCTTTGCATTTACCTTTCCTGGATCAGTGTTCTCAGGATTGGGGACTGAGGACCTTTTCTTGTTGCTCCCCATACTTTTTTGTTCCTTCCATACAAGCGTATATAGGAGGCCCAGTTTCTTTCTTTGTTGTTTACAGTTTGTTTGAATCATGCCGGCTAGGTGTTCCCGCCCACTCCAGTGTACTAGGGAGACACAGACCTGGGCAGCCTATGCTGGGCCCACCCCTCCAGGCAGCAGTCAACCTGCTGAAGGCTTCACTGCATTAGGGTGCACTGCTAGGCAGAGGGACCTGGTTTGTGCTAGCCTACTGGGTCTTAGTCCGTGGTGTCACCCAGGTCAAGCACTCCCCCCATTCCCGCTTGAGAGGGGAATATGTGACTGAAGTCACTGCAGCGTCCTGTTCCGGCTAGTCTGCCCAGTCCCAGAATGTCTTCTGTTGGAGCCTCCTAGTCTATGGA
This sequence comes from Cavia porcellus, assembly GCF_034190915.1. Classification (NCBI taxonomy): domain Eukaryota; kingdom Metazoa; phylum Chordata; class Mammalia; order Rodentia; family Caviidae; genus Cavia; species Cavia porcellus. The sequence continues at coordinate 12,809,565 of NW_026947515.1, forward strand.
ACGGTGCCTGTTCCTCTCACTCACCGCAGGTTGATGCAGGGCTCCCCACCAGCTCTGATCACAATTCGGTTCACCAATTCCCACTCTCAGAGCTTTCACATCTCTATCCCTGCTGTGCCAATTCAGATGCAGCAGTGGCAACAGGAAATTCAAGCTGTGGTTTCCAGAGGCATGAGTTCCAGCTTCAGCACTGAGACTTTAGCTGTTCCAATCCTAGCACTGGGATTGCATTTCCAATTGGTTTCTCTCAGCTTAGTTCATTCCTGGATCGTCAGGGTATATCACCCCCTGCTTAGGACTCCCCACACCACACCATTCCTCGAATCTAAGCTAGCTATCTCAGCCACTGTAGCTGCTGTTATCTACCTGCCATGTTCTCCTGGAAGTTGGATTTGGTGTACTTTTAATCCTTAATTAGGCAGGCATTTCTTCAGAGTGTCCTAGTAACCAAGACACAAATAGCATGTTTACATTCTACTTTTCACATAGCGTCTTCATAATTAGTGCTATAATTTAAAAATGAAGACTTTGTGATTTAAAGAATGTATGTAAGATTTGTGGTAGCATACTAAATAGAGATTAAGATTTTTAAGGATTACTCATTTATTTGACTCAGATGTTATGTTTCCATGAACTGGTTTCCACGAAATTATGCAGTTTTGCCAGTGTATTTAGAAATAATGGATGTCTGTGCTAGTAAGGGTATGTGGTATTTGTGACAAACAGTATGGATTATCTGCACCTCAAAGTATGGCTTGTTTTATGACAAAGGTCATGAAAGGTTACAGTAAGGAGAACATAAAACATAAAACATAAAACATAAAAATAGACATAAAGGAGGAAAATCATGTTGTCATCTTTTCTAGAAACCAACCATAATTGCCAGCTGTCTGCACAAAGAATATGCAGGCCAGAAGAAAAATTGCTTTTCAAAGAGGAAGAAGAAATTAGCAACAAGAAATATCTCTTTCTCTATTAAGAAAGGTTTGAAGTGATCACTTTTTAAATTGATCATTACAGTTTGAAATACTCATGAAAATCTGTGTTGAGGGCAACATTTTACTTGCCAAAGCTTTCATTCACTCATTCATCCAACATGTTTTTGCAGTGTGTTGGGGACTGTTGAAGGGTCTGGAAAGACAATTATGCAGGAAATAAGCAAACTCTCTTCCCTCATGGATTTCATATGCAAAGAGGGGATCTGAAAATAAAAGTAAACGGCATCAGGTATTAAATGCGTTATATGTGGAACAGTGAAATAGGTGAGATGACAGGAGTGTGTAGAATCAGGGAAGGCCTCACTTGAACAGTGACATTTCAACCAAGCTCTACATGGCATTGAAGTACTAACTATACGGACATTAAAGATAAGAGCAGTCAAGTAGAAGAAATTGCAAGGACAGGGACACAGGCATAGAGACATGTTTGAAATGGTTGCATCTCATACAGAGAGGTCACTGGATGAACCTATGAATGGAAGAGATGAATTCAATGAGATGGATGCAGCTGCATCAGGAATAAGTTTTATTTTTTCCAGTACTGGGTATTGAATCTAAGGCCTTTTTCCTGAGTTACATACCCAGTCCTTTTTATTGTGAGACATGGTCTTGCTACGTAGCCAAATTACCTAGTTCCAAACTTATGAGTCTCCTGCTTCAGTCTCCCATTGTCCTGAGATTACAGGCATGCACTCTCATGCCCCGTTAGAAACAGAATTTTTAAACAACAGTTAGTGGAATGACTTTGGAGGGGTTTAATATTTTGAGATTACATACTGAGTGCTGTTTGTTTATGGATTTGGGTAGGGGGCAGTTTGTATCAGTTCACACAACTGGGTAGTTTAGACCTAAGAAGTTGAATTTGGGATGAAAGAAATGTCACCAGGCTCCGAGTTTTAGGAATCATTTATCTATATACTCTACATATCAACCATCTACCATAGAAAAAAGTTGGTACATTTTAAACTACAGCAAGGATTTGAAGAAAAAGACAGCCATAACAATATGAAAGGCAAAAGCATTTTGGTAATATTTTATATAATTATAATAATATTTCATGAGATGGATTCCATATATGTTACAAATTTTAAATGTCATTAATTGTGGGGTGACTAAATCTCTGAAGATTTCAATGAAGAAACTAGATAATGTGAGTCAGTATTTCATTTCCAGGATTAATGACCTGATTCTTCTCTTTCAGGTGAAGTTTTTGGATTGCTAGGACCCAATGGTGCTGGTAAAAGTTCCTCTATTAGGATGATAGCTGGGATCACAAAGCCAACGGCTGGAGAGGTAGTGAAAAACAAGGAAATGCTAATAGAAGTTTCATGATAAATGTAGACTACATACTCTTGTCTTTGGTTAGAATCATGTTTTTCTTTTACTACCTTTGCTGGGAATTTAAAAATGTATAACAGGAATTGGAATGTGACCAGCAGTGAAGGATATTTTCTTCACACAGATTCTCAGGAAACACCTACATTTATCAGGTTTTTTCTTCCCTCTTATGCAAGACTATAATTTTAGGTTACTCAATTACATTATATTGTATCACCAGTATGAAGAAATTTATGTGAGACTTCTTTGATGCTGTAACATTTGAGGCTTTAATAGCTGCATGTTAGTGATCCTGATCAATTTTACCTTGTGTTCTAAAGCCGTTTTACTTTGTAGGTAAAACTGAAAGAATGTGGTACAGCTTTGGATGATCAGGGAGAGGACATGGTCACACTCCCGGGTTACTGTCCTCAGGAGAACGTGCTGTGGCCCAGACTGACAATGAAAGAACACCTGGAGGTGTACGCTGCTGTGAAAGGACTCAGAAAAGGGGACTCTGCGGTTATCATTTCACGGTAGAGCAAAGTCCTGCGATTCCTTTGTGTCAAGAGGGAGGGAGGTGTCACCACTGAAGCTGAATTCACTAATAAAGAATCCAGGAAGGAAGGCATTTTCATGTTTTCAGAGTGTTGGAGGAAGTTTGGGGAACAAGATCTGGTTTCCTACATCCTGAATGAGGGAGCTTTACAAAAATGGCTACATAAAGTAACGGAAAAGTTATCAGCAGATGAAATCACAAGCACCACCGCTTCAGTTTTCTAATAAAAAGCTGGGATGCAATGACCATAATTTTCATTTTTTATGTAGAATTCTAGTTTTTTCTTTTTTAAAAAAACTTTTTTGAAATGAAAAATACGTCATGCTCCAAAAAATAAGTCAATAAAAGTATTGTGATTTGAAGCTTTGCAAGTAATACTACCAAGCTTGCCTTTTCAGTTCTGTGTGCCTGCATCTTCCTGAACATCTTTCTTGACCTGATATTGTCACCTTATTTCTATCAGATTGGTGAATACTTTCAAACTGCATGAACATCTGAATATGCCGGTGAGAAACTTAGCAGCAGGAACCACCAGGAAGGTATGTATGGTCTTTGATGGTGCCTGAGGGCTGACGTGATACAGAAGTAACTAGGGATGTTTTTGTGCTTTGCAGCTGTGTTTTGTGCTGAGCATCCTGGGAGATTCACCTGTTCTGCTTCTGGATGAACCATCTACAGGCATAGATCCAGCAGGGCTGCATCAGATATGGTATTATCATAATCCAAAGAGCTAGAGTACAAGCCTTACTTAAAGTCTATAAGTCAGTCTTGGAAAATTAACCTTCACACCTGCTAATTCCTTTGTAATCCAGTGGAGATTGTGTTAATCAGCTTCTATAGTTTGGATCTTAAATGTCACTAAGTGGTTCATAAATTGAAGGCTTAGTCCCCGGCCTGTGGTGTTACTGGAAGTTGGTGGACTGTTTAGAAGGTGAGGTCTAGAGTAAAGAAGTGGAGTCTTTGGAAGCATGTCCTTGTAAAAGACATTGGGACATTGGCCTTTCTTCTTGCATCCTTGCTACTGGGAGGGGAGCAGCTTTTTGTCCTGTGCCCGCTGTCCCACCATGTCCTGCCTTTTCATAGGCCACACCCAATCCAGCTGACTGTGGACTCAAACCGTGAGCCAAAACAAACTTGAAGTTGATTCTCTGACAAATTTTGTCACAATGGCAGGAAACTGATATATTATTAACCATACCAGCCGGCACTGTATTGTTACACACGGGACAGCTCACAAAGATGAAAGGTGTAGTTTGGTTCACAGTTTTAGAGTTTCCAGTTCTCACCAGCTGACCCCATTATGGTGGGCCTGTGATATCACTGTGGGAGAACATAGCAGAGCAAAACTGGTTAACTCACGGGCCAAGAAACAAAGAAAAAAGGCTCTAAGGCCTCATAATCCCCTTTCAGAGCAAGAGAACTGTCACTAAATGATTTTACCATTCCACCACTTCTTAGTAGCACAACCCGAGGAAATAAGCCTTTATTATATGGGCCATTAGGGGACATTAAAAATCCAGAATACAGCAAAGACAATTCAAATTATTAGTGAAAAAAATGAACAAACAAATGATCTAATCTGCATTATAGTTTTATAGTACTTATGCTTAAAAAATCTAAGTATTTTGTTGAAGTTTAAGGTATTTTAATTTGGAATGCATTTTAATTTTATCATTTAATTATTGAAATATTTATAACTGTTTTCTTTTTCATTTACTCTTTCCTAGAGACTAATTTTCCCACTGTTTTCCCCCTTTTGTTTACTCTGAAATTTGGCTATCCAATTTTACAGATTTTTTTCTTCCTACTTTTTGATCTATGAATTAATCTTTGTACTAAAATAGCCTCCAATCCAGTTTCATATTTGTGACTGTCCAATGCTTCATCCCAGTTTTTAAAAACATTGTGCTTTGGAATTCTATACAAACGTAGTAAAAGACATTTATAATCCTTTAGAGTTAATAACAAGTTTCAACAGCAATCAATAGAAATACATCTTTGTTTTATCTAGACTTCTATCCACTTTATTCCTTTATCCTTAAATTATTCAAAGGGGATATGAGGCATTGTATCCTTTTATCTGTAAATATTTCAATTAGTGTCTCAGAAGACAAGAAGACTTTTTTTACCTTATTTACAACACTATGAACATGTTTCAAATTATTAAACCTTTCCTTTATATTATCAAAAAGCTAGTCAGAACTGGGCATGGTGATTCCCTAAACTTAGTCTTCTGGAGGCTGAGGCAGGAGGATCACTGTGAGTTCAAGGCCAGCCTGTGTTACACAGTGAACTCAAGGCCAAGCTGAACTACACAATGAAACTCTGTCTCAAAAAAGAAAGAAGGAGAGGAAGAAAGAAAGAGAGAAAGAAAGAAAGAAGAAAGAGAAAGAAAGAAAAAGAGAGAGAAAGAAAAGAAAAGGAAAAAGAAAAAGAAAATCCAAAAAATCATACAAGTTAGCCAGTATTCATATTTCCCTAGAGTTTTTGAATTAGCATCTTAATATGACTAGTTATTGCTCTGTACTTTTTAAAGTATTATTAATTTCTTGACTCATTTCAGGCAAGCAATTCAGATGTCTGTTAAAAACAAAGACAGGGCCATCCTCCTGACCACCCATTACCTGGCTGAAGCCGAGGCTCTGTGTGACCGCGTGGCTATCATGGTGTCAGGAAGGCTGAGGTGGGTGTCTCTCCAAAGCCTGTGCTTAGCACCCGCAACAAAATTCCTCATGGAAAGGCTAAAACCACTGTGCCTTCTGCAGCCTTAAGTTTTGGTTTTTTCACTGACACCTTCTTTACTACATGTGAAATTTAATAAGATAAATGAAATCCCATATTTTTCCCAATATGTTTTTCTTTCTGTCCACAGATGCATTGGCTCCATCCAACACCTGAAAAGAAAATTTGGCAAGGATTACATTCTACAGCTAAAAGTAGAGGAACCTTCTCAAGTGCCTTTGGTCCACTCTGAGATTCTGAAATGTTTCCCACAGGCTGCACAGCCAGAAAGGTGAAAAGAGCTTTCTTGGCTATGGAGAAACATGGAGGATTTACCCACTCAGTGTTTTGTTTTAATGTCTGTGAGAATTCATGATGAGTTGTCTTTAAAATAGACAGGCATCACAAAAACATATGTATTGAGTTTTCCAGTTTGTAAAAGAGATTAGCAACTCAAGAACCTGTGACCCCCACCGACTCCATCTTGATAGGAAACAAACAACCATCAGTATGGAGTCTGACTTTAATAAAATGTTTGTACTCTAAAGTGGAGGAAGAGAGAGAGAGACAGAGACAGAAAGAGATAGAGACAGAGACAGAGAGAGGAGGGGAGGGAAGGGGAGAATGAGGAGAGGAGAGGAGAGGAGAGGAGGGGAGGGGAGAGGAGGGGAGGGGAGGGAGGAGAGAGGAAGGGGAGAGGAGAGAAGGGGAGGAGAGGAGGGGAGGGGAGGGGAGAGGAAGGGATGGGAGGGGAGAGGAGAGGGGAGGGGAGGAGAGGAGGGGAGGGGAGGGGAGGGGAGAGGAAGGGATGGGAGGGGAGGGAAGGGAGGGGAGACAGAAAGAGAGAGAGGGAATGACGGAGAGAGAGAGGAAGAAAGAGAGAGACATCTGTGCATGTTCATTTGTGTATGTCTGCATGTTAATGGGGGAAAGGCAAGAGGGTGGAACAGGAGCTGAGTTTAAAATTCCTTAGAATGATAAACACATTGAAGAAGCAAGGCACACATCTACTCTTTTAATTTTAGCACACTATAAATATAATGCATTATCTAAGGTATTAAATGCCAGGACATGTAATTCAGTTCTTCCCATGTCACAAATCATAGAAGTGAATTTGCTGTATGCAGGCAGGTCGTGACTGGTTACTATGTGAAGAGCAGGGGCTACTATGATAAAAGGAAGTTTTGGAGGTCTGGTGGGGCTTAGGGTCTGCTGGTAGCACCACCCTCTTCCTTTGGAATGAGCTAAGAGTAGGACATGAGGTCATATAGCTGAAGGTAACTCACGGAAGCAAGTGGCCAAGTCAGTGCTGGCTGCTCCTAGAGGTCAGGGAGGTCTTCAGGTCCTCCCTCTGCAGCTACCCACTCCCTTATAACTCCTTACAGGTCAGTTTTTGGGTGACAAGGCAGATCTTTCATTTCAGCTTAGTTCCCTATCTACACTAATTAGAGGGTCTAGGTTAAAATATCTGCTTTCAACAAATGAACACCATATATGTATATATGTATATATATATATGAACTGTTTAGAACAATTAGGTACTAAAAATCATTACAACTTATCTCCATTGGTAAATAATTTTGATTTTGTATACATTACTTTGTATAATAAAAAGTCATACATTACTTATTTTAAAAAGGAAGAGTTGATCATGTCAATATTTATTTTGATGGTTGTCTTCTCCCTTTGAAATTCAGAGTTGGATACGATGTGTTTCTGTCCCCAGGTACTCCACCTTGCTGACTTATAAGCTGCCAATAGGCAATGTTTACCCTTTATCTCAGGCATTTCACAAACTGGAACAAGGTAGGAATGACTATATTTAAATAAAAATTTCCAAAGATCACACTTGACTAATAATTTGAGACATAATTGTGTAACATATTTTAAAAGCAAGCCCTGTAAGTTTTAGAACTTTGCATTTGCTAATTCTTCTTTGTGGAATTCTCCCTAAATATCCTGCTCTTTCTCAGGTTTCTGTTCAATTATCGGCTGATCACTGTATCTGTTCCTGACATCTTACTAAAAAAGTGTGCAGCTCTCCCTCAGTTCTTCATCTGTTTCGTTTTTCTCCATAGCTACTAGCATTTATTTTATTCTACATTTAAGTATGAATAAGCACATATTTAATGTCTGTACTTTCTACTAAGATACAAACACAAAGACAAATTTTGATGTTTTCTTTGTCTTTTCCTGACATCTAAAAGTACATTTCACATCAGAAACTCTTACTATATAAATGATACATGTGAATATGTCAACCCAGTGACAAATTTCCCACAGATTACCGGGCATAGAAGCCCAGTAGAGACCTGGAATGACAGACAGGTCTGCAGAATAGAGTACTGGGTCCTTAAAGAGTTTAAGAAAGGATTGAAATTTATCTCATGCAGAGAACACATCAATCACCGCTGTCATTCATCAAGAAACATATATATCTCCTTATGACACTTATGAATTGTAAGCAATACAATTCATTATCAAAACTAATGCGAACAAACTTTAACATCTAAGAATGCATCTAAGTTAATATGCATTCAAACTAACTCTTTGTGACAATTATTGTTTCATCCCTCTGCCAATATTCGTTTTTAATTTATGCTCTATATGTGTCAATAGAATGTATTTTAAATGTATATGACTGAAATAATTTTTGGTAATTAACTGTCAATGTCTCCTTCTCCTCCCTTTATTTTCTCCCCAGTGAAACACACCCTTAATCTGGAAGACTATAGCCTGTCTCAGTGCACACTGGAAAATGTGAGTCAATTCAGTAGACTCTGCGTTATCCCTGTACCTTTCACAAGATAGCAATCATGCATTTTCTTTTTTCATTTGGAAGACAATCAACATGATAATTCCTTTTCCTTGTCCTTTGTCTGCTATTTAGGTATTCCTAGAGTTTTCTAAGGAGCAAGAGCTGGAAAATGTTAATGAAGAAGTTGATGAAACCATGAGATGGAAACTCCTTCCTCATTCAGAAGAGCCTTAAAACCTCAGGGTTTAATTAATATTTGTTGGTGTCCTATAATCATACTTTTTATGTGATAATTAGCAATATGCATAATTTAAAAGATCATTTAATATCAAGATGTATTTTATATATCTAGCCAATCAATGAGTGCATTTTTAAATTCTTCTTCTTAGGCTTAGGAAAAATAGAAAGTATACCATAAAGGCAATATAAAATAATAGTAATATATTACTAGAATCACCCAAAGAGAAGAGCATTGGACATTGTGGAAATAAATTATAAACTTAGCATTTTTTGAAATATGACTTTCTTTTACCATTTACAAAAACATTCTCTTGTTGAAACAGTTAAAACAAGTGACAGGTATATTCAGTAGCCATAAGCAGTGTGTCTATTTCACCCTGGTTTATGACAGTTTTATGGATTTTCTTTTACATATGAGAACAATAAAATATTTTCCTCCTGAATGCTTTCCAGTAATTATTTTAACATCCACAAGAATTAGGAAACCCTTGAGCTCACTAGTGAATAACCACACATTGGAAAAGCAATTCAAATATACGTTTTTGAAATCAAGGGAGTCATTGTAATATTTGCTCAGATTTTAAAAATTTTGCATACTAATATTCAGGTTTTTTTTACTTCCCTTGCCACTTCAACAGTTTTCTGTGTATTTGCTACCATTTTACTTTAATTACATTACATTACATTACATTACATTACATCACATCACATCACATAAGCTGAGCTTGTCTGCAAGTCATTGCATTCACTTGTTTCGATGGATTTTACATTAATCAGTTATATTTGTTATGTGCATTTTTTATTTTGCTGTTTGCTTCTTTAAAATTACCCATTTATTCTGGATATCATCAGAAAACATTTGAAGACCAAACAAGATGCCTATGTCCGTTTTGGGTGATACATGATATAACACCATTCTGCATTATATTCCTTTAAAACTTTTTTTAATATTGACCAAAACTGTGCATAATGGAAAAATAGAGAAATTAAACAAAATTGAAAAAGAGTATTTTTTTTTTGTCTTTTTCATTTTTATCGGTACCGGGGATCGAACTCAGGACCGCCTGCTTGCAAGGCAGGCGCTTATGCCACTGAGCTAAATCCCCAGCCCCTGAAAAAGAGTATTTCTTCATACAAAAATTTCATCTCCTTTTCCCAATGCGCTTTTAAATATAGGTGTGGTCATTTAGCCCAACATAATTTCCTAAATAGATATACATGTTTGCTCATATAACATTAAAATAGTCTTACTTTCAAATTAATCAGAAGGTTACAGTTTTATATTTTTACAATTTGTGTTATTTATATCCTATTCTCATTTATTTATGTGCTTTAATCTTTTTTTATTCATTTTATGAACTCTTTATATCATTAAATATTTTGCCACTGTATTTTATACATACAGGTTGAACATCTTACTCTGAAAATCTGAAATACAATATTTCCTAATTTCAAAAGTTTTTAAACTCCAATGTGACATCTAGTGGAAAATTCCCCATCTGTTTTCATATCATAATCAAAGCAGGTATACTACAAATATTGTATATTATTGTTCTCAGATTATATGCATGAGGTACATATAAAGCACAAGTGAATTTCATGATTAAACTTAAGTCCTAGCTCTGGGATATTTCATTATTCATGTAGGTATTCCAGAATCTAAAAATATCTGAAGTTTGAAATGCATCTGGGGCTCAGCATTTATTATAAGGATTAATAAAATTGTATTATCATTACATCTAAAGAATTATATTTCCAAATCTATGGTAAATGATGGATAGTTTATTCAGGAACTGCAAGTGACTTATAAGAGTAAGTTCATACAATAATGAGAGTTGAATTTAATTCAAGTAAAAAATTATGTCTTATTTCAATGTATAACTTTACAACACATGTAACCATTTCATAAATGATTACATGTAGCAATAGGTAACAATATGACAAAACCTTGTGTTCTTTATACATTTTGCTTTAAAAACCAATGTTTATGACTATTTGAAAATATTAAGCTGGACATGGTTTGCTAAAACTATCATAAGGTGATTGTTTTTGACGCTATTAGTGGATTTTTATGAGATATGTCTGAAAACAGATGAACCAGGGCAAAAGGTGATTAGAGTAAAATGAAAGAATAAAAGGGGCAAAAGAGCTGTACCACGTCCAACTCTGCTATGGCCAAGCTTTATACTGGTTTTATTCTCGATTATCCTGACTTAACACTTCCTGAAGTGGTGGAACACAATGTATGTGAATAGAACATCACTGATTCTCTTCTTCAATGTCTGGCTTCTCTTTGAATTTGACCAATAGAATAGAAAGGCATCTCAAGAGATGGCAACATGAAAGATGAGAGAGGTCAGAGTATTTTTCTTCTGCCTCTAGAAGCAGATATATTTTTCTAGGCCTACAGCTTTTTTGGGTGGTGATGCTTGGGACTGAATGTAGGGTCTCACGCATGCTAGGCAAGTACACGCCCACTGAGTTACATCCTCAGCCCCTCGAGCTACAGCTTCTGCCCCAAACAATTACATACAACACTTCTGACCCCCGGAGGGTCTTGCTGTCACTCTAGTGGCACACTTAGCGTCCAGAAATTCACCAAAATTACTATGTAGTGTTTTTTCTTAGTGGCTTCTGTTCCAAGTAAGGTGATCTTGTCTGCAAGTCTTTGCATTCACTTGTTTCAATATATTTTAATGTTCCACTGTTCCCTGGAACCTCAAGGATAGATGGATCCAAGAAACATCATCAATTTTCAACCTTCTTAGCTTTTTTTTTCTTATTGTAAGTAATGAAATGATTGAAATCTTGCATTACATTTTAATGTTACACTATTTTTCTAATTATATTTAAAGAGAAAAAAGCAAAACAAAAAAGGGTAGAAATAATAGCGAATTTCAAAAATAAACACTAAGAAATCACAAGTTGATAAATTACATATTGTCATCTTAGAAATAATTGTTCAAGTTACAAAATTAAAGTATACAAAGTGGACATTCAAACAGTGAGACTGCAAACCGTTCTGCTCAATGATCCAACAAAAACAGTAATATGGTCATCTATCTTACCCACTTAAACATACAAGCAGTTATATCCTTAAAAGGACTTTCTTTTTCTCTCTTTTTTACAATAGCAGTTACACACTTTGCATTTTATTATTCCTACAATTCTTATTACTTTTTACACTTGACACACATTGTGATACTTATAAATATGATTCTTATTTATTTCACTTATGTGGGCAGTCTCAAGTTGCTTCCATTTACTTATGAAGGCCTCAAGATCATCTTTTTATAGCTCAGTAGTACTCCATTGTATAAATACCACACCTTTTTCATCCACTCTGAAGTTGAAGGGCATTTTGGTTGTTTCAAAGATTTAGCTATTACAAATTGTGCTGCTGTGAACATGGGTGCACATATATCACTGTGACATGATCTTTTCAATTGGGGGAGGGAAATAACCATGAGATGAATAGCTGGATTAAATGGAACTTCCAATCCTAGTCTTCTCAGAAATCTCCATACTGATTTCCATATTGGTTGCACCAGTCTACACTCCCAACAACAATGGAGCAGTGTTTATTTTTCCCTGCAGCCTCACCAACATTTATTTTCAGTTGATTTCTTGATGGCAGCCATTCTTTCTGGAGTGAGATGAAATCTCAATGCTGTTTTAATTTGCATTTCTCAAATGACCAGTGATAGTGAACATTTCTTTGCCATTTGTACATCTTCATCTGAACTGTGTGTTCCTTTCAGATGCCCCTTTTTGGAGAGAGTCTTTGAATTTGGGGGACTAAAGTTTTTCAATTCTTTATATGTTCTGGATATGTCCTTTGTCTGAGGTGTTGATGGTTGTAAATCTTGCCCATTCAGCGGGTTTTCTTTTCACTCTGTTGGTGATTTCTTTTGAAGTGCAGAAACTTTTCAATAATATGAGTTCCCTGTTGTTGATTCTTTGAAATGTTTCCTGTGCAGTTTGTATTTTGTTCGTGAATTCTCTGCCTACCCCTATGACACCAAGATTTCTACCTACCTTGTCTTCCAGTACATTAGTGTTTCTGTTTTAATATTTAGATCTGTGATCCATTTAGATTTTAGTTTTGTGCATGGTGATAGGCAGCGGTCTAATTTCAGTCTTCAACCTGTGGAGAGCCAATTTTTCCAACACCATTTCTTAAAGAGACTATCCTTATTCCTGTGAACATGTTCAGCACCGTTGTTGAATATCAGGTGACTGAGGGTCTTTGTAGTTGTGTTTGCATCTTCTAATCTGTTCCACTGATCTTCAGGTCTACTTCTTTGCCAGTACCATGTGGATTGTATCACTGTGGGTTTGTAGTATAGTTTCAAGTCAGGAATTGAGATGCCTCCTGCCTTGTCTTTGTTGCTCAGAACTGCCTTTGCTATTCCAGATTTGTTCTGTTTCCAAATGAATTTTAGAAGTGTTTTTTCTAGATCTGTGAGGTATTTTAATTGGAATTGCATTAAATCTGTGTAACAGTTTTGGGATCATGACCATTTTCACAATATTTGTTCTTCCTTGCAAAGAGCAAGGAATATCCTTCCATTTTCTAATATCCTCTTCAATCTCCTTTTTTAGTGTAGCATAATTTTCAACATATAAGTCTTTCACATTCTTAGGTTGATTCCTAAGTATTTCATTTTTTAGATGCTATTGTGAAAGGCCCTATTTCTGTAATTTCTCTTTCAGTGAGTTTTTGTTTGTGTAAAGGAACACTGTTGATTTTTGAGCATTGACTTTGTATCCAGCTACACTGCTGAATTTGTTTATTACCTATAGTAATGGAGTTTTTGGGGTCTTCTATGTAGAGTATCATGTCATCTGCACATAGTGATAGTTTAACTACTTCCTTTCCTATCTTTATTCCTTTTATTTCTCTCTCTTGTCTGATTGCCCTGGATAGTATTTCCAGAACTATATCAAATAGGAGTGGTGATAGTGGACATCCTTGTCTTGTTCCTGTTTTTAGAGTGAAAGCTTTCAGTTCTTGTCCATATAGTATAACATTGGCTGTTGATTTGTCTTAGATGACCTTTATGTGATTGAGGTAGATACTGTGTATTCTGAGTTTCTGAAGAGTTTTTATCATGAACATGTGTTGGCCATTATCAAAAGCTTTTTTGCATCTATTGAGATGACCACGTGGTTTTTGTTTTTGGCTCTGTTGATGTGGTGTATTGCATTTATTGATTTGCATATGTTAAACCATCCCTGCATTCCTGAAATGAATTCCACTTGGTCATGATGTATAATCTTCTTGATGATTTGCTGCATTCCATTTGCTGGTATTTTAGTGAGACTAGCCGATAGTTCTCCTTTTTGGTTGGGTCTTTCTCTGGTTTTGGTATGAGAATAATACTTACCTCCAGGAATGATTTAGGGAGGATTGCTTCCTTTTCAATTTAATTGAAGAGTTTAAGGAGTATTGGTATCAAATCTTCTCTAAATTTCTTGTAGAATTCAGCCATGAATTCATCAGGACTTGGGCTTTTCTTTGTTGGTAATTTTTAAACTACATTTTCAATTTCAATAACTGATATTGGGTTATTCAAAATTGTTATATATCTTCCTAGTTGAGCTTTGATAGTTCATATGTTTCTAAAAATCTGTCCATTTCCTTTGTGTTTTCCCCTCTATGTGAGCAGAGATTTTCAAAGTAGGTATTAATGAACTTTTGAATTTCCATGGAATCTGTAGTAATTTCCCCCTTTTCAGTCCTTATTGCATGAATTTGGGTTTTTCTTTAGAAGTTTAGCTAGAGGATTGTCAAATTTGTTTATGGTCTCAAAAAATAGCTTTTTGGTTCATTCATTCTTTGTATTTTTTTTTTTAGCTTCAATTGCATTGCTTTCTGCTCTAATCTTTACAGTTTCCTCTGTTCTATGAGCTTTGGGTTTAACTTGCTCTTCTTTTTCTGGAAGCTTGAGATGAAGCATTAGGTTGTTTATTTGTGTTCATTCTGTTTTCTTAATAAGACAGTTTATTGCTCTCTATTTCCTTCTTAAGACTGCTTTCATTGCACCCTACAGATTACAGTGTGCTGTTTCACGTTTTCATTGAATTGTAGGTATTAATTTATTTCTTCTTTAATTTCATCTGTTGCCCACTGGTTGCTCCAAAAGTTGTTATTTAAGTTCCATATATTTATGCAGTTTTGCAGTTTCTTTTGCCATTAATTTCAAATTTTAGTGCACTATGGTCAGATATTATGCAAGGGATAATTTCAACACCTTTGCATTTACTGAAGAATTTTTTATTGGATAATATACGGTCTATTTTGGAGATTGTCCCATGTGCAGCTGAGAAGAATATGTATTATGATGTGGTTGGGTGGAATACTCTGTAAACATCTACTAAGTCCAATTGCTCACAGGTATGATTCAGTTCTATTATTTGCTGACTTTTTGTCTAGTTGATCTATCTCTTTGTGACAATGGGCTGTTAAGGTCCCTGTTACTAATTGTGTTCTTGTGTATTTGGTTTATCATGTCCATTAGTGTTTGTCTTA
The DNA here is from genome assembly GCF_034190915.1 of Cavia porcellus. Taxonomy (NCBI): domain Eukaryota; kingdom Metazoa; phylum Chordata; class Mammalia; order Rodentia; family Caviidae; genus Cavia; species Cavia porcellus. Next base: position 12,824,693 of record NW_026947515.1, read on the forward strand.
CATTGTTGGGTGCTCCTGTATTTGGTGAATATACAATTAGTTCTTCCTTTTGAATTTTTCCACTAATGAGTATGTAGTGACCTTTTTATCTCTTTTAATCATTTTAGGTTTGAAGTTAACACTATCTGCAAATAGAATAATTACCCCTGCTTTTTTTCTGGGTTCCTGTTGCATGGAATACTGTTTTCCATCATTTAACTTTTAATCTATGATTTCCTTTTGGGTCATATGTGTTTCTTGTATACAGCATATTGTGGGATCATGTTTCTTGATCCATTCTGTCAACCTATTTCTTTTGAAAGGTGAATTGAAGCCATTTATATTTGCGGATATAACTGATATGTACTGGCTTGACTTTGCCATGTTATGTTCCAGTTGTTTGCTTTCTGCTTTTCCCCTTGTTTAATTGCTTGTCCTACCTGATGGTTTCTTTCTGTTGCTGTTCTGGAGATGGTGGTCATTTTTATCTCTATCTAGTATGTCTTTCAATACTCTTTCTAGGATTGGTTTGGTGGGCATGAATTTCTTCAGTTGTCCTTTGTCATGGAGGTATCTTGTTTCTCCATTAAATTTGAATGAAAATTTTGCTGGGTACATCAGTCTGAATTGAAAGTTGTTTTCTTTCAGGGCTTGAAATACCTCACTCCAAGCTCATCTTGACTTGAGGATTTGTGCTAAAAAATCGGCTGTGATTCTAATGGGCTTTCCTTGATGGGTGAATTGTGTCTTTTCTCTAACAGCATTGAGTATTCTGTTTTTATGCTGCATGTCTGGGATCTTAATTATTAATGTCTGTGTGTGGGTTTATGTTGTTTGGAGTTCTGTATGCCTCACTTACCTACATATCAGATTTCCTCCCCCCTCCCATGTTTGGGAAATTTCCTGCTATTAGTTCTGTGAATATTTTAGTTATGTCATTTGCATTGGCTCCTGCATCTTCACTGATGCCTATTAGTCTTATACTGTTTCTCTTGGCATCATCTTGAAGTTGCTGAAATGTCATTTCATGCTGCTTTGTTAATTTTCAAAGTTCTATCCTTTCATGATCACTAATTGTGATCCTGTCCTCAAGGTCTAAAATTCTATCCTCAGCTTCATTTAAACGATTTTGCCAGCATTCAACAGAATTTTTGTTTCTTGGATGTCTCTTTGCGCTTGTTTCATGAATTCATGGTTTCAATCAGTTTCCTAGGCTCCTGTACTTTTTTTTTTGTCTATTTCTTCTTTAGCTGCAATGAGCAACTCCTTTACTAAGGTTGCTATTTCTGTTTTTATATCAGAGATTACTTCTAATTTGATTTCTTATATAGCCTCATGGAGGTTTTTTTTTTTTTTTTTTTTTTTTTCACTTGCTATCTTGTCAGAAATTTCTGGTGTTGTACTTTTGAAGTCCTCTATTTCAATGTCTCCTATACTTGCTCCTGGTGGACCAGATGTTTGAGATTGCATTTTGCTTTTTTGCCATTTTCCCTTTTCAAGTTAATATTTGGTCCTTCAGTCCCACTAGTGTCAGTTGTTGGTAGTGTGTATCTTGGGGCCCTACTGTAAGGTTGATGTTGGTCAAATTGCTGGGTCCCACAATGAAGAGGTGGGCCAGTCACCTGACTTCCTACTGCAGGGCCTGTTGGGTAAGTCCTACATTCTTCCTAAGCTGACAAGCCTAGGAGTACTAATGGAGATCAACCCCTAGTTCTTGCTATTATTATGTCTTCAGCTTGTTCAGTCACCAAATCTCCCTGTTTATAGTGTATGTCTCGCCTGGGACCCTGCTGTGTCCCTGGGTATCCCAAAAGCCCCCTTAATTTTCTCCAGGTTGAGGGAGGTCTTATTGGCACCCCCCTAACCCTACCTGGTATTCCCTGTGTGGATGAAGGACTCACCCACCCACTTTCGAAGCTCACCTATGGCCTACTTCTGGAGGGGGCTTCTCTATTGCTCCTGTTTACCCACTGAAGGTGGAAAACTCTATTCCTATTTTAGGGGCAACCTCACCTCACTGATGGAAGCCTGCTGAGTTCTTCTTACTCAGTCTCCTCTACATGGTTAATCCACTGCAGTCCAAGGTTCTGGGGGGAGGTGTGGGAGCCAAAGATCAACAACAATTCTAGGTCCAGGAGGTTGGGGCATCCCCAGTGACAGTGGTGGGGCTGCAGTGGCATGTGTCACAGGCTGGAGTTCCTAGGTCCTAGGTGGGTGGCCAGGACTGCAAGGACATGGGAGGGGCCCAGTTCTGGCCCAGCTTGCCCATGCCACTGGCAGGAGTTCCTGGGCCCTGTGAGGTGTTCTGCCCAGATGTTAGGGGTTGCAGGAGGGGCCTGGGTCTAGCCACGCCCAGTGCACACCACTGGCTGGAGAACCTGGGTCCTGTGAGGTCATCTGCTGGGACAGCAGGAGGCCTGGGAGGGTCCCAGGTCTAATGTGGCCCCGCGCATGTTGCTGGCAGGATTCCCCCACACTATATTATTTTGAGAATAATTTCCAATAATTTCAACTTTTTAAATTTTATATTGAGTGCACTAGAAAACTACAAAAATATGTAAAAGGTAATGATTGTGCATTATAAACAATACTTTCAGATGTCTGAATACATTTTTGTTTGAAATTTTCTTTCAATGTTTACCAAAAGGCTGAGCACTCAAGTTATTTATATTGATAATCAGTAGTTAATTTCTATGAAGGAAAAAAGCCCACAAAAATATAACATATATTGGTCCAATTAAACATCTGAAAAATATACAATAAAAAAGATTAGTGGCCAGAAATACTGGAGTAAGGAAGGAGCTGAGATTTCCCAGCATTCCTATTTGAACTTTCTGCACAGACACAGAAATTGGCATCTATTATTACAAGCCGCCACTCTTGACATTTGACTCCTGCTAAAGCTGAGAAGAAATTCTATGAGAGCAGTATCTAATTCTCTCAAACCAGTAATCTGTGCTTGTGATGATATATAATTATAATCGATGGTGATGTTAAATAAGGCAAGAAGAGAGACTTGGGCATTAAACTTGATCTGAAATAGAAGAGAAGAAATAAAAATAAGTAGAAAAAAAGGAAATTGTGATTTTCAAATGATAATTTTAAGAAAACTATAACTTCAGGAAAGAAAGTTGCTCTAGCATTTTCCGCTTCCAGGAAATATAAAATAAATCCTGAGGGTCTTAAGGACACAATAAACCTGCAAATTGTGCTCTAGGTCCATAATTTTTACCTGTAAATTGCCCATCCTTTTACAGATCTCCATCTTCAAGGAAGCAGCAATGTTAGTCGACAGCACATCTTATCCTAAAATGCATGTAAGTGATTTGTATTCTAATGTGGCTTGCATTGAGTAGCTTGGCTGTGAAAGTATACATCTTAGACCTTCATCTTGATGATACCCTAGGACCACATGTTCCTAGCTCCAGACCCTAACATACCTTTCAGGAGCTTGTACACTATTTTCTCTGAGTATATGCTTTTAAGATTCTGCTTAGTAAGCCTCTCTATGCCTATCAATGACACATCCTGAATATTCTGTTTCTGTGACATTTCAGCAGCATTATAACTTACCTCTGGGTGAGGTGAGCTGTAGTGCACAATTCCTTTTTGGAGACCATTGTCATACCCTGTCCAATGATTTCCTTTTGTAAGTTCAAAGCTTATAAGTATAAGTAGAAAACACAAAACCATATTCAAGCACTACACACATAACCATTAGTAAAATGAACAAAATAGAAGAAATATAATGAAACTGAATTTGTTGTCAGATGATAGGTCCCCAAGGAATTCTTCCATGGTTCTTGGTGTCCTAAACAACAACAAAAAAAAACTGGAAAAGGTAATGAGGATGTACACTTTTTGAGTCTCTGATCAGAGTGAGGGCAGGCTGTTGAGCAGATTTGCAATCACAAGGAGGATAAGGAAAAGGAATCTTTTGTACCTGAAATTGTTGGTTGGCTTCTCTCTTGTGCAAACAAGGCAGTGGGATGGGTACCCTATCAAAAACTTACTTGACCTATTATCAGATTTAAACTGCCATGTGGAAAGATGTGCTTGGTTTTAATTTCAGAAGACATTAAAACGCCAGGTGTCCATAAAACATTGAAAATAACACTTTTCTGATTGGTTCTGTATACTGTGCTCAGGAGCTGCTGAGCCTTCATGGATCCTGTGTTTCGCACGTGTGTCTCGGGTCTACATGAATTTGGCAGACTTTTGCCAGTTGGCTAACCAGTTTGCCCCAGCCCTAATCTCTGACCTCAGATTCATGTGCTTTCTTGCCTTGCTGTTTGTACTCATACTGGTGTGACTCAGCTTGTTTGAGAGCTATGTTATTTTCCCTTGCTCCTATTATTATAGGTAGCTAAGTTAGGTCGAAATGGCATTCAGACAGGAATAAGCATTTGAAGGAGTTAGTGCAGAGGATAAGAATACATTGCAACTGGGGCTGGAGGAAGATTCATGGAAGGCTAGGCCTCAAGATAATGATGGAAAGACTAGACCCACATTCCTCCTGGAGGGATACACTGTAAGTCTCTCACCAGACATGACTCTCCCAGTCCCCAGCCCGCTTGTCAGAAGATGTGTTACTCTCTACAGGGAACTCATCTCAGTACCTAAGTTGTCACCAGCAAGCACAGTATGTTGTGGAGGAGATAAGATAGGACTAGGAATTTTGCAGGTCCTGGGACATCTGGGGACATCTGGACACCTGAAAATATTTACACTGGACCTTCATGAATCCTGTGCACTGAGATTTGCTAAAAACTTTGATCACAGATTTTTATTAAAATCTTCCCTGCTAATGTCCCCTATCTTCTTTTCAACCCTATAAAAGGGTCACACTTTTCTGTTTGCTGCAGATAGTCTTATTCCTCTCTGCCTTCCTGCACCCAGTCACAATAAATTCCACACAATGTTGCCTATACACAAGCCTGGTAGTCTCTGCTCCTCCCTCCCCAGTATGTTACATATGTTATAAAAACAATTTGTATGATCAATATTCTACATAGGTACCAGTCACCTAAGTGGGTTACCAGGACTTCCTGGCATATCTATCCTTAAAAAGGTCCTTGTTTTTTCCGTGTATGTTTTCTGTGTGACTTTCTTCCCTATTGGGTCCACATTACTTAAGCAACTATGCCTGTAATCTTATTGATTCATTTTAATTTTGTTCCACATTGTACCCACCTATGAAACCTACTCTGTAAAGTAGAATCCAGAGAAATCCATTTTCTGGACTCCTTCCTGTCTCTCTCAATAAAATTTCCTGCTCTTAACCTCAGTTTTTTCATAGAATTCATTCTTTAATTTTGGGAGGACACAAACTCATCATATCAGACATCAGGGAAGTTGGGAGTTGCATTTATTTTCCCTATATCATTTGGAGGTTGTATATCGGTATCAAGCATTTTTCCTGACAAGACTTTCTTTTATTTTCGGGAGCACTGAAGTGTTTCTTAATCCACTATTAGTTTCATTCAATGATGAACAACTTTTAAAATACATTCTTTGGGGCAATGAGTTCAGAAGCTAATTTTTCTGTTGATTTAAGTGACAGCAAGTCTTTTCAGAAGACATTAAAAGTTCCTAACATTGAAGTAGGATAGAGAAAATTAAAAGTGAGGTAGAATAGAGAAAGGAAATTGAGATGTTAAAATTGTACCTTTAAAAAAGTGACAGCTTTAAGACCCCAAAGTTACTCAAACTTTTTCCATTCCAAGAAATTCACTCAAATTAAAAACAAAATAAAACAAAACAAAACTTTTTCCTAAAAGCTCTTTTGTAATCAACCTATAAAACCTGGGTTCTTCACATGTCACTCTCACTTGTAAATTGTGCTTTCTTCAAACTCCAGGAGTAGCAGTATTGCTGGGTAGCATTTCCCAACTTCAAACACAGGCACACGGCTTGCATTGTGAGCTGACAGTGATCACACACATCCTAGGCCACACATCTTGAAGACCCTCCTTTAAGTCTACCCAACTCTGACTCCTAATATGTCTCATTTTTCCTCTGAACAGACACAATGCACTTTTGAGTGTATCCTAAAAATCTCTAATAAAACCTTCTCATGTCTTTCACAATACATACTAAAAATTCTTTTTCTGTAACATGATTCAGTAAACCTACAAGCTTATTTTACAAATAGAGTAGGTTAAATTCCCTATTTTCAGCTTAGAGGACTCTCACACCCAGCCCAGTAACAGCGTGGCTAAAATATTTTTCCAGGATGCCTATATCTAGGATCCCAATTGCTTAGAACACTATTTTTAAATTTACTCCCAACTTCTGAGAAAAGGTTTTCCTAGGTACTTTATTTTGTATTGTCATATTTAAACAGTCATCCATGTTTTAATAGAACTTTATTTTTGTTACAGAGAACAAACCATCCATTCTTTTTTTTTCAAGGTTTCTCGTGTTATTCCCCAATCCAATTCCTTTTTATCTACTTCCTTCTCAAAAGCAGCCCTCCATGTGTTATTTGATTTCTCCTGAATTCTCAGTATTTCCCTTTTCACTTCCTTTTTAAAATTTAGTAACAAAACAAAAAACCAAAACCACTCACTATAGAAACCACACAAACTTTCATAAATAAAATGCAGAGAAAAAGAATTTTTTTCCTTTCAAGCTCAAATATGTTAAACATTATCCTATAAGAGACAAGAAGGATGAAAGAAAATTATGTAGAGATAAAACTTGGCTTTTTAAACAGAAGAGTGATACAGTTTGAAGTATGGTAACATTTAAAGACAATCACTAGTAGATCAAACCATAGATTCAGAACTTTCTAAACAAGAAGTGGAGTAAAGAATTTAAACAAAGGAACAAAGAGAGGAAGATTAATATGGAATTGGAGAAATGGAAAATAGGAAAGTTCAGTTTGCAAAGTGCCCCCACCAAAAAAAGTACCTTATCATACAGCCTAGGCTGCTCTAGCATGTGTGGGCTCAAGTAATCCTCCTGTTATGAAGCAGAATAGAAATAAAGATAAGTAAAAAAGGAGAATCAGAATTTTAAAAATATACTTTAAAAATACCTTATAACTTTAGGACACAAAAGTTACAATAAGCCAAGGCAATTCCGTTACACCTGCAAATTGTTTTTTTTTAATTCATTAATAGCCCACCTCCTTTACCTGTTAATTATACTTTCCCAGTCCTCAAGGAAGTTTCCATGTTGGCAGGTAGCATATCTCAACTTCAGACTCAGTAAAGAGTTAGCATTCAGATATGCTCTGTCAACTCAGTATCCCCATAGACAGTAGGAATACACACCCCAGATCACCCATCTTGAAAACCTGCACTTCTTGCTCTGGGAAGGGAGTCCGGGAAACTACAGCTTAATGGTACAGAGAAGGTTAAACTCCATGCAGTGACAGTCTCAGCCTCCCACGTTGCTGGTTCTACAGTCCTATGCCACAACCTTTGGCCAAGAATAATTTAATTTAAATAAACTATCAAATAGGAAAGTAGTTGCTCATCCTGTAGCAACTCTCTTCTTTCTCCATGGAAAATAAAACACTTGCAAGAGTAATTAAAAGGAAAAATTAAATTATGCTGTGTTAAGAAGTAACTAGCAGGCAAGTAATAGAGATTGGTCAAAATGTACCTGATAATTTTAAATACCCATAAAAATGAAAGCCAGGAATATATTTTACGAAGGATGCTTCAATGCAAAAATATGCATGAAACAGAACTGCATAGAATTTTTTAATTAAATATTTATAAACAAAGACAGATTTTTGGAGTGCATCTGATAAAACCCATATGCAGGCAATGTAGCTTGGACTCAGGAAAGACGAAAACCAAGACTGCAAAAGCCTCTGGGAAACAAACAGGCATTCCGTCTCCTTTCCGTTCTTTTTCCTGTTGCATCCAGGGTGAGAATTGCTGCTCCACTGGAATGAGCAGCCAACTGTGACCGGAAACTGATCACCCACGAAGAATTAGTGTGATGGAGTTTATGAAAGGAAGACAGTATTTGTAAGGAAGAAAAAACAGAAGATAGAAAGATGCCCCCAAAGAGGGGCCAGTGTGTTCTGAGAAGGTGGATTTCCTGAGTTTCTGCCCTGGGCTTCTTTTAGTGACTCCTCCATGTGGGGGTCTGGAACTTGTCAGAGTGTGCTTGGCTGTTTGGCTACCTTTGACTTTTCCATAGATACACTTGCCTATGAGCACAATCCTTCTGATGGGCTTTGTGTGATTCCTCTCTGCCCTTTTGTGATGCATAAGTTGGTGGCACTTAGTAAGAAGGCAGTTTAAGGTTGGTGATTAAGTAAGGGGATACATGTGTATCTAGTGCAGTAAGATAGTGACCCTACAGTAAGGAAAAAAAAATATATATATATACACACACATATAAATGAATAATGTAGGGCTCATGGCTCTCCAGCACCCAACTTGTTTGCCAGCACAGACACTGTTTTCAGCAAGGACTATTCAGCACTGAGGCTGTCATCCATCTACAAATACAGGATGTTGTAAAAGAGATAAGATAAATAAGGAATCTTATAGAGCCTCCGACATCTGGAGCCCTGAAAATTTATACCATATGGCTCAAGAACCCTGCCCACTGAAGGAACTTTGACCACAGATATTTATTAACCTCTTCCTGCCTAATGTCTCTTGCCTCTTTCAATTCCTATTAAAAAAGGCCTGCTTCTCTTTGTTCCCTACAGATGGTCATAGCATCCTGTGACTGCCTGCACCCAGCTATTAAACCTTTGTCTGTTCAGAAAATCTTATCAAGGGGCCTCTGTGCCATTCGTGTTCCTTACATACAGGTGTGTATATTGTCATATTCTAAGTAAGAGTTTGGGGCCAATCTGCCTTTTGTATCGTTTGTATTTTATTGGGTGGAGGGGCCGCTGTGCTTCTGGGTCTTGTTTATTTGTTGTTTGTTGGTTGGTTTGGTTTGTTTGTTTCATGCTTCTGGCTTCCTCCTGTGCTCAGCTTATCAATTCTCCCTTCTGTTTACTGCTTCATCCAGTAAAGTTTTGATCCCTTCTGGTCAAGATGAGAGAGAAAGCCTAATGAGATGCCTATTTTATTCCTTCCCCTACATTTCCTTGTCAATTAAACTTTGCAGATTTTGCCCACAGTGTTAAGAAGAGCACCACTCAAGTCCCAGGGTAACAAGTATTCTGCATAAATAGCTAGTAAAGATCCCCCAGAACACATGCCAGTCTTAATCATTGCATATCATGGAAAACTTACACAGCTTCTGGCACTGGAGAGTACTGCTGCAAATTAAGTGAAGGAGAAGGTCACAGAAATTGAAAAATGTGAGTACCCAATTGATACTATTTGAATGAACAGAGACACATACAAATGAAAACAAGCATAGCATTTGTAATTTAAAATCATAAACTCTGGAGATATTCTGGGATTTAATTTAGGTCCTGCAACTCATCAATTGATTTTGGGCAAGTTATATAAACCTTATATTACACAGAATCAAATTAGGTAGTGGCTGATAGAAACAGAAAGTAACAAGCCCCAAGATACAACAGAGATGAGGCAAAGTGCCTGTGGGCAAGGGCTGAGTGGATGTAAACTAGACCCTAAAATAGAGGCTTGTTAGCTAAGCTTACCTCGGAGTTGTCCTGCACCTGGCACATTTTATCTAATAAGCCTAATCAATAAAACAAACACATAGGCAGATCATCAGAACATTCTGACCAGCTCTCCTACCCCTTCAAGAAGTACCTTTGTACTTCATGCTGTGTACTCTGTATGACCTGTTAGGTCAATACTAGCTAAGTAAATGTACTTATAATCCAATAGGTTGACTGTAGTTTGACCCAAGGTAGCCTCTGATGTGAATTTACGCTACAAAAACCCCTTGACAAAGAGGCTCAGTGACACCTACTTTTGGGACCTCTCCTGTCTCTCAGGAGCTTTCTCTTAGTAACACATTTCCTGCCTTTAACCACCTTTGACCTCAGCTCCGTTCTTTAGCATCCTGAGACGTGAATTTGGCACATCTAACAGGTTGGGAGTTATTTCTGTGTAACATCTAAACCCTCAACTTTTGTCATCTGTAAGGTGAAGTTGATTATAATTGTGAGCACTTTATTGTGTTTTTACTCTAGTATTTAAGTGTGAGGCTGTGGTTGTAATTTAGTGGCAGAGAGCTCGCCTGGCTTGCTGAAGGCTTTGGGTTTCATCCTTGGTGCCATTCACCTGGGCGTAATAGCACAGGTCTATAATTTCAGTTACTTGGGAAGTTGATGAGAAAAAATCACAAGTTTGAGGTCAACATGGGGGCAACATAGTAGTACCTTGCCTCAGAATAAAGAACAAAATAGGCTGGAGGATGTAGCTCAGTGCTACAGTGCCCCTGACTTGTATTCTTGGTACTCAAACAAACAACAAAACCATGCAATTTTTTAAACTGTATAAAATTAATTAGAAAGCTGAGTCTAAAGCTTATTCAGAAGCGTAATTAATGCATGTTGTAAATTGTAAAATATTGATGAGGTTGATAATGAGTTTGCTTCATTACAATCTTACAGAAATTATGTAGTATGGACTATATCAACAAAAAGTCAACATATTGAAGGGAAACAATAGAATTCAGGAGAGAAAGTTAATGAGGGCCAGAAATTAAACTTATATAATTCTTGGAAGGTACAAACTTCCAGAATTATATTCTCAGTGTACAAAATATTAGTAATATTATTAACGTGATAACTTTACATATTATTCTAGGGAACTATAAACTTCCTTAGTTATATTCTTGGTGTACAAAATATTATTAATACTATTAAATACAATAACCTCATATCTTCTGCAGAGAGGTAGACATACAGAAACAATCAGAAGTCTCTTTTGGTGTCTCTTGGATTAATGAGTTCAGCCTGCCTCTATAAACTTTGCTTACTGAACAATTTTTGATCTCAGATAGTTAGCAAAGAGTAAAGATAAATAAACGTTGAAGGGTAAAGTAGATTTCATATGATTAGCATGATCAGTGAGGCACAGACAAAGGTCTGATTTCAAAATTCTAAGTGAGTTTTGTTCTCCCTTCAATTATGATTTCTTATTTAATCTATAAGTTTGTGTGTGGGAGGATCAGCTCTCCCATTGCAGCCTAAAATGAAAACATCCCAAATGAGAAAAACTGGATTCCCTTTAGTTTAATAGTTTCCAAAGTTTGGCTTTTGCAGCAAACCATCTGCAACCACAAACTCCCTGCTGCTGAACTGGCAGGAGACAAAGAAATAGAGAACAGTACAGGAATCACTTGTGTGAGCGCAGAGATTTTGGCAGCTTGTCCGAACTGAGACCATAATCCTCTCCGGAAATCAGTCTAAGACAGAACTATTCATAATAAACATGAAACTAATACTCTGATGTAGTAGTGACCCAAAAGGAATGTGAATTCTTCTCCAGAACACAAAGACCCGTGGATGAACTGTGTTTCTAGATTTTTGCTTCAGCTTTCCTGAAAGTAAGTTAACCTCTAAATTGTTTATTTTTACATTTGTAAATATAAAGTAAGACTAGAAGTAGAAATGCCAAAACATGTCTGTGAAAATCATTAAATGCAGTGAATTACTACTCGTTTTGATTTTTCGAAGAATATGAAGTATTTTATATTGCATGACTAAATAATCAGCTGGAAGATATTTTATTTTACTCCATGGCCAAAGGATGTTTGGACAAATAGCACGTCTAATAGAATAGGCTATTAGACACACTGAAAGGAATGTGATTTTATGCTGCCTCTTTGCAAGTATGAACTATTTCCAAAGTTAGAACTATTTATTCTTTATTGTTCGTCTTTAGTTTTACTGTCAGAGGAATTATCGGCATTAGAGTATACAAGATTGTCTGAGTTTCAAACTATTTTAACTGAATTGAGAATATTTCCATTTACAAAACTTAGATACTTTTATTAATGTTATCACACTCTGTTGTCTTAGTAAATAAATAAGAATTTTTATCTAATTTGTTGTGTAATGCATTTATTCCCTGAACATCAAGAATTCTATCTGACTGGGAAAAAACTGGCTTTCATGACCATTTTACTATTTTTAAGTTACATAATTTTTCTTCTTTGGTACAATGTAAGTTAACTAGATGTTTGTGCTACCATAGTAAGCATTACTGTTTTCTTCCTGATATTTGTATCAGTATAGGCGGTGGGAAATATTGGTCTTCACTGAAACAACCACATTTGTGACAATTAGATCATACAATTTTTCTTTTTATATTTTCTAGTACATATATTAATTTATAGAAAGAAAGGAGAGTAGTCACTTGGGCAACATATCAAACACTTACAGATCTGAGATCTGTTACAGTATTGATTTCTCAGTGGAAATGTGTAGTTTGGTGTCACTTGGGGGTTCTAGCTCTCAGGACCTCTGCACACATCTGTGCAGGGAGCTCACCTGTGCTGCAGGGAATGCAGCTGTCATGAGTAGCAGAAAATCATTGTAATTTTCAGTGTACTTGTTTATGGATTTTGATTTGTGCTTGTGTGTGTTTTTCTTGAATCTTTTTCAGGCTTCCATATAGAAGGAAAATGAAGGATTTAGTTCATTATACTCGTGAGGCCGTGGCACACAAAGAACCTGTCTTGTTTTGATTATTTATTTCCTTTAACTTCTAGTTCCTGGCCTCCATTTCTTTTTCTTACAGTCGTAAGTGACCCTTTTTTTGCACTTGATGGTGAGCCTTTAGTTCCTGGATATTTTTTGAAAATATATATTGCATATAGTACCAATTCATATAAGTGATATAATATAACTGAAACTTTTATTTCTTATTTTTAAATTATCATTATTTTTTCAAGATTGCTTTATGTGAATGGGTAGAGAGGAGCCTTTGCTGTTAGTTCCTACATACTACTATTTAAATGGTATGCTTTAAAATGTGCTTTACAACACCAGGCCACAATAATTTACAGTTTGAAAAACATCCATGTTCATCTTGGTGAACCCATAGGAGAATTTTATTGGGATATATATGATTTTGCTTAATGGTAATGAAACTATAGCAAGTCACCTAAATGACTGAGTGTATACTTCTGCCATTAGTATATAAAATTCTTTTATCCCTCTTAGATGATTTAATTGACAAGAGCTGTGGGGACAACAGCTCTCAATACTATTAAACTCTCTAATTTCTCTCAGTACTATGCAAAATATATACTATTGCAACTGTTGTAATTTTTATTTTTTTTTAAGCCTGAATGTGAGCATTTCTTTTTTCTGTCTCTCTTTTGTTCTTAAAAAAAATCTTTGAGCGTTCTTTGCCTCTAAGTATGCAATTGGAAACAGCTGTTAAAATGTTTCTCTGCTGTTAGACTGCACAGTGTTTGCCGTTTGAGATATTCATATTTACTCCTTTATTTCCTCACTTTAAAACTAAACAGGTCAAAATGAGCAACAGGCACATAAGCGTGGGTCAACAAATGTGGACTCTTCTCCTCAAGAACTGCCTTAAAAAGTGGAGAATGAAAAGAGAGACCTTGTTGGTATGGTTCAGAGTCTGTGCCCTCATAATTAGAGGGGAAAAGTATTTCCTCAGCAGCACCAACACTTTTTACTGATCATTCGATGTTTTCAGGGGGTCCTAATCCTAATTAGCAGGCAGGCATTTTCCAAATTCTTGACTCTGCTATTTTTTAAATTGAATTTAAAATACGTAATTATTATGTCTTACTGCAGATACTTTTAAAAGCACTCCTGTTCAGAAACTGCTTAAAAGATGAAGCTGTGTCTCTATCCCATAGAGAGAATTCTTCATGTATGAGCTCATTTGCATTTTTATTTCATGGAAAAAAGTAAAAATTTCATAACAAAATAATAGGAGAATAACAATATGTAATACATCAAATATTGTTATCTTTAAAGTAGTTACTCAGAGTACAAAATATGAGTGTAAAAAATTCTCCAATATAGCACAAAACTTTGAGTCTTACTTCACTTATGAGTTTGGTCCCTAGTTGCATCCTCATTTGAACTTAATGGAAACTTTTACGAAGTTTTTCAAGGCCAAAGGCAAAGAAAGAGGCAGAATTTAATCCAGATTAATTCAGAATTGGTCCAAATTTTTAAAAAATAGAAATAATATTCTTCTTTTTTTGTCTTTTTCGTTTTTATTGGTACTAGGGATCGAACTCACAACCGCACACTTGCAAGGAAGGCACTTATGCCACTGAGCTAAATCCCCAGCTCCAAAAATAATATTCTTACCATAAAATATATGGTGATGGGCCTGGAAATTATCCTATTAATCAATATGTAGGTGAATCAAAATAACACAGTGTACATCATAAATAGTACAAATATTATGTCAATCAACAAAAATAGAAATACATATTATAGTGATTTGAAACAATTGAACTATGGACATAGACAATGTGACAGAAAATTCCAGTTTGAAAAAAATAATGGGAATTTAAATGAATAAGAAACAAAACAATATCTTGATCTTTTACTTCCATTAAAGAGTAATTTGGATTCCATTAAAGTAATGGAAGTAATTTACTTCCATTAAAGAGTAATTCCATTATTTTTATTGTAACAATGGTTAGATTGCTTTGCATAGAAAATTAAATAAATGTAGAAAAGCATAATAAGGTCAAATCATAAAGTGCCATAGTTGAAGAGTTCACCATAGTTGAAGAGTTGATGTATTAAACCTTGTGTGTGTGTGTGTGTGTGTGTGTGTGTGTGTGTGTGTGTGTTCATTCAATAGGAGTGCATTAAATGCTTTGATTGTCGGTGAATGAAGTACACAAAAAACTCTCTGCATGGAGCAAAGAATATATAAATATAGGCATAAAAGTTGAGATCATACTGTATATAGATGTTTTAGTCCCAAACTTTTAAATCCTTTTAAATAAGCAGTATATCTACCTTTTTGTCTATTTAGATACAGTTATAGATCCACAAACATAGATAAAATTCTATGTAATGAGTATGATATATACCTCTTTGTAAAGGCTTGTGTTTAAAATTATATCTAAAATAATAACGTGGCTTTTTAATCACTTCAAGTGCATTCTGTTACACTTCCAACTCCAAAATGAAGTCACAATAACAATTGAAAAATTACTTTTAGGAACAGGGATTTAACACAGCAGCACAAGCTACTGCCTGGTAAGTGGAAGGCGGTGAGTTTGATCCTTGGTACCAAAAAAAATTATTTTTATAAGCAAGAATTTGCTCCTGTTTTTATTTTATTTTATTTTGGTACCAGGGATTGAACTCATGACCTCACACTTACCAGGCAAGTGCTTGAGCCAACTGAGCTAAATCTCCAGCCCTGCTCCTGTTGATGGATTCTATTTATCTGTTTTATACTATCTACTTTTCCAGATGACTTTTAACCATTTGGACATTCATGGAAGAATTTGGCTTTGCCTTAAAGAATGATGAACCTAAGATTCTCAAAGCTAATTGACACTGATGTTATGTCTGCCTTAGACAACGTGCTTAATTCAAAGTGTGCAGATTAAAGTAGAAAAGTAAATCAAAACATTTAAAAATGGGAGAAAAAGAAAATGGAATGGAAGCCTTGTAATAGAATTAAGTGGTTTCAGCTGTTTGTTGTAGAACGTTTACTGATTTATTGCATCTTTCTCTCATTGCTACATAGGAATGGTTTTTCTCATTTCTCCTAGTTTTGTTTGCATTCCTATTTTCTTCCAATTTACATCAAGTCAGTGACTATTCTCAAATGCCTGCAATGGATCTGGGACGTGCAGATAATTTTAACGATACTAATTATATCATTGCATTTGCACCTGAATCCAAAACCACTGAAAAGATAATGAGCAAAGTAGCTTCAGCCCCATTCATGAAAGGTATGTTTCTGGAAGTTCATGATAATTTTTTTATTTGGAAAATATGCAAATTCATTTTGGAATTTCCTTGATGCTTTGTGGTAAATTTTGATGTTTGAGGTGTTTATTAAGAGCACTAATGTATATTCATTTCCAGTATCAAGGTTTTCTTACTTCTGACCAGTGTCCTGTTTAGACAATTCCATGTTAAAGGATTGTTATGCTTCATAGTATATATTAAAATGAAGTAAGTTCAAGATTATTTAAAAGATGTTTTAGATAAGGTGTGGAAAGATTCGATGGAAGCAACATAATGGTTTTTCAATATCATCAGATATGTACAGTCTAAAGATATATTGACTAGCAATGCCAAATATGCATGGACAATATTTATAAAAAATGAGATACAAACTATTTCCTTGTATACCAAAATAGAGATTAAGGAAGAAGCACTGACAACTACAAGAGTGTCATAGTATTTCTCTCTGTGGTAGTTGGAGAACAAGGGAAGCAATGGAGTATCTAAATACAGACTGGAAAGCAGACACAGCCAGTTTGTGAAAAGCAACTAAAGCCATTGTTACTAACTATACTGGGAGTACAGATTAGATTGCTATTGTGAGCATGTGTTTGAAGTGGGATAGACCAAATAGGAAATTCTGAAACTATTTCACTATTTGACCCTATGTCCTTGAAAATCAGACCCATGTATGAAGAAAGGAGATGTAAGCCTAAAAGTGATGGTGTAGACCTGTATAATCCAGCTGTCTTGGAAATGCAATAGTCTAGGTTCAATCCCAGTACTGGGGAAAAAAAAGAGGTAGAGGTCTGGAACAGGAACTTATAGAATGAGGACTCTTGTAATTCCAGAGATCTTAGGATAACCTCGAGAACTTATTGGTTATGTTCAGGAAATAACTTGTCTAATGTTGAGATTCAATAAATGAAATAAGTATAATTTGAAACTTGTAAACAATTTTAACTCAGCTTTCAGAATGAGGTTAGTAAGAGGCAAAAGATTTATACAACCTGAAGAAAAATCATAGTATTCAGAATGAGATTAAAATGAAAGTATAATTTCTTGTTTACATTAAAAGATGATAGCAAATGAGTTCTTATGATGAAAATTTTTAAATAATGGGAAAAATTACAGCGTGTATCCTATCTGGATTATATTATTCAAAAGCCATATATACAATGGAAAAGTGCTATTTTATAAATAGCTTTTTATTAATAAATGGAAAAATAAGTGACAGGAATACAGCATTGTCATTTTGAAGCTTCCATTAACAATGGATCTTGGCACTCAGCATTAACATCTGTTAAATCTCAAAAGAGAAACAATCAGATATTATGACCTCCTGATAATTTATCACCACCTATAATCTGACACAAGGGTTAAACCTGACTCTGATTAAGTTCCTGAACACAGATAATGGATTACAGGAAATACAGAGGACAAGGGAACATATTGTATAGGATAGGGAATATGCAGTAAATGAAATTGAAACATGAAATTATGTTGGTTAAATGGTTTAAGTTTCATTAGTAACAACCTTTTACATTATGTATCTTAGAATAAACAATTTCTCAAGAAAATTTTATCATATTTTACAATTTTAGGACATCTTAAAAGTCTGACCTCTATATTATAGTCAAACCAAAATACATAGGTCTGAATTTTAGTGGGTGACACAGAATTGCTATTATTTCAGATTCATAATACTTTAAATTGTTGGCTAAACACTTCATTTTGGAAAGGTGATATTTGCAATAAAAGTATTATCATAAAAATAAATATAAAAGTATTTGCCATATCACACTTCTGATTTTCTTCATAACAGTAGAAACTGTCTGCCTCTCAAATTCAGGGCTGCATTTGGGGGAGAAATATCTCTAAGAAAAAAAAACTTCACAATAATTGAACTTGCATGCTGTCTTTGGGCCACATAGAAATCTTACTTACCCATTTTCTTTCTTCACATGGCAGGAAGGACAATCATGGGATGGCCTGATGAAAAGAGCATGACTGAACTGGATTTAAATTATTCAATAGATGCAGTGAGGGTCATCTTTAATGATATGTTCTCGTACCATTTGAAATTTTCTTGGGGACGTAGAATCCCTAAGATTAAGGAACACAAAGACCACTCAGGTAATATTCCTCATAGAAAATATCCTTTTTCTTTTGCTAATTCAACATTAGTTACATGTGTATATGATAGGAGAAGTGAAATGAACCATGCAAACCCACAATGTATTTCCATTCTTAGTTGAACCTATATTTCTAAATACATTTTTCATTAAGACTTTTAATTTTCTATTACTTCTATATTACTGCTAAACCAGCCTTAATAAAAGGCTCTTCTGTAGTAATTCCCAAATTTAAAAAAAATTAGTGGATTTTTTAGGGGTATACAATAAAAAGAGCATACCTCAACAAAAGCATTCTGATGAGGAGAATTATAAAATTGAGTGAAAAGTCACTGTTAGTTCGTCTTATACATATTAAGAAAGAAATTCTGGTGCATTCTTTCTTGGTTGCAGTCTACAGACCTCAGTGGAGTTTTGCCATATACTACATTTCTGTGAATCTTAAATGCTTTTAGGAACACTTGAAGTTTTGACTTCAAATAACCAAGAGCATCCCATACTATCATAAAGGATGTGTTCAACTTTTCTTATAGCTCACTGTCAAGCAGTGGATGAAAAAATCACCTGTGAAAGTTCTGTGTTTTGGGAGAGAGGTTTTGTAGCTTTTCAAGCTGCCATTAATGCTGCTATCATAGAAGTGAGTACCAACATTTAAGGAAAAATAATTTCATTATAATAAAATCACAGATTGTTCTATAGTTTATTCACCTCATAAATTAGGCACAATACAACAAGCAATTTTTATACTCAAACCATTGTGCAAAGTGTTGAAGAATGGAAAATAAGCACAGGGCAGATACTTTTATCCAGAGATACTGTGATGAGGGAGGTGGAAATACGATATGTAGCCATAACAAGGGCTCTGTAATGAGATTTTAAATGATGTTCTAGGCAAACAATGAAGCAAATTTACATATTTTAGAAATATCAGCAAAGATTTTCTATTTAAGTGTCATTTCAACCAGTCTCAAAGTGTAATGAATTTTTAAATTTGTTTTTAAATTTTATTTTAAAAAGCAAAACAGAAAAAAGGAAAAAAATACAGAATTTCAAGAAGTTGTAAGAAATTAACATGAATTAATAAATTACATATTGTTATCCTAGAAGAAGTTGTTCAGGTTACAAGACCTAAGCATAAAAAATGATCAAACAATGAAGTTGAACTTTTTTTCCAAGGAATATAGTAAGCAAAGGAGTTCTAGGGGCCAATATATGAAGGTATAATTAGCCTATATATTTACCTGTGATATGTACATGATATTTACAATCAGTAAGAAAGACCATGAAGTTGTTAACTAGATTGCGATCATTTTTCATTAATATCTTTCTTCAGCTCGCGGTGAATCATTCAGTAATGGAAGCACTGATGTCAGTTACTGGGGTGAACATGAAGATACCTCCTTTTATTGCTCAAGGAGGAATTGCAACGGATTTTTTCATTTTCTTCTGCATTATTTCTTTTTCTTCACTTATATATTACTTATCAGTCAGTGTTTCAAAAGAAAGAAAATACCTTAAATCACTGATGACAATGATGGGCCTTCGAGAGTCAGCATTCTGGTAAATCATACGCCTACAATCCATTGTTCAGCAAAGACAGACTGGCTCTGCCAAATAGTCTCCTAGGATCTATAATATAGCGTATTTAGGTTAGATGCTTTCATAAAGTGGTGTGTGATAGATGAGTGAGATGGATGGGTCTATTCATTTGTTAAGTAGAACCTTCTTATTTCTCGGAATCTAAAGAAATGTATGTGCCTTGTAGATGTCTTCTGATCCTCAGGGTACTGACCAGACATGGAGTTTTCAGTTACGAGTAAACACAGAAGAAGTTAAGGTTTCCAGTGTGCAATGAAATATATATTTCAGATATCATTTAAAAGTGGTGCCTAGTTTCCACTCCAGGTTGAACGGATCATCAATTTTATAACACTGAGAAAAGAAAGCATCATG
This sequence comes from Cavia porcellus, assembly GCF_034190915.1. Classification (NCBI taxonomy): domain Eukaryota; kingdom Metazoa; phylum Chordata; class Mammalia; order Rodentia; family Caviidae; genus Cavia; species Cavia porcellus. Next base: position 12,844,589 of record NW_026947515.1, read on the forward strand.
CTTTTCTAGCATTGAGCTGCCCTGGGTAAAAGAGTGCCGCTGAGTGCTAAGAAGACAGGCCTTGGCGAAAAGAAGCCGGGGTGTCTCCTCCTCAGCGTTAGTAGGTCCTGCCTTGCACAAATTACTTCCACTCTTGCAACTTCAATTTTTTGTTTTCTAAAATATTGACCACGTTATTTATTTCTCGCTGGTCCTGAAGATTAAAGAAAGAAATGTATTTCAACTTCTTCACAGAATGCTTAGGAAATGTTATTCCATAAAACTTTGGGATACAGTAAGTCCTGAGAAGATTGCAGATGCAAGCTAGGACACTAAGGTCTGATCAGTGAGTGTGAAATATTCTGAGTGCAGAAATAGAGAAGACAGATTGTTAATCTGCTCTACAATGGGAGTTTTTCCTATTGTCTTTCTTTCCTGTCTTAAAGTGTTGTGTCTCTATATTGAAGGAAATTGTCGTCATTATATTCTAAAAGATAATGAAAATCTACGAAGAATTGGGGGGAAAGTAACTAATATGATTTAAGAAAAATCCAAATAATAATATAACCCAAAATGCAAATAACAAAGGATTAAAAAGTCAGGGCTTTTATTCCTTCCCATGATAAAAGGCTTAGTTGTTTTATTTGTACAGCATTTGCATGATATTAGGAGGAGGCTTACAAAAGCACATACATGAATAATTTCCAGAGAATAAAGTATATTACAAAAATGAAAACATTACAACTGAGCATTAATAATTATACTTCAGGGACAGGTGAGAGAGCTCACATCTGTAATTCCAGTTATTCCGAAAGTTGAAGCAAGAGAATCATAAATTGGAGCCTGGCCAGGACAATTTAGTGAGACACTGTCTCAAAAAACAAAGAAATAGCACAAAAGTATAGTTTAACTCTGGTGGTAGACCAGTTGTCTAGCTAGAGGCCAGACTTGGATTCATATACAATGAAAAAGAGAATAAAATAAAAATGACAAAACCAGACTTTCTAAAACATGCTGGAATTTTCTATTTTAACTAAAAGGGTTCAATGTGGACCCCTATAAACCAGTTGCAACATCAAATCCACAAGATACCTAATTTCATTTCACTATTAATTTCCAATAAGGAAAACTGATGTTCGAAGAGATTAACTAACTACCTCTCAGTTTTATCTAATTAGAGGTAGCAGAAAAAACTTGAATCCAGGTCTGTGCGATTAAAGGCTTATAGTCTTTCCCCTATACAAAATTTTATTTCTCTTTTTTCACATTAATAATAGGAGGAAAATACCACATCTTGATATCCATGTATTTATATGTGTCCATTTATATCCCCTTTGTATATCTGCATCTATATGTAATCATTTATATCAAAGGTTGGCAATTATGGCCTATATCTGTACAATCTCCAAACTAGAAGTGAATTTTCATAATTATGGTAAAAAATAAAAGAGTAGTAATGTTAGCAGTATGTGGAAGTGCATGCCTATAATCCCAGCTACTCAGGATCTGAAGCAAGAGAATCCCATGTTTAATCCCAGTCTGGGCAATTTAACCACCTACTAAGACCCTGCCACAAAATAAACAATTGGATTTGGAAATTTGACTCAGTGTTAAAATTTTGGGTTCAATCCCAGTACTGTAGAAAAGGAAAGAAAAGGCTTTCTGCCTCTTGCTTCAACATCTATTTTTTCTCTAGGTTTCTACAATTACTTTACCAAAAGAAGGTATCCAGAACTGACAAATAGTCATAGATATCTTTCTTGAAAAACTCCTCCTAGAGATTGCTCCTGTGGTATCATCCTGTTTATTTTTTGTTAATTTTTATTTAGCTATTTATGTTATCTGTTTATCTGCTTATTGCTTACCTTCCCCCATAATATATGAGCTTCTGAGTTGTTAAGCATCGCATTCTTTTCATCCCTGATAAATGATGAGGGTTGCAAATCTTTTGCTGAATACCCAAGTGAGTAAATGCAGTGACAGTGTAGCCTCATTCTGAGCTGAGTCTGTGTTTCTCTGTTAGGCTTTCATGGGGCTTCATGTATGCTGGCTTCATCCTTGTCATGGCTATTTTGATGGCTCTCATTGTAAAATCTACCCAAATGGTTGTGCTAACTGGCTTCACAGTGGTCTTCTTTCTCTTTTTCCTCTACGGCTTGTCTTTGGTAAGTTGGTGAATTTTTTCGCTTCTCTCCAATTATGTGGCAGTGATTTTGTTTTCATCTGCTGTGTTGTGTTTGCAGCATCTACACAAGACCTGTTTATGAACAGTTTCTAATCTATAGTAGATAAAATATACTTTTGTTTTATATTGCTTTGTTTCGGTTTTGGCAATGCAAAGGATCAAACTTGGGGTCTGGGACATGCAACACAAATACACATTTATATATTGTATTAATCAGCTTTCGGTCACTGTAACAAATGTCTGAAATAGTTTGTAAGAAAGAAAGCTCTCTTTGGGGTTCCAGTTTTGGTGATTTCTGGGCCTAAAGTGCGGCAGCACATGGCAGATCAGAACTGCTCACTTCATGGTGTGGATGTGAAAAATAGAGAAAGGGAAAGGGATTCAGGCCCTACAATCCTGTTTAAGCATCTTCCTCAGTGAGCAGAAGACCTCCCACTAGATTCTACCTCTATTGGGCAGGGGAACAAACCTTCACCATAAGGGTCTTTCAAAGATAATTACCCAAACATAGCCAGCATGAAATGCCTTTTATTGTGCTACCAATAGTTCTCCAAGCATTAGACCAGCTAATTTTTTTTCTCCTCTCAGATAACTTTGGCTTTTTTGATGAGTGTGTTGATAAAGAAGCCTTACCTCACTGGTTTGGCCATCTTTCTCCTTATCATTTTTTGGGGCAGCCTGGGATTCACAGCATTGTACAGACATCTTCCAGCAACTGTGGAATGGACTTTATGTCTTCTTAGTCCATTTGCTTTCACCACTGGAATGGCCCAGGTAAGAGTTAAGGTAACTGTTTTACTTATTATGAACCTTTATAAACATATACCTTCAGTAATACATGCGACATGTACAAAGAATTAACATTTCCCCTGATGCTTTCATAAAAATAAACACTTAAGGTCTACAAGCTTTCATTTTTCTTTCTCAGCATAATCGTTTGCTTGTAAAGTTATTAATTATGGGGTGGTATTCTATGGTTGATGTGATTCAGCTTCTATTCCTAATTGATTGTCCCAATGAACATTTGTATGATTTGAATTCAGGAAGCATAATACTTAACATCATTACAAATATCTAAAAACCAAAAATTTGGAATAAATAATCTTTTACTTAGTCATTTCTAACTGAAACAAACTCTTCTCATAAAAGTTAATTTTAGTTATGTCATCATAACTATAAAATGTCAAAGGAGGAGTCAGGGGTATAGCTCAGTGGCATGGTGTCTACCTAGTGAGAGCAAGGTTGTAAATTTGATCCTAAGTACAAGAAAAAAAAAGCCAAAGGAAAGGTTACGAAGGTTAGTTACATTACTTGTAAGTAACGTTAGCATAGTCCAATAAAAAATTATCCTTTTTTCTTCTGTGTAAGAACTAAAGTATTTTCACTTTTCTGTGTTTTCACTCTGAAATGAACACTCGTCTCTAGAATAATCTCTCTTTACTCCCAGTTCTAATCCTGATGAGTCTAGTAGGTCCAGTTTAAATACTACTTTCTTTGTGTGTTTACCTTCTCCTAGAATTTTTATGTACTGTTGCCTGTGTTTTGTAGCTAGATAAGTTGATTGATATGCATTATTGTAGATCTGAGCTCTGTAAAAATACATTTGTGATTTATTCATCTTTGCTATCCCAGTGTCTAACAGAAATGAGACAATAATTCTCAATGTATGCTAATCCTTTATTAATTCTTTTTTACAGCTTATACATTTGGACTATGATGTGAATTCTAATGCCCATTTGGATGCTTCAAACAACTCATATATAATAATAGCTACTCTTTTTATGCTGGTTTTTGATACTTTCCTCTATTTGTTATTGACATTATATTTTGACAGAATTTTTCCCAGTAAGTAATACAACTGTAATTCAACACAATTTCAGTGAGTGAATTTATTTAAAATAAGTGTCTGCAATGTTTAGACTATAACTTAACTAAAATTTCCATCAAAAATTTCTAAAACAAATCTGAAAACATTCTGTACTTAGTTTATAGAGTCACTGTCAAAGACTTCATTATGACATTTTGATTGTTTCCTTTTAAAAGAGGCACTTAAGAGATTATGTATAATTTATGTTGCTAATGCTAGATGTAGGAATTAGATGAAGAATTATGGTTCTTGATACTCAGAAGTTTTTACGGGTTTCCCCACTGAACACACAACACAGACATTGGTGCTTGTTAATGAAAAGTAACTAAATATTGAACATATAATCTCTCTTATAGAGAAAGAGATTCTCCACTTGTGCATCCTTGGAGTTCATTTCTGGGTTCATACCAGATAAATGTTAATGTGTCTGAACAAATTGAAGTATTAGATTTAAAGTCCTCCTAAAGCATCTCAGTCTGCTTTGAAGATATTTTTATTTAATTTGTAATGCTGCACCCCACTCAAGTTAGAAGCACCATATCCGATGGTGACATCTCAGTTATTTTTTCCTGTTTTGAGTATGAGCAAAGCATGCTATAACAGCTGTACTATAAGGTAGTAATGTGGGTTCAGGTTTAAAAGCAAAAGGATTGCCTGGATATGCTTCCCTAAGGTGACTTGAAGTTCTTCAAGTGGTGAATAACCTAATGTTCAATTGCCTCTTGCCATGTAGCCAAATATGGACGTCGACATTCTGCCATGTTTTTCCTGAAGTCCTCCTTTTGGTGTCAACATCGAAAAGCTAATCACGTGGCACTTGAGAATGAAATAGATTCTGATCCTTCACCCACTGACTCTTTTGAGCCAGTGTCTGCAGAATTCCATGGAAAAGAAGCCATCAGGTAACACACCCCCAGAGAGGCAATGGAAAGCAAACCAGGGGCCAGGGATTCATTAACAAAGCTCTTCTGTCCATGTTCTGCCATCTGTCCCCTTTTCCCCAACCTCTAACCAGTCCAGTGCACTCGAGAAAGGCTGCTGTCACTCTTAATCACACTGCTTTTCCACACTCTCAGCACTTACAGTCATTAATATCTGTAAAACAGCAATACCACCAACAAATAAGTAATATGTGCATTTGTTTTTCTTGCTGTCTCTCCTGTTTCTCCTTTTTATGGTTTTTTCTCCCTCCCTCTGCTACTCCTTCTGTGATGACAAGGCCATGTCTCATTTGTTATTTTTACCCCTTTTTCTCTGTGACTCCCTTGGGCTCTTCCCTTCATAGCTGATACAGTGAAAACAAAAAGATATTGCAAAAAAGGGGAGAGAGACATTCCAGAGAGATAGGAAGGAACAGGAGAATTAGGAGTGCTAGTGCCTTTCTCTCAGAGACAGTGTACATGCTTTGCTCAAAGTTGAGTGCTTTGACTTCCAAACAGTGAGCAATCCCTAAGATCTTAGATCTCTGCTCAGATTTCATTCATCATTCAGTGTTGTGCTCATCTCACTCCTCATCAGAACCTTTCTGATCTACATCTACCTCTCTTATGTTTGGGCACTGAAGGTTTACAAAACTTAATAGTCTAAATATTTAATTTCTACAACCACAGGTATAATATGAACAGACAACAAAGAGGTGTACTCTCTCATTCCTCACGAGCTGGTATTGTGTTCTCAGTGACTGTGATCTCCCTCCAAATGGACCGTTACATTTTTAGTTCTCTTCTATGTCAAGGAAGGAATCAGACTGTATCAGAGCAGTAATAGCCTTAAATATGGAGAGAAGGCATTTGTATTTACTCTGTAGGTAAAGAAAAGGGTAGTGAAGTTTCGTGCACTTCAGGTAACAAGACTAGTCCTGTGCTCCAAAAGGTGATCGCTAGCAATGAGTGGAATCATTGGAAGCAGAGTCTCACATATTGACTGTCAGGCTAGAGAAGAAGTTTTTGTCTATACTTGAGAACCCAAGGCGGTCTGCCTGCTTCATTTGCAGTGGTGTGTTCAACTTCCACAAAGCAGTTGATTGTTGCAAAGCTTCATGTCTATCTATCCTTTGTCCTTCACTCTGGTTCACTATCAGCTCTTAACATAGAAAGCAGAAGAATGAACTGTCAATTGAAATGCAGTCCTGTACTAACCACAGAGTAGCATCTACTTAACCTAGAATCTAATACCCCAAACACTGAGTTCCACCAAAACTTATGGAAAAAGCCCTACATTCTTATTGTTTAGACAAAATGAAGGGATAATGCAAACAGACACATATGATTGCCTGTAAAAGAAAATATCAGGAAAGAGAGATCAGGAAAACCCAAGCAACTTACCCAAATTCACAGAGCTTAGGAAGATAGACATCCAAACTGCATGTACCCACTTCAAGGTTACGGCAACTCAAGGACCACCTTCTCCATAGTCTCTTCCATACCAAAGTGGATGTTACCTCCCCTGTGGATCCAGTTGTGTCCTTTCAAAATGCATGCATTGAAACCTTGTAATGGAATTTGCAGATGAGGTCTTTGGGAAGTAATTAGGGGTAGACAAGCTCATGAAATGAGGGATCTTCATGATAGCATTACTCTGTTTATAAGAAGAGACACAAGAGAGGCATATGACCATCAAGAGAGGGCACAACAAAAAAGTAGCTTCTACAAGTCAGGAAGAAAGCCTTCCTCAGAAGCCATGAGCAATAAACTCTGCCATTTAAGCTACTGAGTCTCTGATACTTCATTAGAACAGACTAAGCAAAAATAATACCGCCTAAGTACTAATTGCTGTGATAATGTAAGAAAGTAAAGCAAATAAAATGCACTAAATCTGGCTTAAAGTAGACCTTAGACTCACTCCAAATCTCTTCTATGTGCTCTTTTCTAAAAACCTGTCTTCTCTGTGTGTGTGTGTGTGTGTGTGTGTGTGTGTGTGTGTCCGCGCGCGTGCACACACGCACGATTTTGGTTGAACCAAAGGCTTTTGCACTGAGCTACATCCCAGCCGTTTTTATTTTTTATGCTTTTTAAAATTTTAAGTCAGGCTCTTGCTAAATAGTTGTGTTGCCTGGGTTGGGTTCAAACTTCCTTTCTCCTGCCTAAACCTCCTGGAGATCTGGGGTTACAGGCGTGAGCCACCACATCCATTTTAAACCTTTTTGCTCTAAACCTTCCTTCTTGTTGAATTCTACTTTCATTGTTTGGTGGAGAGAGTTTTACTATGTCTCAAGCAGCTTGCATGTATTATCTTATTTGCTCTACAAATTATCCCTCTGTGATAGTTAAAGCTGTTATCCTGGCTTGACTGCTGAAGAACTAAAAACACTAACTTCTGAGAATCTAGTGTTTATAATAGAGCTACCAAGTGACACAGTTAGTATTAAATACAGAGTAATTTAATTCCAAAATCTTAATTTTTCTCCTTTGATGTCGGGGCTGCATTTTTTTTTCCACCATAGCATCTCCTAACCATTGGTTTCCTTTCCAGCTTCTGGATTCTCCATTCATCTGTCATAACGTTCACAGCTATATGTTTCTGCAAACTAGCTACCTTCTCCACTTGTAGCCCACTCGAATGGAGGCTACAGTGATGGAGGGTGCTTCTTCTTCAGTCATTGCCTGTGTAAACCAAAAGCATCCTCATATTTTCTTGCAGCTTCAAAGTGTTGACTCACAGTTTCCTCAGATGCTTTCCTTCTTTTGCAGAATCAAAAACCTTAAAAAAGAATACAAAGGACAGCGTGAAAAAGTAGAAGCTTTGAAAGGTAATAAACATATTTACTTAATATGGCTTTTTGGCTGGGTGACTATACCTCACTTTTGTACCACTTTGATAGTAATGAAGGACAGATATTCTAAATATTATGACTCAATTTTATTAAAAATATTATTTGAAAGTAAATGAAAAATCATAGTTACTTTTAAAAGTAGGATGTACTATTTAGAATCTTATGGATTTGACAGATAGATGAGAGCATCATAGACTTCTTTATTTTCAATTAATCATATGCTTTTGTTTTGAAACTGTCTTTCCTATTGTCAGCCTCTTTTTAAGAACAAAAATCCTGTCATCAAAAAAATTGTTAATCACTTAGTGGCATATCTTAGAAGATACTATAACTTGAAAATATTTATCATATGAGATACAATTTAAAAAGGAGAAATCTTAAGATTGATTGTATTTTGAGTATTTATTCTGTAAGAAGCACACACATTTCAGAGACTGTAAACTTACCATATAGGCTCTGAGTGTAATTTTTCTGAAATCATGCCAGGTCTGCTACTTGACATATATGAAGGTCAGATCACTGCCCTCCTTGGTCACAGCGGAGCTGGAAAAACCACTTTGTTAAACGTACTTAGTGGACTGTCGGCCCCAACATCAGGTAGGAGGACAATTATCTAAGGATAAGTTCAAGAGCAAATGAATTATCTTAAATAGTCTCATTAGCTGTTTGTTATATCAAGTAGTTAAGAGAAAAATTTTAGAAATTTCTTTAAATATTATACAATATATACATTATATGGTACTTTTTTAGTATGTATAATTTGGTGCTTATATTTATCAGTTTAAAAAATAATTCCAGGTGTTCCTTCAAGTTATTTTTATGGAATTCTATTGCATTTGTTTAAGAGACTGTTGCCTTTTAAATATTTTGTTAATGGTTTTATGATATTCAGTTCCTGACTGGCATTCCTGCTGGATCAGAGGTTCTTCTGAACATTAAATTTTTAGTCAGTCAATGGTATATTGCTTACAGGTAGAATATGTTTAAGCGGACCTAGTAATTTACATATATAATTTCCCACTTTAAAATACCTTCAGTGCAGCATTGCGTTGCTCTGATGGCAACTCTCTACTTCGCAATTACAGGTTCTGTCACCATCTATGGTCACAAGCTTTCAGAAATGGCTGACTTTGAAACTCTCAGCAAACTCACTGGAGTCTGTCCTCAATCCAACGTACAATTTGGCTTTCTCACTGTGAGAGAAAATCTCAGGCTGTTTGCTAAAATCAAAGGGATTCTGTCACATGAAGTGGAACAAAAGGTATATGAGCTGTCGCACAGCCATGAAAATGAAATGGCTTAGCTAGAAAATTCTAAATGTACTGTGTTCTCTGTAAAGAATTCCTCATCTGAAGCCTAGACAAAAAGACCTTCTTTAAGGACAGAAAAAATAATATTGTTTTCCAAATGAACACTTTAGATTTTGGACTAAATGCTCTTTATTTGGTTAGGTACAGCAAATTCTACGGGACTTAGAGATGGAAAATATTCAGGACTTTCTTGCTCAAAATTTAAGTGGTGGTCAAAAAAGGAAACTAACTTTTGGGATTGCCATTTTAGGAGATCCTCAGGTGAGTTGAAGTAAAACTATTGGTGAAATCAAATTTAAGAGTATGGAACTATCGTATTAGATCAGACAATTTACAGACAATAAGAGAATTTTTCAGTGAAATATTAAGTACTAAGTCGCTTCTCCTCAGTACTATTACAAGTACAGTGCTTTTTAGGGGAATCTTACAGGACAGGAAAAAATTATTTTATGTTCTTTCTACTGTTCAGGTTTTGCTATTGGATGAACCAACTGCTGGATTGGACCCTCTTTCAAAGCACCACATATGGAATCTCCTGAAGGAGAGGAAATCAGACAGAGTAATTCTCTTCAGCACCCAGTTCATGGATGAGGCCGATATCCTAGCTGGTAAGTTTTGGTTTTCATACAACTGCCTTAGTGAGAAATTAGGAACACGTACCGAATGTAACTAGATATGCTCCATAATGCCTATCTCACTCGTCACTTTACTAGTGAGGATTTTGCATGTTAGTATCCCTGAGTACTTTGTCCCATGAACATATTCTAGTTCAACAGCACAACAGTAGAAGTTGCAAAATATCCAGTACAACTTCAGAAACACATTGCTTTTTTTACTCAGTGGAGATGTCAGTTGGCTTGAAACACATTGTCTACATGGTTGATAACTTTTCTAAATATGCTAGAAAATCAATAAACATAATTTATCATTACAATTTTGGATGACAAGGGAAGTGTTTTACATATGGCAAAATTAGAATATCTGTTTTAGTATATCATACTTCTAAAATACAGTATTTCTTCATGGATTCACATAAATAGTGATGAAATAATTCCTTAATACAATTTCCATTTTGGTTCTTATAACTAGATAGGAAGGTGTTTATATCCCATGGCAGGCTGAAGTGTGCTGGTTCTTCTCTGTTTCTGAAGAGGAGATGGGGCATTGGCTACCATTTGAGGTATGGTTTGTAGTTCTGGTGACATATTGAGCTATGTTGAAAATGCCAGGGGTAGTGAGATTGTGGGCACTGAAGATATAAGGCTGGTTAATCTAGTTTTAAATAAATGTTGGGCAAAAACTTTCATAACATGCTCTTTGTTAAGAGTAATTTATGGAGATTTGAACATTTTCTCTTGCTATATGTCAGAAGTACATTTTTGTTCATCATGACAGTTGCAGTAGTCTCTCTTTAGTCTTTCTGACTTCAGTTTTTTGGGGGGACCATTATTTTCTGTGTCCTTTTACCCTGTTAATAATTATCATCATAAGTATAATCTACTACTTATTATATGTTGACTATATTTTAGATACTTGCTATGATATCTAAATGCAGAATGCTCATATTACCCTATTAAATTCTACAAATAAATTTAAGAAGATGCTGTTATTACCCTTCTTTGACAAATAAAACTAGAACTTGCTGGAGTTTTAGTAATCCACCAATTGCATATTGTTTGCAAGTGGTAGAGTCTTTAGATCAAAATAAAAATTACTGTATTTCCTACTAAACCGCTGACTTTTGAAGCAATTTAAGTCACTCTCCCCAGTGGCTAGCTGGACCTCATATTTATGCTGAGTGCTTAACCTGATCAGATCTATATCCCATCATTATGGCTTGCCACTGTTGAATTATTTTACACTCTCAGCTAAACAGGAGTATTTGCAATTGTTCTCCAGAATGTCTCTTCTTTATGCTTGAAGGGGAGATATCTATCTAAAATGTTCTCCTCTAGATCATTTAACCATGTTCAAATCTTACCTGCTCTTGAAGGTTATTGCCAAGTGTTTTCTCATTAGTGGCACACTAGCTTTTGCTAGAAATTCTTTATACAAAAATGATGAAATTATACAACAGTATAATTTCACTAAGTAAGAACCATGTTCTTAATGACTGTTCAAATTATGTCCCTTTTTGCTTTATGGTGCTGATGTCCATAAATTCTGACAGCACTTGTATGTACAGTACTGCATAGGGAAAATTCAAGTTTGTGTTTTTGAATAGAGACAAAATCAAGCATTAACCTCTATCTTACTCCAGCCAGGATTTTGATGAATATCCCTTACTCCAAATTACAGTCTTTGAGTTAGCTTATCTGACTATACTTGTCTCTTTTATTAGTTCATCTACCATGTTGAATAAAGATAATCAGACTATATTGTTATTAGTACATCTTTTCTTACAGTAAATTATACATGTTCAGTCTCATAATTAGTGAAGTGACAAGCATACAATACATAGTAAAGAATTTGTCTTTAGAGAGTATTAAATAAAAATAATATTAACTCACTCTTATTTAAATATTAGTTTACATCTGAATGAAATGTGTGATCCAGAAAGTGTGACGTCACTGGTTAAAGAGCACATCCCTGATGCAAAACTAACAGAGCAAAGTGAAGAAAAGCTTGTTTATGTTTTGCCTTTGGAAAGGACAAACAAATTTCCAGGTAACAATGTGTAGAGACCACAGAATGACTTGGGAATGGAGTTATTAGCAATAGCAGTGCTGATAAGAATGATGTCTGGATTTGATGCCTTCTAAGGCTAGAGCTCTGTGCGTTAACTCATTAGTACTCCCCATGCCAAGTCACTTCTCATTTCAGTTCCTGACATTATTCCCGTGTTCCTCAGGTGTGAACTAAAACACAAAGGCGAATATGCTTCAAACGGTGCAATTTAGTGACACAAGGCAGAATCAAGCTAAAGAATTATTTGGGAAAGTTGTTTCAGGAATGGATGGGAAAAAGTGGTTGGTTAGGGCAGGACGTATATGTGAAAACAGGGTAGTTACTGAAAGAGAGTTAAGGAGTTTCATGTACAATATGTAGATTTATAAACAGCATAATGTAAGGTTATCTAAGTATCAAACAGAACTGTGACTGGCATGTTAGTAAACATTCTAAAATTTATACTTTTGCTCTACATATAAAAGCCTGAAGGGTTACTGAATTTACCACTTTTCCATTGCATCTCCCAGTAGGTTGTTTGCCAATGTGCTCCCAAGAGTTTCAAATAGATAGTTTATAAAAATGTATTTTAATAACTGAATTCAAGGTCAACTCTTACTGGAGGATGCTGGAACCACTGTGGCAGACTTGAATAAGCCATACTCATGGTCTGTAAAGAAATAACACCAGGCAACAAAACACAGGTGTCTCACAGAGATGTTCATAAATCTACATATTACATATGAATCCCTTAAACCATCTTTCAATGCAGCACAAGTGCCAGGACCAGAAGACCTAGCTTCAAAGCCTACCTGTGCCTTTATCAGCCATACGGTCCTGAGTATGGTATACTATTTTTCTGCACTTCAGTTTCCTCATTTGTAAAATGGGAGTGATAGTGATAATCTTTATCAAGCTATTGTGCTGGTTGAATTATTTAATACATTTAAATGTATTGTTAAAATATTAAATATAAAGAAACTACCTAGAATAATGCCTAACATGCAATACCTATATTTCATAAGGTTAAGATACCCTGAACTATGATGTACCAGGAAGCAAGAAATAGAATAAAAGTAACACTGCCATTTATAATAATTTGTGATCCGTCTTCATCTTAGATATGTTGAAAAATGCTCAAAAGTGCTCATTTTGAAATAAGGATAATCTTAGAGACATTCATAATATTTTTGATATAGATGTATAATTACAGGAAGAAAAACTCAGAATAAAAAAGACCACACAGCACATTTTTACCTAATCATTTATTAAATACTTTGTAGAGGGAATGAGCAATTTAGACAAAGACTGGAAAAGGAGCGTCCTACAGGTGGATGTCAGAACTTTGCTAAAAATCATGATTGATTCTCCAGTTTATGTAGAACATAATTTAAATAGAAGCTTTACTTACCATAGTACATATTTTGTCCTTCTTTTAATTCATATATTTTTTAAAACTAGGGGAGATTAGTGGCAATTCTGTAAACATTATTTCTTTTATGTTTATTGTTACTACACTTTCTTAACAATCTTAGCATGACAGTATGAATTTCTATTCTCTGAAAATTCTCTAAATTACTTGGAGTTTAGGATTAAACATTCCTTTGTAGAGGAATGGTGGAACACACCCATAATCCCAGCACTTGGGAAGCTGAGGCAGAAGGATTGATGTGAGTTCAAAACCAAGCTGGGTAACATAGCAAGATCCTGTCTCAATAGTAATTAATTAATTAAAAAATAAGAATTAAATACTTCCTTTGATATTACAAAATTAAAAAGTATGTTTATAAAATATTTTTTGGAAAATCTTTTGTTATTTTCTAAGAATACAAAATGAATTTTTAGATTAGAACTTTATACTCAAGAGGACATGGAAGTTAATGCACTATAGGTATATTTTAGAAATCAGGGATCATCTATATCACAGTTTGTTTCTGTTGAAAAGTGCAGTTTATCACTAATATGTTCTTTTTTGACAAATATAATTATCAATATCATAAAGTATGTTTTCTGATCTTTTAGATCTTTACAGAGATCTTGATAGATATCCTAACAAAGGCATTGAGAGTTACGGTATCTCAATGACAACTTTGAATGAAGTGTTCCTGAAGTTAGAAGGAAAATCAACTATGGATGAATCAGGTAAGAAATATGGATGGAAAGAAAAAAATCAAGAAAGCATGAAGCAAGAAGATGAAAGGGAAGGGGAGGGTGAGAGGCAGGAAAGTTGAATTTTATTTTTTATCTTGAAAAATCTATTTTGAGTAGTGCAGTTCTATACCCTTATTGGTATTGGTCTTGGGAAAACTCAAAGCAGAAAAAAATTTTATTGAATACAGCATTATATCACACTATATCTTCAGGAAGCAGAAAATAAGTATAAAATATCATGTTACCTGAATATTAGTAATATAAAGAAAAGAAAATTAGAATTTATGTTGACAGTTACTTTTCTTGTAATATTTTAAAATTATTATTCCAGTGATTTCAGGGTTCAGTTGTTGCTGTAGAAAGGTCTCTGGTCAGTTTGTCATTCCTTAAAAAGTGTTATGGTGTTGTCATTGTTGTTGTTATCTGATTACTGCTAAGGCATTTTCTTGAGTTTGGTTTACTGTCTTCATTGTTTGTTTTGTCGTTCTTACAAAACTGATCAAGTATACTTCAAATTCACTTATAGTCCCTCCTTTCCTCTTGACTCCCCTTTTAATGTCATATGTTTGGTACAATTTTTGGCAGTTTTACTTAACTTTGTTGTGTCCCTGTGCTGGAGCTGACTCCCAGAGTCTTTGTGATGCTAAAGAAGCACTCTACCACTCAGCTACAAGCCACAAGATTTCCTTTTATTGCAGCAATTCTTTTTGCTCCCCTGCAACTTCCTCAGTAGTTGGTCTAATAATGCCATGAATTAGATTACTTGTATTTTTTTCCAAGATACTAAATCAGGAATCTTTGGTTGGAAAGATGATCATAGGAAAAGTTAAATAAAGCACACCTGAAATGGCATTTTTTAAATGACAGATTTTATGTTTTAGATATTGCAGTTTGGGGACAATTACAAAATGATGGGACAAAAGACACGGCAAGCCCTGTTGAGATGGAGACAAATCTGGATGGAGATTTGTCTTCTCTCCATGTAACCAGCAGAATAGCAGGTGGCATGACATTGTGGAGGCATCAGCTCTGTGCAATAGCAAAAGTTCGCTTCCTGAAGTTAAGGAATGAGAGAAAAAGCCTTTTGGCCATGTGAGTCTGAATATTTCTGATTTGTTTGATCTGGGCTCTCAAATTAAACGCAAGAGGGTAAAACATAAAAAGAACACTCAGATAAAATGAAGTCCAGTAATTGCAGGTGGTCTTTTAAACAATAGCTCTTAATTGTTTACTTGTGTATAATTAAAACCTATAAAGACTGAGATTATTTTAATTTCATACAAGTTTTTTCTTTCAAATGAGCTTCAGTAAAATCCCATCCCATCCCAAAGATTCTTTTCTCTCTTTATCCAAGTGTATCAAATCCTTATTTCTATGTATTTTCCAGAGAAATGCAACCAGTAGGGCAGACAGATACAGATATAGATATTTAGAAATATATGTAGACAGATATATCTAATTATATATAACATAAGTAATATATAAAGTGTACATATAAATCTAACTATATTATAATTAGATTATATAATTACATTATAATTAGATTATTATAACTAGACATAGGTATGTACAATTCATTTTAAGATATTGAGTCATACTGCCACAGGGACTGGCACATCTGAAATCCATAAAGCAGACCAGGTGGCTGGAAACTTACGTTAGACTTGATATCATAGTTCTCAGGCTGCACACGCAGATAGAATACACAATGTTACAGTTTTGAGGCTCTATGAATTTCTATTTTAGTGTCACAGCTACATCTGGAACCCACTGCAAGGTTCATACATATGCCTACAGCCTCAGTAAATGCTTAATTTGTGCCTAAGCCTAGCTCTACAGAAGTTATTCACTCATCCAAAGTATTTTTATTTTGAGCACACTTATATGGAACTCTATTGTCAAGTGTTTATACATATAGTAAAATAAATCAGCCAAGAAAGTTGTATTAGTTGGCTTTTCATCACTATAAGTAAACACCTGTGACAACTCATAAAGAGAAAAGGTTTATTTTTGTTCACAGTTCTGGAGGTTCTAGCTCCAGATCAAGGTTCCATAATCTGGTGAGGATGACACATCACTGAAGGAAGGCGTGGTGAAACACATCGTGTACATCATGAGCCAGGAAGCAAAGAGGGAGAGACCAAAATCTCACAGTTCCCTTCCAGGGCACAGCTCAGCAGCCTAATGATACAGCATACAGCCTACCTGACAGTTCACTGTCTCTCAGTAGTGCACTCTGGGTACTAAACCTTTACCATACGGACACTGGGTGATATTTGACCCACAAACTATAGCAGCACTGTTTCCAAAACGTTGATTATATATAGACTAAAGAAGTACAGTAAAAAAATTAACAATCCTGTGACCTATGGTATTTAATAGAAAAGACATTATTTCAAATACAGAAAAAAGGGCTCATGGAGTGTTTGACTTTGGTCCAGGAGAATGGAAGTTGTTGAACTAAGCAGAGATAGACTTTCGGACAGGTAGTCATAGGGAGCATGCATACACATGGCAACTGTTCTAATCCTAGTTCATTACTACCTAGAACAAATATTATTTTAAGAATATGGTATATAGTGACAAGGGGTTTGGTTTTTAAGGACCTATTAAAATATCATTTTGTTAGAATAAAATACAAGATGATTAATGAACAATGCTGCAAAATTGTTTGGGAATAGTAGGAATTGGTTAAACGAAAATAATCATTAAAGTAATAGTGATGTTAGAAAAGAGACAATAATCTCTAACTTGAAAAGTAGAAATGAGAAGAATATTTTGGAGGAGAGGTGGTCTTTTAAACAATAGCTTGTAACTGTGTACAATTAAAACCCAAAAATTTTACACAGAAATTTTCAGCCATTGGAAAGGAGACTTCATGGACAAAAACAAATGACAAATTACTGAACTTTGAATATTAAATGAGCGAAAAGATAATGCAACTTGCATAAATAGGAAACAAGATGGGGAAAATATTCAGAGTGTGGGGACACACCAGGTGGCTGTGGTGCAGTTAAAGGCAGGTCTGCAGGACTGAAACGGAGCTAAGAAAAGCCTTGGAAAGAGGTTTAAACGTCATAATAAGCAGACTTCACAGGACGAAATGAAATGTCCCAGGCAGAACTAAACAGCTAGGAAGAAGAAAAGACAAAAGATAGATGCACAAGAACGTGTTAGTTTCAGAGAGAGGGAAGAGCATGATGAAAATATTTTAGTACTTGCTGTTTATTTCCATTATGATACCCATCCATTGTTCGCTCAAAACTAATAACCTAGAAAGTTGCTATAGATGAGTGTTTCTTTTCTATCTTCTCCACATAGGTTGTTGCTTTTAGGGGTTGGCTTTGTCCCTCAGCTGTTGGAATACCTATTCTATGAAATATACCAGAAAAGTTACTCCTGGGGACTCTCTCCAGATATGTACTTCCTTTCACCTGGACAAGCCGCAGCAGGTCCTCTGACTCATCTGCTGGTCATCAATAAAACAGGTGAACACCGGCGAAGACGCACCTTGTAGCTGTTTTTGACAGATTCCTATAAAACATAGAGAAAAACAATTTTGAATGTTTTAGAGAAATCTTTGGAGGCAAAATGCAAAGCTAATTAAAAAAAATAAAAAGCTCAACATTAAAGAGTTTGTTTTAGAAACAAATTCAAAGTGTACTTGAACCCAAAGGCTATGGCACAAAGTAACCAAAGGAAATGTAAACATGTAAATCATGTACTCACTTTTGAAGTCTTTCTGGTACATTTTGTAAGTCTTTGAATTGCTGGGCCCTGGAAAAATATTTGTTCCAAGTTGATAAGAACAGAGAAGATTATTCGTGCCAAGGATTGCAGTGTTAATTGGTTATGATTATTGTTGCTTCCTTTGTTGCTGATTAAAACCCATGGTCCTTATGCTCTAGTATAGAACTACATCACTAAACCTTAACTCTTTTTATACTCATAGAAATTGTAAGTAAATGCCAGGAAAGTTTGTCATGAGCACGGTAAAAGAGCAGTACCATAGCTCGTAAATCCATAGACAGTCATGATGGTAGATCTAGAGTGACACCATTGAATTTTTTGTTGTTTCTTTTTTTAAAAACAGTGCTTTATTTTTATGTTATTTGATCTTTACCCCCATGGTAGGGGCCAGCATTGAGAATTTTTTGCATTCACTAAGACGGCAGAACATAGCTTTGGAAGTGGACGCTTTTGGAACTAGAAACGGCACAGAGGAGCTATCTTACAATGGCGCCATCACTGTGTCAGGTGATAAACAGGTCTGTTAGCCTCTGCTACTGTTCCCCGAAGATGGGTTGTGAATGTGCAAGCTGAATAATTCTAGTAAACTGATGTAAAAGGCCAGTTTGACACAAATGAGAGGAGAAGTTGGGCTACAATAATTTGCCTGCAGCATTCAGGGTAGCAGTAACCATTTAACTGCAATGATAATGATTTATTTAACTATATAATAGGACCCCACTCCAGTAGTTAATTTAAGTCCTACTCTCACTTAACAACTGAGAACAACTGCCCAATGTAAGCTGGGCTTGCTTCGCTGATGTGTGTCACTTAGATCCTGCAGCAATTTGAGTTACAGAACACAAAAGTAGACTAATGGAAAAGATTAGATAGTTAATTTAATTGAGTAAATTTCCACTGGACCATTTGTAGTTCATCAAAGTTAATTTTTAGGAAAACATTTCCATGCCAAAAATAAACTAAGAAATTGCCTTCATCCAAACTAATTATCAGTCCCAGTGGAGTTAGTTCCAAGTGTGCCAACAAAAATAGCTTTCCAGAAATTTTGCTTTAGGTAAATGGGTGAGATACAATATATTTTGATTTATTTATGATTGCAAAAATATATCATTGATACCCGTATTTTCTGCAATGTAAATATTTTTTCCTAAGGGAGACATAGGCAAAAAATACACAGGCATATACAAAATGTATGTACTTACCTACATATGTATGTATAAAGGTTATATGTCATTTTAAGACAGATTTTACATAAAAGCTTAGTACTTGTTAAAACAAATGCTTTCTTTACAACTGCCTGCCTGCTTCCTCCTCCCCAATTATCTGCACATTCTTTATTTATAAAACAAATATAACACATTTGGAAACAAAGCAGCTAAAATTCATTTGAGGTACATTTTTTATAGGATTTTAAGCATAGGTAACCATGTAGCTGATATTCTGGTAGATAAAAATCACTGTTCCTGATTCTTTTAAATATACCGGAGATAAGTCAAATGGTATATCGGGCCTGGTGATATTAATCATATTTGTGCTTTGACTTTACTACTTATCAGTAGTCTGAATGCTTTTCTATCAACTCATTCCTCAAATTTCTCTTTGCTTTTTGCAAATTTAAAAATGTTCATTTTATTTTAGGATCCCAGATTTTCAATAGCCTGTAACACCAAGAGACTGAATTGCTTTCCCGTCCTCATAGATATTATTAGCAATGGCTTACTTGGAATTTTTAATTCTACAGAACACATTCAGACCGGTAGAAGCACATTTTTTGAAGTAAGTATAATATTATCTCTTTTACACTGAACCATTAGAAGATCTCAAAAATTACTTTGAAATACATAAATAATATGTTGATTCTTAGGAACCTGCCCTTAAAAAGGTTTGTGCTTTCTGTATGGCACCATATGTTGATATGGATATGGAAATGATTATAAATATTTGTTTAGTTGACCTAGAGTCAGGACAGCAACAGGAAGTACAAATATTTGGCAAAAATTCCACCTCTGGACTTAGACCTTTTACTCCTACAGCCCTACATACTAGAACATAGTAGAAGCAGGCAAAGTCCTCAAAGTCAAACTGTGGAACCTTAAACTGTTTGAATTCTGTAGGCTGTAGTGTACTAAACTTCAGAAAAAATCAGATAATAGCTTCATCACAAAAATTTCTCCTGAAATAAGTGAGGCAATATGAACATAAAGTACATATTACTATCAGAACTATTATAATGATTCCCATATTATAATCAATATAATAACAAGGAACAGCATGTAAACACAGAAAACCCTAAGTGCCCAGTAAATTATACTTATCATATTGTCATTATTTTTTCATTGTCATTATTTTATTATTTATATTCAAGATTTCATTATTAATTATTTCATGATTTTATTATTCATTATTTCATTATTATTACTATTGTCATTATTATTATTTTCCTTGTGAGTCTGTAAAAGAAACTTTCCTAGCACTTGGGGAAGCTGAAACAGGAAGATTACAAGTCTGAGCCCAGTCTGGGCAACGCAGAGATTGAGTGATACCATATCTCAAAGAAAAATAATAAAAAGTTCTGGGGATACAGCTCAGTATAAAAGAATTAAATTCAATTCCCAGTAAGACAGAAAGGAAACTTCTACTTGAAACAGAATATGTTTAACTTGCAACCAATTAGAGAACTGGCCAAAATAGAACTAAGAACATAGGAATAGTTGTTTCCCTTTTGTTTTTTAAGGTAATTATTTTTATTATTTAAGGTTTCAAACGTATATATGTATATACAGAGGTGTATATTAGAATATATAATATCCTAATGCACCAAAAGCCAATCTCAATTAATCATAAACATGTGGTTTCAAGATTATTTTGAAATAAATCTCAAAAACCATATCACTTTATTTTTAAATATTTTAGTACACACACTCTCTTAAAGAACTCTTAAAATATTCAAAAAAAACCCACTATCACAACTAAATATAGGTTTTCAGTGATACTAAACATTCAGTGTTTGACTGTCATTTTGAAAACGTAGTTTCCAGGCCTGCTCAGATCCTCACCGTTAGAATTAGGTTAGAGGAGGAGGATGTGTAAGTCTACAGCTTCAAGACACTGCTTTCAGCTTTCTGTGCTGAATTTCCTTTTTCCTTCTCTAAATGACACTTTGAACATATTGCACAGTCTCTTGGTCATTTTTCGTTCTCAATTACTCCATCGAAGTCCAAAATTTCAGTTTGCTATCCAGTTGAAGGCCTGCAAGTTCAGCTTACGGTCTTGGGGACATGAATGGGAGGTGATGTGATTTTGCTCTTTTTCAGTCTAACAGTTTGTAGTACAAAGGAGAGAGCAGCTCATCTATCTTTGCTCTTCTGAAGAAGCAGAAACAAGGGTGAAGAAATGATTTTCCTACAGAAATAGTGCTGGGCTGCTAGCTTCTACTTATGGGGTCCCCACAGACCGGGTGGCCTGTTTGATTGTCTTGGGTGGTCCATTTAGCTTGGTCCCTGTTCACTCTGTGGGACTCACTTTAATTTGAAAAGCAGTGTTTCCTCACGCTGCTGCAGGAAATCCATGCAGTTGAGCCTTCTCTCTCATGTCGTTCATTGCGTGATGTGGCCATCTTTCAGATGGTCCGACAATTCTGCCCCTGTTGTACCCTCTGTGCTTTAGAAAAAGCCATGAGGACCGTTGAGTGCATTTTGCATGCCATTTGAAAGCCATAGAGATTGGGAATGGGGTGGGTGTTATTTCAAAATACATCATCATTTTTCTTCATTCCAGGACAAAAAGAGTATTTACCATGTGATATCCTTGCACAAACATATATCAATACTATACCAAGATTTTGAGACATTATTATTATCACACAATTGACAAAACTACACTTCACAGCGGGGCCAGTGTATTTCATTGCATTTCAAGTAGATTAGTCAGTTTTATAGGTAATCAAGAGTAGGGTGTCCCCAAAAAAGGATCAAGTGCCTTGAGGGTCTGCCTTTAAAAAGATGTCTTAACTCCAAAGTATTTTCTACCCAAATGCCCTGATGACATTGATTTTATATATAAATTTGCTCTTTTTCATTTGCCACTGTTGCTCTGCCAACCCGACACTGACTTTTTCCTACAATTCTGCCAGCACATTCTCCTAAAGCACAATGTTCACTGTAGTCAGGCCTTGCTTCTGACACCACTCAATGGCCTTCATCATCTATTAGAATTTCCTGAAATGCTACGAATCAGCCGCTTACTGAGCCCCTGCCTGAGCAATCTACCCATTATTTATGAGCATCTTTCTGTTGGTCCTCGTCAGGTTAAGCCCCACCAAACTGTGACTATGGGTGGACATAATACATTGTCTAAGAACTAAGTCATGAGCAAGGGGCCTGGTTGTTGAGACTAATTTGATTTGCCCTTCCACATAGAACTTCCAAATTAGAAAGATAAATGATGGTGTCCAGAGACACAGATACAGATTGAGTGATGTAGTCTTTTGTGTGTTTATTTCTCTTTTCAGGGCCTTACTGTCACATATGCAATTTTACTTGAACTATTGTTTGATTTTTTTTTTTTTTTTTGAGAAGCTGTTGTCTTTCTATGTCATTTGGGTTGGCCTTGAATTCACAGCAAACTCCTATCTCACCCTCTTTGAGTGATGGGATTATAGGCATGCACCAACATGGTACAAGGTACATTTGAACAGTTTTTATATGCAGCAAGACACTGAGTTTTAGGAGGAGGTAGAAAATAAAGAGACCACAAAATTTGGGATACTTAAACTTTTTTTTCAGAGGTGGGTACCGGGGATTGAACTCACAACCTCACACCTACCAAGCTGGTGCTTCCACCACAGAGCTAAATCCTTGGCAAGGATACATGAATTATAGTGAGGCAAGTAATAAAAGATAAATCCAGGCTGGTAACAAAATCCAAGATTCTCTTTAACCTGCGTGGGATTTTAACTTTTGAAAAAATACCACAGTGTCTTTGTATAGGATGCATGCTAATTGCTTTTCTCCTGGGCTCAACACTTTTTTTCAAATGCCCACCTACTTCTTAATCTCTATCAGGTTTCTAAAGGCATTTAGAGTTGCAACTTGGGTATTACGCTGAACTTGAGATGAATCCTTCATAAATGTTGAACTGATTTGTCACCGGTTACTGAGAGTAGCAAGATAGCACCTCCATTCATGGTTCACGGTGTATTTTCTATTGTGGTGTCAGTGTTGTTCTTGTATACGTAATCATTGTACGTAACTCTGTAACCAAAAAGACAAAGAACAGATGTTTCATGCCTACCTCACAAGGACCTTATCTAATTCCTACCATCTGCTTGAGTGTATTCTTCACAAGTCTATCAGAATACATGTTGAAATGCCCAAGATACTGCGACACAGGTTTGAAAATAAATACAGGTAAGAAACTGCAAGCAGCACCTTGGAAGGGTCCTGAGTGGTTAGCCTTGCTCCTTTACTTGGCTAATTTAGCTAAGACAGCTCAAATAAGCCAGGTGAGCATTACCGTGCTTACTGTGTTTACCGTGTTCTGCATGATTTCAGGAACATGCGTCTTATAACTATGGGTCCCTGGGCAGCGCGTTCTTCTGGATACCACTGGCCGGCTGTTTCACTCCTTACATTGCCATGAGCAGCATTGACGATACTAAAGTAAGAAGAGTTAAGCAAGTTCTCAAAGATTTTGAGTGTCTAGAGATTTCTCTTTGGACCTTTGGGCTATAAATTAACATCCAGGTGTTTCACCTAATTTATGTGCTTACTACAATCGAGCATTTTGTTAAGAGTTTTTGAAAAGATGAAAAGTAAAACTAAAATTTTAAAACAAGCATGGGACCTCAGGAGGAGCCTCCTGGGAAATATCACTGACTAGCAGGGAATGCCAACTTTTAGCTGTGTCACTTAGGGTTAGTTACAGAGACTACTGACACCCACATGCCTGACAGACACAATACTGTTTCCTCTCTCTTAGTGGTATCTAACTTTGAATTGGTAAAGTTATTCAATTGAACAGGCCTGACCAACTCACTACAGCACTTTGACTTAGTGTTGGAAAACGTCGTTCCTTTGAAGCTTCATTTTTGTGATGTTTTCATTTAAAATTCAAAACGCCTATAAAAAAATCTTCCTGCTTCTCTATGATAGTTACGTCCCTCTGAAGGACCTTTGTCCTTTTTTCTGTGTCTTGACATCATCACCTCATGCTTGCTTTGTGATGTTGTAGTACCTTCTGAAAGTTTAGATAATGTCTCTGATGGGCTTGAATTAATTTTCATTTATTTTGTTTCTAAAGACATCCTTATCTTTAGGAACTTTGTCCATTGCAAACAAAATACTATTTTTTGTCATTTTATTCACTGTTTTCACTGTTCTTGTCAATCTTTATCTTTTCTTCTCTACCTTATCCCTCTTTTTCCTCCTCCTTTTATCTTCCATCTCTTCCTCCTTCTTCTGGGTTAAACCTCCCTGAGTTCAAATCCTGATTCTTGTTGTCAAGCTATATGAAATTTTGAAAGCCATTCAATAATTCTCCACTTCACTTTGTCATTTATAAAATGTGATGTACTTATATCTACCACATATGATGATACTGTGAAATAATACCTAAGTATCACTAAGAACACGTTACAGCTTGATGGCTAAATATCTAGGATTTCATCCTGGGCCTCTAACTATCTCCAGAGTGCTCATCTTCCATTTATACAACAGCCTACTTGGCATCTCCAGAAATAGGCGTTTCAAGCTTGAGAAAAAGTATACCTTTCATTTTCTTTGCCAGATCGGCTTTTCTCCCAATGTTCCCATGTCAATAATGGTAGTATCCTCTATAGTATCTCTTTCCTGAAAGTTTGGAGTTAACCTTAGTTTCTCTCTTTTATCTTATTTATCCAGTTAATCAGCAGTTCCTTTAGCTACCACTGCAAATGTTAATTCATCCACTTGTTTCCATCTGTACTATTTTCATCCTACTCTAAGTCATCAACTTTTCTTGTCTGGGCCACTTTAATATCATCCATTGGTCTCCTTGTTTGTAATTAATTCCTTTCACCCAACCAGAATGCAGTTTCAGAAGTTTAAATAAGATCGTCTGATTACCTTGCTTAATGACCTCCAATGGCTTCCCTTGAATTAATCATAATGCTTTGCGCTGTCTGCATCACCCATCTCTTGTATGTTTTTCTACCTCTCATCATTGTCTCCTGTTGTGTCTACCCCACTCTTCTCTTGTTCTTTCATGTACCATTGTCCCTGGGCTGTTCTTCGTCAATACAGTGTTCTTCCCCCTATTCTTAGTACAGTTGACTTCTTGTCACTGAGATCTCAGCACAGAAATAATTTCAGCCAAGTTTTCTTACTTTCTTACCGAGTTTAAAATAGTTTAAAATGGATAGTGTATCTGAGCTCACTTTAAAAATCTATGCATAGCACTGCTACCTAAGTTGTTTTTTAAAAATTCATTGTGTCCTCAATTCTACCTACTCCATTTTTGTTCATCTCCATAAATAATGGAGCTACTTTTTCTTACTCTTGACTGAAACCTAGGAACCACTCTTGCTAAGGTTGCCAGGTTAAACAAATAAACTACAGACACCCAGTTAAACTTCAATATCAGATAAATAATGAATTTTTTGGTATAAGTACATTACAAATATTTCCTGAATTACACTTATAATCACAGTATCTTTATGTAAAGTTCAAATTTAAGTGACATATATTTCTTTATTTCTCCCTCTATGTCCTCTCCCGCTCTCCATAGACAGTGAATTGAGAGTCATGGAATTTACTTCTGCAATATACATAGTATCTGTGTCTTTCTCCATCTTTCTTACAACACTCTAGTGAAAATCACTACTGTTTCTTTTTTGTGTGAGCACTGTTACTTCTCAGTCTCTGCTGTGGGCACAAATTAGTCTTCTCCTTTTCCATTTTGCACAGGGCATGGCAGTATAACACTGTTGAAACACAAAGCTCATCATGTTAGTTTCCTGTCTAAATCCCTGTAGTGGTTTCTCATTGTGCTGAGGAACAACAGTGAAATACCATATCTTGGACTGCCCTGGAACCAGTTGTATCTTTTGCTCTCTGTCCTATGTCACTATCGCCTTGAGTACAGTGTTCCAGCCATATTAACTTCCTTCCAGTTTCCCTAAAGTATCAACATTTTCCTATTGCAGAGTCATCTCTCCTGCTATTCTCTCTTCTCCAAATGATTTCAACCTGTCACCTAAATAGCTCCCATTTATTGCCTAGGCCCTAACTCAAGTGTTAGATCCCAAAGTTGCTCCCTTCAGACTTTACTCCAGAATTTTTAATACAATCATAATTTTATAATGTAGCTATAGCTATACTTTATATGCACTGCCTTTATCCCCTGCTTCCCCTGCAGCTTAAATTTCATGAGAGTACCATAGCCAACGTAAAGCCATTCACTTGGTAATACTCTGCAAATATATTTTAGGAAAACTAACAAACAAGAAACATCAAGTTCTCTAATATGTGCTCAATGTTATTCTCTTTCCAATTCTTTTTCAGACACATTTTCCTTCTTAGAATAGCATTTATTGTGGCTGGGGATTTAGCTTAGCGGCATAAGCACCTGCCTTGCAAGCAGGCAGTCGTGAGTTTGATTCCTGGTACCGATAAAAAAGAAAAAGACAAAAAAAAAAAAAAAAGAATAGCATTTATTTCCACTCAACATTTTTTCTAATAAATACCGTTATACAGGCTTAATTTAACTTAAAAATATTAATTGCTTATATGCTTTATTGTTTAAACAGTCCATGATAAAGTTATAAGACTTTGTGCTATGACACTCATTGTAACAATGTGCTTTCAATGGGTGATACCAAAATCTACTCTCTAGTATTCAAAATGTAATAATAAAAAATTGCCTTCACAGTAAGATAGTAAGAAAGTTACAATATTTTATAGGTGTCTTGCTCATGTTGACCCCTAAAAAGTTTTTAAATTAAATTGATTAAACAGACAACCAGTGCTTCTACCCTAAATAAAATGCCAATTGTTCATATTCACAGTAAATTTCAAGAGTCTTAGAAGCAGCTATAAACCTCATATTTTTTTCCTTTGTGCAATTTCCAAGTGTGCTTGTCAAAGGAGAAAGTATTCTTGGAAAGAAAAGAACAGAAATGCACACTTTCTGTTGGAAGATGAGACCATTATCTTAGTACAGTGTCCTTTTAGACAATGAAGCCATGAATGTAGTTTGCAGTATTTTTAATGTCTCTGAGGTAGGCCTGTGGCAAGTAGTATTTAACATTTTGCTACACCAGAATAATAAATATTAAGGGAATATTGCAAATATCAGTGCTCTTGCATTTATGTATTTAAAATTTCCCAAACCTCAAGTTTTCTGGGTTTTTTAATGATTTTTCTCTTTCTTCATCAGAAAAAAGTTCATTCCCAGCTATGGATTTCAGGCCTCTATCCTTCAGCTTACTGGTTTGGACAGGCACTGGTGGATATTCCTCTCTACTTCTTGATTCTCCTTCTTATACAAATAATGGATTATGTCTTTAGTCCAGAAGAGATTATATTCATAATTCAAAATCTTTTAATTCAGGTAAGTGGAAAAGATGAAGGAATGGTTTCATTAGACCAGTTTTTCATCAATGCAGTAGTATCATTCATCTTAAACTACAGAACATAAAGTTATCTGTCCTATAGTTCTGCAAAGTTGAGAGAAGAATATGGATACTTTCCCAATTAGTGTTTAATTTATTCTTCTTTTCAGATCCTGTGTAGTATTGGCTATGTCTCATCTCTTGTTTTCTTGACGTATGTGATTTCATTCATTTTTCGCAATGGCAGGAAAAATAGTGGCATTTGGTCATTTTTCTTCTTAACTGTAAGTCTGTATATAGATCTCATTGTTTTATTTTTAAACTCTTCTTGAATACATGTAAGAATGTGTAAGAGTGGCAAATTAAAATTTCTGCTTACTCTAAGATAACTATAGACACATCTAAAATGTATTGTGTGTGTGCAGCAGTATACCAGTTACAAACAGTGATTTCCACGTATCTCTAGAGATGGACTTCTACCCTTCATAGTTCACTTAAACATCCCTTGAATATTTCAAAAGGATTTCAGTGACACCATATCTGAAATATATCTCTCTACTCAACTCTACGCTTCCTCGTCTCTCAGCAGGTTACATTACTTCTACAGAATTCACAAATTAGTTGCTCATACCTAAAATCTTGCTTCCCTCTCTTTTTCTCTGCTCATATTCAATCCATGTGCATGTCCTTCAGACTCAGAGTCATCCTCACTTGCTTGGTGTTCCTTCCACCACCACTGCTGCATCTATCTTATGAACATCTGTACTCTATGTCTCACCTGAAGTCTTGCAACAGATCTATAACTGTCTCTCTGTTTCTACTTTTGTATCCCACAAATTCTTCTCTACAAAGATTCATTTTAATTGAAAAGCATAATTTACATTCAGAAAGTACAGTATTTTAAGCACAATAAAAAGTTAATATAAGCACTTCCACCACACATCAAGAAGTATTATTACTAAGGGGCTAGCTCTTCCCTCATTCAAATGTTACTCCCTCCTTATAGAAAATCATTATCTTTAGTTATAATAATATAAATTAACCAGTTATGAAATTAACAAAATAGAATCACCCAGAATGCATTGCTCATTGTGTACACTTAATTGACAATATATTTGAGAGTCGAATGCTATTGTGTCTGATAGTTACCGAAATTGTTCACTTCTTTCTATTGCTGCAGGATTCTATTAGATACATTATTATTTATCTATCTACTGATGAACATTCAAGTTATTTGTGTTAGATTGTTAGGAAAAACTCTGTTGTGAGCTTTTTTGTATTTCTTCTGGCTCGTGTGTATAAGTAATTTGAGATATAAACATAATAGTGGAATTATCAGTTCAATAAGTTGTACCAACTAGCTTTCCAAATTGTCTATACTGCCAGAAAGGGAAAGAAAATCTAGGGGATGATGAGAAGAATGTCCCATATTTGCCTTTTGGAAGAAAATAAAAATAAAATGCATGAGGATACACAAATTATTTTTAAAAAGTAAAGAAAACAGTTTTCTAGATTGTGGAAGGAAAGGAAGTTCATCTCCATATGAATGTAAATTGTGCTTTTCAATTAAATTCAATTACTAGGAGATCATTTTGATTACTTTATAGAGACTTTATAAAATAACCTCCTTTTATAACATATGGTTATAAAATGAGAAAATACCCTCTAAACTAAGAAAGAATTACTATGAAATGATCAAAACTCTTTAGTGTATGAATCCTCAAAGAAAAAGCACCCAAGAAGTATATAGAAATCAACTATACAAAAGCAAAATTCAAGCTACCTCCAAATTTATTTCCCATAAATCTTTTTTCAGTTTTCATACTTTTGATGAAACGTAAATGAAATTTATTTTCCCCCAAATTTTATATACCCAACTCATAACTCTAGGAAAGATTTGACCTACTCAATGTGATCTCAAAGAATGAACTATTAAATGTGCTTTTTGAAATAAAATCCTTAGGCCACACAAAAACCTGCACAACATACGCGGATGTTTATACCACTGTTATTTCAACCAGTATTCCAGAATGGTGGATGGATAAACTGTGTTACATACACACAGTAGGATACCACTTAGTGCCAAAAAAGAAATGTGCTAACAAGCCATGAAAAGACGCAGAAGAAAATTGAATGCATATCACTAGATATGGATTTGAAAATAGTAGATACTATGTAATTCCATTCACATTACACTTTGGAAATGACAAAACTGTGGAGCTAGGAAATCAGAGATTGCTGAGAGTTAAGGGGAAGTATGAACAGGTAGCAAGTGTATTTTCATTTAGTCAAATTACCACTCTTTATGACAGTATAACATCATATCTGATACTGTATGCATACCATTGCAAATTTGTCCAAATCCACAGAATATATAAAACTAAGAGCAAAATTTAGTGTAAAATGTGAGCTCTGAATTATGCTGATGTGACAGTACAGATTCATGAAGTGTAACCACTGTACCATTGTAATGGGAGATGTTGATCATAAGAGAGACACACACATGGGGTTACAGTTTAAATGAGAAATCTCTACTACACCTTCTCAATTGTATGCTGTAGCCAAAATTGCTCTAGAAATAGTCTACTAAAGGAAAGAAAAGCAAAGTTATTCAGGAACAAATCATACCCATATCAAATATATATAATTTCAGGTTAAAATTATCTCAATTAAAAAATAAAACATGAATTCAGGAAAAGAAAAATTGCTATAAAAGTACCATCAGTGGCCACTAAATTAGTTAAATATTTATGTTTAAATAATTATGGGAAGCATACTTGGAACATATTTGAATAAAAAGCATCCACAAAGTTGAATATTTTCTTTTATAAAACACGGATAATTTTATCAGCAACACCCAAGAAAGAGGAACATTGATAAGTTTGCTTAGAACAATTAAGAACAACTCTAATTTAAAAAATAGCAAAACAAACTTAGAAGTTAACAGGATAGTAATAAAGACAGTGTAGTCTGACTGAGTTCAGGTTACAATTATTCAGTATTAGTAGTTATATTCAAGGAAAACCAGGAGTTGAAGAAACATCATACAATTTCTTAAAAAGTGCCCAACAAAAAGAAAACATAAACACAAGGACAGACTACCAAAAACCAATGACAAATATCATATTACATAGTAGTTAGAAATTATTCACATCATGTCAGCAATAGGAAAAGAATAACTACAATAATAAGATTCTGTCTTTTTAGTGATGTATAGTCTAATTCAGGGCTTTCAGAGATACAGACTGTCACCATCCTTTTGAAAAGTGTTAGTGACCATTGAATTGTAAATTTTCATAAATCTTAACCTGCAATTATACTTTTTAAGAATTCTTCCTACAAAACTACAAGTATCAATATAGAAGGATTAATGTAGACTATCCTTAATAGGCCAGAGAATTTGTAAGTAACACATTTTCTGAAGATAAAATTGTCAATTCTTGGATATCCATTCAGGGAAATATGCACTTATGGAAAGGAATAGCTGATGTGTTTCACCTAAAAGGATATCTATGATACATTTTCCTGTGAAAAATGCAGGAATAGTATATTAACTCTTTCATCAAAATCTGAATTTTAAGAAGAACTTCAGCTGATTTGTATATGCATAGAGTTTGAAAGTAGTGTTATTTCTATCAAAAATTAATACCCATTCTAATAGAAGAGTAACCTGTGTCTGTGTCACAAAAAAGTAATTGAAAATGGTAATTATTATGGTAATTGAAAATAAGAACATTAGTGGGGTGAATTATTATCCTCTTTGAAAATAGCCTACAATTCAGATTGGTTTTTTAATTAACTATTTCTATTAGTACATATTTATCATTCATAATGATCATGGGGAATTTGTACTTATACATAATGCATCTGAATTCTTTTATCCCATTCTCCTTCCCTCCCTTCAGCCCTTACACTCTTTCCTATTTACAAAATCTTAGTTTCCATTTTGCCCCTCACAAGAGAAATAATCTGATAATTAGCTTTTTTATCTGACTCATTTTACTTAAGTTTATGGTCTTGTTAAACTTCGATGACACTGTCATGTGCTTTTGTTTTAGGTCACTATCTTCACAATAGTGGCTGCTGATGTAAGCGAATACACATTTCTGGGGATACTATTCTGCACCATATTAGTACCACCCTTCACACTGATTGGCTCTCTATCCATTTTTTCTGAGGTAAGTAAATCCAGTCCTAGCCTTACATCATAAAATGTATTACCAGAAGAGAAAGCCTTAGATATTGCAAAAATATGAGCAGAGTCCTTAGCCATACAAAGTCTGAAGTGTTTGTTTTCAGAAAGTCAATTGTCTTACCATACACAAGGGACATGCTCTTGGTCAGTAGGAAACTGGGCTTTGTTTCATGAAGGTCAAAGGCAATACTAGGCATGGGATATTTTATAGATATGATAACTCTCACTCTGGGAACCCTAGTGTCTTAGTTACTTTTTACTCGTCGCTGAGATTTACTCGTCGCTGAGACAAAACACCTGATGCCCAAATTTCGACCGGAAAGGTTTATTTCTTACAGCTTTTGGAGGTTTCAGTCCATACTAGTTGGCTCCAAGGCAGAGTAGCATGATGGGGCTGCATTTCATGGGTAGCATGATGGGGCTGCAGCAAGGCAGAAACTGGCAAGAGAGAGAGAGAATGACACACCTTCTTCCTGCCATTATATCACATCTTGGCTCCACCCCTAGATGTGTGTAGAACCGACACCATCAATCCAAGCACTAGACAATGAACCAATTACAAATGCACAATGCAAATGCATGAGGCTTGAGGGCCACCAACATAAACCAGGACACTTAGTGAGAGGTGCTTTTCTGCTAAGATTTGGGTATGTTAGTTTTATCGTTCCTCACAGACACTCGAAGGAAAACGTCAAGGAGACAGTCAGATATACAGTGAAGTGCACACAAGTAAAGGATTGCTCCACTAAAAACCAGAAATGCTCCATCTATTTAACAAGGTCATTGTCAGAGTATATAATACAGAGATAAGTTGCTTAGTGGCTTTGCTGGTGGAAAGATGAGCTAGATATGCCTTTATTAGGTAAATAGTCATCATACAAGAGTAAGGTAGTCAAAAAGAATTTGTGAGTTTGACCATAAAAGAAAGGACATGAAAAAATATTTAAGGGTTCAAAGTCAGTAGGATTGATCTACTAAAAGACAGTCTACTCTTCAAGAAAGGTCAGCCAAATGCTGAGTTTATCTTATACTTGTAAGACAGTTTATGGCAAGTACAGAGTTTGGTTCAATCAGGGATGAAAAGTTGCCAGGTGAGTCTGACAAAGAAAAGGATAGAAGGTATAGTTCTACACAAGGAGGACTTGAACAACTCTGAACCAGGAAATATATAAGTTAAGGGGTGATGGACAGTGGCAAAAGTTTTGTGGAGTGGAGGTTCACCAATTTCAAATTTTGGAGTAAAGATTCTAGAATCTCAAAAAGCTGGAAAAATAAAATTTGATGGTGGATAGGGCAGAAATCAGGAAGCACTAAACTCATTTTAGAATGGGATAGCTTTACAGAGAGTGGTCATCTGTGCAAGACAAAAAGATCAATTGAAATGATATTACAGTCACAACCAATGTGAAAAAATCTGTTGTAGATGATGCATGACTGTAATGCTTAGAAATTTATTGCAAGAGATCTACATTTTTCTCAGAAAAAAGTCTTGGTGAATACAGATCAATAAATACAGTTGACTCCTTTACCTTTTACTCATAATGAAATAAAATATCCTTTCATGGAGAGTGTTAAAAAGATACATTTATACACGTCTTTGAAATTGTTGGTGATGGATTTGGTTCAAAGGATTGTTCTGATTGTTCTAAAAAGCAGATGTAGGAGAACAATAAAAAATATGATTACAGGGTTTTTTATGGAAGAATATAGAAGAGCACAAACAGGAGGAAAAAGACAGAAATTGAAGGAGAGGGTTTGTTTTAAGACAGCGTTGCCCATGGCTTCAGTGGGTCTTGGCAACATTCCCCAGAATCCTGCCAGTTTATGGTATTACATGTAACAGCACCTCTAGTGTGTTGACAAGATGACAGAGATGCCTTGAAAGAAAAGAAGACACATTGCACAGCCAGAAATTGACTTTACCTGATAAATGTTAAAATGGTGGCAGGGCCGTTTAAAGGGAAGGTCTATATAAAAAGCTTTCTTCTGTTTTACAGATTTCTTATGACTCCGTGGATTACTTAGGAGCTTCTGAATCTCAAATTGTATTTCTGGCATTGCTAATAGTAAGAAGATATTTTCTTTTCAATGTTATGCATGAGGGGACACAGCCTTTGTATGGTTTCCGTTCTCTGAATTGTGTCAAATTAAAAATGACATTTCTAGCATACAAAGTAAAACACATCCATGAAATGACTTTTTAAAAATTTAATTAAATTTATTGATACAATGTAGAGATATACAATGATCACATTCATCATAGGGAATTTGTATCTGTATGTAATATACCTTCCTTCCCTCCCTTGAACCCCTCTTCTCCTTATTTACAAAGCTTTGTTTCAGTTTTATCATTCTTGTCTCATTTTTTCTATTCCCTTCTTTCTTTTCCTCCTCTTTCCTCCTTAGTTCCCCTTTTCTTCAGTTCCTTCCCATTTTACTGTAACTCTTGTACAGTTTAGTTCTTATTTACACTTTGTTTCTTGTACCAGTAAGACAATGCAATTATTTATACATGTGTGTCCAATTTACTTCACTTATGGGTATGATCTCAAGGTCCTTCTATTTAGCAGTAGGGTAGCACTCCATTATACATTTAAAAAACACACCTTTTTAATCCATTCATTGGCCTCGCTAAATAGCAGAGAGAATAACTTTGAGAGTTTCATACAATATTAAGTAGATTGCTTTGTGCTGTGGGAGATGTTATGAAGTGTAGTTTTGCAATGGCAAGCAGAAACATTGAAGTAATACCCAGGATTTGGAGGCAGATTTATTTTACATCAGCGGGCACTGATCAGGATCATTCCCAAAGTATCAGCCCCTAAAAGCTCAGGGAGGGAAGTTTTTATAGGGTCTGCCAGAGGAAGTACAAAGGCACCTGGTTGTCCTTGATTGGTTTTTACAATGGGTATCCTAGGGACTAAGTATTTCTAAGGTACACAAGCAACTGCAACTGCAAAAGGACCTATTATCTGAGCAATTAAGAAACTGAGGTATACTGGCTCGGGTGGGGTGGGGGGCATTTTCTGTTACAATTTTATGTATGGTTACAGTTGTAACAAATCATCCAGCTCCTGTAACAGTTCCAGTATTGAAATAGTTGTTTTTGTGATGTTGTTAATTTTGATTGACATTCTTTTCCTTTAGCCTTACCTCCAGTTTTTCATTTTCCTTTTTGTTCTGCGATGTCTGGAAGGACACTTTAGGAAGAAATTGTTGCGAAAGGACCCTGTATTCAGGTTGATAAAAATCAATGTTTTATTTTAATATTCACTCTTTAAAGAATTTAAACATCTCTACATTAATTTTAATTTTTTTAAACCATCACCTGTTCAAGATTATTTTAAGAGAATTTGTAAACTCAGTAAATGCAACATGAATTATAATGATTGTATATATAAAAATCTAGTGAGAGATCATATTAGCACAGATAACAGACTGAAAAATCAAAGCAAACTGTGATTTTATGGTGAGAAGAGTCATGTGTAAAGGGTAGAATCTTTAAAATAATGAGCAAGTTCAGACAAGCAATGATACAAGTGTAACCAATCCAGAATAAAAGCACAGTGTGAACAGTTAAGACAAAGGTTGTGATATAAACCTTCTTCCTGTCAGTGAGAGGAGGCCGCTGAAATGAACTTGAAGGTGTACGTTGTAGGATAATAAAGTGAATCACAAGCTAGATATCAGAGTATTGGAACAGGAAAGAGTAACAAGGTTTTAACAAGTCACACAATACAAAATCAAACCATGTATGCCTTGGACACTTAGCCCACCACCCAAAATGAATATCGGGCTCAAATCTAATGTTGATGGTAAACTAAAACATGAAGCCATGTTTTAAAAAACCAAATGATTACATTTATTTGTGGTGGCTCAATGGAGAGATGTAGGCACTAGCAGGACTCAATGGTGGGGTAGGGGAGGATGACTAAAAATTAGAATTAGTGAGAGAAGTGTGATTCTGACACAAATTCCCAAGAAATGATCCTGTTCATATCTGAGCAAACATTGAAATGATAATTAGATGTCCTAAGGTTTCCGGGGCCATCCCTGACTCCAAGTGTTTTGACCCACCATTCTCATGAAACCTTATCTCAAAATTATTTTGTAGGAGAGGGTGTGCTAATTCATTATGTGGGGGAAAAAAGTAGTCATAACCATCAAGGACAATGAAACATAGGTAAAAATCCAAGATGATATGCGCAACACCACTTGATTCTTTGATAGTAATTAGGCTATTTTTAAGGCAAAGAACAGAGAGCTTAAGAATGAAAATTCTGTTGTGCTCCTTGTTAATCTAGCCAAATGATTGATTGTAGTACACAGAGAATTCATTACTTTTGCAAAGCTTTTCAACTGGAAACCTGTCACTCTTATGCCATTTGGATTTTAGAATTTCTCCAAGAAGCAGTGATGTTTTCCCAAACCCAGAAGAACCTGAAGGAGAAGATGAAGATGTTCGAATGGAAAGAATAAGAACAACAAATGCTGTGACGTCCCTGGATGAAGAAGAGGTAAAAGCTACAAAAAGATTCTTCATCAAACCATTTTACCTGTTGGATAAAGTGAGCGACTTTACAATTGTAATTTTTGAAAAGCACTTGAGGTTCTTTTACCCTTTAAAGCTCATTGGACTTCAGAAGGTATTCAGGGCCCACAGAGCTAAGAGAGTAGGGGAAACATAAACACACACTGAGATTAATTTGTTAATTTATTTTTCAAATTCATAATGTTGAGAAATACAGCTAAATGTTATCAAACTTAAGTAAGATTTTGTGAGTTTTACAACTCTATAAAGCTTACTACAAGAAATTACGAAGAGACAGCTTATCTGAGCTGTACATGTGCTTATACGCATATGTATGTATGAGAGTAAATTTTTTTTTTTAAATTGACACCAGGGATGGAACTCACTACCACACACTTGCAAGGCAGGCGCTAATGCCGGCTGAACTAAATCCCCAGCCCCAAGAGTAAGTACCTTAAATCTATTGATTTAGTGAATGCTCTTATTCCTTCTCTCTGAAGAAGAAGCAAAAATCACATAAATATGGTGCAAATACCCTTTTCCTACAGGAATATAAACTTGAGAGAATTCACTTGACAACAGCAATTTCTAGGGGAAGGATCGGTTTGCTTCCTGATCTTGTATAAGGACACATTTTCTGGAAAGGAGCATGGAATAGTCTTAATGTACAGAGAAAATAATGCCCCACTGCTATTGGCTTGACTTTACAGAAACCAGTTATCACTGCCAGCTGTCTCCGGAAGGAATATGCAGGCAAAAAGAAAAATTGCTTTTCCAGAAGGAAGAAAAAAATTGCCACAAGAAACGTCTCTTTCTGTGTTAAAAAAGGTTGGCAACAACAATCCTGCTATTAAACCAATCTGGATCTCTAAAGATTCGTTCTTTCTAAGGCAAGAACAGTATCCAAATCTGGAGGTAGCTAATGATGACAGGAAAGGAAGCCAGCTCTTCACTGTACATGGTTGCTCCGTCCTGCTGACAAACTACAGTTACACTTACAGGTTTTCTTTGCTCAGGAAGATACTGTGTCTGTTCTGTTAAAACAAACAAGCAGAACAATAACAACAAACAGACAGCTTTTCTGTTAAAAACAATAACATAGGTTTTATATATATTTTAAAAATCTACATTAATCTTGACATTTTTATGGTGCTGGGGATTGAACTCAGAACCTCACATGTTAGGGAAGTACTCTACCACTGAATTACACTGTAAAGACTTTAAAGTGATGTAATTTCATGACCTAAGGGAACTGACTAGGCAAAGTAACACATTTTTCATTTCTAAAAATATCATGTTAATGTTATGGTTAAGTACAAGCTTCGGAATCAAATTTTGTTTTGAATTTTAGCTTAGTCTCTTAAATACTGTATGAACTTACGCAAGTTATTCATGCTGTTTAAGTCTCAGTTTCCTCATCTGAGAAAGAAAATATGAACTACGTAAAAAACAGTAGTTGTGTGTGTGTGGAGGGGAGAATAAGTGAAATGATACATATAACACATTTCACATAGTGCTCAACAGTTAGAGTCCACAAATGATATTTGCTGTTGATTGACTCATAGATTATGTTATTAGAGATTGAACTCAGGACCTTCAAAATAAGCTACATTCCCAGCCATTTTTAAATGTGGCATTATGCTCGGCTTGTTTATATTTTTGATATAATTATCTGTGTATTTCTGAGCATTTGTATTTCTTTCAGGTGAAGTTGTAGGGTTGTTGGGACACAATGGAGCTGGCAAAAGTACAGTGATTAAAATGATAACTGGAGACATAAGACCAAATGCAGGACAGGTCAGTAAAACACCCATGAATATGGTCATTGATGCTTCCTTGAATGACCAATAAATACTGACGGCAATTATAAACCAATCGGATAGTCTGTGAGTGATTTGTGTGACTTATGCATTGAAGGAAAAGAATTGATAAAAAAAATTTTCCCCTTAATTTTCCAAAAATACTTGACTGATGAGAAAGACTATTGTTTTTTATACTGAGTGAAAAAAGACAGAGCTATTAAAGGGAAATACAGACCACTGAGATCAGACATCTTTGCTTTGCTGAATTATCTATTCCAAGAACTTGTTAAATTTAATTATCTACTGCAGCATCATACCAGAAACTACTGTAAGAATAAGGCCTGGCCATGTGGTTATAGTAATGAATCTTCATATTTAATAATCTTTCTGTTTATATGCTATAATTAAAGATTCTGTGAGACGTTTTGTAACAATGAGTTCATTAGCAAGAAGAACTGCGTAAGTCTTTAAAAGTGCATATGAAGCAGACTTTCTGGTAGCTGTTGGGGCACATCCTGGCCCAGCAGATGTAAGGATGTGACCAGAAAGAGGAGAGAAGGTTCTAACAGAAGATATTACTGTGAGTCTGCTGAAGTTTCTTGAAGCACAATGATTATGTTGGTCTGGGGTTAAAAGGCCCAGTATCTATTAAGAACATAGACAAAAGTAAGAAAAACTTTAATAATTATCAAAATTCCAAAACAAACACAGAATAATATATGGATTTTACTTGTCTAAACCAATTTGGGTAAAACGAGGGTGGGAGGCCAAAGAAGTACAGCTTCACAGGGAAAATGGCTTCTGACACTTGACACGAGGTCCAAGCCACAGGCGACGTTTGGAAGGGAAGTTGCAATATGGTGCTGATTGTTACAAGCATTCTCTAAATTGCCTTTCCCTTTCCATTTTTGCCTCACACGGCAGTTTGAGCAGTCCTTAAACAATGATGACCTTCCAGAGATCCAGATTGCTCCAGATTATAATCTCTGACCTAAAATTGATCCAAAATTTTGACCATGGCTTGGCATGACACGGGCTCTGCTGACAGCCTTTCACATCCTCTGCGTCTTGCCAGACTGACCTTCAGTCACCTTCTGACTGGGGTATCCTTGGGTTTGATCTACTCCTGTGCCCTGTGCTCAGCTCTTGACACGCTTATTTATCTCTTGAACATCTACCTCCCCAAAAGACCTCTTCCTGCCTGCACTATTTACTACATTAAACCCTCCATATTATTATTAGGCATATTTCCTTCCTTGAAAGGATTAAGAAGAGGCCCTAATTAGTCCACTTATGTATTTACTTGTTAATTCTCTGGGTCTCTCTCTAGAATGAAAGTTCTATGAGGCAAACAACTTTTTTTTCTGCCTCATACTAGGAAGGGACAATATAGCATGGAGGTTAAGGGCATGAGTCCTGGAGGTTGATAACAATTTCAGTTACCATATTATCTGAAAATTTCTTAATCCATGTGTGGGTGAGTTATCTCATCTGTTAAACAGGAATGATAAAGTTAACACAGGACACATATAGGGTTTCTGTAAAGACAATATAGTTCAAAATATATAAAACGCTCAGATTCTGGCATATGGCAAGCACTGAGGACACATTAGCTATTCAAGTTATTGGATAGCACAGAGCCTGGCTCATAAAAAATGAAAATGCTGGCATAAATCAACTGAGTTCCTTTTTAACACAGCACTAAAGATTTTTCATATATCATTTTAGCTCAGAATTTTTCAACCTTGAAATTAATGACCTTTGGGCTGGATAATTTTCACTTGTAATAGGATACTTAGCAGTGTTCCTGGCCTCAACCCACTAGATGCCCATGGTACCCATCCCACCACAGTTATACATACAAATTGTGACAGTGAAACACAGATACAGACATTGATAAACGTACTCTGGGAAGAGGACTGTCCCT
Organism: Cavia porcellus; assembly: GCF_034190915.1. Taxonomy (NCBI): domain Eukaryota; kingdom Metazoa; phylum Chordata; class Mammalia; order Rodentia; family Caviidae; genus Cavia; species Cavia porcellus. Next base: position 12,884,314 of record NW_026947515.1, read on the forward strand.
GACTAAGAATCACTGCCTCATTGTGAATCAGATCCTATAATTATAACTATTTATGATTGGAGAATCAGAATTCATCTTCTATTCTTTTGAATTTTGGGATCAGTAAATAAATTCAGGTGATGAACAACCAAATAAGCCACCCTGAATTCAACCTTAGTAATGGAATTGGTAATTAAATCTAAACTATAATGGAAGAATATAAGAATATGGAATACTGGCTTTTAAATTGCTGAGTGTTTTTCCATTTTTCAAGAACTATATTCGGTAGCTTTTTAACTTTTGTACTTATGTACTTATATATCCTTAGCATTCATGTAAGTACCTAAAGAGAACTCTCTGATGTATACACTCACATGTGCATACATGCACAACTCTGAACAGAACTGGAGAATGAACTTATTTTGTCTAGGTGATTTTGAAAAGGAACAGCGAAGGGGACGATCTGGGGTTCCTGGGGTACTGTCCTCAGGAGGATGTGCTGTGGCCCAACCTGACTGTGAAGCAACACCTGGAGGTATACATGTCTGTGAAGGGGCTGAAGAAAAGGGACGCCATGGTCACCACTGCCCAGTACGTGAGTGACCCACATGCAATCTGTCTTGGGAGATATGATGTTAATGGAATTTCAAACAAAATTTAAGAACACAAAGTTCAAGAAAAGGCTTTCTAATAAAGGATACCTTGCTTGTAAGAAAAGTACTGTGGCCATCTAGTACCCAGTTCAATATTATTTTCTGTAGCTCCAAGCTTGCAGGAAAAAAAAGTTTGTAGATTATTCTCAATGTAGGGAGAAGCTATTGAAAATACGAGAGTGATATCCAAGACAGATTCATAAAGTGTCTATATTAGTCCATGCTGTGTTACCATAATGAAATTTTTAAGGCTAATTATTCATGAAGAAGAGAAGTTTGCCTCATGGTCTGAAAGGTGATATTACAAGATTGGGTGGCCTCCTTGGTTCAGCCTCTGATGGGGACCCAGCCCTGACATCATCACAGAGGAAGTACGTGGGAGTAGGAATAAGACAGGAAACCAGAGACAGATGGGGATCCCACCATCCCTTCTTAAGGCACACCCAATGACGTAGACAACCTCAGGACCTCCCACTAGGCTTTAAAGGTTCATATCACCTCCTAAGGTCACCACATCACCAATGTCCCAATGCATGACCCTCTAGGAGGCAAACTACAATTAAACCACAGCACATTCTCAATGGCTTCACAGTTATGGCTCCCCTAGTAACTCTTATTTTCTCTACTGTACCATCTTGAGTTGCTTGTTCTTTTATAGCCAATGCCCGTTGTTCCTGAATAACTCACACCGCCTCCTTTAGGTTGGTGGAAGCCCTCAAGCTGCAGGACCATCTGAAGACCCCAGTGAAAACGCTGTCAGAAGGAATAAAGAGAAAGGTATGTGAAGGTTTGGTGTCGCTCTTGGTACCCACAGCCCCGGTGCTGACAGCCTGTCTCTTTCCTTCCAGCTGTGCTTTGCACTAAGCATCCTGGGGAGCCCGTCGGTGGTGCTCCTGGATGAGCCATCCACCGGGATGGACCCCGAGGGCCAGCAGCAGATTTGGTGAGGAGATACATGTGTAGTCCCGTGTGGACTAATGACCCCTGTAACAAATAAATGCCTTCAAAGTCACTGTTTACTGAAAAAGCATAAGCCCCTCATCCACTATAAGAAAAAGTAACTTTAAGGGGAAAATAACCCTACCACCAGTTTTTGTTAAGGAGAAAAAGGTGTACTCCTTCGATTAACTATCCATTCTAAGAATTTTATTTTCTTTGTTAAGTCTTCTGGGTGTGAATGGGGCATATTAAAATCAATCAATTGCTAAATGTTAGTTCTTTCTGCAACATTATCTAACATACATTTCTGTGGAGAATAAAAGAAACAGTCCAAATTCTCAATACATATTCATTAATTATTTTAGGAAATTTCTGCTATTTTTTACCTTCACAGTACAAGTTGTGATTATCCTACATTTTAGTAAGTTCTGCTTTCTGTGTTCTGTCCATCTACTGATAAACACTCTTGAAACTTGTACAATTGCTAAGTAACTTTTACTCAATTTGCTATATTATATGTTCAACCCAAACCTATGGTCAAATTATAAGCAGCAATTTGGTTATTTCCCTGCTTATTACCCCCGCCACATTCTGATTGGGGTCCAGTCCCAATTCACTAATTGTTCCATATTTGCGAGGAGGGAAATTTCTTTTTTTAAATTTCCACATTTCCTTGGACAGTACTTATGTTTATTTTCCTTCAACCTAATTCTAGGCAGGCAATCCGGGCCACCTTTAGGCACATGGACAGGGGTGCCCTCCTGACAACGCATTATATGGCAGAGGCTGAGGCTGTGTGTGACCGCCTAGCCATCATGGTCTCCGGAAGGCTGAGGTGAGTGCTCCTCAGTCCAGCCCTGGACCCACAGGTCACAGGGTATCTCCTCTGTGGAGAGGCTATTTCTGGCTTTGGGGGCTGCAGCCTTGACCTGGACAGCACTGGCCAAGGTATCCTCTCTTGCTTCACCGCCACTTCTGACTTCCAGGTGTATTGGTTCTATCCAACACCTAAAGAGCAAATTCGGCAAGGACTACCTGCTGGAGATGAAGGTGAGGAGCCTGGCGCAGGTGCAACCTCTCCACGCAGAGATCCTGAGGCTCTTCCCCCAGGCTGCTCGGCAGGAAAGGTAAATGCACCTGCTGCTTCTTCTTGGTCTTCGTTTGACTTTCGGTTTTAGTGATGAGGAATAAAAGCTTTTTCCTCCATTCCTTTTTCTGTTTGCTTTTTTTTTATTTTTGTGCTCGAATAACTAGAGAAAGGTTTCATTCCAGAGGCTATGATGGGAGAAGAATGAGATGGCAAAGTGCTGCCTCGGAGACTGAGCACTGTCTTACAAGGGAAGGAGCATTCGTGAGAACTCAGTGACGTGACGGGCCGGGGCCTAGTGTGTGTGTTGGCTTATGTCACCTCAGTGGCTTTCTAGATTGCAAAACAATCCCGTTAGTGGAGATTCCCTGTATAAAGCCTGTACCACAGAAACTGCATCAAAGTGCAGTGTGTTGTGTCTCTCAGAAACTGCATCTTCACCAGTAACAGCAGTTGAGGCTCAGGTAGGGCAGTAGGTTAAGTAATTTTTACCTATATGTTCTTTTCTTCACGTTAAAGTACTCATGGAAAAGTAATCTTCTTTCCTTCTGTTGTAGTCAGGAGTTGTGCGGAGAACGATTAGAATCAGGACATGGAGTTTATAATATTTTATAAACTCCGGAAGTTAACACAAGAAACTGCAGGAAATCTATCTACAGTGCCAAAGACATAGAACATTTAGTCAAAGGGCCTAAATCCCACAGCAATGTCCCACATGAGTCCAGGTGAAAACCCAGAGCTCATGACAATGCCTCCCACGAGTCCAACTGAAGGTCCAGAGCCCACAAGAAGGACTCATGCCAGTCTCTTATGGATCCATGCTGGCAAGGCCCAAAGATCAGTGGTGGAAGCCAGAAAGTCCATGCCAGTGGGGTGAAGGAACTGTGCTGTTGAGGGTTCTACGCTAGAGCTGAGAAGTCACACTCACAACAAAGACCAGGGCTGTCCTGAAAGGCACCACAGCCATCCTCAACGACACAGAAGGCCCAGAGCTCCTCCGACGACAAACACAGTCAGGTACCTGCCAGGAAGCCAGCGTGACGAGTTCATCCTGGAGACCAAGCAGCACATGTCTTCCCCTCCAGAGCCAGGAAGCAATGCTCGATGTGAGAACCAGAGCTTTTCCAGGAGAACCAATGGCTCAAACGGCAACATGTAGGAGAACCCACAATACCACAAAACAATAATGCATTAATACCATCAACGCCCTCCTTCTCCTTCTCCACCTATTTACACTGGTAACTTTCCTCAGGTGGAGCATCTACGCTCAGTGCCATGCTGATATAATCCAGCTGGCACTAAGTTGACCACCAGTTCTTAATCCATAACAGTTTCTTTCTTAAACCTTACTGCTGTTGATTTCTTTCCCTGTCTCCTAATCTTTAGTAGACTGACCTCTAGTTGATCAAAGTGTATTTATACCACTATGATTGTCTCCAAGGCCACACATATGTGTATATTTAAACAAATTATTGTCAAGCTACTGCAAGAGAAATAGGTAGAAATCTTAAAGACTTAAGTGTATGTAGGGGCTTCATGAACAAAACCCAGATCACCTGGAAAGATTCAACAGTGGGAGTCAACAATGGGATCTCATCTTGTTAAAAAGCTTTTGCACAATAAAATAAATCATCAATGGAGTGAAAAGACAACTCATAGAGTGGGAAAATGTTTTATCTAGTTGTTCCTCAGACAAAGGTCTTACATCTAGACCAAATAAAGAATTTAAAAACTATCAGATCCCCGAAATTCAAAGACTCAATTCAAAACTGGGCATCTGAGATGAATACACATTTTTGAGATGAAGAAATACAAACAGCAAATATATGAAAACATGTTCAGAATTATTGCAAGATGCAAATTAAGCAACATTAAGATTCCATCTCACTCCAGAAGGAATGGCTGTCATCAAGAAATCAACCAATAACAAATGCTGGAAGGGCTTTGGGGAAAGAGAAATGCTTTTCCATTGTTGGTATGAGTGTAGACTGGTACATTTACTGTGGAAATCAGTATGGCAATTCCTCGAAGAAGTGGATTAGAGGTTCCATTCAACCCAGCTATTCCTCTTCTGGGTATCTTCCCAGAAGAATTAAAAACATACAACAGTGAAATATGTGCACCCACGTTTATAGCTACACACCTTTAAAAGGTAAATCTTGGAAAAAACCCAAATGCCCATCAAGTGAAGAATGAATAAAAACAAAGATGTGGTCTTTTTCTACAACGGAGTACTACTCAGCCATAAAGAAGAATAAACTTGAGACTTTTATAGATAAACTGACCCAACTGTAGATCATGCTCATAACTGAAGTAAATCAGAGATCTGAATGTAAACATCATATTATCCCCCTGACATGGGAAACTGAAAGAGTAAATAAAGTCCAAAGCATACACTGGATACTGGGGAAAAAACTGTTCAAAAGGGAGGGTGGGGAAAGGAAGGAAGGGAAGGGACTAAAACCACAAGAAAGTTATTCTACTAGTTTCTTTTAGTTGATTGAAAAGGAATGTTTGTGCTAATACCATTTGCAGAATTTTTTATGCCCATATCTTGTACTCTTGAGTATCTACTTTGAAGAAAACAATATGTAACATACTAATGACTGTTATTTTTCTCTTTTGTCTTAAAATTTTGTTCTTTTTTCCATAAAAAAATTATTCTCCTTTTAAGACATTCAGCAGCAGAGCTGTGACCTCCAACCTGGACTTCAGCCTCCCTATTCCCTTTGCAGGTACTCCTCCCTGATGGTCTATAAGCTACCTATTGAAGATGTACAGCCTTTATCACAGACTTTCTCCAAGTTAGAGATTGGTAAGTGATTGTTTAGAGATCAGACTCTAAGAAATAGGAAAAAACCCAAACCAACATTAAAAAATTCATAAACATAGAATTGTGATTCTTTTTTCCACAAATAAGACTTTCAACATAGTGGTTCTCAAAAAAGGATGATTTGACAAATCATGGGAATAATCCATCCTCACCACTAAAGAATAGAGACAGAGCCCAGCAGGCATGAAATGGATAGGGACCAGAGATGATGTTAGACACCTACAATCCCCACAGGCAAGAATGACCTGAACCAATTGCCATGAGAGCTGAGGGTCAGAGACTTTGCCCTGGCTCAGCAAAGTTCTAGAGGAAAGAGACCTTTGACATTCAGAGCTGGAGAGTCCACAAATTTGTGCAAACAGAAAAGTATAAATTTGTTTTTGTTTCAAGGTATTCTTGGATAGCATCTTATACTGATGAGATGGCTCTTCTGTCTTGCAGTAAGTGAATCAGTGACTCTTTTTAGGCATTTGCATTTGATCTTCACTCACTGCACTGATCTCAGTGGGCTTGGTTTTTGACTGTCATGTCAGGTGCACAGGCCCTAATGAGTCACATTCTTCCCCCGCGGCTCTTCTTGAGCTATGCTTTCTGACTTCACATATGTTTGCAAAAGCATACAAACCGCAGGCTTCCGGGATCCTAAAGAGAGGCTTCTACCACAAGGCCATGTTTTCCATATTGATCATTTTCCCTTCATTGTCACCTTTGCGTCACTCCAGTGGGAAGGATTTCCACAGTGGTATCTCATGTAGTTTGTAATGAATTAGTATCAGGGAGATTGAGAAAGACCGCTCCCTAGAATACAATTGAAACTTTCTTCAAAAGCCTCCTTATATTTTTGCTTTCCAAAATATTCTCTCCTGTTCCAGATTGCTCATCTGCTTACTTTACTACAACTCAGGTTTTCATTTGAGGGGAAAAATTTTTAATGATAATTTCTCACTCTGTTATATGAATATGACACAACATAAAAAAATGCACAAACAGAAACATGAGCTACATTTTTTTCTCGAACTGTTACTAGGCATCATTATATACATTGCAATGTGTACATTCATAGTATGAACTAAGCCCAATGCCATGGAAGCAAAATGCCCATCCTATGCCACTTCCTTTTTCTGGGTGCACTGGTCCTTCTTCCACACCTGATCGCATTTACGCAGTGCAAACTCTAGCAAAACTTGTGTTACATGCCTCTCTCAGGTCAAACTTTCCTCCACTTTGGAGATCCGCAGCTGGAAAGGTGGCCTGGCTCAGTGTGTCTCTCTTATTACTCTTTTCCTTTCTTGACTGATAGGCTGATGTTCTGAGCCTCTTCAGCACAGAATGAAAGGAAAAAGGAGAAGTGATAACTATCAGCAAAGGTTGACTGTCAGAGCTGTAATGTGACAGACATCAGGGTCTCCTGCGTAAAAGTGAAGTTACAATGCAAGATCTCATAGCTAGAAACAACAGAACTATCACTACATTAGGTTTGAAGGTACAGAAACAGCGAGTGGAACCCGCGGATGGACTCATGCAGAATTTGCCACCTTGACACAAATAGTGACCTTCTGTCCAGGTATACACTTGGTGTCAGGGAGATAGTGAAAGAATAAATGCCTTGAGCTCCATTGGCCCCTGTCCCTCCTGCCAGGCTTTCCATTGGTAGAATCTGGTAGAAGACATCTCCTAGCCAGCCTCTGGGAGGAACAAGGGCAGGCATAGACACACACATAGCAGTTTCCCAAAGCAGTGGAAACCGTCCCTTAGTACACCTCCTTGAAAGTTCTGGAGCTTCTAATGGTCTTTTCCAGTCTTCTGGTGCTTCCATCAAAACTCTAAGAAAGTGGGACAGCATTTCCATCCTGCTGAACTATTGTTAGTTCATTTGCATTCCCATATTTAGTACAGAAATATTTGTTACCTTATAGTTTATACTCAAGGTTATTTTTTATTCAACGTTATTTTTAAGGGTTTTTTTTTAAACCATGGCAAAGTAAAATTCTCAAAAATGTCTCTCTTTGTGTATATATATATATGTGTGTGTGTGTGTGTGTGTGTGTGTGTGTCTATGTATGTGTGTGTGGTAATGAATATTCATCTTTGCGCAGTTAAACAGGACTTTGACCTGGAGGAGTACAGCCTCTCGCAGTCCACCCTGGAGCAGGTGGGTCCATTTCAGTGATCTATCACCCAGGAAATTCAAATGTCAAAGTGGGCTATCTTTTGCACATGTTTGGAGCTGTCGGAGGCAGCCTGTCATCCCTTTCCTCTCAAGTTTTTTTCTCCCATTACAGGTTTTCCTGGAGCTCTCCAAGGAGCAGGAGCTGGACGATTTTGATGAGGACCTGGATCCCTCTGTAAAGTGGAAACTCCTCCCACAGGAGGAGCCTTAGAGCTTCAGATGTTCTGCTTCTCTTCAAGTTTTTTGAGACAGTGTTGTAAAGTGCTACTAGGCCTTATCGCATATGGTATAAATTACTTTTGAAACTCATGTCATAATTTTTTTCAACAGTATAGCTAGACTGGTGGGTAAAGTTAGCAACATCAATGATGAAGCCTGAGATTAGACCATACGCCCCAGTCAAGTTACCAGTGAGTGCGTCCTATTTCACAGGTTAAATTTAAAATAGCATTTGTGATAGATTTGTTTACGTGTCTGAGAAGGGTACAAAGACTTGTTTTCCTTTCCATGAATGTAAAAATATTGAATAATGTCTTATCTTTTTGATTAGGTGAGGAACAAAATCAGACATAATATTGACATCATGGGAAAGATATTACCCTATAGCACATATTTTGCTTTTTGTAATTTTCTTCCCGTAACAGGTTCGTAATTCCTTGGTTCTTTATTTAAAATCATTTTCAAATTTTAGTTTGTAGAATTCTGTTATCTACTGTGACTAAATGAATTCAAATCCTGTTAAGATGCATACTTGCAATATGGATCTGAATATTCAAGCTAATATTCAAGTTAATGAAATATATTATGATAAATTTTTACATGCAAAATTCTCATATATATATGAGAATGTTGTACTCATGTAAAGCACTAAAAATTCATTATTTCATTGGTCTGATTTTACCATATTTATCTACCTAGCTAGCTAGCTAGCTAGTTATATTATGGCCTATAAAACTAGTCACCATGTAACACTTTAAAATCAATAAATAAACTTGTACATTCAATTTAGTAGCATTTCTGTTGTTATTACCACTCTTACTGTTACTAACTGAACATTCAAAGACAGTTATGGGAAAAATCTTTACTCTTATTCTAATCTTTCTTTCATATTTTTAGTACATGAAAATAATACATGGCCATCAATTTACTCATGGGAAAGTTTAACAAAGTGACTCAGATTTCTTATTTTAAAGAAAGGACATTAACACTAGCTCTACCAACACTCTTGATTTTTATGAATTAGAAATTAGTTGATGCATGTGAATCTGTTGAAAACTACAGTTCACTTTATTTATATTGACACTAGAATCAATGTTCCTTACAATAAGCCAAAATTGTACAATTATTGTATCAAAAGTATTTCCCCCTAAATAAATCACAACTTACTAAGACTTGGTTCAGTTGTACCATAAAAATTCTGTTACAAGTGGGAAGCATTTTAGTGAAGATTTTTTTTCTTTTGATTATTTTTTTCTTTTCTTCTTTTTAATTTTTTCTTTTGGTACTGGAGATTGAACTCACGACCTCACTCTGGCCAGGCAGGTCTTTACACTACTGAGCTAAATCTCTGTCCCTGAAGAATTTTCTTTTAAAGTGACAAAGTGTAGATACACCATAATATGAGAGATGACAAAGGAATGTGCAGTATATCATTTTGACACCCTGTGGGCATATTCTTTAGGCCAAAATCAAAGCAAAGCGACACCAATAATTTGAGTGAGAAAAGTATCTATCTCTATCAATCCCTAAAAGGAACTAAAATCTTAAATTTAGATCACAGAATTCCAGAAATGTGACACTTGGGGAAGCATAATAAAATAATGACAATGTTATAATAACTTATAAGAAGACTAAGAATACACTGTTGTTAGATTTTGTATCTATATTGACTATTTTGTAGAAGCTTCATAATAACATTGAAATAATTATTTTACTTTTAATTTATTTGGAAGGCGGAATTTCTAAAATGATCCACTGTCTGTGGACCCCCAGTCTCTGAATCCTGTGGATATGATGTGCTATTGCCCTGACTATGTCTGCTATGATGTGTGAAACACCTTGTATGAACATGGAGAAGGCTATTAGGGTGGGCCTGGATAGATTAGCTGATGTGACTTAGTTTCCTGGTCACTTAAAAATGGAGTTTTCTCTGGATAGCAAGGGGAGTCATGGAAATTCAAAGTAAGAGAAGGATTTGAGGCTCTGTCTGTCTTTAAAGATGAGGTAGAGGCACAGGGGAAGGAATGTGAGAGTCCTCCTAGTTGAGAGGTAACAAATAGAAGGAGAAAAATGGATCTGTCATTAACTACTTGGTGTCACGAAGCTACTGCAATTGTTGGCTATTTGCTGTGTTTTACATCAGACAGCAGTGCACTGACTATCGCAGTAGTTGATGCCAAGAAAAAGGTGACATGAAAACCCTGGAAGAAGTGGTTCTTCTGAAGGGTGCTGATTCAATTACCAGAATCACTGTGCTAAGCCAAGCTGTCTGTTCCCGGTGTTACAAGGGTGACCATTCCCAATGAGACACTTAGAGACACCAGGCTGGGACTGAAAGACAGCAAAACAACCCCTGGACACCATAAACTGTTACCTTTTCTAGCACGATATTTTACTTCTCTTCCCTTGTACATTGCTCCATAAACTGTCATGAGACCATAATAGAACCACAGAAGCAAAATGTTTAACAAAACAAGTGAACTGTTACCCCACCACCACCAAAAAAAAAACCTTTAAAATCCTCTGGCTTCACTTGCTCTTACTATACGTAAAGATCATTCATTGTATATATAGGTGATATATAGGTGTCGATAACAGTTGCCTAGATTATTTCTCGGGACCCTAAAGATTGCTTTGCTGAAACACTGACTTCTCACATGAGCCTATGCAAATATTGGTGACTACCAATGGGAAAAAAGGTTTGATGTCTCTGTCTACATTTTAGGACCTTAGCCCTTGTGTATCAGTCAGTGATCACTACAGAAATAAATTTAATGCAAGATATATAAATAAAAGGGCTTGCAGGGTAGGCTTATAATGGCCACTCACAGAGACAGGTGTGGAAAAGTGCTGTCGGCGTGATGGAGATATGAAGGATCCGGTAGAAGGTCGAAGGCCTGGAGCTCACTGTGGAGTCCTGGGCAAATCTGTATCAGGAGGCTGAAGGGTCTGCAGTGGAAGCCAGGAGACAACACCCAAGCTGGTGGTAAAGACTGGAGCTCCTCCAAAGAAACAGAAGCCAGCCTTCTTCCTTTGTTTCCCTTTCATTCCATTCAGATGACAAGCCTACCCACAGAAGGTGTTCTGTCTTCATTAAATCCCTTTATTAAACTATATGCCATTATTGAGTTATATCAGGGATGATTTCATGCCTAGAACTATGCTGATACAGTTGAGTAGGGTTTACTTACTTAAATTAACAAATCAGTTAACTATCAACATCTTGTGACAAATTCTACTTACTTCTGCATGAAGATCTATTGATCACTTAAAAATGTTTCACCCTATAGTGCTCCTTGAGGCCATAATATTAAGTGAAATAAATCAGATATACCACTGCAAATATCACATACTTTCTCTTACATTAAAAACACAAAAGCATGAAAATAACTTAAAGGCATAATAAAAGATACACAATAGGAAAGAGGGAGATGGATCTTTTGCAAATAGAGGATCTAGAGAAGTGGGGCGGGGGAGAGCAGAAGGGGAAATAAAAAGAACTAAGTTGTGTTATGTTCCAACTCGCCATGATGAATGTAGTCATTCTGTATGTACTGCAAACATATCAATAAAAATGAAGAAAGCAACCCACCCACCTTACTGGTAAACAGCCATGTCCCAAACAAGCGGTGGGTGATCCAGGAAGAAAACCAGTCAGCGTCTCCCATGAGCCTATGGTGCACGGGCTGAGAATCAAACATCCCACCATTAGCAACTGGGAGCCTGAGGTCTGAGCATCTCTTGGCAGGATGACCATATGCAATATAGCAAATATGGGGGGGGGGGTGATTCTTCTATCATCTCTTTGAAGGAAAATATTGTTTCCACTGTTTTGTTCTGATTAATTGTTTTTCTCTATTCAATATTCTGTTTTGATAGGTTTTATAATGTTCTATTTTTGGTTTGATTTTGCTATACCTGATTGAATGGACAACTATTGAGAAGATAATGAGATATTCTACAGTACCTATTACTGTTACCCTGGTATCCTACTGTGAAGTTCTGTACCAATTTCACTGCACTGTCTCCACTGGCTTTGTTCTGTCTTGTTCTGTTGTATTTTACTACCTTCAAAATAAAAAAAAAAATAATAAAAAGTAAAAATAGATTTAAATTTCAAAAATGACTATACTGCAGAATGAACTTGTCCTATTATCTAATGGAGCTGGTGCGTCTTAGTTTCCCTCCTGTCCTCTTTTTCCCTTCTATCCCTTGTGCTTCTTCAGCAGGTGCAATAGCTTAAGCACCTTCAACCCTATCGTAAGGCCTGGACCAAACCACAAAGCCAGAAGGTTTGCACAAAAGCCTGACGAGTAACTTGCAAGCCTTACAACAAGTTCATTGTGACCACAGTGAACACTGGGTGGTCACAAGAGGAAACACCTTTTAGAATGGTGGCTCCATCTGAGCCTTCTCCTACCACAGTAAGGTCATAAAATCTTGTTGCTGTTTTGTGCTGTGAACAGCTTGGCCTCTTCTTTACCTAATGCTGACTTCCTTCGGGTTTAATCCTTGTTCATTTCAAGCTTCCCTCCTACTCCAATAAAGCATTCCTCTTCCTCTTCATTCCAATAAAGCAAGAATACATGTGCTGGCAATATTTGGCCCCATCTTATTTCTATTGTGCCCATTTTCAAAGATTATATTGTCTGCGGCCACCACAATTTTCCTGCATGTTTATCTGTGTTGACTCTGCTTGTTGATAGCATCTTCATTCCCAGTCTGTACTATAACCATCTCCTAAGTGTCTACCCCAGAGAAAGTAACTTACCCATTAAGGTGCTCATATAAATTTTCTCTTGCTTTATATCTGTGGAAATTTCAAGGCAAGAGAGTTAAAATAAAATCGTTCATTTAAATCACTACCTTGAAATAAGACTCAATGGTAATAAGAACCGTGAGAATAATAAACCCTAAAAGTCTAATTGTTACTGTAAAAAAGAGAGGAAAGTAAGGTGGACTAAGGGATATAACCGCAGCTATGTTCGAGTGTGTAGGATGGAAAACCATATAACTGAGCTTTTGTTGTATCATTGAACAGAACTGTCTCCAATTTCACTGTATGAATGCCCACTTTATATGCTTTAATTTAGTGATATGGACAACTGTTTCTGGGAAGATAATATGTAACCTATTAACTGGTGATTTCGTACTATATATATATTTTTTTCTTGAAATACTGTATTATTTGTACCCTTTTACTACATTGTTTTTTATGTCCTTTCTTTTTTTCTTCTCTCTTTAAATAAAAAAAATGAAATAAGACTCAATGTAAATTGCAAAATATATTTTAATGTCTCCTCAAAATCCCTCTTTGAGTGCAACTGATGCAATCACAGCATAATTAGAGACTCATAAAAGTAAGAGAAACAGGCAGCTTCCTGGGTCTTCACCTGCTACTTATTAAAGGCATAATTTGTAAACCCTGAATAGCTAGGAATTTAAAAGTCATTTTTTGTATGAACCTTGACTCTTCACTTGGACCTATGGATAGCCAATAGGTTACATGCAAAACAAAGTTTGGCTTAAATTTTTTAATACTTTGTTACTATAAATCTTGAGTCAAGTCTCTTCTCAGTTCTGTATGTAAATACGTTAATCATTTAGGGAGTATGGGTCTAACAGTTGGCAAAACAAGCCTGGTTAGCTCTGAATTTATATATTCTTACCCTGTTCAAGATTGAGGCCACCAGGTTCGAGGACTTTCAGGATCTTCAGTTTTGCCCTCAAGTTTCTATTGATATGAATATAAATTCATCACCTAAAAATGAAACCACTCCTGAGCCAAAAAGATTCCTGAACTATGACATCAGGAAACCACACATAGGCCAGGGAGAGGAAAGTCAGCGTCTCCTGAAAATCAGCCATGCTGGGACTTAGGGGACCAACCAAGAAATCAACCAGCCATCCTTCCTGGTACGCTGTGCAAGCTGTGTGCATTCCAGGAAGAGAAACGACAGTACCTCCCGTTGAGCCTGCTGACATGCAGGCTGAGAATCAAACACCATCCATATCCCCCACCTCCCACCCTTTTGTAACCCGTGGTTGTGAAGACAGCCTGAGTTGATAGCAACTAAGGTACATAAAGCAACTAAATGCTTCTATGGTTTGGTTGATTATGCAAGCCTGGGGCCAGGGGTCTGAGTATCTCTTGGGAGGATGACAGTATGCAATATAGCAAATATGGGGGATTTCCTTCTATTTTGAAATTCAATATTGTTTTCACTGTTTTGCTTTGTTTTAATAGTTTTGCTTTATTCAGTGTTCTGACTTGATTGGTTTTTGGTGTCTTGTTTTTGGTTTGATTTTGGTATACCTGATGGAATGGACAACTATTGTGAAGATAACAAAATAGACTATGGTAGCTATTATTGTTTTCCCGGTATCCTGCTTTGAAGCTCTGTACCAATTTGTTGCATTGTTCTGATTGGCTTTGTTCTGTCTTGTTTTGTTGGATTTTACTATCTTTAAAATTAAAAAATATATTTAAAAAAACACTCAGTGAGACCCCCCACACACACTCACAGACTCATTGTCTAAAGCTGGCTATCTTACATTGTGGGTAGACCTGTCTGAATCCCTGTATCAGAGTGTGCCCCTTCCAGCTACCTAAGCTACAGTTCTTTATCTTCTCTCTAACTTTCCAGTTAAATAGTTTCACCCTTGTAGATTTGTGCTTTAGTTTTAATTTTCACTATTACTAAAGGCAGGAACCCAAGCTAGCCAGCAGCAACAGTTACAATTCTGTAACAGCCGAGTACAGTGGGCTGGTCTCTGCTGCAGAAACTGGCTGGAAGTTAATAAAAGGAAATAGTTCAAGGGTGATCTCAGGAATTCAGTGTTCAGTAGGCCAGGAAAATTGCAACAGTGCTGTCTCCAAAACACAAACTTACTGGGAGTTTTCAGAGCAGGCAAAAAAGTTCAAGTATAAGAAAAAAAAACACACCAGTAAGAAATGTGAACCATTTTCTCGGAAGTTACAAAACCCAGACTGAACTGAGTTTGTAGGTCACTTTCTTCAGATACACCAAAGTAAGTTTACCTTAATTTTTGTGTTTGTACTATAAAATTAAAAATATGTTTCCATATACCAAATATTAAATATCTGTGGAAACTTTTTAAAAATTATGATTTAATATTTCCAAATATCAGCTGGCATACCTGCACAGAAAGGACTCTTAAAAATAAATATCTTGTTAAAAATTATGACTATTATATCATGATGATTGTATACATATGAGGAAATTTGACAGCTGCAAATTTGCTGGTGTGTAGATCATGAAAAGCTTAGAGCTTTTGGGTATGTTTGAAATATAACTCTGAATGTAAATGCATTTGCAAATATATACAGTATACGATTTTATCACACAGCGATTTTCAGGCTTTTGTGTCCACTAACTCTGTGAGACATTTTACTGTTAACATTTAGAGAAATGTTTTTATGGTTTCTGCCTCTTAGTCTCAGACTGACAGTTTTCAAATGGAAGACACATTCTTGCATCTTCTACTCTTGGCATATAAGTGTGCTAAATCAGATTGAGAAATGTGTACTTTTTATTACAACTGTACAATCTCAAACCCACTTCCTTTGCCACTCTGAGTTGTTTGTAATTAACTATCTTCCTTTCTTAGGGTGAAGCAAAAGAGTTTGTTCCAGTTTTAACATTAGTGTGACAGGAGAAAATCCAGAATCTTTATAGTTAGAGGTGAACTATGAAATTCATCATGACAAGGCCATGCCTTGTTGTTTGTTAGAATGCACTAGAGAGTATAAATGCACTAGGGAAGAAAAGTGAGCATGGGAGAGACAGTTTAAGGCACTCGTTTATGTTACCACTGCTTTCATAGTCAGGAAACCACAGATTCTCTGTGCCCAACAATCTCTTCAAAAGTACCCTCACTGTCAGAAGCAACCCATGGGAATCCTGGAACCCTGATCTGAAGCTTTATTTTTCCCCTTGGATTCTCTATGTAGTTGTTGTTCTGTGGGCTTTCTGTATGGTTGTCTCCAACATCTGTTTCTACTAGACTAGCCTCTCAGGCTTGCTAACCAGCCATGTGCAGGTTTCTGGTCTGGCAGTAGCCTCTGAGTATGCAGTGACCAAGTGCTTTCCACTGAAAATTGTCCCTGCATTTTTTGCCTGACTTTTGACTCTAGGAAGTAGCACCTCCAGTGTGTGGTTATATCTCATGAATGGGATGAGGGCTTTGGGCAGGGACACACTACTCCTATGTCTGTGAAAATATTGCAGAAAAATTGCTACCCGTTCTGTAACAACATGGAAACCAGAAAGAGATTACTTCTGGCAAATTTCAGGATCTAGAAGCCGATGGACACAGGCTAGGCCAGCATGGATCTGCAAGTTTTGTGCCTTAAAATTCCGTTCCACTTATATAAGCCATCGTGTAATGTTTCACATAAAACTAATGTTCTTTATAAAATAACGGTTTTTTGTAATTCAGAGTAAGAAATTTATTTTCTAATGCAAGTGCAACCTTTTATGAATATATGATGAACAGTTACTCTCCTTTATAGATAAAGTTTTTAGGAAATGCCAAGCACATTGTACTTGCATAGGGTTTGTTGATTGGGCTTATTACATGTAAAATTCAACCATGCACTGACACCTTTCCTCTCGGTAGATAATATATACACTGTCTGCAATAAAATCAACATAAAGTCCCACATTTCAATGGTTAGTTTTGTTTGTCAACTTGGCCAAGTTGTGACCAGTTGTTTGCTCAAGTATTAGTCTAAATGTTGCCAAGTGGTATTTTTCTTAGGTTAACATTTAAGACGATAGATTTTGAGAAAGCAAATTACTATCCAAAGTGTGATTGGATTCTACTTACTCAATTAAAGGCCCAGAAAACACATACTTTCCCCCAAAGAAAATGGCATTCTTTTCAAGATTTCATCCTACAAGTCCTGCCTGAGTTTCCAGCTTGCAGCCTTGCAGAAACTGGACAAGAATGCAACACCAATGCTTCCCTTAAATTCTAGACTGCTGGCCTTCTCCACAGATTTTTAAGTTGCTATCCCTACAGTTGAATGAGCCCAATTTTTAAAAGTCAATTAATCTCTTTTCTACTATATTTAATGTACATCCTTATCAATAGATGGCTAGATATGGATATCCCCTCTTGGGTATGTTTCTGTGGAGATCTTTGACTAACAAGTGCACCAACTTTTGAGGCCCCCTCCTCCCCTTAGCACCACATTCATTCAAGTGTAAATTGCTGAATATCATTTGCTGTTTCTGCCATAGGAGGGAACTGATCTACACTGTACCTCTACTTCCTGATTACTCATTATCCGGGTTCCTTTCAAGATGCTCCAGATCTAATTTGCTTTATCTCTAAGTCTTTGTACTGTCTACCTTACCAATACCATTTACCACTCGAACCACATGTGCACAGGCACACACACATATGTATACACACATGTATACACACGCACACACACAGAGCAGAAGTGCCATTGGTTCACTTCTTGGAAATTATAACTGCTTTACTCTGCCTCTCAGGGTCGTGACGACTGGACCTGCCAAGCTTTGAGCCCACTGACATTCACAATATGGACTTCCACAGAGGTCTTGGCCTTCTGTTTTCAGCAGGCTGCAGCTCAACTTTCTGTAGCTTCCAACTTAGGAAGCATCCTTTTTCTGAGGACAATGCACAGTACCATGCTTCAACACATGTTGTAAAGGATTACTTTATTTCCAATTTGCAAAATAATATTTATACAAACACTCAACACATAGTATAACATCCCAGAAATGTTACATTGTTATAAAAGTTGTTAAAGCAAACTTTTCTTTATCTTAATTTGTTTTGCCTACCAAAAACTAAGCGTGAGTTAATAGTACCAACATAGAATGACAGCTGACACTCCTGGTAATAAGCACCCTTCATCCGGCAAACCTATTCAAGAGAGTGAGTACTCAAGTTTGACTCACATTCCACTATCTGCTTCCTCAGTCTAAGGCTTTAAAGTAGAAAATACTATTTGTCTCCATTCCCAAATTCTCCAAATAAAGTACATTCATAAAGCACATTTAACATACCAACCCCCAGATAACAATAACAATACCATACCAATAACAATAACAACATACCAACCCCCAGATAACAATAACAATAACCAATTCTTTTTTGTAATCCATGTCATTCTAATTCTTTTTGCTGGTCAATGACAGGAAGCTGAAGAAGACAGGTCAAAGTTAATGGGTTCCTAACCAGCTCAAGACTCTGAATTCATCTGAAGGAAACACTTTCCACCAGTTCCAGCACATCGCATACTGTGGTCTTTCCATGGTAACTTGTGAAGTCAATATGTTTGATTCAAATTATGATGGTCATAAAATATCTACTTGTGTATTATAAAAAAGAGTAGATATTTTAGTAGAGAAAATGGAACTAAATTTCTGTACAATGGTAAGGATAATAGTGATTGATAATTCCATAGCTAGTAACTGCAATTCCTTTTCTAGGTTCATCACCCAGATACCTTGTCACATGTGACAGAGAGTCATTATATTTATGCTATAATTCTATTTACATTTTCAAAAAGTTCAGAATAATTTAGGTCCACAAATCTAGTATTTTTTCTCTTTTAACAGTATAATGTTTTCTTAGAAGAAATATAAAGATTAAGATTTCCCAGGTAAAATGACATTCTGTCATATCTTCATGTCCTGTTAATATAAGTAAAATGACTTCTGTTGAAAGTTCACAAAAATTGAAATCTGAAATTGGTTTCAGATGTATCAGCTTCAAAAGATTTGTATTGTACAAAATCTAAGAACACAGTTGCATTAGTATGTGTCCATAGAATTAATAGATGTATACACATTTAGCAAAATACACTGTTGAAAAATCCTGGATGTGGAAGGAGAGACAGAAGGCTTCAGAGAGATATCTAATGATTAAGCATACACAGAATCTAAGCATCTTTTTGGAAATGTAAGGTAATAAGGATATGAATTATTTTCATATAATCTCTTCATATGAAGGTTTTAACCTCTATTTCTCCTTCTTTAATTAAACAGCAAAATGGTGAGAAGAAAGATAAATGTATGTCAATAAGCATGGACACTATTTTGCAAGCATTTGCTTAAAAAATGGAGACTAAAAAGGGATACTTTGATGGTAAGACTCAATGTTTATGTTACTTCGCATGTGTGCTATTAAGACATGCTTCACTCTGTGGCAAATGTGCTTTATAGATTGCCCCTGAAAAGTAAACCACACTTCTATGAAGTGAGTGCAGAGACAAAAACTTAAAGGCTAAGTATAATAAAGAAGACAGCAATTGAGATTCAACAAATATTGTAAAAATTTAAGAAAACATTTTTAAAAAGTAATTAGTGTTATACTCACTAATGCCAAGATTAAGATGGCCATGAATTAAGACTAAAATCATAGTAAATTGAAGGCATGATGAACCTGTAACCCAACAGACACAGTCTCAGGGAACAGGGACTTAGTTCGGGATCTGTGCTTTTTCCTAAATGATCACTCGGTTTCTTAAGAAAAGAGAGATTTCAGTGTTGACATAATATGATAGAGAAAAAAAATCATCATTATTTCTTATAGTCATGTAAGTATCAGACCGGTATAGGTAGGTAGAATTTGCTTTTAAATTGTGATTGTGCTAAGCATATATTCAGTGAATTCCTTTGTCAGGCAAAGAATTTTGGGAATTTAAAAACTGAAAAGTGATTTGTTATTTGTAGTTTGTGTAGCATACCAGGCCAGTATTGTAAGATCCCTGCTGTTTTTAAGTTTTCAGTCTTGCTGTCTTAAAATGTAACCAACATATTCAATATTTCTATAGAAACAATGCCTCAGAACTGTCTCCTGCCATACATGCTTGCAATAAAGTCAAACATGTTGGTGGACCAAGTTATACCCCTAATCATAGCACAATGCTGGGTGCCTCTGATGTGCATTAGAATCCAATATACTGCTGCTAGGTTAGAGAGCAGTCAACTTCACGTCTATGAAAAATTCATTGGAATTATGTTCCAGCTAAACTTCTGGGGTTTGCATATTTTAACACAAGTGCATATGACAATAGATGAATTAGAAATTTAGCCAGACAAAAGCACAGCTATATGACAAAACAATTTTGACTGACTTATTTGACATTATTATTTTCTTGATATTTTCTCTCTGAGTATGTAGGAGTGGTATACTCAGTGATTTTATAAGTGACCTTGTTCACATTTTCCAAAATTCATAAAGTGAATGATTTTTCACCAATGACTTCTGTGGAGCTGGGATGTACAGATTCATTCGATGATTCCACATTTGTGATTGCATACACACCATTCAGCAAAACAGCCCAAGAGATAATGAATAAAGTCTCTTCTGCCTCCTTCACAAACAAAAGCAGTTAATTTGTAGTTAATAAATTGTTTGCCATCAAAATTTCCAAATAATATAAAATGTTAATATAAATTCCATTATTAAATAAAAGGCCTCAAATCATTATCTGAAAATAAAATTAAGCATGGGAAAAGAGTGCTTATAGTGTTCATTCTCTAAACAAAAGAAATAACTAAATTATATACAGATTTTGGAAACACAAGACTGTGGACTTTTCAAACTCTGGAGTGTTGATACTGATATGAGGCCCTGCTGTTCAAGTAACTTTCAGAAGTCTTAACGGGTTGGCTCTGTTCTTGGCCAACAAGCATTTATCAATGCTGTTTCTTGGATTTTCCAATCAAATCCCCTCTTAACACTCAAAAAAGATTTTTCCTCTTCAAATGTGAGCATCCCATCTACATGTATTATGTGTACTTAAGAAACTGAGGCAGGAGGATTGCTATGGGCCAGCCTGGGCTAAATAATAAGTTCAAGACCAATCTAAATTACAGAGCAAGGTACTGCCTCAAAAAAACATAAAAACTAAAGAAACACTAAAAACTTCTGTCCTTGCTACAGTTAGGCAGCTCTCATAAGAATGTAAGATGAGCACTATAGTTGTAAATAGAACTTGACAATCATTTTATTTCTTTTTAAAATAGCTTTGGACTTGAAATAGCTGTTATTTATTGTGAATCTTTCATTGCTAAGTGACGGACAGACAGTCCTGACACATGTAGTTTTAAGCAAAAATGTAATTACCAACCATACTTATTCTAAACTTCTTAGCACAGTTTCAAGACTTTAGTTCTAACCGAAATGAGAAACACCTGTGAAAGAAAAGTAGCTCTTTCACAATATTCCAGCTCATAGGTTCGCGGTTTCTGCCCCTCCCACCACTGGTGTGAACCTCCAAACCACTTAGTGCTAAGAAAAGAGGAGGTGTGGTGTCACTGCTAAATCTCGAAAGGCCTAATAGAAGGAAGAAGGAAGTTAGGAGAATAAAACTGACAGCTTTTTCTTTCTTTTTACAGGCACATATGTATACCTGATACTATCCTTTAACATAAAAAAAGGAAAAAAAAAACCTTAAAATCATCCATGGAGATTATTCCATAAATACGATTTAGATTTCGTTATGAAAACATCACAGAGGGACATTAACATTACCTTGGAATAGCAAAAATTTAAGAGCACTGTTCTTAGGTGACCTGTAGACTTCCATACAAGTTGCTGGAAATCTATAAACCACTCTTCTATTTTTAGACAACTTCTGCCCACATTGGACCATGTAAACATTAAATTTGCCTTGAATTCTGACCCCCCCCCACCAGAAACAGAGCCTGTATTCAGAAGTTCCCCTTCCCTGTGGATGAGTGCAGGCGCCTACCATAGAGAGATTCTGTGGCCAGTTCCCAGATGATGCTGGGCTCTCCTCCAGGCCAGTGCTTCGGTGTATGCTGCCAGCCAGTGGATGTGAACGATCCCAAACTCACTTTCCTGTGGCACCTCATCCAACATCAGACCTCTCCCTTACAGCTAAATCTGCATCTCTACACTGTGCCTCTCACCTCCCAATGCTGAATCCACTTCTGATTCAAGTTCATGCCCTGATATGAATGTCCATGAAAAGTCCACATTCACCCTGTACTGAGACATGTTTGGGCTCATCCTGTCTTTCACAGATGTTCTGCTGAGATCCACAGTGTTTTGTAGTATGTTCAAATCATACTAGGAACATTTTTAAATTTGTATTTTAAATCATCGATTTTATTTTTTTAGAGTCAATGCTTCCCAGCTCCTGACAATGTCTGCTATTAATATTTATCTTACCTTAATCTATGATCCGTGAATCAATTTATAAACTAATCTGAGTCATCATTATAAGTGAAAACTACAGTAGATAGGAGCTCACTCTGTGTTGCACAGTTCAGTTTGAACAAACATGCAGTATCACTTATGCACCATTACAGTGTCCTACAGTATAATTTCACTGTCCTAAAGTTGCTACATGTTCCATCTGTGATACTCTCTACTCCTCTTGAAATCCCAAAAATCACTTTTTACTCTCTTTACCATTATGCCTATTCTGAAGTATTATAACATTGAAATCATACAATATTCAGACTAGACCATAAGATTATAGAATCATACTAGCCCACTTTTAAATTAGCCTGCAACATTGTAGAATCAGATGAAAGGGGATTTGCTTAAAGAGTTTTACATTCTGTACCTGAAAAACTAATTTGCATTGCATGCCTGGGAATTGCATGAAAAATTACAGTTCAGAGTAGTTTTACTATCAATTTTCTGCAAGTTAACTTCTGCCTCTTAGATGAAAGGAAATGAGTCAGCTTCTTAGTTTTTTAGGTTTCTCTTCTGCAACATAGAAGGAATAGCAGTGCCTATTCTGTAGCATATTGTGAGATGTAAATTAGCAAATGACTAAGATTTATAAGTATTATGTAAAGTAATAAGTATCTGTATGGAAAGTAGGAAACGCTACGCAAGTTACCTATTAACCATAATATAGAGTCACTAACTTCTTAATTGTTTAATAATATATTTATATTAATAGTGTCATTTGCAGTAGTATTATTTGATTATTAAGCAGTTTTGAGAGTACAGAAAAAAAAACTAGATTTCCAGAGAAAATATTAACAAGGAATCAAAAATAAGTATCTTACAAGGACTAGGGGAGATAATTTTGCAATAGTAAGAGGCTACAAGTTATTCTATCTGACTAGAACACAACTTTCAAAATATGCAGAATATTAGGTGTCCATATAAGGAGAGAGAAGAACCTCATTGTTAGTACTCTGGAAAAGCAGAAGTAGTATAATAAAGATAAGGAATAATTTCCTATTTTCATAAATATTTATGAAATTATTTTTACATCCGAGACCTTTTGCCTATGGTGAAAAGAGCCTAGCATTGACGTACAGAGGCAGGGCTCTATGTATTCCTTCCCTCACTGAATCCAAACTCCTGTTTCTCTCATTTTCCAGCAGAGAAAAGCAGGATAAAGCAGTTTTGTAGATGGCCAGAGCTAGAATGCGGTGGACACAGTTCCTAACCAATCCTGTAAGGCTTCTTTCTCTCCATGCTTCCTGAAGTTTACGTGCTCCATTTGTTTTAATCCTAAGAAAAGGCACATCTTCCTTCTGTTCCACATAATCAGGCTCTGTTTATATATCGCAGAAGGTTCAATGTAGAACTGGTGCGTGAGGGAGACAGTGAATGAAGGAATGGTTAATACTAGTCTCCACGTCGGGTACTCACTTGTATCTATCATCAAATGCTGAAGTAGCCCTTTGTTTCCACATCAGGTTCTCCTGGGGTTTGCTTTATGCAGGCTTTGTCTTCATTCTGGCCCTTTTCTTGGCATTTATTACAATATCAGTCCAATTTATCATCTCAACTGGCTTCATGATGGTCTTCAGCCTCTTTTTCTTCTATGGGCTCTCTTGGATGAGTTGAGGAATAAAATTTCTCTCTGTCCCTCTTTCCCTCGAAGAAACAAGCTTGATTTTCTCACATGTTCCTTTTCAGCTGGCATGAGCTATCTGTGGATGGGCACTATTTGACTTGGAGTGCTTCATGGTGCCAATGTGTAGTGTAAAGCATACTTTTATATATTAAATACTTTGTTTCACTAATAATTATCAGAATAATATAAACCAACTGAATCTTCTCTCATTGTAGATCATTTTAGCTTTCCTGATGAGTGTGTTGTTAAAGAAGCCTTTCCTCACCTGCTTGGTTGTTTTCTTTTCACTGTTGTTGGGGGACCTGGGGTACATGGCATTGTACAGATACCTTCTTGTGCCTTTGGAGTGGATTTTAAGTTTATTTAGCCCTTTTGCCTTTACACTCGGAATGGGTCAGGTGAGCATTTATCTCTACTAGTGACATTTCCCAAACATCATTACTCTCAGAAATTTAATAGTCTGGGGCCAGGGATATAGATCAGAGGCACAGCACCTGCCTGGCAAGCATAAGGTCCTGAGTTCAGTTCCCAGTACAAAAGAAAGAAACAAACAAACAAACAAACAAACTTAACAGTGTGTAGTCAATGTCCCATATTTACATTTAGAATCCTTTTGCCTCTACTGAACAAAATGCTTGTGGGGTTACAAAGATGAGTTGGAAAAGCCACGAGACATTTTCTTCTAGAAAATATGTTCTTTTGTAAGTAACAAGAGAAAAATGAAGAGGAGACTCACAATCAGTATCAATGTGTTTCATCTGCTCCCAAAATGGAATTTGTATTGTAAATTGAATTTTAACTTATTCCATACTCATTTCACTTAATGTTACAAAACTGTTACATGATGCAATTCTCAAAACTAAAACACAAAAGAAATTAAAAATAATGTATCTTAGTCAAGTATTGTCTAAGGAGTATTTTTTCATTACTAAAATATCTTCTCTTTCCCCATTTTCTTATGCTAAAGAGTCCATCTGTGCCTCTCCAGTACACAGTGAGACTACTAGTTAATCACCACTGTCTTGCACTTATAAGACGTTAACTGCATAGTACTCCTTTTCTTGAGAAATATGAACCAGCCAATGTTTTTATATTGACCTTAAAGGAACAATGCAATTTCATAATATTTTTAGCTCTAATGCAGCCATTTTCTGAAACTTCATCCCCACTCCGAATTTAGTAAAATTCTGTGCAAGTGCTGACTTAAATATTGCATCGTCTCTGATTTTCCTATATTTACTAAGTCCTCCCTCTCCATGTGGAACATAGGTCTACTGTGCCTATTACTAAATTACAGTATGGTTTAGACATGTCCCTATTTTCCAACAGGAAACTATAAACAGCCAAATAGTTTAATTTTGTATGTTCATGGTCTGGCAGAAGGTAATAATTACAGTCTACATTATAGCCACATTTTAAGAGAATTGAAAGAATTATTTCCCTTTCATTTATTGGTTGATTTTTAATTTTCAGCTCCTGCACTTGGATTTTGATGTGAATTCTAATGCAGACTCAATGGGTGACCCACATCTAATTATAGCTACAATTTTCATGCTGTTCTTTGATAGTTTCTTTTATCTGGCGCTGACATTTTATTTTGAAAAAAATTTTGCCAAGTAAGTAGTAGCACAATAAAACTTGACATTATTTTTACAATTACACTTCTTGTAAATTATCTTCTGCAAATATGTTACCTATATTTCAAGAATTTGGGTATTAATAGGGAGGAGATGAGCATAGCCACCAGCACAGCAAAATTATTTCTTTTATTCTCTTTTACAATCCAAATGCTCAGGATTGAAATATAAAGTTGTTGTCCTTTAGTTTAATTAAGTGTATGATTAGCTTTTCCTCTGTCTCTCCTTTATATATTTAGGATATTTGATTCCTAAATGCTTCCTGACTTTTGTTCTTAACAATAAAAATTTGTAACTACTTAAAACTCACTAGTTCTAACTTTTGATTGCATACAAGAACCACTCAGGAGCTTTGCTTATGTTTTTATTTAAACAACAATGTATATATTTATCCTGCCTGATAGGAAATTATCAAACATTTTTAACTGTGGAATGGCTAAGCCAAGCTAATCAACATATGCATTACCTCATTTACTTTTGTTTTTGTTGTGAGAAGATTTAAAATATACTCTTAGCAATTTTCACTGTGACACATTACCACTCAGTACAGTCACCATGGGTTAAGATCTCATGAAAGTATTCGTCCCAACTGACTGAGACTTTTTATCTTTTAACCAATTCTCCTCTGGCCTCTCAGTCTCTGGTAGTCTCCATTGTACTATATGCTTCTATTATTTCAGCCTTTACCCATGAGGAATCATTTCATTTGGTATTTTTCTTATAATGTCGGCCAGTTTGATTCACGTTGTTTTAAGGAGTTTAAGGAAAAACCAAAATCAGTTCAATCCCAGACGTTTTTATCCCATCCTTCGAGAGCAGCACCAAGCCATCTGCGCTTTCAAATAGCTCTCAAAATGATTAGGATGGGCAGCCAGACTACAGTGAGAAGGGATCCAATCAAATATTTATAATTTTTTTGTCCCAAAAATTTATCAATGTGTCTCTAATATAGAAGCTCCTCATTTTTTTTTTCCTCAGAGTATCTGATACATCCTAGGTGATCAGTAAATATTTTTACAGTTATCTAGGGTACCGTCCATGCTCAAGGACAGACATTTGTCTGGTCTGCCTTTGTTTCCCAAGCAAATGAAGTAACAAGAACTCTCCCCCAAGAGGCCATAAATAAACACAGGGAGAAAGGGAGAGAGGCAAATAAATGAGAGGAGGAGAGCAGAGGAATTTCTTGTTTTAGTTAACTGACCATGTTGATTTGAGAGAAAAACAATACAGGATGATTGTGCCTGCTTTACTGAAATGTTCAGAAAACAACATTGCACTTAATTTCCCATGTTTTGACAGTATATTTATGATAATGATACGAAATAAGTAGCTTGTTATATACTCAAGCATATACATTTGAATTTGTCTTTGTGTGTATAGCATTTAAATGATATATTTTCACCTTTCATTTTGCCTACCACTGACAAAAACTGGTACAACATAAAGGAAAAAAATCTTTACTTACTCATTGTAAATGGTCCAATAATATTTGTCTAAGTAGGACAACTTTCTTTTTTATTGTTATTTTAAAAAGTAAAACAGAAAAAAGAATAGAAACAATGCAGAATTTTTAAACAATAGTAGGATATTAACACCAGTTAAGACATTGCATATTGTTATCTTAGAATTAGTTGTTCAGGTCACAAGATTTAGATTTGAGAACAATGATCAAGCAATTAAACAATGAAGGCACACACTGTTCTTTCTGATGAACTAACAGAGATCAGTAGTATAGTTAAGTATCTACACACTGTATGTATATGTATACCTATATATATATCTTTTCTCTTCTTCCCTTTCTCTTTTCCTTTTGAGCACTTTCTTGTCCTTGGATTATCACTATCTAGTCTACATTTTTAGTCTTATAACTCTGTCAGTTGTTTTAGTACACTAAAGAGACAATACAATATTTACAATTGTGAGTTTGATTTATTTTACTTATGAGTATGGCCTCAAGTCGCCTCCATTTACCTCAAGATCATCCTTCTTTGTACAAAAAAAAGCCACGTTACTTTTATCCATTCAGGACAGATGAACGTTTGGGTTGTTTCTAAGATTTATCTATTACAAATTGTGTTGCTATAAACTTGGGTGCACATATATTACTGCAAGACATCTTCAGTTTTTCTGGGGAAATACCCAGAAGGGGAATGGCTGGATTAAATGGGACTTTCAATGCTACTTATTTGAGAAATCTCCACACTGATTTCCACAGTGTTTGTATCAGTCTACACTTCTATCAACAGTGGAGAAACATTCCTTTTTCCCCACAATCTTGCCAACATCAGTTGGTTTCTTGATGGCAGCCATTCTTTCTGGAGTGAGATAGAATCTCAGTGTTGTTTTAATTTGCATTTCTCGAATGACCAATGATGTTGAACCTTTCTTCATGTATTTGTGTGCCATTTGTATTTCTTCATCTGAGTAGTGCATGTTAACCTCAGATGCCCATTTTTGGATTGGATTTTAGAATTTGGGAGGCCTGATGTTTTTCAGTTCTTATATGTTCTAGATGTAAGTCGTTTGTCTGAGGGACAGCTGGTTAAAATTCTTTCCAATTCTTCCCACTATGTTGGGATTTCTTTTGATGTGCAAAACTTTTTAATAAGATGAGATCCCAGCTCTTAATTCTTTGAAGTACTTTTTGTGCAGTTTGCATTTTGCTCATGAATTCTTTGCCTAACTCTATGTCTTCTACCTGTCTTCCAGTGGAATTAGTGCTTCTATTTTGATGTTTAGATCTTTGATGCATTTTGACTTTAGTGCCTAATGATAGACATGGATCTAGTTTTAGTCTTTGGCATGTGGAAAGCCAGTATTTCCAGCATCATTTATTAAAGAGGCTATCTTTCTCCCATTGAACATGTTTAGTTAGCCCCTTTGTCAAGGATAAGGTGTCTGAATGTCTTTGTAGTTGTGTCTGCATCCTCTAAACTGTTCCATTGATCCTCAGGTCTTTTTTTTTTTTTTTTTTAACAGTGTCATGCTGATTTTATCACAGTAGCATTGTAGTATACTTTTAAGTCATAGATTGTGAAACCCCCTGCCTTGCCTTTGCTGCCCAGGATTGCTATTGCTATTCTAGGTCTCTGGTTTCCAAATGAATCTTAGGAATGTTTTGTGGTTTTTTTTTTTTTTTTTGAGAACTGTGAAGTATGCTGATTGGGATTTTGATTGGGATTGCATTAAATCTGTGTTGGTTCTTCCTATCCAAGAGCAAGGCATATTTTTCCATTTTCTGACATCTTATTCTATTTCTTTTTTTTTTTTTAGAATACTATAGTTTTCAATATATAGGTATTTTACATCCTTTATTAGGTTGATTCCTAAGTATTTCACATTTTGAATGCTATTGTGAAAAGTATTATTTCCATAATTTCTCTCTCAGTGAGTTTGTTTATTGTGTACATGTATGCTATTGTTTTTGTTTTTGTTGTCTTTTTCCTTTTTATCTGTACCGGGGACCGAACTCACGACTGCCTGTTTGCCATGCAGGCGCTTATGCCACTGAGCTAAATCCCCAGCCCCAATGCTATTGTTTTTTGAGTGCTGACTTTGTATCCACCTACACTGCTGAATTTGCGTATTAAGTGTAGAAGTCTGTTTTTGGGGTATTCTATGTAGAGTATCATGTCATCTACAAGTAATGATAATTTAACTGCTTCCTTTCCTATCCCTATTCCTTTTCTCTCTCTTGTCTAACTGCTGTGGCTAATGTTTCCAGAACTATATTGAATAGGAGTGGTGATGGTGGACATCCTTTCCTCTATCCATTCCCTCTGAGTTTTCTAGCCTTTATGAATGAAGATTTTCAAAGTAGGTATTTATGATCTGAATGTCCATGGGGTCTGTAGTAATTCCACTCTTTTTATTACTCATTGCATGAATTTTAGACTTTTCTTTCGTTTTCTTGATATATTGATCTAGGGATTTATCAATTTTGTTTATCTTTCAAAGAACCCACTCTGATACATTAATTCTTTGTTTTGTTTTCTTAGTCTCAATTGCATTAATTTCTGCTCTGATCTTTATAATTTCCTCCCTTCTATGAGCTTTGGGCTTGACTTGCTCTTCTTTTTCTAAAAGTTTGAGGTGCAGCATTAGATTGTTTATTTGTGCTCATTCTGTTTTCCTGATATAATAATTCATTGCTCTATATTTCCCTCCTATGACTGTTTTCATTGCATCCCACAGGTTCCAGTATGCTGTATCTGCATTTTCACTGAATTGTAAATGTTAATTTCTTCTTTAATTTCATTTGTAACCCATTAGTTGTTTATGAGGATGTTAATTAATTTTCATGTGTTTATATAGGTTTTGCAGTTTCTTTTGCCAGTAATTTTTAATTTTAGTGCACTATCATCATATAATATACATGGGATAATTTCAGTACCTTTGAGTTTACTTAATCATGTTCTATGGGCTAATATGTGGTCTATTTTGGAGAATGTCCCATGTGCAGCTGACAAGAATGTGTATTCTGATACTGTAGCGTGGAACAGTGTGTAAACATCTAGTAAGTCCATTTGTTTACAGTTTGATTCAGTTCTATTTTTTCTTTGTTGACTTTTTGTCTAGTAGATCTATCTTTGTGATAATGGGGTAGTAAGGTCTTCTGTTACAACTATGTTATTGAGTATTTGGTTTTTCATGTCTATTAGTATTTGTCTTATATAGTTGGGTGTGTCTGTGTTTGGTGCATATATATTTATGATTGTTATCTCTTCCTCTTGATTTTTTACCCTAACGAGTATGTAGTGACCTTCTTTATCTCTTTTGATCATTTTTGGTTTAACCTCATATTGTCTGTAAACAATAATAGCTATCCCTGCTTTTTTCTATGTTCCTATCGCATGGAATATTGTTTTCCATCCTTTGACTTTTAGTCTATGAGTTTACTTTTGAGTCAGATGTGTTTCTCACATGAAGCATATTGTTGGATCCTGTTTGTTGATCCATTCTGCCAATCTGTTTGTTTTAACTGGTAAATTGAGGTCATTTGCATTGATGGTTATAACTAATATATACTGGGCTATCTTTGTTGTGTTCTTTTCCTGTTTTTGGTTACTTTCTTTACCCTTTAATTGCTTGCCCTGCCTGTTTGTTTCTTTCTTTTAGTTTTCTGGGAACTGGGGTCATTTTTGTCTCTATACAGTATGTCTTCCAGTACTGTTTCTAGGATTGGTTTGGTGGACATGAACTTCTTCAGCTGTCATGAAAGAATATAAAGTTTTGTAGGGTTCATCGATCTGAGTTGAAAGTTGTTTTCTTTCAGGGCTTGAAATATTTCACCCCAAGCTCATCTTGACTTCAGGGATTGTGTTGAGAAGTTGGCCATGATTCTAATGCGCTTTCCTTGATGGGTGAGCTGTGTCTTTTATCTAACAGTTTTCAGTATTCTGTCTGTATGCTGAACTTCTGGGATCTTGACTATTTTGTGTCTGGGTTTAGATGTATTTTGCTTATGACTTTTGGGGGTTCTATATGCCTCACTTATGTGTAAATCAAGGTTTTCCCCCATACTGGTTTTCTGCAATTACTTTTGCAAATAGTTTTTTTTAAATGTCATTTGCTTTGACTCCTGCATTTTCATTGACATCTATCAGGTTACAATGTTTCTCTTTGCATTGTCTTGAATCTGTTGAGTTGTTATTTCATGATCCCTTGTTATTTTAAAAGTTCTTTCCTTTCATGATAACTAACTATGGTCCTGGCTTCAAGATCTGAATGTCTGTCTTTAGTCTTTGTAAAGCAGTTTTGCCAGCTTTCAATGGAATTTTTTATTTCCTGAATATCTCTGAATTTGTTTCATGCATTCTATTTCTTTTGTATATTGTTCATTCAAGGTTTCCATCATCTTCCCATGTTCCTGTACTTTTTTATCTATGTGTTTTCTAGCTATGCTGAGCAACTCCTTCATCAAACTTTTCATTTGTTTCTTTAACTGAAAGATTATTTCTAATCTGATTTCCTCTATAACCTCATGGATTTGTTTCTTTATTTCACCTGCTATCTTTACAGAAATGTCAGGGGTATGACTTCCAATGTCCTCTATTTCTGTCTCCAATACTTGTTCCTGATAGACTGGGAGTTTGACATTGCAGTTTGATTTTCCATTTTGTCATTTTCACCTCTTGGGTTAATATTTTGGTCTTTTCAATCCCTTTAGTCTCAACCATCATGCGTATCTTAGGGTCCTACTGTGTGGCTGACATTCACCCAGTTGCAGAGTCCTACAATATAGAGGAGAGGCCAGATACCTGGATATTTCTTGCAGGGTCTGTTGGGTGAGTCCTGCATTCTTCCTAGACTGACCAGCCGAGGAATATTGATGTAAGCCAACCCTTAGCTACTATTGTTACTGTGGCTTCAGGCTCTTCCCGGTCACCAGATCCACCTATCTGTAATGTGCACCCCAGCTGGTACCCTACTGTGTCGTGTCACTAAGGTTCTTGTAAGCCCTTTTAGGTTCCTCCAGATGGGGAGAGGCTTAATCAGCATTCTTGTCAATCCACCTGGCATTCTTGGTATAGAAGAAGGACTCACTCACATTGTTGCTGGCTTGCCAAGGTCCTCCAGCTCAGAGGAGAGTTCACTGAGGCTCTTATTGACCTACTAAGGTCCTATATTGAGGGAAAATCATTGCACCATTGCTGGGTGGCCAAGGTCCTCTGTGTGAGAAAGAGGGGTTGCTGAGGCCCCCACTAGCCCACCAATATACTGCAAGTGGACAGTCTGTGTTGGCTGAGGTCTTTCAGGTGCAGGGAACAGGCAGCCAATGATCCCATCAGCTGTTGAGGTTTTCTGGGTACAGAGGAAGGGCAACCGAGGCTCCTCTTAATTGCTGAAGTCATCCTGGTGTGGGGAAAGGGTGGCCAACAATCTCGTTAACAGCTGAGGTCTCCTGAACAAAGTATCTTTCTATATTTTACTGCTGTGTTTTTGTCTCTCCTGTTAAACCGCAAAGATGTTTGCTTTCGTGTTCAAATTTTAGTTTTTATCCATAGTATACTATTATTTCAAGCAACCTAAGATTGCTGATTTTTCAATCTTTTTCTTCCTCTTGGAAGATACTACTTGGTTTCCCCATCAGGTTTTTTATTCTTTATTTGATTTTTTCTCAAGTGTTGTAGCAAGCAGCACCCTCAGCTTACCATTCACTGTACTCCCTAAGCAGTGTCATTTGAGGCAAGAGATTTCCCTAAAAATCCAGTGTATATTTATGAATTCTTTTCTTTGGATACTGACCTTGCAAAGATACAGTTTATCTTTTCTCATGCCTCAGTATAAAATTTGAAAAAAATCTAATATGTAATTTTTCTATTAACATACTTTTTGTTAAATGTTGACGTATGCCTGCCTGAATATCTCATTTTCCCCTACTGTTTATTTTGCCTTCATTTTTAAAAGGCATAGATTCACTGAACATAGAATTTCAAGCGGATAGTCTTTGGCTTTCTTTCAATAATTTAAAGCTAATGTTCCTAAAATCACTTATATGACTGGAGCCTCCATTTTAGACCTTCACCTGTAGAATTAGAAAAATTTCATTATCTCGCATGTGATTTTTAATATTTGTTCATTCTTTAGATCTTTATAGGGATCTTGAAAACTGTTCTGATCTGGGAATTGAGAATTATGGTGTTTCCATGACAACACTGAATGAAGTGTCCCTGAAATTAGAAGGGAAATCTAATGTTGACCAGCCAGATAAATAAAATTAAAGAAAACTATTACATAAACAGTGTTTAGTGTCTAGTATCCTGTGTAGTGTACATTTTGAAAACACTTTGCTTCAACAATGTCATATCATTTTTGTGAGCTTCTATGACATCATTAATTACTCGGAAAACTTATAAAAGAGTGATTCCTAACATTTAAACACAGACATTTGTTTTTTGATATATTGAAATATATTTTTAATAGAAGTATTTTAGACACTTAAAAGTAAGATCAGTAAATTTATGACATACAATGTTTTGATGGTTCTTGTTATTTTCTTAATTAAAATAATTCTATAGTTTCATCAGAAAAATAAGGTAAGACTTGCTCTCTTATGAGAACTTTATTAACTTTTTAGGGTTTTTTTCTTCTAATCTTTTCACATGCGTCTAGATTCAAGATGGTCCTGAGACGCTAGAGAAATAAAAATGCATTTCTAATCTACTCAAAACACCTTTATGGGGACTTGAACTTATTGCTCTAAACCTCCTTCCCCTTTTTATTCCAGAGTTTTCTGGAATGGACTAGAAAAATGAAGCAGCTTGTCTGAGTTTACCTGTTTTCTTTCCTGAAACTACTGGCCTCACATCCAGTTGTGGTGGTGATGGCCTGACACTAGTTACTCACTCAGATCATTCTGTGACCATTGCAACACCGTCCAGGCTCAGCAGCTCATCCAAGATGGGCTAGGTGTCACCAAGGAGGCACAAGCCTGTCCTTAAGACCCTGCTTGCTCAAAGGCGTTGTCCAGCTGACCCAAGGTTGGGACACAACAACCCCAGGAAGTGAACAGGACTAGACTATCAATCATTTTTAGGCACTGAATTTATGGATTATATCTGAAAAACAGTATTTTGATGAATGCATTCCTATTCATGAATATGGGTTGGCATGTCCATATTTTTTATTTTCTTTACATCCTTCTGCAAAATTTGAATGCTTGTCTTTCAAAAAAGTTCTTACATGCATTTTGTTAAATAATTAATTCCTAAATATCATACAGTACTTTGTAGATTTTTTTGTTCATTTGTTGCTATATTTTGACTCTTTTAAATGAAATCTTTTTTTAAAAAAACATTTCTACTAGTTTAGTATTTAAAATTTATTTAATTTGTATGACTGAGCTCAAAACTAATACGCTTATGGATTTGATTCTCTACTATCATTTCAGTTTATTGTTGTAGAAACACATAATAAAAGATAATTTATGTTCACAGTTCACTGTGAGTCAGTTATATTACTTGGTTAATGAACTGTAATTTACATAAAATAAAATGCCCATCTACTAATTTTTCATATTGAATAATCTGACTTCCCTTAAATAATCACATAAAATAAGATTTAAAAGATTTTCTTCATCCCCTTCTTTATATGCTTCCTAAGCTTTGCCCCAAGTGACTCTGTGTAACCTAGCTATTCCAAAGTTTGTATTTCCCTGTTCTGGAACCATTTACAAGCAGAATAATATGTCAAACTCTCTAGCTTCATTTTCTTGTGATTGGACTGTGTCATTACTGTATCAGAAGTTTTTCCCTTTTATTGTCAGGTTACTTTCTATAATTATTTCTTTTACAGTAAACATACTTAGAAACTGTTTCTATTTTTAATGTATTATGAATTGTTATAAATATCTATATACAAGTTGTTACTTATACGAATTATTTTTCCAGAAATTTCTGCTCCTATTTACATAGATTGTTTTGAGTCTCTGGGTCAAAGAGTGCTCTTAGAAAAAGTTCAAACAGACGCCCCTGAGATGGCACTTATTAGGCATTGCTTACATGCAGATAATAGTACTTAGGAAGATGTACAAGCTGAGGAGACAGGAAAGACAGGGAGGCTTCTCTAAATGGAAGAAATCATCTCCTCCCTTGACAGACTGAGTAAGGCAAAGGCTGGCATGGCTCTCTGGTGGCAGCAAGTGTGTGCATTGCCAGGGTTTGAGGAAAGCTCTCTTCGTCCTGTGAGTGTCACTGGCTAATGTGGGTCCTTTCTTTAGCTATAATGGAGATTTGGACATGGAAACAGGCCATGACCATAAAAAGCTTTAACTGGAAAGAAAATAAGAAAGGATTTTAGAATGAAGAGTGACCAGTGTAGCTCGGAAAGATGTTAGCTGGAAACTAAACTTGGAGTAATTTTACAGTAAAATAAACTGGAAATTTATTGTAGAAAAAGAAACAAAGCTGGCTGTTCCCTGGCAACCCCAGGAAACTCCAGAGAAAGGCAGAGAATTGGGAGGGATGACAAAGGATGGATTTCAATGCATGAAGTCTCAAAGAAATGTTTAAAATCATTTATATATATTTTTCCCTGAAAATAGGGGAAGGTTTCCAGGCAGGATGGAGGTTAGTTCATGTGTGGCGTGAGTTGGAGTGCAGCCCAACATGTGCTTAAAAATGCATTGTGGTCTTCCTCTGGGTGGACACTTACTACAGTAATACTTTATAATGAAGGTAAGCTGAAGTGTGGGGTGAGCTCTTTCTCAGCAGCATCGCCATCTTACGTTGCACCAGCCTCATCCTGTTTGTCTGCCCGT
This sequence comes from Cavia porcellus, assembly GCF_034190915.1. NCBI lineage: Eukaryota > Metazoa > Chordata > Mammalia > Rodentia > Caviidae > Cavia > Cavia porcellus. The sequence goes on from NW_026947515.1 coordinate 12,919,957, forward strand.
TTGAGCTTCATATTTCTGGACTAAAACAGCTGGCTCATTTCATGAACAGCCTGATTTACCTTCTCCCTTTCTCCGCTTACCACCAAAGTTGTGGCTTTGTGTTCTTTTAGGCTACCACTTCAAAGTGTGGCATATCACTACTGCGCCATGAATCTTGAAGTACTACAGTGCACTTCATTCAATCCCTGTGTTAGAACATATATAATGGAAAAGCAGTTTTAAAAAGCAGATAAAAACCAATTTCAACACCTAAAACTCTGCTCACACTTGTTATTTCAGTTAACAGTTTTGGTATTTATAGGCTATTATACTAAGACACTGAATTCATAATTGATCAAAGAGAGCGTGAGGCAAAAAATTCAGTCATATCAGTTTTCCTTCAAGTCTCCCCAGTGGAAGTAGCAGCCATGTTGGAGCATGGCTGTGTGTGTGTGTGTGTGTGCGTACACATGTATGCTTGTGCTGTACTGATTCATGGCTCTTACAGCGTTCTCCACTGTGTGGCCGTCAAGCTGCAGCACCTCAAGCTGCCCCTTATCCCCTTCCTCTCACATGCAGGCTGCTTCATGCTCCCACCATCCTCAGGTCAGGCACTTTCAGCAGCAGTGCATGAAAAAACAGCCTTTCCTTAGTTATTTTTCTCATTGATCAGACAAAGTACACAACATCCAAAGTTAAAGGAGGAAAAGCTTATTTTGGCTCACAGTTTGCAGAGGTTTCAGTGCATAACTAGCTGGCTCCACGGCAGGGTGGCATGGCAGGATGGCATTACAGAGGAGAAAAGGATCATGGACAGAAGACAGAAGGGAAAAGGTATCAAGCTACAAGTGACAATGGCAGCTTCTTCAGCCCCTTTTATAGTTTATCTAGGCTACCCAGCTTAGGGCAGGTGCCAAAACAATCAGTGGGCTAACTTAGTAGTCACACACCCTTAATTCTAGCATCACACGTTCCAGATCCAGCCAACTCTGAAAAAGCCCTACCTATGACTGCAGGAGACTGGGTGGGGGTGAAGCAGCTCAGCACAAGCCGTAACAAGCCTGGTTTTAAAGACTTTTTCAAGTCACATTAGTGCTCAGCATCCATCACTACTAATAGTCCCCCAGTGCTGTATCATTCAACACGCAGATACCAAGCATGGCAATAGTAATATTTTAGTCAACACTTGTTGATTAAATGGGTAATTAGAATTGCTAAGGCTTTTGAGATTGACAAAATAAAGGTCCAAAGAAATCTTTAAAAATAATCTAGAACAGCTTTGTGAGACAGACTGAGGAGACTGAAGAATAGACGGATGCCAGCTCTGCAGCAAAGCAAGGAGTAGAGAAATGTCCCAAACTTGGGAAGTAGAAACGAGTGCAGTTTTGGGATTACCCAGATAATGCAAATTTAAGATAACTGTTTTCAAATGAGAATTAAAGGCAAGAAAACAAGAAAAATGTAACAATGTTTTCCAGTTGGAGAGGCTGGAATTACATGTTTCCATGAATAGAATGAGGAACAAAAATCAAAGCAAGAGAGCAAGTTGAGTCGGATGTATTATTAATAATACAGAAAAAGACAGTGTAGGACAGAAGAGCAGAAAACGAGCCTAGAGCTGGGATTAGGGTCAGGAATTCATATCCCACAATTGCAAGGGTGGAACCATAGCCAGAGAGTAAGAAGAGAAATGGACCAAGGCTAAGCCCATGGTTATCATTTCTTGTTAGCCAGGGGACAGGGGAAGGAAATGAGAGAATCGCAGATAGCTTGTGTCTATTTTTAACAGGATAATCATGGCTGCATAAACATTTTTGAAAGACTGGAAAATAGCTGTGGATGCATACTATTAATTTTATTCTACATAGGATACTGGTTTTTGGAGTTGGACTTCTGCATATTTTGGCAGCAAATGCTCGCAGTCTATTCTATCAAGATGACCACTGTTGAGAGCTGTCTCCACAAATGTACTTCCTCACCCCTCACCAAGAGCCACGGGACCCTCTCTCTAACTTACTGATCATCAATAAGGCAGGTGAAAACGCTGCTGCTGTCAGTTTCCAAATTTTCACGCTGTTAAAACATTCCTTAGAAAACACAAGCATTGGGGGCTGGGAATTTAGCTCAGCGGCATAAGCACCTGCCTTGCAAGCAGGCAGTCATGATGAGTTCGATCCCTGGTACCGGTAAAAAGCGAAAAAGACAAAAGAAAAAAAAAAGAAAGAAAACAAAAGCTTTAAGAAAAAAATGAACATGTTTTACAGACATATCATGAAGTTGAAAGATAAGGAAAATAATCCTAAATTGGAAGACAAATGCTGAAACAGGTTAGCAAAGAGCAAATGTATTACATGGATTCATATTGAAAAATGAGAGGATGTATATAAAATGTTTCAAAATTTACTTTTATAAAATAATAATATAAGGAGATTTTCCAAATCAAATAATTCATCAATTTGTGTGTTTAAAGCCATCTGGAGAATATGGTCATTTTGGTATTGGTAAGGCAACTTATATGAATCTGGAAAATTCCAATCCAAAAATATAGAACATTAACAAAAATTAGTTTTTAATCAGAAATCGTATTATCTTCTTTTGAAGTCCTGTAAGGTCTCCAGTGTAGGTTTTATTAGTCTTGTTCTGTACTGTTTTAATCAATTCTATTATACCTGATGATATAGGCAACTCTTTTTAAAAATAGCAAGAGGCACAATGGTAACCATTTTTGGTCACCTGGTATTCTATTTTTACATCATGTACTACGCGCATCCTTCTGTTCTAACCGACTCTGTTCTGTTTAATCACGTTATGTTTTATTCTCTTCAAAAAAAGTAGTAAGAACTGTGGGAGTAAAAAAACCCAAAAAGTGTAATTGTTATTGTAAAAAAGAGAGGAAAGGAAGGTGGTCTAAGGGATATAACTGCATGTATGTTTGAGTGTGTAGGATGGAAAACCATATTACTGAGCTTTTGTTGGATCATTGAACGGAACTGTCTGCAATCTCACTGTATGAATGTCCACTTTATATGCTTTAATTTTATAATTTGGACAACTGTTTCTAAGATGACAATGTGTAACCTATTAACTAGTGCTTTCTTGCTGTATATTTTTTCTTGAAATTCTGTATTATTTGTACCCTGTTACTGCTTTGTTTTTTTATTTCCTTTCTTTTTTCTCTTTAAATAAATAAAAAAATAAGTAAATGAAAAATCATGAAAACATATTTATCAAATCTGTAAAATATTTTTGTTCACAAAATAAATGTGGACAAACAGCTTTATAGTCTATATTATTTCATGTTGTGGGTGTCGACAGTACAGGCTCATTTTGATACATAACTAAACATATTCCCTTCGTTTTTAATTGCCTCTTACATTTCACAGCCAATAAGGAGCAAACAATGATGATTTTATACACTCATTGGAGAAGCAAAACATAGCTTTGGAAGTGGATTCCTTTGGATCTAGAAATGGCACAGAGGAACCATCTTACAATGGGGCTACTAGTGTCAGGTGCTAGAGAGGTTCTGTGGGTATCAAGTTAGTGATTTTACTCCAAAGTATGACCATGGCATAATATCACTGTGGCTCAGAGAAGCAATCTGCTCCACCATACATACTTTTTCTGGTTAAAAATGATTTATATGCTTAGAAGCAGACAATTCACATTTTGAGAGAGATTTGGGAGAGAATTTGGGCTATTATATCACTTAAATTTCTGGACTTCCTTACAAGAATGTAAGAACTACAATTTATTTGTTATTTAGTAAATGGTACGGATAGCTATAGTAATAACAGTCTCAAATGGTATTAGCATAAGCAATGGTTTTCAGCAAAGTTTTTATCATCTAAAGTGCATTTTAAATAAGAAGTGAGTCTACAGAACTCTTATAATCTTCACAGAAATTGTATGGAATGCATAGTCCGAAAGTTTTGTTTTATTTAAAAATAATATTCTTTTATTTCTGGCTCATGAAATCTTAGGTCAGAGGGCTCAAAGTTTATCTTTGAATCAAATATATTGTATATTTATGAGGAATTTGGCCTTCTGTGAATTTGTTATAATTTTAATGATATGCCAAAACTAAAATAGCAGACATTGTTAAGTTACAGTATTAAAATTTGTGCTTCTTCCATGAAAACAAAATTGAGGACTTAGGGATGCATTAGCCAGTTTCAGCATTTACTATAATGTTGTATGTGAAAACACTGTTTGCACACATTACTCTGTAATGTTATATTTCTTCTTTCAGATCTTATAACCCTTTGCTATATTTCAGACTTACCATTTTTCATTGGCATGCAATACCAGGAGACTGAATTGCTTCCCAGTTCTTGTGGGTATTGTTAGTAATAGACTTCTTGGAATATTTACAGGATCAGAGAGCATTCAAAATGACAGGAGCACATATCCTGGGGTGGTAGCCGAATCATCTCACAATTCTACTCTGTCGGGATTTTCCAGCTCTTTCCATTCAGAATAATCTTAATGGGTCTGAATGTGACTGAGTAGAGGTCCAGAGGATACAGCAGTGTTTCAATGCTTCCTGGTCTCTGGCTCTTAAAAAAAAAATCAATGCACTTACAGAGCTTTACTTTCCTAAATGCAAAACAGCTAAGAAGATGTGTGGGATATTTTTAGGGGACTGATAGGACAAAGAACATGACACCACGGACACAGTAGTCAGAACATTCCAGCCTCTTAGGCACATATGCTCATGTTCATGTGTTCATAGCTGGCCAAATCAAAGGAGGGCACACATTTGGGTAAAAGAGAAAAGGATTTCTTCAAAGCTGGCCCCACAGAGATGGAGGGGCCCATTTCCTTCAAATCACCTTTTCTCCACTTACAGCTGGACAAAGGTTTTTATCATAAGGATCAGAGGAGGGGAGGAAAATAGAGATACAGTTCAGATCTCCACACTTGCTTTGTCACTGCCAGCCTCCTCCTTCTCCTGTGGGAAACAAGCTTCTGGCCTCCTGGTGCTGGCACTTGAGTATTTTGTCTGTTCTTTGTGTCTAGGGAAGGAGGAGGTGTTGGCTTTGTGCTCAGCAGGAGGAAGTGTGGAGAAGTTGTTTATCTCTAAAAGAAAAATTCAAACTTTTAAAGATCCATTTTTGCAATGCTGATTAACGTTAAAAACCATATGTTTTTAATATGAGGAAATTAAAGTTTTTAAAATGTAAAGAAAAATTAGACTTGATTTGATCTGATTCAGTGGGTGCAATTGCCATCATTTTTATCATAATTCGTAACTCAGTAGAACAGAATTACTTGAGGCTGCAACAGCAGACTTGCTAGGGATCATGGTAACCATGATTCAGATTCTTTCAAATAACCCCAACCCGTATGTCTACCCAGAGCCACTAAAGCAGTCTTCATACATGAGATAAGAAATTTTGTTTTTATACAACATATCTCATGTGATTTGAATATTGTGTTATGGAGAGTCAAAAAATGTATGGATCATTTGTAATTGCTATTTGTATTAGTTCTGAAAATACGTTTTAATCTACCAATGAGATATCTGGAAAAGGGACAATGTATTTTATATAGACATATTATGCCCTGTCCTAGGGATAAGAACAGAAATAGGGTAAACATTAAGAACATGTTTGCTAAGTTAACAAGTAAGTCAGGGCAGCAGTATATATCATGCCCTATTCACTAGACTTCACTAGAAGAACAAATACCATCAATATATCTCCATATAAAACAACCCACATATGTAACATTACTTTTATATTTTGCAGTGTAATCTTAAATTTCTGTTTTGTATGACATCTTATTGTGTGCTCAAAGATATGAACTTCCTTCAGTAAGATGATAATATAAATTTAGTTTTCAATAAGCACTGCTAAAAGTCATGTTAAATACTATTTTTTTCATATATGTGGTTTTTGTTTTGTATTGGGGATCAAACTCATGACTTCGCACTTACCAGGCAAGCACTTAAACTGCTGAGTAAATCTCTAACCCTGTACATGGTTTATTAATCAACAGTCTTGTTAGTTTCTCTTCCTGGAACCTGAAGTCAGTAAGCAAGAATTGAGGCTTCTTCCACAAGATCATTCTGTAGTCGCACAATGAATCTGATGCTAAGTGGCACAACTTACTTATACTGTCGACTGTGCCAGATAATGGGCTCTGCTTTTGCAGATTTAAAAGTATTTGAAAAAATCTTACTAAACACATTAATACACTCTGATAATGAATGAAAGGAAATGGCAACCTCAAAACTATACCAAAGCAAGATTTCAGATTATCAGGCTAATTATATTTTGAGAAATGCAACCAGAAAATTAACTGCAACTTATGCCTGAAATTCTTTGTGCTTCCCACATTTCCAGGATGACATCCACTCTCAGTTTAATAATATAGCCTACCTCATATCATGGACCAGCTTCATGTCCTTTCTTTCTCCTTATAGTTCCATGACCGGCATTGATGACTGTAAGGTGATGTGAAACAATGGAAATTGTATTTCATTTGATTAATTAGAAATTCATTATAGCAGATTATAAGGTTTTCTTTAGGACAGTATGCACGTTCACATATGGAACAATGTGTTTACATTTGTAGGTAACAGCAATAAAAAGAAAGAACAAAGAAAGAGAAGAATGAAGACAAAAGATAAATAAAAGTTTATAATATTTCATTTCTGGCTAGTAGAGAAATTAGAATGAGTTATGTCTCTTACCAAGAACATTTTTTGTTAAAAAACAGAATATCTGTTTTCAGATCTAGGAAAATGCACGATAACAGAGTAGGATATCTCAGAGAAGAAAACAAGCAATATTCACTCGCCATTCATCTGTTTTCTTCCTGGAAGTATTTTGTGAAAGACACTAAGTAATATACAGAGTTCTTATTAAACGGAAGAGACAGAAAGTCAGAGTTCAAGGAGGTCAAAATGGGTGGAATTTGTACAGGAAGGTCATGCAAAAGATAGAGCTACACAGAGAAAAAGCCACAGAACTCTGCATTAAGGTTACTTTGAATTTGTTGGTATCATTAAGCCAGTTATGTATAGTGAAACTCCATGAATGCAAGATGAATGATAGTTATAAGGTGCGTAATTCAAACAGCCCCCAACTAGAAAATAATTGATTTCCAGTCAATTATTAAAGGATTTATGAAGAGATTCAACCCAGAAGAGGTATGACATAGTATTAGGATTAATTTAGCCCTATAATATAACATAGCTTACTCTAATTGTGTCTCAAAAATTTAAAATCAAGGTTTAAAGCAAGTGGATTGCCAGGATAAAACTGAACTTTCTGAAAGAAGAATCCAAAACTATGTATCCATCATGTAAAAGTCACGTGAGCCAACCCAAGAAAAATTACTAGATATTCAAAGGAGGAAGAAAATACAAACAGAAACTGCATGGAAATCAACTAAAAAGACACCCAATAATAACAAAAATAAACAAATAATATTGAAAATATTAACAGAAATAACATTGAAAAAAATATTAATCTGCTTCAGAATTAATGTGAGAAGAGAAACAGAAGAAAATTATCAGAACAAATCAGATGAGCCTTTCATAGACAAAGAATATCCACATGATGAAAAAATAAATTAATGTTATTTATAGCTGTAGAAAGTATATAAATTGAAACACAGAGAGAAAAAATTCTGAGCTGAGAAATCAAACAGAGCCTTGTTATAATCAGTATACCAATTAAATTCCCTAAAGTACAAAAGTCAAGTGACAGAAAATGTATTTCAAAACAACTTTCAAAATTTTATGAAAACTATAAATTCAGGAAGTTCATATCACAATCAAATTGTTTAAACTAGTGATAAAAAAACTCACACGTCTCCAAAATAAAGTGACATATTACAAAAATACAAATGGCGATGATAAAACAGTTTTAAGAAGAACATAAGGCGGAAGATAAGGAAATAATACCCTTAAAATGTTGACAGAATAAAATCGTCAAGCTAAATACTTATATCTATCTTCAGAAAAACATACTTCAAAAATAAAAGAACTAATACATTCAATGAAAATGAAAATTAAGAGAAATAACTGCTGATATGCTTTAAAATTATTAAAGGCAATCTTTCAGCTGGAAGGACAATAATACTAGACAAAAATTGAGATATACATAATGAAGAACACTGGAAATGGCAAATTCAGATGAGTACAAAGAAGTAGCCTTAGAAACTTAGCTACCCAAGAGATTAATTAACACAGGAATAACACAGGTTTGAGCCCAACTTGGGCAACTGTAAGAGACACTCTCTAAAAGTTATAAAGAAAAATTAAAAAATAAAAAACAAAGACTGTAGATGTAGCTCACTGGTAAAGTGCTTGCTGAGCAAACATGAGAATCATGATTCAAATCCATATACCACAAACAAACAAAAATATGATAACTATGTGGGTAAATGTAAAAGATAATATTTTTCCCTTAGAAATCATTTAAAATATACTTCTATTAGTTATTAATTACTAATTAATTAATTAGTAATTAATTAGTAATTAATTGGAAAATGATAAAATTCAGTGATTAAAGCAATAACATCTAAAAGATTTACATTGTATAGAATATGATCTCTATCCAATGTGATTAAATTGAGAAATAATAAATGCTTAGAAAATTATGAAATATCTGAATATTAAACACTACACTCTCAATAATGATAGATCAGAAAAGAAATCACATTGAAAATTAGAAAATATGTTCAACTGGTGAAAAGTGAAAACTATATATTTAAATTTGCGAAGACTTTGTGCTCATTAAGCATAAAGCATTAAGTATTTCCTCCTATTCTCATTTCCTTTTTTAAGGCAATGACAATTTAAAATTGTTGCTTAAAATGGTTATATTTTCAGTCTTTTAAATATGTCATTTGGTCTCTATCATATCTGATGAGAAACTATCAGTTGTATTAATGGTCCATCATATATAATGAGTCCTTTACCTCTGCTACTTTCAAGATTCTCTTTGTGTCTTTATATGACAATAGTTGGGATACAGAGTTGAGACTGAGCTGTTCCGGCATGAGAGTTTTGTTTTTCTATTTGGAGTTCCTATTACATGTATACATTCATGTGTTTCATGAACTATGGACAAGTTTCAGCTATTGTTTCTTCATCCTACTTTTTCTGGAACTTTCTAGATGTATATATTGGCATTTCACAGATCTCTTAAGCTTCATGTATTTTTCTGTATTTTCTTTTTCTCCTACTCTCCAGGCTGAACAATTTTAAAGGTGTTTTGTTCAAGTTTGTTGGGGTTTTTTGCTTCCAGATCAAATATACTGATGACATCTTCAGTGAAATGTTTGTATCAGTATATATTTAACTTCAGTATATATTCTTAAACTTCTGTTTCTGTTCATTCTTATAATTTATATTTCTTTATTGGTACTTTATTTTTTACATATAGTTTGTTTCATTTCCTTTAGTTCTTTCCTATGTTTTCCTTCAGAGTTTTTGAAATCATATAATATAATTATGTTAAAGTTGTTATTTTGTAAGTTCGATATCTAGACTTCTTCAGATACTATTTTTGTTATTTTCTTCCTTTGAATACAGGACGCATTTTTCTATTTCTGTTTTAGATTTGGGGGGAAAATACGGACATATGAATATCTAATATGGTAAGTCTAGATAACAGGTTCCCTCCTTTGTTTAGACTTTTTTTAGTTTTAGTTATTGCATGCTGTTTCACCTTTGGGTTAGAATATTTTTCCAAAACATCATTACAGATTGTATACTCAGTTGTATGTGGTAACTGAAATCTCTGTTCCTTTATCAAGTTCAACTAGTGTTTTTGCAAGAGATTTCCTTGAGAAGCAGAGACTCAAAAAATCTTTTTTTTTTTTTAACTCATGACCACGAGCTTGCAAGACTGGTGCTTATGCCTCTGAGCTAAATCCCCTGCCCCCCAAAAAACATCTTCTCTCCTACACAGATAAGCTCTGTGCTGGAACTTCTCCAACACCTAGGCGAGCTTGCATGAAGTCTAAAGATTAGCCAGCCATGCAAACCAAGAATTTTATGCTGCTGACAAATCCCCAGCCCCCATTCTCATATTTTTTCATGGGTACACATGGTGCCTGAGTATGTGTGTGACTTTCTAAATATCTTGGTACATATAGAAGCTTTTCAGCACTCTTATTTCTCAATAAAATGCTCCTTAAAATTCTTTCATAGACTCAGAATGATCTGTTTTATGGCTCAACTATTCTGTTTTTGCTTTAGACTGCTACAGAAGATTTCTTAGCTTTATATTCTTCTTGAGCAATGTTTCTCACTTTTCTACCCTGAATGAATTTACATTAGCTGAAGCAGGAACAGATGCTTGAACCTGTCCTTCAGATAATTCTGAAACAGATTAGGTCAAATTTTTACAGAAATTTGAAAATAAGGTTAGCTGTGTTCTGTCTGAACCAACATCCTACATTGAAAATACAAGGTGCCATCTTCTAGACTATTCCAGGCTGGTCAGGGAGTGATGCAAAAGCAAAATCAGAACATGGGAAAGAATTCCTAGCATCTTGAAATGGACTTTTTATTGATTCAGAATTTGCCATGAAGCTTTGACTCATGTACTAAGTTCTGACAAAGTTGGTCCTGCCAGGTATGTTTTTTTATATTTCTTCATGACATATGTGATTTCATTCATTTTTCATAGTGGAAGAAAAAATAGTGGCATCTGGTCATTTTGCCTCTATCTTGTAAGCATCTCTACTATGTGTTTATTTTTATGATGACATTAAGAGCTAACACTTTATCAATTTTGATACACATAAAATAAATTAGTATCAAACTTAAAAATACCTCTACTATTTTTCTGGTTATCATTGTGGTATTGCACGGCATAATTGTGGGTACTTATATTTTAAGTATGCTTTTTTTCTCCATATCTACCTTGTTCTTTTTTAAACATTCAAATTGATTATTAAACCATAAAATTTGAAGTTTGAAGGAAACCTGAAAATTATTTTAATATTCTTCTTAGGGAAAAGGGGTCTAAAGGACCTTAGGAAGATTCAGAAAATTACAAACAGTATTAGTAAAAGGGATAAAATTTAAAACTCATTCTCCAGTTTCTCATTTAAAATCTGAGCCAATTGAGAGTCAAATTGAGAGCCAAAGATTTAACTCAATGGTTTAAGCACTTGCCTGGTAAACACGAGGTTGTGTGTTTGATCCTTGGTACAAAAGAAAAAAAAAAAAAAAGAACCCTTTGATAAAGATCATAATTACCCCCATAAAATTAGGAGGCAAAATATGTATAAATTATATACATATTTTCTAACTTTCAGTGTTTTTTAAATATCCCAAATAAATTATCATTTAACAAATATTTGTTGACTTCCCCTGTGTGCCAGGCTTTGAGACTAATGAGTCATACGAGCTATAAAATCCACAGTATCTACCTTCAAAGAGTCCTTACAGACAAATAGATAAACACATAATTATTTATACAGTATGATACTATACTGAAGTAGAACATCTATACAGTGATTTAAAAAACTATGAAATTCAGACATTGGTGCAAGGCTAATTTCTGAAAATAAATTGCATGCTAAGAAGATTTCCTAAAGAAGAAAAACATTTCAATTGGTAGAGAAGTATGATGTAAATAGAAAATAATGGGTGAGAAAAAAACAAGAAGGAAAAACAAGTCAGGCTGACCCTAAGAAATGGTAAAGACATGGTGGCATATGCATACGACACAAGGCAAAACCCAAGTGTCCTAGCTACAATGGATGTGTAGGTTGATCCAAAGCTAATCTTAAGTGATATACTCACCAGTTTATTCTGAAGGCATTTGTCTTTTTTATGGGAAAAGGTGAAAGCTTTTATAATAGGAATATAATCAGAGATCCAGTTTTAGGAACTGTCATGTGACCACCATGAAAATGACTATTTAAAATAAGAGACAGCACAGGACTTCTCAGGGGTCAGTACAGTAGTTTGGAAGCAGTCAACATGTGTCTGTCATGTGCCTGTATCTCATCTTTGAACTCTGTACTATAATATTTGTACCCATGTCACTTAAAGGTTCATTATATGCTTATATTTCTCTTGTTTATACACCTAAGAAAATAGTCCTCTCTAATTTTTCATTTTTGTTCTCATTCGATTTCAAAACTATTTCCCTTTAATGATTGCCTGTATCTTACTAAAGTTTTGTCACTAAAGACACTCATTCCAACTTTAGTTTTGTCTTTCTGTAATTAAAACAGAAAGTAAAACATCTTAATCTATACATCAGATCCTGAAGTATGTCCACTTTTAACATAGTTGAATCAAAGAAACTGAAGCCTCGGAGGAAATGATAATGATAATATTGATTTTATCTTGGTTTATGAAACAGATGTCAAACTCATAAAATCTGCTCATGATCTCAAATTTGAAAATATACTGACTCAAAGAGTAACATAACGTAGATATTTATTTTTCTTTTAGTTCACTCTGGTTTCCATGGTTCTTATGATTGATTTCTTTAGAGCTATATCTCAGTTTTGGATCAGTATTTTAGTCCACCTGCCTTCCACCTTGGTTGGCTGTACATTTCTGCAGTCTGATGTAAGGAATGCCAATATTTGCTCAAGTGTCTGAAATATGTGACCATTAAGGAAAGCTTTGTCCTTAGTTGAGAAATATGCACTTTGAAATCAGAATACTTAAATTTTAAAAATTAAAACATAAAGTTCCCTCCCCAGAAAAGTCCATAGTCCTGTTGGCCTAAAGGTACAAATTCATCTTGGTCACTGTCTTTTTGATAACAGCTACTATTAACAGGTAGTGGGTGATATTATATTGTGGTTTTAATTTGCATCTAAATGCATTTTTCAACACGGACTAATGTGACATCTTTGCATGCACTTGGGTCTGTGTGTTCATCCTCTGAATGCATTCATTCTCCCTTGCTAGCTTATAGCCAGAACTAATAAAGAGAAATGCACCACAGAAATACTAAGGGGAGCGCTGCAGATGCAGGCTCTGACAGTGCCCGCTGTCCATCTGTCCATAGGTGCGACTGGGAGGAACAGTGAGACTGACCCCCTGGGGTTCCTGGGGTACTGTCCTCAGGAGAATGTGCTGTGGCCCAACCTGACAGTGAGGGAACACCTGGAGGTGTTTGCTGCTATGAGGGGGCTGAGCAAGGCCGACACTCTGGTGGCCATTTCACGATACACAGGGAGCCATGCCTGTCCTGCTCTGCACCCAGGGACCGTCAACTGCCCTGGGGGTGATGATGGTCTCTGAAGCTTAGGATGGGCAACTCTAAGTACTGATCCACTTGGAGTTCAGCTGACTTACACAGTTTCTCCCCCACCCCTTGTCTCATTTGAAGATAAAAGTACATATCCGATGATCAAACTTGCTGAATGCATTTAGAATTTAGGTACGAGGTAGGGAGTGCACAAGAATTATTTGGACACCATGAGATGTGCTTACAGTTTTAAAAGATGCAATTTGTATCTCCCTGGGGGATCAAATCAGTTGCCAGAATCAGAGCAGTGTTTCCTGAACTGCATTCTAGATTCTGTTCCCAAATCCTCTCTCTCTCTCTTTCTCTCTTTCTCTCTCTCTCTCTCTCTCTCTCTCTCTCTCTCTCTCAGTCTGTCCTCCTGCACCTCCCTTGTGGAGCAGACTGTGAAGCTCTGCTGTGTTCCCTTCAGGTTGGTGGAAGGCGCTCAAGCTGCAGGCGCCATTGAAGACCCTGCCGGAGGGAATACAGAGAAAGGTAGGCAAAGGTTTGGTGTGGTCCCCGTGTTCAGCAGCCAGTGCCAACCACCGTCCTTCTCCTTCCAGCTGTGCTTTGCCCCATCAGTGGTGCTTCTGGATGGGCCCTCCAGAGAGATGGAGCCCAAGGGCCAGCAGCAGATATGGTGAGGAGCCGGGCTGCCAGTGCTGATAACTATGAGAGATGTTTAGATTTTGTTAATATTATTAAACACACACCAAAGAAACAAAACAAAAACTTTCTTTCAAACTGTTTTTTTTTAGAATAGCAAATATTATCTGTCGATGTCCGCTCCCGGCCGGCAGGAAGGACACACGACAAAGTCTGGCAGTGGACAACCTTTTCTTTTTATTTTTCTTCTCCGTACAGCCTGCCCTGGGATCGCTCCCAGCCGAAGCCTCCTCTGGTCCGCTCCCCGCGGCTCCTTTTGGGCTTCTACTTCCGGGCTTCTTCTTCCCCCCAGGGGTGGCACCAGTATATATACGGATACAGTGTCCAATCATGTTAAAGTGAGCAAGGCAAGCTGATTGGCTAACATCATCAGTTGCCAGGCAGACTATATTGTTGAGCAGGTTGCTTACGCGGTAAGCAGGAAACTAACGTGCTCGATGGGAGGGGTAATCTACCTCAGGCTTTACTCTTTACTACAGGCCTCACGTCCGCCAAGTGAGGCGACCGGGCTCGGGGCTGCGGCTCCCAACATCTCCCCCTTTTTTATTTTTTATGAATGTGTGCATCGTAGCCCTTTCTGGACTGGGTGCAGAGGCTTATGCCCTATGTGTAGGCCCACCGTAGGTCCTTGGCTTAGACCCTGGTCGGCCGTCCCATGGTCTGTCAAGGCCCTGAGGCCCTCGTCCTTTTTCTAGGGCCAGGCACAAACTGGACGGAACCTGGATGCACACAAGCTTGCACTCATTTCCTCTCCGTAAAGAAATCCCCTCGGAGAGAAATTTAGACCTGGGCAGCATCTAACAGTCCAGCGGCTTACGTGCAGGATGGGGTAGGGCCTGGCTTAGGTTGAGTCGCACCGGGGGAGTACGCTCTTACCCGTCATTGACTCTCCTACCCAGCTATGTCATAATTTTTTAGAGGAGGAGTGTGGGAAGCTCACCGTCCCTAGACTCGGTCGTAGGCTAGGCGAGCGAGCCATGTATATGCCTGAGGATCTTCTTGTCCATTTTGGGCTACCGCTATTTTTATTTATCTTGTTGGTTGGTCCGTGATGGATCTCCGGTAGGGCAGGTCTGATCTTCAGTCGAGGGCTTTGTTGCCCGTGTCAGTCTCTCCGGTACCCACAGTGGTTCTCGTCCCGATTCCTGTGGGAAAACACAAACCGCGCCTCGGTTCCAGCTGACCACTGGATCCGGGCCCATCCATTGTCCTGTCAGGACATCTTTCCACTTCACCCACCCTTTATGGTTGGGGGAAGGGTTGCAGTGCTCCACAGCTGGGGAGCAATTATCATTATTTAAATTTAAAAAATTGTGTGTGAATAGTGCCATGGATAATCGTGCCTTTGGGGCCAGGCCTTGGCCTACTCCCCCTTTTTGTTTTTGTAAAATTTTTTTGAGGCTTCTATGAGCCCTTTTAATGATTCCTTGACTTTGGGGATTGTATGGGATACCATGTTTTAATTGAACCTCTATCATTTTGCAGAACTCATTGAAGGCTTTGCCTATATAGGCTGGTCCATTATCAGTTTTTAATATTTTTGGTTTGCCCCATGCGGCCCAAGCCGCCAGGCAATGATTGATCACATTAGACACTTTTTTACCTGTTTCTGCTGTTGCAAATATGACGTGAGAACAGGTGTCTGTGGAAACATGAACATATTTAAGAGTCCCAAACTCCTGTATATGTGTGATGTCCATCTGCCAAACATCACCAGGGATCAAACCTCGAGGGTTTACTCCCATCGGTATGGCAGGTTTGTATGTGGCACAGGAGTCACATAGTCGCACGATATCTCGTGCATCTGCTCTGGAAACATGGAAATGGTTTGCTAGTGTCCTGGCATTGACATGAAACTTATCATGGAAGGCACGGGCTCGCTCGATTGGTGTTAGTAAGGTAAAAATCCATAACGGGCGAGTGGCAGTGTCAGCAGCCGCATTCCCCTGTGCCATAGGCCCTGGCAGGGATGTATGTGCTCTTATGTGGGTGGTGAAGACCTTATGGTGTCTGTTTTGAAGCAATGTCTGGATAGACAGGAACAGCCCAGCCACTGTGGAAGTGGATCTAATTAAACCGGCAGTCTCAAGCACTTGCATAGCATTGACCACATACCTAGAATCGGAGACAATATTAATGGGTTTTGAGAACCGTTTAAGAATCATTTTAACGATCTGCAGTTTTACCACCTGAGGCTGATCTGGTTTAAATTGTATGGTAACCGGGGGCTTGCCTAGGATCACATAGGCGCCTATCCCCGTCTTGGAGCCATCTGTGTATATTGTAGTTGTTGGGACTAATGGCTCAGAGGCAGTAACCTTTGGAAAAATTATAGGGTGCTGAGTGACAAATGACAAGATAGGGTCTTTAGGGTATTGATTGTTTATATCTCCATGGAAAACACATCTCAGAATGGCCCATGTATCTATGCAGGCAGCCAGGGTCTTGATCTGGCTGGCGGTATAGGGTACTCGGATGGCTTGTGGTCCTGAGCCAAAATGTTGGACAGCTCTATCATGCGCTTCAAGGGCCAATGAAGCGACTGCCTCCGGGTAATGCTCTATGACTTTTGTAGGTGAGACCTTAGGGTGTATCCACAGTAGTGGTCCTTTCTGCCAAATCACCGCTGTGGGCTGTAGACTAGTCTGTAGCAAACAGACATCAAAGGGTCGCCCTGGTTCAATTCTGTGTAAGGTAGCCCCACCTAAGGCTTTTTTTACTCTCTGTAAGGCAGCTCTTGCCTCAGGAGTGAGCCTCCTGTGGGAGGCTATATCTGGGTCTCCCTTCAGAAGGTCGAACAGAGGTTTGAGATCTGAATTTGGTATATGTAAATATGGCCTAATCTAATTAATGTCTCCCAATAGCTTTTGCATGTCATTTAGGGTCCTAACGCCATCCGTCCTAATGGTGACCTTCTGTATAAGTCTGGAGGCGACACTGAGGTCCACACCTGCTGACCCAGGGGTGGCCCTTGTTGAAGGCTGCCATCCTGAGCTGTCCTGTCTCTGGGGCGGGGGCCCGCCTGTGAAGGGGGCCCCCTCTGGCCGTTTTTTGGCCCTCTAGCATCTCGTCCACAAATACGGTTGTCCTGAGCATCAAAGACCGACCTACACTCCTCAGCTTTGTGTGATCCCTTCTTGCATCGCCCACAAACATATGGTTTTTCATTCCTAGGGCGAGGCCTAGCATCTGTATTGTTTGGGCAATGACGTTTAATGTGTCCTGGCTCCCCGCAGGCAAAACACCCTTTAGCCTTACATTTCCCTTCTAACCCGCGAGGTCCCCTCTGCTGTACAGCCGCGGCCAGGAGAGCAGCCACTCCCGAGTTGGAGAGCGGCCCCCCTATCTCTCTGTATATTTTAATCCAGGCGTTGAGGTCCTTGTTCTTATGAGGAGCTATCGCTGCCTTGCACTCCTTTGTACATTGCTCGAAAATCAGCTGCCTTACCAGCGGTCGAGCCACTCCCGGATCAGAGAATATCTTATCGGCAGCATCTTGCATTCGGGCCACAAAGTCAACAAATGGCTCTGTGGTACCCTGAATTATTTTTGAAAGACACAAGGAGGCTGTTCCGGCACCACTTACTTGCTTCCAGGCGCGGAGCCCTATGGCATTGATTTGTTCATAGACAGCGCCGGGGAATTGAGTCTGATCATCAGCGTGCCGACCTTCTCCCATAAGCATTTCCTTGTTCCACCCCCGGTTTCCCCGATTGGCGTTTCTCTCAGCCTGCTCTGCAGAGAACTCTGCGTACCAGGCTCGCCAATCCAGGTAACTGCCCGAGGGCAGACACGCCTTTGCCAGCTGAATCCAGTCCGCGGGGGTGAGGGGCCCAGAAGACAGATTCTCCAGCATGGCAATGGTGTAAGGCGCAGTCGGCCCAAAGGTTGTAACTGCATTTTTAAGTTCTCTAATCTGCTTTATCTCAAAAGGCTCCCATGCATTGTGTCCCTGGCCCATAGCTACTTGTACAGGAAATATCCCGTAGGGGCCACTATCTATCCCAAGTGGATGTACCTCATGAGACAAGCGTCCCCCCTGCCAAAGCCGCCTGTAAAAATACCGACCCGCCGGCGGCGGAGCATAAGACGGCGGCCGTGATTGGGCGGAAAATGGGGGCCCGTGCATCACTTCCTGTTCTGGCGAAAGGGGAGGGAGCTCCCACGCGGCCGCCTCGTGGCGAGGGATCGCTTCCGGGAACAGCCCCCAAGGTAAAGAACCCTGCGACTCCTTATCGAGCGACTTAGGCTCCTGACAGCTGGTCTCTTTGGCCTCCTTGCCATTCAACTTTCCCTCGTCCTCGGAGTCAGACGACTCCGAGGCTAGAGCCCCGTCCTTCTCCTTAGCATCTTTGTTCCCCTTGACGGGCCCCTCTCGGGAGCTCCCCGACTGGGCCTGCTCAAATACCCTGCGTACTTTTGTAAGCTCTTGAGAGCTTTCTCCACAACCACCCTCGCTCTTAGTGTTGCTACCTAGCATGTTTCCCATCTTTTAATATGTTACTCACCGCGTGAGGCCCAAGGAATCCGCCACTTACGCGTGAGCCTGAGGGGAGTCTAAAAGCCCTGTAGGTGCGCGCCACCCAGAGCCCAGGCTTATCCCCAACTCACCTGTCTCGCAGCTCTGTACTGGAGCGTTGTCCGCTGTCACGTCTCGGGGGTGATCAGTCCCCGTGCGGACCTCCAAATGTCGATGTCCGCTCCCGGCCGGCAGGAAGGACACACGACAAAGTCTGGCAGTGGACAACCTTTTCTTTTTATTTTTCTTCTCCGTACAGCCTGCCCTGGGATCGCTCCCAGCCGAAGCCTCCTCTGGTCCGCTCCCCGCGGCTCCTTTCGGGCTTCTACTTCCGGGCTTCTTCTTCCCCCCAGGGGTGGCACCAGTATATATACGGATACAGTGTCCAATCATGTTAAAGTGAGCAAGGCAAGCTGATTGGCTAACATCATCAGTTGCCAGGCAGACTATATTGTTGAGCGGGTTGCTTACGCGGTAAGCAGGAAACTAACGTGCTCGATGGGAGGGGTAATCTACCTCAGGCTTTACTCTTTACTACAGGCCTCACGTCCGCCAAGTGAGGCGACCGGGCTCGGGGCTGCGGCTCCCAACAATTATCCATGTAATTAGGAATTAATATTTGGTTCAAAAAATCTTTTTGTGATACTTTATACCAGTTGTCACAGAAAGGAAAAAAATAAGCTTTTCAGAATTTAGTACTCTTTCGGTATTTAACCTATTTGTGTGACCTTGTTTTGTATAAAAGTGTTCTGTTTGTATGGTAACTAGTGACTCACAGCTGGGGCACCTAGCTGGCCTTGGAGTTTGGGGGTTCTGAATACTTTCATTTAGACATATTCTGTCTTATTTCTCAGCCACCCAGATCCTGGCACTTCTAAAGTGCTGCTCACTTTAATAAGTCTTCTCATGCACACATCTTTTTGCTCAAACTTTCTCTTCATGTACCCTTCCATCAAGATTTTCCCCACATCTCTCCTTAAGTTAAAGTCTTTGATTTAGCGTTGAGCATGTGACACAGTGAGACAGCTCTTGGCTAACAAGTGCTTGGCCCTGAGTTTGATCTCCATCACTACAAACTAAATAAAAGTAAAAACTTGTTCCCCATAGTCCTGTCTAAACTGAATTGCATGTGCTCATCCCTGCTGATTCCTTTTTCCTCTAGATTTGTTATTTCTCCTTTTGTGCCTTGTGAAATTTCCTTTACACTATTTCCAAATGAATCAGAAGACTTCCATTAATCATTAAATATTCCCTTGACAGTATAGGAAAGCAATCCAGGCCACCTTTAGAAACACAGAGGGGGGACCTCCTGACCACCACATGGCAGAGGCCAAGGCTGTGTGTGACCACGTGGCCATCATGGTGTCGGGACACCTGAGGTGAGTGCCTGCACGTGACCCACCTGCGGAACCAAAGCTACAGGACAGAGGTTAACTGAGCAGTTTTGAGCATAGTTTTAGACATGCTTCCCTTTCCACTTGTCCACTTTTCATTCCTGCTTCTGCTCCAGATGTGTTGGCTTCATCCAACAACTGAAAAGCAAATTTGGAAAAGATGATCTGCTGGAGATAAAGGTGAAGACCCCAGCACACGCGGAGGCCTTCCACGCAGAGATCCTGAGGCTCTTCCCCCCAGGCTGCTCGGCAGGAAAGGGAAGGCTTGTTCCACTTTTAGATCTGGTACCAAATATCCTCTTTTTCCTAAGAGTTGTTTGCTTTGCTATCACTGGGGCCCACATATATTTAGCACAAAAGAAAACAAAAAACAAGACAAAAATACTGTATTTGTGGGACATTTCAAGAGGCAGAATACATAGAGGGCTGATTAAGAAGCCAATGGCACAAGTATTGTGGCCTTCCAATGTGTCAGGTTCTGCTCCTGGTCTGTTATCTGATCAGCATCCAGATCTTTAAAAGTAGAAGCTGTCTGGAGTATCCCTGAGAATTGTATGGGATACTGGTTGGTGGTCCTATATTATCTCCATTGTTTTGTTTTTATTGGATTTATTCTGTACTGTTTCATTCAATTTTATTACGCTTCATGGTATGGATAATTTTTGTGAAGAGGCATTATGGTAGCCATTGTAGATCTCCTCATACTTTTTTAAAATCATGTACCATGGTCAGCCTTTTGTTTTGATTGACTCTATTCTGTTTTGTCTTATTTGGTTTTATTCTCTTCAAAATTAAAAAAAAAGTAGATGCTGTTATTCCAGCGAATAACTTTGGTAACACGCTACTGTTTACAGGGAACTCACTAAGTGAATTTTATTTTTTTAGCAAACTTTGTTGCAGCAGTTATCAATGTACAGAAGAGTCACCTCTGTAGTACAGACCCCTGTGCACCCTTCATCCAGTTTTGTCTGTTAACGTCTTGTATAAATTTGGTTCAAGTTTCCAAGCTAAGTAATGAACAGAGCTATGTTACTGTTAGCTAAATTACAGGTTCATCAAATTTCACCATTTTTCCTACTAATGTCTTTTTACATTTACAGAATCCTATCTGGGATCACACATTGCATTTAGAATATATTTTTAAAATTTTTCAACCATTTGAAGATAAATTGCAGATACCATGACACTTCATTCTTCCATGTGGTAACATGTATCTCCTAAAAATGAGGACATTCTATATAAGCAAGATAGTTTTATGCCCAAGAAATTTAAGAATGACACAATAATATTAGATAATAAGCTTTTCAAATAAAGTTATGAAAAAATCCCATTTAAATCACCAATGTGCTTTGTATTTAAACTCATCAAGAGCCAATCAAATGCAAGCTCACATTTTGCATTCAGTTGTTCTCCTTTTTAAAAATTGTCCCATATTTTAGTGCCCATAATGATGACATTCATTGTGGGGATTTGGTACCCGTCCACAGTACATCTTAATGTTTTTAACTTCTTGTTCTCCGTTCCCTTCTTTGTTCCTCCATCTTTAGCTGCTCTTCCCATTTGCAAAAGATCTATCTTCCTGTTTCATAATATTTTTCATTTTTTTGGTTCTTAAATTATTTATACTTGTGTTTCTTGTGTAAGAGAAATAATGTAATATTTATGCTTTTATGTCTGATTTCCTTCACTTAACCTAATTTCAAGTGCATGAATTTTTCAATAAATGACTCAAATTTATAATTCTTTATAACCTTCTTCAGTTGATGGATATTCGCCATTTCCAAGATTTAGCTCTTACGATTTTTGCTCCTACATAATGGCTATATGTATTTATGCTCTTATATACCTGACAGCTTTTACTGTTTGTGGAAGATGCCTAGAGGGAGAATAGCTGTGTCAAACAGAATTTCTGCTTTAAGTTTATTGAAGAATCTCGCTATGACATCCATAGTGATAAACTGCTTTACATTCCAAGAAACAATGTAGAAGGAAACTTCTTTCCCTGCAGCCTTGTTAATATTTGTAATTTTATTTCCTGCTTGCTTTTGGGTTCCTGTTGCATGGAGCATTATTTTTCAGCCTTTAATTTTTAGTGTATGAGTTAATTTTTGGATCAAATGTGTCTCTTGTACATGACATTACCAATGGATATTTTTAAAAATCAAATATGTCAATCTGTGTCTTTAGATTAGGTAATTGGGACCATTTACATTGAGAGTAATTATTTAAAGGTATTGATTTATTCTGACATTTTGTTTTTCTTTTTCTCCTATTGCTTATCCCTTTATTTTTCCCCCTTTGCCTAACTGCTCACTCAACTTGCTTGCTTATTTTTTCATTCTATCAGACACTTTGGCTTTGCTCACTTCATATTCTCTGTCTGGGGTATCCTTGAGAATTCTATGAGGTACTGGTTTGTGGTCAGGAATTTTTTTAACATGTTCTTTGTCATAGAAAGTGTTTAAAACACAGTTTTGCAGGACGTATTTGTCTGGGCCGAAACTTTCTTTTAGTGTTTGAAACACATCACTTCAAATTCTGTTTGTCTTTGAGGTTTGTCTTGAAAAGTCTGCTGTAATTCTAAAGCCTTTACCTTTATAAATCATCACTTTATAAGTGATGCACTGTTTTTCTCTGATAACTTTTAAAATTCTATCTTTGTGTTGGACTTCTGGAATTTTAAC
Organism: Cavia porcellus; assembly: GCF_034190915.1. Taxonomy (NCBI): domain Eukaryota; kingdom Metazoa; phylum Chordata; class Mammalia; order Rodentia; family Caviidae; genus Cavia; species Cavia porcellus. The sequence goes on from NW_026947515.1 coordinate 12,942,428, forward strand.
TATGAAGCATCATGAAAAACTCTTTTTCTGATTATGATTATTTGGAGTTCTACATTCCTTATTTGTCTCTATGTTGAATTCTTTCTCTTTACATGTAAATTTTTTTTTTTTTTGCTGACTTCTGTAAATATTCCTTAAGCCATTTGTGTTGCCCTCTTACATTTCTGCAATTCCAACTAATCTTAGGTTAATCCTTTTCTTGGGTCACCTGGTAGCTGCTGAATTCTTTTCTCCTGATCTCCTGTGTACCTTTTAAAGATATGTCTGAGTATATAGTAAAATGCACAGACCTAACTTCTCATTCTGAAGTTTTTTCTCACATTGCTCACTTGTTTCCCCTCACTTTCTTTAGAAATTTTTCTCTCTCATATTCCTGTTTGCCACATTTTCATGGACTGTAACTCTTTGTTGAGTTGATCATTCATGTTTTGAATCATTTTAGTTAGCAGAGATAGCTTTTTGGTTTTTTTTATTTTTTTATTTTATTTTATTTAAGAGGAAAAAGAGAAAAACACAAAACAAAACAAAGCAGTGTAAGGTTACACATGATACAGAACTACAAAAAAAAAACATAACAGTAAGAAATCACCTGTTAATAGATTACATATTATCATCTTGGAAATAGTTGCTCAAATCACAGTATCAAAGAATACAAAGTAGACATTCAAACAGAGAGACTGCAAACAGCTGTGTTCAATGATCCAAAAACATTAATATAGTCAGCTATTTAACACCCCTAAACACACTTGCTGTTATATCCGTTAGAGCTCTTTTTATTTTCCTCCCTCAGAGATAGCTTTTTAACAGTATCTTCTTTAAGCTCTCTGACCATTTTGTTTATTAAATCTATTATCTTCTTAGTTGTATCAACTTGGTTTTTTTTTTTCATCATCATTGATGCCCCTTGGATATCTTTTAAGGGAGTTGAGAACAATTTTATCAATTTGTTTTCTCATAATTTTATGTGTATGTGAGTGTGTGTGCGCATGTGTGCATGTGTGTGTGCGCACATGTGTATGTTGAGGGTTGAGTACCAATTAGAATGATTTTGTTACTATTATGGAGGTCACTAGTTAGTGTCTACTTTCCAGTGATGTGTTCTTGGCTTTCTTTCTTCGATGTTTATCTATGTCTTTGAACTACTCTACTTATTGAAATCAGGTCTGGTCACAATTTTGCAAAGACAGAATTTCTGTTGGTATAACAATGTAAACAGATTCAATATACACCAGTCATGTACACTAGAACTTACTGTACCAACTTCATTCTTTTAATAATGTCCCTTATTGACTGAATTAAACTAGTACCAGCCAAGTAAGATGAGGAAAGTAGTGAGGAGAAAAAGAAAGAAGAAAATCAAAGAAACAAGTGAGTAAAAAGAGAATGAAAGAAATGTCAGTATGTGAAAAATAGGAGATCAGACACTGTTAGAATCATTTTTATACTTTGACATAGAGTTAGTGTTGATGAGACTTGAGAGAAGATTTGTAAGATCAAGAGAAGTGTTTCAAAGAGAAGAAGGTGTTCTTAAAGACTGAGGGAAGCTGTGAGATTATCAGAATAACTTAATTTTGGGCAATTAGTTTATGATTGGATCATCTGCACACAATTTTGGTGAGGGGTATCCTGACATGGCTATGACACGTGCTATTTAAATTAAAGCTCCAGTTAATTCTTGCAGATATCATATCTTTATCTCTATCATCTATATCTACGTTCATAGCCACTTCTTCTATATACATCTATATCTGCCTACATATCTATATCTATGTCAGATGAGAGCAGGAAAGGGAGAAAAGATAAAAGGACAGGATAAAGAGGACAAGATAAAGAGAAGGGAAAGAGAAAATGAAAATGGTAATATAAAAGAAAATTGTAGAAGAAAATAAAATTTTAAAACTCGTGCATTTGCAAAAGCACCAAGTCAAAGCACCCACACATTCATTTATATTGCATTTTGAGTTCAACTGTAGGTGTCCAAGTTGCTTCCTCATCTCCTAACTTCTGACAGAACCTTTTTGCTTCCTCTTCCTTTTTCTGCACAGCAAATCCCATGTTCTCCTCTGCTTTCTCTCCAGGAGTCCCCAGTCTCCCACCTTGATCATCTCAGACACCTCCAGACACAGACAGCACTCTGGGTTTCCACCTGTAGTCCTTTTGCAGGCCACTTCCCCAGAATGTCATTCTCCAAGCTGTAACTTTGAGAGAGCCCTATGATTCCATGCTTTCCACAGTCCCTGGCAGAGAGTAACAGGGACTCCCCTGTGAGTGGGTTCAGGCAGTACACAAGAAGTCCCGTAAACGTAATACTCTTAGTGTAGGGGGATGGCTGGGGTGAGCAATTATTTCTGAGTCCATCTGGTCACTTCTCCTCTCAGAGTCCTACTACTCTCAGACACTGCCCAGTTTTGCAGCCCTGGAGCCACATGCTCAAACTCTGATCCAAATTTGAATTTTTGTTCTCCCCTTGCTTTCCTCCGTGCCTGTATCAGAGTCTCCCTCACTGCTGCCACCAAGTTGGTCACGATGATGGCCCAATAAGCAGATGTAATAAGTTCATTATCAATAAAGCACCACACTAAAACAGATGAGGTCAGAGATTGGAGATTGCTGATAGCAGAACTAGACTGGCGCCCTTAATTTTATTCTATATTTATAGTTTATACCCTGATTTTATATAAAAGTATATGGGTGACACCCTCCTTGGAAAAGTCATAGATATTTTCCCCTAGAATTTTCCATATAAGACGTACAAATTATGAATTACATGGAAAAATCAGACCAATGAAAGAAATAATTCAGAACAGCAAGAACTGTCTAGTCCTCAATGGATTATACAAAACCTGTGCAGTGTATTTCTAAATTTGCTTCCCAAAGTCATAATAATTAATAAGCTCTATGGATAGGGTTGACTGCTCCATAAATAAGACAGTAAATCCTTTGAAATGGAATCATATTCTGATTGTTTCTGAGTAGTAAGTAGACAGATAGATAGATAGATAGATAGATAGATAGATAATCTTGAATAGCTGGTGCCTGATTCCTAAAGATTCTTGCTTTCACAGAGACACTTTTGCTTTTCCCACATGAGGAACACAGCTTTATCTGAGAGAGGAAGGGAGTGAATGAATGGTTGACTCTGCACAGAATGAATCTACTGTACTTGGAAACTTTTCTGATGATGTGAAAACCCTAAATTTCCAGTTGAGGGTGGATGCAAGGGCAAGATTTAAAATGCCAGCGAGACTGAATCTACGTTATTCCTACCAAGAAACCTGAGACACTAAACTGGAGGTTGGTATGCGGTGTGCTCTCAATCTTAATGTGGCTTCCCTGTCAGCTGCCTTTTAAATTATAAATTCACTCTAGGAATTTCGACCATGACAAACACTTCTACTGATGAAAGTGTAAAACTACAGAATATTTTTTCACAGACGTGGTCAGTCAGAGGTGACAGCCTGCATAACTCAAAGACAAACTGCCTTTCCTCTCCTTCCAGGTACTCTTCTCTGATGGTCTATAAACTGCCAGTGGAGGATGTAAAACCTTTATCATAAGCCTTCTTCAAATTAGAAATGGATAAAAGAGACCAGTTTGAGTGAGACTCAGAAGCAGATAATTCCCAAACAAAATACCTATATAAATGACCGATCAAACAGGGCTATAACTGTGCTAGCTATTGATGTTAAAATTTAAATTTGAATTCTAGAAACAGGAAACGAATGAGGTGAATGGGTTCTCTAAGTATAGTTGTACGTGAAAGGGCATGATAGGTGGTTTTTCACTTTCATTTAGAATTTGTTGTGTTTTTGACACATAAGGTAATACAAAATTACACAAAGTTCACTATACAGTGATGGCGGTTACATTTTTTAGATGTAGATACACATGGACTGCACCATTTTAAGGTGTAACCCTTGCAACCCTGTCATGGACTTAAGGCTATAGATGAAGAAATAGACCTACTGCATAATCTCTAATAACCCATGATCTCCACTGGTGGTTCACTTTCAATTTCAGTGTGCTGGCATAGTCCCTTCATTTCATTGTTTGATATCAAGTGATACCTTTGCTTGCTTGTTACCTGATTTAAGGAAGAAATTCTGATCACCTGACTCTAGAAGCATCTCTGAGCCCTACTGACAGCACCCAAGGTCATCCTAATATATGTTTTATCCATTCCTCAGTGAGCACCTCAGCTCTCCAGGCTGTGTGATCATTCACAGTGGTCCTTAGATTGAAATCGGTGTCATTATTAACCTGGGACATTGTGGGGGTTCATATTTCCACCACCAATATGCTAGGCTTTTATGAAGCCCCTAAGTGTCCTTCCCAGTCTAACTTGGTCAACCAGAGAATATCCAGCCCGGTAGGAACAGAGCTCTGTAGCTTCTAGAAAAGACCAATGAAACTGTCTGCTTCCTAAAGAAACACACGTCTTCTCTTTAGGATGCTCGTGCTTTTATTTTCGAAACCTCTGACTTTCACAGTCTGTTTCTGTGCCAAAGGCTGCTAACTTACAGCTCAGAAGCAAAGAAGGAAGACTTGGGATTGTTTCATAAAGCGAATCTCTGAAACCACACAACCTCCTGCAGGCTTGGCATCAGCTGTGCCCCTCCTAACCTAAGCAACATGTTTGTGCGTGTAAACCAAGCCATGTGCCCAGCCTAGGAAGCTTTGTGACTTAACACTGTTACCTTTTTACTACTTGTGCCAGACAATGATTTTCTTAGCCACACACATTTCAATTATATAAACCCCTGACGTATATTCACCCCGTGCAGTAAAACCGAGCTTCGACCTGCAGGAGTACAGCATCTCACAGTACCCCCTGGAGCAGGTGGGGAGTTTCTATCATTTTATTTCGTCCAAGAGACATAAATAGATTCTGTTATATACATGTGCTTTGTACTCACTTGGAGTTGCAGAAAGACATGTGACGTCCATCTCTCTCCTTTTCTCCTTCCCTTGACTTCAGGTTTTCCTGGAGCTCTCCAACTAGCAGGAGCTGGATGATTTTGATGAGGAACTGCATCCCTCTAGGAAGTGGAAGTTTCTCCAACAGGAGGAGGTGCGACACTCCAAATATGCTTTTGTTTGTGCTTTTCCTATAGCAATAATATGCCTTACCTCAGGTATAACAGAAGGCTTTTGACACTCACATTGTAACTTGACTCCACAGTGTTACTACTAATAGTGTGGCAGGTGGGTACAGTCAGTGAGACCAGTGACGGAGACTGAAATTAGGCCAGACCACACGGCCAATGTACCCACAAACACATCCCATTTCATTCAGAATTAAAAGTGCATTGATGATGATTTGCTTCTGTGGCTGAGGATGATACAGAGTCTACTTAGTCTTCTTTCTCTGAACTTCATAATATTGAATGTTTTCTTATCATTTTGATTAGGTAAAATAAAGATATAATATTAACTTTAGATGAAAGAGAATCAATTGATTACCCAGCAGCATGGTCCTTGTGTCTTGTAATTCATTGTTCAAACCCACACTCAATTCCCTGATTCTTTAGAGGAAATTCAAAACATGTTAAGGTAAATACTTGCAATAAGAATTTTAATGATCAAGTTGATGGACATTTTATAATATGTATTTTATACAAATAAAATATCAAATGATTTTCCTAATAGGAGAAACCCAACATACAATTAATTTCAAGAGGAAAACAGTAGATAATAGGACATGGAGACAGACTTTGTGGAATGCGGAGGGGTTCTGGGGCTGGGTGAGATGGGAGTACAGAAAGCTGGGAAATAAAAAGCATCAAGATGGGCTATGTCTCTTACCAGATCCCTGCAATGAAAATATTTATCATGTGTCTCACACATATACTATTAATATATTAAAAATAGACATGCCTCTGATTCTGTATGTTTTTGCTTATAGAGTAGTACTTTTTAAGGCATTAAATGTCATAATTCTAATTTACTATATTGCTATACATTATGACCTGTCCAACTGGTAACCCTGAAACACATTTAAACCTGCACAATAAATGTGCACTTAAGTGCAGGGGAGTTTTTGTTGTCATTATCACCATTATTGTTATCAGCTGATTGAACATTTGAAGGCAGTTATGCACACACACACACACACACACACACACACACACACACACACACTGTACTTTGATTCTAATGAAATAATTCACTGACTTCAACCTAAGAAAGCTTGAGCAATAGGGCCCAGTTTATTATTTTTAAGAGACACTGACAGTGATTCTATTTAATGTTTATGAGTTACAAATGAGTAGATACAAATCAGCACAATAAAGACAATATTTCACATTACTTGTATTAATACTACAATAAGATTTCTTTGCAATGAGTCAAATGCGAAAAAAAAAAAAACCTGCAATTATTGTTGTATTAGAAGGCTCACCTGCTAAATCATACACGACTTTCTAAGAGGTGGTTCAACTATTAACCTTGTATTAGACTCAGCAAACATTTTACTGCCAAGTTGGTTGCCTCTGCACTTGCATGTATAAGAACGTTACAGGTATAGCAAATGTTGTCTTCCAGTGTGTTTGTCTATGTTATCTTCGGCTAGTCATACATCTTTTGTTGTTGTCTCTCTGCACTACATCATCCCCAAAGTGTCTAGCAAGACAATAACTTACCTATTACTGGTATAAATTTAAATGTTTGAGTTATAATCACTGCAGTTTCAAAACAAAAAGGAGTTAAAATTGCTCTTAAAACGGAACACTTGTTGCAAATTGGAGAAAATATTTTAATGTCTCTTCAAAACCCTTCTTTGAATCCAATCCAAACCAATAAATCATGCCTTCAGATGGGTCTATGCTTCATTGTATTATAAAATCTTAGAAACAAATGTTCTAAATTATTATAAAAAGTTATATTTATGTGAATATTTGGATGAGAAAGTAAGAATAATTTTATGAGGTCTTAATAAATAAAAATAGAATTATTATGAATAAATAATTTTGGTGATACTTTAGTCCCATAAGATATGTGAGCTTTTTCAACAATGACACTTGTGACATTGATATTTTGAGTGGCACGGCTTGCTCAACATTTGACTCTTTTCTTACTATTTTCAAACTCTTAGCAAATCATTCCATCATTCAATCACATTATCAAGAGAGAATTTAGAATCTAAAGTCCATAACTGATCTGCCCTCTAAACCATGCTAACTTCACTCCGTTTGTTTGTTTAGTTGGTTGGTTTTAGTCACTTAAACTTGCTGACTGGTGAGACTTTTAGTTTCAAACTATTATTTTCCACTACATTTGTCCCAAGCTTCCAAACCAGCATCCTGAAATTATCCACTCTTCTACTTGGGAGGCTGAATATTACCAGAGAAAGGCATTTCTCATGCTTCCCAAGGCGATAAAACTGGATGTATGTGTCTATAATTTGCATGCATGATACAGTGTGAAATTAATATTCTTGGGGAGTAAGTACATGCACAGAAATCAAGCACTGTCTTTACCAATATGCTTAACATCAGTTTTGGATGCTTTAACGCCACCTAGATGATTCAATATTCCACAGCATTCTCTTGAGGCAGGAGATGAGGCTGTGGCAAACCAGTTGAGCAAGTGGGCATGTCAGGACATGTGCAGATAAACAGTTCCAGTCAGAAAGTGTTAACTTCAGTTCTTCTCATGAGAACTCAGATGAGTTTTTGGTAGGGTGCTTTAGACCTGATGTCAGTCCAAGGAATGGGAGGTACAAAAGATGGCCACCAGTAAACTCTGGGTCACTGTGCTCTCTCTCTCTTTCACAGTAGTCCTGTCTCACCTAGCAGACTGTACTTCTTTTCCTACTTTTAACACTCACCCTGAAGAGTATGTTTCTTTTCTTACCTATAATAAATGTAAAACCTCACTATCTTTTGTGCTTGAATTGACCGGTCTGTTGGTCAAGACAAGAAGAACCTAGAAAAAAAAAATCTCTAAAGGGCTCCCTAAGCCCCAGAACCTGGTAATATTTTGACATCTTGTTTCTTTGGATTTCTCATTCCTAATAATCTTTTGATTTTTAGTTTTTTATATTTTAAATATTTTTACTAGTACATGTTTGTAGAACATAATGATTTCATTCATCATGGGGAATTTGTACATGTATATAACACACATTAATATTTTTTTCTTAATCTTCTCTCTTTCCAACTCCTCCTACTCTTTATTTGCAAAAGCTCTATTTCCATGTTTTTCCTTTAATTTTTTAAAACCCCTTTTCCCTTCCTTCCCTCCCCCTTTTCCTCATCTCTTTTTCCCTTTCCCATTTGCAAAAGTTCTTCCCACTTCCTAATATATGTCTTCTACCTTGATCCTTATTTATACTTTGGATTTCTCACACAAGAAAAACAATGTGATATTTAAACTTACATGTATGATTTATTTCACCTAGGATTATGGTCTTGAGGTGCATTACTTAATCTATAAATACACTTTCTTTAATATAATATTCCATAGAATAATATTCTGCTTTATATAAATACATTTTCTTTATTCACCTGTTGATGCTTATATGAACTGTTTTTAAGATCAGCTGGTATGGATTGTGCTGTTATAAACATGGTATGCATGTATCACTGAGACCTAAATTCTTCCAGGAAGATACCTAAAAGGGGAAAGGCTGGGTCAAATGGAAACTCTAGATATAGTTTCTTGAGGAATATCTATACTGATTTCCATGGTGGCTGAACCAGTTTAGACTTCCACCAACGACGTAGAAAGGCTTCCTTTTCCCTCAGCAGGCTCAACAGCATTTGTTATTGGTTCACTTCTTGTTGCTATGCTTTCTTTTTGGAGTAAGATGGAATCTCAGTGTTCTTTTAATTTGCATTTTTTGAATGGCCAATGAACATTTTTCTTGTATTTTTTGGCCATTTGTACTTCATCTGGGAAGCATCTTGATTACAGATGCCCATTTCTGGATTGAGTCTTTAAAAATCAGTGTCTAATTTTTAATGTTCCATATATATCCTATATATTAGTCCTCTGTCTGAGTGGCTGTGTGGTTGTCTTGTCATTCTGGTGGTGGTTTTCTGTGCTGTACAGAAAATTTCTAATTTGATATGAACCTGTTCGTTTAATTTTTTGTAATAATTCTTGTGCAAGTAGGGTCTTGTTCACAAAGATTCCGTGTATGTCTTCAAGAGTTTTGCCTATTTTATCATCCAGCAGATTTAGTGTTTTTTGATTTAATATTTAGATCTTTGATCTATTTTAATTTTAGTTTAGTGAATGATGAGAGATATGGGTACAGGTTCAGTGTATGGCATATGTATAATGAGTTTCTGAGCACCCTTTTTTAAAGAGGCTATCTTACCTCAGCAAGATATGTGGCCCCTATCTTGAAGATCAGATAAATAATGAGTGTGCCTGGAGTATTCTCTACATCCTCTATTCTGTTCCACTGATCCATGAGTCTGTTTTATTTGTTTGTGTGTTTGTTTTTGGTCTTTTTCCAATATCATACTTTTTTATCCCTGTAGTATAACTTGAATTTCAAAATCATGATGTCTCTTCCTAAGCCTCATTGCCCAGAATTGCTTATTACTTTAGGTCTTTTCCTATTCCATATGAATTTTAGAATTATTTTTCTTGATTTCTTTGAAGAATGCTATTAGTATTTTGATTGAGATTGTATTAGGTCTGTGTAACAGTTTTGGAAGTGTGACCATTTTTATTATATTGGTTCTGCCTCTGCAGCAACTGATAGCCTCTTCCATATCCTTATTTCAGAGTACTGTGGTTTGCACTGTAGAGGTCTTTCACTTCCTTCATTAGGTTAATTCCTAAATGTCTCATTTTTCTTGATGCCGTTGTGGAAGATATTGTTTCCCTAATTTCTCACTCGATGAGTTTGCTATTGGTATATAGGAATGATGTTGATTTTGAGTGTTGACTTTGTATCCTGCTACATTATCAAATGATTATTATAGAGGTCTTTTGGTGGAGGTTTTGGAGTCTTCTATGTGGAGGATCATGTCATGGGAAATAATGGTAATTAACTTCTTTCTTTCCTATCCATACTTTTTTTATCTTTGTCTCGACTAATTTATCTGGCTAATGTTTTAAGAACTATAATCAACAAGATTAGTGATAGTGGGCATAAGGATGTCTTGTTCCTTTTAGAAAGAAAATTTTTAGCTTTTCTCTTTTTAATATGATGCTGGCCATTGGTTTGCTACAAATTCCTTTTATCAGATTGAGAAACCAACCCCATATTTCTATTTTCTTCAGGGTTTTATCATGAATGGATGTTGGATTTGTCAGGTGATGTTTCTACATCTATTGAGAGGATCACGTGGGTTTTTTCCTTGCTTCTGTCAGGTGTATTACATTTATTAATTTACATATATTGAATCACCCTTGCATCCTGAAATGAATCCTACTTGATTTCTGATGATTTGCTGAATTCTGTTTTTTATTGTCTCATTAAGAATTTTTGCATATATCTTCATTAAGAAGATTCTTGTAGATCTCTCTTTTGGTTGAGTCCTTTCTGATTCTGAAGTCAGAGTAATGCCTGCTTCCAAAAATGAGTTTGAGAGTATTGCTTCCTTTTCAATTTCATTAAAGAGTTTGAGGAGTACCACCTTAGAGCATCTTAAAGTTCTTACAGAATTCGGTGGTGAATCCATCAGACCTAGGCTTTTCTAAGTTGTTACTTTTTTTTAATTATTTCTTCTTCAATTTCACAGACTGAGATTGGATTACACAGTATTTCATATATTCTTGATTTAGTTTCACATGTAGTTCACATGTGTCGGACAATCTATCCGTTGTGAACTTCACAAGTTCTCATAGGTATTATCCATGATCCTCTAGATTTCTGCAGAATCCTTTGTAATTTTACTATTTTCAATTCAAATTGCACAAATCTGAGCCTTTTCTTGTTTTGATAATGTTGGCTAGGAATTTTTCTATTTTTTTAACCTTTCAAAGAACCAGCTCTTCAATCCAGTGATTCTTTGTACTGTTTTTTAGTCTCATTTGCATTAATTTCTGTTCTTTTTTTCTGCTTTGGGTTTGGATTGTTCCCATTTCTCTAGAACCTTGAAGTACATCACTAGTTATTTATTTGAGCTTCCTCTGATATGAGAACTCACAGCTCTAAACTTTGCACTTAGCACTGCTTTCATTGTGTACCATGGCTCCCAGTATGTCATACTGGCATTATTACTCACTCATTGATTATTCAACTGCTCATTGATTATTGATTATTAATCACTCATTGATTACTCAAGAGAGTATTTGATGTTCATCTGTGTGCATGGTTTCTGTGGTGTATTTTGCTGTTGACTTCTAATTTCATTGCACTATTATCTGATAATATGCAAGGGGTAATTTTTATTCCTTTTTATTAACTTTAGCATGTTGTATGGGCTAGTGTGTCATCTATTTTGGAGAAAAGCTCTTCCTTTATTTCACTTTTGTCACTCCCTTCCAGCTGCTCTAACACATGAAAGAATTGCATAGCCCAAAATATCAATAGCATTCACACTGAGAAATCCTCATAGAGGTAAATACTATTCTAAAAATAAAACTGTGATCAGGCAACAAAAAGACCAAAGGCAGTATTGAGAAATTTAATCATAAAAGGCCTCTTGGAGGTATAGCAATTGGCTGCAGACTTAACAAGAATGCAGTGATCTGGAAATGGGAGGGAAGTGGAGAGGCTATGAGAAGAATGTATGCAATGGCATAAGTTAGAATCAAGTGTTTTCAAAAAATGATGTCAGCATATTGAGGAAGGGCCTGGATAAACAGGGAGTGGTCCCCATGCATTTTCAAGTAAGTTCAGTATAAAAGCACTGGAAGGTGTTCCAAAGGGAAGATAAGTTATCAGATATGTGTTTTGAAAAAGAAAACACTTGCATCTCAGTGGGCAATACATTGTGCATTATGAAGAGCGGGTGCAAAGAGATTCATTAGTGATTTGCCCTAATGAATTATCTCCAGGACAAGATTCTATGACAACTCTGTAGACCATTCCTGTTCAGCGTGGTGGATAGAAGAAGGTCACTTCCATCATGTATCAGACCTAAAAGCCAATTGGTCTAGGTCAAGACGGAGCTGAACGTTTTGTGCTTTAAGGTCTCATCATTTCAAGGTGAGGCTTATTATGCTTCCCACAAAACTAATGCTCTCCTTAAAATCCTTTTTATAAGTACATATAAGCAATCTCTTTTCTTATATTAAGACATTTTATGAACACCTAATGAACAATTGCTTTTTTCTTTATGGATACAGTTTTCAGGAAAAACCTAGTAAATTATACTTATATGAGATTTGTCAAGGGATGCTTTAGAAAAATGTAATATTCAGTTCTGCACTGAATCTTTTCTTTTGGGAGATATTTTGAACTTATGCTGTATTACAATATATGAACAAATTCCCACCATTTGACTATTAATATCATGTGTCAACTTGACTTATTTATAGAACTTTATTTTTCTGGTCAGTTTTTAATGTTGCAGTGAAGGTAATTTTTAGGTGTGATTAACATTTAAAGCACACACTTTAAGAAAGCAGAGTCCCTTCTAAGATATAAACAGATTTCATTAATCATCTCAAAGCTTGTAGAACATAAAGGGAAGGTTACCAAAGAGTATGGAATTCTTTTCAAGATTGCAACCTTAAAAGCCAGGAGTGAGTCTTCATCTTGTTGCCTTGCAAAAGTTAAATTTAAGGATGTACAGTCTACTCTTTCCTCAATTTCAAACCTGCTCTCTTGACATCCATATTTCAGTATGGTTAATGGTTAGTCTCCACAATTGCTTGAGCCTGATTCCTTTAAAGCAATTAATCTAACTCTTACATTAATATTTATCTCTGTATATGTATCAGATATGTATCTCTGTATCAGATATGTATCTGTATCATCTATTTATATCTATGTCTATATCTGTCTCTATATCTAACTAGATGTAGATGTAGATACATCCTTTGGATCTGTTTCTGTGGAGAACACTAACACACATGCACCAACTACTAAAAAGTCCCATATCTATGTGTCTGCAAACACTTTTGCTACAATTGAGAAGTATTAAGAGTGTAACTTGCTCTTTCTACCCCAGGAAGGGACTTACCCACACTGTACTTCAGTTTCCTGAACAGGGCTCCTTTCATGGAGTTCCAAATCTAAACTCACCTGAAACCATGGTCGTCTTCATCTGTCTCTAGAATATTCTTCAGCACTCTTTTTAGAGGAGGTTTGATGATCATGAGTTCCTTCAGTTATTCTTCATCATGTGAGTATGTTATTTCTCTATTAATTCTGAAATATAGTTTGGCAGAGTACATCAATCTGGATTGAAAGCTGTTTTCTTTCAGGACTTGAAATATTTCACTCCCATCTCTTTTGACTTGATGAATTGTGTTGAGAAGTGTGTCTTGATTCTGATGCATTTTCCTTCAGAAACAGGTAATCTGTTTCTTTTCTCTAACAACTTTTAATACTCTGTACTTGTGCTGAATTTCTGGGATTTTGATTATGTTTGGGTGTAGATTTTTGGTTTTGGCTAGTTGGAGTTCGATATGCTTCACTTATCTGTATGTCAGGTCCTGTTCCCATGCTTGGAAAGTTTTCAGCTATTATTTTTGCAAATAGTCTTTTTATGTCATTTGTGTTGACTCCTTCTTTTTTGCTAACATCCTATAACTAATTTCATTGTGCCATGTTACAGTTGTAACATGGAATTGTTATACAGGAATTGTTGTTTCCTGGTTCCTTGTTACCTTTCTTTCATGATCACTAATCATGATCATGCAATCCTGTCTTCAAGGTCTGAAACTGTCTTCAGCCTCTTTCAAGCAGTTTTTCCAGCTTTTAATGGAGTTTTTAATTTCCTGGTAACTTTTTGGACTTGTTTTATGCATTCCAATTCTTCCCTATATTGTTTATCCAATATTTCCCTCATTTTCCTATGTTCTTTTTATCTATCTTCTTTAGATACACTCAGCAACACCTTTATTATGTTTGTCATTTCTTCTTTTATCTGAGATATTATTTCTGATCTGGTTTCTTTTACAGCCTCATAAAGTTGGTTTTACTTCATTTGCCATCATCTCAGAAATTTCTGGTGTGTGACTTCTGCTTTCTTCCATGTCCTTGTCTCCTGCACTTGCTCCGTGTGGGATGGAGGCCAGAGACTACCCTTTACTCCTATGTCTTAACATTTTCCTGAGTTTCCCCAGACAGGCTGGTTCCCAGGTGCTTCCCACATTGGCTGCTCATCTGTGCTGTATGAAAATGGCTAGGCACCTGGGTTCCTCTGATCCCAGTTTCCTAGGCAGGTGGTGGGGTGTGAGACTGGCTTCTCCAGACCCAAGCGGCTGCACTGAGGAGGCTTCCCTGATGGCTGATGGACATGTGGGGATGGGGTGATTACTTCTTTCCCCAGGCCATTCTGGTTACCTAAGACACCAAAACTTAAGAATGAAATATAATAAAGCAGGACAACAATCAAGAATTTTAAAAATATTTTTTAAATATTTTAAAAATTTAAGAAAGCATTTTGTAGTTATTAATACTTAGATTGTATGAAGAAATACTAATTTGAAGGAATGGAAAGCAGATTTACCAACAGGTAGAAATTTTAGCTTTTGGTTATGTTTTCCTTTAAAACAAAAAGACCATTTGATTTCTGAAGAAAATAGACTTTGAAAAATACATAAAATGTGGAGAACATTTTCCATTATTTCTTAAATCCTACCATTTAAATATCAGAATATCTAGGTAGCATTTGTTATCTAAACAATGATTTACTGAATATGTATTCAGTGGGTATTATTTTAAAGTCAACTGTTTTAGAAGTTAAAATAGAAAGGTGATTATTTATAGTTTAGAGGTTTCTAGGCCTGATCCCTATCAAATCCAGGAGAGTACCTTAACTCTCTGCTTTGGTTTTGTTTGCTTTTAATGTCTCTGCTCTTCTTGAGTTACCAACCTAAAGTCTTGGGACTTAATCATTATATTGATTATTACTACATGATCAGTGCCTCATAACTGTCTCCTACACATATACAGGCAGCAAAATCAAACACAGTATTGCATCAAGTAAGCTCCTGGTCACAGCCCACACTTAGGCCTTTGATGTGCTTTGGAATCCAGTGTATGCTCTGGCTTTAGCACTAGAGAGAAGTCAACTCCAACCATGAAAAAGCCATTGGAATGAAGAAGACTGTTGAAAGTTTGTGTTCAGTGTGTCTCAAACAGTATGCACTGAATGACATGGAGAAATTAGAAAGTTAACCAAACAAAAAAATTATCTCCATTACACAACTGTCTGTGGTTGGCTTGGTTGAGATCATTATTTTGTTTATTCTTTTATTCTGACTTTGCAGGAATGTTTCTTCTCATTGTTTCCACTAAATTGTATGTATTTCCTAAAATTTATCAAGGATTTTTCATCACTGCCTTCTGTGGTTGTGAAATGCATAGAATCATTTAATGACTCCACATTTGTGAATGCATACTTGCCTTTCACCAAAACAACTGATTTTCATCTGATGTATTAATAATTTTCAAGATATTTCTTTTGTTTTACAAAACCTTACCTATTTATTGAATTGCTCATCCATAACCTAAATTGTCTTCCTTAGTTCATTCATTTGTATTCTCTTAGATTTCGTTGGAACTTTTTAAAAAAATCAGTCTTTTGTGTTCTTTGTCCAGAATTTCATCAATCCTAAAGTCTTTGAAATTTATTGCTATAGAGCAATCTATATTTGGCTTTAGCACTAGAGAGATATAGATTAGGAGGTGACTTCTTACCTCCTAATTTCTTTATATTTCTTGTATTTCTTCATCAAAATTTGTATCCCCTTTGGGGTGGATATCTCTGCTGCTTATATGTGATGACTTTGTTACCAGATAGAGGGCCCCATTAGGCTTCTTTCTAGGTTCTAGGTGTCCCAAACAAAGAATTGGACAAAACACACAGAAAAGATACTGAAAATGCAAGTACTGAAGCCAGAAAAGAAGTATGCTCAGATGATAGACAGGTGACCCATAGAAAGTCTCATAGAGTCTCCAAGAATAAGAGAAAACAGTCTTTCTTTATGGTCAAGAATATAAATCTTTCCTAGAAGACTGTCCTCTAGGAAACAGATTATGCTGAGTCAATTCACACTGGGTCATGTCCTTGGTGTTAATTGCACATGTCCTTTCCCTTAATCCACCATCTTAAAATTGTATCAATGAGCTACAACTCATAAGGATGAGTAGTTAATGAATTTGACTATGGTGAAAGGTTACTTTTGAACACTGAGCTGTTTCTGTACCAGTGCTTGGGTTAGAGATTTATCCATGAAGTAATTTGTGGAATACTCTTTCTTCTATGGCTGTTGCTTGGCAGTTATAGAGGAGGGTCTTCACGCAGGACCAGGACTCTTAAAGATTGATGAGAGAATGGTTTTAGGTCCATAAATGATAGGCATGTTTTGGCCTGTACTCACCACTATTTCTTTTTGGCATATGGCTTTCTTCTAAAAACATATTTTCCAGTTGAGTTTATTTCGAACTGAACTCCATATTATAATCTCCCTATAGCTTTTTGGTTGTGAGTTACCTGTTTGGATACAAGGTGTACCATTTAGAGCTGAAGACACTCTGCACAAGTTTTGTAAGAGTAGGTATACTCATACTTTAGGCAACTATGCTTAAGTAGTAGAGTATCTGAGATGTACTCCTACTATGAGAGTCTTAGTCTCTACCACAAGTTGGGGATTGTTGTGGTTTGTTTAAATGTCTCCCAAAGCTTCATGTAGTCAGGGAGGAGGCTGAGTCTAGTGTTTGTGATTGGTTCATTCTCTAGCACTGGGATTGGTGGTGTGAGTGCTGTGCCCACCCACGGGCTTGTAGCCAGCATACAATATAAGGGAGGGAAGGAGGTGCACTTTACCCCTTTTGCCCTTTAGCTCATGTTGCTTGCAGCTTCCATGAATGGCTGCCCCTCAGCCATGCCACCTTGCCTTGGAGCCAGCTGAGTATGGACTGAAAACCCCAAAAACTGTAACATAAATAAGGCCTTCCTTCATTTTGGGCATCAGATATTTAGTCTCCACAATAAGAGAAAAGTAACCAAGACAAGGATTTTCGCAGGTATTGTTAATAGTAGCTCTGCTGCTTGATATTGACTGATGTTGGTTCCTCCAATCACACTGAAGGATCTGAAGCTCTTGTCCTTTGATTGGAGTTTAATGTAATTCAGGCTTCTTCTGAGGGAAGGCCAGGAAATAGAATCATAACTCCTTCTCTGTGGGACTCACCTTTAATATTGTTAGCCCCACACAATCTCACCAACTGCGTCTGCAGTAAGGGTAAGGGAGCTGCATAAATATGATAACAGCAACCATTGTGTTCTTGCCCTCTGCTGCTACTGTAGGGCTCTCTTCCCAGGAGTAAGATGGAGCCTCCTACTCGTCATGCCTTCCTGGGGATGGGCCAGCAACGGGGAGATTATGTCTCACCTTTTCTTTTAGTAGAAATGTCCACCCTGGTTCAAGCAGAACTAGAATGTAGCCAAAACAGGATTTAATTCCTTTCAGAAGACCTCACAGCACAGTTCAGATGCAGAGCTGCCTCCAGGGTGCAAAAAACTCTGACTGAGATTGACTGGTAGAGTAGAAGAAGATAGAAAGAGAAAGAAAGAGAAAGAAAGAAAGAAAGAAAGAAAGAAAGAAAGAAAGAAAGAAAGAAAGAAAGAGATAAAGGAAAGAAATTTACAAAATTAAAATAGAAACACATAAAAATTTAAAAGATCAATAAATCAAAATAGAAACAAAAATAAATAACAAAATAAGAAGAGAAAAAATTAAATTAAAAAGAAAAGAAAAATTAAATGATAGAGTAAATAAAGGGAAAAGTAAAATATCCTACCTATCTAAGGCACTATCTAAGGTGCTTAGAGATACAAGCAAGGGAAGATTATCAGAGGCTATGCCAATCTAATCTTCTCTCCTGATCTTTTAAGGTTAGAATCCCCTAGGTATATAGGAATAGGGGGTCATAGTTTTGGTTTATTGAAATTTCTTTCAGCTCTGGCCAAACAAGTAGGGAAAGAAGGCAGGCTGCTGTGGGGAGCAGCTGAAGCTGGAGATCCATCACAGATGAGGGGCTGGAGCAAGGCTGGGCCTGAGAACCAAGAGCACCAGAGGCAAGACACCTGAACAAGCTGCTCCAGCTCCAAGATGCCAAATGCATAAATAAACCCACTCAGTGGCTGAGCAGCTCCTTTCTTTCCATTCAGAGAGAGGGCTCCACCTGACCTCTGCTTTCTGTATTCTAACTTTTATCTCTATTTCTCCATCCTCCCACCATGCCACCCTCCCCCCACCAACTGGTCCCCAGGAGTATATTCCTTTCAGAGATTTTTTGGCATACCTAGGCTCATAGCAAACGTCAGAGTCAAGATGTGATCTTCTTGCCAATGGCATCTGAGTGGAAAGCGGGCCACTCAAGCAGTATATTCTCTCTTTAAGACATTCTGTTGGGATCCCTGGAGCATGGCTGCTGCTAAAGGCAAAGATAACAACCAAACCACAGAGTTCATCTCTTGGGGTGGGGAGGTTGCAGGAACCAAGCAATTCTCTACTCTAGATTTCAGTGTCTTTTGATCTGGCCTCCACATGAAACCATAAATGACTGGTGTCACTCCAACAGACAGACAGCAAATTCAATAAACTTCTGAGTCCAAAGGACAGTGCCCTTCACTCCTTTCCCTGCTGCCACCTACTCTCCTTACAGCTTAAAACTTTCAGCAGATTTGTGTCAGACATATTCCCTCAATTCCTAATAATACATTTCTTGGATTGTGGTTGTATCACAACATAGCTATGTTATAAAACATTGATATGAAAACATTAAGGCCAATGAGGTACTTATATTTGGGGCTGGAAAAAACTCAAGTCTATTTCAAAACTATGATCCTTTTGAATTCTTAGTGTAATATCAAATTTACAAAGTATCAAACTTTCAGAATAAGAATTTGTAGACTTTTCACTCTAAGTTAGAAAAGTATGTTTTCAGATTAGATTTTTTAAAATTTAAATGAAATTTCTGATAGTCAAAAATTTAATCATATAACAGTAAAAGTGTTCATTCCTAGTTGTTCAGAAAAATAGAGTCAGTGTGGCTCATAGAGATACAGAGAATATGAAGGGTTAATAACTCAATCAGATGTCTCTGTAAATGCTATCACTAAATCTACCCAGCACTTACCCCTGCTTTCCATCACACTAAGAACCATCTCAGTGTTCTGAAAGAGTTTTGGAAGATTTAATACTGATAACCTAAAAACAAAGTCTTAAAAATCATACATAGGAGGTTAGTGCTTTAGGGAAAGTCAGCTCTGGTATGTTCAACCACAGAATGTAACCAAAACAAGGAGTGATTGCTTCTGGGGATCAGTGAACATGGATGAGCACTGGAAATTGACAGCAGAGAAAATAAACCAGAGACCAGAAAGAAAAATAGCAACAGAAGTCAAGTCCCCAGCACCTGGTACCCAGTAAGACACAGTACATACAAATATTTTTGATGTGTTGCAATTTAGTCAGAAGTGTAATCATACCTATTGAATTAAAAACAAAGAAACAGAATAATATATATAACACAATCTCATGTTATCAACAGAGGTACTGTCCATAAAAGATTCATTTTGATCACAGGCTATTAGGGAAGACTTTTATGAGTAAAAAGGCATTTAACCCTAAATTTGTATAAAATATTAGTTTTGTGAAGATAAAAGAAAGTGTAACTATAGAAAAATTTGGAATGCCTCAATATATGGCATATAATAAGACAGCTTTTTCACAATCAGGAAGTACTAAAGGGGGAAAAACAATTTAGAGGAGGAAATATTTACTTTTGCTCATAGTTTCAGAGGTTGCAATCCATGATCTTCTGGTTCCAATGTGGAAACATCATAGTCAAAGGAAATGACCAGGGTCAGCCACTAATAATAAAGAACCAGGAAACAGAGAAACAAAGAACTACAAGAGAAGCCATGGACAAGATATATCCCAAAGCCATGCTCACACACACATACCCAAATGTATATCTCAAGCCAATCAAATTGACAATCAACATTAACTTTCACAACTACATCCCTTGTCTACTTGACAGCCAAACATAGATCCTTAAACTATACTTATTCTCCTAATGGAAACAATAATAAGATTATGATTCCGCACAATTTAATGTGACTATGCTGTGGACAATCAAAATTGCACTAATTTCATCTCCAAAACTTGGACATTTCCAGCATTGCTCCAAAGTCTAAGTCTAAATTTTCCTGTGAGACTCAAGGCAAACTCTTATTTATGAACTCCTATCAAATTAAAACAGCAGTTAACATTCTCCAAAACTACACTACCATAGAGTGAACATTCATATTCCAAAAAGGAAGGAATAGGGAAATAGAAAAAAATCAACCCATAGGGAAAAAACCAAAACCTAGCAGGGCAATCTTTATGTTCTGTAGTTCAATATTTTGCATGCAAAGCACGTGGTAGCCCAGTATGAGTTCCAAAGAGGTTTATATCCTACCACTATAGCCTTGTTAGTTGGCGTCCACATGAGCTCTGTTTTTTACTTCTTGTGGATTTCCTCAGCACAAGTTCCGTGTTCATGAAGTCTCCACCTCCCGTATATCTCCAGTGCAACTTCAGCTTCATTCCCAGATCGTTACACATTATTTCCTCTGTCAAACATTACCAGACTTCCAGGCCTTCCTTTGAAATATAAGTAAAAGCCTCCATGACCCACAACCCTTACATTAGGCACATGCAAAACCAGCATCATGCAGATGACACTAGAGTCTATTACCAGTGTAAGCAGTATCTGGGCCACCTCATATCACAGCCGCAGCGGCCTCTGAGTTCTTAGTTTAGATTCTTACAAACTTATGGTACATGTGTGGCAGACAGCTGTTTATATCACTGAAGGTCTAAAAGGTTTGCCACCACTGGCCTAGATGATTAAGTGCGGTAAAATGAACTTCAGGTAAATAAGGCCCCTGTGGTAGTTGGATTTCTAGAGTATTCTTTCCAAAGCAAAGTCTTTCAGAAGACTACTTCTTCTACTCTTCAGCTTGAAATGTGTCTTGCCTATTCATGTGATGCCCTCAAGTCATCATTTCCATTGTCCTGGTGAAAAGTATTTAACTTCTTTCTCATAGCTCTTATCTCTTCCACATTGGCCCTGGGTGCAATTTAATGTGTGTGTGTTTTCTGGCTGGACTCTAAGTTTTTTAATCTTTTTTCTCTGCTTATTTTACCCTGATTTTCACTGTAAAGCTGGCTGAAAGCATCCAGCAGTACCTGTGCCACAACTTCAATGTTGTGTGGTCCCAAAATTTTCTCCACCTGGAAACAATACTTAAGTGCAATTTATTTATTCATTCTGGATGTTACAAATAAAGTTTCTGTCTGAATTACTTTTCTCATTGTTGGGACAGAATATCGAGCACCCACAAGTTAAAGGAGGAAAGGTCTATTTCAGTTCACAGCTTGTAGAGGTTTCCTTCCATAGTCAAGTGGCTCCAAGGCAGCACAGCATTGCCCAGGATCATCACAGAAGAGGAGCAGTCCGTGCCTGCCTTCCATCTTTCCCTTTCATACCTTTCAGTACCACCCAGACTCTGAGTAAGGCATCCATGAGCCACACCCAGAACTTCTAAACCGATTTACAACCTTAATCCCAATATCTCACACCCATAAGCCAGCCACCTCCCAAATGCCCCATTTATGAATACAAGAGGATTTGGGGAAACATTTATTAGACACAAGCCACAATATCTGCTATAATCATCTCTTTACTCATTTTTGGTGTAGTATTTGTCAGAGTTCTCTAAAGAAACAAGCAATAGGAGAAAAAAGATAGGTATCAGATAGTAGACAGATAAGAAATATAATAGAGATTTATTATGTGGATCGGTTTATGCAACTAAATGGGATAATGAAACCCATAGCTTGCGATATGCCAAGAGAAGCCAGTACAGTTGGTCCAGTCCAACTCTGAAGGCCTGAGAACAAGGGAGCAAACCATAAATTCCAGCTAAAGTCTAATGCCCAAGAACCAGATGCTGAAGTCCAGGAGCAGGAATGGATATTCCAGTTTCAGCAGAGGGCGAATTTGTAAGTTTCCCCTTTTTCTTTCATTCAGACCCTCAATGAACTGGATGTTGCCCACGTGTAACGATGATGATCACCCTTACTTCATCTACTGATTTAAATAATAATCTCTTCCTGAACCATCCTCGATACATCCCTACACTATGTTTTGTGAGCTGGATATCCCTTCACCCAATTAACCTGTAAAATTAATCACCACAGTAGAACTAAGTAGAACTAAGTAGAACATTTCTGTTGTATCTATACTTAAGCATCTGACTGTTAGATTATAGAGTAGGTATTTGTTCACTTGCAGTAGATCTCTCAAATGTTTATATGAGGTAATAGTATAAATTTACAGGCATATTATTAGTTTGTGAAAATTCAAAGGATTCAGTATTATCACCTACTTGAATAATATCACAGATGTGACGGTCAGGCTTTCTCACTGTTATTTTAATTCACATTTTGCTGATAAATAACAGTATTAAAAATGATTTCAGGAGATGACTCACAATTTGGATACTTTTGAATTACATAACAATTGAGTTATCTTAGCCATATTTTTAAAAATTTATGTTATACGCTTTTTGCTTATGGAAATTTATGGAGGTTCATTTATGGAGGCACTGTGAATGTAAGTGCTTTGTTGAATAAAGCTACAACGGATACATGCTGCAAATGTCTCCTTTTACTTTGTGGTTTTTGAGTTGATTTTTTTAATTGCTCCTTTTAATGAAGAGAATTTATGGTCACTCCTGTTTTATCCTTTTTAAAAAATTGTGCTTATCCAAAAGTTAAGAAGATTCTCCTCTGATAATTTTTAGGTTTTCCAGTGCTGGAGACTGAGCATAGGTCTCCCACACGTGGCACAAAAGCTCTAGCACTGAGCTATACTCACAGTTAATCTCACTTTAGAGGTGACCTCACAAAACAAGCTGGGGAGCTGAAAGGATAGCAGAGGTTCGCCTATTTTAAAACACTCTCTGGACCTTATATAACCTTTAATGGAGATCAGGATGAAAAGCAGAATGAATGCACAAGCAAGCACTGAGACTCTTTAGAATAGCTAGTTCCTGAGGGAGCTTTTAAAATTACACAGAATGGAGGCTGGGGACTTAGCTCAGCGGCATAAGCACCTGCCTTGCAAGCAGGCAGTCGTGAGTTCGATCCCTGGTACCGATAAAAACGAAAAAGACAAAAAAAAAAAAATTACACAGAATGTATTTCTTGTTTACATGAAATACTGCAAAAAACATGTAAGAAAAGTGTCAAAAAAAAAAAAAAAAGACTCAACATGAAGAAAGTGTGGGTTAAAGTTCCCCGAAATACCTTCTGTACTCAACTCCTCATGTAGTTAAGCTGGTCTATAAAACCTAAAACCTCCCTAATGCAGACCAGCCACACTGGATACCATACACAGAGTTTACAGATCTACAAAGCACATCATAAGACACTATCATGTTCATATTACTGTTATCTTGGTCAGAAGTTCATATCAGACTCCCAGCACAGAGTTCTCTCAGTCTCAGAGAAAAATTACATTCCTTTATACCATCCACCTACGTGGATTTTGGCCAAGCTTCTTTAATTATAAGTCACTTAACTATAGTTAATTTTCCTGCATGATTTTCAGATTATATAAAACAGAAGAAACAAAAGGACCAGCCTCAAAGCCCTAAATATTGATA
The DNA here is from genome assembly GCF_034190915.1 of Cavia porcellus. Classification (NCBI taxonomy): domain Eukaryota; kingdom Metazoa; phylum Chordata; class Mammalia; order Rodentia; family Caviidae; genus Cavia; species Cavia porcellus. Next base: position 12,966,241 of record NW_026947515.1, read on the forward strand.
TCATTTAATGAACAGAAAATGTTGCTTTGATGCAGTGTACGTAAACTATAGGATCTAGTTTTGTATAGCCAAAAACTTAGGAATATTTTTACCTTTTGAAAAAGTGGCTGAACAGACAATAACAGTAATGAAACAGAAAATGACATGCAACAAAGACTGTATGTGGCCCACAAAGCCTAAAATATTTACCATCTGATCTATCTGATTTACTTTGATCTGAGAAGAATTTTGTTGATTGTTAATTTAAAAAAACATTTTAATCTAATGAACATTTCAGAAAAAAAATACATTGTTCATGGTTTTGCACAAGTTTGATTTCTTTGCCTCCACCCATCAGTGAAACTCTGAAGTTTATAAAAGGTAGCATTAGACCAAATCAACGCTTTAACTGATTATTAACTAAGTTCATTCCTCCTCCTCTAGCCCGTTGTCTTCCATCAAAAGAACTCTTCAGCAGGTTCCAATTCAGTCCTCTTCCGTCTCCTCTAATTCAGTTTGATCACTGACATGTGCATTTTCATAGATGTAGTTAAAATCAGGCTACTTTTACCAATTAAATTAGGATGTAACAGATATGAGTTACACTATAATTCAGATTTTAATCATTACAAAATAAATCAGAATTTGTATTAGCCACCATCCAAGGACTGAGGCAAAATAGATTAGCTAAACAACTTAAGGAAAGACAGATTTATTGTAGCTGTCAGTTTTAGGAGCTTCAGTCCACATTCACTTGGCTTCATAGTGATGATTTGAGGTGAGGCAGCAGAGCACATAATGGAGAAGGTTACTGATCTCAAGGTCATCAGCAAGCAAAAGGAGAGAGAGACTGCAGAGGGCTAGAATAAGATGCACCTTTCAGACACGGACCCAGTGACCCACTTCCTCCAGCTGGGTTTCGCAGCCTACAGTTTCCATGCTTCCCAACATCACCACTAACTAGGGACTGAGCCTTCACCGTACGAGCCTTTTGGGGTTATTCCCATCCAAACTATAACACAATAAAAGCTGCATTTCCTTGGTCTTATTAATGAAAGCACTCTTTTGTCCATATATCAAATATTGTCACAGATCTGGTTATAAGCTGAGTGTGGACCGATTATAATTCCAAATCTATGCACATAACTTCACCCCTTATTTCGTGCTATCATGTTGTACTGCCATAATCTTGCAATCCTTTTACCTTTATTGATGCTTATTTCTTATTACTGGCAAAATTTCTGAGATTTCCAATTCTAAATACTTACACTAATAGTTTTGTTTATGTGCAGGACTTTGACAATGAGAAACAACCAATCAAACTATAATTCCCTTTTGCAAATTCCTACCAGCACAAGGCTCTGTAAGTTTATGCTCTCTGCTTCTGCTTCTATGATCTCATGCTGCTGTCCTTGAGCTGCCAATGCTTCTAGTGTGCTCAGAGGCTCCAGGAAACCAGGATAAATCTCTTTTCACCTTTATTCCCTACTGTGCAGGCTGCCTACTTGATTCGTTTATCCATTTTTTAAAATCTGTATTGTATGTTCAAAATCTTACCACCCGCTTCCTTCCTTCTAAAACAATGTGACAATGTCTGTCTTCACTTAAGACAAATTTATCTGTGATGGAGCTCATCAATCTATTTCAGAGCCGCCATTTGGAGTGTTTTGACACCCGCTAGGTGATCCATTAAATATGTTACCATTAATATTTTTATTGCTTGAGTATATAGCTTGAATATGGATTTGATGCCTGAGTATAAATGTGATGCTGAGTATTCCAAGATAACGTCATAGGGATGGAATTCATCCTCACGTATAAACTCACCCTACAATTTCATGGAGCATGTCATAGCACCCACAGTGGACAGTTGTCAGTAGTATGCAAGTCACACCTGAACTGACATTGATTTCAGTGTGCCAAACACTATTTTACCTTAATGATCACCCCTATTTTAAAAATAAATCCAATGTATACTCATATTCTGCCATGCCAGGTCAATGGCACAAGTTTTATGCCCATCATATCCTGTAAACTTTCCCAATAAGTCATCACCAAGGTCAGTATTTGCACAATGATCTGTCTGTCTTTTTTGGACAAATTATTTTGCATGTGCTTAGAAACTAACACTTAGAAGAGCAGGAAGACAAAAGACTCTTTGAGAAGAAGTTGTGTAAGGGAGATAACTTAACAGAAAACACATACAAGACATTATTAGAGTCATTCCAAACACTCATCTACAAATGTTAATGCCATATTACTCAAATGATTCTAATCACAAAAATTTTATTCATGAATTACTGCTTTGCATCATACTGCCTTTGTAAGTCTTCCACAGTTGAATCAATATATTACCTCATCTAATCACGTTATTCGATTGTGTGTTGTTGTTGTTGTTTATTTGTGTTTTTCTGCAAGTTTAGATTTGGCAGGTCAGCAGTACTTTGCACGCAACTGTCCACCAGTCTCCATAATATTTTCTCTTCATTTTGCCTCACTGTATAAACTAGTTTAGACATCAAAGTGTTAAAACTGGATGCTGGGCTGGCTGTCTTATTATTCATGTTCAAAATCCCATTCTTTATTGCTGCAAGAATAAATCAAACAAATACTTTATGGTCCTTACTTAATTTGCCTTGCCTGAATCTCCTAATCACTTTCAGTTTTCTTTTACAAGTTTAGCAGCCAGTCCATCTCAGACCTCTGCTTTCAAGGTATTTGTTGTTAGTCGTCTGAATGCTCCATCTAGCTTAGCTTTTCAAATATTTTCAGTTTAGTTTTCTTTCTTTTGAGCAACTTCAGTCATTGCACCTGCTGTTCAGTGGCATTTGCAGTGGCTGAGTGAGGAGGTCTGCTACGGCTTCCCTGGCACCATATTCTCCCTGAACAATAAAATCCCTGTAAGGAGCCCAAACACGTAGAGTCTCTTTAATCATAGCATAAACTGTTAACTGAGGGAAGAAACAGAATAATGAGAAACTCTACTCACCACTTAACAAATCCAAAGGCGCATCCTCAGCACTTCAACATCCTAAAAAGGACTAATCAATTTAATATAAATTAATGGAGATGTGTAGTTCTCTTCTCTCATATTTTCTCTTTGCTTTACTAAGCACATTTTGCTGGAAATATCTTAGAATGTAGAAAGTAAACAAGAAAGAGAGAGAGAAAGAATTAAAAAAAGAAAGGAAGAAAGAAAGAAAGAAAGAAAGAAAGAAAGAAAGAAAGAAAAGAAGGAAGGAAAGAAGGAAGGAAGGAAGGTAGGTAGGTCTTGGATAATTTCTAAAAACATCCAAGAGAATAAATAGTATATGCTTAGGAAAACAAAAATACTTCAAAAAAATATCAGGTAAAAGCCTAAACTTTAAAGTTGACCATTGTGTTATCTTTTTAAAACTTAGAAGATAAGGAATTCATAAGCATGTCTACACACACACACACACACACACACACACACACACACACGCATGCATGCATTTCTGTGAGATTCATCTAACTACATACACATTGCTTCTTATTTCTCAGAGCTGTAAGATTTATATATCTGTATATGTATCTCTTATTATATGTATTGCTTTTCATGTGTTATATGTATTGCTGTATATGTATTGCTTTTTATTTCTGAAATCATAGCAAGAGCTATTTTTAACTTAAATTGTAACACATGCTATTTTAACTTGGCAATTTTTCCCTATAACATGTTCTTTGCCTAACTTTGTAATAGTTGTTTCCTTCTTGATATTTTATGTAATCCCACATTTACTCAGTTTAACAGATTAGAAAATGGGAATTCTTCTCCTTACACATATTCCTGCAAAAGTTGCTACTAATTTAGGGTTCTCACTATGATCAAGCATTCATCCCCTTGGGTATCTTGGTGATATTATTGTATGATATGTGTCTTTTAAAGAGTTTCAGAAGGGAATTTCTTACGTTGATTCACAATATAGCTTAACTCCTTGGTCCAGTCCCCCCAGATTTGTCTCTTGATTTTCTCTCTGTCTCTTCTGCCTACACAATCTTGCTAATGATTATTGATCAAACAGGAACCATGTGCTCATCAATACGGTGAACCATCAAACTTTGCCAGGGTATTAAGTTCCTCATGTGTACACACTGACTCACCAGCCAAAACACAGATAACTGGGCAGCCCAGCCTGTTTGTGTCTCAGCTGCTTTTGGTTTTGATGAAAGAACCTAACACAGCCATTTGTTTGGCTGACCTCCTTAGATTTTTTTCTGCAGTTCACTTGCAGCTGCTTTCCTGTCACAGATGTGCCAGCTCCAGTCTAACTGATAATGTTTTTCTTTTGCCAGTGATCACAATGCTTTAACAATGTCACCCCAGTGGTGTTCAAAATGCCACTCAAAAACATTGGCTGCCCAGTGCGTTTGTTTCTCCTGTTTTTCATTTGTTCTTTGCCTTAACAAAGCTTCATTAAAACTATCAGGTCAAGGCGGAGTTTAAAATTTTGCACAATATGCCAGTTCCATAAATTTCATAAAGTCAGATACTGAAAGGACTTCGATATTACTCAGGGTATATTCATGGGAGATACCATAGGAGAAAAATAGTGTAACCAAGCATCAGGGACCTGGGAGACTTTTAGAAGTAACTCTCTAGATTTTTTAACCTCATAAGTTTCATTTAGTTTTTGAATCTCTCACCTTCCAAGAGATGTGCAAGACATATGAGTTTCAAGATATCCCAAGCAAAAGTTATAACGGGGTCTTTCAGACCCCACTGGCCATGTGGCCAGTACAAGCTGCGAAAGTGGTCAAACTACACTTTCCCAAAGATCAATAGTCACCTTGCAGTGCCCCTGGAAATGATCATAGTCCCACAGTCACATAAATATCCTTCAGTTCTCTGAAGTTTGAGTACCAGTGTACTTTCTTCTTAAATATTTTTCCATTTTTTAAATTTTTGTGAAAAAATAAAATTTCACAACAAAACAGCATATAATAATAGGTAATGTACTGCATATTATTATTCTCAAGGAGCTACTCAGTACAAAACATCACTGTTTGTTACCAAAAAATATTTCAATGTATCTGCTAATTTATTTCATTAGTACCCCTTAAACACTTTTTAAAAATCTGCTCTCCAGAGCTGGATGTTGGTCAAGAGGGGAACGGTTTTATGATTACATATCCAATTAATTAATATTTCTTCTTGAGGCACTTTTGATAAGTTTTATTTTCCAATATAATCAAAAATTTGAAACTTTTCAGATATAGTATTTCCTAATACCCTCATTATTTTGTTGGGATCACTAGGATTTATATATTTCCCACATTATTTGTGATATAGGCAATTTGTTATGTCTCATTTTCTTACTTGGATCTTTTAGCAGATTGTCAATTTTTATTAAGTTTTACAAATTTTTCTTTTGTTGGTTTTCTATTTTGTGCGACTATATGTCTCTGCTGGGTTAAATTTGCTGTTTTGTTTCTGCATCCTTACTATAGAAATTTTCATAAATGACTTTAACTTTTTTTTCTTTCTTTCTTTCTTATTTGTTTGTTTGTTTGTTTGTTTGTTTGTTTGTTTTTTGAGACAAGGTCTCATTATATAGTTCCGACTGGCCTTAAACTCACTATGTATCCCAAACTGACCTCAAACTCACAGCAATCCTCCTGCCTTAGCCTCCCAAGTGTTGGGTTTACATGTATATACCATGTCCAGGTTACTTTTCTAAAATACACATTTAAAACTATGACTTTCCTTCTGTTCGTCACATGAGTTATGGTTCACACATTTGAAATAGTATTTGTTCATTATTACCTATGAATATTTTCTAATTTTTCATTTTGAAACCTTGACCCATTTCTTATTTAGAATTGTGCTACATCACTTCCAAAGTTTGTGCATTTTCTATACTTTTCTCTTACTGAATTCTAGTTTAATTCTGTGGCAATCAGAAAACAAACTACATGATTTCAGATGCAAAGCTCTACACCCACATACACAGACCTGATAGGTTACTATATGCTCAAACTTTTAAAAAAAGCTGCAAGAACATACATACATAAAGCATATGTATGTTATTTAATTTGCATATAAAGATATACACACCAATGGTAGGACCACATTGACTGTGGTTTTTAGATACATAGAACTCTATGGTAGCTTAAATTTTGTTGTTTAGATCTTCTGTGCTCTTATTTTTGCCTTGTCCAGTTCTTTTGTGTTGTACTGAATGGACTGGGAAAGTGTCCCAATAATATTGTGCTTCTATGTCATCTTACAGCCCCTTGTAGTTTTTGCTTTATGAGTTTCTTGTTCCCAACATATCTTGCCTTCCTTCCCTTTTGCTGGAGACCTATCTCTTGTTTTTTATTTTCTTTTGTTTTGTTCTTTAATGTATTTATACTTTAAGTTTTTCATAGAAGAGGAACCATATATATATTTAAGCTTGTGTGTGATTTATTTCACTTAACATCATGTATTTAAAATAATCTAAATATTGGGGCTGGGGATTTAGCTCAGCGGCATGAGTGCAAGCAGGCGGTCGTGAGTTCGATCCCTGGTACCAATAAAAACGAAAAAGACAAAAATAAAATAAAATAATCTAAATATTTTATTTAATCAATGGAAAACATTTCACTTTTCCTTTTAATATGTTGTCTTCAGTGTGGGTTCATAAGTGAAAGTATGTGGGTCACAAGGCATAAGGAGCAGTGTCCCCAAACAGAAGAGGGGAGGCCAGTCAGGGCATTTTGAGTCTTAAATTTTTCAGGATATATGATCTATTTTAATTATACTACACTAAATGGATACATCCTTAAAAAATGTAAAGGAGTTTTCCTCAAATATTCATCAGTCACAGATTGTAGCCTCAAAACCCAGAGACCCGTTTCATGATAATTTATGTGCTTTGCCCCCAAAATAGTATATATTATGGGTGCAGTGTGTGTGACATTTCCCACAAGCTTTCTTCAAACTGCAGATTTGAAGAATTACAACTTTGATATGCGATTCTAGAAAGCAGATTGTTCAAAACAATGCGATTATCTACGTGCTGCAGTAAATAGGGATGTAAGCTCATAAATACTTTCCCTTTGTTGAAAGGAAGAGGCTGACCACAGGGATGGTCCTCAAGAGCCAGCAGCAGATAAGGGGAGGAGCTGGGCTGCTATCAGGACCAGTGCTGATACCTTGCAGGGAGCTGAAGAACTGTTTCACTTGTTTCAAAGATTGTCCCCAAATTCCCTTTCTTCCTCCCTTCTTTCCTTCTGTCCTTCCTCCTCCTCCTCCTCCTCCTCCTCTTCTTCCTCTTCTTCTTCTTCTTCTTCTTCTTCTTCTTCTTCTTCTTCTTCTTCTTCTTCTTCTTCTTCTTCTCTCTTCTCTCTCTCTGTCTCTCTCTCTGTCTCTTTCAATACTGAGGATTAAACCACCTGGATAGCAGTGAGCCCCATGCTAAATTCTTTTTTTACCCCAACTGGCCTCAAACTTGTAATCCTCCTGCCTCAGCCTCTGAAGTAGCTAGGATTACAGGCATATGTCACTGGTCCCCCAGCCTCAGTTTAAAATCTTTCTTAATTTGGAAAACAACTATCAACATAATTAATAAAGCCAATTCTTTGAGAAAAGTCTTTATGTTTGAGGCTGACAGGGCACACTCTTGCACCCCAGTTGCGCGGTGTCTGGTGTTTGGCATGAGACCAGTACTCACTAAGTTGTAAGTGCTGTTTTCATTGTGTGTATTGTGAGTACTTGCTCTGCATTCAGTTTCTCCTCCAGAGGGTGAGACCACACCAGTGAGTCCTGTGTTGCTCTTTTGCCCTCCACCCAGCCTTTCTGTACATGGCCTTCTCTTGCTCATTATCTCTTGGCACACGATGTTGTAATAAATCTTCTGCTCCGTGAGCTCTGCTCTGCAACCATGTTGTGAGAAAACAGTTCCCATGTGGCTCATCCTCCTTCTTCCTCCCTGACCTCTGCAGGATCCTCCCTTGCTTAACATCCTCAGCTAATATTCATATCCATGCCAGGTAAGAATTCTTTTCTCTATCTCATTTCTGATTTATTAAAAAATGCCCTAAGTTGAAAATATCCTCTTAATAACTAGGCAGGCAAGCTGGGCCACCATCAGAAGCACAGACAGAGGTGCCCTCCTGACCACCCACTACATGGCAGAGGCCGAGGCACTGTGTGACCATGTGGCCATCATGGTGTCTGGAAAGCTGAAGTGAGTGCCCAATTTTGAGCTACATAGCTGCACAGAGAGAGATCACTCTCAGTGGTCATGCTGCATCCCCTGTCTGATAGTAAGGACAATGTTAAAGCAAATCATGGCTCAGATGTACTGTGTGCCTTTTCCTCTTTTATGGCCTCATTCCCCTTCCACCCACAGATGTATTGGCTCCATCCAATGCCAAAAAGCAAATATGGCAAACATGATCTGCTGGAGATGAAGGTGAAGACCCCAGCACATGTGGAGCCCTTCCACGTGGAGAGCCTGAGGCCCTGCTCTGGGCTGCTCGACGGAAAGGGGAAAGTTGGTTCCTCATACAAATGTCCAATTTTCCCTGGCATTGAAATTGATTTGTAGTCCATTGAGAAAGAACCCACCCCCAAAAGATTATTTGTTGGATGCCACAGACGGTAAACTACAGATAGTCACAGTCTTACTGTGTGCCAGCTACCCCCACGTCATGTGTCATCTCACTTAATCCTCACAGAGACTTTTCAACATAACATAAGACTTCGGTGGGATGATGTCAAAAAATCTCACAGGCTCAACAGATATTATACATTGTGGATCTTATTACTCTTTTACTTTTTTATTACCAGTTTTTATACTAGAGAGACAATATGGTATTTACAAACGTGAGTCTGATTTATGACTTGAACAACTACTTCTAAGATAGCAATATGTAATTTATCAACTAGTGATTTCTTACTTTTTTAAAATTCTGTATTATTTCTATCTTTTTTCTGTTTTTCTTTTTTTCTCTAAATTTAAAAAATTATTCACAGGCTTCTAGCTTTACAAGGACCATCATAAATGAACTTATTAACTGAATAATAATAAACTGACAAGGAGAACAGTTTAGGTCACATAACTAAGCTAACAAGTGGTTGAATGAGAAGGGGAAGATGATTATTTTGTTTGAAGTTTATTAGCACTTTGAATTCTATACACATTCCATAACGATGCCATCCTGATGAAAGTTACACAAGTATCAAAGAATGACACTTAAGCTCCTTTTCACACCTAGAATTTACTGCAGCACAAATGATTCAGGAGTTAGGAGGGAAACAGAGAAAGAAAAATAAGTCCCAGTGACAAGAAGGAAAATACATTTCAACAGTAGAAAATAAGTATAAAATCAATGCTATAACTCAATGTGAAGCCCCTGACTGAATAGAAATATATAATAAAGGTGCCGGAAACAATCAAAGTTCATGAGCATAGTTGCCCCATAGTTGCCCCATATATATGAAATATTGATGTCTTATGAAATAAAGTTTCAGCTTTTGTGATTTTCAGATGAGGACAAACATTTATCTGTGAAATAAGCTATTAAACATTTACAACTGCTGAGGATGAATAAGTGGTCTCCTCATCTGAAGACTGATTACCCTGTTCTGCCTCACAAAGGTCATTTGAAGGTGATGGGGGAACATGCATGAATGTCATAATGACACCTACATAGGTACCTAGGTGGGAAGTTTGAAGAAACTAGACAGCTTCAGAACCTGTTTGGGGAATAAAGTCAAAGCTTAGGAGTTCAGCTTGGACAGTAAGGTGAACGATGACTCTGACAAAACAAATAGCATCTCACTACATCTACTCACTTCCATTCAAGAAGCCAATGGCACAAAACTCAGTCTCTCTCCCTAACCCCAGCCCTCCTTGTGAACTGCCTCCTTTTGACTGTAGGCTGCCCTAGGTTTTTTGTTTACGCCAAAGAGACTCTGTAGAAATAAACACCCAGGAGAAAAGTTCTAGTGAACAAAAATGGTAGAGTACTGGCATAATCACAAATAGAACAATGGAATAAAATAGAGAGTCCATAAATAAATTCCTACATACATGGTCATTTCATCTTCAATAGTGGTGCAAATAACACTCAGGAATGGAAAGATAGTCTCTTCAACAAATGACATTGAGAAAGCTGGATATCCACCCGCAGAAGAATGAAATTAGATCCTATCCTACACCATACACACAAGTCAACTGAAAATGGATTAAAAACTTATGGGAGACCAGAAACTGTAAAACTCCTCGAAGAAAATTTAAGGGTGGAGCTTCATGACATTGCTCTTGGAAAGGAGTTAAGGGATATGACACCAAATCATGGGAAAAATACAAAGACAACAATAAATAAGTAAGATAATCAAGCTAAAAAGCTTCTGCACAGCAAAGGAATGAAGTGAAACGACAACCTGCAGAATGAGAACACTATTTGTAAATGATATATTAGATAAGGAGCCAAGGTCTCAAATACACAAGCAATTCTGGTACTCCAATAGCAAATGATAACAAAAAAAACTAGTCACCCAATTTAAAATCAGTGAATAATTGAACAGATACTCCTACAAAGGAGGCATATAAATGACCATCAGATATATGAAAAAACCATTCGGTGTCACTAGTAATCAGAGAAATGCAGAGCAGAACCACAAGGAGCTATCACCCCATCCCTGTTCAACTGGAAATGGTGTAAAAATGAATGAGAGACAAAAATTGTTGGCAAAGGTGTGGACAAATTTAAAACTTGCACACTTTGGGTGGCAATACAAAGTAGTGCGTCTGTGTGTAGGTTTCTCAAGAAAATTAGAAATAGAATTACCATGTGACTCTGTTATCACACTCGTGTGCACACATTCAAAAGAACTGAAATCAGGATCTCAAAGAGATACCTATATTTCCATGTTTATTGCAGCACTGTTTGCAATAACTAAGACACAGAGACAAGATAAATGTCCATTGATGATAAATGAATTTAAAAATGTGTTTCATCCATATACTTGAATGCCACTCAGTCTTTTAAAAAAGGAAACAAATTTTTAAAAACAAATAATAAGAAGGAGGAAATTCTGCAATATGCAGCATCCTAGAAGAACTTTGAGGATTTTGTGCTAAGTGCTTAGCACAAAGACAAATACTGCATGACTTTATTTGGAAGGTTTCTAAAACAGTCAAATTCATAGACTCAAAGAATGCAGTGGTGATTGCCAGAATCTGCAGGAAAGAAATATGAAAAGCCATTAATCATAGACATGAAATTTCAATTAATAAGTGAATAAACTTGAAAGATCTGTAAAATACTGTTGCTATTACAAATAACGTATTATATTCTTAATGTGTTAAGAGCATAAATCTAACATTAAATATTCTTCATCACAATCCTTAAAAATTTAAGAAGATTGGTGTCACTTTCCTCTCCCCCCAGATATTCTTCTCTGATGATTTATAAGTTGCCAGTTGAAAATGTGTGACCTTTAAGCCAAGGTTTCTTCAAATTAGAGAAAAGTAAAAGCCATAGTTTTGAAACAGATCTTTGAAAAGAAGGTAATTCCAAATCACATAATAATGTATCTGCCTGACAAAAAATGAAATGTATATCATGCATTAAATCTAAAAGTTAGAGCTTCAAATTGAATCTTAGGAGTCCCAAAACCAACGAAATGAAGAGATTGTTTATATGCGGCAGTGGTAAATCAGAATGGATTTTCACTTTTGTTTTTTGTTTTTTTTTCATGTTTTTTTTTATGGATAGGCAAAACTTTTAAAAAATCACTTGGTCATATATGTATTTAAGAAAACTATATTCTTTTATAACATGGATGCATAATGATTTAAAATTATATTTTCTACAGAACAGAAAATTACTTTATTGCCTTAGGCAGAAGATTAAGAAACTGACTTCAGTCTGGCCATTGAAACAGTCTTCTTGGATCTGGTGCACCTGAAATGGACTGCTCTGCACCCATCTTCACAGGTCCCTGTTTCCCTTGCCACGCCAGCCTATGAACTCTGCTACACTGAGCTCTGCTACTCGCCATTTCTTTATGCACTGTTTTTATTGTAACTGTTTGGTGACAGTTTCACTGTTTGTCACTTGCTTACAAAGACCCCTCTGATTCCTACTGATAGCTTCTGCAGGGATAATGACACTATACCTGTCTGCTCAAACACCTAATGTTCTGCACAGTGCAGTCCATCACTGTGCTCTCCATCACTCGCCTTATGGTTGGGGTGCCATAGTCCTATCTGCTGGGCTGCTATCCAAATTCTACCTTTCCTATCTATTGTAATCATAAAGAATGGTTTTTCAGTCTAATTAGTGAAAGCTTCAGTGGGTTGAAGACCAAGGCTCATGAAGACAAGCACTCCCTAGAAAACTTCACGCACCCCTCTCTAATCTCCTAGTGCAAACTTTTGCAAAATATGTCTTCCACATCTTCTTGTGTTGAATGTGCAAAATCACATGTGTACATGTGCACAGAAAGATGCTTTCCCACATCACTTGTTTTCTCTTAACTTCAATTTCAAAAATTGTTCAGCATAGGAGCCTAACACAAGTGCTTTTTCTCCCAGATCTAAGTAACTGTTGCTATATTTTTAAATGAATGACTACTTACATCTATTTAAGATCTTTAAAAATATATTATATTTATCACATGTTAACTTATAAAACCATCTAGACATACAAACATATAAATTCCTAATATACTGTATGTGTATCTCATGCAGTCAAACAAGGCTTTGACTCAGAGGAGCACAGCTTTTCCCAGACCACTCTGGAGGAAGTGGGTCCATTCCAATGATGTTTGTATCATCCATAAAGTATAGGTGTAGAAGATGAGTGTGTGTGTGTTGCACTTAGTTGGAACTACAGAAGGCAGTGTGACATCCGTCTCTCTTCTCCTTCCCCCCTTTCTGGTGTTCCTGGAACTCTTTAAGGAGCAGAAGCTGGATGGTTTTGAAGAGAAACTGGATCCCTCCAGAAAGTAGAAGCTCTTCCCCCAGGAAGTGCTTTAGAAGTAAAAGAATTCTGTGTCCTTGTGTATGCCTATTTGGCTTTTATACACATTTATTTTTATAGCATCTATGCCATATTCTTTTTAGGAACTGTATTATAAACATCAAGATACTTATTCATGTGCCAGAGAAGAGAAGTGCATGCTGGAAAAATCCAGGAACTGTGTGGACAGAAGCTCAGGACTCAGTCATCTCCTGCCACAGCCTCTAACCTCTGGCAGTAGCCTGGCTTATTTTATGTATAATGCTAATTAAATATATCTGACTTTATACACTGTTTAACTTTCTGAGTCTGATAAATAAATTTTGTTTAACTTGTTTTAATCCAATAAACATAGTTTTCCTAACCACCAATGAGAAATTCACATGATTGTCCTCTGGAGAATCTCGGTAATGTCCCATGAGCTGGCCTTTCCATTGGGTGGCACTCAGCTCTGCACTAATGTTCGCCACATTTTTAATCATGTCTGGTAAAGACACAAAAGATTTCCAGACTCGCTTCACAAAGTGGCAAAGAGCAGTGGAAAAGGTGTATGAATCAAAGAGGGTATTAATGACAGTGTGTCTTACATTGTTTTAAATAATTTTTATTTTATCATATATTTTAATTCCACCACATACATTACTATGCTTAAAAAACAAAGATACGATTCTTAGAACAGTGGAGTTTTTATCTAGTGTATGCAAAACATTTTAGACGTACTTTATAATTATTTTATTATCTCTTTTATTAAACCAATCTATGCCTTTGTTATGCTATTCTTGGAAGAAGTTCATAATTAAATATTGAATGCAACAGTGTAGTTGTGCTAACAGTATCTCCTAATTAAAATGAAAGACTCAGACAACCCTGGAATTTTAAAATTCCTCTTTGTATGCTGCCTCCCTGTGAAAAGGTTCAAACTACTATCTTAAACTCAGATGAAAATTTAAAGTCATCTATATTCTGTCTCTACCAAGTCTTCACAGGAGTGGCTCTCAAAGTACCTTCTATGTGCCAATATCATTACTATGTGGGAATTTACTAACAATGGAAATTCCAGAAAACCAGCTCAGGCTTCCTGGTCACTAACTCTGGAAGAAAAACACTGCATTCTTGTGTTTAACAAGCCTTCCATGGTAATTCTGATTCATGCAAGTTAAATCCTTACTCACGCAAGTTTGAGAACCGCTAGATTCTACTCCCCTGGCCTCTTTTAGGAATGTCGAGTAAAAAATGCAACACCAGTGCAGTTGTTACAAATTTATTTCAATTGTTAAAAGGAAGAATATTTATTTTACTTATACCCAAAGACAGAAGGTTGAGTGATAACTAACCTATATCATTCAAAACATCTCTGAGACAATTACCAAAAATGGAAACTACAAATATATGTAGAAACTATAAGATGATGACATTTTGTAGGTTATGAAATGGTGATAATAGACATAGTCCATAGCCATTTATTCCTTCCATTTCTGACATTCCAAGATCATTACTGGGTTGCAGGGAAAAGATATTAGTATTATGCTATAAGTTATATAAAGTAAATGTACCAATTTTAAATGCATAAAATCATAGTCATGATGTAGAATTTTGCCATTTCAAACAAAATTCTTCCATACCTCCTTGCCACAATTCCCTCCACTCACTATCGGCTCTGTTAAGTATGTTTTATTTGAGCGGACCTCGTGAGGTATCTCAGAGTGCACACACCGCGTGTTAGTTCTTTGTACAAGTTCTTTTTGCACTTTAATGTATGCTTTGCTTTTGTTTGTATTAGTGTTTTATAAATGTCAATGAGAACAAAGTGATTGACAGTATCATTCAGAATATCTTTTTTGATTCGGTTCTATCAGCCACTGAGAGAGGCATATCAAAGTTTCCATCAATGCTTGTGAATTTGTCTGCTTATCTCTATTGTTTTTTTGTGTAATTATGTTTGCATGTTTTGAATATGCTAATAGGTGTAAGTAAAGTTGTCATTTCTTCCTGACATATCGGCTTTTCTATCATTTAAAGTGTCCCCCCTCTTGAAATCTATTTTTAGTGTTTACATAGCTACTGCAGCCTTCTTTTCCATATTATTTTCAGTATTATCATATTTCATATTATCATTATTATATTACCTTTTTCCAGGTGTTATTTTCAGTCCACTTATGTCTTTGTATTTTAGATGCATACTTGGTAAGCAGTATATACTTGGTTCACGTTTTTTTTCTCTTATGATTAGAATGTTTAATTCATTTCTATTTAATGTACTTTCTGATATGATGGCACTCAGCATTTTTAACTTATCTTTTCTGTTTTTTATGTTGTGATTAGTTATTTTATTTCTCACAGCTTGCCTTTTTTAAAGAAAGAATTTAATATCTTTGCACTACCTTTTTAAATTTAGCATTTTTAATTCACTTATTGGCTTTCTAGATATACTTCTTTGCCCACATTTTTGATGATTCCCTGAGAGACTTGTTTGTTAAACTTCTAATAAACTATTTAGAGTTGGTGCTGTAGTATATATACATGATGGACCACTGTTCAGTCATAAAAATGTATTAAGTCCTGTCATTTACAACAACATGGAGGGAACTAGGATACATTATGTTAAGTAAATAATCCAAGAAACATAAGAAAAATACTACATGATATCACTCACATGTGAAATCCAAAAGATGGATCTTATAGAAATTGAGAGTAAAATAGGTTCCAAGAATCCAGAAGAATAGAGCGAGGAAGAAATAGACAAGGATGGTCAGGGGTACTAAGTTAGTTAGGAGAACTTAGTTCTGGTGTTCTGTTACATAATAGGCTGATCATACACAATGCCAAAGTATTACATATTTCAAACAAAAGCTCAAAGAGCACATCAAGTGTTTTCACCATGGAGAAGAGGTAAAGGCTTGAGGAGATAGGTATGCTTACTCTATTTGAGTATTACCTAATGTGCATGTGTATGAAAGAGTCACAGTATTCCATAAAGACACACAATTTTATATGTCTATTAAAACCGTTTAAATCTTTCTTTACTACCAAGACTTTGACAAAACACAGAATAAAAATGATGCACCAGGCTATGGTGAGTGGCTGCCCCAGTTCTTAGAATCTCAAAACTTTCTAGATGGAAAAAGTCTGTCTGAAAGTCTTCTGAATGTGTTATGCAGAGTCTGTGAGTTCCCGCATTCTTTAAGAACTGACACCTGTTGGATGAGCACTGTCACTTCTCACTGACACACCAAAAGGTAACTGTTCTTTGCTTAACTTCCCATGAAATGAAGCAGTAGAACTCTGTGCTACTATAATTAACACAAATTAATTAGGAACAAAACTATATGTAGAACTCACAGGTACCATTTTTGGCACCTGAAAGTACTTGACAGACAGATAAGGAAAGAATGTTGACATCTAGGTGGCTTTTTACTCAGGCTGTCCGGAAAATCAGCCTTGCAAGACTCTGGAAAAATGAGACCCACAGCTATGTCAAGCCTGAGCTTATGGCTAGTGCCTGCACTTTTACAAAGAAAAGTCTGCCGAGCTCTTCATGCAGCTATGTGTGAGTCCAGAGTCTCCCATACTGGCTTTACTCAACATTTGAAAAGAAAAATTATTAGCACAAACACACAGCATGGTCAGCTGTAAACACTTCGATGACTTTCTGCCCAAAACTGACATTTTTGAGGCCATGAGAAAATCTAAAACTAAAAGCATAGAATAGCTCTTCAGAATTTACCTGCAGCCTATCCTAACTAGTCATAATGTGAAGACAGGAAACATTATTGTGAAAAGATAACTTCTTGGGGGCTGGGGATTTAGCTCAGCGGCATAAGTGCCTGCCTTGCAAGCAGGCAGTCGTGAGTTCGATTCCCGGTACCGATAAAAAGGAAATAGACAGAAAAAAAAAAAGAAAAGAAAAGAAAAAGTAATTTCTTGTGTTCCTCATAGTACATGTTACTCTCACCATTTCATTTGATTTTTGTCTCACTTACATGGTATAATATCCTTCTAAACTTTGGGGTTTTTTCTCTAGTTGTATAGAAACTAAGAAATATTGTATTTGAGAGAGCTATTCTACTATAATAAGTTGAACTGAATGCTGGAAATAATGCTACTAAACCAGTGGACTAACTTCTTTTTTGTGTGTTATCTATTTTCCCTGTACATCATATCTCTAAAACCTTACACAAGGTATTTTAAAAGTGCTTCTATAAAATTTAAGTAGAATACACTTCTTTAAAGCATACTTTTTATAACATTATATTATATTATAGCTAAATTTCCCTAATTACCTTTAAATGCAAAACCTTAACTCCAGTCTTAATAGCCTTTTATGTCACACATACTAGAAGTAACTGTGCCATACCTTCTCTTTTTTTATACTGCATTAATAGAAAATACTTTTTATTTAATTTTGGACTTGAGTCAGATGTCTTATTTCATATGCACAAGAAAGATTTTTGTGATAATTATACATTAAGATTATGAAAGTTTTGGCAGCAGTGAAGTTGTGTGTTTGCAGTGTAATTCCTCACATCAGCTTTAGCTTATAATGGACAACTAGAGAAGATGCATAAAATGAACAGGAATGGCAGTGTACCAATAAAACTTTACTTACAAAGACACACAGTGCTTTGTACAGGACTAGGAGGCCATCAGCTAATGTATACATTTATTGTGTGATAAGAAACCTTTGCATCTTTGAAAGGATCAATGTTTGTTGCAAAAGAATATTTGTGAGGACTCTAATACTACTGTTTTAAAAATTAGATATCCCTTCCAGCATTGATATATAGTTTCTCTATCTCTGTGACACTATAATTTGCACAAATTAATTAGGTTTGAACAAAATCATATGTAAAGTTTTTTAAAAGGAGAAAACATGATTTCTGTCTCTCTTTCTATTTCAGCTTCCTCTTATTCCAGCTTTTATGATTATGACTCTGCTTCTGTTCTCATGTTTGTTTCTTCTCTTTTTTTCTAGCTCTGTGCCAATTTCAAACTTTTTCCAGACTTTGTTGAATTGAAACTATGGGGGAGAATTTTTCCCACAACTGAAAAAAAAATATGTTCCTCCCAGAGAAGCCAAGTATTGCTCCTTACTGAACATGAGAAACGAAAGGGAGGTGAGGAGATGACAATGTCTTCAAGATGCTGGAAGCCAAGGGCCTCAAAGGACACCCTTTGTCCCCAAGCAGAGAGGACATCTGCTGCTCTGGAAGGACTGAGGAGACAGAGGAACTCATCACCATCACATAATCCAAGGGAAATAGCAAACTTTAGGGCTGATATTTTCTTCATAAATTTTCAATTTCCTTACTTTTTTCTAGTAATTTAAAATTTCCTGGCATCACTGACATTTCATCCCTCTCTTTACATGCACGAAAAAAATATATTTATCCTAAGTCAAGTAGAGATTTCAGAGTTGAGATCTAAACCTTTGGGGTTCTGAGACTCTTAAACCCTGAGTTTGGGTTTCGAGGTCTTTTATATACAGATTCTACATTGACTGAAACTTCTCTGCTGCTAACAATGAGAACAAAACATTTAAAAGATACTGGGATTTTTCAGCACTTGAATTTTAATCTGAAATATGACTCTCTGGACTGTTTGGGATGGTCTTGAAACTAAGAAGAATAGGCCTGGTGACATCTGAAATGCTCAACATCTGTGATACTAGAAAGCACGCTGGGAAACAAAAGAAAGATTTTGAAATCTACTTCCTGACATGCAACAAAATTTTCAAGAGTCTCCAGCTCTGACCTCTCCTTTGAGTCCTACTCATATACCCAGCACATTTGATAGATTTCCCTATTTGAGTTTCTCTTTACATTTCAAGCCAAATGTGTTCAAATTGGAAGACTTAATGTTTTCCTTGATTTTTTCCACCATCATAATGAGCAACACCCAAGTTGCCAACCAAAGGCAAAGGCATTAGTGATTTTCTCCCTACTCCAGCCCCATATGTGGTCCAAGAATTCTATGAATCTCCCTCTAAAATGTATCCCAAGTCATCCTCTTCTTTCCAGCTCCTGCTGCCCCCCTGGTCTGAGCTGTCCTCTTTCTCGTCCAGCTTTCTGCATCAGTCTGCACACTACTATTGCTGCATCCAGCCTTGCAGCCTGCATTTCGGTTGCCACACAGCAGTCACAGATCATATCTGTCACCCACATTCCCTTTTGCAATCTACTATTTTACTAAAATGAAAGTTCAAACTGTTTATCTAGGCTAACGAATTGATTCTTACATGATATGACTTCTGCTCATCCAAACACACCGGCCTTCCTTGAATACACTGAGGTTCTTTCAACCACAGACTTTCACAACTGCTGTGCCCTTCGCTGTAAACTTCCTTCTCGCAGACTTTCACTTGGCCATACTTCTGAATTACTTTTAAGTTTCTGATCAAATGTTTCCTCTGCAAAAATCCCTTTCCTGACTACCCAACCTAAAGTAGCTGTCAGTAGTTCCAGGAGTTCAGTATTTGCCCTAATTTACTCTTCTGAAATTATTTTGACTGTTTTTGTAGATGACCTGTCTCTCTCCAATTAAATATAATTTTCTTGACTACAGAATTTAATCTGTTTTGTTAGTCATTGTCTTCCCAGATACTAGAACAGTGTTCAGCCCATAATGTGCAACTGCTACAAGGTTGTGAAAGAAAGAAAAAAAGAAAGAAAGAAAGAAAGAAAGAAAGAAAGAAAGAAAGAAAGAAAGAAAGAGAAAAGAATGCATAATGTGTATCTTACTTGCATAGACCCCATACTAATTATACTGATTTCTTCAATGAATACAACTTATGAGCCTCTTATGTGCCAAGCCTTGATACAGTAACAGGAATAGGAAAATAAAACCCTATCAGGAAGGGAAGGGAAGAGAACTTGTATTCATTAAGCATCATTATAGGCATTCATAAATCACAAGGAGGACAATTAATACTTTACAGGTGAGAAAATTGAGTCAAGGAGAGCTTGGGTGATTCTCTCAGGCTCACACAGCTGGCAGAGCTGGAAACAGAGAGAAAGGAAAATGAGTCCCGGGAGGGAGAGGGGTGCTGTCAAGGGAAAAGAACACTGAGCTGCAGAGGGAGGAAGTTTAACAAAAAAACCCTGAAGCTCTAGAAGGCCGAGATTCTGAGATGTTTGAACAGAGGAAGGGAGAGCTACTAAGCTATTTAAGACTAATGAGGAGAAATTAATGGTGCAACTATTGCAAATCTACAAATTTAAGGTAAAACCATGCTAGCTGCCACTTAAAACCACCACACCCATTACTTTTAGTGGCTAGACTTCAAAAAAGATGAAGTTTTTTGGGGGTTGGTTTTTTTTTTTTTTGGTTTTTTTTTTTTCTTCTATTACACCATGGTACCCAATTGCATACTCCAAAAGTTTCAGGAAAAAGAATTATCAAAGGCTTAATCTAATATTATTTCCTTATCTTTGAGTGACAATAATAGTTGACTTTAGATTTGCTAATAATCTACCAGATCTCTTAAGCAGCAAGGGAGGAGATTCTCAGTCTGTCCCTACAAATCCCTGTTGCAACTGAGATTTTGCATGGAAATTCTCATGGATATTGGTACTCTAATCTCATGGATATTGGTGTTCTCATGGATATTGGTACTTTAATCTCTACCTGCACTGAGATTCAATGATAGTTTGAGGTATCAAATTAAGTAAGTTCATTAGATTTTGTTACATATTTTATATAACATTAATAGCTCAGTAAGAATAGTTTCTAAATTAAAGGGTCTTTGGATTTATAAAGATTGAAACCTCAGGTTGAGGAATTTGTTTGTTCCTTCCTATTATTTGTTCTCCTAAGATTTTTATCAGTATCACTTGCAGAAAACATAATTGGGTTAGTCAATAGATTCTAGTTGCCTCATATAATAAATGTTTCTCTAAGTGAAAGTGAAATGATCTTAAAAGAAAATAATTGAATTGTTAAATGTAATATTCTCATTCTTTGTTCATAACCTCTCATTTTGAAATAAAGAAGATCAGATAGCTTATAGTGAGGGTCAGGGATTTAGTTACACCTGCAACTTCAAAGTCATGGTTGCGATCCCTGGTACAAAAAAAAAAGCAAGGGTAAAAGAAGAGAGAGATCAGAATGATAAATCCTATAAAACACATAATAGAAGGAGAAAGGTAGATAGAAAATTAGGCTTACAAAAAATTATATTTCTACAAATGGTTTGAAAAAGAGCAGTGTAACTTTTCATCATTAAAGATGACTCAGATCTGTCTCAAAGCAGTTAGCCTAATTTGGCCAGCAAGATTTCACAATGAAACGCTCCAAATGCTGCAGCTGCTACAGACCTCTAGAGAAGACTGATAATTCCAGCTAGAACAAAGCCAAGGGGGATGACAAATAGTCCTTGTGAGCATATGAGAAAATCACTTTGTAGATACAACATTCTATCAAGAATAATTTTATTTTTCTTCTGTGAAAATATAAGCACTCATGTATGAGAACTTAAATTTATTTTTCTTATTTCTCAGAACAATTACAAGACAATTCCTAGTAAAAGCAACTGAGGTAAGATAATCCCCCCTATAGGGGACAAGTATAGTACTAGATTAAGTGCTATGAAAAATTTGAAGATATTGTAATTGACTCAAAAATGATGAAAAAATGTATTAATAGCTCCCTAAAAAATCATTCAACCATATGCAGTTGAATAGAGAAATGCATGGTATCCTGCCTAAGTGTGTTCCTGCCTCTTCCAGCTTCACTCAGATGTAAAACCTACAGCAAGCCTTATAGGTACAAAGAGGCAGGAATTTGGTTTCGGGTCAGCGGTGAAGACACACAGTTCCATCACTGCATAGGAGAAGCTCAACTCAGGGCACTAAGCAGACCAGTGAGAAATTTAATACAGACATCCTAGAAGTCCACAGGCCGTAGAAAGTCTGGGAAAATAACCTTTCTGCCCATGCCTGTCTATAAATCTATGCATACACAGGAGACACACATGAGAGCTGGAAACACATGAAAGCTGAGTGATTCCTCAGGATTTGCCAGGACTTGAAGGCGCTTTTTGCTCACACTGGCACCAAGCGAAAGCCTGCCAGGCTCAAAATTACTGAGCTTAATCTCTGCCAAAATTGCTGTCTGACCTCCAAAGTAACAAGATAGGGGGCAGCCTGTACTGAGACAGTGCTGATCTACCTGCCTACTCTGTCCTTTCCTGTGACCCACTGCTGAGGAATTTGCTCACTGCTTCTGCTCCAGCACAAGCTTAGTTTAATGCGGGGGGGGGGGGGGGGGGGCGGGGGCGGATAATAGAACACGACTCCTAAGCTAAGAGTGGGGAAGTGATGAACATGTACTGTGTGACATACGCCCAGTACAGACCCGGAGAGCAATGCGGGACATGGTTCTTACCCACTAAGAAAAGCGTGTGTTACAGAAGTGTCCAGTGATGAGAAACGCATGAGAGCTGGGGCGGGAGGGAAGAGGGGAGGAAGGAGGGAGCAAGGGAGAGGGAAGTGTTTGAGTCTGAACAGTATCTTGAATATGTTTTCATCAAAATAGTGTAAATCATTTTTTCAAAGGGACTGAATAAAAATAACATGCAGAGGGCTGGGAGGGCCCTTATTTACCCTTAAGGTTTCTCACATCAGAGAAACAATATCAGGTGTATTTACACCTGAATGTGGCTTAAATACTTCTCTTTTCTTTCATTGCCTGGATAAAAGTTAATTAGCCTAAGAATCATATCTTTCTTAGCTTTGCTATAGACCCTTATTTATTGCAGATTTACTAACAGCTCTTATTCTTTGATTTCTTCTTTGCAAGATTATCTTATTTCCTCACATGCACTTGAGTTTTATGAGTGTTTCAATATTTACACGTGGCTTCAGTGTCTAAGCGTCCATAAAGTGTCACTGGCTATCCCTAGCTCACTGTGGATTCTTCTTTTTAAATTTGTATTGGATGCACCCTGGTTTCCCAGTAGGTAAGATAGCATTTGATTATATGTTATTCTAGGCTTCTTTTTGGTTTATACTATATATGGATAATTTCTCTTCCTGGCTGAATTGTGAAGAAACTGAGAGGAAGGGTGAGTTTCCTACCCTGGTCACTGTTTCATGAGTGTTGAGGCAGTTTAGGTATTAGCAAGCTCATGGGACTGATTAGGCCAACATGCAGTTTAATCCTAGCTAGGCTAATTACTAGTTATATGTTCTTCACTGAGCTACTAATCTTGATGCCAGTTTAATGATAAGCATTGATTTACTCTTCTGTAAATATCAGTGTCTGGAATCTGCACCAGCAGGAGTAGAACAGACACTTAGCAGACTGCGAACTGTCTTACACTGAAACATTTCAACTCTTGTTAGGCAGGACCTTTGTTTCAACTACTTTACACATTGTACCTTAGCTTTCTGCTTCTGCACACACTGTATAAAACGTTTTGTGGTTCCCAAGAGCTCTAGTTGTGGTTTTTTACTTGAGTCAAAACAACTCAGTAGCTGAGCAGGATGTGGAGAGGAAGCCAAGGACCAGAGTAGTTATGAGATTTACTTATGACCACAAAGCTAGAAAAAAGCCAGTCTTAGATTGCCTTGGGTTTCAGTGCCCTCAAGATTAGGGAGAGAAGTGAAAAGTCAGCCTTTAACTGATCGAAAGTTTATATTTTGCCAGCTGAACAGGGCTCTAAAGATAAAAAGGTGTTGATTGCTCCCCAACAAAGCAACTGTACTCAATGCCATCAAATTATGCACAAAGAAAATACGAAGATAGTGAATTTTATGTCACATGTAGTTTACCATGGATAAGAATTTTTGTAAAATATCTGTAATACCTACAATATGTGCTCAGTCTATAATAGCTACTGCTGCTTTCTCTCACTGTATGCACTTCTCCGAGGGCAACCGTAGGGCTGAGACTCAACTTTAGTGAGGAATCAAATCATTTTTTAAATATTATATTTTAATTCTTCTCCCAAAATATTGTTTTCCTTTACTTCTACACTTTTGAGGGAATACTAAGAAAGCCAAAATGATGAAATAGTTTGGAATAGGATGTTGGCCCAGTTACCCAAATCTAATTCATCGAATCTTCTAAACAGCAAAAATTTGTCACCTCTGGGTTAGAAATAGGAGGACAAAAATCTTATAAAGTTTGAAGAAACTACATAAAACTAAGCAGTCTTTTTAGTTTCTGATCGTACAGAGAATGTGATTCCTATTGCTAATAACTAATTCATAAAATATTTTATATTTTATTAGGAATCTTCTCATATTATTTGATGTTTGCTATCACTTAGCAAGCAAGGATAATATTTGTCCTTTAAAGATAAGCAATTTGAGACTCAACATGTTTTCATGGAAATCTCTATTGTGGCTACGAACTGTTGTTTAATCTGAAATCCCTCCACAGTTCCCTTGGACTCACAAATGTCGCATAGATGCTACAATCACAGATGTTGCACAGATGTAAAGCATGAACTCTGTCCAAGCAAACACAAAGATAAGCATTATTCTCTCTGCCAATGACATAGTTATGTGGCTAAAACATTCAGAAGCCTCAGAAACAACAAACTTGTGCTCTTTCTTTGAAAAAATAGTTCATTTCAAAACACAGGAATTTTCAAAATAAAAACACTTGACAAAACTACATTACCCTTTAAAATCTGTTAATGTAATTCTTACTGTTCATCGTCATAATTTATGTGGATTTTGGTCCACAGTCTTTAAATTATTTTAATTGACAAATAAAAAAGGCATATATATTTATTATGTATAACATGCATTTTGAAATATACAAACACACATTGTGGAATGGCTGAATCAAGCTAATTAACATAGGCAATGCCTGATATCAGTTTACACTGAATTTTTGAGCTTCACCTTTGTGTTATCTCCAGTTGCATCTATTATAAAAGCTACTCAACTGAGAATGCCAACTGGACCAAAGTAAAACAAAGGATCCTGATGACCTCACAAGACTACTGTACACAAAACATCTGTCCACAGCAACTGACCTTAACTTTCACCTAGCATGGATTCATGTAATGTTTTCAATAAGAGCACTCACAGATGCTGAAGAATGGACCCAATATTCCATCTGATTTCAGATTGCCACCACCAGGAGAAAAATAAGCAGTTCATGTGGTGGATATCTCTAGTCTCTTCCTGCCCAACATGCTGATTTCCCTTGGAAAAACCACCCGTCCCAGTCATACCCCTGTGGTTCAGACAGACTACTTCTCTTCTTCCAGTACCAGCTGACCCAGGCTAATCTTTCCATGCACTCCATTCATTCTTGAAACGTCGATCCTTTAACAAATAACAGTCTGGTTTAAGTTTCTTGGCGTGGAAAATTTGGGGGGGGGGATAAAAAATTATTTTTCATGGCACTACCATGCATAAGGAAAATGTAAAATCTGAGCTTCTGTAGCCACATGATAGAAAAGAAAGAAAAAAGAAAGGAAAGGCAGGAGAAGGAAAGGATAGAAGGAGAGAGGAGAGGAGAGGAAAAGAGAGCAGAGGAGAGAAGAGGAGAGAAGAGGAAAGGAGAGAGAGCAACGGAGGGAGCAAGGGAGAGAAATAGGGAAAAACAGAAGGAGGGAAGGAGGAAGAGAGGAGGGAAAACAGAGAAGGAAAATGTGAGCTTTACTCTGAAGATGGTCCTCAGGGTTAGAGATGCAAGGCTTGGACCACATGGCAGTCTGGAAGCCCTCTGCAGAAGAGCCACTGATTGTCACACCATTCTAGGAAGTAAGGACAACAATCTCTTCATTATGAGCAGCAGAAGAAATAAAAACATTTTGATCAACTTCCATCCCCCTCCCTGAAATAAAATTGACCATTTAAAATGTATTTCACCTTGCTTTGTGACCTCTCAGACACTGTGCTAAGAAACATACAAAGATTAGTTTATGTACAACCTGCGCAGTACTTACTCTTAGTATTTCAATTTTACCTGTCAGACAATGAGGGTGGTGAATTTAGGCTCAACACAGAGCTCTAGGGGGAAAGAAAGTGGGACAAGGTTTTGATCTGACTGTTCAGGTCAGATCACAATCTTCCAATCACAAGATTCCAAGGACTCATTCTCAGACCTCACAGGACACCCCTGAGAAGGTGACTTTCAGTTTAAATATGACAAACTGAAAAAATATTTTGCTTCTTTTCCTTCTCTATAGTACAGAAATATGAAAATGTGAAAAATAAGCAAAAATCTCTTCAGCATTGTTGAAAAACAAGAGGAGAGTGCCAAATAACAGATTAGAAACAATCTCTGGAGACCAAAAAGCAGATGGCATCAAAGAGACTCCAGTGCTGTGACAGCCAATAATTCAGCATACACAAAGAAGTAAGAAAACATGTTTCTCTATTCAAATCTTAGACAGGCTCAGAGGAAATAATAAGAGCTATCAGCAAAGAGTAAGCTTGGGGAACTCAGTTCCTTTTGGATCAAGATGATGATCCAAATCTTAGCAAGGATTTCCCACTAAGCGAAATGTAGCTTAGGGGCTTCGCAGCTATATAGGAGCTCAGCGCAGGATAGTGCATGAGTATCTATGTTGCTAACTTAATGTTTAAAAAATTCAAGAGAAAGTTTTTTAAAAGCACTTACTTGACTCTACTATCTCAGGATTCATTCACTAGTTCTCACAGTCAACTGCAGCAGCATCCAAAAGACACCCGCAAAAGGTGACGAGAGCAGGAGGGGGCAACCTACAAGCAGCAGTGTAGGTGCTCAGCAGTGCTGCAGAGATTGCAGAGTGGTAAGTCATTAAACTTAACTGTCCACGTAAGGAAGGGAACACAAAGTACGAGGTGCTCGTAAAGCCCAAGGATTGCTAGTGTTCCTACCCAATGGAGAAAGGCACTTGCTCAGAATATTACAGATGTAGCAAAACTTCTGGTACAGGAAAAAAAAGAAACTTCTTTGAAAATGACAGACAAAGCACTTATTAGAATCTCTTCTCAAAGACAAAATAGATGAAGACTAAAGAGTTTTACTGGGTTCAGCCACAAAGAGGCCATTAGTAGATCTAACAAGAGCGTTTTGAAGTTATGGATTCAGCAGCCAGACCAGTGTGGGTTAGGAAAGCAATGATGGGCAGGAAACATTAAGATAGCAAGTTCTGACAACACTTGAAAATTGATGTGTGAGGAGAAATGGGATGCCAGGAGAAGAGCATGCTAAAAATAAGAAGGCATTTTAAACATAAGAAAACACGCATATATATAAAATCTACAAAAGAATGAATAACTTGTAATGTGCTCTAAGTGAAATGGACATGTCTGTTGACAGTAGAGAAAGGAGGAGAAGACATATGCCCTGGAGACAGATTTATACGTTTGGTGACACACACTTAGGAATACTGTGTTTGGATGTCATGAGGAGGTGAGACGTTGGAGCAAAGTGGAGAGTATCTGAATAGTCACTGTGTCAGTATCTTGTAGTGATTGGTGGCCTCATGCATGCTTATTAAATCAATATTCCCTAATGTATGCTGGAATTACACACCATGAATACTGTTTTTAAAGAAAGAAGTCATTTATGGAGACTATCAGAGTTGACTGACATTAAATGTGGGACAGTCTGATAGAATGGAATATTTAAATTTTTCTGTAATTATTCTGTACCTTGTATGACTTTTTCATGCATTTCTTGGATACTGAAAGACAGGCATGGAATTAGGGATGGTTTGGGTTTATTTCTATTTTTAGTTTTATCATTGGTTTAAAAAAATAAGAAATAAAGAGTACAGACACTTTGGGCGACTTAACAATGGAATGAAGGAAGTAGAAAAAACTGAAGATTAAAACCCTGGATGTCATAAAATGATCAGATATGGTTGCTGATGTTCTTTATTTATTGGGGCAGATTAATAATCTAAAATGGGTGGGGGCTGTGGTCAGAGAAGATGCCTGAATTGTTCACTTTGTATGTGAAACAGTTGTGAATGGTGATACAATTCCAAAACATACTTGAGGGAATGGGAGGTTGAAGAGGTATAAAGGAGAAGCAAATTGTAAGAGCAGAAGTCTGGAAACTTGGAAGCCCTGATGTTTGTGGGATCATCCATGTAGATGGAGGAGGACGGAGGGAGACACCTAAGAAGATGCTGGGGTTGGAGTGGAAGAGAAGGCAATGAAGAAACACCAGTGTATTTGGTGAATAGTGAGAGGCACTGTGTGCTCTCCCAGAGGCAGCCTCCAGGAGTGGGCAGTGGAGGAGAAGTGAGTGCCAAGCCCCCCAAATGAGAAGGTTTTGTTTTTAGAGCTGGTGTTATGTTCACCTGCAGTGGGCAGCAAAGAGCACAGGTAACCCACTTCCCATTCTTCATGAATCCCGCCCGTGACCCTTCATCCTCCTAGGTCAGACTCATAAACACCGAGCAGACCAGCAGAGCACACAGGTGGGTGTGTCTGGGGAGTCACACAGGAGGCATGAGTGTTATCATGCTTTTCTAAAAACAAGACCTGTCTGAAAAATAATCAGTCTTGAAAATTACAAATCAAACGTGCCAGCCCCAATCACGGTGTCCTTGCTTTTGGCTCAACAGTCCATAAAAATAGAATAAAGCCAACCTATACTGTTTGGTATACCTTTCTTTTTTAATTTTTTTATTTTAAAGATATTAAGATAAAAGAGGATATAACAAAGCAGATCAGAACAGAACAACTTAAGCAACACTATTTTCACCACTAGAAAACCTGATAAAAGAGTAGCTACCATGTCTCTTTCCTTGAAATAGTTGTGTATCTTCATACACAATAGTATCAAATATAATAAAATAGTGTAAAACCATTCAAGAGAATGAAAGTATTACAGGGCATTCAGAACCAAATAACAGAAAACAAACAATGGCTACTATATTTTCTCATAGTCCATAAAAAATTTGTCTATCCTACTACACATAATAAAATCCAATAAGTTATAACATGATACAACCAATGGAAATAGAACAAAAGTATGGTAGGACTTCAAAACAAGATGATAATGAAATCAGCAACGGCTGCCATAATATTTTGTTTTCTTCAAAATAGCTGTTCATACCATCATAGATAATAAAATGAAACAACCCAGGATAAAACCACTCTGATGAATGGAAACATTATAAGGCTTCAAAGCATTGTAGTGGGGAATCATGATTACCATAAACTTTTATGTATTCTTACCATTTCCTACACTAGGGAGACTATACGATATTTATACATGTGAGTTTGATTTATTTTGCTTATGAGTATGGTCTCAAGTTGCATCCATTTACTTATAAATATCTCAATGTGATCATTCTTTATAGCTGAGTTGTACTCCATTGTATAAAAATACCACAACTTTTTTATCCATTCCTCAGTTTTTGGAGACTTAGGTTGTTTCCAAGATGTGACTACTACAAATTGTGCAGCTATAAACATGGATGCTCATATATCACTGTGGTATGATGTTTTCAGTTCTTCTGGAAATATGCCTAGAAGCGGAATAGCTGGATCAAATGGGACTTCCAATACCAGCTTTTTGAGAAATCTCCAGACTGACCTCCACAATGGTTGCACCAGTCTACACTACCACCAACAGTGCAGGAGACTTCCTTTTTCCCCACAGTCTCTCCAGCATTTGTTGTTAGTAGTTTTCTTGATCCTGGACATTCTTTCTGGAGTGAGATCGAATCTGTGTGGTTTTAATTTGCATTTCTCTAATGACTAATGATGATGAACATTTTTTCATGTATTTATTTGCCATTTGTATTTCTTTATCTGAGAACTATGTATACATCTCAGTTGCCTATTTTTGGATTGGGTCTTTGAATTTTGGGGGTCTGATCTTTTTTTAATTCTTTATATGTTTTAGAAAGAAGTCCTTTGTCTGAGGGGCAGTTCACTAAAATTTTTTCCCAGTTTGTGGGTTTTCTTTTCACTATGCAGGAAATTTCTTTTGACATGCAGAAACTTTTTAATAAGACGTGATCCCAGTTATTGATTCTGGGAAGTGTTTCCCATGCAATTCAATTCCTGTTCATGAATTCTCTACCTACCTCTATGTCTTCAAGATTTTTACCCAATTTGTCTTCCAACAAATTTAGTGTTTCTGTTTTAATATTCAGTTCATTGATTCATTAAGATTTTAGTTTAGTACATGGTGATAGGCATGGGTCTAGTTTTAGATTTTGGCATATGGAAAACCAATTTTTCCAGCACCATTTATTAAAGAGACTGTCATTCTTCCAGTGAACATGATTGGCTCCTTTATCAAAGATAAGGTGTTTGAGTGTGTTTGTTATTGTGATCGTATCTTCTAATCTATTCCATTGATCTTCATATCTGTTTTTATTCCAGTACCATGTTGATTTTATTACAGTAGTTTTGTAGTATAACTTCAAGTCAGGGATTGTGATGCCTCTTGCCTTACCTTTGCTGCTTAGAATTGTCTTTGCTTTTCTAGGTCTCTTCTGGTTCCAGATGAATTTTAGGAGTGATTTCTCTACATCTATGAGGTATCTTGACGGTATTTTCATTGGGATTGCACTGAATCTGTATAACGGTTTAATATACTTTTCAATAGATCTTTCTCTAGTCAAACCTTCAGATGAGATTGTAGACTGAACCAAAACCTTGAATGTGATTTCAAGTGAGACTGTGGAGCTAAAAATCCAGTGAACATATTTATAAGCAACTTACAGAAATTATGAACTAGTAATAAGTGTAATTTTAATTCACTGATTGCAGGTTACTTTGTTATGCAGCAATACAAAAATAATTTAATGGACTTCAGAAGTTGACAAATCACATGACTGAACATTAGTGGTGCACTTAGTTCTCAAACATAGGAAATTCACAGAGGCATCTGAAACTTTGCTAGTGCTATTTGACAGGTACAGTTCATGGGTTGTCTAAAGCCCTAAGAAGAAATGAGCACTTAGTGGTGTATTACTGAGCTTTTTAATTTCTAGACACACTATTTGACACTTAAAACTTGAAGGAGGAACAGTTTCATTGAGCTCATGGTTTGCATAATTCTGTCCAAAGTCAGCAGGTAGAAGGTCATGATGAAGCAAATTTGCTTAGTTCAGGGTGGGTAGTAAGCAAAGCTTACTTTTCCTCTATGGACCAGAATTTTCCCTTTGTTCTTTTCTAGTATTGAGGGAGATAATCACACAGTAGCACCTTCCAGGTAGAAGAAACAAAAGTCAAGTAAATGTATCTTGGGAGCATTCTTGACACGCAAGAAACAAAAATAAACACATAGGACTGAAATGAACTGAACGATGAACAGATAATTTAAAAACAAGACTAGAGGCATTACAAAGAAGAAGAATATGCCATTGTGAGCAGTGACTTATACTCAACATAAGAAAGATAACTAGTGAAAAATCTGAGAAGTGAAGTGACATGCTGGCAGATACTTTGAAAGGGTTACTCTTGTTTTAGAGTGAACAATAACCTACAAGGCTCAAAAATGAAGAATTGAATTTCCTCCATATCTTAGCAAATAGTCTAAAATATATAATAAGCAGAAACTTAGAAAATTACGTGATATACATGGAAAAAAAGACATTTCTCTAACTTTCTAAGCAATTCCTACCTTTATGACAACTGCTGGTAAAATCTGCAAGTGAACTGACTGTGTCTTCACAATCTAACCTCCTGCCTATATTCGAGTCGCCAAGCAACTTATGAATTTTGTAAAGTGTTCCCACAGCTCTGATAATTCTTCAAGACCTTTCTTCTTTCTCAACTTTGAACTCTGTGTTTCATTTCATCACTGCATTTTCTTTCCCACTCTTGTCTTTTAGAATCAATGTCCAAGTTGGACTAAGTGCCTGTCTTTCTATTTCACTTCCTGACTTTCTATTTTTCTTTTTTTGCAGATATCTTATTTCTTCTATCATTATTACACATAGAATATTCCAGAGGCTAATAACTTTTCACTGTCTTGCAACAAATCATATTTGTGTGGAACAATTCTAACTGGTATTAATGAAAATAAATGTCACATATTCCCACCCAAGTCCTTTGATCTTTAGGCTTTGTGAACATCAAAATAAGTATCTATGTACTCGGTACAAAGAGACTCAATCCCTGAGTGTTAAGCTAAGTCTGGAACTTGGTATAGTAGTTACTCTATCCTGATAAATACACCACATCCACTGAAAAAGTTTTCATTTTATCTGTTGTTGTTTAGATTTGGAGTATTCTCCAAGAGTTCATGCATTGAAAACTCGGTCCCCAGGGCAGCAGTGTTTAGATGTGTGACATTTGAAGCCTAAGCAGATCATGAGGACTCTGATCTTATCACTGGATTAGTCCATTTATGAGCTTGTAATTTGATGGGCTATAGGGAAGCGGTAGAATTCAGGAGGTGAGAACTCGCTAAAGTGAGTTCCTGAGTGCGTGCACTTGGAGATTATATCTCATTCCCTGGAATGTCTCCTTTCCCCTTCCTGGTTGCCATGTAATGAGCAGCGTTCCTCTGTTGATAGATCTACCTTACCACAGGCCTAAGAGAGATAGAATTACTTAACCAATAGGCTGAAACCACTAAAACTGTGAGCCAAAATAAATCTTCCCTCTTTTATGTTGGTTTTCTGAGGCATTGTGTCACAGCAACAGAAAGAAAATTAACAACAGTGTCCAGATGATTACACCTGATTTACACCTAACTCCTAGCACAATGTTTGGAGGTAGAGAGCAGATGGGTTAGACAAAAAAGTTTAAAGTTAAAAGACAGAAAGTCAACAATCAACCTTTTTTAGTCCCATTATACACAGCTAAAGCTTCATTTTACCTGCAACTCATACATATTAGTTACTGGTAATAGCTAAAAGCACAAAATCTTTGAGAAAAGCTTTCCCACCTAAAATACAATTATTCTAATTTCTCAATTGTCCATAGTCCCTCATGGAGCACTGTTTCAGATTTCCAGAACCCATCTTCTTTCTAGGCATGATCCATCCTGGAATATACAGAAATATACAGATCCATCCTGGAATATACAGAAAAGTATACCAATGACTATAGACTGCAGCAGTGGCTAAATATTGTGGTTTGCAACACACATATAACTGTATCAGGATCAATGTATGAAGTTCAAATAATGTATAATAATCCTAATAACATTTGACACAAGACTGAAGAAAGTGTAATAGCATTTAGAAGTCTCTAAGGACATTAGGATTTACTACAAAGGTCAATATTTACTTACTAAGTTGAAGCTATTTTTAATATACATACTGTTAAAATTAATAGAATCAAATACACATAAAGCAGACTTTCTTCATTCTTAAACAAATCAAGTATGAGGCAGCCCACGTGGCCAGGGAGATGCAGCCAAATCTGCTCCTGCATAGTGCTGCTGCCATCCAAAAGCTTACTCCTGCAGACAGCCAGCGCAGGCAGGTGGACACAGAAAGACCCTTCCCTGCATGCCTGCCACCTTGGATGGTAAGCTTATCTCCCTTAGGTAACCAGTGTGAGCAGGAAGAAACAGCTAGATACACCCCATGCAGCAGCAGACCAACATTGGAGACCCTTGCTTTCTTCAGGAATCCAGTGTTCACCAGGAGAATCAGACAAACACACTCCTGTGTGGCTGCTGCCATCAGGGGAATTTGAGTGTAGATTCACAGGCTGAGAGAAGAATCAGCCCCACCATCATGCATGCCTGACCATTGGGAAAGGCTTAGTGTAGCTATGAGATCTGGGGAGGCCAAGAGCACACCTCACTGGGTGCCTGGCCTATTCCCCTACACCATGGAGGGAGCCAACATGGGAAATGTCTGAGACCTCATAACCAGCTTGTTTGGGAGAACTCAAGAAAATGTCAAGACAAAGGAGCAAAAGGCAATCTCAGACATAAAAGCTCACATAGAACTGGTATGGGAGGGATACACATGGAAGAAAATGGAAGTTGCACATCTGAAATCAAGAGGATAGCACAGAAACTACTTCATGAGACTGTAGAAGTAATCAGATCAGAAATCATATCTCGGTAAAAGAAATCACAAACATAATGAAAGAACTGCTGAGCACATCTAAAAAAGACATAGGTTAAAAATAGGAGCACAGAAAAATGATGGAAACTGTGAATGAACAATATAGAAAGGAATTACAATGCATGAAACAGATTCAAAAGGATAGCTGGGAGATTAAAATGTCAGTTGAAAGCCTGAAAAACTGCTTGAAAGAGACTGAAGATAGACTTTCAGACCTTCAAGACAGTATCACAGCTAGTGATCATGGAAGGAAAGATCTCTTAAAAATAACAAAGAACTAGGAACGAACAATTCAACAGCTGCAAGCTGATGCAGAGAAAAGTTGGCAGGTGTCAGTGAAAAAGCAGGAGACAACACAAATGACATAAAGAGGCTACTAAGAACTGAAGGAATGCATGACCACTGAACCAAACCTACAAAGAGTACTGAAGGTGTTCTAAAGAGAGATAAAGAGGGCCTTGGTCCCAGGAACAGTAGCAAAGTGGGATCACTGAGCAGGGCAGACAATTAAATGGAGGGAGAGAGTAAGGGGCCAATGGAAGGAAAATGCATGACAGAGATGGACCAGTGCATGTTGGCCTTAACCATTAATGTAGATGGCCTCAATTCACCAATAAAAAGAAACACAGGCAGAGTGGATCAAAAAACAGGATCCATCAATGTACTGTATACTTGGGGCCAGGGGTTTAGCTCAGCAGAGTAAGTGCCTGCTTGGCAAAAGTGAGGTTGTGAGTTTGATCCCTGGTACCAAAAAAAAAAAAAAAAAAAAAAAAAAAAAAAATACTGTATACAAGAAATATATTGACTCAAAAGGAAATTCACAGATTGAAAGTCAAAGGAGAGAAAACAATGCTCTGTGTGACAGAATCAGAAAAAAGCAGGGGTAGCTTTCCCTTCAACCACAGGATGGATAAGAAAGATACAGCATTTTTAAACAATAGAAAGCTACTCACTTATAAAGAAAGATGATCACGAGGCTCTTGCAGGTAAATGGACACAAATTGTGATCATGGCTTTGGGTGAAACAGTTTGGACTCACATCGGTGAACATCATGTGTCCCTAGTATAAAAAACTGAAGGAGTTAGTGGGATCCAAAATGCACAATAGATGTCATAAAACTGAAAGGGGAAGAAAGGCCTAAAAAATGCGGGAAAGGGAAGGTGGTAGCCATTGTTAATTTCCTATTGTTTTGTTTTAAAGTGCTGTATCATTGTTATTGTTTTGTTTTGTTGATCTAATTCTATTTCATTTGGTTTTTTTTTTTTTATATCTAAGGGCATGGGCAGCTATTTTGAAGATAAGATATATTATGGTAGCCATTGTTGATTTCCTATTTATCTTGTTTTGAAATCCTGTATCACTTCCGCTTTGTTTTCATTGGTTTTCTTCTGTTTTATTTGGTTTGATTTTAATATGTCTGATGGTATGGACACCTATTTTGAAGATAAAAGGCATCGTGGCAGCCATTGTTGATTTCCTATTATCTTGTTTTGAAGTCCTGCATCACTTCCACTGTTTTGTTTTCATTGGATTTCTTCTGTTTTATTTAGTTTTGTTTTTATGCTCTTAAAAAAAATCACCAATGCTAATAGA
Source organism: Cavia porcellus (assembly GCF_034190915.1). Classification (NCBI taxonomy): domain Eukaryota; kingdom Metazoa; phylum Chordata; class Mammalia; order Rodentia; family Caviidae; genus Cavia; species Cavia porcellus. Next base: position 13,001,754 of record NW_026947515.1, read on the forward strand.
CAGGTGCTGTAGACCTCAAGCTGTCTGAAAACCTTAAGAAAGTACAAGCATTAGATCAAATCATGAAAAGTAACATTAAAACATTTCCCTCCACTTTTATTGAGATGGTGATGGTAGAGAAGATGCCTTAAGAAGAGGCACTAGAATAAACCTTTGTAATAGTGAAACTAGCAAATAGATCCTGAGAACACACACTCACTTGTAGAATAGGATGAATATTGACAAATACAAAAGATAGAAAGAGGAAAAAAAATCAATGACTAGGCTATAGAGGCAGAAAATCATGAGACAAATTCAAGAGTTACTGTTGTCTGACACAGGGGGAATATCTGGTCTTAAGGACAGAAGGAAGTTCCAGTAATTCAACAAATAAAACAGGTTACTATGGTTCAATACATGATAGAAAACCAAACCTGTTAATGTTATCCATTTGTCTGTGGGTTCATATTTTGACATGTACAAAAGTCAATATCAAATTATTTACTTCCAAATAAAAGTTGAGAACAAACCTCACAGATAGGAAATAAGGAAACACAACTGGCCTCCAGAAAAGTTGCAAAGTAGGTGATGGTATCTCTTGACAACTGCCTGCCACCCTCTCTGGCCCTTTCCTTATGTGTATTTCTGCATTATATTCCACGATATGGGACTTCTATCTAATCTACTATTCTTACCCAATCACCATCTCTCTTAGTTTCTTCTGTATCCTCTCCCAGATCCCCACCCAGACGATGAATTTAAACTCAATTTTTCTTAATGTGTCATCAGTACATTTTGAAAATGCACCCCCCCCCCAAAAAAGAACAGGGCAGAAAATAGAGTTGGCAGAGAAATCATTGGCGGAGTAGTGAGCAGAAGTAGGCGAAGTTGATGCAGGGACCACAATGAATCTGGCAAGGAAAAATAGTGAAATTAAGACTTTTCCTCCCCGATATGCAGAAAGTATTCCAACTGAAAGTCTCTGGGATTCTAGGGACAGAAAAGAAGCCCATAGAACTGTAAATTTAGATGTTGGATTCCTCAAATTTTGGAACAATATATTAAACCTTCCATCATGTCTCAAACCCCAGAAAAATGTTTGGAGAGAAAGAAGAGCCTTAATAGATAAATTTTCTTCTTTGTGAGACACCATTTCAACCAAGAATATCTTTAAAGCAAAGAATATAGAGTGATAGAAGAAAAAGATATCCTTGTTTTATATATAGCAAGCAAGTAAATGTTAAATTTTGTGCTTTGTTCCTTTTATAATTTTAAGACACAGATGGCAGAATATGAGTATCATCTGGCTTAGAGTAAAATACACTCACAATTTACATCTTCTAAACATAAAGAATTTTAACTAAGTTCTTATGCTGGGCACTGTCGGTCATTACTGGAAGAACCAATCATCTTTTGTGATAAATAGCAGAAAATCAATAAAATGCACCTGCATGTAACAGTGGTTCAAGAACCGTCTTACAGTCTTCTTTTATGTCCTTCCTCTTTTGCCAGTAGCTATCCTCATCTAGAAAAGAAAGAATGAAATAAAAAGTACTGCATTCATTCTGCTATTTACATCATTAAAAACGCTTTGTTTGCAACTCTCTCTAGAACACTGTAAAATATTTCCAACTTTCCCAGAAAGGACATATGCAGTTCTTTAGCCAATTTTTCAAAATCAAAACCAATTTCACAACAACAACTAAAATCCCTTGAAGCTTGAAGCTATTAAGATACTATCCAAAAATCTTTTACAAGATCCATTCTTTCTCAGTTACCTCATTGCACTGCTAGAATTAGTATAAAGTACACATTTTATTATCCTCTATTTTTCCAGGTTTTTCAAATGGTGCTATCTTTTGGTCTGGTTTTAAAAACATCCACGGACTTCCAACTACAGGATGGTTATAGGAGATTCGTATTCAGTGTCTCCACACCAGAATGGACACATCTGTTTTCCATTCCCAGCCACTTGTGTGGCATCAAATATCTTAGGCCTCTGAGAATGGTCCAGCCTTCTTGGAAGGCACTGACTGGAAATGAATTCCAGCAGAATGAGTATTACAAAAGTATAATGCCTTCAGACTGGAAGGTGCTTTTTCAGTGTTAACGTTGTATCTTACAAATACATTTATTCTCCACACTGGGAACAAGGTGCTCCCCACAAAGAGATCTTTACTACCAAAACAAGCAGAAGCCCCTGAGTCATGTGCTTTCCAGATTGTCATACTTAAAGTATCAGCAACATTGTTATCTGAAGCTATTCAAACACAAAATATTTCAACCTCATTTATTTACACCAGTCAGTAAATAATTTATCAGGCTAAATTTTAAAATTCTGCCTTACTTCTTTAAGGCCAATGTACAATTTGAACCTTATCAGCCAGTAACAGTTCTGATCATAACAAAAAGTGTCTGTGCCAGTTTGAGTCTCCTGATTATAAAACCTGGGGAACTGGGTAATCAATGACAGAAAAAAACAAAGAAGACAAAAATTGTGTGGGACTTGACTTTTGCAAGAAGGGTTACACACTACACAAGTTCCATCACTGCTCAACTTTCCTCTCAGGTGAAATTTCCAATATTTCCCAATGATTAGAATAGAGCCTAAACAGAAAATAGCAGTCTTACTAAATTTAGGTTTAAGGATGAACTTTGTGGCCTGAAATTAATCCTAAACAGAAAAAAACATACACAAAATGTTAGCCCCAAATCTGTACACAAGCCCTAATTAAGCAGGAAGAGCTGGCTACCAATCAGTTTTCTTCTCCAGCCAGAAAACATAACAATGCCAGCCATCAGAATGAGGTGCTCACAGACTTCACCCACTGCAGTTTCTAGAGATTCAGACTCAGGGGGCTGCGCTAGGTGTCACTGACATTTGCAGTTCCACAAACAACCCTGGAGATTATTCTAGAGGGGAAAAAAGAAAAGGAGTAACTGGGGATGAGAAAACTGGACTTCTTAGGTGTAGCCTACCAAGGCAACCTTCTGGTCTTCACCTGTTTCGGGATCAGTAATCTCCAACATACAGGGTAGAGGTTTTCCTTCCAGTAGAGTGTGATATTGAACACCCAAACTGGCAAAGATAGTCACATGCTGGTGATCCTTCTTACTGCCCCTCCTTTATCTATCTTAGGCTTCCACATCAGTGCCACTGATCCAATTAATTTGTGGACAGCCTAGAGAAGAAAACATTAACTATATATCATGAGATTGTGCCCATTGCTGTCATGTGCCATAAGAGAAACACCCTGGTTTAACTGGAGCCTAGGAAGGTGCTCAAACACATGGCAGAGATTTTTCTTTGGGTGACACAATGGGATAGCAGTTCTATATTCATAATAAGTGTGTCAGCAGCTTGATGTACCAGCAGAAGTTAGAGCTGGGAGCTCAGGGCCCAACATAATCAGTATTCCAGCCCAGTGTTGCTGCCAGTGCTAATTTCCCGTGCATTGGGTTGCTTGGACTTATTGGTGAAAATTGCAAGACTCAATTATTTCTTTGCCTTCTTCATCTTCAAGAGTTTAGCCCACCCATACATTTGAGGCAGACTTTCCTGACTGCTTTGCCGATACAAAGTTTGTCAGCCTGAAAATTCCATTCCTAAATTCACTTGAAAGGTCCCTTGTAAGCAACCAAAAGGGCAACACAACTTTATCCCTTCCACGTAGTAGCAGGTGCCAGTCTTTTAACCAGTGGCTAAACTATTTGCCACATCCTATGAATCCCTGAAGATACAGTAAGGCATTTCAGGCAAGATGGCTTCCAAAGCTATTACCACCATGCACAGTTCAGCCCAATGAATAAAGTCACCCAGTTTGTGTTCATCAGAGAAGCCAATGGATTTCATTACCTTTCACCATCAGCAATTAGGCCATGCTTTTATCTGAAATCTCTTTAGGTTCCAGGTAGCCAGGATAGGGGTCACTGTACTCCCTTCTGATTACCCTGTTCCCTCCAACAGGGTGGTCACATGTTTAGGGAGCTGATGATGCCTTTTGGGATTCAGACCAATGATACCACTTCCTTTTTATGATGGAACTCTGCAGAGTTTGTCCGATTTTATTGTACAATTAGGAAAAACCCAGATAAAATAGAGAATGTTCTGTCTCAGAATCACAAAAGATGTTTTGGCAGCAAGCTAGTTCATCTCCACCACATCCTAATAGCAAGTATGACACTGTCATTCAAAGAGTATATAATGGTCTTCAGGACTGATATCTATCATCATAAAGAAACTGAAAAAGGGAAAAGAAAATAAATATATATATATAACTATAATTATACTACTGGTTCGTTTTAGTTCATTGAAAAGATCAGTTGACTCTTACATTGGTTGATTAATTTTGAATGCCTATACGTTGGAATCTGAGCAACTACTTTGAAGGCAATAATATGCAATCGATTAACCATTGCTAATTTCTTATTATCCTGTTTTAAAACTCTACCATTGTCTTAATTTTTGCTTACTTTTCTCCCTTTAAAATAAAATAAAACAAAAGCAGAAACACTAGACCCCCCCTATAAAAGACAAAATAGAATTAGTGATTAGTGACTAGCAATTCATTAGTTATTGTACCTGTGACTGAGCACATTGTCACAGTCACTGATGCGTCAGTACGACTTGAAATCAAAATTACTATCTGTATAGCATATTCTGTGGCAAAGTGGATTTGCTTCAAATCAATCTGAGCCATGGATGCCAAAGAGGTGGGAGACAAGGAACCCTAGGGAAAGACAGAGAAATGTCTTTGCAAACCATCCCCCCTGACTGTAAAGCTAATCTTGATCTCCCTCCCACATGGAAATTAAAAAGAATTGACCAAATCTGTGTCAGTATACTGACTGAGGGTATGTGCCTCCACCAACCTGTGACAGTGTTATCTCCAAAGCAGCCTGCACCAGAACCTGTATGTTCAGCCCGTGACAATTTACAGTGTCCCAGAGGTCTTTTCCACAGACCAAACAAGATTGATAATTGTTACAAAATGGTGCAAACCACTGCAAAATCTAAGAAAGCAGCACACTCCAGTGACAATTTTCTGCTACCACACACTCTATTTAGTAATCTGATTGGTCTTGTACCGGGTCTTAGATTTAAAAGTATAAGCCTTTTTCTCCATCAAGAATGCAGTACTGTTTTGTTAGATCAAATGCTGAGGCTTAAGCAGGTCTGACAGTAAGTGAGAGTGTACTGACCCAAAATGGTGGTGGTATCGCTGGCTGTTGCTATAGAAAGGTGTATATTCCTGCACAGGACATTTAAATTCAATAGAGCCAAGAACTTCAATATTACAATGACGCATGATGGGAAACAGAGTCACTGCCCCTGAAATGCCCCAATGAGTTAAAATATCTATTTTGTAAAATGAATGCATGAGGCAAACCATGCAGGTCCCAGGAAGACAGAAGCCATAGTGCCCTCCTCAAGGGTCGACAGAAGCCACGCTGGGTCTGCTGGGTCTGGGAGGAGCACATAAGAAGCCAGTTTGCCTTTCTGGTAAGCCATGCAAACCATGTGGTGAATTAACTAATTATCAGCTTGAGCAGCAAAGTCCAGCTGAATTGAGACAGCATGGTGCTGGGCGTGGCAAACCCACTGAAGGAGGATTGTTGTTGGAACTGTATAAAAGGACAGAAGGGGAGAATTTTTATGCTGATTTTCCACAGAAAAGTTTTGCTGTTCCCTTCAGAGGAGCTCTGATCTTGGCTTCCATCTTGAGCGCCATCTGAGCCTTATCTCCTAACTCCAATGAAGACCCCTCGAACTTCTGACACAGATCCTTCAGCTTTTTGCCACAGCTTCCCTAGCCTCTGGCACCAGCCCTTGCACCTTCCAGCACTGGCCCAATACAGAATCCTCCTGGACATGGGATCTGGGTCCTCCTCAGATGGAGTCTTCAGGACTCTAGCACATGGACAGATCTCTGGCACTCTTCTCCATTTGATTCTGTGGGCAAATGTTGTAGGGTAATCTTGTAAACCTCTGTGTACTGCATTAAATCTATCCCCTTGCAAATACTGACTACAGCATATCCCTCAGTCTTCACATGGCCTTTACCCTGTGTGTCTCCTCCTCTCACCTGAACACCCATCATTGGATATAGGCTCACATTTTAATTTATTTATATCTTTAAAAAATGTACTTCCAAATAAGCTCACATTTACAGATACTAGTGGTTGCCATTTCAACATATCATTTTCTAGGGTGCAATTCAGTCTTTTTTATTATTATTCTTTAGATCAGTATGGTGAAGCCAATAGATTGAGAAACAATTGTCCTTGAAAAGAAAATTTTAAAATCAAAAATCTGGAGTGAGGGATACAGTATGCCACAAATAGGGAGTCATCCAAGGAATGGTGGAGAAAAACTGGGGTCAAACCCTGGGGAAACAGAGGAACATGTGGACAAGAGCTTTTGTTGTAGTTTCCGTGAGAAGGAGCTATAAAACACAGTGAGAAGAACAGGTCAGTTTCAGCAGGCTCCAAGGCATATCCCTAATTACCTAGGACCTGGCCGTATGGTTATTTTTTTTTTTTAAGAGGAAAAAGAGAAAAACACAAAACAAACCAAAGCGGCGTAAGGGTACACGCAATACAGAACTACAAAAAAAAAAAAAAAAAAAAAAAAAACAAAACAAAAAAACATAACAGTAAGAAATCACCTGCTAGTAGATTACACACTATCTTCTTGAAAATAGTTCCTCAAATCACAGTATCAAAGAACACAAGGTGGACATTCAAACAGGGAGACTGCAAACAGCTGTGTTCAATGTTCCAAAAACATTGATAAAGTCAGCTATTTAACACCCCCAAACACACTTGCTGTTATATCCGTTAGAGCTCTTTTTCTTTTTTTTTTTCCCTCTCTTTTTTACAACAAAATTTACACATCTTGGATTTTATTACTTCTTAGTGCTTATTACTTTCTTTGGGGGGGGGAGAATACAGTCAAATATGGCAAAACAAAGCTGTCAGTCAATACCAAGGATAGACATAGCACATGGTGTAGAACAGAGTACAAGTTTATCAACAATGGTTATCAACGTTGTCCCTTGTTTCCTTAAAAAGAATTGTCTATCTCATTAGATATTATAAAGTTGGACAAAACAGTAGAGAACAAGACCAATAAAACTTAGGCATTGTAAACATTACAGGACTTCCAAAGAAGACAATAGTCAAACCAGAATGGGTATCTTAGTGAATCTTATTGTCTTCAAAGTAGTTGCCTATGTCTTCAAACTTGATACTATCATATAGAATGGAGCAGAGTCTAATCAGTCAAAACAAGATCGTGGGAGTACTACAGGACTTCAAAACAAGTTAATAGGAAATCAAAAAGAGTTATTATTTATATATCCTAATTTTTTTGAATTTTTTCTTTAATTAAGACAAACATAAGAAATGACTAAATAATTTTTTTTGAAACAATAAGGGGGAGATTGAGATAAAACAGGACATAACAATATAACAATAGAGGTCACAGCATGACTGTTTCAACAACCTAGTACTTCACCACCTTATAACCTGACTTAATAGTAGTTACCATAGTGTCTTTTTCCTTGAAATATTTGGATAAAACTTCATATACTCTAGCTTCAAATATTTTCATATCAAGAAGCCCAGAATAAAGCCTTTCTAATTAATGAGTGAAAACTTTATAAGGCTTCAAGGCCACCTAATGGGGAATCATGATTACCACATATTTTTATATATTTGAATCATTATTTACATTAGGGAAACTATTCGGTATTCACACATGCGAGACTGATTTATTTCACTTATGAGTATGGTCTCAAGCTGCGCCCATTTATTGATAAATATCTCAATGTGATCCTTCTTTATAGCTGAATAATACTCCATTGTATAGAAATACCACAACTTTTTTATCCATTCCTCAGTTGATGGGCACTTGGGTTGTTTCCAAGATCTGGCGATTACAAATTGTGCTGCTATAAACATAGGTGCACATATATCACTGTGGTATGATGCTTTCAGTTCTTCTGGGAATATGCCTAGAAGTGGAATAGCTGGAATAAATGGGATTTCCAGTCCCAACTTTTTGAGAAATCTCCAAACAGATCTCCACAAAGGCTGTACCAGTCTACACTCCCACCAGCAGTGCAGGAGAGTTCCTTTTTCCCCACAGCCTCTCCAGCATTTGTTGTCGGTTTTCTTGATCCTGGCCATTCTTTCAGGAGTGAGATGGTATCTCAGGGTGGTTTTAATTTGCATTTCTCTAATGACCAATGATGATGAGCATTTTTTCATGTATTTATTTGCCATTTGCATTTCTTCATCTGAGAATTGCATATTCATCTCAGATGCCCATTTTTGGATTGGATCTTTGAATTTCGGAGGTCTGAGTTTCTTTAATTCTTTATATGTTTTAGACAAGAGGCCCTTGTCTGAGAGAGAGTTCACTAAAATCTTTTCCCAGTTTGTGGGTTTTCTTTTCACTATGCTGGAGATTTCTTTTGACATGCAGAAACTTTTTAATAAGAAGTGGTCCCAGTTATTGATTCTGGGAAGTATTTCCCGTGCGGTTTGAGTCCTGTTCATGAATTCTTTACCTACTCCTATGTCTCCAAGGTTTCTACCTATTTTGTCTTCCAATAGATTTAGTGTTTCTGTTTTAATATTCAGATCTTTGATCCATTTACATTTTAATTTAGTACATGGTGATAGACATGGGTCTAGCTTTAGTTTTCGGCAAATGGAGAGCCAGTTTTTCCAGCACCGTTTATTAAAGAGACTGTCGTTCTTCCAGTGAACCTGCTTGGCTCCTTTATCAAAAATAAGGTGGTTGAGTGTGTTCGTAGTTGTGGTTGTATCTTCTAATCTATTCCACTGATCTTCAGCTCTGTTTTGATTCCAATACCATGTTGATTTTACTACTGTTGCTTTGTAGTATAACTTCAAGTCAGGGATTGTGATGCCTCCTGCTTTGTCTTTGCTGCTTAGAATTGCCTTTGCGATTCTAGGTCTCTTCTGGTTCCAGATGAAAATTAGAGTGATTTCTCTAGATCTATAAGGTATGTTGATGGTATTTCTACTGGGATTGCATTGAATCTGTATAACAGTTTTGGGAGAATGGCCATTTTCACAATGTTTGTTCTTCCTATCCATGAGCAAGGGATGTCTTTCCATTTTCTGAGATCATCTTCAATTTCCTTTTTCAGTGTATTATAATTTTCACTGTATAAGTCTTTCACTTCTTTCGTAAGAGTAATTCCTATATATTTCATTTTTTTGCTTGCTAATGTGAATAGTCCAGTTTCTCTTATTTCCCTCTCTGTAATTTTGTTGTTCGTGTATAGGAATGCTATTGATTTCTGAGTATTGATTTTGTATCCAGCCACATTACTGAATTTATTTATTGTATCTAAGAGTATTTCAATGGAGTTTAGGGGGTCTTGTATGTAGAGTATCATGTCATCTGCAAACAATGATAATTTAACTTCTTCTTTTCCTATCTTTACCCCTTTTATTTCTCTTTCTTGCCTAATTGCTCTGGCTAGTACTTCCAGTACTATATTAAATAGGAGTGGTGATAAAGGACATCCTTGTCTTGTACCCGATTTTAAAGTAAAGGCTTTCAATTTTTGGCCATTTAGTATGATGCTGGCTGTTGGTTTGTCATAAATGGCCTTTATTATATTGAGGTAAAGACCATTTATTCCAATTTTCTGTAAAGTTCTTATCATGAATAAGTGTTGGACCTTATCGAAGGCTTTTTCTGCATCTATAGAGATGATCATGTGATTCTTATTTTTGGCTTTATTGATATGGTGGATTACATTTATTGATTTGCGTATGTTGAACCATCCTTGCATTCCTGGGATGAATCCCACTTGGTCATGGTGTATAATCTTCTTGATGATTTGCTGGATCCTATTTGCCAATATTTTATTGAGGATTTTTGCATCTGTGTTCATTAGGGAGATCGGTCTATAGTTCTCTTTTATAGTTGGGTCTTTCTCAGGTTTTGGTACTAGAGTAATATTTGCTTCCAGGAATGACTTAGGAAGGATTGCTTCCCTTTCAATTTCATTGAATAGTTTGAGGAGTGTCGGCATTAGGTCTTCTTTATATTTCTTGTAGAATTCTGCAGTGAATCCATCTGGGCCTGGGCTCTTCTTGGTGGGCAAGGACCCAATTACATTTTCAATTTCATTAGCAGAGATTGGGTTATTCAACAGTTTTATATCCTCTTGATCTAGGTTTGGTACTTCATATGCTTCTAAGAATCTGTCTATTTCTTCTGTGTTATCAAACTTTTGAGAGTAGAGGTTTTCGAAATAGGTGTTGATGATCCTCTGTATTTCTATTGGGTCTGTAGTGATTTCTCCTTTTTCATTTTTTATTGCATGAATTTGAGCTTTTTCTTTCCTTTTTTTAATAAGGTTGGCTAGGGGCTTATCGATTTTATTTATTCTTTCAAAGAACCAACTCTTTGATTCATTGATTCTTTGGATTGTTTTCTTAGTCTCTATTGCATTGATTTCTGCTCTGATTTTTATAATTTCCTCTCTTCTTTTGGCTTTGGGCTTGACTTGCTCTTCTTTTTCTAGCTGTTTGAGGTGTAGCATCAAGTTATTTATTTGTATTCGTTCTGCTTTCCTGATGTGGGAACTCAGTGCAATAAATTTTCCTCTCAGAATGGCTTTCATTGCATCCCACAGATTCCGGTAAGTTGTATCTGCATTTTCATTTTCTTTTAGGTATTGTTTAATTTCTTCTTTAATTTCTTCTGTGACCCACTGATTACTCAAGAGTGTGTTATTTAGTTTCCATGTGTTTGCGGAATTTTTGCAGTATCCTTTGTCATTAATTTCTAATTTCAGAGTGCTATGATCCGATAATATGCAAGGGATGATTTCAACTCTTTTGCATTTGCTTAAATATGTTCTGTGAGCTAATATATGGTCTATTTTAGAAAATGATCCATGTACTGCAGAGAAGAATGTGTATTCTGATGTTGTTGGGTGGAACATTCTGTATATGTCTATCAAACCCATTTGTTCACAGGTGTGATTCAGTTCTGTTATTTCTTTGCTCATTTTCTGTCTGGTTGATCTGTCCCTTGGTGTCAGTGGTGTATTAAGGTCTCCTGTTACAATTGTGTTACTGATAATTTGAGTTTTCATTTCTGTTAATAATTGTTTTATATAACTGGGTGCTCTGGAGTTTGGTGCGTATATATTTAAGATAGTTATCTCTTCCTCTTGGAGTTTTCCCCTTACGAGTATGTAGTGACCTTCTTTGTCCTTTATGGTCATTGTTGGTTTAAAGTTCACGTTGTCTGCAAACAGAATGGCTACTCCTGCCTTTTTTTGGATTCCTGCTGCATAAAGAATTGTTTTCCATCCTTTGACTTTCAGTCTGTGAGTATCTTTCTGGGTTAGATGGGTTTCCTGTAAACAGCATATGGTTGGATTTTGTTTCTTGATCCATTCTGCTAGTCTGTTTCTTTTGATTGGTGCATTGAGACCATTAACATTAATGGTTATTACTGTTAAATGCTGGTTAATTGTAGGAATGTTATCTCTCTGCTGTTGCATCTTTATCTTTCTGTTCTGTTCAATTATTTGCTTTGCTTAGTGGTTTTTTCCTTTGTGTATCTAAACTGTCTTTCAATATTTTTTGCAGGGTTGGTTTGGTGTTCATGAAGTTCTTCAGCTGTTCTTTGTCATGGAAGTATCGTATTGCACCATCTATTTTGAATGATAGTTTTTCAGGATATATCAGTCTTGGTTGGAAATCATTTTGCTTTAGGATCTGGAATACTTCACTCCATGCTCTTCTTGACTTTATCGTTTGTGCTGAGAAGTCTGCTGTGATTCTGATAGGTTTTCCTTTATAAGTGATCTGTCTTTTCTCTCTGACAGCTTTTAATAATCTATTCTTGTGTTGGATTTCTGGGATGGTGATTATTATATGTCTGGGTGTAGTTTTATTTTGGTTATGAGTGTTTGGAGTTCTATATGCTTCACTGATCCTGATGTCAGTTTCTGATCTCATGCTTGGGAAATTTTCAGCTATTACTTCTCTAAATATCCTCCTGACATCCTTCATGTTGTCTCCCTCTCTTTCATTAATCCCTATCATTCTTATGTTATTCTTCTTTGCATCGTCTTGCAGTTGTTGAATTGTTGTTTCCTGGTTCCTTGTTATTTTCAAAAGATCTTTCCTTTCCTGTTCACTAGCTGCAATCCTGTCTTCAAGGTCTGAGATTCTATCTTCACTTTCATTAAGGCGGTTTTTACAACTTTCAGTGGAGTTTTTTATTTCCTGTATATCTCTGTGCATCTGCATTATGTATTCTGTTTGTTTCTTATATTGCTCGTCTAGGGATTCTATCTTTTTGTTTAGTTCCTCCAATTTTTTATCTGTGTTTTCTTTAGATATATTTAGAATCTCTTTCATTTCTTTTATCATTTCTTCTTTTATCTGGGATATTATTTCGAGTTTGAATTTCTTTAAAGCTTGCTGGAGTTGCTTGTCAATTTCAGTGGCTATTGTGTCCGATATATGAGGTGGATGGGATATATTTTCTTCTATATACATCGCTCCTAGGGTTTCTTGAGATGGGCTGGAGGTTTGAGGTTGTAATTTAGTCTTTCGTTTTGTCATTTTCCTATATTTCTGTGTTTCAAGTGTTATTTGAAAGCTTCCTCAGGATCTGTTGAAAATCCCCTTCTATGTTTGGAGCTACTGAGACTCTGGCGCCGCGCTACCCCAAGCCATTAGGCCTACAGAACCAGTGGCCCTCCTCTGCCTGCTCAGAACTCCGCAGTTCCAGACAAGCTGGGCCTCAGGGACACTGTGCACCCACCTGCCCCTTGGAAGCTCCACAGTTCTTCAATCGCAGCCGGGTTAGGGTACTCACCACAGGCCGCAGTGCTTCAGGAACCTGTGGACCCTCCCTGGTTGCAGAGATATCCACAGTCCTCCAGACACATGGAGAGGCCGATGCAGACACCCCAAATCTGCCCAGCTCCTCCTCTGCAGACCAATGGCCAGGCGCGGCAGCTAAACAGGCTGGGCTAGGCTGGTAGTGTGGGCCAGCCCACCTATCGGGAGCTGAGCAGGTCTCCAAGTGAAGCCGGGAATGGGGAGGCTGATGTGGAAGCCTCAAACCCACCTCTCTCCTTCACTGCACCTGGAAGCCTGAGGGAACTCCAGCAGTCTGGGCGCAGATATCCAGAGTCCTCCAGACACGCAGAGAGGCCGGTGAGGGCACCCCAGATCTGCCCAGCTCCTCCTCTGCAGACCAATGGCCAGGCGCCGGCCATATGGTTATTAGAGGAGGCTAATAGTGATCATTTAAGAAACAATATAGTTTCCACTCTCCAAAAGAGATAGTTGAAGCTATAGACCATGATCATTTTCACTTGAAAGTCTTGCTGAAAGAAAGTGTTTCACTGACTCTAGGAACTGGCTCACCCAGGAAAGGTTACCCAAGGTCAAAGGGTTCCTAAAAGGACACACTCCAGCAGCAGTGTGCGGGTATTAGGACTTCTGATACAACCGTATTTTATAAGGCTCAGATAAATGCTTAAGCTTTGAGAACCATATATGGTTTCAGTTATATATTCTACTTTTTTATGTTTTACAATCCTATAGAAATATATAAACCATTTTTAGCTGATAACTCATTAAAAAAACAGGCTAGATTTGGCCCGTGGACCAATATATCACCTTTATTGTAGTTCCAGAAAGAAGCCAATCATTGTAATAATCAACTGTTCCAACTGGGTTATGACATAATGTGACAATTCACACTCCATACTCAACCCTGTGATCTCATTTACAATTGTGTCAGGTTAATGAGCAAGAAATGACCCTTTCTGTATCAAAAACAGAATATTACACATTTTGAGTAATTTCACCTAACAGTAAAGACACAAGAGCTGAGACCTGTATATCTCATTGTCTTATTTTCCCTTAAGATGCAAATAGGTTTTTTGATGGAAAAATAAAGCCCACGGAACCGAATATTCCACATAATCAATAAAAAACAAAATGCATGAATAATTGGGGGTAAGGAGGAGGGTGATTTTGTTGTTTTGCTTTTACCAATTACCCTCACAAAGTGCCAAACTTTTCTCTTGTTTTCCAAAGTCTTCCCTGTTACCTCTTTCCCTGCTTTAGGATTCGACAGCTTTTTACTCTATTCCCATTACCTTCTTTTAGCTTGATCAATTTTTTTTCCTACCCTTGGGGGATTATACAGACTTGCAGGCTGCATGACAACAAGGATAATGGATTGTTCTGTGTAAATAATATTGAAAAAAAGGAGGTCAGGGGCAGGAAGTTCTGGAAACAACTTGAGCTGAGGTCTTGGAGGACCTTCGATGCTCAAGCCTCACATCGAGAACATCTGGTGTTTCATGCAGCTGTAAAAAGAGCCAGTTTTTATAAACAGACAAAGTCTTGTTACAGAAAGGGAAAAACCACGACTTTTGTTATTCAAAGGTACAAGTATTTCCTCTCCTGTCAGCCTTTAGGATTTATGTTCTTTTGAACACTGGACATATCTTAGAAACATGGATAAATAATTAAAACAATGACAGAGAATAAGATTCTGCATCTGTGGAAACTAATTGTGTAAGCCCTGTGTCCGAATAAAGGAGATCTCACTAGTGACTCCTATTAATGGAATGTCCCACTGTGGTGGTGGATGCAGTGATCTATGATTTTTGGATGGTCAGCCACTTTATTGTCACATGTGCCAATTTCCTGATCGCTAGTTTCTAATTCTGAGACTTTAAACCATTCCCTGTATACAGAGTTGTGGTTCACAATTACCTTGTTTACAAAGTTCTAAGTTTTCTGAAACCACTCAGTTGTGGTTGGCTGGCTTCTTGACCCCATCTGTGTTCTACAAACAAAGCAAGCAACTTAGAATGAGATTATTCAGATTTTTGCTTTTTATTGTATGTTCCACTTGAATCCATAAAGAAAAAAAAAGCCAAAGAGAATTTACTTCCAAGACTTTTGCAAGCACATCCCTGGTACGTTCACTTTTGAAGAAGATGCTACAAACTTTCAGCATTCAGACTTCATCTATGAATCACATAACTCATCAGGGAGTCGCCTTGGCCCAATATTGTGGTCAAGCTGAGCAACATGAAAACAAAGAATAGGAACAACTGCACTTATTGCTACTTTTTAAAAGATATCTTTGTACATTGTCACACTCAAAATTCACACAGAACCTATACTGCACTCAACTTAAGAAAAGGTATTTCCATCTGAAAGGAGAAGGAATAGATGGATGCATGCTATTCTTCAAAGAATAAATTAATAATTTGTATCTATAAATTTTAGACTAATGGAAAAAGTTAATGGCACCAAAAATTTCACTCAATATTGTCACATGAATTAATATGAGTAAGTTATTCAATTTCTTTTCAGAAGTGTTTAGATAGAAACATTTAATCCAGTCATTTATTCCAAAACATAGTAAGACTCTCTCCATATCCTTTTTCAATCCACTTGTCATGGTCAGAAGCCCTCAGAAAAGTCAGGTTGATCAAAATGAAACTTTACTTCCAGAAAAATCCCTAGAATTAAATGTTTCTTCATTTGGCATGGAATTGGAAGGCTGACTCTGAATCGCATTCTGGAAGCTACCATGAGCCCATCACAATAACAGAGCCATAGATATTTAGGAGCTTCAGGACAATTAATCTCTGTTAGTTCATCAAAAAGAATGGTTTGCACTTTCATTGTCTGATCATTTTTTCATGCCTACATCTTATAATCTGAGCAATTACTTTGAAGATAACAATACACAATATATTAACCATTGTTAATCTCCTATTACATTGTTTTGAAATTCTATATCATCATTTTTGTTCTTTATTCATTTTTTAAAAAGGAGGAGGAGTCATGGGACAGACAACCTATAGCAGAATCCCTAACATGGTCACAGCCATAGGGAACTGGGTATTATCTAATGATTATAGTTTCAGTGAGCAAAGGCAAAGATGTTAAAATATGATTTGTCCAGTAAGCATGACTTAGCAGAGATATTAGGTCCACGGAATAACATCTTTTTTTAACTTTGATTTAACATCAGAATGTTGCAATAAAATCTAGAAAAATCAGAAAGATAAAATAGAATGAACTGCTAAGATTGTATTACAAAATATACTAGTATTGAGGTTCTGAGCCTGAGGACTGGTAGACAGAAAAAAACTCAGAATATGCAGAGTGTCATTTCCCTTTGTCATCTTGGGGTAATAAAGGCAGAAAGATGGCAAAAAGTGCAGAAAATTTAGGTCCTCAAGATGTACCAAGTGGGGACTGGAGATTTGGTACAAGCACCTGACTGGCAAGTGTGAGGTTGTGAGTTCGTTCCTTGGTATAATTTTTAAAAATCTACTCAATAGAAAATTTTGACTACTAATCAATGAAGCATAAATCCAGAGGGAAATATCCATTCCCCACGCCCTTTTGTTCCTAAACAAAATGCTTGTGTTTACACGGTTACAGAAATAACAGTACAAAGTTAAATGTCCATTATCCTTACCAACATAAAGTATGAAAAAATAATTTTGGCTTGGTTCTTAAATCTTATTTATATTTTTTTTCTAATTGCCATTTATTTAAATTTCAGAAAGATCAGCCACTAGATGTTTTGAGTCTCTTTCTCTTTTTTTTTTTTTTTTTTTTTTTCCTTACCTACTTTTTCATCCTTTCGCCTTCTACCTCTAGGTGAGAGAAGCATGAACAGTGTCAGTAAATTACAGGACTCTTCACAGCTAGGTGTCATCATTTGTTCTAGTGTTTCCTTAGCCTCTTATTGCGTGTCAGTTGCTGATCCCTTTTTGCCTAATCTTTCACTTTCCCCCACTCCCATGCACAAGTTTGAAGTGATATGAAAATATTTGCTTGGGGATGGCATTAACATATTGGTTTTGAAATGAGAGAGTAAAGAGAGAAACAAGTCAGAAGCTGCTGGCTCCATTAAGGCTTTGTACAACATGTATGGTTTGTCAGTGTCACATTTGAGTGTCAAAATATTTGTCAAGAATAACAAATGAAACTCCTTACTTATAGTATAAAGACTAGCTCAAGAAACTATCAAATGGGTCTGTTATCAATTTATGTTATCACCACAATCTGTGTTGAACTTGGAATTTAGTATTTTTGGACATTTCTTCTCTTTAATGTTTTACATGAATGTGACATTTGATATTAATTGCTGACTTCCTGTAGCTGTTAATACATTTTTAGATTTTCAAGAAAAATAGTCAAACTCATTTCCCCTTTTTCTTATCTACTTTGCAGGGAAGCATCCAGTGGTATACATGCTAATGTCGGAGGCTGATGAGGTGTTGATGTGTCAGATTGGGTAATCAGCGCTCCAGAGTTGTCTGAGAGTAAGGAGAGGCAAAGGAAAATGTTTCTTTTACTATATATATATATTTGCCCCATCTCAGAGTTTGCCCTATCTCAGTGTGCAACATCCCCATCCCTACCCTGATGGTACTCTGAATATGATTCAGCAATCAATCGCCTTTCCAGACTCTCTTCTCTTGTCAACTTTTCCCATGCGTGAATAAAAACCCTCTGGACATTTATCCTTTCCTTCTCCAAACATTCAAATCCCCAACTCCAAATACTTTAGGTAGATAAATTACATAGAAATTAATACCTAGTCAGAGAGGGACAGGCTTTCCAGGAAGTCGTGGAAATATGAAGACATTAGAATTCTGGCTGGAAGCCCATCTTAAGAAGACCAGACCTCAAGCTAAGGATGCAAAACCAAGCCTACATGTCTCTCTAAGGAATAAGCAGTAACCTGGAATTATACTGTAATTAGCACCATCTATTCAAGAATTCTAGATAGGCATCAGTCACACAGGCGAGGGACCGGAGTATCCAGACTCGTCCTTTTCCGAAAATGCTTTTGTTTTTTCCATGTACACTTTCCATGTGACCTGCTTCCCTACTGGATCAGTATCAGCTAAGCAGCTATACATGTAGTCCTATGGATTGATTATAGTTGATCCACATTGTATCCATTGCTGTGTAAATTACCCCTGAAAAGAGCCTTGGCGGCAACACACTCCACCTGTCTCTCAGGAGCTATCTCTCAATAAAGTTTTCCTCCTTTTAGCTTCCAGTTTCCTTTGAAATTCATTCTTCAGTTTCAAGGGACACGTTGGAATCAGTATATCTGACACTTAGCAGGTTTCAAGTTATATTTCTCCCGCATTACAAATACAGGCATGAACTGGAGTTTTGGCTGTTCAAAGTGGAGAGGGACTGTTAAATGCTTCTGATACAGGGATGATATACAACTGCCAATAATACCAGAGAAATACTACTCCCAGTATGCTAACCTGCTAGATGGCCAATACATCCAATTCACACTCTAAAATTGAAGAATAAATTCTAGGAACAAATGGAGATTCATAGCAGGAAATACTTATTGTGGAAAGTTTCCATAAGAGAGTAAGAGAGAGAGAGAGGTCCCAACTGGGTTGCTAGGGACCTCACTTCTCAAGGGAATTTTATAGAATGAAATCACAAGATGAGGCAGATCTGAGGTAGGGTAAAACCATAATCAACTGACACAATGAAATGATCTCTTAAGACATACTGATTAAATGGGGACCAAATGAAGAAACAAGTCACATAGCTAGTATACACGGAATGAACAGGGAGGGACTTTTCCTGAAAGGGAGACTTCACTTCCATCCAAGGTGATAGGTACCTACTATTTACATTATAAATCATTGCTGTTCATCCCTAGGGAAAGTATGTAAGTGTAGTCATCTTATTTTTTGTCTTGAAGTCTGACCTTTAAAGAATGCATCTCCATCCACAGTTATAATGCATCTTCTTCATGGACTCCTTTCGAAGGCCTAGCCTTGCTTCACTACCTATATTTCTGACTAATTTTTCTGTCTATCATGCTTCATCACTCTACTCCTTCAAGTCTAACTCCTTGGAGAGGGCAAGACCAAGATAAATGAAGACATCCCTGCTGCACTAAACTTCATTTGGGTGACTATCAGTCTGTCTCTTACCAACATTGACCAGCCCTTATTGCTGAGAAGCAGGTTTCCAAAAGCCAGCTCACTTTGGAATTTGTGTGGGTTTCAGGCGAGACCTTTCCCAGTTCCAACCCAGATTCAGCTGTCCATCCCACAGCGTCTTGTTGCTGGCTACTCATCTTCCTGACAGTCTTTTGGGGAGTCAGGATGGTGCAAGCCCAGTTACCTTCCTTGACTGTGGGCCACACGACTCACAGAAACATCCCGTATCCTTGGAACAAAATGGATAGGAGAGTAACTGCTTTCCCCTTGTTCTCTCCTGTCACGTCTTCCAAGCGATCTTCGCCCCTAGGAACAGATTGGCAGGTGCTGCCTAAGCAGACACGCAAGTACTGCCTTCTTGCAGGCATCTCCAACCCCAACCCACCATTATCGTTACTGAAAATTCTCTCAAGACCTTCTTCCATTCTGTTGGTGAGAGAGAGAAAAAAGGGAGAACTGTCCCCACAAATCCTGCATTACCCATAAGGCACTAAAAGAACCCTTCCCCATTCCCTCAAGGGTGGCGAATTAGGTGATGGAACTGATTTTGCTACATCTTTGGATTTCCTGAGGCAGGAATTCAGAATATATTTTCCTTTTTAAAATCAAGTACTATTATTTTAACTGTGCTTAATATGGGGTATAGTACAATGATTACTGAACATGTACACAATGTGTCGTGAGCCAATCAGGGTAATTAACATGCCTGTCTCTTTTTTACTTTGTATTTGAGGGCTTCAAGCTCTTCCGTTGCTCATAGATTGCAGACATAGAGGTTGATATAGATAATAAATACTTGTGAACTAAATTCAAAGGACCAACAAATTTATGGGAAAATGTTCAACATCATTAGCCTTCAGAAGAATGCAGATCAAAACTACAAAGAGACGTAATCTCACCTCAATTATAATCATCAGAAACACCAAAAATAACCAATACTGATGAAGTTCTTGAGAAAAACAAACTAGTATATCCTGGGTAGGAATGTAAATTAGTACTTGCTGTTATGGAGAACAGTATGAAGGTTTCTCAGAAAACTAAAAATCTATCGTATGACCCAACTATCCTATTTCCAGGAGTCTAGTTATCTTGCAGGTATATTTTTAGTCTGCTTGCTTGTGACAAGTCCCAGGCCCCCAGAGTTGACATTTTAGCATCAGAAAGACCTGACCCCTATGTTGCAATGTTACATTAAAAGCTAGACATAAAGTTGGAGTAATGACACTTGATATACTGAGCTTCAAGCTCTTCCATTACTCGTAGATTGCAGACATAGAGGTTGATCTAGATAATAAATACTTCAAAGGACCAACAAATTTACGGCGTTAGTTCAACTGTGACTTCCTATCATCTGAGAAAGGACAGCTTCCTGCCATCTGGCATGGACCTATGTATTTATCATTGTGCTCCAGGAGAAGCTGATGGGATTTCATGGTCACTCTTGGCCTAATATTATCTAGCACACACTGATTGCTTATTAGATTGATCCCCTTCTGTGACTTTTTTGGATGATAAATACTTATGTGGTTTTTGGTCATGAATATTTGTTTTTGAAGTGCCAAACACCATCCTTTGCAAAATGCACAAAACATAAAAGACTGAGAACATTTTATAAACTGATATACACATAATAATTTAATTAAGAAGAAAGCCCCTGATTGATATCAGACTGTGTGGTCCAGTCATTCATTCCCAGGGTGAGTGAGAAAGTTTCCCCAAAACTCTGTGGTTTCAGTTTCCTTGTGTATACCGTCTATGGCTAATAAAAGTTCCAGTTCTTCCTGTTGATTTCCAAGGATTAAATTAGATTTTTAAAAAATACCAAAGACTAGATATTTATAAATAAATGGACACAACTTGAGACCATACTCATAAGCGAAATAAATCAAACTCACATGTATAATTACCGAATAGTCTCCCTAGTGTAAGAAATGGTAAGAGTGCATAAGATTTTATGGTAATCATGATTCCCCATTACATCACTGTGAAGCCTTATAATGTTTTCATTCATTAGTTGGAATGGTTTTATCCTGGTTTGTTTAATTTTATTATGTGTGATGATATGAACAGCTATTTTGAAGAAAGCAAGACATTATGGCAGCCATTGCTGATTTAATATCATTTTGCTTTGAAGTCCTACCATGCTTTTGTTCTTCTGTTTCCACTGGTTCTATCATGTTGTATCTTATTGGATTTTAATACTTGTGATAGTATAAACAAATTTTTATGGGAAATGAGATAATATAGTAGCCATTGTTCATTTTCTGTTATTTGGTTCTAAATGCCCTGTAATGCTTTCATTCTCTGCCTGTTTCTTTCTGAAGAAAGCTCTCTTCATCCTCCATGTCATCTGATCTGGCTAAAGGTCCATCATTGAGCACTGCCTAATCACTTATCAGCACAGTCATTGTGGCCTTGTAGGCTCAGAACCACTGAGGGAGCCTTGCCCACATCTTACCCTGCACCAGTTCTAGCCAAGGGAAGCAGTCTTACTAAAGGCTGTCAAAGTATGGCAAAGCTGGTGAATATTGTGAATATTCCATCTACCTCAGCAACAATCCAAGTCTGTGCCTGTGTTATATAAAATATAAGAATTTTATTTCCAAAATAATGTGCTACATATTCACAGCGTGTTCATTTCTTTAGGAGATCCTCTCATAGGGGTAAAAAAATAAATACACCTTAAACTGATTTCTTATTATATTACACTCAGCTGAAGAAAGTAAAACTATTATCCCTATAACTGTGAGTGCTAGACTGTCTGGGCTACCTGCTGCGTTCACATCAGTATACCAGGTCACGGGGTCTTGCACTACCTTGAGTTAAAAAAATGAATATTTATTCCACAGCACAAGTCTATTGAGGCTATAATTCTTTATTTCCTACTGGGAATTCAAAACTCTAATCAGAACAAATTCCACTCAGTTATTTATTAACCTTAAACTATTTGCAATGTAGAAATAAGCGAGCAGTGTAAATGGAGTGGAAAAGTATCACAGCCAGTGAGACAAATATTTAAGAGTGACAGAGGTTTCCTTTAGTTTATGTGAGGAAAAATAATTCCTAGCTCTCCATGTTGCTGTGGCCTTTCTACCCAGTATTTAAAGCTGGTTTAGTCAGAGAATGGTCGAAAGCATAAGCGATCAGAGCCTTGGACTCTTTGATACCATGGAAAGCTGAAATTCCTTCAGAGCTGCCAGCTGATATGTAACGCCACACAAACACAGCTTGGGGTTTGCTTTACGCCAAAGGAACAAGTGGTCCCTTCTCTAGCAAGGTTACATCCTTGGAACTGGCCTTTGGTCTCACAAATAGGCAGCTTTCATTTCATGGAAATCTAACTCCTATCACCCAAAGGAGTGCCACAACATTCTATGTTAGGCTCTAGATGTAGGCCAGAACAATTCACACTTGTTTTATGTGAATCACAGAAATTCAGAGACACAAATAATCCCTTAATTAATTCATAGGGTCTATCTATGCAGGACCTTTAAGACTGAGCCCCAGGGTGACCTCATTTTTTAACTGTTCTTCAGTGACTTTTTTCCCAAGGAGCATGCAAGGGGAGTTGCCACAAGTATCAGTGCTAGCTAAATCTTTGTATGCTTAATATTAATCAAATCTAAAAGTGGAAAGATAAGTCTAAAATGAGGCAACCTCACTATTCTATTAATAGTCTAACTTTCCATTAAGAGTAGAAAAATATGAAAGATCTTATCTACTGCTATGTAAGAACAAAATGCCTTGATGTCACTCATTTTAATTGATGTATCTTCTTTGTGGAAAACACAGAATTTTTAGCATTTGGGGGGATCTGCTAAATCTTATCTTTTAAGTGTTCATGGCATTCAGGAAAGTAAAGAGTTACTTCCCAGCGGAAAACTGGTTATTCTCTCTGAAACTGGGCCATGAACTAACCTTGTCATCACATTATCTATCTTAAGTTCCAGGACACAATGTTTCAAAATTTCTGAAAGCCAAAGTTCATTAGCCAACTGTAATTACTGCCAAAATCTCTCTATCTAAAAGATGTCACTGTCTAGCCAGTGGCTCTACTTACTTGTACAAAGTCTAAAGACTCAGAATTCTACACAGAAAAGCTGTCATGATAACTGAGTAATCTCTCTGAGTTTATTAGAATGAGAATTTATACCACACCATTGGCATCTGAATCATGGCTCCAACTAATAGATGCTTAAAAGTAACAAATAATTAGTTTCCTGATTTGGAAATTGCATAATTGGCAAGACTTTGCTAAGCATTCTACAACACAAAAATACAAGCCAAGAGTACATCACATATGTAAAACAATGAAATCTGACTCATACTTCATACCATATGGGAAAGTTAAAACAGCTCCATAAAAATAAAAAAAGTCTAGGAAGGTTACATCCTCAGAACTGGCCTTGTAGCTTGCAAATAGTCTTCACTGCTTAAAACAAAATAGACCTTAAAAACTAAAGCTATAGAATTCTTAAAAGGAAACGTAGTGTAAATCCTTATGATCTTGAACTACACAATTATTTATTAGATATTAACCAAAAATGCAAAGAAATATCAGTGAGGTAAAATTCATCTAAATTATAAGATTCATGTATCAAAAAGGCACTAACAAGAAAGTAAAAAGATAATCCGCAGAAAGAAACTATTTGTAAGTCAAATAAACATGTGAAAGTATCTATATCCAAAGTATATTCCTAAAAGAGTTTGCAAGTCAACATAAAATGATACATAACCCAGTTCTTAAATAAAGGATCTAAATAGACATTGTTCTGAACAAATCATACAAATGTCCAATAAAAGTGCATGAAAAGATATTCATCATAATTATATGTTATGGAAACTCAAATCAAAACCAAAATGACATGCTTCCTCAAACCCACAAAGATTGGCTACAATTAAAAACACGACAACAACAAAATGAAACAAAGCAGAAAATCGCAAGTGTCAACAAAGATGTGAACATATTAGAACTCTTGTACATTCCTTATCAGAATATGAAATGGTTCAGCACTGTGCAAAACAGTTCAGTGCTTATTCAAAATGTAAACATTAGGGTCATTACATATTCTAACAGTTCTACCCTAGATATATAAATAAAGCATTAGATAGGACAACAACCCAGAGTAAAGAATTATCCAGCTCAAACTCAACATCACTGTTGAGATGTCCTGATCTCATGGGAAGATGGTACTTAATGTTTTTGACAACAAATCTACTTCCTGGGAGTCATGGAAACTCTCAGGCACTGGAGGTTAGGCAGCCAGAAGAAAGGAGTCTTTCTGATGCCTCCCTCTTTTATTATTTTTTATTGAGAAGTTATTTTGTCCAGGCATTGTCCATTTGGAATAGATAATCCACAACTTACCATTATTCAGCTTACAATTTTCCAACTTTCTAGTGGTTCAAAAGCTTACCCACACACCTAATTCTATATTTTATTTTCAATATAGAATTCTATAAATTGCATGAGATAGTCCATATTTTATTATAAATGAGGCTTTATATTAGAAGATCTTGCTTAGCGTATTGGCCAATAACCTCTTGGGAGATTGACAGTTCTCAATACATTTGTGACAGATTAGGATAATCATGATGTTTGGTTTGCTGGGTGGGGAGTATTAAATTCATTTTTCATTTAAGATATTTTTATCTTATAATAAGTTTACCAGGACATAACCCCATTTTAAATTGGGGTTAAACTTCACAGTTACCCTATTCTATGTATTTCCCTATTATACATGTTTAAGGTTTAGTCATGATGAGGGACAATGTAGTACTTACCCAAGGTTACTAAGTACTGGATACCGGAGGTTGGAAGTCCCCCTCCATGTACTAAACTCCCATTCTTCACTATCTCATGAGACTCTGAGCCTTCTTCATTAGTCCAACTACATCTCCCTGTCCTTTAGTGTAAAGCATAAGACATATTTCAGCTCAGCTATGTGATCACAATTAGTATTATGAATTAGAGAGATCAGACTAGCCACTATTAAGGGATTAAGGACTAAGTCATTAGTGAACAGTTCTCTTTTTAAGAGAAGCAATAAGTATAAGCTTACTTTTCAGCGATTTTGGAACAGTACCACTGACTCTAGTCTAGAGGCAGGGAGACCAGGACCCTAGAGCTTCGAGTGTGGGTGGTAAGAGCACTGGCCCCACCCTCTCAAAAATCACTGCAGCTGAAAGTCTGGGATGGATGAAATACTTTCTCAGCTCATCTGGCTTTCCCTGAAGAGCAGCTGCTTTGATATGTCTGCAAGACTTGGAGTGTAGAGCCTGGGACCAGGAAAGTGCTCCATGAAATGTGCTGTGCACGGTTTAAGCACTAGAAAACCCTGACACAGGGACAGGACTTGGCATCCACTCCTATGGAATAATGTAATATTCTGAGCTGGTGGCTGCTAATTGCAACTCAAATTCAAACTAGAGGAAAGAAAGAGATTTTGTAGCCTCTTCCATATTTTCTGGACACTTGTAAATCCCGTATGTCTGAAAAGGAAGAATAATGTTTAGGGGGGAAAAATCAGATAATTAGAGTTTTAGAGTTTGATTGGAACCCACTGGCTCTTATTAGGATCTATCTAAATTCATTCCTTGCCCACATTTCCTGGTGTGGTAAACAAGTGTTTCATGAATAAATGATTCAAAAATTAAAATAACTGCAAAGCATTGGGTGAAAAAAAGCTTTATTTTTTTTTCTCTACATTATCTATCTCCCCAAAGTTACATAAGAGATGGGTCTTTTGTGGAGAATCTAATTAGATTAAATTTCACAAGATACATTTGTAGGAATTATCAGAAAGTACAGGAAAATTTAACATACTTTAAAAGACTTCCAGCCATTTAAAGAAAAAAATACACAGCATCATCAATTCATCATCAGTATCATTATCAACTGATCTTAAGGACTTCACTTTGCAGGCTTCCATCAGCCTAAAATACACTAATGAGGTATTAATCATTTTCATCCATGTAAACTCACTTTCTGGTACAATGACATCACTTTAAGATGGCCTTTCTTTCACTTCTTCCATCAGCAGGGACAGGTTAAAACATGTCAAGGCCTCTTTGAACTTGTAACAGGCCCTATAGCCTACCCTACACATAAATTTTTGTAGAACACAATAAAAAAACAAGACAAGCATCCCTGGGTTGAGCTCACTCAGGTGCCCCAGGAGAGAACCAGCCAGTGTCTCCCGAGATCCGCGCCATATTGGAACTTAGGGTCCTGGGAAAGAAAGCAACCCACTGCCATCCCCAGTAAGCAGCCGTGAGCCTACAGGCACATAGGCTGAAAATCAAACCTCCCATCCTCCCCTCCCACCCCCCGTTAGCAAATGGGAGCCAGAGGTCTGAGCATCTCTTGGGAGGTTGACCGTATGCAATATAGCAAATATGGGGGATTTCCTTCTACCATCTCTTTGAAGGCAAATATTGTTATCACTATTTTTCTTTGTTCTGCTTAATTGTATTTCTCTATTCAATATTCTATTTTGATAAGTTCTATAATGCTCTGTATTTGGTTTGATTTTGCTATACCTGATTGAAAGGAAGCTACTGTGAAGACAATGAGATATACTATGGTACCTATTACTGATATCTCTGTAACCTGCTAGATGTTCTGTACCAATTTCACTGCATTGTCTCAATTAGCTTTGTTCTGTCTTGTTCTGTTGTATTTTATTATCTTCAAAATAATAAAAAAATTAATATAAATAAATAAATGACACAGGGATAGAATGTCTAACAAATTCAGATAGAAACCCAACTAATTAATGGCATGCTCTGCTAAAAGCAGCAGCATCAGAGTGCATACATGTAAATAAAATAAGAAGACAGAGCAGTAAAAAATATATCAGGATTAAGAACCAGAAAAATTTCACAACTAATAAACACAATTTTGTATCCTTGTAATGATACCAGCATTATTTTTTAATGTAACAGAGTACTTTGGCATGCATTCCCTTATTTGCTTCTCACAGTAATTCTGTGTAGGAGGCAGAGATGGTATAATTGTTCCCTTTTGGTGCAGTCATTACTTTATCAAGTAAGCAGCTGCATGATCCTGGGAACAGGGCAAGGCTCTGAAGAGTCAAGAGTGGACAGACTCGGTCTGGTCCTCACAGAGTCTGATGTGGAAGACAGATGTGCGGTGAGTAATTCCAGGCCTCAGAAGGTTATAAGAGGGTCAGTGTAGACTGCAAATAAGAAAACAGAATCTCGAAGGAGTTAAGTGATTTATGTAGGGTCATATGACATCTGTGTGAAAGTAAAAGCTTAAAATGAATTTATTTAGGCTAATAAAAATACATATACATATTACCAGCACACAGTGATAGCATTTAAATATCAGAAGGCATGTGATGCAGGAGAAGGAAAGCCCTTCAAAGAGCACGGAGGAGCTAAAGAGTGTAAGAGACATCCCCGGGGCCCTTTAAGGCACATACGCCTGGCAAGCTTTGAATAAAGATGCTCAGGTAGCAGTAAGAGGACTGAATCTCCACTGGGCCACCCACACACACGTCAGGAGACATGATAAGAGTTTCAGGTATGAATTCTGGGTCAGATTAGCATGGTTGATAGCAATTCCCTTCATCCTTACAACCAACACTCCTCATGAGAAGGGCTCCCTGGGACAAGTTTTCAAATCTTTCTGAGCATCAATTGCCTCTTCTGCACATGGGGGACAATAACAATACGTATCTGAAGTGCTGGCTGTAGAATTCAGTAAGGTAGTATGTGTAACCTATTTTGCTGATTGTCTAGCATATGAAATGCAGTAAATAGTAAATGAATGGTCAGTGGACAAATGAGAATGTGTAAAGTACTCAAGAAATTCCACTAGCAGTAGCAGTCGTGGAAGCAGCCCAGCTAACATCACCAACTCACGTGTGCAGCCAAGGAACCATGAAAGATGTGTGAGTGTACTATTTCTTCAGTGGGGTTTGCAGGCAGATGTGTTTCTACGGTGGTCAGGGAGACGATGTGATCAACATTCGTGCTGGCTAAAAGTTTGAACCAAATGTTCTCAAAAACCTTTTCCAATGCTTAAATTCCAAGAGAATAAGTGTCAAATGGGCTGATTGTAGAATTCAGGAAGTTTCTACCCCTTCGGGGCAGCAAGAAAGGTCATGGATGGAAATGAAAAGCCCTTTCCTAAACCCTACTCTATTTGTTTATCACAAAATAAGAGGTCTTTGTTTTTGTTCCTTTCTCTAAAAGAACATGAGATATTGCCTCTAAAACTCCCAGGATTCACATGCGAGATTTCTTTTGCCGATTTTTCTCCAAGTCCTCCCGAACAAATACCCCTGAGAATTGTAAGAACCGTTGGAATATGAATTACAGTCTTTTACAATATTTGGTTTGCTTCCAGTTATGCTTTGGGTCTTCAACTGCAATGTAGAAAGCAGAAACTTCATTTCTCCTGCTCTGTAACAAATAGATTTTCAGATTGTGCCATCTGCTGGTCAAACTTAAAAACCAAAACTAATAAACTGCTTATTCTGAGCAGAGAGGAGCTAGGTGCATTAGGGAAGGGGGCAGGAAATGTCGTGTGTCCCCAGACTTTAATCCAAGCCTCTTGGGAGGTAGCAACTTGAATTCCATTCCAATCAAACCATGGGACAATTTCAAAAGTTCATTTTTGATTTGTTTAGAAACACATGTTTCTGTTAAAGAACAGTTAGTCTTTTTGCTCAGAGGTAGATTCAGTCTCTAGAATGAAGACTCAAAAGGGGACTTTCCTCAAGTCCTCTCAGTTGCCACCTCATTGATGTTAAGTCATTTATTTTTTCACTGTCCGAATACACATAAAACTACTTTTGTGACTTGTATAAAGAAGATTGAGTAAGAGAATCAAGATTCAAAATCTGAAATACCCAATCCATTTATTATGAGGAACGTTTGACCAAGAACAGATACAAGGGGGCCATTTCAGAGAAACCCCTTTATTTATTGACACAGCCTGTGGACACAAACCCCTTAGGTGGAACCCCTTTATTCTAGTTTGTTTTCCATTGTCATAACAAAATACTTGAGCCTGGATAATTTATAAATAATATGTGTTAACTTAGCTCAGAGTTCTGGAAAACAGGAAGTTTAAGAACATGGCTCTGGCATCTATTCAGTAACCGGTGGGAGTCTTCATGTTGCAGTATAACATGCCCAAGAGCATGATGACAAAACACAGCAAGTGTTCTAAAGAGAACTTGATCTCATAGCAAAGCCATTCCCATCATAACCAGTGAACTGATAAATGGATTAATCTTTTTATTAGGGCAAAGCTGGCATGATCCAATCACCTTGTAAAGGTCCCACTTTTCAGTATTGCTGGCATGGGGACCAACTTTCCAACAATGAAACTGAAGAGAAGCAGATTAAAGCTGTAGTAGGACACATGAAATAAAGTGAGGTAAATAGGAGGGAAGTTGAGATCTTAAAACTGCACTTTAAAACAAAAAAACTGCAACTTCAACAGGTTTTTTTCCTGCTTCTGGAGGCCAACTTAGAATGGGATCCCCCTTCTTTTATCCTTTCAAAGAACAGTATTACATTCCTGAAAGCCCTTTCCAATAAGTGGATACTAGACCCTTTTCTCCTGCAAACTGCCCTTTCCTCCAGCCCAGACAGTGTCTACATGAGAAACATCATGGCTTAACTTCAAACAGTGGATCTCCACTTCAAACCCATGTAGATGCCTTGCACTGTAGCCTGGCAGACAGTGAGAATACACATCCCAGATCACACATCTTGAAGACAACCTTTAAATGTGCCCTACTCTGGCTTGTAACTACCTCCTTTCTCTGAGCACCTGCCCTGTGCTCTTGAGGGCATCCTGTATCGGCCTCTAATAAATCTTTCTTATGTCTCTTGTACTGATGCTTCATGAAGATTCTTTTTCCAAGACAAGAGTCAAAAAACCTGAAAATCTATTTTACAAGTGTGGATTAAGTTCCTTACTTCAGCCTCTAGGATTCTCAGACCCAACTAGGTGACAAAACCACCAGACATTTTTTTAAACAAAGGAACCACTAGGATTTCTTTCATGCCTCTGCTTTAATCTCTCCAAACTGAAGATTGAACCCAGGAGGGTGAGTCCTACAGTACCAGCTAAAGGGTTCAAACTCCTTCAGGAGCTTCAGCTTTATTCCAGCTGTGGAGCCCCCAGAGCCCTAAAAACCCACTATGTATACAATGCTCTTTGCTGTAAAAAAGCAAAGAATGATCAAATCTACTTCCTTCTTTCCTGGGATTGGCCACTTTCACCAGAATAAAATTTACTGGTATTTTTAAAATCTAAAACAGATGGTGGTTGTCAGGCTCACTTACAGCTGACACAAAAAAGTGATGACTTTCAAATAGCTGTGACACCGCTGCTCTGGTAGGCTTCTGTGGGTACAGAGCTGACACAAAACATATGCTTCCACATACAACTAGTTTATCTAGAAAACTGATAAGCTAGTTTCTAGACTAGTTTCTGAACTAGAAACTGATAAAATAGTTTCTAGAAATATTAAATAGTCCCCAAAGTAACAGTAAAACAGTGGTATAAATTAGTTATTCTCTAGGAAACATATCTACATAAATATATTTAAAAGGATTATAATGACTCTAACTGTTTAAGGAAGATACCTAGAAAGGAGACTAACTGGGTCAAATGGAATTTCCAGTTTTAGGTTTTTGAGAAATCTCCACACCGACAAGATGTATTATGGACATATACCAATTCCCCACAATAAATGCAATCATTATGTACTGCATTATATACTAATAAAAATCAAATTAAATTTTAAAATTAAATTAAATTAAAAATAGAAGGAAAAAGGATCATGAGCTGAACACATATCCACACATACTCGCTTTGGCAGCACATGTACTAAAATTGAAAACACATTCACATATAGGCTTAAGTAAGTCAATTCATTTTAGATGGATTCTTGAACAGGTCCATTTACTAGTTACAATGAAAACCTTAACCTCATGGACTGGTGCAGGGTGATAGATAGAATGCTTCCAGGAGGACTTGGTCTTAAGGCACAGGGTAAATAATACAGCTCTTCCCAAAGTGCTCCTCGGACACGAGCTGCTTAAGATAGCTGGTCAAAGGGAAGTCAAGCAAATCCTCTGGGTTACACCTTTCTTCCTGGAGATTCACAGTACATATGAGTCTATAAAGAAGCTGAGATGTTTAGAAGTAAAGGAAGATTTTTAACAGGTGGAATTTGCTTAACAGCAACATTTTCAAGTGTCATTGGCCAAGGAGTCCCTTTGTAGAGAAACATCAGATGAAGTATCCTAGAATTAGGCGCCAATACAGAATATATCATCAAAAAGTTGGTTTTTAAACAAGCAGGTACACAAGGGTAGTGCTGTTGATCTTGATGATTTTCCAGAGGCAGGAGAGATGAACTTCTGTGGCAGGACCCATGTGCCATTCCTGTGACGCAGAAAACAGCCCTGTGGCAGAAAAACAGAGAGTAGACTGAATCAATGGGTAAGTCCTCCAGCTGCAGAGGACCCACCTGAATCATTCTGCTAAATCTTTCTCCAGAATTATCCTCTGAATTGCTGGAAATGACAGTATGACCTGCTGTTATGACAACTGTAGCAACAACAAAATTACCTTCCCCATACATCATTTAGGAAATGAATCAACCAAGCTGAATTTAAAACCCTTGATTCTATCATGACCTCATCTCCACTAAACCTCACAGGATCCCTGCAATATGTATAATCCTTCCAAAAAGAATTTGATTTCCATTCTTCTAAAAAATGAGAATGCGTGGATGGAGGTACTTTGTAAAGTCCTCTCCAGGGTTCAGAGTTCCTAACACTCATGAACAGTCACAAAACTTTATTAATTTTCCTTTTTTGCTCTTTCCTAGAATTTTAAACTCCTAAGAGAACTTTTTACATAATTTCCATACCAAACATACCTACTTTTTATTTCTGGGCTACTGTCATAGAACATTCTCTTTCCTGGTTGAGGAGAGGTATTCATTGTAGGAATGAAACAATATCCAGAGATTCATAAATGGGTTTCTCAAATTGAAGCTTATTAAGAATGCAGCAAATCTCCCTGGAGAAACACAATTTGCATTGTCTCTCTAGAGTAGGTAATCATACACTTGCCCATTTCCACTTTTACTAGAACTTCATCTCTCACTGAGGACTTCTGTGCAAGAAATTGGTTTCCATTTATTTTGCTACTTCGTATAAAGCAAAAAGATTAAACATTTCCTTCTCTCATGCCCTGAAACCTATTCTCATGTTTTAGGTTTCTCAGTTTCTTACAGTTGCACTAAAAGACATAAATGACCTCTGAGAAGACTTGCCACATGCTGTTAGAAGCAGAGAAACCACCTCTTTTCTACCCTGGAAGCCTAGCCTGAAGTGCTATGTATAGGGAGCTGGTTCTGACTCAGAAGTGCTCAGTTCAATAAGGATTAGCGGGGAGCTGCATTTTTAACTCATGAAATGAATCTTAATTTCCACTGAAGAACATTTCCAATCCTTGTGCACTCTGAGAAAATCTGTGTGCAATCAGGCAGGAGTCTATGTCCCTCTTGCCCATGCAAAACAGAAAGTCATGTGATTTTTTTATCACAATTTATTACCACATGAGGAGAAGATAAACAAAATGAGCAAGATAAAAATTCAAATAATTTGCTTTGGACTCCCTGGGGGATGAGAAGAAGTCATTCCCATATGTAACTGAGTATCTTGTATCATTTATTGCATATTCCTCAGATACTTTCAGGCTTCCTCAGAGTTCTCTGCCAGTCTGTTTCTGGGGATTTGTATAAATTACAAATATTCTAAAGGTAAATACGTTTACTGCTTTAGCGCCTTTCTGATTGCTGAGACATAATGCTCAGTACTCACAACTTAATGGAGAGAGTTTTAATTTTGGCTCACAATTTTTAGAGGATTTATTTTATAGCCATCTCCAAGGCATAAAAGCCTGGGTGGAAGAAAATCTGCTCATCATGGCAACCAAGAAGTGGAAAACAAAGGGAAGAGCTTGGGAGGAAAATAAAGCCTTCCAGGTCCTGCCTGGGTGACTTACTTCAACCAGCACACCCCACACCCTGCAGCTGACATCATTAGCAGATGAATACATTGAAGAATGTAACACTCTCATGATCAAATTGCCTTCCAAAAAACCTGCCTCTGAGTTCATGAGAGTTTGAGGGGACGTTCTACATCTCAGCCATATTTTTCTGCTGCTGGTCCTCCAAAGATTCATGTGCATTTATTTTGGCAAAATGTATTCAGTACATGTCTAAAAATCATAAAATTCATAACAGTTCCAGTACTGCTGAAAAGTCCAACTCTAAATTCTCCTCTGACACTCCAGGCAAACTCTTGGTTGTAAGACCTACAAAAGCAGAAAATTCCAACATACAAAGGCGCAGGATAAACATTCCCATTCCAAAAAAGAGAAATAAGGGTATAGGCAGGAATAGGACCAAAGCAAGACTGAAAACCCACAGGGCAACATTAAACCTTACAGTTACATGCCCAGCACCTGGGACAAATTTTAGTGAAATGTGAGCTCTAAGAGGCTTGGTAGTCCTGCCACTAGAGCATTACTGGTGGCACCTTTCATGGCCTCTATCTCAATGTCCAAAGCTTTCATCCACAGGCATTCAGCTTCCTGGAGTCTCCACCTCACTTTCGGTTTCAATTCCAGAGCTTTGTACACTGCCTTTTCCCCTTTCAGAAGCAGGCTGCCTGGCCTCCTGGGTCTTCTTCTGAAATTTAGGTGGCTCCCTGAACCAATAACTCTTGCATTTTACAGGCCCACAGAACTAGTAGAACATGAATAATGCCACGATTTGTCACCCATTTTAGCAGTAATCAAATCCCTTTAGTCATGGCTGCAGAGGCCTCTGAGTGCCTGAATGGTTGAGCACAGTGAAAGAAATCTTAGAGAATCAACTCCATAGGCGGCCTTTTTCAAGCAGGAAGCTTCAAGGCTCTTTTTGGAAATGAAAGCTTTGCAGTTTCTTTGTTAGGTTAAACATGGCAATTCAGTGAAAGAATACAGCCAGCCTAAATCTGGGGATTCAGAGTGAGACTGCCCTGGAATACCTCTGAAGGAGGGTCTGACTCAAGTTTATTGAGTGAGGTTTTCATTGACAGGTTTGGGAGTTGGAAGCAAGGGATCAGTGGGGTGATCTCTTGCTTCTAAATAGCAATAGGTATGTGGCAACTAATGATACAGTAACAGCTAATGTTTTGTTGAGCCAGGTGTGCTGTGACTTAACGGGGCAGGCTAGGTGACAACAGAATGTAGGGGTATTATTTGGGGACTCAGACATTTAGGAACAGCCACTCTGGATACCATAGGGAGGCAAGGATTAAACCTATCAGTTCTCATGTTTTAAACATAATTAAATACAGAAAACAAAGTCAGAGGTCAGGTACAAAAGTATAAAATTTTCATCCTTTTGGTGCTGCTTCATCCTAAGCCAGGGCAAAATTGTGAAGTCGATAGAGATGGCTGGTAAGAATCAGGAGCCAGGGGTCAGTGATTATTTTGGGGAGCAAAGTTAAGGTTGAGATTCTAATTATTACATGAGAACAAGGATAAAGTGAGCAAATTTATGGAGAGAGAAAACCATGAGAACAATAGGTAGCTTTCTTTAAAAACCTCAGTCAGTCTTCAAGATTTAAGGACAGAAGCAAAATATACACAAATTTCCAGCCAGAGGATACAATTCTAACCAGAATTTCTCATTCATCATCGTGTACTCGGCTTACAGTATTCTATGGCTTCTCTAGCCCATGCCTCCAAACTTTCTCAAACTCTTCCTGCCAGCCAGTTCCAAAGGCTTCTGAACCACAAGTCAGGTTTTGTCGTGGCAATGGCCCCACTTCTCTAAAATCTATCCTACTCACTCATTTCTGGACAAAATGGCCAAGACCCGCAACTTACAGGAGAGGTTTATTTTGGCTAACAGGTTTTAGAGGATTCAGTCCGTACTCTGCTGACTCCAAGGCAGGATGGGCAAGATGAAAAGGCCAGGTAGACAAGAATTTGCTAACATCATGACAGCCAGGAAGAAGGAAGCGGAGAGACAGAGAAGGGAGAAGCCAAGAAAGAAAATATCTGTCTAGGTCATGCCCACCATGATGTGCCCCAGTGAGGCCCCAGTTCCCAATGGCACACTTAGCTGCTGAATTTATTAGTGGATGGCTTAGTTATTTTTCTTTTTGCTGAGACAAAATACCTGACTCCCAAAGTTAAAGGAAGAAGATTTATTTGGCTTAGTTTATAGAAGATTCAGTGCACAATCAGCTGGCTCCAAGACAGGATGGCACATGGCTCAGGGACAACAGCTCATGGCAGAAGGGAGTCAACAAAAGCAACAAAAGACCTTAACAGCATCTTTCTGCCCCTTTTACTTCATCCACACTACTTAAGGCAAGTAGCAATCCTAGTGCCCTCGAGCCAATTATTGTACTATGAATCAGTTCACACAGTCACACACTCCAGATCCACCTATGACTGAATGGGGCTTTGGGCAGGGGGACATCTAGACATAAATCATAATACTGGATTAATCCACCAATGATCCCCCGCAACTCAATCACCTTCCAAAGCTCCACTTCTGAGCACATGAGAGTGGGGGACATTCACCACAACACACATTAATTAGTGATAATAACAGCCTTCCTCTCCATTTCCTAGAGGAGCCCCACCTGCATCATTTTCCAAGTTTGGAGGTATGGTTTGCTTTTCTATTAGGATCAAAAAAAGAAACCCAGGTATCAGAAAATTGAGAGGATGCCCCAACACAGGACCTACACTATTTATCTAGAACTTTGTCCAAAATTTGTAGGAGGATTTATTTCCTCAGTCAGTGGGCCCTAAGCACAGGGATCACCACAGTTACTTCCCAGTAAGCCTAGCAATCAAACCCCGAGTTGATTGATATTCCAACAACAGCTTTGGAATATTTTTTTTTTTTTTTTTTTTTTACCCCAACAACAGCTTCCTTTGATTTGGTCAGCAGCGAGCAGAGGAACCTGAGCATGGAGCCTAAGGGTGCTGTTGACATGAAGAACTATGTGGAACCCTCAGCTGGATACACTTAGCCTGAGACAGAGATCGTGGTAGTTGCTTGGCCTTGGGAGAATCTGAATCCCCAACACTGGCCTTCTTTTCTACCCCACTGCCACCAAGCCCCATCCTCTGCTTTTATTCTGTCTCCATCTTTGTTAATATCAAATTTTGGCCCAGAAAGCTAAAGAAACAAATTCTACCAGTAATCAAGGATGTCATCAATGATGTCTTCTTCCCTAAAAATTTGCCATCTCAATACTGAACCCAAAAAGTTTTCAAAATTTATTTCCTCCTTGGATGTGGCTATTTTGCCTCATGAGTCCATTTGGAAAATTAAATATTTTAAACAAGGGGAAATATTGCCCTCTGCAGGATATATGAATCTTACAGGGATCACTCACAAGCACAATACATTTTTTTAAAGATGCTTTTGTTCTTTTCTTTTACTGCAAGATTAATGCAGTAAATAACAGTCTTGTTTGTTGATGTCTGCATTACGTTCTTGTTGCCGGGACAAAATACCTGACACCCCCATGTTGAAAGAGGAGAGGTTTATTTTGACTCAGCTTGTACAGTTTCAGTCCATAGTCTGCTGGTTCTGTGGCAGGGCGGCAAAGCAGAGGGGTGTCACAGAGGAGAAACAACTCATGGTATGGCAGGCAGGAAGCAGAGAAAGGGATCAAGGCAGGAGGGAAGGAGACAGATCCTTTTGGTCAATCTACCCCTTCTAACCAGGCCTAATCTCCCAAATCATTGCAAACCATGTCCTCATAGCCAAAGCACTTACCCAAAGCCTGTGAACATATATGAATATCAAGATTCACTCAGTGATTGATAAATAATATCAGTTCCTATAATTAGAGGTATGGACTATGTCAGGTACATGAGAATAAAATTCATCTTCTGCTTCTCAGGAATCTCATCAGCTTTGTCCTGCTGTGTGTTCTCTTCAGTCATGATAGCAAATGTTTTTAGAAATTCTAGGCTCAAAGAGAAAAGTCAGTACCTCCTGAGAATCGGCCATGTGGAGCTGGGGGGAGCCCACCAAAAAGCCCCCCAGCCACCCTTTCTGGGAAGCTGTGCAAGCCGTGCAGGGCCCAGGAAGAGGAAAGTCAGATAGCGCCTTCCAGCAGCCTACAGGCGAACGGGCTGAAAATCAACATCCCCTTTACCCCCAGTAAGCAACTCCTGGGTTTGGAGGACAGGCTCAATTGATAGCAACTGAGGTACAAGAAGCAACCGGATGCTTGTATTGCTCAGTTGGTTTTGCAGGCCTGGGACCAGAAGTCTGAACATCTATTGGGAGGATGACAGTATGCAAAATAGCAAATGTGGGGGATTTCCTTCCATCTTGCCTTTGAAATCCGATATTGTTCTCACTGTTTTGTTTTGTCCTGATTAATTTTATTCAATATTCTGTTTTGATTGGATTTATTCTGTTTTGTTTTGGTTTAATTTTGCAATCTGATGTAATGGACAACTATTGTAAGGATAATGGGATACACATGGTAGCCACTGGTGTTTTCCTAAGTATCCTGCTCCGAAGTTCTGTACCAATTTCACTGCTCTGTTTTGCTTGCCTTTGTTCTGTCCTGTTTTATGGGATTTTATTATCTTTAAAATAAAAAAATACACTTTTACCATTGGCTATGGCTGCTGCTCCATAAAGAGAATGGGAGAACCTTTTATAAGTTTTAGTATTTTTAGTCTTACTTACAAAACTAGAAATGGAGGGGCTCTATTTAATAGCATATTTAATTTAACCCATCATATCAAAATTTCATCATCTCAATAGAAAATCATTTTTAAATCTTTGATAAAACATTTGACATCCTGGGTTTTGTGATATTTCGCAAATATCTTCATGATCACAAAGGAGTATATCTCCTGCAGTTGGAGCTCTTCAAACTATCTGAATATGTACACCTTCTATCTTTGAAAGCTGTGGTCCTAAACAATTATGCCTCATTATAGATTTAATCTTTTGGTATCTGAATGCAATTTACTCAACAAAATGGTCTCTCTAAGCAACAGTCTCCATAGTTCAGTTATCTTAACCCTCTCTCTGACTTTTTTGTTAAATAGAGAAGCTTTAGCTCTCTTTACCAGATGATTTAGACTAACAATTTGGGCATGTATTGATATCAAGTTTTACTCATTAAATAAATATTTTTATTATAAAGATAATAAAATCCAATAAAACAAAACAGAGTAAAGCCAACCAAAACAAAGCAGTGAAATTGGTACAAAACTTTGGAGCAGGATACTAGGAAAACAACAATGGATACCATGTGTATCCCATTTCCTGACAAGAGACTTTTCTTTATCTGCTGGATTTCTTCGTTAGCTCTGAGTCTTTGGGAGCTAAGAGCTCTGCCATCCCTCCATCCTGCTATCTGCATGAACAACTGTAGTAGGTAAGATTATGAGCCACACTGTACAAAGGAAAAATTTTTATGTAGTATCTTTATATTAGAAAAACTTATCCAGCTCATTCAAGAGTGGCAAGACTAGACAAGAACATTTGAAGCATAAGAAATACCAAAATACTTATTAAAATGAGTTTACAAACTACTGTTACAAACCAATAAGTATGTCCCCTCTGCTATAATAAGATGCCATTATTTCCTTTCTTAGCAGTCTTTCTGGAATTTTCCTGTCCTGAGGATCCCAGTAAAATCCAACTTCTTTTTCCTTTCCAACCACTAGGGTATTGGTCATCTCCTGTCCTCTTCCTCATACTTTCTGAAGTTTTATAAAAGATAAATTTTCAGTGTTCAGGAGCATAGTGCTTGATGACACACGCCTATAATCCCAGAACTTTGAAGGCTGAGGCATGAGGATCACTGTGAGGCTCAGGCCAGCCTAGGCCACCCTGAGCTATGAAGAAAGACTCTGTCTCCAAAAAAAATTACAAGATAAAATTATCATCAAGACAATTAATTCCTATTTTATTTTACTTTATTTTCTTTTTTACACATCCACATTTGGAGAGTTATCCAGGGTAATAACTTCCCTCTGTGGGATACCCACTCAGCAGAAAATGTTACTTTCCACTTCTGCCACAAATACTAGAAAGAAGCACATCAAGGGTGGCACTTCTAAGAAGTTCTGTGCAGTCCTTCAAATCTCATCTTACACCCCACTACATGGAGTTCTGGTTGAAGAACTGCACACACATGTGAGCCCACAAGCCTCAACCCTGGGAAAGCATCTTATTTGTTAGGAAATGAATTCCAGGCACCATTGTTGTGATGGCATTGGAGGCCTTATATAGTGCTGATTGTAAGCTGGTGACAGTGCATCAGACTCGAGCCCACTGTTACAAGGAGTCATTAGAATGGCACTGAACCTGATACAACCTGAAATGTGGAGTCTAGATACTAAGGAATCAGACAGAGGATAATTCCTATCTCTTACTGTTTAAAAAAAAAAAAGCCTCTACCTGGGCCAATGTTACTATCCCTGATGAATAGGTTTATGTATCTACTTAGCTAGGATCCAATTATTGAAGCAAACTCTGATCTAGGTGTCACAGCACAGGGATTTTGGAGGAGTGCCTAACATCTACAGTCAGTCTACTTTAGGTAACCGTGGAAATAATGCAAGTATCGCTCATCTAATCAAATGAAACCCCTAAGAACAAAACCTGAGGTTTCCTAGAGAAAGAATTTTGCTGCTTGACTAACATCAACTCTTGCAACTCTTGCAATCTGCAGCCTGCCAACCAACCCCACAAAAGTCAAGCTGGCGGAGATTATACAGAAACCATTGTTCATTTTCTGTTAGTTGGTTCTAAATACCCTGAAATACTGTCATTCTCTTGAATGGTTTTACATTATCTTGATATGTTTGATGCTACAGTATATGAAGTTATACTCAAAGATTTCAAGGAAAGAGACACTATGGTAACTACTTTTATGTCGGGATAAAACACTATTTTGCTTAAATGGTTATATTTTGACCTGTGCTGTTTTGTTGTTATGTCCTCTTTTATCTCAATCTCCTTTTTTTATTATTTACTTTTTATTTTTATCTTTTAACTAAGGGAAAAATAAATTTAAAATAGCAGGATATTTTATATTAACCCACTTTGATTTCCTATTACCTTGATTTGAAACCCTGTATTGCTCTCATCATCTTATTTTGACTGATTTTCCTCTATTCTGTTTTGCTTGATAGTACCAAGTTTGAGAATATAGGCAACAACTGTGAAGATAACAAGATTCACTATGACGCCCATTCTGGTTTGACTATTATCTTCTTTTGAAGTCCTGCAATGTCTCCAGTGTTTTGGTTTTATTGGTTTTGTTCTTTACTGTTTTGTTCAATTCTATTATAACTGATGATATAGGCAATTCTTTTTAAGAATAGCAAGAGGCAGTATGGTAAACATTGTTGATCACCTTCTATTCTGTTCTTACATCATGTATTAATGTCCATCCTTTCGATTTGACTGACTCTGTTTTGTTATGTCACATTTGGCTTTATTCTCTTCAAAAAAGTAATAAGAACTGTGGGAGTAATAAAACCCAAAATGTGTAATTGTCATTGTAAAAAAGAGAAAAAGAAAGTGCTCTAAAGGATATAACTGCATGTATATTTAAGTGTATAAGATAGATAACCATATACTGCATGTATATTTAAGTGTATAAGATAGATAACCATATTACATTTTGTTGGATCATTGACCAGAACTATTTGCAGTTTCACTGTTTGAATGTCCACTTTATATGCTTTAATTTTGTAACTTGAACAACTATTTCTAAAATGACAATATGTAATCTATTAACTAGT
This sequence comes from Cavia porcellus, assembly GCF_034190915.1. NCBI lineage: Eukaryota > Metazoa > Chordata > Mammalia > Rodentia > Caviidae > Cavia > Cavia porcellus. The sequence goes on from NW_026947515.1 coordinate 13,042,674, forward strand.
GATTTCCTACTGTTTATTTTTTTTTTTTGAAGTTGTGTATAACTTGTACCCTTTTTCTGGTATTTTTTTTTCCTCCCTATATAAAATTTTTTTAAAAATCTAAAAAAATAAAGTCAAGCTGGCTGGCACCCGCATGAGATAATTCCTGAAAACCTCTTAACAATATGCATACATATGCTATTGGTCCTGATTCTCTGGAGAGCCCTAAGTAATTACTACAGTTCATTAAAAGTAATGCAGAATGTCATGGATGCATCTCTGGCCTGATCTCTCTGCGGTTTCTCTCAAATGCTCCATCGTTCAAGCAATTATTTGCAGTGCTCATACTTAAAGCAAGGTGGCGTTCTTACTCTACTCGAATCCTGGCTTCCTGTTTGCAGGACAGGCCTCACCTCATTCCTTCGCAGTTCAAGGGAACCCAGTGACTCAGCAGTGGGAGAGAGGCAACATAAAATTTAGACAGCTGATTCTGTTAGCAAGGCCACTGTGCACAAGCTTGCCAGCATGATCAACAGGAAAAGTCCCTTTTTGGATATGTTCTTCGGTCTCATCTCTTTGGTAATGAGTAACTTGCTTTAAACATATATTGAGTAGCTCCACTTACCCCCCAATGAATAGGAAAACCCCTAGCCAGGAGGAAAGGAGGATGTCGTGTTGAAGCTGTCCATTTTGTCTTGCTTATGTCTGCTTCAAAAGAAAGGCCACTTACTCGATATTCTATGTTTGCTTTCTTTTCAAATCTTCAAGGTTTTCTTTAGGGAGTTTGAGCCACTACAGCCCTGGGTCACAACGCTATTATGCAGAGGGCATGATTCATCCTGACCCAGGATGTTAGCTGCCCGCAATCCTGGGGGACAGACTGTCTCTACCTCCCATAAACCCCTCTCCCCACAATCTCGCTGGTGGTCAGGATCATACCCTGTCATAAGGCTATGTATTCAACCACAGAATGGAAAACACTTTGATTGCACAGACTTGTCCAATACTTGTGATGTTTTATAAGAAAACTTTAAGATATAGACACATTTTAAATTTCTGCTCTGTGTACAGAGGAGCAGAACCAGTTAACTTCTCTTTTTAAATTTCTGCTGGCATAAGGAGAAATAGAACTGATATGTTGAGTGACCTTGGAAGGCCACCCAGTGAATAAGAAGCAAAAACAAAGATCCTTCACTTCCACTGAGTGGTGCTTTCCTAAAATTTCTGCCATGCAAACATACCCTTGCCTACCCCACCACCACCACCACTAATCCTGTCCTTATGCCTTTAACCTTTAGTGCCTTTTCCAAGTATACTCATGCAGGTGAGTACACAGATCTGTGTGTGCACTTTGGAAGTGTTAAGCAGTAGACCCCTGGTGTTGTTACTCTCAGAACCTAACATACATAGAAGCATCACCTACCAGTTACATTAGTCTAACTTTGAAAATGTGTCTAATCTCTCGTTTAGGGAAACACAGTTCAGGGTAGCAGGTTAAAATCTCTGAGATATCCTATAAAAAACAACCAATTCACCACTATCATTCATCAACATAGTTCCCAAGTTTACTAGAAGTCACATTTTCACACAGTATTTCCTCTTAACACCACTCGAATAGCATATCCTATAATTCCTTTTTGGGTATAACTTAATATCCCTAATTAAATTATAATCTCTTTGTAACATAGGGTTTGATGGGTAAGTAGTGTTCTGTATTAATGTTTTTCATAACTGTAACAAAATACCTCAGGCAGGATAACTTTATAAAGAAGAGACATGAGTTGGGTGTGATGGTGCACATCAATAATCCCAGCACTATGGAGTCTGAGGCAAGAGGATCACCACAAATTCAAGGACATCCTGGGCTACATGGTGAGTTCAAAGGCAGGCCTGAACTACATGGAAAGAACCTGTCCAAGTAAATAAAGGAAGAAAAAAATAGATAAATAAATAAATGACACATTTACTTGTCATACTACAGGAGAGTCAAGGGCTTGGCACCTGTCTTGGCTTTGTTTTGGTGGGGACATTCTTGGCTGTGTCACATTATAACAGATGACAGTGGCAAAAGCACATGTAGGAACAAGCAGTCACATCACAGATGAGAAGCTAGAGAAAAGCTGGACAGGTCCAGGCTCAGCCTTTTATGACAAGTCTCTTTTGAGAACTAACTGGGATCCCACAGGCAATCAATCCCTTCTGAAGGCACAGCCCCACTTGACCTAAGGTCTTTTCACTGCACCCTGCTTCTCAAAGGTTCAACCACCTCCCACACCACCACACTAAGGACCAGGCCTTCAATACATGGACGCCTAGGGATTAAATTACACCCAACCCATGGCATCACTTCTGCACCCACGTTAGTCTTCTTGCTTTGCTGAGAAATTCCAGAGTGAATAGGATTGGACTGAGAATAAGTTGGGTTTATGTGGTCTTCCAGAGCATCTTGATGATTGACAAATACCATGTCCTATGGTAGTTCTTAATCCTGAGATTATGGAGCAGAGACATGAAATAATGTCCTCCCCTGCTTTATAAAGGGCCTTTTCCATCCTTGCAAATCACACAGGCATCTTTGCTTGGCATCTCTTGATTCGTTCCCCAACTGTTCACCACCAGCATTATGTGAGTTTCCTATCACTATGACAAAATACCTGACATATACAATTTTTAAAAAGGAAACTTTTTCTCTGTCTCATGGTTTCAAAGGTGTCAGTCCATGGTTGCTTGGTCCATCCTTTTGGGCCTCTAGTGAGGCCAAACATTTTGTTGAGTAGGATACAGCAGAGCAAAGTTGCTCAAATAGTTTAGATATGAAGTGTTCCCCCAAATTCTCATATGTTCAGAGGTGAGGTTTGGGGTGTGATTGGATCATAATTTTACTATACTGATCAGTGGATTAACTCACTTATGAATTTATTTTAAATATGCTGTTGGAAGGTAGGACATGGTTAAAAGAGGTAGGTTACGGAACCTTTAGAGGATCTAGCTCTGCCTAAAACTCATCTTATATTCTGCTTCCTGGCTCTCACAGATTAAAGAGATTGCTTCCAAAGCTAGATGACCTGACATCTTCACTGTCTATCATATTGTCTCTTGTTGTCTTCCAAATAGTTGTCTATGTGGTCGCATACAAAGAATTCATACAAAACAAGATAGTATAAAACTGATCAGAACTGATTGAGAAAGGCATTTTAGGTCTTCAAAATCAGACAATAGGGAAGTCACTAATGGCTGTCATAGAGTCTCCGGTTCTCCTCAAAATAGCTATTCACACTTTCATGTATATTGAAGCTCAACAAAACAAAACAGGCAAGGGGGAAGGGTTGCTTGGTTTCCTGGTGTTTCAGGTCCCAGCTTGGAGTGGGTTCCAGTAAATGCCGGTGGCTCCTGTCCTGGGCCACCACAGCCTGCCACACTAACAGCCACTCACCAGGGGGAAGTGGTTGCTTCAAGCTGTTCCTTTCTAATGAATTGACCATTTCACTGCCCAAGTTCTGAAATGGCCAACAGACCATAGAAAGATATCTCTGTAGGCTCCTGCTTAAAACCAACAGCATCAGGAAGCTGCCAGCCTTGATTCAGGGCCACAAAGTTATTCTACCATTTAGCAGACTGAAAAACAGTTAATTTCTCACAGCATCTCTAAGGGTCAGGAACTCGGGAAAGCTGGGCTGGGTGGCTGTAGCTCAGGCTATCTCAGGAGGCTGCAGTCAGTGTGTTACTGGGCTGTCATCTGCCTACCTCACCACAGTCTAGTTCTGCTTCTAAAATCATCTATGTGGCACTGGAAGGAAGCTTAAACCCCTGCTACATGGCCCTCTCCACAGGATTGCTCATGACTTGAAGATAGTTTGCTCCAGAATGAATAACCCAAAACAGAGGGTATGACCAAGACAGACAGCACAGTGACCCTTATAATGCAATCTTGGAAATGACATGGCATATCTCCTTCTGTGTTCTATGTGATTAGCAAAATATGAGGGAAGGCAACAAGTGATGTGAGCAGTGAGAGTCAGAGATCGTCCAGGGCCACTTTGGAAGCTAGCTGCTGCTTCTCTCCAAAGTCAAAACGAACACTACATTGCATCACCTGTGAATCCAGGCCTAGGGCTGAGAATCTGGCTCTTTGAAGTTTAAGTGTGCAATAGATAAAAAGTCACAAAAATTGGCTGTGTCCCTTCAGAGAGAAGACAGATACTTGCCACTATGCTGACATAAGGAAGGACTCAAATAAATAGTCATTCATATGCTTACATGGTCAGGTGGGGATCACAGGTGGGGATCATGACCTGGGTAAGAGGACATGAAGGAGTGTTGTAGTCAGGGGTTGGAAGATAACAATTACAAATCAGGACATGGGGTTTATAATATTGTTTTATGATGGTCACCCAGAGTTAACACAAGAAACTGCAGGAAATCTATCCACAACACCAAAGACATAGAATATTTAGTCAAGGGCCTAAATCCCACAGCAATATCTCACATGAGTCTAGATGAAACTCAGAGATCATGACAGTGCCTCCCATGAGTCCTAATGGAGGTCAAGAGCCCACAAGAAGGACTCATGCCAGTCTCTTTTACGGATCCATGCTGGAAAGGCCCAAAGATCAGCGGTGGAAGCCAGAAAGTCCATGCCAGTGGGATGAAGGAGCTGTGCTGGTGGGATGAGGGTTCTACCCTGGAGTCAAGAAGTCACACATAACAAAGACCAGGTCTGTCTTAAAAAGCACCACACCTATCCTCAGCGACATGGAAGCCCTGAGCTCCTCCAATGATAAGCACAGTAGAGTACCTGCCAGGAAGCCAACATGATGAGTTCATCTTAGAGACCAAGCAGCATACATCTTCCTCTCTGGAGCCAGGAAGCAATGCTCCATGTGAGAACCAGAGCTTCTCCTGGAGAACCAAGGGCTCAAACAGCAAACTTGTAGGAGAACCCACAATGCCTCAACACCTCAATGTAATAGCTTCTCCTTCTCTACTTCTTTATTTAGGCTGGAAACTTTCCTCAGGTGGAACATCTATGCTCAGTGCCGTGCTGATGTAATCCAGCTGGCATTAAGCTGACCACCAGTTCTTAATCCATAAGAAGGAGTAAAGGATGTTGATGTCCACCTGAGCCATCCCAAGTGTGATGACTGGGTGCAGCTCCTCCCAGCTGTATCTTTAATAGAGAAGCATTCCATCATGCAAATTAGCCAATACCACAAACAACGGCTTTGTTGTTTTCAGGAAAACAATTTGTTAAGCATTTGCCAACAGACCACTGACCATTTGCCATCTTTGGAAAGGCCCAAAGATCATTGGCAGATGGCAGATGACAACAGACCATTTGCCAACAGATCACTTTCCTCTAGATCAGGATCTCTGAAGTTCACACAAAGATAAAGATCTGGTTCCAATCAATGCTGGCTCTGGAGAATAAGAAAGTAATCATTTGAATATGGTAATCCACAAAGAACAGAGTAATTTCCCCACACTGCATTGGATAGCAGTGCTATAACCCTGCATGTTAACTCAAGCCTCACCATGTTTGCCATTGTTTGGATCACAAATGGTCCCCCAAACGGCTCATGTGCTCAGAGGCTAAACTTTCAGATGTTGGTTAGGTAATGCAGACACCAAATTCATCAATGGAAAAACCCAATGATACGTTCAGAGCAGGATGTTAGGAGTTAGGGCCTGGTTGGACAAAGCAGGTCCTTGGCAGCCTAGAAAAGACATTCTCAACCCTGGACCCCTCCTCCCTCCTGTCTCTGGGCTCTTCCTCGCCTTTTGTGCTTACCAGCTGCCTTGACCTGAGTGGCTTTCCTCTGCCAAGCTCTGCACCATGGTGCATCTGCCTTGGAACCAGCTGACTGTGAACCAAAATACAACTCTTACCTTTTAGATAGTATTTGTCAGGCAATTTGTCCTAGTGGGGAAAAAAAGCTCACTAAGATCAAAGAAGGACCACTAATTGATAAGGATTTTTAAAAAATCTTTGCTAATTGTTGGTCATTTGATCATTAAGTTCTTTTGAGTTTGAGGCTATGCTATGGACCTCTCATAAACTTTTTTGCATCAGATCTTCTCAACAAACTTTTTGAGAGAGTGCAATTTTTATTCCCAATGAAAACTGAAAAAAATACAAAGGCTCTAAGTTAAGCAATTTTCTCAAGGTTACATAGTAAATTCCATTTTAAAGGAAGGAAAGAGAAAGAAAGAAAGAAAGAAAGAAAGAAAGAAAGAAAGAAAGAAAGAAAGAAAGAAAGAAAGAAAGAGAAAAAGAGAAAGAAAGAAAAGAAAGAAAGAAAGAAAGAAAGAAAGAAAGAAAGAAAGAAAGAAAGAAAATGGATGGATGTCAGGGTAAAGTCAAGTTTAGAAAGCCCTTGAAGATTAAAAAAAACAAAAACAAAAGCAAAAACGTAATTTCAGCATGCCTTGTGTTGCAATGAGAGGAGTACAGCTTCAGTATTCTTAGGGGCTTTTTGGTTGACCAATCTTCCTATGGACTACTAATTGCCAAAGCATGGACAAACGTCATAACCCGATTCTGAAAATAGATGGTTTGCGTGGTTTCTCAGCAGTTTGTACTCTCAGTCCTCTGTTAGAGCAGAGGAGAGACGAGCGTTCTATTTAGAAGGAGAATAGAAAACCTCAGTGACCTTCCATTCTCAAGTCAAGCTCTCCTGGGGTATGGCCTTGTTTTCTTACGTGAGGCTGAGATACAGTGAATTCCCAGCCGTTGGAAGCCCAGGAGTCCTGCTCGTATCAGATTAGAGATTGGCAGTATCAATGTATGTCTCATTCACACACTACACTTACATCGCTCTGCTGCAGATCATGCTCTGGGTTCAAAATTGTCCTGGAGTCTATGTGCATTTTAATGAAAATTATAATTACAGAGAACAAACAAGCATCACAGCAAAGTGTCTGCCTTCTGTTCTCTCAGAAAACAGAAATATACCATCGAAAGTGACTCCACAGTTATGGAACTTGACAATTAAAAAATGACCTAAATGTTACTTTAAAATGCAGCCTGTGAACTCAATGGCCAGTGAGATGCAACCTGGAGCAGTTAGGTTTTGGCACAAGGAGTCCAGGATCTAGTTTGAGCTATTACACCAATAGAAAGAAGAGCATTAGAAAGCTATTCAGCAGTCTCACCCTACTTGAAGAAAAGAGGAAGGGTATTGAGGCCCTGGCCAAGGACTACCTATCTCCTGCTCAGAGGTATGATGATGGAATAAAACACAGACAAGAGATTTATTTTAGTTACAAGAGACACAAAGGTGGTGTCAAAGCCCAATGACAGTATAGTCCTTGGCCTTTATTGGGTGCCCAGCTTGATTGGAGGATGTACTGGTGGGCTACAGGAAGTGGTGGGGGTCAAGGTTGAAGAATTTGATATGCTAAGTAGACTACTGAACTAGAAGGCACTTGCACAAGTCAGGTCTTCAGCTTCCATGTTGTCTTGCTTTGAGGTGCCAGAATTTTACAGCCTGTTTGCTAGCTTCAGCTCTAGCCATCAACTTAAATATTAATATTTCCTTAAAACAGCCCCAGCTGTCACCACCAGTCATGTAGGGTTAGGACAGACCTTTAACTTATTTTTGCACCATTAATTATTAACTAATTAAATATGAATTATTGCCTGCTCTGTACCATGTCAAGCTGCTCCTCAGCAAGCAGCTACATGGGACATTCATGACAAATGTGGCATTGTGCTTTCATTATTACAATGATTAGCTATCTCTTCAAATATCATGATATATATGGCGTCTGGTGTCCCCTAGTTTTCTCCCCATTCATAGCCTCCACTTTGTTGTTCTCTAAATAGAAATGGTCTTCAAAGGCTCCTTATCTTTCCAGTTGTCTCCTGTGTGCTCTCCCTACGTGTCCCCAACCACTTTGGATCCCCCCTTTCATCTTCAAAGAAAATAAACATTTGTTTTCTTTAGTGGATTTCAGTACCTGAAACAATTAGAACTTAGGTATACCTATAACTAAGGCAGCTAAAACCAGAAATGAAATGATGTACTTTTGGACAGATTAAAAGGGACTCAAACTAGTGTAATATAGGAATCAGCGAGAGGAGTCTAAACCTCGGAAAGAAGACCCACAATCTGCTGGAATAGAAATTTCATCTTCACACTGTTCTGAACAGTGTATCTTTACTCACATGTCCCCCACTCCTCTTTCTTTATTTGTTGCTCTAATAATGCTCTGATTACCATCTATCTTCCTAGGCATTTGTGGCTATGACCTGGAGGTCAGACTAACACTCCGTCCTCAACTGCATGAATGTCCCTTAACTACGGCTAATCTCCAAATCAAGTCAGTTGGACCTCACCTTCCACCTTCCCCAATACTTTAGTTCGGAACTCCCTGTCTTTTAAGTCATTCTCCACATTGCTTCTCAGGGATCTTTTGATATGACTTTGATTTTGCAATTTCATGCTTTTTTTCATCCAAAGGTCAGATTTTTAGTATGGTTTCTAAGGGCCTTGTACTTCTTTTCCAAGCTTCAGTATCTGCTTCACTTCCTCACTCTTACCACTGGAACACACACACACTGTCTCTCTTTTTCACTCTCTAGCTCCTGCTCTTATTAAAACCTCATTGCTTGGAATTACCCAATCTATATTTAGGATTCCCTAAATGCATCCCATTATTTCCCCCTCCTCATCTTACAGGGCTCATTTTAAACATCTCTACTTTCAATAAAACTGTAATATTTTCCCAGATGTATAAAAAGACTTAATAGCTTCAGTCTATGTTACTTTTATAAACCTTTATCATGTGACATTTTAACTACTTATTTAACTGACTTTTCCTGGCTACCTGACATGTTCTTTGAGGACAGGGATAAGGTTTTATTTATCTTTATGTCCTTCAAAATCTAGTTCATAGCAAGTACTCAAAAATGTGTTTTAAATGATACAGACAGAAGAAAGATAAAAATTCACTCTTGATTCAGCCTTCTCCTGGCTGCCAGAGATAAGCAATTGTCTTCCTTCATACATAGACGATACCAGCACAAGACTGTTTCTGAAACTGTTATCTTTACTCCATATATATATCTTGACTATCAAATTAAAAAGATTGTCACTGGAATATATCCGAATCAACCCATTGCTATTTATTTAATGTTCAGGCCATTGTGGGCTCTCAAGAAGTAAGTCAGAAGCTGGGTAGGATGGTGCATGCCTGGAGTCCCAGCTCCTCGGGAGACTAAGGTAGGACCCGGTGAGCAAACCAAAATCCTAACAACAAAGTAATTGATGAGCATCTGCAGATAGAATAACTCAAATATAGGAACCATAAGCATAGGGGAGGATGCTATGCCTTGGAAGGATTTGTCTCTTCCAAAATTCATGCTAAAGTTTAATTCCCACTATGAGATATTAAAAGGTGTAACTTTTAATACATCCTCATGAGTAGCTAGTTCATGCATTTAATTCATGGATGAATGGGTATCGGAAAAGAAAGTCTGCTGCAAAAACCAGTTTGCCTAGTTCTGTTACACAGCTGCCTCTCACCATGTGATACCGTATGCCATCAGCAAGGACATCACCAGATGGGGAACTTTGATCTTGGACCAGAACTATAAACCTCTCTCCTGTATAACTTAGCCTGTGATGTTGTGTTATTAGCTACAGAAAATGACTAAGACAGAGCTGCATAACAATGGATGGCATGTGTGTGTGGCTTTATGTTGACATAATCCAGAACCTCATGGAAATGACAGTTTTTCTTTTTTCTGAGGTGATGAAGGTTTAAGACATCCTTTCCTGGAAATATTTGCAGACTGTGATGCTGAATGGATCATATTCTTACTGAATTAATCTCTATATTAAGTAAATTTCCATTTCCTCTTGGGTCTCCAGAACTCAATCTATTCACCAGTCTGCTCAGGTTTATGAGAGACCCCAACTACAACTAAAACCTCCTATAAGAATTGTATAAAATAGGGGCTGGGGATTTAGCTCAGTGGCATAAGCGCCTGCCTTGCAAGCAGGCAGTCATGAGTTCGATACCTGGTACCGATAAAAAGGAAAAAGACAAAAAAAAAAAAAAAAAGAATTGTGTAAAACCACTTATCACCAAATTAGGCTATGATTGAAACTTCTTTGTGTTTTAGAGGCATGCTGATGAATTATGCAGAGGATATGCCAAGGGTAAATTTGGTTCATGGTTGCCCCATAACCATACTGACTATTAATGAACTGAGGGATGGGACTAAGGAAATACAAGGTGAAATAAAAGGAAATATAATTCTCTTAAGTATACAGAAACTCACAGGTGTGAGTAATCTGCAGTAGGTATCTGCTCTGCCAACTAGTTAGTCACTTGAGAGTATCTCCTTCACTTAGCTAAGAAGTAGACACTTGGAAGCCTAAAGTAGCTTATACACTCCTTTAAATACGATTCTTAAACAGAAAACACTATCCAATGGCAGAAATGAGTGAAACAAAACTGAGAAACAGAAATCCAAGTACCACCAGTGTCTCCAAGAGTCCTATCTGAAAAAGAAGGAAGAAAGATTTCAAGGGCACCATTGCTTCTTTAGAACACAATTGCTTCTTGAATGTTAAAAACTCACTTTTTCCAATATCTGGAACTAAACTGCCTTCATATCCAAAGGTCCAAAAAGCAGTCTGGAGGTCTGGGTGGATTTGATCACCACTCTGCACCCCACCTCCCACCATTGTCCTGGAAAGACTCTAACAAAGCTATGAAGTCTGACCAGAAAATATAGTGCATGCTTAAATCTTTTATTATAGTAAAAGCACAATGCTATTAAGCCACTTCAGAGTGCTCCTTGTCCCTTGAAACACACTCATCTCACCCTTCTTGCTGCTTTCTGAAGAGGCTTTGGAAATCGCCTTCCGGGATGTCTTTAATTGTGCAATTATGGCTGCTTCCATCTCCTAAATGGATTCAAAACATTGAACCTTTCACAGTTATGTTGACTTTGGGGACGAGCAAGAAGTCATGCAGGGCCAGATCCAGTGAACACTGTGGCTGAGAATGCACCAAAACGCATTTCCAAGTCTGCCCTCAGTGCCAGCTTTGACTTCATTTTTTTAATTTTTAGTTTTATTAGTACACATTTGCAGTACATAACGTTGACATTCATCTTGGAGAGTTGGTAGGTGGACATAATCATCCCTTAAAGGGTCTTTATGGTTAATAGTTATTGTGTTCTGTTGAAGAAGTTATCCACCTAAGCTCATGAAAATGGTTTTATCAAAGCTTTACATCTTTATCATTCATATTCATATCATCCAAAAATGATCTTCATGCTTGAAGTGACGAGGCAATCAAGAAACACTATTCACGTGTGAATATTCAATGAATTCGGCAGTATTTATTGAAACTGGCACCTTTTCTCTCTTTATTGATGCGACATTTTTGTTGTAAACCAAGTGATCATACTCCTAGGGTCTGTTGCTCGACATTCCAGTCTCTAAGGCTGGTATATCCCCATATCACTGAGATCCTTTGTATTTAATGTAGCTGTACAGTGATACTTGTAGTATGAGACCTGTATTATGAACTGATGTCTTCTGTCACTTGGAGGATGTGATCAATTAGTATCTCTTGGAATACTGCTCTTCACACTATTTCTACCTCATTTCTAATTATACAGGTTAGTCAAGTTTAGAAATTTTTATGTGTATTAATTTTTATTTTCTGCACTTCATTTAATGTCAATACTTCAATCTAGAATTTTCTGCCCTTAAAAGTCAAATTGTTAGCCATTTCTGTGTATTTAATCTACTATTAAGTCTATTAAATTTTTAATTTATTTTAATTCAATTATTTCTATTTGTTTTGTATGTGATGAAATATATAAAATAAATTTTCCAAATTTAATCTATTTTAAAAACATGTAACATACTTACTTTAAAGCCTGTCTCACTACTGTCTGTTTTTCCTCTTAGTACTGGGGAAGATGGTCCTGCTTCCTGGTAAGTCTGTTAATTTTAATTTGACTATCATCTGCTGTACATTTCCATAGATATTCTGGATGGTATTATCTTCCCCCAGAGATGATTGATTTTTTTCTTATACATAAATGTGACTAGTTTGATCACTTTGATCTGGCCAGAAGTAGAAAAAATACAAAGCTGTGTTTTAGACTTTGTGAGAGTCTGAATTCTTGATTACTTTAACCTAATGTGTTGCACCCCAAGAGACTCATGGGAAAGCCTAGGAAACCAGGCCTTTCTTCTTGGCAAGCCCTGAATTTCAAGTTTTGACTGCTGATATCTCCTCTCAGCCTTTCATGCTGTCAGTTATTCTTTTCTAGTTAATATTTCGGTATTGTGCCTATGTGAAGCGATGCAAAGCCAACTTAAGAGTCAGCTCCCACTTGAAACAGAAATTACGCTTAGAATCTGGGGTCAGTGTATCTGAAATTCACTTCTCTGGGACTTTGGCATCTCAAGTCCTGGCTGTCTTGGGCATCTATCTTCCTTAGGGATATTTAAGTTCTCTAAATTGTGACAGTTTGTTCCTCTTAAGGAAACATCCCATTTCACCCAAGATGTCAGTTTTATGTGCATAGAGTTATCAGTCATGCTCTCTTATTATCTTTTGGTCTCTGAAAAGATAGATAACTTCCTCTTCATTTCTGATATTAAAAATTAGTGGGGTTCAAGGATTTTTTTCCTCTGTATATCTTAATAGAAGTTTCACCAGTCTCACTGATCTTCCCAAAGAACCAGGTTTTGTTTTCATTTGCTTTTACTTAGTTTGGATCACATTATTTTTTAGTCACTCTGCCAGTTTCTTTATAGTAGATCTGCAGCTGGTAAAATTGTCTTTAGTTTTCCTTTGCCTGGAAACTCTTTCTTTTCCTTTCACTCCTGAAGGATTCTTCTACTGGATATAGCATTGTGCCTTGATAGTTCTTCCTTTCAGCATAGTGACTTCAAAATGTCACTTCCTTTTGGCCTCTAGAGTTTCCAATGAGAAATTAGAGCTAAGATGTTAGTTTTTTCATGGCTTGGAAGATTTTTTTCCTTTAGTTTTCTGGAATTTGATTATGAGGTGTGTTGGCAGGGACATCCCTGGTACGAGTTTCTGTGGATGGTGGACTGGAATTGGCCCACAGGCCATAGCTGGCAAACTCTGAAGAGAGGATTAAAGTCGTAGGAATAGTCAGGCCCGGGATTGCCAGACTTTCTGATTTTAAAAGAAAAGTGGGAAATTGAGAGGTCTTTAAATTTGAAATTGCACCATCTTTTGAGTTGCACAATACCTTTTTTTAAAACCAAAATACTGGAAAATAGAAATAAAAACAAAAATAATTGCATGGCTCTAGGGACCATGAGAAATAGTTGAATCATATATGTTGTTGTAATTCAGGGTAAGTTTGAACTTGCTGTATACCCAAACTGGCCTGAAACTCCTCATCCTTCTGGGTCAGCCTCCTGAGTTCAAATGTGGTAATTCTTAAAATTGTAAGGTGTTCTCGTCCATTTTTTTCCCTTTGCCTTTAACACAAAAATAACAATTCAGATTTTCTTTAATATTATTTGCTTGGCATGCTTTTATCTTCAACTTTTGTGAGTCACTTTGTTTTAAACGTGTTCTCTTTTCTCAGCTTATGATTAGTTTGATTTTGCTTTGCAATCCAGTCATACCTTTTAATTGTGATATCGCACCCATTTGCAGTGATTGATATGCTAGATATGATCAACCTTAATTTGCTTCTTCTCTGATGAATGTATGGGCTTTAATGCAGGGCTTCTGAAAGCAGAAAGGCAATGATTACAGGAAAAGCATACATCAGCAGAAACTTGGAATAAGCATGTGGTACTCTGAGAGGGTTAATATGTTTAAAAATAGGGGTATATAGCTTTTGATATATAGAATAGTTAAAAGATCATGCTCTTTTATTTACAAATAAATCATACATTCTTTTTAAAAATATCACCGAAGAATAAAAGAATTATATACCTCTTCCTTCCTTCGGTTGCCAGTGCTCAAAGGAGCCTCAAGCCATTTAAGGTGGTGGGTTTTAAGCTTCTCATATACCAACTAGCACCTCCACCTTCCTGGCTGCTGGCTGTCACACAGCTGGACCTAATTTCAAGAAGTGGAGGAGCTCAGGCATGTGGCATTTGGGACTCACTCTGCTTTCCAAAGCAATTGGAAAAATCTGCTCTGATTTTGCAGTCCTGAAACTCAAGCTGCCAAAAGGCACAACAGAATCATCATAAGGAAGTTTCCACCTCCTCTCAGGCCTTCTTCTTGGCCCTAAAAGGGGAAGGGGAAGAAGAAATTGAATCAGGCTTTAGTCCGTAGCTCTGCTCCTAAGTCATGGAACCTAATTCACTTCTATCTTCCCTCGTGCTCGTCAGGTCCCAGATTTAGATTGAAAGACGAAGGAATGAAGTCAGTGGGGGGAGCTGGGTGCTGTCAGAAAATATCAAGAAGGAACAGAAGTGAAATATGTGTCTGTGGCAGGCGGCTGATGGGGTAACAGAGGCTGTGGATGAATTCTCCAGCACCTTGGATGGAAAGAAACTTGTCCTCTTCCTCTGCTGAGGCAGAAGGGCTGGAGGGCTAAGGTCATCCTGAGCCAGCCACGCTGAAATGGCAAGGCTCTGAACCTGTGTTTTCTCAGCCTTGAAGGCCAGCTGTGTGGCTGCACAGCATCGCACAGCACAGAGAGGCAGCGAGCCCAGTTCCCTGATTTCCCATCAGGTCACCTATTAGGTTCCCATTAGCATGCTTACACCACAGTCAGCAGTTCAAGTTTTTAGTTTCGTCCAGCGCCCTTCCCTGTGCCCCAGGCAGGGAGTTTTGATGAACAGAACATGGAATTTGAAACTAGAGAGACTTGGATTTGAATATTGCCTCTACCACTGAATAGCTGTGTGACCTTGCACATTGTGCTTAAGAATGAAATGTGAGATGCAGTGTACCCACCGCACCGCTGCATTCAGAGTTGTGATCCTGCAAAGAAACACAACCAAAAGGGCTGATGGCGGGGGAGGGGGAGAGATGATTTAATTTAAGTGGTAGAGGCTTGGTGAGCCCACAGTTTAACCAGAAAGGCTGCTGGACTGGATGTTCTAAGACTCACAGTATGAGTCCAGAGCAGTCTGCTGGTGAACTAGGAAAAGCCAACGGTCCAAATGAAGTCAAAAGCAATTCCTTCTTGCTTAGCTGGACAGTTTTCAACTGGCAGGATGCAGCCATCCCTGTCATGGAAGGCAATCTGCTTGTTTCTTTCTTTCTTTCTTTCTTTTTTATTTTATTTTATTTCATTTGTTTTTGAGACAGGGTCTCACTATGTAGTTCAGGCCAGCCTTGAACTCATTATGTAGCCCAGGCTAGCCTCGAACTCATGGCCATCCTCCTACCTCAGCATCCAAAGTGCTGGGATTACAGGCCTCTGCCACTATGCCTGGCTTACTTTCTTTTGATACTGGGGCATTGAACTCAGTGTGTTCTCCTGAGCTATATCCCTGTAGGCAAAACGTCAGAGGCAAGACATTGTCATACATACACCACCACCATCTCACTTACATCTTAACTGAAATGAAGCAACCATTCCTTATATAGGCTCCCTGGGTATGGGGAATGTGCACCAGGAAAAGAAAAAACAAGCTGAAAACTAAAGAGTTTCATTCTTGTAAATAATACTAGAAAAATCATAAAAGGCTCAGACTTATGACTTTCAGAAAACAAGTCATCCCATTCAACTCTTTATTATTAGTAACAAATGACCAATGACACATGTCACAGCTAATTGGATCCACCATAATGTGTTAACAGCAAGGCTAAAAGCAGCTGAACTAATGTCTCCTCTGGCTTAGGGACTCTGGAATTCACAGACTATGTCTTATTTATTTAAAGACCCTAACTCTGTGCTTCACTTATAGGAGAAACTTGTTAATTGAGCAATATTGACCTGAACTGAATAAGATTAAGTCCGAGGAGCTCCCAAAGTAGGAGATCAACTGGGAAGCCAGGAAGTTGATAAATAAATGCTTTCCATGCACATCCCCTCTAAGTAGTTGGAGAGTGGAGATAAAGTTCATACTTACCTTGTTAGGAGACACAGCACAAATACATAATCTGCATAAACCTAGAGAGAAAAATGCAATACTTCCAAGAGTATATTGAGGGGAAAGAACAAAACAGGTAAGGTGGAAGAAACGAATCACACACAAGATCACTGCAGACAGAAGGGACTGGTTGTTATATATTCTTAGTACCCAGAGAAGTAAACCCCAGAAAGCAGTCTAGCAGGGACTTGGGTTGCACAACTCTGCAGGTGAGAAAGGCTGGAACTGGTGGAGTTCTGATCAGGGTGACCTGACATCCTCCTGAGAGTCCAGATTCGTCTCCTCTTCTGTGTGGTCCTTGCTAGAGCATGAATGCACCTGTGAAAGGGAGGACAGCCCACACAGAATCTCTCAGAGAAGGACACGAACCACCTCTAGGGAAGCTTGCTTGCTATCCAATTTGATGGAGACATAGAGACCAGTTGGTCCTCTGCTGCTTGGGAGAAACACTGCATACCTGTCTTCCAGAGATGCTGAATGACAAAGAAGGTCAGGGATCCAAGCTGCTTCCCTCCAAGCTACAGCATTTGGTGAGTGGGTGAAAAGGGAACATTGCTACTAATACCTCTCTCCCTCATAATCACAATTTGTATATAAATCTCAGAAACTGTCATTTGACATGAAAGATCATTATTAACTTGCCCATGCAGTATTATTTTAAGGAACCTGGTAAATCAGCAGATTTTCTTTCTTAATTTGACTATCTGAAGGATTCTCAAATATTATACCTTCACAATGTGGCCCCAAAGCTAGAATGTTTGTTCTTAAAGAATAAAACCACTCCACTAAGCAGCTTTGCAGATGGTCAGATGCTTTTGTTCTCAAGGTAGGGAAGAGAGCTTAACAGCTTAGTACAAAAGGTATGTTATGCCTGCTCATTACTATGGAAAGTTGAATTCTTTTTGGTGAGAAACAATTGAACAGAATGACAAAATTCCAAATGTCCTGAAGTCACTACTAACAAGTACATAACAGCAGGTAAGTCTCAGTATCTCTCTTCATTTCAGTGGCTCACACTTCTATAAAGAGATAACTAGTTTCCCTTGCAAGATTGATGACAGTGCTATTAGGTATTTTCACCCTCGCTGTGACCACAGAGGCCTGGTCCCCAAACTGAAAAGGTCATTAACATTCCTCGTTTCATGGAAATATCATAATGCAACATTTGACTATTTAACTTCAATCCTCAGCAATAGAATTCATTCAAACTGAAAAGGACCAAAAGTTTCTTGGATAATACATGTTCCATCTATGCTTTGGTTTATGAATATTTTCTTCTGCATCAGAGTACATAACCTCTTAACTCTTCGTTAAGAAATAAGAGTGTTAATTCACTCTGATGCTCATTTCTTCTTCTGACATTACATGAGATTGACAGTTTCTGATTCGTGCAGAACAGGCTCAGATCAGCCTGATTCAGAGAGAGTAAGAATGAACCAAAAACATGACAGTGAGGCGGAAAGGTTCTCACTCTGACACATGACAGAAACAGCCTACAAAATCTGTCTAATTCTATTTTTTATTTCACTTTGGAGCTAATAAAATATGTTAAGTGGCGATCGCATTGGCAAAATAATGGCAGTAAGTCTGCTGGGGAATTCAAGCTTCTAGATCTCATGTGGATCGTTTAGGAGAATCGGGCAATGTCTTTGTGTGGGTGCCTTAACACTCATATGCCTGGCACACAGGATACTTTGTGAACACAGAAACTCTCAATACGGAGTCACAGTAGATTCTGTTGCATAGGTTGGGGCCAGAGTGGGCCCTACCAGGCCTGTCTTATGTTTCCTACGCAGCTCTTGAAACCTTTTGACAAAGTGGAGGTCCAATAATAGTCACAAAAATATAGTTCTCAGGTCTCATCTTAACCCCTTGGGAAACTCTAACACCATTTAAAAACCATCCAAGAAGATATGGGAGTTTCCAGGCTGTGGCTTTTTCTAGCAAGTTCTCATAACTTCTATGAAGCAACTCTCCAGGACACCAGGATATATTTCAATCTCAGGATAGGTATAATATCATTTGCTAAAATAGGACCTGGCCAGAAGCAAGCACCTCCCCTCCCTGGTAAGCGGCCGTAGGGTGGCAGACTGCAGCCCTTCCAGGGGGAGATCCAGTAGTGTCTCCTGAGATCTGCGCCATGTTGGAACTTAGGACTCTGGGAAGCCAAGCAAGCACCTCCCCTCCCTGGTATGCGGGGGCAGGGTGGAAGACTGCAGCCCTTCCAGGGGGAGAACTAGCAGTGTTGGAACTGAGGACGCTGTGAAAACAAATGACCATCCTGCCTCCCTGCTTAGCAATAGTGAACCTACCGTTACATGGCCTAGAGTCAAATATCCCACTTCCCCTATCCTCCTTCTCCCCCCTCACCCCTGCCCATTAGCAAATGGGAACCAGAAATCTGAGCATCTCCTGGGAGGTTGGCCATGGCAAATAAGGGGGACTTCCTTCTACCATTTCTTTGAAGGCAAATATTTTTATTACTGTTTTGCTCTTTTCTGATTAATGGTACTGCTCTATTCAATATTCTGTTTTGTTTAGTTTTATCATGTTCTATATTTCATCTCATTTTGATATACATGATTGAAAGAACAACTATTCTAAAGATACCAAAACATACTATGATACCTATTACTGTTATCCCGGTAACCTGCTGTGAAGTTCTGTACCAATTTCACTGTACGATCTTAGTTGGCTTTATTCTGACTTGTTCTGTTGTATACTTTCAAAATAAAAAAAAATAAAATAGGACCTGGCCAAATTGCAGTTAATTCCCTACAGGTAGCTGTATAGTCCAAACTCAAGATTTTGTAGCTGAAAGGACCTAGATTGAAACAATCACAGCTACTCATGGTCACAATGAGGAAGTCACACAGCCTTTCTGAACATCACATTCCTTATAAATAGTAGCTATTTAGAATACAAAAGGTTTTTTATTTTATCAAATACTTATACATAATTTATTAAGTTCTTAGTAACTCAAATTATTTCTTGTAACAGGCTTCAGGGGTAAGTATTATTTTATAGGCAAACCCACTAAGGCTCACAGGTGGTAGTGGCAGAGACAATGTTGATCACCTTACCTGATCTTTAATAATCAAAGAAGAAAGGAGCTTTAAAATGTTTTAAGGAAATATTTTTAAACAGGGCAATATTTTCATAACTTTATCCTGGAAATTTTCAAGCACACGAAAGTGATGAGCGTCCATCCATTATACACAGTGTTCAGCTTTAACAATTACCAACACCTCACTGTCCTAAACAGAGAAGTTTTACATCTGTGTTTTCCTTTAGATGCGATAAAAGCATTTTTGCCATTCTTTTTTGATCTTGCTTTTATTGTTGACTAAATGAAGACAATCTGATTTCCTTTTCCATCAGAAAAAGGATGACAGATCTTTATATAGAACAATATTTCATTTGTTTATTTAATTTATAGCAGGAACTGAACTCATGACCTCACACTTAGCAGGCAGGCACTGTGCCACTGAGCTATCTCCCTGGTTGAACAATATTTTTATAATAGTATTTTATACATTGCTTTGAACAGTTCATTAAGTAATTCTACTTTATTTCATTGAATTTTTCAGAAACTTTTTAAGGTAAGCAGGAAAGTTACTTCTGTCTCTATTGTGCAAAAAGTCAAATAAAACGTAGAAAGTTTAAAGAGTTTGCCACAGGTCACATGTCAAGTAAGTAACAGAAGATATCAAAATATCAATTAAGTTTTAAAAGTTTTAGTTGGCTTATTGCCCAGACATCAACATATGGAAAAATTGTGGGCTCTGGAATTCAATAGACAAATCTTCATTCCCCCTCCGATATACAGTCTTACTCAAGGACACTCTGAGCCTTATACAGCTAATTATTAAAATGAACAAATAATAATTTTATCATGGACTATTGGAAAACATATATTTTAAATTATTATACAAGTAAATAAGCATACATGTATGTATAAGTATATATGAAATCTATACATGTGCATGTGTAAATATACTTATGTGCATATTTTACTAAGACTATGCCCATTAAGTATAATTTCCCTGTTCTCATTTCTAAGTAGAATCAATCAGAGAGCTTATCAAATATTCAGAACTTCACTTTCAAATCACCCCCAAATTTTTGGCATTAAGATGTTCACCAAACGACTCTGGTTGCTTTTATTCTTCACCTAGATTATTTACTTCTTTGGTGCTCAATTGTTCCATTAAACTTTGACAGCCCCCAGCGTAATCTATTATAAGGAAGGCTTCACTTTTTGGAAGAACAAGAAAGACTATCATTGTCTTATTTGAACTCCGTTTCTTCCTGAAGATCGAGTTTATAGTTACTTGATATGCTTTTATAAAAAGAAAATTGTGTATAATCACTAAAAAAAGAATACATCACAAAAAAGTTTCTCTGCTCTCAAACCATATCTTTCCTAAGTAAGATAAACACATCTGTGTCTCCTTACCTTCCTTCCATGTTCATCCACAGATGCTTATTAGAAACATCATAGATAATTACGTATTTGTTCAGGTTTCTTGTACTTTACCATAAGGGAAGATGTGTCTCTTGTGACTAGATTTGAGATCTAATCCATGTTTCTGTCTTTCTAGGTTTGCATTTATATTCCCCTACATCGGTACAAATTATAAAGCAGCTTTTAGAGAGCAGACTCAAGAAAAGATGTTCTTTTCCCTTATTGCACTGTGCAATGACCCTTCCCAACTTGGCACAATGCCTGCTGCATAACTGGCATTGAATATATTTTTGCTGATTGATTAAATGGGTGTGGTTGTCTAAGCAGCTTGGTAAAGCACTGAGTTATGAACTTTCATGAAATCTGTTTTCTGGATCTTTCCTATGTACAAAGGAAGTAATTTCAATTGGAGCTTATATTTTTTCAAGTAACAATGTCTTGGAAACCTATTTTAATAAATAGGCAGTGATGATATTTAATGAAAAAAATGAACCACCTATCCAAACACGCATGTTTTAGTAGAAGAAAAATGTACTATTTTAATTTAAATATCCTTCTTGCAAGCATTTTTGAAAACAAAGAGAAGTAGAATGAATAATTATAACCAAGACAAAGTATGAAGCAGTAAGATCTGAGGAAAATTGGGATGTTTGATTGCCTTAAGGTTGGAAAAATATTTCTTTTCTTCAAGAAAAAGTTAAAAAGATTATGCAAAGCAGGAGCAAGGACATTTGTAATACTCTGAGCCATTCTGTTGAGTTCCTGGCGTCTGATCGCATGGCTCTCTCCTTTCTACTCCTCCTCTGTAAGAAAATATACAAAGTATAATTTGTTCCCTTAAAGCCTTAGGAAAAATGGCCTGGTTTTTTCTGAGGAATTTCTAACCAGTCATTGTTGAGAATTATGAATTTCTTTTTAAATACCAAGCTTTAGAATTGTTGGAAGGATTTTCTATTTAGATTGAGATTACCTGTCTGATTTGATTCTCTATTAACACTTTGAACTCTACCTAGATAACAAAAACCAACTTCAGCTTTTCAATGTATATAGTCTCCATGTTGTAACTCAGTAGTTTGAATTCTGCATTTAGCAAACACCCAAATAGGTCTGCTTAGGGATGTTTATAAAGGATATATAGTATTATGTGTGTTCATTTTAGCAAAATTGGAATGTACCAATGAGCAAAAGAAGATATAAGTAACCCACAACCCAGGAAAATTGTGTTGTCCTTTGTAGGTATGAATACAGACATTTTAAATGAAATTATATTTCATTTATTGTTTTGTGACCTTTTTGCACTCAGTAACATGGGCACCTGTATACTTGTTCTTTCAAACCAAAGAAGACAGCTTTTTAAAATTTTTATTTTAAAAAGAATAGAACCAAATAAAATAAAAACAAACCAGTAAGTGACACAGGACTCTAAAACAATACAAAATCAACATGGTCATCACAATGTCTCTTGTTGTCTTCAAAATAGTTGCAGATACCTTCAGACATAGTAAAGATGAAGCATAACAGAACAGAATAGAAACAATAAAAACAAAACAATGAATGCAATAAAGGATTCAAAACAAGCTGAACTCCATCCAGTCAGGAGCAAGGCCCCCACACCATACTCTGGCTGTCCATCTGGGCTATCCAGGCAGTCCAGAAGATCTGAACTCTTCCCAGCCAAGTACAAGGCCCCAGGAGTGCCACACTCCAGGGTGTATCCCCATTAGCCATCTGGATCCCAGAGGTCCTGAACTCCACCAGCCAAGTGCAAGACCCCCGCAACACATTCCAGGGGTGTGTCTCCACTAGCCACCTGGGACCTTGAGGTGCTCAGGTCCACCCAGTTAAATGCAAGACCCCAGTGACACACTCCAAAGGTGCATCGCTGCTAGCTGCACAGAGAATCTGAGCTCTGCCCAGCCTAGCATCGCAGTAAAACCCAGTGCAATCCATCAGGGAAACACCCACCCAGCCTCACAGGTCACAGAGCACAAGGCTCCAGGGCCATAGTTTGGAGGTGTGACCCAGCTAAAAACAGGGATATAAGAGGATTGAAATTCTGCCTAGCACAGCGTTCCAGTGAAATCCATCAGAGGGTGCCTGACCAGCCACATGGGTCCCAGAGGAAAATGACAAAACAGAAGAGCAAGACATAGTCTCAGTCCTCCAGCCCACCGAGAACAAACCATACTCATAAGTGAAATAAATCAAACTCACATGTGTAAATACCATATTGTCTCCCTGGTGTAAGAAACTGAAAGAGTAAATAAGATCCAAAACCTTCAACAAATATTGTGAAAGAGTAAGAAACTGCTCAAACGGGAAAAATAACTTGAATAAGGGAAAAGGAGAAAAGGAAGGGAAAAAGAAAAATGGTAAATGTGTATACAGACACTTAAGATAGCTAAGATGATTATAGTACCAATTCTGTTAGTTCTGGAACAAAAGCAGTTAACATTCATAGTACTAGATCAATGTGCTTGTGTGCATCTGGTAATCTGAGTAACTGTTTTGAAGGTAACTATGCAAAATAACAACCTTTGTTAAGTTTCTACCATCTTGTTTTGCAAACCTATTTGGTTATTGTTTTGGAGTTTTGTGTTATTGTTATTTGTCTCTGTTTCATGTTTTTCTTGTACTGTTTTGTTTTGTTTTATTTTGCCCTCTTTAAAATAAAAAATTAAATAAAATAAAAAAGATGTAAGGTCCTTGCAGGAGTCAGATGATGAGCTGTATTTCCACACAAGGTATAGGCACATGATACAGGATCTCCCTTTACACTGATTCTAAGCAGTGTTCTTGATGTGGAATATTATCAGTATCACCAAGGAATTTGTTAGTAATGCAAATTCTCAAACACACCCAGAGTCAGAGAGAATCTGTGTGTGAAAGGCCCTGCTGGCAAAGCGATGCACACTGAAGTTTGAGAAACACATCTAAGTAAGATAAACAGTCTGCTCCAGTGTGAGAACTGGGCACCGTGAACTAACCAAATGTCTCTTGCTTCTTCACCCTACTCAGGCATGTCTCATGTTTCTTTTTATCCACTGTATACATATTTGGGCCAACAAGTGACCATACAGAGGATTCTGATGTACAGAGACAATGATGAAGTTACCCACCTATAGGATATGTCCAATTATGAAAGTGCATCCAGGGGTTTAGATGAGTTTATCTGGGGAAAGATGTTCACATCAAAAGTGCACCTCTAAGCAAGCAGTTACTCAGTATTTACTGTGTTCCTTCTCTGGGCTCAGCAACATAGGAGGTCAAATGAAAGACACTGAAGTACCTACATTCCTTCCACGTTTGCATATGCGCACACAGCACCATTTTAGAACTAACACATCCTTTAGCAGTTCAGTCAATTGAAGATTATAATCTTTAGAGGCTTTCTTTAGTTAATTATATAGCTTATAATGCATACATACAGTTTAAAGATGCACACAGATGACTACTCTGATTGAAGAAGGGAGAATACATTTATTTTCAGACATGCATTTAGAATTTATTTTCCCTGGAGTTGATCAAATTAACTACCTTGCATCTCTCTGAATTGACTGACAGTCTGGTAAATTAATAACATTTTCAAAATGTAAATATGACCTATCCATGTTCCTTAGAACAGTATCCTTCCTGTTTGAAAAATTTATTATCAACAAAAATATAAAATTGCAATAAAGGCAACATCCAATCTTGTACTTATGCTTGATCCCACTCATCTTAACCTACTCCCATCCCTGAGATAAAGAATATATACTACAGGAAGAAAATAAGATGTTCTGGAAAAAATAAACCATTCTTAAAACACACAAAAAGGACTTCTTGAAATATAGCCAGTGAAATAAAACTCTCAATAATTACATCATGAGATGCAGTCAAAATATACTGCAAATGTATAAATATTTAAAAATTTATTACACTGAAAAGACACATTGCTACTAGCCCCACTCAAAATAGTCCCACTCTCTTCAAATATACCCCCTTCATTCCTCCCACCTTATCAAGTTTTTCTGGAAGTTCTTTTCCATGAGAGTCTCTAGCGGCACTGTCATGGCTGTGCTAATTCCCCAAATCAATGTCCCTTCATGCTCATTTCAATAGTGGGGGAAACCCGGAAGTCATAGGGTGCTAGATCTGGTGAACAAGGCAGATGAGGACACATTGCACTATGTGTCCGTGCCAGCCTTCCCACTGGCTGGCACTCAGCAGCTAATTTCACTGCTCTTTTTTAACCCTATCTCATAAAGACCAGAGGGAGGACTTTCAGAACTTTCTGGAAATGAAGAATGGTGGTGTAGATGTGTTGAAATGATGGGGAGTATTTTGTGGAGATTAATGGCAATGTGTCTTTTTCTGTGGTGATTTTTAAAACTAAAACATTCACTGTATTTTTATCACACGTCATAGATTAAACACAAGTGAAGACAGAATTTAAGAATAAAAGATGGATCTAAGAAATGATCCAAAATTTAAAAAAGATGTAAAATGCAAGGAATGTAGAGGCACAGAGAACTGAATTTTAAAAAAATTAATGAATGCTAAATTAGTTTTAAGAGAGAATAAATAAAAAAGAAAGACAATATTTGAAGAGGAAGTGAATAATAGTTTCCCACAAAGGAAAAAGGACAAGATTCTTCAGATTAAAGAAATATATGAAATTCCAAGTCAGTAACAAAAAAAAATTCACAGCCACCTAAAACAAGGTTCAGAACTACTCCCATTTTATCATACTTTTAAAAAATCATGAATTATATTACAACATATCAACATCAAAGATGCAATCCTACAGATAATATTGATAAACAATAAATTTTTAATGATATTTACCATTTTTAAACTACCATTTACTGAATATTTACTGAGTCACATTGTAAGTTTTTTTTCACTTTACTGTTTATTTGATCCTCACTACAACTTTATTTATTATTATCCTACTATATAGATATGGAAACTGAGGTACAGATGGCTATGCAACTTACACACGGTCACTAGACTGTAAGTGCCACACTGGGATTCAAATCCCCCCAGTCTGGTTTCGAAGCTCACACATTTAATTACAGTGTTCTGTTGTTTCTCAATGACAAGCAATTTACAAAGGAAAAACAATCAGACTGAGATCAGGACACGGTGGAATGGTAGCCCCGAAGCACAAAGGCAAAATTTCAGTCTTAGTTTCTACACTCATGCTAAAAATATGAGAGAAACAAAACTATTTTCAGACACATTAAACACTGAGAAAGTTTAGCAATCACTGACCATTTGTATCTTGGAACGATGGTATTGAATCTGAAAGAACCAGTGATGTGCAAGAAATGATAGTAATCAAATAAATCACTAAACAGAGTGGTGAATCTCAAAAAAGATTGATAACTATAAAGACTAATTGGTTACAGGTGATTCAAAACAGTAAAACTGAAATGCTAACAATGTTATGAAAGATGAATGAAATCACTAGATTTTTTTTAAAGAGAGAAATTAAAAATAACAATAAGAATTTCAAAACAGGCTAGTTGGACAGTAACAATAATTAATATACTGCATATTGTTATCTTTGCAGGAGTTATTAAAAGTACAAAATATAGGCAACAAATGTTGTCCAAATAATATTATCTTAAATCTTTATTTTTAATGAACTAAGAGAAATTAGCTGAAACTGGGATAGGAAAAGGGAAAAGAAATATATATATATATATATATATGATAGTTGAGATTAATAGATTTAAAACATTTGCTACCCTTTTATTCAGAAAAATAACAAGCTAATATGTGTGAGCTTTAGACTGTTCATCATGTTACATATTTAAATTCACTTGTAGGTGAATATATAACCTCTGAAATAGTACAAGGAGAGAATAAACAGATTAAGGAAATTTAATCTAAAGAAGATAGGAATAAGGAGGAAAAGTAAAGAAAAAACATGGTAAATAGAAAAATAGTAACTATATGTCAGACATTAATTCAAAAATAAGGATACATGAATGGCACTTTAAAATACTAATCAAATAAAGATATTTTAGCCATATCAATTGAGATAAAAATTTTGTTATTTATAAATAAGGTTGTTACATGCATCTCAGGAAAATAAAACAAAATTGAGCAAACAAATATCAGCTACATAGCCTTAAAATATTAGCTTGAAGCGTATGCAGTTACCAACATTTGACTCCTTTTGACCTACAAAAGCAGTAATTTATATAAAGTTAAAAGCAAGTAGAACCATGAGAAACAGAATTTTATAATGTGACTTTAACGTTCAATTTTTACAAACGGATGGCTCAAATAACCAAAAATAATAATGAGGTTGAAAAGTTAAGTAAATTCACGTATTAGGATTTTACATCAACTCTTATATCAAGTTCTTTTCAAATTTCTGTGGAATAATTTCCAAAACTGAGCACATTCAAGTCGGTAAAGGATATTTCAATAAATATCAAAGAATTGATAAAATGCGTGGACTATAATCTCTGATCACAACAGAGGAACATCTCAGAGAGAGAGCAAGCGTCTCTAGTATGCTTACACATTTAAAAATGGTTTTAAATTATTCATGATTTAAATAGGAAATCATGATAGAAATTAGAAATAATACTATAAATTATGCCAGGCTGGTTTATCATTCTCAATTTGGCGTGTTTAATTTGGTCAGTATTAGTTTCTGAAGATGCTGCTAAAGTGAATGTAGTAACTTTCAGGAGTAACCACAAAACAATTCCAGGAAAACTGTAAAGTCTTAATCAAATTGCTTACCTATATCACCCACCTACCCATAACTTTTATGTCTGGATTTTGTGTCCAGTCTTTCTTCTGCTTTATCCAAATAAGAAGTATCTCCTTTTTCACAGCAAAAATTTCCACAGGAGCACCATCTCCATGTGGAATACTATTGATCAGAATTTGCAAACAGTGAATTACTGAGCTAACCCTCAATAGGAGTCATCTCAGAATAGCAGCTACTTTAACTTACTACAGGTAGGTTTTCCAGTCCATAATGCCTCTCCCAGATTAACTCTGGTAAGCAACATTATTGAAATTTAAATCTCCCCTACTCACAAATGTGGGCAGATCTGATGAGGTTCTAATGTCCAAGAAGCACAGCAACAAACAATCATTTCAAACATTAGATGCCCCCAAACCAAAGCAATACAAAGAAGAGCAAGAAAATGTTTTAGGGATCACTGCTCATTCTCTGATCATCTTCCTTAAAATGTCGGTGAATGAAAACTCAAAGAAAAGCCTGCAGAGGTAAGTAAAGCTCAGGTCTTTCTCTTTAGGACCCCACTTAGGAAGCATCCAGTAACCCCCAGCATAATTCTCCCTTTAATGTCATAATATCATGTTTCCAAAGGAGGTCAAAGTCCCAGAATCAGGATCTACCATGCCAGGGAAAGGATGAGAAAAATCCCCACAAATCAAACAGACGCTGTGGATTTAGGTTGGGAAATATAAATATTTTGTTTTCTGTATTTCCTTTAATGATGTGATGTTGCAATTGACTTTAATTAAGTAGAAGTAATTATTGCATTAGATAAAATTCATTCAGAATCCTTACTCTGACTTAGGGGCTCAAAGACAAAAATCTGATATAAAGTGTCAATCTTGTGAAGGCCAAGAGAGAGATCAGATTTTACACAGAACAACCCAGAGGGTTGTTTGTTTGCTTGCTTGTTTCAAGTGAAGTTCATTATATTTTAACGTCACTCAATTCCTCTGGAGCTCGCACTCCTGATGGTGGGGTAAAATAAAATTGCCAGTGAAAGTTAACTTCCCCTGCTCATATAGAAACATGTCAATTTGAGATTAAGTCAACTCCATCTACTTAAAAACAAAATTTCTTCCTTCCTTCAGGGCTCACTTTGCCCTCTTCTCTTTGCAAAAATGGTTTCTGGATGTAGAGGGAAGTCCATAGATCCTTGTGACAGGAGTCTTGTGTTATCAAACTCAAGTCCAAAAGCTGATTTCGCAGAAAAATCAGCATCCAAGAGACCGGGGAGCTGAGGAGAAACAAATGCTTTAGTTAGTGGTCAAAGAATGGAGAATAAAATGTTTTGCTCACAAATTGACTATGCAACTGCAGAAAGCTGAGGAGTTACAGATACAGAGGAGGAATTCTGAGAGAGAGAGACAAAAGTGAGAAATATTTATGCCTGTGTGTTAATGGAAATCTTCCAAGAACTCAGGTGCCAACTATGTTTGCTCCTTTCATTCTCTCGTGTATCCAGTCGTGGCAGCTGGTAGGTATCTTTGGCCTTGAAGACAAACTAAGCAAGTTTAGGTCAAGGTCACCCTCTATTATAGATCACAATGATCAAGGTGCCCACATGCAGAGCTGAGTTGAATCTGATCCAGAGATTAAGGCAGAAAAAGTAACAGACACAGCACAAGGGCAGGGATGCCAAACCTTTTCACTCTGTCCTAGTCACTCATCAGACATCTATATGGCCAGGTCAAAAGCCTTTATTTTCACAGAAGTGGGCTTCACATTCCTGAAGAGTAAACAAGGCAATCGTTAGCATCATAACCTGCACAAGAGAAGTGTGCTCTACAGCAAACCTAGCGGGGGGCTAAAAATGTACCAATCATGAGACATCCAAAATCGGTGACTGTTAGTATCCTAAAGGCAAGTGAAGCTGGAGAGTTTATGTAGGTTTTTTTCCCCCTTAGTAACACTTAGAGTTCTTGGTGTCCCCCGCTCATTATTGATCTCATCCCTAAATGTCCCTGGCTGCTGTTTCTTAGATGTGAAAGATCTCACTGTCCTTTGTGGGACACATCCTGCTGGCATCTGCTGCTGAAGTCTGAGATCCATGACGTCCCTCAAATCCCCAGACCCCTAATCTTCGTAGCAGTTTATTCCCTCACCCTGACTACAAGCCAGTGCCAGAACAATGCTGCTCTCAACGCCCTGGTGACAGAAATTCTAGACCATGAAAAGCATTTTACCCCTTGCTGTCCATGACAAGTGGGGATGCAAAGGATAAGCCAGGGTGTTCTCTTCTCCTCCCCTAAATCATCTGGGATTTCTGGAAGAGTTTCCAATGCCTCATGACTCTGCTTTTACTTAAGCATTATGGAGGCAGGTGGAATAAAGTCTCTCCAAGGTGTGGCGCACATCCTACTCAGATTCTCACTGTTGCCTGCCCTCTTCCTGTGGCAATGGTTTCTGTGCCCTTTTCCTACCTGGTGGATATTTCCCATAAGTCTTTTTCTCTACCTGCTTTATCCTTTGCCTCTGATCTTCTGTGATCTAGCTTGGCTCTTCATATACTAAAAGAAACCCCTGAGAACATAGAAGCCCCTTTTCTCTCTCCATGAAAGCTGATTTCTAACGAGTTCAATGGTCTCCCAACATTCCTCCGTACAAAGCAATCCCGTGTTTCCAGTAACCCAGGCCAACACTCAGGAGGCATTCTTAACTTCTCTCTCTCTCTCTCTCTCTCTCTCTCTCTCACGTCCCATATTTAATGATGAACAAATACTGTTGAAATTGCCTTCAAACCTTTAAAGTGTCCAGATCGTCTCTCTATAGAGGCTGATACCATACAATCCAAAGCATTTCTTTCTTTCCTAGATGTGCCCTCTTCAGGCTACCCTACAATAGCTGCCAATGTTATTGTGGATTTCAATTATATGTCCATTAATTTGCAAAACTACCTGATAATAGTAATGGGCCAGCCCTGAGGTCTTTTTGTTTGCCAATCACTGTGGAAAATGTTGCTGTTGTTGTTATTATTATTTATCCTTTAAGACTCCAAGGGTAGGCATTATCCATGATCTTTGTTTATAGATGCAGTAACTGAGACTAAAGGCTAGAATCTGTCCAAAGTCATATGAGCTGGTCGGTAGCCCATCTAGTATCTAAGACCAGATTCTTCAACAGCAGCAGTGAGCTATGGAGGGGAGAACTTTGAAGGCTTGTCCTTCAAAGCCACTGCTGAGGGTTGCCATCTAGAATGGCAGGGGCTTGTTATTGCCCGATCTGCCAGTATTTCAAGAGAAGCCTGCAATCCATATTGTATAGAAAAGGCCCTCATTTTAACCCATAATTACTTGTTTTAAATTTTAATTCACTTTTTAAAATGAGGGAATTAAATATATCAGGGGCTTTCATTTTGCAGTCTTTGCTAGACCGTAACAGAGAAACCCACTCCACCACTCCACCTCCCCACCACTCGTGACAGTAGGGATCTTCAGTGGTCCTTACTGGGTTACGTACCTAGAATGTTGTCTGTCAAACTGATGACCATATATGTTTGCAAACACAGCAATAGTAACAACAACAACAACAATAACAGTAAAAAAAAAATTCTGTGATTACCACCCTGAGTTAAATATCATCCTTAAGAACTTTTCGTGTGCTACATCATTTTCTTTTCATAAAAACCCTATAATTTGTATATGTATTATTATCCACATGCTATTCAGATGAAAATGCTGGGTTGAAAGAAATGAAGTCACAAGGCTGATGCTACAAAATGCGAAATAGTAGAGCTAGCAACAGAAATGGGCCTCTCTGACTCTAAAACTTAAGCTTTTCCTATCAGTCATGCGGGAACTTTGCCAGGCACAAATCTTTGAGAGTCTAGACAGAAACCAGAAACCCCTGGGACAACCTATTCATCCAAGTCAGGTGGCAGTGATGATCTCAAAATAATGTATTTTGCTTCGCAGACTGCTAAGCAATCATCCAAACATTATTCTTCCTAAAAGCACCCCAGATACCTTTAGAACACCAAACAGAAGAGGAGATAAGCAAAGCAAAGAGCAGGGCAGTGTGTACTCACAGGTGGACAGGCTGACGGAAAAGCAAACAGAACCTGCTGGAAATTAATAGGAAGTCAGTGGCTCAGCTGAAGAACTGCTGTGAGGGCCCTCTGTGCCCTCTGGGCATATGCTTGGTTTGCAAAGAAAATGTCACTTGCAAGAGTAGCTCGGAGGGGGAAAAAAGCCTGCAATCCCTGGAACTCAAAGGACAATATTAAATTAGCAGAGAGTGTCATCTTCTAAGCCCACACATTTCTTTGTCTCTTTGAATCATAATTCATATTCTGCTTTCTGAATGCTGCAGCCATGGCTGTCAGTACAGGAAGCCTTCGGATTCCCTGCACCCAAACTTCATCTAGCATGTTTATTTCCCATACACTACTAATGTCTGTCTGGACAAGAAGTTGCCAAGGGTAAAATCTATGATTATGCATTTCTACATGCTGTGCCATTCACTAGCTTTATCGCCAACCCTGAATCATCTCTAATTTCCCAAATCTTGTTTGTCCCACGCTGTGTTCTATGTTCTTCCAAACATTTCTAATATTACTTTGAGGGGATATAACAATAAATTATAAGGTTTGACTGTTAAGGGATATATTGCCAAAAGACTTCTTCACTTCTACATAGTGCTTAGCAACAGGTCTCCCCAGTTAATGTGTTCAAGATGTGTTTGGATCCCCCAGCCTCCCACAAAGCTCCTTCCCCTGCACAGTACTCAGCCCGTTGTTTATGTCAAACATTAACAGCTTCCTGGAGTCTTCCTTTTCCGAGCCCCTCCACCGAGGACTTCAGCAAGCCTTGTGAACGTTATCTCCAAAACCTCTCTCCATCCATCCTCCCCTCCCATCTCCAGTGATACAGCCCCAGCACAAGCTGCGCCATCTCACCTGGACTGAGACACTGCCCATCTGCTTCCCCTGCTCACCTTTCACCCTCCAACTGCTCCTCACAGATCTACCAGTCTAATTTACATAAAATGCAAGCATGCCACTTGCCCCTTGGCAAAACATAAACTCAAGACTATTTGCCTGAAGATCTACCTGGCGTGGCTCAGGCTTCTCCGTTCATTTCTTTCCTTTTCTGTCTGCTCAGACCACACTGGCTTTTTTCTCTTCTTCAGGGATCCTAAGTCCTGCCATGTTTCCTTTCTATTGCTATTTCTTGTGTCTAAAATACTCAATCCTCGGTTTCTGTCTGGGTGGCTTGTTCCTAACACTCAGTCTCTGCCCCAAATTCACTTGCCAGAAAACTTTTCTGACTGCCTAATATAAAGCCCGTCCTTGACAGCTAATCCCTATCCCCAGCTCCCTTATTTCTCTCCGTTCTGGCACTTTCATAAATTATAATTTCTTTATGTATTTACTTTGCCTATTCAATATTATCTTTTACTGCTGCACATTAACATCTAGCATAGATTCTGGGCCAGAACAAGTAACAAAAAATAAATATTGAATGAATAGAGCCCACAAACACCATGTTACAGCTCCAGTAAAGCACATGTCAGAGTCAAAATGAAGGCAGAACTATCACTGCCTTGTGTGTGAACACAAACAACCAGATAAGCTTATAAAAATATACTTTCAGTGAAGATTCCAGAGAACAGTTTCTAACTGATTATGTGAAGCTAGGGAGCAAGATGCAAGGATAATAAACACGTTTAATTTGAAACAGATGGAAATCTGGTCAGTTTCCTGCTGGTTAGTTCATTGTGAGCCTTTTAAAAATTATTCTTTTCTCGTCAACATTTTATGAAGTTTAAGCAGTAGAATTTGTCCTTGTGAAGGGCATCCCAGCTTCCCAGCAGGCGCTGGACAGTCCCCCTCATCTCGGTGAGGTCTAGTTTAATTGAGACTGTGAGCTGAGGCATTTTTGCATATCTGCCAGATATCGTAGATGGTAATGCTTAGCTACAGCGTTAGGCACAGGAACCCCAAAGTAAGCAAAGAACTTTCAGATCCTCAAATAGGACACTAGAGAAATGTATAACAACATATTTAT
The DNA here is from genome assembly GCF_034190915.1 of Cavia porcellus. Classification (NCBI taxonomy): domain Eukaryota; kingdom Metazoa; phylum Chordata; class Mammalia; order Rodentia; family Caviidae; genus Cavia; species Cavia porcellus. Next base: position 13,075,962 of record NW_026947515.1, read on the forward strand.
TGAGTGTAGATTTCCTTAATATACCAAAGTATGCCTTTGGGTTGTCAGTTCAAATGTCACAAGTGGCTCAAAAAATTGGAGGACTCATAGAATAGACACAGAGCAGATGTTTTTCTAAGCTTAAGAATTTTGTTTTCCTAAAAAACTGCCAGCTACTCACAACTGCACAGCATAGAAATTGTGTAAGCCGCATCTTTCAAAAGGAGCCAGAGAACCATCCAAAGAGAACAGAGGCTTCAAAAACCACAACTTCAGAAATCAAATTCAAATCCTTAAAAGGGAAGTGACATGTCACTTTTTTATCTGGATGCCATAAAGAAAATTTCAAGTTTCTGTTGAAGTATCAGTGAAGATAGTCCAACAAATGGTGCTAACATAAGGGTCTAGTAGGAACCCTTTGAAATCTAAATCCTTAACCATTTCTTCTAATGACCACTACTGTAATGCTGGTTTTTAGTATATGTGTTGCTGGAGTGAGCACTGATGCTGGTTTTTAGACTAAATTTCTTTGACTTTTTTTCAAGGGGAAAAATTAAATCCACCAGAGATGTCACCACTTAGAACTTCTGTAGGTGGGAAACTACAAAACACTAAAGTCAAGTCAGCCCTACGTTCTGAGCCTTTCACCAAGCCCAGGACAATTTTGTATGTATGTGTGTGGTTCTAGGGATATGTATTGCTAACTCACTAAGTCCCACAGGATCACTAACCTCCCAGAGTACTGGGACTGAAGGTGTTTGTCACCATGCCTGGCTCCAAGACTCTCAGCCAATCCCAGACTGCAATTCCCAGGTGGAAAAAACATTCTTGATTTTCAGATCATCACTGTGTAAGGTTGATTACAAAGGCAACTGTCAGAACTCTTTCCTGATAGTTAATATTTTGGTTTTTTAATTTTATTTAAAGAAAAAAACAAAACAGAAAAAGAGTAGAAATAATACAGAATTTCAAAAAAATAAGCAGTAAGGAATCACTAGTTGATAAATTACATATTGTCCTCTTAGAAATAGTTGTTCAAGTTACAAAAGTAAAGCGTGCAAAGTGGACATTCAAACAGTGAGAATGCAAACAGTTCTGTTCAGTGATGCAACAAAAACCTAGTAATATGGTTATCAATCCTACACATTTAAACATACATGCAGTTATATCTTTTAGAGCACTTTTTTCCTCTCTTTTTTACAGTAGTAATTACAAATTTTGGGTTTTATTACTCCTACATTTCTTATTATTTTTTACACTAGAGACACAATGTGATATTTATAAATATGATTCTTATTTATTTCACTAATGAGGAAAGTTGTCTCCATTTACCTATGAAAGCCTCATAATCATCCTTTTTATAGCTGAGTAATATTCCATTGTATAAAAATACCACATTCTTTTTCATGCACTCTGCGTTTGATGGGTATTTGGTTGTTTCCATGATTTAACAATTGCAATTGTGCTGCTATGAACATGAGTACACATATATCACCATATATGATCTTTTCAGTTTTTCTGGGAAAATACCCAGAAGGGGAATAACTGGATTGAATGGAACTTCCAATCCTAGTCTTCTGAGAATTCTCCACACTGATTTCCATAGTGAGTGAACCAGTCTGCACTTCCACCAACAATGGAACAGTGTTCCTTTTTCCCCGCAGCCTTACCAACATTTGTTTTCGGTTGATTTCTTGATGGCAGCTATTCTTTCTGGAATTAGATACAATCTCAATGCTGTTTTAATTTGCATTTCTCAAATGACCAGTGATGAACATTTCTTCATGTATTTATTTGCCATTTGTATATCTTCATTTGACAACTGTATGTTCATCTCAGATGCCCATTTTTGAGGAGGGTCTCTGAATTTGGGGGACTTGATGTTTTTCAGTTCTTTATATGTTCTTGATATAAGTCCTTTGTCTGAGGGGTTGCTGGCTAAAATTCTTTCCCATTCTGTGGGTTTTCTTTTCACGCTGTTGGTGATTTCTTCTGAAGTGCAGAAACTTTGCAATAATATGAGTTCCCAGTTGTTGATTCTTTGAAGTGTTTCCTATGCAGTTTGTGTTTTGTTCATGAATTCTCTGCCTACCTTGTCTTCCAGTAGATTTAGTGTTTATGTTTTAATATTTAGGTCTTTGATCCATTTAGACTTTAGTTTTGTGCATGGTATAGACATAGATCTAGTTTCAGTCTTTGGCATATGGAGAGCCAATTTTTCCAACACTGTTTATTAAAGAGGCTATCCTTCCAGTGAACTTGTTTAGCCCCTGTCAAATACAAGGTGACTGAGTGTCTTTGTAGTTATGTTTGCATCTTCTAATCTGTTCCGTTGATCTTCAGGTCTATTTCTTTGCCAGTACCAAGCTGATTTTAGCACTGTAGTCTTGTAGTATAGTTTCAAGTCAGGAACTGAGATGCCTCCTGCCTTGCCTTTGTTGCTCAGAATTGCCTTTGCTATTCTAGGTTTCTTCTATTTCCAAATGGAGGGTTTTCTTTAGCTCTGTGAGGTATGTTAATGGTATTTTGATTGGGATTGCGTTAAATCTGTATAACAGTTTGGGGAGTATGGCCATTTGATAGTTAATATTTTGAATCTATCATTTTTATTTCTCTCTATATTAATCTGATATTTTGCCATCCATTCATTAAATATGGATTGAACATCTACTTTTTACCAGATATAGTGCTACATACCAAAGATACACTAGCGTAGACAATAGACAGACCCTTTTCCTCACAGCATACATAGGCTCATAGCTGAGGTAAGCCTGAGAACTTACTATTATAGTACACCTGGACATCACTAAAACAATCTTACTCGCATGGCACTGGGCAGTAAGGAAGGACAGGTATATACCCGGCGTGGGAGTGAGGAGGTATCGTGGATGGCACCATAAAGGAAGCGACAAGAGGCATTTCCAGGAGGATGAGGATATGGTGGAGGGAGAGAAGGACAGTGGTTCCCCTCTGAACCAAGCCACAAAAGCCTAAGAGCCTTCAGCATTTCTAGGCTGCCGAGATGGTACTGCTGGTGACACAGCCCTAAGGAAAGAGCAGAGAATGAGAAAGTGAGCAGGCTCAGATCAGGAAGGACTCTGCAGCTCTTGCCTGTAAGATGACCTGAGTGCTTGAGAATCACTGAAGATCTATCTAACCTAAAAAAAAATCAATACAATGCAAAGTGAAGGAGGGAACACTGAAAACAGTCTAGCATGAAGTAAGTTGACTCTCCCTTGAGAAACATAATACATTGGTGTCTTCACTGAAGGCATTAATGTGAAATATTTGCCCTTTAATTGTTTCATTATTCAGAGGACTATGGCTATCTTTCCTTTATTACTGTATTCTGCAAGAAGATATTCACAGCATTAATTTCTTTTATTTTACAGTAAATATTTTTATTCTACATAAAAATATTTAAGTATCTTTATTTATGAAATTAGGGTCCCAGTTCAACCCCTTCCTCTCATCACCGCACACTAAGCTATGTATCGTAATCCAAATATCGAGTTCAATCATCCAAGGATTGTAATCCTCTTTCTAGTCTTCCTCACAATCCAAAAAGTTATATTTGTAATCCCATTGAGATGTTATTGGAGTCCTAGCAAGTTAATTCCAATCTACCATCACCAATCCAACCCATGGCAAGAGTAAACACACCAAGACATGTTCCAAGTTAAGGGGAGCCGAAGGGTTCCTAAATCCAATCCTCATGAGGACATGTGAAGAAAGGCCGCCGTCCTAGGCCTCTCCTAGCATTTATTATCTTGTGAAGAAAGGGGGGTGGCTCAGTGATGAGTGATAGTGAGGAGGTGGGGATTCCTGAGTAACTTGAGCTGGCTGGCCAGGTGCAAGGAAGGCATCTCTGTAATTTGCAGAGACAAAGATATGCAGAAGGATCAATTTACATAACCTAATTAAGGTAGCAGTGGAATGTTTTGGGGGGGTTATCGCTTAGGTTTCTGATATGCAAACTCTTGTGCCCTGGGAAATAATAGCCTCTAATCTTGAGGCTCCTACCCAGTTGACATTCTCAGAGCTATTTGCTCTAACATCTCATGTGCTCCATCCTGTATTGTGGAGAACACTATTCCAGGAAACAGGACTGTCTGATAGCTATAGACTTTGCACATTAGCACCTGGCTAGCCTTATTGGCAATGCTCAGAGCCAATTGAAGAGAGAAGGAAATACCCTAGCCAGCCTTTCACATATCAGTATAAGGAAATGAGTCTCCAAGTAATCAAAGCCACAGCAATTGTTCTGGATTCAAAGGGAGTCACTGGAGTTGTCTCCCACAGCTACGCACTGAGGTTCCTGAAGCATTCATAAATGTTGAACATTTTGGTTCCAAGTTCCTTGTGAGAAGAAGAAGGAGAGAGAGATCTTCCCACCTACCCAACCAAGGGCCAGCTCCATCCTCCACACTGCAGAAGTGAGAAGATCTCCCAAGCCCTGGGAGCAAGACCAAGGAAAGAGGAGAAGACAACGCTGCTGAGCAAAGCCCTTCCCTCAGCAAAATGCACCTGCAAAAAAATGTGAAAGCTAAAGCCAGCCTAGAGCTGCAGATCCAGCTGCACTGAACTTCCAGACATATTTTAGGTAGAGTCGAATCCTCTGGACCAAGGCTGGATATCATAATATGTGACTCATAGGCACATTTTTAAGTCCCACCTCAAAATACACAGGGGAGAACTCAGATCTAAACAAGAAAGCAGGACAATAGTCTTGGAACTGAGCAAAGAATGACAGCTAAGCTGACTGGAACCCAATTGCACCCTGACACCTTTCCTCCTCTTTAAAATTATTTTTTCTTTCTCCTATTTTTGTACCTTTTTGCCTACCTCACCTATATATTAGTCTCCTTATAATGTGGCTCTATAACTCTGATTTGTTACCACTGGGTCAGATATACAGAGGAGCCTGCAATGTCCATGCAAAGAACTGGGAATACACAAAGGCAAGTTATCTTTGTTCTACTCCTTTATTTGGCTAAAGAAATACATTTTTTTTTTTTTTTTGCAAATACATGGTATATTTCTTACATGTCCCATATGGATTAAGAGGAGATTAATCCAGGAAATATTTTTAAGGTGAAAAGTGATCTTTAAGACTTACTTGCTAACTTGGAGATGTAACCATTCGTGATAATTAACATGAAGCTATTCCTTACACCAGATATTAAAAAGAACAACAAATTGCAGTTATTGGAAGATTACACATGAATTCCCCAAATTACTTCCAGGGCCCTGGTTCCACCAAATCAGAAAAGAACTGGGTTATTCAAATGATATGTATTTTAAAATATCATAGTTTTGTTTCCCTAAAAGTCTTTACTTTAGTCACAATCTGGCTCATGAAAATTGTGAACACGTGATTGTAATAAGGAGAGCTTAGAAAATGGGTCCTTTGTGTATTTATCATTTCCAGCCACTGAGACAAAATACCCAACAACTGAAACTGGAAGGGGAGGTTTATTTGGGTTCACACTTTTAGTGCGTGGAGTCCCTAATCAGCTGACTTCAAGGCAGAAACTGCATGGGAGGGGCTGGGGATTTAGCTCAGCTGCATAAGCGCCTGCCTTGCAAGCCGGCAGTCATGAGTTCGATCCCCGATACCGATAAAAAGACAAAAAAAAAAAAGAAACTGCATAGGAGAAGGGCATGATAGAGAAAAACTGTTCACATTTCTGCCAAGAAGCAGAGAGAAAAAGGAGGAGCCAGGAACATCAATATATCCTTACAAGTCACACCCCAGCAACCTTCCAACCAGGCCCAACCTCTGAACATAAAATGTGGAGAAGTCACATCGGAACCACCATATTCTACTCCCGACAAAATGTCTATGTCTGTGTTGTTATTAAAAATGTGTGTAGTCCTTCTCGAAGAACTTCCAAAGTCTTCCCAGTTCCAGCACCACTGGAAAGTCCAAGTCTAAAGTCTCTTCTGACACTCAAGGCAAACTTCTAGCTGTGAACCCCTATAAAAATCAAAAAGAAAATTAACCCTTTCCAAATTATAATGTCACAGGGTAAGAATTCACATTCCAAGAGGAAGTATTAGGATAATAGAAATTGAATCAATGCAAAACTAAAACTCTGGAGGGCAAACATCAAATTCTGTACTTCACATCCAGCACCCACAGCAAGTTGTGGAGAGATGCAGACTCTAAAAAGACATGGTCATCTTTGCTCCTGTGGCCTTGCTGGTTACAGCCCGTGTAGCATTTCTCTTGGGCTGGCTCCAATCACTGCCAGAAGTATTCCTCAGTAAATGTTTCCCAATTCTGGCATCTCCAACTTCTTGAGGTCTCCACTGCACCTTCAGCTTCATTATCACAGCTGTACACACTGCCCTCCCATGGACTCTGTACAGGAGTTGTGACTTTGACACATGTTGTTTTTCTGATTTCCCATGCCTCCTTCTGAAATTTGGGTGGAAGCCTTTGTGACTCTGTGATTCTGGCATTCTTCATGGTTGAAAAGCCATGGATGATGCAAAGTCCTACTATAAACTTGAGCAATGGCCTGGCCCCCTTGGGTCATGGTTACAGTGCATATGAATACCTAGCAGGCTGAACTCAGAAATGAGCAGGAATCCTAGGACCTGTCTTTTCAACTTTGAGCCTTTAATGGGTAGAATCTTGCTGATTTCTGAGATGTTCTCTAGGCATTTTCTCCTTATTCCTTTCTTTTTAATGCTACTCTTTACAGCAGTCATGCTCTCTGTTGCCACAACTTTGCAATGACTTTTCAAATCATTTAGTTCTGTGTTTGACTCCTGCTTTTCATTGTAAATCTAACTAAAAGCAACCAGCCATGAATATGACACAGCCTGAATGTTGGGCTCCCATGAAATTTCCTCCACCAGATTAGTCCCGCTGCCTTTGGTATCTGTCGCCAGTAAAGTCTCAGGACATGGGAAGAATGTAGATAAATGTTCTGCCATAGCGTAACAACCACCAAGAGAGTCTTTGTTTCCAACTAAACTTCCTGAACCTGGATTTTATTATCCACATCCCTTTCAGTATTTAGTCTTCTGAACTCTGACAACTCTCAAACAACAAGTTCTGTTTATAGCAATCTATGGCTTCTCTAGTCTGCATCTTAGACCTTTCTCAACTCCTGAAAACCAGTTCCAAAGGTTTCTGCACCACATGATCAGGTAGTCTCAGAAACAATCCCACTCCTAGTACCAAAATATGCATCAGTCACTTTCCTATCACTCACAAAAAATCCCCAACACTTTCAATATAAAAGAGGAAAAGTTTCTTTGGGTTCACAGTTTCAGTGGGTTCAGTCCCTGGTTGGCTGTCTAAAGGCATAAATGGTATAACAGAAATCACATTACAGAATGGCACAGATTAAGAAAGATGTTCACTCCAAGGTGTCCAGGAAGTAGAGAGAGTCTGGGGATGATAATATACCTTTCTAAGTTGCCCTCAGTAATCCACCTCTCCCAACCAGTCCCTATCGCCAAACTTGAGACTTGGAAAGAATTTGAGATTTTATATCTAAAAAACCATAATGATTTTTATTCCTTCAACACTGAAGATTGAACCGAGGGCCTTGTTAATGCTAGCCAAACATTGTATCAGAGCCTTATTATCCTCAGTTATCTCCCCCACATACATACCTTTTGCGCTACAAGGAATTGAACTCAGGACACTTATACCAATATACACCCCAGGTCTTCTTTTCACTTTGAGGTGGGATCTTACCCATTGCTAAGTTTCCCAGAATGATTTCAAACACTCAATCCTCTTACCTCAGCCTCCTGAATAACTGAGATTATAGGGATGCAGCACCACACCCTGTACAAAAGTTTCAATCCCTAATACTGAAACTTGTATTTAAGGAAAATTGTAGGGCAAGGAAAGGGGAGAGAAGAGATGTAGCAAATGCAAAAGCAAAAGGGCGAAAGCCCTTTATTTTAAGATAAAAGTCTTGGCCTTGAATCAAAGTAAATGCAAAATCTTCGTGCAGGCAGTGCTCAGAAGGTGATGCCAATCTCAAAGACTTCCAGAGAGACATCCAGCCCATACGTGGCCCCCTTCAGATGCTTTCTGAGGCTCTCTCATGAGCCCCTGCCCTTCTCAGGTAGCCCACATAGCCGTATTGATTCTTCCCATTATTCTAGCCTCCCAGTATAATTTCTGTCCAGTTCTGTTTTGAGATCAAAATCTTTTTGGCTGCTTTAATCTCCATTTTAGTCATTAACCCTTAATGCAGAGTCTACTAAGTAACAGGAATTTCGGAGAGAGTTTGAGATACAAAACACATCAGAGATCAGTTGAGAACTCAAATGTGCTCCAGGCACTGTAGCAGGTGGTGAGAACATATCAATGACTAGGACCAATAAAGATGATCAAACACGCACAGAGGATCCAATAATGGGCCACACTGCACTCTCCAACTCATTCCCAGCCTTACAGAGCAATGTGGGGAGAGAGTGAGCTTGAACACTGTCCCCACCTACATGTGGGAACCTACAAGGGAACCAAGCAACTCAACCTCAGGAGATCAGTACCTTGTCTGAGAAAGTGATGCTTTGGAAACATTTACTGTGGGAGTCTGAGTTCAGAACCCGCCGACTGTGCCCATGTGAGCCTGTATGCTTCTTATTTTCTCCCATTTGAAAGTGATTAGGCTTTTTTTCTGTCTGGGGATTTCTACTACTTCTGACACTAAAAGCTCAGAAAACCACAAAGCAAGTTTTCCAATAGATGCTTTTTACCAGTGCCAGGCAGTCTTATGCAGTCACCAATTTGCTCTTGCTGAGACTTGTGAGGCTAAAGCAGGAGAGAGGAAAAGAGGCATGAGCTGGGTAGTCCTGCTGGCTTTGAGGCAATCAGGCTTCAGAAGCAAGGGTGACTCTCATTGCTTGAAGAAGCAGTGGAGGAAGCATTTGCCAATATGAAATACAAAGATTGTCGGTAGAAAGGTAAGGTACATGTATGTACATGTGTCACTTTGTGTGTATGTATGTGTGTGTGTGTGTGTCTGTCTGTCTGTCTGAGAGAGAGATTCAAATTTCCTTGAAAAATAAATGTTTGTTTGGAAATGTGTGGTTTCCACAGCAGTTTTTGGAATCTCAGTGCAGAGAATCACAGGGGGACTGACTCTGAAGAATCCACAGCCTTCCCAGTCAGAGCTGTGTGCTGGATACAATCAGAACCACAGCCCTTGCATGTAATCAGCCTCAGCTTGAGGGTATCTGGGGAAATTTGGAAGATTGCAGATCAAAGGAAGAGCTTGCTCCAATTTGTCCAGAGTGGGAAAACACATCGTTCAGACTCATATTGGATTGCTTCACATCCTGCCCAAACATGCTCACTAAGCCTGGATGATTTAGTACCACAAGACTTGTTTTTTCTAGAAAGAATAGATGACCAAAAAAGAAAAGACAGTAGATAGTTCAAAGGCTCAGAGTGAGGAGTTTCTTATTTGCATGCTGTGTGTGGCTGGGTATAACTGACACAGAATGGTGCCTTTTTTATGGTGCAAAATTGAGTTTATCATAATCAGAGCATTAAACAGTCACATCAGGCATGCTGACACAAGCCTGTAATCCTAGCACTCTGGGAAGCTGAGTCAAGATCACAAACTCAAACCCAATCTGCGTAACTTAGTGACTTAGTAAGACCCTGTCTCAAAATAAAAAGTTTTAAAAATCTAGGAATGTAGTTCAGTGAATAAAGCCCCCAAAGAAAAAGAAATAACAAAGATGTTAGAAAGCTGTAGTCGAACACCTAAGAGCCTGACAGATAACAAGCACTAAATAACTATAATTGGTTGATCAGTTAACTCACTGATTGAGTAAACCAACATATGAACATATTCTGGCATTCCTGTACAGTGTCTTAAATACACCCAGAGACACTTCTATTGAGATTGGTTACTGCCTTTGACAGATATGGCTCTTAGCATTGTATGTAAATCCAAATCCAGACCCAGACCCAAATCTGCCTTCAAGAAGCTCCCATGATTCCAATTCTACCAGTTAGGATGAAGCCAAATGAATTTGGGCTTCAGTCTGAATGATGGCCCTTCAGGTATTTGAAAATCACTATGACGTGAGTCTCCCCTGTGTCCACTCTTCTTCGGGCTAATTATTGCTATCCCTTCTGGTCATGGCTCACAGAATGAGCTGGCCTTTGGTTTTCTGCACCATCTTCATCATGGTTATTTGAGTGGGCCCCATTTATCCAAGTGCCCCTTGCGGTCAAGCCTTTAAGTCAGGGATTTAGCTACAGTTGAACGAGAAAGGGAAGAATGTGCCCATCCTCTTCTTTTTCCAGACCTTAAGTCAGCTGATCCAGGCAGTGGCCTTGCTGGTGAAAACACAACCTACTGCCCATTCATCTTGCCTGGATCTCTTATGCAGTATTTAGGTCTTGAATAGATCCTCAGACAAAGTGTTTGCACACAGTGAGCAAGTCGTTCTTGGATCTTCTCTACCTCAGACTATGTTAGCACTGTAGGCCTGATGGTTTTTTCTGGTTCAATCTGCTCTGGTCACAGTTATTACCCTTCCCACGCAGCATCCACACAACCCAAGAGTCAGCATTGAGAAGCAGAGGTGCCCTGTCCCTTTCCCCTCACACTGCTGACAGCTCCAGGAAGGCATCCTGAAATAATAATAAAGTCACTGAGCTATTCCTCACATACCTCAGTGCATAACAGCTTAGTATTTCAAATGCTTTAGAAGGGTTCTTTATGAGGGAGATTTTTATAACAGACACAATTGTATTTGTCCTGAAGGAAATAAAAGAAAACAGTACCATCAAAAGAAAGAGGAGTGTATTTCTCCATTCAGACAAGACGTCTGGGGATGTGCATGTGGTACACTGAGGTGAGCGGCCATCTTGTGAACAGGAGATAATGGAGAGCAGCAAATGGCGGATGACCTAGTTCTCTAATGGCATCCTGGATTCACTTACCAGCACTGTGCGAGACAGTTTGAGCTATAGTATATTCACTTCATCACAGAGTCAGACTGCTTCTGAGAAAGAGAACAGAGTGGACACAGAATAGCAGGACTGATTCACAAAAGAAGAAAATAAAGTTAAGAACGTCTTGCCGATGGTCACACAGTTGCAAAACAGCTTCTCAGTCCATGTTTCCACAGTGGGCAGTAACACAGCTCACTTAGCACCTCTAAGCACCTGAAATCTCCTGATCCATTCAAATACAGGCCACATGAGACCTCTGAGGAGTGAGGACTGGCTGCCTGAGACCCCCTTCAGAATCCACCAGGAAAATACATATAACTCTTCACAGTAGCTGACTTCTGTATCCCTGCAGAGCCAATATTCCGCCAAAAGCCTGGCTAGGCCCCAGAGTCACTACATCCTCCAACTGTGTCTGTCTCTGTCTCTCTTTAACAAAATGGAAAAACTGGGTTAAAATGTGTGTTACTGCTGGAGATAAAGATTAGCTCACCTCCAAGGAAGGAAGGCAGCTATAATCATTAGGATGGTCCCTGGTGTGAATCTAATTAGATGTTCCCTAGCTGGAGCCCAGCACATGGGTGTCATCATGAGACTTCAGCCATGTCTCTTTCCTTTTTGAGATTTCTTTGGTGTTCAGTAAGTTGGCTTTCGTGTTCTCGGTCCAAATTAAACAGCATTTCTTGGTCCTCCTCTTGTGTATGAGTTGCATACATACCAATCTGAGGGGACAGGTTCTCCCACCACATGTATATTGAAACCACACAGGAAACATACTGGTGGCGGCTGCCTCTAATTGCATTCCATTTCACAAAGCAGAAGGGTTTAGAATCTGCTTTGCTTGTGTCCCGGCTTATTGGGAGAAAGAAAACTGATGAGCCCCTCCAAATGAGCCTTGTCTTACAAGCTAAAAGTAGAACAACTCAGGGTCAGAAACACGGTGGTCAGACTTCCAAATCTAACAGTTCCCAACATGGATCCTTGCCAAGACTTTTAAACTCTGTTTCATTATTTCTCCATGAGTGCATTGATGTTCTCTTGCTGCAATAACAGATAACAACACATTTAGTGGCTTTGTTATGTCAGAGTTCCTGTGGATCTAGAATCTTGCTGCATCCTCAACTCAGAGTTTTATCTGAGGTTCTGAGCTTGGTGGCAGGACATTTCCTTTTCCTTGCAGCTTTAGAACTCATAGTGGCCAGATGATTTTGAATCCTGAACACGCTTGATTAAGTCAGACCCACCCAAGGTAAACTCCACATTGCTTAACTGATTAGGATCCTTGGTTACAACTGCAAAACTTTTTCACATTCTCCATAATGCAGCAGAAATGACACCCAATCAGATTCACAGATCCAGCCCACCTACAAGGATAGAAGATTATCTAAAGCATGCATGGTAGGGGACAGAATCTTGGAGCTGTCTTAGAATTCTGTCTACAATATTCTACAAAATTAAAATATTCACAAAACCTATCTCATATGATTAAGACTAAATGAGATGCTGAATGTCATAGTAATTACGCAGCAAGCAGTAGCTTCTGTAACAACTTTACCATTTTTGAACAACTTCCCCATGACAAGCTCCTTGCCAGGAGCTGGAGGACTGAGAAAATAATAATACACACCTTGCTATAAAAGAAAGCATGACATTTTTCTAGTACATTCCACCCATTTCAAAATTAGGCAAAAAGCCTTATAGTCTAACTAAATTAATTTTTAGATGTAAATCTCAAGGTTTTCTTGGCTTATGAGGCCACTGTCAAAAGTAGAAAGTGCTGATTCTACTCACATGCTGAAATCCATGAGATTATTATTTATGCTCGGGATTGACTGCTTTCAACTGGAGGAGGAGCTATTTGGCACCATTGCTCCGGCACATTCGAAGCCAATGGTGTCTTAGCCTCGGTTGCCTGTGTTGAAATTGCCTGGGAGACATGTCAGAATCCCACCGACCAAATGTCAGAGGCAATTAGAGTAGGGTGTACTGTGCACTGAGTTTTTAAAAGTCTCTCAGAAGGTTCTAACATACTACCGGAGTAGAGAACTGCTGCTTTGGTCAAAGTATGGTAGTTCTTCTATAGTCCAAAACTAAATTCTCTTAAAAGAAACTGATGAAGACCAGATAAGCCAAAGAGATATGAGCAGTGCTGATAAACTTTGTTTCAGCAAAGAGATTGACACTCACCACATTTCATACCTTTCAAGCTACCATTGCAGCTCAGGACTGCTCCTGCTTTCTGCATAGACAGCTTGTCTCTGGGTGGGGAATATCTGGGACAGTACTGAGAAAACATTAAATTCTGCATGTAGCCAGGACAGCTGCTAGTGCTCAGTATGCTTTGTGCTCATTCATTCATTTAGTACTCGCTCTGTCATGTGTGTGCAGTAAGCCCCTATTACATGACACCCTCCATGCTAGGTGCTGGGGCTTCAAAAGTCCATAGAATCCAAATACCTTAAAGAGTTTGGCATCTAGTGCCAAGATGCAGATGCCTTGTGTGTAACAGAGAAGCTATACATTCTGTGTGAAGGCCATAGAACTAATTTTGAGGTTATAAACAAGCTTTTTAAAATTTTTCTCAGTTGTATATGCACTGTGTATATATTTCTAGGCTTTAATCATTTAGGGAAAAAAGCAGCCTCCCTCCAACTTTTTCTCCTCCTCTTCCGACTACCCTGACCTTTCCCCACAAAGCTAAGGGTGGAATCTTTAAAACTGTTCCAAAAAATGCCCTAGTTATCTCAGAAAGATAAACACAGAGCCCCTACCTCTTCCCTCTTGTTCCAGCTCCTCTAACCCTAGTTCCTTATCTGTCTGCATGAGCCAGGATGGTCTCCTGTGCTGAGGGGGGCTGAACATTACGCCCAGTAGTCCCTACTTCAGCAGGACTGCTTGCAAGTGTTGCAAAAAAATAGACACTCATTGCCTGAGAAGACTTCGGCAAAACCTAGGAAACCTGGATTCCTCTTTTCGGATAACACTGAGCCAGAAGCAGATGTCTGAGAAAAGGAGCTATGTGTACTCTGGTGTCATAAAATTAAGACTGGATTTGGTTTATAGGGTGCAAAGGGGATGTTTTCTCCCCACATCTTATGTTCCTGAAGAGACATGAAATGCTTCACAGGAGACAGTTCAGCTGGAAGGCACCCAGAATTCCTGCTCAAGAAGAACATGTCACACTCCCCTCGTTCTCTGGATCTTCGTAAACATTTATTGAGAATCTACTATATATGAGACACTAGCTATACTAGTCCAGTTCCACCCCTCTCCCACCAATCAAAAAAAATGTTAAAGACCAGAACCCTCCCCGGCCTTAAAATTAAGTGTTCGGGCAGACCTAGAAAGATACATCTTGAGTTGTATTTTTATACCTCTTCTGGTATCTGGCATCCTGGGGAAACTGCTATGTGCAGGTTACTTTCATCTCTATTTTTAATACTTTAGAAGAGCAATGCTTCACCCCAGGCTGTCAAGGGCATTCAGGAGCCACATCAACACAAACTGCTCTTGGTTCTCCATAGCATCAGCTCCCCCCATCTAGGGAAAGGAACCCGAGGCCATGCATACCCAAGTAAAGGAAAACATCAGCGAAAATCTAGGGATGGACTTGCCATTAATTATCCTTCGGGTGTTTATGTGTGGAACAATAAATTACTCTTCCCACCAGAATTAGAAGGTAGACCACACTGAGGACAGTGGTGTCCCTCTATTGAGAGTTGGCCAGCATGACAGTGAGTGATTAAGGAACACAATGACAAAATAGTTTAAGATTTAGGATCTACTTTTTTAATAGAGGGGAGCCTTGTATCCATAAGTTGGTTTGAATTTGAATACATGTAGAATCTAGAATATGGACTGGAAGGTCCCTTGGGGTGCCAGATTTTATAATTGAATTTGTTTGGCAAACTTGAATTTGGTTGTTTTAAGATGTGGCATGGGCCAGGTATCTGACCTCAGAGTGGATTTTGAAACCACCTAGAAAACTACAAAAATATTCCTTTCTATTTTGGAAGACGACACTCATCTCCTCACGACAAGAGTATTTATGCGTTCACCAAGACATGTTGGCCAACTGTGGTCTACAGGCCAAATATATCCTGCTCCCTGTTTTTATATGATTTGAAAACTAAGAAGGGTTTTCTATGTTCAAATAGTTGAAAATGAGTCAAAAGAATAATGGTTTGTGACTCATATAAGTTATTTGAAAGTCAAGTTATAGCATCCATAAAGTTTTATGGAAATACAGCTATAACTGCTCATTCATGCACTGTCATAGCTCCTTCTGTGTGGCATCAGCTCTGTGTACAGTTGCGACAAAGATCTCATAACCCACAAATCCTAAGATATTTACTGCCTGGCCTTTTAAGAGAACATTCATTGACTTCTGCACTAAGGTAAAGAATAATCCTGCACATGCACAGAAAGATGTGAGAGTGTCATAGTTGATAATTGAACAACCATTTTGGAGCCCTTCGTGATCTCTGTTTTGTTAAACTCTCACAGTGAAAATCAACCCAATCTTTGCATAAGCAGAATTTAACCAACAATGCACCTGCCCAAGACGATTGCCAACTCTATTTGTCACATTCTCAGAGTGTCCTACAAAGCGTATCAGAATAGCACACAGATTTGATGTCTGCTAGATAAAGCTTTCATTCTTGGTTGCATAAGTATCTTTTTGCTGTATTGTAAGGTCAAACACAAAGAAATTAACCCCGTTGAAGTTGGGAAAGAAGCAAGCCCATGGCACAAGTCCTAGTATATCCTTTCTCTTCTTTCGTGCTTGGAAAAGAGTAGAAGCTGCCAATGCCCCTGGAACCTGTGCATCCATCATTAACCTGCTTGCGCTGTGGGACCAGGCTGGGGGTCGTCTCCTCCAACAACAAAGAGCTTCGCAATACATAACAAAAGTCTTTCAAAGATCCCCATTTTTTTCCTTATCCTCTGTAGAATGAGAGGTGAAAATGTGTCCCCCACAGATGTAAGTTGAGCAAGCAATGTGCCGTGAATGGAGAAGACAAAACAGGGAGCAATAAGTGGGTTCTGCCACCACCACCCCACTCCTACCGCCAGCACCTCCCTGCCACCCTGGAAGACTAAGGAGTGAAATGATTCTCTGCAACTAAATCATACTGCTTTGTAAACCTCATGGAGGTCTTTAAAAATAAAAATGAAGACATCGTCAAATTTGGAGTTTTGTAATATTTCCAACCATCTTTTCTATCCCAGGGCATCTCATTGCATCTCCATACCTAAAGTATCTGTTTACTTCCTGCCTACTGTGTAAGATGTTATAAGTCTTTATTCCCCCATGTCTCTTCTACAGTTCACGCTAATTTTGCTTTGTTGAAAAAATATTTCTAAAAAGTCTGGTGCCATCCAGATTCTTTCTTACTATTGTCTTAATATCCAGAACATCCTTCTTAAAAACTTAATAGCACAATCGTGTGACGAACTTCTCTTGGGAACTTACTACAACATGTATAATCCATGGAGATGGATAAAACATAGGTCCTAATCCTAAGGATCCTATGTTGAGACACGATCAAGTAGAGAGACACTAGCAGTAAGTCAAATAGGGGCACACAGAGACTGAGCAAATGGAGTGTGGAAGGCCAGAGGATGAGGAGCTCGCTCTTATTGGAGGAATGGAATGACCTCTGTTATCCTTCACTGCATCCAAAATAGGGGTCCTGTGTCGGTGTCGCTCCCGGCCGGCAGGAAGAACACGCAACAATATCTGGCGGTGGTCAGGCTTTTCTTTATTTTCTCTCCGTACAGTCTGCCCCGAAGCCTCTACCGGTCCGCTCTCCGAGGCTCCTTCCGTGCTTCTCCCCTCGTGGCGGGAGAGGCACTCGCTTATATGCAGTCACAGCACCCAATCAAAGCGAAGCGGGTAATGCAAGCTAATTGGCTAACATCAATTGTTGCTAGGCAGATTATTCTGTGAGGCAGGCTGTTTACGCGGCAAGGACACCCAGGAAGCAGGACGCAGGCGCCATCTTGGCGCCCTCGATGGGAGGGGTAATCTAGCTCAGGCTTTGCTCTTTCCTACAGGCCCCATGGCTGTTATGCATGGTGGCCTAGCATAGCCGCGGCTCCCAACAGTCCTGGGAAATGAACAGGAGTGAGACACATGGGAAGGAGCAGAGCCATGGAGACTGGGAGTAAGAACATCCAAGCACAAAGAGAGATGCATGCAAACTTCAGTTTCTAAGGAGCAAAAATACAATAATGGAGCTGAGGAGGTGGAGAGAAAGACAGCTACGATCCTCTTAAAATCATTGACAAATCAGTGAGAACACAGAGCTGGAGGAAGCTAAAGTGAGAGACCATTCTCATTTTTCATTGCAGATACAGCTCTGTGCAATTGGCCTCCGCCAGAACTGGCCAGTGGTCTCACTTCATTTGAGGTCTGTTAGCAGCAGGCTAGGCTTGTCAAGATAAACCCTGGAAACTACCTTCCTTGGAAAAGAATTATCACAGGAACCTACATAACGAATTTTAAATCAGATACAAAAGAAGGTGACACAGTCTTTGCTGAGACTTAGTTTCTCCATCTGGGAACAAGGACATTTGGTCCCTAAAATCCTTCCTGACCTGTTTTTTCTTCAGCTCCTCTGTCTCCTGCCTACCCCCAGAGCTGCTATCTCACTGCCTGTCTAGTGTCTTTACAGTCAATGCTGGAAGAAACAAAACAACACACATTTTTTCCTGCTGTGTAGGAGGCAGGAAATGGCCTAACTCCTTAATTACAATGAGGTTCCTGTGGTGTGTCCAGCTGCCCACTCCTCAGCACTCCCCCGCCCTCCCAGGTGTCTCAGCCAGAAACCCACACTCTGAGCCATCAGCAGCAGCCAAAATCAGTCCTCTAGCAGCATCAGCTGCCAAATGTACTCCTGCCTCTGTGGAGCATAAAAGAAATCAAGATGAAGGTATGGACAGCATTTTCTGGGCATCCTCTTAAAACAAGGGTGCCTGGGAGGTGTCAAACATCATTGTCCCACTGGCCATATACAGGCAGAGCAAGAGGAGGAGCCAGCTGTAATGGAAAAATTGGTGTCCAGGTGGAATCTGGGACTCTGATGTCAGTCCAGGAGGATGAGACCAGGGTGAACTATGGTCCATAACTAGGAAAACAATGTAAATGGGAGAAGGTAGGGTACCAGCAGAATCCATGGTCCATGAAATACTCCTAGACCTCTCTATGTGTGTGGGCAGGGCACACAAGCATAATAAAGAGAGACTTCCTGGTTTGGGGAATCAACCAGTGGGCCATTCTATGTTGGTATCTCCTAGTGGGGTACAAAAGCAGCTGCTTTGATTCTCAGTTTCTAGCAGGCAAGATGAGGATCGCAAGGTAAGACCTGCCACTACTCATCAGATCCTGACTCAGGGCAGGGTGATTTTAAACTCACATCATGCTTGCTATCTGTATCATGTTATGGTAGTCTACCATGGAAGCGGGTCCTCGATGAGATGAGGTCCCATAGTGAATGCACAGTCACAACTAGAGCCCTGTGCTCTGGTTCCCAATGGTCCTAAACACTTGTCAATATACGAAGGGGATGCCCTTTTGGCTGCCTTCTAAGACTGCAAAAAGCTGAGAAAGGTAAAGATGTTCAATCACTAAACACAAAGCATGAGCAAGAGTTGTCCACTCTAGAAAATACACCTTGTATAATCATGTGCTGTCTACCTCCTCTGTAGACATGCAGAGCCAGTCTTCCCTGAGTGGAGTGGGGAGGCCTTTGTGGCATTTTATGGGCATGAAGGTGGAGAAAAGACTGGCCAATTGGAAGGAGTATTGCAGCCTCTGTGGAGAAGTCAACATGCACAAGTGCTATCAGTTCATGAAGGCCTTCTCTCCTTTCCTGGCTGTCTCTACTATGGTGAGCTTTTCTTTTGTAACGAGTTTTTAAATAAAGTCTTTTTGGGGGATCAATGTCAAATCTCAATTCCTTGGTAGGTTTTAAAGCTCCCTTGATGGAGTAACCAGGCCGTTTGATTTTTCCAAGACTTACATTCTCACTTGTCCAGAACTTTCAAACTTGGAGCACTTTCTAGAATTTTTACTCTATAAATGAGTGCAGTTCCTCTTTACTGGGTAACACTTCTGAAGCATGTGCATGTACACAGCACAGAGTTAAGCACTCTGGAGAACTCAGGAGTGGAATTTCCAATTCCTCCCTCAAAACACCTTGCAATCTTAGAGGGCAACTAAGCCACATACCAAAATCACGCCGTAACACAAACATGGTGAACTGTTAGTAGTTTAATAAATTGCCGGATGCAGGAGATGAGCTTTCTGCTAATTCTCACTTCCTTGCAAAGCCTTGCCACACAATAAAGTCTCCAGATAGGGACCTATTTTTCTTGGGAAAAAGACATCATCTTGTTCTGAGACCAATGTACAGAGCTTAATACATGTCAGATATACTACTAAAGACTTCACAAGCATTCAGTTCTCATAATCTCTACCATGTGAACATAATACTCATTTTATACATGAGGAAACAAAATCTGAAACACGGCAGGTAATTTGCCCAAGATTATTATTAGTCAGTGGTGGAGCCAGTATTTGAACCTGGTGTCCTTGAACAGGTGCTTCCAACCTTCTTTACCTCATTGTCATTATTCTCTGTCCTGTAGGATGACATGCAAAGGCTCTGGGACTTCCCTGAGACCCATCCCTAAGTTCTCAAGTGCAGAGAATGAGTGCTTCGTGCCTCACTAACACGAATCTCCAAAATTTACCTTTGTCTTCCTCAGAGCTGGACTTGGGAAAGAATGGTAAAAGCCATGAGAAAGAGAAATCAGTGACCCTCATGAAAGCACCTATAGTCCCCTCAATAGCTGAAGCAACAAAATACAACAACATGAAATAAAAATTGCAGTAATCATGCACTTTTCTTTAGACTACTGCTGCTAGCCCAGTCTACTGTTTTTTCCTGGAGCTGCCAATCCTCTGTGAGCTTATCTTGTGCCCACAGAGATTCCAAAAATCTAAAAATAAAAATTCCATTCAACCAAGCTATTCCCCTTCTAGGTATCTTCCTGAAAGTGTTTAAGACATCACATTGCAGCGCACATCTATATTTATAGCAGCATAATTCGTAATAACTAAATCTTAAAAGCAGCCTGTATTTACATCAATAGATGAATGATAAAGCCAATGAACTCAGACACAGTGGAGTACCACTGTGCCGTAAAAGATAAACTTGAGTCATCTGTAGGAAAACGGAGTATCTTGAGGCCATTATATGGAGTGAAATAACTCAGACACACAAGCTTAAAAACTGCATGGTTTCTCATATATGAGAAATATAAAGAGGAGAATAAAAGATAGTAATAGGAAATAGGGAGAGAGATCTTTTGCAAAAGGAAAGGGGACCAAAAGATGAAGAGGGGATGGAAAAGAGGGGAGGAGATGGAAAAAGAGTTAAGATGGACCAACTACTCATTGTGTATTCATTGTGTACTGCAAATGTACCAATAAAATATTAAAAATAAAGAAAAAATTTCAACCCTACATTCTGACCTCTTGCTTCAAGACTTTGCATGAAAACTATTAAAGCACAGAAAACTAAGAATGCCAACCCTGAGCCTTCCACACAATGAGCCTTTTGGGGAAGCATTTTGGGTCCCAACCATAACAAAGGATCTACAGTGCACATCCACTTAATGTTGTCCCTATCATTATTCTGCCCACCTGCAGACTAATTGGCTAATCCGTATAAAGAAATCATCCTGCATATTTTGTGTATGTCCTCTCAATTTGTGTGTAAGCCTCTGTCTGTCCTGGTATTCTAACATGAGCCAATTCCACCCATTTGTTTCTACTGATGGAAGAGAGAAGAGTTCATTCAGGCAGCTGGGTTCATCAGGTGCAAGAGAAGTTTTCCCATTAATACTCACTCTCATGGGTACATTCTCTTTTAAACAAGGTATAAATTTCAACCTAGAACTCAAGCAGAATTAAAGCACTGGACAATTATAATGGAACGCAACCAAATTTTGAGACACAGATTGGCAACACTCATACCATACACTCAAGGTTAAGAATTGTCAAGAAATCTAATTAATATACAGCTATGCAAGAGCTCATCCTTTATACAAAGCAAGGTCTACATAGTTAAAAAAAATCGTGTCTTCCCGTAGAAGTTGGAAAACACAGGCCAATTCTCAGAGGTGAGAATTAATAACATTAGATTTAATATAATATTAATATAATAATATAATTTAATATAATACTATTAATTAGATTTATTAGCAATTCTTTTTAACCTTGAACACGTGGTCTGAGTGCTGGCAATCTGTGTCTCAGGATTTGGGTGCATTCCAACACATCCTGAACAATTACTTTGTCCCAGGTAGTATGTTAAAAGCTTGTTGGGGTTTACCTTATTCAACCCACAGCATTATTCCACTATGACATGCATCATTATTAAAAATAAGAAAACTTCAATTTTTGAGAGATTGTAAGAGTGCCACATTCTTCCATCTGCTCATGCAGGCATTTGACTAAGCAGCCCCGACAGACCAGACCTGTTTTCCAAGCTTGCCAGCTACACAAAGGGCCAGTTCGCAGTGACTTGCCTTCCACCCCATTCAGAAAACCCACTGTCATTCTTAGCCCTTCTTGTCATGCTTTGCTCTATGCTGTTTCATCAGCTCTCTTGATGAAATAACCTGTGTGTTTACAGTACTGGTCCTTCCATCCCCAGTCAGTTTTACTTTCTGAGGTTTTAGTTACCCAAAGCCAACCGCTGTGCAAAAATATTAAATGGAAAATTCCAGAAATAAGCAGCTCATAAACCTTAAATTACACACCATTCAGGGTTGCACAAGGAAGCCTTGCACTGTTCCACTGCTTCTGTCTGGAACATGAATCATCCCTCTGTCCAGGAGATGCATATTGTATATGCTGGTCACTCAGCAATCACTTAGTAGCCCTGCCAGTTATCAGATCAACTGTCACACTGTTGCACTGCTTGTCTTTAAGAGGCCCTTATTTTACTTAATAATAGCCCCAAAGCCCAGGAGTATGATGTTAGCAATTTTATTACAGTATATTGTTGGGCTTTTTCTATTTTATTATTAGTCATTATTAATCACTGTATTAAGGTTTTACTAGAGAAAACAGATATAACACGAGATATACAAGTGTATAAGAAATGACAAGATTGGTTTACAACGCTCAGCCACAGAGTAGGATGAGGAAGCGTGTAGAGGGTGTCTATGCACTGGAGGCCGAAGGCTTCGATCCAAGGTATGGAATTTATCCTAGTGTCTCCTGCAAGTCTGTCTACACCAGCAGGCTGATAGGTCTGTGACAGAAGGCTGAAAGCTCTACGATGGAAGGCTGAAGAGTCTACACTGGAAGCCAAGAGATGACATCTAAACCAAAGGTGAAGACTGGAGCTTTTCCAAAGATGGAATGCATTTGTCTTTGCTCCTGCTCTTTTATACCTCTAGGTGATGAGCCACCCTAGGGTGGGTCTTCTACACTCTAGGGTATAGAGTTTCTAAATCCATTTAGTTAAGCTTTTAAATGTCTCAGGTTGACACAGTCAACCACTACAATCACTTACTGTACAGAATTTGTAAATTAAACTTTATCAAAGTATAGGAAAAATAATGTAGAACTCAGTGCACTCTGAGGTTTCAGACATCCACTGGAGGTTTTGGAACATATTCCCCATGCATAAAGGGGTACAACTGTGTGGCAGGCTTCTAGAGCTAAGGCACAAACACAAGAACTTTAACTTCGTAGCTGAGTGGAGCAGGTAGACTCCTTGGCAAATGCCCTGAAACAAAGATGCTGGAGCTTTGGAAGTTGTGTGTAGTCCATAAAGAGAAGTGATTAGGGGATCAGAAGGAGAGCAAGGTGCATTTTACCCCAAACTTGGTGCAAAGCTAGACATCTCAGCATTAGCACGGTCTGCAGTAGAGGCCCAGGCTCCTCTGATTGGTCGTTCTCCTCCTACATCTGCCTCATTAGCATACACACCTTCATTCCTAGGTCTCTCATCTGTGGCTTTGGGCGGAAATCTTCAGAAGTCTATGCAGCACCTTCCTTGTGCATGAGGAAGGTGAAGGGAACCATGAAAATCTCTATGACTTAACATCCAGCACTTTTCCACTCCTGGCCTTTCTCCTTGCCTTCCTGCAACCTCAAGTACCACAAACCTGCTCAAAGCAGCTCCAGCCCCTTTGATCACGCTC
Source organism: Cavia porcellus (assembly GCF_034190915.1). NCBI lineage: Eukaryota > Metazoa > Chordata > Mammalia > Rodentia > Caviidae > Cavia > Cavia porcellus. The sequence goes on from NW_026947515.1 coordinate 13,099,123, forward strand.
CACAATCCTTGATTCTTTCCCCCCTTTTCCCCAAGGTCTAAATCTGAGTCAAATCCAGACTTCTGCACAAACACACATGTATGAATGTTCACATGTATATGTATGCATGCATGCACGTGGATATGCATGTATATATGTACCTGTGAGAATGTACATGTGATGAGTCCAGCAAGAGATGTGGCTGAGACCATGAAATCAAGATAGCAGGTTTTTATTCAAACTCCATGTCCTCATGCCAACCTGCAGCTTGCCTTTGTTGCTGATGCTTTTTTTCCCAGAAAGGGAAGAAAGCCCTCTCTCACTATGTAGAAGAGAACACTCACCCTCCCAATGGCCCTGGCCAGGGGAACCCTGCCCATTTCCAGATACCCAGAGCCAGGCCTGAGGGTCACCAGTGATTAACCAACCAACAGTCAGACCACTGCCAAGATGCCAGAAAACCTCCGTAGCTTGCTGTCTGCGGAGCAAAAACAGGTATGAAGCCCCCCAAATTGGGGTCAGATTCACTTTTATGAAGTTTCAGGAGTGCCTTTTGTTTGGGACTCTAGAAATTGTAACTCTGTGTTGTATATTAAGTGAAATAAATCAAACTCACATGAGTAAATACTGTATAGTCTCCTTAGTGTAAGAAATGATAAAAGTACATAAGATACAAAAAAAAACTCAATAAATACAGTGCAAGGATAAGAATCTGCTCAAAGGGGAAAAATAATATCTCAGGGAAAAGGAGAAAAAAGAAAAAGAAAGGGAAAAGAAAAGTTATCTAAAATTATATAAACACACAGGATACCTAAGATGATTGTGCTACAAATTCTGTAAGTTTTTGGAACAAAACAGTTAACATTCATAGGATTGGAACAATTTTGCATGTTAGTGTATGGTGATCTGAGGAACTCCTTAAGATCATTACGTAAAATAGCAACCCTAGATATGCTGCTATCACCTTGTTTTGAAGGCCTATATTATCAGTGTTTGGGGCTCTTTGCTACTGTTACATATTTTTTCTTTTTTGTTTACTGTTATTCCAAGTAATTTATTTTATTTGGTTTGGTTTTGCTTTTCCCTCTAATACAAAAAGGATAGGTATTCAGGTAGACCCTTATACATGTGTAGAACTTCTCCTAAATAGTTTATGAGAATCAATTATATAATGCATGATGAAATGACCAGCTACTTTGAAGAAAAAGAGACATTATGTGATCAACTGCTGATTCCATATCTTCATGCTGTGAAATCCAGTAATGCCATTATTCTTTGTTCTGAGTGATTTTAGTCTGTTTTGTAGTGTTTAATTTCAATATCATGAAGATACAGACAGCTATTTTGAAGAGAACCAGAGGTGTTATGATAGTCATTGCTGATTTCCCTATTGTCTGGTTTTGAAGGCCTATAATACCTTCATCACTCTGTTCTGATCAGTTTAATACTATTTTGATTTGTAAGAATTCATTGTGTGTGAAGATAGGGACAACTATTTAGAAGAAACATTATGGTAGCCAGTGATGATCTCCTGTTGTCTTGCTTTGAAATCTGTATCATTTACGTTGTTTTCTTCTGATCGGCTTTGTTCTGTTTTGTTATGCTTAGTTCTACTCTGTTTAAAATAAAATTTAAAAAATTAAAAAATAAATTTCCCCATCTGCTTTGCCACTGTGACTCGGTGCAGGGTTACTGGGTGAATGTGTGTCTCTCGCACCGTGTAACACAGGAAGAAGAGGAAATTGGGGATGCTGGATCAGAAAGTGCTCCACTCCGACATGAAACTACAATGCAGTGGCGATGGAAACAGAGGGCCCCTCACATCTGCAGGGGGGCAGGGCTCTGTGCTAGATCCTGCGTGTCTCTCTCCCTCCAGCCTGCAGACGTTTCCTAAACATCTCCCGTCTGCTGAGCCCGAGTCAGCTCAGTGTAAAACAGTGAACACAACAACACCCCATTCACAAAATGTCTCAGGTGGTTCTCCCCACTGCCCAGGCAGCCTTCAGGGGGCCTCAGTTTACAACTCTTCCTTCTAGCCAGCCTTACTGGAGCACCTGGTCCCCAGCTGAAAAGCCACAATCCCTTGTGTGATCTGACACTATCTTCCAAATGTTGGGGCTACAGGAAGAGGCCATTTCTGCTGTTGTACGGGTGCATGTGCCTCTTCCATTGACATATGTATTGGCTGGTGTCTGCACCTTGGGCACATTCATGCATTTGGCAAATATTAAGTAAGTGCCTATACTTCGGTTTGGCTTCAAATCGTGTAACTCTTTCCCAGTTTAAGTGAGTTCCTGCAATGTTTCATGCATTTGAGGGGTAGGAGACAGATGACTTCCACTCCATAGGAAAAGGGTTAGTGGATAGGGCAGATAACTAAATGGTCTCCTTGAGCAAGTAAGAGATTCCATGGAGGCATACTGGCCAGGAACTTGGCCTTCCCTGAGATATCAGAGAAAGCTTCCTTGAGGATGCGACATTTAAATTGAGACAAGAATGAGTTAACCATGAAGGAAACATCTACAGGTATGGAGAACATATGCAGCCCCAGTGATGAGTGAGCCCAATTCTGTCAAGCAACTGACAGGGGGACCACAGCTAGAGCAGGGAACAGTGAATGGGGACAACTGGTCCCGGGAGAGGGTCAAGACCTCAGAAGCCATGGCAAAAATTGTAGACCTTACCCCAAGGACAATGGGAATCTACAGAAAGGTTTTGAGCATGGAGAATTCTGCTGTTTTGCCTATTGAAAGAACAACCCTGTCTATCACAGGGAGAGAGTATCAGAGATGAGACCCCAGTGAGAACAGTTAATGCCATGGTATAGGCAAGCGATAAGTCGGACTGTGATGGAGAGAAGGCAAGATTTGACAAAACCTGATGTTGAAGGGGATGCCATAGTGGAACCAGAAGGTGTCTAAACTAGCTTCTGGGTTTCTGACTTGAGCAATTGGGTGGAAAATAGTGATGTCTCCTGGAAAACAATTACTTGCCCAGCCTGGTCTGGAGACCTGCAAAACTGAAAATCCAAGTTTCAAAAGCATAGACCTACTAAGAAACTCATGAAACACATATAACAAATGCAAATATCTTGTGCTTTTATTGTTTTACTACCATAATAACAGATGTTTTCAAACAAGACTTGCTCCTTATAACCAAGCTAGGGCTCAGATGTCCACGTATGTGAAAAGTCAACCAAAATAGAAAGGAAAATATCTTGCTCATTGCTTTGTTTTGTTTTGTTCCTGTTTCTTGCTGACTAGCACCAAATGCTACCATATGTTCAGAAAATATCCAGCGCTTGCATGTTTATTTGTTTGTTTTTAGTTAGTTTTATCTGGTGGACTCATAGAGCCTTCCACTAAGAAACCCTCTAATCTACACTTAGGGAAAAAACATGCATTTGAGCACTTGCAGTAATCACTGAGGGCCGCTGTGTGGACAGTAGATTTTTGAGGTTTTTCCAACATTTTTTTTCTGGAATGCCAGCAAAGTGAACACATGAGTTGAATCATAAGGCCCAGAATCCTTTGAAACCTTCAACCTTCCTCCAGGAATAATTGAAGTGAGGAAGCCAAGGTGTTGGCATGCAAAGGAAATTCCTGCACCCATTTACCAAAATGATCTCCTATTTGTTTTTGTTTTTTTTTTTAACTGAAAAATGGGGATAGCTAAATCTGTACAGATCATGCTTGAGTACTTATAATGGTTGCTTTAAAACTCTCCATGGTGCTAATTACCTGTTAACATAGTGTCTGTCCAATATCAGAGCATTATAACAGGAACCCTATAGACTGATATTCTAGCCACCATTTCTCAATTGTACATACTGACTGGTAGCTGGTCGGTACAAACATAATGTCAGGCTGTTCCTTAATAAGAGCAATGGACTTTGAACCCTAACCTATCTAATGCTGAAGCCCAATAAGATGAAGCTTCTCATTTTACTGTAAAGTTGTTGATCTGTAAGTAAAATTTGAGACAGAAAAGATCTGAAACAACTCCACTTCAATCTTCCCTCATCTCTCCTTGAGTTCTAGACTTGGCTGGGTGTCTCTAAATTCAATATGTTCCAATGCAAAAACATCACATTCTCTCCAACATTTTTACTTCTTCTGGTCTTCCCCGTCTCATTTAGCAAATCTGCCAGCTGCCAAGCTGTTGGAACCGGAAATCTTAGGGTTAAAAACCTATTGCTCCTACATTCTTTAGTGGTTCCCATATTAATGACATCTCTTGTCTCCCCGTCTTGTCCACCCTCATCTTCTCTTCTCTGCACTTAACAATCATGTGGCAATCTTTCTGCCCTTCAGAGAAAATTTCCTGAAACACAAATGTAATTATATCTCCTCAGTCTCAGTGGCTCTCCATTGCCTACATAGAGATGGAGTCAAAATTCTCAGCATGGCACCCAATTCCAGCCTAACTTTTTGCTCCTTGGTATCCATCTCCTTCAGATCTCACCCTCCCCTGTCTATACACTGACTATTCTGAGATTCACAGTCCTCTGTGTCTTAGGATGTAATATTCCTTTCACCACAACTGTCCTTCCTTTCTTTTCTCTTGGGGAACTCCTAGTGATTCTTCCCCTTCTCTGTGAACCTTTCTCCCCGCTTACAGGCAGAATTAGTTCTGTCTTCTGATCCATGTTTATATTTATCACAATTAATTGTGGTTGTCTGTTGTCTGCCATGAGGGCTCTGATCCCCTAGAGGGTGGTCATCACCCTTCTATCTCCTCAGGCCCATTCTAATGTCCACTTCTGGCTACTCACTGAGTGTCTGCAAAAGAAGTCAATTAATTTTTTTAAATACCATGACACCCAGGCTTTGGAATGCCAGGTGTGGTTTTGCAGTAATACAACAGCTGGTGCCAGAAATGGCAGAAGACTCTAGTGAGAGCACGAGGTGACTCAGAGGGGAATGTGCCTCTGACAGAGGGCAAACAAGATGTTTGAAAGCTGCCACCAGCAAAAAATGAAAGTCAGCAGACTTCTCTGGAATTGGCAGCGATTTTTTTTTTTAGGCATCACTGTGCGATTTGTATAATTGAGGCACTTCTGCTTATCTTGTAAATAACAGTCTGAAAATGGTCACATTGCAGCAGTCTGGCAGAAATTCAAGAGGAAGGCTATGTTTGGAGGACTTCTCCATCTAGGCTGGGCAAATCGCTTCCCAGGTCTCATTTATCTTAACATGAGAATGTGGTATGCCTGTTGGGCATCTGGCCTTTTCCTCTTTGTTATGATTATTTTCTAAAGTATCAGATGTTCTCCTTACACCCAAGAAATTGCAGTCTCACTGGAAAAGCAAATATGTAAACTTTAGATTATTAAAAGTCATGAGACTGTGTCAAATCAATGTTGTATTATAAAAAGAAATCAATTGGGAGTAAAGAGGCACCAAGAGACTGAAGGAAGGCTGGCTGGCTGGCTGGCTGGGTGAGTAGGTGGCTGAATGGACAGACAGATGATGGGAGGAAGGAAAAGGAATGTAAGAAAGGAAGAAATACAGTTTAGGAAGAGTTGATGGTGCCCAGTGTTTGGGGCAGACCTCAACACACAGATCAAGCTTTAAAAATTCTTGATGATTATTGAGTAAAGTATGCAGAACAAAAGACAAGGAGAAGTGGAAAGCAGAATAGAGAATACAAGGCACTGAAAACTGGAGGAGAAAGTAAAACTAAGCACAAGATTGAGCAAAGAATGCAGTTGGGAGATGCAGTGACCATTACTATAAAAATAACCTGTTACAGAGCCCTAGCCATGTGCTCTATTGTTACACACACACACACACACACACACACACACACACACACACATACACTCACACACAGGTAAGCACTAATAACTCAATGTGGCATATCAGAGATGTGACACTCACAAAGGTTAAATAATTTGCTCAAGGTTACTAAGCTAGTTGATGATAAGGATAGGATAGCAAGCCAAGCTCCCAAAGTATTCTTACCACTGCACTGAGTTAACTTGCATTGAAATCAACGAGTATTTTGCATCAATAATGCAGAATTTTCCCTGGAATCGTAGGTCACTAGACAATGTTAGAAAGCTTATCCATTTTGCTTCCCCCAACTAGAGATTACCCCATGCAAGTCATCTACTTTACAGAGCAATTTACCAGGCTGAACACCATAGATAGCCAACATATTTGCAAAACTGTTATTTCTGGTATGAAAAATTCAGTCTTACGAGGGTCAGTAAGTACCCTGTTGACTTCAGTAACTTCCCATTCCCCACATTCACCAGCCTCTAACTGAGCAGATGTTGACATCTTTGCAGGCTCATTTTCTTCTTAACCTATCTCTAAGTGTTGGAGTGCCCTATTCTAGCCATGATCTCCCTTCTAAGTGGTCTTTTCGAGTCTCACAGCCTTAAATATACTCTACTTGCTGATGACTTCCAAATGTCTGTCCACTACCTGGTCTTTCTCATGAGCTCCAGTCTTGCATACCCTCCTCCCTACTGGACCATTTTCTCCAGAAATGTCTAGATACAAAACAAAACTCTTGGTTGTCCCCTTATTCTCCAAGTCTGATCACCTCCAGTGTTTCCAGTTCCAGACAATGATGTCAGCACCTAGCTAAGCCATATAGCTAGGAACGTTGTTAGCTACTCACTGCCACTCACTTTCAGTCTTCTATCCGCTCCATATCCTGACTCTGGCCTTTCCTCTCCATCAGCACCGCCACCTCTTTCTTGAGCCCCTAGTTTCTATTCTTTATCCCCCAAAATCCCTCCACCCCAGCCTAAGTAATGCTTCTGATTTGCAAACTACATCATGTCATCCCACGATTAAAAGCCCATAATTGAGTCCCCTCCATCCTAAGAACAAACTCATCAATTCTTTATCCATGGCCTTCAAAGATCTCCAAGACCTCACTCCACAATCACCTCTCTCCTTTTTGTCTGCTCTTTCCCTCCTAACACCTCTTGCCTCTTCTCCCCCTCTTCATTATGCTGGAGCTCAGTAATCTATCTTTTTACTTTGGGAACACCAAGCTTGTCATTCCTTGCAGCCTGTGAATCTTCTGTCCCTCCAAAATACTCATCCCCTTCTTCAGATGGATGGTGGATGGATGGATGGATGGGTGGATGGATGGATGGAGGATGGATGGATGGATAGACAAGTGAAAGTTCTCTAGGAATTTCTTTAAACTACTTAGGAGATATTGCAAGATTTTAACGCTTCATTCCAGATTCCAGTAACATGATTACTTACTCCAAATTTAAATACTCCATATTTTTTTAAGGAAAGATACTTATGAGAAGTGAGAGTTTTTGGAAGATTGCAGGTATTGATATTTTTGGTCCTCAAATGACACCTTCTTTTTCCTGCATAAAACATTGGTCCTGGCGGGAATCCCTAGCCTCTCCTTACCACTTGAATGAAAGGTAAGAATGAAACGAAGGAAGGAAGGAATGAAAATAAGAGGCAAACAGGAAACCATGTTTATTTTTTACCATAAGTTAGCCACACTCCCACACCTATGCTGTGCATTTCCTCTGTTAGGTATTATAAGGTACAGAAAAAAATTTCCTCCTTCCCTTTCTCCTGAGACACTATTTTACAGTCAACCTGCTGGGTATAGGGTATGTGAAAGGTTGTGTGGATCATAGAGACAGAAAAAGTATTTCCTCTTCCATCCAGGTTTCCTCAAGAGAGTCTTTGTGGTCTCCCTAACAGGGAAACATATAGCTATGTAGCAAAAAAGCTTTTGCTAAAAAGTTCTAATTTAGTGTTACTGAGTTACATAGTGGACCAATCTACTGTGAAAAATTATTCTGTAATGAAATGTTCTGGAAAAAAAAATAGGACCAAAGCCACGGAATGTGCTGCATATTCCTAAACCTTGCATGCTATGGCTGGTCAAATTTACCTTCAAACTATTACTTTGTTCGTGATTCCCTCAGTGGGCATTTTTTTTTTTATGCAACAGACTCTTCTTGAGAGACATTGAAACATAAATGTCCGTTCTAATTTAGACTCTCCTTTTAACTCCATTTAAATTACTATTATTATGCCCAGTCTGCCATAATGATGCATCTTGATAGACCAAAATGTCTCCAAGGTGCAAGCCTTTAATGAAGATCTTGAACCAAGAGATGTAATTTGACCAGTCTGCCATGAAGTGTTCACCAGCTCAGCTGGGCCTTGCCCCTACTTGCACTGATCTTTTTGTGTCTCCTTAGGAAGCACTCTGTGAGTTTTGCTTCTGCTTTCTTATAATATAGCTCTTGACTGTGTGTTTCTACCTGTGTCCCTACCGGTGTCTCCCTATGTCTTGTTATAACACCATCACAGTTGAATAGGAACAGACAGACTGCAGAGATATCCGTATTCATACTGGCATGTGTGAAAGGTCCATTATGATGTCACAAGTAAAATTATAGACCTGTCATGAGATGGTGAATCCAAGACATTATCAGTTAAAAACCGATGCAGGTAAACACAGAATGAAAAGAGACAGAGGATCCTACTGGATAAAAAACATAAGCAACCTGGGTACCTCTGATACACCAGCAAATTAACTACCCAAGGCTCCAGCATTGACAGTCTGAGCCCCTAGAGACCTTGGGGGACCATCCAGACATAAACCATAACAATGTACTTGTCAGCACTCAACACTGTCAACCATTTCAGTTTTAGCCATTCTGATAGGCGTGTGGCAGAGCCTCTTGATCTTAATTTACATCTCTCAAATGACTAATATTGTTTGTTTTCACTGGTATGTCATGTTTGGTGCAGTGTCTCTCTTAGTCACTTTCCTTGTTGCTGGAGCAAAATCCCCACACCTGAAAGGAAGAGAGGTTTATGTTGGCTCACCTTTCAGCACATAGTTGGCTGACTCTAAGGTAGAGAAGAATAGTAGGGAATCAGCTACTCATCTCCTGGCACCCAGGAAGAGAGACATAACCATCCAGGTCATACTGTCAGTGAGCCACTCTTCTAACCAGAGCCTGCTTCCTAAGAACAAGTCAGCTATGATGCTGACTCATAATTCAATCACCTTCCAGAAGTCCAGGCTCTGTACACATGAGGCTCTTGGTAATCATTTAGACATAAACCATAACAGTGTTGTGCAGTGTTTGGTTAGTTTTAAGTGGGGTATTTACTTATAGTTTTGAGAGGGCTTTATATATTTCCATATAAATTCTGTATCAGATATGACTTGCAAATATTTTCTGCAGTTTTTAGCTCATGTTTTCACTCTCTTAACAGTATCTTTTCAGAAGCACAAGTTTTTAACCTAAATGAAGTTCAATTTATCAATGTGTTCTTTTGTGGATTGTGCTTTTGATGTCATATCCAAGGAAAACTTAGTTGATTATTTAACTTCTTTGAACTCAGTTTCCTCAGATGCAACAAGGAGATAATAAATATCTCCCAGATAACACAGATAAATCAATGAACTAAATGTGGGTGCAACAGAGAGAAGAGGTTAAATATTTGCACTTTTGAATTCCCTGCATTCAAATCCTGGCTTTCCCGCTTAGCAACTTTGTGAACTGGAAAAATTTATCTGCCCTTTTTGGGCCTCAGATTCTTGTCACATTTTTGTGGAGAAAAAAAAAAACTACACTTTACAAAAATATTTCTTGCATACTTTCTTCAAAAATGCTAGTTTATAGAAAATAGTAACCCAGATTGCATCTATTTCTCTTTTTTGTTTTAAAAGAAAAACAAGAAAAGGTTAGAAATAATATAGAATTCCCCAAAAATGCAGGAAATTAACACTAGTTAATGTATTACATATTGTTATCTTTGAAGTAGTTCAGATTACAAGAGTTAGGCATGAAAAATGATCAAACAATCAATGAAAGCAAACTGTTCTTATTGATGAACTTACAGAGATTAGTAGCATAGTTATCTATCTTGTATAATATATACATACATACGTATACCTACATACACGTAATCTCTTTCCTTCTTCCTTTTCTCGTTTCCCCTATCCCAGTTGTTCTTTCCTGTTGAGCACTCAGAGTGCATCAATTCAATAGATCTGCCTACTTCTGCTTCACCTTCCTCAGAGCCCCTCAATCCAGGAGATAAACACTTCGTCCTAAATCAGATCTCATTGGTCCTCTGATCTGCTCAGAACCATCCTATCGTGTCTGCTTCTTCAAAATAACCTCCAAAGCCCTTCCATGGCCTGATGAACTTCTGCCTGCTTCTCTTCACTCTTCTGCCAACTCTCTCTGGAGCAGCCACACTGGCCTTCTCACCAGGTGCCAGGTACACCTGGGGCAGTCTTGCCTCTGGCAGCTGTATGAGCTGCTTTCTCTTCCTGAAACAGGCATATGGCTCCCTTCCCTATTTCCTGCAGGTGTCCTTTCCAACATCAAGCTCTCAAAAAGGCCTTTCTCAACCACAGTGTTAGAAACAATGCCCCTGTCATTCTATCACTCAACCTTTATTTTTCTTCCTAGAACCTGTCACCACCTGATGCTACACTGCTCTGTTAAACCTCTGCCCATGTTCCCTACCCACATTAAGTTCTTCATTTTAGTCACTATCGTATTTTAATTCTTGTAATTGTGCATTCCAAACAGATATTTAAAGAACATCTGTTGAATAACAGAATGGACCACATAAAACAATTATGTGCCTCTACTTCTAGAGGCTTCACTTGAAACAGAGAGAGACAGAGAGACAGACAGACAGATGGTCTATTAGGCCTTTGATAGATAAAAACTGAAGAATAATGATGAAGTGTGGGAACAGAAGTTTCCAAAATTTCTGTCTTTGATGCAGCTTTCCGGCAAGAGGTTATCCCTCAAATGTATCTGTGTCATTTTTGTTTCCTCTGAAGCAGATCCTGAGTCAGGCATCCTTAGACGACTTGTTTATTTGAGAAATGATCCTATGAAACCAGCATGAAAGAACGCAAGGACACATAGGAAGCTAAACAATATGTGTAGTGAGTAGGTCACCACTACCAACAACCAGGACTCAACCTCATTTGTATCCTCCCAAGAGAGGGGTGGGGTATCCAAGGGTTGGGTCAGAAGTTCCCAATCTCCAGAATGTTGGGTCTTCTCTGCACTCAGAGATGCAGGGAACTGTAGTTGTGTGTGAGAATGACCTTTGGTGACCTCTATGGTATTCAGAAGGGCTCTGAGCAAGGCTGAGGGATGATGAGAGCAGTGTTTGGAAGAGACCTCTCTGCCTCCAAGATGAAGAGGAAGAGGGAAGAGAACAGGGCTAGTTGTGGGGCTGGTGCAGTCCTCCGGGAAAGACAAGCTGTGGTTTCAGGAATGGAACTCACATCACCTTGGCAGACACTTAGGTCCCATCGACAGAGGCTGACATTCTTTGAATAACCAAATCAAGAAGCCAAAGTCATGGAGTGCGCCTGGGTTTAAGATCTAAACAGTAGGGAGAGTGGTATGGCTGCTCACTGGTGTGATGTCCTCAGAGGAAGAATAAATTCAAGGGCAGAGACTGAACTCATTCTGAGGTGTTTGAGCTCAAGGAAACTGTAAAACATCTGCAATAAGTTGAAAGGTATCTGTCAAAACTTTACGTTCTGGGACTGGGGGTTTAGCTCAGCGGCATAAGCACCTGCCTTGCAAGCAGGCGGTCATGAGTTCGATCCCCGGTACCGATAAAAATGAAAAAGACAAAAAAAAAAAAAAAAAAAAAAAAAAAAACTTTACGTTCACTCAGAGTCTGTTAACATGACTTTATTTGGAAATAGGATCTTTCTGGACTTAGTTAAGGTGACATGCAGTCAAATTGAATTGAAGGGGGAGGTTCTAATGCATTGATTGCTGTCCTTATAAAAAGAGGGAAATTTGCATACACAAAAGCAACATGGTGCTGGGAAGACAGAGGTGGAGATTGGTGGTAAACTGTCACAAACAACAGAACACTCCAGGTCTCCAGCAACCACAAAACCTAAAAGGGGTTTAGAAGGGAAAAAAAAGGACTCTCCCCTTCCTTCAGAGGGAACATGATCAGGGCCAGCACCTTGATTTTATATAACTAGTCTCCAGGACAATTGTCTCCAGCCACTCAGCCTGCCCATAATGTGTTCCAGAAGCTGTAGGATATAAATACAATACATGAGAGGAAGCAGTCAGCTGTTGGCTACAGGGATCTAGAGCTCAGAAGATAGGCTGTGACTAGCCTCCAGACTGCAAGTTAACAAAAACTAAAGTTTCAAAAAAGGATGAGGCTCCCTCGGGAAGAGTACATAGAATGGAAAAAATATATATAACACAAAACTATAACCAATATCCTTGGTCAAGTGAAAAATAACTGCAAAGAACAAGGAGTCTGGGGAAGTAAGAGAGAAAAAGGAATTTCTTTTGAGTATCACAGAACGGAGTCTACTTTTGGAAGCAGAAAAGTTAAAAATGACGGATTTTGATGAGGTTAAATTAGGGAAACTGGTGAAATCAAGTTTTAGGTTGAGCCTGGAAGTTCAAACGTCAACAAACAGGATACTAGTGTAACAGAAAACACAACCACCATCCTCCCAGCCAGAATGTTTAAGTTTATTAGTTCCCCAGGTAACAGTTCCTGTTCCAGTTCCTTTGCTTCTGTCTCTTAGACACAGCCGGTCACTGTGATGCATAGCTGGTCACTATCATATGCATTGTATGAACCAGTTGCCAATTGACAAGCCATTCTGCCTCTGAACTTCCTGCTTGCTTATCTCATATAATCCCTAGACCACCAGAGATCAGGACCTGATATTCTGAGAATGACCCTGATCAGAGCCCATCGATGTAAATAAATCTGCCTCCAAATCCTGGATGTCATTCCCATGTTTCTGTTTGTCATTACTATAGTATCAGGGTCTAGAGGAGATATAGGGAGAGAACAAGAGAATTTAGAATATGGTGGGGCAAAAGTGTCAAGTATGGGTTGAAAAACAAGACAGGGCTGACCCTCAGACCTCACAGTAGCACTCTCAAGATGTATAGAATCACAGAAAGCTACGTTCACAACACATCATCACAAACAGCAAATCAGATCCAACTCGTGGCATCTAAAATAGCCACTGTTGGCAGCAGGAGTTGAATGAGCCTCCAGAATTATAATTACTCATGGCAGAAGAGACCCCCAAATGCCCTGGTATCCCCTCACTTCTTTTCAAAATAGAATTCCTTTGAAATGACTGAGTTAAATTTACTCAAGTTATTTGTCTTAACAAGCCCATACAGCTTTGGGAATTTTGCTTTATTCTATTACAGCCTATAAAATGCTAGTAAACATAGATTTTATCACAATCTTTGAGCTACTCAGAAGAAACAGAAAAGAGAAATTCCACTGCAAACAATCCTCATTGAATTTTGATGATGATCCTAAAACTTTCTCTCTGGTGCCCAAAAGTAATTACATTCAGTTGGGGTGAAGAAATCTTTGTTTTCTAATTATGAAACAGATGTTTTCCAGAAGCAATTACCCTGTGCCACTAGTAAAAATAATTTAGCAAATCGATTTTTGATTTAGAAAACAGCTGTGTGATTCTGTTACCAGAAAGTCGTATTAGAAAAAAACAAAGCTGTTTATATGGACCAAGTGCACTTCAGAACAGCTTTTCTTGGTTTCCCAGAATTCTAAGATTCCAGGAATCTAGTGCTAGTGTCTGTTATTGTGGGCTTTTTGAAATCAACATAGGCCTAAGGGACCGTTTGTTTTGGCAAAAGAGGAATTTTGAGCACATCTCTGTTGGATTTCACAATGTAGATACATCTCATGCATTATCTCTTCTATGAAAATATTAATAACTAATAATTCATAACTTCCTGAGGATAGTTCTGATTAGTCATTCACTTACTACTGAACTTTATTGAGCATCTACAATTTCAGGCATAGTGTCATTCCTGCTCTAGTTTGCCCATGTGTTGGAAACTGAAACCCTACATTTTTATGTTAACGGTATTTGGAGGTGAGACTTTCAGTATGCAATTAGGATTTGGGAAGATCATGGCAGTGTGGTCTCATGATGACACTGATGACTTTTTATGTAAAAAAAGAGTGACTCAAGCCAGCAGCTTGCTGGGTTCCACCATGTGATACCCACTACCTGTTGGAATTTAGCAAGAAGGGCCTCTGGCAGGCACCATCATCATGCTTTTGAATTTTCCAGCTTTCAGAACTGTATGACCTAATTTTCTTCTTTTTACATTATCTAGCCTCAGGTATTCAGTAATAGTAACAGAAAGTATATTGCAACCATTCTGATAACTATGTTCAGTGGTTCTTCTGTTGCCTATTAAACTGAGCATCAGTGCCTTACCTGGGGACTAGAGACCTTCTACAAGAGCTCTTAGCTTCCTTTTCCATCCTTGGCTCTTACTGTGTGCATTCCACCAATCTCTGAGTTTTCTCTCCTCTAGTCCTTCTCACAGCATAAGTTCTGAGCCAAAGGTGGCCACATCTTATGCAAGGAAACTATTTCACATCTTAGGAACATTATCCTGCGAGAATGTGTTTAATGTTAGGAGTGTATGATCTCTGAACACATAAAGACACCAGCAGAACTGTGCTTACAAATATGCATCCATCAGTTTTTCTACTTTTACAAGGTTTTTTCCAATTACAGAACTTTTGTGAACCTAGGTCGTACACATCCACCATAACATACTCTGCTTTATATGTTTTTCTGCACATTAGCTCTAATATTTTACAGAACACATTCTTCTAAATGACCATCACTGCCTCTCCCCATGAGTCAGCACCATTCATGGACTGGGGGTAGAGAGAACAAAACCACACCAGCAAGCAAGCCCAGTCAGGGAACCAGCGCCACTAGACTGGAACAGACAGATCCCAGCCCTCCCGGCATGACAGCTGGCAAACAAGGAGCACTAGTCTCCCCTGCACCCCACCCCTGCCATAAGCAACCGGTTTATCCAGAGAAACACAGGCTGTGATGATAGCTATAGAGGTGGAACGCAATTGGGTGCCTGTGGTGTGGTGTTGTTTCACTGGCATTGCAGGTCTAGGCCCAGTGGTCTGATCATGGGTTCAAAGGATAGAGATACACAGTGTGACATCTTGGGGGTGTGTGGGGGGGACCTTCTTCTGAAGGCTGCAGCCATTGTTGAATCCCTATGGTCTGGTTTTGGAAGTCCTATAGTGTTTCCATTATTTTGTTGGGTTGGGTTTTATTCTCCTTTGTTTTGTTTGATCACGTCAAATCCAACATCTGGAGCAGTTATTTCAAAGACAGGAAGACATATTATGATAGCAATTTTGGATTTACTATAGGCTTGTTTTGAAGTTCTTTATTGCATTCATTGTTTTGTTTTTATTATTTCTATTCTAGTCTATTCTGTTTGATTTTTGCTATGTCCAAAGTTATCTGTAGCTATTTTGACGACATCAAAAGATGTTGTGGTAACTATTATTGATTTCATAATGTTTTGAATTCTTGTACCTTTTATATCAGTTTATTTTGGTTTTATTCTAGTTAATCCTCTTTAAAATAAATAAATAAATGGCCATTACCACATACCACAGCCACTGCTTGCTCTCCTTTAGAAGATTCTGCCACCTCTGGCTTCATTCCAAAGTTACTGGTTTTGAAAAGCACATTTTTCTATGTCCAGCTTAGTATTAGCATGTAACAAAAGTTTAGGCAACTCTGTTAACAAAACAGACATTTTAAATTATAATACTTGTAATCGTTAAAGTAGTAACAATACAATTACCTCAGTCAGAGAATTTCCAATACCTACAAACAAATAAATTGTATTGAGACTGAACAACAATGACATGAAACAGTAATAATGTTTCCTCACCAACAAAATAAGTGTCAACGTCAGACAATAATTAACACACAATTTACTGCCCATTCAGCCTAAAGCTTAGAAATTATACCATGAATTATGTTTTTAATTTCGGGGATAAGGATAATGATGACTTTTGTATGAAAATGAGACTTTATCAATATTGCTGTACATATTTTCAAATTCCTATCATTTAAATTCAAATAAAATAAACAACTGTAAAATATTATTCCACTAATTTTCTCTCTTCTCTGCCAACAGTTTCTACCTATAAGAATCTCACCAAATGTCAGGACCTCGACCAACTCTAGTACTTCTAAGAACCGAAAAAGAGAGAAAGAAAGAAAAAATTCTGCTCTCCCCAACATGATTCAGTCTTCTCTTTTGCTTAAATCTTATAGTTTTGGGGCCTATAATTTTATGTGGTTATGTCTGTTTCTCTTTATCTTTCCCTGTTTTTCCTTAGACTAATTATCCATTATAGCAGTTGACAGAAAATATGTTGAATATGTTTGCTCTTCATTTAATTAAAATCCAAACCAATGGGAACCTCTTGGTGTTTCCAAGTAACCTGGACTCAAGGCAAATTTCTTTGGTCCAATTGAATGTTTTCTAAGAAATAAGATTTGGCACATACCTTAGTTCTTGGTCCCTTGCTCTGACAGAATATCTGATTGGATAATTTATAAAGAATAAAGGTTTATTCAGTTCATAGTTCTGGATGCTGGGAAACCCAGGTTCAAGATTGAGTCTTAGACTGCTTCACCAATGAGGTTCTGTTTGCTAATAGGTTCTCTCTAAGACAGGGAAAGGCGTCCTGAACTGTGTAAATAAAAGGGATGTGTACAAGAGAGAAAGCCACACTGGCTGCTCTAGCAGATCCACTCTGAAGATAATCCATTAATCTATTTATTGTCATATGGGTTCAAATTCATAAGCATAAAGCCTGTATGGTATAATCACTTTCTAAAAGTCTCACCCAGCCCACTTCTTCATATCTCATAATGGAAATCAAACTTCAACATGAAAATTAATGGAAATACTCAACCAAATGGCACTCAAACCACAGCAGTAGAGGATTAATTTCCCATTAAAAAAGAATCAAGAAAAAATCTAGAGTTGCCTTCTGTAACAGAGGAATTGTTCTTGTAAGTTGTCTTTAAGTGAATCCCAGAAACCAGTCAAGAGATCACTCTATATTATCCAAGATGGGTCACTCAGTCTCTTAGTGTCTTCTAACAAAGTCTTCTCTATAATCTCCAAAAGTCATTGGTGCAATAAACAAGTCTCACAACATTAAAGTGATATTCAGGAAGAAATTCTAACACTCCTTAGAAAGAGAAACTATCTTATAAGGCTGTGCTTTCCTGTGCTCAGGGCCCAAAGAAGAAACTCAGTTGAATACAATCGTTAAACTAACAATCGATCAAGAGACATGATAAAAGTGACTGATCTAGGTGGGAGTAGAACACAAATATAAAGTGTTACATCCATAAAGTTCGTAATTTGCCTAATAAGATTTTTCAGGAGGCCAGGGAAAGGAAACTATGACCCTTCACCATCTGACTATACCAGCCATCAGATATTGAACATGCCAACCCCATCCAAAGAGAAAGAAACAGTGAATCCACCTGACTATTTAAAAATCCAGTATTGTGTAATATTTTTCAATGACTTGACCAGTAAGTTTTAGGTCTTTTTAAATTACAATTGCATTTTATAATGAATATCTGCAAACATGTGTTTCTAATGTTGTCTTTTCATCCCTTGCAAAGATTACTGGATATGTTGCCCAGCAACTTTCTTTCCTCACTTACTGGCATTTCTTGGAATTATTTCCTTATCCATACACATAGAGCACTATCTTTTTATGGTTAACAGTTGTGGAGCATGTCAGTAAATAAATGTGGCCCATTTTATTTAATAGATCCCTTATCAGTGAATATTTAGATTAGTTACCAATACAGTTTATATTCTTGGAAAGTATTCTTTGCAGTCTTGTCAAATCATTGCTTCAGTTGTAACCAAGAAGTATAACTATAATCTCCAATGGAATTGTCAGGCCAAATTTTACTATCAGATTTCTGGGTTTTTTTTTTTAAACAAATATTTACAAAGAATGAGTGATGGTCCATAGATTGTTCTTAGCACTGTAGATACAGTAGCCAATGTGGCAGATGCTGATTGGCCCTCATGGAGCGTACATCCAACTAGGAGAAGGCATTAAATAAATAAGTAAATAAATGTATAAATAAGCAAGATAATGGTCTACAGGAATAAGTGTTTTGAAGAAATAAACAGGGCAACGAATTAAGAGCTGATAGTAGGTTAAAAGAGGAGGATTGTATCAACCAGGTATCAAGCAGAAAAATCAGAACCAGTATTGGGCACATGTTGAAATATTTATTGAAAGAAATTGACTTATGAGAAGGAGGGCCTGGTCAGGCAGGTCCAGAATTTACATGGTAGATCAGCATTATTGGTGTAGGTTTAATATTCTACCTATGGGCAGAGTTTCTTCTTCAGGGAGACTTGAGTTCTATTTTTAATTAAGCTTTGCAACTATGAGTCATACAGACACACACACACAAATACACACATGCACACGTGCCCGCACACCAGATTATATAATCTTCCTTTCTTCAAGTGAACTACTTATAGATTTTAACCACCTACAAAATCCCTCCACAGTGAAACCTAAATGAGTGCCTTCTTAAGAACTAGAAACTGTAGCTTAACTATGTGGACACATCAAAAAGACCATCACAGTGGTCTGGATGGGATGGTCAAGACAAAAAAGCATTTGACCAAAAACTCAAAGAGAGAAGGCAGAGGAAGAAATGTGGTCTTCCCAATACCAGGAGACCATAGTACATTTGAGGTACTGAACTGGTACCAGCTAAAAGAATCAAGAGCAAAATTAAACAGAGAAGAGCAAATTGTATGAATCCTGATGGCCATTGGCATACAGAAAGCCATTAAAAGTTTTAACCAGCACAGCAATATACATTGTCATAATTAAAAAAAAAAACAAACACAATTTTGCTATGCAAGGAGATCAGTTAAAAAAATATCAGGGTGAAAGTATATTGTGGTTTTCCTGGGATGCCGGTGGTGGAAATAGAGAAAACTGGATAAATTTAAGAAATCTTTTGGGGCATAACTCAAGGTAGACTTTGTTATTTAACCATTGGAATACATTCTCCAATGTTTACCAGCAGTCTCGGTTGTGTTGAGATGGAATATGCTGCATTGCAAGGCATGGGGATATAAGAATTCCTTGCACCAGGCTCCCAGACAAGTTCTCTGTAAGGACAACTCACCTATCTTAACTTTGTACCTTTGACCTACCCACTGCTTCTCACCTACTAAAACAGGAATGCAATTTTAGACACAGCACTATTCTTTCAACCATGAATATACAACCTATGCAAATACATTTTGTGTATTTGTACCGAGACAGGATGCTTAGACGCTTTCACAGTCACAATGAGAAGTGAAATTCTTTATAAATGAACTAATTTGCAGGATCTTGAATTACTGGAAAACATTCTACAAGTCTGTTCTCCTTTATTGACAAATGGAGTATGTATTTACCTTTATTCAACAGGATGCAATTAGAACTTGATATAGAAATCGCAGGATAAAATATTATTATTCTATTTATCATTTTCATAATGCCTTTTGTACATTTATATCTCCCAGGAACCAGATCATAATAAACAAACTCTTGGCATTGTCTCAAATTCTGATTCTGGCAGCTATCTCTTAATAATCTTCAGAACAGACAAAAAAAGAGACAATGGTTCATTCTAGGTCAGCTTCCACAGCAGCTGATTGATGTCAGCGTCAAAGTCTTCCTGCTGATGGTGTCTTCAGAGTAGTGAGATGTGTGGGGGTCAACAGTATAATCCCCATTCATTCATTCAGAATTTGAGACACTGCACAGAGAGATTTACAACCTGATGCTTTGGGCTTTCTTTTTCTTTCTGAATTTAGCTTATTGTTAGCTTTGTTTGGAAGATCCTTCCAGCTTACTTCACTGAAGTAAGCATGGTCTTGGGAATACAAAGATTCAAGAGCTTATTTGTAGTGTCTTTACCGTGAAGCTAGAAACAGCAATCCTAGAAAGTTGTTCTCTGCCCGCCAGATGTTTTGTTCCCACCACTCAGGCTGCCCAGTTATCATCTTATGTACAAAGGAGAGAAGAAACTCCAGGAAGAGCAAAGGGCTCATCATTAAAAATCAAAGATTCTAGGGCTAAATCTCAAACCAATAAATCAGAAATCTTAAGGGAGCTACAGTGGGAACCGGATTATAATTTGATGACGAGAAACTGCCCAGTCCTCACAGTCCATGATATCATTTCTTCTAGAATTAAACAAGAACAAGGACTAAAGTAAAATATAGAATCTATTGAATTTGACTTCTCCGGTGCACCATACAGAACCTGATAGGGTTGGGGAGAATGTTAAACAAACAAACAAACATTGGTCCTCCCAATATCATAAGCTGTTTCAGAAGTAGCATTGAATAACACACAGTGAAAGAAAGAAAAATCAGCTGTATGCTGAGACGTGCACATGGTGCAAGAATAATCAGAGTTGGCTTGGGGACAAACTTTTGCAAAGAAAATTATTTTGGCTTTGATTTTGGAAAAGCAGTACATGTGCCTAAGAAAATTTGATTTGGTGACAGTTATGTTAGGATTGTTTTAAGCCCAGAAAAAGAAGCATGAATATGATTGTATACAGTAGATCAAACAGCATGTTCAAAGTGGGAAGGAAAGTAATCATTATTTAAAAAATTTGTATTAGGGCTTTCGTTTTTAAAAAAAGTAATCAAGTTCCTTTCTCACATGGTATACAGAAACAATCCCTGAAGGACTAAATATCAAAGATAAAACAAAATGCTATAAAGCCATTATAAAAATATTTTTATATTTCTAAGACTAAGAAGGTTCCCTAAGGGAAACATAAAGCTGAGGTGTAAGCAAAAAGATTTGACAAGTTGGACTCCCCAAAATAAAAAATCTGAAATATAAAAGACACTCTCTTTGATCCCTTACAATATATCAGTAACAACCAGAGAGCAAATATTTGCACTAATTAAAATAGAATAACTTAACAATGTCTCCAATATAAAACAGCAGCAACTCAATGTTTTTTAATGGTCAAACATCCTAACAAAAAACAAACAAGCCAAGTAAAGGGTATGAACGGACTATAGAAAAAGAAACACCAACTATGAGAAAATGTAAAAATAAGCTTCTAAACACCAGAAAGATAAGTTATTATAACAAATATTTAGCAAAATTAATAGTGCCAGTGTTAGAAGGCAAGATAAAGTGCATATCAGACAATTCTGATGTGCTTGGAGATGAATAAATGTAAATAAATAAATGATCATGTATCTGAAGTCTAATATTTCATTTCTAAGATTTTATCCTTGTAAACTATTAGTATCAGTACTCCAAAGATGCGTGCACTGAATAATAAAAGATTCACTCTGATATTGCTGGTAATGGAAAAAACTGGTCTTAAATTTCTATCATTAAAGACATGAAGGTAAAGCCATGAATTGAACATACCAGTACTGTTTATAAATGAGGCATGGCCTGCCTTAAAAATTCTCCAAGTTCAATGGCTAAATGCAAAAGGCAAGTTACAGAATTGTATATATTAAGTCACTTGAATTAACAACTGTAGCTGGAGATATTTGTGATTATAACACTCTGAATGACTGAGACAGGAGGATTGCAAGTATGATCCGAATATGGACAACTTATTGACTTGTTAGAACTGTTCTCAAAATTTTCAAAAATCTGAGCTGTGCTGTAGCTCAGTGCAAAGGTCCTGAGTTTGAGCCCCAGCACCAATAAAGAAAAAAAACCCTGAAGCTCTCAATATATACATAAATTTACACATATAAAAAGATAATTAATATCTAAAATTATATATGCATCCAACACTGGAAAAAGATTAAAGATTATTTCATAAATCTGTGCTTTGGAATTGTGACAAGAATATATTTACCCATTACCTATATGATTTTATATTTTAATTCTTAGAAATTAAAAAGTAATACCTGATAACTACTGAAAAAATAAACACAAAATAATAAAGAAAAATTTAAATCTGTACTTTCATCATACAAAACCCTTCCTCTTACTCTACTGAATATATACATGTGTATATTTATTATACATAGAAACACATATATAGAATTTTGAATCTTATTTCTTTCACCCTAAATAGTCTTCACATTTGTAATTTCTGGTAATTGCATGATACTCTATTATGTCAATTCATTATAGTTTATTTAACCATTCTTCCATTGTTTGATGGAAAGATGTATTACTATTTCATATCTACTAAAAAACATGCAGATAAATTATGTATATAATAAGTAAAGAGGTAAATAGACAAATGTTTGATAAGATTTTCCACCTAACAATCTCTGATAAGGTCCTCTTCCTGGAAATAAAGTTTTTTATCAAAGGATAGAAATAGTTTTAATTTTCCTACATAGCACTTTTTTTTTTTCTTTTGTACCAGGGATCAAACTCACAACCTCATGCTTTCCAGGTAGGCGCTCACGCTGCTGAGCTAAATCCACAGCCTCCTACATAGGACTTAAGATAAAAGTAATTAAACAACCCTAAGCTATCTGAAGTCAGGACTCATGCCTAGCCCATGGCTGACAGTTGTAAAATTAATGAACCTTCCCAAGCCTTCAAAAAATCAAATTTTCCTGAAATAAATGATTTCAGCTAATTACAAGAGAATGACAGCTCTAAAAGATGCTCTGAGGTACAATGAAGATGCCATTTAGATAGAAATTAGACAATTTCAGTTACATCATTCTTGCAACTCAAGTTCACCTTGAACTGGTCACTTAACCTCTCTGAGCTCCAATGAACCTGTTGCAAAGTGAGTCCTGCTATGAGGACTACCGCACCGAGCCATGACACTGAGCTTCCGTGCTGTGTTCACCCATGGAGACACCAGGACGGAGATGTTTCTTGCAATAAAGTGAAAAAGAAAATATGCTTGGGATGGCTAAAGGCTTCCTTTAGGACTTTCATTAGACCCTCGGAAACACTTATATTAAGAGTCTGGCACAGTGGCTGGGGATTTAGCTCAGCGACATAAGCGCCTGTCTTGCAAGCAGGCAGTCATGAGTTCGATCCCTGGTACTGATTAAAACGAAAAAGACAAAACAAAAACAAGAGTCTGGCACAAACGTGTCAGGAGAGGCAAATGTGACCGGAGTGGATATTTCACTCACACTTTAAAAGAAACAGAGTTATATTTTGGGAAAGAATGCAAACACTCACTTTGCTCTGGTCAATAAACATGCTTCTGGGCTGTTAACACATGTCCAGTCTTCACACCGTCTCTTGAAGTACTAGGTTAGATCTTCTGTTCATAGTGTAGCCCCAATATCCTGTAACCCTGCCATCCAGCCCCTTATCCAGGTCATGGGAGCCTGGGGAGCCATTCTGTGCGATGTGACCTTACTCCTGCATTACAGATGATAGGTCAGGAAAGGAAAGCTTGTCCAGATTGCTTAATTGGAGCATCTCTTCCAGGAAATGGAAAAATAAAAAAGCCGGTCCATGTCCTTTAACTCTGTTGTAGCAAAACAACCTTGCTTTCTCTTGCAAGTATAAAACATATTTTTTGAATTACGTTAACTCTTGTCCTAAGAGAACATAATTCTTCAGTCATGTAAGACTAAAGTCATAGCTGTTGTATATCCCTGGCTCTCTTTTTTTCTGTCTTTCTTGCCTATCCCCGTCTTCCCTCTCTCCAGTCACTTTCTTTGTGATCATGCAGATAATTAATAGACAAACTCACAAAACATTAGGACTTGTCATGAACAATTTCTCCCTTGCAAACTTCTCCCTGTGGGTAAGAAAACCTAATAAAAGTAGGTTTTCTCATCTATGATCCCCTCTCTCAATTAGCTGTTGAAGTTTTATAAACCAACAAAACAAGCTTGTGTTTGGACCAAGAGCATGGAAAAGAGGTAGACAAGTGACTTCTGAAGGCAACAGCTCACTGGATAGAGTGGAGAACCTGGTGTGACTTTTTCTAAGCTCTGGAAGTAGGAACAAGATTTCTGAGCAGCTATCCAAGGCAGCAGAAGCTGTGGGACCTGTTACATTGCATCCAAAATGAGATACAATCACAAAGAGGCTTTCTGTCACCAGTATGAAGAGTCCCCAAACAAGTATTTTAAAGCAATGACTTCCTAAGTTTACAGAGGTCCCTTCCCTGCCACCTAACAGTCCCCATAAGTAGCTGAGAAGCCAGTCTTGAGGAAAGAAAGATGAAATTCTCCGAAGAAGAATGAAGAAACTGGAAAGAGACAAGAAGCAACGAGAGAAAGAGACATCAGCTTTCCAGGCCCCCTCATGGCTTTCCTGTTACAACTGCCTGTGGTTTTCTGTTACGTAAGACACTAGCAGAATAAACTGCCCTTTGTTTTGAGAAAGTTGGCTTGAATGAGGCTCTGATAACTTGAAACCGAAGAAGTCTAAATAATGTGTATAGATGTTATCACTCTCCATTTTTCCAGTGGAAAAACTGAAAGTCATTGAAGTGTAGTAACTCACCCAAGGTCAGATGGCTTTCCGTCCCAGGTTATTTAACTCAAACCCAGATTATTTCCGCTGGACTGCTGAGGGTGAGATGTGCAGCAGAGTTATCGTGGTCCCCTGCCTCATGAGTCTCTTTCTTTGCTCTGTACAAGAAGTCACCTAATAAAAGAATCTCATCTGTCATTTAATTTTCACTCCTACACATCCTTGCAAGTCCCTTTCTTCCCCACATTTCTGGTCAGGAATAGAACTCCTCCCCACTCCAACCACAGCCCCGGAGTCTCTGTGTCGTGGCAGGTCACGGAGAGAAGGATTGAGAACAAGAGCTCTTGTATGTTTCCAGTCAGATCTGCGTCAAGACAGGGTGCCTGTTGTCCTCCTCAGTACTATTTGATGGTGTGGGTAGAGTCTAAAACACAATTGGTTAACCTCAGCCCTGCCAGTCTGCCAAAGGGCAACGCGCACTGTCTGCCTTCTCATCTTGTCTCATACCCAGGGGTTTCTAAAATGAAGGAATTCTGCCATCGAGCAGCATTTGTGCTTCTGGATTTTCTGTTAGTGAAAGTACAAAAAAGTAAGCATCATTTTTAATCCTACCTGCCTAGTACTTCCAATGTTCGGAATTTGGTATGTTTTCTTATGTATTTATTTCACACAAAGTTGTTACCCAAATACTTAATTTTTTTGTTCGTTTTAGTATCAAGAACCAAGTTCAGGATTTAATTCTTATCAAGTAGGTGCCACTGCGTTATAGGCCAACCTCAAACTTAATTTTATATCATATTTTTGAAATATCATTAGCATCTTCCACATTGATACATGGTGTTTGCATCCATAAGTTTAAGGACAGGTAAATGTTAAGATGAAATGTGATTAAGGTGGATATGTACATCAGATTCTTCAGTACCCTGTATTTAACCTTCCTTTCTCCAAATGGGTTTATTGTTTGGGTCTTAACCAAGTACTTCCTACAGCTAGGACAGGATACAAGTTCAGCCATCAATACTTCAGCCTTGCAAGAGAAACACAAAGGCACAGGAATAGCTAAGTCAAATGGGATTTCTTGTTTGAGTTTTTCAAGGAATCTCCACCCTGATTTCCATAGTGGTTGGATAGCTGACATTCCTTTTTCTCCCCAAAATGTGGCCAGCACTTGTTACTATTTAATTTATTGATGGCGGCCATTCTTTCTGGGGTAAGATGGACTCTGTGTTGTTTTAATTGGCATTTCCCTAACGGTCAGCAATGCTGAGCATTTCTTTATGTACTTATTGGCCATTTGAACTTGTGTGAGTGTCTACTTGCCTCATCCACCATTTTTTTTTAATTAGGTTGATCCAGCCATTCTTATAGGCTCTTAGTATAAAGTCACCCTGCTCTCTACTAGTTCTAATCCAAATTCCCTTCACCCTCTCAGACGCCTCTACAGTAATTTCTTTACTTCCCAAAGGAACTTCATTCCTCACAACCAGCACCTCTGACCATTTGTGCACAGAGTGGACAGTTGAGTTCACCTGTTCTTCTCAACTAACAACTATTTATTAAACATACTTGTGTCCTGTGCTGCCCTGAAAGCTAGAAAAACAATACTAAAGATGAATGTTCTTAAAAATCATCACTCATCCAGAACTTACTTTCTAGAGGAATTATCATGTATGTGTATTGGAAGATAAAGTTGTTTCCATATATCACTGTTGTTATAAAGGTTGAGCAAAATTTAGAGTAAATAGTAGAGAAGAGGAGAGACTTATAAGGTTCCAAAAGGTTGAATAATGAATAAACGCTAGTAGACTTGAAAGCCTGCCTCAACTCTGCTCACTTTAACCTGCATATGCCTGTCACTGAGTTTATAGCTGTAAAAATAAGGTAATAATAGATGCTAACTAATGAATGTAAACTCAGAATGGGTAGGAAATATCTCTGTATCTTAGCCCAGTTGTTGTTTATTACATCTCATCTATCAAAACTGATAAAATATGGAGAAATTAGCAATAACATACAAAATTTGGGTCATAAGATCAACAAATTTGACTTCAAGACATGTAGAGAATATCGTGGCAAATAACTGGATAATATACATTAATTTCAAGTACACAAGAAAAATCACCCACTGGAACAAGGAAAGTTTTGCCAAATTTCAAGATGGCAAATTACACAGTGTTTTATTTCTAACCAAAATTTAATCACATCAAAAATCAATAATAGCAAA
This sequence comes from Cavia porcellus, assembly GCF_034190915.1. Classification (NCBI taxonomy): domain Eukaryota; kingdom Metazoa; phylum Chordata; class Mammalia; order Rodentia; family Caviidae; genus Cavia; species Cavia porcellus. The sequence goes on from NW_026947515.1 coordinate 13,125,682, forward strand.
TAATGCTGAAATAACTAGGCATCCAAATACAAAAAATGAACCTCAACATGCATATTACATTCTGTATATAAAAAGAGGGACTCAAGGTAGATCTTAGTTCTAAATGTAAAAGCTACAACTAAAAAAAATTAGAAAAAGCAGGAAATCTTCAAAGCCTACAAGGAAGTAAAAATTATTTAAACAGGTCACAAAAGTCACTAATTATAAAAATTAATGTACACTGGTACCTCAGTTCACGAACTTAATTCTTTCTACAATTCTGGTATTGCACTCCATCAAAATGTAAAACTTTGCTCTTTGAGAGACACTGTTAAGGAGCTGAAGCCCCACACTCAGAAACATTTGCAGCACATATGTATGACAAATGATTTATTCCAGAACTTATAAAGAATCCTTGCTGCACAATGGTAAGAGGCAATAACTCATCAAAATGCATGTTGAAATTTAATCTCCATTGGTCTATCTCTATCATTTAACCATTCATCCATTTATCTACTCTTTTATCTATCAATCTACCCACTGACCCATCTCTCCACCCACCCATAGACACCCACATTCAGATATTTCTGCAGCAACCTCTAACTGTGGGGATAAACAGGTTGGTGAACACCATCAGGATGAATGACTGAACCTCTCCTAGACCATTTTCTGTCTCTTTCCAAGCTAACATTTTCTTCACTAAGAACCGGATACAGAATTGATTTTGTATTGATGTGAACCCCTATATAGTTCCAAAAATGTACACAATTCTGGGTTAAGATAGAGACATTTACTACCCATTCTCAGTTTGCACTCATTAGTTAACATCTATTATGCCCTTATTCTGACAGCTATAAACTCAATGATAGGCATATGCAAGTTAAAGGGAGCAGAGGTGAGGCAGGCTTTCAAGTCCACTAGCGTTTATTCATTATTCAACCATTTGGAACCTTATAAATCTTTCCTCTCCTCTACTATTATACCAGCAGCATAAAGCCTGTACTTGGCAAGCACAAGGTCACGAGTTCGATCCCAGGTACAAAAATAAATAAATAAATAACCTTAATTACTTTCTTGAAGGGTCTAGCTCCAAATATAGTCACAATCCTAAATATTGGGAGTTAAAACTACAACATACAATGCTGGGGGTTGAGGAGGCACCATTCACCCCAAAACAATAGTAATTACAACAGTCATAAAGCTACCATCTACTACCTGCCTTTTGTTTATTTTTTAGGATTTTATTTCTATGTTTTCATGCTTTGTTTTAGATTGATGTTGTGTTCCATCTTTTCTCTGGCAATGTGAAATTGTCATATATTAATCATCCTTTTAGTATGACCTAGAAATTATAGTGCATACCCTTGATCTACCAAAGTATATTAATTGATGACTTTATTCTTTTCTGGACAACACAAAGACTTTTAGAATACTTTTTAAGCTTGCTGTCCATTCCCACTTGTTTCTGTTGACCTATATTTTAATTGTAAGTATGTTATCAGTTCTACAATACATTATTGTTATTTATACCATCAATTTTAATTTAAATTTAAGCACATATTTTCCTGGAAACAAAATTCTCAGTTTCAGGTGCATGAGGCCCTGGATTTCAATACTGTCAGTGCAAGAAAGAAAGAAATTTTCTACTTTATGTTTTTATAATACCCTGTGCAATGCATGAAAAGAGGTATGGATGGAGGCAGGACTGAAACTCCAAACTCTAGAGTCTGAAAAGAGGAGATAACAGAATTTAGATGAAATTTTAGCATCAAATATAGAACAACATAAGCTATTAGAGTATCTCATAAAGACAAAACTGCTGTCACATATGTTAATTTCTGTGTTTTTGTTCTTGTTTTTGTTTTTGCTGTTGTTTTTAAAATGCTGGGGATTGAGGCCGGGCGTGCTGGCTCACACCTGTAATCCCAGTACTCGGGAGGCTGAGGCAGGAGGATCGTTGTGAGTTCGAGACCAGCCTAAGCTACAAAGTGAGCTCAAGGCCAGCCCTCGAGCTGCATAGCAAGACTCTGTCTCAAAAAGACAAAAAAAAAAAGTGCTGGGGACTGAACCCAAGACCTCAGACATGGTAGGCAAGCATTCTCCTACAGAACTACACCCCAGACCATTCATTTCATTTTTGTTGGTGAAAGAAAGAATAAGTGTGACATACAAGAAGTGAAGGGGAGAGTCTGGAAATAGGAAGAGAGGATCCATGTTAGCGGGATCACATAATATCTGCAACCAGTTGTCAACTTGGACTCAGAAGTTAGTAGGCATTTGCCCTTCCCAAGTCTGGGCTCTTGGATTTAAGCAGCTACCCCCACCACCAAAAAAAAAAAAAACAAAAAAAAAACATTGCAGAGACCCAGAAATCACATTTGTGACAGCAGAGCAAATGAATTTGAATAATAGGATTTAGTTTACTGTAAATACAGTATTGTCAGCCCTTGCTCATAGATTGGTGAAATCCTGTCTAGAGGACTGAAGCTTCTGAATATTCAGCCTCATTCATGCAAATGAGCTACATGGATAGAGTGAAAATATCCTTTTATTCACCAACTCTAAGTCGTGTGTCTTCTTACTGATGTGATTCCAATCATGGCACTGATAAGGACAGCCTAGCTCAGTGTTCCCATTACAAGCACTAAGGGCCACACTTCAAGTCTTGCATATTCAAATGGAAGCATTAGGTTTGCTAAATCAGCACACCCAATGTTTGTCACCTTCGGTGGTAAAGAGGATGATGGCAAACTCATGCCAGAGGCTTGGGCTGTCTTAGTTCTTTGCCTCTCTCAGATTTTTCCTTCTTTCCAAACAACCACCTGTATAAACAAAATTTTTTGTAGACAAGGAGATAATATAGTAACCATTGTTCGTTTTCTGTTAGTTGGTTCTGAATACTCTGTAATACTTTCATTCTCTTGAATGGTTTTACACTGTCTTTTTATGTTTGATACTATAATATACTCAAATATTTCAAGGAAAGAGACACTATGACAGCTACTGTTATGTCAGATTGTCTGGTGGTGAAACACTATGTTGCTTAAATTGTTCTGTTCTGACCTGTGTTGTTATGTCCTCTTTTATCTTAATCTTTTTTAAATAAAAAAAAACAACCACAAAACAAAGGTTCTCTTTGAAGATACTTCAAATGCAGAAATATTTTTAAAAATCAACCATATTCAAATAATTATTATCATGTTAACATTTATTCTATGTTTGTCAAAGGCCAGACTCATGACACTCAGCTCTTACTGTCTGTATTGTATTGTATGTATTGCATTATCTAATTTAACCATGACAACAATCGTACCGTACAGATATTCCCATCATCCCCATTTGAAATATTGGCAAGATTAAGTAGTTTGCCCTAAGTCAGCTATGTACGAAGTACTAAAGCCAAGAATTGAGATGGTTTCTTACTCTAAAGCAATGTCCTGCATTAAAATGAGCTTGCAACCAGTATTATGTCAATAATTGAATTCATAGGACCAGGGATACAGCTCAGTGGCATAGTGCCTGTCTGGAATGTGAGGTCCTGAGTTCAATTTCCAGTACCCTCAAAAAAAATTGAATTCTAGTTTATCTTATCTCACTGCAAATTTGCATAGGGTACACAATCAGTAAAAACCACTTTTTCCAAACCCTGATCCATGTAAGTTCTCAACTACGGTCTGTCACCTGCCTGCTTTGTCCTCTAGCTCCTGACTTCTTTGCCAGAGACTGAATCAGTCAACCTGAACAAAAGAAGGCAAATACAAGCAATAGCTGTTAAGGAGAATGACAGAATCATTAAAATGTATACAAGGTGGAAAAGAACAGAACACACAGAGATCTACACAAATTGGTGACAACTCATCTGACCCATTAGATTCTGTAGCAAAGTGATAATAGTTCAAATACTGACCTTCCTTCTGGGGTCCTCCCACCATTTAATAGCAAAACTATTTTATGCCTATTGGTTTGTGGAAGGGACGTGAGGTGGGGGAAGAAAAAAGTAAACAAAGCTATAAATATCACTATTTTCCTAGCTCTGACGTTTTTAAAAACCTATGATGCTAGTGGCCTGGAAAAAACTCTTAGCTTAGACAAACTTTTTCTTGGAAAACATCTTGAATAAATGTAGCAATCATAAAAACAGGAACAAGGAAGTCCATGGTGTCATTCTTAGGCCAGTGAGCAAAGGCCAAGTTGGGTGATAGGTGTCTTATCCAATGTCCATGTAGCAGGATTATGTTTCCAGAATGTAAATGTAATCCTACGGCAGGAAGAAACTTCAAATTAGATTCAATTTTTCCACTCTAATGAAGCACGGGGTTGAAACAGAAATTAGATTAAATTTCTAAAATATGTTCCAAGTTGTTTTTGTTGCACACTCAAGCTCTGGACCAAGATTCACACCCACGACAATGCACACAGGTGAATGCAAATCGGGGACATTTCAACAGCAGACTTCTGTCTCAAAGGGATTCTTGGAAAATGACAGAAAGGAAGATCTTCAAGGCCACAAGTCTGGAAGATTTCTTGACAGCCGAAGGGACAGGTCATGTTTCACTGCCAAAAAGTAAACTTCAGATGAAAGGACAATCTGTCTCTTTATAAACATCCCAGAGCAAGGACATCAAACAAGTTCATAACACTTCTTGAGGAAAGGGTCAAAACATTACATAAAATTCAAAACCAGTGTTCATCCCAAAGCCTATGCCTAGCCCTGAACCCTCTCTAAATGTGTTTGGAACCTTGTTTCCCTCTAACAGAGAGTCGTGCTTTGGTGCTCTAGGGTCTTGATGTCATTATTTGCTCTTTTGTTTGAGAGGGGCTGCTCATGCTCCCCTATAGCCAGTAAAGTAAAAAGGGGAGAGATCTACGGTTCCCTGCTGGAGTCAGCATTCATGGGTGCTGACACCCTCTAAGTGTCAAGTGTCTTCTTTCTGCAAGAGTTTTTATTCAACTCCATGCACACCTTGAGCTCAAATGATGCTTTGGTGATGCGGCAGAGAAAGAACAGGGGAGATGCCTCCTGCATCAATAAGAAGGCCTGCAAGCTTGTTAGAAATGCTGGGTCCAGGGCCCAATTTAGATTCACTCAATATGGATGTGAACCTTCCCACAAGCTCTCCAGAGGACTTGGGATTGGAAGTGTCTCACTTCCAGAGACATGGATTCCCATGCTAAGAACTCTTGCAGTCACGTGATTGGTATGGAGGAGAAAGAAGGCCCTGGGGTTGGTCTGATTGAGTTCAAACTCTGATTTCTTTACTTATTAGTTCTGAAGCCTTAATTAGTTTGTGCTCTGTAGGTCTCAATTTTCTAATCTGTAAAATGAGTACGAGGCTGACACTAACAGAACTTATTTCCTGGGATTATTGAGTTGATTAGATGAAACCAAATGCAATGCATAAGACATTTAGAATTGTGTCAGGTGCAATAAACCCTCCATAGATGCTAGCTATGAGAATTTTGAAGAGGAAACATTTTGTGCTTTGGATGTCTAATAAAGGGTCTGAGATCTTCTTGGTGATTCCTTCTGTGTTCCTCCTTGTTAGCTGCCAAAGACACTGGGAATGATTTTAACTGCTTCTGGATGGGAGGAATGGTATAAATCATTGTTTCCCAAACTTTATGCAGCTTCATTCTTTTTTTTAACCATATCTATATATAACCCTTATGTGTTATTTTTATTTAAATCAATTTACAACAAAATTGGATTTTAAAAGCCACATCTGAAAGTAATAAATAATATCTATAAAATCAGTAGTTTAATTTCATCCATATTAAAGTGAAACCATAACTATGGTAATAATTATGTTCACAGACGCATAAAAAATGTTCCTAGGAAGTCTCTTTGCTTCTATGTTAACATTTTATGAGCTCTCAGTTATTCTAAATGTTTTGACCATCTTCCTCTGCCCAAGTGACTTGAGCTAATCTTTTGTTTTCAGCTCATCCTGCTGGGTTCAAGACTACAGCTACTGAATCACTTGCCTAAGACAGCACCACCAGTACAGAGGAGGAGAAACAGATCAGAGTCGGGCTTTTCAGTAGTACAGGTAGCAAAAGCATTCTTACCCTCCCCAGGAGCACAGAGCTGTAGCTCTGTCTATGTCCCTGGTTGGTGATTCTGTGTTTTGTTAAGGCTTAGATTCCTTTCTGTACCTCATGTAATTGCTAAATTCACAGCATCATTCCAAGTTACTGTCATTTTGCAGTTCCTCACTTCACTTGAGAAGCAGTTGCTCTCAGTGACATCAAGCTTTGTCTCATCTAACAAAAGTAACAGCTTGATTTTCCTTCTGTCCTATTTGTCACAAAGCATCTTTTAACAGATGAGCCTCAGGAGCCCAATTCCATTCTCTTTACACATACAAAGCTACTCTAAAACAAATGTGCAAGCAAACTCCCCTGAGTGACAGCCTCCAGCCCAATTTTTTTTTTTTTCATTTTGTTCTAGATGCATTACCGAGTGAAGCTCTGGCAATTCTTGACAATATTAATTAATGTAGGGGAAAGAAAAACAAATTAGCACTATCTGCTCCACTTTATGACAGGCATGATTATATTCTAAAATGTTGTGCAATTAGCATTCAGTGCAATTTAGCAAACACTTCTGAGAGCTTCATTCAAGCCACAAACACTAGGCTAGCTACTTTCAGGGTTTCAAGTTAGACGTGATATTTTGAAGCCCTCACAGAAAATATGCATCTTTGCCATGGGGTCAACCCACAAAAAAGTTCTCTCCTGTGCTTCCTTGAATCATGAATTCTCAATAGGGCACTCTTGTTCCCTAGGGGCCAAAAAACTGTTCTTGGGGGCAAAAATATTCTAGCTGTAACATCTTTACCCAACATTATCTTATTCCTTCATATTTTATTTGTCTCATGAGAGAGAAATTTAATTTACTCTTAATTCATTTTATAATTTAAAGGTTTTTTTTTTCTTGAGACTAACAGCAAGAAAGAAAAAGGAAAGCTGCGAAAGCATTTAAATGAGATGATCATTCAATGGTGCTGCTTCTCCTTTGTCCTGGCAATCCTGTTTCTATTATCTGTCCTAGAGAGAGGCCCCTAAGCAGCAAAAGAACAAATAACTTGCTAAATGCATCATCATTTTCAGTAGTGAAATAATTTAAATGTTTATCAACTCCAAATGCTTCAGCAAACTGGTGCCTCTGTATTATGAACTATTAAAAGGGAATGAGGTAAATCTAGAGAGAAATTGACATGAAGAGTCCTCCCAGTTCTGTTACCGGCTGGAAAAAGCAATCTGCAGAAGAATTATCCCTAGGAATCCCAAGGGAAATGTTTCCAGAGATCTCTAACTATGCAAAAGTCCTGGAATGTTCAAGTTACTGAATATATATATACATATCTGCATATATATATATATCTGCATATAGCCTGCCTAATCCTGCAGATAACTTATAAAACTTATAATTTATAATGCAATGGAAATATATAACTATATAAATGGGGTTTTTTATAAATTGTTGAGAGAATGACAAGAAAAATATGTACAACATAGATGCATTTTTTTCAAATATCTTCTACTTGTAGTTAATTGAATCTTCAGATATGGAACCCAGGGATAAATGAAAGACAGCTCTTCATACAGTTTCTGTGTATGTATGTGATATATGTAAATGCAAAAAGAAATCGATGAAGGTTTACACATCAAAATGTAAAATCAGATCATCTTTGGGGATAAGAATAAATTTGAAACAAAAGAAAGGACTGAAGAAGTTAGAAATTTTTAACTTATCTCATTCTATGTTCTTTCTTTTGGTCTTCTGAACAAAAATGAAGCACAAATAACTCATATCAATAAAAAGGAATACATATTTATAAAAGCTACTTCTACTTTTTATCTGCCCAACATTAAGAAATTTTCCTTATCTGAAGAAAGAGAAAATTTCTTCTGCTCTGAAGAAATAATTTGCCACTTGATTTCTAATAAAACCAGAAATCAAAGCTCTGTGTGCTCCAGTTGGATTCAAATTAATTTTAATCAAATTACAGGAAAAAGACATAAAGACATGCCAAGTCTTTTAAAAAAGTAATTTCCTAAGGGTTGAAGTAATGGAATAAATCAAAAAGTAAAGAGAGATAGTGTTATGGCTTATGTCTGGATGTCCCCCCCAAGACCTTATGCAGTCATGGGGGCAGGCTTCTACAATTTGTGAGTCATTCGTAGTTCAATGCTGGGATTATGGGTGTGAGCGTCACACTCACCATAGGGTAGGTGTGGCCTGCATACAATATAAGGAACAGAAAGAACCCTTTCTGCACAATCCTCCCTTGTTGCTTTTTCTGTCTTCCAGCCACCATGACTATTGCCCTCTGCCATGTGACCTTGGACCCAGCTGATTACAGATTGAAACCTCCACACACTGTGAGCTAAATAAACCTTCCCTTCTTTAATTTTGGACTCAGGTATTTTGTCTCAGCAATGAGAAAAAGTAAGCAATGCAGAATTTAGTACTAGAGAAGTGGGGTCATGGCTATGATTACACATGACCATGTGGTTCAAGAGCCTTTGGGCATGACTTGTGGGGAAATTTGGGAAGGTTCAGAGATGTCATCTGAAGAGGCAGAGCTGGAACACCTTATGCTGTTATGTTTAGGAGATTCTGGTCACAACTCAGAAGACCAGAAATCTAAGAGAAATCCTGCCAATAAAGACCAGGTTCAGGAGGTTTCTTCTGGGAAGGACTGCATTGGTTGCTGGAGTCCTCACAATGTATGTTATGTCTTGGCAGAAAGTTTGTCTCCATTTTTCTCATGTCCAGATATTTTTACCTGAGACCAACATTAAAAAGCAGTGAACTAACCAATTTAGCAGAAGAAATTTCAAGGTAGTCAAATGTAGAGATAGTGGCATGGCTATTGTTGGGGATTTTAGCCAAATTTATGCAAAACAAGAGCATAGAGCCCAGGAGGATAATTTAAAATGTTGTGAGTTTGACCAGAAAGGAAGCTCCAGTAAAGCTGTGGACTGCAAAGATAGTGCAAAGGAGATCTCCATTGCTGAGAAGGACTAGGAGAATAGAAAAGATGGCCTGAGGTGATCACAAAAAGCAGCAAGTCCGTACCCTTTGCAGCCCCAAAACTGCAAAAATGAAAGGCATTTCTTTGTGGAGAAAGCCTCAGAGCATTATGTTCCAGAATGGTGGTAGCCATACTACATTCCAGAATGGTGACAGCGGCCACATCAGGTTCCAAAATGGTAGCTGCTGTATCAAGCTCCAGAATGGTGGCAGTCTGGAGGGTCTGCCTTTCCAAATTGGATTCAGAGTGTCTAGTGGTTCAGGCACTCAATTCCTACAGCCAAGAGAAAAGAAAGCCGGGCTACTGCTTCAGCTGGCAGCAGACCTTGGCATCATCCACATGGTGCTGGTTTCAGGCCCATGAAGAATGCAAGCGTTCTGAGGTTCAGGCAGATTCCACCTTGATTTCAAAGGACTTGGGAGGCCAAGCACTGTGGTCCTAAAAGGGCAGTGTGTGAAGCTGTGAGTGTGAAGCCAGACGTGCAGTGAAGACCCTAGAAGTTTGGAAAAGCCAGAAGCATGGATCATCTAAGGAAATATTCAAGGAGGGAGAAAAACTAGACCAAAAGAGAAGCTCTGAGAGCTATAACCACCAGAAATGCCATAGAGGTGGAGTCACTCAAGCCCTTTGGAGATCACAACCAAATTGCTTCAGATGCTGGATGTGGAACTACAAGACTTAATATTTGCCCTGCTGGATTTTTGGAATTGCTTTTGTCCCAATACTTTGTATCCCCATTTGTAAGTTTTGGAATGGGAATGTTTATCTTGTGCCATTGAATGATGGAAATGTTTAACTTTTTCATTTGTACAGGGGCTCATGGTTTGAAGTTTGCCTTACATCATGGAGAAGACTTGGGATTTGGACTTTTCAGCAATACTGAAACTGCTAAGATTTTGGCAACTCTTAGAGACAGACTAAATATCTTTTTCATAAAGGCTGTGCATGAGTCTTTGAAGAGCCAGGCGTGGTATGTTATGTTTTGTGGATGTCCCCTCAAAGCCTCATGCAATCTTGGGGGCAGGCTTCTACAATTTTTGATTGATTCATAGTCCAATGCTGGGATTATGGATGTGAGTGTTGTACCCACCCTAGGGTAGAAAACCTACATACAATATAAAACAGAAAGAATCTTCTCTGTGTGTTCCACCCTTGTTGTGTCTATATGGAGCTTTGTTTAACTGACTTGAATTCGATCACAGACTGATCTTCCATTTGCTCATTTTGAGTGAGATTGAGCAAACAAGGTTGTACTTTACACATAGCACAACAGTAACACGACATCTCTCAACCAAGGACAGTGAGCGTAGGGTTTGAGAAACATCATTTGTTATTTCACAAGCAGTGAGAGGCTGGGAAAAATCAGAAATGGATTTTCCATGTCAAATTTCTCTCATCTATAAACTCTTTCCTTCTCAAAGAAACTTACAGATTTCTGGCTTTCTTTCCCTTTGGTCATCAAATGTAAGCTCCCCAGAGTTGTGTTTCTGTTTTGTTGTTTTGTTTTGTTTTGTTTTGTTGTTCTCCTCCTCCTCGTCCTCCTCTTCTTTCTCTGCCTTCTCCTCTTCCTCCTTCTAAACCTATAAAATTTTCCCTATTCTTCATGCTCTAGGGCTCTTTCTCTCAAGTGAACCCATCACTTCTACCATATTCCTTTCCTTTCTTTGTACTTTTAGTTCACAGCAAATTCCATAGATGACTAGATATCTTGCTTCTCCAAGAGCCATTTTACAATTTTATATTGCTTTTATTACAGTAAAACACCTGCCAATTTTTTCATCTAACCCTTCAGTTTCTTCTAAAAACTTTTCCCTTCTTTCTTCTACAGCACCTAGAAGACCACATTTCTTCTCTCTTGCATTTTCCCCTTCTCTCCATTTCCTACCTGCCTTTAAACAAAGATGACTCACTTTTAAGAAGAATAAACTCACTTCTAAATAAAAAATATTATTGCCTCTTGGGGACCTACTTACCTCTAAAAGGCCCCACCTTCCAGTGTTGCCAATGGCAATCAAATTCCAACATGAGTGTTAAAAAGGACAAACATCTAAACTGTACCAGGTAGGTACATTATTCAATTACAATCAATTGAAGGGGAAGATGGCCAAGAGGTTCTAAGAAATACATTACTCCCTACAAAAAAGCACATAATGAGAAAACCATTTCTTCTGGATCCTTTGTTTTTTTCTTGGATTCTTGTCACCTAAGAAGAAAAAATATTGAGCTGTATCACTTTGCAATCATGGAAAATGTCGAAATCCAGAAGCAAACGTTTTACCGAGATCAGAGAATTAACAAGCCAATGTCCCAATGCCTTGTATTCTTGAATGACAACAGGTATTATATTGCTTACATTGCAACAGGTATTGTACAACAGGTTACAAGTACTGCTTGTATTTTCACTATTTGTAGTCAAATACATTTAAGTGGTTTTCTAAAACTCTCTAATTCTTATTTCCAAATCTTCCTACCTGCACACTCCCCAAGCACTAAATGTTTTAACCTGGATTTCATATCATTTTTTAATTTTTTAAATTTTATTTAAAGAAAGACTAAACAAAACAGAAAATAGGTAGAAATAATACATACGTTCAGAGAAAAAAAATAAACCATAAGAAATCACTAATTGATGTTTACATATTGTCATTTTACAAATAGTTGCTCAAGATACAAAAATGGAACGTGTAAAGTGGGAATTCAAACAGCGAGACTGCAAATAGTTCTGTTCAACTGTCCAACAAAAACTTAGTAACATAGTTGTCAATCCTACACACTTAAACATACATGCAGTTATCTGTGTCTTCATTTATGTTTAGATTAAACAAACTAAAGCAGGTTAAAATCATTCTGAACAAAGAATAATGGTATTGCTAGATTTCACATCATGATACTCCGGGATCAGCACTGGGTACTGTAGTGTCTTTTTTCTTTAAATTTAATTTAAAGAAAGACTGAACAAAACAGAAAATGGGTAGAAATAATACATAATTTCAAAGAAAAAAATAAACAGTAAGAAATCACTAGTTGATGGTTACAGATTGTCTTATTATAAATAGTTATTCAAGATGCTAAAGTGGAGCATATAAAGTGGAGATTCAAACAGTGAAATTGTAACCAGTTCTGTTCAACTATCCAACAAAAACTTAGAAATATGGTAATCAATCCTATACACTTAAGCATATCTGCAGTTATCCATCTCTTCAATTATATTGAGATTGAATAAACCCAAGCAGGCTAGTATCACTCCAAACAAAGAATAATACTATTGCTGGGTTTCACATTATGACACTCCAGGATCAGCACTGGGTATTTTAGTGTCTCTTTTTCTTCAAAGTATTTGTTCATTTCATCTTATGTCATAAGATCAGTTCTCATAAACTGTGTATAGGTTCTATGCATGCATGAGTCTTAACATGTATTTCTATATATTAGAGGGAGAAACAAAACAAAGAAAGGCAAGACAAAACATATTCCTACAAACACATGAAATGAAATAAACATATAAGACTGTTGTACAAAGAGTTCTACCATGGTTCCTGTGTTGTCTCTTGTTATCTCCAATAGAATTGGCTATATCATCAGACACAGTATAACTGAATATGACAGTACATAACAGTATTAATAAAAACACAACTTTGTATATAGTATAGAACTTCAAAAACTGGCAGTTATCAAACCAGAATGCATATCATATAGTCTTGTCATCTTCAGTATATTTGCCTATACTCTTCAGACTTGATACTATCAATCATATCAGTTTTGAATAAAATCTTCTCTGCCTCATTTCTGTTATGCTCTTTTTTGCCATCAGTTGTTTGCTTATCTTCTTCATTCTGTTTTCTGCTCCATTCATTGAGGCCTCTCTGCCACTGTTCCTGGAATCCTAGTACTTTTCTCTCTCTCTAGAATGCCCTGCAGTATCCTCTGTAGAGTTGGATTGGTGTTTCCCAAGTTTCTCTTTGTCTTGGAAGCATCTTGCTTCTCCATTAATTTCTAGAGACAGTTTAGCAGGGTATGTCAATCTGGGATGGAGGTTATTTTCTTTCAGGGTTTGGAATATTTTGCTCTTGGCTCTTCTTGACTTGATGATTTGTGTTGACAAGTCTGCCGTTATTCTGATGGGCTTTCCTTTATAAGTTATCTGTTTCTTGTGTCTAACAGCTTTTAATATTCTGTTCTTATATTGAATTTCTGGGATCCTGATTATTATATGCCTGGGTGTAGCTCTGGTTTGGTTGTAGGTGGCTGGAGTTTTGTATGTCTCATATATCAGAATATCATTTCCTTTTCCTATGTTTGGGAAGTTTTCCTTAATTATTTCTGTGAATAACCTTTGTAGTTCCTTTGTTTGTACCCTTGTTTCTGCATTCACATTCTTTATTCTCCAGCTATAGATCATTTTGTCGTTTTCTAGCCTTTGTATTGTTACTGCTTGTTTCCTTGTTATTTTTAAAAAGTTTTCCCTTTCATAATCCCACATTGCAAAACTGTCCTCCAGTTTGGATAATCTATCCTTAGTTTCTTTCAAGCTGATTTGCTATCTTTCCATAGAGTTTTTAATTTCCTGGTAATCTCTTTGAATCTGCTTCATGTAGTCTATATTTTGTTTATATTCTTCATCAAATGGTTCTCTCCTTTGTTTGAGTTCCTCCCTTCTTCTGTCTGTGTCTGCTTGAGGGGTGCTTAGTATCTCTTATTAATCTTCTTATATCTTGCTTTACTTGGCTAAGTATTTCACTTTTGAACTCATCTGTGAGGTCCCTAATATATCCTTATGTCCACTGGCGCTGCATCTGATACTGCATGTTTGCTGTTCTCATTCTCCTTTGTATTTACCTGTCCTAGGTCAATGTTCTTAGGGTTGGGACCTGGGGAATTTTTGTTGTTGCTTCCTCTTCCCATCTTTTTTGCTTCTCCCGGGGGGCCTCAGTTTCTTTCTTTGTTGGTTACAATTCTTCTGAAGTGCACTGGCTAGATGACCCTTCCCACTGCTGTGTGCTAGTGAGTTGCAGACAGAGACAGTGTATACTGGCCCCTCCCCTCCAGATCAGTCAAGCTCTGTGGCCTGCACTGTATTACTTTGTGCCGCCTCCCCTCTGGGTCAGTCAAACTTCTGAGGCTTCACTGGGTTAGTGTGGTTAGTGCATGCCACTGCTATAGGGACTTGATTTCAGATAACCTGTTGGGTCTCAGCCAGGTTGCATGACCCAGGCCTAGCTCACTCCACCAATTCTGTTCAGGGAGGGAATAACTGACTGAAGTCACTGCTGCCCCTTGTACTTGCCAGTCCTGCCTGGTGCCAGAATGTCATCTGCCAGAGCCCCCTTTTCTGTGGAATGGCTTCACTCCCATCACTCACCACAGATCAATGCTGGCACCCCACCAGCTCAGCTCTCCATTCAGCTTGCCGACCCCCAAACTCAATATAACTGCACCTCCAATGAGTCGAAGTGGCAGGACCTCAGATGAGGTTACCTGCTGCGCAGGAACACTGAACCTTTAGCTGTTCCAATAATAGCACCAGAACTGTATAAGTGATTGGTTCTTCTCACCTTAATTTCTTCTTGGGATGAGAGACTTCATCTCCCTCTGTTTGGGGCTCCCCACTCTGTATTATGTTGAATTCTAAATTGACTATCTCAGGGAGCCTCTGTAGCCAGTTGTTACCTATCCGCCATATTTTCCTGTCTCTCATATCATTATTTATAGAGTGTGTTTGTACCCAAACTCACCAAGTTTCCCTGAAAGTCAGTAAGCCTTTTATCACATTTACAAAGATGAAGAATCCCTTTGAGATTTGTTAGAAGAATGTGAATTCCAAGAGCTTCAATGTGGGGGACACAATAAACAGAATCTGAAATATATGTCTTCATGTGGCTTAGCCCCGCCTAAGTGTGTTATGTATTACAAGGTGGCATTAGATATACATTAACATGGGTGAGACACAGGGACACATCAAGCCATAGGCAAAGACAAAGCCAATATGAGAGCATCATCAGACCATAAATAAGCATTCTTAGAGTTTGGCTTTTATAATGTAAATAGTAGGGGAAATTCAGGTAAGGAGCAACATGATCAGATTCATATTTTGCAAAATTAGTTTCTGCAAGAGAATGGAAAAAGGCTCAGAAGATATGACTAAGGTGAGTAATGCAATTTAAAAATCTGTTCAGAAAACAATGAAGCCCTCAGTGAAGACTGGCAATGACAATGGGGACCAGAGGAAAGGGCATATTTGAAATGGAACTAAGAAAGATCTCCTAAAACTGAGACAGATTGAATATGGAAAGTGAAGGGAAGAGAAGAGCATGAAATGTGAGATTTAAGTTGAACAAGTAGTTAGCCGAACTGCACAGCACAAAACTTTATTGTGAGTCCATATCACAGTTTCTCAGCTTTCCCTGAAGAAGACGCAGCCAGGTGACTACAATCTGACCAATGACATAAATGGGAATGTGTTGTGGGGCTTCTAAGAAACTATTTATACTTATATGACTCAAAT
The DNA here is from genome assembly GCF_034190915.1 of Cavia porcellus. Lineage (NCBI taxonomy): Eukaryota > Metazoa > Chordata > Mammalia > Rodentia > Caviidae > Cavia > Cavia porcellus. The sequence continues at coordinate 13,141,207 of NW_026947515.1, forward strand.
AAAAGGTCATATAAAAGGTAGACTCTGTTTGACTTTCCTCTGCTATGATCAAAGATGTGATAGCAGGAGCTCCAGCAGCCATTTTGGCCATGGTATGTGCTTGAAGACAGCAGCCACAGACAAGGATAGCAGAGCAGAAGAGCAGGATTCTGAATCCTGATAACCATAAACTGTCATACTAGCCCTAGAGTAAGGATTTCCAGACTTCCTTTACACTTAAACCTTAATTTGGGCTTTAGGTTTTATGCTCCAAGATGAAATAGTAGCTGACATAACAAATCATTATCAATTTATTGATAACCCCTGGCACAAAGAACTCTCATATTGAAGAGATTACATTAGAACCACAGTATGGGAAGAGATCGTCCAGAACAATCTACAGTATAAGAGAAGAGGAGTTCACATAGATTTTGAGAGAACCTCAAGACAAAGGTCAGATAAAGAGCAATCAGACAATCAGAATAGGTGGAAGAATCAATAATAAAAATAACGTGTCACACTTGAAGATGTGACTCACATTCTTACTTGTATGGAGCATGATTCCAGAAAAGATTCACTGCCCAGATGTAGGACTGTGACAGCTTCTAGCTGTTAACTCCATCATAGCCCGCTCAGTTTTGAAGCCTGTTTCTTTCTAGGACTAGCCCAAGAATACCTGCATAATGGAGGTGGGAGCCAAAATCAATTCTTACAACAACCTTATCAATTAGGGAAGGCATGATATAAAATTTCCACCCCACACAGAACTCCTATAGCAGACATTCTTTGTTCTCCATTAGGCTAGTAGCAATGACCAGATCTGCATCACAGTGGGATGGCTCCCTCCAACCAATAAGCCTTTTGCACTTCTCATTGTAAGGAACACTGCGAAGCAGAGGCCAGCGGAGACCACCAGGCTTATGTAAAGGCAACGTGGCGTGGCACTTACTGTGCCTGGTTGCAGGCAGACAGAGGCCAAAAGGCCATCTGTGGAGAGCAAACAGAAGTAGACTTTTATATAAGGCTTGAAAGAAAGCAAAGAAAAATTAGCAGATTATAGTAACTTTTTTTGATTTCCTATTAACTTGTTTTGAAGCCCTGTAATACTCCCACTACCTTGTTTTGACTGATTAGACTCTGTTCCATTCTGTATGATAGTATCAAGTTTGAGGGTATAGGCAACTACCTTGAAGGCAATAAGATTCACTAAGATGCCCATTCTGGTTTGACTATTGTCTCCTTTGGAAGTCCTGTAATGTTTACAATGTTTAAGTTTTATTGCTCTTGTTCTCTACTGTTTTGTTCAACTTTATAATACCTAATGAGATAGACAATTCTTTTTAAGGAAACAAGAGACATTATGGTAACCATTGTTGATAACCTTGTACTCTGTTCTTACATCATGTGCTATGTCTATCCTTGGTTTTGACTGACAGCTTTGTTTTGCCATATTTGACTTTATTCTCTTCCAAAAAAAAAGTAATAAGAACTAAGGAGTAATAAAACCCAAAATGTGTAAATTTTGTTGTAAAAAGGAGAGAGAAAGAAAGTGCTCTAAGGGATACAACTGCAAGTGTGTTTAGGGGTGTTAAATAGCTGACCATATTAATGTTTTTGGTTGGATCATTGAACACAACTGTTTGCAGTCTCTCTGTTTGAATGTTCACTTTGTATGCTTTGATACTGTGACTTGAGCAACTATCTCTAAGATGATAATGTGTAATCTATTAATTGGTGATTTCTTACTGGGGTTTTTTTTTTTTGTAGTTCTGTAGTACTTGTACCCTTACACTGCTTTGTTTTGTTTTGTTTTTTCTCTTTTTCCTTTTAAATAAAATTTTAAAAAAGAAAGAAGGCAAAGGACATTAGTAGGAAGCTCTTAATAAATATCAGTGGTCAGAGTTCTCTGGATGTCTCATGCCACAGTGGGTAAAGTCCTTGAATCGTCCAATGTAGTTGTTTGAGTGACTTCAGCTGTCCGGGTGTTTGGAAGATTCCTTGCTCCATCTTTTCTCTTTTACAGCATCCTGTGCTTGCCAGAGGCACTGGTTCTGAGATGAAAACAGTGCCTCTCCTGGCAGACAGGTTGGGTGTTGGGAGAATTATGTCTGAATCGAGCCTTGCATTCACTCTGCTTCAACTGTTTGCTAGAGAACCTCCTGAATACAAAGAAAGAATATTGAAGGCTTGCAGAAACTAGCATGTAGTACATGATTTAAACCATTAAACTTCAAAGTGCAGAGGAAGGGAGAAAATTATTTTCTTCACTAACCAAAAATACTAAATATGGATATTCTTACTCAGGGCAATTTACTTTCCAGTTAATGTGATTTGTCTTACCTGGATGTTTTCTTGTTTTTGGTTTTGGGGGTTTTTTTTCTGTTGTTGTTATTGTTATTCATTTGTTTTTTAATTATTTTAAAAAGAACAAAACCTAACAAAACAATAAAGCCAATCAAAGCACAGCAGTGAAAATGATACAGAACTTCAAAACAGGACAATAGGAAATCAACATGGCTATCATAATGTATCTTGCTATCTTTACAATAGCTCTCCATACCATCAGATATAGCAAAATCAAACAAAACAGTAAAACCAATCAAAACATAACATTGAATAAGATAAAAAGTAAATCAGAACAAAACAAAACAGTGAGAACAATACTGCACACTGTTATGTTCAAAATAGTTGTTAAGGTTACCAGACACAGGAATAAAACAAAGCAGTAAAATGGAACAAGGCATTGGATTTCAAAAACAAGACAGGAGAAAATCCCCCACTATTGATACGATGCACACTGCCATCCTCCAGGTAGGTGCCCTGACCACCAGCCTCAGGCCTGCAGAGTCAGTGGGACAACACAAGCATCAAGTATCAGTTTGTTGCCTTCCCCTCGGTTGTTATCATCTTATGAGTCCTCTGAATCAGCTGGGTGTTGGGGTGGGAGGGTGGCTCTACTGGATTTTCAGCCCTCACACTGGCTGGCTCACAGGAAGACAGCTGCTCTTCTGGCCACGGCTTTATCTGATCAGCGTGGTGGCAAGGGAAGGCTTTCCCTGAGTGTTTTTAATCTCTGTTAATCCAAAGTAAAACCATATTCCATCAACAGTCCCTCCGAACTATTATTCACTTTTATTACTTTACTTTCCTCTTACGTTTTATTTTGCTGTCAAATATTTAATATGAAAAATGAACAAGGATGAAATTACAAACATCGCAGGAAAAGGAGGTCATTGTGTGTATCACTGCAGACACATATACAGATTAAGCTCTATTATGGTATAAGCCTCATTCACCTAAAGCATAAATCCACAAGATAAAAGTCCCACACAGGAAGATGAATTTACAACTCAGGCACTCAACAGGTTACCAAACACAATGGCGAGAAGTATGGTTCATGTAATTCCTTGAAAGGATTCTTGTCTCTGAGAACCCAAGGATTTATTTCGCTAAGACAGAGGTTCAGTTTCACATTTTTCCTTTTATATCAATCATCATTCAGATCAAATTAATCTCCCTGGAAAAACACATACCTGCAAATCTTTTGGCATTTTCTTCTGATGAGAAAATCACAAAGCAGATAAAAGTTTGCTTTCTCCAATTCCAGAAAATTACTATTCTTGGTATACTATTGCTGATCTCTAATGTTCTCTTTTTTTATTTTAAAAACAAAAAGTAAGATAAAAATGATACAGAATTTCAAAAAATATAATAGAAAATTAACACTAGTTAACATATTGCATATTGTTATCTTCAAAGCAGTTGTTCAGATTGAAAGATTTAGGCAGAAAAAATGGTCAAACAAACAATGAAAACACAAATTGTTCTTTCTGATGAACTCACAGAGATTACTAGTTATTTGTCTTAAATATATATACTTACATATATAATGTATATATACATATATACATGTAATGTTTTCCCTTCTTCCTTTTCTCCTTTCCCCATCCCAGTTGTTTTCTTTTGAGCACTTTCTTTCCCTTTCATTTTCACAACATTTATTGTACATTTTGGATCTTATTATTTTTTCAGATTTTTTTGCACTAGGAAGACAATGCAATATTTACACATGCAAGTCTGATTTATTTCACTTATGGATATGGTCTCAACTTGCATTCATATATCTATGAAAGCCCAAATTTATCCTTCTTTATAGCTGAGTAATGCTCCATTGGTGTTTTTGTTCAGGGGTCAACCACCACCCTAGATTAAATCTAGCCTTCCATCTGTTTTTATAAGTTTTTATTTGGGCACAGACATTTCCAAAGGAGATTTACCAATGGCTGCTGCTGTACAACAATAGGAGAAATGAATTATAACAGAAACCATTGGGCCTTCAAAGCCTAACCTATTTATTATCTGGACTTTAAAAGAACAGATTTTTCTGATCTATATTCTAGTAAAATAAAATCATTTTCTGATCTCTATTCTAGTAAAATAAAATAATCAAAATAAAATAAAATCTAGTAAAACAAAATCATCAAAATAAAATCTAGTAAAATAAAATCATTTAGTAAAATAAAATAAAATATTTCAGGTATTCTTTCATTTCGTTGACATGTCAACATTACTATTGATAGTGTCAATCTGAATTCAGAAAATGCTTCTTAAAGATCACAATGCATGCTTTCCTTTTTCTTTAATAGGTGGCTATTATTTCTTAATGTAAAACTTTTAAAAGTATTTTCTACCTAGAGACAGAGAATCTTGAGCTCAACACATGATATTTAGCCATGTTTTATGCTAGAGGCTGAACAACCAAAAGGAAGATTAGCTGACAAAAAACTATGAAAATAAAACAATTTTAAGTGAAATTTTAAAAAGTAAGTATATCCTAGCACCCATTTTTTTCTTTTGGAGAGATTGTGTCTCTAAATAAAAGAAAGAAGATAACAGCCTTTATAAATGCCTTTCACCCTCAGATCTTTTGATGTCGCAGTGCTTCCTATTTAATAGAGCAGCATCTTCTAGGAACTCATCAGTGAATCACCGCACAAGGAAGAGGTCTGCACTGACAATGTTATGCAGCAAGATTCCAAACGTACTTGCTGCCCTAGGCAGGGGAGGACTGCATACAGCAGAATTCTCTCAGCTGCTCATTTCCGAGATGCTCAGAGGCTGGGCAAAACAATGACATTGACACTCATCTTTAAGTGCTTTATTTACTGTCCTTTTACTTCAAAAGTAGTATAAAGATCTTTGCTTGAAAACCACAAAATACTAGTAACAACAAAAAGGAAAAAGAAAATTTAGAATCACCCAAAAATGTTGCCATACATTTATTTATACATGCAGTGGATTGAATGGTGCAAATCCTGGATCCCACCTCCCCAAAGATTTGTCCACCAAGAGCCTATAAATATGGCCTGATTTGGAAAAAGAGTCTTTACAAAGCCAATTATAACCATGTTAAGGGTCTCAAAATGAGATAATTCTGGATTATCTGTCAGGTCCCAAATCTAATGACATGTGTTCTTATAAGATGAAAACCCGAGGCAGAGGAGAATGCCTTATAAAAATGGAAACAGATTGGAGTGGTTCTCCCACAAACCAAAGAACACCTGCAGCCCTCAGAGGCTGGAAGAGGCAACAAAGGATTCTCCCCAAGCGCCTATAGAGGAAGCATGGCCCTTGACCTCAGATCCAAACATCCGAATTGTGACAAAATAAATTTCTGGTGTTTATAATGAGGTTTAAAACAATTTGCTACAAGGCTGTAGGAAGCTATTATGACACTGTATTTGTTCAATAAACAGTGATTGAACACCACAAGCCGGATATTAGACCAATGAGGTCATGAAACACCAAACTTTCCACAAAAATGTATTTCATGTATTTATACATACATACATAATTGTTATTAGCATATTTTCCATCTAATAACATAAATGTTTTGATGATAATAAATAAATATGGCTATATCTTACAAATATCTTACCATTTTGCTTAAGCATTTCTTAATTTTTAAACATTGAGTTTAGTTCAATTTTTTCCTACTTGTAATGACCATTCTTTATCTACATTGTTATAACCTAAGCCCCCCTAACTATCGGGCTGAAGCCTGTTCTGTATAAGCCCACCTGCTGCTTCTCCTCCCCTTCTCCCTTCACATCTAACTAGGTTAAGTTTTAACTTCCCAAAAGGCCACAAAACAAAGACCTGAGCCCATCACAAATTGTGTTAATTGCATTAGATTGTATTAGATTGTATTATTCGTCACAAAAATAGCTTCGTTTGTATCATAGCAATGCCTGTAACTTGGCCTTACTGTATATGTGTGTTTTCCTTCTCCCTCTGAGTAAAGGATTGATATATTACTCAATGCTCTCCTCTGTAAAGAATTATAAAATCTTACCTAATTGATATGTTAACCGTTGTTGCCCTCTACAAATAATAGTTGTGGTGCTGAAGTAGGGTAGCTAAGGTTGTTAATTGCTGTTAGAATTCTCTATTCTTTGCTAAGAAAAACAAGATTTCTTCTTATCTAAACTTGCTTGTATGCCGGGAGACTTGCTTACCCTTACCTGATCTTGCCCTTCCCAAGACGTGTAATCGCCCTTTCTGTTTGTGCCACACCCCCATCCCCTTCCTTACATTGTGTGACCTGCAGCTGTTTGTGGATTTACAAGATAAAAGCCCTTAGAAATGAGACAGAGAAGATTGGATGATAGGAACAGCTATTTTTGAGAAAATGACATCTTAATAGGTAATGCTGATTCAGTACCATCTTGTTTTGAAGTCTCATCTAGCTTTTGTTCTTCTGTCTCCAATGGTCTAACCAGGTTGTATCTTATTGGATTTTGTTATGTACGTTAGTATAAGCAAAAACCTTTTAAAGACAAGGAGATTATACAGAGACCATTGTTCATTTTCTGTTAGTCAATTCCAAATACTCTATAATGCTGTCATTCTCTTAAATGGTTTTACATTGTTTTGATATACTTAATGCTACAGTATATGAAGTTGTACTCAAGGACTTCAGGGAGGGAGTCAATATGGTAACTATTTTTAAGTCGGAAATATCTGGTGGTGAAACACTATTCTGCTTAAAAGGTTATGTTTTGATCTGCCCTGTTTCGCTGTTATGCCCTCTTTTTCTTTTTCTCAATCTCCACTCCATTATATACTTTTTTATTGTTATCCATTTAATTAAAGGGAAAAATATAGCAGGATATAATATAGTAACCCACTTTGACTTTCTATTTTCTCGATTTGAAGCCCTGTATTACTCTCACCATCTTGTTTTTGACTGAGGTTCCTCTATTCTGTTTTGCTGAATAGTATCAGGTTCGAAAGTTTAGGCATCAGCTGAGAAGATAATGAGATTCATTATAACGCCCATTCTCGTTGACTTCTATCTACTTTTGAAGACCTACAATATCTCCAATGTTTTGGTTTTGTCGGTTTTATCCTTTACGGTTTTGTTCAATAGTATTACAACTAACGATATAGGCAATTCTATTAGAAATAGCGGGAGGCATTAGGGTAACCATTGTTGATCACCTTGTATTATGTTTTTATATTATCTATTATATCCACCCTTTTGACTTGACCGATTCTGTTCTGTCATGTCACATTTGGTTTTACTCTCTTCCAAAAAAGCAATAAGAACAGTGGGAGCAATGAAACCCAAAATGTGTAATAGTCACTGTACAAAAGAGAGGAAAAGAAAATGCTCTAAACTATATAACTGCATGTATATTTAAATGTATAAGACAGAAAATGATATCACAGAGTTCTAATGGATCATTGAACAGAACTGTTTGCAGTATCATTGCTGGAATGTCCACTCTACAAACTTTAATTCTGTGACTTGAACAATTATTTCTAAGATGGCAATATGTAATCTATTAACTAGTGATTTCCTACTGCGCATTTTTTTTCTTCTGTAAATCTGTATAACTTGTACCCCTTCACTGTTTTTTTTTCTTTTCTTTTCTCCTTAAATAAAAATTAAAAAAAAAAAAAAAAAAAAAAAGATAAAAGCCCTGACTTTTAGCTGTCAGGTACGCAGTCTCCAAATTGGCTCCCAGAGACTCATCACCAGGCCTGGAAATAAAGCCTTTGCTTCCCAAATTTTAATTTCTTGCTTCCTTGGATTTTATACCGGGGTCTGAGTTATCACATACATAATTATGTTTTTCTTTAAATTTCAGAAAAGGGATTCAGGGATCCAAGTCTGTTCCAGTTACCAATTTGTTGTCTATCTGTTCTAAATCTACCCTTCTTTCCCTGCTTTCAAAAACTGAACAGAAAATCCAAGATACAGGAAGTTGTGGCTAGCACTGCAGGGCAGGACACTTCCCCTCCGGGTTCCAGTCTGACATTTTATAGGAGGCCATGGGAGGCCTGTGCTATCTCCAGCCACCCCTCAGGTTACATTTCTCTCTGGCGGCTGGTGTTTGTTTCCACTGAAGCTCTGCTGATAGCTGCCGGCATCTGTCTCCCCATCCCACCTAGAGACCACTGAGGCCTGCTATGTGGAGTCTCTTCACCACCAGAGGTTGAAGGTTCCAATAGAGATTCATCATGCTCTCAGGAAAAAGGTCTAAATGTCAGCGTTGGTGGGGCATGGGGGAAATCTTCCTGGTCCTTGGTTCCTTGAGTTTCTCCAGTAAGTACATTTCACCTGCTACTTCTGGATCTCTTAAAGCTATCTTACAGCTTTTACTACTTAAAAGTTCTTTTTGTTAAAGTTTTCCTTTTCAAATAACTGATGCGCTCTCAATCTCCTACCTGGACCCTAACGGATACAAAATGTGCACACATTTACATTACCAAATCAACTTCCAAAGCAATTGCTCGTTTACCCAAGTCCTAACCAAATCTGCATAGTTTCATTGATGTTTCACAATAAAAATAAAAGAAAAAATATCCCTAGTCAATTGTGTTAATTTTCATTTCTTTGACTTATTAGTCAAGTAGAAGAAAAACTATTTGAGTATATGCTGCATTGGAAGGAATCACATCAAATCAACAAAACGGAAGAGATACTCCTTTATTATTCTGAAATCTCATGTATTGTCCAAATATTTTACAAAGGAAAGATATTCAGATATTATTTATAGAATTGAAAATAAATATGTCATGAAATGAGCTGCTGCTCAGCCCTTTCTCTGAGCAGACACTACTGCTGCCTTATGTGTGGCTCGTCCTGGTCTAAACCCACGCTGAGGCTCACTTTCCCAGTGTAACTCTCCTGAGCTGGAGGGACCTTCCACAGTCATGAGGGATGCTCTCAGGAGTTGATTAGTGTTTCTTCTCGAAAGACTGTGTTAGTTCTCTCTAGACTGAGTTAGGTCTCACTGGACTGGATTGGTTCCCACAAGTTGCCGTAGAGTTCAGCTTTCTTGATTCCTTTCTGTCTTTAATTCTCACCGCTTGATGTTTCCAGAGAGGCTCCTGCACATGCCTCTTTCTGCTTTTCTGCCATGCATGGAACAATATACAGCTTTCACCAGTGGCCAGTCAGATACGGCGATCATTGTGGAGGGAACTGTGATTCAAATGAAATCCCTCTTCTTCAGGAGTTTCCCAGCCATAGGTATTTTGTTTTAGCCACACAAAGCAGACTAAGCCACTGTCCCTAACAGAACTGAGAGATCAGCTTTGGAAATAGGCTTTAGTACTAACCATAGACTCATCCCTCTAGGACACCAGAGGGAGATAAGAGCCCAGATGGTGCACCTGTTTTGTAGGTTAGCCATCGTTTCTGTATTTCGAGAATGGTTTTTAATATCTTGTCCCGTTAGAAGAACACATGTAACACCATGAATTAGACTCTAAATCCAGAGTTGTACCCAAAGCATACAGTCACCACGTGTCTTGGCAGGAAACAAAAGGAGGATGTAGAGGTTATTGGGTACATTTGCCTTTTCCTAGCTATCAAGTGACCACGGTGGCAACTTGTGAAGCGTGGGACTTACTCTAACACATAGAGAGGCAGAAACATGCTTAATTATTTTTTTTAGTTTCTTTTTTATTAGTGCAAATTTGTGATACACACTAACTATATTCATCTGAAGGAATCGGTATGTATACTACCATATCTTAATTATTTTTGCTTCTCCTTCTCCTCTCCACCCTCCCTTCCTCTCTCCTAGCTCCACAATATCTACTTCCCTTTTTTCTTATCATCTATCTTTTAGTTTGCCTTTTAAATTATTAATATTTGGGGTTTTTCATATAAGATAAAGCACGTAATGTTTAACCTTCTGTGTCTGATTTATTTCATTTAGCATCCTAGTCTCAAAGTGCATTCATTTTCCTGCAAATGACTCCTTTGTCCTTCTTTATGGCTGAGTAGCACTCCATTGTGTTTATAAACCACATTTTCTGTAGCCATTCATTTCTTGATGGGCATAAAGGCCACTTCCAAGATTTACTTATTGTCACTGTAATATGCTGTCTTTAACTCTTTGGGGAAGAGGTATAGCTGGGTCAGATGGAATTTCCATATTTAATGTCTTGAGGAATCTTTATACTGATTCCCATAGTGGTTATACTAAAAATGTAGAAATGTTCCTTTTCCCAGCAACCTTCCCAGTATTTATTTATTTTGAGTTCTGGATGATAGCCATTCTCTCTGGAGTAAGATGGAACCTCAGTGCTTTTTTGATTTGTGTTTCTCTAATGGGAGGAATGGGTGGTTCTATATAGCCTCGAGCTGAAGTCATCCATCCCTAAAATGACTATTATCTCTCTACTGTTCATACTGTTATATATTTTTTAAATCATTTAAAAAGTTAACATGGCCAGTTGATTTTTACTTAAATATTTTTAAACGAAAGTTAAGATGATAATGTTGTAGCTTGTCCAAATTATAATTGATAATTGTAAAATCCTTGACTTGACAAAATAAAAATTAATATGGGCCTGGGATGTAGCTCAGTGGCACAGTGACTGCCTGGCAAGTGAGAAGTCCTGAGTTTGAATCCTGTTATCAAAACTTAATATGACCAGCTAATCGATTCAGTAGAATGAATTTTATGCCATTACATCATACAAATTTGAATTCTCCTTGGGAAGGCGGATCCTTCGATTACCCAGACAGTTGAGAGACGTCCATTTGGCAGAGCTGTGTAGGGGATGGCAAGGGAAATGGTAAAGACAGAGCACAAATACCCTCCATGGGAAACGTTTGGGTCAGATGGAATAAAGAGAAAAGGCCAAGCATGGTGGGGAGGAGTTCATGGGAGTAGGACTGGACGGAAAAGGGGAAAAGCCTGGACTTGGGGAGAGAGAAGCACACGATAAAGGATGTTTAGAAAGTAAGACTGATCCTCCTACACTTCAATAATGTGATCCTCTCTTCTCCTTCCCCTTCACAAGTCACTGAGTGAAGATCTGTGCTAAGTCTCAAAGCTTGTTTGAGTCGTGTCTATTTATTTTAGCTGTATTGATGTTCTGAGGCTGAACTTTGAGCCAGAACAAACATTTATTTGTGCTCCATTTGTTGAATATTTGTCTCTCCCCCTTACTGCAAATTCCTGTCATGGATTAGCAATTGCTGAACAACAGCTAAAATATTTCAACGCATGATTTTCTATTTCTTTTCTTTCCTTCCTGCCCCATGATTTTCTAGAGACTCAAAAAGCCCAAGTCCCCACCTTCCAGGAACTGCTGTGCTATCAAGGTGGCAAAGACTGAAACAAAGGAACACAACTGCTGTGTTTCAGCCTGGTATTTGAAGATCACATAATGTGTGCAAAGCCCTTGTTCAAAAGAATTACATGGTCTGAGAGGAGCTACACAAGCAGCCTGTGGACTTCTCCCCATGCTAAAATATTAATAGAGGTAATTTAAGTCAAAACTGTTTTCACACGTCTTCATGGCCCCTATCCTGTATCTTTTCTAAAAGAAACTAGTGCAAATATTTGGACAACTCTTCTTTACTAACTGCCTCAACTTAACATTAAAATCCAACACAGTCTCAGCTGTTTCTGTAAGACATTAAAATATGATACATATTTGGGAAAACAGAGGATGTTTAACCTGATTTAACATTCAAGGTGTGTATGTGTACCAAAACATCACATGATACTCCACAAATATGTATAATTTTTATATTTTTATATGTCAGAAATTAAAATTCCCAAAAAAAGAAAGCAGAATATTCCAGAATATAATGCCATGAGGTAAAGCAAGTTCAAGTTTTTAATGAAATATTATAAGTACATGGAAAAATATAGAGAATAGGGGCTGGGGATTTAGCTCAGTGGCATAAGCACCTGCCTTGCAAGCAGGCAGTCCTGAGTTCGATTCTCAGTACCGATAAAAAGAAAAAAGACCAAAAAAAAATAGAATAATATGATCAGTATCTATACATCATCACTCAACTTTGTCAATTGGGAGGAGGTACCAGAAATTGAACTTAGGACCTTATGCTTACCAGGTAGGTGCTAAACCACTGAGCTAAATCCCTAGCCCCAATTTTCTCAAATGTTAACTTTGTAATATATCTTTCAGATATTTTTTCTAAAAAATAATTGTTTTCAGATACTACTGAAGTCTAACGTATGATCTTCAACAATCTCTTTCTCTCACTTCAATCACATAAGTAACTACAATGTTGAATTTGGTACTTGCTATGGACTCCATATTTGTGTTTCCCTCAAATCCATATATTGACAGATGCTCCCCAATAGGAGCGTAGCTGTTGGGGGTAAGGCCTTTGGGAAGTAAGGAGGCCTTTGAGAATGGGGCCTTCATGAATGTGATTAGTGCCCTTATAAGAGGAAGACAAAACCAGATATACAAGACCAGATATCATATCCTGTCTCTCTCTTTCTCTCTCTCAAAATTGGCAGATAGTTGGGGGCTGGGGATTTAGCTCAGTTGCATAAGTGCCTGCCTTGCAAGCAGGCAGTCGTGAGTTCGATCCCTGGTACCGATAAAAAGGAAAAAGACAAAAAAAAAAAAAATTGGCAGATAACATCTGTCATTCTCATGCATATTTTTATAAATTTACTGTATATGTATTTATCTATTAATATCAAGCATAATTTTGACAATCTTAAACCCTACCTGCATCGTATCATACTGCTATATACTCACCAATCATATATAATACACACCAATCATATGTAAGTATTCTCTTATACAGATATTGTCCAAAAATAGCAGTATCTTATATATTTTCACTGCAGTTCCCCACTGTATGGCCATATTAAAATTTACTAACTTAATCTCTGTGAATGAACACTTAACCTCTTTTCAGTTCTTTGCTATTATAAGCCAGACTATAAGGGAAAAAATCTTTTGAATGAAATTATGCACCTTTCATTACTAATTTTATTTTGTTTTCCAACATATACTTCATTAAATAATATAACCAATAAAATTGACCTCACTTTTCAAAAATACACAAGTCCAGCAATTTAACACGTGTAGATTCCCATGTCCATCACCACTGTAAGATTATAGAACACTTTTGCCACCTAAAACAGTTCCCTCATGCTGCAACTTTGTAACCATAACATTGTCACTGTTTCTATTGCCTGGCAAACAATGATGGACAAAATTTTGTCAATATAGTTTTTCCATTTCCAGGATGTCATATAAATGTAATCACACAATATGTAAATTTTATGACTGGATTCTATTGCTCGGCATAATGCCGTTCAGACCCATCCTGCTGCATATGTACTAATATTTTATTCCTTGTTATTACTAAGTTATATTTCACTATATGATGTACAATAGTTTTATCTATTTGCATATAAAAAGATATTTACATTATTTCCTATTTGGGCAATTATCAGTGTGTAATTGGGCAATTATCAGTGTATATTTGGGCAATTATCAGTATAAAACCCCCCATGACAAGTTTTTGTGCACACAGAAGTTCTCAATTCATTCCAGTGAATACCGAACAGTGAATTATTGTGGTGGGCCATCTGGTAATTATATTTTCATGTTTCCACATGTTTAGATATTTTTCAGTCATCTTTCTGTTGCTGATTTCTAATCTAATTCTGTTATGGACAGATAGAATAGCTTGCATGGTTTTTAAATTTTTAATGCTGTTTTATAACACTATCATGATACATGACATGTACATTTGAAAATAATGTGTATTATGATGATATTGAGTGAAATCTCCTATAAATATTAATTAGAACTCGGTAGTCAATAGTGGTGCTCAGTTCTACAATATTGCTGATTTTGTCTATTTGCTATATTAATTGCAGAGAATAGAATAATAATGTTTCCAGCTATAATTGCTTGATTCATCCATTTACCTTTTCAGTTTTATTAGTTTTACTTCACATATTTTGAGTCTTCACTGCCATGGCATATACTCTTATTGTGTCTTAGTTTTCTCTTTTATCATTAGTGAGTTTTCCCTTTTATCATTATGTAATGGCACTTTTTTAATCCTTGACATTTTCTTTGTTCTAAAGCGTCCTTTATCTGATGTTAATATAATTATTCCAGATTTCTTTTTGTTAGTGTTTACCTGGTGTATCTGTTTCTATCCTTAACCTATTTATAAATAATATAATGCTGTTATTTAATCATTTTTGACAACCCTCTGTCCTTTAATTATTATGTTTAGACTATTTATATTTAATGTAATTATTGGTATATTTGCATTTAATTCTACTGTTATGTAGTTTGTTTTGTGCTTATACTATTTTAATGTTCTATTTTAATATGTTGATTTTTATTATAATCCAGGGTATTTTTGAATGGTTGCTCAGGTGATTACAATATAAAAATTTATGTTTCTCAATCTTTTCAGAGTCAATATTTTTACTATTTCAAATGGAGTTCAAAACATTTCCAAGCATAGAGGTCCCTTTACCTCCAACCTTTTATGATTTAATGGTCATACATCATGCTACATGGGACAGTGTTATAATATTTGTTTTCAATGATCAGACATATTTTTTAAACCTGAGAAGAAAAAAAATCTGTTAGATTTACCCAGATATTTATTGTTCTGATGTTCTTGCTTTGTTGTTTTTTTGTTTTGTTTTGTTTTGTTTTTTGTCTTTTTCCTTTTTACTGGTACCAGGGATTCGAACTCACGACTGCCTGCTTGCAAGGCAGGTGCTTATGCCGCTGAGCTAAATCCCCAGCCCCTCTTGCTTTGTTTCTGATGTTATGCTTTTCCCTCTGCTGGCATTTGTCTTCCATCTGAAAATTTTGTTTAGCATTCCTTCCGTATTTAACTGGTGATAAATTCTTTTTATTTTCTTTCATCTAAGAATGTCCTTATTTTATCTTCTTTTCTGAAAGAAATTAATTCTGAAAGGGAACTTTGAATTGCTAGCTCAAATTAATGATTTACATGTGAGGGAAAGTGAAGGCCACAGAAATTAAACAATTTGTTCCATGTCATCATTATAGCCAATGACTGAACAAGGACCGCAGGGTACACTCCCCACTCCCAATCACCACTCTTCCTCTTTTCTACACAATGTTCTGATTTGTTATCATAATTACTTGGTTTTTTACTATGAACATACTTTTGAAAAAGAACTGGATTATTAAATATCTATATAAAATATAAAATTTTCATTTTGGGGAAATAAAAGGGGTAACAGAGTTTATTGACTTTGATGTTTCCTGTTTCAAAAGAGGAAAATGAGGTCCAGAGAAGATAACTGAACTTCCCAAAGGGAATTATTTGTTTCCTCTTCTTCTCTTTTTTTGTTTTTGTTCTTGTTCTTGTTCTTGTTCTTGTTTTTGTGGTACTGGAGATGAATCCTAGAGAGCACTGAGCTATATCTCTATCTTTTTGGTCCTTTTTGCCCTGGAGGCAGGGGCTCACTGAGTTCTTCAGACTGGACTCAACCTTGAGATCCTCTTGCCTCAGCCTCCTAAGTAACTGTGATTATAGGCATCACTATACCTGGCCCCAAAGGAAATTTACTATTAAATAGGCCCATGACTTTTTAGTCAACAGAGCCACCCTGTATACCTACCATTTGTAAGGAATAGGCTGCAGAATCATTCCTCTGTGTTCCCTAACAGAAGTGGTAGATTATGCTGGACTAAACACGACCTCAGCCCCCTTATGGTCCTGTGATTACAGGTTAGGTGCCCTGAACCCTGCAGTGCATCCTAGCTGGGTTATTTGGAAGCACTTTTATGTTCACACTAGCACCTTCATGTCACCTGTTATCTCAGACTTCAGTGTGTTTCAGATTCTTACAAGCTGATAAAAGTCAACCTATTTTTTAAAAATGCAAATGCGAGGCTCTGCTTGCAGAAATTCTGATTCACACAATCTAGAATATGTCCCTGTAATTTTCATTTTTATAAACAAACTAGGTAATTCTGATGCACTTTGAGAAACTTTTGGTCCAATTAACCCATTAGATTTTAGTCACACATAGAAAATTCTGGACTTTTTGGCTCAGAATAAGGTGTTGGAGTAATACCACGTGTCTTAGTTACTTTTTACTCGTTGCTGAGACAAAATATCTGAAGCCCAAAGTAGGGAAAGGAAAGGTTTATTTCTTACAGTTTTTGGAGGTTTCAATCCGTACTCAGTTGGTTCCAGGGCGGGCTGGCATGGCTGGGCCCCAGTTCATGGCGGCTGCAAACAGCAAGCCAGAACCAGCAAAGAGCAAGACACACCTTCTTCCTGCCATTACATCACATCCTGGCTCCACCCCTTTGTGGGTGGAGCACTGACACCATCAATCCAAGCACAAGACAATGAACCATCACAAACGCACAATGCAAACTCATGAGGCCTGGGGGCCACAGACACAAACCATGACACCACGCCAGTCTAATGTATCTTAAACTTGCTCCATTCTGGATATGCCATACATAGAATTTCAGTTGCCTCTCTTTTCTCTTGCCAAGACAGCTAAGAGGTACAGGAAACACTGTCCTTTCACACACTGTACCATCATAAAAATTCTAATGGACACAATTATTTCCCTACTGTCTCTTACCTAACTGCTCTTTCCATGGTTTCACTGAGATTTCATTATAGGTGTTCTAGATAAGTATAATAGTAACTTACCTGTGGCCAGATTTTATAAATCCAAAGTTTTACTTTAAATAAAACTGTTCACCACTCCTTACTTCCACACATCAGAAAACGTAGGCAAGCATGCAAACCATTTATTCAACATGAATTTTTCCATTCTCATCCATATCTCCTGCTGTGAATGAGCTCCCACAAGACAGGAAAAAGAAAGAGAAAACACAGCAGCCTGGCACCCATGGAGTTATAGTTTAGTGCAGAAAATCAACCACATAAACAAGAAAACCAGTTGTGTTTTAAGCAACATGTGCAAGGCTATAAAAATAGAGTATAATCTTCACAGATGGAGGAATTTTTCTTTAAATGTTGGCTGTTGTTTCCATGATTTAATTCCTGGAAGTACAGCACTTGGTATTTAGCAAGCCTGGAAGGAAACACAAGTGCTCTTTGCATTTGCTCCTCTTAATGCATGCAGTGGCCCAGATTCCCTGGTCTGCTCTGTGAGCTGTCTCATTCTTTTTCTTAACTGGATGTTGGTACAGTCAGATCTCATCACTCTAATGATCGTAAAAGATGCTTGAAGCCGAAAAGTAACTATGTCAAATATTGCTTCTGTGTCTCCTACAGGGTCCAAAGCAATGTCACTTTATTATAATTGATAGTTAAGCCCCTGCTATGTGCAAGGTCCTATGTGAGAGGCCATAGTGACCAAGGTGGTCAGTGTTCCTGTTTTCATTCAACAAGCATTTCTTTAGCATTTAGCACATGGAAGGCTGTGTCCTTAGAGCTCTGTGTATGTTGATAAGAGACTCTTGGTGTACACTCAGGAGACAGTGCTCCAGGAGAGGCACTAACAGGTACTATATTAGCTTGCAAGGCTTCAACAACAGAAATTTATTGTCCTGTAGTTGTAGAATTTAGAAGTCCAAAATCCAGGCGTTAACGTAATTGGTTTCTCCTCAAAGCTGTAAAGGCAAACTCTGTTCCCTCCCTCTCTCCTGGTGGTATTCTGGTGGTTCTCCAGTGATCTCAGTACTGCTTGGCTTGTAACAGCGCTGCCCCAATTTCTGTCTTCATCTTCCCTTGTGTGCATGTCTGTGTCCAAATTTCCCCCCTTTTATAAAGACAGTGATCATATTGGATTAAGGGCACTTACTCCAAGGCCCATTACCACATGTTAATAAATCACATCTGCAATTACCCTCATTCCAAATAAGGTCACATTCTGAATCATTGGAACTTAGAGAGTTCAAAATATGAATTTGAGGGGGAGACATAATTTAACTCATAATGCCCACAAACAACTAAATATGACATGAACAGTGCTGAAACGGGGGGACATATGGGGCATTATAGGCTAGGAGTGGCTGTGGAACTCAGTTTCAGTGGCATGAGGACAAGCTTCAAACAAAGTGGGTCAAGTGGCCAAAGCTTGGGCAGACAGTGGATGTTCTCCAGGTGGGGACAGGGAGTGAGCATTTAACTAAAGGTATTTCTGTGACAGCAGAAACACTGGAAGAACTGCAGAAACTATTATGGGGTGAAGATGGAAGGAGCGGATATCTCAAGAAAAAGAGAGATGAGACTGGAAATGAAGACAGAAGCCAGACCATAAAGAACCATGTCACAGTGGGTGACCCAGCACAGAAGCATGAGAAGCTAGTCAGAGGAGGACCAGGTGGAGAAATTTCTAGTCACATCTGCACACTAAAAAGTTCATTCTGGTAAGAGGATAAGTGCTCACTGAAATGAAGCTGTGCTGGAAGCAGAAATAAATTAGAAGCCTGTTTGCAAATCTAAGCAACAAATAATAAGGCTGTGGATAATTCAAGAGCAGGAAGCCGTAAGAAATAAGGGTTCCCTCAAACATCATAGAATAGCATCCATGTGATGTAGATGAGACAGGTAAAGAAGCCAGGTGCCACACATGGAGGAACAGAGGACAGGGGCTCCTTTCTGGTGAGGAAAGAGAGGGATTGGGGGACATTTCCAGCCAACCCAGGCCATCTCCTACCCCAATTCCATTCGCTCTCTGGCTTCAGAAAATACGTTTAGATTATCACGTATTCTATGAAGGAGACATGACTGCATGAGTTAGGGACAACTGAGGGTAGAAGACGTCTTCACATCCATTTCTTTGCCAGTCCAGAAAAGAAAATGCAAGATACAGCAGTGTGGTTCAATGCCTGGCTTCTTTGTCTGGGGTTTGGGGTGTTTAATTAGACGCACCAGAAGTTACAAGGTTTCTCAGAAACTAGAACACCGATTAAAATGTAATGCTGGATAAGGAGGAGAAAGTTCTCAAACTGTTCACAATACCCACCCCAGGAAGGCAGGCGAATGAAGTTACAGTAGGCAGTGCCCCTCCTTCCAGCTCCCAGCAGGGTGGAGCCACCTCCCGGATCAGACTGGATTTTAGTATATTCCGAGGTCATTAAATAGAGGAGCCAGAAGTTCAGGGCCCACTCCCTTCTCCTCCAAAGCAAAATGTGGTGGAGGAATATAAATTACCTCACAGAGTTTCAGGAGAAAGCTGAAATGTCCTGCCGGGACTCGGGGCATGGAGGACTTTCACACCAAACTAAACTCAGAAGTTCGGAGGAAGGTCATCTGGGGCCCGTGTTTCCTTCAATGAGAGAACAATTTCCTCTTTAAAAACACAGGCAGAATTGGAGTCAAACTCCATCCAAACAGGAAATCAAAATTTTAGGTAAAACTGATGCCTTATTTTTAAAGGTCAAGCCTTTGAATACACCAAGTGCGCGTTTCCTGGGCGTCCACTACATGCTCCAGTCCTGTGGCATGTAATTGACCCTGGGGGAGGTGAACTCTCCCAGCACCCCAACACACACACACACACACACACACACACACACATCTGGCAAAGCTTACAGGAGAAAAGCTTTTAATGGACTGTGATGTCATTTTTCTAAAAAATAAAAATGGAATCAAAGGTTTCCGCGCTCCTTCCCCATTTCTTGGGTCCCCCACATCCCCATGGGTGGCCTGGGTCCCCAGAAAGGAAAGTGGAAGGCCTGGGGCGACGGGGGGATGGGCGTGAGGTGGGGGTTGGGTGGTAAGGTGGAAGGCTGAGCCGGCAGAGGAATCGGGAAGCTGCAGCGCCCAGAGGCAGGTGCCAGCTGAGAGTGGGCGGAGGTGCGGGCGCAGGGCCAGGCGGGAGGAGGCCCCGCGTTACCTCTGCTTCTAGGAGAAGCGGAGCGCAGACAAGATCGCCCCGGGGCGCCCCAGCCTCGCCAAATTCCCACTCCCGCTGGCCTTGCCTGCAGGGGACGCGGGCGTCCCCGCCGCCCGCAGAGGGAGCCGCGGCCAGCAACAGCATCCTAGGGAGAGAAGCCCCAGGCTTCGCACTGGCCAGCTCGCCGCGCTCCTCCTGGCCGTCACCCCCGCCCCGCCGCCGGTCCGCCAGCTGGAGCAGCCCGCGCGCGCCCCAGGACCCTTCACCTGCCGCAGCCGGGCAAAGGGGCAAGAAGTGGGCGCCCAGAAGACCCTCATCCCCAAGTCTGCACTCGGCGAGGAAAAGCGGCGCCCGCTAACACCCAGGAGCCCCCGCAGCTGTCTGCACCGGGTCCCCAAGTTCACAGGCTACACCCTTGAAAGGGAGGGGTGCTAACCCACGCGCTGAGCACTGCAGCCCCATCGGCTGCCCGAGCCGGACCAAGGGACTCCAGGCACCGCCTCTGCCTGCGCCCCGGGCGCCCTCCCGGGTCCCCAGAGCCGCCCTCCTCCCCGGGGGCTCTCCTCGGCCCGCGCGCCCCGCCGGCCCGCGCCCCGGCGGGGCCATGCCCGGTCTGCGCCGGGACCGCTTGCTGACCCTGCTGCTGCTGGGCGCGCTCTTCTCCGCCGACCTCTACTTCCACCTTTGGCCCCAAGTGCAGCGGCAGCTGCGGCCCCGGGAGCGCGCGCAGGGCTGCCAGTGCTCGGACCGCGCCTCCGCCCCGGGCCAGCACGCGAACGCGGCCCCCTCGGTCCCCGGCAAGGGAGCGCACAACTTTTCCCGAGCGGGGTCCCCCCGGGCTGAGCTGGACGGCGGCGGCCGCAGTCGCTCGCGGTCCAAACTGAAGGCCCTCTTCGCCCATCCGCTGTACAACGTCCCGGAGGAGCCTCCTCTCCTCGGGCCCGAAGACTTGCTCCTGGCCAGCCAGGAGGCGCTGCGGTATTACCGGAGGAAGGTGGCCCGCTGGAACAGGTGAGGACCCCGCCCCGAGCCCGAGCCCGAACCCGCAGCTCCTTCCCCGCGCCCGCTGCTCGCTCTCCCCACAACCCCAGCCCCGGGCTGCTGTGCCGTCGCCCAGCCCTGGAGCGCTGGCGCTGGGTTTAGCAAGTGCTCGCTCCTCGGGGCTCCGCCAGCCTTTGCAGACCTCAGAGATTATCCCTAGAGTAAGATCTCAGTGCGTGAAAGTTTCTTGTGTAACAGCGCAGCGCAGCAAGAAATGCTGTCAACCACTCCCCCGAGCGTCCTGTTATTCGCTGTTTTTAGCTAAACTCTCCTTAGTGCATTCCCACCCGCTTCCTCTTTGGCCCGATACGGAGAGCTGCTGGACTTCGGTTTTTCACGAAGAGGTTTGCAAACAGGGCAACTGCAGAGCTGCTCCGAATTCAGCCCTTATCTCTGCTCTTTGGGTCGACCTGGGTGCCTTCCAGGTGCCACACTAGACCCCGAGACCCAGCTTTTCCCCTTTGCCGTATTATCTGCCCAGTGTCAGAGCCCACAAGAGGTCACCTGGGGCGAGCATGAATGGTCAGCTCCTTGACACCCTATTTCTGTGGCTTGCCCCTTTCTGGTGAATGTTCTAAATGCAAGGCAGTCTATTATGTTTTTCTTTCTTTCTTTCTTTCTTTTTTTTTTTTTTTTTTTTTTTTTTGTCTTTTTCCTTTTTATCGGTACCGGGGATCGAACTCACGACCGCCTGCTTGCAAGGCAGGTGCTTATGCCACTGAGCTAAATCCCCAGCCCCAGTCTATTATGTTTTATTACCTTGATGGTTTAGGCTGACTTGGATCTGAGGCTGATGCTTCTATGAAGAAGAATCTGCCTGGAATTTTTAAAACCCCAAAGCAAAATTGAGAGGGCAAAATATCAAAAATATTGTAGAATAAAATTAAGGGTGTATGTGTTTGTATGTGGTAAGCGTGTGTGTGCGTGTGGTGTTGGAAGCGGTATAATTTTCCTAGCTGAGATCCCCCAGCTATGGTAGAAAGCCTTCATATGAGTTAAAGACTCTATTTTGAAGTACAGAACTTGTCTAAATATCACTCCCAGAGTTCACTTTTGCACCACACCCAACTCTTAATACAAGATTTCAAAATGAGATGTCATCAGTGGTTTTATAGTCCCTCTGGAAGATGGATAAACTATAAATCTTGGCTGAAACTCAGAGCTAGCCCTATTTAACTATTGGTTCATTATTCTGTAGAGCTAAAACTGGAGGGGGCAAGGAAAAAAATGTGTAGAAAATAAAAAGAGAAAGAAGTTGACAGTTATTGGCTGGACTCACCATGGTGAATTTCAATCGCAACTCTATGGCTGGTGATTTTATATTAGAATGAAAGTAGTTCTCAATTGCATTGCTAATTACATGCAATAAAAAGGTAATCTGAGATTGCTTCTCAGACACTGTCATTTTCCATATTACCTTTACTTCATCAATAACATGGGTATTGGGACCAGTGAACTAGGAAATTTTGCCCTTAGAGAAATTGTGTGCACTTCTATTGCAGATTCGAGAATAAGGGACTTTAAGTGGCTTTGTATATATAGATCAGCATTCATTTAGCCACATTTCTGTGGCCTTAAACTTCCCTTGTTACTTTGGGCCTGGAGAAAAGTCCAGGCATATTGTTTGGCAGAAGAACAAAAAATCTTTCTCACCAAGCTGTACAACCAATTTTAAGCTTGAGTTTTACACCATATGTGTTTTAAAACTCTTACTGCCCAGAAATGGTGTTGGTCATTTGAAGAAGAAGTCATGAGGGCTGATAGCATGCACTTTCCTGTATCCAGAAGTCACAGAGCAGTTTCGCGTGGATGGTGGCATGTGGGTGGCAATCTCCCAAGCAAGTTTTGAGGCCGACAGAAGAGGCTCGACTTAGCTGTTAATCAGAGGACACTCTCCTTCTACTCAAAGTACGTTGTGTCAACAGGATGATTATATAAGCAGATGTGTTGTGACTGTATCAGTGTTAAAAATGGAACCTTGTGTGATTTTGAATCATCCCAAAGAGCCAGGCACCCAGACTGTTAAGAAAAAGTGCGCTCTCACTCAGGTACAGGACCATAAGGGAGTGCTAAGGAAGCCTGATATAGTGGACAGGCCCAAAGAAGCCCCCGGAACCCCCTGGCAGATAGATAAATAAATAGAGTGGATAACAATGAAAGGAGCAATAAACGCCCTGGCTAACCGGCTTTCTCTTGTCTGGACAGGCCTTCTGTCTGTAGCCACAACCCCGCTGGTATTTAAAATGAAATGATTTGTAAACATATGTGAATGTTTCCATGTCAATAATTACCTAACATTAACTGATATCCAAAGTAAGTGTATCGGCAAACTGCCTGCCATGCCAAGAGAGGTGCAGGTAATAAAGTAAGCCAAATCAGCGTTCTTTGCCACTAGCCTGGAAGAGACCAATTCGTCTGAGTGATTGATTCCTTTCTTCCTCTTTTTTTAAACCTCCACTGAGAAATGCAGAACTGGTAGATAGCAAAAGTATCTTTCCACAACTCAAACTCATGACCAGTAGGCGATGGTCATGCTTGACAGTCATACTTGGTCTCCCGCATTCCTGTTTGGTTTCACACAACAAATGATGGAGCTTGTACTGGTTTGAATGACTTGGCCCTTGATCCATGGTCGTTCATTGGATGTCAGTATTTGGAGAAGTTAATGCAGAAGCCGCATTGTGTGGCTGGTTGGTCGTTTACCTGTGTGCTCTTTTTTTTTTTTTTTTTGGTCTTTTTTCTTTTTTATCAGTACCAGGGATCGAACTCACGACCACCTGCTTGCAAGGCAGGTGCTTATGCCACTGAGCTAAATCCCCAGCCCCTTACCTGTATGCTCTTTGACGCTGAAGATTCCAGCAGAGCTCCTCAAGCTGCGGCGCTTCCCTTGCTCCCTGCCTTTCCTCTCATGAGGTTACTAAGTGTGGCACCATCCAAGTTCAAAATGTAATCAGGGAAAAGCGTTTCTGTCAGGCCGTCAGCTGCTGATCACGGCAAGCAAGCCAATGGCAGGCTCCATCAGACACAATGACACCTTTGGCACCTGTCTGGAATTTCAAAAAGCCAGGCTCATAGGCAGCAAGGAGATGTCACCTTCACTACTTCCAGCCATAAACTAATGAGCCCCCACAGTGCTGCTCTTAGCCCTGATCCTTAACCAGCAATGATGACAGCGGGGCTTACCTGGAGCGCAGGTCACGATTCACACTATATCCGGCATGCTTAGACAGTCAGCTTCCGGTCCCCTGGCCTACCAGCTGCCCAGGGCTGGACAACATCTGTCCTCAGATATGTCAAAACTGGCTGTTTTGGCCTGGAATTCTACGCATGTGTCTTTGGTCTGTTCTTCTGCAACCCTCTGGCATTGACGGAAAAGTCAGATAGGGTCATGGCTCTCCCACGTGCAAACTTCATCAGCTGCACTGCAAACGTGAGTTCTCTGCGCTCTGGCTGCCTTCCTTTAGTGGTTAGGAAGCTGGTGTTGTCCTGCAGTGACAGATGCAGTATGTTTCAGAAGTAAGCACAGTCGTGTGTGTGTGAGTGTGTGTGTGTGTGTGAGTGTGTGTGTGTGTGTGTGTGTGTGTCCACCCATCAAAAGCTCCTGCCTTTCCCTCTCCTCCTTCCTGGCCATCCCTAAAAGAAGCCTGGCCCTGAGTGTCTTTTTCTGAACACAGAAAAGAGACTGGGCAACTTTTCAAAACTGACAGTTGTTCAAGGGGAGTGAATTGGCTGAAGTTTTCCTAGGGGAAGCTTTGAGAAGATCCAGAATCCAAGACAGATAGAGGATAGAGAGAAAAACCAGCAAACATGAAGGTGGAAATAAGAATTGTCTAATCTGGGGGTTTGGGAAAGGTCAAGTGTTCCCCTCTAGTGGCATCTATGGGATGAACAGAACAGTCTACATCTCACAGCCTCTTTCTCTTTGTCTCTCTGTCTCTGTCTCTGTCTCTCTCTCTTTCTTTCTTTCTCTCTCTCTCTCTCTCTCTCTCTCTGTCTCTCTCTGTCTCTCTCTCTCTCTGTCTCTCTCTCTCTCTCTCTCTCTCTCTCTCTCTGTTTCACTCTCTCTCTCTCTCTGGATTCTCTTATGACTACTCCAGGCCATTTGGAAAAAGGATTTCTTGTGGACAGTTCAACCACAGAGTGGACAGGAGTCTAGGTTACTACTCAGTGATGGTGGCCATTTGCCTTTCTCCAGAGACCACAAGGCCTTGGCCTCTCTTCTAATTCTTCCACCAGGGATGCCAAGCTGAGAAAAGAAGTGCCCTCCTGCAATTTGAAAATGTTCCTCTGCCATAGCATGTGTGTGGTTAGCACAGGGAGGGGGGATCCATTCCCATTTCTCCCAATTAGAGCCTGGCTTGGCTGGTTTTGGAAAAGCTACTATTTTACTGGTTTCTGGACTCCTAGGGGAAACCTCTCCACTCATCTCAGAGCCAAAGTCTCCAAGCAGATGGTTTCTGAGCAGGCTAATCCAGAAGGCTGTTTTCAAGTTTCCTCTCCTTAATTCCAAAGCCTGGTCCTCACTGCCATGACAACAGCAAGGCGTAAGTCAGGGAGCACATCACTCCAGGAGGACAGCACATTCCGTTTCAGACATCAAAACAAAGCCCTTCAACCTGGAGACAAGAGGCTGGAACCTTGTTCCCAGCCTCTAACAACCCCCTTCTACCCTAACCAAATTCTCACCGATTATGGAGTTCCTATAGCTAATGTTTCACTTACAAATCCCCCTACCTCCTTGTTAAAGTGTCTTACGCCAGGTGCTTTTTGTATGGTTGATAATTTAGGCCTCACAGCTTTTGAGGAAGTGGTTACACATGGTAGGCAGAGTTCCAAGATAGCCACCAAAGATTTCCAACGCTGGATTCCACCTCCCTAGCCTAGTGATTCAATCCAGCGCTACTATGGATGCTGCTGAAATGGGCTATTACAAATCTAACCCAAGTCCCAGACCAGTTGCCCTTAGAATATGAAAAGGCTCTGGGAAGCCTGGCTGACTCTCACATTCCTATAAAGCAGGGCATTTTCTTGAGTTGATGGAAGAAGAGGAAGCCAAAGCATTATAAGTATTTGACATGTCACTGCAGACTAAAAAGGGAGGAACCATGTGGAAAGAGACAAAAATGGCCTATAGGGGCTAAGATTGGCCCTGACTGACAGCCAGTGAAAAAGCAGACTTCAGTCCTACAACCAGGAGGAAATGAATTCTGCTGCCAAAAAGAATGAGCTCAGAAGCAGATTTGCCCCTGCCCCTGGCTCTTCTAGATGAGAGCTGAACCCAGCCAGCACCTTAAACGCTGCCTTCTGAGACCTGTGCCGGAAGCACACTTCACATTAGACTTCTGATCTCCTAAATTTGGACTTAAAAAAGAGGTTTTGTGGTAGCTTGTTACACAGCACAGTGAACAAGCGCTGTTGTTTGCGCCACTGTATAGAGGAACTAGGATAAGAAGGTTGTAGCATGCAGTTTGCCCAGAGCCAGGCAGCTAACAAACTTCTGGCAGGCTTTGGACAGAGGGGCTGGCTCCAGAATCCGTGTTCTCAACCACCACCTTGTGTCCTTTGATTTTGAGATCTTAGCCTTTCCTTTCCTGGAAAGTCTTTTCTGACAATCCCCACCCACTCTGGTCCTTCTTGCGTTGTAACACCTTTCCTTGTATCTGTGTTGCTTTGTATGGTTGTCTCCTGTGACCACGTCTAACTTCCTAGATCTTTGAGCAAGAATGACTGACCACTTGCTCTTGGCATCCAGCTTGTATGCACATGGTTACCCTGTTACATCTGCTTCATGGTTTACCGTAGAGTAGAGCCAGAGTAAATATCTGCGGAACACATAATTGGGAACAGATGACACCAGGATTTGGGGGCTGTTAGTCAGTGCCTTATTATCTCCTATGACAAAAGGCTTGAACAAAAACAACCTCAACTATAAAATCACCCACCTCTAACTTGCTTCTCCTTATGAACTCTAGAGCAAAACCACCCAGCCAAGACCATCCGAAATTTGGATCTGGGATGCCCTTCTTATTTCAGTGACCTAAATAAAATTATTGGGGAAGGGTAGCTTATTACATGTCATTTGTCAAGAGAGGGAATTCTCCAGTTTCCTGTGCTTTCTGAGGAAAAACAGCCAGGACGTCTTGCATTAAAGGCCTCTGGGAAACACAGAGGGCTTAACTTAGCAAAGCAATCCCTGCCCTACCCCTTGGCAGGTGCTGACCTGTAGTTTTTCTTGTGATTATTCATTAAGCTGGAGGCAGATGAGAGCCTGCGGATTCTGCTGAAGTAGGCTTGCTTGTGGCTGAAAGCCGAGTGGGACTACCACGCTAAACAGCTGCGGCTTCCGTGGAGCACAAGTTACTGAACACAAGTTATTACCTGTTATTATAGGCAGACAGTCACATATGTGCCTAATGAAAACCACAGTTGGAAAAAAGAATTTTTTAGCTCTTTTTCTGCCCTGTCACTTGGCAAAATGTCCCTATGGTTGAAATGTGAAATCAGGACAGAAGTGAGCCTGAGCACTTTGGAGATGCCAGCACCGGGAGTTTCCACCCCTGGAGCCTGGCTTTGGAGGCCAAGCTCTGGGGACAGCCAGGAGAATTAAGCCTAAAGTAAAGTGAAGTCCCTGAAAGGGACTTCTTATCATGAGTAATAATCCAGTTGATAAATTTGGGAAGCAGAACATAGTAAAGGACTATGATCCTAAGAAGCCAAGTGCCTGGAAGAAAATTCAGCAAAATGTGGAGAACAAACACAGAGCAGAATTGAAAGCTAGCACAGGGGCACAGGACTGCAAATCTGGGCAATAGAAGGCATGGTGATCTGGAAAGAGATGAGATTTGTCCATCCGCTTCTTAATTTTTCTGTGGCGCTGGGGATCAATTCCAGAACTTTACATGTACTTGGTGAACTCTCGACCACCAAGCTACATCTTCGGCCCAAAGGATGAGATTTTAAAATGTTGGGAGAAGCTGATGGGCTAAAATAGATATCCAAAGGCAGCTCTCAGATGGCAAACTGGCCTTCAGTCACCAACACCAGGTCAATCTGTGTAGGTAATGGGTAAATATTTTTGATGATGTTGATAAGAATAAAATCTACATGAAAGGACAGATCTTCTCTCCTGGTCACATGTGCTATGGAGCTTCTGTTCCATCAACAAAATGGGATTTTTATATCTCTAATTCATTTTCCTTCAGTAGTTCAAAAGTCACAAATCCTGTAGGGAAACTGCATCTATCTGTTCTCACAGTTTAGCCCTTCTTCTTTATTACCCTGAGTTAAAAATTATGCATAACCAGTAGCTGCTTATTTCTGTATTCTGTGCTCCCCTGAGTATTCAAAAGATACTACAGAAAATCAGATTGACCAACCTCAATTCCATAGTTAAATCCAACAGTTTCATTGTAGGGTGTGTGTGTGTGTGTGTGTGTGTGTGTGTGTTGTTGTTGTTGTTGTTGTTGTTGTTGTTGTTATTGGCTGTTGTTGCTGTCTGTGTTTTAAACTGGGATCATTGCATCCAAGTGCGCTCAGGAGAGATCCTTATTTCTCTTAAGTTATGCAAAATTTACACTCTGTGCATATGTTCACTTTCCTAGGAAATATTTAATTGTACTTGCAAAGTACTCACTACATTCAGCAGAATATGTTGGTTTTGCAAGGCAGAAACCCAACTCTAACTTAAGAAGGAATGTGAAATGTGGGGATTTAGGTAGTCAAGCCTCAAGAAGGCCAGAAGCCTGGCCTCTCACAACCAGAAACAGCTTTTGAACTCTGTCTGTCTCTCTCTGTGTAGTTCCACAACCTGTCTTCTTCCCTTCTTGAAGTTCACATCCCAACATCCCAGAAATCAGAGGCCTGTTGGCGCTTTTTAAAGTCTTTCAACATCCTTGCATCCCAGAGGAGACAGCCTCAATCCCCTCCTTAGAGCGAAGTCTCCATTTATTGTCTTCTTAATCTATTTGTGTACAGACAGACTTTAGGCTCCCTCTTCTTCTGGAGCCTATTATTTTAGGTCAAAAGCTGAACATTGGCTCTTTGCCTTTCTCCTAAACAACACTAATCCTCTCCAAAGCTAACAGATGCTGTGGGTCAGTTGGTCAAGGATACAACATCATTTTCTTTTCATATTAACCAACACAGTATTTAGAAATCACTGTGAAGATTTGTTTCTGCTAATCAGTCTTATTAAGAGCTTATATTTTATAAATGTATTTCCAAAGTCTATTGTCTGTCCATTCATCTATAGGGCATTTGTGATGCCCATGGAATATTCCCTATTTGAAGAATTTAAGATTGGAAACACTTTGAATTTCAAAGTTTTTTGGATTTTGGAATATTTGTGTATATATAATGAGATGTCTTTGGGATGGAACTCAAACCTGAACATGAATTTTTTTTTGTATTTCATATGTACTTTACACACCTAGCCTGGATGTAATTTAATATTTTTAGTGTGCCTGCATTTTGAGTATGTTCTGGAACATGAGTTTTCATATTTTGGACTCAGGTTTTTTAATTAAAGATAGTCAATCTACAATAATCATTAATATGAAAGCTTTTCTACTTCCTGAAGTTCTTTGAAAGTCTAATTAGGTCACCATCAGAAAGATTGTTCCCTGTAACCAGTAGGAAGTGGACCTGAATATCCCCATGCAAAAGGATCCAGCCAATTCATACTTTACCATGAAGCAGCTACCCTCTCTGCCCCAGGCTGACTATGTTTCGGTTATCCACAGCAGACTCCATGTAGGACCTTGGTGAGAGCATTCGGGGGAACCCCAGATTCTGGGGCTCTTCAGAGGCTAAACTGCTCAAGGAAGTCCCTATTTAAATGAATAGAAACAGAAAAAATTTGCATCATGTTCATCACAATTATAATTACTTATTATAATGTGTTGGTGAAAAACTGAGTCCAGAATATATATCATCAAGGTGCATTTCATACTGTGCTTTTCCACACACCCTCTCCTTCTAGCCTGGATCCCTGAGAAAAGAACACTTTATGAGCTGTACAACCTCAGCTGGATGCCTAAAGTGTCACACTTTTAGAAAACTGGTGGTCAAGCCTTCAGCTATGGGATCTCTTCACATTTCCTGAGCAAGTTCTGAAAAGGGACTTTAGACACCATATTTATTTCCTAGGCTGTCATAATATATTGCCACTAAGTCATTCATGGTAACTTAAGACAACAGATATTTATTGCTTTCCAGTTCTGAAAAACCGCCAATGTGTGATCCAGGCAACATGCCCTCCAGAGACTCGAGGAGGTTCTAGTCTTGGCCTCTTCCAGCACCCAGTAGCTGCTAGCATTCCTTGCCCTATGGCTACATTACCCCATTCTCTCCTCCAAGATCACATCACTTTCTCTGTGAGTCTCTATGAGTCTGTGTCTTCTCTTGCCTGCTCTGTGCCTTCCTTCTATGTAAGGACACCTATCACTTGATTTAGGACATGCCTGGCTTATCCAACATGATCCAATCTCCAGATCTTAATTGGTTGTATTTCTTTCCAAATACAACCCATTCACAGTTCTAGGAGTTGTGTCATTAGGGGCACCTTCATTCAGCCCATGACAGTCATACTCCATCATCAATACATATACATATACATAGCCTATGTAGGAATTTTTTTTAATTTTTTTATTCTTTTAGATAAAAGAGAAACAAAGATTATGTGTTGATCTCTTAGGTCTATCAAAAGGATAGTGATTGTTGTGATATAAAATAAATGAAAATAGTTGAAAAAGTAGGTCAGAGAAAAAAATAAGGATACATAAGACGCAGGGGGGCAAGAATAAAGAGACTGTTAGAACTAAAGCCACTCACAGCACTTAGCTGTGCTTGGGTAGCCACCAATGCTGTCTCTAAGGTAGTAACCAACCAAAGGACTAGCAAAAAATGCAGTAATTCCTGCTAGTGACTCAGCAAAGGAATGTCTTTCACATGCCCCCCACCCATGCCACCAAGGACACTGAGATAAGGACTGGCATCCTCCACCACATCTATATGGAAGTTTCTGAGGGTGACCGTTAGTGCCTCCCTCAGTATAAGCAGATGGCACTGTGCCCCAAATGTACACAAGCCCTACAAATCACAGAGCTCATGCCCATGCCTGCTGCTGGCTTGTCTCACCTAAGGAAAGGATTTAAAGCCCTGAGGTTACAGGGCAGTAACAACAGGCACACCCTTCATCTGTCCCCTATGAACATTATTCTGTTAGCAGAGATTTTCAATGACAAGGAGTGACAGTGTCTTGGGATAAAATTCCTGGCAGCACCCGCACTGTAGTTTGTCAGGGTTGTTACTCAGTACAAAGAAATAGACTTGGTAATTAACTGAACTTGGAGTAGGAACAAAAAGCTTTTTATGTCAGTCATGGTGTCAAATAAGATGAGAAACTAGACTCAAAGCCACTGGCCTCTGTCCAGTGAGGAGCTAAAGGTCAAAGGGCTAGTCAAGACCACACTTTGGGGCCATCTGTAACAAGCTAAGGGCCATCAGTCGACCAGTATACTGTGCAATTTGGCTACAAAATTGGAGGCTGGAAGAATATTCAAATAGATTAGAGCAAAATGAAAACCATCAATTAAACAATGGCTGAATGCCTAATTGACCTCTCCGTTGCCCCTTCAGGTGAAACTCATTGCAAAATGAACATTATAGATAACTTAATGCACTAGCATTCTGTTATGTTATCAGCTATCCACCATTAAAATGAGGAGGAAGCCAACCAAAAACAACGAGCTTGGACTTATAGCAGTTGATCTGCAGCTCTTCTTTTCAGGAGTCACAGAGCCAGTGGTCTGCTAAGGGTGCTTGACATTTGTGATATGAAAGCCATTTTATCTGCATTAATGAAAAATGCTCCTTCCACACTTTCTGCACAGGGGATGCTGTGTCCGACTCATCCAGAAGTCTTGGTTCCCCATGAGGATGTAAATTAGCAAGCAGATGAACCAGAACAGATGGGCCACACTGAAGATGGTCAGCTGGCTCTTTCAGGTGCTTTGGGTTTTCCTTTTGAAAGGAAATCTTCCTGCTCTGCCAACTGAAAGGGGACCCTTGGGCATTCTTTCTCCAAGCCCTGTTTCATTTTCATCAGGGCTCCTAACACACGTAGTGTGCCCTTTTGTTTAGTGATTTGCTTAGCTAATAATCTCTTCTATTGCTTAAGTTTTTCAAAGATAACATTGGGATTGAGTGGTGCCTTCAAGGAAAGATACATTCATGTCCTATTCTCAGGTGCTGTGACAGTTACATTATTGAGGAGATGGTCTTTGTAGATGTAATTAAGTCAAGAATAACTGAATTAAGGGACCTAATTAACTTGAGATGGGCAATATTTGGTCCCCAAATATTATGCTAAGCATCCTAATAAGAGAAAGGCAGAGAAATACCAGACAGAGTCAGAAAAGGAGCCACAAGAAGGCAACTACTTGTGAGGTGGCCAGAGAATAAAGGATACCTACAGCCACCAGGAGCGGAAAGAACCAAAAATAGCTTCTTTCCTAAAGCCCTCAGAAGGCGCACACCCTGCTCAGGCCTTGTTTCCAAAATCTTGGACTCCAGAGCTGAGAGAACACATCTGTTATTATAGGTCACCACATTTGCATGTGCATTTCACAGCAGCCACAGGACACCAACAGAAGGGTCCTGAGGAGCATGTTTGCTCTTCCTCGTCACTGTAACCTCAGTATTTAACATGCAGCTTGTACACAGTTGAAACTTGGTACCTCTTTGGTAACAGAATGAATAAAAGAGAGGAAGCTAGGCGACTCTGGGTTTAAATCCTGGCTCTGCCTCCTAAGTGCTATGGCATAAGGTTGGCATCTTCACCCCTCAGTCTCCTGATCTGTGAAGTGAGATTGACACATGGCCCTGGGCAAGATGCTTAGTTCATCTGACACCGAGTCACCAGTAGATAAGGACTGAGTTGGTTATTCTCTCTGTTCCGTATGTGTGACTTGATACCCATCAACATGGAGCCCTCTGCACTCATGTCTGACGCTCAAGCTGAAAGAGAAGCAATGTGTGAGCTGCTTCTGTGGCTGGGGAAGAGCACCAGTTCCACCCTCACTTTACGTGGCTCTGGCTGGAGTTCCGTGGACTGATCTCTCCTCCGTCACTTTCATTGAAGAAAGTGGGGAGAAAACACGAAGTAGGATGTCTGCAGTTAAAGTACCTGTTTCGGAAATGATAGCACCTCACACAACTGCACCCACACTGCAGATTCTTAGGTTATCGCCTTCCTTGTCTTATAATAAGGCAGGTATCAAGAAAGTTCCCCCTTCCTCACTGCAAACCTTTTGCTTCAGACACTCCTCTGCAGAGTTAGTGATGAGGATGGCACTGACACTTGTCAGCCCTTGGCATCCAACACAGCGTGCACACACCATCTCCCTTATTCCTCACCACAACCCCATAAATAAGTAGGTACTGCCCTTATTCTAAGAGATGTGGCTCAGATTCTGAATAACACAAGAAAGGAGATGTCAAAGTCAAGCCTTTTCAACTTCAGAGCTTAAATTTAACATGGAGTTTGACTTTGTCTCATGTCTTGGTCAAGGACTTGGAAACAATGCAAGATGAGACTTGAACTCATCCAAGGGGAGTGCTCTGAGGAAGGCTCCTCTTCCCAGCCAGGCTCAGAGATGAGCAAGGTACAATTCTAGCACCTGTTGTGGGAATATGAACAGCTAGGGCCTTTCTGGAGGCCAACTTGAAAATAAGCGTAAAAAGTTAAAAATGGCCCCACTCATCAACCCATATACATCATACATATATTTTTAAATTTTACACCAAGAATGTTTGGCTTCTAATAGTCAGGGGGGATCATTATTGGTGGAATCTCTCACCCCTGTTTTGAACTTATACTTTTTGTCACAATGCTGCCACTTCCTAGCAGAACCACCTGCAACAAGTCACTGGTACTGATATCAGTAATAATGCTGGCCTTATGAAGAGTTTCTGTGAGGATTAAATCAGTTAAAATTGCAAGGTGCTTACAATGGTGCCTGGCACAGGATAAGTGCTGGGGAAAACTTAGCCATTGCCCTTATTTGGGCCTATAGAATGGCTTAGGGTTATTGCTTCCTCTGAAATCTGATTTTTGCTCACCGGGACAAAAGTGTGTGTGATCCCCAGCCGTGGGATGGTCCATGATGTGCCCTTTCTCATTCAGGCCCTCTCATTCAGCTCTCTGTGGCTCAGAATCACCCCCTAAGCAGGACTTACTCAATAGCTGAGCCAAGGCCGTGGCTTTGTGAGGTCAAGAAGGGGTCATTATCCAGTTAGTTCTGAATAAAAAACAGGGGTCCATTGCAAAATAGCATGAAACCAGCTCTGAGGAGAGGAAGCAATTGTGTTTTAACCAGAAGAAAAGAAGTATGTGCTGGGAAACCAGCCATTTGGCAAGACACCCAAAAATCATGGTACAGTCATTGCTTTCTCAACAGCAGAGGAGCAAGTTTGGTGTCTCTCCGTAACTACCCCATCATGCTCTTTAAGGACATGCTATCAAATTTCAAATTAAATTCATCACAAAGCATCACTTCCTCTGCAGCCACTGGGAAAATTCAGAAAAGGCTCACGTCAAAACCCTGACTTTGAATCCTCCTTTTTCACTTATTGTTTTGTTCCTTCCACTTTGTGGACCTTCATTTACAAGTTTTGAGAGGGCTCGAATAAGATAACACATGGGAAGAACCTCAAAGGTACATGTACAGTGCAAATTATGAATAATGTTAAATAAAGAGACACGAGCTGTGTGCAACAAGAGTCAAGAAACTATGGCAGAGACATATTCTCTCCCACAGCACCCACATGTACTCCTGTGTCCACCAGCCTCCTACAATTAGGTGGAGCATGTGACCAGCTCTAGCCAATGGGATGTCTGCTGAAGTGACCTATACCACTTCCTGCCAACGCATTTAGGAGCCAATACTGAACCCTCAGTTCCTCTGTTGCTTGCCCTAGTGACCATGAAAACCACATGTCAGGATCTTAAGGTGTCCCACAGATTAGGTCCCTGAGTTACTCTGTAGAGCAAAATGCTTCCAGACCTTCCTCAGACAAGTAGCATCTTTAAGAAACAAGGCTTCCTTGTGCTCCAAAGCTGAAATTTCAGGATTAATTACTGGAGTAAAACCTGATCTACACAGCCTAAATAAGGTAAATGCATAACGATAGATTTTACTCTGCCTACTCAAGCATGTAATACTGACTTATTTTTTGAAAATCAAATCAAATAGGACTCTGAGTGCCCTTTCTTATTAAATTGGTTGCAAATTTGATCTCAACTGCTACTGGGTCTCCTTTTCCTAAACTTCTTAGCATAGATGTATTTAGGGTCTCAGTAACCCAACATTTGGGGTTTGGGACTCCTGTCCCATCACCTGTAGGGGGTGGTGCTGTTGCTTCTGGATCAAGACCAAGTATAGGATTACCCTTGAAGCTGGAATTCTAGGAACTAAAATGAGTCTTTCCAGCACCACCCAGGTATTCTCCACCTCCAGGGATCACCTCTGGGAAACAGGCCAGATGCAGGCCCCAGCCAACTTTCCTTGCCTAATATTGGAAAACCATCACACTTTCCCCAAATTTGATGCTTCTTTATACATCCCCTGCCTAGCATATTTCTTCACTGAGCATAGACTGTCCAAAAAAATGAATGAATCAAAGAAAGAAAAGACAAATTCAGAGATAGAGTGGGAAAAACCTATCTACCACTCTAAACTTCCAACAGATCTTGAATCATAAATACGTTCTGAGGATGGGGACATAGCTCAGTGGCACAGTGCCTACCTGGCAAGCACAAGGTCCTGAGTTTCATTCCTGGTACCAAAATAAAGAAAGGAAAAAATACCCTCTGAAACAAGGAAACACAAACACCCAGCTTCCTTGTTAGAACAGAAATGAGTAAAATTCTGGAAGAACAAAGTAATGCATTAATATCTCAATAAATTATCTTACCACACGGTTGACTGTTGATGCTGAGGAGGAACATAAGCTAACATGCATGATTGTTCTGTGTTTGTAAATCAAGTGAAACAATAGTGTCATGTAAATTATCACTAGCTCACAAACCAGAGACTCAAAAGAATTTAATCTGGGTGAATCACAAGACAGTGTGCCCCCAGAACACCCCCTTAACACCATCCTGTACATCCAGATCTTCCCCTGTACCCTAATCCTTTTCTCCTTCAAATGCCAGTGTCTATGTAGTAGGCAGTAAGGCAAAGTTCAAACACTTTTAACAATTCTTTTCAGTAAACTTCCAATTGTTAGAGTACCCAGGGTATAGATTTTAGCCTCCTGCATTTTTTCATCCCCTCACCCACATCTCTGCTTTCTGCACTCAGAAAAAATGGTCCAGGAGAGAGAATTCATACCTACCCACTATCGGTGCCACTTGCTAACTCTCTCTCTGTGTGTTGTAGCTCATTTAGTTTAGGATTACACATGAAAAGAAAAAGAAGTAAAATCATGACTGTTAAGTGGATCAATATTGCATCTTTTGCAAGTGACATGTGTGTTAGTATTTTATCAACATGCTTATTAGGTTGGCATGATTGACAATTAAATGCTTACTGACTCAGATTTGTGAGGGGTTTTTTTTAGCAGTTAAGTAACATATTTACTTTTTTGCTGTGTAGAAAATATAGAAAGTGTAGGAGGCCCCAAGGAAGGCTTTTATGCTGCCTATGGAAAATATTAAATTGCAGATTCTAAAATCCATCATAGCAATTTTCAGGTTGTCATCAGAAGAGTAAGTGCTTTATTTGCTCATGATTCTATGCATCCAGCCCAGGGTTTTTAACCTCAGTATAACTGACATTTGGAGCCAGATAATTCTCTGTCATGTGGGCTTATCCTTCACATCGTAGGCAGTTTACAGCATTCCTTAGCATTCCCTCCAATCAGCTATGACAACCACAAGTATCTTCCACATCATCCAGCGTCCCCCCAAAGGTAAAATCACCCCTCATCGAGAACCATAGGTCTAGTCCAAAGAGGTAACAGACACATAGAAAGAAAGAGGATGTGGCTGACAGATGTAAAACATGGTGTCACAGGGCTGGGGATTTAGCTCAGCGGCATAAGCGCGTGCCTTGCAAGTGTGTGGTCGTGAGTTTGATCCCTGGTACTGATAAAAAAGAAAAAGACCAAAAAAAAAAAAAAAAAAACCATCGTGTCACAAATAGGTTTAGGAGCTCCTCGTCCTAGTGTTCACCTTTGCTGTTTCCTTCTGAACACATCGCAGGTCTGTCTGCAGGACGTTATGGTCTTTCTGTGTACTGCCATTCTCCCAGTGGGGTTGCAGTTTTTGGCTCTTACCATTTTTATTTGTGTACAGCCCATGACATTCGCTAACCATTTTGGTCCTTAGCTCTACGTGAGAACTAGAATCTGGGAGACATGGGCCAACCAGAAGGAATTTGCGGTTCCTTGATGGAACTCAGATGACCAGAAATCATTCTTTTGTTCTTCTCCACAATATTCTCCCATATCTTCACAATCAGCCTGGAAGTTGCTGTGGAGGAAGAGGAACAGTCTTTCCATTGATACCATCTGCCCAGCTCCTAGAAGATCCCCCCACGTGCTACAGGTATCTGGATCAACATAGGGCCACGTAGGGTCAGATCTCAGAATAAAATAGGCAAAGCTGGCCACATTGACAAGACCATTCTAAAAAGGATAGATACGTAGATAGATAGAGATCTCACATTTGGGGTCAGGAAGATTAGGGTTCCAAATTTTATCTCAAATTTCTTTATCAATTAAACAAATCATTTTATTCACTTTATTGCTACTCCCCAAATACTTGTATAAGGCAGGATCAAAATATCCAGTAAATGTTTAAATTTTTTAAACATATTAACAGTAAAAGAGACATTGCCATTAATCCACTTCAAAGTACCCCCTTTCCTTCATACACACTTACCCTATTTTTATTGCCACTTTCTGAAGCAGTTCTGAAAATCTTCTTCCCTGAGTGTCTATCAAAGGTGTGATCAAAAATACAGTCAGTGCTGCTGCCAAGTACCATTCAGTGGAAAAGCAGGCTCATCACAACATTATACTGTGTCTCCGTCCACTGTATTCACCAGACGTGGCACCATGTGACATCTGGCTCTTCCCCAAGAAGAGTGGCCATGAGAAGTAAAATGTTTTGAACTTATTCAGGATAGCAAAGCAGCCGCACCAGTACAGCTAAAGACACATAAGAAAAGATTTCCAGAACCACTTGAGAGACGGCAAGAATGACAGTCTAAGTCCGTGTAAAGTGAGGGTCAGTATTGACAGCAATGTGTCTTTTGTGGTAATAATTTCTTTTCATTTAAATACTCTATTCACTGTAATTTTCAATCAGATCTAATGTTTTCTACAGTATCCTCCACCAAGTATCTGACAGGTATCTACAGGGGTGATCTCCCTACTCGGTTGCAGTCTCCTCAGAGCATTTATGAGTCTACAGGTCCCTCCTCCCAAGGCAGAGGCTGGGATACTCGGGCCAGGGAGCCCTGGGCCCAGAGTTTAAGTGCAAGGAACCCGATGGTGGTAAATGGCCATGGTGCAATCCGCATGTGGGGCAGGGATGAAAAGCTCGTCCTTGAGAGCCAGACGCTAGTCTCCAGATTCAGATCACTGCTCTGCAGCTGCCACTCTCCAGCCTAGTGACCCTGAGCTAGTTCAAGTCAGTTTGTTCATCTGTAAAATGGACCTACATAATTGGGTTGTTGTGAAGAGAAATAAGTTGAGCCGTGTGCTGGAAACAGGTAAACGCAGGAGGGGCTTCTGAAGTCATAGAAAGGAAGGGCACAGCAGCCCAGATGTGAATCCAGCTGAGCACTGGTTATGACTGCCCAGAACCATTTGAATATGCAGAATTCAAGTTTCAGGATGTGTGATGGGATTGTAAATAACCTCTCTCCAGCCACATACCATCTACTTCCCGGTGACAGTTCCTGGGCATAGAAAAGCTGATCCTCAGGAGGTGCCTCTGATCTTGGGCTCGGCAATAGCAGTGCTCAAGAACCATGCCATGCCTGGTGGTTCTCATTGAGTCTGTCAACTGTCACTGCCAGTGGCTGCTTGTATTCATTCATGAGCGCTCTCGTGACACATGACCATAAACTGGCTTAACACAAGCTTACTCCTGTACATTTCTGGTGGCAGGAAGTCCAAAATCAAAAAGTACACATGGATATGCTCCCTCCTGAGGCCTAGGGGAGATTCCAGTTCTTATCTCATTCACTTTCTGGTGACTCCAGGTCATTTCTTGGTTATCTCAGCCATGGTGCCTCCCCTGCTTTCCTGTTTTATGAGGCTGCCTATGATTTTAGTTAGGGTTATATCTAGATCTTCTAGACCCTTAATAACCTAATCACATCTTCAAGTTCCTTTGGCCACATAAGGTAACATGACAGGTTCCTGGGATTAGGCATTAGGATCTCTTGTAGGGTACCATTACTCAACCTACCACAGGCACCAGGAAAGAAAATTCAAAATACAGTTCTCTTATCTCCATTCTGGTAAGGAGAACTCCAGTAGATAGAAAGTGAAGCAAAATACAAATAATTCTCAGTGCCCCTTCCTGGCAGGAGGCACAGAGGGCACCTATATCAATACAATCTAGGAATAATTCACATAAATAACTATTAATTCATTTACTCCTCAAAAAGATCTCAAAAGGTAGATACATTTATTTTGCCTAGTTTGAAGGTAGGTTGAGAGATGATGAGTGAGAGATGATAGGTTGATGAGAGATAGATAGGTGACAGATAACTTTAAAAAAGAAAAAGAGGAAAACACAGAAAAATCAAGAAGCTGGATGGATAATTTGCTCAAGTGACAAAATCAGGACTCAGAGATGAGCTTCCTGGTCCACCCCACCCTCCATCTCGAGATTTGCAGTCATCCCTAGTGGTGACTGATTTACAGGTACAGCAGTGTTGGCCCAATCATCTACTTCTGAAAATCAAGCTTTGACTGGAGAGCTGTCTGAAGCTAATGTCCCATCAGTCACAGGACAGCCTCTAAAGGGTGGATGCCGTTTGGTGAGCTCAATCACTTCCATTCCATGTTATTGCTCTGTCATTATTTTTGGAAATGAAATGGGGAAAGGAGCAGCTGGAAACTCACTTTGGAGTCCAGCAGATTGCTGCAGCTCCTGTGCAATAATATTGTCTAGCAGCTTCTATGCACTTCGTTTGACCTCATGGGCACAAAATGAACAGAAAAGGGTGAAATAGGAAATATGCTCTTGAATCCATGGGATAAGGTCAGTCAGCATTCTCCCACCCACAAGATTTTGATGGTGAATCATCTCGGTCTGCTGATGGTGCATTTTAGGAAGAGTTTGCTCTCCACATAGTTCTGTAGTGAGCACAGACAGTCAGTAGAAACTCAATGCTAGGATCTCAAAAATAAAGTCCGTTCAAATTGCAAATACTGAAAGGCCATTTCTAAAGCCCAGTGGTCTTCCAGCTGTAATAGCTTCCACTCCAGGATACTGCTCTGACTTTTCTCACTTGAGACAGGAGAAGCAAAAAAGTGCATTAAATAAATTCTCTGATTTCCCCCTAAAATAAGGGGTTATGCTAGGGGTTCAAGAACTATTTCCGGGTTGTGAATTGCACCACTGTCTGTCAGAGACAGATTCATCATGAAGTTTCTCAACTAAGCTGTAAACATCTTGAGGGCAAAGTTCTGTCAGGGATCCCTCACTTGCTCTGGTTGCTGGCAGCTGCAGAGTTGGCATCTAGGTAAGGAGATCAGCCAGGAGAAATCAAGAAACATTCTGCCTAAGTATGAGATCTCAAAAGTGAAGAATTTACTTGGAGATCAAGGCCACTTGTTAATTTATTTTATCATTCCAAACAATCACTTATCATATAATTTTGTGTTTGTCATGTTATATTCTTCTTCCCAAAGAACTCCCACCGGTCAGATCCTCTACAGGACTCACAAAACCTGGATTCTGTTTTGGCACAAGTGACATAAAACAGTGAGCAGGAAGATTTTCCCAGATTCATCTAGACTATTGAGTGGGAGGGAGGGAACAACTCAGAAAATGTTTTTTCTAAGACCAGGATCAACAATAAGAACATTGAAATAATCTCATGGCACAAGCAGATTCAACATTTAATCGAAAGTTTAACACTACAGAATCTTGTGTTAGCTTTCATAATTTTATTTTTAACAGAATATTTCTGGAAATTCATAAAGTGAGTAAGACCGAACTAATAAACTCTGTCTCAGTGGAGTTCTGACTCTAATTTAGTGGAATTTTGACTCTAATCTAATCAGCACTCTATTCTAATTCTAGTGTTCAAGAGGTGTTTGTCCCCAAGTACTGAGAGTAGTCTTTTGAAATGTGATGGCACTTTTACAGGAGGAAATTTGTCTGGTCAGCTAATAATCAGCGATTCATAAAGCATTTACCATGTGCATAGCATTTGTCCAAATCCTGAAGAGGGTGCAAAAGAAATCCAAGGTAAATCTTTGCACTCCACAAATTTAAAGCTTGGTTGGGAAGAAAATATGTAGCTCCCACCCTTTTGTTGTTGCTGCATTTCTCCTCTGGTACCAAAACACAAATATCAGTAAGCTGAGTTTACAACAACAATAACAAATGTTTGCTTACATGCCTGACAACCCAATTCCTGCTTTCCTGTTCAGGAACCCAGGCACCAATAACCAACCCCTGTGAAGCTCTGCAGGTTGTACATCCTACCCAGAAAATGAGACGTGGCAGAATTCATGACTCTCCACCTGGCATGGCACCTCATAAAACTGCTCAGGAATGAATAGCTCCAGGAAATGAGCTAGGGTTCAGGCAATTAGAAAATAATTAAGGGATTACCACCAAAATCCTCCCCAGGGAAATTCAGTGTGTGCTTTTAAACCAAAAACAGTATCATTTCTCATAACAGCTGGGTAAGCAGTGAATTTAGCAAAACATGAATTCTGTGGCATGCAATTCAACTAGCTATTGTTGAGAGGACTTGGAATCATTCTCCTAGGAAGAAAGATTGTGGTCAAATGCCAAAATGAGAACACTTACTTCAGCAGAAAGGATCAACATTGTTTCCCCTTATTAGTTTGGTCCATCCTGACTCAGGAGAATGGAAAGATTTAACAGATAATACAGTGGAAAGATGGAAAGATGAGAAGTAGGATTTCTAAAAATTTTTATACAGCAACCGTATGATATCCAAAAAACATGTGAGACTACTTATCTTAAACTGGGACTGACTAAGTCTGGGACTCCCATTAGCTGTATTTCCAGAGAAATATGGAAGGTAGTCCTTATAGAGCTGTGGCCCTGCCGTGGTGATATAAGGAACACATTCATCCATCCAAGCACCACTTAGTGAGATCTGTTACATGTCAAGTGCTAAGGACCCAGAATTAGGCAAAATTAG
The DNA here is from genome assembly GCF_034190915.1 of Cavia porcellus. Classification (NCBI taxonomy): domain Eukaryota; kingdom Metazoa; phylum Chordata; class Mammalia; order Rodentia; family Caviidae; genus Cavia; species Cavia porcellus. The sequence goes on from NW_026947515.1 coordinate 13,183,811, forward strand.
ATACAGACTTGTGGTGGTTAAGCTGGATTGTGCCAGTCTGATTGGCTTGGTAACTTCTAAGGACATTATCAAAACACACTTCTGGGGGTGCCTAGATGGGGCATGGGAGTAGGACCCTCAGTTCTGTATCTGCTCCCTGGCCCCCTGCTCTCTGGCACTGTTCCCCTACTCTGCTTCCTGGCTGCTGTGATCTAAACAACTTTGCTCTGCCATATACCTTTCAGCCATGATGTTTCTGCCTTGGGACCAACTAGCCATGGACTGAATCATCTGAAATCATGAGTCAAATGAAACTTCTCCTTTAAGTTGTGGGTATTGGGCATTGTGTTTGAGTAACAAGAAAGATGATTAATACCAGAGTCTGTCCTTGTGGTGCTTCAGTAGATCCCCTTAAGCAATGTGCGATGGTACATTCCTATGAAGGAAAGACACATCAAGCAATGGGACACAGAAATAAGGACATGGGACCTGTCCCGGGACTGATGCATACTTAAAGAAAATAAGACTTGAGCTGGTAGACAAATAAGAAGAAAGCAAGGTGGCAAAGAGAGGAGAAAAAATGTCCCTGGCCATAAAAAGCTCATGTTCCTAGTCCATCTGGTGAATGAATCTTGCCTGTTTAGCTAGGGTACAGAAACATGGGTCTAGAGGCATGACTCCAGTAGGATTTTGCATATGATGAAAATCTGCTGTCATTACACGATAGTCACAAGTAGCTCCTAAATACTTGAAATGTGGCTGGCATGCTGATGAAACAAACTGCTAATTCTATTAGCTTTTAAATGGGTTTAAGTTCAGTCACATTGGTTAATGGTTATCAATTTGGCCAATACAGACACTCTAGGTTACGTTAATGAAGCTTGTCCATTTAGCCACAGTGGAGAGACACTGAATTCTTCTGAGTGTGAGACTGATTGATTAGAAGAGCATTTCAAAAAAGCAATCATTCTGGTTACAGCAGAGAGAGCTCATTAATGGGAGTCCTCCAACCAGATAGGAGACTATTGAAGAAATTCAAGTGATTTAGACTTGGATTTAGACTCAGAGAGGATAGGGTTTAACAGATGTAAGAGTCATTAAGGAGGTAACATCTACATGATTTGGTGAAGAAGTAGCTATTGTCGGGTAGGAGGGAGAAATTTCAGGTTAACTCTTGGGAGTCTAGCTCACTCAACCAGAAGGATAGTGGTCTATACACACATATTCGTTCCCTTCCAAGCTCTGCACTCAGCGTACAACTTCTGTATGTTTTATTGCCAATGGTCTCACCCTTGAAAGACTCAGACTGCCTGGGTGTTCTGCTTTTGACATTTTAGAAAAAAGTAGCCACAGAAAGAAAACCCTGGAATCTCTGTGTATCACTTCATTTGGATAAAGGTCATTTAGAAAAATGTCTTTGTGGATATGATTAAGTATCTTGAAATAAGATGGTCCCAGATTGTCTGAATGGCCCCTAGATATTGTCACAAGTATTTTATAAAACAGAAGAGGGCAAAGCTAGGTGATCTTAGGGGCAGAAATTGGAGTGATGCAGCCACAAGCCAAGAGACCCATAGAGCCACAGAAAGCTGGAAGAAACAAGGAATAAGCTCTTCCCTAGAGTCTTCAGATCATGTGTAGTCCTGTTTTTAGATTCTGGACCACCAGAAGTATAAGATAATAAATTTTGATTGTTTTAAGCCACCGAGTTGGTAGTAATTTGCCATAGTAACTACAGGAAACTAACTCAATCCCCCCACTATCCCTTCCCCTAAGGAATACTCATAGCCACTGGCTGATTAATGTATAGAAGCCCACATCACTGCCCTTTTTAGGTATAGAAAGTTCAAGAGCTTCCCAAAGGACCAGTCCAAGTCTAGAATGTCACCTGAAGTTATGCTTACATCTGATTTCTTTTTCGCCAGGTTCTGGTTCACCCTCTTTCTTACCAACTTCTCCATGGAGTGCCTCCCTAAGAAAATATCTGCTCCTCAATCCAACACCCAAGGTCAGCTTCAGGGAGACCCTGACCTAAGCAGGGAGCATCTACTTGAGCAAAAACCTCATCTGAAGACCAGATTTAGCAGGAAGCTAATGAGTTTGGTTTTGAACATACAGTAGTGAATACAGGGGCTTTAAAAACAGACATCAGAAAAACATGGCCTGCAAACCAAATCTGGACCATGAGCACCTGCTTTGGAACACAGTTGTACTGTCACACAGCTGAACTGGAACACAGCACCCATTCAGTTCCCAATTATCTAAGGTGCCTTTCAATGATGCAATGGCTGAGTTGAATTGAAACATTATAAGGCCCATGAAAGCTAATGTATTTGGTACTAAAGTACCCTTTACAGAAATAAGCAGGTGAATATTTTGATCTTCCAGAGAGCTGGAAGTATAGATTTCTAAGTCCTCGGCAAACAAGTGGAAATTGGAGTTATAGATGTGCATATAATTACTGCAGGAGTTAGGCTAGAGGGAGGAAAGCAGAGGGTCAGGATAGACACCTAGGGATTCTAGCATTTCCTGATGGATCAAGGAAGGCAAACACCTAGTGGTCAGGGAGACAGGAGTAAAACCAAGACAATCGTTAAAATTGAAAGTTTTTATTTTCTTCTAGAGAATCAATATTTAAAATTATCAAAAGAAATATGCTTCCCAGGACCTCCAAAGTGATTTTGTATTAAATTATTTAAAAGTTAGTTTGGCTCAACGGTAATGAAAAATGCAGATATATATTTTTCACTTGTACCAAATCTTGGTTCTAAATGATCTGATGATGCTCAAAATCATAGACAGTTACCTGATCTTCATTAACCCTTTTGCTATTTACCCTTTCTGATCTGCTGTATCTCATGGAGTTTTATTATCTTGAAAGTTTTCTTTGTAGACAACTCAGTGTAAAACAATCTGAAAAAGACCTAGTTTATACGGGGAAAAGTTGTTCAATGGATACCAAGTTACAGTTAAATAAGAGCAAAAGCTTGTGCTTTGCTATTACATAGTTGAATGACTGTAAATAATAATAATGTATTTTTGAAAAAGTTAGAAGAAATTATTTCATAGATTTCCACCATAAAGAAAATAATAAATGCTTAAAGAAATAGCCATGTTTTTCCCAGTGCAAACACTACACATTATATATATTGAAATATCACATAGTATCTCATAAATATGTATAATTTTTTGGTTTTTAATGTCACTGCTAAAAAATTAATTTAAAAAAAGAAAAAAGGAAAAGACCAGATTTATCTCAAATTATAAAACATCAGATCTGTGCAGTATTTTGTAGCCCACCAATACCAAAAATATACTCTAACCATAGTAGCTGCATATGTTAACAGTATGTGAGAGCTCCAGCTTCTTTCCACAATAACTATAAGTACCTTCTGCATAAAAGGTGTTGTGTTACATTTCGTAAGGGGCACACAGATGAACAAGGCATTGCCTCTGCCCACTGCCTGCCAAAGGGAACAAGGAGTGCATCCGAATCACTATTCCTCCAAATATAACAACAACAGATGAATACTCATTGAAAATTTGAGGAAACAAGGGAGAAAGATTCTTATCTCATGAGAGTACTGGAAACCATTCAAAAAGGAAGTTCTGTGGGATTTTGGCTCTGAAGGCTGGGAAGGATTTCAGAAAATGAAAATGTGGAAGAAAGTAATCCAAGATGAAGGAACAGCATGGTCAGGAAGCCAAATAGGACAGCACTAACCACAAGGGTTGAGGGAGGAGGGCAATGGCGGGGTAAGACTACAGAGTAGAAGAGGCTGCTTGCACATGCGAGGGCAAGAAATTCAGAGCAGAGGCTACGGACAACCAGGACACACTGAAGAAGCCTCATAGGAAGGATGTGCTTGGCTGGAGCTACACTTTGGACAGTTATTTGGGTAGTGGTGGGACCCCGCATGAAGAAAGGAAAGAAGACCAAGGTCCCAAGTATCAGTTAAGAGGATAGTCCAGTATTGATGTGGGTTGACTTCAGGCACAGGCAACCGACAGAAAATGAAAAATCAAAAGGTTGTAGATACAAAACTACAAAATTTGGAAAGAAAAGAAATCAAAGATGTCTGTAGTTTGCAGCAAAGGAAACTTAGGAATGAGCAGCTTGAAGGAAGACACAGGGAGGTCTCCACTTCCTTTCTGGTTCTGTCCCTGTGCCTCCTCTGTAACAGCAAGAGGACTGTCGTGTCTATACGGTATTTGCTTGCTCTAATACCATATTATTCTAAAGGGACCTGATCCAAACCCATGAGCAACCTATAAACAAAATAAGACATTTAGGCCCTAAAACCAAGTGGGAGATGTGGGTGTCAAACTTTGCATGTTAATTCAAGACAAGGAAATGCAGGCATGAGGGGGTTTTCAGACATGTGGTCACTGAGTAGGAGGGTTGGGAGCCTCTCTAAGCTTCTGGAAACTTCAAATCCTCTCTGAGCCCTCTGAGTCACAGCAAACTTCCCTCCCAGTCTTATAGGATCTGGCTAGTTAGTGCCACACCCCAGTGACTCTGCCCTTGAGACTGTGGAAAGAATCGCAGTGCAAGTTGGCACTCTCAGCTCCCTGAATCCCAAAAATCAAACTAAAATCTAGACTCCTATGTAGCCCATGGAAGCTTCATCTCCAGGCTGCCTAACTGTCCCCATGCCAGGTGCCACTTTCTGTATCCTAATCCCCATACATCCCTTGCTCAGACCCCTCTGAGCTTTCCCTATCCTGCTTTCAATTTAGCTAATGCTTCTTCTGTACATTGTTAGGTCACAGACAAGCTACAGCAGGACTCTGAGGTCCACGGATGATTTATGACCTCATAGACATCACAAGGTGTGTAAATGGCCGTGTCTAATTCAACCCTATGATAGAGATGTTGGTTCTCTTTTTGTAGGATATGCTGAGGGATTTTGCTCTGGCTTGCAAAGCTGGTTGTTTCTAGTTACCCAGTAGAATTGTTTTTGAAAACTCATCACCTCTCTTATTTTGTGTCTTTATAAATGAGGAAAATAGTAATTTAAAAAAACAATCATTCTTGTATGTATACTCTTTGATTTGGATTTACTGCACTTAATTCTTATGCGTGTGATGAGATAGCTATCAAGATTGCCATTTTTGGGGTCAGGGATATAACTCAGCAACACAATGCTTACCTGGCAAGCACAAGGTCCTGTGTTCAATACCCAGTACCAAAAAAAAAAAAAAAAATCATCATTTTCCACAATAAGTAAACTAGTTCAAAGGGCTTAAACTGCATATAGACTAGATATGGTCTTAAGACTGTATCTTGGGCTTGGGATGCAGTTGGGTGATAAAGTGCTTTTGTCTAGAATGCACAGGGCCCTGGGTTCAATTCCCAGTACTAAAAAAAAAAAAAGGTTGTACCTTGTTCTCAGCCTTCTCATTTGCAAATTGTGAGAGGAAGCTGCATCTCATGCAGTGGTTCATATAAGATGTTGTGCATATGACCACAGCACTATCCCCATCCTCAAGGTCACTCTGCTAGTAAGAGACAGAACTAGGCATTTGTGACAAACCCTGTGTCCCTATTTTTTATTCTTAATTCTTGTTCAACTCACCATGCATCTGTGACAAACTCACCTCATGCCATCATGGGTCAAACAATATCACTGTCATGAAAAACAGGCCTCATGTTTTGCTTTTGTGCTGTTTGTTCAATGTTGAGAGATTCAAAGAAAGATTCATGCTGGAGATGGGGGTACTCAAGACGGTCCCTGAAGGATTTCTGGAGGTAAAGCCCAATATTACAACGGCCTGAAGTCTTGGAAGTTTCCCAAGAAAAATGTTGAGAGAGATTTAGAAAAGGAAAGAAACAGCCAACACTCTAATTTAGCTTGGAAATGAAACAAGGGTTTCATAAAGCAGTGAGTGATCATGTGACTGTTGGGAAAGGCATGTGTCCTTTTTCCTTTCACTTTCAAGATAAGATAAGATTAGGGAAGTGTTTTCATTTGTGTAAGAAAAAAAGTTCTTAATAATTATGGATGTGGGGAATGAATTTCAGAGTCCTGCTTAGACACTGTGGGGCAGAGGAGCAGATGGGCTCTCTTTCCCTGTGTGAGCTGTGTACAGAGGGAGCTGGCATCACCTCCAAAATCCAGTGCAGGTGTGCAACACATCAGGAGCAGGATTTGCATCATTTAGAAGGTAACAGACAAAAACTCCAACTAGAGGATCAGCAAAAAGCTGTTGTCCAGATAGCTAGGGAAGTCCTAGCAGGCTCACTGCATCCTGGGTGTCACCCAGGATGATGAACCTCGTGTTCGCTGGTCTCTGTTGCTTGCCTTTCTGTTCTGTTTTTCCCCCACGGTGGCAATATTAAGCAGATTTTCTGGCCACCAGCAGCTCCTTTTCGGTAGTCTCTTCTTACCTGAGAACTCCAGAAAAAGGAAAGCAGCTCTTCTCTGATGCCTTGAAAAATCTTGAAGACCCGTATAACTTTGATCATTTGCATGGGCCTGGATTAACCATCAAAGTCAAGTGAATGGAACATTGTGATCTGAAATTGTGGGTCACAAGGAGAGCTTGTATGCCAGCTCAGGGATGGGGCAATTCAAAGAAGAAGATGTAAGGCTGAAATAAAGTTTTGGCAGAGGATGCTAGATGGTGAGCCAAGGGAGTAAGGAAAAGATATACAAAAGCAGCTTTTAGTATTAAAGTGTTTGATTGCAAAATTACAGAAACATATAAGGAAAGAAAAGTACTCACCATCACCTTTACCAAGTTTATGTGTTCTTTTCATGCAAACCAAATAGAAGTGTCTGTATGTATATAAAAACCTGTATATGATCTTTAACAAAAACATGAGATTCACCTTATGCTGTTCTAAAATTAGATACCCTTCACTGTTATTACATATAATGTAATCTCAGGTAGTACTATCATAAATATCTATGGTTTCTTCATTTTTATAGTTACAACAATACTTCAGTGAACAGTTTTGACATATTTCCTTCTTCAGTTGTGCAAATAATTTGAAAGGATAAGTTGCAGAAATGAAAAATGCTAAATCAAAGAGTAAACTTATTACAAAGTTTGAAATCTAGTGGGAAATTATCCTCTGGTAATATATCCCAATTATATTCTCATCAGTAATGCAGGAAAGCATTATAATAATGAAACTTAATAAGCCTGTGTTAAGCAAAGACTTCCATTTTCAGTACATTTTGATAGCTGTAAAATTCATATGGATGAGTATGCAAGTTGAATGATGTAAGAAGATAATTTTTTTTCAAAAACAGATCAATAAAGGGAACCAGGCCCATCAGCTGTCAAAGTGCTTTGTAAAACTTAAGTTCAAATAATAGCACACGAGACTGTGACTTTCCAGAGCACAGAAGAAAGATCCCAGAAGAGACCAACATCCAAACAGAAATTTATTGTATGCTACAGAAGATATTTCAAATTAATAAGAAATATGTTGTTTAATAAATGACTTTTAGATAACTAGCTAGTCATCTGGAAAGGGAGAGAAGGGGTGAATTTTTACCTACTATGTTCTGTATAAATAAATTCTACACTTGTCAGATATTTAAATAGAAACAAAACCACAGAACACTATAGGAAACCATGGTTTAGCTGGGTTTAATATTCTTTTAATTTGAAAGTAATACTGGCCTTTCTAAGAATAATAGAAGTCAGACCATTTTGACTTCACAAAAATCAACATTTTTGCATTAAAAATAAAACCAAAAGTGAAGTCAAAAGATTAATGACAGGGACTGGGATTTAGTTTAATGGCCAAGTGTGAGGTCATGTGTGAGGTCATGAGTTCAATCCCCAGTACCCAAAAAAAAAAAAAAACCTAATAACAAACTGAGAAGTTATTTGCAAATCACAGAAAAAAGGTTAATTTTCTAAATGTATAAAATAAATAAGAAAAAGATTAACAACCTAGTACAAATATGATCAACAGAAATACAAATGATAAAACATATAAAAAGACCTTCAGCTTTATTATAATAAGATAGAGATGAAATTTCAGATGCCATTATTCCCCCACTAGACTGATGAACATGGAAATGTACTGGAAAAGTTTTTTGAACACAGTCCCATCCCATGCCTAGGGTGGTAGGGCGTGGCCTCATTAGAGGGCAATTTGGTAATAGTTATAGCTAAAGAACTAAGATGTGTTATGTCCATGTATCAGATGCCCATGTTGAATGCTATCATTGTGTACTAAAAACATATACTAGTACAAGTAAAAATTTGAAAGCAAACTAAAGTAGTATGTACCCTTTGAGCAACAACTACCCTAGGAATTCATCCTACAGATGCACTCTCACCCCGGGAAACATCATGTGTTCGTGACAGTTAGGTGTCACAATAGTCCTGTCATAACAAAATATTATAAACCATCTAGAATTGTATCAATAAGGAATTAGGTTACGTCTTAGTCCATTTGAAGATACAATGAAATAGCTACCATATACTGGGTAGCTCAGTAATGACAGAAATCTGTTTCTCACAGGTGTGGAGGCAGGGAAGTCTCAAAGCATTGTCAAGTTTCAAATCAAGGACTTGCTGTCCCAGGAGGACTCTCTTTCTCGTTCACTGAAAACAACAGGACACCACGTCCTCACATGATTCAGGGCCCAAGCAGGCTATGTGAGGTCTCTTTTGTAGGGGTACTAATCCCAGTCCATAAGAACTCTACCTTGTGACCTAATCACCTCTGAAAATCCGTACCACCTGCCACTATCATCTCGAGGATTAGTTTCTGTAACTGAGCTGGGGGGCAGCAGAACAAGCACTCAGGCCATACCAGATTAACTGGATTTCCACATGCTGAGATATTATGCAGGTTTTAAAGAATAAAGAGCATACTGCATTGAAAAGTTGCCAAAATCTACTGACATTAGAATACAGCAAGCTTTCAGGACTATGCAAATTTATTTGATCATACTTATAACATCAAGGTGCAAAGAAACAGTCTTAAAAATCTGTCAACATCAGTTGCCTCTAGAAGAGAAGTGAGTCGACCGGGAAATGCAGTTAGAAGATTTCTGAGATTTGAAATTTTGAATCACATAAGTATTTTTTTAATCAAAAGTAAAGAAGTAAATTAAACACTTTCAAATCCCCCTTTTTTTTTCTAAAAGAGGTACTGCTTCTTTTAGGAAACAAGTCCAAGGAAAACCAGTATTGTAAAGAGTAACATATAAAGTATGTCTAAGGTTTATTTTTTCAGATGAACAAAAATACATACTTTTTCTTTTTCTTGTACCTAGCTATATAAATATGTCTCTTATATAAATGGATTTTTATGTATTCACTTAAAATACAGTGATATTTACTACTGCCATATTAAAATATTGTTTTAGAATTCTATTTCTTTTATCCTTAAGCATAAGTACAGAAAAAGAAAAATAGGTAAATTATCTTGATATTCATCATTTTTACTCCTGCAAGCACAAAGCCAGAATGAGAGCCAAACAAGAGTAAAAAACCAGCCTCTTGGAAGTAGGGGTTAGAAACCCCTGATTTGTAACATCTGTCAATTACCATGGTTTGCTATAAGAGAGATCAAAATATACAGTAATTGTTTGAAATTTTGTAATTTTATTATAATTAAATACCTTGTGATTAATTTCCCTAAAATATTTCCCCTTGCTTCAAATATACTAATCCCATCTTTCATACCACTTTCTGAAGCAGTTCTGTAAGTTCTCTTTCATAAGTGTATTTACAAGATATGATCCAAATATGGTGAATGCTGCTGCCAAGTACCATACAATGGAAAAGCAGTCTTGTAAAAAAGTAACAGTTTGTCCTCACCCACCTTATTCACAAGATCTAGCACCATGTGACTTTTTTCTCTTCCCAAAAGTCAAAATGATCATGCAAGAAAATGTTTTAAATTGATGCAGGACACTGAGCTAGCACAACCAAAGATTCACGAAAGACGATGACCAGAGATATTTCAGAAAGTGAAAAATGATGGGATAACTGTGCTCAAAGAGAGGGTGAATACTCTGAGGGGGTTTAATGGTTTGGGTCTGGATGTCCCCCCAAAGCCTCATGTGGTCATTAAGGGGGCAGACTTTTCTGAGGTTGCTGAACCTGGAGTTTGTGAAAGATTCCTTGTCTAGTGCTGGGATTGGTGGTCTGAGTGCTCACCCATCTCTGGGCCAACAGCCTGCATACAATGTAACAGAAGGAAAGCAGCTTGCTTCCCTTTTTGCTCTTGTTGCTTTCATGGTCTCTGCTGCCTCGCTGCCATGAACGGTTGCCCCTGTGTGATATGCCGCTTTGGCTTGGAGCAGGTGATTATGGACTGAAACCTCCACAAGCCGTGAGCTAAATAAACCTTTCCTGCCTTAATTTGGGCATCAATTATTTTGTGTCAGCAATGGGAGAAAAGTGACGAAGACAGGAGGATTAATGTCAATGTCCTTTACTAAAATTCTTATATTAACACATACTATTTTTTTATCACACTTCATATTCCAACTATGGCTGGTTTCAAAGTACCTGTCCAAGACAGCGCTAACACCTCCTTACAGGTTGCTCACCCTTGTGAGCAAAGAGTAGTCAAGGTTTTTGCAGGAATAAATTACTCTCGACAGCTCTAATTTTTTTTTTTCTGACAGCTCCACTTTTCCCGTTAAAACAAAAATGGAGAAGAATACAGGAACAGCTTTCCTCTTCCCTCCAGTCCCCTATCCCAGGAAGACTGTGAGCCTCTATCTGGCAAGGTCAAAATAAGAAACCAGAAAGCCATGTGTCCCCACCTAACAGTAAATGTGAATGTCTTAGGAGGAACATGCCCTAGTCCGCTCACATGTTTATTTGGATGCTGCATCCCCGCCAATGGTGATAGCTAAAACCCATCAGGTATCAGCTCCCCATCAGAAAACTCCGCCTCCTCCCCATCCCTCTCCCACACTCCAGCTCAGCCAGAGCTGTTTTTCCTTCTTCCTAACCGATATTCTGGTTGCTGTGGTTCTGGGTGACTAACTTGGCTGAAGACTTTCTGCTCTTTCCAGCCAACTCTCAAGAGAGTTTAGCAGTCACATAGCTTCCACTTCCAAGTGGCCTTGGGAACTGGAGCCCAACTATTTTTAAAATAAAAATAAATGTTAATGAAGTAAGGGAAAGCTGGCTGAAGGCCTAAAGACCTGGTCAATAATTTGCCTTTTTCCTTGATTTTTCCTAACAGGCTAGATCTGAAAACATTTTAACATTGGTCACTTTAAGTAATTATGCTAATAGTACAAATTGCATTTTTATCCCAGTGGGAAGGGAAATAGCAGGATTCAGGGGTCTGCTGTTAACCTTTGGGGTGGGGTAGGGTAGAAGACAGGCCCAGGGGCTTGGCCTGGTGGAAAAGAAGGTCCAGCCATCTTTCTTTCTACTGTTGTAAGAGACCCAAGTTTTAAAATAATCAAATGTTCCCTTGCTTGCCTTGTCCGCTGGGTTAGGTGCTTTCCCCAGAGTTGCTTGTAGAATGAGGGTGTCTTTACATTTCTGCACAATGGCTGCTTACTCTGGAACTACTGTAGCAGCACAGGGCAGAAAACACACCCTGACTGGGAAGTTCTATGGTTGTTTGCCCACATAGGATACTTTTTAAATTTGAGTCAACATTTCTTAAAAAGCAGAGTCCAAATTCTGATCCAAATCTGAATTTATGGTTTTGCTTGAAAACTCAAAATAAATGATTTCCCAGGAAAATGCTTCATGAGAAAAATAGCTGGTTCAGTGTCTAGCTGTTGCCAAGTATTTGATGAATGAGTGAGCAAATCACTGAATGAACATCATCAGGACATGAAAACATGAAACTAGATCCTGGCCTCCTGGGGGTGGGGCCAGTATCTACATAGTATGTCGCTTCTTTTTGGCTGAGGGGTATTGGTTATGTGTTCAGCAGAGGAGGAAGTTTGGAGAAGCTGCTTAATCCTAAAAGAAAAAACTCTCGAAGTTCCATTGGGTAGTACAGTTAACACACCAGTATGATAGGCTCCTCTCCCTTCCTTCCTGTCTTCAGACCGCAGTCCTTATTCCTGTATGCTGCCTACCTGACACCTGTAGGCATTTAATTCCAACATCCTGCTCCCCACCATAGTCTGCAGCCTCCACCTGTCTTGCTGGAGAACTCAGAATTATAAATTCTGTTCAAAAGTGAGTTAACCACTCCAATGACAATGTAATACTCTAAAACTTACACAAGTAGTTTTCCACATTGAAGAAAAGGCTATTGTTTGGGGTGTGGCTTTTAAGTATGTTTAAAATAAAAGCATTTGACCGTTTAGGTTCTTTTTGCACTAGGTATCGGTTTTGCCTACTATGTACAAGTAGACCACAAACTTAAAAGATTTAATGCAATATTCCGTCTGCTCTATAGATCTGCAGTCCAGGGTGGCTTGGGTCATTCTCTGCCAGGTCTCACAAGAACTGAACTGAAGGTGTTACATGTTCATCTGGAAGTGTTGAGGCTCTCTTTCAAGCTCATTCCCACTGTTGACAGAGTTCATTTCCTGGCAATTCTAGAACCAAGGCACCCATTTTCTTGTTGGTCATTAGCCAGGAGCATTCTCAGCTCCCGAGGGCACCTCGCTGGCCCTTGTACTTGGCCCAGTCCATCTACAAAGCCAACAAAGCTGTGTCATGTCTTTCTAATGGTTTCTTATCTTTCTGAATTCTCCTTCTCCCCACCAGTGAAGACCTCTGCATTTAAGGGATCATGTGATCATAGTGAGCCCAGCTGGATAATCTCCCTTTGTGCAGCTGTGCCATGGGACAATGCGCATGGACTCATGGGTTCCAGGGAATGATGTCATGGAATCTTGGAGGCCAATTTTAGAATTCTGCCTGTGATAAAATTTCTCATACTTTCTTAGAGATGTGTGATATGGTTCCTAAAATATATCCCCATATTTGGTTACATTAATACTGGGAAAATATCTCTAATGGGGTTGTAATTATGCTCCTGTCTTCTGCACTGAATAATCCATAGCCAAAGTATTGCATCTCATTCTAGATGTCAGAAATAGGAAGGAAGGAAGTATATATAAAACTGTCTTAGTCTGCTCAAGCTACTGCAACAAAATACCATAGATTGGGTGGGTTATAGACAGAAAAAATTTTCCTCACAGTCCCAGGGAGTGGAAGTCACAAGATCAGAATGCCAGAGGATGTGCATATCCAATGAGGTCCTTATTTCTGGTTCTCACACAGCTAACTGCTTGCTATAACATCACATGGCAGAAAACACAAGGGGTCTCTTTAATAAGGGCACTAATGTAATTCTGCCTTCAGGACCTGATCACTTCCTGTTGTGTCTTAAAAGTGAAACATTCCCCCAAAGACTCATGTATTAAGGGCCTGGTTCCCAATGCAGCAGTATTGAGAGGTGGGTCTTAAAGAGGAGGTTGCATCATGAGAGTGCTGACCTTGTGAGTGAATCAGTCCTTCGTAAGGTCAGAGGTGAAGGGGCTATTAGGATATGTGAGAAATAGGTCACCTGGGCACATCACTGAAGGGTGTATGTTGTCCCAGTCTTTTTTTGTGTGTATCTGTCTGTCTGTCTCTGTCTCTGTCTCCTCTCTCTGCTTCTCCATTGCCATAAGTTAGGCAACTCCCTCTGCCATCCCCTTCAATTCCCTTTACCCCTTTCTGCCTCATGTCAGCCCAACAGCAACAGAACCAGTCAGCTGTAAATTAGAATCTGTAAAACTGGGAGCCAACATAAATCTTCCTTTAAGTTGACTTATGTTGTGTACTTTGATCACAGGGAAGCAGAACTAACACATCTCCCAAAGACTCTGCCTCCTAATACCATCATTCTGGGAGTTATGATTTCAACCTAAGAATTTGTGGGGGTATAAAGCTTCAGCCCATTGCAAAAACTAAGATCAAAATTGATTCAAAAGGCAAAAGATTCATTCAATCTGAAGAGAAACCAGAAATTCCATTTTGCCCAGCTATTCCCTTTCAAGACATCCTCCTAAAAGAGGTAAAGACAATATATTACAGTTATATATGTATATCTATGTTAACAGTGAAATTCATAATATCTATGTCTTGGAAGCAGCCTACATGTCCATCAACAGACAAACATTACACAATGGAATATTATTTTGCTTCAAAAGATAAATTTGAGTTATTTGTAGTACAGTGTACCTTGAAAATGTTAAGTGAAATAAATCAGCCACATAAGCTTAAATGATTTATCTCATATTAGAAACCTAAAGTATATAAAGAGAAAAATAAAAGGTAAAAGGAAACAAAAAGATAAACCTGCTACAAATGGGAAGGAGACCAAGAGACAGAGAAGAGGATAGGAGAAAAAGGGAATATAAAAAACAATTATTAAGGTGTGTCATGTGTGTGTACCAAATACCCACAGTCGTTATATATAATAAACATAAATAATATTTTTTAAAAGAAGACATATGGGACCGTGTCTTGGACAAAATCTCCAAAGAGACAAATTTAAGTGAATGTAAAAATAAATAGGAAATTTGAGTTATCTCCTACATATTAAACATACTGACCTTAATTGAAATTGTTTTTCCAGGAAGCACAATAAAGACACATATCCCAAGGTGACACACTATTCCTCCAACTAGAAAAAGAAAAAAATGTCCAGCACATTTCATCAGACCAGAAGAAAACTGATACCAAAAAAAAAAAACCTCTACAAAACAAGGAAGTCACAAGAATATCTCTCACATCAACTTAGATGTGACCTTCCAAAAAAATTCAATCTGGGCATGATGGTACACACCTATAACTCCAGCTATTCTGGAGGCCCAGGCAAGAGGATGGCAAATTTGAGGCCAGCCTGGACTACACAGTCCCAAAATAAAATAAAAAGAAGTGTGGGTCAGAGAAAATTCATATACATTGTATCTGAAATAATACAATAAAAGAAGGTAATACATCATAGCCACATCAGGGTTTTTGATTTTTTTGGTTTTGGTTTGAAAGGTGAGATTACTGTAAAATTTAAAAATTCAGTGAATGTCACCGAACACATTAACAGATTATATGAATGTTATATCAATAGGTACAGACAAGCCTTTCAATAAACTAGAGCAGTCTCCCATACTAAAAAATAAAAACTCATGAGAATTAAAAGGACAAAAAGGGATTTAAATTCCTGGCTTATGAAGGGTGGCAAAAGGAATTTAACCTAGAGGGGAAGATGCCAAGGTCATATGATAACTATCTTTGAATATTTTAAAGACTATAATGTAAGAAAAGAATTTGTTCTGCCTATTTCTAGGCATAAAATCAAAACCTGTTGATGGAAGCTACCAAAAAATTTTTGGCTCACTGCTGGAAAATGCTTTCTAATATAGTTAGACAGACAGAGCAAGGTCACACATGGGAGGCTCCTTCCCTGCAGCTGCTCTCGTGTAAAGACACGGTGACCTCCTAGCTGCCTTTATAACTACTTCATTAGTCCAAATCTCCTATTATAATCTCTTCTACCTGCTACGGTTGTGCTTGCTCTCAACCATGACACTGAAAGTCACAGTGTGAAATCCAGCTTCATCAAGTTTTTCTTTCCAGTTGCTTATTTTTGAAATCAAAATCAAGTAATAGAAAATATGAAGTGACAGGTTAAAAGAGAAGAAGAAACAGGAGTCTCAAGAAGACTCCTCAGGGGATGCAAATGCACAAGTCCAGGTCCAATGGAACTGCCTCTGTAGAAGTGATCCTAGGGGTAAGAATCTGAAAGGAAGGAAGACCTGATACCCAGGGTAAGCAGAAGGAAAAAGCATAGGCGGGATATAGCTGGCATTGAGTTAGATTCAAGGATGGCACACGGTCCTGGATGCCAATGAAAATAGAATACAAAGAACAAGATTCATGAAGCAGATTTATGGTTAGAAACTCAGTGGGAATTGAAGAACCCATGGAAAAGCTTTAAAAATCTGAACCAATCTAAGCAGGTAGCCTGACTTAGTCCTGGGTGGAGAGGTGACTTGCAGAAAACCCAATAGGCTACGGGTTCAGATGTCAAAAATGAAGGCAGAGGTAAAGCTCCAATGGAGTACAGAGTAGTTATTCAACACAGATGCAGGCAGCTCCTCGCCAGCCTTGGAGGCCAGTGTCTGACATCAACAAGCTGCTGAGCACTGGCTGTCAAAGAAAACAAGTCCAAGTACTTCGGAGGCTGATTCATAGTCAGAATATACACAATGAGAGATCTGATCAAACATGCAGTACTGAAACCTGGTCTCTTGTGTGGTGTTTGCCAGCGTGAAGTGAATCCAGGGAGTGGAATTGGACAGTACAGTAAAAGGCATGCAATACACTGCTGAGTCACAATCGTTGGGTTAAGAAGTGGCCAGAAGTAACCAGATCCCAGATTTGCAGAGTGAACTGTAGACAGCTCAAAGTCCTGAAAGCCGCAAAATGTGTTACTTCACCCTCCAAGTTTCTTAAACATCTAGAGAAATTACCTTCTTAAATATAAAAAATAGTGATGGACTCTTGTTTCAGTGCCGTTTTGCAGGTGGAGGAAGCATACAGATAGGCGTCTCACAGGCCGCCTTTGGCTTCTTTACTAATATTCTGGCTTTTTTTATCAACTTCCTTAGCTGAAGACGTGCTCTAATACACAGCTCACAAAAGGAACTAGAAACTCTTACCTGGTCATAAGTAGCTCAAACTACCTTTTTAGGGGGAAATATTCTCACCTAGTTCTAAAATAGCAAGACTCAATAGTTGTTCAAGTATGTTTGCATCCTGAGTGCTCCTGACAGATGAGCTAGGAGTGGAGGATTAAAGTGCATATTGGCATGGGCTGAATGTTTGCATGCCCTTCTATTCGTAACGCTGAAGCCCTAGCCCCCAGTGTAGGGGAGACAGACCTTCTGTTTTGCTCTAGTTACTTCAGAGACATAGAACTTTTCTCCCAAACTGAATTCTAAATGTCTAAATAGCAGCGCCATCATTGTTTAATTTGTTTCCTTTTACTTTTGGAGGAGAGGCTACCAAGGATATTAGCAAATGGCTTGTTAATACTTCTTTCCCTTCGCAATGTATTGACTCACCTAACTCGGCTTCCACCCCATGCAGGACTCTCCTCTCCATTAGTCTCACCGATGACCCTCCCCCCACCCAGCTCCTTGGGACAGGAGTCCTCAGGACAGAAAGTTTAGGAGATGCAAGACACAGTGTTTTAATGGGAAAGTACACAGTGGGCCTGCAGGTCCCTCCCTGAGGTCCCACATCATATAAGAACTCTAATTGTGCTTATGAATCTGCTCTTTTCCATCGTGGGATGTGTCATGGTTTATAATTCAGTGTTTGTGCATTTGTGCACATACTTCCTGTTTCTCTCACCAGACGGTTAGCAGGCTGAGGGCAAGGCGGGACCAAGGCCACTGTGCTCCCCATAATACCCTCAACACAGCGTGGGGCCTGGCCTTTATCAGGTGCTCAGTGCCCTTGTTAAATGAATGGAGATTCCAGGTAAGTCTTGCATTTTTGTTCCTCCAACTTAAAAGCATACTCTTCTGCTCTTTCAGACGGCACAAGATCTACAGAGAACAGCTGAACCTCACCTCCCTGGAACCCCCACTGCAACTCCAATTTGATGCCAGCTGGGTCCAGTTTCACCTGGGAATTAGTCGCCAGGGCCTGTACTCCCGGTCCAGTCCCATCGTCAATAAGCTCCTCCATGACATGAGGCACTTGCCCTCCATCAGTGCTGGTGAGGTTCCAGGGATCACGCAGGTGGGCTGACTTCCTCCCAGAGGGGATGGGTGGACCCATCTCAGGCCAGATGCCTCGGTTAAACATCACAGAGCTACCACTGACACATGATAGATAGGTTAATAAGAAAAAGTTTACATCTCAAAGAGCTCTTCTAATTTTAATCTATCAAAATCCCATAACTGAGGCACTAGGATCCTAAAAGGAAGATGACTACTAATATTTACTGAGTGTTTCTTTTGAACTGAGCCACATGTTCCCTCTTAAACAGTTCTGGAATGGACGTTATGATTCCCATTTTACAAGTGGAAAAATCAAGGCTTACAGAGGTAGCATGGTAATCCCAGCACTGGAGATAGGATTCAGTGATTCAAACACAGATCTGCTGACCCCAAGCCTGTACTCGCAGACACTACGGCAGTCTATGTGACACAGACTTATCAGCAGAGACAATACTAGAGTGTGTCTCCAGGGGTGCTGGAATGTCCACTGAAGGGACTGGAGCAGAGCAGCAGGAAGACTGCAGCCCCGGGCTCTGGGAGATACTGTCCTGAAGGATCAAGGCTGAGATCCACAGGGTATACCACAGCCACCCCTGCTGCTGGTCTGTGCTTAGCTGTTCATGGAACATGGTTGCAAGTTCTCATGGTCTTCTCTTCCTTTCAGATTACAGTCAGGATGAGAAAGCCTTGCTGGGAGCATGTGACTGTACCCAGAGTAAGTGCCTTGGCCCCGCATCCATCTAGATTTCTCGCCGTATCACAGCCACATGAACCCCAGATCCACTCCAGTGGGGGAATCTCTGAAACCTGGAACTTCTCCCCACCCCACAAAAAGGAAAGGCATTGAAGAGGAATTCTGTGTAGATCATACTGGTCCAGGGAAATCGTCATTGGCATCATTTGTTAGAAATGCAGAATGTATCTCCACTGATTTTTCCAAATTAAAATGTAAATTCCCAAAACGCCTCAAGTTATCGCAGTACAAGCATACGAGACAGTGGTTTGGGTACTGGCAACATATCAGAACCACCTAGAAAGCTTTAAAAAGTGATGTCAAAGGTTAAGAGTTCAGAGTGCCGTAAGTCTCCACCTCCAGATTCAGTGACCCAGGAGTCAGCATGTGTAAATGGCACCAGGTGACTCTAATGTAGCCAAGGTTGTAAGCCAACAGAGCCAAGTCATCAACAGAGTAAAAAAATCAATAATTATTATTGCTAATAATAGTTATTAATATTAATAATTGTTATCACTATAAAAGGCTTGCTGGGAATGAAGTATTCATCTGCAGTCCCAGCTACACAGGTGTTTGAGGCAGGATGGTTTCAAATTTGAGGTAGCCTGGGTGATTTATCAAGATCCTGCCTCAAGATGAAATAAAAAAGGAAAAAAAGGGGCTGAGAACGCAGCTCATTTGCCTTGCATGAGTAAGGCCTGGAGTTCAATCCCCAGCACCTCCAAAAAAACAAACAAACAACAACAAAAACTTGACACTCAGCTAGTGATGCGTTTACCTCCACATGCTGCACAGACACCAAAACCGTCTACATGTGATGTGGTGTGGAAGCCCCAGGCTTCCCTTCCCCTTAATTCAGCACCTGCCATTTGCCGTTCTGTAGAACCAAACACCGTCCTGACCCTTGAGGGCCTCAACAGAGCTGGAGAAGTGAAGCAAGATGGGGGGAAGAGCCGGGGGCAAACTGAAGGGAGCAGCACCCCGCTGTCCCTGAAGTCCAGAGCTGCCAACCTCATCCTAGCCCAGGTGCAGAGTCCTCAATAAGAAGCGGTGTCATTAAACATGTCTAATAGATCATGTGACAGAATCGGAATCTATAAGGTTGCAATTGAAACACAAACAGGAAAGGCTGGGTTCTTCACAGTAAAACATTCTTTGGGGTTTTCAACTCCCTCTGTTTGGGGATCCCAATATATCGTTTGCCCTTTCCCGGACTGGCAGAAGAGGTTCTGAGCCCCTAACACACCCTCCATGGCCTGACAGCATGGAGTTCGCCCTGCTTTGGGAAGCAAATCTTATCTTAGGGTCTGTTAAATACAAGAAAAGAGAAGAAATCAGCTGCATTTGTGGAATGACAGAAGCACCATTAACCTCCCCTTCACCTCCCCAGTTGTGAAGCCCAGTGGGGTCCACCTGAAGCTGGTGTTGAGGTTCTCAGACTTTGGGAAGGCCATGTTCAAACCCATGAGGTAAGAGATGCCCTCTCTGCATCATAGCTAGTGCGGCAGCCCTGGGGAGCTTTGACCAAAAAGTAACAAGCATGGCCCAGCGGCTTCAGCCAGTCATTCACTTGGGAGACTCCGTGTAAGACATTCTGCGCCAAGCAGACAATTGTTTTTCATATCACAGTGAAAACAGAGCTTGTCCTTTCTTAGCTCCTATGCCACATACTCTACATCTACTACATCTTTGGATCATTCCAATCTGATGAGCCAAGTGTCACTCTACTGTCCCCACTGAGGTGAAGACACTGAGGCACCGAAGGGCCAGCTTTTCCCAATCTCCCAGCTGCAAACAGTGGACCCGAATTCAAATCCAGACATGTGACCATCATCAATTTACACTTTCCCACTATCATAGATCGCCACTCTTTTCCAGGCCTAGAATTCTTTGTTTGTTTGTTTTTTGAGACAAGGTCTTGCTTTGTAGTTCAAGCTGGCCCTGAACTCTCTACATAGACCAGGCTGGCCTCAAACTCACAGCAATCTTCCTGCCTCAGCATCCTGAGTACTGATTACAGGAGTGTACCACCACATACAGCACATTCTTTTTGATGTCAAAAAGTTTACATACCTCTACCTGATGGCATTTGTTTTGAAAAATTAGACAATGAACAAAGGTGACATCAATTACAGGATACATTAACTTATATTTTATTTGTAACAATAGCAACTTACCTACCTCTGAATGTTGTAGTACACATCTATGAGTGAAACAGTATGTGTCTTAGTGTATAGATAGAGCTGGATGTGTGGATTTTCTGGGACTCAAAACTGTCAGAAAACCACAGTTAGCCCCCCTGAAGTAGGTGTCCCCATCTTAGCCCACTGGAATGTTCCCCCACAGATGACATGAATGAGCCAGATAACAAGAGGACTCCCACCCACCGAATCATGTGTTCCTCTAAAATGTCTTCAGGTAAATAAGTTTTCAAAGATGTATATGAAACAACTGAATTTCCACTTACATTCATTGAGTTTTAAGTCCCATCATATAAAACAACTTATAAGTTTACAAATATCCCCTCCTACAGGCACACATTCCACTTGCTGAAATTTTTTTACATCAGTCATCATCATCATCAAACTTTGAAGTCAGTGTTAAATCAACAATGAAACTGTGCCCCCCTCCCCACTCCCATCACCACCACCAACTGGTTTTAATCAGTTTCATCAAACAATAAAACCAACACTGAGGGAGATCATTTCAGGTTAATCTATCTCAACCAAAATAATGTAATTAAGAAGAGTTCCATCATTTGAAAAACAAAATGAGAACTTGAATATACAAAGCCTATTTCTCTGAGGGATGGTTCTGAGACGGTTTTGCCTCTTACATTCAGGCAATTAAAATCAACGAACTAATTTACTTTCTCTATTTATTTTATTTATTTTCAAGAGATGAGGTTATATTGCCCAACTGAGCTTGAACACCTGGGACCAAGTGAATCTCTTTGTTTGCCCCAGAACCTGGATTTTGCTTGTTTATGTGTGGTACTGGGGATTGTACTCAGGACCTTCACACCAAACTACCTGCCCAGCCTCTCTTTGATACTGATACTATCCCAACTGAACAGGAGAGTCACCAGTGAATTCCTGCAATATGGAGTCCTAAATTATGGTCATACTTAGTTATGCACATTTATTGAGTATTCACAAGAGAGCACCAGTTAGAGGTAGCACAAGAAATACTGATGTAGGAATAGAAGACATTAAGCAAAAATGTCATGATAAATCTGCATATTCACCATGAATTACTAAACACATAAATTCCACTCTAGAGCAAAAGCCTTCTATGGCACATAAAAACGTCTCTAAATCATGCAAACCAGAAGGTAATACAGAGCAGATGAGTTCCACTTGCACTTTTCACATATCAGCAAGGGATGACTCTTCGTGTTGTTTGTAGGAACCCAAAGAACAGCCTAAAATCCCTGCTCTGCCCAGTCAGTTAAAATTAAAACCCAATACAAAAATTGTTCAAATGAACCAGTTCTCCCCCATCCCATTCCCCAAAATAATGCAAAAGCCTTCACTGCTTGCTAATAAATTTTTACCTCTTTTTAGGCTATAACCTAGTTTCATCTACAATTTTATAATACTGAGCCCAAAATTCAAATACAGTATCATTTAAAATGTATTGTAATTCTTTTTTTAAAATTCTTGTAATTTTTCTGTAATGTAAAGCAAAAAGCATTTGTTCCCTATCACAGAGGGAAAGTAGAAATTTATCTTTGACTACATGTACATTCTAAACGTAAGTAGGATGGTTTCAAATATGCTGCAGGACCCACCGTATGTGCTTCCCAAAAATAAGAAGCATTGATGTAAAGAAAAATGATTTTCGAATTTAAAACCACTTCTATCATATATACTATAAAGAAACATTTTAGCAAACCCAAAGGGCATTGAGAGATTGTATGTCCTGATGTTTAATTCAGGAATTAAAACATGATGGGAACAGACACAATCACTGCTGGCACAGAATTTGCTGATGCTAAGGGAAGTGGGTCCAGACCAGGCGCAGAGGCCACACTAGACGTGCGTCTGCACCTGCTGAAATACAATCTCTGCTTTTGGCAGCACCTTGCTGTGGTTTTCAGGAGGAGCTTATTTTCTTGGCGAAGTGCACGTTACTGTTTCAGCTGTGGGCGTTGCTTACAGCTCCATACCACGTTATCTTTATCTATGTGGTTTTAGCAGCCTTCGTAACAGTTCCATACTGTGAATTATGGAATTACTCAAACATCACGGTGCTGTCATGTTTATTATCAAGACAAAGTCATTTAGAGGTTGAAAGTCACCCTAGGATGTCTTAATGATGAGGAGGTGCTTCCCCGCCAGCCCATCACACTCAGGCTGGCCAGTGCTTTTCAGGAATCCATCAGTATTTTCAAGTGTATATAATCAATACCTTACACACCAGCTCCCCCATCCCTTTGTCTGGGCCCACGCTTACCACTCACCTTAGTGCCCATGAGGGGCTTAGTTCTAGGTTTCTCCCAAACTACCCGAAGACCAGAACTTCCCAGTTCAAACCTCAGTTGTGCTCAACTTCATATCCATGGTAGTCCTCATTACCAAGTTCTGGCTCACAACCACCTTTCTTCATCTGTGTGTGTGTAAATCTGCAAGGGCTCTGGTTCTGCTAGCCAATCCTCTCTCCTACATTTATATCTTCAAAGCAAGTCTGTATTTCACTCCTCAAAACTTCTAGGTTTTTGAAAGAGACAGCCACTGTCCCTAAAACTGAAGTAGGAAATTTGAAGTAGGGCTCAAAGCACAATGTCTTGCAGGAAACCTGATTTTTCTATTTTGCATGACTCTTACTAGCCTAGGAAGCCAAGAGCCATTCCTGATTTGCCATCCTATGTACACATGAAAAGCATGAAAGCATGTTTTTCTTCCTCGCTGGTCCTGCCTTGCAGCTCTCTTCTCAGGCTCACAGCTGAAGTCTCAGTCCAGGGCGTGACTCCTTCCTTCTTTCCAGACAGCAGCGAGACGAGGAGACGCCCGCAGATTTCTTCTATTTCATTGACTTTCAGAGACACAATGCTGAGATCGCAGCCTTCCATCTGGACAGGTGGGTCTGGCCCCACAGGACACAGTGTCAGCTGTAAGGGCCGATCCCCCGGGAGGGGGCACTGGACAGACCCTCAGGTGGAAGCATTCCCACACTTGTTCCTTCTTGCTTTTCATCTTTTCCCAACCTCAGTGTGGTGCCTTCAAATTCTCCCTACAACCCCATAGATTGAAAAAATACAGTCTTCTAATGTAATGAAATGAACATTTTTAAAGAAAATTAACCCTGTCACGATGCTCATGTTGCCACCTTGGCTGTGACACTGTCCTTGGCTCTATTCTCCCGACCTAAAAATGTGAAGCTGCCCAGCTCTAATTACCCAAGGCGTCTTAAATGACAATATGAAGTGTCAGCACACACTCCCAGGTTCCTCATATTTGCTCATTTGCTGCTAGCAGAAGTGTGGTCTGTGGATTCCTATCATGGACACCAAACACTTTTTAGAAATGCAGAATCCCAGGTGACTCTTCAGCACATTTAAGTCTGAGAAGTGCTGACCAAGAACAGCCTGGAAGGTCTGCAGAGTTTTGATGGACTAAGGGGCCTTCTCTGCCCCTTCAGCCTGGGTTTGCCCTGGACATGACCAGCTCTGCCCTTGCAAAGATGCCCTCAGTAGCCCCTGCTGGGGGAAGCAGGAGCACCAGCCATGTCTCCTGTGTGCTAACCCAGAGACAGAATCTTTCCTTGCTTTCTAACTAGCCTCCTTCTGACAGAACTCCGTCTTTTTCAGGATTCTTGACTTCCGACGGGTGCCACCAACAGTGGGAAGGCTTGTGAATGTCACTAAGGAAATCCTAGAGGTTACCAAGAATGAAATCTTGCAGAGTGTTTTCTTTGTATCTCCAGGTAGAGTACAAGCCAGAGCCATATTCTTAGCATAAGTACACAGTGAGGCAGTGTACACATTGTCACCTTTGGCAGTAGTTTGACCCCCTGAGCGTGGCATTACTGGCATGGCAATGCTGCCATCAGACACTCCCATCTTGGTCTGTTTGAGCATGACACAGGATGAACTCTGGATGGGGAAAGGTGTGTGTGAGAGCTGCCATACCAGCCTGTGTGGGTACAATGCTGGCTTCCCTGGAAACAGACATTATCCCACCCATGGTAATGAAAAATATTCAAATCCTGTGGCTAGGATGCAAAGGAACTGGGTGCCACAGTCCCTCTGCTGTGAGACGCTTGAAAATTGGTACTTAGGATGCTTAGCTTAGCAGTATTCCCTCGTGCCCACATCTGGAAATAGCAAAGTTCTCTATTGCATTTTCCCCAAGCTGGGAGTTCAGGGTTCCCTATTCCAATCCTAAGGCATTTCTTGGGCAGAAAGACGGTAAGCCTTGAAGCCATTCCTTGTGTATGTCTCTGTTACAAAAAATATTGCACTGTTATGTTCAAAATCTGGCTAACTTGTCTTTCTGCCCTAACAGACCCAGGAGCCAGATCATAGCATCCGTCACCCCAATAATGCCCATGCTAGTGGCAGGTCAGACCAGTGCTGAATGTGACAATGGGCACACTGCCTCACCATGTGCTTCTCTCTCCTCCTTCATCCTCCAGCCAGCAACGTGTGCTTCTTTGCCAAGTGTCCGTATATGTGCAAGACCGAATACGCTGTCTGTGGTAACCCACATCTGCTGGAGGGCTCCCTCTCTGCCTTCCTGCCCTCTCTCAATCTGGCCCCCAGGCTGTCTGTGCCCAGCCCCTGGATCCGCTCCTACTCACTGGCAGGAAAAGAGGAGTGAGTTGGCACCCTGGCCACAATACCATGCTAATGGACCTACGATCCAGTCCTTGAGGCCATAGTTGGACTCCCGGAAGCTGCCTGTCTCACTTTATATAACGCTGGGATCAGCTGGACTGGATCTGTTCTTTCCTTTTAGTGCATTTCTTCGGTTATTGAAACCCTGCTAGGTGCTAGGAGACATAGAAATAGAAGGCACCAGTCCTCTCTTCAGGAAGTCTCGTGGGAATGAAAGACAAATTCCCAGATTATGAATACACACAGCAAAGTTTTCTGTAACAGAGCAGCACACAGGGAGCTGTGGGAGACACACAGCATGCCCTGAGCAAGACCTAAGAGGCCGAGGACCTACCGGCTGTATTCCTAGGCACCCAGGATTAGTTGACTGCAGTGATTAGGTCCACTGTCCATCTCGAGCACAGCAGAAAAACAAGAAGTGGGTGGTTTTAGAGGAACATGACAATCTATGAAGACTTAGGGGGAAAAGATAAATTGCAGGCTGAGGAATATCTGGAATGAAATGAGAGAGAACATCCTGTGGGGGAGAGGAATAATGCAAGAGTACAAGGGGCCCAGGGTAAGAGGAGTGAGAAGCAGCAGGACAGAAACGAAGCACCCGCCTCCCCATCCTGCCCCCAGTCCTCAGCCCAGCACCCTGAGTGGAGGTCTCAGAACCTCTCACCATGGGCATGGATTCTGCTTTCTTTGTGTCCTTGGCTACACAGACATCCTGAGAAGCTGTCACCAACTCAGGGTAGCGCTAGTAAGGCAGGGCTGTGAGCGCAGGGGAAGGCACAGAAAGGCCCCACGCCTTGTCATCTTGGCTGTTCTAGCCCCAGGCCTTCTTCTCACCCTTAGGTGGGAGATCAATCCCTTTTACTGTGACACAGTGAAACAGATCTACCCATACAACAGCGGCAATCGGCTCCTCAACATCATTGACATGGCCATCTTCGACTTCTTGATAGGTAGGTCCCCAGGCTTGGGGCACCTGGCACAGAGGGCTCTGCTGTGTGGCTGTGAACGCTGGCGACTCGGCACACAGTGACAGCCTGGTGCAGTACCTCCACGGCACAAGAGTGGTGGGAGCCCCACAGACAAAAGTAAACACACTTCCATCTTCAAAGTACTGGGAGGAGCTGAAGGGACTGTCACTGGTGAGGAAGGCCCATCACCTGGCATGAGCATGAGCAGCTGTAAAACCACATGTTCCCTTCACCCAGTGAAGGAAGCCAGGCAGAAGGTGAGACAGTACGCAATGAACAAATCATACCACTGGAGGGCCCAGGTAAGGCCCCAGGAAAGGGTAGGAAGGGAAACACAATCCCCAAGCTGGCCAGTACCCACATGCTGGAGCTAAACAAAAGGCTCACTGGCACTCTCTTCACAAAGGTAGCCCGGGCCTGCCGTCTCTCAGGTGAGGGTGCCAGCATAGAAGAGCCAACACCAATATGTACACGGCACAAGGGCACATTTCACTGCACGAGCATCCTGGCCGAGGCTAGGGGGAGGGGAAGGATGGAGACTTGGAAATGCCGGCTGCAGCCAGGTTTAGGCTCCCACTCTGGGCTGCTGGCAGCCTCCATTCCCTGGGGGCTCAGAAATCAGGAGCTTCTGTCCGCCTAGCCTACTGACTCTCATCACCTCCCTCCTTTACAGGAAACATGGACCGCCACCATTATGAGATGTTTACCAAATTCGGGGACGATGGCTTCCTTATTCACCTTGACAATGCCAGGGGGTAAGTGACAGTTCTCCGCTCCCAGCTGTCCCCTCTCCAGCCATGCTTTGTGCAGCTGCTCAGAGGGAACCACAGCCCTAAGCAGGAGGGTCTGCACTGTTATGTCCCATCTCTGTCTTGTCCCACTTTTCCATCTACTTTTTTTCTCATGATCTCTGCTACATCCGTCTGATTTTCCTTCAGCCCAAAAGTACTCTTGTGCCCTTTAGTGAAACAGGTTGGGATTTTCTCAAATTTTCTTAATCAGTACATGGCGAGGGGGCAGAAAACGTGACTCATCCTCACTGATGGCTCTCTGTAATTGGGGAGAAAACGAACAACTGCTTGGTTATTAACCAAGAGGCTTCTGGGACCGGACTGAAGATACGGTATTAGGAAAGGCAGCTGCCAAGGTCCCTGGGATTTTTAGTCAAACCAATGATTCAAAAAACAGTTGACACAGAAAAGAGAGAAAGCTTTAGGGGAATGAGAAAGATGTTGCTTGATGCAAACTGTTTTTTTACTTAGGTTTGGACGACATTCCCATGATGAAATCTCCATCCTCGCCCCCCTCTCACAGTGCTGCATGTGAGTTTTCAGGCAGAGGGTGGGTAACGGGGCCAAGAGCATGCTGCTTGCAGGCTCATCCTGATATTCAACGGCCTGGGATGGGGGTATGCAGAATGGCATGAATTGCCTCGTTTCCTATACAACCATCAAAATTCCTCCAGCAATGTCTCACTTTCTTATCATTCAGCGTAAAATCCATTAGGTTCTAATCTTTTAAAACTTTCAACTGCTAACTTTAATCCACTCAGATAATGACCCCCTTTTGCAGAGCCAGATGGTCCTTGATATTACTAATCAGACCTCTGCTTTACCCAGTACTCATAAAAGCTCACAGATATTATCTGATCACCATGTGAGCAAAGTCCTGATGAGTCCCATCAGTGTGAGTCACATAGAAAGCAAGCACGAGGCAGAGGTAGGGACGGAGGAAAGAGGGAACTGAAAATGATCAAAATGTACCAGTTCCCCAAAACAAGTATCATACATTGCAAACAACTGTTTTAAAAAAGAAAAGGCTCTGCTGCATTCATCTGACCACTGCTCCAGAGGACACCTAACCTACTCCTAGACCTCTCCAGCATTTCTGCCAGTCTTGTGAGACCGTCCACTGCTCGGCATCCAGAGCTATTATAAATACATGATCTACATCTAACAAAACCATCCTGTTTGCTGCCAGTGGAAAATTCAGAACAGGAACATTCTTATCAACGTCTTATGTGAATTTAAACCTATCTCCCTTCCTGCTTCCTTCCACCCTCCTGAGGATAAGCAATCGCAGCTTAGGACAAAAACCAAACAGTAAGGCCAATTGGATTCCTGCATAAAAAGCATCAAAATCCTAAACACAATAATCTCACCCCATTTCTGCCCCCGATTTTAGAACCTGACACAAAGAAACACGCTAGCAAGAAACAACTTGGAGGCCGACTTTTAAGATAACAGATGACAACAGTTCACTTCCCATTAGTTTAAAATGGCCTTGAAAATCCTAAATGTCATCTCTGGTTTGTCAGGGGAGAGCTGGCTTACTGAATCAGGGTCTCCCTCGATAGCCCAAAATGGCCTCAAACTGGTGGCAATCCTCTTGCCTCAGTCCCCTGAGTGCTGGATTAATGGGATGTGCCACCACACCTGGCTGGCACGTGGGTTTTATCAATGGCAAAGCAAATGCACACAGCCGAGCACCACCATGCGTGATATGACAATTACCAGAGGTCAAATGGTTTGGCAGGCTCCCAATCGAAAAGCTACCAGGGAAAAGCCTCGCACCTTTATCCATTCTCTTTTATTTTACATGGTTGCATTAAAATGTGCTTGAGCAGACAACAGCAATGAAGGCTCTAAGGATACCAGCAGCAACAGCTGTTCTTGGGCACAGGGCAAACAGAAGCTAGTTAAGTGTCCTCCTGTTTGCTTATTTGGTTCTTACAACTTTTGCCTTTTTAGGATAAAAAAGAAAACGCTTTTGCACCTGCAGCTTCTGGCCCACGCTGACTACAGACTCAGTGATGTGATGCGGGAGTCACTGCTAGAAGACCAGCTCAGCCCTGTCCTCACAGAACCGCACCTCCTGGCCCTGGACCGAAGGCTCCAAATCATCCTCAAGACAGTGCAAGGCTGCATAGAGGTCCATGGAGCGCACAGCGTCATAGCTGATGGCCCAGTACAACAATTAGCCCTAAACTCAGGCCAAGCGAACCTGATAAGCTAAGCACAGGAAGAGTCCGATTTTACAAGAGAGGCCTGGAGCCAAGGGTAGACTCCAGAGTATAGACCAGCACTCCCTCACTTCCACTTTACAGTCCCAGAGGCTGCATCACTAGCTCAGGAAGGAAGGAAGCAGGCTGTGTTTGGCAACAAATAGGATCCACTCAGTTTGATTTTTACCCCCTGGTTTAAAGATCACTGCTCCTATAGTGAATTGCCATGGCTCCGTTTTTGCAGAAAGCACTGCTTCCATCAAGGTTTACAGACTACCTTCTGGGAAACTGGATATGGTTCAGGCTTGGAAGATCTGGAAGGCCTGTTTCCAGGAGTTTAACAATCAAATAAAAAGATACCAAGTGAGTACCTGACTGTCCTCCAAATCCTTATTTATCTACAAGTAATGGATAACTCCTGGTCCAAATAAAACTTGTTGAATACCTCAAGCAGACTCAAAATCTGCAAATGGTTAATGATCAAACTGGTTCAACTCAAGACTTCACATTTTCTCCTTATGTTCTCATCTCTGGTCAAATCTGAGTACAAGAATCTCCACTCACCAGTCCTACGGTAACTTCTGAGAAACACTATCATAGAAGGTGGTCATAAAATAGGACTTTGCTTACAGTATCAGAAAAGGAGTGTTTGAATCTGAAGAATATTAAATACTAACTGAAAAATCAAGTATGTCAAAACTAGTAGTTCGTAACAATAGGATAGATTTTGATAGAGGACAAACAAGGGAAATTCTCAAGCCACGACAGCGTGAATGGGACCTTTCAGATACATGAACTTAGCATAAGGCAAGAAAAAGACGGGTACCTACCAGATCCCATAAGCTGCAGTCCTTTTCCCAGATAGCCCGGAATTGTCACCACCTCCCCACAAGAGCAGGGGCCATCTGGAAAGGTACCACCTTCCCCCTGGTGCTAGATTAGAAAGGACTAAATCAAGTTTCCCAACCTTCCCTTAAGGGACAGTGGAGAGTCCCCATCTTCTTTATCATCTCTTTACACTGTCAACATCTAAAACCCTTCAAACAGGAATCTTTGCATCTTGTTCTATAATTGAGGACTGAAACTACAATGACAGCAATGTATTCATTCCATGGAATGATTAGTCAACAGGTAAAAAAATCATTTCATCAGATAACTTCTTTTCTGATAAAACCAAAGGCTCAAACACTGGAGGGGAGTGGGGAGTATGATAAAGCTGTCACCAAAGGAAAAAAAAAGTCAAGAACTAGAAGTATCACCTACTACTTCTGTAGAATGTCCAAAGTCAGCCAAATGGAACAGGTAACAGTGCCTCTGACCATCCCGGTATCCCACCTTGCTAGGACGTTTACCCTAAACCTTGTCTCTCCCTAGTAACCACATCACTACCATTCACCCCCAGTCTTTACCATGTGCAGGGAGCTTTACCCATAACACAGTCAACACACACGATTCAATCCACCTAAACACACACACACGCAACCACCCTACCTCCAATGGGCAACGAAGACAACTGAAGCTTATAGGAGCTAACTAAAACCACACAATTTAATGGTTTAGACACATTCCAAAGTGTTCTTTCCGCTGTAATACAAAAATCCAACACAATCATACTTAATTTATGACTGAAGTTATGTTTGCTTAAAATGACAAAAGTTACCTCTTTAACAAAGTTCCCACCAGTTTGGAGCACTAGTGCTACACGCACGTATGACGGTCACATCAGGTGACACTGTACAGTTCCACTGGCTGAGTGAGCCACCCGATGGGACAGTCACTCGTGGACAGCCCAGTCATAAACTTGCTAATCCTAGAGACTTCTTGACCTAAGGTAGCCCAACTACATCTCAGAGCCCCACTTCAGGAACTGTCTCTTTTACTTCATTTTCCCTCCCCAACCTTGTGGAGGAGCCAGGAAATCACACCCCAAAACAGGGGCAAAAAATATCCCAGCAGACACTCGAAGAAAAGCACAACAGAGTTTGGGACTTCCAAAACACAGAGCCTCACGAAGATAAATTATAGCTCCATCTCAAATCCAGCCACCCCTGTGACCACAAACTACCTTTTAAATGGCCTATATTTTGCTGTACTTCTCATAACACAATTGAATTTGACTTTGACATGTTTTGTCTATATACATTATCTTCAACATTCCATTATTAGCAACACAAAATTAACATCACCATTTGTTAAAGATACCAGAAAACATCACATGCTTAGAACTACCACGTTCTTCTAACTTGTTTATTCTGAAGCACTGCTCAACTTCTCCTGAAATAAACACATATTCTCCTGACTCTATGTGAAAACTTCATATTACCACTAACAGCAAATAATATAGTATGTGAAAGGCGAAAGGGACCTGGGGAACTTCTTGTAGCCTTCTCCAAATATCAGAACAATTTGAGTCTGAAGACAGTGCTAGGTTCTATAAAGTTGTCGCTGACACTGAATTGGCAAATACTGCATCACTGCTCCCAGGAAATTCAGGGTTAGGTATCTGGGAATCTCTTATCTCATTTTTGCCAACTCAATGATATACAATTTTGCTTTATGTATTATGCTACCTTATTTTATACTGCCAATTCCTGGACAATGCACTCATGACCAACAGCACTAACTCACTCACTCACTCATGAACAAAGCTGAGCTAAGATATATGCTTCCTACATAAGGTACATCACAGCTTTTCTACAAGTAGGAACATTTGTCAACATGTAATCCCTGTACTTGGGGCCTTTTAAATAATGAAATCATCAACAAAAATAATAATGTGGCATTAGAAAGTCCAAGAAAATGACACTTATACAGAGCTGAACAAGAAGACTAAGTGTCCTTCTGGTCCAATTGAAATAGGCAAAGGAGACTCATCAAACTGCTCTGCCCAGTGTTTTTATAGCAGTTCTCAGAGAACTGAATGACTACAAAAGCACTCCAAGTATTGTAGTCACTTGAGGTTACAAATAAATCTTAGCAAGTAGGCAGATTTGCAAATACAGAAGACATAAATAAAAAGAACTGATTTAAGAATAACATAATTTTTCAGAGTTCTCCATCTAGTGGCAACTTTTAAAATCACAAAACTACTTACACAAAACTGGAACTTCTTCATAAAACCATAAAATAAACAAAAAAATCACACTCATCAGTGCTTTTAGTTTTAGATATAGCCACACAGTTCTGAAGTCATGTCAAGAAAAAAGTTTTAGCTATATGGTTTAGTACTCAACAATGTGAGTTTCCTCACTAAAATCCCATACCCACAAAACGCAGAGATTTAATGTAACACCTTTTAAGTTCATCTAACCTCAGCCTTTCTTATGACAGATGCCCTATGCAACAAATTAAATGGTTTATTTACTTACTCTTCCTTCCTGCTCTTTCACCTCAACTAAGAATACGCCAGACCTAACAAAAGTACAAAAAGGGTCGACCAACTGTTTGAAAATGAAGCAGTATTTTAAAAGCAACAAATACCAAAAACCCTAACATCATACTACTTCAATTTTACAATGTCAACACTGAAAGTAGTAAACAAAAAAAAACAATGAATGAGACCACCTGGGGAATTAAGCTACAATGAACACAATCAACCCTGATAACCTTCTTCAGTTACATTCTGTTGTGATTTTCAAGGTTCAGTTCTAGCTGGCTGAGGAAAGAGATTATAGGATCTGGATAAGGTGTACAGACATTGAAGCAGCAAAAATTAAACAATGTTCTAGCACCCACTGCATGTTGAAGAAATTAGTATTAATATAGTAATGAGTCAACATCATTTTTTCACTGCTCAAAAACCTACAGAATAATCCCTAAAAGGCTTTATTCATGTAAAAATTAAAAAAGCATTTTAAGTAGCTAAATGCATATGTTAAATTTAAATCAACAATATATTCATTTAGAGATGATGTTTCCCTATTAAATCTGAGGAAGTTCTAGGACTACAAAACTAATCTATCTTCAATAAAAAGGAAACCTTTGGCTTTTGAGTGAATCTGTCCTTCAATGCCTTGGTAGCCAAGTGAGCTACCCTCCATACAAGGTTAAGAGATCCAGTCTTTGATAAGCTGAACTGGAAAGCATTGAAAACAAACATTATTACTCATTCAAACTACGAATCCCATAATTCACTTTCCCTTTTCATCCTTGCCCTCCAGAGCAGCAGAGTTTTGGGGAAAGGAGGAGGAAAATCAAAAGGAGAAAAGGGAAGAAAAACTGATTCATTTAGGAATTTAAATTATTTAATCTTTTATTACTTGACCTACTATTAAGACAATCTATAACAAAAAGAATAGCATATATTAACACACATAGTATAATCAGACTGGTAACCAGGAAACAATACAAAATGGTCCTCTGGCCATCTATACTTTCTAAAGCAGATCTCATAAAATGACTCACCAAATCCAGAAATGACGACTCTGTAAGCCCTGAATATCAACAAGACAAATTATGCCAACTGTGATTTCTGACATATACTTCGATTGCACAAGTATAAAGCTTTAAATGTAATAATTAAGTCTAGGCTTATCTTAAAATATCTATGATTAAAAACTACAAAAGGGAGTACAACAAGCCAAATGGTTTGAGTAAATCTCACTTAGAAAGCAGTATACGTATCTAAATACACATGACAATGATTATCCACATATATGAAACTAATTTCATGGCATTTTACCTTAATTCATTTAAGTACATTTTTGGCATTTAAACAAAGATCGAATCAAGCTTTAAGCTGATATGAACATGACTTTTTTGTGTTTTAAATATAAAAAAGGTAGCCAAACACAAAGTACAGATCATAAAAGCCTCATTTAATTTAGATATTGGAAATTTAAAAAGGTTACAAGGTGACTTTCTATTCCACACTAAAATGTAAATAAAATGTTTCAGATTTCTATTCCAAGTTAGTAACAACCTACACACTTTTCAAACCTATGAAAAAAACTACCCTTGCCAATTTAAATTGCCTGGGAAAGGATAGGAGAGGGGATTATTAATCAGAACCAATTGCACACAGGTGGAAAATACTTGCAGTCATTCCCAAATATAATCCTACGTTTTATATATATATATATAAAATATATATATATATATATATATATATATATAAAATCACAATGAAAATAAAAGTGCCTACATTATGGAACCGTGAAATCTTGTTTAAAAAATAACAGTAATAAAAATAAATCATTAGTAAGATTGGAATAATGTAACACATAAGGCTGGAAAATACTGAAATACAGTTAAGACTTAAAACACAGTTTACTTAAAAAAAGAAAAACAAAGCCAGAGAAATACAGACTGGACAGGAAAGCCAGACTTTCAGCAGAATGGCCTGTTAGACCACACTCAAGCATACCCTACCTTTCTCTACCCCATCAAAAATTCTACTTGACATAAAAAAAGGAGGAGAAAAGGTTAAACCCAAGTATAAAAACTACTTCCCAAATCTCACACTGCAATGAATTTAGTGAGGGAAAATTTGCCAAAACTAACTTTATCTACCAGGTTCCTCCCTTTAGCAACATAACCTCCATTTTTCTGTATGATGTGTGTTTGATCTGAAAACCTTTTTTGTTTCAATACTCGGAATCGAACTCAGGAACTCGCACTTGCCAGGCAGGCACTGTGCCACTGAGCTCTCTCCCTGGCCCATTTGTTCCATCTGTATATGCTCAGCAAATCCAATCTCCAGGAATCAGAGTTTACTCAGCACAGGAGATGCTACTGGAGTTGACTGAAGGACATAACATAACCAAACACTCTAAAGTAACAACCAAGAATCCAGATCTCAAATCCTTATTCTCAATGTAGCATCTTATCATCAGTATTTGGCACTAGCTGGATAAAGTCTAATCAGAATCTGTGGGCTGAGGCAGATGTAGTTAAACCATAACCAGTATTTTCAGTCTATGACTCAGTTTCAAACTTAAAAGGCAGATACAGATAGGCATACATAAAAACACTGCAGAACTAGAGAGGAAACATTAATAACAAGACAGACAAATCAGGCAAAAATACCACGGCAAATGAAAATTCAGGTTGAGGGAGCTGAAACAATCATATTCATCTAATGATTAGCAAAAATGGGCATTTTTCCACCCTTAAACTAGTTTAATTACAAGCATATGTCTTTCTACTACACTAAGATTTTCTATATCCATTTTTCCTAATTCTTGGGGCTTAATGAGAAATCATTCATTCTATACAGAAGTACAGCATATATGGCCACACTCTAAATTATGTTTATAACTGGAAATTGTATCACAGAAATCTTGAACTGTTTCATCAGTACTCTATGGTAATCACTGGTGCTGGGAACCACCCTCACCAAAAAGCATGGCACTCACTGCCCAGCTGAACACTAACACTGCACAAAGAGAAGCAGTAACAGCGAAGTCCACGGAACTCTTATATTTATTTGTGTACGAGCATTTAGTTAATGCTCCAAATTAAAAACGGTGCAATAAAAGCAACTTGTAATAATATAAAGACAAGAAGCTGTAATGCCAGTGGCCACTTGGCGCTGCAAGGAGGGGAAACAACGCAGCTGCAGAGTGAAGCATGGACTAAGGAGGAGGGAGGCACAGGAGGCACATTTCACACAGACAGTGACACGAAACTGTTGTACTGCTGGATGTTTCTTTTGAGGATATCTGAGCACGGGCCAAGGACACGTTCAAAACGAGGCCGGTCCAGCTTAACACACTTCAAGGTCCCACGTGAAACCACAGTGGCAGCACGAGGACGATTCATCAGCAGTGCGATTTCACCTGGACAAGAGAAAGGGGACGGGTAAGAGCAGGCCAGCTCCTTCAGTGGAAAACATTTGCTTATAAAGTGCATTTCTGAGAAAATAACAAAGGCTTGTTTCCCACACAACTTCCTACAGGCCACAAGTGCACTTTAAAAAAAAAAACTTATCAAAGCCAGGTGTGATCCCAGCTCTTCAGAAGCTAAGGCAGGAGAACACAAATTCAGGGCCAGCCTGACAGACAGTCCAAGGCCAGCCAGACCACACAAAATCCTGTTTCAAAAAACAAACACAAACACCGACTAATACATAAGACAATGCCAACAACTCAATAATGAATAGAGTAGGGATCAAACTCAGAGTCAAGAAAGCAATTAAAATGTAAAGTTCAGAAACAAGTATCACGTTTTCTCTTACGGGATCTGGAGAAAAAACTAAGATGGTATGAAAGTACGAGGGAGACTATTAGAGAAGACCACGGGAAAGAGGAAAGGTGGACCTAAGGGTATATTCAAAGTACAAGTATGCAATGAAAATGCCATGTACTAAAACCCATTACCCTGCATAATTAAAATGCAATAATGAAAATATATGAAATTAAGAAAAGGCAAAATTATGAAACACTACAATGCTTCACAGAGCAGTAACAAACTACAGTGCGTATTTAACATGAGGGAACCCAACATACCGAAATAATCAGAAGGTCCCAATCTTCCCACTTCAACAAACTCTTCATTTTCTGACCGACGCTGTAGCACAGCAGCTGTCCCCTGTAAGAAAATTGCCAAAGAACTAAACAAATACTTTCTAACCCAGAGTGGCATTGTTTTTTTAGCTATCTCACAAAAAATGGGGGAGGGGGAAATCGCTATTTCAACACATCAGTGTTTGTGCAGTAAAAGGAATGGAAAAGTTAAGTCCCGTATCACTTTGGTTTCTATTTAACCAGCATCCCTTGCTTGCAAGCTATCCCTTCTTATCAAGCTAACGTATCTGCTAACCACACTTGGTTAGCAAACTGCAGACAGAGGACTAAATCCCATTTTTGTCCATTTTGTAAATAATACTTTATTCTAATACCAATACTCACTCATTTATGTGTATGGCTGATTTTGCACTAAGTCTCCGAATTTGCTACTTGGATACACATGGCAGGTAAGATTACCTGCTATATATTTCTAGGGATTGTACAGATGTAAAACATGGTAACTTACAGAATTTATTAACCACCTTTGACCTTGATTTATCAAACACCCCAAACACTTGCATTTTATCAAGGATGGTGCATAATCATTAAAGTTTTACAAGATAGTGCAAATGGGTAACTCAGTACCTGTCTACTTATATCTAACACCCTTATAAAATTAAGGCCCAAACTTTTAAAATAAAGCAGGCTAACAGGAAAACCAAACAAAGTAAAAGATGATTTGTAAATAAAACTATCCAATATTCTCAACTAAAGCTGTAAATCAGAATTAATCCTTTTTTTCACTGCTGGTGTACAACTTTGTAAAGGATCAGATGTCAAGTTCCTCACCTCTAATATAATAAAGAACTCATCCCCTGGTTCTCCCTGAACCACAATCTTCTGCCCATCTTCAAACTGGACTGGTTCCAATGCATCAGCTACTGTGAGACGTTCCCACTTGTCCAGAGACTCTGAAAGACAAAAATCCAAATTTCCCTATATTACTTGGTGCTAAAAATGTTGAAGTATACTGGGATTCAACCAAATAGCCCTTCTCCCTCAATACTCTAGTACTACTGTCTCAGAGAAGATGCAGCAATGGCACCTATCTTTAAACACTGCTTGTCTCAACAGAAGCCCCATATCATCCGCAGGTGGCTCTTACATACTTTATAATTTATACCAACTGCATCCAATGGCTAAAAATTTTTTTTAAAAAATGTGACCATTAAGAGTTCTTGAAGAATATCATCAATGCAAATCAAACCTACAATTACAGAATCCAAAAGTAACACTTTCACCATCCATATTTTTCTAAAGTTTCAATCAAATAAAATCTGCAGCTGAATTTATGAAATAGGAAAATAATGTTGGTTCCCAAACTTAATTGAGACACTAAACAAATGTGACTTTTTAAAAGGGTACATACGGGAAAAAAGTCAAGTCACCGTATCAAGACAATAAACAAAAGATTATCACTATACAGAAATTCCTAACCTTTCCTCTAAACTGTAAGTTCTAGTGTTTCTCAGTCTACATAACAACACACATAAAAGTATCTCCAATTATCTCCAATCCACTACATAGCTCCAAGTCTGGCATCTCTGTAGAGGATGCCAGCAAATGATATCTAATCTTTCCAGGGATGACAGATGACATGGATTCATGGAAACAGTCCCCAAAACCAATGGACTCAGTGACAGAAGAAGGGACGGAATGTGTCCCAGCAGAATAACTGAATGTCTGCAGTCAGAAAAGGAGTCTTTGTAACGCCTGTATTTAGGAAGAATGAGCAGCATCTATACTTTCAGAAAGCTTTTCCCAAGTCCACTTACCATAGTCAGTTAAACCTTCCATACATTTCCACATGCTTTTCATTACTATTAGCAAAAACATAAATCAGCTAACTTTTTAGGAAAAATAGGTTCTGTTGAGTATCATTAATATTTTAACAGTTCTCTACACAAATCTTCCAAAACTCACCTAAAATAGATACTTTACTAAGGAATTCTTCATACATTTTTCGCTTTCTCAGCGTGCTTCCCTATAAATTAAAAAACACATTATTATACAATGTTGTGAACAAATAAATTTCAAATAAACTTTTAAAAAGGTCAAAGTTTTGTGCTGCTTCTGGATCAGTGACATTTTTTGGAGGCAGGCAAGTTAGCTTTGAATCCACTACATAGCTCAGGCTGGCCTGGAACTCAAGTGATCCTCCTGCCTCAGACTCCCGAGGGCAGGGATTACAGGCATATGCTACCACACCCAGCTTACTTTTCTTTTTTTGTCATCATTTTTCTTCATGCTGAAGACAGATGAGCCCCTATTCAACAGTACAAAAAGCTCATTGTAACCTGCTCCCAAAACAGTAGGCACCTTGGCCAAAAAAGGTATGTAACACCACCAAGTAGTGAAATACCAAGTAAGCAAAAGATCAGTTCTTCAAAAATCATACACCTTGCACAGCACATTTCCCCACATCTCCAACTACCCACATAGGGAAATAAACTGCTGCCGCTTAAAGACTCAAAAAAAGAGAAGAGTCCCACTGCCCTACACACCACCAAGCTATCTTAGCTACATAATATGTCAAATGCATCTGAGAGAAAAAGGAAGAAACACACTTTCCTTTATAATAAAACTTCTTTATATGGTAAAATGCCCAGTGTGCCCTACCCCACCAAAAATACACATACCTATATACATTATGCGGGTATATACCTGCATATATACTACACACAGACTGCCCTCCACAACCACAGGTTCTGCAAACACAAATTCAACCAAATGCAGATTAAAAATACTCAGAAAAAAATTTTATCTGCACTAAACATGTGCAGACTTTTTTAGTAACATTATTCTCTAAACAATTAGTATAACAACTATTTATATATCATTTACTTTGTATTAGGACTAGTGAGTAATCCAGAGATGATTTCAAGTGTGGGGGAAAAGGAAACTTTGTACATTGTTGATGGGAAAGTAAACTATGGAGCCATTATGGAAATCAGTACCGAGATTCTACAAATAAACTAAAACTAGAAATC
Organism: Cavia porcellus; assembly: GCF_034190915.1. Taxonomy (NCBI): domain Eukaryota; kingdom Metazoa; phylum Chordata; class Mammalia; order Rodentia; family Caviidae; genus Cavia; species Cavia porcellus. The sequence goes on from NW_026947515.1 coordinate 13,223,533, forward strand.
CCATTTGACCCAGGTATTTCCTCCTTAGATACCATCCTGAGCAAGCTAAAGACAACACACTACAGTGATACATGCATACCCTTGTTTACAGCAGCACAATTCCTAATAGCTGAATCATGAAAGCAGACTGTATGTCCATTATCAGATGAACAGAAAAAAGGAATGTAGTATTATAGTGCAATGCATACTACCCTGCTACAAAGAAAGAGAAACTTAAGTCACATGTAGAAAAACAGATATATCTTGACACCATAATGTTAAAAGAAATAAATCAGACACACAACATAAATGTCACACGGTTTCAGAAACCCCAACTACAAGTAAAGAGCAAAATAAGAGATTGTAGTAAGTAGGCAGAGACAAGATCTTTCTCAAATGGGAAGGTAATCCAAAGATGGAAGGTGAAGAAGAGGAAAAAGGGAATTAGGATGTGTTAACATACATGTACCAACACCATGAAAGGTATGTAAACCTCATGTACTGAACACATGTACTAATAAAGAAAACTTTTTAAAGTATACAGAGAATGCACACGTTATATGCAAACACTGTACCTCTTATGAAGAGGACTTGAACATTTGTGAATTTTGTTATGTATATAAGGGATTGAGAAATAAAGATTTCAAATTACATGTATATATTTCAAACATACACACATTAAAAAAATTCTAAGTACATCAGACTTCTATTTTCAAATGTCCTGACAGGCTGTGTAAAAATTTAAGAAAGCCATTCCGAATGGCAAATGCCATTAGCCAAAACTTAAACATCATAAAGTTCTTAAAAACCTCTTGCTGTATTAATAGACTCTCCCAATAGTTTATTATCTCCTGGTGAAAGGAGACATGATATATGTACTGCTGAGAACCCATCTCCAATTTAGAGATGCCAATTACTTCTGAGTGGTCATAAATAATTCTATGCACTTAAAAGCAACCCTGTCAGACAATCTGTGGCGCATAGGATTAGGTAAATTAACATGCACCTATAGGCAAATCAACAGATTTCTAAACACAACCTGACCATTACATATACATATTTTGTTTTCTGTGTTATTTCTGACCAAATTTTTGTTCTAAAAGATCACTGCTCAAGTGACAACGGATAATGCTACACAGGGCTCAACGCAAAATATCTAATCATTAAAAATAAGGTACACTGTCATTTCAACTTGGTGGTACCATTCAAACATTATTTATACAGATCAGAATTATATGTCACATTCCAAAAACCCATATGCTTTTACCATAAGGATTCTTCTATAGCTGTCTCGGTCAATACCCCATAGCTTCACATTGGTCTTCGCTTTGACAGTGGCTGCTCTAGGTGTTCCATAAATCAAAGCCAGTTCTCCAAAGCTCCCTCCTTCCCCAACACTGGTTGCCCATTCATTGTTCACATATACCTAAAATGCAGATGACAACTAAGAATTTTTCTATATATATATACATACACAAAAATGTTTTAAAAACTTCTCAAACCTCTCTGAAAGATCAGAATCCTTGTTTAAAAAAAATACACATTATGTTTACAGAACACAGCAAAGGGAAATAGTGGAATTCTTACAATGACTTAAATATGCAATTATCTGATACGAAAAAGGTAGTCTGTGGTAATGATGAAAGAAAAATGTCAGCCAAACAGTAATCCTAGTAACACATTTATCACACATCTATGTGTGAGCACGGCACCAAAGCATTTTACTTGCATTCGGTTGCTGAATTTTCTAATAATCCTGTAAGATCAGTGGTATTTTTGTCCTCATTTCATTTGGCAAACACGATTTACAGAAGAAACCTATATTAAGTTTCACAGCTAATGGCCAGTTGTAGACACTCCTTTACTGTATTTTCATCTTCCCAGCATTCATGCACTTTACTCTGGCAAAAGTTGCAGTTACGAAATTACCTCTAAAAAGTTTCTCTGTGTCACGAAAGTATTCAGCAAAAGATGCTGATGAAATCTGACATAAAAGAGCAGTAACAGCCCTTCAGAAACACTATGCTTATTGCTTACAAGCAATAAAAATCAAACCACTGACTTCCAAGATTAGCAAATTTCTGTTGTAATTAAATCTTACATCCATTTCTCCTTGATCAATCACATAGAAGTTATCCCCTTCATCACCTAAGAGTTAAAAAAGACCAAATAAAGATCAAATTAATATATAATAAACTCAGTGATGCTTTCCTAAGAGCATACTAACATGAACATGATCTTTAAGGAAAAAAAATCCAGCAGTATACTTTCAAAGTCATAGGGCTAATCAATTTTGTTTTCAGTACTTTCACGTCAAGTGCCTAAAAAAATAAAATACATGTACAAATTTATTAACTACTATCCCTTTTATAACAATACAAGGAATAATTCAAATACCTAATAACAAAATACCAAATTGCCACAAAATTTGAAATTAGGTAATTTAAGAAGACTCACGAAAATCTCAATAAGAAAAAAAGAAGTTATCCCAAAAGGTTATATTCATGTTAAATCTGTAGGAGACAGAGAACCTTACAAATACATGGCCTTACATAATAATGGCAGTTAACAGTTTAATAGGGTTAAAAACCAATAATATAAAGAACATATGAAATCTATATTGTTCTGAAATTCAACTTAAAAATAGGCATTTCTTTTAGCAATCATAAACAATATCGTGTTAGAAATAGTAATATCTTAATGAATGTATTTTTAGTGCTAAGAATCATTTTTAAGTTTATAGTCAGTTTTTTGTTTTTGTTTTTTTGTCTTTTTCATTTTTATTGGTACCAGGGATCGAACTCACGACCGCCTGCTTGCAAGGCAGGTGCTTATGCTGCTGAGCTAAATCCCCAGCCCTATTTTTAAGTTTAAAAAGTAAGAAAATCCAATAATATTAACAGAAGGAAAAGTGGAAGGATCAAAGAGGAAAACTCTAATAAAAGAAAACCAAAACAATCAATCCTCCAGTCTCATCTGCTCTTCCATATCTAAACTATGTGTCACAGAAACAGCAGCCCTTACCTTGCTGAATAACCGTCTCTCCGGCAATAAAAGAGACTGGAAACATGGCATCAAAAATATCACTGCAAAAGACAGAAAGCCTAGTGTTACAATTTCACAAGTCTCTTCTATGAAATTCCAATACTAACCTAGAATTAAAACTCCCAGATTTTTTAGCTCAACTGTCACTTGATGAACAATAACAGGCTTAAAACTTGCAATAATGCTGACAATAGTTTGATACTATACCCTAACTGTAAAAACATTATAAAGAAAAGAACCTGTTCTTACCTTCTTTCATTATCATCAAGATGTGAAAACAGCACATTTTTTTCAATGGCTTTGGCTAAAGCAGCCATTGTCTTATAGTCTTTGGGTATAACCTAGAAGAGAACTGAAGGTCAAATGACAATTCCATACACCAAAAACATTTCATGTTAACTTGCATTTCAATTAAATGTCAGGCCACATTATGGTATTTAAATAACTGTTTTGAATTACATATTTTCACTACAACACATTTAGATGATCTTTGACTTACAAAGTACTCAAGTATTAACTAATCAATTCCTTTACCTATAAATAGATCTGTATTTAAAGGCCAGTACTTGGTTCCTATTAACTACACAAACAAAACACACCTGAACAATAATACCATTCTGATTGCAAAACTAAGCTTGCCCTGAGCTACACCACAGTCTTTTTTATTTTTTTTAGGGCACACTATTTGTTTACAAAAACCTATCCCATACTTTTCTACTATAAATTCACACTTCAGTGTAATCATAGCCAGCGCTGGTGTCAGTAGCTGTGCTTGGGGAATACAAGAAGCAATCTCTGTGTTTAGCCAGTTGGTGCAATAACAGCAAGGTGTATGTATACATGCGTAAGTGTCAAACCAGACTTTTTTAGGCACATCATGCTCTACCTAATAGGTTTGGCATATATTTACTTGCACATCACCGGGGGTAAAATGTACTCACACCACTCTTCTGTTAAGAAAACATGTATTTTACCATAAGTGGAATGTGGGTGTGACTCACAGTAGATGCACCCACGGAAAGCAAAACTCATCTGTGTATTCACCCAGTCGGCAGACAAATGGCAAGGTACACATAGGAGATCTAAAGCAACAGATGAGTTTTACCCATGAAATTATGCTCATTGCTAAATTTCTGTGCACTCAGGATTTGCTCTTAAAAATTTTTTCTTTTGATTTTGCTGGTAGATGTAGCATAGTTCAGCACAACAGCACATAAAAAACCAGATTTTCAAGTTATGGAAGAGGTCAAAACTGAATCATCAGATTACTCATGCACAGATGATGAAGAAATGACTTTAATGTTGGCCGAGTAAGCCAAAGTTCCTGTGACAGTGAACTGGAGCAAGAATCAACCAATACAGATCCAGAGAATCCAGACCTTCTTAATTCACAAAGACAACAGCAATGTGAGTACATATCTAACAAGTCAAAATGGTCACCCAATCAAATGGACCAACTTAATGTTAGAACTAAGTTCAAAAATAGTGAGAATCTTAGCAGGGATGACACCTATTGGACGGAGTATCAACACTGGCATTCAAAGTTGGAAATTACTTTTTAAAAGATAAAATGCTACAAGATGTTGTAAAATACACAAATGATGAAATACAAGTAAAACACTCTGTATGCACCAACAGCCACACTCAAAAACTTATTTATTATGATACCTCACTCGCTGACCTGAAAGCATTCATTGGACTGCTGCATCTTGCAGGGATTTCTCATGGTCATTACAGGAATGTAAAAGACTTATGGAAAAGCAATGAGTGTGGGCTTGAGGTCTATAGAAATCAACAATGATACTGAAATTTGGTTTCCTTCAAAACTGCCTGAGATTTGGTAATAAAACCATCCATCAAAAAGGAAAAGAACTGATAATCTGGCTGTTTAAGAAATTTATGGGTAACTGTCAAACAGTTTAAATATTACTCAAATACATGACTACTGATAAACACCTTGCAGCATTTCATGGTCACTATAGCTTCAGACAGCGTATACCAAAAAAAAAAAAACTCTTCAAAATACAGCATATAAATGTATGCCCTTGTAAATGTGAAGACCTCTGCTTTAATTTAAAAATTTATCCTGAAACAGTCTCCAGGTCTTTAGTCACATAGTAATAAATCAAATTATGTTGCAAACAGACTTGTTGCTCCCATCCCCAAACTAAATGGGACTGTGACATTCAACAATTCATTTACCAGTTTCCAATTGATGCTACATTTGCAAAAAGAACACCAGCTGACCAGTGTAGGAACTGACACAGGAACAAGGCAAAAATTCCAAATAAAATGCCGCAATTTCAAAACAGGAGGTAGTATAGTACAATCTTTGGAGTTCAGGAAGATTTACACTGGTCTTGTTTATGGGGGAAAAAAAGAAACTTGGCATGGGAATATTGATAGGGAAACTTCAAAAAAATGGGAGCATGAAATGGTAACTTTCTACCACAAAAGTAGATGTTGTTGATGAATTATGCAGCAACTATGATGTCACTCAAAACACAAAGCACTGGCCACTGATTGTATTTTACTCAATCCCAAATACATATGGCATAAATACTATGAGAGTTTACAAAAAGAATAACAAGAGCAAAAATACCATAGAGGAAGTTTCTTAGAGGACTAGGACTGGTCCTCATAGGAAACTATTTACAGCAGAGGAAAACCAAAATGTTTCTGTCCAGGAAAAAAAACTGGAGCATACTGGTGAGCTGATAGGTGAACAGGCAGGAACAGCATCACAAAGACCTACTATGACAACTGTGCCCTACAAAAAAGGACAAGAACAAAACATCAAGTGGCAATACATGTGCATGGAACATGCAGTTTCCATGGGTAAAGACAGCCTAAGGTATGTCAGTTGAAGCAAAGATTATTTCTGTTATACAATTTTATTGGTATTTTCATTATAGTTCATATAGAAATTTATTTCTGAGGTTTTCTTTTTAGGTTTTGTAAGCAAATACACAGTTAATGTGAAAATGTCAATGTTTATTCTAATCATGCAATACATGTTAAGAATTTAATGTTTTATTTTATTGGTATATATAACAACACATTATATAATAAGAACCATCTGATAAAATAGCAAGACCAGCAAGATGTCAAGTATGTCCTACAAAAAAGCCAGGCAAGCAAAACACATGTGCTGGCAGGTAAGCATCAGGTGTGTATAAAGCATGCTTTTGTCACAAGTAAAGATTGCCTCAGCTTTTTGGTTTTTTTTTTTTTTTTTTGGTAGACTTTTCTTGGTATTTTCATTGTAGCTCATAAAGAATTTATTTTTGTTATTTTTTTAGACTTTGTATACCAAAAAATAGTGTTGAAAATTTTGATGCTTTTTCATAAGAAGTATTAAAAATTCAACTTTTAAAAAATATTTTTCCTGTTACACACTTCTTGTTTAATAGAATAAAAGCTCATAAAATTAAAATTGCTAGTTACCAACAGAATAAGAATAAATGTGGGTTTCATATACCACAATGCCCCTTTATGACAAAGTATGGTATATACCTCACTTAATACAGGATCACACTAAGTTGCCCAGGCTGGTCTCAAACTTGGGATCCTCCTGCCTCAGCCTCTTGAAACAGTGGGATGAAAGGTAAATACCACCATACACAGCTAAAACTAAGTATTTTTTTAAACTGCTATCTTTTGGTATTTGTTAGTTTTAGAAGCCCCAACAACCTAGAATTGTGCACACACACAAACCACCCCCACTGCCCTACCAAGGCTATTAGCATAACCCAAAAAGACCAGCTGCCTTTGAAAAGAACATAGTAGGATGAAGACTGTCTGATAAAAGGTGTTTTGATACCAGAAGATAAAAGGGAGCAATGACTGCTTCTTCAAATGCAAAACAGCAGGAAATGATGAACCCCCCAAAATGTAGCTTTGTCCTGCACTGGTTTATAATCACTGTTGCTTATTTCCTCCGCTACCACGCTATTAGAAACGTACTGTCCAGGATACAATAACTACTTCTGTCTTTATTTGAAGTATTACATGCAACTCATCCAAGAAGACTAAACTGTCAAGTGCATCCCAAAAATGTTTTTCTCCAATATTCAGATAGCAAATCTACCTTTCTAACATACGATGCAGCATCTTCCTCTGTGTAGACTTCCGCACTGATAGCACCACGTCGCCGGCGACCTTTCACTACTGGGTTGGGAGGGGGAGGAGAGATTTCATCCTCTCTTGAGTCTGTACGGGTTCCTGCTTTCTGCAGATTCTGAATCTGTTTTGCCTCCTCCTGAAAGAAATTACAGGGATATAATATAAGACACGTCGGCATCAGTGTGTGAAGTTGCTATTCATGTATTCTAATGACAGTCCATCACAAGGCACCTCAAACCTCTTGTCAGGGTTTATGTCTGTGACCCCAGGACTCATGAGTTTGCACTGTACATTTGTGATTGGTTCATTGTCTAGTGCTTGGATTGATGGTCAGTGCTACACCCACAAAGGGGTGGAGCCAGAATGTGATGTAATGGCAGCAAGAAGGTGAGTCTCTTGCCGGTTTCTGACTTTCTGTTTGCAGCTGCCATGAAATGCAGCCCTGCCATGCCACCCTGCCTTGGAGCCAACTGAGTATGGACTGAAACCTCCAAAAACTGTAAGAAATAAACCCTTCCTTTCCCAATTTGGGCTTCAGTATTTTGTCTCAGCGATGAGTATAAAGTAACTAAGACACCTCTTCATCTAGTACCAGTGGTAAGGAGAAAATGCCAATTCCAAATAGAAACAAAACTCAGTCTATAAAGAGATTCTTCCACTGGACTATTTCTTAGATGATAACAGATTAAGTATACTTTAATAATCAATATAAGTCATTAGCATGAGAACAGAACATAAATAAAAATTAGATGTTCATTTTAATAAGGCATTGAAAGCAATGATTTATGATGCAAACAGCAATATACTACAAAACAAAATCCTGGGAATTAGAGGTTCTTTTAGTAAAAGATAGCCCATCCACCCATCCAAAAAAGCACATTATCCAAGAATAATAACTCAAGCAAAGTAAAGTAACCAAGAATGCCTAAATTACTGAGTTATTTCATTAATTCAATGAGCATTTTCTGGCTTTGCTAGGTCACAACCTATGCTAGGCAATGGGATTATAAACACAAATAGCAGGAGGTCCAGAGCCTAAAGAATTCACATTCTAGCCTGAGTCACAGATATAAACAAATACTAAAGTAAAGACAACCAAGAATAAGAACTGGTTTAGCAATGTTCTTCCAGCAAAGCTAGATGCATTCTTTATTATCAGGTTTCACATTTGAAGTTAAAGAGTAACTTGTTCTTAAAAACTGTTCCTTATTGAACCAATTCACATAAAAACTGAGATCAACTACTAAACATTCTTTTTTTCAAATTTAAAGCCTTAAAAAGAAATTCCTCTCAATAAAGAATAAGTTAGTAAGCCTGAAATAAAAAGAAAAAATAACACATATCATCTACTTTTTTACTCACTTGCCCCATTATCCATTATTTTTCTAAACCACATTTAAAATTCTAAATGAACTCAGCATTAAAAATGAGTAGAAAAATATGATAAAAATTTGAGGGCCGGGGGTTTAGCTCAGCAGCACAAGCACCTGTTTGGCAAGCACAAGGTCTTGAGTTCGATCCCCACTACCAAAAACAAAAACAGTAATTTGAAATCCCAGTTTTTCGGGGGAGGGGGGTAATGCTTTTTTGTGCTACTGGGGTTTGAATTTAAGGCCTTCATACTGACCTATATCCCCAACCCTTTTTTAAAACAATTTATTTATTTCAAGACTGGGCCCAGCCTGGGCTGGAACTTGCTATCCTTCTGCTTCAGCCCCCCATGTGCATCACCACATCCGGCCCACAGCCCTGCTTTGGACATCAAGATAAACATAAAACTTCTGCTGTACATATTTAGCAGCCAACAGTGATAACACCACTGCTATTAGCGGAATCATGCCTCGTTTTTCCTTTGTTCAGAGAGAAGAGTGATACTTATTTCTCTCCTGCCACACTGGAGTTAAATCCAGTCTTTGTATTAAGTTACATCCCCAGTACCTTTTCTTTTTTTTAAAATTTTGCTAAGTGCCCAGGCTGCAGTCAGAATTTGCAATCCTGCAGTCTTAGCCGCCCAGAATGCTAGGATTATAGCTGTGCACCACCACGACCAGCTCAATTAAAAAAAAAAACACAACAAAAAAATATAATGAATTCGTGTATCTCTCATGGCCACTGATTTTACTACTTTTCCCTTATCTTTCGTGGTACTGAAGATTGAACACAGAGTCCTTGTATGAAAGTACATCACCAAAACTTTTTTATTTATTTTGAGATAGGGTCTAAGTTAATAGCCTGGGCTTGAACTTGCAATTCTCCTGCCTCAGCCTCCCAGAGATTACAGGAATCTACCATGCCCAGTTTGTATTTACTTCTTGACTCAACAGTAATTCTTGCTTCGAGAAATTTATTCTAAGATATGCACATACATAAAATATATATACAAAAATATTTGTTTTTATGAGTGAGACATCAGAAACAACCAAACTAAGATCAGAAGAAATTATTAAATGTAATATAGCCATACAATGGAATGTCACACATGTGTTACAAAGAAACGGAAGCTCTTTTATGTATCAATTTATCCCTAAATGTCCACATAATATCCCCCAAACATTGCTTCTTCCAACAAAGGTAACTGGGTAGAAGGAAATCGTTTATGGTTACACCTTTTTGTACCTGTAGAATTTTGAATCAGGCATAAATGCATAAAAGCACACTTGTTAGAAAACCACTTTATTTTCATCCTAGTAGTTCCAATAACTAGTATTTTCTATTCCCTGTTAAAACAGAACTATGAAACTCAAGTGTGCCCCCAAGTTTAAAGAGTACAAAAAACATACAAATTCTACTCTACAAATCTGTCATTAGCATTTTGCAAAACTTCAGAAAAAAATTCACAAATCTCATTTGGAACTATGTTTTACTTAACTCACTTTCTGGTATTTCTGAAGTAACTGTCACTGAAGCGCTTTCATTTTAATAGTTTTCTAAATTATGAGTCAATCTGAATATAATCTAATCTTGATGACACAGCCATCGCTGAGAGTCCACCAACTTCTAGGACTTTTCCTCATAACCATACTCTTGCTGCTATTACTTAGCTGTCAGTCTCCCTCTTCAGCACTTCACTGATTAAAACAAAAGCCTGCAATCTACTTGCTGGCTAATTATGCTCTTGAGTCTTCTGGATTATGCTCTGCATTATGTGGTCAACTCTTAGATTCAAATTCTGTCCCCACCACTTACTTATGTTCACACAAGTAGTTTTCCCCTCCTCCTCTTGCCATTCTTCTGGTAGGTGAGATAAACTTCCTACTCCACTGACTTGAGGCTAAGCTATATGACTAGCTTTGGCCACAGAATGTAAGTGGACCTGCCACAGGAATAACATGAGTATATTTTGGCTCTTCCCTCCCCGTCCTCCTCGAGCTTCTATTCTTTTTCTGCCTTGAGAACAGCATGCCCTGTATAGTGGCTGTTCCTTCCACTCAACCCTAGAACATGACACATGGAATGAAGACAACAAAATGGCCTGAGCCCAGAAAAGCTGTGTATGACCAAGCAATAGAGTCTGGTGACCAAGAAATAAGCCACTGAAATTCTGAGGTTATATGATACTACAGCCATAGCTGACTTACTACACTGTACAACCACAGCCAGGTTACTTCACTTCTTTTGGCTCTGCCTACTACCTCTGTACAATGGTGATAATCACCTGCCTCACACATTTGAAATAAGTCTGCATGCATGTCAAGAGCTTTGCACAATAACTGGCACAGAGGAGACATGCAAAGGTGGCAGTTACTATTGATCCTCAGACACGCAAGGTTCTGATAAATATATGCAATTAATGAACACAACAACTCTAGATAATGGCCTGAATTAAAACACAGCAGCTTTCAACAGACAAAATGAGAGAGGTTTCTAGCATATCACATGGAGCAAACAATTCAGCAAGGTAATACCTAATGGGGAATGAGGTGCTAAGAATGAGACAGTATTCAATATGCATAATATATTAAACAATGGCCTGTTAAAAACTTAAAATCTAGTTCTATGAAAGTCCCAGTGTATATATTCAACTTTAGCTAATGGAGTACACGCAAAAAGCATATTAGGTTATAACTTTTTTAAAAGAGATTTTTTAAAAAGACCAATACACATTAAATCTAAAAATCTCATCTGCAAAGAAACTACCCTAATAATCATTTCTCGCTTTCCACCTTGGCTAATCCTTAAACAGCCCTGTGGTAAACACAGGCTTTGAAACTAGCACCACACATTCAACACTCCCTATAAAAAGATACACACTGGATGTCTCACCAACTTAATCCTCTCATTTGATGATTTCTATTGATGTCCAAAGAAGGAGGATCACCTTACAGTGACCTATTTCAGAACCAGATCTCCAGGAACGCACTTCATTTCAAAACAGGGAACACTTGTGGCCTGGTGCTACAGTACTTCCACTATTTGGAAACTGCTTAAATAAAAGAAAGCCGAAATTTCTACTACATTGCAAAACAGAGTAGATATTCACAGGGATTGGTTAGTTTTTTGTTTTGGTCATTTTTCAAATACCCTAGTCATGGTATTAATACCAATTTAGTTTTCAGGGAAACAGAAAATATCTGCTTACAAATCTATCAAATGTTTTTTAAATCTTAGTGTACAGATTCAATTACTAATCAGTTAGCTGGTAACAACTTGCTCAAATACCCATTCTATTACATAACTACATGAATTAATGATTACATATCAAAGAAATATCTCTCAACTAACTCACGATTGTTACGTATTTATTGTACTGATTTACAAAAGCAAATTACTCAAACATTTCATGATCCAGACCCTGTAATTCATCATGTGAGATAAGCAAAATGAATCACTGTTCCTAACACAAAATTTTCACTTTTCTTAAAAATGCAGATCATACTGACATATATACGATAATGACCAAACGTACAGGGCAAAATTTTGACAACCATCCACCTTGTATCTCCAGAGTGAATTCATCTAGATACACTCTACAGTCTACAGTAAAGCAAGACTTCAGTAGTTAAGAACTTCTGGCCCATCAGTTACAAGCTACCCCACTCATACTACTTTCCTTCCTACTCCTAATGACACTAGTTTTAAAAGGTAAAATAAAGTTTAAGTTTGCTTGCTTTGTTGAAGATAAGCAATAACTATGATTTCTGCACTACTTCTGATCAGTTTTATCTGTTACAATTAGTTTAATGTACCAATTAAAACACAAGTAACACACCTCAAAACCCTTTACCTGCCACAATAAACTTAGCATACCAATATATTTTCTGCTAAGTTCTACCGATTCAGAATTTTTAAATTATCGGAATTTTTTTTGGTAGGTGTGGTGGGGAGACAGCACCTACCTATGTAGCCCAGACTGGCCTCAAACTCACAACAATCCTCCTACTTCAGCCTCCTAAGTGCTGGGACTGCAGGCATAAACCACCACACCTGGCTAACTGTACTGCTTATTTGAACTTTTTCCCAACTTCTTTGGTAACAGAATCTTTTCCTTCCAAAAGGAACAAATTAGCAATTTCCAAAGTATTAATTTAAACAACAGTCAGGGTCATCACATCATTTCTCCACATTTATTTTTACCTTCTCCAACCTCTCAAAGTATTCCCTAAGGAATGCCATGGGTCTCTCAGGCCGGGCAGTGCATAACTGCACAATAGAATCCTTGAGCAGTGCCTGGATGTTGTGCTTCTGGACATAGAGCTCACATTCCCGGAGACTGCGCTCCTCCTCACTGGCGGGAGTACTGCCAGACGCCATGGTTCTCTGCAGGAAAAAGTACACATACACTATCTGTAAGACACAAACACTAATTCAACCTTTTGACTTATTAAATTTAGTAGGCAACTGATTCAGAAATTTTTTCCTCGCTAAACAGGATAGTTACTGTGTGGTAAAGCAAAACTTGCATTCTTCCAAGTGTTTCATTTAGCTCTTGAGTAAGCTATCTGGGCTCTGTAGGCAACTAAGAAGCAGGCTGTATCTTCAGGATGAGCCATCATGCCTGCAGAAGCAGACTGCTGAGGAGGAGTCAGGCCTTAAGGGAATTTCATTCAGTTCTCTCTTGCAAAAGATATCATGATGACGTGGGAAATGTGTAAATGGTAAACAGGACAGAGAATTACAAGGGCACACAAGTCAGCTCTAAGTGAACAACGCAAGGCAGCACAATGAAAAACATGACATTTCCCTTAGATGCACCTATCCCATGGGCATATCCTAACCTCACATCACAAACCACCAGCAAACAAACTGATTGGCCAACTGCTGGCATAAGTAAACATTTTTTAAACCCAAAACTCCAGGTGAGTTTTACAAGCCAACTTTTAAACAACAGATTCCAACTCTAAGTGTACTTCATTTACCAGTGATAAGAGAAGAAAAATCCTATGGGGGGAGGGGGCACTTACCAAGTAAATTTAAATAAAAAATTTTACCAGGACAATTGTCAAAACTTCATCTGGATGGGAAAATATTAAAATGTATGTTTCAAGCCTGAATAATAAATCAACAAACTACATTTAATAGAATATAAAACTAGCTTGAAATGAAGTAAATAAAAATATAGTAAGAAGCAGCTAAACATACCTTAAAACTAAAAACTTAGTAATTTAACTGGACCACTCATACACTATTTTCCTTCCTACTACTATTACTAAGACATTAAGTTTAGGATTAGAGGAGTGTGTCCCCTCCCACTCTGCAATTAAATGCAATATATATCAGATTTTTATATTATACTACACACAAGAGATAAAACATTTAAGAAATACAAGAATAAAGAGCTTTTCTAAATGCTACCCTATTACTTTGTTTTGACAACTTTCATGATAAAGGTCAATGACAACTAGACTCTTAGTTAATAGACCATGAGAAAGTGTGGCTCCACGACAAGCACATAAATTACAAGCCATGGAAAAAGAATCATGCTGCTACTTCAGAAATAAACCCTTAAAAGTTTATATACCCCAGACTTGCACTAGCCACTTTCCTAGGACAGGTAATCACGAAATGAAAAACCACTTCGGTAGAATTTCCTGCATTTCAGATAATTCTGAAAGCTACCAAAATGATAAAGCTACCAAAATGATTTTTTATTGGCAGGACCATCAACACATGCATTCAATTGATTAGAGACTCTTAAGATCAGATCTTTGGCAAAAGTGCTTAATGTGCCTTAAGGAATGAAAATGTTTTTTGTTTGAAACAAATTACAAAAACCAAAACTATGACACTGACAAAAACAGTACACGAACAAAGTATGTTCCAAGAACAATGTGATCATATGAACCCCTGAATGACCAAATTTCATGGCCTTAGTATTTTTAATATCTAGACTGAGTCTGTCTTGTTTATTTTTATGGCCCAACAGTCTTGTCCCTCCCCTAAATTTCACCGCAATCATCACTGCAATTGAAGAAAACAAAAGAAAAAACTATCACCACCTATCTCCATTCTTAGTAAGGAACCCCTCAGATTCTTTCTTTCGCAAGATCAACCACCATAAAATTTTGTTTAATAAAAATTAATTTAAGGAAATATTTACAACTGTGCCTGACTCGATCACATTCCCTAGAGCCTGCCAACTAATGCTTCCTTAGAAGAAGCGCTAGCTTTTGTCCCTCTGCTGGAAAAGGAATCCTCCAATTCGGTAGTGAGTAGGTTGGCACCCCGCAAGCACTGGGCCGAAAGGGTTAAAAGGCACTGCGTATATTTTCGAGAGGAAGGACAGCAAAGTGCCCTTCACTTAGGCCACGGTCAGTCCTACAAAGCGAAGAAGGCCGACTCTTCATCCTATGCTACCTGTAGTGTAGGCGAAGAGGCCTCGGGGGAAAATCGGGAAGGGAAGCTAAAGGCGGCGAAAGGAAATTGAGCCAGACGAAAAAAGCCGAGTGGGCGGTGGAGTGGGCGGATAAATCCCGCGGAGCGAAGGGAAAGTGACTCCTGGAAATGACAAGGAGACGAAATGTAGACGAGAACTGCCGCCGGCTCTCAAATGAACCAGAATCTGGGGGGCAGACGACGGCGAATTCCGGTAAAATCAAGCAGTCGTCCGTCAGGAAATGGGGGAGGGAGTGACGGCTACAAGACGGTGGCGCGCGGGGGCGGGAGGCGGCCGAGTCGTGGGGTGTCGGGGGAGCCCGGAACGAGCGCAGCCGGTGGGGAGAAAGGGGGAGGGGGTGGGAGAGCGAGTTGGGGTGGGAGTGGGGGCGGGACGGCCAGGGGCCCCGTGAGGCAGACGCACGGGTGGGCTGGGACCTCGGAAGCACAACCCACAGCCAGAGACACAGCCCGGAGCGTCAAGTCTGCGGGGAGGGGTAGGGGGTGCGGCCGTCCCCCTGCAGGTCGCTCCCCGTGACGCCATCTTGGATCGGTCCAGCGCCCCCAAACGGGCGGTGGGGCCACGAAGCTCATCAAGCTGAGGCTTCTGGCTGACCCCACTCACCTGCGGCAGGCGGCGGCGGCGGGCGCAAGGCTGCAGGTGTCAGGCTGCGGTACTGCTGAGCTCCGTCAGCGCTTCGCTCGCAGCCGCGCTCCGGTCTGCGATAGAGGCTCGGCGGCGGCTCCACCGGAAACGAACCGGCCGCAGCCAATCAGCGCTCGGCTGTGACGTCAATGCGCCTCGCTTTGGCCAGCGAGGTCGCCTTGGCAACCTTAAAGGTACATGGTCTTTAGTGCTCTCTCCCACCCCCATCCCGCCTCTAGTCAAGGACCCTGAGTTTTCCTTCTGCCCTTTTCATCCTACGTTGTCTGTTGTCCTCACAGCTTTCCTCGGTCCCGCCTAGTGTTTCCCCACTTTCTCCAGCAGGGCTCTTCTCTCCCATCACCCGGCTCCCTTACCTGTCCTTCTCTGGGTGTCACCGGTCCTTGTCCTTCTTCAGCGTCTCTCTCCCTGGCAGTCGGCGTCGCTCTCTCCTCCTGCGCTCCTCTCCTCTCTACTCACTCAGCCCGGCCGCTCCCGCTGCCTCCGCTTTTTCTCCCTCCCGCCCGCCCCCCGCAACCCACGTGGGGCGTCTCGGATGACAGGTGGGCGACTCCGCCCCTGGTCCCCTCCGGGGGAGGCCTCCCACCGGCCGGGATGGGGAGGTTCCCGGCGTATCCAGACCCTCGCGGAGGCCCGGGCGGATCTGCGGCAGCTGCGTCGGGGGCCGGGGCGGGCGGATGCTGGGATGCGCTCGGGCTGGCGGAGCATCCTGTGCTGGGCCTCTGCTACTTGGGGCTCCGGCCTGACATCCGGTCCAGGAAATCTGAGCTTTTCCAAGTCTCTGCTGGGCAGATCAGACGACTTTGTGGTCAGTGCAGGCCACGCTGTCCCTAGGGACACAGGACAAAATAGGGCAGCATTGGGGTCCAAGCGGAAGGAAGCCCAAGCCTTTCTAGAGCCTGAAATTCCCCGAGTCACTGTGCATCACCCCTGTAGAGAGCCTTGAGGGTTGACACAAATGCTCTGCAACAAATCTCAAGTCTCTGGCCTAGTCTGCACTACTCTGAGGAAATTCGGAGAAAAAAAAAAAGCGACATCTTTACTCCTTCAGCCATTTTTTTCCATGAATGACTAAAGGAAAGCAGGAGACAATGTCAGACATACAAACTAGCAAAATGAATAAAGATGACCTTTCTAAGACATGTACCCAAGTTTCCGGCTCGCAGCTATTATAGTTGCATCTTATTATAATTCTAGGGCTGTATGTATAAAAATTTACCATTGCCAGAAAAAGTAGAATGTCTCAATAATAATTTCATACTGAGTCTAGATTAAGGTATTTTGGCTGTGGTAGGTTGAATATTAAAATCAATTTCACCTTCGAATTTTTTAGTCTTTAATATGACTTTTCGAAATTTTCAAATTATAGATATCTCTCATTAGATTTCCATTGGGCAGTACTGCCATAGGAGCCCATCTCCTTCCCTGAATACACCAAGTTATGAGAAGGGTCCTGCTTGTCAGGCTATTTCTTATATTTAGTTTTACGTATGAATATCCCTGCTTTTTCATCATCACAGGAAGCACAGGCAACAAGAGGGGAGCTGCTGACCCCTTTAGAAGGCCGGAAGAAAGCAACTCCTTTCACTGACCCCCCTCGGTGCAGACCACTGGCCTCTCTCCAGGGATGAGTGGAATGGGAGATTAAAGACAGAGCCCCAGTCATATAGGATTTCACCCTTGTAGGTACAAAGAAGGACTGATATACTGAGCCCTAAGCTGGCAAACAGGAGCGGGAACTTGATAGCCTTGAGCAGGCCTGGTCCTGTTCTGGGAAGAAAACATTTCAGTCAGATAAATCTGAGTTTAGTTTCAGGCACTGCTATCTCCGGTAATTGACTTAATCTCCATGAGCCTCAGTTTCCTCTGGCGTAAAAGGATAAACAGGGCTGTGTTCAAGAAAAATAATAATAAGTAATAGAAACAATAACAGCAAACATGCATATAGCACTTACTGTGTCCTGGACAGTGTTCTAAGTACTTCAGACATAATTAGTTTAATCTTTACAGTAATTCTATGATTAGAGGTTATTGTTGTTATAGAAAGAACATGAGACAGCAAGTTAAGTAACTCACTGAAGACCACACAGCTAGTGTGGCTCAAGCCCAGCCAGTGCTCTTAAATCACTTTCCTTTGCAGCGTACATATAAAGTGCCTAGTACAGTGTGGGATATACTAAATAAATGTCAGATGCTTCCGCTCGTCCCCTTCCTAAAGAGCTAGTCAGCTACAGAGTTCAGTCAGAGTGATATATGTTGCACACTTAGTTCCACCTTCCTGAGGCAGTTAAGACACTTAAAAGAAGGAAACAAGCAAACCGGTGACATTGGACCCTGGGCCTTGAGTGACAGCTGCTTCCTTGCTAAGACCTGGCTGTGTGTCCCCATTCAGCTGCATGCAGGCGCCAGTCCAGCCATGGGCCATTTCCTGTGTCAGTCCCACTCAACCTTGTTGAAACTGCCAAATCCTCATATGCTGGAGCTTTAGAAGACAAAAAGGGAAATGGGCAGTAGGTAGTTGAGCCTGGGGTGAGTTCACTGAGACAGCTGTTCTGAAAACCATGCAGCTTCAGTCCTTTCAAATGGTGCAAATGTTCTCTCCGTGCCACGGTGAGGATACGGATTTATAAATTACAATTCAGGAATGACTGTCATGCCACTGTACTTTTCTTCTTCGTTTCCCGTGTCCTGAGGCCTCGTGCCCTTGATTCAAAGTCTGTTAGCCTTTCCTGTGGCCTGTGGCCTTGAGAAGTTCAAAATTAAATAAATAAATATATTTCTAGTCGGATTGTAAGTTTTCTGTAGAATAAAATCCTATAACTACAATACAATATTTGTGAAAATGCAGTGGTATGTTTAATAAGTAGAAGAGGGAAAAAGCAAGGGCTATAGAGGCCCATTTTTAGTGTTTCTTAAAGTTTCTGTTGACTAAACATGGATGTACGTATTTCAGTTTTCCAAGGAGATCTTTTCAGACCATCGCCACATTGACTGTGGTATGCATTGGTCTTAGAGCATTCATGCTTCCTAGGGGACCCTGAAGTTGTGGTTTCAAACACAGACCAATTCCAGCCAATGACACAGTGCCAAAAGTCTTCCAGTGTTTCTCACTGATAAATGCTCATCTAATTGAAGGAGAGTTTTTATCTTGAGGATTGGTTGAAAATGTTAACCAGGAGGGTGGCAATCTTGAGTCTAATCCTAAAAAGCATTCCAACTAAAATTACCTTTATCCAAAACATATCTTCTTCCAAAATGGCATGTGTAAATCCACAGTATTCAACAAGAGAGAATTGCATTAATAAAGATTCACCAGAAAAAATAGAGCCAATAGAGTATATATAGACAGATTTATTTAAAGGAATTGACTAACACAATTCTAAAATCTACAGGGCAGGTACAGAAGAGGCCAACAGGCTTGATCCAGAAAAAAACTAACATGGCAGTCTCAAATCCAAGGCAACTCTTCAGTTTAGGAAACCTCAGTCTTTTTTCTTAAAGCTTTCAATTGTTTGGAAGAGCTATATCCACATTATGGAGGGTAATCCGTTTTACTCAAAGTCTACTGATTTAAATGCAAATAACATCTAAAAATACTTTCACAGCAACATCTTGACTACTGCTTGACCAAAAACCAGGTACCATGCATGACCTAGTCAAGTTAACACCAGATTAACCATCACAAGCATGTTATCCAGCAGAGTCCAGATTTCTGTATGAGTCTCTCCTAAAATGTTCTTTTGAATGAAAATCTCTTATTCTTATGCTGTGTTTAGCTAATGCTAGTCCTCTCTCAGATGGAAGAAATGGAGGGAGAAGAGAAAACAGATCTTTTGGTTTATTTTAGGGAAAATGTCTTTCAGGGTGGCTGAAAGATAAGGTGGAAGATGAGTCTGAAGAATGAGCAGGGCCTGCAGTAGCTCTATGTACCTTAGACCAAGATCAGCATACTTTTCATAAAGGGCCAGTTAGTAAATTGGGGTTTTTTGGACTTTGTGGACCATTAATTGTGATATGTCAAATTAACTGCAGTAGGAAACACCTAGGAGGTGAGTAGCACATAGTTTTGGGTGTGTCTTTGAGGTGTTTTCAGAGGTGGTTGGCATGTAGCCCAGCAAACCAAGGGGGTGGCACCAACTAACAGGCTTATAGCCTGCATGGAATACAAATGGGAAAGAAGGAAATGTGCCTATTTCTAGACCTGTAGTCTACTTGAAGGGTGTGTCTTTGTCATTGTTGGACATCACTGCCCAGTTTATATCAGCCTTCCAGTGCAGACTCACATCGGTGACTCTCCAGTGAGTTTCTAGGCCTTGGGACTTGGACTGATACTGCATCCTTGATCCCTCTTGTCATGTGGCTTTCATCTTTTGGGGGTGAGCAAATACTGGATTCAAGGGTTCTTTGGCACACAGCCAGTATTGTGGACTGTCTAACCTCTGATCCTATAAGCCTAATAAAGTGCCCTACATGATTATACATATATTTTCTGATCCTCTAGAGACACCTCAAATACGCACACCAGCTGGCCACAGGAGCAACTCGTCAGCTTAACCATTGTAACACAGACATGGCCATTGACACATCCATGTGTTCAATGGATGTGTTCCAGTAAAAACTTCTGAACACCGAAATTTAAAATTGATATAATTATTTTTAATCAATCGGCTGTTTTTGAACAGTTTTAGGTTTGGGAAAAAAAAGCAGAAATTACACAGTTCTCCAATACTTTTCTTCACACATAGTTTCCCTTACTATTAAAATCTTACGTTTGTGTGGTATGTATGTTATGTTTGCTGAGTACAGGAGACAGATCTTTGTTGCTGTGACCAAATACCTGAGAAAGACAATTTAAAGGAGAAAATAATTATTTTGGCTTAAAGTTTCAGGAATTTAAGCCCATGATAACCTGGCTCCAAGGCAGAAACATCACAGTAGAAGGGAACAAAAGCAGAAAGCTGGTTTCCCATAGCAGAATGCAGTCTGGGGGGGAATCAAGGGGATGCATCCTTAAGATGCTCATCCTCTGTGAACCCGCCTCCAACTGGGCCCCACCTTCTAAAGGTTCATTTAGCTATAAACTCATGAGTGGATTAATTTACTGATTCAGTTAGCACCTCATAGTCCAATCACCTTTCTAGGTATCTGTTAATCCAGTTAGGCTGAGAATCAAGATTAACCATCACAATGATCCAATACAGATACATTTTTATTGACTGAAGCCCATAGTTTACTTTAGGGCTCCCTGTGTGTGTTGTTCACTCCTTGGGTTTTATTAAATTTACACCCACATGTATACCCGTCATGATGGAATCCTATAGAAAAATGTGGCTGCCCAAAATAACTTCTTGTCCTCAGTCCTTCACCTGAGACTCTTGAGACCTTTGATCTTCCTGTTTCCATGCCTTTTCCAAAATGTCATATCATTTGAATCATACACCATGTAAGCTTTCCAATTTAGTTTCTTCAACTTCGTAACATATATTTATAGATCCATCTGTGTATTTTCATGACTTAATATTTCGTTTCTCTTTATTACTGAGGAATATTGCCTTGTATGGATGCACCACAGCTTGTTTATTCGTAGCTGTTGAAAGATACCTTGGTTGTTTCCAAGCCTGGTCAATTATGACTCAATCTTAAATCAACATTCATGTTAGGACTTTTGTGAGGGCTTAAGTTTTCCACTCTTCTTGGTAAAAAGCGAAAAACAGAATTGCTGGGTCCTGTGGTATGAGTATATTTACTCTTATAAGAAACTAATAAATTCTCTACTAAAGTGACTGTCATTTTGCATTCCTGCCTGGAGTGAGAACTAGTCTCTGTTGCTTCACATTCTCACCAGCCTTTGAGGTCATAAAAGCATTAGTTTGTCTACATTCTACTAGGTGAACTGTGGTTTCTTATTTCAATTTGTGATTCCCTTAAGGCAGATTCTGTTTAAAAACCTTTTCATATGTTTATTTACCATCACAAAGGGAAAGCATCAGTAAGATATTTGGGCCACAAACTAATTGTTTGTTTTCTCATTGAGTTTTAAGAGTTCTTTGTGTATTTTTTAGACAAAGTTTATATAACTTTAATATATCCAATTCTTTTTTCAACAGTTTGAAAACTAAGAAACTAATCTAGGCCAGATTCAATCTGTGTGAAAGGTTTTGCCCTAGTATAAATTACTGGATACTATGACTGTGGTCTAACGTGGTGGAAGGCCAAAGCAAAAACAACACTTACCTTGACAACCACTTCCTCCTCCTTCCCCTTCAGCCCTGATTACAACTTCCGCTTTCCTTTCCCACGCATACATATCATCAATGCCCACCCCAAACTCCACCTCTGGCCAGAGGTCATAAAAGCTCCTGCCATATTTGTCTTTGGTTGGAGGAGAAAGTCCAACCCCATGAGTTGTGTGCTCCTCTCTGCATCCTCAAAAAAAGGCCACTTTTTTTTTCCTTTGTTGCAATGATCCTGGTGAGGGATGATAATGTCTTAAATTTAAAAAGTTTGATGCAGGTAAACGGAGCAAGGCAGACTTGAGAGAGACTCATGCATTAGGATTGACAGAATGTAAGGGTTGACATCAAGCATAAGGGAGAGGGGACTCCATTAGAATTTTGACTGGACAAGGGACTGATGCTGGTGCCATTCACTGAATGGAAAGACACAGAAAGAACTGCAAGGGTGACTGAGGTGGGTCGTTTGGAATGTACTGGATTTGAGAGACTGCACAGTATTTATGAGAAGCTATCTATCTAGTTGTTTGCTGGTTGGAAGACTAAAAACAGAACTGAAGGACTTAAAAGTCATTAGCTTATAAATTAAAAGACTGTAAGTAAGAATGAAATCTCTCCTGGTGCAGGGTGTTGAAAGAAATGTGAAGAAGGAAGGTGGCTGAGCACAGAAGCATGTGCAGGCCAGGGATGAGAGGATAAAAGGAGGAAGGAGCTCAGCAGAAACATCTGGAAAGTAGGCAGCACACCAGGAGAAGAGAGGTCAGAGGCCCAAAGAAAGAAGTATTTGGAGGAGACAGATGTTGCAGAGGGATGGAGTGAGAAATGAAAAGCCAGGGTGATTCACAGATTGGATGCAAGAAGCTAAGGTGACATAAAATGGCATCATTTGTACATACCCTGTGTACATCATTCCGTATATGGATGATCTCTGATTTACTGTGGCTTGACTTACAATTTTCCTACTATATAATAGGTTTTAATGCATTTCAACTTACAGTACTTTCAAGTTATACAATTGTGAGCTTATTAGAATGTAACGGCCTTCTAAGTTGAAAGGACTTGTACTTTCAATCATTCCCACAAGACTACGTAACACAATGTAAATGTTACATCAATAGTTGTTAAACTGTTTTGTGTAAGAAATAATGATAAGGAAAGTGTCTATATCTGTCCAAGACAGATCAGAATTTTTCCTATTACTTTTCTATGTACAGTTGATTGAATCATCAGATGTGGAACCCTCAGATGCAGAGGGCTGCCTGTATGCAGCAGGGATTTAATGTCAGCTTACTTCAGATTTGCTTGATTTTAACTTATACATCTTCATCTACAATGTGATCATCCATTTATTTATAACAGTTTTATGTGCACCTACTCTAACAGGAACTATGGCAGTCTCTACAAGTAGGAACCAGCACAATCTCTGATCCCTAGGAGAAGGAAAACAAATACATACACGGGAGTGAGCCGAGTGGCGTGGCTTCCCAGAGGAAATGACATCTAAAGTAATCTAAGAAGACTGAGGAGTTGAGGAGAGAAAGTTGGAACACTGTCCAGGAAGAGAAAACAAGTAAAAACCTCCAGAGATGAGATGATGCCAATGGAGGGGATTTGGAAGACAGGAAAGCCTCAGCCCACCCTCATCATAACCTCTAAGTTAGGTAGTATGGTGGTGCTCACTTTACACACAAGGAGTGTGAGGCACAGACCAGGGCAGTAATTGCCAAGTCGTGCAGAGACAGAGCTGCAGTGTGAACCAGGATGTTTTGCAAAGCTCATGGATATGGCCTTCACCAGAGAGCTACTGAAGTCCTTTAAGGAGAGGGCTTGAGCGAGGAGGGGGGTACTTTTGAAAGGCTAGCAGATACCGGTGTGTTCTCTGATGCCAGCAGCAAGAATGAAACTGCCAGTATCAGTGAATGTACACACTCAGTGAAGGTGCCCCAGATCTCAGAGCTGGTCCAGAACTCAAGCAAAGGGCTTGAACGGGATTCCACCAATGGGATGAAATTAGGGTCAGTTGCCAGGTTTCAAGAACGAGTGGGAGCTGCCAGGATCCCAGCCAAGGCAGAGGGAGGTAAGAGCGAGCGAGGGGATTGCACTGAAGCAGGCCCAGGCTTTTTTTTTTTCCTGCAGTGCTGAGGGTTGGGGGTTGAACCCAGGGCGTTCACACTGAGCTGTATCTCCAGCTATGTTAGTCATTTTCCTGTTGCTGGCACACAACAGCCACAATTTCCAAGAGCAGAGTTGTTTTGTTTTGTTTTATTTTGGTTTGGTTTTTTGGTAGCCAGGGTTGAACTCACAACCTCGTGCTTGCCAGGCAGCCCTTACGCCCACTGTGTTAAATTTCCTGCCCAGGAGCAGAGATTTATTTGGCTCACAGCTTCCTTTGGGTTTAGTCTGAAGCTGGCTAAGTGTAAGACAGAAAACCATGATTGGAGGGCCTGGGTGAGGGAAAGATGCTTACCCTATGGCTGCCAGAAAGCACAGAAAGAAGGGAGAAGCCCAGGACGGCATGTACTTTCCATGTCACAACCCAGTGGACCATCTCCAACCAGGCCTCCCACCCAGCAGCACACCCAGCTGTGAAATCAAGGCTGGATGAGTCTGTTGATGGGTATGGCACCCCCGTGATCCAATCCAATCACCTTCCAAATACCTTGGGGCACATTTTAGATTTAATCCATAACACCAGCCTTTTGTTTTGTTTTGGTTTGTTTGTTTTTTAAACAGGATCTCAGAAAGTAGCTAAATTATCCAGACTGGGCTCAAACTTGAGATCCACCTGCCTCAGCCTCCCAGAGTGCTAGAATTACAGGCATGTGCCAGCATGTCCAGCAGACCTTTTTCTGGAAGGCAGAAACCTCTACCAACCTGCCAGAGTTGGTCTAGACACAGTGTCCTGCACTATCCTGTCACATTTCCCTCTTACCTTTTCAAACTTATCTTCCTGCCTCACCCCAGGGCCTCCCCCACATTTACACCCTCAAATGTTTGCAAAAGGAGTTAGAGGCCATAGCAGTAATAAAAGTATGATAAAGTGATGTCAGAGAAAGAAGAACAAAGGCTGCTGTGGTTTAGCTGAGAGTGACCCCCTAGCCTTGGGGCACAAAGGCCTGGCTGGGAAAGTGATTGAATTATGGGAGCAATAGAGCTGATTGACTGTTCGGAGGCTGGAGTGTGGTGGAAAGAGGCTGGTTTCAGGGTGTGACAGGGAAGGGTTTATCTTCCCTCCCTGCTCCTCCCTCCTCTCTCTGCTTCCCAGCTGCCGTGATGTAAGCAGCTTTCCTCTGTCTGCCCTGTGGCTCTGCCTGAAGCCAGCAAGCCACCAACTGTGGACTGTAACCATACCAACGTGAACCCCTCCTCCTTAAAGTGGTGGGTGTTGGGTATTGTGTCCCCGTGATGCAAAAGCGACTAAGACAAATGTGAGGGTCAGAAAACTGGGGAGGGGACAGAAATGAAGCATTGAAAGAGAAGGGGAGTAGAGACAAATATTTGAGCTGCAGTGTTCGGCTGCTCTTGTTATCTGTAAGCTTAAGTATGACACTAAGCTTCCACTCAAAGTGGAAAAGAAGCAAGGTCAATGGTAGAGCTTGTATTGACAGAAAACAGGAAGCAAACCCAGCTGTCAAGAAAACTATTTTTAAACACACAATTCATTGTAGCTAACTATGGTCACCCTACTATTGCAGTAGAATACCAGAACCTAGCTTTTCCATCTAATGGAAACTCTGTATTGATTAACAGGCTGCCTCTCCCCATTCTTTCCTTTCCCTCCCCATCTCCAGTGTATTTTATCTTTATTTGTGTATTTATTTATTTATACTGGGGAGCGAACTCACAATCTCACACTTGTCAGGTAGGCGCTGTGCCACTGAACTATATCCCCAGTGTCTATATTTTAAAATCGCTAAACCTGAATGTGGTAGTGCACACCTGTGATTCCAGCACTCAGTAGGCAGGAGGACTGCTGAGAGTTCAAGGCCAGCTAGGCTACATAGTGAGTTCAAGGCCTGCCTGCAATGCCTGCAAAACCCTGTCTCAAAATGTTAAAAATGAATTAACTAAATAGCTAGAATAGAGGACTCAGAATGCTTTCATTATTATAAGGTGATAAACACACTAATTACTCTTGGTTAGACCATTACACAATTTATACTTGTATCAAAGCTTCACATGGTACCCCACAAGTTGTACAGTGAGTGAGTGTCAAAAATTCACAGATATACAATACAGGCTTATGGCTCTTGGCTAGTGAAGTTGCACCCCAGGTTTTCAAACTGAACTGCTTCTCCTCTTCCAGCACCCTCACCTACCTCCCCAGCCTGCATTCTGGTTGAAGATCTGTATTCACCTGTCTTACAAACATCCTTTGGTCAATACGTTACCCAAATTTCAGAACCCAGCTTACGATGCTTGGTGCCCATGAAGATGTCTCTTGCTTGCCTTTTGTTCCCTTTCATTTTTCTCTGCCGCCTTCTCCCTTCTTTCACAGCACTCCTCACTTTCTAGTCTACGTTATAATTTAACACATCTGTGTCTCATCTTGGGTGGGGTAGTCTAGTGGTTACAGTGACCACTCAGGAGTCAATCTCCCTGGCCTCAGCCTTGTCACTCAGCAGCTGGGTGACCTCAGACAAGTCACCTAATCTAAGATCCAGTTTCCCATCTGGATTATGAGGATTAGAAGAGCATCTGAGCAGAAGAGTCTGACCCCTGGTGAGCATCTTAATCTGCCTCTCCCTAATCATCATCTCACCTCTTAGAGATGCCGAAAGCAGTGACCACAGCCACGGGTCAGTTTTCAAATCCAAATGAATTATAATGAAATAAAATTTAAAAGCCATTCCTCAGTGGTACAGCCTCATTTCAAGTGCCTGCTGGGACTATTGGCTATCATATTAGTACAAAGGAGATTCCCCTCACCTCAGAAGGTTGTATGGGCAGCACTTCTCTAGAATAGGAATCCTCCGTGTTTTTATGCAGAGGGCTGCAATTACTTTAGACTTTGTGGCTAGAAAGTCTTTGTGCAACTACTTACCTTTACTACTATAG
Organism: Cavia porcellus; assembly: GCF_034190915.1. Taxonomy (NCBI): domain Eukaryota; kingdom Metazoa; phylum Chordata; class Mammalia; order Rodentia; family Caviidae; genus Cavia; species Cavia porcellus. The sequence goes on from NW_026947515.1 coordinate 13,250,449, forward strand.
CATGAAACAACTGTAGACAACACATAAATCAATGGGTATGGCCCGTATTACCTTAAAACTTTATTTTAAAACTTAAAATTTCATGTACCTTCACAGATCACAAAATAGCATTCTTCTTCTGAGGCCTCCCCCACCCACCCAACACCCAACACTTAAAAATGTAAAAACTGCCAGGCATAGTTGCAAAGGCCTAATCCCAGCATTCTGGGTGGCTGAGGCAGGAGGATTACAAGTTTGAGCCCAGTCTAGGCAGTTAAATGACTTAGCAAACCCCTGTCAAAATAAAGAATAGCTCAGTGTGAAAGGCCTAGGTTCAATCCAGATAGAAGAGAAGAAGGAGGAAGAAGAAAAAGATGAGGAAGAAAAGTGCTTACCTTCCCCAGTAGTCATAAAAGGCAAGAAAGTAGAGCCTCCCCTAGGGCCACAGAAAAGAAGCATAGCTCTAGAGCATGTTGATTTCAGCCTAGTGAGATCCACTAAGCACTGCTAACCTCCAAAACTCCAGGTTACACATCCACGGTGTTTTAAGACACTGTGCTAATAGGAATTTGTTACAGTGGCAAAAGGAAATGAATACACAGACTAGTAGGAAAGCTAGATGTGGAACCAATGTACTACAGTGTGTGTGAGGAGGAGGGAGTGTAAAGGAACAGCACCAGGGAGAAGAGGTAGGGCCCTATTCAGCTGGAGGATGGGCTGGCCCAGAGGATTCTAAATGGTTCTCTCACATGACTGCCGGGAGGACAGAATGCCTGGCGCAGCTGGGACCATGGGTCGGCTGGAACTGTTACCCAGTGGTATCAATGCCCCAAGGCAACCAGGCAAATGTTACCTGGTTTAGGACCTAGCCTTGAAATCTGGAACATCACTCGTATTGCATTCTCTTGGCTAAACAAATGACTTAAACCACCCCAGATTTCATAAGAAAACAATAAAACCTACTCTTCCACTAGGAAAGTATGTCAGCCCCTTGGTCATCTTAAATCTGCTACAGCTAGCAATAGGAGCCAGTTAGAGGCACTCCTGCTTCTTTTTGTTTTTGTTTTTAATATCTTTATATGGAAAACACACACACACACACACACACACACACACACACACACACACACAGATTTTAAATCACCCAAAATCTTCTCATCCAGAAATGGTCACTACTATGGAAGAATATTTCAATATTTTTAATGCATTTTCTAGACTCTCCATATATTTTTGTGCTTTTCTACTGAAAAAAACATTAAATGGGGAATAGACATTATTAAGTATACATGTTGAAAGATTAATTCAGCATAGAGAATAATTTGGCAGGGAGACCAGGTGGAGTGGAGGTGATGGCTGCTCCAGGTTGGCCTGCAGAAGAGTGCGGAGGGGTCACTATTCCTTGAGTTTTTCCCTTTCACTTTTCTGTGGTTCATGTTGTGTTTTGTTTTGTTTTGTTTCATTTTGTGGTGTATTCCCCAGTCTTTTTCTGTTTTTTATTTTGGGACAAGGTCTTGCTAAGTTTCTAAATTGCCCAGGTTGGACTCTAACTTGGAATCCTCCTATCTCAGCTTCCCATGGTGCTGGGATTACAAGGGTACACCACCATAACCCTGATGGATGATTTGACTTTTTAAAATATATGAAAAATAATTTTAAAATTACGGTTTCCAGATAAGCTATATCCAGAAACAGGCCACATAAATGTTTACTTCCCCTCCACACTGCATACCCACCAGAGAGCTGGAATTTCAGGTGCATGTTATACTCGCACCAGAGCTCAGGTTTAAAAAGTCACCTCTTTCTAGAACAACCTGGCAGGGGAAAGAAATGCTAGATGAGCGAACGCTGGGTCCTAAAGCTTCTCTCTGGAAGATCACACAACATCTTCCTCTTGCATCTCTTTTTTTTTTTTTTAATTTTATTGTGAATGTAGTAAAAATACAACAGAACAAGAAGACAAAGCCAATCGAGACAATGCAGTGAAATTGGTACAGAACTTCACAGTAGGATACTGGGATGGTAGTAATAGGTACCATAGTATGTCTCATTATCTTCACAATAGTTGTCCAGTCAATTCGGTATAGTGAAATCAAACCAAAAGCAGAACATTATAAAACCAGTTGAAACATAACAAAACAAAACAGTGAAAACAATCTTTGCCTTCAAACAGAAGATAGTAGGAGCTCCCCCATATTTGCTACATTGCATTTGTCATCCCCCCAAGAGATGCTGAGACATCTATCCCCAGTTGCTTGGGGTGGGGGGGGTGTTTGATTCTCAGCTCATGTGCTGGTAGGCTCATGGGAGCTGCTGGTTCTCCTCCTGGTTCATGCGATAGGCACTTACCAAGTTCCTCTTGCATTTCATTAGCCAAAACAAATCAGTGGCAATCAGCTTGTAATTGAGGCAGTGGTGCCTCACAACCTTCAAATTGCAACCCTCTTCTGTTTCGACACCTACTTACTCTGTTTATCACCATCTGACAAACGTACTTCATTCATTTGTTCTCTCTGGCACAGTGTCTGGCACTTACAAATGCACACTTCTTGAATAAGTCAGTGGTGAACAGCTAAATGTTAGAAAGATCATTAGCACAGGAGAGAAATCAGAGAATGTTATGAGTTATAACTCTGTCTCTTGCTATATGCCTTTGTGCCAGGCTGAGTAAATACTGGTGAACTAATTTGGTGGTCTTCCCTGGGAAAGTCTCGCATGAAAAATGTACCTGTGGAGAAGGCTCACTTCGCAGCAGCTGAACTGCAGGCAGCTTCAGTGTTCTACCTTCTTCTGATCTTTGTTAATACACCATACTTTGTGCTTGGCCCTGCATGGTAGGCACACATGAGTGTCGCATGAGTGTCATTAAACTCACACATCAACTCTGGGAGGTAGCTAGCATTCATGTTTCCAGCAACAGTTGGGTAACCAAGACCTATTAGATGGGTGACTTCTTCAAGGTGGCAAACCCAGTCAGCAACAGACCCGTATTTTAAAATTCAGTTTTGATCCCAAAGCCAGAGCTCTTAGGTCACACCATGTTGTTACCTTCCACAGTGAGCATAATTTGTTCCTGTAACATGAAGGGGAAGGGGAAAAGCATATTTAAAAGAAGGAGGAGAAAAGGTGAAAAGAAAGAAAAACAGAAGGAGGTGACTGGACAGAGGAAGAGGAAGAATATCATAATAAAAAGCTTTTAGCCTCTTTAATAAATAGTGTTGGAAAAACTAGTGTTAGCTCTAAACATGCTAAAGATTAAAACTATATCCACGGTTTTCATCATGCACTAAGCTAAAATCAGACTGGATCAAAGGTGTTAATATTAAACCAGAAACATTAAATCTGCTCAAAGATAGAGTACGTAAAACTCTTGAAGATATTGGTGTAGACAAAGACTTTATGAACAAAACTCTGATTGCACTGGAACTGTCTCAAGGAATCAATAACTGGGATCTCACCCGACTGAAAAGCTTTCACACAGTAAGAGAAACCACCAACAGAGCAAAGGGACAATCCACAATCTGGGAGAAAATGTTTGCCAGCTGTTCCTCAGGCAAAGGATTACTATCTAGAACATATAAAGAACTAAAAAAAAAAAAAAAAATCAGTCCTCCCAAATTTAAAGACCCAATCCAAAAATTGGCATCTAAGATGAATATATACTTCTCAAACAAAGAAATACAAACAGCATATAAATATGAGAAAAAATGTTTAATGTCACTGGTCCTTCAAGAGACACAGATTAAAACAACACTGAGATTCCACCTCACTCCAGAAAGAATGGCTATCATCATGAAATCAAGCAATCACAACTGTTGGCAGCACTGTGGGTAAAAGGAGCCCTTCTCCATTGTTGGTGGGAGTGTGGAATGGTGCAACCACTGTGGAAATCAATGTAGAGATTCCTCAAAAAACTAGGACTGGAGGTCCCATTTGACCGAGCTATTCCCCTCTGGGTATCTTATTAAAAGAATTTAAAACATCATACCACGGCGATATATGTGCAACCATGTTTATAGCAGCACAGTTTGTAATAACTAGATCTTGGAAACAACCTAAATGCGTCTTGACTGAGGAATGGATAAAAAAGATGTAGTATTTTTATACAATGGAATACTAGCCAGACATAAAGAAGGGTAAGTTGAGACTTTTATAGATAAATGGATACAACTTGACACAACATTTATAAGTGAAATAAATCAGACACGTGTCAACATCATATTGTCTCACTAGTGTGAGAAGCTGAAAAAATATATGTAAATGTGTATGTATATAAAATAGTTAAGATAGTTATACTCCTGATTTCTCTGAGTTCACTGAAGAAAAAGATTTGTGCCAGTATTGTTCAGATAATTGAATGCAGTCGTCTTGTGCTCTGGGTGAATGATCTGAAGATGACAATGTGCAATGTATGTACCATAGTTGCCCCCTGATTAGCATGTTTTGAAATTTTGGTTTGTTGTTGTTGTTGTTGTTCTCTTTGAAATAAAATGGATTTTTAAAAAAAGAGCTGATACCACCTGACTGGCTGAAGTTCAGTGATTTTGCTAGGACCATCCCCTGGGAAGCTATTTGTGCTTTCAAGATTCCACAACTGTGCAGACATTAAAATATCCCATGAGTCTTTTCTGCTTAGTCCAAGCATCAATCTGACTAATGTGAAATTGATTGGAAAGTTGGCTGGTTCCTGAGACTCTTTTCCTTCATTTTGACCAGTCAGCAGTCCCTGACTCCCTAATCATATAGCTCATCATGGAATAATATGTTTCTTTAGAATCCGTGGGATGAATGTAATCCTTTTTTATTTGTTTAAGTACTGGACTCAGGAGCTTCCCACTGAGCTACATCCCTAGCCTTTACTGATTTATTGATTTATGAGCTAAGTTTTGCTAAGTCACCAAATAGCCTAGGCTGGGCACAAAATTTGGATCCTACTACCTCAGTCACCCAAACTGCTGAGATTATAGGAACATGGCACCCATACCCTGTGCTATAATTCTTTTTTAAATGAATTAAAAAGCTTCTCAAGCTTCTCAAGAATAATTGGATTGTTCCCTCCTTTACTCTCCAAAACCCTGTATCCACAAAAGCTTTGCATATCAAATGAAGCCCTCACTTCTGCAGTGGAGGCACTAGCGCCATACTTTTAATATAGAGCAAAAAGCAGAAGAATTCTACATGTCCTATTTCCAGAACAAAAGATCAAAAGCTCAAAGCAACAAGTGGTCACCAAAAGAGAAATATTTTTAGAGAGCTTAACTCACTAGAAGTAACAGATGTCCTTTCCTTTGTACTTTGCCCTCTCTTTCTTACAAAGTAAACCTAGCACAACATCAATACAGCCAATGCCAGGGCTTTCAGTGACTCCAAGGTCTTGGATGAGATCCTTGCACAATCTCGTTTTAAAGGTCACTTGACATTCACCTCTTTGTGGAGATGAAGCCTATCCCCACCTCCCACTCTCTGCCCATGTTGAGCTACCTGCAGTTCTCAACAAACACTACTATGTGCATAATCTTTTAGCAGAAAGACAATACACGGTCTGCCTTGAACCCAGAAAATCACAGAAATTCAAAGGTTTTCTTTGAGTCCTAGGGGGAAAAGACACAACTGCAATGTCTATATATTCCATGCATCTCTTATGAATAAGGCGGCTATCAGAATATTTTTGTGTTTTAAGGTGAATAGAATAAATATGACTTTACCTTGGAAAACTAAATTTAACAATGTTCTGCATTCACTGTAGCGTATGTTTTTCATTTGAGTACCCCCGTGACCTGAGACTTCATCTACACTTGCTTTCTTTTTGTTTTAATTAATTAAGTTTATTGATACAGTTTAGGTACACATAATGACGGTATTCATTATAGGAAGCTTGTATCTATTCACAATATATCTTGATTCTTTTTTCCCATTCCTCCTCCCCTCCCTTCAACCCCTCTTCTCCTCCTTATTTACAAAAGCTTTATTTCTATTTTTTCCTTCTTTTCTCATGTCTTTCATATAGAAAAAAATTCCAAGCTAGATCAAAGGACTCAATATAAAACCTTTAATGAGGGTGTTGAAGACAGAAGAGAAAAAATTTGTGACTCTGAATAAGCAGATTTTCTATATGTGATACTATAGTATGATTTATTTTCAAAATTGATCAATTGGTCTTCAGACAACTAAAGACGAGCCACTGTCTCCCAATATGGTCAAAAACTTAAAACTCACTCCAAGTTGTCTGCCACCTTAGTATGAAAATGATGGTACATTGCTGAAAGCAAAGTGTGTTTATCTGCTGAAGGAAATTTAAGAATGGCTGGCCGCTCCTTTGTCCACAGACCGACCTTCTTTTGAAAGAAAGGGTGGGAACCTAGCTCAGAGGTAGGAGCATGTGCTTAGCTGCACGGTGCCCTGGGCTGGACCCCAACCCCAGAGGGAGGATAACGGAAGTACGCACTGGGCTCTTCACTTCCTCATTCTCACATCATTTCTTTGTACAGTGTTTGGTTTGATGATGTGAAGTTTGCTGGGCCTGTATAACTCTCACCCTTTACCTCTTCATACAGGTGAGCTCTGAACAATGCCTATGGCAAACTAGCGGAGTACACAGCACATTTCTGGGATCTGACGTGGACACCATCGCAGAACCGTAGACACCAGAAGTATTTTACCACTTTTATTCTCCCTTGTTTGATTGGCTGTCCTTTTCCTGTCTGGTTGGATGTCATCTTGTTTTGCTTTGTATTTTGTGGTGGTTTATGTTTTGTGGGGTTTTTTCCCTCTCTTATTGTGGTCTCTTTTTCATTTTCCATTTCTTCCTCCTTTTTTCACAGTGTAGGTTTCTTATCTTTCTTTTTCATTTTCTTTTATTTATTCACTTTCTCACTTTTTTCAACTACATCTTGAGTTTAACCTTTGGAGTAAACACTGTCTCTTCCCTTTGTGATTACTCTTTTGTCTCATTCTTTCCCTCCTGTGTCCTCCATTCAAGAAAAAAAATGGGATCCATGAATCAGAGTCAAACCATCCAAGAGATTTAAAACCATCACTGAAAAATATGCAACAGATTAAATAAGGAGAGGAAAAATGATCAGATCTTGAAGACAGAATTGCAACTAGAGATCATGAAAAGAAACATATCTTAAAAATAGCAAAAGATGACGAAAAATCAAAAAATTCTTCACAGAAATAATGGCCGAAAATTTTCTAAGCATGGATAGAGAATTTGACATACAAATAAATGAAGCATATAGAACTTCAAACAGCCATGACCAAAATAAAACTACACCAAATCATATAATAATCAAGATTCCAGACATTCAGCACAAAAACAGAATATTAAAAGCTGTTAAAGAAAACAAATAGATCACCCATAAAGGACAACCCATCAGAATCATGGCAGACTTCTCAAAACAAACCCTCAAGTTAATATGAGCTTGGAACAAAATATTTCAAGTCCTGAAAGAAAACAGCTTCCAACCTAAATTTCTGACCCTGAAAAAATATCTTTCAAAATTAATGGAGAAATGGGATACTTCCATGACAAAGAACAACTGAAGAAATTTATGACCACCGTTTAAACCGACCCTATGAAGAATGCTGAAAGATATTCCAGACAGAGATAAAAATCATCACAATTCCAAAAACAACCCAAGAAAGAAACCACCATCAGGGCAAGCAGTTTAACAGAGGGGAAAATCAGGGAACCAACAGCAGAAAAATTTCATGACAAAGATAAGCCAGTGAATAGCAGTTATAACCATCAGTGTAAATGGCCTCAATTCAGCAATCAAAAGAAACATCTTGGCACAATGGATCACGAAATAATATTCAACAATATACAAGAAACACGTTTAACTCAAAAAGAAACTCATATACTCAACGTCAAAGAATGGAAAACAATCCTCCATGCAACAAGAAACCAGAAAATAGCAGGGGTGGCTATTCAGTTAGCAGACAATGTGAACTTCAAACAAGGAATGATCAAAAGAGATAAAGAAGGTCACTATGTACTTCTTAGGGAAAAATTTCAAGGAGAAAAGATAACAATCATAAATATATATACACCAAATATAGGAGCACCCAATTATATAAGACAATTATTAATAGGTATGAAAAATCAAATAGGTGATAACACAGTTGTAACAAGAAATGTTAATAGCCCATTGTTACCAAGAGATAGATCAACTAGACAAAAAAAATCAGCAAAGAGATACCAGAAGTAAGCCAAATTGGTGAACAAATGGACTTAGTAACTATGTCTTCAGTGTTCCATCCAACATCATCAGAATACACATTATTCTTGGCTGCACATGGGACATTCTCTAGACTATTCCATATACTAGCCCACAGAACATACTTAAGTAAATGCAAATGAATTAAAATGATCTCATATATTATCTGACCACAGTGCAATGAAATTAGAAATTAATGGCAAAAGAAACCACAAAAACAGCATTAACCCATGGAAATTAAATAGCACCCCCCAAAACAACCAGTAGGTCACAGAAAAATTGAAGAAGAAATTAAACAATATGTACAACTAATAAGAAAGTAGGTACAACATACCAAAAACTTATGAGACAAAATGAAAGAAATCATAAGAGGAAAATTTATAGCTGAGAATTCTCACATCAGGAAAACAGGAGAAGCACAAATAAACAATCTAATGTTGCACTTCAGGCTTCTAGGGAAAAAAAAAGAACAAAACAAGCCCAAAGCCCATACAAGGGAGGAGAGTATAAAGATCAGAGCAGAAATTACTACAGTGGAGACTAAGAAAGCAATACAAAGAATTAATGATTTGAAGAGTTGGCTCTTTAAAAGAATAGATAAAATTGGTAAACTGTTAACCAACCTTATCCAAAAACAGAAAGAAAAAACTCAAAAGTCAAGCACTGAGGAATTAAAACTGTGAAATCACTTCAGATCCTGTGGAAATGTAGAAGATCATCAATACCTATTTTGAAAACCATTAGTCCCATTGGATAGAAAACACAGAAGACATGGACAGATTCTTATATACATATGAAGTACAAATGCTGTATCAAGAAGATACAAAAATTCTGAATAACCCAGTATCAGTTAATGAGAAAATTTTACCAGCAAACAAAATTCCAGGTCCTGTTGGATTCACTGCTGAATTTTACAAGAATTTTAGAGAAAATTTCATGCCACTATGCCACAAACTCTTTAATAAAGTAAAGGAAGTAATACTCCCTAATTCATTCCTAAAGGTAGGTAGGTATTCCCCTGATACCAAAACCAGAGAAAAAGGAGATCTACAGGCCAATCTCCCTAATGAACATAGATGCAAAAATCTTCAAGAAGATACCAGCAAACAGAATGCAACAAATCATCAAGAAGATTATCCAGCATGACCAAGTAGGCTTCATCACAGGAATGCAGGAATGGTTCAATATGCACAAATCAATAAATGTAATACACCATATCAATAGAACCAAAGACAAAAATCACATGATCATCTCAATAAATACATAAAAAAACCTTTTGATAAAGTCCAACAATCATTCATGATAAAAAAAAACCCACAGAAAATTGGAATAGATGGTATTTACCTCAATCTGATAAAAAGCCATCTATCACAGACCAACAGCCAACATCATACTAAATGGCCAAAAACTGAAAGCTTTCACTCTAAAATCAGGAACAAGACAAGGATGCCCACTATCACCATTCCTACTCAATATAGTACTGGGAACATTAACCATAGCAATTAGACAAGAGACAGAAATAAAAAGGATAAAGTAAGGGAAGGAAAAAGTTAAATTCTCATTGTTTACAGATAATACACTATATAGAAGATCCCAAAAACTCCACCAAAAAGCTTCTAGATTTAATAAGCAAATTCAGTAACATACCTGGATATGAAGCCAGCACACAGAAATCAATAGCATTCCTCAAGAAACTCACTGAGAGAGAAATTAGGGAAACCATACCCTTCACAGTAGCATCCAGTAAAATTTGTAATCTAAAAACGGAAGTAACAGATTTATACATTGAAAATTACATTATTCTACAAAAGGAGATTGAAGAGGATATCAGAAAATAGAAATATAGTCCTTGCTCATGGAAGGACCAACATAGTGAAAATTGTCATTCTCCAAAAATTGTTATACAGATTTAAGACAATTCCAATAAAAATTTCCAATCAAAATTAGCATATCTCATACAACTAGAGAAAACATGCTTTTTTTTTTCAAATTGGTACTGAGTATCGAACTCAGGACCGCCTGCTTGCAAGGCAGGTGCTTATGCTGCTGAGCTAAATCCCCAGCCCTAGAGAAAACATTCTTAAAATTTGTTTGGAAACAGAAGACTAAAATAACAAAAGCAGCTCTGGGCAACAAAGGCAAGGCAAGAATCATAACAATCCCTGACTTAAAATTATACTACAAAGCTGCTGTGATAAAATCAGCATGGTGCTGGAAAAAAAAACAGACCTAGGATCAGTGGAACATACTAGAAGATGCAGACACAACTACAAACACACTCAGCCACCTTATCTTTGACAAAGGGGCTAAGCATGTTCACTGGGAGAGAAATAACCTCTTTAATAAATAGTGCTGGAAAAACTGGCTCTCCACATGCCAAAGATCAAAAGGAGAATCATGTCTATCACTACACACTAAAGTCAAAATGAATCAAAACGCTAAATATTAAAACAGAAACACTAAATACACTGAAAGAGAAAGTACATAGAAATCTTGAAGACATAGGTATAGGCAGAGAGTTTATGAACAAAACCCAACCAACATGGGAAATACTTCAAAGAATCGATAATTGGGATCTCATTATTAAAACGCTCTTGCCCATCAAAAGAAATCACCAACAGTGTGAAAAGATAACCCACAGAGTGGAAAAAAATTTTAGCCACCTGTTCCTCAGACAAAGGAGTTATATTTAAAACATGAAAAACTGAAAAAATCAGACCTCCCCGCAATTCAAAGATCCAAACCAAAAATGAGCATCTGAGATGACTATGCACTTCTCACGTGAAGACATACAAATAATAAATAAATATATGAAGAAATGTTCAACTTCACTGTAACTCAAGAGATGCAAATTGAAACAACACTGAGATTCCATCTCACTCCAGTAAGTATAGTTATCAAGAAATTAACAAATGCTGGAGGAGCTAGAGGGGGAAAGGAACCCTTCTCCACTGCTGTTGAGTGTGTAGCCTGGGGCAGCCACTGTGGAAATCAATGTGGAGATTCCTCAAAAAAAAAAAAAAAAAAAAAAAAAAAAAAAAAAAAAAAAGACAGTGGTTGCATTCAATCCAGCCATTCTCCTTCTGAGTATTTTCCCAAAATAATTAAAAATATCATATGTGCATCTGTGTTTATAGAAGCACAATTTGTAATAACTAAATCTTGGAAACAACACAAATGCCTGTCAACCAAGGTGTGGATAATAACAATGTATTTTTTATACAATAAAGTGCTACTTAGCCATATGGAAGGACAAACTTGAGATGGCAGATGGATGCAACTTGAGACCATACTCATAAGTGAAATAAATCAGACTCTCCTGTATAAACATCATGTTCTCCCTGGTGTAAGAAGCTGAAAGAGTAAGTGAGATCCAAAATGTACAAGATATATTGTGAAATGGGAGGAAACTATTCAAAAGGAAAGAAAAAACCGGGATGGGGAAAAGGAGAAAAGAAAGGGAAAAGAAAAAGTAAATTAAAAATATACACATGATAGTTACACTGTTAATCGCTATTAGTTCGTTGAAAGGAAAGGTTTGTACTTATGTTTTTGATCAATTTTTCATTCCTATGTCTTGTAATCTGAGCAGCTGCTTTGAAGATAACAATATACAATGTATTAACCATGGTTACTCTCCTACTAGCTTGTTTTGAAATTTTGTATCATTTTTGTTGCCGTTTCTCTTTAAAAAATTGAACATTAACAAGTTATTATTATTTGTTTATATGAAATGGCCCTCCTTTGCAGTTTGTAACTTTATGCCATGCTCATGCAACACTGTTATCCTTATTATGTTTTCTAAGTATAAAAACTTTGAGCACATACAAGGCCTTGAAAATGCCAAGCCCAAGTTCTATCACTGACTCATATCCTCAGCCCCCAAAATAAGATATTTTTAAGGAAAAAGCCATGTATTTTTAGTGCCTTTTGTTTCACTTTTTCTTCTTTTGGACAAGGGATTCTACATTTCCATTTTGAACCAGACTCTGTACATTGTGACCTTGGTTGGAAGTTTATGATGTTGTAAAATCTTGCAGACACATCCCAGCATGCCTCGAGCAGAGAGGGCAGGCAAATGTTCATTTGGGGGAGGAGGGATTTGGCCTGGGACCCCTAGAATGTGTTAGAGAAGGAGATAAATGAGCATCAAGCCCACACCTGCCTTCTGCAGAGTAGGGTGAGAGAGGGCAGCGATGGGGAAGGCTGCTCCAGCCAGGCAAGGCGTGGACCCAGAGCTCCCAGAGTATTAGAAGCTGACAAGTCAACAAAGCTTAGGCCACACTGAAGGACCCCAAATGCCACCTGCCAGGGCACCAGAAGTGGCCTGAAAGCACTGGGGCAGAAGCAGATAGGAGAGCACAAGGGTCTGCTGGTGACCACCTCACCCTATGAGAAATGAGGGGGTGCAGAGAGGTTTGTGGGAGCCCTTGGAAGTGGGTCCCCAGGATAGCCAGGCCCCTAGAAGCATTTGGACAACAGCCTTGATGGAAGAGCATCAGTAAGAAAGGACGACAGAGCTGTCACTGGCGAAAACCTCACATCTTTCCTTTTTATCCCCTGTCTGTCCCCCACTCAGGGAAAATGGAAGTGGAGGGGACAGGGAAAGAGAACAGAGTGGAGGGAGGAGCTCAGTAGTTTCCAGCTGGTTTTGAGAGAGAAGTTTTAATCATATACATGGCTATATTGTTCTGCTCTCTGGAAGGGCTTGAAAAGCTGGAGTCTTTGTCCACACCACACAGATACTGAGAGATATATATGAGGTGAAAACGGTTACACCACAGAAAAACAAACCATCTCCCACTGGCCTCTGTGTTTAGGTCAGCAACCAGTTCTGTGTGCACAATAATACACATTTCCTAAACGCAAATGGCCTGTGGTGATTAGGATGGAGTATCAACTTGACTGGCTTTGAGATCTGCCCCCACGATTTGTGGTGCACATACTGGGTGGGTCATGGGAACGTGGCCATGATGTCTATGTCTAGCCCTGCCGTCTTCCTCTTTGCCCTGCCCTACTTGCCAGCTACCATGTCCCTCTGCCATGATGGTTCTGCCTGCTGGCCCTGGATTAATCCCCTTAGACTATGAGTCAGATTAAACCTCTCCTTCGAGTTGTGGGTGTTGGGTATCATGTTCAGCATGGCCATGCACGATAAACCTTGTGCTGTGTTATTTTTTCATACAACAACTTATCTTAGACATGGTTCTATATTAGTTGCCAATAGAGCTGCTTATTTTTTTTTATTTTTTTAAGCTTTTTTTTTTCTTTTGGTACCAGGGGTTGAACTCATGACCTCATGCTTGCCAAACAGGTGCTTATACCAGTGAGCTAAGTCCTTGGCCCCTGCCTCTTTGTTTTAATGACTGCATCATATTTGCTATGGTTTGAACATCTTCACCTCATACTGAAATTTAATCTCCACTTTGAGGTATTTGGAACAGGTGGGACCTTTGGGAGGTAATTAGAGTTGAGAGAAATCACAAGGGTGGGTCCCTCATGACAGCTTTCATGGTTTTATAAGAGGAAGAGAGACTCAAATTGGCCAGCTTGACCCCTCTCTCACCATGGATGCCCTCTGCCATGTTAAGATGCAGCGGGAAAGTCTCACCAGATGCAGAGTGGAAGCCAGCTCCATGCTCCAGATTCTTCAGCTAACAAAACTCCAGTCTTTATAAATTATCCAGTCTATGGTATTCAGTGATAAAAACAAAGCAGACAAAGACAGAATGACATCTATAGATGTACCACAAGGAATGCAACCAAGATACCTCCTTTTGCTAGATATTTAGCTGCCTTTCCATCTTTTGAGTAGGTATATTCTTTTTCAAATTTTCAGAAGCTGCACAGTATGTGCTATCACGACAGACTGATCTAGAGGCAAATCTGTGAACCCAGATACCTGCTACTAAGCCACACATTAAAGAGGTTTACGGAATGCAAAATAACGCATTTCTCCATCCTACTTTTGCTTGATTAGAGTACTAAAAAATTAATGTTAAATATAAGTATATTATTATTAGTGAATTAATAAATTTTTGGATCTTCTCATTTTTAATTTCTATTAAATAATGATAGGTATATCCCATATAAACAAAAGGTATTGGGAATCTCAATAATATTTAAGAGTGTAAAGGGAACCCGAAGGTTTGAGAGCCATTACCGTAGTTAACTGACATTTGGTAGTAACATCAGTTAAATTTGAGCAATATTGTTCAAAATCAGCCAAAAAAGACACATGATAGGAAGATAATTTTCACGTGAAATTTAAACTATTGATTCTAGTTTGTGGCAAACAACCACAAATATTTCTGGAACAACTGCCACCCAGCCAAGCATTTCTCTAGGTGTTAGACGAAGACCAAGACCCCATCTTATGGAGCTTGTCTTTCGAAGGAGAAAACAGTAAACATGTAAATAAGTACACAAAATAATTTTGGGTTATGATCATAGTTTTGAAGGAAATACAAAGACTAATGTGACAAGAATTCTTGGGAGGACTTGCATGCCTCACTTCAAAAGGACGTAAGAACCTATATTAGGATAGGATTGAGGATCGGGTGAATAGAGAAAATGCAGTAACATTCCACAACAGAAGTAGTCAATACATAAAGTGGAACACAGTAAGCAACGCAGACTTTGCTGCAGGACAAATCTCTTTTTCTGCAAATTTCTTTTTCTAAACCATTCCCTGGCAGTCACTGAAGCAGGAGGCTTTCAAGAGTTCAGGAGAAAGACAGCCCAGCAGGAATGCCAGCGGAAATGTGTGCTGATGTTTCCTGGAATGAAACTCAGAAGCAGACAGAGCATTCCAGAAAGTGAGGTCAGACAAGTAGCATCTGCAGATAGAGAATGACTTAAACCCCACAAGTGGGAACAGATCCCTGGGAGGAAGTGGAGAGAGAAGAGCCCGAGGAAGGAGCCACTTGAAATATTTTGAGCATGTCTCATCTGATGTCTTGAACTTTCAAAAAGAATTAGAAGCCCACTAAAAGACAGTTCTGACCTCAGTGGAGTAATGAAGACTCCAGTCCACACCCACTTTTACCTATGCAACAGTGAAAACATTGTCATGTTTTTGAATCACACAGCAGCTTTCTATTCTTTGTGCATATTTACAGTAAACAAGGAAAACGGGAGATCATGGGCATAACAGGCACCAAAATAAATGGGACATTTGGTTTTAGCCAATAAACATCTGCCAGTTCACATTTCCATTTATAACAGAGATGCTCACTCATCAGCAATGTGTGATTTAGAGATGGCGTGCACAGCTCAGCTTATAAGCCAGCCTCCTTTCTGATAATGTTCCTAAAAATTAAAGGAATAGTCGAACGAACCAGTACATTTCATTCCAGTTCATCACCAACTGACACGGTGGACCTTCTCCTACATCTTCAGCTCCTACCTGTACTCCAACCACTTCTGCATCTTGCATGAATCCACCCTCAACCCTGATGCAGAGCCCAAATACTTCCTGGACATGTCCTTGGAGCTTTGCACTCAAAGGGACCCCAAAGCGGTTTGTCTTTCTGAATTATCTGTGTGATTGGCTCCACTCTCCATGCTAACAAGAACCCTGGGTGTACCTAAGCTCAGATGCAATGCTGTGTCTATGTATGTATCTGCATTAAGGGTTTTTGCAGGAGAATAAAAGGTGAAAATGCAAAGATCAGGCCAGAAGGCATCCCAAGATCAACTCCAGTGTGGATCCATAGACCCAGTCCATGGACTCCCACCTGAACTTCACAAAGAGTAGCCCTGCATCAAGGCTGAACAAGCTGCTACGGAGTAAGAGGCTGTATTGCCTTGGTGCCCAGAATGTCCAAACCAGGCACGGGGGCATTGACACGATAGCACAGCTCTTTCTCAGTGAGAGTGCTGGGAAGCTCCCATTTCTCACTTGACTTTGCTAGAACTGCAGGCATTTCATATAACTTCAATTCTTCACACCTAAGGATGGCTACAGTCACTTGAAAAGCAAAAACAAAAAATAACAAATTTGGCAAACGTGGAGAACTGAAGCTCTTCTACATTGCTAGGAGGGTGCAACATGGTTCAGCTGCTATGGAAAACAATTTTCCAGTTACTCAAAAGTTAAATACGGAAGTACCGCATGACCCAGACTCCTTACTCCTAGGATTCCTAAAAATTTCCCGGAGAACAGCAAAGGGATACTTACACATATGCATGTTCTTAATATTTACTAAGGCTAAAAGGTGGAAACAAGCTAAATGTCAGTTAGCTGATGAGAGCATACAGTCACGGCCTGTCCACTCAGTGGAATATTATTCAGCCACAAAAGTGAATGAAATGCTGATATATTTTATTTAAAAAGACCTTTGAAACATTCACTAAGGCAAAAGAAGCCTGACCCAAAAGGGGACATGTTGTGTAACTCTATTTTTACAAAATCTCCAGTTAGAAACAAAAAGCAGATTCTCAGTTGTGAGAAGCTGGTGTAGGAAGAACAGGCAGTGAGCACTTAAAGATACAGGTTTTCTTGTGGAGGGATAAAAACGTTTTGGAAATAAAAGTGACAACTTTTATTTAAAAGTGACAAGCATTGTGAATGGACTGCCAGTGGATTGTTCTCTTAAAATAGCAAGTGACATGGGAATTTTGCCTCAGTAGAAAAATTAGTTAGCCTGGTGTGCAGGCGCACAACTATAACCAAAGTCCTGTAGGAGGCCGAGGCAGGAGGATCACAAGTTCAAGTCCCACCTAGGCAATGTAGCAACTTAGTGAGAACTTGCTTCATAATAAAAAAGGGTGGGGACATAGTACAGTGGGAGGACTCTGGGTTCAATCCTCAGTACCCCCCCACACACATATGAACACACACAGTTGGACACCCACACTCTGTCTGCTCTGTATAATTCACACATTAAGACGGGAAAAACCGAAGTATTTTCATTGTTGTCACCATGGACACAGGCAGGTGGCAGTAGTAAGGCAGTGCCTCATCATTCACTGCCTTCATCAGCAGAAGATTCCTGTGGGAGTGCCCAAAAGAACAGGCGCCCTGCATGTGTGACGCATTTCCCGAGACTCCCAACCATCACGGGAAAGATTTGGAAGGGATGTGAATGCTCTATAGAGAACAGAGGTGAAATCTGGATAACCGATACACTAAGAAGCCAGAGAGGAAGCCCAAGTCTTACATGCTGACCTATTTGTCTTCCTTTGCATCTTCATTTGCAGGCTATTGCATCCCCCAGCTACCCGGCTCGGGTCTCCCATTTGTACTGGCACCACAGCCTCCTATCTGGTCTCTGCCTCTCCTCACCATCCCTCTTGTTCATCTTCTGCTTCTCCTGCTCCCTTGAGCTTCCCAAGATGCAAGTCTGATTTTGTAGATCACCCCTCTTCACATGCTTGCCGTAACTCCCACAAGCTGCAAACATATTCTTTGCTTTTCCTGGAAGCAATCTGATCTTTCTCTGGACGTTTGTACATCCCCGGGTCCAAAGGAGGCCCTGGCAGGAGGAAAGGGCGCTAAAATCTGATCAAGCCAAAGGGTCAAATATGCATCCAATAATGGGAGCAGTGTGTGTTTGTCAGCTTTCTATCACTGTGACAAAATGCCTGAGACAATCAACTGATAGGAGGGAAGACTTATTTTGGCTCACGGTTTCAGAGGCCTTTGTCCATGGTCACTTGGCTCCACTAGGCATGGGCAAGGCAGAGTATCATGGCGGAGAACACATGGTGGGATGGTGTTGGTTACTTCATGTTAACCAAGTGGCTGGGACAGAGCAAGCTCAGGTTTATAGCAAAGACCCTTCTGCCAAACCCTTTACGCTATGTCCACAAATGGATCAATCCACTGATGAAGTCAAAGCCCTCATGGTCTAGTAATCTTCCAAAAGTCTCACCTCTCAACACTTTTGTGCTAGGGATGAAGCCTTTGACACATGAACTTTAGAGAGACATCTAGGATCCAAATCATGGCACAGCTTGAGGGACTAAAGAGACAGGGGAAATTTAAAAATAAGCTGGGCATGGTGGTACACACCAATAATCTCAGCACTCAGGAGGCTGAGGCAGGAGGATCACTGTGAGTTTGAGGTCAACCTGTGCTACAAAGTGAGTTCAAATGAGTTCAATCTTAACTGCATGGCAAAACCCTGTCTCAAAAAAAGAACTAATAATAATACATACTCCTTACTGTATAATTATTTGCAAATAGAGAGTACACCCTTTTGTTCATAATGTACTGCCCTCTGCTTGGTGCATAAGATATTTTAGATGGGAAGCAGTGTCTCAAATTTACAGATTTTTATACCAGAAAGTAATTGTTTCACCTAACTTTTTTAAACTAACTTTTGTTTTGTAAGACACTGGGCTGTGCTAATATCTGCAGTAAAGACTAACCAGAGTGAACCTTGTCAGTGTTAAGTTTACTATCTTAGTGCAATAATGAACTCTGTATCCCGAACAAACCAAGGAGTGTCTTAGAAAGAGGCTATGGGAAGGCACATTTTGTGAGGTTTGTGTTAAGTGATTTTAGGAAGGAAGGTAGAAAAAACTGGAGTCAGGTCAGAATTAAGTGTGCCATGAAACAGGTGGGTTTGAAAGTGGTTAGATCCAAAATCTTTGCTCAGGAAGCAAGAGGGATAATGTGGGTCTTGGAAAGTCTAAGAAAGACTGAGTCATTCTATGTCAATAGTATTGCAGCTGTGGTGTGGCCTTGGGTTGCATACCAGGGTCTGTTGGCCTTGCACCACCCTGATTTATGACCAGTGGGGACTTTTCAGTCTGTTTACCATAACTGATTTTCACTTCCTTAGGTGCCACACAAGGCTAGTGCATATTTATCTATGCGTGAGAAGTACTTCCAGACAGTGTTTAATACTAAGTATGATACTGGGCTTTCTAGCACTCTTAACAAGCCAAGGTGAATTGTGAATTTTTCAAGACTCCTTCAATTCATTTTCAATACAGCTGCCTGAATGATACAGTCAAAATGCAAGCCAAAATATCCAGGGATTTTCACATACTCCCAGCTGCCACACATTACCATTCCGAGATCTTTTCCTACCAAAATATCCCCTTCCCTCTACCTTAGCCATCTGACTACCCTGCTGTCCCGTGAGCATAGGGATTTGTCTGGGCTCAAATGCTTTCATCCTGAGACTAAATAACCTGCTCCCTCTCTCTCTCTCAGGTCTATGCCCAAATGGAACCTGCCAGCAAAGCCTCTGCAATCCCCTTACCCTGACCCACCCAACATTCCAGGACACGTTCCCACCACTTTATAGTTCTTATCAGCACTTATAACTGTTTAGATATCATACGATTTATTTTTAACTCATGTTCTCTTCTCTATGCAAGGTAGAAATCTTTATTTATTTTATCCAGTGGTGTGTTCCTAAGACTAGAACTGTGGCTGCCACATAATAGACACTTGGCAACGATTTGCTGACTAGGGCGGGGATGTATCTTAAGGGAGAGTATTTGCCTAGCATGCGCAAGGTTCTAAGTTTGATCCCAGAATTGCAAAAGTAAAATAATAAATATATATCCTTTCCAAATTTCTTCTCCTTCCAGAGGTAGTGGTGAAGGAAATACCTATGTTCTCCATTTATATTTGGAAAAGGTTTCCACCCACCCCCACCCCTACCCCCCGGAGGACCGTAAGGAGTCTCTGGGTCTCTTCCAGGTTTTTAAATCAATTCCCCATGTTTTAATTCTGAAACCTTCAAGATCCACCCTACCTGCCTGGAGTTAACGCTATAGTCACTAGATGGCGCTGTTCATCAAGAAGCTCAGAATGGCGACACACACACACACACACACACACACACACACAGCAGTGAGAAGAAGAAACACACACACACACACACACACACACACACACACACACACACACACACACACACACACACACACACACACACAGAGCAGTGAGAAGAAGAAATCTAAAGTTTCTTCAGAGCCACTTACCAGCTCGCCCAGATGTACTCAAGCCTTCAGTTGGAAGCAAAGGATGTTTTTTGATATTTCTCTTTTAAAAGCTGCAGGGATCCCCGACCTGCCGGCTCATCCTGTGCTCCTTAAGGCACAATTTTACCTCTTTCCCTCTACCCCTCACCTCTCTCTCGGCCGCTGTGTAGGATTAAGCCCAGGTTAAGATGTCAATTGCATTTGTAGCCCGAGCTGCTGCAGTGTTCGAGGTGGCGGAAAAGGGCAGTGTGGGGACTCAGCAAAAGGAGCTGATGGCACGCAAAGCCCCAACACGAATTGTCCCAGGCCCTTGGGTGATTTGTCTAACATTCCTTAACCTTGCTTTCCGTAGCTGCATCCCAGACAACACCTGCACCAGACAGATGCATAAGCATCAGATGAAGAAAAGCCCGAGCGCCAAGCCAAGCATCTGGAAAGCTGTGTGTTCCATTTCCCAGGATCACCTATAATTATACTCCAAAATAAGGCCGACCTTCTGAATCGTGTGTGAATGTGTGTGTGTGTGTGTGTGTGTGTGTGTGTGCTGGGAACTGAACCCGGGGCCTTTTCACTGACCTACAGACCCACCCTTTTTTTAAATCTTTCATTTTGAGACAGGGTCTCATTAAGTTGCTAAATTCCTTGAGTTGGGCTGGGCTGTAATGGGCCACCTTCCAGCATCAGCCTCAGGGTGCTGGCCTTCCAGTGTGTGTTAGCATTCCCAGCACCCTCTTGTCTGGTTTTGAGGTATCCTATGCATAAAAACTTCTCTACATTGCGCTGGGTAATAAACCACTAGCTACAGGTATGTCAGCAAAAGTTTGCATGAATGAGCATCCGTCAGTCCAGAAGTATTTGAGAATGTGTGATTTTCTTTGTTGTCTAAGGAAAAATATTGTGGAAGAAAAGGAAAAAAAAAAGGCAAGGAAAGACAGGATAAAGACAGCAGTTCACTCTTTAGTGAAACTGTGCCTTTTACTCTCTGGTCAGGGAATATTGGAGTGGTGCTTGGTTTTTGTTTCTAGTCCCTTCATTTTCTATCCATAAATCGGGAAAAATGGTTCCATTTGGGGCCATAACTGGGAGCATTCCTTTGCTGCAGCTGTGCTATCTCATATAAACTGTGCTTGTTGTCAGAAACAAGCTAACAAAACAAACTCCACTGTGTCTCTTGCTCATCATACATCTGCCCTGGAACTTCCTGTTTACCAATCAAGTTAAATGTCTCTTCCGGAAATGACCCAACCCCTCCCCTCCTCCCCCAGGACTGCTTGGCTGACTCCTTCATCTTTTCCAGGCTGTGACACATCACCCTCCCCTCTCCCATCTCCATGTCCCCTGCACTTCTTCCTGTACTGTCCAAGTGCCACCACAACCTGGGCCGTTACAGTTCATCTCTTTCTCAGGTCACAATTCTGGGCTCTGCGACCTAGCAGAAAAGAAAAGGAAATTATTTCCTGTGACTTGGTTTTATAAAAATAGAATGGGTTTTATAAAAAGAAAACCAGCGTGGCACGCATTCAGCTAGTAGTTTCTCTAATTACAGGTGGCTGAGTGTCAAGGGCGGCCATACCGGGAGACAGGAGGGTTGCGTCAGACAGGATGTTTCATTTCCAACTTCCCCTCTTCGTGCCCTGCGTGTGCCCCAATCAGCACCTTAAAATTACAGCCTCCTGATTGTTATCCAAACAGGGAGTCTTCTTATTAGCTGAGCTGTAGTTGGCCATTTTGTATTACCAAAAATATTTAATTCCCAGGATCTGGCTTTATTCTCTAAAATTTTGGTGATTTGCTGTTTGCCTGGAAATAATGAAACTATTTTTTTTTTTATTTCAGGGAAAAGATAGACATTTAGGAAGAAATGGAAGTTGGAAAAAATAAAAAGCTGAAAATGTATTCCCAGCATAGCAAAGTTGCATTTCTCTCCTCCAATATCCTTTGCTGTTACTAGTAATAAAACTGCTGCTGTAAGAATATGAACTAGAATGTCATAAACTCAACCTTTAAATCAGAAAAGTCCTCTCCTATAGAACATAGAACTTCAGAGAAAAGAAGGCAAACAAAGCTGAGTGAGGTATCAAATACCAAAATCCCAGCACTTTGGGAGGCTGAGGCAGGAGGATATCAAGTTGAAGACCAACCTCACAAGTGACTTCACAAGTTAGAGAAACCTTGTATCAAAATTTTAAAATGCAGGGCTGGGAATTTAGCTCAGTGGCATAAGTGCCTGCCTTGCAAGTGTGCTGTTGTGAGTTCAATTCCTGGTACCGATAAAAAAGAAAAAAAATTTTTTAATGTGAATAGAGCTCAGGAGAAAGGGCCTTGGATTCAGTTAACACACACACACACACACACACACACACACAGACAGACAAACTAGCCTGACATGCAACGCATTAAGCATCTCTATAATTATTTATAACCATTTTCCGGGCTGTTTATATGAATGAACTTCCGGGAATTTTTTTAAGGTGGAGCTCCACAGGCTGGCTGCGTCTACCTTTAACGGAGGTCACAAACCAGCCCTCCACACACCGCATCCGGCCAGCTGATGAATATAGCCAGGCCCACGTGGTGATTTTGAAAAGAACTAGGTGTCAAAAGAAATATAACTACGTGTCAACATTTTAAAAACTTACATACGGGGCTGGGGGTTTAGCTCAGTGGCGTAAGCACCTGCCTTGCAAGCAGGCAGTCATGAGTTCGATCCCTGGTACCGATAAAAAGGAAAAAGACCAAAAAAATAAAAAAATTAAAAAAATAAATAAAAACTTACATACATATATAGGTTTATATAAAACAAACACAGATCTCTATAAAGGCAGCCTTATATAAAAATACAGATTTACTTAATATCTCAGAAAAGAATAAAACCAAAAAGGGAGGTTGTTTCCACGCTGTTGGCAGTGGCCATGGGCCATCAGCCCAGCAAGCAACGCGAGAGCAGGGTACTCATAGGAAGTGAGGGGCTGGAAAGGGCACTGGTTTTCTCCCATGCCTGGGAACCCTAATTCCAGTCAGCATTCAGTTCTGCTGCTACTGCAACATCTGGAAACTAAGCACAGCTCTCTGGACAGCTGTAGACCCAGCTACTAACGGCCTAACACCGGTCTTCCTCTTCCCTGTCCACAAAGCCGCTGGGATCACCTGCTTCTTTCTTGCTATGCCTCCCGGTCCCTCACTCACCATGTCCTGACACTGATTCTCTTCAAAGTCCCCTGAGCAAAACAGGTAGCCTAGCGACACACATATGAGCGTTTGAAATGTGCTTTGGCCAAACTGAGATACACCGCAAATGAAAAACACACTCTGGATTTTAAACACTGAGTTCCAATAAAAAGTAAAGCTGGACTTGGTGCCACACAATGTGACCCAGCACTTGAGAAGCTGAGGCAGGAGGACAGAGACGTGGAGGGCAGCCTGGGTCATATGCCAGGTTCAAGGCCAGCCTGGACTACACAGCAAGATTCTATTCCAAAATAGAAACCCTCAATCACAATAGTAATAATCAACAATAAATAAAAACATAGATAAACCAATAGCGCTGTTCATTACCTACTGAACATAGTTTTGACACACTGAGTGGCAATGTATTGTGTCTCCTAGGCTGGGGATTTAACTCAGCGGCACAAGTGCCTGCTGGCAAGCTCAAGGTCATGAGTTCAATCCCTGGTATAAAAAAAAAAAATACATATATCTTCCAGAAAATTTGAGAGCACCTATGGAGCTCATATTTGTAGCATCTTTCTGCTGCACAGGCCCGCTTCAGAGTGTCTCTGTACTGTCTTAACCTATCCAGCCTTCCTGCCACCACATTCCCTCCCAGAATGTCATTATTCCCCTTAAAGATGCCTATTTCCGACACGTTCTGCAAACCCTAGCTGAGCTTATCTGCTTCAGACACTACCTTTATCATGAACCATTCCTGCTCAAATACTAACACCCACTCCCATCTCTATGCCGTAAAGTCCAAACTCTTAAGGACAAACTAATAATAGCTTCCACCTTCAAATTCTCACTGTGTACTTCAGGTAATTCTCTCAAATTACCTAACTCCTGGCATACCACACTCTTGGTGTTTTGAGGGATTTTTTTAAAAATTTATTTTTTAAAAACTCAAGCCCATTTGTTCTGTATCTTTTTTAGATAGACCACCTGTTTGAATTAATCTATTTGTTGATCAGTTCTTTTGCATTCATTCATCACAGAATCTATGCCCGAAATGCTCATTGCTCTTTCTTTTTTTGAATTTTTAAAGTTTTATTAGGACATGTTTGCAGGACATAATAATTACATGCATTGTGGGGAAATGGAACATGTACGTGACACAGATCAATTATTTTTTTCCCTTTCTCCCTACCCCTATTTTAATTTTTTTCTTTTTCTTTCCATTTAATTTGTAAGTTCTTACAAGTTAATTATCATAAACACAGGTTAATAGCCAGATTGACAAACAGGCCAAAAAAAGTTACAAAATATGGAAAACAATTATACTAAATCAATGTATACTTTTTTTGTTTGTTTTGTTTTTTGAGCCAAAGACTCTTAATTCAGGCTGGCCTTGAACTCACTATATGCCACTAAGTAGCCCAAGCAAGCCTCAAACTCACAGTGATTCTCCTGGCTCAGCTTCCCAAGTGCTGGGATTACAGACCTGTGCCACCATAGCTGGACAACATATACTTTTGGATACATTGGTCAAACTGAATTACAATAACTTTTTTCTCTCTTTTTTCCCACTGCCTATCTTTTATTTTTCACTTTGCTTATATATTGTGTTTCTTACACAAGAGAAACCATCAGATATTTAAGCTTTTCTGTTTGGCCTTTTTCACTTAACATTATGGTCTCAAGGTGCATTCCTTTTCCTAGGAATGATTTAAGTTTGTCTCTTTATGGCACAATAGTACTCCATTGTGTCTAATGAGTAAATGTGGAGGTGAAGCATCTTTGATCAGAAAAATTACAAATGAGGATGCAGTTAGAGAATCCAAATAACTAGTATTTTTATTTAGAATTCTTTATAAAGCATCTTACAATCAGTTAAAGAACAAACACCATCTGTGGATCTACACGTAGAACTATATTTTTACAAACACGAAAGAATAACATAATTAGAAAAGAAACCTCTATTTGCATTTTAGAAAAACCCAACCCGGAAATCCAACCAGAAAAGCGAAATGGTACTCTTTGTTCATCTATTTTAGGTCTAAAGTTGAAATACGTATTTACATCAAATCCGTAGAACCATAGTCATTAAGTGGGTAAAACTGGACTATGCCAATATAAACTGCTGTAATATAACAATCAATAAATTTGAAAAGACACGAATTAAAAGTTGGCCTGGAAGTGAGGAAGTTCAAAGGAAGTAAGTCTTTTAATTCGCAAACTGTTGAGAGTAATTTACATGGCAACATGCATTTGGCCTAAGGATAAAAGATCTTTGTCAGAATTCATCTCGAATCATGTGCTGTCTTCATAACCTGCTCCATTTTATATGCATTTACTTTCATGTTTGCAGCCCAAATTGGGTCTTGCCAAATACTGCTGAGCAAAGATAATTAGCGCTCAAGTCTTGAAAGAAGACAAATACACGTTCTCCCACCTGTTGCTCACTTCATCGAACTCATTCAGCAGTTCAGTGCTCCCTCCCATTACTCCTGTAAATTGGCAGGAGTTATATTTTCCACACAAGGTTCCTTGGGAACTCAACAAGATAATATGCGCAGCTCCTGCAGTGCTTGGTATCGGTACGATTCTCAACCGCAGGGCGGTGGGTTAGATAACTTCCTATCTGCCTGGCCCTACGTGGCAAGCCAATTTGGGGAACTTCTCCAAGCAGCTTGAGGACTCTACAAAAAGGTAGGGCGTTGGCGTCTAACGCCGTCTATGAAATTCTGTAAATTTAATTGGCAGACAGTCACACATTAAAGAATTGGGTGGGGAGGGAACGAGCGCGTCCGCCAGTCTCCTTTACGAAGGCCCTGACGCAGTAGCCAGACCGCAGCCAAGTCCTTAGGCCAGCCCTATAGCTCTCAGCTTCTCCCTCCTGGCTGGGAAGCCCTGGCAATGAAAACACCACCACGTGGCAGGCAGCCTCGGCCTCACGCGCTTTTCACCAATGGCAAGCCGTGTTTCGTTGTCGAGGGCGGGTCACCAGCAGGGTGGCTCTGCCCACAGAAGCCGCGGATTGGTCAGGGGGCGGGGCTCACTCGTGCAGAATGGGCTGGTGGCCAATGGTAACGGATAGCAGAGGCCCCGCCCCGTCAGCCGCCGCAGTTCGCCGAGACGGGGCGGGGGCGGGATAGTGCCTGCGGGAGGCGGGGCTGGGGCGGGCCTGGTGGCCCGGCAGGCGCTGCCGGCGCGGGCTGGGCCGGCTGCTGAGGTGGCTGTCGCCGGCTCCGTGCTGCGACTCCCCGGGTCAAGCCCCCAATGGAGGCCGAGGCCGCGGACGGCCCTCCAGGCGGAGTCGACGCGGCTCTCAGCTGCTTCTCTTTCAACCAAGACTGCACGTAAGCCGCGGCGCCAGCCCCTGCCAGGGCCGTAGGGCAGAGTGTGGCGACCCGCGGTGAGGTCTTCTGGGCAGCGTGCGGCGAGGCGCGGGCCTGCTCCCCCGGGGCCGCAGAGCCCCCTGGCTGCCAGCCTCGCGCGGGCGGAAGTCTCTTTAGCACGCCCAGCAGCGGGCTTCAAGCCCACCCGGACACCCCCTCGCTGCCCACCGGGAGCCCCCGGGGCCGCCGCCGTGGAGGGAGAAGCCCGCGGAGGGGGCGAGGCTGGGGAGGCCGGGGAGGGGCGGGGAGCAGCTCGCCTGGAGCGAGGGTCCCGGAGGGCGGGCGACGCCGAAGCGGAGGGTGCGGGAGGGCGGGGGAGTTAGGGCCCAGGAAGACGGGAGTACAGGAAAAACTTTCCCATTTGTCCTTGAGCATCTCAACGTGGCATCTGGGCAGGGCCTTGGACAAAGCGGCAGCCTATCCCGGACCCGGGCATCTCGCCGGGCCACTTGCGATGTCCGAAATCCTTGGATTTCTCGCCCTGTGTTTTCGCATCACCTACCCATTCACACTGAAGCTCCTTCTGGGAGTCCGGGAGCCCTTTCTCGGCCCAGATTGCTTTCTCTTCGGGAAGCGGGAGCTCCACCCTGTTGCTTTGAGTGGATTTTTTTTTTTTTTTTTAATGTTTCACTTTGACTTTAACATTTGGACTTTGGTCAAAGAGCTGGGAATTGCTGAGCGGTGTTTCAGGCATCCCCTAGATTGTCCCTGCAGCAAATGCCTGTTTTTGTCCCTCTTTTCGTGGAAATGAGCCCTGGGGACCAGATGGAATAATCTCTCTGGAATGCGTACCGGGAGCATCAGGCAGCTCAGGCTGGGATGACTGCTTCCCAGCTTTCCATTTCCTGCTGTACCAGTTTCTGTTGTGTCCCTTGTTTGGAGTCAGGATTTAGGCTTGTGTCGTGACTGCTTGTGACTGAGCTATGCTAATATTGAACATTTGGTGGTGTAATTAAGGCCATCTTGTACCATAAGCCGCCCTGGTTTCCATTCCCTTTGTAACTGTTTAAAAACACCCTGCACTGAACAATATGCCTTTGTTTAAAAAAAAAAACACAAACAAACAAAACTGTATGTGTAATCGTGTAATCCAGTAGCTCAGCACCTTGGTTATATGACTGACTTTAAAGTTTTTGTGTTCTTTTTAACCGCTACCCACAATAATAACAACATCTCCCAATGCCATCTGCATATAATAGCCACAACACAATATGCGTAACTCCCTTTGGTATTTTCCATATCTTTTTTCCCCCAAGGTCGCTTACAATAAATTGTGTTTAGCATCTGCTCTTAAGTGAAACTCACATGATATTACAGATAAAATTCGGCAGTTTTGTAAGAAACATTTTGCAAGAGGATATATCTGTTGAAATGCCTTGGTGATGTTTTCCTTCCCAACTGAATGCAGGTTAAGGAGGTTTGCCTATAGTAAATATTCTGAAATCCACTTTGTGACATTATTAGATTTGGAAAACATGATTTTTTTACTCTAGTTATAAAATAATAGAAAGACCAGCTTCTTACACCCATGGATAAGAATATTATTTTCTAAACTGTAAGGTGCTTTGAAAGTCAATTTCCTTAGTCCCTAATGTCAGCTCTGTTTTCTTGGATGAAAGCTCTATTGGGCGGCTCTCTCGCCTATAAATAAAAGTTCTTGTCACAGTGAATTGCTTTGAGCCACCGAGGGTATGACATTGGATTTTAAAATAAGTCAAGCCCCTCATTGAATGTTTTTAGGTGAACCTGCTGTTTTGTTTTGTTTTTTTTTTTAGTAAATGTAGGCTGAGTTTGGGATTCAGAGTTTGGGATTTATTTCTGGAGAAGGTTAGTAAAGAGAACTAATCTTTACCAGTGTCCTACATTTTATACTAAATGCTTAGCAACTAATCTTCACCACTGTTCTGTATTCGTATTTTGTGCCTGGTGCTAAACTAGGCAGTTGGGGTACATTTTAAAATGTGGCTAGTGACATGTATTTGTTCCAAACTCCATTTCCCTGAGCCATAAAAAATGGTTTTTTCTACAGAAAACCTTATGGATAAAATAAGGCATAAATCTGAATTCCTTGATTCAGAGTCTTTTGTGTCTCTTAAGCAATCATTTAAAACATGAGTGATCACCCTGCCATAGATAGATATATAGATTTATAGATATACAGATAGATATAGATATAGATCTTCTGAGTCACCCGTGCTGGCATGTGACTATAGTCCTTGCTATTTTGGAGGCTGAGGTAGGAAGAATACTTGAACCCACAGATTTGAGGCCAGTCTGGGCAACATAACATGACCCTGTCTCAAACAAACAAATACCCAAAGCAAAACAAAACCTCCATTCCTGATTACAAGCTTATAAACCTGTTTGCAATGAAATATGTCTATATGTGTGAAAAAGCTTACAGGAAGAAAATTTTAAGACACTCTAGTGTATTTTAAATTTCAAAGATGCTCCTTGTTTAGTAAGTTGCTGTTTGTTTAAGGTTCTGGACACCAAACCCTAGTTCTAACTGCATTACAACTGTTAATCAAATGGCTCAGGTGCAAGTGTTTAGCTTCTCAGCAGGATGGAGAGCTGAAAGATCAGTCAAAACCAGTTGATGGTAGTTTTCTGCCCCTGTCTCAGGAAAAAGCAAATCTTTGGATTAAAAAATTCTAGGGAAATATCATGTGGTCATCTCTTTTTAGGTTGGTGAAACCAGAGCGTTGGCATCCAGGCTTGTAAGTTGCTTATTTTAGTATGTGCTTCCCTGTGAAGAATGGAACTCACCTTTGCATATATTTACTGTAAGTGAGGAAGTTGGACTAAACCATCCTAAAGTCCATTTCAGCTTGACAGTCCATCTTCCAGGGTGGACATGCTCAGAGTCCGATTGTTTGCTGGGAGTGGGCTTCATGCAAGGAAAATCAGATTCATACTTTGCCTCTTAAAAAGTGGAAGACTAAGGAAAATGGGTTTGTCTTGTTTTGTTTTTTAGTCCACATTGATCCAAGTAAATACTTAGTTTTTATTGTATTTGTGGTTGTGATAATAGCATACAGCAAAATTTTCAACTCTGGCTGCAAATGAGAGCACTTGAGAGCAATTAAATTCCCCATTGAGTTTGTAAAGTGTATAAACTATCTGGGATATTTTCTTAGAAATAAAGAACACATCTTTTAAATTTTTATCTATAAATTACCTACTGTGCCTACCATGAATGTGTACATTTCCTTTTTTAAAATAGAAAACAAGCAAATAATCGTTAAGAAAAGAAAAAATAATTTTCCCCTTCGTAAAGTGCTTCTCAACACCTAATCATGTTGTATATGGAGCTATTAGGGATATTCTTAAACATTCCATTTTCCTATACCTGCCCACCTGGGGGAACACAACCTCTGGTAAGTTTGACAGCTTGCTTAGTTCCACAGCCATACATTTTCTGTCCTTATCCTTTTCTTATTTGTTTTTTTTTTTCTTTTTATTGTATCTGCCAAGGCATGTTTCCACCATTTAAGAAGTTATGAAGGGTCTGCATTCCTGGAGATGTGTGTTTACATGCACTTCATGAGCCTGAAGGAAAGAAATACCTATTTTCAGACAGATTTGTAGTTAGAATACAGTGCCTGGTGTCATTCCTATGCTGTCTCTATCTTCCACAGATCCCTAGCAATTGGAACCAAAGCTGGTTACAAGCTGTTTTCTTTGAGTTCTGTGGAGCAACTGGATCAAGTCCACGGGAATAGTAAGTGTGTGTGTGTGTGTGTGTGTGTGTGTGTGTGTGTGCTGGTGCGTAAGCTCTCATGTGCCCTCACCGCTTGCAAGAAATCTCAGAGATACAAACTCCTTTCTCTGGACTTTAATCTTGAGCTTTTTGGTTTTTCTACTGTCAGCTATCAAAATTAATAAGTCAGTATTTTTCAGACTTTAAATATTATTTGTTGTCTTGCTTAAAAGCCACAATGAAGCTCTTACTAAATTTGGCAGTAATTTAGGGAACATTTCCTTTGTTATGTTAAGAAATCCTTTGTCTGAAATCATATTACTGATACTTTGCCATATACTTAGATACACAGTCATCATTTTTTTATGATTTTCAAACCAAAAAAAATCACTTGTGACTTCTTTTTACCATTATATTGGTATTATAGACTATTGATAACAATTTATTTGGTCAGGAAATTACTTTATTTTCTTTAATAAAGCAACAGTATCCTATTTACATGGCCCATATTGAAAATTTTGATATATTTCTAGAATATATTAAAAATAATTCAGTTTAGAAATACGACTCTAGTTTTTTCTCAGGGTACCAGTTTCTGCCAACATAATAGTTTTAAAAAGTATATAACCTTTGGGTTTCCTAGAAAGAAAGTGGTTTGGTAAAAAATATTTTGAGATCTTACTTTATTTGTAAAATACTTTTATTACCCCATTTTTGTGACTGTTGTGCTCTGTAGCTGCCCTATGCTGTTTTCTATGGGACTTGCCAAGCATGGGCAAGGCATGCTTATGACAAGGTGGTCTCAGAAAGACAAAGAGGTCTTGCTGATATTATATACAGGAGTACTTTCTGGCTCATAATACTGATGTCCAGATTGTCTTCAGTAGAAAAAGAATTCCAGAGAGGGTTAGGAAGCACAGAAAGATGTGGAGAGGGGCACAGATATTTTTTGTACCTGGGATCGAACACATGACCTCGCACTTGGCAGGCAGGTGCTTATGCCACTGAGCTAAATCCCCAGCCCTGAGCGGTACAGATTTAACTGTGTTACTAAGCCTATCCCCAGAATGACACCTTCTAGCAGAACAAGAACAATTTTTAACACACTGGCTCCCAACCTAGTAATTTCACCTTTGAAAGTTCTTTCAGCGCAAGGATAGATTCTGAGTGTGTTTACAGGGCAAACAACAGAACCTTTGGAACTGGTGAGGGCGGGGGCACTGATTCCCTCACACACACTGTGTCCCAGGGCTCTGGTCACCAGCATGTCCTGCACCGAGTGCTACCCTGAGAGATGACGCAGGCTGCCTGGTGGGAAGTGGGTAGTAGGGGCAGCCATGAATGTCAGCTCATGGGCAGCACCAGTGACCAAGTCCCCTGCAGTGACCATCCGGGTGACCTGGCTGCCGCTCTCCCTGCAGATGAAATCCCCGATGTCTACATCGTGGAGCGCCTCTTCTCTAGCAGCCTGGTGGTGGTGGTCAGCCACACAAAACCACGGCAGATGAACGTCTATCACTTCAAGAAAGGCACAGAGATCTGCAACTACAGCTATTCCAGCAACATCTTGTCCATAAAGCTGAACCGCCAGGTAAGGCAGCGAGAGCCGCTGGGGTTGCATGCTTTCTGCTCACCAGAGCCATAGGGAAAAAAAGACGAGTCCTTTAAACAATTCAGATGTGGTGACAAACACCTGTAATCTCAGCTCTCTAAGAGCCTAGGGCAGGAGGATCTCAAGTTAGAGCCCAACTTAGACAACTTAGTGGCTCAGCAAGCCACTTTCTCAAAATAAAAATAAAGCATTAGGGATGTGGCTTAGTATAAGACACTAGATTTAATCTATGGTACCACAGTTAATTAAACTTCAAATGCTAAAGACGATTTTAGCATGTTTGGGATGTGTGTGCATTAGTGTGAATTTTATGAGTTCAGCTCTCACTACTGAAATAGTAAATAACAAGTATTAAATGCTAATAATGATTTTTTTAAATTTTAACTTGCATGTCTGGTTCCACAGGCATAGTGTGAATGGTATCCACCCAGTTTGTTTATGTTTTAGCGCTGAATTTTCCTTGGTCCTTTGGCCTGCATTTTCTCTCGAGTGTCAGCCATGTCCTGTCTGCCCCTGGTAGGTTACTGGGTTGGTAGCAATCAAAACAGCTTAGAACTCTGACTCAGGTCTGTCCCTTGAACCTCTGCAGGGTCACCTTAACATGTTCCCACCAGCTTGAACCACCAGTGGTACATGCGTGACTGTCCCACGCAATCCAGTTGAATCAGGGGTTCAGCACTGCCCAGCAGGGGGACATACAGGTTACAGACCCGTGCATGTGAAACTAGAAGAATGCGTCTTGTGACCTTGGCCAGACAGTCGCATTCGTTGTAGCTGATAGTTCTGCCTCTAAAAATGAGACGCCCAAGGGCAGAGTGTGGTCTTTTGGGGTTAGTTCTGAAGGCAGATGGGAAAATTGCTCTTCCGTCATCTGTTTGGACTTTCCTGGAAGTTCAGCTGTGAAGTCTTATGCTTCTATTTTCCGTTTTTTCCAGCTAACCCCTAAAGATGTTTTCTTGTAGCATTTTCTTTGTTGAAGGAAGAATTACTCTATATTATATATGCAATATATGTAATCCATTAGCATTAAAAATATAAGCTCTTGTGAAGCAAGCATTTGGGGTATCAGATCTCCTCTGAAATTACTGAATTTTACGTTCCATGAGAGCAGAGGCCATGGCAGTTTTGCTCAGTACTTTAAAACTTGGTGGAAAAAGTGTCTGTTTCCTGGCTATTATATAAATAAACAAAGAGATCTTTTTGTAAGTGTCCAGAGCTCTGTTCAAGTAAATATTCCCAGGAAGATGGAAGTGGTTGATTCACTAAGGCCTCCTTTTGTCTTTGTACCTAAACTGTTAAGTACTAATTATTTTTTTTGAAACAAAGTGCCTCCTTAAATTTCAGAGAAGGAAGAGATTGCTGCTTTGAGTCAATCAGCTGTTTAGATTGGATATCCACTTAAATCCACAGAAAGCAGGGTGGTAGAAAAATGGCTTGGGAAATGAAATGTGGGGACTTTGCAGTGAGGGCGGAGCAGGCAGAAGGAAGAAAAGAAAGGGGAAGGCGGTTTTGAGAGTGTTCCACACAAAATCTCTAAGCAGAATTCTCCACCCAAGTTCTTTCTCTGAGATCTGTTAGGCACATGTTAACTTTTATTGGAGAACTTACGTTTGCACGCAGTAGTAGCCTGTATATAAAAGTTAAATGTCTTTTTCTCAGACCTAATTATCTTTTTAAGACTGTTTAGTCAAATGTTTTTTAAAGATAAGAGCCCTGGAATCATATCTATTGTGTTTACTTGTATGCTTTCTCTGTTCTTGTCTGGTATTTTCTTTAGCGAATGGGACTAGGAAAGATTCTTCAAGTGTGTGAGTCCGTTAAGCCTCAGTGCCAGCTGCTATTAACCAGAGGGTCTCATGCCCCATCTTTGGGTGAGCACCACGTACTCAGCACTGCTCAGCAGTTGATAACCAAGCTAGCAGGAAGCCAGATCTAACAGTTCTTTCTTTAGCATAAGAAAGTGACTTGAGACTGGTCTGAAAAGTGTTGGGGTTTGCTTTTCTGAAGTTTCAGGTTTGGGTTCAGAGCTCCTCACTATGGCAGTCCCTCCTTGGCAGCTAGGGGTCCACAGTACTGCAGAGCCACTGACTGGGAGCAATGGAAACGGGCAGGTGTGCCCGTCCTGTCTGCGGTGGCCATCCTGCTGCATCATCTCGGGCACGCAGACCCTTCTTAAGACAGCAAGGAATTTTAAGACATAAGGAATTTTAAGGAAACAAATCTGTATTTTCTATTGAATATACAGAAAGGAAAAGTCTTTAGGAACAGTGATATGTTTCCTTTTACTTGATGTTATACTTGATGAAATGTCTTTTGGGATAAAGATAATAAACCAGGTATATTTAATATATATAAAGCTTTACAGTTCTTTGACCTTTGCTTCTGGTTATTGAGCTACAGTCTGGTTGGATTGATGCCTCTGCGACTAAATTTATGGTTCTCCTCCACAGACTCAATGTATTTTTTAAATTGCTACAAAGGAATACTACTTAAAAACAAAGAAAGTGAACAAAAATCAAGGCGACCAAGGTTAGGCTGAATTGAAGGCAAGGCCATGGTTCTGATGCAGACTGATTAAGCAAGCAGCTATTGCTGGGCATGGAGAAACATGCTTCTAATTCCTGCACTCTGGGAGGCTGAGGCAGGAGGATGGGAATGGGGAAACACACCTCTAATCCCTGCACTCTAGGAGGCTGAGGCAGGAGGATGGAAAGTTTAGTCTTGCTTAGGCAACATAGCAAGACCGCGTCTCAGAAAAAAACAGAGCTGAGAATGTAGTTCTGTGTGAAATACCAGATAGGTAGGTAGGTAGATAGACAAACAGCGGAAGGCAGTTAGCAGGCTTTGCTCATTCTAGAAACATTCTTCACATGAAAGAAGATGAAGCGCCCCCTTGTTCCCTTCTGCTGCTTTCTCTCTCTTTCTCTCCCTTATAATTCTCTGCAGCCAGTGGAGGGGAGGGTCCTGGAAATTTGGCTGAGTGGGAGGGCAGAGTGGATGACACTATTCCAGTGGATGGGAAATGATGTAGATCACATCAGCCAAGCCTGGAGGTTCACGTGGGCCCTGCTGTTGTGGGATGGGGTGCAGGGCTGGGAGGGGACACAGGAAGATACAGAAACCTCAGAGAAGAAACAAGCATAGAGGAAAATTGTCCAAACTATGGTACATACTGCTAAAAGTCAAAGCAATCAGGTAAATTAGAGAATGTATACGTCACTGAGAAACTAGTGTTTGTCATTAACTTTGAGACTCTGTTAGAACTTTGTTTTAACAGCTAAGCACCCAGTCTCAGAGCTGTGGCACAGAGGCTTAATTAAAATACAATGAAGCATTTGAACTTTGTTTTCCTACCTAGTTAAAGTTGATTGTTTCCATTTTTCTGACCTAACAGGCATCTTAGTAGAAACAAACTTTGCCTGGAGGAGAGCCTGCTACCTTTTTTGTAATATTTTCGGATTCCTTTCCTTATAACTGGTGTTCCTGGGCTTCAGAGGATCTGGCCTGAGAACACTGGATCCCCAACCTTGTATTCATCATAATCATTTGGAGTGCTTGATTAAAGATGCCCCAGCTGGAATCTGAAGAGGAGTCCAGGGTTTGGTTCCTGGGTGGTTCTGGTGCTCATCCAAGCCTAAGGCAGCCTACTCCTGGCTACAGCCTCACACAGGCTCCAGGTGTAGAAAGCAGAGTCTGACCACCAGTGCCTGCCCCAGGCTTGGGCTGGGCTCCACCCTCCATGACTGGAAACACATAGCACCACCTTGGCAAGAGCCTTTCACCTGGCAAGCTCTGGAGGAGGAGGAAGAAGGGATCAGAGGCACTGGGGCGGGAGAGCCTGAGAGAGGTGCTGGGTGGGAACAGGGCCCTTTGACTTTCATGGCATCAGCATCAGGGATTCCCAGCTCCTCCCTTTGCCAGGGCAGTAGAGCATGGCACAACAGTGGATCTAGAGGAGAGTGTGGAAGGAAGGTAGAGCTTGGGACCAGAAATATATCAGACTTTAGAGCTTTTTAGATTTTGGAACATTTGTGTACTCTTTGCTGGTCAAGCATTCCTAATCTGTAGATCAAAAATCAGAGCAGTTTTAAGTGCTGATGCTCAAAGTTAGCTAGATGGTTCTAGAAGTTTCTTTTTTTTTTTTTTTTTTTTTTTTAATTTTATTTAAGGAGAAAAGAAAAAAAAAGCAGGGAAAGGGTACAAGTTATGCAGATTTACAGAAAAAAAAATGAACAGTAGGAAATCACTAGTTAATGGATTACATATTGTCATCTTAGAAATAATTGTTCAAGTCACAAAATTAAAGCTTGTAAAGTGGACATTCCATCAATGATACTGCAAACAGTTCTGTTCATTGATCCAATAAAACTCTGTGATATCATTTTCTATCTTATACACTTAAATATACATGCAGTTATATAGTTTGGAGCACTTTCTTTTCCTCTCTTTTGTACCATGACTATTACACATTTTGGGTTTCATTGCTCCCACAGTTCTTATTACTTTTTTGGAAGAGAGTAAAACCAAATGTGACATAACAGAACTGAATCGGTCAAGTCAAAAGGGTGGACATAATAGATAATGTAAAAACATAATACAAGGTGATCAACAATGGTTACCATAATGCCTCCCGCTATCTCTAATAGAATTGCCTATATCGTTAGTTATAATACAATTGAACAAAACAGTAAAGAATAAAACCGACAAAACCAAAACATTGGAGACATTGTAGGTCTTCAAAAGTAGATAAAAGTCAACAAGAATGGGCGTCATAATGAATCTCATTATCTTTACAGCTGATGGCTAAACTTTTGAACCTGATACTATCCAGCAAAACAGAATAGGGGAACATCAGTTAAAAACCAGATGGTG
Organism: Cavia porcellus; assembly: GCF_034190915.1. Lineage (NCBI taxonomy): Eukaryota > Metazoa > Chordata > Mammalia > Rodentia > Caviidae > Cavia > Cavia porcellus. Next base: position 13,287,334 of record NW_026947515.1, read on the forward strand.
AGAGTAATACAGGGCTTTAAATCAAGGTAATGAAAAGTCAAAGTGGGTTATTATAATATATCCTGCTATTTTTTTCCTTTAATTAAAAGGATAAAGATAAAAAAGTAAATAATGGAGTGGAGATTGAGATAAAAGAGGGCATAACAACGAAACAGTGCAGATCAAAACATAACCATTTAAGCAGAATAGTGTTTCACCACCAGATAATCCTAACCTAAAAGTAGTTACCATATTGTCTCTTTCTTTGAAATCCTTGAGTACAACTTCGGATACTGTAGCATTAAGTATATCAAAGCAATGTAAAACCATTCAAGAGAATGACAGCATTACAGAGTATTTAGAATCAACTAACAGAAAATGAACAATGGTTTCTGTATAATCTCCTTGTCTTTAAAAGGTTTTTGCTTATACTATCGTACATAATAAAATCCAATAAGATACAGCCTATTTAGACTGTTGGAGACAGAAGGACAAAAGCTAGATGAGACTTCAAAACAAGATGATACTAAATCAGTATTACCTATTAAGATGTCATTTTCTTCAAAATAGCTGTTCCTATCATCCAATCTTCTCTGCCTCATTTCTGTTGAGCTCTTTTTCAGTAGCTGTCAGTTTGTCTTCTTCATTTTGTTCCCTGCTCCATTCGTTGTGGCCTCTCTGCCATTATTTCTGGATTCTTTGTATTTTTCTTTTTTTAGAATATCCTGCAATACTCTCTGTAGAGTTGAATTGGTGGTTGCAAATTCCCCCAGTTCCTCTTTATCCTGGAAGCACCTTGTTTTTCCATCAATTTCCAGGGACAGTCGTGCAGGATATCTCAATCTTGGCTGGAGATTATTATCTTTCAAAGCTTGAATTATTTCCCCCCACGCTCTTCGTGATTTGATGGTTTGTGCAGAGAAATCTGCTGTAATTCTGATGGGTGTTCCCTTGTAAGTGGTCTGTTTCTTGTCTCTGACAGCTTTTAATATTCTGTTCTTGTATTGAATTTCTGGAATTTTTATTATTATATGCCTGGGTGTTGCTCTGTTTGGGTTGTAGGTAGCTGGGGTCCTGTATGCCTCATACATCTGAGTATCTTTACCTTTTGCTAAATTAGGAAAATTCTCCTGGATTATTTCTGTGAGTAGCTTTTGTAGTTCACTTGTTTGTGTCCCTACTTCTTCTTTTATGTTCTTAATCCTTAAGTTATGGATCCTCTTATCATCTTCTTGTCTTTGTATTATTGCTGTTTGTTTCTTTGTTATTTTTAAGAAGTTTTTCATTTCATTCTCCCATATTACAAGTCTGCCCTCCAGTTCAGATAGTCTGTCCTTAGTTTCTTTCAAGCTGTTATGCCAGTCTTCGATAGACTTCTTAGTATCTTGGTAGTCCCTTTGAACCTGCTTCACGTATTCTATGCTTTCTCTGTTTTCTCCATCAAACAGTTCTCCCCTTTTTTTCTGTTCTTCTATTCCACCACCTGTTTTTTCTTGGGTGGTACTTAGCATTTCTCTAACTATTCTGCATACTTCTAGCTTCAGGTCGTTGATAAATTCATTCCTGAATTGGTCTATGAGGCTCTCTATATGGCGCCTTATGTGTATTGGTGCGGTGTCTGCTATTGCCTGATTCTCAGAATTGGGAGCCGAGGAGCCTTTCTTGTTGCTGCCTCTTCCCATGCTGCCTCTTCTTCTCTGTTCCTTATATATGCAAGCTTATATAAGAGGCCCAGCTTCTCTCCCAGTCAGCCACAGCCTGATCGAATTGCGCCAGTTAGGTGTTCCCGCTCACCGCTGGGCACCAGGGAGTTACGGACCAGGCAGCCTACGCGTCTCCCCTCCCGGCCACCGTCAGGCTCTGGGATCTGGGTTGGGACAGCCTACCAGGTCCGCCAGCAGCGTCACGCAGGCCAGGCACTTTTCACCAATCCCGCCCGAGAGGGGGATGTATGGCTGGAGTCGCCACCGTGCCCTGCTCCCGCAGGACTGCTCGGGCCCAGAAAGTCCTCTGCTGGAGTCAAACTGTGGTAGAGTGTCAGTTTCTCTCACTCACCTCACCACAAGTCAGTGCACGCCTCCCTGCCGTTCGCAGATTGCCGTTCTCAGAGCTTCTGCGTGTCTCTCTCCTTGTCGAGCCACTGTAGAGGCAGCCAGCCGCCACGCGGCGGGAAACCCAAATCACAGCTTACAATGGCGCGGGGTCCAGACTCCACACCGAGGCTTTTCTGTTCCTGTTTTAGCGCCAGGACTGCATTCCAAGTTGGTTTCTCTCAGCCCAGTTCGTTCCTGAGTCAGCAGAGCATATCTCCACCTGCTTATGTCTCCTTAGTCCGCACCATTCCTGGCTTCTGAGCCGAGTCTTTCAGAGAGCCTCCGGTAGTTGCTGTTATCTGTCCGCCATGTTCTCCCGGAAGTTCGGTTCTAGAAGTTTGAATCAGGGAGATTCAACCTGTAGAGAGGAATAAAACCTGAGACACAGTGATACAGAGACTGTAAAGAAACACACATTTATCTGAAAGAGACCTTGTCACCAGCACTGAAAGGTAGCTTATCAAGTAGAAATAAAGATCAAATGATGACCCCAGATGATCTTAAATGAAAAAGTTAATATGATCAAGTGTTCAGGAATCACTGTTCTAAGAGAGGGAAGTACCAGGAAGAAAAGATAAAGGAGAGAGGAAGAGAGGGAGAGAGAGAAAGGGAAGGAGAAAGAGAAAGAGAAGAGGAGGAGGAGGAGAAGGGAGGGAGGGAAAGGGACTGGTTGGCAGGCTTCATTTTTATATAAAATGTCTTAAAAGCTTGCGTTTTAAGCTTCTGTTCAAGTGGGTAGTAATGTGTGCCTTCATATCCATAAATACAGATGGTCTTCAGAAGATACCATCAAAGTCCTTTCTCCTAAAAGATCAAGTTAGGATTCAGTGGAAGATGAGCAGTTTGGATTTGGGTAGGTGCCTTGTCACAGAGTCCGTGCAGTGGACTTAAGATCTTTGTGATTACAGAGGTTGCTGGTCTGCCTGGAAGAGTCCATTTATATCCACAACATCAAGGACATGAAGTTGCTGAAGACCCTCCTGGATATTCCTGCAAACCCAACAGGTGAGCTTCAACAGCAGAACCAACACTCCGGTTCTCACGTCCAGGCACCTGGTCCGAGCTGTGTTTCTAACCGGACTGAACACCTGAAGTGGTGTGTGTGCTGTGTTGTCCTGATAGTATTCACCGTGAAGTTTTCATGGTGGAAGATTCAAATTCTGTCAGGCTGAGATCCTCCAGGAGAGCTGCTCGCTACAGCCTTGGAGAAGCCTGTGTTAGCAATGGGTGAGGCATGTCAAGTATCTGCGTAGGAGATTCCATGTGTCTAAAGTTGAAAGGTATTTACCCTTACCCTTTTTTGTGGTGATTTAGTGTGCAGTATATGTAATAATTATAAACAAGTTTTGACTTGGTGTGTCTGCATGGCTAGGCAAAAGATAATCTGAACATAAAGAATGTGTTTTACTACAGTACAAAGCACTTCCTCTACTTGAGCCAGACGCTAGGGTACCTGACTAGGTTCTCCTTCCCAAGGGTTAGCACTGTTTAACACATGTCTGATTTTTAAGAATGGGAATAGTTTGAATTTGTTAGATGGAAATAATAGATGTTGACATTTTATGAAATTCATTGAGCTAAAAGTGACTGAGAAGGAATCCTTTTCAGGAAAGGGGCAGAGGGAATCATCACATGAGAATGATGTATGTATCCAGTGATTCAGGTTAGTATTTATAAATTGTCTTACAAGTTAGTATCATAAAAAGGCCCCTTCTAGTTACTGTAGTTTCTTAACTCTTTGACTTTCATGGAATTTCAAGATTCCTGTGGCTCCACCCAAATGACCTGGACTTTTTGAGCCTTATTGTTTCCTTATTTGTAACATGGAATAGTAACAGGCATCCCACAGCATCAGCCGAGCATGTCAGTGAGGTGACATTTGTGCAAGAGACCAAGACAGAATTTTATGTGCAATAAACATTTTCTGTATTTCATTTCCTTCTCGTCATCTCACTTATATGGAGAACCTTTTAACTTCACCCCCCCCCCCCGATGTCTCTGTTTCTGTGTGTGTGTGTATGTGCATATGTGTAAGTGGGTGTGTTTCTGGGAACAAACCCAGAGTGTCACATATGCTAAGTATATGCTGTACCACTGAGCTGGGCTCCCAGGTTCAGATTTCAGAGCTTTAAAGTCTCAGTCATTGAGACCAGTAAAAAGTTTTCTGAAATAACAATTTCAAGGCACAGTTCACAAAAGGGAAGATGGCAAGTGTTATGGCTTGTGTCTGGATCCCCCCACCCCTGCTTCCAAAGCCTTATGCAGTCATAGGTGGGGCTTTCTCAGAGACCCCAGATCCAGAGTGTGTAACACTGGAATTGATTCATGATGCTATGCTAGGATCAAGGGCACTAGGATCAAGGGTGTGAGTGCTACCCACCCTAAGTACTCTGAATAAGATATATGACATAGAATTGTGATTGTCCTCTGTGGCTTTGCTACCTTCTCCTGCCATGAACTATTTTTTCTCTGGAATGCCTGTCTGCCATATTACCCTGCCTTAGAGCCAGTTGATTATGAACTGAAACCTATATAAATTGTGAGCTAAATAAACCTTTCTTCCTTTAACTTTGGGTATCAGGTATTTTGTTTCAGCAACAAGAGAAAAGTAACTAAGACAGCAAGGAAAGGAATTGTGATGGTAGTGTTTGTTTTAGAAATGTAAGGTTGAAGCAATCTGGAAAGTAGTTACTGCAGACATCCTATGTGCTTGCAACCACAGATCTCATCTGTACAGATAGTGCAGGTGCTCACCAGGAGCCCACCCAGCTAGCACTGGTTCCCTTAGGGACCATTCTGCAGATTACAGCCTGCTATAGGGTGGAACCAGCATCTGACCGCGGGGTGCAGAGAGTGGGAGAAAGATGCACTCTCCCGAGAGGCTCTGAATCTGAATCTGGATGGAGTGCTGGGGAGAAGTGGGGCTGAGTTGGGCACTACTTTGTGAAAGGTCCCACCCAATTTACCAAAAGTACAAAGCTTCCCTGGCTCTCAGTTTCCTTGAAAAAGTGGGCAGTTAAACCCAGTCTGCTCCTCCCTCATACCTGCTGTGTGCTTAGGAGTTCAGGCTGGAGGTCAGGGCTTCTTCAGCAGTGAGACATGCTGCTTCTATACAAATGAAGTTTATCTCCATGTGCCCTTATTTTTTATCAAATATACAGTTAGGTGTCACTTAATGATGGGGATGCATTCTGATACATTTGGCGATTTTGTCATTGTACGGACATCAGAGAATGTGCTGAGGGGAACATACACAGTGCAGCAGTCTCCTGCAGCCCAGGCTGTGCTGTGCGTCGCTAGTACGTGGGGGGTGTTCTTGGCACCAGAGTTGTTATGCAATGAATGACTCTAGTTATTGCTCTTCAAGCGTGGATTGCTTCACTCTTTTTTGCAAGACAAAACAGAGAAAGTAAGGTTTAAAATACGGGATTATTTGTGTTTCTTATTAGAAAGGATATATATTTTTATGAAGGAAATAACTTTTATCTCAAGAAAAATTATTGGGAAGTTTTTTTTGGTCTCAGATAAAGGGACCCAGGGATATATTAAGCATTTCCTCTGCAAAGACTACGGGCAGATTGACCAAAATGTGACCTTTCAGACCTTTTATATTATTTGGAGCAGTAACTGAAGATCTTAAACCCCAAATATATTTATTTATTTAGTCCCTGTTTGTAATACATGGACTTCATGTGTCACTTCATACACCCATGACGTCCATTCTAGGGAACTGGTACCCACATATAACATCTCTTACTTTATTCATTTACTTATTTATATTTTAGGTATCTCATAAGAGAAAGCGTGCAATATTTAACTTTCTGAGTCTGGCTTATTTTGCTTAGTGTGATGGTGTCAAGTTCCATTCATCTTCTTAAAAATGCCAGGATTTCACTCTTCTTTAATATTCCATTGTGTATATGTACATTTTTTTTCTGGCTTCATCTGCTGGTGGCATGTAAGTTGTTTCCGTAAGTTAGCTACTGTGAATTGTGGTGCTATAAACAAAGGTATGCATCTATCACTCCGATACAGTGTTTTCAGTTCTTTCAAGAATACACCCAGGGGAGAGATTGCTGGCTCAAATGGAATTTCTATGTTTAGGGTTTTGAGGAATCTCCATACAGATTTCCATAGTGATTGTGCTAGTTTAAACACCCACCACATTGCTGAAGCGTTCATTTCCCCCCATATCCTCACGGGCATTTGTTGTTCTTTGTGTTCTTGATGGTAGTCTTTCTGGCTGGGGTAAGATTAAAGATGATGGGACATTTTAAATGTACTTACTGATCATTTGTAGTATTTCTTTTGATACGCATTTACTTATTTCATTTGCCCATTTTTTGATTGGGTCATTTGTTTTGGGAGAGTTAATTTTTTTGCATTCTTTTTACATTATATGCAAGATATTATTCCTCTATCAGAAAAGTAGTTAATAAAAAATTTTCCTCCATTCCTTAGGGTGGCTTTTCATTTTGTTGATTGTTCCATTTTCTGTGCAAAAGGTTTTTAATTTGCTGTAATCCCATTTGTTGATTCTTAATACTATTTTCTGGGCTATTAGAGTTCCATTCAGGAAGTCTACAGCTTCAAGTGTTTCTCCTGTATCACTGTCCAGAAGTTTCAGAAGCTTCTGTTTTTATATCTAGTTCTGTGACCCATTTTGATTTGGTTTTAGTATAGGACTAGAGACAGGGATCATTTTGCTCTTTTGCAGATGAATACCCACTTTTCTCAGCACCATTTGCTAAACAGGCTCCCTTTTCTCTGGTGTATATTTTTGGCCCCTTTGTCAAAATGCAGGTGCGTGGGGTTGCTTCTATGTCTTCTGGGTTGCTCTACATCTGTTCTTTGCACTGGCACCATGTTACTTTTTATTGTAGCTTTATAATATAACTTGAGATCTGGTATTGAGATACTTCCAGCCTTGCTATTTTTGCTCAAGATTGCTTTGGCTATTCTGGGTCTTTTCTGATTTCATATGAATTTTAGGAGCAAGTCTCAAATTTATAATGATCCCCTAAGCTTCTCCTGAACTTGCTTTTGTATTTCAGTGAAATGAAATGATCATATTTAGCCCACCGAGCTGCACGGGGAGGATTCACTGAGGGCACATGCGAGTGAGCCAAGGTGGGCTGCCTCGTCCTCAAGGGCACTCAGCTGAGTTCACAGCCAGTGTCCCTCCTCCCCCAGGGCTGCCCCACTCCAGTCGGAGCTTCGCAGCAGGAGCTCTTCCTTGCTCAGGAAGCTTCAGGACTCTAAACTGCCAAAAACATAGTGTATTTAGTTCTGAGATTGTCTATTGTCATTTGATCCTGGCCGTTTAGAATGTGTATGATAAGATTTTCAGTTGCCTTTTGATTAAGAATTTTGTTTGTTGCATTGTTTTCATGCTACCTGGCCTACATTAAACTACTGTATTGGTACTGTATTTTCCTAAGAGTTTTATTATGCCCCAATGAGGCAGGTACAGTTACTAAGCTAACAATACAGCCTTCCTTACTAATAAGTCCTGTTTTATCTAAGGATACCAATTTACCTAGTTATAGAAGCTGTCTCAGATTCTTTGTTCCCAAGGGTGGCCATCTCCCTAATTCCTGACCAGTCAAAAATAGACTAATGTTACTGGGGGAAAAAACCATACACACAAGTCATCAGAAGCCAAGAGGCTCCTTGTATGTTCTCATTTGTTGTGGGCAAAACTATAAAATGGAAAGTGTGGGTTTTGGTTCCATGAGCCTTAGTAGGTACACAAGGAAAACAGTCACTTCTTCTGTTGGCTTTGGCACACACATTCCGAATGTATTTCACCCCACTAAGTTCAGATAAGTTAGATGTAGAGTTCCCTGTTGCTTTATGCTCAGTATCTAAGGAGGCTGTAAATTTCCTTGCTTCCTTGTATACTGGAGTCATGCCATTCCTATTGTATCAAAGACTGCAGGCTACTTCCTTTAAAGCATTTGGCCAGACAGAGCTTGAAGTTAATTTCCTGCTAGCACAGCAGTCTGTGCCTGGAGCAGCCAAGGCTGGAAATCTCCATGAAAAGTCTCACCAAGAGCAGAACTTGGGGTGGGGTGGGGATGGGGGTCACAAACACGACCATTTCTTATGGAAAATGAGAGAGCAGACTATATCACACAGCACTGCAATCATGGAACAGAGTGGTGGTTTACACACCAGCAAGTCCACTTCCTGCAAAGATAATATAGGTGGTAAAAATGCTGTCTTTTGTAGTTGCATAGGGCATGTGCCAATACAGACGCTTTCTCTCCTCTCTGTTTTTGGAAACTGGAACCTGGAAGCAGGGGAGGCTGAAGATTGAAGCTAGCTTCCTTCATGCTAAGCACACCCTGTACTGCTGAGCTATATCCCCAGCCCTGAAAAGTGGCTTTTGGGACATGAGTAGCTTAGGAAACTACAATTTTAAAAACAAATTCTCCCTGAAGTGCCTAAAGTTTGACATGTAGTATTTTGAGTGTCAAGACAAGAATAGTGGAGAATTATGGGCTTTCTTGTAATTCCAGTTGGATGCCATTGCTCTTGGATTGATAGCAAGCCCTTCTGTTCCTGCTGTGGGAGAAGCACACCCAGTTTCTGTGAAATGACAGCTGACCATGACTTACAAAAGTATGTGTCAGGTCTAAAACAAGTCCAAAAGCCACATCAAAACTTCATTTCTATGTAGAAAAAAGGCCAGAAAAAAGTAAGCTCAAATGCTCAGAGAAACAAAAAGCCTGAGTTTTAGAATCATGGGTGTTTTTTTTTTTCTTTCTCTGTGTTTTCTGGGTTTAGTAAACTTGCTATGTCATCACTTTTACATTATAAACTATCAAAAGATACATTATAAGCTATCAAAAGCTAGCTAATGTGTTTCCTCAGAAGGATTCATCTGACACCTGGGACAGAAACAGAGGACTGTGGAATGGTGACAGGTAGGCCTGGAGCAAGGCTTCCTGCTCAGTTCACGACACAGATTTATATAGCTGGTTGTATAGCTGTCTGAGACTTGGGCCATAGAGAATGGAAGGAACTCACACTAAGCATGTCTGGGGATCTTCGTTAAGTCTGCAGGGATATCTGTGAACAGGATTCCACTGTTAAATTCAGATGACTGGCAGAGGTACAAGCCCAGAGGCACAGCTGTCAGATAAGCAGTGTGTGTCACAGTATGCCTGCCCCAGCCGTTAGCCTTTGTCGTTCTCTTGTTAGAATCCAGTGCCCTCTAACTCTGTGTTAGGTATCCCAGAAAGCTCAGAGTTAGCTAAATGTGTTCAAGCCTTTCTTCCTTTGTGGGATGTTTCTGGCTCAACCCAGGACTCCAGGGGACACATAGAAGCGTTCTTCCAAAGCTTCTGCTCAGGTCTGTCCTCACTGTCTCTGCCACACGGATGTGCTCCCTACTTTCAGAGGAGGGGAGTGAGAAAGGGAAGCCTTGGCTGCCTGGAATGTGAAAGCAGGCAAGACATTCATCACTGGCGTCCCTTCATTTTAGGTAGGAGTCAGGCCCTTGGGACACAGTTGCCTCGGCTAGACTTAGACACGCAGCGGATGGGTATCCGGAACCATGTCCGCAGCCTGACTCTGCTGGATAAATATTCCTAAAACACCATCTCTTCTTTAAAAAAAAACCTGGACAGAGTATTGAGATAGTTAATATGCTATAGAATTCACCATCTAAAGAACCTAATTCAGTAACTTTTAGTATATTTATAGCATTTTGTAACCATTATCACAGTTAATTTTAAACATTTTCACTACTTCCCAGAAGAAATCCTGTACCCCTTAGCTATTACCCTGTATTCCCCCATCACTAGGCAATCCTTCATCCACTTTGTCTCAGTAGATTTCTCTCTTCTGGACATGTCCTGTCAGTGGATTCATATAATGTCTAGTTTTGTGTCTAGCTTTTGTCACCATGTTCTCAAGGTTCATTCATATTGTAGCGTGGATCAGTACTTCATTCCTTTCCATTGCCAAATAGTGTTGTAAAGATGTGCCACACTGTACTCATTCATCAGCTGATATTTTGAATTGTCCCATTTTTTGACCATAATAAGCAATGTTGCTATGAACATTCTGTGTGGACAGAAGTTTGGATTTCTCCTGGATCCGCATGCAGGAGTGGAATTTCTGGGTCTTATGACAGTCCCATGGTTAACTCTTGAGAAACTTGCCAGACAGCTTCCCAATGCACCGCCCCACTTTAACTTCCCACCAGTGGTGTGCAAGCTTCTGTGGCCTCCGTCTCCTTAGCAGCATTTACTATGTGTCTTTTCTATGGCAGCCATCCTAGAGAGTATGACGTGGGAGCTGGCTGTGGCTTTAACACTGCTTTTTTCCAATATGTGTGTTTAGAAGCTCTCAGTAGCTGCCATTAGTGCATTTGTAAGATCATAACTCTTCAGTGTGGGGCTCCAGGCGATCGCCGCATCTGTCTTAACCTCCCTCCCCTCAGCCTAGCCCAGGCCACCTCCTAGCTCCCTTTCCTTCTGGGTGTTACAGGCCCCAAATATCTTCCCTGGTTTAGTTGCTCTTGAAATTACATTGGACTGTAGAGAACTCAGGTGGGATGGGGGTGGGAGCTCCCAAAACAGTGGGAAGGCGTGGGTGACCTCTTGTAAGGCAAGGGCCCGGAGTGACCTTGAACAGGCAAGGGAGTTGTGGCAATTCCAGAACATACAGGTAAGGGCTCCAGGGACCAGCTCCTGTTCTCCTGGTGTTCTGCCTGGCAGGTGATGTGCTGGCTGTACACTCAGCAGAGCCACAATAGGAAATGGGACCTAGGTCCCAAAAAGTCATTTGACTTTTTTTTCTCCACTCTCCCTCCCCTGCTGATCTGGTAGGGAATCTTTGAAACCTGACCCAAAGTTCTTCTTATATTTCAGTTAAGAAACCCATTTAGGGGCCTGGGGATTTAGCTCAGCGGCATAAACACCTGCCTTGTAAGCAGGCAGTCGTGAGTTCAATCCCCGGTACCGATTAAAAAAAAAAAAAAAAAAAGTGAAAAAAAAAAAAAAAAAGAAACCCATTTAATACACTAACATAACAAAGATGCTAGTCACCTTTTTTTATTTAAAAAGATGTTTCTTTTGGATAATCTCTGAGTTCCTATTTTGGTAATGCTTTGGTTCTATGCAATTCCTGGAAATCACTGTTATCGTGTACAACTCTATTACTCTAAAAGTATTGTGAAAAAAACCTTTATTTACATGTTGTTCAGACCAATGTGTGCCCCAGAATACCTTTGTAAATAAAAGTGGCTTTTGTTGCTTTAGTGCAGTGGTTTGATTGACGATTTATACCTGCAAAGATTGGTGTAGCTTGTGCACGTGTGTGTTTGCACACGCATGCAGTGGAGATGGAACCCACAGCCTCATATGTGCTACACAGATGCTCTACCATTGAGCTGCAACTCCAGTCTTGTTGAAGCATTTTCAATCCAAAGTGTTCTGTATGTTTATTTTTTTCGAAAGGTATGGCACTCTGTTTTGGCTTGAAGGCAGGACCTTCAGTGAGCTTCCATGTTGGCAGGCAACCACTTTCCTTATCAGAGCAGGGCATTTGGCTCTTACATGAGTTCTTTGCTTTTCCTGCCTGCAGCCTGAGGGTAGTGGCCAGCTATTTAATCACTTGAAGAAAGCTAATGTGCTGACCTTTTATGACTGGAAATTCTGTTTCAGTTGTGAGTAAATTTTCTTATAGTCATAGACCAGTGATGGAAAACCTTTCAGAGCTTTTAATAAATAACCAGCTGCAGCATGCGCGCCATAGGTATGCCATCACTGCCCTAGAGGGAATGGAATTGGAAAAGTAGAAGATGTGATTTCAGAGCCCGGAAGTAAAAATGTAAAGAATATCATGCTTAATATTCAAAATTCTGATTGCTTAGATGTGGAGAGGACATGGTGGGTGTTAAATTAGGCAATCTGCTGTGAATTTTTTTCACTGGAATCCTTCAGTTAGAATAATCCGCAGAAATGTCCCAAAGCCATTCCTCCCCTCCCCAGTAGGTGGCACTCTAGTTGTGCTGTTTGCAGGTATTCTCTTCAATCTTCCAGTTTTCTGTCCTCTGACACTGGCTTTTCATCTGCTGTTGGTTCCTCTCCAGGTCTGTGTGCCCTCTCTATCAATCATTCCAACTCCTACCTGGCCTACCCCGGAAGCCTCACTACAGGCGAGATTGTGCTTTATGATGGAAACTCCCTGGTAAGTTGACAGTGGCCCTGCACCCTGCCTTAGCTGTGTGATGAATGAAGTCTGCACCACCACGGGCAGTGTAACCATCCAGGGCAAAACATCTGCAGCAGTATGGAAATCACCTGCCAGCTGGTGGCAGATGGCCACACTGGGGGCCACAGCCCTCTGGTCTCTGAAACTTCAGAGTGGGACAGTCCTGTAGTGGGAAATCCCCTTCACGGGGTACCCACTGCAACTCTAGTCTACCTCAGACACCCAGTTAGATGTCCCCCTTCCCAAGGTCAGGAGATGGGAGAAGAATGGAGTAGCTCCTGAAGCTGAAGTATAAAACTGCTGAAAAGGACACGCAGTTTGTATGATCTTGTGGGGAGACAGAGGAATCCCAGTAAATGAGGGAGATAGAAGAAGAAGAAAGAGGAAGAGGGGAGATGAAGTCCATCTTCTTCGATGGCCCTAGTATCTGCTTCTCTTCGTCACCAACAGAAAACCGTCTGCACCATTGCTGCCCACGAAGGAACTCTGGCTGCCATCACTTTCAACTCCTCAGGCTCCAAACTCGCAAGTGCCTCGGAGAAAGTGAGTGCACTCTCATGGCTCCTATCTGCGGGTTCACCCCCTGGCAGTCTGCAGAGGTTCCCAGAGACCTGTCGGAACAAGGCTGATGACTTGGAATGTGTTTCAGAGTGAGACTCTCTGGCCTCTGCATGTTGTTGTCTATTGATCACTTGTTAATTCAATAGCTCAAAGGCCTGTGCTAGGCAAGATACAAACATTTCACACAGACACCATGGTTTTCTTGAGAAATGTAAATGTCTACTATGCCTGGAACAGAGAGATGCTATATTTCAAAATATAGCAGTATAAACAAAATGCTTTGCTAATTAGTTGGAGAGAGTGATCTGTTCTGTCTAGAATAATCAAGAAAAGTGATCAGGTTGAATTTCGAATGCCAAGTAAAGCAGGTGTTTTTTGCCAGGCAGAGTGAGCCATCACAGTCTGCGAGATGTTTGTGCACACATGCATACACACACACGTACATATACAGCACATACATTTCACATAGAACCTTGAACAGGCACAAGGAGTGAATGGCAGGCAGGATATATCTAGAACATATTTCAATAATTGCTCATTCAGCACATATATAATTAAAAATGCCTCTGTGCTCAGTGCTTTGTGCTTCCTTCTCAGAGACAGATTTTTAAAACCAAAAACCCAAACCACTGTTTGAAAGGGCATCTCTGTGTGAAGCCACTAATAGTTAGAAACTGTCTGCCTGTTTCTTTCCCAGGGCACAGTCATCCGGGTGTTCTCTGTACCTGATGGGCAAAAGCTCTATGAGTTTCGCAGAGGAATGAAAAGGTCTGTACTCAGTGTCAAACCCATTTTAAAGTCCCCATACGAGAGCTTCGGTGGCCAGCAGGCAGCCATCTGTGGAGAGGACAGAGGCCATGGCCTCATCTCACCTAGAGGAAGTATCATTCCTTTCTTAGATAACTGACTTCAGTGCTCCACGGAGGGCTTAGTAAAACTGAAAGGAGTAGCTAAGAGTCCTTTTTTGATAGACAGCCAACAGAGGAGAAATAAGAAAACCAAGGAGTCACAATCCAAAAATCATTTCTCATTCTCTTCTATGGAAATAAAAGCTGAAGTAAGGTATGACCATTTGAGGTCTTATCCACTGCTGGGTTTTCACTTGGATCAACACACACAGCGCCTAGAGGGATGTCCACAGTGTCAGGAAGGTGCACATCTTCCCCTCTGCTGGCTGGGAGGGTGGACTGTGCTTTATTCTTTGTGCCTTTGTGCATCTTTCTAGTGTTGCTCTCTAAATGTGAATAACTCAGTATTGAATGGGTTTTAGAATACTGAGGTTCTCCAAGATACATTTACTTTTCTGACAAAACTAGTCTAGAACTAAAAGGCATTTTTCTGGCTTACTGGTTTATTTGTTGCCGTTTCTAGGTATGTGACAATCAGCTCTCTGGTTTTTAGTATGGACTCACAGTTCCTGTGTGCCTCCAGCAACACGGAGACTGTGCATATCTTCAAGCTGGAACACCTCACCGACAGGTACATGTAGCTCTGGATCAACATAAGAGATTTATTTTCTTTTGAGTTCCATAATCTTGGCTTTGTGTTTACTATCATGGTAGAGCACATGTGTTTTAGTTGATTTTCTTATTGCTGAGACAAAATACCCAACACCCAAAGTTAAAGGAGGAAAAGTTTATTTATCTCACAGTTTGTAGAGCCTTTAGCCCATAGATGGCTGGCTCTGAGCAGAGTGTTGTAGCAGACAGGCATTGCTGAGAAGAAAAAGTTCATAGTGGACAGAAGGTAGCAAAACAAAGCCAGGAATGACCACAGATCTTTCTGTGCTCTATATCTTATTCAGTTACTTAGGGCAGGTAGCACTCACACCCTTAATCCTGAAAGCCTTGATTCTAGCATTGCACCATGAATCAGTCTCAGCATTGCACACTCTAGATGCAGCCACCTCTGAAAAACTCCCACCTATGACTGCATGAGGGCTTGGGGACACATCTAGACAAAAGCTATAACATTCTATCCTAATCCCCCAAAGAGTTATGTACATCCCTTAATAAAAAGGCATTTAGTCCATCTCTAAGAGTTGCCAAAGTCCTAAGAATTTCTTCATTGCTGAAAAGTCTTAGTCCAAAATCTACTCTCAGATTTAAAGCAAACTCTTAGCTGCAACACCTGTACAAATAGAAAGAAAATTAAACACTCCAACATTCAAATGGCACAAAATAGACATTTCCTTTCCAAAAGTTATAAATAAGAGGAATAGCAAGGAATGAGGATAAAGCAAAGGTCTTGGGTAGCTCCGCCCGTATGGCACTGCTGGTGATCATAGCTCCCATGGCTTCTCTTAGGGCAATTTTGCTCCTTCCTTGAAGTTTTTCTCAGACTATCCACATTCCTGGCTTATCCAAACATCTAGATTCTCTATTGCACCTTTGACTTCACACTCACAGCTTGACACATTGCCCTCTCAGGGACACACTGCTTGGCCTGCCAGGCCTTCTTCTAAAGTGGAAGCCTTCCTGACCCCACAACTCTTCCATTCTGCACCTAAAACCAGCACCATGTTTATGATGCCCAGGTCCACTGACAGCTGGAGCAGTAGCCAGATTTTCTTCTATCTTGGCTGTAGGACTCCAGTGCCAATCAGCCAAATCCTGAGGAACACTTCACTGGTCCATTACCATTTTCGAACATGGTGCTATGGAGTGTTCTTCTCAAACCAAAGTCTTTCACTTTACAAGTTTGAGGATGCAATTTTGCAAAGTCCTGCTGCTTCTTGTGATGCCCTCAGGCAATCTTTTCTATTATCCCGTTCCTTCCTCTCAGCCATGAAGATTTCTGCTCTGTACTTGCAGTGTATCATTTTACTGCAGCTTCCTTTGTGACCAAACTCAAAACACTTCAAATCATTCTGTTGGGCTCTTTGCTCTTGATTCTCAACCTAAATTGGACTAAGAGCCTGCAAAAGTAGCCATGTCACAGCCTCAACATTAGACTGCTTTGAAATTTCTTTTGTAAGATTAATTAGTCCACTGTCCTTGGTCTCAGAAAAGTCTCTGGGCATGAACAAAATGCAGACAAACTGTCTGCCAAACCATAACTCATTTGGAGTCCAGCAGTCAATACAACCCTTCTCCCCAGCAGAAACCACTCAACCCTGGTCTTTGCTAGCAGAATTTTGATAAGCCTTTTGGTCTTCAGAGCTCTGACTAGAGTCTCCCATCAAATACAGCCTAAGGCATTCCACTTCTGCTATTTTGGTCAGCATGTCCAAACCTTTCCTAACTATTCCCTCCCCACAAGCTAGCTTAAAAGGCTCCTGAATCACATGGTCAAAGCAACAGCCTCACTTCTGTAGTACAAAATCCTGTCTTAGTTACTTTCTCATTGCTGAAACAAAACACCTGATACCCAAAGTCAAAGGAGGACAAGTTTATTTGGCTCACAGTTTTTAGAATTTCAGTCCAGAGTTGGCTGGCTCCAAGGTAGAATGGCATGGCAGACAGACATCACAGAGGAGAAACAGTTCACAGCAGGCAGTAGGTAGCAAAATAGTGCTGGGATCAACTACATCTGTTTCTATCCCTATATCTTGTCCACACTACTTAGAGTGAGTAGCCCTCACACTCTTAATCCTAGTGGTCTTTATCCTAGCATTGCACTATGAATTGATCTCAGCGTCACACACTCTAAATCCAGCCATCTCTGAAAAAGCCCCACCTATGAGTGCATGAGGCTTTGGAAGATACCTAGACACAAGCCATAACATGATGCTAGCAATACTTTAGCAATATTATGCACAAAAGCACAAAAATTGGGCCACACTCCTGAGTTCACATTCCAGCTCAGCCCTTTCTAAGCTATGAGATCTTGAGAAAATCATTTCATTTTTTTATATTTCACTTTCCTCCTCTGAAGCCAAGACCTCTTTCATGCTTGGCAAAGACTGTAGCACCAAACTACAGCCCCTGGTCCTTCAAGAGAACTTTGCTGTTTGGGTTTTCAGGGGGGTTGTTTGTTCGTTTGTTTAAGGTGAGGACTGGCTAAATTGCCCAGGCTATAAAACAAACATATAAAAGTGTCCGCCTCTTAGACTGGTAGTAAGGATTAAGTAAGTTTTTTATGTAAAGCATTTGGTATAGTCCTGGATCACAGACGCATCCATAAGCACTAACCAGTGTAGCCATAAATATAATAATATAGTTATTATTGCTATTTCCACTAGCAGTGGGTACTCGGAAACACTTTCCATGCTCCTGAGTATACCTGTGGCAGGCATAAATTGACAACTGACTGTGTAGTATGTTACACTGTAGCCAATGGGGAGTATACTAATTTCTAGTGCTGCTGTAACAATTTACCACAAATTTAATGGCTTCAAATAGCACGTATTTATTATCTTATAGTTCTGGAGGTCCAAGTGCAGAATGAGCTGCTGGATCCTCTGCTTAGGGTTTTATAACACTGAAGGGAAGGTATCTGAACACCAGCTGTGTTTTCCTCTGGAGCTCAGAGTCACTGTCCAAGCACATTCTCATTACTGTCAAGAATTCAGGACCTCTACAGATGCGGCCGTGAGGTTACCACTTCCTCTCTTGCTGTCAGTGTGAGAGATCCACTCACAGCTGACAGGCCACCACATTCCTTCCACAGAGCCTTCAAATTGGCAGTATCGCATTGATTTCTTCTTGTGGCTTGCATTTGTCCTACCTGACGTCTGCCCTGCTTTTCTGTCACCAGTCAGAGGCCATCGAAACTTGGCCCTCTTACACGCTGGGCAAAGGCTGTACCACTGAACTACAGCCCCCAGTCCTTCAATAGAAGTTTGAGGTTCGGGTATTTTAGGGTTCGTTTGTCTGTTTGTTTGAGGTGATGACTAGCGATGTTGCTCTGGCTGGCCTTGAATTTGCAATTCTCCTGGGTAGCTAGGACTACAAGTACATACTTCCATGCCTGGCATGGTCTCTGTTAATCATATTACATGTCATTGGTTCAAAGCCTACCCAGATAATCTCATGCTGAAGGTCACTTGGGCCATATAACATAACACAGGAATGTAGCCGACATCTCATTATACAGGGTATGGGATCCTGGGGGCCATACCTTAAAATTCTGTCTGCTATAGAGTGTGAGCATTTGTTTATAGCTGCCAAAGTCTCCTGTGTATGTGATCACACTCACTTGGAGATATTTGCACTTAGAAGCAGTGCAGAGTCCCCCCTTACCCAGCCTTCCTAGCACTGGCACTTTGTCAGCCTTCCTCCTGATGTGGTGCCCACCCAGATTCTGGTAGCACAGTAAGTGGCTTACACCTTGTGTGTATGTATGTGGGATCCTTCCCACCTGTGTCTCTTGACACATCTTTCCAGGTATCATTATAGAAAACAGAAACATGAAATTTTAGTGATTTGCTCAACTGCACTCTGAAAGCAGGTGTCCAGGCTAGTGAGGATGATGACAGTTTCCCATTTGTAATTTACAGAGAATTTACATTTTCTCCCTTGGCCCCTATGGTAGTCATTCCGGAAGAAGGGAGGTCTGGAGTGTTTGATGTCTTGCTCAAAACTGAGGTTGGGTCCATAAGAAGTGAACCCTTCCACCCCTGCCACGCTTCTCCTGTAGCAAGAGTGGAAACTTCAGCAGCACTGCTCACAAGCATCTCCTGTATGCACTCCCATGGAGTTTACACGAGTGTGAAGTAGAGCTTCTTCTGGGACTGGAAGTCCTTCTCTAACAGCATAGGACTTTCATGAGGAAAATAGCTTTTTCTACCTGATTAGAATGAGGTGGGGCTGGCCTGCTTCCTGTATGTGTTCATGTGCAGCAGAATGATGGGGTACCCAGCCACTGCCCTCCCTCTCTCCCTGTGACTCCATCCTAGGACACCAGCAACTGAGTTGCCAAAGGCTGAGGGTTTTCCATGCAGTTTCTGGCTTTTCTGTGTCAGGCTTATGAAGCTAGGAAGCTGTGTCCCCTGTTGGTGCTGGCGACACCAGGACACCTCCCTTCCTGCTCCTCATTCTCCCCAGAATGCTTCTAACTCCTGTCCCTACTTACCCTCTCTGAGCTTCCCTATTCTCTCATTGGCCACAGGTGACTGGGGGCAAGGGGAGACCGTTCAGTCCTTCCTGGTGATCTCCCAGCCCACCCCTGAAAGGTGATTATGTCCCAGATAGTGTGACTCTGATCTGCCTCGTCAGTCCTGTATCAATGGACACTGCCTTATCCATGTCTTTAACTTCATTACACTAATACTTGGTCTCATTCTGTGCAGCCTCATGGGACCAATCCATCCTGTATCCTCTTGCTCGCTTAATCTTTTGAAAATACTCCCTTGAGCATAATACAGCCTCAGAACATTCGTGCCATTTTTCCTTGGGTATGAAGTGACAGCTTCTCCCCTGCCTACAGAGCCCAGCTGCTACCACCCCAGAATCGCTCGCATCCCTCCAGCCACTGAGCCACTTGCTGTGTGCCCCACTTTAGCCTGCACCTCCCTAGCTCTCCCAGCAAGCCTGCAGATTATCCCTGTTTTCCTAATGAAACATGGAAGCCAAAAGGTTAAAAACCTTGCCCCGCTCTTCCTGCCCTGTGATCCTGGAGTGACTCCTGCCTACACCAGCTA
Organism: Cavia porcellus; assembly: GCF_034190915.1. Classification (NCBI taxonomy): domain Eukaryota; kingdom Metazoa; phylum Chordata; class Mammalia; order Rodentia; family Caviidae; genus Cavia; species Cavia porcellus. Next base: position 13,306,780 of record NW_026947515.1, read on the forward strand.
CGTGGCACCAAACACAATAGCTCTCGTGTTTATACGTGTGTGCTGTCTCCACCTAGCGTGTACGGTTTGGGTGTCTGTCATTCAGCTTTGTAAATCCCAAGATGGAGCACACAGCTCCAGTGCCACAGTACAGTTCTGCCCAAAAGGGTCACTTTCAGTTGAAAAGATCAAGGCCAGAGAATACCTCATCACTTGACAACAGTAAGGAATGAGTTGCAGTATGTTTTTCATCAGGAGCTGGTCCTGTAGACAAGTGACATCACCTCGGGGTGTCCTGAGAACACACATGGCAGTCCTGGTCCTCAGTGGGCTGCCACAGCACAGGGTAGAGAGCTGGAGGTGTCTCTCGCCAGCAGAACAGTCATACCCTGTGTCTCCTGGAAGCCTCTGGATAAGGTTCTACAACTGCGAGAGACCTGTTGAGTTCCTCAGGCACTGAAGGCGGGATAGCTGAGGACTTCCGGGCTGTAACCAGACACCACCCCAGTGTCTTGCCTTAAGGCTAGCTGCTAACTGCCCACTGAAGGCTAGCTGCTAGCTGCCCACTCCGTCTGGCTCCGGACCTTTCACGCTGAGATCTGGCTGTCCTTCCTTGAGTCTCAAACAGATTTGAGCTCATTTTACAGGGTCCAGATATTGATTGCATCTCATTCCTCTACCCTTGCCCTCTGTAAGAAATTTAACAATCAGAGTAATCATCGGATATTTTTTTTTTAATGTGAGAAAGCAGTAGCATTGAGAGCCTTTTAAGAGCTTTACAATAGCTCCTCTGGAGCACAAACAGGCCTTTGGTGCTCTTTTGTTATTGCTAGAATAATGTGACTCGGTGGGTAGAACATTGCGCTGAGGCACAGTTTCTGCCTGTTGCGGTGCACACAGCTCGGAACGTCCAGAGGTGTAGGCTCCTGGCAGCCGGACAGGTTCCGATGTTGGCAGCTGATCCCATCCTTGTCTCTGCACTGCTCCCCCTAGTCGCCCAGAAGAGCCTTCCACCTGGAGTGGCTACATGGGAAAGATGTTCATGGCTGCCACCAACTACCTCCCCGCCCAGGTTTCGGACATGATGAACCAGGACAGGGCTTTTGCCACCGGACGCTTGAACTTCTCTGGGCAGAAGAACATCTGCACACTGTCCACGTACGTACACCCACCCTGAGCAAACACACTTAGAGCACAAAGCCCCCAAACTGTGAAGAGCAAAAAAAGGCAGAATGTGGTTCACAAGCAGTGTGAGCTGAACCAGTCGAAGCAATCTGCTACCTTTCCTTTCTGATTTTTTTTTTTTTTTGTCTTTTTCCTTTTTATCGGTACCAGGGATCAAACTCACAACTGCCTGCTTGCAAGGCAGGTGCTTATGCTGCTGAGCTAAATCCCAGCCCCTCCTTTCTGATTTTTAACATGGATTCTCAGGGCAGCTGGCAGCTGGCATGGGAATATTAACCCCCGGTTATTACAACACTGTCTTGAAAACATGCTGAGTTTGGATGGAATCAGGCAAGAAACCTCAAGTTCTGTTGCCTAAATTCAGACACTAATGGGGTGACAGATATCTTAAGAAGTTTACTAAAAAAGTAGACCACTTAAAATCCTTCATAAACCTAGCCAGCCAAGAAGGCAAACCAACTGGACCTTTCTCCCCTTTCTGTCACCGTGAAGACAGAGACACATGTAAGATTACCACTGTCCCAATTAGTGGCCATAGCTGACAGAGGATAAGAATCCCTAACAATTTGTTTTGCTTCACTATCATAGTTATGTTCAAAGCCCTGAAGTAACCCTGACAGTAGGTGATTAGGTCAGAACACAAAGGAATGGCCAGAAGCCCAGACTCTGGGTCAGTGTGCAAAGAGCTGTGCGTGGCAGGAACACAGCGCCTGCTAAGGGAGCAAGGTCCTGCCAGCTGAAGTCACCAGGCCGTGACACTGGTGGTCTTCAAGCTCCCTCCAGCCTTCATCTCCAAACCATTCCAAACTCTTCCTATAAACCAGTGCTAAGGCCTCTGAACCACATGGTCAGGAACAGTCACAGCAGTGACCCCACTTCTTGGTACCAGTTTTCTGTTCTGGTGCTGCCCAGCTCACTGTTACCTGACTTGTGAGCTTGCTGGAGGAAGGGTTGGTTTTGGTTCATGGTTTCAGAGGTTTCAGTTCAGGATCAGCAAGCTCCAAGGCAGAAGCACCATGGATAGTGACAAACAGTAAACAGAAGGGGGGAAGATCCAGAGAGAGGCCGAAGGGCAGGGACTGCCTGTACCTTTCCAGGTCACACCTCCAGTGACCCACCTCCTCAAACCAGGCCTCACCTCTTAACAGAACATTCTCTGAACTGGAGTAATCTAAAACTATGCTGCTAGAAACCCCACCTTTGAGCACTTGTGGGGAACATTTTTGATCCAAACCATAACATCAGTCATTAAGTCAGAATACAAAGGAGTGGAAGCCTGGACTCCAGATTAGTGGGAGGAGAAGAGGTGACAGCTGGGTGACAAGGCCCTGACAGGCTGTTGAAATGGCACCTCTTCCCATCCTCATTGTAATCACAATTGCTGTTTCACCCGGCTCCTAGGATCCAGAAGTTGCCAAGGCTGCTCGTTGCATCCTCTGATGGACACCTTTACATCTACAATTTGGACCCTCAGGATGGAGGCGAGTGCGTCCTAATCAAGACTCACAGGTGAATATTCTAACTTTCCAAGAACAGCCTGTCAAGAGTTGGCAGCAAAAAGCTGTCATGTCAGTGAGACACTGACCAGCCTGGGTTCCCTTGCTGTCACTTCCTCACCAGTAGGCTGGTGGCAAATCCATAAGAAGGCTGTGTGCTGCCCCCTTCTGGACAGGGCCAGGATACTTTACACCATGGATGCGAGCCTAGCCCAAGTACACAGTGGGTGTTCAAAAATGGTCACAGAATCGAGTTGAAAAGTTCCCCCAGACTTCTGTCACAGTGTGGGCTGAACTTCTGTTCTGCTGTGAGCAGGACACCATGAGCTACCACTGCACCCCTGCCCATGGTCCCTGCCCACCTTGGCACATCTTAGCATCCATGCCCGCATGTACTAGGAAAGGCAGAGGGCCAACCTTTGGTTATTAAGTATGAGAGAAGGAGGTCAGTTTTGAGCTGCCTGACCCGGAGTAGTTTAAGGCCACTTCAGTTCCTCCTGGCCTAGCTGCATGTGGGCAGGTCTCCACCTTACAATCAAGCGTGTGTCTCTGAGCTTTCCTTGCAACGTTTTTCTAAATAGGTGATTTTCTTTCCTCTTAATTGCTGAGTAGCTTGCTTGGCTCAGGAACAACTGAAGAGAACAAAGAAAATGACCCCAGACCTTCCTTACCTCAGTCTTACGCAGCAACCGTAGCCAGACCAAGCACATCTGCAGTTTCCAGTGTGCCAGGTGAGTGGTGTGGGGCCTACCTGGCCCCCACGTACCTGGGGCTGGGGTGCTCTCCTCAAACTATTTCCTCACGGATGAGGCCTGTGACAGCTTTCACCTTGGGCCCTCAGCCCTGACAGATGTAGCACAGTGTCAGGATTAACCCTTTGTCTCTTGGAGAATTCCAAAGAGCTAAAGATTTCAGACATCTGAAGTGGAAGGGGAGATGAGACTGCCATCTCCCGGAGACCTGGAGACTGTAACTGATGAGGTTTAGGTGGGTGAGCAGTCCCTGCAGATGGAAGGCAGAGATGGCTCCACGGCTTCCTCAGGCCTCCCTTCCTCTGCGGTCCTGCCCCGTGTCACAGGCTAAGGACTGACCATGTGGCTCCTTTACTCTCTCGCTCTCATTTCCAGGTTACTCTGAGGATGGCGGGGCACTCCGAGGAGAAGTTATTCCGGAACACGAGTTTGCAACGGGACCAGTGTGTCTTGATGATGAGAATGAGTTTCCCCCTGTGAGCATTAGGAATCCGTAAACGAGCAGCTGTGTCTGTGTGCTGGGAAGGCGGCTTTCCCTTGTACAAGAGGCCAAGTTACTTTCCCTGTTTTCTAGTCCCTAACAACTAATCCTCTGCTCTAAGATCCGGAGAGCCAGCGAATGCCGTGTGTGTGTGTGCCTCAGATCACACCCACTACTGTGAGGTGTCATACTAAACCCTGACAGCGTTAGGGTAACTGAGTACTAATCCAGGGAGTCGGGGGCTCTTACTACACCCGAGGGCTGGACTCCTGTCCTCTGCTTCCATATACTGACATTGCTGCTCAGAGGTGGGAAACTTCTGTCTGTGTGAAGTTTCCTGCAGCTCCTAAGGGTGCTTTTGCAGAATGCTGCCTTCTTGTTGCTGGAGGTGATGCATTAATGGGGCTGGGCTGTGTGTTTAGGACGCTGAGCTGACTGAAGATCTGCAGAGCAGCTAGGCTGCACCTGTTTCTGGCTCTCACAGGGCAGACCCAGGCCACCCTGCATGAGCAGCTGTAGGCACTCATCAAGTAACCCCCAGGGAAGGGCCAGAGCTGGGATGTGTGAGTGCTCCTGGGCAGCTTATCTTTTTATTTGAGGTATTGGAGATAGAGCTACATCCCCAGCCTTTTTATTTTTTGAGACAGAGTCTTGCTGAGTTGCTCAGGCTGGGCTCAAACTTATGTTCCTCCTGCCTCAGCCTCTCAGATACTGGGATTACAGGTGTGTACCACCACATGCTGCTTCACTTGACCATCTTTAGTGGAGTTTCCCAGCATCTTCTTCAACTGGTCCAGCAGCAAGGGCCTCTGGGGCCAGCACTGGGCTGAATTGTTTCCAATGTCTGTACCTGGAGAAAGATTCTCTCCTGGGGGAAGGAACAGAGCTTCCCCAGCTATGGCTTCAAGTTTCCACTTAGCAAAACATAGACCCTTTTTGTGAGCTTCAGTTAACAAACACCCCAGCTAGTCAACTTGAAATCATTGCAGACGGAAGCAGTATCAGGCCACAGCCTGCACAGCCGATTCCTAGAGCCGGAGAGGGGCAGTCAGAGTGTCCACAGGCCTTGTCTGGAATGTTCTTTGGTGACCCCTGTTGTATATCAGTGCGATCCATTTGTAAAAAGATAGAGTGCAGGTTTGGCTCCTTTTTCTCATGGATCCATGGAACGACCTAGGAAGCACATTTGGCTGAAGGAAGCACACAGCTCTTGTGGGACCTTTGTGCACTGCGGGGGCATTTGTGACTTCCTTGTTGGCTCTGGGGACTGCAGCCTGAGACCGACATTTCAGGCTTTTACTGGGCAAGTTTCCAGGTACACTGCCAGCGAAGGTTGTCTGTGTTTGTTTTAGGCAGGAGTAGTTCTTTATAGTTACGCATTTTAAACCTCTGTTAGCTTGTTGCCTAACAGTTGTTATCCAAACCAGTTGTTTCACCTTTGAGCTCTTTTAATGCTACTAGCCCTGCAGGGAGTTTTCTGTCTCCCCAAAGTTGGTGATTATTTCACCGAAATTGCATCTTTCAAGGGCCAGAGCACTGTGGGTCAGACACAGTGGGGACAAACGTGACCGTCCTACTCCATCCAGGTTTAGAGAGTTCAGATGCTCACTGGACTCTGTTCTAGTAACTTTGGCAAAAGCTTGTGTCTGCTCTAAAAGATGGCAAGATTATGAATTAGATTCTTAATTGTAATCAGCAAAATTGCAGCCTCTCCTATGTACAGAATTAGGGTAATTTAGATTTTGGCAATTGGAAAATAGCCCTTTGCCAAAGAAAACCTGTATAAAATCCTAAGTACCCTGTGTACATTTGTTCGGGGCTAACAACAGAATTGGAGATGCTTAAACGTAGAAGTAGTGCTTGAACTGTTGGTAGGCCTGTACCCACATACAGTGCAGGAGGCTGGGTAGGAGCCAGTTGTCCTCTCTTTTTCTTAAGAAGCAGAGGAGTAAAGGTTGGCTTAAACTTTATTAAGAATTTTATCAACGTAGCCAGGCATGGTGGCTCATGCCTGTAATCCCAGCACTCAGAATGCTGAGGCAGGAGGATCTTTGCAAGTTTGAAACCATCCTGGGCTACAAAGTGAGCTCAAGGCCAGCCTGAACTGCATAATGAGACCCTGACTCAGAAGGAAAAAAAAAGAATTTTATTAATGCAAAAAGAGATGTTTCCTCTCAGAGAGGACAGTCACTGAATATGGTCACTAGAACATGACCCCAGTGTCAGGCTGTCCTTGGATGCAAGGCGGGTGCTAGGTGTCATGGCTGTCCCAAGACAGACCCAGCTTGCCCTTGCACCCGCAGATAGATAAGGAGGAGGAGACACCACCTACTGAGGGACCGGGTCAGTGACCCCACAGCGGCAGCAGCATCACATCAGGGATGCTGGAAACTTCCTCTCCTTGCCTTTGTACTAAATCACCATGTCTTCTGTTGCAATCATTTGTCCAGAATCCATATCTTTACTCGTATTCCTTAAAAGCTTCTGAGACTACGGAAAATCTTAGTGTCTCGACTTGGCTAAAATCACTTTTCTTCTCAATGGAAACACAGCTTGCCTGGGGCTCCCTGGGCCTCTGCCTTAAGAGCATGGGTCATCATAGTGGCCTTTGTGAAATAGACTGACATTGGCCTGCAGGTCATCCCTTTCCTTCTTGGGATTTACTGGAGGTACTGGAGAGCATGCCTGAGGGAGATGCAGCCCCCAGAAGGCCAAACAGCTTCTGCCTTGGTGACGAGCCAGCACACAGGCCTGCGTATTGGGAGACTTGTCTCGGCCTTGTGAGCAAGCGTAAGGCCAGCTGCACCAAGGACACACACTGACCCTGTGATAATGACCTAACAGTCTGTGTTTACAAGATAGCCTTTTTAAAAAACATGTATACATATACATACACACACGAGCATGAACGCACATGTACATAGAATCAGTATTTTTGGAACCTGCCATGCTTGTCCTTCACCTATGAAAGATGGGTGGCTTTTCTTAAGTGTGGGTGAGGGTCAGCCTGTGGGCACATGGAAAACCCCCATGGGGTCCACCTCCTGTGTGCACCACACTTGGGCCAGACCTTCACTGCACTGCTGCCCACAGCCTTTTCCTGCGGAGAGTAAGGCCATTCTGTTTTGATTTCGGTAGATAATCTTGTGCCGTGGAAGTCAGAAGGGCAAAACGAAGCAGTCCTGACGAGAAGCGCACGTCAGAAATCAGGACACCCCCTGTCAGGTGGTTTTGGAGAAAACCAGGAAGAATGGAGTGCGATTGTGTGAACAGAAAGGGAGGCAGGAACCCAGGTGCTGTGCTTGCCTGGCCACGGGACGAGGCTGACTCCTCACCAAGATCCCCGGGCACCGGGGTCCTGCTGCATCTCACGTCCAAAACCCCCTCAAACCGCAGTGCAAATGCTGGCTAACCATATTGGTATGTGGCTGGAATTTTATATTGAAAAGGGCATCCTTTTTAAATGTACGTCGTGTAAAAAAACATGTACTTATAGGATAAACTACTCGAATTGTATTTCTTGTATATTACATTCATATAGAGAGATTATTTTAGTTAGGCAAAGTATTTTTGCAGTGATTGGAATAAATCATTTATTACCTTTGAGTCCCATTTAGGACACTAATAAAATATGGCAATGCATTTTTTAGTTTCTTAAACTTCATTTCATGTCTTGGCGATTTTTAGGGAGAGGTGAGAAGAACTCCTAAAATCTTTACAATCCACTCATTTGCAGGTGGGCCAGGTGGTGCAAGCCCGTGATACCAGATTCTGGAAGCTGTCTCAGAATAAATAAATAGGGATGGGAAATGTAGCTCAGTGTTAAGGCCATGCATATAATCCCAGTACCGCAAACCAAACTCCACTCATCTGACCTAAAAGGAGGAAAAGGGGGGCTTTTCCATGGATTCTTCTGCTCCGAGACCTGAAAAGAGCTAACTTTGATTGCTTAAGACAGCCCATGGGAGCCAGCTGGGAATGTGGGCGCTCGGTCCCTTCCCCAAGAGCTGGCATGGGTGCTTTCAGTAGAGCCCAGGTGATTTGTATGTAAGTTCTGCTTCGCTATCTACCCTAAGTCGCCAGTAAAACTTAGGAATACAGAAATATAATTAGGAAATTAAAATGTACTAAGCTTCTGCTCTGTGTAGGACAACATGCAAGGCATTTTCATGTATTACCGTGTTTGACTTTACGTACTCTCATTTCAAGTGAGATTAAGTAACTGCCCAAGTTCAAAATCTGGGACCAAACGTGTGCCTAATTCCAAAGCCTGTAAGTGGTCCATGACCCCACGGTAGCTGCGCTCCTAAGTGCCCTGAAGAAGGAACAGTATGCAAAGTAAAGAACCCCAACGCAATTCACCTGATTCACAAGCATTACTCCTTGTGGCAGCACCGGCCTGTTACTCAGTGTGGCAGCGGCAGGCAATGTGGTAGGGACCGCAGCAGGGAGTGGCCAAAGGGTCCTGAGTATAATCCGCTCTGGAAACGTTGTCACTGGCAACGTCCTGCAGGACCTCCATGAGAGCCTTCCTGACCTGGGGCAGCACGGCCTGGTACTCAGCACTGCTCCTGTGGAGCGGCACACCTTCTGCGGCATCCTCTTCCAGGTCGAAGATGAGGGGCAGAATGTGCCGCTGCTCCGGCCCAATGCTCCCATCGCAGGCTTCAGCTCCCCCTGGAGAGACAGTGACAGTAAGTTGGCATCAGACCCAGCTTGGCCCTGTGTTGTAATGAGCAGAGCTGCGCCTGACTGCGTATTAACTTAAAGGTACCAGCCCTTGAAAATTCAAATAGTTGCTCTCCTTGTCAAACAAATTACTTCGAGATCTCTTTTCTCCTTCCAGTGATGGTCCTGTTGTCCACCATGATGGGGAATGGCCTTGGACTGGCCTTCAGGGTCAGTCGAGCATTTGCTCAGTTATCTTGCATCTCTGCCCTTCTGGAACAAATCCAATTGTTTGAAACACTGATTTCTTAAACACTATTTGGTGAAGTAGGGGAAGACAAGGTGTGTAGTTTCACTTTGGGTAGAAGATGAGCTTCTTATATAGCTTAGAACCTGGCTATGAAGGTCCCAAAAAAAGGGATGACAAAAATTTTTGGAGGGATGGCAACACCCCTGGCTCTTTACGATTCCAATGCCCCCACTACGGCTTCTCAGAGGAAAAAGTAAAGTACAAAAAGGAGTAAAGCAAAAGCTTGAAAATACAAGTTTGCCTCCCAGCTTCCCAGTGGCCACACATTAATAAGATAGAAATGTTACTGATTGCTTAGGAGAAGCAGAGCTTTTCCGGCACAGAAGTCTGAGAAATTATCAGTGGCTCCTCCTCCAGGGGACCCTGCATCATGGGAACTCAGTGACGTTTTTAGGAAAAACAACTGCATGATTAAGATGGTCAAGCTGTGACTTCCTGTCACTGCGAAGTGACAGAATAATGCCAAAATGCAAGTCTTACTGAGCAAACTCATAGGGACCAAACCCATGCTACCTGAAGATCATGGCTTTCTAGCACAACATACCAGAAGTAAAGTTTGAAATACTGAGAAGAACACACAGATTGCACAGCCACAGCCTACCCTTTGTGTTCCTCCTGTGACTGGAATTTAGGATTTTGGCAGAGATTAGGAGTTTACCATCTCTGCCGAGAGTTCAGAGTAGAATCTGACAATATTCTTTGTTACTAGTAAGGGGCAGAGATGATGAGCTTTGACGATCAGTCAAGGCAATGTTGGAATAAACTTATTTAAAAAAAAAACAAAAGGAATTCCACTTAAAGGAACAGTAGAGTAGTTTGCACAGAACTACTCTCTTCTAGGTAATAATTACAAGTTCCAAGCAATGTATTAAAAAACAAAGATACTAGAAAATAAGACAGAAACCAGAAGAGATTCAACCCATGAAAGAAGGAAGCCACACTGGGTTGAAACTGTTCCAGAATTTTCCCTGGAGTGCACTCCTCAGTCTGTACAGCCCGAACACTTAGAGCTTCAAATCAAAGCTTCTGTCTCTGGTTTGAGGCGTCAAGAGTTCAAGGCTGCCACAAAAGATGAAAATTGATGGGAGAAATGCTGGGGGGAAGAAGACATAAGGGGGTGCCTGAAACCTAACATAAATTCCTTCTAATCTGTAACTGCCCCTGAGCAGTGTGGGCCCAATGGGGTAAATTCTAGCACCATCTAAGAGACTCGAGTAGCTCAGCAGGCATTTCCTCTGCTACCTGGAGGAGAGAACATGGGTTTTAGACTGTGAGTCCATGAAAGTAGAGGACTCTAGTGGACACCTCAGATTTTCCACTGAGATCAAACAAATTTTGGCCAGGATTAGAGATCTGGTCCCCAAAGTAAGGAATTTGCCAAAAATTAAGGACAAAATCTAAAAGACCAATCCTATAAAATAAAACAAGCCTCTGGAAGTTCAAGGGTACTAACTACAGGTTATCTGTAAGACAAAAAACATTCTGGAAACAGAAGTTAGAATCTCTACAATGTATTACTGACAGCATCCATTGTTAACTGTCTTCATTACTTTTTCATTGCTGGGACAAAATACCTAACACAAATTAAGGAGGAAAGGTTTATTTTGCTTTAGGCTGACAGAGGGTTCACTCCACAGTTGTTAGACCTGTCTGAGATGCAAGGTCATGGAGCAGACCATACCCTACAAATCAGAAAGCATGGAAGACAGAGAGGACCGCAACTTACCACTGCAGAGCCCTGCAGAGGAACTAGTGCCTCATGGGAAAACCTGAGCTGCAGCTGGCGAATTAGGAGAGCCTCAGCATGGACAAACCTTTGGGATTAAAAACCCTAGGGGCAGTAGTCAATGGGGAGCCCCACACTTCCTGTTTTTCACCCCTAAGAGCTCCACTAGGTTCTCACAGGAAAAACTATGATTACAGGAGGGGAAGAAAAATGAACACTTTTTTTTCAGTACTGGGGATTGAACCTGGATCCATGCAATGAGTTACATCCCTGGCCCTTTTTTAAAATTTTGAAACAGGGTCTTACTAAGTCACTAAGTTGTCCTTGCTGGGCTAGAATTTGTAATCCTCCTGCCTCAGCCTCCCAGAGTGCTGGGAGCACACCTGGTGTCTCCTTTCTAACTTAAAACAGCTATGAAAAAAATCGTAGTAGCAGTGATATTCTTGAATATGCACATTTATGTGTACCTACATGTTTATGTGTAAGTAAGGTGACTGGCTGCAATGCTCTGAAGGATGGAGAAAGGCATTAGGGTTGCTGAAAACCTTTGAAGTGGTATAATACTTTCTCAAAGTGGACTCAGATCAGTGGTAAATTGTATATTGCAAACTTTTTTTTACAAAAGAACACCTGATACAGTAAGAAAATGGAATTATAAAATGCTCCAGAAAAACCACAAAATCAGAAAAATGGTGGGATACAAAAGTAGAAAAAAAGAATAAAGGCAACAAATAGAAAATGCTAACAAATAGATATTTAATACAACTATGTCACAAATTGCTTTTAACATCAATGGTCTAAATCTGCCAATCAAAAGAAATTAACACAGTGGACCAAGAGGGAAAATCCAAGAAATTTGCTCTAAATATAAAGACATAGATGAATAGTAAATGACTGTTGAAAGAGAAAACATCCTAATACTAATCAAGAGAAAGGAACATTTATATTAACTTCACATGGAGCAGACATCAAAGAAAGATGTCAGTGATAAAGCCCAGCATTATATAATGATAAAGGGATCAATTCTCCAAAAAGACACAGCAATCTTTAATGTGTCTATAACTAACCAGAGAGCATCAAAGTTCATGAGGCAAAAACTGGTAGAACTCCAAAGGACAGAATCCACTGTCATAGCTGGAGACATCAATACCTCCATCAGAATGGACAGGCCTGAGGGCTGGGGATGTAGCTCAGCAGTAGAGCACTTGCCTAGCATACGTGAGAAACCGACAGATCTGGCAGGCAAAATCAGTAGTTGGATTCAACCATACCAATAACCCACTGGATATAATGAAAATCTGTAAATCACACCAACAACTGAACATTACAAATTCTTCTCAAGCTCATACATAACACTCTCTAAGCGCTACAGTTTAGATCTTAAATGTCTGCCAAAGGTCCATGTACTAAAGGCTTAGTCTTCAACTCACAGCATTACTAAGATGTAGCATGTCATAGGAGGTTCAAGGTCACTGGGGGCAATCCTCAAAGAGGATTGTGAGGCACTAGTTCATACTTCTCCTCCCCACACACACTTATCCTTCTCCTTCCCTCTCTCTTTCTTTCTCCCTATTCCATTAGGTGAGCAATCATACACTCCAGCCAGGATGTACTGCCTCACCATGGGCACAAAACATTAGGGCCAATCAATCATGGACCAAAACCTCTAAAACTCTGAGCCAAAGACAGACCTTTCTCCTTTTAAATTACCTCAGGTATTTTGTTACAGTAATGGAAATCTGACTAACACAAGATAGACCAAAATATTCTAGGCTATAAAAACACATCATAAAATTATAAAAGAATAGAAATCATATAATGTCTAGTCTTCAACACCAATGGAATTAAACTGAAAATCAGTAACAGGAACCTGGAGAATCTCAAAATACTTGGAGATTAAACAGTATGCTGCTTAGACTGGGGATGTGGGTGAGGGGCAGAGCACTTGCTTAACATTTATGAGGTCACTGGTTCAATCCTCAGCTCTGGAAAAAAAAGAAAATGCCTCCTAAATAACACATTTAAAGGACATATCACAAGAGAAATTTTAAAATATCTGTAAATCAGTGAAAATGAAAAAACTTGCCAAAATATATGAGGTATAATAAAAGCAGAGTTTAGAGGAAAATTTACAGCATTACATGGATATATTAGAAAAGGGAAACTTCTACTTAGGAAACTAGAAATAGCAGGACAAACTAATTACACAGTAAGCAAAAGAAAAGAAATAATAAAAATTAACAAAAATCAATGAAACTAAAATAGAAAAATCAATAAAACCAAAAGCTTGTTTTTTGAAAGGATTAATAAAATTGGTAACTTATTAAGATAAGAAAAGCAAGAAAGAAGGCCCAAATCACTAATACCAGAAATGAAAAAAAAAAAAAAGTACAACCCTACAGATCCCACGGGCATGAAAAGATAATAAAGGAATGTTGTGAATAATCTATGATAACGCTGATTAAATAAACTGATTCCTTGAAAGACTTACTGTGCCAAAATGCACACAAGAAGAAACAGACAATCTGAATAGGCCTGTCTAATTTGCAAGAAATTGAAATATTAATTTAAAACCTTCTAAAAAAGAAACAGCAAGGCACAGGTGCATTCCATTAAATATCTGATGAAAGAAATGATACAAATTCTGTACCATCTCTTCCAGATGTTGAAGCAAACAGTCTATTTCCATATTCTTTGGGGCCAGCATTATCCTAATACAAAGATATCACAAGAAAAGAAAATGGCAAACCACTGTCTTTCATGAGTACAGATGAAAAATCCTCAACAAAATATCACCAATCAAATCTATCAATGTCTTCAAAGTACACACTATGATGAAGTGGGATTTATCCAAAGTATATAAGACTAGTTCAGCATCCAACATGCAATTAATGCGATTCATCATATCAACAGACTGAAGAAGAAAACTCACATGCTCATAACAATACCTGTAGAAAACTCATTTGACAAAATCACTCATACATGATTTTTAAAAAGCTCTGAACAAACTAGGAGGAAAAAAAACTTCAACTTGATAAAGCACATCTACAAAAAATATATAGTCAACATTGTAGTTCACAGTCAGAAACTAGAAGCTTTACTGCTAAGATCAGGAACCAAGTAGGCTAATCCCTGTTACCACTTCTTTTCAACATTATACTAGAAATCTCAGCTGATATAATAAGAAAAGAAATCAAAGAAGGAGAAGGAGGGAAAGAGAAGAGGACAAAAAATTCACGTATCAGCTCCCCACAATGAATGGAATTATTATGTACTGCACACATGTGCTAATAAAAATCAACATTTCTAAAAAGAAAAGGCATACTGATTGGGGAAAGAGAAATAAAACTATCTTTCCATACATAAAATTATTGTTTATAAAGTCAGAAAGAATTAATCAAAAATCATGGCATGAATAAGAGATCATAGCAACATTCCAGGATACAAGGTTAACATGCAAATGTCGATCTCTTTCCTATGTATAGGCAATGAACCGGTGGAGTTTGAAATTTAAAACCTAATACTATTTATATTAGCCTTTCCAAGAATAAAATACTTAGGCTTAAATCTAACAAAATATCTATATAATAGTTGAGGAAAACTATGAAGCTCTAGTAAAAGAAATCAAAGAACTACATAAATGGAGAGATAATCAAAATTCATAAATAACAAGGCTCTATATGCTCAAAATGTCAGTTTGATTTATATATGCAGTGCTATCTCAGTCTGAATCCCAGCAATTCATTTCATAAATATCAACAAAGTGATTCTAGAATTTATATAGAGAGGAAAGACAGTGCAATATTGAAGCCAACACAATATTGAAGGACGCTGTTGGAAGACTACCCAAATTTAAAAGCTACTAACGATAGTAATCAGAACAGGGTGAGGTGGCCAAAGAATAGACCAACAGGTCAGTGCAACAGAATAAAGAACCCCTTAGCAGAGTCATATAAATATAGGCAGCTGATCTGTGACAGCATAAAGGCAACACAAGGGAGTAAAGACAGTCTTTTCAAAAAATAAAGTTAGAATAACAGAATACATATACACTCCAAACAGAACAAAACAAAAAACACAAATTTAAAAAAAAAAAAACATTCTACACAGACTTTGCATTTAACATACACAGAACACTCCATCCAATACCCATGCTTCTTATGTACAGGGGATATATTCCAGGATAGCCCTATATTAGGTTACAAGGTAAATCTTAATAACTTCAAACAAGTGAGTAATATGCAAAGTATTTTCTTTGACACACCAGAATGAAGTTACAAATCAAAAATGTAAAACTGGAAAAAATCATAGAATTGTGTAAACAACACAATAGATCAAAGAAGAAATCATGAAGGAATTTAGGAAACACTGAGTTTACTAGAGATGAAAACATATCAAAGCTTATGACACATGGCAAAATCAATGCTAAGAAGGAAATTTATAGTTATAAATGCTTGTGTTAAAAACTAAGAAAGCCAGGCATGGTGGCATTTGCCTGTAGTCCCAGCTGCTTGGGAGGCTGAGGCTGGAGGACTGATTGAACCCACGAATTCAAGACCAGCCAGGACAATATAGCAAAACCTCATCTCAAAAATAAAATAAAGGAGGAAAAAAAATCTCAAATCAACAACCAAATAAAATTAAGGAACTATAAAAAGAACAAACTCAAAGCTAGCAGAAGATAGGCAATTTTTTTAAAAATAGAGATAATGAAGTAGATAAAAATTGATAATACCAATAACTGTTTCTTGGAAAAGGTTGACAAAATTGCCAAACCTTTAGCTAAACAAACCAACAAAAATAGAAGATTCAAATTGGAAATGAAAGTTAGGACATTCCTGCTTATTCAAAAGAACAAAGAGTTACAAGACAGTATTAAGAATTAAATGTCAACAAGTTGAGTAATCTAAATGAAATGTTTGATCACTAAAAACAGAAAATCTACTGTCTTGGTTACTTTCCTTGTTGTTGAAACAAAATACCTGACATTCAAAATGAAAGAAGGAAAAGTTTATTAAGCTTACAGTTTTCGGAGGTTTTAGTCCCCACTCACCTGGCTCCAAGGTAGGTACGATGGTGTGGCCAAGGGGCAGCCATTAGCGGAGGCTGCAAGCAACAAGAGTGAAAAAGGCAAAAAGGGGAAAGCAGGCCTTCTTCCTTCCCTTATATTGTTTGCACGTTACCTGCCCCTGGGCGGGTACAGGACTCAAACCACCAATCGGAGCACTAGACAACAAACCAATCACAAATGCTAGATTCAGCGGCCTCCATGACTAGATGAGGCTTTGGGAGCATTTAAACAAACCCCAATATCTACCAAGATCACACAGATACATAAAATCTGCATCCATCCACAACTAGTAAGGAAACTGAATCAATAATCAAAAATCTACTTACAGGCTGGGGTGTTGGTTCTGTGTACAGTATCTGTTTAATGAAACTCTGGAACTCTGGGTTCAGTCCCCAGCACCTCCCCTCCCAAAAATCTATTGACAAGGAAAAGCCTTCAGCCAGGTGACTTCACTAGTAAACTCTACTAACGATTTAAAGAATTGATACCAATCTTCTTCAAGCTTTCCCAAAAAATTGAACAGAAGGAATGCTTCCCAATTCATTCCCTAAGGCTAACATTTACTCTAATATCAAAGTCAGACATAAACAGTGTAAGAATATAATGCACCATGAAATGAACAGCTACTTTGAAGAAAAAGAGACACTAAGGCACCCCGTGCTGATTCTATAACGTCATGATGTGAAATCCAGCAACACACTTATTTTTTGTTCAGAGTCATTTTAGTCTGTTTCGTTTTATTTAATTTCAAGAAGAGCTTAGAGTGAAGTGTTTCAACCCTGAAAGAAAACAACTTCAAACCCAGATTGATCTATCCAGCAAGACTATTTTTCAAAATTGGCTTAGTTCTGTCTTGTTTTGTTAGATTCTATGCTGTCAGATCGTAGGGGCAGCTATTTTGAATATAATGGGATACACTATGGTAACCATGGTTTCCTATTGCTCTGAAGTCTTATAATGCTTTCATTCATTGGTTTGATTGGTTTTATTCTGTTTTGTTTGATTTTATTATGTGTGACGGTATGAATAGCTATTTTGAAGAAAAGACGTGGTAGCCATTGCTGATTTACTATCATCTTCCTTTGAAATCCTACCGTGCTCTTGTTCTTCTGTTTTGGTTGGTTCTATCCTGTTGTGATTTATTTGATTTTATTATGTGTGATGGTGTAGACAAATTTTTTGAGGAAAATGAGATATTATAGTTCATTGTTCATTTCCTGTTGTCATTTCCTATTTTCCTATTGTCATTTCCATTGTTCATTTCCTGTTATTTGGTTTTGAAGTCCTGCAATACTTTCATTCTCTTGAATGGTTTTATACTATTTTGTTATGTTTTTGATATTATTGTGTATAAAGGCATGCTCAACTATTTCGAAGAAAAGAGACATTATGGTAGCTACTGTTGATGTCTGGTTGTCTGATTGTGAAGTGCTATGTTGCTTGCATTGTTGTGTTCTGATTTGCTTTGTTCTGTTCTCTTTTGTTTTATTCTCTTTAAAACAAAAAAAATTTTTTAAATAAATAAAATGTAGGGCAAAAATCTTTACAACACTGGAGTTTGCAAATAGTTTCACAAATGAATTCAATCAAACATGAAAAAAAAATAGCAGCCTTACACAAACCCTCTGAGAAAACCAGGAAGAAAACTTGTACAACTTCATTTTTTAAGATTTGCAAAATAGGGCTGGGGATTTAGCTCAGTGGCATAAGCGCCTGCCTGGCATGTGTGAGGTTGTGAGTTCAATCTCTGGTACCAAAAGAAAAAAGAAAAACAATTTGTAAAATACCAAACCTTGACACAGCCATTATGAGAAAGGACACTTACAAACAAATCTTAGCTATGTCATGTATTTTAAAAAGAATAATAAAGACATCATGACTACGTGATGTTTATCCAGGATGAAAAGCTGGCTTGGTAACTGAACATTGATTCACGACACTACATATGCAGGTGCAGACACTTGTAAATTCATCAGATTGTACATCTCAGGTGCGTGCCTTTCACTGGGCAAAAAATTTGCCTTAATTCCTTTAAAAAAAAAAAAAAAGAAGGAAAGAAAAAAGCAGTGAGGTGCCTTAATTCTAGCCCACACACCAAAGCAGGCCACCCCTTGTTCATGGCCCTCACATCCTAGAGGGACACATTGTGCTCTAACTAATGCAGTAGACGTCCATTCACCTACCTTATCCAAAAGCAGTTTCAGATCATTAGAATGCAAATCGTAAAGGAGTGGGGTAGGAATGAGAACAGATCCAGGGTTCGCCCTCTTCACAGTTTTCTTCTGTGTGTTGAGAGCTCAGCGCTCCCCACCCTGCCTCTCCTGGGAGTCTGGTGGCGCCTCTGAAGGACAGGCCTCCACTGGGTATTGTAATTCCTGTCTGATTGGGAGAGCTTTAAACAGCCTTGTTACTTCACAGTAACATTTATGATTCCAGCTGTGATGCCAATGGCTTTCTGGCAGCCTTATTACTTCTGAAATTAACTCAGCCTGGAGGTCCCATACCTCTTAGATAATGTAATGTAAGGACTCTAATCTCAGAACTTTTCATCGGAAACCATAGCAAATATCAAACTGTTTTGTTTTAGGGCTCAGAGCAACAAAGATTCTTGTGACATTTTTAATATCCCTTGAGTTATAAATTCAAAGAACTTGTTTTTGATGCCACATTTTCTTCAGGATCATTGATTTACACTCAGAGACAATAAATTTGTGTTTTGTATTATGTAACTCTTTGGAAATCTCCAACATTAAATAACTAGATCAAATTAGAATCTGTGTCAGGTCCTAGAGCTTGCATTTTTTCCCCATTCATTCATTAAGAAAATATGAGAGTTCCTACTAAGTGGAAATTAGCTAAGCACTTCAAAACAACAAACATTAAAGCCCCGAAGTGTTGTTAAGCTTAGGGATCTTGGAACCAGTGGAGGAAAAAGAACACGTATGTAATGACAGCCATCTAAGGCAGATGAAAGAGAGAGCAGGATTCTCCAAATCCTACCCCATGTGGAAGGTCAGAGGAGTTTTATAATCAAGATAGTATTTAGTTTGGGGCTTTAAAAACTGAGAAGTATTTAATACAGGGGCCAAGCAAGAGGGAGGGGGCTTGCTTGTGGAGAACCAGAGCTCCAAATGAACAGAAGCCGGGAATGAGTCTCCATTTAGGCAGCAGCAAGCAGCCACTGAGAAGTCTCAAAACTACCCCGATCCAGTATGGTACTTCCAAAATACACATTTAAGGCAGTCACAGAGCGAACCAAGAAGCACAGAGGCAGCTGGTGACTAAGTAGACCTCTGAGGTCTATTTTCTGAAACACTGTACTGTCAAGTAAATTATACTTTAAAGCATCTCGAGCCTGGCATTTTTCATTCAGGCAAACCGGCACCAGGTAAAAGGAGCAGATCACAAGAGCTCGTAAGTTTGCTGGAAATCCAGTAGGCAGAACTGTTTTGGTTTAGTGGGTCCAGAGAGTCATGCCGGGGAGCCTGCTGCCTAGCCTGAGGGGAGCAATGACAGAGGCACTGTGAGCCACTCAGAGTGAGGCGGTCCACACGCCCTGCCTGAGGCCAGAGTGAGTGGCCCAACTCCACTCACCGGTGATGAAGTACGCCTTGTACTGCTCCAGGCGGACGGCCTGCAGGGCTCCGTACTCCCCAGCCGCCCCACTGTTGGGGTGGAACAGCACCTGAGGAAGACAGGGCTGAGCATCGGACACCACCCTAAATACCCCCGGGGAGCGATGCTGTGTGGTCACCCCCGCCCCATACCTCCTGTTCTTCCTGTCCCCACCCTATGCACCTGCCTGGTCAGCTTCAGGAAGCCTTGTGAATTGTCGCTGTTCTAGCTGCTCAGGAGGACTAGGTTACAGCTCTGGAGCAGGGAATATAATACCAACTGTGTTGGTCAGAACCTACACACAATACCTACTCTGTAACCAGCAGGGTCCAGTACAAAGTAAAAGTCAGAGGCCAGGGGCTGGGGATTTAGCTCAGCAGCATAAGCACCTGCATGGCAAGCACAAGGTCATGAGTCTGATCCCTGGTACCAAAAAAAAAAAAAGCAGAAGTCAGGCCTGGGGGTGCATGTCTGCAATCTCCAGCATTTGGGAGGCTGAAGCAGGAGCATTGTCCTGAGTGTGAAGCCAGCCTGGGCTACAGAGTGAGTTCAAGGCCAGCCTGAACTACACAGCCTATCTCAAAAACAAACAAACAAACAAAAAAATCAGGGATACCTTGTTCACAAATTTTAAATTTCAAAACAGACAGAGCTTTAAAGGAAGCTCAGAGACCTTTAAGTGTCGGGCTGTGTGGCTGCATAAGCCTCACATCTGAGACCTCTCTGAGCCCCGTCGCTGAGGTGCAGAAGGTGTTTGCATGCACGTATCTTCAGAGATTCTCATTCTCAGGTATCTTTGGAAAATGGCTCCTTCAGGAGGCTGAGGCAGGCCTGCATGTTCGCAGCCTAGGAAACAGTGACTTAGTGAGATCCTGCCTCAAAATAAGAAAATTTTTGAAAGGCCTGGCAGCTTAGCTCAGTCCAAAGTCCCCGGGTTCAATCTGCCGGACCTCAAAAAAGAGTGTGGCAGGAAGAGAGGGGGGAAGGAAGGGAAGAAGGAAGGAACCCAAGCAAGCCTCTTCCAGCCCCAAGTCAATTTTCCAAATTTCCCTTGAGCAAATATGATATAAAAAAGAATTCTCAGTTTCTCCAGCCCTGAGCACACCTGATCTCCGGAACTGTGGTTTTGCCTTTGTGGTGCTGGGGATTGAATGGAGGTCCTCACACACGCTAGGCCAGTGCCCGGCTGCTGAGCCTCACACCATCCCCAACCTAACTTCTGAACACAGATGCTAGCACCTCTGACTCAATCCTACTGTACTTGGACTGAGGAAATCTTTCCTCATTCAGTTGTAGATGGAAGAATTACCCTAGAGAATGGAAACATCTAATTCAGAGTTCCCAAGAGAAGAGTCTGGTAGAAAATAGCAGGTCAGCGTCTTTGGTATGTTGGTAGGTTTGGGTTGGACTCATGAAACTGCCCTGGTATGAATCATGATCGTATATATTGCTAGGAAGATGCTTGTGTGATTCAGAGTTTCCATGAGGCTTGAAAAAAATGAGAAACATCTGTTGGCACAGTAAACAGCTGTCCCCCTAGGTTCACAGCCCTGGGAGGATGCTGCCCAGGGCAGGGCTCCCCCGAACCTGCTATTCTGGTGCTCTTTCGTGTCAAGCCCTGCATGATGACAACAAGCTCCTTCCAAACAGGAAAGGAAGTTCTCAGTGAAACCTCCCTTCTTCCACCCCATGCAAAGCCAAGCCTCTCTCACCGCAGGAAACCACTCTGAGACTTTGTGACGCACTAAGGGAAACACTGGGACAACCTAGTGTCAGCGGACTTGGGATGCACTCAGACCTCCAAAAGGTGGAAGCCAAGGCTGAGCCTCCAAACCAAAGGGATCATCCGCATCCCAGGGACAGCAACTTCATAAGATGGGGCTGCACAGTCCACCAGGGGCAACTTCCGGTATCCAACCGGGAGCAAAACTGTGCGCTGGCTTATTCTCACGAGTGGGGATGGACTCCGGGGAACACGTATATGCATTCTTTCCCTTTGAGCAGCCTGGCTGTGGCTTTCTTGTTTATATGAACATAGGAAGAAAGCTGGCACGTTTACCACGAATCACAGCTGAAGCTTCTTCCTCTCCAGATGCTTGGTCTGAATTGCAAAGATGACTTTCTCTCCTGAAAATGTGTGCCTTCTTGCATGCCTTTCTTTCCAGTTTGTTTAATCTGTGTTGTCTGTTTGTTTGTTTTGTGGTGCCAGGATGCAACCCAGGACCTTTGCACTGAGCTACATCCCCAGCCCTATTTTTACTGCTTGTTTTGAGGCAAGGGCTTACTATGTTGCTAAATTTGCCCATGTTGGGCTTGAATTTGGGATCTGATTGCCTCAGCTTGGCAGAATTCTGGAAACACAGGCATAGGCCACACCTGGCTTATTTACTCTGGGTTTTATTTGTTTGTTTGTTTGTTCTTTTGAGACAATGCCTCAGCTATGTTGCTTGGGCTCAAACTCCTAGGCTCAGGCAATTCTCGGGCCTCAGCCTCCTCAGCAGCTGGGACTACAGGCATGCACCACCATGCCCTGGACTTTGCTTTTTCTCTTTTTTTCTTTCTTTCTTTCTTCTTCTTTCCTTTCTTCCTTCTTTCCTTCCTTCCTCTTCCTCTTCCTCCTCCTCTTCTTTTTTTTTTTTGCATGACAGCATCCTAGATCCTGAAGGCTAGCCCTAGACAACACCCCTGAGAGTGGGCTTTCCCCACCAGGCAGGTCTGCACAGCTCACAGTCTCCAAAGTGTGGGATGAGGCCATCAGTCTGCAGGAGCCACTCCAGATGACGGCCTTCACCACTAGGGGCCTCCCTAAGAGAAGTGATGGGTACTGTAAACTAACAGTAGCTGTTTCCTTAAGGTATGGCCTCTGGGGATGGGCCCACCACAGCCACAGGGGTGGGTTGGCCAAATTCAATCATGACGGAAATTTGTGTTGTGGATTTTCAGACAGGATCAAGATAGTCAGGACTTAATCACTGGTGACATTGCCAACTCCCATGACCATGAGGGACTCAAAAAAGGACATCTGATTCTGGGCTGTGCACCCCCTCAACACATGCCCAAGATCTTGGTTCTCTCCTTATAGTTGTCCTCACTGCCTAGACACAGGCACATTAAGATCAGGATTGGAGCTAGCCATGATAGCACATGCCTGTAATTCTAGCACTCTGGGAGGCTGGGGCAGGAGGTTTGCAAATTCAAGTCCAGCCTGGGCAACTTAACAAGACAGTCTAAAAAAAAAAAAAAAAAGCTTGGGTTGTATCTCACTGTGAAGGCCCTGTGTGTTTCCCAGTACCCATCTCCTGAAATCAGAAGAGGCTGAATACAGAGAATATATATCAGCTGCCATCAGCAGGTGTCAGCTGCTGTGGGTTCTGCGATCACACTCACGTATGTTATGAGGTCATGGGTGTGAAGCCTGGTGGCCCACTGTTTGCATGACACCCCCCAACCTGGTAGCAGGGGTTGCCGTCTCTTCAGGATTACTTGATTTCTGATCCAGAAAAGAAACTAATTGCTAAGAAGAATCTGCATATATAGTGTTTGGGGCTGACCAGCTAGGAAGTACTTACAGGGTCTAGATACGGCACTGATTTTCTAAACCAATCCATCTTGAATAATTTATAAGCTCAAGACATATCAGTAGGTGAATACAAACTGTGTTCACGGAGAAATACATATGTGCTACCTACGTGTTTGGGTGTGCATACAGACATGGAAATACAGATCTAATCGTATTTTTACCTGCTGCCTCCCCTAAAAAGCTATGCTAAGTTCACTTCAGTAGACTGACTAGAGAAGACAAAACCCAAATACTGGCCTAGCAACTACCCGTGTCGTCCTCAAGTTTTATCTTGGGGGCCTTCGTCAACACCAGCAGAATCTGGTGCTCGGTGAGGCTGGGTGTGGTGCACAGGTGGCGGGCCGCGCGCCTTTAGCCTTGAAGATACCATCAGCAGCTTCCTGCAGGCGGCAGGCTGTTTGTTTCTCTCTGGGCCGTAGGGTGTGGTTAGCGAGCACATCGGTCTTCACGCCAGCTGCACTGCCACACATCACGGGTCCCCACAATGAGGCTGAGACTTGTATTTGCTGCCCCCACCGGTTCCGGGCCTGACTCCTGGGCAGGAGCTAGGATGCGCCTCTGTGCTCCGTGCAAAGCCGTAATTAGAGGAAGCGTGTGAGCGCTCCCCCTGGGAACGGAAGTGAGCGCGCGAAGGAGCTGGCGCCCACAGGCAGAACGACCCACGTCAAGGAGACCACAGTCCTTGAAGCACTTCCTGGTGACCCTGATTATTCTATTAGTAGCCATGGCAATAAACATTCAAGAGCACCTTTCCACTGACGTCTTGGATAACCCCTCAGGGTCACACGCTGCTGACTTCCAGGCTAAAGGCGGAAACCACCTTCCTGCTTTGCTCTGTCAGGAGAAGGGCCAGGCATGGAGGAGTCTGCAACTCTGGAAAGGCAGGGATTCCAGGGAGAGGCGAGATCACTGCAGAAAGCCTTTTCAGGCCCAATCTGACTGTCCCTGAAGACCACATTCACATCCACAGATGCACCGAAGGCCCCTGCGCTGCGGGCTGCAGGAGCCTGGGAAGGAAGGGCAAGCAGCCACCAGCCAAAGTGCACTTGAGCACATCTGACTCACTTCCATCTGACCCTCAGCGACATAAATAGACCCTTTGAAATGTGGGTCCCCAACGGGGAGTCTTATGTAGGGGGTTCCAACTCCTCGGCCCCCTTCTCTCCTCCCACTTCCTCTTCCTTTCGGTGAAAGGAAAACACATGGAAATGAGAGGGAAAGGCCACCAGGACCAACATTTCCTGGCCGCTGTTGCTACGGGGTGCTTCCAAACACCCCAAAGAGGGGGAAGCTGAGGAGGTGACGCTGGGAAACAGAAGGCCAAAGCCATTGCCAGGGCTGTTTGCTCAGGAACAGGCTTAGAAAGGGTACTGAACCCTCCCAGGCGTGTCGGGAGTAAAGCAACCATGTAGGCCCTGCTGTCCAAAAAGGCTTTCATGCACTCATTCATCTTCTCCTTCATTTGTTCTTCCATGTTACATGAATCGAATGCTCGCAGTGAACAGGTGCTTCAGGGGTGAACCCTACAGCTAGGATCCCTGCCTCTGGAAACCTTGGCTCTCCCTCTGGGTTTCTCACTCAAAGACACAGGGAGCTGATTATATCTGCAGCCAGGCACTGGATGAGATGTCACAGGCTACCTTTCTGCAGGGCTTGGACGCAGGCACAGGCTTCCCCCACTTACCCTATGTCCCTTCTGAGACCTGTCCAACAGCACACTGGAGACATCCAGTCCATCGAAGTGCCGGTCTTGGGGCAAGCTGGCTCCAGCCAGGGCCACCACAGTGGGGAAAATGTCCAGGATACTAGAGAAAGAAGGAGACACAGTTGATTGGTGCTCTTCTGGCCCCACCCTGGCCCTGCTATGGTCAAAACCCATCCAAACAAGCCCAAGGCAAATACTGACAATCAGGGGCTGGGGATTTAGCTCAGCGGCATAAGTGCCTGCCTTGCAAGCAGGCAGTTGTGAGTTTGATCCCCGGTACCGATAAAAAAAAAAAAAAAAAAAAAAAAAAAAAAAAATACTGACAACCACCCTCAGGTGACATTCACTGCCTGCCTGGCTTCCCTTTAGGTCCCACCTTGATTTCTGCTATGAGAAGAAGACTGGTATACATAGTTCACTTCTCAGGCTCTGCCACCAAATGTTGTGTGGGATCAAATCTCAGCTACCACTCGACTTCTCAGTGCCTCAGTTTTCTACCCTGTAAAATGGACATTTTAATAACAGTGTCTACCTCCAGAGTAATTATGTGGATAAAGCAGGCAGGAAGGCCACATACAAGGGCCACATGAGCAGGCCCTTGTAAAGTGCATATTGGATGCTGTGTTATAATTAACCTATCTCAGTGCTAAGGGGCTCTTCCTGTCACCAACTGAGCCACAGCCACTTGCTTAGAGGGAACAGGGCATGACTGGTACCCACAAGAGAATATTCACTTCATTCTCACTGCCCAGCTCTGTCTCATAAATATTTAGTCTTCAGTCATGATATGTGAAACACTCCACGCCTTCTTGCTGATTATAAAATAGTGAATGTTTATGGTAGAAAAAAATAGAACCATCCAGTAATATAAAAGTACACAACACAGAAATAACCCATCTCCCAAGGCAGCCACTGCTAAGATTTAGGTGAGTTTTGTTAATGTGATTTAAAAAACAAAAGTCACGTGGTATAATTTACTCTATGGCACAGTACATCTCCCTCAGGCCCGCTGGGCTCATGTTGGAAAATACTCTTCAGCAAGAACAGGGTGGCTGCCCTTTAGACAGCTCGGCTTATCCGAGGGCCGTCAGAGAGAGGATGGGACCTGCCAGAAGGGCTGGGCCAGCACCAAGTCCTTCTCAGGTTAGACTTCCCCGAAATAGAAGCCTTTGGACCCTGGAATCCAGGTCCCACTTCCCCGCCCTGAGGTCTGAGGAGAGGCTCAATGCTGCCCTCCCAGGGGGCTGCAGAAGGGACTTCCCCTGCTGATGGCTTCTCTCCCATCAGCCTCACTCTCCTCCTCTCCAGGCGCTGCCTCCCCGAGCAGACAGAATCTCTCTGTTGACCGCAGTGCTCAGTGTTTCTGTTTGCCTGAAACTTTCGCAGTCCACAGAACTGGTGGTTTATCTCTTGAGATACACGCGCCCTGGGACCTGGCAGCCCAGGCACAGCCCGGCGTGCTGAGTCAGCACTCGCAGAGTACAGAGCGGTCCAGAACCTGTCCCGAGTCCAAGGTTCCTGCCACAGACTGGGGAGCAAAGAAGACTGCAATGCAGTCTTAAAAGCCTAAGATAGTGTGGGGTTGTTTGTTCTAGTGTTCCTTAAATTGTCCTAAGAGAGATCAACATCACAAATGGGTCAGTTCAGCAAACAAGAAAAACAGGATCCATGTTAGATTTGAGAATGGATTGTGTGCGTTCTTTTTCCATCTTAAGAGAAATTATTGTCACTGGTGAGTCAAATCAGCAAGCAGGAAAAATGGAATCTGCAGTACATTTTGGAATGTATTGTACCCTTTCTTTTTCCATCTTATTTTTTCCCCTCTATCATGAGGTTTAGCATCTTAAATTATACAGTACAGAATTCTAGTGTCTCAGAGTTTGGCAGAAACCTCAGAGGTGTCCAGTCCATTCAGAGCACAAAGAAAACCTCTTGCTTATGCAAGACAGTTTGGCAGGTCTGGTGATTCACCCTGCTCTAGCAAGCCAGTCCACCACCAGCAAGCTCAGGCCATCAAAAAGTCCTTCTTTAAGGAAGCAGAGAAGCCAGCTCCCTGAGGTGTGTCCTGCATGAGAGGAATACTCCCGATGCCATCCCAGGCTTGGTCCCCAGCCTACACCTGAACTTGGGGAGCTTGGACAGTGTATCCACCCTACAAAGCCTGTCTCAGATGCTTGGTCTACTCTGAACCTCAAATTCTGCCTAAAAAATTAGTGCTGACAGTATCTAAAACCTTGGAGAAAGAGAATCAACAAAGCAAAAACAAATTTGTACTTCCAAGTTGTTCGTTTCTGACATTTGGCTTTTTTGCTGCTATTCTTTCTGTTTTTACAGCACCGGGGATTGAACCCAGGGCCACACACATACTAGGCATGGGCTCTACCACTGTACCTCACAGCCAGCATCTGCACCTTGGCTTTTGACAGAGTAATGCTTTGACTTTCATGGGACCTGGATATATTTGCTTTATGAATTTCTTCCCCTATTAAAAAACTTAGAGATTATATTTTATAACAGCACACAGACCTCAATATGAATACATAAATAATCTATATTAAACCATACTATCCCACCTAAAAGTTTAGCATTTTCCCTTGAAATTTGAAAAGTTATTAAAAACTACTTGGGCCCATGAGTCTCACAGGCCCTGAATCTGGATCTCCAGAGACCAGTGGAGATGCAGGTCTGGTTCTGACAGTGGGACTCCCACTTCTAGGGAGCTTTGGTTATGAGAAGGGAAGTCGGCCTGGTCATGACAGGAGAGGGCTACCATGGCTCTGTACCACAGTGTGTAAGATGATCTTTGGAACAGGCCGGGGGACAGCCTTGCAAGTTTCATTTCTCCACGGTGACATTTTCCTTTTCCTTCATGTAGCTGTGGTCAGCCTAGGCTGGGAAGGTTGTTCTTAGAAAGTGTGCAGTATCACTATTGCCCAGGGTAGCCCCAAACTCCTCCACTCGGGTGATCCTCCTGCCTCAGCCTCCTGAGTTTATAGGCAGTCATCTCTGTGTCTGACTTATTTGTGTTCTTTTATAAAATTTTTTAAAATGTTTTATTACCACACGTTTGCAGTGGATAATGATCAAGTCCATCATGATGAGTTGATACATGCGCATAGGACAGTTTAATTCCCTTTACCTCCCCTCCTGCCAGCCTCCTCCCTATCCTTCCATCTCTTGGTCTTCTTCCCATTTGCAGAAGATCTATCTCCTTGTTCCCTATTATCTTTCTTTTACTTTGCTCTTTAAATTATTTTTAATTTGTGTTTCTTGTATAGGAGAAACCATGCAATACTTTTGTGTGTCTGATTTATTCCACTTAATTTTATTGTCTCGAGGTGAATCTGTTCCACAAACAACTCCAATGTGTCCTTCTTTATGGCAGGCTATTATTCCATTGTATACAAATATCACATTTTCTTTACCATTCATCCATATGTGTGTTCTTATCCAAGGAGCAGCAAAAGAGCCTTGAAACAGAGACTGTGTGATGGTGAAGAGAATGGGGAAGGGTTCTGCCCATTGGACCTCAAGCTGTGCTACCTGGGGAGGAGCTCAGGGACTCTTGGTCCCGAATTCGAGGAACAGATGGAGGAGAATTGGGGTGTTACAGCGGGCATTGCTGAGAATGGAGAAAGGGGTTTCCTGGAAGCCAAGGATGGTTCGTCAGATTTGACCTGAGGACAGAAAGAAAGCATGGGGAGGGGTTGCTAGGGAGAGGCTGGAGGTGCTGGGACTAGGACAGGGGAGTGGCTCTTGGTCCCTCTCTCCAGGGTGAAGGAGCTGGGAGAGGAATTTCCTGCAGTGGAGAAGCAGGAG
Organism: Cavia porcellus; assembly: GCF_034190915.1. NCBI lineage: Eukaryota > Metazoa > Chordata > Mammalia > Rodentia > Caviidae > Cavia > Cavia porcellus. The sequence continues at coordinate 13,335,167 of NW_026947515.1, forward strand.
TTGTCCCTAGGACGCAGGAGCAACTCCTCTTAGCAAGCAGGTGCGGTGCCTCGCCATCCTCTCTCCTTATCCCTGAGAAACGCTAGGGTGGCACCTCCTCTTGATCAGAGAGGAGTTGCAGAGACTCGAGGGTCTAGAATGAGTCCACATGCAGTTTCTCCTCACCTGTTCCCTCCAGCACCTCCACACCCTTGGGTCCTTCTTAGAATCCCGGGGTCCCAGAGCACGGAGGATGCCCCATAGCAAGCCATTCATGTCCCTTACAGAGGACAGAGCAGCTGGGATTCCAGGTGATGGAGAGCCCAAAGGGTCAGCACTGCGGTCAGCCCCTGCTCAGGACTGACTCCTGAACTACTATACACTAATGCAAACACGGTCTTCTTATAGCTGCCGCTGCAAGACTGGCCATGAAACAGTGAGTCCCCTTTCCGCATAGGCGACTGTTTTTCTGATATCTTAAAACAGCATTGGGAGACCCCAGGGGGATTATCTGCTCTCCTAGCTAAATAGAAGCTTGGGCTGTTTTTGCAATGGAGACTGCTCAATGTCCCTTATTCCACTCTGGTCACTTCATTCTTGTCCCCATTGTCTAGAAGATTGGGTCTCATTCTGAACAGGAATGGGGGGCTCTCAGCTTGGATGTCAACCAACCCTTCACCTGTTTGTGTAAAGCTGAGGAAAATTACCCAACAGCTGTCATCACTGATGGAGTTTGTCCTTCTAGGAGACACCTCCTTCTGCCCTGCGATGTTCTGGTTGTGATAACTGTAGGAGAGAAGAGGCCAGGCCTGGCACCACATACCATACACTGTCTAAGACGGTCTCCACAATGAGAAATGACTCAGTCCACACTGCCAGCCTTGGGAAACTCTGCTCCAATGCTGTAGGTTAAAACTATCAATGCTTTTTCAAAACTTTTCTGTCTGATTTGCTCATTTGCAACTCTCGACCGCTGGGGGCAATGCTTGACACATAGTGGGATGCATTTGTTCACTAGTGGATTTTCCCTGTTCTGTAATTGTTTCCTCAGGCTTTGGGGACAGGTCCAGTGCAACATCAGCCTGTCATCTTATGGAATCTTAGTGTATCACTAGGCACACACTCAACTAGTAACACTTTTTACTGCTGAAAGATAACTAGTGACTGCATTTGCATGGGCTCCCCCAACACACTTGTTAATTTTTCTATATTCACCCATAAACCTACATGGAACACAAGTTTAAGGGACTCTAGTCTTTAATTCTCAGTCACTTAAAGCAGTTATCTTTGACCTGGTAGATCTCTACCGTTTGAGGAATAAACTACCAGAACAGGTGATAAGCCCTCGGGCTCTGGAGAACAGCCAGTTCCTTGAATATGGGTCATAATCCCAATCTCTCGGAGCTGGCCTGAGGGAGTCAAGGGAAAGGGAAACAGTTACACAGAGGCCTGCTCAGGCCATCGAGAAGCTCAACTCAAATTTGCTTTATATGGATTCACATGGAGAAAAATGCAGGAAGGCGACTCTCGAGACTAGAGTGTCTGGCTACAATCTGAACTAATTTAACACCAAAAACACCCTAAGAAGGGCTCATGCCACATGTTACCTGTGTCCTGGTAACATTCCAGGACTGCTCAAGCAAATGCTACCATGCACCAAGAACTCACTTTCTTGGTCACCAAATTGTCCCCTTAGTTAGCTGTCACCTCTAAAAGCTCTCGATTACCAATCATATCATACACTTTCATCACTGAGCAGGAGCTGACTGCAGGTGCACACGGCGCCACCCGCGAAAAGTGACCACTAGGTTTTCAGTGATATCACTGGGAAGGAGGCCGCTGAGTTATTTATGTGTGTGCAGCCCAGCCCATGCACACTTGGCCCCTCTCGATAAACACTCTGGCTACACCCAAGCCCATCCTATAAAACGCAGCCTGTCTGGCTTTCATCCCGGCCAGCCTGACATCAGAGATTCCAGACCTCGCTCTTGTTGTCACACCTGCTACAGCTGCTGAGAGCAGGCTGCCCCCTCCTGATAGCACGGGGCTGACCTAGAACTCCTGAGGACCCCAGTAGGCTGCCAAAGTTGATGGCATCTCCCTATCCACCCGCTACAAAGCATCTCCCTATCCACCCGCTACACTGGCTATCAATGCCGTTTACCCTTTCCTTTCCCTGGGGCTCAAGTCTCTCCCCACCCTCCCTACTGGGTAGGGAGATGCTTCTGGACCATGCTGACATCACATTCTTCTGCTCAGCTGTGTTCTTCATGTCAAAGTCCATTAGGCTCTGGAACTAGGAAACTGGTGTGCAGTAGAATCAAACTTCTGGACCCACAAACAAGCACTGGCTTCTATGGAGAGTTCCCCTTGCTGGGCAGAACCACAGGGAGGAAGCAGCCTTTTGAGTTAGTGAGAAGTCCCCATCATAAGTCATGGTTCCATAGCTGCACGGCACTGCTTTCACACTGACACACTGCGGCCAAGCTCTTCGCCAAGATATTGGCTGCCTGTATTGGCCTTAATACAGTAGGGAGATTGCTAAATACAATACAACGGTGAGATTGCTTACAGGGGTCCTTCTGAGAAAGGAAGCTCCTAGAGCCTTCCTTCTTCGTAGATGCTAGATTGCAGCAGGCAGGAAGAATGTTCTCACCTAAAGGCTAATACTTCCCCTACTGGCTCACTGGGATCACTTCCCTTCATTCCCCTCTCCAGGGCAATCAGGCATCTGGGCTCCTTTGATGGGGCCATACAACTGCCAGTGACATGTTGCCTTCTATAGCCACTCCTAGGACACTGACTCTAGGCCTAAAGATGGACAATGAGAGCTCCAATGATTGATTTCTCCACCATCAGCTTGGCCACTGCCTTCCCACTGCTGCTGATTTCTCTTTGGCACGCACAGCCAGGATCCAAGGATGAAGGATGTGAACCAATTCAATTTCCGCTACTCAGGCAATATCCCAGAGGATGGCTGAGTTACACTGTGCCTTGACTTTAATTAGCATATGGCACTGCCCAAGGGTAAATCAACGCTGCCATCATCAGAGATCTGGAAGCACTTGGCCAAGGCAGGTGGCAACTCAAGTGTTCACCACTATTAAAACCTCCACATCTCAAGGAAATCTGAGTCTCCTACCTTAACAAAGCGGTGCTGGTGACATTGGCTGGGACATGGCCTGGCCAATATGCCAGTGCTGGGACCCGGTGCCCTCCTTCCCACGTGGTCTGCTTGGCTGGACTTCCGCCTGTGAAAAGGGGAGGTGGTTCATGGCCAGTGATGGCTTGAGGCTTCTTTTCCCTGGGAGTAGACTCTCTCTAATGATTCCAAAAATCCTACAAAGATGTGACCATTTTAGTAATCAGCTTTTCTCTCAACCAATGTCTTTCAATATATTCTTAACTCACCTTTTTATCCCCCACATAACAATTACATTGCTGATTTACTGGCTTCCTGCTTGTGTGTCCCTGCACCATGGGACCTCATCTGTCTTACACAAAAGACACGGTAGGCACGTAACAAATTTTTATTGAATAAATGAATTGTGTTCTTACTGCTAATAATGTGACTGACTATTTAGGATGAGAAACTACAATGACTTGAAAACAGAAAAGGGGAAAACTTCCTCAGCTACTTAATCTGCCCAATGTCCAACTGATCCGGCATGGATTTTGCTGTTTTATTTAGTTTAGCTTTGTCTGCTTTGTTTTTCCTTGAACTGATGAGTTGTCCTGATGCGGAAGAGACAGTGTCAGTTATAGCCTTAACCTCTTGCCTCTTGGCGGGAGGTAAGAATAAACGACATGCAATCTATGAATTTCCACATTAGTAATCAGAGAAGTTATTTTTATAACCACTAAGTCACAAGTGACCACCAGTATAATGATAACCAGCGGGCTGGAAGAGATGAGGTCATGTTTTATGGAAACATCCTGAATGCATGTTGCATTGAATTAACCATGACCATCCCACCACTCCCACACACACCCCACCCTCATCCTAGTTGAGCCAGAGGCCAAGGATTCCACAAAGTTCGCGTGTAAAAAGGCTTTCTGGAAAGCTCTGTCTGTGGCTCATACACTGTGGTCATACGACTTCCCCATGCTTGGCTCATGTGAATAATGAAAGCAATGATTAGGGGAAGCAGAGAATCGGGGGAAAGTTTCACCCCTCTGTACTCACACTGCTGCTGAGGGAACCTTTGATGTCCATGGCCCAGCACACCACACTGGAAATGCTCAGCGTTCTTGAGGCTTTCTCATAACCAGCTTTGGAGTCCCCCAAGTATTGAAGTCAGAAACAAAACACAAAACAACCCCCCTCCTATGCACTGTTTATATTTAAGGGTGTGAGGCTGGAGAAGCCAACTGAAGTCTCTGCAAGCGGGTGGGGAGCTCTTTGATCTAGCCCAGTATTTCCCAAACACAGTCTTTCTACCCATAGCCACATCTCTCAGAAATACATAGTCTGCTCCAATTATTCACATCCTTGGAGCAGAGAATCCAGAACCTCAGCAAGCACAACACATGTGTCCACATGGCCCCGGACGCATGGTTTATACTGCAGTGGAAGCTCAAATACCAAGGAAGAAGCAACCATGTGTGTTGAAGTGCTTTGGGTCATCCTGCCCCCGGGGGTTGTTCTCATGGACTCCAGAGGTCTGGGTGCATGAGAAGATGCAGCCTGATTGTGTCGCCATGGTGCCTTACATTCACATGGGACTGCTTAACCTTTGAGGCCAGATGCTAAGGAGAGGTCAAGGACTTGGTTCCAAGAAGTGAGCCACTAGCTCCGACCAGAGACAGGTGCCGTGGCTCTGCTCTGTTACAGGCAAGGGGACCCAAGAATCCTTCTCTGCCTCCAGGATGTTTCTGGAAGGGCAAATTGGCCCCTGATTAATAAATTCATTAATTGGTTTTTTGTTTTTGTTTTCCAAGACCTTTCACAAGACCTTTTTGTAGGTGACTGACCGTCTCAGTATGTTTTCCTGAGAAAAATGTTTCATTGTATTTGTCCTCTTTCAAAAGAATGTTGGAAGTTGATGAGCTTAGGAGGGATTCAGCCAGTTTTAAAACACTTACATGTCAGCAGAATGCACGAGATTCAGGGAACGAGAGAAAGAGAGTTGGCAAAGGACACGCCCAGTGTGGCTTCATAAGGGACAATTCCCCTCTACACCAGCAAGGCTAACTAGCTAATCTGATTGCACCCTGGATACTGGCTTTAAGAAAAGGGCACAATTACCTGTTCAGCCACACAAGGGATAACAGGCCCACAGACTTGCACCCCAAAGGAATTTAGCTTAAAAGTCTGAGGTATGAGCAAGCAAATAAAAAAAAACTCGTAATCATTACTCCTGATATATGCTTTGTGCTGCTCCAAACCCTGGGTTCTTTCCAGCACTGCTACAGGTGAAAAAAAACCATTTGAATAACAGTCTCTGCCCAGGGCTGCAGACACTAATTATCAGCTGCATGTGTTTGCATCGAATGGGGCTTACTGTGGTTTATTCGTACCACAAAAGATGAAGTCCACAATAGCTGTCCCTGGGCCCCCAGTACTCTTCCTCATGGACATGCACTCCAAGTTAATAACAGTAACAGTAACACCTGCTAATTTGAGCCCCTACCAAGTACCAATTCCAACGCTCCTCTCTGCTATATTTCACTGAATCCACATGATAACATTTTGAACTAGGCACTGTTGTTTCCATTTTTTAGATGAGAAAACCAAAGCTCAGAGTTAAGAGGTTTTCCCATGGCCCCACACAAGGATAGAGTCAGTAATTTGAATCCAGGACTAACTACACTGCCAACACCCATTAAACATCTAGGGTTAGTAGTTCTCATTCCTGGGCATATGTTAGAATCCCTGGGGGAGTGCTTTAAAAAATATCCATTCTGGATGGGGATTTAGCTCAGCTGCATAAGCACCTGCCTGGTAAGCACGATGTTGTGAGTTCGATCCCTGGTACCCAAAAAAATCCTTCTCTAGAGATTGGGATTTAACTGGCTTGGTTAGAGCCTGGATATCAATATCTTGGAAAGCTTTCCAAATGATTTAACATGGAGCCCACCCATCCTGGGCAAGACTAGCAAACAACACCCTCCAATGCACTTCCAAACTAGACATAGCTTATGTATTTTTAAATCAGTGCTTTAGACTGCCCATACCTTTATGCCTTTATGACATAGTCTCATAAAAGCAACCTAGTAAGTTACAGAAGAACAATAGATAAGTCCACAAATGAAATTTTTATGCATTTTTCAAAGTTGAAAGCTGTCTGTTAGCTTAGATAAGCCTTAATGCTTTGATCCATGGCAGTGGTACATTAGAAGTGTCAGTCACATTTGGCTGTCTGCTGAGAAATGCTTGTCTTCGGGCCATGAGAATGTATTTCAACGTACTTGTGGTTAGTTATGACTCTAATTAAAGCAGAATCTCTTACTTAAAGCAATAAATATTTAGCCTCAGCAACTAAAATATAAACAGAACCATGATTCATGGATTTGCTTGCTTGTTCTTCCCTGGCTACGGAAGTGAGATTGCTTCGTGGTGCATCGTGACAAGGGTAGTCTGAGCAGTACTCACCACTGCCTACGCCTTTCTCCAAAAGGCCCCGACTGCCCTGGCCTGGCTGAGTCACAAAGGCGGTGTACGCCCTTCGGGATCACCAGGGGAAATTCACTGACAATGTGGATTCCTGGGTTCTAGCTCTAGAAACTAACTTAATAAGTCCTAGGTGGAAATGCTGACTCTGGATGGCTCTAATGCTGATGGCCTGAGAACCAGAGTTTGAAAATTAAGAGCAGGGTCATGGGGGGACATCTTTGGAGCCAGGCTGACTTGTGTCCGAACTCCAGTGCCTCTCTGAACCAACCATGTGGCCTTGGGCACTTTGTAACCTCACTCAGCCTCAATCCTCTGAGCCACGAGGGGGCAAATGATTGTACTTAGCTCATGGGGTTGCAGGAATAGTTTCATAAAATCACAGATATAAAGTTCACAGCAAGATTTTTTGCATAGAGTCCATCACAAAAGTGTTTCACAAATGCAAACCACTTCCCCTCCAAAAGAAATTACCTATAGGTAGCAAATAGCACAAGTATCAGCCTAACATCTACACACTGAATATAATCCCTTAACTGCTTGGTAGGCATATTTTTCTTTTTAACTAATTTTTCTTTTCAGTATTGCAGATTGAATCCAGGCCTTGTACATGGTAAACAACTACCCTACCACTGAGCTACATCCCCAGTCATTTTGTTTTATTAATTAATTTATTTAGTTTTATTTTGAGACAGAGTGTCAAAATAAGTACGTTGTCCAGTTGGGCTCACACTCGTGATCCTTCTGCCTCAGCCTCCTGAATAACTGGCATTGCAGCTGGGATGGTAGCCAGGACTGCACCATTCATGCCCAGCTGCTTTTTAATTAAGTTTCAATGCTATCAGAGCCCTCTCTCCAGTTTGCAGGATTCTTTATCCTCCCCAAAAACGACAGAAGGAGCCTATTTTCGTTTAGAAGATCAGCCTGTCCCACGAAGGTATGTGAATTTGTCATTCTGGTAAAACACTGTTCTGAGCAGTACACATTCTATAACCCTCTAAAGAAGCAAACTTCCTTTCTAACTATAAATATGGAGCCTGGCCAAAGATCCCTGTACCATACTAGTTTTCTAGAAACCCGGATTGCCAGAGCTGCAGCTTGGACCCAGGACTACTGCTGGTCTGGAGTGGCCTTCATCTTGTTGATGAGGGCATTTCACTGAGACCGATGGCCAAAGTCCAGGAAGAAACGTACTTTGACTTCTGCTGGGTCCTCATCAGCAAGCCCTGACGCAGCCAGGATCCATGATGAGCCAGGTCCCTTGTCCCTGACTCTGCCACCCCTACCCCAGCATCCTTAACCTTGCCCTGCCCCACCCCCTACCTCAAGCAGGACAGAAGGCCGGGGATGCAAGCGCTTCCCAGCGGGAGAGGTTACGTAACAACCTGATAGCATCGAATTACAAACAGCCAAGGTCTCCCAGAAGTGCCCATGCCAAATTCAACAGAATGTTTCCTCATCACCAAGGGAGAGGAAGGAACAGTTCTGCTCTTCAAATAAAACAAGATTTTCCAGACAGAGGAGCAGTCAGTTTGGGGGGAAATCAAGGTGTAGGCTGTGTCCCAGGTAGGAAAGAGGTCCAGAGTGGAGCAAGAGAGGCTGGTGGCTGGACCCCCAGAGCCTGCTGGGGAGGATGTGGTAATCAAGCCCTTTCTCTTAGGAAGAAGGCAGGGGTGCTTCACTTTGTCTTCCCTACCCGGCCCCCCATTCTGGGTCTCTCCATCTCACCCCTGCAGAGCACGAGCCAACCCAAGTGGAGCAATCTCATTCCCCACGCACGGGGTGGAAAGATGACTTCAGGAGACGCTGTCTCATCTCATCAGCTGAGCTGGACGGCTTGGCCAGGAAAGGAAAGGAAAGAAGAGGGAGACTGCGGGGGGCAGGGGGGGGGGACAGCGCGTGGCCTGACGCAGCAGGCTGGCTTCGGGAGGAACGAAGCAGCGGAGCTCCGAGTACTGTTTGTCCTATTCCGTTGCGAAAACATTGACTGTCTTCTCTCTTTCATCTGCTTTGGAGACTGGCTGGGGTGAGGAGAAACAGGTGGTCCACAGAGACCCCAGCCCCTTGACCCACAAAGCCCAGCTCCTGCCCAGCTGCACAAAGAGGCTCCCCAGAGCCCCTGCAGCATTCCAGGCACAGAGGAAGAGGTCTGTAGAATCACTGATGGGAAGCTGGCCTGGAGTCCGAGGAAGAGAAAGCGTTTTACCCTGCAGCAACTGCCTTTCAGGCAAAGTCCACTTTCAGACCCCCTGTGAAAAGACAAGAATGGTATCCAGCCCCGTTCCACCACAAGTACAAGCTCAGTGCCCCAAAGTTGGCCAGAAAACCTTGCCCAGAAGAGTGTGACCAAGAGATGACTGAAAGCTAGCTCGCACAAGCTCAGAACACCTTTAACCTCACACACACACACACACACACACACACACACACACACACACAATTTAAGTTTTACAGGAACATCTATTTTAGGGCACTTTCCAATCTACTTACCTCTCTTCTCTTGCTGGGGTACACCTAGCTTGTTTCCTCTAGAAATGAAGAAGCTGAATCTTATGGGGGTTAGCAGCAGAGGCCAAGCACAAGACTGGAACAGACCCCTTGATTCTCCCCACAGTCCATGGAGATGGGTCCCCCCAGCCCACGAGACAGTTGAGGAAATGGAGCTTCTCATGTTGACTAACAAGCAAGTCAAGATTCAAGCCCAGCCCCGGCCTCCAAAGTTATTAGGTCTTTCCAGCTTTCCATTCTGCCTCCCATAGGGGCTAATGACATTTTCCTTGACAACCATGAGTTTTCAAAGAAGGATAGGTTTTTCCAGATGACTGAGAAGGCCTTTGGGTATGAAAAGGTGTAACAGCAGCCACATGGACTGAGGAATGAGCCAGTATGACCGCCATCACTGGCTGGCCTGAATAAGCCTCTATCCTCCACAGCCTCAGTTTCCTCATCCGGCCAACAAGGTGGCTGGGACAAAGATGGCGGACATCTCTTCCAACCCTGGTACATTTCCAGTGTGAGGATATTCCTGGAAACACTGGTGGCTGACTTCTCTCACTGAACATTTCTGGCTCAATAGAAATGAACCCAGTACTCACCTCTGTCCCTATTCTCAGTCCCACTGATTTAGAAGTAGCTTTTAAATCTGAATAATGTGATGAATAGGAGCTGGGGAATAGAGAGAAGAGTTTATCTTTTAGGGGTAATAAAAATGTTTTGGGACACAACAGAGTGGGTAGTTGGATGATGTTGTGATTGTGTGTCTTAAAGTGGCTTATTTTATGAGATGTGAATTTCACCTCAATTTTAAAATTTGAATGATGTCACTTTCTTATAATCCTTCCATGAGCCCACATTTCTTTAGAATTATGACCAAAATCATTTACCTAAAGGAATTTCAAATACTTGCCCAGACTCTGTCCTACCTGATCACAACCTCCAGAGGCACAGACACATGGGCAGCTCCAGCATAGATTCTACTTCTTGGTGTTTCTACCTCTGCCCAGAATCCCCTCGCTACAAAATCCCAGATGTTCAAATCCATTGTTCAAAACTCAAAGCACCAAAGGAGAGTGTATTTGTATCATCCAGTATGGTAATAACTAACCATATGTGGCTATTAAGCCCTTGAGATTGGCTAATGTGATCCAGAACTTGAACTTCAATTTAATTTTCATTAACTTTAATTTAAATAGCATACATGGTGTTTGACTTAATAAACAGTATCACTCCAAACAGGTAATTCTCTGATTTTAACCTTTAGCAAATTTATCCAAAGGACGTTAAAATAGTTTGCTGAGATCCATCCCCAGTGGAAGAATTTATATCACTAACAAGTTCTTGGGTCATTCTAATGATGCTGGTTTAGGGACGATACTTTGATTACCACTGACCTGTAGCTGAAAGTTCTAGACTTAGATACCTCTAGACTCATATAGTATAGCATGATGGTATGGACTGGAGATTTTCAAAACATGGTTTCTAGACCAGACACATAGTCATCACCTAGAACCGTGATGGCCAACCTTTTAGACCTTTCAGTGACAATAAACAGTCTGCTGAGCCACATCGGCCATAGACTCACCAGTACTGACCTAGAAGTACCACAGAATTTCTAATGTTAAACTAGAGTTTCCAATGTTAATCATGGATCATAAATTGCATTTTGGCAGGACTCCCAGGGGACAATATAGTCTGAGAACTACTTTTTAGACAATTATTCCTTTAGGTCAGGGACTTCACTAATCTTTGAATCTCCAGCACTAAGCATATTTGCTGGTCCATAGTTGATGTTCTACCAGTAGAAAGATGCAATGGTTAAGCTTGACTGGGTCAACTAGAATGCCTTAGGAGACACTCGGGAGATTGACAGAGCATCTCCTGGGCAAGTCTGATGAGGGTTATGGAAGAGTAACCTTAAGTACTATATCTGGTCCGTTGCCCCTTCTTCTCTGGTGCTATTCCCATTCTCTGCTTCCTAGCCACTATAAACTAAGCATTGTCCCAGCAAGATAGCTTTGCCTTGGAACCAACTGACTATGGACTGGATTACCTGAAACCATGAGCCAAATAAACCTCTCTTCTTTTAAATTATTAGGTACTGTGTCTCACAGTGGGAAAGCTGACAAATACAGAAAACTGGTATCTTAGAAGTGAGGTCTCAGCTGTGATTGTCTCTGACCACATAGATTAGAGGCCTTTCGAAGGTTTAGAGTTACAGTTTACAGGAGGAGTTTAGAAAGGTTTGGAGATGAAGACTGGAGGAACCTTAGAGCTCCTTAAGGGGGATAACGGTCAGAGTTCAGATGATCAAATGCTGATAGAAATGTAGACAGCAAAGGCCAGGCTCGGGAGGTTTTGGTTGAGAACAAGGACTCCACTGGCATTGAACCAGAGGCCATGTGTGTTATACTCTAGCAGGAAATCTGTCTTCATCTGTCCTGAGATTTTTGTAGGAGCCTAAAATTAAGTACAATGGACTGACTGACTGGGAAGATAAAATTTCAAAACAGTGCAATATTCAGGCTATGGCATGGTACCTCTGGCTGCTTTTAGGCAGATTTATAGTAAGAATCAGGGGCGAAAAACAGAATACAAAAAATTTAAAAGTTTAAATGTTGGCCCCAAAACAGCCATACATAAAGTTAAGCCCAGTGTCTGCTGAAAAGATTAGCCCCATTTAAAAGAAACCAAGTATTGTACAGGACCAAAAAGAGGTGCTTTGAGGGCATCTGAGAAATCATCAATTCCCCACCTATCACAGGTTCAAAGGTGCAAAAGTATAAAACTTTCACCTGAGAAGAGAGCCTTTGGGACCCCTAGGGAACTGGTTCCCCAAGGTTAATTTCACCATCAGCAATCCAGGCACTCACAGACTGACAGCAGACCTTGGCATCCTTTATGTGATGCTAGTTTTACCAGCATGAAGAATAGAAAAGCTGTGGATTATGGGAGGCTTCCATGTAGATTTCAAAGGAAAGACTGGGAGGCCAGGCAAGGAGCCTTAAGCAGACAGTGCATGAAGCTGTCATAGTCACTTTCCTTGTTGCTGAGACAAAATACCCAACATCCAACATGAAGGGAGGAAAGGTTTATGCAGCTCAGTTTGTAGAGGTTTCAATCTACAGGCAACTGGTTCCAAGGCAAGGTGGCATGGCAGACCAGCATGGCAGAGGAGAAACCATTCATGGCAAGCGAGAAAGGAGCCTTAATGGCTTCTTTCTGCCCCTTTTATACTTTACCTGGGCTACTGGGATTAGGGTGATGCCCAACCAATCAGTGGACTGATTTAGTAATCACACACCATTAATCCCAGCATCATACAATCTAGATTCAGCTGCCTCTGAAAAACCCTGCATTGGGCCACATGAGGCTTTGGGGGAACATTTAGGCACAAATCATAACAGGTCCATAAAGATCCAGTTATTTGGAAATGCTATAAACGTAGAATGATTGCTGAAGAAATCTACAGGCTGTAAATGGAGCCAGAGAGGTTATGTAAGCCACCCAAGCCTTCTGGAGCTCACAGCTCACCACTATATGCCCCACTTGCCAGGCATGGAGGCACAGCACTTAATATCTACCCTGCTGGCCTTTAGTCTTACTGTGGCTCATTTGTTTTCTATCCTCTTACCTCACTTTTAGGATGGGAATGTTTACTCTGTGCAATTGTACTTTAGGATTGCATAACTTGCTTTTTCCTTTATAGGGACTCATAGCTGAGAGTTTGTCTTGAGTCTAAGAAGTGACTTTGACTTGGATTTTTGAAAAGAGCTGAAACTTTCAACTTTGGTAAAAGGTTTTTTATGTTTTCAGTTGTGCTTGTATCATGTTAAATGAAATTATGACTTTGTGTTTGTTTGGGGATTAAGTATGTTGTGGTTTGTTTAAATATCTCTCTAAAGCCTCATTCAGTCATGGAAATGCGTCTTGCCAGGGCAGCTGAGTGTAGCGTTTGTGATTGGTTTGTTGTCTAGTACTGGGATTGGCGGTGTAAGTGCTGACTGCAGCCAGGGGTAGGTAGCTGGCATACAATATAAGGGAGGAAGGGAAGCATGCCTTTCCCTTTTTGCCCTTTTACTCTTGTCACTTGTGGACACCATGAACAGTTGCCCCTTAGCCACACCACCCTGCCCTGGAGCCACCCTACCTTGGACTGCAACCTCCAAAAACTGTAAGCTAAATAAATCTTTCCTTCCTTTATTTTGGGCATCAAATATTTTGTCTCAGCAACAACAACAACAACAAAAAGTCACCAAGACAATTATCACTTAAGGAGATGAGTTTGAGTATTAAATTGAAAAGGGGTGAGATGTGACACTTAAATTTGATTGTGTCAGCTTGACTGGCTTGAGAGATACTCAGGGGGTTGGTAGAGCACACTTCTGGGTGTGTCTGTGTAGGTTTTGGAGGAGTGACCTTGGGTTCTCTATCTGTCCTTTCACCCTTTCCCCTCTGGTACTGCTCCCATGCTTCGATTCTTGGGTGCCATGAACTAAGCAGCTTAGCTCTACCACACCCTCCACCATGATATTCCTGCCTTAAGCTTCGTGCCATGCACGAAATCTGCGAGCCAAAAATCATGAGCTTTTTAAATTGAGAGTGCTCAGTACTATGGCCCTGTGCTGGGAAATCTGACAAGTATAGAAGAACAGAAATAACAGGGTTTCAACAAATACTTGTAAGAGCAAAGAAGCAAATGAGATACAAGTTGCCAAGTAGTGTATGAATTTCTTACTACATGAAGTTTTCTCTTTGAAGAATGGAGCCACAGTCCATATCCCAGAACTAAAGAGACAAAGAAGGTAGGTCCTCTGATAAGAGATCAGCAGACTCATTCTATGGAATGAGAGTTTCCCATGAAGACGTCACTTACAGCCCTTGATCCCCATTTCCTTGGTCCTCACACCTTTGAACTGTTAACCCTGGAGGACTCTGACTCTTGAGTCTTCCGGGCTTTGTAAATGAGCACTGAAGATGACAGGCTGACCCAACAGTGTCCCAGGAAGGGAAAGAGGAAATCATACCCAGCTCATGCAGCAAAGCACTCCCAGCTACACAGCATTCTTCCCAGCTATGCAGGTATCAGACACAGCCCTATTCACCTCCATCCTCCCCAGCATCTTCTGACCCACATCTCTAGGCATCAGAACTGAATGCTGATCCTAAATTGGACATAGAATTGTTGAACTTGAAGGAAACACAGGAATCAATATAAATAGAGAAGCAAACACCAGTACCCCATGCAATAGAGTGGTTCAGTGCCCTGGAAGGTAGTAGAAAGGTCCAGTTCTCCTGAATCCTGACTCAAATTTCCAGACACAAGGCATGGCCACAGTCTTTCAGCCTCTCACTTATAAAGTTCTCAAGGGATCTGATTCAAGGGATACCAGACTGGAGTTGAAAAGAAAAAATGATCAGCTTTTCCTCCTGGGGAACAAAAGATTCTGTTTCTTGGTAATTACAAATAGCCTGCCAGACTATAATGAAAGGCAATGTCTCTTCCCATCTGGGTACAGCTGGGGGCCATCCCTCAACAGCAAGCTGGGTGACAGAGGAAACCTAGTCTGATGGAAAGAGAAATGAAAAGGGAAAGATAAAAGGAAGGGATGGGGAAAGGAGGAGAGGGAGGAGACAGACAGCAAGGGTAGCAGGATAAAAAGCAAAGCATAGCATATTCACTGGAAGGTTTGCGGGTTGACTCATCTAGGTGAAGGGTAGTCCCAGGGAGAGTCCTCAGAAAAAAGGATAAAAGAGATAGTCCACTTTCTTTCCCTCCCAACTTGTTTCTTCCTCCCCAAGAGAGCTGAGAGCTAGTGTTTGGTGAGCCACTGGGTGCCTGTCTCACACTGATGCCCTAAAGCCTAGGATGTGTGTTAGCCCTCTTGGACGCAAATCCCATGACCCAGCCAGGACTCAGGGCCTGAAAGTGGGATTGCCAACCCCAGGTGAGGCCTCTACCTTGACGGGTCTGCCACGATCCAGTGAAAGGACCCATGCTGCCTGCCAGCTCACACTTCTGAGCCCATGGGCCATTGTCTCCTAGAAATCAGGGGGAAAGAAAACAAAACATGTAATTGTCACCAGGCTGGAGGATTCTTTCACCAACTCCTCCTTTCTAATCCCATGTCGCTGTGCATGGCAGGGAATTGTAAGAAATATTTGTAAAGGTGAACACAAGTCCTAGCTGTGAAGTTCCCTTGACATGAGTCTGACTCTACGAGGCTCATAGAGGAGTGCTTCCCCTGCTCCAATTGGCCCCATCCTGAACCTCTACCCTTATAACCCTTTACCTTCTTTATATAGCTTCAGCAATCACATTACCATTGTCATAATCATCAACCCAGTAGCTATACACTGAGCATCTATTATATACCTCATGCATCTCATAATCTTGCAACATGCTATGAAGTAGATTCTTCTAGAAGTTCAACTTTTAAAGGATTGGGGATTAATGGAACTCTCCCAATAGTAGAATATGGATTCAAATCCAGGTCTCAACTTGATTCAAAATCAGTTTTTGAACTACTTCAATTTTTAACTACTTCCCTTGTTCCAGACAGGGACCTGAGACACACACAGTCCCTATGTGGGCCCCTTAAAGGAATCACTTGTTCAATTACTAGGGCCACTGAGCCCTAGCCCTGGCAACCAATGGCAATGGATGTCTTTGGGAGCAGGAAGACTGAAGAGAAAACCCCAGAATTGCACAAGAAACACACAAACTCACAAGGTCAGAGTAATTTACTAGTGAGTAAAAGCAATATCCACAGAGCCTGAATCATGCATGGGGCCAGCCAGGTGCGTGCTCTGTCAGTGTAAACTGTTCCAGGGCTCAGCCTCAGAGCACGCAATAGACACACACTGAGCATTCAAGGCCAAGAGTTCAAAGCCAGCCCCCATTCCATATAGAAGGTCACTGGGTCAGGCTGTGCTCTTCATGGGGCATGTGCAGGATTATCCATTAGTGGAGCTAGTCAATGTAGCTTTTATTTCCTCACCTGTAAACCAGAAGAATGTGTGTTCTTTCGCTGTGCGGTCAACTGTGTCCTTGATCTCACCCACCAGACTGTCCATCTCCCGGAGACCTGCTTGATATGGCCTTTGGCCTTGTGGGTTTGCCAACGGCTGGGTCGCAGATATGGGCACGTGCATGTGGGCCAGGGCTATGTAGAGTAGGAAGGGTCTTCTACTGGCACTGAAAAGTGAGAGAGCTAGGTGGTCATTGCGGGAGGCTGACCCAGCTGGTCCAGTGCCCCTGGGCTGCTCCATGACTTCAGGAAAATTCCCCCAAAGGGTCTGCCCAGAGGCTCACGAAGGATCTGTTTACCTACAACCTTCTAAGGAAATGTGGAAATCATCTGGTCAGCTAGTTAAAAATGAGAATATGATAATAATACTGTCTTTTAATATTTACTGAGAACTTATTATAGGGGACTCATGCTGCCTAAATTCATCCTAATAAGCCCCAAAGTCTATTTTTTTTAGACAATGAACTAACAACTTGTGGGAATTAAAGGACTTGTTCCATGTTATACAACTAGCAAGTGACAGCCTGAATCTTAGCTCAGATCTGGCAAGAGCAAAGCCCTTGTTCTTGGCCGCTGCACTGCAGTGGAGGCATCCAGACCATAGCATCTGTCCTAGGAGATGAGTGGATGGCTCAGCTGACCACAGGAAATCCCAAGGACACATGACCACCAGGGGAAATTGAGATCAAGGCTCTGTTAGAGGTCTAGGCATCTGACCACTTCCATACTAATCCTGACTCTGTGGAAAAATGCAAAATAAAAAGCTTGGAGAGAGCTGGGGTGGCCTCTAAGCAAATTCTCCATGGACACTGGTACCGCTCGGAAAGCTCTCTGTCCCCCCACGCCATTGCCTGATGAGAGCAGCTGCAGGGATCCAGGTGGATGCCTCTTCTCAATGGCCACACATGGGATGGGGTCTTCTAGAGGACCCAGAATGAGGAAGCAAGTCACCTCACACACAGAGTGGCCACAGAAGCTGGCCCTGGACACCAGCTCACACAGGGTTCCCACTTTCCCTTTGGCTCCCCTGGTTCACCACCCTGTGCCTCAGCTCAGCAGCAAGGTATGCCAGAGAGCCCTGCTCCCGGAGCCACTAATAGGGTGGTGCTTGTCTGCATCCTCTCTGCAGGGATAAAACCCAGGACAGTAAAACAAGGAGCAAGGCAGAGTGTAGGTCTTGGGAAGCAGGAAGAACATGTTTGAATGGGAAAGGGAACAAAGCAGTGGGGAGGGAGAATGAAAGAAATAGAAAAGGGATTTTTAAAAAGAGAAACGAAGGGAAACAGGGAAAGGAAGCTTTCGTAAATGGGGAGGGGAAGAAGAGTTCACGGGGGCAAACGGGAAAAAAGAATTGGGACACATTACAAATTCTACATGGTGAATGATTGTTACGTATGGCAAACACGGGCTAGTTAAAACAAACAAAAAAGAGGGCGCTAGTCCCAAGACAGGGTCCTGTGCCTTCTCCATATTAACTCACAGGTTCCGCACCATATTTGTAGAGCTGTGCTGTCCAAGGGTCATGGAGCTGCTTGTAGTAAATTAGCAAAAACTAAGTCAAGTTAAATTTTCACATCTGTGCCTCCCATGCTAGAGTATAGATAACTCTGAGGACGTTATGCTAACTCTAGTCACCAAATGACAAATAATAGGACTCTACTCATATGAGGTTCTGGGGTCATTAAACTCAGACACTAAAAGCAGCAGAGTGAGATCAGAGTCCCCCAGCCCAAAGACTAAGGGAGCACTCATCTTCCCTGCCAGGCTGGGACCCCTGCAGCGCTGAGCTTAGGACTTTCCAAGGAAAGAGAACGATTGCTTTTAATTAGGGGAGAGGAGGAGGAGTAAAGAGAAAAGATGAGTAAAAAGAAATCAAAGGAGAGGAGAGGGAAGAAAAAGGGAAGGGAAGGGAAGGGAAAGAAGGGAAGGGAAGGGAAGGAAGGGAAGGGAAGGGAAGGGAGGGCAAAGCAAAGCAAAGCAGATAGCTAGGAAGTGGAAAAGAGAAATGAGGCGTTACATAGGTACAAAGTTCTAGTGAGCGAAGCTAAAAACGTTCTGCAGGGAAGCAGAAGTGCAGGTTGCACACTCTTGGAATGTACTTAATACCATAGAATTTTACCCTAAAAAATGGTTAAGATCAGCCAGATCTGGTGGTGCAAACCTTTAATCTCTGCACTCTGGGAAGCTGAAGCAGCCCAGCCTGAGCAACTCAGTGACTTTGCCAGACCCTGTCTCACAAGGCAAAATAAAACAGAGCTGGAGTTGTGGCTCAGTGTGAAGGCCCCGGTTCAATCCCCAGCCTCACAAAATGAATAAATGAACAAAAATAAGACTGTTAAAGTGGTAAATTGTGTGTGCATGCACGTGCATGTGCGGCTTTCGAAACCATGCCCTAGAAAGCTACACTGCGGCTCCTCTCTTCAGCTCCACATCTCGTGGGATGCTTGAGGTCAGGCTCGCTGAGATTTACCCCACTGAAACTGGCAAATGCGCCAGATGGGGTTGTTTTCTCAGGCAGTTGTGCATTAAACATTCACTAGCTCACAAATCACCATGGCACACAGTCTAGGAATGGTCCCAGTGCTCATCCTGAGCCCCACCTCCCATGCCCATCCTGAGCCCCATCTCCCATGCCCATCTTCCAAAGTCCCACCATTGCCCATGTCACATGAGCAGAGTCTTGAAGACACAGGTGATGATGAGAGATGGCAGAGGGCACAGATGAGGAGCACAGGCTTGGGAGAGCAGCCTGAAAATCCCAGGATGTTCTCTGGATGGCTGTGTAACCATGGGTAATTAACTTAACCTCCACCATCTGCGAAATGGGACAACCTTACCCCAAAGTTGAGAGTAGTGGGCATTTAATAAGTGGTATCTTTTTATTAATAATTAGGAATAATACATGCTAGCAGTAATAAAGATGAATAGTACCCAAAGATATGCTCATTCCCTGCACCCTGATGCCAGGCTAGGATTCATAAAGATGACACTATGTACCCACCTGTCCCCTGGGGACATCTGTGCCCCGAGGCACTCATCATTTCAGGTGCTTGTGCTGAATGCAAAACAGAGTTGGGGAGACTTTGTGTTTGGGGGGTGAAAAGTGCTGATTATAAGACAGCACTGCTACTTATTTTTGGTTTATTTTGTTTTGCTTTTTGAGACAGAGTCTTGCTTTGCAATCCAGGCTGGCCTTGGTAGTCCAGGCTGGCTTTGAACTCCCAGGGGTCCTCCTACCTCAGCCTCCCGAGCGCTGAGACTACACCACCATGCCCCGCTCCCTTATTTTTTTAAAATATGTCCACTTCAATTATATCTTAATAAAGTTGGGTGAAATATGTTTATGCACAAGCAGAGTATGGGACTGGAGGAACACTTGCAGATACATTGAAAGGAGTTGTCTTGAGGTGTGGAATTCAGGGTGGTGGGGATTTTTGTTGTTATTGTTTTCTTATCTCCATTCTTGTAAATTTCTAAAGGGAACACATTATTTGCATGTCAAAACCAGAGCGGTGAGCAGAAGGAAACAAACAAACAAATAAGATGCAAGAAGGAACATGCCAGCAGAGAGCAGATGAGGCAAGGTACAGACGTGCTGACGTTTCAGGGTCAGCCGCGTCCTGGAAAAACATCTCAGAAATGCAGGCAAGGGGCACCCTCCTTTCAAGAAAGGTTTCTCCCAGATGCCTGACCAGAGACAGACAAGTATCTAGGGGTAGCCCCCTGAGGTCTCTAGAATTGATGCTGAAACAGTCCCCATCCCCAGCATCTAGAACCAAAAGAGACTGACAGCTCTTTATTTAGAAATCTGCTGGCGGTTACTGCAGCCCCCAGCGTTGGACCAAACACACCAGGCTTGTGTCCACGGCCTTCCCCACTGGGGTCTCCTCTAGTTCCGTCTTCCTGACCTTCAAGACTCTTCCTCTGCATAATCTTCCCAGACCCTGACCCTGGTCCACCTTCCAGCACCTGGGCACACTGCTCTCTGCACAGCACATCCCTGGTTTTCCACTGCCAAAAATACTTGATCAAATGTTATGCTCAGCGCAAAAGCCATCAGCACTGCTACATCAGGATTCACTTTTAGCACCGTAGCTAGATTAAAGGTTCAAACTCAAGCAAAGACCACAAAAAAATGCTCCAGAGAGTCTTGGATAGACTTTCTTGCCAAGGAAGAGCAGAGGCCATGTTCCAGGAGGACCTGGAAGTCTTGGCAACACAGGTCCAAGACTCCGGGGTTCATAGTTGCAGCAGGGCCTAGAAGAGGAAGTCAGAACAGATGGGGCCCTTTCTGCTGAAGCTCGGAAAGTCATGGGTGAACCGTCATCCATTCCAGAAGAGATGGATACTCTGAATACCATGCTCTGTCAAGTCAAAAGCCAACAGGATCGGTGCAAGTTCATTTAACAAAGTTATCTCTTTGCTGTTTTCATTTGCTGGGTAGAATGTTGATTTGTCTCAGCTGATTCACTAACTAGTGGACATCCACACACTAGATCCCTTGCAGAGCAGGCATCATGCAGTCCTCAGAAGCCTGTGCTGTCTGAGGCACTGAGAAAGCAGGAGGAGACTGTCACCTCCAGCCACAAAGCATCCTCCTGCCATGGGACACAGAGGCCTGAAATCACCTCGAAGTTCAAAGCTAGGGGACATTCAGTCCACTAGATGGAAGAAAAAGTTTTGTTCTTTTTATATCTAAATCTGAGAAAAATCGACCCACAGTGCTTCTCAAAAAACTCCTTAGGAACTATTCAGATGCAATCTCAAAAGCCCTTGGGGGCCGCCTCTGAGATTAAGAATTTAGGTAGCAGTTTTATTATCAAGAACACATGCTAACTGGATTTCCTACACTCCTTCCTGTCTTCCTGGCTGGACTCTTTACAAAAGTACAGCTTAGTTAAGCAAGGAGAGAGGGATTCTTGCCCACCCAAGGAGCCCATCGGATCACTTATCCCCAGGTGGAATCCATTCTTAATTCTGCACGAGTAGACGGTGGTACAGTGCAGTACAATTGTTCTTGCTCATGTAGGCTAAGGCTGTGGACCAAATAAAAACCATTTCGTTGCTTTTGGGGAGCTTGTGATCTTGGGAGAAGGATCAGATGAGCATGCACTGGGTCCTTCTGACCTGACACAGGTTGTGAAGCAGTGACTCTCACACATGCAGGACTTGTTAGAGACACATGGCGACGTGGATGAGGTTTTTTGCATTTTGTTATTTTTAATTAGCAATTTCTTAACTTTTAAAGATCAGGGGGTCACACATAAGAAAGAGCCAGGTATCCTGTCTCTCTTGGAATGTGGAAATGTCTGACATTCCAGGCTCACATCCCCAACAAGAACAAATCAGTAGCTGGTGCTAGGTAGCAGCTGCTCCGTTTGAGATGGAGGGTGCGTTTACAAGTTCACTGAAGGTCTCACCACCTCTTAATACCGCACGCTCAGCCTGCTTCTCTCTTTAAGATTACCTATTTTGCCCTGTAGATGCTGGAATTTGAAGCCCTTATGTGATAAAGGGGGTATGTGGTAGAGGCAGCCAGCTGAATAATGACCCTCAAAAATACCTAGTTACAGGGGCTGGGAATTTAGCTGAGCAGCATAAGCGCCTGCCTGGCAGGTGCGAGGTCATGAGTTCAATCCCCGGTACCCCCCATCCAAAAAAAAAAAAAACCCTAGTTACTGGAATCTGGCAATATTTGTTTGTGCAACAAATGAAACTATATAGGAATAATTATGTTAAGGACACTGTGGTAGGGAAATTATCTTGAATTATTCTGATTGACCCTAAACACAATTACAGGTATCTTTAAAAGAAAGACACAAAGGGAAACCAAACACCGCAGTACACACCAGTAATCCCAGTTGTTTGGGAGATTGAGGCAGAAGCATTGCCAGTTTGAGGCCAGCAGCCTGGGAAAAAGAGGAAGAGGAGGAAGAGGAGGAGGAGGAAGAACACAACAAAGACATTAGCACCTGAGGAGAATTTTACCACAGATACGGAAATGGCAAGGGAACACAGGAAGCGAAGTTAGACTGGTGTGGCCATAAGCCAAGGAATCCCAACAACCACCAGAAAATGGAAAAGACAAGAAACAATGCTGTATTGGAGACTCTAGAGAAAAAAAAAATCCTGCCAACATCTTGTTTTTAGCCTCCTAAAGCTCATTTTGGACATCTGCCCTCCAGATCTGCAGGAGAATGTTTTAGCCACTAACTCAGTGCTTATTTGTTATAGCAGCAATAAGAAACTAATACACCCTGCCAACTAGTAAATTCAACAAATGCCTTGAGTGTCCCAATATAATAGACACTAAGGAGCTCAGGTTGCAGTAGGAGAAGACCGACTGAGTATGACTCTGAGGCACAAT
Organism: Cavia porcellus; assembly: GCF_034190915.1. Lineage (NCBI taxonomy): Eukaryota > Metazoa > Chordata > Mammalia > Rodentia > Caviidae > Cavia > Cavia porcellus. The sequence continues at coordinate 13,357,653 of NW_026947515.1, forward strand.
CAAGGCAGGATGTCGTAAGCTCCTGGGGATGTTGGAACATACCTGGGGAACTTCTATTCAAGGACTGGGGGGGGGGGGGTCTCCAGTTTTATTTGCAGGAAATATGCACGCATTGTTCTCTGTTGAGCAACCAAACTCCTTTTTGATCTGGACAGGGCTGAGGCTAGAGTAGGTAGACGGTGGGAAGGAGCAGGGTCGCCTTACCTCGCCTGTTGGATGAACTGGGCGGCTTTCTCGGCATACTTCTGTGCAAGGCTGCTCAGGTTCACGGGCTGCTCCACAATGTGGAGGTTCTCATAGAGGGGAAGGGCCACATCCATGTAACAGGCCCTCTCATGTTTCCTGCATAAAATCACAGAGAGTGGCGTGTTATGTCCAAAACCCATATAGTCATGGTATAGAATAAGAGGCTTTAATGCAGCAGTGCATTATGTATGTAATGTAAAACCTTTAACACTCTGACTCCAAAGGATTCGCCAGTCATGTCTTCCAAGTGTGAAACCAATAGAGGATATTTCCCGTTTTGAATAGATGTCTGTTACCCTTGGACAAGCTTTCTAGCTCACTAAGACTCTCACGAGCTAGGGACGTTATCACTGCTCCCATTCTGCGGGGAGATACACTGAGGTATGAATGAGCTGGCTTCTTTCAAGGCTAGTCTTGGTCCCTTGGCTGGCCTTCCCCCTGTTGTCTGCCTGCTTGACGACCTCTAGGTAAGGTTGGCAACACTTGGTTCTTTCCCAAGTTCACAATCAGGACTGTGGGTTATACAGCGCCTGACAATAGGATGAAATGTATAATACAGCCTGGGTAAATTTTAATTTTGATCCATGTGTGAAGACTTTGGAGATTAAGGAGAAAAAATGAATGTCAAGTCTAAACAAATCCTAGAAAAATCAAATTCAGTCATGGGTCTTAAGATTGACTGAATCTGATACATGGCTTCCCATCTACAGGGCGGAGTAACTACCATGATCTTACAGGAGTGATAAACTCTCAAACTTGAGCTTCCCTTCTGCAGGGTTCGAGGGTTCCAGGGTTGCCCGCACCCTTCTGAGGTATCCAGAGGACAAAAGAAGCTCACATAGTTTTGCACACTGCTCAGCACAGAGCAGTTTAGTAAACTCAAACTTCCTGCTCTGGCCACTGCAGAGGACTAAGTGACAACGTGAGACTGTTGAAGAGAGGGCCAGGTCACAGGGTGTCTTCCAGGCAGACAGTATTACACAGGTGTGACTGAAACAAACGGCCAGCTTTTCAGTGCAAAGTACCCATTACAGTTAAAGACACGCCGCCATTTAGTTCCCCCTAGAACATGCACCTTCACATTAAACATACTTATCCCAGTATGCCTGCCGCTTTCCGAGGCTGTCTGAAGTCCTCTTTCATGCATTGTGAGGTATGATAAAAAGAAACGACCGTGCATGCTCCTCCAGGGTGGCTTCCCACAGAAAGGTAGGCTCGTGGGAACCTTCCCGCGATCCTCACCTGCCTCATTCACTGCATCTGGCAACTGCTGACTCTTCCCCAACGTCAAAATGACCACTAAAGGTAAGATTTTGAGCTGATTCAGCACACGAGGCAGCAATGAAAGCCCAACAAAAGTTGCAAGAAAGAACTTCCACAATGGCTTCAGAAAGCGGCAAGAATGGTAACTGTGTTCCAGGTGGGAACATTTTGAGAGGATGTCATTTACAGTAACCGTTTTTTAAGTATCCACCTTATTTGTTGATGGCACCTCATGGATGGCCTAACAAAGCCATTAGGACAAAGTGTCCTCTCAGTACCGAGAAAGGATTGTGAAGAATTTGAAATTCCCTGTTACACCTACACACACTCGCATCCCATTACAGATGCTTATGAGATAAGATCTGACTGGGTAAATAATTGCCAAGAATGACATTTTTAGAAAAAGAAAAAATGTCATCACCATGCTGATCGTCACAACACTAAATTCACATTTGTGTTGAAATTTCAGCTTTTAATGATCTCACTGCTACTCTACCATCATTTAGTCTCTCCATCACTCATCCTCAAGCCAACCTTGTTTTATTTGATTTGATTTTCTTTTTTCTGAGACAGAGTCTCACTATGTAGTTCAGGCTGGCCTTGAACTCATAGGAATCCTCCTGCCTCAGCCTCCCAAGTGCTGAGATTACAGGCGTGTACCACCACACCAAGCTTTTATTTGAGTTGACTTTAACATGTGTAAAAGGAACTGTTTTCAATCCCTACAGCCAAAAAATGGTGGGGAGGGGGACCCTGACATATATCGCACCCTGATATAGCCAGGTATGTTACAGGTGTGCCCTCAAGGCCACAGTCGAGAAGAAGGACAGCAAGATTGAAGCCTTGCTTCTCAAACTAATATACACACACATCGTCTGAGCGTCTTTGTTAAAATGCAGATCTAGGATGGGGTCTAAAGTTCTGCATTTCTAATGACATGTCAGCCATTGCCACTATGCTGGCCCAATGACCACACTTTGACAAACAAGTGTGGAGACTGGAATCTGGATTCCTATCTGTCGGCAGCTCTGGTGTCACCTGGGCACAGTAAATGTTCTTACTGGTAAATCAGGTACATGCCTGCTTCACACAGGTGTGGAGAGTGCCTGGAATGTAAGAATTTATCCATATGCAAAATTTTTTTTTTTTTTTTGTCTTTTTCCTTTTTATCGGTACCAGGGATCGAACTCATGACTGTCTGCTTGCAAGGCAGGCGCGTATGCCGCTGAGCTAAATCCCCAGCCCCAAAATTATGGTAGTCTTTTCTCTCCTCTATTAAAAAATTATACTATACACATGATTAATCTCAAATGCACAGATAGTTATCTAGGGGAAGAAAGTTCAAGGATTTTTTTTTTCAAAAGGGCATCCATAATTCACACTGGGTAAATTATATTTTGCTATAAAAACAAATAATTGGTGATGTTATGATCATGGTATATAATTGTGCTTGGTGATCCACACCCATGATCACATCACTCGGGGAGGCTTAAGCAAGAGGATAAGAGCTTCAAGCTCAGGATAGTGAGACAAAGAATCAAAATTCAAAATAATGATAACTAAAACTGTAAAAGGCCTGGATATTCCTCAGAGTGAAGATCCTGGGCCAAATCTCTACTATTACAACAAATAGCTTGTAATAGTTTCTATAACTGTGCAATATCCTTCCAATTACACCTAAATAATGTTGGCCAATCAATTTTTAAGCTAACAGAGAAACAAAATTTCCAATTATGGCTCAACAATGATTAGGTGAACTTAGCAGTAACAAAAAATTTATATAACTTCATGTAAATTTCTTTATTTCTTCCAAAACTAAAAACTTAAGCCATATTCAAACTGAGTCTGCATAGAATTCATCCTTTAATTCAAACTAATAACACTTTCAGAGGAAAACCACAAGTTCAAGAGCTGATTTTGACACCCATCAATATCTCGTTTTCCCACATTGTATGTAATCTACTTTGTGCCTCCCTGCACAGAACACAATTTTATTCCCGGTTATTGACATGCTTATAGCCCTACACTTGGTGTTTGCCCCAGTTACAATATCGCTTTTATCCATTATTCATTCCTACCTCATTCAGCACTTAATTTGTTTTGAGAAAGGGTCTCACTTTGTAGTTCAGATTGGCCTTGAACTCACTGTGTAGGCCAGGCTGAACTTGAACCTCCAACATTCCTACTGCCTCAGTCCAACTGCTGGAATTACAGACATGGTCCACCACATTTAGCTAGTAAGTTATTTTAAAAATAAGATCTACAAATTATCCATGAACTATAGCAGTTATGTGAAAGATGGTGCTTCTCTGTCTTTTTACCCACTTACAGATCACCTGTGGATGCCCTACTTCTAGGAGATTCGGAGTTTGGGTTTCATAGTCAGCCCAAAATTGTGCTTTATAGCATTAAGATGAAAGTATCTTTTCCTCTTTACCTAGATAACTTCCTGTCCTTTTTTTGCCATTCTGAACCACAAAAATCTTACCATTTATCTTTCTTTATTATAATCTTCTGGATATAATATAGTACTTGAAGTATGCTTGACCACATTTCTAACATTGACTCTCATTCCAGGAAATACTGAACATTTCTTTCAATTTTCATGCAATTTGTAAAAACTCTAGGATTATGGAGAAGTGTTTGGGAACTTTGGAATTTACAGACATGACAATCAAACTCAGAATGTTTGAGATCCTGAATCTAAACTTTTAACAAAGTTAGCATAATTGGGTGGTTTAGTCACTTCCCTGTTAGCAAAATAAAATACTAAATGCCTACAATTTAGAGGAGAAGTTTTCACTGACTCAATTTCAGTTTGTGATCTGTTAGATCCATGGTAGAAATGTAATGGGAAAGGGGCATGGTGGAAGAAAAGGTACTCAAGGCATGCAGGCTGGATGGAGGGAAGTACGAGAGGTGTGCAAACAAGAATACATTTTTGCTTTTAGGGACCATCTCAGACAGGTCCTGACATCCAAGCTGCACATTCAGATACTGAATTCACCCGTAAATGAATTCACTAATGAGGACAGTGTGTATAGAAATCAATCAACTTTCAAACTCACAAGACACTTGAGAGCCATTTTAGATATAAAGCATAATACCTGGTCTGCTGCTGGGAGACAACAGTGCATTGAACACTGCGTATTCTCACCCACACAGAAACCTCACACTTGGATCATGCAAATCCCTTCAACCATCCTGCTCACTGAGCAGCACAGTGGGAGCAGGGCTGCAGTTAGTGAGCCAACAAAGGCAAAGATCTGGCCGTGATGAAGTCACCTCCCTGGGACAGGATGCTTAGGTTCTGGCAGATGTCTTTTTTTTTATTAAGGAGAAAAAGAAAAAAAAAAAAAACAGAAATAGGGTACAAGTTATACAGAATTTCAGAAAAAATAAACAGTAGGAAATCACTAGTTAATAGATTACATATTGTTATCTTAGAAATAGTTGTTCAAGTTACAAAATTAAAGCATATAAAGTGGACTTTCAAACAGTGAGACTGCAAACAGTTTTGTTCAATGATCCAGCAAAACTCAGTAATATGGTGATCTATCTTATACACTTAAATATATATGCGGTTATATTCTTTAGAGCACTTTCTTTTCCTTTCTTTTGTACAATGACAATTACACATTTTGGGTTTTATTACTCCCACAGTTCTTATTACTTTTTTTTGAAGAGAGTAAAACCAAATGTGACATACCAGACAGGACGGTCATACCAGGACAGAGTCAGTCAAATCAGAAGGATGAACATAACAGATAATGTAACAACAAAATACTAGGTGATCAACAATGGTTACCATACTGCCTCTTGCTATCTTAAAAAGAATTGCCTATAACATCAGTTATAATAAAATTGAACAAAACAGTAAAGAATAAAACCAAAACATTGGAGACATTACAGGGCTTTAAAAGAAGATAATAGTCACCCGGAATGGGCGTCATAGTGAATCTTACTGTCTTTACAGTTGTTGCCTATGCTTTCGAACTTGGTACTATCAAGCCATACGCGGCGGCTCTTACATTAACGATGAGCTCTTAGCGCACCACGGCAGACTCGCGTTTCCCCCTGCAGCTCACACACCTGTGGCCTTAGAATCAGGCGCAGGACCCGTGCTGGTTTATTAGCTGCATAAACCTGGTTGCCTTTTTCTAATGATAATTCCACTGCAAGCTCTCTGCAGGAATACAGTGAGGAGAAAATGGAACCCCCTACCCCACAACTGGAGTGAACCTTGGTCAGCACCTTTCCTTGGAGTCTCTCTGAATAATGCTCTGAAGATACGGACACGGCATGGAGGAACCCACCAAAGACTCGGTCCCTGCTCTCCCGTTTGCTGTTAAATGAGCATTCTCTCAGCTCACAGAATATGTTTTTAAAGCATCTTATTTGGTGCCTGCAAGGCATTCCAATGTCAGAATGATGTCATTCTTGTCTAGGAGGTGGGAGGGGGTCACGAGGGGCACCGTAATGTCCCCCCTCTCTCTCTTTCACTCCCTTCTGTGTTCAGTGTCTGGGCCAGGGAAGGGATCCTAGAGCAAAGCCAGGAGTCAGATGAGGAAAGAAGCCCCGCCTGTGTGCCCAGGCCCCACCTGGGCAGGACATGGTCTCCCCTAGCCTGTGCTGAACAAATCAAGAACCCTGAAAATTCCAACAGGAAAAAATGCCCAGCTCTCGCCATTGCCTCGGTGTACAAATAATGCACACACAGTCACCCCCGGTGGCCCCTACTATACCCTCTGTCTTAACTGTCCCTCATCTGCACCTCCCACCTCCTCTCGAGAGACCACAGTCTCACCCTGCGCCCGCCCTGGAGCCCATGGCCAAGGCCTTGGATAGATTTACCTCAGTGGGCCACCCCCTGGTGGACACGCTGGGCAGGGAGGGTGGTTGTAGCCCGGGGTGTCAGTACAGCCCATGTCATGGCTATATGGGATCCCAAAGTAGTAATCAAAACCTGGAAAACAAGCAACCAGTTAACAATCCACTCAGCCGCTGCCCCCCACCGCCCGTGCCCGGCTGCTTCCTCGTACAAAAATTCAGTTTCCCATGGTTTAATATCGCAGTGCTCTGGAGTACATAATTAAAAAAAGATGTGATTAATATTCTTTTGAAGTATGCAAAGAAAATCACGTTTCTGGGTTCTGCCCGTAAGACTAGATTTGAACATCTTGTGGTTAGAAGTAACCCAGATTGGGAGGAAATGGAGAGAACCATTGAACATTTAACACATTTAGTATTGGCCGAAATCTAATGCATGCATGACACTTTAAGGGATAAAAATAAATAAATTCTGCCTTTAAGAGACTCTTCTACCTGAAGCAGAAATAACATATATCATTGGTTAACCCATCAGAGACTGGCAGGTACACCACTGAAGTATATCAGAGGAAGCTGCCACCCCCACATGCAAGGGCTGGGGTGGGGCTGGGGTGGGGCTGGGGCAGGAATTTCAAAATGATTCTTGAAGGATGAGCATTTCTGCTGGGACCTGGGAGGCGGGTGGGATTTAATCTTGGAGTGGCGGGGTAGAGAGGAGACAGGACGGATGTGACTGCTGACACCTTAGGTTTCAGACATCCTTCCTCTTCACCAACACCAGCTTTTATCCACAGGATATAGCCACAGAGGCAACCAGAATTCACTCACAAATTCTGCAGAAATTCCTCAGTCATCGAAGGAACTGCTTTCCCTAGAAGTGGACAGAACTCGAAACTCCCCAAGAATTTGATTTACCCTCAGCTTCCAACTCCAGGCTCTGCAAACAAGGGCCGCTGTCCCTTCAGTCCCATTTCCTGCCCCGCAGGTGTCTCTCCCTGACCCAGGGAGCTCCAGTTTCCTGGCTGCCTGCCTGCCTCCCACCTATGAGAGGCAGCCCTGGCTGGAATTCCCCGCTGTGTCTCTCACAGGAGGAGCTGTTTCACTGCTGCCCAGCCCATTCCGAAGTTCCCTGCAGAATCCCCTTCCTTGCACGACCAGCAGCCCTCACCTCCATCCCTTTCATATTCTTGGCACATCCTTTGGATCAGCACTGGTGATGTAGGTCATCTCCACTAATGTCGCTCTTTGGGTTGGGGTATTAGACGTTCATTAACCCAACAGATGGTGTAGTAGACTTACCAGTACTGAGAAAAAATGGATAGCTCCTCACTAGCCTAGTTTGTACAAATAAATTTGCATAACCTATAAGTAATGACCTAGCCCTGAGCTGTTACTGCCTTTCAGGTGGCAAGATGAATCTAGACCAGTATTTCAGGTTTTATGGCCCACATGGTCTCTGCTGAGGCTTTTTAACTCTGCTGTTGTAGCCCAAATTGCCTAAAGGAAAGATTACACTGATGAGCATGACAGTTTTCTAACAAAACTTTATTTGCAAAAACAGATGGCTCGCAGAGCATGGTAGTGCGTGCCTGTAAGCCCAGTGTCTAGGAGGCTGAGGCAGGAGGATTGCAAGCTCAAGCCCAGCCTGGACAACTTAGTAACTTGGCAAGACCCTGACTCAAATATTAAAAGCATCAGACGAGGTCTGGGAATGCAGCTCAGTGTGAAGGCTTTGGGTTCAATCCCCCATACAGCAAAAACAAGTAAGCAAACAAATCAATCAATAAGATGGCTTAATGGCTTTGGCCCACTGATCTATATTAACCCTGGTCTAGACCACAGGTGTCCTCAGACCCAGAGTTGTGTTCCCTGGAGAAACAACTAAGGATGGAGGACCCGGGATGGATACAAGCACCGTGACTGTGTTTGGCATGATCTTCAGAAGGGCTCCCTGAAAACTGCAGGGAAAAGGGCAGGGTATGTGTTCCTATCGGGAGCAAAAGATAGGAACCAAGAAAGTCCACGCCACAAGGCTTTGGGGGACCGTCTGGTCCAGGAATAGCAAATCCGTAGGAGGTGCTGACTTTTCCTTCTTCCTACTCCCTTGGCAGACACCATAAATCTGTCAAGGTACCACTTCCTGCTGAGTGACGCCAGGGCTCCGTATACCTCCCCAGAGCGCGACTCAAGATGTCAACAGCAAGACACAGTCAAGCATGAAAACTAAAGACCAAAGGGAAAAATAAATTCTGGAGTAAGGTTTCCTTAGGTCTTCACATCCTCCCTCTGCCATTTTTTAAAACACTTGTGGGCAAGTGTGGTGGTACGTGCCTGTAGCCCTACATTGAGGAGGCAGAGGCAGGAAGATTTCAAATTGGAGGCCAGGCTGAGATACACAACGAGATCCTGTCTCTCAAAAATTAAATAAATAAACAAATAGCACACATGGAAGACCATGGCGATGCATGCCACCTGCCAGTTCTAAGACACAGCACTGCAGCCCTTTTGCACAAAGATGGGGAGAGATGGAGCAGGGGAAAGTAAAATGCTGCGAAGAATTAGAAGACTGCATTAAAGCAAAGGGCCACCTACTTGTTTATAAAATGGCAGGAGGGGAAGGGGTACAGTGGGAGGACCAGGGCCGGGTGAAAAGCCATGAGAGCTGAGAGTATAGTAGGCTGTTTCTAGGAGAAACTCCACAGGTCAGGTTCCCATATGAAATGGAAAAGTTCAGGGAAAGATGAGAGACACAGCTATGGCTTTGAACACGCGTGAGTATTTTGCAGACTAAGACATTCAGGGAATCTGGCATTCAGCAAAGTATTTTCAGAGAATGAACTGCGGCGGCTTGATCTTGGCCTCCTTCCCCCGAGCGGAGGACAGGAGGACTGAGGAAGCCCACAGCAGCAGGAAGAGGCCAAAAGCCCCTGTTGGACATGGTTACCTAAGCCCCTCTTTCAGCAAACTCATCAGAGAGCTTACGTCTTTCCAGGGACCTTGCAGGGCTGAATGTCTTCAGAGGGGTAAAGAACTAGGGCACAGAAATAGAAGGGCCCACAAGGGAGCAGCCACAGCAAGAAAGAGGTTCAGGGCGAGGGGCACCCTGGCACCCCATTATACCTAACTAAACTTGTGAACTAAAGTGTGCTAACACAGTGGGAAGCTCTCTGGGAGCAGGATGGCTCAAATGTCAATAGGGTCCTTTTACACTGAGATCCTAATTTTCGGTTTCCTAGGTAGCAGGGCCCCAAAAGCATTCTTACCACGAAAGTTGGGGTGATAAGATCCATGGTGCCCAAGATGCCATTTGCCTGTGGAAAAACAAAACAGAGAGGTTGGGAAGAATCCCTGTGAGGACCCTCAGAGCCTGCCAGAAGCTGATTACATGCTCAGATCTCTGTGGGCTTCAAGCTTCACCTAGGACAAGCAAAGAGAATCAGCCAATCCTGCAAGGAAACTGTGCCTTGCTCTGCAGGGAGACAGACAGCAAGCAAGGATGATTCAGGGCTCACGCAGGAAGCCACAACAACAGGGGAGCACAGGCTATCCCCGGGAGTCTCTGTCCTCCGTGCGGGATCAGGAGCCACGGCACCCCACGTAGCAAAGGTGCAGCTAGCCCAGGATGCAGGGGTGCACCACATCACACAGAAAGGCCCAGCTCCTGCTTGATTCCACCGTCTCTCTTTCTGGGCAACGTCAGCAGCGGCAGGGGCTGGAAAGACACGGCCTCCTTCCCTGCAGCTCCAACGCGGCTCATTCATGGGGCAGCAAATGAGAAAACAAAGCAGCCCGTGGCTCCTTGCTCTGGAAGTGACTCAGTCTGGGAGAATAATTGGGCAATAGGAGACAGAGCTCTGACTGTCAAAACCTCTGATCACTGTTCACTGTGTGTTGAGGAAAATCACTCCCAAGACAAGAGGGCAAAGAAATGGATGGGACACAAAGATCTAGAGTGGCACCATCCGATAACAAAGGAGAGATGTTCATGGGCAGCCCCAGGAGGAGGGCTAAGGGAATGATTTGATGTGGCCTCAATAAATAGTACCAAACTATCATTTAAAGACAACACAGTCAAATGTGGTGGTGCAGGCCTGAAATCCCAGCTCAAGAGAAGGCTGAGGCAGGAGGATCCCAAGTTGGAGGCCAGCCTGGGCAACTCCATGAGACCTTGTCTTAAGGAGATTGAGGATGTAGCTCAATGCAAAGCCCTAATTCAGTTCCTGGTGCTACAAACAAAACAACAGACAAATGCAGGTGGTGAAAATAATCAGAGAATCTGCGTCAAGGACCCATAGACTCCATTATTACCTTCTTGCAACTGCCCCATACATTTCTAAAACTGTCTTAACAAAAGAGTGAGGGAAATGGATTAAGCATTATTATCGAATTAAGCATGGCATGAAAATATAAGATTAACATTGAGACTAAAAAATCATTGTTTAAAATTAGAACAGTTATAATATATATCCAGAATTACACGGAAAGACAAAATATCACATCGAGAGAGAAAAGTAGAGTCAGGTAGTTTGTACACAAGTAGTAACAACACACAGATATTGACCAATATTAGAAGCAAAATTACTAAAAAAAAAAAAAAAATAGAAGAAGAAAGAGTGAGAATGGAAATGGGCTTGACATTTCTTTTAAATTTTTCTTACATTTGTGCCTTAGCTTATATTTCGACAGATGGATGTGCTTTTAGCACACGCAAAGGCCTAGTGAGGAGTTGGGTAGGGCAGCCAAGTGACAGCCCTGTCCTCAGACCCTCCCTTGGTGTCTGTGCCCGAGGAGGGAGGCGCAGGTGAGATGCTGGGAAGAACCCAGCCCTTGGGGCAGGCAGCATAAGGTTCTGGAGCCAGGCAGCCTGGGACTCAGCCCGTGACTGTGAGGATTAAATGCACACAGGTACAGAGTCTGGTCAGGACAGTCTGCCCTGAGGGAGCCTCAGACGTGGTCTGGGCGTTCATTTTGTTCACATAATTATGCCTCAGGGTATAGGGAGAAAGGGACTGGAAAGAGAGAAGGGCCTGAGTTGGTCCCTCCTGCTGTCCACTTGGGGCTTACCCTCCTGGGACAATGAACCTCTCTCTCTAGTTTGAGCTCCTATGAAACATGTCAGGTTTGCTTATTTATTTGTTTGTCTGTTTGCTCACTGGTACCAGGGATTAAAGCCAGGATCTTTGCACTGAGCTACAAGCCCAGCCCTTTTTTATTCTTTTGAGACAAGGTCTTGCTTGTCTCAAAGGTGATGCACGCAACACCGCATCTAGCAGGATGTCAGACCCCTGAACAGAGAGGAGGAGGCTGCAGCAACACCAGAGGCGCCAGCCCTTGGTCTGGGAAGAGCGATCTCCTAAGGTCAACACAGGAGACTCCAGATACCAGGGCCGTGGCTACAGGGACCCTTGCTGTCCCTTGTTTGTTAGCACACTCTCCCTTGCCATTTTGCCATGATGAAGGGAGGCAGGAATCCCATGAGACCCACTTCTTTGAGAGACTAACAAACCCAGGCAGCTTAGGGATGCTGCTGGGATCCAGGTTATCTCGGCATGTGCAGGGAGGTGGCGGGGAAGCAAAGCCCAAGGGCCAGGCATGGTTGGAAACTCTCCAGAGCAGCCACCTGGGCTCCAGGCCAGGCAACACTGAACAGGTCCCTTCCTGGTCCCAAACTCGGTCCTCTCATTTATACTCCGGACAAATAATGATCTTGCAGGCATCCTTACACTCGGATGCAAATAAAGACTTTTCTAGGGCCTGTCACATAACAAATGGAGAATTCGAGCTGCCTGGATGATATTTACAAGAAAAGGCAGTCACTGAACAATGAGGCAGGTGGCTGCTGCTGCCTTCTCGCCCTACAGCCACATCCACACTTACCTGCTAACAGATCCTTGGCTCTGTGGGGGAGGGGATGGAGGGTCCCAGTGGCCAGGGGCCAGGCCAAGCATTCTAACCCTGTCTCCACTTTCTCCTTCCCTTGCAGCCCAGTGGCCCACGGCCCAGCTTTAAGTGCAGTTGTAGGGATGCTCAGTATCTGGGAAATGATTTGATTCTTGATAAAAAAGAGGACAAATCCATTCTTGATAAAAGTGCAGCTACCTCCTCTCTTCTTCCAAGTTCCTGGAGTACAGGGCACTGAAGCTGCTACATCACAGCCATGAGGCAAGAGGCAGTGGACAGTGGCCAACATCCTAAGGGTAGCAGGACAAGAGAGAAAGCATCTGGTTCCCTAAGGCACTTTCCAGCGATGGAGCTAATGAAAGCAACCACTTACGGCATAGTTTGTAGTAATGGAAGAAAAATTGTTCTGTATCTTTTGACCTCTATTTTTCTGGTACTAGCACTGAACTATTTCCTCACCAATCCCCTTCTTATTTTCTTTGGAAACAGAGTCTTACTAAGTTGTCTAGGCTGCCCTTAAACTCCAGCTCCTCCTGCCTCACCCTGTGGAGTAGCTGGGATTACAGGTGCACGTTACCGTGCCTGGCTGGCTGCACACACATTTTAATCCACTGTTAGGTCTTTTCAGTTATAGCCGCTGGAAGAATTCCTGCTTCATTCAGCAAGAAATGAACAAAGAAGCAGGCACAGTACAAGAGGTAGTGTTGAGTGAGGCCCTGCAGAGCGGCCACCCAGGTCCAAGCTACAAGGTGAGGCCCAGTGTTACCTATCATGCCGGTGACATAGCCGGCCTGCTGCAGCACCTCTGCCAAGGTGGTTTCGTTGAGCGGGAGGCCTCCCAGAGAGGTAACCGCGAAGTTGCGTGTGACTCCATTGCGAAGGCCCAGCCGGCCGGTAAGCAAGGAAGCTCGGGAGGGTGAGCAGGTGGATGCGGCCGCATGGAAGTCCACAAACCTGCAAAGGAAGGAGTGTGATCAGACCCGCCCAGCCACAGGACACCGAATCGGTGGAGAGGGCAACTGTCACCCAGTTCCCAGGACTTGGTGCTGGGAAAAAGTGTAACGTCACCTAGTCATGGAGTAAGTAAAGGAAATATGAAGCTCAGAAAGGTAATGCCACGAGCTCAAGATCACACAGCTACTTCAAAGCAGTGTACCCATGAATGAATAAAAACCCATGGGTCTACAATGACACTGAAGTCATTTTCACCATCAGAGGAGAACATGACACCAACTCTCTCTGTAACAATTCATAGAGGGCAGGACCACTTGGAATGACCCACAGCCATTGCTGGACAACAAGGGCCACCATCTTCTACTAAAAGCCAGAAGCTGGCTCACACAAAAGGGACAGAAGCTTTAGGAAACTACCATCTTGCCTCCAACCCCCCATACGATAATTGATGACCGGTGGAAGGGACTTTCACACTGTCACATAATGTCACTCTTGGGTCACCCATAAATTAGACAGAGCTGGCAATTATCTCCTGCTAACATGATTAGATTTAGTGTCTCTTATAATGAGCCCTGACCTTGTGTGTCCCCTGATGTGATGTCATATGAAGTTTATAAAATCAAGGATGCTTGCCAAAAACATTTACCCTGAATCTAATCAAACGTCTGGACCTAATTTCCAGGTTACAGGAAATACAGTTAATAGAAGAACAAATTAACACCCCAAGGAAATTGTGGAATAAATTGGTACCTTGGCATTTCTGAAAATACCCAGCCTAGACCCTTCAAAAAGTCAGTTTCATGGGAAAAAGATGAGATGGGGGGGCCACAGGTAACCTTCCACACTAGATAAAACCACAGAGATGAAGCAAATTCAATGCAAGATATCTGACTGTTCTCACTTCAAATAAGGTAGCAACACATTCGGAAGATAATAAGCAAGTCTTCATGCTGGCTAGATGTATAAGATTAGGGAATTGTGTTCACATTTTTTGAATAATAAAGGTATTGCAGGCATGTGGAAGAATGTTCTTAAGAGATGCACATTGCAGCATTTGTAATGAAAGGACATGATGTTTGCATTCTTCAAATGATTCAATGCAAAGAAGAATTTATTTATAGCTATGGCGAGTATAAGCAAAAATAGCAAATTGTTAGCCATGGATGAGTGTCTTGGTGTTTATTTTACTATTCTTTTTTTTTTTTTTTTTTTTTGCAATACTGGAGATTAAATCCAGAACCTTCACACTGAGCTATACCCCTAATCCTTTTTATTTTTTATTTGTAGATAGGGTCTTACAAAGCAGGTTGCCTAGGCTGGGCTCAGATTCTTCTGCCTCTGCCTCCCAGCTTGAAATTTTTAATATTAAAATTTTTTTAAATTATGGAGCCCCAGAGTCTCGAATGACAAGGACAGTGGCAAAAAAAGTACTGGTCTAGTGCTGGAGGAGACGGAGAGGTGGCTTAAAGTGTAGCAGGGCAGCTCCGCACCTCACTGTGTCTGACTGCGAGGAGCTGCCGAGCAATCTCATCCATCAATCACGCGGGGCAGAAGGGAGGCTGCGATCCAGTAGGGTAAGGGGCTGCTTCTCCAACAAGGATGAGATGAGAGGATGCTTAATGCTCCGCAGCTGGGCATGGTGGCCCACGCCTGTGAGCCTAGCCACTCGGGAAGCAGAGGTAAGAGGATCAAAAGTTTGAATCAAACCAGCCTGGACAATTTAAAGAGAGACCCCTTATTTTTAAAAAAAAAAAAAAAAAAAAAGGCAACTAAACCTCAGCCTGACATCACTTATGCTGCTTCTTTCTGACCACTAGGACCCACTACGATGCTGTGCATCCCTAGTATTCTCACACCCCCAGAATTGTGCCTGAGAGAAACCCCACCCTTCCCGGACCCCAGCATCTGCAGAGATGGGGTAACCTGGTCTGCAGACCAGCAAGTGGATTCTTCCCTTTGCGCTGGTTTTCTTTTCTTTAAAAGAAAAAAAAAGGTACAATATTCAAGCCTAGAAATCGTAAGACAAAAGCCATTTTAAAAATCTTAAAGATCAATTATCAATTATCGTATGATCCAGAAATTCTGTTCCTAGAAATTATTTTAAAAACTCAAGTCAAATCCTCTAACAAATACCACACATATTCCTAGTACTACTACTCACAATAGCCAAAAGGTGACACTCATCAAATGTCGACCCTCAGATGAATGGATATAAATACATTGTGTTATGTCAATCCAATGAAATAATACTCAGTAATGAAAAGGAACACAGTACTAGCATATACTACTACATGCAGGAACCTATAAAATGTTACAGTAAGGCTGGGGATGTGGCTCAGTGTTAGAGGCTTGCTCAGCATGTATGAAGCCATAGGTATAACCCCCAGCATCACAAAAAAGAATTATGCTGGGTTGAAAAGCCAGACCTAAAATGCCATTATATAACTGAGTTAAGTATAAACCATTAACAATTCAGTCCAGTTCAGTTTGCAACCAGAATCGTAAAAAGAATTAAGTTTGTGAACCAAGATACCACTATATTTTGGCACATGGTAGAATCAACAATGGGTGAGCTCCATGACACAAATGGCATGACAGAGGGGTCTGGGGGAGCAAAGCTGTTCAACCCACGGTAGAGAAAGAAGGGAGGGACTGGAGAGGAGAACACAGAGCACTCTTTCAGGTCAGTCCTGCTTGCCCCACCTCCACTTCCTGCCACAGTCAGCTACTGAACTCATCAGTGAATTAATCCACTGGTGAGTAGAACGCTCCCATGATCCAGTGACTTTCCAAACACTTTGGGGGAGCACATTAGATCTAAACCATAACAGAGGGTCATTTCTCACTTCATTCATTTATTCCAAAGGACTGGATGGTCCCTGAAAGGAGAGAACTTGTCTAATTATATATCTTTTGGCATATCCTTAGAAACAATGAATATTACTTCTTTGGTCTCTTGTTTAGAGCAGATTCAGGTTGGCCCCAAATTCTTCAGCATGCCTCCCATTGAGAGATGGGGTTGGTGTCCTCTCCCCCCAAATGGGGGCAGACTCTATGATTTCTTTGACCAATAGAATAATGTGGGAGTAAGTGATACTATGCTAATTTCTAGTCTTATATGACTGGTGGCTTCCCCTTCCTTTCTTGAAATACTCAGAGCCACCATATAAGAAATGGGGCAACCCTGGGACCACCATGCTGGGGAGGCCACCATGCTGGAGAGGCCAGCTGGCTCTGGCCAGCTGAAGCCATCACCATGGAGATAGAGATTATAAGATCAAGGCCATCTCAGTCTTCCCAAGCTGACCATCTGCTTACTGAGTTCCACAGTGTGACCCCAACCAATATAACATGCGAAGGAGGAACTGCCCACCCAAGAAGGGCCAGAATTCCAGCCCACAAACAAATCATAGGCTATAATCACATAGCTGTTATTGGAAGCTAAGTTGTGAGGAGGTGGTTTATTATTCTGAGTCACACAACCAGAACAATGTCTGTCTCTCTCTCTGGACAATATGCACCTCACTGTTAAGTCCCCAGCACAGCACAAAATGGGAAGATGGGTTAATTGTCCAACACCATTTGCACAGAGAAGAGACATCCTCAGAGAGCAGGGAAACAGAACTATGAAATCTCAGTTCTGCAAGCCTGTTCTTGCACTGTGGCTGCAGAGCCACAGCCTTGGAAGTATATGATGCTTTCACCTGACAGAACACAGGGACAGCCTGCATGAACACACTACAGGGTTCACACCTCGGGGAACTTGTGGATCCTCAACTGTGACACCCATCTTGCCTGATGACTTTCATCTCTGTTCATGGAGGGGGCTTGGAGAGGAAATTTTCAGTCTTCCTTCCCTGATCTCCAGGTTGCCTGGAGCAACATTCCTGGCCACAGGTTTCTTTCAAAACATCCTCAGGAGCCAGACACAGCAGGCCCAGATCTGCAGGCCCCAGCCTCCTTGGAAAAATCCAAGGTCTTGGACGTGGATATTGCAGGGTGCCAGCAACCGTTACATCTCCTTAGATTTCCAGCCTAAGTTCCATCCACGGCTTACACATTTGCTCCCAAAACATTCGTATCTGGCTAGCTTGGTCTGTCCCCTTCCTCCTGAGGTTTAAGCAGGAATCCTCCTTGTGCATATTCCTAAACTGTCCTTATGATAATTCTCATCAGGCTCACAGCTAATGCTTAGGAAACACTTACTGGAATCCAGGCAGGATTCCAAGCCCTTCACATACATTTTTTTAAAGTTATAAGCATCTGTTGTGCTTGAACTTATTCTGGCTTGAATTTATAGCTCCGAATGGAATGACCCACTCTCATGGGTGTCATTGCTTCATCCCCAGCAGGATCAGCTGCGTGATTTCCAGGGATCAGAGCAAAATGAAAAGGCAGGGCCCCTTGTTCCAAAAACCATTAAGCATTTCAGCACGGTGACGGCAAAGCATCAAACCCAAGGCACAGTCCTTCCAAGTGTGGGTCTCTGGGTAAATGTTTAGGCCACCTGCCTGTAAAGCTGGTGCTGCATAGCATCGAGAGCTGGGACTTAAACCGCCATTCCCCTTCGGTCCACTGGGCTCCCTAGCGTCACCAAAGAAACACCTGTTGCTCTCCAGACCCAGCTATTGCTCCTATTGTTTCCTTTACCATTTTATGCAAGTCTGTCTGATTCTTCTTTAGACTTTCCCTGCATGCTTGCTCTTCCTCTACAAAGCTTTCTGGTCTCCGTGAACAGCTCCGCTTCCCATCCAGTTACGTAGTTACTTTCCCGGCCCCCTTTCCACAGCTAAACTATTTTATCACACCCTATTAACTCCACTTTCAGATCTATCCCTCTCCATCTGCCTAATTCCAGTCCAAGGTGCCATCATCCTGCACCCAGACCATTGTCGTGGCCTCTGTACTGCCTCCCTAAGCCACCGTGCTGCATGACACTAGTGGGCATCATGCGGGCCTTGGTTTGAAGTTAAGCAATGCCTGATCTGCCCAGCTAGCTGTATGTGGTATCCCTGCTTCCTACGTCAGATTCCTGCCTCAATTACCCCTTCAGCAATTTCCCATGGGGCAGACAAAGTAATCTTTCAAAATGTGTAGCAGCTGCTATTAATCCCTGACTGGAAACCCTCTAATAGATTCTTATTACAACCAAAATAATTCCAAAGTTATTACCATGGTCCACTGGCCCTCCATCACAGCTTTCTAGCCAGGGAGCTGGAGTGCACAGACAGGACTAAATGGATCTCGGGTTTTCTGATATAGAGTTCCTATCAGCCCCTGCGGCAGCTATGTGGGCCTCGGGGCAGCCAGAAGTACTAAGGCTGTCCTATGCTGGCTCTGACTGTGCCCTGCACAATTCCAGACAAAGAGACCCTCTTAGCAAATGGTGTGGAGACAGCCTTTGGGCAGGGATGCTCCAGGAATCCCAGGTGGAGCCTCAGGCTGCCCACCTCTACTGCCAAGATCCTCAAGGAAGGTCCTGGGAAAGGGGCACCAATTTCACTGATCTCCAAGAGTGACACCACAACTGAAAAAGTGGGGGCTTGCCAGCCTGGTGATCTGGACCTCAACTAGTGTCAACCTCATTTTTCCCAAAGCTTTGTCCAGGCCAGCCACCATGTAAAGCGGCTCTTCTTAGGACACCCCAAATTTGTTCTTATCTCAAGCCCTCTTTGTGTTACCTCTGTCCAGGACACTCTGCCCTTCACATGGTTGGCCCCTCTTGGTCACTGGGTCTCAGTTCAAATTTTGGCTCTTCAAGAAAGTGTGTCTTGACCTGGTCATGCCCACATCAGTAGTCCATGCTATCCCTCCCCTCATCTTATCTGGCCTTGTTCATAGATTTGTCTCCTATGTGCTGCCCTGCTCTACCCCCTTGTCTAAAATGGAGTTTCATGCTTCTACTCCCACCACTGCCCTGGTGTCTGAGCCAAACCAACCCCTAGGGAATGCTTTGTCCCCACTGGTGGCAGCTCAGGTCTGGCACTACCTGGTGAAAGGTGGTTTGTGCGCTCGCGTGGGACATGCAAATCTCGCACTGACAGTGGTTTGCTTAACTGGGTTGTTGGCAGGCACCAGGACTTAATCTCTCCAGCTACTGGACACACAGACATGCAGACACCACTGGACGTTCCTCCCTGTGGTGACCTTTCTGCTCAACAGAGACATGCACATCACCTGTCATCATCACCTGGGAGCTGCTGGCTTAGTCCAACCACTCACAACACAGCCCCCTGGGGCACTGCAGGAGAGCACCCAGGCCATGCTGTCTCCCAACCTCAAGGCTTTTGTGACTTAGCTCTGATTAGTCATCATCACCCACCACACTTGCCTCAGAGCATCAAAGAGCCTACACTGTAGCTGGAGAGTGAAGATGTGCATAGATAATAAGCTAATGTACTATGGACCCCATTCGAAGAACATTTTTTAAAAAGTACTAGGATAGGCTAAAGCGCGGATAAACAGACCTGGCTTCATATCTGGCCCCAACTCCTACTAGTGAAGACAGACAAATAACACAGTCTACATGTCAGTATCTTTATCTGAAAGGTGGACACAATCAGGCCATCCATGCTAAGTTGAAGTGAGATGCTACACAGAAATCAATTAGCAGAGTACCAGGCAGAGAGCAGATTTTTAAAATTTGTGGTAGTCGGTGTGAAAACTTGCACTGGATAAATGTAGAGAGTGGTACAGTGGAGGAGCAATCAGTGAGCAGGACTTAACTGGATGAAACTCCAGGCATGAAGCATTTGCTTGCTGCTGCTGCTACACATGCACATGTATGTCACAGGTCAGCTCAGCCTTGACATGTGTGGACCCAAGCTCAGCCTCTTCCTCCCTCAAAAGCCTAGGCTCACCACAAGCCAGTCACCCAGGCCAGAAACTGAGGCATCTGTCACCTCCTGTCTCTTCATTCCCGATGGTGCTACCCAGAAGCACATGGCTGTTGACCCTTACCCAAATCACTATCTCCAACCCATTCCAGCACACCAACAGGCCATGCTGTCTCCCAACCTCAAGGCTTTTGTGACTTAGCTCTGATTAGTCATCATCACCCACCACACTTGGCTCAGTCTACCTTTTCACCTTCTTAGTCATTGGCTGAGCTAACCACTATGGGTTGCATTATGTCCCTCTAAGATATATAGTAAGGGTTGGAAATGCAGTTCAGTGACAGGGCACATGCTTCACCTGCAGAAGGCCTTGATCAAGTCCTGGAACCAAAAAACCAAAAATAAAGAACACTGAAACTCTAAACTTCAGTGCCTTAAAATGTGACCTTCTTAAAGAAATAGCATGCCCAGTGAGGACCAGATTGTACTGGGGTTGAGAAGGTGCTTATCCAAAGACACTGGCGAGAGAAACATGGGAAGAGGAGTGTCAGGAGAAGACAGACACACTGAGAAAAGAAGTCCACATTGAAGGTGAGGACAAAGATTAGCATCACACTGTCAAAAGCTAAGGAACACTGGGGGTGCAGAAGCTCATAGAGGAAAAGAGAAAGGCATTTCCCCTAGTTTCAAGTTTATGTGCAATACCCAGCTCGATCTTGAGCTTTTAGATTCTCCCACTGAGACTACATTTCTGTTAACACACTCAGAGGTTCCGCGTAAGAGCAGAAATAAGAAACTAATCATTCAAACTAAGAACACAAAAAATTAGACCCCCCCAAAATAAAAGACCCATTTAAAAAACAGGCAACTGAAATGCATACACACTTCTCAGAAGAAGTACAAACAATCAATAAACACATGAAAAAATGTTCAGCATCACTGGCCATTAGACAAACGAAAATCAAAGCAACACTGAGATTCTATCTTACTCCAGAAAGAATGGCTACTATCAAGAAATCAAACAATGACAAATGCTGGCGAGGCCGGGAAAAGAAACAAACAGTTCTACATTGTGGGTGGGAGTGTAACTAGTACAAGCCCTGTGGAAATCAGTACAGATTCCTCAAAAACTAAAATTAGTAATTCCATGTGACCCAGCTATTCCCCTCTAGATATCTTCCTCAGTGACTTAAAGACACCATACTATAATAACACACACATACTCACGTTTATAGCAGGATAATTCATAACAGGTACATCTTATACCCTTCAACAGATGAATGGATAAAGAAAATGTGGTAATTATGCATAATGGAGTGCTATTCTACCATAACAAAGGGTGGACCTGAGCCACGTGTAGACAAATGAACACAATTTGCGGCCATAATATTTAAGTGGAACAAATAAGACATGCAAGCTTGAATAGCACATAGTTTCTTTTACGCAAGAAGCACAAACTATAAAGAGAACAAAATAACAGCTAGATGATAGGAAACAGGGAGATCTTTCTCAAATGGGAAGGAGAACAAGAGATTGAGGGCGGGGGGGAAGGAAATGGGAGGAAAAACGGGAATAAAGATTTTGCAAATGGGAAGAGGGCTAAGAGATGAAAGGAGCAGGGAGGGAAGGAAGGAGAGGTCGAAAAAAGAGCCAGACATGTTCTGTGCGTGTACCAACAACCCACAATAAGTATAGTCACTGTTTATAGCGAACATGTACTAATAAAAATACAGGAGTGAATCACTTCCCATCAGACTGCCTTGTGACTCTGTCCTCCACACTGGCTGTGAACCGGGATGGAGCCCGGGATGGACAAGCGGTGGTCAGAATACACAAGGAATGCTTACGTTTTTAAAAACTTGCTACGGTAAAAGACACATTGCCATTAATCCCCCTCAAAACACTCTCCTGCTCTTTAGATGTACTTATCCCACTGTCCTTGCCAGTTTGAAGCAGTGCTGGAAGAGATCTTTTCTGAGTGTCTTCACAAGGTGTGATTAAAATACATATCGATATATAGACTGCTTCTACCGAGTACCTTCCAAAGAGAAAGACAGGCTCGTGGCCGCACTGCTGCATGCCTACCCTCTTCATCAGATCTGGCACTGTGTGACCTTCCTTAAAGTCAAAAATGATCATGAGAGCAAACGTTTTAATTGATTCAAGACCTCCAGGCAGCCTAAGACGATTGCAAGGGCGATGACAGGCGGTCCTGTGTGATACGCTAATGTTCACACCATGAGGAAATCACCTACCTAATGGCATGCTTCTCAGAATGAATCCCCTTTCTGAAGGGACACATGGAGCTGTGTTATTTATATTTTTTTCCAAATTCACTTTTACTATTGTGAAATCCAAACATTTATCAAATAGTTTATAGGTAAAAACAATGAAAATAACATGAATGGATTGTTTTTCAAATAAATCCCAACAGAGCTCCTGTAGGAAAATTTTGGTCCTAAATTCAGACCAGCCTATTACTGTTCAAAGAAACAAAATCTTGTTTCTCATTAAACTATCATCAAACTATCATCAAACTACCAAGGAAGCACAGTGAAAGGTCCTCACTGCCAGCACTCTGGGTCCTGGAGACATTAAAAAGACTTAAATTCTTATCTATTGTCTCAAAAGGAATTTGAATATGCAAAAAAAATTTTTGGGACCTATCAATCCCAAGATTTGTTGGGAATGGAAGTTCAAATTTGTACTAAGAATACAAAAGGAGTCTTCCAAGCTAGGTTCTAAAGCCAACCTTGCAATACACACGATCTGTCCAGTTTAATGAGATTTTTAAACAAAAAAGTATGACTTTTTACTAACCTCTATGATTCTTGGTTATGAAACTTCTGCATGTCAGGTGTGTGACACACATGAGCACCACAAGAGAGAAAAACATGCAACAAAGTCAGCCAAAGAAGCAAGGCTCTAAGGAGATACAACCCTGAGCAGGGATGTCTTCCTGTCACGCTGCATCCTCCAGCCCCTAGGACAGTAGTAATATGTCTTGTGCTTGTTCTGACATCCAAGAAGATGTTCCCTCTTGGCTCTAAGGTTATCTAAAGTTCTATGAAGGCTTCTTATCTACATAGGACAATACACTAGTGAGGTTCAGCATGTGACATAGAAGATAATCTTACCTATGTGAGTCCCCAAGTTAAACCAAAAAGAAGCCTGGGCTGCAAGTTTAAATGGGAAGAGAGATGAGGGCTGTGGCAGCTGGTGCTGAGAAACCAGGAGCCGGTTTGGGCTTCAGTTACCTTAGGAGTTGCTCTCCACCCAGGCACGAGCTCAGTACACATCTGACTCTGTGCTCAAGGTGATCGGAAACAGAGAGCAGTGAGCTCCATGCATGTAGGGTAAGGAGGCACCGTGGTGCCAGGCATGGGCTCTGGAGTCACTCAGCCTGGGCTGGAGGCCTGGCTGTGCCACTGCCCTTGATGTGAGCCGAGGAAGGGCCTTGAGCTTAAATGATGCACTAGCAAGTGTTTAAAAAGAGGTCACCAGAGCATGTCTTGCAGAAAAGGCCATTGTGGGCTGCAGCATGCATTCTGCTCAGGACATGGAGTTTCCCCACATGAAGTTTCCTCCTCTGAAACCCCACCAGCTGGTGCCTCCCTGGTACCTGTGGAGAGGACACAGCTCAAGGTGGTGTGGCAAATCCTGCAGAGGTCCCTGTAGAAGTTCCTGGTGGGATCTGAGAGGCCCTCACACTGGCTTTGCAGTATGCTGGGTCCCCCTGGTGCCCTAGAAGAGTGGGAGGGGACATTCAGGCTCTGAGTACCTAAACTGGCCCAAAGAGCTCTGCTGTGTGGACCTGCAGTCCCCACAGTCCCCACAGAATAACCCTCAAGGTCCCAAACCCCAAAAAGGAATAGGGGCCGCCCCAGGAATGGAAGTCTGGTCAGGGGTGGTGTCCTGCCCCTGTCGTGCAGCGCCTTGTACCCTTGGCAATCAGACAATGATGTCGCTCACACCCAGTAAGGAGCAGTTTAGAAAGCTCCATCCCCTGCTCTGTGGTCTGTCCCCCCTCCCAGACATCAGACATAGCCCGCCCACTCATCTCTCTGAGATGCTCCCCTACTAGCCAGGGCCACCCCACTGCTCTGGCCCAGCACTCCCACCTTGCCCCCACCTGCAGTATCCCCAACCATGGTCCACACCTTGGGCCTGAACACCTGGTTCCCACTGTGCTCCCTAACCACCTTGGGGTGCAGTCCTGGGCCTCAGGAGGATATGCTCCGTCCTAAGGAATTGAGAAACACCTTGGATGCGATGGCCCTTGTGTCTCCTCTGGTCATCTCTCACCACCAGGCTGCCATCAGCTCCCGTCTCAGGCAGCCTGAGGCACACACACCAGTGTGCTCTCTCCCAGCCCCAGGCCACTCCCCACTGCAGAAATTCCAGGAGTAAGCAGTGCATGGACACCACCAGGCCACCAGGCGTGCTCTCTCGGCTCCCAGGGGCCAGGCAGAGAGGCACAGGGTGAAAAGCCTCCAGCGATTCCAGCACACTACTGTCTTCCGCCCCGAGTGGGGCTCGCAGTCCTGGCGAAGGAAAGCACGCATGCCCACAGCTCTGCCCCTGCCAGGGTCTCGACTGCAGGAAAAGGTGAGCTTCCTCTGCCTCCCTCCACCCACCGAGTGCCCTGCATGTCTCCCAGGGGACACCTGGGCAGCCAGCAGAAGACTATGCGGAGTCAGGAGGACACCAAGACATTGGAGGGGGAGATAGAGGCTTGGAGGAGAAATCAGAGATGGTGACAGTTGGTGCCGCCTCTCAGCTCTCATCCCCCGCCCCAAGCCCGTCATCTGCGGCAGGGACTGCAGACACCCTGCCACATCCCATGGACACTTGGTCGGTCCTCAGTCTTCCTATTACCTCCTCCTGGGCACAGAAGGCTGCTGGGTCCCCCACTCTGTCTGACCCTCTGCCTTCTCCTACACCCAATAGAGTCGGGCCAGTGACACCCCCAGTCCTACCGCACCTCCGTCTCCTCTCCCCAACACTCCTGCACCTGGACGTATCCCCTCCAAGTCTCTCTTCTGCCTAAGTGAACCCTGACAGCCAAATCTGCAGCAGCCACTCCTCCTCTGTCCTTGTCCTCCCCTCCACCGACATACACTCAGCCTCCACGACTGTCTTTTCCACTGCCCCAGCCACCATATCTGCACCCTTGCCCTGGCAGCCAATCGCAGAACCTGGGGATGATGCTACAGACATGACCACCCTGTCACTGTCATTTCTGGATCTTCCCCAGGCTCCAGAGTGAGCTCTTGCCCATATCACCCCGAAGAGCATTCCCCGAAGGCACCAGTCTCCACCAGCCCTGGTACACTTGGCATCTGCTGCCCTACCTCAACCTTTAACTATCCCCCTGGCTCACACACCATTCCTTATCCCACAGTTGGGACACTTTCTGGGCAGCCACAACCTGCCTGTCTCCCCAGATGCTCTCCTTGTCCTGCTTGTCATGGCCCCACGCTCACCACCATCTTGCTAGACAGAGCCTGTGCACCTCACCATGCCTGCCCCTGACTTGGGAGCTGTGGATACCACCGCACCTCCCTAGGGCCACCACCATCGAGTCTCCTCCTGCTTCCAGGATCCACTACTGAACCTCCCAGTAGCTGGCACCCTCTGGGGGGAGGAGGAGACAGCTGTACAGTCAGCAGCCACCTTCCCCTGGCTGACCACGAACCTGCTCGTTCCCAGCTCTTGGCCAGTTTTCCCTAATTTGGACCTGGCCTGACACTTAGCACCCCTCCCCGCTGTCCCTGTGTTTCCCTCACCTGTTTGCCTCAGTGGCCCTTATATTCCCCTATTGTGTGCATAAAAACCTGGAATTGTTCGTCTGCCTGTGTTGTGTGTCTTCTCTGCCCTTTGACTCCACCCCTGGGAAGATTTGCCATGTATAGTGGGCGGGAGGTTGGGAAGCAGCCACCTTTGAGACGGTCTATGGAAATAAATTACAGGGTAATTCAGCTAGCGCAGCCCTTGCTGGGGTAGACTTTCTGTTCTCATCTGGTGGACTTTAGTTGGAATACACTGCTGTGCCTCACTTTTTTTTAAGCATTGTATTAAAATAAGTAGTTATACAATGACCTTCATATAATTGCAGTAGAATCTGATAAGGTATGATGTATGCATATTCCAATAAAGCCATGAACACAATGAAGTAAACAAACATATCTGTCACTCTCAAGGTTTCCTCATCTACTTCATATGCTCTCCCAAGTTTCCCTACCTCGTCCCACCATATCCCCTGGCAAGGACTGACATGCCCTCTGTCATGTATATGTATTGTCATTTTCGAGAAATGCATATGATTGTATGTAATGTGTTCTACCTGCCTGCCTTTTTCCACTAAGCATAAATATTTTGAGATCAATCCACAGCCTATTCTATAGTTTTGCTGAGTAGAAATCCATTGCATGGATTACTAGTTTGTTCATTCATTCAGTTGCTGGTTGATGTTTACATTTATAGTTTTCAGTTATTGAAAGTAGCTCATATGAATGTTCTTATAGAAATAGCTTACATAGTATTAGAAAGACTGGGTCTCCTGGTAGGTGAGTATTTTAGCTACGTTTTCTTAATGCTGAGATAATTGGCCAGTTCCAAATCAGGGTGGCTTTGCAGACAGGCATCACAGAGGAGGAACGGTTCACAGAAGGCAGAAGGTAACAAACCAAGCAGGCAAGCAAGAGACCAGCTACAAACCTCTTTTTATCCTTTATATCTTATGCATGCTACCCGTCCTTCAGGCGGACAACACTCATAAACTCCAAAGCCAGCTACCTCCAAAAAGCCCTACCTATTACTGCATGAGGCTTTGAGGGAACATCTAAACCCAAGCCATAACAGCGTGTGTGTGTGTGTGTGTGTGTGTGTGTGTGTGTGTGTAACCTTTGAAGGAACCACTGAACTGTTTTCTGCAGTGACTTAAGAAGAGTTCTAGTTCCTTTGTTTCCTCACCAGCATTTTGTGTGGTCAGATTTTGTAATTTTAGCTCTTCAACGGGGATAGAGTGGTAGCCCCTTGTGGTTTACATTTTCACTTAGTTGAGGTCTGCTTAAGTACTTTTCATGTACTTATTTGATACCTAGCTGTCTTCCTCAGTGAAATCTCTTTATTCAAATCATGTAGCCTCTACTTTATGTTATTAAATTTTTTATTTGTTGGATATCAAAGTCCTTTATGTGATATAAAAGAAATTTTTTCTCAAGACAGATGACCTGTAAATGTTTTATTCCAATCAGTGCCTTATCCTTTCATGCTCCTAACATTGTCTTTCAAGGGCCCATATCTCATTTTGATGAAACCTAATTTCTACTTTTTTGTTCCTTCGTGGATCTTATTCCTTCAGGGGTCTTATATCCATAGGAAATCGCCACCTAACTTATGAGCACAAAGGTTTTGTCCCATAGGCATACTGGTCTTTGATCCATTTTGAGTTAATTCTTATATGGTTAAGAGTAGGGACCAAAATCCATGGTTTTTGTATGGCTCTCTGGGTACACATTCCTACATGTGTCCAAACCTATTTGTCAGAAACACTAGGCTTTCTCCACTGAACTGCCTTATCTTCTTCCAGCTCTGTGGTCCCTGTGTGTGGCTCTGCAGGATCTCTATTCTGCTCCACTGATCTGTCACATCTGACTCTTGATTATAACAAAGTCCATCACTGACCACTCTGCATTCTGGTAAGGTGACTTCTGGTATTGTGACCATTCTTAGCACACGTGGCCAGGTACATCTGAAATGCATTTCAAGATGCAGCTGGCATCGGATTACTTCTTAAACCATTCTTAAGATACTGAGATGGGCACCCTGTATAGTTTACAGCCTAAGCTCTAATTCCTGGTACTCTCACCCAAAAAAAGTTGTTGGGCACCAAAAGAGGGCATGGAAGGTGCGGGAATCGTGTAGGCAGGAGTAAGTAAAGTGATCCTAAACCATCATGATAGCACAAAACGGAAAAGAAAGAGAACCAGAGAAGCACTCCACCTCCCAGTTCCTCCCCACAAAGCAGTCACGACAGGAAAGCTCACTGAGCACACCGTCCATTAGACAGATGTAGGGTGCTGAGACAGAGCGCAAGTGCACACGTAATCTAGCAAATTAAATAACTGATTAATTAAGAGATTAGGGTAGAGTGTGCTGCTGTGCCCCCAGGAGGGACCTGGGTGGCAGCTGCCTGGAGCGATGCACTGGATAATCTTGGTATGCCCTCAGAAGCACACATAGCCTCCAGTCCTCTGGTTTTTCTTTCATTAGTAAATTTCATTAGTAATCCTAGCCCTCAGAGAGGCTGGGCAGGAT
Source organism: Cavia porcellus (assembly GCF_034190915.1). Lineage (NCBI taxonomy): Eukaryota > Metazoa > Chordata > Mammalia > Rodentia > Caviidae > Cavia > Cavia porcellus. The sequence continues at coordinate 13,386,005 of NW_026947515.1, forward strand.
CAAAAGTTCGAGCCCAATTTGACCAATTTAGTGAGATCCTCTCTCTAGGTAAGTAAGTAGACAAATACACAGGCTAAGGGTGAGCTCAGTGTGAAGGCCTTGGTTTCAATTCTCAGTACCACAAAAACACATCCATAAAACAGCCAGAAAATGCTAAACGATTTCAACATGCAGACCTAGCATCACAGGGCTGTTGGAATGACTGCCTGCTCCATGTTATATGTCACTTCTGCTTCTTCCCTGACCCTTTCTTCCGGTCTGCACTCTCTCTCCAGTGTCAGACCATGTCTCGAAATATAAAATAAAAAATGATCTGGGGATGTGGCTTAGTGAAGGCTCTGCGTTCAGTCCTCAGAAATGAAAAAGAAATGGGGGCTGGGGAGGAAGACGAGCAAGAAAAGAGGATAAAGGAGAAGAGGGAAAGAGGGAAAGAAGGAAGGAGGAGGAGCAAGAGGAGAGGCAAGGGGAAAGAGGAACCCGCAGTAAAGACATCAAATCCCCACCTTACAGATAAGAAAACTGAGGCACAGGCGGCTGAAGCAGCTTTCCCAAGCCCACAAAGCTGGTGCCTTCACCTGTCTAGTCACTGGGTATCCTGAAGACAGGAGAGTAAGGAAATGACAGCCAGAATTTGAACTCAAGCCAGCTAATCCAAATCCCCCGTGTCTGCTGCACAGCAGATCTTCTGCAGCAGGGTGGCTGGAGCTGGCCAGCAATATTGGGTGTCCCATTAACGAGGTCATCGCCTTAGGGAGCTGGTGGCTGACTGGGAAAGTCCTGAGACTCACTCCTGAGGTGCCATCCTGGAGAACCTGACTCACATCCACACACAGCACATGAGCCCGAAAAAGACGCAGGAATGCCACGTCTCAATCGCTCCCAAGGGTGACATAGCGACGGCATCAGCATGGTCAACATGTTTTCTTCCTGAGCACAAATTACACAGGAAGTCGGAATCTGAAATTTGCCTTGGTGAGTGGGAAGCCCATTCATGCTAAGGAAATTCAAATGGGCCCTGGGAAAAGAACTCTGATTGGTCGAGCTTAATGGAATGTTGCCCGCTGCTAATTTGTTTTCTTCCTCTTCCTCTTTTCCTTGTCCTCCTCCGCCTTCTCCCCCCACCTTCCTGGTACCTCTTCTTGTTATTATTCTTTTTTTTTTTTTGGACTCATTCAATCTTTATTTTTATGAGTATATATTTGTAGTATATATTGATTACATTCCTCCCAAGATATTGGTACACGTATATAACACATCTTGATTATTTGTATGTCCTCTTTCTCCTCCTTTCTCCCCCTGGATTCATTTCTGATAATGAGACTGAGATACTCAAAGGCTGCTGACCACCATATCTTTTTGCCTGGTGCTATGAACTAAACATGCTCCATAAACTTCTATGTGGAAGCCCTAATCACCAATACAGTAGTAGCTGAAGGTGAACCCTTGGGGAGGTAATTAGATTTGGATGAAGTCATGAGAGTAGAATCTCTACAATGAGATCAGTACCCTTAATGAAAGAAGCCCAGTGGTAGGGTACTTGCCTAACATAGGCAAGGCCTAAATTCAATCTCTAGCACTGCAAAAAGAAAAAAGAGATATCAGAGACTTCTCTGCCTGCCCCTCACAAGAATATCTTGCTAGCTTAAATGTGTCCTGTTTTTAACTTTCCCCTGAGGGTGGTCTCTCCCTGGACATTTCAATAGCATCATCTTGGGATGCACTATAGCCCTTCTCTCAGGCAATACATAGCTTCAAGTTTCTCTGCAGACTGCAGCTTCTGTGAGGATGGGGCTGGGAGCTGCAGGCGGGGCAGCTCCAGCAGCATCTGATAAATGAGCCAGGTTTGGTGGCACATGCCTGTAATCCCAGCACTTGAGAGACTGAGGCAGGACTACTGTAAATTAAAGGCCCACCACCCTAGGCTACATGGTGTGTTCCAGCCCAGCCTGAAAACCCGAACCACATAACAAGATCCTGTCTCAAAAAAAAGTGCTAAAACGGCAAAGCTCAGGTTGTTTGATTAGAAAAATATGTGTTGATAATTACTTAAGCTTATGCTTTCAGGGCTCAGTTTTTTCCTCACAGTGTGTTAAAGTTCATAGTTTAACTCTTAGAAATAACCTTATTTCTCTAATTGCCAGGTCTTTGGAAGACTCTGACTACAAACACCCACCTGCCTCACCCAAAATGCACAGCCCTAAGAACTGACAATGCCTTTTCCCCTTCCCCTGCCCACTGTCTCCCTTTGGCAAGGACTAATTAATAAGCACTCAAATGACCTCGTTATTTGGAAAGGTTTTTTGTTTTTCCCTGAATTTATCTGGGCAGGCTTGAACCAGTTCACCAACAGGGGTCCTCATTAAAGTCTGAAAATACATTGTACAGCAAAGCTGGAACTACAGAGCCAGACATCACAGCAGCTTGTTAACAAGAAAATCAGCACAAATTAAGACACAGCCAGACAGAAAACAAAGCAACTTCACATTGCATAAATTACGTGTATTAGAACCGAGAAATGTCAGCCCTGGAAAGGCTGCCACAGGCGCCCTGGAGAGACCTAACCCTGCGAAGTTAAGCGTGTTCAGCCTTCATTTACAAAGAATTCAAAATAGACGATGAGGCGTTTTGTGTCAACCTTCTAAACGGCTATGTGACCAGAATAAAAACTATCCTTGCTCCATCCGTAATTTAAAGGCTTGGAGGTAGAAATAGGTTTTAAAAATCATTTGCTGTTTCTTGGTGGGTAGAAAGACAGGGTGGTAGCAACTAGAAACATGCTCAAGCGCGACTTACACAAATGGACAGCCAGCTACGGCCAGCTCAGCTCAGCCTCCACTTTGCCTGCTGTTAAATGGGAAGAGAGCTGACTCATCCCTCAGAAGGCTGGCTGTGAAACCACTGTGACAACAGACACACAGGCCCTTCGCTGAATACCGGCACCGGGCTAACTTGGTTTTGCTATTCTCCATTCATTAGCTCCTACTCTTGTCTTTGTCAAAAGAATTTTTGGCACCTGAGCATGGCGAGGTCCTTGGCAAATCCCCCCTTTCCTTCCACACATTCACATCAGAGTACATGCCAGCAGGACACACATGGGGCCATCTCCGGGACACCTGGGTGTGTCACCTCTCCCCATAGCCCAGCCCTGAGTGAGGCCACTGCCAGGTGCCTCCTGCCCTCCCTGCTGCCACCGTGGGCCATCCGAGGCACCCGAGCCCATTTCATCTCAACTGCAGACCAAGGGCTCCAGGCTTTCTGGGCTCCCTGGTGCCTTCAGGATCCAGCCGAAAGACACTGGCATGTACGTGGATCCCTCCTCCAGCTGTTTCCAACCATCCGCCCAGCCCCAACCCAGACTCAATCATCCCCAAGGTCAGGAGGGCCGGAGCTCTTTTCTGGATCAAGGAGGCGTTCCCAGCACTGGGACAGTGCCCTGGAGAGACGGAGTGCAGGTTTGTTAGGGGAACTGGTGCCTTCTGTTGTGGGCCTAACTCCTGCCCGCTCCTCTGCTACAGCAGGTTTCCTCCCCTTCCAAGCCCCACTCTCCCTTAAAGTCCCCACATTTGGGCCACTGTAATGGTCCCCATTCTTCACTGTGCTCTAGAGAAATGCCTTTTCCTTCCCAGAGCCCCACCACATCATCTTTTTTCCTTTTACTATTTGGAGGGGAGGATTGTTTGTTTGCTTGCTTCCTTTTTGCAGAATTAAGAATTGAACTCAGGGATTCTCTGCCTTTGAGCTACACTCCCAGCCCTTTTAAGTGCTGGGCTGACTCTGCCCTGCAAGACATCAAGCCAGCTATACCCAACTTGAGTTTTGAAAGGACAAAGACCAGGAGCGGGACATACAGTAGGACTTTCTACTCTGCCGGCCCATCACTCTCCAGAATTCTTCTTTTGCACCAGGAATCAAACTCACGATGCCACGCTGGCGCTGTGTTGCTGAGCTAGACCCCCGTCCCACCCTCCAGAATTCTAAAGGCAACTTTCTCGTCTTTATTTGCCATCAGAAGAGCACAGCTGGCTAGAGTCTCTTCACAGAGATTCTCTGTTGAGTGACCATTCAGGAGGCTGAAGTGCACAACTAACGACACCCCGATTATCTAGTTGGAACTGGCAGTTGGGATGGCACCAAGGCCCAACACTTACTATTTCAGTGCCTTGTCTTTCCTCTAAGATTGGCTACCATCAAGCTCAGTGCATTTTTGTATGTCCCCGTCCACCACAGTCAGGAAGTAAACCCGCAGTCTCCTGCTGAGTCTTCGTCTTGCCCCAGCTGGGAGGCATTACATGATTTTTACGTCCAGCTGACGTATCCTACCCAAGAACAAAGGCAGAAAGTGGCCCATGCCGCCATGTGGAGAGTCTAGAAGAAGACATAATGGGAACTCCCAATGCAAACAACCGTGGGAAGGGCTCTTCCTCCTCCTGGGAAGGATCTCATTCAGACTGTGTCTTAGCTCTGAGGGTGTGCATAGGACAGCAACACCTCAGCGTTTTCCTGCATAACAGGCACAAGTGCAGTTTGCGTCCTCCCTCCTGTAGGCGAATGCAACAGACACTTGAGCAACAGACACTTGAGAAAGAGCTCTGAGAGATAACAGGGTGGCTGAGTTCTGGGGAAAGTCATTCTTGGGAACAGAAATCAAGCCAGGTGTGGAATGAATTGAGGGTTCAATTTATTCCTCATTGAGGCCCTTTTGAGAAACAGCCTCAAGTCTCAGGGGGCCTCTGACCTTTCAGTGGTGACTATGGATCTCTGATGCTGGGCTAAGCCACTGCTCGGGACGCTGAGCAGCAGCGGTGGTGGCATGAACCTGACTCAGAATTAAAGTGGAGGCAGGCGGAAAGTGAGGGCCAGGTGCAAAGTTAACAGATTAGTAATTAGTGCACAAATAACCGTAGTTAAAGCACACCATCACCATCAGCCTCTCCTCTGAGCCTGCCTGGCTGGCAGTTCCAGTAAGTGGGCAGGATCTGAGCTTGGCTGGCTGGGAGCCCCCTCCCCGGCCACTATGACTGACCATTCTGCTTCTTACCCCTGAGAGACCTATGAGTCCTTATTACACTTTTCTCCCCCCTCCTCTTCTGTTGAGCTTTGTTGGCTTGGTGATAGTTTTGGTTTTTTGTTACTGTTCTTATAAAGCCCATACGACTTACCTCGTAACCTCCTCCCAACAACCCTGTGAAGTAGATGTCACTATCCTCCTATTGTATGGATGAGCAAACTGAGGCCAAGCAAGATTTAGTTACTATCCCAGTGTCCCAGATCCAGCAAGGAACAGACCCAGGCAGTCTGGATCCACATCCTATATTGCAGGTGGATCATGAGGAATACCCAAAAACTTTGCTCCAAAAGTCCAAATATAGGAAAAAATATTACTTGAGAACCTACAAAATGCCAAGCATTGTTTCAGACACTGGAGGCCTGAACAAGATAGATGAGGTCACTCGTCTAGGGAGCTGACACTCCAGTGTGAGAAAAGTAATGGAGAAATGGAGATCATTTCAAGCTGGACGTGGTGGCATCCCAGCATTCAGGAGGCTGAGGCAGGAGGATCATACAGTTCAGACTGTACAGCAAATTCCCGGTCACCCTGAACTACATAATGAACTAAAAATCAGGTTATTTCAACTGTGATATGGTGAGGACAATGAAACAAGACAGGGTGAGGGAATGAGGGAATGTCAGAGAGACTAATCAAGAAAGAGCTCTCCAAGGACACGCCAGGCGAGTAAAGCCCTAAAGGGTGAGCAGAGACCAGCTACTAGGGAACACCTAAAGGGTGAGCTGACCAGTAAGAAGGAATGGCACGTGAAATCAGCACAATGTGAGGAGCATGAGCTCCCGGGGACAAGGAGGAATCCAGTAGGGTGAGTGGCCGGTGTCTGCAACCTCAGCAGACACACACACCCCGTCATACCTCCTCACAGATGGCTGTGCCCCCTTCCCAGTGACTGACCTCTGTATCTCATGTCTCAGCTTGCCTTTTGGACATGGATGAATATGTTGAGATTCCCACTGCCCTCCCGTCAGTAATCCTTACGGTAAAGCCAACCCAACCCTTGATGCTAACTCCCCACTTCCTCTTATCCCTTAAGGAGAAGGCTCTGGAGCTGGGCTTGAATGTTGGCTTGGCCACTCATGAACTCGGGGCCCAATTTCCCCACCCATGTAATAAGACATAAATTCGTTCTGTTGGGAGTGGAATGGGCTGACAATCCACTGCGCACCTTGCAAGCACTCAGCAAGGTCACTGTAGCTGTTGTGTTGATTAACACCTAGGTGTTGGCCTAGCATGCACACCCACAAGGGGATCAACAGGGATTTGCCTCTGCAACTCCACCTCTTCCTTTCACGATTCATCATTTACATCTTTCATCAGGCAGAATAGCAAGCTCACAATGATAATCCAAATGTGCATTTTCCTAATAACAAAAATAACCTTCCCTATCGCGCACCTGTATATATTATGTATCATATCTATGCTAATTGCTTACAGGGAACTTCACTTAACTCTCAGAACATCTTATGGGCTGGGTATTATTTATTGTCCCCATTTACAAAAAAGAGAAGAGTTCCAAGGATTACGTGGATAGTGGCAGAGGTGGCAAGTCTTCTGTCACCAGAAACTGCCCCCTTAAGTATGACATTCAGTCCTCAATGCAGAAAAAAAAATTTTAATTTTTTGAGACAAGGTCTTGCTATGTAGTCTAGGCTAGTCTCAAACTCATGGCAATCCTCCTGCCTCAGCCTCCTGAGTGTTGGGAATACAGGCATTAATCACCATGCCCAACTAGAAAATTTTGTTGAAGTCAAGCATAGTAGCAAATGCCTAAAATCACAGCACTCCAGGAGACTTAGGGAGGAGCATAGAGAGATCAGTACAGCCTGGCCAACTTTATGAGGCCCTGACTCAAAGCAAAAAATTTTAAAAGGTGATGGGGATGTAGCTCAGGAAAACACTGTAAGTTCATATCCCAATATCACACACACACACACACACACACACACACACACACACACATAATTAAACACTTGCTATATTATAGACTATTTTAGGAGCACAGGGGAAAAAATATGAAATTATAGCTAATAATACCAGATTGAAGTGTGTCTTACCATAGATTATGTCAGTTCAGAACCTTAAGAGTATTTGCCACAAAACCAAGTTAGGTAAGACCATCCTGGATGAGGGTGGCTCTTGAGTCCATGGACTGGTCTGTTTCTTAGAAGAAGCATGTTTAGATGCCAGAAAGCACACAAAGACACCAGGCAGAACCATGTATTGACCAAGGCAGAGACTGGAGTCTGTTAGCCATGGAATGCTAAGAGGCACCAGAAGCCAGAAGAGAGGCATGACACAGAGCTCCCCTCAGAACATCCAGAAAGAAGCAACCTGCTGACCACTTTGATGTTGGACTTGTGAACTCCTGAACTATACAGGGACACCTTAACAATGTTTTAAGCCAGCCACTTTGCAGCAATTTGTTCCCACAGCCCTGAGAAAATAATACCCTGATAAAAAGAAAACCACAGAAATGATACTTTCTCAAGTCACACCTCGTCCTATTTGGTAATAAGAGTTCGCATCTGAAAATCACAGTTCCTCCTCGGCCATGAGTAGGCAGTGGCAGAAGCCAGCGATGAATCAATCCATGGCCTTACAGGAAGCCAGCTTTCCTGTCAACAAAGCAGAGAATGAAAACATGTGGTCCTCTGGCCGGAGGGCTGGCCACCTGGCCACTGTCACAGGTTCAGAGGAGAGAACATGATCATAAAGGGGAGAAAAAAATTGGAGAACCCAGCAAACTGGGTTGCTTTGACACCCTGAGACCTTTGCCTCCTGCTCAGAATGAATGTGTTGGTAGGGCAGCTTAAGAAAAAGGTCTCTAGGGGTGGGGGATATAGCTCAATGGCTTTAAGTGCCTGCCTGGCAAGAGCAAGGTTCTGAGTTCAGATCCTAGTACCAAAAAAAGAAAAAGGTCTAGGGCTCCTAAGAGGCAGCTTAAAAGATAGGCCTGCTGTCTGTCTCCCTACAAACCTGCTGCACACTGAAAGCAGAAGTGTGTAGGTATCTGGCAACTTAGTTCCTTTTGGGGTTCTTGTAAATGTGCTATCTGGATTGTCTCCACATTAGAAAAAAAATTCCTACTTGCAAAATCTGAAATAACCTTTCAGGACAGTTAGGCTCCTAAAGCCTTCTTTCCCTCCAGTACTAGGGACCGAACGTAGGGCCTTAGCACTGAGCTACATTTCCAGCCCTTTCTAAATTTAGCTGCTTTTGAAGCAGGCTCTCACTGAGTACCTGAAGTTCCCAGGCTGGGCATGAATTTCATTCCTCCTGTCTCAGCCTTCCTGAGTGCTGGGATTACAGGATTGTCCCACCATGCCCACCTCTGCTGTAACTGTTTTTTGGTACCGAGGATTGAACTCACAACATTCTGCTTGCCAGGCAGGTGCTCATGCCACTGAGCTAAATCCCTGGCCCTCCACTGTGATTCTTACTCTACTTTTAAATGTCTTCTCTGCCAGGCAAAGTTGAGGGCAAGAATTTTTTGTCTTGTTCTGTTTGTACTCTCACTTCCTAATACACAGATACACACCATGTCATCAGATGGATGGACAGACGGACGGACGGATGGACAGATGGATGAATGGACGGATGGATGGATGGGTGAATGAGTAGGTGTGTGGATGGATGGATAGATGGGTAGGTGGGTAGGTTGGTAGATGAGTGGAGTGAAAAGATGAATGGTAAGTGGGTGAGTGGGTGGACAGATGAATGGATAAGTATTTCTCATGATGTTGCTCTGGCTTCAAACCAAATGAATTAATACATTAATGAAATCAACACAGACCCATTCATTGTTCCACAGGTGTTTTCCAGTGCCTCCTCCTACCATAAGAACTGGGGTGAGAATACAAAGGATGCCAGCTTGACATCACTCTCAAGACTCACCTCATTCCTTCCGAAGCCATCTTATCAAGGTGGACAGTGTCCTTGGTTTCTGCCCAGTTTGCTCCTAAATCACCCCACCCCATGTCATCAGCCAAAATGATCACAAAATTTGGCCTCTGGCCTGCTGCCTTTTCACTGATGGAGAAATCCACAAGAGGATAAAGAAATCCGGAGAAACTCACTCCCACCAACAAAACCTTCAGAAAAAGCCAGCCCATGGTTGGAAGGGGAAGACTGTCTGGAGGAATGGTGGGCCACCACTAGAGGCTTCTCTCGGCCTGTCTCTGTTCGCTTTCAGTGCAGGAAGTCCAGGGGGGAGCTGGAGAGAAGGTTGCAAGAACACACTGGTGATGACGGTGATGATGGCTACAGGTGTGTGAAGACTACAGACATGAGGCCTCCATTTGGAAATCTAATTCAAGAGTCAAGAAACTGGCAACCCTAACTTGGCCTCCCCCTGCTTAGGAGCTGTTTCCCCACTGTGGCTTAACAAGATGACCAGCTGGGTTTAACAGTCAGGCGTCAGTATCAATGACCACTTTCTGGCCACTCCGCAAGTGACCCCTCTGTATTTAGGGCTGTCCAGGCCACATCACAGGCATTGCATCTGTCTGGGACTCGATCTGGTGACTGCAGGATAAATTCTCGCATCTGCAGAACACCTGGATGTTCTAGAAGCCGCAGTCAGCCCCAAATGAGTTTCTGAGTTCCAGATGGTTGAGGTTTCTGAAAGGTTTCCTGAAAGAACAAAAATTAACAAGAAAACAGAGTTAAAACTACCATTGCAGCTGTGTTTTACCCAGTAACTTAGGAAATAATCACTTTCCCATGCCAACAGATGTTTTCTTTCTTATTCGAATATTTAACTGATACATGTTTCTTTCACCTGAAAAATAGTGGTGACAATATTTGCAATGGATCTATAGTTACCAGGTTGGAAGGCACATTGGAGATGACCTCTCTGAACTCTCACACGGTAAAAATGAGAATACTGAGGTCCAGTATTGCAGTAGGACAGTGACCAGCCCCCAACTCAGCTAAATCCCAGTATTATCCTGATCCTACCTGATTTCTGATTCACAAGAAATTCTGAAATTAACAGAAATCTTATCAAAATTCCTGAGAATTATTTTTTAAAAAGGGTGAGATCCATATTACAATTCTTTGTAACAGTCATGCTATAGCCTAATATCTTCCTATAAAATTCTTGACAGAATTTGGGGCAGAAAGAAACTGTGAAAAGAAAATTAACAAAGGAATTAAGGTGGAGGATGTGTGGCTATGTGCTGTAAAATGCTTTCAATTTTGCTGCGTGTTTGTGACTTTCATGGTTAAATGTTAGAAAAAAATTGCATGGGAGCCAGGCATGGTGGCACACACCTGTAATCTCAGGACTCCAGGAGGCTTAAGCAGGAGGATCACAAATTCAACCCCAGCCTAGGCAACTCAACAAGATCTTATCTGAGAAATGAAACATAAAATAAAGGACTGGGACCGAGGTTCAGAGTCAAGGCCCTGAGTTCAATTCCTAGCCCCCCGAACCCCACCAAAAAAATTAATGGAGATCGTATATAACGGCATACACTATAGCCTCAGCTATTAGGGAGGTTGGGGAAGGAGGGTTACAAAGTCAAGGTCAGCTTGAGAAACATAGCAAGACTGTGGTTCATAATAAAATAAAAAGGGTCTGGATGTATAGCACAGTGCTCCCTGGGTTCAACCTTTAGTATTATGAAAAAAGAAGAAAACTAGTGGAAATGTGTCCCTGTCACATCCTATCATGCAATTTTGAAAAAGTAAATGTAGCACTGTGGACATAGTTCACTGGTACAGGACACTTGCTTAGCATATGTGAGGCTCTGGGTTTGATTCCCAACACTACAGAAAAACAAAGCCAAATCTAAAGGCACGTCAACCAGTGCTTCTCACACATGGATATACACATGAATTAGCTGGATATTTTGTGTTTACTAAAATGCAGATTTGCGGATAAGGCTGGTTGGGATCTGTATTTCTAACCAGCTCCCAGAAGAGGTACACCCCACTGGTCCTCTGATAACTCATGGAGTAGCACAAAGTTCTGGAAAACAAAAACATCATGACTCTGATTCTAGAGGGCAAAGGAAACTGCTTGGCCTAACTGGAGATGACACAGCTTTAGTGGACAAACGTAGAGGCAACATATCAGACTGACTTTTGAAAGAGAGGAATTGAAGGTTAGACTTTCAGTTTAGCTTTCAAATAGATCTAAGAATAAAATCAGTCACCCCTAGTTCACTTAAAAACCTTAATTTGAGACAGTGCTGAAATTCTGGACAAACAAAAACCTACCCCATGAGAGACATCAAAAAGAAACCATTTGTAATGCATAAAGATGCTACTGGGCCTGGAGTTATGTCACATGCTAATCCAGCTGTGTAACCCTAACAGCTAATCCAGTGAACAACCCAAGTGGATGGAAGTGGCTTGTGTGTGTAGATTCTGAAAAACCTAAATAAAATCAAAAGGATGAGCAATTTCTTAATCAAAATAAAAGGAAGTCCAAGTAAATAGTTATGGTCATCTGGAAGCCAATGAATCAATTGTTCAGAAATGCAAATTCTTCCACTTTCCCAAGGAGAGTTATTTCAAACTCAATTAGATTCAGCTTGTATTTGTTGATCTTGAGGCCCTAAAGACTTCTCGCTTTCTAGAAGACTCTTACACAAGGAGGGTGCTTAACCAACACTTGTTCACCTGCTGCTTAATTCCCAGCCTCATTCTACTGGCTTCTGACCATGAGCAACAGTCCCAGGAGGCTTTTCTTCCTAAAGCTGCTTAACTTAGAACACCACTGTGGCCTCAATAATCCATTTCGGAATGACTCCATGTACAAGAATCCGGGGCAGGGGGTGGAATTCATATAAGAACGAAGGTAAAACTAAGGTGGGAACATAACTAGATTATTTTTCTTTGGTGTTCCAAGAGAAAACATTCCTTTGAGGATTTACAAAAAAAGAATTATTAACCCCATATTTAAAATGTTTGCAGAAACTGAATAAACCAGTGTACCATTTTGTTACCCTTCACACCAAAGCCTCCTTGAAGACATTTAATCCTCTTTATTTATTATTTGTTTATTTATTTAACTGAAAGAAAGTGGTAAACCAGATATTTAGTGGATAGACTTCAACCCGTGACCTTCCTTTAAGATCTAAGCTTTGAGTTTGAGCTTGATTACCCTGAAGAAACTCTACCACTGTCCCCTCTGGGATCCTATCAGATAAACTTTTCCAACTCTTATGAATCACTTTCAGAACACAGGCAGAGGCAAGGAGCTGTAATTCAAGGCTAGGGAAGAAAAGGAGAAAGCCTGGCAAGGTAAGCATGTACTTCTCCTTCTACTTGGGTAGAAGGCACTTAATCAACACATTCCATGTGCATGCTGGGCTGTTCCACCAGAATGCAGCTGACTATAACAAACCCTTGCTGAGCCCAAGTATCACCAGGTCCCCATATCTCCATCCTTCCCAGGCAGGTGTATGACGAACTTCAGTTGTCAATCAGCTTTATCAGTGATTACTGCTCTTCCCTCTGATCCCCATTCTACCATTTTTTGTGGTACTTGGGATTGAACTGAGGGCTCCTGCATGCGAGGCAGGCACTCTACCACGAAGCTACCTCTCCATCCTTGGGCCCTTATTTTAAAGTAAGTTTGCTCAGGTTGCTAAAGCTTGACCTCCCTCAGTTTCCAGGCTTGTTTACTTCACAGACCGAAAAGCCAAAAGGAATGGGATAAGGCAAGCTGAAGACCCACTGAGCAGTGTCTGAGGAACCCGGAGCTGGAAAGCCGCGGGCTTCCTGAGTTCCTCACTCCATCACCTGACCCTGGCTCCCCACTGGCCTCCCTGCGGCCAAGCATCCTCCTTGAGAACCCTGAAAACAGCTGAAACAACAAGGAGGTTGGGCAGACCATTCTGGCCGAGGGCTCTGTTGGTTTTCCAGAGACAAAAGCTTCTGATGAGCTGAGGCCAAAAGGGACAAAGGAGCAGGGGGAGGGAGGCTCTGGTTGCAGAGTCCTGTTGTCCTACCTGCCAAATCAGAGTGCGGTCTGTGTGCTGGCAAGGGACCTGGAGTCACGCGGCAGCGCCAGGAGGGGCCTTGGGCACCAGCAGCCCACGTGTGGTCTGAAATGATTCCCCTGTGCATTTGGTCAAAGGTCCACCAAACTCGTGGGGACAGGCGCTAATTCAGGCACTACACAGACAGATTGAAACAGACAAAAATCCTTGCCCTCGTGCTATCATCTAATTAATTAATTTGGCAGCGGAAAGGTGGAGAAATGAAATAAATGTGAGTTCCGTAGTGGGGAAAAGAATCAAAACAGGAGGGGGCTCAAGAGTGTGAGGTAGACAGGAGCAAAGTTACAAGACAGGGATCAGGGACCGGTGGTGCTTGTCTATGGATCTGTAGAAGGGGTCAGCAGTAAGCCATGTGGGGAAGTGTGACAGGGAGAGGAACCAGTAAGCCGGAGACCTAGTCCAGGTGAACAGCAGCAAGAAAGCCACTGGAGAAGCCTGGAGGGCGAGGAGCAAGATCGGGAGCAAGAGAGCCCACGGAAGCTTTCACTGAGGGAGAGGGGAGCTCACGGGATGCCCAAGGGCAGCTGATCGGACTTCACGGCAGCAGAAACCCTCTGCTGCTCCTTGGAGAACACACCCATGCCCGCTGGGGCAGCAGGCCAGGAAAAAAGCTGCAGAGTCAGTCATCCCTTGCATCAGCCTAGGTGCGTCCAGGGGAGACACCGTGCTAGGTGAGGTAAGAGGAACGCCCAGAGTATCCAGCTTAAGGAGCTGGCACTCCCTCCTGCTCAGATGCCAGCCCTGCTCCTGATCCAGGTCATGAGGAGCTCCATCAACTTTGCTTTCCCCTAGTCCAGGCCCAGGTATGGCGTGAAACTCAGGATTACTTGAGGTCTGCATGTATTAAACATCTTTGTGACCCCTTCTGTTACCCAAATGTCACTATGGGCTGGCTCAAAACAAAGACACTGTTTTCTTAGGGGAAGGGGCAGATTTAGCTCCACCATAAATGCAAAGGACATCTTTGGTAAAAGTCCTGCACCCAGGCCAGAAGTGCAATTCCACTTTGATCACTGAGGTGCTTTATTTACTCGTGGAGCTCAAAGCAGACCCTGTTGCTGGGAATACTTCTTCTGGGAACCCAAGGATGCCAGGAAACTCGTCCACGGGAGGCATAGGATGTCCTGTCTAGTTTTAGGCTGTAACTATCTGTTGAGATGTCACACAAGGAAGCCACATGGCAGAAACCAATGGGGAGAGTTAAGATTGGCCCCGTGCCCTACATCTAAAAACCCAGTTGCCCTGCAGAAATTATATGCATGTCCTAGAGAATAGATCAGAGAAACCTAGCAGATTCACCTCTGAAACCAGTTCTTCTGTAAAACTGTTCCACCTGCGGAGGAAAATCTGGAAGGGCTCAAGGTCAACTACCTGAAATCTAGTTCCAGGAGTTTGTTTGCTAGTCTCTGAGGATGTTTTGCAAAACCACATTTGCTATTATTTATTAAACATTGTGTGATGGATACTGTTGAACATACCAAAGTTGAGATATATTCCGTGGCACAGATAGAGATTGTTGCCTCAATCCTAGGGCTCAGCTGAGGCGTCAGGAGTGAGTACAGCCCAGCCACCCTACCCCACATTTGGATCCACATTTGGATTCACACATGGCCAGGCTGATGGAGACGTTTCCCCTCCCCCTCTCTCTGTCCCTCCACACATACTGGACTGATTGGGAAACAGAGATATCATGTAATCTCACCCCAAAATATTTCTATGAGTTCTCTAAAAAATAAAGATTCGTTCTCTTTCTTTCCTTTTGGACACTGAGGCTTGAACTTCATACATGTTAGGCCCTTTTTATTCTGCATCCCCAGTCCTTTTTAAGACAAGGTTCCATACATGGCTTTAGCTTGGCTTTTTGCAAACTTCCTGCCCTAACGTCCTGAGCAGCTTGGATTATAAGTATGCACACCATACCAACTTAAAATTCCTTTTTATTTTGTTTGTTTTTTGTAGTACTGGAGACTGAACTAGATCCTTCACACTGTGTTACACTCTCAGTCTTTTTTTAAAAACTTATTTTCATTTTTTGAATTTTGAAATGGGTCTCATCATGTCCCTAAATTGTCTATTCTGCCCTCAAACTTGCAATCTTCCTGCTTCAGACTCAACGACTGGTATATGCCACCAAACCCAGGTAAGATTTCTTTTTAAATACAGCTGCAATCTCATTAATGCTTGCTTAAAATGACAGTACTTTTTACATTAACAAAAACCCAATCAGGGTTCAAAGATCCCCTACTGTCTCCTAGTTTGTCTAAGTAGTTGCTTTATTCTATCAGGATCCAAACAGGTACCATTTGGTCCCCATCTCTTCTCACTCATTTGTTCCCCCATCATCTCGCCAGCAACAGATTTGCAAATAAAATGTCTAATAAAATTTCTACTGTTGGATTCAATGGACTACAACCCCTGTGGTATCACTTAAAATGTTCCCTGGACTGCGAGTTTTCCCTACAAACTGTTTTATAGATCGAGAAGAGAGATCAGATACAGGTTTAATTTTTTTTTGGCAACCCACCTCCCACATCCTCACACATCCCATCTTTTTCAGTGCCATGGTAAGCGTGGTCAGTGATTCCTGTGGCTTTATTCTTTCTTTCTGTCATTTTAGTGTGAGAAAAGGGAACTTTAAGTGCTCTATACTAGCTTTTCTATTTGTATGGATTTATTTATCCCGCTCTAGATTTGTTTCATCTCTGCAATGAAATATATTAGATTGTATTATATTTAGGTGTATGTCCCCCCAAAACTTGCATGTCGAAGTCCTACCTCTGGTGTGATGGTACCTGGAGATGGCCCTCTGGAAAGGGAAGCAGGGTTCCATCAAGACTGCATCAAGGCAGAGAGCTGTTTCCTCTCTACCAGGTGAGGATATATCCAGGTGGCCATCAGGAAAGCCAGGAAGCGAGACCTCAAAAGGAACCATACCAGTTGGCATCTTGGCCTTAGATTTCCAGCACACAGAGCTATGAGAACTGAATTTCTGTCGGTTAAGCCATGCAGTCCATGGCATCCTGTTAAGGCATCCTGAGCACACTAAAGTTTTAGGTGAGGCTGAAGTAGCAGCAAAATCAAGGTCAAACCAGGCACTGTGCTGCACTCTTGTAATTCTAGCTATTTGGTAGCCAGAGGCAGAAGGATTGCAAGTTCAAGCCCAGCCCAGGCAACTTAGTGAGACCCTGTCTCAAAATTTAAAAAAGAAGGGGAGGGGAAGGGGATGTAGATCAGTCAATGTGAAGGAACTAGGTTCAATCCCCAGCACAGCAAAACAAAACAAAGTAAATAAAAAATCCTCAAGAATAGAATTAAGCTGGGCGTGGTGGCTCACGCCTGTAATCTCAGCACTCAGGAGGCTGAGGCAGGAGGATCGTTGCGAGTTCGAGACCAGCCTGGGCTACAAAGCGAGCTCAAGGTCAGCCTGAACTGAATAGTGAGACCCTGTCTCAAAAAGACAAAAAAAAAAAAAAAAAAAAAAAGAGAGAGAATAGAATTAAGACCAAAACTGGGGGGCAGGGGTTGGTGAAGCAGTTATTGGCAAATTTGTCATTAGAGGAATTGATTTGGGGGCTGTATTGGCCTTTTTGCAGAAGAATGTGGGTCTAGGACATTACTTGCTACTTGTATTGACGCTGTGTACGTTTGTACAGTCTGTCTGTCTTGGTTTCCTCATTTACCTGTAAAACAGAGGCACAGTATACTTCCTCAGCCCAAAACATGATGTGAGAATGAGACAATTCAGCATGAACTCTCAGTAAATGCTCAGAAACGTTGGCTATTGTTTACTCCATCTCTCTCCACTGCTTTGAGGTTTAGAGATAACAAATACGAGACCACTTTGAAAAAGTGCAAGCCTAAGGCACTAGTAAATTTCATAATAAACAAAACTGGTCTGCATACAGATGGCAAAACCTGGGCTCCTTGCAGCTCTAAGCAGAGGCTCTGCCAATCTGTCAGGATGCTCAGCTGCTGGATCCTGACTCCAGAGAAGGTAGAAGCTACAAAACTCCGGGTCACACACAGTGCCAGAGGGAGAATGAATCACTCTGGGTTGCATTTTCAAAGTTTCAAACTTGGTTCCTTATTACACAATCCCATAGCCCCTGTGTCATCTTGGCTAGACCTCAGTCGGGCAGACTCTGGAGACAGGAAGCACTGTTGGCATACACTCCCTGTCCAAATCTGGGTTTGGACAATAACTCTGAGGTCAAGATGTAAGGTGGGTGGGAGGGGGATCTCCCTTTCACTGACACGAACTGCAAGGAGGGGTTGCATGGCAGCATCAGAGACATTCAAAAGCACTACCTCTCTGTAACACTTCCAAAACAGACCTATCACTCTGTAAAGCAGGGCCGGTTGTATGTTTCACGCACTGCCTAATTCCTGTACCTTGCCTGGCACAGTTTAATCAATATTTGCCGAATGAGCGCAGTTACCGTGAACAACTACAGCCCGACTTGTTCTGCCCCACCCCGAAAACCCAACTTCAACACATCACTTCCCTAACCTCAGATGACTTCTGGAAGTTCCTTCTTGGCTACACTCACTTCTAATCCTCCACTGAAAAATGGCACATGATGAAAAGCCTCCATAAGGTTATAACCGCACACGTGCCCTGTCGTCTGAAGGTAAATCTGGAGAGCGGGCACCACGCCCTTGGGATGTGGTTTTGTGGCCCAGGAGACAGCTGAATTCATCAGAGCTCACAGGGGGGTAGCGGGGGAGCACAGGCTTAATGGGTGGAAGAGCAGGGGCATGGGGGAGAAGGATGGATGCTGCCCTCTATTCCCAGGCCAGGTGTGCATCCCTGCAGAGCTCACAGCAGGAGAAAGGAGCCTTCCACCAACCAGCCCAGGGCGGAGCCTGTCCTGGCCTCTTGGCCACAATACAATTCATAGCTTCTGTGCATCAACCCCTAGCCATCTGGAAATGCCCAAGCACCCTGGTCCTACAGGTTAAAATGGAGCTTTCACCTTGCCTCCTGTTCCAGGGAGCAGGCAGAGCATGTTTAGACAAGCTGGGAGAAGCTAGCCTCTCCTTCTAGGTGAGGAGCATGGTAACAGATCCTCGATTAACATGCCAGTGAAGCCACCTCAACAACTGTCCAAAGAAACTTTGATTTCACCAGGGCCACAGCCAGTGGTTCGACTCACTGTGGAATTACATGACTATATTTCCAGCTTCTTGGAGTTGAAACAGGGTCATAATTTTTGGTGTGTGTGTGACTGCATGGATTGAACCTAACCCCTTTCCACTAAGCCACACTCCCAGCTCTTATTTTTTTTTTTTAAATTTGAGACAGGGTCTTAATAAACTGCACAGGCTGAGCTTAAATTTAAGGTCCTCCTGCTTTAGCCTCCCAGAATGCTGAGAGTATGCGCAGTTAGGAACATCACAATTGTGAGCCAGCATGAACAACTCAGAAGACCCTGTTTCAAAAGTTTAAAAGCACTGGGAATATAGCTCACTTGTAGAGTACTTGTGTATCATACACAAAGCCCTGGGTTCAATACCCAGCACCACAAAAAATGGGGAGGGGTGGCAAAACAAAAAATACAGTGCTTCTATATATGACATTTCCAATTAAGTATCATGACCCACAATTGCATCTTGAAGCTCAGTACACACAGTTTTTTTATTTTATGTCTTTTTCCTAAACACAACATGACAGATGTGACTTTGTTCTAGGAATTCAAGTTTGTGTTTTAGGCCTTTTGCGACAGGCTTCTGATCCTGGATCGAAGCCTCTCTGAGGCAGTGCTTTCTCTCTATTACTGTTTTCTGATTTTAGTCAGTAAGAGGATGACAAAACTTATGAGTAGCAAACTATGAAGTCCGAGAAGTTAGGAGATTAAATTCAGTGTTGAAATCAAATAAAAATTATTCAGAAAGTCAAGGCATTGATAATGCACCAAATAGTAACTGGGTGTGATACAAGACAAATCACAGGCCCCCACCACTTGTGGTGACCTCACTGTCCCCAAATGCAGCAAGCCCTCGCCCACGTCCTGCCCTGCTCTCAGGCTGTGCATCCCTCTCTCAGTTCACCATCTCCTGCCAGTCCTCCCAAGCTCCACCCTGCCTAGTCTGGACTTCACTAATCTCCACTCTCTTCCTTCCCCCAGCACCCATGGGTGCACCTTTGTACCTCTTATGGAGTCTCCCAGAAGACTAAGTACAACGCTAGGTCCCTTACAAACAGTCCCTCAGGTATTATCACCACCATCATCATCATCACCATCATCATTATTGTGATCAAAACCAGTTTCGCCTCAGAAACCTTGGCAAATCTTTATGCGTGATCATCCTACAAATCTGTAAATGAGACTGTAGGGGTGCCAAGCCACAAGATTAACCAGCACAGCTACCAGGCCAATCTGTTCTCTGAAAATGTTCTTAGGTAACAATTCATAAGGTTTTCTGCCAACTAAAGAAGCAAATATTAAATGTGTTTTTTTCAGTTTGTTTTTGGAATATTAGGGGTCAAAAGCAAGGCCTAGTATTGGACACCAGGCAAGCATTCTAGCATTGAACTGCAATCCTCCAAAGATCAATTTAGATTTTATTGTGAGGCAGGGTCTCACTAAATTGTCTAAAGCAGCCTCAAACTGCAATCCTCCTGCTTCAGCCTCCAAATGGCTGGGATTACAGGCATGCAGGATGGTACCTGCCTGCCATTAAAGTTTTAAAACAAGAATGCGCTTCAACTGATTACAAATCTCTTGCCCAGAACACAGGCTCTCAACTGAAAGAAACAGAGTCAGGAAGGAGAATGAAAAGGTGAGTGGAACCTCCTCTAGAAGCACCCTACACAACTCCCCTCTTCCGTGGCTGCCCTAAAGACCCAGCAGCCAAAAGCAAGCTTGCTGGACCCTCCCCTCTGCGTTCCAGACCAGATTCCTTTCAACCCATGTATCCAAGTTGAAGTTCTCACAGGCTGGTCAGTGTGGGGAGCTTATTTGCAGGATCATATCTGCCTAGCAACCTAGCCCGAACCTTGAGGGACTAAACATGGACAGAGAACCAGCAGGCCAACTTTGCACAAAGCAATCTGTTCTCATGCAAATGTCCCTAAGCAAGAGGGCTAGAAACATCTCAGAGAGCCAGTTTTTCCCAAAAAGATACTGAGTGACTCTTTAAGGGCACCACTAGAGCCCAGCCCCAAAGGAAGGGCTAGAGGGGGCTCCACCTGCCAGCTGGGCTCCTTCAGACCAACAGATGAGAGATGAATCCTGACCAAGAGATGGGTGAATCCTGTATTGAATTTCTTGACTCTTCTAATCCTGTACTCCAGACACCAAAGGGTCTTTTGTTCTTATTTAGAACTAAACAGTTAATTGTCTTTGGGGGTTTTGATTAGCATGGTAATGCAGTTCTTTCCCTGGGCCAGTGAAAACAAGTAGAGGTTTTCATGCTTGGACTCACTAGTAAATGAGATGAAGCCAGTCTCTAACAGGGTAGGCAAAAGTCACACGCCTGTGGTTACCAAGGCTGGGTTTCCAGCCAAACCTCCATCACCCAAACCCAGATGGCTGGTGTCAGCTCCGGATGAGCTCTGCTTGCAAACCAGGGTTTGCCATGTATCTTTGAATATGGTCTAATCTGGGTGCATCCTTCAGTGCTCTGTGCCCCAACTTCCCTCATCTATAAATGCAGGTAGTGAGCATCATATGCACAAGGTTGCTGATGGGGTCAGAAGTCACACAGATGGCCCTCACTACAATGCTAGGGACACAGAAAATATTAATTGTAATTAGTGCTAACAAAAAGTCAGATTAATGTATATTAGTAGTGACAATATATTATTATAATCAAGTCCCCTCCAGCCAGATTTCACTTGATCAAATATGGACATGTGATTTTTCCAATACTAAAACATAAGACTGTAAACATCAAACACTGTGCTCATAGGACCTTCAGTTTTAAGAGTGAGTGTTTCATTTTAGTAATTAAAATCTGTTTCTTTTTGTCTTTTCCTGTTTTTTTTTTTTTTTTTGTACCAGGAATGGAACTCACAACCTTGCACTTGGCAGGCAAGCACTTGTGCTGCTGAGCTAAATCCTCGGCTCCCCCACCCCTTTTTGAGACAGGATTTCGCTATGTAGTCCAGGCTGATCTCTAATTTAGTACAATTCCCCTGCCTCAAGCTCTCCAGTGCTGGAATCATAGACATGGGTCATCCTGCCTGACTATAATGGCTACAATCTGTTTCTTAATATCATCACATGTGGATTTTCTGAGGAATAATTCAAAGACTCTCTCAGGATTTGTGTAGAAGCCCTAATAATAAGAACTAATCTATGTCAAGGATTTATCTTATGCCAATCACTATGATCCATACTCTGCTGGTATTATAAAATAAACAGACTTGAAGCTCAGTCACGGCCAAAAAAAGTTTTTCTGCTATGCAGTTCAAGCTGGCCTTGAACTCATTTTGTAGCCGAGGCTGGCCTCAAACTCATGGTAAATCCTTCTGCCTCAGCCTCTGAGTGCTGGGATTACAGATGTGTGCCACCACGCGTGGCTACTCCAAAATTAAACAAATCCTTCAAAATTCCAAAAGTTTGCAGTGGTGGTTCACACCTTTAATCCCAGCACTGAGGCCAGTTTAGGCTACATAGTGAGTTCAAAGCCAGCCTGACTGCATAGGGACCCTGTCTCACTAAAACAAAAGAAAATAAAATAAGGTAACAAAACATTGCAAAACTACTTTGGATGAGTAACACTGGCCATAACCAGGAACTCTCACTTCCTACTTATTTAACCCATGGCAGTTTAATAGCAAAGAATGGCGTTTAATCCAACAAACCGGATCCCTAAATCGTGAGGGAATTCAGCGGCCAAGGAACGATTTTTAGTGAAATTAGATCCTCGGCTTCTCCTGGCGGCGATCCTCCGTGCACATTCCCAAACCGTCTTTACATTTCTGACATTTGAAACACATTCTCTGAACCAACTCCTTTCAGGGGAATGACCGGTACCAAAGTCCGCAGGACAACTTGGAGATTACCGCCTTTGCCTGGCGTGCTTCAATTTGCCCTAGGGATGTAATGTTCAGAACCAGAACCCATGTTTCCGCCGTCTCAGGCTCGGAAATGCCTGAGATCCTCTGACACACTATTTGTTCCTTTGAGGAATTCGTAACTCGGGCTTCCCGTGCATCACCAACGTAGTTTGCAAAGGCCTTAAGGTCAGAGCCTTCGAGACGAGCAGCACCCGTCCTCTAAACCTGCGGGTCCCCTCGGAGGGGTTCCCGGGGAGGGCAGCCTGCACCTGTGCGCACGTCGCCCGGCGCGGGGAGGAGCAGTGCGCGCGCGCCCCGGCCCGGGGATGCTGACTCAGCCAGGCTGAGCACATCCCTCTCGCGCAGCACGGATGCTGTGGCTGCTACCGCTGCAGCAAAAGGGGGGGAAGGAAGCAAGGCACCCGAACAGCCGGGCGGCTGGCTCCCTGGGGCCCACTGCGGCACTCTCTCCCCACCCCGGAAGAGAACTGCGGGGGTGTGCGAGTTGCCGAAATTGGGGGAAGTGGGCGCTGGAGCAGGAACTCGGGCGCCGCGCGCGCAGCTCACACCCGAACTGGAAGGAACCTGTTCTGCCCGGGGCGAGCGCGGAGCCGCCGCTGCCGCCACCGGCGCGCGCGCCCCTTCCCCGCTAACTCCCCGAATCCCCGGGGCTCCGGCGAGGCAGGGGTTGGGCGCGCAAGGCGGTGGTGCGGGAGTCCCTCTGGGAAGGGCAGCGGCCAGCCGAGCGCGCTGAGAAAGCGGGTGCCAGTGCACCCCGCAACCCCGTACGCTCGCGGTTCCATTTCCATTGCAGCAAAGTGCTGGGGTCCATTCGGACCAGGCGCTGTAGAGGAGCGCGGGTGGAGGGACGAGGGACTCGGGCCAAGGACCCACTGGCGGGGGTGGCTATCCTGGGACAGCGACGCCGTTACCTCCCGTGACCCCCAAGCCCGGGCGGCCGGCGGGCGGGGCGCGCGCCCGGCGCGGCCCCGATCCACGTGGGCCGGCGCGCGCGCGCCAGGACGGCCCCCTCTTTGGCGGCGCTCCGCGCTCGCAGCACATGGTCGGCGGCGGCGCGCCCCCGAGGCCGGCGGAGACCGGCTGCAGCCGGTATAGGATAAGAGATAGGCAGCCGCGAAGCTGGGCCGGGGTGCGGGCGGCGGCACGCCAGGCTCCAGCACAGGCGGCCGGGGTGGGGGGCGGGGGGAGGGTGTGGCCCGGGTGGCGGAGTGGTGGGCGTGGGTGGGGGGCCGGGGTGTCTCGACCGGAGCCAACTTGTTACAGACTCAGGCCCACGCCTTAAGGGGTTAAACCTTTCTCATGTTACGGAGCGGCTTATAAGGAGGGGGAGGCCAAGCCTCCGCCTATTGGGAGCCTTTTGGGGTTTATTCTCTCCCTTCTAACTTGGTGAGTTGGTTTTATGATTTTTACATGTTTCAAAGTTTGATTGTGGGGTATGGGTTTTTCTTTTAAAAATAAGTGTTGGGGGTCTTTTGAGGAGGGGAGGCAGAGGAAGCCACTAAACATTGTAACATTTTGGAGAGGTTATTCCAAAACATTATGTGACAGTTGGGAATGCTCTGGGCCACCAGGATGACGCGCGCTTGCCAGTATGGGCAGCAGAGTTGCATGTCGACGACCCTGATACAGTCTGGGTCCGAGAAATACCTAAAGGCTGGCCTGGCTCCTGAGTGCCCCTCGCCCTGGGTGAGGGTTTCCTGGCTGTTGAGCGAGGCAGGAACGGCAGGTTTGAGCCCCTCTGGATTTTCCGCATGGAGTTGCTTGCGCGTCGCAGGAGCGAAATGTCAGAGGTACCTTCCTTCCCCCAGGCTCGCGCGTGCACGCAGAGTAGCCACAGAGGAGCGCAAGGGAAAGTGGGGCTCCCCGTCACCATGCCCGACATGCCATTCTCGGGGGTGGCCCACTTTGCCCCGGGAGGAATGCAAGGGTTTCCCCGAAGACTGAGGGTCCTACGCTGAACGCAACTACAGCGTCTCACGCAGGTCCCGCGCAACTTCCAGGGTTCGCCGCCAAGAAAGCACTGATGTAGCTTCTCGCTTCTGGAGCAAGGAGAATGGTTTTGCAGAGGAAATGGGTTATTTCCTTCTGGGTTCATTTCTTCCGCCTCAGCAGACAGGTGATAGAAGTTTGTTAGGTGTCATGTAAAATGTCACCAAATATGAGGGCCGTCGGTCTTAGGAAGAACCTCCCAGGAGCCAACTGGGAAAGAGCGATTAAAACTTGCCGACCTAGAAGAGGGGCTGTTGCAGCTAGACTCTCCTGCCGGCTTTGAGGAGGTTTCTACCCTTGCAAATCATAGAAAGATGAGTGTCTTGTTGAGGGTGGGGGGGATGCTTATGCTGAAAACGCTAGTGATGCATCTCTCCGTGTCCCAAAGCACTATTTTGTAGCATTTTATGGGGTCAATAAGACATCCCGCTGATCAATATAATAGAAACACCTCTTCTTGTAATTAAGGGGAAGGGTGTCCAAGATAGAAATTGACCTATGTGAATAAACAGTGCGACCAAGTGGGAAAACTCCTTATCTTAATGAATACCACTAGCCCAGCGTTTTCCTTCTGAGGCTTCCAAAACAGGACTTTCCTCAGTGGAACTCCTGAGGGAGACACTTAAATTAGGGGCTCAGGTTTCAACATCATGGGCTTGCTAGACGGGTGAATGGGTTGTACCCAGTGAGTCAACGCTGCACAGGCAGCCGGCCAGGTTAGGTTTGGGATTTCTTTTTTTTTTTTTTTAATAGAGAATTCAAATGAACTTCACCCAAACACAGACTGGCTTGGACTACAGGGGCCAGAGGCAACTTGTCAAAAGTTGTTCTCCAGGCTACACCTTTAAGAAGAACAGAGTTTAAAGTGCATTTGCTCAGGCTCTGCCATCTCCATCCCATTTTGAACTTTGAACTGACCCTGGGCTAGGTCTCAGAGGATCTGACATAATCCCAGCATTGCTATACATCCATGGCAGAGCCTACTCAACAATTTAAAACCAGTGAAAATTCCAGGTAAAGCCAATTTCTAAGCTTTAGTAGAATACCCATTTATCTTAAGGAGGGGGCGCCTTTTTGGTGTTTTTGAGAGAGTTTCACTGTATATTCAGACTGGCCTTGAACTCACTTTGCAGCCCAGGCTGGCCTCAAACTCAAAGCAATCCTCTTGCCACAGGCTCCCAAGCGCTGGGATGACAGATGTGTGCCACCATGCCTAACCTTTTTTCTTTTCTTTTCTTTTGGGGGGGAGGGTAGTTATCTTTTTTCTTTAAGGGAGTACTTAGGTAATCAAACCCTACTTTAAAATATGCCAAGCTGGCCAGCATATTTTGCCATACTCCTTCAGAACAGAGTAGTTCAGGAAAGACAGCCACCAGGAACCCAAATTTAAAATTATATAATTTTATAATTGGAAAATATTTGAGAGGCTGCTGTCTAAACCCTGCTTTTAGAGATGATGAAATCTAGGTATTACATGATTTCAGCCAATTAGTGGTAAACAGAAATTCAGCAACAATTATTGCTTGATGGCTTCAAAAAGATAAACTCAAAACCTGTGGGTCTTCAAAGGATTTGAGGAGAACAGGAGAGTAACTCAGAGCAAGTTAGGGTCAAAGACTATCACAAAATTTCCTTTTCCTGGTCAAGAATGTAGCTCAGATGTAGAGTCCTTGTTAGCAGGCTCAAAGGCCTGGGTTCCATCCCCAAAACCACAGAGAGACAGAGACAGAGAGACAGAGTTTCTCGGAGCAAGAAGAGAGCGGAGACCAGAAGCTAGTTCAGTTGCCTTGATTACCTGTTGGGGGATACTAAAGCACAACAGTGAGGTCATTTCCTGGGGCCCATAAGCTCACTCAGCTCCCTCTAACATTAGATCCCACATAACCAATGAATGTCCTTTCCCCCCAGATACGATCTAGAAACCAAATGGACAGGCAGTTTTCATATTCTAGGATTTGTAGAGCTTTCTAAGTAATCAAGTTGAAAATCCAGGCTTCAGCTGCTTTGTTTGCAGAGGCAGGTAGTTTGTAAAACCAATTGTCTTTCCCCTGAAAAAAATGGAAGAAAGAAAAGGAGAGGCAAGAAAAGAGTTTAGACTGCAACCTGGCACTTCTTCATTTGGTTTTTTTGTTGTTGTTGTTGTTTTGGGTTTTTTTTTGTTGTGTTTTTTTTTTTTTTGTCTTTTTGAGACAGGGTTTCTCTGCAGTTCAGGCTGGCCTTGAGCTCACTTTGTAGCTTAGGCTGATCTCAAACTTGCAACAATCCTCCTGCCTCAGCCTCCCAAGTGCTGGGATTACAGGCATGAGCCACCACGCCCGGCTCTCATTTGGTTTTATAAAAAATTAAAAAAAAAAAAAAAGAGCTAACATTGCTTTGGGACTAAGTAAGTTATTCAGTAAGCTTTTAGTGAGCACATAGTGTGTACCGATGCTGTTCCCCGCATGGCGTCTGGACAGAGCTGTTTGGTTGCCTTGTAGGTGCTTGCAATGTGCAATCTAACATGCAAAAGCAGGCTTTCTCACCTGATGCAAGAAACCAGGCTATTCCACTGTTACGGTCTTCAAAGGTAGATATAGTAGGAAATAGGATGCTTTACAATGGTGAAGGCATAAGCTTTGGAGAAGTGGGTTTGAAGTGTCCTCTGCACTTTATGATGATCCCAGTAATAACAAAACAAACTGTCCTCCAAAAATTCAAGACTGCAAGTGAAAATTATATTTGGATCTAGCCATAGCAGAGTAGCATAAACACCCAGAAAGGGCACGGACAGCAAGCAGAAGTCAAAAGTCCACTTTCTTCTGAACAGCTGTCCCAAAAGCAGGTCTCACCAGTGTCCACTGGTGCGTCCAAGAGCCATCTAGTATTTGCATTTTCCTTCCAGCTTAGTTTCCTGGGGTCACTCATCAGGTTTGACCTGACAAAGTAGTTGATTAATAAAATTCAGTGCTGAATTCACAAGTCTCAATGCTAAAGTTGGAACAAACCTTAAAGATTCCTCCAGACCAATATCACTTGACCAAAGAGAAATTCATGTCTGGAGGAGGGGAAGAGACTTTTTCAAAGTCATATAGTTAACAGACCAGTTCACAGACCTTTACACATAAAAATAAGAGAGCTTATACGTCTAATGAAAATGGCTTTCTTACAATTGCTACACAAAACATTTCCCTCCCTGGCTTTTAAAATGCTGCTGGATAGGCTTAGATAGCAGACTCCTGTAGGGTAGGAGATTTGATTTTGGACCATTTTAGTCAAATCCCTTCACCTCTGGGCTCAGTTTCTCTGCTTTGCAAAACAAGTAGAGGTGAACTCCAAATTCCTCCTCAGCTGCAAATCTGCAATTCTCATTCCATTTGGGGACTACAGGTGATCCTCACCCCATCCATTTTGCAACTGCAAACTAGTGATTATAGAGCAGAGGAAGATGAGCAGCCATTATCAGGACTGAAAAGTTGACCTGAGCCAGGGATGGTGGCACATACCTGTAATCCCACCACTCTTGAGGCTGAGGCAGGAAGATCGCCATGAGTTCAAGACTAGTCTGGGCTACATAGTGAGTTCAAGGACAGCCAGAACTACATAGCAAGGCCTGCCTCAAAAAAACCTTAAAACTTCATGGGTACCCACTTGTGCCAATGTGACCTTGAAATTAGTGGCCACTTAGTCCTGCCTGCTTGTCAGAAACTGGAAGGACATAGCTGGATGGTTGTAAATGTAACAGTTTTTAGTCCTAAGGTTTCTTATCATCATCAACACATATTTTAGTCCATAAAGGTGGAGACCATGTCTCCCTCTTTTCACTGTAGAATCCTGATGATGAAAACAGGGATGTGCCGGTGCTTACCTATAATCCCAGCACTCCGGGAGGCTGAGGCTGGAGGCCCACAAGTTTGAGCCCAGCCTGGGCAACTCAGTGACTTAGCAAGATCCTTCTCAAAGAAAAAAATTTTAAAACAGGGATGGAATGTAGCTCCACGTGAATGTACCCCACATTAAAGTAACCCGGGCTACATGAGATAAGTTGGAGTCCAATTATGAGGGACATTAAAAGGCTGAGGAGTGGGTTTTATTCTTAAGAAGGAAAAAAACACTGAAAAGCCTGAGCAGAAAAATGCCATGACAATGCAGTATTTCTAAAAGATTAATTGTACCACACACATGGAGCCAGCTAAGGAGCTATGATGGGAGTCTGGGCTTCAAAGGGAAAGGTCAAACTTGTGGCCTTACAGAAGGGCTGAAGACCAAGGCACTGACACCCACAGGCTCACTGCTGGCACCTCCCCGCTTCCTGCCCGCATCCTCCCTTCCCCCCCCCCCAGCCAGTGTTCTAACGCCAGCCCCGGGAAGGACTCTTTTTCAGTCTCCTGAATCATGAGGCTAATGCAGTTTCACTCCTCTGCCTGGCTGCCTCAGCCGGAGAGTGACTTATGAAAGGTTTCAAAGGAGGGCAGGGGGCAAGCTGGAGGGCTCCTGGCTCCCACCTTACAGCAGCTGCTTCTCATATTGGGGACACTAATGACCATGCTGTCACTGCTCTCAAGCTGTGTTCCTGCACTTGGGTACCACGCATCCCTGCAGAGGCTTCTGCTGCAGACAGCACAGGCTTCTCAAAGCATCAATGCCCCAGTTCCCCAAGCTAAGTATTTAACAGTACCAGAGTATAAATAGTGGTGCAGAGTCCTTCTCAAGTCCTAGGCTACTGTGGGAAAGGAATAGTCTATAAGATGAATAATATGAAGCTGGGTCAGACTGGTGCTATTTAAGACTTCTAAAGTTAATTCAGAATATTAGATCTTACGATTAGAAATCACAAGTCCATGGCAGATAAGCGTCCATCCTACTTTCCACTTGCCACCATTGTGGATAAAACCTTTGTGTTTTAACTTGAACATAAAAAAAACCCAGAAGGCTATCCATGCACCCTTCCACAGCTTTTCTGTTTGTTTTTTGAGACAGGTCTCACAGGGCAGTCCAGGCTGGCCTTGAGTTCACTGTATAATCCAGGTTGACCTCACACTCAACCACCATCCTCCTGCCTCAGCCTCCTTTGTGCTGGGAGTGTAGGTGTGTGCCACCATGCCCGACTTCAGACAGCCTTTTTTACCTGTATACAATTATGTAGAATTCCTAAACTTGAGGTTGGTTACCAGTAAGAGCTCTAAGGCCACAGATTTTATTATTATGAGTGCCATTAATTTTTTTAGCTAAAATATATATATCATGTTTGAAAAACATGTAACTCTGGAGGCTTTGCTGTATTTCTACGGTAGAGCGCAGTGCAAAAAACTTAAATTAAACCAGCCTCCCTCCAGGGTAGACAGTGACTCCTCCCACCTGATAGTGTTAAGGCCCAGGTCTTCTTGTTCTGATGTTTCTTACAATTTGAAAGGGTAACTTGGTTAACTGGTGCACAGACAAGGTCTTGCAGGTTGGTGCAGAGCCTTATTTAGTCACTGTAATCTAGAATATCTGTCACAAGCTCAGAAACGTAATAGTTAATATACCAAGTGGTGATCAACTTTGAGGAATCTATGCTCCCCAAACTCTCAGAAGACAGAAGTCCACATTTTGATGTCTGGTGACATTCTGTCCTTGTAGATACAGGAAACAAAAGCATAGATCAGAGTCCAGCTCACTGGGTGGGAAGTAGAAGCAGGAGGCCTTGGCCAGGTAGTCTCTAGGCCAGTGGCATCAAGCAGAGATGTATATGGCGTCTCTAGTTCTTGTCGTAAGGCCCTAGAACATGCTGTTGGCATTTGCCCTTCACAGTCCCTTTTCCAGATTTCACTTCCGATGAATATTCTTCATGATCATTTCTGCCCTTGCCTTATTTGTCTCCTTCAAATCAATCAGCATCAATTTGTCTCCATCAGCAAATACTTGATCTGGGGGCCACTCTGTGCCCTTCAGAAGACCTCTAAATATTTTGCTGTAATTCCTTGTGGGTTTTTTCCCATTTAACTATCACATGGAAGTCTTCCAGGTCCAAAGACAGATAAACAGAGAAGGAGGTACACTGACAGACTGGTAGACAGATAAAAAATAGTCCAAAGACTATATATGTACTTTATATGAGTTAAGTAGTCAACAATCTAAGAAACGTGTTAAGTGGTTCTTGCCTATGATGTTTACTGGAGTATTTGAATAACCAACCCTAATGCTACTGGTGGTCTGAACTGATTTTTGTTGTTGTTGTTGTTTTTAATTTAAGCTCAAGAATGACCCAAAAGAAATCAAAGCTTTGTTGCAGAGCCAATGTGTATACGCAAGTGCCTGATGGAGGATGGGGTTGGGCCGTAGCTGTTTCGTTTTTCTTCGTTGAAGTCTTCACATATGGCATCATCAAGTCATTTGGGGTCTTCTTTAATGACTTAATGGACAGTTTTGATCAATCTAACAGCAAGATCTCATGGATAGTATCAATATGTGTGTTTGTCTTGACATTTTCAGGTGAGTACCTCTCCCATCTAACCATAGTATAAGCACCCGCTGCTGTTAACTTATCCAAGCATAATGGTAGTCGCCGTGGCTGGAAGACATTCCCTGATAGGTCTTCTTGGCCTTCCTGAGTCTCAATTAAGAAATACAGTTTTCAGAGTTTGGAATTTGTCAAGAAAACAGGAGGCACTAAAGAAAAAAGCCATACTTGTCAACTCTGACTGCCTTGAGCTGAATATACTATATTACATATTCACTGCCATATACTCTTAGGATTCCATAGAGCTCTTTGAGGGTAGCAGTCAATCCTGGTTCTATGAGCATGTAATGACAGTCTGAAGAGGTGACATCGAAAAGTTCTTAGCATGTTAGACCTGGTTTAATCCAAGCATGCCCAGAAAACAGGTTAGAAACATGTCAGTGTAGATACATGAAGATGCAGGATGTGTAAAAGCATAGACACAGTCTTCTATATCCAGAGGGTCCTGCCCGGTGGAAATTCAGTCAACTGCAGATTAAAAATTTACAGAAGTTGAACAAGATGAGCTCCGAATTCCCTCCCAGAAATTCAACTGGCATTGCTGGTGACAGGTGCTATGTAAATGGCTGTGCCTATATTAAACATGCCCAGATTTCTTTTTCTTGTCGTTGTTGCCTAACAAGTGCAGTGTAAGTGTTCCCGTATTGTTTATATCATATTAGGTATTATCAGTAGTCCAGAGATGACAAAGTATACAGGATGTGCCTAAGTTAATATGCAAAAAATGCTAAGCGGGAACCTGAGAATCTTCGGACTGTTACTGTCAGGGGTTGCTAGAAACAATGCCCTGGAGATCCTGACAGGAAACTTTAGTAATGCAAGATTACAGACCTGTCCTGGGGAGACACCACATTCCAGACACCTAACTCCCCGAGGGCCTGAACTGACTCTCACAGACCCAACTGCAAAAGATAAAATGGGTTTGGCATCATTTTTAACATACTAGCATTTACTTGGTCCTGCATGCTTGATGGTCTGACATATCCAGCCGTCTCATCAGTGGCAATGGCAAGGCTTTCCTGAGAGACCAAAGCTGTGAACTCATTTTAGAAATCCAGTCAAAAACTAAAATAAAACACAAAAAACCAGGCAGGCCAGGCTAGTGTGGTGGCCCATCACTGTAATTCCAGCACTGTGGGAGGCTGAGGCAGGATGATCATGAATTCAAGCCCAACCTAAGCAATTTAATGATATACCTCAAATGATATACCCTGTCTCAAAATGATAAAAAGAGCTAGGGACATAGTTCAATCCCCAGAACCACCCCCCAAAATATACGTATATATATGCTAGAGCTGATCTTAATCTTCCCTAACTTACCCTAATATCCTATTATGCAACTATTACTTCTGAAGTTAGGAAGGTAATTCTCAATGATACAATTCTAGTTTTTAAGGCTTTGAGCCAACATATTGGCTCAAAATTATGATAATGGTCTTATTATTAGCTATGTTCAACATGTTTGGATTCTAATAATTACAATGAATGTATATATGGACTCACTCCAACAAAACTGAATCCCATTTTAAAAAGAAAAAATCCTTTGAACCTGACCTTTTCTACCCAGCTTCTGTTCTGGCTTTGGCTCAGCTCTCCCCGGTTCACTCATCTCGGCGTATTCAAGTCAGCCCTGACTAATGTGGAGCTAGGAAACTAACGTGCTGGGTTTAAATGGCTCAGTGGGTAAGGTATTACAGAAGCCAAGCAACTTAGGATTCATCAGCCTCTTTGAATCATCTGTCATACAGCTATCTCCTTTTAGGTCTGCATAACTGAAAATTTACTTATATCATTTTCAGAAAAGTCACAAGTAACAGAATCTTGCCATGACTATTAAAAAAAATACTCCAAAGCAATGAATACAGGGGGAAAAAAGATTCAAACAACTATAAGGAAACCAGTTTGTATTGCAGAGTAACATAAATATATATCTAACTTTATAGCTGCTCACAGTGAGCCAGGACCTTAAAATCTATGTCTATAGATAACAGAGATTGGAGTTTTATACTCTTGTTGCTCTGAGTTTCTTTGAGTTCTTGGTGCTGGGGACTGAACCCAGGGCCTTGTGTGCTAGGTAAATTCCATCACTAAGTCATGCCCCTAACCCTTGGCTTTCTTTTTTCTTTTCTTTCGTTGTTTGTTTGAGGTAGGGTCTCACTGTGTATTTCAGGCTGGCCTTGAACTCACTATGATCCTCCTGCCTCAGCCTCCTGAGTGCTGCTAGGATTACAGGTGTGTGCTAGGGATTAGCTCAGCGGCATAAGTGCCTGCCTTGCAAGTGAGAGGCCTTGAGTTCGATCCCTGGTACCAAAAAAAAAAAAGATAAGAAAAATGTACCACCACACTGTCTTCGTCTTTAACAAGACCAAAGAATCATGACTAATTTGAACAAACACTAAAATATATTTCTAAACGGACATCAGTAGCCATTGCACAGCATGCGTTACATACTTAGAACTAGCCCTCCAGGTTTAAGGTGGGAAGGAGGAACCCGAATGGGCTGAAGCCAGCACCAGTGCTTCTGAGATCATCATCAGTCACTCTGGTTCCTTTCCCTGCAGCTCCCCTCTCCACGGTCCTGAGCAATCGCTTTGGAACCCGCATAGTGGTGATGGGGGGCGGGCTGCTGGTCAGCACCGGGATGGTGGCCGCCTCCTTCTCGCAGACAGTTTACCACATGTATGTCACCATTGGGATCGTCTCGGGTAAGCCTCCCTTCATGGCCCGCGGAGCTCTAGATGTGCGGCTTGAAAACCAGCAATGGGGAGGGAGGGAGGGAGATAAATCCGAACTGTACTTCTTTTCTCTTTAAAGTGAGTAATGTCTGAGATCAGAGGTCTTGAAGTGGGCAATGTAAAGACCTCGGGGGAGATGGAAATATTCTCAAGTGCCTTGGAGTTTTTGATTTGTTTTTCTTTTGAAGTATTTACCCATAATAATGAAGATAACTTCTCCTTTGCTCTAGTTTGCAGCCCCAAACCCCCCATTTTACCTTGTTTCTCTAGCCAGTGTTTCTCAGCTCCGGCACCCTAAAGGGGGTGCACTGTGCTGGATTTATTCTTGGGAAAACTAAGAAAATATTTTCCCTTTCACTTTTTCCTGTACTGTTGGCTTTTGAACCCAGGGCTTCATGCCCGCTAGGCAAGTGCTCACCATTTTTCCCCTTTAAAAGAGTCTGTACATACTGCACAGCATATATATGTTCATTAAATTTGTATACCGGAGATGGAACCAGGGCCTTGTGCATGCAACGCAAGTGCCCTACCACCAAGCTACATCTCAAGCACTCCTGCCACCTCTTTTTAAAATTTTGAAATAGAGTCTCAGTATGTTGCCCAGATTGCCTTCAAATTTGCAAGTCCTAGTTCAGCCTTCTGAGTAGCTGGATTATGAGTGTGCACCACCACACCTGGTAAAGACATGTGTTACATAAAACTACACTCAGAGCCAGGCATGGTGGTGCATGCCTGTAACCCCATCATTCTGGAGGCTGAGGCAGGAGGATCCCTGTGAGTTTGAGGCTAGCCTGGACTACACAGTGAGTTCAAGTCCAGCCTGAACTACATAGCAAGCGCTTGTCTCAAAAAACAAAACAACTATATTCAGTAATAGATTTGTTCATTGTGAATTC
Organism: Cavia porcellus; assembly: GCF_034190915.1. NCBI lineage: Eukaryota > Metazoa > Chordata > Mammalia > Rodentia > Caviidae > Cavia > Cavia porcellus. The sequence continues at coordinate 13,420,214 of NW_026947515.1, forward strand.
TATGAACTTGAAAAACCACAGAGATTTGAAAAAAAAACAGTTTTTATGCTCCCAGTGTCTAAAACAGCTGTCGCATCTTATGTAGACTTTTGACAAAGCCTATTTTTCTTTGCCACATTACCTTTTCCATGGTGAGTCACCTGATTCCTAAAAACAAAACCTTCCATCTCGGAATACACCCTTCCTGTATCCCTCAGTGTGTGGTCTAAGTCCTCTCTTTGACTTCTGCCCACAGGCTTGGGATACTGCTTTAGTTTTCTCCCCACTGTCACCATCCTGTCACAGTACTTTGACAAAAGACGCTCAGTGATCACCGCGGTCGCTTCCACGGGAGAGTGTTTTGCCGTGTTTGCCTTTGCACCAGGTAGGTGGACAGCAGGAGCCTAAAGATCAGTGTGGAAGCGGGCAAGCCACTCTGGCCACGCATTTTTCAACAGTGCGGATGCCGTCCACTGTGTGCATAATGAAGGGTTATTTGCCCTCCCTTCTCCAGCACATTTTCAGGATATAACTTTCCTACCCTATTTTAGGAATTCAAACCATTTCAGTCTAGTCCAAATTTACATGCACAGGAAGATACACTCCAACGTAAGGCTGCCTTGCACTTAAACAATCATAATAAAGGCAGTTTTATTATGTGTGCATGGGTAATCTCACAGCAAAATTATTATCCCTGATTTATTTCCGTAACTAACGTTCATATATGAATGACAAGAAAACTGAAGTAGGATACAGGTAACCTTGGAGACCCATATTCTTTTGTTTTCTGCCATTTCTTGATGAATGTGTCAGTGGACCGCATTTTGTTCTTAGGATAAACAAGGATTTAGCTTGTTTATCCTAAGAACAAACCGTATTTTGTTCTTAGGATAAACAAGGATTTCAGATGGTTCTGAAACTTGAATATGTGCACAGAAACAGAGAAGCAGACAGGTGGAGGCAAGAAATACATTTGTTTTGGCTTTCTGCAGAACTAGGGACCGAAACCTAACCCATTTTATTTTGAGACTGAGTCTCAGTGAGTCACAAAATTGCCTATCCTGGACTCTTAACTTGTGATCCTCCTATCTCAGCCTCACGAAGTGCTGGGAGCATATGGGCCGTCATGACCCAACTTGAGAAGGTTCTGTAGGGCCTGCAGTATTCCATTGTAGTGAGGGAGGTTTATGGTCTCTTTGGCCACATCCTGTGTCCAGTCTGTCCCTCAGCCACCTCTGGTCAGCAGCTTCCACCCCAATATAATAGAAAGAAGAAGGAGATTGTTAAGGCCATCCCCCAGGGAGAAACCGGAGAGAATGTATCATTTAATTCCAGCATACTTATAGAAGCTTTTAGAGTCTCAGTTCATTTTTTATTTAATTCATTATTCCTAAGGACCGAATGAGTGGCTATAGAATGAGCCAGCCCAGAGGTTGACAGATTATTTTTGTAAAAGGCCAGATAGCGAATAATTTAGGCTTTGTAGATTGTACGGTCTCTGTCACAACTACTCAGCTCTGCTATCACAGCCCAAAAAGCACTCATAGACTATGTAAACGAACGCCAGCGGCTGGATTCCTAGTCAGTTCTGTTAACAGAAGCAGGCAGTCATCAGATTTGGCTTGTGAGCCATTGTTCATCAGACCTTGGCATAGATCACAAACTTTGTTTCTTTTGCTTCTGTCTGAAATAAACACACCCTCCAAAGCTCTTCTGGACATGGGACTGCAAAAACTGTCTGCTTCATTATATAATTATTTGTATATATTTTCTCCTTATTAATTTATAAAATGCACCAAAATCTAGACTAAAAAATAGTCTGAAATGACAGCATTTGCAATGTTGAATAATTGTTTACAAAACTTGTTACTAAATGAGCGTGCAGATGTTTTTCTGGATACTGGAGTCTAGAGTGCAAAACTAACCTTGAATTTTCTTGTTTGCTCCCACCTCTTCAAGTTATCACAGCCCTGAAGGAGCAGATCGGCTGGAGATACAGCCTGCTCTTTGTGGGCCTGCTACAGCTAAACATCGTCGTCTGTGGGGCATTGCTAAGGCCAATTATTATCAGAGCACCGGAGTCACCGAAAGCAGTCACCCACGAAAACCGCAAAGAAGTGCAATATATGCTTGAAAATGAGAAAACACGAACCTCACTAGACTCCATTGACTCAGGAGTAGAACTAACTACCTCACCGAAAAATGTGCCTAGTCATGCTAATGCAGAGCTGGAGCCCAGGGCTGACCAGCAGATCCTGGGGAAAACCAGCGCCACGCACAGCGAGAAGAAAGTCCCGTTGTTAGACTTCTCCATTTTGAAAGAGAAGAGTTTTATTTGTTATGCACTATTCGGTCTGTTCGCCACACTGGGATTCTTTGCACCTTCCTTGTACATCATTCCTTTGGGCATTAGTCTGGGCATTGACCCCGATCGCGCTGCTTTTTTATTATCCACAATGGCAATTGCTGAAGTTTTTGGAAGGATCGGAGCTGGTTTCCTCCTCAACCGAGAGCCCATACGGAAGATCTATATCGAGCTCATCTGCGTCGTCTTACTGACCGTGTCTCTGTTTGCCTTTACTTTTGCTACTGAATTCTGGGGTCTCATGTCATGTAGCATATTTTTTGGGGTTATGATTGGAACAATAGGGGGGAGCCACATTCCATTGCTCGCAGAGGATGACGTGGTGGGAATTGAGAAGATGTCCTCGGCTGCCGGTGTCTATGTGTTCATCCAGAGCATAGCAGGGCTGGCAGGACCGCCCCTGGCAGGTAATTGAAATGCACAGCGTTCAGACTGCAGTCCACATCCCTGCTGTCCTGTTCGAGTCTAATTTTAAAACCTACCTCCACTTTCACATTTCCACTGGGGTTTAGGGCTGCTGAGGATTACAGGTCACCTCAGCCAACCCTCTTGATTTAAATATAAGGAAACAGAAGGCCAAAGAATTTAAGCAAACAGCCATACCATAGTGAATGACTAAGCCAGGATCAGAACCTGTATCTCCAGGTTCTGGTTGCCTCTGGCTTTTTTTTCTTCTCTTTTCTTTCCTCTCTCCCCTCTGTCTATGTGTCTGTCTGTCTGTCGTCTGTCTGTCTCTCTCAAACTCTGTCTCACTTTGTAGTTCAGACTGGCCTAGTACTTGCAACTCAAAGTGGTATCTTCCTGCCTTAGGCAGGTGCTGGGATTACAGGTGTGCACCGTCATACCTGGCTCCCAGGCCCTTTGTGTCATCTTCCTAGAGAGGAAACCCATGGATATGTGATCTTTGTAACCCATCTGACTTTGGGGAAAATAGAACTCAGGGACTTCTGTAAGTCATGTTGCTTTCTTAGGGAGAGTGTTTGGGAATTGAGCACATAGCAACATTCTGAAAATACTTACTGGATTAGTACAGAATACTTTGTTAGAGTAGAAATCTTAACCCATTAAAAGATACCTGAAGTTAACATAACCAAAATCATATAGCTTTTTCCACTACTTAGAAATACTACCTTTTAAGTTGGGTGTAGCTGTATTCCCAGCTTCTTGGGAAGCTGAGGCATGAGGATCACAAGTTTGAGGCCAGTCTGGGTAACTCAGTGAGACCCTGTCTCAAAATAAAATTTTAAGAGAAGCTGGAAATATAGCTTAGTAGTCCATGCTTGAGCAGCATGTGGGTTCATTTCCTAATAACTCCCAAAAAAGAATATTATCTTTTCAAAGAAATATGCATCAAACTGTCCCATATTTTAGGTTCTTACTAGAATAGACCATGAAGAACAAGTTAGCAACTTAGTTTTCTCCAGTACCAAGTATGGCATACTGTGTGTTTACTTCTCTCTAGTCTTGCTAAAACCTCAGCTTTTAATGTTGTTTTTTCTTGAGGAAAAATAAAGTAAGAAAGGCGGAGAGACCGAGCAGGTTATCAGTCAGGCAGTAACTCCAGGTGGGAGTCCACATACAGTAACCATGTTGCTAACAGTGCCAACACTCTCTCTCAGGTCTGCTCGTGGACCAAAGCAAGATATACAGCAGAGCCTTCTACTCCTGCGCAACTGGCATGGCTGTGGCCGCTGTGTGCCTCGCCCTGGTGAGACCGTGTAAGCAGGGATTGTACCAGGATCGTCATTCAGGTCAAAAAAAACCAGAGAGCCATCGCGGGAAGGCATTACAGGACATCCCCGAGGACTTTCTGGAGATGGATCTTGGGAAAATTGATCCTAGAGTTCATGTGACAATAGAGCCAGTATGACAGGTTTTCGTGTTGGCTGGAAAAGGGGGACCCTGGGGACACGGGGGGCCCTGGGGACACGGGGGACCCTGGGGACACAGCGGACAGCGGGGCTGAGAAGAGCCAACCACTCAACTCCGCTTTCAAAGCTGCATTTTAAAGGGAATGTACATGTGGACAGCACTACCAACATCTTTTTTTCTTTTTTTTGCTATTGTTTTTTGTTTTGTTTTGTTTTTGAAGCCAAAACAAAAACCACCATATATAAGTCTGGCTCTATTCAATAGCAATACAAAGGTATATAGAAGGATCCTTTGGTTCACATTCCACTATTAAAATAGTGACATGAATTAGCAAAGTTGGGGGGGGTGTTTGTGGGGTTTTTTGTACTGGGAATAGAACTCAGGACCTTACACCTGCCAGGCAGGTGCTGTGCCACTGAGCTGTATCCCCCGGTGAGCAAAGTGGTTTTAAGAGCACACTCACATGTGATAAATTCCTATTTTAGGATTAAAAAAGACATCTAGCCCAGGTCACTGAAATGAAATTGGTCATTACAAAATCAAAATATCTTGAGTCACTGAAAAAACTTTATTTTCAGGAATATGAGTAAAGTTTTTTAAAGAATTTGAAAAACACTGAGTTTCCATTAATGACAGCATCTGAATTATCCAACTGCATGAAAATGAAGTATACCATCGTTTAAGACCAAACATTTGAGTCATAGGCAAAAAACTTAAATATATGTAACTTGAACTTCATAAATGTGAAGATTATCACTTCTTTGTATGGCCAGTCACCACCAGAAGTATTTCAATACAGAAATATACTAAATTACATTTAAAAATGTGATTCCTGTTGTTTTTAGTTATTCAGAAATATGTGATTGTAGTGTCCTTAATTTAAAGCACTATTTATTATTAAGTTATTCTAGGGTAACTGAAATAATCCAAAGAAATGAAACGTAATCTGAGACATAGATGGAATTTTTGCCTCCTCCTTGCAATCCTTTGAATGCCTCAAAGAGTAGTTCTTATAAATGGCCAATTTGTGTTGATTCCTCCGTTTGATTAAAGGCAATGTGTGCTACTTACAGGGTGGAAAAATAATAGATAGCAAATCGCCTTAGCTTTTAAAAAGATAATTTATTAGCAGAGTATATTTGAGGAGCTTATCTGATCAAAATTATATCTGTTGAGCATTTCTGATTTTAAAAACAGTCTTAGCTGTTGAAGTATTTCTGTATTTCACTTTGGGGGCAGCAGAGACATATAACCATCACAGACTACAAGTTACAATTGCAGTTCGCATCTGACAAAGAACCTGACTTGACTGTCGTAGGTTGCCGTAGGTATCCGGTAAACCAGTCATTGTTTTAGAGTTACATTGTGTTTCATATTTCTCATTTCCGCAGTTTTCTGTAAAGACGGTAAGAGGTGAGCTGTTTACTCGCCTGTTTTACTGACTCTCACCTTCGAGGTGATGGTCAATGCTCGCTGCTCCATCTTTACTGTTAATTTATGACAACTCAGGGGGAAAATATAACAAGCCTAGTTTGGTTCCAGGTAAACACAAGCTTGAATATTTCTCTGCACTGAAAGGAGAGTGGCATAGCTCATCACCACCGGCTACATTTTGTATAGCATTTTATCAGCCATAGAAATAGGACAATCCGTAAAACTCCGAGGAAGGTGCAGGAGGAAACAAAGCATCTGTCTAAAACAGATGCGCCTGAAACAAGCAAGGTGGGTGTAGCAGAGCTGTCGCAGCTTGAGGAGAACCCGAGCTGGGGCAGCTCTGCGTATTTACACAACTTCAGCACTTTACAGCATATTTTGTACTATGAATGTTCAATGCAATTTAATATTTATAAACTGATTTCTGAGAGATCTGCTCTATGTCCATTCTGTTAACTGCATGAGAAAAAAAATGTATGCCAATTTCAGTATGTCAATAATCAAGGTTTTAAATGTTTGGAAGAAAACAAAAATAAGACTGCTGATTTGTTCTGTATTAGTGACATTCTGGTACTTCTAGATTTGCAATAAATTTATGGCTTTTTTATATAAAGAGATTATTTTTGTGTGTGGTAAAGTTTTTATTCACTCACAGCATTCATTCTCTGACCCAATTGAAGTTCTAAAAATGCCAGTAAATTCATTGTATATAAATACTTTTTAAATTTTTTCTGCAAAATCTGTTTAGCTCCACTACAGATATACACTTGCTCTAAGAGTTATCTACTGAACTTGTCACTGAAAACAGGACGGCGTCACATTCTGTCCTTCGTTCCTATGTTCTCATTATTTACGTTCACTGAGATAAAACACATTGTACTCACAGCTTACAGGAAGAAAGCTGTATCTTGACTCACAGTTTACAGAGGTTTCAGTTCATGGTTCACTGGCTCCAGGAAGGGTGGCATGGTAGAAGGGTCTGGCAAAGAAACACTTTACCTGGTGGCAGCCAGGAAGCAAAAAGCAAATACACAAAACAAACACACAAACTGGAGGAGCCACAGAGGGAAATAAACATCCCAGTGACCCGGACCTCACAGCCAGCCAGCTACACTGCCCTATCAGTCACCTTCAAAAAGCCCCACCCAGGAATGCATGAAGCTCTGAGGGGGCATCAAGACATAAACCATAACACCTTCCTGCAAATTCCTGAAGCCCCTTAGAAAGTAAATAATTTAATCTCCTTAAAGTATTAATAACTTGATAATATCAGGGAAGTATTAAATAATAGATGACAGGAGAATAAAAATGAAACAATAATCAAGTGAAGGAGAACAGTTTCAGCTAAGCACTGAGCTGAGAATAAAAAGGAGTGAATGAAATTATTTCTTAATGAAAAGTAACATGAAGAAGCGATATCCTGGCAGTCACAGTCGATGCCCGTGGAGAGCAGTTAAGAGCAAAGGCTCAAGACTACTGGTAGGGTTCGATCCTAAATGTCCCCAAAGGCCCTAGGTTGAAGTCTAGGCTGTGCCGCATTAGGGGGTGGGGAAACCTTTAACAGGCATGGGGAGAGGGGCTGCCCTTCAAAGGCACACTGGGACCTTCAGCCCCTTTCTCTGTCTGCTTCCTGAATAGCAATTTTGATCCACTGAATGCTCCTGGCCACTGCAATTTGCTTTGCCGCAGACCAACAGCCAGAGGGCCGGGTGATCATGGACTGAAACCAAGAACTAAAATGATCTCTCCACCTTTTAAGCTGCTTATCTCCCGTATTTTGTCACCATGAAGGAAAGTTAACTAACACAACTATCTAAATTCAGTTACTGGGCATCCGCTCAGCCCTCAGGTGCCAAGGGTCAGGCTTGGAGAATGTGGAGAGCTGGCTGCATGTTGGGCTTACACTGTGGACAGTGAATGAGCTCGGGCAACAGGCTGTGACACTACTACCACGAGGTCTCCTGGCCATGAGTCCCGGCTCATAGCAGTCAGCAAAACCAAACCTGCAGAGATGGTGATCGAGGCCTACAGTTATGGCTGGTGCACTTTCAGAGAAAACTCTGTTCAGGAACTCAAATGCTAAAATTCTGTCATCATGCCCTGAGATCAAATGGCACTTCACTGGCCACCTACAGAAACAAAACATCAACACATTGATGGCTGTCCCCAACCTCTTCATGGTGGAACTGGATTCTGTGAAATTGGTAGACAGTCAGCAGTTCCTGGCAGACACAAAAGGTCCTCCTGAAAGGTTAAGGTTATGGTCCAGATCAACACCAGACAGGAGAATGATAGCCCTGGGGCAGCACCTGAATGCTAAGTACCCCAGCGTGGAGTTTGTGGGGCTGGCGACCACTGAGGAGCTCCAGATGTGATGTTAGTCAAGAACCAAATCCAGACTTCCAGAAGCTACAGTCCCCTCGAGGAGAGCCGTGTGCACAGCTGCGCATCCCTGCCGAGCAGGTGGTGCCGAGCATGGGCATGTGCAGGGCCTTCCAGTACACTACTGAAGTTGGATCGACAAATGTCCAAGTAGGGATCACCACTTCTGGAGAGTGGGACTACTCCAAGAAACCTGTCCAGCACAACAGAACTGAAGGTCCCAATGGAGGCGACTCAGGTGCACTGAGCCAAGGACAGCCAAGGCCACTAGCTATGCACGAAGTGTTCATTGTGATGGTCCCTACTTTGCTGCCCAACTGTGCTCTCCTGGGACCTGGACAGCTGAGGATGGTCACAGGTGTCCGATGAAGCCACCTGTGCCTGGTCTCTGACATAGGAAGACGGTGGCTTTGGATCCAGTTTGAGAATCCAGACTCTTCTGAAGAAACAGATGCCAAATTAGTAGCTAAGAACTGAGTCCCATATTGAATTCTGCCCACAAGGACTAACCAATTCATGAAAGCCTTTCCAGGTTGGAGTATGGATAGCCTGTGCCTACCTTTCCCATGGGTCATCCCACTCTGGTAGGAAATGCCCCCACGACGACGGCCACCTTTGCTGCTCTGGAGCAAGGTGATTTCCGTCCCTCCCATACACAGGGAAAGCATTCCCTGCTGTGGAGTGACAGTCGGTGGGTAACTTCCATCCATGATTCAAGTGACAGCTCCACACACCAAGTGCCGCTAGTGACAGTCTGTGTCCCTGATCACTGTGACTCAGAATTCAGAGGTAACTGTTTGTAAATAGGATTTTGACCTTCCTGACACCCTTCTTAAGGAGCTTTTCCGCAGCGAATCTATGTGATGAGAATTTCATGGTGTGATGTCTTGGCTCCAATATTCCCGCTGGTGATTTTTTTAGCAAAGGCCAGTGAAATCTCACCCCTCCTCTGAAACCAGAGCCTTCAGAGCTTACTCAGCAGCATGGCTTCAGTCAGGCCTCGCAGTGCCAGAGCATGTGAGGCACATTCACAGCCTCAGCACTGTCTTCATAAACCACAGTCTCACCGTTCTTCTCTACTGTTCATCAATAAAGTGGCAAGATCCTCAAAAATTAGAAAGCACAGCTCTCCAAGTCAGGACAGTTTCAGGGTAAGTTGTTGTTTCCTTCATAATTTTTCCTCCTATTCGAGCCCCAGTTTTTAATTTTATAAAATAACTTGGAGAACATGATCCTGCTACTGATTTACAAAATTACATTCATTGTGATGAATCATACATACATACATCTTTATGATTCCTGTTTCAGAGCTATAGCGTGGCATTTCAAAGTCTATTAAATAAAATGTGAGTTTGAATTATACCATTGGTGCCCATTACAAAGCAATTAAAAGATTTATTTTCTAAAAGTAAATAAATAAATTCAGTTATTGAACAGTCCTCTGAATTTTCCTAACCTCTACGTAAACAGCAGACTCTAGGCCAGGGGTTGACAAGCTTTTTCTATAAAAGTCCAAAGAGTCAGTGTTGATGGTTTTACAGGTCATGAGGTCTCTGTCAAAACTATTCTTCTCTGCCACTACAGGTCAAAAACAGCCATGCATAATATGTAAATGAACAAGCATGCTTACGTTTCAATAAAATGTTATGGATGCTAAAATTTAAATTGTATAGCCAGGCATGATGGTGCACGCCTGTAATCCCAGCACTCATGAGGCTGAGGCAAGAGGATCGCTGTGAGTTCAACTCACTGTGGGCTACACAGTGAGTTCAGGACCAGCCTGAGCTATACATGTAGTGAGACTCTGTATCAAAACAAACAAACAACAAAAAAGTATAAACTATCACATATGAAATATTCTTCTGGTTTTATTTTAATTACATGAAAACATTAATGCCATTGTTAGCTAGAATGCAATTTTAAAAATGGGTGGTAGACTAGTGTTGGCCTATGGACCACAGCTTCTGGCCTCTGCTCTATCTATCTGTAACACTGGAAAGGGTTGATACCACAACTCTGGAAACTAACAGTCCAGACTGATGTGAAAGTCTAGTTATGGTCAAAGTCATTCTTGCATCAGAGCTGCTAAAGACAAGAACAATCAGACAGCAGAGAGCCCATGTACTTATTTTATTTTTATTTCAGTGGTTAGTTATTGCAGTACTGGAGACTGAACCCAGGGCCTTCACACTCAGCTACACGCCCAGCCCTTTGTTTTCACTGACTTTTTTCTTTCTTTTTTTGTTGTTTTTTTTTTTGTGTGTGTGACAAAGTATCACTAAATTGCCCAGGCTGGGCTCAAATTGTGAGTCTCCTGCCCAGCCTCCCAGAGTGCTGGAATTACAGGCATATACTCTCACACCCAGCTATCTGTCAATGAATTATCAGTTTTTACTTTCTGTGATGAAAGAAATTCCACTTTAGCTGGATGTGGTGATGTGTGCTTATAATTCCAGCACTCAGGAAGCTGAGGCAGGAGGATCACTGCAAGTTCGAGGTCAGCATGAACTGCATAGTGAAACTCTGTCTCAAAAGGACAAAATAACAATAATAATAATGTTTTGTTTTGGTATAAATGCAGATTACTTCCTCCCCCAAAGTACAATTATTCTAGTTTTTAAAATGAATTAAAGCCTGGGGATGGTGGTGTGCACCTATAATTCCAGCACTCAATAGGTAAGGCAGGAAGTTGGCTGTGAGTTCAAGGCCAGCCGACATCAGCATAGTAAATTCAGGGCCAGCCCAGAATACTCAGTAAGACCCTTTGTCAAAAAGCAAACACACAAAAATGTAATGTGGTTTTTGCTCATTTATTTGCCTTTTTTGAGCTTAACACCTATGATAAAAACAAAAATGCATTGTCTTTCTTTTTTTCTTTCTTTCACTTTTGTGGTACTGGGGATCAGCCCTCCCATTGAACTACAACCTCAGCATCTTTTCTGACACAAGAAAGTCGCTAGATTGCTCCGGCTGGACTCAAACTTTCAATCCTCCTGCCTCAGCCTCCCAGAGTGCTGGGATTTACAGGCACGTATCACTATATTCTGCGGGTCAATACATTCTAAATCCAGGTTTCAGTGATCCAGATTCAAGTCCCCTAGCAGTATTTATTACATTTAGATTTCCATTATCCAAATATTCTGAGTCAAAATTATCATGATGCTTATATTGCCCGTATCCAAACATGGAGTTCAATCATAAGGATTAGTGTTTAGAAGTCATTGCATTTAAAACTTACAGTTGATTATGAACATTACTGAAAACAGCCAATGTGAAGACGATTTAGATGTGGTATATTCTGCACAACCACTCTTGAAGCATACTTGGCACTGAGAAAAGAGAAGCGCTCCTTATCTTCAGATGTACCCTTAATACAAATGAGTGTCCTAAAATTGGACAATCGCATCCCATAGGAGGGCCACGCACAGAGGCATAAGAAAGGAAACGAGGGCCCCCTGGCGTTCAGTTTTGGTACTCACTCTACAGGCACCGGACAAGGAAAAGCGCCAAGAGAACTCACACTTTTGCTTTTCACACAAACCCTCTCAGACCCAAATCTAAATGACCTCGGCCTTATCAATCCCGGAGGAGAAACCGGACAGGAAGCCGGAAGCTCCAAAACACTGATGACTGGGAGAAAAATACACATTGTGTTTATGTGTTTAGATCATTTATGTCTTTCCAATAGCTCAAGAAATCCACTATGTGGACTACACTAGCAGCTTTCTCCCCTAGAATTCAACAAGAACTTTTAAGAAACTCCTCTGAGGCCAATGTGGTGGCACACAACTGTTATCCCAGCAGTCTGAGAGGCCGAAGCAGGAGGATCTCCAATTCAAACCCAGCCTGGGCAACGTAACAACTTGGCAAGATCCTGTCTCTAGATTAAAGAAGGAAACCATTTAAGGGATGGAAATAGTTCAGCATGAAAGTCTTGGGTTCAGTCTCCAATACAGTGAAACACCTCCTCTACACCAATGCCCATTCATTCTCAGTCCCAATTCTGCCCCCAACCTCCAGCCTTGAACATGCCCATGTACAGCAGACAGAGGTCAACCAGGCGTCTCCAACATAAATTGTCCTCAGAGGAACCCTGGCTCCTGCTCCTCCAATCTACAAATCCCGCCCTCTCTACTTTCTAATTATATCCGGAACCTAAGAGCTTTGGCCAACTCCACCTTACCCTGATCCAAGTGTATATCACCTTCACCAGATTACTGCAATAATCCTCCAGCGTGCTTCCCCTCCTACTACAAGCCACCCCCACCTTCATTCCCCTCACAGCACCCCAGATCCTTTTAAGGCACAAAACACACAAATTCTTACCGATGGACCTGAGTGAACTGCCGGACGCTGTTCCCTAACTTAACTTGTGTTTACTGTCTACGGCTTGGGCCTCGGTCCCTGAAGCTCTCTTTGCCTGGCACCTCCTTCCCCTACATGTGGATACCATGTGACCTTTTAATTGAGTCACTTCCAAATGTCACCCACCTACAGAAGAGAAGAGAGACTATCCTATTCAAGGTAGTCAAGTTAGTGGAGGGCACCGAGGGTCAAACCCGAGCCCAATCTACCACTGAGCTACAGCCCCACCCTTTGTTTATATTTTGTTTTGAGGCTGGTTCTTGCTAAACTGCTTTAAAGGAACTTTCCATTCTGCCTCAGTCTCCCTCAGTGCTGGAATAATAAGTGTGCACCACGACGCCTAGTTCCGAATTCTTCACTCCAACATTATGTTATAAAAGCATTTGTTTGCACCTTGATAATCTGCCTCTTCTACTAGTATAGTCACATGGTGAAGTTTTGTTCACTCCTATTGTAACCTCAAGGTGATGGGCAGGGCCTAGTACTAACAAGTGGTACTGTATACTTAGCGAATATGCAAATGAATGAATGAATGAATCAGTTCTTTATTTCTCCCCACCACTCTCCTTACCTAAGAGGGAAAAAAAAGGTATCTATTCACAAATAGGGTTGAAAAGACTGGGGCGACTGTAAAGCAGCTTGAGGGCACTAGTGAGTCAGAGCCTGTGCTCAGGACCTATTAGCTCTGCACCTAAGCCCAGGCTCAGGAAGCCCTGCCGGAGTACCCACTACAGGTGTGTCAGCTCTCAGGATGAAAAACTAATTGCAAACAGGGACTTAACAAGACAGAGGGAAGTTAACACAGGGCTAAGCAAGCAAATGCAGGGCTGTGCGTTTCAACGTACTGCCCATGCAGATTTTGTTTTAACTTAACCTTTTTCCAGTAGCTCTTTCAAAAATATTTTTTTAGTTTTGACACACAGTAATTGTACATATTTATGGGATACAGTCTATTACCCCAGTCATTTATCATTTCTTTTTGTTGGGAACATTCAAAATCCTGCTGCTAGCTATTCTGAAATATATGATTGACTTTTTTTGTTTTTGTTTTGCAGTGCTAGAAATCAAACCCAAGCCTCATGCACCAAGGTCAAGTACTCTAATACAGACCACATTTCTAACCCAGGAATGCTGTTTCTGCTATGGTGCATTTTTAAACTCCTCAACTAAAGACAAGTACTTTTCTGAATATTATACCACTTTTTTTCTGTTTTTTTATTTTTCCCCTCCCCCCACTGTACCTCTGTACCTCTCTTTTCTTTTTTATTTTTTGGTCCTAAGGTAAAAGCACACAGACAAATTTCTCTTACTTTGAGCAACCTCAGATGGACCCACTTGAAAAGAAAAGAAATTGAAAGTTTAATCTTATAATCCCCTTTATAAATAATAGGGAAAAAGTGGTTTGGTTTCCAGCTGCTGTAATTCCATGAGGTCATATAACATAGTAAAAACAACACAGAACTCAATATTAGGAAAACTGGGTTTTGATCTCAAATTCGCCAACACACACGCTTAGTTGAAAAGCAGTTGCTTCTGCATCTGCAACATGAACGCAATTATTTCCATGTATTTCCACCTTATGACTGCGCTTTCCACACATGAAAATGCATCTAAATAGCTGGCAATGACGGGGAAGGTAAAAAACAATCTTTACCAGGGAAGGAGAGTAGGATGGAAAACCCAATCAACATTAATTCCAAAGGCCCTCATGGTGCGCTGCCTAAGGGCATGCATGGCCCCTTTCTACAACAAGCCTCTGGCTCCTACTGGCTCAGTTTCACTGACACACCTTCCCAGATAGACCAGAGACTGGCAGTGATCTAGAGCTGCAGTTTCCAATACAAGTCACAAGCCACCCAACGGCTGAGCACCTGAAATATCATCAGTCCAAAGACAGATGTGCCATGTGAACTGTACACCAGACTGCACAGAATTGTACAAAAAATTAATAACAAGTATTTCAATATTTATATTGACTCTCTGTTGAAATATTTTTTGTTGAGTTGTTTTGTTTGTTTGAAACAAGGTCTCACTATGCAGTTCAAGCTGGCCTTAGACTATGTAGCCCAGGCTGGCCTCGAACTTGCAGCAATCCTGCTGCCTCGGTCTCCTAAGTGCTGGGATTACAAGCGTGTTCCATCACACCCAGTTTGAAATATTTTGGGTGCATTCTGTTAAATAAAATATGTAACTGAAATTAATCCCACCTCTTTTTCCATTTGCTAATGCGGCTACTGCAAAAGTTAAAACTTCCATATGAGGCTTGCATTACACTCCTATTGGACAGCGTTGCGCTAGACACTTGATATCAGAAATCTAGAAAGTAACCAGGATTCAAACTTTCCAATGAAGCGCTTTGTAAATGCTGTACCCAGAACTGTTTGCACTCACACTGCTCGGCGGCCATCGCCGTCCTGATTTGCAGGGCCGTGCCAGAGCGCGCGCGCAAGGCTGTCACCCACGCCTCCCCAGGCTGGCAGGCTGCGGGGTGGGAGGCTGCGCTCCGTCGTTGGGGCCCAGCCGGGCCGGGCCACGATGCGGACTGCACACTTCGAGCCGCTGGGGGAAGTCCCGGAGCGGAAACAGGTGGCGCGCCGCCGGCTGCAAGCAGCTGCAGGTCCCCAGGCCCGCACCCGGGCAGCGACGCGCTTCCTGGTCAGGAAAGGCCCGAGCCCGAGCACAGGGCAGGGCCGGCTATAGCAGTCCCGCAGCTGCCTGCTTGGATTTTTAGCATTTTAGCTCTCGCGGAGCAAACCACCTGGCCGACTGTTCCCTACAGGGGTTGCAATGGACAAGCACTCCTGCGGGAGGATTTATGCTTCAGAAAGCAAGCTGCACGTGCAGACAGACAACCCTTGTCCAACCCTATTTAACCCTCTCCATTATGTTTTTGTGGACTGAAATGTCAAACTTCAGCTTTGTCTTGACTACAGAGATACTGCAAATTTGGTGGCAGCTGAGGAATGGGACCATGACATACATGTGCTGTGTTTTCAAGTCACATATTTTTAAGAGGACATTGAGGTCCTGAACAGCTATTCGCTTTACCAGTTCACTGTTTTATTATTCAGGATTTGCTTGGACAATCTGCATGGATTTCTGCTTAGTGAAAATCATTTTTAAAAACTTAAAGATTTCACTACAGTACACAAAGTTTAGTTGTAATTGACAAATTATATTTTTAATTTAACCCAAAGAAATTGTTCAAAAGTGTATAGAGGATGACTGCTTAAAATTGCAAAGTAATTGGTTATTATGTATAGTTTAGAACACAAAAGTTTAGTCCAATTTTTAGGAAGAGGGATTTGCTTCATTAACTCTAGTTCCTGGGCTCAGTACCGAGCACACAGATGAACGCTGTTATCTTTCCAATTACTGTAACTGAGTTACTGACTTAGGCATAGCTGAGTGCTCCTAGGTTTGACTAATGCTTATTACACAACTAAAACTTTGTTACATAAGAAAATGTAGAAGAGTGGGCTATCTTAAAACGCAGTATTCAGAGAAAATAAGTCACAAACATCGTAATATTCCATGCTGTTTCTTTTCAGTATTAAATGATCAAGGATTCTAATTAATTTTAATAGCAAACCATTATCTCCTCAAGTGACTTAAAGGAATTTAAAAAGAAAATAAATCTAAAAGAAACCATTGATTTAATTGTGAAATGTGCCTTAAATCATACTACATAAAGTACAGCCAAAGAATTTAGGTTTCGGGGCTGGGGATTTAGTTCAGCGGCATAAGTGCCTGCCTTGCAAGCAGGCAGTCGTGAGTTCGATCCCCGGTACCAATAAAAAGGAAAAAGACCAAAAAAAAAAAAAGAAGTTAGGTTTCAAAAACAAAAAACAAATCACCTTAGCATGAAAGAAAAAGTGGGATGCTGTCACTCAGTGGGACCACTAAAATGACACACTGTGGTTTCCAAATTCCTGATATATATTGTTCTAGCAGAGATGTTTTGTCAAACTGAGGTTGTCTACCTGTCCACTACCAATGCAATAGTGATGTCACAGCCTTGCAGGCTGTCATGGGCATTCTTGGCATCCTGACAGATACACCCATGGCACTCTTTCCTCTCACATCACAATGCAAAAAATTGAAAAAACATTATAGAAAAAACTGTGAAACCTGCTCTCAGCCTACAGAACATGTGCAACTTTCACAAATATAAATGCCGTTGCAAATTATTTGTAAGACTTACCATAAACAACTCATCAGTTGTGGGTGAGAACTGCAATGTAACACCCACTACCAAAGGCTGCTGTAAGCACCAGTTATTTTCACTTGTAAATATCCTTGAGATTACTATTTTAAGCTGCTAAATGTTGATACAGGTTGTCTCACTGAGGCTTAAGATGATAAACAGCAAGAAAAATTAATTTGCAATGACCCAAGGCGTGGGAAAAGCACACGGAAGAGAGGGATGCAGATGGGAAAGACATGAGCCCAGGAGGGCTCGCAGCGGAGACCTGCTTGAGCCTCTGGAAGGACAGCGTCTCTTCTAAAAACAAAAGCATCCCTGGAAAACTGTGTTGGCAGGCAGAGCTGTGGTGGGGGAAGCTGGCTCATTCCTTGGGACACACAGAGCCATTTGTATTTCTGTACTTGGTAGTTACTGCTAATCCTAGCTCTCTTGTGAGGCAAGCATATCTGAGACTAGAAATGAGGTACTTACCACTGACACTGACCAAGGTGGGTAAGACAGAAGGGTTCTGGAGTAATTACTCAAAATTAACTTCCTTTCAGGTTAGGTGCTTTAAAGATTCTGTTCTCTACTTTGACACGGTACAGAAGCAGTAAGATATTTATTCCATTAAAGTACTTCACCCTGGGCTGGGGATTTAGCTCAGTGGTATAATCACCTGCCTGGCAAGCGTGAGGTCATGAATTCGATCCCTAGTACAAAAAAATAAAGTACTTCACACAATGAGGGTTGTGGTGCAAGTATTTATTTTATTACTTCTATCTGAAGGTTCTTATTTTTGGAGAACAGCAAGGCATTTTATTATCCACTCTTTCCATTCCTTAAAGGCTTCCACGGGTTTTGGCAAATTCACATTATCTTCACGACTATGTTTTGGAGTTGCTCTTGGTGTATCAGAAGATTCATCATCAATCCACCTCACCAGTGCCTTGAAAACAGAATAGATACAGTTTTTAAAATTTGTTGACACTGGGCATAGTGATACATGACTGTCATCCCAGCACTTGGAAGGCTGAAGCAGGAGGATTGCTCCAAGTTCAAGACCAGCCTGGGCTACAAACTGAGTTCAAGGTCAGCCTGAACTGCACAGTGAGACCCTGTCTCAAAAAAAAAATTTTTTTTAAATAAATATTTTAGCTAGGCATGGTGGCACATCCCTATAATCCCAGAACTCAGGAGGCTGAGGAAAGAGGATCACTGCAAATGTGAGGACAGCTTGGTCTACAGAGTGAGTTCAAGGCCAGACTGAGCTCCGTAGCAAGATCATCTCCTAAATAATTAAGGGCCGAGGGCTTAGCTTAGCAGCACAAGCACCTGCTTGGCAAGCACGAGGTCATGAGTTTGATCTTTGGTACACACCAAAAAAAGCACTTTAATAAATAAATAAAAAGGCAAGCATATTTTAGCAAATCACAGCGTAAGAGTTATAAACAAGAGAACAGTGGTGTATAGATCAAATTATCTAAGTCTATGATTTGTATTACTCCCTGTCGATGTTGCATTTGGTAACAGTGGCTACAAAGACAAAACATACTTATGATATAGACAGTAAAATAGCATATACCAAAAATACACAAAATTGTGAAAAGTATGCATAAGAAAAAAAAAAGAAGTACACTATTCCCCACACTGCTTATTTTAACGTGGCAGGAGAACAGTTATTTTATTTTCTGCAACGTAAGTATTTCAGCTGTGCTTTTAACTCACTGTGCACGTGTGTGCACATATATAGAGGCGTGGGCAGACCTAAGTATGTGACGACCTGGATGCAGACACTGAAGTGTAGGCTCGTGGCTGTATGGTCCTATCCATAAGTGATCACAGAAATGTTCACGATTCATGTGGGGATCTGCGCGGGCGTATATGCACATACACACTCATACACCTGAGATCAGGTACTTCCCCCACCTCCTTAAAGAAAAACATCCTTCCCTCCTAATGGACTTCATACCTCCCTGGACTTCATACTTTATCTAGGAAGATAAGCAACATCTACACATTTCTATGGCTTTAAAACATGAACTCTGCCACAAAGACCACTATGTATTTTGGCCTGTGAAGTCAAGCTCTCTAAATGGATATGAATAAAAGAAACTCCGTTTCTCATTGAACCCTAAGATGGTCACCAGCATGTGATGTTTTTAAGGTTGTTTCTTGGTATGTTGTTTTTCTAACCACAACTTCCTGCTTTATCTTTACACTAATTTCCTCTGATAAATTATAGCTGCAGAGGAGCTAGCAGAAAATGTCAGTTTGCTACTTAAGACAACCACTTCCCTCCTCTTTGCCCCGCCCCAACACTTACCTTGTATCTTTCTACAATACTGAAGCCAATAGCACACTGCAATTTGCGTAAACAGATAGGACAAAGGTTTAGAGGGCGCCGGTCAGCTTCTTCCAGGTGATTGGAGCCTTGCATTAGGCATGTAAGCCATTGGCAGTGTCGCAGTCCAAATATGTGCCCAATCTCATGGGTTAAAGTCTGTAAGACATTCACATTGCAGCCCTATGGCACCATCAGCGAGTTACACATCACTTCTTATTTTTCCAAGAAAGAGTTAAAAGGAGTCAACTCCCTAACCATCATCTTCCAAACTTCACTCTGCCTGGATCTTCAGAGATGTAGTAATCCCTCATTTCTCCAAATGCCCCCATACTTTCCTTACTATCTTTAATTACTTCCCCTGGTCCACAGTTTCTCATCCTCAACACAACTACCATGATGCATGGTTACTTCTATACTGCAGGGATTTGTCCTGGACATTGTAGGATGCTCTGTAGCATCCTTGGCCTCTATCCACTAAACAACGGTACAGCCCCTCTTCAACTGTGACCATTAGGGGCTGGGGATAGTTCAGCAGCACAAGTGACTGGCAAGCAAGGCTGTGAGTGAGATCCCCGTTACCAAAATATCGTGACCATTAAAAAAAGTGTGTCCAGACACTGCACAGGTATCCTGGTAGCAAAATCCCCAACTCTGGTTGAAAACCCCGCTAGCCCAGGAGGGTAGTTGTTACAGTTCAGATTCCGGGGCTCTTTCCCCAGTGATGTAGATTCTGTAGGACAGGGAGGCGGCGGCTTGATCTGCATGCTGGTGAGCACAGCGGATGATGCTGAGACAGGGTATCCACACTCTGAAAGCATGGTTCTGAGAGATTTACTCCTCAAACACCTAGGAATAGTCCTGAGGAATGCAGACCTTCTCTGGTCAAAACAAAACTCTGCTTCTGGCTAAGAAGCAAGGCGAAAATGGGGAGATGGGCTGTCCAGAGAGCAGGGGTGGGGATATATGTCAGGAACTGTCATAGAATTATTACAGCTCAGAACATCAGGAGTCCAAAGGAAAAAGCCCTTCATCACTGAGACACTGGAAAGCAGAGGCCCCGCCAAAATCTCCAGGAAGGCAGCTGTACCTATGGTCATGGCAGCCTGACTGAAGACATTACCATCATATAGCAGAACTCAGGAATTCAACTAATAGTGAAGGCAAAGGTACATAAGACAAAAGACTTGCCTACTAGCAAGACTAAAGACTCACAGCAGAAATATGAATTTCAGTACAAGACATCCAATTACATTGTTCACTGATTATCTCTCTCAAGCCATCAAAAATATACAAATGATATAAATTCCTTTATAATATTACCTTAATTAAGATCTCTTTTAAAAAATACTCCTACAGGATTTTTTACCCACCTTACAGGACCGCAGCAGTAAAACACTAGTGACTTCAGGAACGCAATAGTTATCGAAAATGGAGTAGTCATTGGAAGATTTTTTCTGGAGTTTCTTCACTTTGCCTTCATAGTGCGAGGTATAGAAATCCCTGCCATACCTGGCAAAGCTGAATATCCCCACACCTACAAAAAGAGAACCCACAAACACAGAGTGAGGGTGACATGCCTCAAGGAAAGACCAAAAGAGAGCCTACTAGACCATGTGGTCAGCGACTGCACGCCTGTATTCCTGTGGCCACACAGTCTAACACACTTCAGGTTTGCTAAGATACAAGAAGACTTTTGACCCTGATTTCCCAGTCAGAATCTTCACATGCTATCCAATGTGCCCTGGTCCATAAAATTCAGTTGACTTAAGGTCACATTCTAGAGAAATTGGAATTTCAGAGGATTTCTTCTCTCAAAGAAGTCTTTTTCCCAAAGAATAGTCTAAATCAAGTGTTCCTCAGAGGAACCAGGAACAAACGATCCCATGAACGAGAGGCAGCCATGATTTTATTCTTTTCAGACACAACAGATCCATGTCGCTAAGGGTTGCTGGTTTCTCTGTGACCTTTCCCACTCAGACATCTGAGAACCCTAGTTCGGACAATGACTTCAGACAAAATAACCCCCTCTTCTTCTCCCCAACCCTACCCGGCTCACTTTTTAAAGCACAGTGTAACTCTATTACGGGCTCAAATGACCAGAATAATCAGCCTTGTAACTGACTTCCTGTACTATGTTTAGAGTTGTTATCTGCAGTCTTGACATGCAAAGAGAGTTGGATACATAACTCATTCTATAGGGCACTCAATACTTTATAACTCAGCTCATTTACACTGTCACTTGTATTTATGCTTTTCTCTCTGTCATTAATATAACAATGATTTTTTTTCCCAGGACTGGGGCTCTAGCCTAGGGCCTCACACATGCTACGCAAGTGCTCTACAACTGAACTATACTCCAACCCTGAAATACTTTTTGGTAAGAAAATAAATTCATAGTAAGTTTGTCCACATCAACTCTATTAAAAAAAGGAAGTTCCTCGCTTCATAGTCAGAAAGTATACACGATATTTGAAATGTAGGGAAAGATGGCATTGTGAAAGTTAAGAAGAAAAAAAGATTCTAATCATGTATCTCAAGTGACCACTGGTCAAGCAAGTATAAGCCTACTCTGTATTATAATACTTTTAGCAAGAATATTTCTATTTCCTACAAAAAAAATGTTCCTTAATTTGAAAACACCCATCTTTAAACTTGAGAAAACAAGGTCACCTCTAGGATGATATTGACAGTACAGCAGATCAACTCTGCCACCTTACATTTTGTCATACCACAACGCAATATTTAACTTGCTTGAGCAAAGGGACTAAAACAAAAATGCTGGCAGACTATTTTCTGACCTCCTCAAATGCATAGATAAATTAGCTAGCAAGATGTAGAACAAATTAGTTTTAAGTTCTTTCTAATGTTTCCATCTCTCACGGGTTAACAATAAACAGGGAAACTTCTGATAAAAAGCTAGTTCACCTCTCAAAAATCAGCAAGGCAGTTAGTGACCCAGGTCTCTAAGAAGCCACACTGGCAGGGTCGTGGTTTAGAACCTTGTCAGTATAAAGCATCTTGCATGAATGAACTGGGGATAAAGGAACAGCACCCACCTTCAATAGAAAGAAGTATCTGTCAGAGAGAGGCCTCCACCCCCCACTAACCTGAGCCTAATGCTGCAGGCAGACAGACCATGAACTCTGAGCACCGTCCCTGCCTCTTACTGTCTATCCGTAGACTAATAGCCACTGCCTTAGTTCCCTGGGCTCCTCCCTTTCAGCCTGTCTTAGATCCTGGAGGAGTGTGTGAAAGACAGAAGAGCAAAAAGGAACAGTCCCCAAGGAGCTGAAGTTTATTGTATCTCAAAAGTTGAACTTGTTTTTTAACAGAACAATTTTTTTTGTCTTTTTCATTTTTATCGGTACCGGGGATCGAACTCACGACCGCCTGCTTGCAAGGCAGGCGCTTATGCCGCTGAGCTAAATCCCCAGTCCCAAACTTGATTTTTTTAGGGGGAAAAAATTTCCATAATAGAGGATGACAAAAAAAGCATAGTTATTTACTAGTCTATGCCATTCCATCTATGCAAAATGACTTTGAAAAGTCAAGAGATGAGGAATAATTGGGAAGATTTCACATGTTAATGGTAATACTGAGCTTCAAATATTGGGGTTTTTTTTTTTGTCTTTTTGAGACAGGGTCTCACTATGCAGTTCAGGCTGGCCTCGAGCTCACTTTGTATCCCAGGCTGGTCTCGAACCCTCAACGATCCTCATCCTCCCGTCTCAGTCTCCCGAGTGCTGGGATTACAGGCGTGAGCCACCATGCTTGGCCAAATATTAATTTGCTTTGCTCCTGAATTATACTTACCAGCTATCATGCTGAATGCCTATGATGTGCCGGGTATTTTATGTACTGTTCTAGGCACTTTATATAAATTATCTCCAAAGGACTCTGTGAAACAGGTATTCTTATTACCTCAAGATCGCCTAGGTAGTAAGGAACTCGGACCATCAACAGTCTATCAGCAAACATTTCCCAACTGCATGAATGACATCGCAGTGAACATACTATTCACTTTTAAATATCAAAACCCTCCGTGGTTAAAATTCTTTTTAACCCAACATCTCCTAATATTAACTTGAGGAAGTTTTCACCAACAATGTCAAGAAGAAATACCATCTGTCAGAGAGGCTTGCCCAAAGACGAAATTCCATGAGTCTCTTGGGTAAAGATCAATCATAGTTATTCCCACAACACAGAAGGCATCGTTAGGCTTCTTCTTTTTCAAGAAATTCAAGATCTGCCCTATTTAAGAAGAAAAACATGTATGTATATACACAGAATATATATTTCCTTTCATTAATTCATATTATAAAGTTGCTTAATTCACCTGCATGAATTTGTAGATTGTGCGTATGATCATTGACTCTAAAGGAACACCTAGTTGCAGAAACAGAAACTGGTTCCAGGAGTTTCACTTTCAGGCCATAGAAAAATGCTTCACAGTAGCCCTTGAGCCATTTAATATATTCTTCACTGATAACTCTAGTGTTTCCTAGAGCTCCTAGAACAGAGAAGCAAATTAAAGACAAACTTTAAGACGATTAAAGCATTCAGACCTAGACCGGCATGATGGTGCAAACCTGTAATCCCAGTGCTAAGGAGGCTGAATCAGGAGGATATGGAGTTCCAAGACTGCCCAGTCAGTTCAAGGCCTAGAATACATAATGAATTCAAGGCAGCTCTGGACTACATGGTGGCCCCATCTCAAACACAATCAAAAAAATCGTCTTCACCTCAGCCCATACACTAGAAATTTGGATTTAGAATAAAACCAATTCTAAATTTTCAGTACACCAATATATCATAATCAATGCTAGCAATGTGAATTAAAAAGAAATAAAACCTTTACTTTCAAGTCAGTTTGACTGCAAAACTTCTACCACTACAATGAAAGTTAAAAGAAAAATCATAAATGGTAGCCCACCTGCCTGGCAAACACAAGGCCCTACATTTAATCCCCAGCAAAAAAAAAAAAAATCAGAAAAACTGCCCACCTGAAGCAGGTAACAGCTCAAACTGTTCCCTAACAGCACCACTGCAAACCAAACCCAAATCATCCTACTATGAATACATACCGATGGACTGTATATAAATACTGTGTTTCTCTGGAGAGGGTGTCTTTCGGTAGGGATTACTGAAAAACGCTTCGAAGTCCTGAGGTGCCTCAGGGTGGGAGGTGATCCAATCTGACTGTGAATGCAAGGTGATAGGTCCAAAGAGCTCACTGGCTGGTTGGAAGGCTTCATTCATTAAACGCTGCTCCCTAGCATCTAACTTCTCATACTGTGATACAAGCTTTGGGTTCTTTGAGATGAGAGCTGTTTTGAGTGTCTGTTGCGAGTGTTGTACTATCTGCATCTACCAAAAAAAAATCCAGAAACAAAATCAAGAGTAGTCAGATATAAAATGCACAGCCACATTTGCAACTTTACCTATCATCCATATACATGCATGTCTAATTTCTCCCTGGATTAGGAATGACTGTCATTAACGCTCACTGACTTCCCCACTTCCAATCAATTTCTTAAGGAAACTGAAAAGAGAATCATTAAATCCACTCTTCTACTGCATATGGAATCTGTTCTCATTATAAAGGCTAGTAGTGGCCCTAAGACTGTAAGCGACCTGATTTCCTATTTCTTCTGTCATTTGGGTAATAATCACGATCTTATGAGATGATTCATTAGGGCCACATGAAAAATGCTCATTCTTTCCACTGTGATTCAAGGATATTCAATGTTTTTGAAAAATGAGAACTAATATAAATGCTTATTTCTGTAACTTAACTGCAGGCCCATAAGCTATATCTCAGCTACTGAGGTTGATCAACTCAGTCATGTCTCCCTGAGGAAGACATCACATGACCAATCATAAGTCAAGACTCACAGTGACAGGTCCCTTCCATTCACAGCATGGTCCTGGGTTGATCTTTCATCCCTCCATTGAATGGGTCAAACCGATGTTCCACCACGAGGCTTTGAGTTAGAAAAGAAAAAAAGCTGAACAACTCCCGTCTGTACCCTATCATATTTTCTATCTAGTTGTTTTTTTTTCAGTTTAATGATAGACTAAAGGGAAAAGTTTTGTTCTCATTAAACCTCTGAATCCTGGGGTTCAATAGGAGACAGAAAATTCCCAAAGGCCTTTAGAACCCAATTCTGTGAGCAGAGGCTCATCATGAGCACCAAACACTTGGGTTGAAGAGTGACTTCTACAGGATAAACCATCAAGAAGACATGCCTTACGGTATTCTACCTACCTTTTAAGGAGGAAGGCGCCCATGGAAGTTTTTACCTTACAAGCACGGCATGTCCAGCAAATTGTGGAGGATTCCTTCATACTAACGCAAAGAAAGGCAGTGTAAACGGTCAGGAGGCCTTCCCCAGCCTGCTAGGTCTGTCCTAAGAGGAGATGCCTAAGAAGGGGGACTGGGGAAGCTGCACAGATAGGACCACAGCAGGGGGCTGAGAGCCAGGAATGCTTGGCTCCTGACAACTTGTAACATTCCGGGTAAATACATCACGGCCAATCACCCGGACACCTGTCCATAGCGACTCGCACTTCAGGGTCAACCTGATGCAGAGGCGACCTGGTCCGCTCTCGGGTGCGGCGTGGGGCCTCCCCGGGGACTCTCGGTTCGCCTTTTCTCCCTCCTCCACACTCCCCGAGGGCGCCTCCAAAGCACCGGCACGGCTCCCCGGAGACACCCGCCCCCGCAGTCCTCGCTGCTTCCGCTGCGGCCGCTCCTCCCACTTCCGCATCCCTCCCCACCGACCGCGACCGTGTCGGACCTCTCTAACCAAGGGCCCCTGCCCAGGCAGCCGCAGCCCGGCGCCCAGAGACCCGCTCCACCCTCACTACAGCGGGCTGCCAAGCCGCCCGCCGGACGCCCTCCGGCTCCCTTGCGCGTGCGCACCGTGCCGCGCCCTGGCCACGCCCAGTGGGCGGGCCCGCGTGCCGGCCCTGCCCAGTTGTCACGTCACGCCCAGGACGCGCGGCGGCGCCCGCAGGCGCAGTACTCCGCGGCTCGCGGCGACCTTGGCTGTGTCCTCCGAGCGCGACGCGACCATGAGCCTCGAAGCGCGGAGCTCGGATCCCACTGCCGCCTTTTCGCGCCTGCCCTCGTGGGGGCGGTGCGGCCCGGCTGTGCGGGCCGGGCCGGGCTGGGTCCTGTTTCCCTTGGGCCCCTCTGGGGTTGCCTGCTGGTGGTTGCTCAGCGGGCCGTGGGTTTGAGAAGCGCCCCAGGCGTGAGTGATTTAACCACACAGTTACAGAGTAAGTCAGCCGCGGCCGCAGGTTGACGCAGAGCCGGGCGCGCTCCGCGGGCCGCCACCCCCTGGGCTTTCCCCCCTCGGTCTGTTTTGGAAACGGCGGCGGCCCCGCGTGCTGCGCGGGCTGGAGTGCGAGGCCGAGGCCGGCTGTGCAGGAGAGCGTGGGCTGAGCTGGCCCTCCCTGCCGTGAGAGATCTCGGAGGGGACAGAGCGCTGACCCCAGGACTCCTGTGCCTTCGTGCACCTGCAGCAGCCCTCAGACATTCGCGTGGGCGCGCCGGATAATGTCGCCCAACGCCAATCGCTTCCAAGTCCGCGTCCTCCCTCTCTTCGCGGCTGGGGATCTCTAGGCGGCCTCCAAACAAGCTGCACCTCCTACACTTCTTCCTGCCTAGCCGCTTCGTTCTTACCCCGAGCATCCCATTGCCACCTCTTTTGTCTTAGCAGCTACTTACAGAGGAACCCTGAGGAAGACCTACCTCCTTACACCTGTTTCCCCCACCTTTTCTCACTGGTTTTCTCCCCAGACTTACTCTCAAGGGACACCCACCTTTCTTCCTTGGACCCCTACTTCCTTCTTAAACTTCCCTCTGACACACTCGCAAGCACTTTTTTAGCTATCTATATAGTTAAAGTCCTGCGGGTTCTGATTTTTAAAAAGGAACTGATATGTTAGTGGGTCAAGGTATCAGTATGAACTCGTATCTTAATTGTACTGTGTGCACTCAGAAATATTTAGGATTAGAGGCGCATCATAAATTACTCTCAGATTGTTCAGAAAAAAATTTGGAGACAAAGCAGATAAGGCAAAATGTTAGTAATTGGGAATCTGAGTTGAGAATATATGAAAGGGTTTTTTAAATAGGATTATATTATTCTTTCCACTTTTCTGAAAGCCTCACATTATTTTAAACCATTTTGTCAACTTGGTAGATAAGGAAAAGTTAATGTATTAGAGAGACCTACCTCTTTTTCTATATGGATGACTCCTTTTGCCAATAATGAGAAACCTGGCTCCTATTATTTACAGTCTCTTCTATCCGAGAATATTAAAAAATAATTTCAAGGGCCAGAATTCAGCTCAGAGACTTAAGCGCCAGTCTGGTGAGCTCAAGGTCATGAATTTAATCCCTGGTACCAATAATAATAATAATAACTTCAGACTTGCTAATCCATGCCACTGCAGACAAACAGTTCTGCCAATTAGCATTTAGTAATTATTTATGGTTCTTTGTAGTCTGAAGATATATATGAAAATACTATTTAAGTTTATTGAGTTCCCCCATCTTTAAGTATAGCATTAATGTGAAATATATTTTTATTCCTTTGGTTTTGTTTAGACTTCTTTCTTATGGGTTTTCCTCCAACCTTGTTTGTCTTTTTTGATTGTACGGTACATGAACATGGCAATTAAAAAAAGTTAAATTTGATGATAATTTCCAATGATGGTAAACAGCCCTAGTAGAAGTATATGTAAACTGAGAACCTTCCAGGTGAAGAGCTTTGGCATTTAGTATGTTTATACTGGTTGACATACTAAGTCTGACAGATTTCTGGTCAGGGAAAATCACCAAAATATTATTTAAAGTTCAGTTTTTGGAGACTGGAGAAAGTGTACATCATAAACCATAAATTACACATACTCATATATTGGAATACAAAGTAGCCATTTCAAGTCATTTTCCAAACTGGGTGTGGTGGTGCATGCCTGTAATCCCAGCACTTGGGAGGCTGAGGCAGCAGGATCATTGTGAGTTCGAGACCAACCAGAGCTACAAAGTGAGGTCAAGGCCAGCCTGAACTGCACAGAGAGACCCTGTCTCAAGAAAAACAAACACAACAGAGAGGAAAGAAAGTGATCTAAAGGATATAACTGCAAGTATATTTAAGCGTGTAGGATAGAAAACCATATTACTGAGTTTTTGTTGGATCATTGAACAGAACTGTCTGCAATCTCACTGTATTAATGTCCACTTTGTATGCTTTAATTTTGTAATCTGGACAACTATTTCTGAGATGACAATATGTAATCTATTAACTAGTGAATTCTTACTGTATATTTTTTCTCTTGAAAATCTGTATTACTTGTAGCTTTTTACTGTTTTGTTTTGTTTTTCTCTTTAAAAAAAAAGAAAAACACAAACAACGAAAATCAGATTTTCCAGTCCTGACTGGGAAAAAAAAAAACTGTAAGGGGAAATAAAATGAAACCCAGAGATATTTATACAGTGAGATCTTACTTGGTTTTAAAAAGATGTGCCAATAAATAATAATAGTCATTTTCTCTGGGTGATAAGATTTGAGGTAGCTTTGATATTTCTCTCCTAATTTGTGTATTTGCATTTTCCAAATAGCCTAAAATAAATACGTGTTACCATACTTGTAGATTTAAAAGCAGATTGTCCGAAAAGTAATATATTTAGATATTCCAAAATATGCAGACAAGTCCTAGGTGTAGCAGCTTCTCCATGCTTCGAGGCAATTCTCTGCTTCCCTCTGTCCCTCCCTTCAATGGTTTCCCAGCCTTTTTCCCTACAGTCTCTGGATTTTACTCACTCTTAATGTTCCACTGATCTTTCATTCAAATAGAGGAGCAACCAAGATATCACCATTCTTCCTAGTGCGTCGATTTTATTTAAAAACTATGTATTTGAAAATATTGCAAGGACACATTTTTAAAAGAGAAAAGTATTAAAAGGTCTAAATGCAGTTGTCAGTAATGCTAGCACTCAGAAGACTGAGACTGGAGGATCTCAAGTTCAAAGCTAGTGTGAGCGATACAGCAAGACCTTACCTCAACCCTCTTCTTCCAAAAGAGTACTATCAGAGTTGTAAGGAAAAGCAGCAGCCTCTCCCCACAGCAACTGCCTGTAGGTCACTGCTTCCAGCTCCTTGGATATTTAGCTGCATGTATTATAAACGATGTATAGTGGTTTCTTGATCTGTTCATTTTAGCTACTACCTATGGATCTGTGGCCATAATAAAGACTTAACTCATAATACTTCCCATTTCCTTTTCCTCTCAGTTGCATGGTTATATCATACATTTTGGTTGAATCTATAGTCCAGATATTATGCTTATTACACAAACACTGGTCATTGCAGAACCAAATAATGTACAGTGGTCATACTTTCCTGCTTGTATAACTCTTTAATTTTTGCCTAGAGTTAATAATTAACTTCTTCTGAGTGTTGTGCATGCCTGTAATCCTAGTACTTGGGAGGCTGAGGCGGGAGGTCTGCTATGAATTAGAGGCTCTCTGGGCTACATGGTGAGTTCAAGGCCAACCTACGTAGGGAGACCCTGTCTTCATAGTAATCATGATGATAATAACTTCATTCCTATTACTTGATTTCTTTTTTTTAAAATTATGTAATATTTTTGGCCTAGTTTTCAATTATCTCCTGATTCTTAGTGGTTTTTTTTTTTTTTGAGTGCTTTGCCATCTGTATTGATATTTTATGTATAGCCATAAAGCAGTGTTTGCTTTCCTTCTGGGAAATTCTCTCTTCTGTTCCTATTCAAGCAGTCCCCTGTAGACCTGCTGTCGCCCTAGACTGCAGTCTCACTCCTCTGCTCTGTTGGTTTTCCTGTTTCTTAAATTGATAAACTCTGGGCTGGGGATTTAGCTCAGCTGCGTAAGTGGCTACCTAGCAAGTATGTGGTCATGAGTTTGATCTCCGGTACCAAAAAAAAAAAAAAAAAAAAAAAGAATTCTGCATCTTCCTTTGGTTTTTATTAGTGCACTCCCCAAAACTACTGCAATAAGGGTACATAGAAATATTTTTAGATCTTTCATATCTAAAAATCCTGTCCTCATACCTTACTGAGACTTTAGCTAGGTTTATATGGAATTCTGGGTTGGAAATCACTTCTCACTCTGAGCTGTAAAGAACTAACCCCAGCCTCTTCTGATGTCCAGTGCTGCTGTTGAGACAGGTCTGCCATACTGACTCCTAGTCTTTTGTATGTTACCTCTATTTTTAAAAAGATCTCAGGATCTCCTCTTTATCCTTAGAGTTTCGAAGTTTTAAAAGGATCTGCCCTTATCTAAGCCCTTTTTCCCCATTCATTTGTTTGCTCACTTAGTGGACTCTTCAGTCCTAAGACTTTTTATTCCATTCTGAGATATTTTCAAGTATTACTTCTTTTCTTCCATTTTTCTGGGCGGGGACAGGGGCGACCAGGAATCGAACTCAGGGCCTCACACTTGCCAGACAGTTGCTGCATCACTGAGCTACATCCCTACCCTTTTCCCCCATTTTTGGCTGGATGATGAACGCTCAGAATGGGTCCTCTAATTTTTATCTTTTTCTTTCAGATATTTCCCTTTATCTTCCTGTACTATTTTCTGAAGTTTTCGTGAACTGTTATCTATCTTTTTTTGGGTGTTTATTTTTAAATGTTCTGGATTTTTAATAGCCAAAAGTCCTGTTTTGTTATGATTATTTTATTTTATATTCTGAATGTTTTTGTCTTCCCCAAAAATTCATATATTAAAATTTAACACCTAACATGGTGTTCAATTCCTAGTCCACTACCACAATGAAAGAGAGAGAGAGAGAGAGAGAGAGACCCAAGAGAACTAGCTCAGCCACCCTTTCTAGTAGAGAGAAAGTACCATCTGTGAAAGCAGGCCCTGAGTAGACATCAAATCTGCTAACACCTTGATTTTGGCCTCTGCAGCCTCCAGAACTGTAATTGCTATTAAAATTCACATGTTTATAAGCTACTCACCTGCCTACAATGTTTTGTTAAAGCAGCCTACATAGACACACCCTTTCTTACTTGAAGATTCTCTTTGGGTACTCCCTTTGAAGTGTTTTTGTTTTTGTTTTTCCTGTTACCTGTTTTGGTGGTTTTTTTTTTTTTTTTTTTTTTTTTTTTTTTACTCTAGAACTTTTCATAAACATCTGGCAATCCTCGGCTGCCCATTAAGACTTCTTCAGGAGGCACCAAAGGGGGTGGAGGATTCTGTGTGCAGGGAAGCAGCTCCTACCCTGGGGTTCTCAGGATGAGGGCCGGCTTGTCTACTGGCAGGAGATCCCTACAGGGCTGAATCTAGGTCTCTCTCCTGTGTGACAACTAAGGATCTTTCCCTAACTGACTGCCAGTGTTCTAGAAGCAGGGAGTGTTTAAAGTCAAGAGCCCTAAGAGTCTGAATCTTTCACCTCCTGGTTTTCATCCTGATGCTTCCACATGACTCTCAAAGGTAAGGTCACAACCAACTCAGTTACATGAGACTACATTAAGTGGGCTGAGAGGTTCCAGTCACTGAATCCTTGGTATGAATTCATATGTGCTTGGCTGGCTTTTCCTCTAGCCCTTAGTTCTCACCAATTGCCTTAATGAGTTAGAAGGCCGACTGTCAGGAAGCAGGGCAAGCAGGTAATTTAGGGTCTCAGACTCCAGGGTGCAGCTGTCCAGGGAATAGAAGTCTAGAACCAGACGCTAAAAGGATAAACAGAAAGTAAGCTGTGTCTCTGTTAAGCTCACAACTGGCCCTCAGTGCCAAGGGGCAGGGGCTGACCTGTCTTCTCCCTCCACCCCTGCAGAAAACCTGCCCAAAAGACCCAGGGCTTAGCCACGGCAGGGCCAAACAGCACTGGCCAATGAACCCAAGCACCCAGCCACCTTGAGAAAGATGGTTTTGAGAGGAACACACATCATTGTTTGCAACAGCCAACTTAGAAATAATGTTTTGGACCAAGACTTGCTTGCAAATTGAGATTTGATTCTCCTATTGTAGGAGCAGTTCTGGTAGTACAGGGGGTGGAGGGGACAGAGACAGAGACAGACAGAGAAAGACAGACAAGAGAGACCATTAGCAGAAATGAAACATCTTTCTGTCCATTAGGTTAAAGAGGATTTTTGTATCCTTTATTATTTATGATTTGTGACTTCAGTTACCGTTTCCCGGAACAAATGTTATGATTCTGCTTCAGTGTCTATTTACTGGAGCAAAAAGATGCTTATCAGCAGTTAGGCTACAAATTGCTAAGCAGTCTGTAAAGGCTTTGCTGCTGTGACCTCTTTTGCAGCTCTTTGATGTCTTGTGAGGCAAGGTCTTTTCTGTGCCTCAGACAGTTTCCAAAGCGACTGTGAGCTGGCGTGTGTGTGTGTGTGTGTGCGCGCGCGCGCGCGCGCGCGCATGATGCGTGTGTGCATTGAATGGTTAAATAAAAATGCATTACCATAAAAGAGACATTGCCGTTAACCCCCCCCCAAAATACAGCCCTGTGCTTTGAACATTCTTTTTTTTTTTTTTTTTTTTTTATTTAAGGAGAAAAAAAAAAAAAGAGAAAGGGTACAAGTTATACAGATTTACAGAAAAAAATAAACAGGAAATCACTAGTTAATGGATTACATATTGTCATCTTAGAAATAATTGTTCACGTCACAAAATTAAAGCTTGTAAAGTGGACATTCCAACAATGATACTGCAAACAGTTCTGTTCAATGATCCAATAATATCCCCTCCCCCTGGTCACTTTCTGAAAGAGCTCTAGATGTCCTCTGTGCTGTGTCTTTACAAGTTGTGGTCAAAATAAGGTGAGTGCTGCTGCCAGGTGCCGTCCAACAAAAAGACAGGTTCATCAAACATTTGGACTTGTCCTCATCCGGCCTAGTCACAGGATCTGGCACCAGGCCAACTCTGGTGCTTTTTAAAAATATGTCATCGTGTTTGTTTATTTTTGAAGTGCTGGGGATTAAACTCAGGGCCTTTGCCCTGAGCTGGATCCCCACACCTTCCCCACCCCACCCTCCTCTGAGTGTTGGGATTACAGGTGTGACCACTACACCCAACTGACTTCTGGCTTTTCCCCAAAATCAACATGACCAGGAAAGAAAGGTAAACCTTTCAGATTGGTTCAGTATATAGAGAGGACACAATGGTACAACTAAAGTCCTCACCAAAGAGGACTTCTAGAACTGTTTCAGAAAGTTCTAGAACTGTTCAGAAAGACTAGAACAATGGAATGTCTGAAGTGAAGGATTTTTGTTTGTTTTGAGACGGTCTCTCCATGCTGTTCAGGCTGCCCCTGAACTCACTGTATAGCACACGCTGGCTTCAAACGATGATCTTTCTGTCTCAGCCTCCTGAGTGCTGGGATTACAAGTGTGCACCACCACAGCCAGCAGCTATGATTCTTTTATTGTGATTTTTAAAACTATTCACTATATTCTAGATCGCACCTCACCCACATGCATATCTATATGTCTACTTTTTAAATATTTTGCATATGAATACAGTTAACTCTTAAGAAATAAGCCCAGGCAGACTTGGCACTTTACTTTAAAAATGGCACTTGCTGAAAAGTAGGCGTTAAATGTCCCCAAGGTGCCCCATCACGTGGGCAGAAGCTAAGCAAGCACTCTGGAAGGAAGAAAGCCCCAGGGGAACCTGCGTGGCCACAAGGGTGTTGTGATCCCCACGCGACTTCCCCAGCCACTGTCAGGACCACGCCATGGTCTCCTGTGTGGTATCTCGATCTAAAGTTTTTAGTTTTTCTTTTGTGTTCCCCTTTTTCAGTGTGTAAGGCGGGGGTTGCAGGGGGCAGCACAAGTGAAAGAGGAAGTGTCTCGGCCCTAACCAAATGTAGAACAGCCACCCCTTCCATCAGTGACCTCTGTGGAAATACTGAACGCGTCCTCCGTGTCCTTTAGGCTTTCTGGGGGGCGGGGACAGCTGCTGCCCGGAGACATGCAGCTTCCTTCCTGCCAGGCCAGTGCAGAGACCCCACAGAGATGGCAGGTGCCTTCCTGGAGACAGCTCGAAGCCTGGCCTCGGGTCCCACCAAGCAGAGCCAGGACTTGCCACCTTGCCTTTGCTAACCCTTACAACCCCTTCCTCACAAGCTGAAGTCACTTAGACCCCAGGGTGGACGTGGCCAAGGCTGTGTGACAGGCAATTGCGTTCTGAGAGGGCTACTCCTGCACCAACAATGAACGTCGCAGTGTCTCGAATTTGCTCCTTAAGGCAGTTGGCAGCTCCCTGCTGGGCACCTGAGGCTCCCCTTCTGGCTGGCAAGTGCCTGAGAGGCCCATGGCAAGGGTCGAAACAAGTGCCCTGAGGCAGAAGAAACTGGAAAGTGCACTGCCAGAGGTGACATTAGCATACTCTAAAAATATGTATTTTTTGTACAATGTTAAAAAATATTCTTTTTTGAGATAGGGTCTTGCTATGTCGTTCAGACTGGCCTTCAACTCACTATAGTATAACCCAGGCTGGCTTGAACGTGTGATGATCCTCCTGCCTCAGCCTCCCAGAGTCCTGGGATTATAGGACTGCAGCACCACAGCTGGCTTTAAAAATTTCTACTTTAGCATAATAGAAAAGGACAGGCATAGACAAAAGAACAAAATTGCACTCGGTTCTTTTGGCCAGAAATAACCCACATGAACACTGCCTGACTTTTAGATTCTTTTGTAATGCTCATTAATTCAAGACAATCGTGACAATACGTGACTTCCAAAACTTGGCGCCATGACTTCTCCATCTATTTATTTTAGAATGAATAGTATATGTATATTCACCAGAGCATTCTTTGTAATTCTGAAAACCTGAAAATGCATTTTAATGTTAAATGTTAATGTCTAGGAATACATTTAGTAAGTTATTACTTCACAATAAAATATCATACAGTCAGTCACTAAAAAAAAATGTCATGCTGTATTTGTGAACAGGGAGGGTGTCTCTGAGATCTTGCTAGATTGTCTTCACGTTTCGGGACAGTTTATGTAACTTGATACTGTTTATATCAGAAGCATGGGTCGGGGATATGTAAAGGATGATTTCTAAGGTGTTTGTGGTGGCAGCACTTGCCTGTAAGACCAGCACTCTGAGTGACTGTGGCAGGAGGATGACTGTGAGGCTCAGTGGGGCAGTTTAGCACTACAGTAGTACCCTGTGTCAAAATTTTAAAAAAGCAGCCAGGAATGGTGGTACACGCCTGTGATCTCAGCACTTGAAAGGCAGAGGCAGGAGAAGCCTTGCAAATCTGAGGCCAGCCTGGGCTACAAAGTGAGTTCAAGGCCAACCTGAACAGCAAAGTGAAATCCTGTGTCAAATTGACAAAAACAAAGATTAAATTTTAAAAGGCTGGTGGGGTAGGTCAACCATGAGGTGCTGGGTTCAAATCCCCGTACTACAAGAAAAAACAAAACATACTTGCCTTTCTAGAAGGTAGGCTTTCTGCACTAGTTATATTCTTCTTTATGTTTTTATTAATATTTAAATTTTTAAGTGCAGTGAACATTTACTAGCTTTAGATTTTTAAAACTCTTCATTTTGAAAAATTATGTAAATTTATATTTGTTGATATAAAAACTATTCTATAGGGAGTAAAAATGACAGTTACAAAACATACACAGTGTGATGCCAATTTTGTATTTCTATATATATAAATTCACATTTTTAAAATTTGTTAAAAATACAAACATAGAGAAATTTACGTCTGAGATACAAAGTGCACATATAAATTTTTTGTGAACCTCTAAAAATAAGTTTAAAAACTTGCATGTGCCGGTTTGTTTCTTGGTGTTGAGACAGAATCTTGCTGTATAGTCCGTGGCAGACTTGAACTCACTTTGCAGCGAACCTCCTGCAAGCCTCAAACTTGGCGATCCTTCTGCCTCAGCCTCCCTCAGTCTCAGCCTCACGTGGTGGGATTACAGATACGTAAGACCACACCAAGCTTTGTTTTTGCTTAGTGATTGACAATTGTTGTGTTTGAAACAATGAAGATATTTGCACTTTGGGGGAAAACCATTGCTTTGGCTGAGTCTTGGAAGACTAGAAACTGACCAGTCCGGCGAGGCTCCAGTGATGAACAGCAGGCACCTAAGGCAGAAACACAGAGACAGCCCAGGCTCTTTGCTGGCCCCGTGCCCCGACATCTACACGGTCTACTCTCTCTGCTGGTGCTCTCCTTTTTGCTTTTCTGGGTCACTCATCTCTTGGGGCTTGTCGACAGCCAACCAGGCACCTGAAGGGGCCCTGAGGGAATGAGGTGCAAGTTAAACTGTGCCTCTGTTGGGTGAGGGCTCTGGGGGCCCAAGCCGACCTACTTCACAATGTTGCTGGGGCTCAGGCCTGGACACAGCTGTGGAGAAAACGGGGACTCCATGGTTGTAGACTTGGGTCCACACGGAGGCCCTACCAACTCCTTGGCGGCCCCTCTCAAACAATATTTCATGTCTCCCCGTTTGGTCTTTAACCCCCAAATGGAAAGTAGAAGAGCCTCTGCCCACAGGGTTGCTGAGAAAATGAAACGAGACCTGGAAAGGGCCCCTCACACCTGTTCCTTATCAGAAGGAGCTGACAGCAGAAACCAAAGCTGGTGGCAGATACTGGGGGTATATTCTTGTGGTTGGACACGCAAGTCACAAACTTAATTATGGGAATGCTGTCTGACGAAATGGCCACTGACGTACGTCAACACGGGTGGTTTGACTTCAAGGCCTGGGATGCTCCTGGAAATATGTATATTTTAGTGGGAAAAAAAGTAGTGCTTTGGTTTGTTTTTTTTAACTCTTCTGTGCACAAGGAGGTTTGCTTCTGAAACATCAGGTGGTAAAAATAACTTCCCTTTTGTTTCCGTGCAGCCCTTTCTGTAGCAGTTACTCCTATTTAGATTTCCTCATTTCACGTTTTACATTCTGATTTTACACACACACACACACACACATCTGTGGATTCACGGTCTGTCCTGTAACCGGGTAAAATATCCTACATGGTAAGTCAGGGTGATGTTCTCATAAAACACCAACTTTCGAGCCGGGTGTGGTGGCTCACGCCTGTAATGCCAGCACTCGGGAGGCTGAGGCAGGAGGATCGTTGTGAGTTAGAGACAAGCCTGGGCTACAAAGTAAGCTCAAGGCCAGCCTGAACTGCATAGAGACCCTGCCTCAAAAAGACAACAACAACAAAAAAAAAAACTAACTTTCTGATTAATGTGGTTGGCTTTCGGATCTGAGCAGGCCTTAATCAGTGGCTTTGGATAGGAGAGTGCGTAGTGACAGTAATTTCTTCTACGTGAACATCTTTTTTTCCTCCTTAATATTTGCATTTTTTCCTATTTTTTGGGGGGTGGGGAATCAAACTTAGAAGCCGATGCTTGCCAGGCAGGCACTGTGCTGCTGAGCTGTATTTCTGACCCAGTATTTGGCTTTCTTATCTGAAGTCTTGAGCTTGCTCTCTACAATGTTAAGGTGCTTGCAATTTTTTTTTATCAGTACCAGGGATCGAACTGACAAGCAGGCGCTTTGCCGCTGAGCTAAATCCCCAGCTCCAAGGTGTTTGCATTTCCAGCCCATCCAGCAGGCCGCCCCACGGTGGCTGGGACCCAGATCCTAGCTCCAGGAAGTCCAGGGTTGCAGTC
This sequence comes from Cavia porcellus, assembly GCF_034190915.1. Taxonomy (NCBI): domain Eukaryota; kingdom Metazoa; phylum Chordata; class Mammalia; order Rodentia; family Caviidae; genus Cavia; species Cavia porcellus. The sequence goes on from NW_026947515.1 coordinate 13,457,809, forward strand.
CCAGCTGTTCCCCTTCCTGCCTGTGACAGCTGGGATGAGGAGTTCCGAGACCTCTCTAAGTCTGCTGCTTTAGCTCTGAGACCAGAAGAGAGGGTTGTTACAGGGTTACATAAGGCGACAGCAAGCACTTGATAAATCTTACATATTTTTGTTGTGTACTTATGCCCTGAAGAAAAGGATTCTGCCATTTCACTAACAAAGAGTAGAGATATTCACTAACAAAGTGGGAATGGGGGAGTCAGAAGAAAACTCGGCATAGTGACATCATGAGTGCCCGGTACAAGAATGGATCGGCCTCATACTGATTATCCGAACTCACAGAATGATACAAATGCCTTTTGGTCTTATTTTAATCCTCAGAGGACTGAACTCTCCATGTTCATAGATCCCCACCTTTGCTCTCAGGAGGCGCAGGAGGCCAGAACTGTAACAAGTGTTCTTGGCACACGTGGGGAGTCAGCTGCATGACCCTAACACCCCTTACTGCTCAAAGCTTGGTGCTTCTTCTGTCTTTCCCCTGCTACATGAAGACACTCTGAGATGCCAGCCTTGTGCACATCAGGAAGAGACATCCCCGGGAGGGGGGCAGAGTCTCCTGATATAGTTTGGCTGATCTTGAACTCACTATGTAGCCCAGGCGGGCCTTAAACTCCTGGAGATCCTCTTGCCTCAGCCTCCCAAGTGCTGCGGTTACAAGAGTGCGATTTGCATTAATCTTCAGGTTTGACTTACCAAACTGGGGTTGCCAGATTTAATATAGGATTCTGTTACATTTGAAGTTTAGATGTGAACATGCTCCAAGGTTTTCATGAGACATACTAAAGAATTAATTTTTTTCTCTGAACTTCCAATTAGCTAAGGATCTAGTGTTTTTATTTACTAAATGTAGCAACCCTACCTTCAAATCTTCTGTCTTTACTTCCAAATTCTAGGAGGTACTGGTGGCCTTAGGGTCGCTCACACAGCCTGTATAACGAGGGCAAGAAAGATGATTCGGTGTACACACAGACGTACTGAATATGAGTAGCAAATACTACCCTGGGCAAGACACAGTGCGGGTGACTCAGGGAGTGTAAAGCATGGCCAAACTCAGGCCTGGCTTCAAAGAGCTCACGGGGTAAAAACTTCAAGTCACTTGAAGGGCAGAACAACGGGTGATGGGGAAGTGCTCCCCACACTCCCAGTCCACTGAGGGAAGGACACGTTTGCTCAGAGGGGAGGGATGAAGACGCTGAGTGCATTTTGAGGTGCACTTCAAATAATATCATCTGGACATGGTAATTCTGTTTGGAAAGAGCAAGAAAGCCATAAAGAGGCAGAAAAGGAATTAAGGCTGGAAAAAAGACAAGTTAGTCTGACTAAACATGCAAATGAAACGTCAAAAAGAACTTAGGGTCAAGACTTTCTGTTAGTATGAAAATACAGAGAGGTTCCCTAGTGTTCTCTGGAAAGAGAAGCTGGAAGACCCCCTTTTCCTTCAAGGAACTGCTTTTCGTCATGTCGAATAAGCTGCATTCACAGAGGCCACCACATTGAAGTTAGCCGGGGATAGAGGATGCGTTCAAGCCAAGCAGTTGATGTGCAGATAAAGGCAATGGGAGAGAGAGAGAGAGAGAGAGAGAGAGATATGAGAATTTCAGCTTTTACGATTAGATGCACCCAGAGAAGCTGACCAGAGAGTGAATTTATGAAAGTTTATTTCTCCATTTTTCAATTTACAGACAAAAGCCCTGCACTCTCAAAGCCTCATCTGCAAGCTTGTCCTGCATGTGACTACAAACTACTGCTCCTGGTGAGGCCCACCTGTAATCCAGCGCTCCAAGAGGCTGAGACAGGAGAACTGTGTTTAAGCAGAGCCTGGGGAAGTAATTACTTAGGGGTATTCTATCTCAAAATTTTAAAAAGGTTGGGGAGGGGGCATGTAGCTCAGTGTGGCAGCCCTGGGTTCAATTTCTGGAACCACAAAATACATATATAAACTGCAGCTCAGTGGTAAAGTGCATACTAATTAGCTTGTGTGAGGCCCTGGTTTAATCCTCAGCACCACCAAAATAAACGCAAATGGGACTCAGATTTTTCATCAATGAAATGTAGTCCAAAATGCCATGTTTTCTTCAACCCAGTCTCAGGAATGGTCTCAGTGGGAGAGGTGAGCAGAAGGACAGTTATTCTCAGATGGCTTTGGGGCACTTACTCCTTCCCCCACAAAATGAGTCAAGGTCAAGTAACCCCTAGGAGTGAGCATTATGACGGGCAAAGGAGTGGAGCACGGGCCTCCATCTGTGGCGGGGGTGTAGCTCAGTGACCAAGCACCTGCCTGGCACGTACAAAACCTAGATAGCCATGTAGCAGTGCCCTTCCCCACCACGCATCATAAGGGGGGCCCCTGCACTGACTCCCTGGTTGTCCTCCCTCCAAGGCAGGCTGCTTAAAACAATAGCGCAGAACAGAGGCGACAGTGCCCGCTCTAGGGTTACCCTTTCAGCAAGCGTGGCAGATTCTGCCTTTGCTCCCGAGCCTGAGCCAGCGTGTAAGGAGTCAGAGGATCCCATTGCAGAGGAAGTGCGTGGATGGACAAGTCCTGAGACTCATGGAGGAGAATAGGAGACCTCAGCCAGACACTGGCTGGTGCTCCAGATGAGTCAGCCACCCCAGGATCCTGAGCCACACGACTGGGACTCCAGGTCTGTGGGCTGACGGCACCTTGGTTGTTGTTGAGTCTCTGTTATGCAGCAATAGGTACTGAAAGCCCATGCTCAGAAGACAAGCACAGAGCCCACAGAAGTGCCAGCAAAGCTCGGCTGCCTGGCCAGTCAGGTTTCTCAGGGTCTAAACAAAGGACGAACAGGAAGACTTGGGGGAGGCACAGGAATTCCCTGGGAGGAGCCTGGTTTTCTGGTCTCTGGAGGAGGCTGCAGAACCAGGCAGAATTTTTCAGTCTGTGTGGCATCACCTGGATGAGGGTTTGTTCCGGCAGCTGCGTTGACAAGGGGGTTCCATGCCACCATCATTTCACTGAGCAGACCGCTAGGATGTCCCCTAATGGTAGCTCAGACCAGAAGAGACAGGCAGTTGCAAAATGTGGGGTAGGGGACAAAGGTGATTCCTCCAGGAGGCAGCAAAGGTGGCCATTAAGGTTTCCCTGGAGAGGAAGCAGGGCACGTCACTGGCCACTGAGCACCTGGGACTGCAGAGGGGTGCACAGAGGACAGGATGGGGCTCTCTGCTGGGCTCCTGACAGGCAAAGGAGGTGTCATGGGCAGGGACAGTGCTGGGCGTGAGGACTACACACGCCTCCAGTTGTCAAACCTGCAGGAGCAGCACAGCCTTCAGTGGTGATGGACACGGCCCTCATGGGGCACAGAGGCCTGTGGGAGAAAGGTGGCAAACAGGAGTGTCATGCCAAGGTAGCGGGTGGGCCAGACTGAGACGCCACCCTGGGAACTGAGAGAGAAAAAGAAGTTTCCCTTCTGTTCAGAGACTGTGGCACGGAGACTTGGTGACTTATGTAAAGTGTGGGTCACCCCAGGGCGGTCACAGGTAGCTGTGTGGAAGGCCCTGAAGAAAATGTTGTGGCCATGGGAAGAATGGGGAGTCGGCAGGGAGAGCTGAGCCCAGGGGAGAGGTGAGGTGTTTGCTGTTAGGGAGCCTGGCAACTCCAGAGCAAATGGGAGGTAGAGGCACAGACACAGTAGAGCCAGCCAGAGCATTCCCCCCACAGCTAGATGTGGCCGGCTGGAAATGCTCTCCCACAGCCAGAGATTTCCATGTCCTAAACCCAGAAGCTGTGATATCATCTCAAACGGCAAAAAAGGACCTTTGCAAATGTGCTTAGGTAAAATGAAGGAGATTTTCCCCCACTGGGTCCTGAATGCAGAACAGGAGCCAGGGAGACCTGCACACAGAGGAGAAGTGGACGTAGGCATGAAGTGGAGACTCAGAGTGGTGGTCCTAGGGCTCTAGGGATGTGGCCATAAGCCAAGCAATGCTGGCAGCTGGAAGAGACAAGGCCTGGGTTTTCTCTGGAACCATCAGAGGTAGTGCAGTCAAGGGACACTGGCTTGGGACTTGTGATCTCCAGCACTGTGAGACGAGAGATTTCCACTGTTTTAAGCTGCCTAGAGCTGTGGTCACGTGTTATCAGCAGCCACGGGAAATGAATACACTGGGTGTCCCACAAGTCACACTTTAGACGTAACATGTGCATCAGGTGAGGTGCAGGATGGTTATCTCTCAGCCCTTGGGCAAGCCACTGAATCAGGAACTGTCGGATCCCCTCTGTCCAGAGGAAAATGAGACCAGACCCATTTTCTCTGTATCAATTTTGCCTGAAGTAAATGCTTACAAAATGAATGTTCAAACCTTCCCCCACTGAGGGTAATTCGTATCTGCCTGAACAAAAGGCTGATTTTTGAAAGACATCTAGTTTGATGGGACACGCTTGTAATCCCAACACTCTGAAAGGCTGAGGTGAAAAGATCCTAGTTAGACCCCACCCTGGCAACTTAGCAAAAAATACAGAGCTTAGCAAAAAAAGAGCTGGGGAATGTAGCTCCATGTGAAAGCTTTGGTTCAACCCCCAATAGTGAGGAAGAAGAAGGAGAAAAAGAAGGAGGAAAGGAAGAGGAAGAGAAAGAAGAAAAAAAAAAAGAGAGAGGAAAGGAAGGGGAAAGATACCTAGTTTTTATTTTCCTATAGTAGAAAGAGGGTAGAGTTGGTCATGGATTTAATAGACTTCTGAGGTGGTTGGTTGGGGTATGTGCATATTTTAATCACATTAAAGTAAGTAAAGTCACATTATTATCTTATTAATATAAGGCAGAATTCTCCCTTTGTGCTTCCTCCCTCCAATCCCCACCAACACTGCTCTACTCTGGGGGTTTTCCGCCCATTGGCACCCAAACCTCACCCCAGCCCCAGCCCTAACTAACCCCAACCTCGAGCCCGAGGGAATAACCCAGCCTGAGAATTTCACACACTGGTTTCCAATTTCTTTGGGAAGAAAGCTGTCAAAGTGAAAATCAAATGACATGAAGAGGAGGAAGTGAGAGGGAGGGAGGAGGAGAACAAAGAGGAAGGAGAGACCAAAATAGCTGCTCCCGTCCCTGCGTCAGGCCTGGCAGGAGGGCGGTGAGGAAGCCACAGCACGGGGACGTTTAACAGACCACGTGAGCCTTGCAGGTAGGGCTGTCATTCCCCTGAGTCACACAGCTTAGGAGACAGAAAGGCCTGGATTTGAATACGTGTCCATCTTACTGATCTATCTCAGAAGCCTCTTTGATTGATTCTATAAGGATCCTTATGAGGACCAGGCTGGGGGCGAATGCCTGTGATCCCATACCTTGGGAGGCTGAGGCAGGAGGATCGTTGCGAGTTCGAGGACACCCTGGGCTACAAAGTGAGCTCAAGACCAGCCTGAACTGCATAGTGAGACCTTGTCTCAAAAAGACCAAAAAAAAAAAAGGGGAACCTTATCAAGTAAAAGGAGGTTGGGTGTGGTGGCAGATGTCTATAATCCCAGCACTCTAGGAGGCTGAGGCAGGAGGATCAAAAATTCAAGCACAGCCAGGGCAGTTTAACAATTTAGCAAGACCCTGTCTCAAAGGAAAAAAAATTTTTTTAAAGGGCTGGGATGTAGTTTAGTGTGATGACCCTGGGTTTAATTCCCAACTAGAAAAAACAAAAAAAAGCAGCCCAGAAATTCTCTAGACAGGGCATAGCTGGAATTGAAACTTGGCTGAAAACATGTATCGAGTTACCCACTGAGGGGGAATGAGTGGTTTGGATTGAGCAGAAAGGCCATTAGAGAAATGGAGCACACTGGAGCTGCCTGAGGCCTGGCTGAGTTGAAAGCACTCGGTTCACAGAGTCAGCACTGCTCAGTCCCCGCGCCGGGGTGTGTGCTGGGGGAGGGGCACGGGGCATTCAGCCCACATCACACTTACAGTGTCCCTCTGATGACAGTGTGGTCTCTGTTTCTTCATTTATTTTATTTAAAGAGAATAAAACCTAACAAAATAAAACAGAATAAAGCCAACCGAAACAAAACAGTGGAAGTGGTACAGAACTTCAAAACAGGATAATGAGAACTCTACAGCGGCTCCATAATGTATCTTGCTATCTTCACAATAATTGTCCATACCATCAGACATAGTAACATCAAGCAAAACAGAATAGAACCAATCAAAACAACATTGAAACAAAACAGTGAGGACAGTATTGAATTTCAAAAACAAGACAGAAGATTGCACACTGTTATCCTGATAGATGCTCAGGCCACCAGCCAGCCCTAGGCTTGTAAAGTCAATCAAGCAATACAAGCATTTAGCTGTCCTTGGACCTCTGTTGCCATCAGCTCAGCCTGTCCTCCAAACAGCTGGGTGCTTACGGTGGTGGTGGGAGGTGGTCTTGATTCTCAGCCCACGTGCCGGTCAGTTCAATGGAAAAGCAAACTGGCTTCTCTCCTCCTGGACCCTGTGTGGTTTGTGCAGCTTATGGAAAGGGTATATTGGCTTCTTCTTGTACTCCTCCCAGATCCAGCATGGTTTCTGCTGGCTCACGGGAAGGGTGAACAGGCTTGTCTCTCTTCCACCGTGCTGCATGGTTTGCAAATCATTCTTCATTTTTGAGATGTGATTTTACTTGGTTGCCCAGGATGGTCTCAAACTCCTGGTCTCAAGCAATCCTCCTGCCTCAGGAGGGGACGGACTCGAAAGCCACTGGGACGGACTTCCGGGAGTATGCCAGCACTCCCAGCATGTAACTTTTTATTATGAGAAATTGCAGAAACACACACAAAATCTCAAAGAAGAGCATGATGAACAGTTGATCCTTTGGCTTCTCTCCCCCACCGCTTCCCATCTGCTCTCCTCACTAGAGTTCTGGCCTCCCTGCTGCTCTCACTGGGAAGAGTCTCTGTCCTCTCCTGGAAGATCCACCTTTTTCTTGCTCCATTGCCTAGTCAGGCAGCCCTCAGAACCATCTCATCCACACCAGTGGCTTCAACCACTATGTGCTGGGCACTCAAAACCTGTCCTTTCCTATCAGACCTCTCTCCTGAACCTGAGTCACAAACATCCAGCTGCACCAGATCCCCAAAGATCCAGATCCCCTCCCACCCGCCGGGACCTCAGTCTCGCTGTGGCCCCCAAAGCCCATCTTTCTCATGCAGAGCTGTCTCTCCTGGACACAGCTGCTCTACCAGAAACCCAGAACCTGCCCGGTTCCACCCTCTCCTGCCACCGCTGCCTCCAATATTCAGGGCAAATTCCTTTCCTAGCTATCTTTTCATCACCTTCTGCTTCCACCGCTGGCACGTAAGTTCAGATTCTTGCTTCGCCTGTACTCTAATAGCCCTGTCTTTATTTCCTGCCTCCCTTTGGAGGAGTGACTAGGAACTGCTCAAGGTCTCTCATTCCCCACCTTGCTGTGCTTACAGATAAAATCTCAGGGCCCAAGCTTGCATGTGACACCCTGCGTGTGATGCTTCTGGCTCATTTTTCTAGCTTCTCTTCCTGCCACTCCCACACCCTCCCCATCTGCCAGGTGGTCAGCATGGCCGCTCTGCCCCACATCAGTGCCTTTGCATGTGCCGCGCCTCCCTCCCCCCACGCCTGCGTCTCACTCTCCTGAGATCTCAGCTGTCCACGCTTGTGTCCCCTACTCAACTATGAACTTCCCGGTGGAGGTAAGGCTGGCGGCGTCCTTTCTCCTGTTTACTAGTAACTCCTCACAGAAGCCTGCCCCACTGAAGGTGCTCAGTTAAAGCTAGATAAATCTAGTAGTTCCCAGCTTTCTCATTCCCATGCGGTTCCTTTCATCTAGCATGTGGAATTCCCTGCTCTCTGTGTCCAGGTAGCTTTTACCTGCCTTCTTTTCCACCAGTGTCCCTTATTCCAACTGGATGGAGGGATGCCTGGTGAGTCCTCTTGAATGGCACCTATTTATTACTTGGTGTAAATGATTCTACACCTATGTTCTCTCTTGCTAGACTATAAGCATCTTGACTTCATACATGGGTCATTTTTTTTTTTATCACCAAAGACGTAGGTGACACCATGGACATTTTAAAACTTCCATTATATTCTACATGTATTTCTGAGCATATATAATCCGACAAGTAACAGATGCTGGAGCTCAGGGCGGGGAACAGACAGCTATGTATGTATGTATGTATGTATGCATGTATGTATGTATGTATTTGAGACAGGGTCTCACTAGGTAGCCCAGGCTGGCCTCAAACTCGAAGTGACCTTTCTGCCTCAGCCTCCCAAGTACTGCAATTACAGGTGTGCACCATTATGCCGGGAAGACATGGTGCTGCGAAACCTAGGATACTTCCCTGCAGAAGACTGAAACTAGAATCCCTATTTGTCACCCTGTACAAAATTCAATTCGAAATGGATCGCAGGCCTAGGTGTCAGACCTGACACTTTGAACTTCTTGAAGAAAACATAAGGAAAACATTTGAGTCGTGCGCACAAAGGAAAGATCTCCTGAATAGGACTCCCAGCGCCCAGAAAATAATAGCAAGAATCCAAGACATGGCCACTTTAAAGTCTGCACAGCAAAGGAATAACTAACAAAGTAAAAAGAGACAAGCTAGAGAGCCAGCTGTTCTCCCAATAGAGGATTTACACCTAAAATATATAAAGAATTCAACATAAAAAAATGAAAGTGCCCTATCAGTAAGTGGACAAAGGGATTGGACAGATACCTCTCCAAAGAAAAAGTACCAATGGCGGGTAAGCATGTGAGCATGCCAGCCACCAGGGAAACAGTATGTAAACAGTATGCAAAGATGCAAAACAAAAACACTCACCCGCTGAGGGTGAACACTTTGGAGTTTTAGTGTGATCATCAAGTCATGCAACTATCGTCACAATTAACAGCCAGAACAATAAGAACCTCCCTGCAGGGAAGCCCAGCACCCAATGCATTCGCCCCCTGCCCCATTTCCTCTGCCCCATCCCTCGGCAGCTAGGAACTCCTTTCTGTGGTGTAGAGGTGCGTGTCCTGCACATCCAGTTACAGTGTGACCAGCAGTGTGAAGTAGCTTCCGATCGACTTTTTCACTTAGCACAGCGTGCTCAGGCTTCATCCGGGTTGCAGCTTGTGTGTTCCCTCTTATCATGAATAATCACTGTATGCACCTACTACGTTTTATCCACCCTTTCATCTGCTATTGGACATTGAGGCTATTTCTCCTTCCCCTTTGGGGCTATTATAAATAATGCTGTTAGGAACTGTGATATACAATTTTTTTTTGGTACCGGGGATCGAACTCACGACCTCGAGCTTGCCAGGCAGGTGCTTAAGCCACTGAGCTAAATCCCCAGCCCTGGTGTACAATGTTTTGTGTGGATTTTTCATTTCTTTTACATATACATCTGATTATAATCACTAGAGCACATGGTAAATGATCAATGTGTAAATAGAGTTAACATCTTGAGGATCCGCCGACCTGTTTTCCAAAGGGGTGCACTTTAACCATCTCACTAGCAGTGATTAGGGTTCCCACTACTAACATTCCCCGTTGTCTTTTATTGTAGTCTTCCTACTAGGTATGAAGTGCTATCCTGTAGTTTAGATTAGCATTTCCCTGATGGCTGAAGATGTTACACACCTTTCCATGTGCTTATTGAAAGCCTGTGTGTTTTCTGATGAAATCTTAGCATGCTAAAGTGACTATCAACTTTCCAGGGAATCAACCCTGAGTCCTGGTGTCCAAGTGTCCTTCTGGGGGCCCAGCTCACTGATAGCATCCGGCCGGCTTTTGTAAACAATGAGAACGTCCTTGGATGTGAGCCGTATGTTGCTAGAGCATGATCCTGCATGTCCAGCCTCCTAGTGACCCTAACAGGAAGATTGTTTTCTTGACTCGAAATAGCACTTCTCCAGCACTTGAGTCTGGAAAATTACCTTTTAAGGTTCCTATTTTGCGGTACTGGGGATCGAACTCATGACCTCGTGCTCGCCAGGCAGGCACTTATGCGACTGAGCTAAATACCCAGCCCTAAAGGTTCCTATTTTAGAAGTGCTGGGTTGTGAAAGCAGTCCCGACTCTCAGTCATATGGCTGGCTCGTGTTGGTTTTGTAGCCGTCTATCGTAGAGCACAAGATGAAAGAATCATTTGTGGTAAAATAAAAAACTGCCCTGTTGAGAATCAGAGTTGGACATGGCAGCGCGTGCCTGTAATCCTAGCACTCAGGAGGCTGAGGCAGGAGGATTTCCAGGGAGTTTGAGACCAGCATGGGCTACATAGCAAGACCCTGTCTCAAAAACAAATGAAGAAACCCAAACAGAAGCACAGTTGTAGCTCAGTGGTAGAGTACTTGCTTAACTTGTGTGAGGCCTTGGGTTAAATCTCTAGCAACACACACACACACACACCCGAGCGCGCAAACAGGAGGGAAAGAAAAACAAAGTCTGAGTTGAACTGGGTGTGGCGGCACACACCTGCAATTCCCGTTCCGTATCTATTATATACAAGGCTGAGAGGCGGCAGGAAGCAAATTCGAGGGCAGCCTGGTCATGTAAGGTGACTTTCTTTCAAAATAAAAAACAAGTGGAGTGTAGCTCAGAGGGAAAATGGTCACCTAGCAGGTGTAAGGTCTGGTGTGGAGGTGAAGGATTATATCCGGGTCGGCCAATTACTTGCTTTGGTTAATTGGTGTTTTTTGCAGCACTGGGACTTGAGTTTAGAGTGTTCCCACTGAGCTACACCTCCAGCCCTTTTAAATTCTGAGACAGTGGTCAGGAGCAATGGCTCATGCCTGTAATCTCAGCACTAGGGAGGCTGAGGCAGAAGGGTTGCTGTGAGTTTGAGGCCAGCCTGGGCTACAAAGTGAGTTCAAGGCCTGAACTGCATAGTGAGACTCTGTCTCAAAAATCAGTTTTTTGAAACAGAGTGTCATTCATTTGGTAAGTTAACCAAGCTGAGCTTGAACTAGTAATTCTCATGCCTCAGCCTCCTAGCAAGCCGGACCTATAGGCATGACCACCATACCTGGTTTGGCCAACTGGTCTTTAACAAACATGGTACACGCCTTGGGTTTGCCTTAAGGCTTCATCTCCACTGAGCTTGCAACCCTGAAGTCAACATACGGTCTAGCAGTCTCATATTTTGCCTACCAGAAGATGCGAACCCATATGGTGGAGAACCAAGGCACTAACAGCCTATAGGAGGGGCTTCAACTTACCACAGACGCAGGGAACAGCATGCTATGCACATGGAATAGCAGCAGAGATCAGCTCAGCTGCTCAGACCAAAGAATGACTCAGCACACTCAAGGACTTGGAGACTATAGTAGCTGTTTTATGTCACTAGGTTTTGGGAAGACTCAACACTCAGAAAAAGTTGAAATGCAATCTGACAAGTCAGTCAGATTCTTAGATGAAGGATTCAGATCGATTCTCCACTTATAAACTTTTGGCAACCACAGACTCTCCATCAAATGGTTTTTATTTTTTAATGCAGATACCAGAAAAATGTTTCCCAAAACAACTACCAAACTAAGAGACTCTTTTGGAGATACTGGAGTTTTCAGTACTATTTATGTGATATGATGGGCAGGATTTGTTCTGCATACTGTCAGGCGGAGGCAGGAAAAGGTGCAGAGTGGACAAGATGTGACGCCCAGGAGGTACTGCTGAAGTTGAATGTATGTGTCTGTTTATTACACTATTATCACTACTTGTGTGTGTGTGTGTGACAAAGTGAAAGAAATTACTAGTTTAATAGTGAAAAAAAAATCCAAAGTGAGAAGTAACAAAGCAAAAAAAAAAAAAAAAAAAAAAAAAACAAAACCCTTCATACCTATGAAAGCAAGAATAAGAGTTAATCTTACAAGGCAGAAATAAAATCATTTTATTTTTCATTACTAAATGGGTAAAATTATTTACTATAGAATTTTAAAATATTGCCCTTTCAATCTCTCATGCTCTTCCTTTCCAGACTGTGCAGAACAGTGAGAAGGGCTCCTCTGTCATCGAAGAATACTCCACCAGCACCCACAAGCCAGCCCTGGAGCGAGACTCAGAAGTGTGTCTCTGTCCCTCAGGCCCGAAGGGGACGCAGGACGCTGCCCGGAAGGAGGTGGAGCCTGGCACACGTGCACTGACACCAGCCTCAGCAAAGATGCCGGCCAAAGGAGGAAGGCATGTCCCGTGTCGTGTCTGTGTGCTATTATCCAGAAAACATAACGAAGGTTCGTCAGACTCTGTGCTTTGGTAACCTACATCCCCATTACTACGTTCAAAATCTACAGTGAGTATGAATGAGAACTACTCACTGTCAAAGAAAGCAGGAAAAATGATTTCAAAATATCTTTCCCAAACAGAGAATTCTTCATGTGAATCACAGAACATGGGATCAGTTTTTAAATTTTCTGTTTAAGGTGCCAGAAAAGGTGTTACAACTCTTGTGAAAATCCAGATCTATGAGGATTTTAGATTTAGGAAGAATTTAAGAGTTCAGAACCAAATGCTAAAATTATCTATAAAGTGGTTATGCTAGAATAGTTAGGAATGATGTATTAAGGTTTTAGTGGTGTATGGGGAAAATTAGCATGCAAAAGTGTGTCGGCATTCGGTTTCTGTAACAAATACCAGAGGCAATCAACCTAAAGAGAAAAGGTTTATTTTGGCTTAAAATTTTAGATGTTGAAACAAGGCTTCAAGATCCTTTGACGGGTAAGTGGGAGTTGCTCTGTGGCAGAGAATCAGAGGGAAGTTGAGGGAAAGCGAGCCATTTAGTTTGCCCCTCATCCATCATTTTGACACAGGGATTGTACGTGCTCCATGGGTACCACTGTGATGTTTGGTACACCAGGGTAAGTGGATCCCTCTGCAAACATCTGTCCTTTTTCTATGACGAAATCACTCAAAATCTGTTCTTCTAGGTTGTTCAAAATATATTGAATGTGAACACTATATAGCCACCAGTACGTCCATGCAAGCCGTTCACTGACCCGCCCCGCCCTGCCTCCCGCTGCTCTCCCGGCCTCTGAGCACCACTGCTGGGCTCCAGCCTGGGAAGGCCCCGCGGGCTGTGGCGGGGGGCGAGTTTGCGAGTTACTCTGTCACACACACTCTGTAAGGGTAATGGCTCTGCACTGCTCCCACATTGGACGGACGCTTATCACTTCTGTGCCCTTCCTTCTCTGGAATGTCCCTTGCCATGGTAACTTTTAGCATTTTCCCTCAAATTGTCATCTGCTATGAATGCTATGACTGACTGTGGAAAATTGGCTTCATTGTCATTTCATCCAAAGCTGAGCCATGGTGTTTTCTAGGAGCTGATTAACCTTCTGATATTAAAAACCAGATAATTAAATCCCACAAAGCTGGGGATTTGCATGCTCGACGACAGCAAATTGCCAGGCTTTCTGGCAGGGTCAGCGGCGCTTGGCCTCTGGTTTCATCTACTGTTGGTTCTCTCTCTTCAACATTTGACAGGCGCAGAGTATCAAGCCTGTTGAAAGCGGCAGTGTAGTTAACTGAAAAACAAAAAACCCCGAGCTCCCAAACCTACCAACTTTTAAAAGGCCTTCGTTGACTGTTTCCCTGCCACACAGCTTCACAGAAGAAATCATCCCGTTCCCTGCTGCAGGATAAATGTTATTTCTGGGCACACCTTTACTCAAAACTGTGGTTTTCCTGGTATATTTCGAAGAAAAAGGGACTCTTGCACAACAGTTCTCAGAACTTTCAGTTACTTCTTACTCCAATGCTGCATGGAAGGTGCCCCACTTATTCCCAAGCAACACTACAGCATTTATTTGTTTTTTAACACTGCCCTAAGTCATTGGTTTTTTGAGGATTTGCCAAATTTCCCAATTCACCAAAACAAACCCCAGTTAAACTTGCAAACCTTGAGTTCTTGCATTTTCAAGAGACTAAAGAGGCCTTTCTTCTCTCTTCAACCATCTACATTCCAGGCAGTTACAGGTCACTCTGAGAGCACGTCCCACGCCTACGAGGCACCTCATACGTTAACTGTGCTTGTGGCCAACACTGTGCCAAGCAGTAATTTTAGTTTTTTCTTTTAACAATAGCGAATACGCCCTTGTTCCAACAGCAGAGAGAAAGTGTTTTTAAAAAGGACTTCTTAAGTTTTGGGAAGGAGTCAAATGCTCAGGTAAACACAGCTTCAATTTTAAAAGATCTTAAGTCTCTTTAAGGGGCTGTAAAAAGGGCCCATTTCCAAAATCACATATTTTTAGATATAAAAGCTAAATTTTGTATCTCAGTTTTTCTTGGGATCCACAGATAAACTGTATGCTAAAGGTGAGGTTCTTAAACAATATTTTGAGTAGCTGAAGCATCAGACACTGCCCTGAATATTTACTGCCGCCACTCTAGTTCCAGTTAGGAAACGCAGAGGGAGGGAAGCCGTGTTCTATGTGGAGGACAAGTGAAATCAAGGGAGAAACATGCAAAAATTATTCATTTGACAGCTTAGCTGAAGTCATGAAAGGAAGAATGTCCACTTAATATGATTAGATTAGTTTCTCTTATATCCAAACACCCGTAACACTGTCAAATCATGAGAAAACCATCAGGTAAATCTAACAAAGGCACATTATATAAACCCTTGACCAATAATATTCTTGAAATTGTCAAGGCGATCAAAAACAAAGGAAGCCTGAGCAAGTGTGATAGCCGTGAGGAGCAGAAGGTGACAGGGAACTACTACGTATTGTGGGAGCCTGGATGAGTTTTGGGAAAGCAAAGACATCAGGAAAAAGGAAACCTGAATAAATTATGAGGTTTTCATTAATAACATAAATGACAATGTACCAAACTAAGAATGCAAGATGCTGAAGAAGCTGTAACGGGTGTGGACTAGAGGAGAATCTGGACTATTCTGCAGTGTTTTCTGTAAACATACTCTAAAATAAAAATTTACTGGAAGAAAAAGTGAGAACATGTTGCCTAGTTTTTAAAACGCTATTTAAATTACAAGAACAACAGGACTACACAACTGGTGAACCCAGGAGTCCAGAGATACCCGAATAGTTTCAGCAACTTTAAGAGGAACAGAAAAATCAGCCGTTTCCTTTTTGTCTGGCCACATCAGAATGCATTACCTGCCCGAGAACTCCCCTGGAAGACGCACCGCGCCATCTGCGGTGAAGTTTACAGACTAATCGGAGGGCACGAGGACAGCTGCCAAAGTAGATTCCTGTGCCTTAAGTCACGACATGGAATTTTGTTTTTGGGCTTTAACCCATCATCTCTTTTACATTTACCAAACTGTTCATTAAATAACATCATAGTATCAAGTCATTTATAAATTTTTATTAAATGTCAGTAATTTTTACAAAGCAAATATTAATAGCAAAAGGCAAAAATTTTTTGGCAAAATGTTTACAAGAGCAAAAAGCCTTAATGAATAGCAACTCATTTTATAAAATCAAACCATCCTTTCCATTTCTAGACCTCCTTTAGAAATAACTTATTGCCAATCCTGAACTAAAGCACTGACCAAAAAAAAAAAAAAGAAAAAAGAAAATTTACAACAGTATCATATAATGTGCTCAGTTCTTGGAAGGTTACAAAAAACGATATACGTAAAAAGCCCTAAGCCACAGATACTTTTATACAGAGCTAATACAGATCATGTTTTGTTAGGTACAGTATGTAAGAGGTTGTAACAAAATATACTTTTGGATAAGGCTTCTTGTGATAAATGAGCTCTTACCATGGAAGAATAGAGAAAAACCACTTAAAACATTTTGCGATTCTGCTTTCAAGTAAGAGATAAAGAAAGGGTAAATGGCATAGCTTGTTGAATTGTTCCATAAACTTAACAAGGATTAATCCCTTTCCTCGATCTCTTATTTCTGGTGTCATCAAACATGTAGAGACTGAAGATGAACCATCAGTTAGTATGGTAAGAATACTATAAACAAGCTTTTAAATTACAGACTAACATCACATACCAAGTAGTTCATTGTTATCAGTGTATTCACGAGGTGAAAATTTTTGTGCTAGTATGGGTCCCAGACTCCAACCCATCTGTATAAATCCACCATTAACAGATTTGTAGGTCACAACTGTCAACTCACAAAATATAGACTTATCATTAATGCTTTAAAAAAAATCAATATTCTGCATTAAGTTCTGGCATTTGAAACCAGGTGGTTATACCTGATG
Organism: Cavia porcellus; assembly: GCF_034190915.1. Taxonomy (NCBI): domain Eukaryota; kingdom Metazoa; phylum Chordata; class Mammalia; order Rodentia; family Caviidae; genus Cavia; species Cavia porcellus. The sequence goes on from NW_026947515.1 coordinate 13,473,971, forward strand.
GTGAACATATTAAGTACTAACTATACATTCATGATAGACATAATAATGCTAGTAGTACAAACACTGCACTTCACATGATGTTAATAACCACCTGCCAGCCCAAGGCCAGTATCTACTTGATGGCATCGCAATAGCCAAAGGACAACTGATTGGAAATACTCAGGTTTAGGATAAATTTACTAAGCCCTAACCTCGTACCATAAAGTAACAGGTGTGTGCTGAAACACCTGCTTCATGTGGAACACGGAGACACATCCACATCCACCTGCAATCTCTCCCCTCTTCATGGTCACTAGATTCTAGACTGAAATGCCAACTGGTATCCTAGCATTAAAGGAAGGAAAGAAGGAAAGGAGGGAGGGGAAAAGAAAAAAAACCCTGTACTTCTAGTCAAGTAGCACAACACAAAAGTATCACGCTATTACTTCACATGCTGAAACGATGGGAAAAGACCAGTACTGTCAAGATTTCCTAATGAAAAGGCAAGTGCAAAGCTTGTTCCTGATTCCTCAAATACAATAAAGAAATGAAAGGGTAACAGAGTGACTTCTCTAGATTTATTAGGGAGTTTGTTACAAATGTTTGACTTGGCTTACCAGGCATGATTCGATGGATTCAAACAAGAAATTAGGAGTTAACACTGCTATTTAGCCTTCTCATCACACATACAGAAATAACACAGCTACAAACGGAATGGAGAGACTCTAACTTCAAATGGCTTGTTTGTGGTTTTGTCTGAATATATCATTGAATAATGAAAGCACCAATTTGGGAGTTTCTCAAATAAGGATTTGAGTTTCAGAACATAACAGCATAATTTGGTAACTTTATTCTTTATATAAGGCCTAACTGATCATGTGTAGTAAGGTTGAAAACTGCATTTTATCATAAGCAGAAGATACAAATATTTAGGTATACACTGCAAGTTAAGATTTAATTACAGGGCACGAGGTTTATGTTCAATCTACATCAATACTTTTAATCATTTCTGGCATTAGGGTGTCGCACTGCTTTCTATTTAAACCAACCACTGCCACCACTGCCACCGACAGAGCAAGGATTTCTGTGAACAGCCTGAATTTGTAAGATTAACCACAGGACTTTCTCTAAAGTGTTAGTCAATACAACTTAAAACAAAAATAACTTCTTCCCTCACTGTATTTCCTCAGTTGCAGCTGTACTCCAGCTGCCAAGTACCCTTATCATGCGATATTTAAATGAAGATTCAACTGAGTACAATATTTGGCAGAAAGCAACAATGGAGGCTGCTAAAATAATACTTAAGCGGTAAAGGCACACCTTGAATTACTTAGATCTTTAAAAAAATCTGAAAAAAACCTCCCTATAAAAATTAAGGTCTGAGTTGTTGATCTTTGACTTTATAAGGCAACTATGTATACTCTAAATTTCTTCAACGTCAACAAAGACGTGTGATATTTCTTCTGATCAATGAGAAGGCATGCAGAATTAAGAACAGAAAGGAACACAGAAGAATTAGGCACATTTTGTTCCAAATCATAGCCAAAGACTTGGAAAACTGTAACAAAGAGCTTTAAATCTGAGTTACTTTTTAGAGACCAAAGTAGGTGAAAATTATAAGCACCTTTTTAGTTCTGATCCTTAAATTTCATCTCCCTTTTTATATATAATAGTGGTATTTCAATTAAAAAAGGACCTGGTTTTCATGATACAGTTAAAAGACTTCTTTCAAATGGTTTAAAAATATACTACACAAAAACATGTGGGATAAAGTCTTTGAATCTTACAATTGTACTGAATGTCTAAAGAAGCCTGAATAACTTAAAAACAAGTAACTTATTGCCTCAAAATATATTCTAGCTTTGATTTTTTAAGATAATGGTGACTCTGAGACATTATGTGCATCAGAAGAAAATTGCAGATACCCAAATGACAGCATATCTGGTTGTGGTTTAACATTTCTTGGTCACAGTCAAAATGGAGAAGCTTGGCTATTTCTGCTTTGTCAGGCAATATTTATTGTTATCACAGACCTTAAATATAACTTAAGCAAACCTAAGTGTCCACTTTCTACAGGGGACTGATTCCAACCTTCAATGGAGTTAAATGTGTTGGCCATTCAATAACTATTTGCTAAATTTACACAAACCATTAAATAGACCAAAAGTTACCATGCACATATTCAGAGACAGCATTCATTAGCACTGGGTTACGCTAACCTGTGAACTTAAACAGTGTATTCTTTTGGGCAAAAGCCTCTAAATGTAGAGCTATTTAAACATGCATGAATTATATTCTGAATACTAGGATGTTGGGCAACATGCCTGAAGCTCATGTATACCAAGGCATGAACACACTGGAAGTCATATGGCTATGACAGGGAAACCTCAAATACAAGAAAAGTTAGGCAAGCCAAGAACAAATCCCAGTTAGCACACTGAGAGGCCCAGCTCTCACACCTGACAGAAAGACATAACAAAAGCCATTTACTTAGACAAACTGGGTGATCCACAATGCTGACCAATCTTTCAAGTTCCAATAAAACACCTGAGAACACAGTCAGCTCTACGGTAAACAGGTATCACAGTCATAATCACAATTTTCAGGAAAAGCAGAAAAGCCGTTAAGACTTTGCAAAATGTCACCAGTCTTGTACATATGTATCTCTAATCCAATTTTATGACTACACATAACCTAACAGGCAATAGTTTTAGTACTGTAAACCAGTCACTCTGCTGAATTTACTATGATATAATCATTTCATACTCAACAACGCTATTTCATGGACATGGTTTAAATTTGGTAAGCACTGAGGGGAGGGCCAATGTCATCATCTTTAGGTGTGAACTGAAAAGATTATTCTTAGAAGCACTCTGAAGACATTTAAAATGCTCAACCAAGTTGGCATCTTGTAAATAGCTATACCAACATGTACATGCTGTATGTTTTAGTGACACACCAAGAATGAAGAGGAATCTCAAATAGTATCTTCCTGAATAGTCTGTCATGAAAATACTGCCCTTGGCAAGCTTCAAATAAACCAAAGAATCCCTTAAATGCTACAGTTTGGAGTTGTTGGGGACTGGACAGGGAGCAAAAGAAAGAGAGATGCAAAACTGATTTCCTGAGTAAGGAGTGAAATCAGCTAGACAGGACTTAAAAGCAACACACACTGCATTCTGACAGTTACGTTTGTTATTAAGTTGCTTGCAGTTTATAGTTGCTATAGTGGCCAAAATATTTCACTTATGGCACATTAAATTACATGATAATCAAACATTAAAAAGGCAAACTGTATTTGATTCATTACTTTTGATCAAAATAATTATCTCTAGTACTTCCTTGTCTTCTGCTCCCTGGTACCATTTGTCAACGCTTTCACATCAGATCAGAAAACCTTATGTAAACTTTAAAACACTAAGAACATTACCTTCAGAAACCACAGAAATTTAAAAAACAAAAAGTAAAACAGCAACAATAAAAAAACCAGCTGTTGTGTATGTAAGCACTTACAGACATGAAGGCTGTGCAAGCTGACGGGCTGCCAGCCCGCAGACCTCACTCCTTCCAGCAGCCCCTTCACAACAGCCATCCGTAAGGCAGGCAGTGGATCACTGCTCTGGGGAAGGCACACTGAAGACCTCCTGTTTCAGAGCTGAGTATTCCTAACCTCATTCCTCAGGTACTTAGGATGCTGTCTACGCCTGGCCCTCGAGGAGGACTGTCTGAAAAGTGGAAGAATGGAAAGCCTGACATATGCCTAGTCTGTAGCTGGCCAGATTACATGTAGACCGAGTGGAGCTAAGATGAAACTGATCAAAGCCAACTATGTTATCCAGCAGCTTTCAGCCACAAACCGAAGGCGCAGAAGGACTGATTACCTAGAAATCAAGATTTTTCTACTTCTTGTTGTAAACTGCTATTTAAAAAAATAAAACATAAACAGAAAACAATGGAAACCACAAAAAGGTATTAAAATAGAAAGTCTTTTGTATATCACTGTAGCATCAGCTGCTTGAGGTTATCATGAAGAATAGTATCCTTCACATCCCGGAAAACAAGGCGGATGTTCTCCGTGTTGATGGCGGTGGTGAAGTGGTGGTACAAGGGCTTCTGCTGCTGGTCCCGGCGTTTGTTCCGGAAACATTCCACCAGGAATTTTTGGACGTCTCTTAAGCAGTGTGGATCGCCTTCAAATTCTAGGAAATAGTCTTTGATGCTCACAACTTGTACTTTCTCCTCAAGCAAGTCTGTCTTGTTTAAGAAGAGAATTATTGAGACATTACTGAAAACTCGGTTATTGACAATTGTTTCAAAAATGTTCAGAGATTCTGTAAGGCGATTGGTCAGTCGGTCCTCCATAAGCACCTGGTCAAATTCACTTGACGAAACAAGAAAAAGTATTGATGTCACACTGTCGAAGCATTCAAACCAACGTTTCCTTTCTGATCTTTGACCACCTACATCAACCATTTTGAAAGGAACATTTTTAATTTCAAAGTCATACTCATGAATGCCTTTGGTAGGTCTTCTGGCAAGCAGAATATCTTGTTGTGATGGAATGTAATCCTGGAAAAGAAAGTAGTTTTATACTTAGTATAAAACTAGTATATACCGAGAAGTAATTAATATGATTTTGAATATGTTACTAATTGGTCTACTGAATGGCTAGCAAAATGATCTTCTGAAAAACATTTTCTCACACATTAAAGCATCAAATACTGTTACTATCACTGTCATTTTAAAAAGGTCCAGGCATGCCTGAAATCCCAGCTGCTGAGGAGGCCCACGATATTTAGAAGCCTAAGGCAAGAGGATAAAAAATTTGAGGTTAGCCTAGGACATTTACCAGGACCTTGTTTCAAAATAAAAAATAAAAAGGTTAGGGATGTAGCTCAGTGGTAGAGTGCTTGCCTACCATATACAAACCCTGAAAATCAATCTCTGGTATTCAAAGGGAAAAAAGGACTGGGGAGAGAAATGAAAACACAAAGCAAGAATGGCTCAAAATGAACTGCCAACGAGCGGCATCCACCATTTTTTTTCATTCGCCCAATGCTGGTCGCATTTGAAGACTAATGCACCACTTGTGCTCTCCCGCCTCACCCCGAGTCTTACTTCCCATTATTACCCACTCACAGATCCAGCCACAGCGACGATCCCACTACTTCCACACTTAGCATTCCCACAATGCTCCTCTATTAAAACAGGATGAGACTCCAATGGGATTCATTAGCATCACTTTCCATGCTGCTTCTGACCACTGTGCTCTAGTCCATTCTAAACGCCCCTCCACTGTGCTCATCCTTGATAATGAAGGAGCAGGTCCATGCTACCACTGCTGCTACAGTCAATGTGGGGAAACACTTTCTCAACTACCTGGTCTCTTCACAAGCTTCATTCCTTTCATGACTCTGGTCGCAGACTGAGTTGGATGGATGAGAATGGAATCCAGTTCAATAGTAAGGTTCAATGTGGATGTTACGGGGAATTCTGGTTTGGTTCTCATCCAGTTTGGTCTGCAGAGTTTTGCTTGTGAACCGAGGAACTACTCTATAACCAACTAACCCCATGTACTTTGCAGTCACCAGCTAGGCTTGTTTCTAGGGCTTGTCCAAGTAGCTATGCTCCAGTCTTCTCATTTGTTGATCCAAGAGCTCAGAACTAGCCACTTAGTTGGAGTGTGAACACCCCTGCCTGTGAAATGGAACTAATCACAACTGGCCTATCCGCCTTGGACGGAGTGGCCATGCAAAGGTCAAGAAGGCCCCTGGAGTCGGAACAAAGGGTGGCTGCCAGCTACACCTTGCTGGCTCTTCCTTTTCAGCCCAGTACTTTTCTAGTGTTCATCCAGCTTTTTGGAAGTAGGTGAACAGGAGAAACTTTAATGTTCATTATAAAGGTCAAAATATTTTAAAAGCCAAGGCAGGATTTAAAAGTGTTGTTATTCACAATGCTGCTTATACTTTATGCTTTACCAAGTAGTGAAATACGATTTTCAAATTCTATCACAACACCAGTATTCATCTCCTAAAAATGGGGCACTGGTTTAGAAATAAGAAGAATAAGCAGTTTTTAGTTACTGGGAATCCACAACTATTCACAGCATGACTCTAGAGTTCCAATTAAAGTGTTAACTTTTCTCTGTTTCAATCTGGGTTCTCTTCACAGGCACACTTGTTTCCCTGGTGATCAGAATACGTACACCATTTCTAGCCTGTTATCATAATTTTCCTTAACGTTTTATTGTAATTTTTTCAATATGTTGAGACTGTGTTATCTCCTTTTAAAAGATTTTATACATTGCTGGGCATGGTGATGCATGCCTATAATCCCAGCACTCAGGAGGCTGATGCAGGAGGACTGCCTTGAATTCAAAACTAGGCTGGGCTACATAGTAAGGCTATGAGTTCAAAACTGGGCTGAACTACATAGTTAAGGCCATGTCTCAAAAACAAAAACACAAGGCTGTAAGTTCAATCCCTGGTACAAAACAAAAAGAAAAAAAAAACTCAAAAGATTTTACATACCAAAGGTATTAATGTGCTATAATTAACATTCCTCTATTGGTGGTCATTTAGGTTGATTCTAATTTTTTACTCTAACAGAAATACTGCAATTAAATTTCTCACACATTTTTCTGTTTCTACTATTTTCTAAGACAAAAATAATCAGTAATAAGATTATGAAGTCAAAGGTACAAATATTTTACTGACTTTGGACACTCATAGACTACTTTCCAAAAGGTGGTATAAATTTATTGTGAATGGCTATACCACCTATTTCAAGTGTGCCAGTTCTAAGGTATTTATGAAAAACTTCAGATTTCATAAAAAGTTCTCAGCTAGTGTGGTAGCATATATCTGTAATCCCCACACTCAGGAAGCTGAGGCAGGAGGATCACCATGAATCTGAGGCCAGCCTGGAATACATGGCAAGATTCTTTCAACCCCCAGTAGTTCTCTGTAACTGTCTTTATAACAAAATAACAATCTAGTTAGGAAGTTAAAGTTTCATGTATGAAGCAAAGCATACAGGACAGCGCGTCAAGTTCTAAATGTTTGGTAAGAGTAGTATATCTTGGGTTAGGAGTGTGATCTTACAGCCAGCTTTTAGCTGTGTGATCTCAGGGAAGTCATTTGACCTTTCTATGTTTCAACTTCCTCATGTGTGAAATGTAAGATAATATTCAGAGGGTTGAAGACTGAGTTAAACAGCTAAAGTGCCTCAGAATTGTGTTTGTCAAGAGTGAAGGGGAATCAGACGAGGGTGGAATGCCCAGATACACTTCCACTCAAGCCTCCCACTTTTAGGTGATGTTCCCCAGTCACTGCACCTGATAAACTATTCACAATCAAACAATTTACCTATCAGAAACTCGTTTTCCTCTGATCCCTCTAAGTGCCCTCAGAGTACTTTTTCTACCTCTTGCCTCACTAACTTAATTTCACGAAGACTCCTCATCACCTTGAACTTGTCCCTGTCAATGCCTATTTTGTATCAAAGCCTGTTGCTCCCTTACATCTCTGTTACATGTTCTCTTGATTCCTATACTGCTCCCATTTATCATCTCAGACATGGACTGGTTTTTGCCCCAAACATCTCACATCACTTGGACTCATCTCTTGGTTACTCCAAACCTCTTCCTAAATAACCCTCTTGCATCACGACTCCTGAACTTAGAATGTGACTGCTCAGTTGCATCAGACAGAACTCTACTCACTGGCTTGTTCTCTGGGATCTGCACTTGGTTCTGCATTGTTCAATCTCACCACTGGTCTACCATGAAGACCTTGCACAGAGCTCCACCTCTCATGCCAGTGTGTCTATTTGCACAACAATGCATGTGCAATGAAACAGAAAAAAAACTCAAGCCACTACCTTCTACAAATCTATGCTTATAAAAGTTTGAGCCAAGAACTTTGTATATCCTTCACCAGACAGACTTGTTTCCTAAAACCAAACCCATCCAACTGTTTCCCATCTGAGGGGGGGCCATATCTTACATACCTAAATCCAGTCCACCCTTCAGATATGTTAGGTTCACTTACTCTTTGGTGAACTAATATTATCTTCATGATTGGTATTATGTACTGTCTTCTACTTGTTTTATATACTGACTAGACTGAGTTCCTTTTTTTAGTGCATAGATCAAAGAATGAAACAGTTAACACTGGGCATTTATTACATGATTACTTTTTCAAGTATTATTTCATGAAATGTCCCATGACTCTAAGGACTGGGCTCTCCCAACCATGCCTATGTTATGAACAAAGAAACTAACTAATTTAGAGATCCTAAGGTCACACAGAGTCAGTCACTGGTAGAGATGGTACCGGAACTCGAGTAATCTTGCTGCAGAGCCCAGGTCCTTGACCCTTGTCCTGTTCCACCTTCCAGACTGGTACAGGGCAGTGGTGGTGACCTATGGCACGCGTGCTGTGCTAGGCTGTTTGCTATGATTCAAAGCTCTAAAAGCTTCCCTAACACTGGTATCAGAGCTTCACACAGAGCAGGCTTCAAACATGGCAAATACTCTTCTGTAATGTCCAATATCCACAATGGGTGGCAAGACGCAGTACACTCCACTTTTTTACAATTACATGCTGACTACAGCAGCCCTTTCTTTTTATTCCAGCTATGCTTCCACACTGTTCTCAACCTAACATTGTAAACAGCTATAACAAACTGGCCAGAGTTGGCCTAGAGCTCTCACTCAGAAGCCATCTGCTGAGTGCGACTCCATGTCATGCACCATCACTAGGCTCCACAGACTCACTTCCTGGCCCTTAGGGAAAGAGGTGGGTAGCACCCACTGTAGTACCTGCAATGAAGGGTAAAATGAGGGCTAATACTGGGCATTAAGAGGAAAAGACCTACTTGAATGGTGTCCATCAGAGGTAACTTGAGAAGAACAGGTGAAGCCGGTACTGCTTAGACAGGAAATCACCCTAAAACCTCACTCATCTACCAAGGCTCACCACCTCCAGTCAGCCTGTTCTAAATCATTTCTTTCTTTCTTTTTTTTTTTTAAGATTCACAATCAAATCAGAGGAAAAGAGCTAACAAGCTGGGGATACAGCTCAGTGGCACACTGCCTGCCTGGCAAGCATGAGATCCTGAGTTTGAATCCTGGTTCCAAAAAGAGATAATAAAGTAGACTTTAATACGAAGTTTCACTAATGTGGACTGAATGAAAAAAATATAATAAATTGTGGAGAGCTCAACTTCTGGGGATATACTTGTGTCTAGGAAATAAGCAAAACAACAACATACCATAGGCTTAAAGGCAAATGCAATTTAGAAAAATTCGGACAATGGAAAATCAACCTGGAAAGAAAAAAACCTGCACTGTTTCACATGTCCTAAATACATTAGTATGTTACTTTTCTTTCTTTCTTTTTTTTTTTTTTTTTGTCTTTTTCCTTTTTATCAGTACCAGGGATCGAACTCACGACTGCCTGCTTGCAAGGCAGGTGCTTATGCCGCTGAGCTAAATCCCCAGCCCCAGTATGTTACTTTTCTACTTGGAACAGGTTCATTTTGTGCTTTTCGTAAGTTATATTTTTAGTTTTTACAACCTCAAAGAATCCATAAGACTATATTAACATTGTAACAGGAACTTGAGGAGGCAAATGAAGCTCTACTAAATTTAATGCATAATAAATGGCTTTAGGGCAATGCATTCAAAACATTTATGAACTCTTCTGCATCTAACAGAGTCCACACAGTGGCCCTTCACACCCATCGTGGGTCCTGGCACACCAGTGCCAGATGAGTGTTGCTGGCTCTGAAAGTGATACTCTGAGAAGAATACACTGTTGCCTCCACAAGCAAGCCTTTCATACTAAAACTCAACACACTGCACGGGAAAATAGCAATGGCCGAAAGGTTTGAAAATCTATCAACCCACTGTGTTCTTTCAATTTCTGCTTTAAAAAGCCCCCAACATCAAAAGATAATAATGTATGATTTCATTTCCAAACATAAATCTTCATGGTTTTACCTCCATGCAATAGGAGACAGGACAATTCTTCAAGGAAACTGACAGAGGCCTAAATAGTGTGTGTGTATGGGGGGGGGGGGAGGTGTCATAACTTTTATTTTGGAGAAAAAAATTTCAATATTATCAGCTTCTAATCAACCCAAGTCAGATTACTGCCACTAGGAAAAATGAAGAGTCAAACTGCTTATTACATATTTCTACATCTCCCAGCTAGCTGCCCCAAAATAAAATCACTTTGACTACCGCTTTTGGTATCACTAATTATATACATCCAGTTTTAAAACTTACTGGCTCTCCAAGTTTCTCCAAGTTATCCAGGAAATATTTTACAGATTCACCCTAAAAACAAAAAGAAAACAGTTATGAGGTTTAGAAATGGATGATATATTACATTGTCTGCTTGTATACTCACACCAAACATAGCTGGGTTAGTCATCAATTCAGACTGAACTGCGGACTCTTCTTAAAAACGTACAGAAGTACAACTCTGCAAGAGATGGGTAAGTTCACAAATGCTTTCCATACAAGACACCAAAAGTGATCACCTATTTGGATGAGATTACACACATGCTTCTGGACAGAACCCCATATCTAAAGGGAATATGTAATTAAAATACGAAAACTGCTTTTGAGATAACATAAATCTATAAGCAAAATGTGAGACCATTTCTGCTTACATTTTGTATCTACAGCAATAGTAGATCTCTTCAGGAAAAAGTGTCAGAACGAATCAGACACAAGGAGAGAATATACATCTCTCAGGAGTAAGCACGTGCCTGCGTGGACACAGTGCTCCAGGAGACTGAGTGCCCTGCAGGTTTCCCGTCTCCAAAACTAAAACAGCATCCAGTGTCTTCTTTTGCGTGGCTGTGCTTTCAGAACCCAGATTTCTATTAGAACTACAAGCAATTTCTTTTTTTTTTTTTTTTTTTCTACAAGCAATTTCAAACGGATAAATTGTATGACAATAAAGTCCTGTGACCAGAGGACATAAGAGGGAAACGTGTTACAAGAGAAAAGGCTCTGGGTCTGTCTCCCATTGCTCACTCCCCACAGGGCCACTTTTCACTGGGTCCTGCTGCTGCCACACTGGCCCATCTGCAGCTGCTTCCATATCCCAGGAGCTGTAGCTTCTGAGGGTGCAGGAGAACCATCTAAACCCAGTCCTCGCTACAGAGGACTACAGATTCTCAGTTAGTAGTGCTGGGCTGGGGCTCCAGTTTTTGTGATCCAGAGGATGCTCAGGACCACACTCTGCATCACAAGAACCTACAGAAGCAGTTCTCAGACATTCTGGACCCAAGAAACCTTCATGTGTTTTAACATTCTCGAGGACTCCAAAAAGCTGTTGTTTATGTGGGTTATGGCTATTAATATTCACCAGACTATAAAGTAAAACTGAGAAATTTTAACATACACTAAGTGCCAGTACATAATAAGCCCATTACATGTTAACACATTTTGGTATGGCTTAATACATGGCAGCAGGACTCTGCACCTGAACTGTTACAATAGGTTATTTTGCTTGAAACAAATGAAACCTTGGCCTTACACAAAAATGTCAATGGAGGAGAATAACTGTAAATATTCTTTGTTATTACAATAAAATTACATCACTGGTAGTTTCTTAAAAGCTAGTTCTCTGTAGAACTGGAAATCCTATAAGACAACTTCACACTGTTACAATTCAGTGTCCTGCACTCTGACTGGATCTTCTACCCACCTACAACTCTGTAATATCAAACACTGGTTGTTTAGAATATAGTAAGTCACTAAGTTATGCAGATCTTAACAATGTTGGTATGTTTCATTACACAATACTTTAAATTTTCACTTGAAGTCACTGGTAACAAAACTCTCAGTTATTCTATCACAGGTTAACAAAAACTCTTGGGTTATTTTCCTTGAAACGGCAGGCTAATGTCTTTCATCTTATGAAAAATGTCTATCAAATGCGTAAGTCTGAACGTCAGCCATCCTTTCAGGTAAAAACGGTGCTCCATGAAAAATGTAGCTAGTGCATCTCTCAAAGGATCCAGTCAACCTTGTCCTACGCTGGGAATCAATGGTGGCCAACCTATGGCACGGAAGTGTTACTTTTAAGACAAAAGATACTAATGTATGTGTTCTTTTATCTGAACTAAAATCTCAGTGTTGGGGTTTAATTGCAGTGCCGGCACTCTGAAATAAATAAATGGGTTCTGGGTTGCAGTCTGGGCACTTGTCTCTAAAAGGCTCACTACTACTACTGGAGACCATCATCTTTCTTCCAGAGTGGTTTCACTGGACCTCTCAGTTAAGCACAGAGAATACTGGATAGATATTACTTGACGGGAGAGGACTTAATGTAATTAACGACTTTACTGTTCCAGCAAGGGTAGTCTCAAGAGAAACTGGATAGGCATGCAGGGTGGGTGGATGAGGTCAGGGCTGTTTCTGGGGTTCTTTCTAGGTCTTAACTGATATGCAGCAGCAAAGAACACGATCAGTATACAGTTTGAAACCATGTGTGCCAAGGTGCTGGCAGCCTGGGCCATTTCATCCCTGTCTATTCTGTACCATTAGTGCAAGTGTCAACGTAGTGCAAAACTAAAACAGTATCCAGTGTCTTTCTGAGGTGTTTCCAAATCAAAGATCCCATGGAGGCATCCTGAGGAGTCTGTGGACTACATGTTGAGAAAGGTTACTTTAAAATATAGAGCTCAGCAGCGTAAGTGCCTACCTGGCAAGCATGAGGTATGAGTTCGATCCCCAGTACCAGAAAAAAAAAAGAATAAAACATAGACAGGTTAGCCAGGTGTGGTGGCGCATTCAAGGCCAGCTTGGGTTACAAAGTCAGCTCAAAACCAGCCTGAATTGCACAGTGAGACCCTGGCTCAAAAAAATAAAATAAAAATAAAATAATCAAAAAAGGTACTAATATCTTAGGTATACCTTATATACTGAAGGAAAACATGTATGCATGTATAATAGGATAGAGAATGAATGATTTTCAAAGGATTATAAGTAGTGGTCACTGATACTACTTTTTTTCTGGGCCTGAGAATACTCATACAGTATTTATAGCATGTGAAACATGACTGTTCAGAGAAAAGAAAAATAAAATTGTTAACAATTCATTTTGTATTAACAGATTATCTGGTCAAACACAAATGAATAATTGAATATTTTGTATTTCATCACCCATCTTAATGAAAAAAACATTGTTTTCATGTTATAATCAATAACATGGCCCAAGGGGAATCTGGTCTTCATCTTTAAATAATAAAATCACTATTAATTATAGGCTTGTTGGTGTAACTCTAATAACTATTAATACTATCATTCAGAGCCAAACACAGCTAACACTTGAAGATATTTCCTTCTAATTATTTTATATTTAATAGCTGAAGTCACAGACAACTAATTGTCTGTGTATCCTAATTTTTTACTTATGTAAATATAAATAAATTTTAGTAGCTATAATAACTTAAGTACATACTAGAAAAGTCAAAAGTCACTACTCTAATGTCAGGATGAGCAGTTTTGTGTACACCACTCTGTGTACTTTTTGGATTATGTTCATGGCAATCTCAGATGACTATGGCAGTGGTTAAACATTTTTAAGATGCCCGCTACACACTACCACATGGGCTGGAAACCAATGGTGGCTCTTCCTAGCAATTCAGGTGAAATGGTGAGTTTATTCTTCGACAGTAAATCTAGATGAAGATAAACTAAACTCAAATCATACAAAAAGTATTCTGCAGATTCTTCTATAGTTAACTGAAGTATAGACATGGAGAGGCTCATGATGCTTAGCATTTAGGGATCCCAGAGTAAGAAAGCTTGGCTTAAAAGAGAAAACCAGCCCTATACCCAAAGCAAAAAAAAGTCTATTCAAAAACATATTTCCATTAGTATTGCTTATCTGAACTGACTGTGGGATAAATGAGTCAATTTAATATGAACATGTTAATATCTGCAGCAGCAACAGTCTTCTCTCTTTTTGTTTTTGAGACAAGGACTTGCTATGCAGCTGGGGCTAGCATTGAGCTCACGGGCGGCCTTAGCCTGTACAGTGCTGGGATAACAGGCATGCACCACCATGCCCAGCTTTCCCCCTTTCTAAAGTAAATGCTTACATTCAACCACTGTGAAGGTGCAGAGAACTGGTGCACCCATTTTGGTGACCATGCAAATTTACACAAACCTCTACACAGTTCGGAGTAACAGCCTCTGTAAGATGCTTCACAACCTTTGGAACATTCTAAGGAACTTAGCTTAAACAAAGTGACCTGTACAAAAGGATATTTACATAGTGCTACTTATAACCATAAAACCTGAAGGTGTATTCTTCCACTTAGCATTCAGGCACTAACAATACATTCTGGTATACTAACATCATAAAATATGGTAAAAATCAATTATTTTGCTGCAATGGTCTAAATCAAGTAATCATATTTGTACATATACTATATTTATACCATTAAGTGAAGGTCTACAATCTTGATCAGTAAATCTTGTTTTTTGTTTTACAAGCATGGCACAACACTTACCTGGCAGGAAAACCTGCCCTGAACTAATGTTAGGATCCTCATAATCTTTATTTATCGTATACAGCAAAACTATTCCACCGTTTTACAGCACAGAAACAATGGCTATTCGACAGGAAAATGTATGGTTATAACTTTCTGACCAAAAATAGTTCTGTAACATATCTGGACTCAGAATTTGAGACTATGGACTAAATTTAAGAATTATATTTAATTTTATTTACAATACAGGCAAAAGACATGTGATTTAGTTTGTACTGTATTAAAGTGAAATGGGTATCAAGGATGTCAAACTCACACATTTCTAGTAAGAAATCTACAAGGAAGCATCTTTGGACTCCATTTTTAAAACCTTCTGAACACGACTTGGAGCTGGCAGAGTAGGCTGTGGCCGAGAACTTCAGCACAACCATCAACACTGCCGCTCAAGAAATGACAAATTTATGTTTATTCCAAGGTGTAAACACTATTCTTTTCTTTCTTCCAAATAAAAAGACCATTAACTTAAAGGGGTTGGGGTACATAACTGTGGGTAATATTCTTTTCAAAAAGAAAAAGCAAGGATTTAGAAATTTATAAACTGACAAAAATCAAGCAGTATTACAGAAAAATGGATTATAGAAAAATTATTAAACCAGCTTCTACAGAAGTTACGTCAGTATAACTTATAAAGTCTGTGCATTCAACACTAAAAAAATTATTTATAGGTCTGTTACATCTGAATGTATGAACTATTTTTAAGATTTTGAGTTCCAAATGAATCAGTTCTGCCAAGTGACTACATTTTGCAATCTTTTCCACCACTCATCCCCTATCTATTCAAGGTATATACACATTTTAAAATATTATTTCTATGAAAAAAATGTATTTGTGCTAAAACAACTCTCTAATCAAAAAGTATACACTTACTACTTCATCTCATAGGTACTACAGAGTCTTCCATTAGTATAAAAAGAGAACAGGAGACATAAAAATGGGTTAGCCTTTGCTGGCCATGGGTAATCTTTATGCCTGTAATCCTCGAGGAGGGTGTGGCAGGAGAACTTCTGAAAATCTGAGACTCTCCTGGGCTATATAGTGAGTTCAAAGCCATCCTGAACTACATAGGAAAACCCTGCCTTGAAAACACAATACAAACGGAAAGAAGGTTTAAAAATTTTTAATGTGAACACTGAACTAACTAAACCATCAATATTCTTAAGGAAAATAAAGGTTTAAATTTAGGCATTTCTATAATTTGTCATAAACATCTAGATTAAATCAAATAAATAGGTTCTTCTTCACCCCACAAAGAATGGTCATCATGAAGAAATCAAATAATAACAAAAGCTGGAAAGGCTGTCAGGGAAAACAGAACCCTTCTACACTCTTAATAATGTCAACTAGTATAACCACTATAGAAGTCAGTATGGAGACTGCTCAGAAAACTACAACTAGATGTTTCACTTGTCCCAGCCATTTCCTTCTAGGTATCTTCCTGAAAGAGTTAAAGAATAGTACAGGGATACATGCATACCCATGTTTATTGCTGCACAATTCATAGCAACTAAATTTTGGAAGCAGCCTATATATGCATAACCAGAAAAATGGATAAAGAAAATGCTGTATTTACATATAATTAAGTACTACTCTGCCATAAAGATAAACTACAGTTGTTTGCAGGAAAAGTGATGCACCTTGAGGCACTTTAAGTGAAATAAATAAGACACACAGTTTATATGAGAAACCCAAATGATGAAGTATACATCAAGAGCAAAATAAAAGTAGGGAGACAGATCTTCCTCAAATGGGAGGGGATCAAGAGACAAAGGGAAAAGGAAGGGAAAGGGGATGAAAAAAC
Source organism: Cavia porcellus (assembly GCF_034190915.1). Taxonomy (NCBI): domain Eukaryota; kingdom Metazoa; phylum Chordata; class Mammalia; order Rodentia; family Caviidae; genus Cavia; species Cavia porcellus. The sequence continues at coordinate 13,490,331 of NW_026947515.1, forward strand.
TAAGGTAACTGTACATGGACCAACTCCACACAAGGAGTGTAAACATATGTACTAACAACAAATTAAAAAATACTTCTATTAAATTGCTCAAAAACTAATGACAAACACAATGATGGTGTCTCTACTCAGGAGGTCCCAGAGTTTCCAATCATTGCCTCCTGTCTGTGCTTTAGTGTCCCCACGCGAACTCTAAACCCAGCTCAGTGCCTGGCATCTAGTAGCCTGTCCATCTCTCCTTCAGGAGTGTTGGGTGAATAAAGAATGATTTGCTGGGACACAACTACCTCTGATTATTTTTTTCTTATAATTTTGAAAGAAGTGAACAAGACTTTAGATTTTTTAAAAACTGCTATTAAGCAAAGGATGGAAATTTCAGACTTTCTTTAACACAGTAATCTTGCCAAGTCTCTAAACTTCTTCAGGCTTCAATTCGCCTAACGGTAAAAGAAAGACAAGTTCAGTAGTTCTCACTCTAGCGCTGCCCAAAGTAAGAACTTCAGTTTGTATAACTGATTTAAAGTTTTCCTTTCCTCACATGTCATGGGGTCAATTAATCTGAAATTCTCTTTTGTTGTAACTCATTATTCCAATAGTCTCTGCTAATACATACCAAAGTAAAGATTTCACATATGAGGTAAGGGTTCACATTTTGTTGGTTCTAAATTGTTAGGCTTTTCCTAGTCTACTTTGGATTACTTTAGGGAATGTTTCATGAAATTCCAAAGAAATTGCATTTGATAGCTCACTTTCTAAAATGTAAGATACTTTATGTCATCCCCCTCCCTTTTTTTCTCTGTTCAGAACTCTAAGAAAACTTTCTAGATTATTGTAATAAGCCTGAAAAGTATAAAGTGGCACGGGACTGTGGAAAAGCCTTCCAGTATTTATCTGCTGGGCATTTAAATTCCATCTAAACAATGGCACAGCACCCAGCAAAACTGGTTCTAGCACTTGGACAGGCTCTGTTGTTCATAAAATAATGAATACTGGTTGTTTCCAGTTGTTCTTTTGATTTGTAAAACTCTGAGAGTCAGGAGGCTGAGGTGGGAAGACGGCTGACAGTCTGAGGCCAGCTCAGCCTACACAGTGAGTTCAAGGGCTGGCTTATGGCAACACTGTCTAAAATTAAATACATCAGTCTAGGAAGGTCTGTGACGTACATTTCATATTAGTTTTACAAAGTTACATCTAAACTGGGAATGGTCTCAATGTTGTCTATCATGACTGAGAATCATTTGTTATAAACATTCTTTCTTTGCTTATAAAAACAAAATGAATCAGGAGCCCCAAATTTTAAGTTAGCATAAGAGCTGAGAACACAAGGTGTTAAATTCAGTTATTAAAAAATTAGCAGTTTTCTTGCCCAGCTACTGGATAAGTGGCAGATATATTCAAGGGTTCCTTCTGCACAGTTGGAAAACAAGATTTAGAATGCACTGCTTTAAAGGAACATGGAATTCAGGGTGGACAGCCAGAGTACAATGAGACAGTTACACCATGACCTTAAAAAATGTTTTAAATGCCACATACTGCCATACTATGACATTAAAAAAACAGCAAAAGAAGAAACAAAAAACGGAGAAAAAAATAGGATTTTCTCATGCTTTTAAGGTACAATGGGATATAATTTTGGTATCAAGTTAGTTGGTAAAGCACTGTGTTTCTTAGGCAATGATGTTAAGCTAAATGAATACACACACATGCACACACACACTTACAGACTAAGCACCCTCCTCATATTCTCATCTCATAGAAAAACAAAAAGTCACAAAAAAAGTTATAAAACTGAAAACAGAATGGCTTCTCATAGCAGAATTTCTTCATAAAAATAAAGAGTGAAGATAAATGCAACCAGTCTCCAAGTGGTTAATGTGCTAGTCAAGACAGGAATGACACTGCTAGCAAACTAATAAACTCCTGCTCAATCTGAGCAGCCAAAGAAGTACGTCCAGAGAAAGAAGACTGTAAATCAAAAAGTTTATAGTGCTCCAAGGTGCTCAAAGTTGAAGACATCAAGAACAACCATCTACCATCTCAACTGAAAAGCAAGAGTTTGGTGGTTTCCCTTGACTCCTGAGTTTATTACCAACAGTGTTCAGTTGTTATTTGTCCAAAGACCCAGTGCCAAGTTTGAAGTGCCTGAAGACTCACCCTGTGTATGAGTGGACAGCATGGAAGAAATACACATGAAAGCATTTTCAAACAGGCTGAGAAAATATGTGATCAGTGGAATCTAAGCTGGGCAGTAGCGGTGAGCCAATGGCGCAAGTGCCGCAGTGGGCTGTTCCTATCACTGAAAGCTCTAAAGGTTCCTCATCACTGCTCTAGGATTTTGCAGCTGATGGCGGTGAAATGAAAATGTGTGGAGCAGAAAAAGACTTAGCCCGAAAAACACACAAAGCCTATGAAAAGGGTTATTCACTGATTATTCATGAAGAGGTACTCTGTGGAAAGTAATGAGTCTATCATATGCTACACAACCAGAAGTGCTAATGAAGAATTTAACTTGCTCTTTTGAATTTGACCATGCCAGTTTCTTGAGTTTTTGTCCAAGACAGAAGATGAATAGTCTGACTTCCTCCATCACGCAGTTCAATGGCTTAGAACAGACAAAAGTTTTGCTGAAATTTTTTGAGCATAAAGATGAAATTGATTTTTTTCCTGAACACCACCACCCTTAACCACTATTATCAAACATTGATTTTGGAAATTAGCTTTGGCAAAGAGTTGATTTTTTTCTGAAGGAATTCAACTCAGAACTGTAAGGCAAACAGCTTTTTGGTTGAAGCATATACCCTAATAAAATCAACAACTAGTGCTGCTTGAATCACAAGCAACAGCAAATTATTTATACTTTCTTTGCTGTCAAAGGAAGCAGGATGAGTCAGGAGGACGAGTTAGGGGGACTCTGAGTTCAAGGCCAGTCTGGACACACAACAAGCACAAGGCCAGCCTGGACTATACGGTGAGAGCTGGTTGGAAAGAAAAAAAATGGTGCGAGTGCCACATACAAATTTATGGTGGGCACATATTCCAAACTCCAATGACGGTTTTAGCAGCACTTTTTAAATCTTAAATAAGTGCAAAGGACATCTTATTTCAAAAGGTTGAACTACTGCAAATAGTTCAACTTTTAACTTGAAATGATTAATGCACAATGACACTCAAAGAGGCAAATACTGACAAGAATCCAACAGAATTCCACAAATGCAACTCGGGCAACAACTCTGCTTAAGTAAAAGCATACACTCATTTGGCAGTACCTGTGTATAAAGACATTTTCTTTCACTTTTTCTTTCTTCTTTTTTTCGTTAGTGATGGTAATAGAACCAAGAACCTCAAGCATGCTACATAAGCATTGTACTCCTGAGTTATAACTCTAACTCAGAGAAATTTTTTTAGGATAAATACATAGTTTCATTACAATCAGCATTAATGGACAAACTTTTTTTTTAAGAGACAAGTTTCCCTATATTGCCCAGTCTGGGCTCGAATGCAAGATCCTCCTGCCTCTGCCTCCCAAGTGCTGGGATTACAGGTGTGTGCCAGTACACCTACGTAACAGCAAATGTGTAGGTGATTAGGAACGTAAGGAAGCACAAAGCATTGAAACCGAGAAGCACAATGTACTCCTCCAAATCAGAATCCCATTGTTCTCCTCAGTAATACCTATATTACCAAAACCTACAGATTTTTACTATTGAGTTTTTCAATTAAAAAAAGCTGGAAATCCATGTTCCCTCTTGATATTATATAAATACTATAACAATGTTTTTCATTTTGACCCTCAGCATGTGAAGTCTAAGATATACTATCTGGGCCCTTTAGTAATAAAAGTTTCCTGACAGCTATTCCGGACTAATACTCAGTTGCTTGCTTGTCTGCTTGCTCTCCATCCTTCCTTCTTCCCCACCCTCCCCCAGAGATGGGTTTGCCTGTGTTACCCAGGCAGCCTTAACTCCTGAGCACAAGCAAGCAGCTAGGACTCTAGACATGTGCTATCATGCCTGGCCTAGACTGGTGATTTTTATTCCTGGCAGTTCACTGGGAATAAAAATACAGCTTCCCTGCTCTACCACAAATCCAAATCATGATCTTAGCAAACTCCAAGAAAACCAATGTGATTCTGAAGCATTTTATTCAACACTTGGATTTTAACTGGATGACAAGGTGCATGTCTGTAGTATCTGCTATTCAGGAGGCTGAGGCAGTGGGTCCAGAGGGTACAGACCAGACCCAGCAACTTAGTGAGACTCGGTCTCCAAAAATATGAGAGTTGAAAAATCAATCAGTGGTGGAGCACATGCCTAGCACGTGTGAGGTCCAGGACTCCACATAGCAACAACGAAAGATTTCATATTAATTTCATCTTTAGGGGCTGATTATACAGCAAATTAGCTTTTCTAAAGCTTTGGGGAAAAAACACTGAGATAGTAAGAAGCTAGATTAAGATTTTAATTTACTTTTGTATTTTTCATAATTTAACCAAGTCTCCCAAAAATAAAAACAAAGCAGAAGCAATCTTTCCTAGATTAGGAATAAATAATATAACTCAGTCAACATATAGTTTTCTCTTTTGAAAAAACTGATTTGGCATTTCAGATAAGCTTCACACTCTTGAAGCTTATCTTCAAATACCTACCACAGTCCACAGCCTTTAACTAGTTCTGAGATTTTGTGGTTAAAAATTAATAAACTTGATACTCCAGATGTAAAAATGTTAAGAGGTCAAAGCACAATGAGAAAGCACAATCAGATTGCTAATTGTATCTTAGCAACAGGACCCCTGAGGTACTTCAAACCTGAATTAGAATTAAACTTACAAAATTAATTTGCTTCTGTAACAGTCACTTGCAGGTTGCCAAGGAAGATGAAAAGGATATAGCCAATTCGTGCCTCCTCCAACCCCCGTGTTCTGTTCTGCACCTTTGAGTTCCAATGTGCACCCTGACTGCCACCCGCATTTTCCAGAGCTGTGGTGCTGTGTAGTCTCCAGAACCCAGGTTCCTCTCTGGGTGACACCTTCCTTAAGAAGAAACAATGCAGACTTTGTTTTTTATACATGAAGCAGGGTTACTGACAGGTATAACACTGCAAAGCTCAACTGACTGAGAAATGTTAGAGCTGTTGGGGACACTGGAAGATCTCTGACATAATTAAATTTTGATGGTCCACCAGAAAGTATTTATCAAGAACTACCTAAAACGAGAGAAAGATTGAAGTCTCAATTATGAGTCCAAATGAATTAGATAGCATTTCATGGCTGGCTTTTCTAGAGTTCCAAGTGATCACACCAAAGCTATCTCCTTTTCTCTCTAAAACCAGTTCCAATTAAAAAGTCTCTCTCTGCTGTTTCAAAATGCTGTGTCCATTCCCACCACCTCCACCATCCATTCATGACTTCCTCCACCTTATCTAAGGACCTCACTCCTCTACAGGGAGCAAGAACGAGATTGCAAGTTGAAAGTGTTCAGAGAACTAACCATCTCACAGATGAAAGGCCTGAAGGTCAGCGAAGGTAGGCGGCTTAGCCAACAAAATTACTTTTGTGGCAGAAATGGAAAGAAAATTATTGTAATGGCAATAAGTGAAATTGTTTGCTTCTTCAATAAGAAGTTTTTTTTTACGTATGTTGATTCTTGGTCTAGTTTTCTCCCTGACTTTACCGTGATTTCTTCCCTATCTCCCCTGCAACTTCCCAACTTCCCAACTATCAGTAAGAACTCAGTATATCTTTTGTGCCAGTGGCTTATACCATCACAGCATTTTATTTTTACATGCAATATAAAAATACTACTAAAAAACCCAGACTCACTATATCTCTTAGTACCCTTAGACACAGGAATAGTTAAATAAACATCTGTTGAATTTTCTGTATTATGACTTCCCCTCTATGACATACTGTTTCCATCTTATTATTTCTGCTGTCAGTCATTACAAGCATAATATATTGAACAGAAAAGTTTTAGAGTAACTCTCACTAAACCCATTTGTTTGTTTATTGACACAAGCTTTCACTATGCAGTCTAGGCTGGTCTTGGACTTGCTACGTAGCCTAGGCTGGCCTTAAACTCATGGTAATCCTCCTGCCTCAGTCTCCCAGGTGCTGGGATTACAGGTATGTGCCACCACAGTTGGCCCCATTTGTTTAAAAAGATGTAAATAGTAACAGTAGAAAATCAACAACTGAACTTGCATATACATGGCTAAGTTTTTCCAAGGCACTAAATATATTACCTTTCCATATCTGAATACTGTGAAAAGCACTATGGGCAGTGGTGAGAGGAAAACCCTATGTTCTGTAAGTAATCACTAAATATTAGCGTCAATCAAAAAGATACACCATCAAAGCGATGAAGTATCACAGCACTATTCAGTTAGAATTTGGAAGGCAAAGATGATTAAATCTTTAGGACTGCTTTTTCTCTGAAAATATTTAGATTATTTCTGAATACTTATAAAGTTTCATGAGATTCAATTTTCAAGTAATAACCCAGAAGAGTTGGGCCTGCATCAGGACTAGATCTGCAGAGATGATAAAGACCCACAGAATTTGAACGGCATTTTGTCATAGGCAATATATATCCTAATTATTAATAATACTTGGAAATTTGACAAATGTTGAATTCCTACAATGAGAACTTTAGGGAATATATGTAACAAGTACAATAATTTAATTTAATTATTTTAGATTATGATTGAAGTCAGAAACAAGCTGTTCAAAAATTTCTAGCATCCCCCAAAATAATCTTTTGTTTAAAAGAAAATGTCATCATTCAAGAAACATTTGTGTACTAAAACCGTTAAGTTCAATAGTTTAAAGGATTTATAAGCTTTCCATTAACATTGAAGTCTTTCATTTGCAAGCAAATATTTGGAATTAAGAGCTAGGAAAGAAAATTAGAAATCTAAACTCATCCTTTAAACTGCATACTATTATGAACTACTAATACTGTAAAGCTTCTGTATACGTATAATGCCTTTAATTTTTATCTATCTTAAAATCCCCAAATTCAAGACAAAATGGTTTCTGATTATTAGGACTCTTTTAAATATATGCTTGAGGAAAATCTACTCAATAGGAAACTTATTACCTGCCTTTATATGAGACCCACAAGTAAGTTTTATTAATGATTCACAACTGTACCAGTCATAGTTTCAATCCTAAAAACATTTCTGTAAAGTTTCATCTAAATAAGACTTTAGGATAAAACTCCATCAGTACATTCTGTGTGATATAAGTCTTTCCATCTAGCATGTAGTTAGTTTTCAGCAGGAAAGAAACACCAAATACAAAGTACAAAATAGAAACATCTATCCTTAAAGCTATTCAATGAATCAGGACTTTACATTTTTACCTAAAAGTATAGATAAAACACAAGCAGAAGGTAATAGTTCTTATCAAATTCTCAATTTCCCACCCTATCTGTTTATTATTATTTTTCCACATTCAGATGAACATATGAAATATATCATGATACTGTTCTACCCACCCTACTTACCTAAAATTTAAGATTCTAATCCTAACTTACAATCTCCAAAAGACAGTAAATACAAAATGAGCCTTGATTATATTTAAAGAATCTGTTCACTGCTTGGGGAAAATGATTGTGAGGTTAAAAAAAAAATCTTGAATCCATCACAAATATTTCAAACAAACTAGACCTTTACAATGAATTTATCTTTTTTTTTTTTTTTTTTGGATTTCTTATCTTTTCTCCCTTATTTCAAAATAAAATATAAAAGCCTGCTTGAGAAGGTCTCAGCAGGCTAGTGGCTAGCTTTATAGAAGAAACCTCATAAACTCTCACAGCTCGAAGCTTGGCAGAGACCAGTTTCACTTCTTTCATATAATGCCCTTCATCATTCTCTTCTTGCTTGGTTTTCACAAAAGGTCTATTTTATTGTTTCTTACCTTTGAGATTAGTTTTTTTGGTAAATGACTTTATTACCTCATGTTTCTCTACGGAAAGTAGCTGAGGCGGTGCATAGTACATATAATACATATTTTTAATATGAGCAATGCTGTCATCTTTATCAAGATAGCATATGAAAAGTGCCAGCCTTACACCTTTTTCTTCATAAGACCGAAGCTGTTTTCCTCTGCTCTTTATATCAAAATTAACTAGACTTCAACTAAATGCAGCTTCAAATTTATTGCTAGCATTTCCCATGTACATCAGTAGAAAGTTCCAAACAAGCCCACAGCAGTCCATTACAGTATAAACTACTAAATCTAAAGTGTTTTTCAAATTAAATCTTTGCAGACCAATCTAAGATAGTTTATAATAGCATAAGTAGGCTCTCCCGAAGACTATTATCTATGTGTAGTTTAGACAAAAATTGATTTTAATTCTTGCAAAAAAGCTGTGAAACAAACTAGTGTACAATATTAGAAATAGGAGATTTCTTAGAAACAACTAAGTATTACTTTATTCTCTAAGTTGCATTTTACTAGATATCATTCGCAGTTAATCAGTTTCACCTTGTATCAGATTTTTCAGTTAGACTCATCATCGAAATAACTTGTGGTAAATAATTTTTACCATTCTCCCCACTAGTAAATTTAATGCTAGGAGTTTTCTAGGGAGATTCCTAAAGTCCAACCAATTTCCAAATAACACAGAAAGTGGTAATTTCCTTAGTATAAGAACCGTAAGGTAGGCACTGTGGCCCATGCCTGTAATCGCAGCACTTGGGAGGATGAGGCAGGAGAACTGCTCTGAGTTTGAAGTTGGTCGCTGTGTGGACTACACCGTGAATTCAAGTCCAAGCTGAACTAAAGAGCAAGACCCTGTCTCAAAATCAAACCAAATAAAGATCACAACAAAGGACCTTATTTATCCTGGAGAAACAGAGAAAGAAGTCTTAGCCATATGTCTAATAAACATTTATAAATATGTATCTTTTATAAGATGCTCATTTATTACCTTATGAAAATAAAAGTACAAACATTAAATGTGAGGAAGGTGTTTCGCAACGCAGACATGGGTTCACAACATATTAAAATTTACCCTGCAAGTTACCTTTTAGTATCATCCTAAAAATTTCCCATTTAAGTAAAAAAATCTGTATCTACTTCTAAAGAATACCTTACTAGGCCTTGGAGAAAATCATCTTCAGGAAATGGTAATGGTGCAACATGAAACTACAGGATATAAGGCTATATGGAAAAGTATATCTCAACACCCAATATTGTATGGAAGGAAATACATCAAAATGGCATTGTTGCCTGAAGTGGTGGTACAATGGCTAGTTGAAGTTTGTTCAATCAATGTTTTAAAATTTAAACTTAAAAAAGCTATTTGGGATACTGGAGCCAGTAAGGCATTTCCAAAAAACAGAAACACAAACAAACCACTATTCTATTCTTCAGCTTTCACCTATTATAGAAAGCTTAGCCTTGAAAAATTCTGTATTAAAATACAGTTTTTGAAAAGAGCCAATTTTATACAATCCCAAGAACACAGAAGTATTTAATTGCCAGAATTAGAACTCTTCAGCAGTAAATTATTTCTCAAAAATCTCTATTATACTTAAAGAAGTTTTCCAACACAGAACTTCCCAAATACAGTTTCAATTCCTCTGCTATTTAAAACAGAAAGCTCTATAGTTCTTAACACCCAAAAGTCCTCATGAATGCATACCAGATGTAAAGTTCTGCTCTATGATGAGGTACTATCACACCCCACAATAATTAATGGAGTTAATTCCATACTTAAGATCACACACAGCAGGTGAGAAGAAACCTCAGATCACTTTATTCTGACGTAGTGTTGAATCCATTATCCCAAACTCTCATCAGCACCAAAGATCCATCCGGCTCACAAGGAACACATTACCTACCTTCCTCACCTCATTCCCTAATCATCAGACAGCAAAGCGATGCAACCTACAAATACTTCTAAATATTGCTGAATGTGAAAAACAGCTCAACATTTACATTGGCACAACAGTTCCTTCAAATATCTCTTTTATGAATTTTGTTATTACAAGAGGCAAGAAAGTGTGGCAGTAAGCAGCACACATGGACTGGGGACTCGTACACCACTGAGTTTGCAGTCTGACTTCAGCACAAAGCTAGTTGCATCTGAACCTCTGTATGTCCTGAACCCCTGTGGACCAACGCTTTATGTAGAAAATGAAGTTACGAGGGCTACGTGCTTTCTCAGGTCCTTTTGAGGTTAATAAGGACTTCATATTTCAGCAAATGGAGTAAACAGCAGCATATCATTTGCCACTATTAGACTGAGAGCCTCCTTACAGCAGTTGGACAGGTAATTCACCGGTTTCTGCTCCAGTACTCAACAAGTATGTATTTTTTCCCCCTGTCGTTATTTCCTAAATAGTAAAATGTAACAATTACCTATATAGCATTATTACTGCAATAGGTATTGGTTATCTAGAGGTAACGATGTATGGAAGGATACGCATGGGAGGATGTTCATTAACTGTTGGTAATTTAGAGGTTACATGCAAATATTAGTTTCTTTTTTCTTATCTTTTCTTTCTTTCTTTCATTTTTTATGAGACAGGGTTTCAATATGTAGTTCAGACTGGCCTTGAACTCACTATGTAACTGGGCTGGCCTCAAACTTGCAGTGATCCTTCTGCCTCAGCCTCCCCAATGCTGGGATTATAGGCATGCGCTACCACTCCAAGCTGCAAACAGTAGTTTCTTCTAAGAGACTCGAGCAGTCACTGGTAGATTTTTGTATCTCTAGGGCTCTTGGCACTAATTCCTTGTGGAGATTCAGGAATGGGTATACCACACAAAAAGCTCTTCTGTATTTACTTAAGAGATCAACAAGATCATTAAATGATATTTAACTCCCCTGAGACTGAGATTCAAACAAATTGGCTAATATAAATGCAATGTCCTCTTGAACTTTAAAAAGGTCTGAAAAACCACAACCTGCTAAGCCAAGTGGTTGGCAGTACTGCAAAAGGGAAATGAGAATACTCAGCTTGACTTCAAGCGAATCTTCTCTACTTCCTCACTTCCTGCCCCTCTTCCAGTTGGGTCTCCGCCTCCTCACGTCACCTGTCACTCAGCCTACATAACTTCCCTGCTGCCAAAATCCACGGAGACGTCATTCTTCAGTCACCAGACACATCTTACAGCATATGGCACCGCTAATCATATTTTTTCCCTTGAAATATTTTTGTGGCTTCCAAGACTTGATGCATGTCTAAATCTCTTCTCTGGCCATTCCTGCTAGCACCTGTGCCTCTGAATATTTTCAAAAGATATGAAGGTTGCTTCAAAGTCTACCAAGAGTCCTAATCTTTTCCCTTTTTATACCCTTTCACTAAGCTATCATACACATTAAATAGATTTTAAATTTCACTTGGAAAAAATAACTACTAAATTTCTGTCTCTAGCTCAAAACTCTGTTCTGAACTCCAGATTCAAACTGTCTTCTTGGTATCTCCACTTAAAGCACTCAAAGAAATCAGAATCTAATATACTCAAAATACACTTGATCTTCCCTCTCAAAGTTTATTCCTGCATGGGGCTTCCAATTCCATAAAAAGTACCAGCATCCATCTAGTTGGTAAAAGCCAAAAATACATGTCACTCATGGCATGTATTTTTCACCCTCACCCTATATTCTATCAGAAGCCCTGTGATTTTCCTTACAAAACAGGCCGTGAATCCATTTTCTTCTCTTCATCTCTCTGACCACTACCTGATGACAAGCCACTCATCCTACGAGTCTCTTACCTTGGAGTCTGGGTAGGAGACTATGGTAACAACCATGATGAGGCCTGGCACTAAAGTTTACCCTACTTTCCTCCAATTTTTGCACAACGGCCAGAGTGATTGTGCCTAAAATCCATTAGCAGGTACCAAAAGCATTCAGAAAAACACTAAACTTCTCAAAACACATCACAGGCCTGTTAGTGATGGGCTGCTGCCTGTGTCCTACCAGGTCAGACTCTCTTATGCTCTACCCTATGGGCCCTGGTTGCAGTTCCTAACTGTCAACAAGCTTTCCTGACCTCACACATAGCAGTCCTTTTGCCTGAAGAACTTTCCTTATCCCTGCCTCATGGACACTTTCTTACCCATGGGGTCTTAAGCAAAATGCCATCTTCTCAGACCAACCTCTTGGTTTCTTAGTGCTTTTTTCCTTCAGAGCACTGACTGCATATGTAATTACACACATGCTTGTTGTATACCTATTTATTGTAGGTTCCTCCAACTACCATCTAGGATTGATCAGAAACGAAATTCATTCAACTAAGTGAAATTCACTTAGTTTACCAGCAAATGCTTATTCTGCAGCAAGGCCAGTCTCACCAACAGATGTACAAGAGGAGGTGACTGGATGCAGGCAGCTGCCTAGGAACCAGTCTGTTACCAGACCAGGTGTCCTGTAATCTGCTAGCCAGCAGGGCTTTCCTGCCCTCTCTCTCCACTTTTTGCATACCAGGAGAAAACAATTCAGGTTATTATGAAAGTGGATACTCTTAAAGTAATATTCCAAACCTTAACACTTGCACAAAGAAGACAGTCACATATAAAAATAATCATGTGCACATACATGGTCTTACAGAAATACATCCCTACAGAATGAAGCTTTCAACCATGATAACTCGAGCAGTGTAACGTGTCAACCAGTGGACTCTGGTTTGCCCAAAAGACACATTTTATGTCTGTTGTTTTATATCAATTATGCTTTTCTATACTTTTTTATTTAAAATGTTGTATTTGCTTTTGATGTTTGTTTCTGGTTATTTTCTTTTACTAACTTGTGTTTATTTGTGAAAAATAACCTATGATTTTGTGCTACAATCTATAAAGTACATCAGATGTAATTTTTATACTTCTCAAGAACTCAGCAATATTCTTTTACAATACAAAATAAAGACAGGTTTGGGTCACTGAGACGGAATAGGAAGGAAGTACCAAAAGATCTGCAAAATAAACTGAAAGGGTGAGAAATATTAGCATATCAAAGAAGAAAAAAAAGTCTGTCTTATGAAAGACAAAAAAAATCTTAACGTCAACTATTCATAATACAGAAATGATAGAACTTGAAAAAAAGAAACAAAACTTTAAAAATTCCAATGGTGGTCAGTGATTATAATTCTACGGATGCTGCTGACGGAGTGGACCAATATCTAACGAAGTAGCCCATAAGCAAAAAACAAAGGCTGGGCGTGGTGGCACACTCCTATAATTCTAGCACTTAGGAGGCATGTTGTTCAAAGCAAGACAGTAATGCAAAAAGAATTCTCAAAGAAACTACTAGATACTACTGTTGAGATTGTAAGGTTCATTGTGTATTGAGTGTTTTAAAATACACTATACACAAAAATTTGATGAAAGTGTCATTTTTATATTTCCTGTTCTATTATCTTATAAAAATTAATGGAATTTTTGATCATCCTGCATCTAAAATCAAAGGTGCAAACACTCCTAATAGGGGAACATTGGTTCTTTTATTAAACTGAAATACCAATCTTAAAATTGGTTACATTTAATTGTAAAATACCACGTACCATGATCAAAAAGTCAATATAAAAGCCGGGTGTGGTGGTGCACATCTGCAATTCTAGCACTTGGGAAGCTGAGGAAGAAGACGGAAGCAATTTTGAGGCCATCCTAAACTACACAGTGAGTCTCTGTCTCAAACAAATAAACCAACAAACCAGCAACTGTAACTCTTCTTGTTGTAGCCTAGAATTGAATTGTGTTTTTGTTTTTGTCTTTTTGAGACAGGGTCTCACTATGCAGTTCAGGCCACCTGAGCTTACTTTGTAGCCCAGGACGGTCTCAAGACCCTCCTGCCTCAACCTCCCAGGTGTATACCACCATGCCCAGTTTAAAACCAAAATGTTCATAATCTACATAGTAATAGTTCAAAGCCCCTACCATTTTTTTGAGACTACAGCAAGTAAGGACAATTTTACTGTAAAAGTGGCAACTGGGTAACAGAACTAAAGATAGTCGATCATTTGTACTGTAATACTTTTAACTAAATTGGCTATAAAACATATTGTTTCATTTTGTTTTTTAAATAGTATCTTACTATGGTGCCCAGGTTAGCCTGGAACTCCTGGGCTCAAACAATCCTTCTGCTCCCTAGTTAGCAAGGACTAAAGGCCCAGGCCAGCAATCTTGGTGTACATTATTCTTTTTTAAATTTTCCATTAGGATAAATATTATTTGCAGCTTTATGAGTATTTAATTATTTAGGTTGATCAAAATCAATACAATGAATTTAGAGACCATCTCACATTTGAATAGCAATATTCACTGGTCAGGCCACACCAGAGCTGGCGCGGCAATAACCTACTTATGACTTTACAATCAGGAAAATCTGGAGCAACTGCTCATTGCTAGTAGCTTTCATTGAATTCTTTTACTTAATATCAGTGACTAGAACCCATCAAACTACATATTGTGGGGCCCAAACAGCAACTACATGATCATTTTATATATATCATGATGATGGCTTTTCTATACACTGTAACTTCTACTGAGTCAATTTACCCTATTTAACAAAAAATAATTTTTAAAGTCACGCAAACAACAGGAAAATGTAACCAAGGTGTTAGAAAAGCAGAAAGTACTTTACTCCAATTATTCATTATTTCAACTCTTTTTCCTTAACTTTTCTAGAAGGGTTAAAATGGAAAAGAAATGTCCCTTTATAAGGTAAATATAGCTGCCCTAGCTCCAAGAACCCAAAGACACTGTTATACCTTTTTGGGATCACAAGCAGTATTAGAAGAGTTTTGTTTACTGGCCAATATTGTTTCCTCAAATGCTTTAAAAAAATGCTTTTTTTTCCTTTCTTTAGGGGAGTGTATTTGAAACTTGTTTATGTTGCACCCTGAGAAAGAAGTAGGAATTTTCAATTGGGCTAATGTTGTTTACTTGGTTCTACATAAAATTGTCAGAAATCATTCTGTATTTTATGATTTTATGAATACTACACTTTTTTTTTTTTTTTTTTTTACCTTGGAAAAGACAGTCAAATACCCTCTTAACCTGGATATTCATCAGGCCTCTGACATTCACAGGCAGGGAAAGGCGGAAGGGAAAAGAGCAGACATGTGTATGCAGTGCAGGGGTGCCAGCCACTAAGTCAAAGGTGAAGAAAAGCACGGTCGTTGGGAGGGGCAGGGCACCCACACCCACGCCAAAGATTATCTCACCATCCCTCCAGAAGAAAGCAAGGACCTGACAATTCTGCCTGTATATCTAAAGTATTTCAGGAACATATTCATCCAATGATTAAGTAATTCTGGCTAAAAATCTCTGAAAATGTGAAAGATTAATAGTGATTAGTTTCACTGTACATCTATATACCACCTCATTATTTTTTAAGTACTTTCATTTTCATTACAGTTGAGTATCTAAAATTTGACTACTAAAAAACCTGAAATGCTCTGAAATCCAAAACTTCTTGAGTGATGATATGACACCACAAACACAAAATTCTATACCTGATATGATGTGACACACTGTCAAAACACAGGCACACTAAAAATACTGTGTGAGATTACCTTTGGGCTATGTGTATAACGCGTTTATGAAACAAATGAATTACATGTTTAGACTTGAGTCCCACCCCCAAGATATCTTGTTTTATAATATATATGCAAATATTTAAAAAGCTGAAATATCTAAAAGCCAAAAACAACCTGATTCATCATTTATGGTAAGGGATACTTGTAGAATTTCCAATTGCAGAATTTGCTTTTAAAAATCACTTAGAAATATATGTAAGGACTAGTCATAAAGACAACTTACTACATATAAAACAATGTTCATTTAAAAAGATGCTATAAAGAAATGAACAGTGGTGATGTACCCCTGTAATTCTACCACTGTGGCAGGCTGAAGGAGGAGAATTTTAAGCCTAGTGTAGGCAGTTTAGCACAAAGTTGTTTCCAGTAACAACAGCAACAACAACAACAACATCACAATGACAACAGAACTTTACAAAATTTCAATCTGAAAATCAAGTAAAGTGGTATCAGAAGGCAACAGGAACCAATGTAGCAATCATGTCTCTCTGTGATATGTAATCTTTTTTACATAAACATAGCCTGACAAGTATGTTAAATCATACACTATACACTCTGGACTACCCAGAATTCAGGATTTTTACATACTGGTTGGTAATCACGTTCAGTGAGTAAAACAAATCAAAGCTAACAGTGCTTTTGTATTGAGTACTTGCTTTGTTTCTAAAGCTATTTATGTGCATATGCATATTAGGAACACTAATAGCTAATATATGTCAGGTTCTGTGCCAAAGGCATTAGCTTTACATGAATCACCTCATGTAATCCTTCTACAGCTGGTAATAGTAAATCCATTAACAGCTCCCATTTTGCATTCAGAAACAGAAATTCAGACAGGCTCAGGGATTCACCCAGGCTCACACAATGACTGACAGCCAGCACACATTCATTTTAGCTCCCTGTTCTACTTTTACCCCAGAGCACAGTGGAAAACCACATCAAGTTTTAAGGTGATCATACTAAAACCATATGTAAAGAAGTTTTACAATATGTAAAATAAAACCTGAAGCTTGAAAGTGGTTACTTTAAAATTTGTATAGACGATAAAAGTTCTCATCATCACACTGGTTTTTGTTTTTGGGTTTTTTTTTTTTTTTTTTTGCAGTACTGGGGATATCGAACTCATGACCTCGTGCTTGCCAGGCAGGCACTTATGCCACTGAGCTAAATCCCCAGCTCTCATCACACTTATTTAAAAATCTTTTTGATTCATTTTTCCAAAAGCAGAGCAATTAAATTTGAAAGATTAACTACCAACATTATAACAGATCAGTAACTTTGGCCAAGTCCACTAAAGTTTAGTCCTCAAAACACTACTTCCTTGATCTATATCAGCCTTTTTTTTTTTGGTGTTGGGGATCAAACTCACAACCTCATGTTTGCCAAGCAGGCATTTACACCACTGAGCTAAAGCCCTGCCCATATATGGCCCATTCTATTGCTGCTTTTGCTCATGCTGCTAAACTTTTTTGAAAAAAAGCATCTTATAAAAAGGGCTCAAAATATAAACCGGCGGTGGCAAACCTATGGCACACATGCCACTATTTGTTATTGCCGAAAATTCTAAAATGTTCCTCACCACTGACAAAGTCTAATGGGATACAGTTTGGGAATAAAATAAAGTAATTCCATGCAATAAAGGTCACTGCTAATACAGACATACACATTTTTTTTAAAAAACACGTTGTTTCTAACTGAAAACTACAATCTGGTGTGTTCATCAACAGTATGAACACTGTGACATAATTTACATGAGAACCATTTAAAGTAAGTTCACAAAGTAAGTGTTCTACAATCCCCTTCCCCAAAACAAGAGCAAATCTGTGCAATTACAAGACAGGTGCTAATTTCCAAATGACACTTCCCCAGAAAAGTGTACAGTTGCCTCTCAGCTAACCAGTTGTCATTGAACTTCTACTTTTCAGAAAGTAAAAACCACGTGGACTGATGAAGATCAGCTGAGGATCCCTATTACAATGAACTCGCAAGAAGACAAAGAGTCAAACGGAGACTTTACCAAGGCTAAAAATAGGTAAGATGAGCTCTACCATTGAGTAAATTTACCACTGAATGTCACTTAAGACTATTTACATCCTAACTACTATATAGATTAACAAAGTGAAGAAGGAACAGTACAACAATACTATACAAGTTTGTAACACAGAATTATGTGGCTATTACTGCAACTCTAAATATCATTAATAAATTCTTACACATATTTCTAATATGCTAGACTTTAACAGGGAGATGCTAATTGAGTGTGGGTGGTGGTCAGAAAAGGATGAGAATGAAAGGACAGAAAAGTTAATTCACAGATACAATGCTTGAGTGCTTGCAAAATGGCTGTAGCCAGTGCTATGGACCAGGAAACAACAGATTAGGAATCTACTAGGTATTGCACTGTTAGTCAAGAAACCTAGAGTCTCAATTTATTGGTTGACTGACTGTGGTGCTGGGGATTTAATTCAAGGCCTTGTGCATGTTGGGCAAGGCTCTACTACTAAGCTTTACCTCCAGCACGTGGCTTTTTTTTTTAAAGGATGAAATGATAATGCATATGGCAGTGCTTTGAAAAGTACAAAGCAACTATTATAAACATTACAAGTACTGAGCAGTGATTATAGTTATCAACACTGTAAATTAATTTTCTGAAGAAAATGGTCCTTGTTGGGGGCTAATGCAAGCAGACACCCCAAGTAGGTTGGAATGCTGCCTAACCTGTGACAAGAAACATTCCATCCATGAAGTCCTTAGGCCATTATGTTTTTCTTTAAAGTAAGCCCACGAACTGTTTTCCTGGATTAGGTCCATGGTCTAGGTGAAGAGTCCTGAAACTACTAGTTTTCCTAACAAAACTATTTCACTGCTCCATTCTTTCATTGTTTAATAAACATGTTCAAAGCAGCATACATTACTGAACTTTGTTTAGCAATAAAGGTAATACAGAAAGTGACACAGTATTTTACAGTTCTGCTCCAGACAAAAGAGCCCAGTTGCTTCCATAAAAAAGGAAAAGAAAAAAATCAACAGAGTACGTCAAACAACTATGTCTGTGTTTATGCACATACACACATCCTCACAAAATTGTATTAAAACTATAAGCTCATGCCAAAACATCCTTTAAAAGAATGGATAAAATGTAAACACTATGACATCTGATCAAATTTCATTTTAAAAGTTATACCTATAGATACCTAAATTTTAAATCTTTGCTATCTCTGTTATACACAATCCTTGTGTTGCATACCTTGAAAGAGTCTACACTAACCTGGAAAATCAGTAGACACCCTATGTCTCACCAACTGGAGGTCTAAGGCTTTGCTTGATTTTCAGGCAAGGGGGTGGTTGGGGGAAATCAACCAAATTCTCCAATAGAAACATGATATTTAACAACTGAAAATGGTAATTGATTTTCTTTCTGAAGCAAATTCCAATTAATATTTTAAAAAGTCAAATGGACTCAGATTCTATTACATGCTGTAGAGCAAAGAAAAATATTTTAGCTAAAACAGAAGTTTTTGAGTTTTACTTACTAGGTATTCTTTTCCTTCAGAAGCTAAATAATTACTTTGTTAAACAGACCAAGGGAACACTCTGCTATCTTCATGAATAAACTACTGTATCAGCCGGGAGAAGATAAATCTCAAGCACAAACTGTCTGTTTGAGTAAGAAAAATGAAGTCTAACTGAAGGTACCACGGTTAACAAAACAGTTTTGGTTTCAGGAATTGCAAAGACAGACTGGCCGTTACAGGAAGCTGTATTAATGCTGACAATGTCAAACTGTTTACAGAAACTAGGAAGTTGTGGGGCGTTCCTTCCACTCTCACACACTGTCCTTGTCCTATATAAGCAGCGCGGCTTATACTCAACAAGCAATTGTACAGTAAACAAAAACAAGTTGGCAGTGACTCCCAGCCCTTCTGTTACTTTCATCCACATTGCCAATTAAGTGCATATCCCAGTCAATCCTCGACTCCATATTTCTAAGTCATCAAGTTATCAAATTCTCTGTTAGCTAAAAAGTTTTTCTGAAGACAAGGCACCTCACTAGCGCATTGGCAAGCCTGAAGGCACAACCAAAGTAGGGTATTACAAATATTTAATCCAATGTTAAGAGACTACTTCTTAAGATATATTATCCTCACTGTGCTAGTTTACATGTGGAAAGGTACCCTGAGTTTTAACAAGACCATGAATCTTATATTTCCCTTTTCCACAGTAAGCTATTTAGTTTACCTATAACAGAACTAACCTGAAAAGGAAATGTTTGTCTTTGGGAACTTAAGAAGGAAAACATATTTGTACCTAAAGTTATTACTAAGAACTGCATGAGTGGTATTCTGAGGTATCACTACCTAGCCCTTATCTAAAAAAACTGTCTAAAGGGCAGTCAATCACTCATGTAAAATATAAGTTACGGAGAACCTTAAAAACTGCCAGTATTTGTTTTCAAACTTTAATTTGCATTAAGAAGTTTAAAAATCAATGATCAGTTGAAACAAAAAGTCTTAATTTTAGTTATAGTATGTGCCAACTCCTCCCATTTCCCAATATTCATTCTACCCAAAATTCAAACATATGCATTGTTAAACATAATAGAAAAACAAAAAGTTTAAGATAACAAATTATGGTTTTTGTGTAATACTGTACAAAGATTTTCCATCTCTTGGAAAAATTAAACTAGCATTTAGAAATACAGTAATTTATATTTCCCAGAAGAAAATGAATGCAGAATGTTTCTTTTTTTCCCTCTCTGACAGACTAGAATGCCTAAAAGATTGAAGAAATATAGTTAAGAACCAGGTCTCATACTAATGGAAGAGAAAGACAAGTCATACCAACAAATGCTTCCACGTTAATGAGGAGTCAGACACAAGTAAGTAACTCTAATGCACATGCTGGCCAAAATGAGCATCAGTAAGCATTCTTGAGAGACCACAGGACATGAATGCATGAGAATGCATTTGAGTCTCCGTCTGAGGCCTGAGAAAATTCCAGAGATGGGGCCCTGAGGCATGGGGGTGAGGTACAGGAGCAGGAACAAATTTTCCCAAATCACCTGTGGCTGTGTGCTAAAAATACAGATCGCTGAATCTCATCTCAGATTCCTGAACCAGATTCTTTTGTGAAGGAAGTCTGGGAATCTGCTTGTTTTATTTTAATAAGCATTTCAGTTAAATCTAAAGTAAAAGGGTCCAAGGACCACTTGAGGTCACAATACAATTTGATTACTGCTCCAAGTGAAGGGTAAGATCTAATGAAGGGGATATGGTAAAGAAAGTCCTGGCAAAGGTACTACACGAGAAGAGCTATGGAAGCAGAAAATCTGACCATGTGGGAATTAAAAGGTTATAGGAAATGTCCAACGGCCCAATGAAATACTGTTGGAGTCACCATGCCAATCACCACAGAGAATCCAAAGAGTGAAAACCATTAATTCAACATAATAATCAAGCACCTATTCTATGAGCCAAGATATACCCAGCAGTGAAAAAATCCCCATCACCACTTTGAAATTAGATCTTGTCTGTTCCTCTTTTCTTGTCTCTACTTTTGATCAGAAAAAAAGTATTTCTGAACTTTCCTGTCCAAACCTTTGAGAACATGAGCCTTGAAGCATTAAATGGCTCACATCAAGACCGTGGCTGTTCTTATCCTGAGTAGTTTTACTTATTTGCTACTAAACAAAAAGAAATACTTAGTAATCTGTCTCAATGATGATGATCTGAGTCTTGATGAGACTAGGAAGTGAAAGTTCAGATTTAAAATAATTTCTGATTAGAAGGCCATAGGACAAACACAGAACTTTCCCACAGGGAACTTTCAGGTACACAGATATTCATTTATTCATTCAAAATGTACTGTATGCTTATTACAAATGGCTCTTTCCTCTCCTACACTTTGGAAAGATGAATAAAGATGAATAACAGCTCCAAGTGCAATGTGTGGTCTGTCGGAAAAAATGAACTAAAGAGAACAAGCAACACCTAAAAACTGGAGCAATGGTGCAGGCAGATGAGAAGGCATATGGGGTGGAACACAGCCAAGCAGGTCTACCACAGCGAACATAATACTGACCAAAGGTACTCTGGGAATTGGTCACTTGTCAAATTAAATTCAAAACTTTCAACATGTCCAGCTACTCAGTGTTAACAAAAATATGAGCCAGTCCCTGACTTTCAGAAATGAACAAATACATCCATGAAAGAGAACTACACGAGACAGCACATAATTAGTTACTAGTTATGTGATATACATGAAAGCCATAATTCAGAGAAAATCAACATTAAGATGTTAGTTTTTAAAGAAAAGATATGATGATCATTTTTCTGAATTCTGAATAGTCAAGACTGTTTCTGCGCACTGTTAGGTGCACCTCCTACTGTAGCCACACCCATAAATGTGGGTCATTTTAATGTGACAACATCAAACAGCTTCCTGAGATTTACTTTTTAACTGTCACTTTATTTTAATTGTATTATAGTATTTGGTCTGAACCACCTTCAGATTGCATACAGACTAGATTGGTATCATTGAGAGAATCTTTCTGGTCTTTGGCAAATAAAAATTTCAGAACACAAGCAAAATGTTCACAATTAAAATATGAAGAACATGATTAAAAATCTGTCTCAATTATTATTTTTGTACACTTAACCTACACTAGTCATATTATTTCTTTTCCAACCTTTTTTCAAAGGATGTATAAAAGCTTCTAAGTATTTTATGGTTAGTCTTGCTCAAAACTAAGGATGAAAAATTAGTAAAATTTATTTCCCATGTGAAACACAGGTACAACAAAAAACTAGTATTATTTTGTATTTAAATAAGGAAGATTTTTAGAAAATGTTCAAGAGACTTAAAATGCAAAGATATAAAAGCTATATTTTCTCTTAGTCATTAAAGATTTTAATCTCTATCAAAATAATCTGCATCATAAAACAGTTAAATAACATGTTTAAACAGCTAGGTGCAGTTACTGAACTCTCATTCCAAGAACACAAGGTCAATTTTTGTAGGATGAATACTGTTAACTATGCTTAGAGAAAATTAATTCCAATAAAAGAACAAAATTAGGAGTGCCAAAGAAAATCGTTGTAACTTTCCTTTCAAAAAGGAAAAATGATCAATATAATAGCTTCATTAAATCTATGTAGTTTACATGCTTAGGAAAAGCTCACATAGCAATACAAATACCTAAGGCTACAATTTTGAATTAATATATTGTATTGTGAAAAAAAGTGTGCTAAATCATTACTCAATGCCATTAAGATAAACCCACATTTTATTTTATTTTGGTACTGGCGATTGAACTCATGACCTCACACTTGTCAAGCAGGTGTTTATGCCACTGAGCTAAATCCCCGGCCCTTAAGCCTACATTTTAAAAGAGCCAACATCTTACCAGCTGGAATTCTCGACGCCTGTCATAGGCATGCTGTATGCCGCTGTCTGCCCATAGGGCTCTTATAGCAGGAAGATACTGTAAAAAAATCCCAGTTTCCACCATTCCTTTTGCAGCCATGGGAGCACGGGTATCAAAGGCCATCAGCTTGTCTCCATGGAGCTGGTTGTCATCATCTCCCCAAGGAATATGAAGCTTCTCTCGAGCATCTACCAGTACTCTCATACCTTTGGTTAAAAAAAGTGTGGAAGAGTCATTAGATATTATTGTTAACTTTGATTCCAGCATTATCATCTTAAAATTTGTTTTTTGTCTTTCTGAGACAGGGTCTCACTATACAGTTCAGGCTGGCCTTGAGCTCATTTTGTAGCCCAGCATGGCACTGAACTCACAACGATCTTTCTGCCTCAGCCTCCAGAGTGCTTGGATTACAGGCCTGTGTCCCCATGCCTGGCTATTATCTTAAATTTTGAACTACTCAGACCACCTTCTCCAAAAACAGCGACAGGCATCAAAACATTCTAATGAGTAAACAATCAAGTATCTACCATG
Source organism: Cavia porcellus (assembly GCF_034190915.1). NCBI lineage: Eukaryota > Metazoa > Chordata > Mammalia > Rodentia > Caviidae > Cavia > Cavia porcellus. The sequence continues at coordinate 13,513,837 of NW_026947515.1, forward strand.
TTAAAATTAGAACTATAAAAAACAAATACAAAGCAATTATACTTTCTGAAAAATTTTAACATGTTGCAATTAATAAAATAATTTCTGGGGCAGAAGGTGGTTAAAACCAAAGTAGGGGAAAAAATAAAAGAAGTCATACTGCATAATCCAATGCCCAGGCTCTCAAGACAACAGCTGCAACCAAGATTGTATGAGCCTGTCTGAAAGACAATTACTTATGGAACATTAAGAACAATGTAACTGCTCAGTTTGTTCCCATAGCACCCTAGTCTCCCTGTATCAGACAAACAGATTCAAAGTTCAAAAACTTCTCTCCCACATCAGGCTTCAAATCAGTGTAAGTTGTAGGGTAGCCTTACATTTCTCTAAAAGGGAGGAAGACCAACTGAAAAAAATGACAGAAAAACAGATTTTAACTCAGAGGTAAATTCAAACTCAGTATTTGTATCACTAAACTGTTACTTTGGCCCTTGCTAACAGTCTATTAGGAAGTCATTTGTTTGGATAATTGAAAAACCATTTTCCTGTCAATTTTCTGATCATGCCAACTCAGAACACTGGCCCGGCTAAAGACTTATTCCATCTCACAACAATGCTCAAAGTAGGTCACACTTAGGACCCAGTGTACGTTATTAAGAATCACGTGTTTACCTGGCTCACAGCTAACATGTTGACTCCATTCACTAATGTAATTTCTTAAGTTCAGACTAGGATGGCACATTAGGATATAAAGTATCTTCAATTAAGGACTGGAAAAGCAGAGTCTGTAGCCTTCAAAGAGACTTAATTAATTTTGTGCTAAACATGAAGGCAGGCCCAATACAACAAAGAATCTTTATAGGTTAACTGCAGAGGTGCTGGGCTGGAGCTGGTAGAGGTCTTTGGGTTCCTTAGACTACTGTCCTTGTCACTGCCCCCAAACGCCTGTCCGCCTAAGGTATTTTCTCTGCCCAAGGGGAGGGGGTGAGGGACGCGAAAACGTGTTTTTTCTGTAACTCTGAAACAAAAATCCACTTAAAAAATAGTGTTTAAAAAGACCTGCAAAACCCTAGACAACATGGTTGGCAAATAAAGGAGCCTCCTGATGCACATTAAGTACTAGATGCTGTATTTCAATTCTGCCAAGTAGAAAATACCTGACACTATGAAAACTGAGAACTGACTCCTACCTCATATAACAAAAACCATCTTTTTGATTTCTTTGAATGGCCAAGAATAAAGACCTCGTGTATTTTTCACTTAAGAATCATGTTTAATTTTTAAACTACTATCAAAGCAGGAGCAGAACCTATTAGCCAAGCCAACACTGATTCACTGACTCCACCTGTAGAGGATCCCTATTACTTTTAGGCCAAAGATCTTCTATTACCATGCAATTTCATTAAAAAAAAAAAACAATAGATGGAATCTCTTCCCTCATCTATTTAAAACGTGAGTACAGACGAGCATCTTTTAACAATGGGGCTAAAACCGCTTCTGCTAATCTTTTTTAGACTAACTGAATGGATCTACGCTTTCCTGGGGCCAGTACCATAAACCTGACGCCCTTAAATTTCATGCCCTTGCCTCCAGCGGTTATTGCCCTACGCCCTTGACAAGGTTCAGCCAAAGTTTTTTCCTTGCCATGGTTTCAGAACTCCCGTGCTCACGAGACGGCCGGCCAGGCAAGACAGGAGTTGGGAGCGACCCGACCTTGCGACTTCGGTCGCCCACCAAGAGCGGCGGGGTTCGGGGAGGGGGTACTGGGGTGCAAGGGTCAAGGGCGGTGCTAGGATCTCCCGCCTCGTTTGCAGGGAGGTGAGCAGGAGAGGTCACCCCGCAGCCCGACACACCCGGCTCGGCTCACTTCCCTCTCCGAGGGGGGCGAGGCCCACGGCGGAGTATGTAGCTGGCACTGATCTCCACAAAGGCAGAAAGGGCAAAGCAGGGCGTCCCGGGCACTTTCTCTGGGGGCGGGGGACGAGGGTACCCGGGTGGCCAGCAGCCGTGCCCCGGGCGCGCCCCCCTTCCCGCCAGTCCAACCGCCCGACCCGGTCCCGGCCTCCCAAAGACAGGGAAGAAGAGGGCGGCGCCCGCGCCCGGGCCCGCGCCGCCGCCGCCAACTCCGCTCCCCGGCCCCGGCCCGACCGGCCCGGCACCTTTAATCACGTTGCTGTAGATGGTGGGGCGGAACTCCTCGCGCGCGCGCTGGTCGAAGTCCTGTCCGTGGATGATCCGCATCTGCTTCAGGAAGGTAGACTTGCCGCTCTCGCCCGCGCCCAGCAGCAGGATCTTCACCAGCCGCTTCACGTAGGTCTTCTCCCGCGACAGGCATTTGTCGATCTCTTTGGACTTGCGCTGCTGCTCGGCCTCGCCGCTCGTCAGCACGCAGCCCGGGAAGCACACGGACAGCACGGAGCGCGACGGCAGGAAGTCCGCCATCTTGCCGCCGCCTCGGCGGGCTCCTCCGGCTCCTCCACCTCCTCCGCGGGCGGCGGGTGGCTCCGGCACCGCGGCTTGAAGGCGGGGAACGCGGCAGCGGCCCGAGCGCGCCGGGGGAGGGAGGGAACCCGCGAAGTGACTCGCAAGGCTGGCTGGGCTGGGAGGGCCGGGCGCGCAGGGGGAGGGAGACAAGGAGGGCGGGCCCGGGAGGGGCGGTGGCCCCGAGCGCGAGGGCGCGCACGCTGGCTTCCGTGGGCGCGCACGCACACACTGCGCCCCCGCCTCCGCCCGGCAGTCGCGAGTCACGCGCTCTCTCGCGTGCTCGCCTGCTTGTCGCCGCGCGCGAGGAGCACCCGGAGTCGCGGTCACGTGCACCGGTTCTGCGGCGCCTAAAGAGCCCGACTTTCTGTTTCCCTTTAGCTGCGCCCACTTTCGCAAAGAAGGGCTCAGTTTCCGAGTCAGGGAGGTCGGAGACCCGATTGTAGCCCCTGCCCCTGGGGCTCCTTTTCTCTTAGGTGGTGCGCCATAACTGCTGTCACCTGCACTCGCCCTGCCTGTTGCGAGGCCACTGGCTAGAAAATTATTTGCACAGCCGGCGGGAGCCAGGAAGATTGTTGATGCCTCTTTAAAGGTGACTCTGTTGACACTATACTCCCAGATCCTCACCTATAATGACACTCACCCTCCCCACCTCAGCTTTTTATGGCATTTTTTGACCCTCATGGACAGTAGTTTGAGGCAGAAGGACTGGAGTCGTTCATCTGATATGTGACCGTTAATGTCTCGCACATGTGCATTCCCACTCGAGCTGCGCTATGATTTAGGTAATGCTGAAATCAGTGAGTGGCGAGTAGGGTGAGGTCATGGTGAAAACCCCCTAAGCCGGACACAGTGATGCGGATTCTTTCCCACGAGGAAGCAGATAAGCAAACAGCACTGAAGCAGGCAAATTTTAGGTTTCCTGCCAGATTACAGAGGATATGACCAATGAGAGAGGCTTTTTTTTTTCTTCTAACAGCTGATTGAGGCTAGGACACCTGAAAGGCCTGGCTGGAGACAAGCGACTAGTGACAGCAGGGTTGGCAGGATGACTGCTAGAAGGGACTCCAGAAGCTGACTTTTGTTTCATTCTGAGAACAGTATTTAGTTCCAAGCAAAAAAAAAAAAAAAAAAAAAAAGGGCCAAAAGCCATTCAGGTTTTAGCAGTGCAACCTAATGCCCTTTAGTTTGGGCTCCTATAGCTCAGAATCTTCCCATCTGATAGAGAGTTAGGCTAAGAGGTCAGCAAGCTGAGAAGCTTATGAGCAAGTTTAAATTTAAAAATCAGTGCTAATCAGTTACTATCTGGGGTTGGGTATGTGACTGAGAAGTCTCATGACTCAGTACCCTGGCTGCAGTAAACAATGCCTGTAGTTGGATAATCTCCCACTCCAGGGGCCAGGCCCTTTTGGCTGACAATCTACAGTCTCTGCAGTGGGACAGGTTCATCGCTAGTATCTTTAGATAACTAGGATTGTGCAGTGCTGTCAGGCCAAATGGATGGTAAAAGTCAACCAGGGGTGAAGGATCTGTGTCTCAACAACTGTTAGGGAAGCCTTGCTTTTGAACTACGAAAGGTCTAGCCATTGTCTAGGACAGGGAGGTAGCCGTAGCCCCTAAAGCCCTGTTCCTACATTGACTGCAGATGCTAATCTGGACTCTGCGGCAAGGACAGAAAGTGGAAGCTTGTAAGTCAGGCTTGTTAACACTGCTACCCCCCTCCTTCAGTGGGTGCAATGAAACGGAAAACCATGGATGCCTAGGAGGTAGGAAGGCATTCCTGCCCAGCCAGTTCATGTCATGACAGGTAAAGCAGCAGGGAATCTGTTCAGAGCTTTGCATGGCACCTTACTTTGGAATAAGCTGAGACTGAGCCCAGCTACTTTAACCGGGGTTTCTGAAAAAAAAGACTTCTTTTGTCCCTGCCTGAGCTTTGTCTCTAACTCTCCTGCTTCTCACTGGTGATAAGACTCGTAAATTGTAAACATAGAGTTCAGTGGTTGCTCACAAAGTTATACATGGATTTGTCATGTGGTGTAGAAGTTCTTTGCTTTTTGCCAAAGAACTGAAAACAGGCCTTTAAACAAAAGCATGTAAGGCTATGATCATGGCAGCACTGTTCAGAACGGCCAAAACCAACCAAATGCCCATCAGTGAATGAATGGATAAATAGGATGTGTTATGTCTATACAATGGGATTATTCAAGCATGAAAAGCAGTAAAGGGGCTGGAGATGTAGCTCAATGATGGAATGCTTGTCTATATGAACTCCTGGGTTCAATCCCCAAGAAAGAATGTAGTACCACATTAAAAAAAAAATGAAGTATAACACAAGTGAACTTTAAAAATAATGTGCTGAGTTAGGCACAATGTAACCTGTAATTCCAGTATTGCGGGAGGCTGAGGCAGGAGAATTACAAATTTGAGCCCATCTAGGCAATTTAAGAAAACCTTCACTATAACAACAACAACAACAAACTGTCCAGGAATGTAACTCAAAGTAAAGTGACCCTGGGTTCAATCCCTAATACTGGAAAAAACAAAACAGTTAATGCTCAGCGAGAAAAAAAAGGCCCCGTATCTTATGGAAATGTTCTGAATAGGCAAACCCAGGAAACAGAAACCAGATTGGACCAATTGAAATTACCAAGGCCTAGGGGTGAGGGAAGAATGGAGAGTGACTGTTTAAAATGGATACAAGATTATCTTTGATGAAGATGTTTTGGGACTAGATAGTACTGATGGTTGCAGAACCCTGAATGTAGCAAATGCCACTGCATTTGTACCCTTTAAGATGGTCAAATGATGACTTTCAATGTTAAGTAAATTTTACCAAAGAGGGGCAGGGAATGAGTGAGGGAAAATGCATCTTCCATAAATAGTCATTGGCACTGTTTCACCTTGAACTTCTCACAGTGTGGTGTAATGAATGAAAAGTGCCACTGTGTTTATTTTTATAGGCTCACAATTAGTTGCACCAGAAGTAAGCTTCAGGTTACCCCAAAATGACATCGGTGCTATTTTAATTTTCAGATGCATTGTTTCATAAGTGAAAAAAAAAAAAAAAGACTCCAAACTTTTTAAGGGAGTATGGAGTCTACTGGTTAGAATCAAATCTTTTGGATGCTGTTCCCAACAGATCCAGATGTCAGTTGATTAGAAACATCTGCATTATCGCAAGCCAGTTAATCCATATGTAAATGAGGAGTTTAGATGCTCCCTGGAGCTTTGTTAAAATGATAGGAACAGTTGATTAGTTGCAAGGTTCTTTTTGGGAGCACAAAATTTAATGCTAAACAGTTTTGCAAGGTAAATAATGAAAGATGACAATACAAATGAGATACATCTTCCAGTGACAGCCTCTTGTAACTTTGAAGAAAGAACAAGCCCTTTCTAGTAATACCACCATTCATAGAAGCTCTTGTTTGAACTCTTGGAATGGAAAGATAGGCTTTTCCTTTATAGTCATAATTTATTTTCAATTTTAAAAAATGGTATTACTGAACTTATTTACCAATCTTTGTGCCAAATAACTTTGGGCTGTTTACAAAAATCAAGAAAATCCACATAGGACAAAAATGTGTCACCCTCAGATATACTCAAAAGAATGTGCCAGAGGCTCCAGGAACAGTTCCAAGAAGAGTTTCAAAAGTCTCTTTTTGAATGATGGGAAATATAATTTAAATAAATGCATTGCTTGCCAAGCTAACTATTCACTACTACCAACGAAGGGACAACACCCACTTAGATATGTTTATTTAAAGATCAGTCACATTACTTGACGATTAAACCTTGGGTTAATTTTCTAATAAGGAGGATGACACATCCAGCGTTCTTGTTACACAACCCTTGTGTTTCACCATCAATATAAAAATAGGTGGATTCACATTCTTTCTTCCAGATGAAACGGGCATGGACTTTTTCATACTTCCCTTTCCTCTCCAGGAAAGGAAGGGAATTCCCAAGCTCTTTCATAGTACAACCCTCTTACATTTGTGTGATGTTTTAAATGCTGCAGAGCACTCTGACCTACTTTCCTTTATCTCATTCACTGCTCACAATAGCTTGCCTGGGAACACCCAGCGTTAACCTTGCTCTGCTTGGACACAAGGAGAAGCTGATGGGAACAAATGCTTGAATAAAACTTTCTCAAAGCCCTAGTCACCATGGCCATTTGCAGAGCTAGGACTGGAAACTCCCTAGTTTGACTCTTTATGTGGTTGTTCTTTCTAATACACCAAAATAGTCCTAGTACTCAGAATGCCTGGATGTATGAAGACAAACTGGAGGCCAGAAACTAACTGTACTTAGCCTCCAGGTACCGTGGAGTCCAGCGGTTTTGTTTGTCTGTTGTTTGCTCTGTTTTTCCCTGCCCCTTCCAAGCTGGCTGCCATCTTGAAGTTCCCCATCTGTTAGGCTGGTTCTATTAAGATGTTCTGTCCTCCATACTTTGAGCTCAGACTGCGTATAAAATGTTCCAGGTGGCTGATGGTTAAATAAGAAAAGAGGAGCTGAGCTTAGGGCAGTATTTTCCAGGTGTGTAAAGTCCCACACTTTAGTCACTTAACGTGAGTTAGAACTTTTAAAAGGGGCAGCACTTTTTTGGTGATGAAATTTGTTGTTGCCTTTACTAGAATTAGCTTGTTATGTGGAAAGTTTTGTATGAAACCAGACATGTGGAAGTGAATTGTGGGTGGTTTTGTTTGTTGTTGTTAGCCGTGGAAAACATGACTTTAATTATTAGTTGTATTTTTCTCAGCCTCTGAAGAAGATCCACAAGCTGTCGATGACCAGCTGAGACCTCAGCTCATTTGAAGTAAAAAGCCTGTACTCTTTGGAAGGCACACACCAGAACTCTATAAATACTTTCATCTTGCCTGCTGCATCAGAACTGCTGCTGGGAAATCTGTTGGTGTAATCCTATGCACAAGGCTGAGTCTGTACACTTGATATTCTTTCTGAGACACTGAAAATATCCTGTTCACTCCATCTCCTTTTTTTTCCCATACCAATATCACTTTAAAAGTCAGAGATACTTTTTATGTTTTATTGTCCTTAAATGTCCCTTGCCAGAAAAAAAAGCAAAGATTTTTAATTAACCTAAATTTTGTTTCTCCAGGGATGTTCAAGTTGGCATTCTGAATTTATTCTTGCATGTCAAAATACCCTGCTTCCAATGTGGTGGCAGCAGTTTTCTTTCCCTAAAATGCTGGATCAACAGACCTGGACGGGCTGCTCCTAGCTATCATGCTCTTACGGGGCTGGCTCTGGCTATAAGGTGGCATTGCATGTCATGGCCTGCAGAGCTGGTCTTTGCTTCATTCTAAAGTGCCAGGAAGCATCAGCTGGCTGAGGCTACCATCAGACAGTAAGGGCTCACCCGGGGGTTCTGAGAAACAATCCAGTAGCCCATATGGCCTTTGATGGATCCAGACAGGCTGTGGCAGACTGAATCCCAGAGCCAATAATGTCATCAACTTGTCTTTCTCCACATTCCTGTGTCAGCTGCTAAGAAGAAGAAAGGCAAGCTCAGGGAAGAATTCAGGGAAAGGCTGCACCTCCTGAGTCAGAATGACACCCTCGAGGATTTAGAAGATTCTCCTTGCTATGCTGGACTCCAGCAGGGAGACGAGAGGCAGAAAGAAAAGCCAGAAGTGGCTTGATGTGTGCTTGGCAATTTTGCTATTATGATTGCTTGAACTGTCACAGGAAAAGTTCCCTGAAGTAGCAAGGTAATCCACTACTCTCTCTAAATCAATATGACTCATCAGATTGCTTGCCATTCACTTTGTTTTCCAGACAAGACATGCAACACAGTGGGCAGAACTTGGGTGAGAACTGAGTTAACAGATCCAAGCCCGATCTGTCCTGTCTGTAGATTGGGAGTAGTTATATGGAAAGATTTCTCACGGTGCACTCAGTGTCTGCTCATACCTGGGAGACTTAATTTTAGACTATTTGAAGAAGAAACAATTTAATGTCTTTAAAAACCCTTCAGAGGCTTGGCAATATTATCATTGTCGTTGTCATAATGTTCTCTCTGTGTCTTCCTTAGCCCTCCTGTCTGTGGTTTAACCATCCTTTTCCTCTCTCCTCAGCTTTATTTAAAGCTGCTGGTGCAAACCCCCAGCAGGATCTGTTTCTGGTTACCTGATAATAACAATGAGAAAAACAACACCTACCTGCGAGAGGCTGTCCCAACACTCAGCTCTGAAGAAGGGCAGGATTTATTAGTATCCACAGTAGCCTCAGGAGTCACTTTGTCAACCAGAAAGGTGAGGCTAGCAGATAGAAATGCTGGCACAGTACAGTGGAGTGCTTTCATAGTGATTCTGTGAGGTGGAGGGGTAGACTATCAGTTGGTATTATCATGCTTCTTTCTGTCGTGGTGACTTGTCCCCAAGGGGGTGGGACTGAGGGGTGGCTAATGGGTGTGCATGTCAATACTTCAGTCTGTGCCTCTCTGCCAGGGTATAAATACTCCCAGCAGCCACCTTGGACATCCCTTTGGCCTAGGGGTGGACCCAGTGATGATGCAGGCTCTCCTCAGGACAGACCCACATGTGGGGAATTGGCTTGGCCTGTGTGCATAAAGCATTTTGGGATCTTGGTACCTGCAGTTCAGTTTGAGAGGAACCTCAGGTCTTTGGGGGCCTCTTGGCCTTGCTCCATTTGCAAGGCCAACATTAGAGAGGGCCACTTTTATCCTCCAAAACACTGCCACGCAGGGGTGTCACTTGTCCAGAGTGAAGGGTGGAGCTAGCTGGGAAGATGCCACAAGATAACGTTCCAATTGCCCCCTTCACAGGAGCCAAGCCAGACCGCAAAGATTCCCAAGATCTCAGGCTCTTGAGATGGATCCCAGTGGAGACCTTTATGAACATCCAGCTGAAACATTCCACTGGAGTCATTCACAGGCCAGTCCTTGCTTGTGGACAGTTTGTGCCCAACCCCCACACCATAGGAGTCCACTGAGGCCCTGGTAGTTGCTGGGTTCCCAAGACCACCCCAGGTTGAAAGCCAAGGGGCACTTTATGAAAAACCAGCGGCATAACATCTAATGTTCTGGGCTAATTCTCAGTTGTCCAGTCACCTTTCAACTGCAGATACTCAGTAGAAGCTCATTTTGTCAGATGTGAGCCAGGATCTGAAAAGAACACCCAAGAGAGACAGGCAGGAGCATCAAATCACAGCTCTTCCACCCATGTATCTGTGGATTTCCTGTCACTGGCCACCTACATTCTCTGGGCTTTATTTTCTTTATCCAAAAACGAAAACAAATAAAATGGAACTAATAATACTAAGTGTCATAATCTGAAAATCACCCAGCATAGTAATTGGCCCAGAGTGGTGTCAAGAAATGATGTTCTTTGCTGTTAGGATTGAGGATTAAATTTGTTAAAATAACTGGATATAGGATACACCTGTATTCCCAGTGAGTTCAGAGGCTGAGGCGGAGGACTGGATTTGAGGCCAGCCTAGGCAACTTAATGAGATCATGTCTAAACAAAAAATGATTTAAAAAAAAAACAGAAATTCAAAATGCAATGTATATTTTACATTTTAAGAAATCTCAACAGATATAGTACTTTTTGTTAGAAATACTTAACCTGTACTTAGATTGTTAAAAACTTAGCCAAAGCAACACATCTGTAATCATAGCTACTTGGAGGCTAAGGCAGGAGGATCCTAAGCTCCAGCCTGGGCAACTTTGTGAGACCACGTCTCACAATCAAAAGGGCTTAGGGGAGGGTATAGCTCAATGGTAGAACACTTGCTTAACATGCATGAGGCCCTGGGTTCAATCCTCTGTGTCCCCCCCAACACATACATATAATTTACAGCTGAAAAATAGATTCACAAAACCAAGTTGTTCCAAATGTACTTAAACATTTTCTAGTAACTGAGTTATGTACCAGTCTTCAAATTAAAATGAGTAACATTAAATAAAATACAAAATTCAGTTCCTCAGTGACATTTGATGCATTCAGAAATTACATAGAGTTTGTGACCTTTTCCTAAGCTGATCTATGGGAAGTGACCGAGAGCCTCAAGCCAGCCACTAGACAGAGGTGAGACTTCCAGGCAGGTGAAACAGCCTGAGAGCCAGCGTGTGCCTAAGATGATACAGAAGCCAGTTTGTGCAGATCTAACTACAAAGTCGTGCCTCAGTACATGCTGTTAATTTGTTCTGGAACCAGTGAAAGGTGCTGACACTGAGTACTGAACAAAATTTTCCATAGGAATAATATAATTCAAAATAATTCAGAAACTGGGCTAATAGTAGCCTTTTACTGGTCTAATGTAAGCCTTTTGGGCTCAGTGGTATTGCTCTCAACTCTTGTGACCCCCGATTAGCTCTTAAAATGCACAGAAGTACAAGGCAATAATGACGAGTGCGTGGAGGATTTGCACTGTGAGAGCTATGATATCGAAGCATTTTATTTTTCCTCATCAAAATGCAACAAGTACAGAGTTTGACAGGTTCTGAAGCTAACAAGGACCAAAGTCTGCCTGGAGGTGAAGCTGAGGGGCAGTGTGGAATCAGATTGGGAAGAATTTGGGTACCAGGTTAGGGTGCTGAGATTTTACTCTGTTGCTAATAACTGGAATATTTTTGGAGCGGGGATTAGTCTGTTTTAGGGGGATTCCTCTGGTGCCAGTGTCTATGAAGACTGAGAGAGTAGAGAAAGCAGCCAAGGAGAACAGGACACAGGTAGGTATGGTGGGCAGGTGGGCAGAGATAGCACCCGACTTGTGTGAGAGTAAATGCAGAAATTTCACAAAGTCAGACCCGGAGGACTCAGAAACCAACCAGGCTCCTTTAGAGAGGATGCAAGGCAGAGATGGCCTCTAGGGCTGCGTGGCTGGGAGGAGGTTGACCCTAAGAGGTTTAAATCAGCTGAACGCAGGCTCTGACATCTGATTTTTTTTTAAACAAAGGTGTAATTTATAACTCCAGCCCCACCCTCTGAATCACAAGGGCAATCAGGGACTTTGTCCCAGTATGAGATTGTGAAAGATACTCCTTAGTTTGAAGGAACGCTTTCAGATCTTGGGTCTGGGTTGGACCCAAATTAAGAGGCCTTTTTCTCAGAAGTCAAGAGAAGGGCTAGGTGGAAAACCCTCTGCTGCTTGGCTAGTTAGTTTTTCCTCACCCCTCTTTCCCTGGGAAAAGCTTTCCTTCCCAGGGGAACTCTGGCTTTGCTGCCTCTGCCTTGGCTCCTCTCCTTCCTGCCCCAGGGCCCCTGGGATCCCATCCCCTTGTGGAGCCAGTGCCCCAGGGCCCCCACAGGCACAGCTGGGGACTGACCTAGGACTGTGCTCTCTGCTACCTCCAGTAAGCCCAGTACTGCCCTGTGGGAGGAGGGAGAATGCTTGCACTGGGCGAAGTGTTGGGAGTAGCAGGGGAATGGGATTACGGGGAGTCCCCAGTGGGCTCACCAACTGGCCAGTACTAAGCAAAGTGCTCTGTGCCATGTTGGAGCCAGGTACAACTGCCCAACGCCAAACCCTCTGAGCCAGCCAGAGAGTGGGTGTGAGTTTTAAGAACAAAAGTAAGGGGAGTCTGGGGCTGGATAACAACACGGGGTACAGACAAGGGGCCTGGATCACAGGGTGAGGAGGTGGTTGTCTGTTGAATACTTGCTGGGCACTGTCCAAGAGCCTCTCAGCAATTATTAGCCTTCTCCTCATCTCCCGCTTAGGGAAACTGAAGCTTTGAGCAGTAAATAGGTAGGTGTCCAAGGACACCTGCAAGGGACTGTGTTGATTCAAACCCATAAATGCCTGACTCATGGTGCCTTCTGTAGGAGCATGGATCTGCAAACCACCAAGAGTCCTATCGGGTTCACTTAGTGAACCCAACCTGCAAATGTTAGGTTTTATTGTTGCTTTGATAAGTAGGCAAAAGTCATATTAGGAGTGTCATGTATGCCTAATCACTAATCAGAATGACTAGAACAATTTTTTCAAAATTTAAAGCGCTGGGGTCAAACCCAAGGATTTACCTCTGGGCCTCACATGCACTCTTACCAGTGAGCGTGTGGCTCTCAGCTCTGAGCTAGATGTGTGGGAACAGGTAGCTCTCCATGCAGGATGTGAAGAGGATACTCAAGCCCTAGCACGGCTCTGCCTGGTTGCAATGTGGGGCCCTCTGTGTGAGGTCTGCGTTGTTCAGGGCAGCCCCCACCCCCATGTGTCCGTAGCTCTGAGCTGGGTGAGTCGGGGCGGTGCTTCCTCCGGCACTGGCTGGGCACTGGGCCCAGGCTCGGGCTTCTCTAGGTCAGGCAGTTCTATCTTCAGCCTGGCCAGAGGATACAGTTTGTGTAAACTGCAGACAGTGCAGGCATGCTGTGTAAACACAGACTATCTCCCACTCCAACGTTTCCTCTGGGGAACGTTTCCTCCAACTAGGAGGCTGGATTCCAACTTCTTATCAATTTGAGCTTCCTACTCTGGTATAAGGAAGCTATTAAAGTCCGTTTCCTGGTATTGCCTTGACCCCACCAAGACATGCTCCTGTGGAAGCAAATGTCCCTTTCAGAAGAATTTTTTTTCACTCTCCCCAAATCCACTACCCTGTCTCAAATCCCCCTACCCCATTAAAAAAGAATTTTGAACACGTTTTTAGCCAAAGCCTAGCCCTTAGCATTTACTTTTTACTTTGGCTAGTTGAGCAGCCCCACTGTATCTTTCACTTTATTTATACATTTTGTTTCCTTTCAGGGTCAGAGTACTCTTTATTAACCCTCACATAGGCCCTGTCACCTCTGTAAAGGTTTCCTTGTATTTCTTTGGTTCCTCTCTTCTGATTGTGAAAGTCCTACTCTCCTCTCTTCCCAAGTCCCACTGAGGGAAGATAAAGAGAAAGAATGGTTAAGACTATCCCTCAGACCTACCTAAGTGTTATCAGAATAATTCGTGGCACTCTGACTTCCACTGGTCTCCCTCTTACCTGAACTTGGGTTCCTGTGGAATTCAGTGTCTCCGTGACACTGTTTAGTACTTCCTATAGCCAGCATCCAAGAGGGCGCCCAGTGAGACTGTCAGCCTGGAATTCACGTGATTGGGTAGCTCCTCCCAAAAGCACAGCATAGACTTTTGTAGTCAGGAAGGCTACTGTGATAAATATGACTCCTTGCTGTCTTGGACCACTTGACATGGGAGAAGCCAGCCACCATGTTGTAAGAATATTCAAGCAGACCTCTGCAGAGACCCTGTGATGAAAAACTGAGGCCTGCCATAGCCAGCACCAAGGTGGCCGCCTCGGAGGCAGACCCTTGTCAAGCTCTACTCAGGCTTCAGTTTGTAATCTCATGAGAGATCCTGGGCCAGAATCCTGAAGCTGTAAGTTTTCCCAAATTCTTGATCCATAGGTACTATATAAGATAGTAAATGTTTATTATCGTATTAAATTGCTAAGTGTTGAAGTTATTTGTTATGCAACAATATATGATTCAGACGTTAATAATAACGATACTACCAGTTAATAATACTAAACATTCAATAGTGCTAGGCACTGCTTATCACTTTGTTTTGTTTTGTTTTGAGAGGGACAGGTTCTCACTAAATTGGCCAGACTGGCCTTGAACTGTGATAATCATCCTTTCATTCCATAGTAGTCCATCTTGTCCGTCAGAGTTTATTCCAAGATATTTCAAGGAACTGGAACTATGGTCAGTTCTGAGCTTCTTATATGTTTTTTCCTCTACACACATACATACATATAGTAAAGCTTGATTATGCACAGAAAGACGTAGATAACAACAGGTGATAATAAGGGGCTGGAGATGTAGCACAGTGGTAGAGTGTGTGTCTAGCATTGCAAGACCCTAGGTTCCATCCCCAACACTGAAGAAAAATCTAATAACACAGGACAATTCTAACAATATTCTGAAATCAAAATTATTTAAGGTGTACGAATTAGCCAAGTATGTTAGCACATTCCTATAATCCCAGCTACTTGAGCAGCTGAGGCAGGGGGATTTGAAAGGGGATTTGAAGCCTGAATAAGCAACTAGCAAGACCCCATGTCAAAAACAAAAATAACTTACTGATGGGTTCTGCCTGTATGAAACTCTGTCAAGCCCAGCGTGGCACCTGCCCAACATAGTGCTGGACCCTAAAACAACAAGGTGTCCCTCCAAATGCTGATTTCTGTGTTCTTCTGCCAGGCCCCAAATGAACTTCCCACTTTTCCGCATGCTTGTCAGCATCTCCCCCATCAGCTGTCAATACCTCATCTGCCTGCCCCTTCAGACTGCACCCTAATGAAAGCTCTACCGCTGCTTCTTTGCCTGCCGCTGAGGGATCTCGCACTCTTCCACAGCCCTCCCTTGTCTGTGATAAAGGCCTTTTTCCTTTTTTTGCCTTTGTTTCTCTACTGTGCCAAAAAACCCCAATGCTTACTAATTTTCGTTGTTATTTTGCAATGCTGGGTTTTTAACCTAGGGCCCCATGGTGAGTCCACATTTCTAGCTCTTTATTTCTTATTTTGAGACAGTCTTGCTACATTATCTAAGTTGTCCTCCACTTGCCATTCTTCTGCCTCAGCCTTCTGCATAGATGAGATTATAGGCATATGCTACTGTACCTGGCCTAGGAATTGTTTACTTTGACGAATTCCATTTAAGGTTTTCCAATTGTGGTTGATTTCAGGTTATTAAAACCACTGATAAGCGTGGACTATTATATACAATCTTCCCTTGGTATCCTTAGGTTCCAAATCCACAGATTCAACCAAATTCATCTCAAAAATTTTTGGGAGAAAATTACATCTGCCACTGAACATATACAGACTTTTGTAATGACTCCCTACTTAATGCAGTATAGCAACTACTTACATTGTATTAGGTGTTGTAAGTAATCTGAGATGATTTGAAGTATAGGAGAGAATTGTACAGGTTATATGCAAGGAGTGTGCCATTTTGCATCAGGGACTTGGGCACTGGCAGAGTCTTGGTGTCCTCAAGGGGTCTCAGAACCAATCCTCCAAGGATACTAAGTGACAACTTTGTAAGGATATTAAGACACAGAAAACTTTGGTAAAATGTCCAGGGCAGGACAAACCATTTGGGATTAAAGCTCAGTTTGTTCAGAAAGCCTGTGGTGAGCCCTCACATCTGTGTTGGTTTGTTGTTCTGGATGTGGGCTTGGCTCTCTCCCCACCAGACTGATTTTTCATAGCGCCTTTGCCCTCTGTCTTTGTTTCCCCCCTCCACACGCACAAGATGAGCCATGATAAATGTTGCAGCCTGCTTGTCCCTTAGCTCAGTGCCCTTGTTCAAGTCCATTACAGTGCCTTTTGCCCATAAATGTGATAAAATTTTTCTGGGGTCTCTGGCTAAACTGAGACAATGCTAGTGCACTAAGGAAAGAAAAAAATGTTTTTTGAGATAGGATTTTGCTGTACATAGTCCAGGCTATGCTGGAGCTCATTACATAAACTAGGCTGATCTTGAACTTCTGATACTTCAGTCAACCTCCTGAGTGCTGGAATTGCAGGTGTGTATCCTGCCCAGAAATATATTTTTTAAGCTGGGTGCTTGAGGAGTCTCACTGACCCAAATGCACTATTACTCAGTTTGAGGCTGAAGTTGTCCTATGTCATGGGATTTGGCATGTGACCACTCATGTTCTTTGATCTCCCATGATCCCTGTCAATTATGGGATATATAGCTCATACTATATATCCCATATATATAGCCCAAGGACATTAAAAGTATCTTCCCTTAGCTGAGCATGTGGGCCCATGCCTGTAATTCCAAGCACTGTGGGAGGCTGAGGCAGGAGGATCACAAATTCAAGCCCAGTCTGGGCAACTAAGCCAATTCAGCAGAATGCTTTCTTAAAAACAAAAACAAAAGGATAAGGCTGTACCTCAGTGTGAAGGAGGCCTGGGGTTCAATCCCTTGTACTAGAAAAGCAAACAAGCAAACAAAAATAAAAATCAAAGATCAAACTTTTATTCAGACACTCAGAAGAATTTTTGCAAGCTATCTCACTTAAATAAGCACTAACTCCATTTTATGTTGTTATAAAAGAAACCAAAGCATGGGTAATTTATAAAGAAATAATAACTTATTAAAGTCCTGGAGGCTGAGGAGTCCAAGGTCAGAGGTATGCATCTAGTGAGGGCCTTCTTGGGGGACTCTGTGGTGTTCCCAAGGCTGTGCTCAGCATCACACACAGTGAGAAGAAACAAGTGAGAAAAAGCCCTCATGATTCAGTCACCTCCCAAATACCATTACCGTATGCCTTAGCAGCTTGCCTTCATACGCATGAATTCTGGGAGGCAAATATTCAAACCATAGCAAGAACCATTGCCACATCAACATCAGCTCACTGCAGCTCCTGCCTCCTGGCCTGGGATTTAGAGTTTTGAGGGCCTGGGAGGAATTGGGGTGGAGTCTGCAAAACTTGGGAGGACACCTCCTGGGATGGGTGGTCATTTGTGTCACTTTGCTCCTACGTGAACCTGACAACTCAACTTCTTCAAAAATTCATCTCACCCAGTATAGATTCAACTCTTCTTAGAAGCAGAACCCAGACCATAAGGACTAAGAGGACAGGGTCCCTGCCTTCCAAAGTGTCAGCTATTAGTGGGGAAGCCTGCTATGAGTACAATAACCTAATTAGATCATTTTGAGGGTCTGGACAGGGGAGGGGAGAGGGGAACGTGGCTGACTGTGGGTTTTCAAGTTGGAACGGCATGGTTGCAGCTGCTTAGAGGCTCCTCCAGGGCTTGCTCAGTCTCTCACATCTGGAAGTAGGGTGTCTGGCTCGGTGGAAAGTGCTGCTCTTATATCCTGCTCCAAGGGCTTCCTGGAAAGACAGAAGAAAGGAGAAGAAAGCACAGGCTGTTGAGGCCCAGCCTTCTCTCCACAGAGCCATGAGTCACCCTTGGGAAACAGGCGACAGAGCCCAGCAGAGCATTCCCAAATTCCCCCTGAGTTTTGATCATGGCATGAGACCTCAGATGTCCCAGGAGCTGGCTGTGTGAGTGTGCACAGCAGCTAGGCAGGGTTCAGGGACACTCCTTGAACCCCAAACTCTCTCTAGACTCGTGGTACCTTAGCTGACCCAAATTCCCTGACTTGGTGACCAGCTTTAGGAATCTGTAGGGTGTTAGACCCTGTGCTAGGAATTGGGGGATTTGAACATGCTAAGACCTGACCTTGAGCTGCCTCAGGCTTATGAATCACTAAATGCTGAAGACCCCTGCAGTCACCAGATCTAGCTGGAAAAATAATTTTTAAGATTCCTAGGGAGACTCTACATTCTATAAGTATTCTAAAGTGCCCAGTCTCTAATGAAGAAGTTTTTATTTGTCTGTTTGTCACATTGGACATCAAACCTTAGAACCTTCGCACTGAACTACACATCCAGCCCACCCCTCTTTTGAGACAGAGTCTAACTAAATTACTACCTGGCCCAGGGTAGGCTTGATGTTGTGATCCCGCTGCATCAGCCTCCTAGAATCCTTAAGTTTAGAAGTGTGTACCACTGCACCCAGCTGTGAGGAGGTATTTATGCTATTCTCAGGGGCAGCCTCCATAGCTGCAGAAGTTTCTAGGATTCCATAACAAAGTACCCAGACCAAGTGCCTTAAAACAACAGAAATTTATGGCCTCACAGTTCTGTAGGGTAGAAGTCCAAAATCATGGTGTTGGCAGGGCTGTTTCTCTGAGTGCTTCAGGGGAGACCCCTTTTTATCCTAACATCTGGTGCTTGCCAGCATCCCTGACATCATCTCATTCAAATGGCTATCTTTATCCCTCCATGTCTAAATTTCCTGCTTTTAAAACCACTAGTCATATTGAGTTAGGGGTCTGCCTGACCTCATTCTAACTTGATACCTCTGTAAAGACCTTGTTTCCAAATAAGGCTACATTCTGAACCACTGGATCTCAAGAGTTAAATGTACCTTTTAGAGAGAGGAAACAGGGCATAATTCAATCTATAAACATTCTTTTAAGACTACTCTTGACAAGACCCATAGTAACATAAAATTGCGGCCAGAAATATGAATCAGGCAGCTAGAAAGACTTGGTTTTTGTTTGTTTGTTTGTTTTGGTACCAGGCGTCAAACTCATGACCTCGCACTTGCCAGACAGGTGTTTGTGCCACTGAGCTATATCCCCAACCTGAAAGGTCAAAACCTCTTACTAGTTCTCTGAACTTGGAATATCACTGTACTTGGGACTTTAGCATCCTCTAAAACAGGGGCAATAATACCCCAATGTTAGGAGGAAAGAAGGAGTCACTGCCTGTACCAATCAGTACTAACACACACACACACACTATATATATATATAAATCTCCTTGCTTTGAGAAACAGGGAAGACAAGATGGATCTAAAATAGTAATTAAAATTTCCATGATACCAGAAAGAAGGAGAATATGTTCAAAGTACAGTAGAAGTAGAGAGAAAGACCTGAGGAACATCCTACAGGAGAGGACACCCAGAGAAGGATTTTAAAGATTAAACAAAAGAGTTTGGCAGACATATACATGAGGTGTGAAATATGGGGCCACTTCAGGGTATCGGAAGTCACCTGGTGTCACAGGGAAGGAGGGGTGGGACCCAAGGCAGGAGGAGTAGACAGGGGCCAGTCATGGATACCTTCATATGCATGGGTTCCATTTACTTCCTGTGGCTGATGGGGAGACATCTCAAGGCTCAGGAATATCAAGCAGGTTGTGAAGGGAAAAGATGGCCCAACCCAGCTGGGTAGCTAAGGAGAGATCAGCATATGCACTGTGTACCCGGTTTGTGAAGGACTTGGAGGGGCCAACACAGGGCAGTGTGGTCTCCTAGTGCTGCCAACAGCAGGGAACTGTGATTGTGCCAGGCTGGGAGCAGCAAGAGGTGAGAGCAAGAACTGGTGTCTCCAGTGCTTCTAGGAGCAGCCACCTGACAGGGGCGGGGCGCTGGTGGAGGGAGGCAGCCCAGGAGTACCGTGAGTAGACAGCCCAACCTCTTCCTACCCGCTCGTCTCCCAGCCCAACTGAAACCAAAGGCAAGGAAGCCTGGGCAGTAGAGTCTGTGCAATCCAGCTCCCCAAGGCTTGATGTGTGAGAGAGGGAGCTGAGACAGGAACCGGAGAAGCCAAGGACAGGTGTCCAGCCCAAACCCTACTAGACGCAAGGGACTGGTAATAATCTGACAAGAGATGCTTTAGTTGTAAACTAAAAGCCTCTGGGAAAGTTTGGAAGCCAGGGACAGAGCTGAAAGAAACTTAGGGGGGAGAATTGGCCAGACTTGGTGTACCACATAACCATGGACAGTGAGGAAAAGGAAAGGTATAGCAAAGGCTAGGCTTGGGGAAAGGTGTGACTGCTGGGACAGGCACCTCAGGAAGAGGGTCCATAGGAAGAGAAGGTTTTCTTTTAGCTTGAGGGCCTTGGTTGGGTATGGGAAATGATGTGTTAATAAGCTCAGGTGGGGACCAGCTGAGGTGCAGAAGCATCATCATAGTCAAAATGTCATGGCAGTCTGCATCTGGAACTGTGCTAACACAGACACCACTAGCCACATGTACATTTTTAAAATCTAAATGAATTAAAATTAAGTAAAATCCAAAATTCAGGTCCTCAGTCACAATAGCCACATTTCAAGTGTTCAGCAGCCACATGTGGCTGGGGGTTACTATATTAAACAATGTTTTATAGAATGTTTTCATTGTCACATCAAGTTCTTTTGGACAACAGTGGTCTAGGAAGTGGGGAATAATTAGGGCTGGAATAGAGACTTGAGGTCATCAACATATAAGGGGGTACCCATCACAGATGGGTGATCTCAGCCTAGAGAGCAGGGAGAGTGAGAATTAAAATAAGCATGGAGCCTCATAAAACATATACGTTTATGGGATACCCCAACAATCCTGCAAAGAAGAAGCTTTCAGATAAAGGATAAGAATAAAGTTACATTCACAAAGCAAGGAGGGGCCTCAAAACAGGAGAGGTGAGCCACATGAAATATAGCAGATAGAACAGGAGAAGGAAGCAGGGTACTGCTTGGAGTTGGCACTGGACTGGTCATGTGTGGAGAGAGCAGTTTAAATGGGACAGTGACGATGGAATCCAGACTGCAGCCTTAAGGAGTAGACAGAAGAGGAGCAGGAGATGACCGCTCTCCCCAAAAGCTGAGAAGAGAAGGATGGTAGCAGGGGTAGATTGGGTGGGGAAGGATCACGTTACTTTAGAAAGATTATTTTAGTAATTTATAGACCAAGAGAGAAAGGAACACACACACACACACACACACACACACACACACACACACGCACGCACAGAGCCATGGATGCCCTGACACAGGACAAGAGCAGATGAGCCTCCTGGTGGGGTAGACTAGAGTCAGCCAGTGACTTGGACTTCTCAAGTCCAGTGAACGCCATGTCGCCTGCTGAGAATGAGGAGACGCAGTTGTGGTTGGGGACCTGAGAAGCAGGACTGACAGGAGGAAGTGTCGAGAGGAGCTGCAAGCTCGAGGAGAGGTTATGCGATATGGAGACCCCAACGAGATGACAAGACTGGCATTGTTCTTGCTGCGATTTTGTGGCTGGAGAGGATTTGAGGGTGAGACATCAGCATGACCAGGGTGAGAAGACCCCAAGAGTGAAGAAGATGAAGCTTGAAACTCCTTGTCTAAATAAAGTGATACTTGGGGATGCTAAGCAAAATCCTTGCAGGTGCTCATGGTTTCATTTCCTTTGCATTTCCTGAAGGAGTCATCTTCCCGTGTCCTTCCATTCCCAGGAAATTCTCAGGCAGAGGACAGTGAGGTTGGAAGCTTTGGAAAGTCCCTTGCTTCAACGGTCAAGTGTGGCACATTTTCTTGGCTCCCAGATCTGCAGCTTTGAGAGGCAGTGGCTGCTGGTGGCAAAAAAAATAAGGGGATGTTGGTCCAGGAAGGCTGAGCCTGGGCCTGTCACAAGAACACTAGGGTGCCAGATTCTCAGGGCTGTTCTCGGTGACCAGTGTCGATGAGGGCCTTCAACTTCTGTCCACTTGGCCAGCCAATCCAGGTGGGCTTCAGAATCAGCTCTGCCCCTCACCATTGGCTGGAGGACCTGGGCAAGAGATCCAGTGTCTAACTATAGTATCCAAATTATAGCATCCTAACTATGGCATCCTCATAGGGATGTTGTAAGAGCTAAGAGTTGAAAGGTGCAAGGACCCATCACCCTGTGAACACCCAGTAAAGATGGGTAACTGTGCTTCAGCATCACAAGCCTTGGCCCCAGGAGGCCTGACAAAGCAGGGGGACACTGAGGACGAGGCAGCAGCAGCTACAACAAGTGGAGGGTTGTGGGGTAGCATGAGGGTATTTTGGCCTCTCATCCTAGGAGCAGGGACCTCTTTACATGGAGCATGGGCAGTGGGGGACACGGGGCAGTGTGAGAGGTGGGGGCAGTATCTGAAAAATTATTTGGGCAGTGCTGGAGATGGAACCTAGGACCTCATGCATGGTAGGCAGGCATTGTACCATTGAGCCACGCCCACAGCCCGAGAGGCAGCAGATCTTGACATGAAGGTCTCTCAGGTGTGGAGGGACCTTCCTTGAGTGACCACTATTGGGAATTTAGCCTGCGGTGTCTCAGCTTTAAAGGGCCTCTCACTGAAATGGTTTTCTCCACTTGGGCCACTGAAGGCACCCTTAAGACTTCCATTGAAAGCTGGTGTAGTGGCACATACTTGTAAACCCAGCCACTCAGGAGCCTGAGGCAAAAAGATTAGGAGTTTGAGGCCAGCCGAGATAACTTAGAGAGACCCTGTCTTGAAATGAAATTAAAAAGAAGGGAAAGGAAAGGAGGAAGGAAGGAAATGAAAGAAGGAAGGAAGGAAGGAAGAACTTGTCTGAGTGGCGTTTCTAGCAGGGCAGCCCATAGCGTCCCCTTTCTCTGCCTGTATTGGAGAATGGAGCAGAGAAACAGCGCTTTTACTCCTGATAAAACTTTGGCGGGAGAAGCCATGGGCCTGTTGAAGCAGGAAGGAAGCACAATCTACCCCATGGTCAGTCGCAGCAAGGTGGCTCGAGGCAGGGCTCTGACGATGGAAAAATGCAGAGCAGATGCCGCTGCAGGAAGCTCAGTGCCTAGAAGAGAGGAAGGGATGGCAGTTCTTTCCCAATTTGCTGATCCCATGACTCAGCCCACCTCTTCCAGGCTGACCAGGAAAGGGGCAGTGCCTGGGGGCTTTACAGCCAGGGGGCAGCCTCGAGGGAAAAGCCATCAGAGGGGATGGAAGCCTTCTAACACTCAGCAGCTCCATGCCTTTTAGGTCTTTATTCCTCAAACTTTCACACTGTGCTTGTAGGAAGGAGAGGCTAGTTGGTGTAATGGTTCAGTGCATGGCTTTAGAGTCTGGCTGCTTAGGTTGGAATATGTCATCCACTAGGCCAAGTCCCACTGAGCCTCCTGATCCTCACCTGCACAACGGGGGCCATGTCACCTTCCACCCACAGGAGGTTGCCATAAAGATTAAATGAGAGATTCTTTAAAACAGTGCCAGACATATAGCAGGTTGAACCTAGGAATATTGCACCATGGTCTGACAGGCCTCAAGGGGGTTTTTGAAGAGTGTTACAGAAAGAGAAGGGCTTGGACTATCATAAAGGAATTTTAATGTCAAGTCTGTTCTCCGATGGGCAGACAACAAAAACTGGGGACAGCTGGGCTTTGTGGGGAGGGGGCTGGTGCTAAATTGGCAGGAAGCAAGGCTCCTATTCCAGTGTGGTTCCTAAGCTTACTCTCTGTGTGTTCCCAAACCTCCTCCTCCCCTCTATTGACTGAAGGACAGCCTCACTCTAGGCATGGTGCTGAGCAGAACACACAGGTAAGAGAATCCAGTGTCATTCTTAAGGCCCAAGAAGCAAAGAAGGACAAGCTGCTCAGAGACAATCAGATGATCATCATCTATATTGTAGCAGAGTTCTATACCAGAAGTTTCTACCATTTTGAGACTGAATAATAAATAGTCCACTGCATGTATATCTAACACTTTTGTTTAGCGGCTACCTACTGATGAACACCTGGATTGCTTCCACCTCTTAGGCTATTGTGAGTATTGCTGCTATGAACGTGGGTGTGGCGTACAAATTTAACTTTTTCCTTCCACAAGTGAAAAAAATTATTAAGGGAAGTCAGCCCAAAAAAGCCATACAGGAAGGATCTGACCAACAGGGGGAGGTGATCAGGGAAAGTTTCACTGAGGAAGTGACATTTTGGCTGAAGCACAAAGGATGGGAACTTAACTCAGTACAATGTAAGTGTAGAATAGTTTTGCCTGTGTGTGACAGCACCGAAGCCATAGGAGGCTGGGGTTGTTCCAGAGTGGAAATGGAGCTGGCGTGACCAGAGAATAGATGTCAAGAGGAGAGAGGATGGAATGGAAGGGCCTTGTAAGACCCGCTTCACAGGGCTTTTCTGCAGCTGCTATGGTTTGTGGGATGTGCTGATATTGTTTGCCATGATAGGGGACCGTGAAGGAGGCATGGGCTGGAGTGTATAGAGGTTGTTAATTTCATTTCGGACATCACACAGTTGAGATTCCAAATGATAAGGGAAATGGCGATATCGTTAGCTATCCCACCTCGGGTGTGGGGCTCTCAGATGAGAGGCTGTGTGTGACATGAGATATAAAGGACAATCAAAAACACTGTGAATGTTTACATTTTTTAAAAAAATATTACAGTCAAAGACACATTGCCATTAATTTCCCTTTGAGCACATTTATCCCATCATTTTCATCGCTTTCTGAAGCAGTTCCAGAAGTGTTCTTTTGTGTATTTACGACATGCTATAAAAAATACGATGCAATGGAAAGGCAGGTTCCTAAACGTATGCTGGTGTGTCCCCACTCACCTTCTTCACCCCATCTGTTGTGGTGTAACTTACGGCTTTTCCTCAAAGCCAGAATGACCCAGAGGGTAAGCATTTTGAATCAGTTCAGACAACAGAGGGATTCAAGACAGTGCAACTAAAGACACTCACAAAACAGGACTCCTAGCGTTGGTTCATGAAGTATAGGAATGATGGGTAAGCATGTTTGCAGTGAGAGGGCATACTCTGAAGTATTAATGGCAATTTGTCTTAACAGTCACTATAGTTTTTCAATCACACCTTGAACAGCTGGAAAGGCAAGCTGGGCATATTTGAGATAATAATCATAAGCCAGGTATGTGGTGCATGCCTGTAATCTCAGCACTCAGGAGGCTGAGGCAGGAGAATCTCTGTGAGTTTGAAGCCAGCCTGGGCTACACATGAGATCAAGGGCAGCCTAAAATGCATAGTGAGATACTGTCTCAAAATAAATACATAAATATTTAAAAAGATAATTATGGTAGCCAAAATACGTAAGAGTTATTATCATTCTTCATGTATATATGGGGACGCTAAAACATAAAGAGACTGTGAAATTTATCCCAGGGCTCAACAACTCCACAACCGCATTGCTGAGGCTGTGATCTGAGGCAGCCCCGCTACCTTACCTCTTGTTTAGCCATTCTGTGATCCCAAAATGCAAGGAGCAGGCCTGGCCTAATCATTTCTGCTATAAGAGGAAAGTGATTTGCCCAAGGACTCTCTAGATTGTTATAATATGATTGAATCGTAGTTCACATTTCTATGATTATATCTTTTTTTCATTATACATTCAATTTTGAGTCTTTCAATTTCCTACTACTGAATTTCCTAAAGTTTACTTTTTTCTATTTTTTTAAAAAATTCAGCAGACAGTGTGCATGTTTGTAACAGGAGAAAGAAACTTGTAAAGCAGAGGCATCAATATTACTAAGCAGAATCCATCAGACTACACTTTGAGAGAGGCACATGGGGTGTCTCATGGAAAGATCAGAAGTCACGATGGCATCCTCTTATTTGCCTTTTCTTCCTTTTCCTTTTTGTGCTGGAAATCGAACTCAGGACTTTGAGCTTGCCAGGTAGGCTCTGTGCTGCTGAGCTGTACCCCAGCTGTACCCCAGGCCACTCCTATTTGTCTTTGATAAATTCTAGCAAGTATATTGGGAAATCTCTGGCCTATGCTCAGTGTAGGAACTCTGTTCCTCAGGCTGGAAACAGTGAGGGGGAAATCCTTTACCACAGTGTAGGATGGTTTCCTGAGACGGGGGTCACGGTCAGGGGACCTCACTTAGATCCAGTCACTCTCCAGGAAGTCCCTGATGTGCTGCACTCACACAGTCCCCTGCCAGCTCCTTCCCCTCCTCACTCACGTATGTGTCCACCCATCCTGGAAGTGATGGAGAGGCAGGGAAGAGAGCAGGGCTCCCTATCTTCGAGAACAAGATTTCCACCTAGCATCAGGTGAAGCCAATCAATTGAAGCCAATACCATCACAGCAAAGTTGCTCTAGGCAGTTGACTTGTAAGTATCGCATGATGGATGAAATCCATTGAACCCAATGCATTTCTTTTTTTTTTTTTTTTTGTCTTTTTCATTTTTATCGGTACTGGGGATCGAACTCACGACCGCCTGCTTGCAAGGCAGGTGCTTATGCCGCTGAGCTAAATCCCCAGCCCCTAACCCAATGCATTTCAAGACAGTGGTCTTCTAGTGATATCTTGGACCAAAATAAAACAATGCATGTTCAAGAAAGAAGTTTGGTAAATATGATTACTTATTTTGAAGACTGAGAGATCTCTCACTTTTTTCCCCTTTCTTCCCCGACTTGGTCCAGTTCCTCAAGCCACTCTCACTCATAATACAAAAAGGATAACTTTATTTATATCCCAAGTTTTACAAAAATTTAAATGTATATTTTAAATTTTTTTAATTTTTTAAATATATGTTTTTGAAACAGGTTTTTGTTAGGCAGCTCAGGTTAACTTCAAACTTGAGACTCTCCTGCCTCATCCTCCTAAGTGCTGAAATTACAGGCATACGTCACCATGTCTACCTCCAAGTTGTCTTTTTAAAGGAATTTTTTGTGGCTTACCAAAAGAGAAAAGCCCAGGCAATAAAAGCAAAGATGTATGAATCAAATAGGAGAGCAGTAAAGAAAAAGTAGACATCAAATACTCCTTCTTGTTGGTTCAGGGAAGCCCAGTGCCGGACTTGATGGTCCAGATGAAAAGGAAAACACAACACGTAGCTCTCTTCACCAGAAAAAAAGGAAACATTTTTAAGAGACTGCTGAGTTTGTCTTTGTACTAAACTTTGAAAGCAGTTTCTCCTATGGTAGAGAGAGAGAACGGGCAATCTTTTGGATCAAATCAGATTAATTTTCAAAAACAAACCTGCAAGACTAGTTATTCTAATGACTTTTTATGAAAGCTGAAAATCCTAACACTGGAAATTAGCTGAAGAGCTACTGATTCATTATGAGCATCATTGACATTTCTCAGAAGCACACTAGTTTCAGCTTAAACTATGAAGAACTTTTGGATGCAAACGCTATTTTCTCATATGTTAGTCATTGTTTTATATCTTCAACAATGTAAATGTGAATCACTGTTATCATTTAAGTCATTATGATTTTTAATGAGATACTGCTTTGGATAAATCCTGGAACATGCAAATAATGACCTATCTCTGTGCCTGTAATAATGATTAATAGGAGGAACTGGGGTTATGATGATTCAGACAAAGTCCACTTTACTTCGCATGTGATCTCTTTATTTATTGAGATCAAATGTCTCTTTTCCCATTTGAGCCAGTGGAGTCTATAAGAGACACCAAAATAAAATGGTAAGATATATGCGGAAAGTCGGGGCTATGAAAACAACTTAAGTATGGAGTCGAGACCAGGGTGGGCAAAACGTGAAACAGGACCAAATGAAGATTTGATGGTGAAAAAGCCATCCTGTCTCGACAGACTGGCTGCAAACTGGCACTTCCTGGAAGGTGGTAATCTACAAATGGCTTCCTACAACATAACTACACTATTCCACCAGCATCACCCTAATCCGTAATCTGCTACTATCACGAGAAACTAAGAGTGATGGAATTTGCTCTTCATGATGCCACAGTAGCTTCCAGTGCCTGTCGCTCGCATTTTGAGATGCTCTTGGGGCATCTCTGCTGTGCTCTGGGCCACTGTCCCATCTTTGTCGTGCCATTTGCTGCATGCCCAGTTGGTCTCCCTTGGAACTTGAGCTTTCACATGGCTTTGTCTTACCGTGGCCTGGTTCCACTTGGGGTCTTTTCAGAGTTGCCTACCTCTACTAACTCAAGTTCTTGGTTGTTTCCAAGAGTAATAATCTGGTTGGTCCAGTTTATCCTTGGTCATCTGGCCATGTTACAGGTTGGTAGTCTATGGGCCAAGTCACACAGTCCAAAATAGGTTCCAAGAGGTAGGGTGGGGATGTGCAGGGAGTTGTGTGTGTGTGGTTTCCTTGCAATCGGGTTTAAATCGGACAAGCCACACGATCTATTTATGTGGGGAGGGACTGAAATCAGCATAGGAGAGCGAGCTGTCCCCTTGCCTATGTTGCATCAGTTTACTGAAAGCTTTTCCAGTTTGCCCAAGTCATTCTCTTTGGAAGTGTACTAGAGGCCTTGGGGATTTGGGCAGAAAACACTTCCTTATAAATGTAACCAACACACAGACTTCTGAGGGTATTTGACTTTTGGATACTTTCTAATCAGACTCGCGTCAGCATGGACAATCAGTTCCAAGGGCAGAATCCTAGCCTCACCCCCAATGAATCAGAATCTGCAACTCAACAGAGCCACCGAGACTTCTCTGGGCATTAAAGTTTGAGAAGCACTGATCGTATCGCAAATACGACAGTGACACTTGATTCATCCCTGATAAATGATTGAGGCTTTCCTGAAGTCTTGTAATTGTCAGTAGTAGATTCGGGAACTGAAACCAGATGTCTCGAATCCTCGTTATATTTATTTTCCACTACTCCAGGCTGCACTGTCAATTAGGAAGCAAAGAGATTCCTTTAAATCATTGGTTAAGAAGAGCAAATTAACATGGTTGGATGACTACCTAAACATAGTCCTTTGGGGTGTAAAGAAGGGCAGGATTAAGTGCGTTAGGCCAATAGGTGCAGTCTGACCCACCTTGCATAGCCCTCTTACATGTGCTAATTAATTGTTTTCTTTTTTGAGATGGGGGTCTTGTTGATTTGCCAGGATGATCTCAAATTCATGATCCTCCTGCCTCAGTCGTCTGCATAGTTTGGATTGCAACCAGGCCCAGTTTGCTAACTAACTTAAGCAGTGTAAATATTAAATGACAAGGTTACTTTAAGACTTTAACTTAAGAAAAAATCTGGTCTTCAAGTAAATGGCAGTCCAGAAGATCTCTTTATAATAGACTCATCATAATAACCAAGTTAAGAAAAAAATAAGAGCATGGAGAGTACAGTCACAGGTCACCAATTTAAAACGATTTTGATATTACTTTGCTTACCTCCTTCAATGTATTTGAAATTTGAAATCAAATAAACTTGCAGAACTGGATGAAACAATAGTTTCTTAACTGACAGACGGCGTGGCGGTGGCTGAACTACAAGCTTTGTCAAGTGGCTGCTTGCCAAGTCACTTCCCTATGAGTCAGCTGGACCTCAGTGTCTGCTTTCTGAAACTGTTATTCCAGTATTGTCACTCAGAGCATGACAGCAACTTGGCTCCTCTCACTGGGACAGGATCCAGATGTCCCAAAGAGCATCTACCAGGTGCACCTCCCAGGACCCATCCAGCATCAGCTGGGAGCTGTCCTCTCCCAGCATCAGCTTTAGCTGCCACGCTTAGGCTGCCCAGCTCTGGAAAGGAAAATCAAGCCTGTTCTTGAGTCTGACAGTCCTCAATCTGAGACCTGGGAGATTTTATCCTGTCAGAGATTTAGCCAGTGTTCCACATTTTGTGCTGTTCTCATTATATCATCTTTAATGAGTCTACTAATATATGAATAACAGCAATAATGGAGTTTATGTAGTCTTTCTGCTTTATCTCGTTTTAACAGCTTCATGAGATAGGCACTGTTTTGCACCATCCACTCGACAGAAACTAAAGCACAGAAGGGCTAAGTATTTATCAAAGTCGCACAATAAGTAGCAGAGTTGAGATTTGACCTCAAGTAATCTGATTTCAAAGCCTATATTCTTACTGCCATTTATTATTCCAACAGTTCTCATCTTGGTCTGGGAATGGATACATTAATAGATATGTAAGTAATGGACTCACTAGGCATGGTAGTTTTATTTATTTATCTATTTATTTATACATTGTAGCTCTAGGGATCCAACTCAGGACCTCACACATGCTAAGCAAACTTTCTACCACTGGCTACATTCTTAGCCCTTAGGCATGGTTAAAAAATAAAAAAGAGGTTCCCAGGAGGGATGTAGCTCAGTAGTACAGCGTGTGCTTAGCATTGGAGGCATCCTGGGTTCAATTCCCAGCAAAGGGGTGGGGTTGGAATTGGGGGTAGGGAGAGTTCCAAGAGGCAACGATGAACTAAGGCTTACTGAATATTCACCCCTTGTTAGTCATAGCTCTACGTGCTTGTCCGTGCATTAGCTCAGTAATCATAAAACCAAAACCAGAATCAAACAAACCTCCGCCTCGCTGGCTAGAAGAGAAAGAGGAAGACCAAAGGGATTCAATTCCTGGCTAAGTCACAAAACCAGGGTTCAGATCCAGTCTATTGGGAGGCGAGCTGCATTCTTCACTTTCACCGGCAAGCATATTGCATTGCATGTTGTCTCCTCCGTTATTCTTTCAGCGCTTGCAGGCCAAGCTGGACAGGTGTCATTTCGCACCCACACTCGTTTTCGGAGTGCTATGCGCCATTCAGTGACTCTTGGAAGCAGGCTGGGCAGGGATCAATAGCCTGTTAACAAGCTGTCTTTATTCTTTCCCAGGCTTCAGGGGTGCAGTCCAAATCACCTGAGCGTCCAAGACCTGCAGGTCTCACCCGTGGCTCCGCTGGGTCCAGGTAGAATCGGACCTCGCCCCCTGGTGGCAGATAGGGGCTCGCGGCGTATGCTAATGACCCCGCAGCGCCTCTCTCTGATTGGCCGGCGCCGATTCCCGCGGCCTGGCAAGTGGGCGGGTGGGAGTGAGATTCAGTGGCGGGCAGCGGCTGGGGTCTTGCGCTCCTGGCTCTGCGCCTCTCGGGCGATGCCCGCAGTCAGCTGCATGGGGTGGTGTGTGTGTATGTGTTCCTCCTCTAGTATTTATGTTCTGATCTGAATTCATCCAGGGTCCAGGATGGCCATCCGACACCAAGACCAGCAGTACAGGCCGAGGATGGCATTTCTGCAACAGGTAACCCTGGGGGCCCTCACCTGGCCCATGGTGAATGGACGGGGACCAACTCAAAGGACCCCTCTGAGGAGATGCTGGGCAAGAGGAGAGGCGTCCCTTTGGTCGGTCCGCTGATTGAGTGCATGGACTAGCGTGTGTTGTGATAAAAATCGTATCTATTTGGTTTTCACGTGGCCTCTTGAAGAATCCACACTACTCGGGCAGGACTTGGGAGTGGCAGAGCAGTGCCACCTGAAGCAGAGGTGACAGAGGACAGCTTAGCTCTCAGTTTCATAAGGAACCCACGAGTTAATTTCATAGCTGCTATAGGTTGCTATTTCTGGATCTGATGGGTGATGTTGAAAGTGAAAAATATATTTTACATACATAGATCGAAAGCACATACTTACAGTCTGGGCATAGTCACCATCTTCCATTGCTTGGGTCCTTGGGCTGAGTTTGAGCCTAAATGTCAGGGTTTCTTGGTGCTAACCTCATTCTGCACTGTTTCCTCTTAGTCACTAGTAAGGTACTGTTCTCTGAGCTCTGTTCTAGGCACCAGGGGCTTAGTGATTGGAAAAACAGGTAAAGCTCTCTGCTCAATGACCCTTGAGGCTGAGTGAGTCACCCAAGGGCAGTTTCATGATGCCCAGTCTAGGAAGATGTGAGTAGACTGAAGACTGGCACCTCACAAGGAACCTAAGGGTGCTTCTTGTCAAATGGCACCCTTTCTAGATGAGTCTCTCAGCCAGCAAATGGCAGAGCTGGAAATCGACAGTATGATGCCTTGGAATCCCACCGAAGAGCAGCACCTGAGCCTCTTTGCCCACTGGCATTTTTTCTGGCCCTAGGAACATAACTGGCACACATGTGACCAGAGTTCCAGGGAGGGGATGCCTCCCAGGGCCAGCAGGTGATCTTGAAAGGCAGCTGTAGATACATTCAGGGGTCCTTCCTTACTGGGTGGTCTTTGAGGCGAGGTCCCAGCAACTTCCAGGAGGCTACAACTCCACGGATACCTGCTCATGAATGTACCTTGTATTCACTTCTTACCCTATCCTGTGTCCCCAACCACCTACAACTGCTTCTTGGAATCTTTTTTCCATCAATGCTCTAAGTTTGGTTATTATCTTCATTTTACAGGAAAAGTAATGTGAGGACCTTCCAAATCTGTGTGAGGAGAAAGCTTTGAAGCTGGAAGGAGATGAGGCATCTACTGGGGAGCAGGATCAAGGTCCAGGCAGCAGGAGGTGCGTGTGCCAATGCAAAGAGGAGTGGGAACTGGGTTGATCTGAAGGTAAATTGTTCACTGTTGCACTGTAATTGTGCAAGGAGAGTGTAAGGCTGGACAGACAGGAAGGGACAGATCATAAAGACTTCCTGTGCTTTATAAAGATGCTTCACCTTTTCCTGAAAGAAGCCATCAAAGAATTTTGGAGCAGGTGAGTGACGTGGCGGGGTTCAGGTTCCAAAGGCTGCTGGGATAGGATCAAGAGGAGTGGGTGGGATGTCTTCTTTCGAGTTGGGTCACTTGGTGTTCTCCCGTTCCCCCTATCACTCAGCTGCCTGGGAAAGGCAGCTTCTTAGGGAGCCAGTGAGAGAGCTTCTGTGATTCCTCAGGTCCTCATGCACTTTCATTTCAGGTGTGGTGCAGCCGGGGGAAAACATTCTCACCAGCCAGGATGCAACCACTTGGGATGCCCGGATTCCTTTTGATGTGGTGGAACAGAAAAAAAAAAAAACACAAAAAACAAAAAATGGGCAACTGAAATGAATGGATGCTTCTCAGAAGAAGGAGACTGAGAAAATGTTCAATCTTGCTGGCCATTAGAGAAACACAAATTAAAACAATATTGAAATCCCGTCTTACTACAGAAAGAATGGCTGTCATCAAGAAATCAAATAATAAATGCTGGTAAGGATTCAGGGAAAAGGAATCCTTATACATTGTTGGTGGGAATGTAAATCACTATGGAAATCGGCATGGAGATCCCTCCAAACACTAAAAATAGAAATTCCATTTGACCCAGCAACTCCGCTTCTAGGAATCTTTCCAAAAGAGTTAAAGTCATCATATTACTGTGATACATGCATGACCATGTTTATAAGAGCACAACCTATAATAACTAAATCTTGGAAACAGCTTATACCATATGCATATCAACAGATGAATGAATAAAGAAAATGTGGTATTTATGTAAAGTGGGATGCCACTCTGCCACAGAGAAGGCTAAGTTTGATTCATTTGTAAAGTGAATATACCTTAAGATTACAATGTTCAGTAAAATAAAGCAGACTGATAAGTTTAACTATCCCATGGTTTCTCTTATTTGAGAAATTTAAAATACAAAGTAAAAAATAGATGGTAGGGAGACCTTTTTCAACTGGAAAGGGAAATAAGAGAGAGAGGGAAAAGGAAAAAGATGATGAAAAAGAATTGAAGAAAAGCAGAAGTAGAGCTTTTGGAAACGGAAAGGGAATAAAAGTTGAAAGGAGGTGCAAAGAAAGGTAGAGGTAAGGGATAAAGGAAGGGTTCAGATGTGCTACGTACGTGGATAAACTCCTCGCGATAAATGCAATCGTGCTGCAAGCGTGTCCTAATAAAATAATTACGTTTAACAAAAAGGAGATGTGGTGGAGTGAGAGGAAGAGTGCCTGATCCAGGGCTTTGCCTGAGGGAGCAGCTGATGACACACAGTAGACCTGACACCAGCATTAGGGAGCCTGCTGTGACCCAGCCCCGTGGGGCTCCTGCTCCAGTCCCACTAACCAGGGCCATCTAGGAGTGAGATGGAAAAAGCTCTCCAGTCTCCTAAGATGTTTTCTTTCTTGTCTCAAGGAAATTTAATTGGGCTTGGGGGAGGGCTACAAGGAGTAGGGACCTTACTGAGTCGTGGGCAAGGATTAGAATTGCTTGAATCATTTCCCCATTTAATGAACATTTACTGAGAGCTGATTATGTGTCGTGTATTGTTAGATGCTGGATAAAGACAGATTTTGAGACACAGTCTTTGTCCTCAGGTGATTTGTTATGTAATAATGGGAGAGGACCACACAGTGTGACTTAATGGCACATCACAGGTGACACAGCAGATACCTGGAGATCAAAGCAACTGCTGAGTGTGAATGTTTGCTTGATCTCAGGTGGAGTGCTTGGAAGGGTACAGAGTGGGGTGTAGCTTAAGGATGTGGAGACAGACAGATGGGGGGCCAAGGAGGAGATTAAAGATGAAGGAGGAAAAGGGACACGAATTTAACTATGGATCTGTTATGTGTTAGTTGTTGATTGGCGCCAATGACAATGTCCAGCGGGCATTCTTGTTCTCAAGAGAGGATCTGAAAGCCTCGAGACACGTAACAAGCTAGTCGTTTGGTTTTTTGAGACAAGATCTTATTCCATAGTTCAGGCTGACCTCAGACTTGTCATTCCCCTGCCTTAGCCTCTTAAGTGCTGGGATTGCAGGTATGCACCACCACACACAGCTCCAACTGCTCCCTGAAAATGCAACAGACACAGGTGTTGTGTTTGGGGCTGGGGCCAACTAAGAGGCCATGTGGGACTTGGGCATTTAAACTGTGAATGGCAGCACTGTGGTTGGGATGTGAGTTGTTTATAAGAAAAGAGAGCACAGTGGTTTGGGATCACTCTTTACATCTTTGCACAGCCAAGATGATTATAATTTTTCCCCCCTGGGAGCTCTTTCTGGTTTATAGGGAAATTCCAGCCCTGAAGGTCAACCACTGACTGAGCCAGAATCTGTGAGCCAGTGGATGGGATACTGGAACCATGGCTTTCTAACATTTGGAGCAACTGTCTGGGGTTCTTTATTCTTCTTCTTCTTTTTTTTTTTTCAGTCTGGGTTCTTTAAACTAGTCACAGCTGTGGCTTGGTCAGCTGGAATCTGGGAGGAGAAAGGCTTGCCTGGGGTGGGCCTCTGTCTTGTAGCATTTGTTTGCAGCCTCAAGGAATAGCTGTGGGGAATCAGGACTGTAAGAGAACTTGGAAGCTGTGGTGCGGTGCACAGAGGTCGGATGGGCGAAGGTGTGTGGAACAGCCAGGGAATGTCACTGTGCCTGATGAAAGGAAAGCCCAAAAAAGGATGTGCACAGGGCAAAGACAGCAGGCCTGGAACAATGCTGCAGCAACGCCCTTTCTGGATAACTTAAAATCAAGATGGATTTTCTCCCATCATTGTGGGGTAGGGTTTCTGCCTGAGTCAAGGAGATGGACAAAATCGCCTCTTTAAGAAAAACCATGCCAGTCCCAAGGAGTCAATTGAAGTTTTTGCCTTTTGATTTATTATAATTTCAAAACAGAACTCCTTAAGTGAATTTACACAGGGAAATGTCAGAGGGAAGTTATTCTGTACTAGAGTAGAAAGATCCCTAAAAATGTGACATACCTGTCCCCCTCTTCCCAGCAAACGATTCTCTTTATTGCACCTTTAAATACAGCTCTTGTTATCTCTTTCTGAAGGTTAGTTTCAAATTCTTCATAGACTTTGTTTTTAAAAACACAGTGAAGCTGTTGACATTTTCATCATCATTGATATCTCTAACTGGCAAAGACTCCTCCATGTACTGCTGAGTCCTCTGTCTTTAAAAAGACAGTTGCTTCACCCAGTGAAGTACAGTATTCCAGTGAAAGGCTGTTTGTAAACTGGAAAACGTTATGAGGGAAAGAATGAAGAAACTGTAAGTCATTGAAAACTAAAACAATAGGCCATGGTGTGTGTGTGTGTGTGTGTGTGTGTGTGTGTGTGTGTGTGTGCGCTGCCCCGCTGGACCTAATCATCTGAATAATGTTTCAGCTAATGTCTCCTCTCATCTCCCCTCCCAGCTCCCCTCCCTCCTGGAGTTATCACTTTGCTTCCCTCCTTGCTGCTATCTCTATAGCTGACCCGGTGGCACAGGACCCTGCCAGACCCTGACATTGCAGAAAGTCAAGGTCCACAGTTCCAAATGGAGCCACAATGAGTAGTTTCAGTTCCAAAACAATGCTCGGAGCCAAGAGAGTGTCCGTGCAGATGAAGCATGGAGTCACTTACACAGGCGCCTGTACCTTGCATGCTGTCTGAGTGGCTGGCATTTCCCCTAGAGCCCTGAGCAGTAGAACTGTCTTCACCATCTTCCCTCTGTGCCCCTGACCTTGGCCTGTTTCTGAGATTGTGGTTAGCTGCAAATGCTGTTTTAGCAACAAGGACTGTAATAGGAAGTCCCCCTTCTTAGTGCTAATTTAGGACAATGCCTCATACTTCTCTCCTCCTCTGGAAGGTGGAAGCCTTCCATCAGGCATTGAAAGCTGGCATTGGTAGCTGAGTAGGAGGTTGCAGGAATTTTTCTATTCTGCTTTCTCCTGGGATGTTCTTTTCCTCTGATGCTACCAGAGCAACCCACACCTCTTTCCCATTCTACCTGGCCACATCTTGCATTCCCTTCAAACTGCTTCTTGTAGGAAGCCGTCCTGAACCATCCTGTGATTGATGCTCCTTTTGGGGTTCTGGGGAATTTGGATTTGCATGACTCATGGGACACACTTTATCCTGGCCTGCCTATTGGTCACCTCCGTTTATATCCTTTGCTATCCCTGCTCCTGGAAGACAAAAATTGTGTTATTTTCTTGTAGCAATCACATTGTTGGACCCATAAGCAGCATTCCATTAAATCTCTTTCTGTAAGGTTGTATAGCTAAGTTTTTCTTATGGAGCCTTCCTGGCTGGTCCCTAAAGGACATATTGTGATAACAATAACTTCTATCAGTACCACTTTCACTCCAATTTGCCTCCCTTCCTGCATTGCCTTAGAGTTTATATACCTGCTTTGCATTCATTATTTTCATTTGATCTTCACATCAACCCTTTTAAATAGATGGTGCAGGTATTACATTATTTTTCCTCCAGTGTATGAAAATACTAAAGTTTGACATATTCCCACTGGCTTGAACCATCAGAAAATAGAAAAGAAAATAGCACCCACTAGCAGAATCACCAGGATTTACACATATAATCCAAAAGAAATACACACACATACACACACACCCTTACAATAAAGCATTCATGAAATAATTTTTACCTTACTAAATGAAATCATGCATGACTGTTCCATTGAGTGGCTTGTATCACTAGCAGTTCTGTATGGGACAGTCATGCACATACTACCAGTGGTTCAGAGATACCTAGCAGCAAGGCACAGAAATTCAGCCCATCTTACATATGTTAAACAGGTTAAGTGACTGGCCCATGATCACATGGCTGACACTTTTCTTTTTCTTAGCTTTATGGAGGTCAGGGAAATCAGTGGTCTCATTCAGACCACAGGAGTATACCCACATGTGAAAAAGACTTGACAGATTGACTGCTCAAACGATATTATGTAAAGTTATGATCAATTTCAGGGAAATTGCTAATGTAAGATTGCAGAAGCGAAATCAGAAGTGCAGTCTATTTTGGTGGCTCTGGAAGTGGCTCACAGGCACCACAGAGCTGCCTGCACTGGAGAGCCCTTCTGGTGTGGCTGTAGGGCGGGCAGCAGGAAGTGGCTGGGCGTGGAGGGGTGCAGAGACAGAGTTCCCTGGCAGAAAGACTTTCGTTCTTACTGTAGTTTCTGCGTGTATCCTTGTCGCTGTTTCTTTGCTTATGTGGCATCCTCATTCTGGAAACCTCTTATTCACTCCCTGGAGCTTAGGGCTGTATTTTCAGTGAAATGTCCTAGATATTTCTGTGTACAATTCCAGCAGCAGGACATAGCTGAAGTGTTTCTCTCCCCCAACAGGCTGCCTTTCTGCATTTCCTGTTTTGACTTCTGATTCTGGGGTCGGATAAAAGAAATAAAAATAGGAAGGAAGGAGACAGATGATAATAACTTTAAAGATGTGCTTTTAAGAAGATAATAACTTCAGGCCACAAAGTTACCTGAAGTTATTGACGTGCACTCCCTAGGCTTTTTATGATTTTCTTCTAGGCCCATCACACCCTAGGTCCCCTAATGACAATAAGTGTCCAGAAAATTAACTTAGTTGATAAGGTAAAGAGCAGAAAAATGGCCGTAAGATAGAGAAAGGTTTTAACGAACGTTTTTGTGGAAAACTTTTCACATGTCTTTAAAAAAAAAAAAAAGCACAGTGGACTTGGCCACTACATTTCTGCTATAAAATGGGCCATTCTTTCACTTATAAAATGGTTCATTTTTTATCTTTCTACCTGTAGATGGGCCATTGATGTTTTCCTGTAAGCTAAGCCCAAAATTTCTATACATAAATTGTACAGATTTCCACTGCCCAAAACATAAAATTTCCTAGCTCCAGATTATCATGTGCCTCTTTCTCTTTTGAAAGCTCTCAATCTATTTCTTTGAGTGTGCACTTTAAAAATTCTGCCTTATAAATGTAGTTATACTTTTTCTAGTGTGTCCTGAATTTTTGTTTTTTTTTGTGATGAAAGTCAGTGAACCTGCAACCTGCCTCATGGATGGAGTGAGTTAAGGTCCCTCTTATAGCCTGTGTCTAGGTGTCTCCCCAATGCAACCATACGTGGGGCTTTTTCAGAGGTGGATGGATCTAGAGTGTGTGATGCTCGGATTGATTCATGGTGCAGTGCTAGGACCACGGGCACTGGAATTAAGGGCATGCATGCTCCTTGCCCTAAGTATCCTGAGAAGATGTAAGGGACAGAAAGAGCTGTGGTAGTCCCTGCTTCTCTTGCTACTTTCGGCCTGCTGTGAATTGTTTCTCCTCAGCGATGCCTGTCTGCCATGCCACCTGGCCGTGGAGCCAGTTGCCTATGGACTGAACTCTTTCCAAGCTGTGAGCTAAATAAAGCCTTTCTCCTTTAAATTTGAATGTCAGGTATTTTGTCTCAGCAACAAGAAAAGTAAGCCAGTCCCCATCTCTGCTTTGGGGACCTCCTTGTACCCTGTCCAGTCACAATACCACCATTCTCTTGGAAGGGAGGCAGAAAATCGAGGATCCACACTATCTTGCTCGCCCAAATTGTATCCAGTCTCCACGAGTGTCAAGGAAGCGAAAAGAATTAAGATGCACCCTGCACATGTACAGCTCCCCATGATGAGTGTGATCATTATGTATTGCAAACATGTACCAATTAAAGTGTTTTAAAAACCCAGCTTTGCCTTGGAAAAAATATATGAGACAGTCCACACCTCCACTGTTCCTGGAGACCCCCTTTCTTCACCATCACTGTTACTATTCACAGCTTTTTCATCAAGGCTTGCACTCCGTCCTTTTTGCCACCATCTATGTTCTTGTACAACAAGGGAAACTGATGTTTTTCTCTCCCAGAGAGCTTCTAGTTGTCCGTGAAATGGTACTGAGGGCCTGCTGCATCCTAGATCTGTTGTTTTTTCCCATACGCATCATGGGCTTTAACTGCTTCCCGCCCCTGCATGTGATTTCCCCATCTGGAATGCCCCTTTTCTCTGTGGCAGAGGCAACACAATCTCACCAGTGTCTCCATGTGCCGTCTTCATTAGAACCAGTGAGCCACAAGGAGAAGTGTGTCTGTGTGTGTGTGTGTGTGTGTGTGCTTTTCCAGGCCAAAGCCTTGAAAGGCAGGTGCCAAGTTCTCCATGTTTTCCCATGCACAGTAGTCATGAACACACATGATGAAATGAGGAACTGCTGACGGTAGCAAGCGGAATTGCTGAGTCATGGTCTGGAGGGAAGAATCTGGACATTGTTCACCTTAAATTAGCATTTGCAAAAGAGAAATATACCTTCTTCTGTTAAGCCTTTGTTACTGCAGTGTGACTCAACCAATCATGACTAACACACTCTCATTTTCTGCCAGTTAAAATCTCTGACTTTTAGTCCCAGCTCAACTGCTACCTCTTCTTTAAATCCTTTCAGAAACAACCTGTCCCTAGTCATTAATCCCTGTCCTTTGTGCTTTCACAGCATGTGTAATTTATGTCCATTGGACACTTTATGCTTTGTATGATGGGTTGATTATATACATGCACAGTTTAGGATACAGAATAATCAATAGTAAGAATTTCAGAGCTCAACTAACTGGGCTTGTATCTTGGGTCTACTATTTATCAGTACTGGGACCTTGGATGAGTTACTTGATCTTCTAGGATCTTGGCTCATATTTGTTCCACTAGTATCTACCAGAGCACTTGACATAATAATTGTTAAATAGTACTTTGTGATAGTTAACTATCATGTCCACTTAAGTAAGAAATGCCCAAATGATTGACTTAACAGTTCTGAGCATGGTTGAATGGATTTGCTGAAGACTGACCCTGGATGAGAGCGGCACCAACCAATAGGCCTGTGGCCTGAATGGAATAAAAATGGGGAAGAAGAAGTCTTGCTTCTGTTTCTTTGGAGGAGCTCCAGTCTTTGCCTTTGTATTAGACATCCATTTCTGGCTTCCAGGTCTGATGCTTTGGCTTCCTTATACAGACTTGTACAGGGCTCAACACTGAACTCCAGGCCTTTGAATTTTGACTGGATCCTTTGCTCTGCAGTGTGCATGAGACTCTGTGCACTTTTCCATACTTGACTCTTCAGGCAGGCATTGTAAGCCCTAACATATATATATATATATATATATGTATATATATATATATATATATGGGCTCTATATATCTCTATGTACCTATATATTCTCTACATAGAGCACTTGTGAGCTTATGAGTGGATCTGACTTACAAGCAATTCTTCCAGAACAGAACTTGTTGGTAAGTCAGGACTTACTATATAATATAATATATGAAATCTGTCTCTCTAGTGAATGCTGACTGATTCATACATGTTTGCCAGTCTCCTATTTTGTCTTGCAGATTGAAGCCCCAGTGAAAAAACACAGAAAACCAGATATGTGAGTCAAAACATAAACTCTTGAAATTAGAGGCTCTTATGACATAATAGGTGGTAATTCATCTGGCCATGGCAAGGCTGGTGGCAGACAACAATTTTCTTCTGCAAATTAATTCTGACTGCAGGGTCAGAACTCAGGGAGAATGGAATTGGATGGTACTTCTTCAAACCACTTTCCCTGAAGTCATTGTTTTTCTGTAAAGATGACTTTATGATTTTTTCTATAAATGTGAAGAATTACTTTGGTTGATTTTAGAATATTGAATCATCTTTGCATTCCTGGAAAAAAGCTTGAGTTTATTGACTGATATTTGATTTAGGATTTTGCATTCACACTCACAAGTGAGGGTTTTGTTTATCCCCCTTGTGACAACAATCTACTTTCTAATTCTTCAACACCAAGTAGGTATCCTATAATTCTATCCACTTCTGATGCACCTGGAGTTAGTGTCCAGATACAGCAGATTTAAGGTCGCCATCCTGTGAGACTGCCACCATTCAGATACCACCTAGCCACAAGTCCTAGCTACTCAGATTTTTGAGTGACCAGCTCCAAATCAGGGATTCCCATGACTCCCTTCGGGTTTAATAATTTTCTAGAAAAACTCATAGAACTCAGCAAAGTGCTTTACTTAATATTTCCAGTTTATCATAAAGGAACGAACTGATTTAGCAATAGCCAAATGGATGTGATGCAGAGGGCACGGGATGGGGAAGGCGGAGGAGCC
Source organism: Cavia porcellus (assembly GCF_034190915.1). NCBI lineage: Eukaryota > Metazoa > Chordata > Mammalia > Rodentia > Caviidae > Cavia > Cavia porcellus. Next base: position 13,555,092 of record NW_026947515.1, read on the forward strand.
TCTCTATTCTCCTAGTGCCTTGATGTGTTTGCTAGCCTGGAAACTCTTGGAACTTGTCATTTTGGAGTTTTTATGGAGCTCTCCTTGCACAGGCGTGATGGATTAAATATTTGGCTGACGGTAACTAACTCCATCTCTGGCCATTTACTCTTCTTACTCCTGGGAGGTCAAGGAGCAGGGCTGAAAGTTTTCACCCTTTAATCAGGGCTACATCTTTCTGGCGACTCCATCCTGAAACTATCTAGAGGCCTCCAGTCACTCATCATCTCACTAGCATGCAAACGACACTTAGCACTGAGAGACTCCAAGTTTTATGACCTCTGCACAAGGAACCAAGGACCAACATCAATTATTTATTTTTATTATACCACAATGATTGAAATAGGTCTGTAATTTTTCCTTCTTGTAATATCCCAATCTAATTTTTCTATCAAGATGATGTTGGCCACATAAAAAAGATTTGGGAAAGATATTCTGTTTTTCTAGTCTCTGGAAGAGTTTGCAAAAGATTGATGTCATTCTTTAAAAATTTGGAAGAATTTCTGGGTGTGGTGCTGCACATCTGTAATCTCAGCACTTGGGAGGCTGAGGCAGGAGGATTGCCAGGCATTAGAGGCTATAAAATTAAAATATTTACAGTTTTGTCATGTTTGAACACATGGATGAACTATTTTTAATATGCCAAGTCCTAAGTGAGTCAGTTCTGCCAAGTGACTACACTTTGCCTTCTCTCTCATCATTCAGCCCATAGCTATTTAAGGAGTATACACACTTTTAAAAATTATTACAATAAAATGTATTTTGGCTGAAATAACTCCCCAACTAAAAAATACATTAATTTTCCACTTCCTCATAGGTACTACTATACATCCTATTAGTAAGAATGGACAGCAGGAGGCATAAAAATGAGTTACTTACACGTTGCTGGTATGGTGGCACACACATGTAACCCTTGGCTGAGACAGAAGAATGGATGGGGGTTTGAGGCCAGCCTGGCCTTTATAATGAAATCAAGTCCAGCCTGAACTACATAGTCAGACCCTGTTTCTCTTAAATAATAGATCTAGTTTTTTAAAAATTGTATACTGGATAGTCAGATTTTCTTTTTCTTCAGTCCTCATTGGAAAGTTGTATTTTCAAGGAATTTGTCAATTTCATCCTAACTCTTGGTGTAAAGGCAATATTCTCTCATCTTTTTGCTGCCTGTAGGAGCTATAATAATCTCTTTCTATTATTGAAAATCTGTGCTTTTCTTTCTGTTAATTGGTATTGCTAGGAGTTTATCGATTGAAACAGGATTTTCAGAGCCAGATTTTTCATTATTTTCCCCACTCGCTGTTTGTTTTCTTTTTCACTAACTTATAATCTTTACTATTTTATTTCTTTTAGATTAACTTTCTTTTATTTTGTTCTTAATTTATGGAAGACTAAGTTACTGATTTTTGGCCTTTTCATTTTCATGATATACACATTTTAAGGTTATAAATTTCCCTATATGCCATCCAATAGCTGCATCCCAGGAATTTTCCATTATTTCGAGATGATTATGCAATCATTATGCAGTCTAGGTCAGCCTGGAACTCGCTGTGTAGCCCAAGCTGAGGTCAAACACCCCACCCTCCTCCCCCTGTGCTGGAGTTACAGGTGTGCACATAATTCCTGGATTCATATTATTTCTTTAAAAGCTCAAATTCAATTTTAAGCATTTCAAATATTCATTTGAAATTCTTCTTTAATTTATAGATTATTTAGTAATATATCTAACAGTGTCCATATATTACTTAGTAATATATTTAACAATTTTCCATGTAGTGAAGTTATCCTTTTGGAGAGGGGTGAGGTCCAAGTGAGGATCGAACTTTCAATTCTCCTGTTTGAGCTTCTGGAGTGCTGTGATTAGAAACATGTGCCACCACACACAGAAAAATTATTCTTTTATAACTTGGTTTATAGCTTAATTTCATTTTAGTGAATAAACAGTCTTGGAATGGGTTCAATGTTTTGAAATTTTGTTGAAGCTTTATAGCTCACTATATGACTAATTTTGTATATTTCATATATACTTAAGAAAGTAAATTCTACCACTATGTGTACAGCATTTGATATGTAACAACTGTCAAATTTGTTAATCATGTTATTTAGATCCTCTGTATTCTTACTGATCTTTTATCTTCTTGTTCCATAAACAAGGGTGAAAGGTACGTTATACTTCCATTATAACTGTGGAATTGTCTCTTTTTTCTTAGAGTTGTTTGATTTTTGCTTTAAACATGTTTAACTTATATTACCGAATACAAATTTTTGATTTGGTATCTCTTGGTTGGATTAACTCATTGTGATATATACCTTTTTATTCCGAATAATATTTTTTGCTTTACAGTCTTACTTGGTAATGACATAGATATAATTGATTTCTTTCTTGTTAGAGTCTTTATACATATAAATTTTATTATCTACGTGAATTTTGTCATAGATACTTTACTTGAGGACTCAAAATCAGTTGAAAAAAGAGATAATGCAACCAAAGTCACATTATTAGAAAAGATCATTAGAGACAATTATGAACAACTATATACCAGCAACTAACATACAAAAATTAGTAGCATTTCTATATATCAATAATGAATTATCTGAAAACAAAATTAATAAAATAATCTTATTTGGAATAGCTCCAATAAAATAAAACCTAGGAATAAATTTAACCAAAGATGTGAGACTTCTTTTATTTTTAAAGAGAATAAAATTAAGCAAAATAAAACAGAATAAAGTCAATCAAAACAAAATAATGAAAGCAATATAGGACTTCTTGCTAGAGTTTTGTAGTCTATCTTTCCCGCTGTTTTAATTATGTCTCATATTAAAGTATCTTTCTGGGAAGCTGAGTTTTCTTTTTGTCTGTAGTTTGACAAACTTGGTTTTTAAGCTGCATCATATTGTCCATTTAAATGTAAAATAATTATGATGTGGTCAGGTTTATTTTCTGCTTCATCCATTTTATGCTCTTATTTTTCTTACCTACTTTTAATAAAATGTTTCCAATTATTGTTGTCTGTACCTCACATTTGTTATAGACTGTTAGCATATTTTCTCTTTGTTATCATCTTAGAGTACACAATGTGCAGTCTTGACCTCTATCTGCCTCATATGAATGATTACTTTAGCTAGTTTTCCAATATTGCCAAAACCTTAGAAAACTTTAAAATATTTGCTTGCTGCTTTATAAACTTAGCAGTAAAATTATGCCCGGCAAAAATATTGGTCTTTCTCATTCTCTCCTTTCCTGTTTCAACCATTCTTAACCATAAAAACACTGGGAATACAGCTCGGCAGTATAAGTGCCTGCCCAGCAAATAGAGGGTCCTGAGTTCATTTCCCAGTTCAAAAAAAATCATAAAAGTGGGGAGCACTGTAACATTTCCAATGGGGTGAGGGAAAAGAATCTGAAAAACATTAACTAAAGTTACTAAACAAAAGTAAGGGGCACCAAAGTACAATAATATGTCTGATATGTGTGAGTATAGTTAATGGAAATATTGAATTCACTAAGAAAACTTGTATGGGTCAATATATTTCCACAAACAGAATGTGACACATATTTTAAAACACTGCATTCCGTTTAAGGAAGCAGAACTCTGCGTCCCATGAACATTGTTATTTACTGTCCCAGCAGGTGGCTTCCTGAAGAAACACCTGTGACTTCGCACACCTGTCTGCACTGGACCTCCCTGACTACCCCATCTGTGACCTGACTCTTTCTTCCTGCCAACCTGCCCTCCTTGGTCCATCTCTGTGCAGGCAGACTGAGCCAGGTCTCCTGGTTTGCTTTCTGGCAACCTTTGCCCTGAGACAGAGAAGCTTTTTCCCGCACTTCTACCAGCATTTCTTCCCAAATGTTTCCTGAGTCGGGCTGGAGCCTGGGTGTCATGGCTGCTCAACGAAGTGGGCTACGCCTGGCAGCAGGGTCCCCCCTTGGCTGTACCACTTGTCAGCTGTCCTTGGTTTCCTGTGGAGATGAAGCTAAGAAAGTCTCCTGACCGCTGATCTGGTTTGAACTGTTTTTGAGCAGTCGTTAAGTACTTGTTACTGTCAGCTTCTCTATTGGAGACTTTTACATTGTGTCCCATCCATCTTCCCAATAATTCTGGAAAGCGAACCGTATACTGCATAATTTTAAATAAGGAAAAAGAGGCTCAGAGAAGTAATGTACTTGTGATCATGCATCCGGTAAATACAGAGAGTTTGGATGAGATGCAAATCATCCTCTTGCCAAAGGCTAGCCATGACTTCTGCACATTATCTCTCTGCTGACATTCTGCTTTCCCATCTTCTCTGGAAGTGAAGGAGCTGGAGAGACGCTTGGAGCTTGTCTAGGCAAAGTCCTTCATTTCACTGATGAGGAGACTGAGATTTGGGACAAGTCAGTGGCCCAACCAAGGTCAGAGCACAATGAGCAGCAGCATGGACTCACCCCGCCGTCTCTGGATTCCTCTCCTGCCAGTTCTTGTCAGTTGTGCTTCTTAGCTTGATGGCTGTTGTTAGAGAACTACTCCAACAATGGGGGGGCTTTGGCCAATCTGTGAACCTAATCAATATTTTCATCTCTAGCTCCCTTTTTTCTTAGCCAGAAGATGTGAAGCACATTTTACTTAAACCATTAGTGCAATAGCTGCGTCTCTGACTGGAGTAAACAGCCCTATCAATGACCTTCTTTTTCCTTGTTTGTGTTTTTTCCCATTCAGCTACCCTTGGCAAGAGGAAGGGATGAAGTGGTAGCCTTGACTCAGAGCTTGACTTTCCCTGACATTAAATTTCCAAGTCTGATCAACAGCTCCGGGCTGTAGGTCATGCCAGGCTAGCAGTGGACACCAGGGACTGCAACTGCTTCCTGAAGTGACACTGTTCCTTACCTTCTTTAGGGTGAGGACATCTCTCCCACTCTGCTGATCCTTATTATAAGTCCAGTACTGAGGCCATCAAGGGTGTTTGTTTAGATCTACCCATCAGGACCCAACTGACTCAGAACTGCTTGGTCTGTCTTTGCTTAATTCCACAGCAGGATATTCTATAAGATTGTACCTTCTGTACCTTGATAAGAGTTCAGAAAAGTAGCATAATGGAAAAGGTATTGTGATTGTTAATTTTATTCATCAACTTTACTGAGCCAATGGATACCTGGATAGCTGTTAGAACACTATTTCTAGGTGTGTCTATGAGGATATTTTAGGCGGACATTAGTGTTTAAATTGATTGGCTGAATAAAGTCTGTACTCACAGTGTGGGTGGGCACCATCCAATCAGTGGAGGATATGGATAGAGCAAAAGTAGAGACAAGGTAAATTCTTTCTTCTGAACTAGGCATCCAGTTCAGAAGGCATCCTGTCTTTAGACATTGACTCATCTAGTTATTCATCTACTGGATTTCAGGATTTAATGATAAATTTCCCTCCTTCACCTCTGTCTGAAATCTTCAGGCTGAGACTGAATTATAGCATTGGATTTCCTGGTTTTCTAACTTGCAAATGGCATATTTTAGGACCTCTTGGTCTTGTATGAACTAATTCCAAAAATAAATATCCTCATATTTATCTTTATATTCCCTATTAGCTCTGTTTCTCTAAAGGACAATACAGATACTTTCTCTTTGTATTAGTAGGAAAAAGGCTTAGTCTCTGTAATATTCAAATATCACGTGTTGCAAATTTCTCACATTTGCATGATAATGCAGTATACATACATATATACACACATAAGGAAACAAAACTTTTATGAAATAATATTTATGATGCACTTACTTACATGTATTCCATTTCATTTCATTAAAAAGATACTGGACCCTATTCACCAAATTAATTTCAGGGCCCACTAACTGGAAAACAGTGCTCTGGTATATTTTGCTTTTTTTTTTTTTTTTAGGAAAAAAAGCAAGTGAAAGCTACACCAGGCTTCTGGCACACCCCTATGAGTACTGTTCCTTCCAGTTATACTAAATATTTACATACCTGTTAGGGGCTGAATTGTGTATCCCTGTCTCCAAATTTATATGTTGAAGTCCTAACTCCTAGTAATTTAGAATGTGACTATGTTTGGAGATAGGTCCTTTAAAATAGGTAAGTAAAAATGAGAGAATTTCTGTGTGCCCTAATCCAGTAGAAGTGGTCTCCTTATAAGAAGAGATTAATTTAGGGGAGAGCAGGAGACATTGTGGTAATCATTGTGGTAATTATTTTGATATCCTGTGTTGCTTACGTTGTTTTGTTCGGGTCTGCTTTGTTCTGTTTTATTCTCTTTAAAATAAAATGAAGGAGGAGGAAGAGAAGGAGGAGGAGGAAGAGGAGAATAGAGAGGAGAAGCAGGAGGAGGAGGGGGAGGAGGAGAAAATGGAGGAGGAGGAGGAGAGGGAGGAGGAGGAAAGATTAGAGACACTGACTATACACAGACCAAACTATAAGACAATATGGTAAGAAGACAGCCACCTACAGGCCAAGGAAGGAGGGCTCAGAAAAAACCAAAAGTTCTCTCACCTTCATCTTGGACTTTGAGCCGCCCAAACTGTGAGACTGTTAATGTCTTTTGCTTACTTCTGTGGTATTTTCTTATGGAAATCTTTACAAATGAATACAGTGCCATTGCTTTTTGAATATGCTATTCTCCTCTGCTTAGTATTGTCTCCCCTTCCTGACTTCCAGAGAATCCCTACCCAGTCCTACATACACCCTTGGTTCCGTGTGAGCTGTCATGAGTGACCTTACTGTCTCTTGCTGCACCTGGTCCACACCCACCTGCCAGTCACTTCAAACTGCCCACACTTCTCCACCAACAAGGAGTTGCACCCATTTCTCAACATTTGCTATCACGCCTTCTCCCACTGGAAGCCCCTATCTCATCTTTTTAAAAGTGATAATCACCCTTTTCCCTTTCATGGTTAGTCCCAAGCATCATTTCCCCTAAACCTTTTAAAGCCTTCCTGAGCTTCTGCTGTCCAGAGTCAGCCATTTTTACTTTGCACAGAGTGCTGAAAGGCCCAAGATTACCATCCTTATAAAGTTCTGTGGCTGAGCTTGGCCCTTGGCTGCCATTTAGGAGCATGGATCTCAGAAGAATCTCCTGAGTCCCTGATAAAGGTAGTGCACTGTGCCTAGATCATTGCTAGAGGAATGAAAGGTGTCCTGTGTGAGTCCGTGGGGAGAGGACTCTTGGAAGCTTGCACCCGGTGGCTTCCCAACTGGTCCCTGTGCCTTTTTCCTTTGCTGATTTTGCCTTGTATCCTTTCACAGTAACAAACCATAGCCATGAGCATGGATACATGCTGAGTCCTGGGAGTTATCCAAGCAGACCACCGAGCCTGGGGGACTTGGATGATCTTGAAAATCCCCAACATACTGCCATAAGTTCTCCCAATGCATATGGTTTCTTGCATTAACACTTGAGCATTTCAAAGCTCTGGTTTATATATGCCTCGCCCAAACTGTCACAAAGTGGGGGGCTATCTTACTTACTTTTGCCATTGCTAGGGTAGCATAATATTCACTTCCATCATCTACGAGAGGGTTTTCTCAGGTGACTCATCGAAACATCTATGTTCACAAATGTTCGTCTTCACTTCCAGAAGCTGCATTGGTCAGATGGATAGCACAGGAAAGTCATATGAAGAAAGGTAGATTTTGGTGTTCATTTGTAGGGTAGTCCTTGCAACAAACCAAAAGCTACCTTTTCTCCAGATGATGGCTCAGATACAAGGAGATGAAATGCGGCAGACACGAAAAGCAGCCTAGTTTAAAAGTGTCATTTCCTATAAGAGCCAATATTTTTTGTAGCAACTGATTAGATTTTCAAAAGGACAGTTTTGGCTTATGTATGTTTAACAAGAAGTACCACAATCCGTGTCACTTTTGGAAAAGGGAACGAACATTCTACCCGTCCTTCCTTTCCTTCTACAAATATTATAGACAGTAAATATCATTGAGGAAATATTATCAATATAATTATAAAACAATGGAAATGTTTATTTGGAAAAAAAATGTAAGCTTGGCCAAAAGGAAATGTTGGGTTTATAAAGGAATCAGCATAGAATTACAGAGAAAATCTTAAAAATAAAAAAATTTCCTAAGAATAGAAGGGGGGAAAAAAAAGTAGCATCTTAAGCTGTAAATCAGGCTCTTAGAAAGTTAGATCAGAGAGACCGAATGTTCAGTCCAGCCTGCTCAGGGTTGCATTCATCTTCAGGCAGGGCTAGGGCTCCAATAACAATTTCCATGATCCTCCTGCCTCAGCATCTTGAGTGTTGACATTATAGATTCTAGGCATGTGCCACCATGCTCAGCTAGTAAAGCCTTGTTATATCGAACATTCCTCCAAATTTCATTAAAATATCTGGAGTATCCACTTTATAAATGAACACGACTCATTGCACAATCACATGCAGTGGCACAGAAAGACACTGTACTCAGTTAAAACTTGGGGATACCCAAGACCAAAAAAGGCAGTCAGTACATGTGGGAAGTGGCTGTCCTGGAACAGAACAAACCTAGGTAAGTACTGTGGCACGTTAAAACCATGAGTTTGATTTCTCCTTGCTAAGAGATCTTGTTATAGGTCTTTACCTTTCTTTTCCGTACAAGGGACATTATAACCTCCGCCAACCTCCGTGGCTTCTGTCCTTCCAAACTGTACTGCCAACCTAGCTCCTTTTCCTCCTCATTCTTCCTCCAGCCCACAATTCCTCATCATTTGAACCAAGTGATTTCCTCCATATCTGGTCACCATTAATACTAAGATAACATTTTGTTTTGTTTTAGCTACCTGTTTTTTTTAAAAAAACCTGAGAGTTCAGTATTTGTTCCGGTTATACAAAAAAAAAAAAAAAAAAAAAAAAAAAAAAAAAAACCTGGGTCCTAAACTGCATCCAGTGTCACTATGTCTTCTACCAGCCTGCTGGCCTTAAAGTAGTCATCAACAGGAAAAAAACACTCCATGGCTTGGGGTATTACAGGGGCCTGTCTCGGAGCACAGGGGAAAAGAGACCTTGGCGCCACGGGCTTTTACGTGTTGGCTCATTTCTGCCCCCCAATCCTGTGGCACCCACGCTGGTTTTTTAAGGATCCACCACTGCCCCATAAGCCCTGTAGTGCGCCCAGGAAACAGGCAAGGTGATGCAAACACACCCTCCCGCAGGTCACTTCCCAGCTTCCGGGGCGTGGCCGGAAGTCCCACCCACCCCAGCTTCCGCTTCCTCTCTTGGAGGGTGGAGGTTAGTACCTCTTCATGGTTTGGAGCTGTCGGGTCTTCTGGGTGCAAGGAACCACGCGTCCATCCCAACGCTGGAGCGCATGAGACCATCCTGGACCATTTCCTACCCGTGTGCACCTGGCAACACCACCAGCAGGGGATCGGAAATTGCTCTTATTGGGATTTTTTTTAAAAACTAAGAAACATTAACTTATTGAAGTCAATAAACTACAAATTAATTTAGGCGTCAAAGATACAGAGATACATAGGGCCCTCCAAACAACAAGTTTTCTAGTTTTTTTTTCCACTTAATGTATGCACACTTTTTTTACATTAAGATGTAATTTAATTTTCATGCAATAATGCATCAGAGACAACCTTAAATAATTAAAAAAAAAAGTTTGACCTGTACTTTGGTGTCTTCTCACAGACCCAGGGCCCTTAGTCCCTCCTACCATAGCCATAAGCAAGCACCCCAGTCCTACTGACTTGTGGGCTCTGGATGGCTCACCTGTTGATTCTAAGGTTCAGGTCGGGACATTTTTATATACTCTTTTATTTATTCTTTCTGCTCTAAAAACAAAAGGGAAAACTATGCAAATACGAATACTGAATTTAGTAAAGTGGGAACAGCCTCACTTTAAACAACTGATAGTAACCAACGCAAATAAGACTGTGATGAAATTAGTTCATTGTGAGAGAATGAAATATAAATATAGACAAACCTCTTGAAGGACTACTTGGTATTTTATATCCAAAGCCATTTAATGAGCTCCCATTCTGACCAATGGGATCTCACATGTGCAATATTTATGTAATACAAGAGAAAGGAAAAGCTGAAGTGATGTTACAGTGGACAGCTATTGATTTTGCTTGCCCTAAATCCTCTCTCTGATTTAAAGTTTTAACACCAAGATCTTTCTGTGGGAAACAAACTGTGCAATAGAGTTCTGTGGTGAGATGTGACCCAGGCCTGGCCAATCACTGTGACCCAGGCCTGGCCAATCACAGTGTCACTAAACCTAAAGTGTAAAGTCTGGAATCAGGCCATAAGGGCCCTAATCCTGGCTCTGCTACTTAACAGGTGCATGCTTGTTACTTAGCCTCTCTGATTTCATGTGTTCATTTCGTGAATGGGCACATTAATGAGATGCACTTACTCATGGGGTTAAGAGAGGACCAAATGAATGAAGCAGGTATAATAACAACAATATATCATTAATTTTTTCTCCCTCTATGTCTCTGACAAATGTTTCCTATGTTCAGCAGGTCGTTATTAACTTGGCTTTCTTTCTGCCATTCTCACACTCTAATATCATCTACTATAGTATCTCTGTAATTATGTTTTATATCTTTCTTTCCTATTGGATATATCCTTGCATCTAGTGCTTCTGGCCCCTTAGCCATTCTGAACACTCTGCTACTGGATATATCCTGAAATTAGGAATGTGTTTTATCCACTTTTGCATCCCCAGAATCTGCCCCATGCTCAGTAAATGCATTTGTTGAGCAAAACTGAACTGCTCTGGAAAAAGCTGGAACAATTAGTGAAAATATAATAAAGCCTGGTAATAAACAAACAGGAAATAGAGTGAACTACATGAAGCTAGAAAATTTTTCTTGCAAAATATAGTTTGATCCTGTGGGGACTGTAGACTCCATTTCTTCCTAGCAGATATAGTAGATTGATAAATTCCAGGAGCAGACTAGCACTTACAGGCTACTTTCTGATTTAGTGCTTCCTTTTTCTACCTTTTGATTCATTTCTTTCCTTGGAGATTGGCAGGGGAAAAAATGACTATTCTTTTCAGAGAGAACAAATCTACCCACAGGAACTGCTCAGCAAGCCCAATTATTCAGGTGCAAAAATTGCACATACATTCAAAATGGAGCAGGATCTTGAAATACAGCAAGACGTATTAAGTGCACAGAGGAAAGTGGGTCTAGGTAACTAAGAAAAATCTTTCTAATGGATAATTGTTTGACTTCTAAAGGTGACACAATTGAGTGGTATTGGCATCGTTTTTTTTAACATACAAAACTCTCCTGGAGCAAAACCCATGTGAGACTAAAAAGTTGAGAGTACTTTAGTTTACCAATGAGTATAGTGTCACTTACAACTCTTAACCATAGCCATTAAGGCCATGAAAGCTCTAACGACACACAGTTTCCTGTTCCTTGAGATAAATTCAGTTTAATGGGACAATTTTTGTCGATAGAAAGCTTTTGCAATTGAGTCCTAATTGGACTTTGTTCAATGATGTCTTCTTAACTGAGGCTTTGGTCACTAAGATTATGAAACTCTGATGTTGTAGCTTGAATCTAACAGAGCCTCTTATATTAGCTGTTTGCTGCCACTAGGTTCTGCAATTTATCAAATGTTTTAAGATTATATTAACTATCATTGGAAAATTATCATTTGACTCTCCATTGCAGCCAAATAAATCATTTGGAGGTTGAGACCTTGTCCAGGTGTACACGTACTAGTAAGTTAGATAAGGAAGGTTTTTGGTTCCATATCCTTATTCTTTCTAGTATTATGGTGCTTTTTGCCTCCCTGAACTAGTAGATGACAATGGCATAAATTCAACCAAATAAGTTTTTGCTGTGTCTACCTGAATGTAGAACTGATCCAAAACTGGGGAATTTTTAAACATGTCGGTGGAGGGGAGAGAAATATGAAAGTTGCAGGGATTTTGAGAAGTAAGTGGATGTGGCGGATCCAAGATGAGGCATGAGGTGGTGGGTGCAAGCAAGGTTCCGGGTCTAAAAATTTTAAGATGATGAAGAACAGGTTACAGGACTCTGGAAAGACATGGAAGTCCAAGTTTCAAGGATGGCTCGTCCTGGGAAAGAGCAGGATATGGCTCTGGTGGTAGATGACTAAAGGGAAGCAGAAGCAAGGTTTTGTGGAAGGGAGGATGCCAGGAGACAACGAGACTTAAAATCTGCGAGGGTCACTGAGACCCTGAAATCACATGTGAGGATAAGGATGTGGGTGAGGTGTCTACACTCTGAGGGGGTGGGATCTAGAGGAAGCCACAAGGCCATGCAACACTGAGGGTGATAGAGATGGACAAGGGAGACTCAGCAAAGAAAGGACTTAACACACAAGTAGGAGAGTGGTGGTGTAGAAGCAGCCTCGGATGTCTGGGGGAATTCTCGACAGCAGTCATGACCACATTTCAGAACATTTTGAAAAAGAAACCTCATGCTACTCACAGACTCATTATTTCTTCCTCTCCTAAGTGTTTGCACTTTTTACAAGATATTCAATTTGGTGTCTGCGAGACACTTTGAAATTTGGATCCAGAAGATCTCTCTTCCAAAGATCAAGAGAAAAGAGGAAATAGCAGAATTAGGTTTTCCTAGGTTTAGGCATGTAGGGAAGGACAGGGAGAGATAGGCAGATGGCAGATAGATAGATTGCAAGTTAATAGCGGTAGAGAGATAATAGAACAGTATTAGATGAACACATGGAAGCACAGGGAAACAGCGTGGCCAGGTAGATCTCCAGATGCAACATCTAAATAAAATGGAAGTAGTAGATATTTAAAAAACCACTTTTGCAGAGCTTAACCTTTTTTATTTTCTTTGTATCTCTTGTATGTCATCTTCCTGTACCTTCCCAGATGTTTTAATTCCTGGGGATACCAAGGAGGAAAAAGCAGAAGGAGCAGGATCTTAGGAAAACCCCTTGTTCTGGAGAGCAGTGAGTGGTACTTGCTCCCTGTGGCATGGCTCTTTAGGAAGGCTGCTGGTGGTTTCGGAAGAAGGGGAAGGGGCCATGATTTTCAGGAGCTGCCCCATCCATCCAGCGGGGAGGAGCAATGCAGTGCAATACCACGGAAGCCAGAGTCTGTGGTGAGACTTAGGGGTAGTGTCAGTGAAGGACCCTCAGTGGGTGTGCATCCTGCTGAAGCAGGATTTCCAGGATGGGCATGTTTAACAAAGAAGGGAATTTAAGTAGGTTAATAGAATGTTGCACCAGATGGTAAGTTTTCCTGCGTCCCTCTTGCCCCCCACCACCCCTATGACTCTCTGAGGGCTTGCAGGAATTGTTGGGGTATGTCAGTGGTAGCACCCAGCTTTTTGAATGTCAGTTCTGTGGCACCCCATTTTGGGGTGACTGATCTAAGTTCCAGAGGGGCTCACTTTGTAGGACGCACTAAATCCCTCTCTGTCACCCTGTAGGCTGACCCAGTTTTTATTCATACTTTGACTACTGAAGTCAGATTTTAAAATCAGAGTTTTGAATTCACTAAATTTGACTTATTCTTGTTATTAGCAAGAAACTAGAGAATGCAACAGGTTAGGTGACTTGATCAAAGTCATCCACCCAACTAATCCACAGGGAGAGGAGGCAGATCTGCACAGCAAGAGGAGGGGTTGCAAACACAAGAAAACTACTGGAGGGAATGGATCTAATCCCTGTCTTGTTGGTGGTTATCATTTTAAACACATACTTCAAGATGTAACAAGACATTTTAAATATGAGCAGTTTATTGTACACCACCTACACTTCAATAATTTCATTCTATTTGCTTATGTTCATCTCTAGCAATGCTTATGAAAATTTTCTGAATGTGTTCAATAAATTTAATTTAGGATAAGAAAGATAAGAGAGATGGGTTTTTATTATAGGATTGTGCTTTGTGGGCTAAAATACCTTGTTTTTGTTTTTGTTGTTTTGTTTTTGGATATGGGGTCTTGTTAACAAATTAAATTGCTCCTTGAAGCTGGAGATTGATCATGTGTAGGGTTAAAGCAAGGCCAGCCCTAAAAACACAAGAGAGCCAAAAAAACAAGCTAGGTAAACAAGCTGTTCCAGCTCCAAGAAGGCAAGGGGCCCAGGCCAGCCAGGCAAACAAGTTGCTAGGCAGCAGGGTTGAAGTGGACATTCTTCTTGGGAATGTATAAATAAATGTGCTACAGTGATTGAGCAGTTCCTTCTCTCCCATCAAGAGAGTAAGGGCTCCCCCTGAAGCCTGCTTTTGTCTCTTCTTTATTTTCTCATCCTCTCGCTGTCTTTCTTCCCAGAAATACCCAGAGCTGCAGCTGGTCACTGTAGCTCAGGCTGGGTTCAAACTCACAATCCTGTTTCAGTCAACCAGAGTGCTGGGATTATAGGCATGCGCCACCATGCCCAGTTTAAAATGCTGTCTGAGTAACCCCTGAATGAGGAAGAGGCAGGGAACCTTCCACAAATGCTTTCCTCTTTTTCCTCCCCTTCCTGATTAAACACTCTGAATCACCAGGTCTGGCCAGCTTCTAGAGGTCTAAAGCAGCTGTTCATGGAGAAGACAGACATACAGAGGGTGAAGGGTGGATGTGTTCAGTCTGCATTTTTAACCCGGAGCTGACAGTGAGGTGCTCACCTGCCCCTGCTTGCTTACTGAGTAGAAAACAAGGCCCTACAGTTTCCTTACCAGGCTGGGTTCGCAAACTATGGTCTGTGATGGGGACACAGGATCAACTGTGAGACATTTCTTGGTGTCCAGGCCTCCGTAGGTATTTAATCACTCATCCTGGTTAATCACACCAGTGGGACACAATAACTGATACTCACAATTTAAGTAAGGATGGATTTATTTTGGTTCATGGTATTTTTTAAAAAATAGGATTCATTCCACGGTCGTTGGCTGTGGCAGGAAGCCATGGTGGGAAGATTGACAGAAGAAAGTTGAGCGCGTCATGGCAGCCAAGAAGCAGAGAGACAAGGGAGGAGGTGGGGAGGGTGATACCCTTCTAGACCAGTCCTCCAGTGACCTATCTCTTCCTATGAGGGACTACCTCTCAATGGCACATTCAGCTATGCACACATCAGCAGATTCATCCATTGGTGAGTACAGCACCCCTGTGATCCAATCACCTTCCAAAAGTTTAACCTCTGACCACAGAAAGCATTTAGGGAGCATTCAAGATTTGAATCATAACATCCCATTGTGCTGGTTTTCATGCATAGTTTTGTTTCCCCTACGTGACTTGCAAGCATTACTGGTGTAATCCCAGGTCTCTGAGAGGCTGATGCAAGAGAATCACAAGTTCAAGCTTAACCTGGGCAATTTAGCAACTTAGATCCTGTCTTTAATAGTTTGGAAAAGGAGTCCACGCAAAGGCCCTGAATTTGATGCCCAATTACTGGCCTGTTCCACCCCTCAAAATAAGACAGCATCACTTAGGATCCATTGCCCTCTGGATTTAGGGCAAGACTGAACAATGGAAGGCACCAGCAGTCAAGGGCAGAAGGCGAGAGAGCTGGGGTATTTACTCTGCTAGCTCTCTCTCTAGCCATGGCTGTGCCTCTCCAAGAAGACAGCTTCTCCAACAGACCTCCGGCCTTCCATTCCTTGCAGTGTCAGTAATAGAACTAACTTTCTGTGGTAGCTTTTCTCTGGGTGCTGCCGTGTTTCCTAATGACTTCTTCAACTCCACCCCACTTCTAAGAAACCCCTTCAAGGAAATCTCTGGAATTGGTCTGATCCATCATCATGTGCAAGGTTTGGTCTTCCCTCCCAGTCTGAGAGAGGCCCAAGATCAGGCAGTGCACATTTTTAAGATTGATATTTCCAGGACTTGGTACAGTGGACTGAACTAAGTGGTTGCAAGGAGTGTTGGGGACGTTTTATTGAGAAGACCTCAGACCTGGTTGTCAAAGGGCATTCCTGTGGTTCGTGTTTGACAAATCATTGTACTTGATGAGATTTTATTCTTCGGGGACAAGGTCCAGGAACACGTAGATCACATTGTACAATATCCAGGGCTATGTGACTCCAACTTAGGTCCTGAACTGCACCCTTGTGTTGATGATGAGCAGGAGGACACTGTGGACAGCAGTAATGATGTTGATGATGGACTGTCCACTTATCTGACTGAGTCACAGGAGGATTTTGTGTTAGCACAGTGCTCTCTGCCTTATTCCAAGAGATATTAATTTCCTGGGTCAATTTCTTTGTTGAGGCTTAGTTAATTTTGACAACTAATTTACCCACATAACTGCTGTTTGCATTGAGAAACAACATTCCTATCACTCCTGGAAATTACCTTATGTCAACTTCATTTCCAGAGCCCTCTGAACTGCACCACCACTGAAATTTGGTGTCCAGTGAACTCCTGCTGTATCCTCCAGCCATGGCTGTGCATCTTTTCTTGTGCTGTTCTTTGTGAAATACTTTAGTTTGCTTCTTTTGCCTGATGGACTCCCACTTTCCTTTAAGACCCTTCCTCCAAAAAGTATCCCTGATTTTGTGCTGGATAAATAATAGTTTCACAATGCCCTGAATTGTTTGTCTGGATTTTTGTCATGTCAAGGTATTGTTTTATAGCATTTTGTGCAAGTATTTTTTCCCCTTAAATGGCAAACTCCTTGAGACAGGCACTGGGTTGTATTTTGCTTATAATTCCAGTATGTTTGTTTGATTATTTCATCAGATTTCGAGACACTAACTAAACATTTAACATCTATTACCCATTAGATTGCAAGAAACAAAAGCTCAGGTGTATGGAAAGATTCACAAGGACACCCTTGCCCTTGGAAAGACATGACCTCGCTTAGCTTGAGGGACCTCTCCACTTGTCTCTTGGATCTTCTGCCTCTTCAATTTGTTTGCCCCCCTTTTCTGATTGGCTTTCCCTGATCACCTTTTAGTTTTGCTTTTTCCTTTATGCTTGCATTTAGCTGCAGCTTCTTCTCATCTTGACTTTATATCTAGAAGGCCCAAGTTATCATTTATGGAGGTAATAGTCCAACAAGCTCATGTAAAGTTTATGGGTCCACTTCATTGTCCTATCACAGGCCTGGAACTGGCCTCTGGGTCACAAGTCCAACATCCCTAAGCCAGTGAGCTAAGGGTGGATCCATAGAATAGTTTTAAACAGTGTAGCCTTATAGAAGAAGGGGTGGGAAGGACATTGATGGGTTTCTGAGGTCTCTCCTACCCCACTGCCAAGAAAAATACTGTGTATTTTTCCCCCATCTTCGCTCCCAAATTATTTTTCTTATTTTTTATCTCAGGAAAGTAACTTCTCTCTGTTTAGGATCTATGAAATTAATGAACACTGAAACTAGAAGAAACCCTAGGGTTTATTGGCTTGTATGTGTTCCATGTAACACTAAGTCCAAAAGATATTCCATGAAAAAAGTCAAGATATTCTAGCACTTTCCTTGGCTTTTGGCTCACACCAGGAAGCTAACTCTCAGAGGCCTTGTTTCCTTGGGAGGATCAAGGGTCCTTTGTATAAATGGACCCCTGCAAAGTCTAGGTCCACTCCACTGGAGGCTCTAACGCAGAGGTTTCTGAAGAGGGTCCAGAGGAAATCAATGATGAACTACTTAAAATTGTCTGCAATTTGAGTTAGTACTATTGGAATGTGTGTGTGTGTGTGTGTGTGTGTGTGTGTGTGTGTGCATGTGTGCACTTAGGTGCACTTGAGCATGTTTCTGGAGAGTGTCCATGGCTTTCATCAGATTCTTGCAGGTAAATAACTTGAAAGAGAAAACATAGATACAACGTCTACTTAAAAGGGTAGCAGTTGACTGCTCCTTCCCAAGACAGAACTCTCTCTGTTCTTTTCCAGTTTAAGCACTGTATTTTCTCCCCCAGAGATCTACCCACCATGTGGACATAGGAGAAGAAGTCTCGATGGTTTTTAGGGGCTTCATGCTCTCATTTTGCTAGAGATGAAACTAAATAATGATGTTTCAATGTGAAGCCGCTGGTTGTATTAAGGTTCCACTCTGATGAGGAACGCTGGCGACAGAGGGAGGCGCTAGACCTGCGGTGAGGGAAGAGGATGTACAGTGGGAACCTCTGTGTTGTACCTCTGCTCCATCTTGCTGTGAATCTAAAACTGCTCTACAAATTAAAACCTATTAAAAACAAACACGAACGTTAAGGCTCAGAGAAATAAAATACAGTTTGCCAAAGGCTAGATAGCAGGCTCAGCAGGGATTGCAACTTTCCTCTCTCTTCTTTCCTTTCTTTAATTTCTTTTTTAAAATCAACAACTTAACATTTTTTTCTATTTCATTAATAAATCACCACCTCTTTTTTTTTTAAAACGCTTACTGAGGTCCAAGCGCTGTGTTACACGTTTCTCCATTAAATACTAGAGGAATCCTTCTGTTGGATACTGTGATTCCATTTAAAATTTTTTATTTTTCAGAGGAGGAAGTTGATTGTTAGAGATCTGAAGAAACTTGCCCAAGGACGCCGGCTGCTTATTCCCAAAGTCGGCAGAGGAAGTCCCCGTGTCGCTACTGTGCTTTGTTAGTGAGGACTGTTTGTGTCACTTTTGTGCGTAACTCCACCCAGCTTCAAAGGCTCGCTCCCAAGGACAGATCGTCCTGCCCGCGCGCACCCCTTGACCTGCGGATCACACCTGAGGCTCCGCGGGGTCCAGGTAGAGCCGGACGCCGCCCCCTGGTGGCAGGTGGGCGCGCGCGGCGTATGCTAATGAGCCCGTGGCGCCTCTCCGTGATTGGCTGGCGCGGATTCCAGCTGCTTCGCAAGTCGGCGGGTGCTAGTGAGAGTCGAAGGGCCGCCGGCGACAGCCCGGGTCCTGCGCCCTCCTCGCTCTGCGCCTCCCAGGCGACGCCCAGGCGTGGCCGGCCAGACTGCCAGCTGCACCGGGGGGGGGGGGGGGCCCTTTCCGTCTTCTCCAGCGTTTGTGTTCTGATCGTGAATTTACCCAGGGTCCAGGATGACGATCCGACACCAAGGCCAGCAGTACAGGCCGAGAATGGCATTTCTACAAAAGGTAACCCTGACGACCCTCACCTGGCCCGTGGTGGGTGGACGGGGACCAACTCTGGGGGACCCTTCCGAGAAGATGCTGGGCAGGAGGAGAGGCGTCCCTCTGGTCGGTCCGCTGATTGATTGCATCGAATGACTTGTTTGCCTTGTGTGTTGCTTTTAAGGGCTTAAAATAAGGTTTTTGTGTAAACTGTGTGTAGTGAAGAATGTGCAGCCAGCTACGATGGTCCGCGGGAGGCTGAAAACAACCTGTTACTCGGAGACGAAGGTGCCAGAAGGCATTTCAGCTCTGGGTGTGTGGGGTTTGAAACAGTCTGCGGATACTGTTATAAGACACTCAGCTGCTAAATTAACATTTTTTTGGCCATTTTTCGGATCCAAAACTCCATTATTTTAAACTGTGTTCACATAGAGACCATGAAAATCTTGTGATTTGTAGGATCAAGGCCACTTGACTTACGATGCCCTGACACCCTTATTTGAGGATGTGCATCTGTGTATCTCCCTCTGTGCTGGTGGCAGAATGGTTGGAAAGCTTTCTGAGACTGAGGGACCAGGCTCAGGATGTCCATCCCGGAGGACAAATGAGAAGTGGATGCACTTGTGGAGCTATGTGTTTGGGGACACAGTTCTTCATTTTGTCCTGGGGTTTTGGGATAGTGAGTGCAGGGAAAGATCCACCCAGGATTAGGTCACAGGTCATTTGTCTGCCCTTCCTCCCATCCGTAACCACTCTGCACTGCGCAGTGTCTTCTTAGGCTTATCCTGTTTAGTGGAATTAGCTGAATGCTTTGTGACATCCTAGGTCCTGCCTTGAGGTCCTGGAGCTCAGCAGATTGGTGCATTCAGTGCCCAACTGCCCAACTGTCCTAATTTGCTAAATGTTAAAACCTGTACAGTCCTGAGCACACCACGATGTTAGGACACTCAGTCTATCGGTTTCAAGAAGGCTGGGCTCACTCCAGCCAGTAGAAGTGTGAGGATTTTCCATAAAACAGGTGGAATGTTGTCTTACCCTGAAAGGAGCCACACTGTAGCTTCCAGTCCCTAAAAGCAGGACACACAGCCTAAGTTCAATGTCTGAAGTCAAACTCCCTCATCCAGGCTTTATCTCTCTCTGACTGACCTCTTCCAGTCAGGGCAGGTCCGGCTTGGAGGTTTGGAGGCTCATGATCTGGAGACGTCCCGCTTCTTTATCAAATCTCGGACGTCCTTTTTCTATCCTGACTGCTGCCTGTATTCTCTGTCTACCTTTACCTTCAGACTGGTGTCTTGCTCTTCAGCTTCTTTCACCTCCAACCTGGGCCTCTGTTCCATCGCCCCAATGTTCTTCACCTTCAGACCAGCCTCCCTCCTCTCCACCTCAGCCTCCCCGCAACCCCAGCCTCACCTACGTTGCTCCCTGTCTCCTCTCTTCCCCACTCTTCCAAGCCAAGCTTTGCCCTGGCCTGGCACTCCTACCCCTCTCCTACCTCCACACTCCGCTCCTCCATGATATCGTTCAAAGATACACAAAGTTTTCTTTCTCAAACCAATGGTGATCACCACAAGTTGAAACCCCCTCAGACAGGATGCAATCTGCCCTTCTCAGCCTGGCTGCTTGGGGTCCTGCTCTGAGCCCTCTCTCAGGTTTACCTCCCACATCTGCCTTCCAGGAAGTAGCATGCAGTGGCCACAGGCACTCAGGGCTCTCAGCTCAAGGACTTCTTCACCTTTTTAGGAGCCTGGTGTCCTTTCACACCTCAGGCTCCCTTTCCTGGGAAAATTCTTTCTCTGTTTTACCAGCTTTCCACTCCTTATCTTTCTGGGGCTCCTGCTCACCAGCCCCTCCTCTGTGAAGGCAGATTCTGCTGACCCCTGAGAAAATAACTTCCTTCTGTGCCTGAAGACAGCCACCTGGTTCATCCCACTGTTGCTTTCTCTGCTCTGTTCTGGGAACAATTATGCCTGAGTATTTGGAGATCTTTGGTCAGAGTATTTTACAGAGAAGGATATTGGGGCTTAAAGAGGTTAACTGACATAGCCACTAAGTGATAGAATCAAAAATACAAGGTGGCCATCATCTGCTCCCAAATGTGATATAATGCTATGAACTTTCCTGTGATATGGGACACAGTGGAGGCTTGGAAAGTCCTGGCTCAGTGTGTCTGGGGGACACAGAGCTGAAGATTGGAGAATAAATGATAGGCTCCAGGCAGATGATCTAGACAGGGAGAATAAATGAGAGGCTCCAGGCAGATGCTCTAGACAGAAGGAACAGCATGTTCCAAGGCACTGAGGCATGGGAAATCTGGGGTAGGGAGGGTATTGGGGACTTACTGTGTTGCTCTGCAGCTGATGGAGTTTGAGTGTAAAGGGAAGGGTGGAAAGGTAGGTGGAGATAGAGGAGACTGTAGTGGGACCTTGTAAACCTTTGATGGTAGTTTGATTTTGTCTTATGGGGAGAATCATAGAATTTGGAACAGGCAAGTGAGAGGGCAGATTTGCAAGTTAAAAAGATGACTAGTGTGAGTGAGAGGAATGGGTGTCATGTCTTCTTCCCTGGGGCTGAGAGAATTCACCCGGTGTCCTTCTGTGCCAGTCACACTGAGCTCAGGTAAGGCCGTTGCTTCTGCAGTACTTGAGGTTCCCACTCTTCTGTCGCTTCTCCTGTCTGAACTGCTGCCCTCTGGGGCTGCCTTGGAGAGAGGTGGAAGCCTCACCTGGCCAGGAGTTTTGAGGGAGTTAGCTAAGGACGCACAATGGACCAAGGAGCACAGGGAAGTGGCCTCCTGTGGCTCTTGACATGTGCTGGTCTGCACACCTCTATGACATCTAGGCCACTGTCCCACAGATGCATCTGCTTCTGAGATTCACCACTGTGATGACTTTTTTTGGTGCCACAGGAGAAGTGTTCTTCTTCTTGTGTAGCTTCTGTTGTCTTTCTCGAGAAGGGACTGCAGAAACAGAAATATTGAGGCAGAGGGTGATGTCACTTGCTTGTGTCACTCTTGTGGCACACATCATGGAGAACTGAGGCCACCAAGAAGCTTAGAGTTTGTAGAGAAAGATGATGTCTAAAGAAGAAGAGGAATGAATTGCAGAGGTTGTGGCGAATGGCTTTGGAAGATATACCACGGGGAAGAAGCCAGGTCTACCTGGGCTAGGTTTCATGAGCAGACATACAACTGAGTCAAGTTACGAAAAATGAGTCCTTTTATGGCAGGAGGATGGGGAGAGAGTGACGTTTAGGCTGACACAAAACATAGATGTGTGACCTGAATGCCTCCCCAGGGGTTGGAATGGCCCTCAGAGAGGGCAAGGGATGGCTCTGGTGTTGGTGGGTAGAAAGGATGGTTGGTCATAAGAGCCCAGACCTGGGGGCTTCATATGGCGTACCATGCAGGTGATGTTTTCTGAGTAGCTGGTTGACATTTTAAAACCAAGACTGAATAAGATGAGTTGGTTCAGATGCTACAGGGTAACTCTAGTGGCAGGGTATGAGCTTCTCAACCCTGGCTGCACCTCAAAAATATTGATATTGAGTCACTGTCCTCAAGAATTTCTCATTTGTTTGGGCTTAGGTGAAGCCTAAGGATTGAACCCAGTCTACAAGCCCTCTAAAACTTTTTAAAAAATATTTTGAGGCAGGGTCTTGTCAAGTTTTCCAGTTGGCTTCAAACTTGTGATCCTCTTGCCTCAGCCTCTCAGAGAGCTAGAATCACTACATTCAGCTGCACTGGTCTTTTAAAAATAGCTTCTCAAGTGATTTGAGTATGTGGCTAAGACAAACAGCCCTGGGGACATTGGCAGTGTCTACATATGTTTTGAATTGTTACATCTAGGAATGCTACTAGGATTAGAGACTAGGGACATTGGTAAACATACTACGCTGTGTGGGATAATCCTCAAACAAAGGATGATCCTGCCTAAAATGTCTAAGGGCACCATGGTGAGAGTCTTGGGCTGGAAAACACACTGGGGGCTGGAGACAGGTGCCAGGGAAAAGGCAGAGCCTGATATTCCAGGAGGGAATTAGTGACTTTCCCTTGAGGTAGGATAAGAGACAAGTTGAACACAAAAGCACAATCAATAGAAGTTGATCATTCTTGCTCGTGGCTTGGGTCTTTCAGAATGCTTGCTTGGCTTATGACCAGGGTAGAAAGAGAAGATTTCTGGGGGCAAGGGCAGCACTCACTGGTTAGGGCACAGGGCTTGTGAGTGTCTTTGAGGTGCTAAGGTGACCTGGCCACAGATCGGTTGGATTTCGCATGGCCAGGTTTTAACACAAGTACACCCCATTCTGTTAGAAACAAACAAACTGATCTGAGGTTTGGGTCACTTTCTTCCTCTTGGCATAGAGAAGTCATAATTATTATTGTCTCTCTGGGGACCTGCTCCAGTTTAAAGGAAATTTCCAGCCCTTGAGATCTGCAAGTGAGTGACAGCTCTTTAATTGGAGGAGCAGCGTGGGCGTGGTAGGTGGGATGTCAAAGCCATCAAAGCCATGGTTTCTGATCCCTTTGTGATGTCAGGATCTCTGGCATACCTGCAGTCATGCCCTGGCAGGCGAGCATCTGAGGGCAGATGTGTGGCTGTCGCCCTCCTTTTTCTCCTGTCCCCTTTCCCCAACACGGGTCAGACAGAACCCAGCTGTGGCACGGTCATGTGGCATTTTTGTGTTGCCTGGGAACAAGACGGGACTGATTCTTCATCATGGAGGGGACCAGAGAGCAATCTGGCTGGGAGCAGGGCACTGACATTTGTCCAAGGGCGGGACGGCTGTGCCTCTCCCTTACCTGCAGGACCCAGTTTGGAGGTCTGAGAGGTCACAGCTGTTTGGTGCAGAAAGGCAATTGCTTCTCTTTCCCTGGAGAATACCTGAAACAGTTCAGATTCTCTGCCCTTTATGGAGGGGAAGGGATTTTTCTGATTGAGGATAGAGCAGTCTGAGTCTGCTACGGCTGCCCTAATAACCACAAGCTGTGTGACTTAAACCACAGAAATGTGTCTTCTCACAGTTCTGGGGCCTCTCTCTGGCCTGTGGAGGGCCATCCTCTCTTCAAGGCTTCTTATCATCTTCCCTACAGGTGTGTCTATATATCATTTCTGGGGGTTGAATCTAGAGCTTCATGCATTTTAGCAAGCCTGGGGTGATCCCTCACAAGAATCTGTTTAGGGCAAAGTCTAGGGAAAACTGATTGAAATTCTAGTGCCAAACTCCCTCGCGATGTTCCCAGAGATCCATGTGAGGTTCCCCCTCCCACTTGGCTCCTCCTCTCTGTGCGGGGTGACATACCTATTAGAAAGAATCTGACTCCCCTCATTGTGTTTTTTAAAAATAACTCACATTATTCCTCCCCGAAGGTTATTTTCAAACTCTTTGTAACTAGAGTTTTTTTTTTCTTTTAATAATGAAAAGACAAGGAATCAAACCCACTGACTTTCTATAGGAGAAACTCAGGTTTTTAACTTTTAAAGTGGGGTTCTGTTTCCTCTCCAATCTATGGAACCTCTGTTTCCATGAAACACTGTTATTTTATTTAATAAGAATTTTGAAATGAATACAGCCTTTCACCTGGAAGCTAACCTGGATCAGGGAGTCCTGGACTCTGACATTTTAGAATCAAGCATTTCTTGGAGTGCCATGTGCATCAGAGGCTTTCAGCTAAGCACTCTGGAAAAAGTCATTTCTGCAGCCCTGGCTCCTCGGTCCCCTGGCTACCCCTAGTAGCCACTTCCTAGCCCTCTCTCCAGTATCCCTGGGTTTGTTCCTTTATGTCTCTCTCTGCTGCTGACCCATGGCCTGAGACCCAACCAAATTCTGACCTTAATGAAGGCAAGAATGGGTCTGAAGTGAACAGTTCCTGTTCCAGACAGTTCTGTGAGCTGCGAAAGTATCCATGCAGATAAATCATGTGGTTCATTTTGCCCATGAGTCCTTGGTGCTGCTGGTTCTTGCTGGCAGGCTGAGTTGCTGGCCTTGGGCCCGGGAACTTGATCTCAGCCTGTTTCTTGAGATTGTCATTCACAAACTACCAATGCTGGCTTTGCAATAAAGATTAAAACAGGAAATCCAACCACTTCATGTTGAATTAGGACACTATCCTACACATCATGGCAAGTGGGGAGCCTTCTAAACTAAGGGCAGGCTAGTGAGTAGGAGGTGCTAGACAAAATTTTCCAATTCAGGGCTTCCTTGAATGACCTTTACTTGCAATATAGCGGGTCACTCTTTCTTTTTTAATTTTAATTTTACTTTATTGTGACAAAACCACTTAACTTGTGATCTACCCGCTTAAGAATTTCAAAGCGTATAGTACTGTATTATTAATTGCAAATACACTATTCTACAGCAGATCTGTAGAACCTGTCTTAATTCCACTTTTATACCTATTGAGTACCAAGGGCTCATTCCTGCTCCTCCCACCCCTGGGAAGCACCACTGTGCTCTTCCGTTCTGTAGATTGGCCTCCATAACATTCCACATAAAGTGGAGTCTTTATAGACACTTGGGTTGTTTCCATGTCTTGGCTATTGTGAATAATGTTTCAATGAATGTGAGAGTGTAAGTCCTTTTTCCAGATCCCAATTTCAGTTCTTTTTGATATGCACCCAGAGGTGGGATGGTGGAATCGTATGATAGTTCTATCTTTATGATTTTTGAGGAATAGCCATACTGTTAGGTGGCACTCTTTTGTACACCTACCAAGAGTGTGCAAGGGTTCTACTGTCAGTTTCCTCACTTTCTTGAGTAGGGAAGCCTGGGGCCATCACATCAGCCTTCCCTTTCCTCACTGTTTAGGGAAACCCCACTCGCCCTCTGTGCCCACCAGCGAGGGTTATCTCAGCCAGCCTCCCCGTCTGGCCCTGGTCCATTCCTTTTAAGAGTACCTTTCTCGGTGTACAAAGTATAATCAAAATATATAGTAAATATTTAAATTAAAAACTGATTACGGTAAAAGACATATTGTCCTTTTCAAAATACTTCCCCTTGTCTCTAACATACATATCCCATCATTCTGGCCACTTTCTGAAGCAGCTTTGGAAGTCCTCGTTCATGAGTGTCTTTACAAGGTGTGATTAAGGCCTATGGGGGCTGCGCCTGCTGAGTGCCATCCAGTGGAGAGGTGGGCTCCTAAAAACAGCACAGTGTGTCCTCAACTACCTTATTCACTGGATCTGGCACCAGGTGACTTCTGGCTGTTTCCCAGAGTCAGTATGACCTTGGGAAGGGGACCAAGAAATGGAATGTGTGGGGGCGGGGGAAGGATGAAAAGGAAAGAAGATGTGTGTGCCCGTGTACCAACTCCCCACGGTGAATGTCATCGGGTACTACAAAGACGCACAAATAAAGTAAAAATTGAAAACCGTGAAAGGTAAACATTGTGAAATCAGTTCAGGACATCAAGGAAGCCACACAGCATAACCTAAGACACTCACTGAGGAGAACTTCCCAGAACTCCTCCAGAAAGTGGCCAGAACGATGGGGTAAGTGTCTTTGAAACAAGGGAGAGTATTTTTCATTTAAAAATTTTTATTAGTATCTGTTTGCAGTATGTAATTATTATATTTATTGTGGTACATATACATAGCATATGTTATTTTTTAAATTTTATTTTTCTCTACAGCATTTTGAGAGGGGTTAATGGCAATGTATCTTTTACGAGCCTACATTTTTTATATTTCATCTTTTTGAGACAGGGTCTTGCTTTGCAGTTCAGGCTGACTTGAACTCACCGTGTAGCCTAGGCTGGCCTCAAACTCATGACAGTCCTGCCTCAGCTTCCTGAGTGCTGGGATTACAGGCGTGCATCACCATACCCGACCTGTCCTAAACATTTAAACGTTTAAATAGTCACCATATTTTTCAGCCATACCTCAAATAATCCAATTTGTAATTGCTTCCTCGTAAACACTTACTTTGTGCAGAGCTTGATCTTAAGTGCTTTACATGCTTAATCTCATTTGATCTTATAACATCTGTACAGTGATGTAGGTAGTAATATGACCTCCGTTTTATAGAGAAGTGAGTCTCTGTGAAGTTTAGCAGTTTTCTAAAGGCCTCTAGCTTCTAAACTGGGGTAAGGATTTGAACTGGGCTTTCTCTGCACCCAGACCCTTACTTTTATATTAGTTATATTAGTTAACTCTTTATTTTTATTGTGTCACCATCATCATCATCATTGTCATCGTACTGGGGATTGAACCCAGGGCCTTCACACTGACCTACATACACAGTCATTCTGATTTATTTTGTGACAGAGTCTTGACAGACCACACTCCAATTGTGACCCTCCTGCCTGCCTCAGTCTCCCAGAGTGTGCGAGTTTCAGGAATGAGCCACGGCACCAGCTTATTTATTTCTGATATGAGTTTTGCAGTGTTGCCCAAGCTGGTCTTAAATTCGTGAGTTCACGTGATCATCCCGCCTTAGTCTTTTGAGGGCTGGGTCTACACGTATGGGTCACTGTGCCCAGCTCTCTCTCTCTTCTTACAACATTTTCTTCGACTCCCCAAAGACTGGGAGCATCTTTTACCTTATTGCATCCCCCGCTGTGCTGGGCACTTAGCATATGCTGCACAAATGCCTACATTTGTTTGAGTAGCAGAGCAGTTTTTATTGCTGGACCTCTAAATACAGCTCTGCATGCTGAGTTTCAAAAATGCATTAATTGTCTGAATGTTACTAATAGTATTATTACTGTTATTATTTTGATATGGGATCTTGTTAAATTGCTTATGTAGCCTTGAATGGATCATCCTCCCAAGTAGTTGACATTGTAAGCCTGAACTACTGTAGCTGGCCCATAACTAATAATAATGAGTATAGTGAATAAGCTTTGTGTTTTCTTATGAAATGTTTGTTTTTATACTTACACATATTGAACATGCTTAATCAAAAATTCAGAAGTCTAGAATGTTGTAAAATCTGATGCATTTGGGGCACAAAATGATACTATAAGTGGAAAAATCCATACCATCAAACTTTGTTTCATACACAAAATTATTTAAAATATTGTATAAAATTATCTTCAGGCTATGGGTATAAGATGTATGTACAGCAGTAACTGAATGTTCATGTTAGCTCAGTCCCATCCTAATTTATCGCATATATATACAAGTATTCTAAAATAAAAATGTCTGGAAACCAAAACACTTCTATTCCTTAACGTTTTGAATAAGGGATATCCAACCTGTGTATCTTCATGCATATAGGATGCAATCTTCCCATATAAAGCATGTGTTAGCGTTTCATTGCTGTAACAAAAATACTGATCAGGTCAACTGAAAAGAGGACATTTATTATGGCTCACAGTTTCCGAGGTTTTAGTCCATAGTTGCTTGGTCCTGTTATGAAGCAGGACATCATGTGGAAGGGCATGACAAGACAAAGCATGGAGCTGGGGATAAGATAAAATCCCCAAGGATATGTGCCCATGACCCTCTCCCTTTATGTTTTCATAATGCCATCAAGTTATTAATCTGTTAGTGGATTAATCCATTAAGTTAAAGCCTTCATGATTCAGTCACCTTCCAGAAGCTTCTATTCTGAATATGGCTGCACTGGGGAGAAAGCCTTTGATTTGAGCCTTTGGGCCAGGGATTTTCAAATACAAATCATAACAAAAGCAATCTTACACAGTTACATAATTAGAGATTATAAAACCTTAGGAATGAGTAGGGCCTCTAATATTGTGGTCCCCATTTAATGAGGACTCAGAGAGGTTAAATGAGTTGCCCCAGATTCTTCAGTTAGCAGAAAAAAAGAGACACCATGGAGGCTGTGGGAGCCTGGGGTTCTTTTTCTTCTGGCTGCAAATGCCTTTGCACTGTAAAAAGACTTTGTTTATTGTAACAGGCCACACAGTGTGGAAGGTGTTATTTTATTAAATGGCAGGCAAATAATAATGTAACCAAGTTAGCTAAATGGAAGGGAGGCAGGTATGTTGAGGAGCTGTTTTTCTTCTGATGATGGCTGGAATATGAGCAGCTCAGAGTGGATCTGAGCTGCAGCCTCGCTGAGGGTCTGCTTAGCTGTGTGCAGCACCCGGATGTCAGGAGAGGGCATCAGGCTGGGAGAGGCAGGGGAGGGTCTATTCCCCACTTGCTGATTTCTGTCCTGAGCTTTTGCTTCTGTGCCCCTTACCTGGGAGACGCCTCCCCATCCTGCTCCCTGCTGCTGACTGTTTCCTGCTGCCTGTGATTCACACCAGGTTACTGCTTTCCCAACCCACTGCAGGAAACTCACCTTTATCCCTGCTTCCTGTGTCAACCCATCCTGGTACAGTTGTCGCCCGCATCAACAGTGTCGCTTTCCACAATCAACCTCGGTTCAGAAGGACTAAGTGGAACGTTCCATATTGAAAGTGGGGAGAGGAATTGTCACCTAACTTTTATAACAGTGTATTCTTAGAATTGTTCTATTTTATTATTAACTAATGCTTTGAATTTCTTACTGTGTATGAAGAGGAAAACCTGTAGTCCATAAAGGATCTGGTGCTGCCCATAGTTCCAGGCATCCCCTGGAGTCTGGGAATGAACCTTGGGGGATGGAGGGAAACCTGGATGAGCTTTTGGTGACCATGGGGCCCACAGCTGCTTCTCTTTGGCTTCTTGGAGTTACTCAGGGTGTACTTGAGAGCTGCAGGATTGGTGGCTGATTGGTGAGCACATCTGGAACAAAAGAGCATGGTCAATTTCCCCATTAGTAGGGACTCAGCTGGGAGCATTTGGAATCTCTGCATGAGATTTTGCCAACATCAGTCCCAAACCAAATATAGAGAAACACCAAAGTTATTTTTTTTTAAATAGAGTAAAACCTCCAGTTTGTTTTAAAATAGCCTCCAGTTGATTTTATTTCCCTTAAAGTTTTTCAAGTAAGCCATTTCCCTTCTCTTCCCTTCCCTTCCCTTCCCTTCCCTTCTCTTTTTTGAGACAAAGTCTTCTGTGTTGCCCAGGCTGGTTTTGAATACCTGGACTCAAGCAATCTTCCTGCTTCAGCTTCCCAAGTAGCTGGGACTAGGTATATGCTACCATACCTGGTTGGCAAATATTTTAAAATTTTAAAATGACTCCAAAGATAATTAGAAATGAATTTTGTCTGTCTTCCTGTACAATGTATTAAATCTTCCTAGGACAACTTACCAATTCCCTTTGGCTTGAACACTTTCTTGGATATTGATGACTTTTATTCAAGTCTCTGACCCTTATCTCTTCTGAACTTGGGGCAGTTATTTCCAGTCACCTGCAAGACATTGTAGGTATCTTAGCATCCTTTTAGAGCTTACATGATAAAGCAGAAGTATGTGCTTCCAAAAGGTGGTAAGTATTTTTCAGCATTTTCTTTTTCTTTCTTATATGTCTCCTTTTTTTCCCCTAGTGCCCAGGGCCTGGGGCATGCTAGGCAAGTGCTGTACCACTGAACTACACCCCCAGTCCTCTTTTTGTATTTTCTATTTTGGTTTCTCTCTTTCATGGTATATGGTATCTCACTTTCTGTTCAGCAAAATCCTCTCTTGTTAAGGTCCATTCACTCTTGCAAATGTTCCCAGACTCTCCAAATCAGAATGAAGCTCTGAGCTCCCCAACCTGGGAAATGCCTGTGTCACCAAAGCACATGTGTTGAGCAATAACCTACTGTTCTGTGTCCATCTTGTTCCTGCTCCTAGTAGGAAGCCTCTGGGTTTCCCTTTGTATCTTTGAATCTCAGTCAGTGCTGTGGAGAGCTCAACCAGCTTCTGAAATAGTTCCCATCAACTGGTTTTTCCTGTTTTGTTTTACAGATTGAAGCACTTGTGAAGGATATGCAGAACCCGGAGACTGGAGTCAAAATGCAGAACCAGAGGGTCCTGGTCACCAGTGTCCCTCACGCCATGACAGGTGATGGGGCCCATAGCTTAGTCTCGGCCTGGAACAGTCCCCACGAAGGAGCTGACAAATGAGCACACAGGCCAAATTTGCCCACAATCTGTATTTGCAAATAAAGTTTTGTCAGAGTGTATCCACATCCATTATGTAGTATTTATGGCTGCTTTTACACTACATTGGTAGAGTTAAATATATAATTGTGCAGAGACTGAATCATGGCCCACAAAGTTGAAGTTTTTATAGAATTCTACATATTGTAGAATATTTCCTGGTGCTTGAACTAGTTTTCTTCCAAGGAAGGAATAAGAAAAGGAAGAGAAGGATTCAATAGGTGAATTGAAATCATCCTGCCCAGGAGGTTATTTTACTTATGTTTATTGCTTTTTGCTTTCTTCTTTTGTTTTAACAAAATCAGGTACCAGGGGAAAATGCTATTTGGCAGGAAAGAACATTGGTTTTTGTCTTGTCCTATCCTTCCTTACCTTCTAGTTCATACCTACCTAGGGGTGCAGCCACTGGGGTCCTCTTTGTGTGGATTGAAGGTCTGTGGGGCACCCTTTGAGATACTGGAGAGAGGGAAGGCTGAGCACCATCAGAAGAAGAAAGCATTGTGCTTGCCCTGTTAGCAGTGCAGAAGCGGACAGCTCCCCTAAGTGAGAGCCTGGGACAGGTCACTGTTCTTTGCTCATTGTGAGTCCGCACTCTCCATCCTACCACGACCTGACTCAGGGGCCTTGGTCATGCAGAGGTCTGCTATCTCTTAGCCTCCCATTCCTGATGGCTTGGAAGATGGGCGCTTCCCCACCAGCACTCAAGTGTCCTTGAGGGCAAGCAACAGGAGACCAACTCTGGCTCTTTGGGGAATAAGGGATACTAATTTGAAGGCTGCAAAGCAGCTCAGAGTAGAGAAGGAAAAAACAGAAAAGCAGGCAGCAAACAAACAAACAAACCTCAAGGACCAATGAGCAAGCTTTTCTGGCTGCCTCTTCTCTCATCATTTAAGAGGCAGCTGTGGGACTTCTTGAAAACATCTCTGACTCCATCCCTCCCTGCCTCTTATATGAATAAGTATTTCCCCTTTGAGGGGAAGTATCTTGTCTTGTTCACCTGAATAATACCAGAGCTTAGCATGATCTGATGCATAGGGGTGGGTACTAAAGGAATATTAAATGTGTGGATTGGCCTGGCCTCTATTCTGCAGAAAGTATTGGACATTGATTTGGGCACCCTGGGGTTCCGTCCTCCAGATGCCTTTTTCTAGTTGGATAGCTCTAGCCTCAGTTTCCTTATTTTGTTCCTGTCTGGGAGAGACATTGCAGAAATGTCATGAGATAGTGCTGCATGAGGGCCAGTATACAGCAGATGCTCCATAGGCGGTGACGGCTGGCACTTTCCTGTGCTGTGTCTTCAGCACCCACAGTTCACTTAGGGGAAGAGAGGACCACCCCTCTTTTTGCACCTGGGGCCGTGGAGACCCAGGGAGGTTTAAGAACTTGTACTTGTGTTGCTAAGCACATTCATGAGTGCGCTTGGATTTGTGCGAGGCTGTGTAACCCCAGAGCCAGCTTCCCTGCTGTCAGTCAGTGTGTGCCAGTTGTTTGTTTTCCCAGCTTGTGTATAGAATGCACTTGGTTTCTGGGTTTGGGAGAGCTTGGCCCATCCTGCCATGTTTCCCCATTCCTTCTGTATGGGTGAACTCTAGCTACCCTAGAAACGGAAAGTAGGGAGGAGTCTCGGGCAGTGCCAATGACAGCAGTGGCTGTCCACCTTCTCAGATGGCAGGTGGCCCAGAGCTTCCTGGACTGAAGGTGGCTAACAGGCTGAAGGAGAGCTTGCCATGCTGTCAGCGTAGAACACGTGATCACTGCTGATACCAGGGGCCCTGTAATCTCATTTGGTCTATTTCAGGAAACAGTCAAGTGGATGAGAAAACCCTTGGCTTCTTGGTGTAGCCTTTAAAGAGAGTCTTGGGATGGGATGTCTAAACATTCAGGCCTAGGGTTTTAAGTAGGATTTTAGGGAGAGAATTTTGCTTTTTACATTGAGGATATGCGAACACAGAGGTGAATCAAAGCAAAGAGCCACAGAAGGGAAACCACTGAATGTACTAGTGGTGGGATGTGGGCACCAATAAGAGACAGTGGTGGGTCCCATGAACAGTGAAAGGGAGTCTACATCTAGCCACAGCTATGCACTGGTAGTTAATGCCAGGGGTGTGAGTGGATCAAAATAGGTTGGGGTACTTGGCTCGAGATGCCTCGTCTTTCTCCTGAGATGCCAGGTGCTTTTCACCTTCAAGGAGCACCCCTGGCTTATGAGGCCAGAGGGCCAGGCTGAGAATGAGGCTTAGAGGTTCCTTAGCAGCTCTGGATTTGTTGATGGTACTTAGTTGGCTTTGGCGCTTGGATAGCTGTGAGAGTGGGTGAAAGGGTGTGTTTTCTTTCCCGATGTCCCTGGCTGCCCTCCTGCCTTTGTCATGCTGGTTTTCCCTTTGTGTTGCTCCCAGACCAGCCTCTAAGATCTACCAGGCTGGAAGCAAGAGTACAAACAGAACCTGCGTTACATCATCCAAAGTTGTAAATCAGCTTATAACACGTTACTAAAATAGGCATCCTCCTGCCATCTGATAAAAGAACCTGGAAGCACGTCATATGGGAAGCCAGCCCTGTCCTCAGTCCTATCTCCTCTCTGGATCTGTTTTACTCCAATGTGTCAACACGCCATCCAGAGCCCCTCAAACAGCTGGCGTGTATTCTATTTCATTTCTCAGTGTTTATACTCAGCATGCTTACTGCCCAGTTTATGAATGATGGTCCGCGCATACATTATTATGTAGTGAAAGATAAGTACAACAAAAAAGGTAGAGATTAAGTGCTGGAGGGAAGGTTGAGCTGGAATCTGCTAAAATCAGACTGTGTGCTTGGGTGGGCTGCAGTTTGGCATGAACTTAGGAGTGAGGATCTGGACACAGGCAGAGTTGTGCTTGAGGTAGGAGTGAGGTGAAGAATCTCAGTAGACTTTTAAGTGAGGAACCAAAGCATTCCCTGCTGAGCAGTGAGATCACCAGTCAGGCCCCTGTGTGAAGGAGGCGTGGCCTCACAGGAATGGGTTAGGGGGCTGTGACAATGATCAGGTACTCATCTGTCTTGTAGGAGTTGATGTTCTACAGTGGATCATTCAGCGGCTGTGGATTTCTAATCTGGGTGAGTTCATCTTGCACTTGGTTATGGCTGACTGCCATGTGTTCAGCACCCCAGGAAAAACTGAAAGGAAGCTTCGCCTGTGACCCTAAAACAAATGCGTTTTAATTTCAGAGACAGGAGTTTCATGCCTAAAACAAACCAAAGGCAAAGGCATGATAATCTGGGGACAAATGCTAATTTTATACAAAATATTGAGAGTATGTAGGCAGCAGAAAATTGAGAAAGATTCAACCATGAGAGACATCTCAGAGGGGTGCAGTGTACACCTGGTCTGGAACAGGGTGCTACTGTTGACTTAGAAGAGGGGAGCATGGAAAGCCTCCCTGGAGGGGGCACTAGCAGAAGCAAAGGAATGAACAGGAAGTGGAAGGCAGTGAGGGAAAGCCGGGAGAAATGCCAGTGGTGGCCAGATTCATGAGAGGAAGTCATTGGCAACTTTTGAGGCTGGAAATATGTCTCATACTGTGAGTTTAAACTATATTGATGGGTAGCAACTTGAAGGGTGGATTAGAGCAGAAAAAGCAGATGTCACAGTAGAGAAAAGGCTGTTGGTACAACAAGGCATAAAAGCAAGAGTCCAATCTGTGCTGGACGAAGCAGGGCTTGCAGACAGAAGTGAGTGTTGGGAGGAAATCTTCCTCAGCCTCGGGGGATGGGCTGGGTGTGAGTCAGAGCCCCTGCACAGAGTGGTCCTGGAAGCCTGAAGAGATGGACTCTCCTCTGAATGATGGAAAGTGCCTGCTTCCATGGGCGCTTCTGAGAAAGAACAGGAAAGGTGTCCTCTAATTGTTTCAAATCCAGAAACAAGGTTTAGTTTTCATACAAATTGGGGAGTGAGATGGGAATTAAAGTGTGGTGGATTGGGTAGAAGGATCTGGACACAGGCAGAGTTGTGTTTGAGGTAGCTGACAGTAAGCTACCTTTTTCTTTGAGAGAGGAAGTGTTGGTCAAGCAGAGACATTTTCTAACCATTCTTGTGGTCTTTTCTAGAGTCAAAGAGCTTGTAGATGCTTATCCAGGGCTTCCATAGGCAGCACCCTCAATTCATCTGTAGTGGGCTATGTGTGATACCTGTTAGTGTTCAGGTTCCCTGGTTCTCATCTAGACTTGCTGGGTTGTCCCTTCTGGGGTGTCACCCTTGTGGCATGGTTCCCAACTAATGCATGTTCACAGTCATGTTAAGGAACTACAGTCCCTCCCCTCAGAGAATGCGACACTCTTCTGAAGTTTGAAATGCTGTGTGGCCCAGGAAATGAGATTTTCCTTTTATCTGTTGCTCTTATCAACTGTGTCTGAATGCTTCTCCCCAGAGGCACAGAACCTGGGCAACTTCATTGTTAAGTATGGCTACATTTATCCTCTGCAAGACCCCAAGAATCTTGTTCTCAAGCCTGACAGCAGCCTCTACCGGTTTCAGGTGAGTTTCAACCTGAACTTTGGGTGTTAAGATGGGCTTGATCTTTTTGAGAAGATAATTGGTAATGGTGGAGGGAATAAAGGAGGTTTTATCTGTCTGTCCCAACACTGGGAGTCCATGGGGGTGCACTCCAGTGGTTAAGTATGCTCTCCATGTTTTCATTTTTAGACACCATATTTCTGGCCCACCCAGCAGTGGCCAGCTGAAGATACGGATTACGGTAAATATCTCACCCCCAACTATGGCTTTGGTCTTGGCATGCTGCTTATTTACTTGGTGTATTTTGGTGACATTTGTTTTGTTGTCATCACGACCTTTATGTCAGCTCACATCTGTACTGGGAGTGTTCCCTGGGGGCAGGGACTGGGTCGGACAAGCATCCTGTCTGGTACTCAGAGCAGGGCAGCCTCATGCAGAGAGAGGCTGCCGCGGGCTTTTGAAACCTGACGATGATGGAAAATGTCATTGCTTTCTTTTCCAGCCATCTATCTAGCCAAGAGAAATATCAAGAAGAAAGGGATTTTAGAAGAATATGAAAAGGTACAGAGCTTATTTAGTTGAGTGCAATGTAATTGTGAAGTGTGCTTTCCCTCTCTTTCATACAGTATTTTATTTATCTGCATTCAGCCATCCAACCGCCTACCCATTCGCTTATTTATTTAGAAACGGCCCATGGAAGTAGAGTTTTCCTTCCCCGTGTTTAGCTTCAGTGTTCTCTGCTGAAATTCAGTAGTTTTGGTCACACAGTAACTCTCCATTGTGTTTACTGTCCTAAAACAATTATAATAAATATAATTTATTAATAAATGCAATAACAAAGACAGCACTTGATTAATGTATTTAAACTTAAGCTTATGGCACAAAAACAATAAGATAGACTTCTGTTTTAGGGTGAGTGAATCAGATTTCCCAAAGAATGCACCCTGACCCTCCAAAGGCTAACATTTCTGCAGAAGGAAATAATCTTGCTGTGTTGCAATTATTTAGAAACATATTTTTAGAGCCAGGTATGAAGGCACATGCCTGTAACCCCAGCTACTCAGAAGGCTGAGGCATGAAGATGACAAGTTTAAGGCCACTCTGGGTGACTCAGTGAGACCCTATCTGAAGAAAAGGGGTGGAGGTAGAGAACCTCTCTAACACACATGCAGCCCAAGGTTCAATCACTAGAAACTATCACACATGCACACATGTGCACACGTGCACACCACACACACACAAAAAGAAAAACATGCTTTTAGAAGGGCAAACATCACACTACTGTGTCAATGTTGAGGCTTATCTTTGTGGATTTTTGATGCTCCATTGTTGAATATTGAGTTTCCATATTCTTTCCCATCTGCAGTCCTCTCTTCCTAATCAGATTTGAGATGCATTTATTTCAAACAGAATAAACCACAATAAGAAGATGTGCTGTGAAAGCTATTGAGAATTTCAGGCAACCCCGGAATGAACCCATGGGACAGTGGAACAGAGGGGCCTGAGCTGTGGCTGCAGCTGAGGGGAGCAGGCAC
This sequence comes from Cavia porcellus, assembly GCF_034190915.1. NCBI lineage: Eukaryota > Metazoa > Chordata > Mammalia > Rodentia > Caviidae > Cavia > Cavia porcellus. The sequence goes on from NW_026947515.1 coordinate 13,592,056, forward strand.
CTGCCCCCAGTGGCTTAAGGCGTTTTGCTCAGATACATGTGTCTTGTGACATGGGTTTATGTTCTCATTTTGTTTTCCTTTTCTAGGAAAATTATAATTTCTTGAACAAAAAAATTAACTACAAATGGGACTTTGTCATTATGCAGGCCAAAGAGCAGTACAGGTGAGTGAAAGAAGGTCACACCTGCCCTCCAGCTGTCCTTTCTCCTTTCTTCCCCCTTTGTTTTCTTTTAATGAAAATAAATCTTTGTTGGTCATTTCGGAGCCAAACACAAGGCATGGCACACAGAGTGAAAGGATGCAGTCCATTGTGTCAGGCAGCTGGGGACCAGGTTGTGATGCTGCTGCCGTGTGACTAAGTGCCATTGGCAAGGGTTTGCAGAGCCAGCTGTGGGAATGACCTTGAACCTGGTAGCTATGTGGGAGGAATTCAGGTGAAAGGATGTTGATGGTGGCAAGCATGGAGAGGGAGTGGGAGGAAGGATGTTCTAAGCACAGAGAACCAGCGTGTGGAGCCAGCAGAGTACGTGCTGCAAGCACTTGCTGTAACTGGAACAGAGTGCAAAGCGTGCAAAGAGCAGAAGGTAGCAAGATGTTTGCTGGAGATGTTAGCAACAGCAGATCTCAAGAGGGCTTTGTCCTGAGAGGGACTGGCCAGGAGTGAGCGATAGTCAGATCTGCATGCTGGAATCTACCTTGCTTGCACTTTTTCATTGTCTACGTCAGAATCAGATCTGAAAGTCCTCTGGAGGGTTCTGCCTCATCCATGAGACCTGGATGTAAATGGTGGGGATGGTGAGTGGTGGGGAGAGTGTACTCGTCAGTTTGAGGCTTGATAACAAACATAACCCAGCTCTGAGGTGCCTGTGTGAATTAAAGCAATCCCTTTACCAGTGCTCACAGATCACTTGGCAAAGCAGGGCATATGGTTATGCTCAACTTCAGAAGGTGGTGAGTGGAGCTGTCCATCCTTTCCAGGGGCCTGAGCCAAGGTGACCTGTATTCGCAATGCTCAAAACAGGTGATTTCAGCTCACCCAGCGTCCTCATCCTAACAGATGCAGACCGGGAAGGGCTAGACTTTCCTGTGAATGGCCGGGCTGGTTGGTAGAGACTGGCATCAATGTCATTCTCAAGATGCAGCCTAGGAATGGGAGCAGTGATGAGCAATGTTATATCCGAGTGCTGGTCCAGGAAAAAGAAGCTGGCAGCTTGGCTTTGTCCCACCCCCGACTCCTGAGGGTATTAATGGGAGAGTTGTTTTTGCTGCCCTTTAGCCACAAACCTGTCACTCCCTGGGTACACTGGAGACAAAGCAGCATAGGGTAGCTATCTAATCTGTCATCCTTATATTTGCCTACAAAGCTTCCTTCAGTGAGTTCTAGGTGTTACCTCATTTTGTGTTGGTGTAGAGGGAATCCTGAGGGTGGCCGTAATTGCCACCCCTACAGGTAGAGAAAACTGAGGCTGAGAGAGATTTTTGGCTAAGAGCACCAGAATATCTTAACTCCATCTAGGGCACTGGTGCTGCATTCCTAGTGGCTTCCAGGACTGGGCTGGGCCTCAGGGACACAGAAGGAGATGTGCTCATCTATGTCGCCCCTCCAGGCCCTCCGTCTCTTCTCTGCTCTGAGCAGGATGATCCCAGCCACCTACAGGAGCGTGAGCTCTGATTTAAGCCTTCCAGACTCATGGGACATTTTCTTCCTGCATTCAGTTCTAGGTGCCATAGGATGAGCTGTTCCTAAAAGTCTCCCTTTCCACTAAATCTTTGGCTTAACTTGAAGGCTGCCTTTGATCTCGGATTTAGGGTCTCACCACAGAGTAAGTGAGCCATGTGTATTGGCTCATGAGGTTGTTTTTTGTTATGCAGAGCCTTTATTTGAGTTCCATACTTAGCACCCCGCTACCTACTCACGATATCAGTTGATGTCATCCTTCAAATCTAACTTGTACGTCTTTGAATGCATCTTTCCCTCACTCTCCAAGCCTCCTCATCCAAGATTATCTGTCAATATAATCCACCCCACCCTCATTGATAGTCTGGTTGTTTGGTTTTGCTGCTGCATCTTAGAGTCTCTTCTGCTAAGTATGACACTTGTATACCTTCACTGCGCCTTCCTGTTGGAAGAACCAGCCTTGAAATCTACTGAACAGTAATGTCCTCCCAGCTGCCTCTCTGCTCTGTTGTACTCCTTGGTTTTTTTGTTTGTACTAGGGATTGAACTCATGATCTTGTGCTTGCCCTGCAGGTGCTTATGCCACTGAGCTAAATCCCCAGCCCTTTACTCCTGTTTTTGAAACACAGATAGAATCCTGTCACTCAGCCTTCTCCAACCTATCAGAAAAGTCGTTCACTTCAAATGTCACTTCCTCCAAAAGGCTTTTCTGATTAGCTGTTTTTGCACTCAAATCATCCTAAACCTAGTGGCTCAAAACAGAAACAACCGTTTTCTTACCTGTCATGATTCCATAGGGGTGGAATTTGGAGAGGGTTTGACCAGGCAGTTCTGATCCAGAACTTCTCAAGAGTTGCAGTGAGGAGGTGGGAGGCTGGGTTGCCAGGAACATCTGGCCTCTGCAACCTTCCAGTAGCTCCTGGGCTGGCCACGTGGTCTGGCTTGAGCTTCCTCACAGCATGGTTGCTTGTAGGTGGTAGAGGCTTCTAGAACATATGTGCTAGTGAGTAAACCTGGCAACTTTCTGGCCTCAGAAATCACACGGTGCTGTGCCTTACATACTGTGTAAGTCAGAGCCATCACCAGTCCCACCTAGCTTCAGGGGAGGGGGGAAACACCCTTCTGCTATCTCCTCGTAGCACCCAATGCATTTTGTGATTCTATTATTTATTTCTTGACTATTTATAGAATGTTTAGACCAAAACCTACTCAAAGGTCAAGACTATGTGTTTAGTTCATCAATATGCTCCCGTTAGCTGGAGCATAGAGGAAGGTTAATAAATATATGGGTGAGTGAATGAAAGAATGAATGAACAAATAGATGACCAACTAAAATGACTCTTAGTTTACTGGCTGTCCTAGATTCCATCTATCATGACTGCCCTCCATGAATCTGCATCACAGAGAGGCAGATGCACAAAACCAGAAAGGATCATGCGCTCAGTTAAAGACTATTTACAAGGCTGGTGTGCACTATAGGGACCCACAGTGCCTCCTCTGTTTGTGGTCTGTGCTCCAGAGGACACGAGCTAGTTAACCTGGTTAAAAAAAAATCCAGTTAGGTTGTCAAGGAGAAGCAAGAGCGGTGGTGTTTATTCTTCAGTTCCGGAGGTTGGCAAAACACCCGGATGGAGGCACTGCTCACCCATCTGGCTCTCTGGATGTTATTGTGTCATTCACAGTACATTAACGAGGAAATAAATCCACAGCATGTCGTGGGGAGGGCTTGTGCGTCATCTCATGTTGCCTGGGAAGACAAGCGCTAATGAATGTGTGTGCAGCTCACTGTGGAAGTGGGCCTGAGTGGGGCCCCGGTGTGCTCATTACTGTTCTCTCACTCCTGGAGGAGGAAAGCCCAACGAGGGAAGCAGCCTTTCACAATCCCAAATTGAGCTTAGAAAAAGCCCTGATTCGGTGGGCGCTCTGTGGGGGGAGAGAAGCGTCAGGTGACGAGTGAGGAGGAGGAAGCAGCTGAGACCAGCGTTGCCCTCATGAGCTCTGCCATTGCGTGCTGCCTGCCTGTCCAGAGGTCAATAATGTCCTTTACCAAAGTGGGAAACAGCAAGAAATAAGGGTCAAATGTCGACCCAGCAGGATGTCCCTGATGGTTCCTTTGGGGAAACTTGCAAAGCTGATCCCAGGTCCCAGGGGCCAGCATCCCAGGTTCAAGTCTTACCTCTGCCTCGTGCTGGCTATATGGAACTAGCAGGGGATTTATCCCTTCTTTCCTCAGTTCCCTGAACTGTGAAGCCAGAAGAGACCACTGAGAAGACAAACCAGGATGAAATGAATGAATGCATGTGAAAGTAGCTAGAATGGTACCTAATGTATAAGTGTGGTATTGATATTTGCTGCTTATTATTACAGCGCCTGTGAATTAATTAGGCATATGAGTGGTGCAGGTCATCAAGAATGGGGATGATTCTGGAAAGATGCAAAATATCACTGTCCTTCAGCATGGATTTTGGTTTTTCAGGACTGGGAAAGAAAGGAACAAGGCTGACAGGTATGCGCTGGATTGCCAGGAGAAGGCGTACTGGCTAGTGCACCGGTGCCCTGTGAGTACCCTCTGCCCTGGGCTCCCCTATCTCTTCCTGGGCTCCCCATGCCCTCTCTGTGCTCACCATGACTGCCGGGAGCTCCTTTCCTGTTAGGGTTTGAATTGTATCTGCAGAAGAAGCTGCTGAGCATTGGCTAAACGTACAGCTGGAAGAGGACACACATTGTGTCTGGGTGGGTCTCTCTCAGCCCATTGTTTGTGTCAGGTAATGAGGTACCTGAACAAGTTTGTCTCTTATAAGGGCTAAGACTGTTGTTGTTGTTCAAGATACTACACCTGGGGAAAGGGATATAAGAAGAAAAAACTAGGAAAATTAGAATATAGATCCTAGAGCAGAAAAATAAAACGTAGAGCACAGAGACTCTCCATGGCCAAAGCCATCTTGTGTCTCTGGCTCCTTCTTTTCCTCCCTTGGATTCGATTCCCAGCAGCTGAGCTGGGAGGAGGAGAGAAGGTGTCAGTGTGTGCTAAGCTTCTTGTCACTTGGAGCATATTGCTTCTCTGGCTTTGGGCCTTTCAGTGGCTCAAAGAGACAAGCTGTCCATAGCTGATCGAACTCGCCCCAGCTCATCACTGGGAACTTAGAGCCTCATCCTCCAGCCCAGGGAAGCCGCCGCTGACTGTTACCTCAGTTCCCTCCTACTTCAAGTTCCCGTGCTGCCCCTGGATCATGGGAGGCAGGAGATGTGAAAGAGATTCTGGAAATCGAAGAGTTTGAAATAAATGTTCTCCCTCCTTTAGTGTCCTGGTCCAGAACTGGAGAGTGAGTTGGGTCAGGCATGGTGCCTAAATGTAAGGGTTTTTGAATTTCCATCCCCATCCTATTTTAGCTCTTTTGCTTATTTTCTTTCTATATTTTAAATAGCTTCTCTTGAAGGTATTGCCTCTGTAGGGGATGGGTTTGGAGGCTGTGTTGTTGGGGTTGGTGCCCGGGTAGTTTGTTCGGTTTTTCTTTTTGTCAGGAGTCTTCCTCTGGAGAAATCAGTGGAGAGCTGGCACAGGTCCCTGGAGGCTGGATGTGGGTGACACAGCACACAGTCCTGGGCACACAGTTCAAAGCACATACCTCCCTGTAGGTAGGCTAGGCGTGAGGTCTTTGTGTGAATTGCATGTGCTCGTCAGATCCAGAAGAAGCACCCCTGGGTAAGGATAAGAGAAAATGGTGAGCATGCCACCCATTCGGCAAGGTTGCCCCATGCCCATGGATCCCATGACCACGGATCTCTGCTCCTTGCAGGGTAGAGAATGGCTTCCGTTGTACATGCAGAGACTCCAATGAGAATTGGAGAAAGTGAGAATGCCAATGCAACCATCTTCCTTGCAAAGTGACATAGGCTGGTTGTGTACATGATCTAGCCAGAGTCTCTCTCCTCCCTCTGTCCCTGAATCCAGGAAGCTTATAGGAAAGAAAATGAGTAATAGACCACCAGATTCCCCCCATTTCTCCTGGGGTAAGCTCTCAGTGCTCCCTCCAGCAGGTAGTTGGCTGAGTGACTCTTCACGGCACAATGCAGAGGATATATATATGGCAGTGTGTCTGACTATCTGTCCCCTCCTCCTCCATCTCTGCCACGATGACCTTAGTATGACCTCCATCTCCACACCTCAATGATCCCCCACTGTATGCACCTCTGCTACCTCCATCCCCACTGTCATCACGATTGTTGTTGTTACTGTTCTCTTCCTGGTGGAACTCATGGTGGACTGAGAAGCACGCTAAGTTCTCAGCATGCGCTACCCTATTTCCTCTTCTCAGCCTGTGTGGAAGTCAAGGTTACCATTCTCATCTTAAGCTGAGGCTCAATGATGTCACTGTTACACAGCCCTCCGCTACACAGCCTGTAAGTGACAGAGGCCCGGAACCCATACAGAGCTGACTGTGGAGCCCTTCCCTCTTGTGCCCTTTCACCTCTCATGACAATGGCCCTGATAACTTAGTGCATTTCCATGTTTCTGTAACCTCCTTGGGCATTGCCCAAGTCACTGCTGTCCCAGCAAACATAACACGTGGGTTTGTACATCCCTGGCCCCTCTTTGATAACAGGAAGAACCCATATTCCAAGCTGGGCTGTGATATGTACAGAGCAACACTAAACTCCTAGAATACATAGCTGCTCTTCACATCTGATCTTTCTTGCTGCAGCTCTCCCCAGGGGAAACCAGACCAGTGTAATCCCAGCTAGTGGGGAGGTTGGGGCAGGAGGATCAGAAGTTCGAAACCCATCTGGGCAACTTAGCAAGACCCTATTGCCAAAATGTGTGTGTGTGTGTGTGTGTGTGTGTGTGTGTGTGTGTGTGTGTTACTGGGGATTGAACCCAGGGCCTTTGCACTAAGCTACATCCTCATCCCTTTTTCTTTTTCTTTTTTTTTCTTTTTCTCCTCCTCCTCCTCCTCCTCCTCCTCATTCTCCTCCACCTCCTCCTCCTCATCCTCCTTTTTCTTTTTCTTTGAGACATGGTCTTTCTAAGTTGATAAGTTGCCAGGCAGGGGGCTTGAATTTTCTTTCTTCCTATCTGAGCCTCCCAGAGTACTAGGATAGCAGGTGTGCATCACCATGCCCTGCTTCAAAAGAAAAAAAAAAAAAACTTAAAAAACAGTCAGGAGGTAGCTCAGTGGTAGAGTACTCAACAAGCATGTACAGGCCCTTGTTTCAATCCTTAATACTGCAAAAAAAAAAAAAAAAGAAGGAAAAAAAAAAGAGGTCACAATTCATCTGGATCTCCCCCTCAAATCCCTTAAAATATTCTCCACTTCTTTTGTTTGCTTGCGCAGGGCAGACAGTCAGGAGCATCTTAACCAAGAACGGAGCAATCTGTCTGACAAGCTCAGAGTGCCTGGGAGCCTACAGACTGTCAGATTGTCTCTGGAAGACCCAAACAAACCATCAGTGCAGGAGGGAAAAAAGCAGTCATGGCAAACCAAGCATCCGCCTGTATGGGTGCCCGGCAGCCACTCTGTGCCCTGAGTGTGGCCACCTGTCAGAGTGTGATGATTCCTTCTCCTGCTCATTTGTGCATTCATTCATCTATGAAACCCTTATCCCTTGCAGGACGAGGAGTTAGGTGCTGGACACAAAATGCCAGCTAGAAGTCACTGAGTAGTTACTGTGTACACATGTGAAGCTTTTGGCACAGATGGGTTCATTTGCACCTGACAACATGCCATGGAATAGGGAGTGTCATCACCCCATTGCTCAGAAGGAGAAATCAAGGCTCAGAGAGTTCAGCCCACTCAGTGCTGGGATGTGAATCCACATCTGCATGATGACTAAGCCTGCAGGCTGCTCCTCTGCAAGGAGTATGTCTCCTTTGTCAGCTCAATTAGCTCAAAATCCAAATTGCCTGACACAGGAGAGTAGCACTCCCCCAAGGTGAAGCCCAAGTACAGAGAAGGCTCAGTGAATAGTGATTGATTTAGGTTGCAGTGGGTGGGCGAGATGCCACATGAGGTTAACAGCGTTGGCAGAAGCCAAGATCGGACCTGGGTGGTGGTCTGACCCCAATTCCATCCAGAGCCTATCTGTGATCCAGCCTCCTCTGGTGAAGGAAAATGATGTTCCTTTTTTGTGTTTCACCCAAAGGGGTGATGCAAATAGTACAGTGTAAAGGAACATGGGGACAGGTGGTTCCGTTGGCAAGTCATTTTGGGACCTTCCCTGCATCTTTGCTGTACCACCTGTGACTTGGTGTCTTGCAAGGGTGTGGTCCATGGCTGGATCCCGGCTTTGTGGGTAGAGGCCACCTTCTGGCAGTGCACCCTAAATCAGATGATCAAGTGTCTGATTAATAAGCCAAATGGCCCTTGTTTCAACCATATGTATAGACACTCATTCTGGGACAAGGAGATGTCTGTCTTCCATTTCTTGCCAGGGCTGCACTAAATGCTTCAGGACAGAGAATGGCAACATACATTAAAGCACACCCTATGTGATGGAACACTGTGCAACTGTTCAAATGAAATTTTCAAAGGCCATTTATTGACCAGAAAAATAGTGTGACATATACACAGTAGAGAACAGTCCATATAATCCGATTCAAATAAAAAATCAACATATGTTTTGTGACTGTCTAAGCATATATGCCAAATGCTTAGTAGGCAATGGAGGATATTTGGATTATGATTTAAGAGAATTGTGGGGGCTGGGGATTTAGCTCAGCGGCACAAGCACCTGCCTTGCAAGCAGGCCGTCGTGAGTTTGATCCCTGGTACCGATAAAAAAAAAAGAGAGAGAGAATCGTAGTCTGTGACCTTAAGCACCTATTACAATCTGGTGGAGACACAAAGACTGTTACATGAACAAATAAGCAGTGTACAAGATGCTATGGCAGCTTGTAGGAGACAGATGTTCTGAAGATTAGATTTGAAAGTGGTCAGGGGCCACATCTCTGTGGAAGTGATGTTCAAGCCAAGACATGCATGAAGCCAGCTTCTCACCCTCTCACCCAAAATTGTTTCCCTGTTAGTTTTGATTCTCCCCTCCCCTCCCCCTCTCCTCCCCCCTCCCCTCCCCCTCTCCTCCCCCCTCCCCTCCCCCTCTCCTCCCCCCTCCCCTCCCTTCTCCTCTCCTCTCCTCCCCCCCTCCCCTCCCCCTCTCCTCCCCCCTCCCCTCTCTTCTCCTCTCCTCCCCTCCCCTCCCGTCTCCCTTCCCCTCTCCTCTCCCCTCCTTTCCTCCTCTCCCCTCCCTTCCTCCTCTCTCCTTTTCTCTCTCCTCTCCTCTCCCTTCTTTTCTCTTCCTTTCCATTTCCCTTCCTCTTTTTTCTCTTCCTCGCCCTCTTCTTTCTCTCTTCTGTTTTCCTATCCCTTCCTCTACCTCTGTCCCCCCTCCTCTCCTCCCTCTCTTTCCCTTATTTTGTTTATAAGACAATTTAGTGCTTTATTTGTCTCTTCTGTCCCTTGCATCAAAAGGGTCCGATGCTTTAGGAGACAGAGTGAGGACCAGCACAGTAGAGAGGAGACAGGAGTGATGAGGCACAGGCTTACCTGGTGGTCCTGCACTGCCACTGTTCTGGAGCACTGACTCCTGGGAATGTCACCTCCTCCCAAAGCAACTGTTGCAAGTACATGAGGTCTTCCCCAACATGAGCCACCGGGCATTTAGCAAAGTGCTTTCTGTTCATACTCAGAGGATTTGATTTGGGCATCATACTCTGATCGATGTGGGGAAGCTCCCAAGACTCTGGAGGACTTCCTGCTCCCTATTTCAGGGGCACGTCAGTCACCCTTATTTCCTGGGCACTGACAGTCAGCTCTTCAATGGAGCACCCTCTTGTGTGCTAAACTACATCAGCATTGGTTCTGAACACTGTCACCATGGACCAAGAACTGAGTTGCCTGAAGGATAAAAGAATGAATGAGTGACCCGGGATTCTCCCAAAGCAGCAGAGGTAGAAAGGCATTAAGGGAGTGAGCTAAGGCAGGGCGCCAGGTAGGGCGCCAGGTAGGACCCCAGCTCCCACAGGAACAACTGAGACTTAGTGGCCTGCCGCCCACAGAGAGGCTCGAGGAAGGCAGGAGCTGGAGGAGCACGGTAGCCAGAGGGTTGGACCTGGTTGTCTCTGAGAGCTGGTGAGAGAAGCTAGGGTGGGCAGAGGCTAACCAGATGGAATAATAAAGTCCAGGGGTGGAGGTAGCTGCGGGTCTGGACAATCCAAGGCCGAGCCGTTGGGGAATGTTCCTGTGCTGATTTCAGTTATGCAGGCAGATAGCTGAGTTCCAGGGCAGAATTTATGTGGAGTAGGGGGCGAGTTCAAAGGAAGAAATGGGCGACTAATTCTGGTGACTTTCCTCAGACCTCTGGGGCTGAGTACTGTGTCCAGCACGTAAGAATAGCCACATGGACATTTGTTGATGGAGGTTCCCAGGGAACAGTTAGGGTAAAGGTGAGGGCTCCCTTTCTCTGCCTTCTCTCTCTCTCTCTCTCTCTCTCTCTCTCTCTCTGGTCTTGCTATGCAGCCCAGGCTGGTCTTGAACTCACAGCAGTTCGTCTGCCTTTGCCTCCTGAGTGCTGGGATTATAGGCGTGCTGACTACCATGTCCGACCTGCCCACTCACTATTTTCCTCTTTTTTCCCTTCCTTGACTGGCCCGTAGGTCCAGTATTTGCCCTCCTAGTAGCCTATTGATCCACATTACTAGATCTAGCAAATTAAACATGGGGTGTCATATTTGAATTTCAGATGAAAAGTAGTTTTATATAAAGTATATTTTATATTAATATTTTGTATTTGTAGTAAGTATGAAAATACTGAGGCAGCCTTTCCTGTCTACCTGTCATCCACTGGAATCCCAGGTTCGGTTCTAGCTGTCCCACTCTGAGCTAAATGTGTTCCAGTCCCATTGATGAGGCTGAATCTGGCGGAGAGAAAGTGAGGTGCTTCTCAGCTTTCTCCTCCAGTGCAGTCAGCTGGGTTAGCACGAGGTGCGAAGTCTTTGGTGGGTATCTTGCTCTGCAGAAGGAAGTGAAAGACCTCAATTGCTGGCTTCAAGAAGTTGGGAGAGACCAAGTGTGACTGGCCTGAGAGTGGGGTTACCCCATGTGGAGAGGGGAGCTGATGAAAGCTTAGCTCATACCTGCACACTGCGTGACCTTGAAATGACCCTTGCAGAGAAGCAGCAGAACCAGGATTGGAAACTAGAGTTGCCTGGCTTGAGTCTAGCATCTCCCAAAACACTGCTATGTTACTCCTCTAAAAAGAATCCAAGACAAAGACTTCAGAGTGTGCGGGAAAGAACATTGTGGGAGGAGCCAGCCGATCCACATATCAATCATGTAAAATTCAATCGAGCTCGGTCATCCAGGCATCCATCCATCCATCCATCCATCCACCCATCCATCACTGTGATGTAGAGACGTCATCCATTTGTTCACCATCAACCAGTCTTTCTATCCTCCTGTATTCCCTCCCACCCACCCACACACATGACCCCTTATCCTTTTGTCCCGCTCTTAGGTTCTGGGAAGATTTGGTGGCAAAACAGCTCCCATGAAGCTCCTCAACTCCTCTGGAGGGTTTATACATCTTTCTGTCTCCTCATGAGCTGGGCTACAAGTCCTGCTCAGCCCAGTCTCACGGTCAGCATCTTGGGGAAGACCTAAAGTTAATCAGAAAGTGGATGCCCCTGTAATGACCTGTACTGCTTTTCTTCCACTCAGCCAGGAATGAACAACGTGCTGGACTACGGCCTGGACCGTGTGACCGATCCGAATGAAGTGAAGGTAAACCAGGTATGCGTGCAAGCCGGATTCTGAGTCTGCAAATGTGGCCATGTGTCCGCTGTGTCCCCTGGGGCAACACTTTCTCCCCTTGGAGATGCTACACACAGACACACCTTGGTTCTGTGCTGTCAGGGTCTGGGAGAAGGGAGGCCATGGCCAAGGGCCTGGGTAAAGAGACCTTGCTCATCACTGTAGGGAGAGGGAGCATACAGTTTGGCAGCGATAGGTAGCATTGACGTGCTTGGTCTTCAGCCTTTTCTGAGTCACTTCCTTCTTGAGAATCTGATGAAAATTATGAGCCCATCCAACCTAAAGGTGCACAGATATTTTACACATAACTTCAGCTGGTTTCTTGAACCTGGTAAGATGATGGCCCCACACTTAAAACCTTTGAATCAATGTTGATTTAAACATTAATCCATACCACAAATACTATAATAGCACAATTTCTTTCATATTTCAGTGGGGGATTTTTTTAAGGATTCATAGACAGTTTTAATTAAAATGAAACTCTTTCCACAAATAAGTCACCTTTCATAGTGTTTACTTCTTATAGGGTTTTTTTCTCCTTAAAGAAATGCATTTTACAAGCTGTTGAAACATGTCACTAATAACATTTTTGACCAGATAGCTCTTCAGCAGGTTGTGTTGGCAGTGTAGGGTAACTGGCGGCATCTCTAGCTGCTACCCATTAGATGTCTGTTCTTCTCCTTCCTCTTTCCTAGCTGTGACAATCAAAAATTCTCGAGACACTGCCTCCTCTACCTTGAGGAGGGAGTCAAAATTGCCCAGGAGAGAAAGAACTGATTCCAGTAATCTCAGCTAAAATCCATTTAAACTCGTCTTGGGGAATGGTCGTTGGTCTCCTTCCAAATTGTTTTGGGGCAGCAAGTGCCTGTCACATCTAGTGTGTCTCTGCAAGGCGCAGCTGTGCTTTAAGTCAAGAGTGGGAGTCTGGAGAAGTGTGCTGGGAAGGAGGAGACCACAGGGGAAGGAGAAAGAAGAGAAAGGGACAGGAAAAAGGTGGCCCTGGGACCTATTGAGATAGACACTGTCCCCAGAGAGTGTCACTAGGGTAATTGTTAGGTTCCTTGTCTATCAGTCAAGGTGACCGTTCCTTTGATGCACATGTGTTGTCATCAACCCTCCCAGGGCAGCCTTTCCATGTCCCCCTTGTCAGATAACAGATCGCTGCTGAGCCCTTGTAGGCTCAGTTGCCATAGAAACAGAATCATTGAGTAAAACAGAGAACCCCGGGTAGAAGATTTGTGCTTTTTTTTTTTTTTAAATGGATAACTGGCTGCTCTGGAAACCTCTTTTCTCTAGAGGAGGAGGGGGAGGGGGAGGCCAAAAGTGTCATTCACCCTGCCTTGGATAAGGAGTGGGGATTGAGGGGGTGCAGCTGTAACTGAGGCTCAACTACGCGGGGAGGGGAGAATGGGGTGACACCTTCACTTGAGCAATCTGGGGGCCAGGAACTGCACTGCTCTAGCTAAGCGTTCTGTTAACTGGGGAGTTCTGAGGAGCCCCAGTGGGCCTCACAGGGGAGCATCCTCCTGTTCTCCATGGTGTGGGAGGGAGGGGATGTCACAGCCCGCCTCCTGTCAGCTATGAGCAGACAGCAGTCCTGAGGGCAGGCTGCGAGTGCTCCTCACGCAGGGCTCACAGGGCTGTGCTGACCTTGCTGCTTACATCTCTCTCTCTTTCTCTCTCCCATCAGCTCTCTCTCTCTCCTGTCTGTGCACCGTGGCTGCTTGGAGTAGCAAGACTGAGCCCTGGGGTTCTCATGTTCCAGACCCCTCTGCAGCTTCAGCCGCCCCCTGCTGTCAGATCAGAGGTGCAGGGCTGGAGGCCGCGCTGTGCTCTGCCATTGGCAGCAGTGTCTGCCTTCTCAGTGTCCCTGCTTCCCAGTTACCTGCCCCGAGAGGAAAGGGTCATGGAAATGCTGAGTGTCTGCAGGAGGCCTTGGGAGTGCAGAGGCTGTGTGTTTGGTCTCAGTTCAGAGAAGAACTCCTGGGGCCTACGCTGGTTGGAAGAGAGAGAGAGAGAGAGAGAGAGAGGTCTTCCTCTGAGAATGAGTGAATTCCTGAAAAGCTGTGTTTTCCCTAAGCAGAGGCAAAAAGACCATCAAGCGTAATAAAGGAGGCTGCTAGGTTGGCCAATGTCCAGGTCTCTAGGCAACCCACTCCTTCAGGATGGTGATGGGCACTGGTTGGCAAGTCGGCCTTGCCCTGGGAGGATCTGGTCACAGGTCAGGGCCATGCACCATGGGCTATGCAGGAAGTGCATCCTCTCTCAGTTCTGAGGCTGCTAGCCTTATGGGGTGCAGTGTGTGCAGCTCCCCCTCCCTTTATTACAGAGGAAATTTGGACCCTCATTCAGGACCCTGATTACAGACCAGGCACCAGCAGATGCCCATGGCTGGCCCAATCCTCAGCCTCTCACCCCAGGAGATGCTGCTCACAATAGGGTTAACCACTGTCACTGAGTGATGAGGGACAGCACCGTGAGCTGAAGAGTGCTGACATCCATCGGATGGAACTCAGCTCTGCCACTCCCTGCCTGTGTGATCCTGGGCAGACTCATGAGCCGTTCAGATCTCAGTTTTCTCATCTATAAAATGGGAATAACAGGAGTTCCTTCCTCAGACAATTAAACAGGCTCATTAATGTTGGGTGTCTAGAAGAGTACCTAATAGGCGGAGAGATTCCCCAAATAGCAGTTGCTATTACAGCCATCCATATTTTGAGGTGTGGAGTCCTGCAAACCCTTGACTCGATTTTGGGGGCTGAACTTAGCCAGTTTCCTCTGTCATCATGCATTCCTGTACTATGCCTGGGAGTGGAGGGAGGGACATGCGTTCCAATTTCATCTGCTCTGCTGAGTCCAGTAGCCAGCTTCTGAGACAGACAGCCTGCATTGTTAGGCCCGCTGATCACTGAGCAAAAAGCAGAAGTATGTATCACACAATGTGCTTTGCAGAGCACTCAGCCCAGAGCCCTCAGTAGGCAAAGACCCCATGTACACACATCAATGGGGAGCAAACTGCTTTGCTTTCTCCTTGTGGTCCATTGTGCAGCCCTGACTGGCTGGGGAAAGGGCAGTTTTGCTGGTGGCTCATGCGCCAGGCATATGTGCACTGGCTAGGGGAAGATCACATCCGCCTTAGGAGGTGGGAATGCTGTGTGCCTCTCTGTCTCCTGGCTGAGGTCTTGGGAGTCAAGGTCCTGATTTCGCTCAGTACCACCCCTCACCACCATTTCCAGGCATAGATCCTGCTTGCAGGGTCCCTCTACAGACAGGTGAAGTGTGTAGGCTCTCACACCCCACACTCAGACGAGCCTGATTTAACAGTCTGTTGCTATCTTAAAATTCTCCATTTGGTTTGTCTGGAGAAAGGCCCAGCATTTTCATTTTGTCTTGGGCCCTGCAAATTTTCCTTTATGCTGTTAGGAAGTACCTGGCAGGACAGGTTTTGTTTCCAGTGATGGCGACTTGGGGTCCTTCTCTCCTGGGAAGGGGGCCTCTCTTCGAGTTTCCTGAGCGCTTTGGTTCATTATTTGGCTGGCGGGTTTCCTGGTTTCTGCTTTGGCCCCTCACTGTGCTCCCTGAAAATCTGCTGCAACTCCTGGTGTTTCTTCCCCGCCCCCCACCTTTTCGTCCACTTGTGTTTCTGTGCAGATTCCTGCCCAGCCACTTTATCCTGAGCCTGTCTTGCCCCTGGGCTTCCTCCCTCCTATCTGGCAGTGGCCTCAAGGTCACTCAGGCACGGCCCTGACCCCTCTTGCTCTGTGACAATTGTGCAGAGCCTGCATCTGGGAGGACGGCAGAGCTGTGTCAACAAGTTGAGCTCTGTCCCTATTTGGGCAAGTCTGCAAGTAAAAAAGTGTTAGAATTCCAGGAATGTGGGGCACTCAGAGATTCCTTAGGCAAAATATTCTCAGAGTGGCAAAGTTTAGCCCTGGGAGGAGGGATGGAGGTGGGCTGTGCTCCAGGAGGGCCGCTTCTGAGAAAGGAGGGGATTTGTGTGCAAATTCTAAGAGGACAACATGTTTCTGCCTGTTCTATCCTGAGATACTTTCTTTGAATTGTGTAGCATTGTGTGTAGGTGTGTGTACTTTTAGTAGCTTCATTTCAAAATTATGTTTCCTATGACCTCTGACTAAGTAATAATAATATTGATAGTAGGTTGGGAAGATTTAGCAAATAAAAACACAAGAGTCTCAGTTAAATTTGAATTTTAGATGAATGATGATAACATTTTAGTATATTCCAACTATTGCCTAGACTTAGTATTTTATCTGGTAATAAGGGCTACCATTATTCTGTGTATGTGTCATATACATGGCAGGATATTAACCCTAATCAATAGCTACTCTTTGTTGAGTCTCCACAATATGCTCTGGGAGTGAGTATCACCATATTATCTCTTTGATTATCTTCCCTTTGCCCCCATCTTTTTACAAACAAAAGTAAAGGCTCTGAGATACTAAATCACTGGCCCAAGGTCAAATAGCTAATAATTTGTAACCAGGATTTTAGTCTTTGCCTGATCCCAAAGTCTATACGCTTTCCGGAACTGTTCTCCATCACACAGGCAGAATTGTCTTTCCACCCTTTAGAAACTCCCAGAGCCCTTTCCCTGCCTTGCCTGGCTATGTAGACCCCTGGAGGGACAGGGGTACCTGTGTACCTAGATGAAGCCGATTCCATGCACGGCTATTTTAAAAACAAGAAATAAAAAACTAAAATGTACAAAGACTATCGAAGCAGAGGCAAGGAAGTCCCAGATTCCACCAAACCCTATCATGGGTGGAGCATCTCTAAAACAGAAATCTAAGATTTGGAATTCTCTGAAAATCTGAAACCTTTTGGGCCCTGCTCGTGGGAAAGGTCATGCCTTGGAACCTTGTTTCATGTGCAAAATTATTTGAAAATGTATACAGTGACCTTCAGTCTATGTATATAAAGTGTGTGTGAGACAAACATTTCATTTTAGACGTAGCCCTGTTACCAAGATATCTCATTATATACCTTATTACCTGTATATTTTCTAAAACTTGAAAAAGAAAAAAAAAAAAAAAACGAAATATGAAACACTTCTGTATCCAAGCATTTGGGATAAGCAGCTGTCAATCTATGTTACAGAGTACAGATAGTCTGTTTCCTAGAAGTCCCCTGGTATTTCTGAGCACCAGGCAGCAAATGGGAAGCCACAGCACAGAGGCAGAATCCTAAAAAGATGATAAAAGCAAATAAAATGAAACAGATAAAAGATTTAAAACTGTGAAGAATGGAGTCATGGCTCTGGAAGCAAATGTATTAGACCAGGGGGAGACGAACAGGAGAGCAGAAATCTGTGCACAAGTATGGCTCCTGTGGGGTCTCAAGAACCCCAGGACAGCCGGAACCCTACTCCATCATCTGTGTTTGTCCCTCCAGCAGATCTGTGCCCGGAGACCTGGCCCTGGGACAGTGACCAACAGCCAGAAAGACTGTGTGTCCGGGCCAAGAATTCAGCTCAGTGGTGTAAGCACCTGCTTGCTTGGCAAGTGCAAGGTTGTGAGTTCGATCCCTGGTACCAAAAAAAAAAAAAAAAAAAAAAAAAGACTGTGTGTCCTGGGCCCTTCGAAGGACAGGGGGGTTCACCTGGCTGCTGAGCATGTGCCTAGTGTGGAACCGAGGAGGACAGCAGGCAAAGCAGGAGACAGGCAGTGAGTTGGGGGACTTTAGGTTGCTCCTGGATCACCCTCCTCTACTTTGCAAAGGCAGAGCTGGATTTGAATCATGGCTCAGCCAGTTACTCACCAGATAATGAGAAAGTTTCCCACAACCTCTTAGAGCCTTGATTTTTCTCCAGAGAAAATCAGTCTGATAAAATCTCCTTCCCTAAAGATTGATCAAGACTCTAAAAGGTGAACATTGCTTTGTGGTATTTCCCAGGCAGTTATTATTATGCAGAAGTCTAACTTCTCCTTTGAGCAGAGGTCAGAGATCACTAGATGTTATTTTGAATAATCCATGCCAGCAAGTCTTCTAAAGCAGGGCCTTATGTTGAAAGAGAACAGGAACAAGTAATAAGAGTGTTTGGCAAAACATTTAGATCCTTTAGGGAGTCTTTAAAAATTTTTAAGTGTAGAATATTCTATTAAACTTCGAAAGACTGTATTTTTTCCCCCTAGGCCTGCATAAGACATCATGTTAGGGAGGACAGACATGGTCTTCTTGCTCTTGGTGGCATCTTAATGGTGACACATACATTTCTTAAAATCCCCATGAAGAGATGTAAAATCATGATGTATACTATGAAAAAGCAGGTACTTTATTTTTGGTACTAAGGATCGAACTTAGGACCTCACACTTGCCAGACAGATGCTGTGCCACTGAGCTACATCCCTGGCCCATGTGCTTTCTTTTTGACCCTGTGGCTTCCTTTGTTGTTTCAATTTGTGGCATCAGTCAAGTTGTTATAAGTGTCTGGGAATGAGTATCACCATTCATCCAGAACTCTTCCCTGTGATGGGGAGGACTCAGGTGCACACTAGCTTGTCTTAAACTCTCTTTATATATCATGAGAAGTGGAAATTCCCATCTTTACCTTCTAACCCACTGCTAGTTCTGTAGACACTCTAGTAGGTCAGGACCAATCCCAAACTTAGTGTTTAATTTATCTTGGTTTTTAGAGAGCAACAATAAAATTATAGTTGTAAATTACTTCATCCTTCACTGCATCTCTTACTGATGTTATTCTTTAGAACAGGGTAGAGTTTGTAGTGATGAGGAAATCCCGCCTTTTAAGTAAAAAGGATGGACAGTTTTCTCATGAAGAAGGGTATTTATTTCTCAAGTGGGTATTTGAACTGTGATGACAATGACATTGGTTTACTGGCTTTGTTTTTGTGTTGTTGTTGTTTTGTTTTACAGAAACAAACAATCCCTGCTGTCAGAAAAGAGGTAATTCACCTCCCAGTTCCAATGGAGTCTATTGTACAATGCTCTAACAAATAATATGTGTTTTGACTTTATGCTCTACACTTGGTAATTAAATGAAAACCACATTTAATGTGTGGTTTAATTGTGTAAGGCTCACACAATTGTTTCCAAATTAATTCATGGCACTGGAGGCCAAGGGATCTTTTGCAGCATCTGAATGGGGCTGATGAGGACTCGGGATGTAAAACGTCCTTTGAAGTCACATTGAGGGATGGACAGAGAGGGCTGTGGGAATCAATGCTGCAGAATGGCCCCAATCTGGCCCCTGTTCCTGTAACTACAGCGTCATGCAGAATGTAGTCAATGAGACAAACTACCTGTTTTGGCCAGTCTACAATACAAGGCCTAAGACAGAGCCCTGAAAGCCCTGGCCATTAAGGTAGGATGTGTCAGTGGGTATCCGAGGAGGGGATGAGGAAGAGATGGCTTGCTGCTTTCACAGCTGCAAAGTCAGAAAGTTGAAGATGTCCCCTTTGATGGGGACCATATTACTTCTGTCATTAGAAGCATGTGAGGGAAAAGCCAACCATCTGGCCTCCAAGTCTTAGTTTAATGCTTTTTAGGACCTTTTTCCCCATCAGCGAGTCCCTTTTGCAGACCAACACAAGCTATGTTAAGGTGGCCACTCATTTGCTGGTGAGGTCCCTGTATGCTGTGGGTCTGAGCCCTCTTGGTAATGGGGTGGCTGGCTTGAAGGATGGGCTGGGCTGTTGTCATGGATACACAGCTTCTAGTTTGGGAGCCATCATAGTATCAATGTTAGCAATGTGTAAGGGTGAGGGTTGGACATCTTCTAACAGCTTCCTCTCTTTCAGATCATGTATTACCAGCAGGCCTTAATGCGGTCCACTGTGAAGTCTTCGGTGTCCCTCGGAGGGTACGGCCCTTGATTTGTTGTTCTTGCTAAGGCTGGAGCAGTAGCTAGGCAGGAGGGCAACTTCAGCTCTAAGGCAAACCAGACAAATCACGAACTGACTGACTGCAGGTGTTAAAGAACTGAGGCAGAAAGCCAGGGTCCCGGGGTTTCTAGGCTCGTTTTTCACTCAGAGGAAGTCTCTAGGTTTTGTCTTAGGTTGGACAATATCAAGGGTGGGCAAGCTTCTATGAAATTCCTGTTTCTTGGAATTTACTGATGTTTGGAAGGGGAGATGGAGAGAGTTGCAGGCCCACGGGCTGGACTCTGTGGGCAGCTAGGACAGCCTGCATTGCTGTCACCACCCATCCAAATTTATTAGGGCTATGTGGGCTGTACTGCTGAAAGTCCATGGCTAATCTTCTGTGTGTGTGTGTGTATGTGTGTGTGTGTGTGTGTGTGCGCGTGTGCATGTGTGTGTTTATTTTATAGTGGGGACTAAACCTAGAGCATTCCCACTGAGTTATATCCCCTGCTTTTAAAAAATATTATATTTTGGGGCTGGGGATTTAGCTCAGTGGCGTAAGCGCCTGCCTTGCAAGCGGTGCAGCCATGAGTTCGATCCCTGGTACCGATACAAAAAAAAATTATATTTTGAGACAGGGCTTCCCTAAGTCCCTGGCTTGAGTTCATGATCCTCCTGCCCCAGACTCCTGCACTGCTGGGATTAGTGCAGGTATGCACCATCAAACCCAGCTTCCGCTGCTAATCTTTGATTTAGTTTGAATTTAAATTTATTGGAAATTTAGGTTTAATTGATTGAACTTTCAGATTACCTGATCCAGTATCTGGGAAATCAAAAAGGCATTAAGAGCTCCCTGAACACAACCAGTTATCCTTTTAAAAAATGTGTGGTTCCAGGCCAGGGATGTGGCTCAGTGGCACAGCACCTGGCAAGTGTAAGGACCTGAGTTCGATTCTGAGTACAAAAAAAAAAAAATTGCAAAGTTCATTTTAGAAACACCGTGCTAATTCTGAATTTTCCCGCATACATGAAAGTCAAGTTGGCTTATCATGTCATGATTTACTCTGACTGTGGAAGACTTAAACAATGGCACCGGGCGCTTTGGGGATTGAGGAGGCTGTGTTTGTGCTGTGCTCTTCTTCCAGTATCGGGAAGAGACAGGCTCTTGTGAAAGTCTTCAAAGATTTTTCACATTTTATCAAATTCATAGTTTGCAAAAATTGCCACCTTCCCTGAGAAAATGTCCTGTGACACCACTACATTTTCCAGGGGCCACTCCTGGTGCTGCCAAGCCCTGGTGGCAGGTAAGAAGTGTACCCCATACCCACTTTGGATTATAGTGATAATTACTGCTCTGTGGTAAACTCAAAACCGTTTTCTCCGAAACAAGTTTCATGAAACCAAATGGAAAGAAAATTGAAGGTGACCTGAAGGCTTTCGGATGCTTCCTGGACTCACTTTCCCATTTTGGAAAAGTTGTCTCAGAGCCTCATGATCCTGATCATACATCAGTAGTGTTTGGGCTTGGGGACCAATCTTTTTCACCCCTCTGACTGCTTCACACATGATGTGACTGAAGAACAGAGCATCATGGGAGAAGTGAAGCCAGGGGGCTCGAGGTCTGCAAAGCCAGGTCTGTGGTTTAGCTCTGGGCCAGGGATCCTGTTCTAGCCAGATCCGTGGCCACAGGCAGACTCTGGCAGGGGCCTTCTCTGTACCCTGTGGACACCATTCATCACCACAGCTGCAGCTTTTCCTTACTTGTCAGAGGTCAAGAAATACACTGACTCAGAAGATCTGACTTCACTGGGGCGTTTGCTTGTGCCCCAAAGCTAGGCATTATCCTAGGGTAGACCCAGCTGGGTGGCAAAGTCCAAGCAGCTCTGTGGCAAACTCATGCTTCCAAAATGAGTGAGTGAGACTCAGAGCCTGAATCAGCTTTGAAGTCTAAGATCTCCTAATAACCTGAACATATTTGAATGAACTAGGCACAGAGAAATAAATGACAAAAGGCCCGGATTGAGAGAGAACACTTTGTTTCATGAGCAGACTATGGCTAGCTCTTGCCCGTATCCAATCCCAGGGGCTATTAGAAATTTCCCCAAGACAATAGTAAGTACAGAGCACAACTAAATCGGTATAGGAAGACGGGTCATGCTGGTCCCTTAGCCTGCACATTCATCTAGTCCCTCAGTGCTGAGCTTCTAGGAAATCGCTTTCCATTTACATTTTAGGATCGTCAAGTACAGCGAGCAGTTCTCATCCAATGATGCCATCATGTCGGGCTGCCTCCCTAGCAACCCTTGGATAACAGATGACACCCAGTTCTGGGACTTAAATGCCAAATTGTATGTATTTAATGCATGATTATCATTGCTTTTTACATTGTAATTCACATGCCATACAAGTTACCTGTTTAAACTGTACATGTCAGCGTTTATTATATTTTCATCACCTCCAAAGAGATCTCAAACCCTTTAGCTCTCACCCCACGAACCCCCATGCTCCAGCCCCAGGCAACTACTCATCAGTCTAGTTTCTGTCTCTGTGGGTTTGCCTGTTCTGGATCTTTCATGTGAGGAACCCTACAATATGTGGTGTTTTGTTGTTACCTTTTTCCACGTTGCATCATACTTTCAAAATTTATCTGTGTGTAGCATGCATGGAACTTCATTTCTGTTTATGGCTGAGCAATAGTCATCGTGCAGACATACTACATGCTTTTTGTTCACCTGTGTCTGCCTTTTTGCTGTTATGAATAGTGCTAGTGGGAACATTCATGAATATTCATGGTGGAGGAGCAGCACAGTGGGTCGCAGGCAGGTGCCTGGCTGGTGCCTGAGACCACAGCTTCTATCACCAGTGCTGTTCTAGCATTGTCGCCTGGCCCATGATGGCAGCTGGACCCTTTTCAGGATGGTCTCCAGGCCTTCAAGGGGATCTTCAAGTTCTTTCTCCCTGAAGGCTATAGGAGCAGGGCCTGCGTGTGTAGCTCCCACTGTGGGTACCGTCTCACCTGTAGGAGCTCATTTCCTAGATGTGAGCAGCAGGGGACTTCCCTGCAGCCACATCTTCCTAGCAAGTGCTGCTTGGACTGTGCATTGGGATTGGGAGGACTCGGAGAAGGTAGAGGAGGAGGAGGACTAGGTGGAGCCCTGGGGTGTGGGATTAGTGGAGGCTGCTGGGGTGGGGTTTAATTCCTCATCCCTACCCAGGCCATTGCTCGGTCCTGGCTTGTTGGGAGAGTTGCATTTCTGAATTACTGTCCTTGCAGGGTGGAGATCCCAACCAAGATGCGGGTGGAGCGATGGGCCTTCAACTTCAGTGAACTGATCCGCGATCCTAAGGGTCGGCAGAGCTTCCAGTACTTTCTTAAGAAAGAATTCAGTGGTGCGTTTTCTTCTCTATTTGCTTAATTTATAATAATTTACCGTCAGTAGCCCTTCTTTGATGTCTAGCCTAGGGTTTGCTCAGTGGATGTTTCCATGGCTTTACTTAAAGCTCTTAAACAGGGCTTCCACCTTTGTAGCATTAAGAGTCATATGTAGGTCTAGGACTCACTCACTGCATTGCCTCAAAGAGGCACAGAGGACTGATGAAAACTGTATCCACTTACAGTCTGTGTCCGTGTCAACACATTTCTGAGAGCACCCTCCCATCTTGGCTGCCCTCTCTTTATCACCCAGAGAGATCCCACTCCCCCACTCCAGCCTCTAAGTGTAGCTTTTCAGGGAAAGTGGAGGGATATAGAGCAAGCAAGCTTTCCCTTTTGGGCTGCCAGCCTTTCTCAGCTCAGTGCTTCTGCACATTTGGTTCAGCGGGGGATATTTTGAACACATGTTGGCCCAGATTCCCATCCCTGGAGATGCCTTATGGGTTGGTTTGAGTTTGAAGCACTGAAGGTTGGAAAGAGCTCCAGGTGACTGTAATATGTAGCTATGCCTGAGAACCATTGCCGTAGCTCCCGGGCGATCTCTTTGGGGGCCTTAACACTATGTGGATTTTATGTCTCATATCTGGGTTTCTCATCACGTGGACACTTTTGACCTCTTAAACTATACTGCACTGAAAAACGCCTGAGGAAACCAAGAGGCCAGATTAGAACCAGTTTTACTAGGCTGTACATTCAGTTGGCTTCAGCATCTTTGCTGAAATAGTTCCTTTTATGGGGTTTGTTTGCTGCTTATAGAGTCCCTAGCGCTGGGAGGTTTCACATTTGAACTTTGAGACAGCCCCCTGCTACCCAAGACCTGTTTCTTTGTGGAGTTGCTCCTGAAACAAATCCTACTGGATATGCCTTTTTTAGGGTTTGACTGATGCAGAACATTGCATCATAATATGGATTGTTGAAAATCTTTCTCCCTAATCAAGCCTAATTGCCATAACATAATAAACCCCAGAAGAGAAGGCTGGAAACAGGGCCCTTAGGGCAGGCTGGGGAAGCAGTGCGGATGGTGCCATCTAGTGACGAAGTGACAAACTACACCCACAGCTGGTTTTGTCCTATTGTACCTTAGAAAATAAGGAATAATCCAGAAAAGATTTCCCTGTGTTATTAAAACTATATTGTGGATGACATCCTTAGGATGACTAAGATATTGAAAGGGCATAAGAATCATTACTTTACTTGTTTAATTAAAATCTTAAATTAGGACCTATAATATGAAATTCACCTTTTTAAAGTGTACAGTTCAGTGTTTTTTTTAATACAGTCACTATGTCTGCATCCATCAACACTATCTAATTCCAGAACAATTGTACCACCCATAACTACCCCTTTGCCCATTGGAAGTCATTTCCTCTCCCCCACCTTCTCTCCACTGATTTCTTCTCCTGACCGCAGCCCTAGGCAACCACAAGTGGACTTCATCTTTATACGTTTGCCTATCCTGGACATTTACTGTAAGTCAAGTTGAAGGATCTGACTCTCTCTGCACGGAGAGGAGCAGTGTCTCATTGGCTTTTGTGACACTCAGTAAACCCCTCGTGTGGCCAGGCCTTCCCTGAGGTCAGTCCTGGCCTGTCACACCTGGGGATGGAAAGGCCCTGGAAGGACTTCTGGGACGAAGGAGGGGGAGCCCCGCAGGTGAGCTCTCCACACAGTGACAAAGGAGGCAGAAGTCACAGAGTCATTTAGCAAAAAGGCTGGGGTGCTGGAATACATGTTTACGTGCGTTGTCACGTTTTTTATGTTTGCTACAGATAAATTGGAGTGCAAACATAATGTAGCAGCCTCTTGATGTGTGTGAGGTTATTACGTGCTCTGATCTGTGTACTGTTGGTGGAAAGAGCGGCAACCCCAATGTGAATGTATTGCTCCAAATGTGGTGTTCGCCAGACCCACAAATTGTAGCCACTGCTGGGTTCCAGCTGCGCTCCCAGGCCCTGATATCGCCGTGTGCAGCAGTCTGTTTTGCAGGGAAGATGCTCACCAAGCCGCAGAACTGAACATCCCAGCTGACCCATGTCTTTTTCCCCCTCTTCTCTTCTTTCCCCTTGTTCCTGTCTGGCTTTTGTCTGTGTGACCCCCCCTCCCCCGCCCGCCCCGCAGGGGAGAATTTGGGATTCTGGGAAGCCTGTGAGGATCTGAAATATGGAGATCAGTCCAAGGTCAAGGAGAAAGCAGAGGAGATTTACAAGTAAGGACCAGCCAGGTTGTCAAGGGCCCCTTCCTGTGTGCGTGGCTGCAGCTGGAGGAGGGAGGTTCCCCAGGTGGCCAGCCTGGCCCTGTCAGCACCAGGCACAGCACTTGCCAGGCTGTAAATACCCTTGCTGCTTTGGAAGGCTTGAGGGTCCTTCAGAGGCAGCCTGGTGAGATAAACGAGGGGGTCCCGTGATCCGGTGGGCATGCGTCTAATGGTTACAAAAGCAAGCTGTCCTGAATGACAGTACAGTTTATTAGGTCATGCATGTATGTGCGTGCATGTGTGTGTGTGTGTGTGTGTGTGTGTGTAACACACAAAGACAGGTGGAGACAGGAGTGACAAGGTGGGGAGAACCTATCACATGTGCCATGTTATAATCAAGAAGGTGATGAGGGGAGGGCAGCAAGCCAGGTTGGGGTACAAGTGTGGGCGCTTCTCGTTTCTTATTCACGGCTCTCACTGCTCCTGTAGCAGTAAGGCCCCCACCCCAAAAACCACAGAACCAAGGGTTCAGTTCAGAAGGCTCAGACCTGCTGTTGATGGCTGGGGGAGGAGGCAGGGAGATGGGACAAGGCCACCGAGATTGCTGAGAGCCACACTCTCCACCCGCCACCCCGAGCCTCATGGGTGCACAGCCCTGTTTGGTCAGATCCCTGCGGCCACAGCAGACAGCGGTCTTGGGCTCAGCAGGCTCAGTGATTTCAATTTGAACTCAGAGCTACCTTGCAGTTTCTGAGGCCCAAGTTCTACATGACTCGACCAGCTCTTGCAGCCCACTCCTTGCTGAGAAGTCAGCCTTTGTCCCTCTGGTGTCCTCCTGCATGTGGAGTGGACTCGGGATGGACATGCCTCCTGCCACAGGCAGGGGCCTGGACACCGAGAAAGCTGAGGAGGAGATGCAGATAGGGTGGGAGGTTAGATACCTTCCTGGAGCACAGGACTGCTGTGCTCAGCATAGGTGGACAACTCCTGATGTCAAACTCCTGCTGCAAGGGACCTTGCTGGTTTTGTCATGTTAGCCACCTTCCTCCCCAGGTGCCTGCTTGGGGAAGCCTTAGAGGCATTCCAAATTTTCAGGTATGTCTTCGTAGGGCTGGAGAATATCCATATGAGTATATGTAACCTGGGACGCTATGAGTCAGGAGATTGGCAGAGCTTCCTGTGCCCACAGCCCCAGGTAGGGTCACGGGACTCAGAAAACACAGCCATCTTTGGAGCCATTGGCTTGGATGCCCAGGGTTCACACTTCTGCCCCCAGCTCAGTGTTGAAGATTCATCATCAAAATCATTTAGACAGGGTCAAGGGAGAGCAAAGAGAGCCCCCCACTCGTTTTGTGGTGTCTCATCCTGGCTCCAAACTGCTCCCCAAATCCAAGTGAATAAGCAGTCAGAAAGGGTTAAGATGGAATTGGTCTCTTCATCCTCTTGGTTCAGAACTATGGATATTTTGGTCTCTCTCCTAGAGCCTGCAAACCTTTGAATATGTTCATTCCCAGCACTGGTGTGGCTGTTCTCTTGCTTCTAGGAAAACCATTTACCAAGCTCTTCAGGACTCATTAGTGTCTCCTGACAAACAGGCCCCCCTCATCCCAGAGCACCTGTTATGTCAATGCCTCTTTCATAGGCAGCTGCACACATCGGTGTGACTACCTTTGCAAACACATCTCTCCCTCCACAGACTGTTCCTGGCCCCAGGGGCGAGGCGGTGGATAAACATCGATGGAAAAACCATGGATATCACAGTGAAGGGGCTGAGGCACCCCCACCGCTATGTGCTGGACGCAGCCCAAACCCACATCTACATGCTCATGAAGAAGGTAGGTGGGGTCCGCACAGGGGCTGAGAGAGCCCTTTTCTCCCCAGCTACCTGGAACGTTCTCCAGATGAGGAGGGGGGTGGGGGTGTCACTACATGTGGATACCACTTTGCTGGTGGTGGGATGTAGAACTGGCAACTTTTGTTCCACTTGTCACCTGGGCTGGGTCCTCCTTGGACCAGAGCACGAGGACACCTGCAGAAGCTGTCTGCATCTTGTGGACTCCTTGCTCTGCAGGAGAGCTGCAGGGAGTATCAGTGACTCCAGTAGTGGGAAAATTAATAATACCTGTCACATGTTGAAGGCCTATTAGTTACAGTGACTGTGCACAGCACGGAGTAAAGAGCCGGACAAGGATGGCTGTGCTCCTTAGGGGCGATGGGGTTCAACACCTGTTCTAATGGAGCCAGAGACCATGCTCTGAGCCTGTGCTGTGGCATAGTAACAGTTCTTGGGCAAGTGCGACACATGGAAGGCTTGTGTCTAAAAGAGAAAGTTAGGTGTGACTGTAGTGCATCCCCAGGAGAGTTCAGATGGCCTTCTGGGTTATTAAAACGTGAATGTGGGAGGAATCATCAGGGAATTGCTAAGAATAAAATAAAGGGAACCTCAGGGAAAATCAGTTCCTTTCTTAGGAAATTATGACTGGAGGAAATTAGGACTGGCTTCTGGAGGTCCTCTAGTTTGGTCCCTACGCAGAGCCGCCCCAACGGGGCTCCTGCTGACCCTTTGACTTCCCAGTACGGCAATTATTCCTTTTATGGGAAAATGCTCTGCCAGTTTCCTTATGTGATGTGAGTTGGTGGGATTGGTAAATGTTTGTGATTTTCCCTTATGTTTTTTTCTGAGTTAGTCTTTTATTGTGTTGTAAGGAAACACATTTACTCTAAAAACAGAAAATTACATAGAATTCTCAGCGAGCTATATTAGCCAGTTCCCACCTTTCCCCCCCCCCCCATCACTCAGGTTTCTCATAATCTCCTTATTAGCAGACACACAGTGCAGTTTTAAAATTTTAAAAAAATTTTTAGTGCTGTCTTTTTAAATGATAGTCCTCCTTAATGTATTTTACGATGCTTTGACCTTTTTTCTATATGTAGTTTTCATAGTCTTTTAAGAGATGCACAGGGAGGCCAGCTCCTGGCCAGCATGACAGAGTCACAGGTAACTGATCAGCAGAACGATGTATGTGCTTACTGTCCTCTGTGTCCCTATAGGCCAGAGACTCTAGTGACAAGATCTCCGTGACTCTGCGCCTCCATCTCCAGCCTCATTCTCCAAAACTACACTTAGTCTTTAGAATACTCCTATCTCAGTCAACCTTTAAGACTCTTGTTGGTTCCTAGCTGTCATAGAGGGGTTTGTCCTGTCTTAATTACACCTGGGATTTTCACAAGTAGCTGGAGGTAGCACCATTTGGGAAATAGTTTCCAGGCCCTGCCCAGGATCCCAGGGGACATCTGCAGGGGAATCCAAGTCTCATTTTTCTCTTTTCTTGTATTCTTTTGCTTTTATGCCCAAAACACAAGGCAGAAGGCACTGTTGGTGGGATGGGGCTGAGCTCTGCGTGCAGGGTCCTTGTTTTTGTTGGAGGTTGGTTCTGGGTGGGAGAGGCTGTATCCTCCTGTCACTTGCTGCCTTCATGACATGGTCAACAGCTCTGAGAAGGGTCTTGGTGTGCAGGAGTGGGGGCTGTGCCCTTGAAGCCCCAGGTATGCCATTCTTTGGATACCAGATGATATGCAACTGAGACAGAGTCCTGGATCACTAATAATAGGCTGCATTTCTAACAGGTTCCCAGGTGACATGGATCTCGGCCTGGGACCCACACCTGAGCAATTGCTCCCAAGGTCTCCCCAAACATCTTTCAGGAAGGAGACATGTCTGCCCTTTGCCATTAGGCCACCCAGTGGGGCTTAGGGTAGCAAGCAGATTTTTCCTGCCTCATAATCAGTTTTTCTCTTGCTTTCACCAGGATTCTTACGCTCGCTATTTAAAATCCCCCATCTATAAGGAAATGCTGGCCAAAGCTATTGAGCCTCAGGAAACCACCAAGAGAAGGCAAGTAGAGCTGTTTGTAATTGCCGCTGCCTGTGTTTAGTTTACTAAGAAGCCGGGGTTTCTTCCAGCCAAACGGCTACTATGGATACTTACTTGATGACAATATTGGGGACTGGCAAGTATAGCATCTCACTTCTTCCTAATACCCTGAAATTAACTCTCGTGAGATCCCCTTAGTGGTTACTTCCAGTGAGTTGCTTCCCTCATGCTGGTTTGAAAGAGGTTCTGATTACTGGACCAGTAATTACCCTTGTCACAAATGGAAACATCTCACTGTTTTTTTTTTTTTTAATTGCTATTCTCTTTCACCCCCAAACTGATGAATGGGACTTCATTTAGCTACTTTCTTTTATCTGCATTTTTTCAATTCCTTCGAGAAGATTGCAAATTGTATCCCAGAGAAAATGATAGCCTTTTAGGGGAAAGGAAGAGTAACAGCCAAATGTTCTTACGCCCTCCAGGCGTTACCCTGTAGATGCTGTTCATTCTCCTTTGCACTGAAAGTGTACATCATCGCCCTTTTAGAGCCGGTGGGACAATGAATGATCTAACACTGGGCAGGCACACAGAACCGTTTTGGTGGGAGGGTCCTGGCAGAGGCGTTTCAGGGATTGAAGATTCAAAAGAGTAACCAAGTGACAGCTTGAACAAGGTCATAAGACTCTGGCGGAGACTTTTCAAAGCGCCGCCAGCCATGTGTCCTGTCCCCATGTTAGTAAATGCCCAGAGAGTCCATGCTGGGCTCCTTTCCAGCATCTTCAGTCAATTCAGAAGGGAGGCAGTTGGGCCAGAGCGTTTTTCAAAGGAGCTTAAGAAAAAACCCCAACTTGTTTTCATTCTTGAGGATAATGGCGCTGTTATTAGCAGGGGAGAAAGGAGGTCTTTGTGGGGCTGTTCTAGGTTTACGAGGAAGGAAGGGAGTTCAGTATCTCTGGGGACTTGAAAGCTTCTCCCTTAAGCCACGAGAAAGTCCTGTAATAGCTTCAGCCAATGTCCTGCCAGAAAGCAGTGGGGGCCGCAGGAGGTGTCTCAGTGCCCGTAGGAATTCAGCTGGGGCTCTGAGTAACAGGGACCATGGCTGGGTGCTGGCTTTGGAGTGAGCTGATGCAGCACAGGACTGTTGTGGTCACTACTGTGAGTGAAAGTCCCCTGTGTGTGCTTCTGCACAAGACGAGACTCAGTCTGTGTCCAGGCAGGAATACAATGAGTGTGAGTTTGTTTCATGGCTCCCAGGTATAAGATGATGTTTTAAAGCTTAAATTTTCCAAGGCAAGCTAAGCCTATAGTGAAAGCCTTCACCCAGGCAGAACTGTGAGACACCCTGTGTCAGGCAGTGCTTTCTGAGAGGGGAGCCATCCACCTTCCTAGGATAGATATGAGAGTCCTAGAGACTTAAGAAGTCCCCAAATTTGGGGTAGGTCCTAGGGCTTCAGTCTGTCGTTGCTGTCGTTGAAATACTTGGTTCCCGGAGCCATCTATGTCCTCAAAGGCAGGTATCTCAGCTATTCAATCTCTCCTGGATCACTTGGACACCTAAAACTTTGTCTTGGTTCCTGAGAATGTAGAGAGATTGGTTCCAGGATTGTTTGGCTTCTGAAGAAGGTTCTGACTTTTCCCAAGACACTGCATGAGCCCAGTCCCAGGCCACCACCCTTCTGCAAGCCCTTTCCTCCTTCTCTGCCCATTGGGACCCTGATATCATGGACAGTCCAGCTCTCTGTGTCCTCCCAGAAATTGGTTTTGAAAACAAATGGTTCACTCTCTGCAGGGGCTGGAATGCTTGGGCTTCCATAACTTGAGCCTGCCAGTCACCAACCTGTCTTTCCTTGCAGCACAAGCCTCCCCTTTATGCGACGTCACCTGCGCTCCAGCCCAAGCCCTGTCATCCTGAGGCAGCTGGAAGAGGAAGCCAAAGCTCGAGAAGCAGCCAACACAGTGGACATCACCCAGGTCATGAGCAAGCTGGATCGTAGGAGCCTACTCAGAAAAGAGCCTCCTCCTCCTCCTAAATAGATCTGTGGCTCCTGGGGTGGGGAGTGTGTGCGGGGGAGGCTAACTGAGAAAGGTCAGTCAGAGTCTAGAAGATTCCATTCCCTAGGAGTGGGATGGTAGGGTCCACGGTCTATCCCAGATTCTTCTGCCTTCCTTCACAGCAGTTTCCCAGTCCTAGGGCCACTAGAGCTGCTCTATCACTCTAAGTTCCCGAGGGCCAGGGCTGGTAGGGGTCACTGGACTCGGTCTCTATGTGCTCATCTCTCTTACCCTAGGAAATTCTCATAGTGAGAACCATAGGGAAAACAGGCTGCTTCATGTCCCAAAATTCACTTTGGAAAATTACAGACAGCTTCTCCTCACTCCCACAGTACCATTCTGTCAGGGATGTGTGTTTAAAATAGCTTTGTGAAGCTCCCCCTGCCATCTTTTCCATTTACACCGAGCTTCTAAAGCAGCCTGAGATCCCTCCCAGGCGGAGGTGACAGGGCTGTCTTGTGAAAGTGTTCCCCTGGACGCCTCCACTCCATCTGCCTGGGAAGGCCCTGCTGGCACCTGTTCTCCTGTTGAACTTGTTCCTAGATGCTGTTATTTGGAGGTTTGTGGGCTGCCTTCTTCTCAGTCCCCATTCCTGTGCATATACTGCGTGCATCGGTGGCTTGTAGGAAGAAGCCATCAGGCCTGAGCAGACCAGGCAAAATGAGCTGCTGAGGACCTTGCTTTTGGCTAAAGAACACATACATTTATGTCTTTGTTCATGGGAAAAAGGATAGGGGTATCTGGGACATTTTCAAGATGAGATAGGATCAAATATACTTCTTAAGACACCCTCTAGATGTTGATGGTTCCCTTTGGTCTAGCTACTGCTTAAGGCGACTCTGTGATCAGGAACAGAGGGAGAGAACAGTTCAGAGCCTGATCTTGCAAGGCTCAGAGGGTCATTCTTGAAGTTAGGCTTTCCCATACACTCGTGTGCAAAAAGAGAGAATGAGAGGTGAGCAAGAGAGCAGCCTCACTCAATCATTCACGTATTTTCTGAGCACTTACTATATATACATTGTTGGTAAACAGCAGCAAAAATATACTGGGTCTCTTTCATGGAACTTATAGTCTCATATTGACCAAAAGTAATTTAAGCTAGCAGGTAGCTGCTGCTATATAATAAGTGACCACAGTTAGAGTGGCATGCAGTGATATTTGCTGCTAATGTAGATGGGCTCATCTCTGGCTCTGCTGATCTTGCTGAGTTCCTTTATATATCTGGGTGGTCTAAAGTGGTCTATGCTGGTATGAGTGGGAAGCAACTGCTCTGCTTCACTTGCCGCCTGTCTTTCAACAGCATGGTCTGAGCATGACTTGTGATGATGGCAGAATCCCAAGAATACTAGTAGGAATGCATAAAGCTTCACATGGCTTTCACCTCATTTTCTTAGGCACATTAGGTTCCCAGTACAGCTTAGACTTAAGGATTGGGGAAGTTTCTTCTTCTTCTTCTTCTTCTTCTTCTTCTTCTTCTTCTTCTTCTTCTTCTTCTTCTTCTTCTTCTTCCTCCTCCTCCTCCTCCTCCTCCTCCTCCTCCTCCTCTTCTTCTTCTTCCTCCTCCTCTTCCTTCTTCTTCTTTCAATGGCAAACTCTCATGGCAAGAGACATGGATATCAGGAAGTGTAAAGACTTGGGACCATCATTATAATTAACAACACAAAAATAGATAATAATGCCTTATTGACTATAGTCTACAGGAATATAGTCTATGTCTCTTTGAGGCAATCATAGACAGGTGGGGGATGAAAAAGAATTGATCAAAGAATGTGGGTCAAGTAGGGAGAGGAAACTGTGTGGGCACATGCTAGATTGTCCCTCAAATTGCTGGAGATCTACTCCATGCCACACATAGGATCCCACTATCTAAGGGAGATTCAGGCATGTAAACCAAGTAGGTGATCATTCTCTATTCAGTGGATGAGCAAACAAGGGTGTCAGCATTGCCCCCTTGAAGGAAGGTACAGGCTTCACTCCTGGATGGAAGGATTATGCTCCCCAGATGTGTTTTAAAGGCCCCTTTGGGCTGGGATCAGTGGAGAGTGCTCTGGTGGGTACAGCAACAACCACATGGTCCTTGGGGTGCTGGCAAAAGTGTATGGATGCACATGACTGGAGCATGAGGCAGGCTGTTGAGACAGCGGTGTACATCCTACAGAGGAGTCCAGAGATAGGAAAGAGTTGTCTGACCTGGGGGACCCATAGAAGCTTTAGAGAGGAGGCTTTGCCTACAGTGTAGCCCAAAGTGTCACCAGTTAGAGATATGGGAGCAGGCATACAGGTCCTGAGAGCGGAGCCCAGGCAGAACTGTTGCTCATTCTGAAAGAGTGTGCGAGTTAGGAAGCAGGGCTCCCTCCAGGCAAACACAGCACTGCAGCACAGGGTGGTATTTCAGCCCTACTTGGTCCTCCACCAGGAGGCTGAGTAGGCTACTGCTTTCTGATGATCTGGTGGTGCAGGACTCAGGGCTTCTAGCAAATCTAGAAGGGCAGGTCAAAGATGACCGTGAGCATTGTGAGCTGGAACGTGGGTGTTTTTCTGTAGCTGGTGAGCCATGAAGAGTGCTCAGTTAGTGCTAGCTGTATTCAGCATCGTTATCATCATCTTTAACAGCATTATCATCACTGTCAGTATCGACATTATCGCTTTTACTGTCACCACCATTTCCTCATCTTCATCACACCACCATTACCACCACCGTCATGACCACTGGCTGCATATACTACCACCATAACTATCATCTCCACCACCATCACTGTCACAACCACCATCACCATCAGCACCACCATCACCATCAGCACCATTACCATCACTACCATTGCCCCTGTCATAGTCACTTGCATCATTATAACCACCCTTTCTTGTAGCTTTGTGTTCTTAGAGTACGCTCATGCTTTTTTCCATTCTGCCAGTATTGTCCAATACAGTAGCTCATAATTCTTTATTATTTAAGCTATTTCCTGAGGAATATTTAAAACATCACTGTCCTTAGCCAACTTCCTTCTTTGAAGTCTTAGAATCCTGCAGATCTGCCTTCTGAGCTCTCCCGGGAAGATTAGGATATGTTCCAGATGGAGGGAGGGTGAGGAGTTGATGTCATGTCCCCCTCTGGAGCTTTGGGAGTGACAAGTTTAGTGACTAGTCAGCCTGTGATCCCACAAGTTAGGGCTGAAGTAAAAGTCCGTTCCAAATGGGAAGATCTTGTGCTGGACTGCATCAAATGAGATAACTCATAGGAGAACTAAGAAGGTCATCCAAGTGAATCTTCCCCGAAGGAGCCAGTTTAGGCTGTTTGCGTTTGTGCAGGTAGAAAGGAGAGAACAGGAGAGACTGGATATGTGACACAGTGCCCTTTGTGCTGACCCTATGTTTGACACTTATGTCCACCATCCTGCTCCCAGGAAGAGAGTTCAGACCATCCATCCTCAGCCAGTTGCTGCAAATAAAAGAAAGAATTGCATCTCTGCACCATCTGCTTTGCCTTCCATTAAAGTGATTGTATTCTCATGTTAATGTACCTGCTCCATTTCATGCTTCTCCCTTCCTCTTTTGGTTCCTTTGCACAATAAAAAAGCAGTACATAACAACAAAAAAACCAAACTTTCCTCTACTTTGTCTGTGTTCTGTCACATTTCTCTGTCCCATGTGTTGCATGCCACTGCTTTGCTGCACATGCCAATGCGAGGTGGGGCATGGGCTGCAGGGTCTGGGTTCTAGGAACAGAGCTGAGGCCTCTGTGTAGGGGCCAAGGTGGGGATCTATAGTCACCTGGTGGGAGGGACTGGGAAAAACCTCCTGTTTAGAGTACCCTGGTCCACATGGACTAATGGCTGTTTGCTTAGAAGAAAGGACCTCATCAGGCCAGGTAAGTGAAAAAAGGTAGTGACCACCTTGCTTTACCTATCTTGGCATTCATCTGGGAACAAAGAAAGTGCTGGGGAGAAGTAGGGTATTTCCTAGTTGGGGTATTTTTGCCCTATTCTCTAGATCTCAAGTCTTATCTGAACTCCACAGGCAATGAGATGACACCATAGAAACAGCAAGTCTGGGTCAGCTTCTCATATAGTCAATGGTTTTGTTTTTCCATTGCTGTATCACAAATAACTACAAACAGTAAGTGTTTATTACCTTAAAGGTGTCGAGGTGAAACTTGGTGGTCATGAGCCTCTTCTCCAGCCTCAATTTTCTGATTTCTAAAAGGGATGGTTATAGATTCACAGAGGGTCTGGTATGTGGGTGCTTGATACATGTCTTAGTTACTTTTTACTCGTTGCTGACACAAAATACCTGAAGCCCAAGTTGGGAAAGGAAAGGTTTATTTCTTACGGTTTTTGGAGGTTTCAGTCCACACTCAGTTGGCTCCAAGGCAGGCGGGCATGGCTGGGCCGCAGTTCATGGCAGCCGTCGACAGCAAGCTCGAACCAGCAAAGAGAAAGACACACCTTCTTCCTGCCATTACATCACATCCTGGCTCCACCCCTATGTGGGTGGAGCACTGACACCATCAATCCAAGAACTATACAATGAACCATCACATATGAACAATCTCATGAGACCTGGGGGACGCAGACATAAACCATGACAATACATTATTCAGTTGTACTATTTCACCTCACAGTCATCTTCCACACCCTTCATCTTCCCCAGCCTGGCCACATCCACTGTCATGATTCTTGGGAATCCGCTCCAATAGAAGGGAAGAGCTGTTAGAAGCTCAGTCCAGTGCATCCTGGGCTTCCTAGCAGGGCAGTCCATGGAAGATTTAGACTGCGGGACTGCTTCTGATATGTCACCTTCTCACTGAGGGGTCACTCGAAAAGCTGAGCTAGCTCGCTGCAATGTCTTTGATAAGAGAGTCAGTCCCATTGCTAACCACTTCCCAAAGGCCCCTCTCCTCATACCTGAAGTTGATGACTCCAGTCCTGGATGTAGGAACTATTTCTTTGGTGACTGTCCCTGCAGGCTGCTCTTGGCACTGGAAGCTGCCCGCATTTCTTGCATGCTTTGGGTCTCTCTGACTTCTGTCCCTAACCTCTAGTCACAGATCTAATGGGCTGGTGACCTGGCTAGTGGGTCTGCACACAGACATGTGGCAGTGAGTTTGATGTCAAGGCTGCCCTTCTTTTCTTTCTTTTTTTTTTTGTCTTTTTTGAGACAGGGTCTCTCTATGCAGTTCAGGCTGGCCTTGAGCTCACTTTGTAGCCCAGGCTGGTCCTGAACTTGTAATGATCCTCCTGCCTCAGCCTCCTGAGTGCTGGGATGACCACGCTGGCTAAGATCGCCCTTCTATGCCCGCAGTCCCTTGGCTTCTCAGAGAATGAGTCTCCTCATCTGTAAAATGGAAATAGTACTGAGTTGCCTCACTGAGAAGTTCTGGGGACTAAATGCAATCATCAGTGATTGCGTGATCAGCCCAGCACCTTGCATCTGCTAAGCTTTTGCTGTGTATTTTCAGAAATAATGATTGTTACTAGTGTAATAATCCAATAGCCCTGGGCTTGGCTCTGGCTCCCCATGTGTGAGAATCTGGGCCACGGAGCAGTAGCCACCAGCTGCTGTTTGAGAATGGGAGAATTTTGAACTTCAGGGGGCTCACATGGAGAGTGGAGACGTTCTTCCTTCCTCATCTCATGCAGACTTCTCAGCCTCTGTGGGCCTTGGCTTTTGTCCTCTTCCAAAGGCAGTTGTTGGGTGCATCTGCCACCCCTGTTCATTTTGAGCCCCATACCTCAGATGTCCTGGAAACCAGGCTTCACTCTGCAGAAGCCCGCAGCTCCTGGCCAGAACTGGGCATCCTCCCTCAGCCGCAGGGCAGCACTTTGCTGGGGTGGGGCAGGTGGAGGCCTCTGAGCAGGGCATCCCCATGGTTACTTCAAAGAGAGTCTGTTCGCTGCAGTCATTTTCAGTTCTCTCTCAGTGGTGGCACTGGACCAACTGTCCCAGACAGCCCATCTGCCCTCTGTTCCTGCCGGGCTTTGATGTGGCATGTGGCTGCGGCAGGAACCCAGCAAGCCCGAGCCATTGGGCTGTGTCTGCTGCAAAGGGAAGAGCCTCCTCGGAACTGCTGGTCTCACTTTCCTTTGTCGGCTTGGACAAAGCTCCTTCAGGCTCTGTGAGCTGACCATGTGTCCCATCCACCAGATGCCTGGACACTTAGGGTGCTGGGCCATAGCAGCCCAGGGAAATCAAGATCCTTGCCCTTTGTCCATTGGGCCACTCTTTACCCCATGTTGCCTGCTTCCTTCTGGCCAGAATACTCAGGTTCCTCTCACAGTGCCTCAGCAAGTGTTGCCTGGGTAGACATGGGCAGGCTTTGGGACAAGGTGAGGTCTCTGGCTGGAAAAGGCAGCAAGGAACAAGCTGTGACAACTTGCACCATCTCTGTGGTTCTGTCAAAATGTCAGATTCTCCAGACTTGAGGTTGAGGCCAAGGATAAAGATAGGGTGACAAGGGGTATGGTGGGGATGAGCCATTTTTCATTTGGGACTACAACAAGGGGTGATTGAGGGTTCAGCCTGGCTATACTTCAGCACGCCAGGCCTGAAAGGAGGCTAGTTTGTGCCCTGGAGCACCACTGTTTTGCCAAAGACACTGTGGCTGGGACTCAGGGACAGATAGGTAGAGGGATGACCTGGGATGAGATCACTGAATGGCTGTGCCATTGTCACCTGTGGCTTTGGAGACACTTCCCAACTCCCCAGGAGGTAGTGCTACTATGCCCGAACTCTTGCCACTGGAAGCGTTTTAGGGATACCTGCAGTGAGCCCCCAGTCTCCTGCCTGCATTAGGGGGTACAGTGGAAAAGAAAGAGCAAGAGACAAAACAGAGGTGCAGGCAGGGATCTGGGATGACCAGTTGTTCTTGGGCACAAAAGGCCATGAGCTACTCAGAATCTCGGTGTTTATTTATTACATCTGAGTCCAGGACAATGAATGAAGGGCGGTGGGCTTTTCCAGGATCAGCAGTGGTGGTGGGGAGTAGTGAGAACAAAGCATTCTTGCAGGGACAAGGATGACACGGGATGGGGGCGGACGATGAGGAAACTGTCTGTCATCACCAGCAGGTCTCATATTACCCTGTGAGCACCATGACAGTCATCAGTCCTGGGGCTTTCCGCTGTGACCAGAAACAAGCTAGGAGTTTCCATGGTCCAGTCAGGCTCAAGGGAGGGACAAGATGAAGCTTGGACATCCCCTAGACTCAATTTATAATTTGTGGTCCCCAACCGAAAGGACTGAGTTAACAGAGGACAGTTGGGGGCCCTGGTGACTGGGACCACAATCACTGCTGAGCTCTCTCCGTTTCTCCTCTACAGACGGGCCAGCACATGGCTCCCAGTCCCCACCTGGCTGTGTACACCGGGACCTGCGTGCCGCCCTCTCCTTCTGGCCCCTTCTCCCCCTCCTGCCGCTCTCCCCGAAGGCCCTTTGCGTCACCCAGCCGCTTCATCCGGAGGCCCAGCAGCACCATCTGTCCCTCACCCATTCAGGTGGCCCTGGAGAGCTCCTCGGGCTCAGAGCCCAAGGGAGAGGTCAGCTGGTCCAGTGTCCATCGTGGGCCCCTGGCTACTGAGGGCAGTGAGGCTTCCACCATCTGCTCCGGGGCTTGTGGCCAGCCCAGGGCCACCACCAAAACCCGTGCAGCCCTGTCCTTCAGCAGGTTCCTGAGACGGGGCTGCCTGGCCTCACCTGTTTTTGCCCGGCTCTCCCCAAAGTGTCCTGCTGTGTCCCATGGCAAGGTACAGCCCCTGGGAGATGTGGGCCAGCAGCTGCCAAGACTGAAACCCAAGAGAGTGACCAAGTAAGAAGCAGCAGGCCCTCGGGCTGTGTGTGTGTCTACCATGTGGCTGTGCGTGTGGACGGAGGCTCTGTGGTGTGAATGTGGTCTGGGGCCAGGGTCTGGGAGGATGACCCTGGAGAGCAGAACCACAAGTGGGCCGCTCTCATCTCAGGGTCAGTGGGAAGTCTCTGGGGACCCAGTACTGTCCTGCATCTTCCTGAGAAAGAGGAGAAGGGGCAGGTGTCTTTCCTTCTCTTCTTTAATTCCGTCCCCACTCTTGCCCCAGCTTGTCCCCCTCTCAGCCATACTAGTCAAATAAATCTGTGGGCCTGGAAGGGGCAGGAAAGATTGGTGGCTGCCCTGGGGACCACAGGTGGTGAGACCCTAAGGCAAGGTCCTGCAGCTTCTGCCCTGTCCCTCATCCTGCACGTCCTTACCTCCAGCCTCCAAGGGTACCTGCACACACCCTACTCTATCCAGTCGCGCAGTCCACTGGCAGGGATCCTACTGCAGCAGTGGTTTCTGGGACAGTGACAATGCTGATTTTGCCTGAGCAGCAGCCCCTGTAACTGTACTCCCAGTGGTTCTGCAAGTCTGACCTCTGAGAAGCCCAGGTGTCCTGACACAGTACGCCAGGAGCAGAGACGAGACTCAGAGGAGGCCTGATAATGTCTGGACCAGTCAGAGAGCAAAATTGCAGACAGTGTAAAACCAGGGACCAGTGTCAGCCTGGTGGGATTTAGAGGAGACAGTCAGGGCATCCCTGAAACAATCAACCCTGCTTCTGGGTTTGGGCATGCCTGGGCTTGGAGAAGGAAGGCTGCCATGGATACTTGGGAAGGTGACCTCTGCTGTGTTGTGTGCATGCCTGATGGTGAGGAGCAGAGGCTGATACCTGGCCCTGTCTCTGTCACATGGCGAGAGCAAGAGGAAAGGGTGGCTCTGTTGCCTCAGGAGGGCATCAGGATCTATCTAGTGTGAGTATGTCTGTCGATCTTCCCCACTGACTTCCCTGAGGGAATGGGCCAGCGTGGTGGCCACTGCTATACCTGTCATGTGTGCATAGATCTTTTAAAAGGTTCTCTTCCCAGGCACTGCCAAATCCTCAGAAGGCAGTTCAAAGAGGCCGAGAACTGTGTACTGCTAAGTACAGGAACATGGCACATTCATCAAAATCCTACACAGACAAGCCCTTCACAAATGATAATAAAGCCTGTTAAGAATTATCTTTAATTTAGTAGGAAAGTAGGACCCTCTCCCCTTCCCAAAATCCTCCAATAAGGTGTGCCTTGGCTGCACACCCAAATCTTGGTAAATGCCCTGGTGCACCAGGCTTCCTTGGGGCTGTCGGAATCTTTTGGGGATTAACTCTCCTCCTGTTCTTTCATTGCTTGCTTTTTTTGTGTGTCTGAAGCTTTTTCCAGATCAAAATGGATGTGCCTACGGACATCGGGCCCTTCCTGATGGACTCGGATGACACAGGGACAGGAGAGTCTGGGGACCGGGACACAGAGAAGGAGGTCATCTGCCCCTGGGAGAGTCTGGCCTCAGGAAAGGCAGGCTGATCTGGTGTCCCTGGCCAGGAAGATGTTCCTGGCAGACACTGCTGGACTGGGCCAGGGGATGCACTTGCTCCCAAGCCAAAGTGCACTAGGATGAAGTGGGAGGCTGGTGAGACCAGACAGCACATGGGGAACAGTGCTCCAGCTGGCTCCCAGTGGCCGCTTCCCTTCCTCTGACTCTCCTTTGCTTGGCCAGAGAGGCATGTGGACCTGAAGGCCCTTGCTGCCTTAAAACCAATAAAAGAGTGAACTGAGTTTCTTGGTTTAGACCGTTAGCATGTGCCTGGTTTTATTAGTTATTCAGGAGCTGAATTCACGTGTTCAGTTTGTGACAAAGGAACACTGAATCCTCCCAAAAGCTCTCTACTCCTGTCCAAATGGGTTTGGGAAGGATGCTTTTGCATCCAGGGGACCTCTAGGGGATACTCCTAGAGTGCTAGATCCTCTAAGAAGTTGGCACCAGAGCTGGGTGTGTTGGGAAAAATACCTGCAGAGAATGATGGGTATGAAATGAAGAAAGAGGTTGGAGGATCAGACCCCGTGCAGGTCTCACCTCTGGGATGGAAGTAGAGAACAGGAAATCTCTGGTGCCAGCACAGTTCCAAGAAAGATGTGGGTAGGCCACCACGTGGGCATACCAAGTTGAAGTCATTGGCCCTGCAGTGGCACTATTGCTGTGCTTGGTCACTGGCTGGGAGCCTTCTGGGGGAAGCCTGGTTCCCCTACAAGCGTGTGCTGGTGGATCATGTGCCACAGTGACTTCTTTTGCCAAATATTTGCTAAGTGCCAGGCTGGTGGATACTTCCGGAGGCGTGGGTCTTGGCTGCCCCTTCCACCTCTCCTCCCAAGTACACATCTGGTATGGATTTATTAACTGACCTCCCTCAGTGTGCTCAGCACTGTGCAAGGCCTGGGAATGTGCCTGAGATTAAGACCCCGTGCCCTGTTGATTCATCTGGTGGCTGTCAATCAGGTTGATTTTTGTCCCTTACGGGACACCAGACAGTACCTGGAGTCGTTTTTGGTTGCCATGACTGGGATGGAGGGTGAGGGTTGCTAATTAGTAGACAGAAGTCAAGGGTGTTCCTAAGCATCCTCTAACACACAGAACTCCCACAACTAAAGATTATCTGTCCACAAATCAGTGGTGCCACTGTTAAGCAGCCCTGGACATCTTTATCTGTGGTTTTTGGCTCAACCCTGAATTGTACCAAAGGGTCCTGGGAACATAATTGGAGTGGACAGTGGGTTGAGATTAAGAGCTACCTAGTGAATAAAACATTTCTTAAAAGTTGCATGAAAAGCTCTCAAAGGAGAAAAAACATTTCAGTGCTTTGCAAATCACTCATTCTGCTCCTCCCCTGGGCCCTTGGCTCCATCAGGACTCAATTAGTGGATAAGAGCTCCTGCTTTGCTGTTAGCCTCTGAGAGCTCATCTCGCTCAAGCCATAAATACTGGGGCTGTTGGGTCCTCTCTGCACACTTCTAAAAATGAATGTTGGGATAACTGGGCATGGTGGCACAGGTCTGTATTCCTAGCACTCTGACAGGCTGAGGCAGGGGGATTGCAATTTTGAGTCCAGCTTTGGCAACTTAGTGACTGGGTCAAACATAAAACTTTTAAGAAGTTCAAGGAATGTAACTATGTTGAAGTCCATTCTTGTAAATCAGAAATGAAAACAATAAAAATGAATCTTGGTGTGTGGCCCAAACTCTGACTTGCTGATCCCTATAAGATAACCACAAAATCTTCTGTACTTCAGGGGTGTTGCCACATCTTCCCCACCTCCATGTCCACACCCAGGAGGAAGTGACCGGAAGGAAGCAGCTTGCATCGCGTCTTCTCCCATCCCATTGGTCAGCACTTAGTCATGTGATGTCTCCTAACCGGAGGGGAGTTAGGGCCTTGTAACCTTCAGTTAAACCAATTTTAGGAGCAGCCAAACTGCCAGAGGTTTAAACACTAGGGAGGAAGATGAGGAAAATTGGTATTGGTGGACACTTGGTTTCTCCCACATTGGAACTATCACACGGTCTTGGTGGGGAATGAAAATATACTGGAAATGGGAACATGAGAGCTAAAATAAAAGGGAATAGGGAGACGGTTAGGATTTTCTGGGGGGTCTTTTTTGCTGAATATTTTGTAAGTTCCTAAAAATGCAGCCGTCCTCCTTCCCATGATGGAGCAGGTTTCACTCAGATTGCAGGTGTGAAGCTGCCAGTCACGCCCCAGGTGTGCCAGAGGGAGCGAAGCCCGTTCCTTTGCAGAGCTGCTCTCCTTGTTCTGATGAAAGCACAGAGAGCTCAGACTTGTGAGTCCCTGGTGGAGCACAGGGTGTGGGATACGTAAGTCCTGCCTGGCCCCTTTCCAGTTTGGGACAGCACTTGAATTTTCCTCTGCTGACCAGGGGTGGCAATGTGATCTTCCTCAAGGGGTGGGAAAGCATATAAGATGACATGTGGTACATGCATGGCCCTGGGGAACCTCTCACTTCACTTAAGAGAGGGCAAAGCCCTAGTGGGTGAATTTGTGACTTCTAGACCTCCGCTTTTGCTAGGCCTGTCCACCTGGCCATGGCACTATTTCATAAGGGGCAGGTGGT
The DNA here is from genome assembly GCF_034190915.1 of Cavia porcellus. Lineage (NCBI taxonomy): Eukaryota > Metazoa > Chordata > Mammalia > Rodentia > Caviidae > Cavia > Cavia porcellus. The sequence goes on from NW_026947515.1 coordinate 13,634,879, forward strand.
TGGCACCTACTGCTTATGCTCAGCTTTCAGGGTCACAGTAGAAAGAAGCAGAAAGAACCCCATTTCAGTATCACATTACATTAGTCAACATCCCAGGAATGTGCTTATTTTCTTCCTCTTGACAATCGAGAAGCAGAACCAGTTTTTTTCCAGGGTGATTGTTCCTTTGCTCTTTGGCAAGGGCATCCTGGGACCCATGCAAGGCTGGGCATTTACTGAGCCCCAGGGGAGGTCACAGTACTCCTTGCTTATTTGGTGAGACCATCAAGAAGCCTGTGCTGGCCACACTCCCAAGGAGTCGCGTGGTGCCAGGCAGATGGACTGGGGACTTCTGACTCAAAGGCCCAGCCCTCTCTGCAGGGAGGCCAGCTTGTCCTCACACTTCACCAGAAGAGGGAGTTGGAGGCTCACGAATCTCCAAAGAGAGGCAGCTGGGATTTTCCCATGAGTTCATTTCCCTGTGCTGGAAAGGCAGGCAGAGGGATGACGAGAGTGCTTTCCCTCTTGGAAGGCCTGGTGAGAGTGTTGGGGGCAGTGAGAGAACTGGGCCTCTACTACACACTTTGTCCTCCCCCTCCTGCCCAAGACGGGGACCCGTGAGAGGGAAAACTCTTGCTGGGTCTCCTTGTTGCCTGCAGCCCTTGGTGACTGTGGGTCCCTGGCTGCTGTGTGCAGATGGGGACCAGGGGGCAGAGCTGTATACATGGTGGCCTTGGGCAAAGGTTGAAACTTCATGAAAACACTCCACCAGAAGGAAAATTTCCTCAATCTTGTCCAGGGAATAGAGGCCAGACGAATCCCAGCCCTTGGCCAAGGGTCATCTCTGTGTCAAGCTCTAATGCCTAGGATTGGAGGCCAATGAAGCCTTATTACTTTTGAGTCCTTAGCTGAGAAGGGAGACCAGAAGTCTGGGGTATTCCAAGTGGCCAGGTCAGCATAGAATCATAAGAGTGGGGATGAACAAGATTTTTAGGTCCTCAGCTATCATCTCCCATATGACAGAGATTCAGAGAGAAGCTGACTCCTTTGCTTATGGGAGATCTGCCCCTGGGGAGGCAGAGTACAAGAGAACAGTATGCAGGGGTGTGTAAACACACTCTGGTCTGCAGGCTGCTTACCTATGGGACTATGGAGTTGATACTAAGTGGAGTGGGGGCATGACCCAGACCCCAGGACAATGGTAATTTAGGGTGATGCACGTGGAAATCATCACCAGCAGTGGCTGAGAAGCTCAGTGCCCATGAAGGACAGCTCTCTCCCTGACACAGTGTTTAGGAAAAGGTGACACAGTGTGTGAGATGAGGCACTGGGGTTCTGAGGGGTTCAGTGCTGGGCTGATCCTGAGCAAACCACAGCATGTGTCTCCACAGATCCTTTAGAAAAGAAGAAGTCTCACAGTCCATCTGCTAACTTCTAGCAGACTGATATCTTCTGGCCTTAAGCCATAGGTAGTCACTAAGACTAAGTAGTCTTCTCCTGACGGACTTGGTCTCAGGAAATCAGAGATTTGGACACTCATCTAACAGACTCACACTAAAGGAGCCCCTTTTAAATTCCTGTTCACATTTAATCCTCACTACAGTGCTGTGGGCAACCACGTCAATTTGCAATTGCAATTTTCATACTTGTATGTGATAGAAACTTCAGCTGAACTCTAACATGCTTCATTCTCTCTCTCTTTTGTTTAGAAATTTCAAAACACAGAATACAAAGGGTAACAGAACCAATATCTATGTACACATCACTTAAATTGGCTAATTTTGATCAGTTTTGTCTTGGTTATTTTCTCATTGCTGAGACCAAATACTCAGTACCCCAAATTAAGGAAAGGAAGGTTTATTTTAGATCAGTTTGTGGAGGTTTCAATCCAATGCAGAGTGGCTCATAGAAGAGGGCAACAGTTTGTGGCAGAGACAAATAGCAAAAGCAACCAGAGTAAAAGGGGAAGAGAGCATGGAACAAAGACTCTTTCTGCCCCTTACACTGTATGTAGGCTACTCAGTCTAGAGTGGGAGTAGCATGCACACCCATAATCCCAGCATTGGACCATGAATCAAGTATAAATTCTGGAACCCTGCCCCCATGACTGCATGAGGTTTTGCGGGACCATCTAGACACAAACCATAACATTCTGCCTCTGCCTCCCCCCCAAAGACTCATGCACATCCCTTTATGCAAAAGGCATTTAGTCTTTAAGAGTTGCCAAAGTCCTGTTTCAGCGTTGCTGAGAAATTTAAGCCCCAAGTCTCCTTCAATATCTAAGGCAAACTCTTAGCTGTGAGCTCCTGTACAAATGAAAAGAAATCTAAATACTTCCAACATTCAATGGCTTATGATAAACATTACCATTCCAAAAGGTACACATGGGAATACAAAGGTCTGGGACTAAAGCAAGTCCAAAAATCCAGCAGGGCAAACATTAAGTTCTGTAGTTCCTTGTGAAACATACAAAGCAATCTGTGGTAAGTTGTAAGCTTCAAAGGGCTTGCATGGCTCCTTCCCTATCTCATTTCTGGTTGCTATAACTCCCACAGCTTCTCTCTTGAGCCTGCCTTGCTGCTTCCTTGCAAGTTTCCTTAGATGATCCACATTCCCAGTTTTTACAAACTTCTGGGTTCTCCACTGCACCTTTGGCATCACCCTCACAGCTTCACATAGTGCCCTGTCAGAGGCATATTGCCCGGGCTCCCAGGCCTTTTTCTGAAATTTTGGTGGAAGTCTTTTTAACCTTATAATTCTTGTATTCTGCATGCACCTAAAGCCAACACCACGTGGATGATGTCAAGGTCCACTGCCAGCTGGAGAAATAGCCAGGCTTTCTTCTATCCTGGCTCTAGGGGTTGAGTGCCTGGATTGCTGAGCCCTCTGAACCTGATTCTGAGGAACAAATTCTCGATGCCATCACCATTTTGGAACTTGATCTCCACTGCCATTCTAGAACATAGCATGGCAGCTGCCATTTTGAAACATGGAGCTCTGCAGCTTTCACCTCAAAGTAAAATCTTTCACTTTTACAGTTTTTAGGCTGCAAAGGATGGGGTCTTGCTGCTTCTCATGATACCCTCAGGCTGTCTTTTTATGTTCTCCTGTTCCTGATCATCAATCAAGATCTCCTCAACTCTATTTTGGCAGTCCACCATTTTGCTAAAGCTTCTTTTCTGTTCAAACTCAAAACATTTTAAAACATTCTTCTGAGATATGTTTTTCCTCTTGATTCTCAACATGAATCTGGCTAAAAGCCCCCAGCTCTAACCATGCCACTGATTCAACATTTGACAGTCTTGAAATTTTTTCTGCCAGTTTAGTTAGTCCATTGTCCTTAATATTAATCTCAGGCAAAGTCTCTGGGCATGAGCAAAATGCAGACTAACTTTTTGCTAAGCTGTAACACTCATAGTCTGGAGTCCAATGACCAATGCTGTCCTTCTTCCCAGGAGGAACCACCCAAGCTGAATTTTACCAGCAGGATCTCTATCAGACTTCTGCTCTTCTGAGTTCTGACTAGAACCTCTCATACAGAATAGTCTAAGGTATTTCAGTGCTAGTCTTTCAGCTGACATCCCAGAACATTTTCAAACTTCCCACAAGCCATTGCCAAAGGCTCTTGAACCACATGGTCAGGTATATTTACAACAACAACTCCACTCTTAGCATCAAATTTACAAACTGTGAGCCAAATAAACATCTTTTCCCCTTAATTTTGGGTATTAGATATTTGGTCTCAACAACAAGAAGAGTAACCAAGACATTGATTAATATATTGGCCTAATTATGTCTAATGCTTTAAAAAGAATATAAAACGTTATATCTGTTCTCTTCCGTTCATAAACCTCCTCTCTTCTTATATGTCAGCAAATTTTTCAATAAGTAGCCAGAGAGGAAATATTTTATATCTTCTAATCCACATTTAGTCTTTATCTCTTCCACCTTCTTCCACTTTTCCTCTTCCTTTTCCTTCTTATAACCATTAAAATGCGTAAAAGCTGTCACTTGTGACGAGCTGTTAAAGTCCATAATAGACAATTTTTCCAACTCAGCCACAAAAAGTAGATCACTTAATTTAAAACTTAAATAGCCATTTCTGAAGAATGATACATTGACAAAGCAAACAAAATAAAAAAACAAGCAAACAAACAAAAGCCCTCTAAAATGCAAGTAGAAATACAAAAGACCCAGAATATCCAAACAATCTTAAGCAAGAGGCTAGAGATATCACAAAACCCAATTTCAAATTATACTACAAAGCCATAGTAACAACAACGGCATGATCTGGCAAAAAAATAGACACATAGATTCATGAACTAGAATGGAGGATGCAGAAACAAATCCAACCAACTGTAGTCATTTATTCTTGACAGCAGAGCCAAGAACATACATTGCAAAAAAAAATAGGCTCTTAAACAAATGGTGCTGGGAAAACTGAGTATCCATATGTAGAAGATAGAAATTAGATCCTTATCATTTGGTAGAAAAATCAATTCAAAATAGATCAAAGGCTGAAATATAAGACCTAAACATTGAAATTACTAGACAAAAATAAGGGAAAACATTGAAGTCATAGGCACAAGGAAAGACTTCCCAAATAGGACTCTAATACCCCAAATAATAAAAAGAATCAAGAAATCAAACTATATAAAATTAAAAATTTTCTGCACAGCAAAGGAAATAATGAACAAAGTAAAACAACTAATGGCTTAAGAATGGGAAAAATCTTTGCCACTTACTAGTCTAATAGAAAATTAACATCTAGACTATACAAAGAATTAAAAAATACCAAGAAAAAGTCAAATAAGTGTTTCAATGAATGGGCAAATAAATTGAACAACTACTTCTCAAAAGAAGTACAGATGACCAAGTAATACATGAGAAAAATTTCAGCATCGTTCATCATTAGAGAAATGCAAATGAAATTCAATCTCATTCCAGTTAGAATATCACAGGAATACAAAAAGCAAAATAGAGTGACATCCATTCCCTCCTGGAAGCTGAAGGGGCGCGAGGTGATTCGCAGTGCACAGGGGAAGCTTTGGAACATCGCTACCAGTAGGTAAGACCCCACCCAGCATCCTAAGTCACTAGAGGACTCACAGGAGGTTCCCAAGGGCCTGACTGGTCCATCCATTCTGTCCTGGAAGCCAAAGGTGCACAAGGTGATTCCTAGCACACAGGGAAGCTTTGGAACATCGCTCAAAACCCAGAAATATAGGAAAATGACAAAGCAAAAGAGAAAAATGCAATCTCAAACCTCCAGTCCATCCCAAACAAACCTAGGAGACATGGATATAGATGAAAATATAAGCCATACACCTGAAATTCCTGAAATGATAACAACTGAAGTAAAGAAACAACCCTGGAAAGCTATAAAAGAACTCAGATCAGAAATGATCTCCAAGGTAAAAGGAGAAATGATAAGTGTAATGAAAGAAATGCTGAACACATCTAAAGAAGACATAGTTAAAAAATTATGGGAACAATGCAAAAAGATAGAAATCTTGAATGAACAATATAAGAAACAAACAATGCATGAAGAAGCTTCAAAGAGATATACAGGAAATCAAAAATTCCATAGAAAGTTGGCAAAAACCCCTCAACAAAAGTGAAGATAAAATTTCAGACCTTGAAGACAAGATTGTGGCTAGTGAACAGGAAAGGAAAGATCTTTTAAAAATAACAAGGAATCAGTAAGTAATTCAATAGCTTCAAGATGATGCAAAGAAAAACAACATAAGATTGATAGGGATAAATGCAAAAGGTGATAACACAAATGATATCAAGAGACTAATTACAGAATACAGAAAATTTCCCAAACATGAGAATGGAAACTGACATACAGATCAGTGAAATATATAGAACTCCAAATAGCCATAACCAAAATAAAACTACACCCAGACATATGATAATCAACATCCCAGAAATCCAACATAAGAACAGAATATTAAAAGCTATTAGAGAGAAGAAACAGACCACCTATAAAGGATAGCCTATCAGAATCACAGCTGACTTCTCAACACAAACAATTAAGTCCACAAGAGCATGGAGTGACATATTTAGATCCTAAAGGAAAACAACTTCCAACCCAGACTGATATACCTTGCAAAAAACTGTCCTTCAAAATGGATGGAGAAATAAGATACTTCCACAAAAAAGGACAGCTGAAGAACATCATGAGCACCAAACCAACCCTGCAAAGAATACTAAAAGACATTCTAGATAGATATAGGAAAAAACCACTAAGCAAAGCAGACAATTAAACAGAGTGGAAAGATAAAAAGCAACAGCAGAAACATAACATGTCAAAAGTAAACCAATATATATCAGTTATAACCATTAATGTAAATGGCCTCAATTCACCAATTAAAAGAAACAGACTGGCAGAATGGATCAAGAAACAACATTCAACCATATGCTATATACAAGAAACCCATCTAACCCAAAAGGAAACCCACAGACTGAAAATCAAAGGATGGAAAATACTACTTCATGCAATAAACCCCCCCAAAAGAAAATCAGGAGTAGCTATTCTGTTTGCAGACAATGTAAACTTCAAACCAAGAACGATCTAAAGAGATAAAGAAGGTCACTACATACTAGTTAGGGGAAAACTCCAAGAGGAAGAGATAACAATCTTAAATACCTATGCACTAAATTTGGGAACACTGAGCTATACAAAACAAATATTGACAGAAAAGAAAAATCAAATAAGCAGTAGCATAATTATAACCAGGAGACCTTAACACACCATTGACACAAGGGACAGATCAACTAGACAGAAAATAAGCAAAGAAATAACAGAACTGAATCATACCTGTGAACAAATGGACTTGGTAGATATATACAGAGTGTTACATCCAACAACATCAGAATATACATTCTTCTCAGCAGACAGTCTCTAAAATAGACCATATTCTAGCCCAAAGAACATACTTAAGTAAATGCAAAAGGGTTGAAATTATCCCATGCATGTTATAAGATCATAATGCCATGAAACTAGAAATTAATTACAAAAGAAACTGCAAAAGTCCCACAAACACATGGAAATTGAATAATATACTCCTGAGCAATCAGTGGGCCACAGAGGAAATTAAAGAAGAAATTACACAATATCTACAAGCAAAAGAAAGTGCAAATACGACCTGTGGGATGCAATGAAAGGTGATGAAAGCAGTCATCAGAGGAAAATCTATTGCAGGGAACAATAGGAAAACAGGATGAACACAAACAACCTTATGCTACACCTCAAACATCTAGAAAAAGAAGAGCAAGTTAGGCCCAAAGCCAAAAGAAGGGAGAAGATTATAAAGAGCAGAGCAGAGCAGAAATCAATGCAATAGAGACAAAGAAAACAATACAAAGAATCCATGAATCAAAGAGTTAGTTCTTTGAAAGAATAAATAAAATTGAAAAGCCCCTAGCCAACCTTATTTTAAAAAGGAAAGAAAAACTCAAATTCATGCAATAAGGAATGAAAAGGATGAAATCACTATAGACCCTGTGGAAATACAGATCATCAATACCTATTTCAAAAACCTCTACTCTCGTAGGCTCGATAACACAAAAGAAATGAACAAATTCTTAGAAACATGAATTACCAAAGCTGGGTCAAGAAGATGTAAATCTGCTGAATAACCCAATTTCAACTAATGAAGTTGAAAATGTAATTAAATCCTTAACAAAGAAAAGCCCAGATCCAGATGGATTCACTGCAGAATTCTACAAGAAATTCAAAGAAGACTTAATGCTGACCCTTCTCAAACTGTTCAATGAAATTGAAAGGGAAGCAATTCTCCCTAACTTGTTCTTGGAAGCAAATATTACCCTAGTACCCAAACCTGAGAAAGACTCAACTAAAAAAGATAACTATAGGCCAATCTCCCTCATGAACATAGATGCAAAAATTCTCAATAAAATATTGACAAACAAAATGCAGCAAATCATCAAGAAGATTATACACCACAACCAAGTGGGATTCATCCCAGGCATGCAGGGATGGTTCAACATACATAAATCAACAAATGTAATCCACTGTATTGACAGAGCCAAAAATAAGAACTACATGATCTATAGGTGCAGAAAAAGTTCTTGATAAGGTTCAGCACTTACTCATGATGAGAACACTACAGAAAATTGGTAGAGATGGTCTTTACCTCAATATAATAAAGGCCATCTATGACAAACCAACAGCCAGCATCATATAAATGACCAAAAATTTAAAGCCTTTACCTTGAAATCAGACACAAGGATGTCCATTATCACCACTCCTATCCAATATAGTGCTAGAAATACTAGCCAGAGCAATTAGACAAGAGAGAGAAATAAAAGGAGTAAGCATAAGAAAAGAAGTTAAATTATCATTATTTGCAGATGACATGATACCCATGACATGATATTACATGATACTACATGATACCCAAAACTCCATTGAAAAACTCCTATGTATAATAAATAAATTCAGTCATATAGCTGGATACTAAGTCAACACTCAAAAATCAATAGCATCCCTATACACTAACAATGAAACCACTGAGAGAGAAATAAGAAGCCATATCCTTCACAATAGCATCCAAAAAATGAAATACTTAGGAATCAATCTAACAAAAGAAGCAAAAGATCTATTGAGGAAAATTATAGTACTCTGAAAAAAGAAATTGAAGAAGACTTCAGAAAATTGAAAGGCATCCCTTGTTTATGTATAGGAAGAACAAATGTTGTGAAAATGGCCAATCTCCCAAAATTGTTATTCAGATTCAATGTAATACCAATCAAAATAACACTAGTGTACCTCACAGATCTAGAGAAATCACTCCTAAAATTCATCTGGAACCAGAAGAGACCTAGAATAGCAAAAGGCAATTCTAAGCAGCAAAGTCAAGGCAGGAGACATCACAATTCCTGACTTGAAGTTATACTACAAAGCTACTGTAATAAAATCAGCATGGTACTGGAATAAAAATAGACCTGAAGATCAATGGAATAGATTAGAAAATACAACTACAACTACAAACACACTCAGCCACCGTATCTTTGATAAAGAGGCCAAACACATTCACTCGAAGTGGTCTTTTTAATAAATGGTGCTGGAAAAATTGGCTCTCCATATGCTAAAAACTAAAACTAGACCCATGCCTATCACCATGTACTAAACTAAAGTCTAAATGGATCAACGGTCTAAATATTAAACCAAAAACACTAAATTTGTTGGAAGACAAAGTAGGTAGAAATCTTGAAGACATAGGTTAGGTAGAGAATTCATGAACAAGAATCAAACCACACAGGAAATACTTCACAGAATCAATAACTGGGATCACATCTTATTAACAAGTTTCTGCATGTTGAAAGAAATCTGCAGCATAGTTTAAAGAAAATCCACAAGTTGGAAAAAAATCTTAGTGAACTGTCCCTCACACAAAGGACTTCTGTCTAGAACACATAAAGAATTTTAAAAAAATCAAACCTCTGAAATACAAAGACCCAATCCAAAAATGGGCATCTAAGATGAATACACAGTTCTCAGATGAAGAAATGCAAATGGCAAATAAATACATGAAAAAATGTTCAACATCATTACTCATTAGAGAAATGCAAATTAAAATCACACTGAGATTCCATTTCACTCCAGAAAGAATGCCAGAATAAAGAAAACTACCAACAACAAATGCTGGAGAGGCTGTGGGGAAAAAGGAACTCTCCTGCACTGTTGGTGGGAATGCAAACTGGTGCAGCCTTTGTGGAGGTCAGTCTAGAGATACCTCAAAAAGCTGGGATTGGAAGTCCCATTTGATGCAGCTATTCCACTTCTGGGCATATTCCCAGAAGAACTGAAGACATCATACCACAGTGATATATGTGCACCCATGTTTATAGCACCACTGAGGAATGGATTAAAAAGCTGTGGTATTTTTTTTTACAACGGAGTACTACTCAGCTATAAAGAATGATCACATTGAGATATTTATAAATAAATAGATGCAACTTGAGACGATACTCATAAGTGAAATAAATCAAACTCACATGTATAAATACTGTATCGTCTCCCTAGTGTAAGAAATGGTAAGTGTACAAAAAATATCTAAAATTATATAAACATACTTAGGATAGTTAAGTTGATTGTGCTACAAATTCTATAAGGTCTTGGAACAAGACAGTTAACATTCATAGGATTGGAACAATTGTGTATGTTAGTATAGTGTTATTTGTCTTTTTTGTTTTGTGTTTTCCTAGTAATTGTTTCATTTTGTTTTTCCTTCTAATACAGAAAGGATAGGTACACATGTAGAGACTTATACATGCACAGAACTTCTCCTAAACAGTTCATGAGAATGGGTTATATAATGCACGATGAAATGAACACCTACTTTGAAGAAAAAAGACATTATGTTATCGATTGCTGATTCTGTGTTGTCATGCTGTGAAATCCAGCAATGCCATTGTTCTTTGTTCAGAGTGGTTTTAGTCTGTTTTGTATTGTTTAATTTCAACATACATGAAGGTATACACAGGTATTTTGAAGAGAACGAGAGACATTATGGCAGCCATTGTTGATTTCCCTATCGTCTAGTTTTGAAGGCCTATCTGCCTTCATCACTCTGTTCTGATCGGTTTAATACTGTTTTGTTTTGTATGAATTCATTGTGTGTGAAGATATGCACAAGTATTTAGAAGAAAACAAGAGACAGTATGGTAGCCAGTGATATCTCCTGTTGTCTTGCTTTGAAATCTGTGTCATTTACATTGTTTTCTTCTGATCAGCTTTGTTCTGTTTTGTTATGTTTAGTTTTACCCGTTTAAAATTAAAAAGAAGCAAAATAATAATAAATGCTGGTGAGGATGGAGGGAAAAGGAACCTTTCTATTCTGTTAGTGAAAACACAAATGAAATTGGGCTGTGTTAATTTGCATTTCACATAAAAAAATCTAACTAAACATAGAGCTTTTGTTATGCTTGTGTCTAGATGTCTCTTCAAAGCATCATGTGATCACAGAGATTTTTCAGATTTGGCTGGATCTAGAGTGTGTGATGGTAGAATTGATTCATGGTGCAATGCTAGGATCAAGGTCAGTAGGATTAAGGGTGTAAGCTGTGCCCTTCCTAAGTAGTTTGGATAAGTTATAAGGGATGGAAAGAGTTGTGGTTGCCCTTGCTTGATCTGCTACCTTCTACCTGCCATGAATCGTTTCTCCTCTGTGATGCCCCTCTGCCAAGCCACTCTGCCTTGGAGCCAGCTGATTATGGAATGAATCCTCTACAAACTCTGGGTTAAATAAACCTTTCGTCGTTTAAATTTGAGTGTTGGGTATTTTGTCTCAGCAACAAGAAAAAAATAAGAGCTATAATTTGATCTAACTGTATCATTCTTTGGTATGTACCAGAAGGAATTGAAGTTAGCATACTATAGAGGTATCTATATACCCATTTATTGCAGCACAATTCACAATAGCCAAGATACAAAGCCAGCCTAGGCACCCATCAATAGATGAGCTATTTAAGAACATGTGGCCTGTATACACAATGGAGCTTTATTCAGTAGAAATGAAAAATGAAATTATGTCGCCTATAGAAAAATGGATGGAACTGGTTGATGACCATAATTTTAAGTGAAATATGCTGTGCTTAGAAAGACAAATATTGCATGTCTTTTCTGATACAGTATGTGGAATCTAAAAGATGCCATGAAAGTAGAAAGGAGACTATTACTGCTAGACAAATGGAAGGAAGTCAGAGGGGATATAAGGGAGGGTCGAGAAAAGTTACTAATTATGTAGTTAAAAGATTATGATTTTTTAAAGAGAAAAAGCACAGAAAAACAAAAAAGCAAACAAACAAACCAACAACAAAAGCCTAATGACAGCAACAACAAAAATCATGATACAGGATTGCAAAACAAGATAATAAGAATTTATCAATAGTTGTTACATTCCACGTTGTTATCTTCAAAGTAGTTGCTCAAGTTACCAGATACAGGTATGAAAAATTGATCAAACAATATGATTTCCTTTTGAGCGCTTCTTTCCCTTTCATTTTATCTATTGTAACTTTTGGATCTTATTTACTTTCAAGATCATGATGTTGATATGAATTTACTGTGGTAAAAAGGTGTCTGCTGTTCTCTGTTAAGTAAAATAGCCAACCACAAAGCAGTTCAAAGGGCATCTCCATTGTTTTAAATTTTAAGAGCTATACTAACGTATAGAGTGTCAAGAAATTGTGCAGAATGGTGTTCATTTAATTGCTTTCATCTGTCTCTTGTAGTGAGATGACAAGCTCACTTTCCTTTTTTAAATAGCTTTTTAACATGTGCTATTATAAAATGTTTCTATGTGGAAAGGTTAAGAATTGGTAGAAGTGTGTGAGGTGACGGCTATGTTAATTCATTTGATTGTAGTTTCACAATGTGTATGTGTGTATCTCAGAACATAATATCATACACCTTAAATATTTGGTTCTGTTTGTCAGTTGTATGCCATAAAAAGTGATTTGAAATTTTAAAAAAGATACAGTATACAAATTGCCAATAAATATGTAAAAAATGATCAACATCATTAATCACTAGGGAAGTACAAATTAAATCCACAATGGAATATAATGTCACATCAGTGCCTAACTGATGTGGTTATTACAAAAATAAAAACAAAAAATTAGAAAATGAAATTGGAACCCTTATACATTGCTGGTAGAAATGTGAACTGATGCAGGCACCATGGAAAATTGTATGAAGAGTCATTCAAAAATAAACACAGAATTAGCAAATGATCCAATATTTCCATTTATAAGTATACATCCAGAAAAATTGAAAGCAGAAACTCGAACAGATATTTTCATACCTGTGTTCATTAACTGTGTTGCTAGCAATAATCCAAAAGCCTATGTAAGCTAAATATCTATTAATGGAGGAATGGATAAAAAAGTACAATAAAATATTTCTCAGTCTTAAAAAGAAAAAAATTTTGATACATGCTAAAATGTGAGTGAGCCTTGAAGTCATCATTCAAAAGGAAAAACTTCTGTATGAGTCCACAAAAGTCTTTTGTCACTTAATTAGCAGGCCTTTTACCACTGAACAAAAATTGGTAGAGGGAGATCCCCCCCCCCTCTTTCCAGGATATATATCCATCTATCCAAGATTTACAAAAATCCCACTAGGATTCTGTTACATTTTCAGGAATAAAACCAGGCCCTGCTCTCAAGGACGCAGACTTCAGATGGGGAGCGTGTTTCTAAACTCACAATTACAACACGCCCTGTTAGGAGGGAGGGCAGAGTGTGACAGCTAAGAGATACCGGGGTATCAGGGCAGATTCAGGATCCACCCTTTTATAGCTGAGTGACCTTGAGCATCCTATTGAGGGTCTCCAAACCTCATTTTTCTCATCTGTAAGCTTGGCAACAGAGTAATTCTGCTTCCCAGGACTGTGGAAGATTGAGCTAATTTATGTAAAGGTTTAGACCAGTGCCTAGGACCTGGTGGATGCTAGAAGGATACTGGCTACTTTTTCCCCCTAACTTTATATTTTTTACTAGAACATATTTGTCACGCATATTTATCACATTCACGACAAGGAATTTGTACCTTGTATAATGTCTTGGTCATTCCTGGTTCATTCTCCCCTTCAACTCTTCTCCCCTCCATGCACAAAAGTTTTGTTTCCGTTTTCCCCTCCTATTGTCTTTTTTTTCCTTTTCCCTTCTTTTCCTACCCCTTTTCCCTTACTTCCTTCTCATTTGAACATTTCTTCTTACTTCCCAATATCTATTCTCCAGTGTGCTTCTTGCTTACCCTTTGGGTGTCTCACACAAGAGAAACAGTGCACTACATAAAATTGTGTGTCTGATTTATTTCATTTAAGACTACAGTCATGAGGTGCATCTGTTTCCCTACAAAAAACTCGTTTACCCTTCTTTACAGGTGATGAGCACTCCATAGTACATAAAAGCCACATTTTCTTGATCCATTCATCTGTTGATAAGCATTGTGCAGTTTTATTATTATAAAACTTGCTATTACGGTCATGGTTATGCATATATCATTGTGGTACAATGCTTTTAACTCTTTTAGAAAGATACCTAGGAGGAGAGCTACTTTTACTGTTTTGAGAAATCTCCATACTGATTTCCATAGTGACTATACCAGTGCACACTCCCACCAGCAAAGGAAAAGGGTTCCTCACCCACATTTGTTATTGGCTGATTTCTTGCTAGCCATTCCTTTTGGAGATGGAATAAATTGTTGTTTTAATTTGTATTTCTTGATGACCAGTGATGGTGAACATTTTTTCATATTTATTTTCTGTTTGTGTCTCTTCATCTGAGAATTTTGTGTTCATTTCAAATGATAATTTTTGGATTAGACTTTTAAATTTGGGGGTCTGAGTTTTTAAAAAAATAGTTCTTTATACATTCTACATGTTAGTCCTTTGTGTGAGAAGTAGCTTGAGCAGTTAAAAATTTTTACCATTCTGTGGGTTATTTCTTCACTCTGTTGGTGATTTCTTTTGCTCTGCAAAAGCTTTTTAATTTGATGTGATCCCAAAAGTTGATTGATTGTAATATTTCCTGTGCAACTAGCATTTTGTTCATAAAATCTTTGCCTACAGCTATGTCTTCAAGAGCTCTACCTATTCTTTCAGCAGATTAAGTGTTTCTGTTTTAATATTTAGATCTTTGATCCATCTTGCTTTTAGTTTAGTACATAGTGAGAGATACAGGTCTAGGTTCAATGGAAAGCCAGTTTTCCTGGCACTGTTTATAAAATAAGCTATCATCTTCCAGTGAAGGTGTTTGACCCCTTTGTCAAAGATAAGATAGCTGGATGTGCTTGGAGTTGCTTCTACATCTTCTATTCTGTTCTAATGATCCTCTGGTCTGTGTTTTTTTTTTTTTTTTTTTTGCCAGTATCATGCTATTTTTATCACAGTAGATCTGTAGTAAAATTTCAAGTTGAAAATTGTGATCCTTGTAGCCCAGAATTGCATTTGTTATTCTATGTCTCTTCAGGTTCCATATACATTTCAGAATTCTTTTCTATAATTCTGTGAGGAATGCTATTGATAATTTGATTGATATTGCATTAAATATATATATATAAGAATTTTGGAAGTATGGCTACTGTCACTGTGTTGGTTCTTCCTATCCAAGAACAAGAGATAGGCCTCCCTGGTAAGTGGTGGCAGTGTGGCAGACTATGGCCCTTCCAGGGGGAGAACCACCAGTGTCTTCTGGGATCCACACCATGTTGGAACTTAGGACGCTGGGAAACCAAGCAACCTGCCTGCCTCCCTGCTAAGCAATAGTGAGCCTCCTGGTGCCCGGCCTAGAGGCAAACATCCTACTTCCACCCCTCTTCCATTCTCCCCCCGTTAGCAAATGGAAACCAGAAATCTGAGCATCTCTTGGGAGGTTGACCATAGCAAATAAGGGAGATTTCCTTCTACCATCTCTTTGAAGGCAAAGTTTTATTATTATAATAATATATAATTCATTATTATTATATAATAATTATATAATTATATAATATAATATTATATATAAATTTATTATTATAATAATATATAAAATATATAAATATTTTTATTACTGTTTTGCTTTATTCTGATTAATGGTACTGCTCTATTCAATATTCTGTTTTGATAAGTTCTATAATGTTCTGTATTTCATTTTATTTTGATATACGTGATTGAAAGAACAACTATTATAAAGATAACAAAATATACTGTGATACCTATTACTGTTATCCCAGTAACCTGCTATGAAGTTCTGTATCAATTTCACTATACAATTTCTCAGTTGGCTTTATTCTGTCTTGTTCTGTTGTATTTTACTACTTTCAAAAAAAAAAAAAAAGAACAAGGGATATCTCTCCATTTTCTAGTATATGCTTCAATTTACTTTTTTGAAGTACTGTGTTTTTCAGTGTAAAGGTCTTTTACTTCCTTCATTGGGTTGATTCCTACATATTTGATTTTTTGGATGTTATTATAAAAAATGTTTCCCTAATTTCTCTCTCAGTGAGTTGGCTATTTGTGTACAGGAATGCTATTGATTTTTGAGTGTTGATTTTTGTATCCAGCTATGCTACTGAATTTGACTATTAAATCTAGAAGTCTTTTGATAGAGTTTTGGGGTCTTCTATGTAGAGTATCATGTCATCTGCAAATAATGATAATTTAACTTCTTTCATCCCCATTCTTATTCCTTTTATTTCTTTGTCTTGTCTAATTGTTCTCACTAATGTTTCCAGAACTATGTTGAACAGGAGTGTTGGTAGTAGGAATCCTTGTCTTGTTCCTATTTTATTTATTTAAAAAATTTTTATTTTAAAGATAGTAAAATCCAACAAAACAGAGCAGAGCAAAGCCAATCAAAACAATGTAGCAAAATTGGTACAGAACTTCAAAGTAGGATGCAAGAAACCAGAAATAGCTACCATAGTTCATCTTTTTATCTTCACAATAGTTGTCCATTCTGTCAGACATAGCAAAATCAAACCAAAAACAAAAAACAGAATAAAATGAATCAAAACAGAATATCGAATAAAACAAAACAATTAAGTAGAACAAAACAAAATAGTGAGAACAATATTGGACTTCAAAAACAAGATAGAAGGAAATCCCCCATATTTGCTATACTGTTACCCTCCCAACAGATGCTCAGACCGCTGGTCCCAGGCCTGCAAAATCAACCAAACAATACAAGCGTTTAGTTGTTTTACGTACCTTAGTTGCTATCAACTCAGCCTGTGCTTTGAACCAGCTGGCTGCTTATCCGGTTGGGTGGGGTGGGGACACAGATTTGATTCTCAGCCCATGCGCCTGTAGGCTCATGGGACTTTTCTCTCCTTGGAACCCACGCAGCTTGCATGACTTACCAGAAAGCCTGGCTAGTTGATTTTTCGGTGGCTTCTCCCAGTCCTAGCATTGTTGTTCCTGTTTTTAGAGTGACAGTTTTCAAGTTTTGGCTGTTTAATATGTTGTTGGCTGTTGGTTTTCCACAGATGGCATTTATCAGACTGAGAAAAAGACCTTCCATTTCAATTTTCTGTAGAGTTTTATCATGAACAGGTATCGAACTTTGTCAAATACTTTTTCTATGCCTGAGATGATCATGTGGATTTTGGTTCTGTTAATGTGGTGTACTATATTTACTGATTTGCATAGGATGAACCATGCCTGAATTGCTGGGATGAGTCTTACATGTGATGGTGTATAATCTTTTTGATGATTTGTGGCATTTTGTTTGCCAGTATCTTATTGAGGATTTTTTTTGTCTTTTTTGAGATGGGGTCTTGCTATGCAGTTCAGGCTGGCCTTGAGCTCACTCTGTAGCCCAAGCTGGTCTCGAACTCACAAGGATCCTCCCACCTCAGCCTCCCGAATGCTGGGATTACAGGCGTGAGCCACCACTCCTTATTGAGGATTTTTACATCTATGTCCATTAAGGGGATGGATGTGCAGTTCTCTCTTTTTGTTTTGATCCTTCTCTGGTTATGGTATCAGGGTAATGCTTGCTTTCAGGAATAAGTTTATGAGTATTGTTTCTTTTCAATTTCATTAAAGAGATTAGGTCTTCCCTAAAGTTCTTGTAGAACTCAGCAGTGAATCCATCAGGATCTAAGCTTATTGTTGTTTTGGTAATTTTTAAAAACTACTTCTCAATTTCATGGACTGATACTGGTTATTTAGACCAGTTGTTTAGGATTGTTATATATTCTTGATTCAGGTTTGGTAATTCATATATATCTAGGAATTTGTCCATTTCTTCCAAGTTTTCCATCTCTGGAAGTACTACTTTTTAGGTACTGATTATCTTCTGGATTTCAAAAGGATCCATTGTGATTTTACCATTTTCATTCCTAATTGCATGAATTTGAGTCTTTTATTTACTTTTTCTTAAAAATAAGGTTGGCTAAGGGTTTGTCTATTTTATTTAATCTTTCAAAGAACTGACTCTGATTCATTGATTCTTTCTGTGGTTTTCTTGTCTCAATTATATTAATTTCTGCTCTGATCTTTATAATTTCCTCCCTCATATGTGTTTTTGGTTTAACACACTCTTCTTTTTCTATATCTCAAAGTTTAATATTAGGTTGTTTATTTGAGCTTGCTGTCTGTCTGATGTGGGAGTTAACCACTATAAATTTCTCTTGTAGGACTGCATTCATTGCACCCCATAAATTCTGGTATATCATATTGGCATTGCTGTTTAAATGTAGAAACTCTGATTTCTTCTTTAATTTCATCTGTTATCCATTGGTTGTTCAGGGTTGATGAGAAAGAGCAGAGAATTACACATTCAGGACCATGACACACTTCATATTCAGGAGGACCCAAAGGCTGGGGCTTAAGTTCTTGGCTTCTGTTGTACATGTTACTAATTTAATATTAGAAAGACCTAGATTACAAGCTTGGCATGATGGTGCACATATGTCATCTCAGCACTCTGGGAGGCTGAGGCAGGAGGATTGCAAATTCAGACACAGATTGAGCAATTTAGCAAATCAGTGAGACTCTGTTTCCAAGTGAAAAATGAACAAAGGGCTGGGGAGCTCAGAGTGAAGCTCAGAGTGAAGGCCTCAAGTTAATTCCCAAACTACACACACACAGAGACACATACACACACACACATAGACACACGCACACTCAAACACACATGCACACAACCTAATTTACAGAATTTTCTACTTCAATTGCACTGTTCCCAGCCAAGGTTTCTTTGCCAGACCTCCACGTTTCCCCTTGTTCTTTGGCTTCAAGGCAAGGGAATTTGAAGCGCTACGGTAACACAGTACTCTTGGGACTCACTGTCACTCTCAAGGCCATTGAGTTCTATTTATCTCAATATGTTTCAAAACTGGGAACTTCTGTAGGGCAGGAATCATGTGCACAGGTTCAGCTTTGTGCAGAGTCCATGGTTATACCGCACTCACATTAGCATTTGGATATTGAAGATATCGGCCCATCTGTTATTAAGATACAAAGCTAATTATACAGCAAACAGCCAGATGTTTTACTTTGTACACTGAGATGAATATTGTAAGCCTGTGGTCCTTTTATTACTTTACTTTTACATTCCACACTAATCTCTAGCATTCTTGTCAAAACAGGAGAAAACATCAGTAACCTCACAGCTGCCATTGGTCTGAATTTTTGTGCTTTTTTTTTTTAATCCTAAAGGCAATTGTAATGAATCACAAGTCATAGTAGATTACAGTGGTCCATGAGCCAAAGGATTGGAGTCTTGCATGAAGAGAAAGCAACACACAAGGCAACCCTGGGCAAAAGATGCAGAGACTGGAGTGACCCAGGTACGTTCCAAGGAATACCATGGATTGCTGGGCACAGGCTTTAACTTGAAAGGCAAGAAAGGACCCTTTCTTAGAGCCATCAGAGGAAGTGTGGCCCTGCCAACACTTTGATTTCTTCCTGCCTCCAGAACTATGAGAGAACTGCTTCCTCTTGTGGTAATCCCCTGGTATGTGGTACTTAGTTATGGCAGCTCTTGGAGACTAATGCAGTAATCATGTGCCATAGTTTGATTATTTTCCTAAAGCTGAACGTTGTTTCAATTTCTCATGAAAACATTGTTGCAGTGAACATCTTTGTATATTTCTCTTGTATCTTCCCAAGACAGAAAGGGAGCTGCTGATTAAAGATTCCAGGTAGTTTAGTACCAATCTGCCGTGCTAAATTGCCTTTTTGAAAGCCTATACTAACTTAGATTGCTGCCGACAATGGATATAGGAGATTAATAATTTCTTTGCATCTCAGCCAGAGCTGTTACTAATACTCTGACATGGTCTGTGCTGGTGTTTACACAGCAGGAGACCACCTGGAGTTGGGCATGTCTTTCAGAGCCGAGGATGCTGAGGATGCTGAGGTTCTGGTGTCCTGCCTGCCAACTGCTCACCATGGAAGACAGGGACAGTGGGCATGACTAGAGAGACAGCTGGGCATGTCCTTCCTGCCTATCTTCTGAGCTTACCATCCTGCAAAGATGAGCCAGCCTTGGTGGGACTTTGTTTGTGTGTTGGGCGACCCTGTTGTCCCAGTGTAAGGTTTAACCAGAAATTAGGGAATCTTTCCCAGGACATTCGTGATAGTGCACTTTGAGTCATTTTAAAACATGGTTGATCTTCAGGCGAGAGTGTGATCACTGTGACTGGGCACTGTTCAAGCATCTTTGTTTCCAGGGATGCAGGAAATCCTGTCCCTAAAGAAGAGCAATGAGGGGGGCTCTTTCAGCACCCTTACTGGGGTTCTGCACTTGAAGCCACTCATGTCCTTGTATCCTCCCCAGTAATGGATTCTGTCTCTGGAAACATAGTGTAAATCCCCTTCCCTGTCCAATTGCCCAATCAGGCCTCAGCTACTGGCATGGACCATCCTGATCCCAGAAAATGCCTCAGTTGCCCCTGACACACCCTGGTCCCTCACTGGGGGACGTCCCAGCTAGAAAGCTGGCTTCAGGGCTGCAGAGATAGAAGAGGCAGGTTCTGCCGGTGACTGCTTAAAATTCACGTTGCCATGGCAGCATGGCATTAGGCCACGGGTGATCCTGCTGCACAGAGCTTTGATCTTGGGAAAGGCCGGGTTTCTTTTGCTCTTTGGCTGGTTCTAAGGGGACACTACCTTGGGACCAAGCTTTGCTTTTGCTCTAGGGCTTGGGGATTGTCCTAGAAGCAGAATGCTTGGGATAGAAGGGCAGAGAATGAGATCCTCAGAAGTCAACTAACCTGCAATTCTAGTCTAAGGGAGCCAGCTCGAAACCCTAAGGGCAAGCCATCTCGGTCTGAAGTGAGAGCAGTCAGAAGGATCCTAATGAGGGAGGTGCATGCGTGGACTGACTTGAGAGACAAGTGCAAATGAGACATTTGTGTGTGTTTTCAGTTGCAGAGCTGAAGAAGAAGGTAGTTTATAAATAGATGTGGGCTAACTTAGCAAGTCTCAGCGCTGTTCAAAATTTATCCATTTATTCAACATCTATTTCTTGAGAATGTGCTGCGTGGTTTGTGCTCGGGGATACAAATGCCTTTCAGTCCTCATGGACTTTGCGAGCAGCCAGGGCATGAAAGTATGCACTGAAATAAGACAAAGCAGAATGCGTTCAATCGCTGAAGAATTGCTCTGGAGTCTCAGATGGAAGGAATTGTCCCCCTGATGTGTTCACAGACCAGTTTAGGCTGCTTAGGAAATGACAGAGAGGGCAAGGGAAATGTTCCAATCGATGGGCACAGCTAGATGTTTTGTGGTCAGGGGTGCAAGAAGGGACATATTCAAGAAAAACAGAGGAGTCCAGCTTACTCAAGGGTTGATAGAAAGGGTGCTGTGGTTAGGTTACTCCCAGAACTGTGATGAGGAGGTTAAACTGAGTTGGCAGGTCACGGGAGACATGGGGACTCCGAGCCTGACAATGACTGATCAAAACCACACTTGGGGAACATGAATCAGGGGCAGGATGTGGGATGGACAGAGAAGTGAAACCACAACAAGTTTTTGGTGTATCTGTAGGATTAAAGAGGAAAAGGATTAGAGTGGCACGCCTAGATGTCATGAGTGTGGAATTGGGAAGAACAGTCGGAGTGAGTGAGCGGGCCTGAAGGCTGACCTCGGGGTAAAGGAGAAGGAAAAGTCAGCAGCATGGAGACAGGGCGATTCAGTGCATTAGAGAACAGTGCTGTCCTTCCAGGAGACCGGGCGATCAGGAGGAGACAGGGCGTAGGGAGAGAAATCAAGACCTTGTGTTTGAAAATGTCAAATTGGTTCCCCAGAGGGAAGACTAAGAGAGGAGATAAAGACTCATGAGGACACGACAAAAATAGAGGGAGGAACTGAGGAGCAAAGGTGGGCAGAGAAGAGAAAAGCATAAATGTAGAGTCTTGAGCAAAGTCAGTAAAGAAATTCATCAGCTTTCCTGTCTCCGAGACACAAGACCTGGCACCTGCAATATAAAGGCTGAAATATTTATTTCTGCTCACAATTTCAGCAAAGTCAGTCCCCGGGTGGCTGACTTCAAGATATAAACTGCATGGTGGAAGGGGCTGGTGGAGGGAAGTGCTCACATCATGGCTGCTACAAGGAGAAAGCAAACAAGAGCTGGGAGCTAGATGACACCTTTACCTGTCACTCTGCCATTGATTGCCTTTCCCAGCAGGCCTGATCCCTGAACGTGAGACTCTGGGGGTCATGTTAGATCTACGCTATCATACATAGGAGCTATAATGGTGAAGAAGGAAGAAGATTCACATGGTAAAGGCCCTGAAGATGGGTTCAAAATACCCAGCATGGGCCAACACTGCTTGCGTAAGTGTTCCTTCCTAGTGGAGAATTGGAGGAGACTGAAGACAGAAGGGGCCGTTGTAGAACCTCACCTCCCTTTCCTGTGCCTTTGTGCAAACTAGAAAGAAAGGAAACCACTCCAGACCACCAGAGTCCTTCAGGCGCTTGGCTTCACAAGCAACCAGCTCCTCTGTACAGACTTCAGAGGTGCCCTTCCTTCTATCACTCAGCTTGGGAAGAGGAGCCAGTGCTTGATGCAAATGACATAAAATGCTCCATCAGACAACAAAAACAGAAAGGAGACTGTGAATGGGGAAGGGCAGGCAATTCCAGTCAGGTGGGGTGCACAGGAAAGACATATCTGGAAGATGCACTTGAGGCAAAATCTTTAGAACTGAGGAGAGAGCTGTTGAGAGGTCACTCGCTGTGGAGTAATGCGACCTGGCTCTCAGAAGTTGATTGCTATGCTCTCTTTGGCTGCTGCCCTGAAGATGGATCACAGAGCAAAAGTGGGAGTGTGTGCGGCCATTTGGAGACCCTCAGATACCAGAAGTGTTAGAATGGAGAGCTGGCCATGGGGATATGAGAAGGGCAGATTCTGGCTATGTTTTGGTATTAAAGTTGAGGGGTTCTCTGAAGGGTTCCATAAGGGATGTAAGCACAAGGAAGGGTGATCCCCAAAGTTTTTGGCTTTTAAAGTTCAGATAATATCATGGACTATGCTAGGCTGAGGATGCCTTAGGGAGGTTACTGGGCAGTGAGGTTCAGGAGTTTCCTTTTTAGCTATGTCCTGTAACCTGAGTAATTACTTTAAAGGCAATGATGCACAGTATGTTAACTATTACCATTCTTTTATTACTTTGTTATGAAATTTTGTTTTATTTTTTCATAAAATAAAAAATTATAAACAAAAATTCCTTATGGATCTATTAAATGTGTATGTCATAGACACCCAAAAGGGAAGTAGGCATGTGAATCCAGAACTCAGGGTAGTGCTTTACCCTGGAGTTAAAAATCTTGGGAATTCCAGGTGTGGTGGCACATACTTGTAATCCCAGAAGGCTGACACAGGACATTACAGTGAATTTGTGCCCAGCCTAGGCTACACAGTGAGTTCAAGGCCAGCCTAAACTATATAGCAAGACTATCTCAAAGCAAAAACAAAAACAAAAAATTTGGGTGATCTCCAAAATAGAGACGAGATCACCAAGGGAGTGGATATTGATTGAAAAAGTCCAAAAATGTCCTGAAGCACTCTGCAACTGGAGGACAGTGGGCTGTGGTAGAAACATTAAAGACACCTAAGAGAGGGAGGAGCAAAGATAGTGGATAGATAACAGCAGGCTACCGAGGCTCCCTGGGATAGTCAACTTAGAATTCAACATAATACAGCATGGGGAGTCCCAAACAGAGGGAGATGAATTCTCTCATCCCAAGAAGAAACTAAGGTGAGAAGAACCAATCAAATATACAGTCCCAGTGCTGGAACAGCTAAAGGTTCAATGCTCCTGCTGTAGTGCCTGAACAGGATTGATGGCGACTTACTGAGCCATCTGAAATCCCACTGCTTCAATTCACTGAAGGCATAGTCACACTGAGTCGGGGTCGGGGAGCCAAAAAGAGAGCTGAGCTAGCAGGGAACCTGCATCAACCTGTGGTGAATGATGGGAATAAAACCATTCCACAAAAAAGGGGGCTCCAACAGACGACATTCTGGGACTGGGCAGGACTGGAAGGAACAAGGGGCAGCAGTGACTTCAGTCAGTTGTTCCCCTTCCTGAACAGGATTGGTGGAGTGAGCTTAGCCTGGGTCACACGACCTGGCTGAGACCCAACAGGTTATCAGAAATCAATTGCCTATAATGTAGTGAAGGCCGCAGCAGGTTGACTGATCCAGAGGGCAGGGGCCAGCATATGCTGCCCCTGTTTTCAACTCACTAGCATATTGCAGCAGGAAGGGACACCTAACCAGCATGCTTCATAAGAATTGCAACCAACAAAGAAAGAAACTGGGGCCTGGAAGAAGCAAAAAAGATGGAAAGAGGAGGCAACAACAAAAAGTCCCCAGGTCCCAACCCTGAGAACATTGACCCAAGACAGGTAAATACAAAGGAGGATGAGGACAGCAAACATGCAATATCAGACACGGCACCAATGGACATAAAGAGATATCTCTGGGACCTCAGAGACGAGTTCAAAAGGGAAATATTTAGCCAAGTAAAGTAAGATATAAGAAGATTAATAAAAGAGATGCTAAGCACCCCAGGTATATAGTAAGCATATTGTAAAGGAATACAATTAGAGGTCAAGTCCAGGAGAGAGAAGGTTCGGAACCGCTTAGGTAAATAGTAGGTTGCCCCCACCAATTTAAAAACAAGGGTCTTGGTGAAACCCAAAAATGCACAGTGTACCCTGGGGAAGTGAAAGGGGAGGGAGAGTCTTAAAAAAGATGGCGAAAGATATTGTTAATAGTGTATCAGGATTTAAAACCCACATTACTTGTACCACTCTGCTTAGATTTTATTCTGTCCCAGTTTGTCAACTTGCATTAGATTTGAGGGCACAGACAGCTACCCCCAAAACATCAGGATATAGCACAGTAATCATCTCTAATTTCCTATTAACTTAATCTGGAGCCCTGTGTGACTTAAACTGTTTTATCATAACTGATCTTAGTTAAATCTGGTTTGTTTGACTGCTGCTTGTTATCGATAGAATTTATTCAAAACTGATATGATTGATAGTATCAAGTTTGAGAGTGTAGGCAACTACACTGAAGATGACAAGACTCTACAATACACATTCTGGTTTGATTACTGCCTGGTTTTGAAGTTTTATACTATATACAAAGTTGTGTTTTTATTAATACTTTTATGTACTGATATATTCAAATATACTATGTCTGATGATATAGCCAATTCTATTGGAGATAAGAAGAGACAACACAGGAACCATGGTAGAACTCCTTGTACAACGGTCTTCTATGTCTTTTTCATTTCATGTGTTTATAGGAATATGTTTTGTTTTGTCTTGCTTTATTTTCTTTCTCCCTCTAATATAGAAAGGATAGAGATACATGTTAAGACTCATGCATGTGTAGAATCTATAAACAGTTTATAACTGGTCTTATGACACATGGTGAAATGAACAGATACTTTGAAGAAAAACAGAGACTAAAATAACCAGTGCTGATCCTGGAGTGTCATAATGTGACACCCAGCAATAGTATTATTCTTTATTCAGGGTTGTATTAGCCTGCTTGGGTTTGTTCAATCTCAACATAATTGAAGATATGGATAACTGCATGTATGTTTAACTATATAGGATTGATAACTATATTTCAAAGTTTTTGTTGGATAGTTGAACAGAACTGGTTGCAGTCTCACTGTCTGAAGCCCTACTTTATATGATCCACTTTAGTATCTTGAATAACTATTTGTAAGAGGACAATCTGTAATCATCAACTAGTGATTTCTTAGTTTATTTTTTCTCTGAAAGTATGTATTATTTATACCCATTTTCTGTTTTGTTTAGTCTTTCTTTAAATGGAATTAAAAAACAGACACCTAAGAAGGAACAACAGAAGATGGAAGAAAACCTGGACAGCACCATGTCCTGGAAGCAAGAGTGTGTTTCAAGAGGGACAGTGCGACCAGCTGTCTCAAATGCTGCTGGCAGGTGAAATGAGGTGTGGGCTGAATCACCTGTTGTGACGTGGAAAGCATTGGTGGCCCTGACAATCACAGTTATTATTATTATTATTTTTTTTTTTGGCAGTGAGGGATACACAGTGGCTCAATGAAGCTTGAGTTCAAGACAGCATGCTTGCAAGTTGGCGGGTAAGATCCACAAGTGAGGCAGGGGAAGAAGGTACAAGAGAGAAGGAGACAGTCTCAGTGATGCTCCTGGTGGCTGGAAGGCTTGAGATCTGCTGGACAAGGGGAGGGGAAACTTCTGTTTGGAGCAGTAGTAGGGGAGAGGGCAGAGGGAGCGGGTGAGATAGGGATGTGCACAAGGGAGCACTCTCTGCTGGTGGCTTCTCGGAGAGCAGTCCTGGAAGAGGAATTGGTGATGGCTTATGAAGAGCGGCGATGGGCACAGGCCCCAAGGAGCAAGGGACTGAGCGTGGGAGAAGGGCAGGGGAGACTGCCTGAGAGTGGCTGACTGACTTGTGGTCTGTGAGCACGAGTTCGCTTTCTGGGGTGTAAACTGCTCTGTGTCACAAGGTTCACAAGCAGATGCCTCCGACGCACTGTAGTTGTACCTCCTTCTTGGCAAAAGGTGCATTTGAAGACCTCCCGTGTCTCCCAGAACTGAGGAAAATACTGAACATTTTCCATACTGTTTCTTACTATACATTCATTCTTACGATAAAGTTTCCCTGGTGCTTAAGGGAAGCATGATACGGCTTCTCTTTGGCATTTCCAAATTACCAGCATCACTATTTTCCCACTTTTGGAGTCACTGTAAAATAATGTTTACTTGAACACAGGAACGGGGGTACCAAGCCGTTGATCTGGTAACTAGGAGAGCCCAGCAGTGATTACAAGAGAGGTGGGAATAGAGATGATTCACATTCCAGATCGTATCACATGGGATGCTGTGAGATTTCGTCACACTACTCAGAAAGTTTAAACCATGCACAATTTAAACTTTATAAATTGTTTATTTCTAGAAATCTCCATTTAATATTTCCAGGCCACAGTTGATTGCTGGTAATTGGAACTATGGAAAACAAACCCAGAGAATTGGGAGATTCTGTACTAACTTACGATGACCTTACATTCATTCTCCATACAGACCGACTCAAACTAGTTGATCTTGTGAGTGATGTTTTCTGTGACTTCATTTCCTTTCAACTTTCTTTTCTTTTCTCAAAGCATAGCTAAAATTCCCTATCAGCATTGCTCTTACACAGTAGGCAGGGAGAAAAGCAACTTTTTATTTCACATTTCTGTGTAATCACTAACAATAACACAGTGATAAACATTATTTTTCCTTCCTTTATATGTATGTAAAGTTATTTATTTATGTTTTACCTATATCTCAGTGTTCATAAACTTTCCCCTATGAGCATTTTAAATTTTTCTATTCCACTCATATATAACAAGTAGGATGCTTATTAAATATTTACATGTTGACCCTCTTATTCATTGAAAATTAAACAGCTCCCAATCAATTCTTCTAACTCTTAGATGTTCTGATATTTTCAGAATGCTGGAAGTCATTTAGATGACCAGAAAGGAGTATCAGAAATAGAAGAACCAGGGATAAAGTTAAAGGGGTGAGCACTAGTTTAAATAGGAAGGTTTTCTATGAAGCCAGTGAAGACTCCACCAAAAGATTTAAATTTAGAAAGACATAATACAGTTTCTAAGGTTGAAAGGTCCCTTTAGGAACAATATGTAGAATGGACCAATGGAACCAATGAAAAGGAGAAGGAACAAATATTTAGGAGACAGGGAGGGGGTAGAATTAACAGGACTTAAGGGACCATTTGAATGCAAGGGGATGAGCGTGTGTTGGTCAGCGTTCTCTGTAGGAAGAGTCAACAGAAAATACACAAGTGTATGACAGTGAGAAGGGACTAATAAGTGGGAGCACAGGTTGAGAGCAGGATAGTCCATGATGGCTGACTAACCAGCTGGAAAACCAGAGGATCCGTGACTGCTTGGTCTGAGAAACAGGACATGTTGGAACAGGAGGGATCGAGGACACAGTGACAGCCCACGACTGAAAGCCTGGGAGCTCCATAAAGAATCACCCATGTCTGAAATCCGCAGGCTGTGACTACAGAAAAAGATGCACCTGATCAAGAGCAGACCGACTTCCTCTGTTTTTCCTTGTTATTGTCTCTGGGGTGTGAGCCTACTAGGTGGTGTCGCTCACAATCAGGCTGGAACTCCCTTGACACCCCAACACAGTCTGCTGGCCAGTCATCTCTGAAAACACCACTCAGACACATCCCCAAGGGTGCTTTATAATCGACTTGACCAGTCAAGATGACAATCAATAGTCTGTCACAGACTATTAGGAAGAAGAAAGCAGTGGTTGGTGGAGTCAGGTTCAGCTCTGGGATGCAAAGTAAGATTATAATGGATTCCAAGAAATAGTCTACCTGAGGACAGTTTAACTCATGTGACAGAAAAACGCATCTTCAGTAAATGCGTAAGTCAGTTCATTCATTTAAATATTCATGCCATAAGCATCCATTGTACCCTGCATAAACAAATCAGTCCTTCCCTCAGGAGCTGAGTGTCTCTGCAGAGAGTTACAAGTGTAAATCAATAAAGAATACTAACTAAATGTCAATCCAATCTGTTGTAACAAAAGTGTATATGAGGTTCATTTAGTAAATCCTTCTCAAATTATATTTGTCACATCTATATTTTCTTAAAAACTACTAGATTATTTTGTGACCTTTGCACCAAATACTATCGATATTTTACTTATGGCTAACTTTACTGTGATCTTTGTAATATTGCTTTTTTTTTTGGAAATATTGCTTTCTTAACACTGCAGTAAGAGTTGAGACAGATTGTAAAAGGAGGAAAAATTATTTATATAATACAACTATACATATATAAGTCGAGACCTCCCCCAGTCACTTAAAAATTATTTAAATTAATTAAGGCATTTAGTAGGGAGATTATGAAAAGACAGTAATTCAACATTTAGTAACTTTCTATTTTACCAGTGTAGTAGGTTTATTACCCATCTAAAATGCTTCCTTCCTCTTCTATTCTTGGAACTTTCTTGAAGGTAGCATATACTCTACCTCCTGTCCTGTAAACTTACCAATGGAACATATAAGAAAGTGATCGAGCACCAAGCTGAGGCTGCAAGAGCACAAACATCTGGTAAACTCAAGAAGAGTCTCTTCTCTCATTTCAGAACATTGTCGAGGAACAGAGACACGTGGAGTAGAGTTCGATGCCGTGCCTGGAGTCCAGGATGGCTGACCTAGAATGTGGAATCTATGCTTGCACATGCAAGAAATTATGACACTTCAGAATGGTTGGTTATACTGAATAATTATAACAGCAGAAAAGTCTCAGACTTGGGCTGGAGGTGTAGTAGTTCAGTGGTAGGGCTCTTGCCTAGGACGGGCAAGACCTCAGTACTAAAAATAAATAAATATCTCAGACTCATACAACCAATGATAGACAACTGATAAGAAAATGTAATAACAGAAAAGAATATATTTACAATGCCTCTCCAACCCCAATTCTTAGAATTGTAACAGAAATAATACAGGGTGAATTAAAGAAATCTACTGCATTTCAACTAAGAAATTTAAAAGATGTCTTGAATAATTTAAATGCTGGATCATATTTTCAAATAGAAAGAGCCTAATGAGTATCTGTGTTCTGCAGTCAATTTTTTAATGTATTTAAACAACCCATTAAATGTTTTAGGATAAAATATATAGAAGAAAATCATTAAATATTTTCAAAGAAGGAATGGTCTTCCAGATATTAAGACAAAGCTGCAGGATTATGTTAGTACTTGTGCTGACTGAATGATGATTGTTAAAATACACTTATAGGAACAGGTAACAATTTAATATATAATGCCAGTGCTATATTTGTTTAAAAATTAGAAGAAAAGAGTGTTATTTAATAAATGGTGCTAGAATAATTAACTTCCACTTGAAAAAAATTGTTTATTCATCTCACACCAAAGAGAAAATGAAATTCCAGGCTAGTTAAGGTGTCCTGTAAATATTCAATTATGTTAAAATGAAAAGAATAGACACTTAAATATCTAGGATGGGAAAGAATTTTTTGCATTAAACCTGTTATACAGCCATGCCAGAAAAAAACCCCACTTATTTATAGAAGGGGTGAAAATCTTAAACCTTACCTTACGACAAGCATAAAATCGATTTGTAATGGGTCATGGACCCAAACATGAAAGCTAAAACAACAAAGACACTGAAAGAAAATATAAGCAAATATCTATATGACTTTGCAAGAAACAAACATTTCTTAGAAAACAACTGTAAAATAAAATTTAGTAAATTAGATCCCATCAAACTTAAAACTGCAGCTCATCAAAAAGATACCATCAGGAAAATACAGCAAGATTCATAGATTGAGGGGGAATATTTGCAATGCATCCTGTTTGACAAAGAACTTGTGTCCAGATTGTAGAAAGAATTCCTACAATTCAACTGTTAAAAAGAAAAATTATCCAGTTAAGAATGGGCAAGAGATCTGAGAAGATACTTCACAGAATAATTTGTACAAATAGCCAGTAGCCAATAGTAACCACAGTGAGATACCATTATAAACACTCCAGGAAACAAACTGACAGCACTAGTGTGGAGAGAATGAATGTGTAACTGGAACTTTCATGCATCGATTGAGGGATTGTAAAGTGGCCAAACATTTTTTAAACTGTTTGGCATTTTCTGGAAAAATTAAACATATGTCTATCTTATGAGCCAGTGATCCCACTCCTTTGTATTTCTCCTAGGAAAATGAAAGCATGTTTCCCAAAGGCTTTCACAGAATGTTCTTAGCAACTTTATTTGTAACAACTCATATGTGAATACTAGTAAAGTAGTAGTTTCATAATGGATAAGCTTTGGTATACCTGTAAGTACACTATTACTCAATAATATATGCAACAAAACTGATAAAACATTATTTGAAATTAGAGATTTTTGCAAAAAAATTCTTACCTGGTAATTCTACATCTAGGAGTTTAGTTGGAGGAAAGTGTCTGAAATACATATTGTTATTTACTAAAGCAAAAAGTTCAACATTCTAAATTGTCCAATATGGAGAAGAATTAAGGATAGAAGCCATTAAAACTATTTCTATGGACTGTACTTAGTGACATGATAAAATGCTTATAAACAATAAATGAAAACTGACCAGATTATATTCTTTCAGTAATGGGAAAATTGAAAATATAAACTAAATTGTGGGTAGTTCTTTGGTGACTTACCTGAAGATCATGTTTTATTTCTCCCTTTATAAAAGGGATGAAAACTTGGCTTATGGTCATGTTTGTTGAGCTCAGTGTTTCAGAAATAACAAGAATTCATTTCCAATATTTTAAAATTGACATTGTTTGATATGCCAATTTTGATCCCCAGGTTTTCTTGAAAACTGGAAGATCCAGCAACACAACTCCCATACAACAACAGCTGAAGCTGAATAGTGATTCCTTTAGACAGGAAATGTGCCCTTTATTTTTTTTTTCCTGCATGGTGCATTATTTACATTAGCCATCTTGCCCCTCGGGCATTTGCTTCTGCAACCCTTGATTAAACACCGAATTCAATCCTTGGATTGAAGCAGAGCATCAGAGAACTCTATTCTTCAACCTCACTGATTCGGCTTTTTGCATCATCCCCCGGGATTTGTTACTATGATTATTATAGGAAGCTGCTGACAAAGTGCTTCACTGTCATCTATGGGACAGATTTTCCCCTGCATTCGGTGCCCTCAAATACTTCTGTTTCTCCCTAGACATTGTTGCTACTATTTAAATCTCACGGGCACCATTAATTCTATGGCCTATCATGACTCTTCCTAGCCCTGGCTGCTGGGAAGATGAGAGCCAAATCTTTCATAAAGTGCAGCGTGTCAGAGCTGTAGACAGTGGTGCGTGTAACATGAAGAATGGCAGCCCATGAACTGAAACATAAGCAGTAGTGCCTTACGTGAGTTTCCCGAAAGTAGATTCTCAAATGAGGATTCACGTGCAAGTGGTTCATTTGAAAAATCACTTCTGGGAGAAACCAGTCCAGAAGAGCACATGCAAGACAGACAGAGGGAAGAAGCCAGTTCAGGTGGGATCTCAGGACCATGGAGAGTGGCGTCCATCTCCTGCCACAAGGCCACTGTGCAGTACCCGTTACACCCCCTAAGATTCGAACCCCTTGCGGTGTATACTACCCAGCCATTTCTACCTTTCTGTACATTTGGTCAAAGCTACTCCAGTGGCTTGTGGCAGTCCTCTAGGTGCTGGTGGCGAGGAGGAGAGACTACCAGAACTGGCAGAGGAGCTCTGGAAACGAGAAAAAGAGACTGAGGAGATCTGAGGAGTGCACCGCAGTGTCCACTGCCCAGTAAGTAAGACTGTGTGTGACTGTAATGCCTTTAAATACATATACTGCTCTTAAATGCTTTTGAATTCTTATAATACTTTAAAATACGTTTTTGTAATGCTCAAATGTTCTATGTTATTGAAATATATGATTCTATAATCTGAATAAAGATTGAAACCCCATGTATCTTTCTAAACTTTTCTTAAAGGAAAATTTAAGATAAATTTTATTTTTCTTTTGATGAAGGTAATACTTGCTTACTATTGAAAAGATAGAAAATGCAAGCCAGGGATAATGGTGCATGCCTAGAATCCCAGCACTTGGGAGGCCAAGGCAGGAAGAAGACATTCTGAATCCATGGGAATTCAAGCCCCTATTTAGCAAGACCCTATTTCAAAAAAACAGGAAAATACAGATAAATAAAACTAACCCCCAAACTCTCAAATACCATCATCCAAAGATAAATATTGTAAGCAATTTTAAGTATATTCTTTTAGAATAGAAACTGAAATAGAAATTGTTTTAAATGTCTTCTTTAAAAATATTTATGTGAACTTTTAAATTTGAGACTACGAGATCCATGTACTTCTCATTCAGTAAAACATCTGCCTTTTACACATTACTTTTCCTGAACCCTTTGCCTTTCAATATATCCTAATCCCAATATCATTTAAAGAGATTGTATTCCATTATAAGGGTACAGTATAGTTTTTCTGACCAATCCCATTTCGTCAGACACCTGAGGTTTTTCTAACTTCTCACTTTTATAAATGTCTCTTACTGAAGGTTTTTAGAATTGCTCGTTCAAATGGGAAGAAAAAATGTACCTGCTGATTTTCTTAGCACACTTTTGCAGGATATAATGATTACCTTCCTTTTAGGGGTTGGTGCCTATACATAACACATCTCAATTCTTTTTCATACCCCACTCTTCTCCGTCCACCTCCCTTCATCTCTTGATTCCCTTCCCATTTAAGTTCTATCTCCTTACTTCCTAGTATCTAACCTTTATTTTGCTCTTTATGTGTATTTTGAGTTTCTCATATAAGAGTAACTATGGGTCCTGATCTAGATTCCTGATCTTCCAAACAAGTGTACAGCAGAGGTTAAATAAAAAGATACAAACTGTATGATTTTTAGGTATCCAGGAGGGTCAAAACCCTTTAGTTGAGCTCATGACTCCAAGGGCTATGACAAAGCGTTCTCTGGATTGGCCCACTTTTATAAGGACTAAGACAAAAGGTGGGGAAACGGAGGAAAGCACAGAAAATGAGAAGGACCTCAGGGTCACTTCAAAGACTTCCCCAAGTAGTAGGTTAAGCTAATTTAGGAGAACCATCTCATCTCCAAGATAACATTTATGGTAGGACTGAGACTGCAGGAATGCGACACCTGCAGCTACAATCTCTATTTGCTTAATTAGTGTTCAGCTGTGGCCTTATCTTGTCCTTGGAGGTGTCTCTGGCCTCACAGGCCACTATAGACCTCAGCCAGGACCAGTGATTCACAGAGGTTCACTTACTATGAATCAGCTCCCATTGCCAGACAAGTGGCCGAGAGGCCTAGGACAGACTCACAGGTAAACATAGAAAGCCAATGAGTAAAATTTAAATCCTGCTCAGAGATGCCAGTAGTGGTCCCCAATAAGTAACTATGTGATATTTAAGTTTCTGTGACTGATTTATTTCACTTAATATTAAGGTCACAAGGTGTAGCCACTTAATGACTCAACTTTTTCTTTATGGCAGAGTAGTACTCTATTGTATGTAAATGCCACATTTTCTTTACCCATCCATTTGATGATGGACATTATGAGCTGTTTACAAGATTTAGCTATTATGATTGCAGTGCCATGAACATGGGTCCACATCACTATAATATGATGTCTTTAACTCTTTTGAAAGACACCTAAAAAAGGAATACCTAGATCAAATGGAATTTGTACTTTTAGCTTTTTGAGGACTCTCCATACTAACTTCCCTCAGTGGATGCACTAGTTCACATGCCCACCAACAATGTAGAAATATTCCTTTGTCCCCGTAGTCATATCAGCGTTTGTTATTATTTGATTTCTTAATGATGGCCACTCTTCCTAGGGGAAGACGTAATCTCAGTGTTGTTTTAATTTACATTTCTTGAAAGGCCAGAGGCATCAAGCTTTTCTTCACATTTTTATTGGCCATTTATATTTATTCTTCTCTGAAGTGTCTATTAATTTCACTTTCTCAGTTTTTGACTGGACCTTTTATTTTGTAGGGTCTAATTTGTTTTGAGCTTTTTATGTATTCTAGATATTATTCCTGTGTATGAGGAATAGAGGGCAAAAATTTTTTTCCAATTCTGTATGCTGTCTCTTTATCCTTGGTTGGTTGTTTCTTTTACTATGCAGAAGGTTTTAAATTTGATTAAGATGATCCTATCTGCTGGTTATCATGTTCTATTCCCTGTGCATTCGGATATGTTCAGAAAGTCCTTGCCTATGCTGTGACTTCAAGAGTTTTACCTATTTTATCCTCGGGGAGGTTGTTTCTGTTTTAATGTTTAGCTTTTTAACCTGTTTTTATTGTAGTTTGGCACACAGGTCTCAACTCAATCTTCAGTACACAGATGGTCAGTTTTCTTAGCACCATTTATTAAATGTGCTCTTTCCTCCAACGTATGGTTTTGGCCCCTTTGTCAAAGATTATATGGCTAAATGTGCCTGGGGTCATTTCTGTGACCTCTAGTTGACCACATGTCTTCTAGTTGACTCACATGTCTGTCTTTGTCCCAGTATCCTGCTGTTTTAATCACTAGATTAATAATAGAACTTCAAATCCAGGATCGTGATGCCTCCCACTTTACTCCTGTTACTGGGGATTGCTTTTGCTGTTCTGGGTCTCTTCTGGTTACATATACAGTTTTAACATTGTTTCCTCCAACTGTGTAAGGAATGTTTTTGGTATTTTGATCAAGATTGCATTAAATCTGCATACCATCTTTGGAAGTATGGTCATTTTAACTACATTGGTTCTGCCTAACCAGGAAGAGGGGATCTCTTTCCATTTTCTGATGTCCTCTTTGGCATTTTTTCCCCAAAGCATTGTAGTTTTCCTTAGAGAGGTCTTTCACTTCCTTAGTTCAGTTAATCCCTAAGTATTTGGTTTTTCTTGGTGTCATTATGAATGGTACTTTTTTCCATATTTCTTTCTCAGTGCATTCTTTATTGGTGTACAGAAAGGAGACTGATTTTTGTGTGCTAATGTTATATCTTTTTTTTTTTTTTTTGTCTTTTTCCTTTTTACTGGTACCGGGGATCGAACTCACGACTGCCTGCTTCCAAGGCAGGCGCTTATGCTGCTGAGCTAAATCCCCAGCCCCACTAATGTTATATCTTGATACATGGTTGAATTTGGTTATTAATTGTAGGAGTCCTGGTGGATTTTTGGGTGTTCTATGTAGAGCATCATGCCATCTGCAAATAATGATAATTTGACTTCTTCTTTTCCTATACATTTCCTTTTCATGTCTTGTTTCTGATTTTTAAGGGAAAATTTCAGTTTTCCTCATTTAATGTGCTGTTAGCAGTAGGTTTGTCATAAACAGGTTTTATCAGATTGAGGTAAGATATGCTGTACCTACTTTCTTCAGGGTGTTTTTGTCATGAATGGATGTGGGATTTTCTCAGACTTTTTTGAGTCTCTTAAGATGATGGTGCAATTTTTGCCCTTGGTCTGTTTACATGGCATCTAACATTTACTGATTTGTGTATGCTGAGCCATCACTGCATCACTGGAATGAGGCCTACTTGGGATGGTGTGTGAAGCTTTTGACGATCTGTTGTATTCTGTTTGCCAGGACCTCATGGAATACTTTTGTACCTATGTTTATTTAAAAAAGTAGCCTATAGTTCTTCTTTTGGGTTGAACCCTTGTCTGGTTTTTGAATCATGGTAATGCTAGCTTACAGGAACAGCTTAGATTTTTAAAAATACAAGATCTGAGCTGGGTGTGGTGCACATCTGTAATCCAGCACTCTGGAGGAGGCTGAGGCAGAAAGATCACAAATTTGAACCCAATTAGGGAAACTTACTGATTTAGTGAGACCCTGTCTCAAAATAAAACAGTGAAAAGAGGCTGGAGCTATAGTATAGTGCAAACTATAGTACAGTATAAAAGAAGAAAAGAAAAAGAAAGAAAAAACTCACAGACCTGAATATGTTAATACCTTGTTTAAGATCCTCCTGCAGAATGGAGCCCAATCTCCTTAGAACCACAACCAAGGTCATTCCCAAACTGAATCCTGTCCATCTCACCAAACTTTGCTTTTGCTTAATGTTCGTACAGTTTCTGTTCTGTTCAGGGACCACTCCAGCATGCCCTGAACCCATCATGCGACTTCTTTCATCCAAAACTTTTCATAGGCTGTTCTTCCATCCTGCCTGCTTGGCAATCACACATCTATCTTTCTCAAAGACTCGTTTCAAGGACTGCCTTCTAAGGGATGATTTTATGGCTTTTCCTCTCTCTTCCTAGCTTCCTTTCTGGCTATGTGTTTTCTCTCTTATGCCCAACTCTTGAGGTTAGGTCAGTCAAGACCAAGTCATGCTCCCACTTAACCAATACTTTAAAGGTGTGCCTTTTGTCTGTAGGGTGGTAATCAAAGGAGATGGCAGATGTCTGTTACATGCAGGTAAGATCCAGGTGAGATGTGGATAGGATGGGCAAGAGGGTGTCACTCTGGACGTATTAGGGAGAAGAATCAGAGTTTGGTGACTACGCTGAGATGCAGGGAGAATGAGTGACAGGAAGAATATAGACAAGTCCCACCCATCTGGTGTTGATCAACTACATGCTGGTTTTCTAGCTGGCACTTCTTCTTAGCTTTTCCTTCTTGTCAGATTGTGAATACCCTAAGATCTCAGATCCCTACAGGGCTATTAAGGACTCAGTAGGTACTAATGATCTAGTAGCTCACTCACTGTGGCTTCAAGCTCTACTCACATTCAGTTGAAAAGCTTATTCCAGGCCCAATACTATGCCGGGCTCCTTGACCTACAAGGTCTCATGCTGCACCAACTTGTAGGGTGAATGTAGTGAGTTTATACATGCAGTTAATATGAGGGTTTCAAGGAAAGTCTAAAAGGCTTAAAAGATATTTCAGTGTTGTGGATGGTGCCCCTCCTTTTTGTACTTACTCAGGCAGGGCATTCAGGCTCTATGACTCCCATTCATGGTAACAAATACGTTTAACATGGCAGAGCTGATGCTCTTGGTGCTCTGTTCATCTGTATCCCTTTGTTTAGCCCAAGGCCACTATAGACAGTTTCCCTACATCTGACAGCCGCCCACCTCTCTGGCTGAGAGCATTCTCTGGTCAGTGATCTGGTGAGATCTTGACAAATAGAGGCTGGGCATTTGTGGGTCAGCACTTAGCTCCCCCATGTTTGGTGGAACAATTCTGAGGCATATTCTGCAGGTGTCAGTCTTAGTTACTTTCTTCTCTTGGCTGAGACAAAATAGCCAACACCCACGAATTAATGAAGGTAAGGGTTATTTATCTCACAGTTTATAGAGGTTTCAGCTCATAATCAGTTGGTTCCAAGGTAGGGTAACAGAGAAGTAACTGTTTATGGTGACAGAAGTTACCAAAAGCAACAAGAGAAGGAGTCAAGCCTCTTTCTGTCCCTTACATTGTGTCTGGTCTACTGGGACTTGGGTGGTGTCAATCCAGTGAACTAATTAAACAATTACCCATTCTTAATCTCCCAGCATTAAATCATGAATCAGTTACATACTCTAGATTCAGCCACCTCCAAACAAACAAATAAAAAGCAAAACAAACAAAAAACATGACCACATGAGGCTTTGGGGGATATTTAGGCACATACAATAGCAGTGTTGCTGAGGGTTCTTGGCGGGGTAGAGAGCCAGTGGCCCACAGCGGGGGCCCAAGCATTAACATAGAATTCCTTGGCCTTCCTCTCTGCTGGCTTCCTTTCATCTGCTCCCTCCCAGTACTTTCTGGAGCCATTTCCCCAGCTTAGTGGGATAAGGGGGACAGGATGATATTTAGTGATCCAGTATACTCATATTTGAAACAAAAGCTTCAAGAAACAAACATCCTGATAAAGTTGGCCCTACACCTGCAGATTCTACATTTATAAATTCAACCAAACTCGGATCAAAAAAAGGTGTAGGGGGAAAATTGCCTCTGTATTAAATATATACAGACTCTCTTCTTGTCATTGTTCTCTAAATGATGCAGTTAAAGAAAAAGTATTTCCATAACATCTACATTGTATTAGGTATGGGAAGAACTCTAGACATGATTCGACTGTGTAAGAGGATATACATGGGTACTATGCTATTTTATGCAAGGAAACTTTAATAGATCACAAAGCAATTCTTAATTTTTTCTAAGTTGAAGTCATATCAAATAACAAGGATTTTGAACTCCCAAAATTTTGGTATTCTAGAAAGTTCTGCATACCCATCTCTTCTAGGTACTGAAGGGTGATGGTGTCCGAAGCACTCTCCTTTCCTTTCTCTTTCCTTCCCCCTCCCCTCCCCTTCCCCTTCTCCCTGCCTCCTTCCCTTTCTCTGTGTCCCCTTTAATAACCTCCCTCCCCTCCCCTTTCCTGACACGCTCACTGGTCTGATGATCCACTCATGGATCTTCATGCAGTTTGGAGGTCACATCCCAGAAGGTGGGCATGTTGAGGGGGATGAGGTGGTGATCCCAAGAGCAATCTGCGAGTTGAATGCTGCTAGGAGGCCCAGGGAGCAGCAGAGGTCAGCTGGAAGGGCTTCAAGCAGCCTGTAGATCCCTTCATTTCATTGAATTTCAAACTGACACTTCTTGTCAAGGGGCTACTTCACTGGTCTTTGCTGACCATTTTGGCACGAAGCCCAAGAGGAACAATGCCTCTTTTTCTCTGAGCAGGCCTTTGGGCCACCTCAGAGAGCACCAGGGCTGGGAACTGAGGGTGGAGAGAGCAATTAGGAAGGAGGAGGAGGAGGAGTGGATGTGGATTTTCAAAGGTCACTTGGAGTATGATTAGCACACGCCTGGAGATTTATTCCAAGTGCCTTTCCTGACTGGAAAAACAACAATAAAAGAAAAAAACCCACCCAAGCCCACAAGTGGGGTAGAGGTTGAAGAACACTTTAATTCATAAGGAAAAGGGCTTGAATAATTGATGCTGCCGCCATGCCAAAGATAATTTCAGCCCTCTCTCTATCTCACAAAGACATTTAGCATTGATTGAGATCAAAGTATCAGGGACCCCCGCTGCCAGCCCGAAAGGCAAAACTCACAGCGGCCTTTCTCCGCTCTGATAATGTCGTCTTTATGTAGTTAATAAACTGCACACTTCAGTCAAACTATATCATTACAGAAGACTTAGGGAGCTAATAATTTAAAAGCAAAGAATTGCCTCTGTTCTTCACTTTGAACTGAACAACATTCTGTTGAATGAGGGGACATCAAAGTCTTGTCACTATTACCAGTGTGGTTCCAGCAGAAGGCCTCCCAGAGAGGGGACTTCAGTCGTCAAGGGGGAGAAAGAAGATGCAAGGAGAAAAGATTAAAGATACTGGGTGCTCAACCCAAAGGCAGCCCCAGGTGTTTCTGTTATTATTATCTGTGCTGTGGAGCATCAGGTGGCCGCTCCTCAGGCCTGTCCTTGTGAAAGGAGCCAGGCCGGGACGTGCACGCTTCACCTTGGCCCCATTCTGAACTGTCTTAAGGACTCTCCTTTCACCCTCACCTTGCCCACACCTCACCTGCCCTGCCTCCCTGAGCTCCATTTTTATGGCTTTCTTGGCCTTTCTTTAAGCCAGAAAGCGAATCCCCGAGCAGTTGCCTCTTACTGGCGCCTTTGTCACTGCACAACTTGCCTGACCTGAGTTTCCACTACTTCCTGGGTGAGGGCATCCTCTGCACTTGAGTTTGGGGAGATGGAACCACTCTGGACAGGG
This sequence comes from Cavia porcellus, assembly GCF_034190915.1. NCBI lineage: Eukaryota > Metazoa > Chordata > Mammalia > Rodentia > Caviidae > Cavia > Cavia porcellus. The sequence goes on from NW_026947515.1 coordinate 13,675,171, forward strand.
GTTTTCTGGGATAGAGAGCTCCATTCTACCAGCACATCCCACATCCTAGAGGGTCATTTGTCTGGTGGGCATAAAGAGCAATAGCGCGAGACACATGTAAAGCCCTCCCCTTCCTCCATGTCCCCCTATCAGGAGGGCTCTCAGGACAGATGCACTAGCAGCCGGAATGCTGATGAAAGTGATTCATTCTGGGGAGAAAGACCCCGGAGTGAAGGGAAGGAGGCAGGATAGACACAAGGAAGGAATCAGCAGCTGTGCCTGGTTGATGCCAGCCTGGTCTGTGCCTGGCCCCACAGGAGCTATGAGTCATGAATGGCACTCGGTGGTCTCTCCTTGAGGCAAGGGGTCTAGCTTTGTGCCCTGTATCAGTCAGCCAGTGGCTGTGGTGGCCCCTGGGGTTTGGGCTGTCATTTTAGACATGTCCTACATAGTGGCTCCCATAGTCCAAGGACAATTTGCCAGATAAAAGCAGGGCTCTGAGCCCTTTGCAATGAATACTCTGGATCTGGGAGACTGGTGCACTACCTGCAGAGGGCTCTGGGCAGGGTACGAGGGAGCGCAAACTGAAACACTTACCAGAAGACTTCAGGAAATGTGAGAGTTATTTATAACTCAGAGGTGTTAAGACTTGTAGACTGAGGAAAAGACCACGGAGATTTAAGAAACTCTGTTCCCCTCACCATCATTACAATCATCTTCATCATTCTTTGTTGAACATATATTTTCTAAGTGCATTGCATATATTATCTCATTTATTTCTTTGAACAGTTGTGTGAAGGATCACATAAACAAATCAAAACACCAAGGTTTAGCGAGGTCCTTACCATTACCTTTGGACCCACAGTTTGAGATTCATGTCCAGTGGATGCTCACTGAAATTTCATTTGATTTATACTTAGAAATGATATTGGTCTCCAATCCTGGGCACAGCAAGATAAATTACTGCCTCCACAGAGTGGCACAGTATATAGCAAATAAAAATGCTGTAATGATATGGGTTGGTTCATAATGTATCACTAAGTGGAAAAGTTAGGGCACAAGGTTGCATTATACTGGTGTGTGTGTGTGTGTGTGTAGACAATACTTTTAAAACACTAAGGAATACTTTTGTGACCCTGTTTCCTTTTACCCTTTGATAAACTCCTCCTTCACTTCTTACCCTCTGAATTAAAGTTCAGTTCTTTGGTGCTTGTCACCTCCAGGAAAGGAAGTACAGTAGAAACCATGGGGGAAGAAGGTGGTGGAGGGAGGCTGGGGACCTGGCCCATGGATCGGGCAGCCAGTCCTGGACCACCTCATCCGTCCCCCAGCCCCTCAGTCTTTTCTTACAAGAAGGGGACTGAACTGGGGTGGCTGAATTCCTGCCTGCAGTGGAAACAAATCAAGTTGAGTTAGAGGAAATAACAATCTGTCTGCGGCCCAAATGAAGCTGAGGATTGGGATTTCTGGCCATTACTTCTGCCCAGCATGAGTAAAAGGCCATAGCACAAAATTATGATTCAGTGGTTATCATGGAGTGATTTCTGTTTCCTTCTTGGTGCTCTTTTCTGGGTTTTGTGTTTTTCACAATAAAATATTAATTTTGAAGACTTTGGGTCTGTGTGTGTGTGTGTGTGTGTGTTGCTCAAGATCGAACTCAAGACCTTGCACATGCTAGGCAAGCAATCTATACCAGAGCTATAACTGTGGCCCTAATTTTGAAGTTTGAAAAGGAAACTAACTTGAATCTTCCTCCTTCTCCATCACCAACAATGACAATGCTGGCTTACATTTATTAAGGAAACAATACGGCAAGTATTGGGCTGCTGCTACTTTATAAATCTAATCTTTCCTCACAATCAACCTGTAGGTTAGATACTATCGTTACTGCATTTTGCAGATGGGGAATTTGAAGCTCAAAGAACCAAACAACTTGTCCAAAGTGGCAGAAAAGTGGGAATATTGCAGAAGTATCCAACTCCAGGTCCTGTGCCTTTTCCATTCACTTCATTGTCTATCAGGGGAAATTCTGCTGCTAAAATTAGCCAAAGCACCTGGGGATGGGGTTAGAAAATGCAAAAGCACAGGTGCAGAGGAGAGCTGGCCTTGCTGATAAATGGAAGAGTCCATAGGAAGGGCTGGGCAGCCTGTGGCCTGAGGACAGCTGTCTGTACAGTGTGAAAGTGAAACAGGGTGCCTTGATGATTCTATTGATGCAACAATGAAAGGACTGTGCTTTGAAAGAAATGAATTGAACTGTTATTAAAAGACAAAGGCACTTGAATTGTGCCAGCATTGATCTATGCACTGTAGTTTCTGAGCTAGGCAGTGTTTTTAAGGTGTGTCTTCACTGAAGTTTGACATAGAGGAAAGCGTACTGTAACTAAAGCTGGATTTTCTACATAATGAGCTCCTGGGTCAAGAAACAGACATTCCAAGAAATCCAGATGCCCCCTTATGCCCACCATCAGTTATTTCCCCCTTTATAAAGGTGACAATGACCCTGACTTCTGACACTTTAGGTTAGGTTGATTTTGAGCTAACATTATATAAATGGATTCTACGGCATCTTATGAGATTTATCCATTATATCTATGTAAAGATGATCATGCTCATTGCCTGGTTATATTTGTCACACGTGAGCATAAAGAGAAAAATTTAGTGCTCCCCTGAGTGGATATAGTTCTCATATTTAAGTCTAACGAGTGAAATTTACCCTGCTGCTGATAACCACTTGATCCTCTCTCCTCTCTTCTCCTTCAGTCCTTCCCTTTCTCCCCCTGCCTTCCCTTCCCCTTCCATTTTCCTTTCTCCTTCCCTTCCCCTCCCCTTTCTTCCCCTCCTCTCCTTTTCTTTCCTTTCCTCCTTCATGTTATTTAATAAACAGACATTTGTGTTTCTTTTGGCACATAACCAGGGGAGCCGCTGCTCAGTTAGAGAGTATATGCGCATATTCTGCATTGTTAGATACTACCAAAATGTTGTCCAAAGTGTGTAAGAGTTTTCAGTTGCTTTTATTTTTCACTACTTCTTGGTATTTTAATTTTAATTTTAGTTATCCTATTTTAATTGGTATGAGGTGACAGTACAGTCTTTGTCTTAATGAAGTTAAGTACTTGAATATCTTTCGTGTGTTAAAAGCTATTTGGATTTTTTTGTCAAGTCCTGTTAAAGTCTTGGGAGCACTATTTTAAAGAATAGCTCCTATGAGTTATGATCTAAATATGAGGTTTATGTTTAAATAAAACAACAATTACCGTGTGAGATACATTATCATTAATCTCCCTTAAAAGAAACCTCTCCCTCATCAAACACACTTATCCCACAATTTTTGCCACTTTTGGGAGCAGCAGTTCTGGGTGTTCTCTTTCATGAACATCTTTAAGAAATGTGATCAGAAATAAAGTAAACACTTCTGCCAGGTGCCACCTAGTGCAAAGTGAGGCTCATCAGAGATGTGTGTCCTCGCTCTCCTTCCTCACTGAGGCTGGCACGGTGCAACTTCTGATTCTCCTCCACAGTCAAAATGACCACAAATGGTAAACTTCATAAAAGTTAAAAGTACATAGGAATAAACCCAGACAAGGAGGGCAGCCCAGGGAGCTCAGTGCTAGAGCACTTGCCCAGTGCGTGAATAAGGTCTTGAATTCAATTGCTAGTAAAAAAACTTGGTTACCTAGTAATTTTTAGGTGATCAAGTTTTCAAGATTCGACATATAGGTGGCTGGGGATTTAGCTCAGCGGCATAAGTGCCTGCCTTGCAAGCAGGCAGTTGTGAGTTCGATCCCTGGTACCGATAAAAAGGAAAAAGACAAAAAAAAAAAAAAAAAAAAAAAAAAAAAAAAAAAAAAAAAAGAAAGAAAAGAAAAGAAATTTTTAAAAAATTCGACATATATTCTGGATATGAGTTCTCTGCCTCAGGAATAGCTGACATTTTTTTTTCCCCATTCAGGAGGTTTTCTCTTCACTCTGCTGGTTGATTTTTTTCCTTTACAGGTGCTAAATTGGATGGAATCCCATTCGTTGACCCTTGCTATTTCTTGTGCAATTGTGAGTCTGTTTAGAAAATCCTTTCCTGTGCCTATTTCTTCAAGAAAGGATTCAAAGGGTCCAAACAAAGGGAGGGGATAAAAGAGACAAAGCATGAGGGGTGAGGCAGAGGGAAAGGGGAAATAAGTAGACTCAGGATGTTCCAGGTACAGAAACCCAATCATCGCAGTGAATGTGAGTATTAAATGCCATACTCATGAGCTAAGATTAATATCAATAAGAATGAAAATGCGGAAAAGAGAATTAGAGGAACAGGGAGGGATGGAGGAAAAAGGGACGGGTGGGATTTTTAAAAAGAAACAAATGTATTATGAAGGTAAAGTTACACAAACACAGGTTGTGGCAGTATAGGTAAGTTGGGATGTGATCTGGCCTGCGGATTGGTCCGTAGGCCTCGCCTGGAGAAGGGACAGGGATGAAAGGGCTGGGCAAGAGAAAGACGGCGACAGGATGAGATTCCAATGGAGTCTCGTTTATTCCGGAAGTGTACATGGCTTATATAGAGTCAAAGAGGACGTGGTCTTACAGGATAGGCCAGCTTGGATCTTCTCATATGCCGTGGGCCTATCAGACTAGCAGGAAATCATACGTAGGCACATAGGTAACCAGACGTGATGTCAACAAGAGGGGATTATGGGAGATGTAGGCTGAAGCAGGAAGGTGCTTACCTCATGCGCATTGCAGGCAAGGGGAGGATCATGGGAAATGTAGGCTGACACACACAAAATGCCCTCAGGTGGGAGAGGCAGGACAGCGGCACCCATTCTGAGCCGCTCCCTATAGGGATGGATAGGTAATATTCTTATGTCCTCCTTAGAACTTTCCTTTCTGTTTTTGGAAATATTCCTTATTCATTCTTGGTCACCTATCACCATCAATATGGTCTGAGCCGTCAGAAGACCTAATACAATTTTCTGGTCCCAGCTTAGAACCCAAACCAGACGTATAAAAGCTAATTGAGGCTTCATCTAAAATGATGGGAAAGATGCCCATTGGTGGGCCAGAAATACCAAATAAGCTCAGAGATGCTTGATGCACATCTTTCTAAAGCTCCATCTGTTAAGCCCTGCCTGAGAATGAAGCCAAAACAGAATAAAGCAAAGTTGAAGGTGAGGACAGAAGCTTTCTAACCAAACTGTCTATGGATCTGATCTCAGCTATACACGGAGACCAATTTACCTTGGGAGTTTTTGGCTTAAATGTAACAATACATTCTTTATGAGGCTTAAGCCAGGTTCAGTTAGTTCTTGTGCTCGTCGTCACAAGAGTTCTGATTAACACAGTGAGCTTCCTACACAAATACTAATGTAGAGAAATTTAATCAGAAACTTGCAATGTTCTCCTTAGAAAATAAAAGAATTCAAGGTTCCAAAAACATGAAATTATCATGTAGAGTATATCTTCCTTAACAAGACTGGGCCTGAAAGAAATAATCTTAGGCTAAGTGAGACCTGAATGGCTAAGTGCAGGGCTGATTTTGCAATACTTCTGGTCAGTTATAGTCTAATAGCTTCTGAATTGATATTCAGGCTGCCATAACAAAAATGCTATGAACTGAGAGATTTATAAACAACAATCCTCAAAGCTCTAGAAGTTAGGAATGCAAGATCATGACACCAGCAAGTTTAATGACTGATGAGAACTTGCTCTCTGGTTCATAAATGATGCTTTCCTTACATGGTGGGAAGGGGGTGCAACTGTCCCGGCCTCCTTTGTAAGGTATCTAATTCTGTTTTTGTGATCTCATCACTCCCAAAGGCCCTACCTAACTACACACAGTGGTGATTAGATTTCAGCATAGGAGTTTTGGCGGGGGACACATAAAGAGTCAGACCATAGCAGCTACAGAGCCCTAGGCAGGAAAAAAACAATTTGTTAGTCTGATAGTTTCCATCCTTCCATCCATCCATCCATCCACCCATTCCCCATATTTGCCTATTAATTAAATAAATATCTGTTGAGTTTAATTGTTAGATATAAGACCTCCTGAGAGAGGGATTGGAAGGAAAGGCAAACCAGCAAGCATTTCCCTGTCTGAGGGCCAGATACCCTCTATTTTTATTTGTAAAATGGAAAAATCTAATTTAGTTACTTATATTCTTTCCAGCACTGTTAACTTAATAATTCAAACGACTTTCAGACTGGATGATACCTCAGATTATTGTCTGGTTCAATTTTTTCATGTCTGAGATGGGAAAATACAGATTTGAGGAACTTGAAGCATTTACTCAAAGACTTTCACTTCCTGGGTGACACCGTGATCCTGGGGTGGTTGGTGGGGGACAAAAAGAACCAGCAGACAAAATGCACAGGCTACGAGCAGCTGGTCCAGTTAAACAGTACAGCAGTAGCCAGTGTGGTAACCAGTGTTGTGGGCACCCAGGCATGGAAGGTGCAACCGAGGTGGCAGTCAACACTGAAAAGCTGCCCCATGGTGTCTGTCTGTCTGTCTGTCTGTCTCTGCCACTCCTCCTTTCCTCTCCTCTACAGTTGAAACGCTGTAGGTATCTTCTGTGTGGACTTCAAAAGGAAAGGGGCCAAGTGCCTCCCAGGACAGGAGTTTTGAGCGCGGCCCCAGGAGCATGTGAAAGGCCTGCTCGGGCGGCCTCATGGAGGGCGCCAGGACGCTCTGCCCGATGGCTGCCTATCCGACTTCTCCCTTCCAGAAAGGAAATTGCAGGCATGTTTCTGCTTTGCTCAGGACCAGGGATTATGGAGCTTAAACTCTCTCCTCCAAGCCATGTTCAAGTTTTTGACTTAAAAGGGAAATGTTTCATTTTCGGCCAAATGCATCCCCCTTTTTTCCCCCTTTGGACTGAGAACAAAGCAATTCAAATCAGAAAGCAGAGGGAACTCCATGTGCACTGTCCACGGGGACCCGGCTCCCAACTGCATCCCATGGAATTTGATTGAAGTGCAACCGAACCCCTCCGCGTTTGTTCAAATGTCATTTAAATAGAAATGTTTCAAATCTCTGCCAAGGAACTGCCCAGGGGGTGGCATGGGTTGGAGCCAGGCCCTCTCTGCTCTGCGGGCTGCTTCGGGCCCAGACCACGGGGGCGGGATCCAGGCCAGCCTCGCTCCACCGGTGTAAAAGAAAAACCGTGGTGGGAAAAGGGAGGAGAGGAAGAAGAGGGAAGAAGAAAGGGGCGGAGGAGGACTCTGTGGGCGGTTTTAACTCTAAAGACACCAGATGTAGAAGAGACGCGAGCTGCCTGTTTTCTGGCAATCATTTCCTCCTTTCCTTCCCTTTCCTTTCCTTTTCTTCTTTGCTTTCTTTCTTTTTTTCTTGTCATTTTTTTCTTTAAAGGGAGACAGTTTAAAGGGATTTGTGGTCAGGTCACAATGAGACTGCAAGGTTGCCTGTCACCCTTTCTGGTGTTACACAGTGCATGCACCTGTTCAGCCACTCTGAGCTTTCCTCGCTGGCTCCCTGGGCTTCGCAGGGCAGTTGGGTAGAATCTGGTTTGAGGTTCAGGAGTGACACTGTGGGTTTCCTCACTCCACCAGATGCAAGCATCCATGGGCTGAGACTTTGAGATACTGTTGTTCTTCTTCCTGAGGATCCCCCAGCACTACCAGGCTGTACTCTGGGGACACCCAACCAGGAGGAGTCTGGTGACTCACCTTCCACTTAGCCATAATGACTATGCTTTTATCTGTTTTGTGCTTTGTAGTTCTGGATAAAATTTCGTGACAAAAAGAAATCTGCTACTAATAGCACTGTTTGAGAATCACTGCAGTAGACATTTCAAAGGGTTCATGGTTCTGGCATTCCAGAGATCGAAACCAGGAAACAATTGGAGTAGGGGTTGTTTTCTCTTCTCTGGAGACTCACTGGCACAAGAAAGAGTTAATTTCCTGCGTTAGAACCTTCTTCTAAGCAAGTTAGGTTTACTTGACTGTTAGAAAAGCCAAGTTTCTGACGGAGTGCAACGTAAAGGAACTCATTCTGCAGATACGCAAAATGTAGTGTAACCTCAGATGAAATATTTTAAGCCATGAAAGAGGAATGAAGTACTGGTGTGCTGCAACTTGGACGATCCTTGAAAACTCTATGCTAAGTTAAAGAAGCCAGACACTACAGACTACATGTTATATGGTTCCATTCACAGGGGATGTCCAGAATTGGCATCACCATAGAGACTTTAAATAGATTAGTGGTTTCCAACCACTAGGGATTGGAGATGAAGTAGGAAGTGACCGCCAATGGGTATGGAGTTTCTTTTGGAGCAATGAAAAAAAATTCTGAAATTATATTGTAGTGATATTTATGCAGCTTTGAATATACTAAAAAATGAATTGTACCGCCACTTATGAGTGCATTTGATGGTATATACCTTACATCTCCATTTTAAGAAAAAGCCAGAGATGAATTTTTTTTCCTCTTTTTCATTTTTTTTAATCGGTACCGGGAATCGAACATATCACCATGTGCTTGCAAAGTAGGCACTTATGCCACTGAGCTAAATCCCCAGCCCCAGCCAGAGATGAATTGAAAGATAGATTTAGTGCACGAAGGACTAATAAGGGCTTAGAAGGCAGCTGGACTCTTGGCCACTTAGGATTTTCTTTAATCATCAAATTCAAGAGCTCAGAGTATCGCTCTTCCTGGGTGACTTTAACCTGGCCAGTGGACAGAGCTTCACAGTCTCTCATATATGTAGGTGGTTCTAGTATGAAAAAGCACTTTGAGCACCAGAGGCAGACAATGTTGTGCTGACTCTCGGTTCTGACCTTTTCTTACTGGGAGGATTGAGACCTTCTGAACCTCAGTTTGTTCATCTTTATGTAACAAGGATTGGCAGGACAACTCAATGTCAAGTTGCAGGCATCTGGCATCTAGGTGTCCAGTCTTTGTGTCCAGTCTTCATGCCTTAGTTTCCCTTCTTGTCTTCCCAGGGCAGGGAGGGTTCTGAGTTTGCATGAGTTGGCATAAATCACAGGGCAAGGCCATCTCCTTTCTCTCACTCAGGTTATAGACAATCAAGGGAATCTTATCCCAGTCAGATCCCTCCTGTCTGGATTTGTCCAAAGACAGCTTCCCAAGAGCCCTGCCTTAGGTACCTGTGCCACTGTGCAGGATCACCTGACCACCCCAGGGTAATCTCTCCGTCCTTATCCAAGGAGGAGCCCTCAGCAGAGGTGGAAACTGAATCTCAGGCTTTCTTCCAGAAGCCAGTATCATCTCTTTGCCCTTCTCTGCTCTGACCTGTGAGTTGGCTTTCGTTCCTCCTTTCTGTCAAGCTGTGAAGAGGAACTCTTCCTAACACTTGTCAAAAATTAAAGCGAGACCTCCTTTCAAATGTTCTGTCTGCCAGGAAGGCAAGCCTGTCTCCAAAGAATTTGCATTTACATTCCAAATGTGTGTGTGTGTGTGTGTGTGTGTGTGTGTGTGCTAAGAGGAAAGAATGTCTTTTCTCTTTCAAGCCACTTCAGTGTGACCTCCAGGTTTTAATATTTTCCACAAAGTGTCATTTGACAGTTCCGCCACACTGAGAAAGAGAAGAGTGTGTGTCCGCTCGTGAGTTCACTAACTAAATTGAATGAGGGATGAGACGATGTAGCTCAGGGCCAACTGCTTTATCTCTTTTCTTTTGCTCTTTCTTTAATTTTTAAACATTTCCATTGAAACATTATTTCTAGGTTTTAGCTTCTGTTCTGGGCAAGCGGGTCAACACGGAGAATGAAGACCAAGGGGTCTGTGTCTTCTAACGCAGAAGCGTCCAGCCTTGACATCTCTCCTTCCTCTCCGCCCCTCACATCAAGCAGCACCCTGTGCCCCTCCCCTCAGCACTGACTGGGAGGGCGTCTGGAGGTGCTGTCTTAGAGCCCTGTCCCGTCAGCACTATAAGGATACAATGACTCCGCTTTCGGTACCAAGCAATGGGAACACACTCTTTAGTTCTTGGCTCCATCCACTCATGTTAGGACCCTGGTATAGCAGGGCGAAGTGCCTCAAGAGGCCAGGAGGGGGGTGTCTTGTGCTTCGGAAGTACCTTCCTCTGCCCTGTTATCTGTCCTCCAGATAACAGCACTGGAAAGTCTCCATCCTGACAAATGCCTGCAGATCGGCTTGTCACAATAAGCAGCGCTGCCCCGGGCTGCACCACCCGCTCTGCTTTACTTAGAAGTCGGCTGACAGTGGGATTTCTTGTGACAGCTTCACTCAACACTCTGGTGGGGTTGTGGGCACAGAATAAGGGGAGGTTTACACAGATGTGGGCGACTCAGGCACTCTGAGTAGGTGTCTGCTAACTCCACTCAGACCACCCTCCCGGTAAAAAGCCCCCTTGGGCTTTAGGTATGTCAGGACAGACTTTGCAGCGGCCTTTGGGGAGATCTGCTACCAGCCTATTGCGCATCAGCTGGCTGGTGTGTGAAACCTGAGAAGACTCAGGGGGACCTTGTCTTAGGATCAAGCTTTGGTGGGACACATGAGTGCTTTGCATGACACTGCAATGATACACCACGGCCTCTTGAGAGGTACTAGTACAACTCATTTACCCAGGAGGAAGCAATGACAGACTTTACCAATGGTCACAAAACCAGTAGGTGGCAGTGTTCGGCTTGAGCAGGGTCGCTCTCAGCTCTGTCCCTCTCAACACTGTACCTGCACAGATAGACAGATAGGCCTCTTGGGGACTGAACAGCTATCGAGCTATGTCCAGGTGCTTTAAACTTTAAAAAAAAAACTTTTCATATCTAATTCCATTGTCTTTTTGGCTTCTCCCAACAAAACCCTAGTGATAGGGATCCGGGAGATGCCAGAGCTGGAGTCTCCCCAAACCATGTGGGTCAGCCCATTCCCAGCATGTGCAGGCAGTGACTCCCTCTTCAGGACCCACCTGGGCTTGACGGTCTTTATTTGCATTATGAATGGATAGGACTTCCCTATACCAAAGAAGCATGTGACTGCTTTCGCCCCTCAGAACGTGGATGTGCACAGTCCACATGTGCACTTTCTACCTGGGTGCTCTTTGCAGCAGAGGGAAGGACGTTGTCTGAAAATTCTTTGATGTCGGGGATTTCATTTTTGAAAATATTCAAAGGAAAGGCTACCTCATTGCAGAGGTTTCTATTTACTTTTAAAAATATTGTAGAAAAATATGCATGTCATAAAATTTACCACCCTTTTTTTTTATGAGACAGAATTTCACTATGCAGTTCAGACTAGTCTTGAACTCACTTTATAGCCCAGGCTGGCCTTGAACTTGCAGTGATCCTCCTGTCTCAGCCTCCTGAGTGCCAGGATTTCAGGCATGTGCCACTATGTCCGGCCTATCTTAACTAGTTGAAATATACAATTCAGCAGCATTAATGATATTCATGTTATCGTGCAACCATCACCATCACCCATCCAATGAACTGTCTGTGTCCTGTATAGCAGAAACTCTGCACCCGCTCACCAGCATCCATCCTTCCCGTCATCCCTCCTAGAAGTCTCCTCTGTGCCTGTATGAATTTGACTGCATTTATCTCATACGTGTGGAATCAAACAGATGTTTTTCTCTTGTGACTGGCTCTTTTTCATTCAGCGTAATATCTTCAAGATTTAGCCATGGCATAAGCTTGTGTCAGAATTTCCTTTCTTTTTGGGCAGAACTATGCCCTATTACATCTCTCTACCACATTTGGCTTACCCATATATCTTTATCTGTTTCTTTTAAACAGAATGTATTATTACTTACCAGCTCTATTTATAGATTGTTCACACCATATGTGGGGATAGAGGCTAGCAAGCCTTTCCTTGCAGGGTCCAGCATAAATACTTTAAGAGTTATGGATCATATAGACACTGGCAGTCACACGACTGGGAGACTGGGCTGCTGTGCTGCAGAAGCCACTGATCATATGTTCATGGGGATTATATGCCAACAAAATGTGCCTTGCAAAAGCAGTCATTGGCCCAGATTTACCCTGTAGTCAGAAGTTTGTAGACCCCTGGTCTTCCACAGATCGATACGGTACATCATTAAGAACATGAGCCCTGGAGTCAATGCAATGATTTGTTTTTAGATTACTTACAAACACTGCCTTTCCTTGAGGTTCACACAGGCACCTGGAGCCCTAGTGGCATGCTCTGCCTGGTATTCAGGTCCTGCGGTTGAATGTGGCACACTTTGAACAAACTCCTCTCAATAAGTCTGACTCTTGATGATCTGTGGTTCCTTCCAGCTCCACTTCCAGGGTTCCCTAGATAGACCTGTGACAGACAGAATGACGACCATGTTCAGAAGCTCTCCCCAGGGAGGCTTAGTCCCTACGTGGTCTCAGCTGGGCACAGGCACTTGGGGAATGTGCTGTTGTAACATCAGATGCCAAGAGTGCTTGAAGTCCAGTCCTGGCCCAAAAAGACCTTTATGTCATTTTGCCCTAGTAAAATGTTTGCAGTTGCTTGTAAAGTATCCGTTTTCATATTCCCTTTTTGGAAGGCGTTCTTACGCCGGACACTTGACATTAGCCTTGTGCTCTCAGCGATGCTGACTCCAAACCAAGAATGTGGAGCTGTGTGTCTGCTGTTTTCTACCAAGATCTCAGGAGCAGAATACAGGAGCTTGGGCTCCAAGAAAATTATACAACCTCCAAAATGAAGTTTCCAGATGGATGCTTTCTCTTCTTCTGGAGAGCCTGAAGACATTTTTTTTAAAACCAGCTTTATTAAGATATAATGAACAAACAATATGTTACACATAAAATCTACAATTTGACAATGTTTTATATCCTTGGCATTCTGTCAATTGATCGATCTCTAAGAAAACATCACCAAAACCAAGATAACGAATGTCCTTCTCCCCACCCCATCCCTCTCTATACCTCCTCCTCCCCACACTTTTCCCAGGTAGCTACTTTTCTGCTTCGCATCATGATAGATTAGTTCATATAATCTAGAATTTTATATAAATGAATTTATGTAGTGTGTGCCACTTTTCTACTAAGCATTTAAAATGCATGTCATTTTGAGATCAATAGTTCGTTCTTTTTTGTTGCTAAATAGTATTCTGCTTTGTGTGTAGTACAGTATATACTACAACTTAGTTCTTCATCTGCTCTTGGACATTTTTTAGTTGATAATGCTCTTCATATCTTCTATGTCTTTGCTGATTTTCTGTCTATATGATTGATCAATTATTGGGAGGGGAACAATGGAATCTGATTTCAATGACAGCTTGCTTATTTCTCCTTACAGATCTGTCAGATGATCTTCATGTATTTTGAAGCTCTGTTAATAGGACTGTAATTCAAGAGTGTTGTGGTCCCTTGATTAGTTGATCCTTTTACCATTATGAATGATCCTATTTATCCCTGGATTATGGCCCCATAGGCAACACAATGGTTGCTTACATTAGTGACAGCCGTTGACATTTTGGGGACCTAGATAAATTCAGTCTACTGTGGGCAGCCAAGTCACAGCCATGCCTGGCCCCACTGATGGCTTGTGCTACACACCATCTTCACCCCCCACCTCACTCTCACCCTCAGCAGAGGTTTAGTGGAGTTTAAATGAGTGGACGATGGGCTGGCACTAGTGATCCGGGACACAGAATATCTCACTTTATCACTGGGCATGTGCTCCAACCTGGTCCAGAGCCAGGAATGGCAAAGAGGTGACTATGATCTTATCTAGACTCCGAATTTATTTTTAAAAGATTGTCTTGGAACCAGACCCAGACTGTTCAGTGTGTTCTGAGATGGTGCTAAAGGAATCTACTGTACAGGTCCTTGCTTTACAGTTTCCTGACTAATTCCACCATAAACTTAATTGCCTTTTCTTTGGCTTTGAAGTGCAAAGACTCCTTTGGCACAAAACACCCTCCCACACACCCACCCAGACTCCTGGCAGGAAGCAGTGACTCAGTGTCCAAGTGCCAGGGCTCCTTGACTCACTACCCAAATGGTTCCTCCTGCTGGCCCAGAAGCTGGACTCTCCTTCTTCAGGAGGTGATGTCAGAGAGGAGCCCCTTTGCCAGTAACACACTGGAGCCTTGGAAGCCCAGGCTCAGAAAGTGCTACTTCCAACCCTGCCCCAAGTGGTATCCTGCACATCATGAATTCCAGCTCATCGCCTTGTCCCTTAGACTCAGTCCTCTCTAGGAGCTCTGGTGACTTCTCCAGAAACCAGCCTGTGTGGGTCATTTCATCTTCATTTCAAACTTAAGAGCCAGGCAACAGTGTACCCATTCCCCAGAGGAAGCCACTGAGGAATAAGGTGAAGGGAAAGGAGTTGCATATGGGTACATGGCCAGGGGGCACAGAGCCAGAGCTCAATCTGAGTCATCCGCAGTGCTGGTTCCATGACTCTATACAAGTCTGCATTTGTTTCCTAAGGCCGCCATAACAAATTACCAGAAAGTTGGAGGCTTAAAACAACAGGAATTTATTCTCTAAGTTCTGGAAGCCAGCATTCAAAAATCAAAGGATTGGCAGAGTAGGTGCTTTCTGGAGGCTGTGAGGGAGAAGCAGTTCCATACCTTCGTCCAAGTTGTTGGTGGCTGCTGCCAGCAACCCTTGCTCACTGGTTCATAGACGTATCTGTGTGCACCCTGCCCGTCTTTACTGGGGTCTTTATGCTGTCTTCTTTTGACAACAACAAAGTATGCGGAACAGGCGGAGGCATTCTGGGAAAGCAAGCCAGGGCAGAAGGAGGATCTAGAGTTCAGGGCTTCGGGATGGAGTCCTGGTCAGTCACCTGTGGTTTCTATGCTTGTCCTTCCCCCTCTGCAGTTACTGGATTCTTATAAAAGTTAAATGTACATAGAGTGCTTAGACCATGGCTGAAAGGATCCCAATTACTATTAGTTATGAAAATATTATTAATAATATGACTTCCATCTCAATGGGAATGAAATCCGAAGTTCTTGGCCAACACCACCTGCCACTTAGCGCCTGTATCTTTCTGATCTCACCCCTGCCTGCCCCATCTGTTCCCTGCGTCTCAGCTGCCCCTGCCTCACGGCCATCCCTGCACTGCCCAAGGGCTTTGTATTTGTGGTTCTTTCTGCTTGGCCCGCTCTCCTCTGCTTGCTATTCATTTTCTTCTCTTCTTTCTTTAGAGGTCATCTGATGTGAGATAGTCCCCAGTATCCCTATTTTAAATGATACCCCTGTCCCCTGTCCTTTCATTTGTCCTTTTCAGTCCCACACACTGCTTTGCTTGTCTTAGTACTTACCATTATGGAAATATAAATGAATACACACACACACACACACACACACTATTTTCTCTCTCCCAGAGTCCATCTCTGTGGCACTCAATAACTATTTGTTACATGAACGAATGGAGGAATGAATGAAAGCTGATTGGTCTATCCTGTCTGTAATGAAGCCCATGTCTCATCAACAGGGCGTCAGTGAGGTACAACCACATGGAGGATTTGGTAGTACCCTGCTAGCCAAGACCATGAGGGAACTCACGGTGAGCATCTATCATACCCGCCACATACTATACATGAGGCTTCAGTTTATCTCTGCATCTGCTTTTGTAGCTGAAGAAACAGGCTCAGAGAAGTTGTCAGCTGTCCGAGATCACATAACTCATAATGGGAGAACTGGGAGCTGGAATTCAAACCAGGGACTGTCCATCTCAACCCCTGTTTTATACCATCCCAAACTGGAGTCTCCTTTGACTTTGATTTCAAGGGATGAAAAATAGGACGATATGGATAAAAATTGAATTTCCCACCAGGAGGCTCCATGGGAAACTCTCTAACCTCAACTCCCAGAACAGGGTCCTGGCCTCTGGCTTTCTTAGCAGGAGGCAGAAGATGTGCCTAGACTCTCCTGTCACTGACCTTGAAGAAATGTCTTCAGAAACTCTTTTAATCTAAAATCCCCTGCAGCTTCCAGCCACGCACACCTTAAATCATGTCAGCAGAACACTCTCATATTTGACATTCCTTCCTGGATCTCCTGACCCCCAGCATTCTGCAGTAAAGCTCCCTCCTATATTCTAATCTCTGTGCATAGTATAGTATTGGAGAAGGAGGGGCAGGGCAAGAGGATTGAAGGGCTTCGGTCACTCCACTGGGGACAAAAGCAGAGGTGCCTCTGAAGCTTGATCTTGGGAAACTTGCCTCCAGAAAGGTTCTGCTCGGGTCCTTCTAGAGATGCCCTGAGTAAGCAGCCACAAAGCCGTGGCTCAGTATTTGCTAGGTGCAACCTCAGCAGCACATGGCCAGCAGAACCATCCTCCCATGGTGGCAGTTCGGTACTCAGACATAGGGTCTGCAATCGGGATCTCTGAGCCCCTCCAGGATCACTCCCCTCTCCACCGTGCTGCTTCCATGAGAATCAAGCTTGTCCTTCCAAATTCATGTTCTTCACAGAAGCTTTGAACGTAACCTTACTTGGAGAAGGGGTCCTTGGAAATGTAATGAGTTAGGATGAGGTCCTATTAGACAGGGGTGGGTACTTGGTCCAGTGTAATAGGTGTCCTTAGAGGAAGAGACACAGAGCCGCTTGGGGAGAAGATGAGAGGAGGGCAGAAATCGGAGCGATGCAGAAATGAGCCGGCAGAACCAGGCATTGTCTGCAACCACAAGAAACTGGGCCGAGGCAAGGAAGTATCCTTTTTCCCTTGGAGCCTTCAGAAAGAACTTGAGTCTGCTGACACCTTAACTCCAGATGCCCAACCACTGACTCCGGGAAGAAAACACTTCTGTTATTTCAGGCCAGCCTGTTTGCAGTACTTAGTAATGACAGCCCCGGGAAACCTCTACTAAGTTAGTAAACTAGGTCTCCTTCCCCTGCCACGTACACTTCCTCTTTACTCCCGAAGCCTCTGTTCACTCCATCTGCCCTGGGCCACCCCTCCTGCCAAACTACAGCCCCAGCACATCACACACCCCTATCTGACCTTCCCAAACCAGGGGAAGTGCTCCCCAAACACATCACAGCTTTACATATCACGGTGATTTTGTCTTCCATCACCTCCAATGCCAGCTATAATAAGAAATGTGGCTATCAGAGCCATCCCAGCCGGATGTGAGCAGATTTCTCAGGGCACCAATGGAGAGAAGATGTCCCTAAATGGTCATACCAAGGCACACAGTCATATCAGTCATTGTTTTATATAGAAACAGATACAAGATATACAAATCATAAGAATTTACAAGATTACAAGAATTTACAAGGCTGACTTACAGTCAGGGGGAACCCACAGGGTTGGATGAGGAAGAGGGCAGAGGGTCTGTCTGCACAGGAGACCACGGGATTCAGTCCAAGGTCTGGAGCCCCCGCAGTGTCCCAAGCAAGTCTGTATCAGGAGGTCAGTGGGGACCATGATGGAAGGCCAAAGAGTGTATGCTGGAAGCTAAGTGTCTGCACTGGAAGCCAGGAGATGACGGCCAAGGTGAAGGCACAGACAGGAGCTCCTCTGAAGAAACAGAAGCATTTTTCCTTCCTCATTTCCTCTTTATACTATCCAGGTGCCAAGCCACCCTAAGGAGCTGTTCCACACCCTAGGATGTGGAATTGCTGAGCTGATTTAATTAAGCATCTCCCCACTAAATTTCTCAAGTTGACAAAGTCAATCAACCATCCCACTCAAGTTTCTTCTCAAGTTCCCCTGATCATCTCCTTCTTCCTTCTAGCTTTCAGGACTGTCCTTCTTTTTCAGGTATTTCTGGGTGCTCATATCTCCAGCTACAGAATCTGGAGTGGCCACCAATGGACCAAATGGCACAAATGACATCAACTCCTCGTGAAGGAAAGTTAATCAGTAGGATAGAGGGAGGAGCTGACGGACTGCTCTGGAGTGCATTTCCTCCTGTAGCCATTCTGGAGAAACCCCGTGGACCCAGCAAGCACACCTGCTGTCAGTGCACCTCTGGGCCTCACTGGGCACTGCTTCCCTCTCCCCTCCCTTCACTTCCACCCCCCTCCCTTGCACCTCACAGACGAAGTGTCAGCACTTCCCTCTTCCCTGCAGACTTTGCTTCGGGAGGGCTCAGTGCAAAACGGTGGTCAAGTAAGATGATAGACCCATGTGTACTTTACCGTGCTCCCTTAGAGGGAGGGTCACAGTGTACGTCAAACCATGAAGGCTCTGAGAAATTGTGCAGTGAGAAAACCTCTAATGCCTATTTCCCTTGTGACCGCTGTTGAATACTCACTGTATGATAAATATCATTCTGACCCCTGTACATATATTAATTTGGCAGGTATTCCCACTACTACCATCTAGGCTAGGAATTTTTATTTGCCTGTTTTATACACACAGAACACTAAAGTAGAGAAGCCTGGCTTCTAATCCAGGACTCCTAGCTATAGTCAGTGTAATCACAAAGTCATGTGCATACTTGGTTTTAACTTAGAATTGCCCTTACTTTTTTTTTTTTATGACGAATTGCTTTAAATCATATCACTTGTTAAAATCAACTGAGTTTGTTCGAAGGAAAACAGTTTGCTCTACGTTTATCTTGATTTCCTGCAGAGATGTGGGTGCAACCAGCCTGATCTTTCTGCCCTTATCTGCCCAACCTCGTTATGGGCTGGCAACTTTGTACTACAGTAAATATTTGTAGGAGGGGAAGGAAGAAGAAAAGAAGGGAGAATTCATCTTTGTAAAAAGACCAAAGGACCGGTCTTAAGAGAAGAAACCCTGGATAGAAATTCATTCCTGGTACAGACAGCCTTGTGTGGCTTGAGCCTTCTTCTAGCACATGCGTGTGCACCCATGGTTTTACTTTGTGGTTTCTGAATGTTAATGTGACAAAGAATAAAATGAGGCAAGGCTACTGCAATGGTAAGGCCCAGTCCCCTGGATTCTAAGTGGCACTGCCATGACCAGTTGCACGGATTGTGTACTTCACAACTGCAAGGGGCGCACCTCACGCCACCGTCCTGCACAAGAGCCCCACTGCAAGAAGCACGATGCTGAGGTTTGGGTGCGGTGGTGGGAGGGTAATTGCAGGACTAGTCATTACAAACACAACCCGGCTTATCGGAGTGGTTCAGGGAGTGGTCCGAGCCATATCACAAAGCACCAGGAAGCTCTGACAGTGGCGCCTGGCAGGCTGCCCCGTCTGAGGCGAGGCTGGCTTCTCCCAGGAGTGTCGGGAGTACCTAGCATCCCGTGGCCACACGGTGCTGATCCTCACTCATTTCCGCTGGTGTGATGCGGAGCTCTGGCTGGTACGATGACACTGTTCTGGGTCCTGCTTTGTTCTGGGGTATCTTGTGCATCGTAAGGTCTTTAAGAGCACTCCTCACCCAGGCTAGGGTGGCCCAAACTGTGCCCAGACATTCATAAATGACCCCGAGGTTCAGAAGTAGCACTGCAAAGAGTTCCTCAGTGTCAGCTGGTGAGGTAGCCATCAGCCATATGCAAAATGGATCTGGTCCAAATTCAGATGCACCCTAAGAATTTTAATACATACCACATTTCAAAGAGTTAGTCTGAAAAATGTAAAATGTCTCAGTAATAATTGTAAAGCATTGGTTACATGCTAAAATAATATTTTAGTTCTAGTAGGCTAATTCAAATATATTACTGCATTAATTTGACCAGTTTCTTTTTCTGCCCCCTCGTTCTTTTTCTTTTTCTTTCTCCTCCTCCTCCTCCTCCTCCTCCTCCTCCTCCTCCTCCTCCTTCTTCCTTCTTCTTCTTCTTCTTCTTCTTCTTCTTCTTCTTCTTCCAGACAGGGTCTTTCTACGTAGCCCGTTCTGTCACTGTAACCCCTTTCTAGCCTTGATCTCCTCATCATCCTGCCTCAGCCTCCTGAATACTGGATTACAGGTGTTCGTCACCATGCCTGACTCTTTTGCCTTTCTAAAGTGTTGCTCCTGGGAGGTTTCGAATGACACCAGTGCCCTGAATTGTCTTTCTGTTGGACAGAGCATTCATTCTCTCGGGCAGCACTGGGCTTCGCCTGCCTCTGTCCTATCCCAGCCCTGCCTTTCCTAATTGCTGGGGAATCTGATGCTGCATCTCAGGACCTCTAGATCACCCTGAAGTCATTGGTCCCCTTTTAGAAATGCCATCTGGCTTGAAATGCCACCCTATCAAAGGCACTAGGTGAAGGGGTTTGGTAGGCCTGCCCTTTCTCACCAACTGGGCTTGCAATGTCTCCACCAAAGGGCCTCTGCATTTTTGCATCAACTAGCTGCAGATTCTCTCTACAGCACTGCTTCTGAACCTAGAAGTCATTTATTAATGTCTGGGGACGGTTGGGCCACCCCAGCTTGCAGTGAGGAGTGCATGGGTTCTACTGTAGGACCCTTTCTCAGTGGCTCGCTCCCTGCTCCTGACTTTCCTTCTCAAGCCCGTTAATCCCCCATCTAAGGACCCTTCTGGGCTGCCTCATGACTCCTGGAGGAAGTCAAAGCTCCTCAGACACGTCTTCAGAGCCCATTGCAAACTGGCCACAAGCCACTTTTGGGGGGGGGGGGCTTCCTCTTGCGTCCCAATGGGTATGTTTCTCTACCCTCCATCCTACTGCTATCAAAACCTGTCCACTGCTCAGACCCGTTAAAATTCTTGTCTCCAGGAAGCTTCTGAGTTGTCATGGTGACCGTGGCACTCACAAGTGGGCGCAGTCCCCCAATTGTCTTGCAGAAACTCTGGTATCATTTTTCAACAGAATCATTCGTTCACTTTTTGTGCCTTTAGATTTCCTTCACTCCTGGAGATTGTGGAGGATGGCCATGAGTTTTTAGGCCTTGTACAAGCGACTGTTAAATGGCTTTGTGAAGAACTGGCCTTCTCTGAAGATACTCCGGCCACTAGGCAAGGTCTTTTCAAAGTAAGGATCTCCTCTCACGTGCAAGAGAAAGATGGCGATCACGATTCAGCTCCTTGACGTTTCCTGAAATCTCAAAACTGTATGTGGCACATGTGAATAGTCAGAAATGGTTGTTGACTGGCTGAAATGGAGACTGAGACCCCAGTGAAAAGACAGAATCGAATGGCAGATGGTTCAGTCTGAGTAAGGGCGACGGTTAGGACAGATCACGCCTGTGGCTAACCTGCTTCCGTGCTGATTATTCTGCAGGGAGAGAGGGAGGAAGGGCCTCTCTTTGCCTTGTTGGTTGGGGGACTTTGGTCTTTAGCAGGACATCTGGGGCGTAATCTTCTTGGCTTGTTTTAGGTTGGTGATATCTTTAGGTGTGGCTCTCTTCCCTCCTCCGTCTATCTTATAGCTCAATATTCCAACTGGCAAATTTTAACAATGAACCAGAACGGTGGTTTCATTTCTCTCTGTCAAATGGTGCTGGGCCTGAATTCAAAGGGTGAAGGAGACAGCAGCCAAGGCGTGTGGTCTGGGGCTTGGGTTATAACTCAGTGGCATGGCGTCTGCCAGGCAAATGAGAGGTCGTGAGTTCGATTTTGGGTACCAAAAAACCCAAGCCAAAACAAAACAAAAAAAAAAAAAATCAGAGTGTGTGGTCCTTTCTGCACAGCACACTGTACCTCCTGTTGCCCTGCCCAGAGTGGCTCTTTCCCCCCACGGGCGTCATAGAAAAGTCACCCTTTGCTCATTTGGTCATAAACGGCTCTGCCAAGAACCCCTGTCCTTGGCCAGGTAATTCAGGCTGGATCAGCTCACTGCGGTGGCAAAAGCTCTACCACCAAAGCCACCATATATGTGATATCAGCCCTCTGGGAGGTTAAGGTAGAAGATGGCAAGTTCTAGACAGCCTGGGAACCTGGGACCTTCAGTGAAAGCTCGTCTCAAAATAAAAATTCAAAGAGGCCTGGGGATGCAGCTCAGGGTGAAGGCCTTAGGTTCAATCCCCCAGTATCTCGATAAATAAATAAATAAACAGCCTTAGGTTCAGACGTACCCACAAAAAGCTGCCCCTTCCCTTTGGCTTTTGTACTTAGGGCAGGATAGGAGGAGAGAGAAAGGCTCACTGAGGTCCTCTTACAGACCTGTTCTGCCTGATCTAAGACAAACAATCCAGAGGAAATTCTACCAAATGACCCTGTCTACCGGACTTGAACGCACAGGGACCCTGAGTAGGCTCTGAGGGTTCTGGGCCCTGTGCAGGCTGAGGGCAGCCAGTAGGTGTCTCTGTTGCACAGTTACACGCAGTGACACCAGAAAGCAGGTCCAGAGGCCGCCCCTCCTTACACAGAGGGTCAGGGATGCTCCTTCATGGAGGAGGCAGAGACACACTTTAAGGACCAAGAGAGGGGCGGAGACCAGGGAGGCGGGCCCAGGTGGAGGACGGAGATTGTGCAGGTGCAGACAGTGCAGTGTTAGCATGGCGTAAGGCGCCAAATGAAAGGGATCCCTCTAAGAAGCCCAGCTCAGTGGGAGCCGTGGGAAGGGGCAGGGCAGCTGGAGTCAGGGAGGTAAAGGCAGAAAACAGATAGCATTGCTGGGGGAGCTCAGGGCTCAGCTCCTGGAGGAAAGCCAGCGACTGGATGGGTGTTCTTATATCACATCTCCAACTCTTACTAATGAGGCTTTAGGTAAATGACTCAACCTCTCTGTTTCCTTCACTCATTTGTAAATTGAAGGCACAATGTCCCATAGGGTTATTGGGCCATTTAAATGGGAGTCCAGCCACAAGCATAGTCAGTTAGTTCTTTCTCCTGGAGTGGCACAGGTGGTCACCACAGGCAGCCACACCAGCACTGCTGTCTACCACCCACCTGCCCCACCCCTTCAGAGAAGCAGCTTAACTCAAACCAGAGCGATCAATGGACACGTGGCTGAGGACATCCTCTCTAGGGGATGAGTGCATGCCAGGATGGGACTACCATTTTATGGGCATCACAGAGGACAAGGGAGTCCCAAACACGAGAAGCAGGAGATGACTGTTCATAGGGAAGAAGGAGTAGTGGGAAACTGAGCAGGAAGGCAAGAGTCAGGGACATCACCCTCCCTGGGGAGATGCCACAACTGATCACTAGCATCGGGCAGAGGTTAGGGGTAGTGTAGCTTAGGGACTGAGTACAGGAGTCCTGCGATTCAGTCCTAATACTGTCCTTGTGGCGCAAATGACTCTCATCCCTCCAGTGCCTGCTGACCCCAGGAGGATGTTATAAGCTCCAGTGAGTTAGCATGGGGTGAGGCACCAAGTGAAAGACAGCACTGCCATGGACAGGAGGCCAGCAGGACGATGCTGCCAGTGCTCCAGACCACAGTCACCTCAATTCATCTCCACTTTAACAGGGAGACATGTTGGGCAAAGGTCACAACAGGAATTGAACCACTTCCCTACACCAAGAACTTTCCAATAAAAGATTTAATCAAGCTCATGGAGAGAAGAGGAGGGTCCTGGTCCCTTGACTTGAAATCAAGTACTTTATAAATTATTATTCTTCTTCATCCTGATATCAAATATGATCTCTAAGGGCATTTCTTTAAATGTTCCTCAAAGGATTAGCCATAGGTACTTCTAGCAACAGGGTCTTATGGATAATTGTGAATTGGGGAAATGCCAAGTTAGAAAAAAATGACACGATTTGTTTTTGTTTTTCCTGCAGAATTTATCAGAGCTTTGATTATATTTACACTCATGGTGATGCTCTTAGTGGCTAGTATAATGAAAACCTTTCTCAAATGAATAAATAATGCTGTCCCTAGCTTTATGGGAACATCTTGTGGAGCTAGACTTCATGAAATATAATTTGAGTGACTAATATAATCAGTATGTAGAGAAAGTTGTCATTCGGGAGCTTTTGTGGCAGTGGAGTGCCACTTTCACTTTCTGGTCATGCTGTATAATCCAGGCCACAAGCAAACATATCAGAGTACAATGTATGCCACTCAATCCATATTGATTAATGTATATTTATGCAACAAAGATCCATACCAAATGACAGCACTTATATCTGCGTGGTGGGAAAAACAAATTATTTTTATTTCCTTCTCAGGCTTATCTGCACTTTGTGACTGTTCTATAATGAGCATATACGTCTACAGCTCCAAACAAAATTCATTCTTTATTGCACAATCAGTGATGAAACATCTACTTGAAAGGGTTCTGCTCCTCTGGATATTAACTGCTGGGCCTATCTAATGATTTACAAGCAAAAGGATGGTGATGTGCTCATCAGAGTTGCACATGATACTAAATTTGGTAGAGTGGCTCACACTCAGAGAGCCAAGAATAAAATTCAAAAC
This sequence comes from Cavia porcellus, assembly GCF_034190915.1. Lineage (NCBI taxonomy): Eukaryota > Metazoa > Chordata > Mammalia > Rodentia > Caviidae > Cavia > Cavia porcellus. The sequence continues at coordinate 13,699,281 of NW_026947515.1, forward strand.
AACCGTGACAAATTGAAAACATGGCCCTACAAAAACCGGATGAAATTCAATAGTACAATTATAAAGTGACATGTTTAGGACTAAAAACAGCCACTGTGTGTTTAGGATGAAGGGAAGACCAGCTCCCAATTGGTCAGCAACCAGCAGGTGAGGATTTCTTCAGCCTGGAGCTGAGGATTGGTGCAGCCACCAGGGAAACACCTGGCAAGGATCATGGTTCACAGACTAAGGACAAATGAGAGGATGGTACCAGGGATCCTCGGTTCTGAATGTGGAACCCTGACAGCAGGGCCTGCCATGAGCTATAACTTTTGGCTCATTAAAAGGAAAAAAGCCTCTGAAGTCTGAGCACCCTGCCCATTCTGAGACTGCCATCAGGAGCACATCAGCATGGCATCTGTCCCCTGCTAGGCTGGGGGAACATTTTGGTGTCACGTCTGTGTGTAAGAGCTCTTCTGGAGTCTGCAGTGTGGAAGCCAGAAAGTTATAGCTTCTGGGACATTTTACTGGTTTGTGGGGACAATCAAATAAGAATATTTGAAATGTGAACCATCTCCAAAAAGCCTGTCCTGAGAAAATTCGGGGCATCTGGTCACAGTCAACAGAGTACCGTGCCTTCCTCCAAGCTGGCTGGATTGTGAACACATGAAAGGCCTGTGACATGCCGTGGCCCCCAAGTCATCCTCTCGCTCGGGTCTCAAGTTAGTCAGCTCCTCATTAGTCGGCTGAGCGGAGGCTGTGTCCCCCCTCCTAAAAGGATTTGCAGAGGTTGGAGTGTGTCCAGGCAAGAGCCACAGACACGATCAAAGAGACTGAAGCTCAGCTCTGTGACAAAAGGTTAAAGGAACTAGAATTATTGTGCCTGGAAAAAAACCAGGGAGACTCTGAACCACCCCAGTCCAGAGCTGAAGCACGTAGACCTCATCTTAGTTTTGACTTCCTTCTCATCTGCCAGTAGTATTCAAAAGGTCACCGGAAGTAACAACCAATAACACACGAAGGTTACAATGGCGTCTAACTTTCTGCTAAGCACTTTGCACAGTGGTTTCATTTCACTGTCACCACAGTTCTGTGATTGTCCCTGGCTTTCGCATGAGGAAGCTGAGGCTCGATCTCCCACAGGTGAGCACAGGCCTCAGACTCTATCTCCAACAGCAAACGTTTTTCATGGTGCCCTTGAGAGGGGTGTATGCCCAAACCAATAGCAGGAAACTTGGAGATGGTTGTTCATAATGAGAACTTGTTAAGTGACCAAGGCCCTTAGCTGTCACCAGACTCAGTCTCAACAATGTATCTTTCACGTGTAATACAACCACTCACTCTGGGGGAAGAGGGTAGGAACTGAATTGTGTCTCAGGCCGCCATTCATGTGTTGATATCTCAGCCTCCAGGACCTCAGATCATGACTGTATTTGAAGACAGTGTCTCTGAAGAGATAAGTAAGTTAAAAAATGGTCAAATAGTAGGTCATTATATGACTGGTGTGTTTGGAAGAAAAGGACACCAGGACCCATATACTCTCACAGCAGCAGGATGATGTGAAGCCAGAGGGAGAGGGAAGCCAGCTGAGCCCAGGAGAAGGCCACGTTGGCCGCCATCTTGCTCTTGGCCTTATACCTACAACGCTCCAAGACAGTGCTATTTCTTCTTATTTAAACCACTGATCTGTTATATCATAGCAGCCCCAGCAAGCAGAGACATTGGATAATCCCCAAAACAAGCTGCTGTACCCTCATAAAAGGGGAAACTGAGACATGCAGGGTTTGAGTACCTTGCCTGCAGTTACAGTGAGCAAGAGGCATAAATAGTTTCAAGTCCTTTTCTTGTGACTCATGGCTCTGTTTCCTGTCCAATTCCTCTCAGGGATATAGCAGATAAAATAAAATATGCCCAAGGTGTGCACCACACATGGAGGGCTCACTCTCTGACAGATAGAGGTTGTGCGGTACCCAAAATCTTGGTGAGCACAGTTCTTCCCACCCGCCATGTGGAGACACCAAAGTGAGACATGGGGCCAGGTGACCCCGTTGACATCAAAACAGACAGGGCAGAGTGCCTGGCAAGGTGCTCTTAAAATGCAAGTCTCAAAAACTTACCGGACTTCTCTGGGAATAATAAAATGGACCACAGTGTGGAGACTCAAATCCAGTCCATCTTGAGCCATAGTGACATTCCTGTAGATCAAAGGACACACCGGTTATCATCAGGCTAGGGAACATGTGGAATTAGTCCAGCATAATTAGACCTCTATTGGAGGGCAGTGACGCGATCACCATGGAATTAAAAGAAATAAGGACTCAGTTACAGGGTCTCGATCTTGGCCCAGGTTGAGGGATGAGATAGAGTTTGTAAGACAACAGCTGTGGGTGCTGGGGGCTTCAAGGGGTGCTCAGACACAATCAGGACCTGGCTTCCCTGGAAGGAAGCTGGGTTCTGAATGGGAAAGCAGCACGATGAGGAGACTGGGATTTGCTCACAGATTCTAGACCAGAGCAGTTGCAGTGTCCTCTGATTCCTGCCCAGGGAAGGCCCCTTTGTGTGTTATATAATAGTGGCTCCCACCTACGGCAGATGCTATGAATACCAAGTACTTCTAAAGATTCCAGGATATCCTTAATTTACGCAGGAGAAACAGAATCACAGACAGGTGAAGCAAGTCATCAGAGACCTCTGAACTCATGCACGGCAAACCCAAATCTTGAATTCAGGTCCACCTCATCCTAAGCCCCTGCCATTTCTAATACAAAGCATCTCTTTCTACCTCTTCACCTTCTTTTTACTTTGCATTATTCCTCTATTCAACCTGGCACTCAGAACCTGGGCTGGGTATTCATTCTGTTGGATCAAATGATAATTATGCAAAACACAAACCAAAGGACCAACCTCTCCATCAGCCCAAAGCATTATGCAGTGCTTCTCCAACTATCTGTGCAGACTGCCCTTCAAAGAAAGGGTTCCATGGTCTCAAAGGACAACCTTTCATTGAGCGCCACAAAGCACATTAGCATGTAAAGGTGTAGGGGACACCTGCCTGCCATCCCCACTCTTTCCTGAGATCAAATAAATAAATGAGTGGCTGAGTATTGCTTTAGAATCTGTGTACTTGGTTTACCCCAATGTGTTACTCAGCCAGTGCTGCTAGGTTGTTTGAATCATAGCAATTCATTTTCCTACAGTGCCAAAATTGGAAATTCAAGACCGAGGTCTAGTGGGCTTGGTGTGTAGTGAGTGCTCTCTCCTTGGGCCACAGAAGGCTGATTCCTGACAGTGTGCTCACGTGATTTTTCCTAAGAACACGTGCACCAGTTGAGAGAGAAAAAAGGAGGAGAGAGAACAAGCACGTGTAAGGCTGAAGACACCCCTTTTGCATCTGTTCTTATGAACTGACCTTATCAAGACCGCATGATCTCATTTACATTAATTACTTTCTAAGAGTCGCCACTTCCAAATACTGTGTAGCCACATTGGAAGTTAGGAGGCAATATGTAACTTTGAGTGGCCCAAACCTTCAATAACACTTAGAACCTCAAACTTACATATTTAGCAAATTCCCTTGTAGGGTGTACAGCAGCCATAGTATGGGGTTCCAGGAGATGCTTCCAGAACTGGAGGTGTGCCAGAAGCTGGCTGCTGCTCACCCTGCCAAGACAGTGTGCTGGAAAGGGAAGTTCTCACAGTACCAGGGCTTGGGAAGGCTCTCAGTGGAGAAGCTGGAGGTATCGAACGGAAGCAGGACTTGGGGAGGGGATCTGGTCGTTTCTGAATGCTGTTTGGGCTCTGGTAAGTAGAGGAACACAGTGACACTGTGACCAGGCCTGGCTGGAAGGGCACCAGCAGAGTTCCAAGACTGTCTTGTGTCACTAGAGCAAGGGTATTTCTCCCTGAGGCTGAGAGGTAGGCAGGAGATCTAACATCAGAGCCAAAGACTGACTTAAATAAACAGCAAACACATTTCTCGTGATTCTGGCAGCTGCAGAGTCCAAGATCTGGCATCTATGAACTCTGTCTGTCTGTCTGTCTCTTCCTGGTTTATAAACAGACACCTTCTTGCCACATCCTCACATGGATCAGAGAGGAGGGGAGGAACCCTCAAGTCTCATGAGGTTCTCATTCCATGGTGAGGGCTCCACCCTCATGACACAATCACTTCCCAAAGGCCCTGCCTCCCATACAGTGCCACTAGGGCTTGAAACACAAACTGCAGGGCACACACCTGCCATCCATAACATTGTGGTGAAAGAATCCTAATTTATTTTTTAAGGTAAGAAAGAAGAGAGAGGCAAGAGAGCAAGACTGAAGTTGGTCACCCTTCCTGGATACCTACGAGTATGACTCAACAAGAGCTATGACCTCTCCGGATCTAAATGTCTGGGCAGGAAATAGGAGACCCAGTGTGAAAGTCCCTGAGAATGGGACAGTCAGGCCGAGGGAGCCAAATCAGGCTGCCCACTGTGCCAACCCCTCTGCTGCCAACTCTGCTACTTCCTTGGTAGGTACAAGAGCACAGAGTGGAGGTCTGGTATCATGCTGTCAAGGGTCCTGCCAAGGGCCCTGAGTGACTGGGGCTGTATCATCCCCAGAGGTGCCATCTCTGGGCTGCTGCTTTCCAGGGAGAGGACAGCCCCAGAAGCCTCCTGGGGGGCGTGCCTTTGGGCTCAACGTTGTACAGTCCATTCAGTGTTGCTGGCTTAAGGCTGATCAGCCCAACCCAGGCCTCTGCTTTGATCTGCCTGGTGTCCCTCTGTAAGTTTCCTTCTAACAGCGACACACGTGTCTGATTCTAAAGGGATCTAGGGCGGCTCAGAGCTCATCCCCTGGCTCCTCCGGAAGGAGGAAACAACACAGTGTCCCTTCCTTTCTCCAAAGCAGGAGCCTGATCCTATTGAGCCCGGGGTCTCATGGCAGTCGGTTTGGAATATTTTTGTTCCATTCATGGGCCTCTAATGGAATCAAGACCAGGCTATTTATATTTACAGATGGTGCAAACTTTAGTGGAACATCAAATGTGCCAGATGTTGTTAGGACAGAGGAAAATTAGAGAATTTGGCTCATAGAAATCAAAGAGCCCGCTCACACTGAGAATTTCTGGGTCCAGATGCACAGAACCCTGATGATAAGAAGTACAGGGGTTCAGGACTTGTTCATTCAGAGTAACTTCTGCAATCCAGCAGAGTTTACTGGAGCTTGTTTTGCTTGGAGAAAAAACTGCAGTCATTGTCTGTCTCCATTGTTCCTTCTGAGACCATGCGGGGGACCGAGCAGCAGGCTTTTCATCTCCAATTATTTTCAGCCAAGGGAAAAAACAGATGGTAAATAGCACTGAAAAAAATTTTTTTAGAATTAATATTAATAAAAGATGTGTTGGAGGTTCTGACTAAATCCCAAGGAATCAAGGCCAGCCTGGTGGGTGGGGAAGGGAGGGCCAGGACAGGGAGAGGGGGCGGCAGTAGAGGGACAGGGGCACAGGGTTAAGCCAAGTGCTCTTCAAAGGACCCCTAAGTGCCAAGGGCAGTGTGGGAGGTGGGGGCCCCTCGGGAGCCTGGTATCTGGCTGAGGGCTGGACCCTAATGCCACATGTTGCCTCTCAAGTCTCTGAGCCCCACAGGGAAGAGGGTGGTGGTTCCAGGCCAAGGGCTGCCCAGCTCTCACTCGAAAGGCACGCTGGCGCCACGGGGTCCTCCTTCCAGCCGGGTGTGGCCCAGATGGCCCTTTTGTGCAGCTGCAACACACAGAGAAGGCAGGCGGGTGTCCTCACCTCTCTGGACCACACCAGCTCTGTCCCTAACCCCGCTCGGCCAGTCCCAATGTCCATCTGTCAGCAAGTGCTATCGAGTGTCCACCAGCTGCCCCGCTGTTTGGATTCCACATGCAAGCAAAGCAATTGTTCTGGCTCCTTCAAAATTTGAAGAAGTCACAGGGGAAGAAAGGCGGACACATTATGGGTTTCATGGAGAACAGAGAAGCTAGTTCCTGGTGATGTGCATTTATTAACAGAAATGCTTGAGCTTTCACTCTGTGTTGGGGATTATTCTAGGCCCTAGAGAGCTACTGAAGGACGAAAGGGATGAGGATCAGGCCACTAAGGACATATACTCTACTGCAGAGATAAATGCGTATAAGTGCATGGAAACCACTATTTACAAGGAACTTGGAGGCATCTCCCAGCTTCTGCCTGTCTTTATTCTGGAGCTCAGGGAGGAATGAGTTTGGAGAAGAAGCTGAGACAGGAGTATGCACCATAACCATGAAGCATAGACCCTAATATTAAAAAGAAAATTCCACCACCAGACAGAAACGCTCACTTGGTCTCCTGCCCATCAGATCTTGTTTGCTTCTTTGCTTTGGCCGATAGGAAGCTGACAGGCAAATGTACAGTTTGCTTAGGACTTCATATATTCTTGTGAAATAATCTCATTCTTAACTTAGTTTTTCTTATATTCTCTCAAATTTCATCTCCTTCATCTGATATTTTTATTTGTATTTTATCTTATTAGATATCTGTCTTTTTATTTTAAATCTTTTCTGAAACCCAGTAGAGAGTATATACATAAACAGTAGGGACACTGGAAAAGCTCATTTAAGGCCTGAAGATCATCCTTATTTTTTTTGTGATTTTAGGTAAATCATGAGTCAGAGAAAGAGAAAAAGAAATGCACTAAAAGACACTTTTTAGGACAACTGATGCAACTGGAATATGGACTGCGGTTAGATAACACATTATCTTCATGGGAATTCCTAAACTTGGTAATTTACTGTGGTTATGAAAGAGAACGTCCTTGCTCTTTGGAAATGCATGTTAGGATATGAAGGGGCAAAGAGGGAACCTACTTTCAAATGTTCTAAAAACAAGGAGGAAAAAAATCTACCCACCTGTCTGTCCACTTACAGAGAACAGGGGAAAAGGAAAGAGGAAACCTCATACTGTGCCTGCAGGTGAGTCACGGCAGCCCACGGCCCCACCTCCTACCCCTCCACACCCCAGCCCAGGTGAAAGCTCAGCAAGGTCAGGGGAGCTCCTTCCTGCAGCTGCTGCTCAGGACACCTCCACCAGGGGCTCCGGGTTGCTCCCCACCCTGCACTTTTATTCCCAGGGAGCCAGAGAACAACCCAAGGAGACAGCTCCTCAAGGAGACATCCTTCCAAGGAAGTGGGGCACACACACCCCCAGTTCCCAGGATATCTGGACAAGCTTCAGCTTTGGCCAGTTTTCTCTCTGCCTCTCTGTGTCTGTGTCTGTGCCTGTGCCTGTGTCTCTCCGTCTGTTTCTACCTCTCTGTCTGTCTGTCTTTCTCTTTCTTCATCATCTGGAACCCAAGCACTCCAGTGCCTCTGGTTCCCTTCAAGGCCAGTTGAAAGGACTTTGAGCTGCGCTCAGGAAGAAAAATGCATCACTCCTGCCTCGCTCCTTAGCAAAGACTCAGTGGTCTTCTTAGCTGCTTCCTCTTTTCACTGAACCTTACTTTCCTGGACGCCCTCTGCTTATCTGACCTTGTGAATAAATGGTGGCATGGTCTCCAGTTCTCTAGTGGAACCTGTCTCTAGGTCTCAGAAAGGTTATAGAGCCTGCCTGGGGCATGCGTATAGTTCAAAGGCATCCCATGTGCTGGGGTGGGTGGATGACTGAGGTCACATGACACGTGTGAGTCTGTGGAAAGGGCAGGCGGGCAGCATGAAGGAGGGAAGCATGGTGACTGCAGACAGGGCCTCCGCTGAGCTAAAGGGTGGCAGGAGTTCTGAGATGTCAAGTGACTTTCCTCACAACACCCAGAGACTGGCATTGCATCCTGTGGCCCATTATTTTGCTCTTTTCCAACACTCTTCTTCTAACCCTTTCATCCATGCAGTTCAAAGTGTTTTTCCAACTCTTTAATCTGGGCAGTAACCGGGTGACGCAGCAGATGATGACAGAGATAAGGCCGCAGGGGGAAGAACCAAGCCCCAGCAAAACAAGGGGATTGAGTCTGGGATGCAGTCAGGGTGACCTCGGCCTTCCCTCCCGCAGGCTGCTCCCTCGAGGCCAGGCTGGAGGGGGCTTCTGGGACAGGTAACGTATTGGGGAACCTGGGGAAGGAGCAGCAGGGGCACCAAGGTCCTAAGCCGGTGGCAGTTACGGCTGTGAGCCTACACATACCCTTGTCCAAAGCTCTGCTCCACCTCTAGCCTCGACCCCAGCTTTGGCCCCAGCTCTGCCCCCACACTCACACTGTGTCCATAACCCCATCGTCCTGTTTTCAGACTGCCTGGGCCTTCACAGTTGTGCAGAGTCAGAGGCCCAAGATCAAGCCCAGTCCTGCTATCTACCAGCTGACAGATGAGATCTTGCGTGCATCTTGGCATCTCTGGGGACTCCAGGTGTCTGACTTTTTAAGGGGGTTCATCTTTGCCCTCAGCGATATTGTTGCTGTCTTACTCTTTAATGTTTGTGTTAACTTTCCTTGGAGTCCTCTGCTCTCAGCTGGTAGACAAGCTAACCTCCAGGTTGCTGTAGCTAAGAGCATGGGTTTCTATGTCCAGGCAAAAGGTTTGCAGAAAGCACTCAAAGGGCAAGGTGGAGACAGCTGGCATTTGGAAGGGGGTTTGAAGGCAGGTGCTAAGATGATCTGCAGTCACCACTCCATGATAAAAATGGTGACCATGGCCACCAGAACAATGGCTATTTACTCCAAGCATGAGTCATCCTGATGTGACCTACCCCCAAACATTTAGGACAGGCTGGAACTGTGTAGAAGACTCTGAGGCCTGAGATGTTTGACTAACTTACTCAAGGACATGGTGCCAGTGCACAACCAAGCAGACCCCAGAGCTGCCCAGGTCCCCCATCCTGCATTAAAGACACATCAGAGAACTCTACAACACAGTCCACTGCAGCGTTTTGGCCACTCATTTGGCAGAGCCTATTTGTACATTGTGCTTTCCAAGGCCAGGCCTTTTCTTGGGCTATGGGGACAGAGGAGTGGCAGGCAGAGCCCAAAACCTTGGAGAGTGCACAGGCAGGTATGGGTGAGATCCACATAGGCTATGGCACACAGGCAGAGCAATGGGATGGGTACTTGGCAGAGATGGCCACTGTGGATGAGGTGATCCCAGGAAGTGATATCTGAGCTGAGATCTGAAAGGGATCCTGGAGGAAGTAACCACAAAGGCACAGTTCTGGAGGTGGGACAGAAGCTGGCAACCAGAAGTGGACCAGTGTGGCCAGGGAGAAATGTGTACAGACCAGATAGGTCACACAAAGGTAACTTTGTGGGTATGGGAAGGTGCTAGGGTCCTGTTCTGGCAGGGATTGGGCTTTGAGGAGACGACTGCAAATGCTATGGAGGGGGTCAGAATTGAGGTAGAGAGATGTCACAGGTCACAGGAGAGGAGGACAGCTCATAGCCACAGACTCTGGAGGCAGCTAAGTGGAGCCCTTCCCCTAGGCTAAAGTCAAGCTGGTCAGGCTGCTGATGCAAGCACAGGCCATGTAATGCCCTCAAGATGGGCTCATCCTATTTGGATGATGGTGAGGTCCACTGCAGCATTGTCCCCAGGACTCAGCACAAACTGCACTCCCCAGTGGCACAGAGAGATCCCAGATGTGTCCCCTTCCCATTAGCAGGTATGCCCTGATGTGGGCCCCTGGGCTGGACACGTTTGTCAGCTGCTATGCCATATCATGCGGCAGGTCAGCTCTGAAGACCACAAGGCCCCTGTCACAAAAAGGGACAGGGCGCCAGCCAGGGAGCAGAACCCCATGGAAGCTGGTGTCCTGTGGGGTTTCAGGCTCTCTTCAAGTGCTTAAGATAACCCGCATCTCATCCCTAACCAAGCGAATGAGGCAGGCACTGCTGTTACCCTCATTTTCCAATGAGGAAATGGAACAGGAAGCAGTTCAGCAACGTCTCCAAGGTGAGTGAGAAATAGAGAGAGCGATGCATCCCCCAAAAGAGCTCTATCACAAGACAAAGAAAGTTAAAGGAGAGAAAGAAGGGCTGTGAATTCTTTAAACTTTTATTAGTTAAAAAAATGATGATTGCATTCACCATGGGGAGCTGGATACACAGATAACACATCTTAATTCTTTTTGTACTCCCTTCCCCTCCCTCTTCCCCCCTTCTCCCATCTCTTGATCCCTTTCCCATTTGCAAAAGATCTATTGCTTTGTTTCCTATTATCTGTCTTTTATTTTGCTCTTTAAATTATTTATAGTTTGGGTTTGCCATAGAAGAGAAACCTTGTGATATTTAAGCGTGTGTGTCTGATTTATTTCACTTAACATTGTTAAGTTGCAAAAGGATGTAAATTCTGAGAATTTGCAGTACACAGCAAAGCTACATAGGAGCCTGCAAGTGTCACAGGGAACCTCCTGATACTTACTGACCAACGTGGGGAGAGTCAAGTCACTGACAGCAGTGGCTGTCCCCTGTCACAAGAAGCCTACACTGAACTGTGATCAAAATACTTGCTTATAAAGGAAATTTCCCATGATTCACCCAAATCTAAGGCACACTCTTGTTCTTAAGCACCACTGTGATAGTTTATGTGGCACAGTATATGCTGACCATCTCCCCAGTCTATCTGTTCAAGTTCCAAATGATTTTTTTTCTCTAGCAGCCTGAGCCTCACTGGTGCCAAGTAGAACTGAGCTCAACTCTTAAGTTGTATGCACTACTCAGGCTGGGCTGGGAAGCACTTTGGGTCTCTGAGCTCATTGGCTGGGCTCCCAGGTAGCATTTTTGAGCTTGGACACATTCAGTTTGCCCTCTCCAGGGGAAAGCATTGGGAAAAACATAATTTTTTAAAGTGAGATGTATGTGAGAGACTGGGGCTGGAGGAGCACAAGTTCAAACCTAACCAGGACAATTTAGTGACTTATTAACACTTTCTCAAAATAAAAATGGGCTGGGGATAAAGCTTGCTGTGAGGGACTTGGGTTCAGTCATAAAACAAAATAAACAAAAAATAAGAAAAAAAGCAAAAGAATCCCTGTCAGGCAATTAGAAATTACGATGACTTAGTGAAACCAATCACCTACCCACCTTCCCACCGCCCCCAGCTTAACTCAGAAATACAGTGATGGTTCACCAAGTGCCGGTTCTCCCTCCCAGTGCAGGTGGAAGAAAGACATTCCATTCCCCAATTACGTGGACACCCACTCACACTCATAAATACCCACATGTGAGATGATGTGTGTGTGTGTTTACTCTCACACATCTGCTTCCCTGTCCTGTAATTAGCACCTCATAAAGGACATTCTATATGCTAGAACCCCCCAGCCTGGATCCCAAGTGATTCTGGGTGACGGAGGAGGCAGAAAACTTAATTTCCCTCTTTGTAGCACAGATCTTTTAAGCTATGTTTGATTGCCTCCCCAGATTAGGGGAGCTCTGAACTGCTTTGGAGACATTTGTTCCTTTTCCCAATTCTTGGACTCTGCCTCCCCACCCCCAAAGTGATAAGGTATCTGTAAACACTCTCTGAAACTCGCTCCCCAGCTTTCTTGGGTTTGCCTCTTTGAAGCTGAACTGCAGGAAGACCTCCATAGGAGATGAAAACGTCTTACCAGCTGATAAAGAAGTGTGGATCCAGCTGAAATCCACTTGGTGACAGGGATTAGTGAGCCTGAGATGGTTTGCTTGGCTTGAAAACTGAGTTGAGAAATAGGTGGTTTGGAGTCAGTCAAAATAAGCCTGAATGCCAGCCGCCCTCCCCTTCATCTGTCTTACAGATGGGGGTGTTTAGCCAGACACTGTGGGTGACCACCTCTAAATTCAGAAATCTCAGTTTCAGAAATGGCTCCTACAACTTGTTATCTACAGTGCGGTCCTCAGATTTCATCTGGCATACAAATCTCCAGATAGTTTGTTCACATGCAGATTCTGGGGTTTCATGGGCACGGAGTCTGAGTTGTGTAATGTAGGGTGAGACCCAGTGAGCTGAAATTTCAGCACAGGTGCTTAAGGTCAGATTATTTAAAACTGCTGTTGTGTTCTAGGGCCAGTTGGTGACTAGAATATCTGCAGGGCTGTGACCCTGTGGCATATACCAGGACTGGTGGTGGAAATATTGAAATATAGTCAATCCCTTCATGGAAAACAGGTTCCAAAACCTCTACAGATGTTTGAGTCCCTTTTAAGAAGTGATGTATTTGCAAAAAGCCTACACACGCACTTTGTATACTTGAAATCTTCTAAGATTACTTAAAATATCTATTACAGTGTAAATGCTACATAGATAGCTGTTATATTTTGTTTTCAAGAAAGAATGATGAGAAAAACTTCTGTACATAAAGAGTACAGACACAATCATTTTTGTACTAGAAACTGAATCCACCCTTCTCACTGAGCTATATATCCCAGGCCCTTTTTTATTTTTTTATTTTGAGACTAGGTCAAATGAAGTGGTAAAATTTCCCAAGCTGGGTTCAAAGTTGAGATCCTCCTGCCTCAGCCTCCCAGAGTGCTGGAATTACAGATATACACTATACTCCCTAGTTGGGATAAATGTATTTGGGGCAGAAGCCATGGAGGGCCCAGGAAGAGAGAAACCAGACAGCACCTCCTGTGAGCCTACAGGTGCAGGGACTAAGAATAAAGAACACCCCACTCCCACCCCGGTCAAGCAACCGGCTGGTTCAGAGGACAGGCTGGATTGATAGCAACTGAGGTACAAAAAGCACCTGAATGCTTGTATTGCTTGGTTGACTTTGCAGGCTGGGGGGCAGAGGTCTGAGCATCTACCGTGAGAATGACAGTATGCAGTGTGGCAAACATGGGGATTTCCCTCTGCCTTGTTTTTGAGATCTAATATTAGTCTCTTTGCTTTGATTTGTTCTGATTTAGTTTTGTTTCTGATTGGTTTGCTTTATTCAATGCTCTGTTTTGATTGGTTTTATTGTTTTATTTGGTTCAATTATGCTAGGTCTGGTAGAGTGGACTATAGCAAAGATGGCAAGATATACTACGGTAGCCATTGTTGATTTCCTGTTATCCTGCTTTGAAGTTCTGTGCTAATTTCACTGCTTTGTTTTGATTGGCTTTGTTCTGTTTTGCTTTATTGAGTTTTATTATCTTTAAAATCAAAAATGTATTTGATCCTCGATTGACTGAGTCTGTAGATATGGATGGCCAGACTGGGATGAGAGTTTATAAACAGCCATAACCTCTGGTTTCCTGGTGCCTCAGCTAAACCTCCCTCTCTCCTAGCGCCTTCTGGGCTTCTGCACAATTTGGACACGGAAGAGTGAATGTCTAGCCCAGCAGAAGGCTTGTGGTCTGCTCTGATTGACCGCTATCTCTGTGGGACAAACCCAGGCCCTGGAGGGCCGCACCAGGACAAGGTGGACCACTCTCTCTTCCACTTGTAGCACCTTCCTTTGCCCCCCTCCTGGCCACCTTCTACCCTAGACCTCTAACTGCTCCTTGGTCATCCTCTGTGTGAGTGCTGTGTCCTGGTTCCCTTACCCAGCACGGGGTGGTGCTGTTACATACCATCTTTCGATCTGTGATTGCCAGAGGTGGTCACATCTCCCTGGAATGCTGGGCACATTTCACCAGCAACTGGCAGCTCCGCTCTGCACTTTCCTACGAGCACTTCAAATTTGGTAGGGCCCAAGCAGAGTCCCTGCTTCCTTGTGGTCTCTCCCACATTTGGGGAGGTGGCTCCTCCACCAAGGAATTTGTTGCATCCAAAAGTCTAGGAGGTTTTCTCCGACTCCTCTTCCATACCACCGCAGCCAATCCCTCGGCCCAGAGCCACCCATCCTCCTGGACTACAGTTCTGACCTTTCCCTTCACACACATGCCCTTGGTGACCCGTTCTGTGTTTGCTGGCAAATGGCCGTATTAAAACACAGTCAGATCACGTCATTCGTCTGCTTACAGCTCTCCAGCTATTTCAAGCTCTTACTTTAGACGGAGACTCAAATCCTTACTGCAGCGCAAAAAAATCTGTCTCCTGCCTACCCCAACCTCACTGCTGACCAACCTCTCTTTAGGACCCACAGCCCAGCCTTGCAGGCCATCCTTCCATTCCCCAGAATGTCCCAGAGTCGTGCCTGTCTGGGGCCTTTGCACTGGATGAGCTGTCAGTCTGGAATGCTATGTATCCATGGCTGGATCTTTGCTGTCAGTTAGATTAGCTTAATTAGACTTTTCCTGACCTTGCACTCTAAATTAGCTACCCTGTCACTCTCTATTATCCTATTTTAATTTTCTGCATTACACTTACCATTAGTGAATGTTTTAATTGTTTATTACTCACTTGCTTGTTTATGGCTTGTCTGTCTAACTCTCCCTAATGAGGATGTGAGCCTCAGGGTGCCATGATTTGGATATTTGTATATATATAAAAATATATATTTGTAGGTTTGGGTAAATGAGGACAGATAGGCAGATGACAGATAGATAGATAGATAGATAGATAGATAGCTATACAGATGACAGATAGATCCAGTTGTATGCCTCTTTTATTTTTGACTGTCCATTCAATATGGACAGGATGTCTAGCTCCATTAGTCAGTTTACTACTAATATATCCTGAACCAGAAAGGTACTCATTGAACTTAGCAGATTTATATGCAAATAATCATCCTGAGGAAATTGGAGATTCTTGAAAATATGCTTGTAGTTGAGTGCTGTACCCCATTGTGGTTCCTGAGGTTCTTGGGGTTAAGGACCATAAGAGGATGAGAAAGATAAAAAAGACACAAAGCTAGACTCAGGTGGAGTCCTCGTCCTCCTGATGGGAGGACAGGCACTGCTTAACCATTGTAGCATATTTATTTACACCCTCCAAAGAAGAATGTCAATTTCAACCCCATTGTCTAGCAACTTGTTTGCCTGGCAAGCCTGGGCCCCTTGCCTTCTTGGTGCTGGAAAACTTGTTTACATAGCTTGCTTTGGTCTCTCTGCTTTTTCTGGACTGTAGCGACTTCTTCATGTGGCTGACCTGGGAGCTCTTTGTTTTCTGGGTGGATCACGTCTGGGTCATGTCCTAGGTTAATTTCTCGCTTCAGTGGCTCCCAACAGTTGAGTGTGACAGTCTTCAGACACTCATCCACAGAGCACACTACAGCAGAGTCCCTGGGGAGAACACACCTGACCGCCGTGTCCTACTCCATCCTCCCTCCTGGAAGAACTGGTTCGGAAGTGCAGTGTTGAGTCTCAGAATCAGAATTTGTAAAAATGGCAGCCCAGGAAGTCTTCACACTTTGCCTGCTGGTGAGTATTTGCTCACTGTGAGTGGCTGGGAATACCTAGTGCAGCCTGCAGGTACCTCTGTTATAATCTGGTGCAGCCTACAGGCAGAGCCCTTCTCTGCCTGCTTCAACAGCTGGGTTTCCACACTCATTGCCACTGATTGGTATTGAGGGTGGATAATTCTTTGCCATAAGAGGCTGGTCGGGGCCCCCTAAGAAGTCTGACAGCTTCCCTGGCTGCTATCCTTCAGATACCTCAATGCTTTGTTTTCCCGTTTTTGTCACCCCAGTATATATCCAGACATTCAATTTCCCCTAGGAGACAAACTTTCCCCAGGTGGAGAACCACTGCTCCAAGACTGCAGTTCTGTTTGGGACAGCTGAGGTAGTCATCAGGAGACCTCTGTACTCAATGGTCTGGAAAAGTCAGTTATCCAGAATACACAACCACATCTGCTTTGGCTCTCAAGACCAAGTTATCTCATGCTAAATGATGGCCTAAACTGCCAAGTGCATCTGAGCCAGCTAATTGTGTACGTAGAAATCAAGAACAGCTTTCAACTAATCTAAAAGAGATATCCTGGTCAAAGCTTATTTGAAGACTGCCATGTTTTAAAACTCGACATGACTTAAAACAGAATCCTATAAGTTCCTTTGCTAAAATACTTTCAGGATGTATTAGGGATAACAATAGTTTGCTACATGAAAATGGCTTTGAAAATCTTAAAAGTGTTATAAAAGAAAAGGGACTTTTTTGCAAGGCATTAAATTGGATGTGAATATGACAGATTTCAAAGACTGTCAAAATAACGAATTTACATCATAAATGCGTCGGCTTCCTTTTTAAAGGCTCTTCCACCACTCAGGAAGGCATTTAATGGTGAGCAGGTTCAAAATGTCGCCAACTCCCACTGGTACAAAAGGGAGGCGATCCCCAGTAGAGTCTCCAGGCTTCAGATAATGTGTCTCCCTCTTTTCAAGTTAATAAACTGCACTCCTGTCAAATTGTAGATAAATGAAAGAGACAGCACCATTGTTTTCTCCCACATCTTGCTAAGAAAGATATCTCCCAATATTTCGGGAGGACCAGTATGCCAAAAAATAAACTTGAAATAAATCCACCCTGCCGTGACTTTACCAGATCAAAGCCGATGGAATTTCCACAGAAGCACTTTTCTGAAGTTTGCAGTGCTTTAGTTCAGATAGCAGCTCATTAAGAAGCTTCTAATGTATTTGATTGTTTCAAAGTTAGCCATCTAAATTTTTAATCATGTATGGGTGCAAGGCAGTCACAGGGTCGTATCCAAACACCGCAAAGCCTTTATATTCTAAAGAGCCGTGTCAATATAATATTTCCAGAATAATCAGCAGGTAGGCTTGGGGAGGAGGTAGCTTCAAACAGCTCTGCCCTTTGATGGAGGGTGGACAGCTTTCTGAAGTTGCCTTTTAAAGAAAAATAAGTCTGAGCGTTTTGAAATCTGGATTTCTTTCTTTTTGAGGGAGTGGGGCTGCTGATCCCTTTTCTCCTGTCTCTTCCTTTCTTTCTTTATTAATAAGAGAGGGAAAACAGAGCTTAACTGGGGTCCTAGCCTCTGCAACTGGGGTCTCTGGAACGAAAAGCATATTCATTGACTTTCACTCTTGGGTTAAATGTCTTCGGTCACTAACTACAGATCTTGTTTCTGTTTTTCTCTTTGTGGACACTTCTTTGTTTTTCTTTCTCAAGAGACTCATTTGACTAGGAAGTGCTCACAGCTCTGTAGCTCTCAGTGTAGGCGCTACCATCAGCTCCTTCCCACTTTCAGGAGCAGCTGCACTTACAAGGGGCAGCAGATGAGAGACAGGAGAGAGCTTGGAAGAGACCTTTCCGCTACCATCCTGTAGAAGATATGAAAACGAGGACCTGGGTTGGAAGAACTTTAGGACACCATGCAATCCATTCTTCAGCCTTGAGGCAGCTCTTAACCAGCTCCATGTTTATAGAGCCTTTGCTCTAAGCTGGTCCCTGTTCTATGCACTTTACACAGGCTGATGTACTCCATCTTGATGACCCTATGTGGCAAGGTTGTGGTTTATTTTATTTTATTTTTTTAAGGTTGTGGTTTAGATGGAAGTCCCTCAGAGTTCCATCTGGAAAGGACTGGCAGCTAAGGTGGTGGGATGGGAGGTCCTGTGCATCTTTAAGAGGTGAAGCCTAGCGGGAAGTCCTTAGGTTTGGGGGAGAATATCCTTGAAGGGCATTATATAATCCCAGCCCAGCCTGTGTTATTTTTCTTCCTTATTCATGCTATGAACACTTGCTCCAACATGTATTCGTGTTGCAAAGTGCTACCTAAACCAGAACCCAAACCTATGGGGTTGCCCAATCCTGGGTTTGATATCCCATGATCGTGAACCAAATAAATGATTTGTTACTTCATAAATAACCTAAGTCAGGTATTCACTATATGGATGCAGAGATGACTAGTGTAAGAAGAATTTAAAACATTAAACCCACTGTGCAAGGGAAGGAGTGAAGGGACAGAATTGATGGGCTTCCCAGTCAGGATTTGTGCTCATGTCCCAGATGCCTGCAAGTCCCTCTCATGAATCAAAGCCAGCTAGCTGAGTTGGCCGCAAAGTCCAGAATTGGAAGAGACACGGTTAACTCTGTTGTATTTCTGGATCATGAAGTAGGTCCTTCTCTGTATCTCTAGCAGCCCTTGTTAATGGTCATGACCGGAGATAGGAAATAAACTTGACTTTTAGTGGAAGTTTTGGGGAGGATCCTGTCATCTGTAAATAATGATAATTTGTCTTTTTTATTTCTTTCTCTCACCTGATTTCTCTGGCTAAAGTTTTGAGGACTATGTTGAACAGGACTGGGATGGTAGATACCCTTGCCTTGTTCTTGATTTGGGGGGGGGGAAGCTTTCAGCTTTTCCCCATTTAATGTGATATTGACAGAAGGTTGCTCATAGTGGTTTTTCACAGATTGAGATGAGATTTCTTTTTAGATCTGTTGAGTGAATGTTGGACTGCAAACATTTAGTAACAAAAATAAGGAAATCCAAACAAAAGGTGAGGCAAGATAAAGAACTGAGTCCAAACCAACTCTTCCACTGACAGGAGTCTGTGGCCTTAGCTCTGCGGGGAAGGAATGTACCGGACATGATGTTATCATCAGACTACTTACTATTTGCAGTAATGAGATTCTAACTGCTCACAAATTCCTTTGTGTCCTCTGAACAACTTCTTAGTGCTTGACTATCTCATACATTTCTTTATCACTTAGGGAAAAATTCTATTTAAATATTTTGTGATCTGAGTGGAAACTAAGACAGTAGATACTCAAGAATGCTGTTTTCTCTTTTTTGATTGTTTTTCTCTTAGAAGATACTACTTATTTGTCAAAGATTCCCGTTGTTTTGATACAACATCCAGGAAAAATGATTCCTGTTTTATAGTGACAATAATAATAAAAACAATGGATTTCATTTATCAAATACTTCTCTAAATACGGTGTGTATGTGTGTGTGTGTGCACGCATGCATGTGTGTGTACATTTAACGCTCATGCCAAGTATATATGGCTTTGTTATTATAATAAAGACACTGAGACCTAGCAGAGTTAAGTAACACTGGTCAAGATATACTTTAGAACACCACTGTACTGTGACCTGCTTTTACCTGGCTAGTATAAAAATAAAAGGTCTTTCCAGAAATGCAAGGAACTTGAAATGTAGGAAAGCAATTGTTTACCTCTGCTATATGAGCTTCTCTGAAAGAGATGTGGAACCTCAGAAAGAAGCTATGGTTGGCATACAGGAGAATGCACCAGAAAGTTTCTCAAGAGTCACTGCAGGGGCGATAGAGCAAGAGTAAACCTGTATCAGTCCAGCCATGGGGTCCCCAGTATGGACTAACACAGAAGCAGAAAGGCTTCTGTGAGTGCTAGAAAGTCTTTATATTAAAAAAAAAAAAGATAAAACCCAGAGCAGACATAGATGTGAAGAAATGGGCACTCTCTTATGCTTGGAGTGTTAGCAAAATTGGTGCCAGCTGTCTGGAGAGCAATTCAAACAATGTATAGACAGTCCTAAAAATGTGCAACCTTTTCCATACTTGTAGAAATTTATTCTAAAGAGAGCATATGCATAGATATACCACAATTTAGCTGGAAAGTGTTGCTTGTAGCACTATAGCACATATATGTGAGTGAAAAGTATGAACCCCCTTAACTGTTCAAACATTGCACCATGCAACCAACATGCAGTACATCCACACGAAGAAGCGTTCTATTGAACGTGCTGCAACCATACCCATCACTGGGAAAGGATAATGACACAAAACACAATTCATGCTGTCTAACAAAGGGCCTCTTACAAAGTAATACATAATAAGATTTCATATCTTTGTAAATAAAAACAAACATTCACATAGAAGGGTATGAAGACTGGAAAGCCCATTAATAGCTTGAGCTACAGAGATGTGGCAGCTTAAACAACAAGAATTTCTTGTTTTTCACAGTTCTAGATGCTGGGAAATCCAAGATCCAGATGCCAGTTGATTTGGTGTTTCCTAGTGAGGGTTCTCTTTCCACTAGTTGGCACCTTCTTGCTCTGCCTCACATGGTCTTTCCTCGGGGTGTGTGTGTGTGTGTGTGTGTGTGTGTGTGTGTGTGAGCATGCAGGCACGCACCAACTGAGCTCGCCCTCTCTTACTCTCCTTGTAAGGTCACTGATGCTATTGGATTAGTCCCCCACTTTTATGGTCTCATTTAACCTTAATCATCTCTAAAGCCCTGTATCCAAACACAGCCACATTGGGCTTTAGGGCTTCCGTGTATAAATATGAGGGCTTGGGGAGTCAGTGTTCCAGATGTTAAGAGTAATGTCAAGTGATGACAGAAGCGATTTTTAGTTCCTTTATTAACAGGAAAGACTACATTTGGTGTGATAAGAAAAAAAGTGATTATAAATTATAGACTCTTTGGAGGTTCAAATGATTTTTTCCCTAGTACTGGGAATTGAACATGGGGTTTTATACTGAACTTCATCCTTAACCATTTTTATTTCTTATTTTGAGACAAGGTCTCCCTAAATTGATAAATTTCCCAAGATGGCTTCTAATTTGTGATTCTTCTGCCTCAGCCTCCCAGAGTGCTAGGGCCAGAGCCGTGTGCACTGTCAAGCCCAGCTTGGGTGAAAGTTATTTTAATTCATTTTACCTAGACAGGGACTGGAAGCCTCAGCTCTAGCGATTCAGTCGACCCATCCGTCTGCATCTAGAGATAGTTTACATGGTCCGTTACCCAGTGCTCCTCTGCCGCGGAGCCCATGAGGCATGCCCAGATCACACCATCCCCGTGCTGGTTTCTAAGCCCAGTGTGGAGCTGGCATTGCCTGGTCAGGCAGAAGCAGCTAGTGACCACATGGTGGCCAGCTCTTGGTAGGTGGCACCCTTCTGCAGCCTTGCCACTCAACAGCAGAGCTAAAGCAGGTGAGGTAGGGTGGTAACTTGAGAATAAAGTTTTTGGTACTTTGTTTAGAAGGATGCCAATAAATTCACAGCCAGACTGTCTGGGAGGAGAAATTCACCAGACTGGAACAGCTTAGCATCCAGGCCAAACCAGGAGGTGGGACTACCACAGGGGAGGCCCTGGCCAGGGAGTCTGTGCTCACTGCTCAATTCCATCCCTCTCCAGCAAGGAGCGGAAAGGATTACCCTCTTACTGACATACAGACAGCCAAGGCCAGAACTAAGTCTCAACTTTTAGAGAGTGTTTCTTGTCCAAAGCTGCACTCTTTTCAGGCCTGTGGACTTAAATGAATTTGCACAGATAAATAAAAGCCAAGTCATGTATATGCGATTCATTGTCACTGGGATGCAAAGAATGAGCTAAGAGACCTGCCACATAAACCTCATTGCTGGTGGCTTAAAGTGCCACTCTGGGCAAGCTGTTTGCTTTTGGTCTCAGTTGACTCATCTTTCAGACGGTAACCAAAAACATGTGTACTGCCTACCTTACAAGACTATTTGAACACAGTGTCTCTGGCTCACCGTGTATCTCTCGGAAGTTACTCAGTGCCTGGCAACAGGACACATTTGCTGGGAAGGAATCCACAGGGATTCAAAAGTTGAAACCACCTGACCCAAAAGTTGGGTCAAATCACAGTAGGAATGGGAGAGCAGGCACAGCCAGGGGTCTCTAAGCACGGAATGGGGCAAACGTGGGAGCAGAATGGCACCTATGAATTTTCTTGGGGGCAAGATGAGGTGTAGGAGATCATGTGCACCCAAAATGCTGTAACACACAGAGGATGGTCACAGAGGAGCATGTTCTGAGTGACTGATTAAAACAGACATGAACTAACGTCCATAAGAGTGGTTTGCAAAGTGACTGAGTGGTTGGCCATAAAACTCCTGATGGCAGCAAGGGCATGCAATGGAAAGAGATGGAAGGAACTCCTGAGTCTCACTGATTCTGGTAAATTGAAATTTGCTTCAGCAAATGAGCATCAAGTGCTATCTTGACTCACACACAGTTACTGCTGTGATTCACAGCTCTGCTCCCGGAGGTTCTGAGAGGCTGTGTGATGTTGAGGACAGAAGCCTGGAGCATGATTCTGGGGTGTGGACCTTGATTTTATGGCAGAGATTTTTTTTAACTAAAAGGAGTCTCAAGAGAATTACAGTTCTCGTCATGCCATTTCAAATGGTGCCAATGCAGATGCCAAAGAAGACTTGTCTGGAAAGACCTCCTTAAAGGAGATTTCAAGAAAGCTGAGGTCCTAAAAAGGCATGTATCATGGAAGATGAAAAGATCACATAACCAATGGCAAAGATACTGAATTATTTAGGATTAAAAGAACATCAGACTTCTAAGGTCAAATTTTTAGCTTCTACCTATGTGACAACATGTGGTGTTTGTTGGGTTGTGTGTGTGTGTGTGCACGCGCACCTGATTTATGTCTCTTAATGAAATGCCTTTCAATTCTATCTATCAGAATCTGCAAATGACAGAATCTGGTTCTTTTTCTGGCTGGATAGTATTACATTAGGTACATTATCCACATTTTCCTGATTGTACACCTTAGCTATTATGAATGGTTCTGAAATAAACTGGCAAGTATAGATGTTTCTCCAACAATCAAATTTCATCTTCTCAGGATATATACCCTGTATTAGATTACTCGATCACATAGTAGTTCTAGTTTTTGATGACTCTCTATCATGTAATAATATACATTCCTATCAAGCGTTCCACTTCCTCTGCATTCTTAACAGCCTTTGTTTATTTTTAATCCTTGTATTTTATATTACTAACTTGAGTTTTTGATTGACATAAACTAGCTGTATATGCTCAGAGGTACAATGTAATGTCTTGATTCATGTTATCTTTCAGACACTAGCCTTGCAAATGGGATAAGATGTTATTTCATTGAAGTTTTGAGTTGCATCACCATAAAGATTAATGATGGTGACATTTTTCACATACTGGCTGTGTTTTGGGTCTAATGCTACAGCACTTATGATGGAAAAGGAATATGAAGGTCTTCTTTCCTCTTGCTTCGGACTTCTCCGTCTGGGGAGGGGATAATCAGACTGATGATCATCTAGAGTAGGGAAGGGACACTGAAGCACATTCCCAAACAGTTATTGACCCCAAACAATCCTGCTTCCTGTGTTGTTTCACTCCAAGAAGACCTCGCGGAGAAACACAAAATTACTGTAAGATGAAAAATAAGTAAAACACACCCCTAGTTGTCATAAAGGAAGATGGTGTCTTCTAACGTCCTCCAAACAGGTCTGTAGAGGATTTTTTCATGCCCATACCAAGGAAAGGTAAATAGTAATGGTAAAGGGTTACTTAACCAGCAGAGGTTTCCAAGATCTACACAGCCCTGGCTAATTGCAATTTCATCTTCATTTGCCCTAAAAATCTGGTCAGTCAAGGAGATGCAATGATCCTTGATTACTGAGTTTTATCCAGCATTTGGCAAGGTTTATCCAGGGGTGATTTATGGCCTGGAGATGGTACACTCCAGTGTGCTTCTACTGAGTTGACAGTCATACCCAAAATGTGCTGATAAATAGGAGTAGCCACTTACTATGTTTGGAAGTGATGCAGGCAGCATCAGTGGGCCAGGTGCTTTGATAACAGGGCGCTGTGGAGGTGGTGTCAAAATGAGGAAGCCATGCCTTTCCTAATGGCTGTGGTCATCACATAGTTTCAGGCAGAATGTGCAGTCCACAACCTACGCAACTACACACAGTTGTTCTGTTTGTTGCGTTGTGATCTTAGTGTTGACATTTCTTCTGTCTTTTAGGAGAAGCTAGAAATCTAGATTGGCCACTAATTCAAAGTTAAAAAATAAAAAGGAGGAAAGCATTATGCAGGCCAAACAAAACACATCTGCCGGCTCCCTTTGGCAACTGGACCATCAGTATGTGACCTCTGATCCCAAGAAAGATTTCCAATAGCACAGCACTCTGTCAGTGATTAGGTTCTACTCTACATTTTTTATCAATGACTTTGATTAACCTCTAGGAAACACGCAAATCAAATTGGCTATTGACCCAAAACCAGGGAGAGGACAGTTGGGTGATTGACTTCGGATTCTGAATAACTTCAACAGACCAAGTCAGGGTTTAGTTACACAAGAAGGAACTCTTGGATAAACAAATGTTAGATCATGTAGGGTAAAAAAAAAACCAGCCATGCAAGTGCAGATGTCTGGACAAGAGCACATGTTGGGGAGAAAATGCTATATCATTTTTGTTGCCTACAAATCAATAGTGCTACAATGTGGTTGCCAAAATGCAAAAGCAATCTGAGACTGCGTCAAGAGGAGCAGCTCCTCTGTCATTTGGTCCAGCTTCATCTGGAGCTTCGCCCTTGGTTCTGGAAACATTTGAAGAGGGACACAGAGAAACTGGAGCACATTTGGAGGGCTTCAGCTGGGAGGGTGAAGAGATTGGGAAGGATTCAAATGAAGAATGGCTGAGGATGTTACGGTTACTTCCCTTAGAGAGGGAAATCTTGGAGACACATCAATGCTGTGTTTTAACATTTAGGGAGTTGTCATGTGGATGAGGAATTGATTTGTTCTTTATGTCTAGGCTAATGCCAAGGGTGAAATGGTACAAAGAGCTAGAGTTCCATCCAACACTCACATACCCTTCAAACATGTCTCTGGTTAGAGAAGTACTGCCAGGGAAGAGAGCTCTCAGTGCTACCTCTAAATCAGGAATGTAGAAGCAGTGGCCAAGCCACGTTCGGCCAGGAAAAGAGTAAAGCAAGTGTGACCATTGAATGGGTGGCTGACAGAGCAGAAATGGACACAGCTGATATGAAGTGTAGAAACAGCCCAAGTACAGCACAGCATTGGCCCACATAATAAACCTCTGACAGATAGGGGCAAGGAAGAGTACTTCAAAGAGATGTTGGGAGGAAAAGAGCAACGACAGTGGGGATTTGGAAAAAAAATCTAAGTATTGGAGCCATTAGAAACCAGAGTTTCCAAAGGGTTACCCATGCTACCTAGCACTGGTTGACAATGGTGTAGCCATCCTCCAGGGAGGTAAGGGGACTGAGGTTTCATCAAATCTTCAGTAATGGCTCAGAGGGCAGCATGCATCAATGATGAGCTATAGTTCTAGAACAGTCTCGTAGATTTCTTTTTTTTGTCCTTGACTTCTCAAGCTACAAACCTCATAGATCAACTTGTTCACTCTTTGTAGTATCAGCAAGGAAATCAGTCCCCAGGAAAAGAAGGTGACTTGTATACAGTTGGAAAATGACAGAATCAGAACTTAAACTAGATACTTCCTAAATGTTCTTCATGATCTTCATGATTCAGTTTTGAAGAAAAGATGATCTCAGATTCACCCTCATTTTGATGACTTAGAAAATGGTCATTGTAGTAATTATAGTGACCTCCAAATACAAAGGCCTCAAGAAACTAAGAGATGGATCTTAGGGCATATCCATTCTGGTTCCTATTAACTTTCTCCTCAAGTCCATTGGTTTGAGATTCATGTTCCATCATATTCTTTCCATTTCATTGACCTTTCCTGTCTGGGCTTCCTTTGATATCTTCTTGCCAAGGTAAAGATCCAGTAGAGTTTCTGTGGGGAGAAACTGGAGACTTGTAAGTTTATCTATGGAGACCAGTTCCTAAATCCTCTTCATGTCCCTTTTTTTCCTCTGCAGTCCAGCTGGCATGATAAGGGAGACGGTACCTAGATCCATCTGCCACACTGTGCCTGAACACCATCCACTGGCACAGACATCACCTGAACTGTTGTCATGCAATCACTTCCCTGGATCTCCTCAGAAACACCACTGTACCACTGAAACAAGAAGTACAGGGGGAATCTTCATGTAGGGATAACTCATTCCTTATAGAATTACCATCATAGTTTAACAATTTCCCTTCTGCTCCCACTCCCTAGAAGCCAAAGAAAGAGTGGAGAACAAATCCCTTGCTGGAAACACCATACCACCAGACATAAGTCCACCAGGCAGAACCTCTCTCTTGGGGGTTTGCCCATTGTTCTACTGAGGTTGAGGATTTCTGAAGTCTGAGATGAAGAGGATCCACAGGTTTCTCTTCCTAAGGACATCAACAGAGATCTCATTTCCCTCTGTTGCCTTTCTCCTCTTCTTTCTATAGCTCAGTGATTTCATACTTCCATAGTTAAGATCTTCTCAATGAGTTATAAGAACTCTCCATTCATAAATATAAGAAACATCGTTTCCTAGAACAGTTTGATCTGTATTCTATAGGTCCTTGGCCAACCCCAAACACACAATGTAAGGGATTATCTTCCAGTGGCTGAAAGAAATGTATATTTCAGTTTGCTTAAAGAAAAAAGAATCCTGAGGTCCAGGCTCATTCCCTGTGCTCCAGTACATCTAAGAATGCTCTAGAAAATGTTACAAACACATCAGGGCAAGAAGTGAGATGGCCTTGTGGTGAAACAAAGAATGAACCTGAACTAGCGGCCAACCTCCTGGTCTTTTGCTGCTTCAAATCATTGCATTCCAACTGTCTTGTCGTAGAATAAGATGAACCTTTCATTAAGAATAACTTGTGGAGGGAGACCAAGGCGAGTGGTAAGCAGCAGAGAAACAGCCTCTTGGAGAGTCGCCATTGGAATATAGCAATGTGAGAAAGACAAGGAGGGAAGAGGATCCCCTGGACCCAGAAAGAATTTGAAGTGTCATTTGAAGCCCACAGAGAGAGTAAAGAGAGAAACTTCAACAAAGAAGAAGGTGGTGGCCAGCAGTGCCATCTCCCTGAGATGGGACTCACTGCATGAAGAGCAATTCAGACCTGCGGACACATGGTGATGGCTGGTGACCCCGGAGGTCTCTGAAGGGAGACACAGCAGTGGAGGGGAGTAGCGGACTTGAAGGATTGCACTGGCTGGCGGTGAGTGCAGAGGGCTCAGTCCTCTTGCAGGAGAAAGCAATTGGCCTGGAGTCATTTTGGAGATAGACTGACTGAGAGCCAGCAGCATGTAGAAGCTCCCAGCTGGGCTCGGGCCTGCTGAAGGTGCTTGGACAGTATCCAGCCAGATAAGTCTGGTCTCATCCAGAAAGTGCAGGCTCGCTGAGATGATCCACTACCCCACCAAAAAAGCCACTGATGGCTTCTGGAGATGGATTGGCATGGAACACTGGCATGGACTCTGTCTCCATAGATCATCTACCAGTGAAAGCAGAGACAAGCCCAGAAGTTGACTTCCTGACCTCATTCGTTTTTTTGTTTTAGTGATGGGTTTGTTTTTGCCTTTTGTTTTCTTTTTCTCTTCTTTATTGCTTGCTTTTATTTTTATACAAGTGTGAATGTGGTCTCTAGCTTCTCTGTAGTTGTAATTCTGTTCTGTTTTCTTATCTCTCCCTTTTCTCTTTCCCTCTAGTCTTCTGCATCAGTTTTCCAAAGATAGTGTGATCCCCCTTTGGCATTTAACCTTACTTCTAATCTCTTCCTCTTCTTCTTTTTCTCATTTTCTCCTTAACTCATTTTAAATTTTAACCCTTGAAGTAACATGGACATATTAATGACTTTAATACTGCATTTAATTTTCTGGTTTATTTTAGATTTTGTTATATAATCACAAATCTAGTTCGTATGGTTAAAAGTGGCGAATTGATGGTTAGCTCAGTTTGTCATTTTCTAGGCTGTGTTTGGTGCTATTACTACCACTATAGTCAAAAGTGACATAATTGCTTTAAACAGCTGTTCTTCCTGGTATTCCATGACTGAGATTGACTAAGGGTCACAGAAAATACTGTGGCACAGTGCCAAAGAAACAGAGACTAGGTCAAACGAGCAGCAAGTTCTCATCTCCAAAAAGATTGAACAGATAGGATCTTCCAGCAGACTCAAAACCCAAAATCAGCTACACCTGGAAGATACCTCAAAGAAGTAGTTGAAATACTAGCAATAAAGTAACCTACTACAGGCAAATTATAAGCATAGAACAAGTAATTAAACTAAAAAAAGAGAAGAAAATGACAAGACACTTAAACAAGATGCAACCCCAGACACCCAGTTCACCAAAGGCAAACCCAGGTAGCAATCAGATGAAACAATCTGAAAGCCTCCCACCTGTTCTCTCTGAAGTGGTAACAACAAAGCAATTGAATGAGGCCTGGAAAAAATCAAATCAAAATTAATCTCTCAGATAACTGCAAAGATGGAGTCTAAAATAAATACCATGCTTAGCGACACTAGAGCAAATACAGACAAAAAAATAGATGAGTACAAGAGAATTATGAGAGTCATGAATGCTCAGCATAGGAAAGAAATGGAATCCATAAGGCAGATTCACTCAGATATCCAGGAGAATAAAAATTACATTGAAAGTATTCAAAGCAATTTAAGCCAATGTGAGGACATGATCTTAGATATAGAAGACAGGCTTGTACTTAGAAATCATAAAAAGAAAGATTTCTCAAAAATAGCAAGGAATCATGAGAAATCATACAGCAGCATCTAGATGAGATAAAGAATAACTTAAGATTGATTAGAGTCAATGAAAAAGCATGAGATAACACAAATGATGTAAAACAATTGTTCACAGAGGTCATGGCAGAAAATTTCCCTGGTAGAGAAAAAGAATTTGGCATACAGTCATTTGGGCATTGTGGGTAGAAAGAACAAGGTCCCACCAGGAAGCAAGCCCTGCCTGGGAGCCAGTGCCATGAACAGGCCATGACTGGAGTAGGGACAGCCAGATCTCAGCCTTTCCCCATGAGTCAGTGCTATCACAGACTGCAGAAGGAGAGAACAAAGCTCCACCAGGCAGCAAGCCTTACCTGGGAGCCAGGGCCATGCATAGGTCACCATACCAGAGTGGGGACAACCAGACCCCAGGCCTTTTTGGCATGTGGACTGCCAAACAAGAAGTACCATTCCCTATCCCCACCCCACCCTTGTAAGCAACCAGCTGATCCAGAGAAACACAGACTATAATGATAGCTATCGAGGTGAAATGCAATTGAATGCCAGTGGTGCTTTGGTGTTTCACTGACCTTGCAGGCCTAGGAACAGTGGTATGAACATCTGTTCAGAGGATAGCAGTACACAGTGTGGCATCAAGGTGGGATCTCCTTAGGAGAGGGGTAGCCATTACTGATTTCCTATTGTCTTGTTTTGGAGTCCTAAATCATTTTCATTGTTGTATTGGGTTGTTTTATTCTCTTTTGTCTTGTTTTATTATGTTAAATCTGATGGCATGAGCAGCTATTTCAAAGATGGCCAAATATATTATGGTGGCCATTTTAGATTTACTATTGTCTTGTTTTGAAGTCTTTAATTGCATTGTTTTCTTTTTATTGTCTCTATTGGACTCTGATTATAGTGTTTGATTTTTACTGTGTCTGAAGGTATCTGCAGCTCTTTTGAAGACAACAAAAGGCATTACAGCAACTACTGTTGATTTAATAATGTTTTGAAGTCCTGTAACACTTACACTGGTCTGTTTTTATTGGCTATTCTGTTTTATTTTCCTTGATTTTGTTCTCTGTAAAATAAAACAAAAACCAAAAAGAATTTGACATACAGATAAGTGAGGCATATAGAACTCCATTAGCCACAATAAAAAAAACAAACCACAGAAAAATGTCACCAAGAAACAAGCCCTCCATGCAAGTTGGCACCATATGTGGGCTTCTGGGGGGACAGCCAGGTGCCAGCCTTTTTCCGTGAGTCAGGACCATTTGTGGACTTTGGGAAAAGAGAACAAGAAGTTACTAAGAAGGAAGCCCTCCTTGAGAATCAACACCATGTGTGGGCTGCTGGGGGGACAGCCAGACCCCAGCATTTCCCCATGAGTCAGCTCTATTCATGGTTTGCAGAGGAAGAAAACAAGGAGTCACCAGGAAAGAAGCCCTTTTGTGAATCATCACCAATGCCTGGGACCCTAGTGGGGAGGATAGCCAGGCTCCAGCCCCTTCTGGCACATGGGATAGAAAACAAGAAGAGCCAACTTCTCCCACACCATCACCATAAGTGACCTGTTGATCTGGGGAAACACAGGCTGTGATGATAGCTTTGAGGTAAAATACAATTTAATGCTTATAGTGTTTAGTGTTTCACCAACCTTGCAGGTCTAAAGCTGGCAATCTGATCATCTGTTCAGAGGACAACAATATGCAATATAGCATCTTTGAGGGATTTCCTTCTAAAGGAGGTAGCCATTGTCAATTTCCCATCATATTTTTTTGAAGTCCTATATCATTTTCATTGTTTTGTTGGGTTGGGGTTTATTCTGTTTTTCTTTGTTTGATTTTATTATATTCAATGCCATGGGCAGCTATTTCAAAGATAACATGATATATTATGGTAGCCATTTTGGATTTACTATTATCTTGTTTTGAAGGCCTTTATTGTATTCATTGTTAAGTTTTTATTAGTTCTATTCTGTTTTGTTTTATATGATTTTTACTATGTCTGAAGGTATCTGCAGCTATTTTAGAGAGAATAAGAGGCATTATGGTAACCATTCTCGATTTCCTATTGTTTTGAAGTCCTGAGTTGCTTACACTGGTTTGTTTTAATTGACTTTATTCTGTCTTATTTGATTGACTTTATTCTATTTAAAATAAAAATTTAAAAAATCTATAGTCAGACACATCGTAGTCAAGATTCCAGAAATTCAACACAATAGAATCTTGAAAGCTGTTTTAGGGAAAAGAAAAAAATAACTTACAAAATAAAGCACATGAGAATCACAGCTGACTTCTCAGCACAAACACTTAAGTCAAGGAGAGACTAGAATGAAGTATTTCAAAATCCAAAGGAAAATAACCTTCAACCCAGATTGACATACCCTGTAAAACTATCTCTCAAAACTGATGGAGGAATAAGTTACTTCCATGACAAAGAACATCTGAGGAAATTTATGAACAACAAGCCAGCACTCCAAAATGTTTGAAGGACAATATAGAAAATGTTAACAAAGATTACAACTCCATAAACCCCAGCAGAAGTAACTCAAAAGGCAAGGCAAACAATTAAACAGGAGAGGGAATAAAAAGGAAGAGCCAACAACAGGAAAGTACTATGACAAGGAAAAGTCAATACCTATCAATTATAACCATCAATGTTAATGGGCTCAATTCACCAATCAAAATACACAGACTGACATAATGGATCAAGAAGCAAGAACCAACAATATGCTGCATACAAGAAACATATTTAATTAAAAAAGAAATCCAGAGACTGAAAGTCAAAGGATGGCAAACAATATTCCATGCAACAAAAAGCATAGGTGTCCATTCTACTTGCAGACAAAGTGAGTTTCAAGCCAAGACTGATTAAGAGTGATAAAGAAGGTTACGACATCCTTGTAAATGAAATAATGCAAGAGAAAAATCATTAATATATATGCAACAAAAACTAGCACACCAAACAATATAAAACACATACTAATGGGCATGAAAAATCAAATAAGCACTAATACAATTGCATGAATCCACAAATACCCTCCTGTCACAAAGAGAGATCAACTAGTCAAAAATCAACAAACAGTGAAATATTATAACTGAGCCAAACTTTTGAACAAATGGACTTAGTAGATGTCTACAGAGTGTTCCATCCCATAACATCAGAATACACATTCTTAGCTGAATACAGGACATTCTCCAAAATAGACCACATACTTGCTCATAGGACTTGCTTAAGTAAATGCAAAGGAACTAAAATTATCTCATGCAAATTATCAGATGCAGTGAAATTGGAAATCCTTGACAAAAGAAACCACAAGAACTTCTTAAGTACATGGAAATTAAATAACACCTTCCTGAAGAACCAATGGATCACAGATGAAACTAAAGCAGGAATTAGACAGTTTTTATAGTTGAATGATACTGACAATACAACATAACAGAACTTATGGGACACAATGAAAGCAGTCCTAAGAGGAAATTTTATAACAGTAAATACCCATATCAAGAAAACAGAGCAAGCACATATAGAAAACTTAATGATGAACCTCAAACTTCTAGAAAAGAAGAGCAAGCTGAACCAAAGCTTCATAAGAGGGAGGAAATTATAAAGATCAGAGCAGAAATTAATGCATTGGAGACTAAAAAAGCAGTACAAAGAATCAATGAATCACACAGTTGGTTCTTTGAAAGATTAAACAAAATCAACAAACCCTCCAACCATACCCCAAAAAAGGAGAGAAAAGACTCAAATCCATGCAATTAGGAATGAAAAGGGTAAAAGCACAATGAAAACTTCAGAAGATCATCTATACGTACTTTGTAAAGTTATATTCTAATAAGATGGAGAGTGCAGAAAAAATGCACGGATTCCTTGATACATATGCATTCCCAAGGTTGATTCAAGAAGATATAGAAATCCTAAATAACCTAATATCAATCAATGAAATCAAAGATATAATAAAAAACCTACCAACAAAGAAAATCCCAAACTCTAATGGATTCACTGCTGAATTCTACAAGAAATTTAGAGAAGACTTTAACAACACTACTTCTCAAACTCTTTAATGAAATTGAAAGAAAAGTAACACTCCTAAATTCATTCCTGGAAGCAAACATTACACTGATACCAAAACCAGAGAAGGATCCAACTAAGAGAATTACAGGCAAATTTTTCTAATGAACATACATGCAAAATTCCTGAGTAAGATACTGGCAGACAGAATGCAGGAAATCATCAAGATTACATACCATGACCAAGTGGGATTCATCCCAGGGATGCAGGTCGTAAGAAAATAAATAAATGTAATACACCATATTAACAGAGCCAAGAACAACAATCATATAATCATCTCAATAGATGCAGTCCAGCACATATTCATCATAAAAATTCTACAGAAAATTAGAATAGTCTTTATCTCAATCTGATAAACGCTGTCTATGACAAGTCTACAGCCAACATTATACTAAATGAATAAAATCTGAAAAGTTTCTTTCTAAAATCAGGAACAAGACAAGGATGTCCACTGTCTCCATGCTTATTCAACGTAATCTCAGAAACTTTAGCCAGAGCAATTAGACAAAAGAAAGAAATAAGAGGAATAAAGATAGGAAAGGAATGTTAAATTATTATTTGCAGATGACATGATACTCTAATTAAGAGTGATAAAGAAGGTTACAACATCCTTGTAACATCCAAAGACTCCACTATAAGACTTCTAGATTTAATAATTAAATTTAGCAATGTAGCTGGTTACAAAGTCAACACTCAAAAATCAATAGCCTTCTGTACACGAATAACAAACTCACTGAGAGAGAAATCCAAGAAACCATACCTTTTACAATAGCATCCAAAAAATGAAATACCTATAAATCAATCTAATGAAAGATACAAAAGACCTCTATATTTAACACTATAGTACTCTGGAAAAGGAGATTGAAGAGGATATTAGAAAATGGAGATACCCTGTGCTCTTGGGTAGGAAGAATCAGTATAGTGAGAATGGCTGTATTTCCAAAACTCCACTAAAAAACTAGTAGATTTAATAAGCCAGTTTAGTAGTGTGGCTGGATACAACTTCAGCACTCAAAAATTGATACCATTCCTGTACACGAATAATAAACTCACTGAGAAATTAGGGAAACAATACCTTTCTCAGTAGCATCCAAACAAATGAAATACCTAGGAATCAATCTAATGAAGGAAATAAAAGACTTCCATGTTGAAAACTACAGTACTTTGAAAAAGGAGATTGAAGAAGATATTAGAAAATGGAAAGACATCTCTTACTATAGGGTAGGCAGAACAAATATAGTGGAAATGGCCATGCTTCCAAAACTGTTATACAGATTTAATACAACTCCAATCAAAATTCCAATAGCATATCTCACATAATTAGAGAAAATAATCCTAAAACTTATCTGGAAACAGAAGAAACTTAGAACAGCAAAGGCAAACCTAGGCAACAGAAGCAAGACAGGAGGCATCACAACCCCTGACTTGAAATTATACTATAAAGCTACTGTGATTAAAAAAAAACAGTGTGGTACTGACAAAAATCAAAAAACAAAGACAAAACATACCCAAAGATCAACTGAACAGATTAGACGACAGAGAAATAACTCTAGACATACTCCACTTTATCTTTGACAAAGGTGCCAAACATATTCACTTGAAGAGAGGTAGCTTGTTTAATATATGATGCTAGAAAAACTGACTCTGCACATGTCCAAGATTAAAACTGGACCCATAACTTTCACCATGTAGCAAACTAAATTTGGAATGGATCAAAGATCTAAACATTAAAACAGAATTTCTAAATCTGTGGGAAGACAGAATAGGTAAAACTCTTAAGAAACTGGTGTAGGAAAAGACCATGAATAAACCCCTGATGGCATAGGAAATATCACAAAGAATCAATGACTGGGATCTCATCCTAGAGAAACCACGAATAGAGTGAAGAGATAACCCACAATGTGGGGAAAACTGTTTACCAGTTGTTTCTCAGACAAAGGATTCTATCGAGAACATTAAAAGAACTCAAAAAAATCAGACCTCCCAAATTTAAAGGCCAAATCCAAAAATGGGCACCTGAAATGAATACGCACTTCTCAGATGAAGAAGTACAAACAGCAAGTACCTGTATGAAAAAATGTTCAGCATCACTGGTCATTTGAGAGATACTAATTAAAGCAACACTGGGATTCCACCTCACCCTGGGAAGAATGGCTATTATCAAGAAACCAACCAATAACAAAGACTGAAGGGGCTGCGAGGAAAAGGAATCCCTTTTCCACTGTTGCTGGGAGTGTAGACTGATGCAACCACTGTGGAAGTCAGGTGGAGATTCCCCAAAAACTAGGATTGGAGGTCCCATTTGACCCAGCTATTCTTCTTCTGTGTATCTTTCCAGAATATTAAAAACATCATACCACACCAATATATGCACACCCATGTTTATAGAAGCACAATTTGTAATACCTACATCTTGGAAACAACCTAAATAACCATCAATAGAAGTATTAATAAAAAAGATGTAGTATTTTTTACGATGGATTGCTACTCAGCTATGAAGAAAGATAAAGTTGATACTTCCACAGGTAAATGGATGCAACCAGAGATCAAACTCATAAGTGAAACAAATCAGACTTGCGTGTGTAAACATATTTTCTCCCTAGTGTGTGAAAAAACTGAAAGAATTAATATATGTGTATATGTACATATCATAGTTAAGATAGTTATACTACTAATTTCTTTTAGCTCATTGAAAAGAAAGCTTTGCACTATCTTGTTTGTACAATTAAATGCAGATATCTTGTACTCTGAGTAACCCTCTAATTATCTTGTTTTGAAATTTTGCTGGTTTTCTCCCCTTTTAAAAAAAATAGAACTAACTTATTTTAAACTAAGACCTTGAACTTTGATTCTGCCACTCAGGAGAAGCCTGGGTTAGCAATGCAGTGAGGCCTGCTCACCTTGGGCAAAGAAGGACTCCAGGCTGAGAACAATCCTTTCAGGTGATTGGCAGCTGAAGTTCAGGCATCATTACAATTGTACCCATCAACACTACTGTCCTTTGCTAGATACAAGAACCTCTAATTCACTGTCTGCTTTAGCATTTGGCCTGGCTCATGGCTGTGTGATACCAGGCTCCAAGCAGTCCCCAGTCACCTCTGTCTTCTGTTAGTCACACCCACATGCAGTTCTCTCCCACTTTGAAGAGAGCCAGTCTGAATAGTGCTGTTTCACTGACTCATAGGATACTGCAGAATGACTAAGTCTGACTAATCAGGCTAGGTCTATAAAACATACTCACTTTGCTCTGTTGAGTCCTTAGCTCTGGGAGAAATCAGTAGCCATATTGCAAGGATGCTCAAGGAGCCCCACCAAGAGCTCCCCTCGGAGACATCTGCATTTCAGGGAACTGAGACCTGCAGGCAAGAAACCTCCAGTGGCAGGTCTTCTGGGTGGAATCAAGCCTGTGAGCACTGGCAGGACCATCTGCTTGACTGCTCTCTCAAGGGAGATCCTGAGCTGGGACCACCTACCTAAGCTGCTCTGGAATTTATGGTCTCTAAAAATTATAAGAGACAATACACTTTCACTGCTGTTTAAATTGATAAACTTGGGGGTAGTTTTTTGCATAACCAGAGGTAATGGATGCATTTTCCTTTAAAGGACAGGGAATGAATGAATGAATGAATATATCAATCATGCCTACATGGTACAGCGATCACTGATGCTCAGTTCTCCCAGAAGGGGGAAACATTGCCCATGTCCTGCCACAAAAATGCCTCAATCCCAATCCACACAGGAGAAAGAAAGTGGGCAGCCTAACACGGCTCCCTCTGCATCAAAACAAACACATTTCTCAAACAACGTGTCTTTATTTTTTCCCCAACAGAAACCTCTAGATGTCTGAAACCTGTTTCTTCAAACCTCTACATGACTTCACAAGCTCTTTAGTCCTCTCTGAGGGTTTTCCCTAACTCCTGTTCCTGTTGCCTCCTGCTCATCTCACAAAATGAGAATAAAAGAATTTCCAGAATAAGCATAGAGATCCCAAAGACTCTTCACAGACCTGTGAGCCCCAGGTTAAGAAACTCTGAACAACAGACTGCTAATGTGGTGTAATACTATACAGCCATGTAAAAGATCATGTAGAAAGAGCAATTCAAGGCAAAGGAAAAGTGCTTGTAATGTACTTTTAACAGACAGAGGAAAACATTTCATACAAAAGCATGCACCTAAGCAAATCTGTTATGCAATATTTATATTACACTATTAATAAGAATGATATCGTTTATGTATAAATACCTGAATGATGCACTATATCCCCAAACAAACTCAGATATAAATAGGTTGATAGAGAAGAGAATACAGTGGACGCTCCATACCTGTGAGTTCTGCATACATGGATTCAACAGAGCATGAATTGAAAGTCTGCGGGAAAAAAACAAATTATGTTTGCATTGATATGGACAGGATTTTTGTCTTATTCCCTAAATTTTTCAGTGTAACAACTCTTTATGTGACACAGTACATTAGGAATGCCACTTCCCACAGATGATTTGGTCTATGAGAGGATGTGTGTAGATTACAATGTTAGGCTGTCTCATAGGTGGAACTTGAGAATCCCTAAAGTTTGTTATTCAGAAGGATGGAGTGCCCTAGAACCAAACTCTGATACTGAGGGACAGCTGTAGGCATAAAATGCTAAGGATTTTCCTCTTTCAGTGGAGTAATACACATAATTTAAAAAATAACCTTAGTGGTCTGTAATATCCACATTTTTCCACTATGAATACCCTGCTTCTACTTAGAAAAAGAATGAGAGTTTAATTCCCGGATTAGAGGCTCACCCCTAGTTTGGGACTGACCCCCCCACTTTGGAAACGATCTTGCTCATGGAAGCTGATAGAAAAAGAGTCTCCAGGCCCTACGATCTCTGCAGTCTCAAGGCAGGAGCCGACGGGGAGTGGAAGCCTGGCAGGGCTCCCACCAGCGTGCGCGCCTGAGCAGCCCAGAGGCCACCATCTGGACTGGAAGGCCGCAGCCTTTCCTTCCATCTCAGCAGGGCCGGGATGAAGGAGTGGTGGGGAGAGCAGGAAGAAAGAGCAGGAATGTGAAACTAGGTCATCAGGAAATCGAGGAAATAAACAAGGGGTTCCGGCGGGGGGGGGGGGGGCTCCCTTTGATCCTGGGCTGGAACTAGGAGGGCCTGACTCTGGGAAGAGTGACCAAGTCACGGCGACATCCTCAGCCCACCTCACACTGACACAGTCAGAGCCTTAGAACTGCACAGCTGGAGAGGGAAGGGGCCCAGGACCAGCCCCACCGGCCTCCCTCCCGCCTCCACTCCCCACCCAGACAGCTGCTGACTGCCACGATTCCTCTCCCACCCCATCACACCCCGAAGGCGCCTCAACCTGCACCGCCTCTGCTGCAGGGTCTGTTTGCTGGAATCCTTCTCTCTTGGTTCTACAAGAGGAGCTTGTTTCTTTTTTCTTGTCTCTTGTTTTAAATGAAAAAAAGAATAACAATGATGACAGAATTTCAAACAAAATAATAGGAGATTAACAATGGTTAATATATTGTATATTGTTATCAAAGTAGTTGCTCAGATTACAAAATAGTCATGGAAAAATGATCCAACAATGAAAGCAAGAACTGTTCTTCTTGATGAGCTAACAGATTAGTTATGTAATTATCTATCTGTATCTATCTATCATCTATCTATCTTCTATCTCCTTTTCCATTCTTTCTTTTCCTCTTTCCTCTATTTCAGTTGTTTCTTCCTTTTAAGCAGTTTCTTCCCCTTTCACCTGTATATTTATTGTACATTTTGGATCCTATTTAAACTAAGGAGACAATACAATATTTACGCATGCAAGCCTGATTTATTTCACTTATGAGTAAGTTGCACCCATTTACCTATAAAAACTCAAGTTAATCCTTCTTTGTAGTTGAGTAATACTCCATTGCATAAAAACACCACATCCATTTTATCCATTCTGCAGGTGATGACCATTTGGGTTTCAAAGATGTAGCTATTACAAATTGTGTTGCTATAAACCTGGGAGTACATACATCACTGTGGTATGATGTTTTCACTTTTTCTGGAAAAATACCCAGAAGATGAATAGTTGGATTAAATAGGACATTCATTCCTAGTTTCTTGAGGAATCTCCATGCTGATTTTCATGGCAGTGTATACCAGTCTACACTCCCACTGACAGTAGAGAAGGTTACTTTTCCCTCACAGCTCCATCAACATTTGTTATTGGTTGATTTCTTGATGGTTTGCTATTGGTTGATTTATTGGTTGATTTCTGTATTGAGGTGGAATTTCAGGGTTATTTTAATTTGAATTTCTTGAATGACCAGTGATGTTCAACATTTTTTCATATATTTACTTGCTGTTTGTATTTCTTTATCTGAAAAGTGTGTGTTCATCTCAGATGCCCAGTTTTGGATTGGGGCTTTGAATTTGAGGGGTTTGATGTTTTTCAGTTCTTTATATATTCTAGATAGAAGTTTTTGTCTGAGAGAGAGTTGGCTAAATTTTTTTCCCATTCTGTGGGTTGTCTTTTCACTCTGTTGGTGATTTCCTTTGATGTGCAAAATCTTTTTAATAAGATGAGATCCCAGTTGTTGATTCTTTGAAGTACTTCCTGTGTAGTTTTGGTTTTGTTCATGAACTCTCTGCCTATCCTGTGTCATTGAGACTTCTACCTACCTTGTCTTCCAGTATATTTAGTGTCTCTGTTTAATATTTAGATCTCTGATCCATCTGACTTTAATTTTTTGCATGGTGATAAGCAAGGGTCTAGTTTAAGGCTTTGGCATACAGAAAGCCATTTTTTCCAGCACCACTTATTAAAGAGGCTGTCTTTCTTCCAGTGAATACATCAGGCCCTTTTGTCAAAGATAAGGTGGCTAAGTGTGTTTGTAGTTGTGTCATTATTCAGAGCAGAATTATGTTATATTTTGTCTTTTCTTTAATTTTTAAAAATTGTGATAAAAATATGCATAATAAAGTCCACCATCTTATCCATGGCTAAGTGTATTAAACACATTCACGTGATTGGCCAGCTGTCACCACTGTCTGCCTCAGAAACTCTTTTCACCCCCCTAAACTGAAATCCTGTGCTGGTTAAACATGGGCTTTCCATTGTTCCAAGTCCCTAAAAACTACCTTTTTCTCCATAAATTTAATTAGAACTCATATGAATGGGATTGTACAGTATTTGTCCTTTTGTGACAGCTATGTCTCACTTAGCCAAATGTCCTTAAGTTTTGCTCATGTTGTACCCTGTGTCGCAATTCCCTTTCATTTTGAGACTCAATCATCCATGACATGTGTACATCACATTGGTTTTACCCATTCATTCATCCACCCAAAACATGGGCTATGGCGATTAACAATAGTGCTATTATGATCGGAGTGTATAGTTATGTTACATACTGAGTGTAGCAAGTATCACCTTAAATTTGTTGATATTCGTCACTCACCATAAGTTGAATTGCTGGTTTTACTGATTTCAGAAGTTTATGCTTACTTTTTCAAATGCTACTTGGTGAGAAGCTTTTAGACTCCTTGTGTCTTATCCAAGAGAGTTTTGAGAAAGGGTCATCCTTAAGCTTGTATCCTGCATTGATTAAAAATAAAAGCATTCAGTACCATTTTTATCTTTATTGTATACTTACGGTGGTAAGATAAAGTATCCACATCTTAGCCCCTGGAATCTGTAAATATGTCACTTTACATGACAAAGGGGCC
The DNA here is from genome assembly GCF_034190915.1 of Cavia porcellus. Lineage (NCBI taxonomy): Eukaryota > Metazoa > Chordata > Mammalia > Rodentia > Caviidae > Cavia > Cavia porcellus. The sequence goes on from NW_026947515.1 coordinate 13,739,187, forward strand.
AAGATAATCATGGGTCATTATACAAGGGAGGTAGGAGGGCTACAAAGAGAGAGGGTGATGTGATGGGCGGTTATCAAAGGGGCCATAAGTCAGGAGATGCAGGTGACTTCTGGGTGGTGAAAATACAAGTCTCTTGGTTACATTTCTCTCATTGCTGAGAAAAAATACCTGAAGCCCAAAATGAAAGAAAGAAAGGTTTATTTAGTTTACAGTTTTTGGAAGTTTCAGTCCACAATCAGCTGGCTCCAAGGCAGGGTGGCACATGGCAGAAGGCAACAATTCACGGCAGTCACAAGGAACAAGAGCAAAAATGGCAAAAAGAGAAGGGCATGCCCCCTTCCCTCTTTTTACTATATGCTGGCTACCCGCCCCTGGGTGAGTGCAGCACTCGCTCTGCCAGACCCAGTGCTAGACAATGCACCAGTAACAAACACTAGACTCAGATGCCTCCATGACTGCGTGGGGAGACATTTCAATACACATCATAACATTCCACCTCTGACCCCCAAAGACTCATGCATATCCTTTATGCAAAAGACATTTATTTAATCTCCAAAAGTTGCCAAAATTCTAACAGTTTCAGCATTGCTGAAAAGCCCAAGTCCCAAGTCTCCTCCAAGATCTAAAGTAAACTCTAGCTGTAACCCCCTGTACAAATGAAAACAAAGCTAAACACTTCCAGCATACAATGGCATAAGACAAACATTACCATTTAAAAGGATACAAACACCAGGATACAACCATCTGGAACCAAAACAAGTCCACAAAACAGCAGGACAAACATTAAGCCCTGGAGTTCCATACTATGCATCTGAAGCAATCTATTTGTGAGCTTCAAAAGGCTTGAGTGACTCAACCCCCATGGCACTTCCATTGTTTGTAGCTCCCATGGCTTTTCTCTTAGGCTGGTTTGGTTCCCTATTTTCAGGTTTCCTTAGAGGATCCATTCTCCTGGCTTTTCCAAACTTCTGGGTTCTCCACTGCACCTTTGGCTTCATACTTACAGCTTCGCTCACTGCCCTCTCAGGGGCACACTGCCGGAGCACCAAGGCTTTCTGAAATTGGGGTGGAAGTCTTTTCAACCTCAGAACTCTTGCATTCTGTGTTCACCTAAAAGTGGCACCATGTGGATGATGCTGTGTCTGTTGTCAGCTGGAGCAGCAGCTAGGCTTTCTTCTCTCTTGGCTGCAGAGGTCAAATGCCTGGATCACTGAGCACCTGATTGTGAGGAACACATTCTCTACGCCAATGCCATTCTGGAACCTGGCGTGGCTACTGCTGTTTTGGCACATGGCACTCTGCAGCTTTCTCCTTAAAGCAAAATCTTTCACTTTTTTAGGTTTGAGGCTGCAAAGGTTCAGGAATTGCTGCTTTTTGTGATGCCTTCAGATCATCATTTTTTATTTTCTTGTTCCTTCTCAGCAATTGAGATTTCCTCAGCTCTATCTTTGCAGTCCACAGCTTCATTGGAGCTTCCTTTCTGGCCAAACTTACAATGTTTTAAAACATTTTGTTGGGCTCTTTGCTCTTGATTTGCAGTATAAATCTGGCTAGAAGCTCCCAACACTAACCATGCCATAGCCTCAACGTTTGACTGCCTTGAAATTTCTTCTGCTACGTTAATTAATCTGATGCCCTTCTGCCCTTCTTTGTCTCTGAACATGAGCAAAACACAGGCAAACTCAGCACCAAGGCACAATACACATTGTCTGAAGTCCAGCACCCAATACAACCCTTCCTAGCAGAAATCTCCCAAGGCTTGTCTCTACTGATTTTCTTGTCTTCTGAGCTCTGACAAAAATCTCCCATACAGAACAGCCTAAGTTATTCCAGGGCTACTCTTCCAAGGAACATCTCCAAACTTATCCAAACTCTTCCACAAGCAATTTCCAAAGGCTCTTGAACCAATGGTCAGGTATATTCACAGCAACAACCCCACTCCTGTGGCACCAAATTCTATGTTGGTCACTTTTCTATTATTGATGAGATTTTCAAATACCTGATGCCCAAAATGAAGGAAGGAAAGGATTATTTAGCTAACAGTTTGTGGAGGTTTCAGTTCATACTCAGTTGGTTCCAAGGTGGGGTGGCATGGCTGAGGGGCAGCCAATCATGGCAGCCACAAGGGACAAGAGTGAAAAGGGCAAAAAGAGAAAACCATGCTTCCTTCTTTCTCTTATGCCAGTTATTTGTCCCTGGGTGAGTGCAGCACTCACACTACCAGGTGCTAGATAATGAACCAATCACAAATGCTAGTCTCGGCTGCCTCCATGACTACCTGAGGCTTTGTGGGGACACTCAGACACAAACCACAACAACAAGAGTATGGATTCTACAGATCTTCCAGAAAGAACACAGACCAGCTGACATCTTGATTTGAGGACTTTTGTCCTCCACAACACTAGGATAACAACTTTAAGTTTATAATAATCTGCTATAGTGACTAGAGAAAGCTGATATACTTACTATGTACCGAGCTTGTTCTAAGCACAGCTTTCTTATTTTTTTGCCCTAATGCCAGGTAATAAATGGTATTATCATTCCTATTATGTTAAATAAGAGGCTTCTCCAAAGCCTCCTGCCTCTTGATTTAGCTATTCAGAATTTGTGTCCACTTTTGGATAAAGCACCCCAATTTCTTTGAAATAGATTATTTCCATCATTGTGCATATTCTCAGTGACAAAGTGTAACCATATGACATAAACAAGGTCCATTCCAGGATGTAAATATTATGAGTCCCCTAAAGGCAGAATGACTGGAGAAAATTCATTCCAACAGAAACATCTACATGATGTATCCCTTGCTTCCTGATTGCCCCTTTTTCCACTGCAGGAAAGGTTCTAAGTCCTGCATACTTTCCCAACCAGAAGTGGTTCTGGTGTTATATACAAGAAATTCTGCATCAAGACACATCTTCCCTCAGAGATGAAGTAGTCAGAAGAGAGGAGCGTATCAGGTTTCTTGGATCCCAGAATACTTGACTCAGCCAAGTACAGCAGATTTGGAGGACAGAGTCCCTGCAGTCCACACAGATAGAGAAAGGTCAACCAAATGGTAACATGCACTTCTTCATCTCCTTTGTCTAAGCAGAATAAAAGGCGACCTGCAGGAAGGTGTTAGGAACCTCTGAATTTATTGCTCCAATCATCTCCAATGGGTGCCCCCATCCTGTATATTTGATAGACTCCTTTTTTCTGAGATCTGAGTTGTATGATTACTCTCCTCATCCCACACCGCAATGATATTGGTTGCTTGTGTGGCTCCAAATGACCTACAGAGAACTTTCTTATACTTTCATACCCCTAGGACTTACCAGAGTCCCTGGCATGGTATTTGTGATGTTGACAGTGTAAGTGCAGGAGTAGATAAGTGGGTAATTCTGGAAAGGGATATACTTCTTGCCTCCAGTGTCTAAACCCTTGGACAGCTCTGACACTGCTTGATGTTTGTCCCAGAAAGTCTGGGTCATGTTGACATCCCAGCATTTTCCCATGCAGGGCAGGGCTGTAAGAAGGGCAAGTTGCACTCACAGATAAGTATTCCTGGTGTGTACAGCATGCCCAGATATTCATTATTTTCTTTTTTATGCAATTTTACCCTTCCTCATCAGACATGTATCCCAAAGAGATATCCATTAGATCCAGGAGGTTCACAGAATGTTGGCTTCATATGCATAGCATGACAACTTTTCAAGGAAGATCCAGAAGACAAAACAAAAAACCTAAGCTTGTCAATATATTGTTATTCTTCAGTGTTGGGTTGTCAACTTGTAAAATTGAGAATAATCAACATTCAACTGGACCATTTTCTTCTGAGACAGACAAATACAAGTTCCCATAGTTGGGATAGTAGAAAAAGGAAGAGTTTTGAAATCAAACAGACCCAGGTTGACCTTGTGGCACAGGCATCGACAGTGTGTGTCTCTTGGCAAGGCTGTCAGCTGCTGTGAGATACCATGTCTTCCTTCATCAAAAAGGATGATACATTCTGGGCTTCTTGATATGAAAATATTTGAACCTAGAGTATATGAAGTTTTACCCAAATATTTCAAGGAAAAAGACACTATGGTAACTACTATTAAGTCAGGTTATAAGGTGGTGAAGTACTAGGTTGTTGAAACAGTCATGCTGTGACCTCTATTGTTATATTGTTATGTCCTGTTTTATCTCAATCTCCCCCTTATTGTTTCAAAAAAATTATTTAGTCATTTCTTATGTTTGTCTTAATTAAAGAAAAAATTCAAAAAAATTAGGATATATAAATAGTAACTCTTTTCGATTTCCTATTAACTTGTTTTGAAGTCCTGTAGTACTCCCACGATCTTGTTTTGACTGATTAGACTCTGTTCCATTCTATATGATAGTATCAAGTTTGAAGACATAGGCAACTACTTTGAAGACAATAAGATTCACTAAGATACCCATTCTGGTTTGACTATTGTCTTCTTTGGAAGTCCTGTAATGTTTACAATGCCTAAGTTTTATTGGTCTTGTTCTCTACTGTTTTGTCCAACTTTATAATATCTAATAAGATAGACAATTCTTTTTAAGGAAACAAGGGACAACGTTGATAACCATTGTTGATAAACTTGTACTCTGTTCTACACCATGTGCTATGTCTATCCTTGGTATTGACTGACAGCTTTGTTTTGCCATATTTGACTGTATTCTCCCCCCCCCAAAGAAAGTAATAAGCACTAAGGAGTAATAAAATCCAAGATGTGTAAATTTTGTTGTAAAAAAGAGAGGGAAAAAAAAAAGAAAAAGAGCTCTAACGGATATAACAGCAAGTGTGTTTGGGGGTGTTAAATAGCTGACTTTATCAATGTTTTTGGAACATTGAACACAGCTGTTTGCCGTCTCCCTGTTTGAATGTCCACCTTGTGTTCTTTGATACTGTGATTTGAGGAACTATTTTCAAGAAAATAGTGTGTAATCTACTAGCAGGTAATTTCTTACTGTTATGTTTTTTTGTTTTGTTTTGTTTTGTTTTGTAGTTCTGTATTGCTTGTACCCTTATGCCGCTTTGGTTTGTTTTGTGTTTTTCTCTTTTTCCTCTTAAATTAAAAAAAAAAAAAAAAAAAAAAAAGGATGATACAGGCCATGTTGGAGCTTAGGACTCTGGGAAGCCAAGCCAGCATCTCCCCTCCCTGTAAGCGGAGGCAGGGTGGCAGCCTGCAGCCCTTCCAGGGGGAGAACTAGCAGTGTCTCCTGAGATCCACGCCATGCTGGAACTTAGGACTCTGGGAAGCCAAGCCAGCATCTCCCCTCCCTGGTAAGCGGTGGTAGTGTGGCCCACTGTAGCCCTTCCAGGGGGAGAACTGGCAGTGTCTCCTGAGATCCACGCCATGTTGGAACTTAGGACTCTGGGAAGCCAAGCCAGCATCTCCCCTCCCTGGTAAGTGGTGGTAGTGTGGCCCACTGCAGCCCTTCCAGGGGGAGAACTAGCAGTGTCTCCTGAGATCCATGCCATGTTGGAGCTTAGGACTCTGGGAAGCCAAGCCAATACCTCCAAAAAAAAAAAAATCCATGTAAGTTGCAGTACACCAAAATGTAATCCACTATTTTGTGCAATTTATATGAACTTATAAAATCATTTTCAGATTTTATAAAAAAAAAACTAATATGATTGATAATATCAAGTTTGGGATTATAGGCAACTACACTGAAGAAGACAAGACCCTACGATATACATTCTGGTTTGATAACTGCCAGTTTTTGAAATTCTATACTATATACAAAGTTGTGTTTTTATTAATACTGTTATATACTGATATATTCAGTTATACTATGTCTGATGATATAGCCAGTTCTATTGAAGATAACAAGAGACAACACAGGAACTATGGTAGAAGTCCTTGCACAATGGTCTTATATGTCTTTTTTGTTTCATGTGTTTATAGGAATATGTTTTGTTCTGTCTTGCTTTGTTTTGTTTCTACCTCTAATATAGAAAGAAGAGAAATACATGTTAAGACTCATACATGTGTAGAATCTATAAACAGTTTATGAGAGCTGATCTTATGACACATGATGAAATGAACTGATACTTTGAGGAAAAAGAGTCACTAAAGAACCCAGTGCTGATTCTGGTGTGTCATAATGTGAAACCCAGCAATAGTATTATTCTCTGATATTAGTGATATTAGCCTGCTTGGGTTTTTTCTATCTCAACACAATTGAAGATATGGATAACTGCATGTATGTTTAAGTGTATAGGACTGATAACCATATTTCTAAGTTTTTATTGAACAGTTGAACAGAACTGTTTGCAGTCTCGCTGTTTGAATTCTCACTTTACATGTTCCATTTTTGTATCTTGAATAACTATTTGTAAAATGACAATATGTAAACATCAACCAGTGATTTCTTACTGTTTATTTTTTCTCTGAATGCATGTATTATTTCTACCTATTTTCTGTTTTGTTTAGTCTTTCTTTAAATAAAATTTTTAAAAAATCAATGTAAAAAAAAAAAAGGATGATACTGATGTATCAGTAATGTTGGGAGGATCCAAGTATGTAGCACAGGGCCAGGCACAGTGCCAGCACTCAATAATGACAGCTTTGGTTGGAAATCAACCAGTCTGAGTCTAGTCTAGCTCAAGTTAACTACTTCTCTGGCTCTTGGCTGTTTTGTCTATGGGCTGGACTCTGCTCTTCTGCTGTACTGACCTCTCAGTTTCTTGTAAGTATCTCACTCCCTCAATCTGGGGATTTTATGCTCATGAGTCACACTAGTTAGAATAGGTCCAGCAGCACAGAGAGCAAATTTAAAACAACAAACAAACAAACAGAAATAGTATTAGCCAGATGTGGTGGCACATATCTGTAATCCTCGCACTCTGGTAGACTGAGTCTGGAGAACCCAAAATTTGAGCCCAGCCTGATCAATTTATCAATTTAACAAGACCCCGTCTCAAACTAAAAAGGGGCTGGAAATGTAGCTCAGTGTGAAGGCCCTAGGGTTCAATTCCCAGTACTAAAGGGAAACAAAAAGACTGCTGTTAAATGATACATTAGTCCCATTTATCCTTTGTTTAACACCCATGGTTAAAGTCAAAGCTCAAAAATACTAAATGGAAAATTCCAGAAGTAAATGGCCCATAAATATTAAATTTTTCCCTATTGTGAATAGCATAATGAAATTATCAAAGAAAAAAGACAGTATACTTCCTACAAAGATTTTTGCATGAATGTTTATAGTACTTTTACTTGTAAAATCCCAAAGCTGGAAACAACATAAATAGCCATCAGTGCAATATCACTCAATTATAAAAAGAATGAACTGCTGTTATTGCTACAGCATACATAGATGTCACAGTTATGCTGAGTGGAAGAATTCAAGAAAAAAGACTACTATTTGACTTTATATATCCAAAATTCCAGGAAATGCAAGCTAGTGCATAGTGATTCAAAAGCTGATCAATAATCATCATAGTGCTCAGTAGGAAGGAAGGTAGGAAGACAAAATATTAAGTCATACAAAAACTTTCAGAAATGACAGATGTGTTCACTATATTTTAGTTATATTTTGCTGGCACATACTATAATAACACTAGTCAAACTATGCCTTAAATATAAGCAATTTATTTTATGTTAGCTATATTTAAACAAGGCTATTGTAGTCACAGGTTGTGCAGAGAACAATTAGAATCAGGACAAGGAATTTATAATATTATTTTTATGATGGTCACTCAGAGTTAACAAAAGAAAATGCAGGAAATCTATCCACAACACTAAAGACTTAGAATTTATTTAGTCGACTCACAGTGCCTAGAACTCATGCAAATGTGCAGACGGTGAAGTAACACTATCCCCCTTAGTTGTCTGCAGTTAACAGGTTGAGATCTACTACTACAGAGGGTTAGCCAAGGGCCTGAATCCCACAGCAATGTCCCGCATGAGTCCAGATGAAAACCCAGAGCTCAGGACAATGCCTCCCATGTGTTCAACTGGAGGTCCAGAGCACACAAGAAGGACTCACGCCAGTCTCTTTTACGGATCCGTGCCGGGAAGGCCCAAAGGTCAGCAGTGGAAGCTAGGAAGTCTGTGCCAGCAGGGTGAAGGAGCTGTGCTGGTAGGTTGAGGGTTCTACACTGGAGCTGATAAGTCACACTCACAACAAAGACCAGGGCTGTCCTGAAAAGCACCACAGCCATCCTCAGTGACTCGGAGGCCCCGAGCTTCTCCAACGATAAGCACAGTCAAGTACATGCCAGGAAGCCAGCGTGATGAGTTCATCCTGGAGACCAAGCAGCACATGTCTTCCCCTCTGGAGCCAGGAAGCAATGTTTGATATAAGGACCAGAGCTTCTCTAGGAGAACCAACAGCTCAAACAGCAACTCGTAGGAGAACCTACAATGCCTCAACGCCCTCAACGCCAGCTTCTCCTTCTCCATGTCTGTATTTATATTGGTAACTTTCCTCAGGTGGAACATCTATGCTCAGCACCATGATGATTTAATTCTGCTGCCGTTAAGTTGTTTTAATATATAACAAAAGCTTTAGAAATATATTATATAAAAGAATTGTTGTGGGTCAAAAATTATTAACACATCAAAACTTATAATAGATGAAAAAATAATAAAGACCAAGTAGTAAGTCTTCCTTGGTATAGAGAATATACTAAAAACACGTTTCTGTAACATTAGAAAACCTACATATCAACTTATGTAAAACCTACATAAATCAACATAGTAACAGACTTAAGAACAACCATGTGATCTTTGTGCAAAATAAAATATTCAATAGTTTTAGTATCTAACAATTTAGTACTATAGAGGAATTCTCTTACTTAACAATTTTTAAAAATCTCACACCTAATGAAATAAAAAGTTTCTTTTTCAAGTCAGAAATGACATAAACATTCATTGATTTTTCGTCTATTCAACACTGCACAAAGCTTGTGAGCCAGTGAAACAGGACAAGAAAAGTAAGCGAGAGACAGTTGGAAAGAGAACCAGCAGTGCTGGCAAAGATGAGATTTTAGAAAAATTGCTAAGATCATAGAAAAATCTTAAGGAACACATAAAACACTATTCAGACTCTTAAGAGAATTGCCTAACGTTGACTGTATGGGTAGCAACTTCATGCTAAGCTAGAATTAAGCATTGAAGACTGTCATAGTTTATGTCTGTGGCCCCCAGGCCCCATGAGTTTGCATTGTGCATTTGTGCACATGTGCATTGTCTAGTGCTTGGATTGTTGGTGTCAGTGCTCCACCCACAAAGGGGTGGAGCCAGGATGTGATGTAATGGCAGGAAGATGGCCTGTCTTGCTCTTTTGCCAGTTTCGGCCTTGCTGTTTGCAGCTGCCCGTGAACTGCGGCCCCGCCATGCCACCCTGCCTTGGAACCAGCTGAGTACGGACTGAAACATCCAAAAACTGTAAGAAACAAACCTTTTCTTTCCCAGCTTTGGGCTTCAGATATTTTGTCTCAGCGACAAGCATAAAGTAACTAAGACAAAGACTATACAGGATTCTGGTAAATAATTCTAATTAATTTTCCTACTGTCTAACAAAATAATAACCATAGTATTTAAACAACTAGTCTGCTAAACTAATAATTTTAGACTTACTATTTTAAATAAATTATACCTTATTAATCATAGTATCATTTGCCTATAATTGGGAAAATAGGGTGTAGGCATGCATAAGACATAGCATCGTCCATTCTCTACCATAGGTCCTCATTTTGGTTTCACCCAATACAGATGGAAAATACTGTTTTTTAATTATGGTGATACTGAACAATTACAGGGTTTTCTTCCTTGTAATTAGTCCCTAAGCAATAAAGTATAACAACTATTTATACAGAACTTATACTGTACTAGGCAACGCATGTAATCTAAAGATCATTTAAAGTATACACAGTATGAACATAGGTTATGTGCAAATACCATGCCATTTTACACAAGGCATTTGAGCATCTGTGAATTTTGGAATTTGAAGAGGGTCCTGGAACCAGCTCTCTGAGGATACAGACAGACAACTGTATCTATTTAGTCGCCTCACAGTGCCTAGAACTCATGCAAATGTGCAGACAGTGAACACTATCACCCTTACTGTCTGCAGGTAACAGGTTGGGATCCACTACTACAGAGGGTTATGCCATTTGTATTCATTAGGCTAAATATTATTCTCCTAAATATTTTTCCTTGTGTAAGGATTGGTCTTCTTTTTGTGCATCCAAAGTTGGGGGAACCAAAGCTTTCTGAAGGTTTAAGGAAGTCACGATGCTTATTTCTTAGAAGAGATATGTGGTAGGTAGAAAAATGCTTTAGGTGAGGAAATGCAGACTTTTCAGATCATAGATATTGTTTTCCATATTTACAACAATTCTTTGAGGCAGGTACTGTTGTTATCTACATATTAAAGTTAGGAAAACTGAGGCACAAAGAAGATAAGGCAACTTGCCTAGGGTCATATAGCTACTAGAGGATAGAGTCCAGATTTAATATAGGTATGTTTGATGTTATCACCTAAATTCTTTCATCTTACCCTAGCTCCATAACTCTAAAAAGATGCAGTTTCAGTGTTTTTAAAGATCTTCAGATTACCACACCAAACAAAGAGAATAGTCAAGCAGGTAATTCACAATGGCAGATAATGACAAATCAGTGGCTTTGAAGTCACACAAGGTTTGAATATCTGCTCTGACATTGCTATTTGAGTGAATTTAGCAAGTTTCTGAGGCTTTCTGGCCTGCTCCTTCATTTATAAAATGATAATTATAAATGCTAGCTTTATAGAGTTCTCTGAAAGATTACTCATTAAATTATTCAACAAGTTTTTTTTGGCAATTGTCATATAACTTTTACTTCAGTGCTTGAAATTCACGGAACAGGCAAAACTTCTGCCTTCATGGGTGTAGAAGGCAAGGGCACCCCAGCAGCAATGAGCACAAGAGCCCAGATCATGGTCTCTAATACCATTCTCCAATGAATGGGAGCAGGGCTCCTTGGAGACTTGACAGGTTCTAGGGTGTGATTACAGAATATACAAGGTACACCTGCAATACATTGTAGTGCCAGAAAGTAACAATGTGCTCAAAGAACAAAACTGTCTATATCCTAGGCATGTTAGGAACCTACCTAAAAGAGCTCACAACAGCCAAACCTGGAACAATTTTGAATCACAAAATAAATAACACTATTGGATTATAATCTAGTGTTTAAAGTAAGTATTCCTGAATCCATACTAATATAAAAATGATTGAATGCAGAATTTAATGGAGGGGCAAAATAACAAATAACAAATCCCAATAGCAGGATTATTACAAATAACTAGGTATTACACTAGCAGGAGTTACGGTATATGGTATTTGTTTTCAGGCTATGCCATGAGTTGTGGATCCTAAACAACAAAAATGACCACAGATGGAGCTGCCACCAGGGCAGAGCCACTACCACAAATGAAGCCCACAGCCAATTCCACATCTGTTGATCCTGAGTCCTTACCATGGCTGACTGCTATCTCTGAGCCTGATTCCCCTCATCATGGGCAGCAAAGGCACCAACCAACAGGCCAGTATGACCATGGATGGAGACAATGTCCAAGGAAGAGAAGGGAAGGGAAGGCAATTGGCAGGTCCAGGAAAAAATAATGAACAGAACCAGCGGCACTAACTCCAAGGAAAGCTCATAGTGATTGAAAACTATAGAAACAGTGTGGGATTTCACTCCAAAGGTGACTCCTTCACAGTGTCATACAGGTGGAGAAGAAATCCAGGGCAGCATCTACCACATTGGAAGGGGTATAATCAGAAGTTATTTGGGGTCAATTGTTTAACACTGAGCCATAGAACAATTTATTTCAGTGTTTCTATCATAATGACTGACTGAGAGCCACAAGAGGCAGCCATGGAGAGGGTGCAGGCTAGATATAGATTCTTTAAGAAGTTGAAATTCAGGTTGGGAAGGACACAGAGCCTCGAATTCCATGATGAAAAGCCAGGGCTGGTGTCTGTGGCTTTCAGAAGTGGAAGTACCTGAACGCTCTGACATTACATACAGTGATCTGGAATACAGTGTAAGGAGGTGTGCTCCTCTTTTGCCCTTTTAGGTCTTGTCATTGTGCCCACCAGGAACATTTTGCCCCTTAACCACGCCACTCCATCTTGCAGTGAGCTGAAAATAGCCTGAAACTTCCCAAAACTGTAAGCTAAATAAATTTTCCTTCTTTCATTTTGAGTATCAGGTATTTTGTCTCAGTAACAAGAGAAAACTAAGCAAGACAGGGGCTCAATTTTTAATCCTTCATTGTTTTTGGAGTGGTGGTGGAGCTTTTCCTCCATTTCCCTTTTTTCTTTTGTTTTAATTCTTTTCTCATTCTCATTTGCTTTTCTTCCTTCATTTTGCTTTTTTTTCTCTTGTTTGTTCTTTTCTGGTACTTTTATTGCTCTCATCTTTCTCTTTCCCACCTTCCACTGATTAGTTTTTAAAATCCTACTTTTTTCATTTTCTGGTTCCCCGCTCCTTTTATTGTTACTAATATAACCATTAACCTTTATGATTATTTAGAGATCTCTGCTATTATTGTTGAATTATGTTCTATTGTTAATGGAAGTGTAGTTGCCAGATTTAGCAGATATTTACTGTATATCAAAATTTGGTGTGTCTTAGTGTATATAATGTAGTTACACATCTTTTTCCTGTGGTTAAGGGTGGTGCCTTACTAGTTCCTAGTGTATGTTAATATCTAATGTGTCTTTGTCATTATCACTGTTGCTGATTTTGTTGCTATTGCTAAGGTGAAACAGTTGTTGCTATTAATTAGCAATCTCTGTATGACAATACCTGGATTGGTTTGTGTCATTAACAATACTGTGTCCCCTTCCAAAAGAATTGAATGCTGGGCCAAATACATTGCTGCCTCCCTCTCAAACATCCAGAGGTGGTTGGATCTTGAGGCAGAAGTAAAAGCCTATAGTTAACTACAGCTGAGCATCACTGAAAGGCAAATACTAACTAAAAAGTGCTCTACAACAAAGTCTTCCACTATGATCGACCTGCAATCTTCTGTATGAACAAGGCAAAACAGACAGACAGAGACAGAAAGACAAAGAGAGACAGAGAAAGAGCAGACGCCTTAAGAAAAAGCTTCAACACCCCAAGGCAGATTCATGTGGCATTCAGGGGGAGAAAATCAAAAGCCATACAGCTAAATTATTCAAAAGGGTGACAGAAGACATTTCTTTAAAAATATCAATAGGAACTTTGCAAATAAGAAGATACATCAAAGATGTATCTTAAAGAAGATACATCAAATAATAGACAGTCAGTGAGTATACAGAAGATTTTAGTGAAAGTTACCAGATCTAAAAATGCAAAACATAAGTGGCCACTGTATTAAGAATTAGAGTCCATGAAATCATACCAAAGAGAAATTATGAAATTAAACATTCCATTGAAAGTATGGGCAGCTGAAATGACAGAACAGTGTCAGAACCAGAACTCAGGGGTGCTGTTGGAGACCAAGTATTCAGAGATGCCTTAAAAACAACAAAAGAAAACTCAAATTCATGCAATAAGTAATGAAAAGGGTGAAATTACTACAGAGTCTGTTGAAATTCAGATCATCAATACGTGTTTCAAATATCTTTGCTTGCATAAGCTGGAAAATACAGAAGAAATGGGTTAATCCCTAGAAATGTATGAATTACCAAAGCTGAGTCTAGAAGATATAAAATTTTTGAATAACCCAATATCAGTAAGTGAAATTGAAAACATAATTAAAAGCTTACCAACAAAGAAAAGTCCAGGTCTTAATGAGTTCACAGCTGAATTCTACAAGAAATTTAGAGAAGATTTAACATTACTTCTCAAACTCTTTAATAAAATTGAGAGGGAAGCGATTCTCCCTAACTCATTCTTGGAGGAAAGTATTACTCTGATACCTAAACCAGAGAAAGACTCAACCAAAAATAAGTACAGGCCAACCTCCCTAATTCACATAGAAGCAAAAATTCTCAATAAAATACTAGCACACAGAATGCAGTGAATCATCAAGATTATACATCCCAAGTGGGATTCACCCCAAGAATGCAGGGATGGTTCAACATACACAAAGCAATAAATGTAATACACCACATCAACAGAGCCAAAGACAAAAATCACACGATCACTTCAATAGATGCAGAAAAACTTTTGATAAAATACAACATTCATGATAAAAACCCTACAGAAAACTGAAATAGATGGTCTCTACTTCAATCTGATAAAAATCATCTATATCAAACTGATAGCCAACATCATACTAAATGAACACAAGCCGAAAGCTTTTACTCTAAAATCAGGAACAAAGCAAGGATATCCACTATTACCAATTTCATTCAATATAGCTCTGGAAACATTAGCCAGAGCAATTAGGTAAGAGAGACGAATACAAGGAATGATAGGAAAGGAAGAAGTTAAATTATCATTTTTTTTTTGGCAGATGACATGATACTCTACATAGAAGATCTAAAAAACTCCATAAAAAGCCTTCTAGATTTAATAACCAAATTCAATAGGGTAGCTGGATACAAAGTGAACACTCAAAACTCAATAGCATTCCTGTAAACACAGAACAAACTCACTGAGAGAGAAATTAGGGAAACAACATCTTTCACAGTAGCATCCAAAAAAAAAAATGAAATACTTAGGAATCAACCTAACAAAGTATAAAAGATCTCTATATAGGAAACTACAGTACTCTGAAACAGAAGATTGAAGAGGATATTAGAAAATGGAGAGTCGGAGCATGGATTGTGGAGAACAAGCAAGTGTGCTAAGCCCTGCCTGTGAGCTGGCCTGTGTGTGGGCTGAGGAGAGAATAGCTCTGCCTTCTCCCCTGCATCTCCTGTGGGCAACCAGCTGATTTGGAAAAACTGTATTGTTTGACTTTGCAAGCCTAAAGCCAAGTAACTATTTAGAGGTCAACAATATGCAATATAGTAACTATTGTAGATTTTTTAAAAAATGAGCATAACAGTTCCCACCTTCAGGACTGAGGATGGCTTGAAGTTAATGGAAATAGCAACTGGCACCCAGTAAGTGCTCAAGGCATGTAGATAATGTTCCTACTCATAAATGCATACACTCCTCATAGTGAGATTATTCACAGTTCCAGTAAATCCATGGTAAGATGAAAATTTTTTAAATTGAAAATCCATTCAGTATATCTAACCTGATGAGCAGTACAGTTTAGCCTACCCAAATGTACCTTACAATAATGTAATGCATGATATACTGTATTTAAAAATGAAACAGTTAATACTTCTATAGAGTATGCTTGCAAAACTTGCAGCATAAAATAAAAGATATGTAAGAAGAATACTTATAAATGGAAGATGATCAGTATAGACCAGTTCATGTTGATACCATCTTAAATAAAATTCAAATTCCTATGCTCCAGAAAAGAAAGAAAGGGAGGAGGCAAGGAAAGAAAGAAGGAAGAAAAGGAGGAAGGAAGAAAGGAAGGAAGGAAGAAAGAAAGAAAGGAAGGAAAGAAGGAAGGAAGGAAGGAAGGAAGAAAGACAAACAGAAAGATATCTCTTGCTTTTGGTTAGAAAGAATCAATATTATGAAAATAGACATAATCTCAAAACTGTTACACAGATTTAATGCAATCCTGATCAAAATACCATTATTATACCTCACAGATCTAGGGAGAATAGTCCTAAAGTTCGTTTGGAAACAGAAGAGACTTAGAATAACAAAAGTAATCCTGGGCAACAAAGTCAAAGCAGGAGGTATCACAGTCCTTGACTTGAAATTATACTACAAAGCTACTGTGATAAAATCAGCATGCTACTGGCAAAAAACAGACCTGTGGATCAGTGGAACAGATTAGGACATGCAGACACAGCTACAAAGGCACCTTATCTTTGACAAGAGGGCCAAACATGTTCACTGACAGAAAGCTTCTTTCATAAATGGTCCTGGAAAAACTGGCTTTCCACATGTCAAAGATGAAAATTACACTCATGTGTATCACCATACACTAACATCAAAGTGGATCAAAGATCTAATATTAAAACAGAAATACTAAATATACAGGAAAACAAGAAAGTAGAATTCTTGAAGACATAGGTGTAATCAAAGAGTTCATGAAAAAAAGCCAACATACAAGAAGTACTTCAAAGAATCAACAACTGGAATCTCATCTTTTTAAAAAGGTTTTATACATCATAGGAAATCACCAATGGAATGAAAAGAAAACCCACAGAACGGAAAATAATTTAGCCAACTATCTCTTAGATAAATGACTTCTATCTAGAACATATAAACAATCAAAAAACATCAGACCCACCCAAATTTAAAGACCCCCATCCAAAAATGGGCATCTGAGATTCCACCTCAATCCAGAAAGAATAGCTGTTATCAAGAAATCAACCAATAATAAATGTTGATCGGTTGGGGGTGGGGAGAGGAAGCAACCTTTCTCTACTGTTGGTGGGAGTGTAGACTGGTATAACCACCATAGAGATCAGCATGGAGATTCCTCAAGAAGCTAGGAATGGATGTCCCATTTGTTCCAACTAGTCTTCTGGATATTTTTCCAGAAAAATGGAAAAAGTCATGTCATAGCGATGTATGTACACCACCCATGTTTATAGCAACACAATTTGTAATAGCCAAATCTTGGGAACAACCCAAATGGCCATCAACTGCAAAGAAGATATGGTATTTTTATACAATGGAGTATATTACTCAGATATAAACAAAGATAAACTTGAGGCCTTTATAGGTAAACAGATGCAACTTGAGACCATAGTCATAAGTGAAATAAATCAGACTTGTATGTGTGAATATTGTATTGTCTCTCTAGTGTAAAAATCTGACAGTAAATAAGATCCAAAATGTACAATAAGTATTCTGAAGGTGAAAGGCAAAGAAAGTACTCAAAAGAGAGAGAGAGAGAACATAGAAAATGGACCCAACTGGGGCTGGGGATTTAGCTCAGCAGCATAAGCGCCTGCCTTGCAAGCGTGTGGTCATGAGTTCGATCCCTGGTACTGGTAAAAATATAAAAAATACAAAAAAAAAAAAAAAAAAAAGAAAATGGACCCAACTGTTGTTAAATGATGCAAAGAAAACTAATCCAGGATTACCTGGAATTAGTGAAAAACTAAAGAGTCAGCAAAAGACATAAATTTTTTTTTCAAAAAATAACAGTGGAGGGCAGACAGCTGCTTGATTCAGACTTGTGTGCAAAGTGATTTCCAGCACACAGGGAAGTTTTGGAACATGGGTCTCAGCCGATAAGACTCCATGCAGCCTCCCAAATCATCGGAGACACACCAGACATACCAGCAGGACAAACTGGGCCTTGCCTAGTGACCACTGGATAATGGAGAACTGCCTGCATCCTACCTCACAAGCTGAAAGTGCATGAGGTAATTTCCAGTGCATGAGGAAGCCTTGGAACATCACTCAGAGCCTGGAAATATAGGAAAATGACAGAGCAAAGAGCAAAATGCAATCTCAAACCTCCAGTCCACCCCAAACAAGCCTAGGAGGCATGGACATAGAAGAAAACATAAGCAACAAACCTTAAATACCTGAAATGATAGCAACTGAAGTAAAGAAACAACTTACAGGGAGCTATAAAAGAACTCAGATCAGAAATAATCTCCCAGGTAAAAGAAGAAACGACAAATGCACTGAAAGAAATTACAAACACATCTGAAGAGGACATTGTTAAAAAAATTAGAGGAACAATGCAAAAAGATGGAAACCTTAAATGAACAATATAAAAAACAAACAGAATGCATGAAGTAGTTTCAAAGAGATATACAAGAAATCAAAAATTCCATAGAAAGTTGGCAGAACCACCTCACTGAAAGTGAAGATAGACTTTCAGACCTTGAAGACAAGATTGCAGCTACTAAACAGGAAAGGAAAGATGTTTTAAAAATAACAAGGGATCAGGAACTAATTCAACAGCTACAAGATGATGCAAAGAAAAACAACATAAAATTGACAGGGATAAATGAAAAAGAAGTTTACAACACAAATGATAACAAGAGGCTATTTACAGAAGTAATAGCTGAAAGTCTCCAAACACGAGAATGGAAACTGACATACAGATCAGTGAAGCATATAGAACTTCAAATAACCATAACAAAAATTAAACTACATCCAGACATATAATAACCAACATCCCAGAAATCCAACATAAGAACAGACTATTAAAAGCTATTAGAGAGAAGAAACAGATCACCTATAAAGGAAAGCCTATCAGAATCACAGCAGACTTCTCAAAACAAACAATGAAGTCAAGAACAGCATGGAATGAAGTATTTCATATCCTAAAAGAAAATGACTCCCAACCCAGATTCATGTACCCTGAAAAACTGTCCTTCAAAATGTATGGAGAAATAAGATACTTCCACAACAAAGAACAGCTGAAGAAATTCATGACCACCAAACAACCCTGCAAAGAATACTAAAAGACATTCTAGATAGTCATAGGAAAAAAACCACTAAGCAAGGCAAACAATTAAACAGACTGGAAAGGTAAAGAATCAACAGCAGAAAGATAACATGTCAAAAATAAACCAATATATATGTTATAACTATTAATGTTAATGGCCTCAATTCACCAATTAAAAGAAACAGACTGGCAGAATGGATCAAGAAACAACATTCAACCATATGCTATATACAAGAAACCCATCTAACCCAGAAGGAAACTCATAGACTGAGAGTCAAAGGATGGAAAATAATACTTTATGCAACAGGGACCCCTCAAAAAATCAAGGGTATCTATTCTGTTTGCAGACAGTGTGAACTTCAGACCAAGAATGATCCAAAGAGATAAAGAAGGTCACTACATACTAGTTAGGGGAAAACTCCAAGAGGAACAGATAACAATCTTAAATATATATGCACCAAATTTGGAAGCACCCAGCTTACCAAACAAATATTAACAGAAATGAAAAATCAAATAAGCAATAACACAATTATAACATTATGACCTTAACATGCCATTGACACAAATGAACAGGTCAACTAGATAGAAAATCAGCAAAGAAATAACATAACTGAGTCATACTTATGAACAAATGGACTTAGTAGATATATACAGAGTACTCCACTGAACATCAGAATACACATTCTTCTCAGCAGCACATTGGCCATTCTCTAAAACAGACCATATTCTAGCCCACAGAACATGCTTAAGTAAATGCAAAAGAACTAAAACTATCCCATGCATGCTATCAGATCATAGCACTACGAAACTAGAAATTAATGGCAAAAGAAACTGCAAAAAACCCCCAAAACACATGGAAATTGAATAATACACTCCTGATCAATCAGTGGGTCACAGAGGAAATTAAAGAAGAAATTAAACAATATCTACAAGCAAAAGAAAGTGCAAATATGACTTAGCAGAACCCATGGGATGCAAAGAAACCAGTCCTCAGAAGAAAATTTATTGCAGTGAACTCCCACATCAGGAAAATAGAATAAATACAAATAAACAACCTGATGCTACACCTTTAACATCTAGAAAAAGAATAATAAGTCAAACCCAAAGCCAAAAGAAGGGAGGAAATTATAAGGATCAGAGCAAAAATCAATGTAACAGAGCCTAAGAAAACAATACAAAGGGTCAATGAATCAAAGAGTTGGTTCTTTGAAAGAATAAATAAAATTGATAAGTCCCTAGCCAATCTCATTTTATAAAGGAAAGAAAAAGCTCAAATTCATGCAATAAGGAATGAAAAGGGTGAAGTCACTACAGACCCTGTGGATATACAGAAGATTATCAATACTTATTTCAAAAACCTCTACTTTCATAGGCTTGATAACACAGAAGAAATGGACAGATTCCTAGAAACATATGAATTACCAAAACTGGATAACTACTGAATGACCTAATTTCAAGTAACAAAATTGAAAATGTAATTTAAATTCTTACCAACAAGGAAACGCCCAGGTCCAGCTGGATTCACTGTGAAATTCTATAAGAAATTCAAAGAAGACTAAATGCCAACACTCCTCAAACTCTTCTATGAAGTTGAAAGGGAAGCAATTCTCCCTAACTCATTCCTGGAATCAAATACTACTCTAATACCAAAACTGAGAAAGATCCAACCAAAAAAGAGAACTACAGGCCAATCTCCCTAATGAACATAGATGCAAAAATTCTCAATAAAATATTAGCAAATAGAATACAGCAAATCATCAAGAAGATTATACACCACAACCAAGTGGGATTCATCCCAGGCATGCAGGGATTGTTCAACATATGTAAATCAATAAATGTAATCCACCATATCAATAGAGCCAAAAATAAGAATCACATGATCATTTCTATAAATGCAGAAAAAGCTTTTGATAAGGTTCAACACTTATTTATGATAAGAATCTTACAGAAAATTGGAATAGTCTTTACCTCAATATGATAAAAGCCATCTATGACAAACTAAACAGCCAGCATCAAATAAATGGCCAAAATCCGAAAGTCTTTACCCTAACATCAGGAAAAAGACAAGGAGGTCCAATATCACCACTTCTATTCAATATAGTGCAGGAAATACTAGCCAGAGCAATTAGACATGAGAGAGAAATGAAAGGAGTAAAGATAGGAAAAGAAGAAGTTAAATTATCATTATTTGCAGATGACATGATACTCCACATAGAAGACCCCAAAACTCCATTGAAAGACTCTTAGGTATAATAAATAAATTCAGGAATATAGCTGGATACAAAGTCAACACTCAAAAATCAATAGCATTCCTACACAAAATCACTGAAAGAGAAATAAGAGAAACCACAGCCTTCACAATAGCATCCAAAAAATGAAATTTTTAGGAATCAATCTAAAAAAAGAAGTAAAAGATCTATTCAGGGAAAATTATAATATCCTGAAAAAAGAAATCAAAGAGGATCTCAGAAAATGGAAAGACATCCCTTGTTCATGGATAGGAAGAACAAATATTGTGAAAATGACCATTTTCCCAAAATTGTTATACAGATTTAATGCAATCACAATCAAAATACCACTAGTATACCTCACAGATCTAGAGAAATCACTCCTAAAATTCATCCAGAACCACGGGAGACCTAGAATAGCAAAGGCAATTCAAAGCAACAAAGGCAAGGTAAACAATCCCTGACTTGAAGTTATACTATAAAGCTACTGTAATAAAATCAACATGATACTGGAATAAAAACAGGCCTGAAGATCAATGGAACAGATTAGAAGATACAACTACAACTACAAACACACTCAGTCACCTTATCTTTGATAAAGGGCCAAACATTCACTGGAAGAAAGATAGCCTCTTAAATAAATGGTGCTGGAAAAATTGGCTCTCCATATGTGGAAAACTAAAACCAGACCAATGCCTATTCCCATGTACTAAACTAAAGTCTAAATGGATCAAAGATCAACATATTAAAACAGAAACATTAAATCTGTTGGAAGACAAAGTAGATAGAAATCTTGAAGACGTAGGGGTAGGTAGAGAATTCTCGAACAAAAATCAAACCACGTGGGAAATACTTCCCAGAGTCTATAACTGGGATCACATCTTATTAACAAGTTTCTGCATGTCAAAAAAAAATCTCCAGCATAGTGAAAAGAAAATCCACTAATTGGGAAAAAATCTTAGTCAACTTTCCCTCAGACAAAGGACTTCTGTCTAGAACATATAAAGAATTTTAGAAAAATCAGACCCTCCTCCAAATTTAAAGACCCAATCCAAAAATGGGCATATGAGATGAATACACACTTCTCAGATGAAGAAATATAAATGGCAAATAAATACATGAAAAAATGTTCAGCATCATTGGTCATTAGAGAAATGCAAATTAAAACCACACTGAGATTCCATCTCACTCCTGAAAGAATGGCCAGGATCAAGGAAACTACCAACAACAAATGCTGGAGAGGATGTGAGGGAAAAGGAACTCTCCTGCACTGTTCATTGGGAGTGTAGACTGGTGCAACCACTGTGGAGGTTAGTCTGGAGATTCCCCAAAAAGCTGGGATTGAAAGTCCCATTTGACACAGCTATTCCACGTGAGCATATTCCCAGAACTGAAAACATCATACCACAGTGATATATGTGCACCCATGTTTATAGCAGCACAATTTGTAATAGCCAGATCTTAGAAACAACTAAATGCCCATCAACTGAGGAATGGATAAAAGAGATGTGGTATTTTTATACAATGGAGTACAACTCAGCTATAAAGAATGATCACGTTGAGATATTTATAAATAAATGGATGCAACTTTAGGCCACACTCATGTGAAACAAATCAAACTCAATGTGTAAATTCTATAGTGTCTCCCTAGTGTAAGAAATTATAAGAGTACATAAGATACAAAATCCTCAATAAATACAGTGCAAGAATAAGAATCTGCTCAAAAGGGAAAAAATATTATCTCAAGGAAAATGAGGAAAAAGAAAAGAAAAAATATCTAAAATTGTATAAACACACTTAGTATAGCTAAGATGATTATGCTACAAATTCTATAAGATCTTGGAACGAAACAGCTAACCTTCATAGAATTAGAACAATTTTGCATGTTAGTGTCTGTTGATATGAGGAACTCTTGAAGATCATTATCTAAAATGATCAACAACCCTTGTTATGCTCCTACGATCTAGTTTTGAAGGCCTATATCATCATTGTTTGGGGGTTCTTTGCTAGTGTTACTTATTTGTCTTTTTTGTTTCATGTTTTTCTAGTAATTTGTTTTGTTTTAGTTTGTTTTCCCCTCTCATATGGAAAGGATAGGTATACATGTAGTGGCTTATACATGCATAGAACTTCCCCTAAACAGTTTATGAGAATTGATTATATTATGCATGATGAAATGAACAGCTACTTTGAAGAAAAAGAGATATTATGGTATCCATTGGTGATAATGTATTGTCATGCTGTGAAATCCATCAATACTATTATTCTTTGTTCAGAGTGGTTTTAGTCTGTTTTGATATTGTTTAATTTCAACATACATGAAGGTATGGACAGCTATTTTGAAGAGAACAAGAGCCATTATGGCAGCCATTGTTGATTTTCTTATTATCTGGTTTTGAAGGCCTATAATGTCTTCATCACTCTGTTCTGATCAACTTAATACTATTTTGTTTTGTATGAATTCATTGTGTGTGAAGCTATGGACAATTATTTGGAAGAAAACAAAAGACCTTATGGCAGCCATGGTAGATCTCCTGTTATCTTGCTTTGAGACCTGTCATTTGCATTGTTTTCTTCTGATCTACTTCGTTCTGTTTTGTTATGTTTAGTTTTACCGTCTTTAAAATAAAAATTTTTTAAAAATTGGAAAACTTTCCAAATATGAGGAAGAACTTAGTATACAAATAAGAAGCACGTATAGATCCCAAGTAGCCACAATCAGAAAAGAACATCTCCACAACACATCGTAGACAAATTCCTAGAAGTCCAACAAAAGACTGAGTCTTAAGAGCTGTGAGATAAAAATCAAGAAATCACTTATAGGGCTGGGGATTTAGCTCAGCGGCATAAGTGCCTGCCTTGCAAGCAGGCAGTCGTGAGTTCGATCCCTGGTACCGATAAAAACGAAAAAGACAAAAAAAAAAAAAAAAAAGAAATCACTTATAAAGTTAAATCCATTAAAATTAAACCTGACTTCTCAATACAAACTGTAAAGCCCAAATAATTTAAAGTGTTTCACGTGCTAATGGAAAACAATTTCCAATGCAGACTGATATATCCTGAAAAACTACCTTTCAAAAATGATGTAGACATGAGGTATTTCCATGGCAAAGAGCACCTTTAGAAATTCACGCTCACCAAACCAGCTTTCTAAAAGGTACTCAAGGACATCCTAGAACAAGATAATGACACTAACAATGTCAAAAGTTTTAAATCAAGAATACACCAGGCAGGGTGAGCAGTTAAACAGAAGAGAGGAAAAAGGAATTAACGACAGGAAAATAATGCAATGACAGGAATAAATACATTTCAGTAATAACTTACAGTGCGAATGGTCTCAGTTCCCCAATCAAAATACACAGAGTAGTAGAATGCATCAAAAAGCAAAATCCAGCAGCATGTTGTATACAAGAAACACATGGAATGCAAAAAGAAATTTATAGAATAAGCAAACCAAAGGATAGAAGATGATATTCCATTCAATGAGAAGTCAAAAACAAGCAGAAACATCTATCCTAGTTTCAGACAAAGTGGACTTCAAAGCAAAACTGATTGGGAGAAGCAAAAGAACCCCACTAATATTGGTTAAGGAAACAATTCAATAGGAAGATATAACAATTATAAACATCTATGCAGAGCCAGGTGTGGTGGCGCATAGCTGTAATTCCAGTACTAAGTGGCTGAGGCAGAAGAATTACCAGAAGTTCAAAGCCAGTGTGGATTATGTAGGGTGTTCAAGACCATCCTGAACTACACTGAGACCCTGTTTCAAGCACGACACAACACAAAACAAAACAAAAATACATATACGCACTGAACATGGAACACCAGCACATCCAACCTCATAAAACAAACACTGCTAGACATAAAAGATGAGAGAAATATCAAAACAATTATAGTGAAGGATCTCAGTACTTCACTATCAGAAATAGATCAGCTAGGCTTAACAATCAACAAAGATCAGAGTTGAACAAAACCTTCAAACAAAAGGATTTAATAGGTATCTACAGAGTACTCCACCCAACAACAGAATACACATTCTCAGCAAAACATAGAGCTTTCTCCAAAGTAGCCAATAAAGCATGCTCAAGTTAAGGCAAAAGAATCAAAATCACCCATATATATTGCCAGATCATAGTATAAGGAAAGTACAAATCATTGGCAAAGGAAACTACAGAAAATATGCAAATATGGAATTTTAAATATCTTTTTTTAATTTAAATTTAAAAGGACACAGAAGAAAAACAGAAAAGCAATACAAACAAACAAACAACAAGAAACCAAATAGAGTAACAGTATAGGTTTACAAAACAAGATGATAGGAACTTGACAAGGGTTGTAATATTGTATATTGTTTCCTTCAGGAGGGTTGCTTAAATTAACAGATATAGACATGTAAAATCGATCTAAACCTATGAGTATTAACCGTTCTTTTCCAATAACTAATACAATTAGTAGTATAGTCAGTTTAGCTGTCATACATACATACATATTTTTTTTTTGTCTTTTGCCTTTTCCTTTTTTCCTCCTTTCCCCTATTCTAATTACTTTTGCTCTTTGAACAGTTTTTTACCCTTACATGGTATTCATTGTAGATTTTGGAACATGTACAATTTTTCAATTTCTTACACCAGGGAGAAATACGGTATTTACACATGTAAGTTTGATTTGCAAATGTGGAAATTAACACATTCTTGGATAATCAGTGGGCCACAGAAAAGATCAAGGAAGAAATTAGCTCCTAGAATAAAACAATAATATCAGCACAACAGACCAGAACTGTGGGATGCAGTAAAAGTGGTGTTAGCACAGGGAAGGAAATTATGAATATCAAAGAACAAATCAATGAAATTAGGACAAATATAAATAAATAAATCAAAGAGCTGGTTCTTTGAAAGAATAAACAAAATAGACAAGCTTTTAGCCAACTTTACAAACAAACAAAAAAGGCAAGAAAAGACCCAAATCAATGCAGTTAGAAATTAAAAAGTTGAGACATTCAACACGGCTGGATAGACGAGGAGCCACATTGGAGCTACTCAGTGAAAATCAACTAAAAACACAAGTAATAGGGAAAATAAGGGCAGGACATACATCCTTCCTTTTTTAAGACAAGTCTTACTATGCAATACGGGGTGGCCTTAAACTCACTGTGTAGCTCAGCTGGCCTCAAACTCACAGCAATCCTCCTGCCTCAGCCTCCCGAGTACAGGCGTGCACCACCATGCCCAGTAGGGTACATTTTGATGCCCAAATCAAGCTGAAATAAAGAGACTTGCAGATTGAACAAAGCATAGGACTTTACAAAACAGCAATCCAGCTCACAGGCCTGCTGGTGGCACTGTAAACAAGATTCACTGTACTGTTAAGTCTCCAAGAAATGGACTGCGAAAGTATAATGACTATCTCAAGCCGCACAGGATAGATTTGGGATACAAGGCCTCTTGCTTCTTGTGCCCGTTTCCACACAGAGGATGTAGCACATCCTGGCAGCATATTTTACCAGTACTGCTCCTCCCCAGTGGGATGCCAGCTTTTGTGCAACAAGGGACCACTCTACTAGGCAATCCATGACTTCTGCCAGGCGAGAGGAGATTGAAGCAGACTGAGAAGCTTGGGCTGCCTCTGAGCAGGCAGAGGTGGCGAGTCAGTAAGGCTAGGGACTGTAGTTTTGGTGTCAAAGATAGTGAGTGGAACAGCACAGCCCTTCCCACCATGTGACCAGTGACTTGAGAGAATTTAAGCAACATTGCGCCATGGCATAGCAACAAGAGGGAGATTGGCACTCCCTCTGCAGCAGAGGACATCAAAGTGGGACTGGCTATCTCTGTAGGGGCCACAAGAGCAGAGGGACAGCCTGTAGCACCACCCACCCTACCCTTCCCTGCAATAAGTGGCATGGGAGGACAGAGATGTGCCATGCAAAGTGGGACAGAGAGGGCTGCTCTGACTGAAACGTGCCAGCTATACCCACTGGGGGCAGCTTTGGGCTGTCTGTGTCTGAGAATGACATAGCAACCGTGAGGGAGGTGTGAAGACACACAGGTTTGTTTGGTTTTCTTTTTCTAGGTTGTTAAGGTCTTTGCCTTTATTTTTGTTCTGAACTATTCATCTTCTTTCTATCTTCAACTGTGTCTCTTGATTTTATGATATATTTTGTGAGAGAATTGTCGCTACTCTTTCTTTCTGCTTTGTTTCTCCTTTATTCTCTCTCCTGCCCCCTTCCCAAAGCCCAGGTGATCAGCCTTTGTTCCTCAGCCTTGTTGCTATGTATTTCTCTTCATTTATCTCTCTGTTTTGGTCCCTCATCTCTCTTACATTTCCCCACCACAGGATAAAATGACTCCACTAAAGGAAAATTCTTTTCATACAGGTTCTTGGATAATGCTGGATGTTGTTATATAACTGTAGATCTTGCCTCTAAGGTTAAAGGTACCAAAAGTACCAAATTTATTAATTACCACAGTTTGTCATTCATGCTATTGTTATTGCTAATCATACTAATTTAGCCAGGATGTCACACCTGTTGTAATTAGTTGTTTTCCCTTATATGACAACTCTGTGATTGTCTGCGGTCAAATTTAACACCATATTGCAGTAAGAAAAGATTGAATACTGAGTCAAATAGGTGGCAACATCTCATCCTTAATAAAGTGAGAAAGTAGGATCTTGGCATTGGCACAAGAACCAAGAACCACATACACCTAGAAGACGTATCTGAAGAACAGACATTTCTAGGGAAGCCTCGACATCAGTGATAAAGCTATCCACTATAAGAAACTTATAAGCATCAACACAGAAAACAAACTTTAAAAATAGAAAATGACAAGATGCAGAAGCAAAATGCAAACTCTGAACCTTCAACCCACCAAGGACAAGTCCAGGAAACAGAGGCTGAAGAAATCAGAAGCCACCCACCTGAATCTCTGGAATGACAGCGGCAGAAGGAAAGCAAAAAGCAAAACAAATGTGTGAGGGTGTAGAAGAAATCAGATAAGAATTAATCTTCCAGGTTAAAAGGAAAGAGATGACAAGCATAGTGATACACTTGCTCAACAAACCTAAGTTGACATAGATTTAAAAAATAGAGGGGCACAGGAAAATTACAAGAAACCGTGAATAAACAACATAGAAAAGAAATGGAGTTCATGAAACATACTCAAGCAGATACAAATATACAAAACTGACTGAATGAAAGTGAAGGCAGAATATCAGACTTAGAAGACAATATTGTGGTTAGTGATCACAGAAAGAAAGATCTCTTAAACATAGCAAAAGACCATGAAAAACACTCCAATAGCTGACAGATGATGCAAAGAACAACATAAGATTGTTTGAAGTTAATGAAAAAGCAAGAGTCACCATGAGAGACATTAAAAAAAAAAAAAACCTGTTCACAGAAATAGTGGCAGAAACTTCCAAGCACGGAAAAAAAATTAGACATACAGGGCATATAGAACTCCAATTAATCATAACAAAAATAAATCTGCATGAAGGCATATAACAATAAATATACCAGAAATTCAAGATAAGAACAGAATAGTAAATGTTGTAAGAGAAGAGACACAAATGACATAAAGGAAAGCCAATCAGAATCACAGTAAATTTCTCAATGCAAACCCTTCAGGCAAGGAGAGCTTGGCACAAAGCATTTCGAGTCCTGAAAGAAAACATTGTCCAACCCAGATTGATTTGCCCTACAAAATCAATGGAGAAATGGGATACTTTCATGACAAAGAATAACTGAAGAAATTCATAATAATCAAACCCGCTCTCCAAAATGTTCTGAAGGATATTTTAGAAAGAGATAAACAAGAGTGCAATCCCCAAAATGCCAATAGAGAGAATCCACCAGGTAAGACTACCGATTAAACAGAAAGAAAAGACAGGGAACCAACTACAGGAAAATAAAATGCCAAGGACAAGTCAACATAACAATTATAACCATTCATGTAAGTGGTCTCAATTTACTAATCAAAAGAAACAGATTGGCAGAATTAATCAAGAAATAAGAGCCAATGGGATGCTGCACAGAAGAAACATATTTAACTCAAAAAGAAATTCATCAACTGAAAGTCAAAGGATGGCAAATAATACTTTCCGTAATGGGAACCTAGAAAAAAGCAAAGGTAGCTATTCTATTTGCACCCAAAGTAAATTTCAATCCAATACTGATCAAAAGAGACAAAGAAGTTCACTACATACTCATTAAGGAAAATTTCAAGATGAGAAATTAACAGTTATAAATATGTACGTACCAAATACAGGTGCATCTAATTATATAAAATAAATATTAATGCACAAGAAAAATCAAATAAGCATTAACAAAATTGTAACTGGAGGCCTTAATACCCCATTGTAAATTGATAGATCAACCAGAAAAAAAATCAACAAAGAAGTGTCAGAATTGAATCAAACCTGTAAACAATTGACTTAGTATATATCTACATAGTATTTCACTCCTCAACACCAGAATACACATTCTTCTCAGCAGCATGTGGATATTCTCTAAAATAGATGACATATTAGCCCACAGAACATGTTTAAGTAAATACAAAGGAATTGAAATTATCCCACGATATTATCTGACCATAGTGTGATGCAATTGGAAATCAATGGCAAAAGAAACCACAAAAACTACATAAACACATGAAAATTAAGTAACAACCTACTGAACAATGTGTTACATATGAAAGTAAAGAAGAAATTACAATTTATAATTAAATAATATTTACAATTAAATAATGCCCATATAACATACCAGAATTTATAGGATGCAATGAAAGCCATCCTAAGAGGGAAATTTATACCAATGAATTCTCATATCAGGAAAACAGAAGGAGCTCAAATAAACAGCCTAATATTGAACCTCCAACTTCTAGAAATAAGAACAAGTCAAACTCGAAACATGTATGAGGGAGGAAATTACAAATATCAAAGAAGAAATCAATACAATTGAAACTAAAAGAATGAATGAATCAAATAATTAGCTCTTTGAAATATTAAAATTGATAAACTCTTATCCAACCTTATCAAAAAAGGAAAGAAAAGATTCAAAATCATACAATTAGGAACAAAAAGGACAAAAATTACAATGAACCTTCAGAAATCCAGAAGATCAACAATCCTACTTTGAAATCTTTAATCTAATAAGATGGAAAACTCAGAAGAAATGGACAGATTCTTGGATACATATGAACTACCAAAGTTGAAGCAATAAGATACAAACTTTCTTTTTTTTTTTTTTTTTTTTTTTGTCTTTATCGGTACCAGGAATCGAACTCACGACTGCCTGCTTGCAAGGCAGGCGCTTATGCCACCGAGCTAAATCCCCAGCCCCAAGATATAAACTTTCTAAATAACACAAAATTAGTAACTGAAATAAAAAATGTAATTAAAAATTCACTAACAAAGAAAAACCCAGGTCTCAATGGATTTATTGTTGAATTCTATAAGAAATTTAGATACAATCTAATGCTATTACACCTCACGCTCTTTAATGAAATTGAAAAGAGGCCAGTACTCTTGAAGTGATTTCTGGAAGAAAGATTACCATAATACAAAAACCTGACCAAAACTGAGAACTACAGGCCTATCTCCTTAATGAATACAGATGCAAAAATCCTCAATAGGATACCGGCCAACAGAATGCACCAAATCAATAAAAAAAAAATATACACCATAACCAAGTAGGATTCATCCTTGGGATGCAGGAGTGGCTTAACCTATGCAAATCAATGAAAGCAATATTCTATATCAACAGCACCAAGGACAAAAAAAAAAAAGAAAAACCATACGACCATCTCAAAAGATGCAGAGAAAGTATTCAACAGAGCCAAACACTCATTCACGATAAAAATCCCTACTGAAAGCTGAAATAGATGATCTTTACCTCAATCTGATAAAAGTCATCTATGATAAATCATAGCCAACATCATACTAAACAGTCCTGATTAT
The DNA here is from genome assembly GCF_034190915.1 of Cavia porcellus. Taxonomy (NCBI): domain Eukaryota; kingdom Metazoa; phylum Chordata; class Mammalia; order Rodentia; family Caviidae; genus Cavia; species Cavia porcellus. The sequence goes on from NW_026947515.1 coordinate 13,769,795, forward strand.
AGAATTTTCCTCTCTATAATAAGGAAAAAGACAAAGATGTCCGCTATCACCATTCTTAGTTGATAATAGTTCTAGAAACACTAGCCAGAGCAATTAGACAAAAGAAAGAAATAAAAGGAATCCTTCCTTTCCTATAGGAAAGGAAGAAGTTAAATTGTCCTTATTTACAGAGGACATGATACTCTACATAGAAGATCACAAAAACTCCACAAAAAGACTTCTATGTTTAATAACCAAATTCAGTAGCATTGCTGGTTACAAAGTCAACACTCATAAATGAATAGTATTTCTGTACACAAATAACAGACTCACTGACAGAGAAATTAGGGAAACAACATCTTTTAAAATAGCATCCAAAAAAACCTAAAACATTTAGGAATCAATCTAACAAAAGAAGCAAAAGATCTCTACTCTGAAAACTACAGTACTCTGAAAACGGAAATCAAAGAGGATATCAGAAAATGGAAGATATTCCTTCCTCTTGGATAAGAAAAACAAGCAGAGTGAAAATGGTCATACCTTCATAATTTTTATGCAGATTTAATGCAATCTCAATAAAATAGCATTAGCATTCCTCACAGAACCAGAGAAAACATTCCTAAAATTCATTGGGAAACAGAAGAGACCTAGAATAGCAAAAGCAATTCTGGACAACAAAGGCAAGATGGGGGTATTACAATTCCAGGCTGGAAATTATACTGCAGAACTATTGCAATAAAAACAGCATGGTAATGGCAAAAAGGAAAGAAAGAAAGACCTAAAGATCAGTGGAACAGAATACAAACTGCAGAAACTAATCTGAACACACTCAGCCACCTTATCTTTGAAAAAGGGCCCAAACACTTCCACTGAATGAAAGATGGCTTTTTTGATAAGTGGTGCTGGAAAAACTGGCTTTCCCCATGCAAAAGACTAAAACTAGACCCATATATATCACCATGCACTAAACTAAAATTGAAATGAGTCAAACTTTTAAATGTTAAGACAGACACTAAATTTGCTGAAGGATAATATCTTCTCTTGAAGACACAGGTATAGACAAAGACTTTATGAATAAAATCCCACTACATGGGAAAAAACACAAAGAATCAACAACTGGGATTCAATCTTATTAAAAAGCTTTTGCACAGCAAAAGAAATCACCAAGAGAGTTGAAAAGACAACCCACAGGGTGAGAAACAATTTTAGCCAACTGTTCCTCAAAGAATTAATATCTAGAACATATAAAGAACTGAAAAAAAATCAAACTCCTTCAAATTTAAAGACTAAACCCAAAAGCTGACACTTGAGATGAATACACACTTCTCAAATCAATAAGTAGAAATGGCAAATAAATATCTGAAAAAATGTTCAACATCACTGGTCATTTGACAGATGCAAATTAAAACAACCCTAGATTCCATCTCACTCCAGAAAGAATTGCTATTATCAAGAAATCAACCAATAACAAATGTTTCTGGGGATGGAGGAAAAAAGAAACCCTTCTCCATTATTGGTGGGAATATAGACTGGTGTATCCCTTGTGGAAATCAGTGTAAAGACTCCTCAAAAACGTAGGACCAGAGGTCTCATTTGACCCAGCTATTCCCCTTAGTACTATCTTCCCCAAAATAATTAAATCACATCACATCACAGCAATATATGTGCACCCACATTTATAGCAGCACAATTTGTAATAGTTAAATCTTGGAAACAACCCAAATGATCATCAATTTATGAATGCATAAAAAAGATGTGGTTTTTGTATACAATGGAGTAGTATTCAGGTACAGAGAAGGATAAACATCAGACATTTATAGCTAAACAGATAAGACCATGCCCTTAAGTCAGTAAGTCAGACAAATGTGTAAATATCACATTGTCTCTCTGGTGTGAGAAATTGAAAGTGTTGATAAGAAGGAAAATATATAATAAATATTGTGAAATAGGATGAAATTATTCAAAAGGAAAGGGAAACCAGGGAGGAGGGAAGGGGAAGGGAAAAGAGAAAATAAAAAATAAGAAAAGAAGGAAAAAAATAAAAATAAACTTTGTAAATAAGGAGAAGAGGGTTCAGAGGAAGGGGAGGAAAATAGAAAAAAAAAGGAATCAGGATATATCATGTACAGGCACAAATTTCCTACGATGAATGTGATCATTACATATATCTAAACTGCACCAATAACTTAATTTTTTTAAAAAACCAGAATGAGCAGATCTGCCTCCACCTGCCGGCCCCCACCACCAGAAGGCCCCTTCCTGTGGGCAGCCAGCAGGAGCAGGGACATGCAGCCAGGTGAGCCCCATGCACAATCAAAAAAAAAAAAAATGGACAGGTGAAATGAATAGACGCCTCAAAGAAGAACTACAAATGACCAAAAAATGCACAAAAAATGTTCAGTATCTCTGGCCATCTGAGAAATACCAATTATAAAATTCTGTCTTACCCCACAAGCAATGACTAGCATAAATAATAAAGTAATAACAAATGACAGAGAGGTGATGAGGGGAAAAGGATTCCTTCTACATTGCTGATGGCAATATAAACTTAGTACAACCATTATGGACAGCCACATGGAGATTCCTCAAAACACTAAAAGTAGACATGTCTAGGTATCTTCTTGCAATATTTAAAGACATCCTTTACAGTGATACATGCGTACCCACATGTCAGCACAATCGTACCATAATCCATAACAGCTAAACCTCAGAAGTGGCCTGTACGTCCATCAACAGATGAAGGGGTAAAGAAACTGTGGTATTTATACACAGTGGAGCACTACCTGCCAAAAAGAAGGACAAACTTGAGTCATTTGTAGGCAAATGGATGACTGTGATGTTATGTGAACTAAGCCATACACACACAAATTGAAAAAATACCAAAAAATTATTTTCTCACATTTCTGGAATCAAGAAGCCCTCAACGAAAGTGTTGACAGAGTTAGTGTCTTCTAAGGTCCCTCTCCAATGGCTTGCAGATGACCATTATCCTTCTTTTTCTGTTTATGTTTGTATCCAAACTCTGCTTCTTATAAGGACACCAGTCATACTGGATTAGTGGCCACTATAAAACCTTCATTTTCCCTTAATTACCTTCATTAAGATGTCCTTAAATCTGAACACATTCTGGGAGTTAGGACTTCAACATATTAATTCTGGGAAAACACTTTCATCCCATGATGGCTGCACTTGGTGATTTGATTCCAAAGAGCAGGCCACAAAATGGGGGAGAAATTTAACTTTATACAGGTTGGGTATCCCATATTTGAGATGCTAAGGACAAGAATTGTTTCAGATTTTGGAATCATGCATAGGTTGTAATACATAGGGTTGTGCAACCCACATGTAAAAATCCACAGGATTTGGCAAAAGCTGGTAAACACTACCTCACCAGGGGATCAAGGTTAACATTACCCATGACAAATCATGCTAATAGCATGATTGGAATGCTGAAAAAGGTACTTCACCTTTACAGTCTTTCTTATAGAAACCCATAACTCCTGTCTTAACATGAGAAAAATATCAAATAAACCTCCTAAAGAGAAACATTCTTTAAAATACCTAATAGCCCTTAAAACTGTCATTATCAAAACTGTAAATCTGAGAAACTGTAGAAGACTAAAGACACAAGCTGACAAAGACAGTCTTGTATCCTGGATGGGACTATGGAACCAAAAAGGGATTGCTGTAGTTTGGATCTTAAAGGTTACCCAAAGACCTGTGCATTCAAAGACTTAGTTCCCAGCTTGGCTATCATTTGATGGTGGTGAAATCTTTCAGAGGTGAGGGTTAGAATATTTGGGGAGCTCCCATAAAGGACTGTGAGATTACAGGCTCTTTACCTCTCTCTACCACTTCCTGACCACCATCAGGTGAGCAGCTTGTTCCAACACGTGCTCCTGCCTTGATATGCTGCCTCTCCACAGGCCCTAAAGCAACAGGGCCAACAGACCATGGACTAAAACTTCCCAAATTATGAGCAGAATATACCTCTTTTGTCTAAAAGCTGATTATGTCAACATTTTGCTACCATAATGGAAAGTTAACTAACACAAGGACTTAGGGAAATCCAAATAAAGTCTATAATCCACAGGACTATGCTGACATTATTTCCTCAGTTGTGCCAAATATACCTTCTATGGTTTCCATGTACCCCTCTGATCCATGGGCCAGAAGCTTGGTGCAGTTAGTATTGAGAGCTGGGATCTAGTGGGAGGGGTCCACGGGGGCAGGCCTTCCCAGGTGGATTCAAGTTACTGTCACCGGTGTAAGTTAGTTATTACAAGAGCAGGTTACTATCAGGACAGTCTGCACATCAGCATAAGATAACACAGCACAAAAGGCCCACAGCAGATGCTGCTTGCCAGATCTTTGGACTTCCTGGGCTCCTGTATCAATTACTCAGGCTGTTGAATTCTGTTATAGCAACAAAAAACAGAAGACAGTACTATAGTAATGTAAGTAGTTAACCATACGAAAAGCTGGGTGTGGTGTTCTAAGAAACTGTTATCTAACTTTTCTGTACATATAACAGTTACCTAAATGTTTAAAAAAGCCTTAAGAAACATGTCTCAATGGATTTAAATATTCAGGTGAGTAGGAGAGGGGAAAATCAACGAATAGTAAGTAAATAAATCTAAGTAGCTGTGTAATATGTTTGAAAGAAATAAATTCCTTAATGTAATTATGCATATGGTGGCCATACTTCCCAGATCTTTTGGTAGGATGATGTTCCTATAAAGAAATGTACTATAAAGAATACACAACAGAGGACAAGTAGAAACAATGCTAAAAATTTCTTGGGTTGCAAGAGAAAGAAAGATTAAAATATTTGCCACAAATGATTCACAAAATGGGACGGACTCTAGTAGACATCTAAGACCAATGGCTGTCTGCCCCACTTCAAAAAGAATGTCTCTTAAAGTTTCTAAGAGACTAAGCTCACAAGCCCATCATTTGAGGAGTTCTATTTAAAATCATTTAGTGAGTTTCTGTGGCATGTAAGCGAGGCATGATTATCCTCAGAATAATCTTGCAAAGGAAATTATATTATACCCATTTCACATGTCAGGAAACCAAGGCTCGGGATACCTAAGAAGCTTACCCAGAGTCATGAGACCCAAGCATTAGAGCCTCCTAGCTGGCTCCCTCCTGCTACTCTTCGACACTGGGGACCGAAGCACTCACATTTGTTCTGCTCTTAGTAGTCACGGAGACCCAGCAGCCCACACTGCCATAAATAGGCTGGCCAGGCACCCCACCCCAGCCCACCCCAGCACATGCTGAAGAACCAAAAAGCTTCCATTGATGTGGTCCCACAGGAAGCCTGTGTTGAAAGCAAACACACAGAGCTGATGCCGGTGACTCACAACTTCTAACCCTCCTTCTAGCCAGTTGCATAAACTTTTCCAGTGTATTGAAGTCTTGTAGAAATAGTGCTTCCTGGGAAGATATCAAGGAAAATGTTCCAGGAGCCAACCAGCAAGCCCAACTCGGGGAGTCCTCGGCCCCTTTTTGAGGTTTCTCTTTTTCTTTCCCTCAGCAATTCCTTTCAAAAAAATTTTTTTCCCTCACCATTGACCTTGTTAGAGTTGCTAGTACTTTTTCCCCTTACACTGTGGCACTTCTGTAAATGTTTTTGTTCTTTGTTCTACTTCCTGCACTCTTTGAGCTTGGCTGTGATGTCTGTTCACTGAGGCCTTTCTGATCCAATTGCCCCTTGCCTGTACATCCTCTCCCCAGGTATCAAAAACGAGGGCAGCCAGGCCTGGAGGGCCCCTCATTAGACAGAGGCGGCGCCGCTCACCCACCAGTCACAAGCAGAGAGGGCAGAGCCGACTCCACGAATGACCAGTATTGAAAAGAAAGCTCCAGGGGTGAGCAAGAGACACAGACTGGCAGAGTCAGAAGCAGAAGGTTAAAAATAAAAAGAATAGGAAAAAAACCAAAAAAATCTGCTTTCTGACTGCCTCACCAGCTCCTCTTTCAGAACCTAAGGCTTCCCAGAAAAATGTCCTGTGAAGAGCACATCAGTTCCTGCTGCAAAATCTGCCATCAGAAGGCAACACCTTGGGTACCATTCAGCATTTGTGCCCAGCGCCGTTGGATGTGCTCCATTCTCTGGACTGCAGATGGGAGATTCCTCCATCCCAGTAAATTCAACCCCTGGATCGCAGGGGTTGTGGTGGTCACCTCTAGCAGGACTGGCGTCTGGGAGCTGCTTGGGTTCAGAAGAGTCAGACTTCTTGGAGAGAGAGCAGGGGGAAAGAGGCCCTGGAGAGCTGCCAAGAGAGGGCTGAGGGCCTTGACAGAGAGCTTCCATGGTAGGCAGGGCCCCTGGCTTTCCACCCAGCTCAGTGTCTGGCTGGCTACAAAGAGCTCTGTTTACTCTGGTTAGTATTAGCAGTGCTGGCCTTGGGCATCAGAAGACCTGGCTTAGAGTCCCTGCTGACCCAGTGTGACCTTGAATAAACCATTTCAACCCTCTGAATCTTTATTCCCTTTTTCAAAAGCATGGACAAGTCATTGTCTTTAGTTTCTTAAAGTTCAGCATTGCATACACGCTTCCTTGAACACCTAGTATGTGCCGGTTGCTACAATAAGATCTCAAGACAATACTTTCCCTCAAATACCACCTACAGCAGTCAGACAGATGGACACATATAGGGTCATTAAAATGCCAGGTGAGGAGCAGCAAGAGAGGAACACAGGGTGAACAACTAGTATAGGTGAAGTTGTGATTATTTCTTCATAGGGAGAGGGGTAACACAGAATCTGGAAAGTTAACTTAGGAGTTTGATAGGCAGGAGAGGGAGAAAGAGAAAATTTCATTGAAAGTAAGAAATGTACTTGATGCGTAGGCTGCCATGCTCAGTGAGTGGTGATGTGTTTTGTAGAGATGGAGCGTAAGATAAAAGGTGCATACAGAGTCTGCCAAAAAAATGTATACACACTTCAGAAAAAGAAAAACCTGCATAAATATTTTAATACTAAATTTACTGAGACATCATGAGGTTACTACAAGTTACCTTTAGCCTCTGGAATTATAAGAGGGACTCAGAGTGGAGGCCATTATTATCCAGACATTCATCGGTATGGCAAACTGCTGCTTGGATAACCTTAGTCATTGAGATTGCTGCACACACATTTTCAACTTCTTCTCTAAGGACCTGGAGCAGAATGAGTTTTCTGTGATATACAACATCCTCTAGGGTAACACCTCCTGTTGATAGAACATCACATTAGTTTTCCTTTCCTGAAGTGTGTATACATTTTTGGTGGACTCTACATATGCGTGGATGCATACAGTTGCATGTGCACAAATTCACATGTGTGACATGGTGCAAAGTATGTGTGTGCATGCGTGCACATGGATGTGTGTGAGGAGCGGTAAGATGTATGCATGTGTATGCATGCACAAATACGCACTTGTGATACAGACTGAAGACTAGATAAGGCAAATGAGATGGTTGCTTACAGCCCAAAATTTAAATAGGCAATACCGAAAGCTCAAAATTAGTGCAAAATATCCTTGATGAAAAAGAATGTTTCAGATAAAGGCACACACCCACATGACTCACCTCCTCACTTTGTCAGATCCTTTTCCTCTTGATAGAGCTTAAACATTCTGCACCCATAAACTACAGCATCTGCCTCCCTCTTCCAAGAGTACCTTCCATAGTCTGTGTGGAAGGGGAAGCAGCCTTGCTAGCTTTACTGCTGGCTGCCATCTTTACCTGGGGCACTGTCCTTCCCGAATCCAGAGCTTTGGGAGGGGCAGTGATCCTTGGTTGGATCCCACGTCCCTTAACCTCCTTAATTCTCCCTAGCACACTCATGCTGTTGATATTAGATTTTTATTTGAGTAATAGATCCTGCTAATAAATAATAAAGAAAAAAGTAGATGAAAGTTATGTAAGAAAATACCAAACCAAGTATGAAATACTAGTTTCCTTAGAATGGAAGATAATAGGAAAAAGAGGAAGGAGGAGCAAAGATGGCGGATCGATAACACCTGGCTACAGAGGCTCCCTGAGATACTCAACTTAGAATTCAACACAATAGTGTGGGGAGTCCTGAAAAGAGGGAAATGAATTCTCTTATCCCAAGAAGAAACTAAGGTGCGAAGAACCAGTCAAACATACAGTCCCGGTGCTACTATTGGAACAGTTGAAGGCTCAGTGCTCGCACTGCAGCACCCGAACCAGAGTGGCAGCAACTTACTGAGCACTTGGAAATCCTGGCGCTTCGACTCACTGGAAACGCACTTGCACTGAGGACGGGAGTTGGCAAGCTGAACAGAGAACTGAGCTAGCAGGAAACCTGCATCGACCTGTGGAGAGTGAGGACGTTCTGAGACCGGGCAGGATTGGCAGGAAAAAGGGGCAGCAGTGACTTCAGTCAGTTGTTCCCTTCCCAAATGGGATTGGTGGAGTGAGCTTGGCCTGGGTCACGTGACCTGGCTGAGACCCAATAGGTTATCTGAAATCAAGTCCCTACAGCAGTGGTGCACATTGACACAGTGAAGGCCTCAGCAGGCTGACTGACCCAGAGGGGAAGAGCCAGCATACGCTGCCCCTGTCTGCAACTCACTAGCACACTGCAGTGGGAAAGGTCACCTAGCCAGTGAGCTTCAGAAGAATTGTGACCAAGAAATAAAGAAACTGGGGCCTCCTGGAAGAAATAAAAAAGATGGGAAGAGGAAGCAACAACAAAAGGTCCCCAGGTCCCAACCCTGAGAACATTGACCCAGGACAGGTAAATACAAAGGAGGATGAGGACAGCAAACATGCAATATCAGACACAGCACTAGTGGACATAAAGAGATATCTCTGGGACCTCAGAGACAAGTTCAAAAGGGAAATATTTAGCCAAGTAAAGCAAGATATAAGAAGATTAATAAAAGAGATGCTAAGCACCCCTCAAGAAGACACAGACAGAAGAAGGGAGGAACTTAAACAAAGGAGAGGACCATTTGATGAAGATAAACCATTTGAGAGAACCATTTGATAGAATACATGAAGTAGATTCAAAGAGATTACTAGGAAATTAAAAACTCTATGGAAAGATGGCAAATCTGCTTGAAAGAAACTAAGGATAGATTATCCAAACTGTAGGATAGTTTTGCAATGTGGTATTACAAAAGGAAAAACTTTTAAAAATAACAAAGAAACAAGCAGTAACAATACAAAGGCTAGAAGATGACAAGAGGATCTATAACTTGAGAATAAAGACAGTGAATGAAGAAGCAAGGGTACAAACAAAGGAACTACAAAGGTTATTCACAGAAATAATTAAGGAAAACTCCCCAAACATAGGAAAGGGAAATGATATTCTGATGTATGAGGCATATAGAACTCCAGCCACCTACAACCAAAACAGAGTCACACCCAGGCATATAATAATCAAGATCCCAGAAATTCAATATAAGAACAGAATATTAAAAGCTGTTAGAGACAAGAAACAGATCACCTATAAAGGAAGGCTCATCAGAATCACAGCAGACTTCTCAGCACAAACCATCAAGTCAAGAAGAGCTTGGAGTGAAAGAAAATAACCTCCAGCCCATCCTGCAAATCTGTCTCTAGAAGTAATGGAGAAACAGGATGCTTCCAAGACAAAGAAGAACTTGGGAAATTTGTGACCACCAATCCAACTCTACAGAGAATACTGCAGGGCATTCTAGAGAGAGAGAAAAGTACTAGGATTCCAGGAACAGTGGCAGAGAGGCCTCAATGAATGGAGCAGAAAACAGAATGGAGAAGATAAGCAGACAACTGATGGCAAAAAAAGAGCATAACAGAATGAGGTAGAGAAGGTTGGTTATAATCTCTAATATAGATGGCCTTGATACACTAAACTGAAAAAAAAAGAACCACATATAGATCAGGAGGTAGGGTCCACCGAGATGCTATTTCTAGGAAATATAATTAACATGAAAAAGAGTACATGGACTGAAAATCAAATATGAGAAAACAATGCTCTATGTGACAGAGAACCAGAGAGTAATAGGGGCAACTAGACCAGTACTTGTGGATAGATTGGAAAGACAGGCTTTAATAGGTAAAGGAATACAATTAGAGATCAAGTCCAGAAGAGAAAAGGTTTGGAATCACCTAGGTAAATAACAGGTTGCCCCCACCAATTTAAAACCAAGGGTCTTGGTGAAACCCGAAAATGCAGTGTGCCCTGGGGAAATGAAAGGGAAGGGAGAGTCTTAAAAAAAATGGCAGATGATGTTGTTAATAATGTATCAGGATTTATAACTCACATTACTTGCACCACTCTGCTTAGACAGATTTTATTCTGTCCCAGTTTGTCTACTTGCGTTAGATTTGAGGGCACAGATAGCTACCCCAAAAAACATCAGGATGTAGCACAGTAATCATCTTTAATTTCCTATTAACTTAATCTGGAGCCCTGTATAACTTATACTGTTTTATCATGACTGATCTTAGTTAAATCTGATTTGTTTGATTGCTGTTTGGTATTGATAGATTTTATTCAAAACTGATGATTGATAATATCAAGTCTGAGAGTATAGGCAACTACACTGAAGATGACAAGACTCACTACAATACACATTCTGATTTGATTACTGCCTGTTTTTGAAGTCTTATACTATATATATACGAAGTTGTGTTTTTATTAATACTGTTATGTACTGATATATTTAATTATACTATGTCTGATGATATAGCCAATTCTATTGAAGATAACAAGAGACAACACAGGAACCATGGTAGAACTCCTTGTACAATGGTCTTATATGTCTTTTTCATTTCATGTGTTTATAGGAACATGCTTTGTGTTGTCTTGCTTTATTTTGTTTCTCCCTCTAATATAGAAAGGATAGAAATACATATTAAGACTCATGCATGTGTAGAACCTATCAACAACTTATGAGAACTGATCTTATGACATATGATGAAATGAACAGACACTTTGAAGAAAAAGAGACACTAAAGTACCCAGTGCTGATCCTGGAGTGTCATAATGTGAAACCCAGCAATAGTACTATTCTTTGTTCAGAGTGATATTAGCCTACTTGGGTTTGTTCAATCTCAACATAATTGAAGAGATGGATAACTGCATGTATGTTTAAGTGTGTAGGATTGATAACCATATTACTAAGGTTTTTTTGGATAGTTGAACAGAACTGGTTGCAGTCTCACTGTTTGAAACCCCACTTTATATGCTCCACTTTAGTATCTTTGTAAGAAGACAATCTGTAATCATCAACTAGTGATTTCTTACTGTTTTTTTCTTTGAAAGTATGTATTATTTCTAAATGTTTTCTGTTTTGTTTAGTCTTTCTTTAAATAAAAAATTTTTTTAAGATACTACAGAAAAAAATAGGAAAAAAACAAAATAAGACAAATGCCTCCTAGTTGTGCTTCCTTCCTGCCTCTGCAGGCTCAGTCACTTCCTTTCCTTTATCCCTGTTTCTGCTATCCAAAATGTAGTCTCATCTGGGGACTGTTTTGCCACCACCAGCGCAGCTCACGGGATGCAATTCTTGAAACAGAGCCTAACATCTGGGTTACTATCTGGACCAACACCATGGAGGTATTCAGTGGCGCAGTCCAAGAGTCTCCATACACAGTCCCTTCCAAACTCTTACTGCCTTCAAGACTGCTCTTGAACAGAATACATACACCTTCCATAGATATAATGCAATTGAGGGAGGCAGTGGGGCCTAGGTTCATACTGGGATAATAAATATTTTTCAAAAGCCACATTATTAGTCACGACTGCTCTACGCCCTAAAAACCTGATAAAAGGAGAACAATTTCCAAATTCATTTCTGCTTTTTTATGTAACTAAAACTTCACGGAGCATAAATGGGACCTGTACCATTGCCTTCACAACTTCTCAAACATCTTCACATCTACCTAAGCTCTAGAAAAACTAGGGAGAAGTTTTGAAATGATGCTTTTTCTTCCACTTCAGTTAAGCAAAATTTGTGAGCAAGTCTATCAACACTCTTCCCTATGTTTGGAAGTAGAAGGGAATAGCAGTATCAAAGTTTGTTCTCTTCCATCCAGAGCACACATTCAAAAAAGAGAAAAAGGAACATAACCCCGGTTTACCAGAAGCAGTACTGTCTTCCCCGCTAAGTAAAAGAGGAAATAAGAACTCATGACAGAGTTCTAATGTTGTGACTATAAGGCCAGGTGGTAGTCAATGACAGAGATAAAGAAGAGCTTGTACCCAGATGAGCAGTCCAGTAATCTGTCCAGGAGGTCTTGCACCTTCTCAGTCTATACACTCAATCCAATGATTTGAACCATATCTTGAGGGAACGTACCAAAGTCATCCTGTAAGATGGGTGCAATTCATATAATATTGAATATGCATATTTTTTAAAAATATCATCCTTATCTGCACTTCCAGGAATACAGAACAAATTAAGTGGGACCAATCTCCCCAACTACTATATACAAGGAAAACAGTTTGACAAAATACACAGTGTGGTCAAAATATATGGTGACTATTTAAATTTCAAAAATGTATTGCAGTGTAAGGACACATTGGCTGTAACAATCCCATCATTGTTGCCATGTGCTGAAGCATTCCTGGTAGTCCTCCTTCATGAGTGCATTTAATTATCATGTCGTGGGGCTGGGCATTTAGCTCAGTAGCATAAGCACCTGCCTGGCAAGTGCAAGATTGTGAGTTCAATCCCTGGTACCACAAAAAAAAATTTTTTTTAATTATCATGTCGTGGCTGAGTCAAGGTCCTGAATCAACTCAAAATATTCACCTTTCATGACCATTATGACACTGGGGACATGCCAGATCTCACAGAGCCAGATTCAGTGAATAAGATGGATGCAGACACACTGTAATGCTTTTGGGAACCTGCTTTTCCATTGCATGGCACCCAGAAGCAGCATTCACCATATTCTTAAAATCACAACTTGTAAAGACACTCATGAAAGACGACTTTCAGAACTGCTTTGGAAAGTGGCAAGAAATTAAGTAAGTGTATTTGAAGGAAGGGACAGTATTTTGAGGAGAATTGGTAGCAATGTGTCTTTTAGTGTAATGCAATTGTAATTTAAACACATCATATCTTTTGATCAACGCTTATAGTCTTAAAATTTTTGTAAGAAGCTGAGGGTTCATAAGGTACAGAAGAAATGCTGGGCCATGGTCTAGAAGATGACAGGTGAGCCTAAATTTTAGGACTGTTTTTCCTTTAGGGGCATCTGGCAGTTCTGGATAAGACACGTAGGAGCCAAAAGGATGAAAAATGCTCTTCACAATCACGCAGTGATAAAAGAGCAAAGTTGTCCAGCATTTGCCAAAGTTGGGTGGGATGCAGTAAAATTTCCATGCTTGGTAAGAAAAGATTACAGCAACGACTGCAGTCCAAATTTCAACAATCTTGATGGAAATTGTACTAAAGTCATGCTACATCACTAATGTTCTCAGGCACCCTATAGAAGCAAATGAAATTCCTTGTGGAAGGAGATAACCATCATCATAATTCTCAAATAATTTCTGCAAGTCAGTTTTATAAACACAAAGCCTCGCTTACAATTATCATCAGCAAACACAAAGAGAGGCAAAGGGAAATAGAAGCAAGAACAGACAAAATATGAGAACTGGTGGGATACTACACTCCATGCAAACAGATTCACAGAGACTCCAGCTACTGAATTATTAAAGACTTTAAAATAACTATGCTTACTATGAAAAAGAAAAAAAGATATTTTTAAACAAAGAATACAGCATATTTCAAAAATAGCTAAAAGAAAATCTAAAATATACAATAACAAAATTAAGAACTCAATGGACAGGTTTTTTTTTTTTGAAGATTAGGTAAAATTGAAGAGAAAATCAGTAAAATGGAAAATATGTTCAAAGTACAACCAGAATGAAAGGGGCAGGAAGAGAGAAACAGACAACAAAGGGATGAGATCTAAAAAATGCATATACCTGGAGTACCAGAAGAGAGAATAGAACAGAATTAATTTTTGAAGAAATTTTGAAAAAGAATTTTGTAAAAAAAGACATTAAGCCACATATTCAAGGAACCCTATAAACCTATCAGTCTCAAACCAGAGTGAAATTAAAACATATCTAAATTTAAGTTAATCATAATAAATGGATGGAAATTAATGAGCAAATGGAAATAAAAGATAAAGATGATAGAATTGTGTCTAGAAAGTACTGAAAGAAAATATTAGTAGCCAACTCAAAATACTCTCCAAAGTTTTAACACTGAACATGAACAAAAATGAGTGCATTCCTCACCAGCAGACTTACACTAAAGGAAATACAAGAGTGTGTTTCAGACAGATGAAAAATTATCTGAGATGGAAGTTGAAGATACAAGAAATAATAAGGATCAAACAGAATACATAAGTGAATAAACCTAAGTTATTGTCAATAGTCTAAAAGATACCAATAGAAAAATAGAATAGAATAGAAAAATAGAGGCACAAAAACAGAAGAAAGCTTCTCAAGTTGTATTTAATAAGATAATGTAAATTGGGAGAATAACTGAGACAAAATTTAAAACACTAACAGTTTCAATTCACAACCAACTCATACAATTACAATTTTTAAGCAAACAAGACACAGTAACTTCTAAGTATATAAAGCTACAATTTTCAAAATCATGAAGAAATAGATAAATTCACAGTCATAGAGGAATATTTTAATATATCTATCAAGTTACTAAGAAAGACAAGCAGAAAGAATGTAGTAGATTTGAACAACGTGAATCAAATTTGACTAATTGAATATATAGCTTTGGAATCAACAACTTTAACATTTTTTAAGAATTCATCATAAACATGATTTATAAATAACTATATGTTAGGTCATGAAACAAGTATTAATACATTTAAAAGTACTGAAATAATGCAAAATAAATTCTCTGGCCACAGTGCAATTTTTGCTCTTAATTTAATGTCTGATTTCCTTCTACTTGGAAGAGAAGTTAAACTGCCTTTTTTCTCTTTAAGTTTGCTACTTAGGACATTGATATTCAGATTTCTTTTTTTCCCTACTTATAAAACTGATCCTATGTAGTTCACTCTATTTAGTACATCCCACAAATTTTGCTTGCATTGTATTTCATCATCACACAACTAAAAATACTAATTTTCATTGTGATTTATTCTTTTACTTATAGAGTATTAAGAAGTACCTTCTTTAATTTATCAACATACAGCAATATCTACTTACTATTTTATTCTTTTTTTCTAGCTTCCATAAAATCAAAAGATGATTCTTTAAAATAACTAATAAAGCCACTCATGGACTGTGAGGGAAGAGAACAGCCTTATCAAGAAGCAAACCCCCCTGCAAACCAATGCCCTGTGCAGACCATCACCAGCAGGGGGACAGCCACACACCAGCCCCTCCTGGTGCTTGGGCTGGCAAATGAAAGATACCAATCCCCTCTCCTGCTGTAAGTGACTGGCGGATCTGTAGAAACACAGGCTGTGATGATAGTTATTCAAGTGAAATGCAACTTGATGTTTGTGGTGTTTTGGTGTTTCACTGACCTTGCAGTTCTAGGACCAGAGTTCTGATCATCTGATCAGAGGACAACAGTACACAGTGTGCAATCTAGGGAGGCTCTCCTTCTGGGCGTGGTAGCAATTGTTGATTCCCTATTGTCTTGTTTTGAAGTCCTCTATCATTTTCATTGTGTTGTGGGGTTGGGTTTTATTCTCTTTTGTTTTGTTTGGTTTTGTTATATCCTACAGCATGAGCAGCTATTGCAAAGATAGCAAGATATATTATGGTGGCCATTTCAGACTTACTATTGTCTAGTTTTGAAGTCCTTTATTGCATTCATTGCTTTGCTTTTATTGCTTCTATTGTATTCTGTTCTGTTTGATTTTTACTGTTTGATTTTTCTGAAAGTATCTGCAGCTATTTTGAAGACAACAAAAGACATTATGGTAACTATTACTGATTTTGTAATGTTTTGAAGTCCTGTATCACTTACACTGATTTGTTTTGATTGGCTTTATTTTGTTTTATTGTCCTTGGTTCTATTCTCTTTAAAATAATAAACTAATAAAACTGACAATTTCCTTATCACATAGAATAGAAAAAAGGTGAAAATAACCACTATCTGGAATTAAATTTAAAAAGAGACATCACCACAAATTTTAAAGTCATTAATATGGTAACAAAATAAGATGTTACAAATAACTTCATCTTAATAAATTTGAAATTTCCAGTGCAATGAACAAAATTTTAGAAAAATTTAACTTAGTAAAATTAATATCAAAAAAATTGAGATAGCTCTCAATCTAGTTTTTAAAAGAGTTCATCTTTGATTACAAAGTTAGAAAGTCACTTAAAAGACCCAGGTACAGACCACTTCACTAGTAAATTATTTAAAACATTTAAGGAAGAAATAACATTATTTTACCTAAGTTGTTTCAGGAAATAAGAAAAGATAGAAACTTTTCAAGTCAATTATAAGGACAATACAACTTTAACACCAAAACCTGAGAAGTCATTAATGAGAATGAAAAATCACAGGCCAAATTATTATACAAATGAAGATGTAAATTCTAAATAAAAGATTGGAAAACCAAGTAATGAGATGTAATTTTTAAAAATAATACATCACAACCAAGTTGAATTTATTCTTGTAGTATTGTTTAATATCAGTAAATGATCATACTAGCAGAATAAGAAAAGTATACTATTGTCTTAGTATTTCCTTATAAACATTTTCAAAAATTTATGATTAAAATAACTCTTTCACTGGATATAGTGGCACACACCTATAAGCCCAGCATTTGGGAAGCTAAGGCAAGAGGACTGCTGTGAGTTTGAGGCCAGTCTGGGCTACATCATGAGTTCAAGGACAACCCGAGCTACCTAGAGAGACTCTGTTTCAAAAAACAAACAAACAAAAAATTCTTGTAAGTTAGGAATAAAAGAGAATTTCATTAATATATAAAGCATAGTTAATAAACAAAACTTACTGCAAACATGCAAATATCACATTTAATAGTGAAATATCAAAATATTCCCTTGAGATCACAAAAGAGTAATAGGAACCCACACACTGCAATTATTTTTATTCAGCATTACATTGGAGTACCTCGCCAATGCATTAAGACAAGAAAAAGAAACAATGGCATAAAGACTCTTATTCACAGACAACAGAATTGGGTGAAGTATGTAGGAAAACCTCAAGGAACTGCAGATAAACTTAAAAAGTAATAATAAGAGAATTTACAACATTATCTGAATATAAATTTAATATGTAAGAATAAATTGCATTTCTACAAACCAACAATTAGAAATAAAACATTAGAAAATTTTCCCTTAGGATAGCAATAAATATTTAAGTAGCTCTAAAACTAGTAAAGGTAATCAAGACTGTTATCAGAAAATTACAAAAGAACTATGTCAGAAAATTAAAGATACTTTAGTAATGGAAATATAGAACATATTCATATGTAAAAAGAGTCAAACAGATCACTAGATTTAATGCAATCCCAGTCAAAATTTAAACACACATTTTTATTGCTGTGCATTAACAAGACAATTCTAAAATTTATAATGAACTGCAAATAGCCTTAAATAATCAAGACAATACTGACAAGGAATGATAAAGTGAAAGTTCTTACCCTACCTAATATGAAATATTAATGGCTATAGTCAAGATATTGTGCATGTCAGTCAGCTTTCCATTACTATAACAAATCTAAGATAATCAACTAAAGTAGAAAGCTTTATTTCAGCTCACAGTTATAGAGGTTTCTGTTCATGATCAGGCAGACACACTGATTTTAGGTGGCAGGTGGGAGAGCAGATGATAATAGTGGGCAGTATGTGACAGAACAAACTGTTCATCTCAAGGCCTGACCAGGAAGTGAAAAAGAGGAAGAGGAAGGGACTGGAATTTCACTGTGCCCTTTGAGGGCATGCTCCCAATACTGGAAGACCTTCTACTAAACTCTACTTCTTAAAGTCCCACCACTTCCCTAAAGCATCACAGATTGGGGTTCACTCATTTACTCCATCAGTCTTTGTGGGACACTCAAAATCTAAACTACAATGGTCATGGTGAGACCAGTATAACAGAGTTCAAAAACACATATAAATGCATATATATATATATATATATATATATATATATATATTATATATTATTTTCAAATATATTATATATATATATACATCATTAGTTGTAAATGTGATACTATGCAACAATTTTTAAAAAGAATCTTTTCAATAAACAGTGTTGTATGAAGTGGATATCTATATGGAACAAAATCGCCTTGCTCCTTCATATCATCAATAAACATCCATTTCTTGTAGGTTTTCGATCTAAACATTAAATATATGACAAAGGAAAATAAATTAAATGGTAACATTCTCCCTCACCCCCTTCTGCTAAAGACACTGTCATAAAGTGAGAAGGAAAACCACATGGAGAAGATATTTGCATCAAATATAACAAGGGACTTGATTTAAAATATGTAAAGAACTCTTACAAATAATAAGGGTAAAGTAAAAAAAAGATATTAGTACTCAAAAGATATTAGTAGATAATTTACAAAAACAGATAATAAAATGTCCTTTAAACAGAAAGATGGTCAATTTCATTAGTCATCAATAAATGCAAATTAAAACCATGATGACCCCCCTCCATGCACCAACCAGAATGGCCGAGGATATGAAGTAACTGCAAGTCTTATTCATCGCTTGTAAAGTAGAAATTATTGTAATCATTTGGGAAAATAATTCAGCATTATCTATCAGGCTGAAAACATATATAGCCTATTAATATTTTTACTCTTAAGCTTATAGCTAGCACAGGATTTATGTATATGTATTCAGAAAGACTGAATGTTCCTAGCAACATTATTCATTTAAGACTAAAACTGGAAGCCACATGCTCTTCATCAGTAAAATAGATAAATTATAGACTATTCACAAAGCTTAATGCTATCTGGCAATGAAAATGAACTAATTGCACACAGCTTTGTGGATCAGTCTCACAAACATAATGTTGAGGAAAAGAAATCAAAAATGAAAACATGAATGCTTTTATATCCTGTATGATTTGATTTACATACATATAAAGTTTAAAAACAGGCAATCAATTATTGTGTTTAATACTGCATGTGTAGGTGATATAACTATAAAGATAAGCAAAAAAGTTGTTCTCGTAAATATTACTTTGGCTGGGCAGGGAAGGTTTAGTGATAGAGAAGCAACATAGGGGAGGTTTGGGGTGTGACTTTGTCCTGGCCACATGGATATTCACAACAAATCTGTAAAAAAAGCAGTTACAAAATGATATATGTAGGTCTGCCTAGAGTAGCCTACTTAGGTAACTACAAAAATTATACAGACATTTCTAAGTCCTGTAAATTTTGAAATTCATGTTCAGGTATTCAAAATAATTGACTACTTTATAATTCAGTCTGATGGTAGAAAATCTCACCCTAGTCAGTCTGACTTATAGATATTTTTCCTCCTTTTCCACTTGAGGAGCTTCTAACTTTGCTTCTAACGGTGCTTATACAGAGTCCTGTTTCTGGCACAAATCTTTGACCTGAGGACCAATGTCTGTCCACACTAGAATCCCCATGATGGATGCTCTGATCTAGTCATCAGGAAGGGCTCATACTACACCAGCATCACTGAATATCTCCACCTCATTTTGGTCCCTTGCAGGGAATGTGAGCCACCCTTGCCCATGAAATATCCCTTGATGTCGGCTTCCCAGTGCTTCTCTAGTGCCAAAGCTATTCACTGGCACTGCCTTGGGTCCTCTCGGGCTCTGGTACGCTCGCGGCCTCCTCTAGTCTAATGAGCTCACACCACAGGTTCAAGAGTCTGTGTATGGCTTAGCTCCACTGCACTGGTGGATTCTCAAACATGCCTAGAGGAAGATTCTTTGCCCCTTTCCTTCTTTTGCAGCCTGATTGGAGTGGAGGCAGCATGGATGTGTACTGGAGGGTGGAGCCCTGTACTCTGAACTTCCTCCTCTCCCTCTGCCTGAATGAGGTTTGCTCCATACTGGTGGGGAAAAAGACTTGCAGAAAGGCAGTTCACAAGCCTTTGGGTCCTCTCATAGACTCTGGCTTTTTCAAAAAGAACAAAAAACATAAATGCTATGCTTCTGATGTCTTTGTTCTCTGCCCCTCTGATAACAACTCTCCTTTAGAGGCAATAACACATAAGAAAATGTGATATCCATATTGGTCAATATTATGCCAAGTCTTCCCTCTGCCTTTGTGTGGCTATAAATGCCGGGGAAAGATGCAGAAGGAAGCTCGGTGAACCATTCTTGGAGGGTTACCATGGGAAGGGAGGAAGCTGGAACAAGATGGTGGCAGAGAAGGGACACAATTCTATACCTTACACTCTTTGAAATGTTTGAAATTCTTACCCTACACACACATTCATGCACTATTGTGGCAATTTTTAAGCTAAAAATTTTGGTTTTTAAAAAGCAACAAACTTGATAGTACTTAGAGACTCCAGTGCAAAAAAAAGCACTAGGTTAAGACTAGGAGGAGAGGACCAGGGATTTAGCTCAGTGGTTCAAGCACTTGCCTGGTAAGTGGAAGGTCGTGGATTTGATCCCTGGTACCAATAAATAAATAAATAAAAATAAAAAGACCAGGAGTGGAGCTGCTCCAGTGGGCAATATGGAAGTATTTATCAACAGCCCTAATGTTTTCATTTCCCTCAACCTGATAACCCTCTTCTTGGGTTTATCTCGAGTTAATCAAAGATTAATACCATGATTAATGTAAATGTTCTTTTATAATAACATTTATAAAGGACAAAATTAGATGCAAGAATAACAATAAATGAATAAATGAGTTGTACTATAAATTGTATCATGACATATTATCTGGT
Source organism: Cavia porcellus (assembly GCF_034190915.1). Lineage (NCBI taxonomy): Eukaryota > Metazoa > Chordata > Mammalia > Rodentia > Caviidae > Cavia > Cavia porcellus. The sequence continues at coordinate 13,790,651 of NW_026947515.1, forward strand.
CATTAAACTGGTGACACGGAAGAAATAGCTAACTGACAAAGTAGGGTACAAATTGCATAAGATTAGGACAGATGAAGAAATCAGTAGATGGATAGATTGATGGGTAGAATGAGCAAACAGATGCATACAGAGATAAATACATACATTCAGGTATTGACATTATGGTCTTCAGCAGAATTTCTATCTAAATTTTGCTTTTAAAGCCTTTCAACTGATTGGATGAGAGCCATGCAGATTATGATGGGTCACCTCCTTTACTTAGAGTCAACTGATTGTAGATATTAACAATATTTACAAAACACGTTTATAGCAACATCCAATTGGTGTTTGTCCAATAATTTGGTACTATAGTGTTTTAAAATGTAGCTTTTATTAGTATTATTATTCAGCTCTGGTAAGATTAACAAATCAGGAGACAACTATCTGATTAAAAGGTAGTTGGTTGTTTTCACAAGGTCCAAGAGCACCAGGGCTAGTCAGGAGGTGTGGTATGTCAACTTCGATGGCATGGATTAAGAAACATCTATGGGATTAGTAGAGTACAGTGCTGTCTATGGGTGACTGTGTAGGCCACAAAATGACGGGGAAAGACCCACCTCAGATGTGTGATGTGTGACATCAACCAACAGACTTGTAGCCTGGAGGAATAAAAAGGGAAGGAGCTTTTCCTTGGCTTCTTTGGAGGAGCGCTACTTTTTGCCATTGCCTTTGGATGTTCATCTCCGGGTCCTTCCAGCTTCCACTACAAACTCTTCAGCCTTCCAGTGCAGATCCTTTGGGTTTCCGATACAAACTTACATTGTGCAGACAGCTCCAGGCCTTTAACCTCTGACTGGATCCTCCTGTTCTCCAGCTCAAAGACAGCTAGTTTGCATTCTTCTATGCATGATTCTACAGGCAGCCATTGTAAGCTTATCTAGTCAATTCTTCACATAATCATATGAATATGTACTTTATATTAAATCTGTCCCTCTAGTGAACTCTAACAGATACAGGAGGCAGAAAATGAGGCAGGGAAGTTGGTTTAGGAATGGCTCATTTGGAAATGCTCTGGGGTGTAAGATCTGTTCCTGATTGACAGAGATCTGACCCATGGGTGATCAGGAAAGGAAGTGTGAGAGCTCACTAACGGAGGTGCTTTGGCGTGGCTCTGGATTGGTTGGGTTGCACACGTAAGGGGATTGGCCAGGTGAGACTAGAAATCATCTAACTTGGGGAGAAGTGTTGCCAACAGGTCAGCAAGACTACAGGATGCTAAACCATCAAGGTGTCTACTGAAAATGAGAAAGTAACAAGCATGACTAATACATACAGCCTGGTGGGTTGATATTTAATGTTAACCACAACCATGGGGGTCAGAAACGTCTGTGAAGTTTCCTCCTGGTGGTTAACAATAGTTACCTCTCGACAAGCAGTGTAATATGGGGAACTTTTTCCCTTTTCCTTAATTTCTACATTTTTTAAACATAAATCTCAAATTACTTTTCTTATTGGTATGGAGGAAGAACTGGCTTAAATAGCTTTCTTTTCCCCACAGAGGACAGAACGAGCCATGCCTCTGTCAGGTAGAATTCCACTCCCACTGAGCTTAGAGCAAGTCACAGCATCCCCTACCAGCTCCCACTGTTCCTGGGGCACAGGCTGAGTTTAAGGTCACAGTACCTCCTCTTTCCTCCCCAAAATCTGAGGACATGGGACCCATCAAGAAGAGAATGAGTGTTCCTGCTAAACGGCCTGTGTGGACACCTGGGCCTTTGGGGGTCTGTGTGTGAATGTGTACATCAAGAAGCCTGTCTGTACAGGGATAGTGTGTAATTGTGTGTATGTGAGTAAATAATGTGTGAGTGTGTATGTGTGTAAGTGTAAATGAATGTGAGTGAAGTATGTCAGCACGTGGATGTGTCAGGAAGTGTGGTGTGAATGGATGTATACCAGCATGGTGAGCTGTATGTGGAAGGGCACCGGGCAGGGGGAGAAGGGTGAAAGACAGGAGGAAGCCTACGGACTTCAGTCCTGGTGCCCCAGGTCTCTGCCCCGAGAGCCATAGCATCCTGGGATCCAGCTCTGGCCCAGGGATGTCCAAGGAGCGGTCCCCAGATGCCACTTCTGCATGGGAGTGGAGAGGTTTCAGATGCCCCTGGGCCCCTTGGTACTCCTCAACCAGTGAAGGTGCCAGCCCCACAAGGGGCGTTTTGATGGGAGAAGGCATATTTATGCATCACCTGACTGGGGAGGACTCTGGGATAGAAAGAGATCAGGAATGCTCACAGCATCAACTGTCAGTCCCGTATACCAGAGGAGGTAGGAGGCGCAGGGCTACTGTCTGCCCTGTACAGGCCCAGCACCCTTACCGTGCTGGTCAGGTCACAAGTTGCAACAGCAGCCAGACACAGAGCAGGAATGGCCTTCAGTGTAGCCACCTGCACCACCAGCATCTCCAGACATAAATACTGATTGACCTAGGGCCGCCACACACATCAGGAGTCAAGTTGGTGCTGTATTTCTGGCCTCCTGGCCCCTCCCCATGTGCCTCTTCTGAACCTGTGATGACCTGAAGCAAAACTCACTGTGAAGGGAGGAAATCAAGGGATGTGCTTCAAAAGTGACATCCCTCCCCTTCTGCGATAAGAAAGCCTTCCTTTGCCCTGGGAGTCTTCCCCCAAACCAGTAAGCAGTCCCAGTGAATCTCCATCTTTGAAGGTGACCCCTCCAGGCTATATGGGCTTTGCAGGATGTCCAGCCCCTTGGTGGGACAGTCTTTGAAGTATCTGGTGACGCCAGCTTCTAAGAGCTGAAAGTCCTGTGTCAGACACTCTGTCAGGAGGGGGCCCTTGATGCGGAAGGCAGAGGAGGAGTCACTGACAGAGGCTTGTCTGTGACTGAACAGGCGCTGACGGGCATGAGGGTCCTGACCCTGACAAAAGTAGCCAGGCCCGGGCCAGCAGAGAGGGGCCAGGGTTCCCGTTTTGCCTCCACCTGGGGGTGGGTATGGAACACAGCCAACCAGAGCAAATAACCAATAACCTTTGGTCCCTGTCTGTGAAGTACAACTGTCACCCTCTGGAATAAAACTGCCACAGGAGGGGAAGTAATCCAAGGTGACACTGATCAGCACAGCACAAACATTTTCTGATTTGTAAAAATTCTGCGATCTTTGTAACAGCTAGTGAGTCATACTGCTATGAGGGCTGTCATTTTAGAGTCAGGGTAATTGAACCACAGAGCCATCTGAAACATAATAAAGCAATGCTGGTCCAAGAGACAGATTCAGGACCAGGAGTCAGGGCTCCTGAAAGAAAGGTCAGCAGATCAACTTTCCATCCAGGAGACCACTTAGCAGCTGGCCTAATGGAAAGAGGCTGGACTGCGTGAAAAGTTGGGAATCCAAAATTCAGGTCACTTCTATCCAGGCATGACTATGTGACTGTGGTCAGGTCACTGGAGGAATACTTTCTGCTCCAAAATGCAGTTCCTCTTCTCATGCCTCTCCCCTCTCCAGACACTTTCCCTGGGGAATGTTCTCGGTGTAAGAAGAACTTTAAAAGGAGATTCAATGAACTGAAATGCTGTTTACATCCATCCATTACATAAAGCGTGGCACTTGTGTTTCCTCGGAGGTCATGGGAAATGAAGAACAGACTCAGGCTTCGGTGTGACTAATAAGGAGGTGACTGTTACTAACTGCTCAAAATGAGGTCAGGAAGAAGCCAGTTGCTGCAGGAAAGGCAACTCCTAAGGCAGTTGAGCTTCTCCCCTCAGGTAATGAACCACAAAATAAACCCCCCAGGTGGAGGAGCGCCTCGCCTTTCCTATTCCTCCCACATGGGCCCCTTCTCTTTCTGGGATTTTGTAAAAATTTTAAATTAATGGACTACTCTTTAGAGAAGTTTTAGTTCACTCCCCCTCCAAAAAACATAGAAACTGCAGAATTCCTTTTACCATCCTTGTCTCGAGCTCCCCTATTGTGAACATTAGTGTGGTATTTATAAGTAAGGTACAGCTATCGAACCAGCACTGACCTGCCGCCAATGGCTAAAGGCCAGAATTTACAGTAGGGTTCACTCTGTAACCCCTAAAGCCATGGGGTTTTGATAAACACATCATGACACGTAGCCATTGTTAGAGTATCATCAATGAGAGTTTTACCAAAATGCTTGAATACATCCTGTACTGTACCTTATAATCACTCCTCCCTCCCTGATCCTTGGTAACTGTTGATCTTCTGACTGTCTCAAGAGTTGTGCCTTTTCCAGAAAGTTCTATCCTTGGATTCATTCCGTATGTGGCCTTTTAAGGATGGTGCCTTTCACTTAGCAACATGCACTTGAGTTCTTCCATGCCTTTACGTAGCTGGTCACCTCGTTGCTTTTCAGTGCTGACCCTGTGAACTTTTGCTAAGGGACAGGAGAGCCTGCAGGTTGGGCCAGGCCCTTTCTAGAAGCCTCTTACTGAAGCAGGGAGGTGGGGTAGCAGCACAGGCTGAGGGTACCTGGGCACAGTTGCACTCACCAAGGCGTACCATAGTGTGAGGGCAAGATACAGAAGAAGGGATACCTGGAGACTACTAAAGCCCACTCAAGGGTCAGGGATTTAGCTCAGTGGTGTAAGCACCTGCCTGGCAAGCACAAGGTCATGAGTTCGATTCCCAGTAACAAAAAATAAAAAATAAAGCCCACTTAAACTATAGAGAAAGGATTCCTAGGAGGGCATGTTAGATGATACATCCTCAGATGTCACCTGTGTCCCTCTATAAGTGACCCAAGCCATCTCCTGCACTGTGAATTCTGACTGGTGGCAAGTGGCTCCTGAGCACTCTGCCCACTTCCCCCAACCTCACCAAAGGAGAAAGCCTGTCTTCCACCTGCCTGCAGCTGGCCTCACCCACACCTGAGGTCAGCAGCCCACAGCTGTAAGGCTGCTCTTGAGGGCCAGCTGCCCCTGGGCTCTTCCATTGGTAGATGGTTTTCCAGAGAAACTATACAGCATCCTGGACACAAGACCAGCTTGATCTCACGACCCCCCACACCCCAGCCCCAGGCCAGGACAAGTGTCACTCTGTGTGTGATACTGCAGCCTGATCTGTTCTCACCCCTGCGGACCCCATCAATGACTCCCAGCCTTCCCAACCTCGTTCTTGTTTTTCTTTTTGGCTGGTATTATTTACCCCTGCAAAATGAACAGAGGAACATGTTTTGTACACGGGGACATGACAGGCCCGTGAAAATGCACCTGAAGCTTTCACCAACCTCAAGGTCCGGCCTCCTTCACCTCTGAGAGCTCAGGAGGGTGCAGGAACAGAGCATCCTGTAGGATCAGTGGAGGAAGGTGTGTAGGATGAAGAGAAGAAACACAGAAACAAACATACACCACCTCCAAAGAAGGAAAATCCTTTAAACACCTTTAAACACGATAGCCGCTGCACGGAGGGCTTCGTGGCACTGCATTTAAAGTCTAGGTTTAACAATATACCGGATCCCATGCCTGTGTGTCGCAGTCTTAATGCATCTGAAGCAAAAACTACAAAGGTCTCTGATGTTTCTTCCTTCCGACTTTTTTCAGAGATAGGAACTTTTTTAAGCATCCCACCCCCCTTCCCAGTGAACTCTTCTCCATCGCCTTTTCTTGCTGAAGCTGCAGATGTATATTGTGGTAGTGTGAAAAAAGCTAATTAAACTGCAGAGGCTCTGCAGGAGGCAGGGAAGGCCCCGCGGAGCACACGGGATGATTGATTTGCACTGTCACACGGCTCTGCTGGGTGTCATAACTTAGTGACAAATCAAGGATTACAGTGGCCCAGACTAACTCTCTGCCTTTGTTGTGCGGCAGACATCAAAGCCACCAAGCATATTAGTGTTTTTAATAAGTAGTTAGGTCAGGAGTAGCTTATGGTTTAGAATTACTTTTTGTACCACTGAAGGTATTGGGGGCCTGGGGTAAGGGAAAATTTATTAGTGTGATGAAATATAAAATATAATAAACCAAAAATACAATAAAAAGCAGCCCTGGAACACAGGCAGGTTCTTTGTAGGGGTGTTGGAGATTTTGCATTATTTGTGTAAGCCACACGGCAGCCTGCTGTGGGGAGACATACCCTCTGGAAATTAGATTTTCCAGGGGGTTGGGGGAGACATGACTCCCAAAGCTTCAGTTCTGGGGCGTTTCATGAGCAAACAGCTTCATTTTAATCAGCACAGAAGGAGGCTGGGAGGGTCACTGTGATATGTTCCAGGAGAACATCCTGTTCCCCAACAATTAGTATCATAAAATGATTGGGGCCACTGGCCTTATCTTGAAGGTACATATCTCCCCGAAGACAGCTGTGACTGAAGTTTGTTTTTCTCAGAATATTTACCTTTAGCAGGAGAACAGAGAATCAGAGCAAGATGGGAATCTGAAATCTATTTGTGACTCTCGTACCGTTATCACTGCTGTCAAGCTGATGATTTCTCCAGGGAAAGGACCAAGCCCCTTCAGAAGATACCATGGGGCTGGGGCCACGGTGACACACTGGCTGAGTTGCTCACCAGGCTCTCTAAGGTGTCAGTTCCAGCTGGTGGCTTTAAGTAGATGGAGCTCCCTGCACATAGGGACTTCGTATTTGGATTCAGAGTGGGGTGATCCAGTTCATCTGGAGTAGAAAGGCACAACATACAGGTATGGACGGGACTCTGGATATGCCCGTCACCCTCTGTGGGTCTCGGTTTCTTCACTTCACGCAACTGGAGTTACCTGTCATCCTCACCCACTAGGTTATGGAAATCTAATAAAACAGTGCCAGGGAAAATAGTTCACAAATCCCCAAACGTTATGCAACAAGATGGAAAATGGAAGCATAGGATGAAGCCAGCTTCATCTCCCTACACACACACACACACACACACACACACACACACACACACACACACCTCTTTGCTAGCAGGAAAAGAAAAACTACTGTCAAAGACCCTTACGTGTACCCCATGGCAAATTTAGACTTCAGAAGCATTTTCATTGAAATTTGCTTTGGTCTATGTTGTATATAAAATCTAGTTGGGGTATATGTATAAGTGTGTTTTTTCTGTTTTCATCCTTATGAGCAAAACAAAAAATAGCATAACCTAGCTGCAAATTCCTTGCCTACTGTTATGAATTAAAATGATGCAATGTAACAGATGGAGTGAGAATGAGGTGGGTTCTCTCCGTGCAGAGCAGCATCCATCAGGGGAGACGCAACTTTGAGGAGCTGATGGCCTCTTAAGCAGACTCATGTTGACTGAGGAGAGAGTGTGCCCATCCAACTTGGAGACAGTTGCACCTGAAAACTGGGACCCAGAGACCTCGGAACACTAAGGGCAGCCCCTCTGGGAAATCAGTAATCTCATCTCTCTTTTCAGATGACAGGTGACCTTCTTCTCTTTTTGGTATTTTCTCTAACACAATGCAATTATAAATATCTCCTAGCATCCCCTAAGGAGTCAATTCCAAGACCTCCAGCAGACACCGGGATGCTCAAGTCCTTTGTACAGAACAGCATATTTGCACATAATCTGCATACATCCTCCTGTAAGTGTTTTGTTGTTTTGAAACAGGGTCTCACTGTATGTTGTAGCTGGGCTTGAACTCACTATCTACCCAGGCTACCTTGAATTCATAGCAGTCCTCCTGCCTCAGCATCCTGAGTACTGAGACTGTAAGTGTGCAACACCATGTCTGGCCCTCCTGTATACTTTAATCATTCCTTGGTTACCTTATGTACATAATACAGTATAACTTCCATGTAAACATTTTACTGTATTGTTTGAAGAATAACGAGAAGGAAAGTTCTATACATGTTCAGTACAGATGCAATATTTTCTTTAACATTTTCTGCATGTAGCTGATTGAACACACAAACACAGAAACCCTGGGTGCAGAGTTTATATAGGAAGGACCGATCACATGAGTCTTACAGCTTATGCTACTTAGGGTGTTCCAGTCTATGATGGAAAAGCACTACCAAGGAGCTCCTTCTGTGTATGCCCAAGGACACCATTTTATATTGATTCTTACACGTTAAAATTCAGTTTGCAGTTACTAAAATAAAAAACAGTAGCTTCCTGTGCAAAGATTACAGAAGACACTTCTAACCCCCCTCAGACCTGAGTTCCTTTTCCCGAGTTTCCTTCAAATGAAATTTCTTCAAGAAAAAAAGCTCTGCCTTGTCTAATAAAGCTGAGTCTTCCCACAGTGCTTGGAACCAGCAACTCCACTTCTCGGTGTGTATCCTGGAAACGGTCCAGTCCCACGTATGCACCAGGAAACGAGTTTGGAATGTTTGTGACAACATCATTTACAATGGTGAAAAATGGAAAACTGCCCACACATCCATCAGCAGCAGGAAAGACAAATACATTGTAGCACTTTAGTATAAAGACACACTATTGCGTTCAGAAAATGGGTACAACTATGAATAAATCTCAGAAGCAAAAAACCATAGAAGTGAGGGTGTGCATGATTTTAATACAAAGTGTACAACCAGGAAGCAATAAACAATGCACTGATTTGGGATACATAAGTAAGTGGAGAAAGGAAAAGGAAGGAAGGAAAGAGAGAAAGGTAGGAGGGAGGAGTTCACATTTCTGGGGCGGGCAGCACCCTCCTAACTGGGTGAGACTCCGAGGTTAGCCTGCTGGGGTTGGGGATGAAGGTTATGCGTGAAGGTAATACTAGATTTGGAGTCCTTTATGACAATGATCACAAACCGTTCAGATATATGTTTAGTGGGGGTCGAGAAATTCGAAGCAGAACGCTCACAAAGTTGGTTGATTTTCTTCTGCAGCCCTCCAGAGAAACACAGGAAGACAAAAAGGGATCACACCAAGGACATTAAAAGCAAGCAGCCTCTGGAAGAGGTCATGAGGTGAGAACTGAGGACATCCTCCTACATCTTCAAAATCTCCAGCGTGTACTACCCACTTTCTTTATTCCACACCTTCCCACAAACTCCTGAGCAGGAGTGGGGGGCTCGTGGAGTGCGTGGGGGCAAGGGGACAAGGGGCTTAGCTCTGGTACAAGGAAGCGGGTGGGAGGGAACAATGGGAGACCCCAGATGGTGGACGGCCGGAGCCTGCCCCTTTGACTGTTAATGTGCGCGTGTCAGCATGTGTCTGTGTGAGCGAGAGATGAAATGCGTGCTCAGGGACATCTCATCATTAACTATGCCTAGATTCTGGGAAGAAGAAACAAACAAAGGAGGCGTGTGGCCCACCTCACATTCTTCACCTTAAGAGTTGCCTTCTCAGGGAGACACTGGAGGTGACCACCACCCCCACCAGCCCCTCAGCCTTCATAGTGCTAACAACGTCCAACATCTTTACTATCTGTTTGTGTGTTTGTTTATTTCTGCTCTGCTCCACCCTGGTGACCTACTACTGCTCCCCATACTGAAGGGGGCTTGCGGCCCTTATTCTGAGTTCATCTGAATAGTTTCCTTCAAGGGCCCTCCACTGGGATCATATTCAGATATCCTGCACTTTTGTTTCACACTGTCCCGTGAGACATGAATTTTTCTTAGTTATCCATTAAGAATATCAGTAACAGTAGCTGTTTTCCAGAAAGGGAACTGAGGAATTGAAGGTTAAGGATTAAAAGATCAACTTTTCACTTTAATATAAGGCTCAAATTCATGACAATACTAGAAGAAAAAAAATAGAAGAAATGTTTCAGATCTCTGGTCTAAGCAGAGATGTTTTGGATGTGACCCCCAAAGCACAGACCAAAAAATAAAAGCAAAATTAACAAATGAGATTGCATCAAACTGAAAAGTTTCTTTATAGCCAAGGAGACAACAGGGTGTGACACAACCTCCAGAATGAAAGAAAATATTTGCATGCTATTCATCTGACCAGGCATTAATATCCAGAATATGTGGGGAGTTCAGTTCAACAGTAAAAAATTGAATAATCAAATTTCAAATTGAGCCAATGCCTGGATAGATAGTTCTTTTAAAAGGATATATGCATAACCAACAATTATACAAAAATACTCAATGTCACTGGGTCATCTGGGATGTCATCAGGGAATGCAAATCAAAATCACAAGAAATCCTCTCACCCCTGTTAGAAAGGCTATTGTCAGTAAGACAATAATGAATGCTGGCAAAGATGCAGAGACAAGGGACGCTCACATACTACAGGCGGAAGCGTAGATTGGTACTGCCATTATGGAAACATAAGGAGATTCCTTCAAAGACTAGGCATAAAACTGACATATAATTCAGAAATCCCACTACTGGGTAAATATCCAAAGGAATTTAGATCAACATTGACCAGACATCTGCACTCACATGTTCATTGTGGCACTATTCACAATAGCCAAGATCTAAAAGCTTAGGTATCCATCAATGGGTGAACGGATAAAGGAAATGTGATATATATATATATATATGAATGCCACTGAGATGTAAGAAAAGAATGTTCATCATTTGCAGCAGTAAGGGTGGAACTGGAGGATATTTGTGCTAAGTAAAAGGTCAGGCACAGGAGAAAAATACTACATGTCCTCTCTTATATGTGTGTTGCGGTTCCTATCCAGATGCTCCCCCTGCACCAAGCCTCATGCACTAATAGGCAGGGCTTTGGGTAGGTGGCTGGATTATGTGACAGAAAGAGCTGACTTGCTGTTAAGAAGTGGGACCTGGTCAGAAGAGCGGGTTCCTGGGTTGAGGGGGGCTGGTCAAGAAATGTCTCCATTCCTGATTCCTCCCTTCACCCTCTGCTGCCAAGCAGCCATGAGGAGAGTGGCTTTCCCCTGTGACCGACCTGCCACCGTACTGCTCCTACCCTGGAAGCGACCCTACGGACTGGAACCACTACAAACTGTGAACCTCCTTCAAGCTGTGATGTGTCTAGCAAAGAGAAAGCAACCAACACAATGTGAAAGCTAAAACGTTGCTCTCATAGGAGAAGAGGAAGTTAAAAGATCGCTAAGAATAGCTAAAAGGTCAGTAATAGTAGTCATTTCCAGAAAGGGAACTGAGGAATTGAAAGATAAGGATTAAAAGATCAATATTTCACTGTAACATAAGGCTCAAACCAGGAAAATACTGGAAGGGAAATACAGAAGAAATGTTTCAGGACTTTGGTTACCAAACCTGGGGAGAGTATGATGCCAGGGAGAGGAGACGAGGGTGGTGACAATCCCAGAGGTGCAACTGCATAGAAAGAGAAACTTCTGATGCCCTAGAGACCAATAGGGTCACTAAGGTTGACAATAATTTATTATTTCAAAATAACCAATAAAGAGGATTTTAGGAAGCAAGGATTTAGCTCAGTGGCATAAGTACCTGCCTGGCAAACGTGAGGTCATGAGGTCATGAGTTCGATCCCCGGCACCACAAGAAAGAAAGAAGGAAAGGAAGAAAGAAAAAAAGAAAGAAAGAAAGAAGAAAGACACCTTATGCAAAGAAGTTTTTAAAAGATACACGCCTGAGGTGATAGATTTCACAGTTGACCTTATTATGATCTGCTTATTTTGTACTTTATAAATGTATTGAAATGTTACATTGTATCCCATAATATTTATCATTACTGTGTTGATTAAAAATAATACTTTTTAAAATTAACTTTTTACATATAGTGTTTCATTATTCAACTATTTCACCAAACATGTACATTACCGATAGAAAAGTTTAATGAAAAATCTTTTTCTCTCCATCTTTCTGGCTCTCTGATTTACCTTCTCTCTCTCTCTAAGAAGAGATGTTTCAAACTTTTTTTTTTCATTTAAAGCCCATCGGGCCTGATGCTTGCAGAGTTATTTTCAAGCCTCCGCTGTGTATCTGGAGTCTAGATGAACTGGGTGGCTGTCTCCTTGGATTCTCTTTTAATCCCTTTGCCTTCTTTCCCTTGGAAGAGTTGAGCAACAACTCCACACAACTCTTGCAATGACCCGTTCATTTGGTCATTGAACTGATGGCTGGGCTCCTTCTTCTGGGCACCGTTTGATGGATGCTGGGTGGATTACAGCAGGAAAAACAAATCGTCATCCCTTCCTGTTGACAACCCCTGCACCCAGTGCTTCCCGCAGAAACTTCCTGTGGGGTGTCCTCACCCTCCTGTCTGGGCTGGGAACAGCTTGAATCTCAGAGAGGAGGCAGGTAGAGGGTGTCCATCATTTCTACCAATTGGCCAAGTTCCTCTCCTGGCTAAATGAGGAAGCTCATAAAAAGAGCTTATCTCTGGATAACGCAGGCCTCCCCAGTTTCCATCCGCCCAGCGCCTGGGAAAGGACAACAAAGGGGTGCTGAGAACAATGAGCGTCTGTGCAGTTGAGCCTGCCTCAGCAGGCACGGGCACCCCAGCTTCCAAATCCTTCCCTTCCCTGGCCTGCGGCCTAGGGAGCAGCGTCCTCCCTAGTGGCCACTGGTCCTCCTTGGTGGTGTCCTCAGCCACACCCTCTCTTAAACCAAATGACTCTTCTGAAACAGCCTCTTGGGCACCCTCATCTTGTACTTCTTAGAAGATTCCTGGTGTCAGAATTCTAGAAGCATCGTGCCATTTCTTTTCTGTTTCTATCCACCAAAGCCTCTGCATTCTGCTCTACCTGAGCCCCACAGTTGCCAGTAATTTCCAGTATGCTTGGTCCTTTCTTTCATGAAAGATGATCTTCCTGGACCTTTGCAAAAGGAGTCGCCTGCTCACTCTCCTCCAAGGCTGAAAAACGTGACAGTCTTTTCTTTATATTTTAACCACCTTCAGTTTCATTGTTATCTAACCACCAACCTGAGATATATATAGATAAATATTTTCCTTCCAACTCTATAGATAAAGAAGCCAAGGCATGGGTTTGGCTCCAGTCATAATTAGTTCCTGACTGTGAGAGAAACCAGAACTCTTGACTCCTAACCTAAGGCTTTGTCTATTATGTTACCAACTTAGAAACATCTGATCAGACTTTGGGTCCTATTCCATTTCACAATTCAAAGTACATGCGATTAAAGCTGAAAAGAACGTCAGAGTAGAGCCATGTTCTACTTGTTCATGAAGAAACTCACCCCGGAAAGGAAAGTGGCTCCCAGAGTTATACAAGGAGGTAGTGGCCAAGTCTGATGGACACAATCCTGGGCCTTTTTCTGCAGCATCCTGTTATGTGCTGACATCCTCTGAGAAGTGCGTGAAGCTGGGGGAAAGGGTGGAGAGCCTTGCATGGGACTGAAAGGATGTGGAAGAAAGTGTGAGATGAGAAAGACAGGCTAACCAGTGGCTAAGGGTAGGAGACCTTGAGAAAACTCTATCATTTAATGTCATGATTCATCCAGTCCAGGAGAAGTAATAAGATGAAAAAAGCAAAAAACATTGACTCTATAATGGCCCTCCTAATTAGAGATGAGGAAGCAGAATGCTGTCACCTAGGCTGACACACAGCTCCATAACAGCTATGAACATCACCAAATGTTGTGTAGGCTTTGCTGTTCACTATACTTCTTTAGAGCAGCTATCTATGTCATGTCAGCTAAGTCTTCCAGGCATACTGTGCAGATGACCTGACCCAACTTTCAGATTCAAAGGGGACCTGAAAAGACTCCCTATTTAAAACAAAATTAAAGCAAACAAATATAAAATTTTGTCCTTGGGTTTTCTTACAGGTCTTTCTTTTTCTAGTTTCTAGCTTTAGGTCAAACAAAGAACCACTAGGGCTGATCAGCATTAAGTTTTAGAAAAATAGAAATAAGGAATTGCTAGTTCCAAGCAAGTTTGAGTCATCTTTCAGCTGGGGATACTGGGGATAGGTGCACCATTCAAAGAGGACAACAGGGATGCTGAGCTAGAACCATGGGAAGAAAAACCCTCCAGCTTTTGATGTGGAGGCTGTAAATCTAATACACTTTCTTGCCTCTTTTTGTTGGTAAGTGTGGAAATGACATTTCTGCCATCACCAGCAGCTTCTTCCAAAGGTGCAAGCCATCTCACCCCTACAAACACAGTATCGAGACTTACCCTCCAGCCTCCCCTTCTAAAAAATGATGCCCCAAGTTCTTTCATATGGAAATTTGAAAGCCACACATAGATAGTGAAGTCTATTTCCCTGTAGAGAGAAAAAAAAAATTGTGCGTGTTACACACACACATACACACACAAATCCTAAAACCCTAGATGCATTCTGAATTATCAGTAATTAACACTTATCATTTTTTTGTTGGTGGACAAAGCCTCACTATTTCCCCATGTACTTTTTTCAATTTCCAAATGTGCTATAATGCATATACAGGTTCTTTGTTCTATAAAATATGAACAAATTTTTAGCAGAATAGGCTTTCAAAATGAACCAATCTGCACTGCTCCCCACAGAATTAAGGGTGGGTTGGTTCTGTGTAGGCAGGGTCCTCAGAGGGAGATCATTACCTGCCAATGACAGGTCCTGAGCTTATCCCTGATATATTCTGTAGAAATTCCAGTTTGGGTCTCTTAAAAGGTTCACCTTCTTAAAGAGCTTCCTGTTTTTTTCTGTCCCTGCTGAGGAAAAACAGCAAATCTTATTTACCTTCCAGCTCAGCTAAATGCAGAGAAAATAGAGGATGATCATGTTTTGGGAGTTTAAACAAGTGTTTCTGCATCTTTCTATGGCTCTTGTCTCTGCCTGACCAGGTATAAAATTCCTCAGATTAAAAATACATATCTTTTGAAGTAACCCAAGTGTAGTACAGGTTTTAACTTTTTTTGTTTGTTTGTTTGTTTATTTGAGATAGCATATTGCTGTGCAGTTCAGGATGGCCTTGAGCTCACCTTGTAACCCACGCTGGTCTTGAACTTGCAACGATCCTCTTGCCTCAGCCTCCTGAGTTCTGGGATTACAGGCATGCCCCATCACGCCTGGCAGGGTATTTTTTTTGTCTTTTGAGCTGGTTTTAATCTTTAATGCAAGCTCTAATCTTTATGTCTTTAACACATTAATAGTGTTAGCAACTTTAACAATAGAGTTGCCATGTGATTTACACATTATACTCCTAGGTATATATACCTACAAGGGTTGAAAACATATGTCCTCATGAAAGTTTGCACATGACTATTTATGGGACCATTATTAATAAAAGACAAAAGTTAAAACAGTATAATTTCCACCCACTAATAAATGGATGTAGTGTATCCATACAATGGAATATTATTCAGCCACCAAAAGGAATGGAATGAGGTTACATATTACAAATAGACGATTCTTCTGGTATTATGGTAAGTGAAAGAAACCAGTCAAAAAAGTCTACATTATACATAATTCCATTCATATAAAATGTCCAGAACAGAAATCTCACGCACACACTCACATATTCAGATTCTGGAGCAGCTCTGGGATAAGGCAAGAAAGGAAGTCAAGATTAAGCCCAGTGATCAGGCAGCCAGGTTGACAATGGCACATAGGAAGCAAATATCCGGGTCAGGATCCAGGAGTCCAGAGAAGTGTGCCAAGAAGTTGGACCAGGCACGGGAGTGGCACAGGAGTGGTTGTGACCTCTGGCAACAACCACTAAGTTAGGTGCAGGGCAAGAGGAGGAGGAGCCAGGGCTCAGTAGGAAGTTGTCTGCATCAAGAGCTGGCTTCTCTTCTTGCAAGAAAGCACTTCCACTGCCTTGAAAAGTGCTGGCCATCTTTCCCCTCATCTGCTCCACCCAGCAGCTTATTCCTTTGGGATTACTGTGCTCTCACCCTCTGCTGGCATGGCCAGGTTCCTCTTCCCTAGATTGCAGGAAAGAAAAAGGCAAAACCCTCAATTCACCTGGATAGAATTTTGTGAGCAAGAGTCTGCTTCATGGGTCTTTTTTAAAAATCCACTTTATGCATTTATGTTTTATTTATTTCCTTTTTTGTTGATACTGGGGACAGAACCCAGAATTTCACACATGCTAGGTAACCACTCCATCCAGCCCTGCTTTATGAATTTTGACCCTGTACTTGGAACATTTTAGTTCTTAAACCAAATTCCCACTCAGGAACAAGAAGTCTTCTGTGCCAGGCAAGAAGCTAATCTTGGGATTGCCTATTTTTCTCCAATTAGAGAACAAAAGGAGCAGAAACCTTGAGTCAGTCTCACTTCCACACACTAACCACCTCTGTACCAAGCTGGCCACGCTAGAGAAAAGGCTGACATTGGAATAAAGGGGAAAAAACTTTTGAGGTTGTGCAAGACCCTGGTCTTTCTAGACATGGACCCATTTGAGTCACCTGTTCATCCAATGAACCTCAGTTTCCTTCTGTGAACAGTGGAAAACAGACTTAGCTTGTTGCATTATTAGAAAGCATTAAGTGAGATAATATATGTGGAAGTTTCAAAAACTCTTTAAGACATTAGAAATAGTGGGTCCTATAGTCATGACCATTTTTTGGTAGGATTTTCTAGATATTGTAAATGCACTCCTACGCAACTGTGGCTGGAAGGTATCATTATCCCCACCTCAAAAATGAGGAAGCTGAGATCAAGTCACAGTCGCCAGTCCATGACTATAGCGGAAATTAAGGAGCTGTAGATTAGAACTTCCTTATCTGGTGACCTTCCCCTTAGCAGGGGTCTGAAAGTCTGGTCACACGTGACCCACTCAAGCATTTGGCAAGAATGAAGAGGACTGAGAATGCATGCAACCCAAAGTCCCAGAGGAATGCCGAGCCACCTGAATTTTTAAGCCAGGTGATGCGTGTATGCACCAGAGTTTGTGACTCTGAATTGGACACTGGCACAAAGAAGGAAAAAGGAAGAAGTAACCAGGAAAACTGAATGACAAAGAATGAACCTAAGAGACCACCTACCTGTGTACCATAATCACAGCCAGCTCTTGCCCAGTGTTTACTTTGTGCAAGGCACTGTCATAAGTACTTCATTTACAAATTTCAGCTCCACTTGTGAGGTAGGTGTCATTATTATCCCATTTTATAGATAGGATTAGTGAGACTCAGAGAATTGATGAATTATTTATCCCAAACTCCCAAAGCCAGTAAAGAACTCCAGGAGAAAATCTTAAGTACCTTGGGAACCTACAGAAAACAAAAGAGGACAAGAAAAACAGAAAGAGAAAGAACAGGGACATCATGAGAAACTAGAAAGAAAGCTGCATACTGGTCCCAACATACATCCTGCCTGGATGTGGTGACATCACAGGAACCCATCTGGGATCTTGGCAGGTCTGAGAATGGGATTTAGACACCTGCAAGAGGGGTTACAGAATGTGTGTGACAAAGGCAGTCTAAATGTCACTTGGAAGGACACCTCCTGTTGGCTGCAGTGGGCTCAACGTGACGTGAAAAACATATATCCATGTCCAGGCCCTAGAACTTATGTGTGTGACTTTATTTGGCAAAAAGTTCTTTGCAGATGTAATTAAGGATCTCAACTGAGATCATCTTGAATTATCTGGGGACCTTAAGTCCAATGACAAACATTCTTATAAGAACAGCAGGAGAAAAGAGCACATGGAGAAGAAAAGGCCATGGTGATGGAGACAGAGACAACAGAGCAGTCACAGTCGAGGGATAGTGACCACCATTTGAAACCGAAGAGCTAAGGAGGCAATTCCCCTCACCCACTAGAGCTTCCAGAGGAGTGGTGCTGACGCCTGATTTTGGATCTGTAAAAGAATAAATCTGTGTTGCTTTAAGCCACCCTGTGTGTGGTAATCTGCTGCAGCAGGCCTAGAAAAATAGGCCTAGAAAAATAGACTGCACAACAGAACATTGATAAATGACTTGGTGACTGTTCCTATTTAGGTCTGTGCCAGATTTCTTTTCTCTTTGTAGACAAAGAGAGACCTCCTTCCCCCAACCTCCTGCATGTGACCCCAGTGGCTGATCCAAGACACAGTAAGAGTTTGCCATTAGGAACTGGCCAATCAGAAAGCCCCATCTCCTCAACCACAGTGATTGGTCCAGTGTGACTCGTGATCCAAGATGGCCCAATCAAAGTCCTTCCCTGGACTTTCGTATAACTTGAGTTGGAGAGAGTTAATACTTCCCTCTTTTTGTCTTTGTTACTTTTTTCTCATTGCTGGGACAAAATATCCAACACCAAAATGAAGGAAGGAAAGGTTCATTTACCTCATTGTTTGTGGAGGTTTCAATTCACAATCAGCTGGCTCCAGGGCAGGGTGACATGACACAGGGGCAGCTCTTCAAGGAAGCAGTCAGCAAAAGCAGCCAGAGCAAAAGTGGGGCAAGAACAAGCATCTTTTCCTCCTTTATATTGTACACACACACACACACACACACACACACACACACACACACGCACGCACCAGCTACACACCCACCCAGAGTCAGTGTAGCCCTCACAAAATCTCCTTGCCCTCCTCTTGCACAGGATGGGGATTTTTACAAAGTAAGAACCCTGGCTCCCTGCCGAGTCTCTTAGTTAATAACTTCTAAACTTCTTAAGTTGACACAGTTTATCAACCATCACATGTTCCTTAGGACCATTAAATTGGTACACGGTTAAAGAGCATGTTGTGTGGAGAAAGCCGTGTGAAGCACACAGGAATGAAGCCTATGCAGAAGGAGCTATGTCTTAGTTACTTTTTACTTATCGCTGAGACAAAATACCTGAAGCCCAAAGTTGGGAAAGGAAAGGTTTATTTCTTACAGTTTTGGAGGTTTTAGTCCACACTCAGTTGGCTCCAAGGCAGGCGGGCATGGCGGGGCGGCGCAGTTCATGGCGGCTGCAAACAGCAAGCAAGAACCAGCAAAAAGCCAGACACACCTTCTTCCTGCCATTACATCACATCCTGGCTCCACCCCTTTGTGGGTGGAGCACTGACACCATCAATACAAGCACTAGACAATGAACGAATAACAAAATGCACAATTCAAACTCGTGAGGCCTGGAGGCCACAGACATGAACCATGACAAGCTACAAGTTAAAGTCTAAATTTGAGAGTCAAGGAAACTGCACAATGTTTAAGTGTCTATGCTAGTGAGGCTAGCTTCGTCATTCCTGTGCTTGAGTGTGAAGCTTAATGTTTCTACCTGGGCTAGTCTAAGTTTGGGCCATGGCTTGGATATGGTTTGTCCCTAAAAGTTGTATGTGCTGGAAACAGATTGGCCTGTACTCTGATGGTATTAAAAGGTGGCAGAACTTTTAAGAAGTAGAGCCTAAATAGGTCACTGGGGCACTACCGTGCAAAAGGGCTAATGCTGGTCTCATGGAGCAAGTTAGATCTTGTGAAAGTGAGTTGTCACAAATGAGCAAGCCTGGCCCCTGAACTTTTCTTCCTGCCTTGCCATGTGCTCTTTCTCTCTCACATGCATACCCACCATAATGCCATCCACCATGCAGGAACACTACCAAAAGTGGTCCTCACCAGAGCTGAGCCAAAGCCAGCACCATGCTCTTGAAACACCAGAACTGTGAACTAAATAAAACTCTTTTCTTTATAAAGTACCCAGCCTTGGATATTTTGTTATAGCAACAGGAGATGGACCAACACAACTGGATTGTGGTCCTTACAACCAATGGAGCTTGAACTAACACAAAGGACTGAGAACAATGCCATTTCTCCCAGGAGGAACGGGGACACCGGGAACAAACTTTACCACAGCATTTCCAATTCTTGCATCTCAGGGAAGATGTGAGGGCAAGATCAAGGGCTAGTGATGCCAAGAGTTGCCATAAGGCAAAAAAAGAAGAAAAACGTGTTTGAGGAAAAACTGGTCTGCTTTGTCCCTAAAGCATCAGGCAGAATGGCAGAAAGAGTTAATGGGAAACATTTCCAACCAGAAAGTTCATTCCCATTTGGCAGAACATGGAGAAGAAAGGGAAAAAATAAAAGCTTCAGTCAGGCAGCCAAGCCGGGGTAAGCAGAGAGGTTCTGACCCCCTTTCATAGCCACACGAAGCCACCTACATCCACACACTGGCCCTGCGATCACGGTGACATCGGACACTTCTTTCAGACATTTTTTTCCCTTTTCAGGTTTCTTTGGGTTCTTCGGCCCATATGTTGCTAATTTTCCATCTTCTCAAAGCTCTCCGTCCCGTTTAAAGTCAGAATGCATCCTATTCATCGCTTCTGAATTTGAGGGGTGGGGGACTGGGACTACAGAGGTCAGCAGGCCCTTTAATATAGAAAATAAATGAGCAAGCAGTGCCGTGTGCGACACGTGTGTGCGTGTGAGTACACACACAGCTTATTATTTCCTGCCTTAATCCACTTTTCAGCTCCACTGTGCAAGATCACAGGAAAGAGTGAGGCTGCGCCTCTTAGAAAGGTTCTTCACATCTCCTTCAAGAAAGAAACTTGTTCTCCAGTGTTGTCTTTTGAAGTTCACCAGGCCTGTTGTGCAGGCTTCAACTAAGCTAATTACTGGTCAGCCAGCTGCTGCTTTGAACTGGACACACACCAGAGGCCCGTCAAGGATCTTGTTTGCCAGGTGACTGTTTTCATATGGTGCCTGTTATATCCACACATGGTGAAGGGCTCCTTCCCTCTCACTCCGGACAGAGTGGAGAGGAGGGCCCTCCAGTTAAAGCAGCTACAAAGAAATGGAGGCGTAAGTTCTTCTGACAGACTCGGCAGCAAGAGGCATTGTGGAGAAACTAAATTTGGTTGCCATTATTTATCTGAAAGAAACAGTGAATAAGAAGGGAAGCATGTGGAAGGGGGGTGAGTCATTAGTTCCTTTTAGGCATGGTTACTAACCTTCCAATCTGCCCACGGTCAGCTGCAGGGTTCCCAATGGAGCTTGTGTGAGCTTGGAAATATGGATTCTATTTGTCTAAGGTAGCGGATGGTGGATGCCAGGAAAATAGATATTAGAGGTCTTCTACTTTTATAAACAAAGTACTTTAAAAAAATAAGTGATGCAAAAAAAGGAGGGGGAGAATTGTGGAGACTGATACGTTGATAGTGCTCCCTCTCAGGCTGACTTAACATATTCATTATAAATAAGACTAATTTCTGAAGCAAAAAGGTGAATAAGTGGTCTTGCTGCTAAGGGTATACATGAAACCGAAGGGACTTCTAGAGTAGCAGTTCTCTCTAGGAGGCAATGTCTGGCTTTAGTTCTGATAGCCTTGACTGGGAGGGGAGAGAGTGCTGACTCCTTATGGAGGCCAGGGTTACCTGCTCAAAATCTTCCAATGCACAAAACAGCTCCAACAATAAAGACTGGCCAGCTTCAGAACCACTGTTGAGAATCCCTGAGTGTAGATTATGTAACTGACACATCCATTACACTGTACATTGGTCAGGTTTCTCTACAAAAACAGAATTTCTCAATAGAGAAATATACATATATGTATATGTATATGTATATGTATATATATGAAATTATGTAAGGGGACTTATTTGACAGATTTATAGAATCAGAGGTGGGGTGGCCTTCAGTGGTTCTCGGCAATCTGTACAGTCAGCAGATCCAGTAACTGCTCGATCCAAGAAGCTGGAAGCTGCCAAAGTGATGAGGGATGCAGTTCCAGTTCAGAACTGAAGGCCTGGAAGTCCCTTACAGAGTCCATAGCAGGAGTGCACAGTGACAGGCCAAAGATGGAATCTGATGTCCACAATCAATGCAGTAGCAGAAGACCCACTCAAGCAGAAGGGAGCTTTAAAAACACAGGACAACTGCCTCCTCCTTCCTTTTTTAGTCCATCCAGATCCTTAGCCTACGATGGTGCTAGACACAATCAGCGTGAATCTTCCTCCACTTAGTTTGTGGGCCTACGTGCCAGGCATTTCTGGAAACACTCTATAGATACACATGTTAGGTGTCTCTTAATCTGGTTGACAACCACAATTAACAGTCATACCCGTCTTAGCCATCTCTGTGAACTGTGACCCCCGGAGTATATTTTCCCCTTTCCAAATTATGAGTATATATCTCATGATAGTGATCTCTCCTTGCAGCAATATGATTTTCCCCTACAAACTCTTTTGGGATGTGATAAAGGCTAGTACATTTCACGCATGAACCACCTTGCCCCACTTCTGTGGTTTAATGTGTTCCCTCAAAATTCATGTGTTGGACACTTAATGCCTAAATTTGTGTTGATGATATTAGGGATGAGGCGGTAATTCACGTAAGCAGAAATCATGAAAGTGGGGTCTCCATGATGAGCACATGGCGTTACAAGATGAAGAGAGATTAGCCATTCCCTTTCTCTTGCTATGTGATGCCTTCTACCATTGGATAACACAGCCTCATCAGATGCTGGCACCATGTTCTTACACTGAGCTTCTAGCATGGTCAAAAATAAATTTCTGCTTATTATAAGATAACTACTCTTGGGTATCTTTTTAACAAAAAATGGCCTACAACACCCAAGTAGATTTTATGTGACCTGAGATGTTCATACACATTCTTCTTCTAATAATTTACAGTCATACAGGAGACAATTTACTGGTCAGAAAAAGGAGGAAGCCAATTTGCCCTTCCTGTGAGACAGCAGTAGCCATACAGGGCCCTGAAGGAGAAATAAGAAGCCAGTTTGCCTTTCCTGTGAGCCAGTCAGCATTCAGGCTGGGAGACAAGGATCCCCTACCCCCATAGGCAACTGGCTGATTCAGAGGAACACAGGCTGAGTTGATAGTAACTGAGGTCCAAAAACAACTTAATGCTTATATTGTCTGATTGACTTTGCAGGCCTAAAGCCACTAGTTTGAGCATCTGTTTAGAAAATAACAATATGCAACATAGCAACTATGGGGAATTTCCTTCTGTCTTGTCTTTGAGTTTTGTTTGGTCCTATATTATTGTTTTGTTTTATCAGTGTTACGTTTTGATTGGCTTTATTCTGTTCTATTTGCTTTTATTATGTCTGATGGTAGGGGCAGCAATTTTAAAGATAACAACAGGCATTATGGTAGCCATTTTGGTTTCCTATTATCCTGTTTTGAAGTTCTGTATCACTTTCACTGTTTTGTTTTGATTGACTTTATTATGTTCTGTTTTGTTTGGTTTTATTCTCTTTAAAATAAAATTTAAAAGTAAAACAAAAAGATAGGATGTCCTGCAGTAATCAACAACAGTAAAATCTTAGTGAATTTTTAGAAAGTTTATCCCTTGCCCAACTCCCCATTCCCAGCATCGCATGGGATGAGGTGAGATGAGGACAGAAGAGTTTCTTTGTCCCTTGTAATCACTCTGGCCCCAAGCTGACAAAGGATTAGCTATCTTACCACAGTGTCCTCTCTGTGTGAATCTTTAGGGGTCATCTTAGCAGGAGAGGAACAATTGAAGGGGCTCACACTGGCCTCAACATGCTTTGATTGGAAAGCGGTACATGTATACTTCTTCTCACAGCCCCCAGGGCAGGACTAGTAGCAGGGCCCTACCTGCCTGCAATGACATAAGGATGTGCAGCTTTCCTGAGAGCCCAGCAGAAGAGAAGAGCCAGTGAACCACAAGCTGCTGGGCTCCATGGCCATGAACATCACGCCAAGCAGACAGCAGAAGGAGTCAGAGCAGAAGTTATAGGAGACCAGACCTGGAGATAAACAGAGGTGGGTAATCAGAAAAGAATAATGGGGATAGATGTCCAGGGGCAGCAGAGAGCAGGTGTCTGAAAGTGATTTTAAAAGTAGGTGCCTCCATCCATCCTGCTCCCCGAGTGGACGCTGTGTTGTTCTTGTGTTTACACTTAGTCAGTGCACCAAGGCTCTGCACTGCCATCTGGATAGATTTCTGGTTTTTGCTCCAAAAAGAGCTTTGATTCACACTTGCCACTCGGACTTTAATATGCAGTTGTCCGTTAAGACTGTGGGGTTGTGGGAGGTAGCTGGACTCACAACAATGGAACTGTCCCAAAGATGACAAATCTAGGGTGACTTCCCAGAAGAACTCAACTTGCCAACAGCCCTGACCTAACTCATCCATCTGGACAGGTAGGAGTCACTGATGGAAAAGAAAGGCTCCGAGGGACCCTCTCCACATCCACGTGCCACCTCTGAATCCCGGGGATGCCGACACAGGGGTTCTGGATTGCTTTTGTGCCATGTAGCCTTCTCAGAATGGAGCTTTAAATATTTTTTTTTTTCTGACAGAAAAGAAAATACAGAGGATTACATAGAAAATGATACCACTGGAAAACAGTTACCAAAAGATTTTCAAATTGAGACACATAGCTCTGTGTGTGCTTGTTATTGGGGCATTAAGAAACTGGAGTGGCAGGTTTGATGCTTACCATAATTTTATAGTATACTGATCAGAAGTAATGCTGCAAGATATTTGCAACAACTATAACAAAATATAAAAATAACTGTTTTATCAACTATAAAGTCATATGCAGTCAAAAGTACCACTAATGCACTATATTGTTATTTGTTGCCTACATTTAAAACTGAAGGAGGTGCCAAATTTCCAGTAGAGATTTGTGAAAAGAAAGATAAATTGTCCAGTGAAAGAAAAGCTTATTATTCATGGAAATAAAAACATATTTTTCCCAGCCATGCTCACGGACTCCATGAATTCTATGACCCCTGGTAAATGACACAGACTAAGGACCTCTAGCCGAAAGTCCCAAGCAGAAGCCCTGTAAATTTTCTGAGCAGGAAGTTAGCCAGTGAAGAGAAAGGACTATTTTATTATCCTAACGCTAAGCAGTCAACGGTGACTAATACCACGATAACGTTCGCTTATCCGCTTAGTTCCTGTCACCTACTACAGAACTGAGCCTAAGCAGAAGAGATGAGTTTTGGCAAAGAACGTGAAAGCAGCAGAGAACATGAGTTGGAAGACATAACCTTGGCCCCCCTGGGGGGGACCAGCCAATGCCTGCAGGGCTGTCTTCAGGGACACACTGAAATGCTGCCAGAGCCCAGGGAGGAGCATCCTCCACCAGACTTGGAGGAAATGTCCAACGTGGTCCCCAGAATTTAAGCTTAGGCCTAAGGAGAAAGAAAAGGGGAATCGGAAAGATGGAATTTGCAGGACAGATGCTGAGAGCTGAAGTTAAGTATCTCTATTACAGCAACCCAGAATCTAGATTCTCTCTGTGGCTAACGGGCCTTGAGAAAACAATGCATGTCTCTGATATTCTGAATGCATTTCAATAGAAGAAGCCATCTCCTTTTCGCCTCTCTGTTCTTCTGGTTCATCTACACTAATGCTTTTTATCTCTCTACGTCTCAGTTTTCTTATCTAAAAAATGACACCGTTGGGGGCTGGAGGTTTAGCTCAGCGGCATAAGCGCCTGCCTTGCAAGCAGGCAGTCGCGAGTTCGATCCCCGGTACTGATAAAAAGGAAAAAGACAAAAAAAAAAATAAAAAATGACACAGTTGTACTCGATAGATACAGTTTGACAATGTCAAGCCATCGATACTCTATGATTCCTGATATTGGCTGCTCACTGAAGCAATCTAGGGAAGTTTTTTAAAATATTGATCCCTGAGACTTCCCTCCCAAGTTCTGAGTTAATTGGTCTGATGGGGTGGAGCATGCAGATTTTAATGTGCAGCTGAAGTTGAGAATCAGTGGTCTAATATAAATCCAGTGTTTAAGATGAGTCTTGTCACTTGGTAAAGCACTGATAGATTGTGGTAGAGGATAAAGATCAGACAGACTCCTGAGACACGGAAAAGGTGATCAGTTCCAATGAGACCCAAGAACTAAAAATAAGAGGGCATGGGAGGGTCCAGGGAAAACAGTGGACATGGAGTAGGGGCAAATAGGAAATGAAGTAGTTCAGCATGAAATGAAAAGGTTGGTTCCATCTCATTGATGGATCAAAATTGGGCTGGTAACTTCCCCTCTCCAATCCTCAGTTTTCTCATCTGTAAAATGAGTCAGTGTGGAGGAACAGAAAAGAGAAAGCAAACTAGAAATGAGATACGTTATCTAATCTAAATTTTTTTCGTCTTTTTGAGCCAGGGTCTCACTGTGCAGTTCAGGCTGGCCTTGAGCTCACTTTGTAGCCCAGGCTGGTCTCCAATTTGCAACAATCCTCCTGCCTCAGCCTCCAGAGTGCTGGGATTACAGACGTGTGCCACCACACCTGGCTTCCAATTTAATTCTTAAATTGGACTTGACAGATAAGGAAAGTCTTTCGCTACCTCACTGAACAGGGCCAAAATGAGATAATGTGCCTGAAATGAGATTGCCAGCTTTAGCTAATAAAAGAGAGGATGCCCAGTTAAACTGGGATTTTAGGCAAATAATGAATAACTTTTTAAATGAAAATATATCTCAAATACTGTTCTGTCTGACATGCAACTCTGAAACCATTTTATCAAACATGAAGGCCCATCTACTATTTTACTGGGTTGTTTGGCTTCCTGTTAGTCAGAAGGTTTTTTGTATTCAGGATATTAACCTTCTGACATGTGTCCTAAATATTTTCCCTATTTTTGCTTTATTTTTCACTGTGTTGATGGTGTTTGTTGTACAGAAGTTTTTAATTTTTATGTTGCCACATGTTCCAATCATTTTCTTTATGGTTTATGGCATTTTTGCCATGCCTAGAAGTTTCCATTCAAAGATTATACAACTATTCATCCATGCTTTTTTCTAGTGCTTTTATGGATTTATTTTTTACATTTAAAGCATCTGGAATTTGTTGTGGGAAATGATGGTATTTTTCCCCAAATGGCTAGCCAGTTGTCCCAAAAGAATTCAATAAATTATCTTTTTCCTTGCTCATTTGAAAATGCCCTTTATCATACACTGAATTCTGAGATTTACATGGTTATATTTCTGGAAACTCTAATCTGTTCCACTAATCTATTTTTTCCTTCCTACCATGACACTGTTTAACTCACTGCAAGTTTATAAGATGGTTTATTATCTGGGAATGCTATTTCTCTCTTGTTTTCTTTCTCTTAAAGGATTTCCTGGTTATTTTTACGTTTGTGTTCTGCTACGATTTTAGACGTATATTTACCAAGCACCCAAGTCACTTGTGACTTTGATTAGTATTGGTTTGGATTTTCAGAATAATTTAGGGAGAAAAATTCTTAATAATGCTGTATCTGCCTACCTAAGAAAAAAGAAAAACTGCCTATTAGTCATGCTCTTTATGTTCTTTAATAAAAGGAAGCATCTTCTACATGTTTTGCAGATTCTTTAGTTTATCAGAGCAGATATTATTCACTGATATTTGTGACATTTCCTATTTGATGTTTCTGCACAAGTAGGAGATGTATTATTAAAACTGAAGAAGAGCAGTGAATGCAAATCTGACCCACTGTAAATTTCCCTGGGTCTTCTGCACAGGCAATCCAGAGAAGGTTTGGTTCTTTACTGTGACACCACGTCTTCAAGGACACTGTTTTGGAGCCTGGGGAAACAGAAATACCACTTAAAATTCTCTTCTCTAATTGGCACTTTTGCAGCCGGGTTGAGGCCTGGAACAAAGGGCCCTGGTCAGGTCCTCAGGTGGCCTCCAACATGTCAATGGCTGCAAGCCCGCCCCTTCCTGTGGAGGCCTCCATTTCCGGTCTGAGAGGCCTGTGCTCTCTGGAAATTCTTCTGTTTTTCATCTCTGAGCGTCTTTCATGATAACTTGCTACTCTGACGGGAGTCTGGCATCTCCCTGACACACACGTTTGCTGAAAGATTTACATTTTCGATTTCCTTGCCCATTTTCTGACTGCATACATAAAAGAGAATTGTAAATGTTTAGAAAAATCAAAGTTCTTCTTAGACACCTGCAGTTCCACCAAGTATTCTCTAATTCATGCCAAGAAGAGGCTGAAGAAATGAGGTAGAATACCCTGGCTATTTTCTCACTGAGGTTTTCCAAACTTTATTTCCTCTCACTTTTGGAGTAGTGTCAAGTTCTCAAGTCTGTTTGGAAGCTTGTCAGAGTCAGCACCCCGCTCTGCTTGGACGGAGGTAAAGTATGGAACCCCACTCTGAACACAAGGCTTGGAGATAAGTGTGAGGGACGGAAGGGCAGGAACAGTGGCCTGGCCAGTGTCGGGCTAACGCTGCCCGTGTAAACCAGATACCCTCCCTCACCCCACACCCCAGTACAGGCTCTACTGCCAGACTGCCTCTTCCTTTTCTTTGATTGGGATCCCGTGGGTGCTTGCAGCTCCGCAGAGAGCGCTTGGTCTGAGGAGCCTGCCAGCTCTTAACAATTTGCGAAATTCAAGTGTTAATTACTTCACTCTCAGGAAAGTATGAGCTGCATTGTCATTTCCAATCTCCAGGTAGGAACACATAAACGCTGAGAATCTCAGCGAAAGTAAGAAAGCAGAAGATGAACACAGCTAGTGCAATTCCTGGTTCTAAGTCTTGGACTGCTACCCCTGGCCCATCCCGGGGAGCCTCCCTGTGGGAATTCTAGAACTTCTAGGTTGAGTGCTGCTTATCTGTGGGCACTAGGGATAGTGGGTAATTGCATCTTTTTTGCTACAGGTTCCTAAGCCGTGACTTCCAAACCACCCCGAGCCAGATAACTAAGAGCTGCCCTATTGGGTTTCACATGCACATTGGCCTACCTTTAAAAAAAAATCCAGACTGTTCCCAGCACCACACCTCTGACTTGTTCGTGAAAATGGAAAACGCCACACCATAAAACAGGCTCCTTTCAAATGCTCCACCAGGAGTTTTTCAGAGAAACCTGAACAATAATGAATCAACTTTTTCCATATCTCGCACCTCCTAATTATGAGGAAGTGAGCCACATTGTGAACCCCAGGCATATAGCAGACATATTTGGGTTTTTAAAGGGAGGGCCACAAACAATATACAGGCCAGAAATACCTTCCCAGGAACTGAATTCAAACCTTAATTCACATACCCCCAGTAGATTGCCAGCACCCTCAACTGTAGTCTTCACTGAGCAGAACCAAGGGAGACAATTACCAAGAACTGTTTTGATTATGTACAGAATTGGCTTCGGGAGTTTAGGATACAGGCAATGGATCATGAAACAATGGGGCGCATTCTGAACAATGAGTCACTGGATGATGTTATCACCGTGTGAACATCATGATGTATTTAAAGTAAGATAGCTATGATATGGAATTTTTTTTTACTCGTGGCCCATTGTTGACCAAAACATCTGTATATCTGTCCATGGCTTTATAACAAGGTCTCACCAAGATGGTAAGGTCAGAAACACGAGTGTCAAAGGTTGAATTGTGGACAAGGACCTAAGTACAGTTCTTTGCCTTTTTGGCCCATTTGCACACCGTTTACTGCATGCTTCTTCCTCTTCAGTCCAACCTATAAAAACGAGAACATCTGGGAATTCTAAAGCAGTGCGGTCAGGGAAACAATCTCAGGGGCCCCTCCCTCCCAATCTTGTAACCTTTTATTGCTTCACAGTTCATTGTCTTGCTGTTTCCTCCACCTCCCTCCACATGGGTCCTGTGGGAAACTCCATATGAAGGAGGATTCACAGTCCTTTGGGACAGACGCTGAATTAGGATAGTCTCAGGCAAATGCCCAGCTGGGATTATCACTGCAGCTTTCAACATTCCCTCCTTCTGGCAATATGGCGGAGTCAGCTAAGACTTGGGGGAGAAGTCCTTGATTTCTGCTTCTCTTCCCCTCTGCGTTCCCCAGGAATAGCCTGGGAATAGGAACCAGGTAGCAACAATGCAGTAAGATTTTGAGACCAAAAGATCATTGAAAAATCCCAGTTAGTCTCTTCCCTTTGCCTCCAAGTTCACATATGGTCAGCACATTAGGGATCTTGTTCAAAGAACCAAATTAGGACACGTGGTGGGTGTGATTTCTGGCACTAACACGCATTGTCTTCTCCTAAATCATTGAGCGGTCAGGGCTTTGTGTACCTTGGGTTCATACAGGTTTGACCATGTCAGTGGCTTTAACCCAACTTAATGCCCCTTCTAGCATGGTCCTCCTCTAGAGATAAAGTAGCAGTCTTCATGAATGATTGCTTCCAGACCCAACAAAGAGAAACTTGTGTGTTTAAAATGCCTGCCATTCTCCATTTCACCATAAAGTAGCCAACTTAATTTTGCACAATACTCTTTGATAACAACCATGTGTGTGTCTTCTGTATTTATATACTGTACTCAGGAAAGGACCTACTTGGTCAGTGTGAGACAATTTCACAAGCAAAATGGAACCAGATGTGATTCCTTTTCATTTGGCTCTTCAGACTCGAGCAATCTAATTCCCAGGGCCAGTCTTCACTCAGGTTTTCGATTACCTTGCAGAAGAGGATCCTTTTACACAGTGTTTGCTTTTCTAAGGTATTTGACAAGCAGAAGTGGGCAAAAGATTTTAGGGAGTTGATTCTCAGCTTAGCACTTTGCATCAGGCATTGGGCTGGGAAACTGAGTGGGGTAGATGTTTCCTCTTCTAGAAGAGAACATGTCTGTTATTAGTGGACTTGCCCACCTTTAATTAAACCATTCTTCCAACTTCCAAACCTGTACAAGTTCTTTGAACCTGGAACCCAAGGTCAAATGGTGCCAACGCGACTTACTCAAAACTTAAAGCAGGGCTGGGGACTTAGCTCAGTGGCTGCAGTGCTTGCATGGTGAGCATGAGGTTATGAGTTTGATCCCTGGTAACCAAAAACAATAAAACAAAAACAAAACAAACCTTCTAAAGCAAAGGAGTTCCGTAGATGACCATAAGAAAAGAGCAAGCTTGTCTGTTATATCTTACTTAGTTCCTCTTTTAAAAAAAAAAAAATCCATTCCAACTTGTGCTAGTAGTCCTCTCATGTATAGTAACACAGTCTGTGCACTGCACAGAACTGCTCAGCCAAAGACTCCAATGGGGGCTGAATCCAGGTCTAGCCTCACTTGTCAAGCCGGGTGCTTCAGTATAGGATGTGTCTCACAGATAAATGGACACCTGTTTTGTTTTGTTTTTTTCCACAAAGGGACTAACTGCTAATCGAGTTAGAAACCCTCGGACTGCTCATTCCCAGATAAAGAAATACTCTTTTCTAAGAAGCTGTGTATGCTAGTGGCCCTTAAATACTGGTGATAGCCTGAGTGCTGATATTCAGACATCAATGATTCTGTCATTGGCTCCCAGATGGTTATGTTAGTCATTTTCAATGAGCCACACTCCTTATTCTGCCCTGTCTTTGGAAAGCCCTACCCAGAAAGAGAGACTTTAAGCCAAGAATAGTAGCTACAGAGCCC
This sequence comes from Cavia porcellus, assembly GCF_034190915.1. Taxonomy (NCBI): domain Eukaryota; kingdom Metazoa; phylum Chordata; class Mammalia; order Rodentia; family Caviidae; genus Cavia; species Cavia porcellus. The sequence continues at coordinate 13,821,658 of NW_026947515.1, forward strand.
TTGGACTGTGATGCTTCCTGTGACAGGCATGACTAATAAATCCTAGAGTTCTTTCAGAGTCCATGTTAATCTCACAATCCTTCTCCACCCAGTGGAGTGTTGTGCTCAGTCATTACCAATTGAACACAGTTGGCATACAAGAAGAACCTATCTGCCATCTGTACCACGTAGCAATCCCACAATAATTCTGCATAACAAATCACTTCAAAACTCAGAAACTAAAAACAAGAATCATTTACCTACCCATCTTTTGGGAAGGTAGACTTGGCTTCTTGCTGTGTGTGTGTGTTGGGCAGGTGCACTCAGGTCTACCCATTCTGGGGCCCTCCTGAGAGCTTAGCAATTAGCCAGAAGATGTTTATTTTTCTCCTGTCAAGAATAGAAACACAAGACAGCATTCCCAGCTATGCAAGCACTTTTGCAGGGTCGGGAATATAACCAGGGCCAGTCAAGGACTCTACCACTAAGCTACTCCCCTCTGAGGCCCAACGCATGTTAATTTGCTAATGCCATATCCACTAATATCTCATTGGCCAAAGCAAGTGATGTTACTGAGCCCAAAACCAAGGGATGGGAAGGAGGCTTCTCCCATTCTAAAACTAAGGCATAGGTGAAAAATTGTTACTGAGCATTGACATTGCTACACCATCTGTGCCACCGGAGACAAGAACAGTGTCAAGCCATATTTGGTGTCATGTTCCCCACTTATCCTACCCTTGGTGGGGGAATGAACCTAGGACTTTGTCACTAATTTCCAGCCCCACTCCTTATTTTATTTTATTTTTTTATCTTGAGGCAGTAAATTGAGAAACTAAATTATTAAGTCGCCCCAGCTGATTTCAAACTGAAAATCCACCTGCCTCAGCATCCCAGAGTGCTGGGATTATAGATAAGCTCTCAGCTACTGGTTCCCTTTAATAGCTCTGTTTAACCCACCTTCTTTAGCCAGATAAACAACCCCTTGGTCCAGAGGAATGGACAACAGGGAGGCAGAACCTCAGAGCTCAGGCTGCGGAGTAGAGTGGTTCTTTGTGTAGCCTGACCAAGAACCTGGTGATTTGTAGTAATTAAACTGGATCTGAAACAAATGTTTGCCATAGGAAATGGACACATACCACCAAGTGAGAAAGGGCTCAAGATTCAGTGCTCAGGGCCTGGGATTCAGAGTTGGGAAGAAAGGAGAGTGAAGCAGGAAGAACACAAGTGTTGACAGTTAGGACAGAGACCAGACTTGAATTAGGCATGGGTGGAAACCCCTGCATTTTCACTCATCAAAAGCAAAGGATCCCTTCAGGCCACACCATCTTGTCATCATCATCAAAGCTTAACCCTGAAAACTATAGAGCCGGGATCCTGCCCTCCAGGAGTTCAGCATCTGAGATGAAAACATAACAACAACCCTTGAGACTAAAATGTAAACAAAGCATCAGGACAGGTGGCAAAGGTAGTTCCCCCTTTTCCAGTAGATAGAACAAAGCAGGGATCAGTTGATACAGGAGGGTTTTCTGTAAAAAGAAGCACTGGGGGTCTCCAAATGGGAGAGAGCACTGTCTGATTAGAACTGTGGGCAGAGGAAACTCACTGCTGAACAGGAGGAGAAGAGGGGAGGGGAAGGAGGCCCAGGCTGCACAGGAAGATCTGTGAGCGGTGTCATACAGCTCAGTTCATGGTTAAGAGCACTGCACCAGGCAGACAAGGAGGCTTTAAGAAGAGCTGTAAAGACTCCCCTTTGAGAAAACCTTAGCTGCTTTTTTTTTTAACTTATCAATGGTGGAAAGACTTTTAACCTCCCAATCAGACACCTTAGCAGAAGGAATTAGCAAGGAAGGGTAGGGATTCACCAAATTTGTATAGATCCTCCCCCATGAGGACACCAAACAAAATCTCACCTGCCTAGCCCATCTGCCTCTCTGATGGTATGGACTGAGCCTCCGTCTGGCTGGTCTCATGTTTTACACAAGACCACAAATACGTGAAGTAAACTATTATTACCCCCTTCCACAGCTTAGGAAACTGAAGCTTCCTGAAGTTAAATTAGATGTCCAAAGTTACATGACTGGAGAATGACAGTGCTGGACATTGAAGCCAGGTGTCTGGATTTAGAACCCATATTCTTAACCATTATATAATCTTTTGCCAAGGGGAGGCACTCATCTAAAAACACAAAAGACATCGCATTCGATGAGGCCAGCCATCAGCTCTGAGCTGTACTTGCCAATCTGGGTGCTAAGAGATGGCTAAGAAATGTACAACCAGGCAGAGCACTGACGTAGCCTTATCTTCTGCACTGTACTGGTTAGCATGGCTCCTAAAGCAATGAACACCCTTGAGAAAGATCCTTTATCAAATGGATCCCAGGTTTTCCCAGCTGCTGCAAAGTCCTGGCATGTTTTCTTTTGGAAAGAAGTAAAGTATGAGTGGCAGTCAAGGGGAGGTGAGAGAAACCTGCTCTCCCCTTTCAAGCCAGGTTATCCGAGTCTGCTGTGTAGGCAGGTGAGTCATTGATTTTCCCCACTCCTCCAGAGAGCACTGCCATAGTTACATGGATGAAAGGTGAGGAAGAAAGACAGAATTGAATGGTCCAGGTTGAAAGGAAACTTTTGAAACAGGTTAGAAGACTCCGGTTGGGGCTTAGTGGGTAGTATGAAATGTCTGCTACCTGAGCATGATGCCCAGCGCTGTTTAGATGTGGTTGAGAGGGTGGGGAGAGGTTATATAATTACCTTTCCTTCCAAAAGCTGAAAGGAAACCACTTTCTTACATCTTTCTTTTGGTTTCCTCAATGCCTGTACCTGCTGTTCTGCAAGTCTGACTTTGAGCTTTGATTTTCTAAAAAAAACAGAATTTAGGTTTTGCTTCCATAATGTCAAGCTCAACACAACCCACACTCAAATTCCATTGATGTTAAGGCTCCAGTCTCACAAAGAACTATCTCAAAATCTTTACACAGGGTCTGACAACTCCAGGACAGGTGGGTGGGTGGGAAGGAAGCTCCATTGCCTGGCTGTGTGGCAAGGCATTTCTGGCTCTGAGACACCTCGGAATGTTCTCAGAAAAATCATGCTCTGGGGGAGACCAGTTTAGGTGTTAACAGTCTTTTGGGGAAGGTTATTCATCTTTGGTAAAAGGAAGTAATGGGATCCCAAAAGGAGAAACACCAATTCACACCCACAAATGCTCTTTGAGATTCTGTCACAGTTTTGGAAAGCATATGCTAAACAATGTGGAGATCCAAACCCATGGTAGCTACTCTCCAAGACAACCTCAAGAAGCAACCTCAACACAATGGATGATGACCAGTAGGCACACTGTCATGGCTCTGTTTCTAGGTGAAACACCTAAAGGTTTTGAAAGGGGTTGGGGAAGGGCAGGAATTTTATGTGCAGAATTTTGTGATTATTGCTACAAGTACCCTGGAACCCTCTCTGATCTCTGTAATAGCTTTTCCTGTTAGCTGCAAGAGTCAAATAAAAATCGTTCCTGCATACAAAAGCACAAAGCAGGTCAGAGTTAGTCTTCCTGACACTCCAATGAGATGAGTGTTTTATCCCCAGTTGGCAGATGAGGAAGCCAAAACTGAGAATGAGCTTGCTAATTATTGTAATAGAGTGCTTTGCATTTTCAAAGCATCCCCCTCATTAATTAGCACATTCACTCAGGGAGCCTACAGGTGGGTGAATAGACTTTGTACTCACATCCAAGCATCCCTATGTTCTTTATGGATCCGGAATCCATTAATATTCTTCCAGCATCCCCTGAAGCTTGTTCAGTATATGGAAGAGGGAGGAGGAAATACAAGTAGGGGGGAAAAGGATATATAGAGAAAAGATGGAACCTGTGCCTACTGTGGTCCCAATTATTACGATGCCTAACTGGGATTCTCTTCCCCTATTCCTACTATGAGTGCCTCTCTCTGAGTCTGACACAGGATAGAAGCCAGTATGGCTTTCTCCTCCAGGTTATGTGTTATGGTGGATATATTGTGTCAACTTAAGAAGTCTAGAAGCTTAACTAAGTAATTCAGCAGCTCTCCATCCTGGGTGTAAAGAACATGCTGTTACCTCTCTAGGATATTGTCCACTGTGTCAATTTGAGAAGGTCAAAAGTTTAAGGGATTCAGCAGGGGATCAGGGTCCTTTGTAAATATCCTCAGTCTGTGCAAGAGAGGGCACAGAGCTGATATAAGTGCTATACCCACCTGAGGAGCATTTGCTCTTGTAGCTTTGCTGTCTTCTGCCTCCTTGAAGTGTTGCCCCAGTGCCATGCCACCCTGCTCTGGAGCCAGCCGATTACGGACTGAAACCTCCACAAACTGTGAGTTAAATAAATTTTTCCTCTTTTAACTTTGTGTGTCAGGTATTTTGTCTCAGCCACAAGAGAAGAGTAACCAAGGCAGTATATCTTACCCACAGATCCATGAAGCATAGCTGCAAACCCAGCAAGTCTCCAGTTCCATTCTGCATTCCTGTAAAATATTCTTTGGAACGAAGACAAAAACCTTTTAATCTCAGAAGATCGTCTGAACTAGATGGGGGAGAATGAAGGACTATGGAATTATTTATAACCAAATGGTGGCTATAGTCACTTGGGAAAATGACCACCAAAAAATGCAGTGGTGGGTCCAACTGCAGAACAGGACATGGCACTTGTAATGTGCCAAGTATCCTCACACAACCTGCCCAGATTAATTATTCATGTGTGCAATTTAATTTATGAACTCTGGAATAATGAAATATAAATGGTTTAATGGGGGGTATTGGGTATGATATTCATGAAACACTTTGTAGGTCTCTAAGTAATGAAATAGTCAGGTTAAAGGCTTCAAAATTGTCATAGTATAAGAGAAATGAGTAGGTCAATATAATTTTTCAGAATAATGAACATTTTTCAGTAAGTGTTAGTTTTTTACCCACATCTGTTCTGTACAGATAATTTCAGAAAGGCAAAAATGTGCATATGGCTAAAGAATGAGCAAAGATAAATACAATATTATGGCTCAAAATAATACACAGAATTTACTCATTTTCAATGTGACAACATACATAAAATGATTCTTGCTCATTCTGTATCTCTCTTTAGCTTCTTTTTTACTAAAAAGTTATTTATGAACAAAATAAAAAGGAGCTATTACTATCAAAATCTTAAGTCACAAGTACTATGATTCACAATTGCCACAATTCTCAATAGGGCATCAGTATTGTAGTTCATGACCAGTTTGGCACTTTTATAAAGATAACTTGGAATGCATACAATCCATTGAGTAAGCTGGTACTGAGGTGATAAACATGTCTGCTCCTTCTCATTACTACTGCCTTGGTCATGAACATCATGTGTCTACTTTATTATAGGTAATAAATAACTTATGACATGTGACATCATCATTTGTTCTGTTGAGAATGCTCACTCTAGACACAGCTGTCAACATGGGATCCACAAATTGATACTGGTCCATAAACTGATTTTGTTTGGTTGTGACATTCTAGGTGACCATGTAGGACTACACCGAACAGCATACAGAACACTTCTGGAGTTGTCCAGCTCCCATGGTGAGCCATATTAATAAGAACTGCATACTAGTCACACTTAGTATGGTCACACATTGATCTACAATGGATTGAAATAACCAAAGAGCTTGAGAGGTATCACTGTGGCCCAAGTTAGTCATGGGGCCAGTCCCAGATACTTAATCTCTAGAAGGGTGATATCTTGCCTCAAATAGAATTGAGGATAGAGATTCATATTCCTACTAAGAGAGTGCTTTAGATGAACATGGCCTTCCAAACGGGAAAGGAGACATTTGGGAGGAAACTGGAGCTGGTTTGGAGAAGGACAGGACTGTTGTCCTGGAGATTTCCAGGTGAGTCAGTGGTGCATGAGTGGAATCCATCATGTGAATCCAACACTAAGACCAAACGATCATCTAATTCCTCAGCTGTATCCAGATTCCCAACTCCCCTCTTCCAGGATAACACCAGGTTCAAGTTGGCCCCTTTACAAATTTCTTAACAACAACTTTTGATCTGAGAAAATACTGAGTCTGTTCTTTTTGTCACTGAATGATGTGGGAATGCCTATAAAAGATGTGTTCATTACAACCATCAGCAGTCTGAATGGTGCAATGATGTGGAAAGGTGAGTATGAGAATAGTTCTCCAGATTTCCACCTTTATCAGTGGCTTTCCTGCGTCATTTTTGGTTTAGCTTTGGTAAAGTGAGTTTGTGTCAATGTGGCCATTCGCAGGCATGTCACACAAGGTCCACGGAGAGGTTTCAGGACAGACAGTCCCATACCCACTGCCATTCTCCACACCCCTCACATCTTTCTGTTTTACTGTGAGGTCCTTTAGTAGACAAGATGGAATCCAACATCCAAGAATAAAAATTCTCTAAACCACAGTCCAAAAACAGTGAATACATAATTTAAAAAAAAAAAGATTTTTGATCCTTAAACAACCACACACACACACACACACACACACGTCAAGCTCATGGGAAAGCAAACAAAAGAAAGCTGGCCACTTGAAACACTGCTTTTTAAAAAATATGTGAATTTCTTAGAAAATGTTCCTGCTGTCAGTTTCTTAGATTTTTGCTTAATATTAATTGGCAGTGATGTTAGAGTGAGAAGAATGGTCAAAAAATTTCTTTGCCAGAGTGTCCCAGACTGCTTCATCCTTTCATACTTTTCAATAACTACAAAGAGACAGGGAAGTATCTGTGAGAACTGAACCCTAACAGAAGGGGCCCAAATTCAAGAACTGGCCCACAAAAAAAAAGTTTGGAGATGGTTTTGTCCTGAAATTGGGATGGCCCAGAACTGGTAGCTCATAGCTGGCTGGGGTGCTCACTGCTACAGTCCCAGCCCTCAGGAGACTGAAGCAGGAGGGTTGCTGTGCTTTCAAGGTCGATGTGGGCGGCACAGTGAGCACAAGGCCAGCCAGAACTGCATAGCAAGTCACTATCTCAGAAAAGAAAAAGACAGCTCAACGTCCGTCTAATTTTAAACTCCCAGGACAACCCACCTAAACGACTGATTGATTCAGATACGCATAATTAAAATGCTTTTCTAAATGTTCTTTGAACTTGAATGAAGTCTTGCCCAGCCATTTGCTTACATGACTTACCAACACGCAGGCCACCAGAGGTCCCTTTGTCCCTTTTCCTGTCTGACTGTCCTTTGCTCCTTCCCTCCCTCCATTGGTTCCTCCTTCCTGTCCCCTCCCTTCCCTCTTCCCTCTTTTTCCTCTCTAGCTTGACTCTTTTGTCTTCTTTTTTCGTTTCTTCCCTTCATTCTTTTCCCTTCTCTCACCTCACCCCCCTTTCCTTTCTCTCTCTGCTTTGCTTTATCATTTCATCTATCTTTCCTTTCTCTGACTTTGCTTTCTGCTTTCTGGTTCTTCCTTCCTTCTCTCTCTCTCTCTCTCTCTCTCTCTCTCTCTCTCTCTCTCTCTCTCTCTCTGTTTTTATCTACTTTTTTCCTTTCTCCCTCCCTTCTTTTTTCTCACTCTTCCTTCTCTTCTTTTTCTTCCTTCTCACTTTTATTTCTCTCACTCCCTTCACCTTATTTAATTAAAATAAAAACGTCAAGGTGTGTGGGCAAAACTCTTTCCCCAAATTTGTTCCAAAGACTACTTATTCATTAACTCCAAGCTGTGAAAACAAAGGAAAACAAAAAGCTTATCATCATTTCTTATTTCTAAGGCAATAAAACATTTTGATAGAACATAACTTAGTAAAATTAGTGAAAATGTTAAACTTGCCCCCTACTAGCTCTTTCCTTTGAAAAGTTGTTCCAAGCAAGTTTCTTTAAAAATCTCAGAGGCATTAAATCCTCATTAATATAAACCCAGTGTATTTATGGTGTCAAAATACGTTTTAGAAAAGCCAAAAGCAACCGTTACACAAGTTGCCTCATTATCAATAATCTAGCATTATGCCTTTTATGTGTCATTTCTTTACACAATATACTATCATTGATGACTTTTAGCAAATACATCATGGCAAAGGATTACTCTCATCAGAAGCAGCCTTTGAAAAGGATATGCTAATTTCTAGGGAGCAAGAAAACATCAAAACAGTGCCAGCAAATAGCCAAGGGACTTTTATGTCTTAATATCCCTCAGAAGTGCTTTATCTCCTAGTGCAACGTGTATCATAGTATAAACAGGAAACGAAACAGCCACAGCATCAAAGAAGCACCAGGCCATGGCTGTAATTTCAGATCAGGTTTAATAAAGGTTATCTACAGTGGGCTAATCAAACAAAAGGGTGCATGTTTTAAAGAGTCATTTGATAATTTCCATTTAAGGTACCCTATCAAAGAGATCCCAACAATGTCTCAAGCCTCCCGCTGAATCCCAGCACCTCCTTCCATCACAACTCCCTTTGCTGGTTGCAAAGCTGTTTTGATGTCCTAACTTTTAGGCAATTCTAATTTTGAGGCACTCAACTTATCCGAAGTTGGCTTAGTTTTATGCAGGTTCCATTTCAAATATACATGGAAGGGGAGAAGAATCAAAATTGAGAGTGCATATGCAAGAGAAAGGGACCTAGAAAGGCACCTAGCAGTGACGTTCAGATCCACAGCCAGGCAAAGGCAAGTGCTGTCTTTCACGAGTCCATAGAAAACTTCAGTGTCGCCAGCAGCATAAGCCAAAGTTAAGTCTGGGACAACATCATGGCCTGAACTTGAGAGCATCTGCCCAAAATAGTCCAACTTTTATTTATCCTTAAGAAATGCTGCCTTGCGGTTCTAACTTGGGCACCCAAAATGGCTTTTGGTGTTCCTGTGTGGGTGATAATCCAATCTCTCTGCTCTGTACTGAACATAAACGCTTTTGACAATCATTAGCCTGGAGACATGGACAGAGAGAAGACAAATCCTTTGAGGACAAGTGGAGCCCTGTGCTGAGAGCCATCTTGACACCAGAGTGACAGCACCCCAACCCCACTCCCCTCCCCCGGCTCTCCCCGGGCCAGCCTGGACTCTGCCCCACTTCCCAGATGGGCTGACAAGCCCCACATTTGCAAGTCAAACATTCCCCATTCGGCTCCTCCCAGCTGATGACTGAAGGGAGGGGGTACAGCAGGCAGATGGGCCACCTGTCAGGCGCTAGCCATCTCACCAGGACAGGGGGAATTGGGGAGGGAAGAGGTCTGCTCAGAGATTGGCCTGGCTCAGCTGGAGTCCAAATGAGTCACTGGGCTAAGTCCTCTCTTTGAGGCACTTCCAACAAAATTCAACATCCCGCGCATGGCCAGTTTGAGTTTATTCCATTTCACAGGAAAGTCAGGTGGGTCGGGGAGGGAAGGTTCTGGCCATGTCCCCCACATCCTTATTCTTGGGTCTCTCCAAAGAGGAGGGCTTCCTGTTCTTCCCAGGCATGCAGTAGACCCTAGTGGGGGTGGGGCTGAGCAGGAGGGCACCCTCAGGCACAAGGCGGCCAGCCCATCCATCTCAGCCTGGGCCGGGTCCCCCTACCAGCTGTTGCCATAACAGGCTGCTGTGCTGAGAGGATCCAGGCAACACAGACACTGGTGGCCAGAACAAGGAGGGTCAGTGCTGCAGCTGAGGTGGTGCCATATGCCAGGGCCCACAGCTCAGGACTGAATCAGTCAACAGTCACCCACAGAGACCCCTCCAGCTCATTGTCAAAGCAGCTGGGGGGCGGGAGCTTTTTACGCTTTGTAGGAGCACAGTCTGTCCTTTTTCATCTCCTCCCAGGCCTTCTGGCCCCCAACAGAGGCCTAACTATGCCCAGCCTCAGAGCTCTAGGCTGAACTATGTGAGAGTCACATCAACAGAGCCAGGATTGCAGAGTTGAGCCAGTGGTCCACATGGCCCCCAAGTCCTTCCCTAGACTCAAAGTCCAGCCCCGCTTCCAATAGCAAAACTTAAACTTGACAAATTCCCACAACACCAGCAACCCAACCCATCCAAATTCCAAACCTGTGCTGTAATCTCTCCACCCTTATAGGCTTGTGTGTAGGAATCTGATAAAACAAAAACTCAGTCACTTACATAAACAATGCCAGCCACTGGGCCATCCATCCAGGATAACACATCAAAGCACCAAGGACAGAGTCATAAACATCAATCTCAAACCCCCAAGAGCTTTATCCCTCCATCTGAGCCCCACCCCATACAAAGGATATCCACTCCAAGGGCAGTGTTCAGACTCCAGGGCTGAGAAAATCAGCCGTGGGAAAAGTGTCGCTTGTTAGTCTGTTTGGAAAGACTGAGTTTTGGTTGTCCCTGGAGTTCAACTTTTCCTTTCCTCCTTTGAAACTTATAAGGTGTGATTAAAAAAAAAAAAAAATATATATATATATATGTGTGTGTGTGTGTGTGTGTGTGTGTGTGTGTGTGTGATGAACACGTAATGTTTTTAAAATTATTACAGTAAAAGACACATTGCCATTAATCCCCTTCAAATTATTCTCCTTCACTTTGTTTCTTTATTTTTTTGTAATTTTTATGTTAAAGACAATAAAGCAAGCAAAATAAAACAGAATAAAGCCAAGCAAAACAAAGCAGTGTAAGCAATACAGGACTTCAAAACAAGATAACAGGAAATCAATAATGGTTACCGTAATATTTGTTGTCTTCCAAATAGCTGCCCATCCCTTCAGACATAGTAAAAATCAAACTAAACAGAACAGAATAGAACCAATAAAAACACAGCAATGAATGCAATAAAGGACCTCAAATCAATTGAGGATTTGGATTTATAACAGTAAATCCAAAATGGCTACAGTAATATATCTTGTTATCTTTGAAATAGTTGCCCACACCATTGAATATAATAAAATCAAACAACATATAACAGAATAAAACTCAACCCAACAAAACAGTGAAAATGATACAGGACTTCAAAACAAGATGATAGGGAATTAACAGTGGCCACCTTCAGAAGGAGATTCCCCCATACATTCTACATTGTGTATTTTTATTCTCTGAACAGATGATCAGACTACTGTTTTTATGCCTGCGAAGTCAGCGAAAGACTAAACATTACATGCATTGAGGTATATTTTACCTCAGTAGCTATTATCGGCCGCCTGTTTCTCTGGATCCGCTGCTTGCGTACAGAGGCGGAGCGGAGTTGGTTCTTCTTGTCTCCCAGCAGTGTCCCGGAAGGGGCTGGACCTGGTTCTCCCCTGCAGTGACCCTGGTGTGGTGCCGGCTGGCAGGGAGGGCTTGCTTCTTGTTGATTTCTTGTTCTCTTCCCCTGCTGTCTACAAATCACTCCTTCACTTTGAACACACATATCTCACCATTTTTGCCATTTTTTTGAAGAAGTCCTGGAAGTCCTCTTTCACGTCTTTAGTTGTGCTGTAGTGGCCACCTCAGCGTTGTATCGATTCCAAACCTTTACCTTTCATGGCCATTTTTACTGTGGGGAACAGCCAGGAGTTGCCTGGTGCGAGATCTGGTGAAGACAGACAGGGACACACCGTGTTTTTGTGAGCCTGCCTTTCCACTGGATGACATGGCAGTAACCTTCACTGTGATTTTTGATTGTAACTTGTAAAGACACTCACAAAAGAGGATTTCCAAAACTGCTTCAGAAAGTAGCAGAAACTAGAATAAATGTTTTAAACATTTGAACATTAATCATTTGTCTTTATAACACTTTGTGTTAGCCAGTTGGGAAATTTGTTGAGAATGAGGCCATGTGATAGACTATGGGGGGGAGGGGGTGGACAACTGTGTGACTTAAGCCCCACAGTCCCGAGGTCGGTGTGACCTTGCTTCAGGAATAGGGAGGTGTACAGAAGGCCATGTCAGATGACAGTTTTTTTTTTTTAAAGAGGCTTCTATAATGTTATATATGTGTCACTATACTTAAAGATGCTTGGGCACTGAGTGGTCCATTGTCACAAACTTCTTTGATGATGCCCATTAAAGGCTAAAAAATTAAGTGATAGCTTCTTTATGTACTAGACAAAGATGATTGACTAGCAAGACTATTGTATACCAAGACAGGCATTTAAATATGCTGCAAAAATAATGTCAACATGATTGTAATGCTTAAATACTATGCATAGTTCTTGATCTCAAGTTTTCTTTGTAAACCATATAACTCTTGTCTGTTAACATTCTGCAGGGATACAACTACTGAAACAACTATGGTTGATATATTTTATAATTCAAAGTGCTTGATATCCAGATGAAATTATAACAGATAGACTCACTGCTCCCACAGCAATACTGTTTGTCAGATTGCAAAGAGCAATTCAAAATCACTCTGCTACCTTTTATATTGGCTATATTAGGTCCTCTTCTAATTTACTAGGACCTTTAGCCCATGGAAACCAACAGGCTGATTACCAGTGGCTTAAATTTGGCAAATGGATGTTACTCACATTCCATCCTTTAGGTGGTTACAGTATGTTCCTGTCTCTATAGATATTTATTCTCACATAATTCGTGCCATCTGCCATGGGGGCAAAACGGTGGCACATGTTCAATGGCATTATTTATCTGCCTTTGCTGCTATGGAAGTGCCTCATACAATAAAACTGATAGTGGACCCTCATCTGTCAGGAAGCCTTCTCCCCTTTCTTGCAGCTTTGACATATTAAATATCTTAGAGGAATCCCTTATAATTCTCAGGGCCAAGCCATAGCAGAATGTGCACACTTGTCTTTAAAAACACAACTACAAAAACAAAAAGGAGGAACTGCTGGGGACAAGCCTACATGCTAGATTATGGAGAGACCAACTATGTGTCTTAAATCCCCACAATCCCAAGGTCAGTGTGACCTTGCTTCAGGAATAGGGAGGTGTACAGAAGGCCACGTGTTCCTGGCTATGGTTGGGATGCTGATAACCCACCATTCCTAAAGCAAGATAGCAACTGGTGAGGACAGAGGTCCCAATATACAGGCATCTGGGTATTGGCAAAATCTGGTTCCTCATTATTTATGCCTTCTCTACCCATTCTCTATAACTGCTATGAAATGCATGCTACCTGCCCCCAACCCATGATTCTTGCTTGCTAATAAAAGTGAGCCACCCATGAGATTGTTGGGCTTGTCCACTGGAGGCAAGCTCCTCTCTGCGGGGTTACTTCACCTACAAGCACAGAGAGGCATCTACAAGCGTTCACAGCCACTTTGTGGCTATTCTACTCCTCCAAAGGGCATCAGGGCAGCTCTCACTTGGACTGATGTATTGCCAAATCAGTTTCTTCGAGGAGACAAGAGGATCCAGGAGAACTTGAATAGATGTGGATTTCATCCCAACTCTGGCATGTACTAGCCATGGAAGCTTTTATTTCCTCTTCTGAAACCCTCATAGGTTTCCAGGAGCATGAAACTGATAATAAATTATAGTGGCAAATTCGTTGAGTACTTACTTAGTATGGGCCAGGCAAGGTACTTTTTTTTTTTTTTTTTTGTCTTCTTCATTTTTATTGGTACCAGGGATCGAACTCACGACCGCCTGCTTGCAAGGCAGGTACTTATGCCGCTGAGCTAAATCCGCAGCCCCCATGGGCCAGGCAAGGTACTAATGCATGAACTTTCTTACTTCATCTACTCCACCGTGCGATGAGGTACTATCATTATTTACATATTACACATGAAGAAGCCAAGACGCAGAAAGGTCAAGAAAGTGTCCCAAGATCACAGAGCTTGGTGCCATTGAGATTTGAACCCAGATAAACATGCATAAGTATAAAAATTATAATGTGGAAGGGCAAATAAGAACTCTAAACCTGCACTGCCTGATATGGCAGCTTAATGTGGACAGAACAGAGAGAATATTTCCACCTCTGTGGAGGGTTCTTTGGGAAAGTGCTAATGAGGTAGCTACTGTCACTTTTAGCAAAGCAATGATTTTTCCAGTAAAATCTTACATGAAACTTTGATGTATCAAAGAGACAAATGTGCCACTGTAATTAGGGTTAATTTCTTTTCTAAAGTCAAGTTAATAACATTAGCTAATTCATTCAATCCAGCTATTCCCCTCCTGGGTATTTTCCCAGAAAAACTAAAAAGGTCATATCACAGTGATATATATGCACCCATGTTCATAGCAGCACACTTTGTAATAGCTAAATCTTGGAAACAACCAAGATGCCCATCAACCGCAGGGTGGATGAAAAAGATGTGGTATTTTTATACAATGGAATATTACTCAGCTATAAAAAGGATGATCTTGAGGCCTTCATAGGTAAATGGAGACAACTTGAGACTATCCTCATAAGTGAAATAGATAAGAATCATATTTATAAATATCATGTTGTATCTCTAGTGTAAAAAAGTAATAAGAACTGTGGAATAATAAAACCCAAAATGTGTAATTGCTATTGTAAAAAAGAGAGGAAAAGAAAGTGCTCTAAAGGATATAACTGCATGTATGTTTAAGTGTGTAGGATTGATAACCATATTGCTAAGTTTTTGTTGGATCATTGAACAGAAAGTCTCACTGTTTGAATGTCCACTTTGTATGCTTTAATTTTGTAACTTGAACAACTATTTCTAAGAGGACAATATATAATTTATCAACTGGTGATTTCTTACTGTTTACATTTTTTTTGAAATTCTGTATTATTTCTACCCTTTTTCTGCTTTGCTTTTTTTCTTTTTAAATAAATTTTTTAAAAACATTAGCTAATTACTCAGACTGTGAGAACATTACATATGTTAATTTAGGTTAATTGCTTGCAAATATTTGTACTGTTAATTATTATATGTGTACAAAAAGGTATAGGAAATAAATGTAGAGTTTAGCAAATAATTATAAGGTGGAGATCCACGTAATCACTAGCCAGATGGAAAAATTGGACATTACCAGGAAATGAGACCCCTTCCTTCATTTCTTGTTTGTTCCTCCTTCCCTTCCTCCACTTCCTCCTTCCTTTCTTTCTTCCTTCCTTCCTTCCTGCCCTTTTCCAGCCTCATTCTCTCTAGTCTTCCATTTTTCTCACCATCATGGAGCTGTCTCAATTGGTGAAAACAATGTAAAATTCAGGGTTTTAGATACAAAATCAGCAAACTACAGCTCGTGAGGTAAGGATGGCTTCTACATTTTTAATAGTTGAAAAAAATCATAAGAGTAATATTTCATGACACATAAAAACACATAAAATTCAAATTCCAAGACCCACAAAAAATTTTTTTATTAGAACAAAGCCGTGATCATTGTCTGTAGCTGCGTTTGTGTTACAGGAACAGAGCTGTATAATCACAACAGATTATATGTCCTGTTAAAGCAAAAATACTTACCATCTGGCCCTTCACAGAAAAGTCTGCCTACTACTGGTCCAGATGCCAGTTCATTCTGAAACCAGCCGCAGCACCCAATGCATAGATTATGTCTGTATGTCCACTGTGGTTATAATAACAAGAAACTCCTGATGCACTCACACTCGAAGTTGGCCTTGGTTTCATTCTTATTCAACTCACCTTGCAATCTCAGTATACACTTTAACTAAACTGGTCTGAAAAAAGAAGCAATTTGAAATTTTAATTCTAAGCTCAAATGCCTACAGTATGTAACTCTAGCTTGCATTCTTTATTATATTTATAGAAGGAGAAGCATTCTTGACTTAGGAAAAGTATGAAATATCTGCAATCCAATATTGTCAGGACACAAGCTGTTCTAAGTTTGCTTGTTATTATGCAACTGGCAATAGGACCACGATGCCACCAACATGCACTAAGCAGATGTGCCGAGCTCTGCCTGTGAATGGAGCTGAGCCCATGTTAGCTGCACACAATTTTATACGAGCAAACACGCAAAGCCTGAATTTAGAAAAAGACTGATTTAACCTTTCTAATCAATGACACATTGACAAGACATTCAAATATAGATTCCCAGAGACCATAAGTTAAGACATTTTTGTTTTCTGATGTGTTTAAATTTGGTAGATAAACCACCCATGAGTAGACCTGTTGGCTTTGACAACAATTTCTTAGTTTTTTTTTTTTAAATAGAAATTGAATTCACTGTCCAGGAAACAAACCCCCAAACACTCATACATCTTCCATTGGAATGTTCCCTAGATTGATGAGGGAGTTAGAATTTCTTGTCGATGCTTCTCAGGCAATAATTGTCCAGAAGCACAAAGGTGGAGGTAGATCTGTGTATCACAATTGGAGAAGACAGAACTGTATATTCAGAGCACAGGTGAAGCACAGTCAAGAACAGCAAAGCCTTTCTGGCTGTTAGACCATGAGATGGGAAACCTGATGTGACCTGCCCTGGGGCTGCGTGAGCTGTCCTTAATCCGCTTCATGGCAGCCAGGGGTGGTGGCTGGCACATGCCTGGAATCTCAGCACTCTAGGAGGCTGAGCCAGGGATGTTACTTAAATATTTCTTCTTATCTGATATCACTATTAAAATAATTATCATGCTACTAAAATTATTAAGGGACTTATTACATGAACTTTCACATATTTGAATTCTGTTAAAATTACACAAATATTTATTTTAAAAGGATACTTCATGTTAGTACTTCCAATAGAAACTAATCAAGACGTCTGCAGTAGATAGGTAACTCCTAAAGATTAATAAATTGAGCCCTGGAGTGTTGGCATGCATCCCAGCTTTCTGGAAGGCTGAGGCAGGAGGATCAAAAATTTGAGCCCTGCCTGGCTGACTTTGCAACTCAGTAAAACCTGTCTCAGAATAGAAAATAAACAAAGCATTGGGAACACAGCTCAGTGCAGAGGCTCTCAGCTCAATAACCAGAGCCACAAAAGAGAAAAAAAATGCAACAGGAACAAAATGTGTGCAAATTCATTCTGTCTGTGCCCTGTTTCAGCTGACAATTCTGAACCTGGATCTTGTTCTCAACTATGTAAATGTGAAGAAGATGAGCAGACTTTTGGTTAAATCTTTCTCCTTACTTGAGATCAAGAGCATGGAAGGCAAGTTGCAAGGAGGGATATCTATGTGATTTGCTGTGAGGCTCAGCACAATTTAAGCTGAGTCCCTAACCACCCCAAATCACCCTCCCTCCTTGGAGTCACACATGCCCCACACATGGGAAACAATGTGATTACGACCACAGAGTGCAAGCCTCAGAGACCTCTGCCACCAGTCACTGGCTCTGTGACCCTGATACATTCAAACAATGGCAGCTCCCCCATTGTCCCTCTGGACAAGTGCAGGAAAAAGACCTTTTTCGAAGGACAGTGGAAGGATGAAGTGAGACACAACACGTGAAGTTCTTAACACAGCTCCCATACCACGTAATATGTGCCTAACACATGGGTTCACTTAGCAAATATTCATCTGCCATATAAAACATGCTGGGTGCTGCTCTGGGTCTGGAGGGGTAAGGAATTCATCATAACAAGACAGACACAACTCCCTGCCCTCAGAGGATGAGATTTCTTAGTAACTGACGTTGCTGCACCGTCTCATGATGATGATGATTGGATGATGCCTGGTCTTCAGAGTCGGTTGTTTTAGACAGACAGAAACGTGGGAGGTGTCTGGGATCTCACAACAGCCTGGTCCCCTCTCCCCAGTATTCTTGTCACTGAGCTCACAGAGGCATCATTTGTGGGTCAACCAAAAGCTCCCTGATAAAGAGCCCTGCTCTCAAGAATGAGATCAAAGATAGGGAGTAACCACGGCAACCTGTGAGAGGGACTTGAGGACACCAGCTTTGTGTTCTTAACCACGCAGGCTGGAGCTCAGTTGTGTGGTAAAGTGTTTTCCCCAGAGGACCTGAATGCCAGGGAGCAGAAGACTTGCCAATGTGAATGAAGCTTAGCCTGTGCCCCTCTAGGTGCTGGAAGGTATTAGAGGAATTCTAGAATGTTCTACTGGGAGAAGAATCCAGGTGGCAGTCAAGAAGCATCTTTCCATGAGTATTTTGAGTTCTTTTTCTGTATTTTGTCTTCTTTCTTTTTAAAGAAGCATTCCATAAAACTGTGTAAGCTTCAGGACCCTCAAAATGTAGATTTGTCCCTAACTATGAGGACATCAATGTGTTTCCCAAAGGAAGATGGTAGACAGCAAAAGTACAAAGGAATCAAGTTCTGGCCACCGCTCTTGCAATAGAGTTGCTGGGTGAGGGTGGGCCAGTTCCTTCACCTCTCTGGACAGTCATCTTTAGGATCAGTGACGGGGTAATCTCCTCTAAGATTCTTACATTCAATGGTTGAGTTTTCTCTGCCATGGCAGACCAAGTGTGAACTAGCAAGAGCATTCTGATTAAGTAATTTCAGGAAATTTCATATGAAATACAGCTATTGCTGGTCCTGAGTTTGCCTGCATTACTGTCTGGAATTTAATGCAAAAATATTAACTGAGATAGATGTCTGTATAGCAAGTAGGATGCTTTTGGATACAGGTAGCAGAAAACTCCTATCCAACCAACCCAGTCTAAATACCAGTGGAATTCACTGGTTCTTACAAGTGAAAAGTGCAAAGGTAGTGCAGGTTCAGCAGTCTTTGATGCAGACATTCAAACAGCCATAAACACCCCAACATTTTGCTCTCTAAGGTATTTTCTCTCCCTTTTATAATGCACTGCTGTCTTTTCTTGAGTACCTTGAGAAAGCAGAACCTGAAACCAGGATTCTAGTGCAAGTAGTTTATTCCTAAAAAAAACCTAGTAGGAGAGTAGGGAAGAGACAATAAAAATGGAAGGCAACTATTAAAAATGGAAGTGACTATTAAGGGCCACTAGAGTGCAGTCCCATCGGGCAACTCCAGGGGACAGGGCAGCAAGCATCAAATTGCCCTCTCAGAGGAGCAAAGTGGTCAGCACTAGAACTGTGAGTAGTCTTTGGGTGAGGATACATTTCCATCATAGCAACAAAAGAGGCCTCACGATGATTCCCTGCTCTCTGCAGAGGACACACCTCTGTCCCAGTACCCCAAACCAAGCCTGATTCACTGAAGGTGCTGCACCTCCAGCCTGACCAACTGTAGGGCCAGAAAGGAACAGAAAGCATTGCCTTGGCTTAGAATAGGGGAGTTCTGCCTGCCCCAAAACAACACAGCTTTCAGTCAGACAGCCCAAAGGGCTTGGGGAAGGGAAGGGGTAAACAGAACAGAACACTACCACCCCAAAATAGTCATGCAGCCAGCTGGACTAATCAATAAACACTGGATTACTAAACTCAAAGGCACAGATGTAAAGGGTCACAAACCCAAATGCTCAGATGTCAGGCAGCAGCAGAAGTGACTGAGACAGACCAGCAGGAGGCTGCTGTGTTCCAAGGTGCACACCCAGCCAGGGTCACCAGACGGGGGGCTGGCCAAGGGCTGCCACGAGAGAATGTGAACCCAGAGGTGCCAGGGTTTCAGATAGTTCAAGAGTAGCCAGAAATCTGGATTTTTATATGAAGCCTCCTCATCTGAAATGTTGGAAATGAATTCAAAATGTCATGCATGCTGCATGGGCCAAACAACACACATCTGTGGTCCAGACGCAACCTTGGGCTGCCAGTTTGCATCCTCTGATGAAGACCCACCCCATAATTTTGCAGAAGGGAAAACTGAACAGTTTCAGAGACAGCCAACAGCTCATCCAAAGGCACTCAGTTGGTCACTAAGCAGCTGGGCCCAGAAGCCTCATCTCACCATTGTTCTACTCCGTCCCATGGGCTCTGGCCCCAAACTGAAGAGAGTAAACAACAGCCCTCAGACCTAATTGAGCCAGCAGTCTGTTTTTGTAAATAAAGTTTTATTGGAACACAGCCACACACACATCTGCCCTGCTTTCCCACTATGATGACAGAATTGAGTCCCTGGGACAGAGATCGTATGGCTCACAAAGCTGAAAGTATTTACTATCTGACCTTTCCAGAAAGATTGCTGACTCTTGCTCTAGCCCCTTGACATTTGCAGATGTCATATTTCGTGTTTCAACTACTTATGAGCTATCCCAAGGGTATTATTATTTAGTAAAACATTGGAATCCTGTTTGCAGTGTGGCAGGTCTTGGGGCACAGGTCCCTGGGGTAGGACAGGGGTAGAGCCAGCAGCTGAAGTTTATCTCATCCCACAAGAT
This sequence comes from Cavia porcellus, assembly GCF_034190915.1. NCBI lineage: Eukaryota > Metazoa > Chordata > Mammalia > Rodentia > Caviidae > Cavia > Cavia porcellus. The sequence continues at coordinate 13,841,646 of NW_026947515.1, forward strand.
GATGAAAAAGGAAACTGCTACCAACAACAAAAAGGGACAACAGCAGCAGCTTCACGCAGTAGCTCTGAAAGGAAGAAGGAATTAAGTAAAATTAAGAGGCCAGTGCATGTAAAGCTTCTGCGATAGCCAGGTGTGGTGACACACCTGTAATTCCAGCACTCTGAGAAGCTGAGGCAGGAGGACTGCACATTCTGGGCAATTGTGCCAAACCCTGGCCGAGGCAGAGGATGTGGCTCTGTACCAAGGTCCTGAATTCAAGCCCCAGTACGAAAAAACAATTTTCTTCCAGCTGAGCAAAAATCTTAGATAAACAGAACTGGATGATGGTAGTGGACAAATCATACAATGCACACACACACACACACACACACACACACACACACACACACGTGCGCCATTGTTGTGATGGTAAGGTAGGTAAGCCAAAAGAGAGTCAGCTGGGACTCTTGTTGAGAACAGGATCTCAGAACCCCAGAGTGCTGTTGGGATGCCCCTGCTCCCCAGGTTTTGGGTGTGCTTGGTGTCCTCTCTCTTCCCCACAACTTCCTCTAACAGGTGAGGCCATACCATGGGCTTCTGTCCCTGCCACGGAGTGGCCCACTAGTTGCACCATTTTGGTGCCATGTGGAAGGTTCCTGGCAGGGGACTGCAGCCCTGCAGAGGCGGACACAGATTAAGAATCCTCGCTCAGGCACAGACCCTTAGAAAGCCCACTGCCTCGTGTGCCTGAGCCCCACCTGCCAGCTCAGTGTGGATCACTGCATCTCCTCTCCACCTCCACTGCCTCCATCTGAAACTCGGAAAAGGGAAAGCAATGTCATTTATTTGAAACAACTGTTGATAAGGTCAGTGAGTGGCTTCTTCACAGTGTGTGTTCCAGAGGAATTATCTGTTATGGCTGAAGCCTCAAAAGTAGGGATTTTTATAGTCCCCATTGAAATGTCACATAATTCTTCTGACTAATCAAGAAACCATCAGCTCTCAAGGCAGGAGGAGCAGCCCAGGTCACAAGAGACATCATCTGCCCAACAGTCAGTAGAGTTGTGAGTGCTATTAAATATATCAAATCGATTATTGATCACCACCAAACAGTCTGCAATGTTGTAAAGTACAGGTTAATAGACACACTCTGTTAAATTAAATAGGTTGTTATCAGGCATTGCTGTATGTGATTTGAGCTCTGATGTGGCTACCAATATATGCCTTGCATCAAATGTTAATGCAAATCAAAGCAGAGGAAGCATTTCCCAGGAAAGAAGATTACATTGCCTCAGAGAATAAGCATGAAGGTAACAGCTAAAAAATAAAAGATACCTTAAAATCTCCATGCTCCTTGGATATGGTACTCTCTTCTGGTACCAAAGGAACACTCGCCACTTGGAATCAAATTGTTAAAGATGTAAAAATCCACCAGAGTGCACGAGAACTGGGATAAAGATCATGCAAAGAGTTATTTTGCCTGGTCTTTCATTCTAAGATTAACTGGAACCAGGAATGATGTGTGTGGGTGTGAGTGTGGGGTGTGGGCATTTTGATTTCTATAATACACACACATACATAGACACACGTAGTTTACAGTATAATTTTCCTGCGCATAAATCAACTGACAGGGAAAGGTGGGTCACCAGATCTTTTCTGGATGACCTAAAAGAGGTAACAAGTGTTACCAAAATATGTAAATTAATAGCTAATGCTAGATATATGAGTTAATTTTGTAACAGAACAAATGAGGAGTATAGACCAACAGTTTTTTAACAAGTTCAAAGATTTGAAACTTATGATGTTACAGAGGAAAGAATCAGGATAAAAAACAAAAGATGTAAGTACAAGACTGTTTGTTACCACTTTATAATAGAAAAAAAAAAAAAAGATACTGACCTAAAGCCCAACAGGGAGACAGTAAATCCTACCAATCAGAGCTCGTTTGCTTACACCCCTAAGCAAGGTACCTGACCAGAAATCACAGGGAAGGAGTCCTTGAACATGTGACCTCTTAATGAGATTTTGGGGTTCAAATCCTGACTTTACCATTTAACCAGACGTTAGCTTTTTCTGTCTTGTTTTCCTTATCTTGTAAAATAGGTGTGATGGTGGTTACCTACATCACAGGATTTTGTGAGGATTAATTCTCTTAGCACAGGTCACTCTCAGCGCGGTCCCAGACATGTGGGAAGCAGGCAGCAACAGCCAGCCGCTTATGATAATGGGAACTTTGCAGTCATTAGCAAGCATGTTTTAAAAAATATTTAGTGATTAAAGGAAATTTGTGACGTTTGTGTTTTAGGTTGAGATATGACCTATAAAGTTGAGATATGATCTATAAAGTTCACAAATACTAAATTTACAGCTTAACATCTTTTTGTGTCTGTATATAATGTTATGTAATCACTGCTCCACAGCCACCCAAGAGGGAAACCTAGATCTAAATTTCATACAGATGGACTCAAACTGCAGTCTTGTGTTTGGCTTCCTTCACTCAATTTTAAGCCTGTGAGGGCCACTCATGGGAGTTGGTTTTTTTTTTGTTGTTGTTACTGTATAATATTCCACTCTTTGAATGTACCGCCTTTTAAAATTATTTTAGATTACTCTGAAAAAATCTACTGTGAATGTTCTTGTGCACATCTTCTGGGACATGTGCATGCGGATATTGTAATGGGCTGCAATGTTTCTTCCTGTCTTGTCCCAAATTCTTATGTTGAAATCTTTACCCCTTATACCTCAGAAAGTGATTGTATTTAGAGACAGGGTCTTCACAGGGTAGTTAAAGTGAGATTAGTGACCCTAATCCAATATGACTGATATTCTTATAAGAAGAGGTAATTTGAATATATATTCATACGCAGGGTAGACGATATGAGGATACAGGGAGAAACCAACCATCCATTAGTCAAGGAGAAGCCTAGAAAGGATCCCCCTTCCCAACCTCAGAAGGGACCAACCCTACCAAGTACCTTGATCTCAAACTTCAGCCCCTTCCCCTGTTAGAAAATAAGTTTTGTTGTATAAGTTACTTTGACACAACGGTCTTAACAAATTAGTGTAGGCATATACCTAAAAATAGAATTGTTGAGTCATAAAATACATATGTGTATCTACATATGTGCATATATATGTGATTAGCTCTGGTGGACTCTGCCGAACAGCAAATAAATTAAATTTAAAAATCAGGAAATGATTCACATGTTTCCAATTTTATGTACATACACACTTACAAATATAAGCACATATATTTCCAGATAGAAATAAAGACATGTGAGCCAGGCGTGGTGGCTCATGCCTGTAATCCCAGCACTCGGGAGGCTGAGGCAGGAGGATCGTTGCAAGTTCGAGACCAGCCTGGGCTACAAAGTGAGCTCAAGGCCAGCCTGAACTGCATAGAGAGACTCTGTCTCAAAAAAGACAATAAATAAATAGAAGAAATAAAGACATGTATATGATAGAAATTCATTCCAAAGTTAGCAAAATATCTTTTATATTTTTCTTCTGTCTAGTACATATAATCAATATGGCTCACTTATAATACAGAAATATAAAAATTATTTCCATTTTAATAATAGCTGTCCTGGGGGATGCGATTGTCAGTGATTGCTATTTAGTGTTCCACCAGTTTCTGTATTTCAGATTCCCCCCACAGTAGACACAAATTGCTTATAGAATCAGATGGAAGAAATGTTCCTAATGAAGAGAAAAGCCTGGAAGGAAACAGAGTAACATGTTGTTAGCATCAGGCTCTGAGCTGTGAGTCTTAGGATTATTGTTGCCTTGTCTTCATTTTAATTATCTGCATTTCCCACATAATGCAGTGCCCATGTGTTACTGTTAATATGAGAGGGGAGGATGGGAGGTTCCTCCTAAAAAATAGCAGAAAATAAACCACAAAGCTTTAAGGCATAGAAGAGGGGCCAGCCACATTTCCACAATTGTTGGCGTATGGCTGTTGTAGGATGGGCTATTGTCTTGTGTGCCAGAAAGAAGAAAAACACGTCCAATTGAACTGTTTCACTTCCTCAGTTGTAAGATGCATACTAATCTCAAGGATGTGCATTTTTTCATGTATTGGTAGAACTGGGGGCATCTAGCCGGTGGCATCACACCAGTTCGAAAGAAGTGACATGGTTTAAAGTCCAAGGGCCCATGCAGGCCTCACTGCCACCTGCAGCAGAGAGGACCCAGAGCTGGGAAAGTCCCTGTAGAGCCCAAGGAGACAACAGCAGCTGGAGGAGCTGGAACCCTGTCTCTAACCATCAGTCCAGGGTGATCAAGGGAAGAAGGATCATGCGCTCACTGTGTGGTTCTCTCCCTGCGGGACATTCGCTGGCCAGGCACGGAGCTATGACGTTTAATTGGCTAATGTCTGGAGAATGCTTTGAAGATGAAAAGTACCAGGTGGGTACCATCACCATACCCTTCTTAAGATGATGCATGAGAATAATAATAAAGTTCTCCCCCACTGGGCCTTTCATCCATGGATTTCAAAGCACTTAGCAAACCTTAATTAAGTCTCCCATCACCTCTATGAAGTAAGCATTAATCGCCTCTTCCATTCAGTGGAGAAAGAGCAGAGACTGAGAGATTTGTCCAGCCCTCAGAGAGTCAGAGGAAAGGACAAGGACGGATGTGCATTCAGTGTGTCTTCTGTGCTAGGTCTCATGTGACACCCCCAGAAGGTCCTGTTAGACCTGGCCAGGACCAGTTCCCAAGCTCCCTTTGTTCAATTTTCAAAGAGTTTTCAGACCAGTTGTTAAACAAAACCATTAAAATTAAAATTTGAATTTGCAATTAAAAAAGTTGTATTAGAACAGCAGTGATAAAAACTCAAAATACATCATTCCTGCTTTTCTACCACTTTTCTGTGATAACCTGCACTCCTGAGGTTACCTCTGGAGCATCTGTATGGTGGAAACAGAAAATGCTGGTGTGCTGTGGGGACCACTCTCACTCCGTCTGGGGACATCACCTGGTCACATGGTTGCTTGGGATCAGTCCAGGGAGAGTGTCCATACGATGGAAATCACCAGGTGTCCCAGATCAAGTTCTGATTGATCATTCTCTTGACTTGTGGACTTAGGAAGTCACAGAAAAAATGTTAGTAAGGCAAGTCAGCATTAAAAGTGTGTCATTTCTGTAAGTTTTACATTGTGATTAGCATAATCCCAAACATGAGAAAAACGGCCAGCATTCAGAAAGTTTTAATCCAGCTCACCCCAGAAGTCACCCACGATGTCACTGACAAATGAGTGGTGTTCCCACATACACCTTCATCGTATTCATTACATAAGTGAAGATGCCCTCAGCATTTATGCCAGAACTGTATTTCCTTCAAATGCAACCATAAATCAATTAAAAAGATAAGAGTTTAACAAAAATTGATGAAAGCATTCTATGAGAATACTTTGGCAGAATTTGTACTTTATTTGTAAATTGTGTGCCACAATTTACACATTGTGTCTATTGACACAATTTATTATTGTGTGAGGTTTTCTGTTTTTGTTTTTGCTTTTTCCTGAAGAGCCTACTATGAGACAGTGCCAGCACCCAGTGGTGGACTCACAGCTGTCCAAGCACAGGCCTCGTGCTCTGAGAGATAGCAAACTGGTACTTCCCAAGTGAAGAGGAGTGAGAGAGTTGAAGCCAGTGTTGGTGTGAAACTACCCAAACTTAGGAACAAGAAGGCCCCAGTACTGGGTTCGCTAGGTCAAGCATGTCCCAAAATTTGCAGGGAAAGGCACTTTAAGGGTGAGTATAAGATCTCCTCTTTCAGTTTGGACTCATTCTCTTTTCTACCACCCCTTGTGTACATGAGGATTGGCACGGCATTGTCATTGTGAAGATGACCAAGAATCTGAGCTAAACCAGTGTGGTGGTAACCCTGGCACTCTGGGTGGCTGAGGCAAGAGGATCACAAGTTTGAGTCAGTTCAGCAACTTGATGAAAACCTATCTCAAAATACAGAACAGCCGGAGTGCAAATTCAATGCGAAGTCTGTAAGTTCAATCCCCATCATCAAAAAACAATTGAGCTGGAAATGCGTGTATCTCAGTCTCCTGCCTGTAAATCCAACTACTTGGGAGACTGGGGAAGTAGGATCAACAGTTCACGGCCAGCCTGGGCAACTTAGCAAGATCTTGTTTCAAAATTTTAAACCATTAAAATCAAAATTTTAAGTCATTAAATAAACCATTAGTTTCTTCTTCATACATATAACACAAATCATTTTTATATGAAGAGGCAATCAGAGAATACAGTTTTTAAAAAAGGTAGGAAAAAACCAAACATATATGGACAACTATTTCAAAGAAAACAAGAGATATTATGGCAGCCACTATTGATTTCCTGTTGTCTTGTTTTGAAATCCTGTGTTGCTTGCTTTATTTTGTTCTGATCTGCTTTGTTCTGCTCTGTTTTGTTTTACTCTCCTTTAAAATAAAGAGAGGGGAAAAAAACCAAACATTACAGAGGAGTCGGAGAATTCATTAATTTTAAAAACTTTTAGTATTTGCCGGTCTTTTAAAATTTATGTTTTTGTCGTGTATTTAATCATTCTTCATAAATATTCAGCCTTATACCTAATTTCATATTCATAATTTGGATTCTTTTTCTTAAGGAAGATCCATTTTCCAATTTGTGTAAATTTCCAGTCCCTCAAAACAAGGCACGTTCCCCTCCTGGAGTGCGCATATGGGTATTACATAAGTACCAGAGAGCGCGTCCCTCCCAGGGAAAGCATCACGGGGAAGGAGAAGATGCTGCCTACCCAGACACAGCATGGAAGACCAGCACTTACATGAGCACAGAAGGAAATCCATCAGAAAGGCTGCTCACCTTCACTTTCTCTGCCCCTCCAGGCCTCCCTGGAGGACAGTAGACCCAGGGCTTGGTACCACGTTTCTTCCAGCCCTGAGACCTAAGGACAATGGCCATTGAGCCTGCGGGGACAGAGCCAGTTGGAGAGAAAGGGCACTGATCATTGGATGGGGCTCTTTGATGCGGAGACAAACTCCAATGTGAAACTTCCACACCCTCACCAGCCACCAGGTTTTGTTTGAACCCCAGCTTTGTTGCGATCCGCGATTGTAAAATCAGATTCTTCTGTATGTGACAACATTAGGATCACAAATCTTCAGGCGACAGTATGAAAAGGGCATTGTGATTTTTTAAAATGCTATTGTGACTGAAAAAGTAACATGTATATGTTTATGTGTGTATATTACATTTGCTAGGCATGTATGTGTATTTTGTAAAGAAAATCCCAGATGGATTTCAAGGCACAAGGATATAAGCACAACCCAGTGAGCTTAGCTAGAGACTGACTTCACCCAAGACTTCCTTCCAAAAACTTTCCAAGAAATTTGAATCTTCAAAGTGAACCAGTGGGATTTAAACTTTTCCAAGGAAATAAAGCCCTACTATGTCAGGAAGATCCCAGCTTCAGCCTTGACACATAAACAACCAGCACCCCAGAGAACTTCTAGCCAATCAGCCCCTCCTGATGCCAAGGGCACAGAAACCCACACCCACCTCTGGGTGACATCCCAGACTTTTAGTTGCTAAGTGGGATGGTGGGACAGTCTAGAGTCTGCCTGACTCAGAGAGACCAGCTCCCTTGTCAGAAGATGGGCCTGTCAGGGCAGTAATTAAGTGGATCAAGATGTTCTGGAAGCAGCTTTCATCCTAGAAAGCCATTTAGATGCAATTTCACTCCAAAGGTTCCCATGTAAGAAGTAAGAGCGTGGACCAAGGAGCATGTTCTACCATCCCCCACCAACACAGGCGAAAGCCAGACATGCCCCTCACCTAGCAAAGAGGTCCAAAGCCAGACTGCCCTTCCTATCCCGTCCTTTCCATCCTACATGACTCTCATAGAAGCTGTCATTTTACCTGACACAGCCCTCTGTCTTCCTGGACACATTTGATTAGCTGGAGGCAGGTCTCTGGTTCAAGCAGAGCCACTCTCAGTCCATTCCAGAGAAATGTGGGATTAGGACTGAGAAACAGAGTCAGCTTTTCCAGTACCAGAAGTGGGAGCTATCAGTCTATGAAGACAGGGTGGCCTGGCTGCACCCTGTGAATAAAGTTGTTCAGGGAAAAGAAGAAATCATAGCACCAAGGGGGAAGATATAGGGAAGAGATACTTCAATGATGTTTGCACTTCTGGTATCAAGAGGCCCTAAACCCCAACTGCTTTCCTGTCCGCTTGCCTCTTGAAGTTTGACTCTCTTTGAATTTACAGTGATGCCCAGTATCCTTCCAATAAAGTCCTTCTTACTAAGCTAGTTGAGGTTAGTGACTTTAATTAGAACTGCCCCAGCTACTCTCACTACCAAGGATGCTAAGTAGATTCTGCAAATAGCTTGACTGGGCTTCTCCTGGACTAAGTAGGTAAACAATCTCCCAACACTAAAAGTGACCCACTTAAGGTACAAAACAGTAGGATATGTGTATGTCAAAGACAGAGAAATGGAATGGAGAAAACTAAAGTACAAACTCAAAGTAAAAGATAATTTCACCTAGGTTCAGAATGAGAAGCAAACTTTTCAGGCTGCCTAATCTAGTTCTCATTTGCCTCATGAGACTCCTTTATCACACTGATCCTTTTCAAAGAGCTTCAATCCATCTTCAGAGTGTTCTTGTTACAAAACAATCTTTCTTGGTTGAACCAAAATCTGCTTTCCTGTAACTTCCAACCACTGGTCTTAATTATATGCCCTAGAGCTATACAAAATAGATCAAAGTCTTCCTTCACATGATAGCACTTGAAATATTTAAAGTCCAAATACTATTATTACTATTCCCATTTATTGAGTAATTACTACATGCCAGCACATGGCTATCACATTTAATCTTCATCTCATGCTGAGAAGCTGATAGCATCTGGAACCTCATTTTACAAATGAGGACACTGAGACAGAGCTGGGGGAAGAAGGGGGCTGAAAGGGCCAAGGTCTGTCACTTGTCACCTTCCACCAAAGAATTCCGAGGAGTCCAAGAATTGGGCTTTCCAGGTTGTTCCAAATGTACATTTGCCATGATAGAATGACTGAAGATATGTAACTGTTTAGTACTTGATTTGGCTTTTAGTTGCCTAGAAATGTGGTACATTGGCCTCTCTTTGTGCTCCTGTCCTGAACCCAAAATGTCACAGGGAAGACATCAGCAGGACTCTCTCCTGGTGCACACTCCTCTCCATGTTGTCCATTACCAGTTACGCTTCAGAATTCTGTTACCACCAGTTTCCTGTGGAGAGGGCACTTCGCCTTTTATTCACAGCTCCATCTGAATGTCACCACTCTCCGTTCTTGTATGTCATCGGCCAGCGTAGTAGAATTCCCAGGTTAAAGTGTTGGGAGCATATTAATGTTTTATTGTTGCCAAATGAACTACCTTCCCCCAAAATGCCATGGCAGGAAGTAGCCATGAGAATATCGACCTTATAGAGGCAGCAATTGGGATAGAAGAAACAGCTGGTGTGTGACCCATGATGCCTGCTGCCTCAGTGGGAAAATTTGAAGACTTTACTGCCCAGAGCTAAAACCATCTGAGATACCATCACTCATGCATCGGATGGCTGACACCAGCTATCCGCTGAGACTTTGGCTAGGCCATCGGTCTCTATCTGGTCTCCCCACATGGGCTGAGTCAGGCTTCCTTGCAGCATGGTGGCTGCTTTCCATGAGCAAGCATCCCTAGAGAGTGAGGTGGAAATACAAGGTGCTTTCCTATTCTGACCTCGGAAGCCACATGACACAGCAGTACTTTTGCCATACTCTTATTAGGAAAGGCAGTGAGCAAAGGTCTTCATAAATTTGTGGGAGGGGACATGGAGGTTTGTGGAGGTTTGTGACAGTGTAAAAAGAGCAAATGGGACAAGAGATAATATGCTGGCCTCTTCTGGAAAACGCAATCAAAGAAAACAACCCAGAAAAATGACAGAGAACTTTTTCTTTGCACCATCTCTAAACTATCTAATTTGGGGGTGGTTCACTCTTCCATTACTGTATACAGTTAGAGGTAAGAGATGTGCCTGATACCTTTAGCATCCTTCTTGGGATGGGACCCCATGAAGAGCACAAGAGAACAGAAAACCCTAGGAGAAGAAGAAGAAGGGGTATTAAGTAGTCTTAAGTGCTTTATATGCAACATCTCCAGTTCTTGCATGTGCAAGATTACATTTCCCAGCTTCCGTAGGGTTGAGTGGGACCAGATGGCTAGTTCATGCCCACTAACCTGAGAAGGATAGAGATTTCTTCCATGCTGGCACATTTGTTTGCCAGTGAGAAGCCCTTCAAAGTTGTCTTTCTCCTCCGACATGGTGTCTATTAACGTTTATGATGGTGGCAGCTATTTTAGCCCAGGGCAGAGCAATTGCCAACCATGACGGACATGTAAAATGAGTGAGAAACAAGCATTTGTTATTTTAAGCCACTGAGATCTGAGGTGATATTTGTTACCACAGCATAGCTAGCGCCATTCTGATACAGGAGAAAGGAGAAGAAATATCAAGTGGCTCTTGAAAGAGTATCATGAAACACTGAAGTATAGCAAGGTTGGGAAAAGGAAGTAAATATTTTGTTTTAGTCCCTGACCTCCATGAGATTTATGAGCTTCTTATGGTAAAACTCCACAGAATCACTTCCAGATTTTGCAGGTGGATCTCAGGGAATTTGGGTCCATATTTCCTGTCATTCCCCACCCCACCATGGTGCTTTAGCTGCGTTTCAGCCTAATTTGCTCCCTCTCACATGGATCTCATCTGAAGCTTTACTGTGGTACAACATCCTGGGCCAGATGCGAGACTGAGACCCTTAGCGCGCCTTCCCTTCCCTTACCCCCCCAGGCCTCAAGCTGGATGCTAACGGCACTCACGCAGCCGTGTTCTCAGCCTTCTGCAGGTAACAGAGATGCCAGGGCCTCTTCGGGCAGTGTATGCAGCACCGCCTCCACCATCCGCTCACTGTGCATCTCTGGAAGATGCCTGGGGCTGACAGCAGCCGGCATTCATAGCATTCCTGAAAGTACATCCTGCCAGGCGGGAAGAAGGAGAAGCTTTGTGTGGCTGGGTCCTCAGCTCACAGCACCCCACGACGACCAAGGGGCTTTGTTCAGACCATTGTCTGGCCTGATAGACACAGAGGCCCTGAGTTCTGGCAGCAACAGCTGGGTTCCACGCCTGGACAGTAGGGGGTGGGCCAGAGCTACCCCGAGCTCTCCACCCCACCATCTGCTGCTCTGAGTTTCTATCGCTGTCTGGTTTTTAAAAATATGTTGGAGAAAACAAAGCAAACTTGTAGAAAACTATGTGAAAGGTTGAAATAATTTATATTTAGAGTCCAGCCAAGAGAAAAATTGTATTTTTATCATGTTTAGCTCTCTAATCCTATGGTTTTCATCAAAGTTTAAAAATAAGAAAAGCAAATTTCAGCATCCGGTTAGTGCCCTTTACTCCAGGAACTGCCTTTATTCCCTTAAAATCATCACACATTCCACCCAGGCTCCAAAGAGGCGGACACTTCCTGTACGGATAGCAGCCTTTCTTTTTACTACCCATCATTTTTGAGACTATTCCCCATATTTGGGTTATTTCTAACTTCAGTCATCTTCATATTCCCTCGGTAGAAGCCAGAAACATACTGTCTCATGCTGCTTTGCAGCAAAGGCAAAGTCATATGACCTAGAGTCAACCAATCAGAAACACCTTCTTTGGAGCTGGGTTAAGGACCAACTTCAAGAAGGGGTCCTGGCACCAAATCCACTAATTAAAGGATGGCCATGGAAACATCAGCTTCCAGTATAGACCTCAAGCTTCCAGAGGCAGAGGTAGCGACAGCGGTGGGGTCCTGGACTCTGCCTGATCTTGTCCTAAGGAATGGCCTCAGGGTAATTTGGACACTGTCAAAGTACTGGGCCTCCAAGTCTAGTTTTAGCTCATGGGATAAAGGCAGAAATAAGGCAAGTGGTTTCCATACCTACCCAGCAAACATTACCCCATGCATTCTTCCTCATCTCCAATGCCAAGAGCTAGCATCCTCGATCTCTGAGTGACTGCTCAGAGTGACAGGGAGAGCTGATGAAGACACGACAGACTTCAATAGTAGCAGATGACAGACTTACTTAGTCTTTCAGTTTTCAAGAGCTATTTGTTTCTCATCCTATTCTATCTAACTAATACACTATTGAGCAAGGGAGCTAAAGAATGCTTCATGGTTGAATATAGAGAAAAGAGTTGGACGCATCCTACAGAGAGAGAGAGAATGGTCCTCTGCAAAGGCTCTGTGAGGGAGGGAGAAGGACAAGGAGAATGAAATTGAAAAGGCCCAGGAGGGTGGGCAGTGTGAGGCTGGGAGTTTCGAGGTAAAGCTGAGAGGCACCAACCAGAGAGTGTGACCCATGTAATTAGGCCAAGTGAAGTGAGTTGGGCCACAAAATTCACTGTTGCTCACATTGCCCCTGCCCAGAGTCTCTGGCTGGGGTCCCGTCTGTTTGTTTTCAAGCCAGAGACCCTGGAGTTCTTCACTGCTAGCCTTCCTCGCTCCCCAGTGCCGAGGGGCCTTGAGAAGAAGCTGTACTTTTCCGTTGGACAGTAAGCTGCCCACATCAAAGCCCAAGAAGCCACAGGCATCTGGGAAGTCGTGGGTCAGATATTTCATTATTCTAATCTAGAAGTCTATTCTCTTCACACTGCCAAGAACAGAGAGTTCCTTTTTGAAAAATAGGGTAGTGTCTTGGAAAGGTTCAGTCTCATCCTAGATCCACAAAGTTCTCGGGATCACCCCCCCCCCAAAAAAAAACTTTCAAAGCTTTAAAACACATACCCACAATACTGGCCAGGCAGGAGGTCCCCAGTGTTTGTAGTGGAGAAAGCAGGGAATGGGCTTGGATGTAGCTGACTTTTATTTATTTTTAAGCAAAACCACTTTTTAAATGGTGAAGCATGAGTGGACATATATTTCTAAACAACTTTGTTGATCTGATGAAATCAGATAAAGAAATTACTGTAAAAATATTGCCTCATCTACAAAGCTCAGGACATTTTTTTTCCTTTTTTGCTCTCTTTTTTTTATCTTTGAGCAAGATAATGAAAGAGGAAGCTTGAAACCCCATTTCTATTGATGTTCGGACACACAACTGCAGGATTTAAGAACCAGAGGAGATCAAAGGGAATGGGGCCCATTCTGATAAAATTACAGCAGCACTGGCAGAGGGTGTAGGGCTTGTTTGAGAACTTGGAGGCAAGGAGTTGTTAATGCACCTTTATTTAAGCTGAGGATAGAAGCAAAAATGCCTGTGATTCCTCAGGATTAATTAGAAGTGTAGCTAATAATGTTATAGCAGCTGCTCACATATTCAACGAACACTATCCCTCCTGCAAAGCACCCAAAACCAGTGTCATCCCAAAGGAGCAATAGGTGATAGTAACTCTTTCTTAGCTCCAAAAGAGAGCTCTCCTGACCTGAGATTTTAATTGGTCCAATGTCATTAAGTCTGTTCTTGTTGAGATTTGGGGTGAGGGACGGAGAAAAACCAAGCTGGAAATACAGAGGCAGGCAAGGAACCCAGACATTTCATAATAGCTTGGCTGAGTCTCTCTGTTTTCCTCTTAAAATGGATGGATGTTCCAGTGGATTTCCATCCTCCTTGCACCTGCCTGACAGCTGAGTGTTCGGGAAGAACACTTGGGCAGGTACAGCAAAGCAGGTGAAAATATTTGGGAAAACACATCTGGGTGTGATCCTTCTAACTACAACATCTACGTAAACCTAGAACTATCATTAAGAACTGATTCTCTATTAAATGGCAGAGACGTGGACACTCCAGAACACTCTCCTAATCCTTCACTTCTTAATCGTACCAGTTTAGAGAACAGGAAGTAGAAATGCCTGGCTAATTATTTTCATCTTAAACTAGTTATTGGAAATGAAAATTCACATTCATGACAACAGTCAAAATGGGGTCCACAAATACCAGTGGTTTTGCTTCAGATGTCACCAGGAAGATGAATCAACCCCAAAAAGAGAGGAGGGAGAGAGACACATTTAAAAGTACAATATCTCTGCTTATTCATCACCTTTTTATTGGAAATAACCATAGTATTATCAATAATTAGAACTGCTTAGTTACTAATAGGGCAGGTACTGTATTATATGCTTTATGTATAAACATCACTTACATCTTTCAACAACCCAGTTCAGAAGGTATTTTGTTATCCCCATGTGGAGGTAGTTAACTAAGCTTCCAACAATAGAGATTCTAATAACCAAATCAGCAGAGAGAGGACAGATCCTGATTAATGGTTCTAGAGCAAATGGTCTTGTTGATACCTTGAGAGAAAACTTCATTTAAACCAATAATCACTCCACCATTGTGCTTCTGTTGATCTAGACCGCAGAAGGAATGGAAAAGGAAAGCACCATTGTTTTAGAACCTTTCCTCTTTCCTAAGACTACAGCTGCAGTGCTCATTATGACCTGTGTTATGGTTTGTGTTCGAATGACCCTCCCAAGCCTCATGCAATCATGAACATGGCTGAATCTAGTGTTTGTGATTGGTTCCTCTAGCGCTGGGATTGGTGATGTGAGTGCTGCACCTGCCCAGGGACAGAGCTGACATACAGCGTAAGGGCAGGGAAGAAGGCATGTCTTTCCTCATTTGCTCTGTTCTCACTTGCTGTTTACAGTGGCCACGAATGGCTGCCATACGATGCTATCTTACCTTGGAGCCAGCTGAGTATGGACTGAAAACTCTAAACTGTAAGAAATAAGCCTTCCCTTCCTTCTGATTGTGCGTAAGGTATTTTGTCTTAGTGACAAGAGAAAAGTAACCAAGACAAACTGCATCTCTCTCAGTCAGTATCTCCTCTGCCCTGGTCTTATGTATGTCTTTACCACCCACTATCCTTGCCAGACCTGAAGGTCTTTCATATCAACAGCTAGTTCCACCAACATCTAAAATCAGTGGCCAAATATGATCAGCTCTAATTTCATCACTGTTGTTTAAATGTGTCCTTTTTTTCTCCATGGACAATGCTTTGGTTTAGATTTTCTACTAATGGTATACAGATATGTAAGGAAACACCAACAAGAGCATTAAAGATGTTAAAGTAACATTTGTACATGAAAACCACTAGAAGCAAAGCCAGAGGATTACTACAAGTTTAAAAGTCATTATGGGCAGAAGGGGGAAAACATCTAAATCACTCCATTTTGAAATGTTTAAGTTTTGCCCCACCATCTTTGTAATAGAGCCATATATCTTCTGTGACTATGAAAATTGATACAATCTTTTTGGAAAATAATTTGACCATATATATCAAGAGCCATAAAAATGTTCATCCCCTTTAACCTAGTAATCCCACTCCTGGGAACTTATCCCAGGGAAATAATTTAAAATAAGAAGGAAAAAAAAAGAGTTGGTTGTACATAGATGTTTTTACCTCCTTGTAATAACAAGAATCTAAAAGCAACAGAAATGTTGAATTATACTGGAACATTAATGCAAATTTCAGTGTAATTAACTCAATGGTAAATTGGGCAATTGAAAAATAATAAATGTGAGCATTAGGTAGAAACTTGGAAAAATACACAGGAAATAATGCTGAATGAAATGTACATGATCCCCAATTACAACTACATAAAAACATATTTGTACGATGAAAAATAAAAGGGACCATGAGGAATGTAAATAATGTATATGATTGATTAGTAGGATTGTAAGCATGGCTTCTTTGATACATTAACATTGAGGAAAATGTTTCAAAGCCTCTTCAAGCTTTCTAATGGAAGGAGTGGTAGTGATCATGCAAGAGACTACAACCCCAGACCGGTAGAGTTAAGGGGTTCCTGGTGCTTTCTGTTCCGCATGGGGGGCGGTGCCCTCCCTGTTCAGGGCCAGTTCGCAGAACTCTCAAAGGCCTTCTCATCCTGGGTCACTATGTTCAGTATAATAGCTACAGAACCAGCTCCTCGCCGTCCTGAGGAAGGCAGTCCTGAGCTCTGGGCATTGAGAGCAGCCTGACTGTCTCATATGTATCATTTTGTAAGGTCAAGGCTTGAGTATTGACCCTGATTTCAGAGTGAAACCTGTCCAGGTCCAAATGGCAAGCTGAAGCATTATCAGGCCTCTTGGGACCCCACAGATCAGGATCCTGGTGAGGACATGTGGGTGATTAGAGAAATGTAGAGATGCACCCAATGAGGGGATTCACATGTGAGAGGCTTAGCCTCACTGCCCACCACCCCTGCTGGTAGCAAGTAGCAAATCAAACTTTCTAGGGCCAGCTGATCTGCTCTGCAGCCATGCCCACTCAGCCACCAGCAAGCCTTCACCTCTTTCTCCTCTCTTTCTGCATCCTCCTCTTTTCTTCTCTGCTTGACCTGTCAATGATCCTCCCCTAAAGGCACAATGGAGCCCTCAGGAGGACCCAATGCTTTTTATGTGGGTCCTCGCAGGTGCCGTGTTGGATGTATTCACTTTGTCCTACCCATCAGTCCCAGACCTGATTGTTCGTTGAAGGCCTGGGCAAGGCTGTCCACAGTGCCATTCTGTGAGCAAACACCCCTCCATCACACACAGGGTGCTTGCCGACCCCAGCTTTCATCTGGCTCCACACAGAAGGGATGGGGAATCAAGGCTTTGGCTGATCAAACCACAGTGGGCGGGAAGCCAGCAGAGGCCCATTGTCCTTGCCACCATCTTGGACTTTGCTCCCACGCAGCTGCCTTTGGATTTTTAAGCAGCATTTGTTCGGAGGACAGCATTTTAGCCAAGGCTGGCACTGGACTCAAAGGAGTTTGAAACAGGGTTGCTCAGAATCACAATGACTCTTCTTAGCCTTTCCTCTCTTGGCAGGTGTCCTCTATGGCCAGGAGAAGATGGACAAATCCTACTTACAGGGAAACTCATGGCGAGGAGAGGCCAGAATTAATTAGCAAGAAGATGTTGTTATAAACAGCATTTGCTTGATAAATGCACTTGCTACTTTCAAGCCCAAAGGTAAATCAAATCAGGCTAATCCAGGATAAACTAGTAAAGAATCTGCTTCAAGGATGTCAGAAAAATTATGCATTTCTGCCTATCACTTGTACATCAGCAGGTCCACCCGAGTTTCTGAGGGCATTTGAAAACTGCAGCGCACTGTTAAATATTTCACTCGCACTCTTAGACTTGGCAGCCTTTTGTTGCTCTTATTGTGGATTTAGGGAAGGGCTGTTCAACCTGAGTGCTGTCTACATCTGGGGCTGAAACATCCTCTGCTGTAAGGAGCTGCCTCACGCCTGGTGCCCGTAGCACCCCCTTAGTGACAACTAAAATAGTCCCTAGACATTGCCAAATCTCCACTGAGGGGCCAACAAAAACCTCCCTCCTCATCTTTGAAATCCATGGATTTAGAGGGAAGGAGAAGTTAATTCAAAGAAAAATTCAGGCCACCTCCTACCCAGATGAGCACTTCCTTATAAACAGATCTTTATGAACGTGATATTGCCGGGCTTAGTGTTAGAAGCTGAATGGAAAACCAGTTTCCAGCTAGTGCTAGGTTTAGAAAGGAGAATTCACCAGAAAAAGATGATGCTGTTATTACTGACACAGTCAAAATGTCCCTGCAATTAAAATGACCCATGGGTGGTCAGGTATGCTTACATACTTACTCAATTGACAAAGTTTGGACACTTTTTGTTTCTTTGTTCTGTTACCAGGGATCAAACTCACAACAAACTATGTGCTTATCAGCAGCGCCAGGCAGGTGCTTACGCCACTGAGCTAAATCCCCGGCCCACTCTTTTCTTTAAAAAAAAAAAAAAAGTGTCCTGCCTCCTTGAAATTAACCCCTTAGAATGTATCCAGCTGTGTTTGCTGTTACTCACTTGACTGTCTGTACTGCAGAGAAGCTTTCAAGGTTCATCAGAAAAGAAGAAAGCTTGTCTGAAATTCTTACACATGTCAATTTCATAGAAAGTAGAAAAATTTCATAGATTTCTGAATGTTTCTGCTGTGGCTTTTTCAGCTTTACCAAATGACCAAAATGAGGCTCATACCAAGTGGTGATGTCTCTTAAAAGTATTTGTTCATTTACTGTGATTCACCTAGTTGACGGGGCTGTTTAGAGAGATTAAATGCATACTTCTGAACCAGTACAGAGTTCTAGTCAGGACACACCTCTGTGGATGGTACTAGGAACAGAAAGCACCCCAAACTGGTAGAGCAAAGCACAGGAGACATCCCTGAAGAGGACACTCTGAGTCAGGCACGGGTCCAAGGAAAAGTTCCCCTATGCCCCACTGGGCTGTGGGGAATACTGCTTTTTGCCATCAGAGATGGTTTTTTTTCAGGCACCTCACTCTGGTTTTATGACATTGTATAGTCACCAGATTCTCTGAAATATTCCTCTTCCTCTCTGCTATCCAAGTCCAAAGAAAAACCCCAGGATGCCAAGTCTCCTGCCCCTTCTCCATCCCAACTTTATCTTGGTAAAAGAGAACAAGAGAGAAGGATCCTCTGTCTCATCTCTCTTATTCTGCTCTTCCCATCCTAGAAGGGCTGAATCCACACCATGTTACACGGTGAGCCTCTCTCTCAAGAGGTGAACAAGACACACTTGGCCTTGATGACTGTCACCAAGGGCCTTCAAGCAATCAGGAATTCAAGCTTAAACATCAACAGAATGGTGGTGCATACCTGTAATCCCAGCACTCTGAAAGGCCGAGGCAGGAAAAGCACAAATTCACAACCATCTTGGGCAATTTAGAAGGACCCAGTCTCAAAATATAAATAAATAAACAAATAGGTAGGTTGTAGCTCAGTGCAAAGGCCCTGGGTTTAATCCTTGGTACTGGAAAAAAAAAAAAAAAAAACAATCAGCAGAATAATGGATTCCCAGTGTAAATAAACAATGCAGTCCCTCCAAAGCACATCCTCCACCTTCTCCCTCCTTCCTCCTTTCCTTCACCCTGCATGGACCCTTATACTAAAACTCCAAGGCAAAGCTCCAGGATCCCCAGACAGAATGGAGCTGGGACAGAGATGCAAGGGATAAGGGACAACAGGGAGGGCCTGTGGGTGGAGCCTTCTCCAACCACGTGACCTCCCTCACCCTCACCATGGTTGAGTTCAGGGGTGAGCATCTGACCAAGCTGAAGTCTGACTTCCACCTGCAGGGAATCTGGGATGTTGACCATAAGCTGGCATTTCCTGTTACACAGGTCACATCCCACTCATATATCTGTGCTCACTGTGGACCAGTTACTGTCCTTTAGGGGACGTGAATACAATTCAGTGAACACTCATCAGGATTCTGTGTAGGAGACATGACTGTTACCCTTCATCTGACACGTGTGAACACATGGAGAGAGCAGGAACTTGCCCAAAGACACAGAATTTGAGGGAAGGGCAGAGTTTCTATGTGGCTTCTGAGAATTAAAAATAAGCAGGTAGGAAGCTGCAGTGAGACCCCTTTCTGTCACTTTCAACTTGTCCTTGTGCAAACTGTTTAGGTTTTCTGGGCCAAGGTTCCTCAGAGGTAAAAGAATGAGGTTGGGGTGATCAGTGATCCCTAAAGTTCAGTGTAGCTACTACTGGAATGAGAGGTGTTTGAGGTAATAAGTGAATTTCTTTTTCTCAGAGTGATATGTTTATTTCCACGTGTATTGGAAAGTATATCTGATTGATGAAAACAGATGATAGACAGATAGATAGGGCCAGGGATATAGCTCAGTGGTACAGCATCTGCCTGGCAAGCATGAGGTCATACCCAAAAAAAGATAGATAGAGATAGATAGATAGATAGATAAGTGATAGATATCCTTGGCCAGACTTGTGTTAACATGTGTACTATCCAGTGGAATAAACCTGAAGTAAGCATCATACTTTACAACCCAGTTCAGGACATGCAGAATCACAAAGCAAAAACAGATAGGCACTTCCATGACTCTCACACGTGCCTGTGGTGCCCGAGTCAAGGTGTCCAAGTAGGGATAGCGTCCTTCCTTCATGTCAAGGTGGACTCATGAGCCAGGTCTGGCCACCACGATTGCCCTACAGGGAGACACATAATCCAAGAGGACCAGCAACACCTCCAAAGCACTTCTGGGATCATTGGAAACACTGGCACTGCCAGGGTTATCTGCTACCACTTGGACAGGAGAGAGCCAAAGTAGGGACGAAAGGATCAGGGAGCAGGAGGAAGGACCTAGGATGACCCTTCGTATAGCCCCACAGCCAGCCGAGCTATCACATCTACCTCTGGACCTTCCATGACTTTTTCTTTGCTCTCTGCTCACTGTGGTTTGGATTTGTTTTCTGTCTCTTGCAAAGAGTTGTGACTGATAAAGATATAAAATGTTAGCCTGAGGACTTGGTGAACTGCTTCTAGTCTCCAAAACGTATCAGGAGGAGGTGCCACAAAATCTTGAAAGCCATACCAGCTCTGGCTGGAGAGAGACACGTAGCAACTCGCATGTGGGGAGTAACTGGGCTGAATGTAAAGGTACATCCTCACTTCTTTTTTTAACTCAAGGAAAACACCTGTCTTCCACTCTCGGCTTTTAATTTGAGACTGAATTGATTTCACTATTTGTTCTAGGTACAGGCATGTGACCCAGTCCTCTAGCCACTAAGTCGGGGATGTGATCTGTTAGAATCAATGGGTCTTGCTGAGCCTAGAGCTAAACCTTAGCTGTTTCTGCTATGTATGTGTGACTCCTGCAGGCAGCTGAGGGAGAGAAAGAGAGGCAAAGTTTAACACCGAACTCCTGAGCCTCTGCCTTCTCGTTTGTAAAGGGGGATTAATATCCCCTACATAGGTTATCCTGAGCCCAAATGTCCTGAATCCAAATTAGCAGCAGCCTGTCTAATGAAGTTTCTTCACCAACAAAGGAAACTATTACCATATAAATGCTTCTTGGTATTGGTGAAAAAGTAGCTCCAGCCAGCCCCCTCCCCCTTAGCAGACACCTAAATCCACAGGTGCTCTGGTCCCTTATGTAAAATGATGCAGAATGTATATGTAACTTATAGCCCCTGCCACATATGTAAATCATCTTCAGATTACTTATGGTGCCTAATACAGTGTAAATGCTATGTAAATAGTAGCTATTCAATGCTGCATTATTAGAAAATAATGACAAGAAAATGTTTGGTACAGATGCAATTTCTTTCAAGTATTTTCAAGTTGCGGTTGGTTGAATCCATGGATATAGAACACATGAAAAAAGCGGGTTCATTTCATCTTGATGAGTGGCTTATATAAAGTAGTAGATAATACTCTATATGATAATCATAAAAACCCTAAACTTTAAAAATCACCATCCTTATTTTACTTCAGATAAACTGGGATTCAGAGAGATTAGATGACTTGTCCACAACAAGTAGCCAATAAAGAACAGAGTTGTAATTTAAGGGTTTGGCAGAAATGATCAGTCACTGTGGGTTTTTAAAAGGAGATTCCAACGTCTGGAAGCATCACCCCCAAGGAGCCAACTGTCAGAGGCGAAGGAGGATGAAGACCACAGGTACTGGGAAATAAACACGGCAAGATAGTAAAGCAAATTCTCCAAGAGCTCCCCTTCCACCCTGCTCATCTTGGAAAATTCCTTGCAAAAAGTCTTGGAACTAAAGTTTGGAGGAAAATCAGCTTCATGGAACAAAAATATAAAATAATAAAGCAAAGCACCCATTCCCAGTGCATCAAGAGGACCTCCACAGATCCCAGATGTTGTTATGGTTGGATTACACAGCCTTGGAAAGTTCAGGCATGAAACGCCTGAATGATAACAATAGAAAACAGATCAAAAGCCCAAAGAAAGAAAGCAAGAGAAATGAAAAACAGAAGGAACTACTAACAAAGATGAAAGAGGAGAATTACAATTCAACACCAAAGTGGAGTCATTGTTGAAGATCTTTCTGGCAATCAACGCTTATCCAGATGACAGTTTTGTAGGTATGAGGTTACAACCTTGAGTCATTTTGTAGATTTCTGGAATCTCAGGGTTAAAAGACTTCCCTGGGACTCTCCTGAGCCCAACCCTCCTTTTAAATAATCCAGGAGATAGTCGTGAATCCACACTAACCCTTTGATATGCACCTCGTCCTAAATACCACGGAGGTCAGCAAGCAGTGAGCAGGAGCACAGATAAGATGGTCCCATGCTGGCATCATTGGTTTCTCAGTTCAGATAATGAGAACCCAATTTACACTGACCAGCAAGAAAGAATGTACCAATTCAGATAAGTGAAAAGTCAAGAAATTTCTAACTTCAGGTATGGTTTGACCCAAGAATTCAAAAGATGTGACCAGGTCTGTTTCTCCACTTGAGTCCATATTTTCTTTGTTCTCAAACTCTATATGTAATGACATGACATTTTACACCTATATCACTCCAAGTCTGCGTACAAGAGAAGTATGACTATGCCAAATTTTAGCTCTAGACTCAGCAAGACCCATTGGTTCTAACAGAGTCACATCCCCATCGCAGCAGCTAGAGGACTGAGCCACATGCCTGTACCTAGAACAAATAGTAAAATCAATTCCATCTCATGTAATAGATGACAATGAGAGAGAAGTGTCTTCCCAGGGTAAAAATGAGAATGTCCCTTTAGAAGTAGGTACATAGGTGGAGGAAATCAAAATCTGCGTTGCCCATGCAGCTCTGTCTCCTGAGTCTTGCCTGTGCCTTATCATTTTATTCCCTCCTGAGAAAACAGAAAATTAAAGCATTGTTAACATGTCCTTAAAGTACAATGGTATATTCAATTTTTACTTTTCGTTTAAAAGTAAAGTCCAAATCATTTTACATTTGCTTTTCCAAAATGTAATTAACTTGGAATATTATATACAAAAAGTATTGAGAAATAAATGGTAAGTTTCAGTTACGTAAGGACCACTCATTGTTACTTACTTTGGGCCATTTAGTGTCTTAGGAACAGAAAGCAATGCAAGGTCTACCGGACCTGGCTCCCATCACTGAGCAACCTACTACACCCATAAGTGTTTGGAGAACTTTCAGGGAAAAATACTGGTTTTGGTTCTAAGTCACTTGAAAAGAAACTTGCCATCATTCCATCCCCCAAAATTTAACCAAAAATTTTACACTTAATAACATATTTTGACTTTTTTTTTTTTTGGGTATTTGCCACACCCAGTAGCTCTAGAAACTTGATGATATCTTAATTCGCATTTTAATGGGTAAAGGAGAAAAGCCTAGAGAGTTTGAGTGACTTGCATGGGGTCACATAGCTAGTAGATATTTACACCCAAACTTCCTATCCTCTTCCCTAACCCCACTCCAAGCCACATGAACTTACGAGAAGTTAAAAATTTTCATGCTGGATACAGAGGAAACCACAGATCCCCAAAATGGATGGTCCCATGAGCCATTCAAGGTTCAAGTTGTTATGCTGAGTCCTTTACTATTCAAGCCACATGCATGGTTGTGAGCTTCTTACTATTTGATCAGTTCCACCAGCAGCCCATTTGTTTGTTTGTTTGTTTTTGGCTTATTGACCTGTCTACCAGATGCCAGGCCCTGGATTAAGACGAGTTGATCCAGACAAAGTGAGTTCCTGCCTCTACTTGGTGCAGGAATCAGGGCAGAGCACAACTCAGCAAAGCCATGTGACAAATGTAGGTGGCATAGGAGTGTGCCTGCAACTCAGGGAAGGCTTCCAAGAAGAAGAAAGAGGAAGTGGAGCCTGCCAGGTTGGCCATTAGGAAGAACATTACAGTGACCTAGAGGTAGAGAGGACTAGGGCAGGAAGGCCTGTGCTTCTGGAAAGGCTTATGTGGGTAGAAAGAGAGAGGCATTCCTAATCCTGTACATGGTGGGAGCTTGTGTATTAAGCATCCTTTAGCTGCCATGCAGTTGATGGGCTGAACTTGAGCCCCCATGTAGGCAGAGAAAGTTGTGAAATCCCTCCACGTGGAAACGGTGGCCACCAGAGTCAAACTGCAGTGCTGGAGATGGAAAGGGATTGAGACAGACATCCAGTAAGGCTTGGAGGCTCACCATGGAAAGTGCAGGACAGGTCAGAGTTGGCACCGGAGGCTTGGCACTAGCATCTGCTGTTGGTGAGCCTGTTCAGTGAGAAAGGCATAGATCATGAAGAAAGAGGATGCCAAGGTACTGTGAGCTGGGTGGAGATTGTGGCGCCCACAGGAATGAAACAGGAGAAGCCAGAGAGCTGCAAGATACCAGGGATTTGGATTTTGAGAGAAATAGCCTGATTGGAAAGAGAATGGAGTCATCACAAGCTTCAAATGGCAGGGAACTGTGGGTGGTAGCTAGAACTCTGGCACTGACCGTATCACCGCAGGGGTAGTTTGTAGTGGCGCCCAATGGACTGGGCTTTGTGGAAGACCATTATTCTATGGGGGAAGAGGAGGCAGGGAGGATGGTCTGGGGATAATTCAAAGGAGCACACAACCTAGATCCCTCCATCCCATGTGCAACTCAAAGCAAGGTTTGCACTTCCGTGGGAGTCTAATGTGGCCACCGACCTGAGAGGAGGCGGAGCTCAGGAGGTAGTGCCAGGAATGGAGAGCAGCTGTGCATGCAGATGAAACTTCACCCAGTTGCCTCCTGCTGTGCAGCCTTCATCCTAACAGGCTACAGACTGATCAGTGCTAGACTACGGCCCCAGGCTTGGGGATCTCTGGTCTATAGAACCACAAGTAGATCAGGTATAAAATCCCACAAGATAGCAATAGGGGTGGGGGGTGAAGAAAATGAGACAAATTTTCCTGGGAGCCACGGAAAGAGTTAAGCTTTTTAAAAATAAGACATTAATAGTCAGGTGGGACAGGCACTTGGTGAGATAAGGGCTACACAGTGCTAATGGAATGTCACAAGCAAGACATCCTTGGCCTCTTTAGCAAGCACGTCCATGAGATGGGAGGACGGGCAGCCAGCATGCAGCTGACGGACAGATGAACAGGAGGTGATGACGTGACCTCAGTGGCTGGGGACAACTCTTTCAAAAAGTTTGGCAAGGAAGACACATCAAGAGATTGGGACATAGGCTGGAGGGATGGGTTGGGGCTTAAGAGTTTTGGCTGTTGTTATTTTAAGGGAGTAAAAGGCTTGGGTATGAGTGTGGGACACCTGAGGCCTCCAGCAAGTGGGCAGGGCCCAATTTAGAATTCAGAGGGTGGGAGGGGCCTGTTGGAGGATACAAGGAAAGGAGCAAGAGTCAAGATTTAGATAAATGTATGGTCAGGTGGGAAGGCAAGATATCAAGAGAGGTCAGCCTAATAACCTGGGTGTTCTCGGAGAACTAAGAGACAGACTGTCTGCCAAAAAGTGAAGGGACAGCCTTGGGGAGCCGAGCTGGGCTTGGGATGTATAAGGGTTCTGAAAAGCACTGGAGGGAAAGGAGTGAAGTTCCTCAGAGACTCTGAGGGTCCCTGTGGCCCAGAGCAGCCCCGCTGTGTGGTTTTCAGGTCTTCTGGTCTTGCAATTCATGACAAAGACAACAGGGGGATTGAAATACCTTGCTCAAGAAGGAAGAATGAGTTAAACCAATAAAGACACTAAAATGAAGTCAAAGAGAAATGTTTAATCTACTCAAGGGAACAAACTTTCCAAACATTTCCACAGGACCTGTCTACAGCCCAAGAAATGCAATTATATAAAAAGACACTGATCTACTCATGGAGGTTGGCCTGCAGAATTTCCACTTGACAACATATCAGAACCTGGGTTGCATCACTAAAAGTCCTTGAAAGTAAAACTTTCCCAAGTGGAGCCTAATTCAATAATCCAGACTGGGCAATGGGAATGAGAAAAATACATATTTTTATATTTAAAGACATTTTTAAATTTTAAAGAAGTGTAATACTAAAAAGTGAAATAGCAGCATGACAGAAATGTCAGGAAACAAGGTTTGCAAGAGGCACTCAGTCTGTGCCTTCAATTTGAATCAACAGTCAGTGCTCTTGGTGACATCCCTCTAACCCAACCAGACTTACTGCAGGAGGCTGCCGCCAAAGGCCCAGCATCGCAGTTTTAAGAGCAACACAATCTGTGTCTGTCCCCTCACATTCACAGGTAGAAGCTCAAATGCCTACATGGTGGCATTTGGAGAGGGGGACTTTTGAAGGGGCTTCTGGAGTTAATTCGTCATGAGACTAATTCTGTAATCATCTGATAGGATTCGTTTTGTTTATCCAACAACACATCAAAGTGCTCTTTCACACTCCCTCTCTGTCATCTAAGGGCTCATGACACAGCAAGATGACCATCTCCAAGCCAGGAAAGGGGCCCTCACCAGAAACTGAATCAGCCAGAATATTAATCTTAGGCTTTTTAGCCCCAGAATTATAAGGAATGAATTTCTGTTATTTAAGCCAAAAAAAGTAGCGCATTCTGGAATGGAAGGAGACATCACCTTCCTGGATGGAGATCACTGAGAAGGATCACTGTTCACCAGCTGGCTGATGAGAGTAACAAGAGCTAGGGGTCCCTGTGTCTGAGACCGCACTCAAGGCCAAGCCTGGGTCACCTCAACTGATGTAAACTATGCCTGTGACCTATTATCACCCTCAAATCAGAAACTGAAGCACACTGAAATGGTATGACCAGTCCAAGGTCACACAGCCAGCAGCAAGCGGAGGCAAGAAGGAGCCCTGCCCGCTGCACGCCTTGGTGTCACCACTCTGTGCCTTTTCCTCTGCAACTGACGGGGCTGCCCACTCTCGTTTCCACCTTGCCAGTCTCCGGCATACCATGCCTCCTTGATGAGGTGTGCTCTGTCCAGACTTTCCCAGCTGAGTCTCCTCTGTGTTCATTGTTGTGCTTGGTAAGACTTTGCTATAGGGTTATTTGTGGATTATAAATATGAGGTGTTATATGTGATGTGACGGACAAACACGGTGAATATTCAAATTTTTAAAAATTATTATGTGAAAAAAATAGGACCATTAATCTTTCTCAAAATACTTTCTATTATTTCAAACACACTTATCCCAAATGCTTGCCACTTTCTGAAGCAGTTCTGGGAGTCCTCTCCCATGAGGGTCTTTAACTGTGCTGTCATGACTGCCATGATGTTCTGAATGGATTGAAAATGTTCACCAGTCACAGTCATTTTGCCTTGGCGAAGAGTGAGAAGTTGCATGGTGCCAAAGTTAGTGCACAAAGTAAATTAAAACATGCAATGTGTCTTCTGCTATAATATATTTTTAGCTGAAATATTTACCATTTCAATCACATTGCATAATCATCCTATCAACTTATGAAATTGCTTAATTAGCGAAGGAGATAGTGAGTGAGAAAAAGAGCAGAGCAAGAAAACCATGTTTGGGAAATAAAACTGAAAGGAGGCAGATCAGGAAGCAGCAGAGGCAGGGAGATGGCCACAGCGGTGTGATGTGGAAGGAAAGGGTTTCTAGG
Source organism: Cavia porcellus (assembly GCF_034190915.1). NCBI lineage: Eukaryota > Metazoa > Chordata > Mammalia > Rodentia > Caviidae > Cavia > Cavia porcellus. The sequence continues at coordinate 13,869,022 of NW_026947515.1, forward strand.
GGGAGAGGGCCTCCCTCAACAGTGTCCAAAGCACAGAGATCCCAAAAAAGAAGGATGCAGGAAAGCCAAGCGGCCTGACAATGGAGGTGTCAATAGCTGATCCTGAAGAAAACAGGCTTCATAAAGTGCTGGAAACTAAATTCACGTTACAGATTGGGAAGGAGAACTACAAGGAATGGGGTACACACATAAAAACAAAGCAACTAACAAAAGCTATGTGGCCATCTTTGAATAAAAATGTCTCAGGGTTGAAGGGATCACCAGGGTGTCTTGCTCATCCTCCCACCCAATACACAAAGACAGGCTGACCAGGCTCTGGGAGAGCAGCTGGTGAAGACCGCTGCCAGTGTGGACATAAAGGGCAGTAGATGAGGCATTCACCGCAGTTTGGTGAGACCCTGAGCAAAGTACCCAGGTGCGCTTTGACCAGACTCTCAACTCACAGGAACTTGGAAATAACAAATGCTTATCTTTTCTAAATTGCTATGTTTGCTAAATTGTTATGCAGTAATGGATAAGAAAAATGAGGTCAATACAGGATTTCTAGAAGATAACATCTTTATGCCAATTTTCCAAATTGGAGCTACATGTCTCTTATCTTTAAAAAAAAAAAAAAAGGAACAAAACAAAATGGAATAAAGCAAATCAGAACAGAATAATGCAAATCATACCAGACTTCAAAACAAGACAACAGGAAATTAACAATGGCTACCATAATGTCTCTTGTTTTCTTCACAATACCTGTCCATTCCATCATATGGAATAAAATCAAACAGAACAAAACAGAACAAAGCCAATCAAAACAGAAGAATGAAAGCATTATAGGATCTCAAAACAAGATAACTGGAAATCAACATTGGCTAATAATGTCTCTGGTTTTCTTCAAAATAGCTGTCCGTATCTTCACATATAGTAAAATCAAACAACACAAATTAAAACCAATCAAGACAAAAGAATGAAAGCGTTACAGGACTTCAAAACAAGACAATAGGAAATAAACAATGGCTACTCTAATGTCTCTTGTTTTCTTCAAAGTAGCTGCCCATGCTATCACACATAGTGAAATCAAGTAAAACAAAATAAAACCAAACAAAACAAAAGAATCAAAGCATTATAGGACTTCAGTACAAGATAATAGGAAATCAACAATGGTTACCATAGTATATTCTGTTATCTTCAGAATAGCTGCCCAGACCATCAGACACAGAAAATCTAACAAAACAAGACAGAATAAAACCAAACCTGGCAAAATTATGACAACAATATAAGAATTCAAAACAAGATATAGGAATTTAACAGTGGTTACCACTTTCCCTTTCTAGGCATTTCCTTCTTTATCACTTTTATAATATCTACTGTGCTTTTCAGATCCCACTAAATCTTTCAGTTTTTTATGGTAGGGAGATAACTTAGTGTTCATGCATAGGATTCCAAACCATTTCACCCATGAGCATGATCTCCAGTTATATCTATTTACCTACAAGAGGCTGGAGATTATCCTACTACAACTAAATAGCCTTGTATTGCATAAAAATATACATTCTGCTGTTGATGGGCAAGTTCATCTTGCTTTTTTTTTTTTTAGTCTCTTGTGTGGAACATTTGTTTTCTTTCCTTTTCAGTCTATGAATTTCCTTTTGAGTTAAACGTGTTTCTTGTATACAGTACATCAATGGATCTTGTTTCTTGATTCACTCTCCCTGTCTTTCTTTTTATTGCTGACCTGAGGCCAGCTACATTAATGGTTACAACCGGCATGTACTGGCTCATCTCTCCTGTGCTGTCCTCCTGCTGTTGGCCCTCCACTTTTCCCCTTCATTCAATTGTCTGTCTTGTTTGGCGATCCTCCTCTGCCGCTGTTCCTGGAACCATGGTCATCTTTATCTCTCTCTAGAATATCCTTTAGCACTCTCTGCAGGGTTGGTTTGGTGGCCATGAATTCCTTCAGTTGTTCTTTATCATGGAAGTATCTTATTTTTCCTTCAACTTTGAAAGATAGTTTTACAAGGTACATCAATCTGGCTTTAAACTGTAAAAGTAATCAGATCAGAAATAACATCTCAAGTAAAAGAAGAAATCACAATGAAAGAATTGCTAAGTATATCTAAAGAAGACATAGATTTTAAAAAGAGGAGCTTAGAAAAATGATGGAAATCTTGAATGAACAATATAGGAAGGAATTACAATGCACTAAACAGATTCAAAGAGATATCCAGGAAATTAAAAAGTCAATCAAAAGCTGGCAAAACCACTTGAAAGAGGCCAAAGATAGACTTTCAGACCTTGAAGACAGGATCACAGCTAACAATCATGAAAAGAAAGAACTCTTTAAAATAACAAGGAACCAGGAAACAACAATTAAAAGTCTTTCAGTGAACAATAGAAAGAACATCATTTGTACTATCATTCATCTCCCAGTGTAATATTTTCCCATGGTGGGTGAGAAAAAAAAAAAAACCTATAAATCAGTAAGAAATTTTTTTATTGGCTCCTGTTTCTTGATTTTGGATTCAGAAAATATAATCTCATGTTCTTTCTTTAGGCACCAGCGGGAGTGGCAGATGTGCTAAATTTGCCATTTGTGAAAATGAATGTATGGTTCAGGAAAGGAAGCTTACAGCTCAGGCAAACAGCATCTTTTCTGAGAAGAGAGGAGCTCTGCGTGCCCATGTCTATGTGTCCAGGGGCAAGGCCTACCTGGCTAACCTAGGGGGAAGGAGGAAATTTAGCAAGTTACAAGTAAGACTGGCCCAGAGGACAGAAGTACCCAGGGCTAGGAAAGCAAGCGAGACCGGTAATACAGATTTAGAAGAACAAGAGAATGCTAGAGCTTAGAAAGTGATTGAGATGAAAGCAGTTAAGGAAAACACAACCAGAAGGTAAAAATGAACTATAGGTATAAGAAGAAAGCAGTGAGGAAGAGGGTTCTGTTCTCAGGAGGATGCCGGGGAGGGTGTGTGCCTGCCTTCAGGACAAAGAAGTGGGGACAGAAAGAGCAAGAGAGAGGACAAACGGAGACCAAGAGGGCCAAGGAGGAAGGAGATGCCCCCCAGGGGAGATTCTGGGGAAGATCTACAAGAACGTACAAGAGCAAACGGAGCACCATAACACAAATGCCAGAGAAACAGGGTTTTTATCTATTTTGGTCACGGCTATGTCCCCTGGGCCTGGACTACACATGGCACAGAGAAAACATTCAACAATGCTGTTGAAAACTGGACAAACACTGATAGCATAAGATATCAAAGGGGGATCAGAAGAGAGATTTCACTCTGCTGCTCCATCTAGCCATCCATTGATGGTTATTTCATCCATTGCTGAATGAATCAGTCATTCATCAACATTCATTGAGTCTTCACTCTGAGCCCAGAGCTACAGCTCTTAAGCAGAAAGTCACACACAGGACAGCCAAGGTTCCTGCTCCTAGGAGATTCACATTGTAATTAGGGAAGACTGTGCCTTGCAGTCAACCAAGCAGATGTAAATGAAAAATGCTATGAAAGAAATGAATCAAGGTTTAGTGTAGAGAGCAATCAAGCGGGTATGAAGAGCAGACTTCTATCAGAAGAAGGAGGGCCTGCAGCAGACACCAGATCTGCCAAGACCTTGACCTTCGGGAGGCTAAGGAAGCCCAAAGGGGTCAAGACCACAATCACCTGCTGTGTTGGCTGGCCCCATATCCATGTTCCTATCTCCTAATAAGACCTCTAAATTGTAGAAAAGTGATTGTCTTAGAAAGTAAATCAGTCTTACCCATATAAATATAAATGAATTCAGTCCTAATTTATCATCCACCTTGCAGGAAAGATAATACCAAGCATAACATTTTATTACTATAAAGACATTATTATAATGTCTTTATAATAATGAAATACATTTTTCATTTGTATTCATTAAGTTCTTTTTAACATTTTTGCTACAGATTTCAGATTCCTTTTGATTAGGCTGTAAAATTTTACAGTATTCCCTTGTTAATGAGTTGAACGAAATCTTTGACATACGTCCATTTATATTTGCATGACTTCACAATTTTATCCTTTTGAAAATTATCTTTTAGCAATTGGCATGCTCAGGTGTTTATACTACATACCAAGAATTGGCAAATTATACATGTCCAGCCAAATATGGCCTGCTGCCCATTTTTGTAAATAAAGTTTTACTGGAAGACAGACATATTCACTTTTATGTACTATTTTCATTCTACAGTAGCAGAGTTGAGCAGTTACAACAGAGACTATATGCCCTGAAAATCAAAACGTTTACCATCTTCTCTTTACAGTAAACATTTACTGACCAATGCTGTAAGTGAAAAATTCTAAAAATGTATTCCATATCCATATATCTACACATACATAAACAAAGGTCTTAGAAGATATAAAGCAAGGCATTATCCAAGAAGATTCTTGATTTGAGCATCTTGTTTCTACCCACAAGTTATAGTAACATCTTCTTTAGTATTAAAAGAAATCTAATACCCACAAGTTATAGTAACATCTTCTTTAGTATTAAAAGAAATCTAACCTGAGAAAAGATAACCATAGAATGTTTAATATAAAGTTATTCATTCAAAAATAATCCATGAATCCTACATGGCTTGGTAGACTAGGACTACCACATGTGGTGACTAATTTGTCCTGATTTGCCCCCAACTTTTCCAGTTTTAAAACAAGAGGTCACATGCCTAAAAATGCCCTTATTCCCAGGTAACCCAGGGCAACAGGTTATGCTGGCAGGAAACCTAACTATTCTGGGTCAGATCCAGGATCTGCTATTTACTTGCCTCTTAGTCAGTCTTGAGAAGATCAATGACTCCTTTCAACTTCACTTAGTTCAACTTGCTCTGCAGATCTGGTGTGAAGAAAAAGTAAGATTAAAACATAAAGTATATAGTATATAGCTACATCTGTGTATATACAGCATATTATACACATACGCACATATGCACTCTCTCTGTTAAACACAATGGTCAAAGAAAATAATTATTATCACTCTGTCCCCCAAAATAAATTTATGCAATGGCTAGACTTTACACAACATAAGTAGGATGAAAGAATGATCATAGACAGATTGTCACATAATTATATGGGCACCATATAATTCATTGTCCAGACAAGAACAGAATTGGGAGTGGAAGAAGCACTCTTAATAATTACGTTAGGATAACAGTAGTGAACCAAGACCATCCCAGGTTAAGTCTGGACCTATGCCATGGGCCGCGAAATGATATGCAATCAAGGCTACAAGGGTGCATCAAGGACCTTGTGCCTGCTCCTGTGGTTTGCTGTTATCTTGAAGTCCTTAATAATCCCCCCCCAATATCATTTTGCCTTAGGTCCTGCAAATGATATACTTAGTCTTGCTTCCCAAGAATTTTATTTTTGTTTTGTTTTTATTTTTTGGTTTTGTTTTGTTTTTTGAGACACTGTCTTGGCCTAGAACTCATGGTAATCTTCCTGCTTCAGCCTCCTTGAGTGCTGAGTATGTTCCACCACAACTGGCTCCCACAAGAATCCTATTGAATTGGGGATATTGCTTGGCCGCATGGAGCCTGCCTGGAAAGCATCAGGTCATGAGTTCAATTTCTGGTACCAAAAAAAGAAAGAAAGGAAGAGAGAGAGAGAGAGCAAGAAGGCAAAGAAAGGAAGGAAGGAAGAGAAGAAAAAATCCCATTGAGAAAGGGTCTGACTTCTGAAATCCCTTCCAGGCCCAAGCTGCTAAATATCTGGGCCCCTGAAAAGAAATTTCTGGTTTTAACCCCAGCTGGTTCAAATCCCCTGGAGTTAAAAATAGCAGCACATAATGAAGCAAAGAATGGAGCCCTGGGTCCCACGGCTGCCTCTCACCCCACTCAGAGCAGGTGCCAGGCTAAGGCAAGAATCCAGCTAGCCCAAGCTAGGAGGTGTTCCCCAGGAATGACCTCACGCCTGTTTGAACTCTGGTTTTCTCCCTGGCCAACATTTCTGCAGCCTGCCAGAGGCTTGGGCAACTGAGCAGCTGGATGAAGCCTAGAGGGCATCGGAGTCTTAGTCATCCTACGAAGCTAAACTTACTGATCTGGCAACCCCCGGCCCCGCTAATGGCTGCAAACACTGTTTATGGGGCTTTCAAGGGCAATCACTGTAAAATCCAGTTCGCTGCATTAACAAACCAGAACAAAGCTGGGTGGTGCTGCCAGAGGAGCACAGCTGCTTACACCTCAAAGAGGAAATAGATCTGAAACTCCTAGGTGAACCCTAGAAAAAGCCAGCCGCCAACTCATAGGCAAACTGCTCCAACCTTATTTTAAATGAGAGAAAAGACTTTGAGACTGCCACGTGCACGTTGTACCTCTCAGGGCCCCGGAAGCTTCCACAGCAGAGTTCTCCACCTCAACACTGATATTTCAGGGGCTGCATGGCAGGCGGTGGGGGTGTCCTGTGCACTGAGAGAAGTTTAGCAGCATTCCTGGTCTGTGAGGGTTGATGTCAATAGCACCTTTTTTGCTGAAGGGCCAAAAATGTCTATACACTGACACATGTAGCCTCCAGTTAAGAATCTCAGGTTTGGGGCCGGGGATATAGCTCAGCGGCATAAGCGCCTTCCTGGCAAGCATTAAGGTCCTGAGTTTGAATCCCAGTACCAAAAAACGAAACGAAACAAAACAAACAAAAAAAGAATCCCTGGTTCATGACATCAAAGAGTATCTATTTTAAAGAGTAACAGTTAGGATTAGTTTTTAATTGTTCATGAGCTTGAACAATACCTATTTAAGCTCACATAAGGATTTGTTAATAAAAATACACTGCTGTGCCTGGCTCCCTCTACACCATCCCGCATGGGGATAGTGCAGTGTCACCATCCACTCCACCCTGCAGAGGTGCCCTGATCGCACAGCACAGCAATGACACCACCTGCTTCTCTGTCCCCTGGGGCCTGGTTCCCCCCATATTTTTGCACACAGGACCAGGGCAAACAGGCTCCCCTCTCACACTTCTGTTTCCTCAGCTGCAAAGTGGGTAGGATTGTTGTATCCAATCATGGAACTCTTTTGAACGTTAAATGTGTCCCTGAACCTACCACAGTGGCTGACTGGCACACTCTGGGACAACCGAGTCCCTGGCCAGTGGTGAATTAGACAAAGACACCACCACATGGACCTGGGTGATGCTTAAGGCTAGACTTTGGCTGCCACCCTCCACAAGCCAGTATAGGGTTTTCTTTTTTCTTTTTTCTCCTGTATATTATATAAGGTGAAGAAGCTAATCAGGTCTCCCAGGAGTCCCCTGGAGAAAGAATTTCAGTAGTGCCACAGGACAGGTTGCTCACCACCCCTCAGGGACCTATTGAGATACCTGTCTGCCTGACAGCCCCACTGATAGGATGAACCTTCATTTTCCAGAACTCTACTCCCATCCAAAGGGGGAAACCAAGAGATCCCTGCCCTGGGAATCAAGGCAAGCCCTGGCAGACACCTGGGCACCTCGCCAGGGTTACCTGTGCATTACATGCCCACTTAGGTTCCACATTCCCCTGGGGCCCCCACAGCCAAGCCCCTATGATTTATCAGCTTTCCCCAATTCCCCCACCTTTCCACAAAGCACACCTGTGGATGCGAGTAGCAATTAACACTATCAGCTATAAAGGATCAGAAGGAAAACCCAATGGCCATTAAAAGCCATAACCACTTCAAGAGCATGGGGTTTGTTCTATTTTCTCTGGCCTAGAGGGTTTATGCAGAGGGGCCACATATACTCCTGCTTCAGACCTCCAGACTCCTGCCCCCACTTTTAGTGGGGGACAATTTGAATCCACTTGGGAATCACCTAGCTCTGAAATTGGCCACAGGGATGGATCTGGGGTACGCACAGAGGCCAGGTGGGAAGACTCCCCAGCAGCCCCCCACCCCAGAGGTGAAGAAATTGACTGAGGGCCCTCTGTAGAGGGCTGTTCCAAGTTGAGAATTTTAACGGATGCTATTGATACCATGCCAAGCCCCCAAGGGAAAGGAAGGCAAAGCACGTCCCCCTGTCCACCCCCTGCTCAGCAGTGCAGTAAAATGATCTGGGAAGAGCAAAAGGAAAACCAGATGGAGGTAGATCAGCTGCCCAGAAATGGCTGCTGCTGTCAACTTGGATTTGTTTGCAGGTGAACACAATGTTCATTTTAAAAAAAAAAAAAAAAAAAAAAAAACAGATCTTTTTCAAAAGAGATTTCAATGGAAGTACAAGCTAAGTCTGCTCTAGAGGGGATTCTTCTATAGACGAGCAAGCTTTGGAGCCAGTGCTCCAGTGCAGGTCCCTCCGCAGGCAGGACTGTCCATCGCTCTTCATCCCCCAGGCACAGGGAGTGTCAAATACGCCCTTACCAGTGACAGAGGGCAGGAGGCTGTAATTTACTTCTCCCTTGAGTGTCTACTTTTCACGCATTGTTTTGTGATGGCTTCAGGTTTATACCCCCCACATTTAATATTAATGCTTATCCTCTAAAATGCCTGTGAACAGTACCCAAAACCTATTTTCCCCCCAATGAAGAAATTTTCTAGCCCTGATCTGCACTGCTCTTTCTTGTTCTTCTGTCATTGAAAAGTGCCTTTTGAGGGGGAATATTTCCAATGATGACTACCGAACCCTTCCAGAGGATAGAGGAGTTTTGACCAGAACTGATTGCGTGTTTCAGGCTTTCATGATATTCTGGTTCAAGGATGAAGCTTTTACGAAAGATCTATTTTAAGTCACACCTTCCAGAATCTTTCTGGTCTTTGAAAGGAAGAAGCAGAGTAGAGAAGAAATCTGTCAGTTCCCAAGAGTTTACTTTGGTCCTGGATGGAGGTTAGAGGGTCCTAGCAGAGGGGAGACTGGCTTTGCAGTGGACTCTGCTGCATTTCCAATCAGTCTGTTTTGTTTAACTAAAAACAAAAGCCCCCATGCCAGCCTGAGCACCTCACCCCGCCCACCCCTGAGGCCTTGAGCTCACTTCTTCAGCTCATCCTGGAAGGTGCAGACCCTGCCTGGTTGGATTTTCTGTCTTTTCCAGGGAGCAGCACCTGTTGAGTTCCCCACCCATTCTAAGCCTGGCAGCCAGTTCTGGCCTCTGAGTGGGAGGAGAAGACTTTCCATTGAGTCCTTCCATCCACTAACTTCTGTTACCAACTTCTGTTAAGAAAAAAAAAATCCAAAAACTTGCAAATGAGATTTTAAAAAAAAGCTTCATGTTCTTTCCAAGTCATCTAGAGCATTGTTCAGTAAGTTTCCGTGTTAAACTGGATGTGATCCAGGTCATTGTACACCTGTAATTCCAGCACTTGGGTGGCTGAAGCAGGAGGAACACAAATTCAAGGTCAGTTTGGGCTATGTATCATGACTCAGTCAAAGAAACCAAAGTTAAAAAAAAAAAACAAAAAAAGATTGGATCTGGACTCTGAGACAGGGAAGTATATGCACAGGGTTTCACAGGGTGTTCTCAGGGGCTACACCTGTGAAGAGGTAGTCAGGAAAGAGAGATGGGGTAAAAGAGAAGAGGCCATGCTGTGGTGTGGTTGCAGCCCATCCCACGGAGAGCTCTGGGGCTAAGGTGGTCCTCAGCTTCCTCCCAGACTAAGGCAAGGGGACCAGGTTTTGCATCAGCTGTTCAAGACCAGCTGGGAGTGAAGGAGGGAGGGTAAAACCCCGAGGGAGATAGTTTGCTTCAATCTCAAGGACCAGGCTGTAAAACATCCATTCGAGACCTGAAAGCTGCTGTCCCCAGCAGAGGGAACAGGGCCATATCTGAGGGTTGGTCAGGATGATGGGAAGATCACTTTGGCTTCTGATTTATTACAACTCAGACTTCAGATCTAACTCTCAGAAAATCAGTAAGTTGCAAATGATGTTGGTCTGTAGAAACCATGATAAACAATTCCTGTCTAGTAGAAATGAAAATACCAAAGATTACAGGATTTTTGAACAACCTCAACCAGTTTGGTTTGGTTTTATGGTTGCTTTTGGTTTGGTCGGTTTTGGTTTTTTTTGGCCCGACTGCAAATTAAACCCAGAGCCTTTGTACGAGCTATATGCCCAGCCCTGTTCTTGAATTTGTTTGTTTGTTTGTTTGTTGAGATAAGGTCTTGCTAAGTTGCTTAGTAGCCCAGACTGACTTCAAATTTAAGATCCTCCCCACTCAGGCTCCATGGGCCTGGGATAATAACCCTGTGCCAACACTCCCAGCTCCTAAACCAGTTTTGAACTGGACTTAGCAAAGTCATTTTCAGTATCCCTTCTTTCAATGACTGCATACTGTATACCTAGACTGTCACACTCTCCTGCGCACCGACTTGACCTGCTGCTGTCCCCCAGTCCCTGGCTTTCCCCCTAGTCCTAGCCCCAGGTCCACATCTCCCACATCTGTCTGTGTCATGGTTTAAACTCTGACGTGTCTGAGCGCCTCCTACCAAGCAGAAGCTGGCGGAGTCACACTCAGGTGTTACTCACAGAGATCTGAATTTCACCCAAAGGGTCAGAGGCACACAAGTGACCCCTAAGATCACAGCAGTGCTCATGGCTCAGAGATGAAGCAAGAAACTACGCAGCGAGGTGAACAGGGACAGAGGCCCTCGGGTAAAGTACGGTAGGTTCACATGCCAGTACTTACTGCAGCCATGTGATCCTGAGCAAGAGAGTTGCCTCTAAGCCTCCATTTTCACATCCTTACAACCAGGCCGGTAACACTGAATACCCAGGGAAGCTCACGCATGTGCAGTGCTTCGTCCAGCAACTCACCGGAAGTGTTTGACCGGAAGTGGCAGACGACATCACTAATAATTCACTTTTTCTTTCATTATGATAATTCACAGAATGCAGACTCGCCTTTTTAATTGTTCTTTATTACTATGTTTGCAAAACATAATGATTGCATTTATTGTGTTTATAATGCACAAAACACATCCTAACACCCCTACCCCTCCATCCTTCCCTGTTCCTCCCACCTTTCTATTTGCAAAAGCTCTACTTCCGTTTTTTTCCCTATCTGCTTTCCCTCCCCTACTCCACCTCACCTCTCTCAGTTGTTCAGCTTCCCATTTGAATAAAGATCTCCCTACTCCCAATTATCTTTTATTATGCTCTTTATTTATATTTTGAATTATCATATAAGAGAAACTGTGTGATATTTAAGCTCATATTTGTTGTTGTTGTTGTTTGTTTTGTACGAGGGATTGAACTCATGATCTTGTGCTTGCCAGGCAGGCGCTTACGCCACTGAGCTAAATCCCCAGCCCCACATGTTTTATTTATTCCATTTGTTCTCTCCTTTTGTGTTTAAATAATAGCCATCATACTGGGTGTGAAGTGGTATTTGTTGTGCTGTTTTTGTTTCGGTTTAGGTTGGTACTGGAGATTGGTTACTGGGTCTCACAGGTGCTATGCAAGTGTTCTATCAGCGAGCTATGTATCTCCCCAATCCTTTTTAAAATTTTAATTTGAGACACAATCTCATTACGCTGCTGTCCTCAAACAAGGGTCCTCTTGCCTCAATCTTGAGAGTATCTGGGACACACGTGTGTTCCACCATACATGGCTAATCGTAATTTTGATCTGCACTTCTTGAATGACTAGAGGTATCAAGCATCTTTTCACATGCTTGATGACCATTTGTGTATCTTCTGTGCAGAACTGTCTATTGGATTCGTAGCCCATTGTGTCATTGGCCGTTGGGTGGTAATTTTAAGCTGTAGGAATAGTAACCTTTCCTTCAAGGGGAAAGTTAATCCGTGTCCTCCCAACATATGTCCACCCACACACTCTAGGCAACAGCCATAGCGTTGGGGTGACAAGACAGATCACTAAAAATGAAGCAAGAGACTGCTATCGCAGCAAACAAACATGCTGGCCATCAGCCACTGGAATCAAGAGCGTGGGCTGTGCTCATTAGCAGAACACGCCAACCAGCCCCCACCCCAAGTGCATTGGGACTTGGCTTTCTGAACACAACACGCTCTAACCCAGTAAGATAAGTGACCACAGATGAAGCAGTTCAACTATGGAGACAGCTTGGCTCCCCACCCATCTGGAGGGGACTTGGTCTCCGTACATCCGCCCCTGCACTGGGATCATCAATCTCACCTGGCAGAGAAGCTGAACACACTGGAGCCTTCTCTTCTTGGTCTGCCCAGTGCCAAGACCATGAGAGAGCCAGTGGCCAGGAATGGCAGAGCTTAAAATAGAGAGGCCCAGTACCAAGCTGAGGCATTCCTTTGTGTTAAGTATGATACTCAGATTTCTTCTAAGACCAGTCTGGTTTCTTTGGAGGTGCATCTACCACAGATTCTGGAACCTTAGATGGGATTAAAAAAGAGTTGTACTGAACTTGGTGACCCTGAATGAAACCTGGGAACAGGCTGGAAAATTAACTCTGTCTTTATATAAAGAGGCCTGCCTTCCTAAGACTCTGACCCATCTTCTCAGCCATCTAAAATAGTTTCCATGACAAAGCTGTGGACCACACACTGTATCCGTGTTAGTTTTCTAGGGCCAACATAATAAAATTCCACAGCTTAGATAGGGTGGATGACTTAGCCACAAATATATTGCCCACAGCTCTGGAAGCTAGAATTCTAAGATCAAGCTTGAGACCATAATACTAAGGGAAACAAATCAGACACAGGAGGTTAACTATTGCATGATTTCTTTAATGTGAGAGACCCAAAACATAAGTAATTTTAAAGACAAATGGTAGGAAATAGTGAGATAGACTCTGGGGAGGTGGAAAGGGGATCTTGGGAAGAGAGGGAAGTAAACATGATCGAGATGCAGTATGTATATGTACCGATTCCCCGAGATGAATGTAATCACTATGTGTCACAAACATACTAATAAGAAAGAAAGGAATCTAAGAGCAAAGCACTGTATATTTCATGCCTTCCAAGAGCTGGGAGGTAAAAATCTGTTCCGTGCCTACCTAACTTCTGTTGAATTGCCATCAACCGATGTGCCCTGGCTCCGCTGGCACCACCCAAATCTCTGGCTTCCTGTCTACGGGCATCTTCCTGTGACTCTGTGTACTCACATGGCCACCTTCTTATGTGACACAACCCATACGGGCCTCAAAGCCTTTCCCACTCCCGTATGACCTCACCCTGAATGAATTACATTTGCATTTACTTGATTTCCAAATAAGGTCACATCTTGAAGTACTGGGGGTTAGGACCTGATGGGTAAATTTGGGGGCATATGATTCAATCCGTCATATCATCCCAACTGCATCAGTCATCGCCTCTCATTCTGAAAAGCCACAACACGGCAACGGTATCATTTGTTAAACGTTGGGAAAGATTCAAACCTCAGCTGGAGCATCTCCCACTCCTCACAGGCTTTGGAGAAGATAACAGCACCGGTTTCTGCGTCACAGAGGCCTTTCCTTGGAACCCAGCTTCCCAGCATCTTCCCCTGCCCTGGAACATATTATTTAGTCTCTCTCTAACAATCCGTTTTCTCATTTATAAAAAATAAGTAAATGGCAGCGTTGCTGAGACAAAAAAGACATTCAATATGGTGCCTGAGCCATAATAAAAGTTTCAACAACTTCAGTGCAGGAGAATGCTAATTACTAACAAAGACAAATTTGGGAGGGGGGAATATGGCCCCCTTTCCCCTTGCTTCGAGGGGTGGAAATATGATCAAGTTTGGCCAGTGGCATCCATGTACAGGCATCATGTTGCAACTTGTAGGAGCCCGTCACTAAGAGAACGCTACTACATGCTTTGCCTGGCTTCCTTTATCCTGCCTTCCTGTGGGTGTGCACACAATGGCTGGGGCTACAGCTGCCAGCTAGACCATGAGGTACCACTGGGAATGGGACGCACCCACAGTAGACCACAACAAGGCAAAGAGTAGGGACCCATCAGTGCTCCCGTGAACCAGCCCAGGCCACCTGCCCCTGGACTTTCGTGGGAGAGGGACAAGGCATCTGGTTTAAACTGCAGCTACTGGGGACTCTCTGTTATGTGCAACTACACTGAATCCCGACTAACATAGTTAGGGCTCCTCTCTTGCTCTGTGTAAGTGTAGCCCTGTTTGTTGAATCGGATTAGCCTGGGGTGCAGCTGGGAAACCTGAGGCCTCTGTCTTCACAGGCTTCACGGTTAGGCTCCACGTTCTGCTGGTAGAGAGTGGAGGAGCTGGCACTGCCCCCTTGGGGCCTGTCCCTGTGCGGGCCACGTCCAGCCTGCAGCTCAGATTAGAACCGCTGTTGCCCTCTGAGCACAACAGAGCACGTTCCTGCTGATGCGGGAAGCAGTCTGCTCCACTTTGGGACATGGAGAGCAGGTAAGACGGGTAGCGGGGAGGGGGCCAGAAGAGAACACAGCAGCTGTCCGAGCCAATCTCCCAGGAAGAGTAGCTCCACGATGACTTAGACACAGCTCTGGAACACCCCAGGCTATCCATCTTCAGGCCAGAGGAGACTCTTCCCAGGTTTCATGAGGTGCTTCATGTCTGCATTCAAGTCTGCTGGGTGTCAAAGCCCAAGCTCCCCAAATCTGCATTCGACACCGCCAGACCCTGTGTCCACCCTGCCATGGCTTAGGCCTACACCCAAGTTGTTTGGAGTTGTTCTGTATGCAGAAATCCCCCAACAAGCCAGAGCACACAGGTGGCAGAGAGAGGATGAGCTTCAAATGCCAAGGAGAATGAGGTACAAACCTCTGCTCCTCCCTCAGTTGCTATGAGACTGTCGGAACTGTCTTTGGCCTCCAGATACTCATGTCCTCATCTGTAAACAACAAAACACCCATTTCAAAGGTTTCCCATGAGGACTAAATTGGAACCAAGCCGAACTCTTACATAAAGTATCTGGCAAAAGAGAAAGCTCAGTCCATATAAATAGTAACTCTCTTCCCTTGGTTTTATCTAGAAATCCTGCCTAGTAAGGAATGTGAGGACAGAAACGGGACGAACCTAAATGATCCTTCTAAATCATTCCCCATTCCTTCCTGCCTCTTGCCAGGCAGCCTGACAGAGTAGATGGAGAGGTGCTCGCGAATCAAAGACCCAGGAGCCTGTTCTGTCTGGCCACTTGCCAGCTGGGTGACCTTGGGAAAGAAACATAACCTCTCTGAAGACCTAATGAGATCGCACACATGAAAGAATTTTATAAATTATAAAGGGCTCAGCAGACAAAGATGGCAGCCCCATGCTCAGATGCAGCCTGGGGACAGAAGCAATCACTCCACATGTTTTCTTTTTAGAGGACAGCTGGACAAAGGACTCTCCTCCACAAAGGACTGGGGAAAGCAGTTTGGTTAATGGTCCTTCACCCAGAGGCCAAAAGGTGAAAGGTCACAGCGAGGCCTTGTCTTCTAGGGGAATTCCTACTGGGAGGCCTGGGGCTGGCTGCCCTTGCAGAGGCCAAAGCAACTGACTCTCCAACCGAAGAAAGGGACACTTTGTTCCTGTGATTCTGGGGCAGGAGAAAGGAGAGGAAGAGGGTGGGCAGGGCTGACACTGCCAGAGCTTTCCCCTGGCTTGCTGACCAATACAGTGGACATTGAGTAGAATCCAGTTGCTCATCTATCTCTCAGTACTGAATACTGAGTAGGGATAGAGTTGTACTCAGTAAGCACTGTCTCACAGACCGCACAACAAACTGGCGTAAGGCTGACCGACCTCAACAGCCCCATTTAGACAATCTGGCAGCAGAGGGCAGGACATTTCCCTGGCTGACCGCAGGGTGCAGACGTGGTCTGAGTGCCATACTGCACCCTCAGACTATGCAAGGGAAGTGCTGGAGAGACAGAAGTGACCCCTATGAGTCCATGTCTCACATTCCAGGGAACAGCACCGTTAAACAAAAAGAGGGATGTGCACAAGACTTAAAGTTCCCTTCTCTACCAACCTGCTTTGCTTTCTTTCTCAGCAAGGAAAACCAATCCACCAACTGACTGAGATTTATAGAAGTGTGGATCAGGGTCTCCCTCCCCTGTCCCCAACACTTGTTCAAGCCAACTGGTCTGACCCAAGATCAGCAGGTGCTAGGCTAGGAGCACCTGAGGGTCTTTATCTCCAGGTCCTAATCTCTGAATGTCCTGAACAAAACAACACAGATTTTGTCACCGGAAAATAAGACAAGATGGTGAAAAGAGACGGTCATTCCTAACAGGCATGGGCTGAGCCCCCAGTCTTCCTCACCCAGATGGTGGCTTCATGCACGCTCATTTCGTCCTCTCGACAGCCCTGGGAGGGGTTTCATGTCCCTGATTCATAGATGAGGAATGCGAATGATCTGAAAAGTGAGAGACTTGCCGAGGCTCACAAGGGGAAGAAGGGGACAGCCAGGGTTTCTATTCCAAGTCATTTCACCATCTAGGTTTAAAAGGCAAGAGGAGAGGACAGTTAATTATGCCTGAAGAAAGAGCCTTCAAGAACAGGGTGATCAAAACTTAGTGTGCAGGGGGCTGGGGATTTAGCTCAGCGGCATAAGCGCCTGCCTTGCAAGCACACAGTCGTGAGTTCGATCCCCGGTACCAATAAAAAGGAAAAAAAAAACTTAGTGTGGCTAACCTAGAAACATACTAACATTATCCCCACAAATGTTATTATTGGGGGATGATGATTTGTTGAGTGTCCATTTTGTGCAGGGACTGTATCTGCTGGTTTTGTTTCTGTTGTTTCCTCTCCTCGATACAGTGTTATGAAGAGGTATAAATGTTACCTCCCATTCGGAAACTGGAACCCAAAGAGGGTGCAGTAGCCAGACTCCAAGGTGTTCCCCGTCCATGTTTTTCAGCCCCTGGTGTCATGTCCTTGTGTAACCTAACTAGGACTGATGGATGTAACTAAAGGGGCACCGTGGAAATGTGGATGCATGACGTGTATGGCTAGGTCATAAAAGGCATGTGACTTTTCCAGTACCTTGCAGCCACAGATGGCCAATTTTGGGAAAGCTGCGAAGAGGCTGATGTGACAAAGAACGGAGGTCTCTGGTAGGTAGCCAGCACGGATTATTAACAATGAGTGAATCATCAAGTAGGAGGATTTTCCACCTCTAGCTGACATGCTAGCCACAACCTCAGGGAAGGCCTGCATCTTAAACCACCCACGGAAGCCACCTCTCACCTCTGTAAGGCAATAAAGTTTTAGTAGTTCTCTAAGTGTTAGGGGAACCAGTTACACAGCACAGTAACAAATAAAGGCATATGCAACTTATTCCCAGAATCCAAGGCTTAAACCAGGAGCATCTGCCTCCAAATCCATGCCCATCACTATACCATCATGGCAAAGATGATTCTTAAGGAGATAAGAAAAAGAAGGATATTCTGAGTAAAGATATATCACTTCCTCCCACTGGTTTTCCAACCAGAGTTCTGATGATTTGGAAAGAATGGCACATAAAGAGAATGCTGATGCTAACACCAGGTCAAACGATCCAGAAGAGGACTTGTGGCCGGCTTCAGGCTGGTGACAGTTAGCTGTCTGTATCTCCCCTTATTGTCTAAGGCACATGGGTATTCATCTTGTTTGGAAGCCCCCCACTGAAATTAGTAGCCATAGAAACCCTTGGCATTCATGCTTTCCCGCCATACTACCCAGGGCACCAGCTGTGACCGTCCCCATCCTAAGCCATGACCTTGTTCTAGACAGAGCACCCACGTCTGGGGGAGAGCTCCTTGGAGAACCCAAGGAGTCCTCTCCTGGGCCTTAGCCTAGGCACTGGAATTTCACCCTTTTCCCAGTCTGTTTCTACTTGCCCTTTGTTCTGCAGGGCACTTGATACCTCTAGGAAGGACCTGGAAACCAATGCAAGCACTCAAGCTCCCTTTTCCCTGTGTTGTTTGGAACTCCAGGCTGCACAGGATAGACAAACACCCTGATTCACTTCGAAAGTGTCTGGTGAGCTTTTGATCCCCTTTTTAAAAGCACTGATTATCAGAGACGATACCAGGTTTTAGTGTCCTCGAGAGACAAGGTGAATTCTCTCTGCAGTTGACAGAGCTTCAATATAGAAAATTGGAGGCCAGGAGCAGTGGCCAGAAAGCGACTGTTATCAGGATAGACAAGGGAACCACAAATCTCTGCATTGGCTACAGGGGCCTGGAGGCCGACACAGTCCAGTTTATCCATCCAACTCCAACTCCATCATTGGAGCACCATAGTATTTCTGTCTATGGTCAAATGTTCTTCCTTCCACCACCTGCCCATCCATAAAGAGGCTCCTTTAGCATTATGCTGAGGGAAAAGAGCTAGAAGTCACCAACGTGACCACCCCCAGAGAAATCCCTGAGACCAGTTGTTACAATCTAGCTGCCTGCCCCTGGCAGAAGGCATAGGATTTCCCCACTTCACCCTCCCTGGCCCCCAACACTTTCATACCTGTTACCTCATATATAAGCCTCATGTCGTCAAACAAGAAAACTAAGGGCCTTTGGAACCAATAACTAGCACACAAATTCTGACTCAGCCACTTGGTGGACCCTCTGGGTGATCTGAGATGAGTTCTTGGCATCCTCAGCCTCCAAGTATCCTTGGAAATTAAAAATATATATATAAGCGAGATAATACAGTAGGGAGACTAGCAACTGCCCATGAGACGGAAGCTCAAAAGCCCCAGCCCCAGTTAGGCAGGGTAAGTGTTCTCCATCCTCACAGACGGAGAAATGAGAGCTCAGAGAGGGTGGGCGGCAATCCCAAATCACAGAGCACACTGGGTGTGGGGCCCAGACCAGAGCTAGAGCTCAAGATTTCTACTCACCTTGTTAGATATTTTCCATCCATCTGTAAAGTGGGTAACAGGACAGTGTTTATCTGTAGGATATGTGTGGAGTCAAATTAGTCACCAAGGAGTTAGCTGTGGGGATTCAAATCTCGGTTCTCCATTTATGAATTCTGTGAGTTACTGTAAACTAGCAACACCCGAATGTCTCAGTTCTCACATCTATAAAATGGAGCTGAGGAGGTCTAACTCGTGGGCTTACTGAGAAGATACAAGGGCTGGTAATCTGACATCCCATCTTCCCGGGCCATCACGTCCTGAGATCTGGATTAACCAAGCAAATACCCAGGGCAGTGTCCCCTCCCTGTCCTGACCTTAAAGAGGGCTCAGTGGGACAAAGACAGGCACGGAGCAGAGAGAGCTGGGCTGGAGGCCAGCCCTCTATACCCACTGCCTTCAGCTGGGTGAAGGCAACATGTACCCCCTCTCAGGCTAGGCAGTGTCAGGTGCACAGGCCAGCTCCTGGGTAGCTCAGTGTTGAGAAAGTCTCTTAAAGCACGAGTCCCAAAGGAGTGCATGTCGGTTCATCCTCTGGGTTTGATCTGTTTTAAAGGTGCTCATTAATCAGCCGCCACTCTATTTTTAGACAACTCATGCCTTGCCATCCGCCAGGCTCTGGCCCTCCTCCAAGACTGGACTTCATACTCTGATTCCTCTCCCCCTCCCTCCCTCCCTTTTTCTCTTCTTAAATGAGAACCAAAACAATTTCCTAATAATCTCTCCTCAGGAGAGGTAAAAGTCACTGCTCTCGCCCTGATTTCTTTATTTTGCATCCCCAGCTTCCAACACAGCGAGCAGGCACCAAGGGTCTCTGTAAGTATTTGTATGGTGAACTCTGTCTCAGGGGCTCCTCCCTGTCCCCATAGTTCCTTTCTTTTTAGCAAAATGTCTTGCACATGGGGAGCAGGGTGTGAGCAAAAAGTTTTGCCAGACCAATTTACCCTCTCTCCCCTCTTGTGATACAGAAATCCTCTTTACATTCAAACCATTCATGTGGTTCAGGCAGATGAGCCTCATTCGTGGATCAGACATGGTTCCCGAACTCAGTGAACATCATCAAGCCAGGACCCTGAGCTAAGTGCCTATCAAAATGTCTCCACGAGATCAAATACAGCACAATCTGGACATCTAGGTCTGTGTTGTCTAGTGCAGCAGCCAATCTACATATGCAGTTATTTAAATCTCAATTTAAATGACCTAAAACAAAGTAAAATTTAAAACTCAGTTTCTCAATCACAAGAGCCACGTTTAAAGTGTTGAAAAGTCACACATGGCTGCTGGTTGCCATATGCCATACCGCATGACACAAAGGAAGACTCCAGTGCCTTAGAGGGTTCTGTTGCACCCACTGACCCAGATACTGCCCTACTCAAACGAGACCCCCTTTCTTTCCTTCTTCCTTCTCTTCTATTTTTAATTAAGTTTATTTGAGCTTCTATCATGTAGAACCTAAACAATTTGATAGAACAAACTGTACCTCATTAAGCACTCATAGTTATAACCCACAGAGTCACTACTTTCAAACAAGCATTTATCAATGGGTGGATCATACAATAATGGATCGAATAGGGTCAACTAATTTATCCTCCCACCTTTAATCAGGTACATATCTCATTCTTCTAGGTACTGGTGATTTTTTAGATAGATTCATCGATCGATCACCAATGGTAATCAGATATAGCTATCCTCATTTAATTACCTCTCTTCTCACTCAAGAATGGAATTGTTCCTATGTTCGCAGAACTCTAACTACCTCTGATAGGCACACTGGCCTGGATCCAGGCTCTCTGGAACTCCATAAAATGAGAGACATTTACTTTAAGGAACTTAGGTCAGTGAATCCACAAGAACCGTTAAAGAACCCCAAAGCCAGGTTTTCCAGAGACTAAATGTAACACAAAAAGTGAAAAGAGGACCAGGACTTAAAACACTTTAAGCATTGTTTAAACTGGGCATGGTGGCCCACGCCTGAGGTTCCAGCACTCAAGAGACTGAGGTAGGAGAATCGTTGCAAGCTCAAGAACAGCCTGGGCTATAAGTGTGAGCTCAAGGCCGGCCTGAACTGCATAGTGAGACCCTGTCTCAAAAAAAAAAAAAAAAAAAAAAAAAAAAAATTGCTTAATAAGCAACCAAATTCTCTTGCATCTCCTGTAGTGTTTGATTATTCATGTGATTGTATATACACTACTAATTGCTTGACTACTAATTTCTGCATCTCCAGCTCAAAGTCTAAAAAACGAAGATCAAAGGGGCCTAATTTTGCTGCTGGGAAAAGTTCCAGCCAGACCTCTCATTAGCTATTAGTCAGCCAATGAATTAGCTGTTCTTGGATTTGGTGCTTTCCTCTCCTCCAATGAGAAGAGCTGGAAGAGGTCATATGACATCAGTGGAGTGACAAATCTGATCTCAGAGCCCCTGAGTAGGTGATAGAAAAGTTACATGTACAGGTAGTGAGGCCATCCTGAGTCAAATTTAGTTCTTTTGTATATTAACTGTGACCTTTGGCAAGTTATTTCTACTTGTATCTGTAAAATAGAGGTAATACCTACAAGACTAGGTTGACTAGCGGAGGGCCTGTTTACAACAATCAGACTCTGTTAGCTTGTGTTTTGGTTTGGTTTGGTTTGGTTTTTGCAGTGCTGGAGTTGGAACCCATGTCCTTGCACACCCTAGGCAAGCCATGGTCCTCAGAGCTATGTCCCCAGCCTTATAATTGGTATTTTTTGAATTACATTGTCAGCCTGTTCAAAATGCCAGAGAAGTCATCCATAGAGGAAGAAATAATCATGCCAAGATGCAAAACAGCTTGTTTTTTTGTATTCTTTCTCTGTCACCTTCTTACCTCAATTTCTTATCTGAGGGTAAGTTATTTCACTAGAGTGAAGACAGAAGGAACAGACCAGATGGTCTCACCCAGACCCATCAAAGTCCAATTAAAGATTCTTCTATTTTAGTAAAGCCTTCTTTCCAAGCATAAAGAATGACATGTGCTGTCTCTATTTTTTTAATCATTCCTGCTCTAACCATAACAAAGCACTCCTCTACTGGTTTTCTTGGAAAGGTCACCAGTACTACCAAAGCTAGCCATGACCTGCCATGGCCAGCCACGGCCTGCTTTCCAGTCCCCATCAACCTTCAGCCACAAGCCTACCCACTTCGCACAGATCCCCTAATACTCCTTGTTTCTCTTTTATGACTGTGACCCCAGCTACAACTCATTAGTCCAGGACAGACAGCTGACCACAGTCTGAATCAAGCCAGCTCCCTCTCTTGAGAGTTGGGAAGCTGTCTCTCAGCAGAAACCAGAGCCATAACAAAAATACTTAAAACTGGGAGCCAACAAGAGCTGCCATGGGTGTCCCAGAACAGACGAGGTTAGTCTATAAAGAGAGAGGATAACAAAATTGATGTTCAAAAAAATGGAAGCAAGCAACCAAAGAGAGAATTAACATCACTCAGGCCCTTCTGAGGTAAGGTAAATGAAGCAGACTGGACTTCCAGAAGAGTTATAAAGTAGTGCCCGTCATATGTTGTATTTTAGAACCTTGTCACTCAGTCAAGAGAGAATCTTGTCTCCTCTCTCCTTCAAAACATGTGAGTCTCAGTGACTGCCACCACTACTAAATGATTTCTGAGGTTGCATCATAGCACTCATATAACTACATCTTGGGGGGACATATTTGTCCTTAGAATAAAACCAACATGCTCTAAAAAGCACAGGGCATGTGGAGACCCACGTGGAGAAGAACAGGGTTCCTATGGCCCAATCGCTGGCTGAGCAGTCAGCAAATAGCCAGCTTCAGTGTCTTCATAACTTTTCACAACCCTGAGACAGGATATCCAACATCTAAAGTTAATTTAGATGTCAGTTCAGTTCACAGTTTGTGGAAGTTTCAGCCACATCCATTTGGCTCCAAGGCAGGGTAGATGGCAAAGGGGCATCACGGAGGAGAAACAGGTGATGGCAGGCAGAAGACAGCAAACGTAGCAAACAGCAGTCCTCTTTCTGGCTTTTTATTCTATCCAGCTATGCGTCCTCAGGGCAGGTAGCACCCACAAACATTGTGGAGCTCCTCATTATCCACACCCAGAACTATGCCAAACCAATCGGTGGACTAATTTAATAATTGCATACCTTTCATCCCAGCATCACACATTAACCCCAGAATCATGCACTCTAGCTCCAGCTGCCTCTGAAAAGCTCTGCCTATGACTGCATGAGGTTTTGGAGGGACATCTAGACACAGTTGTAACAACCTACCTGCAAGCCACAAGATGCACCATCTTGAGGCAGATCCTCCAGTCCCCATAAAACTAACTCAGATGACACCATGCAGATCAGAGACAAGGCTACTTCCCCGCACTGAACCCCATGAAAATTGCAGGTTCAGGAGCAATATATGATTATTGTTTAAAACTACTAAGTTTGTGGTCAGTTTGTTCTACAGCACTGAATCAGTAGAACAACGATAGCTCTGTCTGCTCATTACAAAAGAAAGCCCCCTTCCTTAGAGCAGAGCCCTCATCCTGCTTCAGCTAGTTCACATGGGTTTATTTGACCCGCAACCACAAAAATGAAAACATTAAAGGTCTCTTTTCTCACTTTAAACACAAATCAGCAGGGGGTGGGGGGTCAGATCTGCACTCTTCCACACACACTCATGTAAGGCTCCTGAGTCTTTTCCAAGAGTGTAGATGTTTGCATGCAGCAGGAGTTTACAGTTTTTCCTTTCCATAAGGCACTCCATCACTAAGATGACCATCAGAGGTAATAAACCTAAGAGATCGTCTCAATCTAGAACAAAGTCCTTCTTGGCACAGGCTATTCTCCCCAGTCACCATCACATTCACAGAGCAGGTGCACACATGCCAGCCACTCAGCAACTTATAGAGAAGAGAAAACAGTGACCTCCATGTCAGAGCCACTGGCTGCCTGCACCCTCCAACATGACCATCTGAACCACTGCCAGGACACTTTGGACCCCTAGGAAGCCTTAGCTGGACCTCCAGTCGTAGCTATGGGGCACTTAGCATCAGGAGAGAGGCAAGAAGTAGTTGGACAAAGTTGGAGACCATCAAGACACTTCAGTTAATCAGGATGTACCTGTCATCCATGGTTATCACTAAGCCTCTCACAAAATCTCTATGTCATGAAAGATTTCCACGTCCTGGCAAGAGCCCAACATGCTGAATACCGTGGAAATGATGAATTTCAACAGGATCTTGGCATGTGTGGCGACGAGGTTTAACGTAGTGTCATCTGCAGGGGTGAGGTAGTGTTGGCAGCAAAGAGGGCAGAACAAGCAACCCATGTCATGTGGGCCACATCTGCTGGGCCAACGTTATGTGCTGCCTTGACGTCTGCTGAAACCAGGTGGGTGCTGAGTGGCCTTACCACAGATTCCCCAATCCATACCTCAACCAAATGAAGCCACTGCTTAAGGAGCCAAGTAGGGCTGCTGCTTATGCCTTGATAGTAAGGTTTTAGTTCCCTTCCAACCCATGAAAGTATGTACTCAAATAAGCTGATCGCATTTTGCCATGGGAACTGGGGGTACTTCACCTGTCCCCCATCCTACAAAGCCCTCTTGCCACAGCTCTACTTGAACCTCCTAACCCAGGGGCCCTGCATGGTAGGCGCTGTCCTCCTCCTCCAGGCTGTCTCTGTGACCATTGATCTCATCTGCCCACTGTGGACTGTGTACCATTTCCACTGTTCAGAGAGCTCCTCACCATTCCTACTTTATCTCTACAGCCCCGGGGCCAGGTACAGAAAGAAGAGGTCCCTGGATTTAAGTTTTACTCAAGGCCACAGCTCTGATCTGGGAGCAGAGTCTGTATCTTCCACATAGGCTTTTGGGAGGCTTCGGTTGCTTGTGAGGGACATTTGAAGTCCAGGGCAAAGACAAGCAAAGGTCACTCACTCATTAATTCTTTCAGCGTGGCTGCTTTGGGATAATATAATCAGAAGATCTCAACTTTGTCTTTTTTTTTAAATTTCCCATACTTCCAAAAGGAAAAAAGATCCAGGACCAATCAGAATATGTTGATGCTAACTATGAAAAGCATGAGGACCCTGCTGCCGCCTCAGGTCCCATATGTACCTGCACAGGGGCCTCAGGACACAATTCCAGAAGGATCGCTCCCCAGTGATCAGGAGTCAGATGTGTGCATGTTACAAGTAAATGTTGCTCACCTGTGTCCACACAGGTCAAAGCAAGAACGACTCTCAGCCACTAGGCAAATGGCCCCAGAGGCCAGGCTTAGAGTGGCAGGCACAGTCCCTGGTACCAAACCCACTTAGTGACTGCTTGTTAAAAGAACAGACTGCACCTTGAAGCAAATCAGTTTCTAGAAGTCGCTATAACCTCTTGTTCACACACATATATATATATATGTATATGTATGATAGGGTATGAGATAAAGATATATAAAAGGTACTGTTAACTACTGTACCACTGGACCTCATAATGCTACTTTAAAAGCAAGATGAGTAAAAACATTGGCTTCCACCTTGAAGGATAATGGGGTGGATTGGGAGTGGGGGACAGCACTGCAGAGCACACTAGCCTGACACACTCACACCTACCTTGGCCTCTGGTGGAGAGAAGCCGGAACCAAGCAGAAGGCAGGAACTTCACACCAAGGCAAGACCAGCCCCAAATCAGAAGAAAATCCAAGCTAGCTTTCCATTGGGTCTGCCGATGACATTACTATGTACTGTTTGATTTAGGCTTTTACAGAGCATTGAATTGCAGCTTCCCAAAAGATAAATCCATGCTGGGCGTGGCAGCTCATGCCCATAATCCCACCACCCTGGGAGACTGAGGTAGGAAGATTACAAGTTTGGGTCCAGCCTTGACAACTTGGCAGCAAGACCTTGTCTCAAAATAAAAATTTAAGAAGGGCTGGGGCTGAAATTCAGTGTGAATACCCTGGGTTGTATGTGTCTGTGTCTATTCCTGTGTGTCAAAGAGAGAGAGAGAGAGAAAGAGAGTGACAGAGAGAGACAGACAGAGACTGATTTACAAACAGTTTGATATCTGAAGCCAATTTTATCTTTGCAGAGGACTCTTTTTCTAAATGAAATCTAACACTAAACCCCAGTAGTTAGTATCAAATTGCTAATAGTATGAGATTTTAGAATAAATGTGTTTTATACATTCCAATTGACACTTGTTTTACAAACTACTTATTAACAATAGACTGATTTTTTGGGTAAACAAAAAACCTGGAATAAGGGTTAGAAGTATGGTGCAAACACCGTCCAAATGTGGCAGCTCCTAATTATTAAGCGCACGACAGGAGCAGTCCGAGTACGTGACCTCAAGTCACGTACTTATGAATGACTTCTGTCCTCTATCAGCCTTTAGGGCCCCTTAAATTGAAATCACACATTTCCTCAAGGAACCCAATTTGAAAAGCTATGCCTTATCTTCATGTCCGGAAGATGCCACTCTCAAACTATCCCCGAAGGCCCTAGGAGATGTGGAGATTAGAGCTCTGAGGGAAGGAATGTCCGATGAGGAAGGCCAGAGGTAGACAGGAGGCAGCAGAGGTGGGAAAGAGGGAGAATCTGAAATAGTTCCCAAGATGGACTTTGGCATTTGGGTTGGGAACAAGAAAGACTTCAGCCAAGAGAGAGCCTGAGAGGGTGCCACACCCCAGATCTGCACAGGCACTTTATTAGTCATTCAAGGCAAGAAGACATCTGGGATTTAGGGTCCCTGAGAAGAGGGCAGGCTGAGGCTTTCCTGGTGTGAGGATTTAGGAGTCTTTGTAGGACTTTGATAGAATGTTCTCCAGGCTTATAAACTGCGTTCAGTTTACACAGTGTATTAAACAAACCGAATGACTTTAAACAACAGGAATTGATTCTCTCACCATCGCAGAGGCGAGAAGCCTGAAGTCAAGGTCCTGGCGGGATCTCGCTCTGGCTTAGTCACCAGGAAAGAATCCCCGTGCCCAGTGACTCCAGGCAACCCCTGGCCTTCATTCTTTGGTTTGTAGCGCCGTCACTGTAATCTTGGCTTCCATCTTCACATGGCTTTGGATTTTTTGTTTATTTTTTGTTTTGTTTTGTTTTTATGGTTTGTTTCTTTGTCCTCTCCTCTTACCAACAGGACTCCAAAGCCTATCCAATCTAGTATAATCTCTTTTTAATTAATTACAACTGCAGAGAGCTTATTTCAAGTCAGGTCATAGTTTGAGGATCCAGGTGGACATGAATTTGGAGGTGGACATGAACTGGACATGAATTCTCTTTCATTTCAGAATGTTTGTATATGCACAATGTGATATTTCACATGGGATCCAAGTCTAAACATGGAATTCATTTATGCTTCATGCAGCTCACATATGTAGACTGAGTTTATATCTAACATGCCTGTGTTGTGACCATGTCCTGCCATGCACTGTCAGACATGGAATTTTCCTCTTGTGGCATCAGGTCACTTCTCAAAAGATTTTAGGTTTTGGAACCTTTTGGATTTTGGACTTTGGGGCGAGGGAAATTCAAACTTGCAGTGACTCTAGATGGGTGGAAGGGAAGTTTATGCAGGCAGGGTCTGCTGCTCCTAGTTCTTCTAGAATATTCTCCCCTCAACACATCTTCGAAACTCTCTGTATTCCTTTTCACAAACAACTTCTCCACGTTCCATATGTGGGAAAATACTGTGCTCACATCCCTACAGCCTCTCCTGCCAGAAACAGGGAAGTTAAACCCTGCAGTCCCCACGCCTCCCCTCTTCCCTGTCAATCCCAATGGCCGCACAACTCTTTACCTGCTCAGCCTCGTGTCTTTTTATTTTCTCTTGCTCCCTCTCATTTCTGCCGTCAGTCCCCACCGTGATTCATCTGCACCACCATCGAAAGTTCCCTGTCTGCTCTCTCAGCAGTGGGCTGAACTGTGCAAACCCGGGCAAGCCCCCGAAAGGACTAGACAGAGGCTTCAGAATGGACTTCTCGTGGAATGTCAAAGGCCTCACGAGTCCCATAGCCCTCTAGGACAAGGTTTCTCAAGCTTCCAGTTTCCTCAAATCTTCCTGAAAGGCAGCTTCTATTTCAGAAGGTCAGCAGAGAACCTGCAACTCTGCATTGCTCCCAGTTCCTTGGTAAAGCAGGTGCCCTGAGCTGTAATCATCATCTTGTTTTTGGCTTTTGCTTTTTGGTTTTTGTTTTGAGACAGAGTCTCTTTAAGTGGCCCAGGCTGGCCTTGAGTTTTTGTTCCTAGCTCCTCCTGCCTGATTCATACGAGTGCTAATCCCAACTATGAAGGGGACTCCATGTGCCATAATCACTCCCAAGGCCCCGCTCTTCACACTATCATATGGGCAGTCAGTTCCAACATAATCTGGGGAGACACCGACACGCAGACCAGAGCAACAACCCCACAAAGTCCATCTCTCATTCCCACAGTCCCCCACTCCATTCCACTCTCTTGTTTTGTCTCCAACAAAGTTTGGCACCTTGCAAGGAAATGGTTCCCCAGAGAGTTACATACACTTTATCAATTGTTTATTATATTTTTCTTCCCCAGAAAGACCTACTGCCTCTAGGCTCATTGCTGTAGGGACCGCCTAAGCCTTGCAGTCTCAGGTCTTACTACCTCAGTGCTCCATCCCTGTCGTCTGTGGGGCTGGCAAGGTAACAGGACAAACATGGACCCATATTGGAAACATTACTGGTTCCAGGTCTTTTTTTGGTTCTGGGGAGTGAATCCGGGACCTTCCTACCAAGCTACATTTCCAAACCTTTTTTAAAAGACCTACTCTCACTAAGTAATTGAATCGTGCAAGCTCAGCTCAAACTTGCAATCCTCCTGCCTCAGCCTCCCAGAGTGCTGAGATTATAGTTGTGCACCATCACATCTGTCTTAAGAGAAACCCCTGCATGAGAATGCAAATACCTGTTTTTGTCTCTGCCCTCCTAACTTATCTCCTCTGGCCTCTTTTCCTCTGGCTGTCTGTAAGCCAGGCAGAGCTCCCCACAATGTTACAGTAATAATCATCATCACCAAGCCCATATGCATGAGGATGACCATGCCGGGAACTCCCTGCCCTGTGATGAACAACCAACTGTTGATGGGAAATACACAAATTCTAGTCTTTCCCCAAGTGGAAATACACACCGCGGCCCCCACAGTAGCTGCTGAGGTGGGGAGGAAGCTGAGAGCCCATGCTGCCTGAGAATGAATGAGCAAGTGTTGGGTGAAATGGGGCTGCTGGCTTCCAATCAAGCAAGCTCACAGAGCCAGAAGGTCCAGCGCAGGGGCTCAGTGTGAGTTCTAGGGTGAAAACCCAGGAGGCTGAAATCTCAACTGCCATTCAGCAGCCTGTGTGACCTTGGTTACACTGCTTCACAATACCAAGACTTGATGTTTTCATCTGAAAATGGCTGAATAACTGCGTGTTCATCGTTGGATTATTGTGAAGAGCAAGAATAAATGCTGGACAAGAACAGAAAGCTATTAGGAAGAAGAGAAAGAGGATATAGAAGAAGAAAAGGAAGAAGGAGATGAGGAAGAAGAGAGGCACACTAAAAATACATAAAATTATCTTTGGGTTGTGTGTACTATGCACTGTCCAAGAACTGATCAAAGTGTATGATGAATATTTAAATTTGTTTTAAATAAATCCTTATTATAGTTAAAGACACATTGCCAAGAATTATGGAATAACTGCGTTTATAGAGAAAGGGGGTATTTTTAATGTTTTGAGGCAAATTAATAGCAGTGTGTCTTTCACTGTAATACATTTTTTTATTTAAACATTCACCATGTTTTTGATCATCCCTGTTAACCAACGGTTTGCCGCAATTTCTGTTAAATGACAACATTATGATGTGTCCTCATCCACCTCATTAACTGGATCTGATATGGATTTGAGACTCATTCTCAAAGTCAAAATCACCATGCAAGGTCGAGGTTTTGGAATGATTCAGAACACTGAGGCAGACGTGACTGTGAGCTAGAGACACTCACAAGAAAGGATTTCCAGAACTGCCTTGGAAAGTGGCAAGAAAAATGGGCCACATGTATTTGCAGTATGTGCGTGGGTGGGAGTATTTAGAGAGGGACCGATGGCAATGTGTCTTTTACTGTAAAAATGTTTTTAATTTGAACAGTCACCATCATGTTTGATGACACCCTGTACAGGTCACATTCATTTGCTGTGGGCTGAGACACATCCAGACAGGTTACAAACACCACCTAAGCAAAGCTTGCTGTCAATAGGGGTAAACTGAGGCCCTTACAGATGGTGGCCCTGGCCTGGAGCCACAGAGATATTTATCTCCAGAGCCTAGCATGGAAATGAGAGCCCCCCAATGCCTGGCCCCTGCCTCCTGTACTGGCCTCCGGGATCCCAAATGTAAATGATTTCCTGGTATCAGCAACCCAAGAAATGAGTGTTACAGGAGCTGGGGGGTGGGCATGCCAGAAGTGGGCCACAGCTCACTGTCACTGCCTGGGCAAGAGAGAGACAGCAGAGAGGAGGGCTGAGAGACTCCAATATATTTAGACCACAGTTGAAGCAGCTGCCTTGTTTACCGCTAAGTGTTATCATCCGGGACAGGAGCTGTGAAGCCCAGGGTTCCCAGAGTTAGGAAAGGAAGCGATTGAGGACCCAAGTGTGTAGGAGGGAGCAGGCCACAGTGGGCAGAGGCCCAGGCACCCTCCTCTCCTACCCTAACTTTAATCTGAGCAGCTCTGCCTTTATCGGTTTCGTTTGTGTACATTTCTGGGTACAGTTTCCTTTGAACAAAGGGATCTGTGACTCAAAAAAATGTTTGAAAGCCATTTACTGTTTCCTATGCAAGATCAAGACAAGGAGAAATCAGACATGGCTGGAAAAGACAGGGCCGGCTTCCAGGCGCAGTGGTTAACATTCAGGCAGGGGTTGGGGGGCACAGGGAAGGGGCTGGGTGAGCTGGCAGTGGGGATGGGGGGAGCACGGGCCTGGGCTTGTGGGGCAGCAAGAGTCACCTTGAGAAGCAAGGAGTGAGGCGAGGGAGGCTGGGGGTGCATGGGGCACGGGGCTGCATTCACTTTCCCAAAGCTGCCCTAGTCTCTTATTTGTGAGAAGTAAAAGATATAAAATTAAAGCAAAACAAAACAATCGCTGTTGGATATCTCAAGCATAACTGTAGGAGACTTTCAAGCGGCAGGTAAAAGAATACTCTGGCGGCTGATAAAATCTATCATTAGCATTTCTTCTAAGCTTTACATACAGGGGAATTAATACAGTATTAGGAAACTAATACCATTAGGGATGTGATTGGCCAGCATCGGTCTGCCCAGCCAGCTCTTCCGTGATGATCATGATTTTCCCTCTTGGGGTCACAGAACAGCAGCTCTGGGCATGCCCTCACGTCACTATACCTAAAGGTAGGAAGAGCAAGCCTTCATTTCTTAACTCTGTTAAGGGGAAGATACCTACCACCAGCCTTCTCCAAAGCCTGAAGGTTTTTATTCTTCCCAAAGCCATCCTTGGCAAAAGGAATAAGAGTTATTAGTTTGACTCAACCTGACCAGTATGTGTTCTTGGGGTGAAAGGGGGACCACGAAGCAAGCCTGTGCTCAGTAGCTGAACAGAATAAGGTATCAGAGAGGCAAATCACAAACAGCAACAGAACCATGTGGCCCCTGATGGCGGTGGGCTTCTCAGGTGAATGGCCAGGCCTCCAGGAAAACAGCTTCCAGCCAGCCAGCACCCCAAATTCGGGGTCACTTTGGGAGAAGGTAGAGGCAAAGACAGGATTATGTGCTGAGCGTGACCTCTGGGAAAGGCCCACACCCCAGAAGCTCAGAGACACAGAAAGACACAGTAATTTGCCCGAGCAAACACAGCCATTGAAAGAGATGAGAATGCAAATCCTTTCCAGCCACAAAGCACACAGGCTTTCCACAGCCCCCGAGCCTCCAGGCAGCACAGGACTCTGGCTCTTGGCCCTTGCTCCCCGGCCCCTCCTCACACTGACATCTCTTTCCTCTGGCCCCTCATCTCCAAGGCTGACAGAAATCAAGTCTTGATGGTCACCACACATCAGTGCTGCTTCTAGCATTTCAGGACATCTGGTCTATGAAAAGCCACCAGCTTCAAATGCTTCTCTAAGCAGTGGTGCCCCACGGGACTTGTAAACGCCACCATCACCCCGCACCCACTGTGTTTTCCCACCACTACCTCTAGTCACCTCCTCTTGGCTGCCACCAGCCAACCAGCGATAAGAGGCAGGCTTTTGTGCACCGCTGGTCATGAGGCTGCTTCTCCTGCAGTGTCATCCTCAATCAGGTAATTTCACATCTCTGAATCGCAGGTGCTCGCAGGTGAGGGGTGAGAGCAGTTTGTCAGAATGCTACAAGACAATGTATGCTCACGCATGTCAAGGTGCCTGGCCACTAGATATCTTTGGGAACCCAAGCGCGAGTTGTGACCATTGCGGGTTACCATGGAAACCAGAGCTGAGTCTCACACACAAGCAGGTCTAGTGCTTCCAGAAGACCTAGGTCCGGTTCGCTCAGGATCTCCCTTCCCATGTCCTTCATGGAACTGGCAGCCCACAACCATGAAGGAGCAGCTCAGTCCACTGTCAGCCCCAGAGGAAAGAGCAGCAGAGTGACCATAGTCTCCCTCCTACTTACCTGTCATCTTCTTTAGATTCCGGAGAGATGCTTTTCATCAGACACAGATACCCACCACCAGCCAGCAGGGTCCTGGGCTGACCCCCTGTGGATGCCGCTGTCCTGAGGTGTGTACTGCTGGTTGCTTCCCCCCTTGTTTAAATGATGGTCGCTGTCCTCTTTATGATGAGGAGCCTGCCCCATCCGTAGCTACCTGCCAGGCTCTGGAATGAGACCCACGTAGCTACCGTTTATTAGCTATATGAGCTTGCCCTGGTCACTTAACCCTCAGAACCTTAATTTCCCTTCTGGAGAATGCAGTGGTGCTGACACAGGCTGCCACTGGCTGGGTGGGCTGAGATAAGACAGGTGGAAAGGACTGGGCTCTGCTGTGGCCATCATTTGCAGGTGGTCTGCTGACCCTGCACAGTTTATTGTGAGCACACACAAAATTTGCTCCTAAGGATTAAGGGGGCTGGGATGCAACCTTCTGATGGGCTGGAACCCAGTCTCCAGAGGGTTCGGGGCAAGGCTGCTCTATTCAATCTGCTCACCATGTGATTCTGGCAGATGATTTAATATGTCTAGACCTCAGTTTCCCATGTGCTAAGTAAAGAGATTGGGTGAATAACCTCCTCTTTTGGCTCCAACTTTCTGTGACCATTGATAGACTTTAGACACTGAGACGCAAACACATTCACAATGTCAGCGGACCTGTTCGAGTGCAAATGCACAGCTCCAGCCGGTGCCCTCAACCCTTTCTCTTCAGCTTCCAGAGCAGCCTGTTTTACAGATGAGGAAAGAGATGGGAAAGTTCAAGCCCTGAGGCCACACAGATAACAAAGGGCTGGCCCGGGGCTTGAGCTCTGGTCCTGTGTCTTCTGTTTCTCTCAAGTAACAGGCACTTCCCAGATGCACCACAAAATACATTGCCATCACTCTGCAGAGGCACCACAGATATTTTTTAAGACCTTTCGGAAGGCTAAAGACATCTAACTGGATGGCTGGTTACTCCTCATCTGCTGACAAACACCACCCTGTGTATAAACTGCACCCAGAATTCAGCCCTTTCAAGATGGAGAAAGAAGCGCCTCAGGGAGGGTAGAAAACCCAGCCAGCAGCACCTGCCAACTCTGGGGAGGGTGGAAGGGGCCGTGGAAGAAAGAAAATGAAAAACCTTTCTTCCTCCCTTAAGTTAGAGAGCAGGAAAAGAGAGTGAGTGAGATCAAAAACCACTAAAGATCCCTCTTGTTGACCTCGCCCTGTTTTAATTAAGCAGAATCCATGTCCACCGCCCACCCCACTCCCTCAGACAGCTTTGCGCTCAGCAAGAGCCCCCACAGCAGGTTACAGCTAAGCCTTCAAAAGGCTGCCAGCCACAGGAAATGCCAGCAGCCCACAGGTGAGCCCACTCCTACACCCAACCGGGGCCCTGGCAAGATGGGCTGGGAAGCCCCGGAAGCCTTCCTGATCCTTCAGCACCTCACCTCGGCCCTCAAGTCCTGTCTCCAAGAGTAATGCCCTGCAGCAGGAAATGCAGCTCCCGTGGGGATGCAGCTCCCCCCTGCAGGCGGCTACAGCTCTAAAGCTCAGCATGGCAGAAACAACTCTTTCTTAGCTGTGATGTGTTTGTATTTTCTCCTTTGTGAGTGTGATCACAACCTTCTACATCAGTTTCGCCACTCACAGAGGGACTCCAGCTTGTCTGCTCCATGGAGGCCCCAAGTCCCCAAGAGTCCCCAAGAGTAAGGGCAGCTTGGCTCATTCCATCTGGGTCATGGACATTGCTCTGCCCTGCCTCATATTCCAGCAGACACCTTGTGTCTGTAATGTCTTCATGCCTCAGGCTGCCATACTCCTGGCTTAGCCCAGATGCCCTAAAGTCCCGCCCTTAAGTCCTCTTCCTCTGCAATGTGACTGCCTCTGCTCTCTGCTGGACCATGAAGACCAGGTCATGAGGTCTCTGGCCACTGTCCTCAAAGCCAAGGTCTCCACCAATGCTTCTGAACAGAGTGTGAACCAAGGGCAGATTGGGATCCCTTCATCAAGGTCCTGAGATTATACCCAGGCACCCTGCTCTGGCAGTTAAAAGGCAGGACCCACTGCTCCACCACCAGGAAAGTCACACATGTTAACTGTGGAGTAAGCCAGTGGCACTCAAGCGTGGTGGCGTGTTAGATCCTAGGAGTCTCACGTCACCTCAAGTAGTCTGAGTCTCTGGGTGGGGCCCAGGCATCTGTAATGTTTTCAGTTCCCTGGAGCAGCTGTGCCAGCGAACATTGAAGGCAAATTTAAAGCTCTGTATCTTTGCTTCCAAAAACAACACCAACAAAAATGGAAGTGACCAGAGCCTCTTTCCAGACAAGGAACAGAAAGCAGAAAAGAACTGGCTTCTCTTTGTGATCTTGGTCCAAACCTCTTTTTCTCTCACTGAGGGATTCTCTCGGCAACCTCTAAGAAATCAGCCAAGAGATGGCTGCCCTGCAATCCTGGCCCTCAGCTGTGCAACAAAGAAGTCTTTGAGGCTTCACCAGAGGCAGCACAGCTCTCCTGGCCCTGCTACTCAGATCTTCAGGGAGGGCCTGGGCTGCCCCCTCTAAAAGGAGGACTTGCTGGGGCAGGGCTGTCAGCTGAGCCCCTCTGCAGGCAGCCCCACTGCCTCTTCCAGCCCACCTGGGTCCAGCCTTGGAGAAGCTGCTCTGCAAAGTGACTTACTGCGAGGAATAAAAGCCAGTGGCTCACTCAGGCACCCCTGTCCCCAGTCAGGGTCACCAGCTCTGACCCACAGCCCCCACTCTGGAGGGGAACCAGTTCAAGCTTGCCTGCTGAGTAGCAGTCCCTGGGCTTGCGCTGAGGTATCCCAAGCCTCCGGCTCTCAAGTCCAGTTCCTTGGGGAGAGCTGGAACTTAGCTTGTGTGGGCTGAGGCATAGGAGGGACTGGAGGGGGGATTGGAAGGAAGACTCTGCTCTCTCCTGCCTCAGGGAAGATGCTGGGTAACCAGTCAGAAAAACATCCACTTCTCCAAGCTGTAGTTTAGGAAACAGCCCAGCACCCTTTCAACACCTGCGGAGTTTGAGGTTTTGCTGTCTTCATTTATGGTACTAGGGATGGAACATAGGACATTCATGCTAATCTACATGCTCTGCCCTATTTAAAACCTTTTTCTGTTTGGAGATCTTGTGGTCAGGGGTTGTGAGGAGAACAATTAAAATCAGGACACGGAATTTATATTACTATTTATGATGGCCACCCAGAGTTAACACAAGAAAGTGCAGGAAATCTATCCACAACACTAAGACACAGAATATTCAGCCAAGGGCCTGGATCCCACAGCTATGTCCTGCATGAGTCCAGATGAAGACCCAGAGCTCATGACAATGCCTCCCATAAGTCCAACTGGAGGTCCAGAGCTCATGACAAGGACTCACACCAGACTGTCTTATGGATCCATGCTGGAAAGGTAAAAAGGTCAGTGGTAGAAGCTAGTCTATGCCAGTGGGGTGAAGAAGCTGTTCTGGTAGGTTGAGGGCTCTATATTGGAGCCAAGAAGTAACATTCATAATAAAGACCAGGGCTGTCCTGAAAAGCACCACAGCCATCCTTAGCAACTCGGAGCCCCAGGCTTCTCCAACAATAAGCACAACTGAGTACATGCCAGGAAGCCAGCATGATGAGTTTCTCCTGGGGATTAAACAGCACACATCTTCCCCTCTGGAGTCAGGAAGTGATGCTCGATGTAAGGACCAGAGCTCCCCCAAAGTGAACCACAGTCACTCTCACCAACAGGGTCCCAAGCTCCTCTGATAACAATGGTCGAATTCACACTAGAGAAGCTAGTCATAACAAGCTCCTCCAGGAGAACCAATGGCTCAAACTGCAACACATAGGGGACCCCAAAATGCCTCTCTCCTCCTGCTCCACGACTCTATTTATTCTGGCAACTTTCCTCAGGTGGAACATCTACGCTCGGCACCATGCTGACTTAATTCAGCTGGTGTGAAGCTGACCACCAGGTTTTAACCCATAAGAGGAGATGAGATCTCATTAAATCATTAAGTTGCCTTGGCTGGGCTTGAACTTTTGATCTTCCTGCCTGAACCTGGCAGAACGCTGGGATTACAGGTGTGCCTCCCCATCCCTGGCTGATCCTGTAGTTTTCCTGGCTCACCCTGAGCTGGGTCCTCGGCACTCGATTTTCTGCCTGTTCCTGCCTTCAGGGCCAGCTGCCTGGACCCTATGTCTCCTCCCACTCCACTCTGTCTTTCAGGGTCCTTCTAATGGGGTGGCTCCGCCTTAGGACATTCCAGTCCCAATCACCACCCTTCCTGCCCATGACTGCAGCAGACGTGGATTCCAGTCCTGCTCTAGTGGTGTGCTTACAGGGTTAAGATGAACTGTACACGTATCCATACATACACATTATACGTTCTTATATCTGTGCTGTATACTGACATGTTTACATGCCTGGCACATGGTACTCAAAACATGGCAGTGCTTCTCCTGCCTCAGCTTCCCAGAATGCTGGGATAACAGGTTTTGCCATCACACCCAGTTTAGGCGGCCTTCTTAGAAGACTACCAGTCTTGAGGTGGGAGACAGAGATATTGTCCTTTCTTCATTTTCCAATCATGATCAATCAGAAATTGCAATGGGCGGGGCTTGAAATGGAAGTGTCTTTTTCCCCTGTGGCTGTTTTGATAACGAAACAATCTTTGCTTGCTTTTCCCTTTGAAGATTTTGGGTTAATTTCCAAAGAAGCTGATAAACCAGTGTTATTTAAATTTAAGAATATATAGCCCTGGAGGCAGACATCAACTGCAAAAAGGGAGCAAAAACCCACTAAAGAAAAAGAAGAAATGGCTAAATGTATATATTTTTTTAATTATAAGAATCAAGATGTGGTGAATGATTATGAGCTCAGACTGGAAATATTTCTAAACACACACACATTATGAACATATAATGGACATACAATGGAAAGAGTGGTCGATTTTAATACCTTCTTAAATGTACAACTTCTATATTTAACAACGATTTAATTGGGCCAAAAGAAAAATGTATACAATCATACAAGCTAAAAAACACAATTACTCCATCCTTCTTGACATGACACTGCTTTTTGAGGCAGGTCTGGAAGTCCTCTTTTAGGTCTCTATGCAATATGATCCAAAAAATAGTGCTGGGCTGAGTGCACAGAAAGACAGACTCATAAAAACATTCCACTGTGTCTTCCTCTACCTGCTTCCCCAGACCTGGCACCATGCCCCTTCTAGCTCTTCCTCACAGTCAAAAAGACTGGGAAAGGGAAAGGCTTTGAACTGATTCAGGACATGGAGACAGCCATGACAACTCAATTCAGGACACGAATGAAAGGGGACTTCTAGACCTGCTTCAGAGAGATGCAAGGAGGATGGGACAAATGCACGTCAGGTGACTGTGGGGGACTAACGGCATCGTGTCTTTCTCTGAGAAGTTTAATTAAATTAAATAGCCCCCATGTTTTTCACCGCACCCCATAGTGACCTACAGCACAGTGGCAGCCCCGCACCCACCTCGTCTCACCCTGGCTCATTGCTGGATGCGCTCTGGTCTGCAGCCCGCCAGAGGAGAGGGGCAGTTGTTGGAGTGTGGCCCCTCCTGCCAGAGGAGCTAAAGGTGGGACCAGGGCTCAGGACAAACCCAGAGGGCACTCGAGCAGTGACAGCCTCGGTGGGGAGGGAGTGTGGGAACCTGTGT
Organism: Cavia porcellus; assembly: GCF_034190915.1. Taxonomy (NCBI): domain Eukaryota; kingdom Metazoa; phylum Chordata; class Mammalia; order Rodentia; family Caviidae; genus Cavia; species Cavia porcellus. Next base: position 13,907,094 of record NW_026947515.1, read on the forward strand.
CTGTAGCGGTGCCAGGGAAACCAAGGGGCACGGATTCCCCAGCCCCCTGAGCAGCTTCGCCAGCTCAGCCCCAGCTGGTGTGGTGGTGTGTGGGAAGCTCCTAAGGGAGCTATCAGAGGGGTGACAAGCCAGGGAGTCCCCAGGGGAGGACAGTGTCACAGGCCCCATCACCAACAGCAGAATGCAGCCAGGGCACACGGGTGGCACCGGGCTTTTTGTCAGGAGTTTCCATTCAGAGTCGTGTTTCATCCTAAAGCACTCCTGTGTGGTTGGCATTATCTTTCTCTGGCAGTTGAGCCTGAAATCCCACAGGGAGTGTGGAAACCAGAGTTTGTTAAGCACTTTGAGCAGAGCAGGCTACCAGACACCACCCATGGGCCCCCTTGCGCCCCCAGGCTCCAAGTATCTCAGCAGCTCCCCACCCAAGCACTTCGCTGAAAGAACCTCAAAACAACCCTGCCATCCTGCTCCTGCCCCTCACCATTTCCCGCCCGCCCCACAGCCCTCAGAGCCAGCTCTCCCTGGATATATTTTCTAAAGTCATCAACAACCTCCCCACAGTTCTGTGCACTGTCTTAGTCCACTCACCTGACCTTCTGCCCACCAAGTGCTGACGGCCAAACCCACGCAGCATGGCAGGGGCTTCGCCCTGCCCGTCCTGACTGCTTCCCACCCCCTAGTCTTAGCCCCTTTATTCCAGCTCTCTTCACTATCCCCTCCAAACCCCACGTCCAGCCCTACCCTGAGAACTAAATCTGCAGCGTTAAGGTCTCTGTCAGCCTCTACCATGCATTTCTGATCGCTGAAACTAGATCTCAAAAGAAACTCATTGTTTTTCCATGTAATTCAGTGCACCCCAATAAACATGTGTTGCTAGGCATCTTGCTACAAAAACAGAAAGACAGAGGCTTCCTGTGAGGGCCTCTAGCCTCCTGACCCCAGCGGCACGCTGGCAAAGCCACTCGCTCACAAAGAGAGCCCTCATCTGTGACATTTGCCAGCCTCGTGGAATAAACACTCCACCGCCGCTGACTCCAAGCTTCCGCCATGACATTACTGAACGCAGAGCTGGGGATAGATACAGAGAAGCAGCTCCCACAGTCTGAGCGAGCTGGCTCCTGGGACACCGCTGCCTGACCAGGAACAACTGTCCCCCAGAGCCCACCTCTGGCTCAGACCCAGGTCCTCCCCACACGCTGCTCTGCCATTCAGCCTTGTATCAGCACATCAGCAGTGAATCAGCAGGCTTAAAATAAGACCCTAAATTATTTGAAGGTCCACTGTGATTAAAGGATAAACGGCAAGTGGAAAAAAGTGCCAAGAGGGAGGGCCTTAAACCAAGCCTGTCAACATGTAAATGGCCCAGATCCTCAAGTAAAGGCAGATGGATTGTTCAAACAACAAAGTCAACTACAGTTTTCAAAATTAAAAGACAACAAAATGTAAAAGCAAACTGTGCCTGTAATCCCGGCACTCTGGGAGGCTGAGGCAGGAAACCCACAAGTTAAGACCGGCCTGGGAAATTCAGTGGCTTAATGAGAACCCGTCTCAAAATAAAAGCTTTTAAAACGGGAGGAATCATAGGTCAGTGGGAAGGCCTTGAGTCAATCCCCAGTGCTGTGAGAGACAGAAAGACAGAGAGGAAGGAAGGAAGGAAGAAAGGAAGGAGAAACCTGCCAGGAACAAAATGGAGGGTAGATATTGGGAGGGAGAGGGAAGAGAAAGGGAGAGAAGGGAGAAAAAAGAGAAAAGAAAAAGGAGTAATAAAATATATCTTAAATATTAAAAAAAATAATAGGTTAACAGGCCGTGGATACAGCTCAGCGGCACAAGCGCCTGCCTGGTGAGCATGAGGTTGTGAGCTCGATCCTCAGTACCAAAAAAATAAGCACATAGGATAGATTAATGGAAATCAGTACAGAGATTCCTCAGGGAAAAAAACTAAAACTAGAGGTCCATTTGACCCGGCTTTCCTCCTTCTACGAATCTTCCTAAAGAGTTGAAGTCATCACACCACAGTGGTCCGTGCACACCCTGTTTATAGCAGCACAATCCATAATAGCTGAATCTTGGAAACAGCCCATTCGCCCATCAACAGATACAAAGATAAAGACGGTATGGTAGCTACTGTTATGTCGGGTTGTCTTGTGGTGAAACACTATGTTGCTTAAATTGTTCTGTTCTGATCTACTTTGTTATGTCCTCTTTTATCTCAATCTTTTTAAAATAAAAAAAGAAAATGTGGTATTTATATACAGTAGAGTACTACTTAGCCATAAAGAAGGACACCCTGGAGATACTTTTAAGACAATGAATGTGTCTTGAGACCAGAGTCTTAAGTGAAATAAATCAGACACACAAGTTTTGGTATTGCATTGTTTCCCTTGTGTAAGAAACCTAAAGTGTAAATAAGGAGCAAAATGGAGGGTAGATATTGGGAAATAGGAAGAGAACATGTTAAAATGGAAAGGGAACAAGGGAACAAAAGAAAGGAAAAGGGATATAAAGGAGAGAAAGGGCTGGCGTGGTGGCGTGCACCCGTAATGCCAGCACTCAGGAGGCTGAGGCAAGAGGGTCCCTGTAAGTCTGAAGCCAGCCTGGACTATGCAGAGGCGCCTTGTCTCAAAAAACAAAATAAAAACAAAACAGAAAGAAGAAATGAAAAAGAATTGAAAGGAAAAAATGGAAACTAAACTTTTATAAATGGGAAGGGGAAGAAATGTTCAAAAGAGGAGAAGAAATGGGGAAAAATAAAAATTAATTTATAGAATTTTTTTTTTAAAGTATGCACAAGGCCCTGAGTTTGATTCCTGGTACCAAAAAACACAAAAACAAAAGAAAAAAGTGGAAGGATAGAAATACTACATGCCCCCCAAAAGCTGGCTATATAAATACTGTACACAGCTAACTTCAGGGCACAGAATGTCATTTATTACTGTACATAAAAAAGAACATTTCTCAATGACTTAAACAGCAATTCATCAAGAAAATATAGTGCCCAGGGGCTGGGGATTTAGCTCAGCAGGCATAAGCACCTGCCTTGCAAGCAGGCAGTTGTGAGTTCAATCCCCGGTACCGATAAAAAGCAAAAAGACAAAATATATATATATATAGTGCCCGCTGGGATGGTGCATGTCTATAATCCCATCACTCGGGAGGCAGAGGCGTGAAGACCACCTTGAGTCTGAGGCCTGGGCTACACAAGCGAGTTCAAAGCCAGCCTGTACTACACAGCAAGACCCTGTATCACCAAACAAACAAATGAAAATATATGCATCAAAAATATGTATGCATCTCATATTACAGTTTCAAAATGCATAAAGTATCAAAGAGAAATAGAGACATTCGTAATTATATCTAGAAACTAAACTTTTCTTAGAATCAGTATAACAAATAGGTAAAAAAAAAAAATATCAGGGAAAGTGTAGAACACTACGGATCAAACCGACCTGACTGACCTGGATAGAAGAACCCATCAGCATTAGAGGGGCACATTCTTTGCAAAGGCAGGGGACAGTTTTCAGGATGGACCATGTGCAGCCGGGCACGGTGCCAGTGCCCCACAACCCAGGATGTCCTCAGATTTAAGGCCAGCCCAGAACTACACATAATTTGAGCTACATACAAGACCCTGTCTCAAAAGGCAAGCAAGCAAGATTACTGTCTACTATCCTACAAAAAAATCAGTGATACATATAAACAAGCTGAAAAGAGAAATTATAGTAATTGAATGCAAAAGAATTCAATTTTTAAATCTTTGGGGGTTATTGGTTCTTTTTATGTATAAACACCATACCCAACTTTGCAGATCATTTCAGACACACATTTCTGAAGTTTTATTTTTAAAGACTGCGCATGTTGGAAACGAATCTCTTTTCTATAACATTTTCTGATATTTGAACAATTGTAAGGGGGCCAGTTCAAGCACACCCACACATGAGACCTTTTGAGGGTATCAAATAATTGGCTTTGAGGGGTGAGCTCAGTGAGCCCGCAGTGCACCAATTTACTTACAGGTGCTTTTGTCCTGGAACCTGGTTCTACTCCTGCTCCTAAATTGTCAGATTTGAGAGGGATTTTTAATAACCCCACAGTCATTGGAAGAAATGGACAAATGAAATCTACTTTGAGGACTTTAATTTTTTTTTAAAGGAAATATTTTTTAAGAGGAAAATTTCTGAAAGTTGGGAAAATAAACATAATTTTAAAGAGCACAAGAATCAAATACAAAATCACAAGAGAAATTAGAAAACATTTTGGACTGAAGGGTAGTGAAAACAGTGCAGAAAAATAAGAAAGATACTCCTGAAGCAATGTTTGGAAGGAAATTTGTAGCTTTATTTCCTTTTCTTTGTGGGACTAGGGCCCAGCCAGGGCCGCACACGTGACAGGTGGGCTCTCTCCTCCTGAGCTACATGGCTGGTCCAAAGCTTGTTAAGTTCTTTTAATGGAAATAAAAGACCCAAAATCAACCAGTTAAGCTAATAAATAGTAAGAAACTAGTAAAAGGGAACGTTAAATCCAAAATATGCAAAAGGAAGGAAATACTACAAATAAGAGTAGAAATCAAAGAAATAAACAATCGACCTGCAACAGAAAAACTAAATGAAACCAAAATTTAATTCTTAGAATCTATGAAACTATACAAGTCTAGTTAGGCTAGTCAAGAAAAAGAATAAAATTACTACTACAAGAAATAAAAGAGATATCACTGCAAATCCAGTAGATACAAAAGGATAATGAAAAAAATCCCACAAATCATATGTCAATAAATTCTATAATTTAAGTAACATGGGCAGGCCAGGCGTTTTGGCATATGCCTGTAATCCCAGCACTTGAGAGGCTGGGGCAGGAGGATCGCCCTGAGTTTGAGATCAGTTTGGGCTTAATAATGAGTTGAAGGCCAGCCTGAATCACACAGTGAAACCTTGTCTCAGAAACAAAGACAAGGGGCTGGGGATTTAGCTCAGCAGCATAGGTGCCTGCCTGCAAGCTCGGGGTCATGAGTTCGATCCCCGTACCGATTAAAAAACACACACACAGACAAAATACTTAAAGAATGACAAGTTATCAAAACTCACCTAAGAAGAAATAGAAAATCAGAAATTTACCGAATCTGCTCTGCAACACAGCGCCTGGCTGGCAAGTACAAGGTCCTGAGTTCAATTTCGGATTCCAAAAAATAAAATAAAAAATAAAAACCAATCAGTTTATATCACCTTATTAATAAAGAGGGGGAAAAAACAACAACAACTTGCATTTATGATAAGACTTTCGGGAAACTAGAGACAGACAGAAATATCTTCAGCCTGATACAGAGTGTCCAGAAACATCTCCCCAAAGCTCAAACGCTATAATGAAGGACGGACGGAGGACTAAGAATTAAGATGTGTTGTATCCGACTCCCCACGATGAATACAATCACTACGTACTGCAAACATGAACTAATAAAATGAATTACAGAAAACTTTCTCACCCATGGAAATGGGCACGGATATCTGCTCACCACTTCTATTTAGCATGTCCTGCTCAGGGCAAAAACATAGCTTTATACCTAGAAAATTATTATGGAATCATGTTCTCAAAGGAGAAATAATAAATGTTCAGTAAGTTCAAACAGACTAATCACATATCAAAATCTACCAGCAAAGAACAATTAGCAACCCGGCATAGTAGTGTCCACCTGTCATCCCACTTCTCAGGGAGGCTGAGGCAGGAGGATCAAATATTCAATCTCAGCCTGGGAAACTTAGCGATTTAATGAGACACTACCTCAAATTAATTAATTAGTTAATTAATTAAATGGGCTGGGGATGTAGCTCAATGCAAAGGCCCTGGATTCCATTCCAAGTATTTAAAAAAATGATGGACAAAGTATACTTTATTGAAATAAAAAATATACAAAGTGCAATCAAAATTTATAGTTCATGCTTAAATTTTTAAAATTTATTACAGTAAAAAAATAGCTTGCCATTAATCCACTCCAAATACTTCCCTCACTTCTAACATGCATATCCCTTGTTTCTGCCACTTCCTCATGCAGCTCTGGAAGTCTACTTTTTTAGGTGTCTTTATAAGGTCTGATCAAAAAATACAGTGAACACTGCTGCCGGGTGCCAGCCCACAGAAAGCCAGGCTTGTAAGGACATTGCGGGGCGTCCTCTGTATCCGCTAGATCTGGCCCTAGGAGACTTCCGGTTCTTCCCCGAGGTCCAAACTAAAGACAAAAGAGAAGGTGCAGAAGGGCTTGGGAAAGTGGCAAGCTCAAAGTCAGGGGAGCGAAGTCCCAGTATATTCGCATTATGGTCTAAGACTCGGCAAAAGAAGGAACAAACCATTCAAATATGCAGCACTGGGGATGAACCCCCAACTATGCGGAGCAAAAAAGCCAAACATGTCAGCACTGGGGAGGCTGAGGCAGGAGGATCATTGCGAGTTCGAGACCAGCCTGGGCTACAAAGTGAGTTAAGGCCAGCCTGACCTGCATAGCGAGACCCCATCTCAAAAAAGTACAAAAAAAAGCCAGACACGCAAGCATATGTGCTGTCTGAGTCATTTATAGGAAATTCTAGGCTGCTCAACAGTGGATGGTTTGTGCCCCCAGGGATAGTATTAGGAAATATGTGGAAACATTTTTGGTTGTCACAAGTTGGAATGTGCTCCTGGTGTCTCCTAACTAGAAGCCAGCGAAGCTGCTAAACATCCTACAATGTACGGACCTTCATAGCGAAGGATTCTTTGGCCCCAAATGTCAATAGTGCAGAGGTTGAGAACCTCAGGCTAAATAAATCTACAGTGACCAAAAACAGACTGGGGACTGCTGCTGGCTGAGAGTGGGAAGGTGAGGGTGATTGGGAAAGAGCCAAGAGCGGAGGAAATGTTTCATATTTTGACCATAGGAAGAGGAAGCATTTTATTTTATGCAAATTATATCCTTCAATAAAACTGATTTTGATAGCTCGCAATACTATCTCAAAATATACCTCTGAGCCAGCCACATGCCGGTCATCCCAGTGCTCTAGAAGGCTGAGGCAGGAGGATCACAAGAACCCAGCCTGGGAAACTCAGTGATTTAGTGAGACCCTGCCTCGAAATTAAAAATTGAAAATAAAAACTGGGAATGTGATTCCATGGAAAGGCCCTGATCACAACCCAAGTACCTCAAAAGAAAAAAGAAATAAAAAATGCGTGATATTCCCATCCAGCAGATATAGAAGGTGATGGTTCTAACTAAATTACCCCAAGCATAACCTTCAGTAATGAAGATACTTTTTGTGTAGATGAAGATTTTCTTCTAATAGGACCTTACACGCAGGATTGGGGAAACCCCTCCTATCCTGCAAAATTGAACTCATGTTTTCTAATTAGAACTGGAAGAGGGTGGCACCAGCAAATAAGAAAGAGCAAAGACATTCCCTAGACAATCAGTTACATGGTATCATTATACACACGAGTATGTGCACACATGTGGAGACAATTGTACACACGCCTGTTGCATGAGATCTGACACAACCAAGAGAGGGCTCTACCACTGAGCTACACTAGGAATTTACTTTTTTATTTATGATTTTGAATCAGTGTCGCCCAAAGTTACCCCTGTTGGCTTCATGCTTGAGATCCTCTTGCCTCAGCCTCCTGAGTAGGTAGAATTATGGTCTTACCATTGTACCTAGCTTATAGTAAATTTAAATAAAGCCCAGTTCCCCATCTCCCTTAACCAGAGTGGCATCTTTTGGACAAGACCTTATGTAGAGAAGGCAGCTCTCAAACATTACCATCTCCATGGGTCCTTTCTGGGGATGCTCTGGGACAACCCCCCATCCTGCCCAGTTTGCCAGTGTCTGTCTTCCAAGTGGCCTTGGGTTGGCAGTTTGAAATTGACCATGGTAGAAGAGTGTGGTGTACCCTGGAAATGGGCAAATGATACAACCAGGGCTTGTTCTTCTGGAGAGCTGGTTGGCAAATGTTTGCCAGCACCTCGGTGCACTGACTCAGACAGAAGGGAAATTCATACCCAAAACAGAATGCACATGGGCGTGAACACAGATACTGTGGTTTGGAATTTATGACTTTCCTCTTGTGTCACAGAGATGGTTACAACTGCCCTGAAGATCCATCTTCCCACTGGAAAAAACAAAAGGACTAGGCACAGGGGAGGTGGGAGGAGTGTTTGGCCGTGTTCCACACAGTGGTTTAAAAGAAAATAGTAACCGGTACTATAGGGGCTTCCGGTTTAAACAAAATAAACTGTTTAATTTAAAGACCTATTCTTAACCAGACGTGGTGGTGCATGCCTGTAATCCCAGTACTCTGGGAGGCTGAGGCAGGAGAAGTGCAAGTTAGAGACCAGCCTGGGCAACTGTGTAACTTAGTGAAACCTTGTCTCAAAATAAAAAATAAAAAATAAATGGGCTGGGGATTTAGCTCAGCAGCATAAGCGCCTGCCTTGCAAGCGTGCAGTCTCAAGTTTGATCCCTGGTGCCAACTTAAAAAAAAGAATAATAAATACATTAAAATTTTAAAAAGGTGAAGGTTGGAGCTACTTGGGAGGCCCTAGGTTCTACCCCCAGCGTCCAGGAGGTTCAGTGGCCTGGAGAGGGGGGTGTTTAACAAAACGCTGTGCTTTGTTTTAACATGAAACCCAATGGGAGCACAGAACTGGGTCAGAGTACCCTGGCCCCCTTGGAAGCCAGTCTCTGTGCCAGGAGTTTGGGATGATTCCAAGCCTTGCTACAAGCCGAAAAGACAGAGCCACTCTGCTGAAGGACCCCAAGGAGACGCCACACACACAATCCCACCCCCAGGCCCGCAGGGCTGAGTCCCCAGCAGGGCTGAGCCAGGCTGTCCCTCTCTCTGGGGAACAGCATGGCCTGTGAGGTAAAATTCGCTTCTTGCAGACACGACAAAGGATGAGGTTAGTCAGGTACCCATATGTGGCTCAGTCAACACGAACAAAACTGAGACCTTAGAGGTGGAAACCATAAAAGGTTCTGATTTTGTGTGTGTGTGTGTGTCTTTTTGAGACAGGGTCTCGCTATGCAGTTTCAGGCTGGCCTTGAACTCACTTTGTAGCCCAGGCTGGTCTTGAACTCACAACAATCCTCCTGCCTCAGCCTCCCTAGTGCGGGGATTACAGGTATGCGCCACCGTGCCAGGTCATAGAAGGTTCTATAGCTGGGAGGGGGAAGGGGGTGCTCGCTCCTAGGATTTATTCAAATCATCTTTAAAATATGATCTTTTTTTCTCATCAAGGCAGGCAGTGTTGGACCACTACAAGAGACTTGCCCACACGCTTGGGCTTGGAAAGCACACCTGGACCGCCGAAGACCTTCTCTGAGGCCCACGAGAGGGCAGAGGCTGGCGGGCCTGCGCCTTCCACCCTGGGCACCGGACATCGGGCACGGAGGAGGAGCAGAGCAAAGTGAAGAACCCCACCCAGGGCAGCCCTGCTCTGCAAGCCAGAGCTGGACTCCACGCCCCGCGAGCCTCCTATGAAACCTGGAGGGGGTGCACCCCAGAAGAGGGGGTTAGGGTGACCTGCCTTGGAGTGCGGCTGGCAAGGAGCCCCCTCCCCCTTTGCTGCCCACTCCCTGTCATAGTGGAATTTTAAAAACTTGATTAAAAAGAGGAAAGGGAAAAAAGGAGAAAAGAGGAAACACAAAAGAACAGGAGGGGCGAGCCCTAGGTAGAAATCAATGAAGCCTTTAAACCTTCCACGCTGAAAAAAAGTCTGCGTTTCTGTGTTGTCTTTGGGAACCCGCTGAATGGCTGGGAAGCTGTTTTTAATAAACAAGAGTTCAAACGCTGAGTCTCCGTAGCCAACAGTCACGCCTTAAACTCTAAACTTTACATGAAAACTCTCCCCGTCCCTTTGAACTCGCCTTCCCTCTCCGGCGGAGCATTCCAGTGTTTATGCATTTTTTGAGATTGCTGGCAGGATCCGAGGCGCTCTGAATACTTCCCCCCTCTTTAGCAATCTCCTGCCTTCAGAACCCATTAAGGCCCCACTCGGCAACATCAAGGTATTGCTTTGAAGTCCCTTCTGGCTACAGGCCTCTCACACTCTTTGGTTACTGTGCAATCAAATAATTAAATGGATTCTCAGGGGAAAAAAAAATCATTCTTTTCCTTGGTAATTAAACACTCCAGGTTGGACAGGAGCGCTGGGTTGCCAGGGGAGAGCGAATCTATAAAGGCTCCAAGCCCAGAAGTCTTCGCTTGTGGCCCCCAGGGGAGAAAAATAATAACAAGAAAACCAGCTCCATCCTCCCTGCCCTCCTCGCGCCAAGGCTCCCCTTCGCCCCGGGCGCTCGAGTCCCAAGACCGCTTCCCAGCGCTGGCTGCAGGGCTGCAGGGCTGCCGGGCTGCAGGGCTGCCGGGCTGCAGGGCTGCCGGGCTGCAGGGCTGCCGGGCTGCAGGGCTGCAGGGCTGGGGCGCCCGACACGGTGGGGCCCCCTCTTGGGGTGGGGGTGGGGTGGGGCGTGGCGGGGGCGTCTCCCGACCAAAATGAGCTCGTCCCGGATTGGAGGCGCAGAGTGGCAGGGCCAGGCCCCACCCCTCTCCGGGAAGATCAGGAGCCCCTGCAAAGATCGGGGCCTGGGAGGGAGGAGGGAGAAGGGGAGGGGAGGGGAGGGGAGGAGGGGGAGGAGCAGGAGGGGTGGGGCAGGAGGGGGAGAGGCCGGAGGGGAGAGCAAAGGGAAGAGGAGGAAGAGGGAAAGGCGAGTATAAAGGAGGGGAGGAAGATACTAAAAATTAAAAGGATGGGGAAGACAGAGGAAGGGGCAGGGAGAGAGGTCAGAGGAAAGTGAGGGAGCCCGAGGGGAGGAGAGGGAAGAGGGAGAGGAGCGGGAGCAGGGTGAGGAGGAGGACGGCAGTGGCTTCTGGCCTCTCCACCACCCTCCAGGCCTGAGCCTCCGCCATCAGCTGCTGAATCGGACCCTCCTTGGAGCTGGGCTTGGGTCAGCCCTGCCGGAGCCCAGCGGCTCCTCCTCGCTTCTCTCCCTGAAGAGCCTCAGCGCGCACTCTTCTTTCCTACCTCTTCTTAGCCTTTGCCCGGGCCGCTGTACATCTCAGCTCAGAAGTGACGTTCCCATAGGGGCGGCCAGGGAGAGGTGGCCCTTCTTCTACCTCTCCGGACCAGCTTCATTGGAGAATCCTGGTGGCTCAGGGTCTCTTGGGTGGAGAGGGCACACCCTTAGGGTCAGTTCAGGCCTGCTGGAGCTCTCTGCAGTTGGTGATGCTGGTGAAGAGGCTGGTGTGCAGACACCGCACGCAGGTCCAAGGTGTTCTTAAATAAAAGGGACCCGCTGCGACCAGAACAGGAGCCTTCTCTCCCTTCATCACTCTCATCTTGCTATTAAATCAGACAGTTTCCCGAGTCTCTGTCCCCTTTTGGGCGATGTGATGTACATATCTGAACCTCCAGGATCTTGGGCTCTCTGACATCCAAACTGGCCTTGCAAACAGATCCTCCCTACCCTGGGGACTGGAACCACATTATTAGGATTATTTTGGTTGGGCATGACAAAAAAAAACCATCAAAGTGACATAAGAAGAAAAAGATGACAGGATTTATTGACTCATAAGGCTTCACCCTCAAAACAGTGGGGTGTAAAGATCCAAGCTATGTCATCAAGATTTGGTGGCTTTTTTTTTCTACCCCCATCTTACACTCTCATAGTTCTAATTTCCTCTTTGTTTGCTTCGACCTCAGGTAGTTCTTCACACCAGCACTTTGTGAAGCTTAGGGATTTTGCTATACCATTTTAGAAGCTCCAATAAAGAGATCACCTCATTCCCTGAATTCCTGGCACGTGAAGCTCATTGGTCGACTTTAAATCACATGTCTATCTCTGAACCAATCATAGCCAAGATGATGCAGTACAGTGATTGGCCAGATCAAGAGCCCATTTTTGTAGTTGAGGCCTGGTTCCCCAAAGGAAAACTAAGATTGGGCCTGGTATCAGAAGGTGAAAACACGGGTTTGGAGCCACCATGTGAAACAACACCAAAAGCGAATCTCACTGTATCATTTGTGGAGATTCTCAGAAGAAGGTGGCTCGGAAGACATTGAGGTAGATGGAAAAAGAGGGAGATACCCCAGGATCAGAATCACACTTTGAACGAAGGTGGGAAGTGCACAGCAGTAGCAAGTAGCAGACAAGCCCAAGGCGGCCAAGGGATAGGACCACAGAGGGGCAGGAGTGCCAAGCTGATTTCTGTTGCAGTTTGCAAGCTTATTGCACAGTTCCTGAGGGCCTGCAGGCCCACTCTGGCCCTTGTGCCTGCCTTCCACCTACTAGTAAGAGAGGCCTCTTGCTAGAAAAAGAGGAGAAAGATGGTCAAATGTGGATCATAGTTAAGACCATCTGCAGAAATGGCCTCGGTGTCCCCTTGAAACAGTGAGTCTTCACACACAAAGATGCTCAGAATACTTTTTCATAGCACATATTAGAAAAATATTTTTAAAAATATTATCAGTTGGCATCTCTAGGGAAATAAAGTTTATAGGTAATTTCTTTATACTTTTATTATTATGTGTGTTTTTCAACTTTTCTGCCACAAGCTATTTTGGTGGTCAGGAAAATTAAAAATTAAAGGGAAAAACATTGCTGAACTGCTCATGTCAAGTCTTCCGGAAGCCAACTTTTCAGTGTCACAATCCAGTTTTCCATTAATGACATTTTCTTCCCACTTCCCTATCCCTTACTCTGGGGACCTGGCTGTCCCTCCCTTCGGACCTCTGGCTGACTACAAGCAGGTGGCTGGAACTGTCCTGTCCTTTAATGTGAGGTGGGGAGAGGCTCAGGGTGGGCCTGGAGGCGCAGGCCTGGGTTCCCACTGAGCTGGTGGTTGTGGAGAGAATGGGGCTCAGATGCAGGGTGACAGCAACTCCACTAGCACAGGGCCCAGCTGCTCACGCACCTCCTGGGCTTCCTCAGGCAGAATCAATGAACAACAAAGGCCTGTGGCCATCTCAGTCATGCCAAGAACTGGGTGTCATCTGGAGGACTTGTCAGCCCAAACCTTTTATCTTGATGAACCAGTTGATCAGAAGACTACTTACTTCTGGCTGCCTTGGGCTGGCTGCCTCCCGCTCAACAATGACCCACAAGTCATTTACACAATTGATTATCACACATAACAGTTAACTAGTGGAAATAGATATCACACACCATACCTCCACTGCCTGATTGGTCATGGAAGCTGAGACAAATAACAAAGTTATGTGGACAAAATGGACAGAAATCTTCCCCCAGAAGTCAGTAAGACCACCCCACCCCAAAATAACACAGGCAACCAGGTGGTTGATCCCTTCCTTCCTTTGCACAGAGATGGTGGCATTAAACTCACAGGCCTGGCCCAAGCTCTGGGAGGATGCAGCCCCCGGGACAGGAGAGGTCTAAAAACCAGTGGAAAGCATTGCTTTATATTCTCTACTTGGAAATCCTTGGAAACAGAAATTCTCTAACTTTTCCTGGGAACCTAGTTCAAGGCTTTCTGTTCTAGTCACTGAGGTTATTTGTGCAGGGAAATTAGGTTCCCAGCTTTTCATTCTGTTTTGCCTTCCATGGGCAGAGTGGAAGGCTCAGTTTCTAACCTAGGGCAACAACTTAGGCTTCTAGGATTTTCAGTTTGACTCAGGCAAGGTAGAAATAAAACCAGGACAGTGTGCCCAAAAAAGCCAGCTTCCTGGGCTAGGTCAGGTGAAGCAAGACAGACATGGCGACGTCAGACAGTGGGCAGGGAGTGAGTCTCACCTGTGGGCATGTTAAGCTTTTTCTAGAAAGATGTGTGCTTCACTCTTTTGTGTGAGAACAGACAAAATAGTAGGTGTGACAATTTTATCACTCAAGGGATGGACAACACTCTAGATATTTGTTATGGTTGAATTGTACCCATCCAAAAAGATATGAAGTCTAACTCTCGTCTAACTCTCCTCTCAGGAACTAGGATCTTCATAGACTTTATCAAGATGAGGTGAGTAGGGTGGGTCGAAGACTGGACTCTTTATAGAAGAGGGGAATTTGGACACAGAGATAGAAGTGTCCAGAGAAAAGAGAGTGGGAAGAACGGAGCAATGCTGTCACAGCCGAGGAACATTTGATGCTACCGAAACTGGAAGAGGCAGGAAGCCTTGTGATTTTGCATGACCCTGTGACCTTGGTATGGCTTCGGATTCAAGCTGGCCTTGAGCTCATTATGTAGCCAGGCTGACCTTGAACTTAGGGCAATCTTCTGCTCGGCCTCTCAAGTCCTCGTAGGCACCCCAATGCCTGGTTGATTTTTTGTCGTTTTTGGCTTTATAGTGGTATAAAAGTGATATGCACTCAGCAGAAACTACCTTTTGAATTTTGATTTTTATTCTGCTGGGACTCGAATCACAAGGGAAACAATGGAGCCTCTGCAGAGCACCTGGCCAGCAGGATGCATACTGGTGTTCACTGCTTTTTGATTTCAACACTGAGACTGAACCCAGGGCCTTGTGCACATGAACCATCTGTTCTGCCACTGCTACACCCCAGGCCTTAAATGCATTTTGACTTAATGGTATTTTTAACTTATAAGAGCATTACCGGAACATAACCCCCATGAAGGAGAGGCACCTATAATACAACTACAAGATGGCAGGCTTGATCCACACCACAAAAAGCCCTGAATACCGAGGCTTGAGATTTAGGCCCATGGCATAAACATGAGTTGAGTGTCAACCCTTTGCAAGGCATTGGTTTTCAAAAACATACAAGTTACCACTTGGGACAGACAGGCGGGGTGTGGCCAAAGCTCTCAAAAGGACTTTTGATTCAGCAATTCTACATGAAGAACGTCCATCCCTGTAAACTTTTTAGCTTTGAATATTGTGAAGGTTTGGCTATGAAGATTTCATCATAGCTGAGTGTGATGGTGCTCATCTTATAACCCATCCCTCTGGGAGGCTGAGGCAGGATGACTACAAATTTGAGCCCAATGTGGGCAATTTAGTGATATTCTATCTCAGAAAAAAATAAAAATAAAACAAATACTGGGGCAAAGAAAGGCTGCATAAAAAAGAGGGTAGCTGGGGAAAGCAGCTCAGAGTTAAGGCCTGGGTTCAATACCTAGTACTACAGAAAATAAAAGCAAACTTCCATTATATTGCTTATAATTACAGAACTTGAGAGCTGCATAAATTTCTGATCATTACATGTGATTGTTAATAAATGATGTTAATAAATATAATGTAATTATATAGTTTCATATTTAAATTATGTTGTGGAATATAGAAAGATATTTACCAATCTAGAACTATGCCAATAACATATGACTGAATGAAAATTACACATTATAAAATAATGGATGAGCTGGGCTTGGGGGCCCACGCCTGTAGCCTTAGCACTCAGGAACTTGAGGCAGGATGATCACCACGTTTTTTTTAAATTTACTTATTTTGCTACTGGAGATCAAACTCTTGACCTTGCACTTGCCAGAATCACAAATTTGAGGCCAGCCCAAGCTACATAGTGAGTTCAACAGCATCCTGCACTACATGACAAGATCCTGTCTCAAAAAACATAAAACAAAATAAGGAGCCAGGGATATAGCTTGGTGACACAAGCACCTGCCTGGCAAGTATAAGGTCATGATTTCAATCCCTGGTACCAAAGAAAAGTTAGTTAATTAATTAATGTATACTACATGGTCCTTGTGAGTGTATGTATGTATATTTAATATGAAAGAGCACTTCAAAGAGTGAATACGAATTATCTCAATCTTAAATGATAGTACTGATTATAGCTTGTGTTTAGATGTCCTCCAAAACTTCACACCTCATAGGTGAGGCTTTCTCAGGGGTCGCTGGATCTAAAGCATGTGACATGGAATTGATTCATGGTGCAATGCTAGGACCAAGGGCACTAGGATTAAGGGTGTGAGTGCCCCCCACCCTAAGTACCCTGGATAGAATGTAATGGATAGAAACAGCTGTGGCTGTTCTGGTTGGTTTGCTGTCTTCTGCCTGCCATGTACTGTTTCTCTTCTGCAATGCCTGTCTGCCACACCACCTTGCCTTGGAGCCAGCTGATTACGGACTGAAACCTCTACAGACTGTGAGCTAAAGAAACCTTTCCTCCTTTAACTTTGGGGGTTGGGTATTTTGTCTCTGTAATGAGAAAAGCAACTAGCACTCTGCCATGGTCAATTTTTATATTCTTTTGCTTCTATTCCACAAATACTAATTGAAGGCCTATACCAGGTCAAAATGCCATGTAAAGTATTACATTTACAATGGTGAATATAGTAAGTTTACTATTGCCTCATGAATGAATTAGAAAGCAATTCATTAATTATAACAGTTACACATTAAAGCACATGGGGAAGAAAATTAAGGAAGCTCTGCCATAGAGAGCATCATGCAATGAAATACATGGATCCTGTGATCATAAACCTCTGACATCACTGGGTGTGGTGGCCCACACCTGTAATCCCAGCTCTTGGGAGGCACAGCAGGATTGCAGTGAGTTCATAGTTAACCTGGGCTACACAGTGAGTTGAAGGCCAGTCTGCACTTCATAGTGAGACGCAGTTTGAAAATAAGACCTTTGACACTGAAGTCCACGCCCGAAGGCTAGACAGAGGTAACTTCAGAAGAGCTGGGGAGGGGAGTGCCCAGCAGGACCTGCATATGCACAGCTCCCGTGCAGGGAATAAGGTCAGTACACGATTCGGGGGTTTATGTCTTCAGAACTTGGCACAGGACAAGGTGGAGGAGCCTCTGTTCAGGGGACAGTTTCTCTGCCTGTGGCAGATCCCCTCCTAAATAACCCAACACACACACACTGGCACACAAACTTGTTGAGGCCCCAGACCCAAGCTTTTGTGAAAACTCTCCATTAGTACCCAGAGAATAGAAAACAGCCCTGGAATAATTCTGATAACAGCCTATTTAATTCTTAAGCCAGCTCACTACCACCCTCTTCCCGGGACAGGTGATGCGGTACCGTAGAGGCTTGCCCTAGGAAACCTGTTCAAGAGTGAAACAGAATTGCTAAGGAGGATGGAAATCACTTGGATGAACCATTATGTAATTTAGAAAGTTTCTGTACCACCAAATTATACAGTACGTAAAGGTAAAAAAGAAGGCACATGTTTCTTTAACAAACAAACATAACTTTACCTGATTATTCAAATAGACTGGAATATTTTTTGGGGGGCAAATGACTATTTCCTTCTCTTTGACAGATGATTATGGTCCCATTATTTTCTGGGGTGGGAAGAATAAGAGGTTTCTCTTTCTAAAGCCCTCCCTTTATTCACTGTCCCTGAGGGAGAGCTCATCATCGAGGGGCAGTGGCAGGCAGCCAGGAAGGTGGACTTTCCCCCCAACAAGCAGGTATCAGCAGTGAGGCCCAGAGAAGTTCTCACCCACATCACATCATGGCACCTCTGGTTCCTCACTAAGCAGCTAAGGAAACTGGCTCCCCAACTTGATACAACTCAGAGTAGATTCCAGCCCAGGTCTACCGACCTGGCTTCCTCTTGACTGCTGATGATCTGGTTAAAAATAAGCAAATAAAAGCTGGGCATGTGGAAGAGCCAAGGAAGTGAAGATCAAAGCATGTCACCTGTTGAAGCTGCAGGAGGCAGGAGGGGAGATAAATGCAACTCTGCAGTGTACATGGCTCACCTCGTAGGAAACACTCAGATCCCGGCAGCTGGTGGGTTTGAATGGGCGTTTGCGTCTCTCAGGCCGTGCAAAGCTGATGCCATGATGCTCAGAACGCATTATCAGGGAGCCAGAGGCAGGAATGCAGGGCCGAGTGGCCAAACTATGGGTTTTATATTTTCTTTTGAGACACAGTTTTCTTTAAGAATCTGTTGGCCCTCTCTTGGGAGGAAGGTATGCACAAGTGATTCTGCAAACAAGTTCAAAGTTCCACAACCACCGGAAGCAAACTTACACAGGGTTAAAAGCCCTTGACTTAAAATGTGAGTTGTAGAAAACAGACCCCTATTAGAAGAGGTCAAAGTATATTGTTCCCAAATATATAATAAATAAAGGTATATAAAATATACCTTTATATAATAATAAAGGTATATAAAATATACCTTTTCTAACTCTATAGCAAACTATCTGGTAACCCAATTTAAAAGTGGACTAAAGACTTCAATAGACATTTCTCCAAAGATGAACCACCAGTAGATACATGAAGATGCTTGACATCACTAAGCATGAAGAAAGTGCCAATCAAAACCACAATGCCTGTTAAACCACCTTGTACCTGTTAAGGTGGCAGTTACAAAAAGAAACTAACAAAAAAAGTGTTGGTGAGGATGGAGAGAAAGTGCAAGATGGCACAATTGCTTTGGAAAACAGTATATAAATCCCTCAAAAGATTAAAGGCAGAACTACAGTCTAGCAACCTTTCTTCTGGCTATCAGAAAGAAATGAAGCCAGGATCTCAGGAGGTATCCACTCCCCACGCTCACCGCAGCAGCGCCATTCACCCCAGCCAAGATAGGGCACCGACCAAGGATTCACTGTTAGATGGCAGGCTATAGAAAATGTGGTGTTACACACAATGGAACACTATTCAGCCTTTTTTTTTTTTTTTAAAAAGTCCTGCAATGTCACTTTATTGATGAACTTTCCCATCACTGAGACAGAATACCCAACAATCACAACTTAAAGGAGTTTTAATTTGGTTCAGTTTCACAGGAATCAGTTTTTGGTTGGCTGGCTCCAAGGCAAAAACATCACAGCAGAAGGGTGTCTTTGGCAGCTGGGAAGCAGTGACACTAAAGAGCAAGGGACCACATACGTACCTGAAGTTATGTTCCTATGACCCACTCATACCCTCCCAGGCAGCCAGAAAGCAGAAAGAAATCAAGCAGCAGCTAGGGGACTGTACACAGTCCTCTAAGGCATGTCCCCATGTTCTACCCCCCCCCCATCTTGTTCCCATCACCTACCAAAACCACCAAATAATCATCTCATTAGCGGATTAACTCACTAATAGACTCATGAGTCAATCACCTTACAAAAGCCAATCAGCAACCAAGCTTTCAAGACAAGGAGCCTTTTGGGGAATATTTTGGATTCCAGTGTGAACAGTGACATGGATAAACCCTGAGGACATTATGCTAAATGAAATAAGCCAATCACAGGAGGCTATAAAATGCATGCTTTCACTTACATGAGGTATCTAAAATCATCACTCATAGGCCCATGCCAATTGGCCTTTATTGGCCAATTGGTGGGGTATTGAGGGACAAGGGACAGGGTAATAGTTTGCCAATCAGCTTAAAGTTTCAGTTATGCAATGAAGTTGTAGCTATCTGTTGTCAGATACTGTTGCTGTAGTTAGCAATACTGTTGGACACTTAAAATTTTCAGAGAATATGTCATCTGGTATTCTTAGCACAAAATCTCAATTTTTAAAACAATAGGCAGAAACATGAGTGATAAAGTAGTCCAGTATCTCTCTCACAAATGCAGCTAGGATGCTAAGCGCACAGCTGCCTAGAGCTTGAGCTCATGTTTGCCTGAGCCTTTATCAGGAGAGGAAGATAAAATGCCACTCCGGTCCCCACCACAACCAACAGTTCCATTTACTCGCCCTTTAAGGTTGAAATTACTGGCTTAGAACCTGCTGCGCTGAGGACTCTCCAGTCTGACCCCTCGCCCACCAGGCCAATGCCATGGCCTTATTCTACACCATCGGCCTGATGCCAGTTGGCCTTAAGGTCAAATACAAACCAGATTACAGCAAACCCCAACCTCAAGAAAACTCAGCACACAGCCAAAGGGTCACTACCTGGGTCTTCTCTCTGGAAGCACAATGTGCGTGTTGGAGTGCTCACCACGAGCGGAGGGTACACGTGCTTGAGTGAGCAGCTGAGGGCCCACTTTTGCAGCTGCCCAGAGCACACCTGTCCACTGAAGGGCACAGAAGCTCTCCAGCCCTCCCCCCAACCACCTGTTAGTTCCTGACAACTGAGCAGCCCAGAACCTCACTGAAGGCTGGAAAATAAAGCGATCAGATGAGGAGGCAAGCCTTGTGGGGACCAAATCGCAGCAGGGGGAAGGCGGCTGGCCAACCCCTGTGAGACTGACCTCACCTGGCCATTCCAGGGGCACAAACCCATTTTCAGAAAGGCTTTTCACCTGACACAACACACTGCCAGCACTCCTGAAAGTTATCATCTGCACTTACCTGCCCGCCTGGAGACCCACGCCTGGCAGGAAAAACCTTGAGTGAAGTGTCCACAGCTGCTCCATGACATCTGCCTTGGCTGATTACCAGGCGCTGAGAAGGGAACCGTTTTACCGAACCTCAGGGAAGGCGCCAGGGGCTGAGAGCTAGTTAGGGAGGCGCGAGCAGGAAATCACACGCCGGATTCCTTGGCCCTGCTCCCATAAAGATAAGGCCAAAGTTTTGAAAAATATAAAATTTTAATAAAGGCTACATCTCTTAATTACAATAATTATTGTACCAAGTAATTTTCCTTAAATGAACTCTTTATAATGCATAATTTACAGTATAAGTAAAACAAAATGCCATGACAAAAGTCACTGAGTACAAGACTTGTAATAAAAAGGCATAAAATATATTTATACATAAACCCCTTTCAAAAAACAAGGGAAAGCTTGAGCCCTCAATATAGGGCGACACACGGAGCTGGTCCCCGTGCAGGTACAGGTACTGTACTGATTCAAAGTCAAGCACTAGAGATAGTGGATCACTACTCTTTTGCCGTACGCTATATACAGACAAATAGTACAGGGAACGTGGCAAACACAATGTACAGATTAATTTAGCACGCACACCCGAGCATCAGAGTGGAGGCGTCTGGAGGAAAGGTGCCGCTAGGTCTCCCTGCCACTGTCCGTGTCTCTGCGGGGCTGGGTGGGGCACTTCTGTGAGCGGCTGTGGGTCTATGGGGGGAGGGGGGGGAGACAACAAAAATAAGGAACTGTCACTTCACTAAAAGCACAAGTTTGAACCACGAGACAGTGATTCCAGCGGGCCTCAGTCTCCAGGCCCTAGGATGAGAGAGAGGGACAGAGGATGGGGCACCTTGGTCCCCAGGGTGAATCGTGGGCCCCAGAATGAGGCTCCCCCCTCCTTCGTGATGGGTTAACCCATCAACACAACAACCCCAAAACGGTGATGCTACAACACAGCCAGCCTCAAGACCTTTATGACAAAGAGAGCAGCAAGGGGAAAATGCACCAATTTCTGCATGTGTCAGTGGCAGGGCACCGTTTTCAAGTCTGTCTTCACCTGGAGAAATGCAGTGCAAGGCTTGAAGAAATCACTAATGCACTCCCAGCTCAGCTCCTAAGTTCAGACAGAAGAGTTAAAACTTCCTCTCTCCCCTTTCTGTGTGTAAAGCAGCATATCCATAAACTGGGGACGGGGTAATCAACTGTTCAATAAATATCAGTAAAGACTCCTGTTCAGGTAAGCTATACACAGTTTCTCTTAGTTTATAGATTTCAGATCCCTAGGAAGTCATATATTATGTATGGCAGTCTCTCAAACACAGTCAGCATCTTCTATAGCCAAGAGTGGTCATGTTTTTAATAAATAGTTCAGGTTTTTCTTATCTCAGTACCCAGTTCATGAAAAATGAAAATCAACCTTCCCACCCTTCTGAAGGCCCAATGGCCTGGGCTTCCCTAGATTTTGTCTTCTTCATTGGTTTTAATTTCCTTCGAAACGTTTTGTGGTTGCGGCTTAGGTCGGAGACAGGTCACACCCATGGTTCAAAGCCAGGGCCCAGAGGATCCCAGAGGCTCAATCGATCCTCTCCACTTTGCCCAGAATCCTGCCCTCGTACATCGGGAGCACAGTCTCGTCATCCCAGATCTCCTCGAACACCGCTCCACAGGCAAACTCATCACTGGCTTTTTTGAAGTAATACCTTAAAAGGAAAACCAGAAAAGCCTGTTGAAACTACACCTTCTTAGGCCGTTTTAAAGAAACCATGCCAACATGGTGTACATCTGACTTAGGGGCCCCCTGGAGCTGCCGACAGGGCACACTGGGAGGAAGGCGGCACCCTCTGGGCACCCTCTGGGCAGCGGTCTGCACCAGCCTCCTGCTGTGCCCCCCCCATGCACAGCCAGCTCCCAAAGCAGAAGAGGAAGGGCAAATACCTGGTGGGGTTCTTCAGAGAGGCTGGGACCCAGCTCCACATCACCCTGCCTAACCCACAGAGCCTGTGGAAAGCAGACCTGAGGCTTCAGTCTGGAGCCCGCTGACCCTTGCCACCCTCCCAGGTATTAGTACCAACACTGCCTGATGGCCGCCGGCACAGCGGGGCACAGGCTTGGCCCCACCTCCAGCAGTCTCCCATCCGTCCCCACGTCCCTGCCTCCGCTCCACTCCCACCCCTGTGGGGTCCATCACTAAAGGTCCTTCCCTCTTACGCCACTGGTTCAAGATTCCTCTGCTCCCTGCCCAGCATTCCTGCTTCTAAAGCTGTTTTCAATTGCGCAGAGGCAAATGACAGCCTCTCAATAGTCACACTTTGAAACAACTGCCATCTTCAGGCAGGCCCACCCCCTCTGGGGCCTCTGGGGGAAACCAAGCAAGGACCCAGTTCCCAGCAAAGACCCCTGCAAGCTGTCATTTTCAGCCCATAAAGGCCACTTGCAGAGGGAAGGTCACAGTCCCCTAGGAGCAGGGGGAGCCTCTAAAACATTTAATGTGTCTCAGAGTTAGAGCTGGTTTTTGTCTTTTCTTAACAAAAAAAAAAAAAATTAACTCCCCTACATTTTTCCACTTTAATGAAGGTGAGCCAAAAGCTTTCTCAGAAGATAAGGCTAAGTACAAGGAGACAGCTGGGCCTACTTAGGGCCTTTGTTTTCAGTGCTCTGGCCAGCAGAGCTGGTCAGTGGGGAAACACTTCAGCATTCAGGAGGTCAGAATTCTTTGGGGAGCCTGTGAGGACAGACGGCCAGTGTGCAGGGAGGGGCCCGTGCACAGGGGCCCAGGACAGTGGGGAAAAGTCACTTTTCCAAAGGAGAAGCTCCGATTCCAATGACCATGCCATGCTCAGCCTCCCGCTCCAAACCTCCTGGGGTAGACTAAGCCAGGCTTTCACAGCACCTCCGCACAAACATGCAACGACCTTTTACATAACTGCACCCCCTTCTAGCAAGGAGGGGCAACATTCCCGAGGCCCCACCCCCAGGACTTCAAACCCTCTGCACTGCCCTCAGTTTTCTCCAAGAAACGGGCTTTTCCACTGCAACATGCTTTATGTGGCAAGCTCTGCTTTCTTCTGACATCTGGCACCAATAGCGTCTGGCACGTCTGGAGGGACTATTTGCTTTTTGAACCCCTGCCATGTTGAGATTACTCAACAGAGCCCAGGTCCCTATTCCACAGCCCCAAGCTGCCCCGGCTCTTTTACTGGGGGTTTGGCGGGGGTACACTGAGGTGCGGGGGCCCAAGCCTTGCTGGGGCTGCAGGCAGAGCACCCTGTGCCCCACACCCTCCTCCTAAGAGGGCCAGGAGTCCAGCTGAGGCCCTGCAGAGATAAGGCAGCTGGGAGGAGCTTCCCACAGCCTGATCCAATCAGGAAGGAATTCGACAGTGGACCATTTGTGCAAGTCTTTGTGCATTAAAAGGAGGCCAGGGCTTCAAAGCCAGGCTTATTAAATGTGCCTTAGAAAAAAAATCAGAGCCAGATGTGGCCAGAGTGGCTGAGCAAGGCACCTTCCTGGCAGGGCCCCTGCTCAGTGCTCCATGGCGCTTCTCCCCTGAAGGTCACCTGCGGTTCCTCTCAAAGTCCAACCGAGTCAAAGCCGAGATCAAAATGAATCCCTGGAGGGGCATACTTGTGTAATTAATTTCACCTGTGTCTTTTCAAGATTAAAAGACGCAGCAGCCAGGCCTGCTCCCCAGTCCCTTTGATAACTTTACAGAACTGTCTCCTCCCAGGTATAAAAAGGAATGATCCAGCCCCACGCCCGCTGGTCAGTCACCTGCAGGATCTGGTCCATTCTCCAGTTCCTCCTGCTGTAAAAGGTACCCCTGCTGGCCCTGCCCAGAGCCACTGACACAGGTGGCTGAGAAGGTGACACAGGGCCTGCTGGGGGATCAGATGTCTCAGCCCCGCAGAAGGACTTGCCTTTGGCCAGGAGCTGTACCCACCCAGCAGGCTTCTACTGTGAACATTTTCTACTCCCAAATGGGGCTCTGGAGGGCAGAAGCAGATGGACACCCCTAGGGATGGGCTGTGATCCTGCCAAAGGCCCACGGCACACAGCTGAGGATGGCACTCCGTCCTTGGTGCAGGCGCCCTGCTTCTCTCATGTCTGTCCTGACCGACTGCCCTGCACTCAGGATGACTGGAGCAGAACCACATACATAGGATGGACACTGTAGAGACAGGGCAGGCAGCACTCTGGATGGACTGAGGAGGTGTTCCTGCCTGCCCCTCATTAAGAGCAAAATGAGGGTGGGGATTTAGCTCAGTGGAATAAGCACCTGTCTGGCAAATGCAAGGTCATGTGTTCAATCGCCTGTACCAAAAAAAAGAAAAGAAAAAAAAGAGCAAAATGACTGAGACTGAGAAACAGGCCAGGGCTGGCCCTCTTCCTCCTGAGCTCTTGAAGTCTCTGTCAAGGCCTAGAAGGCCAGGGCCACCTCCACTAGTCACATTAGGGAAGGAGGCTAGCGGTGGACTTCTCTTGCCAAGGCCCAGGGAGATGGCAGTGAGACCCAGGCCCAGGCAGCAGAAGTAGGACCGGCAGGGCCGGCTGCGTTCACCTGCCCACCCCCAGGTTCCGCCATCTTGTTCGTTACAGACAAAAGACGGCAGGCCTTGCGTGGCCCAGGGAGGGAGTTCTTCAGGCAGAAGGTCTGAGTAAGAAAAGCACAGCTCACTTTTCTCAGCCAAGGGGTCTGCCCTTCTCTAGCCTCCAATGTGGAGGCTTCTCCTTGTCCCAAAGCAAGTGGACAGAGGTGTTTCTGGGTTCTTCCCATCCCTCACTGGTCTGCTTCCCAAGTCCAGCCTGGCCTTCAGGATCAAGCAGAGCCTCCGCTGCTGCCAGTCTAGCTCTCCTGACACAGCAAGCCCTGTGCCTGTTCTCAGTGTTGTTCACCTGGAGGAAAGAAGCCGGCCAACCCAGCAGCCTCCCTCCCTCTTGTGGCTGCTGCTGCGTGACTGCTGCTGGAGATGAGTGAGAGAGGAAACCAGAAGGAACCAACCCAAGTCCAGCAGTCCTGCTGGACACCCTCCCGGAGAATATCTCAAGTCCCTTCCTCCGCCCCTGCCTGAGCTGTTCGGGCCAGGGAAGTTGAACAAAATTTAGAGCAGAAAAAAGTCACAGGACTCCTCCTACCTGTAATTTCCCTTTTTGCTGAGTTGCTCTTTAAAGTGGCCCAAAGTCAAGTTCTGAGCTTTCAGCATCCTCCTGTATGGAATTTCTTCTCCACAGAAAAAGTAAGTGACAACCAACTCGCTGGCCTGGAGTGCGTGGACACCTGCTAGTTTCTTTGGCTCTTTGTAACTGAAAACAAGATGGAATGCAACATGCTTAGCATCTTAAAGCAGACACGTAATAAAACACACCACGCACGGTTCCTAGCACTGAGGCCACAGGCATGAGATCACACACAATCCAATCCCACAGTCTGCAGAGAGGCAGGAAGGATGATCTCCTTCAGCTGTGCCGACTTATATCATTTCCATCGCTGCCACAGAATGGGAGCTT
Source organism: Cavia porcellus (assembly GCF_034190915.1). Lineage (NCBI taxonomy): Eukaryota > Metazoa > Chordata > Mammalia > Rodentia > Caviidae > Cavia > Cavia porcellus. Next base: position 13,932,805 of record NW_026947515.1, read on the forward strand.
CGAGCAGTCGCCTTCAGGTTAGCACGATGGGGTACGCAGGGCGGAAGGCGTCCATTAGTGGTCTGCCCTGGCTTTGATCTCCAGCTCTGCAAACCACAAAACCCTGGGAACACTGGAGGTGCTGCTCAGCAATGAAGAAGGGTCAGGGCGCCACAGGGCTCACCTCCCTCAGGGGATGCCGTAGAGGTAAACCGGAGCTGGGCACCTCCAGGCATGGCAGGAACTCAAAGCATCAGCAGCCCCCCTTTGTTCCAGCAGAAGGGACACAACTAAAGGGAGTGAGGCCGCCGTCATTTATTCTGAGTTTGTGAAGAGGGGCTTTAAAAAAAGTAGCTGTTGGCCTAGACATCTGATACAAGGTAGTTTACTCAAGACTTTTTTGTTGTTGTTGTTTTTGTGTTTGTTTTTTAAGACAGGTCTTGCTATGTAGTTCAGGCTGGCTTTGAACTCACTACATAGTCCAGGCTGGCCTCAAACTCACAGCAATTCTCTGCCTCAGCCTCTTGAGTGCTGGGATGCACCACCACACCTGGCTATTACAGATTTCAAACACTACTTACTGGTCAGGATCAAGAGACTAAAGAGATAACTTTAGACCATATAGGTCTTGTGCTACAAGTTTTCTTTTTAAATGTACTATCCTGTAATTAAACTAAGTCAGGTTTCTTAGTTTTATTTTTGTTTTTTGGAGACAGGTTCTCATTGTGTAGTTCAGGTTGGCCCTGAATTCACTTTGTTGCCCAGGCTGGCCTCAAACTCAAAGAGATCCTCCTGCCTCAGCCTGCCAAATGCTGGGATGACAGGTGTGCACCACCACGCCTGACCTGGCTTCTTAGTTTACTCTGCGAGTGTAACTGTACAGGAAGAATAATGGTCCAATTTCGGAGAATATTCTGTCTTCCCGAAGCAAAACACAAAGCTGGTGTTCACAGCCTCACAGTATAACACGGAGATGCCTCCAGCACTCTTACTCAAGCCGAGCACAGTGACTTCCCCATGTGGTCTCAAGGCCCTCTCCCAACCACCAATGGCTCCATGTGAACCTTTGGAGAGCTTGGGGTGCATTTCTAGTACAACTGAGTTTTCCATGAACCTCGTGGATGGCACATCTGTGCTGACTGCTGCTCATCACTGGTGTTAGCATCTGGGTGATTTTATACACTAAAACGTGGTACTCAAGGCTGAGTGCAGTACACGCATGTCATCTCAGCACTCCGGGAGGCCGAGCAGAAGGATTGCCAAGTTTGAGCCCAGCTAGGGCAACTTAGTTAATTAGACACCCTCTCACAATAAAAAATGTATTAAAAGGGCTGGGAAGGTACCTCAGTTGGAAGGCCACGTTCAATCCCCAGTACCATTCAAAAAGAAAAAAAAAAAAAAAAAAAAGAGTTTCGCAAAAACATAGCTCCCCGTGATGGAAACCCTGAAATGTGAGCCACTCAGCGGTCTCGGGAATGCCAGGTGGAGACACTCACTCTTCCGGAGCCAGGCCTGGGGTGGAGAAGAGTGTGGCTCTCGCCTGACCAGTGGCAGTGTGGTTCCTGTCCCTCTGCTGACTGCTCACGCAGCACCTGAGGACACAGCCAGGACGAGGAGTTCAGAGGAGCACTACTGTCCCCATGCCAACTGGGAGCAGACAGAAAATTACTCTCTGTGACCTCCTGAAGAGATTCGGTCCCTACTTTCATCCTATGGAGACCCAACCAAGGCTCTGTTAAGTGCCAGGAGGGCATCTCCGTGCAGCCGTTACATTATGTGGAGCCAGACAGGACACTGCTAGTGCCAGAGAATGGCTGTTGATTCTCTCTATGGGCCATGGCCACTCACATGCTCATCTCACCAGTCTAGTCTTCAATGAAGACGACATTTGTAAGGAACGGGATTTGTAAGAAAACTGCTTCTATTCTATCTAGGCATTACTTGCCTAGCAAACAGATCCTACTTTAACTCTGGCAGAACAAATATACCGACAGGGAACAATTTCTAGAGGCTAGAAAAGAGACTTAAGCAGAGCAACGCTTTCCACTGGAGGAGGATCTGAGCCCGAGACAGAGAATAAGGCCTCCCCACCAGCAGCAGGCCAGGTGCCACCTCCAACCTAACCCCTCCCGGCCGTACCCGCTGATGCCCCGTGCTTACCGCTGCTTTGAGGGCTTTGACACCTCCGCTAGCCTGCGGCAGGCCTCTTCCAGCTGCGCCAGAGTATTGGGTGGGCTCAGGGGAGGCATTGCAGGGTCCTGGGCAAAGGGGTGAGTGCGGGGGGCCGTGCGGGAGTGCCCGCTGCTCCCCCACAGATGATGCCGGCTGACTTGTTCGCCTGGGGACGCACGGGATGACTCCAAGGGGTAGGCCTTTTTTGTGCTCTGGGCACTAAATAAGGAATAAGGAGAAAAAAGTAGAAGGAAAGAAATTGGGTTAGAAAAACTGGAAAATGTGACTTCAATAGAAACTTGTCTATTCGGCTTTCAGAGGACGAGAGAGAAGAAAATAACTCTACCATAACACAACTACGGGTCATTGCCAAAACATGACATTTTTGTGGTCTGCTCAGTCCAACATCTAATATTAAGACAGCAGGAGCAAACAGTCCCATTTGTTTTCAGCCAACTGCAGAAATAGCCACCCCACAGTACCTCCCTAGTGAGCGCCCCAGCGGGCAGTGTTTACCTATGGGGCTTGGGCTTGCTCTGCCGCTCACTCTCCAGCATCCACTGCCAGACATCCTGTGACCTGTCTCCTTCCTCCCCAGGAAGCTGCAAGGCCCCAGCTCCGCTGGGGGGCCCTCCTTCCCTGGTGGGCAGGGCCAGGCTGGGATCCGTAACTTTCCCGTTTCGTTTGGGCAGGGCACTGCCTCTGCTGCCACTGTGGGGAACCAAGAGCCACACCCAACCCAGACATCCCATTAAATCTCTAAGACTTCTTGAGCTGGACCGTCTGGCAAGGGGTCAGTGATAGAAAAGATGCACACACCTGCCACCCTCCACCCTCCAGTAGCTTCTGCCCCCCTTCCTAAAAGCTAAATGCCCATGCTTGTGGACCCCACCTCGGACCTGCCCAGGGCTCAGGCTAGAAGAAAAGTCCCATGTAGGACAAGATGGCCCACTGGACACTCACCCGAACAGCTCCCCTGGCACGGGCTCCGGAGCTCTGGCATGGCTCTTGCATTTCGAGTAGCAGTAATACTCGGTGCTCCCAGGACAGAAGCAGCGCACCCGCTGTGTAGCTTCCGCCTCAATCTCCTCCTTGGTCTTGGGGATGGCGTGGTGGTGGATGTAATGGTGGTGGACATGCTTCGTTGTCTGCTTGGTCAAGAAGCCCTTGACCCGGAGGAGCGGGCAGGCAGCCGCGGGAGGCAGCTTGCCCCCAGGTGGGAGGGAGTGGTACTGCTGGTGGCAGTGGTCCGGGGAGCGAGAGCGCGGGCTGTAGCGACCCACACCGGGTGACTGGCAGCCAGGAGTCTTAAGAACCCTGGAAAGGTGGTCATCCAGAATTGTCTGTGGATCTTCCTCATAGCTGCTGGAGGGCAGGAGTGACAGAGGGGGCTGGGCAGGTGCCCCGTCCCGAGAGGTCAGTGCCTGCTCAGATACCTCCTTCTCTTCATCCTGGAATGGCAGGAGGAAAAGGTAAAGTGATCCAGGAAGCACCAGAGACCCTGCGTTTGTGTATCCCAGCAAGTGCACACGTGTGCACACACAGATATGCGCGAGTCTTTGAGTGCATTAAACTAAATGGGGCCACAGCCAGCATACCTCGCGGATCTGCTGCAGACGCTCCTCCAAGCTGTGGCGGCTCTCCATCTCCAGCTTCAGCTTCTCCAGCCTGGAGATGAGCTCCGCTGCGAAGGCAGCGGGCTCCACGGGCGCCATCTCCTTCGGCAGGCGGTGGGTTCTCTAAGGATGCAGGAGGAAAGGGAAGGTGCAAGGTTAGCAGGCCGGGTGCGAGACACAGCTCCAAGGGCCCAGCAATGCTCGCAGCATCCCCATGTCTGGGCGGAGAGCAGATAGCAAGGCGGCCCTGCTGCTCCAGATTTTATGTGCTGGCTCCGTGGCCTCATGGAGAGCCACGGTCCCCACCAGCGTTTGCCTTGGGCAGGAGCAGTTGGTCGCACTCCGAGAGGCCCTGCTTGTTCTCTCTGTAGTACAACCAGCCCATCAGTAGCTACTCTGAAGTAGCAAATCTTCAAAGACTGTTGTCAAACATCAAAAAAAAAAAAAAAGCAGCCCTCTGAGTAGGGAGGGGAGAGAAATCAACTCAAGGAATAGAAAGTAGTCTAAACAGAAAGGGAGTTGGAAGTTTTAAAAAATAAGATTGGAAAGGAGGTTGGGGGAGGGGGAAATGGAGTCAAACAGCCGTGGATCAGAGAAGAAGTGGTAATTTATTTCCCGGCTGCACACTGTGCACCTTTGAGGTGGTGTTGTCTCAACACTGTCCTCGATCTCCCTCGTTTTTCTCCTCCCCCTCCCCAGCTCTTTGTACAGAAAATGAAGGAAGCTGCTGCAGGCTAGTAGCAGAACACTGCTGAGCTTGGCTGCCTGAAGCTGCTCTATCAAGGGAAAAGGGAACATCTCCAAATCAAGTGTAGAATACAAAAAGGCCCCGAGAACGCTGCCAAAAGCAGCCAACACAGAGAACCCCCGCCGCCCTGCTCTCTGTCCTTCTTCTGTCATCTCGCTTCCCCACCCCAGCCCACCTCACCACAGTTCTGCCTCCTCCTCTCTCCCTTGCTTTGCCCTCTGCCTTGGGGTGTGGGGAGCAGAAAGCCAACCTGCAAAGGACCAACATCTCCCCCAGTCAAAGAAATGGGCCTTGCACAGCGACTACTGAGCCGTAGACATGTGAGAGTGGACAGAAGGCCCCAGGGTAGATGGCCACTGTCACAGGCTGGCTCCCTGCAGCCCTCACCCTCACACCCATCAAAGCGCTGCCTGATGCAGAAAGTCGATTTGCACATCCCAGGACAAAATCATCTCATTTACAAGCTTGAAGCTTGGGCCGCAGGATTTTTCTTTGTTAACACACATAGCCACCTCACCCTCAGGTCAAAAATTTTGGTCATTCGTATTATGAGGGGGAGGTGTCTTAACATGCTGATTTTTAGGGCAGGACAAGTCTGCCCTCGTCTGAGTGATGAGCTTTCACTTAAGAGGGACAATCTGTGCACTAACACAACACGGGATTAGTGATTTGATGTGTTAATTTTCTGAACACCGCCTAAGCAGACAGACCAATTAGTCTCTGAAGCTATGGGGAAAGATTCATAAACAGACACCTGCCATTAAGCTGGTCCTCTCTTCCCCTCCCTAGATTAGTGTTGCTGCATCCTGGATCTCAGCTTCATGTTAGAAGCACAGTCCTGAAATGGGAACCCGAACAGGGTGGATCTTGAGGAAAACGGGCTGTGTGCTAACTGTGACAGGTTCCAGAGAAGACCTTTATTATCCACACACGAAGAATCTTCTCAGGAGATCCACTCTTCCCAACTGTTCAGCATTTGTTGGGGTAGGCTCATCAGCAGGTATAAAGCAAATTCTAGAGTTTGAAATAGATGAGGCACAGCGGCCACCTCCCCTGTTCAGACATTAGAGCAATGGCCAAAGGTAAATGGGCAAATGGATGCCTGGAGCACCAGAGCTGTGCCTTCAACACCAGCAGCAGGATGTTCTAAGTATGTGGCTTTGCTTCCAAAGGTGGCAAAGTCTTCTAAAATCTTACTTCCTCAGCCAAGTATCTATTGAGTATCTGCTGCATCAGGAACTGTTCTTACTCTAGATACAGAAGGTAATGGGCACTTCATTCGAGTGGGAATGCAGTTAGACCATCATATGATCACGACTTGGTTTCTAGGAAGGAGCCCTTTCAATTCCTTTGTCAGAGGGAACTTTCCCTTTTTCAACTCACATAATGTAAAGATGCAAAACACAAGTCATCTTGAACCTCATGAGTACTCGTGGTGCTTCTTGTCTAACTTCCTTCCCTCCCCTTCCCTAAGTACTGTTCCTCCCGTCTTGTCCATACCCCCCACTCCACCTCCCAATTCTTTGCTTCAGGACTCAGCACCACAGAAAACAGCCTCCTCCCCACTGGACTTACCGGGAAATGAGGTAGAGACACTTGGCCATTGGCCTTCACACTGCGATGCATTTCTCTCTGGAGCTGTTTCTTACTCCCCACTCGGTAAGGAGGGATTCCATCTCTAGGGGGAAAAGAACCACTGAAATTCACAGGCTCTCAAGGATGCTTTCAGCCCGGGGGCTAAAGGCACAGAGGCCAACCTGAGATCTCACTACTGGTGGGTACAGCCACAGGCTTCCATGGTAGTGAGCCACACATCTCCAGATATAATCACTGTCCTCAGAGGCAGGGACCCATCCAAAAACAAACTGCCAAACCCACTTACCATTCTACCCAGCAGTCATCTCAGAAGACTTGGCTCCCTCTCAGATGCAGGAGCAACTTGGAAAAATGTTGGAGAGCTCATCTCTCTAGCTACTGTCTTAAAACAGTTGTGCTCCAGCCAGCCCATTACAGAGTAAAGCTCCTGTATTTTCATAGTCTGTTATTACTGCCAAGTGCCATCAAGAAAACAGTGCCTCAGAGCACACCAAAGCAAAAGGTTGTAGGGATAGGAACCAAACCCACAGGGGTCTAACCTAAGGGAAGGTATGCATTATTTCCAATAGTCAACCTCTTGACTGACCCTTTCCAAATTTCTTTTTATCAAATGATATTATGCTGGCTTCATTTGGCTCCAAACCCCACCACCCTCAGTTAATTAGCAAAGAAAGAGGACCAATGTGAGCAATAAAGAAAAAGCCACTCCTACATGTTACTCTGCACAATTCTTTAAAAAATGAGTACCTACTATGTTGCAGACTTATTTCAGGCACAAGGCAAAAGAGCGGTGGATAAAAGAGAGGTTTAAAATTCCATTGTTTTTAGGAAGTTCATTTAATGGGGGTGGCACAGGCAATGAGCAAAAAATATTTAGAAGCTGGTGAATACTATGATAAAATATGCAGCACAGAAGTGGGAGGGCATCACCAGGATTAGGGACCTCCAATTTTAAAGTGTGTGGAGGGGGCAGAGCAGTTATGTGCACCCTATAATCCCGACACTCTGGAAGGCTGATGTGGGAGGATTTGGAGTTGAAGCCCACCAAGACCTCGTGTCAAAAAAAACCAAAAAGGCATGGGAGAGGGGTACAGCTCAATGCTTTGTACTTCAACACTCAGTACTGCAAAATAAAGTTGGGTACAGGAGTTCCCAAAGAAATCCCTCAGAAGTGAAGTTTGGGCAAAGACTTGAAGCAACATGGACCTTTATGTCCATCATTCTGTTAAACAAACAGAATTAGCAAAAGCAAATGCCTGCAATCCCACTACTTGGGAGGATGAGACAGGATAATCATGTGTTTAAGATCGACCTAGCAAAATAACAAGTTCAAGGCCAGCCTGCATTATATAGTAGAGACAATGTCTCAAAAAAAATTAGCAGGGGCTGAGGATATAGCTCAGTGGCACACTGCCTGCCTGGCAAGCACAGGTCCTGAGTTCGATTTCCAGTACTTTCCCCGCCCCAAAAAGAATCAGCAGGAAGTGTTACTTTTTTCTTTTTTTTAACGAAAGCTATCCTTCAGTTAACATTCACTAAAAAATGATGTGTAATTGGTATAATTTTTTTAAATGTAATTTCTTTCTTGAAAGCAGCAGAGTGGTCAAAGTGCTGTTTCCCACTGATAGGATTTACAAAGCCTCAACATTCAAAATTTCCATGAGTCACACTATGAGGTGTAAATATTGCAGTTGAGTGTTTGGGTGTCTCAAGTTCTTAGAGTTGTGCTCAGCATAGAGGGGAAGGAAGAAAAACACCTTTAGCTCATCAGTAATATCGATCAACAGTGCCTAAAAACACCAAGAGAGCGCAGGAGTAACGGATGGACCTGCGAGTTCTACATGGATGCATTTTCTGGAAGTCTGATCACCTAGAACAAAACCACCACGGAGGGGACAATGAAGATTCCAGGGAACAATGAACCAATCTATGTGAGCCAAACCTTGGCTAAGACTGTATGAAAGACAATCACACTGAGGAGGGGGTTCAGCAAGTAGGGGGAAGAGATCAGTGTCTGAAGTAAGAGCTTCTAGAGTCCTGCCCTGGAGAAGCTGGCTGAGAAGGGAACAGAGAGGGTGCACTGTGGAGAGCAGCTGGCCATCTGACCAGTGCCCATAAGAAACAGGCTTCCCAGGCAGCCTCCTATTCACTGAGACTTGGCATCTGACTAGGCTCTTGAAAGCAGAACAGGAAGGATGTAAGGTTCCAAGTCGAGCCATTTACTCTGCTGCCTAAAGGTGATACATCAAAGCTTGGCATTCTCACCTTAGGATAGTTTACTGGACACAGGAGAAAGCTGGACTCTCAGGAGCACACCCAGCCTAACCAGCAACCAAATCCCACCCAAGGCCAGGCATCTGAACCTGAAGCCACCAGAGCCTACAAATGCAGTTCCTGCTGTGGGTCAGATGCTGGCTGAGACATCTGATGTATCATCAAACGTCACTCTCACAAGTGCTTTCATGACCCACATTTTACATACAACCAGGAACACTTCATATTACTCAGCTGCAGTGAAATCCAGGATTCAAGTCCAAGATTCAAGTCTGAGCCATCGCTAGGCTTCACAATAGTATCCTAACTTAGCAGCCTCACTTCCGGAGGCCACTCACAGGCCTGACCTGGGGCACCAGACTCCTTGCAGGTCTGAAGGTGGAGGTGCTATTTCCTAAGCTGCACTTGACGTTCTAAAAGGACAAACAGGAGCGTTGGAGAGGTTCTCCTCCACCCTCTAGTACACGCTGGCCAGAAGACAGCCACGTGCTAGGGAGCCCACAGACTGGGCTACTACTTCTGCCACCCAAGGCTGAAAGGCAATGGCCACCATCTTTTCCCGACTGTGTCTCTCCCAGAGACTCCAGAGAGCTCCGCTCTTCTCAGCTTCCTGATGACTGGGGGAAGAAGGCAAGAGCCAAACCCCTCATGGACCCTACCACGGCCCAAGTGACCTAGGTTAAGAAGGACCAGGAGAACCCCCCATCCAGGGGATCCCCAGACTCTACCCTGAAGTTTCCACCACAGACTTCATTCTCTTCTCTTTCCTTTCCTCTCAGAGATCAGTGGAAGGAGTTTATGACTCTCCTGCGTTCTTAAAATAAGGTAGAAGCAAACGGAGAAAATAAAGAGTAGACGGACAGTATAAGGAGAAGCAGGGTCAACCACCTTGAGGGCCAGATGAACAAATGACTTCACGAGAACCTCACCCCCAGCCCTCAGGGAAGGTGAAGAATCCAGATGAGGAAAGGCAACTGGTGACCAGAGCAGAAAGGGGAATATTCAGCCCGGAGAGGATCAAAGAGGCTTACACAGGCGCCTTTAAGGAAATGTGGCTTTAATTCCCCCCAGCCAAGAATCTTCTTCCAAAACAGCCCCTCATGCCAAAAGGAGGCCTCTCTTCTTTTATTCAGGCTCTAGAAGTCTATGATCAGTTTCCTCGCTGCTCCAAACTGTAAGCTGAAGAGCGCCAGAGTTTTGGTCCCTCTGTAGTCTCCTTTAATTATAAACATTTTACTAACGAGCCCACTGCCGGGCCCAGCTGTTTCTGGGGAGCACTGATTTTGAAGTGTGGATTCCACTCAGCTGCCATTTAAGCCAAGCCAATTAGCTTAGCCTTTTGACTCCGCCGGGCCCAACCTAACCTGAATGTCATTTTCTGGAGGTTTTGAAATCGCAGGGTCCTGCGCACGCGAGGCATCGCGCATCTGCATTTGGCAGTCACTCTGAGGCCGCCTCTGATCACAACCAATATCAAAAGCCCGGTTTGTAAGATAAGGTAATATTTGAAGTTCACTCAGATGCATTCCCCAGTGTCCAGAGCAAACTCCCATAAATAAGATATAAGGAAAATAAAATAAATAAATGAAAACAACTCATGCCACTCCCTGCATGGAACAGGAAGAACTCGGCTGATGTGGAGACTTACAAATGTGGCCAACCCCACTTCCAGGAGCAGTTCCGCGCAAAAAGGCTAAGAAGTCCGCATGCCATCAGCTTGACTTTGCCAATTCCTGCCGCCTCTCACTGCCAGGCTCCCCTTGGTGGCAAGGTACCCACCCATCGCTTCTGATGTGCTTGGCCCCTGGGCCCCAGCCTCCAGAGCCTGATGCCCTGGATGGCTCCAAAGTCCTTCTGCCCTCGACACACTTAAGGACTGGTTTCGGATTTTGCTAGAAGCCTGGCAGTTAACTTTCAAAAAACGTTAAGAAGTCATTTCTTCTGAGAATGCAGGTTTCAGAGTAACGGGCTCATAAAACAGCCTTCTCAGAGGCCTATAATGAAGACTCAAATCCCCAGCCATCTTTAACAGGGCTTTTACTTAGCAGGAAAACAGAAGTCAGCAGCGGGTTATGGGAGACGGCAACGATTTCTTTAAAGCCCCTGCCTGCTCTGCAGATCTAGGCCCGGCATGCGGCTCCCTCGGAATAACCAAGCGAATAACCAAGCGCAGGCCAGCCCTGCCCCACCTACCCAGGCCTCTTGCAAAGGCCCCCGGGACTTAATTGGTTCTGTCGCAAATGAGACGATTGCTTCCCTAGGCTTGTGTCTAATGAACTCCAACCTTCTGGAGTCTATTGAAGGCTGCTTGTGACCCCCTCTCCCCCCTTCCCCAGCCCTGTCCCCTCCCAACTCCCAGCAGGGCAGCCAGCCCCACTCCCCAACCCCTCACAGCCTCCGCTGGCCATTGTGATGAGGAGAAACAGCCAGGGCTCTTTTCATGCTTTATGGGGCGCTCCTATTCACTTGTTCAAGGAAATTTCAAAGGGGCCTGCTACCCTCTTATCCCCTCTAAGCTTCCCCGGATGAACAATGGACTGAAAGCGATTCAGCTCAGCTTTTCATCCCCTGCACACTTTATTTCTCTCTTGGCGCTCTCATCTGCACGAGGCCCACAATTGGCAAAGTTCTGAAGAGGGGTCTAATCCCAGCCCTGGGAATCCCGGGTGACCGTCAATACAGGGCAGATCACATCTACCCAGGGCCAACTGGCCAGAAAGGACCTAGCATCACCCCAAGCTGCCAAGTCTGCTTGGCAATGGAGCGGGGAGACCACAGGGACTCCCATGCCTGGCACTGATGGCAGTCTGAGACCGACCGGAGCCGTCAAGTGTGTGCACAGCCCTATTCCATGGGCTCCAGATTGATGCTTTTGTCCTCACTCTAGGTAGCATGAGACACAACTCCCACGAACGGGTAAGCCTTACTCATCCCAACTGCACTCCCAGCTGGTCTCAACACGCCCAGGTGGGTACAACTGTGACGCTGAATCTGACGGCCTGCCCACTTGATTGGCACTGGGCTCCAAGCCACTCAGCACTGCCAGGAAGATCAGAGCCAACACTACCAGCTTTCTCCTGGCTTCCTGGTTTACTCATTACCAAGCTGAGGCAGCCATACCATATCACAACATCTGCAGGTGCTGCTACCAGGAGTCCAAGGTGTCTGCTGTGCCCCAGAAAAGGTATTAAATGAGATATCTGCCCTTTTCAATCTTGTTTTCTTTGCGGGGGGGGGGGGGGGGCAGGGTCCTCTCTGGCAGTACTGGCAGTTGAACCCAGGCTCTTTCCACTGAGCTATATCCCTGCCCCTTTTTATTATCTGAGACAGGGTCTCGATAAATTACTAAATTACCTGCTAAACTGCTAAGGCTGGATTTGAACTTGTGATCCTCCTGCCTCAGCCTCTCAGGAGTGTTGGGATTATAGATGTGCACCATCGGGGCCAGCTTCTGTTTCTGTATTAAAGTGGGCATTAATGACCTTCACACTCCCGCTCGAGATCTAGGATCAGTGGCTGTCAAACCTTGCCAAGGCCTGAACTGAAAGTGGCTTCCCCAAGCTTCAAGTTTACCAGGGGCTCAAAGGGGAAGCAGTGAGAGCTTTAAAGCCAAGTTTTAAATGACACTGAGAGCACTTTCCTTCTGGGCAGGGGTAAAAGAGGAGTAAAAGAGTCAGGATGCCCCCCATAGTGGCTCAGAGGTCTCACAAGCAACTGGTCTATTAACATGTTTCATAGCAAACATACCTGTGCAAGGTATCGAGCTGGGCCGCACCTGAGCGCCTCCTTCACCATGAAGGGTGCGGGATGCACAGGACCTTCCTTCCCTGTGTGTCAAAGTCACCAGGGACCTGTCTACCTTTCTACCTTTATGAGTGGGTCTAGTGAGGATCAAAGGAAGTGAGCATGGAGACCACGCCCAAGTTATCTCATCATGAACCCAGAATAACACCTCAGTGATGGGGAATGAAATGCGGCCAAGGACCAGGAAGCAAGCCAAAAATAGTCTCTAAGAAATCTAAACAGAAGCCTCACAGTCTTAAGTAACCTGCATTGGACTGAGGAGATTCACTCAATGCCTCCATTCAATCCCAGCTCTTACTTTACATGTAGCACTAAGACACCCACGCAGTCCGCAAATTAACAAATGCAGAAAGAGTAAGTTTGACAGAAGCAAGGACACAGATGGCAGCAAAAAAGGAGGAGGAGGAAGTGGAGGAGGAGTGGGAGGAGAAAACTTATTTAAAGAGTAGGGGTGGGCAACAGATATGGGTGGACACAACCACATGGTCTATGAAAACAAGCCTTCATATTAAAGTTTTTATATTAGAGAAACAAACTATGCTTTGTCTAATACTATTCAATAAAAACAGAACAAAATGTATTTTTAAGAAATATACCCAGCTGGCCATGGTGGTGCACACCTGTAATCCCAGCACTCTGGAAAGCTGAGGAGGAAGATCACAGATTCCAGCTCAGCCTGGGCAATTAGCAAGACTTCCAAAATAAAAAGGGATAGGTAGTAGCTCAGTGCAAAGGCCCTGGGTCAATGCCCAGCACCCCCCACACACATACACATGCACACAAAAAAGAAAAGGACAAAAAGAAAATGTATGTCCAAAAAGTAATTTTTTTAAAGCATACTTTAAAAAAAAAAAAAATCCAGTCAGTAAGAAAACCCACTTCTCTGAAACGCTTTCTTCCTCCATAGCAAATGAAAGCTGGGCACCTCTGCTCTGTTTTCACTCATGCCAAGCTGGTATTCTTTTATTAAATGGGACTTTTCACCTTAAGGTTCCCTTGCCCTTTATTAATGGGAATTTGAGGTAACACAATAAAAGCCACCAGAAAATCAGCAGCTAAGTTCCAAGCTAACCTCAGTGACTCTCCCCTCCAATTGGTCCCATGCCACAGGCCAAGCAACAGACAGTGGGCAATAGAAACCAGATAGTCTCAAGCACAGGAGAAGAATGGATGGTCCAGTTTTAGGAAGCTAAAAGGAACAAAGTCTAAATAAGTGTGCCAAAACTTGACCATTCAGTGAGTTGCCTTTCAAAATTGTTCCCTCAGCAGGCCAAAGTCTGACTCCAAAACATTTGTTAAAAAGCCTTCAAAGGCCATTTTGGGAACGGGTGAAAAGCCTTTGGAGAACTGCACCATGCCCAGGCCCAGCCCCGAGTCTCCTGAATCCAAACCCCAAAGGACAGAGGAAACAGGATACTGAAGCCACTGCTACACATACAGGACACCTTCCCCCACCCCACACACCTCTAGGAGACCCATGAGAACTGCTGCTCTCCATCTGGAAAGCACACCCCGAATTCAGATGATTTGACCTGTACGTCTACGACTCAATGACTTTGATGCCTTTCAAAAAGTCATCCACTTTAGAGAGTCCCCAGTCAGGGTTCCTAGCATTTGACAGAGTTGATATTCCACCAACACTTATTAAACTAATGATGCGCACTGAAACATTTCCACATTGGTACAGTGCTGCGCTCCTTTAAAGATAGCTGACTCTGATCCCCGCCCTCAAGGCCTTTTCTTCCAATGACAATGAACTCCCAAGCACAAACCCTTCTGATGCCACCCTGTTAGTTCTGCACATTGGATACTTGGGTTCCAAGAAACCCAGCAGTTGTCCCCATGGAGACATCCAGAAGATGGTTTTTTAAACTCACCTAGACCTTCTGGTGTACTTTAGTTTTTCCTGTTAAGATACCATCCCAACTTTCCTTTTCAAGGAAAGCTTAACATTACCTAGACTATCATGACCATCATGTCACTCTCCTTCACCAGTGTCAGGCCACTGTCATACTCCCTTGTCCCAAACAAACGCCCACCCTCACACAGATGGGATTTATAAAACCAGGTGAGGATGTGACAATTCTGCCCAGGTCCCTGGTGAGTCACAGCCACATACACAGAGGGGACACCAGATACTTACACGCTACTGTCCGTCATGGACATGGAATCATCAGTCAGTGCGTCACTGGATATCTCACTGTCATTGGCGCTGGTGGCTGGTGCAAAGACATAGCCAGAACCTACATGGTACGGGTTAACAGGATCACTCCTCTTGAAAGACCTGTGAGAAAAGACAATAGGTCTGTGGTCATGGACCCTCACCAGAAACCTGGTTCATCATGTGACCTCAGAACCCTGCACCTGTTTCATGCCATCATGATGCCCAGTCCAGCTGCGAGCCTGGACAGAAAGCAAAGGTCCCAGAAGGGAGGCTTGTTAACCACTGACTCCCAGAAGGCAAGCTGGCATCTCCTGTCCCCAGAGGACGGTGGGTAAGGGCTGGTATTCCAGAGACAGCTCAGGGAATCCTCGAGTCCTAAGTACACACTTATAGGGAAGAGATGCACCCTCTGCTCTTGGAGGAGAGACTGTGTGATGGAAGTGGGGAACAAGTCAGTGGTGGCGTTGATGTGCTCTCTCCCCTCCCTACCTCCATATCCAAGCCTGACCAAAAGGATCTAGCATCAGGCCCCAAAACCTCTAATTCCTTGTCTCAGATTTGTTAGCCTAGACCAGAGATCCAAACAACTATCTACCGTCATGTGTAACCTTCTCACTTGGCCCTGCGCCCACACTGAGCTGGACAGATAGGACAGGAAAGCTCAAGGCCACATTTAGAGTTCTTCTCTCAGCCTGGTACAGGGCCTCTGCCATGCCTCTTCCCCTACCCAGGCCTTCCTTACCCAGGGCTGTGGGGCTCAAATGAGCAGCACAGCTGTTTCAAAGGCAGGCCCAGGCCCCTCCTCTGGGGGTCCCCAGCCCTTTTGTCTCATTGGCCTGTAGGTCCTCATTCCTCTCTCTTGATCTCCTCCCAGAACAAGCAGTGTGCCTGTCTCCTGCTGGGTCACATTCCTCTTGTGTCACCAGCCAGGGAGTTCAGGAGGGGGAGGGGAGATGGGTTCTAGCCTCAAGTTGCAGGAAGCCTTGCTCAGAGCCCCCTGCTACTCCACTGGGCCACTCAGGCTAAGCAGGCAGCAAAGTAATCAACTGGAGGGGAGAGAACAGGCTCAGAAAAGAGAACATAGTCTACCAGGCCACAGCAGCTAGACTATAAAGAAACTCTGGGCCAGGCAGATGAGATGGACCCATGAAAGGTCAGTATTCGGCATGTGCTCTTGAGTGTTTGCAGCCCCGGGCCCCCGTCTCCTGACAGCCAGGGCATGGAGTGGGCCTATGACCATACCATGAGAGGCATGCATGGTGCTGACATCAGTCCACACCATGACACACATCATCTCGGAAGGAAAGAGCACTGTGCTGTGCCCCCTTGACAGATAAGACCCTGCCCTGGGTAGCACAGCGGAACTGGTGGGCATGGCATGAGTTCTGGCTTTCACTCAATCTTTCTTTCTGGCTCCTAATACAAAATTTCAGAAAGTTCTTCTAAAGTAAAACACAACTACCTTGATGTAGGAAATCGAGATGATGGAGTGGAGGTTTCTAGAAAGGATGGCTAGGAGCAAGGTATATTATGACGCATCAGCCAGAATTCAAGATGACACCAGGAAAGGCAGAGAAAAGCTCTCCCCAGACTAGGGAGATCAGGGAACTAACTAAGGAGTTAGTCCCCTTCTTTGAGCTGAGAAGCTGAGAAGGCCTGGGACAGGGACAAAGCAGTGGGCCTCCAGGATAAACCAGAGTCTGTCTTAGCAGGAGAGGGGGACCAGAAGGCATGGGGCAGGGAAGGAAGAGTCCTCAACAGCACGTGGGGCCAGGGGTGCCAACAGGTTGGACTAGGAGGAGGGATGAATGTAAATGGAGCCCAGTGGGAAGCTGTTGTCACATCTGGTGGGAGGGACTCAAAGGGGACAGTGGGCATTGGGGCAGTGCAAGAGCCAGGCCCCATCTGTAAGGGGCTTTTGCTCTAGCTGAAGTGGCTACCATGAACATTACAAACATCTAAACCAATGCCTCCTTCAGAAACATACCCTGGGGATGCAGCTCAGTGGTACAGACTTGCCTAGCATCTCCGGGCTCTTGGATTCCATCCCCAGCACCGCTGCTACCACCACCAAACAAAAGCAAGTAAAATTTCAGGAAGGGCACAAATTGAACACCTGGTATGCACAGCACACCACACGGTGTGCGCTCCATGGGGACAGTGTCCTTGTTTTCCTCACCGTTGCTCCCCCAGCACCAGTACAGGGTTGGCACACAATAGGTGCACAGTGCGCAGCTGGTGCCACATCACCTCCTTTAATGCCTCCCACCAGCCAGGGAGGTGAGCCAAGCACCTTGTCGAGGCCACCCACTGGAAACTCAGTCAGAGCAGGTGGACATTAGCAAGGACCTGGATTCTGTTCTGCAAGAGGCTAGAGCAGAACGCTGGATCCCAGAAACCTTATACAGGCCTACACAGTGTGGGCCCGGAGCTGCAACTTGGGAGGGCAGCATGAAAGTCACAGAATGTCTTCTGCCAGGTGACTGAACTGCCCTGGGACACTGGCCCTATTCCACCTATGGAGGCAGGAAATCTGACACCTGTGAAGATCTGATGAGAATGGTTAGGATCTTTCATGCCTTCGCCCTCATCTGTGTCCTCTAAGGTTTCCAGAACTGGACGTGGAGGAGTACTAAGAATGCAGGAAGCCAGGTTCTTGTTCTGGAACTGAGAAGACTAATGAATGAATCAGTAAAAGCAGCCTGTTAGCAGGCAAAGACCTCAAAGAGGAGGAGGTCGGCTCCCTGCGGCCACCAGGGACAGAACATGAGGAAATGGCTTTTGTAAATCAGAAAGAAGAAAGGCTTCTAAATGAGCATCAAAGACCCAGGGAGTGGGAGTGATTGACACAGGTAAGACACTTGTCCAAGTTTGTAAAACAGTCCAAAATTCCCAGCTCTCTGGGATTCCTGCATGGGGCAGCTGACTCAAAGCAGTGGATAAAATGACTTCTTCAGGGTCCCCTCCTCTCAGGACCCAGTGATAAGCAGATTTTGTACAATCCCAATCCCAGCAGAGCCAGAAGTCAGAGGCTTGAGAGCTGGTGCCAGCTTACCTGCAGGCCATCTGGGCCATGTACAGCCTCCCTAGCTGTGCAGCGTCCGTCTATAAAATGTGTGGTTCAAACACAGCCACCTGCACCCACGCCACATAGCTGCACCCCCAGAGTGGCCAGACAGGGCCCTATAATTGAGAGTATCACAGTAATACTCTCCAAAAGCCTCCAACAAAAATAGAGAGCTACTGTTTTTGAGTCTGCTACCAATTTCTTTTGTAGTGTTTATCATGCCACAGCACTGGTGTATGTGGTTAAACACCTGTGCATGCACCAGACTATACAGTTCACCAAGGGTCAGACCCATCTCCACATATGGATCTCCCACACCAGAGGTATTTGGGGGCACGTGGCAGGAGCTCAACATTTGGTTGAACCTTCTTCAAAGACCTAGATCCATCAAACGGTTGCTGAGAAGTTTTAAAAGAGGCATAGTGCAAGATCAAAAAAGCCAAAGCAGCCTTAAATAGCATTCAAACACTCTTTCCATCCCCTCAGTCTTTCTGTCTTGGTGGTATTAACACATCAGCAATGTTTCGGATCTAAGACTTGTACTTCAGCCTCCACGGGGAGAAAATGACTCAACAGAAACCCCTCCCTCCCCAACAAAAGGACACCTAACTCAAACGCCATGGTGTGCACGACTGTCACACAGGTTCTTTCACACATGGATCCCAAAATAAACTCGGCTGCCTCACTTCTAAAATAGAGGGCGACTGTGTGACCAGTAATTAAAAACGGAATACACTGCTCTTAACTCAGTTGACTGTAATGAAGCACTCAGGTTTTCCTACAGTCATAACAACATGAGGCAGAGGAAGGAGGCAGGGTTGTGGGGGGAGACAGAAACTCAATTTTGAGGGACCCAGAACTTTCTCAAAAGCACATTAATTTTAAGAAAATGGATTAGAGCTGTTTTCTTGTGATTACTTAGGGAAAAAAAAAAAAAAAAACGGAAAGAAACTTGACCATGCTACAGTAATTGTACCCAGATGCTCTGATTATTCCCTCAGGACTGCTGAGCTCCCAGTAGAGCTGCAAGGACTTTGCATTCCTGCAGAGTGGGAGGCCACTGGTGCGTTCTGTGTTGGGTGTCAGTCTCAAGACACAAAGGGTTTTCAGCTGGCAGGTAGCAAAAGCTCCTGGGACTTCAGGGGAAGAAAATGTGGCTAGCTCATTCTTGCCTTTTCTTTCTATCCTTTGGTTTTTCGGAGACAGGGTCTTGCCAGCCTGAAACTTAGGATCCTCCTGCCTCAGCCCTCCCACGCCTGTCTTATCTCTTATTCTGCTAAGATGCTGAGGCTACTGCCCTAAGGCGTCCTGCAGAAGGCCCAAGAGACCAAGGGGCATCCTTTAAGCCCCATCTGAGGACCAGGCAACAAACAACAACTTGCTTCTGAGGCTGGGCTCCGGGTTTTCCCACAGCATCTGGCAACTTACTAGGTCACTGCCCAAAAGGTAACACCCTTCAGCACACAAGATCAAGGGGCGAACGAACAGAAGAGGTTAGTCTCTGGGAACCAGGCAAAGTCTGACAAGTGTGTCTCAGCCAACTGGCTTCATCAGAGGTTTAACCTCTCTTTGCTGGCTACTGCTTCCAGCTTATCTATACTATGGCGTCACCTTCTTTGATAACTGAAGCTAAGATTGCTTCCAATGGCTTCGCACAAAAATGGGCCCCCTCAGTCAGTTCTTTCAGAGATCAGGCAGTATGTGGAGCCAGCAGGAGGCTATCTGCTGGGCCTGTTGGATTTTAAGGGAGACCAAAGTAGAAAGCAAGATGAGAGGCAGCTGAGACTAGTCCAGAGCAGAGAAGGGCGCAGGAGTGCTCACTCTGGGCACCCACCTCTGTATTCTCCTTCCCAAAATAAATGCTGGGCGGGGCACCTGTGCCCACGCCCCTCTCCGCACATACCTCAACTCTGTGTATGTGCTCTGTGCTGGGCTTTCACATGTGCTCCCACCAGCAGGTCACTTCTGCTCTTGGTTATTTATAGAGGCCATCAAAAGCCCAGGCATCCCACTCAACCACTCGTGAACCAAGGCCCTTCCCTCTGAGGATAATTCCTGCTCTTCCGTCCCAACTATTTATATTAAACCTGACACCAAATCAGTAAGGACACAAACAAGTCGTTAAAAATGAGGCTTCTTTGAGTGTCCAAGGTAAACAGGGTTTGGAAGTCTAGCCCCTGGGCATCTGGCAGCCAGGACAACTCAACAGCCAAGGAAGGGCGCCCCGCAGCAGGAGCAGGGTGCAGGAGCAGGGTGCGCTTTTTCTGTCTCACTCATCTCGCTAAGGTCACTTACTAATCCCATCCTCTAGGCCAGGTGAGTGGGGAAGGGCGGGCAGGCTCACGTGTGACTCGCATAGGATAGAATGGGCTGGAAAAGACAGACTTATGTCCAACAGGTGGAGAAAGGCGAGACATGGGAGGGAGACAGGCTAAAACCTGAGAATGAAAAATGAGCTAAAACCTCAGTCACCCTTTAAAGTGATATACTAACCTTGTTCCTCTTCAAACATACCCAATTATTAACCTTAATTAGACTAATTATAATACTTTGTATCTTTTAAAAGTGTCTCCCTTTACAAAGGGCTTTCCAGTTTATTATTTTGATCCTAAAAGAACTCTAGGACACTAGAAGGGATGGTGCCCACCCATTTTACAGTTGGGCACACAAGGTTTTCGACTGTTTTAATATACACAGTAAGACGATCCTAGCTAGAAAACTCAAGATGCTTCCCTGTACACTGTGCACACATTCAAATGTTTTACAGGTTAAAATGAAATCAAACCATCTGGGTATGTCTTAAATCCTCTTTCACAATGCCCAATACATACAGGCTTCATGTAGTCTAGGTAAATGCTTCCTTCCAATTCCACAGTGGCAGAAAGCACACATGAATCTAGTATGGAAACTCTCCAGTCTCTCTATATCAGTGGTGACCCCAGTCCACAACCAGTAATGCTGCACTGGAAAGCAAGATCTGCCCCAGACTCCAAGATCTCAAAAGCTTCACAGAAATAGTCTCTGGCTAGATATTATTACTGGCAATCCGTACCCCACATAAAGCCTCTGGAAGAGGGAGGAGGTAAGCAAGACTGGGGGCCCACTCTCCACCTACAAGGACAGGAGTCACAGCCAAGTCATGCCTGGGGAGCACTCTCTTCCAAATGGGATTGGAGCCACACACTGTGCTATTTACAAAGGTGACACTCTGGGGTTGACACCAGGAGACAGAGGCCCCACTGTCAGAAGGCCCCTAGAGAAGCAGGCTTACCACAGCCTTAAGGAGTCTCAGTTGCAGCTGTCAAGCTGGAGGGCAAGGAGACCAGCCGCTGAGGTTTACCCACCACATACCCTCATAACAGACCTGGGCAGTTAGAGGCAGGTGCCCAGCGACTATCCTGTTGCAGAGGCCAGATCCAGAATCTTCCTCCAAAACAGCCTAACTCCATAAGCTTAAAGACGCCTAAACAACCACTTCATGTGATCCTATGCCTCCTTACAAAAGCCAACACAGTTCTATTTAGGTACAAGCCCAGATGTCTGAGCACTGACGAACTGGCTTGCAAGGCTGTAAGTGCGCCCCCTGGTGGCTGGCAAACAACCTCTTCCTTTTCTTACTAGTAATAATCTACATTCTTGGTCACCCCTAAATCATGATTTGCTAGACTGAGAACTGCCTGCTGAGCCCAACTCTAGAGGCTACAGACCAACTATCCAGTAACCCAGCTGCTGCTCCTACTTCAAGGCAAGGTCGGCCGAATCCTACAGAGTGAGGGAAGGGTTCAGAAATGACTACCAGACTGCATCCTGGATCCCTAACACAGAGAAATCCCTGGATACCAAGATAAGCCGTTCTGACACCTATCAACCAAGTGCCAGCACCTGCCTCCAGTCTCCAGACTGCATGTCACAGGCAACAACCCAGAATTAAGAAACGCAGCCTCTTTTCGGATATTTAGAAGTAAGCGGAGGTGAAGAAACAGTAAAACTAACTCTAACAGGTCTGAAGTTGCCTATAAAGGTCAAGAATCTTAAGACTTGGCCATTCTGTAAATTAATGTTTCTCTTTGAAGACTCAAAAAGACAAAGTACTCCACAGCCTATTACTGAGCTAACATCTCTTCTCCAAAAGCACTACTGACCAAATGATCAACCAAGATCTGATCCTCAGGCTCACAAGCCTTTAAAACCTGGATTAACAGATCACCAGACACTAAAGCTAAGGGACCTTCATTACACTGGGCATTCCCCAACAGAAGGGCCTTCCCTGGATAGAAGCATTTCTTGCTGGGTAAATATCTTCTAATTCCACAAAGAGAGCCACAAGCCCAGTCATTAAACCAACTGCTGTTTCTTATCTCAACATTAAAGTTCAAAAGATCCCACTTACCCCTCGATGGGTCCACACATTATTTCCTGTGCCTTTGCCACAGCCCAGCTGCCTCCCTGCCCCACCGCTTCCACTCTGCTGATTAGTGCTGAAATGACCCCTTCCCAAACCAGTGCTTAGTGGGTCTGGTGACTCAGAGGCATCAAAAGCTGCTGTCCTTTCTCCCTATCACCCCTCTGAGACTCTTGACCAGGATAATAAGTAACCCACATTAATGAATACTGTTTGCCACTGTTTGAAGTTAGCTCAGGAAGACTGCAAGTATTTAGCTGTGTGTGCATTACTTCCACATACACACCCCCTTTAAACAACAAAAAGCAAGATCAAAGCATTCATGGCCAGCGGTCCCAGCTCTCAACAGACCTTTGCCAGTCTCTGCAGCACATCTATCCACCATCCATCCATCTCTCGCTCCACCCTACTTAACCACAACATCTGTAAAGTCAGGGCCATCCACCAAACCTCCCCTCCATGCCAGCCCCTCTCAGAGTCTTACCTGTATCCATTTTCAACAGTTTCCATGGACCTCACACCCACTGTGGCCCTCAGGGTTTTGCTGGACAAGCCAACCACAGTGGGTGAAAGTTTGCACTTGAAGTCAGCACAAGTCCACTCCTCTTCTTCATTCAAGGTGGGGAGGTAGCCGCACAAGACCTTTAAGCTCCCCAGTCCCGTGTTACTCATGTAGGCTGTGTTTTCTCCCCCACTCCTCACATATTCGAGGTATATATCAGAAGTCAAAAACATCTGGTAGGCATTTTCCTCCATCACCAACTGGATCTCAGTCTGCGCCTGGTCGAACATGATCGAGTCAATCTGTTGCTTCTTGATGCCATCTCTTATGTAGGTCTTGGTGGCAGGTTTCAGCTGCTTGGAGACAATGCTGTTGTTCTCGATGTACCTCTTGTAGATTGCTTTGGCTACTCGCAAAGTTTTAGTATCCTTCAGGTTCATCTGCCTGAACCCATTGCAGGCAAACCAGAAGTCTAAGGTATCCACGCATTTCTCCCTCTCCAGGAAGGTCCGGAAGAGGTAAGCACCATCTTGGTCTCCCAGCAAAGAGTGCAAGGACTTCGTCCACCTGGTCAGAGGAGAATCAGGGGATGCCCGCCCCTCTGGCTCCCCCAAACCATCTTCATTCCGCCTGGCATTGGAGGAGACAGGCATGGGTTTGGTGGCCTGGCCCTTGCCCACTCCTGGCTGGCACGGTGGAGTGTCCCCTTCTTCCCCTGGAACCGGGGGCCGAGGTGCATCCTCTCGGAAGCTGCTGCTGGGATCCGGGAGACGAGTCACCAGCACCGCGCTACTCATGGTTAGTGAGCTCTTCTGAGTTTGGTAATTCTTTTTCTTCTTCCAGTTCCTCTCAGCACTCCGCCTAGTCTCTTTCTCTCTCAAGTCAGCAGGGGCTCATCTGAGCCTCCACTCTGGAAAGAAAGAGAAGGGGGGAGGTGGGGAGAGAGAAAAGGGTATTGATCTAATCAAAACCAGATCTACCCAACATCAAAGCAAGAAAGTAAACAGGCTTTTCAACTCCTCAAATTCAAATCAAGCAACCCAGCTATCCAGGAGGTGCTCATCTCAAGTATCTGACGCTGCTTTTTCAAAGACGAAATTTGAGCTCCCAGCACACTTTTTGCGGGATGGGGGATGGGAAGGGGCCGGGAAGGTGAGATGGAAACAAGAAGGTGGAGGGCGACAGTGGGAACCAAGAGGAGTAGGACACTTCCATCCAAAAGCTGCCTCAACCCTGACACAAGCAGGACAACCCAGCGCACCCTCTTCCCGCGAGGGTCAATTCCGAAGAGGTGCACTTTCAGCGGCCAGGCTGGGTGCAGGTGAAACCAATTTCGGTAAATTTCCCCACTAGGCTCTGCACAGATAACTCGAGTTCCAAACGTGCCCTTCTCCGGCATCTGGTTCCCATTCTCCCCCAACCCCTCTTATGAGCTCCCTCTTCCCTCCCCTTAAAATTTCTGAAGATCTTCGTCCTAAAGAAGCCCGCCCCCCAAGGGCGGGATGGGCTCCTGGATTCCCAGATTCGGGCTGCTTCCCCCAATCCCTGTCCCAAATGTAAATGTTGCTTACTGCCCAACTCAGCCAAGAATCCGGCTTACTCTACACCTCTTGTGTTTCCCGCTCCACAAAACCCCAGGAACCAACTCAGTTTCATCTTCAAACTTTGGGACAGCACAGAAGCCTCGATCTGCTGCCCCCGTGCCCATCTCCCCGAGCGAATACCACAAAACCGGATCAGAAGCCGTCTCACACTACCACTACTGCCTGTGCCAAGAATCTCAAACTCCAGTGAGCTCAAGCCTGTCTCTTTTCTCCCCAAGAAAAAAAAAGTCTTATCTAGCCAATAAACAAGCCGCTCTGCCTAGCACTGAAAGATCAAACTAAGGAGGAAAGGGGCGGGCTGGGGATGCGGTGCAGCGCTGGGCGAGAGGCCGCGGACCGGGGCCTGAGCTGGGTGCACGCCGCCCCTGGCCGGTGTGTCACACCGCCCGGCGGGGCAATGCGGCCCGCGGAGCGGCGTGGTTGCGGCAGCGCCGCGCACCCAGGCGGAGGGGAGATGGGGCGGCCCCGTTACCTGGAAGACGAAGGCCTCCAAGGCCGGGCTCTCATCTCCTCCGAGCCCCTCGGGCCCAGCCCCCAGGTCCAAGTCCAACCGAATGCTTCCGAAGCCCCGGCGAGCCGAGCGCGGGGCCAGAGTCCCAGGACTGGACAAGAGGCGCCCCGAGCCCGGGTTGGGGTCGGCCTCGGCGCCTCAGCTCGCAGCGGTGCCCGCAGAAGCGCGGAAATCACCCGCCTCGTCCCGAAATGGCGACGAGCGGAGCCTGCCTCTCCGCAAAAACGGTCGGGGCGCTCGGGGAGGCAGGGTCCAGGCAGCAGGGGGAACGCAAAGGACCCTGCGCCCAAGGCTCGGCCGGTCCTGAGCGCAGAATGAGCCTCCAGCAGTGCTCCGGTCCCTACGCGCGGACCCGCGGCCGCGAGGGAAGAGGGGAGGAGAGGAGTGGGAGGGGAGCTCGGGGCGGGGAAGAAACAGGGGGCGCCGCCACCCTTTCATCCCACCTTCCCCTGGTGCTCGGGCGCATATTCACACCCCGACTCACGTCCGCAACAACAGCGACGCGACCCCCGATGGGGTCTGGCCCAATCCCCGCCCCCGCCCCCGCCCCCACCTGGAGAAGTCTCCCCGCCGGCCCCCGGCCACCCCAGCGCTGGGCAGGGGGTTCCGGCGCAGGGAGCACAGGGCGGCCCAGCCAAGCCCCCCGGAGCGCTGGGCGCCGAGCCCGCCGCTCCCCTTTGCACACGCCCGGAGCGCGCCCCGAAATAGCCAGCCTGCCAACTTCAAAGCGCCGCCCCGCACATCAAAGCGCGCGGGCCGCCAGCCCGCCTCGGCCTCCGCACTCACCGTGGGTCCGCGCGCTCGCTCCGCGCCGAGCCCTCGCAGACACCCCGGCCTGGGCCCCGGCCCCGGCCCCGGCCCCCAGCTTGGATCGTAGCGGCAGCCCCGGGCCCCCCCGGCCGGCCCGGGCGTCGGGGAACATGGGGAGTCGCGCGACGAGGGAAACAACGATCCAGGATCAGAGCGAGCCTCGGCCGGGGTGAGGGCAGCGGCTGCAGACGATCCGAGCGGACCTCGCGCCCGCCGCGGCCGTCCCCGGCCCCTCGGCCCCCGCCCGGCCCGGCTTTCCACACCGGTCCGGTTTCCAGCAGTCACTCGGCGCACCAAATGTCCTCTGGGCGCTTCCAACAAAAACTGCGCTGCGGATTTAACTGTGCACTTCAAAGGCGCGAGCCGCGCGCACGGTCCTGAAAGGGAGGTACGCGCCGGCCGCGCCCGGGCCGCCCCCCGCGCCCGCCGCCTGCTGCCCTCCGCGGCCGCCCGGCCCGCACCCTCTGCGCGCCCGGCCCGGCCCCGCCGCGCCCCCGCCCGCCTCCCGCGCCCCCTCTTGGCGCCGCGCGGGGCGACCTCGGCCGGGTCCGAGGGGGGCTCGCTTTGAAGCGGCACCGCGGGGACCGCGCCACCACCCCCACCTTTTAGAGCAGGGCGTGCAGCAGGGGAGGCGGGCGCCGCGGCCGCCGGGCGGTCCCGAGGTCCATGGCGGGGAGGGTTATTTTTATTTCCCGGTCCGGGCTGTTACTGAGTTGCCAGGACCTTATCAAAGCGCAGCCGGCTCCAGCCGACTCCCTCGGGCCGGGCTCGCGGAGCCAGTGATCCCGCCGCGCCAATCACCGCGGCGCTCGGCCGGCCCGCGCCGCCCGCCTTAAAGGGACAGCGCCCCGTGCCCGCCCCGGCCCGCCCCGGCCCGCCCCCGCCGCACGCTCCGCTCGCGGATTAACCCTTGCCCGGCCCTCCTCCGCCCCCCAGCACCCTTTTCCGAGGCCCCCGGGCGTTCCCGGCCGGAGTTTTGATTTCTTCTTTCAAGTTCTCCGGCCTCTTTGCTCTAGTCTCCACCCCGTGCCTGCCCTCGCCCTTTCCAGCTCTGGAATGCAACAGTTTCTTGTAGCAATCTGGCCGTCGCAAGAACTGCAAGCAAGCAGATTTTTTTTTTCTATCATCAAACACTTTTCTACTTGTATTCAAGTTTCCCTGAAAATCTGGGCTGGGAGGACCGAATATGAGAAATTTTAGCCTTGGAGTTGAGTGGCCAAGTGACACGGGACAGGGACGCGAAAAACCTAGCGCGCGCGTGCCTGAGTTTGGATGGAGAGAGGACCAGTTCAGGGATGGGACTGTAAGTCGTGCTAGAGACAAGAGGGAGCGTGTCTCAGTTACCTGAAGATTTCACCCCGGCTCTCAAGCTCCAAAAAGCTTCCTTAACGCTGTACCATCTCTCCAAAACAACTACGTGAGGATCTCTATTCCAAAAGGCCCCATCCTCCCATATGTTACCCATTAAACAGACACGAAATGGCTTTTCCCGCCTTCCACACGCGGCTTTAATATATTGAAAATGCATCTCATTGTCACTTTTGAATTCCTCTCCCTATTCAACCAAAAATATTTATAAGGCACAACCTTTGCCTCTCCCTTAAAATAGAAAATGTGAAGAAAAAAAGGAAGAAAATATGCCTCAAATCCAGGACGTTGTTTATTTATTCATCTACTGCAATAGAACGATCGTCATGTGATGACCTAGTAAACTTTTCTTCCTTTAAAAAAAAGTGTGACCAAAGAGAGCCCTGAGTGAAGGGCAGAGACCTCTGGCCTCCCGGGAGCAGTGCCCGGCTTTGGCTGTCTGTACCACTCACTTTTTCTTCATTTACTTTCTTGTTGCACATAGTGGAGGACAGGCTTCTGTACATGCAGAGAACCCTACTATTAAACCTTCAGAACTTGTGAACAAGCAAGAAACCTGACAGTCAGGGGCCGGAGATATGGCTCAGCCACCCAGCGCCTGCCTGACAAGCACAAGGTCCGCAATTCTATTCCCAGTACCAAAACAAAACAAAACTAACAACAGAGGGGCTGGGGATTTAGCTCAGCGGCATAAGCGCCTGCCTTGCCAGTAGACAGTCGTGAGTTCGATCCCCGGTACCGATAAAAAAGGAAAAAGACAAAAAAAAAAAAAAAAAAACTAACAACAGCAAAAAAAACACCTGGCTGTCCAGGTTTCCAAATGAAAAGCCACCCAAGATGTGCTGGGAAAGCAGCAAGGACTCTGCACATACAGCCATGTGACAAGGGCCCAGAGAGCTCTCTCAGCCCTGCCGGTGGCTGCCACCTGACACCTGACACCAGGGGGGTGGCAACTCCCTCCCAGAAGCCTGCCTCTCCCTGTCCGCGGGCCACCCCACCAGACCAGACTGCATGAAGCCAGTGGTCCAGGCTGTGAATTTAGGTCCCTCATGGGAAAGCCAGAGAAAGAATGTGTTCCCATGGTGCATCCTCGCCTGGAGACATCTGCTAGGTGAGAGGAGCAGCCTGGCCTCCCAGAACCCCAGGAAGGCCAGTGGCTCACGACTGCCCCCAGCCTCCAGCTCTCAGCTAGTAAGTGGGACCCTTCACTCAGGGCACACCCACCCCTTCTGAGACCCCAGGAGTGCCCATGGCTGACTGTCACTGTGGTTCCTGGCAATTGTTAGGCGCGCAGAGGGTGTTATTACTGGAACAAAAGTGTAGACTTGAGGAGATGAATTGCCGTAGAGGCATCTACAGCATAAACAGCAGTGGGGGGGGGGGGTAGTGTGTACACACAGACACACAGTGTGGGGGAGGGGAGACAGAAAAATCAAAACATCCAGAATCAAAATAAACAATGTTCAGAGAGAGGAGGCTTTCAAAAAGGAAGTGGAAACTCGGTCTTCATGGGTGGTTCTCCTCCCCTCCCACTTGTCCCCACTGACCCTTCACTGCCCCCCAGGCAGCTGCACTCATCACAGGCTGGGCTTTAATCAGAGGACTCTCCTGCTCCCTATTATCCCAGACTGCAGCAGCAGCGGAGGAGGAGGGCCCGGGAGCCCGGCTGGCTTTGCATCTTCGCAGTACCAACTCCTCCAGGAGCCGGAACAGGTGCTAGGGTCACCTTAGGCCAATGACCCCATGGCCATCACTGCCATCTTACCCCTGCCCTGTCCCCTCCCCCAGCTCCATATTTAGTGGGACATTTTCCATCCGGCAGAAGGTTGGGCCAACTGCTGAGAAGCCAGAAGACCTCTGTAACCCATGGGTCTTTCACTACTTGTTGATGGTTTGTCTGGAGGAGAATCCAAAGCCCTTTGCTGCTTCCCAGCCCTTTCTCAAGATAGCACAGTTTTCCATTTTCCTCCTCTCCCTGGCAGCAGTGCTATCATGTGACTTGTTGTAATCCTGTGTGGTTGCCTGGAAACTGGAAAGCAAGGTGATGGACTTCTGCACATGCTCACTCTCTCCCCCACCCCTTCTCCTGAAAGCAAAACCCTGCAGAGGAGGATAAACAGCCCACTTGGCCTAAGCGTAGGCAAGTTTAATAAAGCAGACGGTGATCCTTTTCTGGAAGTATATACTGAGCTGAAATCCTAGAATCCCACAAAACAAGGACTAAAGGCTCCTCGGGAGGCCTCCGGTCAGACCTTCAGCCCTTTCGCCAACCCCTTGCTGCCCCCCCAAACCACTATGGGGGAGAAATCGCACCAGCAGGGTCTTGGGAGTTGCCAAGACCAAGGATTACTCCCTAGGATTCAGCAACTCAGCTTTCCTCCTTTGGAAAAGTGCCACCTTAGACAATGTGCCTTTGTATACAGGAGAGAGACCCAGGTAACCTTTCCTAGGACTGAAGGTTACCTAACCACTCCCAGAACCTTTGCTCACCTGAAGGAGGAGGAAACCTCCCTCAAAAGGCTGCTGTAAGCGGAAGAATAGAGGAAATATAAATGCTTGGCACATGCTTGGCACAGGCGAGTTTTTCAAAACATAGTGGCAGTTCTGTTTCTGTCCGCATTAGCAATGAAACCAGGTAGGCATTGTGGCACATGCCAGCACTTGGGAGGCTGAGGCAGGAGGATCACTGCAGGTTCAAGCCCAGCCTGGGCTACAAAGTGAGTTCAAGGCCAGCCAGAATTGCATGAGTGGTAAGACCTTGTCTCCAGAAACAAACAAAAAAACAAAACAAACTTTGGACTTCACATCTGCTACAAAAGTGTGTCCCCAGCTCTATGGTGACTGTTTCCACAGTGCCACCTTTCCCTGGAGAACCCCTTGTTCCCTGCTGCGGGAAGAAACTCCCAGATCACAAAGCAAAGATACTCTCCCAAACCACTAACCACAAAGCAAGGAGTCACTGATCACTCCAGAAAGCGACCACCAAGAGGCCTACCGAAGAACCTGAGAAAGTTTTGCCTTTCTGCCATCTTTTAATGACTGTCCTGCCCAAGCCAATAGGAAGTAACTGAATTTTCCAGCCCATTTGGTCCTTTTCAGTTACTACCTAATCCAACCCATCACTCACAAGGTGAGAAAGATTACACAAAGCCTATGTGACGACATTTGCCCAGGACCACCTTGCCCATGTCAGAGCTGAGTTAGAGTCTTCCGGGGTCCTCACTTTTGGCTAGTTCTCTTTTTTCTCCACCATTGAGAAAAGACCCAGGGCAATGCAGGCTAAGAGCGGTGCTCATAAATGCAGCATGGAAGCTTTCCTACAAGAATGGCTACGGGAAGCTGAGTGTGGTGGTGCACTCCCGTAATCCAGCACCGGAGAGGCTGAGGCAGGAGAATTGCTGTGACTTTGAAGCCAGCCTGGGCTGCATACTGAGTTTAAAGCCAGACTGGATAACATAGTAAGGCCTTGTCTCAAAAAAGGAAACAAACTGGCTTTGGCCTGAAACTCCACAGACACACACCCGACAGCCTCTACCTGCACAGGCCCCTGGCCGGTGGCACTGGGCTGCCATCAGCCGACCCTTGGATAGTGCTGGCATCTGTTACCCTGGGCAACCTGTCTCCATGGGCAGCTGACGGAGGGAGGCAGGACCATCTCAGGGAGCACTGACCCCGCTGAGCCTCAGAGGAGCAACACAGGAGTAATACTGGGATCCAAGCTCCTGCCACTGTCTCCTCCTGCTTCCACTGCCAAGGGCAGAGGAGGGATCCGTGAATGCCAAGGTAGAGATTTTGAAGCCACAAGGGGAAAAAGTAAGGTTTCTTTAAGAAATTCTAATAAACAGAAGTGTTGGGAGAAACTTACTTAATAAAATTATCATTGTTAATACACAAAATTTAAAGCACTATTAAGTGATAAGCTTCCTAATTTTATTTTTTCCTGCCATACAACAGGGGGATTAAACCCAAGGTCTTCACACTGAGCTACATCCTCATCTTTTTTTTTTATTTTCTACTTTGAAACAGGGTCTCAATCTCATTAAACCACTAGCTTGCCCAGGCTGGGCTCAAACTTTTGATCCTCCTGACTCAGCCTTCCAGAGTACTGGCATTATAGGTGTATGCTTGTATTGATTTCTTTGCTTTGATGTCTTTTCAAAAGACTTCAATATTTATTACAAGCAGAGCTACAAACTGCTGAATTTTTCAGCATCTCACCGGTCATCATCTTGGAATTCAGTTTTGTAGGAGTCTGCCTGAGCTTGTAACCATAAGAGATCATCAATATTAAAACTAACTTTTTAGTTTCCTTCCCATAGTATCACATACCAACAGACAGACAGCTCTTGGAAAGATCATATTCAGAAAAGGAAATGAAAACTAGAAGATCTTTAAGTCATCACTCCAATTGAGGAGATGTGATGCTTTGCTTGTGAGTAGGTTATATGCCCAAGCCAGCCCTCTGGACATCTTCCTCTGCTCCTGCCTTATTTTGATCTTGTTTTCCTCCTTCCTTCCTTTCCCTCCTTCCTTCTTCCTTCTTTTTTGATACAGGATCTTGTTAGGTAGGTCAGACTAACCTCGAACTCACTATGTGGAGCACAGGCTGGCCTGGAACTCATGGCGATGCTCCTGCCTCAGCCTCCTGCGCGCTGGGGACTACAGAGGTACACTACCGTGCCTGACTCCTCTTCTTTTTTCTAAGTACTAAGGATTAAAACCAAGGTCTTCACACTCAGTGACATCCCCAACCTTTTTACTTTTTTATTTTGAGACAATGTCTTTCTAAATGGTCCAGGCTGACCTTGGACTTGTGATCTTCCTGTCTCCACCTCCTGAGCAGCTGATAGTTGGATGCCACCCTGGGCCATCTGGCTTCCATTTTGCTCATTTTAAACATGTTCTGGGAAATAAAGTTTAGCTGATCTTGAAGTTCTTTCTCAACTTTCTCCTACTGTTTCTTGATTTGCTCAGAGCGTTGCTGCCTGCTGTGGGAAACCTTCCTGGGGGTTCTGAAGGATGTGCTGTGATAAGACGGGAGCCCCTCGGAATCTCAGCTGGTGGATACTGCTCCACATCAAAGCACCTTTTCTTTTCTTTCTTTCTTTTTTTTTTAATCGGTACCAGGGATCGAACTCACGACTGCCTGCTTGCAAGGCAGGCGCTTATGCCGCTGAGCTAAATCCCCAGCCCCAAAAGCACCTTTTCTATACCGTGTCAACAGTGCTCTGCTTTATTCTCTAACCTGCTAATGCTGGTCATCCTAACCTACTGTCCTCAGCGCACTCAGGTGGTACAAAGGGCCTGGCCAGCTTCTTTCAAGGAGGCTACACCAGCTACCCAGTCTTCCTGACCACCTGCTGCCCGCTCACACTCTGATGCCATGAAAGGCACCCTCCACCTGGTACAAAACCAGTCCTGATGGGGAATCACATGAGCGAGCCCCCTCTGATCACCGTATGGCTTCCCTGGCCTGCTGTTCTCTCTCCTGCTGAAGTCCGCTTTCCCTTATCTGAGGCCATTGCACTGTCCACTCATCCCTCATGCTTTGGCTCCTTCCCCAGGAATTGCCCTAAGCTGTGGAGAGACCAGGGCCTCCAGAAGCTGTGCCCATGTCCTCTTGCACAACCCGCCTTCATCATCTCCACACTTGGGGTCACTGTGGTCACCTCCAGTTGGACACACTTGAAACCAAAGCCTTCTTTGTCCGTCATTGAAACCCACCATCCTTCCATTAGGCAGCAATTTCATCTTCTCCAGCTAAGTTAGAAACCTGGGCCACTTCTAGACTCTTCCATCTCCCTCAAATGCCCCATTCGTTCTCCTGGCTTTGTTGGTTCTACCCCCTAAATCTCCTAGCATCACTCCCTTGCTCCCAGATCCACAATAGCTCCTACCAGCTTTCCTTGGAGGAGTGATGTGTTCGAACTCTTCTCCATGCTGTGGTGTGTGGCATCCTGCCCCCAAACTCCCTTACATGTCACTATCTCTGTGAACACCCTGCAACCCAAAACCAACTGCATCACTCTCGGCTCCAAATCCTCCCCTGGCTGCACCTACCCTTCAGGATAAGCCCCAAACCCTGAGCAACAGTGCACAAGGAAGGCGGCTTGTCCGGGCCCATCTCCAGCTTACTCCCTGCTGTCACTGCTCTGTCCTGCCCTGTGCGGTCCCTCATGGAGCCTCACAGCTTTCCTGGCACTGTGCCTTTTGGCTCCAGGCTCCTCTGAGACTGGCCGGCCACTTCACTGCCATTGGCCTTGCCCCTGGCTGGGTTAGGTGCCTCCCCTCTGTATTCCTCCAGCACCTGGGCCTCCTCTCTGGAGCACTGCCTGACAGACTTCTCTGTCCCACTGACTCAACCACGAGAAACTGAGGACAATACTTCTGTCCCTAAGCCCAGTACATGGCGCAAGACAGAAACTCAACAAGTGCTCAAATAGATTTTGGACACCAATGATAAGTGAAGTAATCTAACAGCTGGTGAAGACACACGCACTAGCTACTCTAAACTCATCCCAACCTGGCAGGGGTACTGCAGACTAGAGCCCTAGCAGCTTAATGTCTGTGCCCCAGCAGCTGTGGCTGGCATCACTGCACTGGCCCCCAGAGAAACTTGCTTCTTGGCATTACACCCTAAGAGGTTCCTTCTCCTGGGCATGGGCAGGACTGGTTGGCTCTCTTTTGGCATAGAATTTGTCACACAGGGTAGAATATTCCTTCTGAGACGGGACTTCTATCTTAGATGCTTTTGCTGGGATCAGGAGGTGGCCCTCACACCGACCAAGTGGGTGATCAGGAAGCCAACCTCTATCTGGCCAAGACTTTCCAGAGCACTCTGTAGTCTCATGGGAAAGCACAAGCTAAGCCAAATTCAGATTCTGAACCCACAGGTTGGGAGCCATCCTTTTGGGAAGAGAGTAGCAAAATCATACACTGTCTCACTATGAAGTCCAGGCTGGCCTTGAATTCACTGTGTACTCAGGCTGGCCTCGAACTCACAGTGATCCTCCTGCCTCAGCCTCCCAAGTGCTGGGATTACAGATATGCGCCACTCCACCCTGCTTTTCTGTTGGCTGATATTGCTAATTCAGAAAAACAAGATGTAAGATGCACTGGTGATGTAAACCTTTTCTGCGCCTTTTAGATGCCAGTACATTAATGGAGAATATCAACAAGGGAAACCTGGCAACAATTAGACCATGTTTGAAGTTCCTCAAGGGTTACTGGAGGTTTTCATAAAATATATCAAACTTCTCCAAATACATTATGAACAGAAAACCAAGTCACTGTGAGATTTTATGATCTACAGGATGGAGACATTTAATCAAACTCAGAATCAACATTTGCTTTACTTGTAAGTAGAGAGACAGAATCTCTTGGTTTAGAAGGCAGATAATGTTATTTGTAAGCTATCACATTCAAATTTAGAAAAAGGAAACAGATCTTTTCCTCGGAGTGACAGGAAACCGCAGAGAAGGAAGCTAGTGAAAGTATCTTTCTGATTTAAACGCGGTGCCCAAAGCAACCTGGGGAATGAGGCTGTTGCTTGGAAGGAGGGTTTTGGAAAGCGAGCCTGGGATGCATGTCAATAAATTTAGATGGGGTGGAGGTGGGCATTTCCGGAATGGAAGCGCTTAGAAGGACTTTGCAGCAATCTTTTATTATTTGATGACTGCTTTAATGACAGGGTGCCCTGGAGGTAATTCCTCTGAACACACAAGGAGAAGTTGTCCCAAGATTAGTATGGTTGATTGCATTGGTTTTCTTCACAAAACAGTATCACAAGCAAAACTAAAGGTGTGAATTGAGCCTCACTTCCTATCCTGATGCTTTCTTCAGAAATACTTTCACAGATACATTTTGGGCACAGAAAAACACATTATTAAAGCTATAAATCATGCAAACACATACGGGATGTTAAAAAAAATACACTAGGTACAACAGGAACAAGGATACAGCAAGCCCAGCTTTTCAGGGAGTAGGGACCTTACACACTGAGTTACATTCCCAGCTCTTTAAAAAAATTTTTTTAAAGACAAAGTCTCACTAAATTGCTAAATTGCCCAAGCAGGGGTCAAACTTGTAACCTTCCTGCCTGTGCCTCCCAGATTGCTAGGATTGCAGACATGTGTCACTACACCTGGCTAAAAGAACAAATCTTTTCTGATGATATTGTTTTCTCTTTCTCTGAAATGGCTGTTTTTGCAGAGACTCATGCTCTGTATATTAAATCTGTCTACATTTTTTTCTTTTCTTTTTTTTTTTTTTTGAGACAGGGTTTTACTGCGCAGTTCAGGTTGGCCTGAAACCCACAGCCATTCTCCTGCCTCAGCGTCCTGAATGTTCCTTTTTTTTTTTTTTTTTTTGTATCAGAGATTGAACTCAGGACCTCACAATTGCCATGTAGAAGCTGTGCCACTGAGTTATATCCTGTACCCTGGTAAAACTTTTCGTAGGAATCCATAAATTCACAAATCAGAAAATGATCAAGGCCTAGTGGCCAGAAAGATACAACTCAAAAAGCAGTGAGTGGAAAGTCAGGACTTCAGTCTCCCCTGTCCGCTGCGCTATTTGAGGTCAGCTAAGGCCCGGGTGACTTGCCAGGGTGCAATGGGAGAGGTGAGAAGGCAGGTGCCAGACAGCTGCGTGCCTTGGAGTGGGGAGGGACAGGTCAGTGTCGGGGTGGCTGCTTCCAGAGTATGCTGGGGAAACCCAGGGGAAAGGGTGCAGCAAGGCTCACAAAGGTTGAGGCCAAGATGGGCACCAGAGTAGAGCCCCACCATCCAGGAAGCAAGTGTGGGGCAGGTGTGGACCGACTGGGAGGCCTCTGGCCCATTTCCGCCTTCGCAGGCGACCACCCACTTGGTGAAGGTCAAGCAGCTGCTTCACCCGAACTTGGCGGTCCCCAACTGACCCAACCTCCCCCACCCCACCCCTTGAGCTTTGACCTCTTCTACCCAGACAAAGGCTGCTTCCCGTCCCATCCGGCCAACCCCAGGAGGTCTCCTCCTCTTAATGCCTCTGTGAGAAGGTGTCAGTCTTCAACTCCACAGGACAAGGGAGGGTCTCTTGTGACCTGGGACAGCGGCTCAGCCCGAGAAAAAGGGCCTGGCCTCTCCAGGAAGAAACAGCCTCCTGCCGAAGCAGGTACCAGGGCCCTAATGGAAAAAGAAGGGTCGAGCCCTGCCCTCAGCAGCTGCCGGTAGGAGGAGGAAGGCCAGAACCCTGAGGCTATATTGGACTTTTTTTTTATTTGTTTGCTTTCTTGAGATTGGATCTCACTTTGTAGCTCAGGCTGGCCTTGAACTCACAGCCATCCTCTTGTCTCAGCCTCTTGAGTGTTGGGATTACAGGCCTGCTCCATGCTGCCAGGGTGGGTATTTTTTGTGTCAGCACTGGAGGAGAGGCAGAGTAGGCTTGGAAAGCACTGGAGAGTGGCCACAGCAGCTGGGAACAGGACTAGCGAAGGTCCCAAGCCTGAGAAGCAGCTGCCTTTTCCAGAAACCCGTGTCAGCTGAAGACAGAGGGGCCAGACGCCCTGGCAGGCTTGGTAGATGCCTCATTCCCTCTCATCTCTCTTTCTCTTCTCTTCCTTCCTTCTCTCCATCATCATCATCATCATCATCATCATCATCATTATTAGGTGGTGCTGGTAGATTAGGGATTGCACCCAGGGCCTTTGCACTGAGCTAAATCCTCAGCCCCTTGTTT
This sequence comes from Cavia porcellus, assembly GCF_034190915.1. Taxonomy (NCBI): domain Eukaryota; kingdom Metazoa; phylum Chordata; class Mammalia; order Rodentia; family Caviidae; genus Cavia; species Cavia porcellus. Next base: position 13,969,136 of record NW_026947515.1, read on the forward strand.
TTTATTTTGAGACAAGATATTAAATCTCTAAACTGCCCAGCCTGGGGTTCAATTTGTAATCCTCCTGCTTCAGCCTCGCAGAGTGTCAGGGTCACAGGCATGTGCCACCACACCAGCTGAGAGGTGATTTCTTTATCTTGAAGTGTGAAGATGAGCCAAGGGGTCGAGAAAGCTCTGGAAGTAGCTGGACCCCGCCCAGCGCCAGGGCTGCCTCTTCCCCCTGGGTGTTTCCTGGGTGAAAGGAGTCTGAGGGCTACCAGGAAGATGAAGACAGGACACTCAATAAGGGTGAGACACTTTGGGGACAAAGTAAGGAGCGCACCCTGTGCCCCTCCAAGAATAGCCTTCCTGTGGGTCACGTGGGTTCTTTGAGACCCGCTTTCTTGAATGAAAAGTGGGAGTAAAATAAGGGCAGATTTAAGGTGAGGTTTGCATGGAAATGTTCCAGCCAATAGACCGAGTTTCCGAAAGATGTGAGCACTCAGCTTTCTGGCACAGATGTCTTCCCAAGACCCTAAGAGATCTTGGCATTCACCAGCGCCTCAGAGCTGCTCCAGTTTTCAGCCAGCTACCTCCCTTCTTGTGAGCCCCCAAGAGAACACCTCCCTCCCCGCACCACCGTCACAACAGGGACAGTTGGCCCTCTGCATCCACCTGTCCAGCCTCCGTGGTGTCAACAACCTCAGGCTGAAAACATTAAAAAAACTGCATCTGTACTAAACGCCCACACTTTGTCTTATGATTACTCCCCACACAGAACAACTGTTTGCATAGTGTTCGCACCATGCCAGGAAGGGTGGCCGTGCACACTTAAGTGCAAACACTGCAGTATTTTAAATGAGCTGCCAGTGTGTAGGGTGTCCTGGAGCCCATGCTCTGTGGACACTGAGGGGCAACTGCACTTTGTCTCCCCTAGTACCCCACATCCTGTGCAGCATCAGCGGCACCCAGCCCTGCCAAGTCCCCTTATCACCAACACCTCCATCCTCCAGCCCTCTTGCCAGTTCCAGTGTCTTAGCAGCATGGTGTGCTATAATGTTTTCTGGGCATAGTGGCTCATCCTCTTAAAACCACCACTGTGGGAGGCTGAGGCTGGAGGATCACCATCAGTGCAAGGTCAGCCAGAATTGCACAGTGAAAGCCTTTCTCAAAAAGACAAAAAGAAGGGCTGGGGATTTAGCTCAGTGGTATAAGCACCTGTAAAGCACGAGGTCATGAGTTTGATCCCCAGTACCAAAAAAAAAAAAAGAAAGAAAAAAAAACTGAATCCATCCTGGACAACTTAATAGTTCTTTAAAAAAGAGGGCAGGAAGGTGCAAAACTCAGGGCAAAGTCCCTGAGTTGGATCCCTGAAAGAAAAAAATTCAGTGTGTAATAGTTACTGCTTCTTCCCAAGGCTGTACGATGAGCTTGGGATAGGAGGGAGAGTGGAGGCTGAGGAGGGGTCCCAGAGGGCACAGCCGCTTGTCCTTGTGTCTTCTCACCCCTCAGGCTTCCGGAAGTACTGGCTCCCCCTCTCCTGCAAAGCTTGGCACATGGTAAGGGAATGCACAGCCCACGTTAGGTCCCGCGTCTTGGCAGTTTTGTGATGATCAAGGCATGACCACAAAGTTCGTAGGATCTTTCCCCTGCACCTTTGTTGGGCTTTGTGTCAAGCTGCCAAGATGCCAGCTTGCTTTTATCAGTTCCTTTGGTATAGATTCCATTCCTCATTCAAATTCTTTTGTGTGTGTGTGTGTGTGTACTGGGAATCAAACTCAGGACCTTGTGCTTGCCAGACAGGCACTGTGGCGCTGAGCTACATCCCTGGCCCCTCATTCAAATTCTGCATCAGAGAAAAGTCTTGTTCAAAGAGAAGCCTCCAGCAGGCGGTGGATGGCCACAGACACTTGAGCCTTCCTACAGGGTGCATTTCCCGTTACCAAGGGTAACAGGGTCCTACAGCTGGCTGGTGTGTGAGGCACTGGCCTGCTGGCCCCCATGGCAGTGGTGTCTGTGCCTTGATAGACACCACAGACTGTAGTGTCTTGGTGTTGTGGTGGCGTTGGGTAACCAAGCCCCAGGGCAGAGGAGAGGTTTAAAAGTAGGTGACCAGGGGAGGCATATAGCTTGGTGGTGTAGTACCTGCTTGGCAAGTATGAGGTCCTAAGTTTGACTTCTAATACAAATAAATAAATAAATAAATAAAAGTAGATGACCAAAGCCAGGTGTGTGGTACAATCCAGCACTGTGAGGCTAAGACGGAGGGACCGCAAGTTTGAGCCCAGCCTCGATAGCTTAGGGATTTAAGACCTTGTCTCAAAATAAAAAGGGCTGGGGATGTAGCTCAGTTGAAAGGCCCTGGGTTCAATCCCCAGCATTACAAGCAAGCAAGCAAAGAAGGCAGGAGCCAGAGCCTGGAGCCAAATCTCTGGGCCCTGGACTAGTGGACTCAGCGTGCCTTGACACCCTGCTCACTTTCTCCTGACCCTTGCCCATTGCCTCTGCCTGGCTTTCCTGCCCTCTTGCTGTGGGAACCTGGCATGGGTCCCTAAGCCCTGGAGGCTCCTCCTCTCCCTGGGTTCCAGAACCTCTTGGCAGAGGCTTGTCCCAGGACACAGAAGGCCAGGTGTGGTGGCTCATGTCCATAATCCCAGGATTTGGGACGCTGAGACAGGAGGGTCACTTCAAGTGTGAGGCCAGCCTGAACTATATGAGACCCTGTCTCATAGTGCAAAAACAAAAACAAAACCCAAAACCCAAAACCCAACCCTTCCTTTAGTCTTTGAGGCCAGAACCACGTCCAGTTTAGCAGGAATTTACTGTTGAATGGAAGAAAGGGAGACAAGATAGAAAGCAAAAAGGAGTGTGTTGATTTGAGGAGCACTTGAAGGATTAAACCCAGGTCCCTCAATCTTTGTTTTTTTGGTACAGGGTATTGAACTCATACCTTTGCACTCGCAAGGCAGGCGCTTAGGCCACTGAGCTAAATCTCCAATCCTTCAACCCCTAAAAGTTTTCATTTTGAGACAAGGTCACACTAAATTCCACACAGGGTGACCAGAACTTGTCACCTTCCCGCCTCAGTCTCCAGGGTGCCCTCAGGACAGTTGTGGCTGCCACACCCGGAAGCACACGTTTGGGCACCTTTGCAGGTACTTATTTCAGTTCCTGTGCTGGTGGGGACTGTGGGAAGGAGGGAAGCTGATGGCCTTGCCGGGTTCCGGTATCCAATGCTTGGCCTTGTCTTTCAGATGCTGGAGGAATGTCAGAGGCAGAGCAGGGCCAGGGGAATGTTGAGGGTTCTTGCTGGACCCTCAGGATCAGCCTTGCCCAGTTCAGTAAGGGGAACACCTGCTTCTCCCAACTCCAGACCCTAAGTTTCCCAGGGCAGACTGCTGGCAGATGGACCCAAGGGTGCCTTCTGTACTGACGTTGGTATTCAGCATGCCTAACTGTGATCCAGCTCTAAGTGGCTAACTGTTGCTGCGTATTGCTGTGTATTTGATGAACAGTGAATCCAGCCTTTCATACCCATCTGCTGGATTTTATGGGCCACAGGTGGGGTATTGCCATGCTTCTATGACTACTCTCAGTTAGGTGTGTTTGGTAGAGAAAAGAAGTGCCATTTAACAGCCTCCTAAACTTCAACACCCAATTTAACATGTTTCCTGCTGGTTCATGCCTATAAAACCAGCACTCAAGAGGCTGAGTCAGGAGGATCGCTATGAGTTTGAGGCCAGCCTGGACTACATAATGAGACCCTGTCTTCCCTCTTCCCCTCCAAAAGAAGACGCCAACCCATCTCTGAACTATTCTCCACCACACCTCTCCCTGCACGTGGCCTGTGCTGTGCTATTTGTGCTGCACATGGAAGGTGCCAGTTTTTCTAGGCATGCTCCTCTAGACAACCTGAGCAGTATGGGGCCTTCAAAGCTGTCAAGACCAAGTCTTCCACTTGTGCATCCAACAAATGGAGTCAGAAAGACACATCACATTTCAAGCCATAACCCCATCACTGACTAGTCATGGCCTTGAGGAAGTTGTGTATTCTTTTTTTTTTTTTTGGTGCTGGGGATTGAACTCATGATCTTGTGCTTGCCAGGCAGGCACTTAAGCCGCTGAGCTAAATCCCCAACCCCAAGTTGTGTATCCTTTTAGGGTTTATTTCTCCATTCATAAGGCATAAGGCTGACTGACTGCTGGCAGAAATGTTTTATTTATTTATTTGGTGGTACTACAGATCAAATTGAGTACTGTACCACTGAGCTACAACTCCAGTTATTTTCTTATTTTTTAATCTGAGACAGGGTATCACTAAACTCCCAAGTGGGACTCTGACTCATGATCGTCCTGCATCAGCCTCCCTCAGAGCTGAGATTAGGGATTATAGGCATGTGAAACTGTACGTGGCTTGAAACCATCTTTACACCGTCCTTTGTTTTCTTCTCTTTTCATTCTTCTTTCTTTCTTTCTTTTTCTCTTTTTTCAAGGTTTCCCACATACCAGTTCTGGGCGGCAAACAGGTCCAATGTGTGGTGGGTGCCATGATAATCCAGCTGCTGCCCCAGGAATGGAATGGTCAGCGTTATCTTCTTTAGAAGATAAGATAAGATAAGATCCTGGAAGCTGCTAGAGACATGGGCAAGGTGGTCCAATGCACCTGTAGGCTTTGGGACTGGGTCAGCAGTGCCACAGAACCTTCTACGCTGATACCACTTGAGCCACAAGAAATCTGAAACTGCTCTTCAGAGGAAGGTGGATCCGTGGCTCGGCAGCCACATCCACCAGCAATAGCTGTTCTGTGCTTGGCCCCATTTCCCCTTTCAAAGAGCAGCCTGTCTCAGCCCTAGGCCCACGGGGCAGTAAAAGGGCCATAAAGAAAGAAGACAGCCATAAACCAGAGACAGAGTTGTTAGCAGTTCCTTTCTGATAAGGGCTTGCAGGGCTTCTGGGAGGCTGCCCTGGCTTCCCAGTCTTGGTCCTTGCCCCTAGACATTTGAATCCTTGGTCCAGAGTTCGTGGAGAGAAGATCAAGGAAAAGACACAGTCAGTGGGGACAAGAAAGAACAGGAGGTTGTGTCCAGCACAGGTGAGGGGCAGGCTACCCAAGGCTTCAGGTGCCAGAAGTATACAGGTCATAAAAACTGCCAAGTGAGAGGGGCACTTCCTGGGCACTGGCCCAGCAGACGGACTCGTTCTCTTCCTGCACAGCCACTCCCTGAAGTAGGAACTACTATTATTAACCCATTTTCCATGAACTCTGGTCAGAGGCAGGACCTACAACAAAATTTGTAGGGCACCCAGTCTAAAAGTGGGCATCTGAAATGAACAGATGCTTCTCAGATGAAGAAATACAAACAGCAAATAAATTTAAAATGTTTGCTACCACTGGTCATTTGGGAAATAAAAATTAAAATGATTCAGAGATTCCATTTCACTCCAAAAAGAATGGCTGTCATCAAGAAATCAATAACAAATGCCAGTAGAGGGAAAGTAAATTGGTACAACCACTATGGAAACCATCAGTATGGAAATTCCTCAAAAAACAAAAACTAGAGGTTCTGTTCAACCCAGCCATTACACTTCTTGATATCTTCCCAAAAGAGTTAAAAACATCACACCACAGTGATATAGCCACATACATATTTATAGCAGCACAGAGTATAGTAGCTGAGTCTCAGAAACAGTCCAGATGATAATCAACAGATGAATCGATAGTGGATAATGTGCAATGGAGTACGACTCTGCCATGAATAAGGATAAACTGGAGACATTTTTAGGTAAGTGGATACACCTGTAACCATATTTTTAAGTGAAATGAACTTGACACACATGTTTAAATATCTCATCGTTTCTCATGTGTGAGAAACCAGAAGCATAAATAAAGACCAAATGGAAGATCAATATTGGGAAGTAGGAAGAAAATGTTCAAATGTGAAGAGGAACAAGGAGAGGGAATGTGGAAGGGGAAGAAGAGAATAGAAGGAAAAATGGAAACAAACTTTTTGTAAATAAGGAGGTGAAGGAAGATTGAAGGGAGGAAAGGGGAATGGGTAAAAAGAAGAATCAAGACATAATAGGTACAGCTACAAATTCCCTATGATGAATGTGAATATTACGTATATCAGAAGAGTACCAAAAATGAACTTTAAAAAATTGGCAGGGTGTAGTACAACACGGAAATATGGGCTCTTGTCCAACATGTGTTAGGAATTTCAATATGGTGGCACCAGAGCATCAAACATAGCATTCGGCTCTCTGGGCACACGGCCTTGATTGACTGTATACATCTTGTCTACAGCGGTCAAGACGCCAACTGTGTACACCAGTGGGAGGACTAGAGGTGACTGTCCAGACACATTCTCACTCTGGCTCTGGACCTCCTCCGTGACCCAGGCCCCTCAGCGTTGCTCAGGTCCTCGTCTGCACAAGGAAGGGGTTAGTGTCAGCAGCTCTGCCTCTGGGACCTGGCATCAGCAGTTTTCTGTCCTCCTTCTCCCTCCTCACTGCAGATCCCAGCCACGGGAGGTGGCCCAGCCTCCGCCAAGGTGGTCAGGTTTATTAGAGAAGGGTCCCAACGGCTTCAGAAGACAGCAAGCTGCCACACACTCATCCTTCATGCTTGTCACTGTCTAGGCTGCTCCCGGCCTCTCTGGAGATTCACCAGGCCGGGAGAGGTGTTGGTCTGTGGCCTTGGGTCCATCCAAGAGCTCCAGCATTCAAGAATGATAGTACAGATATGCTGAGACCGATTACTTTATTCTTCCTCTCCCTGAGACCTCTTCCAAAGACCCATCATTCTCCTGCCCTTGAAATGTTCAGATTTCCTGAACACTCATCCGGTTAACAAGATGCCATCTTGTACAGTCCTGAAAATTTTCCAGACATTTGGGATTATGTATAGTCGTAGGAATTTAGGAATAACATTCATGCCTCTAGGGGACTGATTTAGCAAATCATGTACACTATCCAGGTAGTACATATGAATATTACATAGTCATTGAAAAGACAATGTGATTGGAAAGACATTGAAAATATTTTGATATTAACTTCAAGAAGGAAAATGCAGGGGACTGGGGATTTAGCTCAGCGGCATCAGTACCTGCCTTGCAAGCAGGTGGTCGTGAGTTTGATCCCCGGTACAAATAAATAAATAAATAAAAGGAAAATGCAAAGCTACATTAGATATATATTCAATAGGTAAAATGTATAGAAAATCAAGCTTGGTAAGTACAGATGGTTCATATTTCTCTTGCCTTTTGCACTTTTTTGCTGGTCACCTCCGCCTCTTCCTGAGGGGCAGGCCTGAATGGCTTCACTTTGCACTGTGATTCCACCCCCCCCCCTTTTTTGGTAATGGAGATCAAACTCACGACCCTGTGCTTGCGAGGTAGGCGCTTGTGCCACTGAGCTAAATCCCCAGCCCTCTACCCTCTTCTAACATAGCTTGACTATGCTTCCACCCTTGAACTGCAAACCCAGCACTTCTGTCCCCCTTTAAACTTTTTGAGAAGGCTTTTGTGGCCTGAACACACTGCATAATTTAGGCTGGCCTTGAACTCATGATCTTTCCACCTCAGCTTCGCGTGTGTTGACATCACAGGCATGTGCCACTCTGCCCAGCTTGGTGATGCTTCTCATAACCAGTCATATATGGATGCTACTTGAATTATACTGACATTTATCAAGTAAACATATCCTAAATTGAAAATACCAAAATTGAAATACGAAACCTGTATTTAACAGATCTAACCTATTAAACACAGCTTAGCTTAGCCTACCTGAAATATATGGGGAACACTTGCATTTGCCTACAGTTGTACAAACTCATCAAACACAAAGTTTACAGAGAAAACTATTGAATATTTCATGGAATTTCTTTAATACTGTACTGACACCGAAAGACAGAATAGTCACATGGGTACAGTTTCTGAAACTGTAAAGTTTAAACAACCTAAATTGCACCCTTGCAGTTTGGGTCAGGGTGAGTTTTAAACCAGTGGGGCTGCAGGAAAGCTATTATTCAAGGCCACCCGGGTACTGTGCAGCTCAGGCTCTCTACTCAGGACCTCAGCATCAGACTCCCGACTAGGACTTGCTAGAGATGACACGACAGGGCATGGGGCCTGATCCCCCTCAGAAATGTCACTTTGCGAGGTGGCACGCCATGGCTTCCTCATGCTGACCACATTCTTAGACAGTGGTAGGAGGTCTGTACTGGCACGTGGGTCTCCACGGTGCCGTACACAGACCCTCAGCTTATGCATGCAGACAAGGACACAGCAAGAAACACCAGCAAGGAAATGGAAGAAACTACATAGTTTCGTAGAATGGGAATATCAAGGAAACTGCTTTTTACATTTTTACTCTTTAAGAAGCTAGGAAAGAAAAAAAAAGCTAGGAATGAAACTGAAAGCCCCTGCATGCTGGGCAAGTGCTCTACCATTGAGCCACACCCCCAATCCAGTGAGGGAACTTTTGATAGTCTGAGAAGATAACAGTGATCAACTTCCTGGCCCTGTAATCTGTCAGTAGTTCCGTTCCTCATGCAGGTTTCTCTCCTTGAAGTCTCTGTTGCCACACACTTCCTGCCATCTCAGACTCCCGGCCAGATCTGTGATTTCAAAGCAGCAGCCAAGTGGCCTAGAATCTTCTTCCTCCTAGATAAAGTATACAAATGTATCTAGGACCGCTTGAGAGCGTCCTTCTTACCTGCCTGACATGTGGATTGCTGAGCAAAGAGGCCAAGCTGGGCAAAACAGGGGAAGGGTCTGGAGAGGAGGAAGGGAGGTGTGCACTCCTCAAATTCACCAGGCCCAGCACATCCATCCTTCCTCAAACCCCGACCCCAGGCCATTGGGAAGAGGACAGTAAGATGCTGCTGAAATAACCTGGCTTTCGGGGCTTCAAGTCTGGGCTTATATTCCAGTTTCACCACTTAAAGTTCCTGTGAGCTTAGGCAAATTTCTTACCCTTCTAAGCCTCAGGTTTTTTTTTTTTTTTTTTTTTTTGTGGTATTGGGGATCAAACTCATGACTTCGTGCTTGCCAGGCAGGTATTTATGCCACTGAGCTAAATCCCCAGCCCCAGTTTTCTCCACTGTGAAATGGGAATTAACTGTTCTATGAGGGGAAGGATAAAATGAGAGAATGGGTATATACAGCATGCACCCTGTAAACATTCACCTCTTCTTATCTTAGGAAACCAGGCTGCAGTAGCCTTTCTCTCCCTTGCTTTGCCCCGGCCCCCCATCATGGGAAAATGCCAACAATTTTCTGGGGAGCTTGGTGTGGGCAAGTCAATCACTTGAGGCCAGGCAGGCGGCCACCATTCAGACTGTCTTGTCTATGAGCAGACTGTCAACAGGCAGCTCTGTCCTGGTCCAGGGCACCGTAAGTGGTGATGGCCCCGGCTCTGTAACCAGGTTTGGAAACACGTGTCAAACCCAATTTCAACCAGATGAGGCTGGCCTGCTTCCAGCGGCCACTTTTCATCTGAGCTTTGGCAAAGGAAGCCTTGCCTGAATTCCCACTGCAGGCGGCCAGGCCCGTTTGTTCCCCCAGAGTCCTTGGGATCAGACTGACAAGCTCACCTCTCTATTCTGGAGGCTCCATTCAGGAGGTCCAACTGTGAGTAATTGAGCCTGGCGCCACTGGGGAAGGCCGGGGAGGGGAGGTGTGGACTCAGGCACACTGTGACGTCGTCAGGGAGAATCCACCTGGCTGTCTCATAGCTTAACCAGGCTCATCCTGTCCTCTCCCTGGCAGGCAGGGGCAGGCAGGCGGTGGGCAGCAGGGGAGGGCTGAGAGGTGCTCTGCAGCCACCACAACTTGGGGTGAGCCATCAGCTTCCCCCAGGGAAGAGAACATCCTATTTGTAGCAGATGGGCCTGAGGCACTTGGCCAGGAAGCCAGTGACTTCTCTTTGTTGGATTAAAAATGGTGGCTGAAAAAAATCTATACGCCACCACTACCCAAAAAAATCCACAGGAGAATGCAGCGTACCAGCAAAGAGTCACAGAAGGAAAGGAACGCCAAATGTTTTGAGTTTAGCTATTAAGCATAGTTTCCAGCGAGTGTACTCATGTCTTGAAATGAAACAGATGAAAGCAACATGTGTCAATGGTTGTAGGAAGGCAATAATGTCATCAACAGGAAATAAAGAAATTGAACACTGAAGCCTCAGCCCAGAACTTAACTCTTCTCCTGCCTTGGTCCTCAAAGCCTTTTGCTTGGAAGACAGTTTCTTTCATGACTGGTTCTCTGCCCCTCTAAATCTGTCCCACAGCCTTCAGAGGTGCCCCTGTAAGGATCCTGAGGCCTGAGCAGCACTGGCTGGCTTTAGAAGCCGAAGAAGGGAAGGAGCCTCAGGCTCTGGGTCAGCTGAAGAGAAAGCTACAGTCTCTCTCTCTCTCTCTCCCCACCCCCCCAAAGAGGCTACAAAGCTTTGGCTGTGGGACCATAGTTCAGAGTTCTGGCAAGGACAGTGCCGGCTGCTGGCAGAAGCAGCAAAGCCAAGGCCAATGAGCTGGCGCTATGAGGCGGGTGGCGCCATCAGGGAGTCCCGCAGGCCCTGGGAGGCACTGAGAGCCGCTCAAGGCCAGGACGGCAGATGGAGCAGGCCAGAGTCTGGGAGATGCCTCCTTCTCCAAACCTCCAGCCCAGAGCATAAGGAAGAGAGCATGCACCTGACCTTCTGGCCACCCCGGGATCCATGGGAAGAATGGTGACCCTGGGCCCAGGAAAGTGTGGCTGATGTCCTCTAGCTGGCAGAGCGGTCAGAGGGGCTTGCTGCTCTCATCTCTGATGAGGCTGCGTTATTCAGATTTGGGGATGCTTGTCTCACTGTTGATCCTATACATCAAATGCAAATATACATAAAATCTAAATACTGAATAGATAAGACAGACACTGGGCAGTGTAAAGGTGATGGCCCACACGGAACAAGAACTTCTTTTCAGCAGATCTTGATCCTGGATCTAACTAAAGGTGCTGTGGTATTTCCTCATATATATATATTTGTTTTTCTTATATCTATATATGTGTATTAGTCAGCTTGGAACACCCAAGTAAAATGTCAGAGACAGGGTAGATTAGAGTAGAAGAATTGATTTCCCAGTTCCAGAGATGGACAAGTCCAAGATTAAGGTGCAAATGAGGAACTTAGTTCCTGCTGAGGATTCTCTTCCCAGCCTGAAGAAGGCCATCTCCTGTCCTTTCATGGTGGAAGAGAAAGAGCTCTTTCTGATGCCTGCTTTTCTCCCATGACATGGGGTCCGCCTGCATGTCCTCATCGTCTAAATACCTACTAAAAGTCCTGTCTCCAAATACCAGGGGTTAACTCAACATATGAGCATATGTGGCACAATTCAGTCCATAGCATCCTGTAGGGAGCTCCTTGAGAAGCATCCCTCATCTGATTCATACCTGAAAGGGCATCTATGTATGCCACAGGAGCAAGGCAGTGTCAGTGGGGGTCAGGCATGGCCTAATGACCTGCAGGAGCCCCCACTATGCAATACATAAACACAGAAACAAACAACATAATGATGGTGGGGCCCATGCAGTGCTGTACCCAGGGTGCTGGGAGACAGAGTGTGTGTATGAGGGGGTTACTGTGCAAAGGCTTGGAAGCTAGAGAGAGTTGGGAGGAAAGATAGCACCTGTAGAGCTGTGCCTTAGGTACTAGCACCCAAGGCCCAATACAAGACAGTGGAGGTTGACATGACCAGGTCAGCATCAAACCCAATGCTCTGTTATGAATATGACTTTGGCCTTACAGATACATTAATTTAAACTGGGTGGTTATAAGCTCTACAATCCAGCCTGGTTTTTTTTTTTTTTTCAATACCTTCTTGTGGAAGTCATGGGGCTGGTTTTAATGAGGGGCAGGATTTAGGAAGCAGGAACCCCAAGGGAGCCCATTATGATAATTTACAAGATTGTATTTGTTTAGAAATTTACATCTTATTTCAGCAACTGGGTTTTCACACTGGGTTCCCACTGACCCAGAGATGGGAATTCCTGTGAATTCTTAGGAAATTAGTCTCAAACCACAAGAAGGGTGAGGAACTGGAAGGGAAGAAAGTCCAGGGAGAGCATGAGACTCCACAGAGGAAACCTTGGTTCAACAGATGGGCAAATGTGGAGACAGAGCAAGTCACCTCTCACCACTGTCCCAGCTTGAGGACAAAACTCAAGGGCTTACTCCTTAGCACCTGTCAGTTACTGGTTATTGGGCTGGGAGGATGTACAGGGCACACAGACACTTGGTGCATTCAAAGCTGCAGGCAAAGAGGATTCTAGTAGCTTCCACCAGAGACACAAGGGCAAGTCAAGAGTGAGGCATGAAGACGTTGGTGCCAAGGGTAGAATGATGGGGTTGAAGAGCAGAGCCTCCAGGGTCCTGCTGCCATTATGAGACTGCCCGGTGACTGCCAGGCTTTCTATGAGTACCCATCTCAGCTGAGCCTGGCAAAGAGTTGGCATGGGAGAAGAACTTGTATGGTTCGATGCTGGCCCTGTACTGACCTCACGATTGATCGATGAACCACATCAGTGGCCACAATCGGACTTTGCAGGAAGAGTCATGGATCATTCAAGGGCTGCCACAGACTTGTGAAACACACACAGGGCAAGGTCAAGTCCCCATCCATCAGTGACTCAGTGCCTCTGTCTCTAAAACCAGGATGACTCCACCTGTCCTACTCATCTGTATGACTGTTATAAGAATAAAAGTAGGATTCTAGCCTAGACAAGTTCTCCAAGAGTGTTCAAGGCGCATTGTAAAGCCACAGTGTATCCTAATTCCTAATGACCAGTGACGTCAGACAAGGTCAAGCAGGAAGCCAAGTGACATTTACTGAACATCCCCTGCGGGGTCGATGGCTGCCCTTGCAGGCTGCAGGCCAATGATGAGTAGCCGTGTAGCCCAGAACTCTGACCCCCACAGCTCGCACTGACAGAAACCATGGGTTGTCATTACAGCCACAGATATCACTAAGGCATGTGATCTCCACCCAAAATGCAATTAATCACCAGTGCATGTGAGTTACCTCTTCAGACTGGAGGATAAATAGAGATCAAAGCCAGCCATTCAGCAGACTTCCTCAGACCTTTAGCCAGGCTCCGCCCCCGCCCGAGCTTGTGAGCCAGCCAGACACACTCAACATGTCAACTTGTAGTCCTGCCCCCACCCTCCAGGACCAGACCAGTTGTCCAAGAGCTCCTGAGAGGTTCAACCCCAAGATAAACCTCTCCCTTGTAACAGTGGAGGAAGCTGCGAAATTTCTCTTGGAAAATCAGCACCATGAATGATGTGGCATTAAGGATTCCCTTCCCACAGCCCCTTCACACTTCTGTAGAAACACAGGCATATCTCTGCAAAACTCAAATGTGCACCCCAACCCCATTTACAAAGGTACTTATTCTTTGAGGATCCTTGGGTTGCAGGAAAAAAAAAATCAGAACTCCAACTTTAGGCCCAAACTGCCTGGGGAGCCTGTATCACCTCTGTCAACTCCACCAGCCTTGTGCCTTGTCCCACTAGGGCAACCCTGGGCAAGGATACTATGCCCCATGACTTGCTCCAAGGTGGCCAGACTCTTCTGGGACCAGCATTGACCTCGAAGTCCTCATCCTATTGGACAAAAAGGGAGCTTCTGCCTACAGTTTTAGATCCTAAGCCCCAACAGAGCAGATTCACTTCCTCATTCCCAGAATTTCATGCAGGCAAGGTCCCTGGAAGATTTCCTGGGTGCCTGACTAGTAAAGCTGCATTTCCCCACGCACCTCTGAAGCAACTGAGGACCCAAAGGCCATGGAACCTGCCCAAACTGAGTCAATTGGTAATGGCAGAATCTGGACTTGAATACACCGCTGTCTGACTTCAAAGTCTGGGCTTCTTCCAGCACACTGCACATGTCTCTGAACTAAGACATCTGGATTACAACATCATAAAAATCAAAGGTTGGCGATACTCACGGTCCCGGCATTCAGTTGCACACATGGCCGAGTTCTGTCCCAGAGCCAAACATTCACAACCCTGACCTCAAACACTTCTTTGCTGACAGGAGTTCTGGGTAAGAGCATGCAGAAGGCTCACATGCACGAAGCTCTGAGGATGGGGACATGCCACACAGATCATGCTTCCAAGGACCCCATGTTCACTCTTCTTTAAGTACACAGGTTGTAGTGCTTAATATCCAGATTAGCAATGCATTTTTCACAATTTAGATAAATGTACCACTATCCCCTACCAGGCTATGCTGAATATCTATTGTAAGCTTCCAAGAGCAAACAAAATACAAGACTGAGGGACCTTCACTGACATATATACGAGATCGAGGAGAGTATGTTTTGGCTTGGGTATGCACAGCTGCACAGCACAAGTCATGTAGGGGACACTGAGATCTCTGGCAATCCAGGCACAGTTGGTCATATTGTTCTTTTCTGAGCTTAAGAAAAAAAAAAAAAAAAAAAGAAAAGAAAAGGGCTGAAAAAGTGAAGCTTAACCAACTGATAAGCTTAACCAACTGATTAGGTCACAGCTTTTAAAATTCAGTGGCTGTTGGCTCCCCAACACAGGTACTCTGCAAAGGGCTGGCAGCTTGTGGACAAGCAGGCCACATATGCCCCATCCTTCTGCCTAAGGCTCAAGTGTGTGTGGTTCCTCTCCAGGACTTAGAACTGTGGCTCAGGATGTGGCAAACTCTTCTGCCAGAGCAGTAGTTGTTTATATTTCTTGAGAGGTTTGCACAAGGAATGAGAGTGAGCACTGCAGGTGGATGGGCCATGCACTAAGGTGGTCTTCTCAGGTACCTTGTGATCCACCTTCCCAAGAGCCAGGCACAGTCCTGTGCACTCTGCATGTCCTCAGGGGACATTTGTGCAGTCTGGCTCAGAGTTAGACACTGTCCTAGCCTTGGTGGCCCAGGGTACTTTTCCTGGTCTTCTGAGGACTCAGGCAGCTCTCCTTAAAAGCCCAGAGTCTCAGGGTTGGTGGGGGCAAAGGGTGCTGGCAGTAGTGAAAGTACTCTAGGAAGCACCCCCAGCTGATGGGACAGGAATGTGGTCGGAGAGGCCCCCCTCCCTTTCCAAGTCTGCAGAGGGAGGCTATGGCCTGCCTGGGCAGCTGTTCAAGTGTAGATCCATTTCAAAGGCCTTTTGTTAAACTTCTAAGGGCCAAAAGGACTGCTCAAAGCCAGAAGCCATGCACTGGGAAGGCCTGGCAATTCCAGTGACCTAGAAGTCTATCAAGCTTCTTTCAGCCAGAGCTGGGCGATCAGCAGAATAAATTAGGCGACAGGTCCAAAGGGCCATAGTGACCAAGACGAGGCTTGCCATCACCTTCGGATTTATTGAAGGTCCACATGCAGGTGTGCAGAGGGGAAGGGAACTGGAAGGCTTTGGAAAGATGTTCACCAAGATGTTGCCGCGGTTATGTTAGCATGCCCCACCCCCTGGGCCATTTTCTAGTTAAATGTGGTCTTCTTTCTCTTTTCTCCCCAAAAGTTGTCTGTACCTCCAGCACTTCAGGTGAGAATCAGATCTCAGCCTGGCATCATGTATCTGCTTCTACTAATTCACTAGTGATTTGAGGTTGAGTCATTTATCTGTTTGAAACGCTTTTTTTTTTTTTTTGAGACAGGGTCTTTATGCAGTTCAGGCTGGTCTTGAGCTCACTTTGTAGCCCAGGCTGGTCTCGAACTCACAAGGATGCTCCTGCCTCAGCCTCCCAAGTGCTGGGATTACAGGCCTGAGCCACCACGCCTGGCTGAAACGCTATTTTTTCATTCATCAAATAAAGACTCTGGCCTAGTTGTCAGGCTGGTCTTTCTCTAATGGGCACTGAGGGCATCTCAGAAGGTGAAAGAAGAGTGGAAAGCTTGGGCGGAGAATCTCTGAGGGTTCAAGCCCTGTTCCTACCACTTCTCACTTTCAGACCAGAGCAGAGTGGATGCAGGCTCCTCTGTGGTCCGGACTTACCAGCATTGTCTGCAGAGCTTGCCCGGGGAGCCTCAGTGAAGACCTAGGCCAGTTGGTTCCAAGGAAAAAGGGAGAGAAGGAAAGAAAGAGGAAAAGAAGGAAGATAGGTTGGTTTTCTTCTCCCTCCAAACCTTGCGCTTTGGGTCTTCGCTGGATTTAGTTCTTGATCTCTGTCGCGAAGCAGCTGGCCGATCTTTCATCTCCCTCCGCGGAGGTTCTGGGGTCTGCGGTGAGGCAGAGAGCAGCGTGGGGTTAACGGCAATCTCTGCCACCGCGGGAGGGAAGCGCTCAGGCCAGCTTGCAGTCAGGTTCCCGGCCGGCCGGGAGGACAGAGTGTTACCTGGAGCTTTGAAGCCCTTAATGACTCCAGACCGGCTTCTCAAGTCAGCGGCTACAAATGTTAATAAAATTAAAGCCACCTGAGAGTTCAGCTTGGCGATCCTTTGAAAGCAAGTCTGTGAAGGGTTATTACCCTCAATTACCTAGTTGTCCACTCTCTTAGCTTGGGGTTAAACTCTTCTCTTCTCTTTGAAGTCATTATCCTTTTATCTATGACTGGACCAAGGAATTTCAGGACAATAATCAATGGAAACTTCATAAGAATAGAAGAACCAAGGAGGGGGAAAGGTGTGAATATCCCTTTAACTGTTGGCCAGACACTAGGAGATGGGGGATGGGGCAGAGAGAAGACCGCGTCCCCAACTTTTAGGAAAAATTGGGGGGGGGGGGCCGATAACAACAACACAGCAAGCAATTTTCAGATCCTCAGGAAAATAAAGAGAAAGTGATAATTTGGGGCCCCCATTAGAGAGGTGCGGCCTTCATCAAAGGAGAAGAGAAAGTAATGAAGCAAAAAGACACAATTAAAGAATGGGTTTAATTATGGCTTTGATGTCTGACGTGGTGCATGACACTCCAAAGGGGAGGGGGATTCATGCTCGTGCTCCAGGAAATGGCTTGTTAAAAAGGTCTGTCCCCCAAAGAGGCCGTCGGAGAGAGGAACTGCTTTCATCCTGGCTTCTCCTACCGGAAAGCAAGGGAGGAAAAATGTCACAACTCTCTCTTTGCAAAAAGTCTAGGTTCCCGGAGGCAGCGGCTCTTTCTGGATCATTAGGCTACCAGCTTCTCTAGATTTCAGAGGGAAGAGAGGAAAAAATGGGAAGGAAAAACCGTGCGCGTGCGTGTTCGCGAGCGCGCGGATGCGGGTGCCCACGCGCGCGCTAACAAACGTTGGAGATGTGTGTTTCACTTCTTTTCATTTAATCCCATTTGGAACGCTTGTCCACACAGAGAAGATGAAAACACCGGGGGAAAAGCCTGTCTCCGCGGCGCAGCCCGGCCGGGGTTGGAGGTGAGCGGCCGCGCGCCCTCCGCCCTGTGGCCGCGCCTGTGCGCCCGCCCGACACACGCGCGCGCACGCCGCCAGCGGAGGGTTTGAGAGCTCACATTCTGCCCGAGTAACAAGTCCCCCACTCCTCATTAAAAAAAAAAAAGAAATAATAAATTAAAAGCTCCCTTTATTGTGCACAACATCTGGAAAGCTCCCTTCTCCATGTGCTAGGCCCTCACAGTTAGTGTTCTCGGGGGTGCGGGGTTGCCAGAAGCCTTGGAGGGGATCAGACAGGGCTGCCCTCTGCCTGCTGCAGGTGAGAGTCAGAAGCCAAAGCCCAGGCCTCGGTGCTGGGTCCTGGGTCCTGGCCTTCCTGATGCTCCCAGTTGAAGGGAGGTCCTTGAATGCTGCAGACAAGGCAACGGACACGCATTTCCCCTTTTCTGGGGTAACTGGAGTCAGACCCTGCTTCCAGCGCCAGGGACAGACAGACTGCTTTAAGACCCCAAAGTGCAGGCTTAGGATTCAATTGGAAATGAGCCTTTTGGGTTTTTATTTCCAAACGCCTCTGACTTGGACATTTTTTTTCTTCTTCTCTCTTATTTATCCTCACACTCAGCTAGGGGGGAACGAAAAGGCAGCAGGTTTTGAAAAGTAGAGTGGTTTAATGTGAAAAGATCAAAATGTTTCTCATACTTTCTCCAAAAGCCTAGGGCTCTTTTCTCCCAGGGACTGAACTTTTTCTCTGAGAAAGTAATCCTTTAAAGCCTCAGCCCTCATTTCTTTTAGGTCACTCTTCCATTTCTTGGATTTGAAGGCACCAGAGGGGTCACAGATGTGGGCATGTCACTCAAAATGAGCCATGAGCCTCGCTGTCCTGCTGTTTTGGGGATTAGAGCTGAGCACTAGAGAGGTGTGGAGAGTGGGGGAGGTGGGCTATCCTTGTCGTCCTGCCCCAGCCAATGAAGAGCCACAGAAAGGCAGAGTGGCTTGGACCTTAGGGTGTTGGGTGGATGCCCCTGGCGGGAATCTCTAGCTCACGTGACACATAGATGTACACAGAGCTATAGGTGAGCAAAAAGTGAACAGTCTAGGATGCTACACCGTGGCTGGTCCCAATTAACGTGAAGGCAAAAGTTAGCAGCACAAACAAACTTCTTTGAATAAAATGTAATTATGGTAGATACATAAAAGCTGCTTTATAATATGATTTGTGCAGACCCCGGAGGAACTTCTACTTGGACTGCAGGGTTCCATTTGCTTGCCTGCCAGAAGTCCAACTGCTGCAATAGTCTACTGTGAAGAATTGAGAGATTTCAAAAGCAGCGTAAGCCTGAATCGGCCCCCATTAGGAATAATCATAATCTCGCCTCATGTCAGGCTTTTCCATTTTATGGTGGTTTTCTAATCTTTGCACATTGGAAAGAAAGATGCTTGGGGATGTTTATAGTAGGAGGAGGAAAACTAAGATGGGGAACAGCTTTTAAAAAAAGGTTTCAAATATCCTGAGTTATTCCAAAATACTCCTGAGAATGTTTCATTGTCTTCTCCGCATAAAAGGAAGAGACTCTATGAAGAATACTTTTAATTATTGGTCCAGGAAAGTCTAACCCTGGCTCATGACATGCAATTATGGTGGGTGGGGCTGGGCAGTAGAGGGGGCTAGGCTGGCAGGGCCCAGGAATTCAACAGGGCGACCCTGAACATTTTTTTTTGGTGGGGGTAGGGCTGGGACTGGCTTCATTCTTGAGCATAACAGATTCATATTCCCCTTTGGGTATGTCAGTATTTCCCCTTTATATGTTGGGTGTTTTTGCTTTTTGTTTATGTGACAAACATTTTTGAAGCTGGAGAAAATGGATGTTAATTACCAAGTGAAACTAACCCTGAATTTACCAAGAAAGTTTTCAGCCAGAAAAGCAGATCAGAAAGAAGTCTTACTTCAGGAAATAAGTCAAAGGCTTTCTTTCATGTTGCATTCAAGGAGAAGGCTTCCTATGATGAGAGCAGGTATCAGGAACAGGCTTCTATGAAGGTGGCTTTGCTGGAGGCATGGAAGGGCCCAAAGCCAGGGACATTGCTCCTTAATCAGCCTCTGTTAGTGGCTGGCCTTAAAGTGGAAACAGCCCCTAGGTCAGCACCCAAGGATGGGTGGATGGATGTAGAATGGATGGACAGACTGCCTTCTTCGGCAGCCCATCTCACATGGGAAGGGAAGAGGAGAGGGTGGACCTGTGGGCATGCATGCATGCAAGTGGCAGAGACCATTCTCCTGGGAGCAGGGGTCAACCAGAATACTTTTTACTCTTGTGGAAATAAAGAATGAACTGAAGAGGCACAGGCCCTCTAGCATATCACCCCCAAGCACCCCAACTTCTCTGGCTGGTGGAGTGTCCTACCAAGTGTAGCCTGAGATTGTACTTTGCTGTCTTTATATACTTACTGAAATGGCTTTCCTGGGACAAGTTACGCAGTCCTGCTATGTGTTGATTTCTTAGTCCATATAATAAAGGATAACTCCTGTCTTGAATTCGGATTCTTAGAGAGGGCATACTATTTTCGGCACACTGTATCAGGGATTCAGTGAACTCATTTTCCCAATAGTTCTGTGGGAACCACACAGGTCAGAATCGACTTCCTTTAGCCCAGGGTGCTACAGGCTCTGAAAGCCGGAACTGTCTCTCACTGTGGCCTCAGGTTCTAGCACATTGCCTAGAGCACGATGGCTCAGAGGCAAGGCTGTGGTTGCTGTTCCGGACCATTAAAGAATTGCTTTTGGCCCCAAGAAACGGGGTAAGGAGTGGGAACCTGAGTGGCCTTTGTTTTACAAAGCAGTATCTATCGGGGTTGTTAAAACTGATCTTTGGGTAATTTTATCAAACAAAAGTGCCACACCCTGGGTTTGAGTTCAAGTACATGTTAAACAGGGACACCTACTGGTTGAGTTTGGAAATGCAACCCAATTCTATTAGACATTGCCAGAAATTAGTCCAAAGGAAGAGGAAGAGTTAGAGGATTCCTGACCCTAGAATCAACACAATAGGAGCTAAGGATGAAAGAGACATTTCAACTTAGAAAGCGTCAGTTGCTACCAAGTTCTCAACTTGCCATATGTGGACAACCAAGCTCTGCCATGGTGCCACAGACCCGGGTCCCATGGGAATCTGGTCCTCAGGCGCAGCTCTGCTTGGGCTGCAGCTGTGACAAACGTGCTTCCATCTGCTCTAACTAGCTGGTCCAAGCCCCACGTCCCATCGTAAACATGCACAATGTCTAACGGCTCAAGTTAAACAGGATGTCCCAAGCGGGGTTCAAAACCGTGGCTTTGCCGTATGCCCCAGCAGAATGAACTAATCACAGATGTTCTCTTCTCCCTTGTCAGGAGGCAGGCACTCTGACCTTGCAGTGAGAGTTGGTGGGAAACTGGGATCTCCTTCCTTTATGGGGATCTTGCTGGAGCCCATTGCTGGAGGAGTGAGCATGCTGATAACCTGACGTAGCCGCGTGTGTGCTGGTTTCTACTCCCACTTACCAGGTACCTACTCTGTTCTGGGCGCTGGGGTAAGGTCTGAAGCCCTGCTAGAGTGACATGAAGGAGGTGCTAAGGGGAGACTCATCTGTTACCAAGCCTGCTTTGTGTCAGGGCCATTTGAGCAGTTCAGTGACACTTGCTATCAATGGCTAACAGCGTGGCCTTGGCCAGGCCATTTCTCTGTCAATTAGTTTCTTCTTGTGTAAAGTAAGGGAATTGGACTAGATCATTTCCAAAGCTTCTTTCAGCAAAAAAATATCCTGGGCATTCTGATCCATGTGGAAAAGAGGAGGTAATTGCTATCACTCCATATAAACACAGCCTGCTAAAGGGTAGTAATAAATCTCCTGACTGTCTGTCACAGTCACGTTCTGTCGCATCATGTCCCTGCACACACGGATGACTTTCCCTATCAAAAGCCTGACTCTTCTCTTCTGAGTGCTCATTGCTGTTGGTGCCAGCCAGTCCTGGCAGCCTCCTTATTAGAACTGCCAACGCACTGAGGCCTTGATACCAGGCCTGTCCCCTGATGCAAAGGGAAACAAGCCAGAGACATGACAGCCCATCCAGTCTTCTCTGAGTACCTCCCGAAGGGAAGGAGGAAGTCAGGCCATTTGAGGTGGAAGAAAAAAGAGAGCCAGAGTGTTTTTCTGGAACAGCTGCATTGATGGTAGAATAGCAACTTTCCCCTGAAGTTCTTTGCCTTTGCAGGGCTTCTGATAGTCACCCCTTGTCACCCGATTGCTTGCCTAACACCAGGGGAATTTTGGGGCACTGATGAATGGCATACATTTCTGTATCTTTGGAGAAGATTATTAGGCATGAGCCCTAACATTTGACATTTTGGTAATTATTATTTTGCCTTTCCATTGAAATGGAAATGTCTTCCCTCCTACCCGGTTTTACTGGAATATTGCATAGGGTAGGTTTTCTGTTGTTCAAAAAAAGAGAGACTGTTTGGAACAGTTTGAAATATCTTTAAAGGAACAGTCAAATCATCCATTCAACTAAATAGGAGTCAACTCCCCTAGAAATAACTTCCAAAAACTTCTTTGGAGTGTGACATTTTCAAAGCAAAATTCTTTTCTTTTTTTCAAAATACCACAAGCAATGCATTGAGTTCAGGGAATACTGCCTGCCAAACTTCAATTTTTATATTTAACCTTTCTTCTTTTTTAACGTCTTGCAAAAACATGCTTGAAACTCTTCAAAAACCTTTTCAGCTTGGAAGTTTGGGGAAAAGTCTTAACGGTTGAAACCCTCAGTTCTTAGCTTCCCTGTGTCTTTTCTACCTCCTCATTTGGTGAAGGAGAAAACTTATTATTGCCTGTTCACTAGGCTGTTTCCCAAGCAGCCTGGGAAAGGCCAGGCCTTCGCCTCTGGCTGTTGACTGTCAGGTCTACATTACCTGGACTGAGCCCTAATCAAGTCCCAATGTATTCTTTAACACAAGAAGCTGTAAGTTTTTGGGTCATTAAAAGTGAGAAACCACTAAGCTGTGGTTATGATAGAAACATGATACTGAACACCGCCCTCCACTCCTGAGTCAGGACAAATGAGTGTTGTATAGTGAAGTTCTGCCAAAGAAACTGAAAATATATCTGTAAAGTGGAACTAGTGGCTACTGTAGGAGTTGAACTTTTAAAAAGGTGTTGATAAAATACTTGTTAGAACAGGAAAATTGGATTAGTGGTGGTGTTCTGGGCATGACATCCTTTGGACCAAAAGAGGAATCATCTTGTTTTATTTTTCCTGGGGCCCAGAAAGGCACCCTGAGCCCAAACAGCAGCTCCCTAATCTTATTTTCTTTTTCTCTAGCATGTATTTTATTAACCCATTTTCTCATTTACCCACTGTGAATAGCTCAGTGGGCAGCATCCTTCTTAGAAAGTGAAAACCTCCTTGGAGATGCTGTGCAGGAGCAGAAATGCACACAAACCCCCAGCCCCAGCGCAGGAAAGAAAAGCCCCTTCTGTAATCCTGTCTGGTGAATCCACACATTGTATTCCAGCCTGCCAGGAGTGCACAAGCCTGATTAAAACACGGCCAGTCAAGGAATGCAGCTGGCAAGAGGCAGGCAGCTTGCAAAGTGATTAATATCGAGGTGGGGATGAAAAGCGATCCTCCCAATCTAGTGCTCAAGGCAAAGGTTTCCCAAAACCTGCCACCTGGCAACAGGCTACTGTCCTCAAACACCAGAGTGACTGGGCTCGTGAAGGCACGAATGTGTAGCACAGGTTGGAGCCTGCACTGGAGGTGCTCAGCCACGGGTTAGAACTTGCCAGGTGACCAGAGCTTGCTACTCAGTTGTGCGACCGTCTTGATTTAAGGGCCAAGGCTGGGCATTTTCCCTCTCGGAGCCAAGGGAGAAGGGTGGTCCTGAGTGATCTTGTATCGGTGAAGAAGTGGTAAACAGGGCAGGAGATATAGCTCAGCAACACAGCACCTGCTTCACAAACATGAGGTTGTGAGTTCTATTCCCAGTAGGAAAAAAAAAAAGTGGTGAAGAATTCTAGGCCAGTGCCTACTTCTCTGCCTCTTAGGGTACAGATGCATCCATAATGTCCCAACTTCCAGGACAGAGATTTAAGGTAGGGGATAGCTATGTTCTCCCCAGTTTCTCATTCTGACTTCTCATAAAGTCTGCCCAAGATTCTCTGCAAACTTGGGTGGAGATTGGGGTGGAGCTTCAAGAAAGTGAGCTAATTCAGCCCAACAGACACTGAGTGTCTAGGGTATGTGCCAGTCTGTGCAGGAGCTGGATGGCACAACAAGCACCCAGGGTCCCATCCAGAAAGTACAAATTGGAACCACCATCCATCCCACTCCACTCCCCCCACCTATCAGAGTGCTTCATTTTAAAAGCTGTCCATACCATGTGTTGGCAAGGATGCAAAGCAATGGAAACTCCTAGTACTTTTTTTTTTGGCACCAGGGATCTCGAACTCACGACTTCATACTTAGTAGGCAAGCGCTTGAGCTGGTGAGCTAAATCCCCAGCCCTCCCAATACATTTTGATAGGATGTTGGTTCAACCACTTTGGAAAACTGTTTAGCACTATTTACTGAAGCTAAACATATATCTGTCCCATGTCCCAATAATACAACTCCTGGTACATAGGTAGGGCAATGACAGCACATGGTCACCAAAAGACAAGTACAATAATATTTATAATAGCCCCAAACTAGAGACAATATCAAATACCAGTCAGTGGATGAATGGATGAATTTAGATATCTATACAATGGGATAACGCACAACAATGAAAAGCAATGAGGTACTAGTACAAACAGTAATGTAGCTAAAACTCACAGGTATTACGCTGAACAAGAGGATATGCTGTGTGGTTCTGCTTGGATCAAGAGCAATACCAGGTAAAGTTAACATTGGCTAGTCAGACTAGGGGCTGCAGATGGGCAGTGAGTGGGAAGAGGCACAGAAAACCTTCTAGGGTGGTGCGAGAGTTTTATTTACATCTTAATCCAGTGATGATTATATAGTTACAGACATTTTGTACCCTAAAGAGCGTGTAAATTTTACCCTAGAAAACCCTAAACAAACAAAGCAAAAATTCTCTAAACTTTTAAAATTCAGTATTAGGGATTGAACCTTGGGCCTTGCCTATGATAGGCAAGTGTTCTACCACTGAGCTATATCCCATCCCTTTTCATTTTGTATTGAGACAGGGTCTCACAGAGTTCCTTAGGCTGGTGTCAAATTTGGATCCTTCTTCCTCAGCTTCCTGAGCAGCTAGGATTTAAGTAGCATTCCAAACATTTTAACTTGTCTTACATATTTCCTTGGTTTCTTAACCAGGCCATAAATTCTTCGGTACAGAACTATGTCTTACAATAACAAATATCTATTAATAAAAACTAAACAAGATTTGATAAAAGTGCAGAGAACTGAATACATACGTGTATCTCAACAAGCCTGGAGCAGGAGCAGGCAGGAATGTGGAGAAGGGAGCAGGAGCCAGGAGGCTGTTTCTGAAGCAACCTGGAAGCATGCTGACAACTGCTCCTTCTAGCACTTTATAGCTGTGTTTCTGATTAGAAGTCAGCAAGCCTGCCAGTCTGCCTGCCTCTGCTTTTCTTCCTCTCTCTCTCTCTGTACTGGGGACTCAACCCAGGATTATCTCAATGCTACTTCCCTAGCCCTTTTAGTTGTTTTCTTTTGAGATAGTGTCCCGATAAATTGCCCAGTGGAACTTGAATGGTGACCCCTCCTGTCTCAGCCTCCCTCCACACTGGGATTTTAGGTATGTACCACATACTTGGTTTAAGATTTTTTTGCTATGTCTGGTTTTCAACAGTCTATGATGAGCCGGGTGTGGTGTCAGATGCCTGTAATCCCAGCACTCAGTGGGTTGAGGGAGGAGGATTGCTGAGAGGTGGAGACCAGCGTGGGCTCCACAGTGAGTTCAAGGTCAGACTGAACTGCATAAAAACCAAACCAAAACACCACAAAAACAGCCTATGAGATCTCTTGGTGTGGTTTTCTTGGTAGCATTTATTATTCGGTTTGGGATTTACTGAACTTTGATCTGTAAATTGACAGTTTTACAATTTAGTACAATTTTAGCCATCATCTCTTGACATGTCTTTCCGTCCTCATTGTCCTGTCCTTCTTTTTTTTTTTTTTTTTTTTGTCTTTTTCATTTTTATCGGTACTGGGGATCGAATTCACGACTGCCTGCTTGCAAGGCAGGTGCTTATGCCGCTGAGCTAAATCCCTAGCCCCTGTCCTGTCCTTCTTTGATTCTAACTACAAGTATGTGTAACCCATGTCATTGCTCTAGAAATAATAGAAGCCGTCTTTCTTTCTTGTAATATATTTTCTGTTTCCTTCAAATTGAGTGTTCTCCATTGATGTTTCCAGTTTACTGATTTTATTCATCATCTTCAATCTGTATGAAGTCTACCTAGTGACTTATTTCAGATATAATTTTCAATTCTGGAAAAAATTCTATTTTTCTTCTCAGATTTTTTTTGGGATTGAATCCATATCCTCTGTCCAGAGCCACATTCTTAGCTATTATTTATTTATTTGTTTATGTTTCTGAGACGGGTCTCACTATGCAGTTTGGGCTGGCTTTGAACTCACTATGTAGCCCACACTGGAATTGGACTCAATCCTCCTGCCTCAGCCTTCTAGTAGTGGGATTACATGTGTGCCAGGCCTCAGTACAGTTTTAATGGTCTTTATCTACTGAACGTTCATACTGTTCACACCTTCTTTTCATCCAAAAGAAGAAGAAAGATTGTGGGAAGGTGCTTCTTATGCCTTGCAGCTTGTAGGGTGCATGCCTATTTCTGTGTGCGTATGCTGAGTTGGCGTCGATGGCAAGGAAAACAGGATCAAAGGTGAGGTCCAATCTGAAGTCTTCCTAAGCATTTGTGGGGACAAGATATTGGGTCAACACTGGGGCTGTGAACGGCACAAGCCTAAGACATCTGAGCCCCAGGGCCAAGGAAACAGCCTGCACAACATGAAAGGTCAGTAAACGTTGATTTGACTTGAATCTCAGTTCAAGTTCTTGCTCTTCAAAAGCTCATAAAATAACCACACATACAGGTGCATGCCTATAATCCCAGAATTTTGGGAACTGAGGCCAGAGGGTAACAAGATCAAGTTCTACCCAGACAACTTAGTGGCTAAGCGAAACACTGTCTCAAAATAAAAAATAAAAATTGGGGCTGGAAATGTAGCTCAGTGGCAGAGTGCCACTGAGTGGTTTGGTCTTCAGGACCACAAAAACAAAACAAAACAAACCAAACAAAACGCTTATAAAACAACAAGAATATTTTATCTGGAAACACAACCAGAACAGGCAGGCAAAGACTGAGGCCCGTGGCTGCTCCTCCGGTACTGCGGATGGGATTTAAGTCTTCCATGGAGCTCCAGATTCAGGCCCTGTTTTACTTTTCATTTTGAGACAGGGCCTTGCTAAGTCACTAGACTGCCCAGGCAGGGCTTGAACTCATTACCTTCGTGCTGCATCCTCCTGGAGAGCACACCACCAGGTAGTTTGCTTGCCCTCTTTCTTATTTTTCAAGTTACAATAAAAAAGAGAGAGTTTTCATTTTTTCTGGGAAAACACCCAGAAGGGGAATAGCTGGATGGAATGGGGCCTCCTCCAATCCTAGTTTTTGGAGGAATCTCCACACTGATTTCCATAGTGGCTGCAGCAGTCTACACTCCCACTAACATCCTTTGTTAGGTTGACTCCTAAGTATTTCATTGTTTTGGATGCTATTGTGAAAGGTGTTATTTCCATAATTCTCTCACTGAGTTTGTTGTGTGTGTACAGGAATGTTGATTTTTGAGTGTTGACTTTGTATCCAGCTATGCTGCTGAATTTGCTTATTTTTAGTAGTCTAGATAAAGTTTTTAGGATCTTCTGTGTAGAATATCAAGTTATCTGCAAATAATTGGCTTCGTCCTTTCCTATCCTTATTCCTTTTATTTATCTGTCTTGTCTAATTGCTCTGGCTAATGTTTCCAGAACTACACTGAATAGGAGTGGTGATAGTGGACATCCTTGTCTTGTTCTTGACTTTAGAGTGAAAGCTTTTAGTTTTTGTCCGTTTGGTGATGCTAGCTGTTGGTTTGTCATAGATGGTTTTTATCACATTGAGGTAGATACCATCTATCCAATTTTCTGTAGAGCTTTTTTTTTAATCATAAATGAGTGTTGGACTTTGTCAGAAGTTTTTCTGCATCTATTGAAATGATCAGGTGATTTCTGTCTTGGGCTCTATTGATGTGGTATATTACATTTATTGAATTATATATGTTGAACCACATATGAATCTCACTTGGTCATAGTGCATAATCTTCTTGATGATTTGTGCATTCTGTTAGCTAGTATTTTATTGAAAAAATTTGCATCAGTATTCATTTGGTTGGGTATTTCTCTGGTTTTAGTATCAGAGTAATACTTGCTTCCAGGAATGAGTTAGAGAGAATTGCTTCCCTTTCAATTTTATTGAAGAGTTTGAGGAGTACTGGCATTAAATCTTTTCTAAATTTCTTATAGAATTCAGCTGTGAATCCATCATGACCTGGGATTTTTTTGTTGGTAAGTTTTTAATTACATTTTCAATTTCAGTAGCTGAAATTGGGTTATTCAGAATTGTCATATCTTCTTGATTCAGCTTTAGTAATTCGTGTTTCTAGAAATCTGTCCACTTCCTGTATGTTTTCTACCCTATGTGAGTAAAGAATTTCAAAGTAGGTATTCATGATCTTCTGAATTTCCAAAACTATCTGTAGTAATTTCATCCTTTTCATTCCTTTTTGAATGAATTTGAGGTTTTTTTCTTGATAAGGTTGGCTACAGGTTTATCACTTTTATTTACTCTTTCAAAGAACCAACTCTCTGATTCATTAATTCTTTGTATTATTTTCTTAGTGTCAATTGCATTCATTTCTGCTCTGATCTTTATAATTTCCATTCTTCCATGAACTTTGGGCTTGACTTGCTCTTCTGAGTTTTTTTGGCAGCATCTCACTACATAGTCCAGGCTGGCCTTGAACACTCGATCCTCCTGTCTCAGCCTCCTAAATGCTAGGAGTCAGGTGCGTGCTGGTGACGTTTTAATTTATTTACCTACCTATATTATATAATGTTTTATGGGTGTCCTGGACATTTATGGGTGTCTTCTTGCAGAGTGGCCCAAGCAGGCCATAAGTGTGGACAACTGTGACTGGCAAATAATTCAGCTCCAGATGAAAACAGCTGTGTAGCCCAGGCCTTAAAAGCTGTACCTTGTCTCAGATCCTTGTTCATAGTGTGTGATAGTGGGGAGGCCTCTTCCTGCAATGTGCCCTTAGTTTCACCATCTCCAAGTGGCCAAGGTTCTGGTTATAGGACCAAGAGCTTACTGTGGTCATATGCAGCATCACTGTAATGGACACAAGTGCACTGTGGTCACAGAAAGCACTGGGCTTCTGTGGCACTTTTCTCTTTGGGGCCTTGAGTTGAGGTCAGAATGGCTCAGTGACCTTGTCTGAGTCAGCTCCTTCCCTGGGGGTCCTAGAGTGAGGACATTTCCAAGGAAGTTGCACCTCAGTTGGGGTATGGAATCCCCAGAGGAGGAGCCCATGATTTCCCTGATACACACAAGGAAAAATGCCCACAGGTAGTCAGAGTATGAGCAGAGGACCAGTGGAATATGGCCTTTCCTAAAGTTCTAGTCCGGCAGGACTGGAGGTGGCAGAGCAGAGTAGTGATTGGAAGGTATGGAGTAGCATATGGAGAGTATGGAGGGTATGAGAGCCCCCTGTCCTGTGCTGGGCACAAACATGCCAGGGACAGTCAAGCTGGACAGCATCTCAGAATCACTATTTATTAACATATTCATTTATTTGACTGCAGTACTGAGGATTCAACCTAGGACCATTGCACTGAGCTATCCCCTCGGCTCCCCATTTAAGAGACAGAGTCTCACTAAGTCACCAAATTGCCCGTGTTGGGCTTGAACTTCAGATCCTCCTGGCACATCTCCCAAGATTATTGAGTTTATGGAGGTGAGCCACCTAATCTGGCACAGAGTTGCAGTTTAATGGTACTCCCAGCTGTTTTCTCCCACCTGCTACCTCAGAGTCCTCACAGCTGGCTGAAGCTCCTGCCTGCCCTGGGCTGCTCAGGCCACTCCAGTGGAGCTATTCTTCTTGGTTTTCTCTCTCTGTCCCTTGTGCTTCATCAACAATCCCATTGCAGCTGCCTCACTCTTCAGGGCCCCCACCCACAATACATGTTCAAATGCCCAAATCAGACCCTTCATGACAGTAAAGTGCATGCATTCCCATTTTTAAAAAGGAAAAGGCATTTTCATTGTTCACTGTCAACTGACTAGCTGAATCCACAAGATCAGGACTGCAGACTCAGTTCTACAATTTTTTATTCCTGTGAAAGGAAGAAAATTTGCCCTGCAGAAAGCACACAAGGCTGCCTTACTCCAACCAGCCCAATTGTAAAGGACGTCCCCAGATGCCTATACCTCTGCTTTGCTTCTGTTCTGCAAATATGTGCTGCTCCACCTCTCACAGAAACACCAGAGCCTGGCAATACTTGACATTTTGTGGTCCCTCATGATGAAATTCCTTGAACCTTGTCTCCATGGTATTTGTGGGCAATGTCTCTTCATTTGCCAAGGGACAGGACACAGGAGACAAAACCCTATAGTGAGAAAGCTGCAGGGAAGCTAACTCTAACAACTGGCCCACTCCATGCGGACCTGGGCCACTTATTATGGGGCAGGGCATCATAATTTTTTAGGTCACACATGATAGATGGTTGCCACCAAATGAAAGGAATCTGAATTGGATACATATGTGGTGGATTTAATGTAACATTTGCTGTTTTTCAAAATGGAATTTTCAAATGAAATCTGAAAAGTCCAATTGATTTTTAATTAGTAAAATTTCATTTTAACCTCTTGTCCCTTTTGGTCATTTTGAAGACACAGTGAACAGGCATTGTCTTTTTGCAGTGCTGAGAATTGAACCCAGGGCCTTACACATACTATGTTGGTGCATTACCAATTGGGCTCCATTTTCAGCCCTAGGCATTGTCTATAAAAGATTCCTTACTTAAATGGATTCAGTTATACAATGCAGCAACTGATGGGCCCTAAAGCACTTTATTTACAGCTGGAGAAAGAATGTGCTCTGGAGGAGAAGTGAGAACAACTGGGGTTGCTGGTGAGTGCGCCAAAGATGAACAAGTAGGGGACTGACAGCCTGCAGGACTCAATTTTAGGGGTTTCAAAATGAAATGTATCTGCTTAAATAGCCTCAGCCCTCTCCTGGTCTTGAAACTCTATATAAGAGTTGGGGCAATGTGTATCCTTGGAGGGGTAACATATTAGGGAGATGGGTCAGAGCTAGGCCCAGCAGGAACAGAACCTACATTCAGGGTAGGTGTTCGGTCCCCATCATGCAGGAGAGGGGATTAAATTCAGTGAGGACGTTACCTCCTAAAGTTGCAGAATTAGGAAAGGTCGGGGCCAGATCCAAAGACAACTCAGGCTTCACCATGCTCTGCCCTGGCCAGGTGCACTGTACTGGTCCCTGGCGGGGGATGGGCCAGTCCCAAGATGAGCTGTGAGGTGTGAATCAGGCAGGAAAAGACAGGGTGGAGGGATGCTGGTGCCAGCAGCAGCACCCAGCCGGAGGGGCCCTGGACTCAGTGCTTTCCTGGGCATTACTAAAATGGCTTTGAGTCTGAAGCCAGCAGGAGGACAAGGCAACAAAACAAAGGAAACAAGGAACATAAATGGTCTCCTACTTCTGGTCACCAACATACCTGCAGGGTGCTTTGCTGCATTTAACCAAGATAGAAGGCCAGTTTTTGTTCTGACGAATGAGGCTTACAGGGCAGGGGAGGGAACCTAGAACCATGGTTTATTTCCTCTCAGGGGTGAGAAGTGGGTATCTGGGGAAGCACCACCTCAGGCTGGCAGGGACTGGGGCAGAAGCTGTTAGCTTTGTTCCCAATGCACAGGGTCACGAGAACAATCAAGAGTTGCGGGAAAGATGACACCACGTGGCAGCTCTGAGTTCACACTCAGTGACATAGGGTCACACCTGGGCTTTGAAGCAGCCCAGGCTCCCCCCAGTCACTCAACCTCCAACAGCCAACAGGCCAAGCAGTGCAGAAGGGACTTCCTCTGTTCCCAGATAGACATTCTCCATCTCTTCCCAGTTGTTTTTCCAACATCTCCAAAAGGAAAATCAGAAGCATGGGCAATACAAGAGCCAAATCCTAGCCATCTGAGGCATTGTGAAGGCATCCAGTTTTCATAATGTCCCATCTGGCTAGACATCAAGGGTCTGCTGGTTGCTTCACAATTTCTTTTCCCATTGCCCAAGATTTGCTACTTATCTGCTTCCTAAGATTTTGTCACAGAAACTTGGAGTCACAAAGACCTGAGAGATACAGATCAGGGGCTTACACAATACATTCTTTCAGTTTACTTCTCTGACACAGTAGCCTGAAGATTTAAAGGAAGGAGTGAGCACCACATTCAAGGGGGAAGGAAGGCAGGGCATGGTGGTTAACTTCTGTAATCACAGCTGCTCAAGAGGCTGAGGCAGGAGGATCAAAGGTTTAAAGTCAGCCTGAGCAATGTGGTGAGACCATCTCAATCTAAAAAATAAAGAGGGCTGCAGATGTAGCTCAGTGCTAAGAATACTTCCTACCATGTGCAAGGAACTGGGTTCAATTCCCAGCATTTCAGAATGTCTACGCTAACCTTGCAACTTATAGTGCATGTGTAAACTTCGGAAGAGAAAGAACTTCCTCCTTCAGCTCCAGAAGTTGCTGACAGTGGGAGGCTACAGTTTGCTCACCACAGACCTTTCTGCCACAGTCCAGTCCAGAACATCTCTCTCCAGAGAACAGGGAGGAAACAGAGGGCCCAGCATGGAAGACGACTGCTTGTGAGCAGAGACAAAAGCCATCTGGCAGGGGTGCCAGGATTCCCTCTTGCAATTCCCACCCCATCTTTCAAACTCTTGCCTAAGAGCAGCCTGTTGCACAGACGGCTTTGTGGGATTCTGGCCAAGGGTTGCTGTCCTACAAAACGTCTTATCAGATGGCAGATGAACTTAAGCTTTGTTGCCATATAGCATGTTTCTAAACAAAAACTGTTTCCAGGGTGAAGCCTTTGAGTCTTCCTATATCACAAGATATAAAAAATACTGAAGCTCTAAAACAGATGTTCGCCCAAGAGTGACTATTGTTAGAAAGACAGACAGACAGACAGACAGAAAGAAAGAAAGAAAGAAAGATAGAAAGAAAGAAAGGCCAAAAGAAAGAAAGAAAGAAAAGAAAGAAAGAGGCATGGCTTTTTTTTTTTTTTTTTTTTTTTTTTTTTTTTTTTTACTGGTACTGGGGATCAAACTCACGACTGCCTGCTTGTAAAGCAGGAGCTTATGCCGCTGAGCTAAATCCCCAGCCCCTGAGGCATGGCTTCTTACCATAGGGTTAATGTGTGCGGTGCTTTAGGGGTGTGGATGACAGGGAACAAGTAACAGGGGGTGACCATGGACTTTGAAACTAAAAATTTGGGTTTGACACCTATTTGGCAGCCAGGAAGCTGATCCTTGATCTCAGAAAAATTGTATCAGAAAAGTGGTAATAAGAGATTATCAGCTTTTCATCAGTTAAAAAAAAAGGAGTAAACAATACTAGCTATGTGAACTTACCCATACTTTTGAGAAAACTGGATTGGTAATGATAACCAAATGAGAAGGGAGGTCCTGTGTCTAATTCTAACACAAGATACTATTAACAATAAGGGGAATAAATTCTGGAGAAAAATAAAGGCCTTATGTCAAAGCAGCAAAGTAGGTTTTGAAAAAGGATAAAAGGAAAGGAAGGACAAGGAGGAAAAGGTTGGCGGTTGCCACAAGGCAGCAGCAGTCGTGACCATGGGGCTGGACGGAGGGGAAGACACAGGCCTCACATGCTGGCCCACCCCAGCTTCACCCTGCTCCAGGGAACCTGTGTGGGTGAGGCCAGGCCACAGGCCATTGGCTGAGTGATAGGAATGTGGAGAAGGTTCTGAATGGCTGGACCAGGGGTCCCTGGAGGCAGCTTTCCTCAAGTGGGGCTGGGAGCATGGCAGATGTTCTGAGATTGAACTAGTGAGCAATAGCCCAAAGCTGCAGGCACACATGTCTAGGACTGAGATCAGGGAAGGCAGAATGCAATTTCTTTCCTCAAGAAGTGTTTATAGAGCATTTACTCAAACAGTAGCGATACATAAATAAGCTCAGATTTCACAGTGTATTAGGAGTTATGAGACAGATGTGGACATAGGAATCAGAGCAGAGGAAGTTTGTTCCAAGGTTGGACCAAGCTGAGCTGTGACAATGGGTGGGCATTAGCCAGGAAACCACCCGGAAAACGGAGCTCTGAAAATTGGGAATGGGATGTCACAATGCCAAGAGACATGAGACCATATCATATGGTCTGGCCTGGAAGCTGGATGTCAAGGAGCAAGGCAGGGACACCTGTGAGGCGGGACAGCAGATGTGGCTCCCAGAGGCCAGACTCACCCAGGAAATACTCAAGTTAACACCTGCTAGAGATTAGGCTCTGTTAGTATAAGGATATGAACGAATTTCTGCTCTCAGGCAGTTTACAGTGCAGCAGAGGAAGATAAAGTGTTAAACACAGTATTGTGTGAGCAAGGGTGTGCCTGTCCCCCACGGGTTCATGCAGGCAGAGGCTCAGATTGTAAAAGACATTGAGTACCATGAAGGAAGACTGGGCTTTATCTCGAGGATTAGGTCAGAAAATGTTGACAGGACAAAAGCAAGGTTGGAGATGGCCTTCTAGAAGATGAGCCAGAGGTGGCAGGGAAGATGGACAGAGCGGGGAGGCTGGCTAAGAAGCTACTGTGACAGAAATAACAGAGGCTGTGGCACTGGTGATGCAGATGGAAAAGAAAGGAATCAGAGAGCTTTTGTGGTAGAATTTACAGAAATTAGTGGCTTAATTAGACGTAAAGGAAGAGAATAAAAGGGATTAAGGGGATGCTGGACTTCTGATAGGGTGCCTGGTAAAGATGACAAGGTTAGTCTTGGACATTGTGAATGTCAGTTGACCACTGGACCTGAAGGTGGAGACATCCTGTTGAACTTAGAGGCGTAAGTTCAGGAGAGAGGCTTGGGTGGGAACCATAGCTAAGGAGTGGGAGCAGAAGATCAGGACATGGAAATCCTCACCTAGCAAATGAGGTCCAGATAAGTCAACATTTGGGGAAAAGGAAAAGAGAGGCCCAAGGGGAGAGTTTAAAGGGTAGACACATAGGTGAGAACCCACCAAGCATAAAGACTTTAAGAAAGTGGAGAAAATTTAGGTTAAGTGAGATGGTGTCCCTTGGACTTGACAATTAAGTAACCATAAAGCAGTTTCATCTTTTTCTTTTTTTTTTTTGTACTGGAAATTGAACTCATGACCTTGCACTTGCCAGTCAGGCACTGTGCCACTGAGCTGTATCTCTGACCATCCATAAAGCAGTTTCAGTAATGAATGACAGAAAGACTAGTCTGTAGTGATTGAGATGTTACACTGGTGAGAAAGGGGAGCCAGCAGGACAGACTGCTGTTGCAAAAGCTTGGCTGAAGGCAGGAAGAACAGCCACAACCAGGCCTGGGAGACAGTATCCAGTGCGCACTGCATTAGAAGAAGACAGCTGACAAACTGAAGGTGCTCTCCCTAGGTTAGTGGGGTATATGGAAACCACATCACATGGAAACTACTAAAAGAACTGAGGATTCTTCACCGAAGATGAAGGGCAGGGGGCATCTGATTACTATTTTTAAATTCCAAAATGCCACAATGTCAAAAAGAAAAGAATCAGTGTTATTCTAGGTAGCCCTAAAGAGCAGAATTAGGACTGGTAGGTAGAAGTTACAGGATGGACAAAGTTGAGTCAGTATAAAAAAAAAGTTTTAGAGCTGGCTGTGGTGATGCACATTATAATCCTAGCATTTAGGGGGCCTGAGGCTAGAGCATCAAGAGTTCAAGACCAGCCTGGGCCAGATTGTGACACCCTGTCTCCAAAAACAAAACAAAACAAAGCAAGGCAAAACAAATAAAGACACAATACAGAACAAACAAAAACAGCTTCAAACAAAGTTTCCTGCAATCTGGTGCTAACAATTCTACTTTCCTTAGGGGCATATAGCTGACTGAGCACCAGCTTGGTTTATACAGGAAAAGCAGCTAGACGAGGATGCCATTGATCAATCCATCCATCCAACACCATTCTTTCATCCGGGGCTTCATTCTACAAGGCATATGAGCCAGACAGGAGCATCAAGTGGCTTGGTAAGCTATGATCTTAAAGCTCCTAACTGAAGGCATGCAGAAAGGGAAACCATCCTCTGATTTCCCTTTGGGCCTGTGACCCAAAGCCTGTTTGCTACATGTTTTTAGAAGTAAAGTTTTATTGGAAGGCAAGCACATATGCTCTGTAACTGCCTTTGCACCACAAATGCAGAAGTGAGTAGTTGGAACAGAGACTGTATGGCCTAAATCCAAAAATATTTACCAGCTGGCCTTTTACAGAAAAACTTTGCTGACCTCTGCTCTGTATCTCTGAGACAGAATGGCTGAGCCCACTTGTGGAAAATGGTTTCCCTGGCTAAGCTATATATTTAGTTGAGGTTTCTCTGACTGATCTTAGATTTAGCATAAATCTGAGGATCCCAAGTTTGCAGGGGGAAGAGAAGAGCAAAGCAGAGACTCAAACCCAGAGCTGCCCAACAAACCCAGAACCACAAGTGCAGGTGATATTGGGGCCAGGCTGGGTCTCAGACACCAACTGTGGACACACGCAAAAGTTAGCCTTTCCTGAGGTGGAAAGGATGAAAACAGCCAAAAGGATCTAGCATCCCTTTCCAGATGAAGATGCTTTCTAGACTTCCATGTTTCAGTCAGACTTTTTGGAGGGGAATTCTATCAGAATAAAGGAAACCTTCCTCCCGGGTCGATGCTGTGGCTAATAGTGAAGGGGATAAAAGTTCTTGCATAGTGTCATAAATCTGTCCTTCACAAAAATCTAAGAGTCTGCTCAGTCACGGGCTTCTGGATGGTGTATGTAAAAGTCACTGCCTTTCTGACCCAGTGTCCCCCTGTATGCAGCACTCAAATTGGCTCTAACCAGAAAGTGGACTTTTCTTCCTCCTCATCATGTCCCACTGAAATCCCCGCTCTTCTACACTTGAGAAAATGGAGTTGAGCTTGCAATCGGGTGTCACTCAGGCAGCACCTTGCCTTTGCCCATGTCAGCGCACCTCCAGGGTCCCCAGTGGGGTCTCCAGTGGGGACAGTGCACAGTGTCCTGAGAGCTGGAGTACTACAGCTACTCTCAGGATGGGAAGAAGCACTTCTGGCGGTTTTTCTTCTCTTTCTCTTTTCCTTCTTTGTTTTTGAGATAGGCAGAACATTATGGTGGAAAGATGTGGTGGGAGGAAAGCTGCTCACTATGTAGTTCAGGCAGCCCACGTGGACTTTGAACTCGTGATCCTCCTGTTTCAGAATCCTGAGTGCTGCAATTACAGGTGTGCACCACAATACTTGTCTCCTTGATTCTTATTTAAAATTCTCTTATGAAATGTAATATTATATACTGCAGATATTTAAGTACCAATTTATTTTTTCTACTAGACTACAATTCATCCTTGGGTCAGTGCCTGACACATAGAGCATGTCTTAATATATACAGAATAAGTCACTAAATTTTGAATCACTGAATTTTAGTGATTCAAAGAATTAAAGTCTAAGTGTTGGTTACTAGGTTGGGTTATAGCAAAGGAAAAAATGACCTCCAACTAGGTCAACAGCTCCACAGTGGAGCTGGGAGACCCTTCTCATTATGTAATTATGACCATGCCTAAACTTGTGACTTGCCAATTTGGCACACAAAGTCAGGCTCTATGTTATTTGTCTTCAGGATGAAATCTTATAAGAAAAATTAAATATGTCATGATGTGTTTCTGTTTTTTTTTTTTCTTTTAGAGAGGGTCTTGCTATGGAGTTTAGGTTGGCATAGAACTCACTATGTAGCCCAGGGTGGCCTCAAATTTGCTCAGGATTGTAAAGATCCTTCTACCTCAGCCTCCTAAGTGCTAGAATAACTTGCGTGCACCACCATGCCCAGTGGTATGACATTTTTATAAGCAAAGAAAGAGAATGAACTCCCCCATACCTGAAACACCTCAGCAGCTGAGGGGAGCCTCAGTAGCCCCTCCCCCACACCCATACAACCTCATCACCCCACAGATCATTAGTAACCCCTTCCACCACCTGCAGTATTTCAGTGCACTGGTGGGAGCCTCAGCAATCACTCCCCCTACCCAGAGGACCTTAGCAGGCAAGAGCGTAGAGAGCCACCCTCCGAGCAGAGAACCTCAATGGAGCCTCAACTCAGAGGACCTTGGCAAACTGTAAGAATGGGGGTGAGCCCTTTTTCCACACAGAGAACCCAAGGTGTGCTGGTGAGAGTGCCAGCAAGGCCTCCTTCCACCTAGGAGAAACTGGGTTTTCCTGTGAGACCCCCAGTGACACAGTAGTTCCTAACTGGGACACACCACTATAGACAGTTGGGTCTGGCAGCCACGAACAGTCTGAAGCCTCAGAAAAATATGAGCTAAGTGCTGGTTTACATTGATACTCCTAGGATAGTCAGCCTAGGAAGAATATAGGACTCACGCAACTGGCATGCAGTAGGAATTTAGGTGACTGACCTTTCCCCTACACGGTAGGAACTAACAGCCACCGGTTGAACACGAGCCACACAGTAGGATCCTAAGACGCACATGATGGATGGTCAAGACTGACAGGATTGTAAAGATCAAAATTTTAACACAAGAGGTAAAAATGACAAAATGAAAAAGCAAAATGAAATCTCAAATGCCCAGCCCATCCATAACAAGTACAGTAGACACGGATATAGAGGACATTGGAAGGCATATGCATGAAATTTCTGAAAAGATAGCAAGTGAAATAAAGAACCAAATCCAAGAGGCTGAAGAGGAAATAAGATTAGAAATAATCTCTCTGGTAAAGAAAAAATGACAAGCTTAATAAAGAAGTTACTCAAAAGCTGGGCATAGTGGCACAATCCTGTAATCCCAGTGCTGGGGAAGCTGAGGCAGGTGGATTATTACAAGTTTGAGACCAGCCTGGGCTACAAAGTGAGCCCAAGACCAGCCTGAACCAAATAGTGAGACACTGTAAAAACAAACAAACAAATATAAACAAACTGAAAAAGAAATTGCTCAGCATAGCTAGAGAAGACATACATTAAAAAAAGATACAGGAGCATAGGAAAACCTTAATGAACAATATAGGAAAGAAATAGAATGCATGAAACAAATTCAAAGAGATAGCCAGAAAAAAGTTCCACTAAAAGCTGGCAAAACCACTAGAATGAAACTAAAATAGACATTCAGACCTTGAAGACAGGATTGCAGTTAGCAATCATGAAAGGAAAGAACTCTTAAAAATAACAAGGGATATGAAATAACAATTCAACAGTTCCAAAATGATGCAAAGAAAAATAATTTAAGATTGACAGATGTCAGTGCATAAAAAAGCTATTTGGAGAAGCAATAGCAGAAAATTTCCTAAGCATGGGGAAAGACTCTGATATACAGATAAGTGAGGCATATAGACTCCAAACAGCCATAACCAAAATAAATCTACACCCAGACATATAATAATCAAGATCTCAGAAATTCAACATAAAAACAGAATACTAAAAGCTATTTGAGAAAAATAAACAGTTCACCCATCAAGGAAAGCCCATTAGAATCATGGCTGACTTCTCAACACAAACCCTCAAGTCAAGATGAGCTTTGAGTGAATTATTTCAAACCCTGAAAGAAAACAACTTTCAATCCAGATCTATGTACTCTACTTTCTTTCAAAATTAATGGAGAAATAACATACAAAGAACAACTGAAAAAATTCATGGCCATCAAACCAACCCTAGAAGGAGTACTGACAGACATTCTAGATGGAGATAAAAATGATCACCATTCACAGAACAATGAAAACAAACCACCAGCTAGCGCAAGCAAGTAAACAAGGGGGGAAGTAGTAAACCAAAAATAGGAAAACAATATGACAAATACATGTCAGTTAATACATGTCAGTTACAACCATCAATGTAAATGGCCTCAATTCACCAATTAAAAGAAATAGATTGACAGAATAGATCAAGAAACAGGGTCCAACAATATGCTACATACAAGAAACACATCTAACCCAAAAAAGAAACTCATAGACTGAAAGTCAAAGAATGGAAAACAATATACCATGAGACATGAACCCAGAAAAAGTAAAGGGAGCTATTCTATGCAGACAATGTAAACTTCAGACCAAGGGTGGTCAAAAGAGATAAAGAAAGTTGCTATATACTTGTTAGGGGAAAAATTAAAGAGGAAGAGATAACAATCATAAATATATATGTACCAAATACAGGAGCACATTACTATATAAGACAAATACTAATAGATATGAAAAATCAAATATATAAGAACAGAGGACCTTAATATCCCATTGTCATAAAGAGATAGACAACACAAATATCCCTTAATACCCCATTGTCACAGAGATAGACTACACAAATACTAACAGATATGAAAAATCAAATATACAAGAACATAGGACTTTAGTACCCCATTGTCACAAAGAGACAGGCTACATAAAAAGTCAGCAAAGAAATAATAGAACAGAATCAAACCTGTGAACAAATGGACTTACTAGATGTTTATAGAGTGTTCCACCCATAATATCAGAATACACATTCTTCTCAATTGTACATGGGACATTCTCTAAAACAGACCATATATATTACCCTACAGAACATGCTTACATGAATACAAAGGGACTGAAATTATCTCATGCATATTATCTGACCATAGTGTATTGAAATAAAGTAATGGCAAAAGAAACTGCAAAACTGACATAAATATATGAAAATTAAATAACATCCCCCTAAACAACTAATGGGCTACAGATGAAATTAAAGAAATTAAATAATATCTACAATTAAATGAAAATGTAAATACAACATACTGGAACCTGGGGTCCTAAGTGGGAAATATACAGCAATGAACTGTCATATCAGGAAAACAGAATGAGCACAGATAATTTAATATTGTACCTCAAGCTTCTAGAAAAAGAAGAGCAAGTTAAGACCAAAGCTCAAAAGACAAAAACAAAAACAATAAAAGTTCATGGAAGGGAAGAAATTATAAAGACCAGAGCAGAAATGAATGCAACTGAGCCTAAGAAAATAATACAAAGAATTAACGAATCAGAGACTTGATTGTTTGAAAGAATAAATGCAACTAATAAACCCCTATCATTTTTTTTATCAAGGAAAGAAAAAAACTCAAAATTCCTGCAATGAGGAATTAAAAGGGTAAAATTACCACAGATCCTTTGGAAATTCAGAAGATCATCAACACCTATTTTGAAAAACTTTACTTGCATAGGCTGGAAAACCATAAGAAATGGATAGATTCCTAGAAATGTATGAATTACTAAAGCTGAATCAAGAAGATGTAACAATTTTGAATAACCCAGTATCAGTTATTGAAATTGAAAACATAAATACTACAAGAAATTTAGAACAGATTTAATGCCAATACTCCTCAAACTCTTCAATAAAATTGAAAGGGAAGCAAATCTCTCTAACTCATTCCAGCAGTAGGTATCAGAGAAACCAGAGAAAGTCCCAACCAAAGAGCAGAACAATAGGCTAATCTCCCTAATGAACACTGATGCACAAATTTTCAATAAAATACTAGCTAACAGAATGCAGCAAATCATCAAGAAGATTATTATGCCCCATGACCAAGTGAGATTCATCCCCGAAATGCGGGGATGGTTCAAAATATGCAATCCAACAAATGTAATACACCACATCAATAGAGCCCAAACAGAAATCAAATGATCATTTCAATAGAAAAACTTCTGATAAAGTCCAACACTTACTCATGATAAAAATGCCCTACCGAAAATTAGAATAGATGGTATCTACCTCAATGTGGTAAAAGCCATCTATGACAAAACAACAGCCAACATCATACCAAGTGGACAAAAACTAAAAACCTTTCACTCTAAAGTCAGGAACAAGACAAGGATGTCCACTGTCTCCACTCCTATTCAATATAGTTCTGGAAACATTAGCCAGAGCAATGAGATAAGCGAGAGAAATACAAGGAATAAGGATAGGAAAGGAAGAAGCTAAATTATACTTATTTGCAGATGACTTGATTTTCTACACAGAAGACTCTAAAAACTTCATCTAGACTACTAAAGTTAATAAGCAAATTCAGCAGCATAGCTGGATACAAAGTCAACACTCAAAAATCAGTAGCATTCCTGTACACAAACAACAAACTCAGTGAGAGAAATTATGGAAATAACACCTTTCACAAAAGCATCCAAAACAATGAAATCCTTAGGAGTCAACCTAACAAAGGATGCAAAAGATCTATTCACTGAAAACTACTGTACTCTACAAAGAGAGATTGAAGAGAAAGCCAGAAAATAGAAATCTCTTGCTCTTGGATAGGAAGGAAGAACCAACATGGCCATACTCCAAAAACTGTTATAAAGATTTAATGCAATCCCAGTCACAATACCATTAACATACCTTACAGATCTAGAGAAAACATTCCTAAAATTCATTTGGAAACAGACGAGAACTAGAATAGCAAAGACAGTCCTGG
Source organism: Cavia porcellus (assembly GCF_034190915.1). Classification (NCBI taxonomy): domain Eukaryota; kingdom Metazoa; phylum Chordata; class Mammalia; order Rodentia; family Caviidae; genus Cavia; species Cavia porcellus. The sequence continues at coordinate 14,011,242 of NW_026947515.1, forward strand.
GCAATAAAGGCAGGGCAGATTTCTGACTTGAAATCATACTAGAAAAATACTGTGTTAAAATCAGCATGGTACTGGTAAAAAAACAGACTCGAGGATCACTGGAACAGGTTAGAAGATGAAGACACAACTATACAAAGACACTTAACCATTATGGTGGAAAGGTGTGATGGAGGAAAGCTGCTTATCTCATAGCAACCGGAAGCAGATAACAGGGGAAGAGCTTGAGAAGTAGAGGCGAGGGATCAGACATAGTCCCCAAGATAATGCCCTCATGATCCACCTAGATACATCTAGAAGTGTGCCCTAATAACTTCCTAGGTATCTCTTAGGCCAGTCAAGCTGAGAATCAAGATTAACTCATACTTAATCTCCAAATAGAGATAATAACAAGGCCATAATTCTTCCCAACATGACATAACAAATGTGTGTACAACTGAAAATGGAACAGTTTCTTCCATATAGTCTGAAGTGTTCCCACACGGTTCAAAAGTCCAAGTCCAAAGTCTCCTCTGAGACCCAAAGCAATCTCTTAGTAGTGAACTCTTGTAAAATTAAAAAAACAAGTAATATGCTTCTAGGATATAAGGATACAAAGTAAACATTTCCTTTCTAAAAAGGAAAGGCCAGAGGCTAGAAAAAAATTGAACCAAAGCAAGACCAAAACTGAGCAGTGCAAACATTAAGTCCCATAAGTCCACATCCAGGGCCTGGGGAACATGGTAGCATGATGTGAGCTTCAAAGGCTTGGAGAACCCTGCTTTCAGTTATCTAGCTGGTTGCAATCCACATGGCCTCACACTTGAACTGGCTTTGCCTAGTGCCTGCAACTTTCCTCAGCAGATGTTACACGTTCCTGGCATCTCCAACTTCTTGTGGTCTCCACTGCAACTTGGGCTCATTTCTGTAGCTTCATGTATCACCCTCACAGGGCCTTCTTGCAGGAACTTGACCCTGCTACACATTGCCTGGTTTTCCTAGGTCTTCATTTGAAGCGGATAGCAGGGGAAGAGCTTGAGAGGCAGAGGCCAGGAACTAGACATAATCTTCAAGATCATGCTTTCATGAAATCACAGGGGAAGCCTTCATGACCTAACAACTCATGCATTCTGTATGCTTGCAGAACTAGCGTCACATGGACAATCCCAAGGTCTACTGCTAGTTAAAGCAGTAACTGGGCCCACTTGGACCATGGTTGTAGCAGCCTTCATGAATGAATGGATGAAGCATGGGAAAATAAATTCCTGGGGACCAGCTTCCTGGGCAGCCTTTCTGTGGCTGTGCCTGCTATTAGGGCAAGTGGCCTTATTTGTCACCTGCTTCCTCCTAGTCAGTGTACCTTGATTCTGAGGCAGTTCTCTCTTCAAAATGGTACTGGGACCATTGCAATGGGTGTCTGGCTCCTCTGGTCATGCTGTGAGGAACAGTGGTGCTAATTCCTATAAAAGTTGAAATATTTATCTTTCCTGCTGTTGTAATAGTCATGGTCTCTTATATTTTAAAGCAATGTGAGTGATATTCAAGTTACTCTTCTAAGTCAGCGGCAGACATATGGTCACTCATTAAACCTTAGGAAAGGAATCTTTCAGAGATGTTACTCAATTTAGCATTTTCTCTGGCCACCAAACAGCTCTGCTCTTTCTGCTTTTCTGGTAAACCTTCACTTTGGATTATTAAAATTAAAAGTCCTGTATGTCTGGTCTTTATAAAAGTTGGAAGAAGTGCAAGTAATTTTGGTCCCAAATTCACTAAATAAAGATAAATGATTCTTTGCAACTTGATTGGTTACCAAGCTGATGTTAAATTATTTTTATTTCTTAAGGAATCTTGTTATATTTATAAATTCTCTTCATAACATTTTGTAAAACATAACATTTTAAAAACACCAAAAGTGCAGGGGCTGGGGATTTAGCTCAGTGGCATAAGTGCCTGCCTTTCAAGTAGGCAGTCGTGAGTTCGATCCCCGGTACCGATAAAAAGGAAAAAGGCAAAAACAAAACAAAACAAAAAAAAACCCCCACCAAAAGTGGCCTCAAAAATAAACTAAAATGCAGAGCAAACTTTCTTTTTACCTAAATAGAAGACATGCAAAACTAACAATTAAATTAAAAACTGGGTCATAAATGTTCCTTTGCGAAGGCTTTCCTTCTTAGGCAGAGATGGCCGAGTTTTCTAAAAATATGAGTCCAGTGATGTTGGACAGGAAATGGCATCTTTGTATCATCAGTTTCCATTGTTCCAAAAAGCCTTAGAACTCTATTCAAAATTAGAGTCATCTCTAGGAAATAGTTACTGTGGATTTAATGTGCACAGATGTTGTATAAATCCATTGAGTGGTTAACTGCTGGAGAAGAAAAGATTCCTTTGCTTCTTTCATTGATTTTTATTTTTTGAACTCTTGGGTGCTTTTGAATAGGTTCCTAAAGCTTTCTCTTGTCCTCTGACATCAAAACAACAGGTTCATTTCTGGAACTGATGAAATGCTGCTTTGGTGGTAAAAATGTCTTCATGTTCTTAGATGTTTAACAGAAAATCAGCTCTTTTGCCCAAACTACTGCTTGATTCTGTGCCATATTGAGATTCACTTTGCATCTGATTAGGTTTCTACTATGCTATCAATTCTTTTTACTATATAAATGAGTCTATCAAATTTTGTTATAACTAGGGTATTGGCTCTTCACATTTTTGTCCTTTAAAATTGTGCTCACATTTCTCCATCTTTTATTGAGAATCCACATTTTCTTTTTTTAAAGATATGGTGAAGCATAAAACATTTTAATTTTGAATTGTTTTAAGATTGCAAAAAAGATGTGTTTTACCCCCTAAGAGTCACATGAGTCTAGTACGCCCCCTATGACCTTAACTGGGTAGCTGGAGATAGTCATAATAGATACAGTAATACTTTGGCTCACAAACGCTTCTATTTGCAAACAATTCTGTTCACAAATAGAAGTGTTTGACAAAATTTGCCTGCTGTTCACAAATTCCACATTAGGTGATAGGCACTGCTGCCATCCTTCCCAGACAAACATGAACACAGCCATCTTCCCCCGAATCATAAAACAAATTAGATCCATGAGCTGAAGTACCATTGTACATATTTTGGTGGTTAGTAGGTTCTTACTTAGGCTTAAAACATGGGTAGAAAGTAAAAGTAGCTTTGAATGTGAAGGGCTGTTCATACTCCATATCTGCAAGCTTTGACATTTCCCTTTCAAAATGGCTTATGTGCTATCTGCACTGTATGTTCTGTACTTAAGCACATCACTAATTTGATAATGCTATAGTCATTATTTCTTGTCTATCTATTTGGATGGTGGACCCAAGGCAGATAGGTCAAAGGGCTAGCATAAGGTTAAGTTAACTAAGGTTTTCCAGTAGAATCTGGCTATAAATATAAGCTTTTGTCTTAAATCAAATCTCTTAATACCTTCACAATAAAAGATTTAGTACCTCACCTCAACACATAGTTCTTCTTCTCTGTGGTCAAAAGGCATAATAAAGTAAAATTTCACTGTCCTTAGGGGCATAATCAATTTATTAATAGAACCATTATTAGGAATTACAGATAGGCAATTAGGAATTACAGATACAGGCAAACTATGTAAAATAGAATCACTTAAATTGCATTATCATAAAGGTAACGTGACTTTGGATTATGATTCTTTTTTTCAAGAGGAGGATGAATGCTATGCTGTTTTACTTTCGGTTCTAGGAAGAAAACTGAAGACTTGTCCTAAATACTACCATCGTCCTGGGTTGGGACCCTTGCTGGGAGTGCCTGGGAGAAATTCACTCAGCAGTGAGTGCTAAGTATTCTAGAGTTGAGCTCATGACTACTTGTAGTGTTTCTCAGCTTGCTTTTTCAGCCCGTGCCCTGTGGCAGATTAGTGGTACCACTTTTAGAATACCAGCTACAGTATTGACCACCTTCCTCTCACTGTCTAATCTCTGCAAGGCAAAATACTCACATGTATGAAAGTTGCAAATGGATTTCACTTCTTTGCAGCTGGGAGGTGCACACTGTGTACTGGAATACCAATCCAGGGCCACATGGTGATAGGAAGTCCTTTCGGTTCTTGAGACTTACGCTTATTATTGTCATCTCTACACACGATCCCAGTGGAGAATCCTACACTTGATATGGTTGGAAGTCATGTTCTGGTCAGCTGCAGCTGACTGGATCCTTTTTATAGCTGAAGGGTACCAGGAAAAGTTGGGTTCCTTCTGCCACATCTTTGGAAGGCAATCAGCAAATTAAAAATATTTACTTATCTTACTGTCTTCTGTCTCCAGAGACTACAAAATGGCTATGTGCCCTGTTTTTAGTTTTCCTGAACAGAGATAAGCTACTTTGTCTTTTTTTCCCCTCTAAAATGAGCCCTTTATCTAACCTCTTTGTCTAGCTTTATTTTTGTGTTAAGTCTCTAAGTACTAAAAGATTTGCTAAGTTTCTACTAAGTACTAAAACTTGCTAACTCACCACAAAATGCTACAACTTTTAGCACTGGCAGGAAGAAAATTTTGATGCTAAACTATTAAAAAATAAGAAACTTTGAAGTATCAAATATGTAGTAAGGCCATTTTACCTATATTTCTAGTATTTTAATAAATTTAACCTTCATAGGGGCTGGGAATTTAGCTCAGTGGCATAAGTGCCTGCCTTGCAAGCAGGCAGTCATGAGTTTGATCCCCGGTACCAGTAAAAACGAAAAAGACAAAAAAAAAAAAAAAAATTAACCTTCATTTGAAAACCATGTTTCACTTTTGGTGTTCCTTTTAATGCCACCTACTCTACTACAAAAACGTGTTCATGATCATTTGCCCTGGTTAACCACTGTGTTTTTGTTTCTAGAGGGGAGCGGGTAGGCATTAAAGAATGTAATTTTGTGATTAAGTGTACTAACTCAAGGTTAAGTTCTAACTAATATCAACTTAAATTAAAGTGAACACTTTGTTATTGTTAGTAAGAACAAAAATGCCTGAAAGCCAATGATAATTCCAGAATTTTGTATCAAGTGAGGATCAGAAGCAAAAATATTTGGCTGAGTTTAGGGGAACTTCCCTCACAGAGGGTCAATTTTATGATCATGATTTATCCTCAGGGTTAGTTTGGAAAGTGGCTGATTTCATTTAGCTCCTCTATAAAAATGACATATTGGTGCAGACTTTATGATGAGAAAAGAACTGAACTTTTAAAAACGTTTCTCTAAACTTTCATAAATTACCCAGGATACCAATTCCCATGGCCATGCTCTGGTGTGTCTGTCAGTTTAGTGTTTGGTGGAACCATCACCAATTGCAAACTGCTATCAAGAAAGGGGAAAGAACCCACCTTGAACCCCTCAGCTTTCAGGGGGCCTAGACCACTCTCCACTGACCTCAGGACTGCAGAAGTCCAGAGCCACCACACCTCCTAGTTTGCCCCTCGAGGAACTCAGATGGTGTACTATAACCCAGCCTCAGCATGACTTCTTCCTTCTTGGCAAATACGAAGGGTTTTTTGGTCTTTCTCCTTTTTATCGGTACCGGGAATCAAACTCACGACTGCCTGCTTGCAAGGCAGGTGCTTATGCCGCTGAGCTAAATCCCCAGGCCCGAATACGAAGGGTTTTAGCCTCTTTGAAGCACCCTGGGTGCCCTCTTTACTACTAGCACTTTTCTTAAACTCCTTTTCTTGAGATTGCCCCAAAGGTGCACGCTGTTGGTCCTCTCTCAGTGCTCTCTCTCTCTTCTGTACTTCCCAGGGCGTCCCTCAAGGGGTGAAACCATGCCTTCCTCAGCATCCACTCTGAAACTCTCCTGCTGGACAGACACATCTGGGGGTGCTGACCCTGGATTCTAACTATCTGATGAAGCTCATTATGTCTAGCCCCCACATTCTTTCTCAGCTCAAATCTGTGCCACTCATCATTTAGGCTTTAAACTTTGACCACTTACGTTTCTTTCTTTTTCACAATCATCTCATTCGTTCTGGTACCTTGGTGGCTACTGAATCTTTGACCCACTTTCTGTTCACAGAGAAACACTTCTCTCCCTGGGGACCTGGACCAATTTACGAGAACACCGCACACATTTCCCAAGTTTTTGTCTGCCTCCAGCTTTGTCTCCTCTACTTCCTCATACCTCATGCTGATGCTAGACAAGTGCTCACACATCAGTTTCTAAAGGTGTTGTTCTTCTGCCCAAATGCTTTAATATAACTCTGTATATAAAACCCCAAACGTCTCAACCATAGAGGCAATGTAGTATGCAAGAAAGAGCAAGTGAATCAGGGACCCTGGAGTTCCATTTTCTGTTTTCATCAGATATTAGACATGTGGCCTTGGGCGAACGTCCAAACTTCTTTTTGCTTCAACTTCCATAAGTGTAAATAATAATTATGACATTATTGAGGATTATCAGATGTAAATAGCTTTCATTTATTGAATGTTTATTGCATGATAAACTTTAAACAATACATTATCTTATTGAATCTTCATAGTCATGTTCTATTTCCTCCTCATCTTTTTTTTGAGACAGGATATCGCAGTGTAGATTAGGATGCCCTCGAACTTGCAACCCTCCTGCTTCAGCTTCAATAGGCTGGAATTACAGGTATGTGCCATCATGCCAAACTATTTATTTCCTTTTCCTTTTTTTGGTACTGGGGATCGAACTCACAACCTCGTGCTTGCCAGGCAGGCACTTAGGCTGCCGAGCTAAATCCCCAGCCCTATTTATTTCCTTTTCCTTCCTCCTTCTTTACTCTTCTCCCTCTTCCTTTCTTTCGTCTCTTTTCCTTCATTTCTTCTTTCTTTTCTTCCCCTTCCCTCCTTGCCTCCCTCCCTTCATCCCTTTCTTTCTTCCCTCTGCTTTACTGGGGACGGAACCAAAGGCCTTAATGCTAAGCTACAACCTTGGTTCCTTTTTTTAAATTTTAATTTTTAAATTTTAAAACAAATTCTTCTGTGTAGCTAAAGTGTCCATGCTGGGATTGAACTTTCAATTTTCCTGCCTCAGCCTCTCAGAATGCTGGGATTAAGGCATGCATTACCATGTCCAGCCATTTTTCTCCTTTCTTAAAACAGAGGAAACCTAGACTCAGAAAGCTGAGCAACCTGCACCATTCCAGATCATCTGAGCGTAAAGCTCTTGAGGGACTGCACTGAGCCTGGTCCAGAACTGGTCCAGAAGGAAGTCAGTAAACGTAGTTAATCTTATGTTCTACAATATGGCTGTAATACCTTTGAACATCTATGCCATCCTACTTTACTCCCACAGATACATGTTTCTCCTGTAGTCAGAACTAATCCAGATGACCAGAGCCACCGCACTGGCTGTGACAGACAGCATCCACCCCTTGACTCCTACTCTGATCCTGAACTCCAGCTTACTTGGCTCTTCCTCCTCCTCCAAGACTTGATTTCAGATGTCATTGCTTCCTTGGAATTCATCTCTCTTATACAAAGATCATGTTCTTTCTTGGATTATGGGTTTTCTTTTCTTCTCTTGTGGATCACAAGCCCCTTATGGGCAAGGAGTGATTAGCCAAGGTTTTGTTCATCCCTCCATAAGACAGGAGAAGCATTAGCAAGGATGTACAGAATACTTAATCTTTGAGTCAATTCATTTAAGTTTAGAAGAATTCAGCTTACTTTATAGTTCGTTTTCATGTTAGAGGTGATATCACAGGGAGAATAATAATTACAATGTACAAAGGATATGGGGCCAATTACTCTTTCTCCTGTTCCAATAAAAAGGCAGAGTGTGTGAACAGTATGTCATTCTAGGCAAAATACTTAACAAACAGCAGGGTGTCTACTTAGATTTGCTAACTTAATTAGTCTATCTGACAAAGATTTGGGGCAGTATAAAGAAAAGCCATATGGGTTTGCCTTTGAAGGTGTATGAGTTTACCATTACACTTATACACGTCTACACAGACACTAACACTCTAAGTAAGATCATAGTTTTTAAAGAAAACCCTTAATCCACCAGATTTATATTCAGCAATTTCCAAAGTCATATGCTCAAATGCCTAAATAAAAACACCATGGAAGAAAATCAGATAAATCAGTTCTTACAAGTAAGAACTCAGTCAAAGAAAGGTTCCCTCACACTGCAAGGAATATCACAGTATGCAGAAAACTGTGACCAGATCCTGAACTCTGAGAAGGAGCAGGTGGAGGCTTGCAGCCTGGATTGGATAAATGTTTTTCATTACAGATGTGATGATATGTGACAGGCCAAATGCTCTGTCCTGAACAGGATTTCCCACATGATTGCGATACTGCACCTGCTGGGAAACACTGAAGTGTTCAAGAGAAACTGGCCAACCACCAGAGATTACACATAACCTGAGACATAACATCAGGGCTAATGCAGGTAAAGGAAAGCCTCGGTCACCTCATCTAAGCAAAACTGGGAAATGCAAAACTCAGCTGAGAAATCTCAGTTGATATAGGCATATTTCTACACAAAACAAATAGATTCTCAGAACCCTTCACCCTCCGCTTAGGGAAATATTTTCTTATCCTAAGGAAATAGTGGGGTTCCCCCTTCTCATTTTCCTTTCATCCTCTTCTGCTTGATGAACAGAGATGAACTGCAGTAAATCCAACCCTTTTGCTGTTTTCTAAATACATGGTGTTTGCTAGGTTGGCTCCATCATTTTGGAATCTCCACTGATTTTCAGAGCTCAGAAATATGAGAGAGTTAGGCAACTGAGAGGCAGCCAGGCTTTTGCACTTGGCTCTGTGTGCATATTTACATTCCACACCCCAGTTTAGGCTAAGAAGAGCTACACTGGAGATGGGCTGAGCTCAAAAATAGAGATAACTCAGTTGCAGTGGTGAGAACACTAACAGGGCAATTAGAAGGCTGATTCATTTGTTTATCTAGATGATTATGTTCTGCTTAGTTGAGTAGTTTTTAAGTGTTCTGTGGTTCAGGAAATTTCCCCTCTCAGGCTCATCAAGTCCACATCCTTCCATGTGTCTGACAGTTCCACGAAAGAAGGAGAAACCATCCTAAGCACAGGGTATGGGTTTTGGTGGACTTTTATAATAATACACTTGCTAAGATAATTATAATAAACAGTGCGTAACAGGCCCCAAACAGAGAGGAGCTGAATAAAACCCCATTCAACTGTGGTTGCTACTATCTTTCAAAAGAATCACAGAGGAAGACACAAACTTACTGAATATTTGTAACTCAGGGCTTCCTAAGAAGTATTTCTTTGTTTTTCTTTTCTTTCTTTCTTTTTTTTGTTTTTTAGTACCAGGATTGAATTTACAATCTTGCACTTAGCAGGCAAATGCCTGAGCCACTGAGCTAAATCCTTGCCCACCCCAAGAAATATTTCTAACAGCCCAATTTAACCTGTGATTACAGAAATATGACATAGATTTACAGATTATTTCAACAGGAAGGAGCTTTTTAGTAATCACTTAGGATGGGGCTTCTCCACAAATACTTCATAGAACTCTGTATAACAAAATATGTGGGCCACCCCCCAAAATAAAAAAAAATCCAAATGTCAAACCATCTTAGGATATTCCAGGCTGAAGTGCTATATGCTTCTCTACCAAATGTGGGGTAGATTAAAGACGGCCAAAGATTCTTTGACTTTGCTGGGACCTATATTGTTTTACTTTTTGATCCTGGACAGGCTATTTTTTCTTTTAATTTTTATTTTGAGACAAAGTCTTACTAAATTGCTAAGTTGTCCATGCTGTGCTCAAACTTGCAATCCTCCTTTCTCAGCCTCCAAGAATGCTTGGATTATAGCCATGTGCCACTATGCATGACCCAGGCACTGTCTTTGACAGAACACGAAAGCAAAATTGCTGTGCCACTTTCCGGGCTTAGGCCTGATAGGGCTGATGGCTTCCAGGTCTGGCCTCTTGCTGGGCTAGTTCTGGAGAGCTCCTCACAGCTGCCAGGTTCCAGCCAACAGGCAGTGTGAGCTGCCCAACGTGAGTAAGCCACTGTGTGTGCGAGCCTTTGTTTCCCATGATTGCCACTGCAGCAGACACCTGACTGCTCTGTTTGAGACCAATGTGAGCCCAGTTCTGCTATCAGCACTAAGAGAGATGATAAGACATTCATTGCTTTATAATAAAGATTTTTTAAATCATTAGATTTTGGGGATGATTAATTTGCTATCTAGTTGGCAATCAGTAACTATTAACACATGAATGAGGGAGTAATGTAAATGTGAATCTTGAAGAGGGGATATGGCACGTCACATTTCCTAAATACAACACCTGAAGACTACAAGACAAATCACACAGAACAGGGCTTGATGGAATGCTAGTTTGAGAAACACTGACAGCTTGAGAAATACTGGTCTAGTGCTGTAAACCTTTATGTTATAGATTAGGAAGTGAGGCCCAACAGGGGGAAGGGATTCACCTACGGAGGCACAGCTAATAGACAGGCGGTTTATAAAGTACAGTTTCCTTTTCTAGCTGAAGGGAAAGGTATGGGCCAAATGGTTTCATTGAGGTAAGCACATCTTTAGCTAATCAGGCCTATGATATTAGGCTTCCTATCAGGTGGCTCTCTTCCTCCTCAATGATAAGAATGTTTAAGTCCATATCCCATGAGACCTCTCTTAAGTGGCAGACTACCAAAGAGGATGTAAGATTATTTAATACTCTGAAGTCTAGATTAAGCTTCAGTTCTCAAAACAGCAAAATCTGGGGAAGTATCCAGAGGCTTGGGTTCTAAAACATGTGCTGGAATCCGTGCATAAAGTTGAAATGTCTAGGACACATTTTCAGCTGAATTAGATATTGAGGAGGGATATAGCTTAGAAAGTATTGCAGTCTTATCTAACAAATTTCTCTATGTGAGAAGTAAAATGATCTGAAGTTTCATTCTGTTTTTAAAACAATACAGGGAAGAATATTAACACTAACCAGATCAAGATGTGGGATATTCAATTTTTACTTTTCAAATACTATTAGCTTCCTAATCAGGCCTCCAAAGCTAAGAATCACTATAGCAGTTTTAAAAAAAAGTTTTATCTAATTATCTTCTTTCCCTTCTTTGAATTGACCAACCATGTATCTTTTTCTGATTTTATCAAAGGGGCTGCCAGGACAAAAGCACATCCAAATTTAAGTAGGCTTTAGTTAGCAGACTTAAAATTGATCATGTATTTTAGTTTCAGTAACTTGCAATTTCTATACCCTTTGATAATTCACTTTAAAGAGCAAACCGTCTTTAATGACAAGGCTTAAAAGAGACGACCTTTCTGAACAAAATATGAAAGCTCAGAAGAGATAGTTCTTTTAAGGAAACTATGAATTAAAATGACCTTGTGTTCAGAAACTTTTCTCCCACCATTTTTGATGTTTTACCTTTCCTTTTTACTCTTAGACAGAAAGCTAAAATGCCACTGCCTTTTCGGGATGGTGATGTACTTCAATGAAGGAGCTGTTAATTGTTAATTCAAACTCCCAGTTCCTTCTTTTGCACTTTTCTTTGCAGACTTCTTTAATGAGGTTGCTTACCACCCTAAGTATATGCCCCTTTCTGAAGCAATCTCTGTTATCCGGTGACATTACAGGTGAGGTTTGAATGAGAGCTGTTTCCCTGAGCCACAGTCCTTGAAGCAAGTGTATCCAGGCTCTGTTGCCTCTATCTTGGGAGTCCACTTAGGACTGTGGAGTTCACTCTTGAGGGTGGAGATTTCCAAATCAAAGGTCAGATGCTCTGAAAGGTCTCACTGTGTGGTGATGCAGAAATGGTGGACTGACACAAAACTGTGACATGAGCTGGCGACTGACTAGCTAACTTTTCTGTGAACTGTGCTCTTCCTTGACCCCAGGAGAATAACCAGATCATAACACATATCAACAACACTGTGATCCCACAGCTTTCCATCTGCTCAATTGGTCCAAATGCTTTATCAGCTGCCACCTATTGACAATTACATGTTGAAATACAAAAAGCACAAATGGATGACTCAGGCACAGCAGCCAATAGTCACAAGTGGAGATGTAACTAAGTTAGGTACTTGTGATGAACAATTGATCTCCACAGGATAAAATAAAAAATAAAATCTTAGATGATTTTATAATAAGGCACAATGTTTATAATTTATTTGCCAAGCACTGGCTTTTTCTCCCAGTAGCCATTTATATACTCAGTACTCAACTCAGTAAGGAATTTCAAACACATCAATGCATTTTTTCTTTCTATTCCTTTATCAGACAATGTTCACAAAAACATAAATGTCAAGTACCCATTCCTATCATATCCAATCAGAATGACCTAAAGTTTCATTCACCTTATTCCTAGATATATGACACATTTCAGAAGGGAAACAGGATCAGGGTAAAGTCAAAGGTTGGCCAGTCTTTGTAATTTCATAATCCTTGAAATAATGAAAAGAAAGAATAGCAGGTAACTTTCCAAAACACCGACTGATATTTACTCACAGAAAACAAATATTTTGAGTGAGAGTTCCAATTCCAAAATACAATACAATTCACAAAGGATTTTCATTTCAAGCAATTAATAATCTTATTAATGAAATCTGCTGAGTTTTATAGATTGCATAGAAATATTTCACATTATTCATATAGCCATAACCTTCTCTTCTGGACATTAAATCACAATCTGAGTAACAACTGCCCTCATTTAGTATCAGGTGGCTTTCATAATATCTGCTACAATTTTGCTTCCCCTGAATATTCTTGAAGCCAGTGCAATAACATTATATGTGTGAGATAAATCAGAGGAAATCCAAGTCTGGATGTGACCAAGGCAGTGCTGGCCCCATAGAGATAACTTAATGCAAGAATGCCAGCTTCCTCCTGAAGGCTACCACACAGCCTTGTTTAGCTTTGCAAGTGGCTGGAAAACCTGTCAAATACACTTCCTCATCATCTCAGTGTCTCAGTCACAGACCAAAAAGGGTAATTAATCCCTGAGCAGCAAACAACAGACAAGCGCGTGGGAAAGAGAAAAGAAGTTTGAAAAAGTGTAAATAACTTTTTGTCCTAGCCTTTTACAGTAAGTCAGATGAGTCCCATGGCTGGATTTTTAGAGTATCTCAAAGGGTCCATGACATGTACCATAGTGCACTCAAGAAGATTTCACTGCAATTCGAAATGTCCTTAGCAGCTGGGGATTTAGCTCAGCGGCATAAGAACCTGCCTTGCAAGGAGGCGGTCGTGAGTTCGATCTCCAGTACTGACAAAAAAAAAAGAAAAAAGAAATGTCCTTAGCAAATCAGGGCTGGCCAATTAGCTTCCAACTGCTTGTCAGCGTGGCAGGGAGAGGTACTTGGCTTTACTATCCATGCATGGGCCCAAGACCACATTCCCTCAAAGAGAAGGTGCCCTCATAGCAACAGATAACTAAAGTGCAACTGAGATCCCTTGCCAATGTGCTGTGTCCTCATAACATGACCTTATACCATGTGGCTTTCTTAAGATCTTCGATCAACATTAAAATGACCACCACAACAAAAGAGATCAAGAACATAACAATAAAGCCAGGACCCCTTCGTACACTTCTTCCACTATGCTGCCTCTGGACTTCGAGGATCAGGCCATAAACCAACATGACAAGGACTTGCACTGATCACAGATGACCCAATGATTTTTACTTTAAACACCAACTTCACGTACTAATTATAAGGTATTTTTCTCTATAGCACAATTTGAGATTGTCAGTATTTGCTAGAGAAAAATACTTTAGATATATTACATTTATTTGAGCAAATGAGATGATAAAAAGTAGAAAGAAAATTCACAAGTATAAAATAATATTTTAATGAAATATGAACACAAACATAAAAACAATGTAAACAGGTATAAAATTTTGATATGATACTATAAACGTGATTTCGATCATACCCAAAGGTAAAATTTTATGCAAAGCAGTAACAAGACATACCATAAGAAATCACTTCTTTGTCCAGTATAACCAATTCTCAGAACATACTCAAAGGCACACAAATATGGAAGTCAGAAATAAAGAGATGCTAAAAAAATAACTTAGGCAGACATCTCATGTAAATGATGCATGTTTTTATGATCTTAATTACATATAAGTATTTAAAACTGCCACTGATCTCATACTTCACTTTACAATATCCAACTCTTCAAACCTGCTGGAAGAAGTCCTCAGGTAGTCTGGATGGTTGCACCCATCAAATTCTCTCATGCAGTTACCTGAAAGCCAGAAACCTTGGTTATGACCTTTGGACTTAACAGGCCTGTCAGTTATAAAATATGTTACAGTTTTGGAGAAGTCAGCAGTTAAAAAGGTTATGTGACATCAAAATTCTATCACTTATGTATATAAGGGATCAAATCTTATCTATAAACAGACAAACTGACTCTTGAAAAGTGAATGATTCATGAGCTCTTTCTTTTAATTCAGTGCCCAGTAAATGGTTCTGTCCTTCACTGCACTAAATTAAGCCAGGTTGTTAGTCTGACTGAGTAGGTAAACTCCATTTCCATTAGTAACATCCTGGGGAATCTTTCACTAAAAATGGCTCTGACATCCACGAGGAGGGTACTCTGGGGACACTCGATCTCTGTGAACACGTGGACATCACTGAGCTGCTAGCTTGTTCTGGTCTAGATAACAGCACCAGGGGACTTTGAAGATGTGAACCATCACAGCAAGAACTGCATCATCTCATATTCTTTCCTTTTTCTTTTTGAGACAGACTCTGTCCACGTAGCTCAGTTGGCCTGGAACTCCCCCCTTCAAGGGCTGGGATTATAGGTTGTGGGTCACCACACCTGGTTTATCATCTCACACTCTTAAAGGGAGCTGGTGTGTCCTTTACCCTGCAGCTGAGTTTCAAGAGGATGTCTTGGCAACTGCCCAGGTGAGGCCTGAATTCACCATGCCCTGCAGACCCTCTCATCTTCTTCGATGGGACTGATTAAGCCCTTGATTAACAGATGAATGACTTCTTAAAGAAAGGTTAATCAGTGAAACTACATCTTTTTAAAAAACTGCTATTAAGTGTAAGTATAGTAAAGACCAAGATCAAGTGAGGAGACTCCTAAATGCAAACAATACACAGTAATCAGAGGGCCTCATGTGCTATACCTTCTGCCCTGGTATGTCATCAGCTCTTCTTGGAGGATGGTTGCTCTCTTTTGCAGAAAGTTAACCTAGAAAAGAGACCTTGTATGAGAAAAGGTGAAAGTGGCTCAAATGTCAGTACTGCCTGTATGGTACAACAGAATATTAGATTCAGACAGTTCTTTCCCTAGATAAAACTCCCAAGATTTGCTGAGTGTCAGTGGTGTGTGTGTGTGTGTGTGTGTTTTAATTTGGTCACGTGCTATTCCAACTGAGAATCCACTGGCAGCTACAGAATAAACTTCAAACTCTTTACCAGAAGAGACACTTTGATTGGGCCTCTTCCTATCTTTGTGGCTTCCTTGCTCCCTGTACCTTCCCTGCTGGAACCACCTCATACACCACGTCTTTCACACTGTTGTCCTTTTCTCTCTTTGGAATATTATAGTTCTGGAGAAATTAGGGGTTGAAATGGATGTCATATCAAAATTTTATCATATATGCCTACGAGGGATTAAATCTTATCTACACCAAGCAAACAATCTTCGGGAAAATAATTCTTTCTTTTGGATTTTTGAAATAGGATCTTGCTATGTAGTTCAGGATGGCCTGGAACTCACTATGTAACTAACCCAGGCTGGCCTCGAACTTACAGTGATCCTCTCGTTTCAGGATCACTGCAAGGTTTTCAGTCTGACTGAATGCTGGGATTACCGTTATGCACCACCATGCCTAGGAAAAATGAATGGGATTGTTTTTTGTCTCGTTTTTGTCTCCTACTCAAATGTACTCCTTCTATGGAACCTTTCCAGCTTTCCCAGTCGCTCATGTCTTCTCAGTCCCAGTGGTTTCCTCTTCTGTATTCCTGTTATCTATTGCTGGCACTCCTCACATTGCTGTGCTGCTGTTTTCATGTCTCTCCTCCGAACCTGAGAACTCTTCTGGGGCAAGGAGGACACTTATTGTTACTGTTTTTTAAATCTTTGTATCCCTGTTTCTTTTACAGCATTGGGCATGTGGCTGGCATTCACTAGCTGTTGAATGAATGAATGAGTGAAAAGAAAATTACTGCTTTCTGGAAACCTCAATCCATCCTGGGGATTCCCTGAGATTGAGGGACATTTTGTATTTTGTAGTAGAAAGAGCCTAAGCTTAGCCTGGAGTTAGACCAACTTGGGTTCAATTCCTGGCTTGGCCTCTAAGGCTTTAAGAAAATACTTCAGCTCTCAATGCCCCATCTGCGAAAAGGGGTTAATGACAGCTACTGTGCTTCCCAAGGTAATGAGGATGGGAGTCCAAAAGATGGAGGAAACTGGATAGCCTAGCATATTCTCTTAAGTCAGATCTTTATGATATATTGATTATTTTGAAGCATAAATTTCTGTATGATTAAAGATACCTATAGCAGGCAAAGATTCAAAAGCACCTTACACAATCAAATAAAACCAGTTTTGGAATAACTTACACTATAGCTTAATATAATCAAGAGTCAGTAGTATTTGATCCTTTGGAATTGTTTACTCTTGCCTCGTTGGGCTGAAATGAAACCATGGCAACGGCTGATTCTGAAGCCTAGTTATGAAAGCGTACAGCTGGCAGAACTAAAAAATGTGCTTGAAAAAGAAAGCACAGTCTTCCCAAATGGGTGCATATCAAAGTGGTCCCCTTGGATTTGCTTATTTGTAATATCAGCCTGTTCTTAATTTTACCCAATTGCTCAAATGACCCATAAGACAACTGATAATTTTGACAGATGCAAGGATTACACTGATGCAAGTTCCCTCCCCCACATGATATTGCAATTGGAATTTCAACAATTTTTGAAAAACACAGGCACCTGTGCTTTCAAACTAAATTTGCTCACTATATGGCTTGCAACTCCTCCATGCAGCTGCCAATTTTGAGGCCCAAATGCAGCTGGCAGCATTTGCTTTCTAGGTCAACATTCAGCTTTAGGAGGCTGAAGTGGTTTTTATTACAGCCAAATAATATGGATGATAACAGAAGCCCTGCAGGTGGGTATCAGATCCCTTCCCCCATCTCCAAAAAACAAAACAAAAAAATTCCTCCTCTGAAGGTGCCAAGTCCTGCCCAGCTGATCCTGTGGAAGGTCTGCTACAAAGTTAATGGGTAAACCACACTTTGAGGAGTGCTTCTATGTAAATAGAGATTGCTTAACTGTCTGTGTCAATGCTCTCCTCCAGCACTTAGTTTTATGCAGGAACAAGCACTGCAAAATTTGCTAGTAGCCCACAGAAGCGGCAGTGAACAGTAGCAGAAAGACTGAAACATAATCATACCTTGGCTCACAAACTTAATTATTTCCACAATTCTGGTCACTAACCAAATCAGATTTTCCCATCAGGTCAACACTGAACCTAACCATTGAATTTAATTCAATTCTTGTCCAACTTAGTTTGTGGCCAGAATCACATACAGAGATACCCTGTAATGAAGATTCATGTTCAGATAAGAGACTTCTATTGAAGAGAGTTTAAAAGAAATAGCTGTTTCATCTTACATCTTAAAAAACAGATGAGGTGAATATCACCAGACTATATCATTCATATTATTTGTAAATAAATTTACTGAATATGTTCTATATGCCAGGCGCTGTTCTTGGCACATGAAGTGCAGAAATTCTTTCCTTCATGGAACTTTTCCAGGAAAAAGCATGCCTAAAAATTTTAGGTGTATTGGAAATGAAACTATGTGAAGTATTTCTCAAGTTAGAGTTAAAAAATTCATTAGACTAGCAACACATAAAACGTTCACACCTTCAGAAGTATATAGAAACCTTTCACATAAGCATCAAAGGTTAAATCAAGTTCATTGCTTATCAATTTTAGAAATATTTAACTTAATTGTTTGCCTTATTGTTATTTTACCTTGAACTTAAAATACATTTTCTAAGAACCATATGAAATATACCAGAATAAAATATTTCAAACTTAACGATGCTTTTGTTTTTCTGCACACCAGCCCTGAGTAGTGGTATTTTGGCCCTGCCACCAGGAAAAAATGGTGTATTGGAATACAGAATGTAAATGAATAAAGAATGAACTTTTTAATTTCTGGGAGCTTTTAAGAAAATCTTATGGAGACAATGAATTCTAAACTAGTAAGAAAATTAATTAAAACAAAGCAACTCATTATGTGTGGTGAGTTATGTTACAGTATCACACTGATTTCTGGGAACAATGTGGAGTCAAATTTACATGTAAGTTTCTCTTCAGGGTATGTACATGACCGAAACCCTTGAAAATGCTTTAGTTCTAGTAATTACCTGCGATTTCAGGGAGGAAATCGTGTCTTCAAGTTCTTGTCTTAGAGATGCTGGCATCAACCCTTTGAATTTTGTTTCATATTCTTGCCGTACAGAAGTTATCTAATGGGAAAAAGTGAAAGTCATCTTATTTCTTTTACCACAGCAATGATTGTTTTGAATTTAGAAATTCCAAGAATAACATCTATTCATCACAAATATAAGCTTGTTACACATAGTCAGAACTGAAAAAGCCACCCAGCTTGTCCTTGTGACTCTGGAGTGGGACGTCTCTATAACAAAACTTTTTCTTCCTAATGGTCATTGACATAATTTCAGCATCTAAGTAAAATGTGCACTCTTTGCTGTCTATTCATGTCTATTATTCATGTTAATCCTGTAGCTCGCCCTTGATCAGAATATGACCCAAAACCATAATAAACCATGATTTCGGGACCACTTGCAAAACTTCTTTGGTTTGATTAAAATATTAGCAGGTATCTGAGTGCTCAATTTGAGCTATGTCATTATTATTGTTTGGTACCAGGAATTGAACTCAGGACCTTGCACTTGTCAGGCAGGTTCTTGTGTTGCTGAGCTATATCACCAGCCCTGAGTTATATGATTATGAAGAGTACAGTGAAGACAAATCTCAAAGCTGTGTCAGAGCCTCCTCAACACTGGTAGACCAGTAGCACGTTCTGATCACAGGCAGCTTCCCTGGCTCCCAGGTTTCCTTCTGCTCTAGAATATAATCAGGCCCATGCTCAGCTAGTTGATGGTTACTGCCTGGCTAAGTATAGGTTATTGGCTCATTTGGTTCACCTTTCTAAAACCTAATAAGGAAAGTGAGCGGTAGAAGTAAAGCCTAAAAGTTTTACTTTTCTTCTAAAGAAGAAGCAGGAATAAGACGAAGGTGTACATATGAGTGTGCATAAAGTAGTGTCTTTCTACAGTTATTTCTGGCATTTCTTTTTCTTCTAATCTACGATGTGACCGAGTTAATTACTTTAAAAAACTGTTGTGGAGAATTTAAAAATGGTGAACTAAAGACCTACAGCAAAGCACAGCTTCTCTAGAACCTGGCATCAAAATGCCTGGGAAAACAACTTAGTAAAGAAAAAAAGAAATCATCAAGGAAAATGTCTCAGTTCTCTCACTGCTGAGAAAAAATACCCAACATGCAAAGTTAAAAGGGGAAAGTGTTATTTGGTTCATAGTTTGTAGAGGTTTCAGTCCATAATCAACTGGCCCCAAGGAAGGGAGCACACGGTAGAGGGTCAATAGTTCCTGGTGGTAGAAAACAGCAAAAGCAACAAGAGAGCTTAACAGTCTACTGAATTAGGAAGGTGCCAAACCATCAGTGGACTGATTTAGTAAGCACCCACCCTTAATCCCAGCATCACACACTCTAGATTCAGCTACCTCTGAAAAAGCCCATGTGACCCCGTGAGGCTCTAGGGGAACATCTAAACACAAACCATAACAAAAGAGCTGTCAGAAAAACTAAAAACTTAGAGAGAAGCTGAAAATAACACAAAGGAAATAATGACGTAGGCTGGAATGCTGACCTTGGTTCCTTAGAAAAGGGACCTGTCTCCATTAGTACAAGAAGGGTTCAACAACCCCGGTGAGAAGAAACAGACAGGTGGGCAGTGTTAGTCCTGAGAAAAGCCTTACTGCAAAAACAGATTAAGGTTTACTCTGTAAGCAACACCTTCTGTATGGCAGCTTACAGTTAGAAACCAAATGCAGCAGTTGCTATGTTTAATCAGGAGTCAGTCTGGAAAGACTAATTGTTTGAGACTAAGCTGCTCCAGACATCAGAAGCCACAGAACAACTACACTCCCAGGGTTCTGAGATTACCCTACCATAGTGACTGGGTGGAGACAGATGAGAGAGACAGTGGAAGAGAAAGTGTGGGACAGACATAGACCCCATGAGTTTACACTCCTGCTGGGAAGGACACAGGGGTCCCACTCTCTGGTGAGAAAGAAGTCAGTAGCATGTGGTCTTTGGAAGGGAACTGGGCCTGAAAATGCTGGTATTCAGTCCAGTTGACTGCTTGATCCTTTCTTCCTGCCTCACTGACTACATGCAGCCCAGAGCTCAGTCTGATCGTTTTTTCCTTATGCCAACGTGATCAGGGATATGCCTCTGCTCTGACAATTCCCTGCCTGGGATGAACAGGCACTGGAGACCCTAGAACAGAGGGGTGAAAGGATTTTGCCCCATTTGGGACACTGTAGCTAGTGAAAAGCAGGGGGGCGGAACCAGGGGGCTCTATGTTCTCCACCCCTAAGAATTTACCTGTGGCGAAATGAATACCAATGGGCTACCTGTGCATCCCTAATGCCCCTTAGGCACCACCCCAAACCTAAGCTACATGTATGGCCCCACACCACGCATCTGCCAGAGAGAAAGCCAGACTTCAGTGGTGGTGGGGGGGGGTTTGTTTTTCTCTCTCTGCATTCTCAGAATAAAGGCCTCTTTTATTTCATACTTCTCATCTTTTGGACGTGCCAGAATCTTATCAAGGGGTACCTCATAAGCTTACAGGCTATAAAGCGAGGTAGAGAAAACAGTGACCTAGCGTAGAGAGGACATGGAAAAGGAGCGGTTAGAGTGAATAGGGCCCTGGCGACACCATTGCGGACCCCACCTAGCAGGAGAGGTGCAGCAGAACTCAGCATTCATACACAAAAGCATGAGTGTGAAAACAAAAGAAGACTTAGGAGCAACTCACAGTCCCTCTCCCATACCTGGTGGATTCTAACACTGCAGACCCTGGAGAGAAATTACTCATTTGGACATAGAATATGGGTTTTTTTTTTTGAGAGAAGGTTTCGCTATGCAGTGCAGCTGGCCTTGAACTCACCTGTAGGCCAGCCTGGTCTCAGCAATCTTCCTGCCTCAGCTTTTTGAGTGCTGGGATTATAACAGCAAGCTTCATGCTTAGCTTAGAGAAATTTTTTTGACTTATTTCTCTTTCCTTTCAGTGGTTTTCTACTTTTGGGGTATGGGTTGGTTTTTTTCCTTTTCCTTTTCTTTTTTATTTCATCTTTGTTCCTTTCATCCAAATCTGTTAATTTTCTTTTACTCTTTAATTGGATCTTTTATCTCTTCTCATTTTTCTTTATTTTTCAAATTGTACTTCATTCACTCCTTTCACTTCCCTCTTTCCACTCCATTATTAACCTTTAGATACAATACAGTGGTACCTCGGCTCATGAACACTTGTGTTTCAGAACAATTCAATCTGCAAACTGAAGCACGGGGTAAAATTTTGCTTCTATTTGTGAACTCTGTTAGATGATGAACATGACCGGGTCATCTTTCTTGTCTGAACACACCGATCTTTCGCAGAATCACAGAACAAATTAAATTCATGAATATAGGTACCATTGTATTTAGTCGACTATGTTATCACTGTTGAATCTTTTTCTATTGTTAATAGTGTGTAGTTCTTGTATTTAGTAAATATTTACTGTATGTCAACATTAGATTTGTCTTTGCATCTGTATTATTATTGCACATCACTTTTTATTGTTAAGGGTGGTAGGCTGGCAGGTTTTATTGGTTCTTATGGTGTGTCAATATCCAGGATTTGTACTTTGACTCTATCACTATTGCTGATTTTGTTGCTATTGCCAGTTGTGGCATAGTTGTTGTTATTTTGGTGTTTACTATATGCTGATATATGGTTTCTCTTTTTGTATTCATCATTACTGCAGTTTGTAGTCAGAGAACTGGGTGTAGGTTGATTTCACTGTACCCTCCCCTCCGCAAATTAATGAAGGTGGTCAGATCTTGGGACAGAAGCGAATCCTATAGTAAGCCATGTCCAAATAGCATCACTGGAAAGCAAACACTAAAAAGATATCCATACTAGCAACAAAGTCTTTCCATTTTAATCTTCATCCCCTAGCAAACAAAACAAAACAAAACAAAACAAAACAAAGAAACAATAGAAACATGAGAAAACAAGGCAACAAAAACAGCAAAAAACACACTGAGGTTCTATAAATGAGATGTGCAGAATAAAAAAAAAAAGACAATTCATAAGTCCAAGCAATGGGTTTTAAGTCCAAACTGTGCCCGAGATGTAAATTCAGTTGTTGAACGGTAGGAAATTAGACAAGGAATATCTGTATTGTCATATGGCCATACTTCTAAAACTGATATATCATTTTGATGTAATCCCAACAAAAATACTGTTAGCATTCCCAACAGAACTAGAGAAAACAATCTCAAAACTCATATAGAACCAGAAGAAACTAGCAAAAAGAAGAATAGCAAAAATGATCCTGGCCAACAAGAGCAAAGCAGGAAGCATCATAATTCCAGATTTCAAGTTATATTGCAAAGCTATAATGATAAAAAAAACACCATAGTATTGGCACAAAAATAGTCAAAGAGGTCAATGGAACAGAAAACAGGGCAGAGGAAAAAACTTCAGGCACGTTCAGCTACGTTATATTTGCTAAAGAGGCCAAAACCATATGCTGGAGGAAAGAAAGTCTCTTTAATAAATAGTGCTGGGAAAACTAGTTACCCACATGCAGAAGACTGAATCTAGACTTAAATCTCTCACCCCGTACTAAATTAAAACCAAGGGCCAGGGATTTAGCTTAGCGGCATAAGTGCCTGCTTGGCAAGCTCAAGGTCGTAAGTTCGATCTCCAGTACCAAAAAAAAAAAAAAAAAAAATTGTAACAGAAGCAATATGCTAGAAAGTAGACAAAACTCTTGAAGATACAGGCATAGCAAGAACCTTTTAACAGAACCCCACTTACATGATAAAGAACACCAGTAATCAACAAATGGGATCATATCAAATTAAAAAAGCTTCTGCACAACAAAAGGAACAATGAACAGAGTGAAGTTTTTTTCTTCCATTCCTGAAGAATGGGGGAAAAAAAAAAAACGTTTGCCAGCTACTCCTCAGACAGAAGGCTAATATCTAGAATTTATAAAGAACACACACACACACACACACACACACACACACACATTAACTCTCTAAAATAACAGCCCCATTAAAAAAATGAGCAACTGATATAGACATTTCTCAGAAGAAAAAGCACAAATGTCCAATAAATTCACCTCTGATCATTAGACAAATGCAAATTAAAATAACGGCAAAAAGAATAGCTATCATTAAGAAATCAAATAATAACATATGCTGGTGAAGCTATGGTGCAAAATAAACCCTTCTCTATTGTTGGTAGGAATGTAAACTAGTACAATCAGTATAGATATTCCTCAGGAAACTAAATACAAAAATTACATTTGACTCAATCATTGCCCTTCTACGTATTTTCCCAAACATGTTAAAGATACAGATACTGTATTAGAGTAATACACACACACACACACACACACACACACACACACACATCTCCACATTTATATATATTTACTTCATGATAGTAAGATCTTGGAAGCAGCCTATATGTCTATCAACAGAAGAAAGGATAAAGAAAAATTGTATGTATGCATGTATGCGTGCATATATATATATGTATTATGTATTTATTGAGACAAGGTCTCACTATGCAGTTCAGGGTGGTCTTGAGTTTACTTTGTAGCTCAGGTTGGTCACAAATTTCCAGTGATCCTCCTGCCTCAGCCTTCTGCCTGCTGGGATTACAGGCAACACGCCTGGCTCAGAAAATCTGGGATTTATACACAGTGGAGTACTACTCTTCCATAAAGAAAGATAAACTTGAGGCATCTGTAGAAAATTAAGGAATCTTCAAATCATATTTTTTTTGGTGCCAGGGATCAAACTCATGACCTCACACTTGCCAGGCAGGTACTTATACCACTTAGCTAAATCTCCAGCCCTAAATCATAGTATTAAATGAAATGAATTACACATAAACTTAATACTGCATGATTATATAAATAAAGAGCAAAATAAAAAGACAGATAATAGGAAATAGGAAGACAGATCTTTTGCAAAAGGGAAGGGGGCCAAGAGAAGAAGGAAGGAAGAAAGGCACAGAAGAGAAGTGGAAGAAAAGCAAATTAAGTTGTGTTATCTACATCCATGCTCCAGCTTCCCAAGATGAGGTATTGCAAGCTTGTCCTAATGAAAATTTGAAAAATTAAAAAAAATCTGTTGTAGGAGTGTGACTTCATTGAGTAGTAAAGCTCATCAGTAAAATTCATGAGAAACACTTGGGAAAAAGGAGCAGTACTACCACAGTGTGTCCAGTGGCGTTCAGCTGCCCATGTCTGTGGATTTGCTGAAAATAATGTAAGATTACTGGTCTTTAAGTCCAAGCTTTTTTTATACTAAGCTGAATTAAGAAAGAACCCATTTTACTACATACAAAACTATTCTAGAAGCTATATTTTCAATTTTTGGCAGAGTGCTTTCTCGAGATATACTATGTTGTGATATATATCAGAGGGAAAAAGGGATTAATGAGAACTGCTATCTTCTACTGATGTGAAGGCTTTGATGATTTTCTCACTTCTCTTCTTTGACTTACTTTCAATAGTTATATGTTAGCCAACTCAAATAAGTAATAAATGCAAAGTAATAAACATGCTGTACAAGCCAGACCACTAGGGCAACATTTTTCATGGGTCTACACACTATATACGACAATATTAATTATTTTTTCCATATCACTCACCAGTGAGTCTGAAATATTGATCTCCTGCTCTTTTAAAAGGATTTGTTCACGCTCTGTTTCCTCCACCCTTGTCTGTTACGTCTGCCTGCTGCCTTTATCCTTGAAAGATGATTTAGTTGGGTACAAAGGTGCATCAATTCCACTTCCTTTCTCTCAAAACTTTGGAGACGTTTTGCCAGTGTTTGCTGGTATTCCACACTGTTATAAAGTCTGAGGCAAGGGTGACTATTTTCTATTTTGAATGTTTGATTTTCTTTTTCCTTGAGTCAGTAACTTAAGTAGGAAATATTTTGGTATTAATTATTCTGTATCCATTTCCTTTCTATTTTTTAGATTCAGATGTTTGAACAGAAGTTACCTCTGCTAGAATTATTTGTATTGTATTATTTTTAATATGTACTTTTAGTCTGGTCTCATCTTCATATATATAGATTTTTGCTTATGTTGACTACTCATTGAGAGTCTTTCATAAATATTTTCCTCTATTACTTTTGCTTTAACTTCTCTATTAAAAATACTCATTTTATTGTATGTGATTTCCTCCAGTCTGATTCTACATTTTCTTGGATGTTTCAGATATGATTTTTAAATATTTTTCATTTAATATGGTTTTAATCTTTGTAATTTTCTGATTTTGTCTGCTATCTTCCTAGTTTTCATTTCCGCTGATATCATCTTTTAACACATACCTCTTTTTTAATTATTTTTATTTTTTCTCTCCTACCATTTCCATAATGTGTATCTCTGTGTGTGCTATAAATGCTTTGACACAGAAAACTGTTTGTTATAAAGAAGTACAATTTGTCTAAATCCTCCCCATCTCTTGAGTAATTTTCCATTTGATATATGTTCTTTACTTGTTTCTTGTTTACATTCCTTCTTTTTGTTTTAATCTAACAAAGTTCTTATGCTGGTTTCTTTTTCTTAAAAAAATTACAACTTATTCTTGAATGAAACTAGCTATTTTCTGAGTGTTGAGGTGAGGGAGTAAACTGGGGTTAGGCCACAGCTATGATTTGGCTTTGTTGTCTTCAAAACCCTTTAACCAAGTCTATCATTTAATTTGCTGTGAGGGCCCATCTCCTCTTCCTCAGTTTTCTCCTTCCTTTTCCTTTTCTCCTCTCCTCTTCTTTCCTTTTTGGAAGACAACCTCTCCATATGTAGTTCAGGCTGCCTTGAATTCATTTTGTAGCCCAGGCTGGCCTCACCCTTGCAGGGATCTCCTGCCTCTGGAGTATGAGAGGACAGGAAGATGGGCATGTGCTACCATACCCAGTTTCCCTTCGTTTTCAAATACTCCGGAGACTGTGGCTTAGCTACTTGGTGCACGCTCATTGTTCATCCTCTCTAGACTCCAGCTTACACTTCGCATCTGGTGTCCTCCAGATCACAGACAACAGGATGCTGTGTGACAAAGGTGCTCTTTGATCGTCGCTATCCCTTTGGTTGCTTTTTAATTTAATTATTTATATTTTATACTTAACATTCTCTTTATTAGAGGACAACTGGTTTCAAGTACTAGACAGATGGACAGAATTGAATAGTTTCAAAATCATGAAAAGAAAGTGGTAGAGATAGTTGATACAAATGCTCCTTGTATATTAATCCTGATCAGGCTACTGTAAGGTTAAATTCTTCATATAAATGACACCAGTAATAATAAAAGGTAGTAATAAAAGTGATAGCAGTACCAATGACAGGAAATCTGTGATGATTAGTGATAGAGCACCCATAGTCTTGAATTACATTTCCTGAGTAAGACGATCTTTAAAAGTACCTGTTATATGTACAATACTTATAACTCCATTTAAATATTATTCCATGCTGAAAGAATGGAATAATTGCTAGAATGAACCTCTAATCATTTGCACAAAGACTGAATCTGTACATTAGTCAAACTAGTACAACTGTATGAGTGAGGGGGAACGAAACTTGCTCACGACTTACTTCCATCTGTCAGAAATTTAATATAACTATTATGTTAGAATAAGCGATTCATGTTTTAATTTTAGTATGCTACATTTATCGTTCAACTTTTACTGAGGATCTATGCATTTCTACTTCCTCTCAATTATATGCTTTGTTTTTATGATGTCAGTAAATTTGAGTGAACTGAAAATAAGCCCCTGGAAAATGTAAAATTACTTCCCCTCCGAATGAGGGGAAGATTGTGTATGTATTATGTGTGTATGTATTAAATTTTACACACAATCTATTTTAGCTAAATGTTGTGGTGCTTCCATCAGGAAAATACTATTACACTTAGCTCTTAATCTCTAGCTCTAAATCTAAAATCATCAAGCAAAATCTTACTTTACTAAAGTCATAGAAAACTTTTACTAATCTGTTTTTATTCTGCTTATGAGGTTACTAATGTTTACTGAGTATGTCAGATACAATTCTTGGTATGCTATATGGATTTAATCCTTCTGATGACCAAATGAGGTAAGGAAAGAGTTAAGCCAGGATTTGAACTCCAAGCACCTTACTCTTTAAGTGTATATCCTTACCTGCTCCACAGTTTTCCCACTAATCTTTCCGAGTATTGAAATGTTTCTTCCACCCTAAAAGGAAGGCCTCACAGATATGGCTTTCTCCACCACACACGGATGCTTCGTCCCCAACACAACAGGAAACAAGGATGGGCAACTATTGTACTTCCAGACGTGCATCTAGTCATGTATCTGCTTTTTTTTGGAACAGGGATCAAAGTCCTGACCCTGTGCTTACCAGGTTAGGTGCAGTGTGGCTGAGCTACATACTCAGCCTTTTCTTTCTTTTTTAGTTTTCTTTTTAAGTGATAGCAGTACCATGGCAAAGGCATTCTCCCTACTTTCCTACTGCCTTAAATGTTAACTTACTAAAGATTTAATAAAGACAAATTTTAAAAAATTACATAAGAATTCAATGCATCCATTGATCTAAAATAAAAGTTGCACAAATTCCTCAAATAAACACTCATTTTAAAGCTCACCTAACGATGGATTTATCTAAATATTTCATATTGCAAAAGGGTAAAAGGGAAGGAAAGAATTAGCTTATGTCCCTTTAGGTATCAGTCTGACTCCAGCTGCTGTTGCTCTGTCCCACCTTGGAGCCAGTGTTGGAAGGGAAACAAGGAGGACCCAAGAATCCTCGCCTACAGACTAATTACTGTCAGCAGCCACGCACACCACCCTCATTCTGGCCTTCCCACGCTTCCCTCTGCTGCTGAGTGCAGGACAGTCTGGCCTTATTGTGGAAGCAGGAGAAGTAAAACTGATCTAAGCAAAGGGTTTGATAGATGTGTAATTTCTTTCACTAAAGGTGATAGAAATTTTACACACAATCTATTTTAGCTAAATGTTGTGGTGCTTGCCTGTAACCCCAGCACTTCAGAGGCGGATGCAGAAGTATCATATAGCAAGTTAGAGGCCAGCCTGAGTTCAAGGCCTGCCTGAAGTACATAGGGAGAACCTATTTCAAAAATATCTATTTTATTATTAGTTAACATTAAATTTCATTAGCATATGGAATTCTATTATACCAAGATGTGATTTCTTTTTTAAAAATTGTATTAGTACATGTTTGCAGTACATTCATCTCAGGGATCTGATGCATCTACATAATACATACAGCTTGTTTCTTTTTAAAAATCCTCTTCTTGTCCTCTCTTTCCCCTAATATATGATTTCTATTAGATGTCAAAGTATTCAAAGGCTGTTTTGGTTTTGGAACTTGGAAGGGTAGTGGATTAGTCCCATCTTATTCTCTCCTCTCACAATCCTCAAAGGTGTAATCACCTATTCTTCCACATTCCTCGACCACATCACACCAACTTTGACAACAGTTTCTCTCTCCCCATCATATTTACTTCTTTGCCCACTTTCCTCATCTTATTTCATCTATCAAAGTCAAATTAGGAAATTCAGGACATTGTGACATTTCTGTAACACGTGTCCGTAATATGTGAAATGTTCATAATACATGACATTTCCATAGGATAATAAGGACCTAGAAGCTGAACAAAAATGGGTGCCTGCAGGAGGAGAATCATGTGAATAAAGATGTTTGCTCTGCTCCACAGCAACAAGCTGCCTGCCACTCTCTGGAGGTTATAGCATTGGCAATTCTCCAAATGGGCTATGAAGGCTGAAAATATTCCTAAATGAAAACCAATCATAAAAAATTATATTAGTGTAACCAGGCAGATATTCATATACAGTAGAGACTACAAAGTGTGCAGACTGTAGTTTACTTGAACCGAAAGGGTTCCTAGAGATAAAAATTCAAAATGGGGGAAAAAGCAAACCTTAGAAATCTTTAATTTTATTAAAAATATGGAAATCAGAACTAAAAGATATTTTGCAATGTTTTTATATGAAAAATGTATTTTGGTTTTGGAATTTGGAAGGGTAGTGGATTAGTTCCATCTTATTCTCTCCCATCTTTATTCTCTCTTTAAAAACGTCAATATACCAAAATTATGTCAAAATATGTCAGTGTAGGGCTATGAACGGTGGTGCATGCCTATAATCCCAGCATTCTAAGGAGCTGCGGCAAAATTCCAAGTTCAAACTCAGACTGGACAATTTAGCAACACAGTCTTACACTGTATAATAAAAATCAAATTCTCTATCACTAGACTTGTTTTTCTTTGCTATTTCTAATTATTTGCAACACTTTATAGCATGCTATATACATATATTCATAATTAATTTGAGGACTCCATTTATGGTGTTTTTTTTTGTTGTTGTTTGTGGGTTTTTTTTTTTTGTACTGGGGATCAAACTTGGGACCTTGCACTTGCCAGGCAGGCGCTGTGCTGTTGAGCTACATTCCCAGCCCTAAGGACTCTATTTAAACTTCTTTTGTACTTTTAATATCTGCTAATTGAGAAATCACAAAATGACAAAGGCATATGAGTTCATAAACATTTTAGATGATTTGTGCATTTGCAAAATACTATTAATTTATGTAGGCTATCAACAATGGTTGGTTTGTGTTTCAGTTTGGGTTGATATAAGAAATACTATAGACTGGGGAGCTTAATCAACAACCATTTCTCACATTTTTGGGTGCTGGATGTCTAGATGCTTGATGAGAGCTCTCTTTCAGATTATGTTATCATGTGGCCTTTCCTTGGTGCAGGCACGTAGAGCATGAGCTCTGGTCTCCTCGTCTTCTTGTAAGAGCGCTAATCCCCTTGCGGGGCCTCACCCTCATGACCTCATGTAGACCTAATTATCTCCCAAAGGCCCATTCTCAAAACCACCACACTGGGAATTAAGGCTTCACTGTATGAACTGGTGTTGTGGACCGGGGAACATAAACATTCATTCAATCTCCAGCAGTGTACATATGGATTTTTGCAGAACCTTGCCAGTAACTCCAGCCCATAGGTGAAAAACCATTACTCCTTATTAAATGTCTTGATTTGAGGTAAGTTAAGGATCTCAGCTCAAAATTCCCCCATTCTGGACTTCTACCAATTGGAAGTATATGTAGGGCTAAAGGAAATCAACAGATACTTCTAGAAACTCATTATTGATTAGTATATTTAGAACATGGCTTGGCTGAATGTTGCGAAGCAAGCGAAGTCTGGTTGGTGAGTACATGGAAGAGGTTAGGAGAGGGAAGGCAGAACTCGAGGTAACTTTGCAGCACAGTATGCAGTACTCAGGAGCGGGTGACATGGGTGGGCACTGTAGGAGGTAGTCTGGAGAAGCAGAGAACATCGAAAGGATACTGGGCTTCTGGGATGCTGTGAAGGGCAGGTAAAAAGTAACGCTATGGAAGGGAGGTTTGCTGGGAGCGACTGGCGTAACATAAATAGAAACGTGGAGGATGTCTAAGGCAACAGCCTGTGTGTGGCAAAAAGTTTTTACATTAGCACTTATGGGAGTGAGTAGACAGAACTTATATATTTGATTTTCTGGTTTTAAGGATAACAATGAAAGAAATAGTAGTAAAAGATGATGCCAAAAATAAAGTACAAAGCTGTAATGCAGCTGAGAAAACGCACTGTCTTCTAAGAAATGTCATCTTTATTGGGGTTAAGGTATTCTGGG
Organism: Cavia porcellus; assembly: GCF_034190915.1. Classification (NCBI taxonomy): domain Eukaryota; kingdom Metazoa; phylum Chordata; class Mammalia; order Rodentia; family Caviidae; genus Cavia; species Cavia porcellus. Next base: position 14,042,255 of record NW_026947515.1, read on the forward strand.
TTGCCACAGCAACTGCCAAAAAATTCCATTTTAAGAGGGACTCTGAGTACAGCTGTGGAGTCTGAATCTCAAATATAAAGTGAAAATGTAAAGTAACCATAATTTTCTTAGCCACCTTTAAAATATTTCTTTCTTTCTTCACTATTGTTTTATCTTCTGGTTCTTTCTTTTAACTGGTGTTTTCCCCAGCTAAGTTGCAGTTCCCTGGGAATTCTGCCTTATTGCTGGGTTGGGGGTGGAGTGGGCAGTTCCCACCCTGGGGAACAATCCTGCTACTGCCATGCTACAGAGTGGTCTGGGGCCTCCAGGCAAAAGGGAGCCACGCAGCAAGGCAGCCACCAACCTTAATCATTTGAAGGGGTTTCGGGTTTGTTTCCAGAAAGGGTTACATTTTCAGGTACCATCCTGTGGAGAAAACGATGGCTTCAGAATGAGAGACTGCTCCATATCAAGTTTTGGGTACCTCAAGTTTTAACACCAAAAAGGAAACAAATACTTGGTAAATCTACTTGTAAGGATTAACACACAGTGAAAAGGTGAGAAACAGGTTTTAAAATACTTACAGACCAGAAAGTGCCCAGTAAATTGCCTAAATCTGTTAGTGAATCAAGACAAAATATCTAAAAAGATCGAGGTTGTGTTGTGAAATAACATTTGTGAATATTAAAATTTTGGACATTTTGCATATAAACTGTGCACTTTAATTCCAGACAGGGATAAAAAGCTGAGACCGTATCATATGTAGTCTATAACTCATTCACCAGCTTTCATTAGTCTTCTCCTAACTGCTTCCTCTCTGCTTTCCAGCCCACCCAGGTCAGGGGTAAAATCTATGACAGGGCCTCTGCCAGTCATCACATCACGATCCTGGCACCATGACTATAGGGTGGGGATACCTGGTTCAGGTTCAGGTAACGGGATTCAAAGATGGGGCAGAAACACAGACTCCCTCTGATCCACCAAATTTCTCCCCAGGGGCTGTCATTCCGGAATTGTCACAGCCATCTTGCTACCATGGAGTGAGAACCGCCTGAGACAGAGCCAATTCAGCAAAACAAGAGTTGAGAACTAGAGTTACAAACTATGTATGCCCTTTATCAAACTGCACTTGAATTTAGTTCTGTCCTGAGAATTTTCACTTTGGGTTGGTTTTTTTCCTGCCACTTGTGACCAAAACAATGTGAATTTAGAATTTTTTTGGTACTGGGGATCAAACTCATGACCTTGTGCTTGCCAGGCAGGCACTTATGTCACTGAGCCCAACCATATGAATTTAAACCACGTAGAATAAACAAAATATTAACCAGCATTGCATGCATTAGATCAGGGGTCAGCAAACTTTACCCTATACTGAACCTGGCAGATCACTTATTGTTGCAAATAAAGTTTTACTGTAACATAGTCATACTCATTTGTCAATGCTCCTTTTTCATGCCAATGATAGAAATGGGTAGTTATGTCAGAGACTCTATGGCTTGTAAGCCTTAAAACATTTACACTTGGCCCTTTGCAGAAATTTAGCTGACCCCACATGACACTGTGAGCTCCATAAGGTAGGGATTATGTTAATTTTGCTGGGCTGCAGCCCTAGCATTTAGCATGGTGCCTGGCATATGATAGGAGCTCAATAATTGAGCTAAATATTTGCTGCTGAATGAATCCAAACCTCAGAACTCACAACTGTTGGTGTTAAGTCAGTCTTTATCTTAAAATAACAGGATCTTCAGAAAGTGTAGAGTAAATTAATCACAAAAGCTTTCCCTAAATACAAAGAGCAGATTCTGTCATCACAGAATTGCAGTCCTTAATCAGCACAGTGGCTATTAATAAGTAGGCCAGCTTCAAAGCTGAGAAAGTCAGAGGCAAACACCAGGGCCTACAGTGCTGCTGAGATCAAAAGGGATCTTAAGAGATTCACCCTGGAGGAGGGGTTGGTTTCTTGCATGCTGTTTCCTTTTCCACACTTCTTCCTCTTTATTCCCTATCAGACTTTCTACAGGGTTACAATGGTAAGTGACTTGTGACTCCCCCCCCCCCCCCCCAATTAAATGACAGCTCCTCTCTGGATAGAATTATCTTTTCCTCTCTCACTTCTAATGTTTTCCTTCTTAATAATATAATTCCTAAAGATTTTTCTATGCTTAGGTTGACACATACTGTGAATAGTTCCCTCCTTCGGAGGGCAGATACACATCATAAAGGACCAAGTGCCACACAGCACTTGTGCAGGCCTGGAATGGGCAAGGCTATGTGTGGAAAGGGAGGTGCATGGATACTTTGGGGTTCATCTTTTGTGAGTGAGAAGAAAGCACCTTCTCTACTCTGCAAGGTGCTTCTCTGGAAGGGTTTGGAGAAAAACCTAATTGGGTGGGAGGGACAGGGTGGTGTGTATTTCCATTTAGTGTTTGATCTCCCTCTCCAAAAGAGAATGACAGCCCTTTTTGGTTGGGGCTAGACTTTCTGAAGAGATAGTTTCCATCAGCAGAGGCCAAAGATCTCAACCATGGGGTAGGGGAGCAAGACTACTGAGGTTTTCAATTGACTGTGTTAATAAAAGATCTGAGAAGACTTAGAGAATGAGGCTGATATCCAGTCAAGCTGAGAGGAGTTTGGCGACCCTCTACTGTTTACTTTAAGAACCCTGAATGTCACAGCCCATGACATACAGTAAATGGACATCAAATATTGTCTCAGTGAATAAATAACTGAATAAAGCTGTGGGTAAATAGGTAGGTAGGTGCCAAAAAAGTTTATATTTAATGTAACAGGAAACCGAGAAAAACAAAGAACAACCCATTTCTGAATATCTGATAGATGTCAGATACAATATTTAGCATTTGGCATATAATCTCTCAGACACTGTAAAGATCACATTTAACCTGACAGAATTTGGAGGAGAGATTTTTCAGCTCCTGGAGGAGAATAAGGCTTGCATTGGGTAACTGCTGGGACCAGGGCTGGAACTCAGTGCTAACCCTGCTCTGTGTCCTCTTATCACTGGGAGTGGGTGCAGGCAGAGGACTGAGCTGGAAACATGGTGAAGAAATCTCAGAAGAGTGGAGAGCCTGCGACTGAGGGGCACTGGGAAATGCTGGAGTGATTAGTCAGGAAAGCAGCTACTGAGGGAAGATGTCACCTACAGGGAGGTCATATGACAGCCATTGACAGTTAACTGGCTTGTCAACTCTAAGAGGTGAGTGAAAGGAGAATTTATACCTGCAGCCAGTCCTTACAAGAGACAGTCACCATAGAGCCAGGCTCTTGGGTAGAAGGAGCCAGTCTGGGGAGGGGTAAGAGAGAACATACGGTTTTGGTTTGCATTTACTGTAGTTAGTTTGAGGTGCTACAGAGAAAGTTGTGAGAAATACACAAATAGAGCTCAGGAGGAAAGTCAGTCTGGAGACCTAGGAATTGTGGGCCACAAGAGGCTGGTGAAGCCTTAGGAACAGAAGAGCCCTCTGAAGGTAGAGGAGGGAAAGGGAGTGCCTGCTGAGCTACACTCATCAGCAAGGTAGCCCCACAGTCATTCACTCACTTACTGGTTTTCAGATAGGGTCTTACTGCACAGTCAGGTGGCCTCAGATTCACAGTGATTCTCTCCTGCCTCAGTCCCCCAGGTGCTGGGACTACAGGTACGCGCCTCCAAACCTGGCTTGGGACTCCCATATTTCAGATGGAGGAGGGCACAAAAAAAGGAAAAGAGGAATGGTCAGAGAGCTGAGTGGAGTGTGTAGAATGGGGCGCATGGCTTTGGGTTTCACAAAGGAAGAAAACAGGGGTGTCCCACACCAGAGAGTGGTCAAGGGCAACGAGCAAGTCACCAGACAAGTGCTGCCGTTCACCATGGATATGGTGGGAACAGGGCAATTTAGAAAGCTGGTGCGTCATAAGAGATCTTGGTGAGTGAGGAGTTTAAAATGGCATTAGCTTGTTAATAGATATATCGCTTCCGACTTTAAAGCAAAATTTACAATGAAAGGTTTACATCAGTCAACTATCATTCAAAATATCTGACTTACTGAGAGGTTTTGACCATGTTTGAGAGGATTTTTCAAAAGAGGCAAGCTATGACTGCTCTTTCTTTTTTGCATATTTAAACTCTTGACAATTTTAAATAAGTTAAACCTCTCTTCAAAGTACCAATTATCTCCTTATGTTTGAGAACACTCGTCTTCCCAGATATGGCACTCTATACCAAACACAAACTAGGACTATAAAGGCGTCATTGTCCTACTGAGGCACCCAGAGTTTACTCAGGCAGCTCTAATTCCCGCTAATGAGAATTTTGTGTCTGAATCCTCTCACCTCCCAACCAACAGGAACAGAGACCCCCACAACCTCACACAGAAAATTTCAAAACACTACTGTAAAGAGTCACTGACTGAATTCATGAGTTGTTCACCTTTATACAGCAGAGAGAAAAGGGATTTTTATTCGATTAAAAGTTGGGGAATATAATGTTACCAAAAGACTTCATTCAAGTTCCTGAAAGGAAAAAAAAACTTAACATTTTTTATATGTGATATTAAAAGAAGCTACGTATAATAGCCAGAGAAGACAGGGGAGATCAGTAACTTCTAAGTGGAATAATGAAAGTTTTCATAGAAGTGATGAGCTTTTATTTGGATGCTGAAGGATGAATAAGGACTTTCTAGGTCAATGAGGAGGAGCAGAAATTGCTGACTGAGGGAAGGGCATGAAGTGTGGAGGTGACCACGTGTGGCAGGCTTCAGGACTGGCTGGGTGTAGATGGAGGTCATCAGTGAGCAGGGAGTGAGGGAGACAAGTGCAGACAATGCACTTAGGGCTGTGAAAGTTGTGTCAGTGCACTAGGCTTTATTCTGAATGGACAAATTCAAGGTTTCTGACTGGAGACTAATACGTTCTTATTTCCATGACAGGAAGAGACATTTAATGTATCTGTCCTGCTTCTAGCATTTTCTATTTTAACTAATCTCCACATATTCTTCTATTTTTCTGAACTGCAGATCTGATCTCACTTCAGTGGCTTCCTTTACCTATAGATAAAAACAACCTGTTTTGCACAAATCATATAAAAACTATTTCATAATGACTCAGCCTCACTTTACAGAACTTGTGCTCTAGCAACAATCTGGCATTTCCCCCCGAAGTCCAATACCATCTTGTGACTAGCACCTCTGCACATACTAGCCTTGTGCCCCTTCTATGGCTTTCCTTCCCCCTAAATAGCTGGGGAACTACTCTCATCTCATGCAGTTATATTCCACGATGCCCTCCCCAGCCATTGAAAATAAGGTAACCATTCTGTTCACTAAGATACCTAAGATTCTGTTCACTAAAAAATTTTCTGTGTAAGGTTGTAGGATCTGTTCCTGTTAGTTGGGAGGTAAAAGGATTCAGGCACAAAATTCTCATTAGAGTGAATTAGAGCTGCCTGAGTAGTTTGCACATGTAACAGTTACACTGTTATGATGATGATGATGATGATGGTGATGATGATGGTGGCGGTAACAGACATTTACTGTTTACATATTAGCCACCACATTGCACTATTTGTACATGTTTCACTGGATCTTTCCACAAGTCCCTGATAATACTTTTATAGCTATTTACATAAGAAAAAATAGGCTTGGAGAGTTACTAACTTTTCCATAATCACCCAGCTATTTAGTACCTGAGCTAAGACCTTTATCTAGGTCTTCTTTACCCTCAAGCTTCTGCTTTTACTTCATTATCACATAATATTATAATTATTGATTTGCATACTGCTTTCTCCTGTTAGAATGTGGGCTCCCTGAAGGTAAGTTCTGTTTTAACTGGAGATCAATGCTATTTAAGTAAATAAGATTAAATAATTATTTCTTTGAAGTTAGAAAGAAAATACATGGATTGTTTTTGCCAACATTGAGGTATGTTTGTCCTATGGAGGCTGGCATGTGTGTGAAGCAGATCATACTGGAACACATGTATCTGGCTCCCTTAAACACTTCCTCTAGGTGATGTGGAGAAATGGTGACCAGTTAGCAGTTCATGTCCCATCTTTTAAGAGAGGCTGGGGTCCACAATTTTACCAATCAGATAAAGTGGTAAATAAGCAACTCGAATACTAGTTTTGCTTTGTCTACTCAGGTGACCAAGTATAATTATATCAAAGTACAATTTCTGTTAGGAACAGTTATGAGAAAGTGTCTTTTTTAAAGACAAGTGTGTTGCTTCTGATTTAGACAAAACCAAAGCAGCCGTAAAAAACTGTACTTGGAGAGCAGGAGTTATGTTAGATTGTGCAAGAGATTTCATCTTTTAATCTTTTTTCCATTATTATTTTCACCAGTGTGCTCTTGCCTCGATGTGTTCTTTATAAAGCTGGTGTCCGGATCTTTTTAAAAACACATCAAACCAACAAAGGTCAAACAAAGAGCAGGTGAATTTTGTTCTTTCAATTGAAGGCATTTCTTTAATATTAAATAAGTACTGCACTGAAATTTAGAAACATATTCTAATGCTGTCTGAAAAGAATCCATGCTACAAAATAAAAAGACAAAGACAAAAGCTCTTGACAATCAGTGGTGGCTAGGGGGCTGTGAGAATCTCTTTGGGACAGCTTTTTTCTTTACTTCAATGGAAGAGAAAATTTACCATTTAAAACTAGAAAAAATATTCCCTAAACATTGTCATTCTTCATGTTTATTGGCCCACAAGGTAAAACATATTATGGTGAAAGTTTCAATTATTGTACCTCATATATGAGTGAAGACAAACAAGAAGCATCGCTTTTCTTATTCAGATAGAATTACAGATGTGTTTTAGCTTTTTTGCCAGCCATTAGAAGCTGCTATCAGAAGAATCTTTCCATGCAGCTGGAGTGCCCAAGTTGGTAATTTAGGACTCTACCGAAATTTCATTCCTTCTCTTTATCTTGCATATGTATTTAAAACAAACATTGGCAGCAGAAAGTCTAAGATTGGGGGATAAGGATACTTGTATTATACTAACTTTTTTATAGCTTAAAAAAAAAACCCCTTTTCCCCCTCTACTTCCTTTTGATGAATTAAATCAATCTTGCTTTCTCCTGGCCTTAGGAAGAGTTTAAACACCAGACAGATGAGCCCAAGTCCCTGTACCAAAAGTAGATTATGTCATCTTTGTCATGTCCAGTGATCTTAGCAATACAAATTGCTGTATTGTGAACTTAGGTTAATATATTTTAAATGGCCTTAAGGCAAAATAAGCATTTGAAGGAATAGGAACTTTAGAATAATTCTCTGAGAGTTTGCATTTAGCCTACACATGGTATAGCTTGACTTACTTTGGGGATCACATAGTTGCAGTAGGAAGTGTGTGTGGGTAGGGGAAGAAGGGTGGCCAGATGGCTGGTAAGGATTAGGTATGAAGTATGGAAGAATGACTACCCTAGCCACAGAGGCCTATAAAATACATTTTGGGTTTTCAGAACACCCTCTGCTTCTTAATTTAAACTATTTTAATTCAATGGGATGGTAGAGATTGGTGGGTGGTCATGTGAAAAACTCCTAAGGTGGAGATGTTGCCTAGTTTACGCAGGCAAAGAGTTGAACACTTGCATTTGGTGCCACTGTGTCCCTCTTTGTCTCTCCTAAATCAATGCTGAATGCCTGAGCACCAGAAGTAGATGAGGCCCTGTGTAGAACATAAAAGGAGACTTATGCCCAGCCTTGAAGGCATTCACAATTTTACTGGGAAACAAAATTGACCCACACACATTATTTATGTACTTATTGGGTAATAGTTTAAATATAATAGAATTTTGGGGAGAAGAAAAAGATCTTTGTTTGGGAGGTCAATAGGGAGAGATGAGTCTTGAGCTGTGTTCCCAAAGGTAGGTGGCAGATAGACGATGAAAGAAAAGTGAAGGATAAGGCATACACCAAGGCGCAAATGGGTGTGGCAGGTATAGGAGTTGAAAACCCATTCAGCTGGAGTCCTGGTGGGAGACACCAGGGATGCTTAGAAATAATTGTTCACAGCTGATTAGTCCAGTGGTAGCTGAATCTATGAATGTGACTGATTCATGGTGAAGTGCTAGGATCAAGGTTGCATGATTACTAAATCAGTTCACTGATTGGTTTGGGACTGCCCTAAAAAAGGAGCCTGGATAAAACATAATGGATACTAAAGAGCTATGGTTGTCCCTTGTTGCTTTGCTACCTTCTGCCTGCCATGAATCATTTCTTCTCTGTGATGCCTGTCTGCCATGCCACCCTGCCTTGGAGCCAGCAACTATGGTCTGAAATGTTTACAAAGTGTGAGTCAAATACAACTTTCCTCCCTTAACTATGGGTGTCAGGTATATTCTGCCTCAGTAATGAGAAAAGTAACTAACACAAAACTTGGTACCAGAAAAGTAGGGTTATTGTTGTGATTGTACTTGACCATGTGGTTTAGGAGCCTTCGGAGCTGGCTTGTGGGAAAAGTTTGGAAGGGTTTGGAGATGCCAGCTGAAAAGCAGAGCTGGAACTCTTGACACTGTACTGAATGGGAGATTAGAAAAGATGGCCTTGAGGGCATCAGAACTAACAGCATGACTCTATTCTTTGTATCCACAAAATTACAAAAGTGAAAGTGAAAAGCGAAAGACTTTAAGAAGAAAGCCCCAGAGCACTATGTTTCAGAATGGTGCTGGCCTAGAGAAGCTGTTTTATAGGATTTGGTTCATAGACACTGGACTCCTATAGCCAAAGAAGAAGGAAGCCTGGTTAATGCTCCAGCATGCAGCAGATTTTGGTGTCATCCATGTGGTGCTGGTTTCATGGACATGCAGAATCCAAGAGCTGTGGAGTCAGGAAGGCTTCCACTCAGATTTCGGAAGATGACATAGGAAGCCTGAGAGGGCAATGTGTGAAGCTGCAAGTGTAAAGCCGAAGGTGAAGTGGAGACCCCAGAAATTTGGAACCACCACACTAGAAGTGTGTTAGAGGTGGAGCCACCCAAGTCCTTTGGAGTTCACAACTTGCCACAGATTTCCAGGGATGCTGAAAGTGGAACTGTGGGATTTAATATTTGCCCTCTTGGATTTTGGACTTGCTTTGTTCCTATTCTTTGCTATCCTTGTTTGTAACTTTTGGAATTGAAATGTTTATCTCATGCCACTACATGTTGGAAATGTTTAAACTTTTTGTTGTTGTTGTTTATAAAGGACTTGTAGCTAAGAGTCTGTCTTAAATCTCAGACTTTGGACTTGGACTTTTCAGTAATGCTGAAGCTGTTAGGATTTGGCAACTCATGAAGATAGACTAAATGCTTTCGGCATAAAGGGTTGTGCATAAGCTTTTGGGAGGCCAGAGGAAGAACGTTGTGGTTTGTATTTAAATGTCTCCCCAAAAGCCTCATATAGTCATAGGTGGGGATTTCTTGGAGGTGTAGATCTAGACAGTGTGACTGATTCATGATGCAATGTTAGGATTAAGGATGGGTGATTACTAAATCAGTTCACTGATTGATTTGGGACTGCTTTAACATGGTAGCCCAGATAAAATCTAAGGGATAGAAAGCTGTAGTTGTTCCTTGTTGCTTTTCTGCCTTCTGTCTGCCATAACCTGTTTCTCCTCTGTGATGCTTGTCTCCCATGCCACCCTGCATTGCAGCCAGCTAGCTATAGACTGACACCTTCATAGACTGTGAGCTAAATATACCTTTCCCCTTTAACTTTGGGTGTTGGATATTTTGTCTCAGCAATGAGAGAAAAGTAACTTAGACAGGATTCAATAAAGATGACAGTGAGGGGGATAAGAGGAGTAGAACTAAAATGACATTTAGAGGTAGAAATAACATGACTCGGTGATGGAATGATTCTAAAGCATGACTAATTCTGAGGACAGAGTCCAGAGTAATATTCAGTAGAGTCTTCTTAAGCCATTGTAGGTTAGGGACTCAACATATAAAAACTTGGTGTAGTGGTGCAACGGGGACAGGAACTTCCATTTCCATGCTATACATTTTATCACCATCACTCTGCTTGTGTTACTGGTCTGCTTTTTATTTACAACTCTAGCCCTACCAAGCACTGAGAAAATGCAGGTATGGACAGGAAGTACATTAATAGCCTTACCCAGCATCTGGAGACAGCTGGATTTTTCTTACCATGTCATATCTGGGATCTAGAGACCTCAGGACACACATACCCATTTGCTTCATTAGCCAAGTTTATATGAATAAACTCTCTCTCTGGAGACTGCTCTGGGTCCTGCTAGAATTAGAACTCAAGGCCAATAAAATATGAATCTAGGACTTGTCCAGGAGCTGAAGGAGGGGTATTTTCTTTTTTCTGTTGATCCAAACCTGGAAACACAGACCCCAAAACTGACAGTAGTCATTCTGAAACCATGTTAGATACCTTGAATGAATGGGGTCAACAAAAGGAAATGGAGTTAATATACAGAAAAACCTGGCTTTGACACATAATTGGAGATAGAGGATTGAGCCTCCTGTTAAGCTAATACTACTACTCAGTTCCAAGAACCAAAAACTTTTTATTGTTTAAACTGGTTTGAGTTTCAATGAGTTATTTTTAATGAGCTGCTTGTCTGAGGCTGAGATTCCTGCCAGAGGCTTACACTGTGCACACTGTAAGTTGGTCTAGCTAATTCCCCAGGGAGGTAATGAGGAACACTCAATGGGACCCTGCCACAACCTACTGACTGGACTGTAATGCTTTGGGTCTGAACCCTTCTCAACCCTCAACCACATCTCCCAGTGCCTTGCCTACTTACCAGCATTATCCTCTCTGGTCATTCAAAGCCTCCTGCTTTCCTAGTTGATAAGCTTCCTTGTGTTGTCTCTTGCTGATTCTACAAAATAAAATCTTATACTGCCAAGTATTTTGGGATAGTCCTAGGTCTGGGCACCCCCTACCACTTGTTTGTTTCATCTCAATGCTATCTTTTGTGGCTTCAGAAACTAAAACTATTTTGATAGGGTCAACGGAAATTCATGCTATTTAACCTTAATGGAGCTTCTGCACTCTTGGTAAACCTTTTATTAGCCTTTGTTTTACATTGTGTAGGGCCCTTTCTCACACAATGTCTGTTTGGGAATCCTATATAATGCAGAGCCCAGTGGCTTCTACGCTTAGTGAAGCTTTTGGCAATATCTGGAGAGTACCACAGAAAATAACTTTATGGAAAAACAAAGGGTTTAGCTATTTGCTGTATGTTCTAATTGATGCAAGCCATCAAAGTAATAATTGCAGAAAACAAGGTATAAATCAATAAAATGAATAAATGGAAGTGATTAAAGGACAGAGCCACTTTAAAGTAAGAGTTGCCCAATCTCCTGAAAACAGAACCAAACTGCTTTGCAAAAGAAATTAAATAGTTTGCTTTTGTTTTTCCTAAAAAGCACTAATAAATAATGGGTAGTTCAACTTATAATCAAAGAAAGGGGTACTTCACGTTTGAGCTTTCATAAGTGAGGAAACATTCTTTTCGAATTAGGATATTCTGGCAAGGCATATGCAAGGTACTCTGACTTCTTCATATTTTTTCTCTCATTTATGTTAGATTTCATATGAATGAAACAATGAGTAATTCCTTCTTTTTGGATCCTTCAGGATATTATTTAAACACTGGCATCTGGTCTAAGGGAAATTTAATGCTAAGTCAGAGGAGTATTTGAAAAATAGTTTACATCTGGTTTTGTGCTGCCCATCCTTGGAAGGATGCAGTGAGAATGGAGGAAATGAGCACATGCTGGCTCTCAGGACTCTGGGGCTGGTGGGGCTGGTCTCTTTGGTGTAACACACACCACAGTGCTCCCTTTTATAAAGTGAGGGATTAGTGCCACCTTCTTTGTAGCAATGTCATGACCTCTATAATGCTTCTTAAATTGAAGACAATGATGGACCCACCAAGCCTTAACACATGATTTAAATCTGATATGACAGTACTTAAACCCAGAAATCCAGAAGGCTAATAGTTGAACAAGCTTGGGAAAATGTCCAGGGAACCAAATGTTGAAGCCCAAGGAATTACAGAAAGTAATCACAACTTCAGGGCAATGGGGTGAGGGAATGAAATGACATTTTCTGAATTGGTGTCTATTATGGGATTGACTTAAACTGTGGTAGAAAGACACCCCCATAAAACCCATCACAACGTATATTCCTTTCAGTTTACCTCTGTAGTTTACTATATTAAGAATGAGTTTTTAAAACATTCCTATACACATGCATATGTGTGCAATCATACGTACTCCTTCTTTGAGATGAATCTCACAAAGGCTAAAAATCAGCACCAACAATATTTAAGGCAGTCACTGATTTTAGTCCATATACATTTTGAATTTTTCACATTTAGACAAAAAGGACACGTGATCAAGATCAGTGTATAATGCTGGGGAAATGTAATTCATGCAACTATGAAGAACAAACCACACAATGGACCCAGATAGCCCTTGAGGCATTATTCCTGAGACTCATCTCATTTCATTGGACTAAAAGCAGGTGACAGAGTAAATTTCTATTTTTGATTTTGTTTTTCGCTTGTAAACAATTCATGCACTGGAAACACCTATGCCTTATTGTCTGACTAGCCCCCGGGGCTCTCCAGGTATGTGGAGCTGCTCAATACTTACACTAAGCCTTTGGCACTAAGTCAGGAACCTTCCACCCACATCCACGGGCCCTATTACCCCAGCAACTTGTATTTCAGCATTTTTCTTTTCATAACTCAGATCCCCCACCTGGAAAATCCTCTGTTTGTAGTTAAGCACTAAACGTCTATTTAATTCATAACCACAAAGTCAGAGAAAGCAGAGAAAACTCTAAAGCCACCTAAATACATGTGGCTTCTGGGAAGCAACATTCCTGGGATTATACAAGCTGAAAGGGAATAAAGGTGCTCTCTGACAACAAGTTAGATGCACTTTCCCTCCTTCGTTGTAGTAGAATAAGATGGTTTGCCCTTCCTTTCCATTTCTGTTAAAGTTTAGATGGTTAGCATTCTCTCAGCTCAGTATTACTGACTCATGGCAGGAGTTTATACCAACTTTTTAGCCAAACACAGGTTCTTTCTGACAGCCAACCCAGCACTGCACAAAAGCATCAAGCATCTTTAGTACCTCAGGCCTCCCTTTCTCTGTCCTTTGCCTCACTTGAAGAATCATGTCCTTCTTCCCATCCTGTCCAGAAGCCCAATAGTTTCACATTTTTCTCTCCACTTGCTCGTAGCAAATTCTCTTTGGTTAATCTTTCTCTGATGTGTAACCATTTCAAAGGCTAACTTTCATTTCAAAGTCTCTAATTGAAAAACAAAGTTCTAGTGCCTGACATCTGATATTCTGTCCCCATCATTTCAGTGTTCACCAACACTCAGGGGAACATTCTGAGAGAGAGGCAGCTGGCCATTCTTTTTCTTTTCATTGAACTCACACTACGTATCACTTTGACTCTACCTGTGGTTAAGACTAACAGTATTGCTATTGCCTATTATTATTGACTCATTTCTCTCTCCTTTCAAAAAAAATATGTTATGACATTGGACCCAAGTGTTAGATCCATTTTGAAACTTAGATTTGACTCTTCCGGGAGAACATGGCGGACAGATAACAGCAACTACCGGAGGCTCTCTGAAAGACTCGGCTCAGAAGCCAGGAATGGTGCGGACTAAGGAGACATAAGCAGGTGGAGATATGCTCTGCTGACTCAGGAACGAACTGGGCTGAGAGAAGCCAACTTGGAATGCAGTCCTGGTGCTAAAACAGGAACAGAAAAGACTCGGTGTGGAGGCTGGAACCGCGCCATTGTAAGCCACGATTTGGGTTTCCCACCGCGCAGCGGCTGGCTGCTTCTACAGCGGCTCGGCAAGGGGAAGAGACGTGCAGAAGCTCTGAGAACGGCAATCTGCGAACAGCAGGGAGGCGTGCACTGACTTATGGTGAGGTGAGTGAGAGAAACTGACACTCTACCACAGTTTGACTCCAGCAGAGGACTTTCTGGGCCCGAGCAGTCCTGCGGGAGCAGGGCGCGGTGGCGACTCCAGCCACACATCCCCCTCTCGGGCGGGATTGGTGAAAAGTGCCTGGCCTGCTTGACGCTGCCGGCGGACCTGGTAGACTGTCCCAACCCAGATCCCAGAGCCTGACGGTGGCCGGGAGGGGAGACGCGTAGGCTGCCTGGTCCGTAACTCCCTGGTGCGCAGCGGTGAGCAGGAACACCTAACTGGCGCAATTCGATCAGGCTGTGGCTGACTGGGAGAGAAGCTGGGCCTCTTATATAAGCTTGCATATATAAGGAACAGAGAAGAAGAGGCAGCATGGGAAGAGGCAGCAACAAGAAAGGCTCCTCGGCCCCCAGTTCTGAGAAACAGGCAATAGCAGACACCGCACCAATACACATAAGGCACCATATAGAGAGCCTCATAGACCAATTCAGGAATGAAGTTATCAACGACCTGAAGCTAGAAGTATGCAGAATAGTTAGAGAAATGCTAAGCACCACCCAAGAAAAAACAGGTGGTGGAATGGAAGAACAGAAAAAAAGGGGAGAATTGTTTGATGGAGAAAACAGAGAAAGCATAGAATACGTGAAGCAGGTTCAAAGGGACTACCAAGATACTAAGAAGTCTATCGAAGACTGGCATAACAGCTTGAAAGAAACTAAGGACAGACTATCTGAACTGGAGGGCAGACTTGTAATATGGGAGAATGAAATGAAAAACTTCTTAAAAATAACAAAGAAACAAACAGCAATAATACAAAGACAAGAAGATGATAAGAGGATCCATAACTTAAGGATTAAGAACATAAAAGAAGTAGGGATGCAAACAAGTGAACTACAAAAGCTACTCACAGAAATAATCCAGGAGAATTTTCCTAATTTAGCAAAAGGTAAAGATACTCAGATGTATGAGGCATACAGGACCCCAGCTACCTACAACCCAAACAGAGCAACACCCAGGCATATAATAATAAAAATTCCAGAAATTCAATACAAGAACAGAATATTAAAAGCTGTCAGAGACAAGAAACAGACCACTTACAAGGGAACACCCATCAGAATTACAGCAGATTTCTCTGCACAAACCATCAAATCATGAAGAGTGTGGGGGGAAATAATTCAAGCATTGAAAGATAATAATCTCCAGCCAAGATTGAGATATCCTGCACAACTGTCCCTGGAAATTGATGGAAAAACAAGGTGCTTCCAGGATAAAGAGGAACTGGGGGAATTTGCAACCACCAATTCAACTCTACAGAAAGTATTGCAGGATATTCTAAAAAAAGAAAAATACAAAGAACCCAGAAATAGTGGCGGGGAGGCCACAACAAATGGAGCAGAGAACAAAATGAAGAAGACAAACTGACAGCTACTGACAGAAAAAGAGCTTAACAGAAATGAGGCAGAGAAGATTGGATGATAGGAACAGCTATTTTGGAGAAAATGACATCTTAATAGGTAATACTGATTTAGTATCATCTTGTTTTGAAGTCTCATCTAGCTTTTGTCCTTCTGTCTCCAATGGTCTAAATAGGCTGTATCTTATTGGATTTTATTATGTACGATAGTATAAGCAAAAACCTTTTAAAGACAAGGAGATTATACAGAAACCATTGTTCATTTTCTGTTAGTCGATTCTAAATACTCTATAATACTGTCATTCTCTTGAATGGTTTTACATTGTTTTGATATACTTAATGCTACAGTATACGAAGTTGTACTCAAGGATTTCAAAGAAAGAAACAATATGGTAACTACTTTTAGGTTAGGATTATCTGGTGGTGAAACACTATTCTGCTTAAATGGTTATGTTTTGATCTGCGCTGTTTCGTTGTTATGCCCTCTTTTATCTCAATCTCCACTCCATTATTTACTTTTTTATCTTTATCCTTTTAATTAAAGGAAAAAAATAGCAGGATATATTATAGTAACCCATTTTGACTTTTCATTACCTTGATTTAAAGCCCTGTATTACTCTCACCATCTGGTTTTTAACTGATGTTCCCCTATTCTGTTTTGCTGGATAGTATCAGGTTCGAAAGTTTAGGCATCAGCTGTGAAGATAATGAGATTCATTATGACGCCCATTCTCGTTGACTTTTAGCTACTTTTGAAGACCTACAATGTCTCCAATGTTTTGGTTTTGTCGGTTTTATTCTTTACTGTTTTGTTCAATTGTATTATAACTAACGATATAGGCAATTCTATTAGAGATAGCGGGAGGCATTATGGTAACCATTGTTGATCACCTGTATTATGTTTTTACATTATCTATTATGTCCACCCTTTTGACTTGACCGATTCTGTTCTGTTATGTTACATTTGGTTTTACTCTCTTCCAAAAAAGTAATAAGAACCGTGGGAGCAATGAAACCCAAAATGTGTAATAGTCATGGTACAAAAGAGAGGAAAAGAAAGTGCTCCAAACTATATAACTGCATGTATATTTAAGTGTATAAGATAGAAAATGATATCACAGAGTTTTATTGGATCAATGAACAGAACTGTCTGCAGTATCATTGATGGAATGTCCACTTTACAAGCTTTAATTTTGTGACTTGAACAATTATTTCTAAGATGACAATATGTAATCCATTAACTAGTGATTTCCTACTGTTCATTTTTTTTCTGTAAATCTGTATAACTTGTACCCTTTCCCTGCTTTTTTTTTTCTTTTCTCCTTAAATAAAATTAAAAAAAAAAAAAAGAAACTTAGATTTAGTGGCTAGGCATTCTCTCCTAACGATTGCTTGGTTTCAGGCGTTAGAGTTGACATGCCAGATTGACAGAGATGTGTTAGCACATAGTATTAAGGCAGGGTTTGCATGTGAGAAACTGGTCTATTCTGGGAATAGAAATCTGGAGATCACTGCAGTGAATGAGAGCTGAAGCCAGTGAGGATAGATGGTATCACTGAGGAAGAGAAAATGCATAGCTGGAAGAAGAAGGGCATAAGGACCAGAACGGCAGAGGTTATTACCACAAAGAGGCAAGCCAAAGACCAGAAACCAACATAAAACAGACTGAAAGGTGGGGTTCCTTAAGAAAGAACAACAGGAGTTTGTGCTCAAAACAGGTTTACTTTAGGGGTTTTTCCACTTGATTTTTCTCCTTGGGGAAAAGATTCTTCCACATCACTTACAGTCCAGGACTAATGATGACTGGCATATAATAGGTATTCAATACATGCTGAGTGATTAAGCAATTACTCCTGTTAAAAGTACACTGTTTCTCAACAAGTGTTGAATGAATAAGCAACTACTCCTGTTAAAAGTAGTTAATTTATCCCTTCCGTGACGCATATATTCTTTGAATTTTACTGATGATTAAAAGAGGGTCTAAACCTTGTGTTTTTTTTTTTTTTTTTTTTTTGTCTTTTTCATTTTTATCGGTACTGGGGATCGAACTCACGACCGCCTGCTTGCAAGGCAGGTACTTATGCCGCTGAGCTAAATCTCCAGCCCCTAAACCTTGTGTTTTAACTTTCACATTTTTTTCTCATTCCATAATTTTCAAAATATACTCCAATAGCTGCATAGATTTCATAGATAGGATTTCCTAACAGGCAGGACATTCAAACTCAGTGTTGGGTCCATTGCTTTCTATATATTATGGCAAGTTACAATTTTTTAAAAAAAATCCAGAATTGAAATTTTCAGGAGATTACTATTTGCTGGTAGTATTTTTAAACATACAGATATAAATCGTTTTATTACTGTTGGTCATGTGTTTGAACACTTAGTGTCAAAAAGTGCCACTTATAAAGCACTTGAGTTCTCCGAGTTTCAGTGTAATCCCACCTTCTCTAAATGTCACAGTTCACAAGCAGAACCAACAATAACTAGCCAGCATAATTTTCACACATGTTACAATCAATTTTTGGCAAGCTTTTCCAAAAAGGTCAGTAGATGACTAAGCAAAAATTTAGCTACTTTAGAGATTAATGAAAACTAAGTAAACACAGTACTAGAATTCTATACTTTGGAGGTGAGGATCTTACACAGTGTCTAAGAATTTCAATGATTAGTGTAAGAGGAGGGGGCCAAAAGGCACTGTGTAACTGTGAAAGGGTAGGATGCGAGGGAATGATGCTTCTGTCTTGCACATGCAGGAGGAGGCTGAGGCTTTGTCTCTAGTTATTATAAAGCCCCTGTTCCAGCTGGAGGAGAACTGTTCTCTCCTACGTGGTGAAAGACTTACCGTATTACCTGGCTTTAAAGAAATCTTAACCTAGCAGAAATGAGAAAAGATGTCTACAAGTAATCACGATAAATGCAATGTATCTACAATCAGCAAAGGGTAACTCTCAGAAACCCTTGGGAAGGAAAACACTTCTGTGAAACATAAGCATTCCTGTTTAAGGTGAGCAGCAGACAAGGGCATGTGCTACCCTGCTGCTACTCCTGCTGTGCTATGGGCCAGGCCGTGAACTAAGACAAGCAGGGATGAAAGGCAGAGGCATCATCTCTATTCTGGAATGATATAGTTGATTACTTAGAAAATTTAAGAAATAAAGTAGAAACGATTAGAACCAATATTGTTACTAGTTCTGGCTAACTATATATGCAAGATATCTGGATACTTTCTGAGACATCAACAATATCTGTTCAGAAAATATAAGTGAAGCCCACAAAAGGAAACAAACACTGTAATAAAAGTTGGAATAAGTTTCATAAGACATCTCATAACATCCATTTGAAAGTAAATTTCAGTTGTACTGAAAGACATACACACAAAAAGACCCAAGGAAAGGCAAAGAGAGACATGTGAAGTTCCTGGGGGGATGATCGCAAACATGTCACTTATTCCGACTAATTTATAAATTGAATACATTCTGAGCCAGACAGGCAATGGTATTTTAAAAAAGGAACTGCAGGGGCTGGAGATTTAGCTCAGCAGCATAAGCACTTGCCTGGCAAGCGTGAGGTTGTGAGTTTGAGTCCCAGAACAAAAAAACAAAACAAAACAAAACAAAAAACAAAAAAAAAAAAAACAAAAAAAAACCCTTCATAAGCTTAGAAAGAGAGAATGTGTCAAAATAATGAAGTCAGGGGTAGGGGTGTACCCTCAGTGACAGAGCACTTGGCTAGTATCAGAAGGCCCTGGGTTCTACTTTAAGTACCACAGGGGGAAAAAAAAAGAAATCAGACAATGAAAAAAGAGAAGCCTTCTCCTACAGATATTTACTATGTATTAGTATTCTTCTTAAGTTTTTATCTGTAAGAACTGATTTAGTCCTAGCTTTACAAGGTAGGTATTATTAACCCACTTTCATGATGTGGAAACTGAGGCAAATTAAGTAAAGCAACTTGCTTGAGGTTCTACAGCCAGTAAGAGTCAATGGCAAAGTGAAAGTCTCAACCCAGGCAATATGGATCCAGGATTTTGGCTCTCAAGGCAGTGTAATATATGGCTAGTATTGACGTAGGAAATGGATGAACATGAAAGAAGACAAAGTGCCAAACAGACTGGCACATATAAAGAAAACGTGATTACTGACAAAGGCAGGGTTATCTTGGAATGGGAAAGTATAACTCAGCCAATAAATACTAGTTTTCTAACACTGCTATCACAAATGACCCTAAATAAGCATCTTAAAGAAATACAAAATTGGGGCTGGGGATTTAGCTCAGCGGCATAAGCGCCTGCCTTGCAAGCAGGCAGTCGTGAGTTCGATCCCTGGTACCAATAAAAAGGAAAAAGACAAAAAAAAAAATACAAGTTTGTGATTTCATAATGTGTGTCTCAGAGGTTCGATGGGCTCAGCTGGTTCCTCTGCTCTGGTATCACAAGGTCAAGATCAAGGTGTCAGCTGGCATTATCTCTCAGATGGAGGCTACTGGGGAGGATTCATAAAAATTCATCCAGGTTATGGCAGTCAATTCCTTACAGCTACAGGCTGGAGCCCCTTTCCTGCTGGTGCCATCTGGGAGTCCCTCCTAGTCCCTGGAGACTGCCTGCATCCCTCATTATGCTGCCCTCCCTCTTTAAAGTGCAAGGTAATTTCTCATGCTTGGTTCCTTCTCAGGCTTTAAATCTGTCTGGTCCCTCCTTATGTCACATCTCTTTTGTCTCCTGGGACCACAGAACTTTCTGAGCCTTTCTATGGTCAGTACTTGGATTAAGTCCATCAACTGGACAATCTGCAATACTCTTTTAAGGTCTCTTATTAATAACCTCAATTACATCTGCACATGTAATTTCCACATTCACAGATTTTAGCTATTAGAGTACTGGGCTCCTCCTTCAGGAGCTATTCTGTCTACTACAATTCCTTTCCCACATTTTATATATATAAATTTGGGGTAAAGAGTTATGAGACAAACCTCTTAGAAGTGCTATGAAAGCAAGATAATATATTTCATAACCTTGGTTTAGAGAGAGCCTTCCTAGACAGCTTATAAGCCAAAAAAATGAAGATGATTTCAAAAATTAAAATGTTGATTACAAAATTAAAAGATAACAGAGAAGTATTTACAGTATTTAAGTTTTTACAAAATTAAAAGATAACAGAGAAACTTAACAAACTATATTAATGTACAGGATACATTTTAAAGACTTCTATAGAACAAATTAGAAAAAATGAAGGAAAAAATTAGCAGTGATTGTGATCAGGCAATTCAGAGAAATGTAAATTAGATTTTCACTTTTAGTAATGGAAATGTACATAACTCACAAGTTTGTTTCAACATGTTAGAAAACTAACAATGCAGGGAAGCATTGTGGGTTCAGGTTTCTGTAGATGTTAGAAACTGGAACTTGTAAGCCTGGCATTTAGGGAAATGTCTGATTCCAGAGTGGTTGGTGAGAGGCTGAGAAATTGAAGGCTCATTTAAAGATATAAATTGCAATCCAAGGCTCACTAAGGGGGCATATCTGACAAAACTCCTATGCTTTGAATGTATCACAAAGGGTTATATTCTGGGGGAAGTAGAGAACTGGAAATAGGAGAGTTCTTTCCAGAAATTGAGTTAAATTTCAAATCACCTCAATCCTTGAATTAAACATATTCAAGACTGCAATTGTCTCTTCCTGCTTACCTAGAAATAAATGTAAATTCTGGGAGAAATTAATATCATCCTAGTTCTTAAATCATTCTATAAACTTTCTTATAAAATACGAGGCACTTAAAAATTGCCTGGATTGTCAGAAAGCAAGACTATATGGCCAAGAGAAGCAAAAGACAATAAAAAAGACATATATCAAATCTAGATAATGGTTAGCAATACTAAACTTTAAAATAATCAAGATCTATGTTCAACAGAGTTAAGAAAATAATTTGGAAATTTAAAAATAACATAATATGAAATTTAAAAATAACTAAATAGAAAATATACCAATCAAAATCCAGTATGGCTTAATAGCATATCAGACAGAGTTAAGGAGAGAATTAACAAAGTAGGAGCTGGGCAAAAATATTCAGAAGAAACATAGACACAGAGAACAAAATTATAAAGTTTTTATGTTATCATTCCAAAACTGAGAACAGAGAGAAAATTAGGCAAAAGCACTACAGAAAATCTGAATACCATAATCACTAAAGTACATATATCTGAAACTGGAAATCTTCCAACATAGAACATTCTAGGCCCAGATGGCCACATCTGACTATTACATATTTTAATTCTTTTTTTTTTTTCTTTTACGTTTTTATCGGTACCAGGGATCGAACTCATGACTGCCTGCTTGCAAGGCAGGCGCTTATGCCGCTGAGCTAAATCCCCAGCCCCTACTATTACATATTTTAAAGGAAGAAATAATAGCAATATTACACAAAGTCTTAAGAAAATATTTTTTTTGTTTTATGAGGTCAGCAAACTTTCAACCCAAAATCTAATGAGACTCACAATAAAGGAAAATTATAGAAGAAGCAAGCCCTCCTTGGGAACCAGAGCCATGCATGTGCTGCTGCTAGGGGCCAGGCACCCTTTCCCTGTGAGTCAGTCATTCACAGACTGTGGGGGCAAAGAACCAGAATTCACCAAGAAGCAAGCCCTCCTGCGAACCAGTGCCATGTGTAGGTTGCTGCCAGCGTGGGCACAGTCAGATCCCAGGCCCTTTTGGTACACAGGCACCAACGATACAAGTGTCATTGTTTCAGCTGGGTTTTGTTCTGTTTGATTTCCCTGTGTCTGATGGCATGGGCAGCTATTCCAAAGATAATGAGATATATTATTGTAGCCATTTTGGATTTATTAGTATCTTGCTTTGAAGTCCTTTATTGCATTTATTATATTTTTTTATTCGTTCTATTCTGTTTGATTTTTACTATCTCTGAAGGTATCTGCAGCTATTTTGAAGACAACAAGAAGCATTATAATAAGCATTGTTGATTTTGTATTGTTTTGAAGTCCTGTAGCACTTACAATGGTTTGTTTTGATTCACCTTATTGTTTTATTTTGCTTGGTTTTGTTAACTTTAAAAGAAAAGAAAATTATGCACAAGCTCACTCATAAACACAGAAGTAAAAAATACTAAACACTAGGGAATCTAAATCTAACTAAAAAATAGGAAAACTTGACTTCCGGGAGAACATGGCGGACAGATAACAGCAACTACCGGAGGCTCTCTGAAAGACTCGGCTCAGAAGCCAGGAATGGTGCGGACTAAGGAGACATAAGCAGGTGGAGATATGCTCTGCTGACTCAGGAACGAACTGGGCTGAGAGAAACCAACTTGGAATGCAGTCCTGGTGCTAAAACAGGAACAGAAAAGCCTAGGTGTGGAGGCTGGACCCCGCGCCATTGTAAGCCGCGATTTGGGTTTCCCGCCGCGCGGCGGCTGGCTGCCTCTACAACGGCTCGGCAAGGAGAGAGACGCGCAGAAGCTCTGAGAACGGCAATCTGCGAACAGCAGGGAGGCGTGCACTGACTTGTGGTGAGGTGAGTGAGAGAAACTGACACTCTACCACAGTTTGACTCCAGCAGAGGACTTTCTGGGCCCCAGCAGTCCTGCGGGAGCAGGGCGCGGTGGCGACTCCAGCCACACATCCCCCTCTCAGGCGGGATTGGTGAAAAGTGCCTTGCCTGCGTGACGCTGCCGGCGGACCTGGTAGGCTGTCCCAACCCAGATCCCAGAGCCTGATGGTGGCCGGGAGGGGAGACGCGTAGGCTGCCTGGTCCGTAACTCCCTGGTGCGCAGCGGTGAGCGGGAATACCTAACTGGCGCAATTCGATCAGGCTGTGGCTGACTGGGAGAGAAGCTGGGCCTCTTATATAAGCTTGCATATATAAGGAACAGAGAAGAAGAGGCAGCATGGGAAGAGGCAGCAACAAGAAAGGCTCCTCGGCCCCCAATTCTGAGAAACAGGCAATAGCAGACACCGCACCAATACACATAAGGCACCATATAGAGAGCCTCATAGACCAATTCAGGAATGAAGTTATCAATGTCCTGAAGCTAGAAGTATGCAGAATAGTTAGAGAAATGCTAAGTACCACCCAAGAAAAAACAGGCGGTGGAATGGAAGAACAGAAAAAAAGGGGAGAATTGTTTGATGGAGAAAACAGAGAAAGCATAGAATACGTGAAGCAGGTTCAAAGGGACTACCAAGATACTAAGGAGTCTATAGAAGACTGGCATAACAGCTTGAAAGAAACTAAGGACAGACTATCTGAACTGGAGGGCAGACTTGTAATATGGGAGAATGAAATGAAAAACTTCTTAAAAATAACAAAGAAACAAACAGCAATAATACAAAGACAAGAAGATGATAAGAGGATCCATAACTTAAGGATTAAGAACATAAAAGAAGAAGTAGGGATGCAAACAAGTGAACTACAAAAGCTACTCACAGAAATAATCCAGGAGAATTTTCCTAATTTAGCAAAAGGTAAAGATACTCAGATGTATGAGGCATACAGGACCCCAGCTACCTACAACCCAAACAGAGCAACACCCAGGCATATAATAATAAAAATTCCAGAAATTCAATACAAGAACAGAATATTAAAAGCTGTCAGAGACAAGAAACAGACCACTTACAAGGGAACACCCATCAGAATTACAGCAGATTTCTCTGCACAAACCATCAAATCACGAAGAGCATGGGGGGAAATAATTCAAGCTTTGAAAGATAATAATCTCCAGCCAAGATTGAGATATCCTGCACAACTGTCCCTGGAAATTGATGGAAAAACAAGGTGCTTCCAGGATAAAGAGGAACTGGGGGAATTTGCAACCACCAATTCAACTCTACAGAGAGTATTGCAGGATATTCTAAAAAAAGAAAAATACAAAGAATCCAGAAATAATGGCAGAGAGGCCACAACGAATGGAGCAGGGAACAAAATGAAGAAGACAAACTGACAGCTACTGACAGAAAAAGAGCTCAACAGAAATGAGGCAGAGAAGATTGGATGATAGGAACAGCTATTTTGGAGAAAATGACATCTTAATAGGTAATACTGATTTAGTATCATCTTGTTTTGAAGTCTCATCTAGCTTTTGTCCTTCTGTCTCCAATGGTCTAAATAGGTTGTATCTTACTGGATTTTATTATGTACGATAGTATAAGCAAAAACCTTGTAAAGACAAGGAGATTATACAGAAACCATTATTCATTTTCTGTTAGTCGATTCTAAATACTCTGTAATGCTGTCATTCTCTTGAATGGTTTTACATTGTTTTGATATACTTAATGCTACAGTATACGAAGTTGTACTCAAGGATTTCAAAGAAAGAGACAATATGGTAACTACTTTTAGGTTAGGATTATCTGGTGGTGAAACACTATTCTGCTTAAATGGTTATGTTTTGATCTGCGCTGTTTCGTTGTTATGCCCTCTTTTATCTCAATCTCCACTCCATTATTTACTTTTTTATCTTTATCCTTTTAATTAAAGGAAAAAAATAGCAGGATATATTATAGTAACCCACTTTGACTTTTCATTACCTTGATTTAAAGCCCTGTATTACTCTCACCATCTGGTTTTTAACTGATGTTCCCCTATTCTGTTTTGCTGGATAGTATCAGGTTCGAAAGTTTAGGCATCAGCTGTGAAGATAATGAGATTCATTATGACGCCCATTCTTGTTGACTTTTATCTACTTTTGAAGACCTACAATGTCTCCAATGTTTTGGTTTTGTCGGTTTTATTCTTTACTGTTTTGTTCAATTGTATTATAACTAACGATATAGGCAATTCTATTAGAGATAGCGGGAGGCATTATAGTAACCATTGTTGATCACCTTGTATTATGTTTTTACATTATCTATTATGTCCACCCTTTTGACTTGACCGATTCTGTTCTGTTATGTCACATTTGGTTTTACTCTCTTCCAAAAAAGTAATAAGAACCGTGGGAGCAATGAAACCCAAAATGTGTAATAGTCATGGTACAAAAGAAAGGAAAAGAAAGTGCTCCAAACTATATAACTGCATGTATATTTAAGTGTATAAGATAAAAAATGATATCACAGAGTTTTATTGGATCAATGAACAGAACTGTTTGCAGTATCATTGATGGAATGTCCACTTTACAAGCTTTAATTTTGTGACTTGAACAATTATTTCTAAGATGACAATATGTAATCCATTAAAAAAAAATAGGAAAACTTTTAAAAATAGGATGTAATATGATCAATGATCAACTTTTTATTTATTTGAGACAGGATTTTGTCATATAGTTAAGGTTGGCCGAACTTGCTATGTATTACAAGCTGGCTTTGAACTTGTGGTGATAGTTCTGCCTCAGCCTCTGGGGGCTGAGATTACAGGCATGTCCCACCACACATGGAAGTCAACTGGGTTTTATTTCATTAACTGTAAAAAGAACAAAATTCATATGACATAAGGCCAATTAATATCAGAAAGTTGACCTATGAATTTCACTGCATTAGTTGAATAAGGTACAAAATTCATATGATTATATCAGATGTAAAGGAAACATTTAAGAAAATTCAGTGTACATTTGTGATTTATAAAAGAAGAAAAGACTTGGTAGGAACAGAAAGAAACTTCCTTCATGAGATAAAGAGAACCTATACAAAGCCAATTGTATTTCTATGCACCTGAAACACACTGAGAAAACTGAGTTTTTAAAATGCCATTTAAAGGGGCTGGGGACTTAGCTCAGCGGCATAAGCGCCAGCCTTGCAAGCAGGTAGTCATGAGTTCGATCCCCGGTACCGATAAAAAGGAAAAAGACCAAAAAAAAAAAAATATATATATATATATATATAAAATGCCATTTAAATAGCATCATAATATGTCAAATACCTAGGAATAATCTTACAGATATATAGATGGTACCTTTACAGATATCCCAGAAAGTTTAAAACATAACCCATTAAAGAATAATTAAAGGAGAGAGATATGCAATATTCATGAATTCAACGACACATTACAAATTGACAAGCTGAGTCTAAAGTTTATATAGAAATGAGAAAGGCAATGAACAACCTACCACTGAACCTTCACAGGGGCAAAGATTTTTTTTAATTTAAAAGAGAAAAAAAAGACACAAAAGAAAAATAGAAAGCAAGAGACAAACAATATAACAACAACAACAAACCCAAAACAATAAAAGATTTTTGTGTAGTTTGTTAATCAACAAATATCCAGGCCACAAAGCAGGTGCCCAGGGATAAACTGAGATCTGATACGCTGAAGGTTGAAAATGTCACTTACGAGTTTATAAAGTAAGAATTCTGGGCTGTGCTTTGATCACCATGGTGTGCTCTGATTTACCACCACATTTACTCCACCTCTTTACTGAGTCACACAGAACCTTAGCCTCTCACGCGCTTAGTGGAATATTATGTTTGGGATCCTTCACGCCAGCTGTCTGATTTTTCCCATGTTTACTCAGAGCTTTTCATTCAAGTAAAATCTAAAGAGAAGGGCAGAACGGTGAACTGCTGCTCTGGTCCTGCCAGGGTCCCAGGGCTGGGTCTTCATCACTGTTCTGCATGCACCTGAACCTGATGTCTGTGCCTTTCCCACCATATCAGACTGTCTGCCTACACCATGAAGAATCCTTCACACAAATCTGCCATGGTTTGGTTGAAAATTCTTTTTTTTTTTTCTTTTTTTGCTTGCAAATTCTTTTTCTTCTTAATAGTCAAAATCTAGAAACCTGCCAGAGAGTTCTCTAACTTCCATGCCTCTTTCTTTTCTGAAAAAAACCTATGAATCTTACACAGAGAGCCAAAAATGATCTTTAAATGTTTTCTTTTATTATAATACAAGAAGGTCCTAAAAGCTAAGCAAGTTTCCCACAGTATGTCTGAACACGGAGAGCTATTACATTATCTAATTCAAAATTGGCCTAACTCTTAATTTTAATAGTGCAAAGTATGCTATATTATTTACTGGTTTTACTTATTTCATTTATTTTAACAAGTTAGCCTTGTATTTAAACATCTGTAGTAACAGTTTTTGCTACCTGACCTGTGTTTTTTAATTACAAAAAATCAACAGGTTATCTACACAGAAAATAGATTCTAATAGCCTTCATAACTTCTAAATTGTTTACTGAAATAAAAATTACTTTATTTCTAGCTTACTGATTCATATATGTGCCTTTAAAATACTTTTCTTGGCCATGTGTTTGCCAATAATCAATTTCAATCGCTTCTACCTCAAAATGGCCCCTTTTCCAAAGAAAACGCTATCTTTTCGGCTAGACCATTGTGAAAAAGAAACCGCATGTAAGGGGCATCTTAGAATGCTCGATGCTCTTTTCTGAACGTGACAAGCACACTAAGTAGTCATCAAACATTTCTCTCTTGTCACCATGCTGACTTACCCTACCCTCTTTTACCATCTCTGTGTTTATCTCTTCTTTCACTTCCTCTTTCCAGCTGTTCACTCAATTTCATGAATTCAGTGCTCAGTAGCTGCCAGAAAAGTAAGCCTTGATGGAATACTGCTCAGGGAGATATTTTCCTTTTCATCTTCCTGGGAGACTCTATTTGATTACCCAGGTTAAGGCTTGATAATTTGTCTTGCTCATCAATTTAAAAAGGTGGTGGAAAACACAACTTGGTTTAAAGTTTTTGTTGCTTTGTTGTTGTTGTTAATTTTATTGGCATGTTTTTGTTTCTGCTTTATTTTGTAAAAGCCTTCATAATTTATAGTTTGGAATAAATCAATTGATTTAAATCATTTGGGGATTAAAAATAATTTATAAGAATGCTAAAATTACATATCCAGGCGTGGCAGCACACTCCTGTTATCTGGGTAACTGAGTGGGGAGGATCGCAAGTCTTAGCCCAGATCGCCCAATTTAGGGACTTGGAAGACCCTGCATGAAAACAAAGGGCTGGGGCTATAACTCAGCGTGAAGGCCTTGAGTTCAAGCCCCAGAATAATAGCAACAAAAAATGCCAACATTAAAGCCCAAAAAACCTTTCAAAAATTAAACCAAAAGAAGTGAGAATATATTGCCGTATTACTTCATTAGAGAACCAAAAGAGTAGACTCAGTTCTGGCTAGGAACAGCATGGCTTTGAACTGCCCAGCCCTGGGTAATCCTGGGGCCCTTTCAAAGTCTTCACCACCCCCTAGTATTCACTCTGAGGATGGAGAGCTACTTCAACAATGCAGAAAATGCTTTATGGAAAAACAGCTGCAGTGATGCAGCGGGTGCTCTGCTGACACTTGGATTTGATAGTCAGCAAAGCACGGGATTAAAAACATACAGCTAGCACATCAGGGACCCCGCCTCCTCTCTCCACCCCAGCACAGGCAGGCCAGTGAGTGTAAAAACAAAAGGGATTTCAGGAAAGCAATGATGAGAGGCAGAACACATTCATGTCCGATAGTGTGACTATTGTGTAGAATATTTAGTGAGAGTTTCGGGAACAAATGCTTGACTTGCTTTGCCAATAAAATCTACCAGGCTGATTTAAAAGGCACATATTCATGAGACGTGTATTTTAATAAAAGTATATTGTCCCTGACATTATAGCTCAAGTGGCTTTATCAGAAAACAGGCAAGTATTCAAACTCTCACTGACAATAAGATGTGGCCAAAATTAAACGTGGTTCTAGCCCTCATAACAACTCAAGTCTTAGAATGATACATCATACCAGCTGTCTGGGAACAAATGTATTTTGTTGGCATGGGAACAAAAGAATCAGCCTGAATTTTGTAAATAAACTGTGGTTATTAAAATTACGTGAAACAAGCCTGAATAATAACCATTAAACATGAAAAGTCAATGCATTATATTTCTGTTGCAATTATTCCTGTTTTCATAATGTGCTTTGGGATAAAACATAGTTTTAAGTTGTTAGTACTTTTAAATAGATTTCACCACAGATGAGTTAGCCCACAGCAGCCAAGACTGTGAAGTTTTAAAATCCATTATGGAAAATGGAAATTAAAGGCTTGGAAATCCATAGAAGACCAATTCTTCCTTTTAACAATTGTTACGATTATTGCTTAATTGACTTTCTGTCTTCACAGCATCATCTTCTTTAAGGCATCTTGAGACTCCACAGATTTGTTGGTTACCCTTGATGATGAGTGAGGTGGCTTACACATAAGTAGTGATATCCAATGAAAGCTTTAAATATATTGATTTTGGTTCTCCTACTATCAGTGTTACTCCCTGATAGATCACTGTATATTGTGGGAGGCAAATAAATTCTTTGGGAATATGAACGATAGTAGCTGTAATGGTATAATAAACAGGAACTAAGGCACTTCTGGGATATGTTGAAAATTACTGAAAAATTACTTATACTAAAAAGGCCAAATTTTATTATTAGGACCAAAGGAACTGGGAAAGAATCAACACAGTGTATAGTTTACCTGTAGGAAAAATAAAGGACCTTTGGTGTCCTTTCTCTTTTGACTTTTTGAGGGTGTCTTGCAAGAGAGACTTGCAAGGAAAACCTGCTATTTCAGAGGTAAGACAAAAGGTGGGCTGCACAGGCAGGGTTCTAGCATCTTGCCTTCTTGTAGCTTTTCCTGGCCTATTAACCTTTTTGGTGTTACAAGGCTGGGAAACATCTGGGACTGCAAATAAGCCAATGAGAAGCTATATATGATCCTGCCAGAAGAAAATGATAACAGAGTATCTGCAGTATCTATTTTTATGAATGTTTAGACATGACTACGCTTAGAAAAAGCATATTTTTAACTCAGAATATGTGTAAGAGGTCCAATACCTGTAATCATTACCCAAGTTCAGTAGCTTTTGGAATGGCTTTTGGACTCTTTCATCCTCAAACTCCCTGTGGCATCTGATGCTATTATATCCACTCCCTCCCGCTTCTTCTTCCCACCCATCTCTCCCTTATCCTCCCCACTAATTCACTGAGAATCATATGGGGCAGGCACTGGACTAAATGTTGAGACACAAACATAAACTTGACCCAGTCCTAGCTAAGGGTCCCACTCTGATAGGAAAACCAAGGGAGGGCCACAGAAAGTGCTAGGAGAGAGCAGCCGACAGAGGGGTGGGTGTGGGTAGGGTCATGTGAAGGACAGAGCTCAGAAAAACATAGGCTTTAGAAAATAACTCAATTCACCAAGTGCTAGAGGACACCATGAAAAGGACAGACTCCTTATCCTAAGGAGCATAAAGTCTACCAGAGAACCCTCTGGTTTTCATGACAGTAAATTATCATGGCTGTGCTCTTACCTTCTATTCCTTCTAAATCCTCTTTGTACCTGCCACTGGTTTCTCTGGCCCCTTGAATTTGCCCTAGCTAATGGCTCCTCATTGTCCTCTGCTTTTCATATCACTACTGTCACCATTGTGCATTTTTGATAGCCTTTTTTTTTTGTAGGGGGATTGAACTCACAACCTCATACTTGCCAGGCAGATGCTTACACCACTGAGTTAAATCTCCAGCCCGTGATAGCATCTTAAGTTTAGGTTCAGATTTTCAACTACATCCCTCCAAATGAGTGTCCTTATAGCAGGCCAGCTGAAGTATTCAAAAAAAGCATTTATTATACACCAGAATGTCAATTCAAAAACTTAGTATTGTTTTTGACATATTTCTTTCTTTTGTCCTTCAAATCTGTGTCCAGTGATTTTTTCCCTTTCATAGACTCCTTTTCTTCCTACTCCCTTTTACGACCTCCATTCCAAGCCTTCCATATTTCTTTTGTGACTAGAGATGTAAATTTTAGTACTATAACCTCTGAATGGGTCTCAACAACTCTTGTTTACTAACTGATTAATTTTTGTAAAGCATATCCCCAGCCAGTAAAGAAATACTAGTAAAAAAAAGTTATCTTCAATAACTGTTTTCTGATGAATGAATGAACTTGTTAGCTACTTAAGATTGGCCACTAATTGCCCTATCACATACCACAGTGCTTAGTAGATACTCAGTAGCAAAGCATTTTTTAAAATGGATAACATGAATGAAACCAACTTTCTAGTCTTGTTTTCCACTTTACTAATATTATCCTTTGATCAAGATAGTACTCAGCATTCCTGGAGCACTTCTGAGCAAGTTCTGCTTCACAGCCCCTCATTCTGTTTCCTCACTGCAATGTCCTTCCTCCTAATGCCTAGCTCAGAGGTCCTCTCTGCTATGAACAACTATGATTGCACTGCAGCTGCATGCTTTAGAGTTTTTAAAGTATTTTTACTCACAGTGTGCTTTTTGATGTTCTCAAAAGCCCTTTGGGGAGATATTATTATTAACATTTTACTGATTAGGAACCTAATACCCAGAAAGATTAAGTCACTTTCCCCAAATCATGTGATTGGTAGGGACAAGGATGATTTAGAACTAGCAGTGCTTTCCCCACTGGATCACGCTTTTTTTTTTTTTTTTTCCCCATGCTAGTTCTTGAAGCGGCTCTTGTTTCCTCTCTGTTTTTTGATAGTGGTCTCAGAGACAACTTCCACTCCAACCTCAATCCCTAAACACACAATGACCGCTGAGACTGGCTTCAGCCACTAGATTATCTCCTAAATTTAATCGATGCTTCCCGGTCTTCAATGTAAAGTTCACTGCTACAAAGCTGTGATTGAAATGGTAGTGTGACTGGCTTTTAGCTATGCATTTTAGACTAATTTATGGTTACTTGTGCCTACATAGCCCAGAAATTTAACAGCGGGATATAGCAGACAAGATTCAGAGCTAAATCAGATGGCTGCAGAAAAGTGCTGGCCACAAAACCAGGGCCTGCCACTCTCTGGCAGCCCAAGGCAGCAGGATGAGGTGGGAGCCTAGGAATTTCCCAGGAAAGGCTACAAAAGTGCTAACCATCTTTGATCAGCAGGGAAGAAGCTGGTCCCCTGAGTGCCTCAGGCTCTTGAAACAATATCACGGCAGCCCAGGCCAGGCGAGGCCTGGGGTGGTAGAAGCCTTGCCATTTCCTGGCTGACAAACCCCTTTCCTACTGCCCCTATCCGCACAGGGCCCAGACAGGTAAAAAAAGGCACCAAAGTTGTGTTCTTTTCCTGGAGGGTGACTGAGCCTGTGGGGCCATTTAGAAGATAGATAACTGTCTTTAATTCTGTGCCTGGAGTCTGTTTTATACCTATCTCATCTGCTTTGTTATACTGCACACTTCTTGAAAGCAGATATTATAACTTGTATATCATTGCTTTTTTTGGTACATAGCACTGACTAGGATAAGGCTACCAAAAGAATGAAATATTTAGTAAAACAGGACTGAGTCTCCCATTAAATGTTCAGCATTGTAAATTTTTTTCTTAGATTGTTAAGTATTTTTTCATTAATTCATTTTAATAATAATTTGAGAAATTGAGTGATCATTGTAATTAAATATGAAAAAAAGTAAAAAGGCAACAATGTTTCAATAAAGACCATGAGGTTTTAATGAAAGAGTATGCACACACACTTGTGAGATTTAATCCATGGCCTGGCAAGAGCTAGGTAAGCACTCTACCACTGAGTTATAGCACCAGACTTTCTATTTTATTTATTATTTTTTTTTAATTTTGAGACAGGGTCTTGCTAAGTTGCCCAGGCTGGCCTCAAACTTGATGGTCTTCCTGCCTCAGCCTCCTGAGTAGCTGGGATTACAAGTATGCATCACCACGCCTGGCTTAATGCACTGTCCTTGGCCGTGGCAAATGAACAGGAAATCAAATCAATATAAAAGCTGTTCATATTCTCAAAATTAAAAGTAGTCATTTTGAGGCCAGGGTTTTGCGTCTGAAGTGGGGATTTAATTATAAAATGTATCCTAAATGTGCTGAGGGCTTCAACCCTGTTGTGGCAGTGATCAGAAGGGGCACAGAAAACTACGACTCCTGAGCACAGTTATCCCATCAATGACTTCACTCCTTGGTGAGTTTCCCAGAAGGCTGGGGGAGGGGGTGCTGCGGAGATGCCTCTGAAGGGCTTATCTTCTCTCTAGCCCTTCTTCTCTGGCTCCTTCCCTCTCTCTGCCCCCTGGCTCCCATAAGGTGAATAGCTCTCCTCTGCCAGGCCCTTTCACTGTGATGTTCCTGCCTTGGAACCAGGCAATCGTGGACTGAACCTGTGAGCTAAAATATAAACCTGTCCTCTTTAAGCTGATTTATTTTAGCTATTTGCTCACAGGGATGAAAAAATGTGTAACATATTCTGTGTATGTTAATATCCACATTGTATTAGGCTAGAATCTGGCATTGTTGATTGTCTTTTTGATAAACTCACGCTTTACACAGTGTTAAGATACCAAATAAGCATTATTTCTTGTGTTTTCTATAAGTTTCATATGAAATTATCTAATCTCCTTGAAAATAATAAACGTTTGCTCTTAAAAGTGAATTTTAATTATTTTAGTTGTGTCCCTAAAAGTCTGCCCTGAACATGAATGGTAGACACCATCTATTTTATTGCTGCTGCCCGTTTGTTTTCTGATACAGGGTCTTGCTATGCAGTCTATGCTGGCCTCACACTTGCGGCAATCCTCCTGACTCAGCCCCGAGTGCTGGGACCACAGCTGTGTGCCACCACACCCAAAACCATCTATCTATTTTATACTACACAAACTACACATACTACTATCTATTTTATATGTACAATGCTGCACCGGGTCTGTCCCTAATGTGCTGTATGTCGGAGAAGTTACATGCTTTCCTGGTAACTAATTCCCTTCCCCAATGAGGAAGTTTGATAGGAGCTCTGATCCCCTGTCCTTTGCTAAAATTATGAGATTCTTGCTCAGATCCTATCTGCAATTATAAATTATTAACTTCTGGTATGGATAAAAATAATGGTGAGTTTAATTACTATTTATGGATCAAAGGAAAGATCATAGTTTTGTAAGACTCAGAAAACTCTTCTGTTGGAAGTGTGCTTCCTTGTGGCTCTGTGTGAGGACCAGAACTCCCTTTGGACACACTAACTGGTGACTGTGTCTTCTCTGGGGCTCTGCTTGCTGATCGGCCAAGACACAGAGACGGGAGATTTGATGGCACAGAGGCGAGTGGTGGGCAGCAGGGATGCCACCCATCAAGACCTGATGAGAAGCTGTCTTTTGTTTTTAATTAAAAGCATAACTTTTAAAATGCCTCATTCATTTTTTGTTTTTGTAGAATCAAAACACAGGAATTTTTCCTAAATGAAAACCAGAAACAGTTTAAACTTTTTAAGCCAGCAAGTTAAAAAAAGCAGCCTAGGAAATTGTCCTTTGTAATTCTGCCAGTTTCAATTTTGATTCTTCATGTAACTAGTATCAGGATAATAATATTTGGTTGAAAACAAAGAGGAGAAAGTTGTTCTCAGTAGCTGTTTTGCACACCTTTCAGTCGTTTGATTGGCAGATGTGAGACTAGCCACTGTTAATTACTACAGTTGCTTTGACAGATGATAAGAAAGAAAGTTGTAATACAACAATTTGTAAACATTTTAGATATCAGTAAATTCATATATAGGTAAGCCCTAAAAATGCCCATGACAGGCTGGGTACAGTGATACATGCCTGTAATCCAAGCTATTCAGGAGGCTGAGTGAGGAGGATCAAGCTTATGGTCATCCTGGGCAATTTAGTAAGATCTTGTCTCAAAATAAAACATTAAAAGGCCTGGGATTGTAGTTCAGCACTATGATGTTTATCTAGCTTGTGCAAGACCCTGGATTCAATCTCTAGTACTAGTATAAAAAACTAAATAAAGATGATGACAATAATCCTAATTATTTTTGATTACTTCTATTAGTATCACAAACTAATAGAAAGGGGAGTATAGGTCAGATTTAGATAAAATAAGATTAAGTTAAATTATTAGAAGTTTATTATTGACTAGTCAGTTTTGTTGAAAGAACTGGCATTTTTTTCTGGCTACACCCTAGGACTTTATGGAAAGAACCCAATGTCTCATGGTTGCAAAGATTATGAAATAGTCAGCTTTACTCATGGGTATTTCCTGACATTTCTTTGGTAAACTGTAGCTTAATAAGAGATATCAGGAATTAGAGTAAGAAATATTCTAAAAAGCTATTGTCACTACAAAGATGAAAGCAACTTTGATGATCAAAAAGGAGTCAATAAAAAAAGACTGAAAGTAGTTCCCGAATCCTTCCCTATTGTTCATTTGGGATTTCTTATTTCCCTACTCTCAATATATTATGGAATTTTCTGTGTGAAGTTTTGCCATGAATTAAAGTGATGTCAACAAAGTTTTACCTAAAGTCACATTTTACCACAAACAGGAGAAGCCCCAGTCCTCCGGGGAGCACTGCTTCCTGCTTTTAAGAAATTTGCCTTTCTTCCCTCTTGAGTCTTAGGGTCTTCAGTAGGGAACAGAGCTCAGCCGAATCCTAGTGACAAGGAGGCCTGCCCTGCTCTGACGCACACTGCCAGCTCCCGCCTAAGGAGGCTTTTGCTTCTGCAGCCAATCTGCTGCGCCTTTGTCTCGGCTGCTGCTCGCCATGGAAGGTCAGCAGCACTTGCTACCATACCAGGCAGGCATTTGGAGCAGTGCTTGTTTTCCTATCATCCTGTCATTCTTAACTTTCCCTATTACTGCCACAAGTTTGTTTTATTAACCAGAAATATAACTTCAAATTACGAAAGAAGGAAAGGTTCAGAATTCAGATGGGCTTGGGACTGATACATCTCTACTACTTACTAGCTGTGCAGGCTTGGATGAGTTACGTAAGCACACAGTGTTAACCTTATATGATTATTGTAAGGGTTCAGTGAGTACTTTGTGTAGCATTTTTTGTACATTGTTTGTCATCTTGTAGGCATTTTAAAAAGCATGCTATAAATTTTTCATCCCACTATTTCTACTTTGCTATCCTATTATTGACTGTATGGCACCAACATAAATAATATACATATGTATATATGTGTATGCAAATTATATATGTGAGATATATTATACAGGGTACATATTAGAAGTAGGAAGGAATTATAGGATATGAAATCAATTCAGTACGTTTTTCTTTATGTTTCACATCTTTATCTAAAACTTAACTCAAAATGGATCATATATACTTATTGTAAATCATAAAACTATAAAACTTAGAAAAAAGAGATGAAAACTTAAAACATAGTATGAGGCAAAAAGTTCTTTAACTTGATACCCACAGTATGACCCATAAAAGGAAGACAGACAAGTTGAAAAATACAAAGCTATAGAATCAGAGAAAATATTTATAAACTGCATAATTCAGTAAGTATTAACATTCAGGATCTATTTAAGTCTTACTTTTGCCATTTTACAGTTTTGGGATTAAACCTAGTGAAGGCCTAGTGAAGGCCTTCACAGTGAGCTGCATCCCTATCCCATTTTAAATTTCTAAACTTTTGATACAGGGCCTTAATAAGTCACTAAACTGCTCAGGTTGCATGTGAATTTGAAATCCTCCTGCCTCGGCGTCCCAGAGTGCTGGGGTTATAGGTGTGCATGCACTACAACAGGTGACAGATTTCTGCCATTCTGTATAATCCCCTCCGTGGGAACCTTCTTATAAACAGCTCCAGAGATGAAGGAACATCACCAGCCTTTGCTTACTAGCCATATTTCAGTGTTTATTCTTCCTAAAAGGTCAACCTGACCTGTACTGAGTTTACTATGAGACAACCAAAATCTAAACATTGGCAGCTCCTTCAGTGGGCTCTGTATGTAAGAGCTCAGTGGCACTTAGAAGAAGATCAGCGGTGCTATATGGGAGGGCTGAGGAAAAGACATCTGTAAAAGATTTCATTTAGAATCATGCTTTCAGTTGACACACTGTTGACTTTTTCCTTTAAATTGTCAAAAATTACCACTTGGTATAATTCATTATGACCAGAAGAGTTGAGTGAAAATAATCCTGTCATGTGAAAATAAAATAGAACATTAACTATTGTTATAGTCACATTACCCTGGTTTATGGTACATTTATTTTGTTAACAGAATGGAAAGAAAGAGAAGAAAATCTGAATTCAAAAGAAAATATGACTTACACCTCTAAGTTAAATAAAGTCCATTTATTTTTAAATGACGACATAGCAGACACTGTTGTGTACATTTCCTATAAGCATTTTTTCTCTTATTTACTCTAGGTTTTCTTGTTTGCCTAATTCTATCACCAGCAAGGTCCTGACTGGCCTTGGTACCCTATCCTCTCTCTCTTTCTCCAGGGATTGGGCATGCCAGGCTGTGCATATTCTGGCCAATGAGATGTGTGAGGAGGTGAGTGTGGTGGTTCTAGGAAAGGCCTCTCTACTCTTTGGAAGGAGACACCTTTCTGCCTCTGGATGGTCCAGATCTGGGGAAGACACCTGGCACTACCTAGCATTGCTTTCAGAACAATGAAGCATGGTGGTAGAACTACCAGGATGTCAGAGCCAAAGACACAGCCTGTCTGCCTGCAGACTTCTTGTTCTGTGAGGCAATATGTCTTCTTATTTTTTATGCCACCCATGGCAAGACATTCTGTAACTCGTAGCCAAAGGGTCCTAGCTGACACAGGGAACACCTAAGTTCTTTGACCTACAGAAGAAAACAAACCACGCGATCATGGAGAAAAGAGGAGAGTACCTGTTCCTGTGACTCCAGTTCTTTGTGTTGTAATTTTTTCTCTGCACATCGCACCTGATTAGAGCGGGTTTCTAGTTCATCTTGTAAAGCCTGAAACAGTACAAAATAAGCACAGTAACATTAAGCAATTAGCACATCTGAAAACAAGTTGAACCATATGACCCAGTATTAAAAAGGCCTCAGATCTATAGTTTATTAATGTTGTTTCAAACAGTTCAGGCAAATAAATCTAGGTTTTTGTGAGTTAGGCCCAGATGCTTTCTGCCTTAGGAATATCTAGGATCAAAAAACTCAAACTTATAAAAGCAGACAAGTTAGCAGATATTAATTCATATTATAAAAATCTTTTATTTTCCCAGCATGGAACCACAACTATGTAATAATGCATAAAGTTATTTCTAATTAAAACAGCCCAACTAGTAAGTCTACAAGGTACACTTACATTCTGAAATATGTTGTGACAAATAGGAATTCTAATATCTGATCAGCATGGCATTTCTCAAAATTACAAAATTTAAATTACAGAAATCTTAAAGGAATCTCACTAAGACAAGGAGGATGGCTTAGAATTTGAAAAATGTATAAGAAGTGGACAGAAATGAACTTTCAGTTACCAAGTGGCTGCTGGAAATACAGTTCAGATTAATATGGGGGAATTTAGAAGGCATAAAAATCAATAATTAAGCCAGGTGAGGAGGTGCACTCTTATAATCCCAGCACTCAGGAGGCTGAGGCAGGAGGATCGTAGTGAGTTCAAGACCAACCTGGGCTACAAAGTGAGTTCAAGGCCAGCCTGAACTGCATAGCGAAACCCTGTCTCAAAAAGATAAAGAAAAAAAATCAATAATTATTATTCCATCAATTACTATTTTACATAAAAAGTGAACTAGAAAAGAATAGAGGCCATTCAAGTAGCCCTATGTAATTAGAGAAATAATAAGTGGAAACTTATGGTGAACAGGACATATAAGAAGACAGCAGCAATGATGACAAATAAACTCTCAAAATAAAATTCATACAGTCAATATTACTGGGTCCCTGTTAAGCATGCAATGGATACTCCAGGTATAGCACATACAAATCTCCCACACTCAGGAGAAGAGGCAATAAGCAAAACAGTAAGTTAATCAGTGATACATGCAGAAGAAAACTAACGTAGAGACGAAGTTCTGGAGCCAGGCTGGGCAGAAGTGCTGCAGTTTTAAACACATGTCCCAGGAAGGCCTAAGTGAGCAAAGACCACAAAGGAAATAGAGCCTCATGGACTTATGCAGGAGAGCCTGCCAGGCGGCAGATGTTGCACACGTGAACACTTCGAGGAACTACAGAGGCCCATACGGTGCGGGAGCAGAGGGAGCAGAGTCTGGGACACGCAAGGCCCAGAGTCGTATCAGGCCACTTGAGTTCACAGGTCAGTTAAAGACATTAGCTTGAACTCACAGGCACAAGGGGATGCTCTTGAAGGGCTGTGAGCAGGTACTGCTTTGGTTTCAGACTGGAGTGGGGTCAGACAGATACACAGAGGCAAGTCAGAAGCCTCTGCAATCCACTGGAAAAGGGGTGATAGAAAATTGGGTGACAGCAGTAGCAGGTAGTGTAGGAACTGCCAGGTTCTGGGTGAAGATACAGATGACAGGGGGTAAATTCAGGGCATGAGGAACGATGGCCCCACAGAGTTTGGTCTGAGCATCCCGAAGACTGGATTTGGCAAGTGGTGAGATGAGGCAGGTGTTCTGGGGATGTGCTGGGGCTCTGCCTGGGATTTAAGTTTGAA
The DNA here is from genome assembly GCF_034190915.1 of Cavia porcellus. Lineage (NCBI taxonomy): Eukaryota > Metazoa > Chordata > Mammalia > Rodentia > Caviidae > Cavia > Cavia porcellus. Next base: position 14,081,892 of record NW_026947515.1, read on the forward strand.
ATGTCCACGCAGAGACACTGGTGATAAGAGTCTGGAGTTCAGACTTATTGTCTAAGTCAGTATCCATTACACATTCTTTTGATGCGAGGCTAGTCTCTCCAAGGTATATATATATAGACAAAGATTCTTAACCTTTTCAGAGGTTCTAAATCTCTCAGTGCATCTGATAAAATGTACGTGGTCACTTTGCCAAAGGGGAAGAAAACATATGCTTATATTTTTCCTCTGATTTTCATGAGTTCATAGATAATCTGATGCTCATCCACAGACAGACCTCAGACTAGCAACTTTTAATTTGAGAAATAAGGTGATTTGAGAATGCTCTTGAGTGCTGTAGTGTCTCTTTGATATTTTACCTGATTATAAATCTGCAATTTGACCGGCCCTGAGAATGAATTGAAAATCTCAAACTCTTCAGGTGTCTCTAATTCTGTTGTCATGGTCTGTTTCCAATATATGAGTGCAATTGATCCTGAGCTTGATGATGGAGTAGCGTAGAGAACACTACCAATAAGAAGGATTTTAGCTTTCTTTGTTGAATAATTAGGGAGAGTAATGATGAGTGTTTTGGGAAGAATATTTATGCATGTTTTTCTGTTCCTGCTTCTTTTGGCTAATCCACTCTCATATTGTTGATCTTCTTAAATGCAAATCTAATCATGTTATTTCCCGCAGAAAAACTTAAGTCAGTATCCCTGAGATGTAGCTCCAGCTTCTCAGCAAGGCAGACAAGGACCATTGTCAACAGGCACGGCAGAAGCCATGGTGTGCAGATGTGGTTACTACCGATAACAGTAGGAGATGGATTGGATTTAATTTTTACCCTCACTGCAATTCTGTGCAGCAGTTACTACTTCAATTATGTTAGAGAAGAGACCTTTAAGGCTCCGTGTGGACATGCAGCTCGCTCAGATCCACATGGCCAGCAAGAAGGCAGTGGACTGGAATGTTAACATTTCTCTTGCTTCAGACTGAACAAGTCTGGCTATTCCATGCTGCCTCTTTCTCATTCTGTACTGAGTTTTTGCCCCCATCTCATCTAGTCAGCTCAATAGTGTCATCCCCTTGACCTGTGCCACAGCCAAGACTCCTCTGGGCTTTTGTCCACCTGGTGTTGAAGAGAATTAATTTACATGTCTGTGTGAGGATCAGAACAACCGCAGCTCAGGGCTGGCTCCTGTCATCTTTGCAAGCCTAGTGCCACCCAGCTCAGTGCCTGATGCACAGGTGTCTCTGCATTCATGGTTATGGAAGGAACTCATGAATATCTGAGCTTCTTCCCTGAGGACAGTGGCTTCAATCATAGGGCTTCTGGCTGTTCTTAACATAGCACATTTATCTAAATGTTAGGATGCATTCTAAAATACAGAATATAAATGTATCTTCTGAATGTCTATAGTTATGTATATACACATATAACAATTATTACTGATAATAATATTGTCTGGTTTCTCTTACAGATGGCAGAGAATAAAGAAAAAAGGAAAAAAAAAAAGAGATGTGTACTTCCCTTGCCTAAGTAAGAACTGTTCCGAACCTCTTGGCTTCTCTCCTCCCTTCACCAGCAGACCTGAGAGTACCCACGTCCTCCTCTGTGTCTTCCAGCACTGGTCATACTCTCCTGAGTTCAGCTTCATCAGAGTCATTTGTTACTTTCTAGATGCCAAAGCCAGCAACTAATGTTCCTTTCATTTTCTAGCAGCATTTGGTTCCCTTCATGTCCTATTATGCTTTTCCTTTGACTTTTGAGGAACTAATTTTGAGCAGGAAAGTCAAGGGATTAAGAAGTGAGGCTGCTGCCAAAGTGAAGTTCAAGTATAATAAGGCCTTGAGTGAGGGCAGTGGCTGTGGAGATGGGCAGAGTTGGTTGAATAGAGGGAGTTTAGGGCAAAGAGGGACTCAAAAATATCACAAGGCTTTGACACTGAATGTCCAGAAAGCAAGAGAACAGTAATATGTGGTGAGTCAAAAGGGGTGGGGGAGTATGGCTTTTGCCATGTTGGGTTAAAGAGTTGGTAGGACTTCAAGCTGAACCTATTGTGATGGTCTGAGTATTTATAGCCCCCAAATTCATAGGATGATAACCTTAATCCCACCATGATAACGTGAAAAAATGAGACTCACAGAAGACAGAGCCCACAGGGATAGGACTAGTGCCCTTAGAAAGACGCCTGAGAGAGGTTTCTTGCCTCTTCCCCTGTGTGAAGACATAGTGAAACAGACATCTGAGGACTGGGAATCAGGCCTCACCAGATATGGCATCTGCCAGGGCCTGGACCTTGGAAGTCTCAGTCTCCAGAACTGTGTGCAGTGAAGGTGTGAGGCCTACAGCCTCCCAGCCTAGAGTGCTGTGTTTCGGCAGCCTGTCCTAAAGCCTGCTGCAAAGATGGGTCCGGAGATGGTCCAGGCCTCCCAGACAGGTATACATGGGCACTTTCTCATGCAAGAAAGATGAATGTGAAGAGTTCTCTAACCTGCCTTTTGATGCCCCTACACCAGACCAGGCAGAGGAGGAGGAGGAAACTAAGAAAACTGCTGAAATACAACAGATGGGCAGCAGTTGAAACGTTAGCACGAGGGAACTCTAGCTAAAAGTTACTTTCAAAGAGGACCGTACAACACAATCAGATCTGATCTTTCCTCCATACTCCACATGGCGAGAGACTGTTAAGTCTACCACATTTTATCAATATTATCGAAACAGAATTCAAATTACATTGGCTTTTCAAAAAATAGCATTTAAAGATTTACTCATAGTCTAAATGTAAAACGTGACCTTTTTAAAGTTAATCAGAGAAAGTAGTTTTGTCTAGAAATTATTTTTAATATCTATTTAAAATCAGTTTAAAAATTGAAAAGTAATCAAATAATATTTCACTTTCAAAAAAGTATATTACATGAAAAGAAAATGATGGTTTATACTGGTAGCTCTTCCTGGCTTTACATTCTAAAATAATTATTAGAATTCCATTCATAGAATTTGACATAAAGCTTCTATAAAAATGACCATAACTACCTGATCAGTTCATGGACAGAACTTTCTTTTAAATTATAGCCTCTTTATTAAAAAATTAAACTTGATACCAAACACACATACAATTCCAACTTTTAGTTTATTCTTGAGAAATGCACAAGATAACTGACAAATGGAATTCCAATAGTATGTCAAAATATAATAAAACAAAATTCAAGTTGAACACTTCAGCTGTCTATTCTGTAAAATGATTCCTCATCTCTTAGCTCTGCTATGTTAACCTGTACCATCACTGCAAAAATTCTTTTCTCCCATTAAATCTGCCTTTAGATAGCATGGGAGTCAGCTTGCTGCAGAGCTGCAGAGAAATGCAGAGCTTCCCTATTCCTGACTTTCAGAGTGCTTTGTGAAGAAAAATGTTAATGATACAATAAACTCTAAAAGAACAATAAGGGTATACCACATTCTTTAATGGGAAGAAGTTATAGGATAATTTGATTTGTTGATTTAAAAAGTAAATGTAATAGAGAAAATTAAAGTGTAAAAGGCTTTACATGTTATGGCTCTTCAGGCTGAGAAAGAGAAGCAGGCAGCTAATGTGCCCCTTGAATGGCACCTGTGACAGCTAGGGTTTTTCTGTTGGCTTAGAGAAAAAGAATATAATAGTTAATGCAGTTTTCACAAACTTAGAAAATATAATTCAGAGTAAAGCATTTCTGAATTTGTAAAACCACCCTAATGTGGAATTATGCATAGTTTTATAAAAAGCCAAAGTGTCCTGTGGTTCCAAATTAATGAACAAGCATAAAGTGATAGCAGATACATGCCTTTTAATAATGAGTAAATAAAAATTTTATTTTGACAATAAAGTAGTTAAAAAGTAATTGAATAAAGGAATACTTCATTGGAAAAGAAACATTGTATTAGTGATTAAAAAATATTGTATAATGATTAAGAAATATAACGTAATATTCCTAGTGTATAAGACATTTACCAGAGAGGCTTTCAGACTTGGTAGTTTTTCTAGAGAGTTCTGTTCTTGCCTCTGGCCAACTTCTTAGCTAGTCATATTGGGCACCAGACATCTGGTACTCTGCTGCCCTCTTCCAATGGGCCAAGCATGCAAATTTGTCTTCATATCATAACCTAAAACATCTGTAGTCCAGGGTCTCGCTAGAGAATACATTTTTAAACTCTTCCCCATCCTCAACAAAACCTCACTTATGTGAATTTGGAAGAATCCATTTGCAAATCAAAACAGAATCATCAGAAGTGTAAGTATCACCATCTCCCAAATCACCTGTTCCCGGAAGCGCTGCCATAGCAGCAGTGACCCTGGAGGCATATCCTCTTACACACTTTTCCTTGTGTTGCTCCCTTTAAAATTTCAAACCACTTCTCACTGACTTCAAAGTTAAGGTGTTTGACACATCTGCCTTATGCTGTGTTGCTAAGTCTTGGCAAAATGCTCATGGCTGGCTGCTTCACAATTCATCATGAGGCCTATGTATGGGCACACTTTTCTGGGCCAGCCCTGAGTTGAGGGGCAGAGAGTAAATGGATCCCCTTTTCTGGGTTCTTTCCTGTAGATTTGTCTACATGTGATTTGGAAAGCAGGAACCTGCACTGTTAGCATGCTCTGTTATTTAAACTACTAGGTTAAATCACATGGAAGCAAGAACAATGAGAGTTTAAGGTTTGCCCTATGTAAAGGTAAAACTGGTAGATTCTGAGGCTTTAGGGAAAGTTTACGGCAGTCCTACAAAAAGATGAGTCTGCTGGCCTTGTTAACTGTAAGCTCTGCACAGCTGAGAAGTTTAAGAAGAAAAAGAAAGCTGATTATTTATACTAATGATGCTGTCAAAAAGAAGTCACTCTTGTGAACTGCTAAAAACGGCTAAAGCCAAGCGTCTTGAAACTACCAATCAATCAAACAAAACAAGCTATCAAATCGAAGTCTGTCAAGCTCCAAAGCCATTTCTCTTAAGATTCAGATTTGCAGATCCCTGCCTGGAAAGCAGCGCCACGTGTGCAGGCTACTGCCAGAGTGGGGACAGCTACACCCAAGGCTCTCTCTGGGAGTCTTCCCCTTCTCGGATTTGTGTTGGGGGAGAACCAGGGGTCTCACCAGGAAGTGATCCCCACCGGGAAAGCAAGGTGAGTCAGCACCACTCCCAGACTGCATCTGGTAGGTCGGGGAGAGACCCAGGCCTCACCAGGTAGCGGTCCCTGCCTGGAAACCATATCATTTTCACTGTTCTGTTGGGTTGGAATTTATTCTCTTTTGTTTTGATTATGTTAGATCTGATGGCAGGAGCAGCTATTTGAAAGACAAGAAGACATATTATGGTAGCCATTTTGGATTTACTTGTGGCTTGTTTTAAAGTCCTTTATTGCATTATTTTGGATTTGTTTCTCTTGTATTTCAATTTTTACTATGTCTGAAAGTATCTGCAGCTATTTTGAAGACAATAAAAGGCATTAGGGAAACTACTGTTGGCTTTGTAAAGTTCTGAAGTCTTGTATCACTTACACTAGTTTATTTTTTATTGGTTTTACTCTTTTATTTCCCTTGGTTATATCCGTTTTAAAATAAAAACCAACACACACACATAAAAACTGCTGAAGCTGAGTGATGGGTAGCTGGAGCTCTGGGGACTTCTCTCTCTTTGTTTGTGAATGTTTGAAAGTTTCCATAATAAAAAGGAAAACAAGTTGGGTGTGGTGATGCAGACCTGTAATCCCAGCATTCAGGAGGCTGCAGCGGAGGTTTAATGCAAATTTTTGAGGCCAACCTGGGCTACATAGTGAGTTCAGTGGCAGCCTGAACTATATAGCGAGATCCAGTCTCAAAAAACAACCAACAAAAAAGAAAACAAAAAAGCTTTTAAAGTTTTCTCTCTTTTAAACAATTAAGTCATCATAGACTTCCTTTTATGAGGCTTAAATTTACTGTCTTTGGAGTAAACAGATGATTTATTTGTCATTCAACAGGTAGGAGATGTAGAAAGATTCTCTCAAAAACATTCTGGCCATGAAGAAAGCAGGGAGTGGGATATTCACAGTTTGACCAAAGGATGAGATAACTGGGAATTGTTGGGTGTGAACACATGCCTGCAATCCCAGCACTCTGGAGGCTGAGGTAGGAGGATCCTTGTGAGCTAGAAACCAGCCTGGGCTACAAAGTGAGCTCAAGGCCAGCCTGAACTGTATAGTGTGGCCCTGTCTCAAATAAATAAATGAATAAAAATAAAAATAAAATTAAAAATAGGTAACTGGGAATAGAAGGTTTATTTTCACTCAGGTAAAATTTATATGTAGTAAAATTCAGGGTTTAGTTTTTTATGATAATGGTCTATTTTCCATTTAAAACATATAAGATAACTTTAAAATTTGTGCCATAAAAATCTTTTGATGGGCTGGGGATATAGCTCAATGGCACCAGTGCCCACCTAGCAAGTGTAAGGTCTTGAGTTTGATTCTTGGTACCAACCCCCCCCCAATAAAAAAACCCAATTGTTAAGACTATAAAATCCTTCCATAAACTCATTTTCCACTGTTCAGTTGACCCATCAATGGGAATCACACCTAATCTGTGACTACAATGAAGGGACACTAATTATAAAGGTGAAATATGGGTGAGTCTCATTTAAACTTTAACTGCCTTGCTAATAAAGCCCACATTTGTTTAAATAGCATTATTCCAATTCAGTCTATAAATGGTACAATGATACTTCTGACGAATTTTCTTAGACATGTAAATTACCATGGAAATGATAAAAGGTTTTCTTTCTAGTACTGTTAACTGTAAGGTGAGGTAAAATACAAATAAAAGCAATAGAATTGTGCTCTGTGCTTAGTTTGGTAGATTCATTTTTCATCATATCTTAAGTGAATGGGACAAAGCAAGAAGACCAAGCCCTGTCATCCACACCCACAGATATAAATGTGGAGCTACTGAAGATGACACAATAGTAGAATGTGACATTTTACTGGGTGGTCTCACTGGCTATTTGTGGAGGCCTCTATAGCTCTAGTTTTATTATTATTTTTAAATAGGTTAAATCTACTAACAAAAGTAACAAGACTTCTGTCAGTTGAAATGCCACTCAAGATTTCTTTTAAAGTGATTTCTTCATTCAGACCTACCCAGGATGAATAACAAACCATAAAAACTGTTTTATTAGTGATTCTATAGTAGTAGAGAGCTAGCTCTTGCTACAGATCTACAGCAAGCCAGAGCCATAGTTACTGGAGGGGCCAAAAACATACTTAAAACACAATGGCACAATTTTTTTGCTTTATAGCTTACATTCAGGTTTTAAAATTTCCCCTACATTTCAAACAAGCACTTTTCTTTTTTAACCTTTCATTATTCTGTCTCTTTTGTGATATTGGTGTGAAGAAAAATAGATCTGTGGGGATTTTAATCCAATACATATGCTACTTTTTGAACGTGACAAAATTCTTTTCAGGTGAAAACTTTTTAATAGTTGTTATAACAAACCACATGCATGAGAAATTGCACTTGGATATGGATTAGTAGGTTACTGATTCAAAAGAAAAGGCAAAAATATGGCCAATATAAAAAATAAGAGTAGTATTTTCTTCAAAGAATAAGAAAGTTTTCATTTTTTTCTCTCTTTTCTACTCTTTCACATCTATTTTCAGTCCTTTAAAATTCCTAAAGGATTTCCTTCAAAAGTCCTAAAAATGCACTTTTAAAAAAAGTTGGTGTTTCCTGATCTTTACAGAGGTTCCAGGAAAAGAAATGATGTTACTTCAAGACTTTGATGCTCTGAGGAAGCTGGAATCTCCTCACACACCTCATTAATGTTTCCCTAGTCACACAGAGGACCCTCCGACCTTACCCACGTCTCTTACAGTAGCCCACTCTATTTCTACTCAGGAAATTGAAAGCATGTTTCCTTCCCTGATGCTTCAGACAGCTTTACTTGCGAACAAGTTCTTATCTTGGGTGGTAGAAATATATGGGGCTGGGGGTTTAGCTCAGCGGCACAAGCACCTTCCTCTGAAGCAGGCGGTCATGAGTACCGATCCCCGGTACCGATAAAAATGAAAAAAGACCAAAAAAAAAAAAAAAAATATATATATATATATATATATATATATATAGGATAAGGTTTAAGAACCACAGCTAAGGTTTTTCAGGATCACAGAAGAATTTCTTCATCTGGCCAGTGTGATAGCCCCTCAAATTTGGGTTTAGTCTCTGTAGGACAGACATGTAAATTATTGAATCCTCATAGACCATTGCTTTTCTGCACAAGCCCAGGGAAAAGGGAAGACTCACAAATATTCATTTAAATTTGGATTTTCTTAAAAGTAATCATTCACACATGGGATCTGCTGAGCCTGCAGCTTCATCCCAAATCTCCTCCAACAAACTGAATTTCTCCCCTATTAAAACTGAAGTAAAAAAAAACAAAACTGAAGTCAAGATTTATTTCTTCTGTGAAACATTTTAAATTCTAGATCGGAAAAAACTAATATTTTTCATTAAGTCTTTAAGTCCTCTCTAGGAGAACATATTTGCTTATCTCTTTGTACTATGACTTCATCTGAATTTTTTCCCCTATGAGCTTTCTAAGACAACTGTCCTTATCTGGCTGCCTATATTTCTAAAGTAGTCTTTTATATGCTTGGTAAAGTATTATTTACACCATTGTAATAGTCTATGACTGGTAAAACCAGCTAATTACTTAAAGATCAAGTTACCTTTCATTTAAAACAGTTGAGGTGTTCCCACTAAAATTTTTCAGATTTATTTACCCCTCTCAAACTATATTTCCTTTATTTTGCACTCAAGTTTCATCCAGTCTGCTCCATTGAGTGTCAGAGTGGAATCTGTTCTAGTTTTCTTTTTTTTTTTTGTACTGGGGATTGAACTCACAACCACGTGACTGCAAGGCAGGCGCTTATGCCTCTAAGCTAAATCCCCTGCTCTAGTTTTCTTAAGATAACACATTTGTCACTGCCTATTTTTCAAAATCATGGCCATGATCAGTCATGGCCAAAGACCCACCCCTTGGCTGAGTCTCTCTCTGGGACCAAGCTGGCAGGTTGTCTTCACCAGCTGCCCCTCTAGAGCCTGGTCTTCTTGATTTTCATGTGTTATAGGAGAGGAAACAGACAAGACAACTTGGTGGCCTTTTCAATCCTGATACTTTTTTATTTGAAGATCACAACCTAGATTTGGTTAGCTTGTTTATTTTTGTTTTTGACGTTTTTTACTTCACTGCTTGATTTTCTTAGTCACCAGCTAACTTCTTCCCCATCTCTCGCCTGATGTTGGTTTCTAGCTCTTATGAAGCATGGTTTCTACAGGATCCTGTTGCCAAGCTGATGGCATTTCCTACATTTTTTTTTAAATCTCTCTTTTGCTCTGGACACTGTTGGGCCCCCTCCTTCCAGATACCCTTTTTGTTCATATTGCAAGACCATGATTATCTTTCTCTCATTTCCTATATGTGTCCTGCTCCTCCTTCTCTTCTTTTTCCCTTTTAGTTGTGGATATTCTCAAACTTTTTTCTACTCTTCTCCCCATTTACTATCTCTTTTGACTATTTAAACAATTTCACAAATAAATAAAAGCATCTGTGTGTATGGGCAGGTTCTGTGCTCACTCATTACTCTCAAAAAGCACTTAATAAGGGGCTATGACAAACATAAGGAAGTAATTTTGATACTACAGAAAACAGTACTATAGATTTACCAGGTATGAGAATGAACACAGAGGAAAACAGTTCATTTGAGGGTAGTCTGGATGATACGAGAGTCAGTTTCAGAGGAAAAAGCATGGAGCTGGGACTCTTTAAGATGTTCAGAGGGCAGGGGATGGCTGCTGACCCAGGAAAGGCTGGCTGGGTGATGTAGAAGGGCCTTGTGCATCGGGAGAACTCTAGATTTCATCCTGAAGTAATAAGGAACCCCAAAAGAGCCTAAGAAGATCAGATGGTGGCAGTGAGGCAGGCTGGAAGCTCTGAACAGGGTTGGTAAGACACATGGGTGTATCTGTGGGGCTAAACAGTGAGTGCGCACTCTGTCCTCTCAGTGTGTAGCATGAGCAGTGTGTCTGTGGCCTTGTGGTCATGTGCGAAAAGCCACAAGCATTGAACCAAGGGTTGGGAGTACAAAAAGAGAAAAAAGTATCAGTAAGAAATGGTTTAGAGGGGCCGTAGATATAGCTTAGTGGCACAAGCACCTGTTGGGCAAACATGAGGTTATGAATTCAATCCCCGGTACAAAAATACCAAAATAAAACAAAGAAGTTTTTGGAAACACTAAATTAAAAATAATAATAATATAATAATAATAATAATAACCAAGTAGGTATCATTGCAGGATGGAAACATGGTTCAACATATGCAGATCAATAAATGCAGTACATCATATGAAATGACAAAAAAAAAAATCACATGATCATCTCAACAGGTGGGAAAATCCTGGGAAAAAACCTGGGAAAATTCTACATCCATTCCAGATAAAAAACTTCCACATAATAGGAATAGAAGGACCTTATCTCAATCTTGTAAAAGCCATTTATGACAAACCAACAGCCAACATTATAATAAATGGGGTAAGCTGAAAGCTTTATTTCTAAAATCAGGAAAAAGACAACAATGTTAACTGTTACCACTCCTATTCAATATAGTACTTGAAACATTAGACAGAACAATGAGGCAGATTCAGTCCTGGGAGCAGAATGTGCACAACTTGAATCCCAAAGCACAAGGAAGTTTGCAACCTTGCTCCAAGGTGGTTAAGACCACACAGAGCACCTCAAGTCACCAGTGGACACAAAGGAGGTCCCTGCAGGCCTAACTGGGCTAGGCCTAGTGACCTCCAAGCAGCTAGCAGGGACCTGAGTTCAGTCCTGGGAGCCGAAGGTGAGTGAGTTGATTCCCAGTGCACAGGGGAAGCTTTGGAAGGTCGCTCCCAGCCAGTAAAGCCATGCCCAGTGTCCCAAATCACTGGAGAATACACAGGAGGTCCCCACAGGCCTAACTGGGCCATGCCCAGTGACCTCCAAGTAGCTAGCAGTTGCCTGCAGTCTGCCCCAGTAGTCAAAAGTGGGCCAGAGGATTCCCAGCATACAGGGGAAGCATTGGAACATCACTTGAAACCCAGAAATACAGGAAAATGACAAAACAAAGGAGCAAAATGCAATCTCAAACTTGTAGCCCAACCCAAGCAAGCCTAGGAGACATGGACATAGAAGAAAATATAAGCCATACCTCTGAAATTCCTGAAATGATAACAACTGAAGTAAAGAAACAACTCTGGGAAACTATAAAAGAACAGAGATCAGAAATAATCTCCCAGGTAAAAGAAAAAATGATAAATGTAATGAAAGAACTGCTGAACACTTGTAAAGAAGACATAGCTAAAAAATTAGAGAAACAATGCAAAAAGATGGCAACACTGAATGAGCAATATAAGAAACAATGCATGAAGCAGCTTCAAAGAGATATACAGGAAATCAAAAATTCCATGGAAAGTTGGCAAAACCGCCTCAACAAAAGTGAGGATAGAATTTCAGACCTCGAAGACAAGCTAGCAGCTAGTGAACAGGAAAGGAAAGATCTTTTAAAAATAACAAGAAGTCAGGAAATAACAATTCAACAACTGCAGGAGGATGTAAAGAAAAAACAACGTAATATTGATAGGGATAAACAAAAAGGAGGGTGACAACACAAATGATATCAAGAGGCTATTCACAGAAGTAATAGCTGAAAATTTCCCAAACATGAGAATGGAAACTGACATACAGATCAGTGAAGCACACAAAACTCCAAATAGCCATAACCAAAATAAAACTACAGCCAGATATATAATAATCAGCATCTAAGAAATCCAACATAAGAACAGAATATTGAAAGCTGCTAGAAAGAAGAGACAGATCATCTATAAAGGTGGGCCTATCAGAATCATAGCAGACTTCTCAAAACATACAATGAAGTCAAGAAGACCATGGAGTGAAGTATTTCAGATCCTAAAAGAAAACAACTTCCAAGCGAGACTGATGTACCCTGAAAAACTGTCCTTCAGAATGCATGGAGAAATAAGATACTTCCATGACAAAGAATAGCTGAAGAACTTCACAACCAACAAACCAACCCTGCAAAGAATGCTGAAAGATAGTCCAGATACCCATAGGAAAAGAACCACTAAGCAAGACAAACAATTAGAGTGGAAAGGTAAAGAGGCATCAGCAGAAAGATAACATGCCAAAAGTAAACCAATAGATATTAGTTATAGCTATTAATGTAAATGACCTCAATTCACCAATTAAAAGAAACAGACTAGCAGAATGGATCAAGAAACACTATCCAACTGTTACGGATTAAGAACTGCTGGTCAACTTAATGCCAACTGGATTACATCAGAATGGCATTAAGCATAGATGCTCAGGGGCTGGGGATTTAGCTCAGCGGCATACGCGCCTGCCTTGCAAGCAGACAGTCGTGAGTTCGATCACTGGTACCGATAAAAACGAAAAAGACAAAAAAAAAAAAAAAAAAAAAAAAAAAAGCATAGATGCTCCACCTGAGGAAAGTTGGGAGCATAAATAAAGGGGTGGAGAAGGTGAAGGAAGGCGTTAATGTGTTATTGTGTTGAGGCATCGAGGCATTGTGGGTTCTCCTACGAGTTGCTGTTTGAGCCATTGGTTTTTCTGGAGAAGCTATGGTCCTCACATCAAGCATTGCTTCCTGGCTCAGGAGGGGAAGATATGTGAGGTTTGGTCTCCAGGATGAACTCGTCACCTGGCTTCCTGGCATGTACCCGACTGTGCGTCAGTGGAGCTCGGGGCCCCCATGTCGCTGAGGATGGCTGTGGTGCCTTTCAGGACAGCCTTGGTCTTTGTTGTGAGTGTGATTTCTCGGCTCCAGTGTAGAACCCTCATCACACCAGCACAGCTCCTTCACCCCGCTGGCATGGACTTTCTGGCTTCCACCACTGACTTTTGGGCATTACCGGCATGGATCCATAAAAGAGACTGGCGTGAGTCCTTCTTGTGGGCTTTGGACCTCCAGTTGGACATGTGGGAGGCAATGTCATGAGCTCTGGGTTTTCATCTATACTCACGTGGGACATTGCTGTGGGATTTAGGCCCCTGACTAAATATTTTGTTTTTGGTGTTGTGGATAGATTTCCTGCATTTTCTTGTGTTAACTCCCAGTGACCATTATAAAAATAATATTATAAACTCCATGTCCTGATTCTAATTGTTCTCTGCACAACTCCTGACTACAATGCCAACCATATGCTGTATACAATAAAGCTATCTAACTCAAAAGGAAACTCACAGACTGAAAGTCAAAGGATGGAAAACAATACTCCATGCAACAGGATCCCTAAAAAAAAAATCTGGGGTAGCTATTCTGTTTGCAGACAACGTGAACTTCAAACCAAGAATGATCCAAAGAGATAAAGTCACTACATATTAGTTACAAGAAAACTTTAAGAGGAAGATATAACCATCTTAAATATATATGCACCAAATTCCAGAGCACCCAGCAATACAAAACAAATATTAACAGAAATGAAAAATCAAATAAGCAATCAATGAAAAATCAAATAACACAATTATAACAGGAGACCTTAACACAGCATTGACACAATAGGACAGATCAACTAGACAGAAAACCAGCAAAGAAATAACAGAACTGAATCACACCTGTGAACAAATGGACTTGGTGGACATATACAGAGTGTTCCACCTAACATCATCAGAATATACACTTCTTCTTAGCAGCACATGGAACATTCTCTAAAATAGACCATATACTAGCCCACAGAACATGCTTAAGTAAATGCAAAAGGAATTGAAATTATTCCAGGCATGTTATCGGATCATAGCACCATGAAACTAGAAATTAATGACAAAAGAAACTGCAAAAACCACACAAACACATGGAAATTGAATAATACACTCTTGAGAAATCAGTGGGTCACAGAGGAAATTAAAGAAGAAATTAAAGAATATGTACAAGCAAACGAAACTACAAATACATCTTACCAGAACCTGTGGGATGCAATGAAAGCAGCCCTCAGAGGAAAATTATTGTGTTGAAGAATTCCCACATCAGGAAAACAGAATAAATACACAACCTGATGCTACACCTCAAACATCTAGAAAAAGAAGGGCAAGTCAAACCCAAAGCCAAAAGGAGAGAGGAAATTATAAAGGTCAGAGCAGAAATCAATGCAATAGAGACTAAGAAAACAATATAAAGAATCAATGAATCAAAGAGTTAGTTCTTTGAAAGAATAAATAAAATTGATAAGCCCCTAGTCAACCTTATTTTAAAAAGGAAAGAAGAAACTCGAATTCATGCAATAAGGAATGAAAAGGGTGAAATCACTACAGATCCTGTAGAAATACAGAAGATTATCAATACCTATTTCGAAAATCTCTTCACTCCTAGGCTTGATAACAGAAGAAATGGACAGATTCCTAGAAACATAAGAATTACCAAAGGTGGATCAAGAAAATATAAAATTGCTGAATAACCCAATTTCAACTAATGAAATTGAAAATGTAATTAAATCCTTACTAACAAAGAAAAGCCCAGGTCTAGACGGATTCACTGTGAGATTCTATAAGAAATTCAAAAATGTAATGCTAATACTCCTCAAACTCTTCAATGAAATTGAAAGGGAAGCAATTATCCCTAACTCATTCCTGGAAGCAAATATTACTCTAATACCAAAACCTGAGAAAGACCCAATCAAAAAACAGAACTATAGGCCAAGCTCCCTAATGAACACAGATGCAATAATTCTCGATAAAATTTTGGCAAAGAGAAAGCAGCATATCATCATGAAGATTATATACCATGACCAAGTGGGATTCATGCCAGGAATGCAGGGATGGTTCAACATATGCAAATCAATAAATGTAATCCACCATATCAATACAGCCAAAAATAAGAACCACATGATCATTTCTATAGATGCAGAAAAAGCTTTTGATAAGGTCCAACACTTATTCATGATAAGAACCTTATAGAAAATTGGAATAGATGGTCTTTACCTCAATAGGATAAAAGCTATCTATGACAAACCAACAGCCAGCATCATATTAAGTGGCCAAAAACTGAAAGCCTTTACCCTGAAACAGGCACAAGACAAGGATGTCCATTATCACCACTCCTATTCAGTATAGTGCTGGAAATACTAGCCAGAGCAATTAGACAAGAGAGAGAAATAAAAGGAGTAAGGATAGGAAAAAAAGAAGTTAAATTATCATTATTTGCAGATGACATGATACTCTACATAGACCCCCAAAACTCCATTGAAAGACTCCTAGGTATAATAAATAAATTCAGCAATGTAGCTGGATACAAAGTCAACACTCAAACTCAATAGCATTCTTATACACTAACAAGAAAATCACTGAAAGAGAAATAAGAGAATCCACACCCTTCACAATAGCAAAAAAAAAAAAAAAAGAAAGAAAGAAATATTTAGGAATCAATCTAACAAAAGAAGTAAAAGATCTATTCAGGAAAAATTATAATGCCCTGAAAAAGGAATCAAAGAGGACCTCAGAAAATGGAAAGACATCCCTTGTTGATGGATAGGAAGAACAAACATTGTGAAAATGGCTATTCTCCCAAAATTGTTATACAGATTTAATGCAATTCCAATCAAAATACCACTAGCATACTTCGCAGATCTAGAGAAACCATTCCTAAGATTCATCTGAAACCAGAATAGACCTAGAATAGCAAAGGCAATTCTAAGCAACAAAGGCAAGGCAGGAGGCATCACAATCCCTGACTTGAAGTTATACTCCAAGCTTCTATAATTAAATCAACATGATACTGGAATAAAAACAGATCTGAAGATCAATGGAATAGATTAGAAGACAAAACTACAAACACAATCAGCCACCTTATCTTTGATAAAGGGACCAAACGTATCCACTGGAAGGAAGATAGTCTGTTTAATAAATAGTGCTGGAAAAATTAGCTCTCCATATGCCAAAAACTAAAACTAGACCCATACCTATCACAATGTACTAAACTAAAGTCTAAATGGATCAAAGATCTAAATATTAAAACAGAATCTGTGGGAAGACAAAGTAGTTAGAAATCTTGAAGACATAGGGGTAGGGAGTTCATGAACAAAAATCAAACCGCACAGGATATACTTCCCAGAATCAATAAATGGGATCACATTCTATTAAAGTGTTTTTGCATGTCGAAAGAAATTTCCAGCATAGTGAAAAGAAAACCCAGTAATTGGGAAAAAATTCTAATCAACTGTCCCTCAGACAAAGGACTTCTGTCTAGAACATATAAAGAATTAAATCAGATCTCCAAAATTCAAAGACCCATTCCAAAAATGGGCATCTGATATGAATACACAGTTTTCAGATAAAGAAATACAAATGGCAAATAAATTCATGAAAAAAGTTCAGCATCATTGGTCATTAGAGAAATGCAAATTAAAACCACACTGAGATTCCATCTCACTTCAGAAAGAGTGTTGGATAAAGAAAAGTACCAACAACAAATGCTGGAGAGGCTGTGGGGAAAAAGGCATTATTCTGCCCTGTTGGTGGGAGTGCAGACTGGTGCAGCCACTGTAGAGGTCAGTCTGGAGATTCCTCAAAAAGCTGGACTGAAAGTCTCATTTGACCCAGCTATTCCACTTCTGGGCATATTCCCAGAAGAACCAAAAACAACCACAGTGATATATGTGCACCCATGTTTATAGCAGCACAATTTGTAATAGCCAGATCTTGGAAACAACCTAAATGCCCATCCACTGAGGAATGGATAAAAAAGATGTGGTATTTTTTTTAAAATTTTATTTAAGGAGAAAAAAAAAAGCAGAGAAAGGGTACAAGTTATACAGATTTACAGAAAAAAATAAACAGTAGGAAATCACTAGTTAATGGATTACATATTGTCATCTTAGAAATAATTGTTCAAGTCACAAAGTTAAAGCTTGTAAAGTGGACATTCCAACAGTGGGACTGCAAACAGTTCTGTTCAGTGATCCAATAAAACTCAGTGATATCACTTTCTATCTTATACACTTAAACATACATGCAGTTATATCATTTAGAGCACTTTCTTTTCCTCTCTTTTGTACAATGACAATTACACATTTTGGGTTTTGTTACTCCCACAGTTCTTATTACTTTTTTTGGAAGGGAGTAGAACCAAATGTGACATAACAGAACAGAGTCAATCAAATCAAAAGGGTGGACATAATAGCTAATGTAAAAGCATAATACAAGGTGATCAATAATGGTTACCATAATGCCTCCCGCTATCTCTAATAGAATTGCCTATGTCATCAGTTATAATAAAATTTAACAAAACAGTAAAGAACAAAACCGACAAAACCAAAACATTGGAGACATTTTAGGTCTTCAAAAGTAGATAAAAGTCATCGAGAATGGGCGTCATAATGAATCTCACTAAGATGTGGTATTTTTATACAAAGGAGAATTACTCAGCTATAAAGAATGATCACATTGAGATACTTGTAAGTAAATGAATACAACTTGAGTCCATACTTATAAGTGAAATAAATCAAACTTACATGTAAAATCTGTATTGTGTCTCTAATGTAAGAAGTATACGAGTTCATAAGATACAAAAAACTCAATAAATACAGTAAAGGATAAGAATCTGCTTAGAGGGGAAAAATAATATCTCAGGGAAAATGGGAAAAAGAAAAAGGAAAGAAAGAAAAAATATCTAAAATTATATATTCACCCTTAGGATAGCTATGATGATTGTGTTACAAATTCTGTAAGTTCTTGGAACAAAATAGTGTATGGTGATCTGAGGAACTCTTGAAGATCATTATGTAAAACAATAACCTCAGTTACGCTTCTAACACCTTGTTTTAAAGACCTATACTGTCAGTATTTTGGGCTCTTTGCTATTGTTATTTATTTGTTTTTTGGGTTTTTTTTTTTTTTTGGTACCTGGGATCAAACTCATGACTGTGTGCTTGCAAGCCAAGCACTTATGCCGCTGAGCTAAATCTCCAGCCCCATTTATTTATATTTTTTGTTTGCTGTTTTTCTAGGAATTTGTTTTGTCTTGTCTCATTTGTTTTTCCCTCTAGTACAGTCACATGTAGTGACTTATACATGCATAGAATTTGAACAGTTTATGAGAATCAATTATATAATGCATGATGAAATGAACAGCTACTTTGACGTAAAACAGACACTAAGGTACCCAGTGCTGATTCTGTAGCATCATGCTGTGAAACCCAGCAATACTATTCTTTGTTCAGAGTGATTTTAGTCTGTTTTGTACTGTTTAATTTCAACATACATGAACAGTTATGGACAGCTATTTTGAAGAGAATGAGAGACATTATGGCAGCCATTGTCGACTCCCTATTGTCTGGTTCTGAAGACCTAAAATGCCTTCATCATCCTGTTCTGATCAGTTTAATACTATTTTGTTTTATACGAATTCACTGTGTATGACTCTATGGACAACTATTTAGAAGAAAACAAGACAATATGATAGACAATGAAGATCTGTTGTCTTCCTTTGAAATCTGTGTCATTTACATTGTTTTCTTCTGATCTTTTTTGTTATTTAATTTTACCCTTTTTAAAATAAAAATAAAAAAGAGCAATGAGGCAAAGAAATAAAAAGGAATAGAAATTAAATTATCATTATTTGTAGATGACACAGTCCTTTTGTATAGAAGACAGTGATAAAAACAGCATGGTATTGGCATAAAACAGACAAACATCAATGGAACAGAATGTAGGGTGCAGAAATAACTACAGGCATTCAGATGTGATCTTTGACAAAGGGACCAAAAACATATGCTAAAAGACAGATAGTCTCTTTAACAAACGGTGATAGAAAACTGGCTATCCACATGCAATGGATTGAATCTGACTTAAATCTCATCATGTACTAAAGTAAAGTAAAAATGAGTCAGAGATCCACATATTAAAACAGAAACAATCTACTAGAAGATAAAATAGGTGAAACAGAAGTTTGTGAACAGAAGCCCACACAAGAAATAGCATCAATAACTAACAAATGGGATATCAAATTAAAAAGCTTTTGCACAACAGAGACCAACTAACAGTGAAGAGACAATATAAAGAATGGGAAAAATTTTTGCCAGCTACTCTTCAAAGGATTAATATTTAGAATATATAAGGAACTCAAAAAGCAGACCCTCCCAAAGGAAAGCTCCAATAAAAAAATAGGTAACTGAAGTGAATAGACATTTCTTAGAAGTACAAATGGCTAATATACACATGAAAAAATGTTCAACCTCTCTGGTTACTAGAGAAGTGCAAATTAGAACAATGAGATTCCACTGTACACAGATAGAATGGCTACCACCAAGAAATCAGATCATAGGGGCCAGGGGAACAGCTCAGAGGCACAAGTGCCTGCCGGGCAAGCACGAGGTCATGAGTTTGATCACTGGTGCCTCCCCCCACAACACACATACAAAAAAAAAAAAAAAAAAAAAAAAAAGAAAGATCAAATAATAATGAATGTTGGAGAGGTTGTGTGGAAAAATGAAGCCTTCTACACTGTTGGTGCGAATGAAAGCTAGTACAACCATATGGAAATCAGTATGGAGATTCCTCACAAACTTAAATATAGAGATTCCATTTGAACCAGCTATTCCCCTGCTAGATATCTTTCCCAAAGAGTTAAAGAGATCATATTACAGTGATACATGCAAACCTGTGATTATAGCAGCATAATTCATAATAGCTAAATCTTGCAAGTAGCCTATATACTCATCAACAGATTAATAAATAAAGGAATTATGGCATTTACACCCAGTGGAGTACTACTCTTCATAAGGAAGGATGAATGAATAATTTGTAGAAAAATGGTTATACCTTGAGACCATAAATTAAATAAATCAGATACGTAAGCTTAAATATTACATTATTTCTCTTACATAAGAAATCCAATATATATATATGAAGAATAACATAAAAGATAAATAACAGGAAATAGGGAGATAAATATGTTTCAAAGGGGAAGAGGACCAAGAGATGGAGGGAGGGTGAAAAAGGGGAGCAAAAGGGGATCAAAAAAGAATTAGAATGTGTTACATACATGTACCAACCAACTTCTCATGAGGAATGTGATCTTACATACTGCAAAAATGCACTAAAAATGAAAAAGAGCTTACCGTGCCACAGAAGGTGGGTCACTGCAGCAGCCTACAGAAGATGAGCCTGACTTGGATAAAAGATAGGCCTAGATATGGCATCACGGGGATGGCAGTGGACCCTGGGTATAAATTATGGGATACAGTAAGGGTGTGAGGGATAGAGATTTGAGAAGAGGTTTAAAGAAAACCATGAAGTTTTCAACATTGGTGGCTGGATGTTACATTTAGTAGGGCAGGAACACAGTAGAAAATACTTTTGACGTGTCAAACATTTAATGGTAATAGTGATGCCAATGGTTTTTCCATTAGAGTGTGGAGCCACAAAAGGAACAGTGTAGGAAACAATTTGAGGTAGTAAGATCTGAGTTGCACTTTAGAGGATGTGAGTGTGACTGCATACCACCACTCCAGCTTCCCTGAAGGTCAGGCACTGGAAAACACCGGTTCTAACTCAGGCCTGTCTGCTGCTGACACGAACACCTACTGTCTCACGAGCCCCCTGAGCTGACAACTCCAGCTGTCTCTCTTATGTGTGTACATGGTCACCTCAGAATCCTTTTGAAGCATCAAGTTTAACACTAAATTCATGATTTTTCCCCCTCAGACAGCTTTCTTCTCAACTGTCCTGCTGATCAATGACACAGCCATTCTTACCATCAGCTGAGCCTGAATCTCACAACTCTCAAGTCCCTCTTACTCTTAACTTCTTTCCGTTTCTATTTGAAATGATGTCTGCCAAGGCGCTCTTTTTAATATACCATTCCAGACCTTTACCAGCGGTGGTATGCTGCACACCAGGATGACGTGCCTCATGGCTGTCATCTCGCACACTTACAGAGGTGACAGTTCCTTCAATTCTGAATCCCTGCCTTGGCTAGTTGCCCTAAAAGCCACTTGAACTTCTTTCCCCCTGTGTTCAAATAGCTATTTCAGAGTTAATGTATTAGTTCCCATGTGACAGGCAGGTCTTTAAATACCCAAGTTTCACAAGATCCCCAGGATGTAGAAACTGCACCTGACAAGAAGCAGCTAAAGTTTCTAGAGATTATCCAAGGCTACTGAGCTGGAGAGACTTGTGAAGAGGAACTGGCACAGTCAGCTTGACGCTAGGGTGGGGAATGGTGCTCCCTGAGCACCTGCATCTCTTGCCTCTCAACCTCCACTTTTCTCTCCCAAGAAACCCAGCCCCACCAGCCTGGGAGTTATTCCTTAATTTTATCTGATATTATTTTTTTTTGGCACCAGGAGTCGAACTCAGGATCTTGTGCTTGCCAGGCAGGTGCTTGTGCCAGAGCTATTTCCCTAGCTTTAGTTTTACTTGGATGGTATTCTCCTGCCCATGCTAGCGTCTCTTTCCTTGAAAAGACCCCAATGACTCACAATGCTCTGGACTTGCTTTAAGGATTCTGTAAGTATATATTGTAATAAATTTTATTGGTACATTTTTGACATACATAATGATCACAGTCATCACAGGGAATTTGTACCTGTATGTGATATAATCTTAATTAACTTTTCCCATTTCCCTGCCCCTTCCTTTTAAAAAAATCTTTCTTTCCTTCTCCATTTATAAAACTCTACTTTTTTCTTTTTTTGGTCTTTTTGAGACAGGGTCTCGCTATGTAGTTCAGGGTGGCCTTGGGCTCAATTTGTAACTCAGGCAGGTCTCAAACTTCTAGCAATCCTGCTTCAGCCTCCTGAGCAAAGTTTTTCTATCATTTTCTTTCCGTTCTCTCTCTCTTTTTTTAAATCCCCTTCCCTTACTTCCCTGCTCCTACCACCCTCCTTATTCTCCTTCCCATCTGAACATTTTCTTCCTACTTCCCAATATCTACCCTCCATTTTGGTCCTTATTTACCCTTTGAGTTTCTCACATAAGAGAAACTATGCAATATTTGAACATGTGAATCCAATTTATTTCACTTAATATGATCTCAAGGTCCATCCATTTATCTAAAAATGTCTCATTTATACCTCTTTATGGTATACTAGTACTCCATAGCATACAAAACCCACTTTAAAAAAATCCATTCATCTGTTGATAGGCATTTGAGCTGTTTCCAAGATTTAACTCTTATAAACTGTGCTGCTGTAAACATGGTGCACATATATTCCTTTAGTATGATGCTTCTGATTGTTTTGGTAAGATACTCAGGGGGACAATAGTTGGGTAAACTGGAATCCTAGTTTTGGTCTTGTTTTTTGAGGAACTGCCACTGATTGCACCAGTCTACACTCCCCCAGCAGCTGAGAATGGTTCCTTTTTCCTCCCAGCCCCATCAGCACTTGTGATTAGTTGATATCTTGATGATAGTCATCTTTCTGGAGTGAGATGGAATCTCAGCATTGTTCTAATTTGCATCTTTCAAATGAACAGTGATGTTGAACATTTTTTGACACATTTATTTGCTGTTTGTACTTTATCTGAGAAGTGTCTATTTATTGCAGATGCCTACTTTTGGATTGGGTCTTTCAATTGAGGGTGGGGGTCTGGTTTTTTCTGAGTTCTTTATATATTCTAGATATTGGTCCTTTGAGGAACAGCTGGCAAAAATTTTTTCCTAGTCTGTCAGTTGTCTCTTTACTCTGTTGGTGGTTTCTTTTGATATGCAAAAGCTTTCTTATATGATGTGATTCCAGTTACTGACTCTTTATAATACATCCTGTGTGATTAGAATTTTGTTTACGAAGTCTGTGCCCATACCTATGTCTTTGAGAGTCTGACCTATTCTATCTTCCAGTAGACTATTTCTGTCTCAACATTTAGATCTTGGCCCTTTTTAACAATTTAGTGAATGATGTGTAGTTTTAGCTTTAATCTTTGGCATATGGAAAGCCAGTTTTATCTGCTTTATTTATTTATTTAGGTACTGGGAATTGAACTCACGACCTCGCACTTGCCAAGCAGGTGCTGTGCTGCTGGGCCGTGATCCCGGTTGCCCAGCACCCTTTATTAAAAAGGCTGTTTTTTAGTGAGGGTGTTTGGCTTTTTTGTCAAACATAAAATATCTGAGTGTATTTGGAGTTGTTTCTGCATAAAGATCCTGTATTTAGTTTTTAATGTATGAAAATGGAGAAGAATTAATTTCTTTGTGTCACAGATTCAGCAATGATAATGATAGCAATGACTTCTCTACTAGAGGGTGCCAAAACAGCTCCAGGTTGAATGATGTCCCGCCAAAAGATACGTTGACGTTTTAATCCCTAGAAGCTCTGATTGTGACCTTATATGGAAACAAAGTTCTTGCAGATATAATTAGATGAAGTCATATGCAATACTGTGGGCCTTTAATCCCGAATGACAGATTTTCTCACAGAAGATGAGAAAGCACACAGGAAGAGGCTGGCTAAGTCACGACAGAAACTGACTGGAGGGATACCACTTGAAGGCAAGGAACAGTAAAACTTTCTGAGAAACAAAGTGAAAAGAGGGAAGAAATGCCTCTTCTCTAGAGCCTGAGCAGGGAGCTCAGGGCGGCCCATACCTGGGTTTCAGAGGCCCGGCCTTTGGAACTGTGAGGCGATAGCTTTCTTTTGTTTTAGGCCACCTTGTTTGCAGTTCTTAGTTACAGCAACTCTAGGAAATTAATACACAGGAGAAGAAACTGCACATTTTCTATTTTCTTTTGAAGCACTAAATATGTACACACACACACACACACACACACACACACACACATTCTTTTGTACTATCCTGTTCTACTAGTCCTCACTGTGAGGACAGCAGTATACTGTACCCATTATGACACAATCTGGAAAATGGTGTTAGGGGAGCATTGCTATTTCTAAGTTTTATTCATTAAGATTTCTACTATCTTGTTACACAGTCATAGTAAATTAAAAAGGAAGTCATTCTAATACGTCCATGGCACCTTCTTAGAGGACGAGAGAGAAAATGTTCAAGACAAGGAGGCAGAGATTCATAGGTGCGCCTGTTTCCCACACCCCATGTTCGCCCAGGGGATGGAGCTCATCTCTGCCAGATAAAGTGGCTTTCTTTTTTTAACTTTAGGATTCTGTGATATCTGGAACCCACACTTAAGAAGGAAGAAGTTTAAAACTTTCCATTTAAACCACTTAAAATGAGAGGATTTACAAAGATCCTGTTTAATGTTCAGCTGACACATTGTCAAAAACATTTATCATGCAACCTTTTGAAGTTTCTTCCACTCCCTTCTAGTTATTAAAGCTCAGATTGCAGTTAGTTATCAACAACAAAGCATACATGTGATGGTGTTTTTATAGTCAGCCATTCAGTTTAATTCTGAGCCACTAAGCAAAATTCAGTTCTCCTGATCACAAAAAATGATTAGTGACCTAGTTTTCATGTTGAATGCACGCCACAGTTGACTTCTGAGATCACATCTATATGGGCCAAAAGAGAACGCCAAGGACTTGGAAATTTCATTTAAGTGTTTTATGATGCTCCAAATTATGAAAATTTTCAGCTATAAGAAGATGCTGTTTTAGCTAGGCTGCAATTCTTTCAATGCAAATGAGAAAACAATGACTTATGCTATTCAAAAGATTTCTCTGGCAATTTAAGGCCTAACGTAAATTTCTTTAGATAGAGAATAAACTCCGTATTTGGGTTTCAAGAGGATTCAAAACTCTGGAAACTATAATTTAATAATATTTTTGAGTTCATATAATGTATTAGACCTCATGCAGAAGGTACAAAGTTGGGTGAGACATGGTCTCATCTTTGAAGGAACTGACATTATCATGGAAGGTGTGAGATAAGGACCGAACATAGGAGAGCACAGGAAGTATCTTACGCAGTCAATTTAGAGAACAGAATGAAAAGAATAGAGGAAGAAGTTCAAAGAGACCACAGGAAGGAAACAGATAAATCCGGAATGTGGGACATTCTACAGCACAAGTTAACTTGCTTTCTGAAAGAAGTCAATGCCTTGGCAGAAAAGAAAGAAAGGTTCTGTTTTAGATTTTAAAAACACATAAAAGTCTTTACAACCAAATGTAATGTTTGCATCTTGCATGGATCCTAATTCAGACAAACCAACAATAAAATAGCATTTTAAAGTCAATCTGAGACACCTAATTATGAAACAGCCATTAAAAAATGCTACAAGAACCGTTTTCGTAGGTATGACAATGGGACTGTGACTGTGCAGGACAATGCCAATGTTTTCTGAGAGACATTCTGGGATACACAGGATAAAATGGTACAATACCTGAGTTTCCTTCCAAATATTTTAGCAAAGAAAAAAAAGATAAATATGTTCAAATTTTGATAATTTTTCATATAGCACATCATTGTACTAGTCTTTCTATTTTTTGGTATGATTGAAGTTTTTTATTATAAAATTTTGAAAATCAATTGCTTGGTATGGTGGTGCATGCCTGCAATCTCAGCACTCAGGAGGCTGAGGCAGGAGG
Source organism: Cavia porcellus (assembly GCF_034190915.1). Classification (NCBI taxonomy): domain Eukaryota; kingdom Metazoa; phylum Chordata; class Mammalia; order Rodentia; family Caviidae; genus Cavia; species Cavia porcellus. Next base: position 14,107,444 of record NW_026947515.1, read on the forward strand.
ACTGCTGTGAGTTAGAGGCCAGATTGGGCTACATAGTGAGTTCAACACCAGCCTGAATTACGTAGTGAGACCCTGCCTCAAAAAACAAACAAACAAGCATCAAATACTCAAACAAAACCTATATAAAGTGACATGAGAAGAAAAGAACACAATAAAATCAAGAAGGGAGGGTAGGGATGGCACTTGGGAAGAGTCTTGAATAACGGTGGCATTTTGACAGGTAGGAATTGGGAAGAATTGTTTCCCAGGAAATGGCATTTGCAAAAGAAAGTAAGAGGAAAATGGGGGTACACTAAGTGGAGACGTACAGTCCACGAAAGAGGATCTAGAGTAGGAGAAGGGAAGGTGGGCTTACAGTGGGAAGGTTCACTAGGTGAGAAGGAGAGTGGTCACACTCCTGTGGACAGCCACTGAATACCAGAGCTTGCACATTCTGTCCTGTCTAGAGCACAACTTGGCCACTGTACACTTAACCTCTCTCTCTGCACTTCTTTCCCATCCCAGCTTGAACATCCTCCTCTCAGAGTAACCTTTCTAGTTAGGCCTTCTGTATGTTCTCCATAGGATCCCATGACCATGCTGGGTAGCTCCTAGCAGCTTTATGTTTGTACATTTATCTGACCTGTCACATTTTCCAGGAGGGCAGGAATAATTCTTGGCATTGAGGAACTTTTAAAGACCACTGATTTAAAAGGTCATTCTCCTGGGAAATGAAACTCACTGACGGTGAAAGTAGACCAAATTTGTATTATTTATGAATTCCAATCTCCTATTATGCTCATGATCACAAGCATTTATCCTCGTAAATACATAGCAAGAATTACATTAATATTGAAATTATAAGACATCTAACTTGATGATTTGTCTATTTTTTTAAGATGAAAGTTTTCACTGGTTTTTAAGAAAAATGTTTGTGTTAAGAAAATGTAAAGGATTAACAAATTTTTTAATTACTGGATATATAATTACTATATATTATCAGAAAAGTAAGCATTTTCTCCTTTAGCACTATTACATAATGAGCTAAAAATATGGCTTTTCACAACTTGTTGATATTTTACCATCCTTCAAAGTAACTTTAAAGATAATAATGTTCTAGGTGAATCAGGACTTGATGAGCTCTACAAGAACAAGCTTGAATCAAAAGAAACCCAGCACATTGAAGATAGGAGAAACAATTGAAAATATACTTTCAAGTAAAAACTAACTGGTACTTAACAGTACTGGTTTTCAATAGTGTAATTCAAATTTGTTTAGCCTTACCTTTCCAGCAAAACCTTTTCTTTCCTAATAAATTATGCCCATAATGAAACTGGCAAAAGTAGCATGGCTCCTTTAAAATGAACGGTCACAACTAATATTTAAAGCTTAAAACACAGTGCATTTCTTTTCAAAACTGACAAAGCTCATTTTAGTGCACTATACTGCCAGTATCCTTGAAACAGATGTGATCTAGGAAATCTGACCTTTTCAACTGATTTTTAAAAATTGTGCTTCCTCATGATGTATGGTTAGTACAGTTTACCAGCCCAACTTCCTAACAGCTGGCCATTTGATCTCCCACGACAGAATCGAACTGTTGTTCTAAGGCTGATTTCAATTTTTAAAATTTTATGTTTTACTTGGGATTATAAACTGATACCTATTAATTGAAGAAAAATTCTCTAAAAAGTATCAATAGGAAAATAAAAGTTCCACAATCTTTGAACTCAAATATAAGCACTTTTGGCACAATGCCTTCTTCCCATGTCTTTCCCCTTATGCATACAGAACTGGCTGGATGAACCTGCAGGGCTTGCAGAGCATAATCATGAAAGCCTCTCTGTCTTGTCTCCCACTGTTTGTTTAATCCTGCTTAATGGAAGCAGCTCTCCTCTATGCTTTTTGGTGAGAACTCAGAAAGGGCTCTTCATTTTCAGGTCACTCTAGGCTTACAGTGATTTTAATTTGCACACAAAGTCTTATTCTACTAAATTTATTCTCAACAAAAATTTGAATGGTTCCTAAAAGCAACCCAGTCTGAGGTAGGGCATAACTTCAGTATTCCATTGGGAATACTGTCGAGGTCCTTTCATTCTTGTTGGGTTTTAAACCGGAGATATGAGCTCCAGCTAGGAGGCCCAGGTGCTGTCCTTCCCCACCAGCATCCTGGCAATAGACTGGATGTGTGGGTATCCCCTTACCACACCTTTCTTGTGGTTACATTTTATTCGTCTCAAAAATTATATCGCTCCACACTGTCTTCATCCTGACTTCAAGGTTTTAGTTCCTGGTTGCTGTTCTCTTTGTACACTGTTCTTTGCCTATAGTCTGTGTGGTTCTTATTACTTCCCTTGCCCTTCCACAGATGAGGGTCACACGTAACAGCAATTACCCCTAAATAGGGTACTGGGATGTCTGAACTACAGGTTTATTAGAGGGTAAAATATTGAATCTGCCACTTAGTTCTAATAAAAAATTATTTTAATGAACTACATAAATATATTTAACAATAATTCTTAAGGCTGGTGATTTAGCACAGTGGTATAAGTGCTTGCCTGGTAAGCACAAGGTTGTGAGTTCAATCCCTTGTACCAAAATAAATAAATAAATAAATAAATAAATATAAAGAAACAATATTCTTATTATATTCAAATTTTAATTTGTGGATAAAATTATCATTTGATCCCACGTAAAATTACATGCTCTACATGGAGGAAGAGTACAGGCAATAATCTCAAGAAATTCAACGCTGATATGCATGTAAGAATGTTGCTAAGAAGGTCATCTATGTTTTAGTTTTCCTATCTTTCTTCCATTTTCCAGTCTCTTCTATGTTGCCAGTGGTCTTCTCCATACACAATACTGACCTGGCTCCTCCCCTGCTGAAAATCTTAAATAAATCCAGAATAATTTCTAACTCCGAAGCATGGAAAATATACTTGTTACTCAATGTGTAGTCTGTTAACCAGCAGTTGTAAAGATTGTGGCCCCTAACCCAGACAAACAGCACCAGAGCCTACATTTTACTGAGAATGCCAAGTGACAAACCATCTTATTCAAGTGTGAGGAACATTCAGTGTACCTCCCTTGAGAGTCCTATAGCTGAAATCTCTCTCACCTTCCTGTTCTAGGAAAACCTGTGATTTTCCTAAAAACTTGATTTGATTTCCATTAAAGACACTGACTACTGAAACTTACTGGATACATCAGTCACTTTCCTGTGGCAAAACTGCAGCTTAAAGGAGAGGTTTATTTGGCTCACAGTTTTTTTTTTGTTTTTTTTTTTTTTAATTTAAGAGGAAAAAGAGAAAAACACAAAACAAACCAAAGCGGCGTAAGGGTACACGCAATACAGAACTACAAAACAAAACAAAACAAAAAAACATAACAGTAAGAAATCACCTGCTAGTAGATTACACACTATCTTCTTGAAAATAGTTCCTCAAATCACAGTATCAAAGAACACAAGGTGGACATTCAAACAGGGAGACTGCAAACAGCTGTGTTCAATGTTCCAAAAACATTGATAAAGTCAGCTATTTAACACCCCCAAACACACTTGCTGTTATATCCGTTAGAGCTCTTTTTCTTTTTTTTTTTTTCCCTCTCTTTTTTACAACAAAATTTACACATCTTGGATTTTATTACTCCTTAGTGCTTATTACTTTCTTTGGGGGGGGGGTTGGCTCACAGTTTTAGTGGGCTCATTCCATGACGGAGGGCCTGGCTGGAGGTTAAATTGGGAAGGGGGTCAGGTGTTTTAGCCAGGGTAGAAACAGCATGGTAGAAGAGCATGTGAGAGGACAGTTCTTTACCCCAGGAAGCAGAGGAAAAAGGGAGGAGTCAGGGACAAGAATACCCTATTCTAGGTCAGCCCCTAGTGACTCACCTCCAACCAGGCCCCAACTCCTAATACCATTGCTAAGTAGAGCACCCCCAGGATCCAATCACCTTCCAAAAGCTCCACCGCTGAATACATGAGAACTTTAAGGGACATTCTAGATGTAAACCACAACACTCAATCTCTTGTCTTTATCTGCTATGCAGCTCAGATCTAATGTGTGTGTTTACCATCAACAATTTTGTTAGCTTTTATCACAAACCTTTTCTTTTTTGGGGGGATACCAGGATTGAACTTATGACCTCGTGCTTGCCAGGCAGGCAAGCATTTTCTTTATGAATTCTATTTTTGGTTTCATATTATTTTTATACTTTGCTTTACTTTGATTTTATTTCTAGTTATCCTGAGTTATCACGTGCAATTGTTAGTACACATAAGACATCAATAGATTTAGTTAAAATTTTTGTCATAATTAGACAATGAGAAATAGTTGATTATGTTTACCAATAATTTTATATTGAATTTTTCTTTTATTAAATTTGATTTTAAAGAAATAAAACAACATAATACAATAAAACAAAACAATGCAGACAGTATTTGATTTCAAACTCATAACCTCGCGCTTGCCAGGTAAGCTAAATCCCCGGTCTTATCTTCTAAGTAGATCAATCAAACAATACAAGCGTTAAGTTCTTTCTTGACTTCTGCTGCTATCATCTCAGCCTGCATTCCTCCGAAGTGGCCAGTTGCCGATAGACACAGGGTTGGGGAGAACCTTCTCTCCTTGCCCAGGCACTGGCTAACTCAGGAGAAGGTGCTGTTTCCCGCTTCTCTCATGGCTGGCTTGATTGCTAGTGACACATGGGAGGGCACTTCTTCCTGGTTCTCTCCCTTGCATTTTTCTTTTGTTAAATGTTTCTGTTTATGTTTCCATGGGAACTCTCTATTAGGAACATCTAACTATGTCATGCTGATCAAACTACGATTCTCAAACTTTTTGAAATTCATTAGGACTTTGTCAGATACCTGAGTTAAAATATTTTCAACATAAATCTTCATGCCTTACATTTCTTCCTTATTGTAATCACAAAAATAACAAATAGCAATAAACTATGAGAACTACAAGAGGCTTGGGAATTCATTTGTGATCTCTAGAAGGATGGAGTCTACTTTATGCTGTGTCACTATTATGTATGATATGTCAACCTGACTGGATAAAGAAATGCCCAGGGAATCAGTGAAGCACACTTCTGGGTGTTCTGGTTGGTCATAAAGGTATAAATGGGTACTACGTGTGTTCCCTGTTCCATTCCTCTCTGGCACTGATCCTGGGCCCTGCTTGCCAGCTGTAATGAGCTAAGCATCTTCGCTCCCCCAAGCCTTTCACTGTGGTGTTTCTACCTTGGAGCCAAGCGACTGTGAACCCTTTCTACCAAAACCATACACCAAATTAAACCTCTTCTCCTTTAAGTTGAGGAGGAGATGAGGTATTGTGTCTCAACAACAGAAAAGCTGTATAATAAATGATTCAGGTATCATTTTCATTACCCGAAGACCACATAACAACACTAAACACATCCTCTTCCCACTACTAAAGTAGTATGTGCTCACTGAATATTCTGGCAAATATAAGGGGCGAAACACGACAAAAAGAAAATACCACTGTTCCTTCTCTCCGCATCCCAAAGATACTACTGCTCAATTTAATTTGCACAAGAAAGTCTGTCTGGTGCTGTGTGAGTCTAGAGCCCTTCCCTGCTTCATCACAGGGAGCCACCCTCCAACCAACATGTGGAAGCCATACTGTGAAAAGACTCACTACCACCCAACACTCATTTAACAGGTGCCAAATGCCCACTGTGCTCACTGGTGTAATTCCTGAGAGGTCAGAAATGAGGAAATCAGAGCATGAAATTAATGTTTTTTCCCTCATGGGGCAATTATGATAATTTTTCCATAATTCATTGACATGATATATGGAAGATGAAGAGTAAGACAAAAATAAACACCTCCTTATCAGCTTTTTTCAGGTCTCTAAGGAGACCGAAACATTCTGTATTAATAAGTCAGGTGGAAAGTAGCCTGGAGAAATGTCTAATATTTTTCATATCTAAAGCAGGAATAGTTTGAAGTGCTTTTGAAAGATGGCATTTTAAACCTGCTTGCAGAATAACATAAAACAGGACAGGGATATCCACATCACCATCCTCACTGTGTCAGTCCCGCCCTCTTCCATTCGACTGGCAGGGCCCAGACAAACATGTAATTTCTGCTGCTCTGTGAAGCTTCAACAGCATTTTGAGCAACAACAACAACAAAAAAAAGCCTTCTGCTTTCTCACCAGCAAATGTAAATAGTGACCAAAATAGTACTAGAAAGTAAGCTGCATTAGAACTGTCTGGGTTGTGCTCCAATTTTCACTTTTGATGAGAAGATGGCAGCAAGTCTGTACCCTGTGCAGATGGGTGCTGTGGGTGACATTCAAAAGGAAGAGCTGGGTGGCACAGGGCCATGCTTTTTGGCAGCACAGAACTCTAATGAGGTGGGAGCTCATTCTCCAAATCACCTGTACTAAGAAGAATTAGCTAATGCTGTTCAGGGAGGAAAAAGCACAGCATAAGAAATGTGAAAGGCAAATATAAAGCACAAAGTAAGAGGGAAACACATTCAAAACACAGTATACTGACCACCAAAACTGCACTATAATCTGCATACATCAATCATTTTTACTTTTCCTGTGTGTGTTTTTGGTTTCTGAGCTTTATAGTAAGGTAAGAAGATGTATGACAACAGAGTATTCTGGTGGCTTTCAGGAAATGTGCGACATGAGAGGTGGGGACAGCCCGGCCTTGCAGAAGGTAGTGGTGGTCTAGGGCGTACCAGGTATGCAGACAATTAGAACCTGCTGATAGAACTCAAATTATTACATAGCCTTCTGAAATTGCTGTTTTTATTCTAGGCAACTACAAGTCCGAATCTGCAAAGGATACAAATTATATTAACTTTAGAAACAAAAACATAGAAAAATCTAAAAATAGTTACTTTAGGAAAAACCTATACTGTCTAAAGAACACTTTAGAATTTATTTTAAGAGACACACCAAATTTCTGTTCTACAATCTAGTCTGGATTCTAGAAATTATTTATTATTGTCAGAACTTTTAAAGTAAAAGTTGCATTTTGCACTTTCAGAAATCAGGTATCTCTAAACAATAGTATAAGCAATTCAAGCCTGAAGGCATTCTCAGCTGTAGAGAAATTTGCATTTACATGTTCCATTTTTTTTAATTCTAGAAAAATGCAAACCTTTATGTCTGGGCTCTCCTTGGGAAGTATAATTTGCTCAGTTAAAAATATGTATATTTTAGGATTTGCAAGCACATTACACTTAAAAGTCTCTGCTATGAATTTAAAAACTGGCCTATTAGGTATGGGATGTTATGTGCCACGGGCAAGCAGCTGGAGCTGCTTGGACAGCCACAGAAGCACCTGCTCTCTTTAATCTGTAGTGACTGCATAGACAGAAAACAAGCCAGTTTCAGAAGATAGATGAATCCAAAAACACACTGGAAACAGAACAAAAAATAAGGCCTTGAAATTTACTTGCTGGTTCTCAAAAATGCCACATTATGACCACTGTCCTTAGTTTTTATCTTTTCTTTTCATGAGCAATTTCTCCTGTTTAGCTTTTGGAACCTCGTTCTTCCCCTTTATACTCTAGGAAGCCTGACTCCTAGGGTAACTACAGGCAGACATGTGAAAGTACACATTCTCATTTAGTATTTGCAGCACATGAGTTATGCTTTATAAATGCACTGCTCTGAAAACATATTTTAAAAATTCAAGTCCTTTTTCCCCATTTTCCTCCAGCTTTTGGGTTCTAACTTTCTGCACACTATTTCTTGGAAAACTAACAACTTGAGAACTTGTGTCCCAGTGGAGGCATAGACGGCTTACAGGGAGTATGTTCAAAAGGTTAGCTGACTTCTTGGCCAGGAAGAAATAAAAGAAAACCAGGGAAACTGACTGAATGGTCCTGTGCTTTGAAAATCATTTAAGGTGGCAGAGTTACTCTTTTAAAATCCAAGAAAGAAGAATTTTTTCTTTTGCAATAAATACTTTTGCTTGCGAATTTTTCTCTATTAATATAAAACTTGGCTCATCTCTTCAATTTTCCATATATGACTAAGTGTAAATACTGTGGTAAAATGTGATATTTTGTTATCATATTTAACTGGAAGTAGCATTTAATATTTTAATTTTAGTTAAGTAATTACTATTTTTCTATAGAATATAACCCATCATTAAATTTTGCAAAGGGTCTCTTTCAACTTGTCCTATTACAGTACTTCCTTCTACAAGATTCATAATTTAGTATCTATTTCAGTAGTAAAAAATATAGATTAAACTCTATGGACTTTATTTTGAGAGGGTTGAGTTTAGTTTTCTTTTTGGGGGGAGGAGACTGTATATACTGATAAAATGAAAAGGAACTCTCATGTAATGTAATGAAAATTTAGCCTCAACACAATTTTTAAAAACTTGGATAAACGTCATAAAAAAAGGAAGACATTCTAACTTTGCAGCTTTTAGACCCTTATGGGACTGACAACTATAAAAGGGTAACCTTGTCTTGGGATAAACCCTGAAAGTATGCCTGTCAAAATTTTTACTTCTAAAAATTTTGTCATAGCAATTCAGAGAAACACTATCAATAATCTGCTTCAGGCAGAAGTAGAGAGAAAAGAGAAGAAAAAAGGAGTGGAAAACATGGAAAGCATAGAATTTTTGAATGTTTAAGAAATCAGATACCTTGTTTCCTCTGCATATGTGTTACCATACCATTTAAAAAAGAAAGCGCTTTCGTTGTTCTGTACTTTGACATCAAGTGGCCATTAGACAGAGGTGCACTTGGCACTTGGCTGTGAACAGCCCTGTCCTCATGGAGCTCAGAGCCTGGGGAGGAGCTGAAAGACACACAGCTACTGTGAGCACCAGTGTGCGCCACAGCAAGGCACCGAGAAGAGAAGGTCTGTGGGCCGAGTAGGCCAGCCGAAGGAGGCTGAGAGTGAAGGCAGCCTTGCTATAGGTAGATGTCTAGGACAAGATCTGGAGGATAAGTAGGAGGTGGACAGGGAAGAAGGGGAAGGGAAAGAAATAGCCTGTGCTGGAAGCTGTGGGTGGGTGGGGCAGTTTGTCACAGCTGAAGAGTTTTCAGAAGGTCAGTGATGGTAAGTGGGGGGAGCAAGAAAGGAAGCGACAGGCAACAGATAAATGTGACAGGGATGGCTCCAGGAAGCTCCTGTGAGTCTGGTTAGCACACCTGCATCACACCTCAGGGTTGTGAGGACCAATGGCATAGAGATCGCTCTGGATGTGCACGGAGGGGACCTGATACAGGTGCTTTGGGGTGGGGCCTGTTCCGGAGAAGAGAGCTGCAGTCTTCCTCAATGAGGTGAAAGGCTTCGTGAATGCCGAGGAGAGTATGAACTCCGTGAGAATTTGACGATAGCATGACTGACAGCCTATGAGGAATGAAAGGAGAGAGGAGGGAAGGTCTAGGATTCCAGTTGGGTCAGACCCTCAGACCCTGCCATGAACTGCACTTGGGAACACAGGGTCAGCAGTGGGGTTAAAAAAAATAACTTTATTAGTACATTTTAGATACACATATTGATAACAGTTATCACATAGAATTTGTACCTGTATATGATACATAGTTCTTTTTTTTCCTTTTCCTTTTTCCTTCTCCTCTCTTCAACCCCTCTTTCCTTCCTTATCTACAAAGGTTATTTCCATTTTTTCCTTCTGTTCTCTTTTCCCTTTTCCCTTCCTTTCTTGCCCAATCCCTGCTTGCCATTTTCTTCCTATTTCACAATATCTGTATTTCATTTCTCATTTCTCACGTCAGAGAAACCATGAGTTACCTGAACATGTGTGTCTGATTTATTTCACTTAATATGGTCTCAAAGTCCATCCATTTACCTAAAAATGTCTCAAGCTTATCCTTCATGTCAAAGCAGTACTCTACTGTATAAAAGAATCACATCTTCTTTTTTTTTTTGTCTTTTTCCTTTTTATCGGTACCGGGGATCAAACTCACGACTGCCTGCTTCCAAGGCAGGCGCTTATGCCGCTGAGCTAAACCTCCAGCCCCAAATCACATCTTCTTTATTCACTCATTTGTTGATGGGCATTTGAGTTGTTTTTGTATTTTAGCTATCACAAAGTGTGCTGCTATAACCATGGTTGTGCATATATTGCTGTGGCGTGATGCTTTTAATTCTTTTGGGAAGATACAAAGAAAAGGAAGCTAGGTCAAATGGAACCTTAGTTTTAGTTTTGTGAGGAATCACCACACTGATTTCCACAGTGGTTGCACCAGTCTACACTCCCCCAACAGCTGAAAAGAGTTTCTTTTTCCTCACAGTTCCACTGGTATTTGTTATTGGATGACTTCTTGATGATAGCCATCCTTTCTGGACTGAGATGGAATCTCAGTGTTGTTTTAACTTGCACCTCTCAAATGAACAAAGATGTTGAACATTTTTTTCACATATTTATTTGCTGTTTGTAGTTCTTCATCTGAGAAGTGTCTATTCATTTCAGATGCCCATTTTTGGGTTGGGTTTTTTAATTGTGAGAGGATCTGATTTTTTTGAGTTCTTCATGTATTCTAGATATTGGTCCTTTGTCTAGGGAATAGCTAGCAAACTGTTTTTCCTACTCTGTTGTCATCTCTTCACTCTGTTGGTGGTTTATTTTGCTTCAGCAGCAGGTTTAAGGGGATTCTGACAATAATTTGTTTTAGACATGGTAAGCTTCAGTTTTTTTTGTAGAATATCCAGGGAACTTCCAAACAGGCCTAGAAAACACACACACACACACACACACACACACACACACACACACACACATACACACACACACCCATACCTACATGGACATGAAGAAGGAGAGGCAAAGGGAAAGGGAGAATGTGAGAGAGGGAGATTCTTTCTAGTTGTCTGGGTGAGGTGGCCCAAGTGGCACTGTAGAGAAAAGCAGCCTGTACCATAGACCTGAAAGGCAACAAGGTTTGCAGGCATGCGAGGCCAGGCCCCTGAAGAGGATGGGAAGGAAGTACCAGACAGGCAGAGAACATTCCACTGTATCACCTACTGTTAGATAGTCAAGCTGATAAAGACAGTGGTTATAGTGAATTATGAACAGAGATGTTACACAGGCTAGACTATAAAGTAATAAGAAATAAGTAGGCATGAAGGATACACAGTAGTTAAAGGTAAGAGATTAAGAGAGACTTATCTGAATAGGTTACATTTAAACAGCTGAATTCTTATTGAATAGGGCCTTTTTTGGTAATTTAACAAGTACAGGCTGGTCCGAAGGTAGTGAGTTATCTCAATTGATTGTTCACAGTCAGTACAGACTGAACTCCTTGTTCTACTTTTTCCCCCCTTCTCATTACTGCACTTGACTAGTCTTAAAAAAAAAAAGTACATACATGTAGAACATTAAATAGCAGTTATAATTCTAATGCTTTCTAAACGTTAACTCATTTAATTCTCAAACTTCCCTAGATAAGTTTAAGCATTATTCTCATTTTGGAAATGTGAAAACTGAGGCATAGAGAGGTTAGGTAAGTGTTTAAAGTCATACAGTTTCAAAATGGTACAGTAGGAATTTGACCCCAAGCCTGTCTGCTCTAAGATCCATGTTATTAAACTGTATGCCTCTCTCTAATACAATACATGCAAGATAATCTAAGAGGATATGCTTAATCTTAGGAAAGATACAACTTGTAGCATTAGAAAGGTCAGGTTTCATGGAACACTTCATAGTTTGGCAGGCTAATAAATTATTCAAACTACTGCAAAGCCTGCCATTTTCATCCCACTATGATAGCACCTTTCTGAAAATAAAGAATGCTCCTGTACTGACTACTTTTATTTATATATTGATCATCAGACATTACAGAAATAAAGTAACTTGAACTAAATGGATTTAGAAATAATTAGTTTCCTCTTAGAAAACAAATTCTTCAGGCTTCTCACAAATCAGTGTTGGCAGAAGTGTCTTGCTGAATGTTCGCAGCTAGGAGGCTGCAGGAGATTGCTACTGATCACCATTTCCTTTCTTTGGAATGCTATTGAAATTAGGTAAAGTGTTTAGAAAGATTCCTTTCAAATCATGACCTTTTTTCTAAATTGACCTTGAACACTTTGTTTCCAAGAGCAACTAGTGATAATTTTAAAAAAAAAAATCACAGCAGGCAACAAAGCCAACTACTAAAGGAAACATCTCTTAGTCCACACTGGAGGAATGGATTGGCTGGGTCCCAATCCCAAGCCAAGTGGAAGTTCTGCCCGAGTCACAAGGAAATACAGTAGGTTATGGAAAAGAGGCTTCATTAATCCTGGAAGCTCAAATACATTTTAAAGTAAAACAGTATTTCCATTTTCATGTGTACTTGTACATACAGAGATTGGGGGAAAGACCAATGACTTCCAGCTCCTGTATTTGAGACTTGATGCTGCCAATAATATAAAAAGGACCAGGCACTTCCCCTCCAGTGGACTCCAGATTTTCATTGTGAAATGAGGGACAATCTTTAACATTCCTTTTATCCTTGAGTCTTCTAATGAATGAGGTGACATGGGATTATGATGTCAGCTGGTATCAAAGGAAACAGATTCATATGAATCCACCACCTTTAATAGTCTACTCATTAAAGATTATTAAGGATAAAGAAAGAATGGTGAAAACATCATGTTTGAAAACAGAGAGATGATGAGCTTGAGTAAAAACTTGCCGTCTGTAAGAAAAGAAGAAAATCAGAACTAAGACCTAGACAGAAAAAATCGGACACAGGCTCTAATATAAGGACTGTGCTTTCTGAAGCCATCAGAGGCCCCTCCCCCCAAATGAATGTAAAGAGCACTAGTCCAAGAGGAGAAATAGTGGACTAGCTTGCAACAAGGTTGAAATAAGGTATAGAAGATTACTCGTTGTAGGGTGGGAGAGACCTTAGGGCAAGCATTTCCCAAATACACATCACTATACAGTATGTAAATCAGTACATGCGATGTGTTCAAAGAAGAATACATGTATCAAATATAGAACACAAACCACCTTATGATGTTAATAATGCACTTGTGCAATATTCCAACATGATCACAAATTGTTTCTGTATTTCTTCTTGCGATAGACATATATTTACAGTGCAGTGCTGTTTATTAACCACACTAAAGAAAAAATTAGACCAAACTCAGACTTCATGAATAAGAACTTGCTAATACTATTTTAAAACAAAATGAAATTAGATAAGCCAGCTTGAAAAATAGAAAGCAAGCACATCTCTTGGAGGAACATCAGTATTTATTAAAATTTGAAATAATTAGTTTTTAAGCACCAATGAAATACTTCTCTCAAAAATGACTCAATACACAAAAACTGGCAGCCCAATCCAGCTGAGCTCTGGTAAGAGCTGTACAGGAAGCCAACTTTATTGGAAGGAATCTCAAAAGAGCTCAGTTCTCTAGATGAGGAAATACAGGCTAACATCACTTTTGAATTTAGAATGAATCTGCCACTAGGAATGGTAAGAAAATAAAAGATGGAAAAAGAGCAATTGGGAAGCAAAGAAAAATAATGCTTGTTTCTAAGAATGCTGCTGCTTTGTTTTATGAACTAGTCTATTTGTTTTGGCTCCAACTAAACTCAAGAATGTTTCTGCATATTTTACAGTGTAGTTTATAGACATCAAAGGAATAATCTCCCCTTTCATCATTATTTACACATAAAAATAATGCAATTTGTGGTGCATGTAAGATGTTACTTCTTAAAAAGCTCTTGAGTCTAATTTATTAATTGCATGAGATTTAAAGTTAAACAAGGGTGAGATGCAAATCATCTGTTACTCTGAAATATTTTACCACCAAATCTTGTTTTATTAATGAGATGTTGAACAGCCATATGAATATTTATTTAGGTGGTTGAGGGCTTTATGAAAAATCCTGGAGCAAGTGACTGAGACATAAAAGCAAAAGGGTTCTGCCTCTTGAAAAAATGGGGTCTGTGTCTTTGTTTTTAATTCCATTTTTCCTCTATGCTTCCAACATTAAAGCATTCCCGTAACCCACCAATCACCCCAGCTCTCTTGCTCCAAATCTTTAGTTTCAGCTGCTACTACTGCTGCTATTGTAGCAACAGCCTCCTACTGACAACTCTGGAAATAACATTTTAGTCTTTTTTGGATGAAAGATGATATCATATTATTTTTTTCCAACTATATACATTTGAAAAACGTAACATATGTATTATATTTAGTTTACTTTGCTTAATTTATTGATTTTGATTCAGTTCCTTAGAAATGCTGTGTAAAGTTGTATTTTAACATGCTTTTTACATATTTTATTTGCAACAAGTCCCCTAAAAAAACTACATAAATGTAAAACAGAAAGAGCTAAAATTGTTTTAAAATGTTTCCATGATGCAGAAGGCATATGTATGCAGAATTAGGTATGATAATACAACTGTTTATTCACAGTCCTCCTATCTGTTTTTGGAAAAAAAATATATATACACAAAAAGTCACATAATATATATATTCCAGTAGTTTTAAAAAGTACACATGTATCTCAAACTGTACTATAAACAGACTTACATACAAAGTAACTAGAAAGACTCCAGGTGTTAAAGTTCTGCAGCAACAAAGGTGATGTGAAACCAAGTCTACCAACAGGCTGGCGGCCAGCCCAGCCTGCTCCTGGGGCTCTTCTTCCTGTGCCAGGCTAGTGCGGTCTCTTCCCTGCACAGTCTCTTCTGCTGCCCTCAAAACTACTTGTTCCCCTGCCCTGAAAGCCATTCAAGCTATATTCCTCAGGGTCCTAAATTACCCTTTAACTGTCTTCTTCCTTCTTCTCCTTGCAAATTCAACTTCCTAGTTCTTAAAGTGAGATAATCTCATCCAATTGATAGGAAGAATAGTTTCTGGTTAGTTTCACACTACAGCATGCATTACCTCAAATGCTTTATTATTTAGGATGTCTGTATTTTAAATAGGCATTTGATAACCCAAGGCTTAGCAGATTTTGAAGGAGGATGGAGCAGGAGTGTCCCAACTTCTTTTAAGAATAAAGTTATCACTGTTGCAGATTTTAGGGGTGGATAAGGTAGAGGTGTCCTTTCCAAAGTTAGTGCTGGGGTATATAAAGTTGCCTTAAATACCAAAGTTAGTGCTGGGGTGCATAAAGTTGCCTTAAAAAGCAATCAATAATAGATATAAAATAACACTTCTATCTTTTAAAACAAT
The DNA here is from genome assembly GCF_034190915.1 of Cavia porcellus. NCBI lineage: Eukaryota > Metazoa > Chordata > Mammalia > Rodentia > Caviidae > Cavia > Cavia porcellus. The sequence goes on from NW_026947515.1 coordinate 14,122,580, forward strand.
TCAAGATTTTATTTTTGAGTGCCCAGTACTGTGCAGAAACCAGAAGTAAGAGACATGAAAAGTGAAAGAAGCATTAGGCATTAATAATAGGACTTTATGAGATGTAGGATCTTAGGATGGCCTTGCTAATAACTGACAATCTGAGAGGTGAAAGGGCTGCAAGCGGGGAGGAGAGAACACATAGTGAAGCAGGTGCTATGACTGACAATAACTAGAGTAGCACGCCTGTCCTGAGGGACATGTGCGCCATCAGATGGCTCCAGAAGCCAGGCAGAAGAGGTCAGTCTTGATGTTCTAAGTACTCTTTTTAATTTAACTTGGGGACATGACTTTGGAAGAAATGAAAGCATCATTACAAGATATAAAATGGGAAAGTCACGTTCAAATAACTACATTATCCACTTTGAGACCCATTCAGGAACTCAGACATTCTGTGTTCTTTACTCACCATATATTGGCAGATTTAGCCTCATTTTCGAAGAGATCCATATACGCCATTGGTTTTCCCCATATTTTTGCTTAAACAAAGTTGTAGTGGTGTTCTGCATTCTTCAAGTATATCCATGGGATAAATTCTTATCAGTGGAACTGTTGGGCCAAAGTTATGTGCATTTAAAATGCTGCTACATAAGACTACACTGCCGTCAAAGAGGCTGCACTGGTCTAGATACTCAACAGCAGTGCATGGGCCCACATTTCTCCTTGGGTATTCTTTAAAATTCAAAATTTATGCTAGTCAGAAGCCTCTCAAAACTTTGTACTTTGATTTATATTTACTTATAAGTGAGAGTGAGCATATTTTTCATATTCAGTGGACATTAAGGTCCAGTCTGTGAATTCCATGTTCACATTCTTTGCTCTTTTGGTCCACTGACTGTTAGTCTCTTTTGTACTGATTTCTAAGCACTCTTGTATGGCAGGGAAATCACAGTGATTTAAGAATTTTCTGGCAGAGTTCTTCATACTAGAATGGCACTAAAAGACTTTGGCAGAGATGTGAGCTGAGAGGAAGCTGTTTTAAATCAATCATAAATTGAGAAAAGCCCCAAATCAGGTCAAATCAGAGGAATAAGAAATACATTCAAGAGCTCTGGTAACAGAGTTGAGATAAATTGGGATGAAAGATAGAAAGGACAAAGATGAACTCAACGTTTCTGATGGGAAACAGAAAAATATGGGGGAGGGGGTAACCTGATAGCTTGAAAGGAAAAGCCAATTTGGAAGAGGAGCTAATAATTTAATGTTGTAGTTACTGGATTTGAAGAAGTAGTGCATCCTCCCAAAGGAGATGACTCGCAGGCACTGGAAGATACAGGACCTAAACAGAATGGGGCTAGGGCTTCTGGGAATCATCTCTACAGAAGTGACAGAAAAAGTCACAGAAGAGGTGAACTCACTATGGAAAATAAAAGAAAAAGCAAAGCCAGGATTATAGACTTGAGGAACACCCACTATCAGGAAGACTGATCAGCAGAAATGACAAATGAAAAAGTATCATGTAAGCCAAGAGTACAGCGAGCTCAAGATCAGGGTATTGTACAATGCAGACAATAGGCCAAAGCCAGCAATTAGCCTGTTTTGGTAAATAAAGTTTTGTTGGAACATGGCCATTTCCATTTATTGACATACTGTCTGTGGCTGCTTTCTTACCACAATAAGAGCTGAGTAATTGTGATGGAAACTGTATGGTCTGGATACATCTGGATCTGTATTGAGCAAGTTCGATAACCCCTCTCAACGACTGCTGGTCAATATAGTTAAGTGCAGAAGTTAGAAAGTAATTAGAAGCAAAAAACACTTTTGAATTTGGCAAAAAGACAACAAGGTATTTTGAATAGTTTGGTATTTCAAGAGAGATTTTGAGACTGCATAGAAGGGTTGAATCACATACATAAGAAAAATAGTAAGAGTTTGGTTGGCACTAGACAGAGTTACAAAAAGTAAGAGTGGAATGTAGTCTATCTGTCTGTCTGACCATAAACTCCTTGTCATGAGAAGGCTGTCACCAAGATCACAAGAACTGGAGAATCTCATCAAGAAAGTGAGAGACAAGCAACTCTTGAAGCAATGGTACCTAGATGAAAGTTTAAAACTGGCTTTCATAAAATTAGAATTGGTAGTCACGTGCACCAAAATATGTGGTGTATCTATTGTAGATTTCCTGGGAGTATGGCAATGACTCATTCAAGCCTGTAAAGCCAGTTCCAGCACATCACAGACTAGAAGAGTCCACCCAGATGTTGCTGTTACCAGTGAAGAAGCTGGAGCATGGGAAGGTAAGATCAAAGGGCTAAATCCTTTTAGGAATAAGTCCTGGGAAGCAGGAGATAGTATCACAATAGTTTATATGAAGAGGTATGAATTTCAATACTGATAGATGGAAAAAGAGGTTGACAAAGAGTCACCAGGGAGTGAAAAGAAAACTAGCTTCCCCTAGAAAGATGGTAAACAGCCAATTCAGTCAGGACATTACAAAATTGTTTAATCAAGTTAACATTAGAAAGTCTTCTAGTTAACTAGGATCCTCTATAATCCATTGCTTCTGAATATACATGTGCAGAATCTGTGGTCTGTATTCTTTTAATCACTCTCACTGAGCTGCTCATCAAAAGTTAGTTGTTTCTTTAGTGTGTACATGGCAATGTTTTAAGAGTTAAACATATTTTCCATAGCTCTTGAAGGATTTTGTTCACTGAACAAAGAATCTTTTTCAACCAAGTTTTGAAATAAAGTAAAAAATTTCCAGAGAATAGAACTAGAAAGATATGGGTAAAATAGTTCTGAGGGTGAACTGTTCATTTTCTCTCTGCTCATTTATTGTTATTGCTTCTCCTTACTCTAGGAGGCAAGGTCATAATTCGCTGTCACACTGTATCCAAGCTTATCTTTCAGAGCATTCTTCCTGGAAAATGGCATTTATGCCTTATGCTACTATGATTGAATGGCTCTGTCTTCCTCTCTGAGTGAGTAGGCAAACCTTCTTGGGTGGGATGGAAAATACATTTCTATTCTTAGCATTATTAATTCTAATTCAGTAGGGCACAAAGAAAATGCCACTTTCCTCTGCGCCCTTAGGATGTGCATGCAGGGGAGACACAAATTAAATAGTGAGCAGGTCCCGAACAAAGCCATTTGATGCTAGGCATTGAGATTTCTTTCTGCTTCTCATTGCTAGTAAAATCCTACAATGAGGTTTGTAATTTTATTCTTTGAGAAAATGATTCCTGTAAGCTTCAGCACAGTGAAAAATTGCCCAATCTTATGAAATATCCCCCCCGCCCCCCAGCTCTTCTAGTAACACAGACCAGATTTCTAGATGCCCTACTGGCAGCCGACCTTTCTCGTGAACTCCAGTCAGTGGCCTAGGGAGAGAGGCATCAATGCTTTAAAATCTTTTCTCTATGCCTGCAAGCAAAAATTTTACAACATTTCTCCTTGATATGAAATCTCTGCTTGGACATCTGGCTTCACAGTGAGGAACTTTCAATGTACGGGCTTCAAAGAAAGGACTCAGTTCTGGTGCTGCAGTGAGGCTGGAGAATGTTCACTGCCTCTGTGTGGAACTATTCCTAATATTTCCCCAAATGAACACCTGAGCTCAGTGGGTAGTGCTACCATTCCAACAGCTTGTCCTTAGCCTATAGCCCTTCATGGGTTATACAGAAATTATGCTCAGATAATATATACAAGGTAGGATTCTATTAGAATCTGCCTGCTGAGGGAGAATATATAATTATTACCATAAAACTTGAGTTTTTATCAAAGAACTTAGCACAAAATATTTACAAACAATGTCATTAATAAAACATGACATTATGAATTATAAGAGCCTTGATTTGTAAGGCAGCATAATTTATTCACATTTGTAGCACTCCCATTGAAACAAGCATCACAGTAAGTGACTGTTTCAAGAAACTTAAAAGTCTAGTTTCTGAGAACAAGAATGAATCAAAACATAAGTCACAAGGTACTGTCCACATCCCTGAAATCCAGAAATCCTCCAAAAACCACATTCTTTTTGAAAGATTGTGATTAACTAATTAGGCAACAAAAATGGATCCATGTTTTGAAGGTACTTCTAATCGCTATTTGTCTCACTTATTAGGCATATTTATACATTACACTGTTCATTCAATGGTTTTCAGGACAGGTGTGTTATACCAGACCCTTCTGAGGAAAGAGCACAAGCACTGTATGAGCTTCTTAGGGTCTGTAGAGTTTGATTTGCAAAACATATTCAATCTCAGGGATTTGGACAATGGATTATGGATCAGCATTAAAATGTAGCAAAAACTTCACTGAGGAGATGAACAGTACTGGCACAAGCTTCTCACTCTGACACCTTAAATATGAAATAACACTGAAATTTTAAAAGGAGAGGATACTTTACACACAACTGATTGCTAAGTCCACGGAGGCCTGGTTCACAAAGAGCACAGCATGCATCTAAGTCAAAGACTCAGGTGGAAGGGGGGTGCCATCTAGAAAAGTAGTTCTTCAGACTGAACAACCCCAAATATCTACTAATACTGACCACATTAGAAATTAAAACAAGAAACATTAACACATGGAAATCACTTTGAAAAGCAGTGAAGAACCCCTTAAGGGTGAATATAAATATATATAGTGAAACAGTATCTTTGTTTTATATTTCTACAAGTAATTTTTAATATCTGGCTCAAGATAAGGCAGTTGTATTCTTACATCTGCTTCTACAGTCAATCTCTTGCAAAATGTTGCTTTGGCAAGTGAAAGGTCATGAGTTCGATTCCCAGCACCAAAAAAACTCTTTTGGTTTGGTTGAAATATCACAAGCAAACCTCATCTCACACATAAAAATACTTAGAAAAGGAAGTAGTATTTTAGTAGCCTCTCATATGATTAAGGATATTCTTTGTTACTACATCAAAACTTGACAAATGGCAGTTTCTTAAAAGTTAGTTATGGGCCCGGGATACAGCTCAGTGGCACAGCGCCTGCCCGGCAAGCGTGAGGCCCTGACTTCAATTCCTGGTACTGAAAAAGAAAATAGTACCAACAAACAAACAAACAAACAAAAGTTGTAACATGGAATCTAAAACTACAAGTGAACTTTTTGTACAGTCACATTAACATCCGCTAACCTGTTTTGTAACTTGAATGGATCTTTTTAATCGTGTATGGTTTTGTAACATCAGGTATAGGTCACTTAGAAAACATGGATAAATATATAAATCTTCCAAATATGGATATATTCATTTCCTCCTCCACTCTTTTCATCCCATTTATATCATTTATAATACCACCGATATCGTAAAAAAGCTCTTCAAGCTTTGGGAAGCTGTCAAGCTCACAGTGGTGATACTTTATTTTCCAAATTCCAGTTTTTTTCTTGGAAGCACAAATTTTATCATTTGCAACAATACAGCCAGTGGTTATCCTTGAAGTGCCAGGCTTACTTTGTTTATTTTCAAGAAAACACCTGCCAAATACTCAGGCAGGAAGAAGCAGGTTTTCTGTCTATCAGTCTTTCAGCCTGACTAGGGTTTGGCTCACACTCAAATGCTGATCTGTTCTTCCTTGAGACTCTGTCCTACTTTGTCATGTGACAGAAAGTCAGATGTGCTTCCTATTCGTGTTAGGAAGTACTTAAGATCTCAGATTTAATAAAACAAATTTTACTTTTTATTGATTCGTTTTTAAAAACCACTGGTATGAGGGGTGAAGAAATTCATGAGTCCAAGTATGGTTTAGTCGGACTGGCAGTCGTCCGCCATTGCTTTTATGCCACCTGTGTAAATGCTAACAGCGAAAAAGGCAAATGACATCTTTGTGCTATGATGAAAAAGGTTTGACCTTGTGGAGCCCATGAAAATGTCTCAGGACCCACATGAATCCAAGGACAACACCTTGAGAACTGCTGTCATAGAGCAGATGCTTTATCCTGTAGGCAGTGGAAAGCCACTGACAGATTTTAAGTTATAAACAGCATCTTATTATTTGTGTTTTTGAAAAATCACCTTATCAGTGATGTAATGGACAGATTTGAGAGGGTCAAGTTACTGGCAGTAATTCTAGATAAGATGATTGTACTAGCCAAGGTTAAAGATAATGCAGATCTAACTAAGAAAGTGATAACTAATGACTGGGGGGGGGGTATGTCTGGAGATATTTAGGGATAGTCATTAGAACTGACCTACAGGGAAGGGGAGGAATTTTTTCCAGCGGACTTTCAGGAATCTCACTGGAGAGACGAGGTAGGTGATGGTGGGAGTTTAATTTAGATAAACAGACAAGAAGAGCATGTTGGAACTAGGGAAGAGCAAGAGAAAGGTAAGTTCACTTTATGAGATATGCAGGTTGAACTATCTATAAACTATCAAGGTGAAAATGTCCAATGGCACTTGGAAATATGGGCTGACACTCAATAAAAAAGGTGAAAATTCAAAATTAATTTGTATGGACGTTTACACGAAGGTACGCAACTGTCCAGGAACGTCATATATAAGAGGTTCTGAATAAAACCACTATTTGAGTGAGAAAAGAAGATAAAGGGGTAAGAAAGAGAGGGAGGAAGAAGAAGGAAGAACAAGAGAGGAAGAAGAGAAAGAAGGAAGAGTAGGAGGAAAAGGGAGCAGCAGAAGGGAGAGAAGGGAGGAGGAAGAGAGGGAATGGAAATGGAAGGGTTTCAGGAAGGCTAATGAGCCAGGACAGTGCTGCTATGGAGCTAAGGGGGTGTAGAGACTGGCTATGTGCAGATCAAATTGTTGTTCACAGATGTTCATACCTTCCTACTTGAGTGGGAATATAATTTTTCTGCCCTGCCCAACTGACAAAGAAATGAGTCTGAGAATATAGGGGCTTTTCTACGACCTTTTTCTACTTCTCTAATCCAACCATGAAGGGGACATGGCAGGTAGCTACAAATCCAAAGAGAATGTACAGACATGCAGAGCCACCCACATCCAGTCAAAAGCCTGGAGCCAAACCTAGGCAATGGATAGCATGAATTCATGCCACGTTAGTGATTCATAGGCATGGTGCATAAAAAGCAACTGTATTAAGTCACTGAGCTTTGAGGACTGTTGTGCTGTATTCTTGTGCCAATTACTGACCAATACAAGTTCCTTGCTCAATGTTATTTTAAAAACTCAAATACAGGGCTAGGGATATAGCTCAGTGGCAAAGCACCTGCCTGGCAAGTGCAAAGTCATGAGTTCAATCCCTGCCATAAAAAAAAAAAAAAAAAAAAAAAAAAAAAAAAAAAGTAAAGAAAACCCAAATAGGCTCCTAAAATTAGATGGATTTTCCCTCTCCTAATATCAGATAAAATGAGTAGGAATAAAAAGTAGAATCTAGGAGTGTAGCTGGAGTAGAGCATGTACATAGCAAGGGCAGGCCTTGGGTTCAATCTCCAGCAGCAAAATAAAACAAGAGTGCATATTACCAAAACTACACTAACAAAAAGATACAGGAGAGTAATGTCCATATATAAAACATTATTTGAAAAAATCTGTGGTCAGCAGTCAGGAGCACAATTCTGGAGTACATGGTAGAGTTGTACAGTGGCTCACCTTCAGGTCAGCCAGTGTCACCCCAAATCATTCTTTTGTTATCTGCTGACAAAGTCCTGCAAATTCTTGTTACATAGTCAAATCTTTTCAGGAGTGGAAGTGGATGTGATAGAACAGCAGGTGAATATCAGAACTAGTTATCTCTGCAGGAAGCAAAGGTTTCAGGGTCTCGGGGGTACAAAAATTTAGATCACTCAGAACTCAGAGGTGTAGAATGTGCACCTCCCAGCTAGCTAGTACAAATTCTGTAACACAACTAACAAAATCTCAAAGCGAGACCAGTCAGCTCAACACAACTGCATGTCTGCCTCTACTCCAACTCTTTCTTGCCTTTCCATTAGGTCAGAGAACACAAAGACACAACACAAATCAATTTCATATACAAGGAAGAGAATCCTTACACTTATAAGTACTTGCTAATGAATTCTGAACACTTAGATACCTTCTGGTTTAATTACTGAATTTGTCCCAGTATATTTACCAGACTTAAATGATAAACACAAAACTCCTTGGGAAACCATCAGAAAAAGAAATCATTTATGTGGAGGAATATTTGTAGAAGAACACATGGGGAAAAAATGTGAACAAGAATTCTACACCCATGCATATGTACTCATTTTTTTTTTTCAGCCAAAAAGCAATAAATTCTGTTTCAAAGTTCACCATTTCTGTCTGTGTTATGGTAGCTTTTTTTTTTCCTTTGGTCTGTTGAATTAAAATAAAATTAAATACTTTTAGCAACAAAAATAGAATGTTTTTGTTTGCTTTTGTTTTTTAAGACAGTGTCTTGTTATGTAGTCCAGGCTGATCTTGAACTCACCGTGTAGCCTAGGCTGGCCTCACATTCACAGAGATTGTCCTACCTCAGCCTCCTGAGTATTGGGCTTACAGATAGGCACTACCATGCCCAGCAAAAAATAGAATCCTGGTAGTATTATTCAGTATTCAGTGCCTTTCCCTTTTCTTTATACATAATAACAGGATATCTGAAAACCTGCTCACTTTAATTCCATGATGGTTATTTCTGATGGGTACAAATGGCAGTGACTTTAAAATCTTTTACATCTTTTCTTCTGTATTTTGAATTATCTGCCATTTGCTATTTTTAAAAAACAACAGAATAAATTTTCTTTTTTAAAAAAGAAGAATACAAAAGCTGGGCCTGGTGTCACATTCCTGTAATCCTAGCACTCAGGAGGCTGAGGCAGGAGAACTGCTGTGAGTTCAAGGCCAGTCTGGGATGCAAAGTGAGTTTATCACCTGTCTGAACTGCATAGTGAAATCCTGTCTTAAAAAGACAAAATAACTAAAAATAAATAAATGTTTATTTATATAAATATATAATTCATATAAATTATATACAATATATTATATATTATAAATATATATTATATAAATTATAGATACATTATTCATTTATATATTTAAATATATATTTATAAATAAATAAATAAAAATAGAAAAAAGGAAGATACAAATATGCCATGTAGTTAAGGAAGCTGGCTCTGGGTTGTGAGAAGGGAGGTGTTTTCCTTCTTTGTACTATTCTGCACAGTTGAGGAATAAATGGGAGATGGAAACTGGACTGTTAGTCACTACTGCAGCGAATTTAAAATGGTATCAAAATCTTTCCCACCCCTCCTGTTAAGAAGTATAGGTTTCCTTTCTGCTCATTCCTGGACTAGTCCTGTGACCTCATCACAGTCTTGACCAACAGAATGCAGCGGAAAAACACCGAGCCAGCTCCACCCTCCAGGGAAGTGCTGGTTCTGCCTTCACCTCTGATAAATCTCCCTCTTGCACACCAGCCACCATGTAAAAATTTGACTACTCTGTTAAAGACAGAGCCCACATAGGAAAGGCTTGTACCCATCTCAGGCGTTCCTGCCCAAATCAAGCTTCCTCCTACCTGACTCTACAAGGCATCGCAGGCAATGCCACACGGTAGCAGAACCACCACCCGGCTGCCCCGGCTTCATATTCCCGATCCCAAGAATTACAAGCATACAACATAGCTACTGTTGTAAGCCACCAAGTTTCAGGTGTTTCTGTATGTAACAGATAATTCATTTCAGAAGCTTACTTAGAAATTAGCTAAACAATAAATAAGTGACAAGAATTTATTGTTTCCTATCACAAAAATGGCTATGTTTTAAACACGTGTAAGAAAAACCACCACTACTGAGAACTAGTAAAATTTTGATATACGATTGCAGTATTTTTTTTCTTATAGTACTTTTATTTGAAAAAAAAAAGAGCTCTTATGTACATGTTTCATAACTGTCATTTTCATGGAAAAAATAACTCATGAGCATCCTCAGTGTGCTTATCATCTTTAGCAGAACACAGTCTTCAGTTTACTTCAGATAGTGACTGATATGGATAGGGGACAGAGAATGCTAGTAGCAGGTGCCTTGCACGTAACAGGAGCTCAATAAATAGTTAACTGAATATTTTATTTTACTGAATAAATGGTAGGACAAACATCTTCTCCGCCAGCTAAAACTCAGTACAACTCTTTAATCATCACCTTAGGGCAAATTCTGGAAATAGGGTCAAAGACAAGGCATGACTCTCAGGCAATTTAATAATGACAGGTATTGCCAAATTATCCTCCAAAAATGTTTTATCAAATTACATTTCACAGACTGGTACTCTTTCAGTGGATTTTAGTAGATTACTTTATACTGCAAGTTCTCTCTAAAGTATTACTTCATATCCAAAGACACAAAATGTAAATTCCAATAAAATGAGCACTGGATTCACCCCCATCTCCATTCTTGATCATGAGCATGAGAGAGCTCAGCTCATCAGCCACCTGAAGGCAAGGTGAAGTATACTTCACAATTAACCATGCACATCATTTTTATGGAACTGTTGACTATACCTGCAGACAAATGTATTTTGTTCCAAAAAATTGAGCCTTGCGGTGACTGTATCTCTCTCTATCTAAGTATCTATATGTATAAAATATTCATATATAATTGTAATGTTCCTCAATTTTTGTATTACTCAGGGAGATTGAAGTGTAAAGCACGGATCTCCAGCTTTATTCGGGCATTTGATCATTTGACTCAATTTCAAAATGCACAGGATGCTGAGGTATACCTCAGTTTAATACTTAAGAGTTCAGGATCTTAAGTAAACAGACTGATGAACTGGCTCTGCCAGTTGTTAGCTTATGGTCTGGAGTTGGTTATTTAACCTCAGAGCCGTGGTTTTCCCATTTGTAAGATCAAGATGATGGAAATGCCTTCCTCACAGAGATTATCATCAGGGCAGGGTAAATCAAGGCGGGAAAATGTCAAGGGGAAGGTATGAAAGGAGGAGCCTGGAAATCCACAGCAAGCTAGAGCTGCTGGGGTAATGGAAGGGGACATTCACGAAGCAGGGCTGAGAAGCCATTTGCTAAAGACCTCCAGCAAAGCCCAAAAGGTCACCAGGTTTGAACTTGCCACAGTAACCAGGTGACAAAAGAAGCTGTATCTACCAAACATCAATCAGGTAATCCTCAAGAAACTGTTTCAAATCTTGGTTCAAGAAACTCATAGTGACTTTAGTGAGGAGAGAGTTAGTGAACCGGTGGAAATGTTTCTAGGAGCAAAGATGAGAAAGAATACTGGGAGATGCCAGTACCAGTGGGCCCACTTCTACAATAAAGGAAAGTATGGATTTTCTGGTGGCCAGAAGTCATGGCAGTGAAATAAAAACCTCAACCTGGAAATGTCCAAGATCAAGGTGGTTAAATGACATATTCTGAAACTAGGGTGTATGAGTAGGTACAAGGTTAAAAGAAAGTCTCTTTTTTAAAAGAATGGTATAAGACTATCTTTAGATCTACTTTTTCCTCTCCACAGATTTGAGTAGCATACTAGTAAAGCAGAATTTGAAATCAAAAGTAACTTATGTTTTACGTATAGATTTGAAGACATTTGTTAATTTTGTTGTTTCACGTGATTAGTTTTCAAAAGTTACAGATAACAAAAAAATTCAAGAGGGAGAAAAGTTATTATTTTAAGGCTGGGGTTTTAGTTCAGTGGCTCAAGTGCTTTCCCAGTAAGCACGAGATTCTGAGTTCAATCACTGGTACCAAAGGGGAAAAAAAATTTAGTGGGTTTCTTTTTATGTACTGGGGATTCAAACTCATGACTTTGTACTAGCCAGGCAGGCTTGTGACACTGAGCTAAATCCTCAGCCCACATAAGTATTATTTTAAGTCTCAATTGAATAAGGTAATAGAACACAAGATGAATGAAAATGTTTGGTGAGAATCTGGTATATAGCATATGCTGGATAAATGTCGCAGGGCTAAGGATATTGCTTGGTGGTAAAGTACTTGCTTAGCAAGAAACAAAACAAAACAAAACTCATTCACTTTAACACGACTGAGTGAAAAAAACTGAACTATATCTTAACTATAATTGTAATTCTCCATTTTCAGATGACATATAGCACATGTATTTTATATATATATATATACACATAAACTCCATCTTTTAAGCAGTCTTTGTGATTTCAGGCACTGTTTAAAAATTAGGATCAAAAGACATTTCACTTTCAACAGATAAATGGTTTAAAACTGTTAAGATTAAATAATTTTTTTTATTTGGAGGATCTCACTATGCAGTTCAGGTTGGCCTTGAGCTCACTTTGCAGCCCAGGCTGGTCTCAAACTTGCAACCATCCTCCTGCCTCAGCCTCATGAGTACTGAGATTACAGGCACGTGCTACCATGCCTGGCTAAGAATAAAATAAGCAATTAAATTAATTATAATTCTTTAAGATTTTTTAAATTTTAAAAAACTATTAGAATTATGGTGTTAAAAAGCAACCTAGTTTATATTTTCCTTTTACTTATACAGTGGGATTCAATTATTTATTTAAAATTTGGAAATTATCTACCATTTGATATTTGGACATAAGAGGAAAAGAAATTCAGTTAAAATGAAAGAATTTTGTAAAAGAATACAACTCAGTTCATCTGAAAATCATACAGTCAACACATACTGTCTGTACATTTGTAAGTGAAAAAGACTTGAAAGATATTTTTAAATTACCAGAATATGAAATAGAAACATCTTTATTTTTGGTCTCACAACACATGCAGGGAAAAAAGCTCACAGGTGGAAAAGTAAAGGGAGAAAATGTCATTAACAAAACTGTAAGTCCTCTGTAAATGGTGGAGTCTTGGTATAATGGCCTTGAAGGTTTGTCCATCTCTTAAGGCTTTTTATTTTACTCAGTACTGTCCAGGCCTAATGGGTATGTGTGCAAAAAGCAACTTATACGAACACTCTTTTCCCTAAATTGCTCAGATTGCCTACAATAGACTATAGAAAAGGAAGATGGAGAGGTTAGGCAGAGAAGGGGCAGTGATAAAACTCAAATTTCCCTTTTAGTTTTCTTTGTTCTATATAATTACATGCTTTATGTATTGTTACAGCAAAGTAAAGTCACTTAAAAATAATCTTTTGCTGGGAATTCTTTACAATTTTTTTGTTCTCTTTTAAGCCTTATTTATAAAGGTTTCCAGATGCTTATCCTCACAGATTAAACACAGCATGATGTAGACACTTACAATAATATTCATTGCTATGAAGCCAAGAAAAAACTACTTTGAGATCTAACTGCCTATCACCTAAGGAATCAGGTTCAGGGAATTTTTTGTTGCTATTACGGTGTGATTCTCAGAAGTCATTTGGAAACAACCTAAGTTCTCAGCAGTAACAACTGACCCTGTACTATGTCAAAGCACATCAAATGGTTGGCATTCCAAGCTTCCAACAAAACGGGTTACTTCTCATTATGTGAATTCATAATGAAAGGATGTGGGCAAAGAACAGAATATAAATTGCAAGTTGATTTTGAATGTGTTAGGCAGCAGTCCTAGGCAGAAACAGTCTTTCTGCCTAGAAATTAGAGCAGTCTAATTTCAAGAGACAATTCCAAAGTGGTTCTCAAGAGAAAGGACAAGGTATTTCTCAAATATTTGTTCAATGTGAATGGACTGGGCTTGCCAAAAATGCTTTTCATGCTGGCATGCGAGCTCTGAGAGGGAAGTCAGCCTGAATCACTGAAAAGTAGAGCTCGGGGAATGGAATTACTGAAGGTTGTATGAGCAAGCCCGATACCTGCACTCATCTGCCCACTACTGGGAGTTCAGCCTCCTTTTAATTACATTAAAACAGCTGGTAACACTGGTTACTGAGGTACTCAGATTACCTTGATTGCTTGGTCATTATCTCTAATCAGCTGCTTCTTCTCATCTTCAAACCTTTGTATAAGATCCTGGAGCCGCCTCTCTGCAGCAAGCTGCTGCCGGCTGCTCTCTTCTTTCAGAGAGGAAATGGTTGCCTGAAGTTCTGCTATGATCTAAAATGAAAACAGCATGCTATCACTTCAAATTCTTCCGTGAGAGGCATCTATTTTACATGTATTTATGCTTAACAAAAGAATGGATTTGGCAAAATTCTATTCCACAAACTAAATATTTTCAATTAACATATCATACTCTATAATGCATGAAATTCCACAAAAAAAGACAATAATAAAACTGAATGGTGAACAACTGCTGAACCAAGTACATTTGGAAGACATTTCTACTATAACATTCCACAATACTTGCGCATCAGAAGACAGAACATCTGTGATCTCAAAAATATGAAGAGCATCAGATTTTATTTTACTGGAAAATATGGTTACTAGACTGAGAAAAATTCTTCTGCCTGTCATAAGGCTTTGAACTGAAATAATCAAAGAAAATAATGAGCAGAGTTCATTCCTGTGGGTCACCTAAATTTATACAATAATTTTTGAGTATTAATGTTTGTGTATTGGGTTAAGTACTTTAAACTCATGTCATTTACTACTGTGAGAAAGTATTATTACTTTTCTTCTGTAAGTGAGGAAACATGCACAGAGAAAGGTCAAATGTTTTACATCGCGGGAGACAACACGCAGCTGAGGAGACAGGAAGGCTCTGAATCACGCGGTCAGATTCATCTCTCCACTAATTGGCTCCTCTCATTAGCTGACTTCGTATTTTCTTTTAAACAGGATTCTGGTATTGAAAAGAAGATTATATTTCCAAATATGTTGGCTTCCTCACTGATGTGTATTCGTAGTTCACTTTGGTTCAAACACTAGCCTTCTCTACACTGAGGATTGGTTACCTCCAGAGCAGGTTTCCTCCACCTTCTCAATAACCATTTGAGAAGGAATTCTGACTTTTAATGGGCCTTTGAGCACTGGCCTTCCTCCTGTTTTGGATGGATCTGTTTCCTTTCAAATTCAATAGTGATGACTTTTTAAAAGCAGGAAATAGTTGTTTCTTTTAATAAAAGAAACTATTAGTCCTGTGTTAGAATAAAATTCTGTTGGTCCACAAGAAAGAAGCCAGTTAATGAGAAACACTGGACTAATTAGTTATCTTTTTTGAGCTCAGTTTTTTCAACTACTACTTCGTGAAAAACTGGATCACAGAATCATATTTTAATAAACTGAAATTATGAGGCATATCTCAAAAAAATACTGGATTTTACTACTGATGTAAAATAGCATCCTTACAATAAAATATGGAATATATACATTCTTGGAAGTACACAAACTAAAGCCAGGCATGGTGGTGCACTCCTGTAATCCCAGCACTTGTGAGGCTGAGGCACGAGGAACCTTGCAAGTTCCACACCAGCCTGAGCTACAAAGTAAGCCCAAGGCCAGCCTGAACTGCATAGCAGGATCCTATCTATATAAAAAAGAAAAAGTACACAAACTCAGGGTAACAAAGTTTAATGCTTAGAACTTGCAAATAATTAAATAAGATTACTGTGAAGTGACAAAATACAGAACAACAAAATATAAACTAGGACTTCCTACTATGAGTGGGACAATTCATTTACTAAGAGTGGAATAGTATTACACATATTTTCTGAATTTTGGTTAAATATTGTTTTCTGGCAACAATTTGTTAGAGTATTCTGGCGTAACAGAGAAGCAAGAAGTACAAAATGAACAGGTTTATTGCGTGGAGGACTCAGAAGCCATGGCGGTTGGGCTGTCCCCTTAGACCGGATACAGAGAGGCAGAGGGTTCTGTGACCTCTGATGGGAAGTGGTACAAGGGTGGATATTGATGTCGTGTGAGGAACCGACTGGAATTCTCTGTGTGTGCAAACAGGAAGGGGAGTTGCAATTAGGCTGAAGAAGAAGCAGGAAGTGGTAAGCATTTTTGCTTTGGCCTTCTGCCACGGTAGACCACCGCCATAATTATACAGTAATTCATACTAGGGCAAGAACCTTTCACAATTCAATTAATTCTTATATATAGCATTTTTGTTAAGTAGAAAAGGTTAAATTATTATGGTCAATGTTAAAAACTGAAGCACAAAATAATCAATTCCTAGTCACAGAGCCAGAAGAGGTAGGGATAAGAAAGAGCCAGTCTTCTTTGGCCTAAAAAATAAATTCAAGATTGATATTTGAACACAGAGTCAAACAGTACAAAATAACAATATTTAAGTGTTTCAAATTGAATAAATTTAACATTGTATAAGTGCTAAGTGTAATTCTAGAGTAAGTCTATTTAGCTATAAACAACTTTTATCACATGTAAATTCATATATCCCCAATTAGTCATGTAATCTATTCTTAAAGTACAAAGTAAACTTTCCCTTAAAAAACAAGTAGGATTGAGATTAGCATAACTGACCAAAGACTGACGATAAAAAATATCTGTATTTTAAATGATAACAAGGGCTTGAAACAGGTACACTTCTCATTTTCAGAAAATTTAGGGCAAAAGTACATAAATAAAAGAAGTAAGGCATTACAAAGGAAGTCTGGGATGGTCTGAGGAGAGCATGTTTGCTTTTGCATGGAAAATGAAACCTTACCTTCTTTGGGGAATAATGAGATTCCTATGGAGAAAATAATAATTGGAAATCTGTTTTTAAAACTTCTAACGGTGACACAGGGAGAGAATGTCAAAACACTGCAGGTAAAATACCTTGACTAGAAAAATTGGGTATAGAGAGGCAGCACAAATAAGGGTGAATTCTAATTTTCTTAGAAACCGGACTTAAGGTTTATCTGCAGATTGAGAAATAATTATCAGCATCATATTAACGTACATGTCTTAGGTAGGGAACAAAGTTTGGATCTTCACGTCTGTTAACTGTAGATGTTGAGTATAATAAAATGGATTATTATATGGAGTATAAGAAACAGTATCAGCACAAGGCATACAATCAGCACTCAATGTTTAAGAA
Organism: Cavia porcellus; assembly: GCF_034190915.1. Classification (NCBI taxonomy): domain Eukaryota; kingdom Metazoa; phylum Chordata; class Mammalia; order Rodentia; family Caviidae; genus Cavia; species Cavia porcellus. The sequence continues at coordinate 14,139,398 of NW_026947515.1, forward strand.
ATGAAGCCAGGAGTGGTAGCTCATACCTGTAATCCCAGCACTCAGGATGCTGAGGAGGAGGACCATTGCAAGCTCAAGACCAGCCTGGGCTACAAAGTGAGCTCAAGGCGAGCCCAAACTGCATAGTTAGACCCTGTCTCAAAAAACCACACACACACGCACACACACACACACACACACACACACACACACACACGCATGCACATACAAAAGAAAAAGAAAAAAAGAAAAGAAAGAAAGAAATGGGACTATAATCATGGTAAATAAGAAAAAAGAATCATCACCTGTCAAGGTATACTGACATAATCTAGCCTTTTCACCATTTTTCTGGGAAAAATGAAAGTGAATATACACAATCATAAACAAATCTAATTTTGATTAAATATATTTAAAACTGTGAAGCAAAACTTCACCATTCAAACAAATGTTTATCTGTATTAGCTTCAGAAAAAAATTGAATTAGAACATTCTGATGTAGATATCAAAAATTATTGATCATTTTGGCAAATCAAGAGCTATTTTGGGCTGATGGGGTAAGCAGTCTAACCCATGAAACAATGGTAATATCTGCAAAAAGCACTTTACATAAATGTTAAAAGTCTTATTTAAGGACTTCAAAATAACAAAATACTAAAAGTTAAATTTCATCTTTAACTCATTCTGTTGTTTTTAAGACTGCAGCATAGCTTGAGATCTTTCTAAAGCATTCAAAAATGCAACAGACAAGATTTAGGATACTTAGGTGAACACCGCAAACCTCATTAAGTAAGTGAGAGAGTGGCTCCTCACTGCCTGCGCACTCTTGGTGCTTCTCGGTGAGTGACATGAATTTGAGATGAGTGGAACATGTGGCATACTCCTGCCTGGGAAAAACCCTGTGACAGGCAGAGAAACCAGTATGAAGCAGGAGGACCACATCTTTCATTAGTGGGTAGGTTTGGGTGGCACCTCAGCTTTGGTCTTTTCTACATTCTCAACTATGCATATTCGTGCAAAGTGGTATCATCTTTCTTTGAAAATTGGTTGCTGGGTGACTGAGGTGAGTAGGGAACTACATCAAAACTGAAGAATAAGTTAAACATAATTAGCTAAAAAGAACAAATCTGTGATGGTGATGGGAATGGCTGCTGGGAGTGTGTGCACAGATGATGCAAACACTGCCTTCACGGGGACTGGTGACTGGTGACTGGCGACTGATGAGGAGCTCAGAAGGGGCACAGTCCTCAGCGTGCCCAGGCTTTAGTGCACATGGGCTGTTAGGTCTTAAGGGTTTGATAAACTCTGTAAGGTTAATCACTTCCTTTGGAGGAAGGAAATATTTAAAGTATTTTCCAAATTTAACCTGATGCGTTTCTGAGTGCCAATGCATTCATCACTAGTGTGTTCATTTTATTACTTCTTTTTATTTTGAGAGAGGCATTTTTAAAAAACCTGATTAACAGAATTAAGCAAGTTTGCTTCTGGCAGTCTCATCAGTTTGATGAGACAGGAGTTTAAGATTCCGGCAAAGTAGCACTTAAAAGCAGAAAAAGTCAATCCATGATTCTGTTTTTTGAAGTTCATCTAAAAACAATGTTTCTTAACACTGACTTGTACAGTAGATTAATGTTGTGCAAACGCCTTTTGATAGTTATAAATACCTACAGATATATTTATATACATAAAAATATTTATATATATTCAGAAGTGAGAAATGAAACATTATCAGCGTAAGGTTATCTTTTACAAAGACATATCCTTTTTATATTTTATATTTATATTTTATTACATTATATATATAATATAATATAATATATTATATTTTAAAAGTTATACCCTTTTTAGTATTTTTTTGCCTTTTACTATCCTTTCATTTATGAAGTGATAGTTGTTACTGTGTATGATAGTTGTTACTGGTTGAATTTGACCTTCTCCTCACTTTCAAATTTTGCAGAGATTTTATTAGTTCTTGAACACCCCAAAGCACAGTGTTAGGAGGAAATAATTTCTGCTTCCTTCCAAATCTTTTAAAATACTTCTTTCCTTCTTTCCTATGTCTGTTGCAACTTTTGAACTGCTACAAAAATTAACAATAGTTACTAGCTGCGTTAGTATGTATGAAGTACTATACTAAACACATCTTCAGCACTGTTTTACTTGGTAGTTAAAACTACCTTATGAGGTAAGTGCTGCTCTCTAATTTGAAAAGTGAAGAAACTGAATTCCAAAGAGGGCAGGTAAAATGGCTCAAGGTCATGTAAGTGGTAGGACTGGTGTGCAAACCAGGTCTGTGGACTCCAAGGGTTAGGCTTTTCTCTAGCATAACTTACATTTAATTTGCTTTAATGTCACCTAATCATGCATTCCTTCAGATAAATTTTGATAGTCCCATTTATACTCTCATTATTCAAGCATCTTTATTAGCTATCTTATTATATCTTGCTCTCAGTCTGACTCTCCCATTGAACATAAAGCAAAATAAGCAAGATGTAGCTGTGTGCCAGTTGGAGACTTATCTTGTAGTTAAAACTTTAATTTTTGGAGTAATATGATTCCTTTGAATATAACAGTTTTTCAGTGGATTAAAAAGGACATTTGTCCACATTTATTCCTCAAGGACTAGAATAATGGCAATCAAGCCATAACCATTATCTCTAATATAAACACATATGACTCTTCATTTAGACAAATCATTTAAACTTTCTCAGTGTGATGAAAATTATATAACAAGCACATTTTAGAAATAATTGCAGAATTGAAGACATTCCCTGACAACTATCACCAAAGTTCAGTGTATAAAATAATGTAAGGCACTGGATCAGACTTCCAACGCCAAGGTTCAGAATTTCCACTTTGAAATCAGATGGAGGCTGACTCCTGGTTTAGTCATTTGCTAATTTATGTGATCTACTCTCTTGGAGTTTCACTTTTCTGCACTGGAGAAATGGAAGAGAATAACAGTTTCAAACCTAGAGTTACCATGAATGAAGACTGAATGAGTTAATAGTCTTAGTCCCAGGAGTGTTAAATGTTATCATTTTGTGTTGTTGATATTATATGGCAACATAAAATGATACACAAATTTCAGCTTACTCCACATATCACTGACTACATATAAAGATACTAAGATTTAAAATTATTAGATATGAAGATTGCAAAACTAAATGGCTTAATTTATCCATCTACAAATGAAAATAAGTAATACTTGTTTGTACAGTTTGTACAATTAAAGAATGCTTGGGATTCCCTAAATGATACTGTTAGGGGAAATTATAACAATTTATGTAGAAGTACTACTCTGAACATCATACTTCAAGTGGAGACAAGCATTCAAATACAGATTTTTCTCATAGTAAACAAAACTATAGTTAACGACACAAACCCGCAAGATACAGCTATGGGAGCTTGTAATTCTTTTTCCTCCCAAAAGGAATCAACAGTTGAGCTGCCAGTTAAACCTTAGAATTGTCACCCATAAGTAGGTTGAGTCAACATACTTCAATAGCCTTTAGGTGTAGCGAAATGGAATATTGCAGAAAAGCACAGATGGTATCAAACTACTTATATCACTAATGCAGGTGTGTATCTTCCTTCTGTCCTTGTGAAATGTGTTTCAGCCTAGACTTGTTCAAGTGCACAGGCTGGTTTTACAACATCTGAGAATGTGCATGCATGTGTGTGTGTGTTGTTCAAACGGTTCAATATTCCCCATTTTTCTTGATTTTTAAAAATAAGACTGAAATATTAAAAAGCATATTTAATTTATTTATATATCATCAAAAAATGTGATGATACAAACTCATGGAAAACTGCAAAGAATTTAATTTTGAAGCCAAAGGCTTTGATGTGTCAGATTCATTTTTGTTTCTTTTACTGTTTCTTACCTGTGAAGATTTGGCAAGCTTCTGGGAATATTCCTTCTCAATCTCCTTCAGCTTGCTGTTGGCCTGAAAAACACACGTACACGAACACACACAGGGTGACCTGTGAGCTTGGTATCTCTTCCACATGCCTATCACCAGGCAGCTGGGACACCCGCCAGCTGCACCGCCCTTCTGGGGCAGCCAGAAAACCACAGGGCTTGTCTTTGATCTGATGCCAACTATTCATCACTTAAAAAGAAAAAAAAAGATCTCTCCTGCCAATTATTAGACAAACACAAGACTTCTTTGGATAGAAAGAGAAAGGGAGAAGAGAAGCAGAAATAGAAATAGTCACAGCAGGTAAAGGAAGGAGAAGAAAGAAGAAAGAGAGGGGAGGGAAAACTTAGAGAAAGAGAGGACAGGAAATTAGAGGAGGAGGAAAAGAAGGTGATAAATTTAACATTCTTTCATTTTAGCTTAAAAGTAAGAGAACTGGACAAAGGCAGATATGAGCTGAGCCCTCACTCTGCCTAACGCAGTTATCTTTTGAAGTGGCAAATACAATCTAAATCAAGCAATTGTATGTCCTGAAACAGAGGCGACCTTTCCCAAACAAGTCTACCTTGCTTAGAATTTATTTCCTGCCACTCAAGTTCTGATCCTTTGGCTGTGACCTGCTTTCTGCCCTAAGAAGTGCTCAGGTCCTTCCCTCTCTACTCAGTGCAGAGGAAGGGCTCAGCGATCTTGCCGGAGGGGCCTTTTCCTGTCAATCATGGGGGCTTACGTCTCTCATTTCTGGGAAAAGTTCAGTCACTGGTCTCATGACTGCCTCGCACCTGTCTGTCTGTCTTCCCTCACTTCCCCTCTGACAGTTGTGACTTTTAGGTTCATTCGCTTTTCCTATTGTCTCTACTTTCCATTCCTTTGTCCTTTTTGTTTCCTTTAGGGTTTTCTCAGGTTTCACTTTAAAACTTTCTACTGAATTTTAAAAATACTATCCTCCCATATTCATAATTTCTAAATGTTTCTTTTTTGTTCTCTGAACAGCATCACACACATCCATTTTTATAAATGACCCAATCCTGAGGCACAGAGAGGTCAAGTAACATGCCAGCATCATGCAGCTTGGAAGCGACGGAGCCAGGGCCTGTCCTCACACGTGGTCTGGCTGCAGTGCGCGGTACCCTCAGCTGCAGCATAGTGCAGAATGCATGTTTTACTCCTGAGAGGTTTTTCTTTCAGTACTGGGGTTCAAACTCAGGGTCTTCACACTGTCACACCAGGTTCATCCTCAGCCCTTTTTTACTTTTTGTGTTGAAATAAGGTCTTGCTAAGTCACTAAACTGTGCAGGCTAGACTCAAATTTATGATCTTCCCACCTCAGTTTCCCAGAGTGCTAGGATTGTAAGTGTGTGCCACTATTCCTGGCTATTGATATATTTTTTTCCCTTCCACTGCTGGGGCCTGAGCCCAGGACCTTTGCAATGAGCTACACTTGTAGGTCTTTTATGAATTACAGTAATTAACTGCCCTGGCCAGGGTTAAATTTGAGATCTACCTGCCTCAGCTTCCTGGAGTACTGAGATTATAGGTATGTCCCATTATGCCTGGCCCATCTTCTGAGGTTACTAATTTCATATAAAAAATTTTGGGGAGTACTGAGAATCAAACTCAGGACCTTACATTTGCCTGGCATTTCATAAATTTTTCTTTTTCTTACTTGAATATATTTTTCTGTTCCCTTTATTTTTGACAGCGTGTTTTGGTCTTTGTCGCTCAGTTTAGATACTCTTATCATTTTGCTGTCCGTTCTAGATCAAAGGGAGGACTTCTAAAGCTGACCAGATGGTGCCTGGATGTGTGCAGGCTTGTGGATGGGGAAGTCCCCACAGGGTGTTCCAAAGGGGCCTGGCCTCTCCTGTGCCAGGCCCTGACTGGATTTTCTTCTTGGGCCAGTTTGCCCAAAACCCAGTGGACTGCTTGGTGGCAAATGTTTGGCTCCAATGTTTTAAAAAGGATGCCTCGCTGTTCAGGTTGGCACAAGCCTGTTTTCATTTTTGTCCTCAGCTATGCTCAAGTCCCTATCTCTGGCCATTTCTCCAGTGGGGCAAACTAGGGGCAAGAGAGAGAGGAATCATAGGATTAGCTGTATCCTGTTGTTACAGGCAGCTGAGTTAGAAATGTTATAGGCAGTCAGACAGGGCTGGGCCGCCGAAGGAGCTAGAGCAGAAGGTTTTGCAACCTTACAACCTTGGAGGAGACAGCCCCCCCCCCCCCAAGAAAATACACCAACATTCTAAGGATTGATATTCTAAATCTCTGTCACCCTGAGGAAGCCAGACACCACCATGCCAATCCCCTACAGGAAGGGTCACTGCTCTGTATGCATGCCTGCTTGCTACACTATTTGCTTCCCCATTTATTCCTGATTTAATCAATTTTACCTGAGCAATTAACCTTATTGGTTGACCACAGTTCTGTCCCACCTTTTGCCTACCTTGCAAACTCTCACGTTTTCCCTACCTTAAACCTGCCTCACTTTGTGATTTACTGTATAAAAGTCTCTAGCAAAGACAGTCTTCGGCAACCCACTCGGAGCCCCTTTTGTCTCTCTCAGAAGCTTTCTTTCTCTCAATAAATATACTCTGCTCTTAACCTCAGCTGTCCTAAAATTCATTCTTCAATTTTAGAGAATACGAACTCATACTGGACATATAGTAGACTGGGAGTTTTGTTTCCCTATATCACTATGACTGCTCATTATGCAGATTTCCAACCTCATCCTCCAGTTCCCCGCACACCACCCTCTCTTCTCATGAAGCCTTCCTGATGTTGGGCAAATGGAAAGATCTTGCAGTTTCTAACAAGCATCCTCTAGGCCCTCATTCCCTGAAAAAATGTTTGCATTTTTGGAGGGCTCAGTTCTGCTAAGCCCATTTCAGGTTCAGATTTTTCTCAAGGTCAAAAATGTTGATGATTTTGTATATGTACTATTGTCTCCTCTCTTCTTGTCTTTGGGAAAGTTATACTATAAAAATATTGATGCCTGGGTCTCATCTTGAAGTTCTGATTTCATTCATCTAAGGTACAGCCCAGGCACTACAGTTTAAAAACTCTCAGAAGCTATTTCTAATGTTCACCCAAGGTTAGAAATCATTTTTAATGTCCTTTTCAATTTGATTTCTTCCATTTTAATGGAAGTTCCTCAGGCAGTGGAGATAAACAGGCAAGTTCGGTCCATGCATTTAAACTGGCAGCGAATGCTTGGTTCATTTGGACAGCACTAAGGGATGAGAAGCAAATACCGGCTGTGCCGGTAATTGCTGGCTAACTTATGTGTCTCTTTCACTAGACTGTGATCTCCTAGAAGGCAGTGTGGCTCCTAACGTAGGACTTGTTGCATTAATGTTTGCTTAATGAAGGAAATTATCCTGCACAGCCCTCTTCCATCACTTAAACCCATCTCCTAAAGCTATCCTTTCATAGACGTATGTTTTATGAACTTAAGTTCAAAAGCAATTCTTTAGAATTTGTCCTATAAACCTCTGCATCTATTATCTCAATGAGCACAGGGTAGTTTTGCTTTTTCAGAGTAAAGAGGGCATGTAACTACTGCTATTTTTTCAAGTAAGCTGTCAGACCCTATTCCAGCTCTGTGATTAATAAGGCCACTTTCCATTATAAAATTAGGGCCACTCTCAACCTCTTGAGGTTTCTCAGTTTTGGTTCACATTCCATCAATGTTATTTATCACAAAATGCCTGATGAAGTATTTGTTGCTTTTAAAATAAACACAGAGCTCTTACCATGTGCCAAGCACTGTTCTAAGTGCTTTAAAAATATTTACTCACGAGGAAATCTAAAAATTAATTACAATGTCATAAAGATGAAGTTACTTTTCCCTAAAGCAGCTGGCATCAGAGATGCTCGTTAGTGCAGGAAGGCCTGTGTCTTGGATGTAGCTGTTCTGTAGGAGCTGTGGTAACAAGCATTGGACTTCCACAGCCTAGCCAGCCACTTCACAGTTAAATACCGAATTCACTATTCCGCCCGCTCTCAGGTATAGTACTGAACAAAACAAAGATCTCTACCTTTTCAGAACTGCTAGCTAGGGGAATAAAAAATAATTTTCAAAAGTAATATTTTACATGGTATGATTGCCATAAATATAAAACAGGGAAAAGAGATAGGAAGTAATGAGAAGCAGTGGATATTTTATAATTTTCAAAATATACAAGTTCTAGAAGGCCTCGATGAGAGGGTGATACATAAAGAAAAACCTCAAGAAGATGAGGAAGTTATGAAATCTACTCAGGGAAAGTACATTCCAGGCAGAAGAAGAGTCAGTGCAAAGGCTCTGAGTTAGAGGCATGCACGGCAGGCAAAAGGCACAGTGCAGAGGGCAGGGTGATTGGGTCAGTGAGTAACGACTCCCTCAGACAAGACACAGTCCAACGAAGGAGGTGCCAGCTGCCATAAGGGAGTCTGCTTGACAGTAAGGAATTTCATTTTTAAAGTGAGGGAAGTAGGGAGGCAATGAAGGGCTTCCATTATAGAAGCAGCACATAATTTGACTGACATACTAGGAAGATCATTCTAGCATTTGGTGGTGGTGGTTGTGGGGTAAGAGTCAAGAAAAGAAGCCGAGTAGGAGGTTACTGTAAATAACCCAGGCTGGTAATGGAGAAGGTGTTGAGAACTGCTCAGATTCTGAGAAAAACTTGAAAGTAGAACTGATTGGACATGCTGCAAGACAGGAAGATATGAGCTAAGCATGACTTCAAGCATTTTGTCCTAAAAGGCTAGAAACATGAGGCTTTCACTACCTGACATGGGAAAACTACAAGGGGAATATGTTTTGGGAGGAAGATCAAATGATCACTTCTGGATATATTAAATCCAGAGAGACCTAGTAAACATCCATTGTTGAAGTACATGGGTGTTAAAGTGTTGAGTTCATGGAAGAAATGCAGGTTATAAGTATAAATTCAGAGGCCATCAAGTATGTATGTCACGTATGAAGCTATGCTGCCAGATGAGATTTTCAGACACTAAGTATGCAGCAAAGAAGGCTTAGGTATACTGGGCCTAAAACACATAAAGAGCGGGGGAAATGAGGAAAGGAGACAGAAGTTACAGCCAGGGAGATTACGGTGTGACACGAGTCCTGAAGCCATATGAAGAACTGTGCCAGGTACCAGTGAACTGTACCAGATGCTACAGAGAGGCCGCAGAAAGACAGACTAGACATGGCCATACAGATTTGATAACATGGTGCCGAAGATGAAATAAATTCTGATGTGTTAGGAGAGATGAAAGCTGGATTGGAGGTGGTGGTTCAAGATAGAAGAGAAAGGGAGCACTGGAATAGTATACGGTACAGAAACTTCAGAATGTTATCAGGAAGGAAAGAGCAGTATTGGGAGGGGGTTGCAGGAGATAAGGGTAAGAAGAGGCCTCGTTTGCACTGCCGTGTGTATGTGTGTGTGTGTGTGTGTGTGTGTGTGTGTGTGTTTGTCTTTGGTAAGATCAAGGAACTAATACCATGTCTACAGGTTCATGAGAAGGATTTAACAGTAGAGAGGTAAAAATAAATAAAGCCAGAGATTTACCGAAGACATGTCCTTGAATACAGCAACTGTATCATGGAGTAACCCCCTGGCCCCCATAGGTTGGACCCAACCTTCAATGTGGCTGTATTTAGGAACAGATCTGTTAGTGCTCTAATTAACGTTAACTGAGGTCATAGAGTCAGCCAACCTAGTAGGACTGGTGTCATTATAAGGGAAGATAAAGATACCAGATCTCTCTCTCCTTCCCCATCCTCCCCGCCTTGGTCCTTTCTACTCTCTCTGCTTTTGTGCACACACAGACAAGTCCTCAAGTCAGCAAGAGGCCTTACTGGGAAGCAACCCCAACACCATTTGATCTGACTACCAACCTCCAAAGCTTTGAGTATGCATTTCTGTTGTTTCAGCCACCCAGTCTGTTTCGTTCTGATAGTCAGAGCAGAGGGATACAAGGTAGGATCTTCAGCACCAGTGCAGGAGATGCCTTTGCTTAGGAGTGTAGGAAAATGCGTGACTCCGTTGCTTCCATTTTCTCCAAGAAGTAGCAGGAATGATTCATGAGCTATGCAGGAGGGTGATAGTAAAGACTTTTGGTAGATGTGAAGAGTAAAGAGAAGAATGAAATAATCACCTCGGTAGGAAAGGGAAGGGCCTGGGAAGTAATGAGACCCAGGATTCTGGAAAGTTTTAGCGCCCACTTGAAATTATCAATGTTGAATTTAAAATGAGTCCCGTTTGTAACATTTAAATAACTTTACAACTCGCTAACAACATTAGTATTTTGGAGATTGATGAGACTAACTAAAGAAATGAAAGTATCAGACTTCAAACTTTTTACTGTTTATTTGAAGTAAATCATTACTACTTGCATTTCTGAACATCTCTTAGATAAACTAAAAACTTTGATTTAGTATGGTTGAAAATTCGTACTTAATTTATCAAGCAAAGTATCCTTAAAATATTTTCTGAATACTCTCAGGATAGTACTGACTGTACATTTCAATTCCATGCATAAAATTAATGTCAGTTATTTTAAAAGCCTTATTTCTATAGCTACCTTTTCTATATATAGACATAATTTTCACATAATCACCTGCAGCAAGGCCTGAAGAAATGTAAAGAACAGAAGGGAAGAAAATCACAATTTCATAGTGAGTCAAGTGTTTAGTAGCAGGGATGCTGTACTACTCATTGTTGAGTTCATCTCTGGCCCTCTCTTGGGGCTTTGATCAGTGTGCCCTTTCCTCTAAGCCACCCTTCTCTGCTTTTGTAGAGACTCTTCCTTAGTTCATTTTTCCTGCTGGTCAACTTCTCCTATGTAAAATCAAATTCCTATCAAAATTGTGGGTTTAAAATCCAGTTGAAGAAAAACCAAACAATTTTCACAGAGACATCAATAACTTAATATGTTACCCTTTTTTTGAAGGGTACTTTGCATTATGCCGTAATTTTTAAAAAAGTCCTCCATTCTTGTATGTTCCATTTCCTATCAGTAATGGTTATAAAGTTCAGGGATTTGTGATTTCCAGAGAGGTGATATGCAGGGAAGAAAATTAAGATTCTTCTCTAAAATATTTGTATTTAGGGCATGGCCAGATCTCAGGAAGGCATATCTCTTTAAAATATAATAGCATATGTTTATAAACAAAATGTTTGCTCTTAGGATGAGAGCAAGGCTGGTTTTCAGAGTCTGGGACACATACAAAGCTCAGATTACTATTCAGTACTTTGGTACACAACCATCTGAATCCTCTTGAAAGACTGAGAACAGAGTCAGGGCTAGCTTGTCAAAACCACACCATTCTATCAGAAAAATATTCAGAGAATTTACAATAAATACTTATATGTAACTGATCTAAAATTTTTATAAAGTTTATAATTTAAAATTTGAGCTTGAAAAACTATGTTTTACCTCAAAGTAAGGTGCAAATTGTGAAGCATAAATAAAATTTATGACTTCCACTTTGGTCAAGGTAGAGTAACTGGGATTAGGGTTCAAAAGCTTGTCATGATTTTGGAAAACTTTTGGGACACTGGACAACAGGAGACACAGGAATATAACACAAACAAATGAGGAAAGCTCTTTCAAGTTTTTGACTCTTTTTACCAGGATTTTGTACTTTAGCTCATAAATGTGATGCATATTTTATTAGGCTTGAACCTAAGTAATTTTGTAAGTGCTAATGGTAGTAAATGGTATTGTGTTTTTTAATATAAAATTCCATGTTTATTGCCAGTATTCAGGAAAGCAACTGACTTTTTTATGTTAGCCCTGCTGCAATTATTGGGAGGGGACATAGCTCAGGGGTGTAAGTACCTGCCTGACAAGCACAAGGTCTTGAATTTGATTACTGGTACCAAATAATAATAATAATAATAATAATAATAATAATAATCTTGCTATTAACTCTTATCAGTTTTAGGAGTGCATCAATTATTTTGGATTCTCTATATGGATGATCATCACCTGCAAACAAAGACAGTTCTATTTCTTCCCAGCCTATGTACATTATTTCTTTTTCTTTTGTATTACATTAGGTCAGACTTCCAGTATGATACAAAAAGTGGTGCAAAGCTGGGCACCATGGCGCACACCTGTAATCCTAGCACTTGGGAGGCTGAGGCAGGAGGATTACCGGTTCGAGGCCTGGTCCATCTCAAAAACAAAAACAAATAACAACAATAATAACAAAAGTAAAAGAAAGTGAGAGATGTTGGGAACATTTTGTCCTTGTTCCTGATCTTAGAGGGAAAGCTCTTATCTAACTATCAAGTGAAATGTTAGCTGTTGGGTTCATGTAGTTTTTTTATCAGATGGAAAAAGATCCCTTTCATTCCTAGTTTGCTGAGATTTTTATTTCACGAATTGGTGTTGAAGTTCATTAACTTTTTTTGCATCTGTTTTTATGATTATGTGATTTTTCTTTGTTAGCCTGTTGATACGATGGATTAATTGATTCTCAAATTCAGATCAGGCCTGCCTACCTAAGATAAATCCTTCCCAGTTATAGCATTGAAATCTTTTAGTATTTTATTGGCTTTGGTTTGCTAATTTTTTTTTTTTTTTTTTTTGCTTAGTTTAGTATTTCTGCATCTATGTTAATGAGAAGAGACTGCTCCATTCTTCTAACCACATCTAGTTCAGTATCAGGGAATGCTGGCCTGACAGAATGAGTAGGAAGTAGCTCCTCTGCTTTTATCTTTCCAAAGAGAATACAGATTATTTGTGTAATTTCTTTCTGAAATATTTGGTAAAATTAACTACCCAATAATCCTTGTCAGTCTGGCGTTTTCTGCTTCATAAGGGTAACTGAGTCAATTTCTTTAATAGATATAGGCCTGTTTTGATTTTATATTTCTTTCTTTATGAGTTTGGGCAAATTATGTCTTTCAAGGAATTGGTCCATTTAATCCAAGTTATCAAATCTCTGGGTACAGAATTACTCACAGTATTCTTTTATCTCTTCAATGTATGGTATCCATAGTGATTGATGTCCTGTATTTCATTACTTTATCAGTAATTTGTGTTTTTTTCTTAGCCCAATGAAAGGTTATTGAGTTATCTTTTAAAAGAATCAGCTTTATATTAATTTTTTTAGTGATTTTTTGTTTCCAATTTCATTGATTGCTACTCTAAGTTTTATTATTTCTTTTTCTTTTGTTACTTTAGATTTAATTTGATCTTTCTCAGTTTTCTACAGTAAAAGCTTAGATAACTGATTTTAGATCTTTCATCTTTTCTATGCACTCAATGCCACAAATTTTAATTATTGCTTTCCATGTATCTCTCAAATTCTGGTAAGTTGTATTCTCACTAGTTCAAAATATTTTAAAATTTATCCTGATTTTTTTCTACATTTCATGTGTCATTTAGAATGCTACGTAACCCCATGTATTTTGGAATTTTCAGTTACCTTTCTGTTACTGAATTCTAGTTTAATTCTGCTGTGAACTCAAGGCAGACATGTGTATTCTTTTAAACTTGTTGTTTAAAAGCACTTGATGTGCTTTATAACCCAGAATGTGGTCTATCTCAGTGAATATTCCATTTGAGCTTACAAAGAATGTGTATTATGCTTCTTTTGGATGATGTAGTCTACAGATGTCCATTATACCCAGTTGACCAATGATGTTGAGTTCAACTATGACCTCATTGACTTTTCCACCCACTAGAAAAACATCCATTTCTAATAGAGGGTGTTGAAGTCTCCAACTATAATAATGGATTCATCAATTCCTCCTCACAGTTCTATCAGTTTTTCCTTATACATTTTGATGCTCATTATTAGGTGCATACATTAAGGTTTGTTCTGTCTTCTTGGAGAACTGATTCTTGTATGATTATACAATGACTATCCCTGATTACTCACCTCACTCTGAGGTCCATTCATTCTAAAATTTATATGGCAACTGCGCTTTCTTCTGATCAGGGTTAGTATAGTATATATTTTACCACCCATTTACTTTTAGCCTGTACATGAGTTACATTTAGAGCAGGTTTCTTAGACACAATGTATAGTTAAGTCTTGTTTTTTGATACACTGACAATTTTTGCTTTGGATGATAAACTACTGACATTCAAAATAATTACTGATATAGGAGGGTAAATATCCACTACATCTGTTACTTTCTATTCATTGTCTTTGTTCACTCCTACTTTTGTTTTTCCTGCCTTTTATGGTTTTAACTGAGTATTTTATATATTCCACTTTTTTTTCTTAGCATGTAGGTTATACTTTTAAAAACATTTTAATGGTTACCCCAGAGAAATATATTCCACTTCCAAATAACATGCACAGATAATACCTGTACCTTATACAAAATAATACTGATTTTCTCTTTTGTCCTTTTTGTTATTGCTGATATTCATTTCATATAAAATATTACTGAAATATTGTGGCCATTATTATTTTGAACTGTTATCTGTCAAGAAGAAGAATAAAAGTTTTAATTTTACCTTCATTTATTCCTTTACCACAAGTCTTCATTTCTTCACACAGATCCAACTTTATGACCTACATAATTTGCCTTTTTTGGGGGGCCTTTTTTTTTTTTTTCTATTTTTTTTTTTTTTGTCTTTTTCGTTTTTATTGGTACCAGGGATCGAACTCACGACTGCCTGCTTGCAAGGCAGGCGCTTATGCCACTGAGCTAAATCCCCAGCCCCTGGGGGGCCTTTTTTCTAAAAAACTTCCTTTAGCATTTTTTGTAAGGCAAGAACTTCTGGCAACAAATTGCTTCAGTTTTCATCTCAGAAAAGTTTTTTCCTCTACTTCTTAAATTTTTTAATTAGCATATGTTTGTGATACATAATCTTTACATTCTTTCTGGGTAATTCATACATGTACATAACACAGAATTCTGATTTGGTGGGTTTTCTTTTTCAACACTTCGAATATTTTACTGCCCTTTCTTTGTGCTTGCATGGTTTCTCAGAAGGTAGATATGTTCTTCTATAGAAATACAACTCTACCCTACCCTAATCTCTGGCATCCTTCAGAACATTTTGCCTTTGATTTTCCACATTTTAAATATAAAATGGCTAGGTGTAATTTGCTTTTTGCATTTATCCCAATTAGTGTACTTTGAGGTTCCAGATCTGTGGTGTGATGTCTAACACTAATTTGGAGAAATTTTCAGTTACTATTTTTCAAATATTTTTTTCTGTTACCCTGTGTCCTTTTGATCTTTTTGTATTCTCATTATACACATTTTACACCTTGTGTAGTTGTCCAAAAATTATTAGATACTGTATTCTGCTTTCTTTCTCTTTCCTTTACAATTTTAGAAGGTTTTACTGAGATACCCTCTGGCTAGCAATTCTTTCCTCAGTTGTTTCCAGTCAACTCTTGAGCCTACCACAGACATTCATCAGTTCTGTTGTTTTCCATCTCTAGTATTTGATTCTTTTGTAGGATTTCCATTTTTCTGCTCGTGGTGCCCATCTGTTCTTACATGCTGTCTACTTTATCTGTGAGTTCTCAGTATACTAATCACGGCTGTTTAAAATTCCTGGTCTGATAATTCCAACCTCCTGGTCATATCTGAATCTGGTTCTGATGCTTCCTCTGTCTCTTTAAATTGCATCTTTTACCTTTTCGTATACCTTTCTAATTTTTCTTCATTGCCAGACATCACAGAGTGGGTGTAAGCAACTTCACCTTTACAATATGGGGTAAGGGGTGAGGGCAGGGAAAGGTTCTCAGTGCTGTGACCAGAGCCTGTGTGCGCCTGGGCTCCTGGACTATGATGTCACCAGTACTTTTCAACATCTCTCACTCTCTCTCTCAGTTAATAGGATGGCTAGAGGGAACTCAAGTTATGTATTTTCTTTTCCACCTGTGGAAAGCCAGGGTAAACTGGTGATCATTCCCTCCCTTGAGGTTGGTTAGGCTTTGACAAACTACCAATAGGTCAGTCTCTGGAAAAACAGCTTCTCTTGAGGGCAAGCTTTGCTAAGGGTTACCAAATGCTCGGTGGACTTCAGAATGGTCACTTTCCCCTCAAGCTCCCAGGAATCCGGTTGGAATTTTCTCTGATATGCAGTGAAAGGATCTGGTCAAGCTTTGGAGTAAAACTCACTGAACTTTTCTCAGACTTGTCCACACTGAGCCCTGACCAGTTCATTAAATATAGTGCAGGCTGTCCTACCCGACAGAGTCCCTGCAGATGTTTCTAGTCATTCATTTCTCTTCATAAATTGTGTTTTTTTCTGTCTGGCTGTTTGTCTCTCCTAATTTTAAGACAATAGTTTGACCTGTGACCTTACTTCTCTCACATACAGAACGTTGTTAATATTTCAGTTTGAGCAGGCTTTTTACTTGTCATCAGGATGAGGGGCAACTTCAACCACCTTATGGCCTGACTAGAAACTGGATATTGACCAAGAAATAGAATTTAAAATATTTCAATAGTTTTCAGAGACACAAACACGTGCGTTTAGTAAATAAGCCTAGCAATGCGTGAGAGACTATCTTCTAACACATGTGTATTTATATCTGAGAAGTTCACAAAATATTTAAAGATATTACGGCTGAAAATTTTCCAAATCAGGGAAAAAAAACCCCAAAAAACAACCAAAAAAAATCTCACCTCTTTAAAACCACAAGTCCAAAGGATCATTGAATAAAATACAGAAAATCACATCAACACACAATACAATTGATTGCAAACAACAACAACAAAAAGATAGTATCTTAAAAGTAGTTAGAGAAACCAGAATACTAAAGAGACAAAAATTACTGAGTATTTCTCTACTATACTATGCAAGTCAGAAAACAACAAAATGAATATTTAAAGTGCTGAAGGAAAAAAGTAACTGTCAATCTAAAGTTGAATGTCCAGTAAAGTTGTTCCTCCAAACTGAAAGTAATATTGTGTCAAGAAAATCTGAGAGAAGTTGTCACCAATAGAAGTGTGCCACAAAAAAAGTTGAAATAAATTGTTGCAGCAGGTGGGTATAGATACAAATAGAAACCTGGATGGATCCACAGTAATAAATAGCACTAGACAAAGCACATATATGTGTAAATATAACAGATTTTTCATTTTGATCTTAAAATTTCTATAAAAAATTTAAATATTAAAAGTAACAATAATAAAAATATATTGTGGGCATTAGAATATTTGTAGAAACAGATAAAAATGGAAAAATGAAAGTAAATAGTAGACTATAATTAGCAATGAACTTATAATCCGTGTAATGTGGTACAATAATAGGTGAAGGCAGGTTGTAATTAGGATGCATATTGTAAAACCTAGATCAATAACTAAAAAACTAATAGACAAATATGAATTAAACATTAAAATTTTAATTCATAAAATGATACAACAAACCTAAACATGTATATATAAATTCAAAAGCTTCAAAACGCAGGAAGCAAAGACTGACAGAACTGAAAGGAGAAATAGGCAAATTTACAAATTAAATCTGAGGGAGAATTCAGTAACCTTTTTTCAGGAATTATTAGAACAAGAATACGAAACATCAATGAGGGTATAAATGATCAGAAAAGTACTATCAATCAACCTGTCTACTATTAACCAAGGAACACTGTATTTGTGGTCATAAGACAAATTTCAGTAAATCTGAAAGAGTGTTCTTAGACAGTACATTCCAACTATATGAAATTATACATGAAATCATAAGAGAAATATATCTGCTAATCCACAAATATTTGTTAAATAAAATATGTATAAGATAATCTATAAGTCAAAGAACTAAAAAAGGAAATTAGAAAATATTTTGAAATAAATGAAAATGGATGCATATATTTGTAAAATGCAATTCACTTATTAGTGAAAAAGGAAGTTCTAAAATATTCAGTAAAACCTTCTACCTGAAGAACCTTGAAAAAAATAGATTAAATACAAAGCAAAAAATAAATATAAAAGCAGAAAGTAATGGAACAGGAAACAGAAAATCAATGGACCAAAGCTTGCTTTTTGTTTTCAACAATGAAATTGAGAAATCTCTAGATGCATTGATCAGAAAAAAGAAAATGAAAATTACCACTGTCAGGAATGAGAGAGAGGACATCGCTATCAGATTCTATGTTGTAACAAGAAAATATTATGAACAGATGGTATTTATGCATTTTCAATAATTTACACAAGGAAATAAATCTCTTAAATTACAAAACTATCAAAAGTGATTCAAAAAAATAGAAAATGCAGAGTTTGTCTATTACACAAACACACACAGCTCTTTCTGAAATCTGATATGAACTGTGTTAGTTTCCCAAACACTTATTTCAGGTCCTCCTCTGGGCTAGGCACTGTATGTTTACAGAAATAAAAGATTTAGTGCATTTAAGGAGACAAATGCATGAATAAATACTGCAGAATAACTGTCATGAAAGAGATATGTACATAGTATTACTAAGGAAGAGTATGAGTGCTCTTACATCAGAGGAAGCTTCTGACAAAAGTCGATGACGATGACGATATGGTGCTGTAACACCCATAACTATGACAGCAGCAGCAGCTACTTTACCTTGCTCATACTCTATCGCAATCATCTTGAAACATGGATGGGTCCAAACCTTGAGGCAGGCACAAGTATACTTTTTGAAACTGAGAGACAGAAGTAACAGTCATATATCCAGAAATGAATACGAAGAATCAAGAGATGGAAAAGAGAGAAGAAAATGGCAGATGACATAAGTGCTGCCCGAAAGGGGGAAAGCTCGCAGAAGCACGGTGCTTTCAGGCCTTGTGCTTCTCTTCTTCCTTTCAGGCCCTCTTCTTGAAAAGGTATTCTCTACCCTCTATTTCCATTTTCTTTTACTTATTAGTTAAAAAAATATTTACTGAGCTCCTTGGTGACCACCTATTCTTTACATACTGGTCTGAAATTTGACCCTGGCCCCTTTAGTCAACTCATCAATGCCCCTCTAATTGCTACAATAAGAGGTCATTTTTAATAACATTCGTTTTTTGATTATAAAAGTAAATACAGATTGTGGTATACCTGTACAATTCTTTAAGTTTATTAAAAATAGCAATTGTACATTTAAAATCAGTCTTTGGCATGCTGTTTTTAAAGATGTGAATAAATGCTTATAGTAGAAAATAAAAAAATTAAAAAATACATGTAGTGAAGCTTCTTGTAATGTATTACCCAGTGTGTAAACATTCTAGATTTTCCTATGCAATATATTTTTGCATGTTCCTGGATATTTCTGAAGTCATCAAACTGGTATTTCCTTTATGTAAGCCTTCCTAGCTTGGATGACACAATAGAATACAAAAGAAACCAGAGTCAATTTTGGGCTGTTAGCCTTAACCAGGGCCAACTGGTTCCATGGCCAGAATTGGTTTTCCCCTACCTGCTTCTCCTGTCCATGGCTCACAGTATAAACTCCCTCCCCACCGTCACACTATGCAAGAGACTCTTGGCTGGGAAAACAGAGCACAATCTAAGGTGAAGAAGAAAATGTTTATCTGTGCATCTGTTCTTGTGCAAGGCCCTAGTGCTTTCCTTTCCTCTGGGAATTGAGAAAAGATTGGAAATCTAATTTTGGTAAGGGCTGTGCTAAGGTCAGAATGGGCCTGTGTTCCCACAGCAGAGGGAGGCCAAAGGCTGCAAGGTAGAATTCTTAGCCACACTGGCATGTGCATTAGAGCCACAGGTAGCAAAAGGTTTGTGGTATGTGTGCTTCTGCAGCCCAGAAGATTGCTGTTTCAATTCTCTGTGAGCTCCCCTTTCCCCAGCAGGAAGAATATTCAAGTTTCTAGGTGTCTGATAACAAAACAATACAGCAAAAACATTGCTAGTCCTTAAGAGTTTTCAAAGAGAAAAGAGGGAGGACAATGCTGAAACTTATGCACATGGACAGTCAAAGATCAGAGGGGACATCAGATTCCCAGTGGATCACTGCGTGGGCAAAGGCCCTACCTTATCTACCACCTAGCATGACACAGCTGCTGGGCTTACCTGCCAGCCTGGGGCAAGGACAGTGACTAGGCTGTGAGGTAACTGAGGGTAAGTATTAAGTTTCTGCTACACAGCCAAACAGTGACTCAAAACAGAAACTCAGAGTAATAGTAGGATGTTTACATCTAAGTTGATGACTTGGGATTTGTTAATAGCTCTATCACTACTCAGAGTTACAGTGAGAGTGTGGAGAGATTGGCTCAGACATTGGCTTGCCATCATGCTTTCTCTTCAGGAAGCAGACACGAATGAAAGAAATAGCAGTTGAGAGCTAAAAGCTATTTTATTATAGGCTATGTCCATGTCCAGTACCCTTGAAGACATGAGTGGGCAGGAACATGACACTGAGTCTCCAGTCCTCATGAGAGTGAGATTCCCTCTTCCCTCCTCCAAGTCTGAACAGACATTTGGCCATCCTCTGGCCAATCATGAAGTTTAAGAACCTGAAGCAACAGCAAGGTGGTTCAGGCCTAAGGAGGAACAGGACATTTCTGTGCCTACCCGGGACATGCTCCTGCTCTCCTCTTTTTGTGCAGCACAAATGAGAAAGCAGAAGGTAGAAATGTGCAAAAGTGACACACACAAGGCTGCTGCTCACCAGCAAGCATGTGAGGCAGTGTGCTCAGGTGGACACCACGGCCTCTGCGTGGGAAAAGGGTATGAGAAGAAAGTTGGGCAGGATGACAAAAGCATTTTTTTTCCTTTTTTGTCTTTTTCCTTTTTATTGGTACCGGGGATCGAACTCACGACTGCCTGCTTGCAAGGCAGGTGCTTATGCCGCTGAGCTAAATCCCCAGCCCCTGGCAAAAGCATTTTTATCATGGTTCCCACCAGTTTGCATTATTTTTCCATGTAATTAAAATTATTCTAAAACCTGATTTTTAAAAGCTTAGTATTTTATCATATGAGGTGAGAATCAAAAAATGTTTCCACAAATTTAAGAAAAGACTAATGGTACTGAACCCCCTGACAGCAAGTAGCCATTAAAACTGGTTTTAAGCCTGTTCAGTTAATCAATAACGATTTACTTTGGTAAACATGTTTTTGCAACCATTCTAGAGTTGTCAGCCCCTTATTTCTGAAAGGCAGCAATCAGGGGTGGACTCACTCTATCAAATACCCTGAGGGCTAACACATCAGACTCAGTTCCCCTCACCTCACCCCTACACCATCCGTAAGCAACTTGATCTTCTTAGAGAGACTGTGCCTGCCACATATTATAACAGCAACAAATTCAGCTTTCTCTTTTTTATTTGAGGTACTGGCAGACTAACATATGTTAACTTACTGAACCATTTCTCTATTGCTGGATACTTAAGATTGTTTCCAGTACCTTGCATTATAAATAACACTATGGCATCTATCTGCATGCATAAGTGTTTCATTGCAGCACTGACTACATATTTAGGATACATTCCAAGAAGTGGAATTACTATGCCAATATATAGAAACACTTAAAAAGCTCTGTATAATACTGTCGAAGTGTTTTCTAGAAAGCTTATATGAATTTACACTCAGCATGTCAATGTCTGAGGTGCCCATTACACTTTCTACTTATAAGGATTAGGTATTTTAATTTCCACTCAGTCTTTACCAACCTAATAAGGATAATGTGTTATTCTAATTTGCATGTATTTGTGAGAATGAATGTACTAGTTATTTTCATAATACCTATTCTTGCTTTCTTCCACAAGAATAACATTTTTAATTTGGCATCTTTTATTCAGAGTAATAGCTGCCTTTTTTAAACCTTCTTTGCAGGTGGGCACAGCTGTGTGACCTGCTGATGTAGGTAGTAAGCAAGTGACACTATCACATGGCAGCTTCTGGAAAATTCCTTAGAGGGCAGTATTTATTTGATACTTGGCTCTTCTTTGTCCAATTTCCAGTCCCCCTTCTGATGCCAAGTTCTCTGGACTTCAAAGATTGGGACTGTCCCATAGGGATCACCAGTGGTAAATCAGACCATGACCTGAACTGCTGAGGTGGCATTTTACAATAGCACACCTCAACACCTTCCATGTGTGACTTCTTTATGTCACTATTATTTAGGGGATTCTATTCCTCACTGATGATTCCAGTCCTACTAACAAATTCATCTCCATTTATTGAGCATACCTCCTCATTTCTGTTCTGATTTTTTTTTTACCTATTGCTACTTCCAACTAGGGTATCATCCTAGTAATATCAAAATTAAGCATCTCTGCATTTCTAGTTGAGAGTAGGAGTTGTGCTACTGTTTTTATCATCCCCCCACCCCAACCCACACCATGGCCAGTGTAAAGTTTCTTCTAAATAGCAAGTGTTCAATAGTTCTCCTCTCTTTATCAACATGCTTAATCTGGGGCCACTGTTAGGGTTTAAGAGTCTGTGGAATTTCCTAACATTTTATGTAGTTTTAGATTTTTTTTTCTGGAAAAAGATTCAAATATTTTAACAAACATTCAAGGGAGTACATGACTTAAAGGAGCCTGAGTGGTACTGTGGCCATGGAATACTGCTTATAATGGAGCCACCACTGTTCCCCTCACGGTCTCAAAACAATTACCTTCCTCCACCGATTCATAGCACCTCCACGGCTTCATTTGATTTCATTCTTTCTCAATCTCATGTCCACAACAGTCTTTTGACATGTCCTCTTGCCTCCATATCTAGCTAACATCTAATCTGCTCTGAATCACTGTGATAGGTCTTTTGCTTAAGAATACTGATAATAATGCCCAAACTCCTTGGCCTCCTACTGAAGGCCTCTGATAATATAGTGCTCATATTTCTTTTCTGCTTCAATGCCCTTAAATACTATTATTATCCTGCTAGGATATGAATTCCTCAAAGACAGAAATCTGTTCTGTTCACTGATTTATCCTAAAACCAACACAGAACACAACAATGGTTGAAATGAACAAACATTTCTTAATGTGGATTAATCGGCTTTTCCAGACCACCTTTTTGCTTTGCAATGTCTGTTACGTTTTTGACTAATCCCACCAACGTATCAAGACCAGTTCAAATGCTAACATGGTTTTCTCTGTGCATACTTATTAGAATTGATTTTTACTTTTTAGTATTTAGAATCCTAGTTATATTTATGGATGTTCTTAGTCTTTTGAAAATGTATTTTTTCTTTTCTAATAGGTTCAGAATAGAGCTTGTGGTTTTGGCATCACTCTTTTGCCCTTAGTAGTTGCTTGGAAAATATTGTTTAATGAATTAATGAAAAAAAAATCCAAGCTAAATTAGTAAGATTTTTCTATAGTTTTGGAGAAAATGATAGCTATTTCTTTATCACCATTTAGCATATTTAAGGTAGAAGAGGGAAGTAGAAAATGTATGGATATTTATGAAATATTTTTTTACTTTTTTTTTTTTATCGCTACCGGGGATTGAACTCACAACCGCCTGCTTGCAAGGCAGGTGCTTATGCCGCTGAGTTAAATCCCCAACACCAATATTTATGAAATATAATTTGCCCTACTTTACTATTCTCTTCTAAAAGCAAATGAAAGATAATTTGGAATAAAATGGAAATTGGGCATAAATGCAGAAAATGCCGAGAAAATACTTCTCACATTGTACTTCTAGTGACTTCTCAAATATTGTATTAAACAATAAAAATTTACTAATTTAGTCAAAAACATGAAAGACAAGTTAATGATTATATAATTAAATGTATATAATTCTAGATTAATGATTTTATATAAGCATGTGTTTATACATGCACACTAAATTATGCCTTGCAGTTTTTTATGCTTGCTCAAACAGCATATAAATGGTTTTAAAGAACTAAATTTACTTTTGCTTCCATTTCTTCAGAATTAATTAAAAACTAATAAAATAAAATTTCTATTTGTTTAATGAAATAGTCATAGTGCTTTATATTCATCAGAAATCAAATGTTTATTGAATTGTTGAGAAAAGGTTTGATCCATCCTTGATTTGATCATGCTAATTTGTTTATGACATTCTCTAAGATCAACTAATTAATTGAGGATTAACAGGAAACTGCCACTTACAAGACTTCTGATTATCACATCTCTAATTTCAAAAGCCCCTTCTTGGGATAAGTAATTACAGGGCTGTGGTAGCAACTAAACAAACATTTGTGCAATACCTACTGTGTGTCAGGTGAGGACACAGATAAAAATAAGATAATATTCTTGATGATGAATCCTAAGACTTTTGAATCCTTGGATCAAAGATAAATTCTCAGTGTGATACAATCATTATAAGAAAAGATATTTTAATTAAATAATTTTTTCTTTTCCTACCCTTATATATAAATTCCAATTTAAGAAATGGCAAACTAATCTAAATGGCAAAACACTGTAAATGTCACTGTTTCATATTTAATGATGTCTCAGATTTAAATTCATTTCTAGGAAATTAAATTATCTTAAATAGTTGCATTTCCCAAAATCAGAAGCTCCAAATATTGTTTTGCTCAGGATCAGAAACTGAGAATATTTTGGTTTTTGTAATTGTTTATTCATCTTGTATGAATCCCTAAGAGGGGCCAGGGATATAGCTCAGTGGCACAGTGCCTGCCTGGCAAGTGCAAGATCCTGAGTTTGATTCCTGTAACAATAACAACAACGACAACAACCAACATAAAATCCAAGGAAAAGCCACATCCTTGATTAAAAGGAAGAAACTAGACAGGTTTTTAAAAGGATTATAGCATTGTTATCAATATCAATTTTTATCAAGTGTTTACTCAGTATATATTAATAAATCAATTTTAAAAAGTGCTATTTTCTAAATTTAATCCTTTTTTAAAATCTTCCTTCTACTTTCTTCCCACCCTCCCTTCATGTCTTCTTTTTGCAAACAAAGATACAGCCTTCTGCTAGGCTGTATCCCTGCCCCTAGTCCTATTTCTAAATATATCAAATAGTATTGGATATATTCTTTGTCCAATACAGTTAGTAACTGTGGCCAATAATGGAGACTACAATAATATGTATTTAATGGTAGCTGATATAAGTATAATAACATGTGACAGCTGATTTTTCCCTTTCTATAATTCAGAAGGACTAATTTTCTCGCCACTGCAACATATATTTATGTGGCTAACACTTATACATGATCACGTAAGATTTACATGCATTTTCCCACCCCACTCAATGAGTAAGAAGCAAACTGTGAAACAAGCTTTATGGAAATAGTTAAAGAATTAAGATCTAATCATATTTCAAAGCTCACCCTCAGAGGAGCTCTCTGAAGCAAAGGCCACAGAAACTGAAACTCATTTATTACTTGGGCAGAAATACAAACTTTAAGAATGAGGGAGGGGAAAAAACTTTAGTTTGCCTTAGGGAAGAAGCAGCTATTCTCTGATGTGCAAAAAAGAATTTATCATCAAAGAGCAAATGTAAATGGGACCAATTAATTTTAAGAATCTCTACCTTCTGAAATATTTTTTGTAAGTCTTTGACACTGGTACACTTTATACCAAAGTCTATTGTTGAATGATTTGTCAATATGTTATATTACTTTTAAGAAGATTTCTCTCAAATTTTGACTTCGTATTTTAAAAATGACATTGTTCAAACACTATTAAATGAATCACTGGTCAAGTAATACATTTTTTTCAAATAAACTGAGTCTAACTGTAGAATGTCCCAATTTGGCATGCTTATAATTTCCATTAATATTTTACTTTAGAAAATTTATACTTTTGGTTCATTTGCATAAGAAAAGAATTTGATGCATATTAATTAGAAAGCTTATGAAGTAATATGTCTACAAGAAGTTGCTATGTTGGATTTGCAGGTGGTTCAATATGGAACAGTGTTCTTAATACTGAACAATACATCCTATATAGGATTATTTGGAATTTTGAACAGGTGCTGAAAGGACATTCTGCATTATATTTAGCCATAAGCTATTACTAATTTGAAATGATCTGGAACTTACTCTAGTTTCCTAGGATCATCTATACTCAGAGAGAATTACCATGCCGGAATTATTTTATAAAACAATATTCAAAACACTTGACAGTAGTGAGCATGATGCTCACATAAAACATGCCTTCTTCCCTGTTCAGTCTGTGAAGTGTTCATCTGGCTTGTTGCTGGGAAGTGGAACATTCCCTCGCCCAGGCCCTCACAGCCACTGTAACTAACCTCATCAATGCAAGCCACCCTGGTGGACCGTGCCAACAACTGTTGCCAGGTGCTAAGCAGCAGAGCATGGTGGTTAAGAGCACAGTCTTTGAAGTTTGACCAACCTGTGTGGTATGACCACAGGCAAATTATTTAACTTCCCTGGGCATTATTTTATAATGTTCAGATAAAATGGACAATAACGATGAAATAGGACTGAGGTTTAGCAATATAGGATTGGTAGAAGTTCAAGATGGCAAAAGATCAGAGAGCAGTGAGTCAGCAGTGGAATGGAAATGAAAACCAGGTTCTTTATGTGTGGGGAAATGGGAAAAATGAAAGGCAAGGCAAGAGTGATCAAAAGGAGAATCTGATAGACTGATATCTCAAAAGTGAACTTGCTAAGTAGTAATACTAAGGCATAACCGCATATTTTCATGAATGAAGTAGAAGAAACAAGATAGAAGTTATTTTACCATAATGATCTTACAAAACTGCAACATCAGGCTGTTAGAGAAGTCAGCTAGCAAAATCAGTTCTATGGCTAATTCTAGTTATCTTTTTATTCATCCTTCTAGTTTGAGTCCATGAAAAGAATTGCTTTACTTCAGTCTTTTATTGAGGAAGCAATTTTCTTTCTGACAAGTCCTCAAAACTGGAGTGTTACACTGCTTTTGATAATTTTTTCTTGTAAATGTTTAAATTACATAGTAATACATATAAAGAGCTATTCTGTAAATTTATGAGCATAATAAAGAACTCTCCTAAAACAATGAGAAAACTTAGTATCTAGCAGTAGAGAGCATGTCCTCCCGGCCACATCCTCTAACCCTTCTTGAAGTTACTTACTATAGTGAGTGTTATTTACTTAACAAATTGACATAATATAGGTATTTTTAACATAATTTTGTTTCACTGTTTTTCAGTTTTATCCAAGTATAATCACACTGGATATAGTTTCCTGCAAGTTGTAATTTTTAACTCAACATTGTTTTGCAATTTCATTCATGGCATTTTAAAGGAATCTGTTCACTTTCAGTTTCTACTATTCAGTTGTGTGAACAGATCAAAAGAATTTATTCTGTATATAGATATGTGGGTTAAAGTTTTCTCCTTCGTGAGCTAAGCTGCTACAAATATTCCTGTACATGTTTTCTGGTGCATATTTGTGAGCTTCTAGTGCATTTATTAAGGAGTTGAATTGATGGTTCATAAATCAAATGGTCTACTATGCAGGATAAGGTTTATGTACTTTCCAAAGCAACTCTTATGATCTCACTATGATATGTGAGTTCTTTTTCTTCCACACCTTCAACCATATTTGGCATTGTCAAATCTAATTTTAATAACAGCTTAATAAGTTATAATCATTTGTCATAAAGTTCACCCTTCTAAACTGTACAATTCAGTGGTTTTTAGTAACATTCATACAGCTGTATATCTGTCATCACTATCAAATTCTAGAACATTTTCTCAAAAACAAACCCCATACTCAGAGGCAATTATTTCCCATTCTCTCTTCCCTCTAGTCACTGGCAATAACTTATCTACTTTCTGTCTCAATGAGTTTCCCATTCTGGGCATTTAACAAAAATGGAATCACAGAACATGTGGCCTTTTACAACTGGATTCTTTTACTTATCATGTTCTCAAGGTTCACTTATCTTATAGCATGTACTGGCATTTCATCTGTTGTCAAGTACATTGTACAATATACTACTTTTTTGCTTATCCATCAGCTGATTAACATTTATATTGTTTCCATTTTTCAACTCTTATGAAGAGTGATTTTGCAAATATTCTTGTACAAGTATCTTCTGGAAAGATTTTAAAATTCTCAGTATTTAATTCTCAGTATCCCTAATATGACAACCGGAAATTTTAAATGCTCCAGAACTTGAAGTTTTCCGAGCATTAACATGACATCACAATATAAAATACTACAACTTACCCAACAAGTTGCAGTCAAACATAGTCACCCCCCCTCCCCCCACACACACAAAGAAAAAAGGCAAAAGAAGAAAAAAAACAGTCACATAACACATAGTTGTATAAAATTACCTTCAGGCTATCTGTGTGAAGAATATATAAAACATAAATGAATTTCTTTTAAATTGGATCTCACCCCTAATATAGCTCTTTGTAGATGTGCCAATTTTTTAACCTCTGACCAAAAATTGGAATGTAAAATACTTCTGTCCCTAAGCATTTCAAATAAGGAATTTTCAACTTGTACCTAGTTGTAAAGTTACTGGGTCATGTGGTACCCATATTTAATCTTTTAATTGCTTGGCTATTTTTCAAAGAGAGGCCATCATTATCACAATCCACCAGCAAAGTATGAAGGTTCTATTTTCTCTACATCCTTAAAATTTGTTGTTGTCTGTCTTGCTGATTATATCCATGGTAGTGGGCAGAGTAGCTCTCTCATCAGAATAGTAGATTTTGATTTGTATTTTCTTAATGACTGATGATGAATATTTTAAAAAATTTGCTTGGCCATTTGTGTATATTTATTGAATAATAAATGCTGAAATACTTTGTCTAAAAATCCTTCTTAGAAATTGGGTTGTCTCTTTCTGACCAGCTTTAAAAGTTCTTTCAGTCTTGATACTATATGTCTATCAAAGAGATGACTTGCAATTATTTCTTTCTCTTCTGGATTCATTCTTTCATTTTCCTACTAGTACCCTTTAAAGCACAAAAGTTTTTTCATTCTGATAAAGTTCAATTTATCTATGTTTCTTTTATCATTTTTGTTTTTAATATAATATCTAAAAACCCTTCAACTAATTCAAGGCCAGGAAAACATATTTGTGTCTTTCTTTTGAAGAGTTTTATAGCATTTTTTTCTCTCCTACTGTTTTTTTTCTAAGGGTTTTTGTGGTTTTATTTCATACATTTATCCTGTGGTTCATTTTGAGTTCGTTTTTGTGTGTGTTGTGAGGTAGAGATCTAAGTTCATCATTTTACACACAGTTATCCATAGATGTCCCTACAGTACCTACTGAATTGTTTGATCCTTTTAGGATCAGTTTGTCAATTCATACATAAAAGCAGCTTGTGTATTTGTATTCTATTTTTCCGAGCATGCTGTTAAAAAGTTTATATTTTACTGATTTTTTCAAAGGTTCAAATTTTGCTTTTGCTAAATTACTTTTTGTTAAAACTTCTAACTCCCTTGTAATCTATGGAATTTTTGTCTCTGGTTTTCAGGCATTGTCTTAGCTACTTTTTACTCATTGCTGAGACAAAATACCTGAAGCCCAAATTGGGAAAGGAAAGGTTTATTTCTTACAGTTTTTGGAGGTTTCAGTCCACACTCAGTTGGCTCCAAGGCAGGCAGGTAGGGCTGGGCCGCAGTTCATGGCGGCTGCAAACAGCAAGCAGAAGCCAGCAAAGAGCAAGACACACCTGCTTCCTGCCATACATCACATCCTGGCTCCACCCCTTTGTGGGTGGAGCACTGACACCATCAATCCAAGCACTAGACAATGAACCATCACAAATGCACAATGCAAACTCTTGAGGCCTGGGGGACGCAGACATAAACCATGACAGGCATCTCTAGTCAACTTTAAATAACAATTGCTTCATGCCTTCAGCCCTTTGCTTACTATAGCTACTGTCTTCTCTTTAAAATCCATTCTTAGCATTTTAAATCTTTTTATTGGTGTGACTTCTAGTCTTAAACTAGTTTCTCCATCCCTAGTGCCCAGAGCCATATCAATGGATAGGTGCTGAGATATCCCACAGGCCCTCAACTAATATTCCAAATTTAACTTAGTCATTTCCCCCATAATCTCTTTTTCCATATCTTAGCTTCTGGCATTTTCATTTAGACACCCAAATCAGAAACTTAGAAAAATTTCTTAGAATCACCCTCCCTCATCCTTGACAGCCCTCCTAATTGTTATTTTTAGCTTCTCACTGTTGTACCCTAAAAAAATAGCTTTGTTATATGTGTATTATAGCAAACCTGTATAGGGGCTTACTAAATGTGTTTGTTTTATCCTTTTTCCCTAACTGATATGTTAAGGGACCTAATTGATCTGTTGAGCAACACTCTCCTCTGTAAAGAATTGCAAAAATCTCACCTAATTGATATGTTAACCATTGTTGCTCTCTATAAACTATAGAAGCTGTGCTAAAACAAGCTAACAAGAGTTGTTAATCACTGCTAGGAGCCTTTATTCTCCTCTAAAGAGCTAAGAAAAACTAGAATGGCAATTAATTTACATTTGTTTAAAGTAACCTGCTTGTGTGCAGAGAGATTTGCGTGTGAGTTTAACCCTTTACCCTGATCTTGACACATTACCGCCGTTTTCTGTTCTGTATGGCGCCTTATTGCCTCCCTCTCCCCTCACCTATCTATCTAGGCCATAAAGAATTTGGGTTTCTGGTGACCTCCCCCCGACCCGGTGATGATCTGTTGTAAAATGAGCCTGCCCCAATTTTAAGAACTGCTTAGCTTAAACAAATTACCGGGTAATACTATGGCCCAAATCCCAATCGGTGCTTTCCTTTTGTTCTGTATGTATCAAATGAGTTAGATATCAGGTCTTCATAAAACTTAAGTTCCAGCGTCTCATAACTTGTGACCCCTTCACACTCACTAGCGAAGACAAGCTGTCCTGAGATAATTAACTGTCCACTTTCTTCTCCAAATATTGCTGCAGACGTGCCACTCTGAGATAATGTCAGTCTGCAGGATGAAAATAATTTTTAAAAACACCAGAAACTCCCTAGATTGTCAGAGCTAAGTGGACAGCAATACAGTTTCCAGACTCGGGTCAACAAGTTTGATGGCTCTACAGGTTTCTTTGTTTCTCTCCCCCCGCCCTTTCCTCCAGCCCCTTTTTAAAGTCCTCCCTTCAGCTTCTAGGAGACAGTCTCCAAATTGGCTCCCAGAGACTGGTCGCCAGGCCTGAAAATAAAGCCTTTGCCACTAAATTTTCAGTCTCTTGCCTCCTTGGATTTTATACCGGGGCTCAAGTTATAACATTTGGGGGCTCGCCCTGGATGGAAGCAAGACCCCAGACTCATTTCTGAACATTTAAAAGTAAGTGCTCTAGAGGATTTGTTTGGGCCGCGGTCAATTTGTAATTTTGAGGGGATGCCCTCAATTTGGGAGCGGGAACCACCCGAGGACAGAGTCAGTTGGTTTGTAGGACAAATTCTGTCCATTTGTGACTCTGCCCTGGGTGGGGAACAGCTCCGTTTGGAAGGGGACGCCCTTAATTTGGGAAGTGAAACCTCCTGAGGACAGAGTCAATTGGTTTTTGCCATTTGTGACTCTGCACCGGGTGAGGAACCACTCTGTTGGTTAATTTGTTAATTCCTCCAGATCCCAAAATTTGACTAATTTTTGGGCAAAGGCCATTTTTGCTGCAGCTTGTCTCGTCTTGTATGTCTGTTTGTTTGTCCATTTGTTCTAAATGTTCTCCTTTTGGTTACCCTAAATCTAACAGAACATTCTCTCCTAGGAACCCCTTCTACGAGCCCAGAATGGACAAAGGGATTTAGATATTGATGTGCAGTGTTTTTGTTCTTTAAAATTGTTTGCCTGTTTGGATTTGTTACTAACTTAGGGGCTTGTTGCCCATTTCTGTTGCAGGATCCATATGGCTTATTAGATTCAAGCTTCATAATAAGAAAAATTATTTCCTTTAGCTCACCAAACTGTGCAAAAAGCACCCTTTGTTTGTGTCTTTAATGTTGTGGCGCCTTGTTTAATATGTAAGTCTTCAACTGATTGCTTGCAACCTTGGCATGCCTTTTAAAGGAGTATTTTTCTTTCTGGTTAAAAAGTAAATATATGTGCACATATATGTGTATATTTATGGTTTTTAAGAATCATATCAACTTTACCAAGTAAAAACCAGGTCATACTGTAATTGAGCCAGTTAAAAGGTTATAGCTTTAAAAAACCCAGCATTTTAATGTGGTAAAAAGACATAAAATTAATTAAATATGTTTTAGACTACTAGAAGGTAACTTCAAGGGTTTTGTTGAGAGTTTTAATGTTGTCTGAGAAGCGAAAAAAAAAGATAATTGACTGGTGATAGTAAAAAGGAGGGACAAAGAAAGTGGTTTGTCTTCAAGTAAAATGTCTGCTGTGCCAAAATGTAAAAAAAAGATAAAACTTAGAGGTATATTATAAGTTATAAAAAGCTCGAGATGATATAAATTTTGTCTTGGTTTATAGTACTGAAGACAACAGGTTTGACAAGAAGTAAATGTGTTCAAAGTTTGACAGTATTAGATCAGTTTTGATAGATTTATTTATAAGATTCTAAACCTTTGCTGCAAAGTGTTTCCATTAATATGAGATTATAGATGATAATAGAGATAAGATATAAGTTTTCACATGTGCTGTGGACCTCTGGGAGATTATATGGCACAATTTTGTTACCTATAAAAAAGCTTCTTTTTGTTAAGTATGTAATTTCAGTAAAATGATGGCCTGCCAGGTGGCACCCTGGGACAAAAGGTGGTGTGCCATCCAGATAAAGCCTGCTCTCTGATATGGAATGCCAAAACCATGTTGTCCTTTTGTCCCAAGCCGATTGAACATCCAGAGGTAAGGAGGTTTCCCTAGTATCGCCAGTTGGTCTCTTTGCAACTCAGTCGGCCCCACATGTTAGAAAAAAGATTACAAAGGTTTGAGAGTTTAAAAAAAAATGCCCCTCAGCCAGTTGATAGAGATAGCACAAAAGGTCTTTTAAAACTAAAAAAATTACCGTCTACTGGGAAATTTGTCCAGCGTACCTGAGTCCTCACAACTGACTTAGAGTTAAAACTGTTGGGCAAATGGAATCAGGAGATTCCAGAAGTCTGGGCAGAAGACAATCCTCCAGGGCTAGCAGTCAGCCAAGTCCCCCTTCTGATGGAGCTCTTACCCCAAGCATGCCCCTTCTGCTTGTGACAATGCCCGATAAGCCTGCAGGCCCGGAAAGGGATTTAAAGTCCACATGCAGAGGCTAAGAGACAATGATATTCTCATTCCTTGTGTCTCTCCCTGGAACATGCCCTTGCTTCTAGTCACTGAAGCCAGGGACAAATAACTATCGCTCTGTACAGGATCTCGGAGAGTTAATACATGAGTTCTGAGTCTATACCCAACAGTGCCAAATCCTGAGAACACCTGGTACTCTGTTCTGAACCTGAAAGATGCTTTCTTCACTTTGCCACTTACTCTGGTGAGTCAACTCCTTTTTGCCTTTGAATGGACTGACCCAGATACGGGGATAAAAAAAAACAGCTGACCCGGACACATTTACCTCAGGGTTATAAGAACTCTCCCACTCTTTTTGATGAGACATTAACAAGAGATCTTTTAAAATTAAAAAAAAAAAAACACCCTGAGATAGTGCTCCTCCAGCACATGGATGACTTGTTAATAGCCTCGACCCCCACGGAAGCTTGTAAGCTTGTCAAGAGACAACTGAAAAACTGTTAAGGACTTTGGGGCAATTAGGCTATAAAGTCTCGACTAAAAGGGCACAATTGTGCTGTCAGGCTGTGACTCATCTGGACTACAAATTGCAAAAAAAAAAAAAAAAAGGAGGAGGATTTTGTCTAAAAAAGTGTCCAGGCTATATTGCAGATCCCATTCCCAGAAACTAAGAAACAGGTGCGCGAATTTCTGGGAGCTGTCGGATACTCCAGGCTGTAGATTCTAAATTTTACTGAAACAGCTCACCCCCTGTAGGGCTCCCTTAAGGAAAAAACTCACTAAACTGGACTGATAAATGTAAACTGGACCTTGCGGCAGCTCAAGTGGGCCTTGACAGAGGCCCCAGCCCTGGGACTCCCTGATGTTACCAAGCCATTCACCTTGTTTGTAGATAAACTCAGGGGCATTGCCAAAGGAGTCCTAACCCAGGACATTGGCTCTTGAAAGAGGCCTATAGCCTATCTTTCCAAAAGGCTCAATCCAGTAACAAGAGGGTGGCCTCCATGCCTAAAATTCTGGCCGCTGTGGCAATGCTACTTAAAAGAGGCCCCCCCCCAAAAAAAAACCTCACTTTTGGACAGAAGATTTCTGTAGTGACCTCCCACAGTTTAGAGACTCTTATCAAAACCCCTCCTGAAAATGTGAGTGCTAAAATCTCACACTATTAGGCCCTGCTCCTAGACCCAGAATTGATAGTTTTCAAGACTTCTTCAGTTTTAAACCCAGCCACCCTTATGCCTGACAACGACCTGAGAAATTTCACAGATGGAAGCAGCTTCATCCAGAACGGCAGAGGCAGATGAGTGGCCGGGGCAGCAGTGACCATCAAAAGGAGGTACTCTGGGTTAAGCGGTTAGAGCCTGGCATCTCTGTCCAAAAGGTGGAGCTCATTGCTTTGACTGAGGTACTAAAACTAGCCACAAAAAAGAGGGTAAACATCTATACAGATAGTAGATATGCTTTTGCTACTATACATGTACATGGAGCCATCTATTAAGAGCGAGGTCTCTTAACCTCGGCCAGGGCAAAGATTTAAAAAAAGGGGGGGGTGGCTCCACAGATCCTAGATTTGCTGGCAACAGTCTGGCTGTCGGCAGATTGCTGCTATTCACCTGAGGAAACAATTTGGCAGATCAGGCCTCTCAAAGAGTAGCAATCACATCAGAGGGGCCAGCCGAGAAAGTAACTGCTCTGATGCGAGTCCCCCCGACCTTGTCAAAACCAGTCTACACAAAGAAAGACTGCACTGGTTGTTGTGAGCCATCTAACAGATTCCAGTCCCTGTGACTAAAAGACAAGTGCAAAATTTCTAGGAGCCACAGGACTGATCCAGAGTTTGGGACCCTGGCAGAGGTCTGTTGTCTACCTTTCCAAGACACTTGATTCTGTAACAACCAGATGACCACCCTGTCTGTGGTGATTTCCTCAGTAGCCCCCTCATAAAGGAAGCTTAAAAATTGACTTTTACACACAAACTCTTGTTTCTTCCTGTTCCCTGGAGACTCTCATCAAGGCCCCATCAGACTGCGGATGTCTAATTCCTGAGCCATACATTATCAGGCACTATTTCTGGAAACAGCGGCTTCAAACTCTGGCTACTTTGCTGCCTAAGGATGACCCCTCGTTGCCTCACTACAATTGTACTGAGGTCATTGATCACCTCACAGGACTTCGACCTTATCTAGTGGATAAGCCATTATCTAGAGTTCCATCCTACTTCTCTGATGGAAGCAGCTACGTCTATCAAGGTAAGCGGGTCTTGGGAGCTGCCGTTACACAAAATCTCAGGTTCTATGGGAACAAATCTTAGAGCCAGAGACATCAGCATAGTGGGCTAAACCCATTGCCCACACTGAGGCCTCAAGTTGTCTTTATCAAAAATGGAGTTTATTGTCTTCTGGAGTCAAAAGATTAAATTGCTCCCCAAATTTGGACTTGTTGGCTGCCATCTAGATGCCAAGGAGAGTGGCTACTATCTGCTGTATAAGCCATTGGGCAGAAGATGATCTTGTTATAAAAAAAAATAATTTGGCAAATGCCACCTTCCAAAAGATAGCCAGAAAGCCCCAAAATCAGTGGGGATTGAGATAAGCTTGACATTACTGCTGATCCCACCTATTTTCTTTGTCAGAGCCCATTTACACTTAAAAAGACCAGCATCTGGCAGCTCAACTTCCGAGAGATTCCCGGGGGCTAATATCAAGCTAGCCCAGTCTGTGAGCTTCAGATGCCCTCAGTGCCAATTGGTAAATCTAAAAGTACTGCAACAAATAGAAACCACTGGTTATCGTGAGACTATGCCTAAAAACACTAAAAAAATAGATTTTACAAAAATAAAAAGCCTAAAACTTCAAGGATATAAATGTTATAATGGTTGATACTTTCATTAGATGAGTAAAAGCGTTTTCTACTTAGTCTGAGTCAGCTCTGATAGCAGTTTCCCTGATTTGGTCTCCCTTTTTATCCATGGGGTCCGACAATGGCCTGGCTTTTATAGCCTAATAACTCAAATTAACCTAAGCTTTGCAGATCAATTAAAAACTCGATTGGGCTTACCAGCCTCAGAGTTCAGGAAAGGTAAAAAGATAAGTTAGATTTTAAAGACTATAATTACTAATGGCCTTAAAAACTGGCGAAAAATGGGTAAGTCTCTTTTCCTTCTGCCCCTTTGTGTGCGTGATGCATCCCCTATGTTGCAGATATTTCCTCTTTTGAGGTTTTATATAAGAGATCTTCCTCTTATCATTAAAGGTTTCTAAAAATTAGCTGATTTAACTAATAAAGATCTTATTAAGTCTCCCCCAGACTTTTCAGCCAGCTCTGACTTCCATCCACTGGTTATTTCGCTGCTGCCCACTGCGAGCTAAAGAGCCTAGGCACCTAGACAAGCGACCTCACCATAAATCACTTGAGCTGCAATAGACTGTCAAAGTAGCTGAAAGCCTGCCTAGATTCAACGTTCCCACTGCAGACAGGTCCCAGCTTCAAAAGACCATTAGCCTGTGGATAAATAAACTGTCATTTCTTCCAAGGACACTTTAAAGCTTAAGATTGTCTAATATAACTGATAATTTTGTGTTCTCCTCTTTTGTAGAGACCCCTAAGAGGCCTCTGTCTGACTTAAAAATTGTTACTTGTATGATAAAACAGAGTAAATTTAAATGTTGGTTTTCTTTCTCCTTTTGGTTAACAGCTTTAATGACAGCTACAAGACCTTTGTTAATCCTCCTACTGGGCCTTGTGTTGTAAACAAGTTGATAAACTATGTCAAAGTTCTTAAAAGCTTATAATTATAAAGACACATACAAGGTTATAAACAGATGGTAAGGAGTCAATGATTTGACACACTGACTAAAATCAGTGGGGAATGTTGTACCCTAAAAAAATAGCTTTGTTATATGTGTATTATAGCAAACCTGTATAGGGGCTTACTAAATGTGTTTGTTTTATCCTTTTTCCCTAACTGATATGTTAAGGGACCTAATTGATCTGTTGAGCAACACTCTCCTCTGTAAAGAATTGCAAAAATCTCACCTAATTGATATGTTAACCATTGTTGCTCTCTACAAACTACAGAAGCTGTGCTAAAACAAGCTAACAAGAGTTGTTAATCACTGCTAGGAGCCTTTATTCTCCTCTAAAGAGCTAAGAAAAACTAGAATGGCAATTAATTTACATTTGTTTAAAGTAACCTGCTTGTGTGCAGAGAGATTTGCGTGTGAGTTTAACCCTTTACCCTGATCTTGACACATTACCGCCGTTTTCTGTTCTGTATGGCGCCTTATTGCCTCCCTCTCCCCTCACCTATCTATCTAGGCCATAAAGAATTTGGGTTTCTGGTGACCTCCCCCCGACCCGGTGATGATCTGTTGTAAAATGAGCCTGCCCCAATTTTAAGAACTGCTTAGCTTAA
Organism: Cavia porcellus; assembly: GCF_034190915.1. NCBI lineage: Eukaryota > Metazoa > Chordata > Mammalia > Rodentia > Caviidae > Cavia > Cavia porcellus. Next base: position 14,176,724 of record NW_026947515.1, read on the forward strand.
ACAAATTACCGGGTAATACTATGGCCCAAATCCCAATCGGTGCTTTCCTTTTGTTCTGTATGTATCAAATGAGTTAGATATCAGGTCTTCATAAAACTTAAGTTCCAGCGTCTCATAACTTGTGACCCCTTCACACTCACTAGCGAAGACAAGCTGTCCTGAGATAATTAACTGTCCACTTTCTTCTCCAAATATTGCTGCAGACGTGCCACTCTGAGATAATGTCAGTCTGCAGGATAAAAATAATTTTTAAAAAACACCACAAACTCCCTAGATTGTCAGAGCTAAGTAGACAGCAATACAGTTTCCAGACTCGGGTCAACAAGTTTGATGGCTCTACAGGTTTCTTTGTTTCTCTCCCCCCGCCCTTTCCTCCAGCCCCTTTTTAAAGTCCTCCCTTCAGCTTCTAGGAGACAGTCTCCAAATTGGCTCCCAGAGACTGGTCGCCAGGCCTAAAAATAAAGCCTTTGCCACTAAATTTTCAGTCTCTTGCCTCCTTGGATTTTATACCGGGGCTCAAGTTATAACACTCACCTTTTGTCTCCTGAACTTTTGCAATAATCTTTTAACTAGATGCTGCATTTGTACAGATACTTTATTTTTGTTGCATGATATAGACCCATTGACTGCAGTTCTATTTAAAGTGTAAAATATGAACACATCAGTGTTTGTAATTTAAAATTTTTCATTGCTTCTCAGCAAATACCACAAAATTCAAGTTCCTTAACTGGTACTTAATTTTAGTTTCATGTTTCTCTGCTTCCCACTCTGCTTCTTCTAACATCAGACCATGGTTCCCAGAACTATTTTACATTCTACATTTTTTGCCTAATTAAAAAAAGTCTCTGGTGAGACGTTAACCATCTCTCAAGAATCATTTAAAGATCTTCTGCCATGATCTCATTTCTACTGTGATTCTTCTCTGAAAAGAACCTAACCAGTTGAGATTACTTGTTCTGAATAAATGAATACTGTCAATTTTGATAACTCCCAAAGAGTTTCTATAGTAACACAACAAAGAATAATCAATATCTAAATAATCAAGATTAGGCAGTAAGCTTCAAATAGCCTCAGGAAATCTCAATTTCCTAATTGAGGACACCATATGAGATGTGGGAGGCAATGCTTCCAGACAAGGGTAGTTCCTGGCATCTGTATCCTCAAGCAAAGAGAATCATTTTCAGTTTTGGAGGAAGAATCAGAAGCAGGTACAGTGAGAGCTCTGGGTTTCCAATAAGCCAAGGTAGGCATTAGGGCCCTATCAGATCCCTGCATGGATCTATGTGGTTGGTAACTGCGACCAGAGACCCAGGTAGCAGCATATGGAATAAGTATACATGGTACAAACTAAGGAAGATACAGATCATGACTCTAAGGGTGCACACAGAATAGTTCCATCCAGGTCCAGCAGTTACTGAATGTGCAAGCCATATTTCCATATTCTTGGGAATAATTACCAGCATGGGCAGTGGAAGATGCACTAAACCATTCTCTTTGTAATCTTAACCTCTCCAGTGTTCAGTTCCTTTGATCCCTTACACACAAAGAGCCTGAATTAGGGCCTATACTTTCTACCTATATGGGCTCAGGTCATTCCCTTAAAGCTCTACTTGCAGTTTTTCACAGTGATATTAAAAAATGTTGGCTCCAGCCTAGGGGTCCTGTTGAGAGACACTGCAGCATTATCAGAGGACATGAAAGAAGGCCCCTTTGAAAGCTTGGAGCTTGCAAACACAAACTCCATGCTTTTTTGCTGAGTTCTCCAAAGTGATCAGTTTTGTCCATCAGGCCTTCACCGCATCACTGGTAAAGCCTTCTACCTTAGCCCAATATCCTCCCTTGATGATATACTCAGTCACTTACTGGCCTTTTTCAGCCCCAAAGCAGCACTGCAGGCTGTCATGTCTACATCCTAATTATACTTTATTATGAGCCCACTGGGAACAGATATGTAGTCATAATCTTCATACAGTTTGGAAGGTGATTTAAATCTAATGTCAAATTGATTTGTTATAGCATTAGAGTAAACCTTCTAGATTCCATAAGAGGAAAAGTCAGTAGTATAATAGAAAACACTGAGAAAGATAAAATGAGGAAACACAATTCTAAGAAATAATTTTATAATGCTTCTGTTTGCTGTCACACATTTTTACAGGCTGTAACACTTGAAAATATACCTCAAATAGGATTAGAATGAATAATTAAGTAGAAGAAGTGGCATCAGAATGAAAAGAGAAAAAATGTGATTTGAACTCCCAACCCTACCGAATCAGAATGGCCATTCTCTTGTGGCCCAGGATTAGAGGCAACTTCATTGCTTCTGACAATCAGCTAACCCAGAGAACCATTGTACCTTTTTTCTTTTTTGGTATTGGGGATTGAACTCCAGGCCTTTTTAAGCCCTCTTTTATTAAGTGACAGGATCTTGCTCGGTTGCAAATTGTCCACGTTGGGCCCAAATTAATGATTCTATTCCTTAGCCTCCAAGATTGCTGGCATTGGAAGCATGAAACAACACATTTGGCCCCACTGTTCTATTAGTTGTACATACAATCGAGGGCATTTTTCTCAATCAAGTTATAAAGATGAAAATTTATATAATTTTTGCTAACCACTTCTGCCATAATCTCATTTCTACTGTGATTCTTCTCTGAAAAGAACCCAACCAGTTGAGATTACCTGTTCTGAATAAATGAATACTGTCAATTTTGATAACTCCCAAAGAGTTTCTATGGTAACACAACAAAGAATAATCATCAATATCTAAATAATCAAGATTAGGCAGTTAGCTTCAAAGAGCTTACTTTTACTAGTTTTAAATGCAGTAAAAAGCAAACAACTCAGCTCCAAGGAGTCAGCATTATCACTAATGTTTTTAACTAATTATGTGGTGCCCCCAAACCCAAATAAAAGTAAAACAGAACATACTGTTTAATCATGAAAACAATTAAAATACACATATCATTTTCACTAAGTTCACTACTCTTGACATACAATTATTTATCTAATTCAAGTATGTAGATAGGTGTTAGAATTAACTTCTCTGAACTAAATACAAAATGGAAACTCATTTTAGGATTTGATCCTCATTCATTTTCAAGCAAATGTCCAAATTCATTTCCAATTCACACAAGAACTGCAACAGCTTCACCTAAATCAGTTTTCTACAAGTTAAACATCCCTCTTACACTCTTATGTGATTGTGGCACTGCTTTGATCTTTATTCCCAAATTTATTGCTCTGTGTAATCCATGACAAAATATAATGTGATTTACTATATCTCTGTCTGACAGCCCAGCAGCTGACAGAACTTAGTAATTCAGCATAAGAAAAAAAACCTCCTGGCACCAAAATATACAGATCATAATGGGGCTCTTTAGTATAAGTTTACAATGAAGTCTATACAAGCCAATCATAACAACTTCAAAACAATTCTTTGTTTTCTCATGAATTTAATGAAGGAGATTGTTATTCCTTAAACATGCTTTGTAGCTACAAGTAAGTAATTCTGGAACATTTGGCTTTTGTTCTCATGAAAACAATGTGGCATTAGCCACATGTGGATGTCCCCTTCTCAGACTACTAATTTTCTCCATTTTATTTCAAGTAAGAAAAAAGAAAAACCCCAAAAAACCAAAAACCAAAAACCAAAACCAAAACAAAAACCCACATGGGAATCTAGGCTGTAAAAAGAATACATTTACACCATCTTCTGATACATGAAAAGCATACATTAGATGGCTGGGATGAACATATATGTATATTATTATAGATATATAATCTATCTATCAAAATAAAGTGAAATCAGGACCAGTCTTTGGAGTTGCTAGCTGAAGTTCTCTGCAATTGCTTTTCCCTAAATGTGAACCTGCATCCAGGATAGAAACTGTCAGACCACATGGCTCTTAAATCTCTTTCGACTTGAAATGTCTAAGGGCCTTGTAACAGCTTAAGGAATTTTAGCACCTTTCTTCTTAACAAATAAGAGCAGTGTAATGTCTCCAGTAAATATAAAATATACAAAATTAATAGAAGACAGTTCCTAAATTCAGTCTAATCTGAAGAAGACACACAAAAAAATTGATCAGCTTTTATATTAGGAGAAAAGATGAAAAGTCAGTGGGTTTAGAGTAACGATGGCTGCCGTACCTCACACCAGACCAGTCTGTTCAGCTCTCCTGGAAGGAAGGGGAGGTTGCTAGATAACATGCTTTGGGTAGAGACATAAATCATCTTCATTTTCATTTCAAAAAGCTAGTTGCTAAACTTCAAATAGAAGATATTAATGCAAATTAATAAATATGCATTTGTTAGATTCTTACTACGTATTTCAGATCCCAGTGGCTGGCAGATACATCTGTGCAATGGAATTCCCTAACCCGAGATTCCTGAGCATGTCTTGGTTGAGGACTATATATTTATCTTCTTAACAATCTCTCCAAGTGATAATATTCTCAGTCAGGGTTTAGAAACTGTTCTTAAAATATCATTCAATTCCACTTGCAGTTTAGACTACACTTTTAAATCCTTTACAGTTATTTGATGCTAATGATAGTAACTAATATTGATAATTTAATTTACTGTTTTATTACCAAATAAGCAGAAATGTAACTTTTATCTTTTCATATGAAGTTTCTTTCTTTCTTTTTTGTCTTTTTGAGACAGAGTCCCACTATGCAGTTCAGGCTCGCTTTGAGCTCACTTTGTAGCCCAGGCTGGTCTTGAACTCACAATGATCTTCCTGCCTCAGTCTCCCAAGTGCTGGGATTACAGGCATGTACCACCACACCTGGCTTCATATGAAGTTTCTTTTCCAGGTGACTTTTTAAGCACTGAGGATTGAGCCCAAAGATTTTTGCACTAACTACATCTCTAGCACTAAGCTACCTCTCCAGTAATTCCTCTATTTAAAAATAAATTTTGGGGGGCTGGGAATTTAGCTCAGCGGCATATGCACCTGCCCTGCAAGCAGGTGGTCCTGAGTTTGATCCCTGGGACCGATAAAAAGATAGTAAATTTTTTAGAGTTCAATATCAGGTTCATTTGTTTACTAGACACATCTAAAATTAAGAAAATAGACTTAGCCGGTGTGGTGGTATACACCTGCAGTCCCAGCACTTGGGAAAGCTGAGGCAGGAGGTCTTTGAGAGTTCGAGACCAGCCTGGGCTACGAAATGAGCCTGACATACATAGTGAGACTGTCTCAAAACAAAAAAAGAGTAAGTTTACTGGTGAAATTATTATATTTTATCCATGTACAAAGTCAGTCTAGAAACAGAACTTATAGCAATCTTGCACTCTGTGCCAGGCACTGGTACTCTGCTTCTTATAATGCCCGCAGAGTATCCTTTTTTTTTTTTTTATCAGTACTGGGGATTGAACACACAAGCACATGGTTGCAAGGCAGGTGCTTATGCCACTAAGCTAAATATCCAGCCCCGGCACTAGTACTCTGTAAAAATTTTATTTTATTAGTACATGTTTGCCGTACATGAACTTTACATTCGTTTTAGGGGTAAGAACATGTACATAACATATCTTGATTCTTTTTATTCTCCTTCTCCTCCCTTCCCACCTCCCTGCCTTGCTCTTCACCTTTCCTTTCCCAATTTTCATTATTCCCATTTTTAGTTTATGATTATGACATATGATGTTTATTCACTGTAGGTATATGTACATCTCAAATCACTTTACTTTCCCTTCTCCTTTCCCCTCACCTCACCATTGGTCACTTGGATTACTTTATTGTAGAAGATTTATTTCCCTATTTCCTTTTATTGATACCTTAATGTCCTCTTTATTTACACTTCATCTTACTCAAGTGATAGATAATGTACAGTATTTAAACTTGTGCCTATGATTTCTTCACTTGTTTTCCAGGTGCATCCATTTTCCTACAATGGTTTGAGAATTTATCCTTTTTAGAGCTGAGTAGTATTCTCCTATGTATAGATACCACATTTTCTTTATCCATTTGTCTATTTATGGACATACAGATTCCTTCCAGAATTTAGTTATTATGAATTGTGCTGCTATAAAATTTGTATGTCTGTATCACTGCAATATGATTTCTTTGGGAAGACACCCAAAAGAGGAATAGATGGGTCAACTGGAATTTCTAATTTTGGTTCTTTGAGAAATCTCCATACTGATTTCGATAATGGTTGTACTAGTTTACATTCCTACCAACAATGCAGAAGTACTTCTTGTCAATGCAGCCACACTAATTTTGTATTTGATTTCTTGATGATTGACATTCTTTCTGGTGTAATATACAACCTTAGTCTTGCTTTAATTTGCATTTTTAATGGCCAGCGATGGTATTTTTTTGTATGTTTATTGGCGATTTGTACTTCTGAGAACTGTCTCTGCATTTCACTTGCCTTTGTAACTGAGTCTCTTTTCCGTTCTTTATATACTCTAGATATTAGTCCTCTGAGAAACGTCTGTTAAATTTTTTCCTATTCTTCAGTCTTCTGATAGTTCCCTTGGCTGTTGAGAAGTTTTAAGTTTGATATAGTCTCATTTGTTGATTCTTACTGTTATTTCTTATGCAACTGGAGTTCCTCTCAAAATTTTTTTGCCTATGCTTATGACTTCAAGTGTATTACCTATATTTTCTACCAGTCGGTTTGCTGTTTGTTTTAATGTTAAGATTGCTGATCCATTCTGACTTTAGTTAGTACATGGTAAGAGAGATATGAATCTAGTTTTAATATTCTGCATCATTTACTAAGTATACTATGTTTTAGGCTCCTTTATTAGAGATCAAATAGCTGAATGTTCTGGGATGTTTCTGTATTGTCTATTCTGGTCCACTGACCCATGCTTTATTTATTTATTTGCCAATATTATACCATGTTTATCACTGTTGCTTTGTAGTACAACTTGAACTCTTATACTGTGTTGCTCTTGTGGCCCTGGATTGCTTTCGTTATTCTCTAAAGTCTCTTCTGGTTCCATATGAATGCTACGATTGTTTTCTCCAGATCTATGAGGAATGCTATTAATCTTCTAAATGAGATTATGTTAGAACTGTGTATCAGTTTAGAAAGTATGGCTATTTTGACAATACTAGTTCCACTTCTCCTGGAACTGGGGATGTTTTTTCATTTTTTAATGTCCTTTTCAAATCTCCTTTTATAAAATATTGTAGTTTTCATTGTATAGGCTTTTTGTTTCCATAGATAATTCCTTTTTCATTTTGGTACTGTTTTCGAAATTTTTTTCTCATTGAGTTCATACTAGTATATACAAATGCTACTGATGATTGTGTGTTCATTTTTGTATCCTGCTGTATTTCTGAAATTGGCTACTAATTCTAGAATTTTTTTTGATGGAATTCATTGTCTTCCATGTATGGTGTCATGTCCATCTGCAAACAACTTAAATTTCTTCTTTTCTGTATTTATCATTTTATTTCTACCTCTGATTCCTCTGGCTAATGTTTTGATCTAAAGTAGTGATGGTGGGTATCCTTATCTTTTCCCTGAGTTTTAGAAGTTTTTTCTTCATTTAATATGATCTTGGCCATTGGTTTTTCAATGGCTTTTATCAGATTCAAGTAAGGTCCCTTTATACCTATTCTCTTCAGGCTTTTTTTTTTTTAAATAAGGGGTTGGATTTTGATTTAAAAAAACTTTTTCTGCATTTATTGATATGAATATGGTGTGGTTCTTGTCTTTCCTTCTGTTTATGTGCTGTATTACATTTACTGATATGCATACGTTGAATCATCCATGCAACCCTACTTAGTCATAATGTATGATCCTTTTGATGATGTATTGGATTCTATTTGCCATTATCTTTAAATTTTTTTTTTAATTTTAAAGAGAATAAAACAAAACAGAACAGAACAAAGCAAGTCAGAACAGAATAATGACAAGCAACACAGGACTTCAAAACAAGACAACAGGAAATCAATAGTCCAGGCCCTACCATATGTCTCTTGTTTTCTCCAAAAAGTTGTGCATACCTTCATGCACAATACAACCAAACCAAACAAAATTGTATAAAACCAATCAAAACAAAAGAATGGAAGCACTATGGGACTTCAAAACAAGACAATAAGAAATCAACAATGGCTGCCATAATGTCTCTTGTTTTCTTCAAATGAATTCATATGAATTCATTGTGTGTGAAGATATAGACAACTATTTAGAAGAAAATAAGAGACATTACGGTAGTCACTGTTGATCTCCTGTTGTTTTGCTTTGAAACCCTTATATTGTTATTTTTTTTTATAAATTTTTTTTTTATTTAAGAGGAAAAAGAGAAAAACACAAAACAAACCAAAGCGGTGTAAGAGTACACGTAATACAGAACTACAAAAAAAAAAATAACAGTAAGAAATCACCTGTTAGTAGATTACATATTATCATCTTGAAAATAGTTCCTCAAATCACAGTATCAAAGAATACAAGGTGGACATTCAAACAGGGAGACTGCAAACAGCTGTGTTCAATGATCCAAAAACATTGATGTAGTCATCTATTTAACACCCCTAAACACACTTGCTGTTATATCCGTTAGAGCTCTTTTTCTTTTTTTTTTTCCCTCTCTTTTTTACAACAAAATTTACACATTTTGGATTTTATTACTCCTTAGTGCTTATTACTTTTTTTGGGGGGGAAGAATACAGTCAAATATGGCAAAACAAAGCTGTCAGTCAATACCAAGGATAGACATAGCACATGGTGTAGAACAGAGTACAAGTTTATCAACAATGGTTATCAATGTTGTCCCTTGTTTCCTTAAAAAGAATTGTCTATCTCATTAGATATTATAAAGTTGGACAAAACAGTAGAGAACAAGACCAATAAAACTTATGCATTGTAAACATTACAGGACTTCCAAAGGAGATAATAGTCAAACCAGAATGGGTATCTTAGTGAATCTTATTGTCTTCAAAGTAGTTGCCTATGTCCTCAAACTTGATTCTATCATATAGAATGGAACAGAGTCTAATCAGTCAAAACAAGATCGTGGGAGTACTACAGGACTTCAAAACAAGTTAATAGGAAATCAAAAAGAGTTACTATTTATATATCCTAATTTTTTGAATTTTTTCTTTAATTAAGACAAACATAAGAAATGACTAAATAATTTTTTTAAAACAATAAGGGGGAGATTGAGATAAAACAGGACATAACAATATAACAATAGAGGTCATAGCATGACTGTTTCAACAATCTAGTACTTCAACACCATATAACCCGACTTAATAGTAGTTACCATAGTGTCTTTTTCCTTGAAATATTGGATAAAACTTCATATACTCTAGTTTCAAATATTTTCATATCAAGAAGCCCAGAATAAAGCCTTTCTAATTAATGAGTGAAAACTTTATAAGGCTTCAAGGCCACCTAATGGGGAATCATGATTACCACATATTTTTATATATTTGAATCATTACTTACATTAGGGAAACTATTCGGTATTCACACATGCGAGATTGATTTATTTCACTTATGAGTATGGTCTCAAGCTGTGCCCATTTATTGATAAATATCTCAACGTGATCCTTCTTTATAGCTGAATAATACTCCATTGTATAGAAATACCACAACTTTTTTATCCATTCCTCAGTTGATGGACACTTGGGTTGTTTCCAAGATCTGGCGATTACAAATTGTGCTTCTATAAACATAGGTGCACATATATCACTGTGGTATGATGCTTTCAGTTCTTCTGGGAATATGCCTAGCAGTGGAATAGCTGGAATAAATGGGATTTCCAGTCCCAACTTTTTGAGAAATCTCCAGACAGATCTCCACAAAGGCTGTACCAGTCTACACTCCCACCAGCAGTGCAGGAGAGTTCCTTTTTCCCCACAGCCTCTCCAGCATTTGTTGTCGGTTTTCTTGATCCTGGCCATTCTTTCAGGAGTGAGATGGTATCTCAGTGTGAAAACCCTTATATTGTTATAAGGGTTATATCTCACTTATATTGTTTTCTTCTGACCTGCTTTGTTATGTTTTGTTTTACCCTCTTTAAAATAAAAAAAAAACCCAAAACCCAAAATAGCTGTCTATACCTTCACATATAATGAAATCAAATAATAGAAAACAGACTAAAATCAGTTAAAACAAAAGAATAAAAGCATTACAGGACTTCAAAACCAGATAACAGGAAATAAACAATGGTTATTTTAATATCTTTTTTTCTTCAAAACAGTCATCCATACTATCACATGTAATAAAATCAAATAAAACACAACAGAATAAAACCAATCAAAAGAATAAAAGCATTATATTCAAAATAAGACGATAAGAAAGCAACAATGGCTACTATAATGTCTCGTTTTATTAAAAATAGCTGTTCATATCGTCACATATAATAAAATCAAATACAGCCAATTTAACAAATGAATGAATGAAAGCATTATAGGACTTCAAAACAAGATAATAGGAAACCAAGCATGATTACCATAATATATCCCATTATGTTCAAAACAGCTGCCCACACCATCAGACACAGTAAAGTCTAACAAAACCAAACCTAACAAAATTATGAAAATACAAGAGTTCAAGACAATAAGCAATTAACAGTGGTTACCACCTTTCCCTCGTGTTTCCTCCCTTATCACTTTTATAGTATCTATTATGCTTTTTGGATCCCACTAATTCCTTCTGTTGTTTATGCTAGGTTCACTTTATGAGTTCAAACTGTTTTGCTCATGAACATGATCTCCAGTTGCATCCATTTACCTACAAGAACCTTGAGATTATCCTACTTCGTAGCTGGGTAGCTTTCCATCATATGAAAATATGTATCTTTCTTATCCATTCTGTGGTTGATGGGCAAATTACCCTTGCTTTCTTCTGGTCTCTTGTTGCATAGAATGACTGTTTTCTCTCCTTTGATTTTCAGTCTATGAATTTCATTTTCAAGCTAAATGTGTTTCTTGAATACAGCATATTGATGGATCTTGTTTCTTGGTCCACTCTGTGTTTCTTTTTATTGCTGAATTGAGGCTATTTACATTAATGGTTATTACAAGCATATATTGGTTTGTCTCTGTCATGCTGTCCTCCTGCTGTTGGCCCTCTACTTTTCGCCTTTGTTCAACTGCCTGTCCTGTTTGGCGAGCCTCCTCTGCCGCTGTTTCTGGAATCATGGTCATCTTTATTTCTCTCTAGAATATCCTTTAGCACTCTTTGTAGGGTTGGTTTGGTGGTCATGAATTCCTTCAGTTGTTCCTTATCACAGAAATATCTTATTTTTCCATCAATTTGGAAAAAATAGTTTTGCAGGGTACATCAATCTGGGTTGGAAACTGTTATCTTTCAGGATTTGAAACACTTCAGTCCAAGATCATCCTGACTTGATGGTTTGTATTGACAAGTCTTTAGTGATTCTGGGGCTGGGGATTTAGCTCAGCGGCATAAGTGCCTGCCTTGCAAGCAGGCAGTCATGAGTTCGATCCCTGGTACCAATAAAAACAAAAAAGTCTTTAGTGATTCTGATTGGTTTTCCTTTATAGGTGATTTGTTTCTCTAATAGCTTTTAATATTCTGTTTTTGTGCTGAATTTCTGGGATCTTATATGTCTGGGTGTAGATTTACTTTGGCTATGGCTAGTTGGAATTCTATATGCCTCATTTATCTGCATGTTAGATTCTTTGCCCGGGTTTGGGAAATTTTCTGCAAGTACTTCTATAATAGCTTTTTATTTCATTTGTGTTGGCCCTAACTACTTTGCTGATACCTACACTCTTTTTTTTTTTTTTTGTATCATTTTGAAGTCTGAATTGTTTTTGCCTGGTCGCTTACTATTTTTAAGACATCTTTGCTTTCATAATTGCTAGCTGTAAGCCTATCTTCAAGGTCTGAAAGTCTATCTTTAGTCTCTTTGAAGCGGTTCTACCGGCTTCCACTTTTTAATTTCCTGGATATCTCTTTGAATCTTTTTTATGCATTGTAATTCCTTTCTATAGTGTTCATTCAAGATTTCCATCATTTTCCTATGCTCCTTTTTAAAAAAATCTATGTCTTCTTTAGATATGCTCAGCAATTCTTTCATTGTGTTTGTGATTTCTTCTTTTACCTGAGATATTATTTCTGATTTGATTACTTTTGCAGTCTCATGAAGTTGTTTCTTCAGTTGCTTCCTTTTAGAGATTTTAGGTATGTTACTTCCACTTTCTTCCATGACTATATCTCTCAGACTTTTTCTGTGTGGGCTAGAGGCCTGAGATTGCCTTTTTCTCCTTTGTCCTGACATTTTCCTGGGTTCCTTCCAACAAGCTGGTTGTGGGGCCCTAGGCACTTCCCATGTTGGCTGTCTCTACGCAGCATAGGGGAATGAGACAGGCACCTTAGGTTCCTTTGACCCCAGATTTACAAGGAGGTAGCAAGGCATGGAGTAGGCTCTACACTTGTGCAGGCTACACTGCGGCTTCCTCGATGGCCAGAGCACGTTGTGGTGAGGTTGCTTCTCTCAGCCTGTGTGTCTACATTGGGACTCCTGTAATGGTGGCAGACACACAGGGGTGTGTTTGTCTCATTCTCCCAGTGAGCAATAGCTGTCTGAAGGAAGCAAGGGTCTCCAAAGGTGGCCTGTGGGTGCAGAGGACTTACCTGGCTGTGTGTCCCTACTCCCACTGGCTGCAAGTAGGAAGCAAGCTTTCCGATGGCTGCAGCAGGCAGGTGGAGGCGGATCTGGCAGGTTCTCTCTGGCCAAGCTGACTACCTGCAGGAAGCAAGCCTTCTGATCTATTTGTCAATATCTTGAGGTTTTTTCATCTATGTTCATTAAGGAGATTGGTCTGTAGTTTTCTTTTTTAGTTGAGTCTTTGGTTTTGGCATCAAAGTGGTGCTGGCTTTCAGAAATGAGTTTAGAAGGGCTCCTTCCATTTCAATTTTGTTGAGGAGTTTGAAGGGTACTAGTGATATGATGTCTTAATTAAAGTAGTCCTGGGTTTTTATAGTTGGTAGGTGTGGTGAATTAATTAATGGTCAATTCAAGTGGAAACATCCAGCCAAACTGAGTCAGCATGGTTCTAGGTATAGAAGACCCATCTGAAGATTAACTGAAAAGTCTAAAAGGAAAACAGACGAATGTGAGGGTATAATTGCTGCTGTTGACTTTCCTGGAGGAGTTTACAATGGCTGCTTTTCCTGATAATAACTAGGCTGTTTTCAGTGCCACCAATGACTTGTTCTCATTGGGGGAGTTCTTCACTGTTGTTTTGAGTGTCATTTTCTGGTTCCGGCTCAGACTCCTCAGACTTTTGGCACAGATCCTTCAACCTTTTGGTGTAGATTCTCTAGCCTCTAGCACCAGCCCTTGGCTTTCCAGCACAAACCCTTCAGTCTTGTGTCATGGATTCCTTGCCTCCTGATAGGAACTTACATGAGACACTGCTGTGGGCTCAAGGCTGGACTCGGAGGATAATGCCATGGGATCCAGGCCTTCGTTGGATTTTTTTTAGGTCTTCAGCACATGGACAGATCTGTTGTACTCTTCAGCATTTGACTATTTGGGTGACTATTGTAAGATAATCTTATAAATTTATGTGTCCTCTATTAAGTATATTCTTTTGCAAACCCTGACAACAGTAGGTTTTTTGTTATTGCCTCAATTTCATTGCTTGTCATTGGATTTCTCCAAAGTTTTAAATCCTCTTGATTTAGTTTTAATAATTTGTGTCTAGGAATCTGTTTCTTCAAGATTTTCTAATTTGTTGGACTACAACTTTTTAGAGTAGTTATTATCTTCTTGATTTCAAATGTCTATTATAATTTCACCATTTTCATTTCTAATTGCATTCATGTGAGTCTTTTCTCTGTGGTAAGTTTGGCTAAGGACTGATTTTTTTTTTTTGTACTGGGGATCAAACTCATGACCTTGCACTTAGCAGGCAAGTGCTTGAGCCACTGAGCTAAATCCCTGGCTAAGGACTGACTTTTATTTGTTGATTTTTTGCAATTTTTTTGTTTTTAGATCTAATTTTATTAATGTCTGCTTTTATCTTTATGAGTTCTCATTTTTATTTTTATTTTTTATTTTTGGTACTGGGGATCGAACTCATGACCTCACACTTGTGAGGCAGGCACTTGTGTCACTGATCTAAAACCATGGCCCTGATTTCTCATTCTTAATTTTAGTTTGGGTTTAAACTATCTTGGGGTTCCTCATTAGATTATTTGATTTCTCTTTTTCTAATGTGAGCATTAATTGCCAAAAGGTTCCTTCTTGGGACTCTATTGTGTTTCATAGGCTCTGGCATGGTACTGGTATTGTTTGCTTTCAGAAACTATGTAACTGCTTCTTTGATTTCTTCAGTGACTCACTGGGTAGTCAGGAATGTGATATTAATCTTCCAGGTGTTTCTAACTTTTTGAGAAGCTTCTGTGTGCTACCGAGAAGAACCTGTACTTCGTTATAGGAGAATAGAACATTCTGTATATATATATATGTATATATATATATATATATTTTTTTTTTTTTTTTGGTCTTTTTCCTTTTTATCGGTACCAGGGATCGAACTCACAACTGCCTGCTTGCAAGGCAGGCGCTTATGCCACTGAGTTAAATCCCCAGCCCCGTGTAGATATCTTTTAAATTCATATGATCAGGGTAAGGTTCAGCTCTAACGTTTTATTGATTTGTCAGGCGAACATGATAACCACTATATTACGGAAATCGCCTGTTTTATTGATTTGTTTAGTTGATCTTTTTGTGAAAATGGGGTATTAAGGTAAGCCACTACGCTTGTGCTAGTGTTTACTTAATCTTTTGTGTCTAAAAGTATTTGTTTTATAAAGACAGATGCTCCAGTATTTGGTGCTTATATATCTACAAGTATTATCTCTTCTATTTGGATTATTTCCTTGACTAATACGTAGAGACCTTCTTTTGTCTCATCAGTTTTAGCTTGAAATTTACTTTGTGAGTAAAACTGCTACCCTGCTAGTTTTGAGTCCTAGTAATATGAAATATTATTTTATGTCCTTTCATTTTTAGTTTTTGATATCTTTTGTGGTTAGGTGAGTTTCTTGAGTGCAACAGACTGTTGGGATTCTGTTTTTTGATCCAGTCTGCAAACTGATTTATTTTAATTGGGAATCTGAAGGCACTAACATTGAGTATTATTAACTGAAATTTGCTGATTAATTTCTATCATTGCTCTTTCCTTATTGACTCCATTTTATTTTCCTTTTTTGAAAAATCTATTGCCCTGTTTGATGTATTTACTACATCTGGACTTTAGGCTTTGTTGATTTTACTATATCTAAGATATTCTTGAGTACTTTCTGAAGTGATTTTTCAGTATTTATAAACTTCATGAGTTGTTCATTTTCATGAAATGCCCTATTTTTTTCATCTATTTTGAAAGAGTTTTACCAAATATGTTCATCCCAAACTCTTCTGGCCTTAAAGTCTATGTTGAGAAGTTTGCTGTAATTTAATGGGTTTATCTTTTTTTAATTTATTTTTTATTTTAAAGAGATTAAGACAAAAGAGGACATAACAAAGCAATTCAGATCAGAACAATTAAAAAAAAGAGGACATAACAAAGCAGATCAGGTCAGAACAATGCAAGCAACACAGCATTTTACTACAAGACAACTGTTAATTAACCATAACTACCATAATGTCTTTCTTTGAAATAACTGAGAATAACTTCATATATGATAGTATCAAACATAGCAAAACAGTATAAAACCTTGAATGGGTTTATCTTTACATGTGATTTTTTATTTTTCTCTGACAGCTTTTAAAATTATTTTGTGTTGGGCATCTGGCACTTTATAATGTGTTATGGGGAGCTTCTTTTTTCATCACAGTTGGTGCTCTATATTCCTTATTTGTATGTTGAACACTTTCCTCATACTTGGGAGTTTTTCTATTATGATTTCTGTAAAAACATTTATTATTCAATATGGGCTATCTTCTAGCTTCTCTCTAACTCTAACTGGCCTTAAGTTGTCTTTTTGGTGTCATATAGTTGCTGCTGGATGAATTTTTCTTGTTCTATTTTTTTAAAGAGTTCACTCAGTATTTCATTGTAATGTACTGTGTGTGTTCTGATACCTGGTGATAAGTTTCTAAACCTCACTCGTTACTGTTATTTTGATGATTTCTTGTTTACTTAAAGCTTATTGGTTTGTAATGTGGGAGGATAAAATACCAGCTGATCTCTTCGGTTGTCATTTATTTATACCATTTGCAAGTGAAGCTTAAGAATTTCTTTCATCAAAATGCCTTGCTCTTTCTGTATACTTATTTCAGTGTCAGCATAGTTTTAACTTGGCTCATATTCCCAGTATAGTAATACCATTTGCATAGAAGAGAGTTCAGTGGCTTCCTTCCACAAACTTGAACTGTTTTGGAAGAAAGGAATAGCTAGTTCAAGAAAAGCTCAGCAATCTTCTTCACTGCATCCAGTTAAGTTTGAAGAGGGTATGGTCATCTTTTAAACCCATCTAATAGCTTTGCTCCTGTGCTTTAGGGCCTCTCTCCTCTTGTACCCTGTCATAAAAGTCTCTTGCCTCTTGCACAAGTTGAAAATAGTACAATTTTTGACCCTGAAAATTCAGTGGACAAAACTTTATAAGACAATCAAGGTGTTTTTGGTGGTAATGGAAGCTGTATACGGGTCTGAGAACCTCTTAGGCAATTGTCTAAGGTGACAAATATAGGGAGATGCTTACAGGACACTTCTCTAGCACCCCTGGATATGACCGGGTGATGTGAGTGTGGACCTTCATAGATATCACCTTGGCCTTAAGTCAACAGTACTTCAAGAGGTTCCATTCTGGAATCTGACTAGTTTCTCAGGGTTGTGGTTTTTAAGAGAATACTCTTAGCTTTCTCTGCACTTAAATCTTTTGTTTTGTTAAAACAAAACAAAACAGAAATGTGAGCAGCTTATGACTCATCAATAGAGAGGCACTTGTTACTTTCATGATATTGGATGCCAAATATGAAGTACATATGCATAACTTTGTATTAAATGTTTTTTGGGAAAGGCTGGCTGACCAGCTAGCTTCTACAATTATTCAAGCTCCTCTTCTGATGCTATCAATATAATAGCAGCTAACTTGCTGAATTCACCATAAATGACAATCTGATTGCTGGCCTCGTATGCCTAGAAATTCAATACTGTCAGGGTACTTTTGTCAGTTATATTCAAAGAGGGATTCACACAGACTGAATCATGGACACTGAGGCTCTAAAGGGCATTTCTATTATCCCATCTTCTACTCATTACAAAATTTCACTTATATTGGCATACAACTTTGCTTATATTCTAATCCAGCCTCTTAATGCATGTCATTTGTCATAAGCAGTCATATCTAGTAGTATCTCTAAAGAGAACTTGGAAAAATTCCAAGAATTTTTAGTGTTTCTTGTTTGTTTGGAAAGGTTATAATTAATTGCATTGGAATCTAAAGCTACTAAAATTCTTAAAGTGCTTTTTTTGGTGAAATACATGATTGTGGTTTTCAAGTCACCAAACATTAAAATCAAATAAAAGTCTACTTGCAAATATATTATCAACTAGAATTTGTTACAGATGGCTTTGGTGAACCTTAGTCTTTATTAAGTGGATAGTTAACACTATTCTCTCAGCACACAGTCTGCTAAATATTAAATACAAAACCAAAACAGAATAAAACAGAAATGTGAGCAAAATAATTTACTTGCCAAAGAAGCAGAAATTATTTAAATCTCCTTGACTGTCCAAAGGTGTCTATTTTAGGATAAGAACAGACTCAGAAGCTGTTCCTGTCCAGATGATGATTATTCAGTGTGATTTTTCTTTTAATTTAAGGTGAAATTATGAGAAAATGTTTTCAATGTATAATTTCTGACACAAGGCTTGTTCCCTTTTGAAACACAACCTGTGTATGCCAACAGAAGATCCTTGTGAATATTTACAAGTTAAAAAAATACTTCCTTCCTTGAGAACTTAGACAAAACGCCTCCAAGGAACAAGAAATGCAAGCTGGCACCACTCCCTTCATTTTACTTAGACATGCCACATTACTGGTTATACCTAAGTAATTTCTTGTCTGTCTTGTAATCAACTCTAACTTCAAGGCTAACAATTCAGATTTTAGACTAAATCAAGCAGTTTTAGGCCAAGAAATCTGTATTTTATTCTGGATGCAGTGGGAATTGTTAAAGGTGAGTGAGCAGCAGTAAAATGACTAGAATTGTAGTTGGCAACATGACTCTCTAGAACTGTAGAGAATGAACCAGAAGAATAGAGTAGGTAACTGTGGCAATATTCAAAGAGAACTGTGGGTGGTAGGTGAGACTTTTGTTTGAAGCTCTAATGCAACAATAATATTGACAAACACAAGGTAACTAAGTGGGGCCATTTCAGTCTTGGGCTTCTTTCTGAAAAACAAAGCCAGATAAGGGCAAACCAAGAAATTGAACAGATAAACAACATTTACAACTTTTCACATATCATCTTCTTTTCTACTATCCATGTCTTTCAAACACAGTCACAAGTGGATTTTTCTGCAGAAATTCTCATTTAAAGATGTTTAGTTTTTGTGTATTTTTCAGACTACAATACGGACAAACGAATTGACAGACATGGATAACTCTGAATGCATTATCCATATTCCTCAGAATATAGACATGCAATTATTTCCAAGTTCTCTTGCTTTTTCTTTCTTAGCTCATTCTCTGTATGCTTTTTAATAAGCTGAAATAAAACTGAGTATGGTATTCACCATTCAGAACATAAATGTCTAAATGGTTTTTAGTATATTCACAAACTGTAAAAATATCACCATTATCTGATTTGGAATTTTTTTCATTATCCCCAATGAAATCCATGTACTATCAGTCACCATTCTCCATTTCTTCCTACTCTCAGCCACAGAAAGCTTCTAGTATGCTTTTCAACTCTATGGCCATGTCTTTTCAGGATATTTCATATAAAGGGATAATGTAATATATGCCTTTTTGTATTGAGTTTATGTCATTTCCATATTTTCAAGGTTTATCCACCTTGTAGCACATATAAGTTTTCATTCCTTTTTATCTTAAATTATATTTTATTGTATGGATATACCTCTAATGTTTACTCATCAAAACATAGGCATTTGAGTTTTTTCCAATTTTTACCATTACAAATAATGCTTCTATGAACACAAGTATAAAGTTTTTGTGCACATGTGTTTTTAACTCTCTTGGGATATGATTGAGCTAGTTATAATTATACCTCATAAAGATAGTAGGATAAAAGGATAGGCTATATGGCTAGTTAATGGTTCTAAAAGTTGAAGGATTTGCATTATGCCATAGCCTCCAAGTTTTAGTAAAATTGCTGCTAGGACATATACATGTAAGTTAAACTGCTGGGTTCTATGGTAATTCCATGTTTAACTTTTCAGGAACAGTCTAACTGTTTTTCAAAGTAGTTACACCATTTTACAATCCCACTTTCTAAGAATTTCTAATTTTTCACATTTTTTCCAAACACCTGTTGTTCTACTTTTTATAGTTGTCCCAGTGGATGTGAATTAGTATCTTACTGTAGTTTAAATGATGCTGTGCATGTTTATTGGCCATTGTTATATTTCTTGGAGCAATGCCTATTTAAGTCCTTAGCTCAATTTTAAATTTTATCATATGCCATTTTTTTGTTGTTGCAACAGTTCATTACACAATGCACTTTTATTGGATAGAAAATTTTCTAGTTTTCTCCTATTCTGTGGGTTGTTTTCATTTTCTTGATGGTTCTATATACTTTGAAACACAAATATTTTAAGTTTTGATGAAATCTAGCCCATTTTCACTTTTATTGATTGTACAATTATTGTAATATCTAAGAAAGTAGTGCTTTATCCAAGGTTATAAAGATTGTCTGGTATATTTTCTTTTAGCAATCTTCTAATTTTATTTCTTATATTTGAGTCTAGCAGGCTTCTATGGATGGATTTTATTAGTTTTTCATATGAGAGTGGTTTTACTCATTTTTAAGAATGATTTTTCTGGATATAGAATTCTTAGTTAATAATGTGTTTCCTTAAATACTTTGAGTACTTATTTTCATTGCCTTCTGCCCCTCATGATTTCTGGTAAAAAATCAATTGTTCACTTTTCCTTTATTCCTATAGAAATAATGCTTTGAACATATTTAAAATACACTAGCTTAATGATCTGACCATAAGTTCAACACTTTCGTTTCTTTGAGGCAGTTCCTATTGCTTTCGTTTTTATCTGCCCACAGGCCATACTTTGTTTCTTTACATGTGTCATAACTGTTTTGCTAAAAGCTGGAAATTTTGAAGATTATCATGTAACTACTCTGGGAATTAGATTCTTCCCCCTCTCTGGGAAATGTCACTTCTGAGAATGTTTTGCTTTATTGTTGTTTATTGACAGACTATTTTGAATTGATCCTATTAAAATCCATATTGCTTTATGTGGCCAGTGAAGTTTATGCTTGTCAGTTTAATGGCTAGCTAATGACTGGGTCCAGATTCTTAAGTGTTAGACATTTATCACAGTTGCCTAACACTACACTCAAATGTTTTATTTGTGTAGCAGATTATACTTTCTCATGACACCTGTGCCAACATATATCTCTTTCTACGTGCTCTTCTTAATACATGGTGTCAACACTTCATCAAGAGGTAGAGTCAAGAAGCTCTCATCACTTGAGGTTGGATAGAACTTTGTAACTGCCTTAACCAAAAGAGTAGTAGAAATAACACTGCTGGATTTCCAAGTCTAAGTCACTTAACTTTCTGTCCCAGACATGATACTTGGGAATACTGAACTAATATGGGAGGTATCTAGCAATTCTGTTACAAGGAAGGCTGTTACAAGGGCAGAGCATACAGAGAGAAACACCAGAAAGAGACCCAGTTGTATCTCCTTTGTTCAAGTTCTAGGAATGTAAGTGAAGACTTTAAGACAACCTCTCCTCCAGCTATTCACCACAAGGCTGTGGCACACCCCAAGTGAAAATCACTAAGTTAAACAGTTTTCAGATTCCAAAATCACAGGAATTGTTAAGAATTAACACTATTACTTAAAGGCTCTATGTATTTGTGGTAATTTTGTTATACAACATTAGACACATAGGACAATGAATAAGGCTACTGCAGAGATGATCTTGGTGTCTGTATCAGATGCCCCTTTCTTTATATAAATAAAGGATTTTACCAATAAAATGTTTGATAAGCTGAAAGAAGATGCAAACAATAAACTGAGTTAAGCAGGATAATACAAGATATGAATCACCAGTTTGATAAAGAATTAGAAGCTATGAAAAGAAAGCAAACAGAAATATAAGATATTAACAATTTAATAAAAAATGTGGGTAGTAGATTTGACCATCATGAGGTGAGAGTCAGAAATCAAAGGCAAGGTGAACGTAGCAGATCATAAACTCAGTGGTACACTAAAAATTAAAAGACACCATGAAAGCATCTAACAGCCACTATAAGACTGAAAAATCAGAATTGTAGAAATAAATAAAGATGACTCGAAAGACATAAAAATTTTACTCACTAAAATCATTACATGAAACTTGTCAAATCTAGGAAAATACTTCAATCAAATACTAGAAGCAGTCCTCCCTGCCCTGCCACCACTGGCCACATTGTGTGCAACATGCACCTATAGAAGAAACACGAGAGGTCCCACCTGCACACACACCCCCCCACCACTGGCCACTTTGAATGGTGTGTGTGGGAGTGGAGGAGAGTGGCCAAACTACCAAATCCTAGCTGGTTGTGTTCCACTGTTCTCAGCACAGGGTAGCACAGGCGACAACCAAAACACTAACCTGATTGAGGATGAGACCTATACCCAGGAGGATAGTTTCAATCCAGGACTGAAGTGTCACCCTACTGCAAGGACTGTGTGAGTTTAACACATGGGCTTTGAGAAGGTGACACCTAGACAGAGATCTCCTGAGATCCCTTGCGAAGCTCAAGCTCAGGACAGGAAGCTTACAGAGCCTGTATTCTGTGGTGGGAGGCCAGATATGGTTAACATAACCTTCAGAAGGGATGAATCTGAAACTGATGGCACTTAGTCCAGTGGTCTACTTCAGCTCTTGCACCACTGTCTACATTCAGCAAAAACTACTGATCTAATATAGGTCACTATCTGGATTATCTAAGTGAACATGCCCCTCATGGCAAACCTACGTGCTGTTTTTCTTTTAAGATGATACATTTTAATGCATGAGTGTTTTTATTGTTGTTGTTTTTGCTACCAGGGATTGAACTCAAAATCTCATCCTTGCCAGGCAGGTGCTTACACCACTAAGCTAAATCCCTGACTTGGGTTGTTTTTTTCTAAACAAAAACCTCAGTACTCAAGTTTAGGTACAGTGTTGGCACTTTTCAATAAATAAATGGGTTTTGAGTTGCAGTTTGCACACTTGTCTCTGAAACGTTCGTCATCACTGGAATATACTAAAATCACAGACCTTTTTATTTTAGTTAAAGTTGGTTATTTTATTTAAGATGGTTCTCAGGGTTTGGCAGTATCCAACTTAGATTTGACACTACTGTTATTGAGTTTAGCACTATAGCCAAGGTGACATAGTTGTTACTGTCAATTGATTTTTCTGTGTATGTGAATATCTGGATTACCTGGGGATCATGAATAATACTGTGGCCAATTGCTGAAGAACTGGGAGGTGGGTCAGAGAAGCTGAAAATCCCAGCATAGAAAGTAAACAAAAAATAACAACAACCACAACAACAACACAACCAACCAAACAAACGCATGCAAAGAAAAGGCAAAAAAAGAATCTCTAAAATTCCCCAACTCTCTCAAACCAATCCAAAGGAGCACTGAGAAGGAGACAGCAGGCAACAGAAATAAAAGGGTTATAGAAAAGGATGAAGTGAAAGAACGATTATTTCCAGATGACACAATCTTCTACTTAAAAGACCTAAAAATTCCACAAAAAAGACTCCTAGAATAAACAATTCAGCAATGTGGCAGGATTATAAAATAAAACAAAAAAATCAATAGCATTCTTATATACTAATAATTAACTTGCTGAGAAATTAGGACAACAATATCACTCTCAATAGGATCAAGAAAAATTAAACATGTAGGAATTGATTAACCAAGGAAGTGAAATACTTCTACAATGAAAATTGTATCAGTCTAAAAAAGGAAATTAAGGAGAATTTCAGGAAATGGAAAGACAACTCCTGTTCCTGGATAGCCAGAACCAATATTGTCCAATGCCATACAATGCAATCAACCAAAATACCAATACCACTTCTCATGGATCTAGAGAAAATAATTCTAAAACTCATATGGAACCAGAAGACACCCAGAATAACAAAATGAATCCTAGGTAATAAAATCAATTCATGGGTATCACAATGTGACTCCATGGAACAGAACAGAGGAAGCAGAAACAACTGTAGGCATATTCAGCTCTTTGATCTTTGACAAAGGGGGCAAAAGCACAAACTGGAGGAAAGATGGCCTCTTTAATAAACGATGATGGGAAAACTGGATGTCCACACGTAGAAAATAGAATCTAGACCCATGTATCTTACCATGTAGTAAACTAAAATCAAAACGGGTCAAGACATAAATTTTAAAACACAACAATCTGCTAAAAGATAAGGTAGGTAAAACTGTTATTAATTTTGAATTTTTATGGTAAAATTAATACTTAACAGTATTAATTATGCATTATTTAATATATCCTAAATGTAGAGAAATAATGATTCTGTTTTAATATACATTTAACTTAAAGATTAGAGCAGATACATATTTAGTACAGATAGGAAAAATTCAGCATGAAACTAAGTCTCCTGCACAAGAATTTGCCAACCTTCAAGAACCTCTCCACGTTTTAAACATGTTATGATTAATATCCTATATTTCTAAAAATGTATTCTGTGTTGTTTAGCCAAAGATATGCTAAACACAACACAAGACAGTTTTGTCTTTTGACTTACAAACGTAAAAAATTTCTTTGAATTATTAAAGTGAGATTCATGCTTGCTGCCTGTGGGGTCCAGGAAGAGAAGTCAGCACCTCCTAGGGAATCACCCATGCTAGGACTGGAAGGAGCCCACTGAGAAACTAACTAGCCAGCCTTTCTGGGAAGCTGTGCAAGCTATGCAGGGCCCAGGAAGAGAAAAGTCAGCGCCTCCCAGGAGCCAACAGGTGAAGTGGCTGAAAATCAACATCCCTCCCACCCCCGTAAGCAACTTGTGGGTTTGGAGGACAGGCTAAATTGATAGCAACTGAGGTACAAAAAGCAACTGAATGCTTGTATTGCTTGGTTGACTTTGTGGGCCTGGGTGAGAATCTATTGGGAGGATGACAGTATGCGATATAACAAGTATGGGGGATTTCCTTCCATCTTGTCTTTGAAATCCAATATTGCTCTCATTGTTTTCTATTATGAAACATTCTGTTTTAATTGGTTTTGTTCTGGTTTGATTTTGCTATATCTGATGGAATGGACAACTATTGTGAACATAACAAGATGTACTATGGTAATCATTGTTTTCCTAGTATCCTGCTTCAAAGTTCTATACCAATTTTGCTGCTTTGTTTTGATTGACTTTATTCTGTTTTGTTTTGTCGGATTTTATTAACTTTAAAATAAAAAAAATTTAAAAAATGAGATTTTCAATGTATGTGTCTCAAGACATTGTATTCCGTATTTAAAAGTTTTTTTTTAATGCTAAGGATCAAACCCAGGGCTTTACATGAACTGAACATACATACACTCCACTGCTGAGTTATACACCAGTCACAAACTATTATTTTAAACAAATTTCAGTTATTTTTCACTTTCAATAGAGGTTAATCAATGTAATTACTCACTCAACACATATGGATGGAATACTATGCCAACTATGAAATTTCCTCTAGAAGAAATTTTAGGAAAAATACCCACAATTCATGATTTTTTTGAATATGCTGAACATAATTATCCATTAAGTGTATTTTTGATCACATAATTCTGAGTTCTAATTTCAGGCATATACATTCTGAACTAAATAAAAAAGTACTGGTACTTTGTAAATTATTTTAAATGCATTTATATGGACAATAAATATATAATAATTGTCAAAACTGGATAACTTTTGAGAATGAATGAAATATTAAGGATCACACTGAAAAACAGGCATCAAAGTGGGACCTATGGTCATCCTAAATATGGTTCATATCTACTGACAGAATGCTATTAACAATATGCTAGTAACAAAATGGTATTACTACGTATCATGCTAGGTGAGCTACACAGGATAGTAAAGGATAAATCCTATATAAGTAATCTATACTATGTCAGGAAATCAAAAAAGTCCTCATGAACATCATCACTTTAATGTGCTCTCTGTTATTTTAATATTTCTACTACCTCCACAATACCTCTTTTACCCAAAAATCAAAATCAGTTCCAGTGACTCCAGTACACAGTAGAAGCTGCACTTAGTCTTTTGCCCATGCTACCGATTACACAAACATCAATTCAAAAAATGAAGGCAGCTCTCATCAGCATAAATTAATAGCTGAAAGACAAGGGAGGAGATTTAAAAAAACCATAAAAAGGGGGAAAAAAAACTAGAATGATCATGGGAAACACATTTATTACAGGGCATCTTATGTGGCACTAAGACATTCACAGTGATGCTTTCAGATGATGCCTTTAGCACTTTTTGTTTAAAAGAGTAGGATTAACAAGAAGAGCACTGTATTGGTCATTGTTCCCATGGCTGGGATATATATCCAATACTGGCAGCATAGAGGAGGAAAGGTTTAATTTGGTTCATAGTTTTAGAGAATTCATTCCACAGTTGGCTGGCACCAAGGGAGGAACATAATGGCAGAAGGGTGGTGGGACAAATGGTATGTCATCAGATCAGGAAGTACAGCAGGAAGTAAAGCATCATATCAAGAAGTAAGCATCAAAGAGAAAAGGGTGAGGGGCCAGATAGGCCAGATACAGTACCCATAGTCACACCTGCATGACCCAGCCAGACACAACCAGAAATGTGCTTTAATAACCCTCAGGAAGTTTCCAGGCCAGTGAAACTGTCACTATAGTTTAACTATTACAGCATGTTAGAAAAATGTCCTTCAAAGCAGTGAGCTTTGGCACATATACAGGGATTACATTTTGTTTATGTGGAAACTGACACATGGAATATTTTATTCCTGGAAAATATCTGATAAGGTATTTCTGCACTTCCTTTTATTTGATTTGATCACTTGCAAATTCATCTAATCAGTGGTCCATTGGAAAAAAATAATCTGAATTAATCTATCAATAGTATTGGAGAATCTGAGCATAGAATCTCTCAATCTTCCATGTAAAATCAAAATTAAAAAGAAAAACATTGTATGGAAGCAGCATCATCCCCTTTGTCACTTTGGCTGCCCTATTTCAAATGTTTACCAGTTCTATATTATTTTTAAATTGCACATTTGATACAAAAGCAGAAAAAAAAATGTAGGTTTTTGTTTTCATTTGCCTTCCAGAAGCTGAAAATACCTGTGTTAATATTATTGTTTGGTGAGATCAAGGCCCAAGAATAACAGTTTTTAGCATCTTTTCAATTTCAAAGGAAAAAAATTAAAGATCCATTCATTCAGTTATCCAATAAATTTGAACTGGGTGTCTACTATATGCCAAGCGCTATTCTAAACATAGGAGAACCAGCGAAAAATGAGTAAACACGCAATAATATCAAACATATAAAAATTGAGAAATGCATGGAATAAAAAGGTAGAGTAAATATCAGAAATTGCCAGGAGATAATTCTAAAATTTAAGCATTAAAATTTAGGTCATTGGGGGATAAAGACCTGAGGGAGAAATCCAGACAAACAGAAGTAAGTTTAAACATTTTGGGGAGGAACAAGCTTGGTTTAATTATACATGACAACAAAGCTATACGCCAAAACTGTGGCCCTGACGGGGAAAGTGGTAGGAGGTAAGTGAGGGAGGCAGGCAGAGGCCAGATCACACAGCACCTGGAGGACAAAGAGGATTTCTAATTTTTTCTAACAGAATGAGATGACATTGCATGATGTGCCAGTTAATTTTAGCTGTCAGCTTGAATGGAGAGTTATGGAGAGGTAAGAGGATCACTGTACTCCTCGGTGGATTAATCCACAGCTGAATGAACTGTTACTAGGCGAGTCCCAGCTGGAGGATGTGGGTCACTGGAGGTGTACTTCTGGAGGGAATTTCTCTAAGGCCCTTCCAATGTGCTCTCCAGCTGCCATGAGCTATGCAGTTTTGTTCTACCACAGCCTCTATCATGTTGTTTCTGCCTTGGAGCCAGGTGACTATAAAATGAAACCTCTAAAAACAAGATCCGACTTAACTTCTCCTTTAAATTGAGGATGTTAGGTGTTTTTGTCCCAGTAATGGGAAAGCTGACTAATATAGAGTTTTTGATCAGGGGAACTTCATGACCTCATCTGTTTCTAAAAAGATCTGAGGTTTGTGCAAGTAAGTTGTTGGGAAGAACAGAGGCAAAAATGGGAACTATTACAACAGTTTAGTGAAGAGTTGATAGTGTTTTAGACTACACTGATAGTAGCAGAAGAGATAAGCAGTAGTCTGATGTGGGGTACAGTCTAAAGATTGGCAGTTTGAAGCAGAACTTTATGACAGGAAGAACTTGGCAGCGAAAGACAGAAATGAGCCCAGGGTGACTCAGTACTATTTACTGATTTGGAAAAGAGGGAGAAGCAAGAGTTCTGTTTCAGAAATGTTACATATAGCAGGGCATATTGGAATATCAGGACAGATGCTTAGGATGAGATTAGATATAAAAGTCTAGAGCTCAGGGAAGAAACCAGAACTAGAAATACAAACTGGACATCATTGGCATGTAGATGGCACTTGAAACTGTGGAACTGGACACTGTAAGTTAAGAAGTGAATAAAAGAAACCTTACATTTATATGTAGATAAGGTGAAGTCAATAAAAGAGGTAGGAGTAGCTGGCCCACTGGAGAGACCTCTAGAGACAACTATGTGCCTCCTAACTGATAATGTGATTGATGTGTATCACAGAGGGGACTCATCAATGGTACCGAAATGTTCACTGAGATGATAGGCGAGGTGAGAATGGCATTTAGTTTACAGATCACCTACTGATTAGACAAATGTTTCAGTGTACTGAAGTGACTGAAAGCTTCATTTTATGGATATGACAGAGAAGAGGATTTGAGAAAGTAGAGGAAGTGAGTAAATAATATATTTGTAGACTCTGGCTATAAAGATAAACAGAAAAATGGTACAGTGAGGGCAAGGTTGGTATTGCAGTCTGGAATTTACTGATTGTTGAATATATATTTCCCTAACCTGCAACCCATATTTTATACATATTTCTACCTCCTTGCAGGTAGTACAAACCCATGTCTAGCCCTGGTTATTGGGCTGTGAGTAAAGTATGTGTCATTTTCAGCCAATTCACAAAGAATTGAGTATAAATTCTTCACACCCTCTCTTATCTAGCATGACTATTAATTCTGATTGTCAACTGGACTGGATAAAAAAAATCTGGCAAATTAATGAAGCACACTTTTGGGCGTGTCTGTGAGGTAGTTTCAGAGATGACTGATGTATGCTAGCAGGCCATGGTGGGGGAGACCTACCCCAGCTGTGGATGGTACTGTGTAATAGACTTGTAGCCCAGATGGAAGAAAGGGGAAGAAAGAAGAATAAGAAAGTTTGCTTGTATGTGAAAAGAACCATTATGTTTTGCTGCTGCCATCACTTATGGACATCAGATTCCAGCTTCTTTAGGTTTTCAAGGCAAATTCATTTTTCCTGGCTCGCTACAGAGACCTCTAGAGACAACTATGTACCTCCTAACTGATAATGTGATTGATCTATACCACAGAGGGGACTCATCAATGGTACTGAAATGTCCACTGAGATGATAAGTGAGGTGAGAATAGCATTTAGAGTTGCTTCTACCTGGGAAGGTAGTAAATAAACAATATAGCATCCCTAGAGGGGAAATTAGTAGAAATGAGTCCTAGCACCAAAGACTTTTAAAAATGCAAAGGTAATGATTACCATTATATCCTTACTTAACTGTCCTATTTGGCCTGTGCAGAAGATTCAAGATTTCAAGCCTTCAGTCTGGGACTGGCACAATATATTTTATCCCTCTTATTTTGAATTTTCTAGTTTCTTGAACTGAGGCTGATTCCAGATCCAAAACATCATCCAGTAAGTTTACAAGCATACAAAGGTCAAGTAATCAACAGAGTTTTATAGCCAAGGTCTGGTCCATAGTGGGCCCAATGGGTCTCTGATCCATCCTATGGTCACTGGCCCAGTTGCAGAATGCATAATTGGATGTACTTAGTTCTTGGCAGAAATCCCCACATTGGTTCCCTAGCCTACAGAGTGAGGAGTGGTTATGGTGGGAAAGGTCAAATGGGAGACATTAGAGTTGCTTCTACCTGGGAAGGTAGTAAATAAAAAACAATATAGCATCCCTATAGGGGAAATTAATCCTAGCACCAAAAACTTTAAAAAATGTAAAGGTAGTGGTTACCATTATATCCTCATTTAACTGTCCTATTTGGCCTGTGCACAAGATGGGTCTTGGAAAACAGCTATTGATTTATGTAAACTTAATTAGTGGTAACATTAATTGCAGCTGCTCTACTAGATATTGTTTTTTGCTTGAACACATCTGGTACATAGTATGCAGCTATCAATTTGTCACCTACTTGGACATTTTCCTCCATAAATATCCATAAGGCCCACCAAAAGCAATTTGATTTCAACTGGCAAGGCCAGCAACACACCTTCACTGCCTTCCTCAGGGGTATATCAACTCTCCAATCCCATGTCACAACTTAGTTCACAGAGATCTTCATTTCTGTCTTTCACAAGATATTAATACTGTTCCATTACATTGATGACATGATGATCGAACCAAGAAAGCAAGTGGTAGCAAGAATTCTGAACTCATTGTTAAGGTGCTTGAGTGTCAGAGAATGGGAAGTAAATCTAATTAAAATTCAAAAACCTTTTATTTCAGTGAAATTTCTATGATGCTAGTGTTGTGGAACATGCAAAAATATCTCTTCTAAACTGTATAAATGGTTCTATGTGGTCCCTCCTACAACCAAGCAAAAGGCATAATGCCTAGTGGACTTATTTGAATTTTGGAAACAACATATTCCTAACATAGGTGTATTATTCTAGCACATTTACTGATTGACCTAGAAAGGTGCTAGTTTTGAATGAAGCCCAGAACAAGAGTAGGCTCTATAATTGGTTCAGGCCATTGTGTAGTCAAGCTCTGCCAAATGGGCCACTTGACCTAGCAGATCCAAAAGTATTTAAGGGTGCCAGTGGCAGATAAGAATGCCAGTTGGAGTGTCTGGCAGGACCTCACTAGAAAATCATTAGTAGAGGCCCTTAAAATTTTGAAGCCAGCTGAACTGAGTTACCAAGAGCAGTTTTGTTCAACCATGCCCTTCCGTCATGTTTCTGCCTTGGAGACAAATGATCATGGGCTGAAACTTCTGAAATTACGAATTAAGTCAAACCTTTCTTCTATTAAGTTATGAGTGTTGGGTGTTTCATCCTGGTAATGGGAAAACTAACAGAGCACATACTGCAAAGGATGACCAGTGACACTTAAAATAATGGACTCTTCCCGTTCAATAACAGACATTATTAGCATCCAGTTTAAACCTATGACAACAGCACTAGCTTATGGTTTCACTTAAGCCTTGCTGAAGTAAACCACTAAAGTCTGGAATGGAGTTGGGTTAGGTTAATAAATACTATTACTTGTTCCCACATTTCCAATAAAATAGAGAGCTTTATCTCAGAATAGGAATAAAAAGCCAATTTTGTGAATGTGAGAAGAAAAAAGACATGAAATTTTTAGATAGTGGGAAAATGAACTAATTATTACAGTGCTGAGGACCCATTTTTATCTTTTGCCCTGTACTGAGAGCAGTTCATCTAAGCCTCCCTTCTGGAATCATGTTCAATTATTTAAATACAGTTGTAGGATTCATGAACATTTGGTTTTCCCAGGGTTGGAAAGTTGTCACTGATGAACATGGTGCAAAAGAGGGACATGGAAGTTGAAGGCAGTTTACGAGAGTAATTATGATGATCTGTGACATCTAAGCAGAGAAGGCAGTTAATAGAAAATGAAAAAGATGGTTTGTATGGTTAATGGTTTGTACACCCCATAGGTAAAAAATGGTCAGAGTGAAATGTTAAACTAAGTTAGAAAGATGGGAAGTAGGACCGGGTAGAGAGAGTGAAATGCCTGAAACCAACATTTGAAGGTGGTAGGGTTAATGGAACTATCAAGGACTCTAAGGTAATACCCATGAATCTGTAGCCAAGGTAAGAGAATGATAAGGATAACTGAGAAGCAGTGAGTTGTAATGATTCTTCCTAGTGACCAATCCACCTAATGCCATCTTGTCTATGGCCAGTTAAGATTTGAGATATGACATGCATAGTTTTTTTTGTGCCAGATTTATCATGTATGCGTTATAGGCATGAAAAGACAAGCCCTGTGCATGTGGTAATATATGGAATAATATCTAAATTTCACAAAAAATGTATTAAATGAAAAATATTTAGTTGCTTTTTTAAAAATCAATTTTCTACTTAGAACTGAAAACTAAATGAAGATTCATGCATTTTCTTCAATTGCATTAATCAACTTTTAATTGCTGGAACACAGTGCTCAACATCCACAACTTAGAGGAGGGGTTTGTTTTGCTCAGGGAACTCAGTCCACAGTCAACTGGTTCCAATGCAGAAACACCATGGCAGGGGAGCATGGTGGAGCATAGCTTCTTACTTTATGTCAGCTAGGATCTAGCCAAGAGAGCTGGGCCAGAGAGGAAAGGGCTGGGAACCTGACAGTACACACGGTCACTCCTCCATGACAGACCCAGACACACCCAGAAGTGTGAGTACTCAAAGTTTAGGTGACTCTCAAGCCAGTCAAGTTGACAATTAAGTGCGATCATCACATACAATAACAGAATGCGTCATTTTTTGCCTGAGTTGAAGTAATATCTTATTACTAAAATAGATGTAAAGTTAATTTTTTTGTTGTTAATACATAATTTTTGTCATTGCTGTTTTCCTATCATAATTATATATATTAAAAGAAATCTTTTTCTTGTTGAAAAATATGTTATTCTCCCTTGATTTTCATTTTCTCTGTTTTCCAGGATATTTACAATTGAAAAATGACTCTTCTTTCCCTTGTATATGATTCATTGTTAAGGAATAGAAATGATGTATACCTGGCTGCACCAAAACAAACTCAGAGCCCAGAGAAAAATTTTCCACTTCTATCAGAAGCAGCAGTCTAATGCAGCTCACAAGGTCACCTAACACAGTCAGTCAGCCCATTAATAGTTAAATGCTTTCATTAAATTTTTTGTTTTCTGTCATATATTATCTCTGTAAGAAACCAACCAAAGTGAAATGGAACATTATGACAGAACAACAAAAACTTCTGTTTTATTTAGGGAAGAAAAGGCAACCTCAAAGACAATGATAAGGCAATGTAGCAGCTTTCCAAATTCAAAGTGACTTTCAAGCATTGCTATTTAAACTGACAGAAATTTTAACAAATGTCTAAGGAAAATTTCAAAAGAGAACTTATTCCTTAAAAATACACAAACTAAGATTTATATAGAATAAGAGCTTGTTCATAACATTGCTAGATTGAGAAAAACAGATATTATTTTTCTAAAGTTAATATGGAACTGAATATATAGAAGTAAAAATTTGTAGTATGAATTAAACCACAATAAAATCTAGAACAAAACATTATTTCAAATAATAAAATAATATGGAGGTGAAAATTTTTCCTGGGAGACTAGCAGCAGGTTGTCAGAGGATTTCTGGCATTCTATATGGAAACATCAGGAAAAAAATCTCCTGTGTGTCCACAGACATGGCCCAATGACTCTACTGGAAGAGACACACTGAAAGCACTCATAAGTCAAACAGATCTAAGATTACATTCAAATCAAGCAAACAAAGGCTCAAAGACCAGTCAGGGACCAAATGCCTGAGAAGATCCATGAAGGTAGAAGAAATAAAAATGAATCTGCATAAAAAAATGTCTGAACAAATTTTGTTGGGGCAGGGGTTGGGGACCCCAATTAGTGTCTGGTTGAGATATGAGGAATGTGCCAACAGGCATAAACTGGTTCATAAAACCATTTATCTGCTGGATAGGAGCTGTTTCTATCTTTACCCTTGGTGACCTAGCTGAGCTAACAGATGGCTGGGATAGCTGAGTAATGTATGGGAAAGAAATAGTTCCTGACATAGGTTTTTGGAGATATAGTGGTTCTGGCAGAGTCCTGATTCTGGCAACCTGTAGCTGTGTAACACCCAAGCTGCTTAATTCCTCTGAATCTCTGTATCTCTGACTATTTTAGGGCAATAATAATTTCAAAGAACTGTGAGAATCAAAACGGGTAACATCTGTGAAAATGATTACAGATGCTAGGCATATCAAACACATTAGATCAAATCATACAGGTGGGTCATTGCTTATCAGTTATTTTAACTTACCTCCATTTTATTTTTTAAGAAATTTATTCTAGCACAAGGAAGTACAAAATTGAACATCTATGTTGTTTGCCCCTAAAAAATACAAAGAAAATTCATTTGTTGACAATATAAGCTTTTAACAAGCAAGGATCTATGAAAAATCTTGTATTTCTCAATCAAATTGTTTTGTGGTAAAAATGAGAAGAGAAATAGGGTAATAAATGTTTAATATAAGATACCCAAAAGACACAGTATGATGGTCTCTGAAAAATAACGCAAGATATACCCTTTGTCAGACACAAAACTCATAAAATTAACGGATTTTAAAACTAGCTTGATTTTATTTCTTAGCAGCAGTTCTTGCTTTTCATAACCCCAATGTGGATGAATTTCAGTTTTCACAGTTTAAATAAAACAAGTGCTCTAACAACATAATTAAATTTCAGCTACTGCTACATATCTTCTGTGGTGAAATTTATTAAAATCATTTTGTGAGGTTTAAAAGTGTGTCTTCATGAGTTATAAGAGATCTTTTTTTTAAAGAATGGGATAACAGTCTTTTATCAGTTATTTTTTACAAGGTTTTTGTTTTTATTTTTTTAACCAAGCTGTTGTCTGCCTCAGAGTATCTTTTGGAGAGAAAAGTTTTAATTTTGATGGTCTATATTATGGTCTTTATGGTTCCTACTTTTTGCACCCAGTCAAACATATATGTGCCTAAACCAACATCACTAAGGTGGTTCTGATATGTTTTCTCCTATGGTTTTAAACTCTTAGCACTTATGCTTCTGTCTCTGTTAGGTTCAAATTAACTTCTATAAAAGTTTGAGGTCAAAGCTGAGGCTATTTCTCCCACTCCCATATAAGTATCCAGTCTACTTGTGGCACATTATTCTTCCCTTGTCCATTATCTTAGAATATTACTTATAAAAATAATTGTAAGTTTGTAGGTTGTCTTAGTAACTTTTCTCTCACTATTAAGACAAAATACCTGACACCCAAAGTGAGGCAAGGGAAAGTTTATTTTTTACAGTTTTAGGGGTTTCAATTCATATTTAGCTGATTCCAAGGCAGCATGGCATGGTGGGGCAGACTTTAATGGCCACCATAAACAGCAAGAGTGAAGGGAGCCAAAAAGAGAAGATACACCTTCTTTCTGTCCTTACACTGTATGCTGACTTCAGCCCTGGGTGGGTGCAGCACTTACATCACCAATCTCAGTGCCAGACAACAAACCAATCACATATGCTACATTCAGCTGCGTCCATGATTGCATGAGGATGGGGGGGGGCATCTAAACAGAAACCATAACATGGGTCTATTTCAGGACTTTATTTTGTTCCACTAACTGGTACAGTACCCCAATGCCATATTTTCTTATTAGTCATGACATCAGAAAACAAAATCCCTCCAACTCTGTTCTCTTTCAAAAGTGATTTAACAACACTCAAATGAAATTTAGAGCAAGCTTCATCACTTCAACAAAAAACTGCTAAGCTTTTAATCAGATCTATGCTGAGTATGAAGGTTAATTTTTGAAAAATGGCATTCTAACCATGTTGACTCTTCCCATCCATGAACTTGGTATTTCTCTCCATTTACTTAAGATTTCTTAACTTATGACAATTTTATAGTTGTCAATCTATAAACTTTTCATATATCTTGTTATGAAAGTATTTATATTTGTAATGAGAGAATATAAGTGACACAGACCCTTAAAAACTCTATTTCCAAACTTTTTTCCCATTCTGTAGATTGTCTTTTCACTGTTAGTTGTTTCTTTTGTTGTGCAGAAGGATTTTAATTTGATGTAATCCCATTTGTTGATTCTTGGTATTATGTCCTGTGCAATTGGGCTCTTTGAAGAAGTCCTTGCCTATTCCTAACATCTTCAAGAATTTTACCAATACATTCTTCCAGTAGATTCAGTGTTTTTGTTTTCATATGTACGTTGTTGATCCATTTTATTTGATTTCAGCACAGGGTAAGTGATACAAATCTAGATTCATTTTTTTTTGTATATAAATAACCAGTTTTCCAGCATATATTTTGTAAAAAACAAATTAGAAGACTAAAGGTGCTTGGAATTGTTTCTGCAACTTCTATTATATGCTATTGGTCAAACTGTGTGTTTCTGTGCTAGGAGCATGCTATTTTTACTGAAGCATAATTTGAAGTCTGGGATTTTGGTGCCTCCTGCTTGCCCTTGTTGTTCAGGATTGCTTTGGTTGGTCTGGGTCTCTTCTGGATCCTCATAAATTTTAGAGAGCTACAATTATCACTATTTACAATAGCAAAATAATGAAGTTACCTATATGGCCATTAACAAATGAACAGATAAAGAAAATGTGGCATATATACACAATGGAGTACTACCTCAATCATAAAGATAAATTTCAGTCATTTGTAGGGAAACGTATCTTGAGAACATACGTTTTCAAATGAAGTAAGTGAAGTAAGTCAGAGAAAGTTAAATGTCACGTGGTTCCTCTAATATAAGAAAGCCAAAATATAAATAATTTCAAGACAAAAATAAAAGAGACATGCTAAGAAACGGGGAAGTGGACATGGTAGAGATAAGAAGGTGGTCTGGGGAAGGAGGAGGACCGGAGTGGGGGAGGGGGGTCGTAAAAATGATCAATACACAATGTGTCTACGTATCAACTCCCAAGATGAATGTAATCAGTATGTATTTCAAACATGTATCAGTAAAATAAAAAACCAAGAAATAAAATTCAAGTTCCAACCATTCATTACTAGCACACAGAAATATAACTAATTTGGTACCCTGTGATCCTGCTAATTTTAATACTTTGTGTAAATTTTTATATCCTTTTTCCTAATTTCATGTCATGATATGCTTTCTTCAAATAAACTGTTCTATTTCTTTTTTTCTGATTTTTATATCATTAATTTTTTGTACTTTGTTACACTTGCTATTTATTCTTCAATAAAAAGAAGAATAGAAGCAAACAGTGGACATTTCTGCCTTGAGAAGAAATAATATATGTGTCACCATAAAATATAATTCTATAATTTTTCTTTTTCTGATATACTCTTTGAATGAGTATTAAAAATGTGTCAACTGTTTTCGCTGTATTTATTGAGATATTTCTCTTTTCAATATGGTGAGTTACATTGATTTTTGAATGCTGAACTAATTTTACACCTTGAAATAATCTACCCTTGAACGTGACATGCTATCCTTTTCACATACTGCTGAATTTGATGGATATTTTATTAAAGAATTTTTATGTGTCTGCACTTCATAGTTTTTATTGTTGTTCACTTTTGTTATTGGAGTAAATCTAAGCTCACATGGTGAGTTAGGCGATGTTTTTCTTCTATTTTCTGAGAGTATGCCTTGAATTACTATTAATTCTTCCTTAAAAATTTGATTGATAGATTATCAAATTTTTAATCATCTTATTCAAAATTTAGTCATTTATATGTTTATTTGTTATTTCTAAGTTTATTCCAGAGACTATGGAAGCATTTATTCATAATTCTTTCTTCCAGAGAATTCTAGCAGTTACTTGCATACAGAGAGACTGTCAGGTCAGTACTTTTGCATGGAAAAAAATTACACAGCCTTTGTTTTCTTTCCTACTTCAAAATATTATGTGCACGTGGCCGAGGATTTAGCTCAGTGGCATAAGCGCCTGCCTGATGAGTATGAGGTCGTAAGTTTGATTCCTGGCACTAAAAAAAAATATATGTGTGTGTGAAGAGATAATGTATGTGGTGATTTATATATGTATAGATTGGTAATCTATATATGTATATGTACTTAATTTTGAATAGAGTATAACATTAAAGACTTTTTTTTTTTTTGTCTTTTTCCTTTTTATCAGTACCAGGGATCAAACCCACGACTGCCTGCTTGCAAGGCAGGCGCTTATGCCCCTGAGCTAAATCCCCAGCCCCCAACATTAAAGACTTTTAAAAACACTAAACTAAAGGGAACTGTTACGTATTAATTAACAAATATAGATATGTCACATATTCATTAATTTTTTTTAATCTAGTGGTCAAACCAAAAGTTACAAAAACAAAACTAAAATACCATCTAACTTAAATATTAAAAAGCAGTCTCTGAAATTTATGATGAGAATATCTGAGGATAAAACAACCCATTTTCACTGAAAAAAAACCCTCTAAAATGGAGCCGGGATGTGGTGATGCACACATGTAACCCTAGTACGCAAGAGGCTGAGGAAGGAAGATCACTGTGAATTCACAGGTCAGCCTTGGTTACAGAGTGAGATCAAAGCCAACCTGAACTAAATAGTGAGATCCTGTCTCACACAACAGACAGACAGACAGACAGACAGAAAAAATTACAAAATGATTTCCTGAATAAGTCTCTTTTTTGTCTCTTGAAAGATGTGACTAAAGCAAAAATCATATTCTTTTTATGCTCTGTTCATATGATTTTCAAAAACCTAAAATTTCTCTTAAGAATTATTAAAAACTATGCTATTTCTAGAGTTTAAAGAGTAATGGTTAGGTTTCTAATACTGGATAATTCTGACTTGTTTCTGTTCATGAGTCTCACAGAATAAAAAAAATAAACATCATTCTCAACATCTGGATTGTTGACTAAAGTGCTGACCAATTTCTTGTCCATATAAGGAATATTTCAAAAAGACAATATGGCATCCTTTAAACATAAATTTGACTGGAAGGTTTTATAATATTTTATTTTCAGTTTGTAATCTAATAAATACAGACAACAGGGAAATCCTTTAGATGCTGTCAAATATAATCAGCTTACCCTGAGACAGCTCTGTATGTAATTTGAGCTAACAGTGAGTTGGAAATGGTTTATTCTTAATTGTATTTTATGGGAAATAAACGACTTTTTAATTTTAAAATATCTATGCTAAATATATTTTGATTCGTTAGGTCCTGATCAATGTTGATGACTTTTCTTTTTTCTATTTTCAGTTTTTAACTCCTTGCCTAGTTATTATTGTCAATACTCAACAAATGCTTTATTCATGAATGGGAAGCTTACCTCAATTAAATGGTAAAAGAGCAATTTACAAAGTAACCCTGAGAGGCAAACATCAGTATGAAATACAATGAAAGAAGTAATTCCACATTTATTTTCTCCTTTATAGGCGTGGTTGTAAGTGTATAGATATTTATTTTGCATACAGACAGGAGCCATTCATTTAAATACTGTGAAAAGGAATTTTTAAAACTTTTTGTTAAAATAGCAAAACTTTTACTGCACAATAACAAAGATTATGTGTTTTAAGACCTGTTTTGTAGAAAACAGTAACTAACAAAAGATAACCTAACCAGCATATGAATACCTCTTCTTTACTACCTTGTAACCATACTTTCTCAGTATCCAATTTCAGTGAATTTAATTCTCAGAAGCAAAAAATCTCTCAATAATTTTACTGTGAACAAATATGTTAACCTCTCAGGAAGCTGTAGGAAGGATATATAGGAATTTTCTATTGGTTTTGCAACTTTTCCTTTAAGTATAAACAAATTTAAAAAGTCACTTTCGACCTTCTTTAGAACTAGTGATTACTGACATTCTCCCAAAGTTCTGATCCCCCAACTTTTCATTGGACCCTCTCTGACTGTCTTAGGCAACACCTCATATTAAGCACCAATTCAAATTCTGCATTTTAAGTCTTCCCTCTCCCTTAAAACCTCTGAATACTACAGTTTCCCAGACTTGACAGCATAATATTCTAATGTACAAGCTTACTATGCATTGGTATAGTTTAAACTTTTCATGCTTGTATTTATAAACAATACAAGAAAAGCTCCAAAAAAGCAGTGATAAATATACACAGCTTGATTTTTCCCCAGCAGTGAGCTAAATATACAGCAAATGCTTGTCAAATATATGTTCACTAATAAACTGTTCAGGGATGTAGAGATTTGTAAATTTGCATTATCCATTGACACTCCCTTTGTGCTCTTAGACACAGTTATCAACTCAGTTATCATCTAAGTATGGAAATTCCAATCACTTTGTTTTGTTCTCAGCAGTTCTCCAAAGTTGTATTTCCTTCAATTTGGCAAAGTAGTAAGGATTGAATAAATACCATAACCCATATTAGAATTATAATAATTTCCTGGAAATATAGGCCTCAATTCTAAATTTGTAAAGCTCATTTAAAATTGGTTAAAATTATTCATTAATAATTTGATGTATAATAACATAAGTGAACATAACAAGTAAGAGTCTAAGATTCCGATGTCTCATAAGCTATTTTCCATGACCTAGGTTTGCTTCCCTGGAGTTATTCATAGGATGTCTACTGATCTGTTAAAGTCATGCAATGGGAACAAATGTTTATTTTCTTTGCCAAGAAAATACCATAGGTAAATATTCAAAACAGTTTTGTTAGCCAGAATTCACATCTGCACACACTTAAAAATGTAGTTCTTTTTCAATAACAATTGGAAATATATTCTGACAAACACACACAAAAGTGTTGTACAATATTCTATACCCCTCTGGTATACTAGGATTTTAATCATAAATGCAGAGATACAGGCTATGTTGTCACTGAAACTGATCAGTGTACTCTAAATTGTGGAATATTTGTGTGCATATGTGTGTATATTAATAGTTTTTATATATGTAACATATATATGTATATATATTTAGTATGTATGAAGAATATAAATTTCAGGATATACTCTATTCATATAACTAACCATTTAAAATGCAATAATTTAAGGGAATATAATTTAAAACATGATAGATATTCTATACAATTTATGGATTATTACTTAAATATTCTCAACTATTAAACTTACTATTTTAAAAATACTATAGCAATGAACAATTAGGAATTGAAATTAAAAATATAAAATAAATACAACTACAAAATATGTACAAAATCTACATGAGAAAGATATGAATGATGATAAAATATATTCAATTGTCTGCAAACTGAGATGTAGATTCAACACAAAATTTTTTAAAAATCCCAATCTTCTTTTGAGGGTTACAGCCATTGTTCACTCCCTATGGTCTTGTTTTGAAGTCCTATATTGTTTCCATTGTTTTGCTGAGTTATGTTTTATTCTCTTTTGTTTTGTTTGATTATGTCAAATCTGATGGCAGGAGCAGCTACTTCAAAGACAGCAAGGTATATTATGGTAGCAATTTTGGATTTACTATAGGCTTGTTCTGAAGTCCTTTACTGCATTCATTGTTTTGTTTTTATTGGTTCTATCCTACTCTGTCCTGTTTGGTTTTTACTATATCCGAAGTTATTTGCAGCTATTTTGAAGATATCAAAAGGCTTTATGGTAACTATTGTTGACTTCATAATGTTTTGAAGTCCTCTGTCTCTTACACTGGTTTATTTTGATTGGTTTTACTTTGTTATCTTCTTTAAAAAAATCCCAGTAGTATTCTATATAGAGTTCATCATGTTGATTCTAAGAAAAGCAAACAAATTATTATAGGCAAAACAATTTTGCAAGACAACAGTATTGAATAGCACCTGCTACCTGTCAGAAGGGCTGCATATATGAAAGCAATAGAAATCAAGACATTATGGTACTTGAAAAGGCAGGCATAAAGATCAATTTAAGAAAATGAGAATCCAGTAGTTGGCATAGTATACAGTCTACTGATACTCAACAAAGCTGGATAGGCAATATAATGGAAACAGGATAGTCTTTTCAACATATGATACTGAAACAATTTAATCTTTCTTTAAATTTAAATTTTTTAATTTTTTATTTTAAAGAGAAAAAACAAAAATCAAGCAAACAAAAAAAGCAAAATGACAATGACAACAACAATAAACAATAGCAATACAGGATTTCAAACCAAAATGAGGAATTTAGCAATAGTTGGTATATTGCATGTTGTTATCTTCACAACAGTTGCTCAAATTACCAGATACAGGCTTGCAAAATTGATCAAACAATATAATTTCCCTTTGAGCACTTTCCCTTTTACTATAATATATTGTAACCTTTGGATCTTATTTACTCTTTCAGTTTCTTACACTAGTGAGACAGTAAGGTGTTTACAAATGTCTGATTTATTTGACTTATGAGTATGGTAAAGCAACTTAATTCATGCTTTGTGCGTTCACAAAATAAAATGGACTACACAACTATGTATGAAACCTGAAACTATTAAACTATTGCAATAAAAAAGGAGAAAATCATTGTGATCTTAGGCTGGCAAATAGCTATTAGATATGATATCAAAAGTGTAATCGATAAAAGAACAAACTGATAAATTGCTCATCAAAATTAGAAACTTCTGCTCTTTGAGAATCTGTTCTTTCACAGAATAAAAATTTAGTCATCCATTGGGAGAAAGTGTTAGCAAGTCACATTTCTTACAATGGGGTTGTATTCAAGCATATAAGTAGCTCTTAAAATTAAGAAAGAATATACAACTGAGTACAAAACTTAAAAAATGATTTGTATAGACACTTCACCAGAGAAGATAGTCAGATGATGTGGACATGAAAAGGTATTTCATTATTAGTCATTAGAAAAAGACTTACATGTTGAGAAATACCTATAAGGACGTATAAAATGATACTGCAAATTAAAAAAATACCAAGTCCTGGGGATGATACACCATAACTAGAAATCTCATACATTGTTGGTGGGAGCACAAAATTATATAATCATTTCTGAAAATATTCTGGCCATTTATAATAAAGTTGAAAATTATATTGAACTTACAACTCAGCAATACCACTCTTGATTATTTATCTAATTAAAATTTATAGAATATTTCATAGAACACTTATATGAAAGATTAACCCAAATAAATATTTCTTAGTTAGAAAATGGGCAAACTTTGGTATGTCTGTACAATGGAATATCACTAAGCAATAAAAATGAAGGGAGTACAGCTCCACACAATGTGAGTGAATCTCAAATGCGTTACAGGAAAGAAGTCAGACTCAAAAGATTACACAATAAAAAATTCACTTATGTGATGTTCCTGAAAAGGCAAATCTATAGTTACAGTTGCTTGAGTTGGAGCTCAAGGAAGGAATGGGGCTGAGGACAAAGGCTCTGGAGGAATATCTAAGGCGACAGAACTATTTATTATCCTGGCAGTGCTGACAGCTGGTCAAAACTTGCAGGATCATGTACATATTCTATATGTGAAGTATGCAAATTTTTAAAACAGAGAAAGCAATGAAGAGTTACAGGACTACCAAAAGGAGCCACAGTTGGTGTTGAGGGACAAAAACCAGGGACAAATATCATCTTTAGTGGAGATGATGAGTTACCAGGTCTTCCAGGAAGAAGGACTAATATGTGTGAAGGTATAACGGAAGACTGCTTGCAGCCCACTGCTTGGGGTCTGTGTCTTACAGACCCATAGTTAAGGAAAATAGAAACCACTACTTCACTGTTATTATGATAGCTATCTTAAGGTATTGGCAATGATGTGGGAAAATTGCAATCCTTGGGTGCTGCTACTAAGAGTGTGAAATGATGTTCCAACTACAGAAAATATATGGCAGGCCTTTAAAAAAATTAGAAACAATTACCATATTCACAAGTTCACTTCTAGGCAAATACCTAAAAGAACAAAAGCAGGAGCAAGAAGAGATATCTGTATACCATGTTAATTATCCATCCTAGCTAACAGGATCCAAATGCCAATCAAGAAATGATGGGCTAAATAAAATGTGATATGCAATACAATGAAATATTGCCTAGCATTTTACAAAGAAAATCCTTATACTGCTACAACATATCTGAACCTGGAACATTACGCTCAGTGAACTAAACAGACCACAGAAGACTATGTATGATTCCATTATATCAGGCACCTTAGAACAGTCAAATGCATAGACACAGAATGTAGAGTAGTGGTTGCTAAAGGCTGAGGGGGAGGGAATGGGTTAAGCCTAGGTTTTTAAAGATGAAAACAGTTCTGAAAATGGAAAGTAGTAGTGATTGCACAACAATTTAAACATACTTAACACCACTGAATTATATAATAAGCAAGTTAAGATGTAAATTCTACATTTGTATGTTTTGTCACAATTTAAAATTAATTTTTTAATATTAGGAAAGATAGGGAGCAGAAATGAAATAGTGCAAGTCTATGCCCAATTACAAAGTGATAATGACTTATTTTGTTACTTTGTAAATTTTCAAGCAAGGGCAACTGGGATGACATTAGCTCATAATCTATAAATTTCAGGAATTTCTGTGTCACTCTATCTAATCTCTTACACTTCCAGGTGCCTCCTGGTCATGTAGTTTGGAAGAGTTAGATGATGATCTTGATTTTAGTTCAATACAATCAGTTTTGTTTGTCCATCATCCCTGGCCCAAATAAAATTAATCTCCTTAAGAGGAGGAGGTTTGGGGCAGTAATAAGGCATCAAATTCAGAGCAATTCTACCACTGAGCTATAGCTTAGGGTCCCAGACCCTTTTATTCATACATTTTTAAATTTTGAGACAAAATTTAAAACATAGATGTCTTGCTACGATGTCCAGGAGAGACTGGAACTTGCAATCCCCCTGCTTCAGCCTCCCATAGTATTGGATTGTAGACATGTACCACCTGGCCCATCTGGGGAAGGGCTGTTTTTGTACCACCACCATCTGATTCACCTCTGTTGTGAGATTTTTTTTTTTTTTTTAGCAAGATCTTTATCTCAAGAACACAGAGTTTTAGTCTTACCTTATTCTCTTCATAGCCAAACAGTCTTGTGTTCCTCAGGGGCCTCAAATTGTTAGGTTTCTCTTTTGTAGGAATATTATCATTCTCTTCTTGTATCCCTGTCAGTCTTAGCGCTTGGTTTTTCTTGCAAGGTGGAAAGTCTGAAGTGCAAAGAGCCCACATCTCGTTTAACCCCCATTAAAATGCCAGATGCTATAATGAGAGCTCCATCTGCAGACTGCAGCATGAGCGGAGTTGCTGCTGCTTGTCACTGATGCCTCCCTGTTCCAACATAAAGGTGACAGAGGCCCATGGGGTAAGAGGGCCTGAGAAACTTCCAGGT
This sequence comes from Cavia porcellus, assembly GCF_034190915.1. NCBI lineage: Eukaryota > Metazoa > Chordata > Mammalia > Rodentia > Caviidae > Cavia > Cavia porcellus. The sequence continues at coordinate 14,221,247 of NW_026947515.1, forward strand.
ATCAAGAAGAGATGAAGGCAATAGTGACATCACAATCATATTGCGTGGTTTCTGATGTCACTTAGCTTAGTACCAGGGCTGAAGGGTCAGGACACTGTTTTCTTTGTAACTCTGGTCTCCCAGGCACAGGAACGGGGAAGCAGGCTAAAGTCACCCTAAGACTAAAGGAACAGGGTAAAAGTAAGACCAGACAGTGACTTCTGCACATCACAGTGCAGCTTATGAAGTGTTTATAATAGAGAATATTTACAGAGTATGGAAAATACCACCAAAAAATCACATATAATCTCATTGTTCATTTTTATTCTTGAGTCTGAGCTTCATCATGGCTTACTTTCTCTGACTTGTATCATTCCAAAGGTGTGTTCATTCTGACTTTAAAATACACCCAGAGTCTGACACTTTCTCAGTCACCTCTCAGATCTAAGCTACCATTATCTTTTCTCACCTGGACTACAAAAGTGTCCTCCCTTGTTCTCATACAAACAGCTGTAATACTTTCAATAACTCAGAGGTACAGCCCCAAGTTCTCAGAATGGCCTTGGAGGTGCCCTTGGGATCCCTCCATAGCGTCTCTTATTCTCTATACCTTGTTCAGTTCACTCTTGCCACACTGGTTTCCCATTGGTCCTTAGCTTGTACCTGCTCTAACCTTGGGTTTTTAACTGGCTATTACCTTGTTCAGCAATTTCTCCCTCCAAATGTTACCATAGCTTACTTAACTCCTTCACCTTTTTGATGAAACTAACCCTGACCACACTGACCACACTGTTTAAATGGTCCCAATTCTGGTACTCTAGACTCTTCCTTAATCTTCTCTATTCTTTTTGTAGCATCTTAGTAGATTCTCTTTAAAACTCTGTCTAAGTTGGGACTTCCAGAAGAACATGGCAGATAGATAGCAGCAGCTATGGAGGCTCTCTGAGACACCCTGCTTAGAATCCAGGAATGCTGTGGTACGAGGAGTCCTAAGCAAGGGGAAATACACCCTGCCGATCCAGGAATGAACTACGCTAAGAAAAACCAACTGGAAATCCAATCCTGGTGCAGGAACAGGAACAGATAAAATCCCAGTGCAGAAGCTAGAACCTGCGCCACTGGAAGCCATGATTTGAATTTCCTGCTGCCGCTACTGCATCCAAATCTGCAGGGCAGGGAGACAGATGTGCGAAAGCTCTGAGAACAGGAATCTGCAAATGCAGTTGAGAGCAGGACTAGCAGGGAGCCCTACATTGACTTGCGGTGAGTGAGCGGAACGGGGACCCTTTCATAGAGTAGGAGGCTCCAGCAAAGGACATACTGGGACTGGGCAGACTTGCCGGAACAGGGCGCTGCAGTGACTTCAGTCACATATTCCCCGCTCAAGCAGGATTGGTGGGGAGTGCCTGGCCTGCGTGACGCCACTAACTAAGACCCAGTAGGCTAGCCCAAACCAGGTCCCAGCGCTGGAGGTGCACCCTAGCAGTGAAGCCTTCAGTAGGTTGACCTGGAGGGGCGGGCCCAGCAGAGGCTGCCAAGGTCTGTCTCCCTAGTACACTGCAGTGGGCGGGAACACCTTGCCGGCGCAATTCAAACTGTAAGCAAAAAAGAGGAAAAATAATTGGGCCTCCTACATTCGCTTGTATGGAAGGAACAAAAAGTATAGGAAGAGGAAGCAACAAGAAAGGGTCCTCAATCCCCAATCCTGAGAATACTGATCCAGGCAAGGGAAACGCAAAGGAAGACAGAAAACATGGCAATATCAGACATGGCACCAATAGACATAAAGCAGTTTCTTCCAGAGCCTCATAGACAAGTTTAAAAATGAAGTATTTAATGAAATAAGGCAAGATATAAGTAGAATAGTTAGAGAAATGCTAAGCACCGCCCAAGAAAAAACAGATGGTGGAATGGAAGAACAGAAAAAAAGGGGAGAATTGTTTGATGGAGAAAACAGAGAAAACATAGAATATGTAAAGCAGGTTCAAAGAGATTACCAGGAAACTAAAAACTCTATCAAAAGCTGGCATAACAGCTTGAAAGAAACTAAGGATAGATTATCTGAATTGGAGGGCAGACTTGTAATATGGGAGCATGAAATGAAAAACTTCTTAAAAATAACAAGAAAACAAACAGCAATAATACAAAGGCTAGAAGATGATAAGAGGATCTATAACCTAAGAATTAAGAACATAAAAGAAGAAGTAGGGACAAAAACAAATGGACTACAAAAGCTATTTACAGAAATAATCCAACAGAATTTCCCTAATTTAGCAAAAGGAAAAGATACTCAGATGTATGAAGCATACAGGACCCCAGCCACCTACAACCCAGAGCTACACCCAGGCATATAATAATCAAAATTCCAGAAATCCAATATAAGAACAGAATACTAAAAGCCGTCAGAGACAAGAAACAGATCACTTACAAGGGAACACCCATCAGAATTACAGCAGACTTCTCGGCACAAACCATCAAATCACGAAGAGTGTGGGGGGAAATAATTCAAGCTTTGAAAGATAACCACCTCCAGCCAAGATTGATATATCCTGCACAACTGTCCCTAGAAATTGATGGAAAAACAAGGTGCTTCCAGGATAAAGAGGAACTAGGGGAATTTGCAACCACCAATTCAACTCTACAGAGAATACTGCAGGATATTCTAAAAAAGGAAAATACCAAGACTTCAGAAACAGTGGCAGAGAGGCCACAATGAATGGAGCAGAAAGTGAAATGAAGAAGACAAACTGACAACAAACGACAGAAAAAGAGCTCAACAGAAATGAGGCAGAGAAGATTGGATGGTAGGAACAGCTATTTTAGAAAAAACAAGACATCATAATAGCTAGTGCTAATTTAGTATCATCTTGCTTTGAAGTCCCATCAAGCTTTTATTCTTCTGTCTCCATCGGTCTTAACAGTTGTATCTTATTGGATTTTATTATATGTGATAATATAAGCAAAAGCTTTTATAGACAAGGAGATTATACAGAAACCATTGTTCATTTTCTAATAGTTGGTTCTAAATACTCTATAATATTGTCATTCTCTTGAGTGGCTTTACATTGTCTTGATATGTTTGGTGCTACAGAGACATTATGGTAACTACTTTTATGTCGGGATGTCTTGTGGTGAAACACTATTTTGCTTAAATGGTTATGCTTTGACCTGTGCTGTTTTGTTGTTATGTCCTCTTTTATCTCACTCTCTCTTTTTTTAATTATTTACTTTTTTATTTTTATTTTTAATTGAGGGAAAAATAAAAAAATTGCAGGATACATTATAGTAACCCACTTTGATTTCCTATTAACTTGGTTTGAAACCCTGTATTTCTCTCACTATCTTGTTTTGACTGATTTTCCTCTATTCTGCTTTGCTTGATAGTATCAAGTTCGAAAGTATAGGCAACAACTATAAAGACAGTAAGATTCATTATGATGCCCATTCTGGTTGACTATTATCTTCTTTTAAAGCTCTGTAAGGTCTCCAATGTTTTGGTTTTATTCTTTACTGTTTTGTTCAATTTTATTATAACTGATGATAGTGACAATTCTTATTAAGATAGCAAAAGGCAGGATGGTAACCACTGTTGATCACCTAGTATTTTGTTTTTACATTATCTATTATGTTAATCCTTCTGATTTGACTGACTCTGTTATGTTTGGTTTTACTCTCTTCAAAAAAAAGTAATAAGAACTGTGGGAGTAATAAAACCCAAAATGTGTAATTGTCATTGTACAAAAGAAAGGAAAAGAAAGTGCTCTAAAGAATATAAGTGTGTGTATATATATATATATATATTTAAGTGTATAAGATAGATAACCGTATTACTGAGTTTTGTTGGATCATTAAACAAAACTGTTTCCAGTCTCACTGTTTGAAATCAACACTAATTTTGTAACTTGAACAACTATTTCTAAGATAACAATATGTAATCTATTAACTAGTGATTTCCTATTGTTTATTTTTTTCTGAAATTCTGTATAACTTGTACCCTATTTCTGTTTTTCTTCTCCATAAAAAAACTCTAAGTTAAACATATGTATATATGTCACTGCTTGAAGTGTAAATTTCCCACCAGAATGACCTCTGAAGGGACAGAACCATCTGCCTATTTTGTTCACTGCTGTATCTCAAATACCCATGACTGCTGTACACAAAATAGGCCCTGAATGTGGAAAATGCTGAGTGTACTGTGGTCTGATGACTGTTCCCAGAATCCATTCTTTTACTTCTCTTTTTAAATAATAGCCTCTTTCCACTTAATAATACTGTGCATGTGAACATGCCCCTACTTCCCCAGGTATGACTTTTGGACAGAAAATTCTCCAGTGGAATATGAAAATGATGTATGCAATTTTCATAGGACTTGTTTTCCTGTTGGTTGGGAAACAGTGTAGAATGAAGCAGCAACCTTAGAACAGAAAAGCACCACAATGAGGATGCCTAAGGGAACTCAGCAGCTGACCTTGGTTCCTCAGTGATCTTGTGGATACTTAGAATCATTTGCTGCCCCTCTGGGACACCTCATACCTCTGGACTGTTATGTGAAAGAGAAATAAACTAGCTTATCATCACATTTTGGGATTCATCTTTATAGCATCTTAGGTATATTCTCAATTTTTCGTTTCATTCAACACAAAGAATCTTATTAATAGTGTTTGTTCAGTTGTTAAAATAAAACCCACATGATCACAGTACGTATTGTTTTAAATGTGCTACTAATTTTGCCCATTGATTTTTTATAATATTCGTGACAGTAATTATTTTTAGGTGGACTTCTTCTTCTTCTTATTATTATTATTTGGTACTAGGAATTAAACCCAGGACCTCATACTTGCTAAGCAGGTGCTTATGCTACTGAGCCATGTCCCCTAGATAAATTTCTTTTATGAGTTTTGATATCAACTTACACTAATTAAGAAACAGAATTAGGTAAAAATTAGAAGACATTTTTTTAAGGTCCATAGTATAGGTTACCAAGGCTTTCATTTCTATTATCAATGTTTTAGAGTGTTTATTCACTCACTTTTGAGATGTTATTATTAACTAAAAGTGACAGTTGATGTTATTTTGAATAATTAATTTTTTCAATCTGTAAAAAATAGTATGTTGTCTTAATTATCATTTCTTTGGTTATTTATGAGAATGAAGAGATTTATTTTAAGTCAACTCTATTTTTCCTAGTCATGCACTTTCTATGAGATGCTATTTCTATGGGATACTGTTCTTCTAACATGTACCATAATGTATTAAATTCAGTTATACTAGATAACTTTCAATATTTATTTAACCTTCACAATATTAGATCAAGAAACTCAGGCCCTCAAAGCACAACTATGATTCTTCCACTTGGGACAGAGAACAAAGGCAAACTGCCTCTTTGCTCAGAACTCTCTACCTGTAGTATGCCCACAGCTCTAGGCACCTTAAATACTCAGCACCTCAGGCCTGTTGCTCTCAGCTCCCTCTGTGCCTGGCCCTCCCTCACAAGGAGTCAGGCATGTGAAATGGAGATTTCATCTCTTCACCCCACTTCCCTGAGTCTCTTACTAAATAGAAAATATTTTTGGTTCTACATCCATAAAGAGCTATTGACTTGTTCATGTAGTGTGGAGAGAACATCAGTAAGGCTGCTTAAGGTGTCAAATAATTAAAATCTAGTTATCCATAACCTTAGGTTACTTTTACTGTCTCAAAGATATTCAGATAACATGATGTTTTAGCCACTGTAACATTCAGTTAGTTTTAGGGTATGAAAGAAACAAACAAACAAAAAAGAATTGTTTATCTAAAATGTACCCTCATGTTTGGGGTGACATATAACTTGGCATGGAAGCCTTTCAGTGAAAGTAGTTGGGAGAAAGGCTAAACCATACCAAGCACTAAAGCAACAGGTACAAACTGGGACCTTCCCAGGCAAACTGGGATGCACAGGTACCTTGTTAGGGGCCATCTATCAAAACAGTGCCATAAAGTATTATTTTTTCCTATTTGTAACAATTTCATTCTTATAAAGGTAGTAATGAAATAGATATATTTTCCTTTTATTTTCATGTATTTTCCCATGGCAATAAATGGGAAAAAAGGTACACTGTCCAGTAAGACAGCACAGGTTTAGCTCTTAAATTGAAAGAATTAAAAGGTGAAGATACAGTGAGTATTTAATATTTACAAAATATTTTTTAAAAATTGTCACAGTAAAAGACACATTGCCTTTATTCCCCTCAAAAGATTCCTCCTAACTTCAAAATTCTTATTCCATGTTTTTCTGGCTACTTTCTGAAGCAGCTGAGGGAGATTTTTGTAAATGTCTTTTCATGGCTAAGTGTCCTGAATCAATTCAAAATGTTTACCTTTCATGGCCGTTACCTCACAAGTTTCAGGTGCTAGATCTAGTGAATAAGGTAAATGAAGTCACACTGCGGTGTTTGTATTTGACAGCTGTCATAAACACTTTTAATTGATTCAGGACACTATAATAATTTTTATTGAATACATTTTCACTGTTACAAATTTCATTTTATTTAAATATTCACTATATTTGATTACACTATATATGCCTATCAGCACTAATCTTAAATATATATATTTTATATATATATGTATACACACAAACAGAAACAAAACACTCTAAAATGCACACACACACACTCATAAGGCACAAAATCTGCTCTGTTCTCAGCTCTCAGTATGATTATTAACTTCTGAAGATAGAATGTAAACTATAATATTTTCAGTAACTTCGCAAGTCAAATCAGTATATTTTGCTGTAATGATCTAAGAGAGTCCCATTTATTCTGGCTAGAACTGTTTTGTTTTGTTTTAATTAAGAGTATACAAAAAGACAAAACCAACAACTTCTGGTGAGTGACAGAACTCCCATTTCTGATAGTTTTATTAGAACATTAGGAAGTTAAGCAGAGAATAATAAGGAAGGATTATATTTATATTTTTTTTTAAAAACTGAAGCTCATTGGTACGATTTAGGTATATATAAATACCACATCATTATAGGGAATTTGTATCTGTATATGAAATATCTTAATTCCTACTCTTACAATATTTAACATTTCCCTTTAAAATAATAATTGATTTATAATTTTAGGTTTATCTTCTAGTATCCTTAACATAAAATGTCTTTTTATTTTCTCTAATGAAGCATTTTCTTACCCTTGGAAAACTAGACTTTGAAGTGAAGCCCCTGACTTATTCTCTCACACTGCCAGAAAATATAAGTGCTCTTTCATATGCTGCAAGAAGCAGATGAGAGAAAATATAAGACTCTGGGAAACTGAGAGAGAGCAGCCTACACCCATCTATATCCATGATTCCATGTTACACTGAGCACTGAAGCACTGCAGCTCCCCTCAGGTGTATATTTAAACATGAATAATGATAGATACTTTCCTCTTTTTGTTTAATAAACAAATATCCCAGACAATATTCCTAAATGTATTTAGTCGACTCTTGCTGAAATAGGACCTCACATCAGAACCAGATAAAGAAGGAGAGAGTAGGCCCTTCAGCCACTATCAGGATTCTCCTGTGGGTAGGGAGCATGGGCAGGGAGAAGCAGCCAGCCCAAGCCTCATACGCACCCCGCCTGCCACCTGGACTGTCTGGTGGGGAGCCAGTGCGAACCAGGAGAAGCAGCCAGCTATGCCTTGGAGAAGCCGCAAGTGTCTAGAGAAGCCCATTCCACACCCCACAGCTCCTGGGGAACCAGAGTTAGGAGAAACTCAGGGGCCTAACCTATCCCCCTACACTGTGGAAGGGTAGCCAAGATAGGAAGCACCTGGGTCTTACAACTCACTGGTGCAGAAGAACCCAGGAAAATGTCAAGATGAAAGAGGAAAAGGTGATCTCAGGCCTCCAGCTGAAACAGAACAAGTCTAGGAGAAATGGACATGGAAGAAAGCAGAAGTTGTACACCTGAAATTTCTGTCATTATGTCAACTAAAATAAAGAAACTACTTCATGAGTCTGTAAAAGTAGTAAGATAGAAATATTTCAGGTAAAGACAGAAATGACAAACATCATAAAGGAGTTTCTGAGCATTTCTAAAGAAGACATTAAAAAAAAAAGAGGAGCATAGGAGATTGAGGGAGACCTTGAATGAACAATACAGAGAAGAATTGGAATGCATGAAACAGACTTGAAGAGATATTCAGGAAATTAAAAATTCCATTGAAAGCTGGCAAAATTACTTGAAAGAAACGGAAGACTTTTGTTATGGATTAAGAACTGGTGGTCAACTTAACGCCAGCTGGATTACATCAGCATAGTGCTGAGCATAGATGTTCCACCTGAGGAAAGTTGCCAGCATAAATAGAGATGTGGAGAAGGAGAAGCTATGGCGTTGAGGCACTGAGGGTTCTCTTATGTGCTGCTGTTTGAGCTGTTGGTTCTCCTGAGAAGCTCTGGTCCTCACATCGAGCATGGCTTCCTGGCTCTGGAGGGGAAGACATGTGCTATTTGGTCTCCAGGATCAACTCATCACGCTGGCTTCCTGGCATGTACTCAACTGTGCTTGTTGTCAAGAGAAACTCGGGGCCTTGTGTTGCTGACGATGGCTGTGGTGTCTTTCATGACAGCCGTGGTCTTCGTTGTGAGTGTGATTTCTTGGCTCCAGTGGAGAGCCCTCAACCTACAGCACAGCTACTTCACCACACTGGCACAGACGTCCTAGCTTCCACCACTGACCTCTGGGCCTTCCCAGCACAGATCCGTAAAAGAGACTGGCGTGAGTCCTTCTTGTGGGCTCTAGATCTCCAGTTGGACTTGTGGGAGGTATTGTCATGAGCTCTGGGTCTTCATCTGGACTCCTGTGTGACATTGTTGTGGGATTTAGGCCCTTGGCTAAATATTCTATGCCTTTAGTGTTGTGGATATATTTCCTGAATTTTCTTGTGTTAACTCTAGGTGACCATCATAAATAATGTTATAAACTCCATGTCCTGATTCTAATTGTTCTCTGCACAACCCCTAACTACAACAACCTTGAAGACAGGATGGCAGCTAGCAATCACAAAAGGAAAGATCTCTTAACAATAATGAGGAACCAGGAAATAATTCAAAGGTTGCAAGACAACACAAAGAAAAATAATTTAAGAATGACAAGTGTCAGGGAAAAAGTAGGAGTCAACACAAATGACATAAAGGGAATATTTACAGAAGTAATAGCAGAGAACTTCCCAAGCATGGGAAAAACACTGACAAACAGATAAGTGAAGCGTATAGAATTCCAACTAGCCATAACCAAAATAAATCTACATCTAGACATATAATAATCAAGATCCCAGAAATTCAGCACAAGAACAGAATAGTAAAGGCTGTTAGAGAAAAGAACAGATCATCTATAAAGGAAAACCCATCAGAATCGGAACAGACTTCTCAGTACAAACCATCAAGTCAAGAAGAGCCTGGAGTAAAGTGTTTCAAATCCTCAAAGAAAACAACTTCCAACCCAGACTGATGTACCCTGAAAAACTTTCCAAATTGATGGAAAAATAAGATACTACCATGATAAAGAACAACTTAAGGGATTCGTTACCAACAAACCAACTCTACAAAGAGCACTGAAAGATATTTAAGAGAGATAAAGGTGACCATGATTCCAGGAAGAACAGCAGAGGGGGATCACCAAATAGAGTAGGCAACTGAACAAAGGGAAATGTGGGGGGCTAATAGCAGGAGGACAGCATGGCAGAGATGAATCAACACATTAATGTAGATGGCCTCAATTCACCAATAAAAAGAAACACATGGAGAGTGGATTAAGAAACAAGATCCATCTTGTACTCTATACAAGAAACTCATTTAAATCAAAAGGAAACTCATAGACTGAAAGTTGAAGGAGAGAAAACAATGTTTCATGTGACCAAAACCCAGAAAAATCAGGATTAGCTTGCCCATCAACTGCAGAATACGTAAGAAAGATATGGTATTTTCATATAATGGAAAGCTACTCAGCTATAAAGAAGGATAATCATGAAGCTCTTGTAGGTAAATGGATGCAACTTGTGATCATGCTCTTGGGTGAAATGGTTTGGACTCACACAGGTGAGCATCATGTTTCTCCCTAGTATAAAAAACTGAAGGAATTAGTGGGATCCAAATTGTTTAATAGATATTGTGAAAATGGTTAGGGAGGAAATGTCTAAAAAGGGAAGGTGGTAGCCATTGTTAATACCCTATTATTTTGTTTTAAAGTCCTGTACATTTTATTGTTTTGCTTTTATTGGTCTTACTGTTTTGTTTGATTTTATTTTATCTGATGGCATTGACAGCTTTTTTGAAGATAATATATTTGATGGTAGCCATTGTTGATTTCCTATTACCTTTATTCCTATTTGAATAATAATCAAATAGGAATAATTCCTATTTGAATTCCTATTTGAAATCCTGTATCACTTTCACTGTTTTGATTGGTTTTCTATTTATTTGGTTTGATTTTAATATGTCTGATGGTATGGACACCTATTTTGAAGATAACAAGAGGCATTATGGCAGTCATTGTTGATTTCCTATTATCTTGTTTTGAGGCCCTGTATTGCTTTCATTGCTTTGTTTTGATTGGTTTTATTTTATTTTATTTTGTCTGGTTTTATTCTTAGGATAAAAAAACCTGAAAAATAAAGGAGAAAGATACAGATTGACATAAAAGAATATTTAAAAGAAAGACATTATTGTACCTCTTGCTACAAAGGAATACTAATATTGAATTAATATGACTTTGTATTTTGTCAAAGTGGCAGCAAAGGTGTTGGCTGTTATATAAGATAAGATATAATCCCTTCTGCTATTCAGAGAAGGTTTACAGTTCAGGTTATTCAGAGACACATTAAAGTTCTAAACTTTAATATAAATAAACATGCACCCAAATTGTGTATACATAATAAGTTTTCCAAATAGGCATTTGTACATATTTTCTTTGTAAATTATTATTATGTTTAGAGATGTCACTATAATGCATTTTATCAGGCTGTAGCTTATGTTGCCACAGCAAACTACCAACTTTAAATTTATCCTCATTTGTGAGACATAGTATAAATTATACTGGCTATCATTTGTCAATCAATTTTTATAATCTTAATATTTAAAGTGTAATGATGTAACACTTCACATTTTATTAGCCAAGGAAAAAGTGAAGGAAGAGATCAAAGTAAAAAGAACAGAATTGAGATTAGAAATCCTTCTTAAGCCAAAATGACAGTCTTCATAAGTTAATATTAATCCTTTAATTATAAATTTCAAAGGTTTAAGTTGTTTCTATGACCTTAGCTTTGAATAATTATACCATATGGAGCTTTTCTTAAATTTGAAAAAGATGCTGAATTGTTTCTTAAAGTCTTTTAATGACTTTAGGCTGGCAGAATACCAGTACAATCCTTCAGATACTACTTAAAGTTACAGACCAGGAACTCAAGCTAGTAAATGCTATGTTAAATTCCTAAGTACACACAGCACATTGGAGACAATGTTTGATGCATTAATATGCTTTTAAAATCAAAATGTTAAATGCAGAACAACTTTAGTGGAAAACTAAAAAGAAAAGTATGGACAGATTACATAAATCTAAATAAAACTTTTTCTGCAGCAAAGAATTAAAAGTCAAATATCAAAAATATTTGCCACAATAATGATAAGGGTTTTATCATCCTAAATGTAGAAGCAGTTTATGGAAGTGATAAGAAAAACGTTGGGTTCCTGAAAGAATATAAACTGGCAAAGGACATGAACAAATAAATCACAGAAACTGAAATAAGAACAAGAAATCTATTAAAAATGTTCAGTTTCTTATTATCAAAAATTCAAATTAAAAACATTAAGTTTTTCACAAAAATTTCAAAAATTAAGGAAAAGTACTGATACTAAGGATGGGTAGGTAAAACAGATATTCTATTGGATAAACAAAATGAACACACACATTCTGAAATGCAATTTGATCTAGTATAATTCTAGAGATCTTTAAGGAACACAATTTAAAATGTTGATAAAATTTATGTATAACTATGTCAAATCTTCATATTAAACAATTTCTTATAAAATTTAAATGTCCCCAAATAAAAGAATCACACAATAATTTATGCTAAGTTCATTAAATGGAGTATCATGAAAAAAATGAAAACTACATTCTCAAAAAACTTCATATGATATTGAAATATTCTTAGCATAACTTTTAAAGAAACAAGAGCCAGAACTGTTCATGTAGTATGATCTCCACCGGCTATGCTGACACAGCTATTTCATATATGTTAGAGTATTACTATAGGTTATAGATTGATCATAATAGCAACAAGTTTCATATACTTAACTACTTTCCACAATTTCCAAAATAGTTTCTATTTAAAAGTTATTTTAAAAATAGCTGAACAGTGTTCTGAAATAATGATAAGATTTCAATGCCAAGGTTTTAATAAATCTTGTGAAAATTACTATCATCACTTAGTAATGTTTTTTAAATTTTCAAAGGTTCATATCTTATGGACTTTATTTCAGTTCTGTTTGAAAAGATTTTAAAAGGACAGAAAAAAAGCTTTCACTGTGCAAAAGTCCTTGACCTTGTGGAAGTATTTCATGTTTCTGTTAACTGAAGGCCATTGAAGATATGATCTGGGTCTAAATTGCTGTTGACAGAAACTCAGGTTGGATATGGACTGAGGAATTTTTTCATAATCTTAACACTCTAAGTGCTACTGAAATAACCCAGGTCCACATAAAATGCTGTATTTATATTATTTATTATTCTGGTGGTGTTTTCCTCTTCTTTTTGAACCTTCATTTTACACTCAAAGATAAAAAATTAATTTCTAAACCCTTCAAATCAGACTGAATTTTGAACTACTAGCAAACACTTTAACTTTCAGATATATTTAAATGTGATAAGACATTAAGCTCTATACAAGACACAGTGAGAAAAATCAAACTTGCAGAATGAAACAACAGATTAGTAGGTAGGTTACCATTTTATTAGAGTTAATTCAAACTTTCATAGTAAGAACCTGTTTATTAATTTGTATAAAAAATTAGAAGTATGCCTGAAAAACTTATGATTTATGTTTAATTTATTAAGTAATATGGCAAATATAACCTAATGAATATTTGAAGGTGCATCCTATTTTACCCAATGTATTTATTACGGGTTGAAACCTTATTTGGTTAAATCAGTAACTATACACATTCCCACTCGGGATGTTATTACCTTAAGGTAAGTCAATTCGATATGTGCAAATACTACATTGACATATATTTCAATAGTATATAATTTTAAATTAACTTTTCTTATTTCTGCTAAAATATCAACCTGGAAAAATAACTTATCATAAGTTATCATTTAAGTTACATTGCAATAAAAATTATAAAATCTAGAAATGATTATTAGACAATAAAGGTGAGATCTGACCAGGGATATAGCTCAGAGAGCGCTGGCAAGTGTGAAGTCGTGAGTTCGATCCCCAGTAACAACAACAATAAAAAAAAAAAACAGGGAGGGGATTTAAAACTTAGTTTTGACATAGGAAAATTTAGGGTTATAGCCCAAGAAATCCTAATCAATATAATACCTGAGTGTTATAATAGTGCTTTATTGCAATGTGTATTAAATTACTATGAAATGGAATATTCCATATAATCCCTTCCATAAAGTCAAGGAAAAAGTTAGAAATTCCCTAGATTATTTTAATGGTGCTTAGACACAAAGCAAGACGGTAAACTGGTAATTTAGAGTATATTAATGTGAAGAACAATCCCCCATCTACTCCTTTTTAGAGATTAATTGTAAAGAGGAAAAAAAAGAGTAATACGAGTGAATTTTAAATATGAATTGTAACTGTATCAAAAATTGATCTCTCACCTTTTCCAGAGTCATCTCTGTTTCAGCAGCATGCGTCTTTTTAAGCTCCATTTTCATTTTTTCTGACTCAGCCTTCAGTTTGTTGATAGCAGCCTCATGGTCCCTTGCAGCCCTCTGCTTTTCTTCTTCTCGAAGGAGACCAAGCTCTACCAACTGCTGTTTCCGCTGGGAGTTCACATTAATCAGTTCCTCCCTCAGCTTGTGAACCTGCATCTCCATGTCAGCAATAACCTTGTTTTGAAAAATGGAAAAAAGGGTAGAAGATATGAATAGGAAACTTAAAAAAGAACTTTAGAAGTTACAAAAGAACAACTTTCAATAAAATACGAAAACATGAAATATAAAATATTTAAAAGTTCTCTTCTTTCCTTTTTCTCTACTCCATAATGTCCTCCAGGTTTCTTTCTTTTCTTCCTTTATTCTCCAATCTCATACCATTCCCTCCCAGCTCATAATTAGCATAGGGGACATCTTACTATATATTTGTATCTTTAAGCAACATTTTAGTTTCTAATATTTTAGATTATATTTTAATATATTATATATTTTATTACTATATATTATATTTTATATTATAAATAATATTTCTAATATTTTATAGTTTCTAATATTTAGGTAAGTGGAATATTTCACATATTCTTCTGAAACTTGTTTTTCCAAATGTTCAACATCATATATTCTTGAAATCCATTCAGTGTTCTCCATTTCATTTTTGTTTTTTTATATTGTTAATCTTTGCTTTCATTTTGCTATGTCTTTTTAATTTCTTCACGTTTGTTTTGTGTTCCTTCTAACTTGTTATTTTGGATACTTAACTAATTTATTTTTATCTTTTCCTTTCTTATTTATATAAATAAGACTATAAATGTCCATTTTATTTCCACCTCTTAGTTCAGATGTTATATTTTTATTAGCATTCAATTCAAGACTTTTAAACTTTCATTATTTCCTTTCACTTATGAATCATTTAGAATTATGTTTAATTCCCAAACATATGGAATACACTTTTCCCTGGGGCTGCTATAACAATGTATCACAAACTGGGTGGCTTAAAAGAGATTTGTGTTCTCATAATTCTAGGAGTTAGGAATATAAAACAATCAAGGTAATAGGAGAGTTATAGTAGTTCCTTCTAGCGACTCTGAAGGAGAACTGGTTCCATGCATTTCTTCCCGCTTCTGATATTTGCTGGTAATTCTTAGTGTCCCCTAGTTTATAGACACATTACTCTGGTCTCCGCCTCCATCTTACATGGATTTGTCCTCTCTGGGTATTTATGTCTCTGTGTTTCGGTCTTTTTTGGACATACGGTGACACTGGGTGTAGAGGTAAAGAATGTGGTATATCTTCCATTAATTCTTTGACAATTATTGAACTTAATGTAAGAAATGTGTATTTAATGCTCTCTGCAGTTGTTGAAAAATGCCTCATATTCCATATATGATCATCAACATATTTCATTGTTGAAATCTATTTTTTACTTAAACTATTACTTAAAGATGTACATTAATATGTCTCACTATAATGGTAAGATTGTCTATTTATCTTTACAACTGTGTTAAATTGTCCTTAATGCACTCTGAGGTTATAAGGTAAGTGCTATATTTTATGTGCTGATCAGTTTTTTGCTATCAAATAATGATTCTCATCCTATTTTCTCCAGTATTGATTTTGCTTTAAAGCCAGTTTTGGTAAGTACCAGGTTTTTTTCAATAAATTTACTTGATTTTTTTTTTTTTTTTTTGGCACTGGGAATTGAACTCAACACCTTGTGCTTGCCAGGCAGGTGATGGGTTACTGAGCTATATATCCAGCTCTGCTTGATATATTTAGAAATAAACTTTTAAACCATTCTGCATCCTCAATTTGTAGATATACATCTTATAATTTGCATATAGATTTTGAATTTTCTTTTTCAAATCTAATCAATATTTGTCTTTTAGATGCACCAGTAAGTCCAATTACTTGCATATACTAATATATTTGCTTTTATTTTTTCTTATTTTGTGCTATTTTCTCTGTCTTTTGTGCATTTCATTATTTTTTCCTTTTTCATCTCTTATTATTTCAAATAAATAATTTTTTAAACTATATCAGCTTTTTTCTATTTTCTGGTTTGTATTTTCCTTAATTGGCAATAAAAGAATGCCGTAATACTGTTTCACATATTTAATATTAAAGGTGATTTTTAAATATCCTCTTGAATAAAAGCAACAGCTTATTTTAAATGATCTCCTCTGTACATGCCACAGTTATCTTAATTTTTCTCAATTCAATATTGTTAAAATTGTTTTCTTCCATAAAGAGTTAATTAGATCAATCCATATATTTACTAATGTCTTGTTTCAGCAGTCCTTCTTGCAACACTGACCTCCCAGCAACAACCACTTCCTTTGGGTCCAGCTGCATCCTTTAAGTTTGTTTAAAAAGGTTGATGTCCAGTACTTACTTTCAGTTTTTACTGGTCTGACAGTATCTTCACGGGTCTTATTGAAAAGTCAGCTGTTATTCCTTTGCAGATACAGTAATTTGTCTTGTCCCTGACTGTCTTTTAAGACCTGTCTTTAGCATTCATCAGTTTATGACTTCCCTAAATGTAAACATTTTTTTTATTTTGATGACAACACGTTAATCCTCTGAATCTTTGATAAGTCTCTGATACTGTATTTTCCCCAGAATAAAGCCAGGTCTTATACAGTTTTAATTTTTGCTCCAAACACATAATTGGGCTTATTCTCAGTAGATGTCTTATTTTTTCTTGTGAAACAATCCATATTTATTCATGTACAAAATCTACATTTATTCAAATGCAGTCATGTCATATCATATTCTTCTGGAATGTTATCATAACTCTCCAAACCTCAAATATCAGCATGAATTTCTTATGACTCCATTTCCTATAGAAGAATTGGCTCTAATCGCTTATGTCTAGTAACAGATCTTTCCTTGAAAGAGCATTTCTTGTCCATGTAGCCTGCTCCTAGTACATTGGCAACACAGCTGTCAGTGATTTTATTCCATGAATTCTTCACCCCTGTCATGACCTTTTGCAGGCTAAGCCTAATAATGTCTCCATTAAATCAAGTGTTAATTGAAGGCTTATGAGACAGGAGTGGCAACAATAATGATGACAGTTAAGAATGAAAGTCCACACCAAAGGAATGAAAAATTTTAAACAGTAAAATTCAGAAAATGTTTTTCTATTTCATTCAAGTACATTTTACGTATGTCTGTTACAAAACACAACATTCAAGTCCACTTGCTATCAAATGCACAGGTGATTTGTGCATTGTGTCTGTACCCTGGTCATTTGGTAGTAAGTCACCTTCACTTAAAAGCATATACTTCAGTATTTACAAATACTTAGTTATAACTGATACTAACAATTATTTTAAGTATTAATGACACTGAGATTATTTATATATTGGTTATTTTATAATTCACTACACCCATCAAGTTTTGGAATGGATGTATTAAATGCGTCCATCTGGCTGACAATCTTAATTGGGGGTTTATAGTACAAGCATTTTGAAAAATCATGCTAAGGTTTATTTTCCATCTCATTTTTGGGGAAATACACTTAAGTACACAGATTCTTAGTTGTAAGCTGTCTTTGTTCCTTCTCTCTACATTCCATATGAAATTTACTTAGATGTATGTTGGATTTTCCCATTTTTTAATATCCTTTGACCATTTTTCATATTTCCATTCCTTTTAGTTGCTCCTACATTGTGTATGCTTTCTAACATGTCTAATCTTTGGGCAGATCCATCCATATTCTTAATTTCAGCTGTTTTTATTTTTAGAAGTTGCTTTTTAGAATGTTTGATGGCAGGCAGGACAGTGAGCCCATTCAGTGCATACTACATGTGGGACCAGCAGCTTGCAAAAGTCTGAAGCAGGTGTGAGAATTCAAGCCAGCAGGCAGTGAGTGAGGTGAACTAGGACTGCACTCTGGCAAACAGATGCACAGAACAGAAGTGGGTATTTGGGGCTGTCATTGTACTCCAAAGGACTCTGGGAAGCAGAATAATCGTGGGTCACTTCATTGTCATCATCATTAGAGTGGAATGAGGGAAGAGTGACCCAGCCACAGTAGAGTGCTAACCAGTGGGAAGAGACTAGGGGGAATTCTACTGAGAATTAGGAGTTGGGATCATCTAGAGTCCACCTTGGTGACCACCAAATATCAGTATTATTCCTAAATACAAAAGACTAGAATTTCTACCTTGGTCTGAGATGAGCAGAATGCTCTCAGCCAGGCAGCATAAGCAGACAAGAAGCCGTGGTCTGTAGCAGGACAAGGGCAACCTCCTGCCCAACAGTCAGTGTGTAAGATGAGTCAGTGGAGTGGAGGAGGTAAGGCTGTGCAACATCAGAAAGGAGTCAACTGCATACATATCTGAGTGTCAGGTTTTCCCTACCTGAGGATGCCACAGTAACTGGGAAAGCTCCATTGATACAATCATGTCTGCTACCAAAGAACTGGATGATGAACCAAATAGATAGCAATGTCTCATCCTTAATAAATTGAGAAGGTAGGAACCTGGGACAGACACAAAAACCAAGAACCTCCTATACACAGAAGAGATACAGAACAGACATTTCCTCGGGATGCCGTGACAGGAATCAACACACACACACAAAAATAGAAAATGATAAGATACAGAAAGAAAATCCATACACAGACCTCCGGCCCACACTGGACAACCCAAGGGACAATGAGGTAGAGGAAAATGGAGGCCACCCACTCAAAATTTCTGAAACGATAACAGCAGCAGTTCAAGAACAGACTATAGAGGAAATCAACAGAAATAATCTCCCAGGTGTTAAAAGAGATGATAACCATAAAGAAGGACACACTCTGCAAATATCGAGTAGACAGATAAAAAATATAGAAGTAAAGGAAAATGTTGGAAACTATGACTACACAAAGAGGAAAAAAATGGAATCCATTAAACAGATTCAGGCAGATATCCAAAAAATTAAAAATTCTACTGAAAGTTTGCAAAACCCGATGAACAAAAGTGAGGACAGAATTTCAGATCTATAAGAGAGATTGCAGGTAATAGTGATCACAAAAAAGAAATATCTTTTAAAAATAAGTAATAACCATAAACATAAATACACCAAATACATGAACACACAACTATGTAAAATAAATATTAATGGACATGAAAAATCAAATAAACACTAATACAATTGTAATGAGGGATCTTAACACCACACTGTCACAAATAAATTAACTAGATAAAAAACAAATAAAGAGCAGAACTAAACCAAATTTATGAACAAATGTATTTAGTAGAGGTCTACAAAGTGTTCCACTCCACAACATCAGAATACATATTCTTCTGCACATGGAATGTTCTCCAAAAGAGGCCACATATTAACAAACAACATTCTTAAGTAAATGCAAAGGAATTGACATTTTTCCATGCATTCTATCTGACCACAGAACAATGAAATTGGAAATTAACAGCAAACTAAACCACAAGAATTCCATAAATACACAGAAAAACAAACAATGAAATAAATGGTCACAGATGAAATGAAAGAAACAGTTTCTACAACTAAATGACAATGCCGATACAACGTACGGAAACTTATGGGACACAATGAAAGTAGTTCATAAAGGGAAATTTGTATCAGTGAATACCCGTATCAGGAAGACAGAATGGGCTCAAATAAACAATATAATGTTGAATCTCAAATTTCTAGAAGAACATCCCCAGCCCAAACTTAATATGAGGGAAGAAATTATAAAGATCAGAGTAGAAATCAATGTAATTAAACTAAGAAAACAATACAAAGAATCAATGAATCAAAGAATTAGTTCTTTGAAAGACTAAATTTTATAAATCCTTAGTTAACCTTATCAAAAAAGAAAGAAAAGACTCAAATTCATGCAAGTAGGAATGAAAAGGGTGAAATCACAAGAGATCTTTGGAAACCCAGAAGATCACCAATATTCGCTTCAAGAACATTTATTCTAATAAAAAGGAAAACATAGATAAAATGGAAAACCTCCTACATACACATGCATTATCAAAGCTGAATGAATAAGATATAAAAATTCTAAATAATCCCAATTCGGTCAATGAAATTGAAAATGTAATTAAAAACCTACCAACAAAGAAAAGCCCAAGTCAAGAAATTTAGAGAAGACTTAATACTAGTACTTCTCAAACTCCTCAAATGCTTCAGTGAAATTGAAAAGGAAGCAAATTGCCCAACTCATTACTGAAAACAAGTATCACCCTGATGCCAAAACCAGAGAAGGATCCAACCAAGAAAGTGAACTATAGACCAATCTTTCTCTAATGAACATAGATGCAAAAATCCTCAATAAGATACTGGCAAACTGAATGCAGCAAATCATTAAGAAGACTATACACTATGACCAAGTAAGGATTCATCCTAGGGATGCATGAATGGTTCAACATATGCAAATCAATAAATGTAATACATCATATCAACACAGCTACGGGCAAAAATCACACAATAATCTCAAGAGACGCAGAGAAAGCATTTGATAAAATCCAACACCCATTCATCATTTTAAAAAAACCCTACAGAAATTTAGAATAAATGGTCTTTATCTCAATCTGATAAATGTCATCTAGGGAAAACCAACAGTTAAACAGCATAATAAATGGATATAAATTGAAATATTCCACTTTAAGATCATGAACAAGACAGGAATGTCTACTATCACCACTCCTATTGAGTATAATTCTAGAAACATTGGCCAGACCTATTAGACATAAGAAAGAAATAAAAGGAATAAAGCAAGGAAAAAAGAAGTTAAATTGTCATTATTTGCAGATGATAGGATACTCTACATAGAAGATCCCAAAAAATCCACTAAAAAACTGCTGGATTTTATAAGTAAATTCCCTGAAAGAATAGCCTCTTTAATAAATGGTGCTGTAAAAACTGGCTTTCCACATGCCAAAGACTAACACTAGATCCATGTCTAGCATCATGCACTAAATTAAAATCAAAATGGATCAAAGATCTCAATATTAAAACACAAACACTAAGTCTTCTGGAAGATAGAATAGGTAGGACTCTGGAAGACACAGGAGTATGTAATGGCTTTATGAAACAAAACACAATCACATAGGAAGGATCACCAAGAATCAACAAGTGGGATTTCACCTTATTAAAAAGCCTTGTGCAGCAAAAGAAATCACCAATAAAGTGAAGACAACCCACAGAGTGGGCAAAATTTTTGCTAGCTGTTCTTCAAAGGACTAATACCTAAAAAAATCAGATCCTCCAAATGAAAAGACCCAGTCAAAAAATGGGCATCCGAGATGAATACACACTTCTCAGAAGATATACAAAGGGCAAATAAATGCATGAAAAATTGCACAATATCATTTACCATTCAAGAAATGCAAATTAAAACAACACCAAGATTCCATCTCATTCTAGAAAAATGGTTATTATCAAGAAAACAGCTAATACCAAATGCTGGCAGGGCTGTGGGGAAGGAACCCTTCTCCACTGTCGGACAGAGTGTACACTGGTGGAACTACTGTGTAAATCAACGTGGAGATTCTTCAAAAAACTAGGATTAGAGGTCCTATTTGATCTAGCTATTCCTCGTCTGGATATTCATGGAAGAATTAAAAGCATCATACCTCAGAGCTATATACACATCTATGTTTATAATTGCATAGTTTGTAACGGCTAAACCTTGAAAGAAACCCAAATGCCCAATACCTCATGAATGGGTAAAAAAGATACTTTTAATATGATGTAATATTAGGGGCTGGGGATTTAGCTCAGCGGCATAAGCACCTGCCTTGCAAGCAGGCAGTCGTGAGTTCGATCCCTGATACCGATAAAAAGGAAAAAAAAATATGATGTAGTATTAGGATAAAACTAGTATTTAATATGATGTAGTATCAGGGTAAAACTGAAATGTTTATAACTAAATGGATGGACCTTGAGACCATAATTGTAAGTGAAATAAATCAGACACATATAAGTAAATATCACATTATCTCTTTGGTATGGGAAACTGAAGTCATAAATGAAATCCAAAATGTACAATAGATACTGTGAAATACAAAGAAACTTTTCAAAAGGAAGAGGGAAAGTATGGAGTGGGAAGAAAAAAAGGAAAGAAGGGAAACATAAAAATCAGAAAAGGATAAAATGAAAACATAGCTTTGTTAATGAGGAGAGGGAGTTTGAAAGGAGGGAAAAAATAGGGGGAAAAAAGAAGAATCAAGACATATCAAGTATCAAAAATAAAAAAGACACCATGTACAAATACAAATTCTGTACAATGAATGTGATCATTATGTATACTTAAGTTGTACCAATAAAGTGAGGCAAAATTTTAAAAAGCATATGTTTCATGATTTTTAAACTATCTCATTTCTACTTTGTAAAGTATATTTAAAATTTCTCTATAGATCACATACTAAATATGATTATTTTCTATTCATTGGCTAATAATTCCAGATATTCATAATTTGTGAAAGCTGTGGTCCATGGCATGTTGTTTTCTCGTTTTTGGTGTTTTTTTTAATGTGAGCTCCTATTTCTTAGAGCTTTATGTGTTAGAACTGACAGTGGTTCCTCCAGCAATCATATCATTCTGATACACCTGGCAATGTTAGCATATCTGGATAATGTTTAAAAAGTTCTCAGCTTCAAATTTTTCACATTATTGTAATATTATAAATTCAGACAGAAGATTCTTATGAGAATTAGTCTATGTTCAGGCATTTTCAGGTGCAACTCACACTCTAGGCTCAGTCTTGAGACAGATAAATTTCGTTTCCCACTCACTGATTGCCATTTCACTCATACACTAAAATTACAGTCCATTATGCATGCTAGTCAGCTACGTGATTATTCCTAGTAAGCATACAGGCTCTGGATTGTTTTATTTTATTTTTAGGTTCCTGATATACCAGAAGAAAAAACAAAACAAAACAGCCACAAAACTAAGGTTCATTTTTACTTAGAAAATTTCGTCAAAGTAACAGCTTCCTTCAGTGCTCCGCTTACATCTCTAGGTTTCGGTTTTGTTTTGGTCTATGAGTATCCTAACTAGTCTAACAGCTTACGAATACATTAAAAAAATTGTCTTGAAAATATTTTCAAATCTATACTTTTTAGCTATTTTCAGAGGAAAAGCTGATTAGGGAACCAAATCAGGCTTAAAAAATATCTTAATGCATTAAGCTTATGTATTAGCTATGAACGCAGTATTTTCCAGAACACAGTGATAGCTATTTTTGTATGATGTACTTTCAACAAGCATTGCATAAAACAAGAAATCACTGACTACAAATCAGAAAATCTAAAAGCAGCAGTAATGTAAAGTAACATTAGGAAGTTGAGAACTAGAATAAAAAGCTAAATGTTAATAAATAGCTTTAATAATTTTCTTCTGAAAATAGCTTAAAAGTATAGATTTACATGTTTACAAGATAATATTTTTAGTGTATTCATAAGGTTTTAAACTAGTTAGTATACTCAGAGACCAAAAACAATGGAAACAATCAAAACAATAACTACATTTAATTAAAATATTATATTCATCCTGTTTTGAATGATTACTGTTTTTACCTATTTTTAATTGCTGAAATTTTAGCATTTATTTTATACAAGGCACCTTACATAGATACACGTTTTAAAATTTTGCAATAACCTAGCATGAAAGGTATTATTAATATACAAATTTTTTCCTTATTTTGGATTTGGATCACTATCTCAAATATTGCCCCTACTCTTTTCTTTACATTAAATTGGAAAGCTGGAGAAACATATTTATGCTGAATAAAATGCTTGATAATAACAAATCTGAAGCCCAGAAAGTAAAGCTGATAGTTGTGTTCCATTTTTATCTACTTTTCTAAAAATTGAAACATAAAATAACCTCAGAAGAATGTGCATGAGGATTTTACATCAAAGGCTGAATCTTTTGTGTATGGAAAGTCTTTTATTTCCCCTGAAGGAAATGTATGTGATGCTTTAAATCTTATTTGTTTCTCTATTTGGTACATTTGGTATCTGTATCTTATATATCTACAGACTAATTCTCCTTGAAAATACTGTCTTGATGTTTATTTCTTGTTTTATAACAATTCCTTCAAACTAAATAATTGGTAGTGGTAAAAAGAAATACTCAATTTAGTACAATTCTGAACAGATGACAAATCTGAGTGCAGAAATCTAAGTAGTGGTAACAGACGTCTTGTTTTTAGGGAGCAAACACTCTCAAAAAAGCTCGGCAACAGCAAGACTAGGAATGGGCTGTTGGCTGCTTTTCCCCAAAAATCAACTTTGGAGAACTCATAAGAAGCATGAATTGAGATAATACTGATCACACAACTAAAAATATAACAAAAAACAAAATCTGAGAAACTACTAGGTAGAATAAAAGCAGCCATAAACTAGAAGATATATGTGTGTGGAAAGGAACAAAACAGGAAACTGACATAGCAAGCCAGGCTGGAGGAAATCCTTAACTTTCTACTGCCTAGCACTTAACATTTGCTACAGGACAATCTGATCATGGATATTTGTTTTATTTATAATTAATAATTACATATGATTTATGTGTGAACAAATTACAATGATAATTTACTTTTAGGGTATATAACCAAAAGACAATAACTTTTTAACTTTCTTTTTCCAAAATGCTCTGTAGAATACTGAGTCAATTTCCAGTGTGAACAACAGCATGAATAAGTTAGTACATGGATCTGTTTCTCTACACTTTGCCAATATTACACTTCATCATTTTGTATACTTCACTAATTAGGTATGTGGTGGTGATCTGAAGGAAGGCATTCTTAGTTACTAGCAATACTGCCATGCACTGGCTTTAGGGGGGAAAAAAATGGAAAAATCATACTGAAAAGCATATTAACTAATTATGGAAGAAATAAAGTATTAAATGAAAGAAACACTGAAAGATAAAGACTCTTTTCTGCTTCTTCTCCTTTTTCAGAGTACCACAGATTTTGTTATAGAAATCTTTCATTTCTGTGGTTAGGTGAATTGCTAGCTGCTTAGTTTTTCTTGATGGTATTGTGAATGGTACTGTTTTCTTAGTAACCCTTTCAGTGATTGCATTATTGGTACACAGGAATGCTATTGACTTTCTGTATGTTGATTTGTATCCTGCTACATTACTGAATTTGGTTATTTGCTCTAGCTTTAGGTGGAATGTTTTGTGGTCTTGCATACACATGATGATGTCTAAAAATGATAATTTGACTTCTTTTCCTATGCATATTCTACTAATTTTTTCCCCTTTGGCCTAACTGCTATGACTAATGTTTTGGGGACTGCTAAACAGCAGTGGTGATAGCAGACAACTTTGTTTTGTCCTTGATTTAAGAGGGAAATATTTTGGTTTTTCTCCCATTTAACATAACATTTGTAGTTGGTTGGGTATTCATAAATGATTTTTATCAGACTAAGATAAGATCCTTCTATATCGTTTCTTCAGGATATTTGTCATGAACTGATGGTGAATTTTGTCAAAGCCTTTTTCTCCATCTAGTGAGGTGATTATGTGATTTTTGGTTTTACTTCTGTTTACATGAAGCATCATATTTTATGGTTTCCATATGTTGAGTCATCTTTGCAACCCTGGATAAAGCCTATTTAGTCATGATTTATAATTTTTTTTGATAATTTATTCCTTTTTTGGGGGGGGTCAATATCTTGTTGAGGATTTTTGCATCTACATTCATTAAAGAGATTGGGCTGTGGTTCTCATTCGGGGTTGGATCCTTCTCTTTTTGGAATCAGGGTAATGCTAGCTTTTGTAATGACTTTAGGAGTACTTCTTCCCTTTTTATTTCTTTAAAGGGTTTGAGGAGAATTGGTGTTAGATAAGATGGTCCCTGAATTTTTTGTAGAATTCTGCACTGAATCCATTGAGTTTTGGAATTTCCTTAGTTAGTAGGGTTTTTTAAATTACTGTTTGAATATCCACAATAAATTTATTGTAAAAAAATGATTTAATGAAAAGTAACAACATGCATAAACTCTCCAAAATATTACTAATCAACACATCTTTGCTAAATTTTAATTCCACTTTATGAGTAAGATTAATATATTTTTAACACAAAATATTTTATAAAATACAGATGGTACAAAACTCCTTCCTGAGCCTCCATCCTAGATTTTAAATGGTGCTTTGTTTTTATTGTTGACTTCTACATGGACTTTATTTTTTAAATTAAATTTATTGGTACAATTTAGATATACATAATGATCACATTCATCATAGAAAATTTGTATCTGTACATATCTTAGCTTTTTTTCCCATTCCCCTCCTCTCTTTTCAACCCCTTTCCTTCTTTATGTACAAGCTGTTTCCATTTTATCCTTCTTTCTGTTTTTATTTTTCCTTCTGCCCCCTCCCAATTTTTCTCTCCTTTTGTATAATTACTTCCGATTTCACCATATTTATCACAAATTTTGGTTCTTATTTACACTTTGTTTCGTGCACTAGAGAAAAAAATGCAATACTTATACATGTAATCTATTTCACTCAAAGTATATCCATTTAGCTATAAATATCTCAATTTCACCCTTCTTTATGACTGAGTAGTACTCCAATGATATACAAAAATCACTTTTAAAAAATCCATTCATCTGTTGATGGATGGGTTTAGGTTATTTCCAAGATTTAGCTAGTACAAACTGTGCCACTGTAAACATAGGTGCACATATATCTCCATGGTATGATGCTTTTAATTTTCCAGGAAGATACAGAAGAATGTGTTTAGTCCTAGTTTTTTGAGGAATCTTTAGTCCTAGTTTTTTGAGGAATCTCCACCCTAATTTCCAAAATGTTTGCACCAGTCCACACTTCTACCAACAGCTGAGAAAGGTTCTGTCATAGCAATAGCCCCTCCAGCATTTGTTTCTCATTAACTTGTTGATAACAGTAATTCTTTCTGGAGTGAGAAGCCCAGATAGCCTTTCATTCCATGTGCGCGGAGAAGACTTGTGGCCTCAGTGTTTGCCCCAAGATATTTCACAGATTATAGTTTTAACCTTACCCCCACATTTTGTGGTGATATAGCTTGTTTTCATTATTATTTTTGCTTAGCATGTTATAGTAATAGTCTTTGAAGACAAAAGACATCACTGTTGTTTTTATAGCATTCTGCTTTTAGCAGTGGTATTTTCAGTCACAAAACATGATAATTCCTGATCACTGAAAATTAAATGAACATTGGCAGTTCACTAACTGCTTTTTTAAAAAATGAGAAAAGAACTAGGTATTCTGAAAGAAAATAAATCATTATCCACTAAATATAAAAGTGCATATGAATAAGTTAAATACCTAGAATAGCTACTATAATACTGAAGAAAGGTACAATGGTAGAAGACTCAGTTTCCCTGCTTTCAGTATTTAAACTTCAATAGTCAAAACAGGGTTTATGTAACACTGGAGAATAATGCAACAGCATAAAGAGGCCAGGAACAGATCTACAGAAACAGTCAACAGATTTCTGACAAAGAAGCAAAGGCAATATAAAAAAAAGTTGCCTTTTAAGCATATAGTACTAGGACAATTAAATATACATATGCCAAGAAAAAAAAACAGTGTAGGCACTGACAGGTTTTTCCCATGTATGTTATAGAGTCATCATGGTGCTGGTCTAAAATGGTGAAGGACCCAACAATACCTTTAAAGACTTTCTTTTTCTTCTTCCCTCAACCAAAATAAACTTCCTGCCCTGAGTCCCACACACACCAAAGTGATGCCCAATCTCATACCATTATGACTTCTCCATTTAGCTGCTGACCCCTCCCCTAACCAGACCTGATAAAAAGTCTCCGAGTTCCTTTGTTCCTGTAGAGGGTGCTTGTGTCTCTTGTGCAGCCCTCCTGTACCTGCAATAAAGTCCTATTTTCCCTTCTTTCTTCTTTCTTTGCCTCTCTATTGTGCCAGAAGACCAAATCAGACACAATCTTACAAATTTTGCAAAATTAATTATCTAATAATAGATCATGGACTTGAAAAAACATTAAAAAGTTATATAAGAAGGGCTGAGGCTGTAGTTCCAGGGTAGAACATTTGGCTAGCATGCACAGGCTCTGGGTTTGAGGGAAAAATTAAAACAACAAAAACAAAAAGTACTTAACAAGACAACACAGAAAGAAATGCATTGGGCCTTGACTATGACAGTGTATTTTTATATACATTCCAGCATAATCCATGAACTAAAAATACTGATAAACTGGATAATATTAAAAGTTTTCCAAAATTCTACTCTATGAAAGACACATTAAGGGGGAGAAAAGATAATCTACAAACTAAAAGAATTTACACAGTACGTATGTGATAAGAAATTTGTCCCCAGAATATACAGCTTGAAGGAAAGTTCAAGAAAAAAGGACAAAACTACCATTCAAGTAGAAAATACTTTGTAAATATATACAAAATACAATTGCCAACACACTGTATGAAATTGGTGGTGTCATAAGATACATTCTTTGACAATACTGCATTCAGTTAGGAACTACTGACCAAAAAATAAAAGCAAAAATAATCCTCCAAATACTTCAAAGTTAAAAATATACACTTTAATTCATTGCTCAAGAAAAAGTTATGATAGAATTAAAAGAATTTAAAACTGATTTTTGTAAGGAGACATAAGAACTTTTCACATTGATACAATTTTAGTTGGGAAAAGTATATGATGATAAGTCAGAAGTGAGTGAAAAATACTTCACTGTATTTTTGAGGTTTACAAATTCTGACTGACAATAATACACTAATCAAAAATAAACTCATGATATTTATATAAAATGTTTTAAAATGTCTAAAAATGTCAAACTTAAAATCTTTTATACTCAAAACCACTAAAATGTGTAACCTTTATGTGCTTTTTTTTAAAGACTAAACTTATTGAAGGAAGTAACCAATTTAAGAAATTTACTAACAAGAATGATTTTTAGTAAGAATAATCAAGGAAACAACAAAAAAAGGAACAATAACAGTAGGGATGAAAATAAAGCTTTGGAATGTTATTTATAAAAAATAACTAGTGCTAAAATATAAAACAACATAAACACACTTAATCAGAGATGGAGAATGTAATAAGTGCATAAAAATGATAATAACAGAAGCATCTAGGTGAAATGAATAAATTTCTAAGAATATATAAATGCCAAAGAGGAAACACAAAGCTAAATAATCCAAATACAGAAAACTGAAAGAAGTTAAAAATAATCCCTTAAAGAAAACACTGAGCTTATAATTTTACAGATGAACTCTTTAAAAAATCTTCAAGGGAAAGATTCTTTTGGCCCTTTACACACTCTTCCAGGAAACAGACAATAAAGAAAATAGACAGTCATTATAATTATGATACTGAAGGAAGACAGGAATATGAAGAGAAAATTTCAAAGCCAACTCAGGCATACACTATAAAGTAATAACTGGCAAAACAAAGCTACCAAGGTTTAAAATTAAATATACAACTACCAAGTTATAGAGAAGGCAAGAACAATTTAATTCTTATGAAAATTTACAAATGCCAACAAATATCAAATTTGGTTAAAAGGAAAAATTCCTGAACTACGAAAATTTACCAAACCTTACTGATAAAAAATCAAAAACATGAATCATCCTATAACCACTACAAAAACTGAAGCAGTAATCAACAAAATTTTTGTAGAAATGGAGTATCAAGCCCAGACAGCTCTACTAACCAGGTCCACCAAATATTTAAGAAATACTTCAAAAGAAAGAAATAACTCACAAATATACTGTATCTTGCAGAAAATATAAAAAGACGCATCACTCAAAATCCTCTGGCACAGCATCCATTAAGAAACATGTCCAGTTGAGTCCAAAAAAGAAAAAAAAACTGTTAGGTAAATCTCAATGATTAATAGCAAATAATATGTACAGCAATAACATATTATAAAAAATTGGATGGAAATAAGCTTGATATGGCAACAGTAACCTAAAATATAATTTATCCCATGAATACTTTAAAAAGGTGATTATCTCAATACTCAGAAATACGGACGATAAAATTCTCACAAATATTGCTACATTGTTATATTTCAACAACTATTTAATTTTATAAAAATAAAAAAATGACAGAAATTTTTAGCTAAATAAGAATTTTAAAGACATTCTCAGTTGAATAAAAGGCATTTATTAAACACTCAGTAAACTGCATTCATTTTTTTTACTATAAAGCTTTAAAGTATCTCTTTTAATATCAGGAAAGAGGGCTGGGGATTTAGCTCAGTGGGCCCAAGCACTTGCCTGGTAAGTACAAGATTGTGAGTTCAATCCCCAGTACCAAACAAATAAACAAATACATCAGAATAAAATCAGTAAAGACAAAAGAACTCCTATTACCATTACATATGCTCACATGTATTTATTTTATTTTATTTTATTTTAATTTTATTTAAGAGGAAAAAGAGAAAAACACAAAACAAAACAAAGCGATGTAAGGTTACACATAATACAGAACTACAAAAAAAAAACCATAACAGTAAGAAATCACCTGTTAATAGATTACATATTATCATCTTGGAAATAGTTGCTCAAATCACAGTATCAAAGAATACAAAGTGGACATTCAAACAGAGAGACTGCAAACAGCTGTGTTCAATGATCCAAAAACATTAATATAGTCAGCTATTTAACACCCCTAAACACACTTGCTGTTATATCCGTTAGAGCTCTTTTTTTTTTCCCTCCCTCTCTTTTTTACAACAAAATTTACACATTTTGGATTTTATTACTCCTTAGTTCTTATTACTTTTTTGGGGGGGAGATAATAAAGTCAAATATGGCAAAACAAAGCTGTCAGTCAAAACCAAGGATAGACATAGCACATGATGTAGAACAGAGTACAAGTTTATCAACAATGGTTATCTTTAACAAGACATAGAAGACAATGACAAAAAAAGATTTTTACTAAAAGATGTTCCTCTATCTAGAAAATGAAAAGTAATTGTAAATGATTAGAAATAGTGAGCTTTAGAAAGTCTGAGTAAAGGATCAATATTCAAAAAACAATTTCACTTTTTGTATAACAGCAAAAATTATAAAACATTATTTACAAGTAGGATAATAAATATTCTTTAAAATAAGCCTATCAAAAGATGTATAAGAGTAAGGGAAAAATACAATACCTTTAAAACACATTAAAGAACATTTAAATAACTAAGATATTTTATGGTGACTGAAAAATTTTTCTAGGTTGATCTATAACATCAACAGAAGTCCAACTGAAATTTCAAGAAGAAAATCTTTTGAGAACCTTGACAAGGTGAATCTAAAATGCACAGGATGAACACGGCACCCTGCCACTCCCAGAGAACAGTGGTATGGCATTCTTCACCAGGAATCTGGTCCAGACATAATGTTACTGCAACACAGTGTGGTATTACAACGGAGATCAGGGAAAAAATCGACTTGATGAGTAGAATCGAGAGTGGAAACTGGATCACACTGGACAGAGCTGGCATTGCAGTATAGTAATGACAACTCTAAATATTGTGCTCAGTCAACCAGTTATCCATACAAGAAAAAAATACAATCAGAATCACCGAAGATAAAATTCTATTCTCCCCATTCCTAATTTTGAAAAGAGAAATAAAACATGTCTACACAGAACTTGTACATGAATGCCCACAGCAACACTATTCATTATAGCTCAAAGTAGAAGCAACCCAAAGGTCTATCAGCTGATAAATAAGTATATCTGTACAATGTAACCTGAGTCTGTAATAGAACAATATAATTTAATAGAAGTAAAACAAATTTGAAAACAATTGTAAGTGAAAGAAACCAGTAATTATAAACTGTATGATTTCACTTATATGAAGCATTAAATATTTGGAATAGGCATATGATAGAGATAGATATAGTATTAGGTGACTGTCTAGGTTTGAGCGTGTCATGTGGAAATGATGGGTGACTGTTAACTATTATGGGGGTGGTGAGATCGTGAAAAACTTTTAAAACTGATTGTGGTGAAGGTTGTACAACTGTGAATAGTGTCCTTCTGTATTTGTAGTGTCAGTTACTCGTGGTTAATCATGGTATGAAAATATTTAACAGAAATAAACATCAATTAAAATTTTTCACTGCAATACATTGTTATGCACTGTACTATCTTATAAATTGTTGTTAATCTCTTACTGTGCCTAATTTATATGTTAAACTTAATCATTGGTATATAGGAAAATATGAAGTATACTTAGGGTTTGATACTATCCATTGTTTGCCATCTGTAAGGATATTATATAGTGAAAACCATTAAGTTGTATAGTACAAATAAGTAAGTAGTATTTTGTAGAAATCACATATCATGTAGTTACTTTAAAAAATCATTCATTAGAGACTAAATGTGGATGACAAAGTTTTTAGAAATATGATGAATGATTTTAAGAAGTCAAAAATTTTTTTCTACCTTCTTCCTTTTTTCTTTTCTTTCATTTTCTTCTTTGCCTTTTTCTTTCTTTCTCATCTTCTTGTCTCCTCCTAGACTCCCTCCCTTTTCTCCTTCCTTCTTCTTTCCTTCCTCCCTTCCTTTACTTATAGAAATTTAAATAATGCTCAACTCTGGGAGGATTGATGTTTTAGAGTTGTTTATATATTCTCAATAGTAACCCTTTGTCTGAGAACAGCTGGCAAACACTTTTTCCCACATTGTGAGTTTCCTCTTCATGCCATTGGTGGTTTCTCTTACTGAGCAAAAGCTTTTTAATAAGGTGAGATCCCATTTGTTGACTCTATGAAATAGTTCCTGTGCAATCAGAGTTTTCTTCATAAAGTCTTTGCCTAGACCAATGTGTGCAAGAGTACTACCTACTCTATCATGCTGCTGATTTAACGTCTCTATTTTAATATTTAGATATTTAATCCATTTCGAATTTTGTTGGCTGCATGGTGAAAGATGTGAGTCCAATTTTAATCTTTGGCATGGGTAAAGCCAGTTTTTCCAGCACCATGTATTAAAGAGGCTTTCTTCTACAGAATGTGTTTGGCATCTCTGTCAAAGATAAAGTGGCTGAGTATGACTTGAGTTGTTTCTGCAAATTCTAATCTATTCCAGTTATCTCTGGGCCTATTTTCCCCCTTACTATCACATTGTTTTTATTACAGTGGCTTTATAGTATAAATTCAAGTCAGGGATTGTGATGCTCCCTGCCTTGCTTTTGTTGCCTAGAATTGCCTTTGCTATGGCAGGTCTCTTCTCACCTCAAATGAATTTTAGGATTGTTTTCTGGAATTCTGTGAAATATACTATTGAAATTTTCATTGGAATTGTATTAAATCTGTGTAACAGTTTGGTAGTATGGCCATTTTCACTATATTGATTCTGCCTACTGAGGAGAAAGGATGTCTTTCCATTTTGTGATGTCCTCTTCAAACTCCCTTCAGAGCAGCATACCTTTCAATGTAGAGGTCTTTTATGTCCTGCATTAGATTGATTCCTAGGCATTTTTTTTTAATGCTATTGTAAAAAGTGTTGCTTTCCTACTTTCTCTGTTAGTGAATTTGTTGTTTGTGTACAGGAATGGTATTGATTTTTGAGTGTTGATTTTGTATCCAGCTATGTTACCAAATTTGCTTATTAAATTTAGTTGTTAGTGGAGTTTTGGTGATCTTCTATGTAGAGTATCATGTCATGTGCAAATAATAATTTTTTAAAAGAATAAATAAAACAGGATAAACTTCATGAGAGCAGAAAAATGAAAGGAATACAGGATTTCAAAAAAAGATAATAGGAAATCAACAATGGCTAACATGATGCTTCTTGATTTCTTCAAAATACTTGTTCATATCATCAGACATAATAAAATCAAACAAAACAAAACAGAAAAAAAATCAAGGGAAAACAATGAAAGCATTACAGGACTTCAAAACCAGGTAACAGGAAATCAACAATGGTTATTACAATATATCTTGTTATCTTTGTTTTTTGTTTGTTTTTATTGTTATCTTCCCTTACCATCAGACATAATAAAATAAAACAAAAGAAGACCAAAAAACAAAACAAAACAAAACAATGGAAATGTATAGGACTTCAGAACAAGATAATAGTAAATTAACAATGGCTACCAACTTCCCTTTTCACAAGTTTCCTTCCCTGTCACTTTCATAATATTTATAATACATTTTAGACCTCACTAATCCATCAGTTTTTATGCTAGGAAGATAACATGATGTTCACTCATGAGTCCAAACCATTTCATTCATGAGCATGATCTCAAGTTGCATCCATTAACCTACAACAGCCTCGAAATTATCCTTCTTTATAATGGGTAGCTTTCCATTGTATGAAAATACTGCATCTTTCTTATCCATTCTGTGGTTGATGGGCAAACTAGCTCTGCTTTTTTCTGGCTTCTTGTCACATGGAACATTGTTTTCTCTCTTTTGACTTTCAATCTATGAATTTCCTTTTGAGTTAAATGTTTGACCTTTTAATTCCTAATTGTGTAGATTTGAGTTTTTTCTTTCCTTTTTTTGTTTTTGGACTTGCCAATTCTATTTAATCTTTTAAAGAATCAACACTTCATCAATTCTTAATACTGTTTTCTTAGTCTCCAATGTATTAATTTCTGTTCTGATCTTTATAATTTCCTCCCTTGTTTGAGCTTTTGGCTTGGTCTGCTTTTATTTTTCTACAAGTTGGAGGTTCACCATTAAGTTGTTTATTTGAGTTTGCTCTGTTTTCCTGATAATAGGTATTCATTGATATCAATTTCCCTCCTAGAATTATTTTCACTGTGTCCCATAAGTTTCAGTGCATTGTACTGTTTTCATTAATTGTAGAAACTTCTAAATTTCTTCTTTAATATCATCTGTGACCCACTGTTTATTCAGGAGGGTGCCATTTAATTTCTTTTGACCTTGATTTCCAATTTCGTTGTATTATGGTTTGATAATATGCATGGAATAATTTCAATTCCTTTACATTTACTTATGCATGTCCGATGAGCTAGTATGTGGTCTGTTTTGAAGAACACTGTGTGAAGCTGAGAAGCATATGTATTCCAATGTTGTGGGGTGGAACACTATAGAAATCCACTAAGTCCATCCGTTCAAAAGTTTGGTTCAGTTATATTTCATTGTTGATTTTTTATCTAGTTGATCTGTGTTTTTGTGATAGTGGAGTAATGAGATCCTCTGATACAACTGCATTAGGGTTTACTTCATTTTTCATGCCTGTTAATAATTTTTTGTGTAGTTGGGTTCACTAGTATTTGTGGCATATATATTTATGATTGTTATCTCTTTCTCTTGAATTGTTCCCTTTACAAGGTTGTAATGATTTTTTTTTTTTTGTCTCTCAATCAGTCTTGGCTTGAAATTCACTCTGTCTGCAAACAGAATATCCTTAATTTTGGGGGGGTGTGGTTCCTATTACATGGTATATTGTTTTCTATCCTTTGATTTTCAGTGTATGAATTTTTTTTAATTAAATGTGTTTCTTGTATGCAGCATATTGTTGGATCTTGCTTCTTGTTCCATTTTGCCAGTCTATTTTTGATTGATGTCTTCAGACCATTAATACTGATAATTATAACTGATATGTATTGACTTATCTTTGTCATGTTATTTTACTTTTGTTGGCTTCCCCTATCCTTGTATAATTATATACCTTGATTGGTGGATTTCTTCTGTTGGAGTTCATGGAGTTGTAGTCCTTGTTAGCTCCTTCTAGAGTGTCCTTCAAAACAGAATAAAGCCACAGCTACAAAGAGGATATAAAGTTTGTTCACATTCATATAAAAACAAGGTCAAAAAATGAAAGAAAAAAACAACAAAAGCAGAAAAAAAAATCACCGCCACCAGAAAAACGAGGGACAGTGAAAGTTGATTTCCAGCTCTGTCTCGTGTAGATTTATCCCAGCAAGTCAGTGGTAGCTTTTTCACAAGGTAGTCAACAATCTCAGTGAGCTTGCCTCTTTTGGCTGAGCGCAGACTCACTTGGCTTGCAGCTGTTAATGTACCTTCCACGGGTCTGAGCTCAGGTGGGAGTCAGAAAAAGGAGACAGATCCTATCTGAATTCTGAGCTATGCTGGCCCCTCTCCAAGATGACTACCGGCCAACTGCTTTGTCCCACAGGACAACTGAACCCTCAGCTCTCACCACCAGCTAGTGTAGTCTTTTATGTCCACTGTTCCCATTCACTGCTGCTTCGATCAGTGGAGGCCTCCGGGACTGCCAGCAGTCACCTTGTGTCTGTAGGCTTGAATCATCCCTCTGGCAGTGAATCCCAACTCAAGGAAAAGGTACCATGAGCCAGCTGGTTCTTCTTTGTTGAAGTTTCTCTCTTCACTTTCTCAGCAGACTTCAATTTATGACATATTCTGATCCTTCCTAGGTCCAAGGAACCCACTTCTTTACTTCTTATCTTCCTTGTATTGCTTTATTCTAGCACCTGGATGGCAACTCTCAGAAAGGCTTTTTTTCTGCTCTTACCACTCTACCATCTTGGTG
Source organism: Cavia porcellus (assembly GCF_034190915.1). Lineage (NCBI taxonomy): Eukaryota > Metazoa > Chordata > Mammalia > Rodentia > Caviidae > Cavia > Cavia porcellus. Next base: position 14,257,583 of record NW_026947515.1, read on the forward strand.
CTCTCCAATTTATTTTCTTTAGAATAATATATCCATAATTCCAGTACACATTTTAATCACTCATGGTTAATACTAAGAACAAAATGTCATTACTTTATGTCATATTAAATGATCAAAATGAGTTGCCTATCATCATACTGGACATGATAAATATACATATTTGGATTTAGGCTTACAGATTCAAAGAAAATTCATTAGCTTAATTTATGACACATGACATTCAACTTTTCTTTTGCTGGACACAACACTCAACACTCATAACTTAAAAGAGGAAATGTTCATTTCGTTCACCTTTTTCAATCTATGATTGCCTCACCTCAAGGCAAAAACATCATGGGAGAAGGACATGAAGAAACAAAATTGGTCGGTTCATGGCAGCCACAAAGCAGAGCCCAACAACAGCACAAGAGAGAAATGTTTGAGGGACTGTATATAATATCCAAGACCAGTTTCCATCCCCCATAAAAACACACCCATGAGCATGCTTTACTAATCTAAGAGGCATTTCTTAATCCAGTGAAATTAAGGTATCAGGATTAATGGTCGCAATGTTCCTTTGTAAATTTCACACTCAAATACATGCCCTTAAACCATAGTTAATCTAAAAAAAAGACAGTAACAAGTTTGTAATTCTGCCTAATAGAATACAACTTTCCTGTGTACAACAAGAAAAGCAAAATACATTCCTCAAAGTCTCAACAGTTTCAGCATGTTTCAAAGGTCCAAGGCCAAGTCTCTTCTGAGATTCTTAGCTGTGAGCCTCTGTAAAAATCAAAAGCAAGTTACAAACTCCTAAGTTATAATAACAGAGGGTAAACATTTCCCACTCCATGAAAGGTATAGAGTAATAAAAAAGAATAAGACCAAAGGAAGACTGAAATCCAGCAGGCAAACACTTAGTCTTATAGCTTCGTATCTAGCATCCAGAGAACATGGTGGTAAAATGTAAGTCCCAAAGGGTACTACTATGGCCTTTCTGGTTGCAACTCCATAGCCTCTCTTTTTGGCTAGCTCTACTCATATCTGGAAGCTTTCCTCAGCAAATATCCATATTCCTGGCATCTCTGACTTCTTAGGGTCTCCACAGCTTTATCTTAATTCTCACAGCATTACTCACTGCCTTCTTAGGGACTGCATGCCTAGGCTCCAAGTCTTCCCTTTGAAATCTGGGTGGAAGTCTCCTTGGCTCCACTACTCTGACATTCTGCCTGCCAATAAAACCAGCATGACATGGACAATGATAAAGTTGGCTGTCAGCAGAAGCAATAGCCAATCACATTGAATCATGGCTGCAGTAGTAGCTTTAGAGTGTGTGAATGGGTGTACACAGTGAAAGGAATCACATTCTGGGGTCACAATTCCCTAGGAGGCCTTTCTCAAGAAGGGTTCCCAGAGACTCTCTCCTCAAATGAGGGAGTGCTAGTTTCCCTCCTTGTCCTTACAACATATTGGGTATTACTGATTCCTGAAATGTCTAGTCCAACTGCCAATAGAGTCATTATTCCCAAAGCCTTGTCTTTTACTGCCTGCAATCTTGTGAGCATTCTGATTTTCTGAGCTCTGAATCAACTATCATGCTCTGCTCATAGCATTCTAGAATTACTCTAGTCAATATCTCCAAACCTTCTACCTCACAAATCAGTTCCAAAGGCTTCTAAACCATATGGTCAGGTATAGGCACAGAAATTACTCAACTTCTATGATGATAACTTCTGTATTAGTCAGTTTTCTCATTGATGGATATAGGAACTGACAATTGAAAAGAGCAAAGGTTTAATCTAGCTCACTTTAAAGTCTATGATTGGATAGCTGTAAGGCACAGACATTATGTAGGAAAGATATGGAGGAGCCAAGGCTGCTCATTTCATGATGGCCAAGAAGCAAAAAAGGGAAAAAATGCCAGAAAGGAATAAACAAGGAACTATATATACTACCCAAAGTAGCACTTCCATGACCCACACAGACACACTCAGGAGGGTGCTTTCCCAATCTGTTGACCATTTCTTAATCCAATCAATATCAAGATCAATGGTTACATTGTCTTTTAGTCTTTTTTTTTTTTTTTCCTGTACCAGGATTGAACTCACAACCTTCCCAGGTAGGTGTTTATAACAATGAGCTATAGCCCTGGACCTGTCTTTTAGTCTTTTAACATTACTTGATAAGTATATAATACGGTGGAATTTTTTCTCTGTAAATAGCTCCCATAAGAACTTGACATAAAAGACAATTTAACCTTCAAAGAAAACCTTGATCTTTTCAACCAAAGAAAAAAGCACCAGAAACAATGAAAAGTTATTAGTTTGGTTCTACCAAATTAAATATTAAATGTCAATCAGGTTTGTTGTGAATTAAGACAAATGGTGTGTAATAAATGACTTTTGCACAGGCAGTAGCAGGATCAGACCATACAGAGAGACATGAATGAAAAGAAATGAATTAGCGCAAGGCTCAGGAGATTTGAACTCAGAATAGTCTAAATAGAGGTGTTCATAAAATGGTGAGTACCTCCTGAGGAACTCTTGCTTTGACATAAGTCTAGATCTCTCCCAACTCTTGATCCATAGGTGGTTCACTCTTTTGGTCAGCAGTCATTTTCTTTTGTTTGTCTCAGTGTCCATCCAGCTAACATCTATTACCTCAATGAATCATATGTTAAGAACCTAGACTGTATATATAAATGAGCTTTCAGCATCCATTTCTGAAGAGTTGTGTTCTCATTTGTATCAGTCAGTTTTTACTAGAGAAAGTTATAACACAAAATATACAATTGTATAAGAAATTATAAGATTGGCTTACAATGGTCAGCCACAAAGTTGAATAAGGGAGTGTGCAGAGGATGTCTACAAGCTACAGGTTGAAGGGTCCAGCCCAAGGGCTGGAGCTTGCTGCAGTGTCCTATGTAAGTCCGTATCAAGAGGCTGATGGATCTATAATGAAACACTGAAGAAACTACGATGGAAGGCTGAAGAGTCTATGACAAAGGCTGAAGAGTCCCAGGCAGAAGCCAAACAATCTGTGCCAGAAGCCAGGAGACTTCCAAACTGAAGGTGAAGACTACAGCTCCTCCAAAGCAGCAGCAATCAGTCCCTCATTTGCCTTTTAAATGTATGCAGGCTGCTCCCCTGGGTGAGTGTAGGACACACCATCTGCCCGCCATGGCCATCCTCTGACACAAGATGAAGAAGTTATAAACTAGGGACTCTGGTCCCCTGCTGAGTCATTTAAAGTTCCAACCTTCTCAAATTGACACAATAAACAATATCCTAGGCTAACTGCTTATTCTTTATATCTTAGGATGTAGAGCTGCTGAATCACTTAGTAAGCTTCTAGACTTTTCAAGTTGACACATGTATAACTGACACATGATTCATGTATAATCCATAACGTAATTTATACATGAGATTTATGAAGGAGGCAGAATTTACAGATGAAAGTAGGTTTGGACTTCGGAGAAGCAGTCCAAGCTCCTGATTTTCTCCTCACTGGTAATGTTTTTCCTCAGTAAAAGAGCAAATATTCTAACATCAGGGATCCTGACATTATTCTCTCCCTTCTTCTGACGAGTTGACTGGTTAGAATTAATAAGTAGTATAGTATGGAAGAGGGTAATATTTGGTCAAGTATTGTCAAGTGTTTCATTTAGACTTTGGAGATCAAGATGTCACAAAGTTTAAATGTACTGTACATACTTGTACATTTTACATGAACTATGGAAGGGTTGGGGTATCACTGCCAGCCTCTGAGAGTTACAGCAACAGGCAAAAAATACTCTCTACATCTTCACCATTTTGGGGACCTAAATGGCACTAGAATAAAAATCTCTCAGATGACCAAAGATTTGAAAAAGTGCTCATCTAAATTCTAGGCTGGTCACATCTTGTAGAAAAGCTTAGAATTTTACTCCCATCTATGTAGTTAAGAGGTCTTTTTAGTTTTTTGTTTTGCTTTTTATCTTTTATTTACTTAGGACTTGCATTTTATCTTATACAAATGGACACACAAGTGGAGCTGGTCAGCATGACTTGTATAAGAAAGAGACAATTAGCTCATTTATCAGTATTACACAGCAAGAAATCAATTTTTCAGAGACTCTTGTTCAGCTGTTATTTGCCCTAATTGATAAAAATATAAAAATAAAATTATTAGCCCACCTTGTGGGCCTGTGAAAATACTTGTACTGCAACGAATTAGAGGCTTAAATTCTCCCAAGCATCAAAAAAAGTGTAATTTTTGAAAAAACTCTATACACAAGATTCAAGTGGTATACCAGTGTTCACAATTGCACTCCTAAATTACAAGACAAAGAAGAAGATACAGCTTAAGAAAGGCAAGCAAAACTTTCATTTGGTTAGAAATTGTAGAATAATTCATACTCAACTTTGGACCCCATTATAAAGGGGCAATGTGAAGAAGGAAAAATATTTTATCTGCACAGGTACACAGTAATCTACATAGAGATTAAAAACAACAACAACATCAAACAACAAGCACAGTAAAACTACTGAAGAAAAGTCCTCATTAATTTATGTTTCTTTCTGGAGGAGGAAAAAAAGTACAAATGTTTCAAAGGAAAAAGTACAAATGTTATGAGTCACATGAATTGGCAAACACTATGGGTGCCTTTTTTTGTGAGTAATGTCAATACTGCTAAAGATTCATAACTGATGTTGAAATTTCTACTTCAATTTTAAAAGAACAATGCAAATCATCTAGTCAAAAAGTCTTGAAAAAGTGGTAAAGAATCTTTAAACTGTGTTTTTAAATTAAGATGAAATTAAAAGGGGAAATAAGGTTCATAACAGCTCATTTTGGAAATCTGCAAATGAAATATCTGCTACACTAAATGAGAACATGGGAGCATGTATTTTTATAGATTATATAATTAATAGCATCACAAAATATAAATGTATAGTGTATATTTTCTAGACTCAAATAGAATTGTATAAATGGAAGTACTCCAATTGAGAATGATGAAACTGAATTATTGTTATCTTCAAATAGCATTTTTAATAATTTTATTTTGCAAGTCTAAAACATATGCACCTAAAAAGCAAGTGCAAATGTATTATCAACAACTCACTCTGGTGTAACATTAGGGCTAGTGAATAGCCCTATGTGTTCCTATCGATATGTTGGAAAGATGCTATTTGCAGCATCTCAAAACACTTAAAAGTTATTTCTTGACAGAATGTTTCCAGGAGTGAGTAACAAGTAACCTATGTGGCCTTGTAAGAAAAATAAAATTCAGGCTGAATTTTTCTTCACTGCAAACTTTCTTCTATAAAGGATGACATTCAAATAATTGGAAAGCAGATTTCCATTACCTTATTACCCCTCTGTTTCCAGGAAAGCAAAGTTTTGACCTAGGTTCTGCTGCCAGTTCTATATTAGCTATCATAGCCAAACCCTTTATCTATGCTAGGTAACAACTGCCCATGTTATATCATTGTCCTTAAAAACACACTAATTACCATGCTTAAAAAAATCCTGTATGTTATTCCTAAGGTTATATGTTCAGAAGTTTTGGTTGCTTAATTAAGTATACAAAAGTCTAGAATACTCTGACATAAATTTCTGAATTTTTTTCAAATGAGTCAATGAAAGGAAGAAGAGTCCTGCTGCATATGCAATCTGGTTGACTCAGGGGCTGCCTCAGTCAAAATCAATGCCATTTCTCTCCGATTACATGTACTTTATTGTGTACTCTGTGCACTTTGATCAAATAATTGTTTAAATTATTGTACCCTGACTCAAAAGGTTTTGAGTCAGTAGCATGTAAAACTCAGAATCACATTTTTAAGTGTGCAATACAAAACATCAGTTTTATCCAAACGAACAATATGAAAAATGAGTTATATTGTTTCAAACATTTTCTTTCAAAGCTCTTGAGTATGTGAGGAGATTACAGTTTAAATACTAGCTTTTCCACTAATCGTATTTTAAAATAACATATTTTTGGTAGATCTCTTTTTGGAAACTTTTAGGAAAGCTTAAGCATCCATTAAAGAATTGGTGAATATATCAGTACAGCAGCATGATATCCCCTCCAATCAACAGACCTCAAAAGGTGGACCTCCCAGCTATCCCTATATAAAGTCTTGTTTTATGCTTATGATTTGGTGCCAGAGGGAAGAAGGGGTTACTGTGTTCTCACTCCACCCCACTTGTGAAAGAATCCTGGATAACTGCTACATCAACAGAGTAACTCCATGAGACCGGGCAATAGTAATAAAACTTACTATAGTGATTTGTTCTTTTGCATGATTCATTAGTTGTTCTTCTATCTCTAAAATGAAGTTTCCTGATATAAAAGGAAATTAAATGGGAAAAACCAATGTAGCTTACCCCCAAAATGTAGTTTCTTAACCCATGTCAATATTAATTGTCTCTGGTTATGAATGTAAATACATAATTTTTAATTACTTAGTTTTGTACTTCAAAACTATATTCAATTTTATTATTGTTTCTTTTTAGTTGAGCTCTTACAAGAATTAACATTAAATAGCTACTTTAAAATATACTCAAGTATATAGCTAGAAGATATAAATGATAAAAACTGGTAAATTGGGGCTGGGGATTTAGCTCAGCAGCATAAGCGTCTGCCTTGCAAGTAGGCACTCATGAGTTCAATCCCTGGTACCAATAAAAAAATGAAAAAAAGACAAAAAAAACCCCTGGTAAATAGGTATTAGAATCAAAGATTAATACAGTGATTAATATAGACATCAGAACAATGATATAGTATAAAATAAAAGTTTTAAATTATTATATTAGGGTTTGACTACCACTTTCAAGGATTCATTTTACTAGATATTGTAAAATCTTCTCAACATTATATTCTTGCACTGGGTAAAACTAGCTAGTTACAAAACTTAAGTATACGTAACTATGTTCAAACACCTAGCTACAGACAAGTTGATTCTAATTATAACAGTGCTTAAATTAAGAACAAAGGCTACCTATCGCTGTATCATGAGTACTCAGATTTTCAAAACCGCAAATGCTGTGGCTAAATTTAGAGATGAATAACCAAAAATAAAAGTGGTTTTAATTAATGCAATACTCTCTCATATGTTAATTGGTTTAATAAATACATACTGATAAACATCAATCTATTTTACAATTTGCATTATACAACAACTCTTCTTAAACCATTCTGTTTTATCTACACAATTACCTAAAACTTTCTTTAATAGGTACTTAACCAATTTCCAGTGCCTCCTAGTTAAAACCACAGGTATCCCCTAGTTGCATGCTGTACTTACCCTGTGTACAGAAGAAAACTAATCTGAGAGTGTATGAAACAGAAAATTTATAACAGCATTTTCTATTTTGTTAACCTAAATATTCAGAAAGTCCTTTCACTCTTTCTCTTGCATTTCACCTCAAGTACAAATTTACTCCATTCCATCTACTCACTGAATCATTCCTTACATAAATCAGGATAAGTCCTGGCTAAAAAAGGTCTTCTGTCCAAAATGGGCTCACAGTCCTAAATTTGGGCCATGGGCCAAATAGGCTCACCTGCCTGACTAAACCACCCTCCAATCACTAATACTCATTTGCTTTAACGATATGAATATATATGCTTTCAAATTAAGGTTACATTTTTAGCCAAGCAATTTTTATTATTCGATTATTGATTTTTGGGATTGTATCCTTTTCAGTTTTTAACTATCAGGACTGTTGATATTTTTTCCTTAACCTCTTGATCTGAATTTATTAACTTAAAACTGGTCTAATTAAATTTCTGACCCATGATCTGCCTCTTTAATAATTATTAAATTGTCCATATTAATGTCTAGCTGCCCAGATTCTAGTGTCCTCCCTCAGTAACCTCCCTACAAGCACTGAGGTTGCTGGATTTACTCTCAGGCCATTTGTTGAGCCATTCATTCCCTCTTTCTACCACAGAAAAGATACGTTATTGACACAAATGAAAATAACTACCTGCAAAGTGTTGAAATAGAAATATGTTGCCATGGTTACAGAATGGTATTTATGACCTAATCTTTATTCTATGCAGTTTGAAAGCCAAGAACTAGCCAATAAGGAAGTAAAACTTTGCTAACAATGTGATCAAAGAAATCATAAATTGTATATTACTTTTATTAGTAGAATAGTATATAAAGAATTTTTGTTGCCTTGAATTTGTGTATATATATCAAATATAAATTTGACATTACAAGAAAAATTTTTTTGTTCTGTACATTTACAATTGAATGTGTACAATAAAGTAGATGCTATTAAACTGCCGTTAAATTGTATCAATTAAGTAGCACTGCATGATAGAAAAGCATTACATATTTGTAAGAGTACATATTGTGCACATATATTCTAGATGCTTCGAAATTTTATAAGCAGTTTCACAAATTAACTTGCAATCTGTATAATAGGGTACTTCCAATGAAAATGATCAAATGAGTGCTCAAAAAGATGGGATTCAGTTTATAAATCTACGAGTAGCAGGTATCTGGTTGGCACTCGGCCCCTCTGGCTTCACTGCCTTCTCCAATTTCACAGCACCACCATTTAGTTAATGAAAGCTTCTTGTTCTTACATCTTAGGGAAATTGTTAGAGCTTTCCTTTCACTAGTCTTTCTAAAATTTTTAAATTTATTTTTCTGGTACTGGAGATTGAACCCAGGGCCTACCCACCGAGCTACATTTCCAGACTTGGGTTTGAGTTTAACTCAGTCTCCAATTGTGCTGGTATTACAGGCACGCTCCATCACAACTGGCTAGTTTTTCACTAAAATTTTCAGTGACCATAATGAGTTTTATTTGACAGTTGCCAGCTGGATTACTAAAATGATTCAAGTAGCACGTCAATACTAAAGAAATCATAAAGAATCTAAAATAACATTAGAGGAAAAGTACATGCTAGATTCTTCCAGATGGAGTTGTTTTCCATGTGTTGGCAAGTTATCTCTCTGATATAATGCCATTTTATTCATGTCTATAATTGTGCTTTTCTTCAAATTTTACTGTATCATGAAATTACATTTCAACAAGATGTTCAAGATTTATTAAGTTTGACTCACTTCATCTTCTATTGATTTCTACTAATATTTCAGTTTTCCATGCAATTCCTATTTCTTAAAGTGTCATTTTTTTGCATTTTATTTTAAAGAGAATAAAATAGAATAAAACCAATCAAAACAAACCAGTGTAAGAGACAGAGGACTTCAAAACATTATGAATTCAACAATAGTTACCATAATGTCTTTTGATGTCTTCAAAATAGCTGCAGATAACTTCGGATATAGTAAAAATCAAACAGAACAGAATAGAAATAATAAAAACAAAACAATGAATACAATAAAAGATTTTAAAACAAGTCAGTAGTAAATCTAAAATAGCTTCCATAATATATCTTGCTGTCTTTGAAATAGCTGTTCCTGCCATAATAATCAAATGAAACAAAGGAAAATAAAGCTTAACCCAACAAAACAATGGAAATGCTATAGGACTTCCAAAACAAGACCATAGGGAATCAACAATGGCAGCAACCTTCAGAAGGAGATCCTCCCCTAGATGTCACACTGTGCACTACTGTCCTTTGAACCCATAATCAGACCACTGGCCCTAGACCTGCAATATTAATGAAACACCAAAGAACCACAGGCAACCAATGGCATTCCCCCTCTATAACTATCATCACAGCCTGTGTTTCTTCAGATAAGCCTATTGCTAATGTAGTGACTATTCTTGTTAAAACATACTAAATGATGGTAGCAAAAGGATATTACACAGGGTGCAAGTTTGCTGCATGTCATATTATCAGACACAAGTAAGAAATGTTTGTAAATATCTCCAAATTTCTCAGAAAAATTCATTACAAGTTACCCAGTGAGTAATTTGTACAAATATTTATGAATATAATTCTGTAGATCTCTTTAGAATAGCAAATAAAAATAGAAAAAAAAACAGGCACTGCATTGGTAAGTTTCCTTATAAAATTTTTCAGCTCAATTTTAAAAATTTAAAATTACACACAGTTAAGGGGATTTAGTACATAGGGAGAACACTTGCATAGGATGTACAAGGCCTTACGTTTGATCCCCAGTACCCTCCAAAAATATGCACAATCAAACAAACCAAAGACTAGAAGGAGCCTTAACAAAAACAACACTACTAATGGTTTCCCATGTGTAATCCACTCTCCAGATATAATTATATCTATAGATTGTTTCAGGTATCTGTTTTTAACTACTTATAATTATCACCACACCTTTATATACTGCATGCATATTAATTTATTTATTATCTACAAGTCAACAAAAAGCTAGGACTTCCTGTGAGTTGGTACCATGTGCAGGCTGACTGGGGGAGAGCCAGACGCCAGCCCCTTCTGCACAGGCAGGGAGACAAGAAGAGCCAATGTTATCCTCACCCCCATAAGCAACAAATTGATTCAGAGAAACACAGGCTGTGATGATAGCTAATGAGGGAAAATACAATTTAATGTTTGTAGCATTCAGTGTTTCACTGACTTTGCAAGCCTCAAGTCTGTAGTCTGATCATCTATTCAGAGGATAATGGTACAGTGTGACATCAGGGATCTCCTTCTGAAGGGGATAGTCATTGTTAATTCTCTATTATATTGTTTGAAATCCTGTACCATTCTCACTGTTTTGTTTGGTTGGGTTTTATTCCGTTTTATCTTGTTTGATTTTGTTATATCTGATGGCATGGACAGCTATTTCGAAAATAACAAGATATATTATGGTAGCCATTTTGGATTTACTAATATCTTGCTTTGCAGTCCTGTATTTCATTCATTGTTTTGTTTTTATTGGTTCTATTCTGTTTCTGTTTTGTTTGATTTTACTATGTCTAAAGAGATGAGCAGCTATTTTGAAGACAACAGCAACATTATGGTAACCACTGTTGATTTCCTGTTATCTTGTTTTGAAATCTTGTATCAATTATACTATCTTGTTTTGATTAACTTTATTCTGTTTTATGTTGCTTGGCTTTGTTCTAAAATAAAATTTTAAAAAATCAAACAAAAAAATTGGTCAATCAATCCTCCACACAAATGAAGCCAGAAATGGTTTCACATACAACAGGAGGAGGAATAGATGTTGAAAAGTTATGCAGCAACTATGATATCACAAGAAACGAAGCCTTGACCAGTGGATGTGTTTTATTAGATCCTAAACATGTCAAACATATTTTCAGACTTTACAAAGGAAATAACAAGAACAAAATATCACGGAGAAACTTCCTTAGAGGACTGTACAGGGATTGGTAGTTGAAAATTACAACAGAAAAAGAACAATATGAATCTGCCCAAAGGACTCTGCAAAAAAAATTTTGGAGCAGATCAGTGAACATACAGATGAAACATCACAGGAACCTGCTAAGAAAACAGGAAGACCAGCAAGATGTTAAGTATGCCCTGCCAAAGAAAACAGGAAAATGACATACATGTGGTGTCAGCATGAGCAATACCTGTGTATGGAACATGCTGTCCTCATGTGTGAAACGGCCTTAGGTGTGATCATTGAAGTAAAGATTACTTTTGTGGTAGAGTTTTATTTGCATTTAGCAATTTATTTCTGTTGTCATTTTTTAGATTTAGTAAAACAATAGTTGATGTAGAAAATGTTGATATTTATTCTAAACACTCATTACATATTTACTATTTCGTTTTACTGATATTTCATTTTCCTGCTAAGCACACATTGTATAATACAAGAGGAAGGTCCTGACAAAAGAGGAGGAGAGGTGACAACTATAGCCTGCCAAACAGGAAAAGAAAACTAAGCACACTTGCCGTCAGAGTAAGTGGAACATGCAGTTGGCATGTGTGAAGGTATAATAAGTGAAACAAAGATTATTTCTGTGTTCATATTCTCACTGTAGTTCACATAGGAATTTGTTTCTGCTGTTATTTTTTTAGGTTTTGAAAGCAGATAAATTTTGACGCTGAAAATGTTGATGTTTACACATTCGCTTCACAATAAAACACAGATTTTATTTCCTTGCTATTTTATTTTCCTGTTAAGTACACATTACTTAACATAACAAAACTTTAAATATTAAAATTAATAGTTCATCCACATAAATACACCTCAAAAATAAATGTAAGCATCATATATCCCTACAACGCATCTTTTCTAAAAATTCACCGCGGTTCTACAAGGCAGGAGGACCATAGCCACAGTAAAGGCAGTGTGACAACGGAAGCAAGAAAAATGACATGGCACCAGGACTGCTTGATATCCTTAAGGAGATGGAAAAGGCAAAAAAACATTTTCCCCTGGAATCTCCAGAAAGAAACTAGCCCTGTCAGCACTTGCACTTTACATAAATTAGATTAACTTCAGATTTCTCATTCTTTCAGAACAGTAAAATAACAAGTTTCTGTTGTTTTAAGATACAAGGTTGTGATTTGTTATAAAAGAATAGGAGATTAATAGACTATTCCTCTATGTTAAATATGTATCATAATCGAGAATTTACAAGCATACAAAAAAGTCAACACAAATAAATATGAAAGACAATATAAAAAACTCTGAATAAAAACATAATTCTGAGAAAAGGATTAAAATCATTTTAATCCATAAGCATGAAGATAAGAAAATTTATTTTATCTACAAAATGGAAACTATGTCCTCTAAAAATATTAAAAAGTACAAATGGATTGGCAATTTAAAAATATAATTCCCAAGCAAAACAGAAAGGAAATCTACAAACATATTAAGTGAGAAGACAAAATTCTGAAGAGAAATAAAGCTGTGATAGTCAATCCAAGAGGTTCACTTACACCTAAGAGGAGTGTAGAAAAAGACTACACAATCACCAAAATCCAGATAAAGAATACCAAAGAACTGTTCCAAGGGAATTGTTTAAAGCTAAAAAGGTATCTTTGCTAAGTCCCATCAGTGATCAAATTTCATAATACCATATATTTTTTAAGATTACTAAGAACTTTGTGTTTTTGTACTATTGTATTATTTTTTAATGATTATGCTGCATATGTTGCAAAGCAGTCTCCAGACTGTTTGTCAGTGTAGGTACCTAAAGAGGTAGACATCAAGAAATCTTGACGGGACATTTTACTTTTGCAGGAAGTAGGAAGCATGCAAGACAAAGGACATTTGCCCCCTTTATCCTAATGCAGGAAGAGAAACTGACCTCTTTCCCATTAACTAGTTTGGAGGTTTACAATTTATCCAGTTGGCTAACTCAGACAGTGCAAGGAAAATCTGAGGGGTTGCTGAGGGGAGGAGAGAGTAAAGTAGAGGAGAACATAGAGACCAGAAAATTTTGGTGCCTGATAGGCTATCTTTGGTTGGTGGCTGTGTTCTCCAAATTGGAGTGAACAGACTTTGTAACTTAGTGTGTTTAGGAAGGGCTTTTTAGGATGGGCTGGACTCCAAATGATGACACTTCAGACTGAAAGAAAAGACAGAAGTTAGTGTTTCCCATGTATTTTGTTGCTAATGTAATAAATATTGTATCTTAAAATGATTTTATAACTTGCTTATTGCTTAATTACTAATAGATTTGGGGGCTATAAAAATCTCATTAATAATGATAGTTTTGATTTCTTGCCTTTTAACTCTTGTATCTTTTGTTTCCTTAAAGCAGAGATACGAGAGTCTTTAAAATATGATAGGAACCACAATCAATGGGTATCACAATTTTTAAAACTACTGTTTCTAAAATTCCATCATATATAATGTTGTTAGCAGTGTTTTTTAAGTCACTCTAAAGAACTATCGTTCTATACTCATGCTAGTAAAATTTTAAATAAGTATGAGTTGAACTGCTTTTATTCTGTACTGAGGTTTACCGTAAGTACAAAAAACAAATATAGAGTATCTTCCTGGGTTTTCTAATAAAAACATGTTATTTATAAGGAATCCCCTTGCATACTACCATAGTCAAGATTTCTATTTTTTAAAATCAAATTAGACATTATATCTGTATAGGCAGACTTTGTATGTATTTACTATTTGCTCACAATTCCTTCTTCTCAGATTTTCCTGAGTATCAATTTCCCACTCTCTAAAGTACTTCTGTAGAGATTTCTTATTAAAGATCTGTGAATGATTAATTCTCTCCTTTATTTTTTTATAAATTTAAAACTGAAAACCCTCTTTTAATTAGTGTTACAATATGTTTTCTTCACACTCGTTCTTGAGACCAGGTTGCTGAGTACATTGCTCTTGAATAGCTTCGTAGATTTATTCCTTTCTTTTCTACCTCCATCACTGTTCAGTTATTACAGACAGAAGGGTGATCTCCTTTTCCCTGTTTTTAAAGGCTTTTCCTTATTTATTACAATGTGTCCAAGTGTGGGTTTATTGTTTGTTTGTCTGGTAGCTGAAATTGTTCCTCCTGTGTCTATGTATTGTTAGCTTTAGTGAGTTCTGAAAATTCCTAGAGCGGACCCATTTCTGACAGTATTCTTATCCCATTGTTTTTCTCTATTTATGGATCTAAGATTAGATTATATGTTGTACTTCATATAGTCCATAGGCCCTTTCCCTAAATACTTTCTATCTTTTTGACCTTATGGCATATGCAAAGTAATTTATTATATTCCATTTGCTGGTTCACTAATTTTTTTCTGTACCTAATGTTTAGTATTAATATTTCCAGTGAGATTATTCTTTCCTTTGAATGTTTCATTTTGAAAAGTTCTATAGGTTTTAACTTTCTACTTGAAAAATTTTGATAATCTCTAGCTGTTTTTCCTTGTTTTTAGGTTCATATTTTACTTATTTAAACAACTGACATATATCATACATTCAAAAACTGTAATACAGAAAGTCCCCGGAAGTAACCTAATGGCTGTGTCTGCTGACTCTCACTCATATTATATTGGTTTATTTTATAAGCTTATACTACTTTTATCTCAATTTGGAGGATATCAGTGAGCCTCGGCTCAGAATGTTTCCTCCAAAGGAATCTTTTCTTTTTCTTTTCACCTTTCTCCTTTTCTTTCCTCTTCTCTGATAGAGAGCCAGGGAGTAATACTAAGAGACCATTTTTTTTGCCTCTTTACAGGGTGCCAGTCTTAATGTGAGAATCTTAGATAAGGTATTTCTACTTTATGATTGTCTAATATTGAGATTATTGAGTAGATACTGACATTTTCCTTGAGGCAATCCCATCTTTCCTTCTTTATTGTTTAAATATTGTTGAGTCATCATTTTTTTTCTGTGGAATGTCAGTGATATGACTACTAGGCCACTAAAAAGAGAGGATTTGAGTGCTATGGTCATCAGACACCATACTTTCACCAATTCTGCGTCACTCTTTTGGCGGAGCTACTGAAGGGGAGGACCTTTTTTCTGCTTCTTTTCAGGTGCAGTGGATGGAATCCAGGGTCTCACATATGTTAGGTTTTCCTCCAAACTTCTATGCCCACAATGAATCATAGCTATGTTTTAGCAGGAATCTAAAATAAGAGCCTCTTTAAGATTATTTTAGGTCATAATTCTACTGCAAATAGAAGCCTAGAAATTACTTGTTACTTTAGTATTATAAAATCTTAAGGAAAATGCAGATTTTCCCAATAGTCACAGTCCAGAAGTTTGCCTCCCATGACTTCTTGGGATACTACCCAAAAAGTATTCTAGTGCCAAACAACCAAAGACTATGCCAAAAAAAACCACTTTCAATCTCAAACTAACTGAAGAGGTAAAATCTTCCAACAGTATCAAAACCCAAAAATCAACTACACCTGGAAGATACCTCAGAGAAGTAATCATCACTTAAAGATCTTAAATACTAGCAATAAAGAAACCCACCATAGGCAATTTACAAGCATTACCCCAGGAATTAAAAAACAAGAAAGAAAGAAAAGGAAGGAAAGAAAGGAGAGGACATTTGAACAAAAATACAACTCCAGACATCCAGGTGGCAAAAGGAAACCCAGTTAATGAGGTGAGACAATCCAAAAGCCTCCCATCAGGCCTCTCTGAAGTGGTAACAACAAAGCAATTGAATGAGGCTCTGGGAAAAATGAAATGAGAAATAATCTCTCAGATAAGTACAGAGATAGTGTCCAAAATACGAACCATGTTTAGTGACACTAGAGCAGATACAGATAAAAAACAGACAAGCTTATGAAAATTATGGAAGCTAAGGATAAGAAAGAAATGGGATTCATAGAGCAGATTCAAGTAAATATCCAGGAGAATAAAAATTCAACTCAAAGTAATAGAAGTAGAATAGGCCAATGTCAGGATAGGATCTCAGATATTGAAGACAGGCTTGCAGTTAGTGACCAGGAAAAGAAAGATTTCTCAATAATGGCAAAGGACCATTAGAAATCAATTCAGCTTTTGCTAGATGAGACAATGAAGAAAGGTTAAGACTGAGTGGAGTCCATGAAAAAGCAGGAGATACCACAAATGATATTAAGAAAATCACAATTAGAGAAAAAGAAATTGACATACAGTTGATACATGTAGAAATCCAATCAGCCACGACTCCCCTCAATCTATATTCAGCATATCATAGTTAAGATTCCAGAAATTCAATATAAGAATAGAATCTTAAAAGTTGTTGGGGAAAAGAAACAACCTATAAACGAAAGCTCATCAGAATCACAGCTGACTTCTCATCACAAACCACTGATTCAGGAAGAGCTTTGGAGTGAACTGTTTCACGCTCCAAAGGAAAGAAGCCATCAGTGTACATTGATATATTCTGCCATATTCTTTCAAAACTAATGGAGAAATAAAATACTTACATGAAAAAGAACATCAGAGGAAATTTATAACCACCAAATTAGTACTCCAAAATGTCTTAAAGGACACTCCAGAAAGAGACAATGAGGACTACAGCTCTGTAAACTGCAAGAGAAGGAACCCACCAGGCAAGACAAACAATTAGAGAGAAGGGAATAAAAGAGAGAAGCCAGAAACAGGAAAATAACACAAAAATAAGTCAACACATATCAATTATAACTATCAGTGTTAATGTTCTCAATTCACCAATCAAAATACACAGACAGGCAGAAAGAATCAAGAAGCAAGATTCAGCAATATGCTACAGACAAGGAACATATTTAATTTAATAAGAAATTCATAGACTGAAAGTCAAAATATGGAAAACAATAGTCCATTTGACAGGAACCCAGAAAAAAAGGAGGGAGAGCAGTTCTATTTGTAGACAAAGTGAATTTCAAGCTAAGAGTGATTAAGAGAGATAAAGAAGGTCATTACATCCTCACTAAAGGGAACAACCCAAGAGGAAGACATAAAAATCATGAATATGGGTTGGTATTTGCAGTCTCACTGTTTGAATGTTCACTTTGTATGCTTTGACCCTGTGACCTGAAACACCGTTTCTAAGATGATAGCGTGTAATCTATTAACTGGTGATAGCTTACTGGGTTTTTTTTTGTTGTTGTTGTTTTGTAGTTCTGAATTAATTGTACTCTTACACTGTTTTGTTTTGTTCTGCTTTTTTTCTCTTTTTCCTTTTAAATTAAAAAAAAAAATGAATATGGGTTGGGGATTTAGCTCAGTGGCATAAGCGCCTGCCTTGCAAGTGCCTGGTCATGAGTTCAATCCCTGGGTACCAGTAAAAAATAAAAAATAAAAAATTAAAAAGTTTAAAAAATCATGAATATATATACAACAAATAGCAATGCACCCAACTATATAAAGCAAATACTAATGGCCATGAAAAATCAAATAAATTCTAATACAGTAGTCTTAGGAGATCTCAATACTGTCCCCAAAAGACAGATGACTAGACAAAAAATAAAAAACTAAATATAAAAACTGAACCAAATTGTTGAATAAATGGTCTTAGTAGATGTCTATAGAGCGTCCCACCTTACATCATCAGAACACACATTCTTTTCAGTTGCACAGAAGACATTAACCAAAATAGACTACATACTAGCTAATAGAAAATGCTTAAGTAAATGCAAAGGGACCGAAATCATCCCATGCATACTATCAGAGCACAGTGCATTGAAATTGGAAATGCGTGGCAAAAGAAACCATAAGAACTTCATAAACACATGGAAATTAAGTACCACCTTTCTAAACAATCAATGGGTTACAGAGGAAATTAAAGAATTTAGACAGTTTTTACAGTTGAATGGTACTAGCAATATAATATACAGAAAATTATGGGATATGATGAAAGCAGCCCTAAGAGAGAAATTTATAGCAGTAAATATCCATACAAGAAAAATACAGCAAGTTCATATAAACAACTTAATTGTAAACTTCAAACTTCTACAAAGAGCAGAGCAGGGTAAGCCAAAAGCTCGCATAAAAGGAGAAGAGTATAAAGATCAGAACAGAAGTTAATGCATTGGAAATAAAAAAAAAATAAAAGAATCTGTGAATTGAAGTGTTGGTTCTTTGAAAGTTTAAATAAAATTGACAAATCCTTACTCAACCATATCAAAAAAAAGGAAAAAAGACTCAAATTCATGCAATTAGGAATGAAAAGGTTGAAATCACAACAGATGCTGCAGAAATCCAGATCATCTATACTTAAGTTTAAAAACTTATATTCTAACAAGATGGAAAATACAGAAGAAATGGACAGACTAGATGTCTATGAATTACCAAAGATGAATCAAGAAGATATAAACATCCTAAATATACCAGTATCAATCAATGGAATCAAAGATATACTTAAAAATCTATCAACAAAGAAATGCCTAGGCCATGGCGGATTCACTACTGAATTCAACAAGAAATTTGGAGAAGACCTAACACTACTACTTCTCAAACTCTTTAAATTGAAAGGGAAGCAGTATCCCAATTTTATTCCTGGTAGCAAGCATTACCCTGATACCAAAACCAGAGAATGATCCACCTAAAAAAGAGAATTACAGGCCAACTTCACTAATCAATGTAGATGCAAAAATCATCAATATGATACTGGCAAACAGAATGCACCAAGTAATTAAGAAGATTATACATCATGATCAAGTGGGATGCATCCCAGTGATGCAGAAATGGTTCAACATATGTAAATCAATAAATGTAATGCCATATTAACAAAGCTATGGCCAAAAATCATATGATTATCTCAATAGATGCTTCAAAAGCTTTTGACAAAGTCCAGCACCTATTTATGATAAAAACCCTACAGAAAATTGGAATAGACAGTTTTTATCTCAATCTGATAAAAGCCATCTATGAAAAACCAACAGCCAACATCATACCTAATAGACAAAGTTGAAAGCTTTTACTCTAAAATCAGGAACAAGACAAGGATGTTCACTGTCTCAACTCTTGTTCAACACAGTACTGAAAATTTAGCCAGAGCAATTAGACAAGAGAAAGAAATAAAGATAAGAAAGGAAGAAGTTAACCTGCCATCATTTTAGATAACATCAAACTCTCCATAGAAGACCCCCAAACCTCCACTAAAAAAACTAGTAGATTTAATAAGCAAATTCAGTAGCACAGTTGGATATAAAGTTATCACTCAAAAATCAACTGATCATTTGAGAGATGCAAATTAAAACACTGTGATTCCATCTCACTCCAGAAAGAATGGCTATTATCAACCAATAACAAATGATAGAGGGGCTGTGGAAAAAAAGAACCCTTTTCCACTATTGGTGGGAGTGTACATTGGTGCAACCACTGTGGAAATCCGTGTGGAGATTCTTCAAAAAACTAGGATTGCAGGCCCCATTTAACCCAGTTATTTCCTTTCTGGGTATCTTCCCAGAAGAATTAAAAGTATACCATAGCAATATAT
Organism: Cavia porcellus; assembly: GCF_034190915.1. Taxonomy (NCBI): domain Eukaryota; kingdom Metazoa; phylum Chordata; class Mammalia; order Rodentia; family Caviidae; genus Cavia; species Cavia porcellus. Next base: position 14,277,302 of record NW_026947515.1, read on the forward strand.
GTGGATCCATATTTATAGCAGCACAATTTGTAACAGCCAGATCTTGGAAACAACCAAAGTGCCTATCTACTGAGGAATGGATAAAAAAGATGTGGTATTTTTATACAATGTAATACTACCCCGCCATAAAAAAGATAAATTGGAGACTTTTATAGTAAATGAATACAACTTGAGACCATACTCATAAGAAAAATAAATCAGACATGCATGTATAAACTTCATATTGTCTTTACTAGTGTGAGAAGCTGAAAGAAACTATATAAAAATGATAGTTAAGATAGTTATAATACTGATTTCTCAAAGCTATTTAAAGAGAAAGGTTTGTGCTAGTATTGTTCAGATGGTTAAATGCAGTTTATCTTGTACTGAGTAACCGATTTGGAGATAACAGTATGCAGTGGATATACTATTATTACCCCCTCATTATCGTGTTTTGAAATTTTTCTCTTTAAAATAAAAAAAAAAAAGAAATGCAGGTCCTCATACATGTCAAGCAAGGGTTCTACCATTAAGCTACACCCACTAGCCCATATCTCAGCTTTTCAATGTGAATACAAAATAAAATGCAAATGTTATCATCTCAGCAGTGAAACAATGGTGCAACTGATAAAGAAGATTCCAGAAGGCAAGAGATATGGCCAGGCTAGCCCCTGCATGCCTGCCACCATGAGAAGGCTTGCTTCCTGAGGGCAGCCAATGTGAATAGAGATAAACAGCGGGACTCGCCCTGTGGCTACTGTTAATAGAAAGCTTGCCTCCTGTGGGCAGCCAGAGTGAGCAGGGAGAAACAACCAGATCTCTCCCTGCACATCTGGCCCCATTCAGATGCTTGCTTCCCTCAGGTCATCAGTGTGGGCAGGGCAAAACAGCCAGACTCACCCCTCTGCATATGCTGCCACTGGGAGGCTTGCTTCATTCAAGTTACCAGCATGGACAGGGAGAAATAGCCAGATATGACTTGTGCACTTGCTTCCTGTGAGTAGCCAGCACAGGCTGGGAGAACTATACAGACATGGCCCTGTGCACCTGTGTTCATGGGGAGAGGGTCCCTGTACCCAAAAAAGCTGAGAGAAGAAGCAGCCCCACCGCCCTACACCCATGGCCATCAGGGAAGCCTCAGTGTAGCAGCACGGGCCTGGGAGGCTTGCCTGACACCTTATTGCTTCCTTAGGAGCCTGGGTTTAGAGAAATCCAGGTTCCAGACCCATTCTCCTACACTGTGGAGGGGCAGCCAACATGGGAAGTGCCTAGGGACCAGCTTGTTGAAAGGAATCCAGGAAAATGTTAAGACAAAGGAACAAAAGGCAATTTCAGACCTCCAGCCCAAACAGAACAAGTCCAGGAGAAATGGATATGAAAGAAAATGGAAATCACACACCTGAAATCTCTGAAAGCATACCAACTTAAGTAAAGAAACCACTTCATGAGCTGTAAAAGTAATCAGATCAGAAATAATATCTCAGGTAACAGAAAAAATAACAAACTTAATGAAAATATTGCTGAACATCCAAAGAAGGCATAGATAAAAAAAAAAAAGAGCACAGGAAAATGATGGAAACCTTGGACAAACAGTATAGGAAGCAATTACAATGCATGAAACATATTCAAGGAGATATCCAGGAAATTAAAAACTACATCAAAAGCTAGTAAACTATTTGAAAGAGATTGAGTATAGATTTTCAGACCTTGAAAGGCAAGATGGCAGCTAGCAACCATGAAAGAAAATATCTCTTAAAAGTAACAAGGAGCCAGGATATAACAATTCAATGGCTGTAAGATAACACAAAGAAAAATAATTTAAGAATGACAGGTGTCAGTGAAAAAGCAAGAGTCAACACAAATGACATAAAGGGAATATTTACATAAGTAATAGCAGAGAACTTTCCCAAGCATGGGAAAAACACTGACAAACAGATAAGTGAGGTATATAGAACTCCAACTAGCCATAACCAAAATAAATCTAAACTCAGACATATAATAATCAAGATCCCAGAAATTCAGCACAAGACCAGAACAGTAAAAGCTGTTAGAGGAAAGAAACAGATCATCTATAAAGGAAAACCCATCAGAAACAGAACAGACTTCTCAGTACAAACCATCAAGTCAAGAAGAGCTTGGAGTGAAGTGTTTCAAATCCTCAAAGAAAACAACTTCCAACCCAGATTGATGTACCCTGCAAAACTAATGAGCTTAACAAAAGAAGCTGAAAGAGGTCTTGTCTGAAGCTGGACAGAAAGTTTTAAGATTTTTATCACAAGATGTCTTGTACTGTTTGTTATTTATACATATACTATTTGAGAGAATATAATTATTAAAAATAGGTCGTAGGGTAAAAATACAAAAAGAAATTATATTAGAAAAGGGGAGACTATCTTATGGAGGCAGACAAGGTGCTGAAGGCAGCTTCCATTAATTTAACTCATGACTTCCCCTGAAAAGAGCCTGCCAAGAAGGTTTGTGTTCTCTTCTAAAGAAACTAGTATTATCTGTTTTCTGAGTTGCTTGATTTAGAGTTAGAACATACTGGAGAGAGGCAACTGACGTCTCTCTAAATAAGTACTCTGAGGGCAAGGTTGTCTCATACTTCTCTCCCTGGTATGCAGACAACATGTTGCAAATGCCTAATACCAGTTAATTGTCTTACTTCTTGTTCCAGTGATAAAATCTTCTGCTTGTTTAATTTCAGAGTCTTTGCCCAATAAAAAAGCAGTTCTTATTAATTCCAACATGAATTAGGTCTCAAATGTGAAAGTTTATAGTAAAAACCAAAGACAGGAATAAGAAATCAAAACCTCTTTTATTATAACTGATGTGTTTTTTCCTTCTGTGTCATTTTTATGAGAATATATTCAGCCAAGTTCACACATTAAATTCAGAAGCAAAGCAGGAGACAGGCTCTGTGTGTCTGTCAGCTGATTTGTGTGCACATGCACACACATATGTGTGCATGCTTTCTCTTTGGCCAGCAGAGACAGCTTCAAACAACCATTTTATTATTTTCCCCATTCAAAGTTAATTTATTGCCTGGAAAAGAGCTAAAGAAGTTCCTGAAGATGATCTCAGACTATGCTCCCTTTGCCAAACAAGTATCCTTAATTATAACATCATACCCATTGGACATGGATGAAAAGAACAAGCAATGACTCTGTGGTACGGCTATACTCCATGACACAATTACCACATTTGTCCTCACAGTGGCAATACTTCCACAGCATGACAATGGTATTTCTACACACTGAATTTAGTTTAGGTACCAGGGACACGCCTGAAAAAAGTCTCTGAGCGAAAACCACATAATTGTGAATGATCACTATCAAGAAACCACAAAATGAATGACATTCTTTATAATGGATCCCATTTTGAAGATGTGAATGAAGGTTAATGGAAAAGAATATTAAAAATATGTAAAATCTTGTTCTAGCATCAAGGTATCAGTAGTAGAATTCACTTCTTGGCTGACTGTGGTGTCTTTCAGTAAGGAAGAGGACTTTTGTTGATTCCTATTTTTTATGGACATGGCATGGTTCCGTGGGGAGAAATTATATAGAGGTGAAATAATTTTTACATCTACATATTTGCAAAAAGATACTAAGGGAGTAGTAAAGGACAAAAATCATAGTCTTTTCAGCTAGGGAGGAACTTCACAAGAGCAGTCCCAAAGAGCAGCTACATTTAACTAACATTCCTGCTCTGTCACTCTCCCCAGAATGGCTTAAGGTTCCCTTGATGGCTTCTCACACCTCCTTATGTCTCTAATACTGATCTCACAACATTATATTTATGTTTCACTGCCTTTTACCACTTATCAATAAGCATATCTAACTCATTTTTTGCATCTTCTACAACCAGCAATGTTCCTGAAACAAGGAACCTCTCAGTATGTGTTGGATAAATATTCTTCAATTTTAATCAGATTAAAATGTGCCAAAATGATAGATAGTTCTCTGCAGCTATTATTATTTGGATATTTAATAAACATGCTCTGCATGTTTTACAACATGTAGGATAAAAAATTATGATATAGAAACAAGCAAAGCTGTGACCTAAACCAATTCCCGCATAATACTTAAATCTACTGATTTATGTTCATTGATTCACTAAGCATCAGCACTTAGGCCAGGTCCTCTGCTAGTTGCTTGGATACAACATAAGCAAGATATAGTCCTTCCTTGGGAGACATAAACATAAGTAAGCAAGACGCTATAGTTGTTATGGGGTAATCCTATAAAAGTTTTTGTCATATGTAGTAAGCTAGAAATTTGAAAACAGCTCAGAGAGATGAGAACTGTAAATACATTGACAATTCCACCCACCAAAGAATAGATAAATTAAAAAACTAAAATATATTGGTGGTATCTCTAACAGTATAATAAACCATCAACCAATTCACTTGTAATCCATCTGAACTCTTACAGCACTCTTATTTTTCAGAGGAAACCTACTTTGGCTTCTCCATGGCTCTTGTTTAATCAGCAAATCTGTCCTTACTGAAACAGTCATTTGCAAATGTCTGTTGAAGTCACAGCCTGTTCCAGGAAACCTTTAGCTAGATATACAGAAGTGAGGAAAATAGAAAGAGTCCTTTCTTTTTAGTCTATTTAGGAAATAGACAAAATTCAATAAATATAGAATTATGAACTCAGAAAAAGTGCTAGGAAGTTCATAAAGATGCTTCCTTAGAAAATGGCAGATGCTAGGGAGACGATATGGCCAGATTATATAAATTAGATTTTATTCTAAGTGAAATCTCTGGAAGGATTTTAAGTAAGGGAAATTTATAGCCCAATTTATATTTTGAAAAATAGATTATGCTGTTTTGAGAAGAATCAGAGAAGAAGCAAGACTATCAAGATAGTACTATGGAGGTAAAGCAAAATGAATAGATGGGAGATCTATTTAGGGGGCTGAATCTCTAGGGTTATCAATAGATTGAGAGAAAGGGGAAAATCAAGAATGACTCCCAGTTCTGGCTTAAGTACTAAATGTATCATTCCACCCATGGTCCTAGGGGAGATGAGGAGGTGAAGGTTTCATCACTGGACATGTGGAGTATGAAATGTTTGTGAACGTGCTAAGAGAAGACACCAAGAGACAACTGAACAATTGAGATGAAAGATACACACTTTGAGGTATTTACTGTATAGATATTATTTAAGATCACAGGTGCAGGCAACCACATAACAGAAGCACGGAGACAGAAAAGAAGGCCTCAGATTCTTAACATTTCAGGAAAGGTAGAGGAGGTACTGGAGAACAAAGAAGCGAAGGTGGAGAAGTAGGAGCAGAATTAGGACAACGATGATGAAGTGAAAAGTAGAGGTATAACTGAGTTGGCTAAAGTGAACGGAATCTGTTCAGTAATGACAAACTAGCTCCATGAGTGTAAAACAGTAAATAAAAATGAGAGAAACTCCTGCATGAGCCAGGAGGAGACCCAGTCAGTGGCCCCAGAGATCCAGCCATGGCCGTGCTGGAACCCAGGTGGCTGCACAAAGAAGCAATTCACCCACCCTCTTGGTAAGCACCTCCCTGGGGTGTAAGCCAGGAGGAGTCCCAGTCAGCAGGTCCTGTGAGCCCACTGGTGCACAGGCTGGGAATCAATCATCCCAACACCCCCCCCCCCCCGCCATGCTAGCAAGTGGGGACAGAGGTCTGAGCATCTCTTGGGAGGATGACTGTATGCAATACTGCAAATATGGGGGATCTCCTTCTATATTGTTTGAAAGCAAATGTTGTCTTTACTGTTCTGTTTCATTATAATTAATTTTACTCTATTCAATATTCCCTTTTGATTGGTTTTATAATGTTCTGTCTTTGGTTTTATGTCGCTATACTTGATTGGCTAGACAACTATTGTGACGATAACGAGATATACTATGGTACCTATTACTGTTATCCCAGTATCCTGATGTGAAGTTCTGTCCCAATTTCACTGCATTGTCTCGACTGGCTTTGTTCTGTCTTGTTCTGTTGTATTTTACTACCTTCAAAATAAAAAAAATAAATAAATAAAAAATGAGAGAAAAAGATAAGATTCAAAAGTGCAAAACGATGATGATTTTCCCAAGCAGAATTCAACTGCTTCCAAGTAATTCAGTAAACTCTATGTATCTATAAAATATATGCATGGAGTAGGTAGAATGTATATATTGGTAAATCCTACATTTAAGCATTTTTTCTATGTTTTTTTCTAAGGAGAAGAGACCAAAAGTTAAACATTCTCGAATATGAGATAGGGCATTGGTGGTCATAACAGAACTTTTCCCAAAGGATTTATGTTTTCCTAATTTAAAATTAAACATATTTAGATTTTACTCTAATTATAGTTTAGCCTTAATTCTCAGTTTCAAATAGAAATTCTATTTGAAGAACATGAAAAAGTGTTGCAGAATTCTGTAAAATAAATTCTGTAAAATTAAATTAAAATTAAACCTTTCATGTAAATAGAGGAACTATTTTTTTAATTCTGAGAAATAGGCTATAATTTTCTAATATAAAGCAGGCACACATTACCTTAAAATCTTCTAATGGATTTTATTACTCTTAAATTGCTATTAGAATATTAAAAGATAATCACTTTTTACTTTACCATGGCCTTGGACCTATGTTCTAAGTTTATAATTATTCTATTTATTCAGCTACTTAAACTGTCTGGTTCAAGGTAATATTTATCATTCAATAGTACATAAAGCAAAGACAGTGCTAAAATATGCTTTCACAAGTGACTTTTTCCACAATATTAATCACAGAAGGGCTACTACTTTAAGGCAAACTAAGCAAATGTTTTAAAATTGTGTTGCTTTCCTTTAATAAACAGTTTGAGTTAATCAAGTATATCTCATTACACTGTAATGCATCTCAATACATTAACACTGAAAATGTAATAAAAAAGAGGATGCATCTTCGAATTCTTATTGTCAAATTTTAAGATACCAATCAACCAAACACCAGCTAATAGTCATGGGACTGCTGTTTTAATTAGCTGGTGATATTTCTGACTAAGATGATGAAACTGTTTTTCCTTGTATTGAACCGGCTTGGCCCAGACTAGCCTGTCCTGCAGTGACATGTATATTGAATACAAATCAGACAGCACAGCTTTAAATCTGTGTTGCAGCTCTCATTTCCAATTCGAGAACTGTACTATAATCATAAGCTTCTGGTGGATGAAAGGAAATCAGCTCTCTGAATATTAGCTAATGCCACATTTGCAAGTCCTGAAGAGATCTGTGCTGTTAAAAAAAATAGATCATTTCGCGTGAACCTATATATATGAATTGCTTTGTACTGCTCAACTGATAGAAGCAATGCCTGTGCTGGGATTAAACCCTTTTCATCATAAAACCTCATCTGGTTCGGAGTCCAAGTCCATCAAACCTTTTTCCTTTAAAGTCCCGCCTTTGATTCTACATCAATTTATTCAAACCGCAGCTGGGTGGCTGAAAACGAAAGGACAGCATCATTTAAACCAACCATGTTCCCAACTTGAAAGAAGGGCTATAATTAAAAAAATGGGCATAAAAGAATGGAAATGGGATAATATTTTTTAATGGTAGTTCAAAGGCCGACAGATGTCAGAGCCTTTGAAGATGTCAGTACACTGAGCAAGAAGTTGCCATAAAAGAGCTTGCCTGAGAGGTGAAGCAGTTTTTTAATGGCTGAAAAAACCCTTGCAGACACATCCTTGTGTTTTTAATTTTTCAGTTTTGGCAGTATTTTCAGATTAATGACACATGATTATAACTGCATAGCGGACATATTTTTATACTTGCTTAAATGCATAGTTTATTTCACATTCTTTTAGAACTATATAAGAATAGGGACACTTTCCTAGGAAGTCCAAAACTATTCTGATTGATTCACATATTTATGCTAATCTTGTGGGACTGGTGCAATTCAGAGTTACTATATGTTGCCAGCTTTTGTTCTTTAATCGTCTGATTGCTAGAAACATTACAACTCACATGTGGTAGTTAGAATGTGGTTCACTAGAGTCTCATTCTTTTCCTGTACACAGAACAATATGTGCCTAAATAATTAATTTGTGCACCAAGTCATGTCAAACCAAATTAATGTTTGAAAACATTCCTAAGCACAATCTAAACAACCATGGGCTGCCATAAGGTTTAGAAGAGAAAGAATTGCATGGCATAGAAAAATTACAGCTATAACTATGATATGCCTACTCAAAAATAAAGAGCTGTAATACGGAGTGTAAAATGCTGAGGGACACTTAAATTTGAGAGAGCAGCTGAGAGTGTTTGCCCTTCTAAATAGTTCTGACATGTCAATTTGATTTGTTCTGTGAAATTACCCTAACAATATTCATGAATGTTAACAACATGTCTTTAGGGAATAGTAGCAAAGAAGAAAAGGGCTTTCCCACCAATGGGAATGCCTATAATTTATATCCATGATGAGGTATGGGGTAAACATAGTTCATGGGCTTTGAAGTCAAATAAATTTGGATTCAAATCCTAGTTTTTCACTTAAAAGATACACAATTTGGGTCTGCCTTCCTATCTATAAAAACTGAGGTAACATGCAACTCATCCCAGAAAGCAAGTGAAAGTATCTAGCACATAACAGGTGTTCAATTCCTTTTCAAAAACTAAATGATACAGAGAAAAATTAAAACTAGACTATTTCTAATTGAAAATATTTATATTTCTATATACAACTAAATCAAACTTTAATGAAAATAATCATTACTTTATAAGTAGATGTTGAAATTTCCCATTGCGTGAATATCAATAGTTTGTAAACATGTCTCCTTCTATGCACTACAATCTTACATGGTCGTGACTGGTCAAACTTCAAGCACACACCTGACACCTGCTTGTTTCGGACAGCTATTCTGAGCCCAAACCTGTAAGGACACCAGTGGAGGCAACTCAATAGATGAGAACCCAGGGCTAGAACTGGCATGGCATAGAGGTAACAGCATCCTCAAACATGACCAGGCAACAAACCTGAGACATAGAGAACAGGAATAAGCAGCACCCAGCACCGCAGAGACAGCAGGTCTTAGGAAGCAAGAAATCTTCAACATGGTCCTAAAGATGACTGGCCATCCTCTACCTGCCCTCCACAATATCTATGAGGCTATGAGCACCCTGAAATGGAGAGGGCCCATTTTTTCTTTCAGGTCACTAAGTGACTACAGTTTTGGCATCACTAACTCTGGTAACAACATCAAAGCAAGTCATGCAAACTTTACGCATCTTCTTAGCTACTTATCTATAGCTAGGTATCTATATTTCCCAAATGTCCATTGTCTCCTTGCCACCCTTGTGTCTAAGTCTTCTGACTACAGTTCCTCAGTGGCACCCAATAGCAAGTTATCTTCCTGCAACATCCCTCTTCCTTCTTTTATTCTCTTCCCATCCATCAAAATTCCCATTTCTCTGTTGTAATCAATTTTTACCTGATAAAAGCAATATAACTGGAAGCAATTTCACAATACAGTATCTATGATAGTTATTTTTCTTGACTTCGGTTCAGTGTTGGACAGATCTTTGCTTCTATGAGGGTTTTTTTAGGTCCTCAGTCACACTTAGTTTGTTGAATTGGAATAAAGAGCAGATAAGAACAATTATCTCATAATGCTTCATCCACTACTAAAACACCTGACAAAGACTTTTCTTAATACATGACTTTCTTTTTTGTGTGTTTTAAATATATTTTCTTAGTACATGATTGCAGTACATGCAGTTTACAATCATCTTGGGAAGTGGGATCCTGTACATAATAAAACTTGTTTCTTTTTTAAAATTCCCTTCCCTCCTCCCTTTACTTCATTCTTGTGGGTAGTATTAATCTTAGCTTATGTTTGTGGAATAAAATTTTTACATTCATTGAGATTTTTAGGTTCTAAACATGGTATATCTTTTTTTTTTTTTTTTTGTCTTTTTCCTTTTTATCGGTACCGATAAAAGATCGAACTCACGACTGCCTGCTTGCAAGGCAGGCACTTATGCCGCTGAGCTAAATCCCCAGCCCCAACAGGGTATATCTTTATTCTACTTATTTCCTTTGCCCTTCCCTCTTCCACTCATCCTTAAATTCTTAGGCCCTTTCTCATGTGCAAGAGATGCATCCTCATGTGGCCTTCTATCCCTCCTTTATTAGTCTCTTTGTTTGTACTTTGTCTTACTGTTTGTCTTACTCAAATGAGAGATACCGTGTTGTATTTAAGCTTGTGTGTCTGGTTTATTTCACTCAACACAGTATTTTCCAGGTGCATCCATTTCCCTATAAAAGTCTCAAATTTGTCCTTTATAGCTGAGTAGTATTCCATTATATATAAATACCATGTTTTCTTTATCCAACTCTCTATTAATAGTACCTGAGTTTTTTTAAAACTCCCTCTGGACCTAAGATCTTCTGTTGCTAGAGCAACAGTGGGACTGAAAGTGCTCAGCTGGGTGTGTAGTTAATCTGATCCACATAAATAAATGTCCTGACCTGCAAATCATGCCTAACTTGGTCATTAGTGGTCCAGCTTGTTTCATTAATCTGGGTTTCACCTTTTCAATCTCTTCTATTGACTTCCTGATCTTAAATTTTCTCTCCAACTACAGAATAATGTAAGGTAGTAACTGTCAGTATTCACAGTCTGTTGTTAATCTGGCACAGTAATCTGTTTCTGTCATACAAAAAAAAATAAACTAACACTGACAGAGTTATTACAAAATATTTTCCCAGGCTGGGGGCATGAGTCAGTGATAGAACACTTGCCTAGCATGCACAGGGCCCAGAACACAATACTCTTCTGAAAAAATGAAAACTCAAAACATTTTCCAAATTAAATTCTCACAACAATCATTATTTCTAATGGTGAAGAGGATCTATCTTTTGAACACTAGTTTCATATTTCTACTTCTTCAAGTGGCACCAACATCTCAATGTCTTGTGGCACCAAAGCCACAGGTCTGGATCCTGCCATTCTTCCTCAGTGCCCTAACAGTTTTCTCTCCTGTCACTGCCTTTGCTAGAACCTTCATCATCTCTCTAGAAAGACTCTGATTAGCACTCAGCCTTAATCTCACAGCCACAGTGACCATCAGTGCCTGGTACAAAGTAGGCAGTGAAAAATCTTAATGGAGCCGGCTGGTGTGGTGTATGCCTATAAACCTAGCCCTCTAAAAACCTGAGGCAGGAGGATTACAAATTTAAGCCCAGCCTGGCCAATTTAGCAACTTAGCAAGATCTTGACTCAAGAAATTAAAAAATGAGGCTGGACATGTAGCTCAATATGGAAAAAAATCTTAATAGAATAAAATAATCAAATAGATATTACAGCAAAATTCCACTTACAAATTCCTGCCTAGATAGACAAATTTACTTAAATTATAAATTTGAATTATATATCATTTGAAGAGTCATGAAATTTTAAAATCAGTTTCAATATCCATCTAGAACAAAGAAATTTTCAAAGAGCTATCAACATAGTTAAATAAGTACCATGCATTATTTTTTAAAGAAGTACTGCTATGATGACAATAGATGGCGATTTTTTATTGCATATTACTAGGAAGAGTTATAAAGGTGAAAGAACAAGAGTACATTTCCATGGTTTGCCCAAGTCTGAAACACTGTTTGCACAGTTGTATTGACATTAATAGAGACGCTGAGAACACACAGTACCTCTTGAACTCATGGTTTTTGTCTAGTGACAGCTTCAGCAGCCATCTTTGAATAACTGGAAATTAAAGTTTTCAACCCTCCCACTCTACTTCTCCTGCTGCATGTGCCAACATCTGGCCATTTGGAGTTATCTATAGTTTCGCCAACAAGTGAACGTAACATTTACATTTCAAACAATTAGCTTTACAAAAAACAGTGAACATATTCATTTTGTGTGTTAATAAGAACATTAACAAATACAGATTTAAGAATAAAAGATAAGTTAATTACTAATCTCACTTTAGTCTTCTCAAAGAATTGGAACTTACAAGTCTTGCCTCTATTAAATTTCCCTATTCTGAGTTGCTAGGCCAAACCAGACTGTTGGTTCCTGGTTTAATAAAAGCTTCTCTGCCACAGAGTCATGGTGCTAATAGGAGGAACAGTTTCTAACCAAACTGATGCTAGATTGCAGCTGTGCCACAAATAAGGAAAAAGAGCCCTAGATTCAGGCCGCATTATGCAAAAAGTCTCATTCTCAGAAGATATTATTAATTCACATTCAAATATTATTAACACCTTCAGGTCTTGACCTCAGATCTATGCAAAACAAATTCAAATGAATTTTCAAACCCAGAAATCTAATTTTGTATCATTTATTTCTGATTTCTTGTGATCTTTAATCTTTCAGTACACAAATATCCAAAAGGATATCCAAGAGGGCAAAAATAAATTAAAATAATTATTAGGACAAATAAAGAATTTTTTCCATTGAATTTTAACATCAGTTTCAAACAAAATATATTATCTCAAGTTTCACAGTAATCCACCAATTGCAATACTGTGGGGTTCAATTAGGTCAATTTTCATCATTTAAAGTTTCCACTTAACAATAATATTTTTCAAACATTTTCTGTACACAAATATTAAAGCAGTTGAAAAACAGACTATTATTCTCATGTAATGTGTTGCTGTCCTCTTTAGGAATTTAAGGTCTCCTTAACACCAATTTCTGTAATTTTTGCTGTGAAAATGTTCAGGTGTTAAATATCATTCCTATCATGCAACTAGGCATGATTCCAATTAGTCCTCAATGGAAGACAAAATGACAGCTTAATAAGCTTCAATTTGCCAACTCTTTGAACACTTGATGATATCATCATTTTGCCAATCATTTCTTGAACTCTGGCTTCAGCTTCTCTCTCACAAAGAATCACCTCAACTATTCAAATGAATACATCAGGGATGTTTCTTACAGAACTGAGTGGGCCAGAGAGGCCAAAATGGTTTTTTGAAGACATCAAGGAAGAGGAGTTATGCATCCAATATCTCCTCAAAGATAAATTTTCTACCCACCTTCTCAGAGACTTTACGGAAAGGCAGTAGATGTTAGAAGAAGAAGGAACAGCAATACATTAGAAGTAACTAGAAGCATTTTCTCTGTAAAAAGGAGATGACAGCATATAGAATAATGGCTAATTTTTTAAAAAAAATAAGTGTTTAGTTTTTAAAATTCATCTTAAATTTTTAAAAATTTGGACCAAAATGATTATATAATTAACTCGAAACTGTTGTCTTGAGATATCTAAAAGAAATTCACTTTTTAATTGTTTCTTGTATTTCTTTGGGAATAATCTCCATGTGTGAACTTACTAAACCACGTTTGATCTCATTTCTATAAGTTTTAAGTAGGTTTTATCACATGAAATCAAAATTATGATTTTTTTCCAAGACTATGGTTTGTCTTTTAACTCTGTTTTTGGTATCTTTTAACTAGTTGCCATACAGATGAAGAATATATATCTAGAACATATAAAGAATTAAAAAAAATAAGATCCCCAAATTTAAAGACCCAATTCAAAAATATGCAGCTGAGATGAATACACACTTCTCAGATGAACAAATACAAACAGCAAATATGAAAAAGATGTTCAATATCACTCATTATTAGACAGATGTAAATCAAAACAACATTAAGATTCCATCTCACTCCCAAAAGAATGGTATCATCAACAAATCAACCAATAACAAATACTAGAAGGGGTGCAGGAAAAAAGAAACCTTCTCTATTGTTAGCGGGAGTGTGGGCAGGTACAACTGTGTGGAAACCAGTATGGAAATTCCTTAAAACTAAGAATAGAGGTCCCATTTGATCCAGTTATTCCCCTTCTTGATATCTTCCCAGAAAAATTATAAACATCACACCACAGCAATATATGTGCACTCTTATTTATAGCAGCAGCTTGAAATACCTAAATGTTGGAAACAATCCCAATGCCCATTAACCCAGGAATGGATAAAGATGTGGGTTTTTTTTATATAATGGAGCACTATTCTGCCATAAAAAGGACAAATCTGAGACATTTCGAAATAAATGGATGTAACCTGATACCATACCCTTAAGTGAAATAAATCAGACTCACGTGTAAAATGCAGCATTTTCTCCCTGGTATGAGAAACTGAAAGAGTAAATAAGGACCAAAATATATACTATATATTGTGAAATGGGAAGAAATTGTTCAAAAGGAAAGAAGTGGGGCAAGGGGAAAAGGAAGGAAAGGGAAAGGAAAAAAACAATTTAAAAAGGACAAAAAGAAGGGTGTCTTAAGTTACTTTTTTCTCGTTGTTGGGACAAAGTACCTGACACCCAAAATGAAGGAAGGAAAGATTTATTTCTTACAGTTCTTGGAGGTTTCAGTCCATACTCAGTTGGCTCCAAGTTAGGGGGGCATGGTGGGGCCACAGTTCACGGCAGCTGCAAACAGCAAGGCACAAACCCCAAGAAAGAGAGATGCAGCTTCCTCTCGCCATTATATCATATCCTGGCTCCACCCCTAGGCGGGTGTAGCATTCACTACCACCATTCCAAGTGCTAGTCAATGAACCAATCACAAATGTATAATTGCATAAGGCTTGGGGAGCCACTGACTGATTGAAGGGAAGAGAGGGGATTAGGGCAAAAAGAGCAATCAAAATATACCACATATGGATATAAATTCCCTATGATGAATATTATCATTGTGCATCTAAATGTACTGATAAATTTAATTTTAAAAAATCTAAGATTTCTTCATGAAAAAATACTAATCTAAAATAATTTAGATTAAAAATTCATTCCACAAAACAAATGGATCATATGTAACAGTGAAATCACTATACTTATATAACATATCCATCTATCCTAAGCCATTCACAATAATGTACATGTTACAGGTACAAAACTGAGCTCTATGCAGCGTCTATAAAGACTGGTATGCTTCACTGATCTAAAAGTTTGACAGACATATCTTTTTATTTCAGTAATACTATGAAAACCAGAAGTAATCCCATTTATAAAACACATTCATTTTCCCATTTTATAAACTCTAAAAGTTAGGAAAGGAAATCTGTTCCCAAGTAAATATTAAGAAATGCATCCACAATACTGGATTTCAAGTTATACTATAAAGCTACAGTGATTACAAACAAAACATAAACAACAGCATGGTAGTGACACAAAAACTGACTTGTGGACCAACAGAATAAAGTAGAGAATGCACCAAAAATGCCAGGCATACTCAGACACCTGATCTTTGACAAAGGAACCAAAAACGCTTGCTGGAAGAAGATAGCATCTTTAACAAACAGTGCTGGAAAAATAAATTCAGATCCATATTTCTTACCACGTACTAAATTAAAAATACTGTAAAAATCTAAGTATTAAAACAGAAACACTTAACCTGCTGAAAGATAAAGTAGATACAACTTGAAGTCACAGACATAGGCAAGAACTTTTTGAAAAGAACCTGAATTTTATAAAAGTAATATCAGGAATCAACAAATGGATCATTTCAAATTAAAAAGCTTCTGCACATCAAAGGAAATAACCAACAGAGTGAGGAAAGAACCTACAGAATGGAAAAACTTCTGTCAGCTATACTTCTGACAAAGGATTAATATTTAGAATATACACAGAACTAACAAAATTAGAAGCCCCTCCCCAGAATAAAAGTCACAGTCAAAAAATGGGAACCTGAAATAAATGGACATTTCTCAGAGGAAGTAATACGAGTAGCCAATAAACACACAAATGCAAAGTAAAACACACTGAGATTTCATCTTACTCCAGAAAGAATAGCTATCATCAAGAAACCGAGTAATGATAAATTATGACAGGGCTTCAAGGAAAAGGGAACTCTTCTACATCGTTGGGAATGTAATTTAGTACAACCACTATGGAAATCAGTATAGAGATTCCTAAAAGAACTAAAACTAGAATTCCATTTTACCCAGCAATTTCCATTGTAGGTCTCTTCCCAAAAGAGTGAAAGACCATCATATTATAATGATACATTCACACTATGTTTACAGAGCACAACTGCAATAGCTAAATCTCGGAGGCAGCCTACATATACATCAATATATGATGTATAAAATTTGGTATTCACAAATGAGGGAATGCTACTCTGCTATATAAAAAGATACATCTGAGTCATTTGTAGGAAAATAAATGTACTTGACCCATAATGCTAACTGAAATAAATCAAATACACAAGCTTAAGAATCATATGGTTTCTCTTACATGAGAAGCCCAAAGTATAAATAAATCAAAGATAATAGTAAAGAGTAAGACAGGTCTTTGACAAACTGGAAGGGGTCTAAGGAGATGCTAGGACAAGGGAGACAGGTGAAGGAGATGTAAAAAGAATCAAGAAGTGTCATATGCATGTATCAACTACCCACAAGTAATGTATTCATTGTATATCACAAGTATTTACTAATAAAAAAATACATGTCTCTTCACAGTATTATTTATCACAGAAAGACAGCTACAGATCACTACCTCATGCTTGATTTGGATTTACGTAATCTGAGTTAAGAGTATAAACACTTGAAATCTAGAAATACATTGACTATATGTACTTAAATACATTGAATTTATGTGGGATAACTGCAATGGAGAGATAATGTTCTGCTAAATATGCAGGTATGGGAAACAGAGAACTTTAACAAGTACTAACTAGTCCCACCACTAGTTATATAACCATGGCATATTATTTATTTATTTTTATTCTTTTTCCATCAATATAATGGGTTATCCTCTGACCAAGATAGGAAGGTCAAAACAGAATTTTCAGATAGTAAATTTCATCCTTATAGATACCTAACAGTTGTATGATTTATTGCAATACGAACACTTTGCACAAAGTTAGTACATACAAGGCACATGATAAATATTAGTTGTTGTTTCTGCTGTTAAATATACACAAAGATAATAATTCATTTTCATTCTAAGAAGCTAGTTACTAAAACTGGAAATCATTATTCAATTATGACTTTGCAGCAACATGAAGTATGGTAAGTCATTGAAAGCAATGCAAATTACTATTGCTCTGAGAATCTCAGCATGGGATTCAGAGTACCAGTACCTCTTTCCCATGGTAGACAAATATTTAACAAATATATAACCCTCCTTTTGTTTTTGTTGTTGTTGTTTTTGCCATGCCCAAGTATTTTTAAAAATCGTAAAACAAGTATTTTTTGGAGGAGTCCATGATATAAAGGAAGGAACATTAAATTGAGATTAAGAAGCAAGTCTTACTTTGCTGGTTCTGTGACCTTGCACAGAGAGTGCCTTTGAACGGAGGTTCCTTATATGTAAATTTAAAGCAATTGAATGTGGTCATCGTGTTATGACTATACTATTGTTAGATACTTATGATATTTTATATGATTAAAACTTTCCTATCTGGGAGAACAAACTAAATAAATGACTGCTTGTTCCTTGCAGAAACTACACAGTGATTACATTATACTCTGTATTTAAAGTAGCTCCAGCATTTAATTATCTCTTTTTCAAGAAAAATTTTAATATTTCTACAGAAATTAGACTGAGAACAAACACAAATTTTAAAGCAATCGTTAGTTAATACAGAGTTGTAATTCAAAGGGAATACTTAGTATGTTATTATTTAGAATGTTTGCCTTTAAAGGAATATTCTTTATCTAAAAGTGGACCACATACCATGAAATATAGTTTCCATGGTAACCATCACATTTAAAAAATATGCACAGGACTCTAGATACATTGCAATGTATAATATTTCTACAACTGGATCATTCTTATAGAAAGAAATTGTCTTATTTCAATCTGTATTTTCCCTTTTCAAACTTAATTTTCCCTGTAATGAAGACCAAAAGGCAGTACTTATAATACTTTAAACATATATATATTTACTATTTTTGTGTTTGTAAGATAAAAATTATTATAGAATTTTGGAATCATAATGAAAAAGAAAGCTAATGCCCTACAAAAAATGTAGGCTTTATTTGAAATTATACTTTATTTGAAATTTGGCCTATATTTTGGCCTAATTAAGCACATGAAAATTAGAATTCTTACACATAAAAGTTTATATAACAATATATAAATAATACAAAACATATCATCAAACTCACTTGTAATATTATTAGACATCCAACAGTGGTTACTAATAAAATAAGATCTCCCCATCATTTATCTCTTGCAAAATATGAGAAGGATTCTTGATCCCTGTATTTGGAAACTGTGATTTGGTACCACAAAAATACAGTATTTCTTCACAGCGTTTTAAAAGGACCCAATTTGGAAAGCCTTTATATTTTAAATGTATACAGAAAGTCTTGTAAATATTGTCAATAGACAACACTGTAAAAATGTCATCTAAAGAAAATAAATAAAATTATATGTGGTTTTACCAAAGGTCCATCCAAAAAAAATCTTATTTTCTTTTCACAAAGTAAAAATAAAATGTTAAAAAATTTCCCAACAACCTTCTATTGCCTAGACATTAAACTTAGTACCCTGGAGCAAAACCTATGTAATACTTAGAACACACTTAATCCCATTCCATCCTCCCTCTAATACAATAACCAGGTACATCAGAGGAGAAGTATCACAGTGTGATGTGCACACAGCAGGAGCACCAGGAAAGCACACAGAAAGCATTCTGCTGTGACTGTGAGTGCCACTGGGGGGAAAAAGGGAACAAAAGGCAGGGTGCCATTAACAATGATAGTCTCATTGGATTGTGTGAAAATGCAGTTTACACAACTTTGTTTTTTTCCAAGCAATTCCAGTTCAGTGTGACTCAAAGAAATAAAAATCTTTACTACTTCAGAACACACTGAATGATATTAATGAATAAATATGGATGATGAAATACTTTTTTGGCTAGGCATGTAAGCTATGAACCACTTTAGTACAAAAATCTTTTATCCTGGAAAGAATTACCATTTTTTTATTTCTTGTAGGTTTTACAGTGTATATCCAGAGTAAAGACACTTTGATGCAACAGAATAACAAAATCAGAAGTTATTATTAGGGTATTACCTTTTAAATTGCTTCTGATAGACATTTTTTAAGGGTTCCAGATTCCAGACACAGCGATAAAACGACAGTACTAGAATTCAGCAGGTGTGGACCTTAAAAAGTACTTTCTTATGATTTATACCATCTAAAAAGTTAAATCCCAAAAAGAACTTTTCCCAGTATTGGATATGGAACACAGGGCATGTAATAGGCAAGTATTCTATAACTGAGGTACACCTTGAACCCACGCCCTGTTTTCTGATTTTTTAAGATATTTTCAATAACGTTTTAAATGAAATTTTGGTATATTAAGTTTGCTAATTATATTTTCTGAAAACCTTTAGCGAATCTAAGCTTTTCTTAGCTTTTATTTGCAAATGTTGGTAATTACATACTGAAAATATCATGAGTTACAGGTATATTTCGTCCCATGCAAGTTTTTTTCAGAACTTAAAGCTAAGAAAAAAGCTATTTCTTTCATTGGGTTGGTAGTATCACACAATTAATCATGTTTCCTTCTTTGCTGTGGTTTATAGGCAAACTGAGAGATAAAAGTTGTCCCTAAGTATAGCAAGTATCCATTTCTAATGTGGCTAGTATCTATTGCTTCATTATGACTTTCAGTTATATTTAAGTATATGTTTATTTTAAAATGCTGCCTTAAATCTCTGCTGAAAATAGGAGGTATATAATGAAACTAAAATGAAGTGCTTTCATTATAAATATGCTACAAAGATCATGCACATATGTAGGTATGTTCAGACTATTTAATTTGCCCTTTGAGATATTAGTCTTTGAAGAATAACAGCATGTTTAATCAGTAATGTGTACATATACACAGTTTATAAATCAGTTTCCATCTTGTGCACATATTTGAAAATTCATGGAAATAAGGTATTTTTTTAAAATATAATTATTAAATTACAAATTGGGGAAAATTTTTTAAAATAGAGGACAGTACAAATTTAGAATAAGTGATATGCTCAGCTTCTTACTGCAAATCAACATAGCAAAATAAAAATCCGTCCACTTACTAAGCTAAAACTGTTTAATCATGATTACAATCATGATTCCCATCTTAAGAGATCAAAGACATTTAGATGCCAATGTTACAGAAAATTTTAACATAACTTCAGACATCACTGATAACCTTCAAGGATGCTATATTTAATTTTTTTGATACTGAGAGTGGTTACAGGTGCTGCCAGGTCTCCTGACTTCTTGATCTATGTATACTGCAACAGGTCACAAAGCTATGCTAAAATGGTGGCATCTGGGTGGATCACAAAGGTTCTATGTAAAAGCCTAAAAGCATTTACATATGCATCACTGATTTATAACAAACATAAAAGATTAAGCAATTTCTAAATAGGTCCTAAAAGAATAACTGAGTGATCAAGGAAACTATGCTCTTTTTAAATTCCAATTCAAAAGGATAAAGTATAGATATTCTTTCATTATATTACAGTGCAGAAATAAAACAAGATTACGTATAGATCTTTCATGTTAAAAGAAACTAAGGTGATTTTCATAAATTTTCTTTATATTAACATGACTGACTCAATCATTTTCCAAAATAATTTTAACAAGAGGGTCCTGGTAAGTAAGAAATATTTGACAATAAGTTATGAATTTCTGTATGCTTTGGTTTCTGCTGACCTGGATGCCTTTTCTTAAACATCATGATGTTAGTAGATGCAACACTGAATATCTTATATGAGGATGATAAAAATCAAATTTGAATTTTTACCAAAGTATCAAAAAATAATATATTTTGTCACTGAAAACCAAAGCATAAGGACAAAAACATCATACACATAGTATAAATTAGCTAACTGCACCAAATAAAATGAGAAAAATGGTTAACTGTCCTTACTATAGCTCAGTTATTCTATAAAAAGAGGACTTAGTAGAAGAAAAACTAACCTGTAATAACTATAAAGTGTAGTCACCAAAGGGAGTTCCTAATTAACAGGATTGCCCTAATGTAGGTAACTACTATACCTAATAATTATTTTCTTATTAGCATATAATAAACTACATATTTGGAAGAATCCAAAAATAGATATTTCCAAATTATCCTCACTTAAGACCATGATTAAAGAGAAGCAACAAACAAAGCCATGGAATCCAATACAGATATTGCACCTTTTTTTGGTTAAGTATTTCAAATAGTCTTTTTCACAAAATGGCCTCCACTGCTACACTGGAACAGGCAAAAATGAACTGAAAAATCTCTCTGGAACTAAAATAAAAAATTTAGATAATCTAACATTTAAGACTAGTATGTTTGTCCTGCATCAAATAACATAGCAATTTTTTTTTTAAAAATGTTCTATTTCAAAAAGCATCCTCAGTTTGTTCTTTGGAAATTTGTGAATGGAATTCAATACACAGAAGCTGGTATAAATTAGATTGCATAGGTCCCAAGCATGAAAAGATATAGTTTGAAAATTCAGGATTGTATAGATTCCAAGCATAAAAAGCTATAGTCGGAAAATTCAGGACTTACCTGAAGAATTAATACTTCAGTGAACAACCAAAAATAAATATAAATTATTAGCATTTGACACACATAAGATTTTTTAAAAATATAACTCATTGATAAAGTTTTTAAAAAATGTATTCTTTAAAAACAAGATAGGTACAAAATACACAAAATTACCCACCCTCTTTTTGGCTAAATATGTGTTTAGGCTAAGTTTGCATTGCTTACTGGCATTCCCAAGACAGAAATTCCAATTAGTAAAACGTTCCAAGAAAGACACAAAATACAAGAAATATACTACAATGCAATAATTGAAGAGGTGAAATAGTCCTCCTACTTAATATTTCAATGAAGGGAAATTCAATTAATAACTATTATACCATGCCTGTGGCTTCATTATGTGTAATAATTTAAAATTTCTCTTTTGTTGTGATTGGATGAACCGCACCCTATATGGCAGATACGGCATAAGCAAAATCACAAAGGTTTCCCCTAAATTTGTGTCAATTTTCCATCACAGCATCAAAATAGAAAAAATATATGCAAATTAATGTATTTTATAGTATCCATTATTTGATTTTAATATACAAACAGATTCTATACTGACTCAGACCCAATATCCTCCTTATCATGGCAAGACAATGGTAGGGTTTAACATCATGTCTGAAGAAGAATGCTAAATTTGAAAATATTCTTAATAAATTATATAGTTAAGAATAAAAAGGGCAGCATTTATTATTTAAAGGCTCTAATGAGGCTGATGGCAAAAGTATAATACACGATGATTTAATTGGAATCACCTGACTATTCTGGTACCATGGCTACTACAATGACTACCTTTTTAGTTAGCAGACCACCACAAAGCAAACAAAATATTTTTCCAGTACATGTATATGATTAACAAAAAATCTGTTCTGGGCATATTCATATTGTACCAGTTATTCTCTGAAAGTAACAGACAAACCAAGGTCAGATGAAAAATAATTAGTAATTCCTATTCTTTGCCTATGGCCTCCCGCCCTTCACTCAAAAAATTAACATCTTATTTAATTAGTAGTATTTTTATGCTTAGGTAATTATAAGATTGTTTAAAGATATATCAGAGGATTTATGTTGTTGTTTGAAAATTATATCATTTTAGGAGGAAGAATAACCAGGGGAAGAGCTTATTTGTGGTGTGGCTAGTATGGTTAGATTTCAATGGGAAAAGGGGTATGAGAGGTATGTAGACCTAGCATATTATATGGTTCTATTAGAAAAGAAAATTATCTTTTTTATTATTATTAGTTTCTTCAAATTTTCCTTAATAAAATTTTACAGCACTCTCAAGAGGATACACTAAAGGCCCTAGGTTATACATACCCTAAAGAATGTATTGTACTACAAAGATACATACCCAATAAGATTTTTTTTCATCTGAAATTTATAAAGATAATTTTCCATGCTGACAGTGCACATTTCATCCATAAGTTTGAAGAGTCAAATGCTACCACAGCTGGGGGTTATTCTGCCAAATGGCTTCCAACAGGGACTACAGAGATGGAGGCTAGGAGGCATGTGTATGTGCATGCAGGAAAAAGCGACAGACCTGATGGGAAATAGCCCTTCTCTGGAGTCATTTTTATTAATTATCATCTGAGTGATCTAATCAAATACAGAGTCTCAAGAAAAAAAAGCAACATTAGGAAGGAAAAGCAAATATTAAAACAGCTGCCTGATTACCTACAGAGATTAAAACAAAAAGCAAGGAGTGAGGCTGATATATTTCTTAGGGATTTTCTAAGGCTGAGGGGAGGGGTAAGGGGCAGATACCTTAAAAAAACATCATGAAAGGAACTGAGACAAGATTATAAAAAAGGGGCCAAGTTATAGCGCGCCATGGGATTTTTAATCTTGGCTACCTGTGGTTTCTGTACTTAAAGCCTTATTCATCCCCCAAACGGGGGTGGGGGTGGAGAAAACAAAAAAAAAATCACATTTATATGTCAGTTTTGCAAATGATCAAACAGCGTGCATCAATAAGAATAATAAGAAAACATTAAACGCTGATGACTTTTAAAATTAGATACCCATTTATCAAATATTATTGATAATTACCTGTGCATCTCGTTTCTTGAACTCTTGAATTTGATTTTCGTGCTCCATATTGGCAGCGCGAAGCTGTTTCTCCAGGTTTTCAATTTCCCGTTCATGGTCTCGGACTAGGCTATCCTTCTCTGCGTTATGCTGCTGTAATAGGTGCGTCTTCTCCTGTTCATGCTCCAGCTTCAGCTCTACTATCTGATTGGACAATGAGGAGGACAGTTCATCAACAGAACATCCTTGTCGTCATGACAACTCATGTACAGCTTAATTTTTCTCTAATTTGTCCAAGTTAAAATTTTTATTTTTGCGTCATTATTACCTCACCCTTGAAATACCTTTATTTGGTGGGGAAATATTATTCA
The DNA here is from genome assembly GCF_034190915.1 of Cavia porcellus. Classification (NCBI taxonomy): domain Eukaryota; kingdom Metazoa; phylum Chordata; class Mammalia; order Rodentia; family Caviidae; genus Cavia; species Cavia porcellus. The sequence continues at coordinate 14,301,195 of NW_026947515.1, forward strand.
CACCTCCTGATATGCAAAACGCTTCGTCATATTCAGAAAATCCTTTTGCAATCTGTTGACACAAATGTCTGAACATTGAAAAAAATATGTTGAATGCTAGGTATTTCCTCACCAAGAATTTGGGTATTACTGGTCAGCAATGGTTGTAAATGGTTAATAGTCAGTACGCTTTGCTTTTTTGCTTAAATACACACATGTAAAAAGCAGCAATCAGATCGGTCAGTTTTCTTTATGATTTTTAAATAAAAGATCTGAGCTAAATACGCATCTGGATTATTGTATATACAGTTGTCTTTTTAAAAATAAAACGATAAATTTCAAAGCTCTATTATCTCGTTGTCAGCTACGGTATACCAACATAAACAGATGTTATGTCTTCCAGAAGAGCACCTGCTGTGCTGCAAGCTTGCATCATGATTTCATAAAAAGCATTCTATTCTCAGGATCCTTTCCCAGTCCACTCCACACTGGAGACTGTGACCTTGGCCAGTCTTAGCCTCTCCCAGCTAGACTGAATGGCAGCCCGAGACCAAGGGCCTGGATGCCGCAGCTTTGATACTAATCCTCCCAGACTGTGCACAATGGCACCCTACCTGGCCTGCAAACTATAGCCAGCCAGGCTGTCTTTGAAGCAGGTGATGAATAGGGGACTGCAGGAAGCCAGCTTCCCCAGTGAACTCCAGGCCACACAGCTGTTAGAACAGTCACTTGGATTTTTCTTCAGTTTTGGTGGATTTCAGGGGGAAAACTGCTGTTATCTAGAATATGTTGTGTTATTTTCGGCGTGAGAATCCATCTTCAAAAAAGCTAACAGTAGGAGCCTGCTCCAAATCGATCTTGTTTCGTGCAGTGAATCACCAGACTACCTTATCTTAAAGCTATAGTATTCATTTATCCAAGCATGCACACTGCACTAAACTTCAGAAATTATTTTTCTTTGAAATTTGAAATTCTCAACCTCAATGTGCAAAACAAGAATGAAAACATAAATTAAAATTGCTTCAAAAGTTTTCAAAATGTTTTCTTATTGTAACATTTTGTAGGGAACTGGAAAATCAACACATTTCGAGCCATTCATAAATTTATCATGCTATTTAGAAGAAAGTAAACTATCTCCTGAACTTACATAGCTAATGAACACAAATAATGTACAAATAATATGGAAAATTTTTAAATTTTCATTTAAGACCAAAAATGTATTTTAAAGAATTTATTTAAAATTTAAGAGGTTTCCCCATATTTTTCTGTCACTGGCAAAATGTAGGAAAAAATTAGTACACAGTGTTTTTCTTAATATATACTAAAGTTTTCTTTGATCGTTTAAAATAAATGTGCCTGTTTTATTCTGTTATTCATATAAGTACAATGTTTAATCCAAAAGAAGAGAGAAATTAAAATGCTAACAGCATTTTTTTTCAGGCAGCCAACTATATGAATTATTGAATTGAAATATTTTTAGTTCTTAGACACATTATTATTTCTATTTATTGTTACACTATTATGCATCATTATAATAAAATTATAAACTTTAGTCAAAATCATTTATGTATGTAACATACTGAAAAAAAGAAGTAGAAAGTTTCACTAGAATAATTAGTATGACTTAAAATTGATAGCAAAACATTTTACAAGTAACCAAATGACCTTTACCTGGACGGGAAGAATTACAGAATCAGTTCCCCTCCCCTAAAAAGGGCTCATGATTATAATAAGATGTGAAATCATTAGTTATGGTGCTTAGTTTTAGGGTGTAGTAATAACATGCTTCCATAATACCTTTCAAATCTAAGTAATTTCAAGTGTTCCTATAAATTGATCTGTCACCTTACCCTTGATCACATTTGTTTACTCATTAAAAAGTTAGCAAAAAAAAAAAAAAAAGAAATAGTGATAATGGAATTTGAGCTGTAAAGATAGATATTTGTAAGTTATTGTGGGTTGTTATTTTTCCAGGGTAGAATAAATCTCTGAAGTCTATTCAAGTTAAATAGGTGGGAGTCATTTGCTTAGACCAACATTGCTAACCTCTAGATGTTATAGACCCTTTCTGGTCTTAGCCTTGATTTCTGTGTGATCCGCATCTTTTGGCAGGGGTGTCATCTCTAGATAAATAGTGAGTGCAAAGGAAAAGACTGCACATTCCAGAAATATCCTGATTGCTAGTACTCACAGACCATCACTACTTGTGTTACAAATCAATGTTTTACTGGTCCTTGGCCCTTCTACATAAGCAAGTATTACAAAAGTCATTTAAACTTTCCAGTTTGGTTCTGCACAGGAACATCTCAAGAGTGAATGTAAAGTAGCATCTCTTTTTTTTTTTTTTTTGACTTCTTTGCCTTAGATACTTTGATCACAATAATGTTGATTAAGATTATAGAATTAATGTTGATCAAGATAGTAAACTGTAGAAAGTGTAAAAATATAAAAACATACAACATCCACAAGAATGAATGTTGAATGGGTTGACCAACTTCTAAATCGAGTAGTGTCTACATCATACACAAAGAGAAATAGGATGCACTACCACAAAGACTAGCTAAAGAGATACTTGTAATACACAAGAACCAAAATCCCCTAATCTAAAAGCACTGAGCCATGAGCTAGGGCACGGGCCCACTCTCCACAAATTAAATGTCTTCCAGGGACAATGGAAGCAATTAGCATTCATGTGTAAGGACCTGATGATAATCATTTGAGATACAGACTGTATGGCTGAGTGGGCCAGGCATGGTGGCACATGCCTATAATCCTAGCACTTAGGAAGCTGAGGCAGGAGTATCCCTGTGAGTTTGAGGTTAGCCTGGCCTATAAAGTGAGTTTGAGGCCAGCTTGACCTATACAGAGAGACTCTGCACCTCCCCCTCAAAAAAATTCATGGGCTAGAAGACAAAACAGTTATATTGCTTATAAACCTCTAGGATGATCAACATGAAATTGCCTAGAAACCTCTAGGGTGATCCACATGAAACTGCCTTTTTTATTTTCCTATAAGTCAAAACAGGAGTCTTACTCTACCCACTGAGCTACTCCCTAGCACATTCTGAAACTGAGGTTCAACAGTGAAGTTTTGAAGTTATAAAGTCCCTAAAAGCATACTCTGCATTATAAACTAACTCATGTTTTAGTCTGATAATGATGTCTTCATTCCAACTAAGGTTTCATAAAAGTTCCCAGGAGCTGGAGCAAATTTAAAGCCCTAAGAAGGACCAATACAAAGCTGAGAGATTTCCAAGTCTCTGGGTATCCTGAAATCTATATTTTATTTTTCAACAGTGCTAGTAAATATGGCTTGAATAGTATTGCTTCTCAGTATGTAACACATGGAAAACTAACACTTCCTTTTAATTCATTTCAATGCCAGAACTCCAGTGTGAGAAACATAAATTATAGATGTAATAGAATATACCATCAGACACTGAAAAAGAATTATGGTATAAAATATATAGAACCCTGAACTGCAAACACCTTATCCTGTGAGTGTTCAGCAACATGTGCAAATGTTCCTAGAAAATTTTAACATGATGAGTAATGTCTTCTAATACAAGTAGTGCCTGATGCCAAATGTCACATGATCACAACCAAGCCAATGGTTCTTCTCAGTCTCCCTCACAGCAGGATTGTGGATGACAGTCTCCCAGCAGCAAGAGGTTCCAGGGGGAGATCTTGTCTACAGAGGAGAAGAAGAAAAAGGTGGAGGGATCCCTTATTTCACAGGATATACAAAATATGGAAAATGGTAAATTGTGTAGAAAACCAACACCTCAACAAGGCTGTAGAAATAAATCTGTTTAACAACAGTGTAATGTCACATTTCCATAAAATCCTCACAAGAAGGCAAAGCAAGTGTCATTGGATGGGCTCCTTCTTAAAGTCACATGAAAAAAAAAAAGACTCCAATAAACCAGTAGATGTTAGAGATTTTGTTAGTGATAGTGAAATTATCCTACATAATCCTCCTCTCTCATCTTCCTCACACCAGCAGTAAAGGTTTTCAAAGTCAAATACAGGTCAATTTGTTTCTTTTTCTTTTTCTTTTATATTTTCTGTATGATTTTGTATTATATTACATTATGATAGTAGTATTTATATGAATATTTTGGATTGTGGAACAAAGATGAGTTTCAATTATTTATAATGGTGAAATCCACTTTGATATACAAGTGCTTTGGATTACAAGCATATATTTGGACCAAACTAAGGTCACAAACCAATGTTTTACTGATTTAACTAAAATAACCTCAAAAATAATCAAATTACAGAATCCATGTTCTATACACCTTGGTGAAAATGGCTAAAGCTTTAGGAAGTTGGAAGAGAACTTTTCCTATTCTCCAGCAAAGAAGAGAGTAAGAGAGGGAGTCCACAATGGGGAGTCCATAAGGTAGATCTGTCCCAAACGTCCATGACAAATGAGTAAAATATGAAAGCTAAGAGTCTGGAGGGATACAGAGTTCACCTAGTACGAAGTTACTCTTAAGACAGAAACTTTCCTTATAATTCCATAATAATTGATAATTCAGCTGCCATTGAAATGATTTTAGCAGTAGGAGGATAAATATATTCTAACGCAAACAATGCTTCATACTGAACATACTTGGCAGTGATATTTCTGGGTAAAGGTAACAGGGGAAACTGAAAATTGTGAAAAAGGACCAAAAAGTATTAACAACAGAATATTAATTGAAGCAAACATAGGAAAGAGGAACATTATCTTGACCAAATACTTCAGTTCAGAAGGTGGTAGTTAAGAAAAAAGAAGCTTCTGACATCATTTGGTGACACATTCCATTTTACCCCCATTCTCAGCTGTAGACATGATGACTTGAAAGAATGCTGAAGAATATTTTATCCTAACGTTAGAGAGAAATGGGCTAAAGAAGCATTGCTAACATTTTCCCTAGGTCTGGGGATACAGTTCAGTGGCACAAGTGCCTGCTTGGCTAAGTATAGAGCCCCGAGTTCGATTCCTGATACCAAAAAAAAAAAAAAAATACTTAACATTTCCCTCTTCTGTCTAGCTGAGGATAGCAAGATTGATTATATGGAATAAAAAAATGGCTGCTGAGAGAGAGAAATAAAAGTGTGAAACTGAAAAACATGCTGATTAACTCTGACAGAACATAGGCCTCAGAGCACCCATCAGAAAAATATATGGAGCAAATACTTCCATAGGACATTAAATTGTTAAAACATATAACACATATCTTTTAACTATCAGTTTAATTAACAAAGTTTTCTCAGAACAACTAAATTGTGCTTCTCCATCCCTATCATAATCTGAAACTAGTGAGAGATAAACACAATAAAATATCTATGTCCTAAAAACAACCAGAAAATACAAGCACAAAAAGCAGTTAAAGACAATCCATGCATTTTATTATCAGCACAAATACTTGGATGATGGTGCCTGGCCAAGCAAGATGATCATAAATCAAATTCAAACATTAAATATCATATTAAGGAATAATGAATTTAGCAAAAAAGAAGAAAGACAATAGATAAAATCCATTGTTCAAGAGGTAGAAAATATATACCCTAAAAATGGTAAACAATGAGCGCAATAGCATTCAGTAAGAAATTAAGTGCAATGAATGACGAATTCAAAGATCAAAGATAAATCAACACAACTAAGAACCAAAATAATCAATCATAAATTGATCCTAAATTTAAAATAATAATAATTTGTATAAACATGGCTGAAAATCACATCATCAATGTAGACAAAAAGCTTGAGAAGAATCAGTCAGACCCAATGACGAGACAAAGAGAAAACAGTAGAAAAAATAGAAAAAGAAAACCTATGTATGCACAGATACCAGAAATCTTCTGTGAAAAGAGTAAAAAACAGAATGTGTATATACAAAAGACACATTGAATACCCAGAACAATTAGTTGCAATTAAGAGAAAGAATGGTTTAGGAGAATTACAACTAAATTCAAACATGGGAAAACTCAAAAGACCCAAACTATTCTTAAAAAGTAATTGAGGATAAAATTCAGCCAACAGATGACTAGAGAAGTTTTATTTTCTTTAAAATAAAAACAAAAAAGAAATGTTTTTCTAAACTTCAGAAATCTTTCAGTTTCTATTTCTTCAACTAACTTCAAAGAAAATTAAATTTACATTTCAATAAAAATGGCAAATGTAGCACAGTCCTATTTATAAAATATTTTCTCTGTATCCACATATCCTTTTATATAATAATCTAATTGAATTTTGGTAATGATATTCACTTTACACTAACAGTAGTCATTTCTGGAATGGTATAATTCGGGTAGAACACTCACCTTCTTCCTTGCATACAGATAGTTACCATATCAAACGGCAATTCCTCCTTTGGAGGAGTATTTACTGGTGTTGCTACAGGGCCTTTAACAAGGAATGTAGTCTCCCTTCAGACAAATGAACCCTGGGTCTGTGAATTGATTTAGATCTGGAAACTTGGTGAAAGACCACGATTTTCTCACTGAAGTACAAAGCTATCTAAAGTACAAGCAACAACTCTGAACTTTTTCTTAATGTTGTAGCACCCCCAAGTAGTACTCTCATTGATCCTTTATCTATCTTATCTGTTAGAATATCATTAATATTCATTATCACCTTAATATTCATTATCACCATAGATCCCTTCAGGGCAAGTCACCCTCATTGCCAGTGTAACGCTGCTGCCATGATGGTAACCATTTCTGCCTTTTTTAACTACATGTCCATGTAGTGTCTGCTCCTTTGGGACTCCCTAACCTGTTCAAAGTAGGCAGTCCAGTTCCACAGCAGCATCTTCTACTGCTGGCCCTGGAATACTGAGGAGGCAACCATGGAGCTGCTCAGTGGCATTTGGATCTCCAGCCACCTGAGTGCCCGTCAGTTCTCTAGTAAAGTAATATCTTCTAGTGCTTCCTGTGGGGTGAGTTCTGTAGTTTAAAGTAACAAGACCACTTTCATACTCTCATTCTCCCGTTATTTTTGACTCTTCCTTGGTACTGTATCAAGGCAGGTCTGTATTGCTATTTAAGAATACTATAAATATAGTGGCAGTGAAGATTACTTTGAAAAGTCACAAACTACTATAAATGTGCTACAGTTTTTAAAATTATGGATAAAGGACAGTTCAAAAACTTTGAATTCCATCAAAATTTATAATGAATCAGACTAACAGTTCAAGAGACAGTAGACCTTAAAATATTAACCATTTAAATTAAAACAGAAATTTTCCCATAGGTCTTAACAGATAACTTTTCAGTATTATCCCACATTCTAATCAAGGGTCTGCTGCAGAAAACTTTTGTTTCTTGGTTGTGAAATTTGTAATACAAGCCAAAAGTATATAATTAAGAAAGAAACAGGCCAAAAGTATGTAATTAAGACTTAGGGCATTAAGATCCACACTAAGAGACAGGAACACTAGGCTCCAGTATTTTCCACTTAATGAGACCAAAACCTAATATCATCCGATATGCATCTGAGCAATTTACATTCACAAAATAGCACACCTGAAATAGCAAAATAAGTGATAAACCCCAGAATTCCAGAAATTCAGCTGCACTAGGACAAGGTCCACTGTACAGTTGGGACGGTTTCATGAGACTGATCTTACACCCTTACAAAAAGATTTTGAAATCTTTTAAAAATTTTCAGTTACGTGATACATAGTAAAATATGCTATTTGACATCAATTAAATGAGAAATAAAGACCACATCCCTTAAAGATAAACTAGTATATCTACAACATGTTCTGGGTCTTTGGAGTCATTATAAAAGTACACGTATCACAGACTATATTAAAATATGGTTTGATTTTTTTGACCAACTTGTTAATAGAAACAGGCCAAAAAGTAGTAAAAAGCAGCTGGTGTAATAGGAGCAGAAGCAGAATATGTCATCTGTAAGTAGTTGTATGCTTCCAGGATTCAGTGTTTGATACAAGAAAAAGAGCCATGAGATCTGTCAATCAACAGGTCAGATAAGCCATGTAAGTTCTATTTATTTAACTTTAATATTGCTGTGTAAGTTCTATTTATTTAACTTTAATATTGCTGCTACTAGAAATGACACAAGTGCCTACCAAAATATGCTACTTCTTTTCTTTTTCTCGCTAATCAAGCAGCTAATCAACCAGCAATCATCGGGACAAATCCTGCAGAAGCTCCTAAAGCTCAGCATACACTGAGAACTAAGGCTGAAAGTAGTACACTGATTACCAAGCAGACGAGTAAAACAAGTACTGGAAGTAAGTATTACCATCTGTGGGCATCTTTCCCATTTAACACTTCAAATATTCATGAGGCACCTGCAGGTAATGAGTGACAATAATTACCCTGAGCTTTGAAAGCTTTCCCAAAAATTAGCTATAATGTTCTCTTTTTATCTGCCAATTCTCAGGAAAAATTCTGAAAGGACTCAGATTGTCAAATGCATTATCTTTTTGTCAAGACTTTAATAATGGTCAACTGAAGTTATATAAATTAAAAAACTTAAGAATTCACCTTTATACATAAAGTTCACATTTCTAGGAAAAATACCTTACCTATATTTTATTTACTGTCTCTTCCTTTGAAATGTTCAGTTGTAGACAAAATATGCATTCGTCTTAACCTTGAATATCACTGCTTTTCAATGAATATGAAATCTAACAGTCATCTCAATTTGTAAGCTAGTATGCTGGCAAACTCCGAATTTACAAAGATGAACAGGTCAACCAGTTCACAGACTCTTCCCTCACCTATCACAGTAACAGGTAAATAATTACTCATTATTTTGAATCGTGCAATGTGTCCTCTAGGACTGATCAAAAAATAAAATCAGAAGTAATTAGAACAGAGCTTCTTAATCTTCCTCAGCACCAGATTCACCTGTCTACCTGCATAGGCCCTGCCTTTCATCTTGTTCAAATGGCTGGCTGGTTTTGCCAGTAGCTGACAAGTCCTCCCACCAAAGCAGTGGATTCCCATCCCCTCTCGCCAAATGAAGCAAGTTGCCCTCAGCCTCAGCACTCTCAGCACTCTATAAATCAGCATTATCAATATTTTCTGCTTCTTTGGTCATTCTCATTAACAATCATGTGTTTTACTGTACTGATTTTAAAAATCTTTGCCTTGACCCAACCTATCCCTCCAACTAAGACCCCATTCTCTGCTCCTCTTTCATTTAAAATTTCCTTCAAAGTTTTGCTCACATCCCAGTGTCTCTCCATGCATATCAGTCATGCTTTCATTCCCACATCCTACTGAAAATGGTCTTGTGGGGGTAGCTGAAGACCTTGCCAAATCCAATAGTAAGATCTCAGTCTCTGCCTAACTTCCTTTCCTGGCAACACCTCAAACAAATGGTTACTCACTTCCTCTTTCCTGAAAACATCTACTGTATGTGGCTCACACTTAAGGTTTTCCCTTTACCTCACTGACGGCTTCTTCTCCATCTTTTATTGCTTCCTCTTTCTCTTTCCCATCTCTAATTGTTAGTGTGCCCTTGGGCTCACTGCTGGGACTTCCTGTCTTGGCTATTCGTGTCTCAGTGTCTGTCACCACCACTCCTCTGACTGCTTATCTGGAAAACTTCTAAGTCACATCTGAACTCCTTTTTGGCCTCTCATTCCCTTTCACATCCAGTGACAAGCCGACACAAAATACATCCCAATCTGACTACCTGCAATCATTCCACAGCTTCCAGTTTAGGCCTAGTCCCAGCCATGTCTCCAAATGAGCGTCCCTGATTTCTTTCCTACTTGCAGCCAGAGAGGTCTATTAAGACGCAACCATATCTTGCTAAAATGTTCCTCTGGGTTCCTCTCACACTGGGAATGAAGCCAAAGTTCGGCACAGAAGTCAGTACCCCTTCTGCCCTCCTCCTGACCTCCACACCTCTCGCTCTCTCACTAGCTCCCTCTCCTCCGTCCCCAATAACTGTGGTCCTTGCTCTCTCCTCTGCCTGGAATGCCTTTACCTCACATTGTATGTTTTCCTCCTTCACTTCTGTTAGATCTGTATTAAAACACTACACTTCGGTAGAGCCTCCCACTGACAACATAGCTAAAATAACACCATATATAAAATAACTATGTAAAACTTAGCAGTGTATTAATTAGCCTGCTGTATTTTTCTCCATAGCAATTATCATCTCGCCTTAGTTACATTTTGATAGAAAGCTTGTTTACTATCATATTCTAAGCACGTGGAACAATGTTTAGCACAAAGAAGTTGCTATGTAAACACATGAAAATAAAGGAGGCATCATTTCCACTTCTATATTTTTAATGTATCTAGGCAATGGGAATAATGAGTTTACCCATTCTTCTATTCTGGAAAAAAAAAAAATGAAAGTCTCTAAAACTAAACAAATACACTTCCAATACAGTTCCAAAAAAAAGCTGCCTTCATCTTTGCCTCAATAATTCCCAATCTAGATAAAAAATGCATTTCTCAGGGAAAAACAAAAAGGAAAAAAAAAGCCTTGCTTCAGTTGTCTTGAACTAAGCACCAGTGCCTGTCCTATGACGCCAGGCTCCAAACCCCAGGCTTGGACTCATGACCTCAAAGGCTGTAGCTTCAGTGCCTAGGTCTCTAATGCTGGCAACCTAAAACGAAGGGAATACTTAGCCTGTTACCCATAGGACCAATGTGTGACTTGTAGCCATAGCTGAATTCATGAGCTAGGTGGTTATTAAAAGAAATAAATTGACAACATAATTAGGTTAGGGATTACATTTGTCCTGATCACCACTGAGGACCAGAATACCTGATGTGCAGTTGAGGGTCTCTAAAATTATTTAATATAAATTAAAAAAGGAAATCTAAGCAAACAATGACTTTTAACAAGAGCATGGTAGGGAAGGAGGAAGAGCAAGATAGAATAAAAGCAACATACTGTACATTAATAAACTACATATGCGTAGAAATCAATAAGTTATATGAAAATCCATTTTGAAGAGATTTTATGGAGACCCACAAATTCATAGTCATTAAGCACACCTGGGCATCAGTACTGGAGAGAAACAGTTCTTCAAAGTTTTTCTGGTCAGATCATCTTGCCACCATCAAAATAACTGCCAACAATTCTCACTTTCACAGTTCTCTAGTCCCTGAATTCCCTCAGCCACACGAAATGAGTTTGCCTCTTACCTCACATAGGAAAGACTCCAGTCACAGGTGAGTCCTCAGGGTCTATGGCAGTTATGTGAACTTTCACTTCTGCACATCTGTCCTATCATAATCTTCTCATCTCCCCTACACTCCAGCCAGTACCTCCACTTGTGATGAGGATCCTCTCTATATATCTCCATCTTCTTGAGACACCGTGCAAGGGTACCCAGTCTCTTTTCTCTCTTGTTTTCCCCTGTCTCCTATGCCAGTGTACCCAACAACTTATTAAAAACAGACCTATTTAAAAAGAAAGGGATTATGAATCAAATGCTGTTTGCCTTTTAAACATCCTAACTGGTCTTAACTTAAAACTCCCCATTTGTTATCTTGCATAATTGCTATTTTGTCTCTGCCATGTCTTTGTTATCACAGTATTTTGTTTCAAATAATGGTAGCTTAAGTGTTTTTATAGTCACTGGAGTAAGCGTTATTTTTTTCTGGAGAATTTGACTACTTGTTTATCTGCTGAAATACATTTTTCTTTAAAGGCTTTGTAGTGAAAAGAAAAGATATGAAGTATAAGATTAAAGAATGATATAATGGGATTGCCAGAAAAAAATTTTCCATGGTTCAGGAAATTCTAGCATGCCTGGTTAGTTGTTTGTTTCCAACATGAATGAGGTTTGTGAAAAGACAATTAGAATTGTCTTTTTGTTCCAATTGGCTATTCAGGAAAGAAGCAGGAAATCTTGATGAAAGCTTGGGTTTTACAGGATGTTTGTGAGTATTTATCCCATGTGTTTGATGTTTTTCTTTCCACATCTGCATACTGTATGCCTACATTTTGGCTAAGATAATCCAAAGTACCACATTGATTTTTTCACTTCATTACAGTTCCTGGTACAATGCTTTCTAAATGGGAGGGACTCAAAAATTAAACTGGAAAAAGAAACTGAGGCCCAGAAGGTACAAGTCATTCCTTCCCTCTGAAAGTCAATTCCCTCATTATAAAATACAAGGCTTAAACTGAGAAAGTGCTTTTAAAACTTGCTACTACAGTAAATCCAGCAGCAGTGAAAATGAATAGCACCCCCAGGGGTCTCAGGGCCTACCCCAACACACCTTCTGCAAGCTGAAACTTTCTTTAAAATGTCCTATTTTCTCTTATGAGAGCTTAGCATTTTACAAAAAAGGAAAGTCTATGTTTGTTTTAATACAAATGTTACCTTATGTTCAAACTAGTTTCTTTTTTTTTTTTTTTTTTATTGGTACCGGGTATCGAACCCACGACCTCCTGCTTGCAAGGCAGGTGCTTATGCCACTGAGCTAAATCCCCAGCCCCTATTTCTTTTTTTTAAATCCTGCTAATTTTTTAAATTTTTCCCCTTAATTAAGAAAATCATAAAAAATAACAATAATTTTTTTAATGAATAAGGAAGAGATTGAGATAAAAGAGGACATAACATCATAACAGTACAGGTCAAAGCATGACAGTTTCAGCAACCAGTGCTTCACCACCAAATAACCCAACTTAATAATAGCTACCATAGTGTCTTTTTCCTTTAAATATTTGAATATAACTTCATATACTCTAGCTTCAAATATATCCAGTCAGTGTAAAACCATTCAAGTGGATGAAAGCATTGTATGGTATTTAGAACCAGCTAACAGAAAACGAACAATGGTTTCTACATTATCTCTTTGCCTGTAACAATTTTTATTTATACTATCACATATAATAAAATCCAGCAAGAAACATCATGATAAAACCAATGGAGACAGAAGAGCCATAGTTTGGTGGGGCTTCAAAACAAGATGATAATAAATCAGCACTAGCTATTATGATGACTTATTTTCTTCAAAATAGCAGTTCATTTCATCACAGGCAATAATATCAAGCAGCCCAGAATAAAGCCATTCCAATTAATAAGTAAAAACTTTGAAAGGCTTCAAGGCCACATAATGGGGAATCATGACTACCATATACTTTTATATATTTGAATCATTACTTAAATTAGGAAAACTATTTGGTATTCACACATGCGAGATTGGTTTATTTCACTTACGAGTATGGTCGCAAGCTGCGCCCATTTATTGAGATAAATATCTCAATGTGATCCTTCTTTACAGCTGAGTAATACTCCATTGTATAGAAATACCACAACTTTTTTTATCCATTCCTCAGTTGATGGACACTTAGATTGTTTCCAAGATCTGGTGATTACAAATTATGCTGCTATAAACATAGGTGCACATATATCACTGTGGAATGATGCTTTCAGTTCTTATGGGAATATGCCTAGTAGTGGAAGAGCTAGAACAAATGGGACTTCCAATCCCAAGTTTTTGAGAAAACTCCAGAATGACTTCCACAAAGCTTGTACCAGTCTACACTCCCACCAACAGTGTAGGAGAGTTCCTTTTGCCCCACATCCTCTCCAGCATTTTTTTGTTGTTGGTTTTCTTCATCCTGGCCATTCTTTTAAGAGTGAGATGGAATCTGAGTGTGGTTTTAATTTGCATTTCTCTAAAGACCAATGATGATGAACATTTTTTCATGTACTTATTTGTCATTTGTATTTCTTCAACTGAGAAGTGCGTATTCATCTCAGATGGCCATTTTTGAAATGGATCTTTGAATTTTGGCTGTCTGAGTTTTTTTAATTCTTTCTTTGTTTTAGACAAAAGTCCCTTGTCTAAGGGGGAATTCACTAAGATCTTTTCCCATTTTGTGGGTTTTCTTTTCACTATGCTGGAGATTTCTTTTGAAATGCAGAAACTTTTTAAAGAGGTGGTCCCAGTTATTGATTCTGGGAAGTATTTCCCGTGTGGTTTGCGTCCTGTTCATGAATTCTCTACCTACCCCTATGAATTCAAGGTTTCTACCCAATTTGTCTTGCAATAGATTTAGTGTTTCTGTTTTAATATTCAGATCTTTGATCCATTTACATTTTAATTTAGTACATGGTGATAGGCATGAGTCTAGCTTTAGTTTTCGGCAAATGGAGAGCCAGTTTTTCCAGCACCATTTATTAAAGAGACTGTCGTTCTTTCATTGCACCTGCTTGTCTCCTTTATCAAAGATAAGGTGGTTGAGTGTGTTTGTAGCTTTGGTTGCATCTTCTAATCTATTCCATTGATCTTTGGCTCTGTTTTGATTCTAGGACCATGTTGATTTTACTACTGTTGCTTTGTACTATAATTTCAAGTCAGGGATTGTGATGCCTCCTGCCTTGCCTTTGCTGCTTAGAATTGCCTTTGCTATTCTAGGTCTCTTCTGGTTCCAGATGAATGTTAGGAGTGATTTCTCTAGATCTATGCAGCATGTTGATGGTATTTTTATTGGGATTGCATTGAATCTGTATAACAGTTTTGGGAGAATGGCCATTTTCACAATGTTTGTTCTTCCTATCCACGAGCAAGGGATATCTTTCCATTTTCTGAGATCATCTTCAATTTCTTTTTTCAGTGTATTATAATTTTCCCTGTATAGGTCTTTCACTTCTTTTGTAAGAGTAACTCCTAAATATTTCATTTTTTTGCTTGCTAGTGTGAAGAATGTGGTTTCTCTTATTCCCCTCTCTGTGATTTTGTTGTTAGTGTATAGGAATGCTATTGATTTCTGAGTATTGATTTTGTATCCAGCTACATTACTGCATTTATTTATTATATCTAAGAGTCTTTCAATGGAGTTTAGGGGGTCTTCTATGTAGAGTATGATGTCATCTGCAAACAATGATAATTTAACTTCTTCTTTTCCTATCTTTACCACTTTTATTTCTCTCTCTTGTCTAATTGCTCTGGCTAGTACTTCCAGTACTATATTAAATAGGAGTGGTGATAAAGGACATCCTTGTCTTGTGCCTGATTTTAAAGTAAAGGCTTTCAATTTTTGGCCATTTAGTATGATACTGGCTGTTGGTTTGTCATAAATGGCCTTTATTATATTGAGGTAAAGGCCATCTATTCCAATTTTCTGTAAAGTTCTTATCATGAATGAATGTTGGACCTTATCGAAGGCTTTTTTCTGCATCTATACAAATGATCATGTGATTCTTACTTTTGTCTTTATTGATATGGTGGATAACATTTATTGATTTACGTATGTTAAACCATCCCTGCATGACTGGAATGACCCCACTTGGTCATGGTGTATAATCTTGATGATTTTCTGCATCCTATTTGCCACTATTTTATTGAGGATTTTTGCATCTGTGTTCAATAGGGAGATTGGTCTATAGTTCTCATTTTTGGTTGGGTCTTTCTCAGGTTTTGGTCCTAGAGAAATATTTGCTTCCAGGTATGACTTAGGAAGGATTACTTACCTTTCAATTTCATTGAATAGTTTGAGCAGTGTCGGCATTAGGTCTTCTTTGTATTTCTTGTAGAATTCTGCAGTGAATCCATCTGGGCCTGGGCTCTTCTTTGTAGGTAAGGACTTAATTACATTTTCAATTTCATTAATAGAGATCGTGTCATTCAGCAGTTTTACATCCTCTTGATCTAGCTTTGGTACTTCATATGTTTCTAGGAATCTGTGTACTTCTTCTGTTATCAAACCTTTGAGAGTAGAGGTTTTCAAAATAGGTGTTGATGATCTTCTGTATTTCTGTAGAGTCTGTAGTGATTTCACCTTTTTCATTTCTTATTGCATGAATTTGAGTTTTTTCTTCCCTTCTTTTTAATAAGGGTGGCTAGGGGTTTATCAATTTTATTTATTCTTTCAAAGAACCAACTCTTTGATTCATTGATTCTTTGGATTGTTTTCTTAGTGTCTATTGCATTGATTTCTGCTCTGATTTTTATAATTTCCTCTCTTCTTTTAGCTTGGGCTTGACTTACTCTTCTTTTTCTAGCTGTTTGAGGTGTAGCATCACGTTATTTATTTGTATTCATTCTGTTTTCCTGATATGGTAACTCAGTGCAATAAATTTTCCTCTTAGGACGGCTTTCATTGCATCCCATAGATTCTGGTAAGTTGTATCTGCATTTTCATTTTCTTGTAGCTATTGTTTAATTTCTTCTGTGACCCACCGATTACTCAAGTGTGTGTTATTCAGTTTCCATGTGTTTGTGGGATTTTTGCAGTATCTTTTATCATTAATTTCTAATTTCAAAGCGCTATGATCCGATAACATGCAAGGGATGATTTCAACTCTTTTGCATTTGTTTAAATATGTTCTGTGAGCTAATATATGGTCTATTTTAGAGAAGGACCCATGTACTGATGAGAAGAATGTCTATTTTGGTGTTGTTGGGTGGAACATTCTGTATATGTCTATCAAGTCCGTTTGTTCACAGGTGTAATTCAGTTCTGTTATTTCTTTGCTCATTTTCTGTCTGGTTGCTCTGTCCCTTGGTGTCAATGGCGTGTTAAGGTCTCCTGTTACAATTGTGTTACTGATAATTTGAGTTTTCATTTCTGTTAATAGTTGTTTTATATAACTGGGTGCTCTGGAGTTTGGTGCATATATATTTAAGATAGTTATCTCTTCCTCTTGGACTTTTCCCCTAATGAGTATGTAGTGACGTTCTTTGTCCTGTATGATCATTGTTGGTTTAAAGTTCACGTTGTCTGCAAACAGAATGGCTACTCCTGTTTTTTTTTTTTGGATTCCTGCTGCGTAAAGTATTGTTTTCCATCCTCTGACTTTCAGTCTGTGAGTATCCTTCTGGGTTAGATGAGTTTCCTGTAAACAGCAGTTGGTTGGATTTTGTTTCTTGATCCATTCTGCCAGTCTGTTTCTTTTGATTGGTGCATTGAGACCATTTACATTAATGGTTATAACTGTTATATGCTGGTTTATTGTTGATATGTTATCTCTCCACTGTTGCATCTTTATCTTTCTGTTCTGTTTAATTATCTGCTTTGCTTAGTGGTTTTTTTCCTTTGTGTATCTAAACTGTCTTTCAATATTTTTTGCAGGGTTGGCTTGGTGTTCATGAAGTTCTTCAGCTGTTCTTCGTCATGGAAGTATCCTATTTCACCATCAATTTTGAATGATAGTTTTTCAGGATACATCAGTCTAGTTTGGAAATCATTTTCCTTTAGGATCTGGAATACTTCACTCCATGCTCTTCTTCACTTTATTGTTTGTGCTGAGAAGTCTGCTGTGATTCTGATAGGTTTTCCTTTATAAGTAATCTGTCTTTTCTGACAGCTTTTAATAATCTATTCTTGTGTTGGATTTATGGGATGGTGATTATTATATGTCTGGGTGTAGTTTTATTTTGGTTATGACTATTTGGAGTTCTATAGGCTTCACTGAACCTGATGTCGGTTTCTGATCACATGCTTGGGAAATTTTCAGCTATTACTTCTCTAAATATCCTCTTGACATCCTTTATGTTGTCCCCTTCTTTTTCATTAATCCCTATCAATCTTATGTTATTTTTCTTTGCATCATCTTGCAGTTGTTGAATTGTTGTTTCCTGATTCCTTGTTAATTTTTAAAAGATCTTTCCTTTCCTGTTTACTAATTGCAATCCTGTCTTCAAGGTCTGAAATTCTACCTTCACTTTCACTGAGGCCGTTTTTACAGCTTTCAGTGGAATTTTTTATTTCCTGTATATCTCTGTGTATCTGCTTTATGTATTCTGTTTGTTTCTTATATTGCTCATTTAGGGATTCTATCTTTTTGTTTAGTTCCTCCAATTTTTTAACTGTGTTTTCTTTAGATATATTCAGAATCTCTTTCATTTCTTTTATCATTTCTTCTTTTACCTGGGAGATCATTTCGAGTTTGGATTCCTTTAAAGCTTCCTGGATTTGCTTGTTTATTTCAGTAGCTATTATGTCCAATATTTGAGGTGTATGGCATATATTTTCTTCTATATACATCGCTCCTAGGGTTTCTTGAGATGGGCTGGAGGTTTGAGGTTGTAATTTGGTCTTTTGTTTTGTCATTTTCCTATATTTCTGTGTTTCAAGTGTTATTCGAAAGCTTCCTCAGGGTCTGTTGGAAATCCACTTCTATGTTCGCAGCTCCTGGGACTCTGGCACCCAGTTTCCCCAGGCTGCTGGGCCTCTAGAACCTGTGGCCCTCCTCTGCCTGTTTAGAATGTAGGTCCAGATAAGCTGGGCTCCAGGGACACTGTGCACCTGCCTGCTTGCTGGAAACTCCACAGTTCTCCAAGCACAGCCAGAATGGGGTGGTGGATGTAGGTGCCTGGGGCCCACTTAGCCACTTCACCGCACCCGGAAGGCTCGGGGGTCCCGAACAGTCTGGGCTTGGGGCAGAGTGCACTGGGCACTTAACACAGGCTGTGGGGCCTCTGGAACTGGTGATGCTCACCTGCTTGCTGAGAAATCCACAGTCCTCCAGATACCTGGGGAGGCGGATACAGGCGCCCCAGATCCGCCCAGTCCTTACTCTGCACGCAGACAGTGCAAGAGTCCCAAATAGGCTGGGCTCCGGGGATAGTGTGCGCCCACCTGTTTGCTAGAAACTCCACAGTTCTCCAAGTAGTTGCTTTCTTACAAAGCAGTCAAGTGAACACAACCCTCAGGGAAATAGGTGTACAGCCTCACACACACCAAGTTTCCTCATTGTCCCAAGGTTGCCTTAACCCAGAGAGAGAAGTAAGGACCTAGGTGACCAAAATTCCTCCCTGGTGCAAATGCTGTACTCACATTTACAATTTTATCTTGTATAAGAAGGTAAGATATAATAGAAAAACTGTCACACTTGTATTTGAATGACAACCAACAAAACAGGTAGAAGCCTTCATGTCAGGAAATTCAGTTATTTGGGCTTATAAGGAAAGGATCAGTGGTAGAATCAGGGAAACCCTTTCTCTACCAAAGGAGGAGCTGAGAATCCAACCCAGCCAATGAGCAGTTGCAGAACCTTGGTTTCAGAAGAGACCTTAGAGATATGACAGACACCCTGAACAAGCAGAATCTATCTACACACTCCTGACAGGTACTTGAACATCCTCACATTAGGACACTTACTTTTTCACAAGACAACCAGTTCTTTAGAAAAAAACTACCTTGAAATAGTTATAAGTATTCCTCATAGTGCTACACATGCCCTTTCACCCCAGGATTTCATGGGAGTATGTTAAGTACAGACTAAAAGCATGTCAGGTTCAAGATCTGATTCTCCCACTTAGGGCAAGTGCTGGCTCACAAGCCAATTACTTCACTGTATGTGCTTCAGTTTCTACAGCTCCAATCTGGGAGTGATAAATAGTGGTACCCACCTTACAAAAGCGTTGTAAAGATGAAAAGTGGTTGATCAGTGTAATCCATGTACAGCGGTGTTATGATTTATGTCTACCGGTCTCTTCAGAGTGTCGCATAGTCATACACAGGGCTCTTCAGAGTTGACTGATCTAGAATATGTGTCTCTGGGATTGATTTATGGTGCAAAGCTGGTATTAATGGTGTGAGTGCTACTCACTCTAGAGTGGATAGCCCAGCTAAAATATAAGGGACAGAAAGAGGTTTGTTACAGTTCTCTTGCTGTCTTCTGCCAAATGAACTATTTCTCCTCTCTGATGCCCTCTGCCATGTTACCCTGCCTTGGAGTCAGCCAATTATAAATAGAAATCTCTGAGCTAAATGAATCTTTTCTCTTAACTTCTGCATGTTGGGTGTTTTGTCTCAGCGATGAGAAAAGTAAGATAAGTAGTGCATGGCCAGAGTAGGTCCTGAGAACTAAGGGCTATTAGGATTACTGTTAAACAGACCAAATCTCATGTCTCTTGGAACACAGATCTTAAATTTAAAATTAAGACATATCCAATTCTCATTAATCACTTTTCTCTTAACAAAATAGCCTCTTCCTTTAAATAGTTCCAGATTTTGCCATATTCTGGAAATTCTCTACTGAACATATTTGAATGTGTACAATATAACTACCAGAAATGACATATTTCTTCTGTGACGTGAGAGGTAATCAAGACCAGGGCCATCCTTCTTATCTTGTCCCATCCACTGTACTATCTCATCCCACTTATCTCTGGGTTTTTCCGTCATCCTTTCCCTCATACTTTTATACCTGATTTTCCAAACTAAAGCATGGAATTTTATATTCAGTCTCCTTAAATATAACCTATTTAATTTCAGGCTGCATTTAAAGCTTCAGAAAACTGATTTTTTTATTACACCTATTATACCTATTAACTACCCTTCTGCACTCTAAACATCAGGAGCATTCTAAATCATCACCCTATGACAGCCAGACACTTAAAAATTTCAATTCAGGTTGACATGAGTCATTCAAAGATGGCCTTTTGAACTGACATCCAAGTCATATTTTCCCATATTGCCTTCATATAGGAGCTTGTCAAATGGCTCAACACAGAACACAGATAGTACATCAACTCTTCAGTCTTTAGCTACCGGCTTTGATACCCTGTTCAAATAAGGAAATGAAATTAATTTAATCAGATTCATTTGTAGTGTTCATTCTGACTTGTAGTGATATTACTGTACACCTATCATTTCTCATAATAAATGTTTACAATAAACACTTGAAGGATTTAAAGTAGTTAGGTGACACACTGTCCCAATTTATCATGTTTTGTGCTGAAAAGTTTATGTATTTTCATATTGCTAAATACTCTCCTATAATATACCAGCTCACATTGATGCCTTTCCTTTCTTTAGTGAGTTACATCCTTGGATCTCCATTCTCAGAACTGATTCTCATGAATAGGTCTGTAGACATAGGAAAAATGAAAATGGGTAAAATCTAGATGAAGCTGAGATACTCCTGTGTTTCTTTATATTCCCATTATAACCTACATTTACATTATGTATTTTTTTGTCATGGAGAGAAAATGTAGAAAACTGATGCAGTGGTGTATGGCTTCTATTAATAGTAGCAGTTCCTTAATGATTCATCAGTTATCTTTATTGTGTTACACATTTTTGACAAAAAAATATTAAGACCAAAGTGGTAGATTTTAAAAATCTATCATTCTGAGAAGTCTTTGAAATTTAACATGTTTCCAAATAAATTTATACGAATGTATCTTTACAACAAAAATGGTATTTTCACAGTGTGAAAGTAGACTTATTCATGATTGTGCCATCTAAGAATAATTAACATCAATGTTTGAATATTTCTGTCTAATTTTTGCAGTTAAAGATAACTGAGTCTGACAAGGTAAACATTATTATATGACTTGGAAGATACTACCAGTCTTTTATAAAAGGGCTGTATTCGTTTAGAATTCCACTAGCATAACATATAAGCACCAATTTAAGTAATTCGTTGACAACTGTATTTGGTACATCATTCATAATGCTCTTCTGCATTGTTATTCACACCAACACAGAAAATGTTTTTACATGTTTACTTATTCATTTGATTTATTGCCTGTTTTTTCTTTGCCAGGTAATTTATTGAGATAGTAATGATTTTCTTCTGACTCATGCTACTTATTTATCTTCTAATTATTTGTACTTATTGTAAGTTTACTAATTTAATATAGGCAGTAACTACTTACCTAACATATTGCTACAAATATTATTTCTTAATTTTTACTTAGTAAAATATGTTTCAGTTTTGGTGGTTTTTCATTATGTCCAACTTTAAAAAGACAGTTAATCCAAAACTATCAAAACATAAACATAAATTGACTTTATTTGTGGTTATACTGACTTGCAGAGCTAAGTATTGAAGTCTGTGGCTACACTTGGTTATACATTTGTCATCCACAAAACTGTCATCAAAGTAAAAATGCCAGTTTAAAAACTCTCATAAAAAAAAAGTCTACAACCTCACTGCTTAACACAGTATTTTCCGATTAGTGTTTGGTTAAAGAGTTTTATATTTTGTTTTTCTCTCTTCTCTTCTGCATAATTTACTTAGAGGAGCTGAAATTTTTCTTCTTTTCATTAGTGCTTCTAATATTGCTTTTAATCTCAAAATTACGTCAAGAATACCTTGTAACTTCAGTACAAAGTAAGACATATTCCTTGCCCTCCCTTAATCTTCTTGTTTATATAAGATTATTACTTCTGTTTCTCATCTACCCCTTCACTTTCCTAACCCAGGCTCCACCTAATCATATGATCTTCTGGTTTTTAAAGTTATTTTTCCAAGCAACCTCTTTCAGTATTAAAGTTACAGAAAACATTCTTTATAGCTCTTTAAAGTATATTTCAGTATAATTACATATTATTAAATTAATTGTGCTAGAATAATTTTCAGTTACTACCATGTATTAATCAAAGTTTACTTCATTCTTCCATTACACCATTTTTCTTTAAAGAATCTAATAAAATAACTCCATTGCACTGGTTTTTAAAGTTAAAAAATCTGAAGATATCCATATTTTGGCAACTTTGAAGTATTAATGAACACAATAACAATACTATTACTACTATAAAATACTATACTCCTCTGGTACTTCTGACAGGTTATGTAACACTGAATGAAAGAGTTAAGCATGGGGTTATGGCTTGTAAGATGGGCCCATAAAGAACAGGAAGGATTGGCAGATGCTAACTATGAAGGACCAATTCACAAGCTTTACCCTTCATAATTATTTTGCCATTATACTATCCCCAAAAAAGTAACTCAGGCAGATATTTTTATTGACATTTTAAATTTAAAACAACAACCCTAAGGCTATATATCAGATCAGACTTTCTTCTTACTGAATTCCTTTGAGCCACTATTCTACCAGTTAGTAAAGGACATAAAATTCAGTGATTACAAGTAATTAATTAGTTTTTTAATATACTACCTGCTTAATGAGGCTTCAAAGATAATAATTTAAACATTATCCTTACTTTAATATTTAAAAAGGTTCAAATGCCATCTTTACAAAAATATTCTTAACCTGAATAATTAAGCTAATTAATATTTTTCCAGATATTGAGGAAGCAAATTAGACAAGGGTTAAAAGCTACTTAAATTTTCTGGGAATAAATAGCAAAATATGAAAAAAATTTTAAAAGAATTTAAACTTTTGACTGGATAAAAGGCAAAGCACTGGAGACAAGATTTCTCCATGGCTGGAACCTCACTCCTTATGTTCTGGCTAACTTGGTCTTTATTGTCATTTTTGTTTCTTAAACATGCCCAGCTTACACTCTTCCCAGGATTTTTGAATTTGCTTTTCACTCAGACTGGAATATGATTCCTCCAGAGTCTCATTACCATTCTTTGCTGGTTTTTAATACTCCCAGCACAAATACCACAGCTTCCTTGCCCATCTAGCTCATGCTGGGAATCACCCTCGCCTGCTACGTACCCACCCTCCACAGGGCAGTCTAATGCACACACGTGCATTCTTATTCATCAATCATTCTTGAAAATGATTTTATTTTTTTATTCATGGGCTGACTCCCCACCAAAATGTAGGCTTGTCTCTCCATCACTGTTCTTAGCTATGTCAGTAACAGTACCTGGCACACTGTGGATACCCAACACTGCTTCTTAAATAAATAAGCAAATCAAACGAGTGCTCCTTTAGAAATGGAAAGGTTAGAGAATGGCAATAAAAGTGTCAATGGGCTAGGGATTTAGCTCAGTGGCATAAGAGCCTGCCTGGTAAGTGTGAGGTCATGAGTTCAATCCCCAGTACCAAAAAAGAAAAAAATAAATACGTAAATGTGCCAATTAAATATTCAGACTAACAAACTGTCTGAATAGCCTCCAGTGGAATGTTAAAACAATGTTTTAGGATTTTATTAAAACAAATATTATTTTAAAAGTACTTCAAACATGTCTACAATAAAAGTTCCTACTGATGTTTTCATTATGCAAAGATTTTGTGTTATGGATGTTTAAAAGTGGAATATATGTGTATTAAACATTAAATGATATCATTCATCAACAGGAAAGACCAACCTGCTGTTCATATCGCTGCTTCACATCCTCTAGCTGCCTTAAGAACTCCTTTGACTGTTTCTCACGAAGAGATTTGGATCTTGTTAGATCTGCTTCCACTTTTTCCATCTATGAGATTTTAAAAATAGTTTTAATTTTTTGAACAAAAGTTGTATTCCATGTGCTTTCAAAAATTCTCCATTCATTAAGAGGTCAGATTTTATATGATTCATCAATCTTAATGATACATTAAATGGCAATAAAATGAAATCTTTACTAATTTAATACATTTTAAAAGTTAATGAAGGGAAATAAAAATAGTATATAACACCATTTCCCAGTAGTATAACATGAAAATGTCATGAAGATATAATTTGGAAATTCAAATATTTATTCAATATGATTTTATTTAGCACTGGCTTAATGGAAGAAAACATGAATCATATATCTGATGAGATTTCTATCTAGAATATATACAGAATACTTACAACTTGCAATAAAAGGGTAGTTAACCCAGTTTTTAAATGAGCAAAAGATCAGAATAGATACTTCTCCAATGAGGATATACAACCGACCAAAAGCATATGAAAAGATGTTCAGCATCACCGTCCTGAGACAGTGCAAATTTAAACAAGAAGGACATAACACTTTACACTCACTAGGATGGCTATAAGCAAAAAGACAGGAAATGACAAGTGGTATTGGTGAAGAAGTAGCAAAATCAGAACTCTCAGTGGTGCTGGTGGGAATGTAAAATGGTATAGATATACTGGTAGACACTCTGGAAATTCCTCAAAAGATCAAACATAGAGGTAATACGTGACCCAAGAATGTCATTCTAGGTAAAAAACTAAAATATATATATATAGAATCTGTCAACTTCAGGTTTACTAGACTTCTTCATTGAAACTGTTTTTAATGTCTGACTGCCCCAATGTAATACAGCCCTGTGTTCTTTGATGTAGCCTATCACTTAGCATAGGACCTGTAACACACAGATTCAAAAATAATAATAATGACACAATGCACTCATTTCAGGATTTGCTAAATGCACAATATTCAACATTTAGTGACAAATTCTTTATAACATACACAAAATTTAATAAATGTTATCTCATTTTCTTTATTACTCTGTGGCTGATCTTATCAGATATTCTTTTACATGTAACAGGAAAGAGAAGTTCTTACAAACAGAAAAGGAAAAGTTCTCCATGTCAGTAACATAATGCTAGTATTTTTCCTTCAAAGCAGTATAGCATTTTATCTGTCTATCATTGTGAATTTGGATATGATTCAGGAAAGTGCTTTTATCTAAGACAATTGTCAGTTAACGTGACAATCATTCTATTACTGAGTAATTTTACTTATACTGCTTCACTATATTGAGTTAGCTGTTCTTTTTTACTTCTACACAATGCTTTCTCTGAGGTTACCTTTTGGTAAACAGTTTTAGGTAAAACATGAACATTAAAGAAAATAAACCTTGAAATTTTTCCTTCATAGTTTTCACATTAGATTTAGAACATCACATACATTTATTCAGACATAATTAAGGTTGTAAAAAACTACCTTGCAATTCTGAACTCCCTTGGTGCCTGCCTATCTGAAATGCCAATCACAGCTCTATAACCTATGCCTGCAACCTCTAAGCAAGATGTTCTTTGTTGGCTGTAATTTCCATCTTATTTGGTGAACTAGCTTTGCAAGTGAATCTTCCTTACCCTAACAACTTGTCCTCAAGTTACTGGCCTTCTTAAGTGATGTCCAATGAATATGGGTTCATGGTTAAAGCTGAATTTTAAAAAATATATATGCTTCTTAGAAGAGGTTCACTTCATACTCAAGGAAACAGACTACAAGTGAAGGTATGTAGGGGGTATTCCAAGAAAATGAAAAACAGAATAAACATATTTCTAGCAGACAAATAGACTTTGAGCCAGAAACTGTAAAAGGAGACAAGGAAAGTCATTATATAGTGATAAGGAGGTGAGATCATCCAAATGACATAAAAATTTTAAGCATTTATGTGCTAATTATCAGAGCTCCTAAGTATAAATATTAGTAGACTAAATTGAGAGATCAACTGCAATAAAATAATAGCAGAGTAGTTCAAGATGCCTCTTTCATAGATGGACAGTTCATCCCGAAAGAAAATCAGAAAGGAAACACTGAACCTGACACTTTAGACTAAATGGATCAAACAGAACATTCCATCCAACAGCAATAAAATACACATTCTTCTCAAGTATACAAGTATGTTCTCTGGAGAATATACTTAAGTCTCCAGAATAAGTCATATGTTAGATCATAAAACAAGTCTTAACAAATCTAGGAGTATTGAAATCATAAATTTTCTTTTCTGATCACAATAGAATGAAATTACAAATTTATAATGAAAAATTGTGAAAAACCCATGAATATGTAGGAATTGAGCATATTCCTGAAACAAGTAAGGGGTCAAAGGAGAAACCAAAAGAGACAAAAAATATCTTAAGACAAGTGAAATGAAAACAGCATACCAAAACTTACCCACCAAAAGCAGTTCTAAAGAGAAATTTATAGTAATAAATGCCTATATCAAACAAAAATATCTAAAAAATGCCAATGTTACACTTCAAGAAATTATAAAAGTAAAAAACTAGGCCAAAGTTAGCAGAATGAAGGAAATAACAAATACGATGCATGACCAAAAATTAGGTGACTGTTTCATGCTGCTATTAATCTCCCTTACTGTGCTCAATTACCTTTAATGATACTTATCCAAGAATGAGTCATAAATAAATAGAAGTCTTAATAAACCAGTAATGAGTAAGAAGATTCAACGAGTAATAAAAAAGTCTTAAATCAAGGATAAGCTTAGGATCAGATGGCTTTGTAGTTGAATTACACCAAATGTTTAAAGAAAACACTAATCTCTTCCAAAATTCTTCCCAAAAGTTAAGAGGAAGAAATATTCCAAACTAATTTTACAAGGCTACTACTGCCCTACTATCAAACACAGAAAGGACCCTACAAAAAGAAAATCACAGGCCACTATCACTGATACATAGATTCAAAATTCCTCAACAAACTAAATTCATTAGAAAACTGATTTAAACAAGTTAAAAAGAACAGACAATATGATTTACCCCTGTGATAAGGAGGTTTTTCAAATCTATAAATGATACATTTCATTAACAAGATGAAGAATGAAATCCATATAACCACTTCAATGGTTGGAGGAAAAGCATTTGACAAAATTCAACATCTTTTCATGATAAAATTCTTAACAAATTAGATATACAAGGAATGCATTTCAAAATAACAATAGCCATGAAAAATAAGCCCACAGCTAATTTGCTCAATGGTGGAGAGTGCATGCTTTTCTCCTAAGATCAGGAACTGGATGAGGAAGCTCACTCTAACTCAATTTCTCAACATAGTGCTAGAAGTCCTAGCCAGAGCCATTTGGCAAGAAAAAGAGAAAGATTACAGGAAAAGACCTGAGAGTATCTGTCTGCTGATGACATAATCTTTTATACAGAAAACCCTAAAGACTCCATTAGAAAAATCAAACACGAATAAATGAAAACAGTAAAGTTGCAATATACAAAAGCCAACACTTATAAACCAGTATCACTTTTATACACTAACAATCAACTATCTAAAAAATTAAGAAAATAATCTCATTATAACAGCAATAAAAATAGGTATAAATTTAATCAAGGAGCTAAAATATGTATACACTAAAAACTATCGAAGACTTTTGGAAAAAATGAGGAAAATAACTAAATAGAAAGATATCCATGTTCTTGGGATGGAAGAATTAATACTACTAAAGTGTCTGTTCTAGTAAATGCAATCCACAGTTTCAATCAAATCCATCCCAAAATTCCAATGCCACTTTTAACAGAATTAAATAAAACAATCCTAAAACACATATGGAACTATAAAAACTCTAAATAGGCAAAGGAATCTTAAGCAAAAAGAACAAAGCTGAAGTCATCACAATACTATCTGACTTGAGAATATAATTAGAAGTTATGGTAACCAGAATATAAAGGTGTTATCATAAAAGCAGACATACGGACTAAAGGAATAAGACATTCCAGAAATAACCCACATATTTATAGTACATTGATTGCTGATAAAGATGCCATGACTAGACAAAGAATAAAAGACAATTTCATTGGTAAATGGTGGAAAAGTTGGCATTCCACTTGAAGAAAATTGTAAAATTGGGTCCTTAACTTACACCATGCATAAAAATCAACTCAAGATGGTTGAAATATTTAAACATAAGGCCTGAAACTGTAAAACTACAAGGAAAAAATATAGGAAAAAAGCTTCTTAATATCAATTTGGCACAGATTTCTTGACTATGACAGGCAATACAAGCAACAATACACAAATGAGATGATACCAAACTAAAAAGCTTCTGCACAACAGAAGACACGTTCATAGAGTGAAGAGATAGACTCCAGAGGGGCAGAAAATATTTACAAGTCATATATCTGAGAAGGGGTCAATAGCCAAGTACATAATGAACTAAATAGCTTGATAGCAAAAAAAAAAAAAAAAAAAAAAACAGGAAAAATAAATCCAACCATTAAAAAATAGCAATCGACTTGAACAGACATATCTCAAAGGAAGACAGTAAAATGGTCAACAGGTTCACAAAAAATAACATCACTAATCATTAGAGAAATTTCAAATAAAGCTATAATGAGCTATCACCTCACACCTGTTGGAATGAATGGAAGACAAGCAAGTGCTGGTGAGAATGTGGAGAAAGGAAATCTCTGCATTTATACCTATTAAATATTTATACTTATTTTTTATTGCTACTAATAGGAATGTAGAGTAGTACAGCTATTCTAGAAAGCATATAAAGGTTTTTAAAAAACAAAAAGTAGAACTCCCATTTGATGGAACAATTGCGGTACTGGGTGTAATATCCAAAGGAGCTAAAATAAGTATGTTGAAGAAATATTTACACTTCTAGTTTCACTGAAGCATTACTCACAATAGCCACGATAGGAAATCTCCCCAAATATCTACCAAATGATAATTGGATAAAGAATGTGAAATATAATGGTATGCTCAGTGACCTTAAAAGAAGGAAATTCATCATTTGCAACAACATAGATAACTCTTGAGGCTTCTGTGTTAAATAAGCCAGGTAAAGAAAGACAAATCTGAAAAGGTGAAAGGTTATGGAAATAGTGTACAACAGTGGTTGTCAGAGACTGCAAGGGAGTGGGGGAAAAATTAGGATATGTTGCTCCAAGAGTGTACAGTTTCAGTTAAACAAGAGAAATGAGTGCTAATGATCTATCTATCCTACTCCTAGTCACTGAATAATGAATATATCAAAAATGGTAAGATAAAATTTCAAATGTCTCATTACAAACAAATGAGATGTTGAATATGTTGACTAGCCTGTTTCAATTATCCACAACATAAATATATCAAAATATTATATTATATTTTATAAACATAAATTGATGTCAATTAAAGTTATTATAAAAATCAAAATTATTTTGAAATTAAAAGTTCTTAAACTCTTAGGGATGAATAGTAAGTAAAGGTGGATGGAAAAAAAGAGAAAGTCAATCAAGGTGTGTAGACTTGGTCTATTTAATAATTTAAGATAAATTTTCATATAAAATTGATCTATGGGGTGTTTTTACTTCATCACAGATAAAATATTAAAAATGAAATAAAATTTAAAATTTCAAACATTACTCAACTGTGCTGCCATCAAAATGGAAACAATTTAAAATATACAAAAGACTCTGCAAACCTAAACACTAGCAGAAACACATGTCACATTAGATAACACTAACCGAAAATGCCAAACCCCACTCCATTCTCCATAAACAATTTAATCACTTCTCAAAAAACAAGTCTTATAAAATAGTTTGTATAAAAACAGGTTTTCAGTTGCTATAGACACAAAACATTCTGCTTCATCATACTTCATTCCAAATTCTATTCAACTCCAAGTAAGAAACACCACAACATCAAGTAAAATCCCTGACTTCAAAAGTGAAGAGTAAATTTGGTGGCTAAATTAGGAGCAGAAAAGGGAATGAATGCAATTATGTGATTGTTCCATTTAAAGAAGCAAGAAAGGGAACTCATGAAGGGTCTTGAATGTTCCAGACGTGGTGCCCTAGGCACTACTTTTTGATACATATAAGAGAAAACTCACATGTCCATACCTTAAACAGCAAACTGTAGGTCTTAAATTCTTTCCTAATACATCACAAAACTCTTTTTTTTGGGGGGGGGGGTACCAGGAATTGAACTCAGGACCTTTCACTTACAAAGCAGTCACTTGTGCCCCTGAGCTAAACCTCCAGCCCTCATAAAACTCTTAAATAAGCTGCTATCTTGGCAGGTCAAAATGTCAAGATTAAGGTCCTTGCAATTTGCCCTTCACCTAATGGTTGCAAAGTGGTTCCTATCACAGTTTTGGATGTCTAGGAGGAGAAGAGCAAAGGGACACATCGAAGCGTATGTATCAGCAGACTCGAATCCTGTTCTAAGTGGTTTTCCTAAAAGTTCCTGTCAGCAGTAAATTAATTATGTTTATATTTCACTTCCAAGGACTATATTAAATATCCAGCTCCAGTTTCAAGAAAAAAGTGTGTAGTTTAAGCTTGTGTCTCTTGATGGTCTAAATAAAATCAGGGTTCTATGAGAGAGCAGGAAATACGTCGTATGAACATCTGGCAATCCTAGTCAAGCACAGTCAAAATGAGTTACTGCTTTTTCTCCAGTAAAGTATCATACCTGTTGTTATATTATAAATAAACTGTTATAACAATCACAGTATACAACTATGTAATTGTATACAAATATGAAATCCAAAATATATTTTATTTGGTACATATTTAAAAAGTATAAGAAAACGCCTTTAAATATTTTCATATGTAGACATGCATGCTGATATACAGATAAATACACTGCTAGAAAAAGGCTAACATGCAGATATAAATGGGAAAACTGAATAAGACAATATGTCTGAGTATATATTAGTGTAAGGAAAGACTGTACAAAATGTAGAAATATTCCTATACGTATAAATTTATTATAATTTACTAATACTAAAAAATTTACCTAAAATAATAGGGTTAACATAAAAATTAATGAATTAGGTATTGTTCCTTAGTCTGAGCATTGTTCTTTATTTCACTATTTCATTGATTTGTATATCTCAACTTATATTTGCTGACTTTAGTGAATTCATTACCATAACATTTTTAAACTTTTATTAGTATATGATTGTGGTACATCATGTTTATGTGTCTTATGGAGAGTTTATACAAGTACACAACACATCTTAATTCCTTTTTAATCCCCTTTCCTTTCCCCTCACCAACTATTGCCATGACATTTTAACAAGCAGATATTTAAGAAATTCATAGTCATGCAAAAATATGTCATAATTGCAGATAAAATTTTAACTTGAGGGACCACAAGTGGGCGCATGCGTGTGTGTATTGGTTGCTGAACCAGAGCCTTCTCACTAAGCTATATCCTTAAACCTTTTTTAAAATGTTTTATTTTGAGACAGGGTTTTGCTAAATTGCTAAATTACCAGGTTGTGCTAGAACACCAGATACTCCTGCTTCAGCCTCCCAGAATACTAGCATTATAGGTGTTCTTTTAATGTACTTTTTATTCATTTAGTTATACTATCTATTGCAATCACGAACACAACACTAATACAACAATACATGTGAACCACAAATATGTGTATAAATAGTGTCTCAAAACCTATAGCAGTGGGAGGTACAAAACAAGTATTCAATGTTTTTTAGAGAAATGAATGAAAAGAAGAAATCAAGTTTGTTGAATTCTTTGGGCAGTAGGTCAATAATAGTTACTATCACAAAAATTATACTTACACTAATTTTTACAAATCAGTCAAATGAATAAATGACAAATTTTTTATACTGAGGTTTTTGGTAGATCTTTCTTTGCTTATTTTACTTCTGCAAAATAGAATATTACTAGTCTTTGATGAATGTTGTTACGGAAAAACTTCACTTATTCAAGTAAGTACTTAAAGTTAGAAGCTAAGATTTCTTTTGATTATTTGCTTTGTTTTATTTTATATTTCAAACCCACATAATTACATTCATTGAGTGCAGTCACTAAGAATTGATCAGTTATCACAAAGGCTTCTGCTATGATTTCAGTGTCCCTTCAAAAACTCAACTTGAAATTTAATTGCTGCTGCAACACTATTAAAAGGTGATTAGGTCCTAAGGGCTCTGGCCTCATAAATGGATTAATGTCTTTTATTGGTAGTTACTGAGGAGTGTGTTCCCTCAGTGAAAGACTGAGTTGGGCAGATTTTTCTTTCTGTCTTGCACATACCCACTAGCATTATCAAGATGATATAGCTAGAAAGCCGATGCTGAAAAACACAGTTGTGCTCTTGGACTTTCCTACTTTCAGAAATGTTAACAAATATTTTTATTTATGTATTAACCAATCTGTTATAGCAGCAGAAAATAGACTAAGGCAGGCTTTTTATGTAGAATGTATACTTATAGAAGACAATTATATATTTAGAATATGTATTTAAATATATTTTAAAATTATACATGTTGTCTAATTATTTTATTTTACTTTTATTTTCTGAGACAGGGTTTTACTATGCAGTTCAGGCATCTAAAGCTCACTTTGTAGCCCAGGCTCATCTCAAATTTACAAAGATCCTCCTATCTCAGCCTCAAGAGTGCTGGGATTACAGGCATGCACCACCATGCCTGGCTTTTTTTTTTTTTTTAAGAGAAAACAAAATACAGAAAAAACAAAAAAGAAACAAAAGAAACAGACTACAACCACCACCACAAGAAACCTCCCCAAACAACAGCGATATATGATTTCAAGACAAGTTGATAGGAATTTAACAATAGTTGTTATATTGCATATTATTATCCCCAAAAGAGTTGCTCAGGAGCAGGGATGTAGCTCAGTGGCGTAAGCACAAGGTCTTCAATTCAATTCTCAGGACCAAAAAAAAAAAAAAAAAAAAAAAATAGTTGCTCAGATTACCAGATATACGCATGCAAAATTGTCTAATTTCATTTAAACACAAAATTTAAAAGAAAAGAAAGTTTCTCTATAAAAAAGGAACAGAGAAAAATAACCTCTATTCATAGTGAGTCTTTCATTATCTTAAAACTACTTTAAAAAACTACTTATTTAGGGGCTGGGGATTTAGCTCAGGGGCATAAGCGCCTGGCTTGTAAGCAGACAGTTGTGAGTTTGATCCCTGGTACTGATAAAAACGAAAAAGAAACACACACACACACACACAAAAACTACTTATTTAAAATTGCATGACACAGCATGTCCCTAAAAAGATGGTAGGACAAAGGCAGAAATCAAAATGAATGATTTCTATGATCATGTGTTTTAAGTCTGTTATCCAATTCCAATAATAACATGAATATATCCAGATGGCATATTCCTTCTTATAAAGTGAAGTTTTATTCAGCAATTCAACAGCAATAGCAGAATGATAAACTAAACTT
Source organism: Cavia porcellus (assembly GCF_034190915.1). Taxonomy (NCBI): domain Eukaryota; kingdom Metazoa; phylum Chordata; class Mammalia; order Rodentia; family Caviidae; genus Cavia; species Cavia porcellus. The sequence continues at coordinate 14,334,610 of NW_026947515.1, forward strand.
AAATTTCTAAGAATGCAATGAACTGGCAAAGCAGTTTGAATTGTGCCAGGAGCCAGAATTAATTAATCCACTGAGCAACAGCAGAGGTTTTCAGAATTTTGTCTTCATTGCAAACCAGAGGATTTTACCCAAAATAAAGTTAATATCATGTATTTAGTGACCGTAAAGCAAAGGAATGGATTTTAAAGCCAATAGCAGCAAATGCTGCTTAACTAGGGGTGTTTACAAGGGGAAAAAATATACTAGAAGAGATGAGAGGCAAGTAGAAGCCCCAGAAGGAACTAGTTAGCTGACATTCATGCAACGAATTTACAAGATTAAAAATTTCACCTTGGCAAGCACAAGGTCCTGAGTTCATTTCCTACTACTAAATAAATAAATAAATAAATGAATAAATAAAATTTAAAAATTCACTTCTAAATTGCTGCCACAACTTCAAAACACATTTATGTCTTTTTTTGGTAATTTACTTGTTTCCCTGAGAATAGATATAGAACATGACTTCTTTTTAAAATATGATTATATGCACAGATAGAAATAACTATATATTTTCTTTTTTTTTAAATTTTATTTAAAAGGAAAAAGAGAAAACACAAAAGAAAACAAAGCGGTGTAAGGGTACAAGTAATACAGAACTACAAAAAAAAAAAAGAGTAAGAAATCACCACTTAATAGATTACACATTATCGTCTTAGAGATAGTTGCTCAAGTCACAGTATCAAAGCATACAAAGTGGACATTCAAACAGAGAGACTGCAAACAGTTGTGTTCAATGATCCAACCAAAAACATTAATATGGTCAGCTATTTAACACCCCTAAACACACTTGCAGTTGTATCCTTTAAAGCACTTTTTTTCCCTCTCTTTTTTACAACAAAATTTACACATTTTGGGTTTTATTACTCCTTAGTTCTTATTACTTTTTTTTTTGGAAGAGAATAAAGTCAAATATGGCAAAACAAAGCTGTCAGTCAAAACCAAGGATAGACATAGTACATGATGTAAGAACAGAGTACAAGGTTATCTGTGGGAAGCCGCCTATGATGGCGCCCATTTCCTGCTTCCAGGTTCTTCCCGGCCTGAACAAGCCCGCCAAATTGTCATGTCTGCCCAGTTACCCGTGACGCTAGCCTATCAGCTTGTTAGACGCGCTTCTCTGTGATTGGATAATGCTTCCCCTTATAAGAGGTTGTTCCTGCCCCCAACGGGCAGAAGAGGAACCAACACTGAGGGTGGCGGACCTTGTTAGGTCCGGTTCGCTGTACGCAATAAAGTTTGAGAGCTGATCCTGCTCGAGTTTGGTCTCCTGTCTCCCGCGGCTCCGGTCAGTTATCAACAATGGTTACCATAATGTCTCTTGTTTCCTTAAAAAGAATTTTCTAACTCATTAGGTATTATAAAGTTGAACAAAACAGTACAGAACAAGACCAATAAAACTTAAACATTGTAAACATTACAGGACTTCCAAAGGAGATAATAGTCAAACCAGAATGGGCATCTTAGTGATTCTTATAGCCTTCAAAGTAGTTGCCTATACCCTCAAACTTGATACTATCATGCAGAATGGAACAAAGTCTAATCAGTCAAAACAAGATAGTGGGAATATTTACAGGACTTCAAAACAAGTTAATAGAAAATCAAAAAAAGTTACTATAATATATCCTGCTAATTTTTTAAATTTTTCCCCTTAATTAAAAAAACCATAAAAAAATAACTAAATAATTTTTTAATGCATAAGGGAGAGATTGAGATAAAAGAGGACATAACAACATAACAATACAGGTCAAAGCATGACTGTTTCAGCAACCTAGTGCTTCACCACCAAATAACCCGATTTAATAGTAGTTACCATAGTGTCTGTCTTTTTCCTTGAAATATTTGAATGTAACTTCATATACTATAGCTTCAAATATTTCCATATAAAGAAGCCCAGAATAAAGCCTTTCCAATTAATAAGTGAAAACTTTATAAGGCTTCAAGGCCACATATTGGGGAATCATGATTACCACATACTTTTATATATTTGAATCATTACTTACATTAGGGAAACTATTTGGTATTCACACATGCAAGATTGATTTATTTCACTTATGAGTATGGTCTCAAGCTGCGCCCATTTATTGATAAATATCTCAATGTGATCCTTCTTTATAGCTGCGTAATACTCCATTGTATAGAAATACCACAACTTTTTTATCCATTCCTCAGTTGATGGACACTTAGGTTGTTTCCAAGATCCGGCTATTACAAATTGTGCTGCTATAAACATGGGTGCACATATATCACTGTGGTATGATGCTTTCAGTTCTTCTGGGAATATGCCTAGAAGTAGAAGAGCTGGAACAAATGGGACTTCCAATCCCAGCTTTTTGGGAAATCTCCAGACTGACCTCCACAAAGGTTGCACCAGTCTACACTCCCACCAACACTGTAGTAGGGTTCCTTTTTCCCCACAGCCTCTCCAGCATTTGTTGTTGTTGGTTTTCTTCATCCTGGCCATTCTTTCAGGAGTGAGATGGAATCCGAGTGTGGTTTTAATTTGCATTTCTCTAAAGACCATTGATGATGAACATTTTTTCATGTATTTATTTGCCATTCGTATTTGTTCATCTGAGAAGTGTGTATTCATCTCAGATGCCCATTTTTGGATTGGGTCTTTGAATTTTTGTGGTCTGAGTTTTTTTAATTCTTTATATGTTTTAACAAGAGTCACTTGTCTGAGAGAGAGTTCACTAAAATCTTTACCCAGTTTTCAGGTTTTCTTTTCACTATGCTGGAGATTTCTATTGACATGCAGAAACTTTTTAATAAGAAGTGGTCCCAGTTATTGATTCTGGGAAGTATTTCCCGTGCAGTTTGAGTCCTGTTCAAGAATTCTATACCTACCACTATGTCTTCAAGGTTTCTACCCAATTTGTCTTCCAATAGATTTAGTGTTTCTGTTTTAATATTCCGATCTTTGATCCATTTAGATTTTAATTTAGTACATGGTGATAGACATGGGTCTAGCTTTAGTTTTCGGCAAATGGAGAGCCAGTTTCTCCAGCACCATTTATTTAAGAGACTGTCATTCTTCCAGTGAACCTGCTTGGCTCCTTTCCAAAGATAAGGTGGTTGAGTGTGTTTGTAGTTTTGGTTGTATCTTCTAATCTATTCCATTGATCTTCGGCTCTGTTTTGATTCCAACACCATGTTGATTTCACTACTGTTGCTTTGTAGTATAACTTCAAGTCAGGGATTGTGATGCCTCCTGCCTTGCCTTTGCTGCTTAGAATTGCCTTTGCTATTCTAGGTCTCTTCTGGTTCCAGATGAATGTTAGGAGTGATTTCTCTAGATCTATGCAGTATGTTGATGGTATTTTTTATTGGGATTGCATTGAATCTGTATAAGAGTTTTGAGAGAATGGCCATTTTCACAATGTTTGTTCTTCCTATCCACAATCAAGGGATGTCTTTCCATTTTCTGAGATCATCTTCAATTTCTTTTTTCAGTGTATTATAATTTTCCCTGTATAGGTCTTTCACTTCTTTTGTAAGAGTAATTCCTAAATATTTCATTTTTTTGCTTGCTAATGTGAAGAGTGTGGTTTCTCTTATTTCCCTCTCTGTGATTTTGTTGTTAGTGTATAGGAATGCTATTGATTTCTGAGTACTGATTTTGTATCCAGCTACATTACTGCATTTATTTATTATATCTAAGAGTCTTTCAATGGAGTTTAGGGGGTCTTCTACGTAGAGTATGATGTCATCTGCAAACAATGATAATTTAACTTCTTCTTTTCCTATCTTTACCACTTTTATTTCTCTCTCTTGTCTAATTGCTCTGGCTAGTACTTCCAGTACTATATTAAATAGGAGTGGTGATAAAGGACATCCTTTTCTTGTGCCTGATTTTAAAGTAAAGGCTTTCAATTTTTGGCCATTTAGTATGATGCTGGCTGTTGATTTGTCATAAATGGCCTTTATTATATTGAGGTAAAGACCATCTATTCCAATTTTCTGTAAAGTTCTTATCATGAATGAATGTTGGGCCTTATCGAAAGCTTCTTCTGCATCTATAGAAATGATCATGTGATTCTTACTTTTGTTTTTATTGATATGGTGGATTACATTTATTGATTTACGTATGTTGAATCATCCTTGCATTCCTGGGGTGAATCCCACTTGGTCATAGTGTATATCTTCTTGTTGATTTGCTGCATCCTATTTGCCACTATTTTATTGAGGATTTTTGCATCTGTGTTCATTAGAGAGATCAGTCTATAGTTCTCTTTTTTAGTTGGGTCTTTCTCAGGTTTTGGTACTAGAGTAGTACTTGCTTCCAGGAATGACTTAGGAAGGATTGTTTCCCTTTCAATTTCATTGAATAGTTTGAGCAGGGTCGGCATTAGGTCTTCTTTGTATTTCTTGTAGAATTCTGCAGTGAATCCATCTGGGCCTGGGCTCTTCTTTGTAGGTAAGGACTTAATTACATTTTCAATTTCATTAACAGAGATTGGGTTATTCAACAGTTTTACATCCTCTTCATCTAGCTTTGGTACTTCATATGTTTCTAAGAATCTGTCTATTTCTTCGTGTTTTCAAACCTTTGAGAGTAGAGGTTTTCGAAATAGGTGTTGATGATCTTCTATATTTCTGTAGAGTCTGTAGTGATTTCACCTTTTTCATTTCTTACTGCATCAATTTGAGCTTTTTCTTCTCTTTTTTTTAATAAGGTTGGCTAGGGGCTTATTGATTTTATTTATTCTTTCAAAGAACCAACTCTTTGATTTGTTGATTCTTTGGATTGTTTTCTTAGTCTCTATTGCGTTGATTTCTGCTCTGATTTTTATAACTTCCTCTCTTCTTTTGGCTTTGGGCTTGACTTGCTCTTTTTCTACCTGTTTGAGGTATATCATCAAGTTATTTATTTGTATTCGTTCTGTTTTCCTGATGTGGGAACTCAGTACAATAAACTTTTCTCTGAGGACGGCTTTCATTGCATCCCACAGATTCCGGTAAATTGTATCTGCATTTTTATTTTCTTGTAGGTATTGTTTAACTTCTTCTTTAATTTCTTCTGTGACCCACAGGTTACTCAAGTGTGTGTTTTCAGTTTCCATGTGTTTGTGGGATTTTTGCAGGATCTTTTATCATTAATTTCTAATTTCAAAGCGCTATGATCCGATAACATGCAAGGGATGATTTCAACTCTTTTGCATTTGTTTAAATATGTTCTGTGAGCTAATATATGGTCTATTTTAGAGAAGGACCCATGTACTGATGAGAAGAATGTCTATTTTGGTGTTGTTGGGTGGAACATTCTGTATATGTCTATCAAGTCCGTTTGTTCACAGGTGTAATTCAGTTCTGTTATTTCTTTGCTCATTTTCTGTCTGGTTGTTCTGTCCCTTGGTGTCAATGGCGTGTTAAGGTCTCCTGTTACAATTGTGTTACTGATAATTTGAGTTTTCATTTCTGTTAATAGTTGTTTTATATAACTGGGTGCTCTGGAGTTTGGTGCATATATATTTAAGATAGTTATCTCTTCCTCTTGGACTTTTCCCCTAATGAGTATGTAGTGATGTTCTTTGTCCTGTATGATCATTGTTGGTTTAAAGTTCACGTTGTCTGCAAACAGAATGGCTACTCCTGTTTTTTTTTTGGATTCCTGCTGCGTAAAGTATTGTTTTCCATCCTCTGACTTTCAGTCTGTGAGTATCCTTCTGGGTTAGATGAGTTTCCTGTAAACAGCAGTTGGTTGGATTTTGTTTCTTGATCCATTCTGCCAGTCTGTTTCTTTTGATTGGTGCATTGAGACCATTTACATTAATGGTTATAACTGTTATATGCTGGTTTATTGTTGATATGTTATCTCTCCACTGTTGCATCTTTATCTTTCTGTTCTGTTTAATTATCTGCTTTGCTTAGTGGTTTTTTTCCTTTGTGTATCTAAACTGTCTTTCAATATTTTTTGCAGGGTTGGCTTGGTGTTCATGAAGTTCTTCAGCTGTTCTTTGTCATGGAAGTATCCTATTTCACCATCAATTTTGAATGATAGTTTTTCAGGATACATCAGTCTAGTTTGGAAATCATTTTCCTTTAGGATCTGGAATACTTCACTCCATGCTCTTCTTCACTTTATTGTTTGTGCTGAGAAGTCTGCTGTGATTCTGATAGGTTTTCCTTTATAAGTAATCTGTCTTTTCTGACAGCTTTTAATAATCTATTCTTGTGTTGGATTTATGGGATGGTGATTATTATATGTCTGGGTGTAGTTTTATTTTGGTTATGACTATTTGGAGTTCTATAGGCTTCACTGAACCTGATGTCGGTTTCTGATCACATGCTTGGGAAATTTTCAGCTATTACTTCTCTAAATATCCTCTTGACATCCTTTATGTTGTCCCCTTCTTTTTCATTAATCCCTATCAATCTTATGTTATTTTTCTTTGCATCATCTTGCAGTTGTTGAATTGTTGTTTCCTGATTCCTTGTTAATTTTTAAAAGATCTTTCCTTTCCTGTTTACTAATTGCAATCCTGTCTTCAAGGTTTGAAATTCTATCTTCCCTTTCATTGAGGCGGTTTTTACAACTTTCAGTGGAGTTTTTTATTTCCTGTATATCTCTGTGCATGTACATTATGTATTCTGTTTGTTTCTCATTTGCTCATCTAGGGATTCTATCTTTTTGTTTAGTTCCTCCAATTTTTTAACTGTGTTTTCTTTAAATATATTCAGAATCTCTTTCATTTCTTTTATCATTTCTTCTTTTACCTGGGAGATCATTTTGAGTTTGAATTCCTTTAAAGCTTCCTGGAGTTGCTTGTTAATTTCAGTAGCTATTATGTCCAATATTTGAGGTGAATGGCATATATTCTCTTCTGTATACATTGCTCCTAGGGTTTCTTGAGATGGGCTGGAGGTTTGAGGTTGTAATTTGGTCTTTCGTTTTGTCATTTTCCTATATTTCTGTGTTTCAAGTGTTATTCGAAAGCTTCCTCAGGGTCTGTTAGAAGTCCCCTTCTATGTTTGCAGCTCCTGAGACTCTGGCACCTAGTTACCCCAAGCCACTGGACCTATAGAACCAATGGCCCTCTTCTGCCTATTTAGAACTCCGTAGTTCCAGATAAGCTGGGCTTCAGGGCCACTGTGTGCCCACCTGCTTGTTGAAACCTCCACAGTTCTCCAAGGGCAGCCGGAATGGTGAGGCGGATGTAGATGCCTCAAACCCACTTATCCACTTCACTGCACCCGGAAGCCTGGAGGGTCCCAAACAGTCTGGGCTTTGGGCAGAGTGCACTGAGCACTTACCGCAGGCCATGGGGCCTCTGGAACCTGAGATGCTCCCCTGCTTGCTGAGATATCCATAGTCCTCCAGACACACGGGAGGCGGATGCAGGCACCCCAGATCTGCCCAGCCCTTCATCTGCACACAGATGATGAGGTGCAGGAGTCCCAAATAGGCTGGGCTCCAGGGATAGTGTGCGCCCACCTACTTGCTGGAAACTCCACAGTTCTCCCAGTGCAGCTGGAATGGGGAGGCAGATGTAGATGCCTCAAACCCACTTATCCACTTCACTGCACCCGGAAGCTTGGAGGGTCCCGAACAGTCTGGGCTTTGGGCAGAGTGCACTGAGCACTTACCACAGGCCGTGGGGCCTCTGGAACCTGCGATGCTCCCCTGCTTGCTGAGATATCCACAGTCCTCCAGACACATGGGGAGGCGGATGCAGGCGCCCCAGATCCGCTCAGCCCTTCCTCTACACACAGATGGTGAGGTACAGGAGTTCCAAATAGGCTGGGCTTCGGGGAGAGTGTCAACTATATATTTTCACAATTGAAAAGTGTGTATTTTATACTGCTAATTGCTAAAGCTAATTACTGACAGCTAACACTTATTAATGGATTTCACCATTGAAGTAAAAAATAGGTTATTATTTAAGCAATATTAAATGAGATTTTAAAAAGTTCTTCAAAGTGAAAGAAACTGTGAAGCAATCTTTCAAAAGTTTAAGTCTGTTCCCTTTTCTCTCTTGGACCTCATTTTTGAAACAGAAATTCTTTTTTGGGGGCGGGGGGAGTATTTTTATTCACAGTTTTGTTCTTTCCTTTTTCCTAATTTGATTATTCTCTTTTTTAAAAAAAAAATCACGTTATCTCTATAGAAACTTCTATCAGCAATACTACTACTACTACTACTAATAATATATCATTAATCTTTTTGAGATAAGGTTTTACTATGCAATTAAGGTTGTCCTTGAACTCCTTCGTGGCCCAAGCTGGCCTAAGCTTGGCCAGCGATAACAGAAATTCTTGTACTAAAACTCAAAGCTTTTATTTTTTAATTCAAAATCCTATTATCTGCTATCTGCAGCTGTCTCTGAATAGAAAAAGGTGCCATACAGCTCTGCTGGCTTTTACACAAAATATTTCCTCAAGAAAACAAAAATAATTCAAAACAAAAAACAGAAAAAAGAAACTTAAAAAATACTGACTACAGCAAAATCTAAAAACATAATTTCCGACATAAAAAAAAATTGATTTTTGTTTAGAATTTGAGTTTTATCAGATTCACAGTTTTAATCAACTGGTGATCTAGATCAAAAGGCTTTGAATTTGTCATGTTTTGACATATATATTTAATGTTTTACTTAATAGTTGTTCAGTTCTGCCCTATACAAATTACTTGACTGATTTGAAGAAGCCTACCTAAAGGATTTCGTTATACACGGGACCTTTTATTACTACACTCATACCAAAGCTCCTTTCTTACTTGAAGGACCAAACTACCCTTAGCAAAACTATGTAGGATTGAAAACATTTCTTTGACAGAAGAGAACCAAAATAACACCCTGCTTATAAGCTGTCATCACTATTAGATTTCAAGGAGTCTAGTTAGCACCACTCCAACGGTGAGGCCTGGTGAGAGCTGCCACAAAGATACGATATAGGAAAAGGAAATGAGTGGAAGCAATGGGATCCCACAGGTATGCACCACTTCCTAGGGCATTTATGAAACCCATAAAAATATAATATCAACAAGGTAAGAGCACATGAAGTTTTAAGGTAAAGAAGAAGAGTCAGGGGAAGTGGTGGCAAGTTTGGTGAAGAGAGACACAAGACAGACTGAGCTCAGCATAGGACACATTAGAGGTGATTTGGGGAGTGGACCAATTGAAGGAATAGTTCCAGGATAACTGATAAATTCCACCTGTCTTTCCTGACTATCCTTACTTGGTGACTTCTCATTTTGTGTCTAGGTAGGGTTCTTATTAAATGGGTCGTGACATTTCATCATCTTCATGACTTTTAATTTAATATACAGACTGGAGATTTTCTTTTAACTTACAGAAAACTAATTTCTACTTCCTTTACAATGTTTGTGATGTATATTTTCTAAATTATAACAATAAATTACATCACAGTAAACATCACTGAGAACATTTCTTGAGCACTTTGTATTTCTGAAAAATTAAGTCTTTCAAGTAGAAGCATCCTATAAATAAGCACAGTGGTAAAACAATCTTTCAGAAAGGTTATACAATTATATCCTATCCCCAGAAACGTATGGTACTACCTGTTTCCTCAGGCCTTTGTGAATATGTACCTCACTGCTCTTTCATTTGAAAAAAATACTTAGAGTGAAAATAACATGTCTTATTATTGACAGATATCAAAAAGTACATTGGGATGGTGGCAGGCATTATACCAGATTACAGGCCAATTCAGGGAGAGTTGTGTGCTGATAATACTGTGTCTTCCAGTTTATGAATATAGAAGACACTCTGCTTAATTAGATCTTTTAAAATTTCTTTCAGCAATTTTTTATAATTTTCAATTCAGGATTTCAACTTAAATATTTTACTCCTTTTTAAATTAGTGAATAATGGTTATTTACAGTAATGATTTTCATTATGGCAGATTCCTATATGCATACAACACACTTGGATTCTTTTCAGCCCAAACTCCCCATGCCCTGCCCTCTCCCAGCTTCACAGTGGGAATGGCTCAATATGTACAGTGTATTTTGATCATATCCTTCCCCCCCATTAATCATTTTTAATTTATTATGAATTAAATTATTTCCTTAATTTTGTTTTCAAGTATTTCATTGCTAAAATATAGAAATATGGGCGAACTGCTCACTTTTGTTTATTTGTCTTATATTACAAAAACTTGTTTAAATCACTTATTACTTCTAGTATTTCTTTTGTGGGGCTTGACAGGGTTTCATCATACAGGATCATTATATCTGAAACATTTATACTTCTTCCTTCCTAATATGTATATTTTGTATGTCTTTTTCTTTTTGCCTTATACTGACTAGAATCTCCAATACTATGCTGAACAGGAGAAAAAAAACCCTACATATCTTTTCTTGTTCTTAGGAAGAAAAGCATGAAGTTTTCCATTGTTAAATTTATAAGCTGTGGGATTTGCACAGACTGAGGTGATGAATTTACTGCTAGCCTTAATTGTCCCCAAATTATTTTTTAAATCATTTATGAATGTGGGACATTTTCAAAAGCTATTTTGTGTCTATTGAGATGATCAGGCAATACTATCCTTTATTCTGTTAATATACTGTGTGACATTCATAAATTTGTACATTTAAAGTAAACTTGGGTTCCTGAATATATTCTTGTTTGTGATGTATAATCATTTCTATATGTTGTTGGATTCAGTTTCTGAAAATATCATTAAAGATTTCTGAGTCCAACACACATTTTCTAGTTCACAAAACCATATATCAATCTGTTTTCTTTCAATATCTTAGGCTTTGATACCAAATATATAATACAGAAAAAATTAGAAAACATCTTTCCTCAATTTTTCAGTTTTCAAAATATTAAAAGAATTTCAAATGTGTGATGTAATTTATCAGTGAAGCCATATGCTTCCAAGACTTTTGATTGAGAATATTTTAATTGGTAATTAAACTTCCCTTTTTATTATGATTCAGTTCAGATTTTACATGTCTTTGAAACCATTTGCAATCATTTTATTTTTAAGATTCTACACACTTCATGTATAACTTGTTGATATGAAGCAGTGGAGACAAACCTGTGGCACATGAACCACCAAGCTCTCAAAAGTTTGCCCTCATTGCTATAAAGTTTTTGGTAATATTACTCTGAACTGCATTCACTTTATATAGGATCAATAGTGGTGACCTCTCCTCTTTCATTCCTAAAGTTAGTAATTTGTATTTTTTCATTTTAGCTGTTTGGTCAGCTAAAGGTGAAGTCTGTCAGTTTTGTTGATTCTTTCCAAGAATCAATTTTGTTTCATTCTCTATTTAAACTTTTGGCTTCTGCTTTATTCTTTCTTACCCTTTCACTACTACCTGCCTGTACAAAAACTTGTTCCCCTACCTGTTTTCTTAAGGTAAACTTTAAATTATTGATTCGAGTACTTTCTTTTTGGGTTTCAAAGATATAAACTTTTCTTTAAGCATTTCATTAGCTGCATTTAATAAATTTTGATAAGCTCTTTTTTAAAAATATTTTCTAATTTTCCTTATGATAGCTTCCTCGAAACGTGAATTACTTAAAAGTATGTTACTTAATTTCCAAACATGTAAGAATTTCCCAGAATTCTTTTGTTATTTATTTCTAATTTATTATTGCTAGGGTCAAAGAATATATTTCATATGGTTTTAATCCTTACAAATTTATTGAAACTTGTTTGATGGCCAAGCATATCGTCTGCTCTAGAGAATGTTCACAAGTGCCTGCAGTTATTGGGTGGGGTGATTTAAATTACCATCCGAAGCTCAGTTTCACCTCTGAGTGGTACAAGTACACTCAAACTAAACTAACTGAACTAAAACAACTGAGTAAAGACTTTGAAATTTAACTAAAACTGAAATGCACCCAGGGAAGATGAGACAAGATTGCTCTGAAATGAACTGAGCTGATGACAAAAAATGCAAGATAGAGAGCATTCTAACAGAACTCAGAGATTACAAAGTATTCAGTATGGACTCTCTTGTTTTCATATTCCTTCAGCAAGACTTTGAGACTCAACCCTATTCTTGAAGGTGTCAGTAGAGCACTTCTTTTTATTGGTGAGTAACATCTCACCATGTACACTATATGTTTAGTCTCATCTTCTGAGGAACACTGTGTTGCTGAAGCTTAGGATCTTTGGGTAGTTTTACTGTTCGTTTGTTTCGCCATGCTGGGGATTGAACCCAGAGCATTACATATGCTAGGTAAACTATTGCTGAGTTTCATCTCAATAGCAAGTATGCGGCCTTTGTGAATAAATCTGCGGTCCATATATGCACACAAGATTTTATTTGGACACATTAACTTCACAGAAGTGGAATAGCCAAACTATGGTCAATGCGTGTTTTACGTTTTAAGAATATGTGCAGTTTTCCAAAGTGGCTGAACTATGCTACATGTCCACTAGCAGTGTCTAAAACTCCAGCTATATCATCCTTGTTAACACTTGGTATTATCAACTGATCGTCATCATGTGACCCATTCTACTGAATGTACAATGCTCTCTCGTTTGGGTTTTAGCTTGTGCTTTCCTAACATCTTTATATGTTATTTGTATATCTTATTGTACGAGGTGTATATTTAACTTTTCTGACAATTTTTAATTATTTTCCCTATTATTACTGAATTGTAAGATTTATTTTATATTTTAGATACATTTCTTATTGTACTGAGGACTGAACCGAAACCTTCATACTGAGCTACATACCAAGCAATTTTTTAAAAAAATTATTTCGAGGTAAGATTTCTGTGAGTCATTAAGTTGCCTAGGCTGGACTCAAACTTGGCAATTTTCCTGCCTCAACCTTCCAGAGTACTTTGATTTACAGGCATGTACCACAACATCTAACTAAATTTTTAAAAATATATATTTTGTGAATCTTTTTCCTATTCTCGGGCTTGCTTTGCTTCATTCTGTTTTTTAATGGGGATCTTTCAAAGAGACAAAGTTTACAATTTTAGTGATGGCCAATGTAGCAATTTTAATTTTAATTTCAATTTCTAATTTTCTTGCATTGTGTTAAAAATATATCTTCTCTGAGAAATACGTTGAGTTTTATTTTATGGTCTACTGGATTTTATAACCGCTCCATGAGAGCAAAGACTTAATGTGTTGTCTCCAAAGGGCAGAAAACATACCAAGATGCCCATCAACTACAGAGCAGATGAAAAAGATGTGGTATTTTTATACAATGGAATATTACTCAGTTATAAAAAAGATCTTGAGGCCTTCATAGGTAAATGGAGACAACTTGAGCTCTTTGGAGAAATGCCTAGCAGAGTGATATCTGGGTCATAAGGAATTTCTAATTTCAGTTCTTGAAAAATCTCAATACTAACCTCCACAATTTATTCATATTTTTCTGAATTTAAGTAACAAATTTTCATCATCCATTTAACGTAATTTTCTCTAATTTTACATGTGCCTTTTATAAACAGTGTATTCATGCATGTAATTCTGCTTATCATATTTTTCTTTACTAGAAAAATTTAACCTATTAATGTTTATTATTATAAAGGTTTACTATGTCTTTTTTGGATAATTTGCTTTATTTTTACTTTTGTTCCTTTGGCAGTATCCATTCTCAAGTTTTCCTATAATCTTAAGGTTCTTATGAAAATATACCTCTTGCTAAATTTTATTATCGTAATGTTTGTTGAACAAAAATAAATTGGCATAAACAAGCCTCCTTACCTGAATAATGAAGCTGGCCCCAAAGTGCTTCCATTTATAGTTAACTACAACCTAGTTTGAGGTACAAGCAGACTGTGACATAATTTAAGAGTATGTTCTTGCAATTTGGCACTGAGTATCAGCCAGTCGCAGAAGCTAGCCTCTGAGTAATTCCCTGGCTCAAAGCTGCCAAATTATGCCCAAATGAGGCAGACACCAAGAGTACCAAACAAATAAGATTTGTATGCCTTTTCCTATCTTTCTGGTTATAAAATAACTCACTAGCTTAAGTGGCCTTGATTTAACAATTTACATATTTGAAAATTATTTTAACTTATATTTACTCAATTTTAAGGATCTTAGGAGTCTCACACATTTATGACAGAGAGTGTTAGATACCCCTTTGTGTTCCAGCTCTTAGGTTTTCCAGGACCTGGCACATGCAAGGCAGGTGCTATACCTTCAGTCCCATGCATCTACTTCTCTTTTTTTTTTTCCAGGAATCAATCTATATGAGCACTGTATTTTATAATGAGATTTTTCACAATTATTTAACTTTATTTTCTTCTCATCATTTTATATGATGGTATCCCTATGTGTGAGAAGACTTACGTTTTGTCTCTGAATTGTTTATGTGTCCATCTACAATAGATGATTAAAACATTTGATTAATATTTGCATTTTAAAATGTAATAATGGTAAAAGACATATTACTATCAATCTCTCCTAAGAGACTCCACTTCATACACACTTATCCCATCATTCTTGCCACTTTCTGAAGCAGTTTGGGAAATTCTCTTTCATGAGTGTCTTTACACAGTGTAGTAAAAAATATTGTGAAAGCTACTGCTGAATGTAATCAATGGAAAAGCAAGTTTCTAAACACATCACAGTGTATCCTTTTCCACGTAATTCTTAGGATTTGGCACCATGAAACTTTCAGCTCTTACTCAAAGTAAAAATGACTGTGAAAGGTTAATGTTTTATGATGATTGAGGGTATTAAGACCCCACCACAGCACTACTAAGGACACTAATGAAAGAGGATGTTTTGAACTGCGAGTGTTGAGTAAACGTGCTGCTGGGAGGGGTTCATTTTGAGAGGAGTTACCGGCAATTTGTCTTTCAATGTGTCTTGTACTATGATAATTAAAAAGAAACTTTATTCACCATAGTTTTCAATCACATCTTGTAACTTTCCAGAAAAAAGTGGTATATATTACTGGAGCTCTTGTACATAAGAAAATGTTTTTATGTTACTTTTGTGAGTGAAAATCCCATTGATTTTATGTGAAATTGCATAACAATTTTTTGAGTAACAACCTTTCTCTTCCAAACTGTGCCATTCCACTCCAATACTTTTCTAATTTCTCTACCAGTGTCACTTTATCTAGCTACTTCCAGGAAATTTTATTCTTAAGATTCAGTTCTTTTCCAGGAGATATTCACATTTCATTGAATCCTTTTTTACTTGATATGTGATTTTTTTATAAACATACTGCCATTCTGATTTTTTCTGAATTGTACAATAGCTCTCTATAGAAGTTTGCTTTTTTTTTTCTTTTTTTTTTGTCTTTTTCCTTTTTATCAGTACCGGGGATCGAACTCATGACTGCCTACTTTCAAGGCAGGCGCTTATGCCACTGAGCTAAACCCCCAGCCCCTAGAAGTTTGCTTTTAATTTGTGTTAAATTTAGAAATCTTTTCCTTCTTCTACATCATGTTCTCACAGGTTCACCTTATTTGCCTGTCTATTCTCATTTAAACATGAATTCTATAATCTGTTGTTATTAAAGCATCAGCCCTAGAAGTGCATTTAATGAGTCCAACATGATTGTCATGAAGTTCACTTTTCTTAGAAAACTACATTATTAGCCACTGCAATTTCAAATGTCTAATTTTTTGCCTACATTCCTAATAATGTACTTAAAAATTCCTGCCTGGGGCTTTTTTCTTCAGTATTTTCTCTCTTCCTTTACTTTTAAGTCAACTGGCTATCTTCCATCAGCTCCATGGAATATTTCGATCAGATATATAATCTAGGGCCTACCTCTGATCATGACAGGGAGCTGGAAAGAAGTACACATCCAAGAAGCAAAGAGTGAAAGTGTCTGTTTCTAGAACAAACTCTAAGCAGGAATATAAATTTTGCCTCTAGCAGCAAGTAAAAAACAGAGAGAATGAGCTCTCAGGATCTACTTGTAGGGCCTAAATCCCCCAAATCAGTAGGAGCAGAAGTCAGAACTAAGAAAATAACAGAAAAACTGAAAACTCTACACTCTTTGAGACTAGCTCAAAGTGAAATGTAAAACCTTTCTTAGAGACATTTCTACCATACATGTTTGTTTGGAACTTCTGAGGAAGATTAGTAAAATGGAAAATTAAATCACAGCAATAATTGTAGCATTCTTTGCAATGTGGATTTTGAAAATAATCTAAATATACTTGAGAAAGGGACCTAATAACTAAAATATACTTATATTACCATTTAACAATAAAAGGATTGTGAGAAATCAACACAGTTAAGCATAGACACATAGTAATGAATGTAAACAAGTGAACAAGAACAATATATAAGATCTGTATCTCATTTTAAAAATAAAGGAAACAATTATAAATGCCTATAGCATATAATATACACCTTATATATGGACTTTATATATGTAGTAGAAATATTATATTTTACTAAGTAATAAAATGATATATTCCTTATATGCACATATATGAACATTATGTGTATACAAAAGTATAATCTATAATTCTAGTAGTTTACAGAGTTAGTTAGCAGATAATTACATGCTCAGACATGAGTAGGAAAATTTCGCTTTATATAAACAGCATTAGCAGTTATTGATTCTTAATGAAAATCTAGGAATTTGTAATAATTCCTTTTATAATTTTAAAAATTCTCAAAACAACAAAAACATCACTTAATGCATACAACAATAACAGTTTCAGTCCTTCTGAAATAAGAGTTAAAAACAACTTTGTGTAAATGATCAATAAGACACGTTTCATGAAACATCCAGAACCAGAAACATGGTCAGCTATAGACTACACTATGCAGAAAAAATCTGATTGGTAGCAGACCTTTTCTTTTTTTTTGGTATACAAAGCCATCCTCCAAGAAGAGATAATATTTCTGCCATTACTACATTTTAAGAAAAGATTTTTGTTTGCTTTTTTGCTTTTTTGCAGTGCTAATGATCAAACCATGGTCCTCATATATACCAGGCAAGCACTACTGACACTGAGCTATAACCCCTTGCTGGCAGAAAGATCCTAAAGTGACCATTCTGCCATTAAATCGATGGTAATATCCCTTCTCGTTCTGAATCCCTGACTTACTGTAAGGCTAATTTTGAAAGCTTTTTTTTTTTTAAAGAAAGTGAAGTATTTCTGGTCTCACTGCAGATGAGAACATATTTTCCTACTGAGAGACGGACTCTCACACAGGACAGCATGGCTGCTTCTTACCTGCTCTTTCATTTCAGCATACACCTTTTCTGAGTTCAGCTCCACCTGCCGCTTAAATTCTTCTAGAGCAGCATCTGCCTGCTGGGCCTGCAACCTCTGAACTTCAGTCACACGAGTGAGCTGCTCCTCTTTTTCCCTAGGAAAGTACAGAAATGCTCAGAGATAAACTACAAAAGAACTAGGCTTCAGCAAAACAAAAATATTTAGCATTTCTAAAATGAAATTGAGACTGTAATTTTCTTATTCAAGTTCTGTAAACTTTTCTTTGAAAAAGTTGATAATAAAGTAGTGTGTCTAACGGGGGAAAAGAGTATATATATATATACACTACATATTGCTAAAGACATAGCTACTTTCAAAGACTTCTCTAAAAATAAAACTATAAAATATGTGTTTCCGTTAACTGATGAACAGATAAACAAAATGAGTGGTACATCCATAATATGGAATATTATTCATCCTTAAAAAAGAATATAGTTCTGCTATAATACTACTCATTTGTGTAAATATTATATTGGCTCCCTGGTGTGAGTAATTGAAAGCTTGAAAACATGAAGGTAAGAGAAAGAAGCCAAACGTAGACAGTCACATATTTAATGATTTAATTTACATGAATATGGAGATAGAAAGTAGATTTGTTGTTGTCAGGGACCAAGGAGGAGAACTGGGGTGTGGTTGAAAAGGAAAATGGGGTTTCTTTTTGAGTAATGGACATGATCTGGAATTAGTGTTAACAGTTGCCAATTCTTTAAAATATACTAAATTCTCCAAACTTTACAGTGAAATTTATGACATGAATTACATCACAATTTTAAAAAATAAACCAATGAAAGATGCCTACCAGCAGCTAATCCACCATTGGTCAAAGTGATAGAGGCAACACGGTGGCCAACAATTCTTCTCCTGTCCCTAGTACACTTGCCTCAAAGAACTAGTAACTATCACATCTCTCCAGCCCCAAACTGAAACATACAGTCAAAAGGGCCAAACAAAAACCAAACACATTTTTGCATGTTAATAGGAGGAAATATAAAGATTTTGGGCTATAAAGGCACACATGTTTCTACTAATTCTGAGTTCTGACCAGATGATAGGCACCAAACCAATATAATATAATATAATATAATATAATATAATATAATATAATATAATATAATATAATATATACAGATAACTGAAAGAGTTGCTGGGCCAGACCAAACACTGTAACCAGGAAAGATTGCAGCTAAGTTAGAAACTCCTCCCCCCCCCCCCAGGGCCCCTATAAACTTGACTGTAACCCTATACCCCTCCCTAGGAACCTGCTTTCTGGCGCTAAACCTGTGCGCCAATGAGATACCGGTACATCTCTAATGGCCTTAGGGCACTGCCCTAAGCTTAGGCCATTTATATATTCCCCCACGCCACGTGTCCGAGAGAGAGATTGCCAGAGAGAGAGAGATCGCCGGATTCCAGCAGCCAGCGCGCCAGTCTCCTCTCCCCGTGTTAACCACGGCCCCAGGTGCAGTGGAGAGGCTGCGCCCGGGGCGGCGGCGGGGGGCCCCTCCCCGAATTCCCGGAATAAAGCCACCGCTGCCCACTACTTTCACGGCCGTCCATTCCACTCCTTCCACGGACCTCGGACCTCCACTCCATTCCTCTTCCTCTCTCTCTCTTTTCCTCCTCTCCCTTGTCTCAGACCTAACAATAACTTTATGGGAAAAGGTAAAACAAAATTTGATAGCAAACTAATAGGAAAATCACATTAGTTAACACATTACATGTTGTTATCTTTAAAATAGTTGCCCAAGATACAAGGCATGGGCACAAGATTTTCTCCAAACGATATTAGCAGAAGCCTTCCTTTTGAATGGACTGAGAGACACTGATGGTATAACTGATTTGCACTTTTACCCTTTTCCCTACAATCCTTTCCCTTTTCACCCACCCTAGTTTCTTTTTTGTTTTGAACAATTTGTTCCCATTTCACAATACCTGTTATATATTTTAAAACTTATTCTTTCAATTACTCACACCAGGGAGCCAATATAATATTTACACAAATGAGTCTGATTTATTTCACTTAGGCCTATGGGTATCAAATTGCATCCATTTTCCTAGAAATGTCTCAAGTTTATCCTCCTTTATGGCTGAGTAGTACTCCATTGCATAAAAATGCTGAATTCTTTATCCATTCCTGGGCTGATGGGCATTGGGTTGTTTCCAAGATTTAGCTATCATAAACTGTACTGTTATAAACATGAGTGCACTTATATTGCTGTGGCATGATGTTTTTATTCTTTTGGGAAGTTATCCAAAAGGGGAATAGCCGGGTGGAATGGGATTTCTAATCCTAGTTTTTTGAGGAATCTTCACTCTGGTTTCCACATTTATTGTAGCAGTCTATGCTTCTAGCCACAATGGAGAAGTGTTCCTTTTTTGGAACAAATGCTGTCCCTCCAGCGTTTGTTATTGGATGATTTCTTGATTTTAGTCATTGTTTCTGCAGTGAAATGATATTTCAGTGTTGTTTTAATTTGCAATTCTTAAATAACCCATGATGTTGAATATTTTTTCATATATTGATTTGCCATTTGTATTTATTCATATGAAAAGTGTGTTGTCATCTCAGAAACTCAGTTTTTGATAGGGCCTTTGAATCCTGGGGTGTGATTTTATTGAATTCTTTATATGTTCTAAAGAGAACTCCTCAGTCTGAGGGATAACTGGCTAAAATTTTTTCCACTCTGGGTTGTTTCACTTTGTTGATGATGTCTTTTGATGGGCAAAACCTTTTTGATTGTAGATCCTATGAAGTATTCCTGTGCAGACTGGGTTTTGTTCACAAACTATCTATACCTATGTCTTTAGGATTTCTACCTACTTTCTCTTCCAGTTTTATGACATGCAGGATTGATTACTGCCCCAGGTGTCTGATGCCCTGCATGAGAACGGAGCCATTCTAGATCAGGATACAAGCAACTTGCTGCATTTTAAAGCAACAGGCTCACACATCTAGAACTTTTTGAAAGCTTTTCTTTAAGTCATACTATTTATTTTAATTTTTTTTATTTTAAAGAGATTAAGACAAAAGAGGATATAACAACGCAGATCAGATCAGAACAATGCTAGTAACATAGCATTTTACCACAAGGCAACCCATAATTAACAATAACTAGCATAGTGTCTCTTTCTTTCAAATAGTTGAGCATAGCTTCATATACAATAGTATCAAGCATAACAAAACAGTATAAAACCATTCAACAGAATGAAAGAACCAAATAGCAGAGAATGAACAATGGCTACTATATTATCTCATTTCCCATAGAAAATCTGTTTATACTGTCACACATAATAATATCCAATAAGATATAACAGGATAGAACCAAAGACAACAGATACTAAATCAGCTCTGGCTATTCTAATGTCTTCTTTCTGTAAATTAGCTGTTTATACTATCACAGATAATAAAATCAAACAAACTAGGATAAAACCATTCCAACTAATGAATTCAGACATTATAAGGCTTCAGAGCAATGTAATGGGGAATCATGATTACCATAAACCCTTATGTACACTTACCAGTTCTTACACTAGGGAGACTATTCGGTAATCATGCATGTGAGTTTGATTTATTTCACTAATTAATATGGTCTCAAGTTGCGTCCATTTATTTATAAATATCTCAATGTGATCATTTTTTATAGCTGAGTTAGTACCCTATTATATAAAAATACCACAGCTTTTTTGTCCATTCCTCAGTTGATGGACACTTAGGTTGTTTCCAAGATCCGGCTATTACAAATTGTGCTGCTATAAACATGGGTGCACATATATCACTGTGGTATGATGCTTTCAGTCCTTCTGGGAATATGCCTAGAAGTGGAAGAGCTGGAACAAATGGGACTTCCAACCCCAGCTTTCTGAGAAATCCCCAGACTGACCTCCACATGGCTACACCAGTCTACATTCCCACCAACAGTGCAGGAGAGTTCCTTCTTCTCCAGACTTTCCAGCATTTGTGGTTGGCAGTTTTCTTGATCCTGACCATTCTTTCAGGACTGAGATGGAATCTCAGTGTGGTTTTAATTTGCATTTCTCTAATGAGTAATGACGATGAACATTTTTTCATGTATTTATTTGCTATTTATATTTCTTCATCTGAGAACTGTGTATTCATCTCAGATGCCCATTTTTGGATTGGGTCTTTGAATATCGGGGGTCTGATTTTTTTTAATTCTTTATATGTTTTACACAGAAGTACTTTGTCTGAGGGACAGTTCACTAAGATTTTACCCAGTTTGTAGGTTTTCTTTTCACTATGCTGGAGATTTCTTTTGACATGCAGAAACTTTTTAATAAGACGTGATCCCAGTTATTGATTCTGGGAAGTATTTCCTATGTTTTCAAGGTTTTTACCTCATTTATCTTCCAACACATTTAGTGTTTCTGTTTTAACATTCAGATCTTTGATCTATTTAGATTTTAGTTTAGTATATGGTGATAGGCATGGGTCTAGTTTTAGTTTTCGGCCTGTAGAGAGCCAGTTTTTCCAGCACCATTTATTAGGGTCTGTCGTTCTTCCAGTGAAGATGTTTGGCCCCTTCATCAGAGAAAAGGTGGTTGGGTATGTTGGCAATTGTGGTTGTATCTTGTAATCTATTTCACTGATCTTTGGCTCTGTTTTTATTCCAGTACCATATTGATTTTATTACACTTGCTTTGTAGTACAACTTCAAGTCAGGGATTGTGATGCCTCCTGCCTTGCCTTTGCTGCCTAGAATTGCCTTTGCTATTCTAGGTCTCTTCTGGTTCCAGATGATGTTTAGGATTGATTTCTCTAGATCTATGACATACATTGTGGTATTTTTATTGGGATTGCACTGAATCTGTATAACAGTTTTGGAAGAATGGCCATTTTTAGGATATTTATTCTTCCTATCCATGAGCAAGGGATGTCTTTCCATTTTCTGAGATCCTCTTCAATTTCTTTTTTCAGAGTATTATAATTTTCCCTGTATAGATCTTTTACTATTTTTGTGAGATTAATTCCTAAGTATTTCATTTTTTGAATGTTAGTGTGAAGGGTGTGGCTTCTTTTATTTCTTTCTCAGTGACTTTGTTGTTAGTGTACAGAAATGCTATTGATTTGTGAGTACTGATTTTGTAACCAGCTACATTGCTGAATGTATTTATTTTATCTAGGAGTATTTCAATGGAGTCTTGAGGGTCATCTATGTAGAGTATCATGTCATCCACAAATAATGATCATTTAACTTCCTCTTTTCCTATCTTTATCCCTTTTATTTCTCTCTCTTGTCTAATTGCTCTGGCTAGTATTTCCAATACTATGTTAAATAGAGTGGTGATAAGGGACATCCTTGTCTTGGCCTGATTTTAAGGTGAAGGCCTTCAGTTTTTGGCCATTTAATATGATGCTGGTTGTTCGTTTGTCATAGATGGCCTTTATCATTTTGAGATAAAGATCATCTATTCCAATTTACTGTAAGGTTCTTAGCATGAATGAGTGTTGGGCCTTATTAAAAGTTTTTTCTGCATCTATGGAAATGATCATGTGATTCTTACTTTTGGCTTTATTGTTATGTTGGATTACATTTATTGATTTACATATGTTGAACCAGCCCTGCATGCCTGGGATGAATCCCACTTGGTCATGGTGTATAACCTTCTTGATGATTTGCTGCATCCTATTTGCCAATAGTTTGTTGAGGATTTTTGCATCTTGTGTTCATTAGGGAGATTGGCCTGTAGTTCTCTTTTTTAGTTAAGTCTTTCTCAGGTTTTGGTACTCGGGCAATATTTGCTACCAGGAATGACCTAGGAAGAATCGCTTCCCTTTTGATTTCATTAAAGAGTTTGAGGAGTGTTGGCATTAAGTCTTTTTTGTATTTCTTGTAGAATTCCACAGTGAATCTGTCTGGGCCTGGGCTCTTCCTTGTAGATAGGGACTTAATTACATTTTCAATTTCATTAATAGAAATTGAGTTATTCAGCAGCTTTACATTTTCTAGACCCAGCTTTGGTACTTCATGTTTCTAGGAATCCGTCCATTTTTTGTGTTATCGATTCTATGCAAATAGAGGTTTTCAAAATTGGTGCTGATGATCTTCTGTATTTCCACAGAGTCTGTAGTGATTTCACCTTTTTCATTCCCTATTGCATGAATATGAGCTTTTTCCTTGCTTTTTAAAAATAACGTTGGCTATGGGCTTATCAATTTTATTTATTCTTTTAAAGAACCAATTCTTTGATTCATTGATTTTTCTGGATTATTTTCTTAGTCTCTATTGTATTAATTTCTGCTTTGATTTTTATAATTTCCTCCCTTCTTTTGGCTTTAGGCTTGACTTGCTCTTCTTTTTTTAGATGTTTAAGGTGTATCAACAGGCTATTTGTTTTCATTCTGTTTTCCTGATGTGGGAACTCAGTGCAATAAATTTTCCTCTGAGGACTGCTTTCATTGCATCCCACAGATTCCGTTAAGTTGTATGTGTACTTCTGTTTGCTTGTAGGTATTGCTTAATTTCTTCTTTAATTTCCCCTGTGACCCACTGATTGCTCAAGAGTATATTATTCAATTTCCATGTGTTTGTGGGGTTTTTGCAGTATCTTTTATCATTAATTTCTAGGTTCATGGCACTATGATCTGATAACATGCATGAGATAATTTCAATTCTTCTGCATTGATTTAAATATGCTCTGTGAGCTAATATATGGTCTATTTTAGAGAATGTCCCATGTGCTGCTGAGAAGAATATATATTCTGATGTTGTTGGATGGAACACTCTGTATATGTCTACCAAGTCAATTTGTTCACAGGTATGATTCAGTTCTGTTATTTCTTTGTTCATTTTCTGTCTGGTTGATCTGTCCCTTGGTGTCAATGGTGTGTTAAGGTCTTCTGTTATAATTGAGTTATTGCTAATTTGATTTTTCATTTCTATTAATACTTGCTTTGTATAGCTGGGTGCTCTGGAATTTGGTGCATAAATATTTAAGATCGTTATTTCTTCCTCTTGAAGTTTTCCCCTAACCAGTGTGTAGTGATCTTCTTTATCTCTTAGGATCATTCTTGGTTTGAAGTTCACATTATCTGCGAACAAAATAGCTACCCTCGCTTCTTTTTTTTTGTTCCTGTTGCATGAAGTATTGTTTCCCACTCTTTGACTTTCAGTCCGTGAGTTTCCATTTGGGTTAAATGGGTTTTTTGCAGACAGTATATGGCTGGATGTTGTTTCTTGATCCATTCTGCCAGTCTGTTTGTTTTAATTGGTGAATTGAGACCACTTACATTAATGGTTATAATGTATATTGGTTTATTGTTGAAATATTATCTTTCTGCTGTTGTTTATCTTGCCATTCTGTTTAGTTGTCTATCTGCTTAGTGGTTTTTTCCTATGTGTATCTAGGCTATCTTTCAGTATTCTTTGAGGTTTGGCTTGGTGTTCGTGAAATTCTTCAGCTGTTCTTTGTCATGGAAGTATCCTATTTCTCCATCCATTTTGAAGGACAGTTTTGCAGGGTCCATCAGTCTAGGTTGAAAATTATTTTCCTTTAGGATCTGAAATACTTCACTCTATGCTTTTCTTGACTTCATTGTTTGTGTTGAGAAGTCTGTTGTGATTTTCATAGGCTTTCCTTTATAGGTGATCTGTCTTTTCTCTCTGACAGTTTTTAGTATTCTATTCTTATGCTGGAATTCTGGGATGGTGATTATTATATGTCTGGGTGTAGTTTTATGTTGGTTGTGGCTATTTGGAGTTCTATATGCTTCACTAAACCTAATGTCAGTTTCCACTCTCATGTTTGGGAATTTTCAGCTATTACTTCTGTGAATAGCCTCTTGATATCCCTTGCGTTGTTCCCTTCTTTTTCGTTTATCCCTATTAATCTTATGTTGTTTTTCTTTGCATCATCTTGCAGCTGTTGATTTGATATTTCCTGATTTTTTTTTTAAAAAGATCTTTCCTTTCCTGTTCACTAGCTGCAATCTTGTCTTCGAGGTCTGAAATTCTATCTTCACTTTTATTGAGTCTGTTTTGACAACTTTTGATTGAATTTTTGATTTCCTGTACATCTCTTTGAATTTGATTCATGTATTCTGTTTGTTTCTTAAATTGTTCATCCAGGGATTCTATCTTTTTGTTTTGTTCCTCTAATTTTTTAACTGTGTCTTCTTTAGATGTGTTCAGCATCTCTTTCATTACTTTTATCATTTCTTCTTTTACTTGGGAGATTATTTCTAGTTTGAATTCCTTTAAAGCTTCCTGGAGTTGCTTTTTTCTTTCAGTTGCTATTATTACAGGTATTATAGGTGTATAGCATATATTTTCTTCTATGCACATGGCTGCTAGGCTTTTTTGAGATGGACTAGATGTTTTCAATGCATTTTGGTCTTTCATTTTGTCATTTTCCTGTATTTCTGTGTTTCGAGTGTTTTTCTAAGGCTTTACCTAGATGTGTTGGAAATCATCTCCTATGCCCTAGGCTCCTGGAATGAATGGAGGTTTCTGAACCTGGTCCAGTCAGGCCCTCAGGCCCTCCTGTGCCACCTTCAGTGTTCTGGGTAGCTGGGCAGGCACCTAACCACTGTGGATGATGGGGTAAAGCTCTCCCTGGGCAAAGACCAATGCCCTGCAACTCACTTCACCTGCTCTCAACTCCCATAGTTGAAGAAGGTCACTGGGGGTAATCTACTCAGGCTGCAAAACCTCCCAAGGATAGTCTAGTGTGGCTGGGCTCTGGGCGGGTCCTTGAGCTCTGGGAATAATGATCTTAACACACTCTCCTGGGCTCCAGAGGGTGTGTGGACTCACTTAGCCACCACCTGAGTTTCCCAGTTCCCAGTTCCTGAGAAGGTTGCGGGGCATGTCCTGGGCAGGCCTGAGACCTGCTGCACAAGCACAGCCTAGTGTGGCTGGGCTCTGGGCAGGTCTTTCAGCTCTGGGAGCAATGATCTTAACACAGTCTCCCAGGCTCCAGATCATAGTTACTTTTTATTTAAAAAAAAAATCAAGAAGAAAACAAACAAAACACAATAACAAAAGCAAAATGACAAAAACAACAAAAAATGCAATACAGTATTTCAAAACAAGACAATAGGAACTTAACAATAGTTATTAACACTGCAGATTGTTACCCTAAAAGTAACTGCTCAGGCTACAAGATACAGGCATGCAACACTGATCAAACAATATAATTTCCCTGTGAGCAGTTTCTTTACCTTTTACTATATCTATTGTAACTTTTCAATCTTAATTATTTTTCAGTTTCTTACACTAATGAGACAATACAGTGTTTATACATGTAAGTCTGATTTATTTCACTTATGAGTATGGTTTCTAGTTCACTTATTTACCTATAAAGCCTCAAGTTTATTGTTCTTTATGGCTGAGTAGTATTCCATTATACAAAAATAACACATCTTTTTTATTCTTTCCTTAGTTCATGGATATCTGGGTTGTTTTCAAGATTTAACTATAAACATGGGTATACATACAACACAGTGATATGATGTTTTCAATTCTTCTGGGAAGATACCCAGAAGAGGAATAGCTGGGTGAAATGGAACCTGTATTTCTAGTTTTTTGAGGAATCTCCATATTGATTTCCACAGTGGTGTACTAGCCTACACCCCCACCAATAGTGGAGAAGGGTTTCTTTTTCCCCACAGCCCTACCAGCATTTGTTATTGGTTGATTTCTTGATGGAAGTCCTTCTTTCTGGAATTCAATATCTCAGTGTTGGTTTAATCTGCGTTTCTTGAATGACTAATGATATTGAACATTCTTTCGTATATTTATTTGCTATATGTACTTCTTCATTTGAGAAGAGTATATTTAGATGTCCATTTCTGAATTGAGTCTTTATATTTGGGTGACCTGATATTTTTAAATTCTTTGTAAGTTCTAGATCAAAGTCCTTTATTTAAGGGACAGTTGGCAAGAATCTTTTCCCAATCTGTAGGTTTTGTTTTCATTCTGTGGGTGATTGCTTTCAGTGTGCAAAACTTTCTAATAAGACGAGATCCCAGTTGTTGATTCTTTGAAGTATTTCTCATACAGTTTGGTTTTTGTTTATCAACTCTCAGCCTGCCCCCATGTCAAGACTTTTACCTACTTTGTCTTCCAGTATGTTTAGTGTTTCTATCTTAATATATAGATCTTTGATTCATTTTGACTTTAATTTAGTGCTTGGTGATAGACATGGGTCTAGTTTCAGTCTGTTCCATGTAAAAAGCTAGTTTTTCCAACACTACTTATTAACAAGGTTGCCTTTCTTCCCTTGAACATATATGGCCTCTTTAAGATAAAGTGGCTGAGTGTGTTTGTAATTGTGTCTGTATCTTTTGTTCTGTTCCACTGATATTCAGGTCTGTTGAGATTTTCTGTCTGTCTGTCTGTTTGTTTGTTTTGGGGTTTTTTGGCAGTACCATGCTGATGTTATTACAGCAGCTTTGTAGTATAATTTCAAGTCAGGGATTGTGATGCTTCCTACCTTGCCTTTGTTGCCAAGACTGCTTTCGTATTCTAGGTCTCTTCTATATCCAAGTGAATTTTAGAAATGTTTTCTCTAGATCTGTGAGGTATGCTAATGGTAATGGGATTGGGATTGTGTTAAGTCTGTTTAACAGTTTTGGGAGTATGGATGTTTTTCACTAATGTTGGTTCTTCCTATCCATGAACAAGGGGTATCTCCATTTTCCAAATTCTTCTGTTCTTTTTTCAAAGTACTATAATTTTCAATGTATAAATCTTTTACTTCTGGTGTTAGATAGATTCCTAAGTATTTCATTTTTTAATGTTATTGTGAAGGGTGTGGTTTCCTTATGTCTCTGTCAGTGAGTTTGTTTTTTGTGTAAAGGAATACTATTCACTTTTGAGTATTGACTTTGTGCCCAGCTATGCTACTGAATTTGCTCAGAAAGTCTAGAAGTCTTTTGGTGGAATTATTGGGGTCTTCTATGTAGAGTATTATATTAACTGCTAATAATGATAATTAAACTTCTTCCATTCCTATCTTTATTCCTTTTATCTGTCTTGTCTAGTGGCTCTGGCTAATGTTTCCAATATAATTAGGAGGAGTGGTGATAGTGGACAACCTTGTCTTGTTACTGATTTTACCATGAAAGCTTTCAGTTTTTACCATTTTAATATGATGTTGGCTGTTGGTTTTTCAGAGATAGGATTTTATCAGATTGAGGTAAAGACCATTTATTTTAATTTTCTATAGGGTTTTATCATGAATTTGTGTTGGAGTTCATCAAAAGCTTTTTTGATTCTATTGAGATCATCATGTGATTTTTGTCTTTGGCTCTGTTAATACTGTGTATTACATTTATTTATTTGCATATGTTGAACCATCCTTGTATTCCTGGGATGAACATCACTTGGTTATGGTGTATAATCTTCTTGGTACATTCTGTTTGCTAGTATTTTATTGAGAATTTTTGCATCTATGTTCATTAGAGAGACTGACCTATAATTTTGTTTTTTACTTTTGTCTTTCTCAGAGTAATATTTGCCTCTCACAATAAACTGGGGAAAACTGCTGCAATTTTAATTTCATTGAAGAGTCTGAGGAGTATTGGTAGTAAATCATCTTTAAATTTCTTGTAGAATTCAGCTGTAAATCCAATAGGACTTGGGCTTTTTTTGTAGGTACATTTTTAATTACATTTTCAATTTCATTAACTGATTATTGGGCTATTCAGAAGTTTTATACCTTGTTGATTCAGCTTTGGTAAATCATGTGTTTCTCTGAATCTGTCCATATCCTCTGTGTTTTTAATTCTGAGAATAAAAGGTTTCAAAGTGATTTTTATATTAGTGAGACTCCTTTTAATTTCTATAAGGTGATAATATTAAAGTAAAAACAATGAGCAAAGGTCTGCTCCTCACTACTGTAAGAACAGTACTCTTTTTCCTACCATCCCGAATGATACATCCAACAAGCAAAAAAAAAAAAAAAAAAAAAAAAAAGTAAGTTTGAAGATTTTTATTTCCCTGTGGAACAAGTTGGGTGTTAGTAAAAATGCATCATTTAAATATCTTAAAGACAGGCCTCTATGAGGATAAAAAGGTGGAAATAAAATTTTTCTGTTCAGCTTTAGTTTATTTATAAACTTAGTAAATTTTCCATATCTGAGTATACAAAATACAGCAAAAAAGAAGCTGTATTCTTATACAATCACAAACCAGCTCAGATTAAAGGACATTCTGAAGCACATGATTATCTCAAAAGGACAATAAGATGTAGGGAACTAATGGACTACAATTTAGTATTTCTAGAGCTTTACAAGCTAACATTTTTATGTGAAGGCCAATTCTAATTTGAAAATCTTCCTTTGGCACATTTCTATAAGAGCACTTTTGATAATGATGGCCATGATCCAACATATAGTCATAAAGCTTCACATTACAGTACACTTCATTTACTGCCAGCTTGGCATCTCCATTGGAAACTCCAAGAAAAACAAAACAAAACAAAAAAACCTCAAACAAATCTGAAAAATAGCTAGAAGAGTCTCCATCCCTTTTTGGCTGAGCTGGAGAAGAAGACTTTTAAGAAGCAACTTCATCTACATTCTTGGCTGCCAATTGGTGATTAAATTAATTATACTAAATAGGTCAGAAATATTAGCATAATACATTTCACTAAGCATGGTATGTTAGTAAACTGTTTTAGCCTATTCTTCATTACACTTCTACATCTCTACTAAATTCCTGTTTTAAAAAAATGGTAAATGCTATAGACGTCTAAAGATTAGATACTTCAGGAATCAGAAAAGAATGCCCAGTAAAGTGGACATAAATTATTGATCTTAATTTTGAAAACATGACAACACACCCAAATTGATCTCCAGAGTTAACACAATCAATGTGTGTAGGGCCAAAAGACAGAGTGGGTTCTTTTGAACATTTGAAGGAGCCAGACCTGACAACATCCTTTAAGTCTCATTTTGAACTATCAACCTCCAGAACTATACAGTAAAAACTTTCAATAGTTTTAAGATACGGTCGCAATTTGTTACAGCAGAGATCAGAAACCAATACAACTAATAATACTTGTATATATCAAACAATGTATCAAGAGTATCTAAATTATTTAACATGCTATGAGAAACAAAATTAGAGTTAAGCTTTAATACAAATGTAAAAGCTTAATAAGACAAAGAAAAATAGATTGAATTGCATTACAGCTTCAAATATTTGAAGTTTTCCTGTAATGTTCAATATTTGAATTCTTCCAAAGAAATTACTGACTTTTAAAGACAACCTGAAAAGCAAATTATTTCTGCAAAATTATTTACATTTAAAAATGTTAAGTTTGAAAGAGAAATGGCCACAGTAAAATTGGGAAAAGACTACTTAGTTGACATTCTCCTACACTAAGCTGCATCTGCCCAAATACCAAACTCTATGTCTTGTTAGTATGAAATGTGAGACTACCGTGAGCCAAAATCTGGAAATCAATGACCACTAAGACTTCTTATGGCCAAAACAACTTTGATTTTCCTAGGTAGACTCATAAGATTAGGTAACAACATAGTAAAGAACTATGCAATGGATAATGATGAATAAGGTAATTAAAAATTTTAGAGAATCAGGGATTATCAGATATGCAGGAGATTGCCAGTTCACTCATAAAGTAAAATTATACATCAAAGTTTTAAGACCTTGCAAAGAAAAGATACTAACAAACATTTCTGCATGGTTCATATCAAGGACTTAGGTCACAACTCTGTCACACAATGGGTATTCATGGTACTAATCCAATACAAAATATATAGGGACAATGTGCTATCTCAAGTTGCAGAGGAGGTTGAATGTAATAAAGTCAAATAATCACTCAAGCTTAAAAAGCCAAATAATTTGTAAACAGAACTTTGACAATAAAGAAGATTCAATGTATTTGAAAGCAGAAATATATTTCAATAAAACATTTTAAATAGTCATAGCAATTCTGAATTTTTCCTGTCTTCTTTCAAGAGTACAAACTCAGGTTAGCTTTTAACAGAATGACTCAACCTTTCAATTCATCAAACATTGCTTAAAACCAACTACATATTAATCATTAATTTACACTAAGGAACAAAGCGCTAAGAAAAATTTGTTCTAAAGGGGTGCATAAAGTAAATAGGACTGGGCTGGGAATTTAGCTCAGTGGCACAAGCACCTGCGGCAAAATTAAGGTTGTGAGTTCATCCCTAAAACCAAAAAAATTAAATAGAAGAAGAATGCCAAGTATAACAGATAAATGTATGGAGGCCCTTAAAAATCACAGGATAGGATTTAGACATTTCATTCTCTTCCATGTAATTGGAAATATGGATGTATAGGAAGCAGACTTCTAGTACAGAAATATTTATCCTACTGTGGTGGAACAAAACAATCATCTTACAAGCCCCTTACAAGTGACTGCACAGATATACTATAAGAACAGTAAGGGATACACACACACACACACACACACACACACACACACCCAGAGCCAGCACAGCATTTAGCAGCAAAAGCAAATGAAACATAATCCTAGTTTAAATGAGGCAAATTTGATAGGACTGCAGGCAAACAAGCAATAACAGTCAACGTAAGTACAATATTCCAGGACTAAATCAATAAAAATTTTCTCTAATGAAAATTCACAAAAGAGCTTTGGCAATAGGATAAAGAAGTCCCATAGAACTCTATTTTAATAAAGATCTAATAATTCATTTAGTCTTAAAGAGCCATGATTGTTTGAAGCATCTTAGTTAATGAATATGAATAAAAAATCCTCAAGTGTCCAAAAGCCTCTTTAAAAGATACAGATTTTGCCCAGTAAGTCCATAAATCCTTTGAAGTAAACTGAATTAGAATTCTGACCCAAAATAACTGGTTCTAGCAAGAAATTCCCATCCTGCATTCTCAGTAACTCAGCTACGATCCAGGAAATCAAACAAGGTTACTAACATAAGTTTGAGATCTGTCAAATACTAGAGAAAATGTAAAAGGAAAAGAAGAAATGATTCCTATCCTGAAGAAACTACAGTCTGATTAAATAAAATGGTATAAATGCAAGAAAAAATCAAATAGTGCAGTATTATACATACTAAATTGTTACAAATTTTAAGGGCTATAGAAATACAAAGAACATAAAAAGGCAGGGAGAGTGTATATAAGAACCAATCTCAGAAGATCACATTTGTGTATAAAGTAGAAATTAAATCCAGTAAATAAATTTAAATAGTTTAAAGTTTTAAATAATTTTGTGATAAACTAATTTAACCCATAATACAGATCTATACATACATTAAATGAACTCTGGCTCAGCCAATTGAAAAGCAATTCATTTTTGGTCAAAATAACAAAATTCAGAAAAAATGATCTTTAAAAATAAACTAGCAATGGTGTATAGTGAAGAAAAATGCCTTTAAAATCTTTAAATTCCAATGTCTAATATTGTTTCTCTTTTATATTTCTTGTTCTCAAGAAGCTGATTAAAACTTCCATGAATAAATTATACATCATAGATG
Organism: Cavia porcellus; assembly: GCF_034190915.1. Classification (NCBI taxonomy): domain Eukaryota; kingdom Metazoa; phylum Chordata; class Mammalia; order Rodentia; family Caviidae; genus Cavia; species Cavia porcellus. Next base: position 14,367,271 of record NW_026947515.1, read on the forward strand.
CAAAGCTTACATGCATACTCACTAATACATTTTATTTTACACTTTTATAAGTAATAAGGAAATACACATTCTTACTCTAAAATGACAAAAATTTAGTATTTTGGAAAAGGCACAGAACTACTTCTTACTGGGGAGAGAAAGATCATGTGAAGTGATTCAAGCAGAATGATAAGTAAACCAAAGCCAGATCAAAGGAATAAAGAAAAAAGGCTGAATATGAAGCTGAAATATTTATTTCCTTCAAAAACATCATCCAGGCCTTGTCCCTGGGCAGTTGAATATTTCAAAGTAGCTGAAAAATATTCTCACTTATGTTCATCACTATGCACAAATAGATCAAACTTTAAGTAGGCATATTTTCTCCTATTTATCAAACATAAATGTAATATTTATCATGTGAGAGAAGTTTTCTGCTGATTACAGATGATTTCAAAGTGATATGAAATGTACTATAAAATAGCAATAGATATTTCCTGGTACTTTTGGTGGATGATTTTGCTATGAACTGTGAAATTCATAGTGTAACTGTAACTTTGAAAATTTTGCAAATAATTAAGCTGTGATCATTTATTGAGTGCCTACTATGCTCACTACACTTTAGAAGAGTTTGCATATTATTTCATTCAATTTTCATAGCTATAAAAAGTTACTACTTTTTTCACAGATGAAGTGATTTTGTCCAAGTTCACATAATAAATGATAAAAGAAGACATTAAATTAACCCTTAAGACTTTAAAACCCAATATGGTTTCATGACACTATGTATTTCAATATTTATGTATACATACAAATAATATGTATATGTATAGGTACAAGTAATAAATTGTTATTTGATGTTACTTGACTGAATTTGCAAGTAAGTCCATGTTGTAATTTACACATATATAACTATCTTAATATTGTCATTTTTAGAATATCTGAAAGCAAACCTGTTCAAGTAGTTATTTTAATATCTTGATGCTAGGAATACAAAAATGTTCAAGACATTTTCTCCGTTTTTAATATAAAACAGACTCTACATTAATTTTAGGGTGATAAAAGCTACACAGTGATATGAATACAACATTATGAACAAACAAGAACAGGAAGAGTTCACTGTAACTATAAAATATATCTATATGTGTATATATGTATGTGATATACATATCAGTTCAACAGTAAAGCTTTCTAAAGGATTTGTCATTATAGTAGGATCAATGAGTACCTACAAGATATAACATAATATGAATATCACAAACATATAAAATGTTTAAAATATGCATAAAATGTATATGCATTTGTGAAATATGTTATATTAGGCATTTGTACAGCATTCTTTCTCCACATTACCACCATAGCTTTTTCATAAGTAAAGCTAATCTCCATGAGAAAACATCTTTATTTCCGAAGATGATCAAGATGGTATGGCAAAAGATTTAAAAACAGGATTAAAGTTTTCTCTGAGATATAACAAAATATGCAGCCATTGTACTGATTATTAAAAGGATACATTCTATTGATACTTGCATGAAAAAATTTGCCTGGATTGTTGTGTTTAAGATCCATATGTTTATATATATAAATATATGTAATCCATGTTTCACTGACCATTTCTTCTCACCTTATATCAGACTTTTGCAAAGGCATCAGCCAGTATTTTATATGTATCTAATAAAAACCTCAGTCAACTGTTAATTTACTACCATGTAGTATTCATGAATTCATTTATGATTAACAGTGTTGAGGTTCCATTGTGCTAGACACACTTTGGTAGATGCTGAGAAAACATCAAGACCCAGCTCCTTTGCTAAGAATGCTTTCAATCTGGTACAGAAAAAAAAGGTATTAAAACTAATGAGTCCATGAAAGAAAAGAAAGAGGAGCAAGGACATAAAACATTTGCAGAAATAACATTTTTGAATTCAATTAAGTTTATAAATTTACAGATCCAATAATACAAAGAACTCCAAGCATAAAAAAGAATACTCTTTGTTACATGATAATCAAATGTCCCCAAACTAGTAATAAGGAAAAATATTGAAGATAATTAGAAAAAAATACATGTAACAGAAGAACAAAATAAGGATTAGAGAGATTTTTCAGGGAAAACAAGGCAATCAAAAAAATACTGAAGCAACATCTATAAAGTACTGATAGAAAAAAACCTGTCAACTTGGAATTTCTTATCTAGGAAAATATCTTTCAAAACTAAAGGCAAAGTGAAATGTTTCAGACACACAAATGATGGACTAATTCATCACTGGGAAGTCTGTACAACAAAAACAAAAAAGGAAGTCTTCCAAACTGCAGAATGATATCAGATAGAAATATTTAAATCCATAAAAAGATGACAATCACTAAGAATGTTAGTTTTGGAACAAAATACAAGATTTAGTTACATCATTTAAATCTCTTTAAAAATAATTTACAATTATAACAGTAATATAGTATGGATTTATAAAACATAATAGTAAAACATCACAAGAATAGCACAAAGTTAAAAGAAATGAGAGGAAATGTATGAATTTATATATTAGGAAATTTAAGTTTCCAATCAGTAGCATCAGCTTTCACTTTAATAAACTAGAAATATAAGTGAGATGTAAAATAACTAGAAAAAAGAAAACAATAAAAATCAGAACAGAAATAAAATAGAAACAAAACATAGCTAAACCAACTAGATAAGAAATTAACTTTTGAGAAGATCGATAAAACTGATACTGAATTAGTACTGCCATAATATGAACTAAAGTTCTTAACTACTTTAAGTAGTTCATATTATATTTGTAATATGAACTGTTATGTAATATGAATATGTTATAATATGAACTACTAAAAGTTCATAATCTGCCAGTACTAATTTGGAACCTGAACATACTCCTGTAAAGACATGATATAATCATAAAATATAAACAAGAAAGATTCATCTTTGGGGGGAGAGAGAGACAGAGAAAGAGAAAAAACCTATAATTACAATATTATCTTTAAATATGTTCGTCAATTATTACAAAACATCATCATTTGTTAAGCATGTACGTAAGTGATACGTACATAAGCAATTCTCTTATCTTTCCTAAATTGTACCATAAAATAAGCATTTGCAATAACTTCCAACAAGAAAATGCTGCTCCTTTTTTGACACATGGTAACACCTGTCAACCCTGGAGAGGCAAGTGGAACTGACGGTCAGTTCCTTTTCTCTCTTCTGAAACAGGCTGCCATCAGAAAGTTCCCCTCGTCTGATTTGCATAGGCTCTGTGGGCAGTTGTACAATTTGGTGAGTGTATTTAACCTAAGGTAGGAGGATTCCCAACCCTCATGGCCACACATCCACAGCACAACTCCATCTATGTGATTCTTAAAGCTTTCCAAACTGCCCAAATTTAAGGGGCAGTTTGGAAATTTAAGAGGCAGTTTGGCCTCTACTCTGTCCCAAATAAAAAATGTGCATTTTCAGGTTCTTTACAAGTTTACACTAAGACTTTATTAATACGAAATAAAAACAGAATCCCAAAGTGCTCCTAGTAAGGCAGCATGACTACTTCTATGTTCATAAATAATCTTTTTATTTTAAGGAATCTATAGAAATATACCAATACCATACTAATTCAGAATATGTTAGGAAGAATTTGTGATATTTTGATAGGGATAGATACTAAAGTTCACCGCCATTTGCTGTAACAAAAAGTATCTTTTTTTAAGGTAAAGAAATGCATGTAGCATTCATACTATATAGGCCACAGCTAATCTACTTTTTAAAACAAACTTTTAAATAAAATCTTTAAAATATATTCAACTCTCACTAACTAAATTAATATCTACACATTATAAAGCTGCAAGATTTCAGCACAGCATGTTTCTTGAAACAGAACACACAGGCTCTGTCTCTTACAGCACCTCTGCTTCTCTCTGTGCACCTGCTTCACTCCCTTCAGCATTAACTTAATGACTCAGAATTTTAGTTTGCGTGTGGCCCAGAGCAGTGCACCTAACCAAACTTCATCACAGTCGCTTTGCAGGGTTTTTACTTTGGCACTGATTGGGTTAGTCCACAGGTTTTCAGCATCCAATTTTCTGAGATTAGAGAAGAAAGACAATATAGTATGGCTCTAAATAGGGGTGTTACAGTTCAACACAAAAATTCAGATCTCAGCACCTCTATAATCTGTGTAACTTGAGTTCTTTATATTTTTTGTACTTCAGAATGAAATGAACTGGCTTCTTTTTTGCAGGTGTCCACTCTAAGTCCAGTAATCATGGCAGAGAAAGGAAGGCGGTCATACAGCAAGAACATGGTGGAGATGTCAGAGCCAAGCTCAGGGCAAATTTCCCCAAAAGGAGTTAACAAAATATATAGGGACAATCTTGTACAGTACATGTTATCATCTATGACTGACTCACATTAAGTCATTTATACATCACAAAAGTGAAACTATTTTGGTGACACAGAAGGTAAAAAGTCAGCATTCTATCCAGGAAAGAGCACTGAATTCTGGCTCAACAAGCCCGGGTCAGTCACAGATTAGCTATGCAATCTCGGTCGACTGCTTAATGTCTTTAAATCTCAGTCTGGGAAGCAGCACCATGCTTGGAGCACCACCGGACTGGAACAGCCAAATCCCAGCTCCTTCCAGTGCCTGGGCTGGCAAACAAGAAATACCATTCTAAAGACTCGATCCTCCCTCCTCACCCTACTGTAAGTGACTGGCTTATCTGGATAAAGGGGTGTGATGATAGCTAGAGAGTGGGAATCCAATTGGGTGCCTGTGGTACTCTGGTATTTCATTAACATTGTAGGTCTATGGCCATTGGTCTGATCATGGGTTCAAAGGACAGTAGTACACAGTGTGACATCTTGGGCGGGTAGGGGGGAGACTCTCCTTCTGAGGGTTGCAGCCATTGTTGAATCCCTATGATCTTGTTTTGGAAGTCATAAATCATTTCCATTGTTTTGTTGGGTTGAGTTTTATTCTCTTTTGTTTTGTTTCATTATGTCAAATCTGATTGCAGGAGCAGCTATTTCAAAGAGAGCAAGATATATTATGGTAGCAATTTTGGGTTTACTATGGGCTTGCTTTGAAGTTCTTTATTGCATTCATTGTCTTGTTTTTACTGTTTCTATTCTATTCTGTTCTATTTTTACTCTGTCCAAAGTTATCTGCAGCTATGTTGAAGATGTCAAGGACATTATGGTAATTATTGCTGATTTCGTAATGTTTTTAGGCCACAATGGTTTGTTTTGGTTGGTTTTATTCTGTTTTTTTTTTAAATAAAAAAAAACCACATGGGACTATTTTGAAGATATATTAATGGAATATATATGTGAAGGGAATATACACTGACATCATTTTGTTAACTATGAAACACTAAATGGAATATTGCCCCACATTATTAGCTTAATTCACTCACCGGGAGTCATTTCTTTGCTGAAATAAATTTGATCATAATAAGACTCAAGAAATATGTCTGAATACAATATACAAACTGCTAAAAAAATGGGTTTTGCAAAAGCAATTCCTAAAAAAAATATCCAACAAACCTAAAAACTCATAAGTTACAAATTAAACTCATTGTGTTAAGTAGTATCACAAGTATCTCTGTTAATAGAGGGCTCCAACCATCATATTACTGACACTCATTTAAAAAAAATGTGTTATTGTGAGACAAAATGAAAAGTTCTATGAAGATATACCTACAAAGAAATACTTAATAGAATAAAAGTGCCTTCCTCAACTTGAAACACGGTCACCTCATACTGCTCTCTTCAAGCTTTATGTTGTGCTGCTTAGAAGGAAAGTTAAGTCAGCATGTTAACTGGAACTAAGGAATGTTTACAATAAACTGGAATCAGACTGCCCTGGATCTAAAATAGTTTCAGATGCTCAAGCAGAGTGGAGAAAAGGGAACAGCTGTGTCCATACCATCACCACTATAATGATAATGAAGAAAGCTATTTGTAAGAAAAAAGTATATATCTCCACAAGAGAGTTTAAAGGAACTATCTAAATTATAACGATAACTTTTCTAAGGATAACATGAATACTTACATCAATATAAAATTGACTAATTGTAAATCAACTACCAAAAGAGTATATAAGTTCTCCTTAATATTTTCTAGTAATTGAAGTATAATTCTCAACAAAATATTATGGTTCCTTCCAGTTTCAAGAAAAGCAAACTATATTACATTCAGTAAATTACTTAGAAAATTATTAAAATGAAATATCTTTAATATATTAATAAATATATATTCACATCAGAGCCTCGACATGCAAAATGAATGAGTACCCATTATAAATTTGATAAAATTTTGATGACAAAATGGAACACTCTCTACTAAAGTATTGAATCTCCTCAGTAATAATTTCAAACACTATAACCATTCAAAACTACATGATTTATCATAATAAGAGTGAGCTAAGGAACAATTAACTTTCCAAGTAAAGGACTTGAAATGTTTCTAATTATAATCACATAGCACCCCTTTAAAAAGAAAAAACAAAATCAAAGAATCAGACATCAAAAGGCCATTAGGTCTGACGATATAGACCATTTCCAGACCTAGTTTACTCCACATAAAACCTCCTTTGGGGTGTTTTCATTTTTCACTAAGAACAGAGATATATGGTTCAAATTATCAAAAGTTTCTTCAAAGTTTCTTGACATTTGTGTGTTCCACAGTGAAAAGGAATAAATTTTATATCAAGTAATAAAAACTAGATAAAGATAAACAGTTACCAATTTGAAAGACTCTGGTTAAATTTCATGATATCAAAGTTCAGGGACTATGACTTAGGGAAGAATAAAGGAAATTCAATGAGGAACTAAAAGCATGTTTTTCAAGGATAGAAATGTTTACAATTTTTAATCTATTGTCCATAATAATCTGACAAAATCTTTCTTCCATAAAAACATGTCTGCTTGCTATCCTCCTAACCTTTTGCTTAAACATTAACACATCATCAGATTCATGTTCTTGAAATATTTTATTCCAGTGGGAAATTTCTGAAGCTCATTTTTTTATCTTTCATTTTAAACTTAACTTATTGCCAAGAGATACTCAGGAAAGTAAGTCATTTCCAATGTCATTTTGACCAAATACCATTCTGTTACAAATCCTTCAACTATTCACTTTTTGGAGAATTTAGAGCCCTCTCAATCTGGTCTGTCAGTCCCCTGGACTTCTGAGTTTCAGCTGGACTCATTTCTTGAGTTTCTTTGCATTCTCCATCTCTACATATTAGTTCATTCTCTACCAATTTCCAGGATGACTTTTACAATATTTAAAATTAAAAAGATCTCAAGTATTAACTTAGTGGTAGAATACTTGTCTAGGATGTATAAAGACTTGAGCTTGATTCTCAGTAATCAATCAATGTGTTGGTTATCTCAGTCACTCTGTTCATAATGTAACTTGGGGACACCATCAGGAAGAAATTTACTATTACCATTAATATCAGATTGAGTTAATTTATGCAGATTTAATACTAATAAAACTTAAGTTTGAATCTCTGTGAAGAAACAATGGTAGCTGACAGGATATCGACAAGAAGTCACTAACATTGAGGACGGCTTATCAGTTTTTTTGAAGTGTTACTTTTGTTCTCCTTCCTTATGATTTAAGTCCCAGGAATAAGTCCAGTGTGAAACTTTGTGCTTTCGCAATGTGAACAAAGTGGTTTCCTCACGCCTGATTTTGATATTGTCTCAATTGTATTTTGCTTGTAAGACTTGATTTCTAATCACTATCATCGACACTATTTTTCTGTCAGATATACACCAATAAAAATCATTAAAATGACCATATAAATGAGCTGCTATGGAAGGATGACAATACTAACACACCGAAGAAACAGCCAGCAGGTAAAATAGCTTTATTCTGCTGTTACTCACCAAGGATAGATACAGTGCTGATGATTTATGTTTACTATTTTTTATTAGAATTATATTTAGATGGATGTAGAAGGTAAAAAACTATCAGAGTATTGTTAACACTGATTAATAGAGAAGAATTCCTTTTGTGAAGCCTAGCATAAGAGATCCAGACAAACTATCTGCAAAACAAAGAAGTACAACTTGCGAAATTTAATTGCTTACCCTAACTTAATAGAAATACTGCATAAAATGCTGTACTCTCTTAGTTACAATTTTGTGAATTTTAGACAATGCTTTAAGCTACAATTTCAGTTTTTTAATAAATTGCACACTAGAAGAAATACTCTTATCAAATGCCTGGGAACTCTATGTAACTAACTCCCAGTTACTATTCTCCTTCTGTGGGCTACAGCAGCAGCTGCAACTAGGAGAGAAGGAAGTCACTGTGCAAACTATTAGAGTTATTATTGTGAAGAACAACAATAAAAGCCAAGTAGGACAGCTCATTGTCCTAGTACCGTAATTCCACTGCACAGAACTTAAAACCGGCACTCAAAGCAGTAATTATGCGTTTTTATAAGAGCACTATTCACAATAGCCACAAAGGAGAAACAACTCAAATGTTCATCAACAGTTGAATAAACAAATTATGGTACATGCACATAATGGAGTATTACTCATTCATAATATTCATAATATTGGAATTATTAATAATATTCCATATGTGCATGTACAAAAATTTGTCATAAAAATGAAGTAATGCTACATGTTACAGTGTACTTGAACCTTGCAGGTACTATATTAAGTGAAAGAAGCCAAACGCAAAAGGTCATGCACTGTATGACTGCTTATATTTAAGGTATGCAGAAAAAGACAGAAAGCAGCTAGGCAGATGAAAGATGCAGGAACAGGTGGGCAGTGATTATTAACTGTTTAATGACTATAGGGTTTTACTTGTGGTGTGAATGTGATTGGATCCAATCACATTCTAGATCCAATACAGGTAATGGCTTCACAACCTTGTAAATACACTACACATGACTTAATTGTTCACTTTAAAAGAGTTAATTTTAAGTTACTTGAATTTCATCTTAAAAACAAAACAAAACAAACTTCTAAGTAAAACTACAATGCAGGAATTAAATTCAAATATCTATAGTGGCCATGTTTCAAAAAATGAGAAGAGTGAAGTAAATACTTCATCCTTTCTATGAATATTAATGATATTTCTGGGTTGTTTTTATAGCATTAATGTTGCTTAGTTTTTGGGCTTCAGTCTTCTTGACCATTCTAATAGAAACCTGTCTAATGTATTCATTTCTTTTTAAAAAGTTTTGGTAATTCTCTAAATTGTTTCCAATTTTGCTGATTTCTGTGCTTAGCATTACTTTGTACATTTTTTTCAGATTTAGTTCACTGTTTTGTTTCGCTTTTTGAGGTGAAGGCTCAGTTAATTTCTGTCTAGATAGCAATTCATATATGCATTCTACAACATTTGATGAATAATACTCATTCTCTCAGTTTTAAATATTTGGCAATTTTAATTCTGATTATCTTTTTAATCTTCTATCTAAAATTACAATTTTAGTGTTTTAAAGTACTAGAGTTTTTTTTTTTTTTTTATCGGTACCGGGGATCGAACTCACGACTGCCTGCTTGCAAGGCAGGTGCTTATGCCACTGAGCTAAATCCCCAGGCCAGTACTAGAGTTTTTAAATGTTGGCTGCTTGTTATTGATTTCTATTTGAATTGCTCGTATAACAGAAAACATGATCTCATGATAGTGATTTTTGGAAAGACGTGTAACTTCTTTCCTAACAGTCCATCCCCTCTCCAATTGGCACCAACTACTTGATGCCGTAAGAGAAGATACCTTAGTGTTACCAGAAATTGTTTCAAGAGAAATCAGGGATGGAGGTGCATGCCTGTAATCCCAACACTCAAAAAAAAAAAAAAAAAAACCGAGGCAGGAGGACTACCATGAGTTTGAGGCCATTCTGGTACAGTGATTTTAAGGCTACCCTTAACTACATAGCAAGATGCTATCTTTTAAAACAAACAGCAAAACAAAACAAAAGAGAAAAAATCAGAAATCTAAACATTATGTGAAATCTGATTTTATAATGTCAACTAATTTGAAACTGTAAAAACAGTATATCAAACAAAACAAACATGGCATGATACAATCTACAGCCCATGAATCTGTAATATCTGTTGAAATGCTTGAAACTGAACAAGTGATATCAAAATGGACAAGAAAAAAGCACTAAAGAAGCCGAGATAAAAGTAACGCAATGTGGAAATAATAAGAAAAAGGAATAATTTATATGGCATAATCCTGAGTGAATAATATTTCATATATGTGTGTGTGTGTGTGTGTACCATCGTTTATCTATACAATTAATGAAATGAATTACAAGTAGAAAATGTGTAGGCAAAAGAAATTTTAAAATCATACAATAATGAAAGCCATGAAAAAAAATTACACAAAAATCCCAAGTGATTTACACACCTGTAAATCATTGGAATAAGAATTGAATTATATGATGGGTTGGCAGTGTACTGATGAACCAAAACTACTGTTTTGAACTGAGTTGTGCAAGGAAAATGTCTACCACAACATGAGACTAGGATGATCACACAAAGAATGCTGAAAAGAAGAAAGAAGATCAGGGGAATGATTAGATTCATAAAAACTGAGAAAAATGTCACAAGGGAAGAAGACCTGAAAAATGTGCAGATGGGAAGTCTTTGGAAACCTGGGAGGACAAATTTTAGAAACACATATAAAGAAGCCAGACGGGTGTGGACTGAGAGTAGAAAATGAGGAAGTGAAAGCAATGAACAAAATTGCTGTAAGGAAACTTGACTGTAAAAACAAAGGGAGGCCAAAGACCAAGGCTGAGGAGGGTGCAGTAAAGTTGGGAAAAGTCCTAAAATGAATACTTACCATATAAAAATGTTTTAAAAGACCAATTTGGTTGAAAGATACCAAAAGGGTCTTGAATCAGATTTCAAAATTGAGAAAGATGCAATAACTGTAACAGGCAGAAAAGGACTGGCAAAAGGATTGCTACAAGAACTATACAAATTGTGAAAATACAAAAATGAGAAGCACATTAATGAAATCAGAAATAATACTTTTCCTGGATTCCAAAGAATAGAAATACCACCAATGTTACATGCAATTAGTGGCAGATCAAAGGAGAGGTAGAGGAAGACCAACTGTTACCCTCAGAATGATGACAAAGGTTTCACCAGGCACTCCATGAACAAATAAAGCCAAGAATTATTTTTTAAAAGGATAAAAGCTCAGGAAGAGTTGTCTGTGGTCTCTTATATTAATAAAGCATATATTCAATGGTGTGAGAAATCAAAGAACACTCATGACAACAGAGAATATGATTTTCCTGGAGTAAAAGAAAAAGCCATTTGGGAGATCGTGAGTCAGCCTTTGATTCACTTATTAATTTTGCAGAAAGCTAACCGTGTTACACTGCTCAGGAGGTCATACAGCTCCACAAGCCTCACTCTATCCTCTTGAAAAAGAAGCAAAAGACCACAAAGCAAGCTGAGATCAAGGGAATTTTTCCCTAAGAAATCAAGTTTCAAAGTCACGGAAAGGTCAGAGTGTATTTAGATTTTAGTTCATAAACTAACCTATAATTGAATCTACAGCAAATCATAATAATTGATGCCAAAAGCGATGATGCTAACCTATCATAAATTTGTTCATTGTGCAATTAAAAAAAGGATGTGTGTGTATGCACAAGAGACAGAGTGTTCAAAAGCAAATTCTTCCCGAAAACTCAGGGTAAGAAAAGCCTAGTTTTTGTGTACAAACTGACAAATCTGCTAGCACTTCACAGTCCTCCCTCGTGCTCATTACAATATTGAGAGGGAGAAAAGAGGAGTAGTAAACATCTCATTAATAATAAGAATAGACAGACAAGGCAATGAAAAATCTACGAGGACTTGCCAACAAAACAAAGTAAACAAAGTAATGATAAAACAAAATAGAAATAAACTGATAAAAATATCAATTTATCTAGGGTTACCTGAAAGCAAAATTAGATGAGAATTATAGTATGAAATAGGAAGACATCTACCTCCTTCAAGTCAAAGATTCTGTTTCTAAATATATATTAAAATATTTGGTAGTGAATATTTAGTATATAATATCATGTTTTTTTAAATTTTATTTTAAAGAGAACAAAACCAAACAAAATAAAACAGAATAAAGCCAATCAAAACAAACTAGTAAGTGACACAGGACATCAAAACAAAAGGAAACCAACAATGGTTACCACAATGTCCTTTGTTGCTTCAAAATAGCTGTAAATATCTTCAGACATAGTAAAAATCAAACAAAACAGAACAGAATAGAACCAATAAAAACAAAACAATGAATGCAATGAAGGACTTCAAAACAAGACAATAGTAAATCCAAAATGACTACCATAATATATCTTGCTATTTTTGAAATAGTTGTCCATGCCATCAGATATAGTAAAATCAAACAAAACAGAATAAAATCCAACCAAACAAAACAATGAAAGAGATACAGGACTTCAAAACAAGATAATAGGATATTAACAATAGCTATCATCTTCAGAAGGAGATCCTCCCTAGATGCCACACTGCTTACTGTTATCCTCTACACAGATGATCAGACGATTGACCCTAGACCTCCAAGTTCAGTGGAACACCAAACACCACAAGCATCAAACTGTATTTCACCTCAATAACTATCATTGCAGCCTGTGTTTCTCCAAATCAGTGGGTTGCTTATGGGAGGCAGGGTACTGGCTCTTCTTGTTTCTCAGCCCATGCACCAAAAGGGGCTGGGCTCTGGATGTCTCCCTGGTGGTCTGCACATGGTGCTGATTCACAAGCAGGGTTTGCTTCTTGGAGACTTCCTGTTCTCTTCCCCCACAGTCCTCAAATGGCGCTGATTCACGGAAAAGGCTGGAGTCTGGCTGTCCCCCAAGCAGCCTGTACACAATGCTGGTTCCCAAGCAGGGCTTGCTTCTTGATGACTTCTTGTTCTCTTCCACAACAGTCTGCAAATGGTACTGACCTACGAGAAAGGCTGGGGTCTGGCTGGCCCTTGGCAGCCCTCACATGGTGCTGATTCGCAGGGGAGCTTGCTTCATGATAATAACTTTGTCTGATTTAGATCTATTGTTCCTTTTTGTACAAATACATTTGGAGCCAGAAACTCTGAGGAAATATTAGGAGTGAATTAAAGGATGAATGATGTTGGTGTATTGTACATATGGAGCTGTAATCTGCACAGCTAAAGGAATAAAAGTTAATATATAAATAGGAAGAAATTTGAATTAAATTATACTGAGAACTATAAAATTCACATTTAGCATATCAAAGACTCAGAATATAGTCTATGAAAAGGTATACTGTCAGCAAAACAGATTTGTGTAAGTGATATCTTTCTAAAAACTTGGAAATTCACTGATAACTTGTCCCATGTTTTATGCAGTTGCGAAACAGTAAGAGCATATGATCACTATGTAGGTCAACGTGGAGAAAACAAGACAATCCCTACCTAAAATACATGATACACTAATTTCTCTAGAAAAGTGCATATTGAGTAGGAGCTCTGTGTGAAACAACACAGTAAGACCAGACAAAAATCTACCTTATTCTTTTTGTTTTGTTCTGCTTTTTAAGATGGCATCTCACTATGTAGTTTAGTCTAACCTTAAGTTCACCAGCTCCAGCTGGCCTCAACTCATAGCATCTTCCTGTTTCAGCCTCCTAAATGCTAGGATTACAGGAGTGTGCCAGGCTTTACTTTATTCAAGAGTGAATGATGAGGGAAAATAATAGCCATTGGAGTATGAAAGCTATTGTAAAACCAGGGAAAGAGAACAACATTTTGGATACAATGAGGGAAAATCTACCATTAAAATGATCTAATAACCACAAGGAAATATGATAAAAATTAAGAGATATATGAAGGGAAGATGAACTAGGACTCAAAGGGTTAGGAATTATCTAAGATGTAAGAGAAGCATTCTAGGGATGTGTTCCTTTGGAAGAGTGCTTGCCTAGCATGTGAAGTGCAAGACTTTGGGTTCAATAATAGGGTAAAAGGAGTAAGTACTACTCAAAAATTATGAAAACAAAAAGGGGAACAAAAACATAGTGGATATGACAAAGAATAGAAATACAAATCAATGATATTATAAAACCATTTAAACATACACTCAGTGGACAAAAGAAAACCATAGGTGAAAATGTAAGAAAGAAATTATAAATATAGAAATATAAAGGAATAATAAAACAAATACAAGATGACTATGAAAAAGATTAAATTAATCTAAAATGAATAATTTTAATGAGAATATTAAAATATTACTGTCAAGCCATCCTAAAATAGACAAAAGGAAAACTACCTTGAGTATCATAATAATAGGAATTTTTCAATAATTACAAAAAGAAAGACCCTTAACATCTCAGCAGAAAAAACCACTCAGGTAAAAACCATGACAGTACTTTTTACCAAATAAAACTCAAATAATATATCTAAGTATGAAACATAAACTCTACAACTTGCAGAAAAAAACATAGAGGAAAATTTTATAATCTAGGATTAGATGACAAAGAATATCTTTAATATGATGCTAAAAATCATGTTCAATAACAAAGCAAGTAAACAATTGAATTTTTCAAACTTGAGAACCTACGTGTTGTTAAAAGACACTATTGAAAAGAGAAGTCACAGTTTGTGTGGAAATATTTCTAAATGACATACTTAATAAAAGACTTCCTTTCAGAATATATTTTCTAAAATATATCAGCACTCAATAATAAGAAAGTAACCAATAAAAATCTTGAGTAATGATTCAAGAGAGCAAGAAAGTGATCTGAGCAGAAATAAAAATATATAATTTACGTTACTTGATATGGTACTGTACTTGGTCTCTGGGAAACAGAGATTGTCAAATGAGAGTATGTAGGTAGCAAAGAAAGTTGGTCAAGGACTGACTGAGGAACTCTCAAACACAAAATCCTTCTACAAGAAAGCCTTCATTCTAAAACCAAGAACAAGACAAGGATGTCTACTATCCCCACCCCTATTCAAAATATCTCTGGAAATGTTAGCCAGATCAGTTAGACAAGAAAGAAATAAAAGGAGTTAAGAACAGGAAAAGAAGAACTAAATTATCACTGTTTGCAGATAACGTGATACTCCGCATAGAAGACCCCATAAACTCCATCAAAAGACAACTAGAATTAAGAAACAAATTCAGCAGCACAGCTGGATACAAAGTCAACACTCAATAATCAATAGCATTTCAGTATACAAACAACAAACTCACTGAGAGAGAAGTTAGGGAACATACACCTTTCACAATAGCATCCAAAATAGTAAAATACTTAGGAATCAATCTAACAATGGATGTAAAAGACCTATACATTGAAAACCATAGAACTCTAAAAATGGAGATTGAATAATGTTAGAAAATGGAAAGAGATCCTTTTTACTATGTTGGAAGAATCAACATAGTGAATACGGCCATACTCCCAAAACTGTTATACAGATTTAATGCAATCCCAATGAAAATACCACTAACATACGTCACAGATCTAGAGAAAACATTCCTAAAAATCATCTAGAATAGACCTAGAATAGTAAAGGCAATACAAGCCAACAAAGGCAAGGAAACATAAAGCACAATTATACTAAAAAGCTACTGTGATACAATCAGCATGGTACTGGCAATTGAAGATTAATGGATTAGATCAGAAGATGCAGACACAACTACTAAGACACTCAGTAACCTTATATTTGACAAAAGGGCTAAACATGTTCACTGGATGATAGCCTGTTTAATAAATGATGCTGGAAAAATTGGCTTTCCACATGCCGAAGACTGAAACTAGGCCCATGCCTATCACCATACACTAAATTAAAGTCAAAATTTATTAAATATAAATATTACAATAGAAACACTAAATCTACCAAATGACAAGGTAGTTAGAAATCTTCAAGACAAAGGGGTAGGCAAACCACACAGGAAGTACTTCAAAGAATCAACAACCAGAATCGCATCTTATTAAAGAGTTTTTGCACTTTAAAAGAAATCACCAACAGACTGTAAAGAAAACCCACAGAATGGGAAAGCATGTCATCCAGCTGTTCCTCAGACAGAAGATTTACATCTAGAATGTATAAAGAATTGAAGAATATCAGGCCCTCCAAATTCAAAGACCCAAACCAAAAAAGGGCATCTGAGATGAACACTCACTTATCAGATGACGAAATATAAATGGCAAATAAATACATGAAAAAATGTTCAACTGATTATCTGAGAAATGCAATCTGAGAAATGTTCACTGATTATCTGAGAAATGCAATTTAAAACAATGTTGAGATTCCATCTCACTCCAGACATCGGGAAGTCAATTGATGATAAATGTTGGCAGGGCCATGGGAAAAAAGGAACTGTGGTGGAGGTGTAGACTGGTACAACCACTGTGGAAATCAGTGTGGCGATTCTTCAAAAATCTAGGATTGGAAGTCCCATTCTATCCATTTATTCTTCTTCTAGGTATTTTCCAGAAAAACTGAAAATGTCATATTACAGCAATATATGTGCACCTATGTTTATAGCAGCACAATTTGTAATAGCTAAACCTTGGAAAAAATCCAAATGACCCTCAACTATAGAATGGATAAAGAAGATACAGTAGCTGTGGGTTTAGCTCAGTGGCTTAAGTGCCTGCCTGGTCAGTGCAAGGTCGTGAGTTCCATCCCTGGTGAAAAAAACAATATGCTGTTTTTATGCAATGTAATATTACTCAGTTATAAAAAAGGATAATCTCGAGGCTTTTAAAGATAAATGGAGGCAACTTGAGACCATACTCATAAGTGAAATAAATCAAACTACACTTATAAATCTTATATTGTCTCCAGAGTGTAAAAAAATAATAAAAATAAGAACCTGAAGGAGTAGTAAGATCCAAAATGTACAATAGATATTGTAATAATGAAGGGGAAAGAAAGTGCTAAAAAGGAAAGCACAACTAGAAAAGGAGAAAGGGGAAAAAGATGAAGGGAAAAGATTATATATATGCAGATATACATACATAAATGTATGTATGTATGTGCATACAAGATAGATAACTACACTACTAATCTCTGTTAGTTCATCAAAAAATACAGCTTGTGCTGTCACTGTTCGATCATGTTTTTATAATTAGATCTTCTAATGGGAACAACCACTGTAGGATAACAATATGAATATATTAACTAGTGTCCATTTCCTACTATTTTTTTCAAATTCTGTTATTTCTCTACTTTTTTGTTTTTCTTTTTTAAAAAATTTTAAATCCTTCTACAAGACGACTCATAAGGGGGGAATGTGGGGAAAAAGGAACTCTCTTACACTGTTGGTGGGAGTGTAGCCTGGTGCAACGACTACGGAGACCAGTCTGGAGATTCCTCAAAAAGCTGGGATTGGAAGTCCCATTTGACCCAGCTATTCCACTTTTAGGCATATTCCTAGAAGAACTGAAAACATCATACCACAGTGATATATGTGCACCTATGTTTATAGCAGCACAATTTGTAATAGCCAGATTTTGGAAACAACCTAAGTATCCATCAACTGAGGAATAGATGAAAAAGATGTGCTATTTTATACAATGGAGTACTACTCAGCTATAAAGAATGATCACATTGAGATATTTATAAATAAATGAACGCAACTTGAGACCATACTCATAAGCGAAATAAATCAAATTCACATGCATAAATACCATATACTCTCCCTAGTGTAAGAAATGGTAAGTGTACATAAAGAGTTTATGGTAATCATGATTCCCCAATACACTGCTTTGAAGCCTTATAATGTTTTCATTCATTAGTTGGAATGGTTTTATCCTGGTTTGCTTGACTTTATTATCTGTGATGGTATGAACAGCTATTTTGAAGAAAACAAGACATTATAATAGCCAGTGCTGATTTAATATCATCTTACTCTGAAGTCCTACCATGGTCTTATTGTATTGTATTGTAATATTGTATCTTATTGGATTTTATTATGTGTGATAGTATAAACAAATTTTCTATGAAAAATGAGATAATATAGTAGCCATTGTTCATTCTCTGTTATTTGGTTCTGAATGCCCTGTAATACTATCATTCTCTTGAATGGTTTTATACTATTTTGTAATATCTTTGATATTATTGTATATGAAGTTATGCTCAACTATTTCAAAGAAAGAGACATTATGGTAATTACTGTTAATTACAGGTTGGCTTCTGGTGAAATACTGTGTTGCTTACATTGTTCTGTTCTGGTCTGCTTTCTTATGTCTTCTTTTGTCTTAATTTCTTTAAAATAAAAAATAATTAAAAAATTTTAAAAAAAGAAATTGAATGGTCCATTGGGCAGAAACCAGTAGAGTACTATAAAAGGGGAATAATTGTTTCAGTAAAAGGCAAAGGGACTCCAAATAAGTCACTTGACATACAATTTCAAGGGCAAGTTTCCAAATAAAACAAACTGGATCCACTAACACATTATAAATATGCAATGTGACCAGCCATGATGAATCTCAGGTATATAAAATTTATTTAACATTTGAAAATCTATCAGTGTGTTTTGTCATATTTGAAAATCTATCAGTCTGTTTTGTCATATTAAGTGAGTAAAATGTCATATGATAATTTCTATAGAGCAGAAAACATTTGAAAAGGTATAACATTTCATTCACAATTGTTGAAAATGTGAAGAAATCTTAACAAACAGGAATGGAAATGATGCCTTTCATGTGATACAAGGTGCCAATCAAAAGCCTTTATAAAAACAGTGTACATCATCATGAAAATATTTCTTATATAAGGATATCCACATGCACAATGATAGTAAACACATTACTGGAAACTCAATAAGCACAGAAAGGCAGCGTGAGAAAAGAAGAGAAGGCATAAAGACTGCATGAAGGACAGAAATGTCATTACTTGCAGGATATACAATGGACTGTCCACAACGCAAATTCAAGATAATTTACATAGAAAATAAACTTTGAAACTTTGAAAACATACCAGAATTTAAGGGAACCAAAGAAAGCAGCCCTACAATGGGAACTGATAGTGGTGAATACTCATATCAGAAAAATAAAAGCAAGGTCAAACAAAAAATCTCATTCTCTTTTCCATATATTTTAGTCCTTATTTACACTTTTGATTTCTAATATCAGTGATATTTTTATAAGTTGACCCTCAAGTTTCTAGAAAAAGTAGAGCAACTCAAGCCAAAAGATCATATGAGGAGAAAATGATAAAGATCAGAGCAGGAATTAATACAATGGAGACCAAGAAAACAATATAAAGAATCCATGAATCTAAGACTTGGTTCTTTGAAAGATTAAATAAAATTAATAAACCCTTAGCAATTTTATCAGACTCAAACTCATGCAATCAACAATGAAAATGCTAAAATCACAATATACCTTGCTTCTGGATTTCTGTCCAGGGGATTATTAATACCTACTTTGAGAACCTGCATTTAATAAGATATTATTAAACACCACTGGTCACTTAAGAGATACAAATAAAAATGCTATGATTACCTCTCCTTCAAAGAATGATTATCAAGCAATAACAAATGCTGACAGGTCAGTGGGGAAAAAGAAACCCTTCTCCACTGTGGGTGGAAGTGCAGACTGGTGCGATGACTGTGGAAATCAGTGTGGAGATTCCTCAAACTAGGATTGGAAGTTCTATTTGACCCAGCTATTCCCTTTCTTGGTATCTTCCCAAAAGAATTAAAAGCATCATACCACAGAGATATATATGCACACCCATGTGTATAGCAGCAAAATCTGCAATAGCTAAATGTTGAAAACTGCCCCAAAACTCACTAGCAACAACAACAACAAAAAAAAATGAATGAAGATGTGGTTTTTTAAAAATACAATTGAGGGGCTGGGGATTTGGCTCAGCAGCATAAGCACCTGCCTTGCAAGCAGGCGGTCGTAAGTTCAATCCCCAGGACCGATAAAAAAAAAAAAATACAATAGAGTATTACTCTGCCATAAAGACAGACAAGCTTGAGACATTTCTAGGTAAATGGATGCAGGTTGACACCATAGTTTTAAGTGAAATGAATCAGATACACATAAAAATACCATGTTTTCTCTGGTGTGAGAAATCAAAAGTGTAAATAAGGATTAAAACATATGGAAATGAGAAGAAAATATTTAAATGAGAAGCTTAACAAGTAAGGAGGAAGGAAAGAAGGGACAAGAAAATAAAGAACACAAGGAAAAACTGGAAACAAAGCTTCTCTAAATAAAGAGAGGTGGGCTGGAGAGGAGAGGGGACTGGGAAGAAAAGAGAACTAAAGATATATGATTTACAGGTACAAATCCCCTATGATGAATGTTATCACTATGTGTATCTAAAATGTACCAAAAATAAAGAGCATAAATTTTAAAAAATTCGACAAAGATGGTAGATACAGCAATTCAATATTTTTAAATATCTTTCATTCCAAAGGAACAATCAATTAGAAAATGTAATTTACAAAAGGTAAAATAACAGCATACAGTAACAAAACAAATGTAAAGTATTTGTGGAGAGAATTATAAATGTTTAATAGAAGCCATTATGAATTCATGAAGAAATGTGCTTTTTACCTCAAGTGTATTACGGAAAAAGGACAGATTATCCATTCAAATTTGAATTCTATTCAACTTAGCCTATAAAAATAATGTGAATACATATAAAACTTTCAACAGTATTTTCCTTCGTTCCTTCCTTCCTTCCTCTTTCTTTTCTCTTTTTTCCTTCATTTTGTCCTTCCTTCTTTCCTTTCTTTTCCTTCCTTCCTTCTCTCCCCCCACGTCTCTTTCTCTCTCTCTCTCTCTCTCTCTCTCTCTCTCTCTCTCTCTCTCTCTCTCAATCAGAGTCTCACTATGTAGTTCAAACTGTCCCTGAACTCACTATGGAGTCCAGCCTGGCCTCAAACTAGCAGTAATCCTGCTTCAGCCTACTGAGTGCTGGGATTAGAGGTGTGCACCACTACACTCGGGGCAACAGCATTTTCACAAGGCTTTGATGTTAAACTTCAAAGAGAAAAGCAGTGGTCAAGAATATCTAAGGAAGTTTTAAAGAATACTATGGGAGGGAAATTTTCACCCTGCAGGATCTCAAGACTTAATATATACTCAGAATAATATAAATGATGTGGTAGTAGTTATTGCTGCTTAGTGTTATCATGTTATTCTTGTTTTCTTATTAGTAATAAGTACTTTGAACTTTTTTCTCATCAGACACTATTAGCATGCACAGTTTTCCCTCCAAGGACAATAGATAGGTTCATTTCACTATAGTCTTTTTACAATGGTATAATGGCATTTTTAAAAATTCCCCCTTTGGATTAGCCTAGAAACTGAAAGGCAGTAACATTTAATTAACTTTTTAAATAATTCAACTATAATGTAATTCACCAATTTATGATAACATTTAATTCAACTTTGATGTAATTGATCTAAGAGTAGTTAAAATTAATTCATACATGTCAGATATTTCCTTCTTGCTCACCAACACTATATAGTATCGATGCTGTAAGAACTTACATTAGACTGGATAAGAAATACGGCATATTTTGATGGAATAGTACATTAAGAATTGTATTTGCTTTTAATTTTGGTAAAAGTGGTAATGAAAAATATTTACAAACTCAGTCAATTCATACAAATCAGTTAAGATTAGCACAAAATATTAAGCATTGTATTATAAATTATAGGCCACTTTTCTGTTGTGATAGAATTACGACCAATGTTTTAAAAGTACAAATTTATTTGCTAATAAAACTTAGCAATGTGACCTTGTAAAATGTTTATATACTATTGAAGTAGGCACAGAAATTTTTACATTTGCTATTCAAGTTTGTAACTTTTTTTAGTTTCTAGATTTTTAAAGTTTCTTTTAATTTACAAACTTCTAGCTTTTTTCTAGGTAGCTTCTTGATCTAAATATTTTTCCATTTTAAAATAAATATCATTATAATTTCTTGAGGAGTTTTTCATCAATCTTATAAATGAAATGGCAAAGTCATATTTCTTTACAGTGTCAATATTAAAAGTCAAGTTTTGAATTATACTGTTTAACTAAACTTTAAAATTCTCATATAAGACTGATTTGACCTATGTCTCTCTTTCTACCAAAATTCAAAATAGTAGCTCCTGGGTAAACCAGGAAACTCTCTGCTGTTAATGAGACTTCATCCAAATTTTACAAAATGCAGTGTTTCCCTGAAAAAAATACAATCAAAATAAATTTACCTCCTTTCTGAATAATCACAAAATTTTTTAGCATTCCATTTAAGTCTTCTATTCAGATTAGTGTCTAGTAAACAAATGTAGAGAAAACTGTCACAATACTTTCCATTTTAATATATTTACTCCAAGGCATTCCTATTTGAAGATTAATCCTTGTGTTCCTACTAATATTATAAATGTTGATTTAGAACAAATGAGCTACTAAGAGAAATTAAGAAAATTCAAAAGGGCCAAATAGGAAAGCTTTTCCATTCATGTTTAAAGATATAACTTTAGGGGTAAATAATCTGTTTTCCATTGTAATAGGAAATTATAAATAGTATACATATTAAGTGAGAAAATATGACTTTTAAGAAGCTGTATGTCAGTTTGTTGGAAATATAATGGCACAAAACTACTCATACACTTCATTACATAAAGCAAAATTGTAAATAAAGTAGGAGAGGAGGTGCTACTAACTTCCACACAAATAATTTTCATAGAGTGATGTTTAATAACTTTATCACTTTCCTTGTCACTGGGCAAAATCCCAACACCCACAAGTTAAAGAGATTTTCAGTGGCGTGTTCAGAGATCCCACAGATCCGTGTCTTGCTTCAACAGTGTTTGGATGGAACAGACCTGGGGACTCCTATTTTTCATCTTCCATTCACCTTCTAGGTACAAATTTGGGTGTTCTTTTATGGGTTGCACCTTACTGCTGATCAGCCATGACCTCTCGGATTCATCAGAATTATTCCACCAAGGCGGAGGCTCTGTCAACTGCTTGGTGAGCCTGTGCTGAGAGCCTCTTACATCCACCTCTCTCTCGGCTAGCACTTTGACTGTGATGTTGTGGCTCTGATGGGAGTAGGCCATTTCTTCAGTGAGCTGGCCAAGGAGAAACATGAGGGCACCACATGTCTCCTGAAGATGAAAAGCAGGGCCATGGCCGAGCTCCCTTCTAAAACGTGCAGAAACCTTCTGAAGATGAGTGGAGTAAAATTCTGGATGCTATGGAAGCTGCCCTGACCCTAGAGAAAAATCTGAACCAGCCTCTTCTGGATCTTCATGCCTTGGGCTCTGCCAAGACAGACCCCCATGTCTGTGATTTCCTGGAGAACACTTTGTAGATGAGGAGGTAAAGCTCATCAAAAGGGCAGGTAACCACCTCACTAATCTCCACAGGCTGGCAGGCCCCCAGGCTGCCTGGGAGAGTACCTCTTCAAAAGGGTCACCCGTAAGGATGACTAGGAGGCCCCAGAGTCTAGCAGCCTCTGAGGGGTTCCTGCATCACCTGGCACCAGGGCTTTGGCCATACCTTCTTCCTCCAGCCATTAGGCAGTTTTCCCGCCTCTTTGGAGCTCCCTCCCAAATCTTGGGCCAAAAGAAAATAAAGCCTTTTTCAGAAAAAAAGAATAATTTATTTTGGGTCATAGTTCATGATTGGCCGTTTCAGTTCATGATTGGCTCCCTCCAACACAAAAACAGGATCAAAGGCAAAGATAAATACTTTATCTCTATATATCTATATAAATATTTATCTCATGGCAGCTAGGAAACAGAGAGAGAAAAGCCAGAGAAAGATATGTCCTTCTAGGTCACAACAAAGTCACCTGCCTCTTCCAACCAGGCCTTATAACTGCAGTCCACTGATGAGTATAACGCACCCACAATCCACTCACCTTCCTGAATCCCCACCTCTAAACACATGAACTCTTGGGGGATATTCAAGATCTAGACCATAACAGTAACCATATGGTGAACATTCTTAAGAGTTCACATTTCTCATATCAGTGTCAAGATATGTCTCAAAGTTTAGAGATCTTTAAGTCCCTATCCTAAACTGTGTATAAAACTTCAAACTTAGCTGGGCATGGTCATGCATGCTGTAATCTTTGCCATTTGGGAGACTGAGATAGGACTGTCACAAGGCCTACTTAGTCTGGGCAATTTAGCAAGACCTTGTCTTAAAAACGTGAGGGAGATGCTGGGGATGTAACTCAGTGTGAAAGGTTAAACATCCCCATTACCACTCTCCAACACACATAATGTAATACATATGCTAAATATCACCAGTTTTGAGCTTCAAAACTGATCAAACACAAATATAATCCTGTATAGCTTCAGAAAAATGTCAAGAATTTCTTTCCAATAATTCAATATGCAAATGCCATTATACTTTATAAAGCAGTAATATGTTAAAATATGATTATACATGTTCAAAAAAGCTACCAACAACACAAATGTTTACTGGAGAGAAGACTATATACAGTCATACATATATGGCTACATATATATATATATGCACTCATGTGTGTATAAATAGCACCAAATAAGTCACTAAGAATTTCTCACATTTTTCTTAATTACAACACTTTTCAATTAGTTTACAATCACTCAATTATCTACTAGCAGATTCATGAACAAGAATATTTCTGTCTTAGGTCCTTTTAAACATATGAAGCTGGTGATGATAACCGTGTTCTCTGTATGAAGAAAAAGTGAAGAAAGTCATCCAATAACATCTTCCTTCAAAAGTCCACTCCATTCATGTGGTTATTTGATGAGCCAGTGGACAATCTGCTAGCTCCAGGGGCTGGCTACATATAGACTATTGACCCCACACATACGTAACCTGGTATCACATAAAAACCCAAAGGAAGGAAATGTCCAACAAAAATACATGTATGTATTCATCAAAGGTACATAATAATATTTACAGCAGCACTATTAATCCAACAAGAAACAAATACTGATAGTAGAATGAATAAACTACAATGACTTGAAACAATATAAAGTAACTGTAAAAATTTAAATGCTGATGAAAAGAATTTAGGCACAATAAGAGTATATATTATGTGGTTCCTTTTAGGTATAGTTCAAAAGTGAAAAAAGAAGTCCTGATAGTGGCTACTCTTGGAGTGGAAGATAGACTGGGTAGGGCCCTTGCAGGAAGCTTCTGATAACATGGCTCACATGTGATTTCTTGATTCAGCAGCTGGTTATGAGTGTGCTCAGTTTGGGATTTTTTTCCTGGTGTATATTTTGCATTTCAATAAATAATCATAAAAACTATGGAGCTGCATGATGAACACCCTCAATAAGGTTCAGTTCAGTGGAGCAAAACCGTATGGTAACAGAAAAGGAATGTCATAAGTCAAAGTCAGAAACGTGATGACCAGAAGATACGCACAGTTCATGGTCAACAATATTTCAGGAAAATTTAAGAAGATACACTGAGATTTCTAAAAGCCATGATCTAAGTGATGGAGAATCGTAATCTTGGTCAAGGGACAGCAGAAGAGCAATTCAGGAAATGTTATTATATACTTCTTTTCTTGCTGTTATGTCATTACTGAATTGACCACACATATGTTTTAATTCTCAATGTGTGGCATTTTAAAGCACCACTCAGCTTCTAATAGTAATCACAGTATACAATGAAAATAGTCCTAAGATATGGGAGAAATTAAGAAACATATAGAAAGTCAAATGTATGAAAAAGAATCCATTCATTGTGCTCCCTCTAAGTATCCTTGTGGGAGAGGGGATTGAACATTCCAGTTTAGACAATCTTGTCACATGCCTTCTACAACTGTGCAATACAAAACTTGTCAAGTATGTACAGTAGCTATCACAAAGCCTAGTTATTCAGCATTTCACACTCAGTTCTAACAGAGTTCCTAAAAGAAAATTCATTGAAATACATAGTAAATGCTTCAATAAAAAATTTTCATTACAATAAAAGACAAACTGTCATTAATTCTCCACAAAATATGATCCCTTACTTGGAATGCACTTCTCATTCTTGCTATTTTCTAAAGAAGTTCTAAAAGATATCTTTTGTGTCTTTACAAGGAACTACCAAAAATATGGCAAATACTACTGCCAAGTGCCATCCAATGGAAAAGGAGACTTGTGAAAACATTAGGATATACTCATCCACAGGATTGGGCACTATGCAACTTCTGGCTTTCCCACAAAGTCAAAAGACGATGAAAAGTAAATATTATGAATCTATTCAGGACATCAAGGGAGCCCTGACAGTACAACTAAAGGCAGGAAACAGTACTTTTAAAAAGTACATCTTAAATGTATCATAGATTTAAATGTAAAAATCAAACAATTTATGTGGTAAAAGATACATTCAAGAATTTTGGCTAAGTAAATACATAAAATGACAAATACAGCATACATAAAATTACAAATACTTGAGGAAGATCTTAATGTCTTTATATGGAACTATTTTCAAGATTTACTGATCAGTAAAAAATAAAAAGCAAGTTAGGACAGAGTGCAAAGTATGAGGGGGAACATAAACTAACAGTGCTTATGTCTGCATGAAAAAGGACAGAAAATTAGATGGTACAGTGTTTCTTCCACGGAAAGAAAATGTTAGAAAGTTCCTATTGAAGAATGGCTTGTCTGTGTATAGTATTTTTTTTCTTTTTAACCTTTCAGATTTTAGTACAGGTAATCAAACTTAGGGATTTATGCATACTAATTAAGTAAGTACGCTGCTACTGAACTACATCACAAACTCATATACCTTCCAGATATTTGAAAACACATATATAAATGTTTTACATATTTATATTCTACAAGTTATATAAATTTGCCAAAAGTTAGCTAGACATAAATTTCATAGTTATAAAAGTGAAAAAATTTAAATAATGATTAAAAGGAGATTATGGAGTAGTCACAATTCATGAGATACTTACCTCATTTTAAAACTGCTTCATTAGTTTGTATTAACAACATCAGATAAGCCCCTTCCTTTGTCTGGAGGAGGAGGGATCCCAGGTTCCTGAGGCACCTCGGCCTCTGCCCAGCCGCGCCTAGCCATCGGTGTGCAGAAGAGGAGCTGCGCGGATCCTGAGCGCCTGCAGAAGCCCCTTCCTTTGTCTGGAGGAGGAGGGATCCCAGGTTCCTGAGGTACCTCGGCCTGTGCCCAGCCGCGCCTAGCCATCGGTGTGCAGAGGAGGAGCTGCGCGGATCCGGAGCGCCTGCAGAAGCCCCTTCCTTTGTCTGGAGGAGGAGGGATCCCAGGTTCCTGAGGCACCTCGGCCTGTGCCCAGCCGCGCCTAGCCATCGGCGTGCAGAGGAGGAGCTGGGCGGATCCGGAGTGCCTGCAGAAGCCCCTTCCTTTGTCTGGAGGAGGAGGGATCCCGGGTTCCTGAGGCACCTCGGCCTGTGCCCAGCCGCGCCTAGCCATCGGTGTGCAGAGGAGGAGCTGCGCGGAACCGGAGCGCCTGCAGAAGCCCCTTCCTTTGTCTGGAGGAGGAGGGATCCCAGGTTCCTGAGGTACCTCGGCCTGTGCCCAGCAGCGCCTAGCCATCGGTGTGCAGAGGAGGAGCTGCGCGGATCCGGAGCGCCTGCAGAAGCCCCTTCCTTTGTCTGGAGGAGGAGGGATCCCGGGTTCCTGAGGCAACTCGGTCTGTGCCCAGCCGCGCACAGCCATCGGCGTGCAGAGGAGGAGCTGGGCGGACCCGGAGTGCCTGCAGAAGCCCCTTCCTTTGTCTGGAGGAGTGAATATTTCTGCAAGCAGGGAGGGATCCCAGGTTCCTGAGTTACCTCGGCCTGTGCCCAGCCGCGCCTAGCCATCTGCGTGCAGAGGAGGAGCTGGGTGGATCCGGAGTGCCCGCAGGAGGCCCTTCCTTTGTCTGGAGGACTGTGGATATCTCTGCAAGCAGGGAGGGATCACAGGCTCCTGAGGCACTGCGGCCTATGGTGAGTACCCTAACCCGGCTGCGATCCAAGAGCTGTGGATCTACCAAGGGGGAGGTGGGCGCACAGTGTCCCTGAGGCCCAGCTTGTCTGGAACCGCGGAGTTCTGAACAAGCAGAGGAGGGCCATTGGTTCTGCAGGCCCAATGGCCTGGGGTAGAGTGGTGCCAGAGTCTCAGTAGCTGCAAACATAGAAGGGGATTTTCAACAGATCCTGAGGAGGCTTTCAAATAACACTTGAAACACAGAAATATAGGAAAATGACAAAACGAAAGACCAAATTACAACCTCAAACCTCCAGCCCATCTCAGGAAACCCTAGGAGGAATGTATTTAGAAGAAAATATATCCCATCCTCCTCATATATCAGACACAATAGCTACTGAAGTTGACAAGCAACTCCAGGAAGCTTTAAAGAAATTCAAACTCGAAATAATATAACAGATAAAAGAAGAAATGATAAAAGAAATGAAAGAGATTCTAAATATATCTAAAGAAAACACAAATAAAAAATTGGAGGAACTAAACAAAAAGATAGAATCCCTAGATGAGCAATATAAGAAACAAACAGAATACATAATGCAGATGCACAGAGATATACAGGAAATAAAAACTCCACTGAAAGTTGTAAAAACCGCCTTAATGAAAGTGAAGATAGAATTTCAGACCTTGAAGACAGGATTGCAGCTAGTGAACAGGAAAGGAAAGATCTTTTAAAAATAACAAGGAATCAGGAAACAACAATTCAACAACTGCAAGATGATGCAAAGAAGAATAACATAAGAATGATAGGGATTAATGAAAAAGAAGGAGACAACATAAAGGATATCAAGAGGATATTTAGAGAAGCAATAGCTGAAAACTTCCCAAGCATGAGATCAGAAACTGACATCAGGATCAGTGAAGCATATAGAACTCCAAATAGTCATAACCAAAATAAAACTACACCCAGACATATAATAATCACCATCCCAGAAATCCAACACAAGAATAGATTATTAAAAGCTGTCAGAGAGAAAAGACAGATCACTTATAAAGGAAAACCTATCAGAATCACAGCAGACTTCTCAGCACAAACAATAAAGTCAAGAAGAGCATGGAGTGAAGTATTCCAGATCCTAAAGCAAAATGATTTCCAACCTAGACTGATATATCCTGCAAAACTATCATTTAAAATAGATGGTGAAATACGATACTTCCATGACAAAGAACAGCTGAAGAACTTCATGAACACCAAACCAACCCTGCAAAAAATATTGAAAGACAGTTTAGATACACAAAGGAAAAAACCACTAAGCAAAGCAAATAATTAAACAGAACAGAAAGATAAAGATGCAACAGCAGAGAGATAAGATTCCTACAATTAACCAACATTTAACAGTAATAACCATTAATGTAAATGGTCTCAATGCACCAATCAAAAGAAACAGACTAGCAGAATGGATCAAGAAACAAAATCCAACCATATTCTGTTTACAGGAAACCCATCTAACCCAGAAGGATACTCACAGACTGAAAGTCAAAGGATGGAAAACAATTCTTCATGCAGCAGGAATCCAAAAAAAGGCAGGAGTAGCCATTCTGTTTGCAGACAACGTGAACTTTAAACCAACAATGACCATAAAGGATAAAGAAGTTCACTACATACTTGTAAGGGGAAAACTCCAAGAGGAAGAGATAACTATCTTAAATATATACGCACCAAACTCCAGAGCGCCCAGTTATATAAAACAATTATTAACAGAAATGAAAACTCAAATTATCAGTAACACAATTGTAACAGGAGACCTTAATATGCCATTGACACCAAGGGACAGATCGACCAGACAGAAAATGAGTAAAGAAATAACAGAACTGAATCATACCTGTGAACAAATGGGTTTGATAGACATATACAGAATGTTCCACCCAACAACATCAGAATACACATTCTTCTCAGCAGTACATGGATCATTTTCTAAAATAGACCATATATTAGCTCATAGAACATATTTAAACAAGTGCAAAAGAGCTGAAATCATCCCTTGCATGTTATCGGATCACAGCGCTCTGAAATTAGAAATTAACGATAAAAGATACTGCAAAAATCCCACAAACACATGGAAACTGAATAACACACTCTTGAGTAATCAGTGGGTCACAGAAGAAATTAAAGAAGAAATCAAACAATACCTAAAAGAAAATGAAAATGCAGATACAACTTACCGGAATCTGTGGGATGCAATGAAAGCCGTCCTGAGAGGAAAATTTATTGCACTGAGTTCCCACATCAGGAAAACAGAACGAATACAAATAAATAACTTGATGCTACACCTCAAACAGCTAGAAAAAGAAGAGCAAGTCAAGCCCAAAGCCAAAAGAAGAGAGGAAATTATAAAAATCAGAGCAGAAATCAATGCAATAGAGACTAAGAAAACAATCCAAAGGATCAACAAATCAAAGAGTTGGTTCTTTGAAAGAATAAATAAAATCGATAAGCCCCTAGCCAACCTTAGTAAAAAAAGGGAAGAAAAAGCTCAAATTCATGCAATAAGAAATGAAAAAGGAGAAGTCACTACAGACCCAATAGAAATACAGAAGATCATCAACACCTATTTCGAAAACCTCTACTCTCAAAAGTTTGATAACACAGAAGAAATAGACAGATTCTTAGAAGCATATGAAGTGCCAAAGCTAGATCAAGAGGATGTAAAATTGTTGAATAACCCAATCTCGGTTACTGAAATTGAAAATGTAATTAAGTCCTCACCCACCAAGAAGAGCCCAGGCCCAGATGGATTCACTGCAGAATTCTACAAGAAATACAAAGAAGACCTAATGCCGACACTCCTCAAACTATTCAATGAAATTGAAAGGGAAGCAATCCTTCCTAAGTCATTCCTGGAAGCAAATATCACTCTAGTACCAAAACCTGAGAAAGACCCAACTAAAAAAGAGAACTATAGACCGATCTCCCTAATGAACACAGATGCAAAAATCCTCAATAAAATATTGGCAAATAGGATCCAGCAAATCATCAAGAAGATTATACACCATGACCAAGTGGGATTCATCCCAGGAATGCAAGGATGGTTCAACATACGCAAATCAATAAATGTAATCCACCATATCAATAAAGCCAAAAATAAGAATCACATGATCATTTCTATAGATGCAGAAAAAGCCTTCGATAAGGTCCAACATTTATTGATGATAAAAACTCTACAGAAAATTGGAATAGATGGTCTTTACCTCAATATAATAAAGGCCATTTATGACAAACCAACAGCCAGCATCATACTAAATGGCCAAAAATTGAAAGCCTTTACTTTAAAATCAGGCACAAGAAAAGGATGTCCTTTATCACCACTCCTATTTAATATAGTACTGGAAGTACTAGCCAGAGCAATTAGGCAAGAAAGAGAAATAAAAGGGGTAAAGATAGGAAAAGAAGAAGTTAAGTTGTCATTGTTTGCAGATGACATGATACTCTACATAGAAGACCCCCTAAGCTCCATTGAAAGACTCTTAGATACAATAAATAAATTCAGTAATGTGGCTGGATACAAAATCAATACTCAGAAATCAATAGCATTCCTATACACAAACAACAAAACCACAGAGAGGGAAATAAGGGAAACTGGACTATTCACATTAGCAAGCAAAAAAATGAAATATTTAGGAATTACTCTTACGAAAGAAGTGAAAGACTTATACAGTGAAAACTATAATACACTGAAAAAGGAAATTGAAGATGATCTCAGAAAATGGAAAGACATCCCTTGCTCATGGATAGGAAGAACAAACATTGTGAAGATGGCCATTCTCCCAAAACTCTTATACAGATTCAATGCAATCCCAATAGAAATACCATCAACATACCTTATAGATCTAGAGAAATCACTCCTAAATTTCATCTGGAACCAGAAGACACCTAGAGTCGCAAAAGCAATTCTAAGCAGCAAAGACAAAGCAGGAGGCATCACAATCCCTGACTTGAAATTATACTACAAAGCAACAGTAGTAAAATCAACATGGTATTGGAATCAAAACAGAGCTGAGGATCAATGGAATAGATTAGAAGATACAACCACAACTACAAACACACTCAACCACCTTATCTTTGATAAAGGAGCCAAGCAGGTTCACTGGAAGAACGATAGTCTCTTTAATAAATGGTGCTGGAAAAACTGGCTCTCCATTTGCCGAAAACTAAAGCTAGACCCATGTCTATCACCATGTACTAAATTAAAATCTAAATGGGTCAAAGATCTGAATATTAAAACAGAAACGCTAAATCTATTGGAAGACAAATTGGGTAGAAACCTTGGAGACATAGGAGTAGGTAGAGAATTCATGAATAGGACTCAAACTGCACGGGAAATACTTCCCAGAATCAATAACTGGGACCACTTCTTATTAAAAAGTTTTTGCATGTCAAAAGAAATCTCCAGCATAGTGAAAAGAAAACCCACAAACTGGGAAAAGATTTTAGTGAACTCTCTCTCAGACAAGGGACTCTTGTCTAAAACATATAAAGAATTAAAAAAACTCAGACCTCCAAAATTCAAAGATCCAATCCAAAAATGGGCATCTGAGATGAATACGCAATTCTCAGATGAAGAAATGCAAATGGCAAATAAATACATGAAAAAATGCTCATCATCATTGGTCATTAGAGAAATGCAAATTAAAACCACACTGAGATACCATCTCACTCCTGAAAGAATGGCCAGGATCAAGAAAACCAACAACAACAAATGCTGGAGAGGCTGTGGGAAAAAAGGAACTCTCCTGCACTGTTGGTGGGAGTGTAGACTGGTACAGCCTTTGTGGAGGTCTGTCTGGAGGTTTCTCAAAAAGTTGGGATTGGAAATCCCATTTATTCCAGCTATTCCACTTCTAGGCATATTCCCAGAAGAACTGAAAGCATCATACCACAGGGATATATGTGCACCTATGTTTATAGCAGCACAATTTGTAATCGCCAGATCTTGGAAACAACCCAAGTGTCCATCAACTGAGGAATGGATTAAAAAGTTGTGGTATTTCTATACAATGGAGTATTATTCAGCGATAAAGAAGGATCGCATTGAGATATTTATCAATAAATGGGCGCAGCTTGAGACCATACTCATAAGTGAAATAAATCAATCTCGCATGTATGAATACCGAATAGTTTCCCTAATGTAAGTAATGATTCAAATATATAAAAATATGTGATAATCATGATTCCCCATTATGTGGCCTTGAAGCCTTATAAAATTTTCACTTATTAATTAGAAAGGCTTTATTCTGGGCTTTTTGATATGGAAATATTTGAAGCTATAGTATATGAAGTTTTATCCAAATATTTTAAGGAAAAAGACAGACACTATTGTAACTACTATTCTTTAAAAAAAAATTATTTAGCTATTTCTTATGTTTATTTTAATTAAGGGAAAAATTTAAAAAATTTGGATATATAATAGTAACTCTTTTCGATCTCCTATTAACTTGTTTTGAAGTCCTGTAATACTCCCAAGATCTTGTTTTGACTAATTAGACTCTGTTCCATTCTGTGCGATAGTAGCAAGTCTGAGGGTATAGGCAACTAATTTGAAGGCAATAAGATTTCACAAAGATGCCCATTTTGGTTTGGCTATTGTCTCCTTTGGAAGTCCTGTAATGTTCACAATGCCTAAGTTTTATTGGTCTTGTTCTCCACTGTTTTGTCCAACTTTATAATATCTAATGAGATAGACAATTCCTTTTAAGGAAACAAGAGACAATGTTGATAACCATTGTTAATAACCTTGTACTCTGTTCTACATCATGTGCTATGTCTATCCTTGGTTTTGACTTACAGCTTTGTTTTGCCATATTTGACTTTATTCTCTCCCCCCCCAAAAAAGTAATAAGAACTAAGGAGTAATAAAATCCAAAATGTGTAAATTTTGTTGTAAAAAAGAGAGGGAGGAAAAAAAAAAGAGCTCTAACGGATATAACAGCAAGTGTGTTTAGGTGTGTTAAATAGCTGACTATATTAGTGTTTTTGGATCATTGAACACAGCTGTTTGCAGTCTCTCTGTTTGAATGTCTACTTTGTATTCTTTGATACTGTGATTTGAGCAACTATTTCCAAGATGATAATATGTAATCTATTAACAGGTGATTTCTTACTGTTATGTTTTTTTTTTGTAGTTCTGTATTATGTGTAACCTTACACTGCTTTGTTTTGTTTTGTGTTTTTCTCTTTTTCCTCTTAAATAAAAAAAAAAAAAACAAAAAAACAAAAAAACAACATCAAAGGCCTCTGGCTAGAGTTTATGGACCAGATTTTATTTTTCTCTTTTATTAATGTAGTATAAGTTTATTTATGGTATATACCCTCACACTCAACACACAAATATGGATATACACATAGCATCTACAACCAAAACAACATGTTTTCATTAAATAATAAATGTTTTATCTAGGGTCATATATAACCACACCATCTAAAAAACATATGTGTTAGTGAAATTATTACTGCATAGTTTGAATACTACCTGAAAAACAGAAACTTATCTTTGTTAGTGTAAAGATTAAAAAATGTTTGTAATGCTTGCTATTTGACAATGTCAAAAAATTTAAAACATCAGTACAAATTGGTTTCAATATTTTACTGCAAAAGAGAAGTCTGAAAAAGTTATCAATCAACAAAATATGTTTGAAGCCTTTAATGAATAAAAGAGATAATTTACACAAGATTTTAAAAGAATATAGTACCCAAACTTATAAATCGAATTTGGCATATACCAGTTAATGAAAAAAGGAGTAAAGCAAACAGCACATTCTATCTTTTGCTGATGCGTTTTGATTATTCTTGATGCAGAGGACTAAATTCAGGTCCTTGCCCATGTTCATAGATTTCCTACTTTTCCAGAAAAGGAACAACATTTTGCAGTATTAGTCTTTCAAACAGTTACACTAAATTATTTTGTTATATGTTGTCATTTTCTATTCATTAGCCTTTTAAGTGTCCCATACACTTTTATCAATTAACTTATACAAAATAAACATTTGATGCATACCATTTGAAGGTATAGTTTCAGATAACTTTAGTTACTTGCTATTAAAATTATAGCAATTACAATAAAAAATGAAATGGAAAATAAAATGGTTAGAACAGGTGTAGAAAAACTGAAAACAGTAATGAGGCAGCAACATTAATTTCACTTCCTAGAAATAACAACAAGCAATTGGCTTTCAGGAACCAGCATTTAATTAAAACACGCTAACTACTATGCAAAATGTCTCTCCTAAATATGAATAGGTTCTGGGGCTGGGGATTTAGCTCAGCGGCATAGGCACCTGCCTTGCAAGCAGGCGGTCGTGAGTTCAATCCCTGGTACCGATAAAAAAATAAATAAATATGAATAGGTTCTGAAATATCAACTTGAGATCCAATCTATACTGAGTTGAAAGTTTTGTTTAGAGAATCATCTTCTCATAGAACAATTCCCAGTTTTTGTCAATATTTGACAGAACTATCATGTTAGAATAAGGTCACCAAACTTTCCCACTAACATCTTAATTCACAAGAATATCCTTATATGGCTACAAAATTCTAATATGAATCCTATGACAGAATCAGGACCTGTGGTTTGGAAGTCATTAGAAGAGGCAGACAAAAGCATAAATTATATGAAAGGAGCACAGGTTAGGTAGAACAAGCACAGCGAAAAAGAGGGCTTGCAAGAAGAGGAAGTGAGAATAACTACTGGCAGCCGGCATGTCTACAGACAGTAAGATTTCCAGAAAAGCTTCTCCTTCTTCCACTCTCCCTTCACAACTCAGGAAAACAAATGTCATTCTCTTATAAGCCTCCTATTGTCAACTCATCTTACTGATGACGCTCATATATTTTTAAATCATTTGACTTACATTGCATTTATCTATTCATACATGTATGAATACTCCAATATATACTCCCCTTTCTTGATAGCCTCTACTATATATTTATCTGTACAGAAGAAATAAAACCTTATTAAATGAAGGGAAGAAAGGATAAATATATGAATAACACTGGTGCCACTTTGCTTTGAAGTTCAGACCTCACATGACTTTCTCCGTTACTTCCAGTCTAAATTACTCCTGCTATAATGGGTGTTCTAATGTTAAGATCATCCAGACACCGCCAAAATGAAGACAACTACTTAGGGGAGGCAATCTACAGAAACATTTTACTTAAAATGCTAAAACAGTTTCCTTTAAGTTCAAGTAAAGATTGCTATTTTTTGAAAGACCTATGAACCCTAAAAGAGTAATAGTTTTGCCATTATTAAAGTTGTAGTATGAGGTAGAACTATTTGACATGTTTTATGAATATCACTTTCTTTTGATTTTATCTAATTCATACTTTATATTTGAGCAAACAAGCAATAAGTGCTTGTTTAGATTTAAAAATTGGTATCTTGTTATGTCCTAGTATATAAATTATTTTAAGATGTTCTGTTCAGCAACCACACCAATTATTTTACTAACAAGCAAAGTGAGGAAGAGGAAATGAATTCCACAGTATTAACAGTGAGAATTTGATGTGAAGTTTGATGCTGGGTATGCTGTTTGGCCTTTCGGTAAGTTATTCCTATGTGGGGATTTAGAAAGAAAATAATGGAATTAGCTGATTTTCTGGAAGGTCAAGAAAACATCTTTTCTTAAATCACTCTTGTGGGTCAGGGACCCTGTTCACCTTCCTCCAATTAAAGTTCTCATTGCTCTGTACTGTAATTGCCAAATTTCTTAAGTAACTTTCCAGCCAGACTTTATTATCCTCTGGGAAAGAACCACACCATTACTTGACACATAGTGGGAACTCAGTATTGATGGAATAAA
This sequence comes from Cavia porcellus, assembly GCF_034190915.1. Classification (NCBI taxonomy): domain Eukaryota; kingdom Metazoa; phylum Chordata; class Mammalia; order Rodentia; family Caviidae; genus Cavia; species Cavia porcellus. The sequence goes on from NW_026947515.1 coordinate 14,403,992, forward strand.
TCAATGTTTTCCAGCTAACAACTTCAGGGTAAAATATCACAGTAAAAGATAACCAAGTTAGTAAGAGAATGGAGAATACAAAGTCTAATTCTTTAATACAGATTTAAATTACAAAAGATAAAGCCCTTCCCAAACAATGCTTTTAAAGTAACCCATTTTCAAATGCAACTGAAATGTCTCATTACCCAAATTTCTTGACAAAATTTACAGAGGACTTTCTGAATGTCCTAAAATGTAAATCAACTTCTCTCTCTCTCTCTCTCTCTCTCTCTCTCTCTCTCTCTCTCTCTCTCTCTGTGTGTGTGTGTGTGTGTGTGTGTGTGTGTGTCTGTCTGTCTGTCTGTCTGTCTCTGTCTCTCTCCAAATCTGCATCCATTTAAGAGGACGAAAGCATCTGAAACCACCAAGTTCTATTTTCTTCCATTCCTATCACCTAAAAACAGATCAATTAATTTTTTAAAAAATACTAACAATAAAATTATAGAAATAGATTCAAGATAGAAAAATCAACACAAACTAATTCATTACAAGGCTCTTACAAAATATGATACATAGCTTTAGCCACTTAATTTGCCTCCAGTTTAATATGAATATATTTTTAAAAATATATTGTGATTTTACTCACTTCAAAGAATCCTCAAGTTTATGAATTTTCTTTTGGGAATCATCTTTTTCTTTATCAAGTTCACACTGTAAGTCATGAACCTGCCATGAGAAAAATATATGAAATTTACTGCAAGAAAGTAAAGTCTACTCAAAAGAGAAACAGAAATAACAAAACTATAATCTCAATGTAATTTAGTATAAAATAGGATTTAGATATTTTGAGATAGAAATATTGTCTACTATAATCACATTCTATAGAATTATTTTGATATACTTCTAGTATCATTTCTATTCAAAGCTAATAATTGCTTGAATCAACCTATATAAGTATTTCCTCAAAATAAATGGATATGTAAGAAATTTAAAGAGGCACCAATTACTTATTATTTAAATAGTTATACTTTTGGAGCTGGGGATTTAGCTTAGCGGCATAAGCACCTGCCTTGCAAGTAGGCGGTCGTGAGTTCGATCCCCGGTACCGATAAAAAAAAAAAAAAAAATCCAATAATTATAGTTTAGCCAAAGGAAAGGAATCTAGCCAAATTCAATAACATTCTATAAATAATGTATTAGTACTGCCTATACATGTAGTCTTCTCTTCCACTGCTGGACATGATTTGTGTGTCCATTTACTGAGTTCAGAAAGGATTCTCCCTACCACGACTCTGCTGAATACATCATCCTACATTTGAAAAGGCAAGAAAAGACAGGAAACCAGCAGCCATGGTTCCACGTACATAGTAACTAAGGATCTGGAGCTCTGTTGACAAAATTTACAGAGGACTTTCTGAATGTCCTAAAATGTAAATCAACTCAGAGAGAGAGAGAGAGAAGTTGATTTACATTTTAGGACATTCAGAAAGTCCTCTGTAAATTTTGTCAACAAAGCTCCAGATCCTTAGTTAGGGGGAAAGGCTCTTAACTGAGTGGATCAAGAATACCCACTAAGACACTCTAGCAACCACAGTGAACAAAAAGCAAAACTGGTAAACAGTGGGATGAGAGAGGAATTACAGCAGCAACACGGCAGTATGCACCGTATCAAGCACAGAACTACTGCAAGTAAAAAAATAACTGCTATTTCTATCATTTTGGATGGGGACCTACTTAATTCAAGCTCTGTACTTTTTGGCCTTCTTTTATAATTCACTTGTATTTTTGCCTTGCTATTTTAGTAAAGTAACCATATTAATAAAATCAACATGTTTGCAGTACATAATAATTACACTTATCATGGGATTTGTTACATATACATAACACATGGTTTGTTTTTTTTCATGTCCAACAAATTATTTGACAAAAATATAAAGTAATATTATCATGAACAGAGAGTCTTGGTAAGTGAAAACTAAAGTTTATATACTCCTAAAAATCTAACATATCACAAATTGTAGAAATAAAGTCACAACGTTTTGAGTAATAAAGCAAGAACTCCTCCAGTAAACTTTCTTTTGTTTTCATTTATCTATTTTTGTATTTCTCTTTATATTTGAGGTTCTCATATAAAAAACCATGCATATTTAAACGTATGTGTCTGATTTATTTCACCTAACATTATGGTTTAAAAGGTGAATCCATTTTCCTAAAAACAATTCAAGTTTCTCCTTCTTTATGGAAGAGTAGTATTCCAATATGTAAAAATGCCACAATTTTCTTTATTCATTCACTTATTGATTGAGCATAAAGGCCACTTCTAAGATTTAATTCTTGTGAATTGTGCTGTTATAAACATAATGGTGTCTTTAACTCTTTTGGGAAGAGACTTAGAAGGGGAATAGCTGGATCAAATGGGATGAGTTTTTTGAGGTGATTCCAAAGCTTGTGCCTATGCCTGTATCAAGTTTTATCTACATTGCCTTCCAGAAGGTTAGGCATTCCTGTTTTAACATTGAGATCTATTTTTATGTACTTTAGTACATGGTGAGAGATACGGGTCTAGGTTCAGTTCTCTGCATGTGGACAGCCAGTTTTAACAGCACCATTTGTTATCTCTGGTGAAAATTTCTCCCCCGCTTGTCAAAGATCTGGTAGCGGAATATACCTAGAGTTGTTTTTGTATCCTCTCTTCTGTTACACTGATCTTCATGACTGGTTGGCTGGTTTTGTCAGTACCATGCTTTGTAGTTTAACTTGAAGTCTGGGATTGTGATGTCCCTTGCTTGCTCTTGCTGACTAGAATTGTTTATGCTCTTCTAGATCTCTTCTGGTTACATATGAGTTTTTTGACTGTTTCCTCAAATTTTGTGAGGAATGCTAGTAACATTCTGACCACAATTGCACTAAATCTGTATATTGCTTTTAGAAATATGGTCATTTTGACTGTATTCATTGATTTTTGCCTATCCAAGAAGAGTTAATATGATTCTATTTTCTGTTATACTTTTCCATCTCCTTTTTTAGAGTACTGTAGTTTTCACTGTAGAGAACTTTACTTCCTTGGTCACTTTAGTTGCTAAGTATCTGATTTTTCTGTTGTAAAAGGTATGGTTTCCTTAAATTTCTTTCTTGGTGGGTTTAGTATTCGTGTACAGGAATGCTACTGATTTGTGCATTGATAGTATCCAGCTACACTACTGAATTTGACTATTAATTCTAGGAGTCTTTTAGTAGACTTTTCTGAGTCTTCTATGTAGAGGACAATGTCATCCGAAAATAAAGATATTCTGACTTCTTCCTTTCCTATATGTATCTCTTTTTATATCTTTCCCCTGCCTGATTAATCTGGCTAATGTTTTAAGAACTTTACTGAACAGTTGTGGTAAGTGAGGACACCCCTGTCTTGTTCCTAATTTTAGAGGGAATTTTTTCAGCCTTTCACCACTTAATATAATGTAGACTGCTGCTCTGTCATAAATGGCTTTTATAAGATTGAGATAAAGTTCTTCTATATCCTATTTTTCAAGATTTTTATTGTGAATTGATACTGCATTTTTCAAAGGCTTTTTCTGCATCAACTGTTACTGCTTTTATGTCCTACATATTTTAAACAATACATTAAAACCCTTTGAAAACAATTTTTCTTATTGAGAAGAGAAAGATCAACCTGCCTTGCAAATCTCTGTCACCACATTTATTTTATTTTACATGAGAAAAAAAGAAAACTGTTGTTCAAAATTTTATCACATTCAAAACCTACACAGTTATCTTGGTCCCAAACTAAGCATGTTAAATTGGTACAGAATCATCACCAAATTAACATAAACACCATTCTGATCCAAATATAGTCTTTTTGATACATAAAGTTAAAATCAAAAATGAAGTCAAAGATTACCTAATGTAAAGATTCTGCAAACGTATTTTTACATCAGTAAAATCCTTTCTTGAAATAAAATCTTCACTAATTTCTCTCGCTTAGATTTCCAGGACTATGGTGATGAAAAGTGGAAGCAGTGAATATCCTTGTCTTTTTTCTGAACCTCACAGAAAAACATTTGATCTTTTCTTTTGGAATATGATGTTAACTATGGATTTGTTACATACAAGCTTAATTATGTTGAGGTACATTCCTTTGACAGTAAATCTTTGCACCATGAAAGCATGTTGAATTTTGTCAAATGCTTTTGCTGCACCTATGAGACAATAATGTTTTTCATCCTTCATTCCTTTAATGTAATATATTTATTGATTTCCCTCATTAAGCAATCCTTACACCCTAAGGGTAAACTGCACTGATCCTGGTATATGAACCTCTGGACACATAAAATCATTTTCTTTGTACTACAATTGAAATGTTTTTCAGTTTTTATTTATTTTTGTCTGATAAGATATAATTTTGATGAATCTGGGTACACAGATATTCGGAAAATTTTTCCATTATCTCTAATTATTCTTCTGTTAGCTTCTTCTGAGCCCTTTTCCCAAAACATCAATTTGTTGTGTACTAGATGTTTTTCATGCCTTAGTGTCACCATCATTCCCCAAAATGTTTTATTCTTTGCCCTTTTCTTTTAAAGTCTTAAAAGAGAATTACATTTTTTCTTCATATCACTGATTTAGTTCTTTACAACATCAGTTCTACCCCCATTCAGCACCCTTGCAGATTTTAAATCTGCTAATGTGCTTTTAGTTTCCTTATCGTCCTTTTATAACAATCAGATCCATTTTTACGTCATCCTCTTCCTTCCTTATAACTGTTGCTCCTTCATAAACCTCATACCCGCTTGCGTTCAACAATGAGTTTTTTGTTATCTTCTTCTGCAGTAATACATTTTCAGAAGACACTGCTTTCTCTGAGTCTTCTGCATTGTGCCCTCCTTTGTTTGTTCTACAATGTTTTCTGATAGACCTCATTTGGCTTTTCCGTCCCTTCTTACCTTGAACACTGTTCAATATTTCGATTTGGTGCTTAACAAAATCTACAGGGAGCACAACTTTGCTTCCACTGCATATCTCTTAGTGTAGTTTCCTTCTCGGAGCTACAGCCAAAATCCAATTCTCCCAGGTAGGTTCTAACTAGCCTATATTTTTGCCTACCCTATAGTCTCTACTCTGGCACACTGAAATGATACACAACATGGGAACTAAGGGAAATGCTATCAGAAGTGGCTGGCATTGTACCTATTGGGATGTATCTCCCATGTACCATGCTATCAGGATTCACTTTTATTTCCTTCTCAATATTTTTCTGAGACTCAAAACTCTCTGCATTAAAACATTATTGACATTTATCCCTTTAGTGTAAAATTTTTAACAAATACACACTTTTGAAAAAGATCTATCTAAAATTACATGATCAGTGTATGTGAAATTTCTGAAATCAGACTTTGTGGGCTTGTATTCCTACACTTTCAGTTACTCAACATTCTATGTCTTAGCTGTCTGTTCTGAAAAATGACAGCAAGTATATCAAAGAAAGGTGAAACATTCATAAAATATTCCATGTAAAGCACTTAAAATAATATTGGAAACACAATAAATACATGTAAAAAGTTAAACACTCTATATACAAACTTGATAAGTCTGGGTAACTATAAACACCCAGAATCATAATGTGCCACAGTACAGTAAGTCCCTTGACTGCCCTTTTAAGCCCTTGCCACTTCTTGATGCTGGTAGAATGCTAAAACAAGCATCTTGATCTAATTTGCTGCTGCTTAAACTACTGAAGCCATTTCTAAAGAAGAACGGAGCTATCTGGGATAGAGGATTATGGACTGCTCTCTCAGCGAAACATGCATGTGCTGATGCACACACTTTTCAGCTGGAAGTTTCTTGAAGCTACAAGCTGTTTCTCATTTATTTTTATGTCTCTAGTGCCCAGCATACCTGGTCTACACTAGAATAGTCCATAAATATGGCTCTGGGTTTGGTTTTTCCTAATAGAATATATATGTAATTTATGCTTCAGAGTCTTTGACTTTTTAGTTGTCAATGATAGACAAACAGCAGGTAAGTGAGAAATCAGTGTATATATTGATCTCAATAAAAAAATCTATACATATTTTTATTGGGATAAAATTATTTTTTACATCAAAGAAAATTAAATATACACTTATTTCCACCAAAAGTGAGTTTAAAATGCTAATAATTAAAATTCAAACCAGATAAGGCTATATAATATATTCTCAAATATGAGAATTTGCTATAAATAATTGATTTGGGTAGCCATAAACAAATTTATTGAATGTTTTCTAAATATGCTTTATTCTCTTGCTCTTAAGAATTTAAGTAATCAAGAAAAAAGTACCTGTATAAATTAGAAAGGCACTATACAAATATACTATAGCAGTTTTCACAGCATAGTAAAGAGAATAGAACTGGTGCTAGTATAAAAACTGACTAGCTGAACAACCTTACCACATCTATCCACTGCTCTAATCTCTGCTTCTCAAAATGAAAACTATGGGGTACTGGGTTGCACAATTTCTCTAAATAATTTTCACTGCAGAATTTCAATTTTTAAATCTCTTAAATAAAATCATGTCTGCAGTAGTTGAAAAACAGTATTCAATGTAGTATATGTAAAACCATAAAAATTTTAAATTATCTTGAACATAATTTTAAAAATTACGTAAGAATACTAAACACTGGAATTTAGTGGTTTTGAATTCTGTTATAATTCTTTGTTATTTACATCAGAATCATCTTTAAGTAGACAATTCAATTCTGGCATATTTAAGAATATGCATGCTTAGCATCTGTCTCATGAACTTTCTTAGGTAAACAGCACCAGGCTTTACTCCCTAGTGCATGTTTGCAAAACAAGCAATAGGTTATTTGTGGGAGGCAGGTGTTTCCTTGCTAGTGAAATCATTTGGTCTAACCATTTCCTGATTAACAGATTAGGACACTTCATCAAACAATGACATTTAGTTTTATTACCTATTATTTGTTTGATGTTCAAAGATCTTAAGAGCAGGCAACAGCCACCCGAGATCAATAAAGGCCATCAGATAATATGTGTGTGCTTAAATCAGGGGCAGCATCTGATGCTGTTACTTTTACCTCAAAGACAAGTTGGAATGGCATGCTCCCATCCTGCTCCTTTCACAGGGGCACGAGGAAATAATGTCAGTGCAGATGGTATTTCCTCACCCCTGAACAGATACTCAAAACTAAGTTTTATACAAAAAGTTTCACACCTATAACACTGCAACACTACCTCAAAAACAAAAGCATTATACATCCTATTTAGCTATCTAGTTACACAGTCCAGGGTTATGTGAGATTTATGTTAGCACTTCAAGCAGTCAAAAAGGATATTCCCTGAGGGGGATACAAAACAGAAAATCTTCAAGGTTTGAGATCATACAAGTTTAATAAAGAAAAGAGAACAGATGTCAATTTAAAAAGGGAAAATATGGAATTAATTGTAAAACAGAAAATGACATACCAAGTAACATTTTCTTCCAAAAAAATTTTAAAAACGTATTTAAAAAAATATGAGCAAGTATGGTTATTTTTCTTTAAAAGACTGCTATTATTTTTAAATAAGTCTTATTTACAATGAAAATAATTAGCATGTTTTACCTATGATAGTTTTAAAGAGATAGGCCAATTCATAGTTCATGGCAAGTCAATAGCTATAGTTATGATGCTCAATAAAGAGGATGCAAATAAGTTTCCCGAAGCAAACTACAACAGGAATGGATGGAAGGTTCTGGATAAAAATGAATTAAGGTCTCATATTCCCTTCCTTGTGGATATTTACCGGGGAAACAGACCTATAGCAAAAACCATAGTTTACTAACTGGTCAAATACACAAGAAAAGATATTTACAGGAGAAAGATTGTCTCTATTTATCTGTAACTATCAGCAGGACTTGACGTTCAGGAGAGGAATATATTCCTTCAAAATCAGCAAGGGCATGCTTTTTTCCATGAGGCCAGCTCAACTGTTTATCACTACGCAAACACCACCTCTGAGGAACAGGTTCCCGCTGTGTAAAGTATGTAGATCATCTGGGTGTCCCTGTTAGTTCACTGATCATTCTTTGAGCAAATCACTGGCATCCTTCCCATTACAGAGCATTTTTCTGCCTGTCTCCTATTCTTTCACTCTGGTCAGTATGTTCTTTACAACTATCATAGGTAAAGCATGCTAATTATAAGTGAAATATTTATAAAGTTGCCTGGCTCCGCAGTAGAAACTGAATTTTTTTTTATTTCAGTAAAAGTGGTATTTATTCTCCCTATTCTGATATCATTTTGTAAATGTAAAATTATTTAAGACCTTGCTATAGTAAAACAGCAGCAGAAACAAAATCAACCATAATTTTAAAGAGCACATACACAGATCAATATGTGTCCATGGAGATACTTACTTTTCTAAATAAAAGAAATATTTTTTAATTCTGTACATTACTCTTGAAGGGCACACTCTTTTCAATTCATCCCGCACCTCATTATAAACATAATATGGTATCTTGCCCAACATGAGCCTTTAATGGATATCTACTGAGTAACTGTATGGATAGGTAATACATATTACAAAGTGTTTTAGCAATTTTTGATATAACCCATGTTTAACTTTAATTTATATGTATTTTAGATAAGAAATTATCCATTCCATTCCAGGAAAACTATAGAACTCTGTACTTCATTGATTAAGATGCTAATATTCCCTTAGTTATATATGCCAGTAGACATACATACTATTCTAAATGACAAGAAACAATTAACCCTCCCCCTTTTTTTGTTCGGGGGATTGAACTCATGATCTTGCCCTTGCCAGGCAGACACTTTACTGAGCTAAATCCCCAGCCCACAATTATCAATTTTTAAGTAGTGGTCAATTCTTTTATTGTCTTATGTTCTTCAGTGAAATATTCAATGTTCTCATCCCACATATAATATAGTGGACCAAAATTAGTTTCAAAGTTTCGTTTTTTTAAACTGGTAGAAAAAAAAATAATTTCAAGTAGTTATTATGAGAGGATAAGGTAATATTCTTTACACTTTAAATAAAACATAAATAATATTTTAAGACAATTAATAAACTAACTGAAGAGACTATTTTAAACATGACACAGTAGGAAAATTTGATTATTAGTTGACAGAAATTAATTTAAAAACTATTCTTTAAGGTTTAGAATGTATGGCTTTATCCATACTGGCCTCCATTAATGGTCTCATTTACATTTTAAATGTTTTATAGCTTCCCACCAAACATATTACCTTTTTCTCATAGGTGCATTTTAAGTGATTTTTCTCCATTTGAAATGTATTTTCTTGATCCTGTGAATAATAAATGATTATTTTTAATATATTTTAAATAGATGCCATAGTCAATAAAATCAGTAATACAATGAAATAAACCTAGGTGATGTCAAAGCTTACTTCAGAAATTTTAATTGACTCACTAACAGACACAAATGAAGCAAAAGAAAGGTATGAGTTTCGGTCACTGTTCCAGGTAAAAATCGAGGCCCACCTTTAATTGTTGCTTTCCATTGTTAAGACACCCTACTTGCCCAATTTTCTCAGCCACAGTAGAAGCTTAAGCAGCTTTGTATTAGAGTGAATAGAATTTTAGTTCTCTAAAGATCTAACTGTTCTCAAAAGTACCTACTTTAAAATGTAAAAGGACCTTTCTGGCCATTGGAAGTAAGAGATTAAGAATGACCATTGGGTCAATGTGGAAATGATAAATTTGAAGTTGTAATAATAGTTCTTAGAATTTTTTTACCTTAAAAGATCTCAAGAGAAAGAGTAGGGATAGGGTGCAGAGATTATGAAGACTGGATGATAATTTAAAAGGGAAGAAATATTCTAAAGTAAAATGAAATGAAAATTAAAATTGAAAGAATCAGAATGGTTATCTAGAGAATGGTTATTTCTGAGGAGTTTTGGGGGGTGTCCAACTCACTTATAAACATAAATCAAGAAAAGGCCATTGTTCCAAGTAAAAATACAAGGCTTACCTTTAACAGATGCTTTCTCTGAAGTTCCAATTCCTGTAACTGTTCTTTTAATTGACAGACATTCTGTTTTAATTCTTCAATCATGCCAGATGCCTGGAGGGATTATAAGAATAAGAAGTAGAATATTGACTTTTGTATCCCATAACTTCTGGTTGAAAAAAAATTCACCTCTGTCACCCTAACAGTTCATTTAGAATTAAAGTCTATATATCTTAATGAAAAATATTTTAAAAGTCAATGTAAAATTAACCTTCCAAAGTAAAACTATACCTTCAAAATCTGGATTCCCTTGGTACCTTGGGGACCACTGCAGCCACCACAGCACTCTGGGTGGGTGTGGAGGATTTGGGATAGTATCTACAACTGCACGTGCTACATTCAGCTTTTCTGCCCCAGCTAACACAGGCACTACTGGACTCTGGTGATACTCAGAACAAAGTTTTTGGATTTGGTAACAGTTTTGCCACAACAATGATAACTAGTACTGGTTTAAGTATTGGCTTGGGAACTGGACTGGGGTTTGGAGAATTTAACATATGGCAGCAGTAACAGCAACAGCAACGGCAACAGTCCACATGAGGTGTCTCTTCAGAAAGCCTACATGAGCTCCTACCCAGTCCAACCAGATGATAAATACTGCAAGTGCTCTTTTCTGCTCCAATATTATTGGGAGATGCTATTTTAGCAAAATGGAATCAACTGCCAGGCTTTCTGGGGAACAAGAAAACAATAATATTCCACTAGTAAAGTTCACACAAGAAAAACTTTTTTTGCCAGGTTAAGATTGTAGGTTACAGTTGTATGCCCAATAATAAAGATGAAGATGGGCTAGTAGCTTTAGTGTTCAACAAAAAAGAAACAGGTATTTGAAGCCAGCAACAGTAGCTAGCGAAATCACTGCATAAAGTTTTGGGAGAAAACCAGACCCTTGCCATAAATGTAGAGGGTATTATAACATTGCCAGATGATCAGACAAAACTTGTCATTTATATTGTTGAGTATTCTACAAATGGTACCTCAAGAAGAGTTCCAGCTACAACACTAATGCCCATTTTGAACAAGCCAATATAAAAATACAACAGCAGCAACTTGGTTATGACTGGAACAGAATTTTGTCCGGCATAGGTCAAGCAGCTTTTACAGACTCCTCCTTCTGGTGTTGATCCTATTATTTGGGAACAAGCCAAGGTAGATAACCCTGATTCTAAAAAGTTAATTCCTGTACTCATCGTGTTGTTTTAAAGAACTTCTCTGAAGACTAAACATTCAGAATCAGATGACTAAGCAGCATCAGATCAGATTAGGTATCATATCTGAAAATATTAGTAAGCTACAAAGAATCAGACTACAAGTATGGCTAAAATTGCACAACACAAGAAGAAACTCATAGATCTTTTCCACAGAACCTCATGGGTCCTAATCAAACAGGAAATTCAAAGGAAGACTATTATGCCATCCAAGCTGAAGAAGAGCAGCTGAGGATTCAGTTAGATACAATTCAGTCTGAACTAAATGCCATCTACTCAGTTCAAGGGCCAACTAAATGAAGTGATGTCCCAAATCAGGATGCAGAACCATTTTGGAGCAGTCGGATCTAAAGACAGATAGTATGTAAATGCAGTTGTTATGACACCTTAAGCAGCATTTGAAATAAGAAGGCCTTTGCCATTTGATTAGCATTATAAAGGTGATCTAGAACATAATATTGGAGGAACATGGATTGAATGAAACCATCCACATTAGGGGTGGTATCTTTTGTTGATAGTTTATAAACTTGTGTTGGGAGTTTGTGAAATGCATCCTCTAACTGCATCAGGTCTTCCTTAGGAATGAGTCTGCAAAAAATAAAGAAACTCTCTCTCTCCTGGTTTGGATTTTTGAGATTACTGACAAGTTACTCTTTATTGAATCTGAAATTGGTCACCTCACATTTTTTCAAAAATAATCTTCAAAAGATTTACATCTAAAAACTATATATACTTTAAAAAGAAAGAACATAACACTTTTATAGCGTTTTCTTAAGTATCACAATAATTATTACTCTCCATTCTTCTTTCTATCGCAATTAAATATGAAATATGAACTTTGCATATAACTGTATAATTACTCAGCTGTTGAAGATTTGAGATTCAGAGTTAAATGGATATCAGTTTTTATGTATGTGAATTTAAGTTGGGAGGAGTAAAGAAAATCCAAAGCTATTTAATGATTAATGTTGTTTTTGTTCTATAAGATTTGAAAATATATTTTTTATTATTTGATTTATTTGGAGTTGATAGAACACATCCAAGCAATTAGTATACAACAGAATTACTGGTTTTGCAACTTTCTTTTTAAATCTTTATTTCTAAAAATAAAAGCTTTTTAAATAAATTCTTAATTTAAAAAAGTAAACATGTAAGCCAAACTCCACATAGTAGTTAATGCTATGAAAACCAATATTGATATAATACACAAAACTTTCTAAATTTTAACTCTGCAACTGAAACAGAACCAAGATTTCAAAATAATTCTAATATACATAGTAACTATAAAATGTATCATTAAAATAAAATTCTCAGAATTTAGTTTCTTCCTTTAAACACTTTGGTATAATCAAAAATGATTAAATTATAGCAGCATTTGGTTTATTAAATATTTAGTTTGTGTTATATCTAACATTTTAAACGCCAAAAAAAATTCTTAAAGTTTCAGTTATTCCAAGAACAAAGCAAAAACTAATTTCAAATGTCAAATAATTATCATAACTTTATTTGGATAGATGTACCAACATATATAATACCTTAGAAGCTGAAAGAGTATTTTCTTGCTTCAGAAGATTTATATCAGTATCATATTTGGTTTGTAATAGCTTCATCTTTTGCTCATAATCATTTATAAGCTGATCTTTCTCTTTATGTAGTATGTTTCTCCTAAAACAATCATTTAAAAATCATTTTTATAATCAATCTCTGAAATAGAAATTTTTAATCGAATAATTACAAATACATTATTTTTCAATATATCAAATAAATATCCATATTTTTATTAAATATCTTAAAACATTATGCCTTCTATGGCTAATGTGGACTTTAAAAATAAACAAGCAGTGCTGGTAAAGTGAGAAACTTCTTAACTCCAAATGTATGAGATATGATTAAATTTCATAATAATTTAGTATAGTTTATATCACTTGATAGATATCTGATTTCAGACAATACCTTGCCTTTACTTCTTGTAATTCGCTACATGTTATCTGAAAACATCTTTCAAGTTCTGCTTTTTCTTGAATTAATTTCTGTCTCTGTAAATTACTGTTCTCGGCTTCTCCAGTAAGCTGGTGGACACGGGCCTCCAGTTCTTTGACCACCTGATTCTTAAAAATAGGTCTTGGTTAGAAAAGCCTATAATTGCTTTATAACAATTTTATACCAAGAAGCCTGAGAAAAATATATTGTCTGTTAGAATAAAAACAAATGCAACATAAACCACAGCAGAAAAAGTTAAATCAACCTCTGAATTAACCAAATCTTTTAAAAGTGGCTTCATGTCATAAAATTAATAATAGCACAGTTAGATACTTTTAACCATCCATTTATTTAATGAATATTTACTGAGTCTGGCAAAATCCCAGGACACAGAGACACAGCAATGCATAAGTCAAAGTCCCTGTCATTCTGGAAGGCTACATTCTCTTTGCATCTCTTTATTAACTCAGATTTGTTAGATGAGCATGGAAAGCAATGTAATAATATTTTTAAATGAAATTTATAACCTTCAATTTTAACACAAGGATTATTACATAACCAATATACATCATTATTACATAAGAATATAGAAATATTTAATCATGATTGCAGTGCTAGTGCACAAATTTTCATTCCTTTCATTTTTAAATAATTTTTCCATTAAAAGCATTTCTCTATTTTTCCATACTATAATTTCTCTATTATTTGATATTTAAGTTATTTTTAATTTTCCACCTTGGTGGAATGGCAAATTAAGACCTAGATAAAAGTGTTTATAAGCTTTAGTATATTTAAAACTAGGAGAGGAAAGTATTAACTGAAGAAACAACTGATTCTCATTTTAACAAGTAAGCTTCTGACAAGTATGAGTATTTCACAAACACTGGCATGTATGTTCTTTAAAGATAAACATTTAAAATAAAATTTAAACATTAAATAATATTACAACTCCAACATTACTTCTTTTCAACATTTTTCATTATCATTTCATATCAAATAGTTAAGCAAGTTAAATTTTGCTTCACAGCTTCCAGATTTGTAACAGGTAAATTATTGTATCTACCTACCTTAAAAGCATTGTATATAAACTTTTAAAAACAGATAACATTTCTTGGTTTAGAGTCAGCACAGATCCAAAGCTCATATTCTTTATTTATGAATCCTTTTCACTTTGCCTCTTTTTTGAAAGGTCTGTGGCTTTAGGAGTTCCTTTCAGAGGTTACTGTCAATTTTCTACTTCATATTCTAAGCATCCTATTTTCTTACATATTAATTAGTTGTAAGAAATAAAGAAAACGGGGGCTGGGGATTTAGCTCAGTGGCTTAAGTGCCTGCCTGGCAAACGTGAGGTCATGAGTTCAACCCCCAGCCAAAAAAAATAAAGAAATAAAGAATAGAACATATTTCTTGTGTTTCAACTTTAAACAGTAAAGATGACTTCTACCCCTTTTTCAGAAATTGCCCAAAACAGACAAGATGTACAAGATATAGAAATGCAAACTTCACGTTAATAAATCACGGGAGAGGAGATTCTATTCCTAACTATGAAGAAGTAGCTCACAGCAAGCTGCACTCCTAAATTAAGAACAGAAAAATTCAGAAAAAGATACAAACAGGCCAGGTGGAAGACATTACCGGACACTCCTTACACTTGAATGTAAGGAGACTCAAGGAAGACCCAATTTTGGCAGATAAGGACAGAGGAATAAGTGCAGAGCATGGCCAAGGCAGTCACAACTTGATCTCAGCCAAGATCACTGAGAAAAGGAATGGGGGGAGGGAGATTGAATTTTACAGTAGACATACAGCACAAAAAATCAAAGTAGCGGTAAAAATATCCTCCCAGTTTAAATACCTACTTCCTTTATTCTTTATCTTAATGGAAAATAATGTGATTATTAGAAAATATTAGAAAGTAATCTAACTGCTAAGAAAGACACCAAGGCAAAAGGAAATGAACTAATACAAAGAAATAAATCCACAGACTTTAACAAAGAAAAAAGAATTTTTATCAGCCAGAAAAACCATACAGTTCTCCTCCTATAATATGAATAATTGAATACAGCAAAGATGTGAGAAGCTGCTCAGATAACAGTATAAATTTTTTTATGAGAGGAAAAAAACATGAGAAGGAAACGTATCCAACGACTCAAGAGAACAAAGTGATAGGCACTGAAACAATATTGTGAGCTCAACTGTCTATATGTCATTGAACATAGGGTTAAAATAAAGTGACCTTAAAATTTTAACTCAGGAGTTATTTCATTTATCAAAAATTATGAGATCTAAAAGATAAATTTTGTAACTAAAATAGGTAACCCAATGGAATATACCTGTTCATAAAAACAATTATCTGAAATGGCTCCTTTTTGTTTTTCATTAGATGCTGCGGTTTGGACAGTTGTTCATTCCTCTGAAGCTGTGGATGTTCTGTAAGTATCAAAAAGAACTAGATGTGGGGGAACTGGAATCCTTGCGTACTACTGGTGAAAATGTAAAATGATGTAACCACAACAGAAAATAGTGTAACTCTTTCTCAAAAATTTTACAAGTAAAATAGTCAAATGATTCAGCAATTTCTGTTTGAGTATTTATCCCAAAAAATTGAAAACAGGGTTTCAAAGAAGTATTTTCTCTTGTGTTCCTTGCATAATTATTCACAATGGCTAAGAGGTAGGAACAATGTAAAATTCTGAGGTTGGAAAAACTGGTTAAGGAAAATGGGGTACATATATATACAATGCAACATTATTTTATATAAAAGAAAAATCTGTCATAGGCTACAACTTGGATGAACTTTGAAAATATTTCACTAAGGGGAGAACATGGCGGACAGATAGCAGCAGCTACGGAGGCTCTCTGAAAGACTCAGCTTAGAATTCAGGAATGGTGCGGACTAAGGAGTCATAAGCAGGTGGAGATATGCTCTGCTGACCCAGGAACGAACTGGGCTGAGAGAAACCAACTTGGAATGCAGTCCTGGTGCTAGAACAGGAACAGAGGGGCCTCAGTGTGGAAGCTGGAACCCGCGCCATTGGAAGCCGCGATTTGGGTTTCCCACCGCGCAGCGGCTGCATCTACATCTGCTTGGCAGGGAGAGAGACGCACGGAAGATCTGCGAACAGGAATCTGCGAACCGAGTCGAAAACAGACGGGCAGGGAGCCTTGCACTGACTTGTGGAGAGGTGAGTGAGAGAAACTGACACTCTACCACAGTTTGACTCCAGCGGAGGACATTCTGGGACTGGGCAGACTTGCGGGAGGCAGGGCATGGTGGCGACTTCAGCCACATATCCCCCTCTCAGGCGGTATTGGTGAGAAGTGCCTAGCCTACATGATGCTGCTGGCGGACCCAGTAGGCTAGCACAACCCAGATCCCAGAGCCTGAGGGTGGCCTGGAGGGGCGGCCCCGCATAGGCTGCCAGGTCTACAATTTCCTGGTGTGCTGCGGTGGGCGGGAACACCTAGCCAGCGCAATTCAATCAGGCTGTGGATGACAGGAAGGGAAGCTGGGCTTCCTATATAAGTTTGCATATATAAGGAACAAAGAATATGGGAAGAGGTAGCAACAAGAAAGGCTCCTCGGCCCCCAATCCTGAGAAACAGACAATAGCGGACACCGCACCAATAGACATAAAGAGCCACCTAGAGAGCCTCATAGATCAGTTCAGGAATGAAGTTATTAATGACCTGAAGCTAGAAGTAAGCAGAATAGTTAGAGAAATGCTAAGCACCACCCAAGAAAAAACAGATGGTGGAATGGAAGAACAGAAAAAGAGGGGAGAATTGTTAGATGGAGAAAATAGAGAAAGCATAGAATACGTGAAGCAGGTTCAAAGGGACTACCAGGAAACTAAAAACTCTATCAAAAACTGGCATAACAGCTTGAAAGAAACAAAGGACAGACTATCTGAACTGGAGGGCAGATTTGTAATATGGGAGAATGAAATGAAAAACTTCTTAAAAGTAACAAAGAAACAAAGAGCAATAATACAAAGACTAGAAGATGATAAGAGGATCCATAACTTAAAAATTAAGAACATAGAATGTCTGCTTGCTAGGGGATCGGGCGGAGAGTCTCTCCGGAGAAATCATATTAGAAGCTAGAATATGACAACATGGAGAGGGCCAGACAAATGGATAACGATTCTCATTAACCAAGACAGTGCAGCTGGAGGATTTAAAGTTGTGCTGAGACTGTGAAGGCTGAAAACGGGAGGCTGCAAATCCCGCGCCTTTAAATCAACAATTTGACCCGTGTGACTGCTGGAAACTGAGACCTGAGATCCCAAGAAGCAGCCAGGACTGCCCCGCTGCACCAGAGGAGATCGTGAAAGGCTATCAACCTTCAAAGCAGAACACTGAGCACATTTCTGACCGTTTCGCACTGTGGCGGGAGTGCACACCGCGCGGGTTTCTGACTGTTCCGCGCCGTGCCGGGAGTGCACGCCGTGCAGATTTCTGACAGTTCCGTGCCGTACCGGGAGTGCATGCAGCGTGGATTTCTGATCGTTCCGCGCCGTGCCGGAAGTGCACGCAGTGAGGATTTCTAAACATTCCGCACTGTACCGGGAGGGCACGCTGCGCGGATTTCTGACCGTTACGCGCTGTGCCAGGAGTGCACGCTGCATGGATTTCTGACCGTTCCGCACTGTACCAGGAGTGCATGCTGCGTGGATTTCTGACTGTTCCGGGCTGTGCCGGGAGCGCAGGTAAGGTGGGCAGTGTGGACCCTGGTGAGTACTGGGGACTCCGTGGCTGCTGGGGTTGGCCAGAGAACGTCTTGGAACTGGGCAGTGCCTGTCACCACAGGGACATCAATAACACAGAGTCTGGTGGCAGCCATCTTACAGTTGGGCAGAACCTACAGCTCGGTGGCATCACTGAGTCCCCCTGCAGGGAGGGCTGGTGGAAGGCATCTTGAAATTGGGCAGAGCCTGAGTACGTGTTGGCTTCAGCATCATACAGAGAACTAAGGGGAGACATCTTGAATTTGGGCAGTTCTGCTGTTCTGGTGCTCCTGTC
Organism: Cavia porcellus; assembly: GCF_034190915.1. NCBI lineage: Eukaryota > Metazoa > Chordata > Mammalia > Rodentia > Caviidae > Cavia > Cavia porcellus. Next base: position 14,422,212 of record NW_026947515.1, read on the forward strand.
ACAGAGAGGTCTGGAAGAGAACAGCTGGGATTTGGGCAGGACCCTGTGCCATAGTGACATTAGTCAGCTGCTTTGGGTACAAAGAGAACCGGCAGGAGCTACTGGGGCTAAACCAAGCCTCTGCTTGGGGCCCAACAAGCAGATACAAAATAGTCACAACTCAGTGACATCCAGAAAGTACAGCCTAATTTACGGATTGACTGGCGCAGAGGCTGGAGACTAGCCTGTACCGCCCCTGCATCCCAGCCTACCCCAGATAACAGCAAATTGGGGAGGACAGCAAAAACTCAAGTCAGTATGCTTCTGAAAGGCCGTAAGCAATTCGGAGAGGGCCAGAGAACCCCTGGACAGTCTGAAAGAAACCAGAAACATGACAAGAGATAAAAATAAAAAATATCTCCAGCTGCCCAACAGGAGAAAATAAGCCCAGGAGAACTAAACACTGAAGAGAACAAGCACAGTAATCATCCATTACTCGACACAGCATCAGCTGAAATTAAAAAGTACCTACATGATCTCATAGAGGAATTTAAAGCTGTACTCCTGATCCAAGTGAGACAAGATATAAAGAGATTAATTAAAGAAATGACAAGCCCCGCCCAAGAGAACACAGATGGAAGAACTGAGGAAATCAGAAAAGAAAGAGAAACTTCTGAAGAAGAATTTAAACATAACTTAGAATACATGAAACAGATCCAAAGAGAATATCAGGAAACTAAAAACTCCATTGAACACTGGCAAAATGCCTTGACAGAAACTAAAGACAGCCTTCTGAAACTTGAAGAGAGATTTAGGGCATATGATCGTGAAAGAAAAAGCCTCTTAAAAATAATAAGGAACCAGAAAGAAGCAATTCAAAAACTAGAAGATGACAAAAAGATACATAACCTAAGAATAAAGAATGTGAGTGAGGAAGCAGGAGCAACCCAAAAATGAAATACAAAAAATATTCACAGATATATTAAAGCAAAATTTCCCATGTATAGCAAAAAGAAATGATATCCAGATAAAAGAAGCATACAGAACACCAGCTACCTACAACCAAAACAGATCTACGCCTAGACATATAATAATAAAGATCCAAGAAATCCACCAAAAGAACAGAATATTAAAAGCAGCCAGAGAAAAGATGCAGATTACCTATAATGGGAAAACTATCAAAATAACAGCAGACTTGTCAACACAAACTCTTAAGTCAAGAAGGGAGTGGGGAGACATATTCCAAGTCCTGAAAGAAAAAAATATGCAACCAAAGTTCATATACCCATCAAAACTCTCTCTAAAAATTAATGAAGAAATAAGATACTTTCAAGACAAGGAGGAACTGTGGGAGTTCGTGGCCACCAATCCAACCCTACAGAGAGCGCTGAAGGACATTACAGAGAAAGAGAGGAAGAGATACCAGGATTCCAGCAACAGTGGCAGAGAGGCCTCAGTGAACGGGGCAGACAACGGAATGAGGGAATAAGGTGGACAAATTATAGCAGAAAAGTGGAGTAGCAGACATGAGGCAGAGACGGTAAGCTATAGTCTTTAGTACAGACAGCGCTGAAACTTTATTAAAAAAAAAAGAAAAAGGCAGAGGTCATTGTTAATGGTGTATAAGGATTTAAAAGACATGGTAGTCTTATTGACATATTTAGTTTGAATTTAATATATACTGGTCTGTCCACTCATGTCAGATTTGAGGGCACAGACATCTTGACCCAAAAATAGCAGGTTATACCATGGTAACTATCCTTACTTTCCTATTAACTTAAACTGAAATCCTACAATAATTACATTGTCTTACTATGACTGATCTTAACTGAATCTGAATCATAAGACTATGGGTTGGCCATGGCTGATTTTATTTGAAATTGGTATGCTTGTTGGTATCAACCCTAAAAGTAGAGGCAACTACTCTGAGGATGACAAGATGTAAAGGATATCCATACTGGTATTAATTAGTAACAGCTCTCAAATCCTACAATGCTGTCAAAGTTAAGTTTCTATAAAAATAGGTGATACTATGTTTAACTATAATAAGCCAGTGTTGTGGACAAATCTATTGAAAATAACAAGAGAAAACATAGTAACTACAGAAGATCATCTATATTGTGGTCTTACATGTCTTATCCATTGCATGTTTTTCTAGGAAATTGTTTTGCTGTCTTGCTATGACTTGGTATTCCCTATAATACAGAGAGGATAGATATATATGTAGAAATTCACACATGGGTTTTTTTTTCTTTTCAATTATTTACGGGAACAGATTATATAATGCAAGATGTAATGAACAGATACTCTGAGGAAGAGACGCTAAGAAACCCGAGGCTAATTTTGTAACATTATGATAGAAATTCTAGCAATACTGATGTTCGCTGATTAGAATGACATTGGACTGGTTTCTTGAGTTCAATTTCAGCATATGTAGAGATGGGGACAGTTATCACAAAGAGAATGAGAGATGCGATGGTAGTTACTATTGTCTTCCCTAATTTGGAACTTGAGGACCTAAAAAGCCTCCAATCATTTGATTAGTTCTATAATATACAATAAGTATATAAGGTGGGTGAAGATGGGGACAACTATTTGTAATAAACTAGAGACAGTTAGATAGACAATGAAAATCTGCGCTGTTTTGCTGTTATGCCCTCTTTTATCTCAATCTCCACTTCATTATTTACTTATTTTTATCCTTTTAATTAAGGGAAAAATAAATAAAAAATAGCAGGATATATTATAATAACCCACTTTGACTTTCCATTATCTTGATTTAAAGCCCTGTATTACTCTCACCATCTTGTTTTTGACTGATGTCCCCCTATTCTGTTTTGCTTGATAGTACCAGGTTCGAAAGTTTAGGCAACAGCTGTGAAGATAGTGAGATTCATTATGACGCCCATTCTTGTTGACTATTATCTACTTTTGAAGACCTATAATGTCTCCAATGTTTTGGTTTTGTCAGTTTTGTTCTTTACTGTTTTGTTCAATTTTATTATAACTGATAATATAGGCAATTCTATTGGAGATAGTGGGAGGCATTATGGTGACCATTATTGATCACCTTGTATTATGCTTTTGCATTATCTATTATGTCCACCCTTTTGATTTGATTGACTCTGTTCTGTTAGGTTACATTTGGTTCTACTCCCTTCCAGGAGAATAATGAGAACTGTGGGAGCAACAAAACCCAAAGTATGTGATTGTCGTTGTACAAAAGAGAGGAAAGGAAAGTGCTCTAAACGATATAACTGCATGTATATTTAAGTGTGTAAGATAGAAAATGATATCGCTGAGTTTTGTTGGATCGTTGAACAGAACTGTTTGCGGTCTCGCTGTTGGAATGTCCACTTTACAAGCTTTAATTTTGTGACTTGAACAATTATTTCTGAGGTGACAGTGTGTAATGCGTTGGCTGGTGATTTCCTACTGTTTATGTTTTTCTGTAAATCTGTATAACTTGTACCCTTTCTCTGCTTTTTTTTTCTCCTTAAATAAAATTTTAAAAAAAAAATTTCACTAAATAGAATAAGATAGTCACATAAGGACGAATACAACATGATTCCAGTTATGTGAAGTGTTTACATTACAGTAATGACATCCACAGAAACAAAAAGCAGAATGATGGTTATTATATACCAGGGAGCAAACAGAGAGTTGCTACACTACAGATATAGACTATCAGTCATGGAGAATGAAAAACTTCTAGAAATTACTATAAAACATTGGGTATGTAGGTAACAATACAGATATGTTAAGAGGGGAGATATACTATGTAGTTCCTACCACACTACAAAGAAAAGTAAAGAACAATGGATATAAAATACTACATTAAATATCAAAATATATAAGAACCTTTCCCCAGTTGAATACCCAAGGTTTCACAAAACAACAACACATTTTAATTTTGAAGATAATGATAATAGTCACCACTAATGCTCACTATAGGTCAGGCATTGTACTGAGTGTTTAACAGACTTTAGGCCATTTATTTTTTCCCCAAAAAACTATGAGGTAATCATTATTAACATTATTTTAAATATAGGAAACTGAGAGATAGCAAAATTGATAAACTTGTTCATACTCATTCTTCTAGTAAAATGCTAAGGAACAGAAGACCATTTGATTCAGAATCTCCCTGATCTTCCAGTACACTGTATAATACAGTGGCAACTTGGTTCACGAAATCAATCCTCTCCACAATAATGGCCAAAAACTAATTTGGACGAGAACCAAATCAGATTTCACCATAAGATCAACACTATACTTAACCAATGAATTTGATTCAGTTCTCATTCAATTCAGTTTGCAACCAGACTCATGGTAAGGATCAACTTTGTGAATTAAGCTATTGGAAACCCAAAAATCAAGTTCAGTCACACGAGTATTGTAATCCTCTTTCTAGTCTTCCTCACAATCCAAAAAGTTATATTTGTAATCCCATTGAGACGTTATTAGAATCCCAGCCGGTCAATTCCAATCTAGTGCAATCCATGGCGAGAGTAAAAACACAAAGGCGTATTCTAAGTTAAGGGCAGCCAAGGGGTCCTAAATCCATTTCCCGTGAGGACATGTGAACAAAGGCCTCCATCCTAGGCCTCTCCCAGCATTTATTCTCTTGTGAAGAAAGGTAGGGGGTGGCTCAGAGATGAGTGATAGTCAGGATGTAGGGGATTACTGAGTAAATTGAGCTGGCTGGCCAGGTGCAAGGAAGGCATCTCTGTAATTTGCAGAGATAAATATATGCAGAAGGATCAATTTACATAACCTAATTAAGGTAGCAGTAGAATTGTTTTGGGGGGGGCTATTGATTCGGTTTTTTGATATGCAAACTCTTGTGCCCTGGGGAGTCATAGCCTCTTATCTTGAGGCTCCTACCCAGTTGACATTCCCAGAGCTATTTGCTCTGGGTCTTGCCAGCTCAGTCCTGTAACATGGAGAGCACCATGCAAGGAAACAGGACTGTCTGATAGCTATAGACTTTGCACATTAGCACCTCGGCTAGCCTTATTTGCAATGCTTAGAGCCAAATGAAGAGAGAAGGAAATACCCTAGCCAGCCTTTCACATATCAGTATAAAGAAATGAGTCCCCAAGTAATCAAAGTCACAGTAAATGTTCTGGATCCAAAGGGAGTCAAATGCAGTTGTCTATCACATCTGTGATGGCTGCACATTAGCATCTGGGGTAGCCTTGTTTGCCATGCTCAGAGTTAATTGAAGAGAAGGAAATACCCTAGCCACCTTTTTACATATCAGTATAAGGAAATGAGTCTCCAAATATTCATAGTCACGGTAACTGTTTTGGATTCAAAGGAAGACACAGGAGTTGTCTCGTACATCAAGATACCAATGGTCTGTCTCTACAGCTACTACACTGCTCATGAGATTAACAAAAACCAAACTTGCTAAAATAAAGACATCACTTTGCAACGTAAGATGCAAAAAGAAAATGTAACACTAGAAACACTTGAGATCTATTTCTTAGTCTCCGAAAATATTACTGCTTTCATTAAGTTACTTGCAAGATAATTTTTTCAGTTCTGTAATTTGAAGGCTGTTTTGTTTGCTGGCTTGAATCACTTATGATAACAAAAGGCAGGCTATTGAAATTCTATCCACTTCTTAGCCCCTCTTTAGTAAAACTCAGACCAAGTGAAATGTGACTAGAAATATAATACATAATCTTTTAAGAGTAGAGAATTATCTAATCAACAAAGGCAAGGCAGGAGGCATCACAATCCCTGACTTGAAGTTATACTACAAACATGGTACTGGAATATAAACAGACCTAAAGATCAATGGAACACATTAGAAGACACAACCACAACTACAAACCACACTAAGCCACCTTATCTTTGATAAAAGGGCCAAACACAGTCACTGGAAGAAAGATGTCTCTTTAATGAATGGTGCTGGAAAAGCTGGCTATTCATATGCCGAAAACTAAAACTAGACCCATGTCTATCTCCATGTACTAAAGTCTAAATGGATCAAAGATCTAAATATTAAAACAAAAACACTACATCTGTTGGAAGATAAAGTAAGTAGAAATCTTGAATACATAGGGGTAGGTAGAGAATCCATGAACAGGATTCAAACCACATGGGAAATACATCCCAGAAACAATAACTGGGATCACATCTTTTATTAAAGAGTTTCTTCATGTCAAAAGAAATCTTCAGCATAGTGAAAAGAAAACCCACAAATTGGGAAAAAATCTTAGTGAACTATCTGTCACACAAAGGACTTCTGTTTAAAACATATAAAGAATTTAAAAAAATCAGACCCCCAAAATTCAAAGACTCATTCCAAAAATGGGCATTTGAGATGAATATACAGTTCTCAGATGAAGAAATACAAATGGCAAATAAATACATGAAAAAATGTTCATCATTATTAGTCATTTAGAGAAATGCAAATTAAAACCACAGTGAGATTCCATCTCACTCCAGAAAGAATGGCCAAGATGAAGAGAACTATAAACAACAAAAGCTGGACAGACTGGGGGGGGGGGGGACGACGGACTCTTCTTGCGTTCTTGGTGGGAATGCAGATTGATGCAACCACTGTGGAGGTCAGTCTGGAGGTTTATCAAAAAGCTGGGATGGGAGGTCCCATTTGACCCAGCTATTCCACTTCTGGACATATTAATAGAAGAACTAAAAACATCATATCACAGTAATATATGTGCACCCATGTTTATAGCAGCACAATTTGTAATAGCCAGATCTTGGAAACAACATAAGTACCCATTAACTGAGGAATGGATTTTAAAAAGTAGTATTTTTATATAATGGAGTACTACTCAGCTATAAAGAATGACCACATAAATGGACACAATTTGGGACCATACTCATAAGAAACATAAATCAGATTTACATGTGGAAATACCATACAGTCTCCCTAGTATAAGAAATGGTAGGAGTACATAAGATTTTATGGTAATCATGGTTTCCCATTATATTGCTTTGAAGTCTTCAACGTTTTTATTCACTGGCTGGAATGGTTTTAATCTGTTTTGTTGGATTTTATTATCAGTGATGGTATGAACAGCTACTTGCTACTTGGAAGAAAACAAGACATTATGGCAGCCACTGCTGATTTACTATTATCCTGCTTTGAAGTCCTACTTGCATTCTTCTGTTTCTATTGGTTCTATCCTGTTGTGTCTTACTAGATTTTAATATGTATGACAGTATAAACAAATTTTTTTAGGAAAATGAGATATTAGAGTAGCCATTGTTCATTTTCTTTTATTTGGTTTTGAATGTCCTGTAATGTTTTCATTTTCTTGAATGGCTTTATACTATTTTATTATGTTTCATATTATTGTGTATGAAGGTATGCTCAACCATTTCACAGACAAGAGATTATGGTAGCTCTGTTGATACCTGGTTGCCTTATTGTGAAGTGCTGTGTTGCTGCATTGTTCTGTTTTGCTTTGTTCTGTTCTCTTTTGTTTTATTCTCTTTAAAATAAAATTAAGAAAAAGAGTAGAGAATTAATAATCTGCTATCACAAAATGTCCTCTAAATATTCTATTGAAATAAAGATTGCTTATTACTCAGTGATTTTATAAATATACACATCAATTTAGATGAATAATGAAGTTAAAAGCCAGCAGTTATAAAATGTGACAAAAGCAATTGTTAAGAAATCAGTTTGAAAACACATGCAACTTCAGTGCTCTAAAAATAAATCCTTGATATCTCCTCCATCTACACATATACATTTTATGGTAATGTTACTGGATGATATAGTTATTTCCTGACTCCTGCATTTCAAACTGTATTGAACTCTAAGGGGATTAAAAATAAAACCATTTAATTCTACAATATTTACATACAGTTTCCCCCCACTTAAATAGTCCACTTTGAATTTATCACAATTCCTACAGGAATATTTTATTGTAATTCTACCACATTACACTCATTTTTGACAATAACTTTTACTACAGCACATATATATATAAAATGTACATTTGAAATTATTTTATCAGTAATGGAAATAAAAAGAATAGACCTCAAAACCAAGCCCTCAGCATGCTACTTAATATATTTTCCCAGGCTGATATGATTTTTCAAAGTAAAATTTACATATAACATCCATGTTAGTGTATTTGCCAAAAAAGATGTGGCAAAAATGATTTCTCCCAAGAGTTCTTAGCAAATAATTTTAAGACTGTATAAATATAATTCAGATTTTATGTACATATTTATATATCATTGATTCTTATACATCTGAGGCCACCTAACAGAAGAGAGCCTATTTGGCACTGTCTTTGAAAACTGACAAAAGATTAGGAAATCCTGGAGCTGTGACAAATTCAACAGTCATTAGAGGGAACATAAAAATGGGAACAAAAATTAATTCAGAAGTAGTAAAAGAGAGTCAGAGACAAACAAGCTTGAAGGACAAGGATGACAAAGTAAGCAGAAGAAATGAAGTAAGATATTAGCAGATTATTTTTTTAAAAAGATGATTGTAATACTAATTATTCAAATTCTTCAAACAGAGTACCTACTGAGAAATACCTAGATTCTGGCATGCTTTCTGATATACAGATAATACTATATGAAATGAAACAATGTATTCTGTACTAAGATCTACATTGTTAAACAAATGCTTCTGTATACTGAAGCATTAACTTTCTTTGGTTAACTGTAAAGAGAGAATAAAACAGAACAAAGCCAATCAAAAAAACCAATGAAAGGGACACAGGTTTTTAAAACAATAGGCAATCAACAATGGCTACTGTAATGCCTCTATTGTCTTCAAAATAGCTTTAGATACCTTCAGACATAGTAAAAATCAAACAAAACAACAGAATAGAACCAATAAAAACAAAACAATGAATGCAATAAAGGACTTCAAAACAAGATAATAGTATATCCAAAATGACTTTCATAATATATCTTGCTATCTTTGAAATAGCTGCCCATGCCATCGGATATAACCAAACCAAGCAAACAAAACTGAATAAAACCCAACCCAACAAAACAATGGAAGACATACAGGACTTCAAAACAAGATAATAGAGGAGATTCCCCCAGATGCCACACTGCATACCATTATCCTCTGAATAGATGATCAGATCACTTGCCCTAGTCAAGTCAGTGCAACACCAAACTCCACAAGCATCAAATTGCATTTCACCTCAATAACTATCATTGCAGCCTGTGTTTCTCCAGATCAGTGAGTTGCTTATGGGGGGTGGAAAGAGGTGGTGGTGGCTCTTCTTGTTTCCCAGCCCGTAAGGGGCTGGCATCTGACTGTCCCTTCAGCGGCCCACACATGGGTGTCGTTTCAAAGAGGGGACTTGCTTCTTGTGACTTCTTGTTTTCTTCCCCAGTGGTCCATAAATCCTAACTCTTGTAATCCACAAACAAGCCCCCAAACTCGAGTTCAAAAAATGAGGCAAAAACATATTTTAAAAAGCAGCGCTGATTTATTTTATCCTGGGCCCAAAGGCCCAGTGCAGTTAGAGACTGCAAAAGCTGTGTGTGTGTTCCACTACACTTGCCACAGCTCACAAAGTAAAGGTCACAGGCGTGGATCAGGAAATGAGAAAATCCTTGATCTGCTAAGGAATGAGGAAGACCTTTGTTTCCCTTAGGAGAAGACAGAGAAGTCTCACAGGAATTTACAATTCTTTACAGAGGAGAGCATTGATTAACACATCAATTAGGTCACCCAGAGGAAAAGAAACACGCATATAGAACAGTAGGCCACATAACAGGTATTTTGGTATAATACAAATATAAGGAAGCTCTTTTTTTCTAGTGTACAACACTAACATTCTTATTTTAGAGGCAAATATGTGATTTCAGTTATTTTTTCTACAGAATTCTGAACATTCACTTACATTATCAAAGGAAAACTTATATATCTGATATACCTTAAGGACAGCAATACTTTACCAAAATAATCTTTTGTAAAACCAAAAAGAGTGGCCGAGTCATTCAAGTAAAGATCCTGATGTAGAATTTTGTTTAGCAGAATGTAACTGACAGGATAGAAAAGGAATTCAGAAGTATAAAATAACCAAATCAAAAAAATTTTGTCTAACTGTACTAGAAATAATCACATATCTGGTGTATATACGTTATCTTTATACCCTGAGACCTCATACTTGGTACTTTGAAGTCTAGATTGGACTTCCTGAACTGACATGGTTTGTAAGAAGAAATTATAATGGGTATTAAATTAGAAATTCAGTTCTTGATCTTCGAGAAATACATTATTTTATTTTGACAGATATAAAGAAAAGAAAGACAGAGAAAGCAACTGACAGATGACCTGAAGGGTCCAAGAATGAGGCAACAATGGCATGGACTACACTCTTAGCTGTGGAAACAGAGGCATGAAAGCAGATCCAAGAAAAATTTCAGAGAAGTAAATAGAATAATTCAATAAATACAAGAAGAAAGAAATGAGATGTGGCAAAAATTATGAATTTCCCATCGTCAAATCCTAATGTGCCAAGAGAATCATGAGGATAGCTGGGAATTAAGAGAAACTTTGGAAAAGGACATTATTTTAGTATGAAAGTCCAGACATGATTTTCAATAAGTTGTAGGAAGCATAAGACATTCAATGGGCTTCTGGTTATACAACTTCTGTCACTACAATACAGAATAAAAACTTCAAGGTGGAGAAATAATGTTTTATATACAAACTTGGTATGAAGGCATATAGGAGTCAAAAATTAAATAGGATTAAAATCTGATGTCTCAAAATAAAAGATTTTTTAAAAGGGCTAGAGGTGTTGTTCAGTGGAAAGGTCCTGGGTTCAATTTCCAGTAACAGAAAAAAGAAAAAAAAAAATATTAGGTAACTATTTAGAGTTCCCAATTTCAATTTCTAAGGCCTAAGAAACTCCTGGGGACCACAAATTCATAATGGTTAATTTCATATACTTCTCTTAGGGATAAATGGAGGTTTGGGACTATTGGTATCACCCACTTAAGATTTCCCATTAATTCTTTAGAGAAGGGCTATCCTCTCCCATTCACTTAGGCTAAAACTAAGAACACTAAATTCCAGAAACACTCCAGGACAAGGTCCTTCTTAGCATAAGATCATCTCCATCCTCTTGAGTCATCCTAAGATTATACTTGCCCTTTGAGCCATAGACCTCTGAGTCTTAAGCAATTTCTTCTGCTAATACCACCTATAACTACAAATATCCAATAAAGCAGCTATCGTGCAGTGCTGTTCTCTTGGTCCATCTGTAGGCATAGACTTCCCAGTAACTCATAATGTATTACCAAAATTGTCTCTGTTTTATCTGCTCACTATACCCTTGAGAACAAGCAATTGGGGATCTTGGTCAGGTTCCTGATACAAACCACACATTTTCACTCATTACAATGAGGGTTTTTTTTTTTTAATTTAATTTTTTTTAATCTTTTTTTCGTATTTATCGGTACCAGGGATCGAACTCACGACTGCCTGCTTGCAAGGCAGGCGCTTATGCCGCTGAGCTAAATCCCCAGCCCCACAATGAGGGTTTTATGACAATAGGACACGTATATAAGAAGGTACACAAATCACCAGGGGTTAAACTCACTACTTCGTGTTTGTCAAGCAGGCACTTAACGCTGCTGAGATAAACCCTGGCTCCTTAATTACATATTTTTGATAACATTTTACAAACTGAAAATAACCCACAAACCACTATATTGAACCATTAAATATTGCAGGACCCTGTGAAGCTTTAGTAGTCAAAGAATATCCAAAAGTAATCACTGCTTGACTTCTATCATCACAAATAAACTATCATTTTCCAAACTAAATAAATGGAATCATAGAGTATATACTCTAAAGGAAGATTTCTTCTTGTACATTATGTATCTGTGAGATTCATCCCTGTTGTGTAGTATGACAGCACTTCAGTCTTTTACAGTGCTATATATAACATTCCAGTACGCAGATATATCTAAAATGATTTATCTGTTTTACTGGTACAGCATTTTCAGCTCAGAGTTAATAAAATAACATTAATTTGAACACCTTCATACATGATTCATGGTGCATATATGGTATGCACAGGTTATTTTCAGCCATACATCTTACAATGAAATTATCAACATGAGATATACACACATTCAGCTATTACTCACTACCAAAGAAACAAAATCGTAAAATCTTTATAGAAGTATATGAAAATACGATTATTCTGCAACTTTGAAAAAACGTGGTACTATGATTTTTGTTTGGTTTTCTTAATAAATGCTCTTGAAAGTATTAAGCAGTTACTCTTGAAAATAATAAGCAGTTATTTAAATTTCTCTAAGAATTAAAATGTGTTCAGAGCATTTTAAAATAATTATTAACCATTTGGATATCCTCTTTTGTTGAACAACTATTCAAATCTATTGTGCATTTTTTAAAATTTGGATTGCTTTTCTTGTTGATATGAGGAATTATTTATATATTTTAGTTGCAAGTTTTTTTCTTCATATAAAGGAGATCCAAATATTTCCTCCAGTCTGAATTGCATTAATCATTTTTATTATATCTTTTGTTAAACAGAATGTATTAATTTTGATATAATTAAATTTTATGGTTAATATTTTCATCTCTTTTGAAGAAATTTTCAATTAGTCCAGAATGAAAAAGTATTTTCCTAACATTTTCTCTATGAGATTTATTCTTTATTTATTTTGAAAAGAATAAAACCAAATGAGAAAGAAAACAAAACAGGGTCATTCAAAATAAAAGGATGCACATAGTACAAGATTTAAACCACAGTACAAGGTGATCTACTATAAGGTCTCTTGTTATCTTCAATAGAATTGTCTATATCATCAGGTATAGTATAACTGAACATAGCAGTACAGAACAATATTATATAAACAAAACATTGGAGACATTATAGGACTTCAGAAGCAGGTAACAGTCAAACCAGAATGGGTATCCTAGTGAATCTTATCGTCTTCAATGTAATTGCCTATACTCTCAGACTTGATACTATTAAACATAACATATTCAAATAAAACCAGTCAAGACAAGACAGCAATCTAACAAAACAGATTCAAATAAGATCAATCATAATAAGATATTGTAAGTAATACAGGAATTCAGATTAAGTTAATAGGAAATGGAGGATGGTTACCATATATCTTGCTATTTTTGGAATAGCTGTCTGTGTCCTCAAATCTAGTACAAGTAGACAGACTATAACAGAATATAATCAAACTACACAGAGCAATGAGAATAATGTGGGTTTTAAATCATGATACAATTATTAACAATGTCCTCAGCCTTCCCTTTTTAGATAATCTCTCCCCTCTCACTTTCTATTTTGGGTCCTACTAACTCCCTTAGTTTTTAGATTAGGGGGCAAAGTGCTATTTACCTAAGTGGTTCTGAACCTTTTTACCCCTGAGCTTGATCTTAAATTGTATTCCTTAACTACAAGAGCCTCAAGGTTTTCCTTCCTTATAGCTGAGTAGTTCTCCACTGCACAAAGTGTCATGTCTTTCCAACCTATCTGCAGGTACTGGACGAGCGGCCCCTATTTCTCTCTGGTTCCCTGTCACACAGAGCATTATTTTCTCACCTTTGACTTTTAGTCCATAAACCCTCTTTCAGGTTGATTATTATTTCCTACACAGAGCATCTCGGTGGATCCAATCTCCTGATCTACTCTGCCTGTGTTTCTTTTTGTTAGTGTATCAAGGCCATCTATGTTAGAGATTATAGCCAACTTTCTCTGCCTCATCTCTGTTATGCTAGTTTTCTGCCATTGGTTGTCTACTTTTCTCCTTCATTCCACTGTCTTCGCCATTCATTGAGTCCTCTCTGCCACTGTACCTGAAACCCTGGTGTTTTTTATTTCTCTCTCTCGAATGTCCTTCAGTAATTTTTGTAGGGTTGGATTGATGGTCACAAACTCCTACCATTCCTCTTTGTCATGGAAGCATCTTGTCTCTCCATTAATTTTGAGAGATAGTTTTTCAGGGTACCATCAATCTGGGTTGGAGGTTACTTTCTTTCAGGGCTTGGAATACTTCACTCCAACTCTTCTTGATTTGATGGTTTGTGTTAAGAAGTCTGTCGTCAGTTTGATGAGTTTTCTTTTATAGGTGACCTGTTTTTTCTCTGGTAGCTTTTAATATTGTTCTTGTGATGAATTTCTGGGATCTTGATTATTATATTTCTGGGTGTAGTTCTGTTTTGGTTGTAGCTGGCTGGAGATCTGTATGCCTCATAATCTGAGTATCATTTCCTTTTCCTATGCTTGGGAAGTTTTCCTTAATTATTTCTGTGAATAGCTTTTGTATTTCATTTGTGTTTACCCTTGCTTCTTCATTCACATTTTTTATTCACAAGTTATAGATCCTCTTGTCATCCTCTAGCCTTTGTATTGTTACTGCCTGGTTCCTCGTTATTTTTAAGAGATAGTTCCTTTCACAAACACAATACAAATATATCTTCAAGTTTTGATAGTCTATCTTTAGTTTCTTTCAAGCAATTTTGCCAGCTTTCAGTGGAGTTTTTAATTTCCTGATAATCTCTTTGAATATGTTTCATGTAATCTACATTTTTTATATTCTTCATCAAAAGTTTCTCTTCTTTTTCTGTGTTCCTCCATTCTTCCACCTGTGTCATCTTGAGAAGTGCTTAGCATTTCTTTTATTAATCTTCTTATATCTTACTTTACTTGTATTAGTGTTTCTGTTTTGAGTTCTTCTATAATGTCATGACAATATTTCTTTATGTCAGCTGATGCTGTGTCTGATATTGCATGTTTGCTGCCCTCAATCTCTTCTGTATTTGCCTCTCTTGGACCCATATTGCCTGGGTTGTGGCTGGAGACTTTTTCTTGTTTCTTTCTCTCGTCATGTTCCTGGTCTCTTCCAGAGAGGGGTAGAGGTCCCAGGCCCTTTCTGTATTGGTTACAGTTACTCTGAGGTGTGCTGGATAGGGACTGCTGCCCTCTTCAGTTTGCTGTTGATCACTGAAGTACAAGCCAGGGCTGTGCAGGCTGGCCTCTCCCCTCAAGACAGTCAATCACTAGGCATCTTCACACGTTAGTGTGTGCCACGTGGATAGAACCAGAGGGTAACAGTTTATGGCAGAGCACAATCAGCAAGAGCAAAAAGTGTAGATCACAGAGAGAGGACCTTTTCTGTCTCTTATATTATATGTAGGCCATGCCCACTTGGGTGTAGCACTCACACCCCACCCCCAGTATTGTACCATGAGTCATTCACAAATTCTAGAAGCCCACCTCCATGACTGCATGAAGCTTTGGCGGGGGGGAGGGGAGGAAGAGACATTCAGACTCAAACCATAACCTAGGAATATGTGAAAACTCAAAGAATAACACAAATGACATCAAAAAAACTGTTTACTAAAATAAAGCTAAAAAACTCCCAAATAATGTTAAAAAATTTAGCATGCAGATAAGTGTTGCATATACAACCACACAAATAGCTAAGATCAGAAAAGAACCTCTCCAGGACACATCATACTCAAAATCCCAGAAGTTCAGCACAAGAACAAAATCTAAAAAGCAGTTAGAAAAAAGCAATTAATCATTTGTAAAAGAAAATCCATTAGAATTACAGCAGCCTTCTCAACAAAAACCATAAAGCCAAAAGAACTTGAAATGAAACGTTTCAAGCCCCAAAAGAAAACTATTTCCAATCCATGTTTACACATCCTGCAAAACAGATTTTTCAAAATCGATGGAGAAATAAGATACTTTCATAATAAAGACGACCTAAACAAATTCTTGACCACAAAACTAGCACTCCAAGAAAATTCTCAAGCATACATTAGAACAAAACAATGAAGCTTACTATGAAAAAAAAGTATATATCAAGTAGGGAAAGATAGGGAAGCAACAAGAGGAAAATAATGCACTGACAGGATTAAGTCAATACCTATCAATAATAATTCTCAATGAAAATGCCCTTCCTATGACACAGCGACAGCCAGGCAAGCCTCACGAGGAGAAATAGGAAGGAAATTTGCCCTTCCCATGAGTCAGTGGCAGCTATGTGGGACCTGAGAATATAAAGAAGAGGTCAATTCACCCTTCCCAGGAGTCAATAGCAGCCATGCAGGGTCCAAGAGGGCAAACAAGAAGTCAATTTGCCCTTCTCAGAGCCAGCTGGCACACACACTAAGATACAAAAACCAATCCATCCCCTTATAAGCAAATGGCTAACTTAAGGAACACAGACTGTGTTCATAGCAACTAAGGTACAAAAACAACTTAATGCTTGTACTGTTTGACTTTGCAGGCCTATAGTTGGTCATCTGATCATCTATTTAGAGGATAACAATATGGAATATAGCACCTCTAGGGGATTTCCATATATCTTATTTTTGAAATCCAATATTGTTCCTACTGTTTTGTTTTGTTCTACTTTATTGTTTTGTTTTATTTAATATTCTGTTTTGATTGGCTTTATTCTGTTCTATTTTGTTTGATTTTTATCATGTCTGATGGTATAGGCAGCAATTTTGAAAATAACAAGAGCATAATGGTAGCCATTGTTGATTTCTCATAATCCTGTTTTGAAGTCTTGTATCATTCTCACTGTTTTTTTAATTGGCTTTATTGTGTTCTATTTTGTTTGGTTTTATTCTCTTTAAAATAAAGTTTAAGAAAATGGTCTCAACTTTTAAACTACAAGACACAGACTGGCAGAATGAATCAAGAAACAAAGCCCAACAATATACCATATACAAGAAATACATTTAACCCAAAAAGAAATTCATAGACTATCAAAAATGCAGATGTATTCAATTTATATTCAGACAAAGTGGACTTTAAACAAAAATAGGTCAAAATAAAATAGGTCAAAAGAGTCAAACAAGGCCATTGCATATTGGTTAAGGGAACAGTACAACAGAAACAGGTAATAATTATTCATACGTACAGGAAAAGCTTGGATTGTGAATACCTTGTTACCTAGGTGTTTTTGAAAAATGAGCAAACATTTGTTATCAATTTTAACTTGATAATGAAGCAATGTCTTGCAATATGAATAGTATGTGACATATCACATGATCACAAGGGAGTCAATGGTACCACTTTCTCCTCTAACACTTCTTCTCCCCCACTTCCTCAGCTTTGTGACTGTCGCCCAAAAGCAAGATGATATGGAGGACATCTTGTCTACAAAGGAGACAGAGAAGAGGACAGAAAGCGGAATTCCTCACTTTCAATGAGATTAGGGAGATCTGTAAAATGTGGGAAACAGTGCAAAATTTTGCAGAAAAACATCACCCAAATAAGGCTGCAATCACACTGACAGTGATGAATCTGTTTCACAATGCAATGCTGCATTTCTGCAAAATTTTCTAAAAAAGGCAGAAGCAAGTGTCATTGGATAGGTTCCTTGTTAAAGTTGCACAACAAGAAAAAGATTCCACTGCACCCATAGCAGGGATTTCACTAGTGATAGTGACATTTATCCTACCTACATAATAATCCTTCTTCTCTTATCTCCCTCACATTAGCCATGAAAGGTTTTTTTTTTTTTTTCATTTTTCGTTTTTATCAGTACCAGGGATCGAACTCATGACTGCCTGCTTGCAAGGCAGGCACTTATGCCGCTGAGCAAAATCCCCAGCCCCAGCCACGAAAGATTTTAAAAGTAAGTGTAAGATAATTTCTTTTCCTTTATAGTCCATATTGTTTATTTATTTTGTGTTCTATTATAGTATTATAATCATTTCATATGAATATTTTCTATTATTTCTTATAAGGAAATTCACTTTGAATACAAACACTTTGGATTACAAGTATATTTCCAGAATGAATTACACTTCCAAACCAAGGATTTACTGTATGCACAAAACAATGATGCAACCAATTTCATAAAACAAGTACTACTGGATATTAAAGAACAAACAGATATAAAACAATTATACTGGAATCCACTATCACAAATAGATAAACTAAACCAAAAAAATTCCAAAATAATATCAGAGTTGAATAAAACATTGAACAAATGGACTTATATATCCACATGGTTTTCATCCAGCAACAACAGAACAAATATTCTTTTTAGTAGCAAATGGAACTTTTTGAAAAACAGACCATATAAGTGTGTGTAAGATTTAAGTGTGTAAGATTATAAATCAGTCTAAGTAAATGTAAAACAATGGAAATTATGCCATGCATATTATCAGGTTATAGGGAACGGAGTTAGAAATCAATACCAAAAGAAAACACAGAAATTATGCAAATTCATGAAAACTAAATACTTAGCTAAACAATGAGTCACAGAAGAAATCAAGGAAGAAATCTCAGTTTCTAGAGCTAAATGAGAATGCCAGTACAATATATCAGAACTTATAGGACACAATGAAAGCAGTCCTAAATAAAAAGTTTATAGCTGTGAATGCCCACATTACTAAAACACAGACAGTACAAATAAATAGAAAACATTATACCTCAAGGTATTACAAAAATAAGTCCAGAAAAAACAATACAAAGAAACAGTAAATCAAAGGATAGTTCTTTGAAAGAATAGCCATTCTTGATTTTCCTATTGTCTGGTTTTGAAGTAATGCTTTCATTCTTTTGTTTTGATCGGTTTTATATTATTTTGTTTTGTTTAAATTCATTGTGTGTCACTGAGATTTCATCTCACTCCTGAAAGAATGGCCAAGATCAAGAAAACCACCAACAACAAATGCTGGAGAGGCTGTGGGGAAAAAGGAACTCTCCTGCACTGTTGGTGGGAGTGTAGACTGGTGCAACCATTGTGGAGGTCAGTCTGGAGATTTCTCAGAAAGCTGGGCTTGGAAGCCCCATTTGACCCAGCTATTGCACTTCTAGGCATATTTCCAGAAGAACTGAAAGCATCGTATGTACACCCATGTTTATAGCAGCACAATTTGTAATAGCCGGATCTTGGAAACAACCTAAGTGTCCATCAACTGAGGAATAGATGAAAAAGATGTGGTATTTTTATCTAATGGAGTACTACTGAGCTATAAAGAATGATCACATTGAGATATTTTATAAATAAATGGACATAGCTTTGACCATACTCATAAGTGAAATAAATCAAACTCACATGTATAAATACTGAATAGTTTCCCTAGTGTAAGAAATGATAAGAATACATAAAAGTATGTAGTAATCATGATTCCGAATTATACTGGTTTGAAGCCATATAATGTTTTCACTCATTAATTGGAATGGTTTTAATCTGGCTTGTTCGATTTTATTGTCTGTGATAGTACGAATAGCTATTTTGAAGAAAACAAGACATCATAATAGCTAGTGCTGATTTAATATCATCTTGTTTTGAAGTCCTATCAAACTGTTGTTCGTCTGTTTCCATTGGTTTTAACATGTTGTGTCTTATTATATTTTAATATATGTGACAGTATAAACAAAATTTTTTATAGGCAAAGAGATAATATAGAAACTGTTGTTTGTTTTCTGTTAGCTGTAATACTTTCATTCTCTTGAATGGTTTCACATTGTCTTGATATGTTTGATGCTATAGTATATGAAGTTATACTCAAATATTTCAAGGAAAGAGACACTATGGTAACTACTATTATGTCAGGTTATCTGGTGGTGAAACATTATGATGCTTAAATTGTTCTGTTCTGACCTGTGTTGTTCTGTAGTTCTGTCCTCTTTAACTCAAGCTCCCCTTTTATTCCCTTTTTTAAAAAAAAAAATTATTTATTTTTTCTTATTATTTTTTAATTAAGGGAAAAATAAATTTTAAAAAGTGGGATATTTATAATAACTTTTTTTTCCTATTAATCTGATTTGAACACCTGTATTGCTCTCCCCATCTTGTTTTGACTGATTTTACTCTATTCTGTTTTGTTTAATAGCATCAAGTTTGAGGGTATAGGCAATCACTCTAAAGGCAATAAGATTTACTATGATGCCCATTATGGTTTGACTATTATCTTCTTTTGAAGTCCTGTAAGGCCTCCAATGTTTAGGTTTTATTGGTTTTGTTCTGTACTGTTTTGTTCAATTCTATTATACCTGATGATATAGGCAACTCTTTTTAAGATAGCAAGAGGCATAATGGTAACCATTGTTGGTCACCTGGTATTCTGTTTTTATACCATGTACTATGTCCATCCTTCTGTTCTGACTGTTTTGCTTTGTCACATTTGGTTTTTTTCTCTTCAAAAAAAAAAAGTAATAAGATCTGTGGGAGTGATAAAACCCAAAATGTGTAATTGTTATTGTAAAAAAAAGAGAGGAAAAGAAAGTGATCTAAAGGATATAACTGCATGTATATTTAAGTGTGTAAGATAGAAAACCATATTACTAAGTTTTTGTTGGATGATTGAACAGAACTGTTTGCAATCTCACTGTTTGAATGTCTACTTTGTATGCTTTAATTTTGTAATTTGAACAACTATTTCTAAGATGACAATATGTAATCTATTAACTACTGATTTCTTACTATATATTTTTTTTCTTGAAATTCTGTATTACTTGTACCCTTTCACTGTTTTGTTTTTTTCTCTTTAAATAAAAAAAATAAAATAAATAAATTCATTTGTGTGTATGGACAACTATTTCAAAGAAAACAAGATATTATGGTAGCCACTGTTGATTTCCTGTTGTCTTGTTTTGCAATTCTGTATTGCTTGTATTTTTTTTGTTATGATCTGCTTTGTTTTATTCTCCTTAAAATAAAAAAGAATAAACATTTAGCCAATATAAAAAGAACAATAAAAAAGACAGAGAAAACACAAATCAATGCAATTGGAAATGAAAAAAGGTAAAATGACAATGAACACTGCCAAAATAAAACAAGTACTTTACAAACTTCTATACCAATAAGTTGGAGAATTCTGAATACGTGAATAGACTCACAGATACATATGAATCACCAAATCTTTAACCAAGAAGATTTAAAATGCTGAATAATCCACTAACAGGCAATAAAATGGAAGCAATAATAAATAACCTACTAAGAAAAGCCTAGCGTCAGATAGGTTCACTGTTGAATTTTACAGAAACTTCAGAGAAGTTTTAACAACAATCCTCAAGCTTTTTAATGAAATTGACAGGGAGGGAGCACTCTCAAAGCCATTCCTGCTACTATTACCCTGATTTCAAAACCAGACATGGATCTCATCAAAAAAGAGAACTATAGACCAATCTCTAATAAACATAGATGCAAAATTCTTCCTCAACAATCTACTGGCAAACGGAATGTAGCAAATCATCAAAAAGATCACACATCTTGACCAAGGAGGCTTCATCCCAGGAATGATAGGATAGCTCAATATACTCAAATCAACAAATGTAATACACTATATTAATAAAAGGTGAAAATCACATGATCATCTCCACCAGCACAGGAAAAGCATTTCACAAAATCCAACATATTTTCACAATAAAAACACTTAAGAAAATGGGGATACAAAGACCTTATCTTAATTTGAGGGAAGCCGTTTATGACAGATACTATGAAAATTCAAAACATATAGAAGGCTAGGGTGATCATGACAGACTGATAGTAGAGAAAGAATAAATATATAAATCAATAGAACTAAATAGAGAATCCAGAAATACATTCAACAAATACAGACAACAGACCTCAAATAAAGGATTACAAGCAATTCATTAGAGGAGAACATTGTATTATCAAGCAAATGGGTAGAAAAAGTGTAGGTCCGAGTATCCAAAAATGAATCTAAATACAAAGGTTCCATGCTTCACAAAATTTAACTCAAAATTACATAAAATGTAATCCACAAAACAACAAGCTTCTAGATAAAACCTGGGGAACATATATATAGCCTGCAGTTTAATAATTAATTTTTAGATATAATACCAAAAGAACAATTTACTAAAAGAAAAATTATTAAGGAAGACTTGTTAAAATTAAAAGGATTCTTGTTCTATGAAAGACATTGTCAAGCAAACCAACTGACAGGCTAAACATTATAAGAATAATTTTTCAAATATATCTCTCATGAAGGGCTTATATCTAAAACACAAAACGAATACCTAAAATTCAGCAATGAAAAAACAAAACTCAATCAAGAAATGGGCAAAATATCAAAACAGATGCCTTACCAAAGAACATATAAAGTTGTCCAAAAAAACATGAAAAATAAGTAACATGGCATTATTAAATTGCCATTTAAAACAAAAATGAAGCCAAGCATAATCACAGCACTCTAAGAAGCTAAGGCAAGAAAATCACAAGTTCAAGCCCAGCCTGGGCAAATTTAGTGAGACCCTGTTTCACTATAGATTCATTATTGTTTAGGTCAAAGGTCCAAGGAGTAAGCCACAAAAAGAAACAAACGAAAGGATCTACCACTATACACATAATAGAATCACTAAAATAAACTGACTATATCAAATGATGATAAGGATGCAGAGCAATTGGAACTCTTATTCACTGCTGATGGAAAAATAAAATGGTAAAACTACTTTGGAAGACATTCTGGAAGTTTCGTTCCAAGCTACACTAATTCTTACTATACAGTCAAGCTCCTTTTACCCAACTATGAAAATTATGCTCACACAAAAACCTGCAAGTGAACATTTCCAATAGCTTTAATCAGATCTCTAGAAACTAGGCATCCAAAATTCCCTTCAACAAGTCAATGGAGTAAATGAACTGTGGCACATCCATTCAACTGAATGATATTCAGTGATAAAAAGAAACATGCTAATAAATTCACAAAATTACATGGAGCAATCTTAACTATATATTGCCTAGTAAATTAAGCTATTCTGAAAAGGATACACATAAATGACTAACTTAATTTGTTCTATAATTTTGGAAAAGATGCCACATTTATGTTTGTGTAGAAAGATGGCCACAGTCATGTTTGTCTCTATTTTATTTTGCAAACAAAAATAGTATTTTGTTAAATACTTCTGTGTGAAAACCAAGTTTTTCCAAACAAAAGTGTTCATGAACCGAGATACCAGATATCCACTGTAATGACTGCAATTACATAGCATTATGGTAAAAGGCAAAACAATAGAGACAGTAAAAACTGTTGATTGCTTGGGATTTTAAAGGATTAAGAAATGAGTAAAAGCTAAGCATGGACAAATTTTAGGGTAGTGGAACTATAACGAATTAAATTACAACTGTGGATACATTACGAGATATATTTGTTGAAACTCACAGAATCTTTCTTCTTTTTTTTTTTCTTTTTTCTGGTACTGGGGATCGAACTCACGACCGCCTGCTTGCAAGGCAGGCGCTTATGCCGCTGAGCTAAATCCCCAGCCCAACTCACAGAATCTTACCATAAAAAAAAGAATATATCTTATTCTGTGAAATTTTCAAAACATCACTGAGGAGCATAGAGAATCCCCAAAGGGAATTTAGACTGTGGCAAGAGAATATAATCATATTACAAATGCATGAAATTATCTCACTGAAGGGATGGCAAGGAAGATGATGACTCACTCAACTTTGAAATGGGTTGAGTGTACAAGACCAAAGGCAAAGGAAGTATGCATAATTACTGCACTCTAGTTGATAAAATTGGTTTCACAAGAATAGGAAGTAGCAACTGATGCCACTATACATGTATACTAGAATTGAACAATTTAAATGGACAGCAAATGATAAAAAACCAAGTTTCTTACTACTCAAGAATTTACAGATAAGCAAAAGGAAGAGATTAAAATAACCCATGTGGTAATAGATTAGAATCACAGATTTGAATAATAAATTATGTTTATATTCATATAATCTGTGATAATATATAAAAATATTTATAGGTATATGTAATATCCAGGTTAGTAATATATGCATCTATCTCCTTGTTCTTTCATCTGAGAAAAAGCTCAAAAGAAGGAACTCCTCCCCCCAGCAACAACAAGCACACCTTTTATACAAATCATAGTTTTCAACACTTTTCTAATTCTAATGCACATTAATGAGATTTGTCAAAGGAATACAGAAATCAAACAGCAGCTATGACTGGTCAAAGATGGAACATTCTGAGATATAAAATAATGTAATACTGGATTATAAAACAAATATAAACATGCACATCATATCTAAATCTTACTTTAAATTATAGAAGGATACATACTTCTATACATATAATAGTCATAGGTAAATGACTAAATTAATAAAATGGAGAGAAGAGGCAAATCTCACATTAAGAAAAATTCCAAATAATTTGTATAGATAATCTCCCCTCAAGAATAGAAAACATAACTCTCCACTTTTAAAATGTGGGCTGAAAAGAGTAACTTTCTTCTAAGAAGTACAGTATGGAAAAATGGGGTATGCTTACAACAGAAAACCCTAACAAACACTACCTCACCTAGGCGATCAAGGTTAATATGGATAGTGATAAGGTAAGTTAACAGTGTATATTCTATAAAATTTGACCAGAAATAGCACTTTGCCTCTCTGATTTTCTTCCCTTAAACCCATTACTTGAGTCTAATCATGAGAACATATCAGACAATTTCTGGCAGAGAAACATTTTACAATATGCCTGATCACATGTGGTGGCTTGTGTCTGGATGTACCTCCATACTTTCATGTAGTCATATGTGGGGCTTTTAAGAGGTAACTAGGGCTAGACTGTTGGATGCTAGGATTACATGTGTGATACTGGGATCAAAGATACGTGATTACTGAATTAGTACACTGATTGGCTTGGCATAGTTCTGGGTGTGGAAATTGGGAAGGTTATGTTGACTGTGAGGGCTACCTGCTATAAGCGTGTATAGCCTGAGCAGAACACAGGGGACATAGAAAGGGCTGATGTCACTTCTGCTTCCTCTCTACTTTGTTGCTTTCTGCCCCTCTACAGTGGACTACAATGCCCTCTACCATGCCACCTTGTCTTAGAACCAGCCAACTATTTTCTGAAACCTCTACAAACAGAGCTTGGTAAACCTTTCCTTATTTAACTTTGAACGTTGAATATTTTGTCTCAGCAACAAAAAAAGCATCTGAGTCACCACCACTCCTCAAAATAGTCAAAGTCATGAAAAACAAAGGCAAGCCTGAGAAACTATCACAGCAAAGAAAAAACAAGGGTTAAATCAAACTTACTTTGGGATTACAGCTAAAAGCTTGGAAAAGAAAAAATATGAGTATTAGGTTAAAACTAAGAAAATCTGAATAAACCATAATCTTTGGCTAGTTATAATGCATCACCATTGTTTCATTTATTGCACCCTGTATACCAAAATAGTGTAAGATGTTAATACTAGAGAAACTGTGTGGTGAGTATATAGAAACTCTTCTGACCTGCATTGTTCTGTTACAATGTTCTCTTTTATCTCAATCTCCCCCCTTTTTAAAATTAATTTATTTTTCTCATTTTTTAATTAAGGGAAAACTAAATTAAAAAATAGCAGGATATATTATAGTAACTTTTTTGTTTGCCTATTCACCTACTTTGAACCCCAGGATTGCTCTCCCCATCTTGTTCTGTCTGATTATACTATATTCTATTTTGTTTGATAGTATCAAGTTTGAGGGTATACGCAATCACTTTGAAGGCAATATGATATACTATGATGCCCATTATGGTTTGACTATTATCTTTTTTTGAAGTCCTGTAAGGTCTCCAATGTAGGTTTTATTAGTCTTGTTCTGTACTGTTTTGATCAATTCTATTATACCTGATGATATAGGCAACTCAATTTAAAAATAGCAAGAAGCACAACTGTAACCACTTTTGATCACCTGGTATTCTATTTTTGCATCATGTACTATGACCATCCTTCTGTTCTAACTGACTCTGTTTTGCTTAGTCACGTTTGGTTTTATTCTCTTCAAAAAAAGTAGTAAGAACTGTGGGAGTAATAAAACCCAAAAAAGTGTAATTGTTATTATAAACAAGAGAGGAAAGGAAGATGGTCTAAAGGATATAACTGCATGTATGTTTGAGTGTGTAGGATGGAAAACCATATTACTGAGCTTTTGTTGGATCATTGAATGGAACTGTCTCCAATCTACCTGTATGAATATCAGCTTTATATGCTTTAATTTTATAATTTGGACAACTGTTTCTAAGATGACAATATGTAACCTATTAACTAGTGACTTCTTACTGTATATTTTTTTCTTGAAATTCTGTATTACTTGTACCCTTTTACTGCTTTGTTTTTTTATGTCCTTTCTTTTTTCTCTTTAAATTAAAAAAAAAGAGACTGTACTATATTTTTAATTTTCTATAAATCTAAAATTTACAGGAAAGAAAAAATATTTGTAAAAATTTTGAAGAAATATTTGTAAAAGAAATTTTATTCAGAATGATAAACTGATATTATTTGGGGGGGGTTAATAATCATTATGAATTTAGAAGAAACCCTGATAACAATTATAAAAGTTCTACCCACCTCAGTAGGTGAATTACTCTATGAACTATCATGTGTCACTACTTACAACAGTTTAATAAAATATGCCTTTGATCATCTTTAAAGACATGTTCTCAACCATCCATACAAATTCATGGGTGGAATCCACAGTGTATGTAACTTTAAATGGGAGTGAGGAGTTCATCTTTCTTTTCACTGCCCTTGAAATTTACCATTTCTCTTCTAAGTACTTTTTTGTTGCTGTGACAAAATACACAACATTCACAACTCAGAAGAGGAAAGGTTTATTTCAGGTCAATGTTTTTATTGGATCCAGTCCATAGGTGATTGATTCTAAGGCAGGAAGGGCAAAGTGGAAGATCTAGCTGAGGAAAGCTGGTCATGTAATGGATGCTAGAGAGAAAACGGAAGGTTGAAGGGAGATATACACTTCCAGGTGAGCTGCCTCATTCAATCAAGATTCCACCTCCTAATAGCACTTTCAGTTCTGAATACTTTAGTGGAATAATCCTGAGTACAGTGCCCCACAACCCAATCACCTTCCAAAAATCCCACTTTGGAACACATGAGGCATTCATGGAAAATTCTAGATCCAAACTATAACACCCTAAATTATGCATGTAGGCATTAAATCTAGATAGTATTAGAAATACCCATGACTAAGAGAAATAAAAATATTTTAAAGTTCATTAATCTATTGAATAAGCACTACTGTTTATACACTTTATAATTCAAAAATTACCCACAAACATGCACTAATAAAAAGAAATTATCAGCAGACTTACCGATAAGATTTTGACATTTCTTATTTTCTTTTATAATTATGTATTAGTATATCACAATTTTGACTTTCAATATTTTGACAAATATAAATCAATATAATATTCTTGTAATTTTATATATATTTTTAAATTGTCTTATTGTCTTAAATTGACTAGCCTGAGAATGACTGCCAAATTCATCAAATTAGTAGCAGGATTCTTGGAGTAGCCAGGATTCTTGGGGAACAAAAATGTTAAGTACTCCACTAATAAAACCTAGAACTTCAATAAAGCCACACACATATCATCAATGTGTCAAACATTGACATCAATAAGGCCCTATCATTTTACAGCCTTTACTTCCAAAGTTATCTAATAATTTTGCTATAATTTTGACATTTATAACTTCTAATATTTCTTTTAAAAAACAGGTGTTTAGATATTTGATCCTCACATCAAAAATTCCTGTCAATCCAAAAGATACAATAAAACAATAGAAGAGTCAACCAAAAAAAGAAAAAAGCCTCAAAGAAAAACAAAACAGAGAAATGAATTCTCAGGGACAGTCTCATCTTTCATCTCAAGCCATGCCTTGAACTCTACTGTGTTTAATTATTAAATCAAGAGCTGCTCAGCAAGACCTGTCTAGTTTTGACAATTCCTAAATTCAATCCTGCTGACAGACTCTGTCCATTTTGCTCTCTATTTACTACTATTACCTATGACAAGGTATGAATGCTAATTTTAAATTCAACTTTCATTAAAAATGGAATGAAGTTTCTCTAACAGTGACCCACTGGTTTCAAAGTATAAGTTTTCTTTCTATGACAAACATACAAAAATTGAAAGACTACATTGTGAAAGACATTCCTCTCGATATTATTTAATTAATAAAATATACCACCGGACGAAGAATTTTAAGCAATTCATGCATTTCGCAAATTTCAATTTTAAAATTATCTAATATTTTAGGATATGAAAATTCAGGATGTCAGGATGATAAAAACATATTTAAGATTTAAATTTAAATTTTATCCTGGCTGTGAACACCAGAGAGATATTTATATACACATGTCTACAGCAGCATTATTCACAATAGCTAACAAGTGGAAACAATACACATATTCACAGACTACTGAACAAACATAATGTGGTATGTATATACAATGATATTAATGAACAATTACTCAGCCTTAAAGCAAAAGACATTCTCACATATGCTATAACGTGGAAGAACTGTGAAGGTATGCTAAGTGAAATAAACTAGTGACTAAAAGACAAATAGTATATGATTCCACCGACATGATACTTAAGGTAGCCAATTAATAGAAATATAAAGTAGAAGGGTGGTGGTACACTGAAGAATTATTTTTAATGGGTATGGAATTTCAGCTGGTTGTAACAGTTCTATAACAATGTAAATGTATTTAATGTTATTGAACTGGGCATACAAAAACTTTAAAATGGTAAATTTCATGTTATATATATTTTGCCACAATAAAAAGTGAGAGAAAAAACAGTTGAAAATTAATTTGTATCCTAAATGTATAGAACAATCCTCTAAAAGAGTGAAAAAGAAAAATTATTGGATTTTGAGATGAGTAATGGGAATAAAGCTGTTTTCATACTGCATGTCTCAACATGAAATCAAGTCATAAATCACAAACTCGAAACATTTCAAACAAAGTTGAAGAAAATAAAAATAACAGTATATCAGAGTGAATGGCCAACAGTAAAAATAAAATTGATGGAGTTATAAATATGCAAGGAGGTATGTGTTTATGTGCTTATAAATGTTCTGGGTAAGATTTATAATATTTGTTACTAGAAGTCAGGGTAAAAATTTGAAAACCAATAGCTTGGAGCACTGGTTCTCAAAATTTGATCAATAAACTCTCTAAGTTCCCCAATATTTTTAGTGGGTCTATGAAGTCAAAAGTATTTTTACAACAATATTAAGACACTATTTGTCTTCTGCATTACCAAGGGGTAGAGTTTTGAAGAGGCTACATGACATGTGATATCCAAATGACAAATCAGATGTAAGTATATAGCTGTCTTCTGTGAACAGGCTAAAAAGATTCACAAAAACGTAAAGCATAGGCCTCACTAAATTTCGTTTTACAATAAAATATAGGTAATGTGCTATTTCAAGGTTATTACAATACTGTTATTCATATTCACGTGTAATGCCTTTATTACTTTGAAGTGATCTCAAACTTTTTGAAATGTAACCAAGAAAAACAGCATATGGCATAATGTTTTGATTAAGTGCTACAGAGAGCTCTCAAATTTGACTGAGGAAAAGCATCTATAGCAATATAGAAAATGTGTTAATTTTGAAGAATCTAAAAATGTCCATATTAAGCCTTTCTTCTTTTTAAATCCAATTAATTTTCAATATTTCCACTACTAAAAGTAGTAACATAATTAAAACAAAATAATATTTTGTACGTAATGTTGTGAGTTGAATTTTGTTCCCCCCAAAGACATACCTAAGGCCAACTGCCAGTACCTGCAAATATGATCTTTTTTGTATGGGAACAGGATCTTTCCAGATATAATCAAATTAACATGAAGTCATACTGGACTAAGGTGAGTCTTAAATCCAATGACTGTTCTCCTTAAAAAGAAGGTCATGTAAAGACAGTGGCCCCCAGAAGGAACCAGTGTGCAACACCAAAGTGATATAAGTGGCCGAGAGTAGGAGTGCTGCAGCTGGAAGCCAATGAGCATCAAAGACTGCACACCACCAGCTGTCAGGAAGAGGCAGAAAAGGAGTCTCTTCTAGCAATTTAAAGAACAAAGGAGGCTCCTGGGGACACCTTGATTTTGTATTTCTGGTCTTCAAAACTATTGAGATAATAAATTTCTGCCGTTCTAAAACACTTTTTAAAACAGTTCTTCTAAAACAGTTGTTATGGCAACCCTAATATACTGATCAAATTGTCAGTTTCCCTCTTGTTTTTAATTAAAATAGACTGGGTAGAAAATGAAGAGGAATGGGCAGTCCCATACACTTTAACCAACAAAATAATTTTATTATGCAGATATTAACTTTTTTTTTACCAAATTTCTTCTAAACTTTCAATAATCTTTTGTAGGAATAAAATCAATATTGCTACTGTTTTTGTTTTAAAATCAATATTGCTACTATTATTATTTCACAATTATACAAATTCTAGTCAATCTACAACTAAAATATTCGTTACATAATATATGAAAAAGGTTATAATCTAAAAGGATTTTGTTCTTTAGTCTTTTATATAGAAAAACTCTAAAATTTTAATAAAACAAAAGTAGGAAACAAGAATAAATATTATCTAATATTATCTAAACAAAGATGTTCTCACAGTTTGGTTTCTTTAAAAAGATGGTAAACTGAATCTAAAATGTTTATGTCACAGGAAAGGAGTCAGAGTACCCAAGTCTATTCTGATGGATGAGGAAGGCCCCCAGTTAGACATCAAGAGTAATAAGTTATAATGGTGATGATAGTATAACATTAGCAGAGTCAGGGAAATTAATCAACCAATTAGCATAAAATCCTTCATTTATATAGAAGTTTGATATATATGAAACAAAGACAGTGACAGATCAATAAAGAAAAAAAATTCAAAAATAAAACTGTGAAAAAATGATCAACAACATAGAAAAATAATTAAATTAGACACCTATCTTATACTATTTACAAAACAAAAACAGTAGAGCCATTAAAACCTAATAGAAAAGCAAACCTTTAAAACATACACTGAACTTTGCTGTACTTATAATACACTTCTTGACAAGATACAAAAAAGCACTACTTATAAAAAATTTGATAAATTTGGTTAAAATAAGAACTTCTTGCATGGAAAGATCATCTCTAACTCTTAATTGCTGTTGTACTTTAGAGAGTGCCTCTAAACTAACATAGGACTGGTAAGGACTGCTTATGACAAATGGGAACTGCCAGTGGAAGCTGAACAGTGGTATTGGGCTTTTTGATAGTCTCTATTTAGAAGTTCACATGCTTCATTACTTTTACAAACACTATTATTTATGTTATAGTTAATATGTTGTGTCAATTTTTGAATTTTAAAAGCTGAACTAAGTGACTCGGCAGTTCTACATCCTAGGGTATAGAAGACCTGCTCAAGGGAAGCTGTTTATGCTCCAGGAAGACACTTATAGTTGATATACTGTGTCAACTTGAGAAATTTATAAGTTTAACTAAGTGACTCAGTAAGGGGTCAGGATAGCACTTTGTAAACATCCTGTGCCTGTGCAAGAAAGCGCAGTGATGGTGTGAGTGCTACACCTGCCCTAGGGCTGGTCACCTGCTGACAATATAAGGGAGAAGGAATTTCTCAAGCCCAGAGCCAACAGCAAGAACAAAACCTACCAGGAGTCCTGTGCGTTACTCCTCCTCAGCTAGGAGACACATGGCCAGTCACTTAACCTTTGACGGGCTGTCTAATCAGCTGTAGATCAGGGTTAGTAGTCACTGCCAACAAGTCAAAGAAGGTAAGAGAAAAATGCTTATTAAAACATTCTCAGATAACTGGGAAGAGCACCAAGATAGTGGAGTGGTAAGCAGCAAAGAAAGAGACCCTCCAAGAGTCGTCCAGATACTAGAATATAACAATGGTAGGAAGACAGCAAGTAGGGGAAGTGGGTTCCTGGGACCCAGGAAGGATCTGAAGCATGAACTAAAGCCCACAGTGAGAGTGAAAAGACAAACTTCAATGAAGAAAAAGGAAGTAGCCAGTGACGCCTTCTCCCTGAGACAGGACTCACTGCACAAAAGGAGGAGAGGTTCAAACTTGTGGACACACAGTGATGGCATGAGACTCCAGAGGTCTCCACTGAGAGACACAGCAGTGGAGGGGAGAAGCAGATGTGAAGGATGGCACTAGCTGGTGGTGAGGGCTGAGGGCTCAGTCCTCACATAGGAAAGAGAGACTGGGCAGGAATTGTCTTGGAGATGGGCCAGCTAAGCTCAAAACTCAGAACTGCTGCGGGCTCCATCTACCTGCTCCCAGCTGGGTTTGAACCAATGGAATGTGAGCTAATAGCTGCAGACCAAATGAATCTAGCCTCAGCCAGAAAGTGCAGGCTTCCTGAAATTATCTACTACCCTGCCAAAAAGCTACTGCTAGCTTGCTGAGATAGATCAGCATGGACCAAGACTCTGTCACTACACACTGCATAACAGTGATGGCAGAGACAAAATCTGGAAGTGGATTTCTTTTTTTTTTTTTTTTTCCCCCTTACTCTTCTTTGTTTTTTTGTTCTTCATGCTGTGGTTTTACTTTTTTCTTTCACTTTTTAAATCTGCTTCATTTTCTTATTATAAGACAGCGAATTTGGTTTCTCACCTCTTTGCAGTTATGCCTACATCCTGTTCTTTTTGTCTATTGTTTCCTTTCCCTCTAGTCTTCTGCATCAACTTCCCAAAGATAACATGATCCCACTTTGTCCTCCAATCTTACTTCTAATCTCTTCCTCTTCTTCCACTTCTCTATTTTTCTCCTTAACCTATTTTAAATTCTAATTTCTGAGAGTAAAATTAACATGTTAAGAACTTGTATACTGCATATAATATCCTATTTGTTTGAGATTTTGTGGTTATATAACAAATCTAGTTCATACACTTAAAAGTGACAAATTATTGGTTAGATCTGTTTGCCATTTTCTAGGCAGTGTCTGACCTATTGGTAGCACTACAGCAAGAAATGACATAACTGGTCTACATAATTGTTCTTCCTAATATTCCACAACTGAGACTGATCATGAGATTGACCACAGACAATACTCTGGCACAGTGCCAAAGAAACAGGGACTAGGTCAAACAAACAGGAACTTCTCATACCCAACAAATTAAAGAGGTAGGAGTTTCCAATAAACTGACCCCCCCCCCAAAAAGGCAACACCTTGAAGATATTGCAGAGAAGTACTAATTACCTACTGGTCCTAAATTTACAATTTACAAGCTAACAATTTACAAGCATGACCCCAGGAATTAAACAACAACAAAAAGAAGCCAAAATGACAAGACACTTAAACAAGATGCAACTCTTGATGTCTAATTCACCAAAACCAAACCTAGAGGCAGTGAGGTGAGATAATCTGAAAGAGTCCCATCTGGCCTGTCTGAAGTGCTAACAACAAAGCAATTATATCAGGCTCTGGAAAAATCAAGTCAGAAATAATTTCTCAGGTAACTTAAGAGATGATATCCATAATAAACAGTATGCTTACTGATACTAGATCAACTAGGGCAAAAAAGTCAACAAGGAAATATTACAACTCAACCAAATTTTTTTAAAATTTTATTTAAAAGGAAAAAGAGAAAAAACAAAACAAAACAAAGCGGTATAAGGGTACAAGTACTACAGAACTAAAAAAAAAAAAAAAAAAAAAAAAAACAGTAAGGAATCACCAGTTAATAGATTTCACATTATCGTCTTAGAGATAGTTGCTCAAGTCCCAGTATCAAAGCATACAAAGTGAACATTCAAACAGAGAGACTGCAAACAGTTGTGTTCAATGATCCAACCAAAAACATTAATATGGTCAGCTATTTAACACCCCTAAACACACTTGCAGTTGTATCCTTTAAAGCACTTTTTTTCCCTCTCTTTTTTACAACAAAATTTACACATGTTGGGTTTTATTACTCCTTAGTTCTTATTACTTTTTTTTTTTGGAAGAGAATAAAGTCAAATATGGCAAAACAAAGCTGTCAGTCAAAACCAAGGATAGACATAGTACATGATGTAAGAACAGAGTACAAGGTTATCAACAATGGTTACCATAATGTCTCTTGTTTCCTTAAAAAGAATTGTCTAACTCATTAGGTATTATAAAGTTGAACTAAACAGTAGAGAACAAGACCAATAAAACTTAAACATTGTAAACATTACAGGACTTCCAAAGGAGATAATAGTCAAACCAGAATGGGCATCTTAGTGATTCTTATTGCCTTCAAGGTAGTTGCGTATACCCCCAAACTTGATACTATCATATTGAATGGAACAGAGTCTAATCAGTCAAAACAAGATAGTGGGAGTATTATAGGACTTCAAAACAAGTTAATAGGAGATCAAAAAAAGTTACTATTATATATCCTGCTAATTTTTTAAATTTTTCCCCTTAATTAAGAAAAACATAAAAAATAACCAAATAATTTTTTTTTAGTGAATAAGGGAGAGATTGAGATAAAAGAGGACATAACAACATAACAATACAGGTCAAAGCATGACTGTTTCAGCAACCTAGTGCTTCACCACCAAATAACCCGATTTAATAGTTACCATAGTGTCTTTTTCCTTGAAATATTTGAATATAACTTCATATACTATAGCTTCAAATATTTCCACATCAAGAAGCCCAGAATAAAGCCTTTCCCATTAATAAGCGAAAACTTTGTAAGGCTTCAAGGCCACAAAATGGGGAATCATGATTACCACATATTTTTATATATTTGAATCATTATTTACATTAGAGAAACTATTTGGTATTCACACATGCGAGATTGATTTATTTCACTTATGAGTATGGTCTCAAGCTACGCCCATTTATTGATAAATATCTCAATGTGATCTTTCTTTATAGCTGAGTAGTACTCCATTGTATAGAAATACCACAATTCTTTTATCCATTCCTCAGTTGATGGACACTTGGGTTGTTGCCACGATCTGGCGATTACAAATTGTGCTGCTATAAACATAGGTGCACATAGGTGCACTGTGATATGATGCTTTCAGTTCTTCTGGGAATATGCCTAGAAGTGGAATAGCTGGAATAAATGGGACTTCCTTCACAGCTTTTTGAGAGATCTCCAGACTGACCTCCACAAAGGTTGCACCAGTCTACACTCCCACCAACAGTGTAGGAGAGTTCCTTTTTCCCCACAGCCTTTCCAGCATTTGTTGTTGTTGGTTTTCTTGATCCTGGCCATTCTTTCAGCAGTGAGATGGTATCTCAGTGTGGTTTTAATTCGCATTTCTCTAACGACCAATGATGATGAACATTTTTTCATTTATTTATTAGCCATTTGTATTTCTTCATCTGAGAAGTGCATATTCATCTCAAATGCCCATTTTGGGATTGGATCTTTGAATTTTGGGGGTCTGAGTTTTTTTAATTCTTTATATGTTTTAGACAAGAGTCCCTTGTCTGAGAGACAGTTCACTAAAATCTTTTCCCAGTTTGTGGGTTTTCTTTTCACTATGCTGGAGATTTCTTTTGACATACAGAAACTTTTTAATAAGAAGTGG
The DNA here is from genome assembly GCF_034190915.1 of Cavia porcellus. Classification (NCBI taxonomy): domain Eukaryota; kingdom Metazoa; phylum Chordata; class Mammalia; order Rodentia; family Caviidae; genus Cavia; species Cavia porcellus. The sequence goes on from NW_026947515.1 coordinate 14,457,525, forward strand.
TCCCAATTATTGATTCTGGGAAGTATTTCCCGTGCGGTTTGAGTCCTGTTCAAGAATTCTCTACCTACTCCTATGTATTCAAGGTTTCTACCCAATTTGTCTTCCAACAGATTTAGTGTTTTTGTTTTAATATTCAGATCTTTGACCCATTTAGATTTTAATTTAGTAGATGGTGATAGACATGGGTCTAGCTTTAGTTTTCGGCAAATGGAGAGCCAGTTTTTCCAGCACCATTTATTAAGGAGACTGTCGTTCTTCCAGTAAACCTGCTTGGCTCCTTTATCAAAAATAAGATGGTTAAGTGTGTTTGTAGTTGTGGTTGTATCTTCTAATCTATTCCATTGATCTTCGGCTCTGTTTTGATTCCAATACCATGTTGATTTTACTACTGCTGCTTTGTAGTATAACTTCAAGTCAGGGATTGTGATGCCTCCTGCTTTGTCTTTGCTGCTTAGACTTGCTTTTGCTATTCTAGGTCTCTTCTGGTTCCAGATGAATCTTAGGAGTGATTTCTCTAGTTCTATGCAGTATGTTGATGGTATTTTTATTGGGATTGTATTGAATCTGTAGAAGAGTTTTGGGAGCATGGCCATTTTTACAATGTTTGTAATTCCTATCCAAGAGCAAGGGATGTCTTTCCATTTTCTGAGATCTTCAATTTCTTTTTCCAGTGCATTATAATTTTCCCTGTATAGGTCTTTCATTTCTTTCGTAACGGTAATTCCTAAATATTTCATTTTTTTGCTTGCTAATGTGAAGAGTGTGGTTTCTCTTATTTCCCTTTCTGTGATTTTTGTTGTTAGTGTATAGGAATGCTATTGATTTCTGAGTATTGATTTTGTATCCAGCTATATTACTAAATTTATTTATTATATCTAAGAGTCTTTCGATGGAGTTTAGGGAGTCTTCTATGTAGGGTATCATGTCATCTGCAAACAATGATAATTTAACTTCTTCTTTTCCTATCTTTACCCCTTTTATTTCTCTCTCTTGTCTAATTGCTCTGGCTAGTACTTCCAGTACTATATTAAATAGGAGTGGTGATAAAGGACATCCTTGTCTTGTGCCTGATTTTAAAGTAAAGGCTTTCAATTTTTGGCCATTTAGTATGATGCTGGCTGTTGGTTTGTCATAAATGGCCTTTATTATATTGAGGTAAAGGCCATCTATTCCAATTTTCTGTAAAGTTCTTATCATGAATGAATGTTGGACCTTATCGAAGGCTTTTTCTGCATCTATAGAAATGATCATGTGATTCTTACTTTTGGCTTTATTAATATGGTGGATTACATTTATTGATTTACGTATGTTGAACCATCCTTGCATTCCTGGGATGAATCCCACTTGGTCATGGTGTATAATCTTATTGATGATTTGCTGCATCCTATTTGCCAATATTTTATTGAGGATTTTTGCATCTGTGTTCATTAGGGAAATCGGTCTATAGTTTTCTTTTTTAGTTGGGTTTTTCTCAGGTTTTGGTACTAGAGTAATATTTGCTTCCAGGAATGACTTAGGAAGGATTGATTCCCTTTCAATTTCATTGAATAGTTTGAGGAGTGTTGGCATTAGGTCTTCTTTGTATTTCTTATAGAATTCTGCAGTGAATCCATCTGGGCCTGGGCTCGTCTTTGTAGGTAAGGACTTAATTACATTTTCAATTTCATTAACAGAGATTGGGTTATTCCACTGTTTTACATCCTCTTGATCTAGCTTTGGTACTTCATATTTAACAAAAGTTTGAACAAACGGCCTCAGCAGATGTCTAAAGCAGGTTCCACCCCACAGCATCAGAATACACATCCTTCTCAGTTGCAGACAGACATTTCCCAAACAGACCACACCCATTTTCAGAGTAGTCTTCTCTGCAGAGCTCTTCAATTCTTAAGGATCTTAGAAAAAGGTGAGCTCTCACAAGGCTGAAGATTTCCTGGGCTCTGATCTGTACTCTGCGACAATGTGCTCAGCTAGGGGGCTCTGTAAGGATTCTCCATCTCACTCTTTTTTTTTTTTATAATTGTATTTAAAGAGAAAAAGAAAAAAAACCAAAAAGGGTACAAGTAAAACAGAATTTCAAAACAATAAACAATAGGATACCGCTATTAATAGATTACATATCATCATCTTAGAAATAGTTGTTCAAATTACAAAATTAAAGCACACAAAGTAGACATTCAAACAGTGAGACTGCAAACAGTTCTGTGCAATGATCCAACAAAAACTCAGTAATATGGTTATGTATCTTACACACCTAAATATACATGCAGTTATATCCTTTAGAGCACTTTCTTTTCCTTTCTTTTTTACAATAACAGTTACACATTTTGAGTTTTATTACTCCCAAAGTTCTTATTCTTTTTTTTAAGAGAATAAAACCAAATGTGACATAACAAAACAGAGTAGGTCAAATCAAAAGGATGGACATAGTACATGATGTAAAAACAGAATACAAGGTGATTAACAATGGTTACCATAATGCCTCTTGCTATCTTAAAAATAATTTCCTATATCATCAGTTATAATAAAATTGAACAAAACAGTACAGAACAAAACCAATAAAACCAAAACATTGGAGACATTATAGGACTTCAAAAGAAGATAACAGTCAAGCCAGAATGGGCATCATAGTGAATCTTATTGTCTTCAAAGTAGTTGCCTATACCCTCAAACTTGATACTACCAATAAAACAGAATAGAGTAAAATCAGTCAAAACAAAATGGTGAGAGCAATACAGGGCTTCAAATCAAGTTAACAGGAAATGAAAGTGGGTTACTGTAATATATCCTGCTATTTTTTTATTTTTCCCTTAATTAAAAAAAATTTAAAAATAATTTAAAAAGGAGATTAAGATAAAAGAGGACATAAAAACACAACAGCACAGGTCAGAAAATAACAATTTACGTAGTGTTTCACCACAAGATATCCCAACATAACAGTAGTTACCATAGTGTCTCTCTCCTTGAAATATTTGAGTATAACTTTGTATACTGTAGCATCAAACATATCAAGACAATGTAAAACCATTCAAGAGAATGACAGTATTACAGGGTACTGAGAACCAACTAACATAAAATGGACAATGGTTTCTATATTATCTCCTTGTCTATAAAAGTTTTTGTTTATACTATCACATATAATAAAATCCAATAAGATACAAAATGTTAAGACTAATGAAGACAGAAGAACAAAAGCTTGATGGGACTCCAAAACAAGATGATAATAAATCAACACTAGCTATTATGATGTCTTGTTTTCTCCAAAATAGCTGTTCATATGATCACAGACAATAAAATCAAACAACCCAGAATAAAACCATTCCAACTAATGAATGAAAACATTATAAGGCTTCAAAGCAATATAATGAGGAATCATGATTACTACATACTTTTATGTATTGTTATCATTTCTTACATAGGGAACCTATTCGGTATTTATACATGTGGGTTTGATTTATTTCACTATGAGTATCGTTTCAAGCTGCACCCATTTATTTATAAATATCTCAATGTGATCATTCTTTATAGCTGAGAAGTATTCCATTAGATAAAAATACCACATCTTTTTTATCCATTCCTCAGTTGATGGACACTTAGATTGTTTCCAAGATCTGGCTATTACACATTGTGCTGCTGTAAACATGGGTGTACATATATCACTGTGGTATGATGCTTTTAGTTCTTCTGGGAATATGCCTAGAAGTGGAATAGCTAGAACAAATGGGACTTCCAATCCCAGCTTTTTGAGATTGACTTTTTTTGAGACTGACTTCCACAATGGTTACACCAGTCCTCACTCTCACCAACAGTGCAGGAGAGTCCCTTTTTCCCCACAGCCTCTCCAGCATTTGTTGTTGGTGGTTTTCTTGATCTTGGCCATTCTTTCAGGAGTGAGACTCCATCTCACTTTGAAGAACGCTATGGCCCCTGTGCTGGGTAGACTAGCTATGCGAACCTCTTTTCAAATCCTGTCCGTAAGAGAATTTCAGGGATTTACCAAAGTAATGTGCACACCACCCCTGAGTCAAAATAATCTACTAAGGAAATTTGTCTGATCACATTAATCTCATCTTCCTTTCTGACTTTCTTCATACAGTAATTTTGAGGACAAAAATAAACAAGTGTTCAGTTAAAAAGAGTTTTGTTTTGTTTTTAAAGAAGTTGTCTCCAAATTAAAAGTCAATGAGAAAACAAAAAAAGAAAATTTTATAAAGGCTTCTGGGACTTTAAGTATCATCAAAAAATCCAAACAAATTCCTTAGTAAACTTTAAGGCACTGTCCATTTCATATGTAAACCTGTATAAAGTAGGAAACTAGGATTTCTAAAATTCAATATCATGAGCTGGAGCCTTAACTCGGTGGCACAGTGCCTGCCTGGCAGGTGTGAGGCCCTGAATTTGGTATCTGGTAAAAAAAAAATTAGTAATCATATTTGAAAAAATTGAATAACACCTTTATATAGAGTTCACATCAGTGAATCATGAAGACATGAACACTGAGAAAAGAGTTTCTAAAATACTTACTGTAGACTGCGTTTGTGCCATGTAGTCACACTCCATTTTATTTAATCGCACATTTGTATCTTCAAGTAATTCTTGAATATTTTCAGTGTGTCGCTTTTGAAGTTCAAATTTCTCCTTTTCCATTTCTGCTACAGCATTGTGGAGCTACACAATGAAATAAAGATACTTTCAGTACTATGAAAAACTTAAATTCAGAAAAACATTTTCATATTTATCTATATCTATATATGAGTATGTATCAAAAATATAAAACCTGAACAACAAATATATAAAATCCAGAATTAAACAGTTAGTTGCTGAGTCTGGTGGTGGACTCCTGCAGTTTCCAGCACTTTGGGAGGCAGAGACAGGAGAATCACATGTTTGAACTCAGTTCGAATAACTCAGTGATTTAGTGAGAACCTATCTAAAAATTAACAAAAAGAACTAGGGTTGAGGATACAGCTCAGCCTTGGGTTCAATTGCTATATATTTCCAGTATTTGTTTTTAACAACTTAATTTTTTCTTTGTTTTCCTGATTTGAAATGTTAACATTAAAAGAAATTGTTTGCCTCTGATAAAAACAGTAAATAAATCAGATAACTAATACCTCAATTAAACATTAATACTAGTCTAAAATCAGAGAAAATATGAACTTTTTAATATTATTGATTAGGAATGTTATTTCACTATCACTATTATTCATCTTATTTCCATATTTATTTTGTACAATATTGTTATACATGCTTTTTTCCTACATAAGTCTCCAACACTAAACTACTTTTACTCATTCCATTATATATATATACAACAATACAAAGATCATATTTATAAATCAGAGCATGACTACAATAACTAAGAACAGCTATCTGTTACATGTATCATGTACATAAGTATTTATTGATAAAAATTATTATATATACTCTTTATTAAGTATCAAGCTTTAAAACACTTGTGTCCACTAAGCTAAAGAAAACAAAGGCAAATACAGGAGGCCCAAACATGGTTTGATGAACAGCTTCTGGGAAATTTTTCTCAAAAATCTCTCGGCTTTGTGGGTATCCCTTTATTCAACTTAATGGGAATAGAATTCCAACACCTCTTTGCTGAATACAACACTACTGACTAGGTGGGGAGAACAGGAATCCACAACTGTCTGATGCATTGGACTCACTATCTATGAATAGAGAAGAGAGAAAAAAGACATGACACAGCCAGTCTAGGAAGACACTGGAGAAACAGAAAAGAGTGAGAAATTATAGGAACCAGTGCCAGAATTTAAACAATAATCGTGATAACAGTACTGCTGAGAGTCTCACAAACTTTTATTCTAGTTTCTTGCAAAACAGGAACAGCCACATAAATTTAACATACGTATTTTTATCTATTTATGAGGTCTTCAAAATCTTTGTTATGTCCCATTTGTATTTTTCCCGAAATGTACATTTTAAAGCAGTATTATATGTTATATTGAAAAGTGAATGCCTTAACAGGCTGAAGCAACAATGTCTCATATGCATGTAAGTATGATCCATCAACTAGTGATTTTGCTACATAACATACAAGCCTGTATGATAAAATCTCGTCTGGATTATATTATGCTGTATAAAAGTTCAGAAAAGAAATGGTCTAAGTCCAAAATTAAAATTACTATTTCCCTATCAATTTTGCTTAAAATCTTTTGACTGATAGAAAGTCAAGAACATTAAATACAAGAATAAAGTCAAATATGTTTTCTAGATGAAACTATTTTATAAATCGGACTTCTAGAAGAAAGAATGCCTAAACATAAACAGTATTTCCAGTTCTTCCAGAATTTTTAATTGTTTATTATATTTCTTCATAGTTTTCTATATATTCCATAAAGTTCATTGTTATAGTTGAATATGTTAATTTAAAGCCTAAATATATTTTTATTGCTATACCAGGTAGCTTACCTTTTTTTCCCAATCATTATTCAGAGTTTCTGTACTTTGTTCACATATCTTTTTTAGCTCTGCAATCTGGTTTTCTTTAGTCTCCCTGATAATTTGACAGTCACGTATAAGAGTCTGAACTGTCAAAAATGATTAAAAAACAGTTAAACCAATTCTAGAAAAAACACAACAGTATTATGATACAAATACAGCACAGAGGTTAATAGGTAATTCAGTTTTTCACCAAGTCTTCTCAATCTTCTAAACTACCTGTTACTTTATTCTTTGCTCTTTCTTCATTTCTAAGACAGTTGTAGTTGAAATGTCTTTGTTCTCTCCCTAGAAAATGTTAACAAATGTACTTGCTTCAAGCATGATTCTCCTCAACTGGGTCTGTACTGCTTTAAAGAGGTCTTTTAACAGTGCAGATCCAGCAGTGTTACTCCCAGGCTGGACATCAGTCTGGCATTCTTCTCATCTAGGAGATAAAGGCCACGGTCTGGAAGAGAGCAGGTTCCCAGGCCATATCTCCTGCCACTTCCACATTTTACACCTGCATTGTAAACACAACAACCTATCTGCAGATTCCTGAGGATATGTTCTTTCATCTGTCACTGCCTAAGTATGGTCACCTGTGACTTCCTCCCTCTTTTGTTGAAAAACTCCATTATCCTTAGCGTCTCAATTCAAGGATCACTTTTTTTTATGAACCTTGTTCTTCTTACAGAGACAGAAAAAAATTCGTTTATTTCTATGAAAAGCAAACACATTTCTCAAGAGTCACTCACTTTATTATAACATTTTATTTGCCTATATGCCATTTTTTTCACAGAAAAGAAAGATACTCAAACTACAATGTTATCCATAAGGCATAACAGTATCACACAGTGAAGTTCTCAAAAAGATGAACAAAAAAAATTATCTATCATTTCAATTGTTTCTACTTTAAAAATATTTTCAACTTTCATGTTACTGAAGTGAAAATGCTTCAAATTATATAAAATATTTCTCTTTGCCTAGAATGTGCCAGGCTCTAGATCCAATCCCCACCACTGGAAAAACATATACAAATAAAAATTAAATACATATTTCACATATAAATAGTTTCCGTCTTCATTCCTAAAATTATTTAAATTATTACACTGACTTAAATGAAAATTTGTTTAATACAGTTGTGACATCTGGATAATAAAATAAACTCAGATGTGTTTTTATTTCAATGTAACATTTTCTTACCTTACTAAATATATTTTATTCATTTAAAATAGCAGAATTTTCAGAAGTATTTCCCTAGAAATTTTTGTCACTCATATTTCAAACATGCAACAAATAAGGGAAGAATCCAAGTTAATATAGTCTTTGACGTTAGTACGTACAATGCATTTTACTTTACAATTTCAACACTAAATTAAGATCTAGCTATAATTCAAAAGCCCAAAGAAACATAATTTTCAAATTCAGGTATTTTTTAAATGTTAGGCATGTTTGAATTGCCTGATTTGAATCACGTTAAGAAAGAAAGCTGGGACATTATGTTTGTAATTACTGAAAATATTTGGAGAAAGAATCTTAAATTTCTAATTAATTTCACCAACATTTAAGACTGGAAATTAATCTGACAGTATATATTTCATTGGTGAATTTATACTTGTATCTACCAACCTAAATTGTCCAGAGCATTACCATTTACTAAACACATTTAGGTTTGGTGATCTGGAGAAAAGTCAGTAAGCTCTGAAAACGCCTAAATGAAAACTTTTCCTCTTTAATCTTACTCATTTCCCATATCTCATTGTTTACTAAATTGTAATTCATTCTTCAAAATTTCTTCTTGAGTTCCATTCTTAATATTACCATTGCTATCACTTAGCTATTCTGGGTCCTTAACTCTTTATGTGCAAAATTATAAAGTACCAAAACATAATCTCTTTTAGTTGAAAGGGACTTGACGTGCTTATTTTGATATTGTTTTAAAATGAGTGAGATCCAGAGACCTTCTAAGGTCATATATAAAGCTTAGGTCAGGCAGTGTTACTGTTCACAACTCTTGTCAAGATTGAGTTGGGAGAAGAAAAAAAAGAAACAATCAGAACAAAGGTCAATAATTAATCTCTCTCTCTTACCTCTCCCCTTCTCTTCTTTCCTTTTTTCCTCCCTCCATTCTGCCTCTATTCTACACACCCACCATTATCATGCTTTTCCTAAAACATGAGGTCTTAAGACATCTCAAAAAAATTTTTTTTCTGGCTCACTAGCATTTAGATGATAAAGCTCAAAATTATAAATCTGAAATTCAACATAATGTTTTACCTTGCTCCAAGCCAGCTATCTTAAATCTTTTTAAATTTAGCTCTTAATATATAGGTTACCCACTCTAGCCACATAGTTTGCAGCATCCATCCTAAACTTACCAACTATAGCATTCCTATCCCAGGAGAGAGAATTCTTCTTTCCATTTAATTAAATTTACCAAACTCTAGAAAATCTTCAAAAAGTACGTTCAAAGAAGTTCACCATCCTCTTTCATGACCACCTATTGGTTTTAGTGTTATACTTGATGGCATTTTTTTTGTTCTTAATTAATGTGTAAATGGGAAATATTTTTTAAAGCTTTAGTCTATCAGTTCCAATACTAGCCACTGGTACTACACATACACACACACACACACACACACACACACACACACACACACACAGCTTTCACTCAGCTACATGAAAGTAAATTCATTTTCTGATGGAAGTTCACAAAGTCAAAAAGCAAATTTTATAATCATTAAAATGAAAATGTTATTAAAAGATTTATATAACAATACCTCACCTTTCTTTTCAAGCTTTCTTATAGTCTCTTCAGTTTCATTTTGTTTTTTTTTGTATAAAGTTTTTAGCTCTTCTATTTCATTATTTTTTCTTTCTAAAATCTGCAAATAAACATGAAAATTTTAACATACTTTCATATATTAAGTACAGAACAGTTTTAAAATAAGTATAATATTTTTGCAGGTTTATTTATCATAAATGCTTTCCCCAAAAATTATAGTGCATTGAAAATATTTAATATACTAAAATACTTGATTATCTGAAAAGTTATGTTATCTCTTTGGGATTGTCACATAAAAATTCTTAAGGAGACACAAATAATAAATTAGGAGATTCCCTAAAATATAATTCATAAATTTTACTGTCATAAAATGGCAAAGAAATGTGATATGTTAGGATAGTACAACTGACTCTATTGCATTGAAATGGAGCATCTTTCCACTGAGCACACCCCTGAATATCCCACAAACACACCCTTCCACCATTTTAATGCACAATGACAATTATTCCGAGACACGGGAAAATGACATGTAATAGGTTTCTTTTATATTTAGATCTGCTATTATGAACCAGAAAAGGAGCTCAGAATATGTAAAAATTGCAGTACAATTTTACATTAGTGATTTACATTATATCAGAAGCTTTAAATTTAATCATTTAATAAATCTGATCATGATTTTAGGTTTCAAAATATATCAACACTAAAAAAACAGAAATGACCAAAATGTAGGAAAATTAGCAAGCAGGAGAAAACGTTGACCACAGGGAAAAAGAATATCAAATTGAGATAATAGAGGGAATATATACTTTCCTATGGTTGAGCTATATATCTACATGCCCAAAACCAAGTAAGAAAAGTCACTTCTCAACTTTTTATGAGTGATTTTATGGCAAACAGTTTAGTTCTCTTGTCTTGTTTTAGTCTCCAAGACTAACACAAGGAGTAAGTTTAATTGTGGTGTCCAGAAAAAAAGAAGAAAGTAGATATAAACGCATGTTAAGGAAACACTGAATTTTACTCCTCTTCAATTCCTAGAAAGAATTATGAGTTCATTTTTATAGATTAAATTTTTGTAAAACATACTTTAAAAGTCTATTTTATACTCTATCACCATGATTTTTCTAAATCCATCCTTTATATTCATGTATCTTATAAAGTGATAGATTCTATTTCATTTGGATATATTAAAATCATATTCCCGAAATGTTTATGACATAGAACTGTTTTACCTGAACAACTCAAACTAATGTAAAACTCTAGTAGAACAAAAAAAATTAACATTTGCTGTTAATATTTGAATGGGGGAGACAGAAAGGAAAATAATTCAGTATTTTTTTCTGTTTCTAATACGCAATCAGTGAATTAATTCTTGCTGTAAATTTTAAGTTCAAAGTCATGATGAGTCAAACATGCACCTGGCAAAATTAATATATTTTTCAATTTTAATAAGCTTGCATACATGCTGCTACAGCCCCAAATTACCTATCTCTGTCTCTTACTTAGTTTTGAGGAAGCAAAATCTTAGGCTTAGTTTTAAAACACTATACTTGAACTTTCTATTTGGATCAACCTCATGCATTTAAAACACAAACATTATTGTCACTAAACTTTTGATTATTACAAAAATATAATATCAGTTCAAATTCCATGCAGGATAACCAGAAATTGATTTTTGCTGAGTCACTTAGAAAGAAAGTAAGTTTTATTTTAAAAGAAAGACTATCAAGGGGGACACTGATGAGCAGTTCCCCTGGACCTCTCCACCACACCAGGAACCCCAGACCAGAGGAATCCAGGTGCCTAGCACAATCCCTTGCACCACAGGATGGGCAGCCAATGCAGGAAACACCCAGGACACAGCAACAAGCTGATTCAGGGCAACAGAGGAAAATATCAAGATGAAGGAGCAGGATGCAACCTCAGATCTCCAGTCCACCCAGAACAAGTCCAGAAGACATAGACACAAAAGGAATTAGAAGTCAAAACACCTGAAAATTCTGAAATGACAGAAACTGAAGATTTTGCATGCCTATACCTCACCCAAAACAAGTCCAAGAGACACATTATAGAGGAAATTAGAAGCAACACACCTGAAATTTCTGACACAGTGGCAATTGAAGTAAAGAAACAACTCAGTACTTGTGCTGTTTGATTTGATTTTGCATGCTTGGGACAGTAGTGTTTTAGCAGCTGTTCAGAGGATTACAATATGCATTTGTAGTAACTACGGTTAATTTCCTACTATCTTGTTTTTGAAATCCAGTATTGTTCCCATTGTTTTGTTTCATTATATTGTGTCGTTTTACTCTCTTTAAAATAAAAAAAAAACAAGAATGTGCCATTGTATTTAGCTTTGATATTGCCTTTATGAAGAACATGTGTGCAGAATGTAACAAAACCCCAAGATTTTTAATACTCTCTCACAGTATATAATCACATTTTTAGGAATTAATTCCTATAAAGTAATCACATATACAAACAAAAGGTGTGTTTTAAGTACAGTATGTTTGCACAGCATTCTGGATAAAGGAGGAAAATGAAATAGCCTAAAGACATTTTAAATATGGCTGACGATGTAGCTCAGCAGCATAAGTGCCCACCTGGCAAGTACAGGATCCTAGTTTGATTCTCTTTACCAAAAAAAAAAAAAAGTAAATTTGGAACAATAGGGAGTTGAGTAAATTGTGGTATAGTACTAGTGTTTCATGCAGGCACTGAAAAACATTTTAAGGACTAATTTGTTTTTGTTTTGAGAAATGAATGTATTAAGTGAGGAAAGGCAGCTATCATGCTGTATTGTTAATTTTCTGTAAAAAAAAGAAGTTGCAGAATTTATGTGTATAAAGTACTAGGAATATATTAAATTATTAACATTGTTCAGTTTTGATTGGTATTTATGCTTTTCTATATTTTCTGTGTTTTCTACAATGTACTTATCCTCTGATGTTAAAACAAAATAAATATAAAAAAGAAAGAAACAAATAGTATTTTGAAAATAATTTGCTTCTAGGTATAGTGGCACATATTTTTCTAATTCCAGCACTTGGGAGCCTGAAGCAGAAGGATTGCACCAGTTCAAGACCAGCCTGGGTTACATAGTGAGTCCAGGCCAGCCTCAACTACACAGTAAAACTCTGTCTCAATCAATCAATCAATCAATCAATCAATCAATCAAATAAAAACACTGAAAAGTATAATCCCATTGAGGTACTCAAAAAAACTAGACCTTATGTCATCATTAGCATGCTGACTACACTAAACAGAACTAAGACCAAGGGCATCTTTTGATTACAATGCAACTATAATTATCAAAAAATTAAAACAACACTAGTGCAGCAACGAACAGAAACACCCAGGATTTGGAGGTAGATTTATTTTACCATTGATGGCCACTGATTGAAATTATTTCCAAAATATCAGGTCCTGAACAGCTGATAGGACAGCATTTTTATAGGGTCTGTAAGAAGAAAGTACAGAAGCAGAGTACTTGGCTATTTTTGATTGGTTCTTACAATATGCATCATAGTAACTAGCCATTTCCAGGAGACAAATAGTAATAGGAACTGTAACAGGAACTGAAGTAAACTGAAGATTACCTGGGCAACAAAGGGAGCTATTTTCTACTACATTAGGACAAAATAAATTCAACTTTAATAAAAGCTAGTGATAAAATAAAAATGTTTTAAACTTTCATTCCAGCTTTAAAATAATAGCTAGACGAAAAATGAAAAGATAGGGGCTGGGGATTTAGCTTAGTAGCATAAGTGCCTGCCTTGCAAGCGTGCAGTCGTGAGTTCGATCCCTGGTACCGATTGAAAAAAAAAAAAAAAGATAGTATAAGGATTGAAATAAATTGTTTAGCAAATGAAGTTTACAGATCAACTTTTGTTTGATGTTTTTCAATAAATTCCACATATGCACTCTAATAAACAAGTGGGTGGATGGATGGATGGATGGATGGATGAACAAACTGATAGATTATCAAAACCCTTAGACATTTTAAAAAATTCAACAAAAATACAATTATTTATATAAACCTTACCTTCTGAACATCTGCATCATGTTTCTGTTGTAGCTTAAGTTTTTCTTCATGAAATTTTCCTTCCATAATTTTTATTTTCATGTCCAACTTCAAAGAAAATAGTTTAATATATTATTAATTTACTTCCTCCCTTGGCAAAAACACATCATTAAATTAAAATAATGCTCTCTGTAAAAGAAAATACCATGTTCTACTCTTATTTTGTAGCTACAGGTTCTATCAATCATATTACATATACCAATATGTTGATTGCATTCTTTCAACTACTTCCAAACTAATTCTTTAAAACAAATTTCTTTTAGTATACACAACAGATAATACACTAAATATAGATTCATCAGTAATCCCCTACATACCTCCACTCCTCAAAAAAGCCAATTTCTAGCAGTATTCTGCTTTTATATTTAAATCCAATGTTTCAGCTTTATTTTTCATTTTTATAGATCTCTTCCAATCTTTTTATCTTTGCTCACATCTACATATTCATCCAAACTACTCCTTAACTTCATCTACATATTGGAATGTGACAATTCAATTATCTATAAAATGGTAAACTATTCATAACATGTATCTCTCTCCTTGGTTTTCCAGTTCTTTCCCATGAAATCCTAGATCTCCACCCAGTCAAGGCAGTGATTTTTCCTATCTTCCCAAAACCAACACCACATGCAACAGTGTTCTAACGAAAGCAAGCAAAACTAATGTTTGTAGGAAATGGGTGAATTCTAGAATTTTAAGAAAAAAAGTGGCAACAGATTTTAGAAGTGTAACAATTAATTACCTCATGTGTAAGTGTACTTGGACCCTTAATTCTTGTCAATTTAAAAGAATATAATTTAAAAGAATATACACAATGGAATCTGACATTTCTAACTCTAAATGTACCACATAGTAACTATAGCAAACCTTGGACAGGCCATTACTTTGATACTCTTATTTTTTTCTGGAAAACTTATGCTTACCTAAATGGATTATAAAAATTATATTCAATGAAATAATTTAAGTAACCATATTCACAGCACCATGTGGATATAAAATAGGGTATGCAGAAATTATTAGTCTACAACATTCAGAAAAAAGTTCTTTTAAAATGTTAGAAATGTACTATCAAAATATTTCCTTAAAAATTTTTGAAATGCATTTTATATTTTCACCTACTGCTTCAAATACAAAAAATATATAAACTGAAAATAAACACAAATGACCAAATCAACATATCAAAACTAAGTACTAAAACTTTAAAAATGAAGAGTGCATAACAAAGTCATAACTATTTTTATTACCATTTATAAAAGAGGAGACATTTTGTAACTAAGTGAAAGCAAATAATTCCAAATATTTCTCATCTCTCAGCTGTAATCAGATGATGCCTCTTGCTTATACTTTCAGAAATAGTGATGGGTGACCTAACTCTAGAAAGACTTTAAACAGAAGCATTCTGGAGCCCATTAACAAGAAAATAACCCCAAAAGCAATATAACACAGCTTGCCATATACATAAGACATTACTCATTGATATCTCTCCCAATGCTACCTTCTAGACTAAGGAACCTGTCATACCCTCAGCTTCTGAGGATCAGCTGTACTACACGACTGTCATAATCCAACCCACCACCTTCACCTGTCTCCTCCTCTCTCTCTCTCTCTCTCTCTCTCTCTCTCTCTCTCTCTCTCTCTCTCCCTCCCTCCCTCCCTCCCTCCCTCCCACTTTTCCTTCGTCCTTCCCTCCCTCATATGAACTAAGACAGAATGTCAGATACTACTTTAGGGAAAAATGTCAAGTCAATGGCACAGTAGCCCAGACAAAGAGATGAAGCTAGTATATAGGGGAGAGCAAAGCAGAAACAGTAAAGATTAGAAACAATATAACAGTTGAATATAAGGGGCTGAGGCTTTAGCTTAGCAGCATAAGCACCTACCTTGCAAGCTGGTGGTCATAAGTACGATAAAAAGGAAAAAGGCAAAAAAAATCAAAAAACAAAAAACAAAAAAAACACAGTTGAATATGAAGGAAGCAATCTCAACCTGTAATGGTTTCAATGACATGAAACTGATTTGAGTCCAAAGGATTTCCCAAAGTCTTTGTATTTATGGTGGCCTGATGTATTCTGCTGTTTGGTGTAACATCAAACTTAAAGAAAAACTCTAAGAGTAGCTCAAAAATCCTGTATACATACCTTTCACTCAGATATTTATCAGTTGCATAGACTTTGTCCTATGTGCTTCGTCATTTTATATCTATACCTACATCTACATGTAACTAGATTTGGAAAGAGAAAGACTGCATGTTCTTTTCTCAATCATTTACAAGTCAGAAACATTTTGCCTCTTTATTCCTAAAAACTTCTGTGTATATTTCTTTAGAATAAGTGTACTTTAATAATCATAGCAGAGTTATAAAAATCAATAAATATAATACTATCGATGAAAAAGAAATCGTTGAGTTTTTTAAATTGTCATAATAATGCCTCCTATAACTATTTTTTTCTTGATCCAGAATCCAATGCACAATCTTTTAGTTCTCATAACAACACTATCTCCTTGCATCTGGAACAGCCTTTCTTTTGGTTTCTTTACTTGACATTTTTTGAAGAATCTCCCAATTTAGATTTATCTGACATTTCTTAATGATTACATGTGCTAAATTTTGACATGAAAAAGATTTTGTGTCATTTTTCAGTACATGCTACTAGAAAAAGATTGGTTTGTCCTGATATTTTCAATGTAACATTTTTAGATGCCTAGTTAAAACAGTGAACATCAATTCTTGTAAAAATAATATTTAAAAGCTTCTCTACTGAATTTTTAAAAAAAAATTAAGAAAAGAATCTCTTCTCTAGAAACTCTAACTTTGATACCATAGGGTGGCTCTACATTTCTGCCCTGTACTTTAGGTCACAATTCATGAAGAACTGTCAGGATTAGAATACACAAATAGTCTAATATAATAAATAAAACTAGTAAGAAACAAGATCTAGATGTGCATGCAAGTACAAACAGATATTATAGATGTATAAATCTCTGTAGCTGTTATACATATGTGGAACACAGCAAAAATTATTTAGTTTAACTGAAGAGATTGAAATTAAAATTCTTTAACACTTCCAATTAGTTTGACCTCCAAGAAATCACATGAAACATCTAAATATTTTCTCTCAGGATAAAAATATATACTATAGTGGACCCTCATGTTATGACTGGTCTCACCTATGAACAACTTGGGTTAAGATATGAATTTTAAATTTAATTTATGACCTAAATGCTCACCACTTGTATGGTTTTAAAGACTTTCAATGCCAGAAAAGCATATTAAGTATACGCAAGTGTTAGTCTGAGCCCAGACACACATTTGGGAACATGATTTTGCTCAGTGCTTTATATAATCACTACAATTAATGCTATTGAAATGGTCCCCAAAATGCTAGAAAAGAAGCTAAGAAGACAGGGAAGGGCTAGAGATTTAGTTCAGCAGCATAAGTGCCTGCCTGGCAAGTGTGAGGTTGTTAGTTCAATCCCACCCCTCACCCCTAAAAAAGAGAAGACAAGGAAGGTAAAGAAAGCCATCACAATTGAAAAGAAGGAAATTGTGAAGAAACACAAGAATGGCATTTATGTGACCAATCTCGCTAATATGTACAGCATGTCAAAATCTACCATCTCGCCAATCTTACAGAGAAAAGATTTGTATATGAAAACCTAGTGTTGCTAAAGGTGTTATTCAAATTAGTAAGTCACGAGCAACAGTATTAGATGAGGTCAAAAGGCTATTATTAGTGTGGATAAACAAAAAGGTGGCAGGTTATATCCTGAGTCCATAATTTGATAAAAAAGATGAGGCTATAAATGCAGATCCACCAATGAGTGAAAATCGGGAAACATTTCATGCCACTAAGGGGGGGGGTTTCCACAATTTTAGAGCAAGAACTGGGGTTCACAGCGTAACTACACATGGTGAAGCAGCCAGTGCTGATAAAAGTGTTGCTGAAAATTAAATACACCACTTCAAACAATAATGCTTTTGCTTTCGTCAAGTTTTCAATTACGATGAAACTAGTGTTTTCTGGAAGAAAATGCTCAGAACAAACATTACTCAGGAAAAGAACAAAACGCCAGACCACAAGCCTATGAAGGATAGGCTAAGCTCTCCTTGCTATGTGTCAATGTGAGTGACGACCTCAAGGCAAAGCCTCTCTTGGTTTATCACTCTGAGACCACTAAGTATACAGAAAACATAAAGCTATGAATAATAGGCTAGGGGTTGGTTATGTGAAGATCTAATGCAAAATCCTAGATAACAAGAGTATCTTTTCTTGAGTGGATCAGGGAGGCTCTCTGTCCTACTGTTAAGAAATCTAAAGGACAAAAGTTTACCACTCAAGGCTCTCCTCATCATGGATAATGTTCCTGCTCACCCATGATATTTTAAAGAAGGATTGGCTGAAGAATTCCTGGGGCTCTCAGTCAAGTTCTTCCTATCTGATACAATTCCTCTATTATAACCTATGGACCAGCAGGTCATAGTTAACTTTAAGAAACCATATACCAAGGAACTGTTCCTAAAGTGTTTCCTGGTGGTCTCAGAAACAGATTTAATTCATAGAGAGTTTTGGAAGGAACACTGCAACATACTTTCCTGTGTAGGATTGAGAAATTCTTGGTCAGTATCTAAGGAAAATGAGATCTTCTTGGAAGAAATTGTGGCCTAAAATTATACAGCAGAGACTTTGAAGGCTGTGTGGAGGAGCCTGTGCCTTCAACTGACTCTGGTAGATGACACTGTCACTACGGGCTTGCAGGTAGACAATGATAATGGCAAGAAACTGGTGGAAGAACACTCAGAAGAACTGTCTACAGAGGAATATCAGAAAACTCTCGCTGAGCAACAGAGAATGGCAGCTGAGGTTTCTGAAGAGGCGGAAGAGTCTCAACAATCAGTGCAGCAAAATTTTTCTGGAATACAGAAATTCTTAAAAAATGGACAGAGCTATCTATAAACAATTGTAGAGCAGATCATCCAGAAAAAGAAAAAGCCAATCATTTCATTCACTTGCTTATTACAATGTCATGTCATACTACAGAATAGTGTTAAAGAAAAGACAGACAACCTTAGACTAGTTTTTAGTTCTGAAAAGACTGAGATCCAATTAGCCAGAAGCAGGTCCTAATGGGATACAGACTCTCCCAAAGAGAGAAAAGACACCAGAGAGCCAGATTCTTGATGTTCTTATGGAAGGGGATTCTGCTTCCAAATAACCTTCCATTTCATCCTCACTTCGGGCAAGCCAAAGGCGTCAATTTGAATGGTTAAACTGTTTCTGGTAAATGAGGCATATTTTATAACTTTTTGATGAATATGCTAGGAAACCTATTGGTGTTTCTGGTAAATTATGCACATTATACAACCATTTTTTTTATTATGAAAATGTTAGGTAAGAGGTACTTTGGGAGGTCTGGAATGCATTATGGGTATTTCCACTATTTCTTATGGGAAACACAGTCTTGACTTACAACCAACTTGAGTTACAACTAGCCCTCACAAACAAACTGAGTTTTAAGTCAAAGATCCACGGCATTTCAAATTTTTGAAAGTCTGGAAATCTTCACAAACCATAATGAAGTTACCAGTACCAAACTTCCACTGTTAACAATCATTAAAGGTATAAACGAAATAACTCTTCTCAAGTATCAGAGAACAGTCAGTATGTAATGTGATCATAACGAATTGAGTCCCACCATAGTTCTGGCTTTTCTGCTTTTTACAATAACTAGAGTCCAAGTAGACCTAATGAACTGAGAAAGCAGAGGTCTAGGTTCAGAGCAGTTGGAATCTTAGTATGAGATATGACAAAGGTATAATCTGCCGAACAGAATCCTCTGATACTCCTTGACCACAGGCAAATGGGCTAGAACACACATGTAGTGAATCAATAACAAACCAGAGCTGCTACCACACAGAAAACATAACATATAAACAAGGCTGGGAGATACCGAAGAGACTGCATGGAGATACTTTCCTAACAACTTGTGATAGGTGGACATCCAGATGAAATACTATAAAGGTCATACTTTAAGCAAATCAAAGCTAAAAGCATGCCACAGTTGGTAGACTGGGCTCTGCCCATTAGAGTCATAGTATACCTGGCTTTCCACAGACCTGGCTTAACAGAATAGATCTATATCGATAAGATAGAGTGATAGTAAAGGAATATAAACAGGTAAGCTCCTCTAAAAATGACAGATAAAAAAGTGAATGTTGCTGGGTATGATGGTGCATTCCTGTAATCCCAGCAATTTGGAAGACTGGGGCAGGAAGATTGCAATTCAAGCTTAGCCTAAGGAACTTAGCAACTTGGCAAGATCCTGTCCCTATGTTAAAATTTAAAAAGGGGATCTGAGGTTGTAGCTCAGTGTGAATGCTTTTGGATCAGAGACACAAAAAAGTGAACACTATCTTACTCTATTACTAAAATCAACCATTATTGACCTTATTCTCATCTACCAGTCTTCTAATGTTAAAGTTTAATTGGGAACTAAAATACATTTCTAGGGTGTTTTTCCAAATCAAAAATGTTTATGATGAGAATCAACTGGGTTAAGTAGAAAGAGGAAAACCTCGCCTCATTTATCAAATCTACAGGCAGTATAACCCAATGATCCACGCACGCAGTACTTGAATCATCAGAGATAAGCAACCCAATTACAGAAAAAGGAGGAGAGAAAATGAAGAAGATAGGACCAATGTCACGGAACTAAGAGTATATACCAAGATATTCTATGAAAAATCTGCTGGCTTATTTTTAATTCCTGAAATTTATACCTAAAACTTAAGAAAATGTATTTATATAGTCCATTGGGCCCCATTTCCTCTGAAGTATTTACTTCAAAGAATAACTCTTAGGTTAGACAGGACTGCAAAATGCATAAGCATGATAGATATGCTTACCTATTTAATGTGCAAGTCTCCTTGCGTAAAAAGATATTTTACAGTAAAACTAGTTAAATTTTAGAAAAACTACCAATATCATTAGTTTATTTTACTCAATACAAACTTCAAACTCATTTTTTAAGATAAACATTTCCAAATGTTGTATTAATCAGCTCTGCTCAACATTACTCCTACAGAGAAGCAGGAGTCTTATTGTCAGTGATACACTTAGGATCCGGGATATAGTTCATTGATGCAACATCTGCCTGTTAAGTGCGAGTTCCTGTGTCCAATTCCCAGTACCAATAAATAAATAAACAAACAAACTGATGCATTTTAAAATTTAAATTAACAAATTTTAACATTTGGTAAAAAATTCAAAATAAAGCACCGTAACAATCTGTAAGGGATAAAGTGTACTAAACATTTATATATACAACATCCACACAGGCAGATACAGGAGGACTGCATGACCTCAGCCATCCTGGGCAACATAACAAGATCCTATCACAAAAATAAAAGTAAAATTTTGATGCAGAAAATCACTCTACAAGTTTTCAATACAGTTTACAGTGTAACCACTGTAATGTTACTGAAATATTATTGATTTGACTTTATGAATTATACCTACACAGCAATCATATAGTATAAAAGATGTAAAATTATGTAATTTATGTAAAATATGTAAATTATATAATAAAATTTATGTAAAATTTGGCAGTATACAGCCAATCTATTTCCAAGACATTATCAGCAACAACTGAATGATCTATTTGCCTAGTCACACTTTTTTTCTATGTTTTTGCATTCATCAAATTGCAAAAGTGATTTATAAAATAATCAGGACTCACTCAGATACCTAAATGTTACAATTAATCTTTCAAAAGAATTTTGTTAGATACTAATCAGAGGACAGTATCATATTAGTAATTATAATACCTCAATATCTCTTACTCTCAAAATAATTGATATTTCATAACACTAAATATGACCTATTATCTTTACTCGTATCTTAGCACAAAAAAGTTCTTTCTGATGTTATCTTACCCCTGAGGATTAGAAATCTATGGAATTTTACTGAACAGTAATTTTAATCACCTAAGAACTTAACACATTTAAAAGAAGTGATATTTAAAAACTGCATGCTATTATTTTCTTCTAATTTTTAGAATTTGTTCATATATCATATTCAAAAATAATTTATATAAAGCACAAACATAAATACAAACAGGTTTTGTTAAATTCTCTGCATGCATTGGTGGGTTTTTCATTTTTGTTTTTATATTTGAAGCTTTCACTCTCCTCTCTATTTCTTACTACATCAAGACCTATACAGGATATTCCTATGGTTATGATGTTAATAAAGAGTAAAAATTTGTTAAAATACATCTCCTTGTTACAGTTTTTATCTATATGTCTCTCCCATAGCCTCACACACTTACAGGTGAGGCTTTCAGAGTAACTACATCATGAGTATGTAATTCTGGATCAGTCCACTGATTGGCCCAGTGATTGTTCTTCAACAAATAAATTCTTAAAATTCATGATGATGATCAATTCAATGAAAATATGGAAAAGTATAAGAAAAGAAAGCTTACTGCCCCAGCCACACCACTACAGCTCATACCAGCTGCCTCCCAAGCCCATGGGAGAGGAGAGAGGCCCTGCCCCAGTGTCTCTGCCAGCACCAGTTTCATGTTCATGCTGTATGCCTTTTGAGAAACAACGGGAGCTCCGGCCAACCCCCAATACCACCAACCACCTACTGAGCCTTGTATGAAAGAGGGAGAAGAGATGCCCAACTACAAAATCTTTGCTGGTTCTGCACCACGGTTCTTGTGAACACAGGTTGGCAAAGGTGAAAACCAAAAGCTGACCTGATTAAGGACAAGACCAACACCTACGGGGAGAGTTTCACTTCAGCACTGAAGTGTTACCTACCCCAGACTAGATAAGAGACATCCGTGAGAGACAAGTCTAGAGAGAGTGAGAGTTACACAGAAAACTCCTGAGATGCCCTAGGAGCTCAAGCTCAGGCTATGAAGATGAAGGGCCCTGCATTCTGTGGTGGGAGGACAGGTTAGATAGGTGTGACAATAGTGGGTAGATTTGAAAGAGATAAACATTGATTCCAGTTCTCTGCTTCAGCTTTTGCACAGCTGCCTACATCTAGCAGAAAGTAAGTATTCTGTCTTACTACAGGCCATTATCTGGATTGCCTAAATGTCCACACTAAAATCCTATGCTCATTGCTCTGCTTATGGGTGGTTCATGATTGGCTCTTTTTCAGTAGACAGTTTATACCTGGTACCACTGTTGTTGTTGATCTAACTCCTATAGCCAAGGTAACATATACAGTTCTGTCAACTGATTTTCTCTGTATGCCAATACCTGTATTACCCAGGGGCCATAAGTAATACTGTGGCTTATTCCTGAAGAAATAGGTAGTAGGCCAAAGAAGCCACAAATGCTAAAACAGAAAACAAACAAAACAACTGAATTGGGAAAACATCTGGCCAGCCTCAAAGGTCATGGTTTGGCCAGCTTTCAATGAAATTTTTAATTTCTGAATATCCCAAGCACTAACCAGCCCAGACCCCCAGAGCTGCCATCAGGGAGTGACCAGCCTAGTCAATGGATCCTGAAGACTTCAAGCTCTGTCCATCACAGCACAAGGCTTTGGCACCATAATTCAGGAGTATTCCCCATCTAGTAGCATGGGTGTCAGAGGATCAAAGCTCGGTCCAACATCCCAATGCAATCCATCAAGGGAGTGCCTGGCCAGCTGCACAGGTCCTAAGGAATATGACAAAATAAAAGAGGAAGATGCTGTGTCAGTCTTCACGCCCACCAAAAACATACTCAGGAGAAACTGAAATGGATGACATTGGAAATCACACTACTCAACTTTCTGAAATGATAGCAAATCAATAAATAAACAACTCCATGAAGCCATAGAGGAAATCAGACCAGAAATAATTACCCAAGTAAAAAAAGAAATGGCAAACATTATGAAAGAAATGTTGAGAGTATCTAACAAAGATCTAGGTAAAAAATAAAGGAGCATAAGAAAATGATGGAAACTTTGAATGACTAATATAAGACAGAACTGGAATGCATGAAACAGATTCAAAGTGATATTCAGAGCTGGCCATACCAATTCAATGAAGCTGAAGACAGACTTTCAGAACTTGAAGACAGGATGGAAGCTTATTATCACAAAAGAAAAGATCTCTTAAAATTAACAAGAAACCAAAAACAATTTAACATCTGCAAGATGATGCAAAGAGAAACAATATAAGATTGATTAGTATTGATGAAAAAGCAGGGGTCCACACAAATGGCATAAGAAGACTGCTTATAGAAATAATAGCAGAAAATTTTCCAAAGATGGGAAAAGATTCTAATATACAGGTAAGTGAAGCGTGTATAACCTCAATTAGCCATAAACAAAATAAATCTTCACCCATTTATAAAATAATTAGACACTCAGAAATTCAACAAAAGAACAGAATACTAAAAGCTATCAGAGAAAAGAAACAGATCACCTATGAAGAAAAACCTATCAGAACCATAGCAGACTTCTCAACACAAACTTTCAAGTCAAGAAGAAATTGGAGTAAAGTATTTTAAGATCTGAAAGAAAACAAATTCCAATCCAGACTGATGTATTCTGCAAAACTATCTTTGAAAACCAATGGAGAAATAAGATGCTTACATGACAAAGAACAAATGAAGAAATTCATGACCACCAAACAAATACTATAAAGACTACTGAAAGATACTCTAGAAAGAGATGAAGTTGACTACAACTCCAAAAACAACAACAGAAGGAATCGGCTAAGCAGGATAAATAATTAAACAAAAAAAGTAGGAACCCAACAACAGAAAGATAACATTGCAAAGATAATGTACATATCAGTTATATTCATGAGTGTAAATGGCCTCAACTCACCAATAAAAAGAAATAGACTGGCAGAGTGGATTAAGGAAACAATATCCAACATTAAGCTGTGTACAAGAAACACACTTAACTCAAAAAGAAATTCACAGACTGAAAGTCAAAGGATGGAAAATAATTTTCCATGTCACAGGAGCCCAGAAAAAAATCAGATGTAGCTATTCTGCTTGCAGACAATGTAAACTTCAAACCAAGAATGATCAAAAGTTATAAAGAAGGTCACTACATACTGGTCAGGGGAAAACATGATTAGGAAGGCATTACAATCATAAATACTTATGCACCAAATACAGGAGCGCACAACCATGCAAGACAAACCTTAATAGACATGAAAAATCAAATAAGCAATAATAAAAGTATAATGAGAGACCTTATCACCCCATTGTCACAAAGAGACAGATCAAGCAAATGAAAAATCAGCAAAGAAATAACAGAACTGAATCAAACTTGTGAACAAATGGACCTAGTCGATGTGTACAGCATCACAATACACATTTTTCTCAGCTGTACATGGCTCATTCCTTAAAATAGGCCAAATACTATCCCACAGAATATGCTTAAGTAAATGCGAAGGAATTGAAATAATCTCATGCATATTATCTTACCATAGCACAATAAACTTGGAAATTAATGACAAAAAATCCCACAAGAACCTCATAAATACATAGAAATTAAATAACACTCTTCTAAACAGTCAGTGGTTCACAGAAGAAATTAAACAATATCCACTATTGAACAAAAATGTAAATACAACTTACTGGAACACTGGGACAAAATGAAAGCAGTCCTCAGAAGAAAATTTATAGAGGTAAATTCCCACATCAGGAAAATGTAAAAACACAAATAAACAACTTAGTGTTGCACCTCAAACTTCTAGAAAAAGAAGAACAAGTCAAGCTCAAAGCCCAAAGAAGGTAGGAAATTATAAAGATCAGAGAAGAAATCAATGAAATTGAAACTAAGTAAACAATACAAAGAATTAATGAATCAAAGTTGGTTTTTAAAAAAATAAATGAAATTGATGAATCCCTATCTAGCCTCATCAAAAAGAGGAAACAAAAACTCAATCCATGCAATAAAAAATGCAAAGGGTAAAATATTACAGACCCTGTGGAAATACAGATCAATAAGTACTTTGAAAACCTTTACTCTCATAGATTTGATAACAGAGAAGAAATGGACAGTTTCCTAGAAACATATGGACCACCAAAGCTGTTCAAGAAGATATAACACTGCTGAATAATCCAAATTCAGTTAATGAAAATGAAAATGTAATTAGAACCTTACCAACAAAGAAAAGCCCAGGTCCTGATGGATTTACAGCTGAATTCTACAAGAAATTTAGGAAAGACAATGCTGATACTCCTCAAACTCTTCAATGAAATTGAAAGGGAAGCAAGTCTCCCTAACTCATTCTAGAAGCAACTATTACCCTAATGTCAAAACCAGAGAAAGACCCAACCAAAGAAGAGAATTACAGGCCAATCTTCCTAATGAACATAGATGTAAAAATCCTCAATAAAATACTGGCAAACAGAATGCAGCAAATCATCAATAAGATTATATACCATGAACAAGTGAGATTCATCCCAGGAATGAAGGGATGGTTCAACATACACAAATCAATAAACATACCATATCAACAGAGCCAAAGACAAGAATCACATGATCATCTCAATAGATGCAGAAAAATCTTTTATCAAAATCTAACACTCAATGGTAAAAACCCTACTTTTATTCTTCTTTGCCTGATTTGCTATCGTTTTCCTGTCTAGTTATATGTTGTCTTGTTTTGTTTTATATTCTGTGGCTATTTTTGTATTGGGTTTTTGTTTCTTTCTCTATCCTTTCTTCCTCTGATTTACTTTTGTTTCTTCTTTTCTTTTTCATCTTCTTTATTCCTTTTTTATTTAGGTTCCTGATTTTTCTTTTTTGTTTTATTCAATTGATCTTCATCTCTGTCCTCAACTACTTCTAGAGTTTAAACTTTCAAATGAGTAATCATTGTCTATGTCCTTTCTTATTACTACTTTTCATTCTATTTCATTTTTTCCATCCAGTTTCCCAAAACTCAAGTGTGACTGTTCTTCAACCTCCAGCCTTGACTCTACTGTCTCTGACCTCATTCATTACTTTAGTGCCCTACAAATCTTAATCACCATCCTCCGAATCCTTCTACAAGGGTAAAATCACTCCAGTAAGGAGAAAAATCACTGCATACAAGTGCACAGTATATGTTTGATTTTGTTATATAACCTTAGAGTTTGCTCCTGTGAACAGAAATAGCAGGTTAAAGGTTACCATAAACTATGTAGTTAAGCTATACCTGGAATTATTGTTATTATTAACAGTACTACTTTCACCAGGATGTCATATATGTTATAAGCAGTTTTTCTCACCTATATGACAACTGTGATCATATGGGCTCATAATCATCACCACAACCCAGTACTAAACAACTGGCAGCTCACCCAAATAATAATTTTGCATCCTTTACAAACTGGAAAAGTAGGTGCTTGTAGCTATCAAAAATAGCTATCAAAAATTACCTACAACTAGATGAAATCCCTGAAGAACAGAAAGCTCCTGGGGAAGCCTGGATACTAGTGATAAAGCTATATATCATAAGAAATCAGTAAACATCAATAGAAAAAAATGAAATAAAAAATAGAAAATGATAAGATGCAAAAGCAAAATGGAACCCTAGACTCCCATCCCACCTAGAACAAGCCCAGAACTCAATGAAATAGATGAAATCGGAAGTAAAACACTGGAACTTTCCGAAATGGTAGCAACAGAAGTGGAAAATAAAAGTGAAAAGGCTATAGAAAAAATAATCTCACAGGTACAAAAAGAAAATGCTTAAAATCAAAAATATTAGAGAAGACACACGTAAAAGAATAGATGACCTTAGAAAATTGACAGAGGGCTGCTGTGAAGATGGTGGATCAATAAGTAGTAAGGTAAAGAGCCTCTCTGAGAAAAACAGCTCAGATGCTAGAATTTAACATCATGGAGAAGATCAGATGAAAGGAGAGGGATTTTCACGACTCTGGAGGAACTAAGGAAAAAAAAAGAAAAACATGGATGGAAGGCTGGAGCCAGATGCACTCTCACCAGAGCCAGTTGCATGGTATGCTAAGCGCAGCTGGCCTGAGGACCTCAGTGGGGGACCCATCACAACAGAGAATAGAGCGGGCGTGGAAATCTGCACCAGCCCAGCGTGAGTGTTTGGTATTTGGTCCTCCCATAGGAGGGGGTAATTAGCTGGGCAACCTTTGGCAACTGGGCATACCCAGAACCGTAAGGGCTTCAGTTGGCCTCTCCTGGTTCAGAGCAGATTGGTAACAGCTTGGGCTGGATCTCGACCATGTGTGGGACCCAAGAGCCTGGGACGAAGATGCCCCTGAAGCTGTCCCAAACCCAACCATCCAAGCAGCACACACTAACATGGTGAAGACCCCCAGTGGTTGACTAGCTCGGAGGGGAGGGGCCAGCCTGAACAGCCCCTACTTGTACCTCAATGATAAACAGCAGCTAGAGAGGGCAGCAATCCCTAGTCAGCAGGCTTAAGAGTAATTGTAACCAATACAGAAAGGGCCTGGGACCTCCACTATACACTTGTCTGGAAGAAACTAGAAACATGACAAGAGAAAGAAACAAGAAAAAGTCTCCAGCCTTCAACCCAACTAATATTGGTCCAGGGAAGAAAACACATCGAGGGCAGCATACGTGCAGTATCAGAAGCAGCATCAGCTGACATAAATAAATATCTTCACGATATTATAGAAGAACTCAAAACAGAAATATTAAAACAAGTAAAGCAAGATAGACGATTAATAAAAGAAATGCTAAGCGCCTCTCAAGAAGACACAGATGGACAAATGGAGGAACAGAGAAAAAGGAAGGAAACCTTTAATGAAAAATAAAAAATCTAAAATACATGAAACAGATACAAAGAGATTACCAGGAAATTAAACACTCCATTGAAAGCTGGCAAAACTGCTTGAAAGAAACTAAACATAGACTATCAAACCTTGAAGACAGATTTGCACACAGAAAGTGTGTGATTGCACAAAGAAAGATCTCTTAAAAATAACAAGGAGGGCTGGGAATTTAGCTCAGCGGCATAAGCGCCTGCCTTGCAAGCAGGCAGTCGTGAGTTCAATCCCTGGTACCAATAAAAACGAAAAAGACCAAAAAAAAAAAAAAACAAGGAACCAGGAAGTAACAATACAAAGGCTAGAGGATGACAAGAGGATCTATAACTTAAGAATAAAAAATGTGAGTGAAGAAGCAAGGGTAAACACAAATGAAACACAAAAGTTATTCACAAAATAATTAAGGAAACTTCCCAAGTAGAGGAAAAGGAAATGATATTCAGATTATGAGGCATACAGATCTCCAGCCAGCTACAACCAAAACAGAGCTACACACAGGCATACAATAATCAAGATCCCAGAAATTCAACACAAGAACAGAATATTAAAAGCTGTCAGAGAAAAGAAAGACATCATCTACAAAGGACAACCCATCAAACTCACCACAGACTTCTTAACACAAACCATCAAATCAAGAAGAGCCTGAAGTATTCCAAGCCCTAAAAGAAAATAATCTCCAACCCAGATTGATGTACCCTGAAAAACTATCTCTCAAATTTAATGGATAAACAAGATGCTTCCATGACAAAGAGGAACTGGGGGAATTCGTGACTACCAATCCAACCCTACAAAAAAATACTGAAGGATATTCTACAAGGAGAGGGGAAAAAAACCTAAGGTTTCAGGAACGGTGGCAGAGAGACCTCAATGAATGGGGCAGACAGTGGAATGAAGGAGAAAATAGACAACCAATGGCAGAAAACTAGGATAGCAGAGATGAGGCAGAGAAGGTTGGCTAGAATCTCTAACATAGATGGCCTTGACACACTAACAAAAAGAAACACAAGCAGAGTAGATCAGGAGATGGGTCCACTGAGATGCTCTGTATAGGAAATATAATCAATCTGAAAGAGGGTTTATGGACTAAAAGTCAAAGAAGAGAAAACAATGCTCTATGTGACAGGGAACCAGAGAGAAATAGGGCAACTCGACCAGCACCTGCAGATAGGTTGGAAAGACTGACACTTTTGTGCAGTGGAGAACTAAAAACTGAGAGAGTTGGTGGGACCCAAAATGTGTGGTACACCCTATAGGAGTGAAAAATGAGGAACTGTCTAAAAAAGGAAGGCAGAGGATATTGTTAATAGTGTATTAGAATTTAAAGTCAATATTACTCTCACTGCTCTGTTTAGATGGATTATATTCTGTTCCAGTTTGTCTACTTGTACTAGATTTGAGGGCACAGACAGCTATTCCAAAAATAGCAGGATATACTACGGTAATCATCCTTAATTTCCTATTAACTTAATCTGAAGCCCTGTATTACTTACACTGTCTGATTACAACTGATCTTATTTGAATCTCATTTGTTAGATTGCTGTTTTGTATTG
The DNA here is from genome assembly GCF_034190915.1 of Cavia porcellus. NCBI lineage: Eukaryota > Metazoa > Chordata > Mammalia > Rodentia > Caviidae > Cavia > Cavia porcellus. The sequence goes on from NW_026947515.1 coordinate 14,487,179, forward strand.
ACTGAACTGATTTTATTCAAATCTGTTATGTTTGATAGCATCAAGTCTGAGAGTATAGGCAACTACTCTGAAGATGATAAGATTCACTAGGATACCCATTCTGGTTTGACCTGCTTTTAAAGTCCTATAATATCTCCAATGTTTTGTTTTTATTGATATTGTCCTGTATTGCTATGTTCAATTTTACTATACGTGATGATATAGACAATTCTACTGAAGATAACAAGAGACATCATAGTAACCTTTTTTTTTTTTTTGTCTTTTTCCTTTTTATCGGTACCGGGGATCAAACTCACGACCACCTGCCTGCAAGGCAGGCGCTTATGCCGCTGAGCTAAATCCCCAGCCCCCATAGTATCCTTTGTAGATGACCTTGTATTGTGGTTTTAATCATGTACTATGTCCTTCCTTTTGTTTTGAATGACCCATATTTGTTTTCTTTCTCATTTGGTTTTATCCTTTTCAAAATTTAAAAAAAAAAAAAAAAGAAAAGAAAATTGACAGATACAAAAATCCCTAACACAGTAAAGCAATGAAATCTATGAAACAGCTGGGGATTTAGCTCAGCGGCATAAGCGCCTGCCTTGCAAGCAGGCAGTCGTGAGTTCGATCCCTGGTACCAAAAAAACGAAAAAACACACAAAAAAAAAAATTAAAAAAAAAAAAAAAAAGAAATCTATGAAACAGATTCAAGCAGAAATCCAAGAGATTAAAACCTTGATTGAAAATATATGCAACAGATTGAATGGAGAGGTTAGAATTTCAGTTGAATACAGAATTGAAGCTAGTGATCATGAAAAGAAAGGTATTTTAAAAATGGCAAGAGACTATGAAAAAATCAATCCAAAAACTATAAAATGAAGCAAGTAAGAATAACATGAGATTTATTGGGGTCAACAAGAAATCTGGAGACAGCACAAATGCTATTTAAAAAAAAACTACATGGAAATAATACCATAAAACTTTCCAAGTGTAAACCAAGAATTTGACATACAAATAATGAAGCATACAGAAGTCCAAACAGCTACAACCAAAATAAAACTACACCAACACATATAATGATGAAGATTCCAGATATTTAGCACAAGAGAAAAATATTAAAAGTGGTTAGAGAAAAGAAGCAGATCACTTATAAAGAAAAGCCCATCAGAATCATGGCAAACTTCTTAACACAAACCTACAAGTCAATAAGAGCTTGAAGTGAAGTATTGGAAAGTAAACAACTTCCAACCCAAATTGATGTACCCTGCAAATGTATCTTTCAAAATTAATAGAGAAATAAGATGGTTGCATGACAAAGAACAACCTAAGAAATTTATGATCACCAACAAAACTCTAAAGAGTACTGAAAGATATTCTACACAGAGGTAAAAGTGACAGTTTCCAGAACAACAGAAAGAAACCACCACACAGGGAAAGTAGTTAAACAGAGGGGGAAAGCAAGGAACCAATGACAGGAAAATACCACAACAAAGATAAGCCAATACATATCAGTTACAAACAATGGTTTCAATTCACCAGTCAAAAGAAACAGACTGGCAGAATGGATCAAGAAACAAGATCCAACAATATGATGAATACAAGAAAAACATTTAACTCAAAATAATTCATAGACTGAACATCAAAGGATGGAACACAATCTTCCATGCATCAGGACCCAAAAATAGCAAGGGTAGTTATTCTGTGCAGTCTGAACTTCGAACCAAGAATGATTAAAAGCATTAAAAAGGTCACTACATACTGTTTAAAGGAAAACTTCAAGAGCAAGAGACAACAATCACAAATATTTATACACTAAATACGAGAGTAGCCAACTATATTAGACAATTATCAATAGATATGAAAAATCAGAAAAGCAGTAACACATTTGTAATGGGAGATCTTAATACCCTATTATAAAGACATAGATAAACTAGACAAAATATCAGCAAGGAAATATCAGAACTGAACCAAACCTCTGACCAAAGTGACATAGTGAATGATTTAAGACTCTTACGTGACATCATCAGAATACGCATTCTTAACAGCTGCACATGGTACATTCTCTAAAACAGACCATATTCTAGCCCATAAAACATGCTTAAATAAATGCAAAGGAATTGAAATAATTTCATGAATATTATCTAACCATAGTGCATTAAAAATGGAAATTAAGTACTATGTTCATCCTTAGTTTTGACTGACTCTGCTTTGTTTTGTCACATTTGGTTTTATTCTCTTCCAAAAAAAAAAAAAGTAGTAAGAACTGTGCGAGTAATAAAACTCAAAATGTGTAATTGTTATTGTAAAAAAGAGAGGAAAAGAAAGTGCTCTAAAGGATACAACTGCAAGTGTGTTTAGTTGTGTACGATAGATGACCATATTACTAAGTTTTTGTTGGATCATTGAACAGAACTGTTTGCAGTCTCACTGTCTGAATGTCCACTTTGTATGCTTTAATTTTGAAACTTGAACAAGTATTTCTAAGATGACAATATGTAATCTATTAACTAATGATTTCTTACTGTTTTTTTTAAATTCTGTATTACTTGTACCCCTTTATTGTTTTGTTTTTTTTCTTTAAATAAAATTTTTTAAAAATGGAAATTAATGGTAACAAAAACTTCATAAACACATGGAAATTAAATAACACCCTCCACGCAACCAATGGGTCAGAGATGAAATAAAAAAAGAAATTAAACAATATCTGCTACTAGACGAGAATGCAGATACAAAATACCAGCTCTTATGCAACACATTAAAAGTAGTACAAAGAGGGAAATTTATAGTGGTGAATTCTCACACCAGAAACACAGAACAAGTGCAAATAAACAGTATAATGTTACACCTGAAGCTTCTAGAAAAAGAAGAGCAAAACAAACCCAAAACCCACACAAGGGAGGAAATTATAAATATAAGAGAAGAAATTAAAACAATAAGATCAACAAAGGAATACAAAGAATCAATAGATCAAAGAATTGGCTCTTTGAAAGAATAAATAAAATTGATAAACCTTTAGCCAACCTTGTCAAAAAAGGAAAGAAAAAACTCAAAATCATGCATTGCAGAATGAATAGGGTGAAATCACAATAGATCCTGTGAAAATTCAGAATTTCACCTACTTTGAAAATATTTACTCTCACATGATGGAAAACACAGAAGAAAAGGACCAATTCCTAGATGCATACACATTGCCAAAGCTGAATTAAGAAAATATAAAAAGTCTGAATAACACCAATTATCAGTTAATGACATTAAAAATGTAATTAAAAACTTACCAACAAAGAAAAGCCCAGGTCCTGATGAATTCACTGCTGAATTCTACAAGAAATTTAGAGAACATTTAAAGCCAATTAAATATTCCTCAAGGAATTTGAAAGGGAAACAATAGTCCCTAACTCATTCCTGGAGGCAAGTATTACCCTGATAGTAAACTACAGAAAGATCCAATCAGAAAAGAAAACTACAGGCCAATTTCCCTAATGAATATAGATGCAAAAATTCTCAATAAGAAATTGCAAATCATCAAGAAGATTATATACCATAACCAAGTGGAATTCATCCCAGGGATGCAGAGATGGTTCAACACACACAAATCAATGAATGTAATACATCATTTATCAACAGAGCCAAAAAAAATCACATTAACATCTCAATTGATGATTAAAAAGCTTCTGATATAGTCCAGTACTAATTCATGAAAAATACAGAAAATCAGAATAGATGGTCTTTACCTCAATCGGATAAAAGCCATCTATGACCAACCAACAGCACAGGCTGGCCCCTGGAGAGCCAACCTTCAGTTTTGCCTTTATGAACTCAAGCTCAAAGCCCATAATCATGGACCCAAACAATGACCGATCAGTGGAACCAGGATGCAGGGCTAAACTCTAGACAAAGGTACCACATCCCTGCTCACTCAGGCACCAGCCAACCATACCTCAAAATTTCAGGAGCAAGTCCATCTAGGAACCATGCTAGACAACCTGTCCAGAGTCCCTGGATGGACTTACTGGTGAATGGCTTTTGCAGACAAAGCCAGTCTCCAAAGACTTTATTGACTGCCTCCCTCTTTTAAATGCATAAATATGAATTTAAGACAAAAAAATGTGATAAAATGACAGAAAAAAACCCATAATTTTCCCATAGCTGATTCTAAGAAAAAGAAATATGTGAACTTTCTTAAAAACAATTCCAGCACTTCAAAGAAATTTTTAAAAACTTCAACAAAATACAGATAACTAACTCCATGTAATCAGGAAAACATTATCAAAATGAAAAATTTAACAAAGAGTGAAACTTTTTATAAAATATCAATTAGATATTCTAGAGCTGAAAATACAAAAGATAAAATTTTAAAATGTAAAATGTAATAGAAAACATCACAAGCAGACTTCATTAAGGAGAAAAATCTCTGAAAGATTGGTTACACACAATTAGGAAAAATGTAAGGAATAAAGAAAGTTTATGGAATTTAAGAGGTAGCATAAAAAACAAATATTCAATTTATAACATCTAATAAAAGAGAAGAGAGAGACAAACAAATAGAATCTTATTTAAAAATAATAGTAAAATTCTCAAGCCATACACAAATTTACACACAGGAAATGTAAGTCTCCAATCAAAGTCAGTCTGAACAAGACTACTCCAAAACTACATTGTCAGAAAGCAAGCAAAAATGATTCATATTATAACAAAACTGTCAAATATCAAAAAAAATAGTAAGAGACTTGGGTGTTGGTGGCACATGCCTGTAATCCCACCAATGGAAAGGCTGACACAGGAGGACTGTCACAAGTTTGAAGCCAGCCTGGACTACATGGTGAATTCATGGCCAGCCAGAACTACACACACACATACACACACTTAAGAGAAAACAAGAAAATCATATACCAGAGTCCTCATGAAGCCAGCCTTCCCTTTCACAACAAAATAAATCTCAGCCCAGGAAGAAGTGGGGTGATAGTTTACTGTTAATCTATTATTGTTTTATGATTTTTCATTGTATGTTTTCAAAAAATGTGAAAGTATAAAATCTAAAGCAATAGAGGAAAAATAAAATTCAAGTTACAAAAATATGGGAAAAAAGAAAGTAAAAAAAAAAAGGTATCTTCTCAGACAAATAAAAGCTGAGGAAGTTTACCACCACCAAATCAGTCCTACAAGAAATGCTAAAGGAAATTCACCAAGCTGAAAGCAAAGGACACTTATGAGTAACACAAAACCATATGAAAGATAAAATTTCCTAGTAAAATCAAATTCAGAATATTCTAATACCACAGTCAAAGCATAGAAACCATTTATATCTTTAGCAAAAAAAGTTAAAACACAAATCTATTAAAATAATAACAGCTGCAATCATTTAAGAGATATACAGTATAAAATATATATAAATTACAACAAAATGAAATGAAAATGAGTGGAGTAAAGTGTAGTTTTTGCAGTTGATTAGAGATAAATTGTTGTATTATTCAGTTGCACATTACTACAACAAAACAAGATAATTAACTTATAAAGAGAAAAAGTTTATTTAGCACCATCATTTTGGAGAATCTAATCTAAGACTAGGTAGCTTCATGCTTTGGGGCCTCTACTAACAGCAAAAGATAAGACATGGTAGGATGTACATATCCGAGCAAACTGTCCACCCTGTGAGTTATGACACAGAGGGAGGTGACAGGCTGGGAACTCACAGTCTCCCTCAGGGGCATGCCTCCGCTGATCTATTCACCTCTAGGTGCCACCTCAAAACAGGTATAGCACTTCCCAATAGCATCCAACTTGGAACTAAGTCTTTCACACATAGGTCTTCAGGGTACACCACCCATATTCAAACCATAACAGTGGTTAAAAGTTTAATTATCTTGTTTAAAATATAAGATATTATAAAGTGGAAACCACAAAGGAAAAGCCTATAAGAAATTGTAAGAAGAAATTACAGTATACCACCAGAAAAATCACCTAATCACAAAAAAAAACAGAGCAAAAATGAAGAAAGGAACAAAGGGTACATAAAACAATGAGGAAACAGTAAACAGAATGGCAGCAGTTATTACCTATCCCATAACTACCTTTAATGTAAATAGATTTATTTCCCCAGTCAAAATATACCACGGCTGAATGAATAAAACCAAACCAAAATCCAACTATATGCTGCCTACAAGAGACTCACTTTATGTATAAAGATATACAGAGACTAAAAAGGAAGGATTGGAAACAGTTTTTCTATGCAAATGGAAATGAAAAAGAGCAGGGGAAGTTATATCAGATTAGAGTTTAAATAATAACGGTAAAGATAAAGACAGTCATTATATAGTGATATGGGCTCAATTCATCAGAAGATACATCATTTGAAATGGTATATAAGTACCCAACATAGTAGGACTTAATATAAAGAAAATGTTAGTAAATATGAAGGGGAGCTAATCTATAATTTAATGATAGGAGACTTTAATATGTCATTTTTAGCAATGGCTAGATCATCCAGACATAATTAAAACATCAAATTTGAACTATATGTTCAACCAAATGGCTCTGAAAGATATATAAGGGACAGTCCATCCAACACCAGCAGAATATTACATTTTCCTTAACACAGGATATTCTCCTGTATGCACAGATCATGTATGTTAGGCCACAAAGCAAGTCCTCACCAATTTAAGATTAAAACATTATCTTTTCTGGCCACAATAGTATGAAACTAGAAATCAGTAACAGAAGGAATTTCAGAAAACTAAAAAATAAATGAAAAGTAAACAACATAGTCCTCAACAATCACTGGGCCAAAAAGAATTTAAAACTCAAAAATAAGGATGGAAATACAAACTCTACAGGAGACAGGAAAAGCGGCTCTAAAATGGAAATTTATATCACTAAATGCTTATATACTAATAAGAAACAAAAATGTCAGGTAAGCAACTTAATATAAAATTAGTAAAAGAAAACTCAAAGTTGGTAGCAGATAGAAAATTATAAAGATCAGGAAAAATAAACTAGAAAAATATCAATGAAACAAACAAATGTTGTAAAAGATAAACAATAATAAAAAAAGAAAGCTCAACAAAATTAGAAGAGACACTGAAACTACATTGCAGAGATATAAAGATCATAAAAGACTACCATGAAAAATTATTCACCAATAGATAGGCTGGCTAGCCTGGAAGAAATGGATAAATTCCTATATACATACAAACCTATCAAAACTGAATCTTGAAGATACAGGAAATTCAACAAATAACAAGAGATCAAATCTTTAACAAAAAAATTTTCATGAAGAAAAGCTCACAATCTGATGGTTTCACTGGTGAACTATACCATTTATCTGAAAAAGAATCAATATCAATCCTAATGAACTAATCTCAAAACATACTAAACAGTTAAATGTAAGATCTGAAACTATAAAACTTCTAAAAGAGCACATAAGGAAAAGCTTCATTATATTGGTGAACAAGACATTTTTAGATTTGACACCCTAAGTGCAGGTAAGAAAATTAAAAACAGACAAGTTGAATTATATTCAACTGAAAAGCTTACGCAAATGAAGCATACAGGGTTAGCTACTCAAGAGACTAGAAAGTAGACAGATACAGTCAAAGAGTTTGAGACCAGTTGAGTAATATAGCGAGGCCCATCTTAATCAGTCAGTCAATCAATCAATCAATCAACAAGTAAAGAAACAAATCAAGCTTCTGCTCAGGCAAGAAAGCAGTAAAGAGAGTAACTATGCGATAGGAGAAAATCTTTGCAAGACAAGTATTGATAATGGCATGATAGCTAAAATATATAAGCAATTCTTTAGAAGGAAAATAATATAATTACAAAATGGGCTAAATAGAAAATTCTCTTTTAAAAAAAATACTAATAGCTACCATTTTCAGCTGATCATCAGATTTGAAATTCAGGACACAGTCTCTCAGTATACCTCCTAAGCATAGGCAGAGCTGGGACACTGAAGATGGGAGATGGGGATTAAAAAACACTCAAATGCTGTCTAACTTGCATCATGATTTTCTATTTGTACCAAATCAACTCCTTTCTAACATGTACCTTTATTCTATCTAGAACCTGAAAATTCCTCTTATACAAATTATTAAAACTGTCTTAATAATCAGGTACATCAGCAATATCTCAGCCCTACCTCCTTCTCATGTATTCGAGAGAGAAAATGATCATCATGAAGACTGCTGGATTTTCTCAAGTTGAACTTGGGAGTCATCTGTCGAATAAATAAGTATTTATTTAATATGTTTTCAGGTCAAATTTATCCTCAACCCCAAAATACACTTCTAAAATGGATAAAACCCACACATTGGGGAGAAATACTTTGGGGGGAAATACTTCATTCACTTCCAAGTGACAGGATTAAAACTATTATGTTTCATAGCATGAACTCATATTATTTTCTGTAAAAAGTTAGTGGTTATTTGAGTAAAACAATTTGTCCCTAAAAAAATTTCAATGGAATTCTTACCTACCAGAGAAAATGGGATAGGCTTCTGTCTCAAGTACCGGGGATTTTCTATCTAAAAATCAAAAAATAAAACAAAGACTTATTAATTTTTGAGTTTTAATTCTTTGACAAAATAAGCCATAATATTACACACATAAAATGTAGATGTATGTATGAATAATATATTGTTATATTTATTAGAATTGCTGATATTAAAAATTTAACATATATATTAATAGTATATAAAGCTGCTATATGAAAACATTTTCTATACGTCTTAATATTTAGTTCATTTTTATAGTATTATATAATGCATTTTAACATCCTTCTAATAAACAGAAAACATAAATTCTTCTGCATGTGTAAATGCACTGTTACTGCCATCCTCTCACTGCCTAACTGCAGCCTTGCTTTTCCCTACTCATTACCTCACATTTCATACTTCTAAAATGCTAGATGATCTATAATTACTAGAACATGATGGGTTCTCCTGTGCTGTCTCTTTAGGTTTCTTTGTCCATTCCTCCAAACTCCATAATCAAGCACCTATCCATTCTTCAAGTTTCAGTTTGGACATACGTGGTTCTTGAATCCTCTGACACAATTCCATAAGAGCAATATAAAGACAAAATTCCTTTGAAGACTCCCCCTACATCTACCTTTGCAGCTTTGTTCCCCCAACATTTCCTACATTCCAAGGACACTGGACAACTTGGTTTACCTTGAAAATATACACTCTGTCCTATATCTGAATCTTTGGAAACTATGAAATCTTTCCCTCAACTTTTTCCCAAGACCACTAGTGAGGAATGAACTTGCCCTTGAAACTTAGCACCTACTACTGGCACAGTACGCTGGATGCACCCTCTTCTCTGATCGAATATTCACCTTCTCTAAAAGTGTTTGATTTCTGAAAATAAAATCATGACTGCCCTGTTTATCATTGTATCCTCAGGATTCATTTCCAAGCCTAAAATTATTTATTAGGGAAAAAGGAAGAGTAAAAAAGAATGAGACAGAGAAAGGAAAGGAGAAAGAAAAGGAACAAACTATGTCTGGCTCTCCCTATTTACCCCTCCTAAACCATCCTATGTCGCCTGGCTCATCCTTCTTACACAACGCTTTAAATGTCTTCACATTTGTTTATAGAATGATTACAAGGATGACCTGTTTGCAAAATGAGCACAAGGAGCACAAATAAAGTAACAGCAAGAAATATACAAGATGCTTCCTTAATTTTTTTGTATTCCTGTACACAGCACAACATCTAATTACACAGTAGCCTTTCAATGAAATAATTAAATCAATAATCATACTACTAACCTGTTAGTTCATCAAAAGAATAGTTTGTGCTTTCATTGTTTGATCATCTTTTCATGCCCATATCTAGTAATCTGAGCAACTACTTTGAAGATAACAATACACAACATAGTAACCATTGTTAATCTCCTATTATGTTGATTTGAAATTTTATAACATTATTTTGTCTCTTCTCTTTTTGCTTTTGTTTCAAAATAAAACAAGCTCTATAATAAACTAGCTACACTGATTGCTATCCCAAGTATTTCATGCACAGATGGTAGAAAAAATTACCACAGAATTCTAATTACTTTATATCATAAACTTAAAATTTACAACATGAATAATCACGCAATTTACATGAACACTAACACAACTTACACCAAGGGCAGTGGTTCTCACTATGGAGAACATCATTTGTCCCAAGTAAAATAATTTTTCAAATATGTATGATTGGGCTCTGTTCCTTCAAAGTCTCATTTTATTTCCAAAATACTCCCCAAACAATTACATTAAATAATTATAGACAATGAACAATTCACACTCAATTTGAAAGTAAAAATGAGTAAAAAATTAAATATACAGAGTAAATAAAATTAAAACAGAATTTAATCCAGTAAAATAGAAAAAGATCTCTATAGAAACAGATAGGATCTCATGAGTAAATATATTTTAGCACCTAAATTAGGAGAAATTCCAAAGTAATTTTCTTTGACCTGAAACCCAGACCTGACAAGATAAACAGCAATTGTCTGAATTTATATTTCTCATCTCATCCTCCCAGAGAACAATTAAGAAACCAAATACAAATGCTGCTCACCCATGCCTGTAGCTTATTAAGAAAGAGAATACAAATTCCTAGATCAACATGTAAATGGCCAAACACCCTAAATTAACTGAACCAGATCTTGAGCCAAATTAAAGAGTGAAAGTTATGGGGGAAAGGAAGTATCTTCTCAGGGTGGTAGAACATAGATATCAGCAAAATCTGAGATATGAAAGAAGAGTGGCCTAACCTCATGCATTCTGCACACCCGTGCTCTCACACACACACACACACACACACACACACACACACACGATCCTAAGAGATCAGAGTGACAGAAATCAAGAACAGAGAACGTAAGAAAAAAAGTGAAAAAGAAGAAAAAAGAGCTTGGGAAGAAATTACTTACAGGATCGAAAGGCATTTTATCGTCCATGAGAAAGAGAAAGAAAAAAGTAGTTGAAGATACGCTTCTACAGAAACAAAACAGAATCAAAACTCAAAAGATATGCCAAAATGCCAATCACAAAAGGCACCATTCATTAAAGAAACAACTTCAAAATGGAAGAAGAGGACATTCCAGAACTAAAAATAAATAAGCTAAAGAAACTACCATCTCTTATAAGATCTTGATGATTCTGTTTAAAAACTAACATAAATAATCACAAAAAGCCCAATATCCACAACAATAGAATAGAAAATCAAATTAAGTATGTTCTGACAAAGGAAATACTTTTTAAAAAATCTACAAAAAAAGAAAAAAGAGCAACACATTCCTTTTGATTCCCACTATCCATGACTCTACTACATGAGATTGTTTGTACAATAATTTACTGTAGGCCACTCTTATAGTGTTTCATAGTATTTTTGTTTCACAATTACTACAATGTTCAAATACAACTTTGAAATAACTTCATAGATAAAGAATAATAAGATCAGCATAAAATAAGCTTAAAAAGGTGTTAAACAGGAGCCAACAACACTCAAGAAAAAAACTCAGACAAAATCTACCTAAGAAATTAAGAGTTACATAAGAAAAAAAGACGGCTGGGGATTGGCATAAGCCCCTGCCTGCCTTGCAAGCGTGTGGTCGTGAGTTCGATCCCTGGTACCGGTTAAAAAAATTTTTTTTTTAAAAAAGAAAAAAGATAACAAATGAAGTAACAGCAAGAGATACATAAGATAGGAACTAAAATTAAAACTAAAAAATAAGATTAAAAGTATGAATTTCAAAAACTCAGGGAGGAATTGGTTTTTAAAAAACAACATAATTCCAATAAATGTTCAGATTCACTAAAGAAGAAAATAAATTGAACACAAACAGATATTTAAACATTAAGAAAACATCTGTAAAATAAATCTTGAAGCACCATATTGAATATTTTCATTCTTTACTTTATCAGATTGACCCAGAACCATCCATTAACTCTGAAACACAAACTATAAGAACAAAATTCAATGTGATTCACTGAATATGTTTCAGAGTACAATATAGTGAAACTCAAAACATTAAACTTTACAGATGAATTCTTTAAAAGTTTCTCTGGAGCCCAGTCAAGAAGACTTAAGACATTTACAAGTAAAACAAAAACAACACAAAATACTTCTCAGTTGTTACATAAATCATGCAGTGGAAGATAACAGTAGAACAATATATTTTTGAAACTCAGGGAATGAAAATGCGAACTAAATATTTTGTTATATGATCTAGATTTCTTTCAAGCAAAACCATAAAACACCATTTCAAATATGCAAGAACTCAGAAATACATCACAAAACTAATGAAAATAAGTGAATAAAACCAACTAAAATACACAAGAAAGAAACTGAAGGGTACATATGATCTTTGAAGTAGAATGCAACTGTATCCAGATAACAAATACTATATCCAGATAACACATATAAGTCAAAATCATTGAACATACCTAACAAAACAAGCCTCACAGTTCATTAACACTCTACAGCATGACGGCCCAGACTCTGGTTTGCTGCCACATCCAGCATTACTCGAGAGTATTATTAGTTTGAGAAAAGACTAAAACTCAATGCACAGTTTCTAGCTAACACACTACCCCATAAATAAATTATTAAGTTGCATATGAAAAAGTGATTTGTGATTTAGCATTAAAAATTATTAAGAAAATAAGTGTATTAATAAATCAAAGAAACCCTATTTTTTTTCTTTTCTGAAATTCTGTATCATTTCTATTCTTTTTTTCTGTTTTGTTTTTCAAATAAAAAATAAATGGAAGAAAAACAAGATCACTGCCTCACAACATACATAATAAATCCCAAAGAATTAAACACTTACTATTTAAAAAATACAATTTAGAAAGAAAATGTTAAAAAAAAGCATCTTATGATTCAGTGTAGAGATTTCTTAAATAAGAAACAAAAAGCATAAACATGAAAGAAATCAATAAATCTAACCACTTTAAGTGGAAACTGTCTCCAAAAAAGATACAAACAAAGTAACAAGGCAAGGTTCAAACTGGTACCTGCACAGATGTCTGCACAAATGATTCTCCAAAATATGTAGACTGTCTTTAAAACTGAAGGGAAAAAAAGACAAACATACCTCTAGAAACAATGGGGGTGGGGGAACCTGAATTACATTTGATGAATAATGAGCTCTGAATAGCTAATAAGCACATGAAAAATATTTAAACCATTTAGAAATCTGAAAAATTTAAAGGAGTTCCTCATGCAAGAAAGTTGACATACATGAGATGAGCAGCACCCCTCCCCCATGGGAGCAAACAGAGCCACACTGAAAGAGTAGCATCCCGTGAGGCAAGGAAGCAAGCATCCACCAATGCCAAAACAGCTCTACACTGTGCTTCCCCACAGCGCACAGCAGCAGGGACAAGGGCTGAGGAACCAAACTGATCCTCAACCAGGACAACATCCTGGATGAGAAAGGAGCAACCAGACTTAACTTCAGACTTAGAGCCCCCTACAACACCTGCCCATTGGCCTGCATCCAGCAGAGAGCAGAGGCTACTTCATCCCCCGCCCACCAACAGGAGCAAGGACACACTAACCACAGTCTGGGGGCCACTGGTGCAGGGAGGGCACCTGACAATCCCGTAGACCCTAAAGACAGGTAGAGAAAATCAGACAGGCTGGATCCCAGGACTACAGATCTTGTGAAGAAACTGCTCATTCGCAAACATAGGAATTTTTTCTTTGATCTAATCTCCTAACTTTTCTACTTTATATTATTACTTTCCCTCTACCTGGGTTTTTGCAAGGTTGGGTTTTTCTTCCTCTTATTCTTCTTTTAGTTTTCCTCTCTTATTTCCTTTTTCCCATTCAATTTTTTTCTCTTCTTATCCTTCATTTCTCATTTTTGCTTTATCTTTTTTTTTTTTGTCCTTTTCCTGTTTATCAACAAGAGCCCTAGTTCCATTTCTTTCTCTTCATCTTATCCCATTAAATTTTCAAATTGTGCTTTTTTTTACTCTCGGGTTCTCCACCCACTCTTCCTTTACTAGGATAACTACTAAACTTTACAACCCTCTAGACAGCTAGTTATCTTTATGCTACTGCTTGGTGAATATAATTCAATTGTTAGCACAGATAAAGGTATTCCTTTAATACATATTCACTGTAGGTCAACAGAAGTTCAATGTAGTGGTTTGTTTTAATATTTTTACTATAATTATAGGTCTCTTTTCTGTGGTTAACAGTGGTACATCATTGGTCCTTACAGGTTTGTCACTGTATCCCTTATATTTGAAGCTATAATTGATGTTCATTTTATTACTGTTACTATTATTTGGTTTTCTTGGGATGCCAATATTAGCACTGTCATGGGGTCATTAATAATACTGTGGTCCATCACTAGAAAACTGGGCCAAATATTTTTAACCTCTCTTCCCAAATAAATGGAGGTTGGATCCTGGACAGAGGCAAAGACAAATGGCTAGCAATGGCCAAAGGACACAACTGAAAAGCAGGCATTAACTAAAGAGGTCTCTATATTAGAAACAAAGATATCCACTGTATCAATCCACAAGCCTCAACAGAGGAAAATAAACAAGCAAGCAAACAAACAAAAAACAGAAACGTGGGAGGACAATCCAACAAAATGCTTCCAAAATCTCCCAGTTCCCTTGGAGCTGATATATGGAGAAAAAAAGAAATAAAAACCCAAAAATGAGAATTATTCAAAATGATATCAGTGGAGATAACAAAACAGGTCAGAAAGGTTCACAAAAGATGAAAGTAATGATATCAAGCCAAATAAACAGAACATTAGGGAAGTATACAGAAGACACTAATATAAAGCTAGTTAAACTAAACAAAAAATGCAAGCATGAATAACCAGGTTCTATGGCTTGTATCTAATAGTTCCCCAATCCCTCATGTGCTGATAGGTGGGGTTTTCAGGAGTGACTAGATCAAGGGTGTGTGATACTTGATCATGGATATGTGATGGTGAATCAATGTTGTGTGATACCAGTTAGTTCTTTGGTGGATTTAACCAGTTCTGGGTGTGGATGATGGATTTACTGAAGAAGGACGATCTACTCTGGGCTTGAAGCCTGGATGGAATAAAAGGGAAACTGAAGGAATTCTACTGCTACCTGCCTGCCGAGCCATGGAGTGTCATGTCCCTCTGCAATGTGGCCCTTCCTTGGAGCCAACCAAAAAGGGACTAAACCTCTAGGAGATAAAATAAATCTTTTTTCCTTTAACTTTTGAATATCATGTATTTTATCTTAGCAAAGAGAATATAACAAAGACACCAGGGTAGGAAAGAATTAGAACCCATAAAAAGTCTCCAAATACAAATTCAGGAAATTAAAAATACTTCCAAAAGTATAGGCCTCAGAAGTAACCAATGTGAAGAGAGAGTATCAGAACTACTAGAAGACAGGGCTGTTGTCAGTGACCAATTAGTGAGAAATACCTTAAAAACAACTAGAGAATATGAAAAAAGGATCTAACAGCTGCTAAAAGATAGACTGCATAGAAGATTAATCAAAGATTGACAGGAATATGAGAAATCAGAAAACAGCATAAATGTCATAAAAACTTTTTATTTAAATAATATAATTTCAATATATGGAAAAGAATTTAACAGACAGATAAGTGAGACACACACACAGATCTTCAAACAATGAGGATCAGAAAAGAACCTCCTAGAACACATCATAAACAAGATCCCACTGAAGTCTACACTTGGTTTTAATTACCATTTTTATACACAAAAATTTGGATTTGTTTCTTGTATTTTGTTTTTATTTTTCAGGTAAAATAAGGAAAGGAAAACAATGTTTTAGCTTTATTTTTATTAAAATAGAGACAGTGAAAAAGTCTTTTGCCCTAGTTAGACTGGACTTATAAATACCCCATAGCAACATGAAAACTTGTAAGTTTATATCCTTTTCTGTTACGGCCTCTGTTCTGTAACCATATTTTTTTCACAGTCAGAAACCATCATGCCATTTAAAAATCAACCACAGCAATTACTCACATCTTAAAATATTTTTTAGTTCTTTCAGAAAGGTGACACAAAGTAAATAATGACTTTTAAAAGAAGAAATCCTAATAAAAAAAGTATTGTCTGATAGACTTCACTTGTACAGAGCTAGTTAAAAATGAAAAATACTTGTAAGTCACGGAAACAAGTGATTTCTTTCTTTCCCTTAAAAAATAAAATGTGTGTCAAGATAGTAATATACTGTCTCATAGTTGACTCACATTGAAAATAGATTGTATTTGTTTTTATAAATTTTTAATTATAATTCACTTTAGAGATCTATGACTGTTAACAAATCTATTCAGTGGAAATATGCAGTAAAATAAAATTAGGACAGTTTTGTGAACACTAAAAATATTCCCTGGTGCTTACATCATTGTGGTCAAATTTTCTGTAATCTTTAGTACTCAGAAAGTAGTACTATGTCCTCTACCCTCCTAGGCTTGCCATTTCCATAATTATCACATAAATGCAATTAAAAACAGACTTTCAGCTCCTTTGGTCTATGAAGTACATGTGAAATTCATTGAATTTACTGTATGATTTGATAGCTGAGTCATTTGATCACTAAGAATTCACTGTATGGAGGTATATATAATTTATTCTCCAGTTAAAGACATTTGGGATTATTTACAGGTTTTGGGCAATTACAAAATAAACAGGGTACTATTATACATACTTGTATATGGGTTTTGTGTTGATATAGATTTCATCTCATATGAGTGCTTAGGTGTAAGACTGCTGGATCGTATGGTGAATGTATATTTTATTTTATAAAGAAAAAACTTTTAAACTATTTTTTACATCCCCAGGAACAAGTCAGAGCCCCATTTGCTCCTCATCCTCAGCAACATTTGGCACTGAGAGATTTTTGCTTCTTTTACCCATTCTGATTGCTCAATTTCACTGCAGCATCTTTTGTCACTTCATTTGGCTGTTTTCTTAGAGTTTTATTTCTTTATATATTTTGGATAAAAAGTCTTGTCAGATATGTGATATCTAAGTATTTCCCTCATCTCTTATTTTGGTATTAAAATAGTCTTATAATGAAGTGATAACTCCTGCATACAGCTGGTATCATTTCTCCTATTTAATCAGAATTTGGCAATGAAACCATCTGGGTCTGGAGCTCTGTTTCTTGAAAGACTGTTAATGACAGGTTCACTTTATTTAGAAGATACGGGAGTGGTCAGATTATCTCTTCTAGAATGAGTTCTGGCAGTTTGCATTCCATCATGTACGCAGTAAATTTATGTCCATGGAATTGTCCACAATAATTCTTTATTTTACCTTGAATCTCTGCACTGTCTGTGGGAATGTCTCCTCTTTCATTCTTAATATTAGCAACACACCCTTCTAATTACTATTGGTTAGTCTGTCTAAAAATTCATTGGTTTTTTTTTATCATGTAAATATCCAGCTTTTGGTTTCACTGAGATTCTCTATTTCTTTCTTGCATTCAATTTCACTTATTTCTATTTTAATATTTACTATTTGCTTCATCTTCTTGCTTTGGGTTTAACTTGATCTTCTTTCTCCACTTTTTTTGGGTAGGAGTTTAAATAACTGATTTAGAACTTTCTTCTTTCCTCTCTTTTTCAAGCTTTCAAGCTTTTATTTTTTGCCTTTCAAAAGTTTTATTAAAACTTGTCTATGTACAAAAATCTATTTACCCTCCCTTAGAATTTACTGAATTCTTAGGTATACAAATTAATGGTTTTCATGAAATTAAAAATTTTTTCAGCTTCATGTTTTCAAATATAATTTCTGCTTCTTTGGTATTTTCCTTTTCTTTTTTACTTAATTAGGCTTAGTGGTACATTTAAGGTGTACATAATGATCGGATTTGTTACAGGAAATTTGCACTTCTACATGACTTAACTTGATTCTTTTCCCTCATCTCCCCACCCTCCATTCAATTGTCTTCCCCTCATTTACAAAAGCTTTGTTTCCATTTTTCTTCATTTTGTCATCATTGTTTCTTTCTTTTCTTTCTTCCTTTCCTCTTTCCTCCTCACTAGATCCCCTTCCCACTGGAACATTTTCTTCTATTTCACAATATCTATTACATTTTGGTCCTTATTTATACTTACAGTTTATCACACCAGAGAAACAATGAGGTATTCACACATCTGACTTATTCCACTTAAGAGTATGCTCTCAAGGTGCATTCATTTACCTACAAATTTCTCCAGCTTACTTTTCTTTATGGCACAGTATACATCAATGTGTTTAAAAAATCACATTTCCCTAGCCATTCATCAACTGATGAGCATCTGGTGTGTTTCCAAGACTTAGCTATTACAAATTGTGCCACTATAAACATGGGTGTGCATATATTGCTGAGGTATGATGCTTTTAATTCATGAAAATAAAAGAAGAGGAATAACTAAGTCAAATGGGACCGCTACTCCTAGATTTTTGAGGAATCTCCACTCTGATTTCTGTAGTAGTTGCACGAATCTACTCTGACCAAGAGTAGAAAAGGGTTCTTTTGTCCCCATAGCCCAATCATTATTTGTTATTGGTTGATTTCTCGATAATAGGCATTCTTTCTGGAGTAAGGAGGTATTTCAGTGTTGTTTTAATTTGTATCTCTCAAATGACCAGTGATGTTTTTTCACATATTTATTTCTTGTTTGTACTTCATCTAAGAAGAATCCATTCATTTCAGATGCCCGTTTTTTAAATTGGGTTTTACATTTGTTGGTCTCATTTTTTTTAGTTCTTCATACATTCTAGATAGTAGTCCTTTATCTGTGGAACATCTGGCAAAACCTTGTCCTACTCTGTGGCTTGTCTGTTCACTCTGTTGGAGGTTTCTCTTGCTATGCAAAAGCTGTTAAATAAAATGAGATACTCCTTTGTTCTTGTCTTTTCATTCTGGTATCTGTATTACCCATATGCTAATACTTTTAGTGGAATTCCACATTTCTATGAGTCAATGTCCACTTTACTGACATTTTTTTTCTCTGTTCTTCAGTTTGAATCTATTTTCAAGGTCACTGATTCTTCTGCTAGTTCACATCTATTGCTGAGTACCTACAATAATGAAGTTTTCACAGTTTAATTTCAGAGTTTCCATATGGTTTCTATACTTTTTCTAAAAATTTATTAGTCTATTAATTTTATAAAACACTGGGTTTCAATGTATATATTTTGATCATATCCATCCCCTTATTTTAAAATTTTTATTGATATTTTCTATATTTAATGATTGCTGTCTTGTCTTTGTTCAATCTGGCCTCTGGGTCTCTCACAGCCAGTTACTGTTGTCTGACTTTTTCCCCAAGTATGTATGACAGATTCCTGGTTTTATTTGGTTAGTTGATGGTATTATTGCTTTGTTTTATTTTATTTTTTGTATGTCTTACATATTTTTCTCAATAACTGGATATTTCAGGTATGATAGCATAGCAACTATGAACACTCATTCCCTTCTCTCTAGTAGTTTTTGCTGCTATGTACCTGTTTACTAACATAGCAAGCTGGTTAGCTTATGTCAGCACAGTTTAATTCTCTCAGCATGACAACTTTGGTGTCACTCCTCAGCTGGTGCCAACCAGCACTCTCTGCATGGTCGAGGTAACTGTTCCTGTTCTTTCATCCAGACAGATCAGCCCAAACTGCTACCAGTGCAACACAATTGGACAGTTTTCAACTAGGGCTGCTTTAGAGTCAGGGCCAGGAAAAGAAAGGAAAACATTCTCCTCACACATACTCTCCCTGTCCTTTTCTGAGTCTCTGGCAGAAAAGATGTGCTCTTTTGCTGTCTAAATCCACTATACAGTCCCCTAATTCGGCCCACCTTGCAGTCAAATATATAAGTTATAGCAGCAAAACAGAAGCAAACAGGAATCAAGGACACTGCAGTTATATCAGCCATTCCGCATGTATTCCTCCCTAATCCGCCAATTATTGTTCACCTTTCAGAATACGTACATGGTTGATTTTTGTATTCTGTACAGAGTTTTTGGTTGTAGGAGAGCTAGGCTACAAAAGGATTATTCTACCATTGACACAATGAAAGTTTACATCCATTTTTTAAAGAAATGGGGCTGGAGGTTTAGCTCAGTGGCACAAGCGCCTGCCTTGCAAATGTGCAGTCCTGAGTTCAATCCCTGGTACCGATAAAAAAGGAAAAAGACAAAAAAAAAAAAAAAGAAATAATGTCAACTTCTCAAATAAAACTCTAAATATAGTTTCATATCCAAATGCACCTTTGAAAAACTACTGGTATTTTATGGCTGTTTTATGCATAATAAATATGTAAAATAAAAATTAGAAACATGAAATGTTAAGAAAATAAATACATTTAATCACATAGAAATTATCCACTAACATTTTGAGTAAATATTTCCAGATTTTTTATATTCTAAAATAGTGAGAATTTGTCTTATCGAAATTTTGTTATATTAACAATCTGTATAACTATTTAAGTAATTTTGTTTAAACTACAAAATCTGATATATTTACTCATTTGTAGAGAATCACAAGCAAAAGTATAAAATATCAACACCGTCAAGTCAGTTTTTCTTCAGAGCATTACATAGTATGAAAAGTTTCTCAAACAGGATGGGAAAACATAGCCACAGGACTTGATATAGTACAACAGTATAAGCTCTTGTCTGGCAAGTGCAAGGTCCTGAATTCAATCCCGAGTACCCCCCACAAAAAAAGAAAAGAAAAACACAGCCACATATAAAAGTATATAAAAATGAATTAACATATTGATTTAACAACAATTATCCCAACTAATCTCATCTCAAAGAACTCTAAACTAATAAACCAATGTACTACCTCCCAATTAAATTATAATAGGAAACACATGATGAAGAAAGAAAACTAAAAAGGGAAAGGATTTTAAAAAATGAGAAAAAAGAAGACAAAAATTTGCATAAGATTTCAAAATGAATATAATTCAGTTACAGCATAACAGTAACAATTTTTTTTATAAAAAGCTATGTATTTCTCCTTTAAACTATCAGTAATGATCATGATTGCTATTGTTACAAATTGAAAGTTTTATGCAACATAAGATTTCTGTTGTCCTTGTTTAGGTTTTCTTTTCTTTTGATTGCCTTTTGTTTTTTGGGTGTTTCAGAGAAGGAGGCTCACTATGTAGTACAAATGGCTTTCAATTCACTAAATAGCCCAGACCAGCCTCAAACTCACAACAATCGTCCGCCCCCCCCCGCCCCCCACCAGTCTCTTGAATGCTGGATTCTAGGTGTGTTCCACCACACCAAGCTAACAGAAGCTTTTAATTCGGTCAATAAATTAATTTTTCCTCATCCACTCCTATACCTACAAAAATAGGAAAGGAGATTCAAACACCTGCTTAACGTGTCGTGATTATGATTTTTATTGCCTGCTAAGATCATATACTGCACTTCTTTTTTTTAAAGAGAAAACAGAAAAAAGGATAGAAATAATATGGAATTTCAGAAAAATAAACAGTAAGAAATCACTAGTTGATAAGTTACATATTGTCATCTTAGAAATAGTTGTTCAAGTTACAAAATTAAAGCATACAAAGTGACATTCAAATAATGACACTGCAAACAGTTCTGCTCAATGATCCAACAAAAACTTAGTAATATGGTTATCAGTCCTACACACTTGTTTTTTATCTTAAAGACGGTAAAATTAACATGACAAAACAGAACAGAACAGTTCACATAAAGAAACAATTTAAAGAAACACAGATCTCAAAGCAAGTCCACTGGAGATCTTCACTGTCTATCTTATTGTCTCTAGTTTTCATCCAAATAGTTGTCCCCATCTTCACACACATTGAGTATATACTGAACATTATAGAATTAATCAAATCATTACAGGATGATGAAGGCTTTTTAGGTCTTCAAGACCTGTTTTGAGGAAGTCAGTAATGACTACCATAATGTCTCATTCTCTTCGAAGCAGCTGTCTTTATCTTTACATATGCTGAAATTGAACATAAGAGACTAGACTAATATCACTCTGAACAGTGAATGATAATATTGCTAGATTTTATAGCATAATGCTACAGAATTAGCATTAGGTTTCTTAGTGTCTCTTCTTCTTTAAAGTATTACGTGTATAATCTGTTCCCGTGAACAATTTAGAAATTCTTCCCATGTGTGAATCTCTACATGTACATCTATACTTTTTGTATTATAGGGAAAAACAGATAAAAACAAGACAACAAAACAAATTCCTAGAAAAACACGAAATGAAAAAGACATATAAGACCATAATGTTAGGTGATCTGCAATAGTTACTATGCTTTCTCTTGTTATTTTCAATAGAATTTTCCACATCAGCAGGCATTATACAGTTAAGCATAACATTACATAGCTATTTTTACAAAAACACAACTTTGAAGACATTGTAGGACTTGAAAGCAGTTAATAATCAAAACCGGAATAGATATCTTTTACATCTTGTCATCTTCAGAGTAGTTGCCTCTACTCTTAAACTTGATACTATCAAGCATACCAAATTCAAATAAAATCAGTCAAGGCAAAATAGTAATCTAACAAACCAGCTTCAAATAAGATCAGTCATAGCAAGACAATGTAAGTAATATAGGGTTTCAGTTTAAGTTAATAGGAAATTAAGAATAGTTACTGTGGTATATCCTGCTATTTTTGGGTTAGCTGTCTGTGTCCTCAAATCTCATATGAGTAGGCAGACTGGAACAAAATATAATCAAACTAAACAGAGCAATAAGACTACTCTGGCTTCTAAATTCTGACATACTTCTAACAATGTCCTCTTCTTTCCTTTTTTAGGCAATTCCTCACCTTTCCCTTTCTCAGGATGCTTTGTATATTATGGGTCCCATTAGCTCCTTTAGTTTTTAGACTAGGGGGTCAATCTGTTACCTCTCTGAGTAATGCTGAACCTTTTTACCCCTGAGCTTGATCTTGAGCTGTACTCCTTTACTTAATAGAGCCACAAGGTTTTCCTTCCTTCCAGCTGTGTAGTTCTACACTGCACAAAAGTGTCATAACTTTCCAACCTATCTGCAGCTGTTGGGTGAGTTGTCCCTATTTCTCTCTGGTTTCCTGTCACATATAGCACTGTTTTCTCATCTTTGACTCTCAGTTTAGTAACCCTCTTTTAGGTTGAGTGTAATTCTTATTCAGAGTATCTCAATGGATCCTGCCTCTAAACTACTCTGCCTGTGTTTCTTTTTTGTTAGTGTATCAAAGCTATCTATATTAAACATTATAGTTTACCATCTCTGCCTCATCTCTGCTCTTCTATTCTTCTGCTATTATTTGTCCACTTTACTCCTTCATCCCACTGTCTGCCCCATTCATTGAGGCCTCTCTGCCACTGTTGCTGGAATCCTCGGTTTTTTTCCTCTCTCTCTCTGGAATGTCCTTCAGTATTTTTTGGAGGGTTGGGTTGGTGGCCATGAACTCCCACAAGGCCATGATAACTTCTTCCTTGTCTTGGAAATACCTTGTTTCTCAATTAATTTTGAGAAAGAATTTTCCGGGTACATTAGTCTTGTTTGGAGGTTTTTTTTATTTCAGGGCTTGGACTATTTCCCCCCAGTTTCTTCTCAATTTGAGAGTTTGTATTGATAAGTCTATCATTATTTTGATAATTCTTCCTTTGTAGGTAATCTGCTTCTTTTCTTGGCTGCTTTTAATATTCTGTTCTCGTGGATTTCTGAAATCTTGATTATTATATGTCTGGGGGTAGATCTGTTTTGATTGTAGGTGGCTGGAGTTTTATATGCCTCATTTATCTGGATATCATTTCTTTTTCCTATGCTTGGGAAGTTTTCCTTAATTATATCTGTGAATAGTCTTTGTAGTTCATTTGTGGTTACTCCTGCTTCTTCGCTCATGTTTTTTATTCTTAAGTTATAAATCCTCTTGTCATCTTCTAGCCTTTGTTTCTTCCTGGTTCCTTGTTATTTTTAAGAGATCTTTTCTTTCACAATAACACATCATAAATCTCTCTTCAAGTTTTGAAAGGCTAACTTTAGTTTCTGTCAAGGCATTTTGCCAGCTTTCAATGGAGTTTTTAGTTTCCTGATAATCTCTTTGGATCTGTTTCATGTATTCTAGATTTGGTTAATATTCTTCATCAAAGGTTTCTCTTCCTTTTCTGAGTTACTCCATTCTTCCATCTGTGTTCTCTTGGGAGGGGCTTATCATTTCTTTAATTAATCTTTTTATATCTTGCCTCACTTGGATCAGAAGTACAGTTTTAAATTCGTCTATGAGGTCACGAAGGTATTTCTTTATGTCTGCTGATGCTGTGTCTAATATTGCATGATGACTGCACTGGTTCTCTTCTGTATTTACCTCTTCTGGGCTTATTTTCCCAGGGTCAGTGGCTGGAGGGCTTTTTTTTAAATTTCTATCTCTTGTCATGTTTCTGGTTTCTTTCAGACAGGTGTGTCCTGGAGATCTCTGGCCCTCTCCGTATTGCTTAGGGTCTTTCCGAAGCGTGCTGACTGGGGTTTTGCTGCCCTCTCCAATTTGCTGTTATCTGAGGTACATGCAGGGACGCAGGGACAGTGCAGGCTAGCCTCAATCCTCTGAGCCAGTTGACCCGCAATTTCCTTCAGTGACTTAGGCTGTACCTTGTGGACATCACAGAGTCATGACCGTTTTGTCCCTGGCCACTGGGTCCCAACCAGAGGTGTAGCTAAGCCCCAACAGAGCCCACCAGTCCTCTCTGTACTAGGGGTGGCCGACTGACACCACCACGACACCGGGGTCTGCCCAACTCCAAGATGTCCTCCAGTCAGTGACAGCAGCCGTGGGACCCAATCTCCAGCACTCACCAGGAATCAATCCAGTTTTTCTTCTTGACTCCACTCCCTGCTGCACCGTGTCCTCCCGCCAAGGGCTCAGGACTCAACAATTCCCATCATCAGCGACCGTGGCTTCAGCTTGACCTTGAATCGCCTGATTCCATGGCACTCCCAGCACAGCGCAAACCAGTCTCAGTGAGCGCCTAGGGCTCCAGCCCTCCACTCGAGTTTGCCTTCCTCCGCAGAAGTAGATTCTAGCTTGATGTGGTTTTTCCATGTCTAGATCAGCATCCTGCCTATTCAGAAAACTGTGCGGTGTGGCGCCCAGCTTTGGCGCCCAGGCGCATGGTCCTCTCCATGGCCTCCTCGGGAGTAGCCAAGCAGTTCCAGCTGCTCTGTGGAACCCAATTTCCAGTACTGACTGAGAGACAATAAAGTTCTCCACCTTGGCTCCACGCCAAACTGCGCCACATCCTCCCATCAAGGGCCTGGGACTCATTGACTCCTGTTATCGGCAGCTGCAGCTACAGCATGTAGAATGGATCTCTGTGAGTGTGTCGGGCTTCAGCCCTCCACCTGTGCTTTTCCTTCCTCTTCCTAATTTTATTTTTCCCTTTGGTTTCCTCCTGGCTTAATAAGACTCATTGTCCAATCGTCTGGCCCTCTCTATGTTGTCAAATTCTAACATCTGAGCTGTTTTCCCCGCAGTTTCTCTATCCAGCTTCCTATCAAGCCGCCATTTTTCCTCTCCTACATATACCCCACTTCTAAAATAAAATTCATAGAAACATTCTAGAAACCAGAAAAAAATCTTTTTTCCTATGACCTTAAGATTATAATGCTTTAAAAAAAGGAGAGCTGTAAATCATCCCTAGTTAACAGCAAAATATTCCAATATTCCCTGCCTAAATTATAAAGTATTAAATTCAATTTAAAACAATAGATGCTACAATTTAAAATAGTCAATGATTCATAAATTGTAGCTTTTTTCAAATGAGTGACTTCAGATGTTTCTCAGTGATACAAAGTCACTGCATAAAGGCTGAATACTCTAAACACTCCATCCATGCAGTCACTCAAATTAACTTAGAAATAGCAAACATGCAGAGCACAACATTTTATTCTGTGACCGAGTCACACATGACATATGTTTAAAATATATTAAGAAAGCATTAGAAAAATGAAACATCTAGGATATCAAATATATCTGAAGGTGTTAACAGGAAGGTCACCAACATAAAAATTGTACCCTTAATCTAGAGCACAAAATTTAACTCTAGTTATTAACTGATCTTTTAGAGGAAGAAAACAAAGCTACCCAAACATTCTCATATAAACTAAAATCAATTAAAACAATTAAAATCAAATTAAAATCTAAATTTTCTAATAAATTGGATATTTATATTAGCCTATTCTGATGAAGAGATATTATTTAGCCTGATAAACAGGTATTTTAACTACAAAAAAATGAAAACATCTATGGTATATTTTGAACAATGAAAATGTGAAAAAAAAATTCAAAGTAGGCCTATTTAAGACTTACATTAAATATGTTACAAATTTCCTTTTCATTCTACTATAAAAATCAAAGTTTGATTCCCCTAAACAGTTAAGTAACTGTGAAAAGTATTATATGTAGTAAGAAATGTGCACCAAAGTTTCAAGAGCTATGGGCAAAGTCAAGCATCACAATTTTATTTTTCACTTTGATCTTGCTCTGTGGCAAAAGGAATTGTCCTTCTGTGGGATTTCCTGTGCCGTTCTCCCACCACAGTAACAGGGTTTCCTTCCACCAAACTTCCCCTATACGTTCAAACATAAAACTGATTTCTTTTTGACTTACTAGTCTCTCCCCAATTTTACTTCTTTCTTCTTGTTCACTATCACACTACTAATATTCATAGGAGACCCATATCACTTTCCTGTCCATTTCACAACCTTCTAATTGTGCCTATTCCATGAGCCAGGCATCCTCACTTTCTCCACTTCCCACCAGCGCTCCTTACTCTACTCTCTGAAGACTGGAGCTGCTCTTAGTTCCATCTCGCCACAATATCTAGCAGTTTAACTCCAAAATGCCTAGAGTCCTTGAATCTCACAAAGTTCTAGGCCCTGAACTTCGCAACTATTCTTAAGTCATCAAATCCCATCTATCTAAAACAAAACTTTAAACCTCTAAAATGGTTCCTCTCACCTAACAGTCAGTTAATTGACAATTAATATTTCCATTTCACAGAAGCAAATTATTAGGTGTCCTTCAGTGTAGTCCTCCAATTGGTCACAGAGCATCCTGTACTTTTGAAAAGGGTTTCTGTTCTAAATTTTCCAATTTCACAGCAATCATACTAACGGAGTCCACTAATGCTCAAAGAATAATTGGTCTCCTTTTTCCATTGTTGCCCATGTCTAATCAAATCTTCATAATGCCAGCAAGCCAAGTATTGGGTTGAGCTTGATAAAAACCTTGAGAAGTATGGCAAAGAGAAACAGTGTTCAAAAGAAATATGAAATATTTATGTCCTTTTCCTTAACGCATCATTTTTATTAGACCATTATAGTACCACTGCTCAGAAGGATGACTCAAGAGGAGCTTCAGCTCACGAGTTCAAGACCAGCCTCAATAATACAGTGAGACTTCATCTCAAAAGAAAAAAAAAAAAATCCAGGATTTCTAGAAAGTACTTAGGATTTTTAAAATAATAACCCCTAATACAAGTGAGTAAGTGTAAAATGAATATTGCCAGTTGGAATTGGTACAAACCTTCTGGAAGACAAAGTAATCTAAGAAAGCAAATCAAAATGAATAAAAGAAAATTCTGGCAATGAATTTTGTTGCAGTACTGTTTATGTTAGCAACACACTGGGAGCAATTTAGATATCCAAAAGTAGCAAAATTATCGAATATCTATCCAAAAGAAAAATGCAACCCATGCTCATAGAATTCTTACAGATATAAAAGATTCAAAATTATACAAAAAACAGCATTTATAACATAACCTAATTTTGTTTAAATTTTGTAAAACTACACCAAAACTACACTATGCCTTACATGGGCTTCTTGGCACCAGAGAAACCATAATTTTGGAGTTCTTCGGATTTTGTAACATAGGCTTTACCAAATGTGTACCCTTTAATCCAAAATCCAAAACTTTTTTATAAGAATGATGATCAAAAATTTTTGGATTTTGGAGCATTTCCAAGTTTAGGTTTTCACATAAGGAATGCTACACTTGCATAGTAAAACATCAACACATATCTCAGAGTTAAGATTTTGAAGCCTTTTATTCTTCCAATTTTGTGCATTTTTCAATTTATAAATTATAACTACTGTGTAATAAATCAAGTATCACAAAAACTATTTTAAATCCTTTGCATTTCCCTCAAAGTTTTTACATAACATACATGTAAAGAGGAATATGGGGAAGAGAGCTCAGTGCTCTATGTAGCCTGAAATTTAAAACACAAATTTTTCAATTTAGCACTCAAGCCTGCCATACCATACAGCCTGACAACTAATGCCATATATAAATCCAAAAGACACAGTCAGGATGGTTCACTTATCCTTGTCTTTCTCTTATACTTGCTTTGGCCTCAAATTCCTTCTTCACTTCATCTCCACATATCAAAATACAGTGCTTCTCAGCCTTTGGACGCAGAGTACACAATCAATTACCCACTATAATGGCTGCTCCTTCACAAAGCCTTCCTGAATTACTTTACTTCTCCATGTCTTCCCCCATTCCTCCCCTTCACCTCAGTAGTTAAATGCTGCATACTTATGTCTTCATCAACAACAAAGTACATGTATGGCAGTAGTCCTGTAAGATTATAACAGAGCTAAACAAAAAAAAGCCTCCACTATCTAATGACATCATAGTTGCCATATTTTTATCATTATTTAAAATGTACTCCTGACTAAAAAGTTTACTATAAAAGAATATACCATGTTAGACCAGTAGCAGTATCATACATCTCATGGTTTATTTCACCTCTTGATTGGATCAAGAAGCCCATATTGAGTATCTGAGCTATACCATTTAAGTTTGTTTAAGTACTGTATGATGTTACATAGTGAGAAAAGTACCTAATGACACATTGCTTAAAGTGTATCATCATGTCAAGCAATGCATGACTGTCTCTACTTTCCATATAACTCCTTTCGGTATTTTATGATATGTAGTATCATTTTACTTAACTAACTCTGTCTATATCTCTTATTTCATCAATAAGAAAGTTAGTCAAGGAAAAGGACAAAAATATTTCATGTTTCTCTTGAACACTGCTTCTCTTTGCCATACTTTTTTCAAGGTTTTTCTCAAGGTCAACATAATACTAAATATTTAACATCCAATTTTCAGTGATTAGGATTAAAACAGCTCATGTCATACAAATACAATATGATTCTGCCACATCAATATCGACATGAAAACAAATTTTTACCCCAAGATTCCAACTATTAAGGCGAGCTTCAATGTCACTGTCATCCAAAGAAATAGATTTTTTCGAATGAACTTCCTGAAATACAAAAGAGAATACAGAAGAAAGAAGGGGGAAAAATGAGGAAGAGAAATAAAAAAGAATGGAAGAAAGAAATAAAGGAGGAAAAAGAGAGGTAGATATGAAAAGAAAGAAGACATGGAGGAAAAAAAGAAAACAAGATAAAATATATGTCATTCAGAGTAATGAAAGTTTTGTGTGCTTATTTGGTAATGCTATATTGCCCTTGGAGGAAAGGATTCTGTTATAACTACGCTAACGTTCTTAATTCTAACTAACAGCTTCTTATTACAGCTGCTTAGCGCTATGAGATGTTTAACAATATGTTCATGCAGTAACTAGATTTCACAAAAATTAAAAGAATACTTTAAAAATTAATCCAGACTCCTTTTTGTAAGTTCTTTTACAAAAAGTTTTGGTACACCACAATAGCTTGAAAGTGTCAGGGGATGGGAAAAACACTTGAAAAGATGAATTATTTACTCCTGTTAAAATTAGTTAACAAGGAAGTTTTGTGTTGATGTCCAAGAAGCTCTTTGTCCTTAAATTAATTCCCACTCATACACTGAATATAACGAGTAATAAGCTTTGAATTAACGTCATGAAAACACAATTAAGTTGATTCTTTACTTCTAAAAAATAAAAATTTCATGTTTTTCCTGTGTATAATTTATTATATTACGTATTTATCAACCAGATTAAAACTGAAATTAACTAAAGACAACCTCAGATCTGTACCTAGACCTGAAAGCTCTAAAAGCTTAGAAAGATAAGTCCATATAAAACAATAATGACTATTTTACAGTCCCACTAGTATTATTTTGAAATTAAATTTGTTGACACATCATTTTCATGCTTTTCAAAAGCCTCATTACTGATGAATAAACCTATTTTCCTATGATTATTTAAATTAATATGAAGTAATGAAGAATAATAGACTAAAACGTCCTGCATATTTTACTGGTTCTCCAAATATCTATTCAACAAAATGTTGAGATTCTGTTATTTATATACTATACTAAAATTCATTACCATTTCTACTGGTGGTCCCTTGTTTTTTCTGATTTTCTTTGTGAATAAAAACTCCTTAAGTAAAAAGTACGTACTTTCTTTAAGTAAATGTATTGCTTATAGTTACATGATCATTATTAAAAGTGGGTTGACCTTTATATCAAATTTTACTTAATGAGATATCTCAAACTGTCACTAAAAAAATGTAATGAATTACTTTAAAGCAATGTGATACCTCTTGCAAATAAAAATCACATTATCCAAGATAGCAGTTAATCAATAAAGACTCTAGTAAGAAAGCACAATCCCTAATTACAAAGCTTGTTCAACACATAAATTCAAGAGCAACATTCATTTTTAAAGATATAAACAGTTTAAATTAATCAGAAAAGCTGTATTTCCTACTTCATTGTAAATTAATCCCAATTTCTTTTCAATTTATCAACATTGAGTTATCTACTTGGTTACTCTAAATAAAAGGAGAAAGGAAATTTTTTAAAATAAATGGTTTCAAATTTATGCTTACATGTGCAAGGAAAGGAAGACTGATTAGCCTGTCTCAGAATTCGTGTGAAAGCAGAAAGCACACCATGGAATACACTAAGCACAACAGTCATTTCTGACATCACGATACTCACAAAAACCTTTAGGCTTTACTCACTTTTCAGAGCAATGAGTGAAACTTTAACAATATTTTTATACAACGAAAAAGAAAACTAAAATCTGATCTTACACAATTCTTTGGGATAATACTTTGTCCATCTTCTTTGTAAGTTAGACTCAGAGAATGGGAACTTGTTCGCTGCTTTCCAGTGCACTGTTCTATCCTAAGAGACCAAAATAGCACAATCAAAACTTAGAGAACACAGAGGACTCACATCTATGGTTATTTTTCTTCTTTTGGAAATTAGATGGTAGTTTATATTAATCATAATTTGAAAGTAAAAAATCTAATAAGCATTTGTATTTATCATATTTTATTTCATTTCGATTAAATCAAAAGTAAAATGTCACATACTTGTCACACTGTTTATAAGAGAGACAACAATGATCCATACGTATTTAAATCTTTTCCCTTCTTCCTAAGTGTGGGACAAGACAAAGGTGAAGTTTATATTCTGAGAAAATCATTTTTTAAAGAAACTTAACAAATTTTGCCGGATTCAAGATAAAACATTCAAATACATAAAGTAAAAACTTACATTAAAGTTTCAATTAACATAAAATCATATAAGAAAATAAAAGTATTTCATTCTTCGGTTTTAAAAATGTCATATTAATTCAGGTAAAACGTGAAAAGTACAGTATAAGCAGGTCACTGGTTTAAATGGATTTCACCAAAAACTTCTCTGATAATACCAAACAAAAACACTATCCTCTTTTATTATATGTGATAATATAAACAAAAAATTTTATAGGCAAAGAGAAAATACAGAAACCAATGTTTTATTTTCCGTTAACTGGTTCTAAATACCCTGTAACACCTTCATCCTCTTGAATGATTTCACACTGCCTTGATATGTTTGATGCCATAGTATACGAAGTTATACTCAAATATTTCAAGGAAAGAGACACTATGGTAATTACTATTAAGTCGGATTATCTTGTGGTGAAGCACTAGGCTGCGGAAATTGTTATGCTTTGACCTGTATTGTTATGTTGTTATGTCCTCTTTTATCTCAATCTCTCCCTTTAAAAAAAAATTATTTATTTTTTTATTATTTTTTTTTTTTTACTTAAGGGAAAAAAATCAAAAAAATTAGCAGGATATATTATAATAACTTTTTTGATTTCCTATTAACTTGATTTGAAGCCCTATATTGCTCCCACCATCTTGTTTTGACTGATTTTACTCTGTTCTGTTCTGTTTGATAGTATCAAGTTTGAGGGTATAGGCAACTACTTTGAAGGCAATAAGACTATGACGCCCGTTCTGGTTTGACTATTATCTTCTTTTGAAGTCCTGTAATGTCTCTAATGTTTAGGTTTTATTGGTCTTGCTCTGTACTGTTTTGTTCAATTTTATTATACCTAATGATATAGGCAATTCTTTTTAAGGTAGCAAGAGGCATTATGGTAACCAGTGTTGATAACCTTGTATTCTGTTTTTACATCATGTATGTACTATGTCCATCCTTTGTTTTGACTGACTGCTTTGTTTTGTCACATTTGGTTCTATTCTCTTCCAAAAAAAAAAAAAAGTAGTAAGAACTGTGGGTATAATAAAACTCAAAATGTGTAAATGTTATTGTAAAAACGAGAGGAAAAGAAAGTACTCTAAAGGACACAACTCAACTGCCAAGTGTGTTTAGGTGTATAAGATAGATGACCATATTACTAAGTTTTTGTTGGATTATTGAACACAACTGTTTGCAGTCTCACTGTTTGAATGTCCACTTTGTATGCTTAATTTTGTAACTTGAACAACTATTTCTAAGATGACAATATGTAATCTATTAACTAATGATTTCTTACTGTTTTTTTTTGAAATTCTATATTACTTGTACCCTTATACTGTTTTTTTTTCTCCTTTAAATAAAATTTAAAAAATACTATCCTCAAATAAGCCAGTTTAGCCTGTAGTACCTCTTATGTTTTAATTCAAGCTATTTCAAAGAAAGTTCCAAGACTATGAATACTTATTTTCTCAACAGCAGCTTCTAGATATATGAAATGGAAAATGATTGTTGTAAGAGTGGATCCTCCACCCCCCCCAAACAGTTCTGCTTTCCACAATTTTATTTAACCCCAATCAACTATAGTCGGGGGAATGTAAATAAAAAATTCCAAAAATAATAAATTCAAATCTTTTAAATACTCTTTTCTTTGCTTTTTGAGACAGGATCTTGCTATGTGTTTAAGTTGGCCTTGGGCTCACCTCCCAGGCTGGTCTTGAACTTGCAACAATCCTCTTGCCTCAGCTTCACAGGTGCTGTGATTACAGGCATGCACCACCAGGCCCAGCTTTTAAATAACTTTTCATAAGTCTGTAACTGTCTCATTTTCTTATTAGTTATTATTGTTAACGTATTACAATGCTCAATTTATAAATTACAAGCACTTGTGCAAAGGAAAAGAGCATAGCGCATGTAGGGTTCCATACTCTTTACAGTGTCAGAGGCCGTGGAAATGATCACCTGTAGATAAACTATCCCCTCTGCATCATGAATTAATGTTGTAAACTTTTAACCATGACCAATGTCAAAATTTCCAAAAGAATATCAAACTAAGAATTTCTAAAAGACAAATTAATAGTTCAGAAAGACAATGTTAAAACTAATGTCTTATTGGTAGTAAAACTGGTAAAATAATATGCTTTAGACCTGTTACTAAGTAATGGAGAATTTCTTAAAAAGCTGTTTAAAAGAGAACTATTGCTTTATACTTTGTATCTCATTTGCCCAAATTTTCAATAAGAGCAAATAAGAAACAAAGTAATACTCTGTAGAAAAATTTCATCAATGTGCTTGAGCTGAAATAAGGATACAGAAGTCAGTATGTGGGACCTGACATACTAAGCAGAGACCTATTCTAATTTATGAATTGATTAAACAATCATAAAAAGAGGTATGCTTAAAAACTGAAAAAATACTGAAATATTAAAGGTAATTCTTCCCATACAAAATATTAATACAGTCTAAAACATTTATTTAGTTAGTTATTGAACAGACTGCATACATAAAACAACACACGCAGCTTAATTCACATGCATCTATCCTGTACCAATCAACCTTTTGTGCTCACCATAAAATTTTAAACAAGTTCCTGGATCCATGCCCTAACCTGTCATTTGTTTTTCAATCAACTATTAACTGGCTTGTACTTATCCTGAAAGTGCTGCAAGAACCTCAGTGATCTTTCAAATATTCAAACAAATGAACTCTCAACTATCACCAAAATATCAGGGACAGAGTTCTAAAGATGCCATATTGGCTCCATAGAACCATTCTTTTCAAGTTCTCGTCCGATGTTTTATATCTTTCACAGGAACCTTGGCTAGCTTTCTTTCTCTGCCCACTCCACACAAGCTGTAAGTCCAGGGTATTTATTACCCTTTTACATGCTTTTCCTGGGTAACTCAATATACTAAATGGATGCTTGCTTTGCTTACCAAATCCACATCTTCAGTCCAAACTGCTCTCTTAGCCATTACAAACACAAATTGAATAGCCCTGACTCCAATTTGACATGTTCAAAACTAAATTCATTAAGTTGCTCCTAAAACATGCTCTGAAGAAGGCCAAGTAAAGCAAAATTATTGTAGAAGCCAGCTTCTTGTAAACACAACTGAGCCAACTAAAGGAGAAAGTCAGTATCATTGCTAAAATCTGGCTGGCACAAAAAACATACACACGTAAGTTTAATTTCTTGCCACAAGACTGTCTCCAGCTGGAAAAACAATTAACTTGAACACTAAATAAGTACAAAGACAACCTTAAATTCAGAGTGATGGGACTAGAATAAGCAAGACTGAAAAACAGTAAAGAAAGCTTAAGGAACTTTGGGATGTATCAAGTCTATAAATATACGCATCATTGAATTGAAGACAAAAAGGCAGAGAGAAAGGAGCAACAGGACTATTTTTCAAAACAATGGGAGAAGAGAAATGGACTTCTAGATTATGAAGCTGGAAGAATTCCAAATGAGTTAAAGGTGAAGGCATCCACACAAAACACATTAAGAATCAAATTATCAAAAGTCAGACAGAGAATGTTAATACCAAAAAGAGAAAAGTAGCTCATAACATAGGAGAAAGCATCTATAAGACTTCCAGTGGATTTCTCAGCAGAAACCACGTAAGCAAGGAAAGAAAGAATATTATACCCTGAGAAGTCTTCCTTCAGAAATGAGTGAGAGTAAAAGACCATATCAACCCAAGTTGAAGGAGTTCATAACCACTAGACCTAACCTGGAAAAAAGGCTAAAGGGAGTTTTTCAAGTTCAAATGTGAGGCTGGAAAACTCACTGGTAAAGATAATTACATACTTTACTACATTAAGGTAATAGTGATGCACAAACCATTTACAACTTTAGTAAATAAGCCAAAAGAAAAGCACATTATAACTATAATAATTTCTTTATGGATATATTAAAAAGGTGAAAATTAGGTATGGTAGCACACAACTGTAATCCCAGCACTCTGAAAGGATGAGGCAGGAAGACCCCATACTATCCTCGTCTGGGCAATCTGGAGACTGACTAAGACTTTGTCTCAAAATAAAGAACTTTAGCTCCAAATGAATTTTAGGAATGTTTCCTCTAGTTCTATGAGGTATGCTGACAGTGTTTTGATTGGGATTGAATTAAATCTGTGTAACAGTTTTGGAGTATGGTCATTTTCACTACATTGGTTCTTCCCAACCAAAGCAACTGCTGTCTTCTTTCTCCACTTTCTGACACCCTCTTCCATTTCCTTTTTCAGAGTACTGTAGTTTTCAATGTAGAACTCTTTTGCTAACTTTATGAGATGGATTCCTAAGTATTTCATTTTTTCACTGCTATTTTGAAAGACAAAGTTTCTCTAATTTCTCTCTCAGTGAGTTTGTTATTTGCTAACAGAAATGCTATAGATTTCTGAGTGCTGACTTTGTATCCAGCTATACAACTGAATCTGATTATTAAATCTAAAAGTCTTTTGGTGGAGTTTTTGGGGTTTTCTATGTAGAGTATCATGTCATCTACAAATAATAATTGAATTTCTTCCTTTCCCATATTTATTCCTTTTATTTCTTTCTCTTGTCTAATTACTCTAGCTAATGTTTCCAGAACTATATTGAATAGGAGAAGGATTCACTGGGAATCAAAAGAGAACTACAACAACACAAACAATTCTAGGCAACAAAGGCAAGACAGAAAGCATCTCAATTTCTGACCTGAAATTATACTACAGAGTTGCTGAGATATAAAACAGACATGAAGATCATTGGAACAGATCAGAAGATGCATAAAAAAACTTCAAACACACTCAGTTACCTTATCTTTGACATAAGGGCCAAACACCTTCACTAAAAGAAAGCCTCTTTTTAAAAAAGGTGCTGGAAAACTGATTTTCCATATACCAAAGACTAAAACTAGACCCAGGTCTATCACCATGCACTAAACTAAAAGCAAAATGGATCAAAGATTTAATATTAAAACAGAAACACTAAATCTGCAGGAAGACAGAATAGACATAACTCTTGAACACAGGCATACGAAAGGCTTCATGAAAAAACTCTGAAGACACAGGAAATACTACAAAGATTCAACAACTGGGATCTCATCTTATTAAAAAGCTTCTGCACAGCAAAATAAATCACCAACAGGGTGAAAAAATACCCAAACAGCGGGAAAAATCTTAGTCAATTTTACTTTTAACAAAGGATTAACATCTATATGAAGAACTAAAAGAAATACGATCTCCCAAATTTAGACTCAATTCATACATGGGCATCTGAAATGAAGAGATACTTCACAAAAGAAATACAACTAGCAAGTAAACGTATGAAAAAATGTTCAATATCACTGATCACTTGAAAGATGCAAGTTTAAACAACTCTGAGATTCCATCTCACTCAGAAATAATGGCTGTTATCAAGAAACAAACAGTATCAAATGCTGATTGAGCTGTGGTGAAAAGAAATCCTTCTCCACTGTTGATAGGAGTGTAGACTGGTACAACCACTGTAGAATTCAGTGTAAAGACTCCTCCAAAAACTAGAAATAAAGGTCCCATTGATCTAGCTATCCCCCTCCCTGGTATCCCCAAAAGAATAAAAAGCACTATACTACAGTGATATATGTACATTCATGTTTATAGCAGCAATTTGTAATAGTTAAATCTTGGAAACAGCCCAAATAATCATCAACTGATGAATGCATAAAGATGTGGGGGTATTTTTATATAATGGTGTATTACTCAGCCATAAAGGATAAATGAGAAATTTCTAGGTAAATGGATATATTGTGAGACCACTATATTAAGTGAAATAAACTGGATGCATGTATAAATATCACAATGATTTTCTGGCTTGAGAAACCAAAAGTATAAATAAGGGCCAAAATGTACAATATATATTGGGAAACGGGAAGAAAATGTTCTGGTAGGAAGGGAAACTGGGAAGAATGAGGAGGGAAAGGAAAAGAAAAAAATGAAAAAAGAAGGATAAAGTTACAATATATTATGTACACATACAAATTCCTGATAATGAATGTGATCATTACATATGTTTAAATTGAACTAATAAACTTAATTAAAACAAAATTAATGAAAGTGTCAAAGATGAGGTATATACATTTAAAACCTCTAAAAAAAGTAATATGAATTCTATAAGAAGGAAACAAAACAAGCTGAGGATATAATGAAGAAATAGCTCTGAAAATAGCAATCAAGATTACATAACAGAAGAGCCTTAAAAATTATCTTCATACACCATTTTAACCTAGGAAAAAAAACTGAATGCACTGAAAAGGATGAAAAATGAAGATATGTCAGCCTCTGTTTCCAGAAAAAACTAAAATCAGTAGGAAGAACGACTTGAGAAGTCAGGGTGAATCAGAGTTCCACACATGAAATAGGAAACTCATCTAGAAACCAGAGGCTGGTGTAGAGTTCCCTACTCTTGAAAGAAAAACAAAAATAAGATCTGGTGACCTTATTTTCACATAGCTTGTAACAAGCTGCAACAAGCTGTAACAAGCCACAGCTGGTAACAAGCTGCAACCCTAGAAAAGGCAAAAGGCACAGGCACAACCTCAAAACCATGGCCTAAACCATAGATGGCTTGGTAACTAACTTGTGATGTGCTTTTATCTATGTATTAGGGCCATGTGGCAAGTAATATCTAAAGATGGGCCCCAATAATCTACATGCTCTACTTTTTATATACTTTTATAAGGGTTCCCTTCTACACTATATCTAATTTAGGTTTGTGGTGCATTTTATTCAATACAATACAATCGATATTTTACCAGGTAAAAGCCTTAAAATGGTCTGGAAGTTTTCTCTTTTACCCATTTACAAGGCCTGAGCAACTACATAAGGAATCCAGTCCCCCTGCTGGAAAGGCCACATATAGAAGGAAAATTCTGACAGCACATGGAAAGAGAATTTCAGCTCTCATACATAAGCCCAAGCTGCCAGCCATCCCACTACTAAGATGCCAGGTAAACACGTGAGTTATGTTCAGTGGCCCAATCAAGTTCCAGATAACTGTAAATGAGAAGAACTGCCCAGTTGAGTCTAGTCAACCCACAGACAAATAAAATAATAAAATCATTGTCATTTTAGTTGCTAAGATGGCTTGTTATGCAGTAATAAATAAATAAAACAAACTGGTTCCAAGAAATGAGGTGTTAAACAACAAAAACAAAGTTTGTTAATTTACAATATCATGTTACTAAAACATAAAGTATCAGCTTTTAGAACAGGCATCTAGCAGAGACCCAAAGGACCTCAGGAATACTGTGAAGGCTGGAAGCATATGAAGGGAAATGTTAGTTGAAGCTGAACAAAAAGGCAACTCATATTATGTAGAGAAGGAAATTTTGGCAACAGAGTCACTGTGGTAATGTGAAAAACTGAAAACACACTTAATGAATTTGTACAAAAACTGTCTAAAGAGAATTCCAGGGAAAATATTGAAAATGTCAAATGGTTTATTTTATCTGTGGCTGAAAAGGTAGAAATAGAAATAAAGGAAGAAGGAAAAGTTCATATTTCAAGTATGCTCTAAAAGATACATTTCCAAGGCAGAACTTGTAAGATTGAAAAACAAACTATTTTTCATTTTCACTTTCTTATGCCAGAAAAAGACTCATAGAAAAAAATAATCCAAGGGCAAAAATCAAATTCAAGGTTTTTCTAGTAAAACCTGGATTAAAAAATCTCAAGAAGACATTTATTTATAAGCCCTTTGTTAAGACCTTACAAAGAGTATGACTAGTGCCTCAAAGATCATATCAGCAAAATAAGACTTCTAAGCATTTTTGAGGTGTACTTCTTTAATTTTTTCTGACAGACAGGAAGACTTCTAAGAATGTTAGGTGTTGTTCCCAGCATCCTGATAATTGTAACAAAACAAAAAGAAAACCATGTTATCTATCTAAAGAAGTAGATTGCAATTTAAAACACAAAAGGCCAGAAAATTTTTAAAGAAAGTATGCTAGTTTCATTCGAAAGAGGCAGATAAAACTGAAGCAAAGCATTTGGCTCTCCAAATTCCTAAAAATAAGAAGTAGGATGAGGGGCCAGGGATATAGTTCAGTGGCATAGCGCCTGCCTGGCAAGTACAAGGTCCAGAGTTCAATTTCCAATACAAAAAAAAAATCAGGTTGAGAAAATTGCACAACTTCAAGCAAATTATTTAAGGTAAAAGAACAATAATATCTCAGAGGGAAAAGCCAAGAGCCAGAAGTGTGGAGCAAGCAAACATGAAGAATCACTGCCCAAAAGCAGCAATAAACCCCAGTCAAGAGTCAGGGAACCTATGTCTGGATAGATTTAGAATTCCTATTGGCATGAGCATCTCAATTTCCCTGCTTTTTGAGTGGGAACGTTTATTTCAATTTTCTAGTTCCTTTCTGAGTACTGCTTGTTGGCTGTGGTGAACAGGAAGAGGAAACGTTGCTCTTTTGTTCACAGGTCTTCAGGTTGAAAGAAGACACTCCCAAAGGAAACCTCAGCCATACCTGTACCTGATTTCCATTAAGGTTATTGAGGTATAATTTAGATGGGTAAAACTGTAACCAACTAAAGAGAAGTGAACTAAGAGAGGAAAAGGAGGGGAAGAGGATAAAAAAATAAATTATGTCATGTACATGTACCAACTCCTCACAGTGAACATGATTATGCACTATGAATGTCTATTAATAAAAGTTTTTAAAAGATGTAAAAAAAAAAATCCAGACCCATTTCAAATGCTGAGTTTAATAAAGTTTGACCGAAACATACATTTATATAACCATCATAATAAATATACAGGTTATATCCATCATAGCCAAAACATCCCCTTGAGCCCATTTGTTACAGTTTGTATCTGCATGTCCCACCAAAGCCTCATGTGGTCATAGGGGGTGGGAGGGGGAGTCACAGAAGCTGAATCTAGAGTTTGCGACTGGTTCACT
This sequence comes from Cavia porcellus, assembly GCF_034190915.1. Classification (NCBI taxonomy): domain Eukaryota; kingdom Metazoa; phylum Chordata; class Mammalia; order Rodentia; family Caviidae; genus Cavia; species Cavia porcellus. The sequence continues at coordinate 14,527,542 of NW_026947515.1, forward strand.
GTCTAGTGCTGGAATTGGTGTATGAATGCTACAGTTGTCCTAAGGCAGGTAGCCTGCATACACTATCAGGGAGGAAAAGAGGCTTGCTGCTCCCCATTTTTGCTCTTGTTGCTTTTGCTCTCTTCTGCCACCAGGAATGGTTGTCCCTCAGCCACACCACCCTGCATTGGAACCAGCTGAGTATGGACTGAAACCTCCACAAACTGTGAGCTAAATAAACCTTTTCTTCCTTAATTTTTAGTGTAGGATATTTTGTCTCAGGGACAAGCAAGTAAGACACCGTTTAAACTCAAACTACTTCCTCCCCACTCTCAGATAACCAGTACTGTTTGAGTTTTATCATTTTGAAAGTAAACATATAAACCTTTATGTCTGTCTTCTCTTACTCAGGATGCTTTTGAGATTTATCCATCTTATTCTATATATCAAAATGTCATTTTTATTGTAGGATCCCACTATATATGTATAAACTAGAATCTGCTTTTCTATTAAAGTATTGGTGAATGTTTAGACTGTTTATATATTTTGCTATTATGAATGGTCTATGAAAAGTCAAGTATTTATGTAGATACATGTTTTTATTTGACTAAAACTTTATGAATGGAACTGCTGGTTATGTGATATCTTAAAATTTATAAGAAACTTTCAAGCTGTTTTACAAAGTGGTTTATGCAATATGATATTCTCATTTTGAGTTTCACAATAGTGACTTCAAGTTTCACAACACTATACCCATACTTGACTCTATGTCCTTGTAATATTAGCCCTTCTCGTGCATATTGTGCTTCATATATGTGTATCAGTCATTTATGTATTTTCTTTTGTGCAGTATCTACAAACTCTTTTGGACATTAATTAGGCTGTTTTCTACCTTGAGTTGTAAGTATTCTTTACATGTTGTAAGTACCGAAATACATACAATACAGATATATACACAATGAGTATATTTTAACCCATTCTATACCTTGTAAGGTATTTTCTTCAAATATTATGTGTCAAAGAAAATACTCTTTCCTCATTGCCGACACAAAACCTGACATCTACAACTTCAATAGGGAGAGGTTTATTTTGGTTCATACTTTTTAGAAAATTCTGTCCATAGACTCTTGGCTCCAAGGCAACGGTATGACTGAAGGTAGTAGAGAAAAGCTGTTCATGTTAAGGCACCCAAGAAGCAAAATACAAAAGGGAAGAGCCAGGAAGAAATATATGTACTTCAGACCACACCCCCAGCAACCCACTTCTTTTGACCAGGACTCATTTCCTAATAGCGCATTTGACTACTGAACTCATCTGCAAATGAATGCCCTTAGGAGTTGAGCACTTCCATAATCCAATATTTGGGGGACATTCCAGATCCAAACCATAATAATACTGATGGTCCAGTTTATAATTTTTCTTCATTGTTTTGTATTTTATATTCTGTTTTAGAAATCTCTGCCTACTCCAAGGTCACAAGATTTTCTTTTTCCTATATAAAATCTATTGTTTTTGTCTTTCCATTTTAAATCAATAACCCATTGGGTTTTTTTCCAATATTGCTATTAAGTTTTTGGGGTATTTTGATGAAAAGACTTTTCACTTACTTAATTTCATTGTCATTTTTATGAAAAATCAATTAATGAGATACCAGGGGACCTACTTTCGGAATTTCCATCCTGCACATTTTCTACTTTTCCTTTCATCAATACTACTGTCTTCATTATTCAGTTTTAAGTCTGAAAATCAAGAAAGTGAAATCTTCTTTGCCTTTTTAATACTTTAGTTTTTAATGCTTAGTAACTCAGACTAAACCTTTGTGTTTCTAACTTGGAAGATTAAACCACAGATAACATTTTGGTAAATGCTTTTTTTGTAGCTAGTTAGATGATCAGATACTTTCCTAAGCAATTTATATGATGAAATATATAGATTTTCAAATGGTAACCTCAAATTTCATGGAATAAATTCCATGTTTTAATGATAGAGCCATTTGATATTTTAATAGATATATTTGGATATGATTTAAAATTTAATTTCTTTGGCATATAAAGGGCTTCTCAAATTACTCTTTTTTAACCAGTAGTGACTTTTGAGTCTTTCAAATACTATATCCATTTCATCATGATGTCACTGGTATAAATTTGTTGAAAATCTTCTCTTACATGCTTAATGAATGTAGGATCACTATCAAACCTCTTCTTTTATCACTGTTAATGCTAATATGTCTTCTTTCTTAATTCTTTTTTCTTCTTTCTTAATTCTTTTAAAATTTTAACTGTGACTATACAACATGAAATTGTAAGTCTTCACGAGTTTGAAGGATTCAGCCCAGTGCTATTAAGGAAATTCACATGCTTGTGCAATTGTCTTTACCAAATATCTCCAGATTTCAACTTGCAAAACTGGGAGTCTACAGCAAGGTTAATGATTAAAGTTGACATGTAGGGTCTTTGTTCACCTCACAAGAACTATTCATGCTCACATGACAGTACAGGTTGACCATGCTTAATCCAAAACTCTGGAATCCAAAAGACTCCAAAATATGAAAGTTTCTGAACACCAATAAGATCCTACAAATAGAAAATTACACACCTGACTTCGTGTGTCAGGTCACAGGCAAAGCACACTAAAAATATTGCATAAATTACCTTCAAACTATATAAATAAGATGTGTATGATACATAAATTAATTCTATGTTTAGATTTTGGTTCCATCTCCAAGATGAATTATGAATATGTAAACTGTCATTACGAATATGTAAACATTCTATAGTCCAAAGTAAAAATCACTTCTGGTCCCAGACTGGCTTCAGATTGGCTGTACTCAATTGGAATTCACTTACTTATGGTAGCGGCCATTTAGTAAGTGTTTGTGGAATAGGTAAATGATGAGTTTATGTTCCACTTAATATGGAATATTAAATGTTCTAACAAGTAAAAAGCAAATTACTGCATTAAAACACTAGGGAATGAGGTAAAATACAGATGAGCAAGGTAAATGTTATTATCAATAATATTTATTTTGGGACTCAGTTAACAGTAAGAACAATAAAAAGTTAATACAATGCGTATTATTATATTTAAGGTAGTTACTCAGGATACAAGATATGACCATAAAATATTCTCCAACTGATATAAGCACATACTTTCCTATACTATGAACTAAGAGACACTAATAGTATAACTAACTTGCATTTAACTATTGGTATTTTCCTATCATCTTGTTACGATTTTTTTTTTTTTGTACCAGGAATTGAACTCAGGACTTTATGCTTGCCAGTAAGGCACTTATGGCACTGACCTAAATTCGCCAGCTGTTATGATATTTTGTTTTACCTTTTTTTCCCATAAAATAAAAAAAAAAATGTGCTAAGAGGCTTTCAGTAGATCATAAATAAAGATTCTGCACTCACAGAGCTTTCAGCAGGGTGGAAAACATAGTTTTTAATTTGCAAAAACACCTTCAATTATAAAACACATTAAGCTCTATATAGGAACAACATGGGGTACAACAAAAGTCAGTGTGGAGTAGGGGTACACAGATATCCTGTTGATTGCACGGTCTGAAAAGAGCTTTTGGAAGAGAGAAGCCTAGGGCAGGTAAAAACATCCAGCCAAGAAAACACAGCAGAGACCATTCCAGGTTGAGCAGAATCATGTGTCATGGATCTGAGAAGGAAAAATTTTGCCTCTATGGCTACATCATTCTAATCAGATGGAAAAAGGGTCTGTGGTCAAGTGGGGGAGGAAGACAGAGACACGACTTCACAGTGTGTTCAGTTCTAGGCTTTATTGAGAAAAGAAACTGATGCAGAACATTCAACAAACTGAGGAAGAGATAAAATGGTTGATTTCTTTAAAGTACATAGCTGACGGGTGGAGAAGGGATTGAAAAGATTAGGAATGAGAGCCAATCCCAATGGACCAGGTGGGAGATGGTGGTTGCTTAAAGAAAGACAGGGGCAAAATATGTGGAAACAGATGATGATGTGAAATTGTTTTTTGCTATATTTGATAGCATTTAGTAATAAATTGGATTTAAGTATTCCTGTAAATGGAACAAATGCAAATGCCTTTCAGAGAAATAAATGCTTTACTGAAAACCCTGTACAACATTTACAAAAATGTATCATATATTCAGTCACTACGGAAAGCTCAATAAACTATCCCAATCAGAAATGCACAAGCCAGTCTCTATATATAACTCAATAAAATAAAAACAAAAATAAATGACATTAATATTAAAAGAAAAGTCATAAAACCACGGCCTTTATTATCTAAAGTAAAAACTAAACTCTTGATGAATGAAAAGAAAAAGAAATAAATTGATTTGCTTTCTTGCAACACATTTTTATCATTTAATATCTTCTGAAAACAATGGTGTTCCAGAAATGTCTTCCAAACTTCAAAATAAAAGTGTTTTTCATACCCCACAAAAAAACTGGGACTCTATACCCAATTAACAATAATTTCCTATTCCATGCTTCCCACAGTACCTAACTACTAGTCTACTGTTTTTATGCATTTGACAAATTTAGGTAACTCATAAAAGTAGAATTAAACATTATTTGTCTTTTGTTGACTATTTTCTGTTGATAGTTTATTTCACTAAACAGAATAGCTTTAAGATATATCCATGTATTCACATGTTACAGGATCTTATTCCTGTGTGTATGGGAAAGGGTAGTGGGGTGGAACTCAGAATTCATGGCCTTCATATACAGTTACAATCCCACCACCACCACACCCCTCCTGCCTTTCTTCTCTTTGAGACTGGGTCTAAGTTGTCCAGACCAGGCTAACATGCAAATTCTGCTGTCTCAGCTTCCCAGAGTGCAAGGAGCACAGATGTGTGCTACCACATGCTGCTACCTTGCTCCTTTTTAGGATTAATACATAATATACATCACATTTTTGTTTATCTATTCATCTGGAGACAGACATGTAATGTAGGATCATTCCATCTCCTGGTTATTGTAAAAATACTGCTGACATCACCTAATGGGTTAACTTGTCTTTTAAACATTTGCTTTTTGTTTACTTATTTCTGGTTTACTAAATTCTATCGAATGCTTTTTCTACATTAATTAAGATGTTTGGGTGAGGTCTTTTTCCATCGTACTGTTTTTGTACGGAATCATATTTATTGATTTTTCTGTGTCAAACCTCCTTTACATTCCAAGAAAAAAATCCTAGTCATGATGTGCAAACTTATTAGTGTGTTGAATTTGGTTCTCAAGTATTTCATTGGAGATTTTGCACTGAAACTATATTCTAATTCCTACTCTAATTACAGGTTTATATGAAAACTTGAACCAGAACTCAGCTAGGTTACGTCCATGACACAGAAGACTAGAGTGGTACCTCAGTTCATGAACTTAATGTGTTCCACAATTTGGGAAAAGAAGATCACGTTGTGTGAGACAGATGGCCACAGTCATGTTTGTCACCCAGTGCAGTCTGCAGACGAAACCAAACTTCTGCCAAATGTTTCTGTTCGTGAACCAAATTGTTTACAAACCAAAGCATTTGTGAACCAAAGTACCACCATCAATGTTTTTGCAGTTATTGTATTGTTGTAAGTTGCTAAGATTTGGAGTAACTTGTAATGCAGTCAGAGATAACTAATGCAGTGAGATGCAGTATAAAAGTATAAAAGCATCTTTGGGACTGAGTAGTGAGCAAAGGCTATGAGGATTGTGTGTAGTGTGCTAAAGACAAAATGAACCTGAACAGTTTATTATAAGAAATCTGAAATTTGAGGATGTTGCCAGCTGGGGCCTCAAGAGGAAATGAGAAATGTTATTTGAAAAGGGAAGAAAAAGAATCTTTTTCATACTCTGGTATGAGGCTACAGTACCACCTTTAATAATATGTTAATTACAAAATATATCTAATGAACTAGGTGAGTGGTATAGCCAAGATAAGTGAAAAAAAGTATTTCCTATTGCTTACAAATGAAATATGGGAAAAATGAAATGAGTAAAAGACAGTATTTTTTTAAAAATGGAGCCAAGAATTCATGGTTTTAAAAATTCTCAGCATCTCCAGATGGCAAAAGACCCTAAATTAAGATTAAATTAAAGCTCTACATACACGCAAAGTCTGGACACTGCCTAGAGATAAAGCAAAAGATACAAATGTAAAACCTTTCAATAGTATAGAAAAGATCAAGGGTGGTATATCAGAGTATTATGAATTCATACACAGAGCCCTTTGAAAAGATTAAGGGTATGCCTCACAGATCCTGTCAATCAAACAATAGGAACTCTACAAAGCATAAGGATGCTGTCCCTTAATCTCACTACAGCCCAAAATAAAAGTGACAAAGAGACTAGATGTGGCTTGTGTCTAATGGCTGTAACCCAAAAAGGATGCACAGTATTCCTACAAAGTGTTTTTAGAAAATTTTATGAGCAAAACCATGGCCACCTTAGACTGACAGAGACATGGTACCCAATGAAAAGGAACCACTGAACTCCCAAAATTCTTCTGCAAAGAAACAGACTAAAAAAACTATAAACTAAAAATAAATAAATAAATAACATCTTTGAGAAAAAGTAACGATAACTCAGAAAATGAGATCATGAGTCTGGGATGAGGAGCCAAGAACCATGAAGAATTATGCTCAGATCTGGAGACTTACTTAGGAAAGTTTCATATTTGCTCATCTAAATTTCAGAATTATTATCAACCAACTTCTGTGTGCCTGCCATTATCCTTTTTAGACTTATCCACAGAGGTCATCCTATGTTTGCCTCACCATTGTATCTTGGATTCATGTGGAACATATAACTACTGTAATAGAAGTTTCTCTCAAGAAATACAAATGCCTAATATATACATAAGAAGATCTTTACTATCATTAGTTATTAGGGGAATGCAAATCAAAACCAAAAGGAATCTGGGTATCTTCACAGAAGAATTAAAACATCATGCCATAGCAATATATGTGCACCCATGTTTATAGCACACAATTTGTAACAGCTAGATCTTGGATACAACCCATCAGTTGAAGAATAAATAAAAAAGATGTGATTTTTCTGATATGATGGAGTACTGCTCAGCCATAAAGAAGGATAAACTGGAGACGTTTTTAAAAAATGGGTGTAACTCAAGAGCCTACTTATAAGTGAAATAAATTAGACCCATATTTGTAAACATTATTGCCTTCCTAATGTCAGAAATTGAACAAATAAATAAGATTCAAGATATACGACAGACATAGTGAATTGGGAAGTAACTGTTCAAAAGGAAAGACAAACAGTGATGGGGAAAGGGGTAAAAAGAAAAAAGAGAGAGAAAAAACTGTATTTATTCACAAAATAGGTAAGATAGTTATACAGCTAGCTTCCCTCAGTTCATTGAAAAGAAAGGTTTGTGCTAATATTGTTTGGACAAGATATCATGCCTACATCTTGTACTCTGAATAAGTATTTGAAGGCAACAATATGCAATATATTAATTATTGTAATTCTCCTTCTAACCTGTTTTGAAACTTCATTTTATTGTTATTTTTTTCTCCTTAAAATTAAAAAACACAAGGAAATACTACTAAATAGACAAAGTTAAAGCCACTAAAAATGCCAACAGTTCGTGAGGCTGTTTAGAAAATAGAATATTTATATATTGGCAATTGGAATATATGACAGTTTGGAAAACAGTGCAATAATTTATTTAAAGTTAAATATACACATAAAACACAATCTACCCAAGAAAAATGAAAAGAAAAACTTTGCAATCAAAAGCTTATAAAGAATGTCCACAGCAGCTGGGGATGAGGTCAGTGAAAGAACACATGCTTAGCACACGTCGGGCATTGGTTCAATCCCTCGAACCCCCGAAAAAGCGGTAACAGCAATATTCATAATAGCCTGAAACTGAAAATAAATCAAATATCCATTCATTGTGAACAGATGAACAAAATGTGGTATATTTATAAAAGAAATCCCACTTAGGATCAGGAAAGAATTAACTGCTGATATATAAAACAACATGCTAACTGAAGGAACTAGATACATAGAACTGAATGTTTTATGATTCCACTCATAAAATTTCCAGAAAACACAAAACTATAGAGAAAAAAATGGAGATTTCTACTTGTCTGGGGCTCTGGGTACCATTCTATACTATAAAAATATCAATTCTTCTCAAATTATTAAAACCTCAACAGAGTCATTTGGAGGGTGCAACTGCACACTCATATGTATACTGATAAAATTGGTGAGCTAATTTGGAAATTAATATGGAAATGCAAATAAAGAGTAGCCAAAGAATAATCAAAGCAACCTTGAGAAAGAGAGCTAGGAAGCCAATACTACAGTACTAAATATCAAGATCAATTTTAAAACTATAATAATTAAAGCAATATGATATTAGCACAAAGACAGACAAATAGACCAACAGAAGAAACTAGACAATGAAACAAACTATATATTTAAGATTTCCTGGCTTATAATAACAGTGCCAAGCACAAAATTTGAGGGGAAAATGGCTTCTAAAAAATATTGCTAGATCAAATAGATATCCTTTGTGAGGAGAAGAGAGAACTAGCCATCACTCTTACCTTACTTCATACACACAAATAAGTTCCATATGCACCACCACAATCTTAAATTACAAAGTTAAAACAAGAAAGTTTCTGGAAAGTAACTGATCACTTCCATGATCTTTGGATAGGAAGGCAAGGTATCTTAAACAGGAAATATACACACAACACACACATACCAGAGAAAACTGACAAATAATACTATAATAATATTTAACAGATGGTTTGTAATTTTGTCCCCTCCAACACTCATGTTGAATTTAACTGCCACTGTAACACTGTAAAGAGGTGAGATCTTTAACAGCTGATTAGGCTGTAAGAGTTGAAACCCTTGTAAATGGATTACTGCTATTGTGAGAATAGACTCATTATACAACAGCAAGCTCAATCAATATCTCTCTCTCTCTTCCTCCCACCATCCCTCCATGTCACCCCTGCCCCAACTGTCCTACCATACGATGACACAAGATTCCAGCAGCTTCATATTAGACTTCCCAGCTTCCAGACTGTAAGTCAATGAATTCTGTTCAATAGCTACTACTCAATCTCAGGTATTCCTTTATAGGAATACGAAAGTGGAGTAAGATCCCAATGAAAGTGAAAATGTAGGCTACAAAGTGAAAAAAGGTATCTGCAATATACATTCAACAAAAATTTGGTATTCACAGTACATAAAGACCAATCAACAGAAAGACAAATACTTTTAATACAAAGAAAAACTGTCAATGACTTAAATAGAAACTTTACAAAAGAGGAGATTCAAATGGTCAGTAATAATTTAAGATCTCAATAGTATTCATCACAAGGGATGATATAAATTTAAAGTACATATCTATCATACCAGAATTGCTAAATTAAAAGAAAATGACAAACCAAGTACAGTATTGGCAAGGATAAGGAGCCACAGAAACTTTCAAATCCTGTTAGTGGAAATGTAAATTAGTACAAGGACCTTGAAAAACTCTTTGGCAGTGTCTACTGTAATCACACTTCTACATCAACACTCAAAAAAATAGACATATGTGTACTAAAAGGCATGTAAAAGAACATTCACAGTAGAATTACTTGAAATCAGCAAAAACTGGAAACAATCCAAAAGTCCAACAACAGTAGAATGAATATGTACAAACTGTGATGTATTCACATAATAAAAAATCCACTTCCAAATGCAAGAACATGGATCAAATTCATGATGTAATGTTGAACAAAAAAACCAGAAACAAAAATGAACATATTCTATGAGTCAAAAACTGTTAAAACTAATCTGTGTTGACATATGCAAAAAATAGTTAACCCCTGGAGGGTGATGAATGATGGGGAGGGAGCAAGAAAGGCTTCTGGAGGTCTGGTTGTATTTTCTATCTTGATCTAGAAAGTGATTTTATGGCTATTTTCATTTTGTAAAACTTTATCAAGCTGTATACTTTGATGTGTCTTGCTGTACATATATTATACTTTGTGTGTATTGCTATATGTATGTTATTATTTGATTTTAAAAGTTTACCACAAAACGAAGAATGACAGTTACATTTATTGCAATGGATGAATCTGAACAATATGGTGAGTGAAAGAAATTTCCAAATAATATATAAAAAGAACCACAATGACAAGAAACAGAAACTCGAAGGTGGAGAAAGAAGAAAAAAGAAGAGGACAAAGATGAAGATGAAGAAAGAGGAAAGAAACAAGCAAAAGACTTATTTACAGCAATATAAGATAATTCTCCTCCTAAGAGAATGGAAGGGCACCCAGACGTCATCTAGGTTATTATAATGTTATTCCTTGGGTGGGTTGAAGGTATAGGGGTATTTATTTTATCACTGTGCTTTTTGCTCATGTATATTTCTTTATTTTCTTTATTTATTTATTTTATCACTGTGCCTTTTGCTCATGCATATTTTATAAATGTGCCACATGTAAACATAGCATACAAATATCTTAAGAAACCTATAGCTGTGTTCTAAGTGATCAGAAAACTAAAATGAATACTAGCTTTAGATTTTTGTCACTTTACATTCATTTGAGCACCAAGTAATACTATATATCATCTATAAAGGTATCTCTGAGGTATTAATGCTAAATACGTATGTGAAACACAAATGTAAGTAGGAATACTTTTTAATATCAATAAAGTATCAAATAATGCCAAAAATAAAAAGTAACTTCAATCATTCATATTTATTTTAATTTTTCAAAGGTAACTTTATTAGAAAAGAAAAAACTAAGTGAAAAACAATGACATGCTTAACAAAACTCAAAAATTACTGAGACCTATAAGCATTTTAACATTTCATATTCCCAATTGCCAACATTAACATAACACATTTGATTAAAAAAACTTTTTAAAATTATGTTTAATAATCACATTAAATCAAGATTTATCAATATACCCCTAGCTTACAACACTCAGTATTTTTTTTTTTTTTTTTTTGGTACCAGGGATCGAACTCATGACTGCGCTTGCAAAGCAGACGCTTATGCCGCTGAGCTAAATCCCCAGCCCCAACACTCAGTATTTTAATTTCCTTATATTTTATAATACACTTGTAAGTTTATTGTCATCCATTTTTGTTTTTAAAAGAACAATAAATTATTATCTGACAAGATGCTTGTAAAATAAAAAGATGCTATTACAAGGCCTTACCCATTGAAAAGAACAGAAAGAAAAATATAACTAAATTTCTCAAAAATTTGACTTTCTGGGGGGACAATGTAGGCCTAAAAGAAATGATGCTGAGCCATTATTTTCAAAGCTAATCCACACTAATTACAAATTTCTGCCACTTTGTCTTGCCTTAATAAATAACCTAAAATGCAATTTAATCAAAATATTAATGTTGACAGTGAAAGAGTAGCAAAGTGTACAGCAAGAGTACATTACATTTTAATCAGTACCCTAAAAAGCAGTTTCAACTTGTCATTTATGTAGCAGTCTTACAACTAGAACTCAAGGCTAAGTTTTCTATCAAAAAATGCACAACAAAGGCTGGAGATATAGCTCAGTGTAGCACATTTTCCTAGTGTGTATGAGACGCTGGATGCCAGCCCCAAAACCAAAAAAACAAATTAAAGTTATCAAATTGATCATATTTATTTCATACGAAGTGTTCTACCCAAATAAACTGATGGAAAAAATTAAGTTTCGTTGTTTTTTTGTCAGAGAGAGAAGCTCTAACCCCAAGAATGACCAAAGAACAGTCAATAGATGTTGCTCATGTTAGATCATCATCAAAAAAGTGAGATGCCCATGAACTGCAGGAAAGCATGCAAAAGAGGTCTCCTCTGTGGCAGAGCCAGGTTATGCACAAACACCTACTTCCTAGTTCCCATCACCACTGCACTTCCCTGCCTAGACAGATAACAGACTGGGCAGCTCTCTACGCAGGAGGTCAAGTTTTAGAATAGCCCAGCTGAAGACCCAGATCTAAAAACTGCACTGCCCAATACAGTGACCACTAATTACAAATGGCTATTTAAATCTATTAGAATGAAGAACTGAGTTCCTCATTCACATTAACCACATTTCAACTGCTCAACAGTCATGTAAATAGAAGCTAACACAGACACAGAACATTACCACAATCATGGAAAGTTCTACTATACGGTGCTACTCTAAAATACATCTGTGCCTAAGTCTTGCGGGGGCATTATTAAATAAAATGAATGCACTTTTGTAAGTGATATTTAAGGATGTGTCACTGTCATTCTAACCATATTGATAACAATATACATACAGACACAGATTCCCTAAGAAGGCATGGTATTGAGTGGCCTCCTAACAAACACTCCAACAATTTGAAGAGTAGGAGCTATTTATACTGTTCATGTTGTTTGCAAACAGAAATAGATTATCAAGGTAAAAAGATTCTATTATGTTTTTTGAATGCATAAGGTATTAGATCATTATTTTTAAAGTAAAAAATGCTTTTTCGCATAGATTGATATACTCAACTACAAATAGGTTTTTATTATATTTGATCACCATCTGCTGGTTGTGTTACTAAACTGCACAAGCAAATGAAATACTAGCAATCTTTTTAAAGGATATACAGAATACCAGTTTTGCCACAATGCATTCCTGGAAAACCACATCATAAAAACCATTGTAAATCAAATCACATTTTCCATAAGGACATGAGTATAACTAGATTTTACATCCCAAATTAAAAGACAGCATCATATAAATCATGAAAAAATCTCATTAAAGCAAAGATGCAAAAACTAGTCATTATAATCATTTAAAAAGGGATAATTATTCTCCAAGTCTTCCCTTTTTTATTTTTTAATCCTACTCTTTCTTATAGACATGAACAGGTTTATTATTTAGATGACCCAATATAAGTTAAAAAATACAATTTATATAAAATTAGCATAAACCTGGTATGATAAATAACCAATGATAAATAATTTTGTTTGTACATTCCTAGAATCTTTAAGCTATCTAGATGGCCACTCCTTAAAAAATGATTTCTAAGGAAAGCTAAACGAATGCTTTCTTTTTCAACTGTAAGTTCCTCTAAAACAAACAGAAGTATTTCTTTCACTGTGAAGCATTGTTAAAGGCCACAGTTGATTCAGCATTACTTTTTTCATCCTAACCCTACTTAAGTCAACTCCTAAATTTTAATTAACATTTCAAGTAAAAATAATATTATTAAGTGATTCTGTTCATCTTTTCCTCTCCCAGAAGCTAACTGTAGAGATAAACTGGCACATCATATTTCATTAAAAAGTCCTAAAAACATTACCAAGCCACTAAAAAAAGGCTTTTCAAAACATTTTTTACAGAATTTTAAGAAAATAACCTATTATCACCTGTGTGCTCTGTTTTGGTATATAGCATGAAAAGAATACAGAAATGACATGATCTAAAGCCTAAATGCCACTTAGGCAGTTTCAAAGGTATGACGTGGAAAAACGTGAAAAACAGGGTCAATCACTTTTTGTTCTTGTTACCCTACAAAAAGGACTTGATAAGTTACTTAAAGATTTCTATAAATCATCTTTTAAATATTATTATGACTCTTTTGATAGTGTACAGTATTACAATTACAATCTTTTATTTTTCTGAGGGAACACAAAATAAGTTTTAATAACAAAAACTATTTCACAGCCAATGAATTTTCAGATAGTACCTTTGAGAGGGTCACACAATCTGACAAGGCCCTGGATGACCGATTACAGTAACAGTCACTATGCCAATGATGCTAATAGCAGTAGCAGTAACACTTAATAGGTGCGGTGCCAAAGATGTCATTATTTCACTCTGTCCTTACAACTGTGAGTTCCTAAAAACTCTATTTTACAAAAGACGAAAATACAGTTTAAAGGAATTAAGTAACTTGCCTGGGCTGGGGATTTAGCTCAGCGGCATTAGCGCCTGCCTTGCAAGCAGGCAGTCGTGAGTTCGATCCCTGGTACCGATAAAAACGAAAAAGACAAAAAAAAAAAGTAACTTGCCTGAGGAAAGTTGGTTGCCAAGCCAGAAGTGGGATTTGAACAAAGGCAAACTGCCTCCTTTCAGTTCAACCTAGAAAAAATCAAGAACAAAGGCATAGTTGCCCAGGATAGGGCACTACAATTAAGGAAAAATAGATAAAAATTAAATTTCCATATTTTCTGCATAAAGTACTTATGTCTACATGGTATAATAGAAAGAAAATCATGAGCTTGCATTCCAATAGTGGATTTTTTGCTGATAAAGTCACTGATCTTCATTAAGCCTTTACACCCCTATAAATACAAAAATAGAAATAACTTCAACCTACCAGGATTAGAAAAATACGTCTGGAATAAGTACCTAAGAAAAAGTGCAAACTCTGGAAATGGTACAATTTGCCTCATACTTTAACAAATTAGAAATACAAGTGAAGTCTACATTCAGAATATTTATTAATTTTATTCTTATGTTCAAATTTATATTTGTTACACAGTTAAACTTAATTCACATCACTGCTAACAAAGTGTACACCATCTATATATTTTTTTTAATTGGGGATCGAACTCACGACCTTGAGCATATCAGGCAAGTGCTTGAGCCTCTGAGCTAAATTCCTAGCTATAACAAATAAAAGATGGTATGTTAGAAGGCAATTTAATAATTTATCAAAACATAAGTGTGCTTATTAGAAAACATGCACGCATATGTACTATACAAAAATAATTTTCTCTATGCTCCAGATTAGTCCCACACACTAAAGGTAACCATGTTTAACAATTTCATGAGTGACAAACATACATACTCCATGTATATGTACATGTACATGTAAATACCCATGTAATCTCTTTAAAACACACATACACATACTTTACAAATGGAAGTTTACTATTCTTTTATATCCTACTTTTTAACTTTATATACCTTATAGTTTTTGCCATGATAGTTCATATAGATCTTTTAATCACTGCACAAGATGTTGAATCAAATACCAATCTATTGAATCTATTACAATCTAGGTATCTATTACAGCCATACACACACACACACACACACACACACACACACACACACAAATGTATAATAATCATTCCTGACTTTGTATTTGATGATCTGGTATTTCAAAATTATGGACCAAACTAATAGCCAAAGTGTTTCCATCCATATCATGCTTGGTTTTCTTTAAACATGTGGAAATCATATTACAAACCTTCCAACCCAAGCCCTAACATCAGAGTTCACTTCTTATTCAATAAGGAACATCTTTATCAAATAACCTAGCACGGTAGTTTAAAAAAGGCCTTCCCTGTGCTTTCCCTTCACTTCTTCCACCTCCAAGACAACTCTGGTGCTTCCTCCACATGGCCCTGCACAGTGTGGCATGCCTGTCCTCCTAACACAAGCAGCCTTACTGATATTCTGATATTTGACAGGAAAGATAATTACGGATATCCTTCATAGCTTCGCAAACAGGTAAATTCTCCTTTCAAAGGCAGTAATCTCTATGTTTATCATCTCACTATACCTATTTAAAACAAATTCTGTCTATGTAGGTGCTAACAAAGTATTCTTTATAACAGTAAAGAACTGAAAGGCTATAGAATAATCATAGAACAGATTTTTATCAGTCAGTAGAAAGACTGCATAGAACATATAACAAGTTTAAGACAGTTAAATGAAAAAAGAGCAAGTCACACAAATCAATTTATCATTTTTAATTACATTAACTTGTGTACTGTGGGTTAGACATCTATTTAATCATAATATGCATCAAATGATTGATGGTAGCAACTACCACTCCTGAGAAAAATAGAACACAGAGAAAACTTTAACTTTTACATATTACACAACTTTTACATATTACAACATTAAGGTTTTTACAGCAATGTGTTTTATATATAGATTACAGGATTTTTTTAGAATGAATTTTTTAGAATAAATACTGTATTCGTCATTCATTGTTACATAACAAGCTATTTAAAACTTCATAGTTGTAAACAATATACACATACTTTCAAGTTTCTATAGATTAGATGTGTAGGTAGAGTTGAAGTAGGTCCTTTGCCTAGGGCCACATATGGCTACAATCGTGATGTGACCAGAGTTAGGGTCTCATTAGGAGGTTCAACTAAGGAAAGATCCACTATCCTGTTTGTATGACTGTCAACAGCATTCAATTCCTTATGGCAGTGTGATTCTTGACAGCTGTTTCTTCAAAGCCGGCAAATGGAATGACAGAAAGATTCTAAAATAAGTATGCTAACAAGACAGATGTAATCACAAGAATTACATTTCATCACCATTGCCACAGTCTACTAGCTAAAACCAAGTCACAAGTCCTGCCCTCACTCAAGGGGAGATTACACAGTACAAAGAGTACCAGAAAGGGAGTCAAATCTGTCTACCACAAAAACAAGATCTTAGGGGCTGGGGATTTAGCTCAGCAGCATAAGCGCCTGCCTTGCAAGCAGGCAGTCATGAGTTTGATCCGCGGTACCGATAAAAAGGAAAAAGACAAAAAAAAAAAAAAAAAAAAACAAGATCTTTACCAGATCTCAGTGGTGAATACGGGAAGGATGACTACAAGGATATATATTAATAAGGCCTGTGATTAGAGAACTAAGTGAACTTAACCAAATTCTATATGAATGGATGCATACGTCTGTGATTCCTTGAGCTACATTTTATAAAATCATGCTACAAAGTCAAAGAAAACTCAAATACTGCAATGTCAAGAAAAGAGCCAGATATCTGACATAAAAATGCAAAAGTACAATTATAATAAAATAGCAATGCAATTTGGATCAATGGTTTTTCTAAAAGAAAAAATGGATAATAACATGACCTTAAGGCAAAAAATGTGAAAAAAAAAAAGAGCAAAGAAAGAGAATTGGAACAGAGCTATATACTGAAGTGGTTCAGTGTGAAATGCTAAGTATAGCAGTGTATGATGTACATTTGATGGAAAAAGAAGGCAAAATAATAAAACAGATAGAACATGACCTCATAATACTTCTAACGAATGTGAAACAGACTACTAATGTATCCTACAGGAAGAATAAAGGTAAAGGAAAGGTGCCATTTCTACTGAATAGAGAATCCTAACATAAAGGCTTCAAAAGGACTCTGCATCTTTAATAATATAAAAAGGCTAGGGCACAAACAGCATAATCTAAAATGCCATTAGAAATACTTCACATACAAAAAGGTCTAAGTAAAGCAGGATTTTTATAAAGTGATCAAAAAAGAAACACTAAGGGGGGAAATCTTTTAAGATTAAAGAGGTTTTTCAAAGGACAAGTTGAAGTGGTTGTAAAATTTATGAGGCAGCATTAAACTTCAGTTCCAAGTAACAATAAATTATTCACTATAAAAATATACATGTGTCAAATATTGTAAGTTCCTTAAACTCTTTAAAACAATTTCTTGCAGAACTGATTAGATGTATTAGGTCAACATTAACAGACAATAACTTTTCTGTAGCACAGGATAGTGACTCAGAGAAAAGGAATAATTGTAATAAAGAAATGTGCAGACCAATCAACAACTCACAATCATATGTGAGCTGACATCACACACATAATCTAACCTTAAAATCAATTCATTGACTTTAGGTACCTATATTAGTTTTTTTTTTAAATGTGTATATAAAACTATAAATACTTGTTAAATTATAAACATATAGGTGAAAATTTTAAAACAAAAATTTTAAAATGAATCAAATAATTATTAAACTCTGAGGAATTTAAGATGTACTGCGAACTTTTGTTTTCAACCCCAATACAATCCATTTATTCATACGTGCACGCACTTGCCAAATACAAATACTTATGGAATTCCTAGTATCTTCCTAATCAGTGCTAGGAATTGAAAATATAGTACAAACAGAAAAAGCAACATTCACAATTCAAAAAGTACAAAACAGTCCAAAGGATGGATATTAAATCTTTGCACATATAATGAGTACAACACAGAGACACAGACTACTATGGAATAAATAACAGGATCACCTGAAGTGATCTGGGATGTCAGACAAGGCTTTTTTTCTGCTTTAACAGTACATGTTTGCACTACATAATGATTACAGTCTGTATGCAGAGTCAGTACCTGTACATAATATGTCTTCATTCTTTTTTCACATCTATGCTTCCCTTTTCCCCCTTCCCTCCATCTCTCAAGTCCCCTTTCATTTTCCAAAAGATCTGGGTCCCTACTTCCTATTATTTATCTTTTATTTATTTTGCTCTTCCCTTGTATTTTGGGTATTTCATTTAAGAAAACCTAATCAATGTTTAAGTTTATATGTCTGATTTATTTCATTCAACACTATGGTCTCAAGATGCATCCATTTTCCTACAAATGACTCCTTTATGGCAGAGCAGTACTTCATTGAATATAAATACATTTTCTTTATCTATTCATCTGCTGATGGACATATAGGCTGATTCTAAGATTTAGCTATTATGAATTGTGCTACTATAAATATGTATATACATATATCACTGTAATATGGTACCCTTAACTCTTTTGGGGAGATACCTAAAATGGAAGTTGTGAGAGCTGAAGCACACGATGACTGGCCAGAGCTGTAAGACTGTCAGATTTTCCCATCAGTTATTTACTGTGTAACTGATAAATAATGCCTTATATACAAGTAACTCTTTTACATTTAAATGTCATTTATTTATAGGTGATCAACAAAATATAAATTTTATAAAAACAAGAGTATGAGGGTTAAACTGAACTGGTATGGGAGGCTCCTACGTTGTTGTAAAGTATGTTGGGTACTATTCTGGTCTCTGGCCCTTCCTCTCTGATACTGTTCCTTTCCTCTCTTCTCAGCCACACTGATCTAAGCAGCTTTGCTCTGCCACACCCTTCCCCCATGAGTTTCTTCCTTGGAGCCAGCAGTTCAAAGACTGAAATCTCTAAAAGCATAAGACAAATAAATCATTTCCTATTCTAAGTTGTGAGTGGTAGATATTTTGTCTCAGCAACAGGAAAGCTATCTCATACAGATGATAGTACCAAACAAATACAGTCCTTGCTGTGACTGCACTTGACCATGTGGTTTAGAAGTCTCTGGAGTTGTTTTTTTCTGTTTGTTTGTTTGCTTGGGAGTTGTTTTTTTTTTTTTCAGGAGGACTGTGGATAGGTTTGGAAATGCATGAAAAATTCTAAAACCTTTAAGGAATGTCTGATGCATGATTCTGGTTGAAATTCAAAAGTCCAGAGTGCTGACAGAATGTGGGCAGTAAAGGCCAAGTTTCATACGTTTCAGTTGGGAACAAGGATTCCACTGGCCATTGATAGAAGCCATGTGCATTACAACCAGCCAAAAAAAGTTCAAATTTTTCCCATGTCCTAAAATTTTGTGGGAGACTGAGATTAAAGGCACTGGTTTTACAAATCTGGCAGAGGAAAGTTTAAGGCAACCCAACATTCAGACTATGACATAGACTATGACTCATTCTTATAGTAAGAATCTGAGATAAAATGCAGAACAAGACTTAAATTTGGGGCAGGGATATAGCTCAGCAGCTCAGCACCTGCCTGGCAAGCACAAGGTTGTGAGTTCAACTCCTGGGACCAAAAGTAAAATAAAATAATTAATATATATAAACTTGGGACCAAAAGGAATCATATGAAGTCAGTGCTAAAATAGGTGTGTCTGTTGAAGATTTTAGCACCAATAAAAGGAAATCAAGTACTCTGGGTAAGAACAAGAAGAAAGACGCCCTGCAGGCATCTCAGAAATCACCAAGATCCAATGGATTGCAGGATGAAGGCTACAAAATTTTATGACATTCAATGAAGAAGCGTGTCCCTGGGATCCCTGCTCAAGAAGACCCTCCTAGGAAAGTGGATCCCCAGGATTCATTCCCTGTACCCAGTCATTCAGGCATTCAAAGGCTGCTGCGGCCATGATCCAACAAAGCCCAACTACAGCTTGAGCTGGCAGCAGACCCTGACATCACCCATGACAGTGGCTTTACAGGTATGTAGACACAGTTTTGGGGTTATAGATTCTTCCACCCAGATTTTTTGGGGGAGGGGTACAGGACTGAACTCACAAGTTCACACTTGCCAGGCAGGCACTTCAGCCACTGAGCTAAATCCCCAGCCCTGCAGCCAGATTTCAATGAGAGGACAGGCAATGTGCTCCTGAAAGGTGAGTACATGAAGCTGTGGAAATGAGGCCAAAAGTAGAGTAGAAACCCAAGAAAACTGGATAAATATGCTGAGGAAAGCCACAAGCAGTAAGTGCAGCCAGTCTAAAAGAGAGGCCATACATCTTCCACCAATAAAGCCATCAGCTTGGTGGCCCAAGCCCTCTGGAACTCACATCTCACATCCCCTCGAGGTCAGATATAGCATTATAATACTTACTGTTTGCCCTTCTGAGTTTCAGTCTTGATTTGGTCCTATTCTTTTCTATTCCTCTGGTCCTCACGTTTTGAGATGGGAATATTTAACCCGTACCATTGTGTACCATTAATATGAAACCACTTCTTGTATTTTCGAGAAATTTAGAGCTAAGAGTTTGCCTTGAGTTTCAACAGGAATTTGGCAGAATTATTAACTTGTTATTGTATTTGTTTGGGGATTAAATATGGTTTAATGTGATTTATTTGAGTGTTGCATTTACAGGGGGCGAGATGTTTCAATTTGATTGGCAACACATAAAGGATTAGTAAAGCACATTTATGTATGTATCTGGATGGGTCATGGAGACGTGCCTTGTATAATACCTCTGGTCCCTGGCTCCTTCCTCTTTGGTACTGTTCTGTTGGTCAGCTTCCCAGCCACCATGAACTGAGTGGCATGCCCTTCCACCGTGATGTTACACCATGATGTGTAGTCAACAGACTCTGAAACTGTGAGCTAAAGAAACCATCTCCTCCTTTAAATTACGTACAGAAGGTATTTTGTCCCAACAACAACAAAACTATCTAACACAGAGAAAATTTTACTGTAGTTGTACTTCCCAAAAAGACAATGAATAATAATTTTCAGTGTATCTTCTCAAACTTTATCTCATGTCCCAAGGGAGAAAGTTAATTGACCTGGGCTCTTGGAAATTGCCAATCTATTTCCCATCCTAAATCCTTCTTTTATACATACCTCAACCTTTGAAAACACTTTCATGGCATATATAACCACAGCAGTGAAATTATCCATGTACTTATCTCTCTCCTCTATTCATCTAAAACAACAGTTATAAATCAAATGTCTGTAGGACTTAAATAGGTAGTATATAATTCATCTTGCTGCCAAATATAAACATATTCTTCCCTTCTACAAAGATATAATGTCACCCTTCCCATCTTGAATCCTACGTTCTGCCTTCTTCCTTTCTTTTTGGCAGTTTTGACAGAATATAAAAGCAGGAAAATAACCTTCATTTTCCTTTTAACTCTACCCAAAGAAAAAAGTTCAAGCTCAATAACAAATGTAAGTGGCATAAAATTTAGTGTCAAGAATTAAAAGGAAAAAATGAAAGCATACAGATTAAGGGAATAATATCTGAGTATTACTAACTTGTAAAGTATGGTACTTTCTGGAAAGATTACTAGGTTTCCAGTTTTTTAAGAGGACCTAGAAAACTGCATTTTAATATGAAATATCCCAATTTTTAACTTTGACAACTCATTCAAATATTTTTAAAGAAACTGTGTAAGTCCAACAAAACAAATCAACCAGCACAATTTGCTCCATCCCAGAAGACTATCAATTTTTAACCTCTGGTCTAAGTTCTAAAACATCATCACCTTTATACTATAAGTCTCATGGTCACCTAGAAAGAAATACATAATTTAGCTGAATCTTTATAAAATATTGGTAACAACAGATGAACCCTGAGGTCAAACTATGAATATTTTTATGCATACACACTATAATCTCTTTACAACTCCATTTACCTATCTAAAATGCTAATGAAAATTATACAATTATATCTCTTCCAATTTTAATTATCTAAACATAAATAAAAATATTTAACATCACATCCTATTAACTCATTTATTCATTTTCTTACTCTTCTGAAAATGTCCTTAATTATATTACCCTTTTTTTAATTGCTTCTCCATTTTAACTTGTTTCTCCTAATAAAATAACTTCATAGAATCTTCTTCTGTGTTCACCTGTTCTTTTCCACCATAATATCTCAGATTTGAAAAACACATAACCAGGCTACACCAACATGGAGAAATTTCAAATTATTAATAACATTTCAATTCTGGTTAAGGAATAATCCAAATAAATCATAGTGGACAAAAAAGATTATGATGCAAATTCCTAAAGTTAAAATTACTAAGGAAATGTTGAGTAGTAAACTATGATGTATGGCACTTAACAAATGACACTGTCCAGTATTTTAACATTTTAGAGAATAATATCAATTGGAAAAATAAAAATATGAGGGCAATTCATTCAGACCCCTTTTGTCTCTCAGACCCTATTCATTCCTTTTCCTAATAAATTTTGCTCTGATAAAAAAACAACTTAAACCATTCCTCTAAAAAGCCAAGTTATAGTACAATAATGACCTTTTTGTGTATTTTGAAAACTTAGCATTTATTTTTTGTCAGATCTTTTCATTATCAGTACATGTTCATAATACATAATATTTATATTCCTTATGGGGAATTGGTATAGTTACATAACACATCTTAATTCCTTTTGTATTCTCTTTCCCTTCCCTCCTTCCCCATTCCATCCATCTCTTGATCTCCCTTCCTTTTTGGGAGGTACATGTTTGTAGCAAATGTTTACATTATTCGTGTGGGGGTGGTACACATACATAACATAATTCCTTTTTTTGAATCCTCTTTCCCTCCCTTCCTTCCATTTATTTAGTACTAAATATCCTATTTAATACTATAGTAAGAAGGCACAGTTAGGATTTATGCTTACATTCTTATTTCATTAAATGAAAACATTGTTCAATAAGAAGGTAAGAAACTTAAGCATAAGATTCAAGATTTTAAATTTTTGTAGCATGTTAAATTTTTTGAAATCATTGATAGGAAACCACACTGTTATTTAAAAATTCTCAGGCACCACTTTCCCAGCAATGAAATATATATTTGAGGGCTGGGGATTTAGCTCAGCATCATAAGCGCCTGCCTTGCAAGTGCACAGTCGTGAGTTCGATCCCTGGTACCGGTAAAAAAAAAAAAAGATACATATATATGTACACACACATACATACATATGTCTTTAATTTTTCACCTTTTCCTCTTATTGAATAGTTTTTGTTTTCAATTAATTAAATAAGAATCTAACATAATCCCCTATAACTTTATATATATAAAGTTAACAGATGTCCATAAAACAGCTAAAATGCAAAATTATCTTAAATATATGGTAAGTGGGAAAGCAAACTGTTATGTTAAATACCCAACACTCATTTATAACCTTCAACTTGGCAAAAATATAAAGTAAACCAATTCCTTAACATTAAAGGGCGGGGGAGGACTCACTGCCAGTTCCAAGGACAACATAATGATGAAAAACATTCAAAATCCCATTTTCATAGCATACCTGTGGGTATCAGTTGGTGACAGCATCAAAGTGCTATCTTCTCCAGGAGAAAGCTTCCATGATTCACTTAATTTGTGTTCACTTGTCCGCAGCTCACCCACTACCCAGTCAGGTAATCTCTCTGGACTTGAACCTTTCACACGTGTTGGACTTGGTTCATCAAAATAGATGGACTGATTTTTAAAAATTGGAGAAATTATTCTTTCAAAATGTACTATAAACAAACACTTAAAATTTCCATCAAGTTTCAAGTTCAATAGCAGCTCTTCAAGTACTCAGCTTAAATTCAACTACATTGAAATAAATAAAAAATGCATCGTTCAATGCACAAATTATGAAATATTAAAATAAAATGGACTTTTATATTTCAGTTATGCTTTGTTGTGTAAGAAATCTGATATTTAAATTACAAAACAGATAAATATGAAATTTGTATAACAAAAGTGACACTAACTTTATGAACAGTTAAGGGACAATTTTTTAAAAATCATATGCTACTCTTTTTTCTGTGACCATTAACAACTTTTGATCACACACACACTCACGTATGTGCACACATGCACAAATCAGTAAGCAAAGAGACCACAATAAACACAAATCCGAAATTAAAATTAGGAGTTCTGTGAAGCAGGAACAACAGAGACCTGGGATTTAGTTCCTGCCATAAAATACTCATGACAGACCTCAAGGTCTTCTCTTCATTATTTGTAAAATGTAGTCCTTCCCTATGATTATAAAGTTGAGTATATTTCATAAAACGTTCTACATTAATCACTGACAATGACATTAGCCCATTTATTTCTCTTCAAATTAGCCAGAATACACAACACAATTCTGAAGAAAACTACAAAGACTGGACAAATAAAATCATTATTCCAAGCCTACAAAGACAATTTTCATGGGCTATCTTCTAGGAAGGGGTGATATAAGACCCTTTATTCCAAATCAAAAAAACACAGCAAGTGAGAGATAGTTAACATCCATTACCCAGTTTCATTTTTCATGGTTTTAGTTATCTGCAGTCAAGTTAGGCCCAAAAATATTAAGTGAAAAACTCCAAAAAAAAGTTTTTAATTGCATTTAAGTAGTATGGTGAAATTTTTTTCCATCTAGTCCGCTATGACCCAGCAACTGTATTCACACCCTTTATACCTCCTGCCCACTCATCACCTAGTAGCTGTCAATTATCAGTGCCTACAGTTAAAAAATGTGTTACCATTTGATTTTAGGCATTCACTGGGGGAAACATCTTAGTTAAAGGGGGGTTAAGAGAAAACTACTATAGTTATTGTAATGTCTAATTAAACAGCAAGTTAAATAAGATCAAAACTACCATATTATCCCCAATACTAATAATCTTAAGCAAAATGTATAGCTCTACTTTAATATGAAATGGATAATAGCATTAAAACTTCCTGCATTCTACCACTAACAACAGGAGTTACCATCTATTGTGTACCATGCCATATGACTAAATTTGCTTTATGGTAAACTGATAGGATATAGAAAAACCGTATAATACGTAAGAATTTTTCAGTCTATAAAAAAAAATGTACACAACTACCTAATAGCGAATGCCAATAGTTAGTACTCCAGGCATATTTCTCAAGTATTCAAATTCCACACAAACCAAAGTATGTTTCAAATTTACAAGGAACATGGTAGTGACGACCTATCAATCAAGCATGTAACTGCCTTGTGGCAAACCTTATTATAATAGTGAAATTAAATGGAATATAGAAAGCACTTTTAAATTCCAATTTACTATTACCATTGCAGTAAAAAGAAACTTACAAAAATCATGCAATGTAACCTATTATAAATTATCAAATAATTCATATGAAAGTGCTCAAATAAACTAGAATTTAATGATACAGAAAACATTACTATTATAACCCATTAAAATTAAATTAAAGCTCAAAATCAAAATGTTCTTTTTTTTAGAAATAACACAGAAAACAACTGGATAAGCCAATACAGGCATTCCCTTTATAGGCTAATGCTTGTTTTCACTGAAGAAGAAAAACTGAATCAGAGAGAAGCAAAATCAATGTTAACTAATGTGCCACCTAGCGCACAAAAATCAGTAATATCACCATTCCCTACAGAAAGGGTAAGTAACCTCACTTGTGCAGAAATGAAACTCACGTACTTACACTCAGTGATACCTACCATGTACGAAGGTAAAGTTTTCAGTGTCCCTGGCTCAGGACGCTGTGTAAAAGGGCCTTCAAGCACTCCCCGCTGGAGCATATGCAGTAACAGTTTCGCATACAGGTTCCGGTTCTTCCTGCCCATTGTTCCTGTACCTGTTCCTGAAGGCTCACACAGCTTCCTAATCCAAAGAGCACACCTTTGCCGTTCTATAAATACAGGAAAATCATTATAAATTTTATTTTTCTGAAAATATTTAAACACAAAGGCTTACAATAATACCCATCTTAGTAAAAAAGAGGGATGAGTCAAAATTTTGCAAATGCTTTAGGTTTTGCAGGCCATGTGATCTATGATGCAACTGCTCTACTCAACCACTGCACCATGAAAGCAGTCACTAACCACAGATCAACAGATGGCATGGTTGTGTTCCAATAAAACCACAAAAATAGTTCTGGGCTGGAGTTGGTCCATGGACCATAGACACCTAGCAAAGAATTTAATCTTATTAGTTAATTGGCAATTGGGCAAGAAAAAAGCCAAAAACAAATACAGTTTAATAAAATCTTTGAATACTAATAAATTTCTGACATAAAATATTGCTATAATTTTGCATCTATACAATAACTTCACATGTATTGAAAACATTTCCTATGCTTCTATCTAAACTGTGCTTTCTATACATTCTACAGCAAACTGAAATCTATATAATAATCTAATATCCAGAATTTAGTATCACTTGGTTAATGAATTTAATCCTGTACGTAAAGTGACGGGGGGAAAAAACACTATCAAAAGTAGAATTCAGCTATAAAAACAGGTAATTTACAAATTTCTAGTTCTTAAATGGGATGTGAGTTCCCACATGCTTGCTACAAACTAACAAAAGAGGCTAATGAATGTTCTGATATTGACAATATGTTATAACCAAAGGTTATAATTAATCAATTGTGCATTTATAATCTGTATTTAAAAGAAGATAACTTTGATAAAGGGGCCAAACATGTTCACTGGAAGAATGACAGTCTCATTAATAAATGGTGTTGGAAAAACTGGCTCTCCATATGCTGAAAACTAAAACTATACCCATGCCTATCACCATGTACTAAACTAAAATCTAAATGGATCAAAGATCTGAATATTAAAACAGAAACACTAAATCTATTGGAAAACAAATTGGGTAAAAACCCTGAAGACATAGGAGTAGGTAGAGAATTCATGAACAAGAATCAAACCACGCAGGAAATAAACTTCCCAGAATCAATAACTGGGATCACCTCTTATTAAAAAGTTTCTACACCTCAAAAGAAATCTCCAGTATAGTGAAAAGAAAACCCACAACTGGGAAAAAATCTTAGTGAACTGTCCCTCAGATAAAGGACTTTTGTCTAAAACATATAAGGAATTAAAAAAAAAAATCAGACCCCCAAAATTCAAAGATCCAATCCAAAAATGGGCATCTGAGATGAATACACACTTCTCAGATGAACAAATACAAATGGCAAATAAATACACGAAAAAATGTTCATCATCATTATGCATTAGAGAAATGCAAATTAAAACAACACTGAGATTCCATCTCACTCCTGAAAGAATGGCCAGGATCAAGAAAACCATCAACAAATGCTGGAGAGGCTATAGGGAAAAAGGAAGTCTCCTACACTGTTGGTGGGAGTGTAGACTGGTGCAACCACTGTGGAGGTCAGTCTGCAGATTTCTCAGAAAGCTAGGATTGGAAGTCCCATTTGTTCCAGCTATTCCACTTCTAGGCATATTCCCAGAACTGAAAACATCATACCACAGTGATACATGTGCACCGATGTTTATAGCAGCACAATTTGTAATAACCAGACCTTGGAAACAACATAAGTATCCATCAACTGAGGAATGGATGAAAAAGATGTGCTATTTTTATACAAGGGAGTACTACTCAGCTATAAAGAATGATCACATTGAGGTATTTATAAATAAATGGATGCAGCTTGAGACCATACTCATAAGCGAAATAAATCAAACTCATATGTATAAATACTGAATAGTTTCCCTAGTGTAAGAAATGGTAAGAATACATAACAGTATGTGATAATCATGATTCCTCATTACATTGCTTTTAAGCCTTATAATGTTCATTTATTAGTTGGAATGGTTTTATTCTGGGTTGTTTGATTTTATTGTCTGTGATGGTATGAACAGCTATTTTGAAGAAAACAATACATTATAATAGCTAGTGCTGATTTAATATCATCTTGTTTTGAAGTCCCACCAAGCTTTTGTTCTTCTGTCTCCGCTGGTTTTCTCATGTTGTATCTTACTGGATTTTATTAGATGTGATAGTATAAACAAAATTTTTTTATGGACAAGGAGATAATATAGTAACCATTGTTCGTTTTCTGTTAGTTAGTTCTGAATGCCCTGTAATACTTTCATTCTCTTGAATGGTTTTACAGTGTCTTGTTATGTTTGATATATAGTGTAGGAAGGTAAACTCAAATATTTCAAAGAAAGAGACACTACAGTAGCTACTGTTATATCAGGTTGTCTTGTGGTGAAATACTATGTTGCTTAAATTGTTCTGTTCTGACCTGTTTTGTTATGTCCTCTTTTATTTTATCTTTTTTAAATAAAAAATGATAAAATATCATATGAAGATGCTTTGATCTGAAATACATTTATAACAAATTTTAATACAAATGTTTCCTAATTAGTTGATCTAATACAAAAAAATAGTGAATATCAGAAGAGGATACAGTAATGCATAGAAACATCATTTAAAAACTCATAAATAAGCAGGCCATGGGACATAAAAAGCTCATTTGAAGACTAGCAGTGAGCTGGGCATGGTGATGCACACCTGTAATTCTAGCAATCAGGAGGCTGAGACAGGAGAATCAGTGCAAGTTTGAGACCAGCCCAGGCTACAAAGTGGGCTCAGGGCCTGCCTGAACTGCATAGTAAGACCCAGTTTTAAAAAAAAGACTAGCAGCAAAGGAAAAGATTAAGGTCCAACATGGCAAGAGAAGAATCAGAGGAAGAGAATTCAAGAGATCCTTCTTCCTTGAAATAAGTATCTAACATTGAGTCAGTCCCTTACTATAGAGTCTACTCAGATAATTCAGGGAAAAAGAGAACTTGGAAAAGATAAAAACTGTAAGTTTCCTTGGCCCCACTTCAAATGCTCTCTACTCAGTAAACAAGCATGTAAACATGCATGTACCTATACTAGCCAGGCATAGACCTACTGCAATTTAGAGAATCTCTCAGATCCCCAAAATTCTCTCCAATTCTCTCTCTCTCTGGTGCCTTATGTTATCAGAAAATTCTCTGCCTTGAGACAGACTCTCACTGCAACATTAGAACTAATAGGTCAGGACCTAGGGATGCAATAAAAACAAAAATTCATTCACATTTGATGTTATTAAATTACTAATCATAAAAGATTAATAAATTCTTTCCTGCTTCAATAAATGAAAGGATCAGACAGTATTTGAACAGTAGCCTCCCAAAACAGAAGATATTTTCACAGAAGGAAAAATGGGGTAGCTAATTTTAAAGGCAGGTCGATGTGCTATAAACACCTGGCGTTAAGAGGTGATATCCCAATAAGAACTCTTCACCACTGAAAGGACTTGTCACTGTTTTTTTTGTTTTGTTTTGTCTTAAGAAGCTCAAAGCAAAGAATCTTTTGCCAATGGCAAAAAAAGTATTACTTCAATACTTCAGCTTTGTTTCATTCTTGATAGTTCATCGGATTAAATAATATTCTAAAAGTAATATTAAAAACCTAGTTTTCAAATACAATCTTACCTGACCTATGGGGTAATTTTAGAACAAAGGGCTTCATATCTACCACAAAGTGATCAAATTCTGCATCCAGCTTTTCCCATTTTTCTTCTTCACTTTCCATTTCCAATCTATAAAAGATAAAAAAATTAAATATGAAGGATCTGTATGAAAAGTATACAACTTTAATGAGCAAGATTAAAGCAATCACATCAATTAAGTAGTAATTCTCCCCAACTGACCTCCAATTTAATGCATTCTAACCAAAATTCAGATGTACCCTTTGAAGAATGATTCTGAAATTTATTTGGAAAGATAAGGAACCAGAGTAACCGGTAACACAAGTCCAGAATTGGACCAATACACAGACATGTCCAATGATGGTGTAATTCATGGAGAAATGACTGTTTTTACAACATACCCAACATGAGCAAAAATTTAAACCTCAACCTAAACTTCATACTATACATAAACACTCCCACACTTATTTTGTGAAAAATAAGTGAAGCAATGCACACTATCTGTACATGATACATAATGCCTCATTTGTCCCATTTTCAATTTACAAATTGTACATTTGGGAGAAAGCTCTCTCAGCCTCATAAACTGTCTTGTTCCACAGACTGCCCTCTACGTATTAAACCAGCTTCTAACATTCACCACAGTATCTGCCATTTTCTTATCTCCACCCTCCTCTTCTAGGAGCATCTCTCCATGTTTCCCCGTAAGTAAAACCTAGCTTTCACTGGCCGACTTTCCTTCCCTCACAGCCTCGAGAGTATACTAAGGTCTCTCACTCTCATAACATGCACTCCATGTAGCTGCTCATTTCTTCCGTCCAGTCTGACCCAGGAAGGAAAGCACTGGTAGAGATACATACTGGCACCTCCTAACTTCTGCTCTTCCATCTTCAATCCCCGTATTTCCCTCTTACAAGGCTCCAACCATCTGACTGCAGCACAACACCTATTCCCTATTCTCATCCCTGTAGTTTTATAAAGGAGCCCCTTTACTTCACAACGACCCCTTAGCTCGTCTTTCTATCTTTCTTTTTCTCGTGTCTCTCTACTTCTCAAGCTCTGGCTCCAACTCCTTATGTCACTAGATCTTTGGTTTCTACTCAGCAAGATTGTGATCCCTTGATATCCCCTTAGTTCTCTACACAAGGGACTGCTTAAGGAACATAGCACTGTCTTGGAATCAGATAACTTCTGATGTTACCAGCACCCTCAGAAGTCTTTTAATATCTCCTACTCCACAAAGCAGCTTTTAAAACTTTTACCTGGTTACTTCAAGTTCCCTAAACAACTGTAGCCTCTCCTCTCAAATTTTAAAGATCTTACTTCTTGTTTCATATAAAAAATAAAAAATTTGGTGTGTCAGTTACTTTCTTGTTGCTAGGAAAAAATATTCGACACCCACAAATTAAAAGAGGAAAGGTTTATTTTAGTTCACAGGGTGTAGAGGTTTCAGTCCATGTCGGCTAGCTCTAATGCAGGGCAGAATGGCAGAGGGTGCTCGCTCATGGCACGGTGGAAGAAAGCAGCAAGACTTCTTTCTTTCTCCTGTTATTCTACCTAGGATACAAGCCTATTCAATGATGCCACTCACACCTACGGTGGGGCTTCATTCTTCAGTCAATTCATCACACCCAAAATGATGTTAAATCAATCAGTGGACTAATCCGGTGTCACACCCATGATCCAGTCTCCTCCCAAAAGTCCTCATATGAGCACATGAGGCTTTGGGAGGACTTCTAGAAATTAGCTATAGCATTTGTTAATACTCATTACCAAAATCACTCGAAATTACTTCCTAGAGAGGACATTTTACCTCCTGAACAAAAAGCAGCAGCCTTCTCTCTATCTGTCTCTCTCTCTCTCATGCAGTACCTCCTCCTACCATCTATCACTTACCAATGACCTCTGCCCTGTATGAAACACTCCACAGCCACTAACTCCTTCCCCCATGCCAGCCCTCATTCACCACTCCACTCTTACGTTCTCCACTTACAAACATCAATCCAGATTTCACCCCTATCAATTACCTCTTTCATCTCTACCATGCTACCCAAAATCTTCTTTCAGAGTTCACCAATGGTCCACTAGTTACCAAGTCCAAAGAATTATCTTCAGCTTGTATCTTACTTGACATCTCCACAGCATCTTGTACTCATAACTCACTACTGCTAGAAACCCTTCTTTGACTTCAGTGGTTCCATTCACTCTGGATGCCCTACCGCTTCACAGATCATTCTTTCTCAGTTTCTTAATGGCTCTTGTTCCTCTGCCCTATATTAAATCAGAATTCTCTAGTGTTTTCTCTTTAGTTTCCTTTTAATCTGACTTTTCATATTCTCCCTAGGCAACCACGTTTAGTAGTATAACTTCCAATACTCTACTCATGCCAATTACCCTTTAATTTTATTTCTAACTGCACTCTCTCTGCAACTCCAGGCTCTCATTTACAATAGCCTTCTAGACCTATTCAGTAATGTCCTGCTTATTACCTAGTTTTACATGTTTCAAGGAAAATTAGTCATGATTTTCCCCATACACCTATACTGTATGAGCTGTACTCTGCTTGAAAGCATCAACTGTCCATGGCCATCAGAAGTTTCAACAATTTCATTCTCAAAACTCCAATAAACTCTAAACTCAGAAAATACTCAGAAATGTTTCTAAATACACGAGCTTCTCTATTCTCAATGCTATGTCAGATAAAGCCCTGACTCTCACTACGGCAATAGCATTATGACCTACTCTTAGTGGTCCTTTTCTCCACTTGAGACAAGCCTATTTCTTCACTTGAACTAAGCCTATCATTCATTTTTAAAAATATCTCTTGACTGCCTACTACAATAAGATACTATCCAAACCCAAAGTTAGACATGCAAATGTATTTGCATTTAGGCCTGCCTCTTACCACACAGTTTACCGAACTACACACCAAGCTACACCAGTGGCTACGCTACTGTCACAATGAACCTCTCTTCTCTCCTCAAACACTCCAAGAGGATTCCCTCTACCTAATGCAGCTCAAATGTCACTTCGCAGTGGGAGCTGGCCCAATTTACTATACATGATTGTCACACATAAACTGATCACTTCTGTCTTGCAGCACTTATCATGCTTTTTATTGCACACATGTGCATATTACTTACGTTTTCCATCTTTTGAAAGATACTCCCGGAAGGTGTATCATGATTTATACATCTTAGTAGGTAGTCAATATATGATGATGTATATATTAGAAGGGGCATAATTGATTGCTAACAAACATTAATGTTCCACTTTTATAAGACTGTTTTTTACTACTTTGTTCTCAATAACAAATAGTCTTGCAGGTCAGGGATTTAGCTCAGCGGCATAAGCACCTGCTTGGCAAGTGTGAGGTGGTGATTTCAATCCTGGCACCAAAAAAAAAAAAAAAAAAAAATAGGTCTTCCAGAATAGGAATATTATATACTCCTAATTTCAATTCAAAACTGGTCATTCTGTCCTCTGTATTACAGTAGAAGAAATATAATTTCAAATTCAAGAATTGGTTAAACATTTTTTATTTAGCACTAAGGATGTAGCTTAGTGACCAAATGTTTGCCTAATATGTCCAATGGTCTGAATACACTCTCCAGCATCACAAAAATAAATACATAAATAAATGAATACATTTGCTGATTAGGTGATTGGTTTTGATGTGCATGTGCATTTCTGTGTGTGTGTGTGTGTGTGTGTGTGTGTGTGTATGCACGTGCACACGTGTGTTTGGCTGGTTTTCTTTTACATTCTTACAATATATTCCATGATTCCATCAGTTAAGTTCTTGGTAAAAGAAGGCAACCACTACAGATAATACCACTCAACATTAGATAATAACTTAAAAAGCAACTCTTCAAATGTATCATTTTAAGCACAGTTCTGGCACAGATATATATCAAGGTTAGCCACTGCATCCTGTAAACAAACAAAATACAAACAAACATTTGCCTAAGAGCATCACTGGTCAGAGTCAAAATATGCTTGCATGCTAGGCAAGTGCTGTATCACTGAGCTATATCACCAGTCTCTTTTTTACTTTTCTAATCACTGATTTTGAATAAATCCTTCAACACTGGCTGGAAATGTTAATGGCTAACGTTAAAAGAAACTAGAACTCAACAGTTAAATAACTCAGCAAAATCATAAAGTTATGTACAAAGCTCAGACTCAAATACTAAACACTCTAGTTCTTTAATTCATATCTGACTACTCAGCCAAAAGTCAGCAATATCTCTAATTAAAAAATACTTTTCAAAGTAGAAGAGCAATCTGAATTTCTATACTTACATGAATACAGGAGTACACATTTTAAAAACAAAATAAAAAGTCTGAATGTTATTTAGTAAAAGCTAAAAATCTGCTTCTTTTCTCCCTATTCATTCTCCAACTAAATAAATGAGAAAAGCAACAGAAAACTTAACACTTCAAGCTTTCAGTAAATTCCTGCAAACAAATTACACCTTATACTCAAATTATACCCAGCTAATGAAAAAGTTTCATCACAATTTAAGATTTCAATTATTAATTCTTTAAAAGTAAGTAAACTTACATCTTTGGCTTATAGTGTCTCCATATAAATTATAGTGTGGCCACTAATTATATAAATTACTTTAAAAGTAAAAAAGGTGGGGATGTAGCTCAGTGATATAGCTCAGTAACACGGCACTTGTATAGCATGCGTAAAGCCCAAGGTTCAATCCCCAGTTCAGGAATATATATATATATATATATATATATATGTGTGTGTGTGTGTGTGTGTGTGTGTGTGTGTATGAAATTGGGTGGCTCTTATTTATAACTATAACATATTCTTTCTTGGATCGTGTCTTTATTAAATTCCCTGATATGATCTTTTAAAAAAATAACTTATTTCTTTAAGGACAGTTAAAAAATGGGCTAAGGCCTTCTCGAGGTATTTTGCTACTACAGAAGCAAACAAGCCAACCACAAATATTAAAAGGCCTTGAAAAAAGTAGTCACAACTATTAAACCAAGAATACAAACCATGCCACTGCCAACACAAGAAACATGCTCCTGAATATTATATAAAATCCATTTTCTTACATCAAATCATATTTTAAACATGTTGTGGGTCTATAAAGAAAAACTGAAATATTAATAAATACAAAAGGCAAACAGGCACACATTTTCTCCGGCTTGCAAGCCTGGATGTTTTGACACAAGCCTTCCCTGAATGTGTGCCACAGCTGTGTGCTTTGGGAAAGTACCCAAGTGCACCCTTCTGCAGCCCTACCAGATAGGCTCTACTTCCACTGCCACTTCACCGATGGGGAAGATGAGGCTTAGTGGGCCAAAGTAACCCACCCAGGGTCCGCAGGAAGTCTGCTGGACTTGAACAAAGTGCACAAATCATCCTGGCGTCTCACCACTGTGTAGAAGCCCATGACTTTTCATTTTTGCCTTTTTGGTCTTATTTTCACGCTTAAACACTAACGACAAATAATAAATAGCATCGCGCAATGATGAGAATAAGCGTTTTCAAATTTATGGATGCTATTCTGAATACTTTTTTAAAAATAACTCAGAAACACTGAGTGTCTTCCAGCAGGCCGTGAGGCTGGGACCCGGCCTTTGCAAGAGGATTGCTCATACTAGAACTGTTTCTACCAACAGGCAGGCTGACCCACCGCCGAGGACGGAGGGATGTGGAAACTCCAGAGACCCCTTCTCCTTATCGCCTCCTCGGCCATTGCGGGCACACGACGGGGCGGCCATCGAGCCTGGGACCGCTGGCTCTGCCTCCTATCCTGTACAGGACACAGATTTCTTCTCCCCACAGCAAGCTCTGGGTCGTACTTCTGGTCCACATCACGCGACTATTCCCCCAAGGTTGCTTAAACTTTCCTTAGAACTTTGGCAGCCCGCGCCCGCTGGGGGGGTATCCACGCTGCAGGAGCCTCGGGGGCGCACAGCACGGAGACCCCGGGGCGCGCGCGCCACAGGCCGCAGAACGGTCCCGGGGCCTGCGAACGAGGGAGGGGCGGCACTCCCGCGCAAAATTCCACTCGAGAGCCTAGCGGGAGGAACAGAAGGGGGTTAAAACCAGAAAGAAAAAAAGAATCAGAACCTGGCGCCCCTACACGCAAGTCTTCAGCTCTGCCGCCGACGCCCCCGCCGCCGACGCCGCCAAACGGTTTCAAATCCTGAAGGGCCGCTAGGTCGCCGGCGCCCAGCCGCCCGGGGGCGGTACTACCCGGCTCGCAGTCCCCGCCCCCTGCCCCACCCCTCGGCTGAGGCGGATGCTGAGCGCCGTTGCCGTGGCGACGTTACCGGTTGCTCCCACCACCACCTCCCACCGTCCAAACTGAGAGGGGATTTCCGCCCTCGCATTTCCCGGTTCTGAGATTGTGGACGGCGCGCTGCGCCGTTGTCCTGGCGACGCTCTAGGTAGTAGCTTCCACTGCCTAGGAGGCCGGGGGCGGAGACTTCCCATCCAGCATTTCCCCGCCTTCCAGCAGCGGCCGGCGCGCAACACCGTTGCCGTAGCGACGCTCTAGCCAACTATACCCAGCGTCTGGTGTGCCCTCGCCGAAAGGGCAAACCATTCGGTCGAATCACTCGAGATTGACCCTGCTCTGTGCCATCGTACTGAGAGACTAGCTTTGAATATTTAGGGGTCGTGGTAGAAAAAAAAAAATAATTAAAAGGCAAAGAAAATGTGATTGGGGAAAATGTTCACAGGAACATTCAGCAATCTGTTATGTATCTTCATTTCTTTAATGGTTAACAAACTGTATGTATTGTCCGCAACATGATGTTTTGGAGTGTGTATATATTGAGAAACAGCTCATTCAGCCTAGTTAACATACGCACTACCTCTTAGCCATTTTGTGATAAAACAAAAAACTAGCACGTTGGGGATTTTCAAGAATAGATAGGTGTGTCTGTTTTCCATTATGTTGGACAGACATCCCCCGTTGAAGGACTCCGAACAAGAGAAAACTTACCTCACAACCCAGAGGTAAAGGAAGATAATATACAGCTGGGAAAAAGTGACCCAAAAAATTGAAGATACTGAAATAAAATAAACATGCCATAATCCCACCACTCTGGAGGCAGAGGCAGGACAAATGTGAATTCCAGGCCGGCCTGGAACTACATAGTGAGTTCAAGGTCATCTTAACCTGCATAGTGAAACCCTGTCTCATAAAACCAAAGGAGAAAAGAAACAAACAAGCAAAAAATAAAAATAGGGAAAAACAAAAATTGTAAAAACACGTAAATGAAATTTAGTTTACTACTGTTTTGCATCTAATTTCACTACAGGATTCCTTCTGCAGAATCTATAATACACTCACTGTGATGCCAAACCTAACAGTAAGCACAGCTTGAAGCATCTTTTCAATTTTTCATAAAGAAAATAGACAATTTATTCATCCGTAACTAGTTAGTTTCAAGCTTCCAGAACGAAGTTCTATTCCTTTCAAGGTGCTCTTTTAAACTCATCTCACTAGAAGGAAACACCAAGAGTCCTTCATTGTTTCCAAATCATGCTATGGAGGAAAAAAAGGGTATAGCATGCTTTTAAGATACTTCAGTTTAAAAGCAGTTTTGAACATGTCTATGGCTAAAAAATGGTCCATAATTCAGATAATTTGCACTGAAAATCAAGGAAGCAAAACACAAGTGTGCAATTGCAGAATGTGACTAGTCAATGTGGGAATTGCTTATTAGTCAAAGATAAAAAAAATTCCAGACTAATAATTTTAAAAACACAGCATAATGACTAGAGTTAATAGCAATGTA
Organism: Cavia porcellus; assembly: GCF_034190915.1. NCBI lineage: Eukaryota > Metazoa > Chordata > Mammalia > Rodentia > Caviidae > Cavia > Cavia porcellus. Next base: position 14,564,794 of record NW_026947515.1, read on the forward strand.
TTGTGTTCTTGAAAATCTCCAGGTTTTTAATATTATCACAAAATGGATAAGAGATAGTGCATATGTTAATTAGGTTGAATCAACCATTTCACAATGTGTACACACTCCAAAATATGTTGTATGTAATAATATATGCACTTTGCTATCCATTTAAAAATGACGATACATAGCCAAATTGCTGAAAGAACATGAAAAGAATATGACAAATGATGTCTAAATAAATATGGACAGAAAAGTGATACATGAATAAAAAAAGAAATGACCAAAAAAAATATAACAAGGTCAAATTTATCTCAGAGGAAATGAGAAAAAGAATTTTACTTCCTGAATATCTATCCTCAGATCTCTCCCAAAATAACTCTACTTTGAAAATATTACTACTCTACTTTGGAAATATTAACATAAATATAAAATTATGATATTCATTCATTCATCCCTCCTCTAAAACATTTTAGTTTCGAGTTCAACAACTTCAATGTGAATTTATCCAATAATTATAAGAATTATGAGTAATAGTCATATTTAAAATAAGTACCAGACACAAGAACAAACGTTAGTTAGTTTTGGATCGTGGTGGTAGATTAGCAAATAATTACTTCCACTCATTAAAAATAATCTGGATTAACTATAAAGAGAAATGAAACTTTTCTTCCTAGATTGAAAATTTTAAGTTTCATATTTTTAGACTATAAAATCTTATGCTGATATAGGAAAATTGAAAAATAATGAAAGGTTTAGAGAAGAAAACAAAATTATATATAATCCTACCATTAAGAATAAGCACTTTAATTTTTTTATATATCTACTCAAAACCTTATCACTGCATCTATCACTATTTGTAATATCAAATTATTCCATCATCTGAATAAATAATTCACTTCATATGCTACTATGATTATTAAATTTTGCTCTTACATATAATGCTGCAATAAATGCTGTTGGATAAATATATCTTTGGTGAAGTTTTGGCTATCTCCATACAGGAAGGTTAAGGGCATAAAAAAAAGCATTAAGACTCTCTGGGATGCTAAAGAAGAATAGCAAGCCTGAGCCCAGCCTGGAAAACCTTAACAAGACCCTGTCTCAAAATGAAAAATGTACAAAGGGTTGGGGATGTAGGCTGGTGCAAAGACCCTGGTTCAATCCCCAGCACCCCCTGCCCTCAGCTTCTCTGAAGCCTGAGTCAGGACGATAGCAAGTTTGAGAGCAGCCGAAGCAAGGCAGTGAGAATCTGTCTCAAACAATCAAAGCACTGAACGTGTAGTTCAGTGACAGAATGCTAGCCTAGTATGCCTGAGCCCAGGGATTCAGATTCCAATATCTGAAAAAAAAATTAAATTAAAATATAAATCATTAAGAAGTGTTTTGCAAATTTACAATCTCAGTCAACAGTCTTATGAGTGTGGCTGATTCGTATTATTATTTTGGCTCTGGGCTAATTGTATATTTAAAAGTTGCACATCTTTTTAATTGGCATTTTATGCTACTAGAAATTTTTAAATATTTTTATTACTTTTCTTATTCTTCTGTGAGCTCTTTTATCTTTTATTCCTTTTTTATGGGAGATAGAGATATCTCTCAACTTTCAGTTTATGCTTCAAAATTATCAGTGGATGGATACACAGTACTGGTGCATAAAACTGACACTTTAATCAAACTTTAGTCAATACTTTCCCTTTTTGCATTAAGATTCTGAACCACCAGAGTGAAATGTATGAACGATTTACTTACCTAGGTGGAAACAATTTATGAATACCAATAATTCTTAGTATATTATTATAATAAAATTACACACTAGAGATAACAATCAGAAGAACTCCATAACCAGTAAATTCCTTAAATTTAATGCGAAACAATTCAAAACTTTCTATTTACAGACAGTAAAAGTATAAATTATAGCACAGATTCCCTATAGAGTGGAAACCAAGAATTAAGAAGTATATTTCCTCTTAGGGGCTGGGGATTTAGCTCAGCGGCATAAGCACCTGCCTTGTAAGCAGGCAGTCGTGAGTTCAATTCCTGGTACCGATAAAAAATGAAAAAGAAGTATATTTCCTCTTTTCGCTACTAAGGCAAGAGTCACTGCCTTTAGCAAAGTACTTCCAGACTTTTTCCTTAAGCCACAAATAAGCAACGGTCAACATTTAATCACTACTTTTGCTATATAGCCTACCTTCTTAGGAGAATTCATGATAATTATTATTATTAGCGGAAATAAACTGACTCTTCCTCCCACCCCTTCATCTATAAATCCATATATCTATATCTCTAATCTACATATTAAATTTTTGGAATTTTCATGTAGAAAGATAGGACACCAAGACCTTTCTCCCAGAAAGCAGCTTTTTTAAAATTAAATTTATTGGTACAATTTAGATATACACAATGATCACATTCATCATGGGAAGTATACACCCGTATATGATATATCTTGATTCTTCTTTTCTCCCACTACCCTTCCAGCGCTTTGACCTTCTTTCCCTCCTTATTTGCAAAGTTTTGCTTCCATTTTATCCTTCTTTCATTTTCACTTCTTTCCTTTTCCCATTTCCCCTCCCTCATTCCCCTTTCCCTTTGAACAATTTCTCCCTATTTCACGACATCTATTGTATATTTTTGTACTTATTTATTCTTTCAGCTTCTCACATCAGAGGGACACTGGGATATTTACACGTGTGTCTGATGTATTTCACTTAGTGTGGCCTCAAGGTGCATTCATTTAGCTATGAATGTCTCAAGTTTATCCTTCTTTATGGCTGAATAGTACTCTGTTGTATAAAAAACACATGTTTTTATCTATGCTTAATTGATGGGCATTTGAGTGGCTTCCAATATGTAACTATTACACACTATACTACAATAAATATGGGTGCACAAACATAGATGTGTTGTGATTTTTTTAATTCATCCAGGAAGATACCCACAAAGGGAATATCTGGGTCAAATGGGACCTCTACTCCTAGTTTTTGGAGCAATCTCCATACTGATTTCCACAGTGGTTGTAGCATTCTAAACTCTCACCAACAGTGGAAAAGGGTTCCTTTTCTCCGCAGCCCTGCTAGTTGTTATTTCTTGATTTGTTGATGATATCTCTTCTTTCTGGAGTGAGATGAGGTCTAAGTATTGTTTTGATTTGTATCTCTCTCATAACCAGTGATAACATTTTTCATATATTTATTTATTGTATGCATATCTTCATCTGAGAAGTGTGTAGTCATCTTAGATGCCCATTTTTTGATTGGTTCTTTAAATTTGGGATGGGGATACTTTTTTCAATTCTTTATATATTCTGTTAGACATTTGTCTGAAGGGCTACTGGATAAAATTTTTCCCACTCTGTGGGTTGTCTTTTCACTCTGTTAGTGGTTTCTTTTGCTGTACAGAAGGTTATTATTAAGAGAAGATTCCAGTTGTTGATTTTTTGCATTAATTCCCATGTGATAAGGGTTTTATTCATGAAATTTTTGCTTATATTTCTGTCTTCCAGAGTTCTGCTTATTCACTCTTCTAGCAGAACTAGTGTTTCTGTTTTAATATTTAGATCTTTGATCCATTTTGATTTTATTTTAGTGCATAGTGATAGACATGGGATTAGTTCTAGTCTTCAGCTTGTGGAAAACCAGTTTTTCCAGAATTATTTATTGAAAAGTTTTGAACTTATCTGAACTCGTTTGGCCCCTTTGTCACAGGTGGCTGAGTGCATTTGGCATTGTGTCTGTATCTTCTTGTTTGTTCCACTGGTCCTACAGACTTTTTGCCAGTACCGTGATGTTTTTATCATAGTAACTGTGTAGTATAATTTAAAGTCAGGGATTTTGATCCTTTGTGTCTTGCCTTTGCCTAGGATTGTCATTGCTATGCTTCTAATTCCAAATGAATTTTCAGAATATTTCTCGTGTTATGTGAGATATTAATAGTATTTTAATTAGGACTGCATTAAATCTGCATAACAATTTTGGAAGTATGGCTATTTTCCCTATGTTGGTTATTCCTTCCTGCAAAAAAGGGATATCTCTCCATTTTCTGATATACACTTTGATCTCCTATTTCAAATACTGTAAATTTCAATGTATAAGTTTTTTAGTTCCTTTGTTAGATTCATTCCTAAGTATTACATTTTTTGAATGCTATTATGAAAGGTGTTGTTTCCCTAATTTCTTTCTCAGTGAGTTTATTGCTTATATATAGGAATGCTATTGATTTTTGATGTTGACTTTGTGTACAGCTACACTACTAAACTTGGTTATTAAATCTAATCAAACCTAAAACCTTTTGGACTCTTCTATGTAGAGTATCATGTCACCTGCAAATGTTATAATTTAACGTGTTCCTTTCCTATCGTTATTTTTTTTTTTTTTTGGTCTAACTGCTTTGACTAATGTTTCCAGAACTAAATTAAGTAGGAGTGGTGATAGTGGTCATTCTTCTCTTGTTCCTGATTTTAGAATAAAAGCTTTCAGTTTTTGACCATTTAGCATGATTTTGGCTGTTGGTTTGTCATTGCTTTTATTGGATTGAGGTAAAGACCATCTATTTCAGCTTTCTGTAAGGCTTTTTAATCGAGAATGGATGTTGAACTTTGTCAAATGTTTTCTCTATATCTATTAAGATAATCATGTCTTTGGCTCTGTTGATATGGTGTATTACATTTGTTTATTTCTTTATGTTTAACCATTCCTGTATCCATGAAATAAATCCTATTGATCATAGTATATAATCTTCTTGATGATTTCCTGCATTTCCAATTTTTTTTGTGGACGTTTGCGTTTATATTCATTACAGATATTGGCTTGCAGTTTTCTTTTTTGGGTAGATTATTCTCTGATTTTGGTGTCATGTTAATACTTGCTCCCGGGAATGATTTTGGGAGTATTGCTTCCCATTCAATTTCATTAAAGACTTTAGTATTAGTGGCAATAGATCATTTCTAAATTTCTTGTAGAATTCAACAGTGAATCCATCGGGACCTTGATATTTCTTCTTTGACAAGTATTAGTTACATTTTCAGTTTCATTGACTGATACTGGGTAATTTAGACATTTTGTATCTTTTTGATCCAATGCTATGCTGATGGAAGAAGCACATTTAACTTAAAAAGAAATGCATAAACTGAAAGCCAAAGGGTTGAAAACAATACTGCTTATCACAGGAATCCAGAAAAAGCAGGAGTAGCTATTCTATTTGCAGACAATGTGAACTTCAAACCAAGACTGATCAAAAGAGACAGTCACTACATATTTCTTAAAGGAAAACGCCAAGAAGAAAAGATAACACTCAAATATATCTGCACCCAATGCCAGGCCACCAACTACATAAAACAAATATTAATGGGCATGAAAAATAAAATAAGCATTAACACAATTATAGGGGGGGGGCCTTCATACCCCATTGTTGCCAGGGGAGAATCAGAAGCGGCTTCCTGAGAAATATCAAAACTAAATGAAACTTGTGAACAAATGAACTTAGTAGTTTTCTACAGAGTGTTCCACACCACAAAACCAGAATACATATTCTTCTCAGCTACACACAGGATGTTATCCAAAATAGACTACATATTTCTTCATAGAACATGCTTACATAAATACAGATGAATTGAAATTATCTCATGCATATTATCTGACCATAATTGAATGAAAATGGAAATCAATGACAAAATAACTCACAAAAACTACGTAAACACATGGCAATTTAATACCTCTCTTGTGAATAACTAGTGGGCCACAGAGACAGTTAAAGAAGAAATTAGAGGTATCTACAATTAAATGATAATAGCAGTCCAACATACAAGAACTTGTGACAGGCAATGAAGGCAATCTTTTTTTTTTCTTTTTCCTTTTTATGGGTACCAGGGATCAAATTCATGACTGCTTGCTTGCAAGGCAGGCGCTTATGCCGCTGAGCTAAATCCCCAGCCCCAATGAAGGCAATCTTAAGAAGGAAATTTATAGTAGTGGATTCTCACACTCAGGAAAACAGAATGAGCTCAGATAACCAACTTAATGTTGAACCATAAATGTGTAGTAAAAAAGAAAAATTACACCGAATTGGAGGAAATTACAAAGTGTAGAAATTAATACAATTGAGACTAAGAAAACAATACACAAAAATCAATGACTTGAAGGGTAGATTCTCTGAAAGATTAAATAAAATCAATAATCCCTTAGATAATCTTATCAAAAAGAGGGAAAAAAGAGTCAAATTCATGCAATTAGGAATAAAAGGACGAAATCACAATGGAGCCTGTGAAAATCCAGAAGATCATCAATACTCACTTTGAGAAACTGTACTTTAATAAGGTGAAAAACAGAAGTGGAAAGATACCTAGATACACATGTATTGCGAAAACTGAAACAAGAAACAATTTTATTCTAGCTGGCACTGACAGCAGATTCACATCTAAATCCTGAGTGATGAACATGGTGTAGTTACACCCTTTTATACAACTTTTGTGTCTTTGACTCCCTTATATGGGCTTATATGTTTATACTAACATTTTAAAATCTGATTTGGTATATATTAGCATTCTATAGTATGGTTGAAATGACATGTTTCAGAGTTACACCAGAACTACAGAAATGTACACAGAGGCTAATGTCATCACACTGTAAAAAGTTACCATCCTTACACATTGGAAGCAGTCCTAACACATATGCTTCAAAATTATCAATATATGTCCTTAGCCTGTGCCCATACAAAGCAGCAGCCAACTACTCAGGCACTTCACAAGTTTTATCTGTAAAATGATCTTTCCTATTCCAGACTACACTGTAAAATTCCAAATTTGGAGTAGTTATTTTCAGGAAGCCTCAGAGAAACGTCATAGTTTAACTAACAATGGAAGAATAGTACAAAAGACATAATTCTGAAGTTTGGAATATCTGATTGTTACTTATTAGCTGTCTAATGTGCATAAACCAAGTTATATAACTTCTTAGTTTCTTTATCTTTACTATTGTAGGATTTAATTAACAGAAGCTAAGATACTCCATGGAAAAATTTGCACTATGATTGACACAGAGGCTTTAACATCAAGTCTTCTTCCCTCTTTTGAACACTTGGAAACATAAATGCCACTAGGAGGCAGCAATAACACACAAAGAACTAATTATCTCACATATATTTACAGGATCATGTACAGAAGTGCAAGTTCCCACAAACAGCACATTCACAGACCTACATTCATCCGCAGGCATGCCATGCATAACACACCTACATTTACACATATAAAAGACAAACATGCTCATAAACTTGCATACCAACCCCAGTGTTATACACACACACACACACACACACACACACACACACAAGTACGTACCCTAATCCATCTTTTCATGCTTGATGTAGGGATTAAAGCTGGAAAAAGCTGCCATGTCTTTCATATCTTAGCCTTGGGGTTACTCCACTATTGGTCAGTATCTTGTTGATTTCTCAGGCTGTGCTATTTAATGTGGGAGGCTACACAGGAGCAGGAATACATGAAGGCAAAAATCCCTGGAGATCATTTTGGTGACCAGATATTATACACTCAAAGGAGATTCTGCTTCTAAATTTTATTAAAATGAATTAAATTGATAATAGGTAAGCTTTGATGTAAAAGAATTCCTAAGGCTGGTCATAGATAACTCTGTCCCTAAAATGAAATCTGAATCATTATGCTGAGACTAAGGTAGAATCACCCAGCTACTTTCCCTTCCTGTTGAGATCTGGACATTGCCTAATGCCAATGATTATGGAAATGTTATATCCTTAATTCCTCGCAGAAAGTCTGATTAATTTATAACATAAGATCAATACCATTTTAACAACCAGCCTGATGAACAATTTGAATAAGAAAAATAGAAAGAACAGAGCACATCAATGCTGGAAAAAAGAGTTCAATAATATTAGAAAGGCTGTCATAATGTCAGTATCTCATATGATTATTCTGAGTTTTAATTCATGTAAATTGCTTGCCTCATTTTTGGCACTTAGTAAATTCTTATTAAATGTAACGTGTTATTGAAAGAGTACAATGTCCATTCTTTATTGTCTTTCTTTTTCAGACACTTTGGTAAGTGTTTTTATTTGTCTTCCAAAATACTGTTACTGTTTCATAAATTAGAAATGTACTTGGATAAATTAAGAAGCAATAGGAATGGAGGCAGCATTGGAACTCAGGTCTTTCTGACTCTACATCTCCTGCTCTTACCACAGAGTCATAATCCCTCATGTAGAATGATAGCAGTATTTTCTGTGGCTCTGCAGAAAACACTGATCAACTAAGGTCGGTTATAATGCAATGCAAAAAAACCTTGTTCCAACCAAAACTGACCAGCAATTGAACGGAACACTTTCACATAACCATCTTAAATGGATATGAAACTAGTACCAGGTTCAAAATAAAACAAAACCCAATGTAACTAAAATGAAAAATAGAATAAGTAACAATTTTGATTGAAGGTGGAAACACTTTTCCTTCCAGAATTGAGAAAACAGATATAAAATAAGTCAGCACATAAAAATGTAAAAGCACTATCAACAAAGTTTACTTATCTGATATTTATAAAATTTTGTGTCCAACAGCAATAAGATGGAAGTTACTATTTACAAGTGCATACAAATAGTTAACTAAGCACAATAATAATCTATGGGACCAAAAATATGTTAAATAAATTCAAAATTATTGAAATCATACAAAGTATATTTTCTAACTACAGAGAAATAAATATAAAAAGACATAGAAAACTAACAAAGAGTAATTAGGCACAATGAAAAACCTGTATCAGAGAACAAATCACAAGTCAATTAGAAAATAATCAGAATTCAAAGATAATGAAAGCATAACATATAAAAATCTGTAAGATATTACTGAAGCAGCGTTTAAATAAAAATTGATAGCTCAAAATTCTAATATTAAAAAAGATAAAGGCCCCAAATCAGCTAGTTCTTGGGGAAACTTCAAATAAAATTAATAAAATCTAATTATACTGATCAAGATAAAAAGAAGATACAAATGATAAATTAAAAATATTATAAATGAAAGAGGATATATTAATGCAAATACCACAGACATTAAATGGACAAAATATTATGAACTGTTTTAAAATGAATATTTGGTAAAATACACACCAAAACCAAAATTATATACTTTTTTACACCCCAAAGTATGAGTAAAATAAAAACAATAACAAGTGTTGAAGAAGATGTAAAGAATTCTCATGCATTGCTGATGGGATAGTAAAATAGTGAATCCACTTTGGAAAATGGTTTAACAGCTCAAAATATTAAACATGAATTTACCATATGGCCCAGCAATTCTAGTCCTGGTACATACCCAAAACAAATTGAAAACATATGTCTGCACAAGGTTTGTTCATGAGCATTCATAGTAGTGTTATTCACAGTAGTCAAGAGGCCAAGTGTCCATTGCATTTGAGTAGATAAACAAAATAAAACCTATTTCTTTGATGGACTATTATGCCACTTAATCAGAAGAGAATAAATACTGATATATGCCACAACATAGATAAACCTTGAAAACATCTTGTTGAGTGAAAAAAAGCCAGGCACTAAGAATCACAAATTGTATGCCTCCATCTCTAAACTATTTAGAATAAGTAAACTATTTAGAATAAGAAAATCTATAGGATTAGAAAATAGATTGTCAGAGTATAAAGAAAGGAATGGGAAGTGATGCTATTATTTGGATTTGAAATGCCTCCTTCACGAAATCAATAACTAGGCAATGATGTATAATATTTGTATTTCCCTTAAATACTGTACTTATGAATGGTCACAATAAGTATAATAAGGCAAAGCACAAAAACAAAAAGCATACAGATTGGTAAAGAAGAAACAAAACTGTCATTTATTACACTCAACATAATAATGTTTGTAATAAATCTATTTTTAAAATCTGTTTATTACAAATAATAGGTGAACTTAGCAAGGTCAAAAGATGTAGGGTCAATACATAAAAACTAAGACTACTTCCATCTATTAGCCATGAAATTTTGAGAAATTAAGTTTTAAAACTTTAATTTATAATTTATAATAGTGTGAAAAGCATATTAGGTATTCTGTTTTTACATCATGTACTATGTCCATCCTTTGTTTTAACTGACTGCTTTGCTTTGTCACATTTGGTTCTACTCTCTTCCAAAAAAAAAAGTCATAAGAATATGGGAGTAATAACACCCAAAATGTGTAAATGTTATTATAAAAAAGAGAGGAAAAGAAAATGCTCCAAAGGACGCAACTCAACTGCAAGTGTGTTTAGGTGTGTAAGATAGATGACCACATTACTAAGTTTTTGTTGGATCATTGAACACAACTGTTTGCAGTCTCAATGTTTGAATGTCCACTTTGTATGCTTAATTTTGTAACTTGATCAACTATTTCTAAGATGACAATGTGCAATCTATTAACTAGTGATTTCTTACTGTTTATTTTTTTGAAATTCTGTATTACTCGTACCCTTTTACTGTTTTGTTTTTCTTTAAATAAAAAAGCATATTAGATACTAAGAAATAAATGTAATAAAATTATTATAAGAGTGATAAAACTAAAACTACGAACGTTCATGGGAGACATTTTAAACATAGGCCACAAAGTCAATATTGAAGAGTCAGTTTTATACACAAAAAGTAGTTAAATGATAATAGAAAAAAACATATACAAAGGCAACAGCAAAAAAGAGAAAATCTTTACAATAACTATAACAAGAAATTTGTGAAATCTACAGAAAATCTTCAAGACATTGATGAAAGATACCAAGGACTTGATAGGACGTATATCCATATGTGCATGTGATTTCCTACCTTTATGAAGGCCTAGAAGCAGTGACACTTGTAATTACAAGAGCACTCAGAGACAGGGAAGATCTTGGTTTCTAAACATCATTATCCTCAGCTTACTTTAAAAAATAGTTGAGATTCAGAAAGAACAAGATGAACTTCAGCCATTTCATCTTCCCCATTAGTAAAGAGATGTTTAAAGAATATGGAGAACAGGAGAGCAGCCATCCCACTGTGGTGTGTGTGCCCCCAGCCAACTCTGGGCCAGTGCCCTGGCTGATTTATACTACCCATTACTAGTCAGCTCTCTATTTTGGTTTTCCTAAGCATAGGGCTGCAGAGGCACTGACCAACTGTCCTATTTGAGCATGGATGAGGCCAGTGCCCCAGAAGAGAAGGTAAACCCTGCAGAATGAGCAGTTTCAGGGAGAGATAATGGATGAGCCAACAATGTTAATCCCAATGAAAGCCATGTCTGTTGTAAATTGCAGAAACAGAATGGGGTTTTACCTCATGAGCAACTCCTCCATGACAAGGTAGAGTCAGAGAAAAAAATCTGGTGCAGTACTCATCATATTGCCAGAAAGAGTTTAATCATGTATCATTTGGGAACAGATTGATTGTGTGGTACTGAGTGAGCCATAGAACTACACACAGCTTCACTCTAGGATTTTCAATGTCGTGGAAATAGCTGTCCGTGTCATAGTGATTAGGTGAGAGACAAGCACAGAAGACAGATATGAAAAGGATGAGGGCTGAGCACAGATCCCCTGAGTGGTTCAGGTTCAGGCCAAAAGGATAAGGGTACTCATACTCCATCCTGGAAGGTCAGACCCACTAGATGTGGCTTTCAGAAATGGCTGGATCTGAAAGTGATAGCACTAAATCTAGTGATTTGCTTGAGCTACCACACTGACGCCTACACTTAGTAGACACCAGTGGTCTGATTACTTTTCCATATGCCACCATGAGTGAGATGTGCCTGGGCTTGTCTGATTACCACAGTCTGGTGTTTACAGACAGAGAGCCTCTGGTTGGGGAGTGGGTCAGGGAGAAGCACCTCACAAACCTAAAGATTATAAATTGGGCAAAAAACAATGCGACTGGATGGATTCCAAGACCATAGGACCTGGAAAGAAATCATTTGGAAATACAGAGGAACGTTTTGGGGCCAATTTTTTTTCTCCCTTTCAAAATATGGGAAAAGAAATAACATACACATAAGCCAAACATAAAGAACCTAAATAGCCACAATCATAAAAGGACCCTTCCATGACACATCATACTCACTCAGCATCTCAGAAGTTCAACACAAGACCACAGTCTTAAAAGTTGTTGGAGAAAAGCAATAACTCACATATAAAGGAAAGCACACTATATTTACAACAGACTTCTCATCGTAAACCTTAAAAGCCAGGAAAGCTTGTAGTTAAATGTTTCAAGCCCTAAAAGAAAACAACCCCCGGCCATCTGCGGACTAGGGGTAGAGAGAAGGCCACACTATGAAGCAAATCCAGTCTGGGAACCAGCACATGCACCAGGGCTGCCACGGGACTGGATCAGCCAGACCTCAGCCCCTTGCTGCAAGAAGTACCAATAGCTTCCCGCCCCTACTGTAAGCAACTTGTCCACATAAACACAGGCTGTGATGATAGGTATGGAGGTGGAATGCAAATGGATGCCTGTGATGCTTTGGTATTTCGCTAACATTGCAAGTCTATTGCCAATGGTCTGATCATAGTTCAGAGGATAGTGGTATGTAGTGTGGTATCTAGAAGGGATTTCCTTCTGAGGGTTGCAGACACTGTTGATTCCTTATGATCTTGTTTTGAAGTCCTATATCATTTCCATTGTTTTGTTGGGTTGGGTTTTATTCTCTTTTGTTTTGTTTGATTATGTCAAATCTGATGGCAGGAGCAGCTATTCCAAAGATAGCAAGATATATTATGGTAGCAATTTTGGATTTACTATTGGTTTGTTTTGAAGTCCTTTACTGCATTCATTGTGTCTTTATCGTTCCTATTCTATTCTGTTCTATTTGATTTTTACTGAAGTTATCTGCAGCTATTTTGAAGATGTCAAGAGGCATTATGGTAACTACTGTTTCATAATGTTTTCAATCCTGTATCTCTTACACTGCTTTGTTTTGCTTCATTTACTTCTGTTTTATCTTCTTTAAAATAAAATTTAAAAAAGACTTCCAACTCAAACTGATATATTCTGCAGTTATCTTTCAAAATTGATAGAGAAGTAAGATATGTATGTGACAAAAAGAAACTTATGACCACCTTATGAACGCTCCCAAAATTTCTCAAGGTTATCCTAGAAAGAGACAATGATGCTAACAATGCCAAATGCCCAACAGGAGTTCACAGGTTAGGTGAGCAGATAAGGTAATAAGCAACAAGAGGAAAATTATATAAGGACAGAAGTCAATATCTTTCAGTATAATCTTCTCTGTGAATGGCCTGAATTCCCCAATCAAAAGACACAGATTGGAAGAATGGATTAAGAAACAAAACCCAACAATATGCCAAATGCAAAAAAACACATTTAACCTCAAAAGAATCACATAGATTTAAAAAATCAAAGAATGTAAAGCAGTAGTCCATGGAACAGAAACCCTTAAATAAGCAGTGCACTTATTTTATATTCAGACAAAGTGACCTTCAAGCCAAAACTGATTAAAAGAGGCAAACAAAGTCACTACATGTTGTTTAAAGGCACAATCCAACAGAAAGACATGACAATTGTAATACATATGCTCTAAACAGCAGTATGCATAGCTTATTAAACTAGTACTACTGGAAATAAAAGATCAGATAGATGAAAACATGATTATGTAGGGGACCTCAACACCACATTATTACAAGTAGATGTAACAACTAGACAAAAATCAACAAATATGAGAGTTGAACCAAAGCTTTGAACAAATGGGCATAGTAGATACTTGAAGAACATTATATTTGACAACAATAGAGTATGCATTCTCATCAGCAAATGGAACTTTCTCCAAAATAGAGCAAATACTAACCCATAAAGCAAGCTTAAGTAAAAGCAGAAGAATAGAAATTATACTACACATATTATCAGGTCACAGTACAATGAAACTAGAACTTAGTGACAAAAAATCCCACACAAAGTATGCATATGCATGGAAATTAGACAATATACTCTTAAGTAGTCAGTGTTTCACAAAACAAAACAAATAAAAAATAAGTTCACACCTAGAATTAAACAATAATGCCTGCCCTACGTACCAGAAGTTATGGAATACATGAAAGCAGTCCTAAGAGGAAAGCTCTTAATCTACATCAGAATGTCCACATCAGAAAAATAGAGCAAACCCAAGTAAATAACCTAATGATGCACCTCAAGGTCCTAGAAAAACAAGTACAATCCAAAACTAGCACAAAGAAGGAAATCAGTGCAGAGATCAATGAAATGATAACTAAAAAGATAATACATAGAATCAAGGGAAAAGGTGGTTCTTGGAAAGAATAAATAACATAGAAAGATCCTTAGCTAGTCTTAACCAAAAATGGAAAAAATGACCCAAATCAATGGAATTAGAAATGAAAAAGGTGAATTCACAATGGACACAGAAATCCAGAAGACATTTAGTAACTGTTCACAAATCTGCACACCAATAAATTGAAGATTTCAGAAGAAATGTATAGATTACTAGATATATATGAATTACCAAAAACTGAACTAAGAAGATTTTTAAAACCCCAAATAATCCACAACAAGCAATAAAATTGAAGCAGTAATAAAAACCTGCCAACTGAGAAAAGCCCAGATTCTGAAGGATTCATGGTTGAATTTTACAAGAACTTCAAGAAAGATCTAATGCCAATACCCATCAAATCTTTAATGAAATTGAAAGGGAAGTGGTACTTCCAAAATCATTCCTGGAAGCTACCATTATCCTGAATCCCAAATCAGACAAGAATCCAACCAAAAAAGAAACCAATAGACCAATCTCTTTAGTGAACTTAGATCCAAAAGTCTTTAAGATACTGGCAAACAGAAAGCAACAAATCATGAAAAGCGTCACATATCACGACTATGCAGGTTTACTCTCAGGGATACAAGGGCTATTCAGCATACTCAAATCAGTAAATGTAATCTACCACATAAACAGAAGCAAGGAGAAAAATCATATCATCATCTCAATAAAGCTTTTGTCAAAAATCCAACATCCATTCATGTAATAACCCTGAAGAAAATTACATAGAAGAATCTTGCCTCACGATGATAAAAGCCATTTATGGAAAACCTACCTACTACCAACATCATATTGAATGGGAAAATTGTAAAGCCTTCTCTCTAAAATCAGGAACAGGGCAAAGAAGTCCACTGTCACCACCCCTGTTCAACTTAGTCTTCAAAACATTGACCAGACCAATCAGGCAAGAGAAAGAAGTAAAAGGGATAAGAAAACAAGCATAGGAAAGGAAGAAGTCATATTATCATTATTTGCAGACAACATGATGATCTTCTACAAGGAAGATTCAAAAATTCCACCAAAAGTGTCCTAGAATTAACAGCCAAATTCAGCAATGTAGCAAGATACAAGTCAGGCCATAAAGAGTAGCAGAGTTCTTACATGAGTGAGTTCAATAATGAACTCACTGAGAAGGATGTTATGAAAACAATACCATTCAGAGTAGTACCAAGAAAAATGAAATAATTCAAGTTAACCTAACCAAGAAAGTAAAAGACCTCTACAACAAAAATTACAGCATCCTGAAAAGAGAGCTCAAAAAGACATCAGAAAATGGGAACCTAGCCCCAGTTCTAAGACAGAAAGAACCAATATAGTCATAGTGGCCATACACCCAAACTGATACACAGGTGCAATGCAATCCCAATCAAAACACCAAATGCATTCCGCACAGATCTAGAAAAAACAATGCTAAAAACCATATGGAACCGGAAAAGGCCCAAACTAGTAAAAGCTATCCTGCTTAACAAGAGCAACGTTGGAGGCATCACAATCTCAGATTTCAAATTATGTTATGAAGCAACAGTAATAGAAGTAGCATGATCTTAGCTAAATAAATAATCATGTGGTTCAGTGGAACAGAATAGAGGAAGCAGGAATAACCCCAAACACATTAATTTATTTGATCTTTGACAAAGGGGCCAAAAATATACAGTAGAGATAAGACAGACTTTTTAGCATGTTCCCACTAGTTTGAACTACTACAATTGATGCATGAATAACTATGCCATTGGGCAGTTAGTTATTTAACATCAGAACAGGGAATTCAAATCAGAGCCATCTGGCATGGAAGCATACAAATTACAACCCTGTCCTGAATGTATTAATACATGGTGATGGAGAAACTTGCTATCCACAAACAGAAGGTTGAATCTAAACTCATGTATACCTCACCATGTGCTAAACTAAAATGTAAATATATTAAAAAATCTAAATGTTAAAATGGGATCACTTACTCTGCTGAAAGATAAAATAGATAAAACTCATGGAGATGGAGGTGAATGTAAGGATCTTCTGAACTGCAGAAGAAATGACATCAAGAATAAACAAATGGGATTATATCAAATTAAAGTTTCTGTGCAGCAAAGGAAATGATCACAAGGATGAAGAAATAGTCTGGACAATGGGAAAAAAAATTTTTGCCAGATATTCCTGAGACAGAAAACTAATATGTAGGCTATCTAAAGAACTCAAAAAATTAGGCCCCCTAAAAATGAAGGGGGCCGATCAAATGAAGACCCGATCAAAAAATGGGCAACTGAAATGAATGGGCACTTCACAGAAGAATAAGTACAAATGGCCAATAAATACCTGAATAAATGTTTAGCATGATTGGCCATTAGAGAAATGCAAGTTAAAACAGCAATGAGATTTCATCTTACTCCAGAAAGAATATCCAATGTCAAACAAATTATAACAAATGATGGCAAGGCTGTGGGAAAAGGGAACCGTTGGTAGGAATATAAGCTATGTAACACTATGGAAACTACGAAAATCCTCAAACAACAATAACAAAAGAAACTACAAGCAGAAATTCCATTCAACTCAGCTATTTCTCTAGTAGTCATCTTCCCAAAAGAGTTGAAAACATATTATAATGATACATGCATATTCATGTTTATAGCAGCATAATTCATAATAGCTAAATGTTGAAAACTGCCTCTATATCCATTAAAAAATGAACAGATAAAGAAAATTTGCTACTTATACATACTAGACTACTACTATGCTATAAAGAAGGATGAATATAAATCATCTGTAGGAAAATGGATGCAGTTTGAGGCCATAATAGTAAATGAAAAATATTAAACACACACATTTCAGCATCACATGGTTTCTCTTATATGAGAAATTCAAACTATGAAGAGCAAAAAACAAGATAGATAATAGGAATAGAGTGATCTTTTTCAAATGAGAAGGGGGTCAAGAGATAGAAGAAGGCTGAGGAGAGAGGGAGAAGATGAAGAAAAATTGAGATCTGGTATATATATATTACTAACTCCCCACAATGAATGTAATCATTTTGTAATGCAAACATGTGCTAATAAAAAACAGTGGGAAAAAAAGAAAATTAAGACATCAAAAGGACACATGAATAAGGACACATGATTGGTTCTCACTAGCCAATTGTGACAATGGAAGCATTAAAATAATGATAACTATAAACTAGGACCTACTGGATATAATTAAAATCCATGAGTATATACTGGTATGAATTAGTTAAACTGAGTAAAATGGAAAGCTTTTGACAGTACAGTGGCAAATAATAAATGTAGAAAGAATGATGGAATTAAAAAATTGTCATTGATCAACCACCATAAAAACAATTGATTTGGGTAAAAAAAATCAACAATGTGTGTACACTAAAATTACTAGATGAAAATCGGTAAAAATAAAATATTTACATATTTTCAAATCTTCCCATGACAGACTTTTTAGTTAACAGAAAAGTATGTTGCAATATAGGAACTGACAAAGGTCAAATTTTTAAATCAGGTAGTAATAGTTAATATTATCAATA
Source organism: Cavia porcellus (assembly GCF_034190915.1). Classification (NCBI taxonomy): domain Eukaryota; kingdom Metazoa; phylum Chordata; class Mammalia; order Rodentia; family Caviidae; genus Cavia; species Cavia porcellus. The sequence goes on from NW_026947515.1 coordinate 14,582,600, forward strand.
GTAATGACATAAGTTGATAGTGTGTACCTCTAGATATGATGCACTAAAAAGAATAAAATCTGGATTCTCTTGTATTTTTCTCAGTAATCTTAATTGTCTTGACTTGATTGTTAGACTTCTACAGAGGTGATTGGATAATGAGAGGAGTTATACTCATCAGTAGATTACTTGATTGGTATTCACAATTGCATGTGTTATTAGGTAATGTAGCCAGCTGGATGTGGTCAATGGAGACATGCTATTGGAGGTGTCTATATTACCGGTCTCTTCTCCTGTGCTGTTTCCTGACTGTCATGAAATGAGCACCTTTGGCCCACCACATAATTTCAGCAACATGTTGCTGGGTTGGAGCTGCTCAATCATGGACTGAATCCTCAGAAACCATGAACAAAAATAAGCCCCTCTTTAAGTTTTGTAAGTCACAAATTTGATCCAAACAATGACTATATAAATAACTTAAAATAACAGACAAACACAAGTAATTGACTTGTATTCCTTAAAAATATTAAGACTCTGAGAAAAAAAATAACAATGAAAAAACTCCTCTAGGATCAAGAAAACTAAAGAACAAGACAATGCAATCTTCAGAGGAGAATTAGATGCCACTTTAAGAATGACTTCTAATATAACACTGAAGCTGGGCACCAGTTGATGAAGTAGTCACAGCTGTTCATCATGACTTGTGTTCTGTCAGTCCACCAGGTCATAAACTCATTTGTCAGCAACAATTCATAATAAGGTGAGAATGGGAATATTCTAAAGCTTCAAAGTCTAAAAACCCGATCCTTGCATCATCCATCCCTGTTGTACTAATGTCCCTCCTACGTACAAACCTAGAGCTATGTGGGAGAATCCTTATGTCAGAGACATAGAAGGAAAAAGCTTGAATTTAGTCATGGACATTCAAGTTCTATACATGTTTGCAGGGCCAAAAATAGATGATGACTCTGGCTATGGTTTGAATGTGTCTCACAAAAAGGATGCACTAGAAACGTAATCCCAAATGTAACAGTGTCAGAAGATAGGCCTTAATGACAGGTGCTTGGGTCATGAAGGCTCAACCCTCCTGAATGGATTAACATGATTATAAAAGGACTAACATTTCTTGATCTCTTGCGCATGTTTCAATCCTATGTGACGCTTTCTGCCATTTAGAATTCCCTCACCAAAGACACCCACTTGATATTCAACTTCCAGCCACTGGAATTATAAGAAGTGAATATCTTTTCTTTATAAATTACTTATTCTATAGCATTCTTCTGTGACAGCACAAAACAGACTAAGTCACCTATAATGCATAACTTCCCTTAGAAGGTTTTGAAAACATTGGCAAGGAGAAACATGCCCAACCGCTAGGATTTTGGGCATACCATCCAATTGTATGGAAAAAGACGTAATCCAAGATTAAAATGCATATATAAACTCATGAGCAGTGGCAAATTACTTAAAAGAATCTGAGGGGAGAGAGATTGGTAGATGAGGAACAAAGGTAAGGAGTACAGGCATGTGAGTGGATAAATATGATGGGCACACAGTATGACAATCTTGGTAGTAAACAATCAGACAGATAAGAGTCAACTAGCTGACAGCAGCAAAATTCTGCTATTGGCCATTCCCTGCGCTGGCTGAGTGGGTACAAGAATAAAGTAGCAGATACAAAAGTAAAGACAAGAGTGGAAACAGTACCTGGACTCACACACAGTCTTCTGTTTGCATAAACTGACCTATGCACTGGCGTGACTCAGTGTCCGACCTCCAAGTAACAGAGTCCAGAAGCCAACATTGACCCCTTCAGTTAACACATCATCTATCAAATAGACCCACTGGCACACATGACATCCAGTACACTGAACTCATTTCTAATAAAGAAGTAGCAATCCATTTTGACAGGAATCACCCCTTACTAGAGTATGAATTTTTTTCTGTCAAGGGGGTCTTATCCAGCATCACCATTTAAGGACTCAGTAGAGGTCTAATCTACTGACGTGGGATCACACATAGCATTGTACCAGGCTAGATACTCACATTATAGTAAGTAACCTCGGCAACATGCCCATGACCACATGGACAACTGGTCATATTACCTACTGCAGCATTCAGAAACTGCCAGCCTTACAGACCCTTAAACTGCTTATTGAAGGTACAATTGAAGCACAAATTTACAGATGCTATCCTTCAGGGTGAGGTACAGATTTTGATTCAAATACTTTCCTAAGGTTCTGTGTCTCCCAAAAGAAAATAACTTAGGTTTAGATATGAAAGTTGTGCATCAGAAGCGACCTCTCATTATTACTTTCAGAAATGCAATTGGGGTATTTAGACTTTTTGTCTCCATAGCTGTTTCATGTCTTTAAAGATCCTGGTTCCTGAAGGGGAAGCACTTCCACCAAGGTGCAAAGCAGCCCCACAAAACTATAAACTACAGGTTGTTCCTGGAGACTTTTTACTCCTATTCCCAAACGACCAGCAAGAGAGTGAAGGTCTCATTATGTTGGAAAAGATCCTCAACCCTGGTCGCCAGGAGCAAGTAGGGCTGCTACCCCACAATGCTCCTTTTTACAGTTTGGATCATAAGAAAGTACAGAGGCATTCACAGAAGGGCTTAGTGACCTTGCAGACTGCTAAGAGATGAAGGTCTTTGCCACCCCAGCAGAAAGGCCACAAAGCAGAGAAGAAGTGCCAGCTAAGAGTGAGAGAAATGGGGTGGGCAGTAGCAGGGCTGAGAAGATGAGCATCCGCTGCAGTCCTAAGACCACCTGCAAGGATGTGGTCTATCTCACTAACCCCACTCTGCTCAGTTTCACCCAAGAAAAGAGGTAGAGAATACCCTGACACAGATATTCTCACAATATGTATGAAACAGTAACCCCAAGTAAGGCAAAGGGTACAGTATGACGGATGCTACCACGTATTTCCCACTGATTTCCATTAAGGACTGAAGTATATATTCTCCCAGTAGCAATGAATGAGGAGTCCACTGATAACTAAGAAAAAATTTAGTTTATACATATGGTTTAAAATATGCAGTATTCATCTGAATCTGGTTCATTTTGGTTAACATGATGATCTGCAATTCCATCCATTTCTCTATAAATGACATGATTTTGTTGTTTCTATGGCAGAGTAATACTTCATACACACACACACACATGTATGTATCACATTTTCTTTATCTATTCTTTGTTGTTGAACACTTAAAACTCTTTATGTAGCTTGGTTTTTGTGAAGGAGAAGGAAAATGTTTGAAAAAGTAGTGAGCCAGCTCCTCAGAAAACTAGGTTAAAGAAACACAAACTTGAATAGTCCAATGTCCAATTGTCTCAAAGAGCATGTTTTAAGATGTGCAGAAAGAGCCAATAATACCTACTTGGGCACTTTGCCATTCATAGTGTGATTTCTGCAAGAAGTGTCAAAGCAACACAAGTATCTATTGGTTATCAGGTAAATTATATCACTTTTAGTATTTACACTTAAAAATAGATTCCTGTTTTCTTCTGAGACCACTTAATAAAATGTACTGTTAAGTATTTGATCAGTCATCTAAAACTTACAAGTTATCAGAAAAAGTACAGTACTCACTGCTGAAATGCATTGACTGAGTTATAATTTAATGTTGATACAACAAATTTTCATTTATGGAAAATTTCTATATCTTTTGCAGAAGTAAACCAAAGATTCTCATTAAGCTGCCCACTACCAGGCACAATTTAGTGCATACATTTTCTTTCTTTGTATAATCAAAAGTATACACGCTGTGTGGAAGCTCACAGCACAACAGAGTCTATTTAGAATTATTAACACCTTCCGGTACCAGGTACCTGTCTCCTTCCTAAAACATAAAAATACATCATCTGTATGGTTTTTTGTTTGGTTTTTGTTGTCTGTGCTTTATTTTGGTATTGAATGTGTATCTTTTCAACATTTTTAAGCTTCCCCAACACTTTTTTAAAAACAGCCATTGATACCACTGATGAGGCATATTGACAAGACTATATAGGCAATTAAAATCCTGAAATGTATCTATTTTTTTTTTTTTGGTACCAGGGATCAAACTCACAACTGCCTGCTTACAAGGCAGGAGCTTATGCCACTGAGCTAAATCCCCAGCCCCTGAAATGTTTCTATACCTGCTGATACATAGTGTTATGGATTAAAAACTAGTGGTCAACTTAACACCAGCTATGTTAAACAGTATGGTACTGAGCGTAGATGTTCACCTGAGGAAAGATGCCAGCATAAATAAAGACGTAGAGAAAAGTGAGGCATTGCGGGCTTCTCTAAGTGTTGCTGTTTGAGCAGTTGGTTCTCCTGAGGAGCTCATCATGACTAGCTTCCCCAGTGTGAGTTTGACCATTGTCATTGGAGGAGCTTGGGACCTTGTTGGTGAGAGTGGCTGTGGTTCACTTTGGGGGAGCTCTGGTCCTTACATCTAGCATCGCTTTCTGGCTCCAGAGGGGAAGATGTGTTCCATTTAATCTGCAGGAGAAAGTCAGCATGCTGGCTTTCTGGCATATTCTTGACTGTTCTTATTGCAAGAGGAGCTTGGGATCTCTGTGTCACTTAGGATGGCTCTGGTGCTTTTCAGGACAGCCCTGGTCTTTATTATGAGTGTGACTTCTCAGCTCTAATGTAAAACCCTTCACCCTGCTGGCATAGACCTTCTACCTTGGGCCTTCCCAGCACAGATCCATGAAACAGTCTGGCGTGAGTCCCTCTTGTGGGCTCTACACCTCCAGTTTGACTCGTGGGAGGCACTGTCATGGGCTCTAGGTTTTCATCTGGACTCATGTAGGAAACATTGCTGTGAGATTCAGGCTCTTGGCTGAATATTCTGTGTCTTTAGTATTGTGGATAGATTTTCTGTACTTTCTTGGGCTAGCTCTGGGTGACCATCATAAAATAATATTGTAAATTCTGTGTTCTAATTGTTCTCCGCACAACCCCTGACTACAACACATAGCTATTGCCAGAATGAAATGAGTGTCAGCCATGAGGCCACCAACTCTCTTCATAAGACTCTTTCCTCACTTTCTCCCAGTTTAGCAAAAGTTAACCCTGGCATATAAAGGAGCTTCCAGCCCTCGCCTCCACCACCAATTCCTACCCAACTTCCATCCATTGTGATTGTGCTATACTAATTATAGCCTTGAGATACAATGGACAAATATTTAAATAAACGGTCTTCATCCAGGATATCCCTTCACTGAGTGTTAACCAGGCTATTCTGCATCAATGTGTCCTAGCTGATTCAATGAAAAAGGGTTATTATAAAGGAGAAAATAAACCTGATCTGAGAGTGCTCAATGGGAAACACCCAGAGATTGAGCAAAAGGTGTGGAGTTTGAGTCTAGAGTAGAAAGGCCACAAATGACACCCACCAAATGATGCCTGGAAAATCCTGATTACTATCCTTAGTGCTTCATGGTTCTGACTCTGGCCAGCCCAGTTGATTTCCTCCTAAGTGAGTGAGGAACAAAAAGGTGGAATAATGAGGATTAAGAAGAAAAATTAGGGGTTGGGGATTTAGCTCAGCTCCTGGAGCTCATAAGCTCCTGGCTTGGTTGTGAGTCCAAACCCTGGTACCAATAAAAAGAAGAAGAAAAATTACCATTTGGAGAGTAGAGGATGAACAAACTTTGGAGTATAGGAAAATTACTGAATATAGCTAGGGCTATGTAAGATTTGTGCTCGTGACTGTAAAGTGGAACCTATCCGTGTGATAGTTGGATTTTCCTTCGTGTCCCAGGACCCTTCCTCTGCTCACATGTAGGCATAAGAAAAGCAGACAGAATTTTGGGTGAGTTTGAAGAGCCAGCATGTGCCACAGAAAAAGAGAAAAATAAGAAGTTAAATGCATTTAAAGAGCAACACCAATGATTAGTCAAATTTCTTATCACTATGACACGATACCCAGCACCCACAACCCAAAAAGAGGACAGATTTAATTCCCTCATAGTTTCAGCCCATGATCAGCTGGCTCTGAGGCAAAAACATCACGGCAGGAGGGTATAGTGCAGCAAAACTGCTTCATTCATGGGTACCCGGAAGCAGAAGGAGGGAACAGAGCCAGAGGAAAAAAGGCAAGAGACCAGACGGAGACCCCATTCAGATGTACTTTACTAATGTTTCACTAATGCTGTAATAATCTGCTAGGCATTTCTTAATCCAATGAATGTGATATATCAGGATTAATGGTAACAGCAATGGATCTTGGAACTTTAGTAGGGAAAGAATTATTTTGGAGATGCTACATAAGCCCAAGGATTCTGATTCAGTTCTACTGGATTGGAAGTCCACACTTCTTTCTTCATGGTGATGCTTCTTTAACCTGACACAGCATAAAAATTATCTGAGAGTTGCGTCATAATTGCAGACATCTGGGCTGTCCTCAGAAATTCTGGGACACAACATTTTCCTTTGCAATATGTAAACAGGGAATGCAATTTTGGTGGGGGGTCTGTGTACCACTCTACTTTTAAAAAATACTGTGTTGTAGGTGTTTTATTTGAAAATGCTTGAGAGTGGGAGTACACGGATAGGGGTGGGTTGTTTACACTCTCCGCTCCATGAAATAATGATATTCCAAGTAGTTGGGTGTCTTAGGCAAATAATATAACTAAAAGTGAGCTCCCGAGATAAGTGACGCTGAAATGGTTGAGGCAATATATTCAGCAAATTTGTTTTTCCACTTTCACTAGGTTCCTTGGAACACAGAGATACAAGTGTGCGGTTCACTCCTGAGAACATGGCTTTACATCCCATGCATCCGTTTTCCAGAAAGCAAAAGAACTGTGTTCTGTTGGGAGAAAAGAACATATATATTCTAAGAAACACAATAATTTCTCAAATGTGTTAAATATAATAAATTTAATTATGTGAATGAAACCATTTAGTGTGTAAGTTAAGACATGGGAGACAGCACAGAGGCTGCGATGCTGTACTTCTCTCCAAGAGAGAAAATAGCTTTTATTAACTTCGACAATCAAGATGTTTTAAAAAGTTATCAACTCTTTATTCTTGAGTATGTTAACTGCTGCAACTGTCTGAAGACCATAAGGGAAAACAGCATAAAATATATATCAACAAAGCTCTGATTTTTAAAAATTACCCTCTTGCAGTATTTTTCTGCTGACTTGTACAAACTTACTGCACTTTGTCAGGTTTAGTATTTAACATCTCACCAGGGTTCTGGTACCTTTTGGACATTAACAATTTATTCGGTGCACTTTCATAACTTTATAGTTATGATGCTAATAACATTATTGGTCAAGCACTTACTTCACATCATGCACAATAATTCAAGTAATTAAACCAATCCCGTGAAGTGGTATCGCAACCTCTATGCTGTCTCCCGTCAATTAAGCTACACACTAAGTGGTTTCATTCATATTTCAAGATTGTTATATTTAACACATTTGAGAAATAATTGTATCTCTTAGAATGTTATCATTTCATTTTCCTCCTCTAGCAGGTCATTCTCAGATACATCTCTTCTTAGCTCCATCAGTATCAACTCCTCTCCCTCGTCTGCCAACCTAGTGTTGTCATCATTCTTGAGATGTTTAAACGTGGAGCCAACAATAGCTTCAGCTGTCAGCTGGTTCTTCCTTTGCAGCAACACAAATACTTACCGCCTAAACCCCCAAAGGTTAGCATTAGGTTCTAAATGGTAGCTTTTATATCTTCTCTTATCTCACACAAACATTAATTGTCCTCCTTAAAGTATTTTGCAGTATTGAATACTTTCCTCTAAAGAATAATTTTCAAATGAGGCAGTGATGCAGGAAGAAACAAATTTGAAGAGATCTAGAAATCAATCACTACCATCATTAATTGTTTATAGTTTGGGACGAGTTGTTGAATATTTGATTCAGCATTAATATTCAAGCTTAACTTGAATTATATAAGGTGGTATAATTCACCTTGACATTCATTGAGTGAAACCACAACCCCAAGTTTTAAGGAAAAAAAGTAGGGAAGGAAAATGTTAGTGCACGCTCCTTGCTTTATCTGATTGTTGCTCCCTGACACCTCTCCAGTAGTCATATGAATATGGTTCTTATGATTATTATTACAAACGTGCTGATTGTGGTGAGGAGCAAGTATAAGTCCTCACTGGACACTCCAGGGTCCACTTACCCTTGAAACATTTGGGGATTTCGATGGTGCCGTCCATGCACTGAGCCTCTTCTGTATAGCTGCACTTCTTTTCCTTATTTTTGCAGAAGAAAGATACTTTGTCACCGTGTAGCATTCCATTCTTAAATCTTTCCTGGAGCTTTACTCTCTCTCCTTGGTATAACACAGTGGCTTTTCTAACAGATAGTTTACAAGATGCTGAAAAAGAGAATGTCTGTAGTCAAAACTTCAGAGTGCAGTGAATCTTTCTTAAATAGACAATAGGGGGGATTATTTTTTGTTTTATTTTGGTTTTGTTGTTTTGGTACTGGAGATTGAACGCAGGATATTGAGTATGCAACTCTGTTTCCCTGAAAATGAAGCCTAACAGAAAATAAGCTGCAGCATGAGTTTTCAGGATGCTAATAATATGTCTTACTCCCAAAATAAGCTCCAGCTAAAACTGGATGCCAGATGGATGCATTGTGGGAACACACAACAAAAATATTGAATTATAAAATAATATTAATATTATACAGTTAATATAAACAATATTATTAACATTAATACTTAAAATAATTTATAATATAAATTATAATTAAGTACTTATAAATATCCAAGTGAGGATCTGTGGACAAGAGATAAACACCCATGTAAACTGATAAACTCAAAGTATTGCCAAATGACCAACTGGAGTGGGACATGATGCACAAATCATGTGTGCACTTTATAACAGACAGATGTAGCTTTGCCTGATAAGAATCTTCATAATTCAGTACATCATGTGTTGTAGTGGACACACTTAACACACTTAAGTGACATAAACATTTTCTAATTTTTTTTTTTTTTTTGGTACTGGGGATTAAACTCACAACATAGTGCTTGCCAGCCAGGTGCTTAAGCCGCTAAGCTAAATCCCCAGCCCCCATTTTCTGAATTTTGATGCTTACAATCTTTCATTGCTCTGTATAGACTGTCATTCTTTTTTTGTTTAGAGAAAAAAAGGAAAGAAAAACAAGACAAAACAGAAAAAAGGGTAGAAGTAATACAAAATTTCAAAAAAAATATTAACATTAGGAAATTATTAATCGATAAGTTACACGTTGTCCTCTCAGAAAGAGTTGTTCAAGTTACAAAGCATAAAAAGTGGACAATCAAACATTGACAGTACAAACCCTTCTGTTCAATGATCTAACGGAAACTTAGTAATATGGTCATCTATCTTACACTTTTAAACATCCACAGACTGTTATTCTTAACTGTTATTATTTCATTGCCACACCAATCCTGTTATTCTTCAGTTGGTGCTTGATTTAATACAAACCATGCAAAGCCTAGCCTACAAGAGATTGTGCCCGGGCAAAGAATTCATGGGATAAAAACACTGACAACTGTGTGGCCAATGCACTACAAGTTGGCTACACAGACAAGAAGTGTTCATTTAAGGACAGCAGTATTGCTGGACGTGAGACATTGGGGCCACTGTTTTTATATGAAACAGAATAACAAGAAATTCAGGCTGAAATCTGGGATATAGAGAATTATGACAGTTTTCCAAAAGAGGTGACATGACTATATTTGAGTAAATGTAGATTTTTTTGTGCATGATAAAATGAATAATTGTAGATTGCTGTACATGGATAAATACAGATTGTTGTACATCAAAAATAAATAAAGCATGCCTGAAAATAAGCCCTACTGTATCTTTTGGAGCAAAATTTAATATTAAACTCAGTCTCATTTGGGGGAAAATACAGCAGGTAAGCACACTACCACTGAGTTACATTCTCAGTGTCTTTTGTTATTTTGAGACAGATTTTAGCACAGTTTCCAGGGCTGACCTGCACTCGTTCTAGCTCAGCCGTCAAAGTACCTGGGATTACACATGTGTGTCACCATGCCCAGCTTAGAAGATAATTTTTGAAGCATTAGATGAGTACACCAGAAAGAAGTTGATCAAGACATTAGGATTCTGAAAATGTACACAGTGAGTAATGCCAACATGGTTACTAATAGCTGTTCTCTATCATCAGAACAATTACTCATTCTGAAGTGGCCTTTTGTTCCCCTACAGCAACCACACAGGTCAGAACAGAAGTACTACATTCTTGGCATCAGTGAAAATGAAATTTCTTTGTGTAAGCTTTGTGTAAGCTCATTTGTTGAACTGGTGCTTCCGTCTCCCAGCCACTGTGAATGTGAGCCTGTGACCTTTCTCTGAAAAAAAAAAAAAAAAAAAAAAAACTGCCTTCAACCATAAGAGAACTACCTCTCTCCAGCAGGTTGTGCCAACCACTCACCCCTACCTTCATTGCCAGAGCCCACAGGCAACAGAGTAGCCCACAGCTAATGATGGACTGATAAGAAGACACAAAGAGCAGATCACCTTGTTTCTTGCTGGGATCAACTCTTGGAAAGAACTCATGCTCCAAAACTGCTAGTGGGATCAAAATGAAGCCTTATGGTCACTGAGACCATATCCTTGTTTAAAACATAGCAGCCATAAGTATCACCAGGGAATTGGGTTGAAATGCAAATTCCCAGGTGCCATCTCAGTCTACAGAATCAAAAACTCTGAGGGTACACCCAGAAGTGTATGTTTTCAGAAGCCTTGTAAGGGATTCAGATGCATAAGAAAGTTTGAGCACCCATATCCAACCCTACCCCTCTTGCTACACATTCTTCTGAGATAATAAATTAAATTGCGCTTGAACGCTCATCTCAGATGCTTTCTAGGAGATTTCAGCCTACGGTACTAGTCATTCATTATTTTGCCTGACTTGATAAATTGTTTTCTTTTTTTAAAAAAACTGTCTGGCCTGCAGAAGCTTGAGCAGAGAGGCGGTGGTGCATTGCTATTCTTTGCATAAGTGTGATTCTGACTGGATCAAGGATAAACAGGTCCTTCTGTCCTGACTCAGAAGGACCCAGTATCTTAGGGAAAAGATGTCATCTGGTATCAAATCCTTTAGTTGAAAAGTCCTGGTATAGAGTCAAACCAAGATCAAATAAGAGACACAAATATGGAAGGAGCCATGGAAACAGTAGCAATAGTCCCCTACTTTTGGTTTCAGTCTTCAGGAATATCAGTAGCATCTCATATCCTCATTTGCATATGTCCTTTTGATAAACAAGTTCCTATTTCCTCAAGCTAGCTTGAATGCAACAAGAACCTTGATTAGACAGAGCAAAAGTGTATGGTCATGGGCAAAGACTTAAAGCAAATACGGGAAGCTTCAAGGATTGTGCATCATATTATTAGTGCTTAGAAAGGATCTGCTTATTTCTTGCAGCTGAATCTTAAGCAAGTTTCCTAAGCATGAGGCTTCCCCCTGCACAGATAAGTCCTAAAGTCTGTATGCCAATAGCTATGCAGTAAGTTGAGTAACAAGTAGAGAATAAGTAAAACAAGAAAATGCTGGGTAGAGGTGATCCAGTAGATAAGTTCAGGAACCTTGCAAGATCATGATCCAATTTCCATACCTTTGCAACTTGGCTGGGCAGACCAGTTTCCCAGTTTGGTGCATTCAACTTCTTCTGGGCCGTCCAGGGTATATGTATCATGGCAACCATAGGTGGCTTTATCCTTGTAAAAAAGAAGTGGTTTTGCAGGATAGTTCACAAATCCATTTTCTGGTCTTAGTGGGAATGGACATTTTACTTCTAGAAAGTTCATTAAATAAGACATATTAGTAATAAATACTGTTGGGTCAATGCTATTGTAGGTGCTTCAGTGACTAGAGTACAATTTCTAGGTACTATATGCTGACTTATGTTTTTGTTCTCTTACAGGACACTGGAATTTTAAAAGAGAAGCAACAACAGCATGAAAGTAAATAATGATATCCTACTAAATTCTCTGAGTTTCCACACATAATTATAATTTATTTATTGCAAATTTTCACATAGTTTAAGGTGTTGGGTTTGAAAGAAGAAAAAAATCTTTTTCAATCAAGAAACCATGAAATTAAAATGCAAATACTGAACCCCACGTACATTTAATGTAACATTTTTGGTTTTGAAATGGTAAGCCACTATTAAGTTATTATTATCTTCAGTCCATGCATAAAGGCAGCATGAAATAGGAAGAAAAAAACTGACATAAATGCAAGAAAACAAGTGACCTATAGCTCTAGTAATTTCAGGGCAAGCACATACAGCTAGATCTAGGAGCACAATGTTCTTGGAAAGTAGTTTGATTAGGTAGTTAAATTACAGATTCCAGAGATTGACTCATGGGCTCAATTTTGGCTCTTTCAGAGAGTGAATTAAAAAGTACTTTAATACTACTAGAAATATAGTGGGTTGAGGGAAAGTTCCTTCCTGTAGAGGTTAGCCAGCTAAAAAATGTAGAAGGAAAGAAAATAACCATTTTGCAACCATCAATGACGTAATCAGTAGAGCCAAGGATCATCAATGAATTCTCAGATGACTGCTAGAGATTGGATATTCACATGTACCCATAGTCGCAGAGAATCACCTGCAGGTTGCTTATTAATTCAAAGAAAAAGAGTGCTTTAACCAAATGGTGATCTGGCACTAGACCAAGGATTCACACTAAGCATGAACAATGATGAACCAACTGATACTATGTGGTTCCTGAAGTTATAGCAGTATTCTTGATAAAAATATTTAACTTGAATCTAATCATAGGCAAATACCCAAACAAATTCAGATTATGAAACATAATCTGAATAATCTGCAACATAATCTGCAAGCAAATAGCCTGGGCTCTTTTAAAATGTCCATGGAAGGCAACAAAAGAGGCAGTGAATCATTCTTTAAAAAGACTAAAGAAATGTGACAACTAAGAGGGTGTGATCCTCTTGCTAAAAGTAAACACACGTGCAAAAAAATATTTCTGGATCAGTTTGAAAACCCTGAGTCTGAAGTAAATTTTGCATTTTTGTTGATTGCTTGTATTTTATTATTATTTGTGTTATTATTGTTAATAATTCAAAATATGCTAAATGGTATGGTAACAGTAACAACACAGAATGCCCTTGTTCTTCGTATATTCGTGCTGGTGTGTTTACGGGTAACTGAACTAGACAATTCATTTAAAGATGATCCAGGAAAACTGAAGGATTTGCCTACGGAGAAGGAGAGAGACTATGTCACATACCGTTAACACTCCTGTATTCAGATAAACTAGGGGGGAAAAGAACCTTCAGCTTGGGAGTTGAGAAAATTAGCAGAGATGACATGTACATAGCGGGAAGGTAGCGCCTAAGTCATCATGATGCTAGCTATTGTTGTTACTAATAATTCCCCTAAGCTAAAATTCACTTAGGTTCTGAATCATTTGGTGCATACCCATAATATCTACTGCTGGAGAGGTTAACAGCCCTCAGACTAAGTTAAAGAGAGAAAATTTTGATACTTTTTTAAAAAGAAGATCAAATATTTCTGCAATTTTTAAAGAGTGCGTAGACATAATAATTGGACTACAACTCAGTTTTTATCTTCATCTAATCCAGGCTTCACTTCACCAGCCACACAGAAGTAGTCTACTCTGTATGGGTATACTCTACCTTCCCTGCCTCTCTGGCTTGCCCTTGGTTGTGCTGCTATGTGGCATGCCTGGTCCTCCTTCCCCACTCCTCCTCCAAGGCCACTGCCTCTGGGAAGCTTTCCCAGGCAGCCCCAAATAGTAAGTCACAAGATATTTAATTAGCTTTGGGCGAGGAGTAGATTTAATCCAGCTGATATCCCCAGTCCCTATCACACTGCCTGGTATATGGAATAGTCAAACATTCATTCAATGAGGTAATTTGAAATATTACAGGATGGTTAATATAGTCTAACATTTTTCCCAAATAGGATTCTACACTCCCACAATGATTTTGTCATCTCATTCACTTACCCCTGCATTCTGGTAATTCAGTCCAATTCCCATGGGCTGTGCAGGTAACGGTATCATTCCCAAATATCGCGTGATGTGGCAAGCAATCAAAGACTGCTGTGTCCTGATAGAGGGAGTAGTTTCCAGCGGATGGCTTATACATTTTGAGTTTTGCAAATTTAGGTACTGTGGGTGGAGGGCAGGTTATGGCTGGAAAAAGAAAGAACTATCATTTCTATTAGAATAGGTGAGGTTTTAAAATATGCTCTTTTCTGAAAAAAAAGAAGAAGAATGTCAAAAAATAAATGAACTTGACAAAATTGCAAAATTTGATCTAGTGGTAAAGTAAAAACAGTCAATTATAGGTGCCAAATAAATAAATGTGATACACAAACTAGACGTTCCAGCCAATTAAAAAAACTGAAACAAAAGAAACAAAATTAAGTCTTGTCACTGCAAATTTGCCTTTTACAGCAACACAATGGTTAGGCTTCCGTAACATCTTTGTTCTAGGTGCTACCTTGGAAGCTGTTTCTGGAGGCAGAATTTGTGGAGGACATTGCCAAAGGACCATCCTGAAATGATGGCTTGGGACAGCACTTAGTACCAAGCTGTCTGTGACATCTGAATCTCAATGCTAGTTTAGTTTGTTTGTTCAGTCTGTTAACTATCTCCTGCTTTTGAACTCTGTAAGTATGGGGCTTCTGTATGCATCGTTTATCACTCAGAGACATAGGAGTGTTCCATCACCCATTCCTGACTAATATAGAGTATCAACAAGTGCAGGGAAAATTATACTAACATAAAGGATGGTGCAGTCCAAAATATATTCTCTTGATCCTTGCTTCTCAAAGTGTGATCCATGGCCCACCAGCCTGAGTGCTGCCTTCATAGACTTTGTTACAAATACAGAAACTCAGACTCACTTTAGAGGCATGACTCAGAATCTACACTTTAACAGGATGCCTACGTGATTCACATACATTAATGTATGTGAAGTGTTTATTCAGATTAGACTGAACCTAAGGTGGCCTTTCTATTTGCAACTAAAAAAGCAAAGGTGAATTTGCATAATTGCTATAAAGCTGCTGTGTTAGGAAACCAGGAGCTTTGGTGATTTCTTCTGCTGAATGAAAAACTCAATTTATCCTTTAAAAATTTTTGCCATTTAGTTTTTGTTCAATTGGGATTTATTTGGAACTGCGTTATTTTCACTTGCTTTTTCTAGGATAGAGCTCACTGAAAATCTAAAGAAGCATAGCTACTATTCCTGATGCTTGGGTATTCTGGCCAACATTGGATGTATGTATTGTATGAAGCCATTGAATCTGGAAATTGATCACATGTGCGGGGCTAGGGCATGGCTGTCCCAAGAACAAAGAGCTCCCAGGGCAATCCACATGAAGAAGTCGCCTCACCCCAGAAAATCACCAAGCCCTTACAAAATCTAAGCAATGTGTTGCTAGGCAAAAGGGTACCATGTGACATTAAGTTGCTAGAGTGTATAAGTAAACACGTCTACGGTGAAGGGGCGGTTCCTGTCCTCCCATCCAGATATTAAGGGCTCCACCTGACCCCAGCTTTGTCTATTTGCTCATCCACTTGTGGTCCTTCAGCTCAAGAACCCCAAGAACCATGTAGGTCACTGTGTGCATGTAAACTATAAGTCAGAAAATAGAAAAATACCCTCCCTATAGGAGCAAAATACAGAGCTGCCCCTGAATGTGCAGGTGCACATAACCAGAACAAGCCATCAGTATATTTTGGAGGAATCTCAGTAAGCTTGTTTAGATAAACTTTTAACTTACTATAAATGTTATTTTTGTTTTTGTTGTTGGTTGGTTACTTTTTTAAAATACTACTTATTTCACTCCCTTGGGACAGAAGTGTCACCTCTGACCTTGTAACCTCAGTGCTGAGAGCAGAATCTAGCATATCCCACATTCTCAATTCACATTCATTAAAGATGAGTGTGAATGAATGAATGGAGACAAAGTGTAAGGAAGAGGTTTGGTCTCACTGCTTGCAGGTCTCCTAGTCGAATGGTGGTAGCGTCTGAGAGACAAATGCCGTACACATCCACGCCTTTGTTAAAACACTGTAGGAACTTTGGAATTAACAAACCCAACAATTACTGGCTCCACTCATGAGTAAAATGCTTCCCCTTGTCATTCCAGTGTGGGTTGGTCCATCCTCCAAAGTAGGACAATATCAGTACGAACGTTCCTCGTGATGGTGATCAGCCACTTGACTGAGTCAGGACTGAGGGATTTCTGGGATGTGAATCTATCAGGCTAAAACTGGAAAAGGTCTAGATGAATCAACTGACCATCCTACTCATAAAAGGGACCAATAGACTCACGAGCACAGACAGGAAGCTCTGGACTCCACTTTCCTTCCTCAGTGCACCGAGCTGCATTAGTTCCGTTCAGGTAATACCTGCAAAAGGAGAATTCAATTTGTCAAGCTATGAAATCAACTATTGTTGGCATTACTAATTGAGCCCAAAAGTTTGTGCATGCCAAGCATGAGCTCTTCCACTGAGCTTTGTTCTTCCCCCATGGCCTCAAATTTCTGAGCTCAAGCATATTCCCGCCTCAGTTTCCCCTATAGCAGGGTTCCAACAATACTATTCTCTACTTTCACATATTAGGGTGCTATTTTTCTGATGCTCATTTTAGGGCAAAGAGAGTGTCCCAGCAAGCACTGCAAGTTTCCACTGGAAGTTACCATAGCTATACCCCTAAACCCCTCGTTTCCAATCAGTTAACCAAGTTAACTGCATCTTGCATACAACAAAGATCCATTTGTCTCAGGGTGATAAAAAGTGAATCAAACTTTTGATTGATTAGTATTTGATTGATTAGTAGTGAGGTATCTCTACTATTATCTAAGTGTTTGCTGATACAAACGTGTGAAAAGCAATGAAGTTTATCTCCAATGAAAATGTTAATACACAGGCCAAGCATATAGCTCAGCTGCACAGTGCCTGCCTGGAAAGTGCAAGGTCGTGAGTTCACTGCCCAGTACAAAAAAAAAAAGGTAACACACACACACACACACACACACACACACACACACACAAGAAACTATAACATTGTGCCATTGAAGTCAATATTTTAAGGGTCATTTGTCATCAGATCCCCCAGGACACTGATGTTTCTGAAGAAAGAATTGTTTTTCTCTTTCAAGTACAGTGTTTCCTAACTCTCCATTCTCAAACAAGAACCCTTAATAAAGTGTCCCAGAGTGCAGCCAATGTGTCACGGATCTTTTCTCCTTCGACAGGTGAGCTATATGACAAGCCATCATGGCTTTCTGCCTGGGCCTGTTGGGCTGAATTAAGCAAGAGTTCAGAGGGCTATGCTCCATGTCATCACCTCATGCTTCTCTATAGAGTGCTGGAGACCTCCAGGTTGGTTAACAAATTAGCTTCATAATTAAAACACAGGTCTTAGTCCTAATGTATTTAACCTTATCTTGACATATCAACCAATTATAAAGAATTATAATTCAGTTTCAATCATTTCAAGGTACCTCCTCAGATAAGTAAATAAATCAGGAGCAGAAAAATTAGATGAAATGCAGATGTCATGTCATATTAGTTGTTATGTTCCTTCACTACTCACCCCCTTCAACAGCATTACAGAGTACATGAAGAGGACTAAAACTGACTTTTCTTTAACAAGACAAAGGCTAGAAATAAAATATGGGCAAGTCTTGATGTTTAGCTTAAGGGCATAGAAATATACTGTTAGCTCCTTAGTCTCATGAAAGTCTTACCCAGGTTTACAAGAAAAACTGATTGTGTTGGGATATTCAAAAGTTGTATAGCGTACAGCTCCATTTTCTAAGATCCCAGCAAAAGGACAGACTCTGGCTGTGATTTAAAAGAAAAAAGGTAAGCTTCTATTTGTAGAATTTTCCATTAAAATAAAAGTTTATAAACTCCTCTCTATCCTTTGATCCAATAATCCTGCCAGAAATTATTCTAAGAAAGGAATTTAAAATAAGATAAATAAGATAAATTATATATATATGCAAATGTGTTCATTACACTGGTACTGCTAATAACAGAATTTAGACAGTCTAAATGTTCTCTCTTAGGGAATTTAATTTCAATCAGTTAACAGCTGAACTACCATGCAGCCAATAATATGAATCACAAAGACTATAAAGCCAGTGATTTTTATGATATGTTGCTGAAAATAGAAAAACACAAAATTGTGCATACTTTATGCAATGATGCAAAAATATACACAGGAAAAACAACTTGGAAATAACATTGTTCCTATTTTAGAGATATTGATGATTTAAAGCCAATATCCCATAATGATGGCTCAGTGATTCTTTTAATTAAAAACTATACTTAAGGGCTTGGCTTGAAACTCAGTGGTAGAGCACATGCCTAGTGTGTGTGAGGCCTTGGATTTAATCTGTAGTATCAAATAATAGGTTAGATTTTTTAATAAAAAAGAATACTAGAATCACTTGCATGAGCACATACAATTATGACAATGGTCATATATATGTGTTCAAAGTAATTAGAGTTCAAATAGCATCACATAGCTATCTTACTGCTTAACTTCTGCATATAATTACCATAAATACAATAGATGATTGCTTAACATTTGAATTTGAAAAATAAGGCCAGCACGTTCTCAGGAATAAATAAAAGCAACCATTTACAATAAAACAATAATGAGATATATAATTTATACTATTAAATTTATATTTATTTATATTTTATTGTAAACATTTAATATGTACATAACTTAGGTGACATTTATATTTACTTTATTCAGTTAGATCTGCTATTATTTTATTCTATTCAATCTTCTTTCATTTGGAAGCAAAGTCTGAAGATACGATAATCCACCAAACTTTGTTCAAGCGTTTCTTTGGCATCAGTTTTATATTTCGGAGTCTACTTGTCTTTTTACTTCTGTATCATATTTTAACTTTATTTAACTTTAACTTGTAAATTATTTTCCTCTCCTTTTATGAGTCCAGACCCCTTTTTTAACCTCCCTTAGCTCAGACTTTGTCTTCTCTCAATAGACCTATTGCCTTTACTCTCTTCTCCCGTGGAGAACCTTCCACACCCCATGTCTCTCCATAGTCCCCCACTGTGCAACCCCCTGAGCATCCCAGGTGTGTTATCCCGCTCAAAATGTCCAGAGCTCGAAGAGGGGAGAGAATATGAGAGGAGGCACTGACTTACGTGTGCACTTCAGAGTGTTGATGGGCCACATCCCTGTCAGAGGACAGGTAAACTTTCTCGTCAATCCCCGGGACACATAGCCTGGCCTGCAGGAGAACACGATCTCCTCCCCTGGCTCATAGAATGTTTTTAATGGAGTAACTGTGGAAAATGGTACAATAACTGGCTGCGGACAAGCTGAAACAGAGCACAAAGCAAGTAGTTAGAAATCTCTATTCACAGTTTTGAATCCAGTTATACCGCAAGTGAAAAAACATTTCATGCTACCGGAAATAAGTATAACAAATCAAAATCCACACCAGATACTTCACATGCAATATCTCATCTAAGCCCTCAAAAATCATTTAAAGTAGTTCACTGGGGATTTGACTATGTTACTTATCTTTCAAAAGCAAAAATTACTTACTCCGTCCTGCAATAGCCACGTGGCAGAGAAAACTTGAGAGCAAAATGAGTCCTGGAGAAATCATTGTGAAAGATTCACACTGATACCTCGAGGGTGGGTTTCCTCTGCTAAAAAAGAGGGTTGCAAATATAATGTGCTTAAACATTAAACCAGTTTTTGAGTTGACTTTTACCTCTGTAAATAGAAGATAAAGTGTCATGATTTGAAAGGAACTTTGAGATGTACATTCTTTAATCATTTACTCCACTCTGTACGTCTGTTGTGAAATCTTTGGTAGGTGGCTTCTTTTTTCATCTTTTTTGGTAGATGACGTTTTTCTTAATGGCTCGAAACTGTTCACCACTGCATCCCGCAGAAGCCAGATAATTGGTGGGTCAGGGGACTTCTCACTCTCCATCTTTTGTTGTGTGTACACTGTACTTGGGTCACCAGAAGACTGAAGCCTGTGTTTCATCTACATCCTTATCACATGAACTCAGCACAATCACTTACTTTCTGTGCCTCCCTTTCTATTGCTCCAAAATGGTGCTCCAATTTCAAAATATATATTTCTAAAGAACATCTTGAAGATTATTGCTCTAAACATTATTTGACATTTTTTCTCACAAAGTCTTCCCATTTCTCTTGCATCCTCACTTCGTAACAAGATCCTCCTGGTACTGTAGTTGTGACCTTAGAGGTGTCCTTGAATCCTCAGTATTCTCTCAAGTCAAATGAACACAAACTCATGATTGTCCTTCACACTACATCTTAGATTTGTCTACACATATGTGTAGATCTGTTTTAGGAATTGAAAACTTGATATGGGACTCAAAGAAGAAAAGAAATTGAATAGGGGGAGAACAGGCCAACAGTAATAATATTTCTCATGAGGCAGGACCATAAAGGGGGCACCCCAGGATCCACAGCTGACTGTCTAATGAATCACTTTCCTCTAAGAAACTAAATTTACTAATGGATAAGACTGAGCCATATGGGAAAATAACAAAACCACAAACTCCCAAATCTCAGTAAGAACCTGTCTAGAAAGCCAAACCATTACCTCTGCATCAATTGGTCCAATTATAGAAAGCGAAATATGTTCCTAACCAATCACAAATGATGTCCTACATTTATAAGCCCACCTTCATCTTTCTCATACCAACCACCAATCAGAGCATACTTGATCTTTATTTTTCTATGATAATGTTTTCTCTGTCTTATTATGAGTCCCTGCCAAACATAGGTGATGTGGGATGTCTACCTTGCTATGCAGACTCTGAATAAATAACTTCTGTATGTTCTTATTTGAGTGTTCTTGGCTTATATTCACAGATATTAAAGTTCCTTGAGACACAGCACTTCAGAAATGCTCATGTCAGGCAGTGATTCTTGAATCATAATTCTAATCAACAGTGTGTTCAGTGACAAGAAGAAAAGTTTACTGAACCAAGATAAAATAACAGTGGCCCTTCTCCTTTTGTCCTTCTAACAAGAAAGATTCTTATTGGCTGGATAACTCCCAGGTTCTTCTTCGTTGTGAACATTTTCTCCATGAGTGAAGAGGAAAATCTAATGAGGTCAAGTGAGACCAAGGTGTTCTACATAGTGATGATCTAAGGTGGATGGCAAGTAAAGGTCGGGGCTCAGGAAGGGAAATTTGAAAAGAGAGGATTGGAACTGAAAAGAGAGCATTTCTTTCAGAAGCTATAGACTGAATGATCAACATTAAGAAGTGCTGTGAAGACAAGAAGGTTCTTTAATGACGTTTGCTAATAGCTGTAATCTCTTGCATGAGGGGATTTTATGAAAGGGAATATGTTCTATTTCTTATTTGAAGTTTTACTTGGGTACTTGCAATCATCACAGCTTGTCAGACTAAACACTTAAGGCCTATACATTAACTTAATTATATCTCAGTTGGAAAATAATGCACTCATTCTTTCCCCAGTAATAGCAATAAGCAGATGAAAAGATACATAGAGACAAGAAAGTTTTCCCTTATAATAAGCTGCCAGCTAATAAAGATAGTTTAAATAATGGAATTATTAAGTGGAAATTTGTAAAACATCATGGAAATATTTAATTCTGGCAAGAAATAGCAATAGATGGTAAAATCAGAGGTACACAGAGAATGAGAAATGAGATGCTCCTACAGCCCTAAAAGTGTCTGAACATAAGAGATTTACTGCAAAGTTGAAGAAGAGAAATTTATTTGGGGAGAACCCAGAAGACACTCTCTGAATCAAGTAATCAAAATTCATACCATTTTTAAGGAGACATAGGCATTGTGTACCCTCCCATAGGATGCAATGGGGAGCACCAGTACAGCTTGGTAGTATTCCTATTAAAGACATAATAATCTGAGTCATATTATTTTTTAAAAATAACATAGTACAAATCCAAGGTGAAGGATGCTGTGAAAACTGATTTCTCTGTAATCTTCAAAAAACACAAAGACCATAAAGGGCAAAGAAAAGACTGAGGGAATTTAAGGAGACATAATAAGTGATGCATAATGGATCTTTTTCCTATAAAGATCTAAGAGGACATCTGGAAAAAATTTTTGACGGGGGGGGGGGTCTTTTTGAAACAGGATCTCACATGCAGTTCAGGCTGGCCTTGAGCTCACTTTGTAATCCAGGCTGGTCTCAAACCTGCAACAATTCTCTTGCTTCAGCCTCTCAAGTGCTGGGATTACAGATGTGTGCCACTGCACCCAGCCACTTGGTAAAATTTGAATGGGAATTTCTGGGTTAAGAATATATGAAAATGAGCATGATGATGCATGTAATTCTAGTACTCTTGAAGCTTGCAAATTCAAGCCTAGCCTTGAACTTAACAAAACCCTGGCACAAAATTTTAAAAAATAAAAAATGGTTTGAGATACATAGTTCAATGTAAGGACACTGACTGTTCAATCCTCAGTACTATTTAAAAATGGACATTTTTGTTCTATACCTGCAAATTCTCTTGTTATGTTTGAAATTAAAATTAGCTTAAAATAGAAATAAAAATAAAAAGGAATATGTGATTTTTGTGGTTTACTTTAAAGTACTTCTAATAGGATACTGTTTGGGGGTGTGTTTTGGTGCTGGAGATGGAACTCAGGACCCTGTCCATCCTAAGAGTTGTACCCCCTTCCCAAGACACCCTTTGTAAACTATACCTCAAATTTTATTTGCATTGTCCCCTAAAATCAATGCATAAGTGAGTAGAATTTTCTGAATTTTAAGTTTTTCTCCACTTCTCCTTTCTCTCTCAACTTTGACATCTGACTTTAGTTTGCCAGCTGCTAACCTTTGGAAGATGATGCAAAATGACAGGTACAGGAAAATGTAGAAATAACTCAATCAAACTTAGTCTAATAGAGACTCACGTGTTCTTGCGGTTGTTATTTTTATTCTCTAGCTGATAAAAATTGCTTTTGTTTCTTCGGTTAAATGCAAAGATGATGGAAGATAAGCTGTACAATTCATAAGCCAGATACAAGTCCTGAGTGCTTTGCTACTTGAACATGTCTGAGAATTACAAAATTAACCCAGAACTCTTCCAAAAATCCACACAGGTCTAACGAAAAAGCCTTTTGAGGAGATGAGATAAAATTGTACTGCTCAATTATTTCCATCTTCCAGTTTGTGATACATTATTCAGTACAACTTTAGCATTATGTAGTTGATCTGTTCCATATTCTTTTTTTTTTTTTTGTCTTTTTCCTTTTTATCGGTACCGGGGATCGAACTCACGACTGCCTGCTTGCAAGGCAGGTGCTTATGCCGCTGAGCTAAATCCCCAGCCCCTGTTCCATATTCTTCAACTCATACTTCCAGATCTCACCTAGGATAATAACTGAGGAACTGACTGGTAATTGACGTTGGATGACGTTTAAAAGACACAGATTTACTATTGTAATTTAATTTGGCAGGGCAAATAGAAAAACCATTCAGAAACAAATCCAAGCAATTTTGGCAAACCACATAGCTGCTTTATACTGTTGTTTATATTCAACAGTAAAGATTAGCTATCTTGAATCTAATGCTACATCTATAATGTTACATTTTATCAATATAAGTAAGAACACATAGACATATAGACACTCAGATTGAAAATATACAGAAACTATTTTCCCCCAAAAAACATAAAGCCTTGTGCTTCAAATTCTTAATAACTTAATCTTTTCCTACCCTTCTTTGTAAATTAAATTATAGGAGCCTAGACTCAAGAGTCCAAAGTTTTATATTCCCAAAACGACATTGCTTAACATGTTTGAAATCTTTCTTATTTACTTTACAAGCAGAAACTTTGACCATGTCATTAAACATTAGCAACAGTTTAGGGTTTTGTTACAGTTTTCTGCAGTAGTAAAACCTGTGTTTATAATAACCCATTTTTTTAGTCACGATTAAAGACAGTATTTTTGTACATTTTTTCTCACAAAACAGTTTCACGTGAATGGGAAAGTTAATGCAATTCGGCACCCCTTTTTGCTAGTCATCTGATAATATAACTTCCAGTTAAGATTTTTTAAACAATACTTTTAATGTCTTCTTTTTATGGAATGGAATTCTAGCCAGTATCCATCATCAAGACTTCAGCGGAAAGATGCAAGTAACAGTACTCCTGCAATAATAAAATCTATCCAGAACTATATACACACTTGCAAAGGAGACAAGGTAGCATCACTCAGGGTTAATGGATGTGGTTAACCATGTCACCCTAGATCAGTACTAAA
The DNA here is from genome assembly GCF_034190915.1 of Cavia porcellus. Lineage (NCBI taxonomy): Eukaryota > Metazoa > Chordata > Mammalia > Rodentia > Caviidae > Cavia > Cavia porcellus. The sequence goes on from NW_026947515.1 coordinate 14,606,904, forward strand.
ACATCTCTGTGTAGCTACAGGGATTTTTCTCCCCATAAATAGCTTTTAATTTGAAAAAGCTAATATCTATATGGTGCTGTATTTTCTATCTTTGTCAAGGGCAGTTATTCTTAACCTTGGCTGTACATTAGATTCTTTTTTAAACATCAGAACTGGGGCACTAGTCTAGAACAATTGAAACAATTTCTGGAAGTAGAGCCTTTCTTTTCCAGGTAATTATGCCTGCATTAAGTGCCAAGATTCACAGATTCAGCAGGTCAGTGTTTGCCTAGGCAAGTTCAACTCATAGGGTTTCACCACATAAATTTCTCTCTTCCAAAGAGAGATTACTTTCTATATTTTCTGCATTCTTAAACTCCTGTTCTCTTATGGATTACCTCCTAGGATTCATCAATGCATTCATTCATTTACACGCACTTTAAACTCTTAATTTGAGGTTAATATTGAAATTTCAGAAATAAGCAAGATGTTGTTATTGTCTTAAGGAATTCACAGTTTGCAGAAACCTTTGGTACAATGCTACAAATAAAGTAATAGAACCAACCATAAGATACCTGTGTTTCCCAGCTTGTATGGAAGTAAGGCTAAAAATGAAGATACCAGGCCCAAGAGTTAGCTGAGCAGCTCATGCCTGGTAAGCATGAGGACGTGAGTTCAATCCCCTGTAGCAAAGGGAAAAAAAAAAGAAGATACCCCTGTAGTTGCCAAAGCAAGAAAGCACAAACAGCATGATATACCCCAGCAGCTACAAATAGTGAAATGTCGCTGGTGCAGAATATTTCAGATAAGGAACATCAGGAAATGATGTTCTAGTTCTAGTAGGAACTAGATGACAAAAGCTCTCCTATGTGATCTTAGGAATTGAAACTCATCTTGAGTGTAGTGAAAGGAGGTACTAGGTTGGATTTTATTTTGAAAAGAATACTGACAGCAGTATAGAAAACATATTGCCAGTGAAAGGATGCTCCCAGAAAAACAGATTAGAAGAAGCAAAGCTATATTATGTCACTGTGTAAATTCATCTTCTGTGCATCATCAAGTAAACTCATCTTCCATTCCACTTTATAAATCAGCATTGTCTTCAATAGCATTGCTGAGTGGGGACAATTTATGAAACAAAAAATATGATGAACCTGACTACATGCTGCTCTCCTGAAGCATGCTTTGGAGAGAACGATCGCCTGCCACTGCAAACCAAAAAATGGTTTATTGTACCCAAATAATGTAGTTTTAGCAAAGCACTAAGAACATTGCTCAGAAATTTGAGGGACTTTTGCTAGGCAAATTTATCAATCCAGATATTTAGATCTTAGACTCATTTTGGATAAAAGTATCCACATATAGTTGTGATGTCAAGTGAATGGAGAAAAAAGTGAACCAAGGAGAAAAAGAAGTACAGAGTGTCTGGTCCGACATGGGGATAACTCCACCAGACAAAGAGAACAAGCCCAGCACCTTGCATCAGTGTGGTGTCATTAGTTAAGGAAACAGGTTTTGAACATGGTGCACTTGAATTTGAGTCTTGGCTGCTTGCTAATAACTCTGTCATCTTGGGCAAATGATATTCTATAGTCAAGTGTTTGACCTCTAAAATGGAGATAAAAATAAGGTTTCTGCACATGATTACTTTAGACGCTCAGTTAGAATCCTCAGAGAATCCTTGCAAAGTTCCTGGTTTATAGCGCGCTCTCATGAAATCTAGGTCTCATCAATATTCTTCCTATCATGGAAATACCTTAGATGTCTCATGACAAAGTAGCTGAGATTCTCACACAAATTATATAATGTAATAAACTTCAGTGAGATTTGGTGAACTGATATTCATCACCAGAAATACAAAAGAAAGGAAGACAAAAGGAAAGAGCTATATTCCATATTCTAATGCAAAATTTGAGCAGAGTTATCTGCTCAAATATGGCTTTTAACCCTCTTACATTTTTACAGTATGTTAGATGTTTGGCTTTACTTGTTTTTAAAATATTACAAATAAATAATATGGAAATTCTAGGAGAAAAATAAGATATGCCTGTACAGAAGTCTGCAGCACAGAAGTAGGTATGTAGTCCACTTGTGTTGTAAGAGTGTAATGTTTAATGATACAGCTAACCCAGCCTGAGATGCCATGGACAGTCATAGATCTCTCCTGTTTTAGGGATCCCTCTTTGTATAGAAAATTATATAGACACTTCCCTGAAAGTTAGTAAGTTCATTGTGTCAAACAACTATCAGTCAGTGATCATCAGGAGCCCTAGCTGGGTCCTCCAGGGTCAACCTCTCCACTGGCTGGACATTTTAAACCCTCTATCTAGTCTTGATGATGTTTATATCTGGTATCAGCTTCTAGCTCCCTCCCTTTTCCTGGTCCACCCCAATTTAGGGAAAGTTCTAGACAAAAAGGCTGTGACTTATGAATACAAAGAAGAGAATGCTGGACTTGCCATCACAGGTGTTATACACTATGAACAAAATACTGAGAGAGATGCGAAGGAAAACACGGTATGATCTTCATACTAGAGATTGTAAAAGGGGATGATTCTTAACAGATGAGGCTCTGAGAATAAAATGCTGAAAAGCATTTAGTAACAATCTGATATGGAAGAGGCAGACAAAGAAACTAATAAGAATTCCTAAGAAGTTTTCTGATGAGCTCAGACTTCCAAAAAATTGCAAGAAAGTGGGGAGGCAGGGGAATGTTACATAAAATGAAATTCAAATATAATATGAATCAAGTCTATAAAATGTCAGGAACTCTGCTGACTAAACTAAACCCTAGATGAGATGAAGATTGCAAAAGATGAAGGCTGGGTGTGATAGTACATGCTGATAATCCCAGCACTCAGGAGCCTGAGGCAGGAGGATTTGAAACCAGCAGGGCTACATAGTGAGTTCAAAGTTGGCCTGGACTATATAATGAGACCCTGACTCAAGAAATGACACAACCCACGTGACCCTTGAGGTTCCTTGGGTGAAAGACTGCAAGAGGATGAGAAAATAAAGAGACAAAGCTGGGGTCAGGTCCCTTGCTCTCCAGATGGGAAGATAAAACTGCCCCCTCAGAACAGCTGGGTGGGTCTGGGGCTCCTGCATCTGCCTCCCCATGTGCTTGGAGAACTGTGGAGTTCTAAGCAAGCAGGCGGGCGCTCACTTTCCCTGGAGTCCAGCTTGTTTGGGACCCTTGCACATTCTGGGTGCAATGGAACAGCTAGGCAGGTCTGGGGCGCCTGCATCTGCCTCCCCATGTGCTTGGAGGACTGTGGAGTTCTAAGCAAGCAGGTGAGTGCCACCGGTTCCAGAGGCCTGGCGGCCTGGGGGAACCATGTGCCAGAGTCCCAGGAGCTGCGGGCATTGAAGAGGATTTCCAACAGACTCTGAGGAAGCCTTAGAATAACACCTGAAACACAGAAATATAGGAAAATGACAAAATGAAAGACCAAATTACAACCTCAAACCTCCAGCCCATCCCAAGAAACCTTAGGAGTGATGAATATAGAAGAAAATATATGCCATACACCTCAAATAGCAGACATAATAGCTACTGAAATAAACAAGCAACTTCAGGAAGCTTTAAAGGAATTCAAACTCAAAATAATCTCCCAGGTAAAAGAAGAAATGATAAAAGAAATGAAAGAGATGCTGAATATATCTAAAGAAAACACAGTTAAAAAATTGGAGGAACTAAACAAAAAGTAGAATCCCTAGATGAGCAATATAAGAAACAAACAATACATAAAGCAGATGCACAGAGATATACAGGAAATAAAAAACTCCACTGAAAGTTGTAAAAACTGCCTCAATGAAAGTGAAGATAGAATTTCAGACCTTGAGGACAGGATTGCAGCTAGTGAACAGGAAAGAAAAGATCTTTTAAAAATAACAAAGAATCAGGAAATAACAATTCAACAACTGCAAGATGATGCAAAGAAAAACAACACAAGATTGATAGGGATTATTGAAAAAGAAGGGGACAACATAAAGGATGTCAAGAGGATATTTAGAGAAGTAATAGTTGAAAATTTCCCAAGCATCAGATCAGAAACTGACATCAGGATCAGTGAAGCACATAGAACTCCAAATAGTTAAAACCAAAATAAAACTACACCCACATATCTAATAATCACCATCCCAGAAATCCAGCACAAGAATAGATTATTAAAACTGTCAGAGAGAAAAGAGAGATCACTTATAAAGGAAAATCTATCAGAATCACAGCAGACTTCTCAGCACAAACAATAAAGTCAAGAAGAGCACGGAGTGAAGTATTCCAGATCCTAAAGGAAAATGATTTCCAACGTACCCTGCAAAATTATCCTTCAAAATCGTTGGTGAAATAAGATAGTCCCATGACAAAGAACAGCTGAAGAACTTTATGATCACCAAGCCACCCTGCAAAAAATATTGAAGCCAGTTTAGATACACTTAGGAAAAACAACTAAGCAAAGCAGATAATTAAACAGAACAGAAAAATAAAGATGCAACAGCAGAAAGATAACATGTCAACATATAACAGTTATAACCATTAATGTAAATGTTCTCAATGCATCAATTAAAAGAAACACAGTGGCAGAACGGACCAAGAAACAAAATCCAACCATATACTATCTACAAGAAACCCATCTAACCCAAAAGGATACTCACAGACTGAAATTCAAAGGATGGAAAACAATACTTCACAAAACAGGACCCCCCCCCAAAAAAAAGCAGGAGTAGCCATTCTGTTTGCAGACAATGTGAACTTTAAACAAATAATGATCAGAAGAGATAAAGAAGGTCACTACATACTGGTTAGGGGAAAACTTCAAGAGGAAGAGATAACTATCTTAAATATATATGCACCAAATTCTAGAGCACCCAGTTATATAAAATAACTATTAACAGAAATGAAAAATCAAATTATCAGTCACACAATTGAAACAGGAAACCATAAAACACCATTGACACCAAGGGACAGATCAACCAGACAGAAAATCAGCAAAGAAATAACAGAATTGAATCACACATGTGAACAAATGGACTTTATACACATATCCAGAGAGTTCCATTCAACAACATCAGAATACACATTCTTCTCAGCAGGACATAGGTCATTCTCTAAAATAGACCATATATTACCTCACAGAACATTTTTAAATAAATGCAAAAGAGCTGAAATTATCCCTTTTATGTTATTCGATCATAGCACTTTGAAATTAGAAATTAATGATAAAAGATACTGCAAAAACACCACAAACACATAGAAACTGAATAACACACACTTGAGTAATCAGTGGGTCACAGAGGAAATTAAAGAAGAAATTAAACAATACCTACAAGAAAATGAAAATACAAATACAACTTAACGGAATCTGTGGGATGCAATGGAAACTGTCCTCAGAGGAAAATTTATTGCACTGAGTTCCCACATCAGGAAAACAGAATGAATACAAATAAATAACCTGATGCTAAACCTGAAACAGCCAGAAAAAGAAGAGCAAGTCAAACCCAAAGCCAAAAGAAGAGAGGAAATTATAAAAATCCAAGCAGAAATCAATGCAATAGACACTAAGAAAACAATCCAAAGAATCAACGAATCAAAGAGTTGGTTCTTTGAAAGAATAAATAAAATTGATAAGCCCTAGCCAACCTTATTTAAAAAAGGGAAGAAAAGCTCAAATTCATGAAATAAAAAATGAGAAAGGTGAAATCACTACAGACTCTATAGAAATACAGAAGATCATCAACACCTATTTCGAAAACCTCTACTCTCAAAGGTTTGATAACAGATCCACCTCCCTGGGTGTCTGGAGGACTGTGGATTTCTCAGCAAGCAGGCGAGCATCACCAGTTCCAAAGGCCCTGCAGCCTGCGCTAAGTGCCCAGTGCACTCTGCCCCAAGCCCAGACTGTTCGGGACCCTCCAGGCTTCCAGGTGCAGTGAAGTGGCTAAGTGGGTCTGTGGCATCTACATCTGTCTCCCCATTTCTGCTGTGCTCGGAGAACTGTGGAGTTTCCAGCAAGCAGGCAGGCGCACAGTGTCCCTGGAGCCGAGCTTATCTGGAACTACATTCTAAACAGGCAGAAGAGGGCCACTGGTTCTAGAAGCCCAGCGGCCTGGGGGAACAGGGTGCCAGAGTCCCAGGAGTTGCAAACATAGAAGTGGATTTCCAACAGACACTGAGGAAGCTTTCAAATAACACTTGAAACACAGAAATATAGGAAAATGACAAAACAAAAGACCAAATTACAACCTCAAACCTCCAGCCCATCCCAAGAAACCTTAGGAGCAATGAATATAGAAGAAAATATATGCCATACACCTCAAATAGCAGACATAATAGCTACTGAAATAAACAAGCAACTTCAGGAAGCTTTAAAGGAATTCAAACTTGAAATAATCTCCCAGGTAAAAGAAGAAATGATAAAAGAAATAAAAGAGATGCTGAATATATCTAAAGAAAACACAGTTAAAAAATTGGAGGAACTAAACAAAAAGATAGAATCCCTAGATGAGCAATATAAGAAACAAACAATACATAAAGCAGATGCACACAGATATACAGGAAATAAACTCCACTGAAAGCTGTAAAAACTGCCTCAATGAAAGTGAAGATAGAATTTCAAACTTTGAAGACAAGATTGCAGCTAGTGAACAGGAAAAGAAAGATCTTTTAAAAATAACAAGGAATCAGGAAATAACAATTCAACAACTGCAAGATGATGCAAAGAAAAATAACATAAGATTGATAGGGATTAATAAAAGAAGGGGACAACATAAAGGATGTCAAGAGGATATTTAGAGAAGTAATAGCTGAAAATTTCCCAAGCATGAGATCAGAAACCGACATCAGGTTCAGTGAAGCATATAGAACTCCAAGTAGTCATAACCAAAATAAAACTACACCCACACATCTAATAATCACCATCCCAGAAATCCAGCACAAGAATAGATTATTAAAACTGTCAGAGAGAAAAGAGAGATCACTTATAAAGGAAAATCTATCAGAATCACAGCAGACTTCTCAGCACAAACAATAAAGTAAAGAAGAGGATAGAGTATTCTAGATCCTAAAGCAAAATGATTTCCAACCTAGACTGATGTGCCCTGCAAAACTATCATTCAAAATCCATGATGAAATACAATACTTCCGTGACAAAGAACAGCTGAAGAACTTCATGAACACCAAGCCAACCTTGCAAAAAATATTGAGAGATGGTTTAGATACACAAGGGAAAAAAACACTAAGCAAAGCAGATAATTAAACAGAACAGAAACGTAAAGATGCAACAGCATAGAGATAACATGTCAACAATAAACCAGCATATAACAGTTATAACCATTAATGTAAATGGTCTCAATGCACCAATCAAAAGAAACAGACTAGCAGAATGGATCAAGAAACAAAAATCCAACCATATGCTGTTTACAGGAAACCCATCTAACCCAGAAGGATACTCACAGACTGAAAGTCAAAGGATGGAAAACAATACTTTATGCAACAGGAATCCAAAAAAAAGGAGGAGTTGCCGTTCTGTTTGCAGACATGAAGTTTAAACTAACAATGATCATAAAGGACAAAGAAGGTCACTACATACTTGTTAGGGGAAACTCCAAGAGGAAGAGATAACTATCTTAAATTATATATGCACCAAATTCTAGAGCACCCAGTTATATAAAATAACTATTAACAGAAATGAAAACTCAAATTATCAGTCACACAATTGTAACAGGAGACCTTAACACGCCATTGACACCAAGGGACAGATCAACCAGACAGAAAATGAGCAAAGAAATAACAGAACTGAATTACACCTGTGAACAAACGGACTTGATAGACATATACAGAATGTTCCACCCAACAACATCAGAATAGACATTCTTTCATCAGTACAGGGGTCCTTCTCTAAAATAGACCATATATTAGCTCACAGAACATATTTAAACAAATGCAAAAGAGTTGAAATCATCCCTTGCATGTTATCGGATCATAGCGCTTTGAAATTAGAAATTAATGATAAAAGATACTGCAAAAATCCCACAAACACATGGAAACTGAAAACACACACTTGAGTAATCAGTGGGTCACAGAAGAAATTAAACAATGCCTACAAGAAAATGAAAATGCAGATGCAACTTACCGGAATCTGTGGGATGCAATGAAAGCTGTCCTCAGAGCAAAGTTTATTGCACTGAGTTCCCAGCTCAGGAAAACAGAACGAATACAAATAAATAACCTGATGCTACACCTCACAGGGCTAGAAAAAGAAGAGCAAGTCAAGCCCAAATCCAAAAGAAGAGAGGAAATCATGAAAATCAGAGCAGATATCAATGCAATAGACACTAAGAAAACAATCCAAAGAATCAACGAATCAAAGAGTTGGTTCTTTGAAAGAATAAATAAAATCGATAAGCCCCTAGCCAACCTTATTTTAAAAAGGGAAGAAAAAGCTCAAATTCATGCAATAAGAAATGAAAAAGGTGAAATCACTACAGACCCAATAGAAATACAGAAAATCATCAACACCTATTTCGAAAACCTCTACTCTCAAAGGTTTGATAACACAGAAGAAATAGACAGATTCTTAGAAACATATGAAGTACCAAAGCTAGATGAAGAGGATGTAAAACTGTTGAATAACCCAATCCCTGTTAATGAAATTGAAAATGTAATTAAGTCCTTACCTACAAAAAAGAGCCCAGGCCCAGATGGATTCACGACAGAATTCTACAAGAAATACAAAGAAGACCTAATGCCGACACTCCTCAAACTATTCAATGAAATTGAAAGGGAAGCAATCCTTCCTAAGTCATTCCTGGAAGCAAATATTACTCTAGCACCAAAACCTGAGAAAGACCCAACTAAAAAAGAGAACTATAGACTGATCTCCCTAATGAACACAGATGCAAAAATCCTCAATAAAATATTGGCAAATAGGATGCAGCAAATCATCAAGGAGATTATACACCATGACCAAGTGGGATTCATCCCAGGCATGCAGGGATGGTTCAACATACGTAAATCAATAAATGTAATCCATCATATCAATAAAGCCAAAAGTAAGAATCACATGATCATTTCTATAGATGCAGAAAAAGCCTTCGATAAGGTCCAACATTCATTCATGATAAGAACTTTACAGAAAATTGGAATAGATGGTCTTTACCTCAATATAATAAAGGCCATTTATGACAAACCAACAGCCAGCATCATACTAAATGGCCAAAAATTGAAAGCCTTTACTTTAAAATCAGGCACAAGACAAGGATGTCCTTTATCACCACTCCTATTTAATATAGTACTGGAAGTACTAACCAGAGAAATTAGGCAAGAGAGAGAAATAAAAGGGGTAAAGATAGGAAAAGAAGAAGTTAAATTATCATTGTTTGCAGATGACATGATACCCTACGTAAAAGACCCCCTAAACTCCATTGAAAGACTCTTAGATATAATGAATAAATTCAGTAATGTAGCTGGATACAAAATCAATACTCAGAAATCAATATCATTCCTATATACTAACAACAAAATCACAGAGAGGGAAATAAGAGAAACCACACTCTTCACACTAGCAACCAAAAAAATGAAACATTTAGGAATTACTCTTATGAAAGAAGTGAAAGACCTATACAGGGAAAATTATAATACACTGAAAAAAGAAGTTGAAGCTTATCTCAGAAAATGGAAAGACATCCCTTGCTCCTGGATAGGAAGAACAAACATTGTGAAAATGGCCATTCTCCTAAAACTGTTATACAGATTCAATGCAATCCCAATAAAAATACCATCAACATACTTTATAGATCTAGAGAAATCACTCCTAAAATTCATCTGGAACCAGAAGAGACCTAGAATAGCAAAGGCAATTCTAAGCAGCAAAGGCAAGGCAGGAGGCATCACAATCCCTGACTTGAAGTTATACTACAAAGCAACAGTAGTAAAATCAACATGGTACTGGAATCAAAACAGAGCCAAAGATCAATGGAATAGATCAGAAGATACAACCACAACTATAAACACACTCAACCACCTTATCTTTGATAAAGGAGCCAAGCAGGTTCACTGGAAGAACAACAGTCTCTTTAATAAATGGTGCTGGAAAAACTGGCTCTCCATTTGCCGAAAACTAAAGCTAGACCCATGTCTATCACCATGTACTAAATTAAAATCTAAATGGATCAAAGATCAGAATATTAAAACAGAAACACTAAATCTATTGGAAGACAAATTGGGTAGAAACCTTGAAGACTTCGGGGTAGGTAGAAAATTCATGAACAGGACTCAAACCACATGGGAAATGCTTCCCAGAATTAATAACTGGGACCACCTCTTATTACAAAGTTTCTGCATGTCAAAGAAATCTCCAGCGTATTGAAAAGAAAACCCACAAACTAGGAAAAGATTTTAGTGAACTCCCCCTCAGACAAAGGACTTTTGTCTAAAACATATAAAGAATTTTTTTAAAACTCAGACCCCCAAAATTCAAAGATCCAGTCCAAAAATCAGCATCTGAGATGAATACGTACTTCTCAGATGAAGAAATACAAATGGCAAATAAATACATGAAAAAATGTTCATCATCATTGGTCATTAAAAAATGCATATTAAAACCACACTCAGATTCCATCTCAGTCCTGAAAGAATGGCCAGGATCAAGAAAACCAACAAAAACAAATCCTGGACAGGCTGTAGAGAAAAAGAAACTCTCCTACACTGTTGGTTGGAATGTAGACTCGTACTGGTACTGACCTCCTTTGTGGAGATCAGTGTGGAGATTTGTCAAAAAGCTGGGATTGGAAGTCCCATTTGTTCCAACTATTCCACTTCTAGGCATATTCCCAGAAGAACTGACAGCATCATACCACAGTGATATATGTGCACCTATGTTTATAGCAGCACAATTTGTAATCACCAGATCTTGGAAACAACCCAAGTGTCCATCAACTGAGGAATAGATAAAAAAAAGTTGTGGTATTTCTATACAATGGAGTATTACTCAGCTATAAAGAAGGATCACGTTGAGATATTTATCAATAAATGGACGCAGCTTGAGACCATACTCATAAGTGAAATAAATCAATCTCACGTGTGTGAATACCGAATAGTTTCCCTAATGTAAGAAATGATTCAAATATATAAAAGTATGTGGTAATCATGATTCCCCATTATGTGGCCTTGAAGCCTTATAAAGTTTTCACTTATTAATTGGAAAGGCTTTGTTAGGTTGTTTGATATTATTGCCTGTGCTGATATGAACAGAACAGCTATTTTGAAGAAAACAAGACATCATAAAAGCTAGTGCTGATTTAATATCATCTTGTTTTGAAGTCCCACCAAACTGTTGTTCTTCTGTCTCCATTGGTTTCATCATGCTGTATCTTACTGGATTTTATTATATATTATAGTATAAACAAAAATTTTTATAGGCAAGAGATAATATAGAAACGTTGTTCATTTTCCATTTGCTGGTTCTAAATACCCAGTGACCATTAGACAAATACAAACCAAACCAACACTGAGGCTCCATCTTACCTACAGAAGAACAGTCATGATCAAGAAATCAAACAGTAACAAATGCTGGAGAGCCTGCAGGGGAAAGGAACAGTTTACACTACTAGTGGACCCACTAAGGAAATGTGGGAGATTCCTCCCAAACTCTGAAACTAGAAATTCCACTGGACCTAACTATCCCCCTTCTTGGCATCTTCCGAAGAGAGTTAAAGACATCTTATTTCAATGATACATGGTATTCATATTTATAGGAGCACAATTCCCCATAGCTGAATCATGGAAGCAGCCTATATGTACATCCAGAAATAAAAATTTGAGTCATTTGTAGGAACAATGATGCACCTCGAGACCATAGTGTTAGATGAAGTAAATCAGACACTCAAGCTTAAATATTGCATGATTTCTCTTAAATAAGACACCCAAGCTATAAATAAAGAGAGAAATAAAATATAGATGATAGGAAGTAAGGAGATAGATATTTCTCAAAGGGGGAGGGGACCAAGAGATGGAGAAAGAGGAAGGAAAGGGAAGGACAGAGCATGAGGAAAGAATTGAGATGCGTCATGTCCATGTACCAGCTACACATAAGGAATGTAAACATTATGTATGCAAACATGTACCAAAAAAGCAGAAGGGGAATCAAACTATGGGAGGGGGAGGAAGAGAGGGAAGAGAAAGGGGGTGGTTAAAAGAATTAAGATGTATTGTGTACATCGAACAACTTCCCACAAAGAACATAAACAAAAAACACAAACAAAAAGGAAAAGAAAGAAAGTTCTATAGCACCATTGAAATCCATATGGAAAGAAAACAGGACTCATAAAAATTCTTTGCCAGCTTGGAGTAATTTCTTTTCAGAATTTACATACATCAAAATCAAAATCAACATTATATTCAGTACCCGATTTGGCATTTTATTCTTCATAGCGTGAGCCTTTTCTTGGATGACTTATTTGTGCGTTCAGTGCTTGGTCTTTTTTTAATGCCTACATATTCTTCTGTTAGGAAGATGCTCTAGATTTAAACCATCACTTTACTTTTGGATATCTGGGTGCTATCTTTCACCCACACGAATAAGTCTATAGTTTGGATAATTTTACAAATACTTTAAGTGCATTATTTCCTTCAAATAGAGTCTTGGATGTGAAATTACTTGGACAAAACATAAGTATGTTTAGGGATCCTAATACATATTGCTTAGCTGCCTTCCCAAAAGGTTAGTTCAATTCACACTTCTCCTTTATAATGTATGAGGGTTGTAAATATAGAATAAGGGTAACAACTGATGAAGATCTCAATTCTTTCATTTTTAATTGTCTTCTAGCAGCATAGGAAATTACACTCACACTGAAAAGGGTAAAACGGACATCATGAAGATGGAATTGAAGGCCTTCTGAAACGTAGCATGAGTAACTAGCTGTGCAAAGTGAATTTAGGGGTTGTTGTCATATTTAGGATTACAAGGGGAATGATTTAATACAGGACACATAATTCATAGGATTATTTTATAATATTCAATCCAAGAGTCAAATGCAAAACTATAGGACATCTGTCCACATATTAGAGACCCAAAGAACCCAGGTAAAGGCCTAGATTCCATAACAGTGTCCACCACAAGTCCAACTGGAAGCCTAGAGCCCATGATAATGATCATTCTAGTCTGTATCAAGGATCTGCACTGGGAAAGCTCAAAAGCCAGTTGTAGAAAGTCTGCACCAGCAGGACAAAAGATCTGCGCTGGAGCCAGGAAGTGACATTCAAAATAAGGAAAACCAGAGTTTCCTCAAAGAGAATGTTAGCCATCCTCAGTGACAGCAAGGACCTGAGCTTCCCTGACGATGAACACAGCCAAGTGTATGTCAGGAAAGCCAGCATGATAAGCTTCTTCAGGAGAATCAACACCACATCATCTTCCCTTTTGGTTCTAATTTTATGTTGTTGACAACAACCCTCAGGTGGATCTTCCACACCCAGCATCACGCTCCTCAGTTCAGTTGGATGTTACAAGTTGACCGTTAATGGTGGACCACAGTGATCCACCAAGGAAATTATATACCCCTAGTTGCAAGAGCTTGTGATCATGACCACATAAACACCAATGCTGGCAATCTTTACAATACACCTTTGTAAGGAAGACATGCTAATGCCATGTAAATTTTATCATAAAATATGTGTTTAATATTATCATGCGGTTAAGACTATATAGAAACAAATGCTGAAGTTTAAAATGCCAAAATCTTAAAAGTAGTTGAGTTAGAGAGAGATGAGATTTTATTCTTCTTTTCTCTATTTCCAAATCATATATATCTCTGTTGCTTTATGGTAGGAGAAAAAAACCAAATCTTAAAAAATGATAAAGAGAGATGTCTGACATATTGGAGGAGAAGCAATGGATTCTGATAACCAAGTGTCAGTAAGTTTGACATAAATCCACAGTCCAATGGTATGAATTGTCAAAGAGATGGTTTATAAGTATTTAAATGAATGTGAAATGATCACTAAAAAACAACATGGGCCCTCTTCATACACAATGAAGTTTACAACAAATTAAGCTCAATTTAGTTTTTGACATAGTCATTAAGTTAGCAGGCAGGAGGATTGCTTTAGTTATAACATACATTCCTCTTTAACAAAGCATTTAATGACTACTGGTATCCTTGGAAGAAAATATTGAAATATGATCTAGAATATAATACTACTAGTTGCTGTACAAAGAATATGTGGGAAACTGCTCGATAGCTAGAATACGAAACAACTAAATTCCATGAGGTTTTGTAATCCTAGTTGATTTAGTGAAAGTGAGGAAGGTCTTGAAGAATAATTTATTCACTTTAAGAGAACAGAGGCACAAGTTCATGGATGAATATTGTCTATTGCTCCTTGTTTTAAATCTAAACCTTTCAATTTAAAGCTAATGTAGGCACTAACAATGTTGTTTTATACTGAATCCTTAAGAAGATCATGAATCTTTTTTAATTTTAAATTTTATTTAAAGAGGAAAAAAGCAAAACAGAAAAAAAGTGTAGAAATAATACAGAATTTCAAAAAAATAAACAGTAAGAAATCACTAGTTGATAAATTGCATACTGTCATCTTAGAAATAGGTGTTCAAGTTACAAAATTAAAGCATAAAAGTGGACATTCAGACAGTAAGAGTACAAACAATTCTGTTCAACAATCCAACAAAAACTTACTAATTTGGTTATCTATCTTACACACTTAAACATACCTGCAGCTATATCTTTTAGAGGACCTTCTTCCCCTCTCTTTTTTACAATAGCAATTACACATTTTGGTTTTTATTATCCTACGGTTCTTACTACTTTTTACACTAGGGACACAATGTGATATTTATAAATATGATTCTTGTTTATTTCACCTATAAGGATAGTCTCCAGTTGCCTCCATTTACCTATGAAGGCCTCAAGATCATCCTTTTTTATAGCTGAGTGATATTCCATTGTATAAAGATACCACACCTTTTTCATCTACTCTGTGATTGATGGGCATTTTGGTTGTTTCTAAGATTTAGCTATTACAAATTATACTGCTATAAATATGGGTGCACATATGTTACTGTGACATGACCATTTCAGTTTTTCTGGGAAAATACCCAGGAAGGGAATAACTGGCTTGAATGGAACTTCCAATCCTAGTCTTTTTAGAAATCTCCACACTGATTTCCATGGTGATTGCATCAGTCTACACTCCACCAACAGTGGCACAGTGTTCCTTTTTCCCCACAGCCTTGCCAACATTTGTTATCCCTTGATTTCTTGATGGCAGCTATTCTTTCCTGAGTGAGATGAAATCTCAATGCTGTTTTAATTTGCATTTCTTGAATGACCCGTGATGGCAAACATTTCTTCATGTATTTATTTGCCATTTGTGTATCTTCATCTGAGATATGTGTGTTCATCTAAGATCCCATTTTTGATTTGGGTCTTTGAATTTGGGGGGCTTGATGTTTTTCAATTCTTTATATGTTCTGGATAAAAGTTCTTTGTCTGAGAGGTTGCTGGCTAAAATTCTTTCCCATCCTGTGGATTTTTTTTTTTTCACTCGGTGATTTATTTTGAAGTGCAAAACTTTTCAACAATATGAGATCCCAGTTCTTCAAAATGTTTCCTCATGTGGTTTGGGTTTTGTTCATGAATTCTCTGCCTACCCCTATGTCTCCAAGACTTCTACCTACTTTGTTTCCCAGGAGATTTAGTGTTCTTGTTTTAATATTTAGATCTTTGATCCATTTAGACTTTAGTTAGGGTGATAGGCATGGGTCTAGTTTCAGTCTTTGGCATGTGGAGAGCCAATTTTTCCAACACCACTTATTAAAGAGGCTATCCTTCTTCCAGTGAACATGTTTAGCCCCTTTGTCAAATATCAGGTGGCTGAGTGTCTTTGTAGTTGTGCTTGCATCTTCTAATCTGTTCCATTGGTCTTCACATCTTTTTTTTTTTTTTTTTTTGCTAGTACCATGCTGATTTTATCACTGTGGGCTTGTAGTATAATTTCAGGTCAGAAATGGAGATGGCTCCTGCTTTGCCTTTGTTGTCCCCAGAATCGCCTTTGCTATTCGAGGTTTCTTCTGTTTCCAAATGAATTTTAGAAGTGTTTTCTCTAGATCTGTAAGATATGTTAATGGTATTTTGATTGATATTGCATTAAATCTGTATAACAATTTTGGGAGTATGTTCATTTTCACAATGTTGGTTCTTCCTAGCCAAGAGCAAGGAATAGAGAGGATCATGAATCTTAAAAAGCATATTTATGGTATCTGAATATGTGAATCAGCTCCAATACATCAAGAACCTTTACAGTTGAATGTCCTTGTCTCCTATATCAAAATAAATTGAACTTACCGTTTAATTTGGCAAGCATATCTGTGATTTTTTTTCTCGTGCTTCCTTGTGTTCTCATTAATTTTTTCAAAGCATGCCCCCTTCATGTACTTTCCCTAGTGCTGGTGATTTAGCTCAGTGGCATAAGTGTCTGCCTGGCAAGCACAAGGTCATGAGTTCGATCCCCAGTAACCCCCCACCAAAAAAAAACAGAATTCAAATATTTTTCCTGCTCCCAAATCTTTGCATTTATCTGCCAATATTCCAGAGCTAAGTATCCTCACATTACATAAGAATGTATCTCAAATAGCTTAGACCACTATTTTAAGAGTAGATGACTTAGAAAACTTTGAAGAACAGAGATATTATAGAACATAAAATACTCTCCTCAAGCCTGCTGTATTCAATATTTTCAGCAAATCTGATAAAGCAAAAACAAAATGCTACAAATTTCAAATGTCTCATGGCTGCATGAAGACAGAATTGATCTCAAAGCCAAAAACCACAGGGTAAATTTCACAAAATCAATGTCATCTCAGTATGAAGGCTGATTAAGTAAAGGAAGCAATCCTGCTTGAATAAATTCCAGATGTTCCCACTGATCACAGGTTAGCCTGACCTATGAGCGACATGCCTAAAGTGTAACTGAATTATACTGCATTCAAAAGGCACAGACAACTCGAGTGCGGACACAGTTGCTCTTTATACTGTGTCTGTCAGGTCACTTTTGCAGTGCCCAAAGGAATGTATTGAAAAGCCAGATCGCTCCAAAAGCCAGTGAAGAGTCCATGTCACTTAATCAAATTATTCTGCACGTTAACCGCCAAAAGAAGACAACTTCAAAAGTTGGGTCCAAATATTTCAAGAACCTTTGTGTGGAAGATTTTTTTAAGCATGTTTTTAAACTGTTCCTGAGCGCAGACCTTGTACTAATAGGTACCAGTTATAGGAAAGAAGGATTCAGTGAATGAAAGAAATGTTTAATAATTAAAGATTTTCAACAACGAAATGGGTTCAAGAAATGCTGAGCATCCTTGATGGTCAAGTTCTTGGCCTTTGTACTTAAAGTTCTTGACTTTTGTATTTCAACTAAGTGATTATTCCAAACAACGATTCATGCCACTCTTCTGTTAGAAACTCCATGGCTTTTCATTGACATTAGAATAAAGTGAGAACTCCTCTCACCATTTTCTAGAGGGACTCATGTGGTCTGGCCCATGCGGACTTGTCTCTGCTGCTTTCTCTCTTCCCCCATTTTTCTCTCTAAGTCAGACTATTTTGCTGGCAAAGCTGTGGACAAAACAAAGATCTCTGATCTTAAGTTGCTGACATACTTGTGGGAGAAGAAAGACAAAAATTAAATACTAGATAGATAAAGTGTCAAAGGATAAGATCTGTGAAAAAAAATAAGCTAGGTAAAAGAAATCTCGGGCAATGGTGGTGTTGTTTTAAATGGAGCTATTCAGGAAGCTCTCGACAAAGAAGTGGTGATAGGGCAGGGACCTGATGAGGAGTGACACCTGAGCAAGCAAGGTCAGAACTGCAAGAGACGGGGCGAGTCCATCTCACAGACTCTGTGAACTTGGGTTCAGGATGTGTATTTCACTGAGAGATCTGAATATTTCAGAGAGACCACTTGACAGCTGTGTGGAGGATATTCTGCTTGTGGGTAAAGCCGGGGATTCCGACAACTTGGCTTTCCTGGTAACTTGGCTTTGCTGAGATAGTTTGCAGTATAAGAGGATTACAAGGGCACAACACTTTGAAAAGCAGACACAAAGTGGGGCAGTTTAACTCAGAGGCACAAGTGCTTGCCTGGCAAATGTGAGGTCACGAGTTCGATCCCCAGTACAAAAAAAAAAAAAGTGGACAGGTGGAAACAAGTTTGAGCAAAGCTAGAAGTTGACTAAAATGTAGATCTGACAAGACCAAGCAACTCAGAGGGAAGCTATCTGTTGTATTGCCTGTTCTGAAATGACAGTCCTTAATTTGGTTAGTTGTGGTATGCAAGTTATCCAGGGAAGGACATGACCCTGGACAAGGCATCTCTTTGCCTTGTCCCAGAGGAGCCAAAAGAAGAAGGTCATGTGGTGACTATGCTTTCCACTGGTGGGTGAAAGGGTTTTGGCCCAGATAGGACACTGTAGCCAGGAAAGCCTCAACCGGAAGCAGGAAGCCCCTATCTCCCCCGCCCCTAGGAAGTTACCTGTGACGCCATCTTCCTGCCCCTGGAAATTTACATATGGCGCCAAACCTAGGACCAATGGGCTACCTGTGCATCCCTAATGCCCGCCTGAGGTTCCACCCCAAGCGGAGGCTATTTACATGCCCCCACACCACGTGTCCACGCCGAGAGATCACTGGACGCCAGCGGTGGGGGTGCCGGTCATCTCTCTCCGCGTTCTCAGAATAAAGGCCACTTTTTATTTTATTCTTCTCATCTTTTGGAAATATTTTTCATCTTTTGGAAATAATCCTAGCAGTGGGCAGCAAGTCTTTCCTCGGAAGAAGGTCTGAGTGTTTATCTTTATGATTATCACAGTGATAGACACAGAGACTGCTGGGCTTTCTTCCTTATTCATTTTAGGCTAAAAATATCAGTAAGATTTTTCAGTCCAGCAAAATGGTACGTTTCCCAGACTCCTTTACAAGTAGGTGTGGCCATGTGACTACATTCTGATCAATAGGATGTGAGTAGAAGTGATACGCTCAACTTCAGTGATGTACCCTGAAAAAAAAAAAAAAAAAAAAAAACCATTGCCCTGCCTCTAATCACACTCTCACTTTTCCTTTCCTTGCTATAGCCTAGAACACAGAAGGATGATAGTGAGCCTATTTTAACCATGAAGAAAAGGACAACACCTTAAAGAATGCCAGGGACACAGACAAAAAGACTATGGGTATCTGGATGATCTCACTGTGCATAACTCTCCATCTCTGAGCTACTGAGAAAGAAATGTGCAGCTATTTTTGAACTGCTGTATTTTTAGTTTGGTTTCTTAGCTAGAATGGTATTTTTGTTACAGCATTTTAGCCCACACCATAACTACTGCAGGGGTAATTACAATTGTGTTCATTTATATCAAAATGGTAGCAGTGGAAGTGGCGATCAAGGATCAGATTCAACTTCATTTGGAAGGAACAATCACTATGAACAGTTATGGATGTCATGTGAGATTCCAGAAAAAGCAAAGAGCCAAGAATGACTTAAATTTCAATCCACAGCACTTGGAGATAAAGAGATACCAAGAGATACCAAAGAGATGGAAAAGCCAGGAACGGTTTGATTTTCAGATTGATGTGTAGTATCAAAAGTTCAGTGTTTTATTTGTAGATTCAGGAGAACTAGTAGAGTTTAGTTAGATATGAGAATTTTAAGTAGAAGGAAAGTATAGATGGATCTGGCTTTATTATATAGATCTTTAAATTCAGACTTTATTTCCCTGAAGCATGCCAGGGTCTTTGCACTTCTTGTTGTTGGTGTTGATTTTTGCTTTGAAAGCTCTTTACCTTGGTGTTTTGGATATCCTCTCACTCATAACTTGGGGCTCAGAGTGAGAGAAAGAGAGCTGACAGGACTTTGGAAAAGCAACCTGAGTGAAAATGAGCTAGCAAGTGCAACTTTTGGAGATAAGAGAGGTGGAGTAAAAGAGACTGTTAGTTAAGTGAGCAAGCTGCTGTATTTCTTGCGATAAGAAAGTGGAATGTATGAGCAAACTGGATGAGACCCGTGCAAGCAGAGATGGCAACCAATCTGGCCAAAACCTGACTGTAAGCTGCCATAGTCATGCCTGTGTAGTAACTAAACCCCTCCCAACTCAGAGACTCCATTCTTTCAGGAAAAAATAAGTTAGTGGAATTCTTTGAGATTCATGGCAAAAGTCCTGTTTTGTTCAGGGTTATGTGTCTGTACAACAGCCAGCCTTGCTCTTTCCTGGGGTGCACTGTTGGTGAAGTACTCATCTCAGTTGTCCTTTCCTGGGCTGCTCTACCTGTGGAGCAGACAGCTTTGCTTCTTAGCTAACCTCCTCTGCCTATGGGATAAAATATTATACTTCTTTCCCATAATCATTCTCATTTTATCCTATTAGAAGTAAATAAACTATTTAGAAATATTATAGGCAGTCAGACCCTGGAAAAGTCAGTGCAGAAGAGAGCTGTGGCTGGAAGCACATTCATGGAAGGCCAGGCTTCAAGGAAAGAAGAAGGACTACTCCCACATACTTCCTCTAGGGATGAACAGCAGTGACTGATATTCTAAATGGACATCACTACCTTGGGGAGGAGGAACAATCCTCCTGAACCCACCCCTTGTCCATCCCATTTGTGCTTGCTATGTGACTTGCTTCCCAATTGGATCCCCAACCTGATCAACATTACCTTGTAATCTTATTGGTTCATCATCATTTTTGCCCCAGCTCACACCCACTTTGTGATTTCTATACCTAATGAAGATTTAGGTATGTTACAAAAATAATGCCATCATGATTGCCATGCTAAAATATTATGTATGGCTTTTGATCTCATTTTCTTTATAAATTATAACTGTTGTCTGTTAACACTCCACAGGAGATTCAACAAGACAATAATGATCAGTAACAAATACATGTTCTGGGCCCCTTCCTTGTACCTGAAAGAGTTTAACAGCTGATAGAAATGTCAGTTACCCTTCCCTTACACTCAGATGACCTCAGCAGTTGAGGGTAGCCTTGGCCACCTTTTCCCTGCACCTGAAAGACCTCAGCAGTCAATAGGATCATTGGCTGTCCTTCCCCTCCACCTGAATGATCTCAGTATCCCACAGACTGTTTATGGTCAGTGACCCATACCACCACCTGCAGTACCTTGGAGGGGTGGTGGAAACCTTGGCAACCCCTCCCCATACACAGAGGACATTGGGAGGCAAGTAACAGTGCCCCTCAAGTAGAGAAACTTAGTGATCAACAGGATCACTCAGCATACACTCCCCCCACTTGTAGGACCTTGGCAAGCCAGCAAAAGTGTGGGTGAGTCCTTCTTCCATACTGCAGGTGGGTTGGCAAGAGCACCCATGTGCCTCCCCCCACCCAAGAAACTCAAAAGGGCCTATGAAGGCCCCAGTGACACAGCAGGGTCCAGGCTGGGTTGCACACTATAGCAGGTGGATCTGGTGGTCTGAAACAGCCTGAAGCCACAGTAACAATAGGAGATAAGAGTTGGCTTTCTTATCAATATTGCTAGGCTAATCAACCTAAGAATAACTCAGTACTCACCCAGATGGCCCTGCTGGAGGAATTCAGGTGACTGGCTCCTCTCCTACATTATAGGACCCAGCAATTAGGCGAATGTCAGCCACAGAGTAGAACTCTAAGACACACACACTACAGACAGTTGAAACTTGTGGGATTCCAAAGACTGAAATATTAACTCAAGAGGTAAAAAATGACAAAACAAAAACACAAAATGCAATCTCAAGCACCCAATCCATCAGGAACAAGTACAGCAGACACTGATATAGAGGATATTGGAAGTCATACGCCTGAAATTTCTGAAAAGGTAAGTGAGCTAAAGAAACAAATCCAGAGGCTATAGAAGAAATCAGATTAGGAATAATTTCTCAGGGAAAGAAATAAATGACAACCTTAATAAAAGAGTTACTCAGCACAGCTAGAGAAGACATAGTTAAAAGAAGTACAGGAACATGAGAAAATGATGGAAACCTTGAATGAACAACATAGGAAAGAAATAGAATGCATGACACAAATTCAAAGAGATATCCAGGAAATTAAAAATTCCATTGAAAGCTGGCAAAACTGCTTGAAAGAAACTGAAGACAGACCTTCAGACCTTGAAGATAGGATCACAGCTAGAAATCACAAACAGAAAGAGCTTTTAAAAATAACAAGGGATATGAAATAATTCCACAGCTTCAAGATGATGCATAGAAAAATAATATAAGACATGTAGGTGTCAATGACAATGCAGGAGTCAATACAAATGCCATAAAAAATCTTGGCAGATGTAATAGCAGAAAATTTCCCAAGCATGAGAAAAGAATCTGATCTATAGATTAGTAATGCATATAGAACTCCAAATAGTTATAACCAAAATAAATCTACATTCAGACATATGATAATCAAGATCCCAGAAATTCAGCATAAAAAAGAGAATACTGAAAGCTGTTAGAGAAAAGAGACAACTCACCTATCAAGGAAAGCCCATTAGAATCATGGCAGACTTCTGAACACAAACCCTCAAGTTAAGATGAGCTTGGAGTGAAGTATTTGAAACCCTGAAAGAAAACAACTTTCAACCCAGATTGATGTACAAAAATTTGTTTCAAAATTAATGGAGAAATAAGATACTTCTATGTCAAAGAAAAACTGAAGAAATTCATGTCCACCAAACCAACACTAGAAAGAGCACTGAAAGACATACTAGAGTGAGATAGAAATGACTACAATTCCCAGAGCAACAACAGAAAGAAACTACCAAGCAGGGCAAGCAATTAAATAAGGCAGAAAGACAGAGAGCTAACAACAGGAAAATAACATGACAAAGTTAAACCAGCACATATCAGTTATAACCATCAATGTAAATGACCTCAATTCACCAATGAAAAGAAATAGATTGACAAATGGGATCAAGAAACAGGATCCAACAATATGTACAAGAAACACATCTGACTTGAAAGGAAACTCACAGACTGAAAGTCAAAGGAAAGAAAACAATATTCCATGTGACAGGAACCCAGAATTAAAGCAGGGTAGTTGTTCTGTTTGTAGATGATGTGAACTTCAAATCAAAATGATCAAAAGAGATAAAGAAAGTCACTACATACTTTTTAGGGGAAAAATTCAAGAGGAAGAGACAACAACCATAAATGTATATACACCAAATACAGGAGCACCCAACTATGTAAGACAAGCCTTAATAGACATGAAAAATCAAATAAGCAATACAATTATAATGGGGGAATGTAACACCCTATTATCACAAAGAAACAGATCAACTAGACAAAAAGTCATCAAAAAATTAGAACTGAATCAAATCTGTGAACAAATGGACTTTTTAGATGTTTACATAGTATTCCACCCTACAACATCAGAATACACATGTCTTTTAGCTGCTCATGGACATTCTCTAAAATAGATTGTATATACTAGCCCATAGAAAATGCTTAAGTAAGTATAAAAGGATTGAAATAATCCCATGCAAGTTATGTGACCATAGTGCACTGAAATTGGAAATTAATGGCAAAATAAACTGCAAAACCTACATAAACACATGGAAATTAAATAACATCCTCCTGAAAAACCAATTAGAGAAGATATTAAACAATATCTACAATTGAATGAAAATACAAATACAACTTACTGGAGCCTGTGGGTGATCACCATGATCAAGTGGGATTTATCCCAGGAATGCAAGGATGGTTCAACATATGCAAAGCAATGAACTTAATACACCAGATCAACAGAGCCAAAGACAAGAATCATAAGATTATATCAATAGATACAGAAAAAAGTCTTTTGATAAAATCCAACACTCATTAATGATGAAAACCCTACTGAAAATCAGAATAGATGGTCTTTACCTCAATCTGATAAAAGCCATATATGATAAACCAAAAGCCAACATCTTACTAAATGGACAAAAACTGAAAACTTTCAATCTAACATCAGGAAGAATACAAGGATGTGCACCATCACCACTCCTATTCAATATAGTTCTTTAAACATTAGCTGGAGCAATTAGACAAGAGAGAGAAATAAAAGGAATAAGGATAGGAAAGGAAGAAGTTAAATTATCAATATTTACAGATGATATGATACTCTACATAGAAGACCCCAAAAACTCCATTGACAGACTTCTAGATGTAATAACCAAATTCAGTAATATAGCTGGATACAAAGTCAAAACTCAAAAATCAAGAGCATTCCTGTACACAAACAACAAACACAGAGAAAAACAAGGGAAATCACACCCTTCACAATAACATCCCCCCCAAAATGAAATACTGAGGAATTAATCTAATAAAGGAAGTAAAAGATCTATACATTGAAAATTATATTACTCTGAAGAAAGAAATTGAAGAGGGATTTCAGAAAATGGAAAGATATTCCTTGTTCATAGATAGGAAGAACCAACATTGTGAAAATGGTCATTCTCCCAAAATTGTTATACAGATTTAATTCAATTCCAGTCAAAATATCAAATTAGCATACCTCACAGATCTAGAGAAATCATTCCTAAAATTCATCTGAAGTGAGAATAGCAAAGACCTAGAATAGCAAAGTCAGTCCTAGGCAACAAAGGCAAGGCAGGAGGCATCACAATCCCTGACTTGAGATTATATTACAAAGATTCTGTGACAAAATAAGCATGGTACTGGAATAAAAACAGATTTGAAGATCAGTGGAATAATTAGAAGATACAGACACAACTAAAAATACATCAGCCACCTTCAACAAAAGGGGCAAACATGTTCATTGGAAGAAAGATATGCTCTTTAATAAATGGTACTGGAAAAACTCGCTTTCCATATACTGAAAACTAAAACTAGACCCATGTCTATCACTATGCACTAAATTAAGTCTAAATGGATCAAAGATCTAAATATTAAAATAGAAACATTAAATCTACTGGAAGACAAGGTAGGTAGAAATCTTGAAGACATAGGGGCAGGCAAAGAGTTCATGAACAAAATGCAAACCACATGGGAAGTACTTCAAAGAATCAAAAGCTGGAATCTCATCTTTTATTAAAAAGTTTCTGCACTTCAAAAGAAATCAACAGAATGAAAAGAAAATGCACAGACTGGGAAAGAATTTTAGCCAGCTTTCCCTCAGACAAAAGACATATCTAGAACACAGAAAGAATTGAAAAATATCAGGCCCCTCAAATTCAAAGACCCAATACAAAAATGGGCATCTGAGATGAACACGCACTTCTCAGATAAAGAAATACAAATGGCAAATAAATACATGAAGAAATGTTCAACATCACTTTTCATTTGGGAAATACAAATTAAAACAACACTGAGATTCCATCTGACTCCAGAAAGAATGGCTGACATTAAGAAATTCACTGATAACAAATGTTGGTGGGGCTGAGAGGAAAAGGAACCTTCCTGACTACCGGTGGGAGTACAGACTGGTGCAACCACTGTGGAAATCAGTGTGAATATTCCTCAAAAAACTAGGATTGCAAGTCCCATTTAATCTAGCTATTCTCCTTCTAGATATTTTCCCCCCAAAACTGAAAATGCTTTTCCACAGCAATATATGTGCATGCATGTTTACAGCAGTACAATTTGTAATAGCTAAATTTTGGAAACAATTCAAATGCCCATCAACCACAGAGTGGATAAAAAAGATGTGGTATTTTTATACAATGGAATATTACTCAACTATAAAGAAGAATAATCTTGAGGCTTTTATAGCTAAATGGAGGCAACTTGAGACCATACTTACAAGTGAAATAAATCAAACTCACATTTGTAAATATTGCATTGTCTCCCTAGTGTAAAAAAAATTGAAAGAGAAATAAGATCCAACATGTGCAATGGATTTTGTGATAATGATAGCAAAAGAAAGTGCTCAAAAGGAAAGAATGAGGATCGTTGAAAGGAGAAAAGGAATAAAGAGAAAGGATATACAGACATATATATATGATAGTTAACTGTACTACCAATCTCTGTTAGTTTATCAAAAAGAACAGTTTGTATTTTCATTGTTTGACTGTTTGATTGTTTTCTTCATGCCTAAATCTTGTAACCCAAACAACTACTTCTAAGATAACAATATGCATCATATTAACTAGTATTAATTTCCTACTATTTTTTGAAGTTCTGTATCATTTCTATCCTTTTTTCTGTTTTGCTCTTCCAAATAAAAATGTTTAAAAATTAATAACTAAAAAAAGAAGTCTTCAGCTATCCTTTACAACCAGCTAAAATTATAGTAATTAAGTTCACTGCTCCCTCTATAAAGCTAATGTCATTGATCTTTTTTTCTACATATTCAACCACTGAGGTTTGAAGACCAAAGCTAGAGAGGTAAATGGGCTAAGAGGACAGTCAACATCTTGCTCTCCGAGGTCAACAGGGACCCAGGACATGAGGAAACCTTTTCTGCAACGTCCTACAACTCTGGTGAGTCATGCAACCTTCTGACCAATGAGATTACTGGGCTCCAGATGATGAAAACAAGTGTACAATATACCAAATGCGTGTCATCAAGAAGAAAAAGTTTCCCATACTTTCATGAAAAGCAACATGGTCAAGCAAGGCCATGACCCATCCTGGTAGCTGACACTGACAGACGAGCTGAGGGCCTCTTCACGTGGTTCCCAGGTAAAGCCCGAGGAGATTTAACTGACCTTGATTAACCACAGAGGCTAGCTTTAATTAACACAGGTCTCACTTTAACTTGGTCTAAAACATCCGGCAGAAAAGCATTACTAAAAGTTGTATAAAAACAATGCCATTGTAATAAGCTAGATATAAAAAGGGACACCAATTGCTGACCCCTTGTGGCGATTTCCATCTATACCAGTAGCTGGCCCCTGTTATGGGTCATTAAGAAAACTACTGTAAAATCTATAAAAGCTCAACAAGAGTCTTTAAATTCTTTAGCTAAAATTGTCCTTCAAAACCGCAAAACTCCCCATCTGCTTACAGCTAAAACTGGAGAAGGATGTGTAACAAGAGATGCCTTCCACCAGTGTGCTAAACACCAACCTGTCTTCATCCATTCTGCCCCACACTACCCTGCTTCGTCTCCTCCCCCACACTTACCGGCGGCTAAAATTAGCTTTATTAACTTGCTATGTATCATCAGCCTTCCCATCCAGAGAATGGAGCCCAGGTCCCTCAAGATCTAACTCTGTCTGTGCCTCTTGCGTGTCCTGTGCCCAGGACAGTGTCCAGTGCAATGGCAATGGTCCATTTGTGGCTGTTGACTGACAGATGGAAGTAGCCGGGGGTAAACAGTAGTTGCTCCAAGTCACTGGGAAATCCCTGACAACTGGAGGGTTATTTCTACTCGCATCTCTTTGAAAAATGCAACTGCTTCCTAGAAAAGCTAAGCATCCTTCAAAGTTATTATTCATGAACTCATCAGATTGTCCATATGGCACGTAGAGCAGTGTTGAAAAGCCAATCCCTCATGCTGAAAAGGGGTGATATCTTAAATGGGGACTGGAGGTTGGGCAGCAGTTAGAACAAGAGTCAGAATGTAGCACAAAAGCCAGCTGGACTGGCCCAAAGACCCAGAGGGTGAAGAAGGTAGCTGCCAGGCTCAGGACACGCCACCCCTAAATAAGACTATAGGAGGCCAGAATAGGCCACCCTAAAATATGCTTCTTTTAGCGTGAGGAGCATTTTGAGCTGGTTGCTTTGAGAAACTGCAGACTCAGGAATTGCTAGGGCAAGTTGAGCTTTGAAAGTGAATTTACATTTGGGAAGGAAATTTCCATGTGTAAGGCTCTCTCCTTTCTGTACCTGAAAAGAATGAGAACTGTAACTGCTCTTTTTAAAAATTTAATTAAGTTAATGTACTTAATTTAGGTTCAAGAGATTGAATCCTAAACCTAGGGCCTTCACACTGAAATACAAGCCCAGCCTTTTTTTCTTTTTAATCTTGAGATAGGCTCTGCTTAACCTTCTACTTTGCCCTAGCTGGGTTTGAATTTGAGATCTTCCTCTGTCTCCCAGAGTGCTGGGATTATAAGCATGCACCACCTTTCCCAGCTAAGACTCAAATAATGGAGAAGGCATGGGTTAAGTCTGTCTAACAAACCCAGCTCTTGTTTGACAGGGCTTTTCCTAGCCACCTGTCCTACCTGGACCTTCCCCCATATTCTTCTGTCTTTGTTTCAGAAAATGATAGTGTATCAGCCTCAAGTTTAAATGTTTTTCTTTGAGATTTATTTTAGAGATTTATTCATTTCTCTGAGTTTTCTTGCACATATTCAGAAAGTGTACATGTTAATAAACTTTTTTTTTGTTGTTTCACTCTTGCCCAGGGAGTCCCAGTTTAGACTTGACCAAGAAGCTTTTTCACAACAGATTTGCTGCAAGAGCACAGGTGTAGTGAAAACCACCACTAAATCAAAGGCAACGTGGGAAAGGAAAAGACTCACATTAATATCGTTGTCATTGGACACGTGGATTCTGGCAAGTCCACCACTACTGGCCATCTGATCTACAAATGTGGTGGCATCAACAAAAGTACTATTGAGAAGGAGTCTGCTGAGGTGGGGGAGGGTTCCTTCAGATATGCCTGGGTCTTGGAAAAACTGAAAGCCAAGTGTGAGTGTGGTATCATCATTGACATTGCCCTGTGGAAATTTGAGACCAGCAAGTATTACATGACTGTCACTGATGCCCCTGGACACAGAGACTTTATCAAAACCGTGATTATAGGCACATCCCAGGCTGACTGTGCTGTCCTGATTGTTGCTGCTGCTGTTGGTGAATTTGAAGCTGGTATCTCCAAGAATGGACAGATCTGTAAGCACATCCTTCTGGCTTACATGCTGGGTCAAATAACTAATTGTCAGTGTTAACAAAATGGATTCCACTGAGCCACCCTACAGCCAGAGGAGATGAGAGGAAACCGTAAGGAAGTCAGCACCTACATTAAGAAAACAGTAGGTTTTGTGCCAAATTCTGGTCGGAATGGTGACATCCATCATGCTGGAGCCAAGTACTACTATGCCTAGGTTCAAGGGATGCAAGATCACTTGTAAATATGGCAATGTGAGTGGAACCACACTGCTTGAAGCTTTGGAGTGCATCCTTCTACTCATTTGTCCAGCTGACAAGCCTTTGCAGCTGCTCCTCCATCCAGGAGGTCTACAAGATTGGTGGTATTGGCATCGTCCATGGACCAAGTGGAGACTTGTGTTCTCAAACCTGGCACGGTGGTCACCTTCACTCCAGTCAGTGTAACAACTGAAGTAAAATCTATTAAAATGCACCATGAAGCTTTGCGTGAAGCTCTTCCTGGGGACAATGTGGGCTTCAACGTCAAGAATGTTTCTGTCAACAGCTAATTTGAGGGAAACAAAGCATGATAATAGCCAGTACTGATATACCATCTTACTCTGAAGTCCTGCCATGCTCTTGCTCTTCTGTTTCCATTGGCTCTATCATGTTGTACCTTATTGGATTGTATTACGTGTGAATTTTCTATGGAAAATGAGATAAGATAGTAGCCATTATTTGTTTCCTGTTATTTGGTTCTGAATGCCCTATAATACTCTCATTCTCTTGAATGTTTTTATACTATTTTGTTATGTTTGATACTATTGTATATGAAGTTATACTCAACTATTTCAAAGAAAGAGACATCATGGTAGTTACTGTTAATTATGGGTTGTCTTCTGGTGAAATACTGTGTTGTTTACATTGTTCTGTTCTGATCTGCTCTGTTATGTCCTGTTTCATCTTAATCTCTTTAAAATACAAAAAAGAGAACGTTTCCGTCAAATAGGTTCATTGTGGCAATGTTGCTGGAGACAGCATAAATGATCCACCGATGCAAGCATCTAGTTTCACTGCTCAGGATGGATCCTGAACCATCCTGGCCAGATTAGTACTGGCTAAGCCCCTGTACTGAATTGTCACACAGCTCACATTGCTTGCAAGTTTGCTGAGCTGAAAGAAAAATTGGTCACTGATCTGGCAAGAAAGCTGGAAGCTGGGCCCAGATTTTTGAAATCTGATGATGCTGCCATCATTGACATGGCTCTAGGCGGGCTCACATGCATTGAGAGCTTCTCTGATTATCCACCTCTGGGTTGTTTCGCCGTTCGTGATAGCGACAGACAGTTGCTGTGGTTGTCATCAAAGCAGTGGATAAGAAGGCTGCTGGAGCTAGCCAGATCACCAAGTCTGCCCAGAAGGCTCAGACAAGTAAATGAATATTACCCATCATACTTGTCATCCAATCATAATCAGTGGCAGAAGACTGGTCTCAGAACCATGTCTCCCAATTGGCCATTTAAGTTTAATAGTTAAAGACTGGTTAATGATAACAGTGCCTTGTAAAACTTTCAGAAGGAAAGGAGAATGATTTGTAGACCATTTGGGGGGGGTCAGTTTTTAAGTTGTTAGTTTTTAAAATTAACACTTTTTAGTGGAAACAACTTGACCTAAAATCTGTCACAATTTTGAGACCCATTAAAACAAAGTTTAACAGGAAAACAAAAGAATGACCAAGGATAGAGAGATGAAATTATTTTTCCTCCCCTACACGACTAAAGCTAATTTTGTGAACTTACCACATCCCTTGAGAACCCAGCTACAGCTCTGTGCTGAACCTAAGTTGAAAGATGAGGGTCGACACTGAATAGTGTTTCTTAACCTTTCCACACTCATATTTTTAAACAAGTGAACACATTGTATCATTTATTGGTTTTCTTCAGCCAGGAACCAGATAGAGGGTTATGTAATGGGAGATGGGAAGGAGGTTACTACACTTCTGAACCTTTCCTTTAAACCACACATGGAGACACTATCAAAAATTTCAATTTTTAAAATTTTTTTATTATTTCGAAGATATTAAAATACAACAGAAGACAGAACAAAGCCAATTGAGACAGTGCAGTGAAATTGGTACAGAATGTCACAGCAGGTTAGCAGGATAACAGTAATAGGTACCATAGTATATCTCATTATCTTTACAATAGTTGTTCTTTCAAACAGGTATAGCAAAATCAATTGAAATACAGAACACTATAGAACTTATCAAAACAGAATATTGAATAGAGCTATACAGTTAATGAGAACAAAGCAAAACAGTGATAACAATATTTGTCTTCAAAGAGATGGTAAAAGGAAATCCCCCCTATTTGCTATATTGCATGTGGTCACCTTCCAAGAGATGCTCAGACCTCTGACTCCCATTTGCTAATGGTGGCAGGGCAGGGGGGACGTGATGTTTGATTCTCAGTCTATATGCAGGTAGGCTCAAGACTGCTTATCAGGGAGGTGAGCAGGTTGCTTGGTTTCCCACCACCCTAAGTTCCAACATGGTGCAGATCTTGGGAGACACTGGGTGGTTCTTTCCCTGGGGTGGCTGCAGCTTGCCCGAGCCATGGCTGCTTACCAAGGAGGCGAGCTGGTTGCTTGGTTTCCCAGTGTCCTAAGTTCCAGCATGGCGTGGATCTCAGGAGACACTGGGTGGTTCTCTCCCTGGGGTGGCTGCAGCTTGGAAAGTTTCAATTTTTTGACAAACATAAAAACTCTTTCATATTATTTGAACATGACACTTTGACTAAAACTAGATCTGAGCAATAGTCAAAAAGGGGGAAATATTTTGAAATATTCAAGCTTGGTACGAGAGCTCATGCCTATAATCCCAGCATTCTGGGAGGCTGGGGCAAAAGGATCAGTAGTTCCACTCCAACCTGGGCAATTCTGTGAGACTCTAGATCAAAATAAATAAAACAGGTGAGGGTGTGGCTCAGTGCAAAAGGCCTGGGCTCAATCTTCAGTATCAGACACCCAGAAAGAAAGAAACAGACAGACAGACCTTTATTGCAAACCGGCAAGCAAGTTACAAATCAACAAGAACAAAGCAAAGAGTGAGGTTGTGAGTTTGATTCCTGTTACAAAAAGAACAAAGCAAATTTGTGGGGAATGGCTGAAAGGAGAGATCAATCACAGGTCCAGGGGTGGAGCAAGGCCATCCTGAGAACAAACAGCGCCTGAACAAGCTGCTCCAGCTCTGAGAAGCTGAGGCCCCCTGAGACTGCCATGCAAACAAGTTGCTAGGCAGAGGGGTGTCACGTGACCTTGACCTGCCAAATGTATAAGTCGGTCAGTTCCTTTCTTCCTGTCCATAGAGAGGATTCCACTTTACTTCAGCTTTCTGTATTCTGATTCTTACCTTTTTTTCTCCATCCTTCCCCTGCTGGATGAGGCACAACTTATATCTATTTTGAGATAATTTGGCTGGTAATTTGGGAAAACATGAATTCAAGCAGTCTTCAAAATATGCTCTCAGGTTTTTCAAAACAGTGATTGTATTTATAGCTTTAAATCACAAATGTGTTGGAACATACATCACTGTTAGTCAGGAATTAGTTTAGGGCTGAGATCAGAGAGACTGATTTTTATATGTATTTTCTGTCTTCTTTGTATTTGTGAATATTTACATAGCAGGAAGCTCAACTTGTGGAATTCTCCAGGATGAGAAGTGAGGCATTTCACCGAGGGAGATGCTCACGTTTATGCTAAAAGAGTACTTCACAGTTATGACAATTTGTGATCTCACAAAGGTCTTAATATGTTTTTGAGTAGATAATACTTATGAGGTTCAAATTATTCCTGCAGTACAAAATGTGAATAGTGACAGAGAAGTTACTCTTGCATTGTTAGTCACCTTGGTTCTGATTTTCAAGGTCAATCAGTTACCACTCTCTTGAGTATCCATCTAGATATATTCTATGCCAGCGTCAGCATATTATACACATTGTTTTGGATATGTTTATTTCATTTAACAAAATATCCTGATCATCTCCTATCTGCTATGGGATTGACTTTATATTTCAAACAGTTGTATGGTAAACGAATTGAATGGGTGTATCACAATGCATTTAACCTGTAAACTATTGATACATATTTACTTTGTTTCCAGTCTTCTGCTATTAGAAACAGTACTTCTCAGAAAATATTCTTGTATACATTTCTTTGTGTAAATGTATATATAAGATGAATTTATAAAACTGAACGCTCTAGACCGCAGGTGTGTGTATTTCTCATTATGATATATATTCTATAGTTTCCTTCCCTTGGAATTGGGTGTATTCTGGAATTGCCTTTCTTTTTTTTTTTTTTTTTTTTTTTTTTGTCTTTTTCATTTTACTGGTACCAGGGATCAAACTCACGACTGCCTGCTTGCAAGGCAGGCGCTTATGCCGCTGAGCTAAATCCCCAGCCCCTGGAATTGCCTTTCAATGTGTCTAACAATTTCACACCCATCACTTATGTGTTAGGAAAACACAGACCATTTCTTAAAATTTCTGCATACATTTCCTTTGGTGAACACCAGATGGCAGAACAGACCCTAAAATGTATGCCGTGGGTGACACCAATAAACTAAAAGGCTTAATGTCTCATTTACGCATGTAGATTCAGGATATAAAACTGATGAACCAGGTGAACATTAATGATAAACATGTTTCAATTCGTCAGTAATAGCAGATAGACGTTAGCCCTGGTGTTGCTCCTTTACTTGAAGGAACAGTGAAAAGATCCTCCTCTGTTGTCTCATAATTTTCCCCAATAACTCAAGCATTACCTTTTCTTTGGCTAAATTGGAAATGTATGAATGGTATAGAGAACACAAGTTAGTGATAATAACTCCTGGAGTAGCACTTATGTGTGAAAGTGATTTCTTTAGTTCCTGTTTCTACAACAAGGAATTGTATGAACATATGTATGTCACATAAGAATATTTCTTCAAGCAAATAGGAACAAATAATTGAAGCTGATGCATTTGCTATGATAAGACTTCCATTTGGCAGAACACCAGCAAGCCAATTTCACAGCAAAAAGACTTTTTTTCTTCACCAGTGTGTCATTTGAACAGAATAAATATAATTAAGAGCTCTACCTACTTTGCAACTTAAAAATATACTCTCAGGAGAGTGTAGACAGAAGCCCACAGCCCATACACACCCAAAGACAAAGGGACTAGTTGATTTATATAGTCTCACCTGTAAAATGTTTCCTAATATGCAGAGAGGAATACTCTTTTAATTAATCCATTATTTCCCCAAGAGGCACATAGTTGGGAAGAGTTAATGAACTTGGCCTCCTAAGCTACCTGTATAACATCAATATTTACTACCTACTACAGAGTCTATTGCTTCTCTTACTGAGCAAACGAAGGATATCTTGTTTGAAAGCATCTAGGACAAGATGTACATAATCCTAGGGACAAACTCATCTAGCCTTTGGTATTCTTTAGGACACTACAAGTCCTGATACTTTGGGAATCCTGCCCCCAAAGAGGGGAAAATTAATATATATGAAGACCTATTAAGTATAGATATTTTCCAACTGGCATCTCATTAAATGTTTACTACACCTTTATGAGGCAGATGCCTGTATTTCAAGGAAGAGAACTATGGTTCAGAGATATAAATGACCTCCAGGTTGAGTGGCCAGGCTGGCATTTGGAGCCCAACTTATTGACTAGATTGAAGGCCCTCAGTGTATGGCCCTCAGCCAGCAGCAAAAGCGTTGCCAGCATAACCTGGAAATTTCTTTGAAGTCCAAATTCTCAGACCTCAATCTATTCCTACAGAATCACAAACTCCGGGCATGGGGCCCAGCAATCCATACTTTAATAACCTCCCCAGAAGCCTCTGATGCAAATTCACACTTGAGAACCATTTTCTTAGGTGTGTTCTTCTGTAACACCCAATGCATGAGAAACATGCAGAAGACAGTGTTTCCATGGCGCCTTCATGAGGTTACGGGAGAATTAGGCTCCATCACGAAGCGTGATAATTTTAATCCTCACAGTGGCCATGCAAGTAAGTTGATATTTAATTAATTATTTTTAATTTTCACACTGAGCAAACTAAAGCTGAGGATAATCAGGTCATGCAGTGAAACTCCCTGAACCAATCAGAAGGCATTAAATATGAGTCTACCTGATTCTGCAGCCTAATCTTCCATAGTCCACCAGGAAGTTCTACCCTAACAGTGCTACTGATTGGCTAAGTGTTTGTCTATATTACGGGTTCCCTCTATGCGTTATAAGTAATAAAGCTGGCTTGCAGTTTCCCAATCTAGCTTTAACCCCAGATAAATGATAATAAGCAAGAAAGATTCTACTAGGAGCATATTATAAAGAGACAAAAATAACAAAATGTAAGGCAAATAGTGTGAAAGAAGACGGTAGAAGCTACTAAAAAGAAAATAATTTTTTTTAAAAAAGCTTAAGCTTGTATCACTTTAGAATCAAAAAAGATTAGTTACAAAAGGCTGAAAGTCTTGGGCTTTCAGGTATGAAGAACAACATTAACAAATCTAGAGTCTGTCATTGTAAAAATGGCTATCATAATGGTAATTATGAAATCTATTGAAAATAGGCTGTGTTTTCCATGTAACGGCTCATGAACTGCATTCAGAAAGGCCTGTCGAAGGAATGGTTAAAGTGAAAATATATATGCCTTGCTTCAAGATATAAATCATCTGTACAATTCTGCTATCCAGACTACTCCATCCACCAAGGCTGCTACTGCTTCAAAACCAGGTGGTCTTAGATGCTTGAAACTTTCTGCCATATTTTGAATGCTGGTTCTAAAATTCACATTGAGATTTAATCCTTAGTGCAACTGTGTTAAGAGGTGAAGCCTTTATGGGGCTATTAGGTAATGAGTGCCCTGCCTTCGTGGGTAGGAATAGTGCCCTAATAAAATGATTTGAAGGAGTGAGTTTGCCCCCTTTTTGCAGACACATCCCCGCTCCCACATACACGTGCAGCAGCAGGGTGCCATGCTTGAAACAGACACAAGCCCACACTCAATGCAACATCTGCTGGTGCCTTGATCTTGGATTTCCCAGCCTGCAGAACTGTGAGGAATAAATTCCCTGCCTCCCCCCAAATAAGACCTAACTTGAAAATAATCAACTTTGAAAACCAGAGATCAAATATGCCAGCCACAATCAACCTATCCTTGCTTACTCTGGCTACTTTATCATGACTGTAAGACAAAGATGCTCTGAAAGGGGCTGGAGGTTTTGATCTCAAGTTTTCAAGGCTGATTATTTTCCAGTTAGGTCTTATTTTCAGGGAAAACGTGGTTTCTATGATGATAAATTTCCTAGTTTATGATACATAAGTTACAGTAACAGGAACACCCAAGATAATTTTCTTCCCTTTTGCTCTCTGTTTCGTGTTGAGGAATTTTTTTTTTTATGCATCCCTAGAGTTCATCCTTCTGGACTCAAAAAGAGAACAGGAACTGAGGTCCTGACCCAGATCCAATTTCACAAAAAAGATCTGAAGCTTGGGTTTAAGTTATCAAGTCTCCTGAAATAACAAAAGAATCTGACCCATCCCTTCATCCTTCTGGTGGAGTAAAAGAGGCCCCTTGAGACTGCTCTAGACACTAGAGACTGCTCCTAAGCCACTGTGGCTACTATGGGTTTGGTTCCTTCTCAGCAAAGGTCTTTTGTGTTTGTTTTTTCAACATTCCTCACCAGAATTTTTTAAAACTGAGTTACACAAGGCTCTGGCATTTACAAATAAAAACTGACCTAGCTGAGTGTCAGATTCTTGAATGTGTAAGAGGCATACAGACAGAAGGCTGGCAATGAGACAGGCCAGTAGGTCCGTGTGAGGGCTCTGCCCAGCCCAGCATGCCTCGGCACACACCACAAGTGCTCAGCCAATGGTGAGCCAGAGCTGCTAACAAGATCAGGATCCCTCAGAGCGCCTGCTGAGTCATCAGTGAAGTCTCACCTGGGGAAGAAAAGAATTCCTTCCTGAATCAGCCTAGGCTCATTACTGAGTTCTCTACACTTAGACTGAAGCAACAGGACAGCAATTGAGGGAAGACTGAGCTAAAGCCCAGCAAGGTAGGCTGCTGAGAAGGTGCAATGGCACTAAATTATGGCAAATCCTTCAATGGCTTCCACCAGCAACGCGGGCTTCGTTCTTTGCACCTGTGCCATCTGAACAAGTCCTGTAAAAAGTACAGATTAGAAAGCAGCAGGATTTTCCACGTGGGCCACCTTGTAGGGTGGTGGGGAAAAGGAATGCGCTAGAAGAGAGAGCCATATCCACAGTCTTGCTCAACTCCTGGTCTAGAAATTACTCTCTTCTCTCACAGTAACCCTTTCTCTTCATTCTGCTAATTAATATTGAGATACAGTTCCTATTATGTACCGGGCACTGTGCGAGGAGCTTTCCGTACTCTACCTAATGTAAGTCTCACAATTCTGCGACATGAGCACTACCATTTCCCTCTTTCTCAGATGTCGAAACTGAGGGCTCAGAGGAGGTAAGTATCGTGCACAAGCTCACACAGTTGTTAGGAAGTGGAGTGATGATTCAGAGTTCACTGGGACTCCAGACTCTGCCTCTGGACCTTCAACCTTCTTATTCATAGTAGGATCCCAGCACAGGGATATTGGCATCATCCCTGATGGCATTATCTCTGATAAGTATCAGTCATGAGACATCTTGTTAGAAATGAAGACTGTCCGGGTTTATCCATAGAAGAAGCTGCCTGAAGATGACGGGTGAGTGAGGAGAGGGTGTAGGGAGAGACAAAAACACACAGTTACACAGAAGAAACCTGGTCTGATATTCTATCACACAGTAGGAAGGCTATGATTAATTATATTGCACTGAACAGTTTAAAATGGCTGGAAAAGGGGATTTAGAATGTTTTCATCATGAAGAAATGATAAAGGTATGAGGTGGTGGATAAGCTAAACACCCTGCTTTGAATATTGCACAATGTACATGTGCATGGAAATATCACACGGTGTCCCACAAACGTGTACAGTTGTTACGTGTCAGTTGTAAGTAAAATAAAAATTTTGAGACAGGATCTCGCCATGCTGGTCTTGAGCTCACTTTGTAGCCCAGGCTGTTGTTGAGGCAGCAATGATCTTCCTGCCTCAGCCTCCCGTGTGCTGGCATGCACTACCATGCTCAGCAAAATAATTTTTTGAAAAGAAATGCAGAACCAGTAGTGGTGGTGCACACCTGTAATTATAGGTACTCAGGAGGCTGAAGCAGGAGGATTGCAAGTTTAAGCTTAGCCTGGGCAACTTAGGAGACTGTCTCAAAACAAAAATAAAAAGGACTGAGGGAATGGTTTACACTCTCATGGTTTGATTGTCCAGTTTTTATGCTTTAATTTTGTAACTTGAACAACTATTTCTAAGATGACACTATATAATTTATTAACTAGTGATTTCTTAGTGTTTTTTTTTAATTCTGGATTATTTCTGTCCTTTTTTCTGTTTTTTTTTCTCTTTAAATAAAAAAACATAAAAGAGAAATGCGTGAGAAACACTACATGAAAGATAGGTAGCCCATCTAGTTCTCTAGATTTTCTAAGTTTTACCTATGAATCAGGCAGAGATTTTAAATTCTTTAAACAATTTTAGATTAATACTTTGCTATCAAATTGTGCTAAGGCATAGACAAGAAACCATGTAGGAAATTTAGATTTAGAATTCATTTAACAATTTTGTTGAGGATATTGATTACTGTTATCACATACACATGGTCCTGTCCCTATTATGAGAATATGGAGGAGAAATTTCTTCCAGGTCTCAGTACAAGAAGAACTGTTGCTGCTAAGTAATTGGTTTGTTGTTACATAGTGAACAGTGTAAATTCATATTTCTTTTTTGGGGGGCTGGGGATTTAGCTCAGCGGCATAAGCACCTGCCTTGCAAGCAGGCGGTCGTGAGTTCGATCCCTGGTACCGATAAAAATGAAAAAAAAGACAAAAAAAAAAGTGCCCTCATATTTCTTTTTTCTGGGGAATTCAGAATCAAATTTATAACTTATCTTTACCAACTACATAGTATTTCCATCTTGCATTTTCCTTTAATTTACTCATTTATTGGCTGGGAATTTAGCTCAGTGGCATAAGTGCCTTCCGGGGAAGCACAACATCATGAGTTTCAATTCCCAGTAACAAGAAAAAAAAAAAAAATAATAATAGTTTATTCATTTATTTATTTAAAAAAAGGACTGAGGATGTAGTTCAGTGATGAAGCATCTCAGCTCAATTCCTAAAGGCACAAAGGAAAAAAGGAAGCCATGATCTCCAATTCCCTTGCCATGCATAACAAACACTTCAACAGTGGAGGAGAATCTGAAGCCTGTGTTCATGACACCTAGCGCAGGACCAGCACCCCCTGTGCCTGCTTCCCAGGGCGTTCCTCTTCTGCTCTCTCCTAACTCACACCTGCACCTTGGCACTAAGTGCTGGGGCAGGTGAGGACCAGGGCACACTGGAGGGAGGATAAGAGAGGGACAGCTGCAGAGCACAGCCATCAACCCAAGAGCTGTAGGTCCACAGCAGGGGGGCTACCACCGCTGGGAGCCCAGAACTCACTTTTGTTACTGCTTCCTGAATCTGCAGTGTTTCCTGGTGGTCATGGGTGTGGGTGGTCATCATCTTCACGTCTCTTCAGCGCTTGAATCATTACCAAGACACAGCCACCTACCACTCACCGTGCTTCTTGGAGGTTTTTAACGGTTCTTAGAGTTTCTTTCACAAGCAATTTGGAGCCTGAACTCTGCCGGGAATTGTTATCCAACCCTAGAATCAGTGATCTGGTGCTGGGTTGGAATCAATCACCATCTGGTGGCTCCTAGCTCTGGAGTACATTCCTAGTCAGACTCTTCAGGTGTGTGTGTGTGGGGGGGGGCTCTTTCTAAAAAATTACTTCCTGATCTGGGTTGTAGCTCAGGGGTAGAGCTGGTGCTTAATGCAGGTGGGGCTCAGCACTGCCAAAACAACAAAAACCAAAATCCTCTTTCCAACGGATCTGGATCTGGCGTATCTTATTAACTGTGATTGAAAACAGTTGAACTGGTTCCAGGAGCACACACCTCTACTCTGTGGATATCCCAAGTCCATGAATATTCAAGACCTTTATTAAAATGATGTAGTATTTGTATATAAGTTACATAATCCTCCTATATACTTAAAATCATCTCTGGATTTCTTACAAAGTGTGAAAACACTTTGTAAATAGCTGTTTATTGTCAAGAACACAATGACGAGAAAAGTCTGTATACGTTTGGTAAAGATACAATTTTTTTCCAAATACTTTTGATCAGTGGTTGGTGAAATTTACAGACACAGAACCTGTCAATATAGAAGGTTAACTGTATTTCTACAACTCCTTTCTTCTTCCAACCCAAATCATTGAGATTATGAGAAATCAGATTTGCCATTTATTGTCCAGTCTATAGCTGGTCATCTCAGTGACAGGGAATTCACTGCCTAGTCAGATTAGATGACTCCATTTTATCTGAGGTTGGCTCCAATGACAAGAAATTTGTTCCAATCCAGCAAGATCCAGTGAGGCTTGACCTTATCCCATAGAAACCGCCACTGATACGCACGCTCCTATGCCCTGTGGCTGTCATAATTTGAAACTTAACCCCATCAGGCCTGTGCTGAAGGCGTGACTACTTGTTGCCTGCTGGAAGGTAGTGGAACCTTTAAGGGGTGGGCAGAAGTTAGGTCACTAGCAGTGTGCTCGCTCCTGAAGGGGAAAAGGACAGGCATGCAGGTCCCTCTCCGTCAGCAAACAAGCTGGGTTGTCCCAGTGCCTGGCCATTGGATAATACTTGTTTGTTTGCTTTCTAAACTAAAACATCAGTATTCAAATTTAGTTGCAGTTCTGGCTCTTTGTGATAAATAAGTCTGTTTGGGGTTGCAGTTTGGGCGCTCAGTCTCTAAAAGGTTCGCCATCACTGCCCTATGCCATGCTCCACTCTCTTCCTGACCACCATGAATGAGCAGTTTTACTCCACCATGAAGTCCCTACCATGATGTCCCTTCTCCCCTGCAGGCCTCCAAACACGGACTCAAAACCCTGAAGCCATGAAGTAAGAAACCTCTCCTCCTTTTGAGTCATTTATCTTGGATATTTTGTCACAATGAAGACAACTAACACAATGGCCAAAGCATACTAAATTCTTCTTCCACCTCCTAACCATTTCAATATTTATAGGCAAAAGGGGAAGTGGAAAGGACGCGGATTTGGGAAGCAGTAGACTTGGGTTCTAACCACAGGTCTGCCTGATACACGTTACAGTACAGGTGTACAGTGAGCATGTGTGTCACATGAGCATAGGACAAATGCGGCTGTGATTCCACTTATGTGAGGGATTAGAGTAGTCTAATTCATAGAGACAGAAAGGAGATGGTGGTTACTGTGGGAAGGATGGGTATAAAATTTTGTCCAGATGTTGAAAAATTTCTGGGATTAGATTGCGCTGATGGATACACAACATTGTAAAGTCCCTAATGCCACAGAATTTGCCTCTTCAACATGAACAAGTGTTATGTTATGTATATCTTGCCACACACAAAAATTTTTTAAAGTGTGGCTCTGTCATTGACTAGCTGTGTTGTTTCACTGAGTTCAAATTTCTTAATCAAAGAAATGGATACAGCCGTATTTATTCATGCATGTTGTCATGAGGATCTGAGTTTTAAAGAAAGTACCATCTTGGTCTTTTCACGGAAGCTTGGTAAATGGAAATGCTGACATGTGATGAGTGGCAGGAAATTGGGTTTATAATGATTATTGGTGACGTTAACTGATCAAGACAAAACAAACAGGCAGAGAGCAGAACTGACACTTTAAAACATCAGAATAAACATGAAATTTTATTTAAATATCAGACTTCAGATACTTTCCAGTGTCTTTATTTATTTATTTTTATTTTGGTATATGGGCTGCTGAAATAAGCATACATTTCAACATGTTGTGGGCTCTTGAACTATAGACCCAGACTTCTCCCAGGGGCTTCCAGCAGCTTCTCTGTGATTAGGAAGACCAAGTTTGAGAAGCTCTTGGTAAGACATTCAGTGTCCTAACACTAGCTACCTAAGAAGATCATGAAATGGCGGGCATCTGGCCCACCCCTGAAGTCTCTGGTCCACTCCAGGATCTGCATGTGTTTTCCTTTGTCCCAGTGCTTTCATGGATGGCCAGGTTTGAGGAACCCAGCGCTAGAGACATCGAGCTGCTCCTCACTATTTAAGCAGTTGAAGTGGCTGGGTGAGGAGGAGTTTTGAGCTGAGACTGGGAGATGGTCCTGATATCTTAGAAGGTCCCCAGAGAGCCAAAGAAAAGTATTCCTCACCTAAGAGTAGAAGTTGTTGAAGAATTATAATGGAGTTCTCCAGAGAAACAGAAAATTAGGATGCATAGGTATATCTCATATGTACATACATAATAAATGCTATTTATATTTATAATATATGCAAAAGAAATTTAAAGAAGGAAGTGACTCACTCAATCATTAAACACTGAGGAATCCATGATCTCACATCTGTAAGACCCAGGGAAAGCTGGTGGTGTAATTCTGTCCAAGTCTGAAGGTCTGAGGGCCAGGGAAGATGACAGCATAAAACTCCGTCTGCTCTGGGGGTAGATGAGATAGGATTTCCCATCTAATGTAAGACCTGGGAAAGAGGGATACTTTCCTCCTCATCTGCCTTTTGTTCCATCCAGGTGCTGGGTGGGTTGGACAATGCTCACTCACATGGGGATGTACTTTTTACTGGGTCCACTGATTGAAATGCTAATCTCATGCAGATTACATACAAATACAGCTTTACAATCTTTACTCTAAGACCTCTGTGATAGGTGTAGGTGACATAACATTAAGGGCTGCAAAAATCTAGGATGGAATGTGGGTCTCCACCCAGCAGAAAGTGCACGGTTAGAGCACTGCCAGGGTTTCCAGGGAGCTGCACTGATCAGGAATCCACGATGTGGTTCCCTGCACGGTGCTTACTGGCATAGATCATTGTTGCAAGGAAAACAATGCCACATCTGACTTCACAGTACCATTCCTTTCTACAGTGAAGGTTGGAAAATGAAAAAAGAAAGGGTTATGTGCTGAGTATAAAATCTGGAGCAGCACAGTTCCCATTATCTTACTTTATTCCTTAAAACCAAATTTAAATGTTTTGGACTCTTTCCCAATGACTGAAAATTCAATCCCAAGAGATTCTGGGAACTCTCATCCTTCTTCCTGTTGGTCATAAAGTCTTCAGGCTTTGGGGCTTTGGAAAAGTGGGTCAGAGGCTGGACTGATTGCCACATTCTCTCCTGGTTCCTTCTTGGGCTTTAAGAGGCTGTAAAGAAGGCCTGGCCTGTTGGGCAGTGCTGCTCTGGGAGTCTTCACAAACACCTCCGTAAAGGTCCCTTCATACAAGGACTGTGCTCATGCGTGGTCAGAGGGACGGTCACTTCCTCTCTGGTCAGTTTCTGCCTCCTTCACTCCCTCCAGTTGCTGTTATTTGGCTATTTGCACAGAGCTCCCTGCGTCTGGATAGCCGTGATGGCTGAGTTAGTTACTTTTGACTTGTACCTGATCACCAAAGTTGGGAAAGGAAAGGTTTATTTCTTACAGTTTTTGGAGGTTTCAGTCCATACTCAGTTGGCTCCAAGGCAGGGTGGTGTGGCGGGGCTGCAGTTCACGGTGGCTGCAATTGGCAAGGCAGAAACCCGCAAGAGTGAGACACACCTTCTTCCTGCCATGACATCACATCCTGGCTCCATCCATAGGCCAGTGTAGCACTCACACTCTCATTCCAAGCTCTAGACAATGAACCAATCACAAATGCACAGAGCAAATGTATAAGGCCTGGGGGCCACCGACATAAACATAAACCATGACCTTTCCTTCTAGGGATGGGAGTGAGTAGGGGGAGAGAATCACCGCAACTGGCAACCTTTTCCTTTTCTCCCTCAGTAGGTCTCCCTGACTCCTGCTGTAAAGTCCAGGGTTGGTGCAAGGGGGTGAGAGGGCTGAAATGACTCTCTTCTCTTTTTATTTCTCTCAGCATTTTGGTGAAAAGTCAAATTTACTAACCCATGTTGGCTGCAGGTGTTCCACCATCATGGAAACTGTGCTACCTGGATGACAGAGGAAGTGGCCTCACCCTCACCAAAGAAGGGCTATTTATTGCACAGAGCATACTTTTCCTAACCCACCAATTGGACCTGCTTACTTTTTCTGTAAGAAAAGGCTGAAGTCTATCTAAAACCAGTCACCTCCTCAGGATTTGTGTTTATGTCTCTAGCATAAACTATTCTAACACTTCTCTCCTTTGCTGATTTTATGCTAGGTGTCTATGAAACAGAGTTCTGAGCTCAACTAAAAACTGGTACACATGGGTATGAAAGAAATCATGGGTTCCTCAGGGCGGCTGGAGAGCCAGTCTTGTGAAAGCCTCCCAAGTCAGGTCAGGAAGCCCCAGGGATGGAACCTCACTCCCCATGTGACCACGTGGACCATCTCTCCCACTTCTGGTTTCTTTTGTTAAGCGCATATAGTTATTCTACTGACTTTAAACTACTGATTTTAAACAAGCCATCTTAACAATATTAAGGGCATAATTCCACGGCGCTGGGCACAGTTACATACATTGTGCACCAGCACTGCCATCCAATGCCAGAACTTACCGTCCCAGCCTGAAGCTATGTAGCTATTAAACAATTCCCCATCTGTTCTTGCTCTAGCCCCTAGCAGCCATCATTATATTTTCTGTCTCCATGAATTTGATGAACCTCATATGAATGGAAGTGTACAGTATTTGACTTTTTGTGAATGACTCATTTCACAACCATAATATCTTTAAGATTCACCCATATTGTAGCAAGTAGCTATGTGGACATACCACATTTTATTTATTTATTCACTAGTTAATGGGCGTTTGGATTGTTCCACCTTTTTATTTTTTTTAAAGAAAA
Organism: Cavia porcellus; assembly: GCF_034190915.1. Lineage (NCBI taxonomy): Eukaryota > Metazoa > Chordata > Mammalia > Rodentia > Caviidae > Cavia > Cavia porcellus. Next base: position 14,651,719 of record NW_026947515.1, read on the forward strand.
GGTCTTACTATGTAGTTCAGGCTGGCCTTGAACTCACTATGTAGCCCAGGCTGGCACTGAATTTGAGATGATCCTCCTGCCTCAGCCTCCCAATCCCAGCCTCCCTGGGATTATGGACGCACACCAACATCCTCAGTTTCTCTCACTTGACTATTCTCAGTAGCGTTATTATCTGTAGATACTTGGGTGTAAGTTTTTGTGTAGACACATACTGTATTTTCATTTGTCTTGGGTACGTGATGAGGACTAGAATTGTTCTAGGCATCTGTTTAGGAACAACTGTGACATTCATTCTACGTGGTTTCTTAGATGGCCTCCTACAAGGCGGGGCCCCAGGGCTTATACTGTGAGCAGCTTAGTGACACAGCTTTGATATATGGTTGTTTATATCACTGTGGCCTTGCCTCCTGGGGCCACTTTCAAAACAAACTCCTGACACCCAGTTCGTTGTCTCTGGCTCTGCTCTCAGGGCACCTAAATTAAGGTATAAAAGTGCATGATTATCCAAACCTGTTCACATACCAGCTTTCCTGATGTGGGTAGAAAGATCCCACCCTTCACCTTCCATAAAGGGGAGGGCACCACAGTCCACAGTGCCCGGATATGAAGTAGGAAAAGCCAAGTAACAACAATCAAAAAATACATGAAGGTTCACTATGAGTTGACCCTGGTGTGTGGTCAGTGGGACTGGCCTGTTCAGCACAGACGATACTGACACAAACCATTTCTGTCCTATTGAATTCTCCTAACAGCCCTGAGAGGTGGGTGCTATCAGGAGCTTGATAGCGGGCCAGGGTTGCCCAGGAAGTGGCAGAGTCCAGCTTAGTCACCGGGTTCCTCAGATTCCTGCAGCTGTCCCTTTTCACCCCTCCTTCCAGCCAAACAATGATTCCTAAATAGCACTGAAGTGAGATCTTGGCTCCACGTTCCATAACAAATGAACCCGGAGCTCCTCCCTCACTCCTGTGAACGCTCCATTTTTGCCAAGTGGTTTTCTTTCTCTTGCCCTAGCTGGAAGGCAATTTACATTTGCTTTTCAGCAATCCTTGACTAAGCATGGTTCTGCGTTTCTCCATCTGGGACACATTGCCTCCAGCACAGTTCTACAGGGCAAGGGGCATCGTTGGTGAGGAGGAAAGTTCAAAAGAAGGCAACATTTCTCGTGTAATGAGCCACTTGAGTTTACTCCTTGGTTAAAATTAAGCGAACCTTAGGGACAGCTGCTAGGCTGTTCCTACAGGCTGCAGGTGATAAAGTTGCCTAATTTACAAGGTTTCTGGTGCATCCCTTACCTCATTAAAGGCCTTTGAGATGTAAGACAACAGGAAAAAAAAAAAACCAGGTTGTTACAACAATAGAAAATATAAAGGCATCAATATTTGATGGACAGGATAGCAGATTGGAACAGAAAATTTGAGTTTGAGTCCAGACTCTCACTTGCAGTTATGTGAATTGATCTATATCACTTCACCTCTTTAAAGCTTAATCTCTTTATCTACAAGATGACGTTTTGCTGGAGAACAAATAAAATTCAATTTGTGAAAGTTTTACGTGTGTTAGCTTTGTTACTAGTCTATCTGCCAACCAAAGGCATAATATGTAACTTGACTGTTTTGCACAGCAAGCAGATACCTGAAGGATGAAACAATGTTTAATAATTTGTATTTTAAAAATTATTTGAAAGCTAAGCTTTGTGTCAGAGTCTTAGAAAGAACCCAAATGTGTTCAAGCAGTTGGTCCAGGATGAGCGATAGTATCATTACCCAAGAACTTGTTCAAAATGCAATTCTCAGGCCCCACCTGGATCCCTTGAACCAGGAGGCCTTAAGATAGTGGCCTGAAATCTACATTTTAAGAACTTCTACACGTGGCTGAAGTGTGATCACCTCTGTTTTAAATAAACAACTCCTGTTAGTCCTTACAGCAAAGCAGGTAGCTGTGCTTTATTTTCCCCTTTTATACTCCAGAAAATCGAGGCTCAGGAGAGAAAAGGAATTTACCCTAAGTCTCAAAAATGTGTTTGATTCCTACATGCCTCCTTAACCATGCAGATTACCTTTTGAAGTATCATGTTTCTGAGGCAGCCTTTTGAGTAGATGACTCAGTAGACTGGCATGAACTTCCAGATCAGCCAGTAGAATGGCCCCAAGGTATCAGGAAGATGTGTCACAAAGAAAACAAAATGATGAGGGTTACTTGTTTTGCTTCGGTGACTCACTGAAGTCCAAAGGCCCCAGCTCCGTCTAGGGGTGTTTCCCAGTGACCTTTATATTCCTTTCAGAGCTTTTTCTTCTTGGCTTTTTGCCAGGTGGCATAACCATCCTGGCTGCTCCACCCCACTCCAGGCCCAGGTTTCAGGTTGACTGAATGCTCTGGTAACCTCTACTGAATGCCCTGCTCTCCCAGTCTTCCTCTGACTCTGACCAAAGCAAGGGCCCTGGGCATTTCTCTTGCTTTAGCTAAGAGACCTTGGAGCCTGGTTTCAGTGGTGCAAGAGGTGGGGTCAGGGCCTCCCTTCCCCATTTTTTGTAGCTCTGCTTCTGGATATGTCACCCCCCATATATCACAAGGATAACTGACAGTCACTTCCAGTGCTTCATAAGGAAGCTTCTTCCTCCAGATGGATTTCTATTTCCCTCCCCAAAGACCCTCAAAAGTGTGGCTCCAGCCACAAGGACACTTATTTCACAGGGAGACACTTATATCATATCTGCTCTGGAAGAAAGAGAGGATCATTAGGAATGAATTGCAAGTGCTAGAGCTTTTGAATTACTCCTTTCTGATCTCAGGTCTCCAAAGTCCTGGCTGGATAGAAAAGACTATAGTAAGCACTCTGTTCCAAGGTGGCTTCTAGGCTGCCCACCTGTCTTTTGCTTTATTTCACTTCTAGCTGCAAAAGAAGTTGGAAATGGATATCTTAGAGAAGATTCTTCTAGAATAAAATAGTAAGAAAGAAAGAACAGTGAGTTATGCCAATGCCACATACACTAAGAACAGGTCACCTGATCTGGCGACCAGAGAGGCCATTAATGAGCTTGAAAAGATAAATTGCACGGAACACCAGGCTGGAAGGTGTGACAGGATAATCACAGGGGCTAAGCAAGAAGTGGGGCTGAGGAAGTGAAGGCACAGGAGGGTGAAAGCCACTAGAGATTTTTCAATAGAGATGAGAGACAGCGAGAGAGAGAGAGAGAGAGAGAGAGAGAGACAGAGAGAGACAGAGAGAGAGAGAGACAGAGAGAGAGAGAGACAGAGAGAGACAGAGAGAGAGAGAGACAGAAAGGCAGAGAGAGAGAGACAGAGACAGAGACAGAGCTAGAATCTCAACGTTTGTCCTGACTGGTTCTTTTTTCCTCCCAACACAGTCTGGACAGGAGCTGCTAAGGTTAACCTGGCTGACCTGCAGTTCAGCTTCTCTGTCTTCTTCCAGGGAAGGTGCAAATGAGGAATGAAATGGCCAAAAGCCGAACCACAGGAGGGAGAAGCAGCCTGGAACACGTGTCAGCTGATTGCTCAGCACTGAGGATTTGTTCCCACAACAAAGTGTGTCATATCAAGTTTTTACTCTCATTCCCGCTGCCTCTTCCTTTCCTCTTCTTTGTCTTCTTTTTATTCTTTTATGATCCTTTCCTTTTTCCTTCTCCGATATACATGTCCTAGATAGGAGTGTATATGATGTGCCAGGTGGTGAGGAGGAGGCCCCGTGCAGATTTTCTTAATCCTTCCAGCAGAGTTGGGAGTGTGCATTTTCATTTCCATGTTACAGAACAGGAAACTGAAGCTGAGCTACCAAGGTCACATACTGGGTGGATTTCTGCTGAGCATTGCGTGCAGATCTGGCTGTTCAACTCCAAACCCCTTGTCCTTTCCTTTATTTTCCAGAGGATTTCTGAAGTGATATTTGGGAGCTACAGAAGTGTTAACTACTTTTTGAGTACAAATTCACATGACAGACAGGGGATTCCTGTTGGTTGGTGTTTTATAAAGTCCAGATCTTACTAGCATAGGTCACTGATCTGCTAGTAGAAATCCTCCCAAGCAAAAGCTTGAAGAGTCCAAGGGTTTTCCTCTTTGTGTAGAGGCTCCAGTTGCTCAGCCAGCTCCTCTGGGGATGTGCAACCTGTTCCGAGTGACAGTGGGTGGGAGCTGGCCACCATATGCTTCTGCTTACAGAACCTCTCAGACAACAGACCAAAGAGCAGCAACTTTCATAACTTGACAGTGATAATTGGAACTTGACTGTTCCAATTTTTTTTTTCATAAAAAGTAAAGAAGAGTTCTGGCCCTGACGTGGATTAGCAACAGTAATAAGACATTTGGACTGAGTTAGAGTGGAGCCTTTCCAGGAATCTTTCTCTTCTTTTAGGCCAGAGTGGATTTTTGATCAGTTGGAAAGGATCTTTTAAAAATCCTACATATTAGTTTGTTTGTTTATTTATTTATTTTGGTGGAATTAAAAATCTATCTAAAAATATATGCAACAAAGAAGGTTAAAAGAATGGCTACCTGCTTATTTGTTATTTTCTCTTGAAATAGCACTTTAGTGAACCCAGTGTATCTTTTTTGACTAACGAGTATTTACTGACCACTTCTGAGTAAGCACAAAAAGATATTAATGTGGTTAGACAAAGACATCAGAAGCTATGGTATCAGCTGACCATTTAATACCAACTGTCTAGTAGAATCAACTTGTTAGTTCTTTTTTAGAAAGAGGGCCTGGGATTTAGCTCAGTGGCTTAAGCACCTGCCTGGCAAGTGCAGGATCCTGAGTTCGATCCCCGGTACCGCAAAAAAAAAAAAAAAAAAAAAAAAAAAAAAAAAGAACATGGGGTGTGGTAGTTAGCCAGTAGGTAGTTATTCAAAGAATTTTACATTTCTTTTTAGTATAATTTTACTTTTTAATATTCAATGCATATTTTAAAATTGATGCATGGTAATTGTACATATTTATCAGACAATGTGGCATTTCAATGTATGTGTAACATATCTAGTAGTCAAATCAGAATAATTGGTATACCTAGCACTATAGACATGCTCTTTCTTTGTGTTGGGAATGTTTGACCCATCTCTACTACCTATTTGGAAATAATTCAGTTTAACAAATATTTACTCGTTATCAACCATAGTTGTTCTATTGTGCTATAGAACACTGGAAAGTGTTAGTCCCATCCAGTTACATCTCTGAATGCATTAAGTTTAATCTTTTCACCTCACTCACCCCCACAGCTTTTCCAGGCACTGTTCTAATCTCCACTTCTTTGAGGTCCACTTTAGCTTTCACATACAAGTGAGAACACATGGTATCTATTTTTCTGCACCTGGCATTTTACTTATCATATGTTCTATACTTCCGTTCATGTTGCCATAAATATAAGAATTTCATTTTTATGACTGAATAATATTCTATTATATATGCATAATAGAATATATATATATCCACTTGTATGGTGTTACAGAGTCTGCTTTATTGTTTCATCTACTGACTGGCGCTCGGGTTTATTCCACACCTTGGGGATCGTGAATAGTGCTGCTATAAACATATCAGTACGGGTGTCACTTAAACATTTTGATCTAATTTCCTTTGGTGTATACCCAGTAGTAAGATTGCTGTATCATATGGAAGTTTTGGTTTTTGCTTTTGGTTTTGTCTTTGAGGCAAGGTGTCACTATGTATCCCAGACTGGCCTTGAACTCCTGACTCTCCTGCCTCAGCCTCACAAGTGCTGTGATCACAGGTTTCTACCACCATGCTCGACTGCCTGTTCTATTCCAGTTTTCTGAAGAACCTCCATACTGTTTGCCATAAGAGCTGCGCTAGCAGACTCTCATCCATGATGTGTGACAGGTTCTCTTTCTCCCTGTTTTTGCCAGCATTATCCCAAACTATTTTGTCTTTTATTTCTTAAAAACAAATTCCAAGATCTTCATCTGGCAAGATGAAAAGGGAAGGAAAAGGCGCTGTGTTCCCAGAGCTTTCCCTGTGTTCCACTAGTGCAGATTTCCCTGAGAAGCCAGAAATATAATCAGTAGAAGTCCCCATCCTCAAAACAGAAGATCTAAAATACACGTACAATCTAAGACCAACTGAGGGATCTCATAGTATGAGGGGTTTGGTCAAAGCCTGGAGCGCTGGTACCAGATTCTCTGCTGAGTTCTGATGGATCATTTTAGCCCAGCCCACTAGACTGGAAGCCCCATGGGAGCTGGAACTTTATTCTGGTAACCACCATATTCCCAGGGCGTGGTATATAGTGGGCACTCCAGGAACAGTTATTGGATATGGAATGGATGGACCTGAGATGTGTTATTTTTCTTTTTTTTAAAGAGTGTAAAACTAAACATAACAAAGTAGATCAGAAGAAAACAATGCAAGTGACACAGATTTCAAAGCAAGATAACAAGATGTCTATCATGGCTACCATAATGTCTTTTGTTTTCTTCCAAATAGTTGTCCGTATCTTCACACACAATGAATTCATACAAAATAAAATAGCGTTAAACTGATCAGAACAGGACGATGAAGACATAGAAGTGTTAAATGCTGCATCATGAAGTGCAGGGAGGCACATAAAAAGGGTTTTATGAAGCTTATATACGATGAGGTTAGACATAAAAAGATAATTTACAGCGTGTGCTGGAGCTAGGCTTGTGCTCTTGGAGTAAAGGCAAAGAATATAGAAAAGCAAGAACTCTTTGATTATGTTGGAATTCAAAACACAGTGTCCCAAACACCAAGTATGGTGACACGCAGCTAAAGGAGCAAAGCCAAGCTTCCTTCATGATGTCACCATCACCACTCTGTCTGTCTCTTAATTCTTCTTTCCAACAGGCAGGAAGAGGCTTCCTCTGAATCTTCTTTTCCAGAAGGTGTACAATTGTTATGAAATTTTATTAGCTAGGCAGAGGAACCACTGGATAAAGAAAAGACTAAAAGCTTCTATTCTCAGGAAATCCTACCTATGCAAGATTTTGTTTTTTGTTTTGCTTTGCTTTTGCTGAAATGGGGATTAAACAAGGGTTTATTCATGCTAGACATACTCTCTGCCTCTGAGCTACAGCCTCAGCTCTTAAATACATTGCATCTTTTCCTTGAGGGCAGCTCATGTGAGACAGTTTTTATCATAAGCCTGAAGTTTGCCCTTTTGCCTTGCTCCTTACCACCTTTGAGGACACCCAAATCCCTTGCAATCCAAGACTCTGTTCTGCTCTGTAGGTCAGGAAGTTATTTAAGCCTTAACGGTCACAAGCACCTGACTTCTGGGAGAGTAACAGTTTATGAATGACTCCTGGGCTGTGACTGTTTTCTTCTGTGAATTAATAACTTTGGAGAGCTAGGTACTTAGCTCAGTGGTAGAGCCCTTGCCTGCCTTGCACAGTGTCCTGAGTTCAATCCCCAGTAGCACCAAAAACCCAAGCCAAACCAAAAGAAAAATTTGTGTATCTTTCCTCTTATTTAACTTCCCTATTGCCAGCTCATTGCAGCTCACCTTCAGAAAACCTTCCCTTGGCTCCTGCAGTAGCAAAAAGGAGATTCTGTTTCTGCTGTCCTGGGGAGGAACAAGCTGAGCAAACTTGGTCATTGTAGGGATGATGTCCAAGGCCTCCGGCATTGTCTTTATCCCCATGCAAAGCCCCGTGGAAACTTTTGGCAGAGGTACTTTTGTCCCGATGCTCTGACACCTGACTCCTTAGAAGAGACAACAGCAGGCTTCACTGCAACACTTTATTCACATGTGTGGTATCAAATTAGGTGTGTCCGGTCCAGTGCTTGCTGCAGACTCATCTACAGAACCTGAGATAAATCGTTCAATTTAACATGAGTTTATCCATTTTAGTGAATTTGCTAGTTGGTGTTTTTAAAACTGTTTGAGGAAAACATTAGCAACCATGAAGTAAACTTGCTATTTTTGGTGTCCCGTCTCTGACAATATCTTCCACAATATCATCTAACCTTACTACCATCTAACCAAAAAAATGAATTTATTACAAACCAGAGCAGGATCTTCCTGAGTATGTCACAGCGATAACAACAACACAACAAAACATAAATCAGTTCACAGTCATAAAAACACAGAATTGTTACAGGTCCCTAAATTTTCACAGGAAGAAATTGTTCTTCATGATTCCTTTCTGTTCAGAGACATTCCCATTAAGATATTGTAGAGTAACAAATTATCACGTATAGGAGTCTGTTCATTTTTGCTGTCAAGTGTTCTGGGGTAAATTGCATACTCTATCAAAGAAAGACAAACCGAGCAGATAGGTGATGACTCAGAAAACACACTGAAACATTTGACTTGCTTGTTTGTTCCTACTTGGAGCTGCATGAGGAAATTGAACATTCAATCACCACAAGCCATTCTCACACCACTAGATGGAAGACTTGGCTTCTCTCCGATTCTTTCAGTATTTACCTTCTGCACTTGAAGCTTTGGTGAAGCTTTGGTTCTTCACCAAAAGATTTCCTAAACTGGAAGAGGAAAAAAAAATGGATGAAACCTATTTTACCCAGAGAGGACCAACTTGGGAGAATTCCTCCTGTCAAACCGTAGAGGTGCTGCATGAAAAGCAAGTATGGCGCTAGCCAAATATGGGGAGCCAGTTCAGGAATGGATGCGGGCACAGTCCTGGGTCAGGTTCAGGTTGGCTAGACCTGCTGTGTGATCTTAGATAGGTTATGTAACCTCTTTGCACCCTGATTTTCTCTGAGGTTAAATGATGAGCGAGCTGACATTCATTACATAAAATGTGAGACCTGAATGAATTAAAATCTGGCTATAGACTGCTTAAAACAACTCCTGGGACAGCCTTAATGAATCTCAATACATGTTAAATGATTTTTGTTATGGTTTCTCCTGTTAAACTTCATAAATAATTGCATCAGTTAGATGAGTTTAGAAATACTCTGGTGTTAACTGAAGGTATTTATTAGAGACAATGTTTATAAACTTGAAAACTGTATTTCATTGATCAGAATGAGCAAGGAAACACCAGCATTTGACTTTGCCTTGGTCAACCTTCTCTGGATAGGATTGTTTCTGGCTGAGAAGAGTTTTCATTGGATAGTTTGTTTTCTGTATCCACTTAATTCACATCTTTAAAATTCTTCTAAAATTTTTTTGAAGGTAATGGAGCAATTCGTTTAATTTTTTTCAGAGTTAGATTTTCATTTCTCCCGATACTTGTTTGAGCTAAAACTATTTTTTGATCCTGACCTCTAGGCTGCTAGGTAAGTATCCATTTCAAAGGCAGTGCATCTGAATTTCACAACTTTTAGTCCAACTCTACTCTGAATATGTGCTTGATATTTGGGGAAAAATAACTTAAGGACCCTTAGGAATTTATGTACAGTTAGAAAGTGTAGGCTTCCTATTGGATCTTAATACTTTTTTCAAGGATAGGAAAAAAATCTTACCCCATTGTGGGTGCATGACAAAATTACACGCAAAATGTAAAAGTGGATTTTTGTATCTTGAAAGGTTACTTTTTTATTCTTTTGTTGCTGAAAAACATTTAGCAGGATATGTTTTATTTTATTTTTTTAACTTTTTATCGGTACCGTGTGCAGGATATGTTTTTAAGTGCATGGTTTACCAAAATTAGACTAAACTACATATATAAACTTTAAAGTTCAGTTTGCAAATCTTATTCTCTTTACAAATCTCTTTAAAGAGAACGAAGCAAGGTAACACTAAACAATAATAAACTGTTAATTGCCTGAAAAAGTTTTATTATTAAGACTTAAAATGTAGTTATGCAGAAAAGGTAAAATCCTGTAATTTGCAGCAAAATGGATGAAACGGAAGCACATTAAGTGAAATAAACCAAACTCAGAAGGACAAAAAAAGAAGTGCAATTATGACATAAAGGTTGGAAATCGGGGGCTAGAAGATGGTTAAAAGGAGGGTGGATTTGATCTGTGCATACTGCGTGCATGTGTTGAAACGTAACATTGAATCCCATCAATATGTACAGTTAACACAGGTTCAGTTCTTTGAAAGCTGGTGAGAAAGTTACAACATTTGAAATAAAATGATTCTTAATGGTAGACAGTAACTAAAAGAGAAACAAGTTAAGAGGTAAATGTATTTAGATTGCCCTGTAGTCTTCCAAGTTGCAGTAACAGCTGAAAAAAGATATGTGAAAATAAAAACTCCGTATACTAAAAAGTACTACATTTTCTAAGTGAAAGAAATTAAACATATACAACTGGTGAATAGCTCAAAACACTATGAAATGTTTTAACAAATATTAAATGTTTTAATAGTGTTTTCAAAGCACACAGGATTTAAATCTAAGACCTTAGATTATGTTCACTGTTCAATTGTGCATTTTAAATCAGAATCGAAATTAATCTGCTGAAACCCCTATATGCCAAATTCTCTTGAACAGAAGTTTACACAGTTTGTTTCCAAATTTAAAAGTACAAATATTGTATGTAGACTTAATTTAGCTTATCATCTGTACTGTTAATTTTAGATATCCTTGAAATTAAGGACACTCAGCCATCCAATAGATATTTATATAATATGATGGTACTCAATTCACAACCTGATCACTATTCTGATCACAAAACAAATTGGATGAGAACTGGATCAATTTAAATTCCCCAAAGGACTTTCAGAACCAAGGAAGAACAGCAATCATCCCTGGAAACAAGTCAGTTTCCAGGATAAGAGATCACCTAAACAGACACTAACAATAAACTATCCTATCTTCCATCTTATCACCTAAGGGCCTATTTCTTTTTCCTAAAAATCATTTGCTTCTCCATACATGGTCTTGCTCCCATTTATCTATAAAAATATTGTAATTTTTAAGACCCACATTCCAATCCTTATTGAGGACAGAGGCTGCTGGTTCTTGTTAAAAGATTCCAGAAATGTGCATGGGCATCTGTTCCCTGCTTCCTCCTTAGCAAGGTGTAGAAAGCATTCTGAAATAATTTAGGTACATGCTTCCCTTTCAATCAAACTGGTAGTCAATGTAAATCTATGGAAATTGCATGGGGATTTAGAGGGTGGTAATGTGAGTTTATGATGTGAACTGTAAATATTTTTTACACTCTCTCCATGAGTCATCTCATCATTCTTAATTCATCATTGAGAGTACAGGGAAAATATACCCATCCATTTTGGACGAAGAATGAGATTTGGAGGAGGAACTCACCTCCTCCACAGTGCAGATGAAGCGGGGCTGGAGATTTAGCTCAGTGGCATATGTGCCTGCCTTGCAAGTGTGCAGTCATGAGTTCAATCCCTGGTACTGATAAAAATGAAAAAAACAAAAAAACAAAAAAACAAAAAAAAAAGTTATACAGAAAAATGTAGATGAAGTAAAGCTGAGGACCATACTATCTTAGATTTGCATGAAACTGTGTAAGTGGTTTTTACTTTGGACTGTAACACTGAGTCCAATGGTCTTATCCGTTACTTTTCTACTATAAATTTTATTTTACTATAATACTAGCTAGATGTGCATCTCAGTGCCTTTCCCTGAAGGACACAGGAAGCAATCTATGTGTTTACCCACTTTGTATGAAAAAAGTAGGTGCAAAACTGACAAACCAGGATTTACACTGACTTGACACTCCATGTAACAGGTTCAAAATATATTTACCTGAGCATCACAGAGGGTCCAATAGACCCACACCACTCTGGGATTTGATATGAAAAAAAAAAGTAAAAATTTTCTTTTGATTTTTCTTGTAAAAATAGCCCAATTCAGTACAATGGCATGTAGAAAACCAGGTCTGCAAGTTTTGTAGGAGATCAAAAGTGAATCATCAGATTACTCATGCATGGATGATGAAAATAATACAATATGGTAAAATGCATGATTTCATAACAAGTGATGTGAGAAGATGATGATGATGATGATTATGATGATGATGATGATAGTGATGATGGTAATGATGATGATAGTGATGATGGTTACTTTGATGTTGGCCATGTGAGCCAAAGTTCCTGTGACAATGAAATGGAGCAAGAATCAACTGATGCAGATATAGGGAAGGCAGGCCTCCTTGATTCAGATGATGAAATAAACAGCAATGTGAGTGCATATTTGACTAGCCAAAATGTTGCAATATGGCCATGAAACCAAATGAAATGATCCTCTGGTAGAACTCAGTCTGAAAATATAGTGAGGATCTTGGCAGGAGTGAACAGGACAAGATGCGAGCCCTGCCATTTAATGTTGGAAATTGTAACAGAAAAAATGCTACAAGATTCTGTGAAATACACACAGGATGAAATGCAAGTAAAATGTTTAATGTATATATTATGACAACTCACTAATTGAACTTAAAGCATGCATAGATATGTTATGTGTAGCAGGGATTTCTCATAGTATTTGCAGGAATGTAAAATACTTATGAAAAAGTGGTGGGTCAAAATATGGCATAAAAGCTTGTGTCCTTATACATGCTTTAGAGGGTTACTATCATATAACAAGTAGGAAGAATCATCATTGTCTAAGATTGAGCTGAGCTGTCCTTGAGCTGATAAGTCTTTGGGAACTTGAATGCAAGAAAACCATCTATATCTGACTGAGCTACACTTATCTTGCAACAGAAAAAGAATGTCATGGCTCTTAAAGTTTTGTAGCTTTGTAATTCTGGGAACAAGCTGTGCCTCCCAGTCTCATCCTTGAATAGTATTAGAAATATACTAGTATTTGAAATATAAATTTTAAAATTTCCTTTATATTTAAAATAGCCTCTACATTATGAATAGACTTGTTTTTTCCATCTTCTAAATGAATTGGAATATAACATTTTACAGTTGGTTTATCAGTTTCCAATTGATGTTATACTTGCTAACGGAATACAAGTTGACCAGGGCAGGAACTGAATACAGGAACAGAGCAGAAATTTCTAATGAAAAATTGCAATTTCAAAACAGATAACTGTATAGTACAACCTTTGTATTTCAAAAGGATATAACGTTGATGTCTTATTTGGCAAAGGAAAACAAACTGGTACTGCTGATGTCAAAGTTTCCACATGATTTCATCATGGGGAAATATTGACAGGGAAACATTGACAAAATGGAAGGCTGAGATGGAAACTTTCTACAACAAAACCAAAGGTAAAATAGATGTTGTTGATGAATTATGATGTCCCTTGAAACACAAAGCATTGGACAATGGTTCCGTTTTACTTGATCCTAAACATGTGTGGCATGGTTTGACAGTTTACAAAAAAAAATAAGTGCAAAATACTATGGAGAAATTTTCTTAGAGGTTTGGAACTGCAACTCATAAGAGATTATTTATAGCAGAAGAATAACAAAAAATTTTTGCACACTGGTGAGCTGGCAGGTGAACAGATCTTATGTAGCATCATAAAGACCTACTATGACAACAGGAAAATGAAAAAAGATATCAACTATATCCTACCAAAAAAGTACAGGAAAACAAAACATTGTGCCATCAGTGTAAGTGATACTTGCGTATGGAACATGAAGTTGTCCTGTGATGATTGCCTTGGGTATAACACTTGAAGCAAAGATTATTTCTGTGGTACACTTTGTGTTTACATTATAGTTCACATAGGTTTTTATTTTGATGTTATCTGTTAGGATTTGTAAGCATGGAGGCAGCTGATATGAAAATGTTCCTGTCTATTTAAGACTTTATTATACATTTGCTTTTTGATTTTATCAATATTTTATTTCATTACTAATTTCATGTTGTACAATATAGTAAGATACTCCTGACAAAGAAAAGAAAAGAGGACAGGAAAAGGAAAGATAAGTACATGTGTTGTAAGCAAGATGTGCGTGTAGAACATGCAGTTGTCATGTGTGAAGACTGCTTTGGGTGTGACATTGAAGCAAAGTTTATCATTGTTGTATAGTTTTACTTGTATTTTCCTTGTAGTTCATATAGGAATTTATTTCTAATGTTATCTTTTATGTTTTGTAGCAAATACATAACTGATGTGGAAATCTTGCTGTCTATTCTAAGTACACAATACATATTAAGAATTTAATACTTTATTTTATTGATATTTTATGTTCTTGCTAACTGCACACTGTTTAATATAATAAAAATCTCCTGACAAAACAGTAAGACCACTGAGATGTTAAGTATGGTTTCTTAGTGACTTTTCTCATAGCTAAGACAAAATACTTGACACCCAAAGTTAAAGGAGGAAAGGTTTATTTAGCTCAGTTTGTAGAGGTTTCAGTCCATGTCAGTTGGCTCCAAGGCAGGGTGGGTGGCATGTGGCAAGAGGGCAACAGTTTAAGGCCACAGAAGATAGTAAATGCAGCAACAGCAAAAGGGGAGGGACAAATCTCTTTTCCTCCCTTAGACTGTATGCAGGCTACCCACCGCAGGGTGGGTGTAGCACCCACACTCTCAATCCCAGCACTAGACAATGAAACAATCACGAACTCTAGCTGTCTCTGAAAATCCCACCCGCCATGATCACATGAGGCTTTGGGTGGACACAAACCATTACATATGTCCTACAAAAACGCCAAGAAAGCAAAACATATCTGCTGTCAGTGTAAGCCATGTATGCATATGCAATGTGCTATTGTCATACATGCAGACTGGCTTAGGTGTGAAAACTGAAGTAAAGATTTTTTGTAAAATATTGTTGGTATTTTCATTGTGGTTCATGTAAGAATCTATTTTGTTCTGTTTTAGATTTTGTACACCAAAAATCAATGTTGAAATGTTGATGCTTTTTTTATAAACAATAAATACTAAAAATTCAATACTTTTATTTTTGTGATATCTTTTTCCTATTACATACTCATTGTTTAATGTAATAAAACTCATAAAATTAAAATTAATAATTCATCATCAGAAATATTTCCAAAGGGTGGGTTTTGTACACCCTTCATTATATTCCGTTCACACAAAATTGCCATGATGCCCCAAGGGGGAGATGAAGTCCTAGACACTAAGAAGCTCCCTCATCAGTGCAGTTAGGAATTTGATCCCTGTTGCAGGGGCTGTGGGTTTAGTTCAGTGACAGAGCACTTGCCTAGCATGGGAGAGGTTTCTGGGTTTAATCCCTAATGCCATAAAAAGTTATCCTTTTTAATGAAAAGGAAGCATTAAAAAAATTGTGGCTTCTAGTGCTCTTTTGAAATCTGAGTCCTAAGTCAAGGCTGCCTTTCATGTATAAAATACTGTCTATATTCCCACCATTCAGAGATCGCCACCTATAATGAATACTTTGGAACATATACATTTCTACACTTCTCTCTCTTGCTCAATTTTACTTTTAATACTATTTTATATCTTGCTAATTCACTGACTAGCATATTATGGACTTCTTTCAACACAATATATTCAACAGTGATCAATATACTCAATAGTGTTTTGCATTGAAGCCTCCTAAAAACAATTTTTTCTTAAAATAGGAACAAATTTTCAAAGGTACATGATGGTGGATACAGTGAAAGATATTTTTCCAGAAGTAGAAAGTTGAGTTCTACTTTCTACTTCTTGGGCAATCACTATTATTGATTCATTGTGTATTTATTATTATTAAATCACATATTTATATAGATATACTTTTTATTTACATTTTCCTTCTTTTTTGTGCTGAATTGATTTAGGGCCATATAGGCACTGCATACATGTTCAACCACTGAACTATACCCTCCACCCTAGATACACTTTTAAAAAATGCTAATATTCTATATATACTTCTGCATTTTGTTTTCCCACTCATATATCTGGAATACACTTCTATATTTTTATATATAACTGATCTCATTTGAAAATATCTGCAAATCATTCAATCTTATGACTGACTGTACCACAGTTAGTCTAACTGGTCTCATGGCTAGACATTTAACAACATTTGCTATTAGAAACAATTCTGTCTCTATACATATGTCTTTTTGCACATGTTCAGAAACATGGGATGCATTTCTGGAAGCAAAACTACTAGATCAAAGTATTTTAAATTACAATAGTGATTGCCAAATTGCTCTTTATCATGTTCGTGACAATTTCGTCTCATCAATGACAAATGTGTGAAACCATTTGCTTTCACAACGTTGGGGGGTGGGGATTTAGCTGAGCGGCATAAGCGCCTGCCTTACAAGCATGTGGTCGTGAGTTTGATCCCTGGTACAGGTAAAAATACAAAAATAACCCCCCCCCCAAAAAAAAACAGTGTGTTCCTCACACTTTTATGCCCAACTTTTGGGTCACAGTGGGATATTAATACAGTGTTAATTATTATGAAATAGAAAAATTTATGTTTTAAGCACTAATTGTATTTCCTATTTTGAGTTTTCTGTTTATAACATTTACCTCTTATTTTTTTAAACTGGGCTGATTTTTTTCCTGCTTGATTAATATCTGGTACCATAGTTGCTCCTACATGTTTTTTATTTGCATTTTTGAATTAGCTTGCCTACTCCTATTTCAGTCTGGTTTTTTTTTTTTTGTTGTTGTTGTTGTTTTTTGTTTGTTTGTTTTGTTATTGTTGTTGCTGCAGTAAAATACTTGAGGCCAAGAATTTTACTAAAATAAAAGTTTAGGGGCTGGGGATTTAGCTCATCGGTACCAGGCAGTCGTGAGTTCGATCCCTGGTACCGATAAAAACTAAAATAAAAGTTTGTTCAGCAAACCATTTTGCAGGCTGAATGTCTAAGATCAGGTAGTCCTAACTGTTCCACCTCTGGTGAGGGCCTTCTGGCTATGTTATGACATTGTGGAAAAGCAAAAAAGGACACAGGTCTTGGAAGAAGTAGTTCTCAGAGGTGGTTCCTCCATGACTTAATCTCTGTCATAATTACTTTCTCATCACTGGGACACAATACAAGACATCCACAATTTAAAGCAGGAAAGGTTTATTTTGGTTCACAGTTTGTAGAGGTTTCAGTCCACAGCTGGCTGGCTCCAAAGCAGAGTGGCATGGCAGAGGAGCATGGCAGAAGAGGCTTGCTCAAGTCAAAGCTGCGAAACAGAGAGATCAAGGGAAGTGGGAGGTGGTACATCCTTCAAGCCGATAGCCCCAGCAACCTGCCTCCTCCAACCAGACTTCATCTTCCTAAACACGGTTAGCTCTCAACTCATCAGTAGACTAATCCCTTGATGAGTATCATATCCCCCATGAACCAATCATCCGTCCAAACTCCACCTATGAGGATTTGGGGGGACCCAGGTAAAAACTATGACAATCACCTTCTACTAATCCTCAAGTTTTAAAGGTCCAACTAATTAATATTACCACACTAGGAGCCAAACTTCAAGCACACAAACCCATGTAGGACAAACCACTCTTGCAATACAGCTCAGGTACTTCCGCTCCAAGTGTAGAACTCCCTCCCTACCAACTGTGCTACAATGTAGGCAGTTAAGGTATACACGGCCAGCTCAACTATCAAGTGACTTCTAATTAGTGTATCCAGGAGGAATACAATAACTGAGCCAAGAAAGCAATGCTATAACCTACAAGGAAAGAGACACTTTGTCTCCAGCTGATTTCCTGACAGTTTAGACAGTCATCCCACTCCTTACCAAGAGATGGCTACACTGTCACCAGACACATTTGGGTTTTGCCTTCCTTATTACTTTTTTCAGAGATTCACCAGCAACCCCACCCTCCAACTCTCTTACATCATGTCTTGGGGAAACAGAAGCTTGCCTTTGTAAAATGTGGGGGGACATCTCTCTTAAAGACGGCTCTAGGGAAAAAATGGTGTCACTTCATTGTACTCCATTTAGTTTACATTTATTGAGTGGCTGAAGGTATTTAGAGTGTTTTGTGGATGATTTGATCATTTCCCCCCAAATGCTCTGCTCTTAGTCCCTCTCCTCCTTCTTCCTTTTTTGCCTCGATAGCCTGGAAGTTCTGTTATGAGTGGTAAAATCAGACCACATGGACTGTCACCAGGCAGGTACAGTCTTTTGAAACATCAGCGCTGGAGTGGGTTAGCCAAGCGCATGCTCCATTAATAGCCAGTCGATAGCTCACACTAGTGAAAATATAAAAACCTATTAAGCATCACAATTAGGCAATCTCAAAAAATGGTGGTTCTATTTGGTTTATATGATGTATTTTAAATTAGTATGTCTTAGTTTTCTTTTTAAACATTTTTGAGAGATTAAACTTTCTCAATCTCTTTAGCTCAGTGAGTCATTTTGTGACCATAGTGACTCTGGCAATAAAATAAAACAATAATGAAGTGCCGGGGGATAGTTGTTTTCCTATGTGGTTTACCATCCTCAAGAGACCTAATAAATATTCAGCAAGTGATTAGTTGGTCCATCCCCACGTGCGTATTTTACATATCCATGCCAGCCACTCTTTCACAAGCAGTTTTACTTGGTAATTTGCAAATGTTCTGGCTGCACTCTGCACCTGCCAGCCTTGAAGTAATTAGTTTAGGATGCAGAACGACTTCTAAATTAAGGTTCTGGACCTGTAAAATAAGAAAGCCTGATAATCAACACTGTAGCTATAGCCAATGAGATGAACTAGAATGAGCCCTGTACCTCTCCTACCTGGTGAAATGCCTGCCGTGCCCATGAAATGTCTACACGCAGGTGAATTGTGGATCAATAGTGGAAGACAGTAAAGAGGGTCAGTACTCAATGAATGTGTTTCCCTTTCTCCTGTCTACATACAGCTTGAAGGTTTAGGGTTGGGCACTTTAGGTCACACATACAGTGACGTTTTGGCCAGGTAAAATGTTAAACTCGAAAACTAGTACAGGCATCGTGCCCGGAGATCCCGGGGGTCCTGGGAGACCCGGCAGGGCCCGGCGCGCCCCGGAGGCGCAGGGACATGGAGCGCCCGGGCGGTCGGTGGGGCCGAGGCCCGGGGCAGGACGCGCGCTCCTCGGGGCAAGCAGGTCGGCGGAGAACCTCGATCCCGGAAAGGAAAGCGCAAGCAGGTGAAGGAAGAGCAGGAGAGAGTCGGAGTGGGAGGAGAAAGCGAGGGAGAGGAGGCCGGGAGAGCGAGCGGAAGAAGAGGAGGAAAATGGAGGAGAAGCGCCACGAGGACGGGGAGGAAAAGGGAGGGAAAGAGAAAGGCAGCGAGGAGTCGGATCCGCCCCTGCAGGCGGCCTCCCGGCTCCCGAACTCCGGCCCGCCGGGCCGCGTCCGCAGATGCCGCTCTCTGCGCCGCCGCTCGGAGGACGCCAGGGCGCGGACTCGGCCTGAGCAGCACCAGCTCCGCGCGCCCCCGCAGCCCGCGCGCCCCCGGAGCCCGCGCGTCCCCGCGCCGCGCGCCGCCACCCCTGCCCGCCCGCGCCCCCACTCCGGGCATGCGCAGTGGGCGGCGCCGCTCCGGGCCGCCTCCAACGCCGCGAGTAGGAAGCTCGAGCGCTGGGCGCCGAGCTGTCAGTGAGCGTTGGGCCAGCGAGCGAGTGAGCGGCTCCGGCTCTGCTCCGCGCCGCGCCGGCCCGCCGCGCCTCCTCGCGGGGACCTCGCCACCTGCCCGCCGCCCCGCCCCGCCCCCGCCCACCCCGGCCCGCCCGGGCTGCTGCTGCTCCCCGGCGGAGGCGAGAGGTGGCTGGGGGGGACCATGGCTGACGTTTTCCCGGCCAACGACTCCACGGCGTCTCAGGACGTGGCCAACCGCTTCGCCCGCAAAGGGGCGCTGAGACAGAAGAACGTGCACGAGGTGAAGGACCACAAATTCATCGCCCGCTTCTTCAAGCAGCCCACCTTCTGCAGCCACTGCACCGACTTCATCTGGTAGGTGCGCGGGCCGGCGCACGCACCGGCACCCCGAGCCCCCGCGCGCCCCGGGCCGGGGACCAGTCTCGCCCCAGTCTGAGGTCCCGTCGTCGCCCCGTCCCAATGCGGGCGCGTCCACCCCGGGGCTGACTCACTCGGAGAACTTGGAGAGCCCGCCAGGAGTCCAAACTCTCCGGGAAAGACACGCGCGCTCCCGGGGCCGTCCCGGCCACTTGCACACACGCGGCGGACTGGCGGGGAAGGCGCCGCCCCGCCACACACCCCCTGCCGCCGGGAGCCGGCGCCGCGCAGCGGGGACTCGGAGCTCCTCGCGGCCGGGGTCCCCTGTCTGCTCGCACGCACCCGCTTTCCAGCAGACAGCCCAGCAGCCCTCTGCCGGGCAGCGAGAAAAGGGGAAAGCAAGCCGAATCGCCGGGGCTGAGCCTCCCGGAGAAGCACGCCCTGGATTAACGGGGGACGCGGCGGCTGAGCTGCGTGCGCTCCAACTTGCTGGCGAGCCAGGCGGGGCGCGTCCCGGGAGTGTGTTTGTGTTTCCACTGGGCTGTGACTCCGCTGGAACCCTGGGTCTCTGCCTACTGTAGGCTGTGTCCACGGGTCACGGAGACTTACTTTTCTGCGTGAGCGGAGAGAGAGGGAGAGAGGAGAAGCAGCAAACTGTTGAAAGCTTCCAGGGGAAGGGGGAGGAGGGCGGGCTAAACAGAGCAGACAAATGGCAGAAGGGCAGAGGGAGTCTTTTAAAATAGACCCTGTCAACAGGAGATTACACCCGTAACCCTGTTGGTGAGGACAGAGAACTTTAAAAAAAAAATACTGTAATGGCTAAAGATGCCAGGCTTCAGGTGATTTCCAAAGAGCATAAGCATTGTTAACTTGAGGGGACCGGGGGCTTAATGGGGAATTAATAAACGCAGGGTTTCAGGGTTCTCTGGACCCTGTAAAACCATGGAAATTGTGTTCGTTTATGCATTTTGTTTTCGTGGTGAGAGAATTACAGTTTTAATTTGACTTTCAAAGATCAGTGACACCCCCATCCAAAAAAAAAAAAAAAAAAAGTTAAGAGAGCTGAAACTAAGGGAACTTCTTGTGCCCTGGTTTGGGTAGCAGTAGTTTTTGTATTCTCTTAGGACACCTTGGTCCTTCTGCCTCTTGTTTGTGGGATAAGAAGTTCTCTACCTTAGCTCCATCCTCTCCTGATCTAAGAGCTGCACAAGGTGCCAGTGCTACAGTGCCCATTCTTCAGCCTCTCTCGTGGCACCAGGATGGATGACACCCTCTTGAGTTCAGCCCATCTGGGAAGAAGCATCTCAAAGGGAGAGACCCATGAATGTTATGCTAATGGGGTGCTTACTTTTCCCTTTCCTTAGAAATCATTCCAAAATACACTTATGAAAAGCACAGGCAACTCTATGAATGATTTCCATCAAGTAGTCAGCATTTGCAGCAATTGTACTGGAGGGAATGGGTCGTAGGAGATAAGGCTATTTAAAATGAGTTTTTGGAACATCAAGAAAAAGAGGATATTGCATTTGGTTAAGGAGAGGTCTGAGAGATTCTGTTAAGAGGGGACAGACTGCTAATTTTTTTTACAGGAAGTAGGTAAGTTAGAAAAGGAACATTCTGTGTCGCCTGGACCAGTATCTCTGCCCTCTCAGCCCTGATCAGCTCCAGGTAAACTGCTGAGGCATCCAGGTCATTTGGTGTACTGTGAAGCAGAAAATTAAGATCTCTCTTCCTCCCTCCCAGAATAATTCCTGCAGTAGTCTCTGCTTAATCTTAACTTGGAACTGTTTCCAGGAAAAACTTCAATAGTTGTGTAGTGGGCTTACTTTTTCAGTTTTCATTATTGCTTCTATGACTCCTTGACTTCTGCATTGTATTTCAATACTCAAACACTGATATTTTCAAGTTATGTAATTGGATTTAGTATGGTGTTTAGGGGGGGGATTGACTAGCTGTAAAGGTATGTGAAATGTTTTGTAAATTTAAAATGCTATGTAAAGTATACGATTATAACAACCTCCTGAGAAAATTTTAATGCAGTTTATTCTAGTACATATTCGCAATTGAATATCCATGTCAGAATTCTCTGCTTACAGAGTAAATTCCATAAAGTCATTTACAAGAACAAACTAACCTCTATGATCTTTGAATGCTATTGGTTCTCAGTAAAAATTAGATCATGATAATCTTAAATGCAAACAACAGGAATCATATTTCATAAAATCTGGTTCCTCAAGCCAAAATTAAATGTTAAGATTGGTGCTTTTTGGCACTTGCAGACACACCATATTTGGAACAGATCCAACAAACCACTTTTTAGGTGTTTTGAGGAAGAAAAAATTTTTCAGTTGGTCTTTAGGAACAAAATTAAGCCACTTAATAATCATAAACCTCTTTTTGTTACTTGAATATTGTAGCTAACACTTTGCACAGTCATGTTCTTCTTTTGAAATTTCATTATCAATAACATAGTGTAAAACATTGGGGAGTTTGATTTCCTGAAATAATTCAGTGATCCTTAATAGGAAAGATATTTTTTTTGAAAGGTGAACCTGTCCAGTAATCTGCATAGATTGTTGGATGAGTTTTTCCTTTCGAATCACCGGGTTGCATGTACAGGCTTTTTAACTCGATAGAGTACTTGGTCATGCATCTTGCTTGCAATGCAGTGTCCAGCACATCAGGCTGAGATTTTTGTTTTTCTTTCTTTTTTTCAGGGGGTTTGGGAAACAAGGCTTCCAGTGCCAAGGTAAGCTGCCTCAGTGAATTTCACTGTCAAGTACATCATGAAATGAACATTCCAAAAAGGAACAGTATTTTCACTCATAGTTTATTTGTGATCCAAAAGATACGTTAGTTAGATGGTATTTTTGAAACATGGGCTGGAAATCTGGGCCTGCCTGTAAAAAAAAATTGTATGGTACTGCCTCGTAATCTGCACTACTTTTTTCTCCCTGGAGGAAAAAAACTCTTCGCTGTAATTTTTATTTTTTGCTGAGAACATTCTTGTCAGAAACTGCTGTCTTGGTGTTGTGTGGGTGGGTGTTAAGAAAAAAATGGAATCACTTTGTATTCATGTGGCATTTCTTTCTTGTTCTTCCTCTTTGTTTTTGTTCTTCCTCTCTTTTTACCTATGTATTGAGTGGATTTGTTGCAACTGATTTTAGGCCATACATCATTCTAGTAAGGTGTTGTTCATGTTACCAATAGTCATCCAGAATAAAGTTTACGTGTTCTAAAGTTATGTCACTGATTTGAGAATAACTAATTGCCGTAGTATGCCTATGTGGTGCTCTTTTCCTTCAGTTTAAATATCTGGCGACATACACAGAGTGCTATCCATGGATCCAGAAGGAAGAGCAATAGTTTCTCTGTCTGATCTGCAGTTGGATTTTATATACATCACATATCGCATTTTTCACCCTATTTTATTTAACTTAAAGAAAAAACATTATAGTTTGTGAAGGCATTGCAGGCTTATTAGTTTTCTGTTCTTTTCTTCATCATCTATATTATGTTTATTTAGTTCTGTTTACATTTCCCATCTGGGCATAAGCTTATTATTAGAGCGAGTAGAAAATACACTGTAGCCCAGAAAATATTTTCCTAAAACTGTTTAATATTTAGTGCATTAATGAGAAGGAGAGAGACACTGTGTGTACAAGTTTTACAAGTTTGAAATTTTGCTAGTAAGTCATTTACCTTTTAAAAACTTTTTCACATTTGCACACTTAATACAGTGTACATGATTGATGGGGGGTGTTTTATGATATCATGATCATTAATACTCTATTTTTTCTACTCGCAAGATGTGCTTAAAAGTCCCACTTAATGAGTCATTTTGAGAGTTGGATTTGGAAATCAAGACATAGGCCTTTTATTTATTTTTGGTACCAGGGATTGAACTCATGACCTTGTACTTGCCAGGTAGGCGCTTCTGCCACTGAGCTAAACCCCTGGCCCAAGATAGGCCTTTTAGAAAGAAAAGAAAGATATATTACACTAGTCTCTACAAGAGATGAAAGAAAGATGTAGCCCCTTCTAATTTTCAAAGTTGTGGGCCTGAATTTTTGAGGTGAGATTTGGGTCTAGGTTGGAACATGATTTTAGAAAGTTTAAAGATGTAAAGTTTAAAGATTCTGAGCTAATGGAATTCATGCGTGTTATTATTTTGGTGATACTTTTAGTTTGGGTAGAAACCAAAGGAAACTTGTAAGAAAAATATTTAGTGAATTTCCTCAAATATCACTTGTCCAACAAAGGTGACGGTGTTATTTTAAAACTGTATCATTTTCTTCATGAAAGTTCAGGGCAGAGTTGGTCTCTCGTAGGCTCGGTCATCTGAGCAGGTTTTGTTGGTGAGTTCTTAGTGGCTGCATTATTAGGCTATCGGAGGTTCTCTGTGGTTTCCTCCAGAGAGTGTCGACTGACCTTTCAGCGGATTAGCAGATTAGTAGTCTCACATCACTGTAACTCCCTTTTAGCTAAATTACAAAAATGATACTCATAAACATTTTAAACTGTGTAAAATAAAAAGTGAAGTCATCTACCTTCCTCTCTTCCCATCTCCTAGAAATAACTTCTGTTTAAGACATCTGACTGTTCATTCAGGTATGCATACTTAGTTCCTAAAAATTTTGCAACTCTGCAGTTTACTTTTTTCATCCAGCAATGTATAAATGTTCAATCACTGCTGACATTTTATTAGTGTGAACACCACCATGGAGGACATTCTTGGGCACTGGTACCAGTATTTCTATAATACATATCTAGAAGTGTGTGGGAGTACATTTTAAATATTAATCAATATTGCAGAATTGCTCACAAAAAAGGCTTCCAATTTACATTTCAGTCTGAATGTAAGAGAGTGCCTATCCCTCTGCTTTCATTCTTCCTAGTGATGATATTAGATAATGTAAATATTGCACATTTTTGCCAGCCTTATAGGTGAAAAGGCCCTCTTTTCAGTTTCCAGCTCTTGAATTATTGGTGAGGTTGAACATTTTTTCAAGTATGCTTTAGCCACTTCTATTTACTCTGTGAATTGCCTTTCTTTAATATTTGTAATTCAAGATTTATAAACAGACAAAATAGAGAAATATACACAGTCCTTTGCTTTGGTGAAAAATTTAATCTTGGGTGTCTTTAAATAATGAGTTCCCCTAGTGCATTTATGGATTTTAAACCTTCTCATGATTCAAAATGGTACGAACATTTTGTCTAGTGTGTATCATTTGTATTTCATAGCCAGTGGGCATATGCTAATCTACTGTATATTACTATTTATTTATTTTTGGCTTTTTGTTTTTTTAAGATAGAGTCTCACTCTGTAGTCCAGGCTGGCCTTGAACTCACTATGTAACCTAAGCTGGTGTCAGACGCATGGTGAACCTCCTGCTTTAGCCCCACGTGTGCTGGGATTACGGCATGGGCCACCACTTGCAGCCTACATCTTATTATTTTTAATTAAATGTATGTCATCTCAGACAGTGCTTTAAACACCACTAATATAGTTTCCCAGTTTTCCTGTTTTATCTAGCTCCTCACAAGTAATCTTTCCTTTAACTTCTGACCATTTTACACAATTCATGTTTTCTGTTAATGTTCTCTAACTTTGTTTTGCCTTTGGTTTGAGAGTGTTAGTCTTATTTAGGAGACTACAACTCATTCTGATCCATACATTTGACAACGTATCTCTGGGGATGGCAGCTCTTACTTGATACTTTTTGTATTCCTGGTACATGAGAATCCTCTTGCTTGGTGAGGCAGTGTTTTATAGTGACTGGAATGTGGTGTGGTGCTTTAGTCCAGTAGACAAAACACTCATGGAGGTATGCTTTGTCTTATTCTTTGAAAAGGAGATAAATATTCTTTAAGTGAGTCACATATTCATCATGTAAGTAGTGCAACTTTAAGTGTAAAACCTTTGTCATTTTATTTAGCAAATGCTAAGAAGTGGAAGACTGATTAACAAATGAATCCCTTAAAGTTGGCTTTGTAATCCGTGCCATTGAGAAAACGTTGTACTTTACAGGCATTTGAAGCACTAAGATTATTTCCCACTTCTTCCCTTCCCCAAGAGGCAGCATAAATGGAAGCAGGAAACTTTTCCTGAGAAATGTTTATTGGGGTGTTTCTATTTGTCATGTATTCGAGTACAGTGGTCCAGTACTGCCAATAAATTTTACCAAGACAGGTAACACAGGAGGATCCTTTTGTGAGGATTTGTTTCCAGAAATGATGAGGCTAAGAACTTTAAATGCTGGGGAGAGTTAAGAGGACTGTAGGAGCATATACTGCATCCAGAAGTCACAAGATACCTACTTTTCCTAAGGTCTTTAAGATCTGGCACATCCCCTTAAAGCTCTAAAGTAGCCCCTGTTACATGACTTGGATTTGCCTTTTGATTTTTGCTTGCTTTTTCCTGTGCTCATTTCATTTCCCTGATACCAGCAGAGGGCCAGCCCAGGTTTTTTCTTTATTCTGGAGGAAGGAGAAGAGGAAAGGGAAGTCGACTTAGTGGTGCTGGCGTTGATGCAGCTGAGTTTTGTTGGAGAGACCTATTTCCAGGCAGGAGTGTCTGTCCCCCACGGGCTGCTCCCAGTAGGACAGAATGGTCCACCGTCCCGCTCCCCTGACCTTGTCCTCTGCGGCAGTGGAGCTGAAACAGTTATCTGCTACTTTCAGTGCTGGAAAAGGGGATGAGCCAACTCGATCTTTTCCTCTTCAGAGTTAGCAACACCCATCCGCTTCTCTAATTACAGTGGTAGAAGCAGCCTTGAAAACATGACCTGCTTATTTCAAGCAGTTACTCACAGAGTTTGTTATATCTGCCTAACCTCCGCATAGTCTGGTTTTTTTCTTCCTCTTTTGTTTAATATCACAAGTTAAAATGAACTGGACTTTTTGATTAAGATACCCCAAAGAACATGATAGGCCCTGCATGAGCTGCAGGAGCCGTGGCTCTGGTGGTCAGTTGTGTTCAGAGAGACCTACAGGGAATGATCTCACCTTTCTGTGCTTCCAGTAGTGCTGCTGTGAGGCAGTTTCGAATCTTTGGTCATTTTCTTGCCAAGAACACACCACATAGTATCCTATCTCTGTGACGCTAGTGGAGGCTCTGCAGTTTTCAGTAAAAATGACTGGACAGTCGTTAAATGCCATGTTAGTTTGAAGAGCTGTCTCAGGGTGGATATTCCCACTGGCTCACCTGAGCAAGGTAGGTTTTTGTATTCCTTCTAGAAAAAGAGAATTAATGATGGAGAGAAGAAAAGCGAGTCTCCACTTAGCTGTAGGAGTCCAAGAAATGAGACTGATTTGGGAGAAGGTGGCCTTTATACAGACAGAGGGCAGCAGGAATTGGGTTGGCAGCTTTTTTAGGTAAGGATGTCCAGCTGTCCTCATCTGCCAAGTGACATGGACACCAGGTGCCAGAAGATAAAAGAGGCAGTGGGGGTCCAAGCTGGGCAGAATGGTGAAGCTGACCAGCGTAACAGAGTGTTTGTCTGCCCCTTCTCATTCCCATGACGTTTCTTTTTTCCACATGCAATGCATAACATGCCCATGTTTTAACAAAGTGCGAGGGAGGTCATGTTTATGAGCCACAGAAAGATATGACCACCTCTTATATTAACTCTCAGTGATTGCCAGCTGCCCACTGGCTTTCAGAGTTGGTATTAGGATTTTCTAGCCTTTGTCTTCAAAGCAGGTGTTCACATCTTGGCGTTCCATTTCTGAATGGTGCCCAACCCCCAGACTAGAATGTTAACTGTAGGTGAACTTTCAGGGTTAACAGCTGTTCTGAAAAGAGGAACTATGTGGAAAGAGTTGTTACAACTTGATACTCTGGGGGTTTTGCACCAGTGTCAGGTAAAAGCACCAAGTCGGCTGCAAAGTTCAAATTGATGACATTGCCTGAAATTTAGAGGAAGGTATGGTAGAGGCGGGCAGTTTACAATTGCTTTTCTTTTGAAACCCACC
Source organism: Cavia porcellus (assembly GCF_034190915.1). Classification (NCBI taxonomy): domain Eukaryota; kingdom Metazoa; phylum Chordata; class Mammalia; order Rodentia; family Caviidae; genus Cavia; species Cavia porcellus. The sequence goes on from NW_026947515.1 coordinate 14,679,388, forward strand.
CCCATCCCTGAAGCGTGTTAGTTGTTAGGAATTAGCTAGCACTCATGTCTGGAATTCCCATTTGATGCTGTATACTCGTACTAGAATGATTTCTGATTAATGGCTGTCTGAACTGCTGCTTTTTAACAGTAGATGAAAGTGTTTTGTTAATTATTTTATTCATGCACACCTACTCCCCTACCAAAAGCTGGGGCTGAGGTGTGTGGAGTCTTATTCATCCTCATAGGCAGTAGAAACGTAATAAATGTTTTCTTTTGTAGATGACTATGATGTGTTAGATTTCTTTTGCTTTAATTTTCTGTGACAATTTCCTAATTTCATTCCCTTAGATAATAATCTGGAGATTTCACCTCCTCTCTACCCCAGGACTGGGGACTAAACCTGAGGCCTTAGCACTGAGCTGTTTTGCAAGCTTTTAAAAATGTTTTATTTTGAGACAGGGGCTTGCTGAGTCACCAGGCAGGGCTTGAGTTTGGCGTTCTTCCTGCCTCAACCTCCCAGAGTCCTAGGGTTACAGGTGTGCACCACCTCATCCTGCAGAAATTGAAGCTCTTATACACATTAGCTTTTAACTTGTATATTTTTTCTTCATACACAGGCTTTTCTGTTTTCAGAATAGCATCCATTTCAGAACTACAGTATCTAGATGAAATTCAGGTCCTTAGCAGGCCATTTGGTGGCCCCTAGTGCTTCCTGAGCTGGTTCTCCCTTTGAGGCTCCTGTCTTTCCTTTTTCCTGTCGTCTGGCCTTTGTGAAGAAGTTGAGTTTCCCAGGAGTGTTTTCTTTTTTGAATTCTTTCCTTCCCTCTCTTTGGCAGTGTTAGCTGTTTCCCCCATGATGATCTGTCTAGTTCACCCAGCTTCTGCCAGGCGGGGTACTCTCGCTGTTTGAGAACCCCTCTCTGCCATCCGCAGGTCCCCAGTGCGAGGACTGATTCTTCGTTCTCTAGTATGTAATGCAGTGCCTGGCACACAGCAGACTCTGTGTAAATATTTGTTGGGTGTGTGATTATATAAATATTAGGACAGATATGATATGAATACCCATACCAAAAAGATTTTAGTGACTTCTGCCTGAGCATTACAGTTTTTAAAGTGATAGTTTATAATCCAAAGTTAGGTCAATTTGGATAGATCTTTAGATGATTTAAGAAGTTCTTTCTGCAGCTAAGCCAAAGAAAGCAGAAAATGCTAATTCATATATATGCTAAGGTGTATATAATACTAAACCTAATAAACTCAATACAATAGGAATAAACCACTTATGTGACTTCTTTCTCTGTTTAAAAAAGTGACCAACAAATAACATCTTATGGATCACACCAGAAGAAGGAGGAAATATCTTGGGCTCATGGTGAAAAATTAAACCAGTTTCTAGGTGAAAAATTAAACCAGTTTCTAGTCCACATGTTTTATATAACCATGTAGACATTCTATTTTACTTTGAGACCGCTAATAGCTACTGACAGATTGCCAGGCTCCAGCTGGAGTAGAGCTCAGCTTCACCAGGTCTGTCTTAGTAAACTTTTTGTACCCAGAGGGGGTTTGGGCCTTGATGTGAGAAAGAATGGGTGGGAACAGAGGCAGCAGTGCTGGAGCAGAGTGGTGGTGACTGATTACAGTTGCTTTATTCAGGTGGAAGGAAAGGAAGATGAGCATTACTTAATCGTTTCATTTTAGAACTTTCTCGTTTTGCATACTTTCATTCTCCTGAAAGTACAAGGTCTGGAGCACTGTGCTCATTTTAGAGGTAGGAGTCTTGCGAACTTCGCCAGGCTGGTGGGGTGTGGCACCAGTTCAGACTCTAACAGTTTTGTAGAAAACGTTCTTCATAGCCAAGTGGAAATTTTTTTTGTTTTTGGTTAGTTGTGAAGCCTGGATTTAGACTGGGAGAGGAAAGAATGATGCCGTCGAGGGAAACACTGAAACATTTCTTGGTGACGCAGGATTATCGACGCTCCGCAGTCCTCGTCTGTCTCTCAGAATTTCCGCGGCAAGCTTTTTATTTCAGGTCTTCTTGTTTTCCACGAAACTGTGAAACTGTATTAGACCTTTTTTCCCCCACCCCCTGATATTGGGAATTGAACCCTGAGCACTGAACTAAGCTAAGTTCACAGTTGTTTTTAATATTTTTTACTTGGGGACAGGGTCTCACTGAGTTACCCAGGCTGGCTGTGAATTTGTGGTCCTTCTGCCTCAACCTCCCAGGTAGTTGGCACTAAAGGTGTGTGCTATTAGACTTTAACCTAAGCCATAAACATTTCAGTGTGGGCTCAGTATTAATAGACAAATCCAATAGAAGTTGCTAAACCAAGTATTTTAAAAAGAAAGAACTTCTGTTAAATTATACAGAGAGGAAAATGGTTTCTGGAAATAGATTTCTCTCAAGACGGAAGGGAAGGAAATGATTTGATGAATTGTCAGCGCAAGGTTGGAATTATTTAAGAGCAAGTCCACAAAGTAAGATTAGCATAAGGGCAGTTAATCTTCTATGCCTTCGCTTGCTGTGTCTCCCCCATCTTTCCAATATCCATACATTTCTAATTTTGGGGAATACTAGATCCATCTATCTTGTCTGGGATAACTCTAATAAGTTAGCAAATAAGGAAGGTAGAGGTATGAGACATGGAAGTGTGTCATAAATCAGTTTAGCCCTGACTTAGATAAACTTGGATTAGGGCAGGCTAGGAGGGGAACCCAGCTAATGGCTGAATTCTGAGAATACAATTTTGCTACAGAGATGTTGTGTCCATTTTGCTGTTAGCCAAGCCATACCTTTGGTTTTTTTTTTTTTTTTTTTTTTTTCTCCTGATTCGGATGATGGAACACACACCTTTGTATGTGCTACGCAAGTACTCTATCATCCCTAGCCCCAAACATGATTCTCATGATGCTATGTGTATTCACTTGTGTATAGAAGTGTACAAGGTCTATGAAGTACATACAGATTTTCATGTCTTCGAAGACATTAAAGAACACTCATATTCTAAGCATATTTCTTTAGTCCATTTTATCTTCCTTTGCATTCAACAATTCCTAAGAGATAAGCAGTATTCATTCCATTTTGCAGATGAGGAAACAGATATACTGAGGCACAGAGGTTTAACAACATGTCCTCCATTACACAGTGATTGGTGGAACTGGAATTCATATCCCAGTACGGATGCCATGGCCCTGTGCCTCTGCTGTATCCCACAGTTCCCCTTCTGGATTCATCACATACAAATTACACCATTAACTGGACTGAGGAGGGACTGAAGGATGAAGTATTGTTCAACTCAGTCACACTAGCATGATTCCTACCTGTAGAGGGAGGCTGTGTCAGGTCTGTGGGCCTCCAGTCCCTCTGCGTCATGCCAGACACTGCAGGGAACAGGGCAGGCAGCCTGGCATCGGGGTAGTGTGGAGCACAGAAGCCCTGCACATAAACAGTCAACCTAATATCATGTCTAGTACTTATGTAATACTACTTTCTGGTCTGACTGAGATAGTATTGAATCATGTGAAATGAAGGAGCCTTTTTTTGGGGGGGGGAGAGGGGTTTTGATACGTGCTTTAGAGGATTCAGAGACTTTAATTTGTAGGAGGATAAGAGAAGGTAGTCTAAGGTGAGGAAGGAACTAGCATGAGGAAAGAGGAATAAGATGACTCATTCCCGGAAGTAACATAGACCATGAAGCTGGCTGTCCTATTTAAAACGTTGCCAGTGCCCAACCCTAAGCAGAAGAACAGACTGGAGAAACGTGTTTGGAGCTAGTTCATGCTTTTCTGTATCTTGGCTCTTATATGCTATATATACTGTTTCCTTTTGTATCTTCTTTTGTTTTTATTGTGGCACAAAATGTTAGAAATATGGGGATTAATGATTGTATCTCCTTGTGAAGGATACATTGTATCAAAGTTTAGAGCCCTCGTGAGCTTTTAGAAAGTATGCAACTTTGACATGGTTTCCTGGAAGCTTCCACTACTGTAAGGAAGCTGGGAACACTAATTATAGTATACACTGGACTTCTCAGGTCTTTCTGTACAGAAATTATGATTGCATGTGAAACAGTTATAGAAGACATTCTCATACACATCCATAAGGAGGAAACAAAATTAAATGCATATATTTTTAAAATTAGCAACATTATCCTAGAGACTGCCTTCAGTCAGAACTTTTGGTTCATTATCAGTAGTTGCACATCTTTTCTTGCAGGGCGAAGCTCAGAAACCTTTGTAAGGAAAGCGAAGCTGAGTGCTTCTACCCCACATTCGAATGAATATAAGGGGCTTTCACCTGGACTGTCATTTGAAAAATAAAAGTGCACATGATACCGTGCTGATGTGTACGTCTAGTGTATCACCACCCTATGGGGAGCTAGCATTTACTTCCCTGCTCTGAAGGAAGGGCATTGGAACACAGAGAAGTTAAGCACCTTACCTGGAGTCGTGTAGGCAGTGATGGAGTGGTGATTTGAAACCAGACAGATTTAGTGAATGCAGTTTTTTAGTACTTGAAGTTGTACAGATAGGTATGTAGTCTCTTTTGCTCCTCTCTGTTTTCCTTCCTTCTGGTTTTCTTAATAAGTGTGATTTTTTGTGGTGTTTGTAATAGTTGGCACAAAACTCTCCTGGATTCAAGAAGCTTGGCTCACTCTTGTCAAGTTCTCCCTTATTTCCTGGTCAGATTTGGCTTGAAATTAAATGACTACAAATCAGTCTTAAATTATTTCCTGTCTTTTGTTGCACTGATACATGCAACTATATATATTTTGTGAATGGATTATCTTTTTTTTTTTTTTTTTTTTTTTTGGTCTTTTTCGTTTTTATCGGTACCAGGGATCGAACTCATGACTGGCTGCTTGCAAGGCAGGCACTTATGCCACTGAGCTAAATCCCCAGCCCCGGATTATCTTAAAATATAACAGGAGAGGGCCGAGGATTTAGCTCAGTGGCATACACGCCTGCCTGGCAAGTGCAAGGTCATGAGTTTGAGCCCCAGTACCAAAAAAACCTTAACATGCAAATTTTAACAGGAGAGTTAATTTTAAAATGTGCCTCTTACGTTGTAAATATGTGTCTTTCTTAATGCAGTTGTTATAATCACAAAAATTATGTATGATTTAAAATTTGATAGCTAAGACTACAGAATAAAATGATGATACTGTGAGTCATTTGCCTAACAATAATTTTGAAATTTTCTTTTTAGTAAATCTAATTTTGTCACACACTGAACTTTAGTTTGACCACTAAAGTGATTTTTGTCATGTGAGTTTCACATTGGTGTCTTTTATGTGGATGACACATTAGAATGAAAATTTGGTTTTAATTTACAGAAGAGTCTTAAATTTCATTTTATCTTTGTATATACTATATATATATATATGTATATATATATATATATATATGACTTTAAAAACAAATGATTAATTATAAACAGGTCAGATGCATGCATGACTGACTGAGTTTAAGCCTCAAATTTAGCAATAAAGGCTGATAGGTAATTCTTTGTTCTTTTTTTTCCCCCTTCCTTTGTTTCATTCTTCCTTTCTTATTGAACCCAGGGCCTTCAGACTGAACTTTATCCCTCTAATTTTTTGTTGTTTGTTGTTGTTTTGTACTAGAGATTGAACTCACGACCTTGCCTTGCCAGGCAGGTGCTTGTGCCACTGCGATTAAAAAAAAAACTTTTTATTTAGAGACAGGGTATCACTAAGTTACTCTGATTGGGCCCAAACTTGCAATCCTTCTATCTCTGCCTCCCAAGAGAGCTGGGATTACAGCATGCCATCATGTCCAGCTGAGGTGCATTTTCCCTTTTAATTAATTAATTAATTATTCTTTTTTTTTGGTACCAGGGATCCAATTCACGACCTTGTGCTTACCAGGGAAGCACTTAAGCCACTGAGCTAAATCCCCAGCTCTAGGCTCTGAGCTTTTTAGTTTAGTTTTCTAGTTAATAGGATAATTTGAAATATAATACTAATACTTTTATAAATTTTTTTCATTTAAAGTAAACTCTGGAGAAATAAAGCATTAGTGATATTAATTTTAATAGTATGCTTTGTACACAGGATATTTTCAGCTAGCTTGCCAGTTGTTGGTGAATTATTTGTTCTTTTTTTTTTGAGACAGAGACTCACTAAGTAGCCCAGGCTGGCTTCAAACTCACCATGATCCTTCTGCCTCAGCCTTCCAAATGCTGGGATTATAGGCAGTGATGAGTCATTAAAGGTTCACATTTTATGTAAAAATTATGATGTACATAATTAATTTTGGCTTCTGCGTTTCCCATGTGTCCCTTTAATGTCAAAATATATTTGATATTCCTTATCTTTTGTTCTAGTCTGAAACTGATTTTTTTCCTTAGAATTTAAAATTTTTTAAAAGACGAAGTAGAATATATTCATATTAGATGGGCCAAATTTTTGATCACTAAAAAAGATCTGGATAGTTCACTTATAAAAATTGAATTTTAATATTGCTTAAATTACGATACTGTCAAGGTGATAAGAAAAGCATGCTTGTGTGTTTAAATGTAGGTTACTAATCTGAAAAATATATATACATGACTGAGCTTTCTTGACTTTCGTGGTGAATCCTATGGTGAAAGGGTCAGGAATTTTAGAGCAAGAAAGGGCTGTAAAACCTTTCTAGCCCAGGTACTTGAGTTTACAACTGCGAGATTGGCTGGGAGAGTTAGTGACTTTCTGTGTGCTCATCTATAAGAGGTTCATCCAGCACCCGTCGGGTTTCCAGCTCCCCCTCCCCTAAATGACACTGTGCCACTACAACTGCCCCCTGCGGCTCACGGGCCTTTGTCCTTATCTTGAGTCACAAGTGCCATGGCCAGTGAGTACAAGTGCCTATGCAGAAATTTCTGTATTGTGAAAACAACAAAAAGACATGCAAGAGCTTCTGTAAGCAGAACAGGTACTGGATTCTTTCTGTTTTCATTGAGAAACAACACCAATGGGACAAACAGATTTCTTAAATCTACAAGTTTGCTCAGTAAATCGGGATTGTATGTTGCTTTTACAATTTATAGATTAGTAGTCTGGTGATAAGATATAAAGAGCCTGTTTAAAATACTGTATTACAACTGCATAAGATTTTTATTGGGTAAGAATTCATGGGCAAGCAAAATGACCCTCCTTGAAATTTTGTTTTTTCTCTTTGACCCTTGTCTAATTTTAATGTTCACTATGACTCTGAGAACAGGCCACAGTGCTGAGTTTCTTAGTCTTTTGTTCTCACGCCAAAGTTGAATTTGTATTTTATCTATTATCTAACCTACTGTATATGCATACAAGTGAATTTAATCTGCAAATGTGCGTATTTTTAGTAGCTTCTTGAAGAAGATAAAGGATGACCGTCCACAGCAGTGTTTATATTTGCCTTTAATGGTACAAGTACTCCCACCCGTACTATTGAAAGTATTTCTGGGCAGTGGTACAAGTCAAATACAAATCTAAGCCTTTATTTCATATAGTTTAAGCGTTTCATGTTTTGATTTTAGAAATACAGATAGACAAAATAAATATACAAAATATATAAAGAGCAGATTTGTTGATGACAGATTAAATACAGATGTTTATGGGATGCCTTTTTTCAATATTTGTTTTCTAGCTAAGTCCAAGTGTAACGAAAAATCTTGTAAATGGTCTTTGAAATCATTTCTTACATATGCTGGATTTCTGAGTTGCTTCAAAACTAGCACCAAATGATGGTATTTTCTTTCTCCTTGATAAACTTCTCAGGAGTACTTTTAGATTTTCTCTATTGCTTGAGGCAACTTTAAACTGAGGACCATTGTGTGAGGATGTAGTCAGAAATTATCTTTGCTGATTCATTGCATGCAAGTAACTTTGAAACATTTTGGTATGACTTAAGTGCCAAGGACAATGTCTTTGCTTCTTCTTTGCCCTTTGTATATGGAAAGTATGGTTTCCCTTAAATAAGGGCCTTTCTTTTCAAATAATTCAGCTCACTTTTCTGGAAAACTTTTTTTTGATGTTTCAGGTAAAAGGTAGAATTCTTCCATAAATTCATCCATATCTCATCCTGAAGTGATCAACCCATCCCTGGATCTCCCTGGAGTTCTTTCACATTAATTACCCTGCTTCTTAAACTTTTAGAAGAAATAGACTTCCTCTCTCTCAAAACTATTCTTTTTGAACTAGGTGCAAAAAAGTTAAAAATAAAAAACAAGATAAAAAAAAGAGTTTCCATATATCTCTCATCCAGCTTCTCCCAGTGTAGTTATTTTTTTAAAACTATAGTTAGTTATTTTTTATAACTTAGTGCAGTTATTTTTTTTGTTTTGAAGAGAATAAAAACAAAACAAAACTGCACAGACAGAACAGATCAGAGTAAAACAATGCAAATAACAGCACTTCAAAGCAAGACAACAGGAAATCAACAGTGGCTACCAGAATGTCTCTTATTTTCTTCAAAATAGTTGCCCATACCTTTACTGTAGTGCAGTTATTAAGACTGCAAATCTTACTTGAATTTTTAAACAGTTTTTCCATTGATTTTGTCTTCTGCTCTAGATTTGTATCTTGAATCCCATATTACATTTAATTATTTTTTTTTCTTAGACTTAGAGGTAATCGTTTTTGACTAGAGTTGTATGGGTCTGATGCTTATAATTATGCATCAGTGTCTTCTATTCCTTGATGACAAATCAGACTATGCCTTTCCTCCTACTGCTGGTTGTAGGAATTAGAGTATTGTCATTCAAGATGAGATCAGCCTTGTCACTGTGAGTTTAGGTTTCTCATTGACAAAAACCTTTTTATAAGCAGGATTAATAGGAATGGAAACCACTGAAGGCTGGTGATTTCTTGTGTTTGTTGGACTGTTCAGAGAGATGAAGTAGGAATTCATCAAGCTTCAGAGATACAGAAAGTCAGCTTCCCCCAGGCTAGCACTATGCAATAGAATGTTGTGCCATCATGGAAGTCTTCCTTAATCTGTATTAGGTGGTATGGTAGCCACTGGCGCTGTCTGGCTTAACAAAGCACTTAAAATATGAAAATGAATATTGTATTGTTTAATTTTAATCATTAAAGTAAGTTTAAATTGTAGGCTTTAATGTGTATTAGAGAGTCCATGCATATTTAGGGTTTCCTTGGGGAGTAAAAGGAAATAATATTTTTTAAACCTCGTTGTAAAGTAAAACACAAAACAAATGCCTGGTTTAATGAATGATCATAGGGGACCATGACCCAGTCCACGTAGTAGAACTTGGGTAGCCCTCTAGATAACTGACCTCTCCTGCCAGAGTCAACTCTACTGCAACTTTTAGATTATTTACTTCCTTAAGTTTCTTTTCAAGGGTAAATGTTTATCCCTAGATGCTAGTTTAATCTCACAATTTAAGCATAATTGGAAATGTCCTTAACTCTCTTCTAGTCAACAACTTCCTCCTCTACTTCCTTCTTTTGCTTATAATTTATTTGGGAAAGTACCTAGATTTTTGGACCTGCTGTGTATCCTGTATTCAGATTTTTGCTGATTGCAAGCATGCTCCTGGCTTTCTGCATGATAATTTCCTTGTATTTCCTGAAAATTTGCAGCTTGATTCAGAGGTTCAAATGATCGGACCCAGGTCATATAATTTTAAAGATGCCTTTTTATAACCCTATCTGTCTGTTATATGGGGATGAATGTGGAAAGAACACTAATGGAGCATTTTTTAAAAATCAAACTGAGTGTTCCAAACTAGAGCAGTTCATATAAATTGGCATATATTAAATTCTGCAATACATAGTATGCAGCATGGAAACTTGTCTATTGTATGCTAGTTGTGAAAAACCAGATTGTCAGAGGTCTTTCTAAATATACTCATTGGATTTCTGCAAATTTTAATGTTTATTAAGAGGAGAAGAGGTACGTCTGTGTGTGTGTGTGTGTGTGTGTGTGTGTCTGTTGGAATGGTGGAAAAAATTACTAATCACATTGTTACATAGCCATTTACTTGTCTAAACCTCTCCCACAAACCACACACACTTCTGCATTTTGGTCCTTTAAGGTTCAACATAAGATCAGCGTTGGGGTTTAAGTTATTTTCGTGCACTGGAATATCTGAGGACAAAGAGAATATACAAAGCAGAGGTGAAGTGTGTTTCTGTTTGAAGAAGCAGCAGCTGGTCAGCAGCTCCTTGATTGTACAGAACAATCCAGTTCATATGATGGAACAGGGTTTCCTTAAGAATCAGTCTCTTCATATCATGGAATTAAAAAGATAGATAAGTATGCCATTGATGCACAGAGCATTAATGAGTGTTTTTAGTAAGGAAACATTGTAAGTTAGTGTACTGTATAAAAACTGGAGATTTTTCTAATGTGATAAACGAGTTCTAGACTGGGAATTAGGTAATCTGGGTTTGAATCCAGTTTAGGCCTCTGTTTTCATTGTTGTTTTGGGGAAGTTGGACTCAGTTTAGGGTAACAAATATGTGTTGTTCTTGCCAGATTGCTAATTAGATTGCTCTGGCAGATTGCTAATTAGTTGTGGTCCTTGTTCAACAAGAGAATCCTCCTCACCTCAGGGCTTCAAGGAGTCATTCCACATCTGTTGATTGGAATTGACATGGGAGATACAATCTAGTTGTCATTTCTAGGTATATATTTTCCAAGTCCTTCCCTGGCTAGTTACCTAGACTAAAAACAAGATCTTTGAAAGCTCTGCATTATCCTACTATTCAGCTTTTCTATAGGATATTCATCCCCTCCCCTTTTCCTTCTTCCATAGAAATGCAACATCTTAGAAAAAATAATCCATGGTAGTGAAAATTTTCTATAAAAATATCATTGAAATATTGAAAGTTTTGTGTAAAATAAACCACTGGCCTTGAGCCAGAATTTAGTTCTTTTAGGATGAAAACAAATTTTAAAAGCTACATTCTGTTCATCTGTAGATGTTTTTCTTTATGAGCAGCATGTAAAATGTTAAAATTTTCCAATTTCTGTTGGGCCCAAGCCATTGTTTATTACTATCCAATTTATGTGAACTCCTTATAGTTGAATTCTAATATTTGAGTCATGTATTGACTTTATGGTCTTTTGCAGAATTTTGTGACCCAAGGCATTGTTCTAGAGTCCTCTGCCTTTTTAATCATCTGGATAGGAAGTAACAATGTAAATTCTAGGAGTATACCTTTGTGTGTTGTAGGAACCTTACCATAGTGATGCTGGGTAATGGTAGGGTAAAGGTTGCTATACTCATGACTCCATGGCAGAGGAAGGCATTTTAGAAGCAACAAGACAGGATGCAAATGTTCCTAAAACTGAGTGCAGGGAGAAGGATAAAAGCCCTAGGGGGTGGATAGTTGTGATTTACTGAAAGCTTGTTTACAATCCTTTGAGCTAGCTAGAAAGCCCTAGGATTACTTTGAGTTTATAGGACTGCATGCTTTTGCATGTACAAATCCTATTTGTGCAAATTTAACCTTTAAAATGATTTCCATTGCTGTCTCCCATATCTTCCCTCCTTTAAAGCTTGTCTTCCATATGAAATTTTAGGTTTTGTGGTTGATGTTAAACCCTTGAGACTTTCACACACCTAATAAATATCTATTCAGTATGTATTAACCACCAGGCATCATGCTAGTAACGGTTAATGATAGTACCTAACGTTGATTGAGAACCCTTTTCCTGTATGCTTAGGGTTAAGCAGTTTACACAGACTTTCTTTTCTCATTTAATCTTCCTAACCAGTTGAGGATGGATTGTTTTACTTACGGATGTGGTTTAGAGCGGTTAAGTGTTAACTAAATTACAGCTAAGTGACTGGTTTAGTGTTTGAAGCTAGGTCTTGATTATCAGTTTGTTTTTCTTTTGTGGATTTTTCTGACATTTCACAAAAATAGTTTTTTTTACAGATAAATTATCATGTATTTATACATTTTAAGGAGCAGATTAATCTTTGCAGCTTGAATCTAACATGCTTCCTTCTCACATCACTCATAATAAACAGAAAATCTTTCTGTAGGAACATGCTTTTTAATTTCCTGTGTTATATATCCTAGTATATGATGATGATATAAGGCAAGTTCAATCAAGCCTGGCAAACAGTAGTTGGAGGTTTCAAGGATACATAAAATGAGTTTACATTTAATCAAAAGTTAATTCAATTCTGGCACTTCTTTCTTCTTCTCATTTTTGCCTGAGGTTGAAGGGTGTTGGTAGCTCACAGCATGCCTGCTGTTTGTCTATGCTGCCTGCCCTTTTTGGTTGCTGAGACTGATTACATTAAATTTACCCAGAATAGGGTAGAGTCTGGCAATCATAGACTCAGCTCGTCTTAGAACTGATGATGTGTACTAACATCTCACATGTCCACCGCATTCATCTTTTGATTTTGATTTCGAATTCTTATTTATCAGTATTTGTAACTTCTTGATATTCTAACATTTGACGTGGGGGAGATTTGCTGAAAGCGGTATTACATATTTCTTTTGTTTTTGATAATTCATTTGTGAGTATTCCTAGATGTTTTTATCATCTTCTACTTCTGTAATCTCCAGATAGCCAAAGTCTCCTTCATCCCTGTGATTCTTTCTTTCAATTTGACCTTTCTGTTCTTTTTTTTTTTTTTTTAATTGGTATTGGGGATCAAACTCATGACCACACGCTTGCAAGGTAGACGCTTATGCTGCTGAGCTAAATCCCGAGCCCCAGACCTTTCTGTTATGTCCTTAACTCTATTTCTCATTTCTTACTGTTTTGAAATTTGAAGTCATCATTTTATTTGATTGTTAATGTAACAAGTTTGGAGGAGCATTATTTTATAGAATGAAGTCTAAATTTTTAAATGACTTGGAGCTTCTTCTTCTTCTTTCTTCTCTTTTTTAAACATTTCCATATCTGGGGGCTTTGATTCTCATGCTGGGACTATCTCTGCTGTAATCCCTTCAGTAATGGACCCAGACACTCATCTGATAATAATGTTGGCAAATAACTAAAAATAGCTTATGGAGTCCTGAGGGAAAGGACCCTGGGCCAGTGATAGTGTATAAGGGAATCTGAGCATCAGGAAAATCTCACCTGAGGATATAGCATTTGAATGAGTTCTAAAGAATGCCAAGGAGTTAACTAGTTGAAAAGAAAAGGAAGAGCCTTCTGGGTACAGCAGCCACATGTGCAAAGGCCCTAAAGAGGGAGCACTGTGTGCTCTAGATAGAAAACAGCTGTTAGTTTCTGGAAAAATGTTTACAGACCTATTTAGGAGGTGAAGTCAGCTGGAAGTGGGGATGAATTGACAGTGGGAGGGAAGGAGGCATTGGAGTCAAAGGTCAGGACTCTGTTGACAGCTTCTGTTATGTAGCATACTGGAGTGGCTGTGAAAACCTGTTGAATGAGAGATACTTTAGAGATCTTCAAAAGGGAAGTGGGGAAGGCAGCTGGATTTAGGTGCTGGGACTGAAGAGGGTAATCAGATTGGAGGTCAAGTGTTAAAATCATTTCCATGCTGATTGCCTTGGATAATAGCACAGATTAGAGTTTGGGGAGGAGGGCCACAGGGAAATGGTAAGAGGGCTGGTGCAGTCAGCAGAGCAGCAACTTGCATATTTATTGGCAGTGCAGATGAAACTAAGCTGCTGTGAGGGCAGAAGTGTGGTGTTAGGGAAGCCGGGAGAGGAGGGCGATTTAAGCAGCAGGTACCTATTGCTGTAGTGGGGTGAGGTTTGGCGACAGAAGCTTTTCTGATGCTATGTTGCCTTTGAGGCTTTAGCGCAACTGGGCACAGAGTAAAACTGGAAATGGAGACAGCAGCTTCCTGAGCAGTAATTCACTGGATGCTTACTGAGAATCGTTCAATTAAACACATCGTCTTGTCCATCAGTAAAGTTCTATTCTCCATGTATTGGCTTTGAGGTTCTGGCTCCCTGGAAATGTCTGTCTTTTCCGCTAGCTAAATTGCAAAGGCTGATACACTCTGCTTACTCTCTTTAAAAGAAAGGGATAAAATTGAGTTTTTATTTCTTCTTTTTTCCGTGCATTTAGCACTCAGTCCTCACCCAGCTGACCTTAGTGACCCTCTTCTCTCTCTTAGCTTTTAATACAGAAGGAAACAGCTGGGGAAATATTTTCGCATAGGTAGTCAGTTTGTGTGACCGAGGGAGATACCAAAACATCCATTGCCCATTTTTTGTTTGCTCAGCCAGGGCATTTATATCTATCTGTAACAGGATTTCTTAATTTCGTTTAGAGTTGTGCAGTTGTACCATCTATTCATCCCATCAGAAGAGATAAAACAGATAAAACACTAGCCATGCAAGCATCTGTCGCTGTTTGAGAGATTTTATTAAACTAGAATATTACATTACAGATTCAACTCCATTTTCAAGTATTTTGTTAAGAGGGTCTCAGGATGACTGTAGGAGAAAGGTATTTGGGGGATCATGTCCTTTGATATTAATTAGATTATAGAATTTTATGAAGTAAGATGGATTTTAAAATAGCAACAGGAAAACAGTTTTGGACTTTCCCATCTGTGAGTTTGGGTGAGGTCATAGTAATGGAACTTGTGGGTGCCTGCTTTCTGGGGATTTTCAGTGGGAATGAAGAAAGTACCTGCCTGCCTGTGCTTTCGTTCTTTGTGTCTTGGCTGGACCATTTATTTCTGTCCTCACTTAGTAAGACTTATATCTGTATTACTAACTGCCCCATTGTCCCAGTCACTTTCTCTCTGCTGGGACAAATACCCAACACCCACAACTTAAAGGAGGAGAAGTTGGTTTTGGCTTGCATTTATGGTTTATGGTTGGCCAACTCCCATAGCAGGAACAGTAGGGCAGAGGAGGATGGCAGAGGAAAGGCAGACAATGAGGGATGTATGTGCCAGGGAGGGAGTTAGACCCTTCCAAGTCAGGTGTCAGTAACCTGTCCCTTCTGCGCAGACCCCACCTCCCCGCCCCAAGTCAGCCAAAAAACTGCCCTGAGACGCGGCTTTCAAAAGCTCTGCCTCTCAAGGGGCGAGGTTCTTGGGGGGATATCTAGATATAAACCATACCGTCATCTGTGGAATGACTATTTAGTTTAAGAAGGGGGAAGCCCAAGATGATGCTGGGATCCCTAAGTTTTGCTTAGGGCTTTTGGGGTGATATGCTCACTTGGGTTGTAAGAAAGAATAATTTGTAATCTTGCCTCCTTGTTTCTTGGACTCAGGTCAAAGGGCGCTTGAATCTGGCTGTCTTAGCTCTGTCTTATGATGGCCCAGACTTGGTAGTTTGTGTTAGAGACGGTACCCCAAACCTCCTATCCTTACAGTTCCTTCCTTGGCCTTAATGTCGTACTTTAGTATCAGCAGGGCCTTTCACACCCCCCCTTAACCTCTGCAAACTCTGATACATCTGTTTTGCTCTCCTGTGTGCCTGATGCTGCTTTAGACTTGAATATTTGTACACTTTTGTTGTGTTAGTTGGGACTGGCAAAGTTATGTGCCACAGTAACAAATGAATCCCCATGTTTCAGAGGATTAACTGTGGGTTGCTTCTCCTTTGGTGGTTCATGTTCCTTGCAAGTTTGTCTGTTCTCCACAAAAACTTGTAGTGTCTTTAAACTTGTAGGCCAAATATTTGTAGAGCCAAAGAAGAGAGAGTCTAGACTGATGATTGATCATGGGCTCTTAATGCTTCAATTTGGAGATGAAGCTCCCACTCACAGCTTCTTTTCTGGGACCAGTCAGCCGACCTCCTACAGGGAGGGTACAGAAGGAAAGAGTTGGAACATGCAAGAACATGGGGGTACTGAGCATAATGTCTTTGTCTCTGCTGCATCTGTGTTATCTTTGTTTCTGATAGCACAAATTTTTAGTCATTGTCTGTCCTTCATGGAAATAAATGGTCTTCATGTAAGCTATAGTGTCTGTCTTGTTCCAGAATTTATATTTTTATAGTTTATTTTTCCCTTCTGCTGTTGAAGGCTTGACCAGTGTTTTACATTTGAATATTATCAGAGCAAGTCAATTATTTTTAGTTCACAGTATAGCAAGGCAAAGGAAAGCAACTTTTGTCTCATCTGTAACAGGATGTCTAAATGTAATACCTTTTGGAAGACTATGGTAGTTTTGCTGATACCTAGTTTTTGTACTGGGAATTGAAACCACACCCTTGTGCATGCTAGGCAAACACACTTATCACTGCACTGTATTAGTGGCCCTGACATCTAATTTATTACTTTCAGACTGCTGCTGCTTTTGGATCTGGTGGAAGGCTGTGGGGAAATTGCAGGGAGGGCAATATCAGTTGACCATTATTCAAACTAAGACCGTTCTTCCATTTTTGGTGAGGTCTGAAATAGGTTTCTGGTATCTTAAAGAGATGTGTTTGTGGTGTAAGAATCTTATATTTTTACGGAAGGTTTAATCTTCTGTACTTCAGTTTAATCTTAGTACGTCTTTAATCTTCAGTAGTGAAGTACTGTTTAGGACTAGTGATTTCTGTCCTAGGTGCTGTACAGGGACATCGTTCTCCCACAAAAAGCAACATGGAGGTGGGCAGTCTACATCAATGAAGTCTACCTTAAAAATTTGAAATGTTGCCTGGGATTTAGCTCAGCACCTGCCTTGCAAATGTGCAGTCATGAGTTCAATCCTTAGTACAAAAAAAAAAAAAAAAAATCAAAATGTTTTAGATCTGCCTATTATAAAACTTAGCCAATCACAACAAATGAAAATACTTGTTTAAAAAATTGGAAATTTTTCTAAATGCTTACACATTTTTGTGTTCCTAAAAACAATCCTTAGCCTGCATTTCTGAGATAGCATGAATTATCAAAGTGCTTTCTGATGAATAGTTTAAGAATGCAGAGGACTTAACTTAGTAATGGGATTTTCTGGAGTGAGGTGTCTAGATTAATGAGGCTTGAGGCACATCTGTTTTGTTTTAAGGGAAGACCCATAAAAATTGGCACTGGCCTTCTGACTTGGTTTGAATGTGTTAAAAGAGCTTGATTTAAGCTTAACAAAATTCAATGCCAATATTAGATCATGACTATTAATCACTTTTGTACCTTTTCAAAAGGTTTTGATTTTTCTTTTCCTTTTCATAGAGATGTATTTATTCTTAGTATATACTTTGAGAATCTTTCTTCTTCTTCTAAAATTCCCAATTAAGTAGTGGCTGATTGGTTTTGGAAAGGTGGTTTTATCCCTAGGAGTTCTTCCAGGAGGCTGTACATTTCTTCCTCAATGATTTCCTACGTTGTTTGCATCCTGTTAGGCAGACTTTTTAGCCTGGCCTCACCCTCCTTGTCTCCTCTGTTCAGGGAGTGTTTGGATTTGGACCATCCTGGAGGCTGCCATGTCTCAGTGTTAGTCACTGGAAAACATTGGTTTCCTTTGGTCGCTGACCAAGCTTGTCACTCTTCATTTCTCCCTGGCTCTAAAAGGAAAGTTTCAGTCCAGTTTTCAGAACTGCCGGTTTTGACTTATGGTGAAGGGGGGGAGGACCCCACACTTTGGTTGTGGAACACATCGTGAATATTAGCATAAGCATCTACTGCTGCTTTACTAAATGGTTATTGTTGAGAAGTGATGAGCAAGACTGGCACAGGGAATGGCTGTGAGGGCTGTGTATTTTCATCGTATTAGTTTTTATGACTTCCAGGATTGTTTTTATTATGCAGCTGTTCAATAAAGCACATTTGGTATGCAAAGGGCGCACTATTTCCCCACTAATTTTAAGCATATAAGATTTTTTTTGAGTTGTTGTTCAAAGCTGTTTTATAGACTGAATTTTAAAACCCACATGAACTGAGATTCTGCAGCTGTATCTGTGTTTTGATAGTGTTTGAGGAGGCTCCAGAGGAAGGGGGAGGCAAAAGAGCACATTTTGTGGAATAGGACAATAAGCGACAAATAAGATGTTTCTGCAATTTTAATTGCCTCTTCCTGGCAGAAGTTTCATACAGCTGTTTTTCAGTGACACTGGCAGCTATTTATGGTAAGTAATTTTTGTAGATAGAAACAAAATTCAACAGGCAGTGGTACTGCTCCATTTGGAAGTGCATTTCCTGATCACAAGGTAATAAAAGAAATGATAGGAGTGTATTACTATACCTGCGATCATTAGGCCTGGGCTCATTAGTCTTCATCATTGCTAACATTCATTGCTGTAGTATTAGGCCAGGCTTTATCCATCCTGCTCGAATTCCTTCGATGTTTATTGAAGAGCATTTGGGTATGTGTTTAAGAGCAAGACAGGTTCAGGAGTGGGTGGTAACATTGAATCTGATAGCTTTTGTACTGTGAAGGAATGGACTAGTAGTTCTTAAACCGGTGTGGTTACTGCATCTGAGGGCATGGCTGGCCTTTGTGCTGACTGGTAATTCTGTCCTAGCTGGGGTTCTAACCTTCCAGAGTGTTACAAAGTTTCCAGTGTCTACTGCTTACATCACAGCTGCAGGGAACCAGCACTGTGGTTCTGCTGTGTATTTGTGCTGGAATTTAATTTTTTAAAATTAGGCCTTCTGAAAACAGAGTGACTCAAAAAGATGTATTCTTTTGTAAAATTCCAAACTCACTTAGCTTCCATTTGCAATAATAAGATACTGCTCATTAACTCAAACCTGCCTGATCCACTTTGAAGGTACCTTAAATTTAATTTTAGTGTATGCTCAATTTTTTTCTTAAATGACTCCTGCAGAGTTCCTAGAACTATTGAAAAACTGTTCCTCTAAATCAAGTCAAAGTTCTACCCTCTTTTCATTTTAGCTTCTTAGTATTGTTTTGTTATTACTACTTGAGGCGAACTTAAAAAGCAAGAAGTGTAAGAGCTGTTCTAGAGGACATTTAGAGAACTGTAAACTCCAGAAGCGATTGCTTTTCCTAAGCTCCCTTTTCTCTTCCCCAAAGACCTTTAAATAGAAGCTGTTTCCTTTTGCTACATTAACCCTAAACCCTATCTGACTTTTTCCTAGTTTCTGAGCAGAGTGGCAGCTAGGCTTGCAGAGCCACTGACAAAGACCAAAATGTTTTATGAAAATGGCAAAAAAAAAAAAAAAAAAAATACTATGAGCCCACCTTGAAATCTGCCAATTATATGAATGCAAGTTTAATCAGATTTTCAAATGCTTTTTATAAAATTATATAATAGAGCTGAAAGTGAAAGGTCTAAGTTATAACTTTTATTACATGAGCTGAAAAGTGTAAGCCTTACCATTTGACTTCTACTTTATTAATTCCAGGCTTAATAGTAAGTACCATTTTTGAGTAAAAATAATGTGGATTAGTTCTGTTTTAAACCTGCCTTCTTCTCATTTCTGTATTGCATTAAGGTCTTATGGAAAACAGATAAAAAAAGACATTTAAACCTTGCAAACAAGCTACACACCATAAAATGTTTGTTTCAATCAATTGTTGAGTCAAACATACAGGACTTTTGCTGACAGATAATCTCAGTAATGGAAAACAATTACCAAAGGCTCAGGGAACGAGGTTTGGCTGAGTGAACTGGTTCGCAGGACTAGTGAGTGCTGGTATTTGAACTGGCAGGTTTTTTTCTAAAGTTTATCACAATGTGGGTACAGTTTGGTTTACATTTCAGATGTTCGGGGAGTTCTCATAGCAGAGGAGGTCAGCAGGGACTTGCTGATTTTGTTGTAGAAGCAGTCATGTTTTCTCAAAAGATTAATTTGGTATATATGTGAGCATTCCTGCTTAGTTTCTTTAAGATGAGATAGTATAAACTATATTTGGGGAAAAAATAAGAGAAAAGATAGGAGGGTATTAATGCTGTGTGGAGAGGGAAGCAAAATGTCATAATTGGGCGTTGTGTGTGATCTAAGCCAGAAAGGCTTACGAGAATTTGGATACTTCAGAGATTTCTTTATTTAGAAATTGTTTATATTCATCATTGGTATGGCAACTATCAGGTTAGAAGCAATAATTTGCTAAAATTATTTGGCATTTGAGAAGATAGAAGAGCTAGTCGAAGTCTTGCAGGGAGAAAAAGGAACTTGACAGTGAGTTTTGTTAAAAGGGCAAGTGCATGAATTGGGGGAGCCCAGAGGCAGAAGACTTCTGCAGCCTCAGAGGAGTGCAGGGCTGTGGACTCAAAGACGTTATAGATATGAAAAATCACCTGCATAACTCCTATAGTACTTTTTACTCTTGTGTATGTGTTTGTGACAAGGAAGGTGGAATTGAAACATATTGATGCCATGATAGATGTTAATTTTGCTGGTCGCAAGTATCTTCTCTATCTAACATCTTCTTTGCTCTGACGTATCGTTTTCTGAGGTAGGTACAGAATCAGAGGCACATTGTTCTGAAATGTGTTCCTGTACTCGCTGGATTTGAATATCTCAACCTTAAAAGAAGTTTGCTGAAGGGTAAAAGACATTTTATAAGTAACCCTACACTTTTGAATGATTGAAGCATAGTCATAAGTAAGGAATTGTCTTGATGAGATGAATTATAAGTGATAACCAGTGACAACTAATTAGTGATGTACTTGACCTTGCTTGAATCAGTCTAGCAGTCTTAATAGCAGCTTAAGTTTGAAATTTGAACTGAACGATATTAGTTTTCCATTCTTTTATGTGCATAATTCTTTTTACTAAATGTTTTCATAAATATTTATCTTAAAAAACCACTATGCTGGTTTTTGTAGTTCATCAAGGAAACAGTATCAAGCAGGAAAGTAGCTTGTAAAATTATGATGAAGACTTCTGTCGAGTTACTTTTTTACTGATCTTTTCAAGGAATTCAAGATTTTGGGTTATCCTCTATGGGCCACAGATGTCCTGTGTGCAGTTTAAATAGTTACAAGATATTCTGATGCTCTTTCTGGTATAAGTCCAGCCACTTACACAGCTCTTTGGAGCACCTGCTACTCCCAGACACTGAGATCCCTGCTTTGAGGGAGTAGTGAAACCTACCTAACTGAAAGCCCAATCAAAATGCGGAATTTAGAAACAGGGGTGCTGTAGGAGGAGGCAGAGTGAGTGTCCCAGCCTGGTTACCTCCAGGTAAAAGTAATTCCACACACGATGGGACGAGGGCACAGTGTGTAAGTTAGAAACTGAGATACTGTTGGAATAGTGTAAAGTCTGGAAAAGTTGAAGCAAGAAGAAAAATTAGAGGAAAGGTTAGGATCCTGGTGTCCACATCTTTCAAAATATAGTCAGTCAGCTCTGCCTAGTACTGAAGAATGTCATTAAAAAGTGACACCCCTTTCTGTGGCAGTTTCTGGAGGGTGTAGTTGGCCTTGCATATGTAGGGAAGTGTTTGACTGCTGAGTTAGATCCCCAGCTCCAAAAGTTCTTAATCTTTTCTTTTTTTTTTTGGTGCCAGGGGATCAAACTCATGACTGCAAGCTCTCCAGGCAGGTGCTTTTGCTGCTGAGCTAAATCCCCCAAACTTCTTAATCTTAAATGTCTTTAATTTTATTTTGATTGAGTCAAAAAAAATGTAAGTCCAATATATTAAAAATGAGAATGGGAATGTTACCCATATCGTGTACGTACCCATCCACTGCCTAATGTTAATATTATTTCTGTAGGTTGACATTTCTATTGCTTTCTATTTCTATTCTGTGTAAGTTCTGCAAAGCATTATATTTTTTAAAAGTGCAAATGTGTTAAAGTTGTTAAAAGTAGATACTTTTGGGTGTTGGGAATGTGAATAATTATTTTTATTTTTAATTTCAAAAATTTGAGGGAGGAGAGAGTAGGAAAATAGTTTGTTTTGTTTTACAGTGTGGAGCACTGGTATAAACCTTGTTTCCTAAGTAACGGAATATACACAGGACTGCTGATATTTTTGGTGCTTAATCCATCTTTTTCAGCCATGCTTTTTGCACATCACATTTTCTCCTCATTATCTGTTCCAAGGCTGCATTATTCTTTGTTATTAATTCCTTTCAACAAGAAAGGCATAACTGGCATAACTTCTTCTCAACAAGAACAGTTCCCTTGTTTGTTTTGTTTTCATGGGAAGCTCATGAAGAAACCTAAGTATATGTGGGATGGGGGAAGTATATGTGGGTTCGATATGTTCAACTTTAGAAATTCTTTCAGCCTAAGTTGCAGAGATCAGACAAAGAAGGAGAGCAGAATGACTGAGACCGGTTAGGACATGACTGAAGTGGTCCTGACCAGGGATGGCGACGACTTGAGCAGGGGGTGCGGGGTATGTCAGAGGCCATATTTGAAGCACAGACAGGACTTCGTAGATTATCAGAGGGAGCGTACATTCAGGGGGTGGTGAGGGAGAGGGAGTGTCTTGGTGAGTGCTAGGTTCTGAGCTTGCGTAGCAGGAGGAATGGTGGTGTCCTTTGCTGAGATAACCTGTGATGGAAGTGGAACTTGTTTGTACATTTGAATCAGGAGGCTGGTGACCTTGGGCTTCATTTCAAAATCAATAGCATCCTAATATCTAGGAGTGTTTGTCTTTCCCTAGGGCTTATACATTGGTTTCTTGGACCCATTACTTCCTGGATTGTTTATGTATATATTTTAATTTTTATTATTTAATTTGCCCACATTTTCTGCAGAAAGGTTCTTCAAAGCAAACAACCCCCCACCAAAAACAAACAAACAAAAAAAAACTTAGACTGTCAAGGAAGGCCATGACTCAAGAAAGGTTAAGAGTCACTGACTAAGTATGTTTCCTCACAGTGACTTTTCAATAAGTACATGTCATGGGCTCAGGAGGCTCACACATGTATCGGTGAATGGAAGTTTCCTAATGAGTCTTGTCAAAGGGAGTTTGAACTGCTCTGAAGTGGCATTTTTCTAAGATAGCTTCTCTATCACCTAGGACCAAACTGAGCCCTCTCTTATTTTTTCTGGCTGTTACTAGACATCCAGTATTCCTTGCCTTTATTTTTTCTAAGCTTAGTTTTCCCAGTAGTAACAGTTGACCACATTAGCATGTTCCTATGCTGGGTAAGTAACATAATTATTCCTGTAAGGTTAGTATTGGCAGTCCCATTTCACAGATGAGGAAGCTAAGGCTTAGAAAATAAGACTACCCAATAGGTAGCAAGTGGTAAACTACAGTCACACTGTTTTCCTTTATAGTGACAAATCCTGTTGGTTGGCACAAGTCACACTGTGCTTTGTGCTCAGACCTTTACTGAAAAAATGAGAATACAGTAGTAAAATCGAGCCAGTTTTATGTAATGGTTCTGCATATATGAAATAAGAGAGGACCCCTTTTGTTTTTCTGATTTCTCTCTTAGCCCTTTTGTAAACTAAGTGCCTTGTTATACTTCTCTGGATTTTCTTAGATACTGTTATAACCTGTCTTGCTTTGGAAATAGCAAGAAAACAGAATTACAGAATTATTATACCCAATTCACAGATTTGAGATTGGTTTCTGTGGAGCAGTTTTACCTCCTACACAAGATCTTTAGGTAGTTCTTACTATGTGTGGTGGTACTCTCTGTGTGCTGCTGTGCGTGTGCATGTATGTACCTGTGTATGTTTCAAAGTTGTGATTGAATTAAAAACACTTGGTAGGAAGTCAAATTTCTAAGCAGTCATTATGTTCAGCCTGTGTATCTAATGGACAATTATCTTTCAGTTTCCTCTGGAATCTTGCTTTAATGATTTGCAGAGTAGTGTTTATATATGCCATCACTTGCTTAATTAACTTTCTAAGGAAATCCATGCAATCTCAGGTCATTCTGCTGAGAAAGGCAGCTTTCACTATTCTGGAACCTGGTGAGAGGTGGCTTCAGGGTCCCCTTCCTATTGCAGGAGACTGGCTTTCCCAGAGCTCCTGGGTGGCGAACCATCTTTCATCCTTGGCGAAGAGCCGTCAGTGGGTGTCAGGGTAGTGACTGAGTGCATCATAGTCCTTCTGACTGTCCTGTCTTACTGTGAAATTTTGTTTTTATTAGAAAATCATAGGAAAAATGAATTAGGCCATTATATTCAGATTTAGGGTAAAGATAATTCTTTTTAAGGAAATTTGGAATTGAAAAAAAAGTTTAAGAGTATTTATAAATAGAATTCATAGCCCTCATAAAAAGCAGTGAGGTATATCAACATTTTGATCCTGAGGAAACCACGTACAGTATCTGCTGTGTAATAGATGGTTAATTGATTTCATTGATTGAGTACATAAGGAGGTTGGTGGATGCATGCCTTGGAACGCAATGTCCACCAGGACAGAGTTGCTGATCCTAACAGTATCTCAAAGGTATTCAGTAACTACACTATGAATAGATGCTGATGAACAACTGGAAAAGAAGCTGTTAGGTGGCTTTAGTGTGCAAAATGCAGACCTTCAGAGATAACTAAGTTGCTCCCTGGTCATAAGAGTAAAGAATGTAGTTATTGCATTAAAAAATGTGTGTGTGTGTGTGTGTGTGTGTGTGTGTGTGTGTGTGTGTTATGTGTGCGGTGTGTGTGTGTGTGTGTGTGTGTGTGTGTGCATATCTGTGCTAGAAATTGAATCCAGGGCCTCACTCATACTGGGCAAGTGTCCTACCACTGACCTCTTATCTCCAGCCCCAAAGCATGTATTTTAAAAAGCCAAGCTTATTAGCAATATATTTATATCCTAGGATACCAGCACGCTTTTATTTGGATGTGTTAAGTAAATGGAGTTGGTATTTTTGAAATATAAATTAAGGTAGTGATTTTTAAACTTTGAGGTATTAAGGTATCTTTGCATAGTAATAAAGTATTGGAGAGTCCAAAGAACTTCTGTTTATATGGATCTTAATTCATTAATATTTACATGCTAGGAATTTTAAAATGAGGAAATTTAAAACATACTAATTCAATATAGTAAGCCCTTTATATGTTAAAAATACATGATTTTGTGAAAAAGGACATATTTTTCACCAAATTAAAAAATTGATTAGAAGAGGGCAGGCATCTTACATCTCAACATAATTGGACTCCTAGTGCTTGAACTTTTAGTCTGTTTGGATTCATTTTGGTTGAATTCTAGACATGGAACTAGAAAAGGGTGTTTTAATAGCCTTCGCAGGTAACAAGAGATATTCTTCGATAGTAACAGTTTGTAAATGGTAGTTTCTTAAAAGATAGTTGCAGTGTGGACAGAAATCCCATCTGGGATCATTGGCCTGTCTTGCATGTTGAATGGCTTTTTTATATACCTGTGTAACCTCATTCTTTGGTTGTTTGGGAAACCCTTTTCCGGAGTTCTTCAGATCTCAATGTAGACATATTTCATGATACAGCATCAAAAACTACAATTGTTAATATTACTATCAATCTCATAGGAAAAGCCCCTTAAGTATTAGGAAGTTGTGGCAGAAGCTGTGATGATGGCAGAAACAAGTTTTCTTTTTCTGTTTTTTGTTTGTTTGTTTGTTTTTTGCGGTACCGGGGATCGAACTAAGGACCTTGCGCTTGCCAGGCAGGCGCTTACGCCACTGAGCTAAATCTCTGGCCCAGAAACAAGTTTTCTAAAATCTTATTTTTCACTTGAAAGATTGACTTTATCATTGGCAATGAATATTGTCGGTTTCACTGAAATGGCAGTCTTTCTTCATTCATTTTCAGGAAAGTACTGCATCTGCCAAGTCTCCAAGTCTGAAATACCATACCTTGTCTTGTAGTTGTTCTTTCAAATGAAAATGGTGTTCCACAAAGGAAGTGATATTCATTGTAGGGCAACAGTGATAATTAGAAGGTGACCAAATGCTTTACATGTATCAGTGCAGAAATATTAATGTAGAATTCATGTATCAGAAAGCTTCATCAAAACCTTGTAAAATGAAACTGGCACAAAAGGAAAACCCAGGACACATAGAGGTTGCACAGCCTGCACTGCCCTGTCGTTGCCTTGATTCCTGTTGTGTTCCTCCCATTGCTTTTTTTTTTTTTTTTTAAACTTTAACTTTTTATCGGTACCGGGGATTGAACTCATGATCGCCTGCTTGCAAGGCAGGTGCTTATGCCGCTGAGCTAAATCCCCAGCCTCAACCTCCCATTGCTTTTTGCAGTATCAATGGAAATGTCCTCTCAGGGAAGCAGGCAAATAAGAACTTCGTTGAAACAGTTTGATTGTGAGGAATCATCATATTTTGATGGTGGAACCCAGGGCCTGTGCGTGCTAGGGAAGCACTCAATTAAAAAGGCACTTTCTCAGTCCCTTAAGCACCCTTTGATTTAAGAGGTTGGAAATAGCACATTAAAATTCATATTAATAAAGTGAAGTTGTAATATTAACTGCCCCCAAAGAGTGAATAATCCAAAACTCACATTGTCTTAGAGAAATGTTACTCAAGATAAATGAACCTTGCTACCTTATTTTGTTTCAGCGTGTGCTCAGATAGGTTCGTGTAGACCTTCAGCCTCACACAGCAGGAAGTCAAACATTACCCAGGAGGAGGCTGAACAGCGGAGGGAAGGGCAGCTGGAAGTGAACATAATCGGAAAATGAATCATCCACGTGTGTATAATAGAGGTGTAAACTTACTCTCAGCTTTCACTGGCAGTTTAGTTGAAAAGCAACAAAACTAAACAGTTAAAAATTACAGGTCTCCAAAATAGATACTTTGTGAGAACTTTTAATGTAACATTTAACTGAGAATGTGTCAAGGGTTTGGTGGAGGATTTTCAGAAAGCCTTTCTGTTTTGGCATGTGACTTTGTTATTAAAAGCTTCGGCAATTTCGTTTACAAAGTGTACAGAATTTACCAAACTCTGAGCAAAACCTGACAACTTGAGATTGCTATTTCAGGAGCAGTTGGTCAGGTCCACAGTTTACCCTCTTCCTGTTCATAATTTGGGTTCCTCTAAGTTGAAGTGGACAATCGTCTGCTAAAACGAAACCATTTCATATCCGTGGCAGCAGGTATGAAACAAATATTTTATTTTTGCCTTCCGGGTATAGGTTAGCAATGCAGATTTTGTCCGAAGACTTTTGTTTTTAAAAAGAGACAACTTGAAATCTCTGCTAGGTTTCTGCTTTTCTCTCATGAAGTTCTCCCCCTTCCCCGCCCGCCCCATTGGACAGGGTTGCAGACTTCTTAGAAAAGGATGGAAAACCACTTTGCATGACTCGTCTTGGGGGAATTCAGAAGCGTTATGCAGTGGTTTGCAAAGAAGTTATCATGCCTGGTTTCTGGCTCCTTCTGGCTTTTAATATTTCCTCTGGCCTGATAGATGGGAGAAATAAAACATCCTTTTTGAGCAGTTTGGCTGTGAAGAGTTTGCATACATCATAGACTCTGGCAGGGCAGAGAGGGCTTTCCAGGACCTCCCACTTGTCCACATTTCATGCTTTCCTACCTTCTCCAGGCTGCTGACACTAAACTCAGCCCCGACAGGCAAACATTTGGCTTGGCTCACCGAAACTGCTCGCGTCTCCGCACTCTCACAGCTCTGATTGAGTGTTAGGTGTCTCTTTGGCTGCCTCCTGTGCTTCTTATTTTTAGGGACTTCGTTAATGTCTTCTGTGTGTGAAAGATGAAAATTAAGCCATGGCTGCTGGAATTGGAAACTTGGGGTTTTTAGGCCACAGTTCTCTTATCACATGGCCCCATCAGGTTCTTTAGTTACAAAGGTTAAAAAAAATCATCCAGGGGCCAGTGGAGGGATGTGGGGAAGGAGAGTGGGCCGCTCAGCAGCCAATGGGCGGTGAAACAAGATATTGTAACTAAAGCTCTGGCCAGTGTCCTCAGAACTCTGGCCTTTCAGATGCTGGCAGGAGTCTGCTTACAGCTCAGCCTGGTTAAAGTAAGGGGAAACATTGTGATAACTGAACTTTTTTTTCTTTCCTTTTTGATTTGGGAATTGACTTTTCACACATTGAAGTGGTCCTTGGGAAAGCGCTTGGATGCCTGTAGGTGACATTCGCTTGTGACCCAAGAAGAAGGGGCTGAGAGGCACCCCTATGGGAGCAGTCAGGCGGCCAGTGGTCAGCTCAGCCCGAAGCCTGGCCAGGTGGAAACCCTCCTTTAGACAGGTTTCTGCAGACCTACACAAGAGGGAGGAGAGGGGCTGATTGAAGGAGTGAAGTTCTTTCCCCCTTTCCTAAGAGAAACCAACATGAAATAAAGACATTTAAAACTGTTATTTTCCATCTTTGGAAGCCTGAGCATTTGTTCATGCCCCATTCTTTGGTAGTCACTAGGGTTAAAGAAAGACCCATAAGAAGCTGGTAGAGAGGCCAGAGGCTGTTTGTTCTTGTTCCCTGCTCTGCCGCACCCCAACATCCTTTCATTCTTCCCTCCCAGGGGTGGAATTGGCAGCTTTCTTTCTCTGCAGTCAGTACTGCATTCTATGGTATTTCTCTCCTCACTCCCATCCTAGACTGCAGGACATTGTGACTGTCTGGGTGTGCATTTCCTCTCTGTTACTACGGTGTGAGTGTTTGGGGGAGGGAACAGTGAGTGGACAAGGACTGTCCTAATTACACTCCGTGTAGGTGATGGGTGTGAGTATTGAGTGTCTTGAGTGAATACAGCCACATTTACAGGCACAGTTTGGCTGCTGTTTCCTCTTAGACCATGGGTGCGTGCCAGCTAGTAGGACAGTGGGGGCAGCCGTAAGAGGCAACATACTACCTAAGCTCCAGCCCGGTTCAGTGCCCCTGCTTCTGAGCCTTGGACATGGTTTCTTTCCATGGTGTCAGTTCCTTTGGCATGTGTTTCAAGCCCATGAGACTCTTCTTAAATGTAAAGATTTCAAAGTTAAGCCTTTCTCCCAAGGTTTTTAGATTTTACAGCTTGTCTGTTAGGAATAACAGACTACCTGTGTTAATATTACTGAACCTCCTTCCATATGTGTAGCTGGGTTTAGAAAGCACTTTGGGGAACCATAAAATAGAATTGGAAACAAATGTATTTTAGTACATGCTGCTGAAGAAACACATATTAAACTACTCTGTTGGGATTATAAGTCATTAGATGTTAGCTTTTAAGTGATTAAAATTATGACTGTATCTTATGGGCTGCAAATAATAAAGGCCTGTTCAAACCAGCTTAGGCTATCAAAGTAGAATTCCTATAAGGATATACAAGGTGGATGATGCGTGCAAGGACAGGAAATACTGCCAGGCTGCGGAATATCCGGCAGTACCAGGACTGAGGTGCTGTCTCTTGCTGTCCCCACCTCCCTTCTTGTTTTTTTTTTTTTTTTTTAAAGCATTAGGTGGGCTTTTCTGCTGCTTCTTGTTTGAGTTCTAAAATGACAAAGTCAGGTCCTGAGTATGTGTAACTATCCCCAGGTTCAAATGCCAAGAGACATAAGTACCAGTTCTAAATTCCTGAGAGAGAAATTGAGGGAGGGTTCATCTAGGCAGGTTCTTACCCCTCTCCAAAAAAGTTGTCAGGAGAATGAATGTTCAGGGCTGAAGTGAGATCCCACAGGTGAAGCTGTTTGAGGGTTCTGGAAATAGTCTATCAGGGTGACAGACTCAGAATGCGCCAGTGGGTCCCAGCAGAGTCTTATTTATTTATTTAATTATCCCCCACTGTTCCTCTGGAGAAACTCCACAATCCCTCCTGAGCCCTGGAGACCCATCCACAGGATGAGGTGGACTCTTCTGAGCAGGGTATGGGGTTTGCAGATCCGAGGAGATCTCAGCTTCAGAACTATCTAGGTAGCCACAGTGGGAGAGTTTCCATGGACAGCCCTGGTTCCAATAAAATGGAAAGAAAAGAGGGTCCTGATTTATGGTTTTTCTTGAGTTGTATTGTTTTAAGGGCTTAAGGAAGTAGGAAATAATAGACAATGATCTGTGAATGGTACTCTTGATCTTTCTCTGTAAAATGAAAGTTTCATTTAGCTACTATGTTTCATGAGTATTTCTTAGGCATGGCCCTTTAGTAATCTGGTTTTAGTATCCTATTTGACATTTTGTTCAGTCAAAGATTATTATTCATTGTCAGCCAATCACCTAGTTGCAGCAGAGATAGTTTTATGTTTGTGTTGTGTTGTGTTTTGTATCTCTCAAGAGATCTATTCCATAGTGGGGCTGCTTTGATGGCATTAAACTAATGAAGTTCCCTGGCTAGATTCCGTATCTGAAATCCTCTTTAGTAAGTATAGTACAAGCAGATCTTTTCTGCACATTTTGGTGAAGCTTAACCATTTTTGATGACTCAGTTTGGTCATAAACTTTATTTTGATTTTTCTAATTATTTTTGGTGACCTTCTATTTGGGCTGTCTGCTGAATTTTGTGGCAGGTATCCATCCCGTTTTTCAGTGGATATAATCAGATCATTAGACTTAGAGAAGAAATTTACCAACCGCCCCCGTCTCTTTTGTGAAAGACTGAGGAATTCTCTAATAGGAATGGAGCACTGGAAAGATTTGGAAATGAAGGACTGAAGCCAGTATTAGGTTCCTGTGGATTGCTCCAGGTTTTGTAACCCTAGTGGTCTGTTTCCAGAATCATGAAATAAATGCTTGTATTGTACTTAAGCCCTGTAAGCATCATTGGTTGCTGGGAACTATTATTCTAAATAATGCTGCCTCCACTGCCTTTAGAATTGCCCTTCCTTTGTCCTGAGTTAGAAAGCTAGGATCTCAATAGACTGATACCCTTAGTACTTTGCTAGTAAGATTTGCCATTGAACATGTCACATAGACCTTCTTTAAAATTTCTTCTATTTCAGTCATCAGATCCCTTCAAATAAACTTTATCATCTGTTTTGTCAAAAATACTCTTGGGTGGGATTATGGATATGAATGGTACCTCTTAATAATTTGTGTGTGAGTTAGTCCATATTTGTCTCTGGAGACCAGAGTTTTTGAAAAATAAAGGTTTTGGAGCTGGGCCTGGTGGGACATGCCTGTAATCCTGGCATTTGAGAGACTGAGGCAGGAGGATTGCTGAGAATTTGAGAGCTCAAGGCCAGCCTGAATCACATAGTGAGACCCTGTCTCAAACAAATAAACCTAGAGAGAGAGAGAGAGAGAGAAATTTTGATCTACTGCAGTGATCTCCTAAAATAATTCCAATTGAACATACTAGGGATTAAGATTGAGAAATTCTTTTTTTTTTTTGCTGTGATTCTCAAACTTTTAGGATTCTTGCTAGGCAGAGTAATGAATTACTTCAACAGAGCTTCCTGTGGGCAGGCTCTAGGTCCTCCATTGCTTTATACACACTGTATAATATGGTAATCGCTTAACAAGTATTGTTGGTTTTGTTAATGGATGAATGGTGGCCATTCTGAAATGGCTTTCTAGGATATTAGATGTCCTTGGAGCCATCATGAAGTCTGACTCATGTCTTATGAAATCTATTTTGAAGATAAAAGATTTAAAAACCTTTTTCCTATAAATTGCAATCTAAGGTCTTAGACAATGTGGCTCACATTTCTCTCTCTGCAGGACACTGGTTTCCTGAAGACTGGGCTGTTCTCTCTCAGTCATATTTGCCCTAGGTCTGCCTATTTGACTAATCAGTCTAAGCACTTCCCTCTTAGGCCACTAATCCTATTTCTCCAGCTGAGAAGCAGCAGGACAATAGTAATGTGTCCCATAGCTATTAAAAGATGCTATTGCCTTGCACATAAATAAAGTACTTATCTTTTTCTCTGCAAAAGGATGATTAAGCAGAAATTTAATTTCCATTTATGCTTTTGCCTTTTTATGATATTTCTTTATATCTTTCAGTGTAGTCAGGGGAGAAGCAATTTTTACTGTTATTGTCATCACTGATTTTATTCTGTTTATTTTCACCATCATTACAGGACACTTTTTTCCTTACGTATGCTTATGTTTTACCAAATTCTTATGAACTCTAGGTGCTAGAGAGGGAGAAAAAAAGAGAATGAAATGAAGACAATCTTCTTTGGTATGTGTTTGTTGTCTGAAAAACTGATTTATTTGAAATAAGTATATTTCATGACATTCGTTAACCACAACCTTCTCCAAATTTTCATAGGTCAAATTTTTCTCATTGAATACTTTTTTTCTTCTAGTCTTTATGTGCAGAAGGGGTCTCACTAAGTGAAGATAACTTTGATTCAATTATATGTAGGCAACCAACACTGACGTTTTTACATCCAGCTGTATGTGCTAATGAAACCCTGGGGAAGTGTTAATGAAAGGCAGGTTGGGAGAATCCTCTTCCTGCCTGGAGGGTTAATCAGAAAGTTTCTAAGCTCTTTAGGACTAAGTATTGCAGCTGCTTGTCTTGTCGTGAAGTTGCCACACTGTGCTTCTGCCTTTGCTGTTGGGTTTTTCACTTCTTTCACCAAATTTTACTGTGATGGTAGGTGCATAGGTCTGTGTCTTTTTATTCACTGAACTTTTTGTAGATCTGAAATATTTTGTTACCACAAGATCTTGGCCCTCATCATCATTTTATTCTCTAATCAATAAATTGCATGTGAGAATCAGCCCTAAGGAAGTAGCCTTACCTGTGGAAGATTTTTGCACAATAAGCCTCCCCATTGCTAGTTTACTTACAAAACCGAAAATGTTAGAAACCTTTTTATTCAGTCTTAGAGAAAGTGATTCAGTGGTGATTGGTATTGAATATTCATGTAGTACACTCTCAAACATTCTTTAGAATCATTGCTTAAGATGAATATGGAAAAATACTTATGAAAATACACCCTGCCACTTATAAGAAAGATAGTAAATTATATTCACAGTATGATTAAAGTGATTTAAAAAATCTATATTTAGGAAAAACCTGAAAGCTATGGTGATAAATTGGAAGATGATGGCAGACTATTCATTATGTTTTTCTAATTTTCTGTATTATCTACTTTTTTTTAAAGGAACCAACATTATTTGTCCAACAAAACATATAACTGATATTTTAAATACAGTAAAGTGAATAAAACTTATAAAGCAGCTTAGAAATGCTTGCTGTAGTAGTAAAAATAGTGCCTAAAATGAATTCTTTTGGGTCCAGGAGTAGTATTCATTATAGATTTTCACAGGGCAGGGTTTAGGAAGGTTTATAACCAACAGTTTTTCCCATTGTGTTTATGGCTCCTGCGTGGCAGTGTACAGGTGAAATAGAAAATTTGCCCCCAGCCCAGTATTCCTCAGTTTCTTTGTTGCCCAGGTAATCAATCGATCCTGTTCCAGTTCCTGGTGCTTTGTCTCTTAGACACAGCTGGTTACTGTGATGCACACTGTATAAGCCAGTCCCCAGTCGATGAGCATTCTGCTCTGTACTTCCTGCTTGCTTATCCCATAGACCTCCAGAGGTCAGGGTCTGATATTTTGAGAGTGACCCCAATCAGTGCCTGCTGATGTAAAATAAATCTGCCTCCAAATCCTGGGTGTCGTTTTGGTGTTTCTCTTTGTCACTGCACAGGAACTGGTGGAAGGGAGGAGGGAGGTGCTGAGGTCCTTAGGTGGGTATCCAACGACACTGTCCTCTGAGTTACACTTGGGTGTTGGGGCAGTCCTCTTGGTTCTAGCTTTGTGTTTTTATTACTCTTACTCTTTTTAATGCTGTGGGTTATGGATGCAAAGCTCACGTTGAGTTGTCAATGAGAACATCTGTCCTGATAGTAAAGGCAGCAGAGATATAAAACACATCCCAATAAAAATAACAATTTTATATTTAGATTTAGGATGCTTCATCCTCCTATTTATGGACTTATGTCTTCTTTATGAAGGAAGGTGGAATAGCTGCAGGGTTTTGAAATTATAGCATGGGTGCTGACCCTGCTGCTGACTCTGCTGCTTCAGCTGTGAATTTTGGGCTAATTGCTTAGTTTTTCTTAGCAAAGTTTTCCTATGTGTAAAACTACCTTCCTCGTAGGCCTTGCGCTTGTTAAATGAGAGAGAATATACACACAAGCTCTTAAAATATGGTTGGTAGTGTTTATTGGATATGCAGTGATTATTATGGACTACTAATATCTCTATTAAATAGTGTTGTTACAGATTCTCTGAATGCAGTGCCATGAAAAACAGAGTCCTTATGGTGCTAGGTTAGAAGCACTGTCCATATTTTACGTGATACCTTAAAAATGCAAGTAGACAACAAATGATTAGAAGTAAGTTCCTTCTCCTACACTGTTGGTGGGGGTGTAGACTAGTGCAACTATTGTGGAGGTCAGTCTGGAGATTTCCCAGAAAGCTGGGATTGGAAGTCCCATTTGTTCCAGCTATTCCACTTCTAGGCATATTCCCAGAAGAATTGAAAGCATCATACCACAGTGATATATCTGCACCCATGTTTATAGAAGCACAATTTGTAATAGCCAGATCTTGGAAACAACCTAAGTGTCCATCAACTGAGGAATGGATAAAAAGTTGTGGTATTTTTGTACAATGGAGTACTACTCAGCTATAAAGAATGATCACATTGAGATATTTGTCAATAAATGGGCGCAGCTTGAGACCATACTCATAAGCGAAATAAATCAAACTCACATGTATAAATACTGAGTAGTTTCCCTAGTGTAAGAAATGGTAAGAATACTTAAAAATATGTGGTAATCATGATTCCACATTATATTGCTTTGAAAATTTATAATGTTTTCATTCATTAATTGGAATGGTTTTATTCTGGGTTGTTTGATTTTATTGTCTGTGATGGTATGAACAGCTATTTTGAAGAAAACAAGACAATATAATAGCTAGTGGTGATTTATTATCATCTTGTTTTGAAGTCCCACCAAGCTTTTGTTCTTCTGTCTCCATCAGTTTTATCATGTTGTATCTTATTGGATTTTATTGTATGTGATAGTATAACAAAATTTTTTAGACAAGGAGATAATATAGAAACCATTGTTAGGTTTTCTGTTAGTTGGTTCTAAATACCCTGTAATATTTCATTCTCTTAAATGGTTTTACACTTTTTATGTTTGATACAATAGTACATGGAAGTATACTCAAATATTTCAAGGAAAGAGACACTATGGTAGCTACTGTTATGTCGGGTTGTCTTGTGGTGAAACACTATATTGCTTAAATTGTTCTGTTCTGACCTGCGTTGCTGTGTCTTCTTTTATCTTAATCTTTTTTTAAAATAAAAAAAGTGAGTTCCTTGGCAAACCATTTTTTTTCTGTGAATTTGAAAGCAGATAAAAGGATAATAAAATTAGAGTAATGATATTAATTAGAATTATATAAAATTATTACCTAATTATCTTTTGTTTTACCCATGATTTAATATTTTATAATTTGTAATTAGATTTCATGGGCATTTTGCAAAGAAGAAATTCAGGAAATTTATACTTGTTGATGCTAAGTGTTAATCTGTGAGTACATGTGTGAGTGCCCTCGTGCATTTGCACATGGGTATATAGGCACTTTTAAGGTCAAAAAGTTTATTAGTGTTGGGTTGGTAGTTTTGTTTTGTTGAAGTTTTTCCTGGATGTATGGAGTATATGTTATGCAAAATTTTTCAAGTATGAGTTCAGTTTTTCCCAAGAGGGCAAGGCAAAGAAACCTTTCACTGGACTTGAATAACACATGCCATCTTGGGTAGTACCTGGATTTAACTAATCACTTAGCTGATGATTTATGTTAATTGGTGCAAAATTCTGTGAGATCAGAGTCCAGATTCATTCATGTTTTATCCCTCCCCATCCGTACCTAGAATTTTCTTTGTGTATAATACAGGATGGGTGGTAAACTATTGTAATCTAGCCAGTCTCTTTCTTAATAATTCAACATTAAAGGTAACATCATATTGAAGAGAAGACACACACACACACACAGAGAATACGTTGCTTTTCATAATGCCACAGTACATTTAATTAATTCAAGACTCTGTAGTGTTGATCTTCATTCATTACTTACCTATTCATTCAGTGGTCAGCATACAAAGCACGTACCAGTGTATTTTAACCTGTCCTTTTAAAATTGTTTGCACCTCCAGAAAGATGTTGGCATACTTGTTCTGTTAAATAAATTCAGGATCTCTTCATGACTGATTCATTTAATGATTATAGTTGCAATTGCCCCACTCCCACAAAGAAAGATGTCTCAGATTTTCACACCAACAAGCATGTTCTGGTTGATTTCCGTAGTTACTTACTTTGTGTCAATCTGAGGAGGTGGAAAGAAATTTAAGAGACTGTTAGAATGAGAATACCTTTGAAAAATTTCTATTAAGGAACTGTTTCACCTTGATGAATACAGAAGCAAGCCTAAAATCTGCTGTAAGTGAACAATGCCTTTTAATGCAGTCCTTGTTATCTTCACATTGCATTGGTTGATTTTTTTTTTTTATCTTAGCTCATTTTAAAACTGCAATAAGTTTGCTTGGAATTTTGCTAACCAATTTTATTTTTCTAAAATATTGTCATATCCTAAACAAATCTGAGAAGAGCCAAGTAAACTAGAAAGTGTGAATTTAGAAGTAATGAAATGTAAGTTAGCTTTTGACAGAGATCTTTTCAGAAAATTCTTGAGTGACAGCAACTTTTACTACTAATGGCCCTTGATATGCCTTTCTTTAATTCTTTGAAAACTTAAACTTATGAGAAGTGATATGTCCCGGCCTGCGGGTAAGTCCACGGAGACCCTGGAGGGAGAGTGGGGATGAAAAGGAACAAGAGTCGCAAAGAGCGGAGACAAGTCAGAAGTCCGATTAGGTCTTGTTTATTCAAGGAAAAAATATCAAATATAAAGGATATTGAGGAGGAGAGAGTTGGGTTCTGAGACATCAGCAGGTAACTTAGTAACAGTGGCAAGACTGAGGGTCATAGGTTAAATCAAATTTTCAAATTTCCCAGGGCAAACCAGCTAGGCAAGGTGCTGCTTAACTACCAAACTTAATTCTTAGAGGGAGTGAAGGTGGTGCGGCCTGCAGGTATAAGGTGGCAGCCAGTTACAGGGCTTCCCACAGTGATGCATTTAGAGATTATCTCAGAATCTGCTGCAGGTTTCTTTTAAAAATGTTATGACATTTTCTTAGTATATGCATACCTGATTCTGGTACCCAGAAAACCAGTTTTTCTACTTCTTTAGGAATATATTACATCACATAATGAGATAAGCCTCTCGGGATGGGGAATTGACTGGATTAAGGTATCATGTCATTTATGGAATTCCAGACCAGCCATGTGGGTCTGAAGCTCTGGAGGGCTCTAACAACTTCAGGAACTCACTGTTATCCAGAGGAAAAACTTGGTGGCCTTGTTTAGCAGACGCCTGTGGTGTGAGCAGGGAGTGAAGTGAAGGATGTTGACAGGCATGGCTGTTAGCTGTGTTCCAGATGCTAATAACAGTTCATGTTAGGCTAGCATCTAAAATATGTCAGAGATTTCTTTTAGGCTTCTCTCAGGTAGAAAAGGGAACAGTAAAGGATTATAGAAATATTTAGGAATAAACTTGCACATAAACTCAAAGTTCTTTAGGAAGGCTCGTTACAAGAATTCTTTTAGAAAACTGGAATAGGTAATTAACTCCTACTAAACCATGCCTTTTGCTTAATTAAATGTCTCTTATTTTGGTTTGCTATTTTTCACTCCTTAAATTTAATACTCTCAGACCAAGGTAAGAACAGTGATGTCAGAGTGTCTTTGACGACAATTAGATTGTGAGGAGAGATATCATATTGCTACATAGATTGGGAATATTGCATATTACTTGCAGTAGAATAAACTGTTCTTTTAAAATAACTTTTCCACTTGTATTCATTGCTTCCCTGTTGCTGGGACGTACTATTCAACATTTGAAAGGATGCAGAGTTTATTTTGGCTCATAGTTCCAGTGGATCTGATTCACGGTTGGGTGGAACCATGGCAGAAACAGAATGGGAAGGGAAAGTTATTCAACCTGCAGCAGTAAGGAAGCAGAGAAAAGGGCGGAGCAGGGAACAAGAACACTGCGCACCCTCCAGGAGTATGTCCTCATCGACCCATTTAGAATCAGGCCCTACCTCTTAACACCACATTCACCAGTTATGAATTCACCAGTATTAACCTGCTGATAGTATAGTGGCCCTGATCCAATCATCTTGCCAAAGCCCTACCTCTGAATACATGAGACATTTGCGGGAACATTTTAGATCTAAGCCATAGCACCAGTCAAACAATGCTGGACTTGATTACAAGACCTTGAATACATTTTGCTTTATTACAGTATTTGAAGTTGAGGAACAAACTACCACAGTTGAAAAGTTTGGCAAGCCATGAGAGCCCTTCACCCTGGCTGGGATGTGAGAGTGGGTTTTAGGAGTGGTTTTGATCCCAGCAAGGCTGTATTTAGTTGATTGGCTCTCCTCTTCCATAAGTACTTGGGAAGGACCCATGAACAAACATTATTTCTTTCTGTAGGTCTTAGTTGCTACACACAAAAACATGTTTCCTTGTTTTCATGTGGCCATTGGCACAGTGTTCTCTGGGATGTGTCATGACTGTGATTGGGGTTCCAGGACTGGAAGAAGCCCTAAAACTGGGTCAGGAGCTCCTATTTGCCTGTGACAGCCGGGAACAGAGGGGAACGATGAGGAAGAGTAAGTCAGGTTGAAAGGGTAAAGGGTGGATGTTTATAGTGTCTTTCCTGTTCCCAAGTTTGTGGAGAGTCTTAGAACCCATGCTTGTCTGGATGGGACTGTAGTTTTCTGGCTCCTCCAGCACCAGGTTGAATCCAGGTCTCAGACCATTGAGCTGGTTGGTGGATGATCAGTTTCAAAGTAGTGCTTACAAGAGAAAATCTTGGTGAAGTGAGGATTCAAGGAAAGAGTTTGGAGAATGGTTTCATTCTCTCCCTGCCACCCCTACCTTTTTTAGTTATTTTTAAATTGTATTTTAAAAAGAATAAAACCAAAGAAAACAAAGCAAAATAAAGCAAATCAGAACAGAACAATGCAAGCAACATAGGACTTCAAAACAGACAACAGGAAATCAACAGTAGCTACCATAATGTCTGTTGTTTTCTTCATAATAGCTGTCCATACCATCAGACATAATAAAATCAAACAAAACAAAACAGAATGAAACCAGTCAAAACAGTAGAATGAAAGCAATACAGGTCTTCAAAGCAAGATAATAGGGAGTTAATAATGCTTACCATAATACATCCTGTCATCTTCAAAATGGCTGCCCATACCATCAGACAGTAAAATCTAACAAAACAAGACAATAAAACCAAACCAAACCAAATTCTGAAAACAAGATACTAGACTATTAACAGTGGTTACCACTTTCCCTTTTTAGGCATTTCCTGCCCTGTCACTGTCACAATATCTCGTGTGCTTTTTGGGTCCCACTAACTCCTTTTGTTTTTTATGCTAGGGAGGTAACTTGGTGTTCACCTGTATGTGTCCAAACCATTTCAACTGTGAACATGATCTCCAGTTGCATGTATTACCTACAAGCATCTTGAGATTATTCTACTTTATAGTTGAGTAGCTTTCCATTGTATGAAAATATCTTATCTATTCTGCACTTAATGGGCAAGTTACCCTTGCTTTTTTGCTGATCTCCTGTCACATGGAACACTTGTTTTCTCTCCTTTGATTTTCAGTCTATGAATTTCCTTTAGAGTTAAATGTGTTTCTTTTATACAGTATATTGATAGATCTTGTTTCTTGATCCATCCTCCCTGTGTTTCTTTTTATTGGTGAATTGAGGCCATCGGCATTAATGGATAACTACTGACTTGCATTGGTTCATCTCTGTCATACTATGCCCCTGCTGTTGGCCCTCCACTTTTCCCTTCATTCAATTGCCTGCCCTGTTTGGTCATTTTCTGCTGCTGCTGTTCCTGGAACCATGGTCATCTTTATCTCTCTCTAGAATATTCTTCAGCGCTCTCTGTAGGGTTGGGTTGGTGGTCATGAATTCCTTCAGTTGTTTTGTGTCATGAAAGTATCTTATTTTTCCATCAATTTTGTTTGTTTCTTTTTTCTTTTTGATTGAATGAATTTAAGGTAGTCTATCTGTTTCTTTGCTTCCTTTTTATTTGGGGTAGGTGGTGAAAAATA
The DNA here is from genome assembly GCF_034190915.1 of Cavia porcellus. NCBI lineage: Eukaryota > Metazoa > Chordata > Mammalia > Rodentia > Caviidae > Cavia > Cavia porcellus. The sequence goes on from NW_026947515.1 coordinate 14,719,187, forward strand.
GAAATAGAAAAATCAAATTCTCAGTAATCTGTGACTATAGTTTTCATTGAAGGTTATTTATAAGACCACGAGGTCTTAAATACTGATTACTTGGTTCAGGGCAGTAGACAAGAAAGATATTCCCAAAAGATATTGGGTCTGGGGAAACTTGTCTTTGTGTACACTGGTAACAAATACAGTATCAACAAAATCAAATATCTGCAAGCCGTTTAGCTTGAAGCATCCTTTGTGGATCTTGAATCTTCAGGCACAAGAATAAATCCTCACTGTTCTTTTGTAGTTCTTTCTAGAGAAATTTTTTCTCTTCCCAATACCTAGGATTCTACAGGCTTCTTTGTTTTGCTTTCCAAATAGTTATATTTAATTGAAGGTGGAAATTGCTTCTTCAGTGTTCACAGATTTACATTAGCTCTCCATTAAGCAATCAGATAAGTAAGATGTCTTGATGGAGTCATAACGAAAATGATAGTGATTGCAGTGGGTTCCTGAGTGGGTTCCCCATGTCAGGCACTGCACTGAGCATGCTTTGGCTCAGTCATTGCCACAACCCTGTGAGGTACACTTTGCAGAGAAGCATGTGAGAAGGTGTGTTTCCCCTTGGCTTTGCTGTGAGACCATGGCTTCAGCTCTCCTGGGACTCTCCTAAGCCGCTTGCACACTCCCAGGTGAACTGGGTGCACTGGCCTCTTGGCTCTCTGCCGCTTCCTCTGAGTGCAATGCCCTGTGCTTTCAGCCTAGCTAACAGCCTTTTGACTCCTCAGATGAGTGTTTCCTTTTGTCTTCTTCCCAGTTGTTCCATCAGTGTTTCTGTTATGGATCTGTGTTATAACGGCCTGGTGTTGGTCACATGTCTGTATTGGATCCTGAAGTCACTCCTAACATGAGCAGATGCGTAGGCGGCATTAGGCAATGTCTGTGGACTCTGACTTCACTGGGAGATCATTGCTTTCTCTGTATCAACTAGCTTCACACCTTGCAAGTTTTTAGGCACCTCAAAATGTCTTTTTTTGTTTATTTGTTTCATCATGATAACATCCTAAACATCTTAGAAATACTAGAAATCACTTGTTGATGAAAATCTTAAAGTATGCAACACTTGGCTGAGGATGTAGCTTAGTGGTACAAACATTAGCATGTTTGAGTCCCTGGGTTCAATCCCCAGCACCACCGTCAGATATAAACTGCCCAGTAACCCAGGTGTTTTATTCACGCTCACTTAAATCTACTCTGTTTTGTAATTATGCATATTTATAATAAAAGACATTGTATAATTGAGTACCAGCTAACCCAAGGTGTGCGGCAAATGTTACATAACTTTGTTTGGTGTTTTGTTTAGTCAGCTAACTCTCTTGGGTTTCTTCACATGTGGTAGTTCTGTCTCATTAAAATTGCATGGAGAGAAACTTAGAAGAAATAATACTGAGTAAAGATAGCATGAGACCAGACGAGTAAGACAGTGGCATGCATGTCCCTTTTGAAATTGCTGCACTTCAGACTTGGAGAAACAAATTAGTTATCTGTGTGTCAAAATAACTGATTACTTTTCATAAGTAATAAGACATGATTTTTTAATGAGGTAAATTTCCTATTATTTATTGAATTCATAGTAGTTGTTAAAAGTAAATTCATTAAGAGAGAACAGTGTTCCAGTAAAGCCAGTTCAGTTTTGCAGACAATTTGGGAGCATCTTTATGTGCTCTGCTAGCCCCAGGGATAGGTCCATTTGTGGATAAGAAGGTTATAATGTCATGGGCACGACAGACAAGGAAACAGCCTGAAATCAAAGGAAAAATTATGATGAATGCCACCTGAGATGTAAAACCAAAGAACATTAGAGCCAAAGGCTAGGAATCAAGGAAGCAAGATCCGAATTTGGTTTTGAAGAAGAGATGAGTTTTAGCAAGTATTCGTACAGAGAGAAGACGGCTGCGGTGAGAGAAGAGGGAACAGTGAGGAGAAAGAACAAAGACCCCCAGTTTGGAAGATGACAGATCTACCAGGCGAAGAGTAAGAAATCAATAAAGTTGTGGGAATGTGGGAACAGGCAGGGTGTGTGATGACAGCCAGCTGGCTGTGGCGGAGGGGTGATTTTTCCCTCTGATTTGGGGGTTTCTAGTGTACCTTGGCTGCCTGTCGTTCCTTATGCACCTAGCCAGTGATTTTTCTGTTTTCTCTCTCAGTTCCACATTTCCATTTGATTAGCGTCTTCTGCAAATTCTTAATTTTAGGCCAACTGATGTGATTGTTTTTCTGTTCAAAGTGAGTCAGTGAGCACTTTTGGGTAATACTCGCCTGCTTGTGGACTACTTCAGAACTGAAGAATGAAAATTCTAATTGTTTCAGGTTTTTGAAGAGTAGTAGGCTAGGTGTAGTGGTGCATGCCTTGAGTCTCAGCACTCAGGAGACTGAGGCATGAGGGTAACTGAGTTCGAGGCCAGCCTAGGCTACAAAGTGAGTTCAAGGTCAGCCTGAGCAGTATAATGAAACCCTGTCTCAAAAAGAAAAAAAAAAATAGTAGTGGTTTCAATTAGATGTGTTAGTTTTTCTCCAAAGCTCTACTATAAGACTTTAATAAGAAACAAATACAAGGCCTGGTAAGATTCTGTTTTTAAAAGAAGCAAACAACACCCAACAAAAACCAAATATGTGTTAAATGTTAGAAGAAAAGAGAAAGGAAAAGGGGAGACTTAATATCTTAAAAGCAGTATTTATCTTTGCATCTTGATGTTTCTAGAATACCATTGCCTTTATCCATGTGGTTTTCTTGAGGATTTTGGGAATAAAATCAACTAAACTTAGAAGGACAGATTTTCTTTAAAGTCCCCAAATTCAGTGTTAAGTGGGATTTCTTGTATCTATTGAGCGAGGCAGTTGGAATAAGTTTTGGCATTAAGTATGTCCTGCTGGAGAGGGGAAAAGAAAGACGGAGAAAGGCTTACGAGTTTTGCTGGCTTCCTGAGGTCTAATTCCAGAGGAGAAGGCGTGTGTAGATGACCTGAGCCCTGGACTAAGAGCTTTACATGCGTGAGCTCATTTAATCCCATTTCAGCAGAGGAAGCTGCATCTTAGGTATATTTGATTCAAGATTTGTAACTGAACTATTCTCTTTACTGATGATTTTATTCTAGTAACTTACAAACTGTTATATTTCTTTTTATATTCTATGTGATTGCTAGAATAAACCTATGCATCTCAAATGCTCAGTAAATATTTCTTTGAAGGAAGATGATTCTTTTTGATAATTTATTTTATTCAGTGTATAGTCACTGACAAAACAGACTTATGAATGTTAATACTCCAATTATCATAAACTCCCTTATTAAAGAAATATACAGTGCATGTCAGAGCCTAACATAAATCATTTACCATGCACCATTTAATGTTATCCAAGCCATGGCTTTTCTTTGTCACTATGAATTGAGGGTTGACAGCAAAACTGTATTTATTTTCTTTTCATTTATGTGCATAAAGCATTTGAAATAAGTAACTGTTGTCTTCCCTGAGTAGACAGAGAAACACGAGTGGAGATATTTATGTTACTAGTTATGTCTGTCTCATGTCCAGGATATACTCTTTATTGGAGTTTACTTCATACTGAAGATTGTGGTAACTATTTCTGCCAAAGAACTCATCCCCACAATTTGTCATAATCTTTCCAGTATAAAGAGCTCTACTTTAAAATTTTCTATTTATGAGATTTAAGATTAATTATCACATTGTTCATGATGTAATTTATAGTACTTTAAGGGAAAAAGTACTTCCAAAGCCTAAAATTTTATAAGGTCTTCAGTAGATACAAACATACTTTTCTACTGGTGGAAACCTACCTCAAAAGAAACCTTAGTCCTCTCCTCTTCCCTCCCTCTTTTTTCCCCAACGTGGGGATTGAACTCAGGACCTCACCATATACTAGTCAAGTGCTCTACCACTGAGCTATACTCCTGGCTCTCACTGTTCAGATTTCTGAGAAACTTTATCTGTGAGGCTTTTCATAGAGATGGCTACCTGACTAGCTTGTGAAAAATGAAAGTGCCTTGGGAGTATAGCTCAGGGACAGAGCACTTGCCCAGCTTGTACAGGCTCTGAGTAGGAACCCCAGCAGCTTAAAATCAAAAGTTTGCCTCTCATTTGGGCAGTTTAGTAAGAGCTCATCATAAACACACAAAATAAGCAAATTGAAGATGCCCCTCAGTGCAGGGTTCCTGAATTCAATCCCCTAAACAAAGAAACAAAACACTGGGGTATGAGAGTACATGCCTGTAATCCTAACACTTTGGGAGGCTGAGGCAGGATGATTACAAGTTTTAAGTACAGCTAGGGCAACTGAGGAGACCCTGTCCAAAAACAAAACAAAACCCAATAAAACACTGTAGGAAAGGTCCTGGGTTCAGTCCCCATTAGCTCCATGAATGAATGAATGAATGAATGAATGCCATGAGTTTGAAGAGGTGAAACAGAGTGAGAAGAGAAAGAGAAGAATGATAGGTTACTATAGGCAAGCTATAATTTGGATAGAAAAGTTTTCAGGACCTGGCTTTTTCTGCTGGCCTATGTCCTTGAAAGGACAGGCTTATTCCAACAGATCTCATGTGGCTCTTCTGGATTGTAGAAATTGCCATGGACTTAATATGATTTACGATCAAAACAAAACAAATTACCAAAGTCAGCCTTAGGGAGTACTTCATAGTGGGCAAATTTTTAAATAAATTATTGTATAAAATATTGAATGATGAGGGTTTTTATTCCAAGTTGGCCTCTCTGTAACAATAATTTTCTTGTCAAAGTAATCTTTTCTGATTGCTCCCCCCTCCCTGTTTTCAGATAATTACATTGTCAAGGTAAAAGCTAAATCTTTTGAAAACATTGCTTTCAGGGTGCTAGAAGCAAAGCACTCAGAACTGGCCTCAATTTGCAAACACTTTGGGACTTTGATAAGTTAAGAAGACAATTTTGAGTTCACAGAGTCTGATTTCTTTGAAGGAAACAAAAAGGATCCCAAGCGTTCTTTGTGGAAGCCGGTGTTAGAAAATAGAAAGAAGCCAGATGTTCAGTTCCTGAGCACAGGTGCCTGGGCCCATGGCCAAGAAATCCCTAGCTGGGAACATGAGCTAAGAAAAAGCCCCTGGTCACCCTGGCAGATAAAAGACCTAATGAAAGCTCAGAGGACAGGTGAAAAATTAGGGCCTGGAAGCCAGACGCTATGAAATAGAAATGTAAGGGCAATATAGGTATCTAGTAGAAGCTATCGTTATACCTAAAATAGTAGTTAAAAATGAGCATAAAATTTGAAGTTTTAGAAATGCAAGGTTATTTCCAAGTACTTTACTTTAAATTTACTGTTAGATTCTAAAAGACAACCTTGGTAGGAATGTAAAATGGTGTCATGAGGTCTGTTTTTCTCTCCTGGTTAGATAATTAAGGCTCAGTATAAAAACAGTCTTACTGTGGTCAACTCAAGTAATTCCTCATCTTACAAGACCAGGTTTCAGTCTGAGCCATAGTTTTGCTTGCCTCCCAAGACTGGGCACCTTTTCTTCATTATGTTGCTTCATTTGTTAAAAGTGGGAACCATACTAATCTACAATACAGTATTCACAAATACATAGTGATTTATATGAGAAAGGCTGTCATGCACTATAGGTGATCAACAATTAGGCAAGAGAAGGAAAAACAGGATGCAAATGGGAAAGGAAGAAGTTAAACTGTTTTTACTTACAGATGAGATGATCCTTGACATAGAAGGCCTAAAAATTGCAACCAAAAGACTCTTAGAAGTAATAAATTAAGCATAGCGGCAGGATAAAAAATCAACACACACAATATCAATCGTGTTCTTGTGTACCAATAATAAGCACACTGAGAAAGAAATAAAAAAGCAATCATGTTCAGAGTAGCTTCAAAAAGAAATTAAATATGTGGGAATCAGTCTAACCAAGAAGGTGAAAGATCTGTATAACCAAAACTATAGTGTTCTGAAGAAAGAGATTGAACAGGACGCTAGAAGATTGACAGGCAGAATCGATACAGTCAACTTGTCCATATTATCAAAAATCTTACATAGAGTTAAGGAAGTTTCTATTGAAATGCCAACAACATTCTTAACAGAATTAGAAAAGCAACCCTAAAATTGATATGGAACCAGCAGAGACCCAAAATAGCCAAAATAATTGTGAACAGAAAGAGCAAAGTGGGAGACTTCACAATCCCAGATATCAAGATTTGAGGATATAGTAATAAAAACAGCATGGCACTGGAAGAAAAGCAGACACATTGACCCGTGGAATGGAGCAGAAAGCATGGAAGGACCTCGTGCACCTTTAGTTACTGATCTGTGACAAAGGGGCAGAAACATACGCTAGAGAAAATGCAGCTTCTTTAACAAACGGTGCTGGGGAAGGTGATCGTGGGTGTGCAGAGGAATGAAACGAGATTCATTTCTGTCACTCTCTGCTAAAGTCAAAATGGATCAAGACCTAGATAAAAACAGAGACACTGAAACTACTGGAAAATAAAATAGAGAAAACCCTTGAAACATCAGCATAGGCAAAGGCTGCCTGAATAGAATTTCAGCAATATAAGAAATAATACTGAGAATCAACAAATGGGATTGTATTAAATGAAGAGCTTCTGCACGGAAAAGAAGACAATCAACAGAGTGAAGGGACAGTGTACAGAATAAGAAAAGCTGGTTTTGCTAGCTATTCTTCTGATCCGATATCTAGGATATATAAAGAAAACTTTGACCCAAAAACCAAAAGACCCAGTCAAAAATGGGCAAATGAAATGAACAGATACTTCTCAAAAGAAATGCAAAGAGCTTATAAGTACATGGAAAAATATTAGCATCTTTGCCTTTAGAGAAAAGAAAACAGTCATTTGAGATTCCATTATATTCCAGTAAGAATGGCCATCCTCAAGAACACAAAAACCAGGTGCTGGTGAGGATGTGGAGAAAATGTATGTTGTTACATCATAAGTGAAAATGTAAACTAGTACTAGTGCTATAGAAATCATCAGGAAACTAAAAATTGAAATTTCATTAAATCTCAGGAGGCTGAGGTGGGAGGATTGTTGCGAGTTCGAGACCAGCCTGGGCTACAAAGTGAGCTCAAGGCCAGCCTGAACTGCATAGCGAGACCCTGTCTCAAAAAAGACAAAAAAAAAAAAAAAAAAAGAAAGAAAAAAGAAATTTCATTAAACCTTGCTGTACCTCTCCTTGATATTTTCATGAAAGAAGTAAAGACATCATACTGAAAGTGTACATACGTACCTATGTTTATGCAACACAGCAGTAGCTAAACTTTGGATACAGCCTAGACACAATGGAGTATTATACAACCATAAAGAAAAAAAATAAATTTAAATCATTTGTAGAAAAATAGAGTTTGAGACTATAGTGTTAAGTGAAATAAATCATACCTAGGAGATTAAATATCTTGGTTTTTCTAATATGAGAAAACAAATGTAGTTATGTAATCACAAACATACACCAATAAAGTTAAAAAGCCCAAAATGAGAGAGAAGAAAATCTTAGTGAAATGAAATTATATACCTTTAAAAAACAATAGGTGTTCAGTAAACTTTGCCACATGCCAGTCTTAAATATGTGTTTAGTAGGTGATATCGTTTACAGTGAATTTCCTGTGTTTTTAAAAGCACTCCAGCTTAGGATGTGTGGCTGGGTGGCACCTAGCAAACCTTGGAGATCAGTCAGTATTGTGACCTTCGAAGGCTACCATGGTATTCCAGCCAGCGGCATTTCTGCCAGAACACTTATTTAGAGTAATGAAACTCATATAATTTTGGTGATTCTTATGTGCTACTGTATTCTGTACATTTTGATTTAAATTACAGTAGCTGATTGGGCATTTTGAAAATCTATGCTCAGTTGATGGCTATTCCTGAGCCGAGAGCAGATCTCTTAGAATATGTGTATATTTCATGTTTCTCACTCATGAAGGTGTTTCTTTAGATATGAGAAGATGTATATGAGCGTAACTTCAAAACTAAGCTTCATACAAAGGCACCATTTTTCAGTTCCTCTTATCCTCCTTGGCTGAGTACATTTAAGAGTAAAGAAGGCAAGTGGAGGTCTAGTCTTGCCCTGGCCTGGCCCAAATCATTTGATCCAAGGAAAGTCTCAACATTTGTAGGTTTTAGTTTCCAGACTGTAAGTTGAGAGGGCTCAACAGTGCAGTTGTCTTCTTCCTATATATTCCATTCTAGCCTATTCCATTGGTCCTTGACTGTCACCTTGTTTTGAAGTGATCATGGGCGGGTGGGTCGCAGGCATTGGGTCAGAGTTCTGTGTTATCTTTCATTCAGCACGCATTCATTACTCAGCCATTGTGCCCGAGGCAAGGTTATGTGCTGGGTCCCGTCCCAGATGGATGCTTTTGCAGAGCCCCTAGCTTTAGCCTCTCTGTATTGAGCTTCAGTGACCATTACCATGTATGCAAGGCCAGGATTCTCTGGTACTCCTATAGGAGGATCACAGGAAAGCTGTTCTAAGTTTCAAGATTCCCTCATAAAACAGCAAGAGTTGTTTCTGAGGGCCGGGGTATTCGAGAGTGGAGAGACCTGTGAACATGGAGCCCACAAGTTTTCAAGTGATTTCTTCTCTCCTCATCCTCTTATAAAATTAAGTCCTCAAGGCTAACTTCAGCTAGATGTTGGTCAGATGAAAGCAAACTGGGTCTGAGATGAAATATCTAAAAACTTGAAAAATTCTAGTTTCTGGGCCTTGGGGTACTCAATCTGTGAGTGTTTTTTATCTCTACTCCAAATAATGCAGTACAGTTTATAGAGTTTATACATTTAGCCATAAATAGCGTAACTTCTTTTTAAAAATTAAAACAAGCCCATCTTCCTGTTGGCTGTGGCTCTGTCCACTCCTGTGTGGGAGGGCAGAAGGAATGAGTGGGTGACAGTCTACAAGTGCTGGGTTTCTGTGTCCTCGGCATTGCTGCTTTCCCCTGCGGCATCCTCCATCTCGCCCTTCAGGCCTCGCTGAACTGCTGCCTCCCCGAAATGCCCTTTCTGCCCTCCACATGCAGAAGAGAGTGCTCCCTCACCCCCAAGAAGCCCACAACCTGTGTGCATCACTGCCCTGGAGCCAGTTAAATCCTGCCGAGGACTGTAGTGTTTTTCCCTCGGGAGTCTTATCAATAAGGTAGACGTGTAATTTATCATCCCAACCAGGACACTGTTGAGAGCGAAGGGAGGAAAGCCATTAATAATTAATCTGGGACAACAGGCACAAACCACAACTGACCAGGCAGACTTGCACATATCATTGCCCTACTTTTCACCTGTACTTGATCAAAGACTTCTTGATGGTTAAGCACATGTGTGTCTCCTCAACCTCCACAGTGGCATAGACATAATTAGTTTACTAAAGGAAGTGATGAATAAAACAGGATTATTCTGATAAGCTTTAACTGGGGGCAGAGGTAGTAAATAATCAGAGTAGTTAATAGTTATTCAGCCCCTAGATGTAATATAATCATGCAATTGTTTAATCTGTACACTAACTCTATAAATTAGGCGCTATTATTTTCTTTTTTTAAAGGAGGATACTGATGTCTAGAAAATTGCATTGCATCTTATAGACATTACAAACAGAGAGGCACTAATGGTGCATAATTGAATATTATCTTAAATAATTTCTCCCTCATGAGTATCGAAGGAAATTGTTTCTTATTCATTTCCAATGAAGGCGAGCAAGTTTTTGATTATCTGTGTTTGCAGCATGCGGCAAATAAAAGATGTATATGCACTTATTTGTGTAATTATTCTTTCTGAGTTCCCTCATCTTTGGCAAAAATATCACAAAGAGTTAAAAAAATAGTTAAACCCACAAACAGTGAAACTGAATGGTTAATTAGCATCAAACCCACAACTAAAATTCTCATCTCTTGATTCTAAAATGGCTGACCCCACCCTGCAGGCACAGAGGAGATCAAGAGGGGCTCAGAAAGAAGAGAGAATTGCTTGTTGATTTTCCTGAAGTTCATAGTCACAGATCATTTTGAAAGTGGCCTCCCTCCATGGGAACCAAGGATAGACTTTGAACTGTGCAGAAATAATTTAGTCTGCTGGTGGAGAAAACTGCTCTGGACCCAGTTACAGGTTCAAGTCCTAGGTCTGTCACTTTTTGTGACCTCGACCAGGCTGTGTCCCCTCTTCCCACCCCCGTTTCTGTCTTTAAGAAATGAGTAATAACACCAGCCTTGTGGGGATTGTCTTTAAAATAAAATTGAAGATTGCGTATAAAGTTCCTAGAATAGGGTTTGTCAAAAGCAATACTGTAAATGCTAAATATGTTTATATGCTGCCTTTTAAACCATCATATGTGATCTATTAGAACAAAAAAAAAATACCACATAATGGTCCAACTCTGCGACATTGGGCAGTAGTGCATAAAAATGAAATGGTACATTTTCTCTTTCAAAGTGCTTCTTCAGGCACATAGCAGATAAGAATCCTTACCTGAGGCCTGGCACATATTAGGCATCTAATAGTGTTTATTATATTGAGTTAGAAACTTTAAAGGACTTACTATGTAAACAGAAGTAAAATATAAGCTATCAGGGATGGCTGATGTTGGAAAAATTTTAAATGTGGGTAGAGATTATAGAGGTTTAGAGGTGGTGAGTGTAATTCCTTTTGTATCACATGAGGATAGTGCCTGCTGTGTTTCACTGTGAAAAGTAATTTCCTGGGGAGATCTTGGAGATTCTTAAGTGTATCCCCAGCTTCTGACACAGTACATCTAGATGGGATCCTGGAATCCATATTGACAAACGTGGCTCATGGATGAGACTTAAGACACTGTCATGGGCCCAGTGTGTCTGGTACCAGTAGACATATAGTGCCTTGGGAATAGCGAAGTTAGAAATGTGATTGAAACCACTTAAAAGTTAAATATGCATGTATTAGCACTGTGAGCACTGGAAATGACCAACACTGAACTGACTTACTAAAAGAGCATCTCAGAGCTGAATTCACAGACCCTGGTGAATCACTTTTTCTTTAACATGTAAGGAGGAAGGATATCTGTATAAATATTTTACTGAGGTGATAATCATAGTTATGCTTAGTTATGTGGCTGGATTTTTGTTATATATACACACACACACATACATATATTCGCTAACACCTTAATTTTTATCTTTTATTTTACTGTTACAAAAAGCAAAGCCCTGCATAGCTGTGCGAGCATCAGGTCCCCTCGGTTTTCTCTGGGGGTTTCCCTGAGAAATGAATTAAATGGAAGAGGCAGGATGGGTGGCTCCATGCCCAACCCAGTCACCTACACGGTAGGAGTCAGCGGCGATCTGAAAGAGCTGCGCAGGCGCAGAGACTCTGCACCACAAATACGCCAAGCAGCGACTGGCCGTGAACAGGTAGACGTATGCTTGTTGTCATGACAAGGTGTCTGCTGTGTGGGTAAATGAAGAAGCAAGTTACAGAACATTACCAACGTATAACAAAGCTGTGTTTACCGAGTACTTGCCATGTGACGGGCACTTCGAATGCAGTGTCTCATTTAATCCTCATACTGCTCCTCTGGTGAAGGAATACTGGCTTTCTCTTCTGATGAGGAACATGTAGTTCAGAGAGGGCAAGGGACTCACTAAGGTCACATAACAGCCTTAACTGGCACACTGTACTCACCCGTGTTAATACCTACACACTTGTGGCTTTCAAGGATCTCTAACAGTATATACCAAAATGTCCACAATATTTGTTCAAGTGGTAAGTTTGGTAATTTTATTTTTCTTTTCTACTTCTCTGAATTTTCTCCCTACCACCAGTTACTCTGTCAACCCACAAATAGTCCTAAACTGTAGAAAGTTGGTTAATTAGCATTGCTTTTGCCTTTTAGTGATTTACCTGGGGACAAACAGAAGCTAAATCACTTAACTCCTGTAGGAAAGGTGCCACTAAAATAAATCCTTCCTCCTGTTTTCAATTATGTTTCTATCCTGCATCAAGATAAGTTGATCTCAAAAAACTAATGGCTTGGATGTAGGCAGAGAATTCAGCTTAAAAGCTCTTAGGGTTTTTTGTTTGTTTGTTTGGTTTTGTTTTTCAGTTAAGAACAGTCCCTAAACAGTCCTTAGACTCATCAAGGACTTCAGGTACCCCTCCCATTTCCAGAGGAGGGGTAAGGTTGGGGATGAGAGACAGCTGTCCTCCTGGGGAGGGGTGACAGTGTCCCCCTGGACTGCGTTTGGCCAAGCAAAGGCTGTGTCCCCAGCGGTGCTGTCGGTCTGGTGTAAGCCTGCGTCCCTCAGTGCTTTCCTCCTGCACAGGGCCTGCCCGCCTGATCCCTCTTTTACTCTGGCTTCAGCCAGCCCCTGCACTTCACCGTCTCGTGCCTCACCCTGCATGTGCCCTCCTCACCAGGTCTTCTGTGCAGAGTGATACGGAGCGCTGTGTGGCCCTGGCCTCCTGTTCGGAGAAGCACTTGGGGTTGTCCTCCTGAGGGACTGTTTGTTGAGCACCTGCACCCACTGGGATTTGTTGCTCTTAGGGCTGTTCTGGTGTTGCCTTGGTCTCTGCTGCTCACATGGCCTCTTGCTTACTGGTTACTATGGTACCAGTCCAGCCTGGAGGAGATGCCATTGTCTAATTTCCTTTCCCATTCCCCAGGCCCCTCTATACATGAGTCTCCTCCCAGATTAATTAAGCAAGCAAGCACACAAGTTTTGTTTGACCTTGTTAAAAGGCAAAGGAGTCCCCTGTCTGGGAAATCCCAGGGGAGGGATGTAATGACAAATTTACAACTGTCACTTTTTGAGTGTCTGCTAAGTGCATGGTACCTGTGAATTGTTTCTTTTATTCTGTTGAGTCTTCATCCTCTGCATGGTATGCAGCCTCTAAGGGCCAGTGATTTAATGGGGGTACTTACCATCTAATGAGGGAATTTATAATCCTACCTGTAAACTCTGTGAAGGATTTCTGGTCAGTCAAAGTTCTGTGAGGATTAGGCACAGAGGGAAAGAGAATATGCAGAGCTGAACTAGAGATCAAGCCAGTTGTAAGTAATAAGTATTTGAGGAAAAAGAAGTTTTTTAATGTGGTTCATGAATATTTATTGCCTGCTACATGGAAACCTCCAGGTTTCCAAAGCCTTGAGGATACTAGCTTCGTACAACAGGCTGCTTTTCCATTAGACTTGCTTGCAGAAGCCAGATAAGGATTCAGAGACCATACAGTGATGGATGATTTCTACTGCCTAGGTTAGGTTTCTTAGAAATGGGAACAGTGACACTTCTAGTGGTTTTCTGACCTCTGCTTGTCCTGTTAGCTGGTGCTTCCTTGGTGAAGCTTTTATGAAAGCATTTCATGTACAGTACCCTGGATTCCAAATATGCTGGGAAAGCCACACACTCCTTTAGCAGATCATGTGCTATTAAAGCTTCGGGGGCAGTTCCCAGGGAGGGAGGGTGCATGTGTGTCTTTTCTGCTGTATTTGAAACAGTTGTGTTTCCTTTGAGCTGTTTTGCCCTTCTGGTCCTCCACTAAGGGAAATGCTAAGTTGGGAGAAAGCAGGCATTGAGGAGGTAAACATAAAGTTATAATGCAAATGCCACAGCTTGCTGTGCTCAGGCCAGCCCTGCCCACTGGAGACATATGAACCTGGCGCATTGCTTAATCCTGGTAAGCCAGAGTCGCTTGGGGATAGGTGCCACTACCTGCCTTGTTAATGTGTTGAGCAGTGATGATCAGCCAAGGTAACTGATAATGAAGTGCTGGGCCTTTTAAAACATGGTTTATGATCTCAGCAGAGATTCCATGATCTATTTGACTTCCTTGAGTATGATGGGTATGGCATTATTTACCAGCTCTCTTCGGGGCGAAGTTCCCAGAGAGTGGCCCTAGCCTGATGGAAATACAGTTTCCTAGTTCTCACAGGAACCTGCTGAATCAGTGTCTGGGGCTGGGCTCAGGGATCAGTACTTATAAGCTCTGCCGGTAATTCTGCTCAGCTTCAAAGAGTAGCCCCACTGCAGGAGAGTTAGAAAGGCAAGGGAGCCGAGGGTGCTGGGCAAGGCACGAGAAGAGAAGGCAAGAGAAGGCCATGGAAGAGGAGGCGCTGGCGGTCTGCTGGGTGAGGAACCCCCTCTGCTGCCTGCAGCGACAGCTCTGCATTTCAGGTTCCGGTGTATCTTACGCAGGCCTGTCCTGGGCATCTGGGAGAGGGTGGCTAGAAGGTCCCTACAGTTTTAATTCAGGTTCTAGCACTTACTTGCTTCCTGCCTGCGAGGAGAAAGCAGACTAGCCCAATGCCCAGACTTTGGAAAGAGAAGGTCAGGTCTTTACCCTTTGGATTTCAAGTGGCACCCATGGCAGAAGAATCCCAGTGTGGGTGAGCCAGAGAAGGTGCTGGAACTCTAGCTCCGAATCAGCTGCATGCTTGAGCTCAGTGCCCTGTGGTCTCACAGCCTTTACAGTATTTCCATTTTCCTGCCCCCCGCCCCCCTCGACTACTTAAAAAACAGAGGCTGAGAAATAGGAATTCACATGGAATTTGGGTCCATAATGTCTTATTTCTGTTACCAGTTAACTGTCGTGGTTCAGCACGGTTGGATATAAGGGAGAGTTAAATGTCATTAATGCACACACTAAATTACACTAAACCAATATCAACATTATTCAGATTTTCCTTTTACTCTGTCACATGACATTTTTTAAAAATAAAAGATTTGAGAGATACTTTATACACCGTAACATTTACCATTTTTTCAAATTCATTTTATTTCAAAGATAAAAAGAAAAGAAGAAAGAAAACTACAAGAAAATTCAAAACATGTCAGTTAGGGGAAAATCATGCTGCAGGTCCCGCTCATTGTCATCCTCAAGTCATCGAATCGTTCACCCAGAGTTTAAGACATGTGCGTTCAGTTGTCCAAACACTATCAGCACAAATCTTTCTCTTCTATGAACTCAAAGAAATCAATACTGTAACTATCTTAACAGTTTTTTATATTCATACACATATTTTTTTCAGCTTCTCATACTAATGAAACAATACAATGTTTACACATGTGTGTCTTATTTATTTCACTAATGGGTATGTTCTCAAGTTGCATCTATTTACCTATGAAAGGCTCCAGTTTATCCTCCTTTATGTCTGAGTAAGTACTCCATTGCATAAAAATACATCTTTTTTAATCCATTCTTCAGTAAGTGGACATTTAGTTTGTTTCCAAGATCTGGCTGTTACAAACTGTGCTACTATAAACATGGGTGCACATATGTCACTGCGGTATGATGTTTTTAATTCTCTGGGAAGATAGGCAGAAGGGGCATAGCTGGGTTGAATGGCACCTCTAGTCCTAGTTTTTTTTTCTTTTATTTTAAAAAGCAAAACAGCAAAAAGGATAGGGACAATACAGAATTTTAAAAATATAGTAGGAAGGTAACACTAGTTAGTATACTGCATATTGTTAACTTAGACGTAGTTGCTCAAGATCTAGGCAAAAAATGATGAAACAAACAGTGGCAGCACTTTTTGAGGAACTAACAGAGATTAGTAGTAGTATAGTTCTCTGTCTTGCACACATACATTTATATGTGTATACCTACATATATAATCTTTTCCTTTCTTCCTTTTCTCCTTTCCCCTATCCCAGTCTAGTCCTAGTTTTTCTGAGGAATCTCCACACTGATTTCCACAGTGGTTGCACCAGTCTGCATTCCCACCAACAGTGGAGAAGGTTCCTTTTCCCCCAAAGTTCCTCCAGCATTTCTTCTTGCTTGATTTCTTGATAATAGTCACTCTTTCCAGTGTGGGGTAGAATCTCAGTGTTGTTTTCATTTACAGCGCTTGAATGGTGACACTGAACATTTTTTTCACATATTTATTTGCTGTTTGTATTTCTTTCTCTGAGAAGTGTGTATTCATCTCAGACGCCCATTTTTGGATTGGGTCTTTAAATTGGTGAGGATTGATATTTTTGAGTTTTTTATATAGTATATAGTTCTCAATAGTAATCCTTGGTCCGAGGCACAGCTGGCAAACATTTTCTCCCATATTGTGGGTTGTCTCTTCACTCTGTTGGTGGTTTCTCTTGCTGTGCAAAAGGTTTTCAGTAGGGTAAGAGTCCAGTTATTGATTCTTTGTAATAGTTTATGTGCAATCTGGGTTTTGTTCATAAGGTCTTTGCCTATACCAGTGTCTTCAAGAGTTTTACCTACTCTATCTTCTAGGAGATTTAATGTTTCTGTTTTAATATGTAGATTTTTGATCCATTCTGATTTTAGCTTAGTACATGGTGAAAGATAGGGGTCCAGTTTTTTAATCTTTGGCATGCATGTAGAGCCAGTTTTTCCAGCACCATTTATTAAAGAGGCTGTCTTTCTTCCAGTGAATGTGTTTGGCACCTTTGTCAAAGATAAGGTGGCTGAGTGTGTCTGCAGTTGTTTATGCATCTTCTAATCTGTTTCACTGATCTCTGGGTCTGTTGTTTTGCCAGTACCACATTGGTTTTTTTTTTTTTTTTTTTTTTTGGTACCGGGGATCAAACTTAAGACCTTGCACTTGCCAGGCAGGCACTTAGGCCTCTGAGCTAAATCCCCAACATCGCCATACTGTTTTTTATCACATCACAGTAGCTTTACAGTATAATTTCAAGTCAGAGATTGTGATGCCTCCCTGTCTTGTCTTTGTTGACCAAGACTGCCTTTGCTATTCTGGGTCTCTTCTGAATGAATTTTAGGTTGTTTTCTCTAATTATGTGAGATATGATTTTGGAATTTTGATTGGGATTGCATTAAATCCATGTAACAGTTTTGGAAGTATGGTCATTTTTACTATATTGGTTCTTCCTACTCAGGTGCAAGAGTTGTCTTTCTACTTCCTAATGTCTTCTTCAATCTCTTTTTTTCAGAGTATGGTAGTGTTCAATATAGAGATCTTTTACATCCTTTGAAAGATTGATTCCTAGATATTTCATTTTTTGGATACTATTATAAAAGATTATTTCCCTGATTTTTCTCTCAGTGAATTTGTTATTTGTGTAGCATTTACCATTTTGAAGATTAGTGATTGTTAATATATTAATGGCATTGTACATTTATTAATACAATCTAATTTATAACGTTTTCCCATTGCTCAGAAAGAAACTTTCACTCATTAACAGGAACTTTTAATTTTCCCCTCCCTCTGGGAATCAAGCATCTACTTTCTGTCCCTCAATTTGCTTGTTCTGGACATTTCTTGTAAATATAATTATACAATATGTGGCTCATTGTATCTGGGTTCTTTTACTTACCGTAATAATTTCATGGTTCATCCATATTGTAGTATGAATTTTTATTTCATTTTATGACTTGGTAATATTCCACTATATTATTATATTGTATTGTGTTGATCTGTCCATTAGATGGTAGATGCTTGAGTTTCCATTTTCTGACTGTTGTGGTAGTGTTGCTGTGAGCATTTGTGTGTAGCTTTTTGTGTGGATGTGTGTTTTAATGCCCTTTGGATATATACCTATGTCTGAAGTCACTGGTTCATATGTTAATTCTATTCTTAACATTTTAAGGAACTGTCAAGCTATTTTTAAAAGAAGCTGCTCCATTTTCCAATCCTACTAACAATGTAGAAGAGTTCTAATTATTTTCACATCTCCTCATCAGCACTTACAATTGTTTAATTTAGTCATTCTGATGGGTTGGGGGTGATGTTTCACTATGGCATCAGTGTGCAGTGCACCAGTGACTAATGATATTGGACATTTGTTTTCATGTGTCTATTGGCCAAAACTTTTTGACAAATACTGCTTCAAATTATTTGCCCATTTTAAATTAGGTTATTTGTCTTTTTATTATTGATTTGTGAGGAGTTTTTCTTATTTGTACGATTTGCTAGCATTTTCTCCCTTTTGACAAGCTCTTTTCACTGTCATACTGCTCCCCTTGCACCTCCCCCCACCTCACTGGCCTCACACAGGCTAAGCAAGCGCCTTACCGACCAGTGCACGACACACCAGCCTTTATTTTTATTCTGAGACCGAGTCTCACTAGGTTGTTCAGGCTGACCTCACACTTCAGTCCTTTGGCCTCAGCCTTCCCCATGGCTGGGATTACAGGAGAGTGTCCCCTCATCTACTTCAGACATGCTCTTTGAAGCATAAAAATTTTTAAGTTTGATGAAAGCTAATTTATTTTATTTCTACGTCACTTATACTTTTGGTTTCACATCTAAGAAACTACTGTCAAATATAAGATCATGAGCATTTACTTCAATATTTTCTTCTAAGAATTTTATAGTGCTAGCAATTATTCTTAGGTCTGTGATCTTTTTGAATTAAATTTTGAGTTTTTTTCTAATTTCTGTTATTAAAAATGATCTTTGGTTGGGGCTATTAAAGTATAAAAGCAGATAAAATGTAGCTTTGAGATTTTTGAAAAGGATTATTATACTCAACTCTGTCTTGTTGTTGAAATTTTTAGCCACAGAATGCCAAAATTATAGGTTTAAATTTTTGAGGGGAATAAATAAACGCCTCAGTCTCAGATTAATTTTCTTTTGAAGTTGAGCTGAGCACTCAACTTCAGAAACATGAAATCCAGTTTAGGAAGTGTATTTTGACATTGCCCCCTGTGACTAGTTGAAGAGGAACATACAACAAAAATAAAAACAGAAGTATTCAAGGGTTGCTTAGGGAATTTACTGGGAATTTTGTCATACTTGATGTTACAGGAAACACTTGAAAGTATGCGAGTTGGGTGTCTGCCTGTACTTATGTGGATTCAGATATAATTGAATTTATGCGATTTTAATCAGGTAAACAGTGGTACAACTTCACTGATTCTTCATAATTTTTTCTTTTTTAAAATAAGAAAAAAATAGTACATGGAATTTGTGTGAGGATTAGATTTGATAGACAGACTGAAAGCTTAGACTGGAGTAGTGATAGTGAACGTTTTAGAGCATTCAGTGATACAACCCACTGAAACATGCATCTCATAGGCTCACTACCAGTGGACTAGAGCCTGGCACTTAGTAAGTGCTCATTAAATGTTTATTATTATTAACAATCCCGTTTATTTACCTTAATATTGCTGGGATTCATTTCAGCCACCAGCATAATCCATAGTCTTACTTGACATTAAACAATGCTTTATTTTTAAGTTATTGTGTAAATATGAACACTTATAAATCCTACCCTTAAGAAACACCTGGAAATTCACTAAAGGCCAAGCACACAAAGTTGTTCATCATTAAAAACATTATTTTTGAAAGTGAGTCTCACGCTGTGCTTGAATTTATAGTCCTTGTGCCTCAGTCTCACAGAGTGCTGGGACTACAGGTGTGCATCCCCATACCCAGCTTCTTGTGCTCTTAACTAGGGGCTATACACTGAAGAAAAGGGCTTTCCATGTTAGTAAACAGTTAGGCATTAAGTTTGGCCTCTTTGACTACCACTTATTTTTCATTTTTAAAATATTTTGTGATAAAACAGAAAAATGTAAAGTAGAAGCAATAGGTAATTTAAACCTCGTGGTTCTCAACTGAGATGATGTTGAACCCCGTGGGACATTTGACAATGTCTAGAAATGTTTCTGATTGTGCAACTGGTTGTTAGGAGTACTACTGGCATGTACCTGGTGGAAATTAAGGATACACTTAGCATTCTGTATGCACAGGGCAGACTTTCACAAGGAATCATCCAGCCCCAAATGCCAGTACAGTACTAGTGCTGTATTTGAGAAAATCTGCAGTAATCCAAAAGTAATGGTCATAACCTCATCCCTAACACTGTAACCCTACCCCTAAGTATATTATCATATCGCTGTATTTCCTTTCATTATTTTAAATGTGTTATGCATAATTGTGTGCATAATGTTTTTAATCTGCATCTTTTCAGAAAGCATTATATCCTAATTAAAAGGGTCATTGTAATCTGTGGGTTGTTTTCTATAATGTAGATATTTTATCTTACTGCTCTGAATTAATCTTCACTGAACAACTTTGTGTATTTGATCTTTTCTGAATTTCCAGGTGTTTCTTGAGGGTAGGGTTTACAATTTTCATATTTTTTGTGAGGAAGGGGTGAATTTTTTATGGCTCTTGGCAAATATTTTCAAATTGTTTCCCAAAAATATGGGAAACCTTTCACAATACTAATTTCACATCAGCAGCAGCAGCAAAATCTAGACGTGTTTATTTGCCTGTGCTCTTACCACATAATGTACTAATATTATGGGGATCTTATTGATTGATAAATAATTCAATAGACAAAAGGTGGTGTGTCTTTGATAAGTAATGCTTTGAAGAAACATTGTCTTTATAATTTTCATCAGAATCATCAGAAGTCCTTATCGAGTCCATATTTTTATTCAACAAGCATTAATATGACAATACATAATTTTAGACTAGTAGACTAGTGCCTATACTTCAACGAAGAAATATATTAAGAAAATATATTGTAGTTTCACCTTTCTTGAGGACTTTTAAAAGAGCCAGACTCATTCAGAGCAGTATAGAAAATCCTGTCAAATTCTAAGAATGAAAGTAAAATTATTTGAGAAGAGAACATTCAAATTGCAACTAAAATATACTTACATATAAAATAGGATTCCATTGCATTTTCCTATTTTTGATAAGTCATGTATTTTTGGACTCTTAGCAATCTTAACCTTTTCATATGCATAGTATATTTTTTTGGCATATAGAGTGATCAATAAATATATATTAAATATGAATGAATAAATTTGTGCCCACATTATAGGATATAGAGTATAATTTTCTACTACAACAGTGACAGAGGTTTACAATTGTTGCTTTTTGATATATTGTTGGTCTTGATTATATTTAAATTGGGGAGATTATGTTATAATTTATTTGGCATTAAAGGAATAGATTCTCCACTTACATTTTTTAAAATGATAAGCCTGTTTTACAAATAGTGATTTGACTGAGAACAGGTTTTGGAAGCTTGTTATTTAAAATAAGGATTTTCTCTTATATTTGCTAAAAGAATTATAAATATTAAGGGGTAGATAAAATTATCTGATTTTTGAAAATCTAGTCCTTTTTGCAAAAAAAAAAAAAACATGATCATAGTTTCATATCATGTTCTTTTAAGTTTTGTTCTTCCTTGGGAGAGCCCTTCCACATTTTATAAATGTGTGTGTGTGTGTGTGTGTGTGTGTGTATTTCTTCGTCAATTCTCCCAGCATCTTAGCTTGCTTTGTCTTCTTTCTAATATGTGTAAGTGCATGCCTGAACTGGATTTTAAAGAACCTGCTATCTTCTTCTTTGACTTTAGAACTTATTTCTTTTACAGTAGTATCCTTTTGATTTATGGACAGTTTTGCTGCATCTGAGATTAGGTTTGTGCACCTAGGTTGGTAGCAGTGTAATGAATTGTCCAGCAAGGACACTGTCCCTGGGAAACACAAAATGTGAGCCACTCTGTTTCTTTCTTTCTTTCTTTTTTGCTTTGTGTCATTCAATGGAGGTTTTACTATTTGTGTCTCAGCCCATCAATTTAGAGTTTAAAATAGAGAAGACAGGAGTCAAGTATTTAAGTTACTTTTACGATTTTGTATTTGCCAGATTTTGTGTTTTCATAGTAATCATGTACCTGTCTTACTCTCTGATCTGGAATTAGTTGGCTCTGAGTCAATCACAGGGACACATGGACTGACTTTGATTATGTCAGTTTTTAAAGCATTTGCTTTAAAAATGCTTTCTTCTCCAGTCAAAACATTTGTAATATGAAGACCAGACTTCAATTCTTCTCCCTCTGATATTACTGATAAACTTTTAATCTCTTTTGTCAAAACATTTTTAAAAAATTAATTTTGGGGGAGTACTAAGGATCGCACTCAGGACCTTGTGCTTGCCAGGCAGGCGCTTACACCACTGAGCTAAATTCCTGGCCCTTAAAAATTAAATTCTTGGTAGAAAATTCAAACAGATGTTGAAACATTGTGTCAACTTGAGAAGTTCAGACATTTAGTTAAGTGATTCAGCAGAGGGCCAGGGTCCTTACTTTGTAACATCCTCAGCCTTTCCAAGAAGAGGGCAGGAGATGGTCTGCGTGCTGCACCCACCTGAGGGGAGCTGCCTGCATGCAATGAAAGGCAAGTGAGGCAGGACTGATGGCTGGTTCTGCAGAGGAGCTCCAGCCTTCACCTTCAGCTTGGACAATGTCTCCTGGCTTCCGGTGCAGACTATTCACCTACCACCCGGGGTTCTTCAGCCTTCTAGCATGGATTCTTCAGTGTTCCATGGAAAAGCCATCGGCCTTCTGGTGCAGACTTGCATAGGACTCTGCAGTAAGCTCCAGACCTTGGCCTGAACCCTTCAACCTCCAGTGTGCAGACACCCTCTGAGTGCTTCCTCATCTGACTCTGTGGCTGACTCTAAGCCCACCTTGTAATTTCTTAGATACTTGTGTATCTTTTGTTATGTCTGTCTTTAGTAAACCCTGACTGATACAGGTACAAAACAATTTTTTAAAGTTCCCCTTTCCATGCTGTGGGCCTGTTTTACAGATGTAACAGCAGTTGAGGTCTCTTGTGTATGTCTTCCTAAACTTTGCTTTTGACTTATCTGTTCCATTTTTGACACATTTTATATCATACCATACTACAGTGCTGCAACTTGCTTTGTTTTGCTAGTAATATGGATCTTGGACGTCATAGAGATACAATTTATTTTGCAATCATTTGGTAATGTTTCATTGTGTGGAGATGCCATAATTCACTTGATTATTTCCCTATTGATGGACTTTGAAGTTGTGGGCCATGTTTTGCCTCTTTAAACAAAGCTGCAGTAAACATTCTCAGACTGCCTGGGTTTGAATTCTCTCTCTGCCAGTTGCTAGCTCTTAGATTCTGTTCCTTTGCTTCTCTTGTCCACAGGTTTCCTCTCTGTGAACCAGGAATGATAATAATTCCTACTTAATAGGCTGGGTATGTGGAATAAAATGGCTAATGTATATTTGATGTACTTGGAATAGTACCTGGGAGGTAATGAGTGTTCAGTAATCATTAACTCTTGCTCTGGCTGCTTTGTCTGTTTTGAGAGTATGTCAGTCAATAAAAAAAAATTCCTCAAAGCATAATTGCTGGCCAGCTGCAAAAACTATGCAGTTT
Source organism: Cavia porcellus (assembly GCF_034190915.1). Classification (NCBI taxonomy): domain Eukaryota; kingdom Metazoa; phylum Chordata; class Mammalia; order Rodentia; family Caviidae; genus Cavia; species Cavia porcellus. The sequence continues at coordinate 14,742,317 of NW_026947515.1, forward strand.
GAATTTTGACAGATGCTCCCAGGTGCCCTGCACAAAAGTTGTGGCAAGTTATTCTTTCACTAGGAATTAAACATTTGATCTCTACAAGATAGTTTTTAAAAAAGGCTTGAAGGCAATTATATTCCATTGCTTCCTTCTCCTTATCTCTCTTTTTGACCATAGTACATAATGACACAGCTTATGAACTACTGGTGTGAACATAAGTGTGTCCTGCAGCTCTCCCACCAAAGAATTGGTGAAAATGTGTAGATCTTCAATGGTTTTCACGCTGCTTCAGATCTCCCTTATTTCAGAAGAATGTGCCTAAGAAAGTGACCATTACTTCCTGTGTGCTTACTGCTGCTTGACCTTTGCATGTGGGCAAGCGTATCCTGCTTGATGAACAATCTTGCAAGCCATCTGGATGACTGGCATCAACTTGTAGTAAAACAGGAAAACATTCCCAGATTAATTTTCCTTTTCATCAAGTAGGTTAAAAGGGCAGATGCAAGTAAAATGCTAGGCTACAGTTAGATGTATGTCTCAAGCTGGTGAATAATGGCTTTGCAGCTCTGTGCACAGAAAAATTGAGGTTTCTGCATGCAATACCTGTTGAGGAAGGATCTGCCACACGGTTAGGCCACGTCTAATAGCTGATTGTCCCTACTGCAAAGGAAAGTTGTAGAGAAATGAGAGGGAGGTAGCCTGAGGGGATTTTTGTCAAAGTCTGAGCAGGACCCAGGATAAGTTGGTGACATTTCTCTCCTTTTTGTAGACTCTTGACATCTTAGGGAAAGGAGTCTTTCATTTTGACCTTCCTGCAGGGGTAAGAGTCACTGGGAAAGTGGCTTCTCCTAGAGGATAACAGAGCCGCTAGCTTGACTTTGCTTGCTTTGGAGCCTCTTAGTTTTTAACCACCCTCAGCATCTCTCTAAACTCTAGTGCTCCCAGCTGAATTCCCGCCTGTTTCCCATGATAGTCCCACAGCCATTGCAGCAACTGGTAGTGAAGGGAGCTTAGAGGGGGGGCAGAGGTAGACAGGAAGCTAGAGAAAGCGACTACATAGCAACTAGAGCTTGGCCAGTCTACACTGGAGACTTTCCACATCACTGCCCGCTTCTCCTTGGACAAGAATGTTTCCTCTCACACTCTTCAGTCTTAGCTGTGCTGACACTGGTCCTTTCTTAATGGTCCCAGCTTTCAGATGTGTAGATCTTTTCCTCATGTCTGGCAGCCTCCTTTCTTGGTATGGTGTGATTGTCTGTTTTTGAAACATGTATCTTGGTAGGGAGAAAAGAGCAGAAAACTTCTCTGGTCTAGGAAACCATGAAGTGGGAAAGGGCAAAAAGATACCAAAGACCCCTGGCCTGGACCTGGCTAAAGTCCCTCACCCACAGTTTCCCTGATGACACTGTGACAAAACATGGCGGTGTAGGAGAGGAGAGGTGAAGTCTTAGTTTTCCATAAAATCATAAACATGCTTTAATTGTTATATAGACACAAATACTTTTAGAGTCAGATTGGACCATAAGTATGCCTCAGTTGATATTTATCTCTTACTGGTTTGCTTTGGAGAATTTCACTATAAAAAATATACTCACAAAAAATGTACATGCAAATTAAGGGTTCAGAGCCCTGAGGTTTGTCTATAGGTCTTTGCTCTGGGGCATAAAGATCTGAAGTTGTTGGTGCAGGGGTCTCATCCAAGGACTTGTGGTTGGAATTAGTGCATAAGAAATCACCAGTCTGCAGAGTTCTGACTTGCTTACTTGGTCATGTTCCTTCATTTTGGAGAGTGATGTATTTTTGGTTGAATTTGAAGCCACGGGACTAATAACCAAAGTCTAGTTTATTTGCAATGCCATCAAATGGGACCTGAGTGGGCTTTGCCTCAGTATCCTCCTGTGAAAGACACCTTTGTAGGATTACAGATATTGTAAAGTATGGAGAGAATGCACAGCAGTTCCATCTTATCACTGGCTGCAGTTTTGATACCCATAGTCAACTGGGGTTTGAAAACATCAAATGAAAAATTTCAGAAATGAACATTTAATAAGCTTTAAAGTATACACTGTTCTGAGTAGTATGATGATATTTTTATCCTACCTGGATATAAATCATCCTTTTGTCCAACATATCCTTTCTAAAGATGCTACCTGTGGTTAAGTCAGGGTTGTCATTCCAGTATTTGTGTTGAAAAACCCTCATTTTATTTAATAATGACCCCAAAGTGCAAGAGCAGTGATGTTGATGTGGATATGCCAACGATAAACTATAAGGATGAACATTCTCAACTTAATAAGGAAAGGAAAAAAATCATATGCTGAGTTGCCTAAGACATAGGATAAGTAAGTATTATTGGTCTCTTACAGCCCCCAATTTATGCTAATCTTTATTGTGGATGTGTATGTACAGGAAAAATCATATATATATATATATATAGTTTGATCCATAGTCTAGAGCATCTGATGGGAGTCTTAGAATGTATCACTCTCAGATAGACTGTAGCTATTGTGTACATACTCAAAAAGCCAGGTAGTATCTGCTGGACGGCATCACTTTCAACACCAACTTCTTGTCATCACCGTTGATGTCACTGTTCTGAGCCAGGGTGGTTGATTGAGTGGGTCTGGAATACCCATAGTGCCTTGCAGTGCTCTGGTGTTCCTGAAAACACAATACTGCTGCTTTGTGTATCCTAAACAGGAATATTGTCACTTTCTGTAAACCAGACCACTTAGTTAAAAAGTGGTTGTCTGTTGTTTGACACTGGTTGAGAAAGTAACCTAAAACTTTATTCTTAAGTTTTAATGTAGAAAAAAATGGAAGGAATTTACCCTTATAAAATGCATACGAATAATTGCTTATCTGCTTTCAAACAATCCCAATGAAATAAATTGCTGGGAACACTCTTAAAAAATTCATGAAGGATGGATCATTTTGTAAGATTATCTGTTTCTTATATTCTTTGATGATAATATAAATGCTCATGTTAATAGTTTTGTATTCCTAGTCTCCTTGAGCTACAGTGTTCGAAATTGAGTTGCAAGAAATAATTTTCAAAAGAAAAATATATTCCTGAGTCAACAAAGAGCCAAACAGAGGAAAGGAAGAACACACAGCCATCTCCCACTCAGCTTTTTGTGTTTTAAGGAACACTGCTTTTTATCTAAAGAGAAAGAGAAAGGTCAGTTTCCAAAGATGTGTTTTTTAATCTGCATCATCATTGCCTGCAGCGATTTTATGGAGGGAGGAGAGGAAATGCTGTGAACTTTGATTTCAGAGGTTTCCTGTGATTATCAAATTGATGGTCTTGGGGGTATTTTCTACCTTTAATCATTTAAAGGACCTCAGCCACTTCTTGTTCTGCTGACTACTGTAGGGGGTCTCCAAAAGAAGTTTCACAGGCATGTTTGAAACTTTCTAAGTGATACATGCAGAGGTATCAGGAGCTTATTCTCTGGAGATGCAGTGCTAAGCAGGAGGAATGGAGTGGGAAGGGTGGGCCAGAGGAGGCTAGCCTCATCTTTGCTCTAAGGATTAGTCTGATGTACCAGGAGCTAGTTCTCCTGGTACATCATTCTCTACCGAGTCTCAGCCTCTGGTAAAAAGGACTTCCCCCTTGGAAAATCAAATGGATTTATCTTCACTGGGAAATTAAAAGCACTTCCAAGGGCTTCCAAGCATTTTCCACACCACAGCCCATTGGCCTTGTATTTTGGCTGCTCCTGGCCCTGCATCAGTCACCTGCATAACACAAGTCCTGGAATGAGCTTGGAGAGCAGGAAGAGGAGGATCAGATGTTCTGCCTTATGTTTTTGCTGGTGTTGTCTCATAGTGGGAGAGCGCTCAGCCTATTCCCAAGCATGCACAGGTCTTGCTGGGCAGGAGACCCCAATCAACTTCCATGTACTTCATAATCATTCTTTCTTTCCACAAAAATTTGATGGTTGTGATGTGTCTCTTGAGTTCCTCCTGGTTCCCTCATTCTCTGCCAAGAATAAATGGATGCTTCCTTCCCTGCTCCTTACAAGCACTGCCACTGCTTCCAGAGCCCTGTGGCATTTCAGAGAGTGGTCGCCTGCTTCTTTCATAAACCAAGGGTCCCTGCAGCAGAACAGAGGCTTGTGCCTGCCACAGTGCCTGTGGTGGAATTAGAATAACTGCTGTATGAAATACTTCCTCTTTTCTCAGTCGCCAGATAGTGGGTCATTCAGTTCTTTACTTTATTGAGCAGTTAATGATAGAGACTTATTTTGTGTTATTTTGCTATAAAACTTATTTGGAAAGCTTTCAAACTGACAGAAAAGGTGAAAGTACAATGCGGTGAATACTTATATTCCTTTGTGAGGTCCACCGCATGTTGAGATCTTGGCACACCTGTTGTATTTGTTGCTCACCCCCTGTGCCTGTGCATCCTCCTCATTTTTAGAGAATGCCAGAAGTTAGAGGGATGCCAGATCATCTGTAAGTAGGCATTTGACCACTACATATTTCAGCCTTACGAATGGAATAAGATGTGCTGTTGAAGACACAGTGCTTTGGGAGTACAAAGCCAGGGAAAATTACTTTACAAAAGACTGGGCAGTTAGAATTTTTTAACTAGGTGACCTCTGAGCCATGTGTACAGACAGCAGTTTACAGAATCCACATTTAAAATTTTAACAATAGGAAAAGGTAATGTCTTTTGTGAAGCGCTTCCTAGCTTCTTGAAATTCTGTTCAGCTTTACCATATTTGGAGCTTTTGCCTAGCTCCTCTGTGGTTTTGTGCTAACCACACTTATTATTTCCTTAGCCTCTCAGGGACTGTCATTGAAAAAGTGCCTTAGTTTTACTTGCATTCATGAGTAGGTTTATTAATGTATGGGGTAGCTGTGCAAGACAGGAAAGTGTTTAGTCAGTGGGGTCTCCTTGCTCTGCGAAATGTTTGTGAAAACTCAGTGGCTTGAGACTCTAAGTAAATTGAACTTTTGCATCATAATAATACCTGTGGCTTAATTTTATAATTATGCTTAAGAATTCTATACATCCATAAATAAAAGGAAATGTAAGCTGTTGCAAGTAATCAGATTCAGCTACTTCTACTATATAATGGAGGGTTTTGTGAACTTTAAATGGTAGAAGGCCACCCCTGCAACACTTTGGGGACAGCATGCAATTTCCAAAATCTAGAGGCATTTTCAGATCCATTAGGCGTTTTGTTGGCTAAATAGTGAGGGAGCTGTGTAAAATAAAGATTGGGTTGGGGCGGAAATAACAGTAACTTGTATAAAATGTAGGCGATACCACACTTAAACAGTGAATTTTTAGAACATGAGGCACCATGGGAAGTGGCAGGGATCACTCTTAGTAAATATGAGTATTGATGAATTTTTTACATTCCCATCTGAGTCCAAGAAGAGTAACTACTCTGGTTTTGTTTAGCATTCTAACAGGTGGTTTTTCCCTGGGGGAAGCTAATGTGGCAGCTCTAGAGAGTGGGAACATGCAGGGTATGGCAGAGACTGCATCTTAGTATAAATCCCTGTTTCCTAAATTGTTTCTGCATCTGAGTTGTGAGCTCTGTCTTTGTGTGAGGCACTGGCTTTTATTTTAGTAGAGAACACACCAAAAATAAAAGAGAAGCAAGTGGTTGTGGTGGCTAGAAGTGGTCCACATTTCCTGGTGTGAACTTCCTGGAGCTCAAGCCCTGGGGTCTGGGGTCTATTTTCAGAGTGGGAGTCCATGCAAGAGGCCACTCTTGGGAGTCCTCTGGTTAGAGGGATCCAGCCCAGTCTGGTGGGGTGGCTTTTCAAACAAAGAAGAGTATGAAGGCAAGTGAGTAGAAAGAGATGCTCCAGTACCAGCCAGACGTCTGCTGAGGTGGAACTATGGTGGAACATGTCCCAGAACACATGTGTTTGGCACCATGTGAGACAGAGGCTATTTGGGTGCTTTTAGTGGGCCAGATCAAGAATCCTAGCTGGTATAGGAACAGGAGGTTTCGAGAAAGCAAACCTGAAGAGAGACCTCTGCTCATACAGGAGGAAGCTCAGTTAAGCATTTTACCGTGAGCAACATTCTTTTTTTTTTCAATTTTAACACGAAAATAGAATAAAAATGATACAGAATTTCAAGACAAAATAATAGGAGATTAGTAATGATTAATATATTGGGTATTACTTTCTTCAAATTAGTTGCTCAGATTGCAAGATATAGGCATGAAAAAATGATCAAACTGCAAATACAAACTGTTCTTTTTGATCAACTGAGATTAGTAGCATAATGATCTATCTTGTATGTATGTGTGTATATATATATATGTAAAATCTTTTCCCTTCTTTGTTTTCTCTTTTCCCCATCCCAGTGGTTCTTTCATTTTTAGCAGTTTCTTCCCTTTTCACTTTGACAATAGCTGTTGTACATTTTGGATCTTGTTTACTCTTTCAGTTTTTTTAAACTAGGGAGACAATACAGTGTTTACACATGTGTTTATTTAATTCAAAGATCCACTCTAAAAATGGGCATCTGAGATAAATGCATATTTCTTAAATGAAGAAATACAAATGGCAAATAAATATATGAAAAAATGTTCAACATCACCAGTCATTCAAGAAATGCAAATTAAAACAACATTGAGATTCCATCTCATTCCAGAAAGAATGGCTGTAATCAGCAAATCAACCAGTAACATGCTGGCAGGGCTTTAGGGAAAAAGAACCCTTCTCTGCTGTTGGTAGATGTGTAAACTGGTACAATCACTGTGGAAATCAGTGTGGAGATTCCTCACAAAACCAGGATTGGTGATCTATTCAGTCCAGCTATTCCCCTTCTGAGTATTTTCCCAGAAGAATTGAAAACATCATACCACGGCGATATATGTGCACCCATGGACCCGGTGCTCATTCCATATCGAGCACGAGTGATCGGTCACCCTGAGACCTGCAGAAGAGCTGGGAGCAGACAGAAACAAAGTCAGAATGAACCTGCTATGGAAGACCGAGTGCTGGGCAGAAGGGGGAGCTTCCCTGCATGGGAAAGAGTAACTGATGTTGGTCTGGTCATTTATGCGTGGTCTTTCATTCATCAGTCGTCATATATGTGTGGCACCAGTCACACTGCTAGGTGCTGGGTGATGAATATTTAATGGATAGGTGGCCAGCTCTTGTTCTAATGAAACTCTCTTCCGAGGGTTGGGGGAGTCATGCTAAATTAGCAAACACAGAGGTCGGGCCACTTTAGCTGGTGACACCTGTGGTGAAGAAAATAAATCATGTGGTGGCTTAGAGCAGTGCTGTTGCATAGATACAGTGAAAGATGGGTGTACTTTAACATTTCATTTTGAGAAGTAAAGCAAGAGACACCAATGTAAATAACGTTTTAATTTATTCTAATATACCATAGTGTCATAACATATAATCAATATAAAAATTGAAATATCTCGCACTTATATTTTTTGGCATCAAGTCCTGTAAATCTGGAATGCCTCTTATATTTAGGGCAATCTCAACCCGGATTAGACACATTTCAGCAGGCACACTTGGCTAGTGGCTACTCAGTAATGACCAGTTTGGCCAGGTTGATCTTCTCTTCAAATTTCATCAGTAGGGGCAATGGACCCATTCCTTCCACTAGCTTATTTTGTCTTTTATTGACTGCTTGTATACCCATCAAGAAAAATTCTTGCTATTTTTATCAGTATTCCAACTGATTAAACAGCTCATTTCTTGAGCTGGAGATATAGCTCAATGTACACTTGTCTAGCATGCACAAGTCCCCTATTCACCCCTACCCCACAAAGAAACCCTTCATAAGAGGAGCTAACAGGAATAGATCCCTGTAAGTCTAGAGAGGATGCTTTAGAGGTTCTAGGGGCCACATTTTATGAAGGACCTAGTTTTCCTATACAGAAAGTTACCCTGTTTGTGAATGGTAGGAAAGAACCTCACCAACTTCATTTTGAACCCAAAAAAGTCTGCTCCTGAGAAAAGTAATTGGTATAATCAGCATAGCTATTTTAAGCATCATTTGAATACAGGTTTAAACTGTTATTTTATTCAATATAGTAGTTACTAATTTTAAACATAGTATGTGGTTACTAAGTATAGTTCTCCAACCACCCACTCCAACAAAGTCTTTTGGCTGAGTGAAATGCTACTTGTTGAATGGATTAAAATAATTTGTATTTGAGATTTCTGGATCCTGCTGAAAATCTAGGGGTTACATTAGAGTCAATGTATAAAGGAAATCTTGGAAAATACTAGAATGTTTGGTGAGAGAGTGGGGTGTGGGTGAGGGAGGGATAGAGGAGAAATTTAGTGTGTGGGAAGCAGTGTGGTAGAAACTGCTTGGAAATATAAGGCAACCTTTCTTTAAATTTACCTTCTGCTGACTTCAATGGGATGTCTTTTCAAGCCAATTTGGAGAAGAAATCATCCAGAATCTCATGTCTTTTTAGACGTTTTTCCCTGTACCTCAGGCATCTATTTTATAATGCAATTTTTATGCCATTTTACTGTACCTACTCTTTTACTCTTATGAGTAGTTTCTTATGTTTTGAAATCTTCCTAAGGAATGTAATTTAAAAAAGGCTGTATAATTGCCTTAATCACTTTCTCATTGCTGAGACAAAATACCTGACACCTGCAGCTTCAAAGAGGAGCACTTTGCTTTGGCACCCAGTTGCAGAAGTTTCAGGTCCGCTGGCTCCAGCGCAGAAACGGCATGGCGGAGGGATTTGTGGTGGAGAAAAGCTGCTCATGTCATAGCAGCCACGAAACAGAGAGCACAGGGAGGGACCAGGAGGGAGAGATGTCCTTGGATCATGCCGCTAATGCCCTGCTGCTTTCAGCCAGCCCCTGTCCCCCAACATCACAATCAGCTCAAAACTCTCCAGGGAATTAGTTCATGGATGAGCATCGTGCCCCAGTGAGCCAACCACCTGCTGGAAACTTGTTCTTAATTCTAATATTCTATGTATTGAATGTTCTGTCCTTTTATTTTCAAGATGGGTGCCTATGTTGTCCACACTAGTCTTAAATTTGTATCTTCCTGTCTCTTCCTTGTTGGTAGCTAGGATTACAGATGTGTGCCCCTATGCCTGGCTTGGTTCTGCCACTTATTTGAACTTTAATCTATCCTCCACTGTAGTTTTTCATTTTTCATTATTATAAGTAGGGCTGAGATGGGCATCCTTCTGTATAAATATGTATATGAGTAACTATTGCAGTAGAAATTGCTGGAAGAGAAATTATTAGGTCAAACAATGCAGGCATTTTTTAGGGCTTTTGGTACGTGCTAACTAATTACTCCCCAAAACATAGTTTACATTCTTGCCTTTAGTATATGAGTTCCTTTCTCCTCATATTCTGGCTGACGTTGAGATTTGTAATTTTAAGGGAGTTTATTAATAGGTGAAAGCCATCTTATATTAGAGCAAGACTTTTAAAATAAGGAAGTTAATGTAATGCATTAAAGTTCTCTATTTTTCTTTTAGTCTATTTTTTGGAGTACTTGAACTTGACTTTTAAGAACCAAGTGTTTTTTTTCTGAGGCGTATGGGCCATAGGTGGATTTCACCACCACCACCCCCACCACCATCATCATCATCATCATTTTCTTTTCAACTGAGTTAAGTTTGGTGCTAGGTTTGTCATGAAGAACTCTTTATGCTAAGGACATGAATGGATCAATGTACCCCAGTGATTTGTGGAAACTTAAAGATCTGAAATCTTGAATATGCTGTAGAAGAACTATTCAAGAGGAGTTATTGTTGTTAGAACCATTACTTGTGATGCAAAGTTAAAGCCTACTTTCTGAAGACACCGCCTGTAGCCTGACTTTCTGTGTTTATGACATTTGCTATGGTTCTGTTCATTGCAGGAGCTCCTCAGAACAAGACTGTAGGACACTGTCTGAACCCTTTAAGTCAGGGTCATTGTGTTTCCTTGCCCAAAGAAGCTGGTACTTACCATCACTGAGAGCTTTTGAATCTAATTCTGTACGAAGATGTGGAGTGCAGCATTTTTTATTGACTTACGTCAACATAAATTATGGTGTGAGCTAGTATTTTATTTATTTGGTTGATGGTACACTTAAAAGCTGAGAGTGTTTAGATAATTTCCTTGGAGTTACACAGCTAGGATTTGGCAGGGCTAAGCACTGAATTGACTCCAGAGCCCATGTTCTGAAGTGTAAGCCCACTATTCTTAAGCACTGGAAGGGAATGAAGCAGACCTAAACTCAAGCATCACTTAAAGCACTAGGATTCCAGCCCAGATAATCTCTTAATCTGCTGCATTCAGATACAATTTATATCAAGGTAAGAAACTGAAGAAATGAAATGATGGTCACGTAGGGGTTTTGAACTGCAGCTGCATCTTCCAGCTGAACAGTGGGTCAGGCTGGTTTTGAGATCTTTTAGGAGAAAAATCAAAATTGGGGATGGAATTTTTGAAAGAATGTCTCCAAACGATAAGTGCATATAAAACACGAGCTGATTAGGCACCCATTTGGGTGTGGAAGGCAGAAATACTGGAAAGGTTGCTGAGAAACTGCATGCCTGGAAGTCATGTGGCTTAATCAGGCAATTTCAAAGCAAGGCACATAGTGTGTGATCCCCACTTGGAGGATATGTGTAGTATACAGGGAAATCAGAGAGAGAGAGTCAGAAACATATGTAATTAGCCAACAGGAAAGGCAGATGGGTGATGGGAAAGTGGGTGGTATCACATTATTTGTATGTTCATTTAATAAGTGAAATTATACCATAATTTCATCTGCTCATTGAAAACAAGGTTATGCAATTAGGCTCCTGCTGCTGTTAAAAGCTTCCCGAGAGTTTAGTGCACTGGGCAGACAGTCTTATGATGTTTACTTTAAAAATCAAACTCGCTGTCTTTCCAGAGACTTAATTTTATTTAATGTTCAACTTTTGTGTTTACTGGTTCTGTGTTTTTCTTGTTTAGATTAAGATTCGATTTGGAGATGAGTGTATGGGTAGTGTGGCTGTGGAAAGCACAGGGTGAAGGTGATATGGTTACTGAACAGCTGTTTGTTGGACAACATTTCATATGAAATTGTCTTCGAATTTTTATAATCATCTTATCACCACCCCTGAAATGATTTATTTAAAGCAGCAAGTGAAATGTTGGTTATTCCTTTTAAATTTCTCAACTTTTCAATGTGAATTTTAAAAAATGATATATCTAACACAAACTTTACTATCTTAACCATTTTTAAGCATACATTTCAGTTATTAAATATATTCACAGTTTTATGAAACAGACCTCCAGAGTTTTTCATTTTGTAAAACTGGTACTTTATACCTAGTAAATATCCCCATGTCCTCCTCCTCCCAGCCTTTGGCAGCCACCATGCTAATTTCTGTTTATCACTTTGACTTTTTAAATACTTCATAAACATGGAATCATATAGTAAATGTCTTTTTACAGTTGGCTTACTTTGAGGCCTCTGTGCTGTTTTCTATCCTTGCACCATTTTACAATTCCATGAACATGAACAATTCCATTAACTTCTTGGTATCATCACTAATGTTTAACTATTTTCTGTATTTTTTGCAGTAGCCATCCTAATGGATTTGCAGACAATATACTTTGTCTATAGAATTTAATAGCTACTCTATCAATATGTAGTTTCTTTTCTCTCCACCTTCTCTTGGTTACAGACAAGTATTACAGTATTGTGATTTGAAATCTACTTTTTTTCTCTACTATTTGAACAAAGGATGATTAGATGACATTTATTTATTTATTTATTTGGTAGCAGGAATTGAACTCATGACCTTGTGCTTACCAGGCAAGCACTTATGCCACTGAGTTAAACCTCCAGCCCCCCAAATGACATATTTATTATCGTGGTTTGAGATCTACTTTTTCTACTATACTGTTTGAACAAAGGGTGATTACATGACGTATTTATTAACAGTCTAGTGACAAAATAATATTAAACCTTACATTTTTTATTAATGACTTGTACTAGGAGGTCTCACCCTAAGGGCATACTGAAATAATTGCAACATACTTTAATATTACATGTTTGTTTATTAGTATATGGAGTTAGTACATATACATGATACTTCTTAATTTCTTTTTTCATCCCTTCCTCTTCATTTTCTTGATCCTTTCCCATTTAAGAAAGATCTATCTTCCTATTTTCTATTATTTATCTTTTACTTTGCCCTTTGTGTATAATATATGTTTTAAAATCTAAGACACTCATTTACCTCATGAAAAAGTAATTTCAATTGAGCCTATGAAAGACAGATTATTCCTGACTCTACACTGGTGGAGGAGATAAGGAGATATCTGTTGTGGCTATTTACTATATATAGGAGTGCTCCAGCAATGTGCAAATAGAAATCTAAAACTCATGTTGCATTAGAACTCCCATGTATGGTTCCAGCACTGTTTATTTATGGATATATTCCAGGAGCTATAATTCAAATCTCTGGCCAATCATATGGAAAAACAAATTATTTGGAGTAGTGTTTTACTTAGAACCCATTAAAGCAATTTAAGTGACAATTTTTCCTGGTGTAAATACCTACCTTTCTGCAGGAGAGTGAGTGTAGAAGTGGGGATATCTTTATAAATGTGCTAGTGAGACTGAGAAAGAATGCATACAGCACAGTGTTGCCTTTCAGAGGACTCAGCAGCAGCCATAAATCCATTTATGAACAATTCATGTAATAAAGCTTTGCGGGATGATGTTATTTTTTAATAATAATGTTATTTTTTAAGTCAGAGATTAGAATGTAGTGCCCAGAGAAACGAGACATTATAATTTTGAATAAGTAAGTATTATTTTTCAGTGCTTCCAGCAGATTCTCTTATTATTTCACTCATTGTTCATGTTGTTGCATTTCAGTCATTCAAACAGGAAAAGAAACATGTTCCAGGGAAGAGTTTGTTGCTTGTGCTGTGTGGTTGAAACCTGTTGTAGTTTTCCGCAGACTGCCTGCATTTCAGAATGTTGGAGGAATAAAGAAACTCAAAGTCGCCAGGAACTGATTTTGTCTTCATGAGCAAGGCTGTGGGCAAGTTCCAAACTTGTTATCCACCTTGATCCTCTCTGTGGTCCTGCCTGCCTCTGTTCCAGTCGTGTGTGGGATTCCTGGAAGGACAGGAATGACTATCACAAGACAGTGCCTTACACGGGAGCTTGTGCTAAGAGAAGCTTAAGAAATATTTGACAGTAGTCTTCACTTTATCGGGCCAGAAATGCATCTGCCAGAAATCTCCTCTGGTTCTTTGAATACCAGCTTTCGAGTAATCCTAGCAGGGCTAGGTAGCTGTTTCCTATTCTTGATTTGAGAAGAGGGAGACGTTGTCTTTAATAATACATTACACTTCCCAAATGTGGCAAGGGTAATTGTATTACTATTGTGTGTTTGTTTTTGGTTCTTGTTCCTCATCCATTTATTCATTTATTTTTGACAGGTCATTATTTGTAGGCTACAGAAAGTTTGCCACAAGTTGTGTGTACTTAGTCTTGAGCAACAATAATAGTCACAGATGATTGAAACCTATTTGCCTTGTTATTAGTACACAAATACTGCATAAGCTGGAAGGTCTTGATTGATCTGATTAGAACCCCTCTTCCTGGAGTGCTTTCCTGTCTTTCTTTTTCTGTCCAATCTGAGAACAGTCAAGTAGAGAACAGTCATTGTCCAATGGTATGGTCCTGTCCACTTCCCCAAGGTGGCACATAGTGTGTACTCCCTAGGGATTGCGGATGGGGTGGAGTCCTGGTCGATTGCACAGTTGTAAGCCCACAGTCCGTCTGGGGTCATTCCTTAAACTCCATTGCTAAACTCCGTTGCTGGTTTTTGTAAAATGGCATGTAGACACAGGGACAGTGAGCAAGGCCTGGAAGCTTGCTGGGTTACCTCAAAGGCCATCCACTCCTCTCCTCTGATGCTTTCTGGGTCAGGTCTCTCCGTCACTTCACATAGAAGATATCACCTGTATTTAGTATCATATTGAGACCTTCCAGCATCAGTTTTCTATTACTGCATATTGGTTAATAACAGGGAGAGAAAAAAAATTCAACCCTCCATGTAATTGCTATTGACTTTCACAGTTAGACATTTAAAGATTTAGTTGGCTTTACTTAAAATCTAAATTTAGAAGTTCTTGGTAGGTGAAGCGTGTTTATTCAAGGGCTTGTAATCCAATAATTCATCCTCTGTTCTTTCACACATAAAATTAATCCTTCCCAGTAGGTACTATTGCCTGACTGGAGAAGGTTGATAGCTATTGACAGATGGCTATCTGTACTCTTCATTAGTAATTTATATTTTTATTTCAACAAGTCAAGCATTTTGGTAAGAGAATATGTTTTGCAGATCATACCAGGTTTCCTTTGGCTGTGTTCTGATTTGTGAGCTTGAGGAGCTTCCTGGGGGCAATAATTTTCATTGATGTGGAGGAAGAATGAAATATGTTATCCTCACCTCTTCATAAAAGAAGAACGTGGCTTCCTTCTCCCTTCTCCAGCCTGCTGTCAGATTTGAATACCTGCCCTAGTTTGCTCTGTCATATGTTGTGTTAGTGGGCTGAGTTATGGGAACTGGCACCAGTTCTTTGGCTTGATTGCCAGTTGCCAGACACACCTTAAAACTCTTGTCACAAATATCCACAGGAACAGGATGTTATGGCTTATGTCTAGATGTCCCCCCAAAGCCTCATATGGTCAGAGATGGGGAGTTTCGAAGGTGGCTGGCGTAGGATGTGTGAATGTGGATTGAAAGTGGTATACCTGGATTAACTGTGTGATGCTGGGATTAGAGGTGCCCCACTGTGGAGTGAATGGCATCACCCAGAAGGCGTATAGCCTTGATAGAATGTAAAAGGAGAGAAGAAAGACAGGCTTATGCTGCTGCTGCTTGCTGTACTTTCCATGGACTGTTTCTGTTCTGCAGTCTCCCTCTGCCATCTCACCATCCCTGGGAGCCAACCAACTGTGGACTGAAACCAGTACAAACTGTAAGCCAAAATAAACCTTTCCTCCTTTAAACTGGGTGTTGAGTATCTTGTCTCAGCAGTAAAACAAAAAATAACAAACACAAGATAACAGATTTGTCTCTGGATTTCAGTACATGGATTTCTTGCTCATTTTCAATTTGGGTCTACTGTTATGAAAAGGATGGAAAAGGCAGCTGTGCATTTCTCTAGTTTCTTTTTTTTTTCTTTTTCATTTTTATCAGTACCGGGGATTGAACTCACGACGGCCTGCTTGCAAGGCAGGCGCTTATGCCGCTGAGCTAAATCCCCAGCCCCCATTTCTCTAGTTTCTTTATGGATTTATTCTGAGTTGTTCTAAAAAGTAATTTTTTGGGGAAAAGTATTCCCATTGTACAGATGCTGATAACCTCCCATGAGGTTATCCAGGTTACCGGGATATGATTAGAATCCAAAATAATACTTTTTCCCAGGTGACCAATGATTATTTTCTCTGTCATTCCTGGAAAATATACAGCTTCTCTTGACAGCAGCCTGTGGCAAGGCAGAAAGTACTGCCCAGGTAGCTTCATGAAGTCCCGGGAAACTTATCTTAGTTTTTTATGGACATAGAAAAAGATGTTGAGGATGTAAATCTATTGAGCTAAAGTTGAGTGGCAGTTGGGATTTAAAATCTTAAAAATGCATTCCCTCGCAGATAGAAGTTCATTCTCATTTGGGCTCATCACGGTGATGGTTGGAACTGACCTCCCTGATACCAAGGAAGTCAAAATGATAAGGATCATCTCCTTTCAATCTTTTCCACCTGTTCACCATTCCATCACTATCTGTTGGAGGATGTGAGCTTGATCTAGGGTTTAACTAGATGTGGAAAAAGAGCTCAAGCCTTTTCCTAACAGATTGTGAATTCTTGGCAGCCTCATCTGTAAGGGGCATTTAATTTCCAGGAAACCTCATTTCAGGAAAATGATGGTATTTGTGGAAGTCTTTCCCATGTGGCAGTCATCACTGCTTTGAAAGCAAAAGTCTGGATTTTAGTATTTTTACACCATTCAGTAGCTCTGGTGCAGCTAATTTTGTCTAATGGGCATGCTATTGAAGTATGTGTTAAATTTTTGAACTGTGATTTTTTTTTGTTGTCTTTTTATTCATGTATCCATTATTTGTTTGGGCTTAAACATATGCCAGGAATTACACTAGACTGAGACTAATGTAGTTTCTGTATTCACATTTGAAGTTTATGTGATTCTGCTACTCTAAATGGTATTCAGCATTCACTGGAAAAAAGTAGATTCCTTCCTCCTTATATTTAAATTAGCATATCAGTAAAACAAACTGCTACATTTTATGGTGCATTAACAGAATTTTGCAGTTGTTTAAGTTGGCAAGAATTGTGGTGTTCATTCTTGAACATAGCAAACACCATTTAAAGTCTGTCTTTAACATAAATGAATATTTTAACATGTATTTCTTAGAAATAGATAATAGGGGAATGATGCAGAATCAAGTTTATTTTAAAAGCTGAAATACATCTTTTTAAAATGGCGTGGATAAGGATTTGAGCCTTTATGTACTTTGTTGATAAAACGACCTATCCTTCCAAGAAGGTTATGCTCAATTATATATTATAAAAATTGGTACTGACACTAATTCACAACACTACTTCATTTTCTAGATCTCTTTTGAGTAGATGGATGATATGCAGCATAAAAGAAGTTTTACTGGAAAATAGACAAATCAAAATAGACTACCAATGGCCAGTATGGGTCGACATTTGTGTTATTTGCAGGTAAACTGAAATTACACAAAAGGAAAAATATTTGGAAGGGAAAGCATTTCAATCTAATCATTCAATGTTTAAAAAGACATTCTAGCTGTGAGATTATGTTGACTATAGTTCATTGTTAGTTAATTAGTTCCTTTGTAGTGCTATAATTTATTCTAATCAGTGCATTTTAGGGCATCCTTTTAGTCTGAAGTTTGTCAAACATTTTGATATTATAACTTGAGCTTTGAAAACTAGCTTGTAAAAATGAAGGAATGCATGTAATATGTATCACCTGAACCATGACTTACACGCCACCTTAAGCTTTAAAACTGTGTGTAAGTATTTTTGTGTGATCATCCAAGTGTGAATGTTCAGACAGTTCATCTATTACCTGATTTTACAGTTTTTGTTATAAAAGACCATTGATTATGGTCTTGTTCTATTAGTGCAAATATTAATTTCATTTTATCTCCATCAATAAGGACAGAGAAAGAGATGGTCAAAGCCCAAAGGGGTTAATTTTGCTCTTTGTTAGTTGGTTTGATGGCTGGGAAGTATATCATTTTTGATTGCAATAGAATTTATTAGACAGCCAAAGACTTGACTTTTGTGGTAAGTTTTGGACATACCACGTATAAGTGAAGAGGGAGCTTAAAAAGCCTTGTGAGGTCCACATATGAAAAATGGAACACACTAAAGGGATGGGGGTTGACTTATGAGTCATTAGGAATGATTGTCATTTCAAAAAATTCAATATTTAACAACAGGCTTTTGTTTAGATAGATGTGTGATGTCTATTCCATTTCAAATACATCAAATCAGAAGTCTGCACGAGATCAGACTCCACTGACAGATCCTATGGATCTGTCTATTGTCATTTCCTGTGTTCCTTTTTCCTTCCTTCTCCATTCATTTATCTAACCAGTAAGCTCCAGGTGGTGCCTTCAGATGTTCCCGGAGTGAAGATGGGCCGGAGTGATTGTGAGTACTGCTCAGTATCTCTCTGGTCCCTTCATAAAAGTTTATAGCAAATAAAACAAAAATAATGGATTTGTGCTCATAAGTCTGTCTGTCTATCTATCTATCTATTTATTTATTTATTTGTCTTTTTCCTTTTTATCGGTACTGGGGATTGAACTCACGACTGCCTGCTTGCAAGGCAGGCGCTTATGCCGCTGAGCTAAACCTCCAGCCCCCTATCTATCTATTTATTATAGTACTGGGAATGGAACCCAGGATTTTGTGCATGATAGCCAAGGGCTCTACTACTGAGCTACATTCCTAGCCTTATCTTTAATTTTATAAAGACTATAAAGAGATATCTTTTTATTTCTGAAAGTGATTCCTATTTTCATCATTATTTGGCATTTTCCAGTAGAATTAAATAATTCATGAGAGAATTTACAAATGGGAACCTAGACATGGCTAATTTATGTTAGCTGTCCCTGAAAACACTCAATTATTAGTTTTTCTGGTTTGAGGTTACATAAATATCAAAATTTAAGAAAACTCTATCTGAGCCTTTAAAAGTGGTATATTATTTTTCCTGGTTTCTGAGAGAAGTTGTACAAATTTTGTTCCAGTCTATGGACATAGTTAAGTAGTTAAACTCTTGAACTTCACAGTAAATGGCTTTCTCATGTGGATCGTCTGGACTGGCGCTTTATACTTTGTTTAAATGTGCTTCCCTTGCTCTCTGAGCCAAGGCGAGTTGATGTTTGTACTAATTCCATATCTATGTTTATTATTTGAGAACTCATTTTAAAATTTAATTTTTATTGATACAAGTTTACAGTGCATAATGATCATATTCCTTGTAGGGAGTCAGTACATGCACATAACACATCTTAATTATTTATTTTGGCCTCACATTTTTAAAGATAAGTGTTTTAAGATTATCTATGTACTCACTGTACTGAAAAACAGTGAAAACTCTTCCTGGAGTTACTTGAATTTCCTGCCCTCTGAGACTTCACATGACATAACATTAAAGAATGAACACTGAAATCCTAACCAAGTTAAGAAATTATAAAATTGTGTTAAGACATAAAATGCAATGCTTTTAAATTGACATGCTAATTTAACTATAAGAAAAAAGAAATTTACTTTTCTCCCCCAAGAAACACGAAATATCCATCAGAGTAGCAGAATTACATACTCTTCAAATGTGAATGTGCAAACTGTATTAAGTCTCAGTCTAGCACAATTCTTGACATATGTTTGGGTCTAAATAATAGGAGAATGGGTAGATAGAACAAATGAACAAAAAGACAACTGAAGGTCACAATTCACAACTTTTAATTCCTTTAAGGTCAAACTGCTTTCACAATAATACCAAGGCTTTTTACAACCATTTTCAGTGTGTTGGATATTTTCCCTGATGGAATAAAAGTGTTGCTGGCACCCTGCTACCTCCTGGGAACCCAGGCAGTGGTATCAGTTTTCACTACCAACCACTGGCATTGAAACGAAATGTCAGTTTCACTTAAGGATGGGCCTGACGAAGCATTAAAAAATATTTTATTGCACCTTGATTCTTGAGTTCACACTTTTTGATATTGTATTAGTGAAATGGGAAATTTGTATGACGTGCCCTGCAGCAATGTCAAGGAATATTGATTTCATGTAGGGAGACAGGCAGACAAATCATGGTTATTCATGGCATAAGGCTGATATTTTCTTTAAAATGAAATCAGCTTGTCACTTCAAGAAAAATAACTGATAGCATTTGGCTTACGCCCAAAGTTTGAGAATCACCGCTCTAGGAAAAGTGGAGAGCTGTATCCAAGGAAGCAGAAGGAGCTGTTATATACTCAGCGTGAGTCTGCAGGGATTCCTGTTGGAACGACATGAGTCCGCTGTTTGGCATCTTTGTGAATTTCTGAAAATTCCCTTGTCTTAGTAGCAGGATGGATGTGCTTTATGTTTGGGTTAATAATTTCATAAAAATATATCGTCTTGTTTACTAGTACTTATTTGCAGTACATAATTACACATTCGTCATGGGGAGTTGGAACATGCAACCATTTCTCTGTTTGTGAGGAATGGGCAGTAATCAAAGAAATTTCCTACCCTCGGTCTCAGCACAGAATGCTTCACCTCTCATTCAGAATGTGTGGAGATTTCTCCTCATCAACAACCAGTCATTTCCTCAGCAGATACCAACTATTACAGACAGGAAAACAAAAGTGCTTTTCCTAGTCAGTACAACATTTCTCACATCAAATGTGTGTGCGGGTTTTCTTACACATACCATGCCATCCTCTGCCAGACACCAGCTGGGCATTCTCTAATTCATTTTGATTCTGACACTAGCTACCAGGAGGTAACATAAAAACTCACAGGTTAAGGGCTCAGTCCCCCCAAACTGCCCTCTACTCATTGCCAGGCTGTGAACTGTGCTTCTGATCCACTAGCTGTAAATTGGGATTCCTACAACTCTTGGGTTTCATATGGTAGAACAGCTTATAGAACTCAAGGATGCAGTTAACCATTAGTGGTTTATTATAAAGGCATGACAGGATATAGACAATTATCCAGATGAAAGAGATGCACTGGGCAAAGTACACAAGATTTACGCACTGTCCATGCTCTCTCCTGGTATACCCCTCTCCTGGCACCCCCACATGTTGTAGGCAGGAATCTCTCTGAACTTTAGACTTTCATGACAGCTTCATTATGTAGATATGATTGATTACATCATTGGCTATTGGTGGTGAACTTAGCCTTCAGCCCTTCTCTGTTCCTTAGAGGTCAGAAGGTGGGGCTGAAACTTCCACTTCTGTAATCAAATGTTCCCAGCAATCAGCCTCACCTTGAGGCTTGTTCTGTAGTCTACCAGGAGTCCCCCTATACAAGTAATGCTGTGGTCACCAGGTAATTGTAGGCTCTGTGTCAAGACACCAAGGTCAGAGACCAAATACTACAACAGAAATTGTTCTGAACATTATTATTTGTAAGAGTTTTAGCTGTATATCAGGAACTAATATAGTAAGAAATATATCTTATTATATCATAGCATCACAGCCTGCTTCCCATAGACATATTCAGAGATATTTTTGGATTTCTTAAGTAATATGGCCATCTTGGCCATCTATGTTCCAGTCCTTTAGAACTTTTGCTGCTAACTCTACCTTGTTTCTATGTATGCATGATAATGATATTCAAGCAGATGTTACATGCCAGGTACTGTACTAAAGAACTAGATATATACAGAGGATGGTTTAATAAGTACATCATAGTCTCCTAGTATAAGAAGTACTATGAAGCTACTAGAAATATAATGTTTTTAAAGACTGGTTAGTGACATAGGCAATGTTAAGAAAAATGGCAGGGTAGAAATATCTTTAAATAGATTGCAGTGGAAACATTTAAATATATGCAGAAAAGCCTGGAAGGAAGGCTACTTATAGAAAAACATGGTCTCCTGGTGCTGGTATAATGGGTAAGTTTTTATTATGTTTTTCTGCAGTTTCAAATTTTCCAAAATGGGTTTCGGTTACTTGCATAGTTAGTAATTTAAGTCAACTTTTATTAAAAAAACTATTTCATCGGAAAGGTGTATAATCTCCGTTGACTTCAAACTCACCAATATTATATAGTTAACAATGACTGAGATAAAAAGGTGCTGTCATTGAATTTAAATTTTGATGTGATGTTCATTTAGAAAATAAGTCTGCAACGAACTTCCAAGGGGTGGTCTTTAGAGATCAGTCTGTGTCTGACCATTGTGATGTTGATTCTACTGTTGCTCAAACCTAAAGGAAATACCTTTAGTAATTTTCACGGTAATTTTCAAGTATGGTACAAAGTAGTAGTTTACGTCGCATTACTTGGCTGTCATTTACTAACTTTTGACACAGTGGTCAAAAGTCCTGAGCTCTTCATTCAGAAATAGGCAGAGGCCAGAGGCTTTAAAACCAGCCTGTGTTCCCAAGAGCATTCTTTGTTCCTGCAAAGATCAAAGATTTCCTTAAATTGATGTTGGAGAGGCAGAGAAAGTTTATCTTTAGAGAAAAACTGTTGTAAGTTCTCTGATTCTAAATGCCCTGGGTCCAACTGTTTTCTGGGACAATTGGGTGACAGGGAACTTTGCCTGGCTGTTGTAAGTAACCAACAGCTGTGTCTCTGGATTGCATATATTCTGATGTCTTCAGTGGTTCATTGAATTCAGACCTGGTATGTAGTGGGCATTCTATAAATGTTGGCTATGTATGCAGCTATGGATTTTTCTTAATCATCTGTAAATGGTTCCAAAGTCTTCCATGGGGAAAGAGCCTGCATCATTATTGTCTGCCCCTGTTCAGGTAGATAATGGGCTGGAGGCTGCAGGTGACCACCACACTAAACTGTATGGTCCTAGAGCCTGGCATGATGGCAGCAATGGTCCTGACCAGCTCAGAGAGGACCCCCAGGAAAGCGGGGAGAAAGTTGGAACAAAGTTGTCTCAAAGCATTTCCACTCATGTTCCTGAGAGGCTGAGATGGGAGCGAGGAGGACTGATGGGAAAAGTGGCAGGCAGTTTACTGTGGCATGGGTTAGCCATGGAAGATGCAGGCCCAGCAGCTGCAAACTGATGTGCAGACCTGGACATCTGGTCTTCGACAGCCTACTGAAGTGGCCTGTGCAGTTTCTTTTGAGCCTTTTTTTCGAGGACCTACAAAAGGTGTAACAACAGCTGATGAATGTTTAGCATGTACCAGGCATTTTGTCTGGATCCTCTCAGTCTGCCCAGTAGTCTTGAGTGAGCACTGTTGTTCTAATTTACATATGAGGAAGTAGATGCCAAAAATGTTGAACATACTGCTTTCCTGGAAAAGGGGGTGCTGGAATATGACCCCTGGCAAGCTGTCAAGCTGCGTGGCCTCCTGTGTCGTCAGTTCCTGGGGGGTCCCTTGCTCTTTGTACGGACTACCCTTTCTGGGTGCTGGAAACTTCATTGTTCGTGTCACAGTGTCAGAAGAGGTTCTGGAACTTAGTCTTTCTGTTTTTTGTTTTTTTTTTTTACTATAAAACAAAATATATTTGAAGATCAACTCTATTAGGTAGTTTGCTAGTTTACTATGTCATTAAACTTAAGTATAATAGCTGCTCCAGTACCAAAAACTAGTTTGTCTAGACTTGAACTTTGGTCTCTAAGGATCTGTGACATCCCCAGCCAGGTGCAATAGAAGAACTTACATTTGGCCAAATTACCTTCTTTGTCTCTTCTTATCTGTGGCTCATCCATTCTGAGGCTGCAGGGATTGCTTTGGGCCACTCCCACTTGTGGGAACTTGCAATCTCTTTCTGTAATTGCTCTGGGCTCAGGTTTTAAGTCGAGAGGAAGTGTTCATCAAATGTTCTTGCAGAGAGCTCCTGGTGTCTCTTTCCTTAACTGCACACCATCGGAGATAAAGAGGGTCCCTTTCCCTCCAGTGTCATTGTAAAGCTGTAGCTACCTATTACTACTACGTAGGCACAAGTTTTGATTTGTTGCTTGGCTGCCTCTCAGGTAGTAGAGGTGAAATACATGACTTGTTTGCTGGAAATAAATATTTCTTTATTGAATTTCAATTTAAATATTATTGTCTTTTTGAGGACAAAAAACAACAAAACAAGACTTAGTTCAGTCTACTCTTTATATGTCTCTCAGGATTCATGGGCCATTTCGATTTTGCTTTTTTTTTTTTTTAACTCTTTAACTCTTATTTTCACTTTAAT
Organism: Cavia porcellus; assembly: GCF_034190915.1. Taxonomy (NCBI): domain Eukaryota; kingdom Metazoa; phylum Chordata; class Mammalia; order Rodentia; family Caviidae; genus Cavia; species Cavia porcellus. Next base: position 14,765,730 of record NW_026947515.1, read on the forward strand.
TCCCCTACTAGAAATACAAAACATAAACGCCTTATATATAGTGCGTGCATTTTTTTGGAGCATGCTTTGGAGCATGGTGGTCTTCGTGGACAATACAGAGAGCTCAGCACAAACATCTGAGAGTGAGTTGGAGCTTTGCTGTCTTCTGTCAAAACTATCTCCTCCCATCTGGAAGGAAAAGCCCTAGTGATATGATACAAAGATGACCAGCTGGAGAAGATGATGACGGCTTGCAGATTTCTGGGCACTGAGGAGACATAAAAGCTTCTAGGCAAAACTGCCTACTTGCAAATGAATTTAAATTAATAAAGTCTTGGATGATGGAAAAGTCTTCAAGGCATAAATCTTTCCATTTTAGCATTCATTTATTGACCGTATCTACCCAGAACTTACTGAGCTATAGAAATGCATAGTACATGCTTGTTCAAGAAGTAGAAAGACAGTTCCTTTTTTTGGGAGCGTGTTCCTAACGATCGTAAAGCATTGGTTTTGTCCAAGCTTTAGAGTAGGGTAAAGTGAGAATTAATTAGTATCAGGAAAAGACTTTGGCTCTTTTGACTAAAGTTTTATCATTATGAGACCTGTTTTGGACAAAATATATACTCAAGTGATCTCTTTTGACCTGAAGTTCTGGAATTCAGGGATGTCACTGTGCCCTGCATTCTTCCTCTTTCTACAGTTTCAAAATACCCTTCACAGGGAGAAATTAACCCTGAAAAATAAAAGGATTGGAATTTCTACTGGATTATTGATTGCACTTTTTAATTTTTAAACTGTCACAGGAAATGAAAATAATAGATTCCGAATGTGCACAACTCTCCGGTGACACAGTTCAAATATTACATAACGAGTTTTAGGTGCTGGACTGAAAAGGGCTGACTTGACTGCTTCAGCCTTAGTCCACATGCAAAAGACCTTCTTGTGCTATTGCTTAGGAGACAGAGAAGTGAAACTGAAAGGCTCTGGTTGAGTAATTCAGAGAAAGGAAAAAAAAAAAAAACCCGCGATAGTGGGCATTTGGGGGAATTTGTCACAGTAGCTCTCAGTCTCCTCTGACAGCAGAAAGAGGCACTGCTTTCAGAGCCAAGTTCAGGTTCTTCTCTGTCTGGAAGGAAGAGGCTGTCCCTCCCTTGACCACTTACTTTTATTGTCAGTTTGCATAAATTTGTCAAAACTCAGTCACAGCAATTTTTTTTTTTGGTAGCTGTATGGAGTATTGTTCAGCATTACACGGAAAGATACCCCTAAAATTCCTTTTTCTCTACTATTTCTACACTTTCTTTTCACCCACTATATAGTTTGCTCAGGCTGCCAGAGCAAAGTACTGCAGATACCGATTTTCTCACGTTCTGGAGGCCAGAAGCCCAGGATAAAGATGTTGGTGGGTTGGTTTCTTCTGAGGCCTCTCTTCTTGGTGTGTAGGAGGCTTTCCCTTACTGTGTCTTCAGTTGCACTCTGTACATGTCTGTGTCCTAATCTCATTTTGTGATGACAGCAATCGTATCGGATTACGGTCTATTTTAATGATCTCATTTAACTTAATTACCTCTTTAGCGATCCTATCTTTATATCAGGTCACATTCTTAAGTACTGATGATTAGGACTGAAATATATGAATGTTGCAAGGCGATATAATTCTTAACAACTACTTCATGTTTTCTTTGTGAATCTAGTTCTGAGATTCCTGAAGTAGATGACTATGTATTTTAAGTGCGCAGAACAACTCAACATATAGTTGTTCGATGGTTGTAATGAGAATGTAAAGTCCACAAGAAAGGCATTTTGCCTGTTGTTTTCATAAATTATAACCCTAGAATGTAAAACAGAGAGTAAATGCCCAGTAATACTTATGTGTTGTTAAATGAATACATGTTGTAGATAAAAGAACGTTAAGGAATGCAATAAAGGATTGAGAGTTTTGAAATGTTTTAAGTGACCAAAAAGACAGTGATCATTTTTGTTAGCTTTAGGCTCTAGTCAAAAACCTTAAGTCGAGAGTCTTACACTGCAGTCAGTAAGACAGCCTTCTCACACCCAGCCCTTTCTTTGCAAACAACAACAGCGTCATTGCCATTTGGAATGGCAGAGAGTCTAGGACAAGTCATTGTTCTTTCATGTGCTGTGACACCAGGTTTTGAAGTGGTGGTTGGATTACGTTATGCTTTAGATCTAAAATGTCTCCAGAGATCTTCAGTGACCAGAGGATGGGCTTTCTGGAGGTGATTGGACCATGATGGCTCCAGGTTGGTCAGTGGTTTAACCCACTGATGAAATCACAATTTGATGGCCTTATTAGAAAGTGATGGAAACTTGGGGCCTAGCTGAAGGCAGGAGGTACCAAGGATGTGACCACAGGATCTGTGGTCTTGTCCTTGCCCCTCTCTTCTCAGGATATTCCCCTTTTTCTCTGCTTCCTGACTGCCTTGCAGTGAGCAGCTTTGCTCCACCATGCTCTTCTGCCATGAGGCTCTGCCGCTTCTCAAGCCTGAAGAGATGGATCTGACTGACCAGCAACTGAAACCTCCGAATCCAGGTGCCAGAACAAACCTCTACTCCTTTGATTCGTTTTTCTTAGATGTTTGGTCACAGTGACAAGAGGCTGACTAACAGATTATTTAGAGCAATGTTCAATTCATTTATTTAATAAACAGAGTAGGCTCATCTCCTTCCAGGTGTCACTGCAGTGAAGGGGGTGCTGTTACAGGACTCTGGACTCTCGCTAGCGAAAGCATTAGGGGTTTATAATGGACTTTCATTTACTCATGATACTGAGATAATGTTATCTAACCCGAGAGAAGGGCGAATGCGGTCACTGGGCAAAATCAAGTGGATGTTTTCTTTTTCTTTTTTTTCTCAAATTCTTGCCTGATGCAACTTTTATGTACCACAATAAATAGCTATGCTTTACACCTGTGTGATCCTGTGTTTGAATATCTTTGATTATTGGCAATTTCCAGATTTGAAATTTTGATAATTAAGAATGGTTGTTCCCAATCCTTATAAATCAGGGATTTCATTTTTGGTCAAGAAAGATTTAGATTACTTTCAGAGGTCTTTAGGAGCATCATTTACATATGATAATTGTAAACCTAACACAGAAGAAAGTGTTTAAGGACATCACCTCCTGATCACAGTCACTGTGTGTACTTGAAGCAGGCTGTTATTGAGACTTTTAAAGCATACTGGGTTTCTTCCCAGCTAATCTGCACAAACAATTATGGTTTTGTGGAGTGGCCTTTCCCCAGTTGAGAAACACAATCATACAATGCAGTAAAAAATACTTGAAGTACACTTATGGTTCTAGAGTCTTATATAGATAGCTCTAATTATGCTGGGATTGCTCCTCTGGAGTTGAATGTGTTTAAGAATTCAATCTGTTAAGTGTAGGTGATGTCAGTTTTTGAAACAGCACCATGCTGCTCCATTCCACTGTGAATCCTTCCCTAGCTGCAGTGTACTTTAGCTAATAGAATCAAGTGCTTGTATTTAGGTTTTTTTAAGAGCATAAAAACCCTGTTTATTAAAACAATTCTCCTTGGCACTTTGTAGCATTATGATAATGCTGCCTTAGCAGAAGTGAAGAGGAACTGGTACTCCTCCAGGGTGTTGTGGGAAGAGGGTCATTCTTCCTGGCTCTGAAGAAGCTCTCACCTTTCGCCAGGCGAGGACTGCTTCTCACGATGTGCCACACACCCAGATACATTTCTGGTGATAAGGGGCAGCAAATATTCAGGACACCAAGCATGGCTTTTCGGTTTCCTTCTTGAAATTCACATATTTAAAAAATTACTTAAAATAACTGAGCTATGAAGAAAGAAGTTTTCTAAATCTGGAAAGTCAGTTTTAAAAAATGATCTGTAAGTAATCTAGAGTTATTGCTTTCATAGACAGCATCCTATAGAACATAGTGATACGTTTCTAATTGCTTCTGTATGGAAGAGTCTAATAAAATGTAGTTTGTAAATTTTCAAGAAATGGATATTGGTCCTGTAGCCCACAGAACAGCATAACCAACCCAATTTTTAGTTAACATGACCAAAGCTTTCAGAATCACTGAATGCTGCTAGGTTCTTCCATAAAGTCACATCTCTATTGAATTGTTGTTCCTCCCCTTCTGTGGGTACTCCTCACATGGCACATCAAAGCTTGACCTTTTCTTCCCTCTTACTGATGTAGTCTTATGTAGGATTGTCTTCTTTACCTTCTTCTGAGTGAGTCTTTTGTTCTGTCCAACCTGCCTAGCCAGGCCGGGCATCCCAAGGTACAGTGATAGGAATGTTTGTATATGCCTTTTTATCATGTGCAGAAAATTTGTCAGCTCCATATCAGCCTGTTGCTGGAGACCTTTTCACTGCCAACATTTTCAGTGGGTTGTACTCTGCCAGGACTGTACAAGCAATTACAATTGAAGGTACACACAGAATACTTTCTAGGAAGAGAAAAATAATGCTGTTTCTGTGGCCTGTATACCTGTTCGAAATGAAACAGTATTGAGTAGGAAGCAATAAAAAAGCAGCTTAGAATGGGAAGTTTTATATCATTTTTAAATCTACTAACTCAAATCAGTATATTACTTGTTTGCATTTTTTGAATACTCACTTATCCTCATAGGATAATTCTAATGCAAACACTAATTTGTGGGAGCAGGAGTAGCTTTTTTGTTTTGTTTTTTAACCCTTGCCATTTGGGGATTAAACCCAAGACACTACACATGGTAGATAAACACTCTACCACGGAGCTACCTCCCCAGTCACAGGAATGGGCTTCAAAGAATTCTTCGAAGTCAAGTGTAGTTTAGGAAGGAGAAGGAAACGGTTGCATGCCAGGCATGGTTTCATCACACATATCTCATCCTGGTGAAGTATCGTTATAACCCTGGCTTCACGGATGAAGACGATGCATCCCCGCATGGCCAAGTCACTGTGCAGCAGCAGGTGGATGAGCCAAGTGGGAATCAAATTCAGGGCTCCCGAGTCTATGTGTGTTGCGTTGCTCTGTGTTGATCAGCAATAGAAAATGAGAAAGGTGTAGTCACTGGGAGGGAAAGTGGGAGGGCAGCAGAGGTGGACGTATGGAGTGGAGGCAGCCTGAACAGAGCCGTTCAGGACAGTGAACAGATGGAGGAGAGGGTTGGTGCGAGTCGGGAGGGAAGAGCCGGCAGGAAGTCAGGCCCTTCTGCCACACCGGACACAGACTGGGGGACCCTGGGCAGGCGTTCAGAGGAGAGACGTTAGTGAGTGACAACTTGCAGGTGGCGTTTCATCAAGTCAGTCAGGGTAAGATGACCAAAGTGTGTGATACGGGAGCAAGAATTTAGGGTGGCCAGGTACATAGTGAGCATCCAGAGTGAAAGGAGACCGAGGAAGCAGGAAGGAGCAAATGAAAAGGCGAAAGACTGGTACAAAGGAGAGACTGTCTAGATTTGTAAAAGACAGTTCAGTTAGTTGGCTTGTAAGTCAGAACACAGTGAAGACAGAGTCAACTGGATATAGAGAAAAGAGCACACACACACTAAGTTAAGAGCTAATCCAAGCCATGTAGCTAGTTAAGCTTAGAAATAGAAAAGCAAACCTAAAAAAATGGATAAAAAGTTAGGATAGGGATGGTTTCCCTCCCAGAAAAGAAACTATGTGGATAGAGTGTGTTAAATTAGTTAACAACTGTCCTTATCTCTTGGCTGGTTTTCAAAGGGTATTGGCAAATACAAAATAACTGGCTTCCTTTGAACTCAGCCAATTGATTAACTGACTTTTTGAAGACTCTGCACTACAAAGCCTCCTGCATTCTGTTTATCCATGTAACACCAACACAAGGAAAACATTCCAGAGGTGTATGCTGAAGCCCTGCTACATACTACCCGTCGAGTGATATGTTTCTTCTTCTTTCAGTAAACATTCTCCTAATTTCCTCTTTTTGTCCTCGATTTCATTCTTGACTTGTAAGAATACAAGCCAAGGTCCACACCATTTATACAGTGTTAACTGTTTTAGTCTGAGGAGGGAGACTACTATGTGGTAGTAGCCATATACTGAAAAAGATTGCACTTTCTTCTCTGCTGAAAAAACCTTGGTTTTGCTCAGAAATCTAACACTTGTCCATCCAATGAAGAGCACTGTTCAAGGGCATGTGATTCCCATCAGCAAAGCTCGTGGCTTCTGGTAAAGGTTTCTTTACCCTAAAAAGGGATACAAATTAGAAATGATGTCTGCTTCTGCTGTTGCTTTATATGTATGTATTTGTTGGCATTGTGGCAGCTAACTTGTGATTCTGAGGAAAACTAGATTTATTAGACAGCAAAGCAGAAAACCAGGGTCTCAGTACATGGTTGAGTGACTTTATTAACCAACCTAGGATTTTCCTAGGTGGAACCTTGTTGGATAAGAAAGATAATCTTTAGTGTTTAAGCCAGGGGTTGGTAATCTATGACCCATTGGCCACCAGCACCCATTTCTTTGTAAATAAAGTTTTATTGGAACACAGTAGTGTTCATGTCTTTACACATTGTCTGTGGCTGTTTTCACACTCATTGCAGTAGTAGTTCTGAGTAACAGATTCACAAAACTCAACATATTTACTATCTGGCTTTGCCAAAGAAACATTTTCTGATCTCTGGTTTAAACCCTTTTTGTTAGGCTTTCAATAGTCAAAGTGTCTTATGAAAAGATGTTGGCCTTGTTTTTTACATAGTAACTGCAGATTTTTGGGTAGGCAGGGACTTAATAGGTCAAATGTGCAGTTAAGACTGAAGGTCTATTTGGAATTCTGTCACACATCTCAGAAACTAGGTAAGAATGAGTTTCTATGAACAGGTAGGTAGTAATGTCAAGTACAGTTTGGTGGCTGTTTCACAGATGGTAGTGAAGCGCAGGTACCAAATGACAGGTGCTTAACAAAAAGGGAAAAAAGCCAATGGTAGGTCTTAATGGCCTTAAATATGAAAGTTAATATTTAATTTGACTTGCCTCAGCCAGGGACAAAGTAACACAAAATTGCATGCCATTGTAATTTTTAATGGCCCTTGTGGATGGATCCTCTTCCTCATCCCTGATGCTATGATACTGAGCAAAGTTAAGGTGTGTGTGAGATCCACATGATTTGTGACTCCTCACTTTTATGACCTTTCTTATCACAAATAACTACTTCTATAAGAATGGCTAACTCATGCTGTTGGCTTCATCACTTTCAAGGGTACATTGGGCACTACACCAAGCACATAGGCATTGTTGCCTTATGCTGACAGAAATACAGAAACCTGGTAAATGGACTTGGTGGTAGGGCTGTAGGATTAGAGAAGAGGAATCGGCAGTGCTTTGCACAAAGTGATTTTAGCAAAAGCATTGAGCTGTCTTCAAAACACTAATGAACAGGTCAGGCGAGATGTCAGAGGAAGACAGCATGATCCATGGATGATTTATTTGATCACTTTGTGGAGGAAAAAAATAGCTGACATTACATCAAAATTCAGGGGAAGCTACACATTTCAAAAACATTGAAAGGTATTCCAGAAAAGTTAAGCTGAAAATTTCGAAGAAGACTGCTATTAGCAACAGATACCTAATTTTGGTGAAATAGGGAGTAAAGGATGATTGAAGAAATCCTTGTGAATTTAGACTTTTGCTTAAATTTAAGGTCATATGAAGACTTTGAGAGCTGTTCATGCATATGGAGTTAGTGACTTATAATTTGAGATAAATTGTTGGGAGATTTCTTTCTGTGATCATTTTTGAGGGCCTCGTGTACCAGCTCCAAACCTCTTATAAGTAGGACCAACATCTGATTTTGGTCACCTAACATCTGGCATGGTTTTGGTGTACGCTAGGTGTTCCATAAATACATGTTACATAAATGTATTCTGCTTCAGATTTTACAGGAATTATATTTTATTTATTTACTTATTTGGTATCAAAAATTGAATTTAGGACCTTGTGCTTGTCAGGCAGGTGCTTATGCCAGTGAACTATATCCCTGGTCCTGGAATTGTATTTTTAAGACACCTACATCTGTCTAGCTTCATGTAGTAGAAACATCCTCCAAGAAGAACAGCTTAGCTTTTTTTTTTTTAAACAAATTAGCTTTGATATTGTTTTATTTAATGTATGTGAATGAATATGTTGTTTCACTTTCTTTTTATAAGAAGTTTTGGTACAGTTAATGTATGAAATAACTTTTAAGAAGCAACCCCAATTTGTGATACTATAGCTCCAAGAAATAAGTATTTTCTATTTTACCATGGTTTGATTTGTTGTGATCATCACTTAAAGATCAGTTAATAGTAAGTGAGGTTTTACCTGCACATTGTGTAAATATTAGGGTTAGGAAGGAAAAAATCAGGTTAAACTAACTGTTGACTATTTTTATGAAGGACATTACTACCTGTGTGGTTCATTTTTTCCTTTCTGTCTCTCTATCCTCAACTGTTCCTGTAACTCCCTGGAAAATTTTGGCAAAAATTAGTAGAATCCATCTTCCTAGTGCTATATATTGAATAGCAGAAATAGTATGTGATGCATGGAAAGAGCTACTGTAGGTAGGTCAAGGGGATGCATCTGATTGCAGAAAGATATTTTTCTTGGGCTGGAGGTACAGGTCAGTGGTGGAATGCTTACTTAGCATGTGCAAGGCCCCCAATTTAATCCCCAGAACTTCTAACAAACAGACAAATCCCCTAAACATTCTTCCGAAATGAAATCTTTAATTCCTACCAGACCTGAGTTCTGTTGGTATGAAAATATATACTTATGCTTGTGGTTAACCTGTTTGGTCTGTGTGACACAAGGCTGTTTTCCTCTGTATCCTTCAAGGACCTCTGAGTTACGCACTTGTCTTAGTTACTTTTCTTGTTGCTGAGACAAAATAACTGACACCCAGAGGGGAAAAAGTATACTTAACTCACAACTTGTAGAAATTTCAGTCCATAATTGGCTGGCTGCATGGCAGGGTGGCACATGGCAGAGGGGTAATAGTTCGTGGCAGCAAAAAATGGCAAAAGCCACAAAGGAGAAGAAACAAGCCTCTTTGTATGCCTTTATTGTACCCAGTCTACTGGGATTAAGGTGTTGCTAATCCATCAGTGTTCTGATCCAGCAAACACACACACCCTTCATCCCAGAACTGCACCATCAATCAATCACACACTCTGGGTTCAGCCGCTGAAAAAGTCCTATGACGAACCACATAAAGCTTTGGGGAGACACAAACCATAATAACAGTCTTTTATAGAGAGATAAAAATACACATATGCATGTCTATATTTTGGGTGTTTCTGGATGGAAGTCCCTTTTCTTGTCAGCACATCCTCTGATCATCTCTTCCCTGTTCTGCTGGGAGGTGGTCAGCCCTCCTCTGCCTTTAGCTATCAGAGTTTCTCCTCAGGCTTTAGAGGGAGAAAAGAATTTGCTGCTTTCTCTTAATCCAGGTCTCTTGAGCTTCTAGGCTTTGAGGGTTACACCAGCTCCAGAAGCCATGCACCCTGCTGGTCTAGCTCCATTAACTGTTGCAGCTTAGTTCTTCAGTTGACTACACAGAGACCGTAGGTTTGTAGGGTTGTGGCTTTGGAAAGGAAAGCGTTTCTAGTGTGGTCAGAAGCTCTACTTGGACTCATAGGTAAGTGAACTGAAGCATTTGCCATATTGTTACCTTGTTTTTCAAGCGGTGTCCTCTTGCTGAAGAAAGTGGCATGACTCTTGGACAGAGGATGACCTACAAATAGGAGGGAGGGGAGAATTCCTGTCCAGCCTTGTACGCTGAGCCCCATCTGGGCTTCCAGGTTGGTCTCCAGTGGCCAACAATGTTCCTTCTTGGATAATCATCTCTTGGACATTGTACCATGATCTTTGTCCATGTAAGTGAGAAATGAAAGTGGGCTTCCAGAGACTTTGAGGGCACAAGGAAATGGCTGAGGGATTGAGTGTGAAGTTGCATGTAGCTATTTGAGGTCAAGGCTCCTAGCTCCAGAGCTCAGTAATTGAAAAGAACTTTAATTTCTTTTGCTAATGCTTCACCTTTCATGCAGAGAATAGTCTTGCCTATGGATGGAGGGTTTTCAAAGGAAATCATAGGACCCAAGTTGAAGCTGAACATTTATTTGCTTCTTAGGGAGAAACAACTTTCTGGAGACATGGTTTAACCTCAGGTTTGTAATAAAATCACAGCCAGCCTTCTTGTTCACAATGGAAAATTTGTTCCTGTTTGTGTACTGCTAATGGCTGGCTTTAGAATGCTTAATTTCTTCTCATAATTGTCCGCTAATTTGCTGTCCTTCTGATGGGAGGGAAAAATAACAATGTATTTGAAGTCACCACTGCTCCTTGGGCTACTGATTTTATTGTTTTTGATACTTCTAGATATTTCAAATGTGGACCTTTTGAATGCTTTGTGTGGTATTATATTCATATTTATTAGGACAATGTAATTGAGTCCAGTGCAGCTGTGCAGGACAATAGTCATGGAAATGAATTAATTTTGATACTTACTTTCCTGTTTGGTAATTCAGATCTTCTCATGTTTTTCTTGATGGAACAGCGAAGTTTCTAAAAGGTACCCTCATATTTCCATTTGCCTGTGGGGAAGCTGTGTGTTTCACTGCTTTCTGTGGTTCCTAATCCAAGCTGATCAGAATGGAATCTGTCACATCAGAAATACTGTAGATATTTAATCCCATTTCTCCAAATGCCTTCAGAGAAAGCTCTGCCCTGGGCAGCCATGGCTTTACTGAAGCCACCACGCATACTGTATCAGTTTCATCTACAGCATGCATGCTTCTCCCACTCTATCATACTGCACTTAAATTCCTTCTAAAATTAAAATTCAGCACTAAATGAAGTTGATTCCTGAGCTGGACAAGTTTGTAGCTCAGCTGTTAGAGTCCTCATATATCTCTCCTGGTTGCCAGCTCCATCTCTCTGCCTTACATTAAAAACTTTTAATATTAAGTGACTGTTGAAAGCCAAATAATTAAGTATATTAGAATTACAGTGAAGACATGGCCAAATTCTCACTGGGTGAACTCCAAGACCTGTCTGTGAAACACCAATAATCACCCCTCACCCCCACTGTCACTCATTTTCCAAAGCACTTTCAGGACCGTTCCCTCTTTGCATCTGTAGACTCAAGTGTATCCTGGAATGCTTTTATAATTCAAGTTCAAGAAAGAGTCCATTGCTCAGCATCCAAAGCAACAAGATGAAGTTATTACTCAATAAGTAAGGGAGAACTCAGCTTGGTAGACACTTTCCTATATAGGATTTGGGGAAACTTGAATTTGGAGGTGGTCTGGCTTTGGAAGGTAGGATTGCATGGTATTAGCAGGGTCCCAGGGTGAATGGGCTGTTGATTGACCTGCTAACAAAAACATGGGATCACAGAAAGATGTATACTGGTTTTGAGCTGTCAGTGGCTCAAACTGGTGGCTTCTTGTTACTATGACTATCTATTCTTTTGAGTTTTTTTTTTTCCCAAGCATGCACCCTTCATTGTAGTTTTTTTCTCAGGCTGAGCTTCAGGATAGACCCTCAGAGTCTTCCCTGCAGGTATTCATTCTTCTTGGTAATATTTAATTTGCAGGGCTCTCATGTTTCTTTGCATTAAATGTTCCAGGAAACAAAAGCATCAGGAGATCATGTGGCTTTGTTCAGTTCCTTCACTAGGTCAGCCTAAGAACTTTGTATCTTCTCTGGATCTTAAGCATAATGGTGCCAGAGACTAGACCTGGCTTAGTATTTTCTGTGCTTCACACATGGAAAATGTGCAGTTGGTTTTTGTAGGTTAAAAAAGTATCCCAGAAAACGGGGGCCGGCAGGCCAGAATGAAGAATTAATGCCTTCTGATTTGTATATATCACCACTAACTTACTTCTTTTTCTTCTTTTAAAGTAAGAATTCTGGAGATTACTATTCCAGAAACTGGGCTGCTCTTGCAAAGCTATTTATGCATCAGTGTGTATTCCCAGTAGCATCAGCAGTGTGATTCCCAGTAGCCTGCACCTAGAGAAACCCTCAGAGCTTCCCCTGGCCCTGGGGCATCTTGTAATGAAATTGCCTCCCTCTGTTTCCTATAAACAAAGTTGGAGCAGCTTCCCTCCCTCCCTGCTAAATAGTGACACTAGGGCCTCTCATTTCTCTCCCATCTTCTTTCTCTGCAGTGCCTAAAGCAGGGTGCTTAATGGGTTATTTTGGAAGAAAGAGGAATGGATCTAGCTAGCCCAGAGGTTCACTCGAGGCATGTTTGCAGAAACATTTTTTAACTTAAAACCTCCCTAAGTGAGATTTGGTCATCTGATTCTTCTACTGGCCTCTCTGCAGACCTCTGTAGGTCCCCCTCTTTGAAAGTTCTGTTCTGATCCAGATTAGAAGCAGCAGAGTCAGGAGAGACCCTAATTTTCAGTGTCCCTTTGCCCAAGCTCCTCCTGTCCTACTAAAGTCACCTGGGGGCCTTTACAGCTTGAGCTCTGAGGTTAGGATTTGTTCAACTGAGACAGCGGATAGTAGGCTGTCCTTCACCTGTACCACAACTCCAGTGTGCCTGCTTAGCAGTGGCTGTACTGTCCTGATTTCCTATCCCCTGATGGGATTTCCTCCCCTTGCCTGGTATACAGCCTCTCCTTGTCAAGCTATAAATTGTGACTTATCAAATGCACCCAATGTGGGCCTCACAGTGCTAAGAGGAATCTGAATAAAGGAAAATCAATGGCTTCCAATGGTGATTTGCTAGAGGTAGATAGTGCACTGATCTGACCTTCTAGGAACAGAGAAGCAAGAAGACTGTCCACTCCTGCCAGCTGCTATTGCTGGAGTTGTTTTAGCAAAGCTCTCCATTTTTTATGGTCAGCTGTAACATATTTATGGTCTTTTGCTTTGCTTGGGTGTTCTGAAAGCCAAATTCATAGCTGTTGCTTGGTTCATGGGAAGGACCTTTGTATGTGGCTTCAGAATCAGAATGCCTGTGTTCAAATTTAGCTCTGTGGCTTACTAGTTGTGTGGCCCTGGAGGGTTGCATAATTTCTCTGCGCTTTGGTTAAAATGATGGCACTCAAAAGACCTAGTAACAATTCCTCAGTTATAGTTCTACAGTCTCCCTCATGGGGTTATTGGAAGGATTAACACAATAAAACTAATGTCAAGTGCTTAGAACCTTCCTAGAACACTGACTGTTTAGTTAACATTAGCAAAACTAACATCACCAAAGAAATCCCAGTTTGAATCTCTATGTTATTTTTGTCTCCTAAACTTGACTTTGTGGTTTGAGCTATATTTTCTCTAATGTTGATTTCCAAATTTATATTTTTGCTGTTTGGATTCTTTTGGATGAACTTTGATCATGTGTGAATGGCCGAAAAGGGCTAGTTCTGCCTCCACTTCCCAGCTTGAGGTCTGTGTGCTGACCTCCTGCCTGGGGACAGTTACTTTAGTGTTTCTCTTTCCCCAGTCCTATCCTTTCCTTGAAGCCCCAGCACTGGACCTTGTAGTCAGACTTCCTGGCACAGATTAAAACTTCTGTTTTCTTACTCTGGATTCTTTTGAAATGCAGTTTACATGGTCAAATAGGAAGCGCAAAAAGTTGTGACTATAAGGCTCCTTGCACCTGGCATCTTACCACTTGGTATGGTAGTGCGTGTGTACTGTGTTTCTAACAAATTCTTGCTGCACTTATGGGCAGAAACTGCAGAGGTCACTTGGGAGAAGTAACTCTGTCCTGTTAGCATTTAGGTTGTTTACTTAGCACTGGACTATGTGAAGAGAGGGAGGAAAAGAGGGAGAGATGGTGGAGTGCAAAAAAGAGGCATCTAGATCTCAGTCGTGAGGGGAATCTACAGTATTGAGGGGATAGCATACTGGACTAGAAAAAATGTGAAATGACATATTTAAAATGAGTCAAATTGAGTACTAAAATTTAAAGGTGGTTCTCATGAACAAGTATGGAAGACTTTTTAGAGGTTGATGATTTTAAGCTGGGTTTTAAGAAGAAAGAACAGAGCTTTCTAGATAGAATACTCAGAGTCAGGTTAATACAGGGATGGTGTCCACAGTGAAGAAGCTTCTTGTTTGACATAGCCACTGTGAAGGACCCACGCTTGTGGAACGTATTAGTGAGTGAGGTTAGGAAAAGAGAGGCTGTACCAATCGTGTTATTGGACATCTTGTGTTAATTGGACACCTTGCAGCTTCTTGGGTAGATCTGCAGTGTGGAGAAGGTACGTCCTGCAGACTTTCCATCTGATGGAAACGAACAAGAGGCTACTATAGCAGGGTAGGTGGAGTCTGATGCTGCTGGACTGGGATGTTGGCAGTGGGAAGCATGGGAGGTCGCATAATCAGACATTAAGGGCAAAAGTCATCAGGACTTGTTCAGTAATTGAATGGTAGAGGAAAAAGAATGGAAGCTTCTGGTGCCTGTAGGCCAGCAGGATACTGATGCTGAATGAAGTTAAAAGCTGGTGACGAATGACAGACCAGGAGGAGTTACTTGAGCCTTTCAAAGAGGGGAGATGGTATGTTTATTTCCTGGCTATGAACTCAGATTTTGGACTCCAGTCTCCTGATTTCAGGCTCTATTTCTACCACTTAGTTCTGTAGCCCTGGCCCTGTTAACCTGTCCAGTTCTTAGATTCCTCATTTGTACCATGAGAATAATTAAAAGCTCCTCTTTTATGAAGTGGCCTTAAGGATTAAACAAGGTAACATAGGTAAAAGCGAGGAACAGTACTTGACATGTAGTAAACGCATAATAAATGCTTGTGATCTTATAATTATCATGTTGAATATGAGGCAAGTGGGATGAGGCTCAGATACAGGGTGAGGATGAGAAGGCTGGGTTTGGGACTCAGTCACAGATTCACACATGACGAATCAGTCACAGATTCACACACGATGAAAGTTTGAGAATAAAGGCTCTTCCCTATGGAGTGAATGTGTGGGTTGATGAATGGAGGGTCAGCAGAAATGAGTATCAGCACGGTGCCTTTGGGAGTACCCACCTCTGTGTATTGGAGGGAGAATAACGAGAAATCCAAGAAAGATGCAGACAATGAGTAACTAGAGAATTAGGAGGCAAATCAAGAGATGGAGTTGTCATGGAAACCAAGGAAGAAGAATTTTTAAAAAGATGTCATCTAAGTCAGATACATTGACATTTGAGTGAAAATGGAGAGTAAAAATGTACCACTGTTTAGGCCTGGATATTAGTAAGTACTATAACAATTTAGTGGTAGGATGATTTAGAAGCCAGATATGGTAGCCATCCATCATGGGAGATGGTGGGGGAGAAAGAATAAGGTGATGTTAGAAGAGGCAGCAGAACAAACGAAACCGCCCACTTTCCCATGAGAGAGTTGAGAAATGTAAAGGTGCGTGAAAAGCAACCAATAGAGAATAAGAAATTAGAAATACTAACGTGGCATAATGGTGGGAATGGGCAGCGTAACGCACAGGAGGAAGAAGCTCCTGCTGAGCAGATGAAAGAATTCTTTTGGCTAAGAATAAGGGGTTTGGAGGGAATGAAGGACAGTCAGGGAGGGATCCAGGTGCAAGATATAGGCGGGGAAACAGATTTTCCTCTGTGACAAAAAACCTGACTTTTATGAATGTTAATGTTTCCTGAACCTCAAGAAACTGTCAGCGTTTTCTTTTTGCAAATGATTTGTTTCCTGTTCATAATGTTTTTAATCATTGTGAAAGATATAACTTAGGGAACTTTAGAAATCTTTTATTTTAAAAGGGGCATGTCTTCTAGGAAATATAAATTGGGGAACAATTCACAAAGACTTGGGTTTTTTTACCATATTAGATACAGTGTGTGTTGATGGGAACAGAGTCTATGGTTGGGGCCCTGATTATTTGACACCCCCAACCTCAGCCCCAAGAGCAAACTTTAGGAATAGGAAACTCCAGGGCAACTGAGGTCTACGTGCCTTGAATCCCAAAGAAAGTGGGAAGTTTTGTTTTCTTTCTGTCTTGAAGCAGATTATCCAAATGAGTCAGGTGTCTTCATAAACAATCCGGCCCACCAAGGTGGACCCATCTTACTTTGTTTCTGCTTAGTTTCTGTTGGTTCTATGAACTGACTCCTATCTATTAATTCCTATTGACAGATTTCTCTTCATATTTGGACCTGAGTAATAAATCAAATGATTTTGCAGTTGTACACTGCAATTGCAGATGAGTGGCCGCAGTACCATTTACACAGAGGGAGGTGGAAAGCGGGTTACACGGAAAAGTCCAGACCCTCCAAGAGGACAGGGGACATCATCCTGAGCAGAGCTGAGGCTGCAGAGGAATGGAGTGGTCCCTATCAGCTCTCCATCTCTCGTATGACTGAGACTGAGACAGGCACATGGGATAGTGACCTGGTGACCTCAGGACACTGTTCCTCCTTGGTGATAACCATGCTGAGGCATTTAATTTCTTCATTTTTTACGTGAGCAAAGTGGCTTTGTAGGTAAAGGGAAGTTCATGGGATTCAATGTTTCTCACCACTGGTATCTCTAGCATTTCCAGCGGAACAAGTGGGATGAGGTCATAGGTCTTGCTCTTGCAGTTGGGCTCTTTCTTAGCCATAAATAGCTTTAAAAAAAAAAAAAAAAGGAAAGAAAGAAGAACATTATAGAGAGGGAGCAAATTGTCTGCAGAACTTTGTTGTGTTTGTGTTGACTTTGAAAGTTGTTCATTTAGAACCAGTTATTCGTTTAAATCAGGTCATGGAAAGATGATTAAGGAAACACTGGAGCATGAGACATCCCCTCCGGTAGTAATAAGACTATTTGGGTCCATAATGCTGTCCACAATGTCTGCATTTCTTAAGGCTCTCAATCTATGAGGCACTGGGCTAAGAATTTTATACTCTGTATGTCATTTGGTTTTATTATTCTTTCTCAACAATCTGTAATGCATTAGATTCTACCATTACCTACTTTTGATAGTTGAAAAATTATGTACTCCTGTCCAGTCCCCACATGCTATGGCTGGCCAAGAGCTGTGTGCTCCAAGTTCTAGCTCTCCAGAACAGCTAAGTAGCTCTTACAAGGGCCTCTCAATGCACTTTTATGTTTATGTTAAGGGTTTGAGGTCCTTCATGTTTGAGGTTTGTGGAAGCCCCTGGTTAGAAAACAGAGGATGCGGAATCTTTGCTTATCTGTGTTTTGTCAAAGGATGTGGCAGGCCATGGAGCATACAATCTCTTGCTGATGTTCTTTTTGGCAAGAGACAGCACTTTAAAATATTCAACCAAAAAATCTTTCATGTATTTGATCTTATAGACTTGACTAGCAGAGGCAAGACAATCAACATTGCCACATTTTAAAAACTAAAATTGTCTGTCTGTCTGTCTATCTATCTATCTATCTTTCTTTTTTTGTTCTCCTGCCACATACCCTGGAAATCCCATAGTAAGTGTGTCAGCCTTCTGGTAATGGATTTCTCATATCACTCCAGGGAACAACCTGGGTGTTGTATCTTACACATTCATGTTAAAGAAGTGGACTGGGTTTTCCCTTCCCAAGATATATCAAGAAGATTGCTTACTATAAGTTTTTATTCTTTTTTCCTATGAAATTCCAGAAGCATCAAGTCTTATAATTTTAGATAAAAGTCACTGATTCTAAGTGGTTATGGTGATACTGAGTTGATAAGCTTAAGTCACTGAAAAGGTGACTAAAGATAGCTAAAGCTGTACATTTTAAACAAATTATCCTCCCTCAATCTAGCATGGGTGACTTTCTGATATTCTATAACTGAGAGGTGCATGACTGTATCACCAGTTTTAGTTTTTCTCTTTTGTATATTTTATCAATTTCATTAATTTAACTTATTCAGGAACCTAACAAATATTTATGACAAGTATTTATCCTATCTTCTCAGGCTCTGTGGGATACTTTGACAATAAGAAGAAAGACATTTCTATCTTCATAGAATTTCGGGGCTCCAGGGGAATGGATAGTTAGCACATATTTTGATATTTACCAAGTCCTAATGCCAATGCGTGATATGAGGAAGCCCCAAGGCATGGAAGCGCCTATAATGGAAGTTGTTGTCTGGCTGAGGCTGATGGTCCAGGGCCTTTGTGGATATTGTCTGGATATTGAATCTATAGGCTGAGAGTGAGTCAGCAAGAGCTGGCAAGGGACACTGGGGGATGAGAGGATGTTACAGCATGTTCTCATAGAGCCAAAAGTGCCAGCAACTAGAAGCCTGTGGGTCCCTTTCTTCGTAGTCATAGCAGGCTTGTCTTTCCCCAGTGGCAGAGACCCTGGTCACTGGGCAGGTGGACACTTCCCTTTTCACTTGTGAACTGTAATCCTGTAGCTTATGGAAGCATTTGAAGATGCTTGTTATTTTCCTGTGGCTCCCTGGGACTCCCCTTAGAACAGATGCTTTTCCTGTGGGTGGTTTCACCGTCACACTGAGATCCGTATGCATTTCAGTCAGAAGTGGGAGTCCGGTTCCTGAGCCACCTTCCCAGGTGACAGGGCTGAGCTGTGTTTTCAACCTGTACCCAGTTTCCACATCGTCCACTCTCAGCATAATGACTCTTACCCAGATAAGGATGGATGACTTGAATTCATACTGATTAATGGCTCGCTCCCCTCCTTAGTCCTACGGCTTAGACAGGTGTGCCTTTATACCTTCACAGATGCCACGGCCATATTCAGTCACCAGGTGAGAGCTTTCTGGAGAGAGTGCAGACAGGCCTGTAAGCTTCTTGAGGTCACATTTATACCACTGTACCCTGCTCTCCTTGCCAATATTGGGTGAGTGAGTGTAGAGAAGAAGGGTAGGGCAGAAAGTGACAGGAGTACACCCAGTTTTTAGTCAGTTTGGTTTCATGGCCCCACTTTACAAAACAGGGTTTTGTTTATTTGTTTGGTTTTGTTTTTTATGGTTTGCTTTTCATCATGATGCCAATCTCTGTTACTTGCAGGCTGATATGCCCCAGCCCCTCACTTGGTCTCCTTGCATCCATTCCTGGCCTCCTCCTGCTAATCTGCTAATTGCTCCATACAGTAGTCTCAAACATTCCAGATAGGGTCTCATCCTATAGTTCAGGCTGGCCTTGAACTCACCATGTAGCCCTGACTGGCCCCAACCTCACAGCAATTCTCCTGCCTCAGCCTCTTGAGTGCTGGAATCACAGGTGTGTGCCACCACACTTGGCCATCTTCTGTATTCTTGCCCTTTTGCTCTGCTTGTTAACTTCTGTTTATCTTTTGACTCCCAGTTGAAACGTTTATTTTCTCTGAAGACTTTTCCTTGAACCCCAGACTGTCACAGGCCACTCTCTGATTGCTGTTATATCACCTTCAGCTCTTTTCATAATGCTCATCTCAGGTCTAATGAGACATTTTGTTTTATAATTAATTCATATTGCCTCTTCCATTAGAGGGCAAGCTCGGTGAGGCCTTGTTCTTTTTTTTCCTACTGAGGATCAACTAGCAACCTCGTACTTGCTAGGTAGGCATTTATGTCACTGAGCAAAATCCCCAACCCTGAGGCTTTGTTCTTTATCTTTGAACTCCAACTCAGTAAACATTTATTAAATATTTGAATTTAGTTCTGTGTTTACTATCTATTTTTGCTTTCCCCTCTCCACACACACTTACTGTTTTCTCTTTTTGAGGTAACTGTTCCAGGATTGGTTGGCTGCAAGCAGTTCCTAGATGTTTGTCTGCCTACCCTAGGACCCAGTAACAGTTTTCATAATTGGAGAAACATAACGGTCACCATTGCTGACATGAACACATAGCAGCAAGCACACACCGCCCACTGTCTCTCTGGTGATCACCTCATGTGTGTTCTTTCACCAGAGAGCTACACACAGAGTGTCTGTTAGAGCTCATTGGGCTCCCACTGGTTATTAGAGACTTTATCTTACAACTAACCACTGAAGCTTAGAAAAGCTCAGTTGTTGTCAAGTTGCTGCAAGTGGTGGACTGGGGTCCAGAATCAAGATTCCTGATTCTGGTTTTCTGCTCTGCTGTCCCTTTTTGAAATGTTCTGTGCTGGTCTATTAAACTTTTTAATGATGAATAGGCCAGTCCCTCACCAGCTGCATTATGACTTGAGGCTAGAAAATAATGAATGAGAAGTAACTTCAGGGAAAACTGCTGTGAGGTTGCTGGTATTTTTTACTCTAGGAAGAAATTTATCCTTGGAGCAGGAGGCTAAAAAATAAACTTGGATTTCTTAGATGTCGTTGTGTGTTAAACAGAAAGCTTGTTTGCTCTGGCTGTAGAGAATTCTCATAAGAGTTTGTGGAAGGAGGAGCTTGACTCAATAAATAACTCACTAAGCAGGTTTTATGTACACTTCTCTTCAGTTGCAAGTGAATGTCTCAGTTATGATGAATGACAAAATGTGGCATGTTGGGCTGTGTGAAACAGAAGACACAGAATCTGCAGTGTGACCCCCTCCCTCTGCAATGAGACACTGGGTCCTTGCTGCTGAGTGGTAGCTGGTAATGTGACATGTGTGGCCGATTTAACAAGAGTTACAAAGTATATGGGGGTGGAAGACTGTGTAAGGGGAGGTTTAGCTCGTATTAAATTCCTGACCACCCACAGCCTAATGAGAAAGAATGCCCTCCTGTTGCCAGAGTATTGAATGAAGCTTGTGAATTATCAAAGCAAGAATGGAGAGAGAGCTGCTTCACCGAAAGACAGACTTATCAAAAAATGTATAGGAAATCGGAAGCCACAAAATTTGGACCAAGACAAACTGGAGTTAGGATGTATCCTTGGCTTCTTATTGGCCCCTGAACGGTATTTAGCTTTTCTCAGGCTCTGTCTCCCAGCATGCAAAAAGATAGTAAGAAGGCTATAAAACTTGGCAGAGTAAGCGAAAGACTCAGCTGCTACATGTCTACGAAATTCCTAGTACTGGCAGCACACAGAGTTTGAATATTCATGGATATGAACGAATGAGAAGACACAGATCATAAAACTCAAGGCCTAGGGCTTTCTGGGTGCCAGTGTTGCTGTATGAGTTCTGAATGAAAAGTTGAATGGAACCTGGGGCTGGATGGCCAGCCACTGTCATCAAGTTAAGACTCATGTGCTTTCACATTTCAGTGTTCTGGCTTCCAGAAGTGTCTTCCATGAAGGTAGGTCACAGTTTACTTGGCGGCAGTCTTATTTCTTAGAGCTGCATTTTACAGTGACTGGTGTCTTAGATGCCCCAAAACTCAGACATTTGACTCCTTGGGGAGATTTTTAGAGCTTGGCTACTCTGCAGGACTCCTGATGGCCTTTCCTGGAATGTAAGGTTGCCCTTCACTGCTTCACCTGAGAGGTGATTGGCAATCTTCCTTGTCTTCCATGTAGGAATTTAATTTTGGCAGTTAGTTGTGATTTGTAGAGAGATACTCCGACCTCTGCAGCCCTTGTTTGCACCTGGTGGAGACAATAAAGCTTTTAAAAGCAAAATATGATTTCCTTCCCTACTTGTTTCTTTTACTAACCTTTTGGGAAAATCCCACTGTTTCTAGAGTCCTTGAACACCTCTCTCCACTTCTCAGAACACCCTTCTCCCTTTTCTCCCTCCCTGCCTCCCTCTCCTTCCTGTGCTCCCTCGCTCTCTCCTTCTCTCCCTCCCCAGTGACCTCGTGGGAACTTTGCTTTTGGCAGAAGCAGGCACTGGAGTTCACAGCAATCTGTGCCTGTCCCTGAGCTGGCCACCTGGATGTTACTTCTTGATGTCTTGTCTGGGACATTGGCCCAGGGTGGAGTTTCTAAATAAAGTCCATGTCCCTGTCTCTGGTTCCCTTCCAGGGAAACTCTTTGTGGTTTGAGTTCCCGCTCTTATAGGACCTTAGGAATGCTGTCAGGCCTAAATCCAGGTGGGGCTTCAACAGAAAACCAGAGGAAAAACTGAGCTCTGTTTCAAGCAAAGGAATATCTCACTTTGCATTGCAAAACCAGCAGAGTGCCGTGGATCTGTGCTGTTGCTGATGATGGAGAAGCAAAGTATTTGAGGCTAGAGGCCATTCAGAACAATTACGTAGGGTAGAAGGCTTCCTGATGTAGTGGTAAGGAGGAATTCCTGATTATTAGATTATTTGGGCCCAGGCCTAATTGAAACCATGTTGGGAGGAGAAGATCTAATTAAATCTGACTCCTCAGAGAACTAGAAGAAGTGCTAATTCTGGGGCCTTCCACATGGTGAGGACCACAGACCATGCCCTACAGGCCTGCTCCCCCTGCCCATCATCACCGTGCTGGGTGTGAGCAGAGCAAGCACACTTCACCTCTTCTGTGTTCCTGTGGTAGAGGAGGCAGAAGTGTTGTGCTTTTGATGAATTTTTTTAATATCTCAATTAAAGACTGGGTTTGCCTTTTGAATTAGGAGTTAGGAGTTCTTAGACTTTCTGAGTGCTGGTATTTTCTGTGATTCCAACACTGGCTTTGGGAAAGGAGCTACTTTTGAATTTTATGAGCTAATTCAGACTCTTCTCCAAGCATACTCACATATGCATGCAACACACACACACACACACACACACACACACACACACACACCCTCTCCTGAAATTTGTAGGAGCTGTGATAAAAACAGTCATTCCCAGTGTGACCAGTCTGATTGTCAGAATGTGGCATCATACTATAGCATCCCAATCTACCCTCTCCAGATGGAATTAATTTCCATCTTTCCTAGTCAGCCTCACTCAAAAAGGATCCTGGATATTTTCATTGTCTCCTGCGTGAAGGCTGAGTGGCACACAATCTAATTTTAAAAATACATTTGGGCTCATTTCTCATGAACAACTATGGTTTGGATATGTCTAAGTTCAGACAGATCCTCATCTGAGTTCTGGTCAAGGGCTAGAAGACTGCTCCCATGCACCCACTGTGGGTCTGTGCATTTCAGTGACGCATTGCTGCTTCTGTTGGTGGTGGTCCATGTGGTGTCTGGAGGCCTGAGGATCCATGCACAAATGCTCAGAGGCAAGAGGGTGTTTTCAGTCTCTCCTAAGACTCATCTCGAGGAAGCCAAGAACTCAGATGGCCTTCAGAACTGAAGTATGCTCCTGGGGCTTATGTGGAGGAGTACCTCTGGATCCCAATAATCCCCCAAATTTGCAAAACAAAGAAGCAGCTTAGACATAGAAGATTTGGTCAGGATATGTGTGTGTGTTTTCCTATACTGAATTCTATTTTGCTTTTTATTGCCATCCTATTTCTAAAGACAGTTAATAGCTGGTTTGAATACTTTTTAGCAGTTGGAGGAATTCACTATTGACCTCCTCTCGATTGAAGAAATTGTTTGGCATAGTCTTATGTCCCAGAAATGCTTCAATATCAAGCCACCCTAAGATAGCTAATAAGCCATTCAGAATGTAAATCCTGTACTTGTAGGGAGAGCTCCTAGAGAATGTCAGTATTGTGCATTCAGTAAAGTGTCATGGCCTTGAAAGATGGAATGGTGACAGCTGTGCATTTATGAGAGGTGTCAGGGTATTGAAAGGAAGGAGTGATTATTATATGTTCTCAAGATCCAATTCCTATGCCTCTCAGCAGCTCTTCTTCAGCCTCCTGCCTGCAGCTTTGATCATCTTGCAAGGCCAGTGGAGTTGTGAGTGGGACACTAACCTCTTCCTTTGCTGAGGGAATTCTCTTTTGCTGCCATCTTCTGGAGACATCGTCCCCCCAAAACAGTAGAATTTCTGTGCTTTTTGAGTAACCTCCTTGAACCATTAATTTCACAGTTTGAATAGAAAAATGTGGGAAGACCTTTTCTTGCAGAAGCACTGTTTGGCTGGTTGTTACTTGGAGAAATCATGTAGATGATAAGTGTTCCTAACGCACTGATTGGGAGCCCTGGTCCAAGTTCAGACTTTGATGCTAAACATGGAAACCTTAACTCAAATGGCCAAATGCACCCAGCTCCAACTGTCCTTGAGCTTCAACTTCAAGGATCTTGTAAACAAAGCTGGCTTCCAACAACCTTTGGGATGCCCTCTCCCATTTGTTCTATATTCCAGGTCTTTTCTCTGTCTTCACCTGCTGCTATGCTGGCCTCCTCAGTTCTGGGATGCCCTTCTTGCTGGGCTTCCTTAAGATCAAACTCAAACACCTCCAAATCCAAGGCAACACTAATCACTTCAGTGCCTAATTTCCACAGCACTGTTTGTATATACTTCTCGTGTTGTATTGGTGTTTGGCTATTTTTCCACCTTAGCCAGACAGTGGTCTTCCATAGGTAAGGCTGCTTTGCATACCTTTATGACTGTACTTAAACTGTATATGGAGCTCAGAGAAGGCTTAGAATGAAAAGTTCAAGTTGAATTAAACTCTTGAGCTAATGCTATAAAGCTTATAACATAAAGTTTTCTGAATGAAACCTTGAAACCTTGTGTCTGTCTCGTTTTGTACAGTTTTTTTTTTTTTTTTTTTTTTTTGGTAACAAGTGAAAGTCATTTCATTGGTTTTTTGGGCTTCATCTTGCCCATTAACTACTTCTGAACTTTAGGATAGCAAGGATTGTTAGTCATCTTTGTCACAGTACAATCTGTCCTAATAAATGTAATCTCTCAAAAACAAGATTTTTAAAAAGGGAATGATGATGTATTTTGCAGCTTTGGAGATTGCTGCAAGCCAAAAATTAGTTGTGTGGAAATTAAGTGGCTTAGTGGAAATTAGCATGATGTTTTAGCTCCTTTATGTTCTCTCAACCCATCAGGCTTGGTGCCATGAAACTGTATATGTAGCAGGAGTGTTAAATTGGGAAGAGATATGTCCTCGGAAGTGATTTTAGTCGTTAGAAGCACTCTGTGTGTATCTGTGTATACTCTTCATTTAAAAAAAATTAGTTGCATAACAAATCCAAATAAAGTGATCATAAATACATTACAGTACTTTATTTTAGTAACAAAAGTCTGTGCCTTCAAAAAAATTTACTCTTTAGGAAAATTTACCTTTTCCTAATTGGATTTACTTAAAACCAAGTTATTTAATATATTTAAGCAATCAAAAAAAATAATGTAATTTTACCCAAATATTGTGCTTTTGATAAGTGGGTGAATTATATAATACCTCTGTGGACAGTTAGAAGATATATTCTGGAAGAAAAAAATCTAGGTTTTAAAACTTACCCAACATGCCCGTCACTATTCTGCATAACTAATATGAACTCATTTAATTAAAGATTATTTTTAAAAATTACTTTGTCAATTTTGCCTAAGGTTTTGGCATTTTTCATAGCATCTTGAAGATGATCACCCAGATTGGAAAATCTACAATTTAAAAAGAATATTGTATGGGCTTTAAATAAAATGAATAGATGGAGAAATCGAGGTATTTTTCTTGTAGCTCTTTAGCTATATTGCCTTTAAATAAAAATATATCCATAAAATGATAAGCCTAAGGTTGATCCTGTTCCTCTTCTCTAAACTGAATCTTTTTTCCCATGCAGAAATACACAAATTGTCCCACCCTTTCAGTAGCTAATCCTCTATGTCCCTACCACTGTGCTAAATAGAAAATAAAATTTGTCCATTACCCAAGTACAGTTTAGTCCAGAGAAAAGACACAGGTGAGCGAAGCTGTCGCTGCTGTGAGTAGAACATCAGTGCCCAAGCTGGGCACTGCAGAGAGCAGGGTGGGTGCCTCCCACAAGCATTGGGGTTGTTGCTTTTACTGTTGTTTCAGGATGTGTTCTTCCCAGTGCTGAGGGCGGATGGAAATGGTGATAAGGGTAGCAGAAGGAAGGAGGAATGAAATGTTACCCTTCATGAGTACATGTTCCTATTGGACCTCAGGTGTAGGTAGTGAGTGTTTTTGTTGCCAGGAATCTCACCTGAGAGGCAGCACATGTTGTACTCAACGAGTGATTCCTTGTTCTGTTTGGTTTTTGGTTCCAATTAAGTACCTTTGGGGAGTGTTATTGTTTTTATTGTTTTTTTAAAGCATCATTTATAGTCTTGACAGCATTTCATTAGACATAGTAGAGAGATAGAATAACATCATTGTCTTTCGCTAACTAAGTGACTTCTGGCAAAATAGGTCATTCTAGGGTAATCATCTGTCCTGTCGAGTAGAGTGCCCATTTTGTCAAGAGTCATACTGGGCCCTCAGAGACCTCATATGCTGAAGGGGCTCAGCTCAGTGAGGCCCACAGGACACAGGACAGAGACACCTGCTATACTTGAGGATGGACGGGGTCCAGCAGGTGTATGGAAGGAGGAGGTGTCAGGAAGGTGGGAGGTGAACAAATAAGATGGGAAAACTTGCAATTGGGGAAGGATCCAGTGAGGCAATGTTTCCTGCTGTGGACTTTCAGCTACTATAAACCCTCTCTGCCCTGAAAATTTAGGGTCGGGGAGAAACTGCTTTCATGTAACGTAACACAGCAGGAATGAGCTGCTGCTGACTGATATCTTGGTTATCCAGTAATGGGCTCCTGTACTGTGGTATATGTAGCTTACTAAATTGTGATGAATTATTTATGAAAACCCTGAATGGATGGAAGCTAGTAGAGCAGTTTATTTTTTCTACTTTAATTTGTGATGAAAATGGTACTGCTCAAGGGTTCCCTGCAGAGTGAAGTTTTAGAACTTCACTTAAAGTAGAAAGACCCACTTAAAGTGCCTAATGGTGAAAAAAAGGCGGAACTGGCATGTTTCAGATGACTCTGAAGAAACCACAGAAGAGATAGATTGCCTGGATCTCCGTTCTTTCTTTGATTCTTTGTTCATTAACTAAGTGGTATATTGATTGAAAATAATGAAATCTAGGAAATTAGTCATCAGTATCTATCATTGGGAGGAAATAAAGTATACCTACTAACTGGTTAAGTTATATATTAATCCTTTACTTTAACTGTAGCTATTTTTTTCCAGATTTGATATGCAAACATAGACTTTAGTGACAGGACATCATAGAAGTTAACATGAAGGACCTCTTCTTTGATTTAATTTTTAAAAATAATACAGAATTAGAATTTTTTTGCTTGAGGCAAGTTCAATGAAAGCTATTTAGAATTTTTAAAAAATATTTTTGGGTTTTATTTTGATTATGTGCAGACCACGTACAAATAAGGTTTTTGTTACTTCGCAGAATGACATGAGGTTCTGTTTGTTCTAATTAGAATATGTCAACAGAAATAGAGGGCTTCTAATTTTCATGTTCTCACAGTGTCAGAGAGGTATTTTAGATGAGCGACCGTACTTTGATCACCTTCGTATTTGCTCCTCCATTTGACAGCCTGGATAATGAAGTGCTCACTGAGTTGGTGGGCAGGGGAAAGAAGGATCATAGATTCTACCTGCCAGCCACAGGTCGTGAATCCAAGCTTGCACCACACAGTCGTGCCATGAACCATGGGTTTCCTGTACAGTGGCTCTCTTAGGCTGTCTCTAATAAAGACAAAGGCCAGGGCCAGAAATATCTTTTTTCTGCTCCCAGAAAAACAGCATCTTGATTCCTTTTCAATCTCACTGTCCAGCAAATTGGATTGAAAGCAGGACACTGCCGGGAAGTCACTCAGGTAGGGCTTCCTCCGTCACAGCCTCCAGTGGACTTTTTATTTCGCAGTACAACTCCCTCATTTATATGAAGTCTTTTATGGCCCCACCTCTGTAGCAGGTCGCTTCCAAACCTGCCAAGCCAGTGGGGGTATCTGTGAGCCTCCAGTCCATGGAACATGGAAAATTAGATTTGTTGACATTACTCCCAGTGGCTTCATTTTGTCCAGAGAAATTCCTGCACCATCGTAGCCTTCTCTTGTGCCTGGAATGACCTCACGGAAGTCTTCACCTCTCCCTCACGGCCAGTGATTCCTGAGGATGGTCCAGGCCTCTGGGAGGACCAGGTGGGATCACAAATGTTTCTGGAGCCTTCTGTCTGGGTGCTTTTTAAGGGTAATCCATTCTTGTGAGGCGTAACGGAATGACAGCTGGAGGAGAGAGCTGAGGAGGAGGAAGCAGCACAGCTGTGTATAAGGAACTGCCCAGATGTGCCTGGGGGTTCCCATTTTACCCTGGAGACCTTCCGCCTTTGGAGAATCTTCATGCGTGTGTGTTACTTGTTCATGTGGTGCTGATGCTTTCAGGAATGGTGCTCACACACACCTCCAGGGAAACAAAATCCAAGAAACCCAGGGTGGGCTCTGGAACATTGTTCTTACTATTTTTTCTTTTCTTTCCTTTTCTCCTCCCCCCCCCTTTTTTTTTGTGCTATTACGTTCTATCCAGATCTTCTCCCCTCTCTGCTCCTCTTCCTTATCCTCCTTTGTCTTTGTCAGGGTCTTCATCTTCTTTTTTTTAGTACTGAAGGTGGAAACCAGGGCCCTACACCTGCTTGACAGGTGTTCTTCCTCTGAGTCACTTTCCCTGTCCCCAGAACTTCATTTCTGCAGTGACCACTCGGAACACTGATGTTTCAGAGTTTGAAGTTTGGGCTCATCAGCTCTCCGTTTATAATAGCTAAATCACAGAAAGCACCCAAATGCCCATCAACTGAGGAATGAATAAAGAAGACTTTTTAAATATAGTGGAGTACTACTTGGCCATAAAGAATGATCAATTTGAGGCATTTCTAGGTAAATGGATGCAACTCGAGACCATATTCTTAAGTAAAATAAATCTCACATGTAAACATTGCATTGTCTCCCTGGTGTGAGCAACAAAGAGTAAATAAGGACCAAAATATACATTAGATATTGTGAAATGGGAAGAAATTGTTCAAAAGGAAAGAATTAGGGTGGGGGAAGAAGGAAGGGAAAGGAGGAAAAAAGGATAAAATAGAAACAAAAGTTTTGAAAAGGAAGAGGGAGATGGGTTGGAGGAGAGGGAAGGGGAAAAATAGAGAAATTAAAAAATATCATGTACAGGTACAAATGCCCTATGGTGAATATGATCCTTATGTATGTCTAAACTATACCCATAAACTTAATTATATTTACAACCGAAAAACAAAAAAGAGAGAGAGAGAAGGAAAGTCTGGGCTCACAAAACCCACAGCAGCCCATGTGAGCCCACCACTGTGCTTGAAGTTTTAAGTTGTGCTTAACTGTGTGTGTGTGGTCTGAAAGGCCAAGAATCATTCAAAACAGAATGGGAAGTCCTCTTCCTCCTCTCCACCGGCTGGCTGGGTGGTGGCGGACCAGGAAATACTCCAAGCCTGAAACCACGGGAGATGGATCCCATGTCTTGGGCAGGGCTCTGGGATGAGGCAGGTATTAGGGCGTTGAGGGTTCTAGGAAGAGACTGGGAACTCGAGCACTGTCATCTGGCCCCATGTAATTGCTCCTTTTCAGGTCCCCCTGACTTCTGACTTGGTCTGTTTGCTTCCCTTCCCATACCTTTAGCTTTGGCCTGAACTGGGCATCCTTGGGAGCAGATGGCAGCAGGACTCCTGTGACGCTGCTGGGTTCTCTTCCATCCTGACCTGAATCGTCTCTCAGCTTCCTCTCCACTTTGCCTTCCCCAGTGTCAACATGCATCTTTTTGAGGTTTTTAAATACGACTGTTAGGCCTACATGGGAGTCAGAATACTTTAGATCTTTTTAAGACTTAATCATAAGGGCATCTAGGCCTGTAAATGTGTGATATGATCTCTATATATTTAGACTAAATTAATTTTTACTTGATAACTCCTGTTATCATGCTTAGCTTTCAGCACTGGATGTGAACACAGTGTGTATGTAAACTTTATTTATGTCTGGTTTCTTTCTGAAAACAATCCTTTCTCATGCCCTAGTTTTGTAAGTGTGATTCATAGCAGAATCAATCTGAAATAACTCAGAATTATATAATTAATTGCAGTCAGCTTTAGTTGTGCTAGCTGAGCCAGAGTTACTGTACTACTGTACTACTCCCTGAGGTAGTCACGTGTACAAATGAAAGCCATGGCAAGTGCTAAGGCCCCGTGGCCCTCTGGTCAGTGTGACAGCATCCTTGGGAAAGTAGTTTGGGGCTGAGAGTCTCAGGTGGGCATTGCAAGTATGAATCAAATATGAGATTAAAATGTCAGGTAATAGTAAGAATCAAGGAAGTGAGCATCACGGACTTTGGGAGTAAATGATTGGATATTCTTTTCTTTTTGAGAAAAGGAGCCCATATGCAGGTACTTGAGGTTAGAAGAGGAAGATCTTAGCAGATATATTTAAGGAGCTAGCCACAGGGCAAAGGAGTTCTGTGAGGGGTTTGTTTCCCTTTCCTCTTCATCTTTTGGATTGGACCAGGCCAGATGAGGAGCCTTGGGATGTAAGGGCGAAGGCAGTGATGGTGAACCTTTTAAAGCTCTCAGTGATAACAAACAACCCACTGCATCATGCATGCCGTCAGTTCACCACCTCTGTGCTAGGCCTGGGTGGACTCTAATGCTAACAAGACTTGTGGAGGGTGGTGGGACTTGGGGAGGCAGAGAGCGGGGAAATGCTGAGGGTAGTACTGGAGGGAGGACGCTGGTATGGTCTGGCCGTGTTTTCCTTAGAGGAGGATTATCTTTGGATCAGGCAGGTTGTCTGTGTTCAACTTCTGCTGCTTTGGAATTGTTCTTATTTTCTTCACAAGCTGACTCCATTCACACTGTCTATTTGGCAATACATGACTGAATTTGGAGCCTAGTTCTTTTTGGCAAGAAAAGTTTGCTAATTTTCTTTGGCTCCCCACATACTTCACACATGTGTTTGAAAAAATAAAGTGCCTCTCAGCTCCGCCCAGACACTGTAACACTGCCAGTCATGTTGCATTCTCCCATCTAGAGGACAGCCCTTTATGCTGGAGCTCTGGGAAAGAGAGTCCTCCATCAAAGCATTTTGAAATAGGGCTGCCAGGAAGATGGAATGCTGAGGCACCCGTGAGTTCATCATTCCCCGACTGTGAAAGATCTGTAAGCACTGATCCACTTGTAAAGGTGATGGGAATCTGGAGGTACCAAACTTGCTCATCCATCCTCTCCGCAGGCCGATGGGAAGGCCCTTCGGGGCTCTCACATGCAGGGCTTTCCTTTCATGTCCAAGCCAGAGCTCCAAGATGCGGAGGTACTTTAGAGCATGGCTGCATTCTGCTCGTGTCTTCCTCTGTAATTTAATATCTAAGCAGGGAGCAAGAAGGTCACAGAAACCCTCGTGTGTGTGTGTGTGTGTGTGTGTGTGTGTGTGTGTGTGTAGGCCCAGGCACTCTGCTTTGTTTTCTCTTTCTGTCCTGATTTCTGCCTGTACTGGGTGGAATAGTGTCCTTTCAGAATTCATGTCCCCTTGGAGCCTCACGACATGGTCTTATTTGTCCATAGTATTTTTACAAATGTAAGCAGTTATGATGAGGTCTCACTGGATTCGTCTAGGCTACTCGTGGTGAACCTATGACATGCCCCACAGCAGGCTGTTTGCATCATTGAAAGCTCTGGAAGGTTCTCCAATGGTCTGGGCTCTAAATGTGGTGACTGTTGTCCTTCTAAGAAGGCTGTGTAAAGACACAGAGGGGCATGCAGGAAGGAGACCAGGGGGCAGGGAGGGAGAGGGTAAGTGCTTCATCTGCAAACACCAGGACACACTAGCACTGGGAGAACTCTAGATTTTCCCTGACGGATGGGAGAGATTCTCCCTGAGAACCACCAGAGAGAATCCTCCCTGGCGACACCTTGATATCAGACTTTCGCCTTACAGACCCGTGGGAGAATGAATTCCTGCTGTTTTAAGTCAGCTGACCTGTACGGTTTTGCTGTGGTGAACACTGTATACCCTGTTGTACTTCCTTGCCCTGTAGCCTACTTCTTGTGCAGGACACACACTACTACTACTTGTAGGTTTCCCCTTGTACAACCCAAGTTTAAGAGCTCTCAGTGGCCTATCCTGTCCAAGGCTTATAGGACCCTGTCCAGGTTGATGTCCGGCTGTTCTGAACTGTGGGTCGGGAGGGATCTTGACTATCTGCACTTTGCAGTTACTCTCTGTCGAGTCCCTTCCAGCCTCAGCTTCTGGGCTTCCTTTATGTGGTCTGTGCTGCGTCTGAGACAACCCAGGGGCTCATTTATAGGTAGACGGGTGGGATGGATGGCAGAGAAGACAAGCACAGCCAGTTTCCCAGATGGTGCCTGTGGCAGGAGCCAGGTGGAGCTCAGACAGTGTTGGGCCATACGGGGTTTCTCTCCTGCCTGTCTGTACTTCTTTCCACCGGGGACTACATGAAGAGCTTTCTGTGTTAGAAGGAAAGTGCAGAGCAGGCTGGCCTAGTTACTCCAGATTGCCTTGAATTCTAGTAACTTCCTCCAGTGTAGCTCTGAAAAGGGGCCCAACAGCTTGAATGATCTTGTTTGGGACCAGAATTATTTCATATTTCCGAGTGTTTGGATTTTGAAGCATTTGTTTTGAATATTGCTAATCTGAAATGCTCCCATGTCCAACTTTTTTTTGTGTCATGTGGTACTCAAAAAGTATTAGATTTTGGAGCATCTCAGACAACAAACTTTTGGATTGGAGATGCCCAGCTTCTTAGTGTTGGAAGTGGTCATGAAGTCTAGTGGTCATGAAGTCTAGGTGGCTTGGTTCTGCTTCAAATTCATGACATCTCAATGGATCCCCTCTCTTCAGAGGGCTACTGATGATGTAAGCTGCACATCAAGCACTGGCCTGGCATCTGGCTCACTGTGAACATGTCACAGGGTGGTGTTATCACTAACTAGCTAGGTGAGCTGCTGGGATCACCTGGTGGACAGGACTGAGGCCTGATGTCCTCATGGGTTCTTTTTGTACGTAAAAATCTGTCATCTCTCATTCATCAAGTTGGCTTGGAGCAAGACTGTACATCAATACTATAACCTTCGTTGTGTTTGTCATACCATGAAAAATCATGATTTCTAAAATGAAGCAGTGTGAGCAGTAGGAGGTGAAGGCTTATAGTTTTTAATTTTTGAATGTTGACATGGTGTTGAAACACGAGAGGAAGTTCATTTTGCAGAATCACACAATAGAATGTCCCTCCTTTTGTCAAGATTTTGTGATTGCATGTATGGCTTAATCTTTGTTTTTAGGCCAGTGGAATAAAGTTATTACTGAAACATTGGTGTAGAGTACAAAGGCATCTTCACCTTTCTGGAAAAGAGTCTAGATTCTGGAGGTAAACAAAAACTGAACACTAGAAATAGCTTATGGAGTATTCTATAACCATGGGTTCCCTTCTTGGGCTCTTTCAGAATCTCCTGAGAGTTATTTTAATATTTCTTACATGTTGGGCTGTTGACTTTTGCAGGTTGCAGTAGATTAAAGAAAGCAAAGGACAAAAGGGAAAAAGGGAAGAAGGTTATGTTTATTAAACACTGTATGACAGGCATCTGATATGGTATACATTATCCATTTCACAGATGGAAATAGAGGTTCAGAGAGGTGAGGTAACTTGCTGAAGTTTGCCTGGATACAATCAGTGGAGGTCAGATTTGAATTGCCAGATTCGCTGTCTCCGCAGCCTTCCTACTGTTCCACAAAGACACATCAATGATGGAAGACAAACTGATTTTACTGGAAACACTAAAGAGCATATTGAGAACATAATGAATACTTCCCGAAAGATTGAATTATGTCCTGTACGCCTGTTAAGGAAGGCCTCAGAGCTACTGAAATTGTTCAGTAGCTGCTATCTGATTCTTATATAGCCTTCTACATATTTATGCAATCTTTGGAAATAGTGGTTGGAATTATTTCAAAGTTTTGACTGGTGCAGGACAGGTTTCTGACTTCTGGAAAATTCCTCCATAGACTTTTTTCTCTACTGGTGCTGGATAAATAAGTTTTCTATTTGATAATAATGTTGGGTCCATTTCTTCCGTGTTGACATTAAGCAAGAAGGGATGCATGCTTGTACGCTGGAGGCTTTTCTGTTTATCTTCACTGTGCTTATTGATCTGCCTCTCTTGGGAGTGCTTCTAAGCAAATAATGATTCGGGGCATTGTTGTTTTCCTTTCATTGTGTGAGCATTGCTCTATACCTGTTTCCAGATTTTTTTTCTTTCTTTTTCTTTTTCTTTCTTTCTTTCTTTCTTTTTTTTTTTTTTTTTTTTTTTTTGTACTTTTAAGTGAGGAACCTGTGGCTGGCCTGGCAGGTTTGTCCCTGTTCCCCAGTTCACATGCAGGAAGGGACCTTGAGTAATCTATCTGCAGTCTCTACAAATGAATCATTCATGACAGGAGGTTTTCCACCCTGCTCACGGGATGCAAGCCTTTCTTACAAAGTTAACTTGTTTGAAAATTACTATTTGCTTTCGCCTTGTTTCCCACACAGTTCTTGAACTGTGAGTCCCACAGAGTTGTATTTTGTTTTTCTAAGTGTAAAAGAATGGGTATACTTACGTCAATTATCATGCAATGTAATGAATTCTGTATAAGATCTATGTCAATTATTGATTGTGGACTTAGAAATGCCTACTGAAATTGAATGTTGTCTGTGTATATATATTTTTATAATCTTCACAGTTCTTACTCTGGCATATAATAATTTATTTTTAAAAAAATGGTCCTTGAAATTTTATCCAGTTTAAATAGTCCAGGCATATGAAGGGTTTTGTGTTTGAAAATGAGAAAAATACATGCTTAATAGCCAGGGTTGGTAAACTAACACATGCCGCCCTTCGAAGTCCAATGCTTTCATCTATTTCTGACACATCTCAAACTAGTTTTTTGCATTTTGTGCATTTTTATTCTTCCTGAATTTCGGCAGTGCAGATGGGGAGAAGCACTGAAATTGTTCAGTAGCTGCTATCTGATGCTTATTAAAAAATCAATTGAGCTGCACCTTTGCATGTTATTGTTGGATTTTGTGCCAGCCTGCCAGCTGATGGAAGCAAACTAACCACCAGGCTCTCATGTCTTCTTTGCCAGTGGACATAGGATTTCACATGCAGGAGATGGTGGGATTAACAAAATACTTCCAGCCCCTGCTCCAGATGCTTACCCAAAACAACCCTGTAAAATGTAAATACATGGAGACTTCTCTGAGGTCATATTTTGATGTTTGTTCTTTAGAAAAAGCACATCCGATACTTTTGAAGGTCACATGCCAAATCAAACACTCAGCTTGTTAATACATTCTAGTGGTACCTCGGTTCACAAACTTACTTCTTTCTGCCTTTCTGGTGGTAGAAAGAATTTTACAAACTTACTACAGTAGAAGATGCATTACCATAAATCATCCCTCACACAAAGATGCAGCTCAGTTGATTCTTTATCCCATGGTTCTTGCTAATTTTTTAAGTAGTTTCAGAGTTTGTTTTATGAATGTTATTATGAAGTATGATCAAAAGTCGGCTGAATGCTGCTGCTGAGTGCCTACCAGTGGAAGAGACGGCCTCATATAAATATTACAGTGTATCCTGCCTAGCTTATTCCCTGGATTTGGCACCATGCAACTTGTGGCCCTTCCTCAAAGTCAAAATGGCCATGGAAAGGGAACATCTTAGATCATTCAGGACACTGGAGTTCAGCCAAGGCAACTACAGACATTCAAGAAAGAGGACTTGCAGAACTGCTTCAGAAAGTGGCAAGAATGATGGGAAAAGTGTGTTGAAAGTGAGGGGGATTAATGGCAATATATCTTCTACCATAATAATTTTTAAAAAATTTAAACACCATAGTTTTCAATCACATTTTATACCTATTTAGAACACTAGTCCTGTGAGCTTATTTTTAAACTAGGTTTGTACATATTCACACAGTGCTATATGATACTATGATACATGTATGTGTTATATAATGTTTCAATCTGGGTAATTGTTAAGTTTGATTTATCACAATAGTATATTTGGAGGAAATTTGGCAACTGATATGGTGGTCTGTATAGAGAGAATAAAGGTAGTTGTAATTCCATGAGACAACTGCCTCTATTTCCTGTCTAGTTTTTTCCCAAGCAACGGAAATGGTTGAATCCAGTCACATCTTAAACAGTTTTTGGAGGTTTCTATGCATTTTCTTACACATTATTGTGTAAGATTTGACATTGAACCATACAAAGGCTTTAAAAACGCTTCAGTCTATAACCTGGTGCAATCTTAACGATAAGCCAAAAGTTTTTCTGCCTGGGCCACAGAGTTCTCTGAAGTAGGACGTCACCCTCAGTGCTGTTACGTGGACAGGCAGCACAGAAAATGGAGTGTTTCACAGCAAGTGCGCTGGCACCCTTCGGTGGCACAGCAGTGTGCAGAGCCGTGTCCCCTGAATTCTGAGGAAATAATAAAATACCTTGAAGCATAAGGTTGGGCTTGATCTTTTCACTGTGGAAAGCTTGCATGTTTCTCCAGTTGATATAGGATTTCAGAGTCAGCTCTGCGAGTGGATGGAGGAAGCATCTGGGGAGAGCTGAGCTGGTGAAAGTGGGGATGGGGCCCATGTGTCCTTCCCAGCTGGAAGAGCCTCAAGCCAGCCCCTGCATGGGTGCCCTGCATGGGAATTTCCCTGTGCTATCAGGAACCCTGGGGCTTGAGAAGTGCTCTCTAGGCATCTGAGTCCTCAGGTGTGAAGTCCAGATGGAGTCTGAGTTATTCCAGAAAGCATTTCTCACTGAGCATCAAATAGCTTTCTGTTCCTCCCATGTCATTTTCCCTGTAACACAAGACAGGATAAATGTCTTGGCACAGTCTTATTTGTCATAATTTAGCTACATTGAATATTCATAAAAATATCAAATAATTAATACTCAAATAATTTGAGCATACCACATAAAATCAGACACCATTCTTTCCTTTATTACATTTTTTGTGCAAAATATAAAGATTGAAAACTTGGGCTTTTAAATAAAGTTGACCTTATTTCTGCATCTCCTGAGAGTGCCGGGTACAAGTGGGACCTAGAGTGGAGCTGATGTTAACAGTAAAAGCTTTGACATGAGAATTCCTTACTGTGGGCTCAGGAAGGAAGGTCTGGGTGGGAATATGAACTGTGACCTCTTCCCTCATTAAAAAAAAGGCTAAACTTACTCATGTCAGTTTTAGCATTTTGTTCTATGGAGTGGTTAATTTTTCACTATAGCAAAAAATTTTTCAGTGACAGAAATCATGCTAACATTCTGACAGAACCTGCAATAGAAGGTTATCTGCTGGCAGCTTTACCCTCCTGGAAACATGTAGGCAGGAATGGCTCTATGTATCAGCTCCTTATTTTCTTCTTTCCTTGAGCCTCTGGGAAAGGATGGTCACACATCCGACCTCTTCATAGGAGACGATATGAGAAGATCTTTTAGTTTGTAGAGTGACATATAAATTGCACGTCATGGCATTGCTGGTTGCAAGACAAGATTTCATGTGGCTGATTCCAGGTTATTAAACATTGTGTGACATTACTGGTTGGTTTGAGGTAAACTTCTTCAGTTTCCTAAACTGTAAATGAGAAACACTATCATTCAGGGTTTACTAGAGAAACAGATATACACACATATATAAGAAATTATAAGATTGGCTTATGATGGTCAACCAGAGTCAGATGAGGAAACGTGCAGAGGGTGTCTGCATGCTGAAGGCTGAAGGGTCCAGGCCAAGGTCTGGAGCTCACTGCAGTCTCCCATGCAAGTCTGCATCTGAAGGCCGATGGGTCTGCCATGGAACACTGACGAATCTACAATAGAACATTGAAGAGTCTGTGCCTGAAAGCTGAAGAGTCCCAGGCAGAAGTTGAACAGTCTGCACCAGAGACCAGGGGTGGCATCCAAGCTGAAGGTGAAGGCTGGAGCTCCTCTGCAGACCAGCCATCAGTCCTTCCTCACTTGCCTTTTATTGCATGCGGGCTGCTCCCCTCAGGTCCGTGCAGCACTCACACCATCTCCAGGCCCTTCTCTTGCACAGGCTGAGGATGTTACAAAGGAAGGACCCTGGCCCCTGCTGAATCACGTAGTTAAACTTCTGATACTGTGTATCAACTGTTACAGATACCAAGTGATATCTTAGTTTTCACAGTGAGCAGAATGCTTGCGTTATGTTGCTTTAGCTGGGCAAACATGTTGTTTTGCAAAAAAGAACTTATAAATAGTATTGCTGAAGGGATTTTTAAAATTAGAATAGGGTTTGGGGTTATAGCATAGTGGCAGAGTGCTTGCCTAGCACGCACAAGGCCCTGGCTTCAATTGCCACTATCACAAACTAAATAATAAAAATAAGGATAATAACATTAGAATGAAATATACTTAAAACTCTTTAACTCTTTTCTTTGCTCTGGGGCTTCTTTATGTGACTAATTCCTTTTCTCTTTGTTCTGTCTCCTTGTTCCTAGCTCCATGTCCCTGAAAAAGTGTCTGACCAAGATGGTTTTCCATTTAGTAACTCCTCCTTAGCTGCTACAAATCTTTCTCTCTCCCCTGCCCCATCTCCCTCTCTATATCTGTCTCTGTCTCTCTCATGAAGTCTCTTAAATGATTAGGTTACTCAAATAAATGCCAATTTTCTGTTAGATATTTCAGCTTCACACAAACAAAATTTTTGGGAAAGAGCTTAAAGGAAACAAACTACTATTTGTTTTCTGTAGACCGAATCAAGTACTCACAGCCACACCACCAGGTTTTCTGTACGGAGTCCTGTGTCCCCACCCCCCATTCATGCATGCTGTTTGCATCTCCAGCTGCCGTAAACATGCATATTTACTTTGGTGCAGCAGTTTGCAGTCAACTGACTCATTTTTTCCTCCTGCAAATGCATTTTTCCCTGGCAAATCATAATTCATATTTTTTCTGATGCCCAACACTTTTTTTTTATTGGTACCAGGCACTGAACTCACGACCGCATGCTTGCAAGGCAGGTGCTTATGCCACTGAGCTAAATCCGCAGCCCCTATGTCCAACACTTTTACAAGTGACACATTATATCTGACAGAAATCTTCAGCAGAAGGTACAGTCTGAAACTGAATACTTCAGCATCATTAGAGCAAGAGCTCAAAAGCACAAGGGACCTTTGCAGGGGATGGGAGAATGGATGTGGACAGAGATGCCCTTGAAAACAGCGTGAAAAGGCACAGGAGTGTGACTGGGGGCAGGCAAGAGAAGCTCGGATTCTCTTTCTGCACCCTCTCCTACTTCCCCAAATGGCCATTCCTCTGCTTTGCAATTCTCTCCAAAAGGCTTTGCATTTGATATCTTTCCCTGGCAGAAATGTTGTGATGAAGTAGCGTAGCTCTATTTCCGTCTGGGCTGTCACTTTCAGCTTAGACCTACTAGCCAGAAGCACAAAGGCCACGTGCTCTGAGGAGGGCGTGTTTGAGTCTGCAGCAGCCCCATCAGTCTCCCATTCCCCGACAGATGTCTTTGCTCCCTCAAAATGCCAGAGAGTCCCTATGGCCAAGGTTTCCTTCCTCTTTCTTTGAGGCCCTCAATCTTGTTGCTGCTACTGTCAGGAGCACTAGGGAACCTTACTTTCCCCTCGTCTGGGAAGAACATTCATCCATGTTCGGAAGGACATAAAGACCCTTTCTCCACGGTCTTCTACGAAGCTAGTTGAGATCCATGAATTTACTGAAGACAAAGATGCCTTCTGTTATTTCACTGGGGCTTACATGGAGCAAATTCGTCCTGCTGCTCCATAGCCACGGTGATAATTTGCCTAGTGTAGGAGTAGATAGGATGGACATTGCACTTTGAAACCCATTTTAGATAGCCATGTGTGGTGATGCATGCCTG
Organism: Cavia porcellus; assembly: GCF_034190915.1. Taxonomy (NCBI): domain Eukaryota; kingdom Metazoa; phylum Chordata; class Mammalia; order Rodentia; family Caviidae; genus Cavia; species Cavia porcellus. Next base: position 14,805,295 of record NW_026947515.1, read on the forward strand.
TGCCCCAGCTACTCAGGAGGCATAGGCAAGACAATTATAAGTTCAAAGCTAAATGAGTAACTTCCTGAGACCCTGTTTCAAAATACAAATAAATAGGACTGGAAATGCAGTTCAGCAGCAGAACACTTGGCTAGCCTATGTGAGATCCTTGATTTGTCACTTATTACCCTTTAAAAACATTTAACTGACACATGTTCATTGGAGAAAATAAAAAGATAGTAATCAGCAGTAATAAAACCTAATATGATCCCTTTAATCAGGTTAAAACCATAGTGTAGCACCTTGGTAAAGGTAGTTTTGAATTTTAAAAATCCAGCTCTGCCAAGCAATTGATCTATCATACTACAGTATGTAATTTTTATGGATTTATACTAATGTATCATTTTGTAAATTGGAGAGTCAGTAGGGTATGAAATCTTTTAAAGGATATTTTACACTAATTGTCCACCCAGCTGCCCAGTTCTGTCATTGGTGCTATGAGGAGACATTTGGAAGTAGGACAAGAAGCTGTCTGCAGCTGCTTACGTCTTCAGGCTAATGTTTGACATCAAGTCATCATGACTTTATTGCTGATGTACAGATGTGCATAGTCAGTCCCAGCCTCTAGGGATGCGTATTTGTAGTTTTTAGGAAGAGAGAGAAACTTTAGAAGTGGGTCAGAGGTGTGGAGGACCAATGGCCAGGGAGACTCAGGGAAACATAAGCTTCTGGACTCTTGGAGTGACCAGAGCTAAAAGCCTGCAACACTCCTGGTGGTTTCCTTTTTTATTATTACTATAAAGACAAGTGATAACTTGGGGACTTCACTCACTTCTTGTTGGGAGCCCACAATATGTATCCATGGATACACATACTGTATAGGTTCATGGTTCTCTCCCCTCCCGTCCCCTCCTTTCTTTCTCTTTCAGTAGCACAGTTTGGTGGCTTGTCTAAGGAAGAAGCCACAGACATGTAATTTCAGGATCACACACCTCAAAAGAAATTTCCTGCTGACATATTTCAGAGCTGATGCTTAACAGACCTGAACCAATTTGCATTTTTGCAGGTCATGGAAAGAAAGGCAGTTGAAGCTACCAGCTCCACCTGGCTTTGGGGGCCCAATCAATTCAGAGCTGGTGATTCCCCACACTTAAAGATCACTGTGAGCCCTTCACTTCAATACTAAGAATTGCCCTTTTGAAGTGATCTTGAAGGACTTAACATTTTTAGATTCAATTATTAGGCAGATAAGCAAACATAGTAAGATACAGTGAAACAAATATTTAACTACTCAGGTAGAGGAAATGGAGTAAATTAAAACTTGAAAGTGATCTGCAAGTCAGCTTCACTCTTACAGGCAACTTAGGCCGCTGTGCCTTAAGCCAGTGTATGTCATTATGCAGCCCTACTGGGTGTGTTTCAAGTGAGAGACAAAACACCGCTTTCCCAAACCTTTCCCCGTGTTTGGCACCTGTGGGTATTCATATAAAGTGCTCTGTGGATTCTAGAGCAAGCATCAGGACATATTGAATAAAAGATGACTGGCCTTAGGGTATATTCTCTAATTTTTGAAACAAGGTTAGTTGTGCATTTGCTAACCTAAGACTTCAGTTCTGAGTATTCCAAATTTTGTTCCCATCAGTAGCCTTCATCAGAGTAAAGTTTATTTTATGTTGGGGATATTCACTAAGTAAAGTATCACAGAGGCAGAGTGGATACTTCAGCATATCAGGTAAGCTTTGACCTGTTCCCAGGCAGTGCTGTAGTTTGTAACTGTGGCTCACAATGTGTATTGCACCGCTGGGAGAGCATTTATAGAGTCAAACATGGCTGTGTCTGTCTACAAATTGGCTCCTGAGCTCCGTCAGTTTTTCTCAGCTCATACAAGGCCAGTGTCTGGCACATACGACATACCCCACAGAGTGTATATTTGATGGAATTGCAACAGTACATTCTAGACAGGGCAGTCACAGGAAAATACTGTTACCAGAGAGTAAAGATGTGCGTTTCCGCCTTTCATGACTTTATGGGAGAGCAAAGGTAAAACATACTTGTGAACTGGTGAGTCTGAATGAATTTGGAAAGTTGAATGGACTGTTGTCTGCATGTGAAACATAAAGAAAAGAGTGAAAGTTACTTTTTTAGAATGGGGAGAATTGCTGGCCATTAGAAGAATGCAAGTTAAAGCCTGGCATTAGATCAGGTGACTGAGGCAGGAGGAATCACTGCAAGTTTGAGGCCAGTTCAAGGCCATCCAGAACTACCTAGCGGGACCCTGTCTCAAAAAAACAAAAATCCAAACAAAAGCAAAAAAGTAAATTAAAACAATACTGAGATTCCCTCTTACCCCAGAACGAATGATTACCATCAAGAAACAAATAAGAACAATTGCTGGCAAGGTTGCAAGGGAAAAGAAACCTGCACTATTGGTAGGAGGGTAAACTAACACCCTCACCCTGGAAATCAGTGAGGGGACTCTTCAAAGACTAAATTAGAAATCCCATTTGACCCAACTGTTCCTCTTCTAGGTATCTTCCCCAAAGAGTTGATGGCGTCATACTGCAGTTGTACATGTGTACCTATGTCATAATTCATAATAGCTGAATATTGGAAGCAGCCAATACATCCATCAACAGATGAATGGATAAAGAAAATGTGATGTTTATGTACAACAGAACACTAGTCTGCCATAAAGAGAGATAACCTTGAGTCATTGATAGCATAATGGATGCATCTCGAGACCATAATGTTAAGGGGGAATGAATTAGACATACAAGTTTAAATATCACATGGTTTCTCTTAGAAACCCAAATTACAAATAGAGAACAAAGTAAAAGATGAATGGTAGGCAGCAGGGAGACAGAGCTTTCTTAATCAGAAAGGAGGTCAATAGATGGGGAAGAAGGCAAAGGAAAACAAATGAAAAAAAGGAATTAAGATGTGTTATGGACATGTGCCAGCTCACATAAGGAATATAAACATTATATGCTGCAAACATGTACTAATAAAAAGTCAAAATTAAAGTGGGGTTAAAAAAAAAAAAGCATGGAATCTGATTTCTTATATCCACAGGGAACGTGCTTAGCATTGTGTCACTCTTCTCCGTCCTGTCCCTACCTGGTTCCATGAAAAGTTGTGTCTAGTTGGCCTTGACTGCTAGTAAGAAAGTAACTTACCCTAGAGATCACTGTGAGCTACTCAGGAATGAGTGGATCAGTCCAATATTCACCTACTCTAAACCATTTAGAGAGAATGACAAAGCAGAGGAGTGGGAATTTGATCAATTGAATCAACCAAGTTTAAGCTTTGTTCTCAGCTAATGAAGTAACCTCCATGGAGATCAAAGTGGTACCTTCTAGAAGTCCTGACCTTGATCTTCCTGGTTCCAGGGGCTGTGGTCACAGGTCCCGAGGATGTCAGGTTTGCTCAGGGAGATGTTCTGGGTTTGCTCACTGACAGTAACTAGTTGGTTACAATCATTACTTATAGCCTTTGAATCCTATTAGCATTTCTCCAGTTTTCTTTGTTTTTGCCAAGAGAATAGAAATCTATTATCAGGTGTATTCATAAAATTGAGCTCATATTTCCTTCTTGAGTTTAGTTCTCAGTTGCCAAAAAGAAGTGAAAAGTCAGCAAAGTTGTGTTAAGTCACTGGGAGCAAATACTTCCAAATTACTGAGATTCAGGATGTCACAAGGCCCACAGATGCCTTCCCCATGGGGCTGCCTCTTGTATAGGAGGTTTGCCAAAAGGAGATTTTGAGGTCCTCTGCAGATCTCAAATGTAAAGCAGCAAGGGCATTGTAAATGAGTGTGGAATGACTGGGCTTTTTGGTTTTCAGGGAAATCAGTGCCTTTGTAAGGGGTGTAGCATTTCTAACCACTGTCTGAACTGTTGGAATCTGTACCCTACTTGTTCGCGGTGGTGAATGAGCAAACTTTGTTCTCCACCAGGCTGAAGCTACAGCCTTGAAACATTGCTGGTCTCTTCTTTCTTATAGTACATTCCACTGCCCAGAACAGGGAATGTGGAGAGCTGCAGACCTCTTCTCCCCTCCTCACCTGTTTTCCCTGTTGCAGCCAGTATACTTACACCTGCCCATGGGCAACTGTACCCACTACAGCTCAGTCTTACCTAAAAGTTGCATTGGTGCCTGTACCTGCTGCATCAGCCTTGGGCCAGGATTCTCAGTCTTGCATTGGCCTTACCCCATCTGCTTTCCTGTTTCCTTCTTGGTCCTTCACACTGCACAGACAACCTGGGTTTGTACTGGCTTGCTCAGGTGCACATCCTCCTGCCCATCTGCTGCTACAGTCTGTCTCACACCTGGACTTTGCTGCTTCAGCCTGTCTCACACCTGCACTCAGCCACCTTCCCTTGACACCAGCCTTCAGAAAGGGATGCCTTGCAGCCTGGTTCCTGAGGGGCCACCGAGGACCTGGAACCTAGACCCTGTGTGATCTTTACATTCTGCAGTTGTCCAGAATGGTGTGTGATGGTAGCGAAAGTTAGATCATAGTCATGACTATAATGCCACCAAAAGTAATAACTATAGCAACTACTGTTGCAAAGGAATTGCCCTGTGACCAGCAGCTAGTGTCCTGGGAAAACCTTGAACCTCGGGCCAGGCTGGTGGAGTTGAGCTCAGCCTGATAACTGCCTCACTATTTTCTCAGCCATATTTAGAAGAGTGTTATTAACACTGTTGGTATTGTGAAGACTGTTACTTATATCACTGGTCTTTATTTTCTCATGTGATCAAGTTCAAATGACCCAACATTGTACAGTGTAATTTCAAGATTCTTCTGTAGCAACATGTCCAGATCAGGGAAAAATGACACTAATGGTGCTATTGACATGGTGAGAAGTCTCCAGTGACATTGTCTCTGTTTCCTTGTGTGTATGTGCATGCATGCATGAAAGCTTTAAAAATTGATGGGACCCCAGACAGCTAGCAGTGCACCTCCTGCCTGATGTCCAAGGAATACTGTGTCTGCAGACATTTGGTGGGAAGAGGCTTGTCAGTCTCCTTGGGAGGCTATTGTTGTTATGCAAATTGAAATATACACGCTCTTATAGCACTGAACAAATGGCTGACGGCTGAGTATGCTGGGGCTATAGAGTGACTTTAGCATTGTAAGTGAATCCAAAGGAAAAGGACCAAGTTGAGCCATACTACCTTAAGTTTTAAGTATGCTGCAGTTGTTGTGAGATCCCTGAAAGGGAAGTGCTTGCTCTCTTTTCCTCTTTTTTTTTCTAGAGAGTCTTTTAGATATGTCTTATTATTCTAGCAGCCCATTTCCTCATCGTCAAGACATGACTAATAGTAACTAGGACTTTTTTCCAAATAGATGACCATGTTTATTGCTTTGGTTGGGTTTGGTGGTGTTAGGATTTCAGAGTGAATACACAGACCTTAAAGTGTGTGTGGTGTGTGTCATCCAGGTGATGAGCGGGGTCTGTGTGCTGTCCCTGGCATTCATTCAGAGTGGTCCCCAGGGTCTCTCTTGACGCAGAGCCTTGGTGACCACAGGGTCCTCCCACCTCCTTCATTTTCAGACAGGCCTTACATCATCCTTTGTGGCAAGAAGCTGAAATCTGACACTGTAACTTCCACCCTTGTTCCTCTAGGGTTTCTGTCCTTTTAGAGAGGAACAGAAAAGGCTTAATCTTTCCAACAAATACCAGACTTTCAGCTATTCCGTGAACAGCTAAATTGTAGGCCGATCCTTCCTTTTCATGTGGATTTTCTATTCCTCTAAGGGTGACATTCTGAGTCTCGCCTTCTTGTCTCTAGAAATCTCAGTCACAATGATGAGGAGCTTGCATTGGAACCTAACACTAAGTATCAGGAAAAGTTAAAATTTGTTGTAGGGACCTCTCACCCACCCTTTCTAGATACTGTTTCTGTGAACCAATCACAAATGCACAATGCAAATGCATGAGGCCTGGGGGCCACCAACATAAACCATGACACCTAGTGTGGGTTCCTGTCTGGGGGACAGAGCCTGCTACCTTCAATCTGTCATAAACCAGTCTCCCTGTCAGCCCTCATTTTATCTGGGGTCTTTGTCAGGTTACCTGTCTTCCTCAAATAAGAGATTACCACACATTGTAGGGATGAATTAATGTTCACAGGATTGTCATCGCACATAACTATGGAATGAAAGCGTTGGGTGGCCATGAATGCAGAGGACATGGAGAACAAAGGTAGCTGAGAACACTTCCTAATTGTGCAGAGTTCTTGTTTACTCTTACCTCGTTTTTACCCTCTGGACTAGTTCTTGGCTCCCTTTCTTGGCAGCTGATTCTGCTGAAACAAAGGATCATACTTTGGGTATCTTCTACTGTTGGCACTGGAAGAGTGTAGCCAGCCCATGCGCTGCAGGTGTGTGCATGTGTTGGGGAGGGTGTCTCTGTGTACCATGGCACCACGTCCCAGGTCCTGGCCAACCTGAGCTTTCTGTCATGTCTGATTTATGGGGAGCTGGGCTCAGAGGGAGTCTGTGGGGGCTGAGGGAGGAGGCCAGCCAAGGGCTGAACTGTCTGGGCGGCTGCTGAGACTGTTAACACTGGATCTCTGGGTGGAGAGAGGGAGGCAGGAAGGGGACATTGAGGCAATGGCTTCTCTCTGCCTTCTCAGCCTGTAGATAAAGGTGGTGGGTGGGATTCCTTTGTGTGCTTTCTCTGTTTATAGGAAGTAAAGAGGAACAGCTCCTGGCCTGAGTGGCCTGTTGTTGCCTGAGACTCGGTTTTTCTTGGTCCTTGTACTCATCCATTTCTTTGTTAGTCACATTGCCTTTTACTCATGTTTTCTTCATTTAAAGATAGCCCCCAGATCTTTTCCTTCAGTATACTCAGTAGTTTCAGATTATTTTAGGATCCTATACCAGTTCTTTCTATAAAATCTGGCTTCTGTCCAATTTAGAGAAAAGGAACAATTACAGGCCGAGTGTTCCTAATCTGAAAATTGAAATATTCCCAAATCTGAAACATTTTGAGAGCTAACATGGTAGAAAATCCTACACCATGAAACTTGTTCCATGCACCAAGTTATTAAAATATTGTATAATGGGGCTGGGGAGTTAGCTCAGTGGTGTAAGCACCTGCCTTGTAAGCAGGCGGTGGTGATTATGATCCCCGGTACTGATAAAAATAAATAAATAAATAAAAATAAAATATTGTATCTATAAACATGCATGAATTTCTTGTTGGAGACCCATCCTCAAGATACTGTATTGTAAATACACAAATGCCCCCAAATCTGAAAGATCTACAATTCAAGACACTTCTAGTCCAAACCACTTCGGGTAAGGAATTTTCAGCTTGTGTTTGTTGAGTGCCTGCTGTGTCCTAGGACTAGACTGGAGCGTCATTCCCACCATCTTATCTGGTCCTGAAGAGTCCTGCGAGGTTGGTGGTATCAGTGTTTTAGAGGTCGAGAGGACTGAGATGATGAGGTTAACACATGCAAGACCGTGCAGCTGGTGAGTCAGGAGGACAGGCAAGGGCAGCGGCTCTGTTCTGCTCAGTCAGTGTGGTGCAGAGGCTGTTGGCTGCCTTCTGCAATCAGCGAGGGGACACGACCCAAACATCTGTGGACAGAAGCCACCTAAGGCCCCATGTTCACACCAGAAAATTTAGCCCCAAACAGCAGCAAGAACAAACCCTACAGAAATCTCAAAAGGAATAAAATTACCATTTTAATGTTAAGAAAAACTGCTTAAAATATGGAAATGAAAGAGGACAGCAAGTCCTTTCAGTTTTATACAGGAGAATTGCTAGTTAGAGTGTTAGAGATCTTTTTTTTTTTTTAAGCTTTTTTGTTTTTCTTTTCCCAGTACTGGGGATACAACCCAGGTCCTCACACACAGTAAGCAATTGTTCTCCTGAGCTGTAACCCCAGCTCTGTTTTAGTTTTTTTTTGTCTTTTTCCTTTTTATCAGTACTGGGGATCAAACTCACGACTGCCTGCTTGTAAGGCAGGCGCTTATGCCTCTGAGCTAAATCCCCAGCCCCCTGTTTTAGTTTTTTAAACTAATTTTATATATATTATGCATAATACACATAAACACATACTTTATTTTTTTATCTTAAGAAAGGGTTTTACAAGTTGCTCAGCTGCCCATGCTGGACTCAAATTTGCTATCCTCCTGCCTCAGCTTCCCAGAGTACTGGAATTACACTGTGTTGTGATGCCTGTCTTACTTCCTGATACTGAATTTAGTACTTTATAAGCATTTTTTGTTACATATCTTTTTGATCACATCTCTATTAATTTTCTTTGAATTAATTGCTAAGGGTAGGATTTCTAAAATGAAATCCCACAAGTGTTTAAGTAGGCAACAATTAGATGTTATCCAGGTTTTATTTTGTTTTGTTTCCAACTGTTGCGCATGTCAGCTGTCCTCAAGCGTTTCCTAGTTTTGTTTTGTGAAATCTGTTTAGACCCTGTGGTGGAACACACACAACATGAGTCATGGAATTGTATTAGATACCAATAAACTCAAAGGATACCAAAACAAAGCTCTAAACTGGTAATGTATTCAGAAGTGTTTGATTTCTCCCATACCAAAAAATAACACTTAAGTACTTTGCAGTGCCATAAGATTGCTGTAAATCTCATCTTCACAGTTAGATTTTAGTTAAATAATATATGAAAGGGAAAAAAAGTAGGTCATATATATGAACAAAAAGAAATACAGTGAAATTATATGTGTCCAAGCAACATGCTAAAGACAATTCCTTTAACACTTTGGTGTGGGTGATTATAGATTCATTCTTATGCAGAAACAATGTGTATATTTTAAAATCAGAAAACATTTGCAGGTTTTTTTGAAGCATTAGGTAGAATTGTAGATTAAAAAGCATTTTGATTTAAAAATTCTGGATGACAACTTATAATACTTATTTTAAAATTTGCTCAGCCTTGTTATTTTCTGATGTGTGGTTTGGAAATCTAATGTATTTGTCTCACATGGCTGGTTCTTCCATTCTCTCTCTGTCCTCCCATCCTCCTTCTTTCTTTTTTAATTTCCAGCCAATTCTCTGCTGCTCTTGATGCCGTAATGTCCTTATTTGTGTAAAAACTTTCCTTCCCTAGTTGGTCTCCATTGTTTCCCCAGGCACTGGAACCCTTTGGATACCTTCAAATCTCTTTTTTTGGAAGCTGTTGGCCTTCCTTACCACTTTGTAATTATGTGGTGTTCCATGTCCCTGATGCTTTATTAGTTCCCAACATACTTGATAAAAGGGAAGCAATTAGTGTATTATGGCTTCTTTTTGAATTTTTCCTCAAGATAAGCAGAGAGGAATTCAACATGGGTAAAATTTGCATAATGTGAACAGATAAGTCACAAAAACTCCCTGTAATCATGACAAAATGGAAACACTTTATTTATGGAAAGTTCCTGCATGCACTTACCTATTAAAATGAAATACCGCTGGGTTATGGTGGCTTCTTGGGATTGAACTCATAACCTCGCGCTTACCAGGCAAGCACTTGAGCCACTGAGCTAAATCCCTGGCCAATTGGAAGCTTCTTATTTCAGAAGTGATTTTGCTCCATGTTTACTCTGAGTGTGCCTTGCTTTTCTAACTAAAAGTTATCATTATTTCATTTCTAAGACCATCCTCACCCTATTCCAGCATTGGTATAATCAAAGCCAAATCAGAACATTAAATGTGAAACACTTTCTTTCTAATTGACCCACAGGAGCTTTGTAATTATAAAGCTAAAACAAAACAGTAGAGAGTACTGGGCTCAGATGGAGAGCGCTCACTAAAATATTTGGAACAGCTTCATACTTTTCATCTGTTCATCATCATCAAAAGCAACCTTCTCCCTCTGAATGTAGATCACATTCCTTGCCATCAGGGCTGATGTTCCCTTGACCTGCTACCCATCTCCACCTTTGCATGAGGTGGCCTGAGCATGTTTACATAATTTTGCATACATCTTACTGCCATACTTTGTCAGATGGTTACCCCAGCTCAAAAGGGAAAAGTACCTTGGCTTGTCCTTTGTCAGCCTCAGCATCACCATCAGCGCCATTTCTGCCCCAGGTGTGCGATGTAGCCCCTCCATAGGTGCTCATTCCCCACAAGGGGGACGCCTTCCTACACTTACATATGGCCCCATGCCCAAGTGACCTGTTTGTGACGGACTCATTCCCGGTCTACTCAGAGCTCCTGGAGTGCCCACATCCTTGTTGATCTTTATATTCACCAGGGCCTACCTCTGTATCTGGGGTAGCTATCGGTCCATAAGTATTTTTTGACCAGAATTCAAATAACCTGAATGCGTCCTACCCCTGCCTCTGATTCTTCCCTCCCCAGCTTCCCACCATTGCCTGTGTATGACAATTCCTGATCTGTACATTTACCTCAGTCCACTTTCCCCTGACCTCTTGTGAGCTTGATGCTAGTACAAGCGTCTTCCTTTTTGATGACTCCCACCGGTCAGATTCCAGGGCCTCCTGCTGGTCTCTGGCCTAGGCCTGTCTCTGCTCTCTGGCTGATTCCTCTTCTCATCACTAAAGCACAGTGCATGACAAATTCCATTTTCTTACCACACCATTCTTGAGACTAAATTCAAGATTTCCACCATCTCCTTTAGGCAGATGCCTTCAAGAATTGTGTCTTATGAAGTCCTGGAGTTCCCCAGTGCCTGCAGAGCTTTCTGGCCTTCTACTTAGGAGCTTTCTGGGTATTTATGGAAGGAGTGGCCAAATATACACACATACAACTTTATTTTGACAGTGGATCCAATATAAATTACAAAATCAGAGTACCAGAAAGATAGACATGGTTCTTAGCCTTGAACCCAACCGTGATCTTGCAACCGCTGTCCTGTTTCTTTTTTTTTTTTAATTTTTAATTTTTTTGTCTTTTTCGTTTTTATCAGTACCAGGGATCGAACTCACGACCACACACTTGCAAGGCAGGTGCTTATGCTGCTGAGCTAAATCCCCAGCCCCTGTCCTGTTTATTAACAAATATAGCTGTTTAGGAGACAGTTGGGACATCAAAATGTTGACTTAAGCATAAAACTGTAGCCTCGGATTAAATCAGAGAAGAATAGAGGCAGGTGAGAGTCATGGCCTTACTGTTCACCCTGCCAGTCCCCTGAAGGCCTTGAGGGATTGTAGTTTCCAAACCGTTATGGTAGATTTTTTAAAAAAACTCTTGGAGTCTTTTGTTCTGAGACTCTTAGCAGGGTTTATGCTCTTTTAAATTAGTAGTACCCTTCATAAAGATGAGTGCTGTGGGCTGCTTAGTTGGGCTGAGTCCCTTTGCAGATTCTTCTTGTTAGTTTTCTGGGTGATTGTGAACTTGTGAGAGCCCCAGTCTATCTCACCACTCATCACCAAGGAAATATTTGGCACCACTAAGCAAAGCATCGTACAAACATGGTCCTTGAATGACTGTGTGATTGTAGACACCAGGTTGTATGATAAGCCGGGCACATGAAAAAGCCAATGATTTAATTTGGACATCTGGTTGTACTTCTGTGTTGAACCTTTAAGAGTTCTCATTTTATTAAAATCATTCCTAATCATGGGCAAGTATCTGTAGAGAAGCCCAGATATTTTTGAATTTTACAATTTGCATTTCCTATCAGCAACTTAGATGTAAATAACTTTTATGCTTATAGTCATCTATGATCTTTCTGGCCCTTAATTTTTCCTGTAGGAATATTAACAAAACCTTAAGTCTTTACTCTGGCAACAACTCATTGCTGCTTGGGATTTGGGGTGTGTTGTAGTCAAGGGTTGTGCAGAGAACAATTAGAATCAGGACATGGATTTAATAATATTATTTTTATAATGGTCACCAGGAGTTAACACAAGAAAATGCAGGAAATCTATCTGCAACACCAAAGACATAGAATAGTCAAGGGCCTAAATCCCACAGCAGTGTCTCATATGAGTCCAGATAAAAACCCAGAGCTCATGACAATACCTCCCACGAGTCCAACTGGAGGTCCAGAGTCCACAAGAAGGACTCACGCCAGTCTCTTTTTATGGATCCGTGCCAGTTATGCCCAAAGGTCAGCTGTGGAAACCAGAAAGTCCATGCCAGCAGGGTGAAGGAGCTGTGCTGATGGATGAGGGTTCTATGCTGGAGCTGAGAAGTCACACAACAAAGACCAGGGCTGTCCTGAAAAGACCACAGCCATCCTCAGCAACACAGAGGCCCCGAGCTCCTCTGATGACAAGCACAGTTGGGCACATGCCAGGAAGCCAGCATGATGAGTTCATCCTGGAGACCAAGCGGCACACGTCTTCCTTCCGGAGCCAGGAAGCAAGGCTCAATGTGAGGACCAGAGCTTCTCCAGGAAAACCAACAGCTCAAACAGCAACTCATAGGAAAACCCACAATGCCTCAACACAACAACACAATAACACCTCAATGCCTTCCTTCTCCTTCTCCACCTATTTATGCTGGCAACTTTCCTCAGGTGGAGCATCTTCCCTCTGTGCCATGCTGATGTAATCCAGCTGGCATTAAGTTGACCACCAGTTCTTAATCAATAACAGGGTGTCATCATTATTCATTGGTGACACAAGAACATTTAATGGACCCAGATGTGCTGTTGAATCCTTTACCACTTGCTGTTGTTCAAATCAGTTAATTCAGCTGTTGAATATTTACCTTTTAGAAGCTCCCTTGGTAACATGTATTAGTTCGCCAAGGCTGCTGTAACAAAGTTCTGTGTTAAAGAACACACATTTGTTTTCCTTATATTCTGAAGGCCTGCACTTGGCAGAACTGCTTCCGTCTGGGAATTGTGAGAGCGAATCTATTCCATGATTTCTGATGGTTTGCTGGGCATTTTTGGTGTTCTTTAGCTTATGGAAACATCACTCCAGTCTCTGCTTCTGCCTTCCCCTGGATTCTTCCAGTGTGTCTCCACCTGAATTTCCCTCTTTATAAAAGTACTAGTCATATTAGATTTGAGCCTACCCTATACCATTACAGGCTCATCCTAACTAATTGTATCTGTAACAGTTCTATTTCCAAATAAGAGCCCAGTGGCCTTCATCTAATGGAGAAAAATGTTTGAGCCAGGCATGGTGGTACACATCTGTAGTCTCAGCACTCTGGGAGGTTGAGGCAGTGTAATTCCAAGTTTCTGAATCCAGCTTGGGCAATTTAACAATTTAACAAGATTCTGTCTCAAAAAATGAAAGACGGGGCTCAGTGTGAAGGTCCTGTGTTCAACCCAGTACCAAAAAAAAAAAGTTTTACCATGTTTGTAAAATCCATCTATTTACGTTTTAGCTTTTTAATTGTGTATTTCACATATCCGCAAAAGTGGAGAGAATAATATATCACGTAACCATCTTGCATCTTCAGTAACTGTCAGCTTTCACCAACTGTATGCCATCTATCCTATCTCTACTTTTTTGTTCTTTGTGGAGTCTATTAAAGGAAATTGCAGGCATGTTATTTTCCTTGTAGAATTTCTTACAGAGGGAGACATATTTATGTTCTCACTATCACAATGAAGGAAAAGAAAGTTAAAACTATTCAATGCTAAGTGTTACACCATGTACTTTGGTTTGTACATTTTAACTAGTTAAAGGAGAAATGAAAGTGAGAGATAAGGGGAACAGGGGAATAGAGAGGGAGAGGATGCGAGATATACCTGCTCTTTTACGTGCTTTTCTCCCTTACTGGTCTCATCTGGTAGGATACTGGTGTATAGTAGTACTCAATGAAAATTTGCTGAATAATTAAACTAGTGAGAGAATGAATAATGTCTTGTTAAAACATTACACATGCACATAGACATTCCCAGGAGCATGCAGAGATGGAATGAGAGAGAGAGAGAGTGAGAGAGAGACAGAGAGAGAGACAGAGAGAGAGACAGAGAGAGCACAATAGAGAAAGAGGAAAGGAAAAAGGAAACCTTCAGTGCTAAAGTGCCTCTTGTAGCCCCCAGAACATGTTCTCTGGTGTTTAAATCCCTATGTCACATTTCTACACCCCTAGGAAAACATAGGTTATCTGTATATACTAAGTCCTTACACTGTTAGCTATTATTCAGAAGGCTAGAGATTTTCTTCACACTGTATGAGGCCGTTCTTCATTTGCATTTAGCAAGAATTGAAGTATAAAGCCTAAGTGTTTTGACTGATTTCTATTCTCCCAGAATTTCAGAGCTATTTTCTTTTGCTGCTATGTTGGAAAAGATTTGGGCCACTGTTAAATTTAACATGGTATGCATTTTGCTGAAAAAGATATAGTATGAAATATCCATGTTGTATGCAAAACTATACTCAAAAGCAGCAAAAGAAACAAGTTCTGTTCCATTAAACTAAGGAGGTTTTAGACTAAAAAGGGAAGAGGAAGCAAAATACATAGACCCAGAGTCCAATTCAGCTTCTTCCCTTCCCCTCGCAACTCTCTCACAGCTACAGATTAAGTAGTTGGAGAATAAAAAAAAATGAAAGCCTTAAAATATTGCAAAGAGAAGTCTAGTATGATGGGCTTGGTATATTACTGTGTAGACATATTCTTGTGCAAAAATTGTTGCAGTCAATTTTTTAGAGTGAAAACAAGGAAGCCTGGCATGGCTTCCTCTCTAGGTGGTGGGTATTCAGATATGGAGCCCACGCTGTAAAATCTTGATGGCTTTTATGCCCTTATGAAATTAAAAGTAGAGTTGCATTATTCGGATAATTTTGAACTCAGCACAAAAGCATTGCTTAATCTGAGCTTTAAAAAGGATATCTTTGCACTCCCCTTCAAACCTGTTTGCATGATTTGTAATATCTTTGAGGAATTTGTAAGTTTTGTTCTATAAAGCAGATATCCCTTGATACTACAATTGCTAAATTGTTGAGATTATATTACTGTATATTCACATTTGTTAGCCAAAAATCTCATTTTATTTCAGTTTTGATTTGAAGAATATGGAACTAATATGAAGTGGGTAAAAGAAGGAGGACCATGAGCAGCTGTCTCTGTGTTTGTGTGGGTGTCATTATCTACATTCTTGCCAGGGTATATTTCGGGGCCATGGTGGACCAGTGACTGTCAGATCCCACCACTGCCATCATGTTTTCTTCCGGACTCTGCTGGCTCCTTCTGAGTTGGGTTTGCTTACCTGTTCCTGAGGGCTTTCGTTTCTTATCCTTCTTCAGACCCCAGCTGTCTGCTGACTCTCCTCCCACCTTTTAGGTTGCCTTCTCTCAGTAACACCAAAGAGTGTTTCCAGGATTTCTCCTGCATGTTGGAGTTCTCCTTCACGGTGCAGTTACACCTCAAATCCTGCACTGCAGCACCCTCCTTTCACTCCTGACCCTGAAGTTCTACCTGTTAGGCTCACAAGTCTTTCTGGGTCACCTAGCAGCACGTTGTACTCAACTTGTTTGAAACCAAAAGCCCTGTCTAAACAAGAATTGTTTCTCCTTCACCCAGAAGAATACCTGAGTTCCAAGTCTCCAAGTTGATTCCCACTTGTCCTTTGGTCTCTTCATATTTCACAACCTGGCAATTCTCTCATTAGCATTTAAGATTCCTCTCTTGGAAATCCAGAAAAATCTACTTAGACAGGTATGATATAAGATATGATCTTGTGTTGAGCATATTAAATTTTATGTGTATATGAAGGTATGGGGTATATATAAAAATAGTATTTTTAAAGGGTACTTGATGGTTCACATGACCGAGAGTCTGGAGGTGAATGCCAAGCTCGTACCAAAATCTGTTTTTTCTTTTTCAATTTCCTTTGTCTTCTATGCTTTCGGCTTCATCCTGAAGACTCCTTTTTGATTGAAAGATGGTAACCCCATTTATCCACTTGCTCTGGCTAGTAATTTAAGTGGCACCCTCAAATCTCCTTTCCCTGTGATCCTACATTTGTTCTCTTAGTTCTTCAAAATAAATCTCAGATCTAGTTACAGAAGATGGCAAAAATGGAGGCTGAGAAGAAGTTGGTGAGATTAGGGAAAATGAAAATGAAGGAAGAGTTAAAGATAACTCTGTGCAGAAATTGGAGCAGGGAGGGGATGTGTTCCGGTTAAAAAAGGAAGCACTGGACGTTTGGAAAGTATTGGGCATTTGTGTAAAGACCTGTATGCCATGAAGACGGCATGCTTTATACCATGTGATAAGGAACATTTGCTTGATTTGTTTTCCATGTGATAAGGAACATTTGCTTGATTTGTTTTCATACAACTTTAACATGTTTTCCAGGAGAAGACTGTTTTCATTGTTATAAATCTGAAACCAGTAATTTTCTTTTAACATGCAAATATAATATAAGCTCAATTTTTTACTTTTCCCAGAAAGCTAAAAATGGTTGACTTGCCTTAGGAGTTTCATTTCATTGTATTTTGATGTGACATTACCTTTCATTAATCCCTTCTAGCTAAGTAAAATTTAATTAAAAACATCTCACATGATGGCAACCATTTATGTACTTTTAAAAAAAGACCTCAAGGAAGCTCACCTACCAGACTGCTGTTCTGAACAAAGTCTCACTACTAAGTTTAGTAGATTGTTTCTTAAATTCAGAAAATGTTACACTATGGCTTTTTTCCACCATCAATTTTGGATACTAGGTAGTTTTTATGCCTATGTTTCATTTTGGATGACTATGACCTGAGCTCAAAATGATTTGGACTTGAGAGGAAAGGAAATTGTTCTTTAAAGGAGAAATGGCAAATAATCTAAACCAGGCATGGTGGCAATTGCCTGTAATCCCAGCGCTTGGGAGGCTGAAGCAGGAGGATTGCTGCAAGTTGGAGGCCAGCCTGGGCTACAAAATGAGTTTAAGGCCAGCCTGAACTGCATAGTGAAATCCTGTTTTAAAAAAACCCCCAAAGCATAGCATTACATATTTCTTCCCTCAGTGAACATAGCAGTCCATGTCAAATATAAAAAGGGGGTGATGTCCCAGCAGTACAGTAAGCAGGCCAAAGTTACAGTTTGGAACCCTCGTTTCCATCTTCATAGTGATGTTTACAGTGCTGGGAGGGTTGGGGATTTGGTCTTGAATCTTCAACTGTCAAGAGAGTTCTTGGCTCTGAAAGCTAAATGTTCTCTGTGTTCCTCTGTGTTCTAGCACTGATTTTATTTAGAATTTATGAAAAGAAAGTGAGCACTCTTTTGTGATACCCTTTCTTGAGCTTTGACTAAAACTCAACTATGAAGATAAATAATCACAAAATCCAGATATGTGGGACTGCAAGGGTTTAACTTGGACTGTCTGTGATTTCCTGTACCTCGAATTTATAATTTCATACGTTTCATCTTGGTTGACTCAGTACTTAAAATGTTTCTATGGTATTACATATGTATTACAATAAAATTTACTGTTTATTTTTTAAATGAACAATTTGGTGGCATGAAGTACATGTATAATGTTTTGGCACTGTCACCATTATCCATTTCCAGAATTTAAAAACCCATTCCACACACCAACCCTCAGCCCATTATAGGTCAACTCCCAAATCTCTCCTTCCTGCAGGCCCTGGTAATATTAATTCTGTTTTCTATCCCTGCCAATTTACCATGTAAGTGTATCCTTGCAATGTGTACTCTTTCATGTCTGCCTTTTTTCCCTTAGCATATTTTCAAGGTTCATCCATGTTGTTGCATGTGTCAGGATTTTATTCCAGCTTTTTAAAAAAAATCTGTCCATCTTTTGAGAAACATTTAGGTTGTTTCCATCTTTTTCTGTTAGTAATAAAGCTTTGGTGAGCACTGAGGACCTGCTTTTAGTTCTTTTGGGTCTGTCCCTAGGCGTGGAATCGTTGGGTCATATGACAGCTCTGTTTTATTTTGAGGGAAACCTTCAGAGCGTTGTATGCAGTAGATGCACCATTTTTACATTCTCACCAGTAATAAGAGTGGTTGCCAATTTCTCCATATGCTTACCAACATTTTCATTCTACCTTTTTGTTCTTTCCTTTTTTAAAACAAAATAGTATCCCAATGGATATGAAATGATGATTATGTACTTTTAACTGAACTTTTTTCTCTTGGGTCAGAACCATCGTATCACTTACTGGTTTGTGTATGGTCAATGCTGGTGTCACCCTCAGGAGGAATTTACACTGATGGATGAGGAAGCAGTCTGCTGCGGATGGTTCCTTTATCTGAGCATCACTGTACCATACTCCTTTTTCTTTCTGTCTTTGTTTCTTTCTTTGTTTCTTTGTTTCTTTCTTTCTTTCTTTCTTTCCTTCCTTCCTTCCTTCTCTCTTTTTCTCTCTCTGTCTTTCTCTTTTCTTTCTTTCTTTCTTTCTTTCTTTCTTTCTTTCTTTCTTTCTTTCTTTCTGACCTCTGGCATGACTCAGAAACTCTCTAGGATATAGTATCCAGAATCAAGACCCCACAGCATTCTTGAACATGATGATGACTCAGGACAGAGAAACAACTCTCAGGCCCCCAGGAGTATCTAATGGGCCACTGTAGAAAAGGCAATTCTCACCTTCATGGAGAGAGCAGTGTCACAGGGTGTTGCTACACTCATGCTGGTGGCTTTCAGCATACCCTGTAATTGAGTGAAGCAGGCATGACTTGAGAGCTCCCATTAATATCAACATGACAGTGTCATAACAGAATTCTGTTATTTATTTGAAATTTTTGTGAATTCTTGAGTCAAAATTAGGTGACTGTTACTTGTTCTGTTTCTAACAGATGGATAAAATTCTCCTTAATTTCCATTCAGCTTATATATTTCCATAAACAAGATGAGCAAGTGATAAGGCCAATGAAACTGTTTTCAGCTTTAAAGCCTGGGCATGTTCAGAATCATTATTTCTGTTCCTGTGGTCTCTCATACATTTTGTCCATTGCTTCATGGACTCCGTGTGATGTGTGCCTTTCATGTGTCATACATCTTTGTTTGGAAGAATAAACATGTCAAATAGAGGCTTAGAGGAAAGCGATTTTGGACTTAGAAAGTAATGGAATGAATCACTTTGTGTCCTTAAGCTATAGGATAGCTTCCTATTTTAAAACCTCTCATTTGGTTATGCAAACACAGGTGAACCATGGTCTTTGAAAATGAGTCTCCATCTTAGTGGATTACTAAACAGCTGTGCTTCCTAACAGATGTTTTCATGGGCCGAGAGTTTGGCCTCAGAGAGACCAGGGAGCAGGAAGAATCCGTCACGGTTCGTGTCTCTACTTCCATTCAGCTGAGTGGCAGCTGTGTTTAATTTGCTTTCCTGCTTGCACAGTCAGGAAGATACTTACTGGAGGAGCTCCATGTGACAGATACCACTTGGTTCTCCTCCTCTCCAACTCCCTTTGCTCTGTATAGCGTGGTCATGTGAATTCCTTTAAAATTTAAAATGGAAAGAAGGATAAAAATAATATCCCCCAGTGTTAAGCCAGAGGGAAACCTAAGCTGGCCATCTCCATGTAAGCAAAGTGCATTCTTTTATTTTACTGAGTCAGTTTTCTTCTTTCTCTCCAACTACTCTAGAAAGACCACTCAAATATTTTCACTATATTGTCTTACAAACTATGCATTGCTCAATTTTGTTAATCACTTGAAACTAAAGGTCAAGGCCAGCCACCAGTGGTTTTGGAATCTCTGGCCATTGCTTGGTTTTCTGGGACAATTTTTTTCTTAGGCAAATGCTAGGTGACAACTCCGAGGTCCCTTTTCCCTGTTCTCGCTCAAGGTGGAGGCAACAGTTGAGCTTTCTCTCCTGAGAGTCACAGGCAGATTCTTTTCTCTTTCTTGGTTATAAGTCATTTCTAAATCATGAATTTTCTGACAAGCTTAAAGGATCTTTATCCAACTCAGATAACCCTGTGCAGACTGCAAACAGTGACCCTCATCTTGCTCCTGAATGAGTCCATTCATGGAAAGGGGAACTTCCAAGTGAGGAAGGAGTGTGTGTGTGTGGTGGGGGCTGCTAAGGCACTGGAGAAAGTCATCTGTGAGTAGGTGGAGGTTTTGCCGCTCCACAAATTATACCAGGCAGTGACTGCCAGTTCATTTCCAAGATAAAATTTGAAGTAAGAAAATGTTTTGAGATGTATATAGAAACACTTCCAGCTAGAGGTATGTAAATTGCATTGATGTGTAAATGTAAATAGAAAGACATATACAAAACCAAATTGTCGTTCCAAAGGGATTTGATAAATAAGGGTTTTCTTAACAGTATTCCTCTGAAGGTAGATAGGTTTTTGATTTTTTTTTTTTTAAAAGAGAAAGGCCCAAATGCTGGAATGATGGAGTAGGAAACCAGAATGCTTATTTTTCCTTCAGAGCACCATCTCCATAATAAACTATGATGAGGGGAAGGTGCTGCTGTGACCTCTTTCCTTTAGTAATTGATCTTTCTAATTCCAAGGAGTGAGGATGACTTTGTGTTTGGGGCAGTAAGCAGATCTTTAATCTGTGCCTTCACAGCACTGCTTTGTAATCTTTCCTTGGGGAATTTTGCAGTCAAGATGCATCGGCAGGAACAAGGTAGGAAGAGGAGTCCTCTAAGGGAGCCCCTCCTAGGAGCAGACTGCCTTCTCTGGGCACTGCCTGGCAGCCAAGGACCCCGTCTCTGCTTGCTGCTACCTCCTGCTCCTGACTCCGCCTGGCAGGCAGGCATGCTGGGCTCAGCAAATAGTCTGTGGCAGCCCCAGAGAGCCCTTCACCCAGAGCAGCTACGCTTCCGAAGGGATGCTCACTGTAAAAGATTTTCATTTATTAACTTTTCTGTGGATGTTTCCTACTTACTCATTTAGTTTTTTGCTTACTCAGTGCCAAGGATGCGTTTCCTTTTTTAAGAAAGTATACTTTTTTTTTTTTAAAACAGGGACATTGTATTATAGCTACTTTAAAAAGTAACTGATGAGAAAGAGAATCATCCCTGGTTCTACTTCCATAATACGGCCGACCCATTTCTTCATCTTTTGGGTTTATATAAGTGTGTGCGCACATATGTAAATACTTTGTTGTTATGTACCCTTTTCCTCTCATATGAAAAATCTTGGCATCAGCTCTAATATTCTTTTTCCCCTGAAATTCTGGGAGTGGATATGACACAGTGAAAGGAAAGGAGGCTGTGGAGTCAAGTGAACCTTATGAGTCTTGGTTTGACCACAGAATGGGTGGACGACCTCAAACAAGACTCTCCTCTTTAGTCCATCCATCCATCCCTTTGTTTTGCATGCTACCTTTCCTTTCTCATCCATAAATGTCATTGTGTGTGAGACTAGGGATCTACCCAGTGTTTTCCCATCCAAAAATATGGGTATCAAAGTATATTAAATAGTGTTGCTATGAGCATTCAATTTGATAATGCATATGAAGGGCCTTAACAAAAAGCCCAGCATACAATAGATGCTCCCTACATAGTATCGTGTGGTCAGTCAGCAAGTCTCATCAGTTCTACAATTTCTCTGGTATCATTACCTCTGTTTTTTTAGCAGTCTGAATAATGATGGGCGATTATTTTCACATCTAGGCTATGCAAGAGGCTTCTAACTGGACCTTTAAATCCCTCTCATCACTCCCCCATTTGCATTTTTAAATCCTTGCTTTGCGTGTGTTACTCTTTGTTATAAAACTTTCAGTAGCTTCCAGTGTTTATCAGAGATACTGCAAATTTCTTCATGGCCATTCTGAGCAGTATTCATGCCTCTAAGCAGTCTCCCAGTACTTGGCTTAGTCCTCAGCCTCCTCTGGGGACTCCAGCTCTCAGCAAACCTGCTGACATAACTCACCCTCTTGAGACTCCATCTACCAACACATGTGCAGGGAGCTGCATTATCGTGGATGAGAGAAGAAAGTAGTGCATGAGCCATGAATCTAAGAAGTTCTAGTCTTCTTTGTGCAGTGTCCTAGTTTTTTCTGCTGCTGTAATAGAATACCTGAGACTGGATAATGTCATTAATCCTACCCAGGATGGTTCAACACTCATGGCCTAGTAGTCTCTCTATGGTTTTACCTCCCAGTACCACTACACTGGCAATCAAATTTCAGGATGAGTTTTGCAAGCAACGTGTGTCCTAACCAGAGCATGCAGTAGAGACTTAGGACTTTCCCAATTCTGCAGAGGCTATATTATTTGTAGGCATGTCTGTTACTCAAAAAATACCAATAGTAATGTAGAGGTTTCTCTTGAAGGAAACATCAGGTCATTTATTTTTATGTCTTCTATATTATGCCATCTGAGAAAACCCTTTAGGGATTACTCATTTCTTTTAACAATTAAATTATCTTATGGATTCGTCACCAGGAATAGTTACCAAAATCATGTTAACTTGGCAAATACTTGCTTTGTACTAGATTGTGCCCTATTTGTAAGGATTCTCCCAACTGGTAGCAGCATCTGTACCAAATAGGCGAATACTACACTAGAAGATGTTGGGTTGTACCTCAACAGATTTTCATTTCAACAAATCATTGCCTATAGATTTGGCTAGCATGGTAATGAGTTCTTTACATTCAGAATTCTGCTAAAGAAGCCCAGCAGCCCACAATTGGGGATAGTCATATATTATTTATAATAAATTGTTCTCTTTGAATTTAATTTTTATTTTACCTACAGAATATATAAAGCTTATGTAGAGTGTGTGTGTGTGTGTGTGTGTGTGTGTGTGTGTGTGTGTGTGTTTGGCATAAAACAGTGCAAAAATACTGTATTTTAAATTTTTTATTTCTGTTTAGGAAATTGTCTTTAAATCTCTGGCTCCCCTGTCCCTCAACTCAAGACAGTAGGAGCCATAACATGGGTCTCCTTTGTTCCTGTGACCACTGGTGTCTTATACCCATTGTCTGTGAATCCAGTCAGCACAAAATGTTGCTAATTTTTTAATGAAATATCTTCGATTAATGTTTATAAGGTTCTTTGTTAAAGTTAAAATGACTGCTACTAGTTTGGTTAAACAAAGCTAATATATTAAATCTAGAGCATTCTAATTTTCATTTTCTCTTCTCTCCACCAGTTTGCTGTTTTGTGGTTCACAAGAGGTGCCATGAGTTTGTTACTTTTTCTTGTCCGGGTGCAGATAAGGGACCTGACACTGATGTAAGTAGTCTGGAAAACATTATCTGATGTTAATGTGAAATTCTGATATTTGTTATTCTTTTAATGCCTGTGCATTTGTTGTTCTGGCCCATATTACTAATGAAAAGACTTCTCAATTATTCTTATGTAAATTTGGCTTGTGCTAATGAACAGATTTATGGTCCTTTTGAGCCCTGGACTGTTTCTCAGAGAAATTCTCTAGGGGGAATTATTGGCTTGTGCTTTTCCACTCTGAGGAGCCACATTGACTAAATCTACCAAATTTATAGCAGTAGCTATGTTGACAAATTTTGCAATGAATATAAATCATCCTTAAGTTTATTTGTAGAAGTTTATGTACTAATAGGACCATCATTGGCTTTGGCCAATAAAACAAACTGCTCCTAGTTTGCTTCATGAGATTTGTGTCTGCTTTTTCATTGTGTATAATTGCTACTGTTGATGGACATAACAGCGTCTGTTTCACTAGCAGTGATCTCTGAAGCTGCCCAATTAGTTCATTTATTTGTATCCTAATTCTGCCTGTCTCTGCGTGTCTCTGTTGTCTCTCTTCTTACCAAAAGATGATGAGATCAGAAAGGAAGAGAGAGGGAGAGATAGGTAGGAGATAGGACATACCAATGTCTAGATATATTAGGTAGAAGGAAACTTTAGTGTTACATGAAAAATTATGTTTTAACTGAAAAAAAATTTGCAAGGTAGGTCCAGACTAGTTGATATTTATATTCCTGAATTGCTTTTGCCAGCTCAGTTTAGTTACACATCCTTAAATTATTGTATTCAGAGGAGATAGCTACCTTGTTTAGCACTTGTTCCCTTCACAGAAGTTTGATTGTGAAGAGACTTTCTCATTGTAGGAAGGCTAATGTCTTCCCTTCTCAGACTGTGACATTTCTATAGTGGGCTATGAAAGATACAGATCTGTGTTGTTCTAACATCTGTGGGAACTTGCTACAGTTTTCTAAGGTGCCAGCAGCGACTGCATTAAGTGTGTTTATACGCTCTGGGTCACCACAGAGGCCCATCATAGGACATGGAGCCAGAGGACATTTCCAAGGTCACGTTATTTTACATTTTTTGGAGGAGGAAGCTAGTGTTCATGAATGCTAAGTTCATTTTCCCCTCCATTTCACATATTTTCCTTTTTTCTGAAATATTATCTCCATGTGGAAAATTTTAGATATTAAAAATAGAAGATAGTATACCAACTTTTCTAAACAGCTAATTCCTACTGCTTTTGTTATTAAAGATCTACAAAAGCATCATGTAGTGATCCTTTTACTTTGTTCATTATTCCTACCTTTGTCCTATTTTATCTTTTATCACTCCACTTCTAAAGCTTGACATTGCAGTCTCTTCAAAAATGGAAGAAAGCACGGCAGGCGACAGGATTGTGACACCTTCCCCTTCCCCTGTTCCTTCTTTTGATTACATATACTTTCTTAAGAATGTAAGTGTCAAACTCTCTCCTGGGCTGTAGGATAGAAGAATCAACACAGAGGTGTGCTCTCAGGCCTCTGTGGAGGTTCTGACTAAACACTGAAGAGTCCCTAATGAAAATAAGATACAGGGGCACCGAGCAGAGTTCCTTCAGTTACCCACTCTAGGTGACCAGCGGAAGCTTCTCCAGGAAAATGGCCTTTAAACTGAGATTTAAGAATGGATAGGAAGTAGGCAGGAAAAAGGGGGGGGGGGAGAGAATGGATGTGTGCAGCCATGTCTGTGTGTGTGTGTGTGCGTGCGTGTGTGTGTGTGTGTGTGTGTGTGTGTGTGTGTCTGCATGCTGGGGTGTAAGGCCCTAGAAGGAACTGTTTTAGACAAAGAGAAGAACAGATGAGAAACCAAGATATGAGAAGGAGCTCTGTCTACGAGAAACTGAGAAAGCCTGGCATCTGCTGTGTTATTAAGACTTGGGAACACAGCCTCAGGAGCAGCGGGGGCCCAGGGACAGTTTTAAACAAGCAGTGATGGAATTCCATGTGTGCATCTTATAAAGATTACTCTGGGCTCCTAATAGGAAATGAATTGGGCAGGAAGTGAGTGGCACACTAGTAGAGATGGAGGAGTATCAAGGGCTGGAAAACGGATGCACAAGAGCCTGCTCTCTAGGCAAGGCAGTGGGAGCTTGGAGGAGGCAGAGAAGATGGGCATAGAAAAAGTAAACATGTTCAAGATACATTTAGGGGCCACAGCAGCAGTTCTTGGTCGTTATGGAATCACAGATATGGAAGTGTCAGAAGTGATTTCCAGCTTCTGGCCTAAAACATAGATGCATGGGGATGCTTCACAGCCATGAGGACTATGGAAGAAGGGAGCATTTTCTTGTTTTGCCCTTTTCTGAATAAGTTTCAAAATCACAGAATTATAGCGCTAGAAGGAGTGTTAAAGATTGATCTAGGTTGATAGATCTAGATTGATCTATTTGGTCAGTAGGACAAAGTGGAGAAAGGGAGAACTGATCTGGGTACCATCATGTCTTTTGAGTATCTAACTGGTTTGCGACTGTCTCTTTTGAGGAGTTACTCATGTCAGGAAAGAGAGAGAGAGGTCAGTGGGTGGTTGGGTTTTGGTTGGTAGAGCACACTGATTAAGTCTGACTTGATGTACTCATTGAAAGTTCTATTTAGATGCTCAGAAGAACAAATGATCAAGAAAAATGAAGTGGAATTTTTTCCCTTAGAAAATTTAGAATTCTGGATTGAGATTTTTTTTTTCTTGTACTGGAAATCAAACTCAGAACCTCGTGCTTGGCAGGCAGGCACTGTGCCACTGAGCTCTACCCTGGCCTGAGGTTTTTCCCTCCTGTGGGGAATGATTAAAATGTGCTGCCTGTGTACAGCTGAATAATGCCTGTACTGAGCTCACAAACTCCAAGGCACTCGCTGATGTGGGGAAGAGTTACGAGGATTATGTGAAATGCACAAATACTGCACCTGCCTTGCTGCCTTCAAGAGGAAAAGTACTAAAAAGTAAACCCTCGGTGTCCAGAAGCCAACAGTCCACTAGAGAGCATTCCAGGTTCTTTTAAACAGCAAAGCTCCTCAGGGCTCAGGTTGCAGCCATAGTTGAAAGTCTGTGTTAGGTTGGGGGTTCTTGAAGAAGAAAGAGTTCTGGGCTCAGTGGAACACTCCTTGAGGATTCCCAGGCCAGTTTCTTAGCCCTTTTTGCCCCTCTGTGGATAGGCAGCTTTCTATGGCTTCCCAGCATAGCTGGAGAAAAGAGGAACTCTTAAGTATAACCCCCTGCCCACTGAGCAAAGAGGAAAGGCCGTGACAAGGCTGTTAGGGTCCTTGTGTTAGAGGTGAACTGGCCACTGACGCTGCTGAGCCAGGACTCTCCAGCTCTTCAGAGCGCTGCTGCTGGAGCGTGTGGCTCCCAGAACAAGCAGTGCTCTTCCCACTTGGCATTGGCAAGAGCCTGTGAGTCTAGGCAGAGCGTGTGTTTTCAGGTGTGCAGCCTCAGAATGCAGCCTGAGGCTCTGCCTGCCACCTCTCCCTTCAACTTTTTGAAAGACAGCAATACAGAAGTTTTAAAAAATCAGCCCATGTTTTAGAAATAGCTTTTTCTTTTTTTTTTTTTTTTTTGCCAAGTTAAGATGTCGACTGGGACATGAACAGATACAGGGGAGTATGGCTTTGTTTTGCTGTAGGTACTGAGGGAAGTATGTGTGACTTTGCTCTGTGGAGGAACAAGTGCTGTATTTCCTTTCCTGGTCATTGATTGCAAGCCCTGAATAGGTTGTCTTCCCTGTGCTGGCTGTGATGCGGTAGATGGAGAAGTCTGTGGGAAGTTCTGCAGGGTCAGTTCTTTCCCAGACTTCTTGTACCTTTCACTTCTTAAAATTCTAGGTTACCAGCTCTCTGTTGCTCAATCTGGAACTCCTCCGTGTTCTTAGAATGGTGTCCATTCATCTTAAATTATGTCTCTTTACAAGAACTGCCAGAGGGAAAACAGGGCATTTAGGCCTTCTAGTACATAATGTATGGACATGTGTGTAGATATTTATTAGCACACTCAACCCTCTTTTTTCTCGGTGTTCTGTAAGTGAGAAAAAGCTGTGACTCAGCTTTTTCTGAGAATCATAGCAATCTTAGACCTACTGTTAATTCCATGATGTACAACCCTCCCTCCTGAAACAGTTTAGTCTGGAAAGCTGTACAGAGAGAAACCATTCTTATGTAACGCAAATGCTACACTATTTACTCTATATATAATCTTTGGAATATATATATAGTAAAGGATAAAGCAGCATTAGATAAAGCAGTGGTGGGGGAGCTCAACAAGCTGCAGGAATTGGGAGAGTATTTTTGTTTGCATTTTCTGTTGAGCTATTCCATTTTTATTTTCCTTGTACATTTTTACCAGTGGTTCTGACCTGTCTAGGGAAAACCTGTTTATACAGTATCTTGAAACTTCCTATCTAAACCATGCAATTGAACAGAATTTAGGTATATCCTGGGTTATCACTTGTGCTTCACCTGGGAGACCACCAGTAGACACATAGGTGGTGTCACAAGTTTACTGATGCTTGCCAGAATGTTTAGAAGGGCACTCAACGAAGAAATTAGCTAACTTGTAAGTAGGCAGGGAGGTTTGCCTTGGGTCTGGACACACCTTCGATTCTGTGAGGATGGTAAAACCAACCCACTTGAAGTAGCTGAGTGCATTGACCGACTGCAATTTGAACCATAAATGGAACATATTGCACAAATTGCTGAAAGACAAAAATGGCATCCTAAAAAAAGGCTACTGGACTGCTTAAAGTTAGCATTTCACAAGTTCATTTATTACAAAATTTAAAGCCTTTAAAATAAAATCTAGAAATACATTTAATTTGTGAATCATCTGGGATTTTTTCCCAAAGTATACTTTTAATGTGGAAGTAAGACACTTTTGAGAGCAAAGCTAGCTATATTCAAAACATGTTTGTGTTTCTGAGCTGACAAAATAGTGAGATTTGCGTAAGGCCCAGGTGCAGCAAAGTTGTGTAAGATACACAGAGTGTAGTAAAAAAAACAAGTCCTGGGGGGGAATTAGAAGGCTTGCCTGATCACATCAGTAAAACGCTTTCTTACCTTGGTCTTCTATTTTCAAATAAGGAGACTGAGCTTGCTAATCTTTACAGTTATCCTCAGTGTTAGATTCCACTCGGTTATTAAATGGCTCGTGAAGGCTTTGTGATGCAAAGGATACAAACATGAAGATGGTTCCTGCCCTATGTAGGATTATCCTGTAATTGTAAGGAGAAGCCAAGCTTACAGAGAGTGACACTATATGATTGTACATATAGGATAGCTGTTATATGTGAGGAATGGAAAAGATCTGCGTGTGTGTGTGTATGTGTGTGTGCGTGC
Source organism: Cavia porcellus (assembly GCF_034190915.1). NCBI lineage: Eukaryota > Metazoa > Chordata > Mammalia > Rodentia > Caviidae > Cavia > Cavia porcellus. The sequence goes on from NW_026947515.1 coordinate 14,833,637, forward strand.
GCGTATCTACAAAGAGAGGCAGAGATAGAAAACATATACTGGTATACTGTTACATCTAACGTAAGCATGAAGGAAAGCTTCATGAAGATGATATCATTTGAGAACATACCATAATACCTCAATTCATGAATACTTCTTTTTGCAAACAATGTAGTTTTCAAACAAAAGCATTCAAGAAAGTTTTGCTTCTACTCACAAACTCCACATCAGGTGACAGAACGGCAGCTTATCTCCCCCATGCAGCACAAACGTGGCATCTTCCCCAGTGTCATAAAACAAGTTCATGAACCCAGGTACCAGTGCATTTAATTCATTTCAAAGTTTTCTCCTAAAAATAAAAGACTGATATTTCCATGTTTTTCATGCTGGCCTAAGAGTACATCTCTTGCCTACCACTATCTAGCAGCACCCAAACGCAGGTGATGTGTACTTTTAACAGGCCTGTAATAATACAAGAAGAAAATTCACAATGCTTAGCACATCCTAGTAGGATGCCCCAGCTGAGTCTCTGAGGAAGGCCTCCTGCACCCACCCACAGGTGCCCTTCCTCATTTGCTGTGATGCCATCAGAAACTTTAAAAAGAAGTTATTTTAGGGAAACAAACCCAACACAAAAGCCCCAATGCTAATTCTGCATTTCAGTGGGTGGATTATTTTATGTACCAGATTCACAGTAACAGAAGTATTTCCTGCAAGGGAAGGGACTCCTGCTGCATTTGCGCCAAATTAATTTTGTTCAGGATTTAAAATAGCCTCAAATACTTATACCCACATCCACAGCTCTGATGAGTTACAGGAGGCAGCTGCTGGGTGGTGACCAGTCCACTGTCCTGACCCACCACAATTTGACCAATGAGACAAGAGAGGATTATGGATTTGTTTTCTGGTCTGTACTTGAGTAAGTGAAAAAAAGTTGGGTAACTACACATTAAATGCTTACATTAACCCATTACCAAAAGGCCTGTTTGCTATGAAGTCCGCCTGGGGCTTTTCCACTTAATTCAGTCCTTTCCTTGCCTCTATTTCAACACCTTGCGGGCTCCACTTTGGGAATGGCATAGGCTGCCAGTTGTAAATCCTTTCCCAAATCCCCGCCTTTGGCAAACTGTCAGCATTTAAGTGTGGTGAGATGGCTTGAAAGGCAGCCAAAAGTTGACTGGCTGTGAGAGCCCTGAGAGGCCTTTTGAGGTGAGTATTGGTTTTGGTCAAAAGGAGGTAAGATGATAAGGGAGAAAGAGTGATTTTCTTGTGAAACGTATAAACTATCTCTGACATCAGGTCTGAAAGAGCCTTTTGTATGTGAAGCATGGAGAGCAGATTGGAATCTTTGTCTAATTTCTTGAGCCCTTATAGTTAATACACATTTCTTCTTTCAACAATAAATCATCACATTATTTAATGGATGTGTTCACATTGTAAATTCTTTTTTTTTTTGGTCTTTTTCCTTTTTATCGGTACTGGGGATCGAACTCACGACTGCCTGCTTGCAAGGCAGGCGCTTATGCCGCTGAGCTAAATCCCCAGCCCCACACATTGTAAATTATTTATGGGAAATTCCCATGTCTTTTCTCTTTAAAAGCTGAGCATGTGATATAGGACCTAGCTCAGAGTAGATATTCTAAGAGTATATTTTGAACCAAAGAGGATCAGTTGGAAAAGGTCTCATACTGTAATTTGGTTGTATTTGTCAGATCCTAATTTACTTGAATATGTCCAGCTGCACTTGAAATTTTTATTGACCTTCCCCAGTACCATCATCATTTTCATGGCAGCTTGAGGAGACACACCTGATGGGCTTTTCTTCCTTTCATAGGAGCCAGTTCAAACCATTGTCTTAAATATTTGGAGTTTAGCTTTTAAAATGATGGACCTAAGCAACAATTCTTGACTAGTTTGGATCAAAAATTGGTATGACAGAGTCGTTATTTTTTTTCTGAGCCATTAATATCAGACAGTTCATGATGTACAAATAAACAAATCACCTGGCCTTGACCTCTGTTGTTGGAAATGGTGTCTGAGGAACCTGATACCAGAACTCAGATCATTGGAAGCCCAGAACTGGAAGATCTACCACACAAGTGGGCATTTGTGATATTACTTGATATATAATTAACATCTCATATGGGTCTGGTGGTGTTTTTTTTTTTTCATCTGTTCATTATATTTAATCATTAATTGTTTCTTGAGCATTTATTATATGGATGCAGTAGTTAAAAACATGGTCTTTATCTTCAAACTTTCATGGATAGTTATACATATGAATAAGCATTGTTATCCTTTCAAGTAATTAGTCGATAACACACATAAATGCAGTAATGTAGACATATTTCATTGTACAAATGTGGAAATTCAGGCTTAGTTTGATGAAATGGCTTTCTGGAGTCCCGAGGTAGATGGAGCTCTAAGTTGGAACCAGCTGCATTCGCTTCCAAAAGCTCCCCTTTCCTCAGTACCACATGACTAATCAGCAAAACCAGCTCGAGGGGCTTCTGGGTCAGTGAAGACCCATGTTTCTGGGGAGTCTGGGGTCTATATGGTGTGACTATGAGAAAGCGTAACGTGGTAAGTGAAATGGCGCAGCCGTGAGACAGAAACAGCAAACACATTGCCAAGGGAGACCTCAGTGCCCCTTTGCAGGGAAGGCTGGAGCAGGCTGCAGATGGTCTGGTGGGAGCCCGCGGCAGCTGCACGCATGCCCAGGGCTCTCCTGGTGAGGGAACAGAGGGGGACATATTAGGACACTGTTTCAGGAAAGATTTATTTCAGGTGGCTTCAGTTGTTTCAGCTGAAAGCCAGCCCGGGAAGGTTTTTTGGCTCCTACCAGGGGCTTGTTCCTGGATTTTAGTGAGTCATTTTTTTTATAAGCTGAACTCAGAGTCTCAATTAGTTGGTGCCTTTTTCACCTTAGCTCTGTTATCTATTTTCCCTGCTTGGTGAATTTCCTCAAAAAAGAATCTGAGATAGAGATGTAAGCTCCAGGGGTCTCAGAAAGAGAGGATGGGTTACTAAGGATTTGCTGGCCAGCGTATTACTGTGACATTTATTTATTTACAGTGGGATCACGAGCCCAAAATAGTGAAATGAACCAACTTGCTGGGGATTCCATTTCACTTTCAGTAGTGGCTAAAACAGATGCCGCAAGTAGGAGGCTTGTCCTCTGCTGCTGTTTATATTATGCAGTACCAGAATTTGTGAGCAAACTCCAACCAGAGTTCAGTATCAGCAGGAGGCGAGAAGGGCGATGGGAAGGTCAAACGTTTATTTTTAACTCATGCAACATATTTACTTTCATACTCCAACATATTCCCAAGTGTACTTGTTTTGAGAATGTTATACTCAAAGAAAAAGCCAGGTTTGTCCTCTGAATACCATTGTTATGGTAGCATTGCCATGAGGCATTGGAAGAGTCCTGATGGGGGTTTTGCAGGTGGCATCCTTGTGGGAAGAGAACTCCAGGTCTTGATATTGAGGACACTGTGCTGAATCAGTACACCACTGTCCTTGTTTTCTTCATTCTTGCCTTTCTCCATTTTCCAGATCAGTATTTCTTCCTGTCAACATCACTGATGGAGAAGCCTGGGCGTTACTGTGGTTGCTCCATCTCTTTATCTTTTACCTCCCATAAGTCTGCAAGTACTGCGAATTCCACTTCTGTCCATTTCTCCTCTCCCTCTTCATAGCTATCACCTTAGTGGAGGCCCTATTGTGTGCTATAGATGGGTTTTTACTGGCTCTGGATTGCTTTTCTTTTAGAGCATCTTGCAAATTGCCATGTAGAACTCTAGTTGTTAAATAAAAGTTTTAAAAATTCAGATCTGGCTAATCTTGTGTAACATTTTCCAAGGGTTTCTGCAGGGTCATAACCAGGACCTCATTGACTGTTATCTGCAGCTGTGGTCCAGAGACCCTTTTTTTCTTCTTTGTTTGACCTGGGCAGGAGGGCAGCACAGACATCTTACAGGACAGAGGCAGTTTTCCTAGAGAGGACCCTCAGTGTCCACATGTGACAAGCTTCTCCTGGCTTCACGTTTTCTGATATCCATTAACCAAACCCAGAGTTGAGCATGAAGGGTATTAGTCAGGGTTTTCCAGAGAAACAACCAACAGAAGTGAGCATTTGTGTTTGTAAAAATATTTACTATGAAGAATTGACTCATGTAGATATGGAGGCTAAGTCCCTAGACTTGCCGGGCAAGTTAACAAGCAGAAACCCAGCCTGATTCTGAAGCCCAAGAAGCAGGATTGCCGAGGAGTGAGTTCAGTCTGAGTCTGAAAGCTGGCGAGCTCAAGGAAAAGCCAGTGTTTTCAGTGGAATCCTAAGGCAGGACAAATCTGATTTTCCAATTTGAAGGGCTTCAGACAGGAAGACTTCTGTCTTCATCAGGCAAGGGTCAGTCTTTTTATTTTATTCAGGACTTCACCTGACTGGATTAGGATCACACATGTCATGGACAGCATCTTTTGTTTTCAGTCTATTGATCCAAATGATAATTTCAATGGATCACCCTCATAGAAACACCCAGAATATTTGACCAAGTATCTGGGCACCCCCCTGAGCCAGACACATTAAAATTAACCATCACAATGAGGAATGCACAAGGCTGGGGATCTTGGGAAGGGTGAGTGATTGAGGTCATTAACGTAACAATTTACTATGGAAGATGTGTTTTGGTTATAGTGTAGTACTTTCTTTCCCTTAAATCTTATTCTTCCCTGCATCTCCAATGCCTAGTGCGATCTCTGATTCAGAATAGGTGATTACTAATGTTGAAATAGTAAATGAATGAAAGATTAGGTTTGTGACATCAAAATTAAATGAACATAATTTCTTTAGTTTGAGCAGCATATCTGTAAATTGTTTCATGAAGTTATCTTAAATTGTAACTTCCTGTCTTTAGAAAGTTAATTTCCTTTTTTTATGTTGAAGGATTGTTCAGTGCTTGAAGTGCAAAACCTAACAAAATATTGCAAAATGCCCACTGAACTTAAGAATTTTCTGACTTGCACATTTTTTGATTAAGTATTGATAGAGGGAAACCTATAAGAAAGGCAGTATTTATTTTGTTAGGTGTACCCTTACTTTTTAAAATATTTTTGCAGTGCAGGAGATTGACCCAAGGCCTTCATCATGCTAGGGAAGTGCTCCACCACTGAGTGACGCCCTCTGCCCAACTGCATATTTTGGATTGGTATTCATCAGCTGATTGTTGACTTTACAGTTGATCTGGAGGGAGGTTTATAGTGAGTTACAGTTCAAGAGGAAGAGATAATACCAAGCTCTAAGGAATCGGTTGTCTTTGCTTTATTTCCTGTTCAGCCACTGGGAGCATGCCTGTGCTCTGCAGAACTGTGCTGGGAGATGTAATCTCTGCAGAGGTTACATGGCTTCTCTTTTTGCTCATGGCAATTTATATCATTGCTATGTGAAAGAATGTAATTTTAAATGTACAGATTGTGAACTGTTTTATAGAGTGGGATTTTTTCCACATCATATAGTATGCTTAGGACAGATACTTTTCAGAAAGCAGTTGTGCCCTGCTCACTCTCTGCAGTTTCAGGTACCTGGCTGGTCCCTCTCCATTTCTGTTGCAAAACAGGAAGCCTTGTAGCATTAACATGGGGTATAAATGTTTAAAACATGAGAATTTCATACTGGAAAGTGATATTCTCTGTGGAGGAGGGTGATTTTAGGTTTCTAGATATTAAGCTGTATCATGACTCATTTGTTCTTAAACAAGTCGTTCTCTGGTTACTAAAATTAATCACAAAAAAGCAGAAAAGCTTGAAAAAGAAGAGTTCATACAGCACTTCTTAAAATTAGAAAGACAAGGCTGCTCTCTTTTGCGTTTGCTAAGTTTGAATGATGCGCCAGGATTAAAGCAATTCATTTTAACCATTTTTGTCACTAAGAATTGATAGAATAAATTAATATACAGAGGCAAAAGTGGGGAAGAAAAATGGTAAGTAAGCTGAAATCTTAAAAGGAATCACGTATATAAATTGAGCATACCTTGTTTGCAAGTCTGTGTATGCTCCGTTGACTTGGATTTCCTTCAGGCCACATCCTGTTCTCATGCAGTAAAGTCTGTGTATCCAGGACCAAGTATTGGGGGAGTCCAACAAAGGGGGACCCTGGAGAATGCAGACTCGAGTATGCAGTTTTCCAGATAGTCTTCTGACGTGCTGGTGTCTGCTGTTTCCCCAACAGTTTGTCTTCTACACAGCAGCTTGTATGGCACTTTGCGTGTATCAGGAGATCCAGTCACTTCATGGCTCTATCTAAACCTTTCAGTGCCTCCCTTAACCATCAGAGTAATTTCTTACCTTGGTCAATAAGGCCATCATGATTGTGATCTGGCTTCTCCCCACTCACTGACCAGTATATGCTAAGCTCATTTGCACTTCGGGGCTGTTGCCCTGGGGGATTTTCTTCATAGAACTTGACCCCAGATTTTAATGATTCTCATTTACATCATGCAGACCTCTGCAGAGATGGCATCTGCCTCAGCCTTCTCTTGTTACTGCCTATGATCTATCTTCCCTTGTGTACTTCATAACCTTTATCATCATCCAATACCGTATCACTTGTGACTTGATTACTGACCATCTTTCCATTAGCATGAAAGCACCATGTGAGCCAAGTACATTGTCTTACTCTTCCATTCAACCTAAAGCACATGGGAAGTGCTTAATACGTATTTGTTAGCTGGACGGACAAATGCATACTTCTACAAAGAAGCTTTTAAAAAGACTTTACAGAACTTTCTTTCTTTCCAATAATAAAAATAAAAGGGAATGTCCTAGCATCAATAGAGATTTTTTTCTTTTCTGACAATGATACCACACTATATAGTAACAAACTGATCATGCCTTATTAAGTTTGAGACCTACACTGATTGGATTTATCTTCCAAACAAAAAGTACATTCTTCATAATCTTAATCTTTAGGATATAAACTTTTTAACAGTAATTTTAAAGTGAAATATATTTTATCAAGCTTACTCAGCTAGAATATGTAATTACCAGATTCTGAATGTCACCCATTCTGGATTAATTATGTAAGTTGAAGTTAAAACCTTCAGAGTAATGTATAACTAATAGGATTTTAACATTGAAAATTATGGCTGCATGTTGACTTGGGAGCAGTGTCCTCTTTCTTAGATTTCCCTCTACAACCATCAATTTCTCCTACTAAGACTCTGACTGAACAAAAGAGAGTTATTAAACAAATTGATTCATCAATGTGATAGAGTATTGCAGCCATTAAGAATAATGACTAGGAAAATGCTTACATGATACTAGGAGCAAAAGCTTAATATAAAGTTATTGCTATGATTATATGGCAGAATTTATATGTGGGAACAGGGATTAGAAGGGAACCTAAGAAATTGAAATGGCTTGATAATTTGATTTTTAAGATGAGTTGACTTAGAGAAATTTTCTTTTGGATTTAAACTTATTAACACAGTACAAATTTGAAAACTTCAAAAATCCTTGCTGAAATATTTTCACCTTTCATCCATGTAATTGTTTCGACATATAAAAAAAATGGCTGTCATCTCCCAGAATGCCTTCTGAATGGAGCATGCCTGCCCATGTGGAGTTTCTTTTTTGCCCAACAGTGTGGTGATAGAGCTGTCTAGACTGTCACACACGAAGCGTATTAGCTTGGGATTGCATTCAAGTATGAGTAATAGAAAACCACAGCTAAGCAAGGGCTGAACTAAATAAGAGGTTTATTCCCTTAATTTAACAAAACGTGGAGAACTGAGCAGACTAGGTCTGCTACGGCAGCTCCAGGATTCTGCCTGCAGAATCCAGCCTCCTGCATTTCCGCTCAGCCATCTTACCTTACCTTCCAGTCTTCACTGGCTGATGTAGGATTGCTGCTCCTTGAACATCTTGTCTGTGTTCCAAGCAGTAAGAAGGCCAGGAGTGCAGGTCACATCACACATGCCTCTTTGAGTCTGCTTCTTTTTAAATTTCTCTTCTAAAAACCTAGTTCAGCAACTTCCCTTTATATTTAGCTGGGAAATGCAGTGTTTGCTTGCTTGTTTGTTTTTTCACTCATTGTGCTTGTTTTAAATTGGACATATTTCCACCCAGAACAAACTTAAAGTCATTCAATCATAACGATGAGAGAATGAGTATTAAATCAGCAACCAACACTGAAGTCTGTGTTAAAGTTGCTGAGGATAGATTGCGGTGTGGATGTGAACTGCTTTCATAGGGTGGGGGGCTGTCCCCTCTCCTCTGCGTAGTGCTACTGCTATGAGCTCATCTCAGTAGTGTGGGAAGGATTCTGTTACTCACATGATGTCACGATGAGCTATGAGATCATTTGGATTAACGGAGTTTCTTGTTCTAGTGATGATAGGAAACATGAGACAGAGATGAGGAAGTCTTACAATGGGCTTTTAAATGAGTCTTTTTTCCCTTAAAACATTTTATTAGGTCTTTCGGCTTAGTGATTTTACTTCTACAGTATTTGGAGCATTTTGTTTTAATAATGAAATATTTTGAGCTTCAATAACTGTGTTTACTCAGTCATAATGGTTTTATTACATAGTAATACAAGGGTGGGGCAAAGCAGGTGTATGAATAAACTTGCTTATTAAAGCAGCTCCAGCAATACACAGTGGGAGCAGAGCCTCGAGATCAGTGGTGGGAACCTATGGCATGTGTGCTGCAGCAGGATACTTGCATCACTGAAAACTTGAGAAGGTTTGCCATCACCGCTGTAGGCTGTGGGAGGAGCCCTGCCCAGACACCAGCAGTCTGCTGTGTGCTGTGCAATGATGGCTGCAGACCTCCAGGAGAGGTCCGCAGGATCTCTCAAGGATATTGAGAAACTGGATGACTGGGGCATCTGGAAGCACGATGGATCAGGAAACTAGCACAGAAACCGAGAAAACCAGCCAGGAATGTTCAGCAGAAAGAAGAATACGTTACAGGAGTGTATCAGAACTGCTTTCTCATCAATGAAGCGCATTTCCTCTGCAGACTGGTGGATTTGCCTATGAACTCAGGGGCTGACCCAGACCCAGTAATGAGAATTGCAAGATGACAATACTTCACATAAACCCCAATAAAAGCCTCCAGCCATTAGATATTTCTGATAGTGCAGAGGTTTCTGCACAGAGACCCTCTGAGCTATGACACAGTACAACACGGGCGATCTGTGTTGTAGGAACTGCACTAGCTCCCCACATTCAACTTTGAGATGAGTCTAGAGGGATGCTGTCTTCTCTCTGGATATCCTTCTCTCTCCCCACCTAATTCTAACTCTTCCTGGAGAATCAGGTTAAGTATCTCTTCTCTCAGATTTCCCTCCTTACCTTGTCCTCCTATAGATTTTGTCCACCTCTCCTTACCCACAATTCAGTTCCTTCTTTTTTTTTTTTTCCTTTGGTACCACCTTGGAGGCATTCATACCACTGTGTTGTACATATTTCTTTCTCTCTACCCACACACTGTGGCCCCTTAAGGGAAAAACAGTCTTTCATCTCTCTGTCCTCAGTGCCTACATATAATCTGGCATGAAACTGGCTCTCAGTATTTATTGACTTAGTAACTACCAGAGTGGATAGAGATCAATAAGACCCTGCTTGGGTTAAACTTGACACTGGACAAAATGTCTGCTTTAACTTTGTTGCCACCAATGCCATTCTCATAGGTGGTCTTTGAGGCATTCACATGTAGTCTGTTTGCATTAATGTGGGTTTTTTTATGAGAATAAAAATAACACATAATTTTTTATGCAAGCACCGTTAGGCTTTGATATTCAACTTCCATGCTTGTGAGGAGTTTGAAAGTTATCAGTTGAGCTGTTTTTGTGAAGCACTTTATGCATTTAAGTCTGTGGGTGAGAGGTCCATTCACTGTCTGTGTTGACGATCACCATGTAGACGTTAAGAACAGCTGGGGTGCTGAGAGTAGATGTGAGTACAATAGGCCTCCAGGTTCTCTTTTGTTTATTGAAATGAAATAACCAGAGAAGAACAAGGCAAGTTTTAAAAATAACTTGGTGCACATGTAGGTGAAATAACCCCCTCTCAGTGACTGAGGAAATAGGTCCCAATGTTAGCTGTGTTCCAGGTATTTTTAGTAAGAGAACCCTTTTTCTTTGATGGTCTGTGAAGGAAAAAATCATAGGAGAAAAACATTAGATGAGGAGATTAACCCCGATTGTTTGGTGTTGCATTTTATTTCCATCTGATCCACAGAAGGAAAGCAAACATGAGCAGAAGAAAAATATAACATGGTCTCCTCTTCTATTTGTCAATAATGTATGATTTACTTATTATAATACATACTGCTATATCTGCCTTTGTAAATAATTTGAAGAATTTGCTAAGAAACTCATTTCATATTTTGTAATTTTATTCAGGAAACATATGATTTTTGGAATTTCTTAAGTTTTTATCTTTAAATTGAATGTCATTTACTTATCATAGCATTCGAACTATATGAATCTCTGTGTTACTGCTACCAGAATGGTTGGATCTATTTTTATGAGAATCTTCTAAGGGAAATTGATGAACCTGGTAACCTAATTTTAGACCTCCTAAAATTTGGCAGATGGATGGTATTTATAGTGTTCTAACTCAGTTCCTATTAGACATTTTAAAATAGTCTCATTCATTAGAGAATACATTCAAGAAAGAAAAGATTTTTAACCCTCAACCTAATGCAAGGAAATTTGTTTTTAGTCTCCTAAACTGAGTGCATATTTTGGTAACAGTTTCTAAAGAGGCTTTTTGTACTCTTCATTCTCTTTCCTGTGTGATGCTATCGTTGTCATGGAAACAGGTCTTGGAGTTCCTTTGTTATACAAAGGGACTCCCTGAGATGGAGATTTACTGCAGGTTACTATCATCAACATACAGCCTTTTTAAAGCGTTATGTATGATGCATCTCATAAAAAGCATAGCATTCTGGGTTTTTGGAGGTTACGCTAAAGATGTGTAATTTTAGTACTCATAAATAAACACAACACAACTATCGGGGTTGTTATTCATAGGAGCCTTGCAAAGTATAAGCAATGCGTACATGCTGTTTCTGTTACAAGACCAATTACATCCTTATTCAGGGCCAATCATATCATTATGTATCCAGGTAGGGCTGGCTTACTGTGTACTGTGAAAGGAAGGTGTATTGGTCAGCTTTCCCATTGCTTTGACAAAGGACCTGACATCTGCAACTTAAAGGAGTGATGATAAATGACCCAGTAGTGCCTGATGGTTGGTATGCACTAATTCCCTCACTTCTCACTTTGTTCATATTCCTTAAAGCAGTGTTTCATACAGGGGGTGCACCAGAGCTACTTCAGAAGCCCTAGGGAATTTGTCACTCATGCAGAGTCTCATGTGCCACAAATGTACTGAATTAGGACTTGAGGTTTCCGTTCTTACCAGCTCTCCAGGTAAAGCCCATGCATGAGAACCATTACCCTGGGACATGTTTCTTGGTGTGGTTTTTGTTTTGTTTGCTTTGTTTTGTCTTGTGTTGAACCCAGGGGATTGCTGGGGATTGAACCTAGAGCTGTACACATGAAGAGTCAGGGCTGGGGATCCCAGAGCCAAACACTGAGCTAAGCCCCAGCACATGCATATAGGTGTATTTTGGAAATGATTCAGTAAAACCATGTGAGAGAGACTCCTAGTCATTCATCAGGCTCATCTGCTCCACTGTGGAAAGGAAGCATTAAATAAGGTGGTTTTGGGGACTGGAGCCTATAGAAGAACAAGGAGTTTTGAATGAGTAACTCTATTCCAATATCTATGTTGCTTCCAAAAACCAAGTCAAAACCAACTTAACCAAAGTTAATGCAGTTAGCAATTATTTTTCTTCTAACATGCAAGTTTTATAAATGGTATTATTCTTAATTGCCTTGTAGTTTTTGCTCAGGCTACAGAAATAATTGACCATATTCTTTTCTAATTCTGATATCCTTCATTCTTATTCCTATGTGACTTGACTTCTGGGTTCCAAAGCCGAAGATTTGTCCCAAACTTACCAGGAAAAATAGAATAATTCTAGTGTCACTTGTAGCTGCTATTCCAGACACAATGAAACTCTCCTGGGTATGTCATTTCTGATTGTATTGCTTTTTAAAATCCTGTTGTAGAATTTTTTTAAAAACCTGTAATGATTTTAAAATCTTAAACTAGGACACCACTGGTATATTAGGAGGCAAAGGGCCTTTATTTATGAGCTGCTTCAGATACTATGTGGCGTGTGTCACCAGCAGGACCCTCTGGGGATCTGCCTACTGAATACAAGCCAAATTGTAGCTTCAACTAATTTTGATTTGGAAATTATGTCCTTAAAAAGAAATGTTCCCAAAATGCCTGACACTTACAGGATTTCTGCAGCAGTCTGCAGTTTCTCTTGTAAGTGTATTCACAGACGTTGGAAAAGATAGTTGGCAATTGCTAACTTATGTTTTTATATATTGTAAGAATACAAATGCAGTCCTAATAGCATATTATAATAATAAGTGTAGTGATTATTGAAGTCAAGAGTTCTCATCTTTATAGTTTTTAAATATGTTTGTAGCATTCAGATATAAAACTGATTAAAAAATGGAAAGCAGGACATTTTTCTCTAATTTTCAATTGCTTTTTATGCTTTTTCTAGTAAGTACTGTGTCTAGGATCTCAGGAGATACTTACTGTACATGATAAAATGAGATTCCATTTTTTTTTCTAAGACAAATTGAAATGTGACATTTAAAAAAATTTTTGACTAATTAGGACAACTAAAACTAAACATCCAATTATACAGTGGTAAATCTAGTTTAGCTAGGTCTGTGTTCCTGAAGGAATCCTAGGCTAGAAGGTTGTATGTTGAAAATAAGACCAATGTGAGATAAATTAGATTTGTTGTAGAGAATAAACTCTTGGGCTTATGGATTTATACCATGCATATAAGAAGAGGAAATGGGGTCGAGAATTATTCTATCCCTTTATTCTTTGGAAGTGAAGACTGCTAGCTCAGGGAGACCTGGTTTCTAGTTTTAGAGAAGTCCTCAAAATACCAAATGTTCTTTGAAAAAAAAATACTTGAGTGGAGAAAGAACTGAGGAACTAACTTAAATTTAGCTCTGTAAAGAATTCCTCCTTCCTTGCATGCAAGGGCCTTTCGCTGCATTTCAATCCCTTGTTCCCTTCTTAGCCTTAGTGGCTTCTATTCTGCGTGATGGAGACTGAGCTCCTTTTGTTTGTCTGGACTGCAAATCATTTTAGATTCCAGCAGGGAGCTTCTGAATGAACAGTAGATCCAGCCTGAGATCCAGGAAGGGGGAACGTGTCTGTGAGGAATGCTGGTGGGCACCCCAACATGCTAGGTGTTTTGGGGCAAAGCCAATGAACCCAGCAATGGTGGGGGGGGAACATTTTATGTTTTGTAAAACCTACATTTTAAGAAACTTACTGCCATTTGTTTTTATTTCCTTTTAGTATTAAGTATGTTTTTATGATTATCACAAATGTGGTCTTCAGAAAGGAATTCCTGCGTGTTGGCAAAGCCAAGAGAGTGTAACATGGGGGAACCAAAGGACTTGAAGACAGTGAGCTAGGTGAAACTTAGGAATAAAATATAAAGCTTATAACTATGATCTCCAGAGAGTCTCAGACCAGTATTAGATGTTACATCATTGTAACATAAAACAGCCGACTTCTTCCCTTACAGACAGTTTCCACTGAACCCCAAAAAGTCTTTTGTCTGAGGAAGAAGGATCAGATGCTCAAGGAAAACTAGCAACATGATTTGAGGAGTGGGATGTACAGCCCAAGGTGCACAGTTTATGTACACAAACAAATGTACAAATCATAGTGTCTGTCCTGACCTGTGGAAAATAGTATGAGAGTGTCTACCCGGGTTGTCATTTGCTGATATGTGATGTGTGTGTGTGGCTCATTGAAATAAAAAAAAAGGGTCCAAAGGAAAAGGCATGGGATACTGTTCATAGTGAGGTCCACCATGGATCTATTTTGAAGGGCCCTGAATTCTGCTCTTGTCCTGGTGCCACAGCTTCATGATCTCTGTTTTTGCTTCCGGAACAAGTAATTGTCTTTTGCTGTCCAGTGTCCAGCAGTGTCCAGGAATTGTTAAGGCAGACTTGAGGGGAAGGGTTAAAGTTCATGTCTAGGAGAAAAGACAGCACTCTAAACTGTGTGTGGCCTGAGCCACCTAGAAGACCTAGACTTTGGTAAGGTTCTGCGTAAGAGTAAGATCAATCAGCACAGATTTCAGAATGTGGGGCATTAAGCCCTATCCTGGGCTGTACTTCTGAGTCAGCAGGCAGGTTTTCTAAAATGCATTTTTCTGGTTTCTGCCTCAAACTCAGCAGGGTCATAGTTGGGGAAAACCAGGATTAAAACATAAACTTTAGTGTTAGTCTTGAGTTGGATCTCAGATACCTTTATTACTTATATGATCTTGAACAAGTCCTTGAAACTTTCCAAACCAATTTCTTGATCTGTAAGCATAAGACAAATGATTCTGCCTGTTTATAGAATTTTGGGAAGAGTTAAATGAAAAATGTATAAAATGCTCAGCTCATTGCTCATCACATGGTAATGACTTGGTAAATATCAGCATTGGCATGCTTGGCCAAAACGTGTTCACCAAGGGCCCACTCAGTACTGTGGCGGTGTGATAGAGAAGCAGGACTCCCTGTCCTATGGATGATTCAATTGAGGTGGCCGAGAAAAGCAAACGCACACGACTGTTCAGTGAGCTTAAGGAAAAAGGACACATTGTGATGAAGCTCCGATTGCAGGAAGGTGCTTGAAGGACACAATCTGGATCCGAGGTGGGGGGTCCAAGGTGGTGCTAGAGGAAATGAAATCAGGACGTCTCACGGTGAGCGTCAGAAGGGCTTGTGATGAACAGAGTTGCCTCCTGATGATGTCAACGTATCTAATGCAAGACTCTGACTAATTGCTATTTATAGTCGGTTGTATTGAAAACCTAGTATTCAAAGCTTGTTTATGCCTCCAACTAAGGCTGAAAACTGTCAGCTGA
This sequence comes from Cavia porcellus, assembly GCF_034190915.1. NCBI lineage: Eukaryota > Metazoa > Chordata > Mammalia > Rodentia > Caviidae > Cavia > Cavia porcellus. The sequence goes on from NW_026947515.1 coordinate 14,848,670, forward strand.
GTGGAATGGAAAGCACTCAGAGCTCAGAGTCTGCACTCCTGAGTTCTCAGCCCATCCTTGCTCTTAACTAGCTGGGTCACCTCATCCCAGCCAACTTGACATTGAGGCTGCAGCTTCCTTCCTAAACAGGGTTCAGGGTGGGGAGTGTGCTGTTCACCGCCAGTGCTAGGGCTCTTCCATCTCCAGCATTCAACATCAACATCTAGCAAAAATGTCCTACACTTCATTTCTAAAATATTGACTGTGCATCCATGATTTTCAATTCATTGTTAGGCCCATTGTTCGGTGAATGTGTATTTTGTTAATTTGTTGCTTGCAGTTCAGATTCCTATAACTTTTACAAAGAACATTTTTGTTCTGTTGGAATTATATAGAAAGTATTCTTCATTATGCTTTTGTCTTATTGTAAGGCACGAGTATCTGTTAAAGTCACTTTGGGAGATTAATTTAGGTACATTCTATATATCATTTTTCTGATTTTAACAATGGGCAATACCTGACTTATAAACAGTTGACTGGGCCGTGGATTTAGCTCAGTGGCATAAGCGCCTGCCTGGCAAGCGCGAGGTTGTGAGTTCGATCCCCAGTACCAAATAAATAAATAAAACAAAGTAAACAATTTACCCAGATGGTCTGTGCTTACTGTTAGCAGTATGAAGGATATTAGGCTGTAGTCCTTCTTATCTCCCACTGCAGAAATATTCTGTTATTTTCAATTCAGAGTTCCTGGGAGACATCTCTTCTTCTCATTTCATGTATCTTCCTTGCTTGTCTCCTTGGGCCAGGCTCTCCTCACTGGGGATGGCTCAATGAGCTAAATAGACAGATTGCCCTTGGCCTGGAAAGGTAACCCAGGTGATGACTAACCTTGGACAGGTGTCTATATATATATATCTTTCTTTACCTAAGATCACTTCCTTCCTCACCTCCCAGAATCTTCCTGCAGGAGATCAAGTCATGAAATTATGTAGAGAATCAGTGGAGTCTGCACCTCTCAATGGTGTATTGCACAGTAGTCACAGACCCTGTCCTATATCTTTTATGTTCCTTTGTAACATGTCTTTGCACACCTTTAGACCAGAAGTAGATCTACAATTCTCTTTCTTGTGAATCTAGTGGCTTGTTTACTTCTTTCATTCAGTACAAGGCAGCACAAGTGACTTGGGGGGGTTATGAACAGAGGTAGTAAGGGACCCTGCACTTCCCACCTGTGCTCATCCTCCCACACCTTCCACACCTTTAGAAGCATCCCTGCATGCGCTCCTTGCTCCTGCCTGCAGTCCCCTAGACTTAGCTTGCACTGTTCTGCCACACTGTGAAGGAGTCCGTCAGAGATCATCTGGCCCAGTCAAACTGCCACATATCTGCAGGCATATGGGTTTCTCTTCTTTAAACCTCAAGGAGCTCACCATCTGCAAAAAAGGCAAATGGGTCTTGTTATTGACAATTGGATATTGTAAATATTTATATACTTATTAATATAGGTATTAATATATTTCCCATCTGTTATGAAGGAAATAGACTTTGTAAGGTTGACATTGACAAATGGCTTTTACGTTGTAAATCACCCACTCAGAGACAAGTTTTTGAAATAACCCCCTCCTGAAATTTGGTGACCAGGTTTGGTGAGGGCAGTAGTTAATCACTGGAAAGTATGATATTGTAATCAACTGGCACAAGATTCCTAGGACTTGTGGACCAGCTTCTCACAGATGCAGGTGTTTGGAGTATGCTTGGAAAGACATGGGCATAAGGTGACTTGGCCAGGCTTTGGTGTCATTGTGGGGACCAAGACTTTTTCCTTACTAGATGTGAAAGTAATGGTTACATCAGAAATGTGGGACCAAAGAGAAAAATGAATATCTGTCTCCACAAATTAGGCAGAAACTTGGCAGGCTCCCTCTATGCACTTTTTTTCTTCTCTTCCAAAGTCTTATTTTTTAATTCTGAAGAAGAGCTGGAGAAAATTCTGTGCACATTGCTTTATAAATAATATTTAATGCCTTTACTAATAACATTTTCTGTAAGTAAACAATAAAAGTCAGCATGGTTCCAGATTGCTTTTATAATGATGATAAACCATATGTTTTTGAAAATGATCTAAAAATGGTACACCACTACAATGAAAAAGTTTTGGAAATTGCATGTGCTAACTGTATTTCCATGTCAACATCTCTTTTGACCAACGGATGAAAGCAGCTATATCCTACTATGAGGAAATAGTGAGACATCTTATTAGTAATTAGCATTAGTAAAACAAATTTTTAAGAAAAAAATATTGCTAAATTATATACTTAGAGAACTGTTAGTCAGAGATGGTTTTTCTATGGAGATGATTAGGTGGTGTTGCAGTCAGGGGATTTGCAAGGAAAAAAACTATATATAGGACACATAATTTATAGTATTATTATTTTTTTGTCTTTTTCATTTTAATCGGTACCAGGGATCGAACTCATGACTGCCTGCTTGCAAGGCAGGTGCTTATGCTGCTGAACTAAATCCCCAGCCCCTATAGTATTATTTATAATCGTTTTTCTAATAAATGTACTTGGTGTTAAAAAAAAATAATGGTAACTCAAGGAGTCAAATACAGAAAATGTGCAGGAAATCTGTCCGTACACTAAAGACCTAGAAAGTTCAGCCACGGGCCTAGATCCCATGGCAATAATCTGCATGAGTTCAGTGGAAGACCTAGAACCCATGACAGTGTCTCCCACAAGTCCACATGGAGGTCTAGAGCTCACAACAATGATTCATGCAAGTCTGTTTCATGGATCTGCACTGGGAAGGCCCCAAGGTCAGCAGTGGAAGCTAGAAAGTCCATGCCAGTGTGGTGAAGGATCTGTGCCAGTAGGTTAAGGGTCTACACTGGAGCCAAGAAGCAACACTCAAAATAAGGACCAGGGCTCCCCAGAAATGTACCACAGCCATCCTCAGCAACAAGATCCCGAACTCCTCCAATGATGAGAACAACTGAATTCATATTATGAAGCCAGTGTGATAAACCTCCTGGAGATGGAAAAGTGCACATCTTCTCTTCCAGAACCAGGAAGTGATGCTCAAAATAAGGACCAGAGCTCCCCCACAGTGACCCATCATCATTCTCAGAGACAAGGTCCCAAGCTCCTCCATGTTTTTATCAGGGGAGCCAGCATCACAGGCTCCTCCAGGAGAACCAACAGCTCCAAGCAAGCAGTAACAACGCTGAGGAGAACCACAATGCTACTCCTCCTCTCCAGTTCTCCTTTTTATGCTGGGAAAAGTCCTCAGGTGGGCCATCTGCACTCAGCACCATGCTGATGCAGTTCAGCTGGTGTTCAAGGTGACTGTTACTTTTCAGTCCACAACAGGTGGCTTTGAAATAAGCATTCATTTTGCTTATGATTGATAATCTACATCAAGAAGTCCGTGTCCCCTGAACTGTAAATTATATGTGGCCTGGCTGACTTCTGGGCCTAGCTAATCTCTTCTCGCTGTGAGGCTGAGGCTCCAGTCTGATCCTTGGACCTCTTATCTTCTTTGGACAAGGAAGCAGCTAGTCTAGGCAAGTTCTTGCCAGTGCTGGTGCAAACCCAAGAGGATAAATAGAAACATGATGTCTGTGTCCTTCCGGGCTTCTAATGGGTAGGCTTTTCACTTCTCATTACATTGATCAAAGCAAATTAGGCCTAAAATGTCCAAAAGCAGAGAAATGTACTGTAACTTTAGGAGATAAACTCCAGCACCAAGTAGAAAAGGGCTTGAATTGAGCTGGTGTTTAAGAATTGGAGCCATAAAGGTTACATTTGTGTGTGACTGCACGGCAGAACCAGGAGTTGTTAGAAAGAGCAAAGTAGTAAACTATTCGAGACGGAGAAGGAGCACTCTGGGAGATGCTTCAGTCTTCTTATAACTTGGAGTCACCTGTCTTTTTATACCAGGGATTGCAAACCCAGCTCATTGGGCAACATCCCATCTAAGGCTGGGTTTTGTAAATAATGTTTCTTGGAACACAGCCATGCCTGTTGACACATGTGCTATGTGTGGCTGCTTTGACATCCTGCAGTACAATGAAGTACTGGCCTGAACAGCAGAGATATTTACTCTCTGGTCCTTGACAGATAAAGTTTGACAAGTCCTATTTTACATGATGTCACTGTACAGTTTATGAGAAGCAAAGTAAGCTTTAATACACAGTTCTCTACCCAACCTGGTGCTCAGTTCCTTTTAGATTTTTTTTCTAATATGCTATGCACTGTTTTCTTGTGTGTTTTATAAAGTAGGTAAAATAAGGAGGTAAAGTAAGGCTAGTCCCTGAATATTTGTTACCAACAGCCAGTGCATTCACACCCACAAGCTATAATGTTTAAACCAAAGTTCACAAGTCAATAAATTGCAGGTTATAGAAAGTACCAGTGAGGTAGGCAGTTGCTGCTTTTGTTTGTACTATCTTTTTTTTGACTGTGTAGATCATTCAGGATGTCAGACAACAGGGTGACTGTTTCTGTCCTGCTGAAAGACAGTCTGATTGTGTTTTGTGTACAACAAAGTTTAGTCCCCTGCTTGCTCTGACTCCCATGAAAAATGCAGCAGACTTCTGTCTACTTGAACTTCCTCCTGTCGCTTGGATATTGTAATGGAAGGTGACTGCCCAGACCTCATGGGTCATCATAGATTCATACCACTTTTTATTTCCCCTTCCTCTTTTGTAATTAACAAAATCACTTTCTTGCAACATATCATAGAAAATTTGAAAGACATAAACTATCCATTGTGTTACACTGACCACTTCCTTAACATCAAATGGTTGTATAAACTAGGTGCAACTTTTATGTGGCTAAAAGCAAGAGTCTTGATGACGGTATGCAAAATATTTGCAATACAGTATTCCACAGACCACCAAATGTAAAACTGGAGCAAGTGCACTGTGGAGGCCATGCAATAAATGTGTAAACATCGTGCTGAGTCAGTGATAGCTCCTAAAAGGTATCCATGGCCCTGCGAGTGACTGTATTACTCACAGGACAAAAAGTATTCTGAAGATGTGATTAAAGTTCTTGAGATGGAGACATAGATGATCCTAGATTATTTGAATGGACCTAATATAATCTTTCTATGCGTGGGTGAAAGTAGGGTTGAAGTCAAATAGGGCAGAAAAGCAGAGGGCAAAGGATTGTGCTTTGAAGGTGAATGAACTGTGAGATAAGGAGCATAGATGGCCTCTGGATGCTGTAAAAGGCAAGGAAACAGGCTTCCAATCTCCCACCAGCACTTGGCTGTAGCCTTGTAAGGTTTGTTTTAGACCCCTGGCCTCCAAAACTGTGAGGAATAAGTCTTTGTTGTTTCACATCTCTAAATTTGTGGCATTTTATTATGTCAGCCATGAAAGACTATAGCATGTAAGACTGGAAGGGAAGGTACTTTTCAATGATATGCAGAAGTTAGGAAACATTGAATGTATTTTAGTGCATTAGTGTATCTTGTTGGGTGGCTGACTTTATTTTGGTTGATTGGTTAATAATAAGAGACTGCAGGTGACTTTTCAGTGTTAGAGAAAAAGGTAGAATTTGAAGTTCAAAATCACGCAAATGATATGTAAGCCAGCAGAATGGACCTGGAGTTTGGGTTTTGATGTGTCAGGGTGGCAAATGGCTCCAAAGCCAGTTTCTTCTTTTTCTTAAGTTTCTTTTTATATTTATTAAACCTCTATTTGGTTTAATGAGCTGAAATGGCATCTTTGATTATTATTGTACTTATCACCTTTCCAAAAGTTTGAGTGCAAATGTTAAACTAAAACATGTTCACAAACTTTCATCAAATTCTATAAAGTGAGAGTAACATTCTACATTGCAGGCATTAAAGTGCACAGCAGTGTTCTCCCCACCCCTATTTTGTCCAAATGTTTTCAAGTTAGAAGAAGTGGTATGAATGAGGTTAACTGCTCGCTTCTACCAGCAGCTGACCTGCTGTGCTTTTGATTCCCAAACAATCGTGTGTGTGTGTGTGTGTGTGTGTGTGTGTGTGTGTTGCCTTTTTTTCCACAGTCCTGTGACCTTGTAGAGCTTAGTTCTCCTTTGTAAAAGGACTTATACCCTTGCCTTACCTCATGGAGATGTGGTCAGGGCCAAGGTGGCTATTGGTTGGCAAGCTTCCTGTCCCATGTACCAGTGGGCAAAAATCACCATTACTTAATGAGCTCTTCCTGGAGGCAGCCTACAGATGAAATTCCAGAATCTGACAGTCTTTACGCTTCTCTCCACCAGTAAAATGAGATTGTTAAAAAAATTTTCATTTCTTTTTCTTTATCCCAAACCTCGTGTTACGTATTTTGAGCCGGAAGGTGACAATCACTATGGAAATGCCCTTATGGGAAGTACTCTAGGGCTGCTGCTCATTTTCATAAGTCCTCGTATTAAGTCCCTGAGTGCTGTGGCTCATGGCTTAGCTGGCCAAATCAGAGATGAAATTCTCTTCTTAAGCCTCAAAATAAGCTGCTGAGTACACTGCCTGATGTGCAGGCTAATCAGATCCACTTGATATTTCGTCTGACTCACTCCAGATAGTTTCCCTGTCTCCTTCTTTGATCTTTCTTTGTCATCCAAGATCTGCAATGTACAGTAAGGAAAACTGAGTCAGGGCGGAGCTAGGATGCCTTCTGTTCCTAAGGACCGAATGATGAATTATGCTATTTTGGTTTTGGCTTTTCAGTATAGTGCACCATTACCAGTTCTTGGAAAGTAAATGATGTTAATTTGGCCCCAGTCTCAAGTTTGGTTCCCTTTGATTGGCTGCTGCATAATGTATGCTGGCCAGAATCCTGATTGTGTGGAAGTTCATCAGGGGTTTTGAACTGTGAGAGCAGAGATAAAAGCAAACTGTATTTATTCCAGAGACTGTCCTCTGATATGAGCAATGGAATGAAAGATACACATATGAATATACAAGTTGAGTTAATTCCTTATCTGGAATGCTTAGGACTAGAAGTGCTTTAGATTCTGGAATTTTTTGAATTTTGACATATTTTTCATATACTTTACTGATTGGCATCTGTAATCCAAAAAATTCAGAATCTGAAATGCTTGAGGCATTTCAGGTTTTTAGATTGGGAATGTTCCATCTATATTATAATTAAACCAAAAGATCTCAAAATGCCACGTTTTACTAACACACGCAGCTGTGGATGGCGATGTAATTCTCATCATTTAGTGTACTGTCTATTTTTGAGGTTCCCCAAAACAGGGAGACTGAAAAATACTGAGGCAGAAAGAAAATAGCTACTAACATCTATTTTTTTCCAGTTATAGAGATGGTTAGTTATAAAAAAAAAAAAAAAACAGAATAGGAGCTTTGCAATTTGTTGGTTTTTTTTTTTTTTTTTACATCTCTGTTAGACTCTCAGTTTTCACAGGAAAAAAATGGATGTTTTCCCAGTATCCTCTGTTTCTGGTTCCTGAAAAATGAGCAAAGCATCCACTCCCAAACCTTGTGCGTTTTCTTCTTCCTGTTGTTAGAAGAATCAGCTGCATGCTTCTCAAGCATAAAGGAAAAGGGCTTCCTGACCTCCTTAACAGCCTTTTCTCACAGCACAAGCCAAGAGAGAGCTTCCAGGAATTTCACTTTTAGATTCTTGTTGCAATTCCTATACAACCTCAGGCTTAAAATGATATTTCTCTGCTGCCTTGCAGAGGTGATAATATTGGAGTAAGTAGGGGGGATTTAGAAAACTCATCTTTGTGCTCCCACATTGCCTTGGGCATAACAGGCAGCACACCTAGTACTTCATGCTGGACTTTCTTGTGTCATGACAAGAATACACACAATTGCTTAATTAATTGCCTAGATGATTCTGACAATTAAGATCTTTTCAGTAACATTCTTTGTCCTGGAGGGAATCTGTTGGCCCCTATTCACTCAACATTTGAGCCTGTGACTGCAAGAAAGTTTTTGAGATACCAGGAGGACACTCCACACTGAAGGTAGGTGAGTGCATTTGAGCAGTGGGAGGCCAACTGTCAGGCCCGATGAGCTACTTGACTTTGGCTTCTGCAGCTGTTTCTTCTAGGTATGCTATCGGCCTAGACCCAAGCTAACCTTAGGAACTTTTCAAAGAAAGACTAAAGCTTAAGCACACTCCAGATCAATTCCATCCACATCTCTTAGGTGGAAATGGTAAGATTTAAGTGAGTTAAATAAAACCAGGGCTGAGAGTCGTCCATTAGACTCAACTGTCTTCAGTTATTTACAAGAAGTGAGAGACGACTTTAGGGGCTGGTATCAGGAGGCTGGGTGTGGCTGCCTGGGTGGCTCATACGCTTACTGTATTTTAGGTACAGTAGCCTGAATCCAGGCTTTCACATGTCACCGTGCAGTGAACTCCTATCATTGCTGGCTCACTCTGGCCAGTCATAGGAGCAGCAGCACACCACAGGCAAAGCTCCCTTCTGACCATTCCTTTTTACACCTAAGGCATCATCTGTTGGTCTCAGCCTGTATCCCTTGAAACTCAGGGCTTCCTGGCAACGCAGATGTCTGCAAGCCCCTGTGTAGCAACCATGGCTCAAAGAACAGGGCTTCCTTTTTAAAAGTGTCTTCACACTGCTTCCCCCTTTCCTTCCCCAGACCTCCCAGTCTGGGGCCTACGTTTCCAGTGGTGGAGTTTGATTTCTCTGGAGAGAAGCCACATGCAGGCTCCCAACTGAGGAACTAAGCAACCGTGCATTTCCGTTTGGTGGCATGTGCAGCCAAACACTTCGCAAGCCTTCTGTGGATTTACTCTTGCATTATTTAGCTCTCTCACTCTGGAGCACTGTGTTCCACTTCTACGCACACCAGGATGAATTTCCAAGAGGGAAACTGCAGATGGCTGTGTCTTTGGGGGATGCATTTTCTTCTCCCAAGTGAGTCCCTTCTGTTAAAAACCTTGGGGCCCTTGGGCCCTCTCAGCCACCTTTACTCAGAAAGAATGAAGGAGCCAATTGAGAGCTTTTAAAAAGTCATATGATAATTCATTCTCTTTGTGGTTGTTGTCATCAGACTTTTTCCTCTAATACTATTTATTGATTCATGCTTTTTTTAAAAAAAATAAACTTGTATTCCTCCTTTTAATTCCTCTTTTACCATTCTTCTCTCTGCAGGGTTTGAGAGCCTTCCCTAAGGACTAGCTGAGACTCAGTTTCTCATCCATGTCTTTGCAGTTTATCTGGCTTCACCATCAATTGCTGTGGCCATAGTCAAATTGGTTTACTCCCTTCTGCTGCTGAAAATTTCTTGAGTACATTCTCTCCCTCAAAGGTGTGTAAGGCTGGGCCTCTTCCCTGCTGCTTATCAGTGAGATTGGTTGCACACACAGTACACCATGGGTAGAATAGTGGTTTCCTAGCACAGAACAGGCTCCTTTGCTTTCCTTCTCTCAGTGAAGGGGACTTGCAGGCTGGAAACCACTTGCATGCAACTGTACTGTTAGTCGATCAGTAAACACCAATTCTTTGGAAGCAAATTTTAGGAAATGAGACTTCAAACACTGGAGGTTTGTATGCTATATCTTCCAGATAATTCTCTTTTGGTTCCTGTATTTCCTTTCTTCTGACCAAGTGAAACTCAAAGAGGTACCTATAACCATGTGAGAAAAGTCAGAGGTCATATTTTTAATTGCATAGAATTAGCTGAGTTTTTGCTTCTGTTTTTTGGTTTGTTTTCTTCCTGCTACTGCTCCTCTTAACCAGTTTGACTGCACTAGTCTTTCTTAAGAGAGAGAAACTTTCCTCCACACTCAGGTTCACCTTCATTCCAGCTAAGATGGGCCTTTCTCTGACCTCTGTTGGGCAGCACAGCAGAGCAGAGTTTAAATGAATCCCTTGCCAGGCTCCTTTGCCTGTCCTAGCTTCCCTGGGTGCTTCATGCTAGTGTGGAAGGCTGTGTATCTGGAAACAAATCACACCCAAAACTGGGATTTGGCCTGCTAACTACTTGGTTTGTAAGTAGCTCTTTATTTGGCCAAGCAAATGGGGAGTGTTTTAAGAGGTGTTTTATTTTGTTTTTTTCTCTTTCCTCTTGTTCTTGTTGTTTTGCTTCTTGATTTAGAGACTTAGTCTTGCCCATCGATTTTTTTTACCTAAGCCTCTAACATGTTTCTTCCTGTATTAGTCATAAGCAACCAGGACAGATCCAGAGGTGACTCTTTGTGCTGCCATCTATTCTGGCTAGCAGGTTCTTTTCCTCTTGTCAACTTGGGGGCCCTCAGGGTTCATTTTTCCACTGCAGGGAAATTTGCTCCACTGAAGAGGCCATTTAAGAAGGGCATCCCAGACTGCTGGTATGGATATTTAACCAGGTTTGCAGAAACCCATCCTTGCATCCTCTGAGGCAGCGAGTATTTATTAGATACTGCCTTTTGGAGGAGTGGGAGATAGAGCATTCTGTTCTCATAGCTTTTCTGTCATTCAGAGGCAATATAAATGTCACACCACTCTCCATTTGAAAATGTTTACATTGACCATCACCTCATTCTTCTGTAATGGGGCTGACCAGGGTTTTTGTATCAGAAACAAATTGTGTTTGCAAAATCCTATTCAAGTTGTTCTTAACAGGAAAAATTGGGATCTTAGTACTTGAGGGAGATTCTGGTATCTGTTACCCATTCTTCCAGCATATCTGACAAAGGTCACTTCTGATCCTTAATTGACTCACTTCCTTTTGGGTTTTATGTTTTAAATTATTAAAAGCCACAGATTGATCTTTCTGAACTTTTAGGCCAAATATATTTGCGTAATAAACTTCTAGCATGAGGGAAATGGAAAAGTAAGCTTTAAGGCTGCATCTGTTTTATTCCTCACTGAGAGTGACCTAAAGAAGAATTGCTTGGGGCAGGCTTAGGCAGCCTAGTGTCCTGTGCTGATTGTATTTATCCAAGGAATTCTGATTTGAATATGTTTTAACGTTAATGGAACTATTGCATGAAGTACTTCACCACCATTAATTACTCCCACCAACACTATCCTAATAATAATAATAATAATAACTGTTTACTCTGTATCTGTCAGTCAGTGCTGTCCCAGTACTACCTATGAATTTATTCCTTGAGTCATCTCCAGACTCTGAGGTCTTACTGTTATCATCATTAGTTTTCTACTAGAGATAGTAGCTTAGGTTTCACAAGTCATCCAGGATTTAATAAGGGACAGGCAGGATTTGAACAGCTGTGGTCTGATTTGTGAATTCACACTTTTAACTGTCCTTCACTGCCCATCTCTGCTGTGTCTTAGACTTATATTTTTTTCAGGTGGAGAAAACTCACCAAGGATGCCACCAACTTAAAATGTTCTTTCGAATAAATAGGCCATCTGTTGTTCTATGTGTCCATCAGGCCAGGGCTCATACCTCAAGCCAGCACATGGCAGAAAGAGAAATGTGTTGATGTCTCGAGGGAAAGTTAATGAGACATAAACTGGTAGAGTAGCTTCTTTAACCTGCTCCATGGATCCTACCCTCCTCACCCTTGTCTGAAATGGGCCCCTACTTGCTTGCGAGTGTTAGCAACAGGACTGTGCTGTCTTGTGTTCTTCAGGGTTGCAAAAATGGCTCTTGAGCAGATCACCAGAGCCCCAGACACCGCTTTCCTACAGCTCATGCCTGGCTGCGTCCCCTTCTTCCTCCTCCATTCTGGAGGGGTCTGCTTACTGCTTGGTCACCTTCTGTTTTTTTAGCAACAACAAGAAAGATAGATATGGAGTCACCAAGCACTGGGAGGCTGCAGTGATTTCAGGAGCATTTCCTCCTTTCTGAAGAGGGGAACACACTGCCATGGGGTTGTTCGTCTAAGCCAGACCCCCGGTTTCCTGACTCTGTTGTAATAAATGCCTGCATTTGAAATAAGAGTGAAAACTTGTGTCGAAACACTGACATGCCCAGAACATATTGGGCTGACAGCATTTCTTTTCTTTCCCTTCCCAGCTCTCCGGTTATTAATTATCCGCCTCTACCTGGGATAACCATTAGCTTTTGCCCTTTAAGAGTTATAAACTTAGACCTTCTCTTCTTACCTGAGTTTTTGCTACTTGCTGCCTTTTTCTTCCACGTGCTCTACTTTCCTGTCTCGGTGTTGCTTAAAGTCCTGCTACCTGATTACTCATCGCAACTTTGTTTGGCAGTACCGTGCTGTTGTGTTGAGAAGCTCTGAGAAGAAAAGAATGTGTGAGTGATTTATCGGGGGGCTAGAACCTTCCTGCTGTGCTCTGCCCAGTTCAGGCCATCTGAGTTCAAGCCTGACGTCTACATGAGTTCTTCACTGATGGAGGAGGGTTCATTCAGACAAGAGTCCAGAGAAACACACAAAATCTGAAAATAGAACTCACAAGAAAAGGCTTTATGAGGTTATAACACGTATTAGATTATGTACTCTGGGAAAAGAAGGATAATGCAAATTAAAATATCTGAAATGTGATTAGTGCCGTGTAAACATGGTTAACTGCCGAGTCAGAAGACCTGGGTTGAATCTTGGCTTCTTCACTTCCTGGTCTGTGACCAGGGCTTCTTTTTCATTCCTGATCTTACTGCTGTGACTGCTCCTGTTGATGTCACCACTGGTGACAGCAGTAGCAGTTATAAATGGTGGTAGTTACTGCTATTAATATCATCATGGTTATTAGTAGCCAGGGCTAACAAGACAGGCTCCATCTGCTCTTCCCCCTTAGGAATCAGTTTCCTGCAGTGGATCATGTGGGAGAATCCTGTAGATGTCTAGTGCAGATTCAGAGAGAAAATATGGTTGCTCAGCCCCTCATTTCCTTGGGCCTCCTGCAGACTTGTATTGGGTACTCTTTTGGACCAGGCCCCAGACCTAGTGTTAGATACAAGGAGTAAATAACTTGGGCCTGCCCTCAAGGAGCCGACTTCTAAAAGTCCTCCATGGTGCTTCATGCATGAACCTTGGCATTCTTTCTGCAGTTTCCCCCAGATAGTTTGCAGAGTCTCTATGGCAGGCTTTAGCAATTTCATTCTTTGGGAATCTTACTGTCAGGGAAGCTCCTAGTGCTCCTGAAGCTGTGTTTATTCATAACAACTTATTCTATAGTCATGTATGGAGAACTCTTGCTTGCCTGAGATCAAAAGCAGTAAAAATATATAGTACTCTCAAATCCCTCTTATTTTCCTCCCTTTTGAGGATTATAGTTCACCAAAACCACCTCAAGTGAAATAAGGTATTATTTTAACTTTTGGTAAAAACTATTTGGGATCAGAGGCTGTAGGTATCACCTAGGAGGTAAAAAAGTTTGAAAGCTGTAGTTCACTAAAACCATCTCAACCAAGTAAGTTATTAGTGTAACTTACAATAAAAATTATTTTGGGTGATAGGTGTATAACCTTGCAGGTAAGAATCATTCAGCAGGTGTTGTAGTCAAGGGTTGTGAGGAGAACAATTAAAATCAGGACATAGAATTTATAATATTTATGATGGTATTATAATATTTATGATGGTCACCCAGAATTAACAGAATTTCCTGGTGTGCAGGAAATCTATCCACAATACCAGAGACATAGACTATTCAACCAAGGGCCTGAATCCCATAGTAACATCCTGTATGATTCCAGATGAAGACCCAGAGTTCATGACAATGCCTCCTGCAAGTCCAACTAGAGGTCTAGAGCCCACAAGGAGGACTCATGCCAGTCTCTTTTATGGATCCATGATGGGAAGGCCCAAAGGTCAGTGGTGGAAGCAGGAAAGTCTGTGCTAGCAGGGTTGAAGAAGCTGATAGGTTGAGGGTTCTATGCTGGAGAAGTCACACTCACAACAAAGACCAGGGCTGTCCTGAAAAGCACCACAGCCATCCTCAGTGACTCGAAGGCCCGAGCTCCTCCGATGATAAGCACAGCCGGAGTACCTTCCAGGAAGCCAGCATGATGAGTTCATCCTGGAGACCAAGCAGCACATGTCTTCTCTTCTGGAGCCAGGAAGCAAGGCTCGATGTGAGGACCAAAGCTTCTCCAGGAGAACCAACGGCTCAAACAACAACATGTAGGAGAACCCACAATGTCTCAGTGCCTCAATGCCTAGTTTCTCCTTTTCCACGTCTCTATTTATGCTGGCAACTTTCCTCAGGTGGAACGTCTACATTCAGCGCCCTGCTGATTTAATTCAGCTGGCATTAACTTGACCACCAGTTTTTAACCCATAACAGCAAGTAAAGAAATTTGAGTTCAAACTCATGGGTCAGGTGCTCTAAGAATAGGTTTTAGGAGGTGATGGTAAGAATCATTGACTTGTTAAGGACTAAGCATTTGATTAGCTCAATAGCTGAGATTCCTTAGATTATGTATTGAGGGTGCCAATTAAAAATTAGCATTGCTGGGAAGATTTTCTTTAGACACGTTTTCTCTGTGATCCAAATGATTTTGGTCTTCATGTGACACATATTGTGAAAAATCATATAAGACCCGATACTGATGGAACTTTCTTTAGTGTGTGTTCAAACTCATCATTTTCCCTTCTCATTCTAGCTAAAGTACAAAAGTTTCACGGGAGAAAATGATTTTCTGCTTCCCTACTTCTGAATTCTCAGCTATTTGTGTTTCAGTTGAGTAAAAGGTGCCTCTGCATGATGCTTCTTCACTTTCTTCATGTTACCTAGGACTTTTTGAAGGGATTGGTGAGAGCTCAGAGCCAATTCCTTTAGCAGATGTATTGAGCAAGGTAAAGAAAATGCATTGGAACCCCAGCACTGTCACATAAAGCTGTGCCTCTTCTGTTACTTATGTTCTCTGAGACTTAGTCATCTTCTGCAAGCTGAGAGAATTATTAATCCCCAAGGATGTCCTTGTAAGTATTAAATAAGAACTAGATCTAAAACATCTGATAGACTATCTTGCAGATAATAGGTGACAGATTTTTTTTTTTTTCAGTATCATCCATTGTTGGCAGTCCTGTCCTGGTCCAATGGTGGGCCTTTCTGGCATTTGGCACTTAAAGATGGCCTTCTCCATTGGAATGGGTGCTATAGTAAACAGAATTCTGCACTTAACCAGAAAGCATTCCAGTGAGCATCTTACATAATGGTGTGACTGAAGGATCCGGGCTGTCTCCAGGCAGGCAGCACTGCTACTCTGCCTAGGACGCGCTCTTCCTTACGCTCCCGGATGTGAGACCCTCACTGAAGGGACAGCAGCTGTGCTTCCTGCCTTTGTCCTCTCTCCCTAGATGTCACAAAAGGATGCTTTTTGGTTCACTCCCTGCTGACCTCTTAAGTGTGCATTTATGCTCATCTGTTCCCAAGCAAATGTACTGAAATGATTTTTATTGCAGGCTGAATTCCATCTATCATTGAATTTATGTGTGGCATCCCTTCCCCCCAGTTCTTTTCTTTTTCAACTTTCACCTACTTGTACTCTTGGAATCATCCAGTTGGTAGTGTATGTGTGTGTATAAGTCAGTGCTTTAGGTGGAAATATCTTAATGTATTTTGAATGATCAAATGATATAACAAAAACCAAATTTCTCATTTGTGAATGATTCTAACATTTCTTCTTGTTAAGGCTGATTATTTCATTGTTTTAAGCTTTCAATTTCAGTAAAAATAGTTAACTTTTAGATGAAAATTTCATATCAGAAAACCACACTATACCCCTAGATTGTTCTTTTGGTTCAGATTTGAAGGCCTGACTTTCCTTGTCCTGGATTAAGCAGCTTTCTCAGTTGCAGTCTTAGGTGGCACCAATTAAGGAAGAGTGAAAAGCATAAAACAATTTTAGAAAAGGTCACCACACTTAGAAATAGAATTGCTCGTGCAACCTGAGGGATTTGAAAACAATTTTAAAAATCATCAGTTTAAACATGTAGGCCACCGTCTCTTGGAGAAATCAAGTTTGAACCTCTCGTTCAGATGGAGTGTTATGGAGCAGTTGCATTTGTTGCCAGGAGGCAAAGTTTTCTCCCCTGGGAACTCCAGGCCAGCAAACTTCTGGAAGTATCTGTGGCAGCTTGAATGCTTCTATTTAAGAGCTGATGAAGAGGCAGCTTGGAGAAAACCTCAAAAATAAATACTCTGATTCATCATTGTTGTTCAGGCTTTCCAGTCTTCAGAGCCAGCCCAGGGCTCCCGAGACAAAGGGTAACATTCAGCACAGAGCTGCTCAGCCCAAGTCAGGAGCCATGACAGTCTATGAGGGGGTGGAAAGGGAGGCAGCTGACCACAAGACCTGGAGCAGGGCTTTGTGCTAAAGGACAGTGTGTGCTGGTTTTGCTTCTTGAGGGAGGTGGGCTGAGTAATCTAAAGACAGAAGTCTTCTAAGAGTGGGCACTGTCTTACATTAGCCAAGGGCAGTAGGGGGGGGTGCCTGGCAGCATTGTGCACCCCAGCGCAGGGTTTTTGCAGTGGTCCCTGTGGCCCTGGGCCTCACAGTGCCTTGTTGGTCCATAGTAATGTAGTGGAAAGTCAGTTAGGCTGGAAGGCAGTACTGACAGTCTGAGATGGGAATTGGGCTGCAGAGTTCATTGGACCGATTGTCAATGCTCAGCTGCTTCTACCCTTTCTTTAGGTCTTTCGCTCTCTGCATCTTTCTCCATAAGAAAGATGACGGGTCCCTAGTGTGGAGATAAACTACAAATAGGACAAATGTGTGGTCAACTAGAATTAGTGGTATCATGATTTAATCTCTAGGCCTGACACTGCCTAGGTGCCATTCCATGTACATTTCTCTATACCTCTTGAGTCTCCTTTTCCTTAGCTGTCAAGTAGCCACATCACCCTGGCCCAGCTGTGGGCAACAACCACATAGACAGGTATGTGCAAGAGCCTGGGGAAGCCTGTGGAGTTAGGAATTGGTTGTCCCATTTGAGTCCTATGCTCATTGCATTGCTGGTTACAAGGGCCAGCAGATGTTTAGCATAGACTCCAAGTAAGTCCTTTTTTTCAGCGACTCCTGTAAGAAAGTTTGGTAAGCAAAGATGTGAAAATGATGGATTTTAAAACTAGATTTTAGGGCCTGGGGATTTAGCTCAACGGCATAAGCGCCTGCCTTGCAAGCAGGTAGTCATGAATTTGATCCCTGGTACCGATAAAAATGAAAAAGACAAAAAAAAACAAAAACAAAAACAAAAAAAAAAACTAGACTTTAATCTTTTGTGTGTTGATTTGCCAATGCAGAGATGAGCAGAGTTGGTTGTGGGTTACAGTCCAGTAAGAAAGTGTTTCTGCTGCCCATTCTCCAAATCTTGTTCTCTGGCTCTGGAACTCTTCAAAGAGACCAAGGAACCAAGAGAAACCAAGGGATTTTGGAAGTTATTAGTAATATATATGTATATTTTTTTAAATTTTTATTTATTTTTTTAGCAGAGAGCAATTGACTGGGATTCAAAGTTGGTGTGCCCTTCTGGGTTTGAATGTGGAAGAAAAAATATGTCCCACCCTCTGAACAAAGGCCAGTCTTAAAGCAGCAGGTGACAGCTGCAGCTCCAAAGTAGGAATTATATGTGAGATGTGGCACCAGTTTCCGAGCCACCTCTTGTGCCACACAGGAGGTGCATCTGCCACGTACAAAAAGCCTTAGAGGCTTTTCAAGGTGATTAGTTATGCTGAAAATTAAGTAAAAATATTGCCACTTGATACCACATTTACATGTCTGTATTCATACAGGAGTCTTGTAAAAATGTACAGTGGCATTGTTTGAAACTCTTCTGAGGCTGTTAAAATATTCTGTCAGTGTATGCCTCTCAGTGTATCACTAAAGTGTCAAATCCTCAAGCTTTTATAAGCCCTTAAAATGTTTCTGGGTCCCCCATAGCATATTTTTATAGATAGTTTGACCACATTTATCCTATGTGAAGCTGATAATAAGCCATTACATGGAATCCCACAGTGGGGCTTAGTGTCAGGCCTTCACAGGGCCCCGAGCTCATGTCACAGTTATTTGTCACATATTATTTTTTTCTCCCACAGGGGAGAAAGATCATTTCATGCTTTAAAACTTACTAGCTAAATTTTAAGAAGTTTATGCAGAATGGACAAAGCCAAACATTGTTTCCTAACCTTAAGATTATTGTAAAGGCCACAAGGAAAAGTATGTATTAGATAAGGTTAAAAACAGAAATTTTTTTGTCGAGAATTTCTATGATAAGGCTGCATTTCATTTACTCAGGTTATGTTTAAATAGCATGATCACCTATAGAAAGTTCATGGTAGTTTCTGTGGGCATACAGCCATAGAACTTGGCTTATGTGTGGATGGGAGGTCAATAATCAGTATACCCTGGGGGTGCTGCAGGAAAAGCCAGAGCATAGAGGCTGTGAATGAGACTGCTGAGCATGACCATGTTTTAGGAGAGGACTGGCTCCATATGTGACTGCAATCCAAGGAGATAACAGTGGAGCTGAAAATCTTTCATTGCTCAGTGATGTTGTAACCATAATGCATTACTTGTGTTTGTGATGACCCTGATGTGAAAAAAAAAAAAAACCTTACTGCCAGTCTTCTAAAAGCACAGCACATAGATAACATTTGATAATAAAAAATGTTACTTCTTTAAGTGTTTACTATACTTTTAAAGCAGTTTTTTAAAAAATGTGCTACTTTTATGAAAAGTAATGTGAGGCAGTATACCATAGTATATTGGTAGCAGCTCATGTTTGTTGCCTCTCTTGGTTGAATCATTTATCTCTTGTTAGATTTAATCTTGTGGCTTTTTTGTTGTTTACTGTGACCTGAGGAACAGTAAGCTATAGTGTATAACCTAGGTGTGCAGTACACGATACCGTCTAGCTTTCCCTAAATGCAGTCTGTGGTGCGTGCCCAAGGAGGATGTTGTCTAATAGTGCATTTCTCACTTGTTAAGCAGCGCAGAATTGTACCTAGCACCGTGAAGATAAGAACACCACAGATTATTTCTGCTCAAAGACTATTTCTTGGAAAATAGAACAGTTGTGTCGAATGTGGGGACATCATCGGCCAGCAGAGGCAAGAAAAGCATTCTGGTTAGAAGCATGGTATTGGGAAGTATGGGAACTATTCAGAAACCAACAATTGGGTGAAGAGTATAGCAGGAGATAAAGGCTGAAAAGATAAGTGGAAGTGGATTTGGGAGACTTGACAGTCCTGCCATTAGGTGCTAAATGTTGTGTTTGTTTCCCTTGAAAAATTACCATCATGGTATTAAAGGAAGTGCAGGTTAGTGCATGTATTTTGTTTTACTAGATTAAATTTACAGTATGTTCAATGAGTCATCTCTAGGGTGTGCATGTACTTTTCATGGAATGGGGGTAGCATTTTAAAGGTAGAATTTGATGAATTGATGAAGTATTTTCAATAAAACTGTACTTGCAAGATGTTATAGCCATAAAATACCTTGAAATTACAGCTCAAGCCAGTGATCATTTCGTCAGTAGGCATCTGATTAACACTGAATTATGCTTCTGTTTTCACTCAGCTTCTGAAGTGACATACTTCCATACTTTCTACTGTTGTTTATGGTCCATAAAATGTTTAATACAACATGCCAGATTTAGCACCTGATGTATTTTTATGACAGACGTCTTGAACAAATTGAGCTTAACATATTTACATAAAGTATAATCTCCTTATAGCATAGTTGAAGTTTACTAAATGAACATTGAAAGTTCAAAAGGATGCCAGTGTTGCTTGGCTTCCCGACATCCTTTGAATACCATGTGCCTCTTTGCTCTCCTTTTCACCAAACACCACTCATTTCCTAATTTGTGTTACGAAAAACTCTTAAGAATTAAGGCGTAAGTTGCTGTAAGAAAAGGTTTTTGATGGTATCAAGTAGTCTGTTATTTGAGACTAATAAGAAGTCAGTGAGTTCCAGCTTGTCTACTGCTGTTAGTAGGCGGCAACATGGTGCAGTTCTGAAGCCAAACGGGAGTGATGTCAGACGCTCAGCAATTCTATGAGCTGTCATGAGTTCCATGCAGCTACACTGCAGCAAGGATATTACCAGAAACCTTCTGGTATGCTAGCTTTCTTCTGTTAAATATCAGAAGCAGAAACGGGGAGATCTAGCCAATTGTAAACTCATTGAGAGGACAGCAGCCCTGAACTTTGGTGATTTTGATATAAGAAATAAGATATTTTCAAAATAAAATATGATATGTTCAGAAATAAGATAACTTAGGCTACTTGGTATATAACAAGAGCCTTACAAAGCTCACAGCTCATTGCTGTGGGCAAGTAGAATAAATACTGACTTAACCATTAAGAAATTGTGACTGTATTATGATTTGTTCTATTTAAATAAACATGATAGTTGTAATACTTTAAAAAAACATTTGTATATGGACAGGTTTAAAAGATAAAAATAAAACTGTTTAATTATACAGAAAATATGAATGTTTCCTTACAAGAGTTACCTAAAGACTTATGGTACTTTCTGTCTTCTGAATTCCAAGAAAGATTATATTTTTAAATGATCACAACTGCCTTAGGTGTGTTGCTATTATTTTCTCTATTTTACAGATGAAGAAATAGTAAGTTGGCTAAGTTTCCATGATTTAAGTCAATCAAATGTTTATTGGTTACCAAACTTTCAAATGTTGAAAGATTTTTCTGAGTTTTCAAAAAGGTTGTTTCTAGTTTTCAATGCTCTAAGAGTTAAATATAGAGAACTTATCTATCCACTGTATTCTTTTAAATTCAGGATATATTGAGGTTTTTTTTTTTTAATCCTAACATCATATTGGTTATTTCTCAGTGCAAACTACTAGTGGTTTTTAATCATAGCTAAATTACCAGAGCTTGGCTATAGGAAAAACTAATGAAAGAAAAAGGTTTAACCATCCGAGGGTCTGTCAGTATATATTTGCTTTCTGTTACTAGCTATATTTACTTTTCTCAAGGAGAAAGTTGTATTGGTTACTTTCCAGTCACTGGGACAAATTACCCTATGCCTACAGCTTAAAGCAGGAGAGGTTTATTTTGCCTCTTGGTTTTCAGTTCTTGGGTGACTGGCTCCAAAACAGGAACAACATGGTAGAAGGGCCTGGGCAGAGGACAGATGCTCATCCCATGGCAGCTAGGAAGCAGAGCAGGGACGGAGTCTCAGAGTGGAAAGGACAAAGACCCCAAGGCCACAACTGCATAATCCACCCAGATACACAGAAGTGTGCTCTACCAACCCCTGGAGTGTATCCCAAAGCCAATCACCTCCAACCTAACTGCCACAAAGGTCAATCAACCTTCAAACCACACATAAAGAGAACATTTTAAAAATATGATAATCATAGGAATCACATTCAGAATTGAACTGTCCCACCAAATAAAAATATTCAAAAGCTGGGTGAAAATATGAAATAGCTAATGTATAAAATAATTTGTTGTAATAATTTTTACTTAAGAGAAAGCAAATTAGATTTTGTATGATAATACCTTAGTCAGTTTTGTTCTGTAATTCACTATATGATAGTAATGAAGCCATTCTATGTTTTTAGATTAGTGTTAATATGATATATCATTTCTTATACTTTTAACATATCTGTCTTTAAATTTAAAGTGATTTTTATGTAGACCAAATGTAGTTTGAGCTTTACCTTTTACCTTGTATCACAATCTTTGCCTTTTAATTGAATATTACAGCATTTATATGTAATGAAATCACTATTAATATACATACAATTGAATTTACATTTAATATCCACAGCCATTTTCCTAATTGCATTCAACCCTTTTGTTTCTACCTTCTTTGGGGATAATTATTTTTAATTATTACATTTTGTCTTTATGATTGGCTTACTAGCTATACTAGTTTCTAGAGCTGCCTTAACAACCTACCATAGCCTGTCTTAAAATATCAGAAATTTTTTCACCAATGAGTCTAAAGGCAAACTATCTAAAGTCAAGGTGCTGGCAGGGTCATGCTCCCTGTAAAGTCTTCTCGCAAGAATACTTCCTTGCTTCATACTAGCTTCTGTTTGTTGCCAGCAATCTTTGGTGCTCTGTTCTTTGTCTTAATGCTAGCTGCATTATTCCATCCTCTGCCTCTGTCTGCCTTGTCTTCCCTAGGTGTGTGAGCCTGTTGTCTCCTAGTATCTTTTTCCTTATAAAAATAGCAGTCTTTGGATGTAAGGACCATCTGAAGCTTGTAGGACCTTATCTAATTTGATTACATCTGCAAAGACCCTATTCTAAATAAGGTCACATTCACATATGCCTGTGGTTTAGACTTTGAGATATCTTTTTAGGTGGACACAGTTCAACGCACAACATTAGCTATGTGTCCAGGTTTTTCATTAGTGGGCCATGTGTGGTTTATGTTGTGGATCTTTACAGTCTATACAGTTACAGTCTACCTTCCACTAATGTTATGCCACACTGTGTATAGGAAAGAACCTTACAACAGTCTGTTTACATTTCCTCTCTTCTTTAGCCAAGTATGAAGTACTCTAAATCCCTATAATAGCTATTATCGCCTGCCCCTTCTCTGTATCCTGCTGCTACTAAGATGCACTCCTTATTTTTTCTTGCATTTCGTCCTCAGTGGTTTTAGGTTTCATCAGTGTACTGAGCCATTCATTCAAGGCTTCCCCTGGTTTTATTCCTACCTACCTCTTGACCATCCCTCACTTAAGTTTCATGTCTGTGTGTCCATCTCTGCATTTTTGCTCGTGCTGAAGCTTGAAGACTCTCCTGCCCACATGATCTGTCAAGCAGTTATCTTTCTTTCAAAACCTGGGTGAGTCTTCTTTGAATCCCCAGTAATTTGATGTGGTCTTCTATGTTCCTGCCATGGTTGCCCCTCTCTTCCCTCTTCCCACCCCAGCTGAGTAATTTGGACATCATCTTCTGCAGAAGAAAGGCCAAGAGTCTCAGTCTCCTAGCATCAGGGATAGCATCAGGGCCCTTAGACCCTGCTCATTTAATATACTTAAATGAAGTTCCAATGAGTGGAGGGCTGCTATCACCATTTACTGAGACTTATTTATCAGTGACTAAACTCTCCTTTAAGTGACATACTTAATTTTCTCCACTCTGAATAAGTTCTTTGACCATTCATTGTTAACTTCATAGACAAGCACTTGAAAATCAAGAGTCATTTTGATAATTACAAGTATTGACAGAAGGAAATCAATGTATTTTCCAGATGCTTAACACTTCAATGCCTAGTTCTACTTTTGGAATACCCATAACAACAGAACATAATGAAATTGTTTTCTCATCAAATTCTTGTTTGAATTTTTCTTTGTAACAAATATGAATTTCATGAAACAAGTGCATCTTCAGACAGTGATTTCCACATTTAGAGTTGGAAAAAATGAGCCCTTAATACCACACATTTGACTCAAATATTTACCTCAAGAAGTAATTGCTTGCAAACAAAGAAATCACTTTATGGTATTTTATTCAGACATATTAAGGCATTCCTCATAAGAAAACCAGCTAAACATCTTTTAGATAATTTTAACTAAGAGCTTTGGAAAACAATAATGACATATTGTGGCTGCCTAGAAGTTTACAAAAACATGTTCTGTACTCTTTTTTTTTTTAAGGCCTGTTTGCAAATCCCAAGTCGTTCTTTAGACATGGAATGTTCAAGGTTTTTATTTTTCTGATTAGAGGATCCAAGCCAAACCTAGTAGTAACAGTGGGTCTGTAGCTCAAGGGAACATTTTGTTGACTGTTGTATAAAGAGACTTCTTTGACATGGATAGCGTGAGAGTATTATAAAACAAAAACTACTGCTACTTACATTTCTCATTAGCCATGAAAATAAATACCACAAAAGCACTGAGATGAATGGCAAATGCCACCACACCTCACGCATGGATCTAGCTTGTGGGGTGAAGTGCTCCTCACTCTGTTCCCTTTGGCAAAGATGTTGTTGATGTTTCCTTCCCTCCTGAAAACGATGTATAACAATTTTGGGTTAGGGTTTACCGAGGGGGAAACTTAGAGAGATGGATTGACATGCCCAAACTAATAAAGTTGAGTGTAGGTAGAAGAGGAACTCCTCCTTTGTCCTTTTTCCAGAACCTGGGCTCAATTTGCATGCAATGAAAAGATGTGATATTACTTCTATGGCTAATGATATCAGACCGAGTGGGAACCAGCTGAGGTCTCTCTGCCTGCCAGGTTGCTTCCTTCTGGCTTGGAATAAAGAGACTCACTGGAGGACCAGCTCCTCTCAAGAGATTCATGTGTAAGACAGAGGATGGTGATGTCTCTCTAGGCAAAAAGGCAAAACATCCATGAGTTTGACTATATTCTGGCCACTCATTTTAATCTGCCGTATGAAGAAATCAGAAACCACAAATCTCATACTAATTAATATTCAGCGTTTGTGTGCTTCCCATCTGGATCTTCTCCTGGGTGTTTCAAACTCAAATTATTTAAAGTATTTTGTTGGAATGCAAACCACTTGCTGATGAGAGAGAAAAGCAAGAGACACTAGTATTCCATTCTGAAAGTTTTATTTCTTAATTACAGACAGGGAATCTTAATTGCTTCTTATATTTCTGTTTTTATTTACCTCTCTTTATTGGAGGTGCCTGGGGTGGCACAGATAAAACTCATTTGGAACCTAAACAAGAAGTAAAGTGGATTATGAAATCTAGAAGGAATGAAGTTTTGGGAAGCATGAGCCACCTCTCTGTTCCCTCCCTTTGCAAGTTAAAAAATTTTAAATTTTCTCCCTTTAATACTGAAGATTAAACCCAGGTACTAGTGCATTCTAGGCAAGTGTTTCACCCCTGAGCTACAGCCTTAGAGAGACTTATACTTCCTGCAAACTTGTACATCCATTTGGAGCAATTTGAAAAAAATCCCTGATCATTTGGTTCCATATATTTCTCAGTGTCTCATAAAGAAACAGGCATGCATTTCTGACATGTTGTCAATGTCACCTCTTTTCCTTGAGTAAAGAGGCATATATCTGTGATTGGAAAGGAAAGGCCTAAAAGGACCTTATAAAAGGAAGTAGTATTAGACTTCCACTTGGTTCTGAGTGAATGTTCTTGCATAGGGGCCTCCTTTGAGATTTCCCTGGTTGTAGGACCTTAGAGAGAATGTGCTGAGTTTCTTACAAACTGCCCAGTCTTTTGGTGATTGGAAGTTTCATTGAAGCCTAAAAGAGGCATCAGGAACTTAGGAAAAGGTTTCTCCTGAATACACAAAGGAAAATTAAGGCCCTCACTAGAGCCCCTGCAAAGATCAGCTGGCCTCCTGTTCAGTGCCTCCTCTGTGTTGCAAGCATGGATGCCTGAGGTAACACATCCTTCTTCCCATGAGGAGGTGTGCCCATTCTAGTCTCTCTTGGAGTTATCTGACATTGTGTATATTTTTTAAATGACAGTATATTCAGTTGCCCACCATGAAATGTTTTAAACAGCATCTTCTGTTTTAAAACACAATTTATGAGTACATAGGTAATTAAATCAATTTTATATAAATGCATAAAATCCCCCAAAATATAATGGCTTAAAACAACAGATATTTATTGTCTCAATTGCTTTGGGTCAGGAATCTGCACCCACCTGAGGTGGCTATGTACCGTGGGCTTATCAAAGTGTTAGGTGGGCTTTGCATTTTGTGTGAGGAGACCAGTTTCCCAACCTGCAATCTGGTGGGCTGAGGGCCTCATTTCTTGCTGGCTGTTGGTGGAGGTGTCTTTCAGTTCCTTGCCATGGGGTAGCTCACAGCAAAGCAGTTGACTTCTAGCAGAGTGAACAACAGAGGGCAAAACAGAATCCGTGGTCTTACCATGACCTGATCTCAGCAGGAGACATCCTGTAACTTTTGCTGTACACGTTGTGTATTCCTTTTTGAAAGGCTTGTGAATAGAAGTGTTTGAGATTCCAGAGTTTTGCAGATTTTGCAATATTTGCATGGATTTTACTGGTTGGTATCCCTCATCCAAAATTTTAAAATACTCCAAAATCTGAAGCATCATTGGTCTCATGTTGGGCCTCAGATTTTGGAACACTTCAGGTTTTAGATTTCTGCATTATGGAGACTTAATCTGAATTCTGTACTTTTGAAGTGAGTTTTGGGTCTAGTCTATAGGTCACCTCAAGGAGAGGGCATTAGATAAAAACATGAATACCAGAAGCAGGATCATTATTAGGGCACATCTCAAAGCCTGCCTTACATAGAATAGTGAGTTTTCCACTCTAAGCAAATTTGTTCTTATGAAAATCCTAATTTATACATGAGAGAAACGAAGGGTTATTATTTTTTTTATTTTCTTTATTGAAGTCTAATTCACATATAAGAAATACATAAGTCAAAGGTATATAGTTTGAGTTCTAAAAAATATGTGGGTTTTTTAATTTTATAAAAACTTGGACAAGATTTCTTTCAAGTGTCCTCCACTGTAGATCTGTGTGCAGTGTGTGCCTTCTCCCCAGTACAACTGTGTTCTTCTCTACCTTTTAAAGTCCTACCTATTCTCCAAAAGTAGGCTGACGTTTTACTATTTTATCCTTAGGAATAAATATATGAGTGTGAAGGCAATTTGTTTGTGACATCTATGGCCCTCATAAAAGTCTTCTCTTCCTCTTGTTTCCCAGATTGTGTGGTTCACTGGAGATGAGTGCTCCTTTACCATAGGAATGGTAGGCATGTTGGGATTGTCTTCTGCACCTTAAGTAGATTGTCAATTCTGGGAGAGTGAGGATTATTTCTTACAGAGCCAGTATGGCAGTTTAAACACAGCAAGTACTTAGGAAGGGCTACTTCTTTGTGGATTGTTGGACGTGGTAGATGAAGGACTGTCAAGTAGAATGTATCACCTTTTTATATTACTAGACTGCTTGGTTGCAGCAAACCTGTGGCTTCCTTTGTGGAAGTCACCACCTGCAGGTCCCTTACCACCAAGAATTGCTTTTCCATCATACTGCAGAGTCACTGTGGAAGAATGATGCATAATGCACACTCCTCCACATTACTTGGGAACCTTGAAACAGAGAAGCAAGATTGCTGCTTCCTTGTCAGTGCTCAGAATCTGCTTTTTACAAATGCCTTATACAGTGTCCCTCCTGGAAAGTATATCTTATAGAAATCCTAGTTTCTAATTCCATCTAAGAAATTTCTAGGCAACATGGTACACAAGCCCTATGCTTTAGGAATCACTTATGCTATCGGAAAACTACTCTACCCAGAGTCTCATTTGAGTGATAGGGACAAGAAGTCTTTTGGATTTTTAAAAATTATTAATTAATTATGACTCTTCTGCCGGGAACTATCACAGCTGACAAATGATTAGTTTGTCCTTACAGAGCTTCCAGTCCAGATGCTAGGTATGATTAAAAATGTGCCAGATCAAGAAGTCATAAAGGATTTCATTTGTCATACCTTGTCAATGAGTGATGCTATTACAGTGTTACTCCTATCATTAAATCCAGAGCCTTCTGGTTTATTTTGTCAAGTGAATTTTTGCTGGGCACTTTTCCTTAGAAAACTGCTCAGCATGAAGGATGTGGCTTAAAATGGGTGGGGCATTCAGGGAGCCCCCTTCCTGAGCCTGGGGTTCTTTGTAGATGAGCCACCAACTCACAAGAACACCTTTAGGTTCGTATTTCAGTCTACTACCTGAAAGCCTTCCATGTTGAACACATTTGGGCCTTTTACTGCATGGTGCTTTAAAAGTTCAACATCTTGGTGTTATAACCAGAAAATATCTATTAAAATATGCATTTGTACCTGGAGCTATATACAAATGAGAGTAATCTCCGTGCTTGGAGCATATTCTTTCACTTCTTCTGTTTTCCTTTCTGTGTCTTTTTTGTCCATGATAATGGATTTCATAGGTGACAAATACTGTTCAATCACATAAGATATTAATGCTATTATTGAAAATGTTGACTCCTGGAGCTAACAGAATGGAAATATTTAACCAAAAAAGAAAGCATTGGAAGACCTCAAGGCTATCTCTTAGACCTTGAAATGCAGCCAGATGCAGAAGAGGGAAAACCACATAGGACCAGGGAGGCGGATAGGGAAACCAGTTTGGATCAATGTGGGAACAAATTTGCCAGCCCTTTGAATTGCTGACAATTGAACGTGGTGGCTTCAGGAAGTTGTGGGCCTCTGGATTTCACAAAGATTTCAGAGACAGAATGAATACCTTCAAGCTGTCCTGTGACAGGGGTTTCTTCAGTGGTAAGAGAGGGGATCAGTAAGACCCCAAAACTCCCAAATAACTAGGTAATTTATGTGATTGTTTTTTCACCTAAGGAATAGAATATTATTTACAGTGTTGCTGAGTTTTTTAAGGGATTTGGGAAGGACAAAATGAATTATTCAGAGACTTTTCTCTGTACAGCAAGTTGCACAAAGGCAGACAACTTGATACAAATTATGATTCTAAAATTATTAGTAATATATTTTATTCATGCACTCTACTTACAATAGAAGATTTCCTGCTGACATTTCTTAGACATATCACTCATGATCCCACAATCACTCTTTGAATGGGTGTGAAATCCGACACACACAAAAAAGAACACTGTCTAATGAATTATGTACGCCTTAAAATTTTTCTGGGAAAAGATTACTCATTAGGGTTTTCAAATAATATATTCAGTATAATCATTGTGCAGGTGTTCTCCCATCTAACAGGCACTAAATTATGGTTTGTGTTTTACATGGGGAGAGGGACACTTTTCTGAAGAATTTTAGCAAGGAGAAATACCTCTTAGGATGATTTATAGTAGAGCCCATGGAGATTTTGTTTAACTGGTGCAGTGGCTCTTTTTGCCTATGCTTTTGAAATCTGGAAATCTTTTTTCCAATATTTTTTTCCTATTTGTCCTATCTAGTGGAGAGCTCTCCTTTGGTAGGTTTTCTGCAGGCTTGTGAGAGGGAGTTAGCCAGAGAATGGTGTTTGGAGCTCACATGCAGAACAGGTAGTCCTAGATGGAAGTTCAGATCCTGACACCCTATCTCCTAGGCCTGCATGCTACAAAAACCACCATTCCCAGAAGTTCAGAAGCCTGCCAGCAAATGCACTCATTTGTCACATCTAGAGGTCCTCATGATGAAACTATTGCCTCTGGATAAAGCCCACTGCTTCTATATTCTGAAATATTTAAGAACTTTATACCCCTAGCCAATATGGCCATAGCTGTATAGTTAGGAATTCTCATGAAACATGACAGGGCCCCATGTGGCTAGATTCAAGGCTCAGACTACTGGTGGTTGATTTGGTTCGTTTTCATTCATACACCAGCTATTTATGTACTGGCAGCTATATACTTGGCATAGTGTAGACACGAAAGCATAAATTGATATTTCCCATTTTGGAGCTTTGGGTCTCATTGAAGATACTGACCATATTTTATATAAAGTCACTCTATGCCATATATAGGCAAAAAAAGATATGCTGAGAGGTATACTTCTTTTAGATCATGGTGGGTGGCTGGCTGTGTTAGGATGAGATCTTTGCATTTGGACTCATTGGATGTAATGCAATCTCAGCAGCAGCAGAGAAAACCATTCCAGGGAGAGAAGAGCTTGGCAGGGGTCTACTAAAGTATCATGGGAAAAGAAGGCCTGGTTGCATGTCAAAGTGGATGAGCTAGGCAGACAGGAACAGTGCTGAGGATTTGATGAGTTAGGACAGTTTGATTCTGATGGAGCTACAGGAGAAGCCCTGCCCCAGAGCAGGGAGGGAGGATAGAACTTCAAGTGTGCGGGAGATTAGGAGGAAGAGCAGGGAGCCGATGCAGCTGTTTGAGTCAGGAATGCCAGTGTCCACAGCTGGCACTGAGGCAGAAAGAGAAGGTGTGTGAGAAGGTTCAGCTCCAGGCCTGATGTGGGTCATTTCCCTGACTGTGCTGCTCAGTACATTAACCGTCGGGCTGGCTGTGCTCCTCTCAGTTCATCACTAAAGCCAAGATTCTAGGAGAACAGATGGACCCAGTTTGGGGAAAGTGGAACATAGCTGGTGAGACCAAGAGCACTGAGAAGAACTTTGTGCTGGGGGACCTCTCCCTTCACTGCCACACATTGGAGCAAGCATGGTGTTTGCCCCTGGTGCTCACAAGGAACAGCGCAGTGATGCACTTATTTGAATCTGTTTCAGCCCTTACTGTTGGTCATTTGGGCAGTGGTGTCCTTGACCAGGACAGTGTCAGAGCTGGGCTGAGCCTAGAAACCCTCTGGACGCTCAGCTTGGAGTTTA
Source organism: Cavia porcellus (assembly GCF_034190915.1). Lineage (NCBI taxonomy): Eukaryota > Metazoa > Chordata > Mammalia > Rodentia > Caviidae > Cavia > Cavia porcellus. Next base: position 14,878,766 of record NW_026947515.1, read on the forward strand.
GGAAACTGAGTCTCAGAGAGACATGAGTTATTCATATAAAAGACACAGTCACTGAGCATCGGGACTAAAGAGAAACCATCCACTATTGGTAAACTCCCTTTCACTGAGCATTTTGAGTGATACCTTTGTAAGTCTTCATTAAACCCTTCTAGGGCCTAATTTTTAAAAATCTTTTTAGAATTAATTTGTTTAAGGATTAAGCCTGTCAAAACACCAGTACTGTTTCAAGTAAACAGCTTATGAGGGGAATCTTAATGTTACCAAGACAGTTTCCCTTGTATGTGCAATATGGTAATTGGGCTCTAGTTTCTCATATGAAAAGCCAAACAGTTTCAGATCTAATGAGTCCCGGCCACTGGAGCAGATAGATTTTGGAATTCACTATTTATAGCATCTTCAAGTGTCACTTTTACCTTTTCTTTTAATAAGCTTTGAGCTGTAATGCAGCCCACAGGAAGGTGGTGCGTAACGATGAGCAAGTCTGGGTGTCACAGCTGAATGGTTCCTGCTGCAGGTTGGAGTGGAGGTTTAATCCAGGGTGGTGGCTGCTCCTCAGGAGGCTGGGCTGGCCTGAATAAGTAGCTGGTCAGTCTCTACAAACAGGTGTAACGAGGAGTTACGAGCACTTGGTGGTAGGGGTTCCCTCCACACACTTGTAGAAGACACTGGCATTGCTTGTTCCAGGGAGAGGAGAGTGATCCCATCAGGACTGTAAAAACATTGTCAGGGAAGGGCTTAGAGGGCCAAAGGAAGCCAAGAAAATGAGCCAACGCGAATGCAATTTAAAATGTAAAGTGTGAAATAAAATCGAAGGCAGATGTAAATAATTAGAAATCTTGTATAAGCATTTCTTAATAGACACAGAAAAATAAAAGGAGTGTCTGTTTCAAACCTATTGTCAGTGCAGGGTTTACAGGGAGTTTCTGTTTGATGTCAAGGAGTTTCTCCAATTTGAGGCAAGGTGGTGGTGTAGGAAGGAAGAACACCAGGCTAGGATTTTGTGCTGAGTCTGTGCTGCATGACTTGGGCAAATCACCCAGTCTTCCTGATCATCCATTTCCTCACCTCTAAACTGGGAGTAACAGCAGCAGTCCATCTGCTACTGAGAAGGGTAAAGGAGGCAGTATATGAAAAAGCAGTTTGTAAACTCTGTAATACCATCCGGGGACCGTTTCCCTAACTCTGTATTTCAAATCCAGGCTGTGCAATAGAATCACCTGAAGAATTTAAAGATATTACCTACCAGCCCACCTCTGATGTTTTTTATTCACGTGCTCTGAGTTGTCACCAGTGTGGAAGGTTTTCCAAGACACTAAAGGCCAATTTGCTGGGTAAGCCTGGCTTCAACCTCAGATTTCGCAGATAGGAGGCCTCTGTGGGGTTGGAGTATCTGGCCCAGCCTGTGTCTTCAGGACATCAACCAGTGATCCAGGGACACATCAACTGCCTTCCAAACCAGCAATGTTTGTCCCTGATCACTTCCTATTTGTTGCAGGTTTTTCCTGGAAGTTTCCCTTTGAAATACTGACTGAAATGCAGCACTTTTGGGGTTTCAAATACTAGTGAGTTGACTGCCTGAGAAGCTAGGCCTGCAGAGGGCCAAAGTGACTGTTTTCCTCAAAACCTATCATTTAAATGATTCTGAAGCCTGTTAAATTAAACTAATGAGATTAATCTGATAAAGTGGTAGGATAGATGCACAGAAATGATCATTTTTACAAGCATTTTAATTAGTTGTGATTAATGAAAGATCTTGTGTTTACTAATGGAACTGAAGGTTAAAATTTTGAATACAGAATTCATTAGCTGGTTTTCATGCAGAATTCCAACTTCTTCATTGGTGTGTTACATTGATATAGAGTACAGCTCAGTATTACTTTGACAAGGGACCAGGTTGAGGGAAACTATCTTGTACCCTGGAAGCTGGATTATTGCATTTTGATTGTGCCACTGAGAAGGACCCTTTTCTACTCTGAAGAGAGAAAAACCTTTTGACTTTATGTTCTCATTTGGTGCATGTTATCTACATCCAGAAAAATGCCTGTCCTAACAGTAAGGTATATGGACTAGGGTTGTAGCTCCAAGGTAAAGTACCTTCTTTGCATACCTAAGGCCTTAGATTCTATCCTCAAAACTGCAAAAAATAAAGAAGTAGTTAAAACATATGCTCCAGCAATTCTACTCCTAGATATAGACCCCACAAGCATGATCTCAATATATTTGCATACCATGTTCTGCTGCTCAGCAGCATTATTCACAATAGGTCAAAGATGGAAACAGCCCAAGTGTCCATGAACAGGTAACTGGATTGATAAAATATGGCCTATGCATGCAATAGAACATTTTTCAAACTTAAAAATTCTGAAATGTGTTCCAACATATATAAATATTTTTGCTATGTGAAAAAGTCAATTGCAAAAGAACACAATATTGTATGATTCTACTCTTAATGAGTTACTCAGAGTATCAAAATCACAGAAAGTAAAATGGTGATTGCCAGGGCCTAGAAATAAGGGGGATGAAGAATTCGTGTTTTGTGAGTGTAGACACTCATTTCAGGTTGATAAGGTAGAAAGTTCTGGAGATGGTTGATAACAATGCATATAGAACATTGTGAATGTATCCAGTATATGGAACTGTACACTTAAAAGTGATTAAAATGGTACATGTTATGTTTAACCCAATGGAAATTTAGGTAAAAGAAGAAATAGAGGTGTCTGTAGGACTTCCACCCTGCAGATGTTGCTGAACTCATGACACTTTTGCCAGCCCGGCACCACAGTATCATTCCTTTTTGCTAGAGTTGTAGATGGGAATAGCAGTTACTGAGATACGTCTTGGAAGAGGCTGGAAGAGACGTTAGTGGGAACACCAGTGTGATAAGGACAGACAAAAAATGAAAGTCACTTAAGTGGTCCATTTCATCCTTTGGCAGATGATCACTGGCATTTTTCTAAATTCTGTGAGTCTTCTGTGTGGTTCATCCTACCAACTGGTGTTCCCTAATATTCCAGGGTGTGTGAAACTAATAATTGGAATAGCAAACATTTTAAAACACTATGCTATATCCTGTGAGAAATGCTGTAAGTGAAATAACCTTTAAAGAGTCTTTTCTCCTCGCTGTATAAATGACCAAACTGAGGGTAGGGAGGGCAGTTATTTACGGCACACAGCTGGTCACTAGCACCAGAGCCATGCACTGACCACACAAGCCAATTCCTGCCTGAAACTGCTGTGACTGGCATGTGTCTATCTTGCATATACATTGTCTCTGGTTAAAATGAGCACCCATAAATTAGCTTGGTAAATATTTACATAGAACAGATTGTGTGTTTTTAATTCACAACAGCATTGTGGCCTTTATCCATGATTTTTAGTTCAAAGTACCCATAATTATAGTAGCTATTTCATTCTGTAAGACTTAAAAAAAGCTGACATTTTATAGCTATCATTTTTGTAGGAAAATACAGAATTCCCATCATAGCTATCCCACCTCCCCAAGTACACAGTTTTCCTTATTATTAGTGTCTTACATTCATTAATGTGTACCAGTTTGTTACAACTGATAGGATATTAACAGAAGTCCATAGTTTATATTGGAGTTCATTCTTAGTGGAGTATGTTCTATGGGTTTTTATGATGTGTCATGGTATGGAAGAACCACTTGTGTCACATATAATGACTGTGTTACTCTCAACATTCAATTCGTGTTTGCATCCTTTCTTCTTAACTTCTGGCAGCCACTAATCTTTTTGTTGTCTCCATAGTTTGGCCTTTTCCAGAATGTCATATGGAAATTATATAGTATGTAGTTCTTTTCAGATTGTCATCTTTCACTGAGCAGTATGCATTTCAGTTTATCCGTGACTCTTTAATGGCTCAGTAGCTTATTGCTTTTTATTCCAGAGTAGTATTCCATTGTTTGGATATGCCACTATTTTGTTTATCTTCTACTAAGGGATTGTGATTGCTTCCAAGTACTAACAGCTTTAAAATTTGTTTTCTGTAAGTTTGACCCTTGATGTCTGAGACTGGAAAGACTAAGGTAAATATATCAATATTTTTGGAGGGAGGCAAGAGAGTGAACTATAGATTTAGGGTCCAAATAATCTACTGTAGGTCTGTGCTGTCTGTTCCTGGGGCCACAAACCTCATGGGACAGAGCAGTTGCTATATGGCTAGTCCAAATGGATATGTACACATTATTTGTGAAAAATACATATTGTACTTCAAAGACATTATATAAACAAGAGTGTGAAATGTAATAATAACTTCCATTGATTATGTAAGGAAAGATAAAAATTTAGATATGTTAGAGGAGATAAAATATATTATTACGATTAGCTGTGTTGATTTATTTTTACCTATTTAATGAGTGTGCTAGAAAATGTGGCTCCCATTATGTACCTGTTGGGCCGTGACACTAGAGAAAAGAATACTGCTTGGCCTTTGCAACTATGCTCCTTGCAACAGTGTTTATTTATTGAATACTCACTGTGTTGTGTGTGAGCACTATTTAAGCACTTGAGATAACTAAGCAATTGAAAGAGACAGACTCATCCTCATACGGATTTTAGTGCCTTAGAGAATATCATTCAACTACTTCGACGGTTCATCATTTTTTTTCCACTATGCACTACTTTAAAAAGACTGATGCATAGTAAAGAGAAACCAGTCTTTAGAAACAAAAGACCTGCTTCTAATTGTGACCCAGCACGTTTTATGATGCAGCTTTTGGTAATTCCTTAACTGTTAGCTGTCAGTTTTCCAACTATAAAATAGAAATTGGTAACACCTGACCTGAGTCCCCAATAAATACTTTTTACTCAGCTTGGATGCAGTTTTAGAAATCCTGTCTCCTGCCCATCTCTTCAGAGCCACACTGTATCTCTGTATTTATCCTCTTGTAGTGTCAAGGGCACTGTGGGCATCAGAGTTGCTCTAAAGTTCAGTTTGCATTGTACCTTCTCCATTTACATTTCTTGACCTTTTCCTTTGTCTACCCGAGATCCCCAGGAAGGCATGCTTTCTGAGGCACCCACCTGGCTTCCTCCTGAGTTTTACTCTAGGTTCCAGTTTAAAAGCCTTATAGCAAAATATAAATCATGGCACTAGAATTATATGTGACTTCCTGTAAAAAGTGAAATTGCTTTAGCAGGAAATTGAAACTGTAAATCAGTAGTTGTTTTGTAATTTTCAGCTTTATTTTGATACCAGGAAGTCCCTACTTCTTCCTAGAGTTTCCCAACACCTGTGCATGCTGAATGCTGGAAAGAGACCTTGGGAAGGGATGTGTGGTAGAGTCAGGGATAAAATGCCAACACCAGAACAAGAGTCTCAGGAAGGTCACAACTGCCCAGTTTCATGTAACCGACCCTGAAAATGCTGTAGATTTCTGTTTAGACAGGTCCTTGTGCTGCAGAGTGGAGGAAGAATGAGTAGAATGGGGTGTCCAGAGTCCTTAGACAACCTGTTCCGGGGCTCCTTACACACTGCTCTTAGGCTAGGGTGCACCCTTGGTGCATCTCCTGGGGGACTCCTTTTCAGATCTGTTGCTAATTCCTGGATTCCTTGTTTCAGAGACTGACTCAGACCCAACAACGAGGCAGGTGGGGTCTGTTCTTTTTCTAAATGTTCCCTCACTTCATTCTCTGTTGATGTTTGTTTAATGCAAAAGTGAGATGTCATTAGATACTGTTTGCTTTGAAAATATTTGATATGTTTTAGGGAAAAGGAAACAATATATTTTAGATGAGCACAAATTAACATTTCAGTACAACAGATCATTTGGTAGGAAAAAGGCCTACCAAGATAAAAAGATACAGTTTTTAGAAACAGCTTTTTCTACTTAATGAAATGTAATGAAATCTTTTGCTTCCTGAACTTGTTTTATGGGCCTTTGATCAGTGTGGAAAAAATTTTTAAAGAAAAATTAACGTATATAAATATAGCCTACCAATGCAAAGTGTCATTTGTTAGACTAGAACTGTTTAATTCAACAGTATGTCTTAAATGAGCCTCGAATTGGAAGTATAAATTGATTCTCTTTCCTTTTTTTTTTTTTTTTTTTTTTTTTTTTGTCTTTTTTGAGACAGAGGCTTGCTACACAGTTCAGGCTGGACTTGAGCTCACTTTATAGCCCAAGCTGGCTTCAAACTCACAGCAATCCTCCTGCCTCAGCCTCTGGAGTACTAGAATGACAGGTGTACACCACCACAGCTGGCACAAATAGATTCTTTGTTGTACACTTTCTGGACTTCAAATTTGCTTTCCTAGTCTCATGCCAGGGGCTCATGCTGTTTGGGAGTTGGGGCACTGCCTCATGGTGAGTCTGAAGAGCACCCAGGTCTTCAGAGTGTCAGCTTCACAGCAGCCTCTCAGGGCTTTGAAACAGGATGTTTGAAAATAATGCTTAGCGAAAAGATGCTATATCATGTGGATAGAAAAAAGAAGCTTCCCACACAGATAACTAAAGCCTCACTGGAAATACTAGAAAATACAATTACCTCAGTATATAATATTTAGATATTTTCCATTGCAAGTGGGTGGGTATCCTGTGTGAGTTTGTAAAATCTGAGAACACCTTTGTTATGATAAGTAAACATCAAGGAAAGGGAGGAGGCCGTAAAACTGATACAGTAAGCTCAGTGTGATCATGTATTTAGCTTAGTATGTACACACTGGAAAATAAAGAAAAACATTTCTGTATTAAAATGTGATAATGTGCAGCCAGGAAAGGGGGGCTGAGTTGACTAAAGAAGACAGCTGTGCACTGTATGTTGGCAGTGTGAGCCAGCAACTTCAGAGCTTTCTGAATGTGGCTACATAGCTGGAGAGGGCCTCTGGCTCCTGTGTAGTAACCAAGACTGACCCCTGCTGGTGTGCTGTTACTAAACTGTGTATGTTAGTGACCTGGAATTTGGTATATAGGTAAAGGCTCCTGTGAGGTCACATGCAGGTGTGTCCTTAAGGTTATACCTTGTACAGTGCTGTGGCCAGAATTCCCAGTAAGAAGTGGAAATGAACTTGGTAATTTTGGGGGGTTTTTTGTCTGTATTTCTACCTTGTCCTATGCAAGATTTAACTGTTTTCTCTCTTCTCCCTGTCCTCTGTTACATCAAGGTTTCATAATAGAAAGTGAGCCTCCACTGACTAAGAGGTTGCAATTTCAGATCTAGCTCTCAGTTAGACAGTTAAGAAATTGGATACTCAGCTCCTCTGTGTGAAGGAAAATGTCAATATGATAGTCATGTAAGAAATATTTGTACAAGTTATATCCTGTAAATGTAAATCAGATGAGAAGAAAGATGTCCAATAGTTTGAGTTGAGTTCATACCCATGACTTGTATAACCAAAGTCTCAGGAGAACCAGTGGATTAGGGGTGGAGGAGATGAACATGTGTTTCCTAGAAAAATTATTAAGTAAGAAATAAAAAGCAATAAATACACAGGAAAAAATAATACTTTGGACATTACAGCCAAATGAAACATAAAGGAAAAATTAATACGTTGTACTATATTAAAAAGTAGACTGGGAGAATCATCATTTCTAGAGGTAGGTATGTAGTTTTAGTGTTTTCCCCATGAGACTTTCTAGGGCTTGTCCTAACTGTGCTGGTGTGCTGGGTGGAAAGGCACCTGTGGCTTAAGAAGCATGAGAGTCCGAGGACTCAGTACTCCCCTTAGAAGTCCTTACTGCTCATAAGGGTATCACAGGCCAAGAAAGCTGCCCTGCCGAAATCTGATTATCTTTAACTCACTTGGCCAACCGTGTTCCTCTGGAAAGCTCTTTGGAGTAGCTGATGTGGAGTTAATGAAGTTTGGATGTTTTTAAAATGAAATTTTAAAAATAGGCTTTGAAAAGCCATAAGCTGTGCCTTGTAGTACAAAATGACATTATGGTCATTTCAAGATGATTTAGCAATCATTTCCTGATGTTCTGTTGTCTACAGCTTACCAGTCAAGCAATAGAATATTTCTGTGTATCTTGATGAAGTGATGAAATTGAAAAGACTTTTGTTTTGGAACTAGGCTTCCATATACTGTTGGAAATACGCAAGCGAGGAGAATGAAAATCCTAAAATCTTGGATCTTTTTTCCTAGATCAACTTTTTCATGCTAATGTTATGCTTCACCTACAGAGCCAAGGACAGGGTGGTCTGTTCAGGAAATGAGGTGGAATTAATAGGATACACATATGAAAATCTCAAGTAGCACTCTATAGAAAAAGTGACCGTAACTGGTGATAGCTTTTTTTTTTTTTTTAATCAGTACCAGGGATCAAACTCATGACTGCACACTTGCAAGGCTGGCGCTTATGCCGCTGAGCTATAGCCCAGCAACAGGTGATAGCTTAAATTGCAATTATAAAACGATTTCTTTATTCTCTCTGTGAGGAAAATATATTAATGAATTTGAGGGACAAAATAGTTTTTTAAAAATTTCTGTTGATGAAAACATTAAGAAAATAAAAGGTAGGTGGAAATGAGAGAAGATAATTTGATATATCTATAACTGTTCAAAGGCTTTTAATGTCCAAAATGAAGACTACCTACAGATCAATAAGATATCTAGTAAGAAATCAGCATAAAGGTGTACAAATGTACAGTAAATGTATGGGAATATTCAATCTTAGATGTCTAAGTAATGTATATTAAAACTTACAATAAGCTATCACCACTGATCATGAGTGCAAATAACTGAGAAAGGCCACAATACAAATTGTAGGCAAAAACATGCTGATGGAATATAAATTGATATAACTACTTTGGAAAAATCTCTGTATGGACTAAAGCTAAACATACAGTCTTATGACATTCCTGCTGCCAGGAATGCACCCAAAAGAAATGCGTGCCTGCGTGCATACTGTGCACCAAAAGCCATGTACAAATTGTTCGTAGCACTGTTACTCACAATTGCCTTAACCTGGAAACAATCCAAATATTCCTCATAGCTAGAATGGACTTTTGTATAATCCTATGATAAAATCTACGCAGTACTAAATGAAGAACTTATTATATGCAACAAAAATGTGATTTTTTTCGGACACAATGTTGAGATATGAAAGCGAGGAGAATGAAAATCCTAGAACTTAGGCAAAAGGTCTTCTGTTTTACATTCGTCCGTATGTAGAAAGTTGGCCAGGAGGCGTAGCTCACCTGTGGTACTGAGCATCAGCATATTCACGCTTTGTCAGCAAGGACAATGACTGGAAGAGCCACAAGGGGATTTGTGGGGGGTCCTGGTTCCATTCTGTTGGCCGCGTTGTAGGTACACAGTGGAGTTTAGGTTGTAGTAATGCAGCAGATGGCATGTTATGATTTGTGCATGTGAAAAAAATGCATGTTCTACCTAGAAAAGAGTTTACTTTAGAAGTACCTGGAAGCACCCAGGCTGCTGTGCATTTTGTTGGTGGTGTCTGTGCAGTACCTGTGGAGTGTTGGTGAGAAGGGGAAAGATGCCAGCGAGAAGAGAGTGAGATCGAGATTTGCTAAGTCATTTACTTGTGGTGTGAAACACTCGCTTTAGCTCTTTTTTGCAGGCTTCCCTGCCATTCCTCACTAGTTTTGGCAGTTTTCCTATTAAAATTGTATGTAACATCTCGATATTACCATACTCATTCGGAGCTGAGTATTTGAATAGCTGTAAATGTCTCAACTTGAATTGTTGGAATTACATTTCCATTAGCAGATTGTCAGCATAATCCAGTGGGATGTCCTCTGGGCCAGAAGCCAAAGGCCCTGGGTTCTAGTTTAAGCTTTTATTCCTTTGACCATTCTCTGTAACACATCCCCTTCCACGATAATATTAATCCTACTATGAAAATCATACCACCCATCTCTAAGAATGCTGGGAAGATTAAGCCTGTGAGTGCCATTTGGAAATTGTTGCTTATAGAATGGTAAATATCCTCATGTGAACTACAAGTTCCAACAAGGTTCTAATTGATTTGAAATCCCCCGTGTTATTATTTGTTGCGCTAAAGTCAAACGTAGGGCTGCAAGCATGGTAGGCCAGCTCTCTTCTGTGGAGCCACACCCCTAACCTTTGCTGCTCAAATTTCTTATTAAATATCTAGATATGAAAACATGAAACAAAAGCACAGTAAAAAAACACAATGGACAAATTTTAATGTATAGACTTTTCTTGTTTGGAATCTCTATCATTTTGTGACATTGCATGCACTTATTTCTGCATTTTCATGGGATTTCACAACTACGCTTGATGGTAGTTGTGGAGAAGCTACTTCCAAAAGTGACTGCTCTTTTACCCAAAGTTCCAAAGTAATTTTGTCAGTATATACAGATATGTTTAAATATAATTATTTGCCTGATCACAAATTATAATTTGCCAAAGTAGGAATAAGTTTGACAGTGCTTAGTCATTTTAGCTCTTGTCATCACTAACATTAGGAATGTTCTCCTTGGTGGAAGAAAAAGCTAATTTCGAACCTTTTAGCTAAATTAATTGGTCTGAAGAAATATATCAGAGAGGCAGAAAAAGCAAATCCATGTTTTAATCAACTTCAGTGTAATTATACAACCTTTTTAAATGAATTCTTTAGAAATTGTTATTCTCAGAAAATAGCATACTGATCCAGGCCAGTGGTTTAAAAACTTTCATTAAGCAGCAGATGTATAATTTTGCAAATAAAACCCACTGAATCCAAATCCATTGAGCAGATCAAAGGAAGGCGAGCTACTCTGAAGCGGGGATGTGGGAATGGGAAGGATGGAGAAGTGGAAAGTAGATTTCGCTCTTGTAGAAAGTAGTAGCTATTATCCCATGTTATAAAGTAGAGAACGTTTCATGCTTGTGACTCTGTGCTGTTGCTATTCTGTCCTTTTACTCTATACAACTGGGGTGTTCTTGGTTCGGTAATCTTGTAGAGGTAGAATTTTCTGGCAGTGATATCCATGTTGCTATATTCCTAGGCAATTTGTTTCTAATAAATTCAAATTCTGATGCATTAACCTGTCGTTGAATGTACAGTTTCCAGAATATTGTGCTTTCTGAGGCTATGAAAAATTCATCAGTAACTTTGAAGAAATATCCAAGCTTTCCAGAAATGTACCAGTTAATCAAATTATCCTGCTCACCCACATTTAACCTCTTACTCACTTAAACCCTTCCTGAAACTTTCTTGACTCCAATATTTTAAAATGTTACATAATTTTTGTTTGTTTACCCACTGGGGTTTTTTGTTTTGTTTTTGTTTTTGTTTGCTAGTGTATAAGACATGAGCCTTTTGAGTAAGTTGCAATAAAAAAATGCAGAACTCGGTATTAGGGGGTTTGGGGAAGACATTTCCTTCTGACCTGAAGAAGGATCATCTGTTGTTCTATCTTTCTGAAAAGATGCCCAGAACTGCTGGCCCAGGGGCTTGTAAAGTATACAGTGTTTTGATGAGTTTCAAAACATTGAAGTTGCATTCTCTCTATAGAGGAACTGTTTTATTATACCCTCCAATGACATTTTATATAGAAATACTTGATCCATGAAATAACTGGTAAATGAAGAAATTGTAGATAAACAACCTTCTGTAAAGAAAAGTGTTCTGCTCTTGAAGCAGTTCATTGACTCTCCGCTGATAGGAGGGTCTGTCATCAGCAGCTAAGTTCATGTCCCCAAAGTGCCCTTGTGTTATAAGAACAAAAATGATAGAAAGGAGACTTCTGTGAGTGATCCTCTCTTACCTAGTACACCATGAGGATGTCCTATGTTTTCATGGTACTACTTGAAAATCTCCAGGACTATGTGACACCCCAAGAACTCTCAATCTGCTCTTATTCTGCTGAAATCAAGAATTTTAGGTCATTGATTTCTATTAGGATACAGACAGAAAAGCGGACCAAAATACAACCATCTTTTTTCCCTATGTCTGAAAAGAATCTGTTTTTAGACTATGGCTACTACGTACCCACTACAGAAAATTCTAAGACAACAAGTATGAAGAATAATTTAGAGGATATATTGTTATATAAATATTAACAAGCATTTATGACAAAATATGGCATTATTCCTTGCTTTTATGCTTCACTATTATTCTTAGCAAGCTATATTTAGTTTAAGTATTATTTTTCTCTTGAAGGGCCATATCCACCCATCAGAATATATGCTTAGCTCAGGAAAATATTCCCCCTTTTTCAAAAGATGAAATACCACTTACCAAAAAACTTCTAAAAAATTGGCCTCAAGGTTAATAAAGAAAACAAGGTGAAGCATATACTAATTGTTGGATTTAAGGTTGGTAAAGGAGTTAAAAATGAGAAGCTTATTTTCCATTGTTGGCCTATAAGTAAGTTGATGAGAGTTTTTTAATGAATTTTATGATATATATCAATAAGCACTATTTATAACCTTGACCTAGTAACTTTATATTAAATGCCTAGAGGAAGACTCCAGATTTAAAAAGCCCTGTGTTGAAATGCTTGTTCCAGGGGAGGAGCAATGCGGGATGGGCTATAACTCAGATTCAATTCCAGTATGTGGCTATTTACCAACTCTGCCTGGCACCGGTGAGGGTCTTTGTTCTGGGACTCAGTTTCCACATTTTTGTTGAGGATGGCAATAAACCCTGTTTCAGAGTGTTTCTGTGAAGATTCAGGTAAAATCCTAATGTACATCACACTTAGCACACTGGCGCATGGAAACCACCTATTTTCACATTATGTGGTATTGTGAGAGGGAAATGAACTGATCCCGAAGGCTTGTGTCTGGGTTGAGGAAAGGAGCTCTCTGTGGCAGCTGTTACTGCTAGCGTTAATATTAGATGACATTTAGAACACCGAAATTGTCCGATAATGGGAGAAAATGAAAGTTGATCTTGGTGGTTCAAAGTTTTGCCTGTGAGAAAAGCATCTTATAACATGGAAAGCTCATGGCAACACTGTGCTGAATATATGGATACTAGATTGTGAGTGCACTGTTGCACCTATAAGGAGGGATATACGTCTAGAAAGATAAAAGGAGATTGATTTTACAGTCGCAGTGGTTTCTATGGTGACTGACAAAGCATGAAAAACCTTACGTTTTAGCCTCATGAAATTAATTTACATCATGAGGAGGCTTAAATCTGTGCTATGGATACTGTTAAGATGAAGGAAGAGCTTGAATAATTTCAGACCAGTCTATAATTTAAAGTAAGTGTCTTCTGAAGTGTCAAAGCCCAAGGCTCTTTACTGCACCATGTAATTTGCTTCCTATTGATTTTTGCAAGGTGCTGAAAGAGTTTTTTAATGCTAAAATTTCATTTCCTCTGTTCCTAGGACAAGAGAAATTTGATACCCATGTACAGCTTGACCAGGCTTGAAATTTCATTTTATTTGATTACTCAGCTAGTCCTAGATAGATCAGCCAATTCAGACCTCAGTGGAATATACACAGGACAGCCACCATACCCGCTGCTGCCTCTGAGAGAGAGCTCCCATGAGCATCTCCTCACCTACAGAGGGCTTCAGAAGCTTTATCATTTCTCGGTTCTCCAAACCTGCTATTTTGCTGTGGAAGGTGGTGGTATGCTTTTGATCTCAAAGTCCTTCTGTAAGAGGGATTAAAAGTTAGTGGGAAAAGCAGGCTGTTGGGTTCAGGAGCATTCAGCAAAGGGGTAGTTGGTCTTCCCTAGAGGTTCTGGAAACAGGATGTTTGCATCGTTCACTCTCAGTTGTCAAGGCCATTGTGCTCCTGAGTTCTTTTGGGCTGAGGAAAGTTCATTCCCCTTCCAGAGCAGACTCAAAGCACATGAAGATTCTGAGGTCAAGAAGCTTCCCAGTTTGTGGAGTGTGGCACAGGCCAGGGAGCCTCTTGAAGGGAACCTCCGTGGTTCAGATTTCCCCTTGCTCAGGCCACTGTGAGACCTTTTTCTGCAAGAGTCAAAGCTGCCCACTCCTTACTGCTTCAGACCTAGAGCTGGACAGGCCCAACATACCAGCTACAGGCAAAGCTTGGAGTGTCCACTTTGGTTCTAGTCTGTAGAAGTATTTATTTTGTGTGATAGTGAAAAATATCTTTTCAGTTTTCTTGTCTACTTTGTTTTGTTTTGTATTTTCTTTGTTTTTTCCTATTATTCTTATTGCATCTGTCTCTTTGGAGCTGTAAGAGGGGTCTGAAGCATGATTTAAAACTGCAGTTTAACCTGGAATTCCGTCGCGTTAATCCACAGATTAGAGAATGACACTGGGGTGAGAGCAGGCATCCAGGGAAACTGCTCCAGTCTGTTCCCAGTGCTGAGTGAATCATCACTTTCAGCTCTGTGCACTTAGCTTCCGATTCTGATCCTCGTTGCCCTGCCACCCCCGCGAGCTGCTGGCACATCGTGCCCACCTGCTCTGCAGCAGCGACCAGCTCAGAGCATTCGGGGCTTGTGTCATGATCCTCCCCAGATTAGTTCTTTCGTTAACCTTTCCCCAGTCACTCCCCCATAGTTACCCCCAAATGCCAAATTCAGCAACTGTTTTCTTCTTATTCGTCAGAGGAAAGAAGAGGCTGAATTTAAAAAGAAAGAAAGTCCTCAGTCACTCCTCTTGGTAACTGGCCTTTCATCTTGTCCCAGGGTCTGGACTGCTCCACCCACCCCTCCATCAGAGCTCCGGGATAATGCCCCGCCTGTAGCCTCGTGGGGCCACTGCCTGTGGCCATATCCACATGGGCTGGTCTTTAGAAACCCTCCAGTAAACTGACTCTTTGGGAAGGAATAAGTGGAAGAGAAACTTGTGTGGGAGAGATGGTTTCTGTTTTGATTTCCTGAAAAGAATGTCAGCTCAGCAAATGCCGTTGCTGGAACAGTAGTCTCGGTGGACTGCTGGTCAATAGGAACAAAATGGACATGAAGCCACAGATGTGTTTGGGGTGCATGTGGTTGGCGTATGATATTCCCCCCTCCAAAAGCTGTATTTCTGAATAAGGAAGAAGACAAAGAAAATCAATCCTTTGAATACATGTTCTTAAAAATAACCCACTTGATGAACTGCGTATTCCAGCCCTTCTGCATCTGTTATCACCTGGCAGGCCCAACTCCTATACCCTGGGACTGTGACCTATGCCTTCCTCATTCATATCTGCCGCTCTTACGACTGGCAGGACCTCCAGTCCTGTCCCTCTACCTGCCCTCCACTTGCCACCCTCTACACTATGACTCACATTCCGTGGCTGATACTTTTCGGTTAACCAATGCCTCGTCCCAGAGGCTCTGTGAAGTGGCCCTGCACCTCCTCTGCTGCCAGCCCCTTATTTTTCCCCTCTGTTTGCTCACAGAGGCTATTTGCCCATCTTGTATACCCATACTTTGCATGAGCCGCTGCTTTTGCCTGCAATGAGTTCGTGTGCATGTTCCATAGGAAGTACTGAGTCAGCCCTACCATTGTGCTGGGAGGCAGATTGAATAGACAAGTGGCTGTGCCCCTCGTGGCACGTGCAGACCAGCAGAGAAGACAGGCATCACAAGGTCATCCCAGTTGTAATCACATTATTAAGCTTTGTGACAAGAGCTGGAAAGGTGCCAGGAGAGATTAGGATGGAGATGGCCTTCCCTTCATACGATGTTGGTGATAAAATTTAAATAGAGAACTTGAGAAACACCCTGAAGACAATCATTTTCATGATCAGGAGCCAAAAGATGTGAAGGCTGTAAGGAGAAAACTGTGATACTAAGAGTAGCAGAAGTGATAGTCCAAACTCTCCCTCGCTGGTGCTTGTTTCATCCACACACATTCTCATATGCAGCACAGGGAGCTGGATGACATGTCTCAGGTCATGCGGTTGGTAGGCTGACCTGTGATTCAAACCCGGGTCATCTGGACCCCAACCCAACACTGTAGTCACAACATTACCTTGCTTGGTCCAGCCACTTTGTGGCTAGAACCAAGACCACTGAGGAAAGGCTACAAGGCAGACTCAATGCTAGGGAGGCAATGTAAGCACTTTACAGTGACATGATCTGCTTTATATTTTGAAATGACTAATCTACTTTCTGGTTAGTGCAGTGGATTGAAAGGAGGCAAGCAGAGGAAGAAGAGGGGAATTATAAACTTTAGTTTAAAAATCTACATTTGGATTTCCCCTGTCTCTTCACCTAACCCTTCCTATTTTTCTTTTTCTTTTTTTTTTATTGTTAAGATTTTATTTACAAAGCTTTTTGTTGTACAGAAAGTAAAAATGCTGTTACAATCTTAGTGTAAGTAGTATCAATAGATAGTTGACGCACCAATCAGAGCTACCCATGCTGCAGCAAGTCTTACACAAAAGCCTAACAATGCTTGCAATTTTGTTGGGGCAAACTACCCAAGCTTGGTGGTAGATTACCAAGAGGAACCAAGTGGAGGGAGGAAGGTAGGATGTCACAGGAACTGTTCTTTGGCTCTTTGGGTGGGTAGATGTCCTGGGGTTTGTGTCACAGCTACCTTTTTTTTTTTAAACAGCACCAAATCCATGAGTAGTCCAACCACTATCGAACAGTTCTGCTTTCACAGGTTACCTGGGATATTAATCATTTTCTCCATCGTCTGATTCTCTCTTCCTTTTTTCCACTTTCTTCTTCCTTTTCGTCATCTTCATCCTCCTCATCCTCATCAATTTCTCCATCATGTCCAGATTCTTCTTCCTCCCTCACTTCATCTTTGTCCCCTCCCACATCTTCATCCTCATCCTCTTCTTCACCAGACTCTTCCTCTTCACCACCCTCATCTTCCTCGTCCTCTTCATCTTCTCTTTCTTTGTCCTCCTCCTCTTCATCTGCACCATCCACCTCTGCATCTGAATCTGGAGCTTCCTGGTCCTCTGTCATAGCCGTTCATTCAGGTAGCTTAGTTGGAGCAAGAGCTTGAAGATACTCCCCTGCTAGTCATTCAGGTTGATGACTTCACAATTAAACAGATCCAGGGGCTTTCCAGACAACCCACGTTTTTCAAAGGTTGCAAGGTGCTGATATATTTTGTTTATTTGCACTTAAGTTTATGAATATGTGAGATTTGGAAGTTTTTCTGCTAATGTGTCCAGACCTCCGAAGATTCTGTTGTCACTAAGCTCAAGCTTTTCCAATTTAGGTAGCTTGGGAAGATTTGAAACTGCAAGCAACTATACATTTATTAAACTGAGGGACTCTAAATTCACAAATTCAGCCATTAAGCCCTCAGTTTTTCCATCATTTGATTTACAATTGTCCAAGCAAGTTCTCAAACAGCTGCTTGGGTCCGGTTGCTCAGCTCCAGGTGGATCCTCTTCATTCCATGTTCCCCTCGCCTCCCCCTTCAAACTTACCTTTCTGCTGCGGGGGTGGGGCCGGGAAGAGGCGACCAGGCCTGTGTGGAAGGGAGGCAGCGGGGCAGCGGGGCGGCCAGGAAGTGCCTTGCAAGAAGCCTTCCTACTTTTCTTGCAAGACCACGTGCATGTGTCACCTTCTTTTTGTTACTCTCACCCTTTGTCCTAAATTTCCTTCAGATCAAGATAGATAACACCTCAATCAGTCTCGCTTGTCTCAGGGTCCCCCTACTCAATGTTTCTCGATAAATAGGTTAAAAGAATGGAGGAGAAATAAATTTATAGTGCTAAAAAGTGAGATATTTGACAGGATATTTTGACCTCTCGACTTAATCTTAAGGACTCTGATGTGACTCTAGTATTGTAAGCTGGGGGGTTCATATCTTAAATAAAATAAGTTACTTATATTGGACTAGTGGTCTGTTACTAAAGGTAAACTTTCCATTTCCTTAATAGCTGGAGTGACCAGGATGATTCTTCCAGCTTTATACTTTTATTGAGCCAGGAGCTCACTTTCCAAGGCCAGTCTGTGAGCTGCCTGTGGGTGTTACAGCATTCTTGCTTGGATCTCCGGGACCCTGGGAGTTTGCAGGATTCTGGAAGATGTAGAGATGGCAGGGATGGGAATCAACTGCCCCTTTTGGCTCTGTTATGGGCCTTGGAACTCACGTGGTCCAACATGAGGTCACTGTTTGGGCCCAGTTCAGTGTTTGGGCCCAGCCTACAGGGTTCTGTGCATTCTTAATATCTCAGACTTCTAAGAACAAGCACTTTAGCTTCCTCACTGCCAAGCAGAAGAGAGTCAAAACAGACATGCTTCATACAAATTGCAGTGTGCAGTTAGGTGAGTTTTCACCCGCTGAATACATTTAGGTAGCCTTTACTTAGATCAGAACACAGAATGTAACACCCTCCACCCTCCTGTGTATCTTCCTAATTGCCCTCTTCATGAAGGTAATACATGTATATGTGTGTGGGCTGGGCACTGAAACCCTTGTACATGTTATGCAAGTAATATACCACTGTGCTACACCCCGGTCCCATGGAGGTAACGTCTGTCATCAGTTCTGACGGCCTGGATTAGTAGTTCCCATTTGTTAGCTTCTTGCCAATGAAGCCATATAAGGCATAAGGATGATACATATTTAAGATAAAATTTGTTTTCTTGGTTTTCCCCTTAATCTTTATCACATATTCTTAAGCTTAATAGAAACAAATAGAAAGATACTTTTATTGAAAGAACGTTATCTATCAAGGATTGAACCTGCTGGTCCAAGCCACTCTTTAGAATTTACTAATTATATAACTATGTTATTTATAATCTGTTTTATTAGCACACTTGTGCCTTGTTTGTTTTGTGTCATCAGAGTAAGAGTAGTCCTCCTAAGTAAACTTTCTAGATCAGTGGCTTGCAAACTTTTTCTGCAAAGGGCCCCATAGTAAATACTTTTGACTTTGCAGGCCATATGGTCTTTGTTGCAACTGCTGAACTCTGCTGTTGGGAATGCAAGCCTGTCACAGATGATCCACACTCACGAGAGTGTGGCTGTGCTTTGGAAAATTTATGGGCGCTGAAATATAAAGTTCATATAATTATTATTTGTCACAAGAGAGTCTTCCAACATTTTGTACTTTAACTCTGTTTCAAAGGAAATCTTCCCAAAGTTTTAAAACACTTATCTACATTCTCAGAGAACTCTTTTTATAAAAATGGGCAATGTGGTATAACTGAACATAATGGCGTGTCCTCTTGCTGTGTCCTTTAGACAAGTATCTTAACTTCTGTGTTCTGTGTCATCGTCTAAGGAATGGGATACAATAGACATTCAGCTCCTACTCGAAGATGACTGCACTGGTTATTCATGGACAAAACCCTGTCTGATTGACCACAGAATATCCAAATTGCTCAGCACCCAAGCTATGCCAGTAGTTAAACATTTGGATATCACCTTTGATAATTATGCTGTTCTTGCTACACAGGTCTCTGCATCCTGGTGCCAGCATCTGCCTAACACAGAGCAATTGTTTTTTGCCTCACAGAAGGCTTACTTGACTAAGGAGGATACTTTGCTTTCGCATAAAACTCCCTCCAACCTGCAGGACCTTTGCATTAGTTTGCGTAACCTGATGTCTGTTCTCCTAAAGACCACCAGAAAATGCACTGTAACTCCATCTAGCCTGCCCTAAGTTAGCTCCACCGCCCACATTCTTTGCTGTCTCTACTTAACAGACTGCTTAAAACTATCTAAAGGTGTGGAAACCAGCGTTATACCCCCAAACACGTTCTTAAGAATGGGACCTTTAGATAATATAGGAGGCCAGCTGCTGGGGCCAAACTTGTATTTGCCACATATTGTTTGTTCTGAGGGTTAGTGAGTCAGTTAGAACCTTTCATACAGTTCAGGTAAGGCTAAGCATCATCTGAATGTTTAGTGTCATGTTTGTTTGTTTACCCAATAAATGTATTGTTGGATTCTGATGCTGGGTGAAATAGTTGGGGCTCTCAGATGTGTAACAGATGCATTATTCTTGCTAGAAGTTCTTATTAAATGACAGATTTGGAGGGCAGGGAATCTCCTAGGCAATGCTTTATGACTGGATGATTGTTTGATAATATCCTATTATTTTATCTTTAATTGCTCTAAATATGCAATCCTGAATTGATCTTTTATTGTTTGAAGACCCATAAAGATTCTAAACCCCAGGGATTAAGACTGGATACAGTCCTAAGGACCATGGAAAAAGCACTGCTTCCTCTCGGAGTTGGAGAGCCATCATGAAGTCTCAACTAATGGTTAGTTTCCTTTAGGGAAACATTCTTAAGGAATTACAGTGCTGGTGTCACTTGTCTTTGATAAAAGTCAAACAACCCCTGGGTTAATATTTAGTTAAGTGAACAAAAAAAAAAGTATCACTTTGCTTGGTTAGAAGCAGGAGAAATTATTTTAATTGACAGGAAATGTTTGAAAATCCGAAGTAATTCTGTTCAGGTGGTGAGATCACAGGTGATAAAGATATTTCTTTTTTAAATAGGGTTTCCCTTTTTAAAAAATTTTATTTATTTATTTTAAAGAGATTAAGACAAAAGAGGACAGAACAAAGCAGATCAGAACAGAACTATGTAAGCAACACAGTACTTCACCACAAGACAACCTGATATTAACAGTAGCTACCATAATGTCTCTTTCTTTGAAATAGTTGAGCGTACCTTCACATTCAATAGTACAAATGTAACAAAATAGTATAAAACCATTCAAGAGAATGAAGGGCATTCAGGGTTTCCCTTTTTAAAAAGGGAAGAGAAAAGAAAAGCCGGAAGCTGTTAAAGAGTTTCTCTAGAACATATCATCATCACTGCAGTGCTAACATTGCAGAAATGTGTGTCACAAGATTAAGGTTCACAGCACACAGCTTCTCATCGTTAAAATGTTCTGAGATGCCAGGGAACAGACCAGAAGTAGGCTGTATTTGATGGCTTTGGCTTGAGTTAAGCAGGTCTGACCCGTGGGCAGAAAACAACAAACAAAACACATTTGTCCATTGTTTCCTTTACTTTCATCCTGCCCCAACTTTGTCCTGGTTTAGGTTAGAGCAAATCTGTGAGGAAAAGGTCAGTAGGCTTGCTCGTTTCCTAGGGCCGGTGTAATAAATTATCACAATCTGATAGCTTAAAACAGTAGCAATCTATATTCTTGTAGTCCTGGAGGCCAGGGACTGAAAATCCACTTGTTGGCAGAACCATGCCTCTGTGAAGCCTCTAGGGGAGGAAACTTGCTGGTCTCACAATTTCTGGAAGCTTGTATTCTTTGGCTTGTGGCAGCATCTCTCTTGTCTCTGCCTTTTGGTTCACACAACCTTCTCCTCTGTGTCTCTGCCAAATGTTCTTCTTCTTCCTAAAGAAACAGTTTGTGGACTTACAGTCTGCTCTAAATCCAGGATGAGCTCCTCTTGAGATTCTGCTTTATTTACATTTACAAAGATCTTATGTCCATTTAAGGTCTCATCCCTAGGTATTAGGGGTTAGGACCTAGACTTACCCCTTTGAGGCAACTGCTTAGCCTCTTGTATTTAACATCATAGATGACATGTTAGTTACCATCAAGCAGGCCTTTCCCTACAGCTTCTTGGCCTTCTCTGGGACACTGCCCATCTGAGTGGAGGGAACTGCAGAGTGAGGAGCCAGCACTCAGTTTTGGAGGCCAGCTCTTCTGGGTGCTAGCATGTGGTCTGGAGAGTACTGTTCACAGTCTCCATGCCTTGGCTTTTCCCTTTTGTCCAGTGGAGGTTATGGTGTCTTCCCCCACCGCTGCCTGGGTCCTGAGAAGAACATGGAGAAATATGGGAAAGCAAGTAACAGGACTCAGAGCTTGTGGAAGGAATTCACTATGTGTCATTGGCTACAAACTTGGTCACGCTCCATCCTCTACATGAACCTTCTTATTCTCAGGTGGGTGACGTATGGTGGCTGAAAACATTTTGGGTGAGTTCACGTAAGCCTAAGTTGTTCTTTCTGGCGGATGCTTGGTGGCAGTAAATTTACATGTTCAGTGATTTAATGTAAAGAGCCCTGGTATTGCCTAGATTACAAAAGGGACATTGTCTAAGGCTACCATTGCAGTGGCACCATGTTGAACTGTGTCTAGGCTTTGAAAAGATCTCTGGAGATCACAAGGACTTCAATCTACACTGTGATTCATGGTGAAAATGACTTCTGGCAGCCTCCAGCCTAGGACTCAGTGGGCCTTCAAACATACGATTCACTAAAAAAGAAAATTAGCTAACACCTTGAGAAAAATCTAAGATGTGGAACCCCTGGCTCAAAGCCATCCTCCAAGGTTTTGGCTTATACCTCACAGTTGTTTAGCATGACAAGGGCAAAGCAGTTGTTGCTTCTGTCACACAGAGGCTTCCTGTCATTATATTCCAGGCATTTTCTATGAATTAGGACCGTGGAACTGATTAAGATGGTCTCATCCTTGGGCTCAGGCTTATAGTCTGAGGGGCTGTAGGAGTGGTTGAGCAGGAAGGGAATAGACTCAGGACATTAGTGAGCTGTCACTAGGAGGAGGAACTTGGCCTCCAGTTGAGGGAGGTGGAAAGCAACAGGTATAAATTCCCTGGTAATGAGTCCCAGAGCTCCTCTCCAAGCACATCAGCTTTCTGTCTTTAACTGGGACTAAATGTTTACCTTGCCTAGCAGTATAACTCCACCTATATTAATGATGAGTCACATAACCTTTGGTACGTCAGTCCCCACTGTCAGTCAGGAATAATAATGGCCCCAGCCTTATCTGCCTCACAGATGTGAGAATCAAGTTGCATAATGGATGGAAAAGTGGTTGCTGAGTGTCAAGCTCTATATCAATGTTGTATAAACAGACTCACTAATATTGTCCTGGGGCCGCCCGCAAGGGCATCTGATGAGTAACAGCTCTCCAAAGACATTAAGAGGATGCTGTTCCTGAATTGAGACTTCTCCCTGCTGAGCAGGATTGTGAGCAGCCATCAGAATCTGCAGAATCTGCTCAGACTCATCTGCAGCAGAACACCTTGAGGGGAGCGTGAGCTCTGCTCTCACAGGGCTCAGGTTCAAATCCCAGCCTTGCCACTTAGCAGCCTTGTAACCTTAGAGCTGTGAGTTTCCCTCCTGGTACCACAATTTCCACACCGAAGACATCTGGTGATCATAGTACCCTTGTGAGAATTACAACAAATAGCCGGCACATAAAGTGCTTAACCCATGACTTGAGCATTATGTGTGTTAATGTGCAACACATGAAGCCTTTATTTTGTAGTTGCTTCTGTTTGCTACCAACTAATCATTGCAAGGAAACTGTTAAAAAAAAAAAAGTACCATATTCCCTCCGCTATTTAAATCATGATAGAGTTTTTGTTTTAAAATAGTTTTCATTAATCGTTCTGATACTTCCTAAATAGCTCCTTCCTAGTTAAAAATGTCTGACTTTGGAGGTTCAATGAGGTGTCATAAAATTTTGATTTTTTATAATACAGTTTGAAGAGAGCACTGTTTCACTGTTACAGAAAATGAATAGATATTCTTTTGGTATTGACAACCTTGTAGAATTGTCCTGAGAGGTATCTAGAGCTTCTTTCTAGGTTGTCCTGGTACTGTACCATGGCAGTCTCTCCTGCGGACAGAGTCCTTCTAGAGCAATTGAACATGATCACAGTGATGAGAGATCTCTCATTTCTGACAAAGGTTTTTTAAATTTGTCACTGAAATGTCAGTTGTGTTTGCTCTTAGGTTAGTTTTGATTACTGTGGTGTATCCATGGGTTATAGAATGTAAGGGCCCAAGAGCATCTAGGCTACCAATATTTTAATATTTCTTATTTTTATAGGTGGAGGGTTAGAGTGATATACACAATATCACACACACATATACAAAATAGACATCATATATACAAGTGGGGGGGGGCTCGGGCTGTGCACATACAAAGTGTGACCCTACCATTGGGCTATACTTCAGCCTCCATGGTGGTTAAATTTTAATTTTTATGACTAAGGACATTATTAAAAGGTACCATCAGCTAACCCACCATTTTATCAAATAATGCCCATTATAACACTGTCATCCTCCCCAGAAAGGAAAGAACAAAAAAAGAAGGATAAACATAAGCTCAGTGTATTTCCAAAGATTACATAAATTAATTTCTTGAAAAATTGCCTCTTTTGTTTTCACTTTTTCCGTACATGCAAAGAAGCACCTGTCTCATCCACAGGAAGAAAAGGAGATAAGATGACTTGCTCAGAATCACACAGTAACTCACACTTGGCCAAGACTGGCAAAAACAGTTCTCCTGCAAATGCTGTCGGTCTTCGTGGCTGCCAGGCATCTAACAACGGAGCCTGGCTTTGTGGATATAACTAATGGCGTCGTGTTCTATGATTTGTCTTCTAAACTGTTCATGACCAACGCATGCTAATTCCACTCATTAAATAAAGAAGCGTTGAGTTGGTGTTTGAATGCCTGACCCAGAGATTTAGTCAGAGTAGAGGGTGGTTGTTACATTAAAGAAATACCAAATAAGGTTGTCTAAGGAAAGCAGCCACTCAGGGCCCAGGCTGCTCCTGTCCTGCTGCTCTGTCATTTTCCAGGGTACTTCCCTTGTTTGTGTCCTTGCACTGGGGTTGCTGTTGTATCTGCTTGGAAGTGCAGAGGAGTAGGGCCCCTTGAGCTCTGTGTCTTGAGGTCAAACCCCAGGAGAGCAGTGCACCCCAGGAGAGCAGTGCTCTTCACAGCCCACTGGTGTACACCAAGTACAGCTGTCTCGGTCTACAAGAGGCTGCCACATGTCCCTTGCTAACAGCCAGATACTCAGCTCAGTCTTAGGGCTGGAGAGAAGTAGGTCCCTATCACCAAAAGAAAGAATGGCTCCTGGTGGACAGAAAGCAAATTCTCCATCACAGACATAAAAATGTTCTTAATCAATGCCATTTCTGTACAAGAACAGCAGAAGGAAAGTTCTGCTTCAGAAACCGTTTCAACTTGTGGCCTGTCTAAGCAGACCTTTACCGTAAGGCAGAGGGCAGACAGCCAGGCAGGCGTAGTTGGTGTAAGAAGACGTTGCATTGTGTCAGTGATTCCCTGAGGTCAGTGCTTTGGAGGACGGCAGGTCTTTCTCCTTTTTCCTATGACTCTCCCATTAGAGTATTCATGGGCGATTGAAGGGCACAATTTAAAGATAACCTTGACCCCTCAGAACTGGTCACATCAGCTGTGTTAGTGATGAAAACTTTTCCCGGCACATGTTAATTGGATGTGGCTTTAATGCTGCAGGAGGTTTTTAACCTATATTTACCAAGTCTCGGCCCTTGCTTGATGATGCTGAAAAGAATGAACAAAGCTGCAGATTACTCTCCCAGATGGTTTCCTTATTTTTAGTTTGGTAAAAAGTTTCTAGAATTTCTATTCCTTCACAATGCTTCACAATGCTGGTTTGGGTGACTTTAATGAAGGACAAACAAAAAGACTCCAGGAAAGATAGGTTGCTTAGCATATTATCACTTGACACACTCAGGGGAAGCATGGGAAATGATGTTCATGTACAGTGTATGTATTTTGACTCCTGTGAGGTTCCTTGGATATATTTTTCCTTTGTCTGTCATAGTTACAGTTAAATTTTCAAAATCCAAGAAGATATTTTCGCAGTTCTTAGGAAAATTTTTTTAAAAAATTGGGAATAGCAGTGAAGCTGAGCTCCTCTCCACAGAGGAGAGCCTGGGACATTGGAACTGTGTGCACAACTGCACAGGTCAGGTGGGACCCGCACAGGCTGCAGGTGACTCACTGATCCACATTCCTCAGATCAGGACCAAAGTAGAAGTCAACATAACTATTCTCACTGAAGAAATCAATATGTGTGTTAGTTTCCTAAGCCTGCCATGACAGACTACCACAACTTGATTATGGACAACAATAGAAATGTGTTCTATCACAGATCTGGAGACCACAAGTCCAAAATCAAGGTTTAGCAGGGTTGGTTCCTTCTGTTCCACAACTCTTCCCTCGCTTCTGCTGATGACTGGTCATCTTTGGGGTCCTTGCTTTGTACATACATTGTTGGACTGTCTGCCTCTATCCTTGTAAGGCTTCATCCCTGGGTCTCAAGTCTCCCTATTGTTTCTCTTATAAAATCACCAGTCATTGGACTTAGGGTGCACCCTAAATCCAAGATCATCTCATTCTAAGATCTTTAACAATTACATCTGTAAAGATTCAGTTTTCAAATTAATTTTCCTTTATAGGTACCAGGAATTAGAATTTAGGCATATTTTTAGGGGGACATAATTCAACCCAGTATGATATCTTAGTAGATATGTATTAAAGAAGAGATTAAATCCATTGCCACCAAGCCCCATATTATATTGACTGCAAAGATATAACACAGAGCC
Organism: Cavia porcellus; assembly: GCF_034190915.1. NCBI lineage: Eukaryota > Metazoa > Chordata > Mammalia > Rodentia > Caviidae > Cavia > Cavia porcellus. The sequence goes on from NW_026947515.1 coordinate 14,904,935, forward strand.
TTGAAAATGTAATAGGCCCAGTTTTCCCAGTTGAAAAATCAGAAGTACAAAAAGTGAGCTGTCTGGTCCTGTAGGGATGACTCTTGGGCTGCCTCCAGCCAAGCCGGTATTCAGGGCAAGCCCGTTTACCCAGCTGCACTTGAGCTAGGCAGCTCCCACGTGTTAGCAGTGCTTCCTTTGGAGGTGCTTGCTTGCGTATTAGCCTCTGTAATCAGCTAGTGGTGGGCACCTACCATGCATCTCCCAGGGGTTGATGGTATCATACTTCTCAATGGGCTCCTTCTGGCATACTTTCTACTTTGTACCTTTGCTGTATATTTTGGTTTCTTTGAGGCCAATAAAAACAAGATTAAAAAAATAACAACAAGAAGAAGTAAAGACAGGACAAGAAAAGCCAGAACTGTAATTTATTCGTGTGAAATTCAGTTTGGATGTGTTTTTCTCTGCCCTCTGCCTTGTGGCTCCACTGTGTGCCCAGGGAACTTAAGCCAGCCCCCAAACATTCCCATCCTTTCTGAGTTAATCAGAATCTTCCTGGCTACAGAATGGAAAGGAAAGATTTTCATTTTCATTCGATGTTCAGGATGTTTGCAGGGAACTGAAGAAAAGCTACCCTTGAAACAATTTTTTAAAAAAAATTATTATGGGAGACGTAATTTAACTCATATAAAATGGGGACAAGAGTTCAATATGCAGCAGGGTAAGATGGCTTTGGTGGCTCTGGCCCTGCTGTTATTATGGGGAGTCCTAGTCCCTGCTCAGGATCTTTTGAACTAACTAGAAGCTCTTCAGCAGGTGTTTTCTGTGATGGGAGACCTGCAGGCCAGGGCTAGTGCCTCATTAGCGTCTGCTTTGTGACCTCAGAATCCTGGTCTTGGGCACTTTCCTGAGTGCTTCATCTCTTGAGGGCTGAAGGAGCAGACAATGGCAAGAAAATTGTGGCACATTTAATAAAAGGCGCAGCAGCTAGCCTTATAAATCCTGTTCAAGTTTCTTTTTATTTTGGTGGTTTAGGACTAAAGTATGTGTGAAGTGGATTCTTTTGTATACAAACGCATCTGTTTGTTTACACAGAGCACTCTTAAGCACTTAAAATAAACAGCAAAATGTTCACTTGGGGACTTTCCACTGTGGGCTCCATAGGAGGGAGAGGGAGAGTTGAAGATCTGTCCCTGCTATCTCTTCTACTCTTTTATAAAAACTTTTTGTTGAAATAAAATGCACCACAAAGTTTATCACTTGAACCATTAAATGCACAGGTAATTGACATCAAGAACATTGGCAGTGTTATATAACACTGTCTCCCACCCATCTCCAAAGCCTTTTCGTCTCCATGAAACTCTGCTCATTAAACACTACTCCTCATCTCCTTTCCCCTCCTTGCCCCCAGCCTACTTTCTGTCTCTGAGTTTAACTATTACTCTGCATGCCTTATTAACTGGAACCGTATAGCATTTGCTGTTTTGGAACTGCATAATATTCCACTGCACGTATAAATCACGTTTTGTCTATCCACTCCTCCCCTGATGCACACATGAACTGTCTTCTCTTCTTCTTTGGCTGAAAGCTTGCTCTCTATCTCCTTACAGCCTGCACCTAGCCCTCCAAGTAATCTTCACTAGAACACAACTATGCAGTGAGGAAATGCCTGTAGAAACAGGAATTGCCAGAATTTGCCAAAAGAACAATGAAACAGATAAAGATTCCAAATGCAGTGCTGACATTTGGTGACACCCCTGATGAGAAGAAAGTGACCTAGTAGATAGAGAAGCTTCTTGACATAATAAAGCCTGTCTTAAACCCTTGTGCAAATCCCACATTAGAAGATATTGTGGGAGCTGGTTTCTAAAAGAAGACTTAATTTTAAAGGCCACATCCTATTATTTTAACACCATTGCTTTGGTTTGTAAGAGGGAAATAATGGAATACAGAAGATGTTTGAAGTAGCCAAGCTTGTCTCCTATTCCCTAAAGTGACAGAAACCCAGTGTTGATAAAACTGTGCCTGGCCTGTGCCCCACTGTTTGTTTAGGTGTGATTCCTCCTTTTCAATTTCTAAATTTCTTTCTTATGCATACATGTTTGCAGATCATAACGATTTTCTTAGGTAGTTGGTACAAGTTCATAACACATCTCAGTCCCATCACTCTCTTCTCTTTCCATCTCTTGGTCCCCTTCCCATTTACAAAAGCCCTATTTATATCATTTTCCTCCTTCAGCTCTTTTTCTCCATTTCTTATCCTTCGCCCATCCCTCTTCCATGTCTTGTTCCATTATCCCCTAGTAGATCTCTCTACTTGATTGATTAATTGATAGATAGATCAATAGGTAGGTAGGTACATAGATAGATACGACAGAGATAGGTAGATATAGATAGATAAGTATATGAATATGTATAATATATATCTTTATGTAAGAGAAACCAGGCAGTATTTATGTGTCTGATTTATTTTCCTTAATGTGGCTGCATCCATTTACCTAAAAGTGCTTCAAGTTTTATCTTTCTTTGTGGCACAGTAGTATTCCATGTTGTATAAATACAACATTTTTTATCCACTCATCTGTTGATAAGCATGCAGGCTGTTTCTAGATTTATCTACTATGATTGTGCTGCTATAAACATGGGTATGCATGTATCCCTGTAAATGATGAGTTTTTTTATTTTGGGAAAAGATTACTAAAAAGGGGTAGCTATGTCAAATGGAATTTCTAGTTTTAGTTTTTTAAGGAATCTCTAAACCGATATCCTTACTAGTAGTGATAGTTTACATTCCCACCAATAGTGTAGAAGTGTTCAGTATCCCCCACAGCATCTGCAGCATTTGCTACTTGATTTCATGGTGATAGCCATTCTTTCTGGGGTAAGATAGTATCTCAATGTTGTTTTAATTTGCATTCTTTGAATAGCCAGTGATGTTGAACATTTTTATATATTTATGGGCCATTTGTTCTTCTGAGAAGTATCTATTCATTTTATTTGTTCATTTTTTGATTGGGTCTTTTATTTTGAGGAATTTAATTTTTTGAGTTCTTTACATATTCTAGATGTTAGTCTTCTGTCTGAGAAATAGCTGACAAAATGTTTTCCCATTCTGGAGATTGTCACTTCTTTCGGTTGGCTATATCCTTTGCTTTGCAGAAGCTTTTTAATTTGATTTGATCTCATTTGTTGATTCCTAGTATTGTTTCTTTTGGGGTTCTGTTCAGAAAGTTGTTGTCTATGTCTATGTGTTTGAGAGTTTTACCTATTTTATCTTCCAGCAGATTCTTTCAGTTTTAACATTTAGAGCTTTGATCCATTTTGACTTTAAGTTTAGTACATGATATATGTGAGTTAGGCTCAGTCTTCCATGTGTGGATGGATATCTAATTTTTCAAGCACTGTGTATTAAAGAGGACCACTCAGCTGTTAAGAAAGACATTTGCCAAATTCACTTTGGAAGAATACACTTAGGCCAAAGTATAAGTCCATTACCACATTATTTAATTAGTATTCTCTTGACAAACAAGTGGCATCTGTTTCTGAAAAATAATGCTCTTGGTGTTAGTAAAACTTAAGTTAGACAAATACACAGTCTCCTTTCCTTGCAAGCACAGCAAGTCCAGATTTACCATCTACATTCCCAGAGGGAGTAGCTACCTGGAATCAACTGAAAATTATAAAATTTTAAAATACAACTAAAACTTGTAAAATTACTATGATCCTTTTTTTGTTTTAAAGAGAATAAAGCAAAACAGTATATAGAATTTCATATCAAGATAATAGAAAATTAACAATGGTTAATGTATTGCATATTGTTATCTTCAGAGTAGTTGCTTTGTTATTTTGATCAGGATTGCATTAAATTTATATAACAGATTTTTGGTATGGCCACTTTAACTATGTTGGTTCTTCCTATCCATGAGCAAGGAATATCTTTCCATTTTTTGATATCTCTTTGATCTTCTTTTTCAGAGTACTATAATTCTCAGTGTATCGATCTTTTACTTCCTTTGTTAAATTGATTCCTAAGTATTTAATTTTTTTGGATGCTATTGTGAAAGTTGTGGTTTCCCTAATTTCTCTCTCTGTAAACTTTTTGCTTCTGTACAGGAATGCTATTGATTTTTAAGCATTGACTTTGTATCTAGCCACACTATTGAATTTGGTTATTAATTCTAGAAGTCTTTTGGTGGAGATTTTGGGGTCTTCTATGTGGAATATCATGTCATCTGTGATTAATGATAGTTTAACATTTTCCTTTCCTACCCCTTTTATTTCTCTCTCTTGTCTAATTGGCTGATGTTTCCAAAACTACATTGAAGAGATATGGTGATAGTGGACATCCTTGTCTTGTTCCTGATTCTAGACTGAAAGGTTTCAGTTTTTGTCCATTTAATATGATATTGGCTGTTAGTTTGTAATAGATGACTTTTATCAGATTGAGATAAAGATCACTTATTCTGATTTTATATAGGGTTTTTATCATGAATGAGTGTTGAATTTTGTCTAAAACTTCTGCATCTCTTGAGATGATTATGTGATTCTTATCTTTGGCTCTGATTTGCATATGTTGAACCATCCCTGCATTCCTGGGATGAATCCCACTTGGTCATAATGTATAATCTTCTTGATGATTTGCTGTGTTCTGTTTGCTAGTACTTTATTGAGAATTTTTGCATCAATGTTCATTAGGGGGATTGACCTGTAGTTCTCTTTTCTGGTTGAGTTTTTCTCTGGTTTTGGTATCAGGGTAATACTTGCCTCTAGGCATGAGTTAGGGAGACTTGCTTCCCTTTCAATTTCATTAGAGTTTGAGGAGTATTGAGAAGTTAAATCTTCTCTAAATTTCTTATAGAAGTCAGCCACAAATTCATCAGGAACTGGACTTTTCTTTGTTGGTAAGTTTTTAATTATCTTTTCAATTTCAGTAATGATAATGGATTATTCAGAATTTTCATGTCTTCTTAATTCAGCTTTGATAATTCATACTTTTCTAGGAATCTACTTCTTATGTGTTTTCCAGTTTATGTGAATAAAGATTTTCAGAGTAGGTATTGATGATCTTCTGAATTCCTACATAATCTGTAGTGATTTCACCCTTTTCAATCCCCTTGTATGAAAGTTGAGTAGGGGTTTATCAATTTTGTTTATTCTTTCAAAGAACCAACTCTTCAATTCATTAATTCTTTGTATTGTTTTCTCAGTCTCAATTGTAATAATTTCTACTCTGATCTTTATGATTTCCTCCTTTATATGGGCTTTCGCTTTGACTTGCTCTTCTTTTTTCTAGAAGCTTGAGGTACAGCATTTGGTTATTTTTACTTACTCATTCTATTGTCTTGATATGAGCATTCATCATTATTAATTTCCCTCTTAGGACTGCTTTCATTGTATCCCACAGGTTCTGCTAAGTTGTATTTGCATTTTTGTTTGAATATAGATATTGTTTAACTTCTTATTTAATTTCACCTGTGGTCCATTGGGTGTTCAGGAGGGTATTATTTAGGTTCCATGGGTTTATGGAGTTTTTGTGATTTTTGTTATTCATTTTCAATTTCATTGCACTATGGTCAGGTAATATGTAGGTGATAAGTTCTTTTTAAAAATTTTTTTATTTTTGGTATTGAGGATCAAACTCACTGCATGGGATCATTTCCATTCCTTTGCATTTACTTAAGCATGCTCTGTGAGCTAGTATATGGTCTGTTTCAGAGAATGTTCTGTATGCAGCTGAGGAGAATGTATATTGTAATGTGTTGTTAGGTAAAACACTTTGTAAATGTCTACTAAGTCCATTTGTTCACAGATTTGGTTCAGTACTACTGCTTCTTTGCTTTTTGTCTAGTTGATCTCTTTGTGAAAATGGAGTATAAAGGTCTCCCATTATAATTGTATTGTTATTTGATTTTTCATATCTATTAATATTTGTTGTGAACTCTTGTATTTGGTGCATATATATTTATGTTTGTTAGCTTTTTCTCTTGAATTTTTCCCCTAGCAAGTGTAAAGTGAGCTTCTTTATCTCTTTTGATCATTCTTAGTCTGCAATTGACATTATCTGCAAACAGAATAGCTACCTCTGCTTTTTTCTAGGTTCTTGTTGCATGGAATATTGTTTTACATCATTGAACTTTAGTCTATGAGTTTCATTTTGAGTTAAGCATGTTTCTTGTAAGCAGCATATTGTTGGATCTTGGTTCTTGATCCATTCTACCACTCTGTTTCTTTTGAATTAAGGCCATTTACACGGGTGGCTATAACTGATATATTTTGGCTTATCTTCATCATGTTTTCTTCCTACTGTTGGTTCCCTGCTTACCTATATGTCAGATTCTTTTCTATGTGTCGGATTCTTTTCACAAGCTTGGGAGATTTTCTGCTCTTCTGCAAATATTTTTATGTCATTTGTGTTGACTCCTGCTTTTTCTTTGACACCAATTATTCTTATATTATTTTTCTTTGTGTCATCTTGTAACTGTTGAATTGTTATTTCATGCTCTTTTGTTATTTTCAAGAGATCTTTCTTTTCATTATTGATAGCCGTGACCCTGTCTTCAAGGTTTGAAAGTCTGTCTTTAGTTTCATTCAAGCAGTTTTGCCAGCTTTCAATGAAATTTTTAATTTGCTGTTTGAATCTGTTTCATGCATTCTTTCCTTTCCTATATTGATCATTCATGGTTTCCATCATTTTCCTGTCATTTTCTATTTTGTAAAATTTATTTCCACTCTAGATTTGCTGAGCAATTCCCTTATAAATGTTGACATTTCTTTTTCACCTGAGAGATTATTTCTGATCTGACTTCCTCTATGGCCCCAAGGATTTTTTTTTTTACTTTAGTTGCTGTCATTTCAGAAAGTTTAGGGATATATCTTACAAATTCTTTTATGTCAGTGTCTCTTGGACTTGTTCTGGGTGTACTGGAGGTCTGAGATTTCAGATTTCTTTTTTGTCTTGTCATTTTCTATTTCAGAAAAATTTTTATTTTGTTTTATGTGGTGATCTTTGTGAGTTTTCATAGTAGGTAGTTATATCCAGGACTAGTATCCAGTCCTATCTTGGAAAAGTCTGTTCTTCATGGATGTCTTCTGTGTGTAGGAAATTCTTATTTTGTGTCTCTCCCTAGATCCTGCTTTTCCAGTTAATTAATAAGGGGATGTTGGTATCTTTCTGGCTCAGTCCCTGTTCCTTTGATGTAGAGCTGTTGTGACGTTATTATCCCAGAACTTTCCAATACTGCTACAGAATGGAGAACAACTAATATGGCATCCTAGCTAAAGTAGTAAATTGGCAATAACAATACCATTAAGCACAATTTAGAAACTGAAAAACTGTGGTAACAATTGATTTTGTACTTTACACAACAGAAACAAGATCTATAGTTATAGAACAGAACCAATCATACATTAGGAGTTTGAATGCAAAGTGTTTCCCCTTGGTAGAGTGTTTTTACCCCATGGTGGGGAAATTTAGAGACAATAATATATAAAAGAATAATAACTGGGAAGGAAGTAGAAGTAAGGCTGGAGGATAAAGGGTGGTTTGGGAAACAGAAAAGGGGATAGAAAAGAAAGAATGAAGGAGTATTCAAGAGATTATCTGAAGTTGGTCTCTGGATTTGGGGAATGGGGTTAGTTTTATATGGCTGGAGTTCACACCAGCCATTTAGAAAAGAGAGAAGAAAGAAAAGGAAGAAGACCCCCCCCAAAAAGAGGAAAAGTAAAAACATTGAGAGAAAAGGCCCACTTAGAGTCTCAGCTTCTTCCTGCACTAGTTGTAGGTCCCACCAGTTGGCCTGTGTTATTACTGTTGCTTCTAACAATTTCACACCACTAGCCCCCTTATCCATCATGTACCCGCTATCTGGAGTCCCTGCTGTACAGCTGACATTCTGCAGGTCTCTGTGTCTTCCCATAGTGCCTTCTACCTGGATCCCCATAGCCATGATGGGAGGTGCTTGCACTGCTTTTAACCTAGATCCCAAATTGGTGATGGCAGGGGCCCAAAATTATTATAATTCTGATTTCATTTTTAGGATTTAGAAGATCTTTAGCCAACTAGTGGTAGGATTTGTGGATGTGTTGATTTAGTAGGGTGCTAAGTTGTTTTGGGAGAAACATGAAGATTGTTGACATAGTAAGAGCAACCCTTTGAGAACTCCTTTTCTTCCAGGATTCCTCATGAATACCTCACTGGGACACTTGCCACATTGTTTTGAAATTACTGTATTTACAAATAGGTTTGCAAACTAGATATCATATTCATCAAAAGTGTTAGACTCTGTATTGTCTAAAAGAATAACCATTTATTAGTTACTTCCTGTATTCCAGGTAGTGTCCCAGGACAAGACCTGCACATGTGCCATGGCAGGCTGTTCATGTCATTGAAAGCTCTACCATCACTGTTCGAGGAACCTATTACGGGAAAAGTCAGCAGCATCAGTATTTTACAGCTGAGTAATTGTGGCTCAGTTGTTTTGCATTCTTTCTGGCCACTTAGCTTGTAAGTGGGGATATGAGGTATGCGAAACCCAAAAGCTGAAGCCTTAACCATCAGAACATGACTTCTTTATTATTGGGAAGACACCAAATGTCTCATTGAAGAATTTGTGACCAAAACCACAGTCAGGCACCACTTCACACCACTGGATGGCTGTGCTAAAAAATAAAACAGCAGCTGATAACCAGCTTAGAAAAGATGTGGAGAAATGGAACTAGTGTAACTCCTGGTGGGAAAATAATTTGGAATGGCTGCTTTGGAAAATAATTTGGCCATTGATCACTAAGTTAAACATAAAGTTTCCATGTTCACCAACAATGCCACTCCTAGGTATATACCCAAAGGAACTGAAAACCTACCTTCTGACAAAAATAGTACAAGAATGCTATAACAGCACAATTCGTAATAGCTGAAAAGTCCAACAGCTTAAGTTTCTATCTACTGATGAATGGATAAATAAATGTGGTATAATCATACTGTGGGATATGATTGCATAATAAAAATACTTATATATTCTTACAACATTAATGAATTTTGAAAACATCCTACTAAGCTGGGGATTTAGCTCAGTGGCATAAGCACCTGCCTGGCAAGCATGAACTCCTGAGTACCAAAAAAAAAAAAAAAAAAAAAAATCACACTAAATTAAAGAAGCCAGACACAAAAGATCATATTTTTTATTCTATTTATAAGAAATCAAAAATAGGCAAATCTATAGAGAAAGAATGCAGTTTACTGGTTACATAGAGCTGGAGTGGAAGGGTGGAGACAGTTGAAGGATAATGAGAAGTTACTGCTTGTTATGATTGATACATTGTCAACTCGAGAAGTCTAGAAGCTTAACTAAGTACCTGGGGTGTAAAGGACATGCCCTTACTTCTCTAGGATATTGCCCGTTGTATCAATTTGAGAAGGTTGAAAGTTTAACCAAGTAATTCAGCAGGGGGCCCAGGTGCTTACTTTGTGAACATCCTCGGTCTGTGCAAGAGGAGGGCAGACGGATGGTATGCGTGCTCCACACACACATGGGGCACAGCCTGCTTACAGTGTAAGGGAGGAAAAAGAGGCTTGTTCTCTCACTTCTTGTTTTTGCTGCTTTTTCTGTCTTCTGCCACTGGAAGTGTTGCCCCCGTGCCATGCCACCCTGCCTTTAAGCCAGTTGATTATGGACTGAAACCTCCACAGATTCAGACTGTGAGCTAAATAAACCTTTCCTTCCTTCATTTTGGGCTCAGGTATTTTGTCTCAGTAATGAGAGAAAAATACCCAAGACATTGCTAATGATTTCGAGGTTAAGAAAATTAGATTGTGGTGATGGTTGCACAACTGTATACTAAACCACTGAGCTGGATACTTTAAATGGAAAATTGATGTGGTTTGTGAGTTGTACCCCAATGAAGCTCTTTTTTTATATTAAAAAAATTATAGATCTTTGGACATCTTTGCCTGCTGGCAGTAATCACTGATAACCTGGAGTTGACATTACATCGTGACACTGGGTCCCGTGTGCCCTTCCAGAGCATTCCTTTTGTGCTCCCTCCCATTTCAGTGCAGGGACTTTAGCTTACCTATGAATGTTTTCGGTAAGAAAGAAGTATCTCAGAAGCAATTATCATCCCATTAAATGCACTTCTTTTCTATTTGTCTTCATATTCTCAAAGGCTGTGATGTGTCAAAGGCCTGCTCTGTGGGTCATTCAGAGTCACTCAGCGCCCTTCCTAGCAGGGCAGAAAGCCACTGACAAGATACGCTTCCCTCCTTCCAAAGCTTTGGGGCATGCCAACTCTAAGCAGTGAGTCATGCGTTTTGGCTGCTCTCACATTCCAGTTGTCATCTAGTTTTTGCAACAAGTCACAGTCAGGGTCTCTTAGAAGACTTGGGAGAATAAAACTCTGATACGTTTTCTCCGCCACCACAAGCCCTTAAAAAACCCATACCCTATTTCAGAATTTCACTACTTCTCCAACAGTCTTTGTGTCATCTTTCTGTCCCTGTTATTGATGAGGCAGCAGTGTCCCCCTGGTCACCATCCTTTGCTCACTTCCAGATGCACTGAGTGTTCTGTCATTGGGCTGTCAGTTCTCAGACAGTTACTACCACAACATCACATCCTCATTGGCCATTTGAGTACATATGGGATTTTCAGAGATGGGGTTGGCAACATAGTTAAACTGGATTTCAAGAAGAAAAACTTCAAAGATCCAATGTCTGAAATTCTTTTGGTCTTTCAGGGATTAATTCTTCCATTTAAGAGATAGCTAGCACTGTTTCCAGATGGATACTAACATCACAGATCCTGTGTATGGACATAAACAATCATAAGAGAATGAGAGAGCTGCACAGGTATTCAGTTAGCTCTGGGACGCCTATGGGAGCAATGATACCAGGAGATGTCATTGTGAAATAGAGATGAGAAGAGAGCTCTTCTTGTTGAGCTTATTCTTCCTTGACCTACTGCTATTTATTTATACCTATGCCTAGTACGTAGTAGACATGCAAGTATCTGTTGATACTTGATCAGTGAAAATTTTAAAAGCATAGTCCTCCATAGTGAAAGAAATTATTTCAAAAGGGAAAAATTAAGATGTTTACCACATTAAGATAAATGCCCAGATCGATTCACTATTGAATTCTACAAGAAATTGGAGGAAGGTTTAATGGTAATAGTCCTCATACTCTTTAATGAAATTGAAAGGGAAACAATAGTGCCAAAATCATTCCTGGAAGCAAGCACTATTCTGATATGTAAATCAGAGAAGGACCCGACCAGAAAAGAAAACTACAGTCCAATCTCCCTAATAACATAGATACAAAAATCCTTAATAAGATCCTGGCAAACAGAATGAGGCAAATCATCAAGAAGACTATACACCATGACTAACTAGGATTCATCCCAGAGACGCAGGGATGGTTTAAATCAATACATGTAATACACCATATTAACAGAGTCAAAGACAAAAATCATGTGATTATCTCAATAGATGCATAAAAAGTATTTGATAAAGCCTGACACCCATACATGATAAAAACCCTACAGAAAATTGGAATAGATGGTCTTTATCTCAATCTGATAAAAGCCATCTAAGGAAAACCAATAGCTAATGTCACACTAAATGGTCAAAAGCTAAAACCTTTCACTATATAATCAGGAACAAGACAAAGATGTCCACTATCACCATTTCTCTTCCATGTAATTCTGGAAATGTTAGCCAGAACAATTACAGAAGAGAAAAAAATAAAGATAGGAAAGGAAGAAGTTAAATTATCATTATTTGCAGATGGCATAATAGAAGACCCCCAAATTTCCACCAATTTAATAAACAAACTCAATAGTGTAACTGAATACAAAGTCAACACTCAAAAAATCAATAGAATTCCTGTACAGAAGCAAAAAACTCACAGAGAGGTTAATCCATCATAATATTATCCCAAAAAATGAAATACTTAGGGATTAAGCTAATAAAGGAAGTGAAAGATATATACATTGAAAATTACAGTACTCACAAAAAGGAGATCAAAGGGGATATTAGAAAATGGAAAGATATTCCTTGCTCATGGATAGGAAGCACCAACATAGTGAAAATGGCCATATTCCCAAAATTATCATACAGATTTAATTCAATTCCAATCAAAATAGCATTATTATACCTCACAGAACTAAAGAAAACATTCCTAAAATTCATTTGGATACAGAAGAGACCTAGAATAGCAAAATCAATTCTGGGCAACAAAGGCAAGTCAGGGCACATCACAATTCCTGACTTGAAATTATACTACAAAGCTACCATAACAAAATCAGCATGGTATTGGCCAGAGAGAGAGAATCAGTGGGACAGAATAGAAGATGCAGACATAACCTAAAATATACTCAGCTACCTTATCTTTGATAAAGAGGCCAAATATATACAGTTGAAGAAAGATAGCCTCTAAAACTGGCTTTCCACATGCCTAAGACTAAAATACATGTATTGAACATAGCTGCAGATTCACATATAAGTGAAGTCATCAGTGTGTGAGACCCATTAAGAGTGACGAGGTTCTGCTTTCTTTGTTCTTTACTACTATAGTTTTTCAAAGGGTCTCTTTGCCTTACTTGAGAAAAAGAAAATGCTGCCAAGTTTGTTTAAACTGACACTTATCAATAAGAAGTGGAAAATCATTCAAGAAATATTTGGAATCGACTCATCAGTAATTTGGGAAAACAATCCATTTAGTCACACCGTAACACGTATGAAAATAAATTTCAGAGAGATGAAAAGGTTAAATACAATATAAAAGGTTAAATAAAATAAAATAAAACAAAAATCAGGAAACAATAGAATAAAAAAGTCCTGTAAAGAGCTGAGCTCTACATAATTTGGCAAGAGACTTCAAAAGAGAGCTCTCAATAGAGATAATGTATTACCAAACAAAATATTTAGGTCCTCTAACAAAGATACTAAAACTTAGAAAAATGAAGTATAATTTTTCACGTATTTAATTAGCAAATGGTTTTTTTAATGACTCTTTGCTCCTAAAGCTAGATAATCAAAGCACTATGTTGTTGTATGTTTCAGGCTGTACTGTAAATTGGTACCACTCTTGTGAGAAGCAGTGTGGCAATATATATATATATATATATCAAAAGGTCTAAAATGTTTTGTGGCTCTTCTACTTATAATAATTGCTTCTAAGCAAAGAATATAAAACTATAAGTTACATGCATGAATTTGCCCTATATTAACTTCTAGTAATGAAGGAAGAGGGTGTAAATTATGACTTTTTGTGCATTTGCTTGATAATTCTCAAAGCATGGCAATATAACAAAATTCACCTAAGAATAAATGGAAAAAAAAATTAAGACTTTAAAACTATATTTTCCCTATAACTGTAAAAAAGTCATATGTAAAAGTACCAAAAGGAAATATATTTAAATAATCTCATGAGTTGTTATGGCATTCTGGGATATTTTCCTTCATTTTCTTTTTTTTTTTTTTTTAATGCAGTTACTTTTAAATTTAAAAAAATTTTTTTTGGTAAATGGATTTCCTATTTATACAAGTTATGTTCCCTAGAATATTTATTAACCTGATGTAAATTATTTCAATCAGTAAAATCAGCAGATACAGACTTCCTTAACTGGCTTTCAAATTAAAATATTATTTAAGCAGTTATTATCCTAAGAAGAAAACCTGTTTAAAACAACATGCCTTCTACTTTTGCAAAATCTTTATAGGATTAAGTGATTCTCTTGCCTTTCCAATTTAAATACTTTTGTAGACGCGAACTCAAACATATAATCAGCTAAGTACAGACCTGTAGCAAAAATCTGTGAGTTATCTTCTAAAAGTTTGTTCTTTGCGAGAAAAGAGGCGTAGACTTTTCATGTCAATCCCTCTGTCAAAAATTATAAAAATAAAAATCTATGTCTTGCATATTTAAACACACTTGATTTAATTTTTAAAAGAGAGTGTTGTTGAGGTCCAGTTTAGAAAATATATCACATCTCTTTTCTCCTGGTGTCTTCATAATGGTCCCAAACCATACTTTAAACTCTAAAAGGTATTTTTCAACAGCAACATTTGGCTCCTGATCAACTTGGTGGACTTTCAGTGAATAAATTCAAATCTTTCTCTGCTATTTCTAGGCTTCACCTTCTGTGAGAATTCGTATGCAGCCTGCTTTTTCTCGGCACATGAAGCTTGATTCCAAAGTAGAGAGAACATTTGGGATAGCCATCAGATCGCCCAGCTCTTCTCCCTGGATTTATCCTTAATTCAGTGAATGTTAGCATTTTTTTTTAAATCGGTACCAGGGATCGAGCTCACAATCACACACTTGCAAGGCAGATGCTTATGCCGCTGAGCTAAATACCCAGCCCCAAATGTTACAATTTTTATAGTGCACATTCTTCAGTTAAAAGAATTTGAAAACAACATTCTAAAATGAGACAATTTATTGTCTGTTTGGATATAGCACATCCCTCAACTCCCTTCCAGTCTGGACTATTAGGATTTTATGATCTTGCGATAAGAATATACCATGAAGTCTTTCTTGCTTAAGCCATTTATGTTACAGCTAAGAAGCTACACTTGGCTTTTGAATGAGATTACTAGAAGAATTGAATGATTTCTTTTAAGACACTCAGAAGGTTGGATCAATTTAAAAGCTCACATAGGCCTTGGGTATCATATTAAAGGTAAAATTATCAAAGAGAAAAATGTTTACCAACTTAGTCTTCTAAGGGAATATACATTCGGGGTTTAAAGGTGCCAATGATTGCGTCTGCATGTTGGCATTGATTTCTATCAGCTGATCTCAGAATGCACTCAAACAGCAGAATGCACTCAAACAGATTGCTTGCTCTTTAAGTTTGGGTGCTGTGCAGTATTCCCCCATAGCCAATCATCACTTTGCTGGAGGAGAGGAGCATCATTTTGGTTCCAAGCAAGCTACTAAACTGATCAGCATTTTCCATGTCTTAATTCTCAAAAATGGGTTTTTTCCAAAGCCTGTATCAAGTAGGATTTGCCTTCCTTGGGGTTCCATACTTAAATTTTAACAAGTAATCGTAGCTTCTCCATCAATGATCAAATTCAATACAATGTATAGATAGTGTACATAAAATGCCTCGCTATTTTTCATACACTTAGGACTTTATTGTTATATATTTCCTATGCTTGTAGAAATTTGTTGCTGACAGGAAACTGAGGGGTACTCTAGGGTGGTAGTTTCCAAATCTGACTCCTGAGGGAAAAGGCCAACCTTGGGGTTCCCGGGTGTGAACCAGGAGTCTTGGCAAGCTCTTCAGGGGGTCTGGGGAGGAGGAGCATAGGACCATCCAGAGTTGATGATTGCTCAAAGCTGTACGGGGCACATGGGCATTCATTGTTCTTTCTATTCTTTGCAAGTGTTTGAAATTTTCCATAATGAAAATTTTTTTATAAAAGGTTGCCATGTGATCCTGACAATCAGCCAGATACAGTGCACCCCTCCCTCAGAGTAGAGGAGACCCTGACGATGAAGGTGCTCACAGCACCTGGAATGCCTGTCTCTGCCCACAGACGTGAGCTCTCTACCCCGCGTCACCTCTTCAACAGTTCTCTTTCTGGGCTTCTTAGAATGTAGACAGATCTGAGTTGTGTGATTCACCTGTGTGTTTAACATAGGGGAGCTTTCTTCACAAATTTGCCTCTTTAAGGTACGTTTGAAGTCACTCCATTGGTCTGCACAGTCAGTCTTTTCAGATGTAGATTGCGATGTTTCTACTTTGTCAGTAGCTAGCATGTGACTCCCGTGATGAGCAAGTGAACCAATGAGTGAGCAGTGAGCAAAGCCTGAGAGTGACGGTGTGGGAAAGCACCGTGCACAGCTGCATGAAACAGTGTCAGAGGAGCGGAACACCTGGTCAAACCAGGAAGGGGAGAGACCAGCTGTGCTGTGGACAGTTACAACAACAGGACCAGGACTTTTCCTGCTGCCAATTATTGGTCAGCCCTATCAATCTAATGTAACCTCCTGAAGTTCTTCAAGAAACTGTGCAGTTACTTGCATATCACATAAACACATCTTACTGATTTGGTTGAGTATCTGGCCAGTTTGGTTAAAAATGTATCTCATTTTTCTGTGCGATTTGGCCAGAAGCCCAGGAGCAAAGCGAAGGAGAAAGGGAAGTACCAGGTAATTGCTACAGAAGGAATTACCATGGGAGCTACCTTAATTATTTTTGTTGTGTTTGGAACAAGTTTTAAATATATATTTTTCAGTGAAAATAAGGATTTATATAGAAGAAAAAAACTAACAAACTGGTTTCTCATACTGTTCTCTCAACACACAGTATTTCTAATCACCAAAATCTGGAGCAGGACAGTTCTCCAGCCGAAACCAGTGTCCTACAGTTCAACTCATCTAACACTGTCTACCGGACGCTATGTCAAATCTCACAGGTTTAGAACTCGATCCCACAAAACTACCCCAATTTGAACACCGATTGCAAGTAACAGGTTACCTGCAACTGCTGTCCACTGTGACTATAAATCTTAAGTTCTCATGACCCCCTTCTATTTCTAGGACAAGCCACAGAACTCGGAAAGTCGCTATACTTACATTTACAGGTTTATTATGCAGGGTAGCACAGAGGATCCAGGTGAACAGGCCGATGGAAGAGGTGCAGGAGGTGAAGCATAGGGGAGGGGCACAGAGCCTCTGTGTCCTCTCAGGGCTGAGCATCTTCTCCGCATCTCCACGTGGCCAGCACCCCAGAAGTTCCCCAGCACTATCTTCCCTGGATGTTTATGAGACCTCAGCATAGACATGATTGATTTAACTCATTTTCCATTCCCTTTGTCCTTCCTGTAGGAAAGGGATGGGCTGGAATCGCCAGCCCTCTTTTCATGCACCAACCCTCCCCCAGCAGTCTACCAAGAGTCACTTCCTTAGAACAAAAGACATTCCTACCGCCCAGAGAAATTCACAGGATTAGTTCTGTATTAGTAACCAGGATCAGAAACCAAATATTAGGGAAAAAGTTTTCCTTGTGTCCCTACTTCTCATGACATCACAGAAAACTGAGGGGCTCTATGCTATAAACTGGGACAGAAATCAAATACATATTTATTATATCACAGTATTACCTTATTTTATAGTTTTTAATGTTTTACCATATCTTTACTCTTTGATTACATTGAATAAAGCTTAAGACATAACATGCCAAAATTAATAAAATAGTATCAGATATCAGGTTTACCTTTTGAATTTTGGATTTAGGCTCTAATTTTGGATTTAGTATTTACAGTCTCTTCAAACATGCTTTTTTCTTGATTTACTGAGATTTCACAACTATGAATTTCACTTCCTTAGAGTATACAGCGCAGTGTTGTTGCTGCTATTGTTTTCACTATTTTCAGAGTTGTACAAACATTACTATAATTTTAGAATATCTTTATCACTCCTAAAAGAATAGTCATTTCTGGTTTCTCCATTCTCCTAATCCCTGGCAACTACCTACCTACTTTCTGTCCCTGTGAATTTATCTTTTCTGGATATTTCTTTTAAGTAAAATAATGAAGTAAGTAGACGTTGGTGACTGGCTTGTGTCAATCAAGTGTGTACACGTTATAACCTCATCCCTTTAATAGCCAAATAATATTTCATTATATGGAAAGGTGTTTCATCCACTTATCAGGTGATAGACCTTTTGTTTATATCTACTTGTGAATAAGCTGCTATGAACATTACTGATGGTTTTGTGTGAACACACGTTTTCAGTTTTCTTTTAGTGTATTCCTGAGAGTAGAATTTCTCGGTCTTGTGGTAACTCTGTGTTTAGCATCTTGAGGAACAGTTATGTAAAGTGACTTCCTTGTTTTATAGCCCCATCAGCAATATATGAGGTTCCAAAGTCTCCTCATCCTGGCCAACACTTGTTATTACAGATCTGATGGATTGTAGCCATCCTGCTGGGTGTGAAGTGGTGTCTCAATGTGATTTTGACTTGAGTCTCTCCATTGGCTAATGATGTTGACCAACTTCACTTGTGTTTATTGATTGTCATCTATCCTCATTGGAAAATGTCCATCCAAATCATTGGTTCATCTTATGTTTGTGTTATATGTCTTTCTGTTCGGTTTAAGCACGTGTAAGTGAAAATGTGAGTTAAAAATAGTAAATATCTTAAATATCCTAGCAATGTTTTGAACAGTTTGACTGCTTTTCTGGAGAAATCTGACAATGGTAATATATAAATGTATCCTCAATCTCTTTATATCCCATAAAACAGGTATAAAGCCTACTAGGGAAGAACTTAGTGAAGATAACTTGTTTACATTGAGAACATTTTGGTAGTTGTGAATTTTTCATATTATATAAATTTAGAATTCATGTGTATAATTACAGATATTTCAGTGGTTCTGTCAGAGGTTGTTTTGTCTTTAGCTAAGTTGTATGGAAACTGAAGACAAATATCTCATTTGTGGTATTGTGAAGTTTCCAGAGGAAGGAAACCTTTTTTTCCTTACAGACAGTTGAAGGAAATTATCCTCTCTGTTTTTAAATTGTCGTAATTGAGTTTCTCTATCACAGATTTGTAAAGCTATAGAGTATGTATAAAGTCATGTTTATTCATTTTATATTCTGAACATAAGTGTACTAAACTTGATTATGTTAATTTCAGAAGAATAGCACTTTAAGTTTAGAATTAGGCAAATAGACACAAGTTGCAATTTTGTACATGCATTGCTTGTATTTCCAGGCTAACATCAAATCTATGCCCAAATCTAATTAGCAACTTTTTATTGGTGTATCTGACATGCAACAGTTGACTTTTCTCACCTCTGTAACTAGGACATCGTGAACAGATGAAGCAGAGCTCTGACCGTTAATTAGAGTTCTAACCAGAATCCTTGTGCTTGGGGTAAGCTCCCGAGAGTCAAGTCAAGGACAGCATAGCAGTTGTTCAGAGCCACACGAGCTAGAGGTCAAGTGCTTAGCAGTTTGATAAGAGAGATGGTTAATTTTCAGATTCCCAGAAGTGAATCTCAGTATTACAAATACTTTCATCAGTCAGAGCTCTTTGGTGTCCTAAATGTGTTTCAATGCCATTCATTTCCTAGAGCTGCTGTAGCAAATTACCACAAACAGGTAGCTTAAACCAGCAGAATTATTTACTGCCACAATTCTAGAAATCTGAAATCAGCATCACCTTGCCTCTAAAGGCTCTCAGGACAAAATGCTTCTTTACTTCTTCCTAGCTTCGGGGCCACCAGCAATCCTTGGCGACCCTTAACTTGTGGCTCTGTCATGCCAGTCAGCCTCTGATGTCATGTGGCCATTGTCTCCCAGGGTATTTCTGCGCGTGCTTTCCTCTTTGTGTGGGGCCATCAGTCCTTCTTCTCCTCGCTAATCCAATATGACCCCATCATGACTTCACTAATTGCACCTGCAAAGATGCTGAGATTCAAATTAGTGTGAAGATGGGACTGGGGAAAGTTGAATAGTATTCAACTAGCCACTTCAATTTTCAAATACCAATTTTTAAATGATTATACTTTTCATGTATGTTGCCTCCTAAACAATATGATCTAACAAAACCTGTCTTGAAAACTTAGGGTTTGTAGGTTTGAGGAACTTACAAAACATCCACAGAGAAACTAATATGTTAGAAGTGCTTACAGTGTACTGCAGCACTTTTGTATGTGTATTAACTCATTTAATTCTGTCAAGTTACTTTTAATCCTTTCATTTTTTTAAATTAGTAAATTAAATTTACTAAATTTATTGGTGAATTCTTAAAAATTTTACCATTTCCTACCTGGTGCCATATATATCTACATTTCATGTCAAATATGTAACTTGTTCAGTCACTGAACAACTGATGTTACACAAACCTGTTTCCTCATCTGAAAAGCAGGCTAATAATTCCATTACCTTACAGCTCTATGATGCCAACAAATATTATATCAAGTGTTACATGTTCCACAAGTGTCAATTCCTCTTTTTATGAGTTCTTTTGGTGGTATACATGTGTTTTGTCATTATTATGAGAGAGGGTCTAGGGATAGACATATTGCAGCCACCATTTTCCTATAGATAAATTTTTCTTTTGACTATCAGGAAGATGCTTTTGGATTTATTTTTTATTGATACATGTTTCCAGTACATCATGATTACATTCCTTTGGAGGGTTGGTCCATGTACACAACATGTATCAATTATTTGTACACACATTTCCCACTTCTGCCTCTCCATCTCACCTTTTTCTTTTGAGGCAGGGTCTTGCTTTTCATTTCAAACTGGCCTTGCTCTCATTATGTGTCCCAGGCTGGCCTCGAAGTCATGGTGATCCTCCTGTGTCAGCTTCCCAAGTGCTAGATTACAGGTGTGCACCACCATGCCCAGTCCTCTCCTTCTGTGTCTTGATCCTATTCCCATTTTGAGGAAGATCTATCTCCTTACTTCCTGTTATCTATCTTTTTATTTTGCTCTTCACTTTGTGTTTCTCAAATGATGTTTTGCTTTTCTTTATGTCAGAGTGGTACTGTGCTTTCTTTTATCTATTTATCTCTCAATGGACATAAAAGTCACTTCTAAGATTTTGTTATTATGAATCGTGCTGCTATAAACATGGATATATACATGTGTTGCTGTAATATGATGCCTTTCTCCCTCTCAGGAAGATCCGTACAAGGGGAAGAGCTGGGTTGAAGGAGTTTCTAGTTTTAGTGTTTTGATTTCCATAGCAGTTGTACTAGTTCACATTCCCATCAGCAGTGCCAAAGGATTCTTTCCCCACAGTTTTGCCAGCATGTGTTCTTATTTGGTCTCTTGCTGTTAGCCATTCTGTCTAGGATAAGATGGATCTCTGTTGTTTTAATTTGCATTTCTCTAATGGCAGAGTTTTTAATCATTTTTAATGTACTTCCTGGCTGTTTGTATTTCTGGCAAGTGTCAGTTCGTGTTTGTTACTCATTTTTTGTTTATTGTTGTTGATGGTGGTGGTGGTGATGGTGGTTGAATCCTTGTCTGGTTTTGGAACCATGGCAATGCTAGTTTTCAGGAGTATGTTTGACAGTACTTCTCTTTCATTTCATTAAGGCATCTGTGGAGTATCAGTATTACATTTTCCTGAAGTTCTTGTACAATTTGGTAGTGAATCCATCTGGACCTAGGTTTTACTTAGTTGGTGGGGTTTTTATTTCTGCTTCAATTTCATTATCTCTTATGGTTTATTCAGGGTTTTTTATATCTTCTAGATTCAGTTTTGATAATTTATATGTATGTAGGACTCTAAATTTTAATTTCTAATTGTATTGATGTGGATATTTTCTTTCCTTTTTTATTATCTATTGGAAATATTTAGATATACATAATGATCACATTTGTCATAGGGAATTTGTATCTATACATGATATATTTTGATTCCTCTTTTTTTCCTGTTCCCTTCTCCTCCCTTCAACCCTTCTTCCCCTCCTTACTTACAAAGCTTTGTTTCAATTTTATGCTTTTCTCAGTTTTTCTTTTCCTTTCCATCTTTTCCCCTTCCCCATTCCCCTTGAATAATTTCTTCCTACTTACAGTATCGATTATACATTTTTATTCTTAAACTTTTAGTTTCTCACACCAGAGAGATGATGCAATATTTATACATGTTTCTCCAATTTATTTTACTTAAAAGTATGGTGTTAAGGTCCATCCATTTAGCTATAAATGTCTCAAGTTTATCCTTCTTTATGATGAGTGGTACTCCATTGTATAAAAATAAACCCACATATTCTTTATCCACTCCCGACTTGATGGGCATTTGGGTTGTTTCCAAGATTTAGCTATTTCAAAGTGTACTGCTGTAAACATGGGTGCACATATATCGCTGTGGTGTGATGCTTTTAATTTTCTTGGCAATATAACAAGTAGAAAATAAGTGGGTTGACTGCAACCTCTACTTCTAGTTTTTGAGGAAACTCCACACTAATTTCCACAATGGTTGTACCAGTCTACACTCCCAGAAGCAGTGAAGAAGGGTTCCTTTGTCCCTGGAGCCCCAGCATTTGTTATTGGTTGATTTCTTGATGATAGCCATTCTTTCTGGGGTGAGATGTAGGTATCTCAGCGTGTTTTAATTTGCATCTCTCAAATGACCACTGATGTTGAACCTTTTTCCATACATTTATTTGCTATTTTTAGTGTTTCATCTGAGAAGTCTCTGTTCATCTCTGATGCTGATTTTTGGGTTGGTTATTTATATTTGGGGATTCTGATTTTTTTCATTTCTTTTTATGTTCTACATATTAGTCCTTTACTAAGATTTTTCCCCACTCTGTGGATTGTCTTTTCACTCTTTTGGTGATTTGTTTTGCTGTGCAAAAATTTTTTCATAGGTTGAAATCCCAGTTGTTGATTCTTTTTGTAGTATTTCCCATGCAATTGGGATTTTGTTCATGAAATCTTTGCCTACACTTATGTCTTCAAGAGTTCTGCCTGTAGTCTCTTCCAGCAGATTTAGTGTTTCTGTTTTAATATTTAGATCTTTGAACCATTTCAGTTTTGGTTTAGTGCATGGTGATAGGCCTGTAGCCGTTTCCTGGGTAAACATGGTACTTTCCAGCAATAGCTATGCAAATGAAACTACCCATTCACACAGAAAGCTGTCTATCCTCCAAGCCAGAAAGAAAATGAATAATTTACACCTTCATGTGATCACTGTTCACTGTAGCCAGTGGTCCTTCTGGCCCTACATATACCAGATGGACAAAGCCAGTGGTGTGTATCTCCACACACCACTACACCAGGAGAAGAGCATTCCATTGGGAGGTGTGACCATGGAGCTGTCCAGGGTTCCATCAAATTCCTTCCTTTGTTCTATGCTGCTCCACTCCAATGCCCAGCATCCTGGGACAGGACATGTAGCTCAGGGTCCCTTTAAGCTGCTTGGATTTGATCAGTCAATGCTTTACTTATAGACTCAGAGCTATAGAAAATTGCTCAGTGCCTTGCTCAGCCATTTCATTGTTTGAGGTTTTAGGCAATGAGACATGCATCACTACTCTGAATCCTGTTTTAGATAGCAAGAAAAATAGCCCTTCCTAAAGGCTCCATTAGAAATTCTTTCTGGGCTCTAGCAAATCACTGCAGTACTTACTATATGTTTATGGATGTCAGAAAGAATGAAATCTTTAAAATGTTGAAATCTACATATTGTGCAAAATTAGCATTTAATTTTGGCTGTGTAGTTCCTCTTCCTCCATTCCCATACCAATAATGAAGACAAAACATTGTCCATTCAACTATAAAAATATAATTCTCATTCTGCTTAGACATCAGAATGCCAAATGTCTTTGAGCACATCCTGGCTCAAATGTAAGATGAGGGAGCTTTGATGATGAATGCCCTTTGTAGCAGTGGTTCCCCATCTCTGTTCAGGCTCTCATTCTGTTTGAATTGCTAGGTAAGCATCTCCTGTGCTCAGGTCCCACACTAAGCACCAGAGTCACAAGGTGAGTAAGGCACAAGGACTGCTTCCCCAGAATCAAGCAAAGACAGACTGGGAATTGCAGACACTGGCAGCTCATCCACAGCTACTGAAACCCATCCTCAGATTTTCAAGATGGCAGAAACCCTGTGGTGCAATCTGTACCTTAGTGAGACAGATGTGCTCTAAGCCATTAGCTCTATTGTTAATTAGCTATGTTGTGTTAAGGATCGTACACCTTTATCCCAGAGGGATCCAACTGAGAGGAGAGAGTAGAGGGAGTGTGGAGAGTTGGTGGTGAGGAGGAAAGGGGAGAGGGATCCTGGGGCCAGGAAAAAGCTCTCAGGGGAAAGGATGCTGCCAGAGGGCTTCAGGGGAAGGCTGTAGTCCCCTTCTTGGTGGAGCAGGAACTGTAGATTTTCCATTGGTGACTGAAAAAAGAAGTGGATGCAAGATTGAACAGCTCACAGGATTAAAAATAAATAAATAAATTCCTCATTTATAATTCTGCTTAACACAGAACATTTATAAAATACAGCCTCTGGGAAAAGTGACATGAAATGCATTACAACATGTCATTCTCAGTCTTTTCCTAATAAAAAATGTGAGAAGCCAGAGATCAAAGGAAGCAGATGTTCAGGGAGCTGTTTCATCGCGGGTCTGGTAGAGACAGGATGATACACTGGGTTTTTAAGTGGACTCTTTGGTCAGCTTCATGTCTTTTGAGTATGGACTGCTTTCTTCAGGTTTGTAATCTAGTTGTCTAGTTTCCAGGTTTTTCTCCTTCCAGCTCACTGCCTGGACTTGAAACCTTACTGTATTCTTCCGCAGGGCCCCCCAGCCTGTCTGCCACCAGCTGTCTCTTGTTGTTATCTGGCTTATACCAGCTTCAGTTGTTATCAAAGGCAGAGGATTACAGGGCCATTGAGATCAAACAGAGACAGCAAATTTGATGATGAATCAGGAGAAACAGGCCAAGGTTTGTCCCTAAAGGGCTTGTTCCATCCATTTGGGTGAATTATGCATGGACTGACTTGGAGCTGCCAGCACAGACAGATCTGCCTGTGGCTTAGTAAACCTAGGTCTAAATGCAGAAGAAACCAAAGGCCATGCACATCTGTACCCTCACTGTCTAAAAGCCTACTGAAAACGGTTCAGCACGCCATGTAGTATTTTCCGACCCCCTGGGCCTTCCCTTGTAAAGTCCTGTAATGAACAAAGAGAACAATGGGAAATAAAGCATTTTTATGACTAAGACTATTGGGGCTTCTTATGTTATAATAAGAGAGAAACTATTTTTCAACTAATGCTGAGATTTTATCAGGCCAACAGGCAGCTGGCTAATTTCTCAAAACCTTGCTGGTGCCAGAAATATTTGTGTCGTGAAAGTTTAGTTGATCCAAGAAGGTCCCCAGTTTGAGGAGAATCAAATGGAGTAGGTACTACATTAATTTTTAAATCCAGGGTAACTTTGTTCTTTGAGTATGCATATGAGTCTTGTCCTATTCACTCATGTGTTTACTCATTCATTTTTATCTCCACAGTGTGTGTTATCTTTACTCTTCACCTATTGTCTCCATATACACAAATTAAAAGCACTTCATTTAGATATTAGAAAAAGATTATTTGGGAGCTTATTATTACTACTTTTTTGAAACCATAATTTAAAATCATGAATTTAAAAAAAAACTTTAATGCGAGGTATAGCACTGAGAAAGCTCTGGTGCTCTCAGAGATAAGCAGCAAACACCAAGTAACAAGGAACTACAGAAGTTGAGGCCTTACTCATGAATTGCAACAGTCTTTGAGTCAAGCAATTTTGTATTTCTGTGGGGAGATGCTCACCCTCTCTTCTGTATGCCCCCATTTGCAGAAATGGCTAGGGTTAGACATAGACCTTCTCTAGACATCTAAAGAGAATTACATCTAAGGCAGCTGTGGCCACTTCTCAGGTATCATTGTTTCTGCTTCCTCTCTTCTCCCCTTTTACGCATCTACCCCCCAGTCCACCTACTCACCCACCTACCCATTCATCCATCCATCCACTCACCCACCCACCCATCCAGCCATCCAGCCATCCAGCCATCCAGCCATCCACACATCTTCATTTGTTAATTTCTAAAATCTTTAGACTTCCCCTGAGAAGCCAGTAAGGAGCGGGAACGGATATGAGTGTATGGTACCAGTAAACATACTTAGCCCAGTCACACTCCCTTCTCACAAACTGAGAAAGTACGAGTTACCAGATTTTTAAAAAATGTCATAGTCTCAGCAACTTCCTCTGGCAATC
The DNA here is from genome assembly GCF_034190915.1 of Cavia porcellus. NCBI lineage: Eukaryota > Metazoa > Chordata > Mammalia > Rodentia > Caviidae > Cavia > Cavia porcellus. The sequence goes on from NW_026947515.1 coordinate 14,930,645, forward strand.
GAAGTCTGCTGGAAAATCTAGGGTCAGGAAAGTTTAGTCCTGTCATGAGCTGTTGGGTTATAGACATCAGTGCCAAATACAGAAGGGAACAAATTAGTCTCTCCATTTTCTTTCTCATCATCTGAATAAGCTATTCCAAATTGGTCTCAGATTCTGGCAGGCATCAACCACTATGAGGGCCTGCAGGTTTCAGGAATCCCTAAAGCCAAATGTGTAGACAAAGGCGTTAGAAGCTTTTAACAGTGAGAACTGTAGCTGGCTCCATCTGAGTAAGACCTTCCCCCGCCCCACCCCGGGAGGAAGTGGCAGTTGGATGCCTGGCACTTTCATGTGGCCTATTTTCCCTGTGGGAAGTTTTAAAAAAATATCCATTAAGGCTGGTTTGTGTATGCAACAGAAGGGCATAATATGCCTCTACGATGAGTATCATTATCTCCATCCATGAAACGAAAGCCTTTGAGGGGTGACAACATGCGCACATTCCTCATAGCCACACATTTTGGCATAGCTCAACTCTGTTGAAACCAAACCATTTTCTGTCCCTACCAGCATCTCAAAGGAGAAGCTTCACAAAGTCTGGAAGTGTTTACTGGTCTGAAGGTTTTAAGGTTGTAAGCCCCTAAAATGGAGGAAAGGGAAAAAGGGAGCAGAGGAATTAGGCTGCCTGTGTGATCCTACAAGGCTTCTTCTGTCTTCCACTGACTTCCTAATCCTATCTTGAGGTTTAAAATAATGCAGGAGACTAGAAGAGATCCTGGTGGTTGTTACCTGGGAATAGTCTGAACATCTGAGAAAACAGGCACTTGGGGTAATTAAAACAAACCAACTCTTACAAACCAGCCACAGTGACTGTCACGTGGTTCCCCACATAACCACAACAGGGTCATGCACAACTCTGTAAACAGGTGTTCCATGCAGAATGGATCACGCAGCTTTCACAAAATAGCCATTTGTTCATGAGTTGTGTCACCCATCTCTTGAATGGCAAAGAGTGAAATTGTCCATGCTGCTTTTTTCTAACACTGAAAGGGCCACTATATGGATAAAATATGCAAAGCTGTGTAGCCACTGCTTATGCAGCCCCTATGAGCTAGTGACCTTTCTTTTTTAAATTTAAAAATCACAGCTTGTTTAAGATTTTCTCTGGTCAGAAATGGCTGTTTCACCTCAAGGTGGGCAGAGGGATAGGGCAAACAAGGGAAAGCACAACTCTCCAGCAGACTCGCATTGAGATCTGCTTGACAAGAGCCATGTCTTGTGGCCACTTGTAGCTGTAAGAACATCCCAGAAGGGTGTTTTGTCAGCTGCATCTGTCTGTTGTCATTCCAACAAAAATTAGAAATCTATTTATAAAGGAATAAAATGAATGGATTTTGGTTGGAGTCCTAGCAGTATCTGATATGGTGATTTGGAGGGAATTCTGGTCCAGTGGATGAAAAAAGAGTGATTTTAAGAAGTCAAAGTGAGCACATCTTCAGTGACCATATTGGCAACATGCAAGGATTGTATCCTGTCCAGAGAGGTCACTGTCAACAGACCTCAAGAAGTATGCAAACATTTGCTGTCCCTGGAGAGCCAAAATTTCTGCCCAACTTCTTCCTTAATTATTCTGTGCATGTTTTGTAAAGGGAAGTAGATCTATCTTACAGCTAACAAAATAGCCTTGGGGTTTGGAATACATTTTATCATGGAGCATCTGAAAATAGCTCAGCTCTGAAGTTCCATGATGAAGCTGTCCTCTGGCAATAGGGTAAAAATAAGTCTTTATCCATCATCAGCAGAAGTTTAGCCAGGCTCTTTCAGTGACTTTGTGCTAGCATATACATCTGCTATTGACCAGTATTAATTCCTAAGAGCCAATCTACAGAGGATGTGAACATTCTGTAGAGAAGACTCAGGTGTTCTTGGAGAACAGAGAATCTCTTCAGTTGTTGAATTTTGGATTGACTGAACTGTTCTAATCACAATCTTGGGATTTCAGGGAGTTAACAGAATCAACTCAAGAGAACTGCTAAGTGTGAGAGTTGCTTTGAATGTCATTTTAAAGGTACATACTGTAAGATTTGGAATTCAGATGTATCTTAAAATATGTCCATTGGAAGGTAATCAACATCGTAATTTTGTCCATTGAGGCATTTAAAACAGTATTTCATTTCCTCTCCAGAGGCCTGCACACCCTATTTTTCTTAGTCTTTGTGCTTTAAGACTGTAATGGATTAAAAACTGGTGATCAACTTAATGTCAGCTGAATTAAAAAAGTATGGTACTGAGCGTAGATGTCCCACCTGAAGAAAGTTGCCAGCATAAGTAGAGATATTGAGAAGGAGAAGCTAGGCGTTGTAGATTTCTCTAAGTGTTGCTGTTTGAGCCATTGACTGTGGTTCACTTTAGGGGAGTTCTGGTCCTTATAGCCAGGATCACTTCCTGGCTGCGAGGGGAAGATGTGTGCTGTTTAATCTCTAGGACAAACTCGTCATGCTGGTTTCCTGGTGTGTTCTCAACTGTTCTTATTGTCAGAGGAGCTACAGGCCTCTATGTTGCTGAGGATGGCTGTGGTACTTTTCAGGACAGCCCTGGTCTTTGTTTTGAGAATGACTTCTCCGCTCCAGCGTAGAACCCTCAACCTACCAGCACAGCTCTTTCACCCCATTGGCATAGACTTTCTAGGTTCCACTGCTGACCTTTAGGCCTTCTCAGCATGGATCCGTAAAACAGTCTGGTGTGAGTCCTTCTTGTGGGCTCTAGACCTGGTTGGACTTGTGGGAGGCATTGTCATGGGCTCTAGGTTTTCATCTGGACTCATGCAGGACATTGCTGTAGGATCCAGGCCCTTGGCTGAATATTTTGTGTCTTTAGTGTTGTGGACAGATTTCCTGTACTTTCTTGCGTTTTACTCTAGGTGACCATCATAAAATAATAGTACAAATTTTGTGTACTGATTCTAATTGTTCTCCTCACAACCCCTGACTACAACGAAGACATACTTTGGTATAAGCGAGTTAATTCTCATACAAACTATGACAGTCACTTAACTCCTCTCACCTGTCTGATCACCTAATGTTTAATAGGAGCATCTTTTGCTGTACTTAGGAAGTAGAAATCATTTTGAGTTTTTAAGGGAGATTTCTTTACATACAAAGTCTCTGGTTCTTGTAGTGGAAGTTAAAAGAAAACAGTCTTTAAAATCTGTAGGTCACTGATGGAGTACTTTTCAGGACAGATACCTGTAGCTGATCAGGTGTTTACTTTGAAAACTCTGAAAATGGCCAAGTAAGGGCAAGAACTAGTACCTCCTCCAGGAACACGTATTTCCAGATGTGATCAGGACAGAATCGCTCTGGAAGCCATGTGTTTGAATGTGTCAAAATAACTTCTGATCCTTAAATATATTTGATGTGATAAACCTCATCATGGTTTATACCAAAATTCACAGAGTTAACATTAGGGAAAAGGCCTTACAACTAAGGAGAATAATAATCACAGCAATACATCAGCTGCCTTCTTGCAGACTCTGTTGAAAACTGAGTTGTTCTAGTTAATTGCATGCAAACAATGACCACCTCCATCTGTAATCTGAGAAATGAGATTAACAAAAACAGGAAAGCCGATTACAAAGAGATACTTTCACAATCAGAATTTTAGCCCAGCAGAGCAGATGGAAGCTTCTGAAGATGGCTCACTTCAGTTAATCCATTCTAATGGTCTAAAAAAAGATTTTTAAAGTGGGAATGGTAATAAGATTTGACCTCTGTTGTTTACCTTTCCTTAGGATTATGCTTTTCATTTTAATGTGGGAAATTGATATCCCCAGAAATAAAAATATCAGAGTAATACATGTTAAGCATTTAGTTCAATAAAGTTGAGGACACCGACCTTTCCAAGAAGACTTCTGATGTGTGAGGAAGTATGCCACAAGCTCTGTAGCATGGTCAGCATCCTCTTCTCGCATTCTGGAGGGCAAACATTGAGACAGGGTTTCCTCCGTGTCTTCTCCTGGTAGAAAAGCCTTATCCTGTCCCATTCTGGTAGTTGATGTTGAGGTGCACCTTCTTCATACCACCGAATGGTTGTCAATAGAGAAAAGATTTAAAACTGTCCTAAATGTGTAGCATAACTAATGTTTATTCCATCCTTAAATATCAACCTCAACCAGGTATGTTTTGCCCACATGTAGGTAGGCTCTTTTAAAGAAATATACATCAATAAGTGAAAGGTCTGTTTTCCCACCTTAGAAGGCTAATTTACAAAGTCAGTTCATTAATGGCATGCCACCAGGAGATAATAAATTGAAGGGGACAGCTTGTGCGAAACATTGTTATCGTCATGATCTTCATCAAACATGTACTCAGCTCCCAGAAGGTCTGAGCTATAGTCCCTGATCTCCCAGAATGCACTTTTCCACATATGAGATTTAGTCATTAAACAGATGTTTGTTTCTGTATAGGCCTTATTCTGGGGGCTGGAGGTTCAGCTGGGAACAAGGCAGACAAGACCTCCTCCACTCATGCAATTTTTATTTTACAGAAAAATATGCAAAATGTAAGTAAGCAAAAACCAAATAAGAAAGATAATTTTAATTAAGGGGTTGTGAAGCGATTAAGAGACTGCAATATGGATAATCTGGAGGGCTCCTTTGATGGAGGAATCAGGGGAAAACATAAAAGGAAGGGAACTGGCAGCTGAACTGAGTCCTGAGTGACAAGCCAGGCATCCTTGTGCAGAGGTGGACCACTAGGTTCTAGGCAGGCAGATAGCAAGTGCAAAGCCCCTGAGGTGGGAACAAATAAAAGAATATTTTCTAAAAACAAATAACAGAGACTCTTTATAAAAATTTAGAAAATAGTAAGTGTGTTAAGTGTAGACTGTGGAATAAAACAAGGAAGCTGGGCATAGTGTTATATGCTTATGATCCCAGCACTCTGGAAGGCTGAAGCAGGAAAATTGCAAGTTTGAGTCTAGCCGGCAACTTAGTGACATAAAGAGGCCCTGTCTGAAATCAACAGAGAGGGGTGTCCAGGTCAGAATTCCTGGGTTCAGTCCCCAGTACTGGGAGCCATTGGCGGGGGAGGCATTCAGAGGAAGAAAGCTGAATGGAGGTGTCAGAAAGGTCTTGGGGAATAGATGGCCTGGATAGAGGCCTTAAGGTACGTATAAAATCCAGACAGAAGAAGTGGCAGGGAAGGTGAAGGCATTCCCTAGTTTAGGGGGTCAGAAGAGTGAACTAAGACTCCGAGGCTAGTTTCAGCTTTTCGGGGAGTCCTGTGGTGGGGAAGAAGATTGGATAATTAGATCACACCAGATGTAGCGGACCAAGTAGCAGTGGGCAGCCATTGGAGATCCTGGAGCCAAGCGGGGGATGCAAGGCTGCAGGGAATCATGAAGCACATTCTAATGGGGTGGGCCATGGCCTCGGCCAGGAACTGCAGGACACTGCAGAAGCAGCTCTGAGGCTCGGCCTGGGAGGTAACGTGCAGTTCACATGAATGGGCAGTGTCCAAAGAGAGACCCAACTGTGTTTGTGCAGTCATCTCTAGAGTGCGGGGAGTCCTTTCCCCGTTTATCTCTACCATTGTGTAACTTTGGGAGAGGAAGTAGGAAAAAAGGATCATAGACTTGAAAAACCAACTGGAACTAGGGAGTTCTAAATTTGCAGGCACCGTGGCCACTAGTCACTATTTAATTTGTCTATTGAAATTAAAATGAGTTAAAAGCAAAGGAAAAATTTTTTAAGTTGTAGAAGTCATCACATTTCACAGGCTCTGTGGCCATAGGTAGTCAGTGGCTGTGCTGTTGGGCAGTGCAGATATAATACATTTACTTCACTGCAGAAGGTGCTGCAGTCACAGAAACCATATTGTGAGTTTCTTTGGTGAACGAGCCCTCTTCATCTTTCTGTAGACCATTACAAAGTCTCCCGTGGTGCTTTGTGTCACAAACTATCTTCCTGTTGACATTTCTGTGTGTACAGAACATATCCAGTCACTGCTACTGGTGATTGCATAGGATGTGCATTGGTTTGATGGTCAGATGCTTGGCAAAGAATAATAGAAAACTCCCTCAATGTTTACAAGAATCTACGGAGCATAAAGTTGTAGGGTACGGACTGCATTCAGACATCTAGTGTAACGGAAGTGCAGTGACGTCAGGATTCCTCTCTGCACTGGTCGTGACCAACTGTAAAACTTTTTGGCTTACATCCCTGGATGTCATTCTATTCCCCTCTAGTGGAATTAAAGGGTATCTGTCTTTGACTCCAGCTTGGACACGGCTGCCGTAGTAGGGAAAATGTGGGCATAGCAAAGATGACATTATCATTTATGTTCATACCATGATATAGGCTGCTTCTTTACATTTTATCTATTTTTTTCTACTCTTAGAGGGAAAATAACCTTCAGCTTTATGTCTATTTAAGTTACTTGGGGAAAGGGCATCTCATTGTTTATCATTGTTTATCCATGTGGTACTAGAGTTCAGCTAATTGAGTCAAAGCCGTGGCTGGAGGTTCTGATCTTACCACTTATGAGCCATAGATTCTTTTCAAACTGTTTAATTTTCTGAGCATCTATTTCTTTGTCTTTAAATTGGGGGCTGTCCTGTGGCCCCTCGTGATTGTATCTCAAGGTAAAAAGATGCATTGCAAGCCTTGGAAGCCCGGTGGGTTCTCAGTTTACTTGGCCTCCCCTTCCCACTCCACGCTCCTGACAGCCTTCCTTTGCAAACAGTGGATTAGTAGGTAAACTGAGCCTACATTTCCAAACCTTCCGCACACAGGTAGGGCACAGGGCCTTAGGGCAGCTTTTCAGTTAGTTCCACAGGCTGCCACTTAGTTTTGTTGTATTCCCTTTTTCCTTTAAATAACGAGGAAAAAATAACTTCACAAATGCTAGTAGTTATGGTAGTTCTGTATCCTCAAATAAAAGAAACATCCCTAGAGGTCGATGTACCAATGTGTTCAAGTGCCACCATGCTCTGCTCCTCTTTGTTCCAGTCGCCATTCACAGCCTTCCTCTGCAGAGGGAAGAAGTAGCCACAAATCAAAGCTGCGTCCTGGTAAAATGGCATGGATTTTCTGCCTCTTTTAATACCACTGTTTGCTACAACTAGAAATATCAGCATACTAACAATGATACCTTGTTAGGTAATTGTTTCACTTTTTTAAAAATAAAAACCAGAAAAATGACTCTCAGAGTTACATAGCAGCTTTCTGCCACCTGAAGGGCAAACTTCACATTTTTATAAAAGCTGAATAAATAGTGCCGGAGGGCTAGGATGTAGGACTGGATATCTATAGGGGATCTCTCTGTGAGTACTACTATTTTTGTTAGCTTGAGTTCTGGGAGCATTGCTTGGGATGCATTTAAAGTCACAGCTGGAGGAAAGTACATTAGTGTTGCCTCCTATTGTTTAAGAGTGGGGAGAGAAGCAGGAGGGAGTCCTTTGGTTCCATGCATCAGTTCCATACTGGTGTGTCCTGCACAGCTACCAGTGTAAGGCAGCCACATGCAGAGATGCTTGAACATTCATGAGGAAGAAAGAGCCAAGTTAAATGCAGGAGAGGTCAAGGCCAAAGTACACTACATTGTGCTGGGGTCAGTGTTTTTCACAAAAAAAGGCAAGTTGCAAAGATCTTCTACCTCACATCTATAAGACCTAACCCAGTGCACCAGTATAAAGTTAAGTGCCTAAGAAACTTAGAGCAGGCTAAAAATACATGTTCATTCCCTTGCTTAGTTAGTAAATTGCTGTACCATTTTTATGGTCTCAGATCAATCCTCCTTAACTAACAAATGGTTGGAGTCACTAAAATGATAGACTCTTCATGCTTTCTCATTCTAGCTTTAGAAAAGGAAGGTATTAATAAAAACAGTAAACTTTTGAGGAACAAGAAGCTTACTGCAGTTGAAGAAAAGAAAATGTTGACTGTTAATTTGTGAAGGTTTAGAGTGATCACTGAGCAGATGGGGAAGCTTGATCCATGGACAAATGCCCGAATCTAACAAAAGTCAAGGAAAACCCAGAGCTAGCATATCGCCTTTCAGCTAATGTAGAAAACTGGTTACTTTTAAGCTTGTCCAAAGGCTTAGCACCCATCCAGTACCGTCAGAGCATCTGGATCAAAAGCAAACCCCTGCTTTCTAATGGATGGCAACTTTGAATTTAATAGTTTATGGTCATCTGTTTGGCCCAAGATTTCCATTTCTGGCTTTTATCTTAACTGACAAGACTCTTACACAGTGTGTGCTTATAAATACATGTGGTAATATAAAAAATTGAAATCCTAAACCTAAACATGTAGAATTTAGGGATTGGCTAAATTAATTATAAATACACATATAATAAAATATGACAGATATGATACTGCTTTATATCTAAAACACAGAAAGATGTTTAAGATGAAATATTAGGTCAAAAAAAAGAAGCAACTGACCAGTTTTAGTGTGATCGTTCCTTCCTCCTTCTGTCTCTCCCTGCCTCTCCCTCCCTATTTCTCTGTCTTTTTGCTGAATGAAATATCTTTGTGGAATGAAATATACCAAAATGTTAATGTGTGTTTCTTTTGATTTAACTATATCTTATGTAAACTTAACAAAATTATATCTAGTTTTGTTATAATGAATATGATTTACCTTTGTAAATAAAAAATCGAAAATAATCATAAGCTACACATTTCTTAAAAGTGGGGTCATAGCCAGGAAGATCATTGAGTGTCAAGGATTAAATTTCTTTTCCCATGGCTGGGAGTGTTTGCAGTTGGAAGATACTGCCTAGGAGTAGTGGGCAGTGTGAATAAAATATCAGAGGTACCTAAAGAAAGAATCCTGCCCTTTTGGACTTTATGGTTATAAAAAGTGAGGGTTATACCTTCTGCCTTCTCTGTGTGTTTAATCAGATGAACAAATACCAGCTGCTGGGGAATCTTCCACCATTATCATAAGCCATAAAAATCAGCCTCCTTGCAAATAATGTTATACTTTTTCAAGTCTGTTATAAAAATCAGTGTAGAATCCTCGGCATTTTATCAAACCACTACCATATATTAGCAGTCAGGGCACCTCACAAAGGAACCCAATTTTTTCTTTGCTAGATTAAACAAAGATGATGGGAACTTGGACATTCTTGAATACATATGTTTCCATTTATCTCTGATAGTCGTGTAAACTTGACCATGCTGGCAGAGATCCACAAAGTTAAGATGCTTCTTGTATTCCTATTTTATTTTGCTTTCAAACTAAGGCAGTAGAACTAACCACATCTGTAATTAGCATGAACATTGTTTGGCGCTTTAAAAAAAAATGCTGTAAAACTTTCAGTGGTGAACTTACAGGTAATGGCAGGGCTAAAGGGCTGAGGGCTGAGCAGGGTATGCAGATAAGCAGGGGAAGCCCATGGGATCGTCTTGGCAGTGACGGAGCAATCTTGTATCTTGAATATAAGTGTGATTAAAAACTTCCTAGAACTATGTACACACATGCAATAAGTGGATATAAAATCTGAAGTCCATCCATAGCATTGTACCAGTGTCTATTTCTGGGTTTGATCATGTACTACAATTATGTGATGTGCCATCACTGGAGCTGAGAGTTCATGGGAACTCTGCAGTGTTTTTACACCTTGTGAGTCTTAAAGCTTACAAATGAGAATAAAAAGTTTTAAATAACCTTTAAAAAACTGATAGCTTCCTGACAAGATTCCTGTTCTCAGGGTTATCACAAAGCCAGTGAAAGTAATCAGCATTTAATTGAATGGGCAAAAAATATATAATATTTGAATGATGTTTTTCCTTGGAGGAGAAAGTATAACAATAGAAAAAAATTACTCTTAAGACAAAAACTTCCATGAACCCCAGAATGCATAATGCAGATAAAGAAATAAAGCAGTAACTGAAAAATTGCATGGCTATTCCCTAGCTTTTGCTCTCACATGTAAGAGGATCATAGAGCTCACACACTGTTGTATGACTTTTAGCTCCTTACTGGACTCAGCATTCCTTACCTAAAGTGAGACTTTTCTCCAAGGTGATGAAGTTACCACTTGAAACAGCAAATAGCAGATTGCATGTTCAGGTCCACTTCTTGTTTTTATTTTCCTCTGCCGTGAGAATGATGTGTCCTACATAGGTCTTGACCCTTCATGCCTTAGTCCTAAGATGAGCACACAGGTTCCCATACCTGTAGCCACCGAAATAGAACATGAGCGAGAGATAAACCTGGCCATGGGTCTTACGTGCACCAGTGAAACATGGGCAGAAAGAATGATGCCATTTCCAAGGACAAGATTTAGTAGTCATTGAATAGCTCTCACATTTTTTTCTTGTTCTTCTGCCATGAGACTGGCAGTATCCTGGATTGGTGCTTCTCTATTAGGAAGGTCACAAAGTAAAAGTGAGAAATCAAGATGTGTTGTGTTTAACCACTGACGCTTAGGAGTGGTTTCTCTATGTAGCATAGTCTTGCCCCTCACTAGCTGAGACCAAACCTCAGCGTAACCTGGAGTCTTCACCATGTAAGCAGACAGCAAATAATAAATTTTTGAATAAAAATGGAGAATTTGACAGAGAATGTAATAGCCTTGTTTTTTAATGAGTTATATTTGAGCTTTATCATACAAATATTTGCACATTTAAGACATATTTTGGAGAAAAAAATATTATAATGTCAAATCATCAAAGATTCTTTATGGAAATTGAAAGCTGCAGTGGATGGAGCAAAAACTTGACAAAGATCAATGTCTTATGATGATGACATATAAAGTATATTATAAAATAGGAAGAAATTGATCATCATAAAGATTTTGATTAAGATTTCAGTTATACTGATGACTAGTGGTAACAAATATCTTCACAGTTATAGAAATCCATTCTTCTTGGCAGATTGCTAGAGAAACTGTAGTCAGAGCCCATTTATTATCAGATATAGCTTTTGTGCCTCAGTTGCTCAAACATGCACCGTCACTCTCTTCAATAGCATCTCATGAACCAGCTGAAGTATAACCAGCTGGATTTGGATAGGCTTCATGGCCATTTGAAGTACATAAAAAATTATGAATTTATTTTTTTTTCTCGCTTAAATCTATTCAGATTTTGTTAAAAGTCTCCATTCACTTATATCGCTGAACCTTGTCTGTCCCCCTATTCCCCAGAGGCATTTCACTTATAAATTTAGCAAGAGAAAAGCTATATGATTGTTCTGTGTGGGAGAAGGGGGTATTTTTCTTTCTGTTTTCGACATAAATGTCATTCTGGTTTATGTTTCATTCATGACTTGTTCTTTTCATTAGACAATAGATCTTGAAGACCAGTTCATGTTGTTATAGAAAGTAGCTTGTTTGATTTAACTGTTACATGGGATTTCACATTATAAATATATTACAGTTTAATTATTGCCTTGCTGTTGGAGATTTATCTAGAATTTTTTAAAAAGACTTTGTTGCTTCATATTTAACAACAATAGCATCTTGGTTAGCTTAGTAAAGAACCCAAACAATACTTCTACCAGTAGTAGTCTGGTTTGACAAATTAGTCCAACTGTAAATATGATTCTGTCATCAGAATAAAATGGGGTTAGATTATAGACTGGAGTCAAAAACTGTCACCAGAAATGAAAGTCCCTTCACTGTCTCTTAGAACAGGAACCAAATCTGTTTTAATTGTTTTGTTTTGTTTTTCTCTCTAATGCAGAAAGGATAAATATACATGTAGAGGCTTATACATGCTTACAATTTCTCCTAAACAGTTTATGAGAATCGATTATATTATGTGTGATAAAATAAACAGATACTTTGAAGAAAAACAGACATTATGGTATCCATTGCTGATTCCATATCGTCATGCTGTGAAATCCAGTAGTGCTTCTATTTTTTGTTCAGAGTGGGCTTAGTCTGTTTTGTATTTTTTAATTTCAACACACATGAAGGTATGGACAGCTGTTTTGAAGAAAACAAGAGGCATTATGGCAGCCACTGGTAATTTTCATATTGTCTGGTTTTGAAGGGCTTCATTACTCTGTTCTGATAAGTTTTATACTATTTTGCTTTGTATGAAGTCGTTGTGTATGAAGATATAGACAACTATTTAGAAGAAAAGAGACATTATGGTAGCCACTGTAGATCTCCTATTGTCTTGCTTTGAAATCTGTGTCACTTACTTTGTTTTGCTTCTGATCTGCTTTTTCTGTTTTGTTTTACCTTTTTTGTTTTACCCTTTTTTAAAATTAAAAAAAAGAAGAAGAAGAAGAACAGGAGCTGTACAATAAGACCAGTGTGGTCAAAGGCAAAGAAATACATTGTGAAGCCCAGATGGAGAGCAGACATACTCATCCAACAGCCTGAGAAAGGCTGCAGGAGCCCTGCTTAGGACCTTAGATCCCGTGTAACAATGCCAGTGATGCCCAAGTTACATAAAATCATCCCAACTTTAGTAATACTCTTATTTTTTTGTTAACAAAAAACTTAGCAATCGGGATTTTTCTTATACATTTTTTTTTTTTAAAAGTTGTGCTTCCTCAGAAATTTAAGATTACAATAGTAATGGCAGCTTCACCCGGGGAGCAGTGTTTATGGCATTGCTTATGTAGTCAGCATGTGGGTGACATTTAGACCCAAGCCTAGCTTGCAAGTATGACTCATGAGAACACATCAGATGGCAAAAGCAGGGAATTTTCCTTGGTATTTAAGTGGAACAGCTTGAAGAAGCTACACTGCTCCAGGCGCTTAAGGAAGTCAGACCCTAGAACTTCACTCTGTTAAAAACTGTTCTTCCCAGAAACCCTGAAAGCCTGAGCGGCAGCCCTCCGGGAGAAACCTTCAGGTCATTTTGGAAGCAATCGGATGCAAGCAGAACTGTGAGGCTTCCTGACCTCTATTATTAGAGCCCTGCCATTGTTTTACTCCTCACATTAAAAGGGCAAATGGAGCATTGCCTGTTCACATAGACACATCCTTGTTACTTCTCCCTGAAATTCACAGGGCAGCAGTCCCTCTAGAGGTTTTACTCTGCACATGGCTGGATTAATTTGCACCCTGCAGGTCTGAGATGGCAAACATACCTAGAATTTGCATTCCAGATGGTAATAGGTAGACAGTGGCAACAGGGAGGCACCTCAGATACCCAAAGCCCACTCAGCACAGAAACGCGATGCAGCGGAGAACCATGAGCTTATTTATAGCCAATCACACCTGGTGGTGGTCATGAGGCTGCTGAGGACCATGCTGAAGGAAGTCTGTAAAGTCTGGATAGGAAAGTTGAGAAGTATTTCCTAGGGGCTGGACATTTAGCTCAGCGGTGTAAGCGCCTGCCAGGCAAGTGTAATTCATCATTCGATACCAAAAAAAAAAAAAAAAGAGAGAGAGAGAGAGGGAGAGAAGTATTTCCTGGGGAGGCTAATTAAGGTGCTATATCCTAAAACTAAGACATGAGAAACCGGCGAGCAGATGCTTTCAATAGAACTTGAAGTTTTCACTTATCCTTTTTCCTCAAGAATTCTAGAGTTACACTTTGGGTTAGACTCTATTTGTGCCTATGAAAAGTAATTTACTCAAAATCTGCATGTTCCCTCAACCACAAATATGTAGAAGTGTCTGAGCTGAATATTTTTCCCTTTTTGCTATAAGATACTATTAGGTTTGTGACATACAGTAGCAGTTTCATACTTAACAAGAGGCTTCCAGCACCTAGAGAAGTAAAAAGCTAACAGTTACACATATTTCTCTAAAAGAAAAATACTATTAAGTTGGTCATATAAAAGACTGTATACCAACCACTTCTTTGTGACATTTAGTGCAGCAAGACTTAACGTACATGTGTAGGCTACATGGAGTATGTAGATTCCTTGAGTGTAACGTACATGTGGAGTATGTAGATTCCTTGAGTGAAGAGTGGTAGAGCACGCTAAGGATTTAGCTTAGCAGTTGGTTTTCATAGACATTCAGGTAGGAGACAAAATGATGTTAGAAGATGCCCAGATGGCTTTCGGCACTCACGTAGCTTTACAGTCCCCGTGGAATCTTTAGTTTGTTTTCTTTCTTGGCTTTGGTTTTGAGGGAGCTCAAAAATAAAGTTTATACTTAAAACTTGATGTCCACCCTTGATTCTGGCATAGCTACTAATTTAGCAATGCCCTTTTTTCCTGTCTTTTATACTGATATGTGTGTGTGTGTATGCATCCATGTGCGTGTATGTTTACAAGAAAGAAAGAGAGAATGAATGAATAAAGGAATTATGTATAATCATTACAAGTGGCAGAATGTGACGTGATATTTAGAACATAGAAATAAAATATTCTAGAAGGTGAGATGGGGGGATAAAATATTCTAGAAGGTGAGATGGGAGGAGAAAAGTGTGTCTGTTACTGACATCTGGAGCGGCTTCCTGGAGGAGGCGGGCGCCTTCGTTACTGCCTCTTTAGGTGTTCCAGCAGGTGGAGCCTTGCAGAAGGGGTTGCAGCAGATGGCAGAGTCCACACAGGGACGGCTCAGTGAAGCTGGGTGCTTTTCCACATGAAGGACTGGATGCCAGGGTTTATAGATGTCGGAAATAATCCTGAGACTGCTCAGAATTTGGGGATAAGTGATGCCTGGACATGAGCTCACTTAACGTTCAGCTCCTGCGGGGCCCAGCTCCTCTCCATAGACCTCCCTGACCACACACAGAGCCTCCTGGGAGCACTGCAGGAGGCCTGGTATATTTCATTGGTGGCTGTCAGGAAAGCTGCTCTCAGACCAGCAGGGGACAGCTTGTGTGTTGAGGTTCTGCATTTGTCTTGTCTTTCCATGTCCCAACATTGCCTGGAAGCCCAAAGCCATCGCATCTCAGTCTCCCATGGCTTTGCTGGCTGTACTCTGGGCTGTACCCTCCATCAGGATGTACCTCAAAATGGCTTTGTTTAGGCAAACTGTCAAAAAGGTTTAGAAATGGCATGTTTCTTTTACTTACAAAAAAGGTTTTTGATTCTACTGTTCAGCTATATCTTTAAATTCATCTTTCCACAAGCCCTGGAATCCAGTGGGTTATATATTTCCTGAGCAAGTAACAGATGCTCCTTCGGTGCTGTCTAGTTGAGTTAGTGGTGTTTACCCAGTGAGCATTGCTGTAGTCCCTACTATAATATTAATTCTTTAGTTGCACAGTAAAAACCATTGCCTTGGAATTATGCACATAAAGTCTGGTCTACTGTAGTGGCTGTGGCGTGGTCCTGTTCTGCTAATGTCCTGTGGTTATGTAAATGTCCTCACTGGGAAATCTGGGTGGAGAGTATATGGGAACAGGCTGTACTAGTTTTGCACATTCTTCGGTGTTTTAAATTATTTCAAAATAAAACATTTTTTTTAAACTAGCAAACGGAACCAAAGGGACTACATAATGTGGTTGTTTTCACTTATGATTTTAGCAGTGGCCTCCCTCTTTCATCCTCTTCCGTCTCTGTCCTCAGCAGCCCGGTGCCTTCTGACAACTACAGGGCATTGTGAAATCCTACTTTAAAAATGCTTTTCCCACCTACATCTTCATGGTCCAGATGAGGAGATCAGGCCCCTGAAAAGGAAGACTCCTCTTCCTAGTGGCTATTGACAGAAACACAGAGCCCAGGAGACTTTAGTTCCAGTTGCTCTCTGCAAATCATCATGAGTCACAGCTCTCTAGCTCACACTGGTTTCTTTTGTCAGCCCAGGTGAGATTAATGAGACTGGCAGCATTCCCTGCCTTCCCCTTCAGTGGGTAGAGAGGGAATCATCTTACAGGGTGGTGGTCTGGATTGGCCAGAATTTTCACATGTACCACTCAGGGCTGTTGCCTATTGACCTCTTCAGAAGTAGAGATGTGGGATACAGGGAGCTGGACCAAAGAAAGACCTCCTGGCTTCTGCCTGCTGATCACCAGTGAGGGCTAACATTGACTATCTTCTCTTCTTCCATTAAGTCCCCTAAGTCACTGAAGTCCTTTGGAGAAGCTTTAGATACTTTTAAGTTTATTCCAAAGACAATATAACAACAGTGGCTTGTATTTGTCCAGTGACTCTGAGTTGACCTCACCCTCTAGCTACAGACTGGTTTTATTCCTGCTTTCTAAATTAGTGACATCCATGCCTTTTCGAGGTTACAGAGTGTCAGGGCAGGAGTCAGAATGCAGTTCTCCAAAATCATGGTAAATCCAGAATACTGTCCTCTTTACAAAACACTGGCTTCTTTAAAACAGTGACCTTCGTGCTTGTAAAATATCTGCACACACTTGATGATCAGCAAGCAGATGGTGATATTATTACTGCTGTTGTTATAATTCAAAAGCAGGATCTTTGGCCACGCATGTACTTTTGGGGCATGAAGAACTCTAGGACTTGGTGACTCTCCAGATTCACACAGGAGGTGGAAACGGTGGTTTCCTGTCTTCCCACACCTTCCATTGGTTAGAGCCTGAAGATGCCATATGGATGGCAGATGAGTAAGACTTAGGTTTTCCTAAAAAGTGAAGCACGTTGCCTGCGGACCACGTCAGTAGAGATCTACGTGACAATCATCCGGCAGGACAGCCACCCTGCGGCTGCCTGGCACACACATACTCTGGAGGGCTTTGAGTGAACTGACATTATTTATTTACTGCCAGTTGTTGATGCCACATTTCTGTAGAAAATCTGATGGCTTCCTTTCCCGCAGCATTTTCTTTGCCCTCCACATTGTAGGACACAACCTTCACTGTCAGCATGGGTATCGTTAATTAGTGCTGACACTAGTTTGTTCCTTAACATTCTGGACATTGGAAAATTCAGTGGACTGCATTAAGAATGGAAGTCTAAGTCCATAGCTCATTTAATATTCACAACTGTCACTTGTTAGGGAAAACCATCTTTTGAGGAGGATTGTGATTTTTCACACCCATAGAGATGTTTAAAAAGTAAACTAGTGGCCTGCTTCAAGGCAATCATTTGCATATGTATTCAACTGGTATGTGTTAGGCCCTTACATCTGTTGAATGAACTTCTAGAGTGGTGTTTCTGTCTTTAGTGTGCCTGCCTATCTTAGGGTCACTAGAAGGCCCTGTTAAAATTCAGACCTGAGGCCCCTTCCACAGTTTCTGATTCAGTCTGGGGACAAGAAATGTTATGTACATTTCTAACAAGTTTCAAGAGATGTGATTTGATATAGGAATGGCCCCCTTGAAAACCATTGTCCTAAAGCAGGGATTGGCAAACTTTTCCTGTAACAAAAATATAGATATAAATATTCCAGGCTTTGTGGTCAGCCCAGTCTCTGTCACCACTACTCACCTCTGTCATTTTAGCCACTGAAAATTGGTAACCAGATTGAGTGTGGCCATCTTCCAGTAAAATTTTATTTATAAAAGAAAATGGTGCACTTGTTTTAAAATATTATGTCACAATATGAAAATTTATAAGTGGATAAGCCAGATCCTTATTCTGGATGCATCTCTGAAAACTCTTTGGGTGAGAACAAGAAGCTGATGAAATCCCAGCAATGGCATTCGTGAGCCATGTAACTGTACAAAGGTTCTTAACTTCTTTATGAAAGGAGATAATGATTATACCATGAATGATAAGGAGAAGTACTTGCTTTTTATCAAATCTGGGTGATGTATCCATCACTGTTTGGTTTATTGTTCTACAGTCTTTAGACTGTTCTGCTGGAGTTGGAGGGCAGCCAGAGGTAAATTAACTTACAGTTAAAGTCACCTTTGGAATTCTTATAGATCACCCACACTGAGTCTCTTAGAAAATCAAAGCCAGGAATGGCCTTCTTTGTTTCTCTTTCCCTTGGAAAAATAGTAGATTAGAGGAGAGCTCAAGCATAATATGTCAAGACTAAGCTATCAGTCTCCTCCCCTCCCCACACCCTGCCCTCTGGCATCTTCCTTCATTTGGTTAATGGCAACTCTGTCTTTCTAGCTACCCAGGCCACAAAGAGTAATTTGGGAAGAAACATTTAATGAGAATGTGTCCTGAAATGGACATGCTGAGTATGAAATTGTTTTGTAGCTCAGGTAAAACATAAGATTATTTAACTCAACCTTCTCCTCTGTCTACTAGTGAACAGAGTCCCAAGGAGCTTGAAGATCACCTCCATCTGCATGGCACTCACCTTGCATACAGCAAGATTCTTAGAATTTTATAAAAATTGTTTTGTTCTATCCTCATAACAATGACAAAAGAGGTGCTTTTGACTTCCCAGTTTTCAGATGAGGCTGAAAACATAATTCCTTTGTCCAAGGTCATGCTTCTAGGCAATAGCAGAACTTGGACCAAAACTCTAGAATCCAGGCTCTTGAACTTCTAGTACGCTGTGTTTTGCTCCCTTTTCTATAATCTCTTTGTAAATACAGGAACAAAAACTTTACTTAGGAAAACAGATATGTAATTGCACCTTTTACGCTTTGTGTGGTCTGTAGATAATAAACTTTCAGTGGTGCTGGGGAACGGTATTTCGGTGCATTCCCAGTCTCCATCTGATCTGACTATGCTGAGCTTCCCCATGCACATATGAATAGTGCTTTGGACACAATGCTAAAGCAGCACAAGGTCCCCTTTAGTTCGGGTGTGTATCTGGTTTCATAGTATACTGTTTCTCTGGAAAACTTGTATAAGAGACTTCCTGAAGGATCCAGATCCTGAGTCATTTGGTTTAGCTTTAAAAGCAACCCTGTTTTGTGCTTCCTCTTTGCCGCAGTCTGTTCTAGGCACTGGAGAACCAAAAATATTGACTCCTTTGAAATACTGTGGTTAGCTGGATGAGGTGACACATTGCTGTAATCCTTGCACTCTGTAAATGCTTAGACAAATGACTCATCTTTTCTCCCTCCTCACAAGTTTGAGTCCAGTCTGAGCAACTTAATGAGAGCCTGTCTCAAATAAAAAATAAGAAAGAGTTGGGAATATAGCTCAGTGTGAAGGCCCCACTGCTATAATACAACAGCAACAGCCACAAACCCTAACAACAGGCCAGAAGTAATAGGTTTATCAGCAAGATTGATATGTGTAAATTATACCTGAAAAAGAGAAGAAACAGGGGTATTTGTTACATTAAAACACGAAGTGGCAGAAAGTCACTGCAACTGTCTGTGTGACTCCACATAATAGTACTCGGTCCAGTGTCATCAAACTCTGAACAATGAGGATGGGGCCTGAACTTGGCTCAATCAAAAAATGTGGCTCTTTCTTAACCCAAAAATGGCATTATATTTTTTTTCTTCCCCCAGGACCCCAGGAGCAAGCACAAGTTTAAAATCCACACATATGGAAGTCCCACCTTCTGTGATCACTGTGGGTCACTGCTGTACGGACTTATCCACCAGGGAATGAAATGCGACAGTAAGTAAGTTTTCTTTTCCAGTAGACGATGAAACTCAGCAGTTCATGCAGAGTGAACTGAGTTTGCTGAGTGCTGAAAGCTCAGTAACTTGTCAATGCAAACTCACCGAGAGGGAGAATTGGTTCAACTACAGATCACACTGAAAAAAGTATAGGATATTTCTGCTAACCAAGTTACTTACCTAATTATGAAAAAAGGACTTAGTTTATAAATGAAATTAATAGGTACTGTCACTTTTTTTTTGGTAGTAGAAATCTTCAATGCCTTAAAATGCAGGCTAGTCATACCCCAAAAAGACTCCCCACCTCCAGATTCCACATTTGGTTAAGCTTCAAAATAAGTTAAGCAGCCCTAGTCATTATCTTCCTGTGTCTCTAATTAGTGGGTGGAATGTGGAAAAATCCCAGGAGGCTTTCCTTAAAACTGAAGCCCAAATGAACATAAAAACCATGATAGCCTCCTACCTAAGTTCACTCATCCTGCCTGTTCATGAAGAGATCAAGTTTATATCAGTCTAGTTCTACATGAAATCACTGAGGACCAATGATGAGAAAGACACGAGATCTTTCCTTTTGTCTTGTATGTGTCTTCATCAAATATCAGGAGGAAAGAACAACAA
The DNA here is from genome assembly GCF_034190915.1 of Cavia porcellus. Lineage (NCBI taxonomy): Eukaryota > Metazoa > Chordata > Mammalia > Rodentia > Caviidae > Cavia > Cavia porcellus. The sequence goes on from NW_026947515.1 coordinate 14,950,572, forward strand.
CTATAGAAACACTTTGTTTTGATAATTCTTCAATTATGAGATTCCTCAGGCTATTCATTTAAATAAAGGTTTATTAGAACTTAGCCCTGTTTTGCTGACGACAGGCAAATGTTATGGCAGTTTCAGCCTATTTTCATTCATTAATGATGACAGTAATGGCCCAAAGCTGTCTGTCTTTTTCCTAGATAGATCAAGCACTGTACACAAAAATCAATGTACATGATGAACATTAGGGAATAGATGGTGATTTCCTTAAAACTCGGGTTGTTCACCTTACAAAGCCGTGCAATTTAGCAGCCTAGTGCAATCTGTTTGTCATTCAGGCCAGTAGCTTTCTGTGCTTCAAGAAACCCTGGGGTTCCAAAGACATAGTTTATGGGGCTGATACAAGTGCATTTGTAAATATTTCACTATTTTAAAGCTTGGAACATAAATGAGTGTGCAAATATATTGCATACAAACCAGCCTTGATGGTTAGATACTACAAAGCTTATACTGTCAGCCTCATTTATGGGATAGAACTTGCAATTGAGTTTCTCCTCCTGGCATCCACTTAGCTGAGGAGGGTCCTGGGCTGATAAGGCAGGCTGTGCTGCACTGTCTCCTAGGCATGTTCTCTTCTGTGGGATGCAGAACTTATGGATGCTGTGCAACCTTAACAAAACACAGAAGAGAATGGTGAGGCACATGGAGATATTTAGTTTATTTTCTGTTGCTATAAAAACATAACAGACTGAGTATTTATAAAGAGGACAGGGTAACTCCATTCACAGTCCCGGGGCCAAGCAGTTCAAGAGCGTGGTACAAGAATGCAGTGAAGACTTTCTTGTTGCATCATAAAATAATGAGAGAGCCTCACCTGTGAAGACAGAGCAAGCTGCTAGGTTAGACGCTCTTTCTCTTCTTACAAGGTGATTAATGTGATCCTAGCGGCCCCAGTCCCACAAACGCATCTAATCCTAATTTCCTCCTAAAGTTCCTGCCTCCAAATACCATTAACATGGATTTGGGGATAAGGTTTCCAAACTTTTGAGGGACACATTCATACCCCGCAGATAGGCAACTAATAGCTTTAGAGGGTTTTGTTTTGTTTTGTTTTTGTCAGAAGCTTTATATTTTAATGTTCCTATAATAAATAAATGGTATAACTGTATTCTGTTAACTAAATTTATGCTAATAAAAAACATTCTTTTGGTTTATTTATTAGGACCTTGTTTTAGATTAGGGGAAAGTACTTTTTGTTTTGTTTTAAACTATTTTCCTTGGACGTTTAGTGCTTCTGGAGCTCCTTCTTGGGGAGAGAAGGAGACTGAGCAGTCAGGTGCCATGGCCCCAGCTTCCCCACAGACACAGTTTGTCCTGTGTCTTTGCACCTTACAAGATTGTAAGCTGCTATGTGCAGCTCCACCTGGTGGGGAAAATGGTACCAGCCACTTGTCCAAACTAGCCTGCTGGTATACAGAGTTGGAAATGAAATTGCAGAGGGTGAATGAGCTTCCCAAAGTTGAACAGCAGTTAATGGTTAGAGCCAAGCGATGAATCCAGCCCAGAGCACTTCACCTCCCCGCCTTCTCTTCCCTGCTGCCCGTCTTCTCTCCAGAAGCTCTGGCTTTTGTTTTCTTTAAATTGCCAGTTCTGCGGGGCACTTGAAGACTTTTGACTTGGTTAGCTCAAACTACATTTGTAACACAACTTGTCGAGTGTCTTAGTATTGGCTAAGCCGAGGCACAAGATCTGGAAGAGTTAGTTATGGAACAGAAGCCAGACAAGACCCACATGGGCAGACCTGCAACTCATTCTCTCCTCGGTGTGTCCATCAGCCCGCAATCAGTGTTTAACTGTGGCAGACATACATCATGCGTGGTGCTTTTCACAACTTATTTTGCAATGTTAAAATTAAAAACCAGAAATGAAAGGAATGGGAAGGCTGTGCCTTGAAGATTGCAGAACAACCTTGCTAGCTTCTCTGGAGGATTCATGAGGATTGCAACAGCCAGCCCTCCCTCCGGAAGTCCGAGGGTATGGGGATGGTAGAGCGGCGACACCTCAGGTTTGTAGTCAGCACCCGGGATTCCTTGCAGGGTTTCTTCAGTTCACTGCAATAAGACTGATCTTTTTTATCTTCCCCTTGTCTCGCCCACATAATGTCAGCTGTAAGGAATGGCTTCTGCCAGCTGTATATTTGTTTTACTGGGAATAATATTTAAATATTTGAAGACAGGCTTAAAATATCAAACACAAGTTCACTTTGAAAAAAAAGTGACATACTTACACTTTCTTGAAAACACAGGGTTGGTGGAGGAAAATACACTTTCATAAATTTCCTGTACTCAACCCACAGAACGTCACTTTCCCAGTATTGAAATCAGTAAGACAGAAGGAACTATTTAGGAAATATATCCTCCATTTAAAAGTTACATGTCATATGACTATGTGTACACAGAATATTAGTTAGCCTGACTTCGTATACGTTTACCTATGTGGATTCTGTTAAATATTTGAAGCAGTAACAGAAGACAAAGTCAGGGTATTTTGCTTCTGTGAAAACTGAGCAAATATGGGATGGCTATTTTAAGGATGGATATTGTCACTCACGCAAAGCTTGTGCTGTAAGGGACATCTGCTAACAGTTCTTTATGTCACCAAAAACATTATAGCAAACTATCGAGTTAGAAGGTAACTCTTTCCCACTTTTACTCAGACACCAAAACACAGAGGAAGTGATGTGAGTCCATATGGCAGCCTAACCCTTTGCTTTCTCAATTCACAGCCTGCGACATGAATGTTCACAAGCAGTGTGTAATAAATGTCCCCAGCCTCTGTGGAATGGATCACACAGAGAAGAGGGGGAGGATTTACCTGAAGGCTGAGGTCACTGATGAGAAACTCCATGTTACAGGTAAGGCGTGCTTGTCCCAGAGCAGCGTTTTTAAGATCAAGGTCCTGTAAAGCAGAGTGGAACCTGGCCTAGCAGCCTTAACCCCCTCTCAGAGCCTTTTATAATGACTGTGTTATCACCATCTTCAGGCCCAGCAGAGGTGAGTTAACCCAGCTCCAGGGGACTGTTCTCTATACCCAAATTCCTAAATACTTAATGTCATGCAAAGTTGCAGCCATTGTGTGGATCAGAGTACTCTGACAGCAGGACCAGTGTACTCTCCCTCCAAGGACAGGGGAACAAGGAAGCCAAAATGCTGTTGGTGAGAGTAGAACTTGGGCAGGGGAGGGGATCGATGGAAGATCCAGATGTTTAGTGGCATTGGGCAGTGATAACCTGATGAATCTACCTGAACAACAGAGCCACTGACTGAGCATATGTTTCCTGTGTGTTAGGCATGGTGCTGGAAATTTCACACAAATAATTTAGTCCTCACAAGTGCCTGATTGCTAGCCTCATTTTCCAGAAGAGGAACCTGAGCCATAGGAATATGATAATTTACACTGTTGCAGTTAATGAGGATTGAGACTAAAACAGTAGACTTCAGACCCCTGCTGCTAATTTATCATGATATATATACCTCCTACAAGTGGCCCGGCCACAGATCCAAATTTGCTGTCCATGGTCCAGGATGCTGCCTTCTGGGGCTGTGTCTGCCTGTGCTCCACTGTATTCTGGTTTTTCCCTTGGCTTTCCCACCAAAGCATACATCGACACACTCAAGCCTGGTGGCTCGAGTTATTGTGGCATCTTAGTGGTCTGGGACCTATCCTGTGTCCTCAATTTGTCTTGAGTTCTCTGTGCCATGACCCTCTCCATGCTGACTCATGGTTTAAGCCAGATATCAGCCTTGTTTTCTTGCCCTTAGGCCTCCCTCCTAGGCCACCGGTATGCTCATTCTTTGACAAATGCATTCATTTTTGTCTGATAAATGACGGTATTATATTTTCATTTTTCATTGAAAAATTTTAAGCTATCATACACTTTGAATAAATTGGCTTTAATGTTACTTGTTTGTAAACACAGACAATATCCTGAAAGGAAGGCTGGATGGCATTTGTTGAAGATAAAAAGGAAGGGAGAAGAGATCTAGGAAAAGCTTACTCTGAAAAACATCCTCATTTTTTAAAACATTAAGCACCTTTCTACCCAGGGCTGTCCTCTCAGGTAAGATGCAGGGAAACCAAACAAAAGATTTTGAGGTATTGCTAGGAGAGAGGCAGCACGCTTGGCTTGCCTCATGGAACAAACCAGCTGTTGGCTCACTGGCAAGATGGAATTGTGTGTGAAATCCTTAGGCTAAGAAGCTCTTTTGACTTCCATGTCTTAGAGAAGTGCCTTTATTCCTAGCCCCTCTTGTTGTACTCTTGCATTTAGGGGTGTGGCTCTTACACATCCTTTTAATGCATCTTCTGTTGTCGCTGGAGTCCACTCTGTCCTTCTCTGTGCTGATGGCTGGAGCCCTTCTGACTGGCACCCATTTCCAAAGAAAGCAAGGTCCCATGAGGACCACAAGCTTGGCGTTGGGAAAATTTTCAGTGTCACAGCCCCTGTCTTGTTTCTCTCTCTTCTCTGTTAAGGCTCATAGATTGTTAAATCCATGTATTGCAGGTAGGGAGCATGCAATTTTTGAGGCATTGCCATAAGCAATATCCTGAGATGGTAAGGGGTTAAGGAGCACAACTTGGAACACCCAGTGGCTGAACACTGCTCTGCCATTTCTTACCTTTTCCTCTATTTCCAGTGCTACCCTGTTAGCAGTTGAATACATATCACACGTGAACAGTCAGCTTAATTATGGGGCTTAAATGTGACATGGAATGGCTTTCTCTAAGGCAAGAACGCCTGCACAGAGTTTTTAAATGTTCAGCTGTTGTTCATTGTGTTTCTAGATAAAGCAAACACACCGAGCATGCTGGACTTGCCCCGTGCTTTCTCCTCAAATAAAAGCAGCAGTCACATAGTGCTGTGTGGGTCATCCAGTCCCTTCTGTAAGTCCCAGAAGACTTACAGATGTAAAAGTGCACAGAGGGACATGGGCACCTTGGCTGGGATGGCACATGGATGAAGGATCAGGTCAGTTCTCATGACGCTAGGGTTTATATCTTGCTAATTGTTCCACCATTCCCAAGAAGTGAGCTTGACTCACAGGTGCAGAATCATCTCAAGGGGTCTTACGTTTCACTATGTTGGATGTGGACTTTTCACACGTGAAAGCCACCCAGCAACCAGTACTACTCACTGCTACACTGTGAGTCACGTGCTTGAGAAGTAGTTTAAAACTTTTTTATAGAGATAGACCTACTCTAAGAATGTGACTGCAGCAACAGTTTAATAGTAATGCCTTACTTCATTCAGACTGCAGTAGCAAAATACTTTAGACTGGATTGTTACAGGGTACTCAAGAAATTTACCTACAGGACACCAAGATTTGAGAAACAAATGAGGTTTATTAAAATGGCAGTGGTCAGTCAGCTTAGGCCATTTAAATTTCTGGCTGCTGGCCGGCTGGCTCAGATTCCTTTGTTCTCTTCTCTTATATAACCCTGTATGAGTTCACAAGGTCGGGGAATTTACATGAATACCACCTTTTTACAGCACCGTCATTGCTTTGCAATGTTACAAAGCCTGCTTACACTTCTGATTAATTGACATACAGATTGCAGGCACCAGGCAGTTTGGTCACCTTGAGATAAAGCCACTTGTTCCCCTTTTCATAGGTTTTATGACCAACCGGAAAGGAGGAGGCCTTTGGGGGATTTGGTCAAAGCTCACTCACTGTTTACTGCTAACTGTACATCAGAATTATAATCTATAGACCATAAAACAAGTGAAACTTTCAAGACTAGAGTTTGGGGGAATTCCAAAGAGAGAAAAGGGCAAAGAAAAGAAAACAGATAGTGGTAGGGATTACGAATGCCTTCACGGGATAATTTGTAAGTAATAGAAATTTGCTTCCCATAGTTCTGGAGGCTATGAAGATCAAAGCAGCAGGAGACTCAGTCTCTGCCTCATAAACTGCACCTGTTATCTCTTCCTCATGTGCTGAGGAAGGAAGACCGTGTCCCCATGTGACAGAGGGCACAGACCCACTCCCTTTAGTCTCTTTTTTATAAGAATGCTAGTCCCCTGCATGAGAGTGAAGTCACTGTAACCTAGTCATTTCTCAAAACATTTCCCTTTTAGCACTGTTACTTGGGGATTGAATTTCAACATACTCACTTGGGGAGAAAGCCATATTCAAATCATAGCAAACAATAGCATCACCATCAGTTGACACTTACGTGATTTCCATAGGGCAGGCTAGCTTATTTAACACACTTCTGGCAGAAGGTAAAAAATGCGCCCCCATGGTATCTGTGAAGACACTGATTTTATCCTTACTTTATAGGTAAAGAAACCAAGGCACAAGGAAATAAATTTACTTACAAATTTAATGGTTAAGCATTTCAGTTATGTTTTAATTACAGTTTCAGTAAAACTTAGAATTTGTTTTTTAAAATATGTGTACTGGACTGGAGGGTTTAGCTTAGTGGTAGAGCACTTGCCTAGTATGCCCAAGGCCTTCACCTGGGCCTCCATTCTGGATTTGATCTCCAGCACCACCACCAAAACAATAATAATAATTTGTGGGCAAGAAGTCTAATTTTAAGTACAGAAAGTCAAATTCAGAAACATACCTAATTAGCAATAATATGGTGAGAACTTTTCATGTGAAGTAATTGCGTATTTTCAGAAAAGTTACAAAAGTAGTACAGAGGTCCTGAGCACCTGCTCCTAGCATAAGGATTCTTGCATGTGGGAAGTTTAGTATCAAGGTAATCACATTTTGAAATAGTATCTGATACATTTGTGCAAAGTAGTACCTATGCTCCCCACTAGGATTGTTCTATTATTTTTTTTACTTCATAAAACAATAAAACAAAATTCCACAACAAAATAATAAGAGAACAACAATAGTTAATACACTGTGTATTGTCATCTTCAAAGTAGTTACTCAGAGTACATCAATACAAAGATCATCTCTTACAAAGAAGAAACAAATAGATATTAGCATAAAACTTCCTTTCTCCGGTGAACTAAAAAACTAGTAGTATAAAGGAAACAAAATAACATGCATATTAAAATATTTTTGAAACAATGGACAGATAATTGGGAGACCATCTAAACCTTTCCCCCTTCCTCCTCTCTCTCTCTCTCTCTCACACACACACACACAAACACACACACACACACAGACACACACACACACATTTTCCTCAGTGGAATATATGTACTTTCTGTTTCTCATGTACAAGAAACCATGTGATATTTAAGCTTGCGTGTCTGATTCATTTCACTTAACATTATATTCTCACTAGGCATTGTTTTAAAGAGCAAAGCAAAAGGCAGTGGACTTACATTATTCCAGTATGAAAAAACTGCCAAGTGCGCCACGTGAAACCCTGAAGAGTCTTGTCACACAGGGGCATCCCCTCCTACTCCCTGCCTCTACCTCCTCCTGCTAAAAACTTCAGTTTTTGCTAACACTAGGCAGCATCATTGAGATCCTATTGCGCACTTACCATTCATAGAACTGGACCTTTCTTTGTGCTGAGCACCTTGGGTTCATTGTTTTGTTAACTCCCTCAAAAGGTCCCTTAAAAGTAAATACTCTTGCATCTTCACTTTCTAGATGGGCCAGAGTGCTGAGAGAAAGAAGCTGCTCCAAGTCCTGGGGTAGAGACCGATGGAGACAGACTTGAGTCCAGGTCTGCCTTTCAGGGCCTTGGCTCTGAACCTCTCAAGTCTCTTAGTAAGGAAAATCTCCTTTTGAATGTCTCCTTTGAAAATCTCCCCATTCAACACTCCCTGAGATTGTTTGAGTGTACAAAAAGTTCAAACATGGGATTTAAAACCAAGGGGACGAGGGTACCAGGTGAAGGGATTGAAGAACAATCCAAGTTCAAGTGTAATTAAGTGCCAAATTATGCAGACCCTGATGGGGCTCCAGTGGAAAGTGTTCAGGGCAGGGAGGGGACTGGGAAGAAAAAGACCCCGTGGAGAAGACGGAGGCTGAAAAGTTGTATGTATTAGAAAGGCGGAGGAAGGGTACTCCCGTTGAGGTTTTAAATGGAATGTGGGAATTAGCCTGGCTTTAATGAGAACACAAATATAAACAACAAACCATAATGAGCCAAGCTTATGGTCCAAATGCAAGCAGTTTCTTGGAAAATGCATTTAAACCTAAGCCCCAAGCAGCTGTGTTAATTGTTAGACATTCTCAGTCCCTATTTACCTGTATAGAATCACTCAGGTTGAAAGTAATTTCCAAAATAACATAGAAATTCCCAGTGGGAGTTCTGCTTTGCAATGGAAATTGCCCTTCCGAGACCAGAGGTGAGTTTTCTTGCTCAGTTGGTGTGGTATTTATAGGAAAGACCTCCACCTTCATGGTGTATTTTTATTTTTATGTTTTTCCCCTTTGAGGAATGGTGCTGATGTTATCAAAATAGTGTAATTTTTTTGCTCTAGTAGGCAATTTTAATATGTTTTCTACATTTTTGTGTGCTTTTCTTTATTTGATTTGGAAGAGTGGTATAAAAAGTTTCTCATGGGAATTAATTTTCAAATTGATGTAAGTAAAATGTAAGTGAAAAATGTATCATGTGCTTTACAGCTGATTCCAGAACAAAATCTCTGTCCTAGACAGATTTTTTGAGGAAGAATCTAGTTTTCTTAAATATGTTAGGTTGCTACTAACATATAGGATGCTGATTGAATTCTAACCTGAGCGCCCATGGGTGAGGCAAGACTTGCAGGGTCAGGTTCCTTGCAGTACTCAGACCCCATTTTCTGCCCACCATCTAGACTGTGCAGTTCAGTGACTGTGGAGAGAAAGAGAGGGAGAAGGAGAGGGCACTCACTGATGCTTGCAGGCAAAAGCACGGGACACATGGTGCTAACCATCATTGTATCTAGAGGAAAAGTATATAGGAGTACATTGGGCTGTTCTTTGAACTTCGCTGTTGAGATCCCTGCAAACTCTGAAGAGTCAGGCAGTTGTTCTGGCTAATACTGCATTTCTGTAGGGCGCGTTCTCTATACTCTGTAGGGCGCATTCTCAACTGGAAGGGCAACCTGGTGAAGCAGGCATCTGAGTCCCCCAAAGGTGCAGCTTCCCTGTCTGGGTTCCAGTAAGCCTCACATGCCTCTTTCCACAGCCAGTAGTGTGCCCCACCCTTTAGCAGACAGCAGAGCAAAAGAGGTGAGATTATTTTGTCCCAAACCAAAGTATTCTCTCATGACTCTGCAATGAGGCTGTGTCTAGAACCCCATTTGTGAATAGCCCTCACATGGCCCCCAGGCCAGGTAATACAGGTAAGTCACTGGGCATTTCTTTAAGCCACCAGGAGCTGGCTGCATGGAAACTGCTATTATACACCCTCCTTCATGTCAGAGCCTGTTTCTGGAGACGTACACACAAACATGGGGGGGCAGGTACTGCCCAGGGCCAAGCAGCCACCCATGGTTCATTTCCCTGCACACTTATGCATTATACTATCTGCATTATGCAGAGAGTCCAGGCAGGAAAAAAAAGATAGAAAAAATAAAAACAATGTGAGAAAAACAGCTAAAGGACTCAATGTATAGGCACACATACGTGTGCGTAACAAGTAGTCATGATTGGGCATGGGAACGCATACCTGTAATCCCAGCACTAGTGATGCTGAGTCAGGAAGATTTCCCCAAGTCCAACACCAGCCTGGGCTACATAGTGAGTTCAAGGCCAACCTGAACTACATAGTGAGACCCTGACTCCAAAAAAAAAAGGTGGGTGTGGTCACAGTGTTGACAAAATTTTTATTTATGACCTAAATAGATATCAAGGACCTGGAGAACAGCTGAGTGAGCTGCTTATGTTCTGTACCTGCCCTCGCCTTGGTTCCAGTCACTCACTACTCACTAGGCCGTGCCATGTCTACTTCAAAAACACCCACTCAAAACTGAACGTGGTAGAGCATATGTACAGCCAGTTACTCAGGAAGCTGAGGAAGACGGGCCACCTGAGACTGGGAATTTAAAGTCCATCTAGGCAAAACTCCATCTCAAAAAAAGAGAAACAAAAATCCCAGCCCTGTGTTGATCTGCATATACTTCTATTTCTTCAAATCTAACATTGACAAGTTATTAAGACCCTCAAATATATGAGAAAGCACATCTTTTATTTTGGCCTTTGATACTAGTAGCAAAAACTCTATAATATAAAACAGGTAACTGCTATTCATAATAAGGGATACTTTCTGTAGCTGGCTTTGTTTGTAGAAGTTTCACAAATCCATTAGCATCCATCAGTTGTGAGGCCAGTGGGGGAAGGTTGCATTGTTTTTTCATAGAGCAATACATGATGATGCACAAGCTCTCCTGCTTCATAGGTAGAAAAATGAGAATGGAGAGTTGTTCATTGTCTGCCTCAGACCCATGGAGATGTCTGGGGCTTCTGTTAGTTTAGCTTGGGAGGTAGTTGTGACCTCAGGTAAAGGGCACTGCACCTGATGGTCTATGTGTGCCTTCTTGCCAGTGGTGATGCCAGCCAATCAAGATACAAGTATCAGGTGCAGAAAAGTGGAATGTTCAGGGAAGCCACATATCCCCTGGCATTTTACTGAATGCCTAGGTCAATGACTGTGAACCTGTTAGAGCTTTTGATGATAACAGGCACCTCACGTAGTTTGAATTCCTGGGCTCAGGTGGCCCTTCTTCCTCAGCTTCCTGAGTAACTGGTCTGAGCACGCGGCATACATGCCATACGTTCACCACTGGCAGCATAGACTTACCCTGAGCACCATTTCTTGTGACTTCAATAGATGTATCTACTTTCTGCTTGCCACTAGGTATACACACTTGTAATTCACTGCTCATCATACATGTGAGAACCTGGATTATACCTTCTAAATTCATCAGGCAGGAGCACTTTGAGAAAAATGGTATCATTCATCATCATTATTACTGTTGGTAACTGAGGAAACTGCGACTCAAGAGCTCCGGGACAGCCAGGTCACACAGCTGCTGTGGAGCACAGTCCACTCCTACCACCCCAGCACACCGGATCCTCTTTCCTGCACAGCTGACCCTTAGCTCTGACCAGGGGGAAACCATGTCTTACTTCTCAGCTGTTTCCCTTGAATATAGACAACAGCCCATGCCTCTGCCCAAATATTTGTAACTTCATTTTTGTAGACTGCAATTAATGACTGTGGCTACTATGCAGTGGCTGTGCAGCGCCTGTCATTATGGCAGTGCCACTGGCACCATCATGGGTGAGGGTGTGTCATCATTTCCCCCAGAGCCCCCATTTTCCAGGGTATAGGTGATGGTGGAAATAAAGATGGCAGCAGGAAATCTGGCTGAAGCCTTCCAGCAAAGCAAAGAATTAAAGTGCGTAAGAGAGCATGAAAATAAAGATTCCCTCAGGACACAGGCTGGCAGCATGCAAGCTGGCTGGGAAGGCCCTGTTGCACCTTGTCATTGCTGGCTTTTACTTCCTGCCTCTGGCCCTCCTCCATTAGAGCTCCTCTTACTCTCACACTCTTAGTCTTTGAAGAAAACATGGCTAGCAGTCACCTTCCTTAAGCGTAAAGGTGGTTACTATGCAGGCACACCTTTTACTCAAGCAAACAGCAACCTGCCCCCAGGCTAGAAACACAGCAGAATGCTTGCGTGAGGTTTCATTTGAGTGCTTCTAGGTCACTGGATTTATCTACTCCATCTTCTTCCTTGATCAGGCATTCCTACAGATCAGGGTCATACGTGTGTGACTCCTTCAGCAGCCAATGCCTTTCCTACCTCCCTCGTTTTATCTTTTTATACCCCTACCTCTCTTTAGCCTTGTCCTAATTATAAAGAAAAAGTGCTCCCGGCCTCCCTGATGCAGAGTCACAAGCTCTCTAAGATTTCTTTCCCCTGGCCTTTCCTTGTACTCTTTCCCCTGCTCGCTCAGGAACATCTTTTCCCTACTCAGCTCCATTTGCCTTTATGAAGTTTCTTCTCATGTACACTGGACCTATATATAAACCGGACCACTTTCAAATCTTTGCACATTTCATGACATTTTTATGTGACTTCAGTAGATATTTATGTATTGTCATGTTCTACCAGATCATAAGCCCTTTGAGGTCAATATTTTATCTTCTATATCCAGCCTATGGTCTCAAATTTGAGCCTAATGAGCACTTTTTGAGATGATGCGGATGCTGAAGATGACACCATTGGTGACACAACTAAACAAAAGGCACAGCATGAGAAATGTATCCAAGTTTATGCTGGACTCCACATCCCAAGACCAAGCAGCTCTCGCCATTTTATCCCTGTACTTGGATTAAGTTAAAATGATTCTGTTTTAGACTAAACCATGAAGTCACATGACTTCTGGACCCATTAGAAGCATATACAGCACTAAGACAAAGGCTGCATCCTCTCAAAGAGGATGTCATTATTTACATCCTGACTCAGGTACCTCATCTGACTTATTGATGGCATGACTAAATGTCAAATGTGTACTAACTACAAGCAGGCCCTCCTAAGGTTGTTATTCATGCTTGGTTCCCTTTACAGTGATTCAAACACAACTTTCCATGCTGGGTGCTGAGTCACTAGATATCTGTGGGAGGCAGCAGGATTCTGGCAAGGGGCAAAGGGTTGCCAGTGTCATTCCTCTGATGCAGTGTTTGCCTTTGTTTTAAAGTTCCCTAGTACCCATGCACAAGTGATCTGACTTCTCTTTTCCTGCTTAGAAAGATCCCAAGCTCCTAGATTCTTTATATGGGCCTTTCTCATCCATCTTCTTTGACCCACAAAAAAACTACTCCTGAAGATAAACCTTGAGTGCTCACATCCTTGGAAGGGAGAGCAAATTGTTTCTGGGGCCTTGTTTCAAAATTACCCCATTAGCATACAGAAACGTTGACACTGACTGAGCAGGTCATCCCTGTGTAGGATTTTAATTGCTTCTAATTATAGGATTATCATTTAAGCACAAGATTAATTGCCATGAAATTATTGCAAGGAATTTGATCTTCTTCTAGAAAGTCAATATATTACCCAAGTGAAGGCTCTCTTAGAAGCCTGCAAATAATGTCTTTTCACTCACTTCCACTGTAACATTTTTTTAACCCCTTGATTGTTGAAGGAGTAAAAGAGGAATCTTATGAGATTAGGACAAAAGAGGAAATAAATAACAGATAAATGCTCCATTTTGGTTTCCTGCAGAAGGAAAATTTGTATAGTATTTGCAAATCACCAGTGGAAATGTCCCAAAATAAATGCAAAAATTACTTTCCTCTCTTGATCTTTGTCATCTTCAAGGGTGCTAACACTGTTCCTGCAGGAAGCTGGAATAGGCAAGGTGCTGTCTTATTATAGACCTTTCCAATGCTAACTGCCCAGATGTCCTACAAAAGTCTTTTCCAGATGTTTTACAAAAGATTTTCTAATTAATGTGTATATACACGCTGTGATTATTGGCATCAAAATGTCAGACAAACAGCCGACTGTGTTCATCTTGGCTTCTAGGCATTTCCACTTGGAAAGATGCAGATTTCCTGAGAAAATACAAAATAAGTTAGCTCCAGGGGTGGTTCTAAAATATCACTGTGTGGATACAGTGGGCTGTGGCCACCTGCAGGAGGCTCTGCTGCAGAGCATCCCCACTGGGCCTTTCTATACTAAGAAGAATGGGGCTGTGCTTTATCTCCGGCTCCTTCGGAATTAATGCAAGGCTTGTGGTTAATTAAAGACAGTCAGGGTCCCTTTTCAAACCGAGACAGGCATTTTGCCCTTGAACAATGAAGAAATAACAGGAACAAGGCAAACTTCCTATGAAAGTTTTCAGAGTGGGGTGGTGCTGGTTTAGGAAAGATTATATAAGAGAAGTATCATTTTGTTGCAGGCAAGGAATGTACCAGAAATGCCTGCCTCTCTGTACATCAGGGGAAAATGGGCTTTTGCCTTGGGAAGTGCTGCACTGGCCTCTCTACCCTGTTGAGTCTCTCTCCTGGGAGTGGTGTACAGGGCATGTGAGGAGATGTTTCTCTGGTCTAATGAAAATCCCATTTTCAGCCTGCCCAGGTGACTACCCATGGGAGAATTGTTGCAAGTAAACATCTTCCCAGTGACCAGAGGAAACTCATGTGTGCAGTGAGCGTTAGAAACAGGACAGTCCAGGCTCCCCACTTGCTACGCAAATTGCAGCTATTAGGGGTGTCCTGACACATGTGTCACTTACCCCACTCCAGTATCTCAGGGACTCTGTCAGCCTCAGAACTTCTGGCTTCTGAAGGATATGGGTATGTTTGAAAAAGACCCTCAGCAGCGCTTCAGTAACTAAAACTCTACAAGGAAAGCACATGGGGGCATGTTCATATGATAACAGGAATGACCTGGGTCAGAGGATCCTGTGGGATTGGCTTTAGAGTCAGATGGGTTGGATTTGACTCCCAACTATCCACTAACTGGTCTTAAGAAAATATTAGGAATTGTTATGCATCTGTTAATAGAATTTTGTCCTAGTCACATTACATCATATAGTTTAATAAATCAAAGTTTTTCAGTACATGGACACATTACTTCTCTCAGTCCTGATTCGTTCCTGACATAGCTATAACCACAGTGGGACTCCACCCCTGCCCCCCGAAAATCTTACCCGAGGCTTCATTTGTTTTTGCTTTGCTCTGCCTATAAGTGAGACTCAGGAGGCGCTGGGAAGTCACTGTCAAACTTGGCAACACCCTGTAGGAGGCGAGTGTAATGAGCTGAGAGTTCCAGTGTGAAAATGTCACTTGACTGTGGCAGTGGCCCGTGCTTCACTTTAACTGCCTTTCCCTTCCTCGTCTGCAAAGTCCCTGGAAGGCACTGGGACTATGGGAAATGGCAGGTTACCTTCAGTTCTCGCATGTCCTTGCTCTGAGAGTTGTCTAGGGAAGAAAACCCCTGGTGTCAGACCCTGCCTTTCTTAAGGAAACAGTGACAGAGTTGGAGACTCCCAAGAACTCGTTAGCCAGCCAAGCTCTCACTCTAGTGATTTTCAAACACGTCCGAAGAACAAGTATCTTCAGTGACCTTTCATCTGAAGTGATATTTTATTATGGAGGTGTCCCAGTTTTCTCATGATGCTTGAAGAGATGTTTGGAGCCAGATTTGGAAAGCACTGATGGGGTCTGGCACCCTCACTTCCCATGTATAGAAACCCCTCTGTCATTATTAGGTAGGACATTGTGGGTTGTAAGGAACAAAACCGAAATCAGCCTACACAGACAGAAAGAAATCTGGGATAGCTTATGAAACTCAGAGTGGAGGTGCTGTGGGGCCATAAAATCATGTAGAACCAGAAAAAAAGATTTCTGTGTCTCACCTCCTCTTTCTACATATTACTATCATGTCACAAACACTCTCTCTCTCCCCCCACCCTCCCTCCCTTCCCTCCCTCACTCAAAGGCTAGGCTTTCTTCCCTTGTAGGAAACAGGGTCCTACGAAACTCTTCAAGGTTGCCTCGCACAGCTTCCTCTGCTAGTGTGTTTGGCACAAATGTAAATGCTGCAGGTAAGGATGTATCGGTTGACTCTGGGTCATGTGCCATCTCTGGACCAACCAACTGTAATAAGAGGGCAGAAAAAGTGAAGGCTGGGTCAAGAGAGAGACACTCCCAGGAGCAGGTAGTGTTAAGGAGGCAGAAGAACAGGTAGGTAAAGCAGTCCAGGACCCCAGCCAGGGCCGTGCAGGATGTTGCTTTGGGAGCCGAGCTTCTACCCTCTGTTCAGATACCCTTTCCCGACAACCACTTTGTGCATCCATAAAATTACTAGAGAGCAGTGACCATGTCTGAGCTCAGAGACAAAGTTTTATGACTCATAAGTTCCTTTTAAACAAACGAACATGCTCCTGGCCTGGTAGTTTCCAGAAACAGCCAAGGATAAAGAAAAGATTTCAATTTGGTGACATTTGTCCAACTCAGCCACCTGGCACATTCATTGCCCTGCTTATTTAAAAGCTGTAAGACAGCGTACTGAATTCTAAGTGTAAGTGATGTAGATGAGGTTTAGTAATTGTGGTGCCTGCAGGAAGCAGAACCCTTTGAAAGGGGCCACAGTTAGAATGTGGAACAGGAAGGAGACATTAAATTAGAGCCCAGGCACTGGACAAAGCCCTCCAGTCGACAGCATTTGAGCTGTTGGCCTTCTGCGACTCTCCCCTGTGGCAGCTCTGTCTGCAGGCCTTGTTTACTTGGCAGACCTGTACCTCTCACCCTGGGAGCTTTGCTTTCATGAGGAATTCCTACTGTGAAGGTGAACCAGTTGACAAAGTGCTAACAGTGTCTCTGTGCTCTTAACCTCTGTCCTGAGAAAAGCTAGGCTACTTGGCTCCCATTCAATAAAAGGTACATTTTATCCATGAATCCTCACCACAAGGCCCTCCCACAGTGAGGAAAATTTTATATTTCCTGCTTGGTTTGTAAGCTGCTGGCTTAATGCTCACAATGGCAGAGCTTCTCTCTGTCCACTCCACCAGGCAGGACATAGGCCACAGATGCCTACCTCGTAAGAAGCACAGCATCTTCATCCTGTGCACTGTCCTTGACTTGTGGGTTTGGTAACACTGGCAGTCTTCCCATTTAATTTCTCTATTTGATGGTTTTACCAATTCAGTGATTATTTTAGCAGCACGGCTCAGTGGTCCAGAAGCATCTTGGGAAATTAAGGATTTGGAAACCATCATATTGGTATCTTTACTAGATTAAAAGTTTTACTTCCAAGACCTAACCACCATTCCTTTTCTTGTCAGTTTAATCTCTCATTAGAGTTGATGCATGTATTTGCCTTGTGGTAGTCTAAGGTAGTGACAGATTGGCCTCGGCAGGGAGAGATTCCAGAGCTAATGAGAAAATCTGCAGTTTTTTCCCCCCTAACTATGATTGAGATGATATGAGGCTTTGTTAGTGAAAATACCTTACCTCTGACATCATATGTTTAATTAATATTTGTCTTCAACTTTATATTCTCAGATTAGAGATGGCACTAGTAGAACAGACCCAAAGACTAAAAAAAAGTTTATTCTTATTTGCTCTCTGTCTGTCTCCAAGGACCATCGTGTTCCAGAGATAGGTACTTATGGTCTCTTTTTCGTGTGGATTCCCACTAGTCCCTGAAAGGTACATTCCTCTGAGAATCCGTTCTGAGCCTATTCTGGAGGTTCAAAATATACAAGAAAGTAGTTATTCCAGCAGGTGGTGGGAACAGCCTGGGGCAGGTTGATCGCTTCATTTTCTACAGACTGATGGAGACAAGAGGCCCTTGCTGGTGGATGGTTGCAGGCCCTTGCTGGTGGATGGTTCCAGGCTAGCCTGGAATCATGCTTGATGCTAGCCAGGACATCCCTGGCAAGGAACCCATCAAAGATCGCCAGAGATGAGGTTCTCTCAGGCAAGCTAGCAAGAACAGATTCCGGCTCCTCCTCAGCCTGAAAAGTCTAGGTACCTGCTTGCTTGTATAAAAGTGAGAAAAAGAAAGTTAATTGTAATGGTTCTGTCTCTCAAGGGTTTAGCTTCTACAAACGAGGAAGAGCAGAACCAATAAACAGTTATGTCTTTGTCTGCCACACTGATGTGAAAGCTTATGATATTATTAGCAACTGCCTGGAAGCCAGGCTTTATTTAAATTAATTTAATCTCCTGGGTTATTTGAGTTTGGCATGGTCTATTTTAAGCACAGATAAAGGGGAAGTAATCAGACAGAGGGGACAGGTGGGAATGTTCCCTCCCTAGTTCTTCAAGCTTAGCTCATCTTGATACAAAGGGAAGGACTTGATGGAGGCCAGTCAGCCCTCAAAGTTCTCACTGTTTGTCACTGATATTGTTACCTGCTCGTCTGAGAAGAGAACAATTCTGTCAGCTCAGGGACGGGGAGATAAAGAATACTGGTAATAAAGCCAGGCGTGGTGGCGCACTCCTGTAATCCCAGCACTCGGGAGGCCAGCAGGCGGGTCATTGCAAGTTCAAGACCAGCCTGGGCTACAAAGTGAGCCCAAGGCCGGCCTGAACTGCATATTATGACCCTGTCTCAAAAAGACCAAAAAAAGAAAAAAAAGAATACTGGTAATGCAGCTGAAATACAAATGGCGGGCTCCCATTTATCCATAAGTTCCTTTGTTTCCCTCCCCTGAAGTCTGATTCTCTGCTCTCAGATGATCAGTATGAAATAATTTGATGTGATAGAGTAACAGTGCTTATCTTACAGAGTAGGTCCTTATCTTCAAATCCATGGTTGGGCCCTGGCATTCGCTGCACTCCAACTCCAGAGAATCAATGGATGCTTGACAATTACTGGAGTGTTTGGTTCAATTGGAGGGTAGAAATCTAGCATATGAAATGGCCAAGTGAAATGGAGTTGCACTGCCTCATCCTTTAGAAACAGACCACATTGGTCTAGGAGCACACTGAAAAGCCACCTCCATGGTGACAAGGTGGTGACGTGAGAGCAGAGGTAGGATGTCCACCACATGGAGTGACAGTGGGCAGCTTAGGTGCAAGCTGAGAATAGCCAGGAGGAATCTGCTCCCTTTGCAATAAACCAGGCTTTCTAGAAACTGTAGAATTCTAAGAGTTAATTGGGAAATCCAGCTACTCTTGTATTTCTGGATTGAATCAAAATAACTTCAAAAGGAAAAGCAAAAGTTTTAGTCCATGTGGATCATATCCTGGTTATGAGCCCCAACAGTGAAGGACGATGGGCAGGAGGGGTGGAGGACCTCTGGGCAGTGGAATTCTAACTTATAGTGAACTCAGTGTGTGATTAGCAAGCACTATGAATTGAGTATATGCCCACCTAGTTCAAAAAAAAACACACTGAGAGATATATAAGGAACCATGAATATCAATTCAAGTGTCAGATTAGTCCTTAGGAAAGCAGAGTCACCAGTATCCAGATAGACAATGAACAGAGCCAATGGTGAACCCAAAGAGTGTCTTTTCACATATGTCAAGTCTGGGTATGTATTTCTTCACCAAAGGATGAGTTAGAGATGAGAACATTCGCACAATATGTGGCCCATTTAAAAAATTTATGGAGAGACAAAGGGAAAGAGCTAACACCCAGGAACACACGCATGCAAATGAGTTACTGAAGAAAAAGGGATTATACATGAATATTTGAGAAAACTCCCTAAAATTTCATTAAAATGAAAGAATACACAGTCTGTAAAAATAAGGACATTAGGCCATGTAAGTAAACAGACCCAAAGGAAAGACAAATGAGATGAGATGGTTAAATGACTGGGGCTCTACAAAGAGTCTACAAGAGCAGACATGCTGGAGTGAGGAAAGCATGAAGTGCCCATGAGGAAACAAGCTGCAACAACGTAATTATAATATCCACGGAGCGACTGAGAGCAGAGGAAGCACTGTAGGAATCAGATCAGTACCTGAGGGACTCCTAAGTCGCTCTTACAGAATGCAAGGAGAGGTCGCAGTGGTGGTGATGGAAGAGAGCATAATAAAAATGGAAGACTCAGAACAGGATCTAACTTGAAATTTATCCTTTCACCTCAAAAATGAAAGAAGAAAAACTGAAACAAGCAATAATTCCAGATGACAGGAGCAGTTCTCTGGAACAATTGAACTAAAAGGAATGCATTCCCTTTTAGCAAAATTAGCAGAAAGAAGTGTTCAACTAGAAACATCCTAGAAAATTTTTAATTACAAAGAAAGGAAGCAGAATGTCTAGGTGGCCTATAGGAGAACAAAAGCCAGGTTGGCATGAGACTCCTTTTTATATGAAGAACTAAATTTGAAAAGGATGCTTCACTGATAAAGTTTGCATGAAGTTCATAGCCCCCGAATTTGTCACCCAGCCAGGTTGCCATTCATTTGACAAAGTCTCTGATATGCAGGGACTTAGAATATACATCACCCACACATCTTTCTTGGAAAAATTATTTAAAGGCAAACTAGAGAGGACTACAAGATAAGTAAAATGAAAAGCTCAGAAATGGGTGCGGTGTGTGAGGGTAGGAGTGTGCAGTAAAATGATATGGAAAATACGTATTGGAAAATACATAGCAATCATAACAGCAGAGATCCTGAACTCCAGGATAAGAAATGGAATAGGAGGTAATAGAAAGTCAGGGAGAGCAGGACACGGTAGAGCCAGTTCTTCACAGTAGGGGGAGGGTCAGAAGATACTGTTGTCTTCTTTCCTTTGATAACCAGAGAAACACAGGATTTAAAAAAAAAAGGTCACTGAGCCTTTAAGATGTTCAGCTATAGAATTAAAATAACGTTTTTACTTTATAAAGTTTTGGAGAAGATGAATAAAAACAAAACGGTATACAGAAGATGGAAAATAAACCAAGTCCCAAGAAAATGAAAAAGTGATGGCAGATGTGAAGCCACATACAACAGAGGCGACACTGGGGAGGGTTTAAGAATGTACCCTACTTGTCCCTCTCATCTAATTCTAATTTTGTACTTATTGATTAATCTCTCCACAATCCCTTCTCCCCTTGACCTTTCCCAGTTGCTGGTGATTATTATTCTATTCTGTACTTCTACAAAATCAGCTTTTTAGAATCCCACAAATATGTCAACATCAAGCAGTGTTTATCTTTCTGTTCCTGGCTCATTTCACTTAGCATAATGTTCATTAGGTCCATTCATGTTTCTTCCAGTGACAGGAATCCTAAATAGTATTGCTTCCTGTGTAGAAGACCACATTTTCCTATCCATTCATCTATTGGAGGGCACAAATTGGTTCTGTATCTTGACTGTTATGGATACTATTGCAATAAATAGGACAGTGCAGATTCTCTTTGACACATTGATTTTATTTCCAGTTGATATTTACCCAGGAGTAAGATTGCTGAAATATATGGTAGTCTCCATTTTTAATTTTTTGAGGAACCTCCATGCTGTACTGTATAGTATGGTGACTAAGATTTAAAATATAGTGTATTTCAAAATAACTAGAAGGGAGAATTTTGAGTGATCTCTTCAAAAATATGGAAAATTCTTGAGATGATAGGTGCACTATATCCCCTAATTTATTTACATTATATACATGTGATGGAGACATCACACTGTACTCAATAATATGTACAATTACTACATGTCAAGTAAAAACAGAAACCCAAACTAAAGGATGTGCTGGAATTGGACTGTGTGTTCCAGTCCTGCCCCTGACTAGGAAGGGAACTTGTGTGTAAGTCGCTACTACATCTCTCCAAGTCTCAGCTTCCCCATCCGTAAGGCCTGCGTGCGGGTAAGTTTGCTACGCAACTTACTTATCATGTCCAACACACTGAGCACCTTACCAGGCTCATGCTAGTAAGTTGCAGACACTGAGAATGATCACAAGGTAAACCACCCTCTGTTTCTAGACAGAGGTTTTTAAAATAAAAATTCAACTATGTCCTATTAATGGAGCATATACCAAAAATAGAATGGCCCATAAACACTAAGAATAAAGGATGTACAGAGATTTATCAGGTAAACAGAAAACAAGCAGCTGAAGAGGAGTTGCCCTGAGTCATGAAACTCTGTGCAGGTGGATGGAAAGTGCTGAGTGGGGACCTGCACTGCTGAATTTTAAAATGTGTTGGAAATCTAGAACAATATAAAGTACAGGCTCATTGCAGGAACTAACAGAAGGTTGAATGTGATAAAGTAGACAGCCTTGAAAACAGAGCCTGCTATAAACAACACAAGTCACATAAGCCATTGAAAAAGGTCTGCTGGGAAAATTGTCTAAATATTTAGAAGAAAATAATAAATCAGAGCTTGCCTCACAGTGTTCACCAGAATAAATTCCAAATGAATTTAAATGTTACATATAAAAAAGAAACAAAATAATGAAAGAAAACATCAGTGAATATGGTAACTAGCCTCAGAAAGGGCAAGCCTAACAGAAGTGGGAGAGGCGCACGGAAGTATTTGATGGCTTTAACTGCACAAAGTTAAGCTCCTGTATCTCTGGACGCACAGCAAATCTAAACAGAGTTTGTAGCAAATGTGAAACAGAGCTATTATCCTACATAGCTGAACAAGTCTTCTGACCCTCAAAGAAACTTCTTTACCACTCTCCAGAAAACGTGAATAGGAGGTACTTCACAGAAAAATGCAAACGGTGAAATAGCTATTGCGGGGGACTTAAGCCTAAAAACTAATCAAGGGAGCCAGACAGCTAGTCTTTACTTTTCTTACCACAGCCTCGATAGAATTTTGGTAATTCTTTGGTAAAACTTTCAGGGGAGTCATATGGCAATAGGTCAAGGCTCTTAAATAATTTTTGTACCTCTTAATCTACTTTTAAGAAAAAAATTTCTAAGGAAAGTACCAAAATTTTAGATAAATATTTATGCATGAGAATCATCAGTTGCTATGCTCTATGTCAAGGTGAGGAAGGATCTAAAACTATCATAAAATCATATGAATTCTATAAAAGTAACCGTTTCACCACAGGTAGCTGTACAGGAAGGAGACCAGCAGTCAGTATGCTAATCCACCAACATCATTCCTCTCACGGTAGAAATGTAGGTACTTTACATTTTTTTACACTTTTCTGTTTTTAACTTCTTGTATGATGAGTGTATCATTTATGCTCACAAAGAAAAATATTACTTTTAGGTAATATTTGCTTAGGCTTTTATACAGAATCGTATCAGTATCTCAAAACCTGAGAATATTTCTCTTATAACCAGGTTGCGTTTCCTTTTGGAACACCAGTATTATGAGCTTTAACAGAAAATTTTATTTCCAGCTAACCTTTAGAGAAAAAGTTATGATCTTTTTCAAAGGACTGAATGCTGTTCTTTTTTATCTCTTTCCATTCCCCTCTCAATTCCTTATATTTTATTCCCATGTTGCTTCGATCAAAGAGTTGCTGACTCATGTTTTTTAGCCACTAGATTTACTAGGACAGAAATTTATCCTTATTGCCAAGCAAGCTGTCTCACCAACAAAATAGAACATTTAGTAGTGGATGTTAAAATGTGAATTTTTTGCATCCCTGAATTCAGATTTATATATAGGTCATGTACAGTGGGAACTGGACAGCTATCAGGTATATATTTGGTGTATTTAATTTTTCTTATTTTTGTCTCTGGCAATAAGGAAACTAGCACAAAATATATAGGCTATTAAGGATTAACATGAAAGAGTGAATCTAGTTCTGTGGAGTTCATTAACACCAGCAGTATCTGCAGACTTGATGCATCATAATTAGAACAAGTACACCAAACCATACAGCCCCACACCCTGCTGGTACACAGGATCTCAGTGAACTGGTACCCGGTTAACAGTTGTTTAATGGTGATGCCTTTACATTTTGTTTCTTGAAATCCAGAGAAGAGCCACACAATAATTTTCCAAGTGGCTGTTTGATACATTTTTCCTGAAAGCTGGAGACATATCATATGCCCTCCATTTCTGTGGCTACAAAGCATCTAATGTTTCCAGAAAAGCTATCGAAATCCTTTTGGCCTGGCTTTGGCTCTGAGAGCCCCATCGATTTTTCCTTGTCCTGGAGTCCCTCCAAATGGACACTTTATGTACTGCAGCCAAAAGATGCAATGCTTCCAAGCTTTCTGTTTGCCTTAGTTTCCAAGTCAGTCACCAGAATCCACTGAGTACTCTCCTTGTTCTGTGCTGATCCTAGGGAGTGACCTAGGTGGGATGTGATGCCACCCCTGCCCCCAAGTTGCTGTCAGTCTGCAGAGATGAAAACCCCATGGGCTAGGCTAGCAGGAGAGTGGCAGGTCAGAGATGGTGGGTGTTTGTTCAGTGTACAGGCTAGTGAAACTGAGATGGATTGAGAGGTGTGCTTCAGATGCAGTGTGCCCAGGGAAGAGCCTGTCTGAACACCGACGCATGGGCCAAAGGTAACATGGAGAAGCATGTAGTTAGAAAGTACTTACTGAGTGCCTGGCAAGATGCTCTGGTATACAATAGGGGTTCAAAATAATTAGTATTAGGGGGTGGGATGGTGGGCTGGCTTCATCAGTGTGCAATAGACTTTTTGGGTCATGTAAGTCCTAAATGTGATAGGTAGGATGCAGTTAACTGGTTAACATTCTTAACTAGCCAGTCGGAGTTCACGGAAGCTTCTGAGTCAAACTGCTGTGTGCTCAGGGGAGATGGGCCAAGGGTACAGCATCCCATAATGTAGATAGATGAAGTAAATGGTGGGGAATACATGCTGTTAAGTCTATTTCCCATTTTTTGGAGCCTCAAAAATGCTTTAATTAAAAGCCACTAAAGCGGGGTTGGGGATTTAGCTCAGTGGCATAAGCATCTGCTTTGCAAGCAGGCGGTCATGAGTTCGATCCTCGGTACCGATTTAAAAAAAAAAGCCACTAAAGCTATGATTGAAAATCTCTATAGTGAGAGAATAATGTGATGTTTTTGTTGTTTCTGTCCAGACAATTATATTGAGTCACTCAGATGGATGGCAGTCCATGAGGCTGGGCAGAGCCACCATGGACTAGCCCCTTTCTTTCTTGCTCCTTTCAGAGAGCGGGTCCAGCCAGTTCTTGTTCCCCAATCCAGTACCTCTCCCAGCTCCCAGAATACCTGGTTCTGTTCAGGCTGATATATAAAAATATCATACAGTGGATCACTTATAAACAGCAGGAATTTATTTCTCACAATTCTGGGAGGTGGGTAGACTAATATAGAAGGTGCTGTCTGATTTTGTCTGATAAAAACTCATTTCATAATTCTTCTCATTGGTTATGCATGTGGTAGAAGGGGTAGACCAGCTCTTTCGTAAAGGCACTAATTCCATTCATGAGGGATCCACCCTTATGACCTAATCACCTTCTAAACCCTGCCCCCAGTGTTACCGTCTTGAGGGTTAGGAGTTTGACATATAAATTTATGGTGGTGGGTGGGAGCAGGGAGACAAACATTCAGACCATAGCGCAGGCATCTTCCTACCTCCAGCTGAAACACAGCAGCCTGAGGAATGCTGAATTCCCTTTGCATACAGGGGCTATGTGTATATGGAGGAAGAAGGAAGATGCTTCCATTCTCGGAGAGCCAGAAGCTTTATTTGTACACACCACAAAGACTCTTGCCCCAGGACCCATGAATGCTGCCAAATATCATAGAAACTATAGTATTATGATAAGGGTTCATGGCTTAAGGAGGACAGAGAATGTCTGGTCTGAGTTTTGATAGGGTTGCCCTGTACCCAAAGTTAAAGAAATGTGATTTGAGAACTACACCTCCAGTGGCCTCTCCCTGTGCCCCCTGGAGCCTGCCCAGGCCCTTCTTCTCAAGGGCCTCTGGCCCACTTGGCAGTCCTGCTGGTTCTGGTTTCCCCATGAAGTCCGTGCCAATGTTCCCACTGCCACCATGTGAGGGCTAGTCTCCCCAAATGGTTTGAGAGGCTCCAAGTCAGAGCCTCTAAACTGGGAACCTTGCCTTATTGCTAGACAGCTTGACCACCCCCGTATCATTACGTAGAGTTTCAGCAAATCCTGTTCCGGAAGCAATCTGTCACTCCACCAGTTTTCCTGTCAACATTTGCCGAGGAATTCGGGATGCTGGCACAGAACTGATTCCCCGCAATGCAAGGGAACTGGCAGCATCTTAGACACAGTTTCTCCCTCATGGCATCTTTAAAAGATGCCTGAAGTACAGATGCAAACAAATCTCAAGAACTGCATGTTCTTCCCAGTAATGTGACCATGAAACCATGAGCTCTGAGCTCTGTGGCATGGTGGAGCCTCTACCTTATTCTAAGCTGGTGACTGAGGGTTTTCCCTTTTGCCTCTGATCTAGCCCCTCTTCTGCTCAGGATGCTCATAAAGTAGGCATCTGGCAATTAGGAGGGTAACTTGCTCAGCAGAACCCGTGTTATGGCTTGGAAAAGCACAGCTGGGTTAAGTGAGGAGCAGAAGAGCCTTGCCCATGCCCTGCTGTCCTCCACCAGGTCAGCCTTTGCCTTCCATTGCTCCCGTGCATACCTTCCTTCTGGAGCAGCTGGTGCATAGTTAAAGAATAGCCCACTGATGCCTTATGGAGCTCACTGTTTGCACTTACTTGGTGCCTACATGAGGCTGATGTATGGAATCGGCTGGGTTGCCTGAACCAGCTGGGGCTGGCCAGCAGCAGTGGGTCTTGGCCAGATCAGATGCTGCAGGGAACAGCTGCAAATCAGGTTTGTCTGAAAGTACAGACTATGGCACCAGAGAAACCTTGCGCTGCCAGGGAAAAAGAAGCAAGCATGAGCACACCGGAGAGACATGCTCTGAAGGTTGCACTAAATGAGAGACGGTAGTCAAGGGCACTATAGACTCCTATTACTGGCCAGAGATGTGTCTTCTGTTTTCTGCCCAGCTCAGAATTTCTCCTCAGCTCTACGAGCAGGTAGGTGTAGCTGAATCAGGAATGATGTTTACACAAACCAGAGACCTCAGAGTAAGAATTCAATTGTATGTTTGACTCCATCCCTTACTAAAAGCCCAACTGTGTTTCTGTTCCCTCACCTGGGAAATGGGCAGCAGAGTCCCTTTTTCACAAGAGTATTGTGAGGATTGGGTGAGTGGATACAGTGAAGAATGTGAACATTAGCTAATAAATATGTTCATCTTTTTTTTAACTGAAATGTAATTCCTACCCTAAAATGCACCCCTTTAAAATATAGCATTTAGTAGTTTTCAGTATATTATCATTATGGAATGATCGTCACAATCTAATTCCAGGGCATTTTTATCACCCGAAAGGAAATTCCTTAGTGCTTCCCACAGGCTGAATATCGACCTCCAAAGATACCAGATCCTAATCCCTGAAATCAGTGCACATGACCTTATTTGGAAACAAATCATCTTTGCAGTTGTGAAAACGTTAAAGGTCTGCAAAGGGAATGAATCAGTATGCTGAAGAGATACCTGCACTCCCAGGTTCCTTGCGGCACTATTTACAATAGCTGGAAATGGAAACAACCTAAATGTCCAGAATGAATGCATGGGTAAAACCAGTGTGGTACATACACACGCTGGAATGCTGAAGGAGAATAAAACTTCATTTGCAACAGCATGAGTGGAACTGGAGATCACTGTGTTTAGTGAAATAAGCCAGGCACAGAAAGGCAAGTGTTACATGATCTCACTCATATGCGCACTGTAGAACGGTTGATGTCTTGGAAGTTGAGAGTAGAATGGCAGTTCCCAGAGGTCAGAGGAGAAGGGGGAAGGAGGGAGGGAGGGAGGGAGAAAGGTTAGTCAGTGGGTACCAAATTACAGCTAGATAGGAGTAAAGAGCCTAAGGTTGGCAATGCATAGCAGTAGTGGGCTGTCTGTTTCAAAAAGCTAGAAGAAAGCATTTTGAAAGTGTTCCCAAAAAAATGATAAATATTTGGTGGATAAATATGTTCAACTCAATTTAAATGTTATATAATGTATACCTATATCAAAACATTACACATCCCTTCATTACTATGTATGTTTTCTAGTTATATACATTTAAAAATAAATTTATAAATTTTGTTTGAAAAGTCAAGGGTCTCGTGATGGGGAGATTTTCTTGGATTATGTGGGCTAGGCTTCAGTGCACCCATGTGTACCCATCATAGAGGCAGAGAGGAATTAATTATACATACAGAAGGAGATACCGTGGCGATGGAGCTGCTGTTGGAGTGGTGCAGCCATAGCCTGCAATACCAGAGCCTCTGGAAGCTGGAGCGGCCAGGCACAGGTCCCGCTCTGAGCCGCTAGAAGGAGCACAGTTCTGCCAGCACCTCGGTTTAGGTGTTGTTGTGGTTGCATTGCTCCTGGAGCACTGGCCTCCACAACTGTCAGGGGACACGTCCGTGCTGCCTCATGTCCTGAGCGCTGTGCTAGTTTGTTCCAGAAGCCACAGGAATGTAAACCAGTGCCCAGCATTTATTCTATAGGATTATTACTGGTGCCTTCTTATTGGCAGAAGGCAGGCCCACGAGGGAGGCTGTATCCCGGGAGGGACACTGAGGCATGGTTGTTCTCCAGATTATTCTACTTAATGGCCAAGACACTTGCTCTGCCAGCAGGCATTGATTTATCTGGGACCAAACGCATTATGAACCCTAATCTTTCTCTTCATTTTTTTTCTTGTTCTACAGAGGACTAGAGAATGCTTGTTATCAGACCAATTATTCAATTATAAGATATCCAAAAATTACTTTTCTGTATCAATTTTTATAATATAATATAACAGGAAGTATAAACAACAGTTTTATCAAGTCTATTCAATGCAAGAATCTAGCTAAAATGCTAGCTAAAATGTAATGCTCAGGGTAAACTGTTCAGTAGTTAACCCCCTACCCCCCAAAAGGCAGCTTCACACCCCCCCCCCAGCAGTCCTCTTGAAGAATTCATACCATCCGTGTTTTGATACTGGGGAAATGAACAGTCATGGTTATATCCATGCTGTTATGTGGAATGTCATTTTTTGGGGGGTCACAGTATTATTTTATGGTCTTAAAAATCTCCCCAGCACTGCAAATTTACACAGTGTGCTTTTAAACCACTGCAATCTTCTGTTCCTTCTGTGTTTCCCATGTACCATTTGTTCTAGAACTGTTACCTACAGCAGAGAGAGGCCAAGCAAGAGAGAATGACAACAAGCAGGTGCACAGAGCACCAACCCTGAGTGGGCACAGGCAGAGCCTGCCCTGGTGGCCTCTTTGTATCAGTGGTACTGTGCTCTGAGCCCCATGTCTCCTGCTTTGTGGTCTCCCTGTTGGTTCTTAGGCAGATGTTACCGTGTCCACCTGCAAAGACCACTTAGTGACTCAGTGCTACAATGTGCTAGGTGGTTTTGTGATGTTGGAACTACACTCCAGAAGCCACTACACTGTGTCACACCTTTAAATTAGGTGCTGGCACTTCCCACTCAGCCCTCCAGGGCAGGTGTGGCTCAGCCCCTGCCCTACTGAGCCTTCAGTGCTCTGCTGTCATCCTTCCCTCCCCTGAGAGGCCATTTGCTCTCTTTCCTTTCCCCTTGTTCTCCTTCAAAGTTCTCCCTTGCCCCAGCCTAGCTGAGGCCACCCTCTTCTCAGGGACTCTGTCTTGTTCAGGTCATTCTTACACAGTAGCAAGGGAAGTCTGGGTGTATGAGAGGCTCACCCCAGCCTGAGTACTTATCAGTGCAGTAGAGAGCAGATTATCTCACCTCTCTGCCCACAGGCTCCACTGCAAATGGACTTAATAATAGTGCCTCTTACACCTTTGTAAAGGGCTTTAAGGAGTGCTTGCCACTTAGTCATTTCTCCAGAAATGCTGCTGCCCTCACCATCTTTTTTTTTTTTTTTTTTTTTTGTCTTTTTCGTTTTTATCGGTACCAGGGATCGAACTCATGACTGCCTGCTTGCAAGGCAGGTGCTTATGCCGTTGAGCTAAATCTCCAGCCCCTGCCCTCACCATCTTGTTCATTATCTTCCTGGCCACTCAAGAGGGAAGACGCCTGGCTGCAATCTCAATGACACATAGTCCAATTAATGATTTTCAGTGGGAAAAAGTCGTATGCCTCTCTCTCTTTGTCCCTCTCCCCCCACCTTGCCTCAGCTTTGACAGCAACCACTGAGAAATAAAACAGTCCATCAAGTTTCTCTGTCTTCAGATTTTTTTTTTTTTTTTTTTTTTTTTTTTTTTTTTTGTCTTTTTCATTTTTATCGGTACCGGGGATCGAACTCACGACCGCCTGCTTGCAAGGCATGTGCTTATGCCGCTGAGCTAAACCCCCAGCCCCTTGTCTTCAGATTTTCCTAAGTAATATGTGGCCCTTTGAAAGAACATTGAATCTAATGATCATTGAAATAATTGATTCTTCTGGGTTGGAAATCATCTTTTATTAACCAAAGATGTGGTTTGGTCCCATCACTCTGTCCCCTGATGTTAAATGACTCTTGATGTTAAATGACTCCAGGTTCTTTCAACCAGAGACACTGAACTTCCTCATTTTCTACAGTCCTCTGTTCATGCCCTCTTTCCAGTAGTCCTGCCCTCATATTTCCTTGGCTGTTGGTGACTTCGAACAAAGAACAGTTTTGTTGTTGTTCTGTGGTGTCAGAGAACATAGTTGCTGCGATTCTCAATTCACTGTAGGACTGTAGAATTTGTTTACTCCTGATCCTGTTGTCAGGCAGGGTCGGAGGTGGGAGGGTGCTGCCAGATCAGCACACACTGAACAATCCTGACTTTTGCAGTAAGTCCTTGTTTTGAAGCTTTGTCCTTTTTGTTGGCTTTTAAAAGCCATAAACAAAGATGCTCTTGGAGCAAGGCAGGACAGGGGAAGCAGGAGAATAGAAAATTATTTTGTAAAGCAAAGCACATCTTTTGATGGGCCAGGTTGCCATTTAATTTGGAAACACTTGACCTTTGTGCATCACTGGACAATGTCACTGGGTAGCAATGAACCCTAAACAAGCAGGGTTACTGTGAGTCAGTGCTGACCAGTCCATTTGCAGCTGTGTCCTGGGCAAAGCTTCTTGTTTGTATGCCCAGGGACGGAGCCTTTCAAGCTGCTGTGTGCTTTTCAGTTGACCTGTACCCAGCCAGTGCCCCCCACAGCAACCTCAGAGCAGAGGTTTAAAACCCACATGGAAGACAGGGAGGTGGGATGAGAAATACTCATCATGTTTCACTGTTAGCCTTGATTTAGCTTCTGTGTTAAGTGGTGGGTTCATGGGTGGTTATCGTTATACTTTATAATTTATACTTCTTACATTGTCTAGACTAAGAAACCATCTGGAGAAATCTCTGGATAGATCAAAACTGCCTTCAATTTGTTTTTTATTGTGTTTTGTATTTTGAATGCAGTCTATTTTGGAACATCTAGGACCTGTTTAGCTCTAGCTTAATCCTGGGGTCTGGAAATTGCAGAACTACATGGGGTGTCCCTTTAATACACTTCATTTCTTTACCTTGAGGAAACAGCTCTACTCCTGGGCCAGGAGGACTAGGGAGTGGTGGAGATAAAAAGGATGATGATGTAGTTAATAAACACAGGGGGGGGTTAGCATTCCTATTAGTAATAATAACAAATACTTGCATAGCGCTTCCTTTGTTCCAGGTTCCCTAATGCTTTACATATATTAATTAACTTAATTTTGACAGTTGGTATTGGGCACTATAATTTTCTCTGCTTTACAGATGAACTAAGAAATTGTCATACAGCTGACCAGTGGTAGAGCAGGGAGTTGGCTTCAGCAGACCAAAGTCTTAGCCACTGTGTCTGCTGCCCCCAAGATGTCAGCCACCATCAACATCACCCAGTCAAGCAACATGAGCCTGACTGTTCCCTCAGATGCACAGTAAACCCTCACTTGAGTCAGGTCTCAGGGTGTAGCTCGCTGCTCTCAGAGGAAGCCTCACACTCCTTCCTGCCCCCTGCCTGCCTGCCTTGATGCACATCGCCCCCTCTCCTCTGCCAGGCAGAGATTACTGGCCTCAGGGCCTACATCGTACTTCTCCATCCCCCACCGGGGCACCTCAGGTCCCAGCTGCTCAGTCCTCCGAGACCATATGCCTAGCCGCCACCTCACTTCTAAACATTTATTCAGAACACACACATCCTGCACCCACCTGGCCCCCTGTATCAGAGCAGTCTAGGCAGGTGTTCCTCAGTCTTCAATGTTATTTGGATGGGTTTTATTCAGAAAGAACATTTGACGTTTTCCAGAAATTATATAACCTTCTAACACAGGCTGTATCTCTTCATTTGGGGCTTGACAGCTGATAATTTCAGAACAGCCATCTCCAGCCAAAAGATGAGAATATAATTAGTATTCTATATTTCTATGAAAGTCCTGAAATTGCAGAACAGACTTTCCATTCTGAAATGGCCAATGTTGTATTTCTTCAGCAGATGTCCGCGTCTCGTACAGGCTGCGGAACTGCCAAGGAACTGCACAGGAAAGTGCTCCCACCATGCCCCTCCATGGGGCTCTGGGCCCATTTGGGCAGATCCTGCTAGCCCCAGTGGATGCACTCAGTTCCGCTGCCAAGCTTATGTACTAGGGAAGTAGGCTATTTCTATACTGCTACACTGAGAAACTTGAATTGGCATTCTTTTAAAAAAAGAATCTCCTCAATAGTTTATCAAAGTAGCATGATTTTTTCCTGTCTTAATTCTGTGGATCAAAACAATTTGTTCTTGCAGAAGGTGAGAGACAAGCAATGAGCCATGGGATATTCTCCAGGCTGTTCTTCTTGAGCCCACTGCTTCTCTTAGGCTATGAAAAGTTCCCACACTTCATAACCTCAGAACTGGCATTCCTTCACCTGTGCTTCCCAAGGGAGGGATGGGACCACCCAGGGGCATGACTTTTGGTAGCACTGAGATGGTTTCTGAAGATACTGAACTGACGTTTCAAAGCATTAAATTACATGATGAGAAAGTCCTTTTTCAGTTTTCGTCACAGCCTTGGCTGTAATGCAGAGGAATACTGTCTGGAGCTAGAATATCATTAACACTATAACTCTTGCTAATCTTCCCCTTGTACAGACGAGAGATCAGACCTCTGGTAACTGTAGCCAACTAGAAAGGCCGAACAGATTTTTCACCATATTTACTGTCATGAATACTTATTTATGGCAACCTTGGCTTTTCTTTTACTGCAGTGATACTTGTACTTTTAATGTTGGATGTTAAAAAGTAAGACAATTAAAAGAAAGATGAAAATAATAGTCCAAGTTTGTGAGTGATACTAGTCAGGCCAGTCCAGAACCACTGCTGGATCAGTGAGCTATACCCAGCCCAGGCTTCACATAGACTCTTCTAGGGAGCTTGGAAGATCCTAATGCCTGGCCCACGACCTACATCAAGTAACTGTGACTCCCTGGGGTGGAGTCAGGCATCAGTATTTGACTCAAATTTTCCAGACGTTTCCATTTGTAGCTGAGGCTAAGATCAGCTTCCTGCTTGCACTGGGGCAGCATTTTTCTACCTCTGACCCCACATCCTGATTGCATTTTATCCTCCTTTTCCATCTGCTTCTAGCCCATTCCCTGTACTTTAATTTTCCTCTTCTTTTCTGTTTCCTAGTTTCTGTCCCCCAGATAGGAGGAGAGCTATTCTTGTTATCAATGTCCTTGGTCACTGCTGCTGCTTTTAAGACAACTATTGAAATCACTAACTCAGTTGCAACCATGTTGGATGATTTCAACAGCATTTGTTTGGCAGTTCAGTAGCCAACAGTCTAGTTTCTGAATATCTAGGCTTTTTGGGTTTTGTTCTCCACTGGGTGCTTTTTTTTTTTTTTTTGACAATAATTGTTCTGGGGTTCTTAGCATGTTGCTGCTGTAAGCACTTTACATATATGAACCTTTGTTATTCTGATATATCAAACATCCTATGGATCAATCATCAAACAGGGTAATACATCATGCTAATATACCAGGGAGATACAGCTCTTCAAATGAGGAAACTGAGGCACAGAGAGTTTAAATATCTTGCCCACAACTATGAAGTGGCAGAACCAAAATTCCCATTCAGGCAGCAATGCACCAAAGCCCACATTCTCAACAGATGGGACCCCTAGTTGTTTATAATCCCAATTCAAGTGTCCTGGCATGCAATGAGTCGCACATCACAAGACTGTTCCCTGCCACACTAAGAGATTGAAATTGGGACCCACTGTCTGCTTCAATGTCATTTGGAATTGATAACTTTTTATTTCCAACTTAAATGATGGTATCTCCACAGGAAGCCCACAGCTTTAAATCCCATCAAGATTTTAGCTCATCATTTGGAAGAAATCAGCCTTAAATGATTTTATGTGTGCTGGCTGTCAAGCCTATAAACTGAAGACATAAAAGCCAGTACCCGTAATCATTCAGTAAATGGCAGGGGGCAACGCTGAAGCTCTTGGTGGCCTTGATAAGGTTCGTCATTAGCTTATCTGGAATGTGACCTTCTGCAACCTCCAATGTTAGACATCCCAGGGCACATTCCACCTTTTAAAATGTATCAGATTCTCATTCTGGTGTTTAAAGCAGAAGCAGACCTTTATTTAGCCTGTTTCTGTTACTTATGAAAGACGTTCTCTTTTACACTCAAAATTTTTCATTTTTTGTGATTCTTGGGGTTGACTTTTAGGAGGTTAGACCTTCTGAATTGCATTAAACCTTACAATCTCAGGTGAATTTTCAAGTGTCTGAGCCCTCTGGAGTTCTCCTGTGTCACTAAAGATTTCAAAATGATGAATTATAGGGCTAAATCTGAGACACTGTACCGAGGGTGAGTAATCACATTATTAAATCTCCCTCACCATTTTCTGGGCCCCCACGTAAGATACGTTCTGTACATCATTTCATTCAGTTCTCCCAGGAAGCTTATACCACCAGAATTAGGGTCTTATTCATTTTTCTAGTTGATGAAACAAGGGCTCAAGGATGTCACCTCTGGTATTTGGGACTACAACTGTGAAGGAGGCAGGATTTAAAAGCAGATCTGCTGAGCAGCAGTGCCCATGCTTGTGTGTTTATGCTCTGTCCACTCCTGAGCTAGATGAGGTGCTGCTTTGGATCTCAGTGCCTCCCCAAAGGCTCATGTGTTCAGAGGTGGGCTTTAGAAGGTGATGGGTCTTGACTAGTCTCATCAGTCAATGAATCCATAGCTGCATGTGCTAAAGGAGGGGGCCTGGTTGGGAGAGGTGGTTTGTTGAAGGATCCCCTAGAAGGGTGTACCTGCCTCCCTGCCTCTTCTCTTTGCTGTCTGCTTCCTGAGCAGCTTCCATCCACCGTGTCCTTCTTGCCTTGGAGTCAGCCAACTATGGACTGAGTCCTCAAAAACTCCTGAACCAAAATAAACCTCTCTTCCTTTAAGTTATGAGTATCTGAAATTTTGTCCCAGTGACAAGAAAAGTAACTAAGACACAAGGTTAGCTAGTGTTTTCTGGGCAGAAATGTGAAGGAGGCACACATGGAATGTGAGGAACTTACTAAGTTCAGCTTCTCTGTGGCCAGATCCCCTTCTCAGACCATTGACTAGGTCCCTTCTGTCACCTTCCTATGTTAAGGCTGCCAGCTAAAAAGACATAAGGCCACTGATCTTCAGGTGTACAGGACTCTGCATACAGT
Organism: Cavia porcellus; assembly: GCF_034190915.1. Lineage (NCBI taxonomy): Eukaryota > Metazoa > Chordata > Mammalia > Rodentia > Caviidae > Cavia > Cavia porcellus. Next base: position 14,985,596 of record NW_026947515.1, read on the forward strand.
GGAGCCACTGACTAGTGAAGGGAAAGCTTGTCTTTACCTCTGCTTTTAAGGCCGTACCTCCCTTGTCTGTGTCCAGATATCGAACATCTTTAGCATTCTCCATTCCTCCCTTATTGGCTGCCCACTTTCTTCTAAATTTCTTCTATACTTCTTAGCGGTCAAATTCTACTGTTTATCTGTACTGAACTGCTAGATCTGTGGTTCTGCAACTTTTGCATGTGTCAGAATCACTGGAGATTTGCTGAACAGATCTCTGTAACGCGCTCCAGAGTCCTGGATTCAGCAGATGATACCAGTGCTGCTGGCCCAGGGACCACACTGTGAGAACAGCCAGTCACATATATATCGATGGTGTCTGTCTGATTAGGAACCCTGGTGATGGGAAATTTCACTCTTGTGGGGAAAAATGCCATTGGAAGATAGCAAATACGACACTGTGGGTAGGGAGGCCCAGACCTTTGTCCCTTCTCGTCATCACGATAAATGTGCTATAGCTTTAGACAGCCCCCACTGACATAAGCAGTTACCAGCTATGTCTCTGAGCCGTCCTCTCTCTGCAGGTGGAAGGCCTTTCCTTCTCATTAGTAGGATATTTTTTTCCCATGTTATGCTTCTCAAACTAAAATGTGCACTGGAATCCCCTGGGAGCCTTGGTAAAATGACAAGTCTGAGTTAGTAAAGTAAAGCCTAGGACTCTCTCCATCAAATGACCTCTCAGCTGAGGTTGATGCTCTGGTCCCCCAATCTGTACCTGGGTAACAACTCTGAATTATACCTCCATCCCTACTGCACAATAGAATCCCCAGAAAAGCTTTTAAAATTCAGGTCCACATCTCCTGGACATTGTAATTTAATTGTGAGCATTGGAATTTTAAGCCCTCTTCCAAATGATTTCAAATTATATCCAGGTTTACAAGCTACCAGGGTTTGGAAGGAGACAACACCTACCAGGGGCTTGAGGGCATGGGAGCACCATGGACTAACCAGGCTGGCTGCCTAGATGAGGAGCCTCTGAAGTTCACTGGAAATCTTGTTAAAACACAGCTTCTGCTTCCACAGGTTTAGGTGGGACCCAGTTTTGTGCATTTACAATAAATGCCTGAGAGTCATCGATGCTGCCACTCCAGGCTGCCAGATACTGAGCCTCAAGGCCGGGCCACATGATGCCCATTGTCTTTGCCAGTGAAGGTGGTGAGCAGCTTTTTCATGGTGATTGTCAGTGGTTGGGAGGTTTCATCTCCTGTGCCTTTCAGCATTATCATAATGTCTTCTTTTTATACCAGTTGATACCAGTTGATATCAAACTCACCGCCTAGCCCTTGCCAGGCAGGACTTATGCCACCGAGATAAATCCCTGGCCTATCTTAATGTCTTTTATCCAGTGTGGTCCTAACAAAGGATGCTGAGCAATTCAGGTCAGTCCTCTTTTTGTAACATTTCCTCCCTTTTCTCTTCACAGTACGAGATGCAAAAAATCTAATCCCTATGGATCCAAATGGACTTTCAGATCCTTATGTGAAGCTGAAACTTATTCCTGATCCCAAGAATGAAAGCAAACAGAAAACCAAAACCATCCGCTCCACACTGAACCCCCAGTGGAACGAGTCCTTCACATTGTAAGTGCTCTGTTCTCTCCTGGGTTAAATTATACTCTGCACACTACACACTGCCAAGCTCACTGTTAGAAATAGTGAGGTCAACATGTCTTCCTTCCTAAGACCTGCTCAGACTCCTGCTGGGTGAGTCATCACCACCAGTTAATAGATAGTAACTCGGTTTACCAGGAATTACAAATGCAAGTCCCAAATTATTACCGTTACTTGTTCTGTTTAAAAAATTTGTTTAAAGTGCAGTGGGTGATTTAAATCATATAAGGTATGTCCCACCTCTTGATGAGCTTAAATTCTTTTGAGGGCAGCAGGAGGGTGTGAGTCAAAAATTCAGTAATTGTTACAACACAGAATGAGTGAATAAGGTAGGAAGTAGTATTGCCACTGAAAGGGGACCTGGAAGGAAGGGCTTCCTGGAGGAGGTGACATTTGAAGTGGGCATCGAAGAATTACCAGGATTTCAGAAGTAGAGATTGTGGAAGGAGAAGAATGATGGAAGAATGATAAAGAGAGAATAAAGAAATTAGGAACAGGGAAGCACAGACCACAAACAAGTGGGCCTCTTTGTGGACTCAAACTCAGGAAGCAGTCTCTTTGTAGGTAACCAGAAAGGTAACTTTCTACTACAGAGAAGCTAGAGAGTTTGGCTCAAAAAAGGGCCAGGTTTAAGTATTTTAGTCTCAGCTGCCTCATACCACTCTTGACATTCTAATGCCAAAGCAGCCGTGGACATTGTATAAACTAGTGGTCATGGCTATGTTCTACTAAAACTTTATATACACAAAGTGGCAGTGGATTGGATTTAGCCCGTGGATTACAGCTTGCTAAACCTTTGTCTGGAGCTTTGGTAGCCAGTATAGGAAACTGGTAAACCATTGACACTGGAGGAGACTTGAAAATACTGCTCCTTTGTCTCAGGCTCAGACTGTATGCTTGTCTGAGCCATGATCAAGATAACCCATCTGTGTATGCATGTGTCTTTGTAGCAAATTAAAACCTTCAGACAAAGACCGACGACTGTCTGTAGAGATCTGGGATTGGGATCGAACTACAAGGAACGACTTCATGGGATCCCTCTCCTTTGGAGTGTCAGAGCTCATGAAGATGCCAGCCAGTGGATGGTAAGGAAGCCCTGGGGCCTGCCTGTGCCTCCCTGTAGGAGACCATGTTGCAGATGCCAAGAGCAGCTGACTTCAGTCTGTAGTGCTGGGTGGATGTCTGGTCACCTGGCTGGAGCCTCTGCATAACAGACATTTGACCAACAGCTCACGTAGAGGGTGGGGAAGACCTGCTGAACTTGCACTTAATCTGCCTTCTGTCCTGTGTCTTTGAAAGGTACAAGTTGCTTAACCAAGAGGAAGGTGAGTACTACAACGTGCCCATTCCAGAAGGGGACGAAGAAGGCAACATGGAGCTCAGGCAGAAATTTGAGGTGAGGATTGCAAAAATCCTACAGGAAACATGTTCTCTTCACTCTCCAAAGCATAACTCCAGTGAGGGCCAGAATTTTGTGGTCACACAGTTGAAAGCAAAAAAGCAATTTCAATGTTAGGCACTCATATTCTTTATTGAAAAACGTAGATATTATATATAATTACTTCCATTTGCAAGCTATTGGCATTCCGAGTCTATTGTCCTTTGGAGAATGAAGCCTGGGAATGTCCCAGAGATGAGAGCATTGTTGATTTCTGCTTAAGAAGTTGTTTTGCACACATGGGGGCGACAGCAAGATTTGAGTGTGCAGTCCTTCTGGCAGAGACGGGCTCCTCCAAAAGGCACGATTTTTGGTCCTCTCCTCTAGAGGAATCTGAGTGTAATTATGCTATCATGCCAGCCTCTGAACTTTTTATTTCCTAGCAAAAGCAAAAATTTCCTTTTTTGGTTCTAAGAGATCAAACTTCAGCAAATTTTTTTTTTAACTTTGTGACAGTGGATACTCTTTTTTTTTTTTTTTAAGAGAAAAAAAGACATAGAAAGGAAAAACAAAATGCACAAGAGACAAACCACAACAACAACAAACCCAAAACAATAATGGTATAGATTTTCAAAACAAGATGATAGGAATTTAATAATGATTGCAATATTGCATATTGTTACCTTCAAAAGGTAATAATAGATTCCCAGATATAGACATGTAAAATTGATCCGATCATAGGAGCATTACTGTTCTTTTCCAAGAACTAATGCAATTAGTAGTATAGTCATCTTAGCTAACTTGTGTGTGTGTGTGTATGCAAGATAGCTAACTAAATGACTAATGTTGGCTAGTTCATCAAAAAGAACAATTTGTGCTTTCATTGTGTGCTGTTCGTAGTTTTCGTACCTATATCTTGTAACCTGAGCATCTACTTCTACAATAACATTATGTAATATATTAATTGGTGTTAATTGCCTAGTTTTTTTTTAATTTCTGTATCCTTTCTATCCTTTTTGTTTTGTTTTGTTTTGTTTTGCTTTGCTTTTTTAAAATGAAATAAATAAGTGCATGGTAACTAGCTGCAGACCTCAGGTTTGATGAGACCATAGGGAGCGACGGGGACCAGGTTGAGCCGGAGCCCATCCAAACGTGGCAGCCACTGCTGCTCAGTGTTGGCTGTCACTGTCTGGTATACACACTGGTCCCATTCTTCAGGAGAGGCCAAAAATCTGGAATTTGATGTGACACAGTCTGAATTTTTTTCCATGTTGGCAGCTAATTAAAATTTAATATTTTGTGTAGGTCAAGCATACATTTATTGCTTTTGGTGCAGGTGCCAACCAGTGATAACCAGCCTGCAGTCTCTGCTTTTTTTTTTTTTTTTTTTTTTTTGGTACCAGGGATGGAACTCAAGACTGCGCGCTTGCAAGGCAGGCACTTGTGCCGCTGAGCTAAATCCCCAGGCCCAGTCTCTGCTTTTTAAAAAATATAGGAATATAAAAGGCAGCATACATAAAATGAGAGTGAGGTTCTTTCTAAAGAACCCTTGTAATATTTAGAGTACTTCAAGTACAAGATGAAAGTCAAAGTTTTGACAGGAACAGCCCTTTTCTCGTTTCCTTCCCACTTTCTCTCTGTCCTTCCTTTCCTCACTCTTCTGTCTTTTTCCCTTTTTCTTCACTTGCTTCATTATCTGCCACCACCCTCACCCTTCACTGAGGACGCAGACTGGACTCCTGGATGGAAGGCTCCTTTGAACCCCCTCCCAGTGTCGCATCGCATGTGTGATGGGTCCTGGGGAGCATTCTGGGGCACAGTGCTAGCGTTCCTCAGCTGTCTCAGGCAGGACAGACACCTGAGTTGCCAGCAAGAGCCTCACTGAATTCTGTGCCCTCAGAGGGCCCATGAGCAGCCACTGGTCAGAAACGTGGGTACCGGGTGCATGCGAGAGAGGCACAGCCTGGTGTTGTCATTTGCAGTACCGACAGAGAGATCAGCCCACTTGTGATGCTTTATTTCCTAGCTTTGTGGTGAATGATCTTCCTGTTTTTCTGGGCAGTGAGTCCATCTTTTTATAAAGGTCAGACTTACAGGCTAAAAAATAAAAATATAAACTACCAGCAAGAGAGCTTGAGGCCAAAAGTGAAGCATTTTTCTTTAAAGGCATTTAGAGGCCATGTGTGTCACTGGCTGCTGTCTCCCTCTTGGGACAGCTGAACTTGGAAGAGCAACCAAGTCGTAGCCTGGGGCTGTGTGGCCTCAGAAGAGAGTGGCAAGGTCAGCGGAGTGGCGGGGGGCTAGGCCCCCGCTGTGCAGCCCCCCGAATCTGCACCTGGAGCTCCTGCAAGAATTCCATCCCGGCTTTCTCTGCACGTATCTTCCACCTTCATTTCCTAGATGCGCTCCAAGTGGGTGAGCTTGTTTATTCTGACCATTGTAAAAACACAACTGCGAGACATTGGCAGAAAGCCAGGATGATGGCAGAGGAAAGATCCTTAGAATCACATGGCAACGCCATGCTGCAGTTTAAGTGGAATATTCCAACTGGATTTTAGGCAGGCGCACAATCTTACAATGGTATTCAGTTGATGGCTATAAATGTTGAAGTCAGGATCCCTCCCTAGTGGCCACACACCGGGCAGAAAGGCTAGAGTCCCCGTTCAGGGGACAGCCAGCCTTTCCAAACAAGGTGGCATCAGAGTACAACTTCCTGTAGCTCCCATCCTGTTTCTTCCCTGAGCATCCCGGACACAGCACGATGGCTTCCCTCTGTACCACTCTGTCCGCATGGCTGCCACTCTAACTGTTCCCCTCATATCAGTCCCCGCCTTCCCTCCTGTGTCCATGCTTCCCACCCCCCAGGGACAGTATCACTCAGATGAGGAAGCTTCATCACAACACAGTGAAACAGAACACGCTGGATGGCCCTTTCAGGAACAGGGACATTCTGTGGCCTCGCAGAGCATCCAGTCAATGGCGTTCTTCCTACACCCAGCTCTGCTATCTAGAAAAAGTTACCTGCAGCTTTCACTTCCTTCCCCCCCAATCAAAAGTCATTCAGTCTGATGAAAGGAAAATCAAAACAAATGAGCATTTACAGCTCTGCCTGCTGCATTAGCATTCATCTTATAATTAGATGGAAAATGTTTTAAATTTAAATTGTTGATTCTAGAATCTTGGCAAAAAAGATGATCCACAAGCGAAGCTTCAGGACGACTGGAAAAGCCCTGCTGTCTAACGCAGGCCCTGCTAGAGTAGTCTGCCTGAAACGTGGCCCGGCCCAGAACCTCAGTCATAATATTCATGGACAGCGAGTCTGTGGGCCTTTAGTTTGTTCCGTGTTTTGTCTTCAAATGAAGTACATATGTCCCTGTGTTATAAACATAAATTCTATATCCTTTCATTTGTTCAGCAAATAAGATTCCAGTAGTGAACAAACAGTCTCTTCTTCCTGTGGAGTTTATGTTTTATGCCTGTGGGCCCTGGTCTTATGGAGAGGGAGGGGATAAAGTGAGGAGCTTATTGAGAAAGAAATAAAACACCTTGTGCAGGTGTAACTTTTGTTACCTGCCGTTGCTCCTGTCACTGTTGCGGAGCATCAGAATTCCTGAATTTCCCCTTACTGTGGGTCTCTGGTGAATGAGTCTTATTGCCAGAGTTGGAAAGGCTCTGTTTTCCTTGGAGGTAGTGCAGAGGATGGGTTAGCTCTGGCTCAGCAACTACTTTCTGAAGAGGATCAGACAGTAAATGTTTTGAGCTTTGCAGGCCATGCAGCATCTGCTGTGATACTGTCTCTATAGTATCCACAGTGTGTCTCAATAAAATTTTGTTGCCAAAAAATAAGGGACAGACCAGATTTGCCATTGGGTCATAGTTTGTCAACTTCTGGTTTGGCCCATGTACTCTGTGATAAAAATCTTAGTTTGCTAGTTATTAACTGTGCAACTTTTCTGTGCCTTTTTCAATGATAGCTGTATTGGAATGATAGCAACGTTTTCTTATTAGAATTTTTTTAACGAGTAAATTATTCAGTAAAAAGGTCCCCAAGCATACACATATATTCACCCATAAAGTCATTATTATCAGTCAATGTATTAACATATTTCACTGAAGAAACTGTTTTTTAAAATTATTTTTGTTTTGTTTATGCAGTCCTGAAAATCGAGCTCAGAGACACTCTACCATTGAGTATATCACAACCCTTTTTATCTTGAGATAGTGTCTCACTAGGTTGCTCAGGATGACTTTGAACTTGTAGTCATCCTGCCTAAGCTTCCCAAATAGTTAGAATTCCCTGCATGTACTACAATCCAGTTTAAAGGACTTCCTTTTTATAAAATTTTTATAAAAACTTCTTAAGTTCTGCTGAAAAATGGTGACCTTTCATGTTGTAATCATCCTTCAAGTAGTAGACATTTTCTCTGTCCTGTTGTCCAGTTATAATATGAAATAGATGCGTATGGTGAAAACCTTATCACCACTTATATGGTTGTTTTTAGGGGAAAACGTATGTTGATTTATGTTCAGATGACTCTCTAGAACCCAGCATGTCTATAAGTTGGGGGCTTTGTATGTCTGGGATGTGTCAGATAGCCTCTGAGCAAGGCAAGCCACCAGTGGTAGTCAGGAAAGAAGAGAGAAGTCAGTTTGCACTGACACTTGTTAATTCAACAGTTCGGTTTCAGGTCCTGATTAAAGACTCAAAAGTGAGCACATCTGACAAGTGATTGATAGAAACCATACCACAAATACACAAAAGTATAATGTGGCCGTAGCTAACAACACATTCAAGAGTCATTAAGTTAACAGCAATGTCACAATTGATTTACTACGGATTTCATTCACGTGGAAGATCAGTACTCTTTTTTTTAGTGTGATACTGCCATTTTGATCATTTGCAAAGATCTGGGCTCAGAATGATTCACATCCTGAACTATGCCCAAGGAATCACATGCTGCACTCAGCTTTCTAGTTAGGAAAAACAGTATCTTCCAATCTTTCTTCCATCTTTCCTAGTTTAAAACAGCTCTGGAGCGTCTTAATGCCACATGCAGCTTTGTCGCCATGCTTATTGGTGAACATGAGCGTTTGTGTATTTGTTTATCATCAGTTGATTCGTTTCCTGAGCACACTGGGGCCACATCTCCCTCCAGAGTTAAAGTTCTCCTAGGTTTAATTAGGAGACATTATGAGGAGCAGAAAAGGGGAAGTGAGGTGTCTGAAATCAAGGTCCAGGCCTTTCTCTAGGCCAATCTCTTCCTTCCCTTCAGCTTTATCCCCGCTCTGTCCATCCCACTTTTCCTCCAGCGCAGAGCCTTTTTTTGAAGCCTTGGCCCCCTCTTGAGGGCACCTTCCTCTAGCTGAGACCTGCCTGCCCAGTCCTGCTACCTAAGTAAGGAGAAATCAAGTCAGCAGGCAGATAACGCTAGTCTGGGAACTGGTTGCCCTGAGCTGAGAGCATCTCTGGCAACCGGTGAAAACAGATTGCCTTCTTCATGTTTCATTTTTCAGTGTTTAACAAAGTGAAACCTTAATTTCCTCATTTTGCCTTCAGAGTCGCCATTACTACTTTGGATTTACATTTTTATAGTTTTTACCTGCAAGTAAACTTTAAATGAACTCATTTCTTCCTGTGGGGTTGTTGATCTCCTCCAGGATTGTTATCAGTTAGTGGGGACTGTAATCTAAAACTATCAAGTAGCTTCCCTTAAATGAGAGGACACTGTTTTATTCTATCAGACTCTCCAGCTTTTTGTTCTTTTCCTCATTTATTTTATGTCGTTAAAATGTAAGGAACTTGAAAACACTTGGACCTTTGTTCTCTTCTTACTGTAATTGTGACTTTTGCTGCTTTCAATTTCTTCCCTCCAACATGTTAAAACCTAAGATTACCAAAAAAAAAAAAAAAAAAAAGCCAAGCAAACTAATCCATAGCAGAATTAAGGCACTAAGAGCAGCGCACTTTGAGCATGGCTGCAGTGGGACAGATCTGTTGTTAAGATCTAACATGAAAAATCATGACCCCTGAGAAAGCTGACAGTTATTATAAATAACTCTTTCAAGTATCAGAACCCAGGAAAATAAGGTGACTTTGTTTAATTACAGTGTACTTGAAATGTGTGAGCTCTCTAAAAGGGAATACCTTTTAAAGTTGCACAAGTAGAGAAAATTAGGATTAAGTATAAAATATGCAGCTGCTCATGAAGTCTTAGTTTTGAGTCTCACCTCCCATCCTGTCCTTGAAGAGCAGAGGCTGCAGAGTGCACCGAGTGGGGGCTGCTAGGCCCCAGCAGTTCCTGTGCCAAGTGTGGCAGGCAGGCCACTTGGACTTGAGAATTGTGGCTGCACAGTGGTTAGACATGCAGTCCTGGGGCCAGATTTCTGGGTTTCAACTTTATTGACCTGGGAGAAGTTAATCAGTGTTTCAACATGGTATTCTAGAAGGAAAATACAAGATAGACTAGGTAGCCATAGACTGACGAGCCAGAGTTTCACATCCGTGCTCTACTACTTCTTGGCTGATAACCTTAGGTAAGTTTCTTAATCTCTGGCCTGTAGGTTCCTCATTTATTGAAAAATGAGTATAGTGATAGTCCCTATGGCATAGGACTACTCTGAGAATCAAAGCAGTTCATTTTGTAAGCTGCTTACACAAATTGTAAGCTGCTGGCACAGAGTGAGTCTTCAACAAATGTTAGCCATGGTTATGTTTTTTTCACTTTTGTAGTAATTCACTTTGTGAAACAGAGTAGACATTAATTTGTGTTTGATTTATATTTATGAAAAGTTATAAACTCTGAAGCTTCATGTATATGTGAAAATGACATGAAATGGAGAGGCAAAAACATTTTCAGTATCCTATTCTGAGCATTAAATTTTTGTCAAGGAATCATTCCTGAGAATAGATGTCCTAATTCCCCCAACTTCCTGGAGTGTGGAGTCTAACTCTCCATCTTCATGATGTCTTCAGCAGACAGCTTTCCAAACCATCTCTACCTCCACTCACTTTTAATGGCTTGGGGCACAAGGAAGGCTACTGACAGCTGCTGGTACTAGATTTCTTACCTATTGGAAGTGTTGGCCTAGCTAAGGAAATACTCTCTACTTGCTCTCTGATTTCTGTTGCCATCTTGGCCTGACTGCCAGCCTTAAGCACCCAGGCTCTGCCCGAGAACCTCAGGACAACCTCCTTCTCATTGATCTGCTCTTTAAGTTTGTTTTTTCCCAGCCACAGGTTAATATCATCATTTGCACCCAGCCTGGGTCCTCAGATGGTGAAAGAAGACCAGAAATTCTTCTACTCTTTGTATAGGTCAGCCCAAAGGAGCCAAACAATACACTTCTTGTGATTTGAGTATGTTATCAGCGAAATAATCATATAATCATAAATTCTAAGAAGTAAAAGTTGCAATTTCCCTTACTTTGAAAATTTCCCTCAGTTATAATGTTCAACTTGGTAGTTATTGGACACATATGACTTCTGAGCATTTAAAATTTGTCTCATCTAGTTGGATTCATGCTTTAAATATAAAATACACAGTGTTTTTCAAAGATTCAGTAACATGAAAGAAATGTATTTTGTTAGCAATCACTTTATACTGACTAGCCATTGAAATAATATCCTGAATATATTGGGTCAAAGACATAGTCATAAAAGTTATATTTTATATTTCATATTATGTATTACTATTAAACATCATAATAATGTTGATATTAATCAACTTTCCCATCACAAGGACCCAATACTTAACACCCACAACTTAGAAGAGTTTTGATTTGGCTCACAGTTTCAGACAGTCCAGTCCAAAGTCAGCAGACTCTAAGGTAGAAATGTGGCTGAGGGGTGTAGCAGAACAAAACTGGTTAGTTCATGGCACCTCCCAGAAACAAAGTCCAGGAAACAGAATTAGAAAGGAAAGGGCCAGAGAACCATATATAGTACCCATGATCAGACTTCAGTGACTCCCCCAAAACACCCAGCAATGTAATTTGCTAATCCTCTGGCGTTTCTCAAGTGAACATGCCACAATTAACAGTGATAATAATGAATTAATTTCACCTGTTTTTATGTTTTTAATAAGCTTACTAGAAAATTTAAAACTGTCACATAAATCACGTCTACTAGACAAGGCTAGTCTAGAACATTCCTTCCACTGGAGAAAAAATAAGATATTAATTAAATGAGGGCTGACTTGAAAGCCCATGACATTTTCCCAAGGCTTTTAAATCGCTTGTTTCTGAAACATCTAGATATATGTTTTAAAATCTGTTTTTCCAAGATTGTGAACGTATGACTGGGTTCATATATTCTTTGTATCCCCAAGTAACAATATTAGAGATAAAGGGTATATAAAAACTGAAATATTAGTTAACTAGTAATTTAATATTATAGATTTGTAGTACTAGCCCCAGAAATCACAATAACATGTATTTAATTCAGGGTTTGTTGGAAAGTTGTAAAAGGGGGATAAAGGCCAATGGAAGTTGAGGCTGGTGTGCTCATCCATCCCTGCCTTATAGACAAAAAGTTATTTTAACTCTTAGACTAACCTAAGAGTCTCACTCATGGGCTTGTGAGCCCATGGCTACACTAACCTTGACAACCGTTTTGCAGACAATTGGCACTAAGCTTTCCCTGCCTGAAGGGTTTGATTGGAAACACTGGTTTGAATAGATTCTGCAAAATAGTCATTGATCAGAATCTAACGCTTAATAGCAGGAAGATGGCAGAGCAGGAACTTTCCACCATCATGGCTCTATAAAAGCTTTGCTAGCCTTGCATGAAGGTACCTTTGTGGGAGTCTAAGTCTCCAGCAGAGAAGTTCCAGCATACTATTTAAACTTTTTAAATGTGCAGAGGATAAGAACAGTTCAAAACAGTTCTACTTTACAAGCGTCATCCCTCTCCCAGCAGTGCAGCACAAAACCAGAAAAGACCCCTGCTGCCTGCAGTTCCTGCAGTGGTGGAGATGGGAGGGTAGTGAGTGAGCACTTGGCTCCCCACCCCTGGAGGCCTCTCCCCAGGACCCTCACTTCTTTCCCAGGGCACTCAGAGTACTGCGTTCAGCACTGCTGAGACGCTGGGAGCAGGGAAAAGAGGCCTTGGCCCTACTGCTTTTAGACTTCCAACAGGAGGCCCACCCAACAGCTGCTTGGGGCACACATGTGCACACACATGCACACATACGTACTTTCACGCTCACTCCAAGACTGACCCACAAACCACATGCCAAAAAAATGGATGCTATATGTGCCTTCACAGTTTTAGATTTGTGACTGTTCAGAAACATACCTGAGTCCAAACCAAAAGAAGCTAAAATGATGCTCAGAAAGGATTGTAATGTAGCTCTGGAACCGGTAAGTAATGCGGAGGAGGCTGCAGATGGCCTTAATGTCACATGTAATTCTGACTTTGTCCAGAAGGAACGTTGTGAGGTCATACCCTTACTGACTGCAAATTAATACCATCCAAACACTGCTGTAGTTAAGGTACTTAAATGAACTGACATGATACTCAGTTGCTAGGTTATTTGTGGAAAGAGCAAGCAGGCACTTTTCTTCTTTTAATACTATTGTTGAAATTGGATTTTCTGAAGGCCTCCATTGTCTTTGAAGACTTTATCTAATTTTCAATGTTCCTTTCCAGATGGGGAAAAAAAATTATTGGAGACCCTCAGATAAATTGTGGCTATTTATTGATTCGACCAGCCTAGCCACAGTTACTATGGAAACCTGAGTATTTTCAGATAGCCTGTTAGTCACAAAACAAAAAATCTATGTGCCCAATATGGATTCTGCTTTTTTTTTTTTTTTGTCCCTATATAGCTTCCTTATTTCCTGAACTGCCTGGTGTTAAGGGGGGGGGGTCTATAAAATACAATTAGTTGGGAGATATTTTAATGTGTACACCTTAGCTTTGTCTCATAAGCAAAGTCTTAAACTGAAATAGGACAGGATTTTGTAATGGAAATCATTTTCACATGTTTGTTAGATCATCGTCAGCAGAAGTTAACTCTGCTACTCAACTGAACAAATCCAGGGAAAGCCTCTGAAAGCAAAAGCAGAATCTCTGATTAGTCTTACAGATGAATGTGTTTGTGTTCTAGCACTGGCAATGATTTTCTCAGTTTCATTTATCCTGGAGAAATAATTTTGTTGGGAACTCCCTCCAGAAAAGATTGTGTCCATTCCATCCTAGTGCATCCCTGAATATAAAAGTCTTGTCTTATAGTCGTGAGAGAGGGCCATGGGTGGGTGTTACTGGGTGAAGAAAGAGGACAGCCCAATATTCAATGTTAGAAACAGTTCTGCTGTGTCCCCAAGGGGCTGGGACCCATAAGGCATCCGTGGGCCAGAGGTGCTTCCTTTGTGTACAGGAATTGAAGTCAGAGACGTATGCATTGGTGCAATTATAAACATAGGGAAAAGGCATTGGCACAAATCTTCATGGCTTTCTTGGGCACTGTCTTAGTTACTTTCTCATCACTGGGGCAAAGCACCCTATACCCACAGCTTAAACCCGCAGAGGTTTATTTTGGCTTGTGTTTTCAGTCCACAGTCAGCTGGCTCCATGGAGGAAGGGTATGATGGAAAGGCAGCAGGGGAAGGATGCTCATGTCCTGGTAGCCAGGAAACAGAGAAACATAAGGAAGAGCTGGAGAGGGAGATGCACCCTTCCAGGTCCTGCCCCCAGTGAGCCACCTTTCCTACCAAGCCTCACCTCCCAACAGCAAGTCAACTGAGGTGTCCCAATAACCCAGTCACCTCCTAAAAACCATACTTGCGAATGTGTGAGGCTTTGGGAGGGCATTCTAGATCTAAACTATAACAGGGACCTAAAAAGAAGTTGAAGAGCCTACAATAAAAGCCCTAGATTAAGAGAAATACACATAATGTTGTTTGCTGTTTTTCCTACACAAAATCAGAATTGGTTTCCTTGCAATGGTCAAACCTGAGGACTCAACCCCTGGGTGTGCTGAAGTAGTAACCAGCCAATGGTCTACATCCTTATAATTCCAACTGTGATTGGAGCATGGATCAGTATCTTCTGCAACATGCAGAATGCATTCCAGATGTGGTGCTGCACACCTGTAGTCTCACCTACTCAGAAGGGTGAGGCTGGAGGATCAGTTGAGTGCAGGAGTTCAAGACCAGCCTGTGAAACACAGTGAAATCCTATTTCCAACAACAACAACAACAAAAAAAACCCTCTGAAATCCCATCCTAATCTTTTACTGAGTTGATCTTCATTTTAACATAATACAGTCCCTGTGTGTCCATTGAATTTGAGAAGTGCTGGTCAAGCTGATGAAATCTAATGACTGATGAGTAAACAAATTCAGAGACTTCAGTTGTATTAATCAGCTTTTTCATTGCTGGGATCTAGAGCCACAATTTAATGGAAGAGAGGTTTGATTTAGCTTTCAGGAGGTTCAATCCATAGTCACCTGAACCCAAGGCAGGGATATCATGGAGGGACTTGGCAGAGGAATGCTTCTCACCTCATGGTCACCAGGAAACAGAGGGAGAACAGCACCAAAGAAGGGACTAGGGACCAACTGTGTACCCCAAAGTCGCACTTCCATACCCACCCCAACACATCCTGAAGGGTGCTTTACTAACCTCCTGTGCAGCATCCAGTTAAGGTTAATGACATCACACCAGGCTTCATGAACTAAGAAGACTGACTGTAACCCAGTATCCTTATCAAAAAGAGCAGGGCTGGCAAGCTTTGACTCACACCCAGCTCTGTGTTTTTTATACTCCAAGAGCCCCTAATAGTAACTGTAATACTTTTAAATGGTTAAAAAAGAGTGGTAATCTTTGTAAGACCTGAAAATTAGATGAAATTTAGATTTCTGTATCTTCAAAATAGCTTTACTGGGCTAGGGGTTTAGCTCAGTGGCCTAAGTTCCTTCCTGGCAAGCACAAGGTCATGAGTTCAATCCCTGGTACCCCCCAAAAAAATTTTTACTAGCAAATTCACATTCATTTGCTCACATATCACCTGTGGCTACTGCTATACTACAGTCGCAGAGTGGAGTTGCTGCCACAAAAGAGAACGTATGGTCCTTAAAGACTACACTATGTCACTTCTGGGTCTTCACAGGAAAGCTTTACTGATCCCTGATTTAACAGAATAGTAGTGCTGGGTGGGATGTTTTAAATCATCCTCATTGGTGGGAAAGCAAAAGCAAAAGCATAGAAGGGATGTACTCAAGCTAGTTGGCAGCAGGGCCCAGATTCCAGGCTGGGATGACACTTCCCCTCCCCGCCCCTTCCCTTTGCTTTGCTTTGTGACTCCCACCTTGCAGCACCCTCCATGCATCCACGTGCTCACTCATGCATCTCAGTACTTAATTATGCACCCTTCTCTTCCAGTTCCCTCAGTCCCAAGCTCTTCTAATCCTACCTAAACCTTTACATAATCCTTAGTCCTCTTTAAACCCATCTGACTGTAAAAATTAAAGGCTGTTTCCTTGTTGAACACCTATAATATCTATCATCTTCATGTTTCTAGAGTAAGAATCTCAGGCCCTCCTCCAAGGGCTTGGAAATCTACACATCAGACCCCTGAAGGGTTTGCCTTTCATCTTGGTTTCCCTGACATCCCAGTGGAGGGTGTGTAACAACCTGTCCATGAGGTGGGTTGAAGACTAATCAAAGGGTGTTCTAGGCCGGGGAGCTTCCTTCCCATCACACGTTCAAATCTGAATAGCAGTTGGGTGAAAATCACATGTCTTGAATCTTGTGGCTGTGGGAAAGGAAGCAGCTTCTTTCCTATATTTTCTGTGATTCCAGATATCATTAGCTCTGGAAATTCCCAACTCATAGATTCTGCATCTATTTAGAATCTGTCAAGCACCATCCCTAGATATAAAATGTTAAAAACCTTATTTTTTATTTTAAAGAGAATAAAACCAAGCAAAATAAAACAGAACAGAGCCAACCAAAACAAAGTAACAACAGGTTTCAAAACTGTGAAATCAACAATGGTTACCATAATGTCTCTTCTTGTCTTTGAAATAGCTGTAGATACCTTCAAACATAGTAAAAATCAAACAAAACAACAGAATAAAACCAATAAAAACAAAACAACGCAATAAAGGGCTTCAAAACAAGACGATAGTAAATCCAAAATGGCTACCATAATGTATCTTGCTATCTTTGAAATAGCTGCCCATGCCATTGGACATAACAAAACAAAACCCAACCCAACAAAACAATGAAAATGATACAGAACTTCAAAACAAGATAAAAGGAAATTAACAATGACTGCTATCTTCAAAAGGAGATTCCCCCACAGATGCCACACTGAGTACCGTTATCCTCTGAATAGATGATCAGACACCAGCCCCAGTCACCAAACACCACAAGCATCAAATTGCGTTTTACCTCAATAGCTATCTTTGCAGTCTGTGTTCTCTGGATCAGCTAGTTGCTTGGAGCAGGAGAGGTATTTGGTTCTTCTTGTTTCCAGCCCATGCACCAGAAGGGGCTAGGGTCTGACCGTTACCCCAGGTTGCAGCCCGTGCATGGCACTGGTTTGTAGGGAAGGTTTGCTTCTTGTTCACTTCTTGTTCTCCTGCCCCACAGCCTGTGGATGGTGCTGACTCACAGGAAAAGGCTAGGATCTGGCTGCCCCCCATCCCCCAGCTTGCCAAAATCCTTATTCTTGGTAACATGTAAGAGTAATGATATGAGTCGTGAGACCTTTTACCATATCTTCACTCCCTGGATAATATTCCTGAACCTCGTAGTGGAAGGTTCTGATCAGACCTCACTGCCAGAAAGATTGTGGCTCACATGATATAACAGAAAGCCACATGCTTCCTTAAATAAGGTCGGAGAACCCGTCCTTAGGATGTTTGTGGGTGATTTAATTTGGTTTTTTATTGTTTTCTTGGATAAGGACCCTGCCACTTGAGGCCATTGCCTTCATGTCCAAGTGAGGGTAGCATTTCCTAGCGTATCAGACCAGCCATGTGAAGTCATACAGTGTCACTGCTCAGAAATTGGTGAGTTCAGCAGCTGTCACGTCTTTAGGCCTTAATTGAAAAGTGAGTGGTTAACATTGGGGCAGCTTCCTACCACCTTTACTTTGAACAGAGATGCTTGCTTCATCATCTCTATCTGGTATGCAATCCAAATGTGTTCCCAGGAACTCTTGCAGGTGTGCACTGGGGGAGGTGCAAAGGGAGTCTGCGTTGGTTCACTGCATGTGCTTTTTCTTTTACTTATTTATTTTTGCTCCAGAAAAAGGTTTGAGTGGTTTGACCTATCCAGACATGAAACAGCCTTATGGTTCTTCTTAGGTCCACCTGAGTTGGAGAATAACTGCCCAGTCCCTGCTCAGCACTGTACTGAGGTGTCTCTGCTAGAGAGTTTTTATCTCCTGTGGAGATCACATTGCGGGTGACCCACTGTGGATAGATGTTGGAGACAAAACCTCCTAAAGCCTTGCCGTGTATTTCTCAGCACATCCAAGCCAGTGCAAAATACTTCATCCAAAGAGTTTTAGACCAAAGGTTGGGGGACCCTATCAGGTATAAGGGAAAGACCACATTTAACTTCTCTGAGATTCTTTCCGACAGATTCTAATACAGATGTTTTTGTTGCTGTTTTTGGTTCCCTTTAATTTTGAAGCAGATAAAGATTTCTAAATTGAAAATAGAGCTCTTGGGGTTGAAATAAAATGGTCTATTTTGAGAACAATTATAAATAGATTCATGATTGCTGACTTAAAGGACCATAATTACAAGACATAATAGAAGATAATCTACCTATACCTGTTATAAAAAATGATTTTACCAGTTTCTCATTTTAGTAGATGAAACCTTACAACTCTGAAGTATAATGCTTGCTCCTAACCTCCTTAGTCAAATGCAAAGCTGCTCTGACCCATTGAACTGTGGGGTTTGAGTTCAGAAAACCACCCGCTCTGGCGCTCTTTCTTCAAAGCTACCTTATACTCCAAGTGAGGCTGTAGATTGCTTTCATGTTTTTTTTTTTTTTTGAATGGAAATTTTGTGAAAATGATGTCAACTAATTTTTTCACATTAGTACCCAAGAGAGTCAAGTTGTTCAGACATCATGGGTCTTCTTAGACAGCAAAAGGTAAAAAACAAACCTGATGCTCAACACCCAGTGGCCTGGCATTCAGACAGTGGTACCCTATGCTCTGCCAACTTATGTTTCTTCAGTAGCCTTGGGCCCTTTAAAAGACAGAAGAATCTCTTAAGTCAAGAGAAAAACAAATTTTGTTACACATAAGTGTGTTTGGTTTTATTCTAGTTTCTTAGAGAATGGCCATCCATGTAAAATTATCGTGCACTACACCAGACACATAAGTTAACGAAATGCCACATGGCCCATCCTTAAGATTAGCATCTACCAAATGTGCCCAACAGTGTAGTGACACATAGTTGACACGAGACCACATCTTGGCACACAAATGCCATGAGAAAGAAGAAGGAAGGATCTTGGCCTTGAGTGGCTTATCCCAGACCTTTCACTGATGAATGAAAATAACAAAAGTGAGTTCGCTAACTCAAAACAAAAATGAGTTAGCTCCTACCCCTGCAAGAGCTAAATCGGACCTGACTTTGGGAAACCCTGAAGCAGTGTACTTCCAGAGATTGTCCTTCCCTTTTTTCCCTGACCCTTGTGCTTTGTCTCAGGGTAACAGTGCAGTTCTCAAGCTTTCTGAGTGGTAAATGGAACCTTTCGTATGTTGTACTCTCTCTGTTTTCCTTGTTTTTTTTTTCACATGTGTAGTATTTCCCCTATTAACACAGCAGTTTTTTCTTGCTCGTGTTTTTTACAGTGATGTCATACCCGCTTCTTAAAGGTAATCCTGTCCTGTTCACTCTTCTACCTTGCCATCTACAGAAATGTTCACCTGGCTTTTGTGGCTGCTGAACCTCTGCTTCTGACCATGTTTTCTACCCTTAAGGGTGCTCTGAGTGTTCTGGAAACTTGAATCTCATGCCTGTTGTCTGAGAGTATGTGCACCAGCCCTCCTGTAAGGAAAAATGTTTATGCCCTAACCATGCAGAGAATACACCAGCCTCCTCTCCTGTTTTGCATTAGGCTAATTTTTAAAAATTGACCCAGGAAATATGCAAACCTCCTGTTGATGACTAATGAAAAGTTCAACTCTGTTTTGGAAGCATCAAATGGAAGAGTGCATCTTTATATTGACAATTCATTTCCCCTTCTGTTAATAGAAATATTTTATTCATATTGTTAGCTAAGACTCATTTCTACCTTTGTATAGGCATATATCCGCGTTAGCATATGATCAGCGTGGTATACTGTACTTACACTTAATGTGTGTGTTTTTCTGGAAGATATAGTGCAGTATACCACAGGCTGAAACCATCAGATTATTCTGATGTTCTTAATATTATACTAAGACATCGCTGTATTTCATGTTTTCTCCTTATCAAAAATTTTCTCACAACTCATTTAATTGCTGCAACCTCATCCACCATTCTTATCCCTGCAGTACCCAGTGGAAAATTGCAACTTGCATGTAAATTATAAAAATGTGATCTGTGATTACTATTTCTAGTAGCACCACTGACCTCTGGGGAATTGGTTACCTCTTCTATTGGCTGTGCTGTCAACATATGGTTTTTTTATCATTAAAAATTAGAGCTACATTGTAACAGTATATTCTTACTGGAATAAACTGGAAAATTTAAGTACATAACTTGAATGAAATGAAATGGAAAACTCCATGCTCCATTCCATGACATTTAATATATGATATGACACTTTCTTCTAAAGTCATATTCTTAAAAAGTATCTATTAGATGTCAGTGTTTCTCATCTTTAGAACAATAGATGTGTCCCCGGGTGGTACCCCTAGAGATTAGTGGCCCAGGGACATTGGAAATGGGAAAGGAAAGAATACTACCTGAGGTTTCCCAAGGAAACCAATGGTTTGGTGACCAGTATGTGAGAACTTTTGACTTTGTAGAATTCTGTTGCTGCTGTGCTCGGTCTGTCTGTGTGTTAAGTTCTGTCTCACAATGCTGTGTGTCCTCCTTGGAGAACATTTGGGAACGTCATCCGCAGCTGGATGCTCAGAGCCACTAGAGAACTCCCCTCAGTATAAACCAGCCAGGGTGCTCAGAATAAATAGCCTACTCTACATCCTTCCAAGAACTAGAGTCCCATTTACCAATGAATAAATACCCTGCCATGCCAGAGGCCACTTCTGCACAGAAATGAATACGTACTCGGGTCCAGGGAACTGAAGTGTGACCTAAGCCTCTTTCGGGTGTGATGGGATGTGCTTGAGCAATGCATCTTTGCTAGTACTATGTTAGAAAGTTTGTTATGAAAGGGAGAAATGGTGCGCAAATCCAAGCGCTGTATTTGATAACACATAGAAAAGCTGGGTGCTGTACAAACATACACAGTGGTTGAAATGGGAAATACAGAGGAGAGAAGAAGGGAAGGAAGAATGAGAGCCAGGCCGTCACCTCAGGGCCCCTTCCAAGCAGTAAACCTTCCGGCCCTGGTGAGGGGCTGTGCCTCTCCCTCCACCTGCTGGTGGCCAGGTCTTACTTCATCATTCCAAAAAAGTGGCTCGGTGTGGCATGGCAAGCACCACCTGGCTGGGTTCAAACTCCGCTCCACCACCGCTTGGTTGTGTCACCCTGAGCCACCTTGTCACTCTCTTGCCTCAGTCTCTTTGACTCTTAAGATGGAAAGAACAAAATTACCACCCTGATAGGATTGTTTGGGGGATTAAATGTATGAATATAAAAAGTGCTTAGAAGCAGACCTGGCTAGATATGTGTGGGCTGCAGTTATTATTTATTAGGATTTACCCTGCTTCCCACCCTCAGCAACCAGGACCTAGCAAGTCTTCCTTCTCACAGATGTCTGTGTGTTGCTGTTTCCTGAGTAGGGGTCACCTAGTGAGAGTGAACCCTTTGCTGTGCTTTCCCGGCCAGGGAATCCCAGTCGTACATTAGGTACAGGTCAGATAATCCTGTGTTCACCCCACTTCCACTTGTGGTGATAAAAATGTGATTTCATCTAAGCACAGGGCCCAGAGGTATCTCACCCACCGAGCCTCTTTCCTGACACACTCATGTTGGGGCCCATTTTTTGTTTCCTCTCTTTTGTTGTAGGTGCTAGGACAAGAAACACAGATTGCCTTAGACAGGAAATGTCGCCTGTGTATGCATGGAAACACGCCCTGCTCCAGGCAGTGATGATAGAGCGCCACCCTTCTTTCGCACCTCTCTTCAGAGTGGCATCACTCACTTGGTCATGAGCTAATCTTCACCTTGTGACTTTTTCTGAAAATAGAGTTGTCAGTAATCCATCCATGGCTAGCACCCAGGACCATTTCTCTCTGTGACAAGCTGGAAAGAATCAAGCAGGAAGGATTCTTTCTATGACTCACCATGAGCTAAGGATGGGTAGCCAGATTTGCACAAAACTAATAGCTTTGACAGGGGCTATGTAGCCATGATCTCATTTCTTACCGTGTTCATTTTGTAACCCACCTTGTCCTAAGCCCCAGTAGTCTGTGGGTACTCACAGAGATCACAGTAATCATAATTCAGATTTCACTGGCACTTTCTGGTCTGTTAACGCAGAACCTCCATCCATCCATCCACTTCCCAAGCCCACCATCCACATCCACGAGTGCCTCAAGCCTTATCTCATATATGGTGGACTGGTCTGTCTGCAATGATTCTTTTCCAATCCTACCATCTTCCCTTGAGGCGAAGTGGATCCCAGCTACTTCCCCCTCTTGCTTCCTATGGGGAGAATGCAATTTTAGCACCCCACACCTGGATCTTCCAAGGCCCTCTCATACCTTCAGACCTAGAGGGGTGTGGGGAGCAAATATCCACACAGATAAAACCATACCCCAATCCCATCAGCCCCTTATACCCAGGACAGAGACAAGCAGGACCACCTCACCCCATATTGCCTTCTGGCCTCCTGCACTGGAGACAGTTCTGACTGTGTACTGCTCAAACAGGTCCCAGGCAGCTGGAGACCCCACCCTTTCGTGAGCACCCCCATTCCTTTTGTGTCATCTCTCCCCTTCTTTCCCTTCAAGGAGGGGTCTCTTTCTGATACTGCCACATAGCAGTAGCCAACGGCTTTGGCTAGACACCTTGGTGACAGAAACCACCAGCTCCTGCTGTCACTACAGGAAGGGACAACTCCATGCCTTCAGGAAAAGGCAGGAGTTTTGGACATTTTACAGGCCTCTGAGGCATCAGAAAAGTTAACAGTATCCTAGCTGGCATTCTAGTCCATATCTGCTGAACTCCAACTCTACCACTGGCTGCCATGTGACAGGCCTCAGCTTCCCAAGAGGCTACTGTCACTGAGGGTCTTAAAAGACCCTGGAGCTATCATTAGGTCCTTGGTTTTTAAAAACTGGTGTGGTTTAAATGTGCTCTGTGAAGACAGGATGAAATCAGTGATTTTGGAAATTTTGTGCTACACTTACTGGTAGCTGACTCTGCTTTGAAAAAAGCTTCATCTTGTCAATTAGACATTTTATAAAAAAATTTAAGTTAAATAGTTGAACAAATATATCCCACATTTTGGGGACAGGATCCCCTTTTGTGGAAATCCCAGTGATCCTATTTATCTTTCCCACAGCAGCCACACAGTGGCGGAGTAAGGAATCTAGAACATTCTTCCTTCCTGGGAATCTCAACTTTATTGCCAGTTATAGCTTGGGTGGTTTTATATGTTTATATTGACTCAGAGGCTAATGTCCTATGCTCATTTAGTTCCAATTGAATTTCCCACTAGTGGGTTTTTCATTGAAGTCTGCCTTCAAATGACTGTCATTATTTCATATTATTTCCAGATTGTTCTTTGCTTCTGTCTCTAAGGTAGATGCAGTGGCTCTCCTGGCCCACTACAGGGCCTCTGGCAGCCTCACTGGCTCCCTCCTCCTCGGCGCTTTCCTGGATCTCTGACTTATGGGCCCAGCCCATGGCTTGGGGAGGTTTAGGAGATACGTAAATCTAGATCTAGAAATGTTTGAGTTTTATTGTTTTCTAGAAATAAAGCACCCCGTGATTCTATGACTCCCTTCTGGCATCAGTACCTCCCAGTTCTTCCATCAGCATTTTGCAAAGGCTCAGTTCTCACACTGTCAGTTTGCATCATTTCTATAAAGGCCCAGCAGGCAAGGTCCAGTCTGTGCCTCGTTTTGCCATTGTGCAGCTTTCAGAGGGACTTCAGGGACTTCAGCTCTGAAGGCACAGTAGTGAACCTTCGACAAATTCCTACTGAGATTCCCATCAAGATGCAGTCCCTCCAGAAAATCAGTACCACCAGAGGGCAGTAAAGATTTGCAAATAAAAGATTCCCTGAATCCCCACAGGAACTACAGCTGTGAACTTCAGCCTGGACGTCTACTTTGGATATAATGAGACCTAATGAGCATCACTGTGTGCTCCCAATTGTTCCGTGGTTTTAGGAGGTGATCGAAAAGCTAAAAAATGCAAGAAGCCAAGGGCTCCTCTAGGTCTGGATTGTTCCTTCAGGTCTTCTGGCTCAGGGCCCCAACCCATTCACTAGCTACTTTGCTTCCCTAATAACACAGAATTCCCCACTTCCAGGCAGTGTTACAGATAGTCTGGAAGACCATTTACCTTGATAGCATCAGCGAGCTTGTGTGATTCCTGACCCTACCACGATCAAGTCCAAAAAGCCAGTGTGGTGTTTGTCCCAAATGAAAACATTCCATGTGGGAAAGAGAATAGGTTTCCAAAAGACGAATCCATGCCCAAAATATTCTAATAATGTATCTCCCAGCTGGCTCTTACTCTAGCCCTTCCTCTGAGGTGGGCATCAGACAGTGGTGCATGGTGAGTCCCCTGATGTGAAAAAGACTGTCTTTTTGTAAAGACTGTATCTTTGCCAATGGAAAACTGCAAAAGGGAATTCTGGGATGTTCATGTAAATCTGGAGAAGGGAGGACTACGGCCAGCAGCCTTCCCGAGATGTGCTTAGGTTGACAATGGGTTCTCCGGATTATCTAGCCAAACAGAGATGTTAGCAATCAGTGGACAGATCTGGAAGGGAAATGACAAGGAGGGGCGACTTAAAGAAAATAACACAACACGTCGGGATAGTAGAAGGATATAATACTTGCTAGGAAAAGAACCAAACCAAGCTCTCTGCATTTTCCACATTAGGCAAAGTGCTATTAAGTCCCGGGTCCCACATTTCTCCTTGGAGTATGGCTCAGTTGCCATGACAACAGAGGCCTGCTGGCTTCCTGTGAATTCTTTTTAACAGTGGCTACAGCATAAGTGGATGTGTCCGTAAAAATATTTCTCATTAAGAAAATGACTTAATGTGTTTCCCTTAAATTTTTGCTCTAGCCAGTAAGTACTTACCATCTTGTTTGGCTGCAAAACTTCATTTTCCTGCTGTGCTGGTCAGCATATCAAGCATCATGGAAGAAACTGAAGAGTAATTTAATTCAGGGACATGTGAGATTCTTAATTGTTACTGTTTTGGTAGGTTAGCAAAGAGATACACAGGTTTTATTTATTTCAATCCAAGTGCCAATGAAGATGAATGATTTGAGAATCTGCATGATGTAATACAAAGGTAAGCAGAATACAGCCGACAGGGCAATCTCAGCTGCTCCTGTTTTTACAAACGTTTTCTTGGAACACAATCACACGTTCATTCCTGTACCTTTCATTCCCAACTGGATGGTTACATCAGAGATGGTAATTGACACACAAAGCCAAAAATAGCTACAGAAAAAATTTGCTGACCCTTAACATAGGCAAAAAGCCGAACTTCAGACTAGGTTTCTAGATTCAGACTCAGGGAGGAGTGATTGAGATGCATTATTTAGTCTCCTTTTCTGCCTGATGAATTTATCTCCAAGTTCCTTTCAAGTTCGCAACACTCTGTCATGCTCTTGCTGTTAGTAAAAGATTACATCCCAGAGGGGCAGACATCACAGGACAGTTTTCTGCAGTTGATGGACCCAGGGTCCTGTTTCAAGGGAATCAGCATCTTTCTCCTCCGTACACCCCAGCCCTGCCCAGCACTGCCAGGAGGACCTTTTGAGAGGCTGTAAGTAGTGGACTTCGCTCTGTAGATTCCAGGATCTTCATCTGCATTGTAAGTCAGATCTGCTTAGGACCCTTCTAGGGCTGACAGTCTCTGATTCTGAAGAGGAGTGGTGCACCCCTGTGAATCCTGACTGGGAAAACATTCCAGTCAGCTGAGATTTACAGTTCTGTGGGTGGAATCACCCGGTCCCATACCTCTGGGTTTGCAGTTGCAGGTTGAATTATCTAACCACAAACTGCAGTCAAAAGCAAATGGGGTGGCTTGGAAGTTGTACTTACCCTCAGCACTGCTGTTCAACTTCCATAGAGATTAACCATCAGGGCTGCTATAACAAAATCCCATAAACTGAGTGCCTTGCAAAAGACATAGGTTTATTTCTCAGAGTTCTGGAGGTTGGGTTAACAAGATCGAAGAGCAGATAGATTCGGTGTCTTGGTGAAGACCTGGGTCCTGGTTCTTAGGTGACTCCTTGGGATTGTGTCCTTACATGGTAGAAGACGTGAGGAGTCTCTCCATGATTCTTTTATCAGAGCACTAATCCCATGCATGAAGGTGGAGCCCTCCGTGGCTTAGTCACCTCTCAAAAGTGCCACTTCCCACCACCATCCCCTTAGGTTAGGATTGTGAATTTCAGATTACAAACATTGGGACACAGAAGCTTCCAAGATTACACTCCAAAAGGCAGGCTTTTGTTTTTACCCCTAATATAAAACGCAAATTCAGAAATCTGAAAAAGAAGCTGTCAGGAGTTTAGACACGTGACCTGAAAGAAATAAAGATCCTGACTTTGAGAATCAGGCTGTTCCATCTCTTTCAATTATCTCTTCTCCTTGGCTTTTTGTGTTCAGGTTAAATTTCTGTCTTCATGCAGTTAAGCAGAAGGTGTCCCTTGCCTTGTAACTTCCACACCTAGGAATGGGAGTTTCATATTTAGGAACCTATCCTAGGGCACTCATGGATGTGCAAAGATTCGGACTAAAATTTTTTCATCTGTATGTTACTAAAAACAGTGAAAATAGAAAATAACCTAGATTACAATGACAGGGGAATCATTCCAGAAACTATAATAGGGCCGTGGAGTGGGGTATTATGTAGTCATCAAAATTTGATAGAGTACTTGTCAAATAAAAAGTTTACAGCGTATGAAGGGGGAAAGCAAGTTATAAACAATATAATTCTACATATGCCAAATAAGAAAACATTGAAAAGAAGGGCTGAGAAGAGTATCCACCAAAATGTTAATGATTATCTCTGAATACTAAAATTATACCCATTTTGGATTTTCTTTCCCTTTTTAAACTTAGCTATGCCTGTTAAATTTTCTAAAATGAACATAAACCTATTGTGGAAATTATACAAAATCAATAATTCTTTCTTTTTAAAAAATGGTGTATGAGAAATAATTGCCTTCACCATCTACTCATTCATTCATGCTGAGTGAGGCTGCCAGGCCTCAGCCATGGGCTTGGCTCTGTGACTGTTGTGGTGGGGAACAAAGCAGCCAGGGTGCCCACACTCATTCCAATAAGGGAGAGGGATGAAAAATGAGTAGAGAAAAATCGAATGGGTATGGCAAGCGTGGAAGAAAGTAAAAATCACAGGAAGAGGGTGCTGGACACAAAATTGTCAATAAGGCAGTCAGAGCCTCAGGTTAAAACTTCCCCTGAGCAGAGATGAATGGGAAGAAGTCTGTGCCTTTCTAGGTCAGAGGAGACAGCAAGTGCAAAGGCCCTCAGGCAGCTGCTGGCTCCATGTATTCCAAAAGATGAAAATTTATTCAGCCACAGAGCAGTGAGCATTTTATGTACTTTAGCTGTGCTACCAGGCAGCTGTCATGCCCATGGAATAGCACCATTTTAACCCATTACACAGTGAAAGAGTACAAGGGAATAGTTGTTATGACCATAGATCATTAGAAATACCCAGGCCATCCTCCAGCAATGGTCTTCTCAGAAACCCCTTCCCACAGCCTGTGTGGTTTTGTCGTCTGAAATTCTGGATCTCCCTGAATTAGCACTGTATCAATTACCTTAGATCTGCAATGCTATGCTGAGGACCTTGGTCACAGGGAGCATAGTTTTTTCTGATAACTCTGCCTTGTTTTGTGGTATAGCACTAAAACACTGTTAAGTCTTATTATACCAAGATTGTTCAGGTAAACCCTGAACCAAGAACATCTTCATCATACAAAAGAAAAATTCTGAGGGTAGTCCACAATGATTCATTTGCTCCTACAGTGGGGTCCTTGCTGGCCTGTCTGCCCTTGAAATCCTAGAAGTAGAAAGAACCTTCAGTTGCTGTCAAGGTAATCTCTCTGCATACTGCAAATGCCTTTGATAAATATATTCATCCAAGCCATATTTTCAAGAATGATGGGAGATGTTATATTATTGAACACATTCAGAAAATAGGCAAAAATGAGTACATGTGAAGTGGATTGTACCTAGATGTTAACCCAGACTTCAGCAAGTTATCCAAAGGTCCCGTGACTATGGAATAGGCCCCCTGGAGAACTGCAGGTGTGCTTCCCACTCTGCATTCTGACTGTAGGCAACACTTCAGTCTTGGATTAATGCTGAAGGTAAATCTGCACCTCCTGTCAATTTCTAGGCCAACAGCTGTCATCTCTGGGTGGCTAGTGATTAATGATAGGCCACTTCCCTTGGGTCTTTTTGGTCTACTTGTTTTCCCACATACCAAAGCTTATTATATTCATTATACAAAATTCTAACGTGGCAGAGTGTCTGTAGAAGTAAGTCATTTGACATTGCTGTTACCCTAGGTCAGATTGTCACAGCTCAGCAGCTGCAAACTGCTTAACTTAGTGGGAGATGAGTGTCTCCTGCCACTGGGTCCCTCATGGATACATAACAGCAGCCATATGCCACAGCCTCCTCTTGTTGTTGATTTGAAAATCCCCTCATAGTGAGCTGAGTGTGGTGAGTGTACCACACTACACACAGACAGCCCCTCAGACACAAAGCTTTCCTCGGCTTTTTTTTAAAAATTTTTTTTAATTGATACTGGGGATCGAACTCACGACTGCCTGCTTGCAAGGCAGGTGCTTATGCCGCTGAGCTAAATCCCCAGCAGACACAGAGCTTTTATGCACATGCATACTTGCTTCGGTAGAAGTTGGGTTCACTTACTTGGTGTGATTTGCTTGGCAGATCACCAGGATATTAAGTTTTTTGAGTGTGAGCACTTTCAATGACCAGAAACTGCAAAGACTTTTCAGGGATATATCTGTAGTATAAAATGAGGTGCATCATTAGTTGGTTGCTGAAATGTTTCTCATGAGGAAAGAATACTGCCTGCTGTTACAGGGAGGGAGCTGAGGACCATCGTAGACATAGCCTTGATCAAATGTGAAGGCGCCACCTTCTGATTCTCAGTTATTTAGCCATAGCCTATCTTACATACAAGAAACATGTACTAAAAAGAATCATGGTATGTTCTAATCTAATTTAAACAAAAGAGCATGCTAAAGTGTTGGTCCTGGGAGTCACTTGATTCACTTAATACTATACATCACTGTTTCTATTTTACTGCTTTTAAAATCATTTCTCTGCTGTTTTAATAATCTAAGCTCTTTTATTTCACTGGCCCCTCAGAAGCTACAATAAGCTTACCAGAAATCAGAGTGAACAGCTGGAGCTGACCCATTTCCTCTCCTGCCAGCCCCTTCCCACAGAGGGAGTGACAGCCCGTGTGACATGCCTCAGCCTCCCAACAGGAGATGAATGCCCATGAAACCCATGTGTAACCTCATACGTCTCCATGATCACAGGGTGTCTTCATCCATTTTCTGTTACTATAACACAACACCTGGAACTAGCTAATTTATAAAGAAAAGAGATTTGTTCAGCTCAGATCCAAGAGCATGTCACTGGCACCTGTTTGAATTCTGGTGATGGCTCAACGGGAGAAAAAGAGAGAAATGAATTCCTACAATCACTAACCCATTCTTGAGAGAAAAGCATTCATCTGTGTATGAGCACTGTGCCCCCACAACTCAGCACCCCACCATTGCTAAGTATCTTTACGTTGGCAATTAAATTTCAGCATGAGTTTGGTCAGGACAGACCATATTCAAAACATAGCACAGGGTTTCTGACTTGTGCGTTAACCTAGCAGAACTGATTGCAGCCAGCAGTCGCTCGTTGTTCTGGTTTAAATGTGAAGCCGTGTTTGTGAAGTTTTCATGTGCAGAAGGTGATTTGATCATGGGGGCACTGTCTTCACCAATGGATCCATCTGTTGATACTATGAGGAGATGGGACCCAGCTAGAAGTGATCACTGGGGTGTGACTTGGAGCAGAGTGTTCCTGTCCCAGGCTCCACCCTTCTCTCTGCTTCCTGGCCATCCCAGGTTGGGCACCTTTTCCTTCACCATGGCCCTCTGCCGTCCTCTTTTTTGTCTCAGTGATAGGAAAATAAGATACCCAGTGCATCCCAGGGGACTTCATTCAGGGTCCTGGGGCTGGTTTGTGCCAGGAGCCTGAAGGAAAGTGCATCCTTCCTGGGGCAAAGCAGAGAAGACCAGGAGTGTGCCATGAGGTGCTATGCTGGGGTCATTTCACCTGTGACGCAGTCCAGGAATACAGTCTTCTGGATTACAAATGAGGAAACCTGAGGCTCAGAAAGGAAGTACCATTTGTCCAAAGTAGCTCTGGACCTTGACTCAGTCACATGCCATGTAATAATGCTGGGATGCAAACCCTGAGTTCTCCACTGCTACACTCTGCTCCTTACTCACCTGTTCTTTAAAGAGCTTAACAAACATCCTTGGAGCTGAGAGGGTGTCCCACCAAGTCAGGGGGAGAGGAAGCAAAGCTAGGGTCTCCACCCCATACACTGCTGACCGGAAGCTGACCTTCCATTGCCTTTCCGTAACCTTAGAAACAGATGAGGCAGAACTCAGGAACTCGGGTGGATCAGCATGGTGATTTGCTAATGGGCTAATGGGTTTAAATTGTTAAATATCTGTTTAGATGAACATCCCAGTTGGTGCACATCTCTAAGGATCTGTCTTTAGGACACATCCTATATCTCAGCCTCTGTGATTTGCATTCCCATTTGCTCTCCCCAGCAGGACTTCTGCCTGTGTCAGGCCATGTTTGCGTTGCTATAGTGAAGGATGTCAACACATATCTCCTCATGCCTCCTTGGGTTTTCTGAAATCTCTGTAGTAAGGCCACAGGCTTTGGCTTTATCCCTAGACATATATCGATTTTATTTGCACTCCTGGTGAAGTCTGAATTACATTCATGACAACCAGGGTTATGTTAACAATATGCAAGCTGGAAAGGGTAAGTTGCTCAGTTCTTCTGGGACGTCAGTTGCCAAATAACATCTTTAAAAGCCCCCAAAAAGAAATAATCAGCTTGGGGTCCATTGTACCCTTCCAGCCAGAGATTGTAGCAGGGTGTGGACCAGTAGGACTTCTCAACAAGGAGTATCCCTTCATGGAATCTCTTCCTGACCTACTGCCTAGGCTAGCATGGTCCGTGGGGAGAGTCACTGTGTGGCCAACCTCCCTAAAAGCAGGACACTCACAGAGTACCTCTCTAGAGCTTTCCCAGACAAGCAGAGCTTGCCAGAAAGAAAGAATTCAGATTGCATGTGAGTAGCCTGTGCAAAGTCCAGGTGTGATGGCCTCCAACAACACCTGCTCGTCTTTATTAAAGTCATTCATCTGGCTGAATAGTGCTGGTGTCCATTGGCCTCTGCACACTTTGTTAACCCTAGCTACGTAATGAACATGTATGTGAATGAATAATTCTGTGAGTTCTAATTATGTGCCTGGCATAGTGCTTGGTTTACAGATGCAAAGTTGAGTAAGAGTAAGCCTTACTTTCCAAGATTGCAACAGTGTAGTGAGGAAGATAGATCAGATCGGTAGATCCAGGAAGGAAGTGAGTGTGTTTGTCTAAGTTTCCCAGAAGCCCACTAAGCCATGGGATTTGAGAACAACTTCATCTGTAAGGGCTCTCCAGAGACACTGGGGGAGGGTAGGGTGTGACCCAGGTGGTTCCTAGAGGCAACTGAAGCTTAGTCCTGCATGCAGCTGGCGTTTGGCTGAGGCTGTGGGTGGTCAGAGCTGTGGGTGGTTGTGAGAGAATAACCTGAGAGCCTCTCAGGCTTACTCTGCAGAAATAAGCCTTACTCTCCAGGCTGATTCTCCACAGTAGAACCCAAGCAGGCTCAGGTGTCCACAGGCGTGCAGAGCTGGATGCTCAGGGTCTGTAGGTGGGGCACAGACAATGTCTGCCCAGATTGCACATTCTGGGGAGACTGAGGTCAGCCCTGAAGCCGAGTTTTGGGGATGAACAGAACAGAGAGGTGATCCCTGCCCTCTCAGACTCACAGTCAGGTAGTGAGCACTGGAAAGAAAATGATAGCAGGAGGGAGGTGGATATGGATGGAGTGAAGAAAATGGACTAATGGAAAGACCACTCTGGACCAGTGTCCTTGAACAGGGAATCAAAGAACATTCCAGAAAAGGAAAGGTCCACGGCAGGAAGAAAATGCTGAAGTGCAGGGTGGCTGGAATGGCTGGGGTGAGATAAAGAGAATGGTAGGAATTATACAGAAAGATAGTAGGGAGCTACAGTCTCCTCCCCACCACCCCTTAAGGGACCCACCCTTTTCTGGGGCAAAGGGGAAGCCAGTACAACCAGGATAGGACCAGGCTCCCACTGTGCCTTAGCAGCATTTTGCCAATAGACAGTCTGCAGGGCAGGGATGGTCGTGGGAAGACCAGCCAGGCAGTGGCTCAGAGGTGGAGCCCTGGGAGGAAGCATACTGTGGATGGAACTTGAAAGTAAATCAAGCGAGACCTAGAGTAGTGATTGTAAGAGACATCAAATAAACACACCCATAAGTAAAGATGCTCTGATTCGCACTTGCTGTTGAGGAAAAGCCTGAGATGCCACGCGGGGAAGTGACAGCCCATCTCCAAGTAGAGTGAGCTGGGCTCTGAAGGCAGGAGAAAAGGCACCCAGGGGAGGAACAGGGAGAAGCATCAGACCAAGGAGAGCTGCGATCATTGGCTCAAGGGGGAATAGCCCATGGACTGGAGGTCAAGACCATCCACAGCCTCTGGTCCCCACCCCTGGCCTGTTACCCATCTAGACATCCTTTGTGACAGTCCCAGCCTGCTCCCATGCCAGTGACACAGCCAGATGCCCAGTGACTGTCTTCTCCAATCCCAGTATTTGTTATCCGGACTGATGATAATGACTCTGTGTCCTTCAGCAGCAAGGCCTGCAGGTGGCAGTGTGGAATGGCTCAGAGTGTTGGTAAAGAAACTTTAGGGAATGCTACTCGATGGGACAGCTGTGCAGAGACACCTGTCTCTGTTCTTACCTGGGGCTGGCTCAGGCAGGGATAAAACCCATCCTCAGCCTCCGGATCACGTCACTGAGTAGGCAGCCCTCTGGCCTCGAGTGCAGCTGTGTGGCCATCCTGGCTTGCTCTGGACTCAATGTACTGGCCTCTGTCCTTCCCAACTGCCCTGCAGTGCCTCCCTCTGTGCTGCTGCAGCACCTGAGAATGGGAATCTTCTTCTTGATGTTCTTCCAAAGTTCATGTCAATTTCAGACCAGACTCCAGCTGGGCTCAGAAGTACTGAATGCAAAAAAAAAAAAAAAAAAAAATTTTGTCTTCATATCCTTTCAGCCTGTGTGTAGTAGCTTGTCTCTATAGCAAGGCTAAAGTCATAGCACAAAATATATTAAATGTTTTGACCCACAAATGAGAGCAATGCATCCTGGATAGTTTATATCCTCAGTGTCTGTCCCAGAAGGCCATCGGCTGCATCTCGATCTGCAGTGTTGAGGGCCAAGGGAGGAAGGAAGCCTGGCTGTTTAAGAAGGCCTACTGGTCAGGCACTGCAGGTGAGACCACACGCTGTAGGACAGACGGGGTGTTCATCACAAGTAGTGTAAATGGCAACTTCTCCAGGTATAATGCTTTTCAGCTGTGGCAAGCTGCTCAGCTCCACTGGTCAGTAATGTCTGAGTTTTGTTTTAGTTTTGGAGTTTTTGTTTGTTTTGTTTTTGGATATTCTTGTGAAGTGCCTGATAAAATAAAATTGCTCTTTGTGCCTCTTCATGAAAATTTTTTCTAAATCAGAAAA
Source organism: Cavia porcellus (assembly GCF_034190915.1). Classification (NCBI taxonomy): domain Eukaryota; kingdom Metazoa; phylum Chordata; class Mammalia; order Rodentia; family Caviidae; genus Cavia; species Cavia porcellus. The sequence goes on from NW_026947515.1 coordinate 15,018,873, forward strand.
GAGATTCATAGTTTATATTCTCATCTCAAGCTTGGACTTCCTGATAACTCTTTAGAATTTAGACACAGATTAGAAAGTTTCCCAACTTGGAATTGCTCCCAGGCAGGGCTGGGCCCACAGCTGAGGGATCCTAATGGAACCTGATTGACTGACTGGCTCCTTCTCACAAATCTGCCTTAAAATTCCTTTCACCCTCTTCTGAAGGAGGAGACGACTCTGTGCCACGGCAATTCATGTTTGTCTCCATGGACCTTCAGCGTTTGCAATGGCCCCAAGTTCATATGGGTCTTACCATGCAGTGCCAATAATGGTGGAACATGTGGGGGCTCAGAAAGTGATACCCCAAAACATACTATATCAAACCGCTGACTGAGAGCACTTGGAGAGCAGCCTAAAGACCAGATCTGCCAAAGAACACAGTTGGCTTCAACTGTTAATCATATCCACTCACCAATGAAGGTTAAATTCACATCACAGAGAAAACAGCTTCAAACAGCACACGCAAAGCTACTGTCTGTGCTCCAAGTTGTTTCTCTTCCTTGAAAATCATTTACTGTAAAACCCCGTTGCCTGCCCTTTCCATTCTCTTGTAAGGGGCATATTTAAGCCTCATTTGCCTGCTTCTCCTTGCATTTTGTGTTTTGTGTAGCCTCTGTGTACACGTGCACTTTAGGTGAATGTTTGTACTTTCTCTTCTGCTCCTCTGTCACCAGTGTGATGCAGCAGAATCAGTCACCCAGCCTTCAGAGGGAAAATATGAATTTCTCAACAAGCACAGCCATGGTCAGAACTTTTAGCCCTGAACACAAATGCCAAACCATCTTTCCCCCATGTCTTGATGTCTCCGCTGCAGTGGGTGTGCTCAGCTCATAAGGGCATCTAATCAAGCCCTGAGAGTTGATCCTACTTGAATGAGTTATTTTGTCAGAGGAAAGCAAGTATTACCCATCAGCACAACATCTGACAGGCATATCTGGGTTTCATTTCTTTGTTAGTTCACCTGAAACGCTGAGTGCATATCCTGTGCGAAGGACTTTGCTAAGATTGGAAATCCAGAGATAGCTAATAGGGGTTCATTCTGGAAAGAAAAGTCTTCCCAGTAAAACCCAGTATGCACTGGCTTGTTTGGTAAGTAAGGGGTGAAGGCTATCAGTGCTTCAAGAAGAAGCATAAGCAGGGCATGGTGCCACACACCTGTAATTCCAGCAGTTGGGAGGCTGAGGCAAGAGGATTGTTGTGAGTTAGAGACCAGCCTGGGGTACAAAGTGAGCTCAAAGCAAGGCCAACCTGAACTGCATAGCAAACTGCATCTCAAAAAGACAAAAAAAAAAAAAAAAACCCCGCAAACATAAAAAGGAGCATAGATGATTGCTCAGAAGCCTTGTCTGTTGCTAAAGCTGCAAATCTTACATTTTCCCCCAGAACAAAGAACCAACCCACCAGTGCTTTGGTCCATGGTGAAGCCCCTGAAGCGCCTTCCTTACCTCCTTCCCATCTTCTCAGCCATTTAATCTGTTGCCTTATGTGGTGTCTGGTAACTGCTTGAGGCTGAAAAGCCACGCACCAGTGAGGTCTGCTGCACTGGGGAGGAGGGCGCCTCTCTCATGAAGAATGGAACCTAAGCAAGAGTCCTCTCCTCTGGCGCAGCGCTGTGGCTGTGAGGGTTCAGCCAGCTCCAGGTCCTGGCTCTGTCGGCACCTGATGTGTCCTGCAGCCAGCTGCCTCATGGCAGGCAGATACTAAGAATGCAGAGCGTGGTGGTGGGAGGGATTCTGCACCTGCTCCAGCTTCTGTTTCTCCAGGGGCTTCCTTCACGATTGTTGAGGTGTTCTTCCCCCATGGGATCCTATTTACCTCCCCTTTTCTGCTGTGCCTTCTGGCATATCCTCATGGACTGGGAGGACTATGACTCAGATTCCCCATGGGTCATGAGAGTGCGGCTCCATCCAGGGCCATTGTGTGGCATGAGTCTAGTGTATGAAAACTACTTTTGGAAAGCTGAAGCATTACTTACCAGGTGTTCCTCAGGTGTGAAGGGCGTGTGTATTTCAGGTACACCAGATTCCCTTGCACATTACCATTTTTTTCATGAGTTCAACTCCTGACTCAACCTGTGCTTCCTACTGTGCCATTGAAAGTAGCAGTAAGTCATCCTGACACTTGCCACTTAGGTGTATCTCCTTCAGGACACATTCTTGTCTCTTTTCACCTAGGCACAAATTTCTTTATGCTGGATTATTAAATTTTAAAATCTACAGATGAAAAAAATCTAGACACAGTTTATTCTTTATTGTGTTAAATGGTCTCACGGCATTATTTTCCCCAAGAAGTCTACTCTGTGTCCCAGAATTAGAATTGGCCTGTCCTGGGCAGATTCCAAGGGTTTACGTCTTGCTTACCTGTGTAGAGCTGTCTCAGTACAGGGAAGGGCAAGTGTAAGTGTCCGCCACTTTGCAAGCCTTCCCCATCAGGTAAAAGCACAGCCACTGATGTACAAACACATGAATGCTGAGCTCTCAGATACTTTCCTCGCCCCATCTTGGAAAATTGACCTGTGGCTTTTCTTGTTTGTGCTTATTGTTTAGAAAGCCAAGCTTGGCCCTGCTGGTAACAAAGTAATTAGTCCTTCAGAAGACAGAAAACAGCCCTCCAATAACCTTGACAGAGTGAAGCTCACAGACTTCAATTTCCTCATGGTGCTGGGGAAGGGGAGTTTTGGGAAGGTAAGAAGTGGAGGGGTGAAGGCAGACAATGTCGGACTGGTTGTGTTCTCACTGAAATTTCCAAAGCAGCCCTTTATATTTTCATGCTATTTGTACACAGTCTGCAGATGCCTCCTACCTCATGTCCTTTAAAACATCTGCATCCAAAAGCTGGAGCAGGTTCACAGGTGCCACCATTTGCCAAGTTTCAAAACAGGAGATGCTCCAGAATGTTAGTTGAGTGAACCAACATGCATGTAATCACATGTAATACTCAAGAGATTCCTCAGTGCAACCATGTAGCCATCACCTGTGCATCTTCATTTGCCTTCTTTGGCCCCAGATACTAAGATAGAGCCATGGACAAATTTCCATCCCATCTTTTGCTTTGTCTGGACTCAAGAAGTTATAAGGATCACTTACATTTTACCTTGAAGAGACTCCCAGAAAAGCATGCATAATTCCAGAGTAATCCCAGTAAAGAATGTTTAGTGTTCCTTTTAGCAGCCAAAATACCATCATCATGTAGAAATATACCATACAGTGTACAAATTTCAACAGTTTAAGAAGTTAAAGGCTAGAGGAATTTAAGTTATGGCGCTATGCAATATTTCAATATTTGTACATAAATTTTGTGTTAGCATTCCATCACTGTAACAAAATATCTGAAGCAACTGTCTTATAAAGAGTAAAATTTTATTTTGGCCCATGACTTTGATGGTTGAAGTCTATGACTGAGTGATCCCCTGCTTTGGGCCTCTAGCAAGACAGAAATGTGTATTAGAGCAAACTGCTCTTCTTGTCAGCCAAGAAGCAAAGAAACAAGAAGAAGAGACCAGAATCACACAGTCCTTGGGGCAGGGCACAACCACAGTTATCTAAGGACTCCACAGGACCCACCCCTGAAAAGACTTTACTGCCTCCTAGTAGCACTACCTTGGGGACCAAGCACTTAACACATAGACCCTCAGGAGGACACTATCCATAGCAAAGTCTATTAGTACTTTTCTGTCACATACTTATGGATTTGCATGAACTGTTGCTGGGCCATCATCACCTGGCCTGTTTCCTCTTCTATCCCCAACCTGAACCCCCAGGAACAGATTCTGCTTGGAAATGTCCAGCTTGTTCTTGGTCTGTTCCCAGGTGATGCTGGCCGATAGGAAAGGAACAGAAGAACTGTACGCAATCAAGATCCTGAAGAAGGACGTGGTGATTCAGGATGATGATGTGGAGTGCACCATGGTGGAAAAGCGGGTCCTGGCCCTGCTCGATAAGCCCCCGTTTCTGACACAGCTGCACTCCTGCTTCCAGACCGTGGTGAGGACGCTGGGGCCGTACGCATGGCACAGCACCCAGCATGCCCTTAGGGCTGTGCCTGGACCGAAGCTTCCCAGCATCCCTGAGGACAGGTGGAAAGGGATGTCAAGCAGAGGCAATAAGAACAGTGATCCCTCCTGATCGCTGTAGACTTGGGGCATATGTTCTCTGTGATGTCTCCTATGGTTAGAGGTTTAATATTCATTCCACTTAATTCACCAAACACAGTTGGCGTTCTATATCCTTGATTCTGTGTTCACAGATTTCACTACCCATGCATTGAAAAAAAATTAATCACATCTATACTGAACATCATTTTCTTGTCACTGTTGTGTAAACAATGCAATATCCCACCTATTTGCATAGCTTTAACATTGTGTTAGGTATCATAAGTAATCTGGAAATGATTTTAAAAATATGGGAGGATTTCCCAGACCGCATGCAAATAGTGCAACACTCTTTGTCAGGGACTTGAGCATCTGAGGATTTGGGGATCCCAGAGTAGTGCTAGAACCCGTTTCTCTACAAGACCTAAGGGTGACTATATCTGAAAGGTCTTCTTTATGCCAGGCACAGTGCTGTACAAAAATAGTAAAATAATTCAACGTCCTGACTTTTTAAGACCATTGGTCCAACTGCCAACCATGACATTAGAACATTAAAAGACTCCATTTCATAAAACAGCATGTTCTTGTTTAATGACACACATCAGGAGTGGCAAACCATGACCTGTTTTGCACAGCCGTGAGCTCCAAGAAAGGTCGCAAAGAAGAAATCCAAACAATATTTCATGACATGTGAAAATTTAATGAAATCACATTTCTGCATAGATAAATAGTTCTCTAAGGAAACAGTCATGCCTTTCACCTACCTGTCACCTATGGCTACTTCCATGCTACAAAGAAGTGACAGTTGCAAGACTCACAAAGTGTAAAATATTTACTGTTTGACTCCTTATAGAAAAGGTTTGCTAATCCCGGGCACAGGGTAACCGTCTAAACACATTACAAAAAATACCAAATCACCAATCCACCAGCAGTGGGGTTTACAATATTCTACAAGAAATCTAGATGTTTAGATGGCAGCAGAGTGAAGCGGTCCCTGATGGGCTTTTCCCTCCTAGAAGCTGACCCTTTACACACGGCTTAGTAATCTAGCTGCAGTGTTACTGTGAGGATGATTACCACTTTAAACTGGCTCGAGGTCAGAAATTGACTTTATGTTTTATGTCTCCTTTTCAAATCCCTTGGGAGGCGCTCACCAAGCTTTTGAGGGTACAATCCCCAGATGGCAGGGCAGCCACGCGTAGCACCAGGATCCGCAGGGAAGCTGCAGAGCCAGGGCCCACTGCTTTGCATAGCTTTAACACCCTGGCCACTGGGTCACTTGTGTCTGCTCTCAGCGGCTCCCAGACTCTGGACACAGCAGTGCCAGGAAGACTTGAGCAGCGAGATAGGAAAGGAGAGCCACACCTCCAAAATGCAGAATCTTTAAGCCCTGGAAAGTATGTGCAGCGAAGAGACAAAGATGGAATTAAAGTTCATAACAGAGAAGCTGGAGAGGGAGCTCCCAAAGCTATTTTTAGCTGTTAGTCCAGCTTCCCCTCTCTCCCTCCCTCCCTTCTCCTCCCTCTCCCTCTTTCCCTATGCAACACTTTAATAACCTCTGTGAAATGGGGATGTTTTCTACAAGAGAACAGAGATCAGTTTTTACCATGGTGTACTGTGTTGTTATTTTACTGGTAAATTCTTCGATCTCCCATCTATCCCAACATAATGCCTGTGTAAATATTTAGACTTACATGGTTCTTTGATATATGCCCTTTGTGGGGCCGACACTTAGCATATAGTGAGAGAGAAAATAAAAAAGGTATTTGGGCACATTATGACCGCAAAAGAACATTTGATTAGCCTCTCTGTTCCTGGTCTTCCCTTTCTCCCTCCCAGGATATATCCTTAAGCATGTACAATTTATAAGGCCAGTGTAACCCAAGAGATGTGTTTTCAGAGGCTTTCATTTAAACCAGGTGCTACATCATGACAGCAGTGCCTCGTAGACATTGCAAGTCATCTTTTATGCAATCGCACCATCAAGAAAAACTGGTTAAAATGAAATGACTGGCCCATGGGGATTTTCACTCTTTCCCTGGCTTAGAAACATATGTATAGGGGGGAAAAAAAGAATAATATTAAGACCATCAGTGTAATAGGAAGCATGTGTAACCAGGAGGCAGGCATGTTGACAGAGAGCCATCAGTTCCATTGCGTAGTGACCCTCATGTGGTAAGGTGTATCACTTTTTCTTTCACTGGGAAAAATGGTGAAGAGATGCAGACTAAGCAGAACTGGGAAGGCAGCCTATGAAAGCAGAGCAGAGGGGCCGTGCCAAGGAGGAACCTCACTCACATGTGCACCTTGGTCTGCAGGATCGGCTTTACTTTGTCATGGAATACGTCAACGGTGGGGACCTCATGTACCACATTCAGCAAGTAGGGAAATTTAAGGAGCCACAAGCAGTGTAAGTATTTTTTTAGTCCTATAAATCAGACAACCCTAAGCTCTCATCTGGGAACTTCTGTTGAATAAGATGTTCTTGAGTGGTTCTGCTCTTTTGAGGTTCAGTGCTATGACTTCCCAGGGGACAGATGTATTAACAGACCCATCCAGATGTTTTCTAAGGAGCAGTTTGTTCCATTTCCAGTAAATAGGAAATGTGGGGTATCCCTGCATCATGTGAATGGAGTCATTTACCCACTCACTGAGCACAGAGATACTGACACCCACGGTGCACAGGCGCTGGGAATGCAGAGTGGTGAGATGCACCCCTAATCTCACACGCTAACCTGGCATTGGAGAAGTCACTTGACTCAGTGCTTGCCTTTGGGAGGTGTGCACAGGGAACCATACCAGAAGTCCAGAATTGGGGAGTGACAGCAGCATGCCCTGAGGGAATGCACAATCCAGAGATGGAGAAGCAACCTTCCAAAGAGAGGTTGTGAGCAGCGGCAGCACTGATCCAGGGTGTGGCCTGTGGCTCCTTGTGTGCAGGAGGCAGTGTGAGCTGGGGAGGAGTTGGCAGGGGCGACAGATGCACAGGAGACAGCTGAGGAAGAGGCATCAGAAAGGGCCCAGTCGGTCTGATGCCACCAAAACCAATTCTTACAGAGCCCTGTCACTGAGAAAGACAGGATTGCAGGAAGGTAGGGGATCGGTGAGGATCTTTTTATGGCTGAAGTACTGGGGCTAGAATCAGAGCTTCAGCTTGGAGCCAAAGAGAAACAAGTGTCCTTGACAAACGTTCTGGAGGGATGAAAGCAGAGCTGGGTGATGACAGTGAAGACAGGAAACTCTGCCTTTACATGATGCCTGTGTTAGATCTGGGTGAAGGGGGAGGGCGACCTCAGCTTGGACTGTTTCAGGGGGATGTGCCTTGGATGTGGGCGTCCCGCAGTGGAAACACAGGCGGGCTCCAGGTAAGGCGGAGGAGTCGTGTGTGGGGGTGGGAAGGGGACCTTGCTACCTGAGACAACATCCTGCATCTCATGCCCCTGAGGAGTCTTAGAGAACTCAGTAGAAGCAAGCTTGAGCAGATGGGTGTTTTGCTTCCCCCAAAATGTGCATGGGTGCACACCCTAGTTAGCCATTAATAATCATTAATAAGACTTAATCATTATGAAGATTTTTGGAATGTCCAATGTCAAACAGCAATCAGAAGAAATTTTTTTTTTATTTAAGAGGAAAAAGAGAAAAACACAAAACAAAACAAAGCAGTGTAAGGTTACACATAATACAGAACTACAAAAAAAAAAAAACATAACCAGAAGAAATTTTGACCTATGTGGGATTGTCTGCTTTACAGACTGTTAACTGAAGTCACGATGGGGGATTTGTTGGTGGTAAGCTTTAAAAATAATAAGGGAGATTTCTCTGCTTTTATTTTTACTAAAAAAAAGTATTGTTAGAAATGTTCTAGCCCCTGTCTTAAGAGATTGTGTGAGTAATAGCACTAAAACGTTCCAGTTGTGAAATAAAGCTTGATAGCACAGAGCTATAAAGAACAGGTAACAAAAAGCCACTTTATATTATAAAGCAACACCAAGTGTCTCATCCAATAAGCTTTCATTGTATGTGTGTGGTACAAAATTTTTAAAAACATACAGAAAAATATGAAAAACAATGGAACACCTCTTCCCCCTCCCCTATCTCACCCTTTCTATTAGTTTGCAGAGGTGGTACCTATTAAAAGCTCGGTCTTCATTGTCACGGAGTTCAATGCATGGTTATTTTAAGCCTCCTGGGTGTGATATTTGCCCAGGTGCACACTTGTGGCTTCTCGTACTTCAAAGACCTTAAATGCTGTGCAAACTTTAAAATGTCCTTCTGTATTTAATCTGAGTGTCAGATATTAACCTATTAGTGATTTTGAAATAATGGCAGTAACTGCCAGTAAATATTATGAATTGCTTAACAGGACAACCTCAGGTATGTATCAGCATATGTTCCATTTATTCCAGCACTTCAGAGAATGAGTAAACCAGATAAACAGTGCATCACACACTATACTTTGCCTTCCAGGGAGTAATTGTATTCTCAAAGAACAGTATGTTCAGTCCATGAATAGGGAAGTGCGCCGCGCGGCCTCTGAACCCCCGACCGGCAGGGGAACTGACTCACACGACACACCAGAATGCAGAGACAGAGGTCGCGTTTATTGACTCTCCACACAGGTCGTCCCCGGAACGTTCCTCCCTGATCGGACTCTCCAGTGGGGCTCTCTCTGTTGAGTAACCCCGCGTAGTCCTCCACTCTCTATGGTCTGCGTGTCTTCTCTTCCTCTCTACCTCCTGCTCTGTCCTTATATCTATAGTCCTGTCCTATAGGGTAACAAGGCGTGGCAAAGTCTGATTGGGGGACATCAGCTGTAGCTAGGCAGAAGCTGAGGGTAAGAATACGGAAGTAGGAAACGGGCGCCATCTTGGCATCATTCGATGGGAGGGGTAATCTACTGAAGGCTTCGCTCTTTCCTACAGGCCTCATCTGCTTAGGCAGGTCCTCTGGCTCGGCTCCCGACATCTCCCCCTTTTTTCTTTATTAAAGGCGGTGGATCTAAGGGTCCCTCCAAGGTATGATGTTGTTAGATACCTGGGAGTGGGCCTACTTTGTAGGCCACGGCATGAGAGAATGTAGAGGTCTATACCCCGCTGTGCATCACCTCATTTCGATGCATATCCTCGCGCTAGGACCATGCTTGAGGTGAGTGGTTCATTTTTTCGCAGGGCCAGGCTTTTGTGAACCGAACCTGGATGCATATAGACATTCATTCCTGCCTTCCCCCCAGCTTTGGGGCGGGTGGCACTGCAGTACCCTTGGTCTCGCATCTCAATGCCAACAACTTAGCTCCAGGAGAGGACCCTAATAGAGTGGGGTCTGTCTTAGGTTGGTCGGGAGAGCCCCTCCCGCCTTACCCGTCATTGACTCCATCACTCATCTCCTCGGGGAAGAAGGATGCCATCCAGAGGCACCTGTCTTTCTCGGTCCCCAACTGATGCTTTCCTCAGTAAACATGATCCAGTTGGGCAGCGAGGAAGCATTTGGGGGCTTAAAGGTGGAGAAAACCACCATATCATTAGAGAGGGGCACAGTGATATTGAACTCATGGGAAGTAATCGGGGCATCAGGAAGGCATGGCAATCTAGCTGTACAGTTGTGGGCATAGGTTCGCGGGAGGGTTGGAGATGTAACTGAAACAATGGACAGGGCTGGGGGATGTAGCCCCCCATACTATTTCAGCATAAGCACCGTTAATCAGCAGTAGTACCGCCAGGCATATTTTATGCCAGTTGACAGGGCGCGGTGCATGAGCAAACAAGAAGGCGCTCCGTCCCAGGCAGACCCCAAAGAGGAATACCAGAGTATACATTACCACACCCAGCAGTAGGTGGTTCGGTGCCTTGGCTAGGGTGTCATTGTTCTCCTTCTGCGTTGTCAAGTTGGTCCTTAGCATTATGGTCCCCTTCTCCTTTTTCTTCCTTTGTGGGGCTTGGAGTCTTTCTTATCAATCGCTCCGGTACCCACAGTGGTTCCTTTTCCTGTGGGGACACACAAACCGCGCCTCGGTTCCAGCTGACCACTGGATCCGGGCCCATCCACTGTCCCGTTAGGACATCCTTCCACTTTACCCATCCTTTGTTGGCGGGAGAAGGGCTACAATGCTCCATCGCCGGGGAGCGATCATTGCAGTTTTGATTCAAAAAATTATATGTAAACAGTGCCATGGATAGTCTTGCTTTTGGGGTCAGGCTGTGGCCTATTCCCCCTTTTTGTTTTGTTAAGATGTTTTTGAGGGTTTTATGGGCTCTCTCAATGATGCCCTGTCCTTGTGGGTTATAGGGGATTCCATGTTTTAACTGGACTTGCATGGTTTCACAAAATTTTGCAAAAGATTTCCCAGTGTATGCTGGGCCATTGTCTGTTTTGAGATGTCTGGGTTTTCCCCAGGCTGCCCATGCTGCCAGGCAGTGGTTAATCACATTAGACATCTTTTCCCCTGTTTCCGCTGACGCAAAGATTATATGAGAGCAGGTGTCTATGGAGACATGAACATACTTTAGAGAACCAAACTCTGCCACATGAGTGACATCCATCTGCCAAATGTCGCCGGGGGTCAACCCCCTAGGGTTAACTCCGACTGACACTACAGGCGAATGGGTGTCACATGAGCCACAGAGTCGCACAATGTCGCGTGCATCTGCTCTGGGGATATGGAATGTATTGGCAAGAGTCCTGGCATTAACATGAAATTTGTCATGAAATTGACGGGCTTGTTCCAGTGGGGACAGTATATTGAGAATCCATAGCGGGCGAGTAGCCGCATCCGCGGCCGCATTGCTCTGCACCATGGGCCCCGGTAGGTGCGTATGTGCTCTTATATGAGTGATAAACACTTTATGGTGTCTACTCGTGAGCAATGCCTGGATAGATAAGAACAAGTTTGTTACTTTAGAGGTTGGCTTGATTGGGCCCGCAGTTTCCAGGACCTGTAGGGCATTAACAACGTATTTCGAATCAGAAACAATATTGAGGGCCTCTGAAAATTTTTGGAGAACTGTTTGTACAATCAACAACTCTACCACCTGTGGTTGATCTGGTTCAAACTGTATGGTAACCGGAGACTTACCTGAGACTACATAGGCCCCTATCCCGGTTTTCGACCCATCAGTATAGATAGTTGTTGCATGAGCAAGAGGTGCGGAGGCGGTGATCTTTGGGAATATCACCGGATGTTGAGTAACAAACTGTAGTATGGGGTCCTTAGGAAATTGATTATCTATATCCCCGGGGAACACGCATCTCAAGATGGTCCAAGTATCCAGGCAGGCGGTCAGGGTCTTTATCTGAGAAGCAGTATAGGGCACCCGAATGGCATAAGGCGGGGAACCAAGATGTTGGATCGCTCTACTGTGCGCCTCCAATGCCAGAGAAGCAACTGATTCCGGGTAGTGTTCAATGACCTTGGCAGGTGAGACCTTAGGGTGCACCCACAGGAGTGGTCCCTTTTGCCAAATCACCGCCGTGGGCTAACATCTGGTCTGCAGCAAGCAGATTTCGAAAGGCTGTCCTGGGTCAATCCTCTGTAAAGTAGCTCTACTTATGGCCTTTTCAACCCTCTCTAAGGCAACCCTGGCCTCTGGGGTGAACTCTCTGGGGGAGGCAATGTCCGGGTCCCCCTTCAAGAGATCAAACAGAGGCTTTAAGTCAGAATTGGAGACATGTAAGTAAGGTCTGACCCAGTTTATATCTCCTAATAACTTCTGCATGTCATTTAAAGTGGTGAGATTATCCGTTCTGATGGTTACCTTCTGCGGAGAAACCAGAGTAGAGGAGAGTTTGGCACCCAAGTAGGTCACCACTTCTCCCCCTTGAATCTTGTCAGGGGCAATGTTCAAGTTAGCCTTTCTCAGGGCCTTGACCAGTTGGCCTAACATATCTTCTAACATTTTTGTTTCCTTTGCACTGATAAGCAGGTCATCCATATAATGAACGCATCTAATCTTGGGGAAGGCTTTTCGTATAGGGGTCAGCAAGGAATCCAAATAGATTTGACACATAGAGGGACTGTTGGCCATACCCTGAGGTAGGACCACCCATTCGTATCTGAGATCAGGGCTCTCCTGGTTAACCGTGGGCAGGGTGAAGGCAAATCGATGGGTGTCTTCCGGATGCAGGGGAATAGAGAAAAAACAATCCTTAAGGTCTATGACATAGACTGGCCAATGTCTTGGGATCGCTGAGAGTGCCGGAAGCCCCCTTTGAACTGCCCCTAAGGGTTGCATCTGCGCATTGATCGCTCTCAAATCATGGAGCAGCCTCCATCTGCCTGATTTCTTCCTGATGACAAAAATGGGGGTATTCCATGGGGAAGTCGACGGCTTTAAGTGTCCAGCTTGAAGCTGGGTTTTTATTATTTCCGTTAGTGCTGAGAGCTTCTCCTTGGGCAGGGGCCACTGAGGTACCCAAACTGGACTTGGGGACTTCCAAGTGATTTTAATCGGGGTGGGTAGGAGAACTTCTTCAGTGGCCCCTAGAAAAAACCCAGGCCATGTCTGCCTTCCTTCTTCTCCATAGGTACAGGGGAAGTCTGGCCCTGTAGGGCAGAGCCCAAGCCCTTGCCGGGGATATACCCTTGATTCTTAAGCATGCCCTTGGCCTGAGGAGAACAATTGGATGTAAGGGTGACGTCCATCTGGGTAAGGATGTCTCTCCCCCACAGAGACACTGGCAGTTGTAGGACAAAAGGCTGGAAATGACCCTGGTGGCCTTCCTCATCACACCAAGGCAGGGTTATGGCGCTAACCTGAGGAGCTGTCACCATCCCTAACCCTTGAAGTGTGTTGTCTGCTGTATTTGTGGGCCAACTAGAGGGCCAGTCCTTCTTAGAGATGATAGACCGATCGGCCCCAGTGTCCAAAAGCCCTGTAATTTTTCTCCCATTTATTCTCAATGATAACATGGGTCTTTTGTCAAGTGTCAAATGCAGCCCTTCGAAAATCCCCGACCCCGCGCCTGGTCCCCTACCGCCCCTGATCCTCTGCTGAGAGGGGAATTTTCCGTGAAGGCTGGGGAGCAACAAAAGCTGCGCTATCTTATCTCCCTCGTTAATGACCAGAGTTCCGTTAGGGGATCGGACCAGAATTTTTATGCGGCCTGTGTAGTCAGAATCAATGACTCCGGGGACAACAATGAGACCTTGCAGGGCAGCTGAAGCTCTACCCAACACCAGTCCAACTGTCCCCTCAGGCAGCGGTCCACAACATGGGGTTTCTACGATTTGGGTACCCAATTCAGGCGTTAGTATGAGTCTGGTGGTGGCACAGAGGTCCAGTCCTCCCGAGCCGAGCGTGGCTCTTGTGAGGTTTGGCTGTCTCGAGGGGACATTCTCAGGGTCCGGGGGCCCACTCCTTGGAGGGGCCCCCTCTGGCCGTTTTTTGTCTCTGATAGCTGTCTGCCACTCAAGCGGTTTCCGTCACTATCAAAGATGGAACGACAGTCCTCAGCACGGTGAGCTCCTTTCCGGCAGCGCCTGCAAATCTCCCCTCCCCCTTGGACGGATCCGCCGGAGCGATTCCTTTGGGGGCACTCACGCTTCAGATGCCCTAGCTTTCCGCAAGTGAAGCAGGCGCCTCCTTGGGGCCTCTCTCTGGCCTTTATTTTGTTATTGGTAGCCGCTGCGAGCAAGGCGGCCACACCTGCGTTGGAAAGGGGGCCCCCTATCTCCCTGCAAATTCTTATCCAGGTGTTTAAGTCCTTGTTCTTATGTGGTGCGATTGCTGCCCTGCATTCTTTAGTACATTGTTCGAAAATCAGTTGCTTGACCAGTGGTAGAGCTGTCTCCTTACTAGGGAAAATCTTTTCTGCTGCATCTTGCATTCTAGCCACAAAATCTACAAATGGTTCTGCGGTGCCTTGAACTACCTTAGAGAGGCATGCGGATGCGGTCCCAGAGCCGCTTACCTGTTTCCAGGCTCGCATTCCAATAGTATTGATCTGCTCGTAGACTGCACTGGGGTACTGCGTTTGATCTTCAGCATATTGCCCCTCCCCCGTTAACATGTCTCTGCTCCATCCCCTATGACCCCCGGCAGCATTCCTCTCTGCCTGTTCTGCTGCGTACTCAGCATACCAAGCCCTCCAATCCAGATAGCTGCCAGCTGGAAGGCAGGCCTTAGCCAATTGGGCCCAATCCCCAGGCGTAAGGGGAATAGAGCAGAGATTTTCTAGTATTGCCACCGTGTATGGAGCTTCGGGGCCAAAAGTCGTGACCGCGCTTTTCAACTCTTTTATCTGCTTAAGGTCAAAAAGCTCCCACACATTCCTACCCTGGCCTGGGGCAACTTGTATGGGGTACACTCCATAGGGGCCCACGTCTATCCCTGGTTCCGGCATCCTTGGTCCCGCCCACCATTTAGAACGCCAGAGCGAGCCATGGAAGTATCTTGAACCCCGAGGCGGCTCAGCATAGGACGGTGGCGATGGGCGGGGACCGATAGTAGCCGCCAGTCTCCTAACCTCACTCTGCGCCCCCTGGTGGCACAGTTCCTCACGGCGCACCGCCTCCGGAAATAGGTCCCAAGGTGGGGCCGAAGGTAATTTCTCCTGTCGCCAGCAGGGGTCAGCAGAGGGTTTCTCTTTTTCTCCCTCCGCGTCCCCCATTGAGATGGCGCGGAGCTCGCGTCGGAGACCCCCGTAGATGCTTTTCCTGGACTGTGCTTCTTCATAATAGGAATCAGACGAGTCCGATTCCTCCCCCCTGGGGTCTTCCTCCCGAAGGGAACCTTCCCTAGAGTTTTCAGCTTTCGCCCGTTCGAAGGCTTCTCTCACCTCTTTGATACCTGCACCATGGACAGCGGGCGGGAAACCCTCGTTTTCCTTCTCTAAGCAGGTATGTATCATCTCCCACAAGGGGCGAACGGAAGGGGATAAGTCCCCGCCGAGCTCGGCAGAGGCCAGATCCCCCCCCAACCTCTCCCATGAAGGCAAAGTCAAACGTCCCGTGGGTAGGAACCACGGGGCTATCCGGTCAATCTCGGCAATAAACAGCTCGAGAGTGGCACGACTTACCCCAAGATCTTTTGTTTTTAACAGTCTCTTAAGGGCCTTGGCTAAATCCCCAGCCTCTTTGCTCGGTAATTGGCCCATATTCTATCAAAAGATACCCTCGGGTGGCTAAGATCTGCTCACCTCGATACCTGGCGTATGTACACCAGGGGAGTTAAGAAACTTGCCCTGTAGGTGCGCGCCACCCAGGGCCCAGGCGTACTCCCAACTTACCTGGCCGACGACCTCTGCCGTGTGGTAAGCCAAAAGCGGTCTGTCTCTGCAGTACGGGGGTGATCAGCTCCCCGTACGGGCCACCAAAATGCGCCGCGCGGCCTCTGAACCCCCGACCGGCAGGGGAACTGACTCACACGACACACCAGAATGCAGAGACAGAGGTCGCGTTTATTGACTCTCCACACAGGTCGTCCCCGGAACGTTCCTCCCTGATCGGACTCTCCAGTGGGGCTCTCTCTGTTGAGTAACCCCGCGTAGTCCTCCACTCTCTATGGTCTGCGTGTCTTCTCTTCCTCTCTACCTCCTGCTCTGTCCTTATATCTATAGTCCTGTCCTATAGGGTAACAAGGCGTGGCAAAGTCTGATTGGGGGACATCAGCTGTAGCTAGGCAGAAGCTGAGGGTAAGAATACGGAAGTAGGAAACGGGCGCCATCTTGGCATCATTCGATGGGAGGGGTAATCTACTGAAGGCTTCGCTCTTTCCTACAGGCCTCATCTGCTTAGGCAGGTCCTCTGGCTCGGCTCC
This sequence comes from Cavia porcellus, assembly GCF_034190915.1. Lineage (NCBI taxonomy): Eukaryota > Metazoa > Chordata > Mammalia > Rodentia > Caviidae > Cavia > Cavia porcellus. Next base: position 15,034,752 of record NW_026947515.1, read on the forward strand.
CGACAGGGAAGTAGAATTTTTCTTTCCTATACCACATCCCTGACATAGAATGGTCTAACAAGTATTCACTATTCAAGTGATTATACTAGGAATGACTTTCTTAGGCAGTAAATTACCTACCCATTCTTTTCCAAGAAGAAAAATATACCTGTTTTCTTCACTGTATTGACCGGGCTTTTCTTGGGTGACCTGGAATGATTGAAAGGCAGAGAAAAGGTCTGATGACCAGAATACATGCAGGGTGATGTTGATCTCAGAAGGCCTTAAGGTCTTGCATTCTTTGATCCCTTTGCCTGAATTTGAGACTAAAAAAGTATCCAAAAGTTTAAAGAAACAAGCAGGAAACCTAAAGCACATTTTCTTTTGCAGATTCTATGCAGCAGAGATTTCCATTGGATTGTTCTTTCTTCATAAAAGAGGAATCATCTATAGGTGTGTATAAAAGATCTTCTCACAGCAGCACAAAGGGCAGGTTTGCCAGGCCCTGGTGGGCTTGTAATTCTAAGACAGAGACATCAGACATGGAGATAATCATCAATCATCCCCGGGAAACTCGGGCCCATTGGCACTCACCTTTCTCTGCAGCCTTGTGGCAAGTCGGAGCTACTCTTTGATTTCTAGACCTCAAAGATTCTATATCTCATTTCTACTTTACACAAGAAGACTTGTTCTTTTTCTCCAGTGGCAGATCCTTCCTCTACATTGTATTTGGAATGCAGGTCAGGGAGCAGTGGAAACTGAATTGCTAGTATAGATACTTAGCCAAAAAAGAACGTGAGGAGAGGCAAGAGAAAACTACCGAATTACATTCTGTTAGCTGTAGGATGCTGTAGGATGCAGTGAGATTCTGATGCCAAAGGAAGAAAAATGTCTTTCAGAATTAACTGAAGAGTAAAAGAATGCTGGTAAAGGCATGATGAAGGGAGAAGTGAGGTGGTCCTAAACCCAGAATTTTGCAAACCCTATACAGAGAATAATATGTCAAATGTCTGGGATCTCTCCAAACACAGTAAGTTGGATCTCTGAGTTCATAGGAACAGCCAAAATTGAGAATCACTAATTCAGCCAATTAGTCATTTTTTCACTGTGTAAGCATCTTCCATACCAGGCTTTATATTAGATTCTGAACAAGACACAATAACTCCTGACCTTCCTCTCCAGGGGCTCAGAGTGAAAATGCCACTCAGATCCACTCCTCCAGAGTAAACAGTGATACCGTGTGGGAGGGACTCTCATGCTAACCTTCTTCCTTCCAGGGATCTGAAGTTAGATAATGTCATGCTGGATTCAGAAGGACATATCAAAATTGCTGACTTTGGGATGTGCAAGGAGCACATGATGGATGGAGTCACGACCAGGACCTTCTGTGGGACACCAGATTACATCGCCCCAGAGGTAGGCGCCCCATTTCCCCATGTTTTCTAAAAGAGCACACGCCCCGCGTGGAAGTGTGGGATCCTTAGTGAATCACTAACTCAGTGTGTGGGTCCTGGCCACCAGACAGACTCAACTAGACAAAACAGAACAAGGAAATAGGGGAGCTCATGGGACATAGTAAGCCGGCATCTTATTTCCTGGAACTTCTGTTCTGCGTTTGTGTGAGCCAAATAACTAGTGAAAGTATTCCTTAAGTGGCCACGGTCACAATAATTTAAGGGACCCTGCAGCAGCAGAGTTGCTGCTGAGACTATTCTGCCTAGAAAAGCTGGGTTAGAAGATGGTTGCCATGATGACTTTTTAGCAGCCACCAAGTAACAAGTGCTGAATGCACTCCATGGAGTTTAAGAAGAATGGATCTGTATGCTTACATAAGCAGAATGAGTCCACGATTGTATGTTATACTCTTCTGTCTTTGGTATGAACTTACCTAGGAATTGTCTTCTATTTTCTGACCCTTCCTGCATGCATTGTAACATGGGTCCTGTGTGGCCCACTCTGTGTTCCTCTACAGCCCTGGGGAGGCAGCAGGCTTTTCCCATCAAAAGCAGTAGATTCAAAGTTCATCAGCCAAAGAGCTTCTTAGAGCACTCATACTGGCTGTTGGTTTTGCACCCCATGTCTTTTCAGTGTATCCCCTCCTTGCATGTATCCCAGACACTGTGTGAACAGAGGAAAAGACAAGTTTTGAAGTCAAAGCAATGTGACCTTTACGCTTGACTCTGTTATTTACAGGCTTATTTACCCAAGTTTCTTGATTCTCTGAACTCCTCTTTCTTCAGTAGCAAGTTAGGGTTACTCCGCTTCTCCCTGTGAGAACTGAAGAGCCCAGTATTTACGTTCAGTGTGTGTTACACTGTCATTATTTGTGGCTAGTATGACCCTCAGGGGAAGTCATTTGTTTCAGAAGGGGACGCTGAGTTTTATTCCTCTCTGAGTTTTACTCTGTTGTTGTTGTTGTTGTTGTTGTTGTTGTTGTTGTTGTTGTTGTTGTTGTCATATGCCTGGACAACTTGGTAACAGACTTACTTAGAAACTCAAATTGTGAATGACAGGGCCAGAGATAACTTTTTTCCTCAAAAAGCTCACTCAATACTTTAAGGCATAACCTGAACTTAGGTTTTTTCACATGTGAAAAGTAGTACTTTTTGACACAGCATGTTTTCTGAAGACTTCTGCTGGCTGCCAGTGCTGAACAGGCCATGGCGGCTGCCAGGTGCCATAAAAGCTCAGTGACAAACATGGCAGCATCTCTAGGAATAAAGGTGGCTTTGATCTTCATCCCCACTCATACCAGGCTCCACCAATCACACAGGTGGCTTCTTGGTTTCAGTGACACCGCAGCTATCTGCTGTCCTCAGGAATGACTGAGTCCCATGGAGATGAAATTTCACATACAATTAAAGTTTTCCCAGTTGGGTAGCTTGTGTTTTTGGTTGTGGTCCTTGGTATTCATTGTAGGAATTTCCTGTTACTAACACATATTTCACAGCTTCAAGCACAAATTTAGCACAAAGTTCTAGAGTTCAGAAGTCCAAAATCAGTCTACCTGGTTAAAGTCAAATTGCTCCCAGGACTGGTCCATTCTGGAAACACTGGTCCTCACTGTTTGCATCTTGTAGCAGCTGCCTACATCCCTGGTTCCAGGTTCCTTCCTCCTCCTCTGTGCTGTGTAGCTCTCCCAGTCTTCCCTGTCTTTTTCCACTTCAACCTTGAAGCTCCCCTCTTCTCTCCCAAGGACCGTGTGATGACTGTCAGCCCATCCAGATAATCTAGGGTCATCTATTCATCTCCAGACCCTCCACTTACTCCTGAAAAGTCCCTTTTACTCTGTAAAATGGATGTTCAAAGGTTCTGAGGACTAGCATGGGAATGTCTTTGGCGAGAAGGGACGTTATTCAGCCTCCCACACTCATTCTGATGGCACTTTGTGTTGGATAATTGCCCCATCTCCCTGCCAGTGACACTCAACAGACTGCTAGCCTGGTAACTTTGTGCCTCTTTATACACAGAGAACAATGTGCTCTTGCTCAGAATCCTCTCATTTCTTTTTTTATTTTTTATTAGTACATGTTTGCAGTACATAATGTTTACACTCTTTGTTTGGAGTTGGTATGTGTACCTAATACATTTAATTCCTTTTTTCATCTCCTTTCTTCCCTTCCCTCCTCCACTTCTTAATCCTCTTCTCATTTGAGAAAGATGTGTCTCCCTCTTATTGTCTTTTATTTTGTGTTGATTTTTAATTTATTGATATTTAAGCTTATGCATCTGGTTTATTTCACTTAATATTGACTCAAGTTTTCCTTCCTTATGGCAGAGTCGTCCTCCACTGTGTGTTAAATATGTTTTTTTATTAATTCATGCTGATGGACATATAGGCTGCTTTCAAGGTTTATCTGTTATGAATTGTGTTGCTGTGAACAGGGACACGCATGTGTCACTGTAACATGATGTCTTTAACTCTTTGGGGAAGATACCTAGACCCTCCAAAATAAAAGATTCAATAACAAAAGGGAAAGTGGGATGAACAGACACTTCACGGAAGAAGTACAAATGGCCAATAAATACGTAAAGAAATGCTCAACATAACTGGCCACAAGACAAATGCCAATTAACACAGCAGAGATACCATCTTGCCCCAGAAAGAATGGCCACCATCAAGAAATTAACTAATAGCAAATCCTGATGCGGATGCAGAGAAAAAGGAACTCTTCTACATTGTTGATGGGAATGTAAACTAGTACAACCACTATGGCAATCAGTGTGGAGAGCCCTTGAAAAACTGAAACCAGAAATTCTGTGTGACCCAACACCCTCATTTCTGGAGCCTCCATTTGTCTCTTCCCTGTAAGAGCAATTATAAAGGAAGTGACTGTGTTTATTCAGTGCTGGCCATGGGCCAAACACTGTGTATACTTTACCTTGATTGTCATACCAAACCCCAAAAGCAAGGCATCCTCAGGCCCTCATTTCAGACGAGGTGACTGAGGCAGGAAGAAATGTACCGAAGGCCACATTGCTACGAAATGCCATAATTAGGCTTCAACCCCAGGCTCAGGCCATCTCCAGACCTTTGCATCACTCACTACAGGAAACTACTCAGAACCTTGGCATCTGAGATGAAGATGGCATTCTGGGTGTTCACTGTGCCCAGCGTGCTGACTGCGGGGCTGCACAAGCATCTCAGACAGGCTCCCACCTTGAGGGGTCACAGTTGGGAAGAGGGGACAGATACTCCTGCAGACAGGCAGGGACCCCAGGCCTCGTTCAGCATCCAGTTGACAAGCTGCGTTGCCAGGGGAAATGGGTCAATAAGACCTTCAGGATGTTACACTTCCTAACCTTTTATTTTTCCTTACAGCATACAGGAATTTGATATTTTTGGCCCTAAAATACTTGTAGTCTAGGAAAAGACCAAAGAGGTTTAAGGTTTCCAATTTTTCTCAAAGGTTAAAATAATTTTATCTTCTGTATAAATCCTCCTGTCCGGCAGAGGCAAAATAATTATCTTAAATGGCATTTTGCCTAATACACACAGTGAGGCTTTAAATATCTATGGCTATTAGGTCAAAACCCTTGAAATCAATTAATACTATCACATCTCCCTAACCGGTGAATACCAACTGAGGTGGCAAATGTGTTGAAACAAATGCCATGAAAGAGCACTAATCAGGGTAATTCCCGAGGTCAACAGGAAGGATTCTCTTTGCCTTGACACAGGAAGAAATCCTGGGGTCAGTGAGTCCCCAAGAAGGCTGAGCCAAGCTGCGTGTGGAGTTAGTCTTCCTCTAAAAGCTAAGTTATTTCTGGTGTGTGCTTCTGTGGTCACATACCTCTCTGTAGCCAAGAATCAGACCAGGCCAAAGCACTGTCTTCCCCTCCCTGGAAGAAGGAGAAGCAGCAAGAACAGTATTACTTTCGGCCAGTGTCACACTGGACACCCCTCGCTGCGGGGAGAGTAATGCTCGTTAAAAATGTGCCATGCAGGATCATCCTCCCAGCCTTGCTGTGGCAGTGCAATGCTAGGATATGTGCAAAGGACCCTGGTCCCCATGGTGTGCTGACTGTCCACTCTGCACCAAACCCTCTGAGCACACCTTCTTGTCACACTTTACATGTGAGCAGAAGCTCTGGGACTCACCCAAGATTACACAGCTGATAGTGGATAAAAAGGGATTTGGAGCTTTGGAGCTGAGACATTCTCACCCCATAGCCCATACATTGTTTTTAAAATTGCTTTGTCTCCTTAGTTATGGGAAAAGGCAGTGGAAAGCCAGCACTCAGCTGTAGACCATCTTTTCTTGGCATCTTAGTAGAAGATGGGCCTTGTTGTGATCAGAGACAGTCGGGACGTGGACCAGTGTTCTGGCTGTTAGTACTAGACAAGTCCCTGAGAATCTAAGGGCAAACCAGCACCCCTTACCCCCTACCCAGCACATTTATGGTTGCTCACCCAGAGCCACACCTGGGGATACGTGGCCAGAAAGGGGAGCCCAGAGGAGCCCTGCTAGGGGAGACTTGGGAAGTTAGAAACCGATGATCATAGTTTGGGAAAACACGGATTTCACGACATGGGTGCAACAGTGTTCCTCTTGGCAATAACACATGACACCTCCAACATGGCAAAATTCACTAGAGGAGAAACTTTCTGTCACAGTTGTCCACCTCAAAGCCTGCTGCCAGGGATCAGGTGGCCAATGTCTGCGAGAGCTGGGGATTTCAGACCCAGAGAACAGGAGACCTGTCCCCAGAGGATAGCTTCTGCATTCCAGTCCTCTGGGAATCACAGTTCAGTGATCCCTGTGACAGCAACCGGATAGATGCATTTTCATGTGAAACTCGTCTAATTGTTTTGGTGGCACTAATACACAGGAAAAATAAAAATTTTACAGTGAGATTCAGCCAGTGGCCTTTCACTGTGACCTCTCATCTATAGGGCTCCAGGTCTTTTTTATGGGAGAATTCCATGTTAGGGGTGGGAGAAAAAGAACTAGGGATGTGGGCCGAGGGTTTAACTCAGCGGCATAAGCTCCTGCCTGGCAAGTGTGAGGTCATGAGTTCGATCCCCAGTACCGCAAAAAAAAGAACTAGGGATGTGCAAAAAGGTAGAAGAATAGGGGTCCATAGTCTCAGAACCCGTGGCCTGGACTCTTGAACTCAGAAGTGGTGGCAACCTTGGAGATTAAAGGACAGAAGAACCAAAGACCCCTTGAGAGAGCTAGGCCAGTGGCAGTGATGGCATAGAGTTGAGAGTGGACATCAAGGGCCTGAGTGAGGGGGATCCCTGAGAAATGGAAGGAGAGGAGGGAGACAGTCACTCCCAGAAAGGGCATGCAGAAGAGAGGAGCATTTCAGCTGCAGAAACCTGAATGTGTTTCCCAGCCAGAGGGAAAGACATAGAGAGAGGAGAAAAACCAGGAGAGAGAGGCCAGAACGAATATGCATATGAGAAAACCACCTCCCAGGAGGAAACAGCATGGGGAGACCCTCCCGTCAGTGCAGGGAGAAGGTACAGGGCTGCTGTTTGCCAGGGTGATAGGAAAGCTTGAGAAGCCATGTCTTCACAGTGACCCCAGACATTTTGTCAGCTGACTTCCTGTTATGATATCTTTGAATTTTGTTTTGGCTTGTTTTGTTTTTTCTTTTTCTTTTTTCTTTTTTGTGAGAAAGGGTCTCACAGTATAGTCCAGGCTGGCCTTGAACTCACTGTGTATCCTAAGCTGGCCTGGAACTTAGGGCAATCTTCTTGCCTCAGCCTCCCAAGTGCTGGAATTACAAGAATTGCCACTATATCCAGCCCTATTACAGTTTAGATGTGGCCTGTCTTTCAAGAGATCTTGTGATAGAGGTTTGGTCTTCAGTACCATGGTGGTGGGAGTAGATGGGACCTTTAAGAATGGAGCCTAGCACAGGGTTAATAAGGTCACTAAGTCTACAGCCCTTGATAGGAATCCACAGCTCTGTGGGACTCTGGTTGGTTCCACAGGAACGAGTTGTTATAAGAGATCAAGACTGTCTGTTGCCTGCTCTCTGGCTTCCTGTCTCACCTGTGACCTCTCCCTCACATGCACCCTTGCCAAGATACCATCTGCCATGTGACACAGCCATAGAGGCCTCATAGAGCTGAGTAGATGTCGGTGCCATGCTCTTGAACCTCCAAAGGGTGAGCCAGATAAATGTCTTTACACAGCACCCAGACTGGGGTGTTTTGTTACAGCAGCCCCAAATGCACTAAGCCAATCCCCCTTCCCGTCCCTGGCCTCTGGATCTCTAGACCGGCCCCACTGGCTTCCTCCCAGCCCTCAAGCGGGCCAGACCTGTCCTGCCCTCCCCGTCTCCTTTCCTCTACGGAGAATGTAACCCAGGCACCTGTGCAGCTCCCTCCTCCACCTCCTGCAAACCTTTACTTCCCCATTAGGGAGGCTCCACCCTTGCCATTTGGTGTCCACCTGCAGATCTCCAGCCCCACCCAGCACTCCTGACCTCTGTCCCTGCTGTTGGTTCCTGACAAATATCCTGCGCTGCTGGACAAGGCTGTGTCCTGGGTTTATTTATCAGGCTGTCCTCTTGGGCACCACAAGGGCAGTTTCTTGTTGTTTATTGTCTGTTGCTGTTTTGTTTCCTGCCTGATCTCAAGGTCTAGAACCCAGCTTGTGCTTAGGATGAATGTATGTGTGCTTTGCCTTCCCAGCCACCGTGGATGTGGAACAGGTAAAGGCTGTATGTAGCCCAACAGGGTTGAGAACTCCAGAGCCAGTATCCTAGAACATGATCTCCAAGCTGCTGCAGGTGTGGGCCAATGGCACATAGTACAGAGAGGCTATACACCTTCCATCCTTACTGAAGAGGGCCCATGAGCTCAGGGACCTTGGCGTCTGACAGGTGATAGACCATCAGCCCAGGACAGCCTGAACTGCCCCCAGACTTGACATCCCAGACATTTCCTATGGCCAGGCAGGGTTGGGGAGGGGTAACTGGCAGAGGGACAGACAGTAAAAGGATCTAAAAGCTTGATAAGAAAATAGCTGTAGCAGAACATACAGCCAGGCACTTGGGCAGTAAATTAGCTCTTGCCAAACTGAGAGGGGTGGGAGATGAGGGAGAAGAGCCTATCTGCTTTAGCAAGGCAGCAGTGATATCAGCCCTCAGACTGCAGACCTCGTGTGCAGCACTGGCCAGGGCCGAGAAAAGCACTTGATTAAAGAAAGACAATAATAAACCAGCACAGCCTCCTCTCTATCACGGTCCAGCTTCGTGCTCTGCAGGGTCACGCTCCAGGGACTCCATCCCTGCAGGAGAAAATGAAGGCACTGCTTTCCTTCAGAGAAGTGTTTAAAGAGCCAAAGCCGAGCTTTCCTTTGGGGTCTTCTCCTCTGTAATTCTCCTCTGATCTTTTGTAGGAATTATGTAGGTTATATGATCTCATATATTTTATCCTCTGCCTGCAGCTCTTTAGCTGTCTCATAATCCCCCTGACCTCAGAGCCAATTGACTGGGCCCTGTTCTAGGTGGCCCTTGGCACCTTCTGTGTCACCGTGGCCTGTGAGACAGCTCTTCTTCCCTCCTGCCTCTCTACCCTCTGCTTCCTCTTGCCTCCAGAAAGGATGGGGCCCTGTTGGATTCACTGTCCATTACTGAGTCCTGATACACCCGAGACTATGCTAAGTAATTGATTCATTTCATTTTGTTTAATTGCTGAGCACTTTGTGTTTTCAGAGGATGAAACTTAAGTGCAAAACAATTCGTTAATTTTCCACAAGGCCTCAATTGAGGGCAGAGCTGCGCTTTGAACCCAGGGCTGAGCATCTTCTCCCCGCAGTGACTGTAGCCCTGGAGGAGGTGACTGCAGTTTCTAGCTCCTTTGCTGCCCGGAGAACACTCACCCACCGAGGCACCGCTCTCCTGGGTTGCCACTTGTCTTCAGAGCCACAATAATGCTCTAATAAATGTTTTCTCCCGGTATTCTGTGACCTAAATCCTTCACTTAGGATTTTTTTATCCTGTAAAAATGGGCTAGGAGTTTCTGAGCTTTCTTTCACCCCTTTCTTTGCAAAGTTGCCTGAGCACAGTGGGGAGGAGGTGGTATCTTAAACAGATGCTAACATAATCCATTTCCTACTATGTGCCATGCACTTACATCAATTAGCTCACTTAATTTTTATAATAGTCTGCTGAGACAACTTGTACTATCCCTGTTTTATGTACAAGGGAAGGAGGGTTGGAGAGGAACGTAACCTGCCCAAGGCTCACAGATAGCAAGTAGCAGGGCAGGGACCTCAGTCTGCCAGCCTCAAATGCTGGTTGCCTAATGCCATGGGCAGCAGACTGCCACCTTCAGTGCATGGTTTATTGCTCTGTCACTAAACACATCTATAAAGCCCCACTCAACTGTGAGACCTCCTGGCTCCCAATCTTTCATTCCGTTATAAAAGCTCTAACAGTTGCAAAAATGTCTTCCTAGTCTCTGTTCATTCAGTTACTACACAGATACTTGTTTTGTCCCAGTTAACCTCATGAACAACTAACTCCCTGAGTTTGGCAGGGAGGTTTAAGGAGAGTCCTGTGGCTGGATGCCAGCCAAAGGTCCTGCCACCTTGTCCCTTGCTCCAGTCCTACCCAGAGAAGAACCCAGAGACAGGCTGCTGGGACTGAGTTTGAGAACCCCTGGGAGAGAGGTCAGAGAGCCCACGACAATGCATTTGATTCCAGACTACCCCATTTCTGCTCTCTATCATCTGAATGTCCCCTCACCCCCAAGGGAAGACCTCCTGACCTCCCGCTTGTCTTCAGGCTTTTTCTCCATTATTGTATAATGAAGTCTGGCTGTAGCTGTGTTCCCTTAAGAGCTTGGAGTGACTGTGCTCAATGAAGACATCTGTATTGTCTTCCTCAGAGTCTGCCTTTGGGTTTTGCTCCTGATGAGCGTGGCCTGCCTCACGAGGACTGCTCTGTTAACTCTTTGCCCATTTTTCAGCAGTTGTTTCAATGGCCTGATGCTCCATAAGCAGCCAGAGCTGTGGTGACCCTGCAGTTTTGTGTCAGGCCTTGGCAGGTGCACCTTCTGGCTGCTGGGGGCCGGCAGCTACAAGGCTCTGCTGGTGCTGGAGGATCCAAGACGCCCTCTGGCTCTCAGCCTCACGGGCTGCCTTCTCATGGTCTCCCTCCATGCAGCCACTCGTCACTCATTTTGTCCTAAGCTGCTTAACAGAGCGACTGACACCCAGTTAACCAGCTCGCAGGGTGGGAAGGGTGTCAATACAGACTCTCTGAGTGTGCTTCTAAGAGGGCACAAATAGAAATTCTAGCTCCCCAAGGCTCCCCTGGCACTTAGCCATGTCACTTCTGTCACATTCTGCAAGTCAAAAGGCAGTGAGGACCCAGGTAAGAGGGCCCAGCCCCTGTTCTGCATTTTAGAGCAAATGTCAGCAAACTCTGTGAAGGATGAAATAGAAAATATTGTAGGCTTTTCCTTAATCTAAATTTTAGATTTTGCCAAGAAGCAGCATTGCTCAACTGTTATCAAAAGGCTAATAATGTAGTCTTTTTACTTTACTCATTTTACATTCAGAAATGTAAATCAGGCTTCACTGGCAGACAGCACGGAAGCAGCAGGCAGGCTGGATTTAGCCTGCTGGCTGGAGTCTGCCGAGCCCACCTGCCCTGCTCCTCAGGCTCTCCCCTTGGCCGTGCTCTCCTCTTGGTGTGGGGGTCTCCAGGCCAAAGGGAGATGCCTCTCGCAGTCTGTGTCACTCCTGCAGCATGAGCACATTCTTGCAACCTGTGACTCTCCTTCCAGACCCTATGTGGCCAGCTTACAAGACCCATCTTCCTAGGATGACCACCTGGCTGAAGTTTCCTCTCCAGTGGAAACAAAGATCAGCAGATGGCCATTTGCAGTGGGCAGTGGGATGCAGCTGGGACATTGCATTAATCAGAAGAAACCAGGAAAAGCTATCTTAATTTCAGGCAAAACAGACTTCAGAGCAAGAAAAATTATCAGGTACTAACCCTAACCCTAATGATAAAGGGATAAATTCTCTAAGAAGATACAACAATCCTTAACATGTATGCGTCTACTAATAGAATATCAAAATACATAGACTAAAACTGCAAGAAGAAATAGATGAATTCACTATTATACTTGATGGTTTCATTAACCCTCTATTATAATTTGAGATACCAACACCCCTTTTTCACATTCCAGCAGAAAGTCAGTAGGACATAGTTGAACTCAAAATCACATCAACTGGATATAATAGGCATCCACAGACTACCATATCCCAAACAACGGAATATATATTCTTCTCAAGTTCATGCAGAACATTGGCCAAGATAGACCAACTTCTAGGCCATAAGACACACTTCACCAAATTTAAGAGAAATCATACAGTAACTAGTTTCAGACCACAGAGGAATTAAACTAAAAATCAGTAACATAAAGAGTGCTTGAAAATCCCTAAGTATTTAGAGATAAAGCAGCACACTAATAAATAATAATACGAATCAAAGAAGAAATTGCAAGAGAAATTTTAAAATATTTTGAAGTAAATGAAATTGAAAATACGTACTACTTGTATGTTGTAAAATGCAGCAAGGAAAGTTCTTATATATTTATGCCATATAAATTCATAATGCATATATTAGAAAGACAGATCTAAAGTCAGTCACCTAAGATTCCATTTTAGGAAACTACAAAAAGATGAGCAAGTTAACTCTGAAGCAGAAGAAAAGAAATTATGCAAAATAATACAGAGAAAATCAACAAATCCTAAAGCCAGTTCTTTGTGAAGGTCAATATAATTGATAAGCCACTTGCCAACCTATCTAAGACAAAGGAGAGGACATAAATTGCTAATATCAAAAATTCAAGAGAGAATCCCACAGCTGTTAAAAGTATAATAAATAATGCTGTGGACAATTCTGTGCCCAAGACTTTGATAACTAAGTCAAGTAGAACAATTCTTGAAAGACGTAAACGATCAAAATTCACACAAGAAGAAACAGATTATTTAAAGTGGCCTATATCTATTTTAGAAATTTAATCAGTAATAACTTTCTAAAACAAAAAGCACCAGGCCCAGATGGATTCACTTGGCGAATCCAACAAGACAAATCAGAAAGAAATTATACCCAGCCCAGTCTCTCAGAAGATCAGAGATGAAATATTTGTTAACTTATCCAACACAGCCAGCATTACTATAATAGCAAAACCAAAGGCAGTATAAGAAAAAAAAACTAGGCTGGCGATTTAGCTCAGTGGCATAAGCACCTGCCTGGCAAGTATGAGGTCCTGAGTTCGATCTCCGGTACAAAAAAAAAAAAAAAAAAAAAAAAACAGTATCTCTCATGAACATAGAAGTAAAAACCTTCAACAGCATATTAGCAAATCAAACCCAGTACGGTATTAAGACCATTGCTAGTGGAAGCCAGTGTTCATTCCAAACGCTTCTTTGTACCATTAGAGCAGTCTTGAGTTGTCCTGAAGTGCTTTCCATTCTTACAGTACATGAGCAACTAGAGAGGAGGAAAGAGAAGGGGCGGCTACTGTGAATACTTCTTAAAGCATTTTGTTTATTAAATAAGTCATTTTCTAGTCTCTCTGATCCTAGAGTCACAAAGTTGTCTAAAGAGAAAATATATAGTTTACAAGGTTTGTTTTTTATTGTTGTTGGTTTCTGTTTTCTTTCTTTTTTTTTTTTTTTTTTTTTTTTAATTTGGTTTTTTGTTTGTTTTTGATTTTTGGTTTTGGGGTTTTCTTTATACATTCTTTTCCCCAAAGATTTCAAATCTTGCAGATATTTCTCATGTGGTACATCATTAATTCCAGATACTACATTTTCATGTATTATCCGTTTAGTGCCTCACCCCAGTTACATTCATAACCCGCAATGTCTAGCAGAGTGCCTGGCGCATAGAAGTGAACAGTCAGCTGACTGCCTGGAGCATAGAAATGAGCAGTCAGCTGGAAACTGCGAGCTAAAAAAAGAAGAAAGGGAGTGGGGAAATTCTAACACCCGAAGAAAGACCCGAAATTCTGCTGCTCTGATAAAAAATTAGTTGCATGAAGGGAATTTTTTTTTATTTTAAAGAGATTTAGACAAAGAGGACATAACAAAGCAAATTTTGTTTTTATGTATTTTATCACTTCAGTACCCTTGCTTAGAACCAGGCTGGCACATAATAGGCAAATATTTGCTTAAAGAATAAACAGCAGGCTTAGCACTGATGGTATATTTTTAGGTACCAACAGTGTTTTAAGAGTGTTCAATAGATATTTTTTACATTACCCTTCATGCCAGAATGCCTCTTCCCCTCCTATGGACCAGGTGTAGTTTTTGGCTTTGAATAACCTTCACCCATTGGTTCTGCATGGTTCTGCCTATTTCTTTCTTCTGACATTTGGCCGTTTGAGTTACATGTGTTCCGCTTACCTTCAGTCAGTGCACTTTAATATGCGCGATGCCATTTAATCCCCCACACTTTCCAGGTGGCTACCAGAATTCTGGCATCACGGCTGAGGAATTGAAAGCTCAGAGAGGCTAAGCAACTTGCCCAAGGTGACAAAGCTTCTGAGTGGCAGAATGGGTCTCCTGCGGCAGAGTTCAGTACTCTTGCCTCAGTGTGCTTCCCTTGGGTGTTCTGGGCATGGCTATACCATCCAAATGGGATTTGTTTGAGATGCATCTTGGGTGAGAATTGGGCATGCCTCACCCTTACCCACTATGGCACCTCCTGTGTGACACACTCTGACCTCAGGCCTGATGCTACAGAAAGGAACAGTCAGGAGCTCTGAGGTCTGTCACTTCCTGACCTTGACACTAATCAGCCTGCTCAAGCAAGCCATTTTGCCGCCCTGAGTCTCAGGTTACTCTTCAGAACTCTAAAGAGACTCTCCTAAATTATCTCTGAGGTCCCTTCCAGCTTTAGCAAGCCAATAACCCTCAGCCCTTTTGATTTTTCATCTAAGAGGTAGGTGGCATTTGTGGAGTGCAGTTGAATGGATCATGCATGCCTTCCTCTGGCACAGCCTTATGGAGTGTCTGCCCTGGGCCAGGTGAGACCTTGGCAATAGATACAGAAGCAGGTGACCCAGCCCTGAAGGGCAGTTTGGGTTTGGATTGAGTGGGTAGGGTAGCTAAGCAGTCCTCTAACAGGGCAAAGGTCCCAGCTGCATGGCCCTGCAGTTGTGGCCCCCAGAGGAGCCAGTAGAGGAAAAGTTACTGAACTTGTAGTCCCAACTGTCCAAATACAGCACCCATGAGATGCTCACCCCATCTTCTTTCCTTCCAAGTGCTGCTCTTTAGACATATCACATAGTTGTTTTTGACTGTGTGCATAAGGAATCCTTTCTGAATCCTATTGATATAGGAGAATGAAATTCCCAACCTACTATGTCCAGTACAAGTTTGTGTTCTCTAAAATCAAAGAATGAATTTTAGGAACAACGGAGGCTGGAAACTCAAAAGACAGCGGGCATAAGGTGGGACAGAACTATGGTTAACCAATAAGATTAACTGTTCAGGTAAAATTAATTACACTGGGGACAAATGGGGAAGTGAGTCAAGTAGAAAGCAGGCATTCTTAGGGAGCAATGACTCTTCCCTTGGAGGGTTGTTATGGATAGTAACTTCTGGCTTTCTCAGGATGATAGAGACCTATTTAGAATATCAGTACTTAGGATATGGATGCATTTGTTTGATCTTTTATCTTGAGGCCTGGCCCACAGCAGGAGGTATCTGTCTTCTCCACAGTTGCAAGGTGTCTGGGCTTCTGCACCGGCTCCTTTGAGGACCTATCCCTGTCTCACTGCCTATGTTTCTGTCTGACTCAGGCGCCTGAAACACTATGTTCTATTCTTTGAAATTTATGATGTTTTTCAAAACAGCCATAGTTTTCTCAATAAAATAAAATATTTTTATCTTTGAAAAAAAAGAGGGAGTACTCTTTGTGTCCCTAAGAATGAAAGGACTTGAAAATGTTTTAGGTATCAAGGCCATTGTTTTGAAATAATGGCTCAGAAAGTGCCTTTTGTGGTCAGACAGCTTAGTTAAAAGTTGACTCAAAGGATTAGCAAGTAATGAAGAGTATAGTGTAGTTCAGGTATTATACAGGAAGGACCAAGAGGGCCACTATCCTCCACATTTATGGTCTCATAGGGACCTAAAGACACAGCCTTAGAATCAGAGTTCCAGATGAGACAGACATTCCGGCTGCTTTGATCCTCATAAGCATGTGAACCCTTTTCCAACAAGAGTCACCTTCACTGGGCCAGCTCCCACCCTGGCTATCCAGGGAACCATACTGCATCAAGACCTTCAGTATAGAAAAATGGTCAGAAGTGTGAACACTAAAGCCGACTGGACAGCCAGGGTCCAGATTCCAGCCTTGCCACTTTCAATCTGTGCAGTCTTCAGCAAGCTACTTAACCTCTTTCTGCCTCATTGCCTCCTCTTTGAAATAGATTGTAAAGAGCTAAATGAACTTGTGAATGCCTCTGATGGTGGTACTCTCACAGACATTGTTATTATTACCAACAGTATCTAAAACCCTGCAGTGCTGTCTGTAAGCTCTCTTAGGCTTGAGCTGTCAGAACCAGAAGATATCTAGAGCCTCATCCTCTCTGGGAGACCTTTGAGTATAAATCCCTGCCAGAAGGTAAAAGGCGGAGTGACCTTAGCAGTTACAGACTTCTATTGGCTATGGGCCTGTGGCCTATGAAAGATGAGAAGCTGCCTCCTGGTCCCTTTCATGCCCTGGCCCTACGCCTGGCCGGGAAGAAAGCTCATTCATGTCTCATTTTTTTAAGACAGGCAGCCATTTGTAACATCCTGACATCCCCCAAGCAACTGGCTCATATAAATGTAATGATAATTATCATAATGACAAATAGCAGTAAAACTGAATGACAGTGGCCCTGTTGGGGGTCTGTGTTTGAAGCAAAAGTTTAGCCTCCCACATGCTGCGGAGAAATCACCAACTCCAGCCCTTCCTGCCAAGTCTGCCTTTCCTTTTGTGAGTTAACCCTGTTGCAGGAAGCCAGATTGCCATGGCCACCCTTTGCCCGGGACTTCAGGATATCATGCAGTCCAGGCTTGGCTGCAGGCCCCATTGGCCCATAAGTGCCAGGGACACCTGTGCCTGTCCCTACTGGGGACAGCCCCTAGAGAGTCTCATCATCTACTCTGTGCTGTCTGAACCTAGTCTCAACCCAAAACTGGCTCCTCAGGCCAGTGAGAACCAATGAACCAGAGTGAGTCATGAGAGCTGGTGGAACTCAAAGGAGCTAGACCAGCACTGCTCAGCCAAAACTGCATTTAGCAGCCATGTTCTTAAAGAAACGGATGAACATTGTATTTATTAAATTTTATTTAACCCAATATATCAAAATAAAAAGCTATCAATTTCCTATTTTGCATTTTTATACAGTCTTCACAATCTTTCCATTGTAATTTTATGCCTAAGGCACATCTCACTTTTAGCCACATTTCAAAAACTCAGTTGCATGTGGCTAATGGTTAGTGTAGTGGACAGTGTGACGCTGACCAGCTCAGAAGGGACAGTATAACCAGCACCCTAAATCATGTGTGTGTGAACATTTATCTTCTCTACCACTGTTTCCTTTTTGCACAGGAGCTTGATACCTAAATATATTTATTTATAATAGATTTGATCAGCTCACCGAAGGAAAGATGTATCTGTTACAAACAGGAATCTGCACTGGCAAGGTTGCACCCTATACCTTGTAACTCAGATCTTTGGAACCGCCCATTTCATCACAACTGTGTGCAAGCCAAAGATGTCAGATTATGAACTTTTATGGGAAGAAATACTCAAGCTAGATCCTAAACTCTGTCCTATTACTAAAGTATTCAGAGTGATTGTGTAATCGTAGTCCATTGGCTGAGCAGACAAGCTGGATGGGGCTGACAAATATAGTCGCTAGAGAAAAAGAGCCATTGACACAAGCACTCTTCTTTTGTACATCTTGGAGAAAGAAGAGGGGAACACCAGCAGATGTCAGACAGGACTTTAATGATGTAGAGATGGCAAATGAAATGCAAATCAAAGTCAAGTTGAAGCAGGGCTCCCATCCTCTTGCCTTCTGACAGTTTTCCAAACTCACACATAATTTTCCATTGCCCAAGTGGAGAAGTGCTGTTGGTAAGACCGCTGAGAAATTGCAGAGTGTAGAATGGGAAGTCAAGTGTAACCTCCTTGCTCAGCTCCCACTGATCCTCTGCTGATGGAAGCCAGGTGCTCCAGCTCTGCCTGTGTTAGGAACAAACTCCCTGAAACACCTCGCAACACAGACTGCAGGGGCTGGCTTTCATATGGTGATAAAAGCCACGCTTAGTTAGGTGCTATTGAAAGTTGCTTACAGCAACTGAAATGATTTTAAATCTCTGTACACTGATCTCCAAGCCCATTTGATTAATATTAATACCAGATATGAATAAATTTGAATCCCCAAATATAGTGTATCTCAAAGTCATAAAATCGTATCTTTCAGACAAATATGCCAATGAGGTGATTGCACACTGGTAGTCTCAAGAGTCAGAGAGCTGAACAAGGAAGATTCAAAATTGCAGCTCAACTAGGTGACTTAGCAACTTATACTCTGTCTCAAAATTTAAAGCATAAATAAAGTCTGGGGATGTTCCTCAGTGTGAAGGCCAGGTGTTCACCAAGGTCAGATTCAAGGATAGAGGCATGCTTGGTACTGGTGGCAGCGTGCATGTTGCCACCACTCTTGAGTGATGAAGTTTTACTTTTGAGTCAAAAACAATTATTTTGACCAATGATTCGACTTATAAGAGTATATCTTCTGGAAATAAGTCAAAGGTTTTATAGGGATCCTCAGCAACCATTATTAAATAAATTGACCATAGCCTAATACGTTGGACTAATACAAATTTTTAGAAAAAGGACATAAAGCTTTTATGTGCCAACATAATTATTTGTAAGTGGTGAGAATATACGGAATTAACTTTTTAAAAATGTAGTTCCCTCCCCCTGCATTGTAAACCCAAATATCGAGTTCAGTCATCCAAGTACTGTAATCCTGTCTCTAGTCTTCCTCACAATTCAAAAAGTTGTATTTATAATCCCATTGAGACATTATTGGAATCCCAGCAAGTTAATTCCAATCTACCGTCACTCGTGCAACCCATAGTGAGAGTAAAGACACAAAGAGATGGTCCAAGTTAAGGGCAGTCAAGGGGTCCTAAATCTAATCCTCATAAGGACATGCCTGGATCCTAGGCCTCTCCAGCATTTATTATCTTGTGAAGAAGGCAAGGTGGCTCAGGGATGAGTGACAGTGAGGATGGGGGGAGTAACTTGAGCTGGCTGGCCAGATGCAAGAATGGCATCTCTGTAAATTGCAGAGATAAAGACATGCAGAAGGATCAATTTACATAATCCAATTAAGGTAGCAGTGGAATTGTTTTGGGGGGCTATTTCTTTGGTTTTTTATATGCAAACTCTTGTGCCCAGAGAGTCATAGCCTCTTATCTTGAGGCTCTACCCAGTTGACATTCCCAGAGCTATTTGCTCTAACATTTAGTGTGCTCAATCCTGTTCATATCTGTACCGTGGAGAACACTATTCCAGGAAATAGGACTGTCTATTAGCTATAGAAATTGCATATTAGCACCTCGGCTAACCTTATTTGCAATGCTTAGAGCCAATTGAAGAAAGAAGGCAATACTCTAGCCAACTTTTTACATATCAGTATAAGGAAATGAGTCTCCAAATAATGAAAGTCACAGTAATTGTTTTGGATTCCAAAGGAGTCACTGAGGGGCAGGGTTTTAGCTCAGAGGTGTAAGTGCTTGCTTGGCAAATATGAGGTCGTGAGTTCAATTCCCAGTACCAAAAAAAAAAAAAAACTACAAGTCACAGGGAGTCACTGGAGTTGTCTTCCATACCCCCACTAATTCCTCTTTAATGAGACTGAGTAACTTACTGCAAATCTCTGTTAGTTCAGCAAAAAGAACAGTTTGTGCCTTCATTGTTTGGTTGTTTGATCATTTTTTCATTCCTAAATTTGTAACCTGAACAACTGCTTCTAAGATAACAATACGCAATATATTAACTACCATTAATTTCCTATTTTTTTTTGAAATTCTGTGTCAATTCTATCCTTTTTTCTGTTTTGCTTTTTAAAATTAAAAAAAAAAAAACTAGAAAGATTTAAGAAAAAAAAATTTGGCTAGTTTTGAAGCATACAAAACTGACATCAATCCTACCCAACCATTTTAGGAGAGGAACCTGCCATTTTATCAAAGGTTGTAAAAATATGTAACTCCTTTGATTCAATAATTTCTTCTCTGGAAACTGGAGTAATATGTATCAACCCCAAGTAACAGACTGAAGGCTAATTTTGGTGGATTGTGTGTGCATTTATTTTCTAAATTTCCAAAAAGAACAAATGTAGCAAAGGAAATTAAGGATCCCCATAGTTTCCTGGAATTGTTATTTCCTTATTAAGGAAATGAGATACAAAGCTGTTTCATCCACACATGTACCTCCTTGTTGGTGCCCACACATAGGGAAACTATAGAGGCTTGTGTTTCCATCCTAGATGGGAGAATATTCGTAACACATTAAAGAAACGGGGGTGGGCAGATATGCAGAAAGCTTTCTTCTGTCTCAGAACATTTAGTGAGACATTCTGGGCCATTAAAAAATGGAACATTTCAAGGTCAAAGACATATCTTTGTACCAGGAATCAAACTCATGACCTCATGCTTACCAGGCAGGCACTTAACCTGTCGAGCTAAATCCCCAGCCTCAAAGTCAAAGATACATCTTAAAAGGCAGAAGGGTTTATGCTGAGTACCTGTTAGTGTGGCCTCTACCTTGACTCCTGGGGCATAATCCTTGGGTCTGGATTATGTGCATTAGTTATAGAGCCTACATGAAAGGTACGAGAAGAGAGTCTCAATAAGCAATGCCACAGTTTGAAATTCAAATCAGTGTTACTGTCTTCTATAAAGGGAAGTTGGAGAGAGATTCTGCTGATTCTGAGAGCCACAGAGAGAGGTAAAAGAGAGGAGAATGAGCTCCCCGGAGACCCATCTCCCAGCTCAGCAGCTGTCTGCATTTTGCCAGCTCAGGACATCTACTTTTTCCCACGCACACACACTTCTTTTACTGAAATATATTACAAAAATCTAAGAGATTGTGTCATTCCACCCCAAAATACATTATTTCTCATACATTTCACCCTTGAATACACTTACCTCTAACTGAAAAGGACATTTTAACTAGCCACCATATTATCAGCCACCTAAACAAAATTAACGAGTTCCTTAATACATCAACTAATATGTACACCGTATCTTAGTTTGTGCCGACTGCCATCAAGAATGTTTGCTGGGTTTAATCAAGGTCCACATACTACACTATTTGCCTGTTTCAAAGTATTTTAAAACCGGAGTTTCTCAACAGACTTGATGTACATTGTTGTACTTCTATATGCAATGGAACGAAGTAGAATTTATAGTCATCGCTCCTCCTCATCCTTTTCTTCCTCTTTCTTCTCCTTCTCTTGTTCTTCATTTTTGCCTTTGTCTTCCTCTTCATCTCCTTCTGCATCACCATCTTTATTATTCTTAGCAAAACTCAGTCACATAGCTTGATCATTTTATTATCAGGCTCTACCTCTCTGTCCTCTCATTTTTTGTCCCTCAGTGTCCAAGGATTTTTCACCAAGGAAGATAATGAAATCTCCTTTCACACAGTGCTGTGGAATCTCTAGGTCGATGCAGCAGAAAGGTCTAGATGCAGGATTTGGGTAGGAATCGTGGGCAATGGTTCTGTTTGTCAGATTTGAAGGGGCATCTTCCCTCAGTGTAAAAGAGAGAGAGAAGCCAGGTGTGCTGGCTCATGCCTGTAATCCCAGCACTCAGGAGGCTGAGGTGGGAGGATCATTGTGAGTTTGAGACCAGCCTGGGCTACAAAGTGAGCTCAAGGCCAGCCTGAACTACATAGTGAGACCCCATCTCAAAAAAAGACAAAAAAAAAAAATCAGAGATCTTTTCACCACCACATTCACATAAACTGAGTGTTCACATTTCTATCTGCTCAACTTACCTGTTCTTACAAGGGTCATTTGATTTACCACTAAGTATAACCAATGTGTTTGTTTTTATACAGATAATTGCGTACCAGCCATATGGAAAGTCTGTGGACTGGTGGGCCTATGGCGTCCTGTTGTATGAAATGCTAGCTGGACAGGTAATGCTCACTACATTTTCACCTTTGTATATTGCTGTACCGTGTGACTGCATCAGTTCTGCTGGCCAGTGATACCAAGAGCTAACAGTGTCATTGCCTAAAGTTGGTCTGACTTCTCCGACCCAAGGGAAAAGAAGCAATTTCCCTTTGAGAGTATATCATATCCAGCACAGATGCATAGAAATCAGCTTCGTAACAATTCCAATGGGAAGTTGTAGCCTGGAGTGTGGGCAGTGTTGCTCCAGTGTGTATTCATGCTGATGATGGCAACACCCTCAGTAAGTTTTCAATATCACAAAACTGAGCCTGGGCTGTGTTTCCCAGCAAGTTCATCTGCAAAGATTGCCCCAGATGCGGCCGTGTCTAACATGGTGATATTACTAAGGAAGAAATCTCCTACATTCAGGAAGCATTTTAGTAGTTCCTCCCCATCCTTCCTATCCCTTCCCCACCCTTGATAATTCACTGTAATTTTCAACCAAGTCCAGCAAGGCTGAACATCCAGTTAATTTTCTTATCAGAGAACCAAATGTATTACTGCCCAAGGTGATACTTTCTAATATAATTCCTTTACTATCTGTGTCTCTTTACACATAAAAATTATCCTTGTGGGTGGCTTTTTGTAATTCCCAGAATTCAAGCACTAATGCTAAAGAGTCTGACCTCCATAGGCAAGAGCCTTAGTAAGAGAAGGTGGACCAGAACAATGATGTTGGACAGCAAAGCGCCCTCCACACTGAGCTCGGCGTGGAGCATCTGCTTAGCGTGTGTGAGACCCTCGACTTCATCCCCAGCACCAAAAAAAAAGGAAAAAAGACTAGGATGTAGGTCAGTGGAAGGCTCAAGCCCTGGGCTCCATCCCCAGAATTTCCCAAAACAAAAAAAAGAAAGGCAAGAAAACCATCTCTGTTCTGTTTCTAGAGGGCAAAAGTTACTTTCTTACCTGCCACATCCCTTAACTAATTTATTAAAGGCTCATGGCCTGCACAAAGCGCTAACAGTGAACAAAGCAAAGCTTCTCACCAACGGGAAGCTTGGGCTCACAGGAGCAGGGACAATAGACAGGTTAGAAATGTAGCCCATTAGTGATAAACTCTGGAAAAGATAATAAGGCAGAAAAGAACATATTATTGTGTTGCTGGTGGGTTTTAATTTGAACTCAGATAGCCAAGATGGCCTTACACAGAGATAAAATTAATAACAGAGGAGATGAGGGAAGGTGTCTGCATGGCTGGAGTTGTTGTTTCCTTATTAAGGGAGTAAGATACAGGCCGAGGGAGCAGCAAGGCCAAAAGCCCTGAGGCGAGCGTGTGTGGCCATGTTTCAGTAGAGGGGACGCCAGCGGTGTGGCTGCAGCAGAGTGAAGGACCTGAGGAGGCTGAGGTCCAGGGGTGATGGATCTTCGGGGTGTGTGAGCCCGAGGTCACGGCAGGGCCACTGGCTTTCCTTCTCCGCCCCTCCCGTAGCTCTGTCATTATGTTTTACATCTCGTAAATGCTAAGATAGTACTTTAGATGTTGAAAGACTAAGGTGCTAGCCTAGGTTTAGTCATTATTTTTCAGTGATTTCAGATATTAAAAATGTGTGTGAGTCCACATTCACTGTGCGTAATGATTACGTTTGCTGTGGGGAGTTGGGCCGTGGCCATCCACAGCTTCAGACTTTTTACTTTCCCTTCTCCCTGTGTCTCTAGATCCCCTTCCCATTTGCAAAAGATCTGTTTCCCATTATCTTTTCCCCCATTCCCCTCCATTCTCTTCGGCTCCTCTTCCCCACCTTATTTACAAAGAAGCAAAGCTTTGCAGTGATGTTAAGACATGGTTGACATCCAAAGGCTGGTTTGTTTGTCTGGGTTTTTTCAAAGATTCTTCTTAGGTCGAATACCCCAGTGGGCAAAGACAGAAATGCAAAGACAGAAATCCAGGCTGCTGTCTGTGAGACAACATCGGGAAAAACACAAGTTTCTATGCCTGACATTAATTTCCCCTCTTTAAAAGTTTGACAATAAAATTTGACTGTGGAGTCCCCGTCCCCTGGGAGCTGTGCCTTGCTGGAAGGCACAAGGAGCCAAGTTCCCCTCCTGGAGGAGCCCACTGGAGTGCTCACCGCCAGAGCCCAAGAAACAAATTCTGCTTTCATTAAATCATATTTGGGGGGCTGGGGATTTAGCTCAGCGGCATAAGTGCCTGCCTTGCAAGCAGGCAGTCGTGAGTTTGATCCCTGGTACCGATAAAAAACGAAAAAGACCAAAAACAAAAAATCATATTTGCAGAAACCAACGTGTGAAATCAGTTGGCCAGAAAAGCAGGCCCTCTTCTTAGTGCGTTTTACAGCAGGTGATGTGAGCTGTCTCTTTATTGGCCAGCAGGGGACTAGAGTTTCAGAACACAACCTGGTCCTCCCTCCTCCCTCCCTCCTCCCCAGGCCTGGCTGCCTCTCCTCTCCCTGCATCCTGTCTTCCTGTAATGCATTCTCCAGGAGAAAGGCTAGGCCACACCCCAGTCTGGAAAGGAGGTCCCTTAGGTGCCTTTTGAAGTCCTGCCTGCCTGGGGCCTCCCGTGCACTATGGCCCTGATGCAGTGTCCAGCCTGCATGGAAGGCGCCTGGCTTTGCCTGGTCGTGTCCCTGCAGAGTGCTGGGACAATGTGCTCCCCACACCCAGCGGCTCTACAAACATTCTGGCACGGTATTGATTTTTCCTGTCCTGCTTCTCAGAGCCAGTAGGGCTGCCCTGTGTGCAACCCTTGAAATCTTAAGCCCTCTTGAAAGTGGTGATATTCTTCAAAAATGACTCCCAAAGGCATCCTGCATGCTGGTCCCATGGTGAGCACAGGTAGCAGCCTTTGTCCCTCCTAAATCCTCACTTCACACACTGCAAAGTTGGTACCATTCAAAGCCCCTTCTTCATCTTTCGCTCTCTCTCCTCCATACAAATTTAAATGAATTTCTTGTTGCATCTCAACCCAGAAAGGTTGATGAAGATTTTATGGCTATTACTGAGGGCTCCTCGAAGCTGCAGGAACTGCAGAGCCCCAGCAAAAGGAATAGATGCTGTTATTGAAAAGCAAGATTAATGATGAAGTTGCTGGTGTGATTGTGGTTTGAATTTGTCATCCTTAACACTGAGGGCTGAAGATTAGGTGAAAAAAAATAGTTTATTGCCATTTTCTTCTCATTTGCATTATTTATTGTCAGCAGCCAAGGGGGCAGTTAAGTATGAACAGCCAAGTCTTAATTCTGTTCTTGAATTGCTTGACAAATATGATTGCTTTTGGGGCATAAATAGTCCCTACCCAGCCCTCTAATGAGCATATTGCTGCGCGAAGTGTTCATAGTATTCATCAGAAGGGACTGGCCCTCTCCTCTGTATGTCCTTTTGTTCCAAGGTTATTTACACTCTGTCTTCATTCCTGATGAATCAGTAACTGGCACTTTATCTCCATAATTGGACCTTCAGCCTGAATAGTGCATGGGTCCTCTCCCAGCCCCCATCCCAGGCCTCTGTGGTTTGCAAATAAATGTGACAGAGGCCAAGCATCGCTTAGAAAGAAGTGATTTAGGAATCATTTTTTACACTGTATGCCATCACCCCTCCATTGCCTGTTTAAAATTCACAAATGATGTGGTGCTAAGGCAGAGTGAGAGATACAGCCCATTCAGAAAATTTTCCACCAACCCAAAACTTAATAGGTACCTTCACTTGGCACATTGGGCGCAGCTTTGTAGAAATGAAAAAGATAACTTTGGGAATAGGGGCAGATGGGGTGAGAAGCAATCTAAAATGGTTGAGTGCTAACACGTTATCCCCTACGCCCCCAAACTAAGATGCTGTCATGACAGGCAATGAAAATGAACATAATTACCATTCGTCACCATTGATCTGCCTTCAACACCAAGGCCAGAGAGTGCACAGTTACCTATAAGAAGGCTTCCAGGGTGAGCTGGAGAGATTTAACCAGAGCATAAGCATGTTATCTTCCTTTGATACATAATCCTACACCTGGGACATTATTCTTTGGAAATAGTTCAGAGGAAAAAATGGTATGCACAGAGTTGTTTATAATAGCATTAGTTGTTAGAATACAGTCCTAAACTCTATTGTAAATGTACCCTTGGATAAGTGAGTCAGTCTGTTATGATGTATAACATCCGTGGGTTTACCTTTGAGAGGGAGCACTGGTGACTACAGAGAAAATCAATGCGCAACAGTGAAAAATAAAGGTCTCCAAACTATGCATATTTAAAAAATAATGTGGGAAAGTCTACCAATCCACTTTAAAATGAGAATTCTTTTGTGTTTAAATGAAAAGAACATGGATGCTGCTTTCACGGACTTCCCCTCCCTCAGTATTACGTCATTTCAATGTAAAATAGGACTCAGGGGAACTTTTCTGAATGTTCTGGTCATTAGTGCTGGTGGAAGATACCTCAAAGTGCCTGTTCCTCTCTCGGCCACCATAGGTCAAGATGGCGCCCACACCATCAAGGTGGGGCCCACCACCATCAGTTCCACCAAACATAAATTACCCATTCTCACTAATGCCTGAATGTACCGTTAAGATGCAAATAGTCTATATTGTGAAACAAGCCAGTCATAAAAAGACATTTTAGGATCCCGCTTACATGAGGTACTGTACTTAAGAGTACTCAAATTCATAGATAAAAAATAGAAAGATGGTGGCCAGGGGCGGGGGGGAGAGGAGGATGGGCAATATGTGTATAAAGGATGAGGTTTCAGTTGGAAGGGCAGAACAGTCTGGAAGTGGATAGTGGTGATGGTTGCCTAACAGTATAAAAATATGTGATGTCTTAGAGCTGCGCACTTAAAAGTGGGTAAGACAATAATCCGGGATGGAAGTCCTAGAGATTGAACCCAGGACCTTGTGCATGCTGGGCAAGTGTTCACCACGGAATTTCACTGCTAGCCACAGTGGCAAATTTTATGTTATGTATATTTTATTACACTAGAACACTAATCTACATCAACTAAAACAAAGTAGGAAAAAGTGTGCATTTGATTTGATGGTATTCTGGGCCTGGAAGAGGAGCCAACCTCCATCTGAGCCTTGTGCTGAAGTACATCCCTCATCTGCCTTCTTTAATCCTCATCTTCAGCCAGGTGATTCCAGAAGCATCTGTCTGACCTGCAGCTGTGAGGGAAGCCAACCAATCCCACAACCCATTAGAGCACAGGCATTCACACAGTGACTTGGGACATCTTGGACTCCTAGGCTGTTCCTCTTTATTTGCAGAACTTACCTCTGATGTGCAGGACATGAGTTAGCCCTTTAAAGTTCACCTGGACAACCACACACACACACACACACTGCTAATACTAGCAGCACCCCCTGGGAGTGCCAGAGCCACCCCTAAGCCCCTCCACTCAGCCCACAGTCACCCTACCCTACCTCACAGGGGCAGCGCTTGTAATTATCAAGAGCCCGGGCTCTGAGATCACTCCTGGCTCAGAATCCTGGCTCTTGCACAGCCCCAGCCAAGGCAACAAGCAGAGCATCAGAGAGCTCACCTGCCTGTGGGGTCAGTATGTGGCGCCTACAAAAGGCTGCCAACTGCCTGATGTGCAGGAAGAGCCTGAGGTCAGTGTCACTGTCGCCTTTCCCCCGCTTATTCCCAGCATAGAGTCATAGCAGTTGACAGAGGCTAGAGGCTTGTTCCCTCCCCAGAATGTGAAGACAAGAGAAACTTTAGCCCTTGGGTCACACCAGGGATGGAACCCAGGTGAATCTTCAAGTTCTAGCCCAAGGTTGTTTGGTCTTATGGCTTTTGTTATAATTTGCAGTGCATTTTACTGCAATGGACCAGCCTAAGCAGCCTCTGAGGAGCCTTCCAAACCCAGACTAAGGATTCACAGCAAATTAAACAGATTTATTTACTGCAGCACTTGCCAGGGCCTCTAAAGTGTGAATATTAATACACGTCTCCAAAATAGGGCATGAGGTGCAGCTTTGGCCCAGGAATGACTGTAGGATGGACGTTCTAAAGAATGCTCTTTGGGGAGTGTC
The DNA here is from genome assembly GCF_034190915.1 of Cavia porcellus. Classification (NCBI taxonomy): domain Eukaryota; kingdom Metazoa; phylum Chordata; class Mammalia; order Rodentia; family Caviidae; genus Cavia; species Cavia porcellus. Next base: position 15,062,459 of record NW_026947515.1, read on the forward strand.
AGAATTCAAGCGCTCTGTCCTCAGGAGTCACAGAGAAGACTTGATGCTAAAAGTCTACTTTTCACCCACAACGGATAAAACCTAACCCCTCACATAGTCGCTTCCATTTCAGAAGTCAGCCTGTGGGAGCAGCTCGTCAGGCAAAGCTGGTTCTGGGGCACAAAACAATCAAGTGTGTATGAAGGGCCATGTTATTGCACCACAGTTCTTGGTCTTCAATTATGAGGAGAGGAAAGAGAAGGGAACCTTGACCTGATCATCTTCCTATAGACGGATCCCCTGAGCATCTTCAGGACGTTGACTGGAACTGTTTCAGGCTCGCTCCTGTCACTAGGACTTGAGCATCTCCAAAGGTCGCCCTTGTCACCATTCAGCAAAGTATAATACATTTACTTGCTTCCTGGGCGCACAATCCACACCAGTCCCAAGCTCAGAGGAGCTGCATGATTTGTTTAATGCTCTGTCATCTCCATCTTGAAATTCTTAACCTTTTTAATACAGGATCCAAGACCTGCAATTTATGTAGCTGATCCTTACTAGAAATCTAGGGGCCATGTTGCGAGGTGTGGAATGACAATAGGGGAACAGATACTGTTCACGCTGTGAGGACTCAGCACACACTGGGAGTACTTGGTGCTCCCAGAGAGCACAGTTCCCAGGCCAGGGCAAAGCCCAGACCATGTTCATTTTAGTTTTTAAGATCTCCTCAACCAAAATTTGTCTGCTCTTCTGGATCCTTTGTCAGGGAAGATGGGATGTCATATGAGTGTCAGTGAGAAGTATTGAGAAGCACCCCGGTGCAGGATCAGACCAAGAAATCATGGTGGGAGGGGCAGAAGGATTGGGGCCACAGCAGCTCTCAGCCAGGTACAGCCCTGGGCCTACTCTGCTTTGCCCTCTGGAGACACAGGTGGAACATCCTGCTACTGACACAGTGGCCTCTGCAGCCAGCACCACCCCTAGTTGACATGCCTTGTGGACCCTCAGGACAATGCACCATGTCGACACACTACGGCAGGCCACCCTGCTTGACTTTGACTGACAGGCTAGCTAATTTCAGCTGTCCTCACCCACCTGCATGCTTCCACCAGGGCAGAGAGGGGTCTTTACAGAGGTGACATCTTTCCCTCTGGGCCTGGGACCCCTATTCACTAACCCCTCACCCAGCTGCTGGTCCCAATCTGCCATTCTTGTACTAAGTTTAACTATGCCAAAGGGGACGCTAAGGAGTTTCCTATAATCCTGTTTGTCCTGTGTGCATCTCTTCAGCCTGACAGCTCATCAGATAGTGCCTGCAGGATGAAAGACATGCAAGAGCCAAGGTTTACAGGGCACCCTGGGCCCAGACTTGGCTGCTGGTGGAGTCTCAAGCCCTTCCCTAAAAGCTCCCCGGCCTCCTTAGAACCACCAAGTACTGGCCATCAACTCATAATATCTACAGTAAACAGTAATAGGTGCTACAGAACACTAAAACAAATTGTAGAGAAGGGTGTATTAAAGAGGTAAATCCATTGCCAGTAGACATCCAGTTAGGAAGAAAAGAGCCAGAATTCTGGTTCAGATCTGCCTCAAAGCCATGATGGCCCATAATGGTCCTATGCCCTGCTCACTATAGGGTTGTTAACCCAGTAGAAATGTCAAAGGACACATTCAAATAAGCTTAATTTCTGTGGGTGCACCTGACACCCCACAGAGCAGCTTTGTTGGGTCAGAAGTCACAGTGTAGGTTCCTGGGCCAAGGTCATCCTCTCTACCCATGTTCTGAAGTTCTCTTCATCCCAAGTAAAGGCATTAAGCATTCTCTACCCACCCCCAACCTTCTGAACACAAAACCATCTGTAACCTGGCTTCATCATAATTAGATTTTTAGCACATGATTATAAGATTAATGGATTAATTATAATGTAGTTGTAAATCATTAAAAACATTACTCAAAAACATTCTCTCTAAGGATTGTTTGGGGTGGCTCAGGGCAAGATAATTAAAGGGACAGAGTTAAAAGTGAAAAAACATAACCACCAGTCTAATTAAAGATAATCTAATTAAACCCCAAGTTAACAGAGCTAACTCTGCAGCCTGTGCTGTGCTGTGCTGGGAAACCAGGTCTGTTTCTCTGTGCTGCATTAGAACATCAGTCCTGTGTCGGTGAACCACTTCTAACTATTTTCCATCTTTTTCTTTGCTGTACCAGCCTCCATTTGACGGTGAGGATGAAGATGAACTGTTTCAGTCTATAATGGAGCACAACGTTTCCTATCCCAAATCCTTGTCCAAGGAAGCCGTTTCCATCTGCAAAGGAGTGAGTGGAGGGGGGCCTTCTGTGATCAAGGACTGAGAGGGACAACACCTTCTCCACATTCCTGAGAGAGACTGGAACTATCACAAATGCATGCCATTTTGGCCTCAGAGAGCTTGGGGACATGCAGGGCATAATGGGACAAGGAAGGCCAGGCATGGACTCAGACACCAAGATTCCCAGGCCCCTTGCCCAGACCTTCATGGCTCTGCCCAGCTATTTCCAGTCCGTTTCATAGCACTGCAGTGGAAAGGGTGACTGCCACATTCTGCTGCATTTAGTCTTTGTTAGTTTCTGTGTCTGTGAGGTGCAATGTACTTACAGAGCCAGACACAAACCATCGGTGTTCAAAGCACCAAATCTTCACAAAACGAATGTGCGCCAGTAAGAGACCAGGAGGTGAAACCCTAGAAGCCCTGTGGAGCCCATCTATCCCCAAGATGGTCAGGATCCCCACTTCTGACCACAGGATGGGCCTTACCCCTTTGACCGCTGCACAGAGGAGGTCTCATGTGTGCCACACTCCTGGGCCTGGCTGTCTTCCCTCGGTAGGGCAGTTGGAGGTGTGGCCACGCTGCCGCCCGTGGTATGATTTCTTCATTCATGTTGCATGTGGTGCTCACAGTGTGAACACACTCAGTTTGTGCACCATCCCATTCCTGGCAGTGCTGGGAGTGTTTCCACTTTGGCTTGAGGCTGTAACAGATACAACTCTTGGGAACCCTCTGGGTCCTGTGTTTTGGTAAACGTATGAACACATTTCTTTCCAGGAAAAGCTTAGGAATGGAATTGCTAGTTGTAACTTGGCTAGAGTTTAATGGTAAATATTAGGTTGCAAAATTCTTTTCAGACTTGGTGACCTGGAATGCAGCACACTTTTTAAAAATATTTTCTGATTAGAATTATTATTTTCTGATTAGACCTCTGATTAATTCAGTTATTTGCAAAGCATTTACCATGTCTTTCAAAGGCCAAGGAGACCCGGAGTCTGCCTTTGAAGAGCTCACAGTCAGCGCCAGCCCCTCCATCCTGTAGTAGCGTGTTTATTAACTGGCCACCTGCCTTGTTGCTTCCTAATCCATAAGGTGTTGATTGATAACATTTTGTCAGGCAGTAAATAGGCTATGATGCTTGTTACAGTGTCCTGCGTGATGCTGGTCTCCTGCACTTTCAGAACGTATACTTTTTAGTGCTCTTACTAGTGCTTCTTACCAGCTATGCATGTAGAACAGCAGATCTAAAACAGATAATACATGAATTCTTCTCATTGTATTTTGCCAAGGGTTCAGAGTGCTCTCCATTGTCCTTATCATAGCAACCACTGTAAGAAAAACAAAGTGCCCCTTGGCATGCTGTATTTGGCAGTTTCTTATTAGTAAGTTTCCTGACACTGTCCACCACCTCCACCACCAAGGCTCGAGGCAGAGCCAGGCCAAAGGAAAACACTGTCTCTGGAATTCCACTGTTGTCCAACCTGCTTTCTTCCTCCTTTTTCTCTAGCTGATGACCAAACACCCAGCCAAGCGGCTGGGCTGTGGGCCTGAAGGGGAGAGAGATGTGAGAGAGCATGCCTTCTTCCGGAGGATTGACTGGGAGAAGCTGGAGAACAGAGAGATCCAGCCGCCGTTCAAGCCCAAAGTGGTGAGTCCAGAAAAGCAGTTTGTGTTTCGGGTTTCCCAAGCTCTGGTTATGACCTACCCACCCCTCATGTGGAAGAAAGAAAGTCAGTAACCCCTGGCTTTAGCAGGCTGAAGAAAATGGCCAAGTTCCAGGCCTGGAGTCTGAACAGCCAGGATGCCTGTTGGCTTTGGAGAATAAGGACAGGGGTTGGGGAGCCTTGTAGTCCCTGCACTTAACAGGACAGCACAGAGGACCAGACTCCAGGGACACCCACACCCCACCCAGCCATAGTCCTTTCCCTACCTTGGTCCTTGGCAGGACTCAGCCCTCACATCTCTCTTTGACTTTCCTAGATTTGCCTTGCCCTGCTGGGCCCCTGATCCATACATTCATCTGTACCAGATCACAGGCAGGCTCTGGGCTCAACTCCCACGTGGCTACCATGTCCACAGCAAGCACATGGCACCCACCAGTCTCCACATTGCCAGTTTTATTCAGCTTCTTCTGTGTGATTCCCATTTCTGCCATTTATTTAATGAATACTACATGCCAGGCCCTGTTCTCGGTGCTTTACTGATAAGGACTCACACCCCTGTGAGAAGGATATTATTGTCCCCAGGTTGCAGTTGAGAGGACTGAGGTGCAGAGAGGCTGAGTAATTTACAGGAGGACACACAGCAGTGAGGTTGTGGAGCCAGGACAGAGCCCGCGTCCTTCCCCACCACACCGTCGCTCTTCCTCAGTGGCAGCCCCGCAGCTGGTTCTGAGAGTTGATGGCTACCAGTGCGTGTCTTTCTTACTGGTCTATCCGTCGAGGTAGGCTGGGTGTCTCAGGACGCCAGCCTCCTCACGCACCCCACCTGCCGCTCTGCAGGGCCCAGGGCACCTGTGTGTCCCTGTACTTTCTCTCTAAGGGCTGCAGGAGTCACGGCTTTCAGCCCGCCCTGCTTGGCTAGCACTGGGCTGCTGGCCTCGTGCTTTCCTCTCCTGACTGCGAGGAGTGCTGCTTTACCCCTCAGTGAGTGTCAGAAGCATCCGCCCGGCTAGCCCTGCCCCACGCTGTCCCTGACAGGTGCCTCCCATCCTAAGCAGGCCAAGGGGGACCCCTGGGGGAGCAGAGTCACTGCCTGGATAACACAGTCTTGTTCTCAGAGCAGCAACTTCCTCATCAAAAGTGCCTGTATGTCCCAGGTCCAAGAATAAAACTGCTGGTGGTGAGCCCGCTTGACTTTATTTTCCTAAGACATTTTTAGCACAGACTGAAAACAAACTAAAATTAATCAGGCAGGTGACGTCCTCCTGAATCAGCATTTCAAATAGGCCCTTGTGTATCTCCCCCACCCCACATACACCTGGTCTTCAGCCTGCTTGGACGCTGGGAACTCACAGGGGACTCCCTTTTTCAGGGCACAAAACCTAGTTGGGAGGTTTGGGGAGAAGAGAGAGAGCGGTGCTGCAGATGACCTCAGCAGAAAATTCCTGCAGGGATTTTCTTTGTCTTCTTGAATTAAATGTGGAAAGTCGGCAACAGCCTCCTAAACACAGCTTGCTGCTTTGCAGGAAACACATAGAGATGCGTACCAAGCCTGCTTCAGGGGTTGAGCAAAGCACCATCACTTGTCTGTCACTTTCCAGAAAGAGATGAGATGCAGCAAAACTGACCATAAAACACACTTCCTTTTTTTCTGTTTCTTCCCACCTTGATTTCAGAAGAAATTCTTTATTTGCAGAATTTCCCACTTTTTATGGATGGAGACTTGACCTTAGATTCTTAGGTAGGAAAAACTGAGTGCTAGCTAAAATGTTTTAAAAAAGATCAAATTGCCTTTTGTCATAAAGAAACAATACCCTCCCCATACCTCACCCAGTGAGTGGCGCATACCTGTAGCCCCAGCACTGGGCAGCTAAAGCTACCTATCAAGACCCTGCTTCCAGAAGTAAAGAAATAGCCCCCAAATGCAAACAGAAGCAAAAACTGAAGACAGAGGCCCTAGACCTGGGGGACCTCCAACCAGAGGAGGGAGCAACTCATCTGGCTACAGCAAGCTCCTCCTACCTGACAGCCAGTGCACAAAAGAGGAAGGAGCCAGGAAAAACACAGGGCAGGAGCTGGGGCAGCGGGACAGGCTGATGGCACAAGAGGTTAGAAGCAAGGCAGAAGAGAGTCAGGGGCAAAGAGATAAGTGGGAGGTTCCGATCCCTGCATGGCCAGCAAAGAACCACCTCAGAGCTCTGCTTTACCTGGTCCTTCTTCCATGCAATGTGCTTGGCAGCAGAGTTTGGCTCTAGTCCCAAGTAAGGGCCATTTCATGAAAGGGTATCATGCTGGAGCAAAACTACCATGCCAAAAACAGTTCAGGCAATTGAAGAGGACATTTAGGACAGAGGAAAGGGACCTCTGTCTGAGCCACAGAGATGCTGTGGTAAACCCAGGCAGCAGGCAGAACTGACCACAAAGGAACATTATTCCAGGATGCAGTTTCCCAGATCTCTAGGTCTAAAGAGCGGCTCACCGACCCAGCACTGGTTGAAAAGCCAAAGGGCTTACAGATACAATACAGAGCTGAGCCTTCTCTGACAAGCAGTTCTGATATTTCAAAGAGGGATACAGCAACACAAGCCTCACATACCTGGGAGCCTGGATCCAGGACCTGTCTCAGAGCAGCTTTCAGGGCCCTGGGTGACAAACCTTGTCTGTCTCGGCTGGGTTTCTAGCAGGCACTGGTGAAATCAATTTCCCTGGGGTTTGCAGGATTGAGGGTGGTTAGCTGTCCTCATATGCAGTCCTGTGGCATTGAACCTTTATTGTAAAATACCAGCTCTAGGACTTCAAGTATACAGTTATTTGCTGAGTACTTCTGGATACCAAATTTGTGCTTGCAGAATTGGGAATCAATCATCTTTGTTTTATTTTTGTTTTTTGAACCTCCAAATGATAGATTATTCCAGAATCACTGGCTTCCTAAGGAGGATAAGGGTATTAATACCACTGGACATCTACAGGCTTATCCCAGTGTGGGATCTTCTTAATCAGCTTACCAATTGTTAGAGTGACATTGACCAAAGTGCCTCACAAAATATAAGATCCTTGTGCAAAAGACACTTCACAATGCTGTGCCCCACCAGGAGGTCCCTCGTGGGACTTTCCATCTCCCAGTGACATTAAGGCCAGGATCTGCACAGCCACGGCCTGAATGCTGTGTAAGGGGACACAGAAAGGAGAACACAGAGTGATGGGCATCAGGTGTGCAGGGCTGCAGCTGGCCAGAGTCACTCTAAAGGCCAGGTGTGCTATTGTGAAGACGAATGATTGACTAGGACATGGAATGATCACTTGCAGCGTAGAGCCTTTCATACGCTGGTTTATTTGGTACAAGAGCAAAGACAAAGCAGGCAGCTGTTCTGAGCTGTCCTGAAAGCAGAGCAGCCACGTGAGTCTTTCCGCTTCTTTGTGAAAGAAGCACGATCCAAGCAGGGGTTGGGGACTTCAAAGAAACATGATGCTCCAAGGATGAGTAGCATTGGCCCAGACTGGCTGTCATTCCTGGAAATAAACCCAAACCATTGACAAGAGGCCCTTCAGTGTGCAGAAGAGTCCATGGAGAAAGATACTTGAAGTTTTTAACATAGTGCTTCTGAAAAGGCTCATCTTCAGCTCAAGGGAGAAGTGAAGTGTCTGCTCACCTCCCATGGCCCCAAGTGCAGAGGGTGCGGGTGGCCTGAGAAGTGGAAGCTCCAAGATACTGATCAGTGTCCCCTGGACTCTTGCAGGATTTTAGCCTGAATTCATCATTTATGTGAATACAACGACCACACAAAACCTTCACATTTCTCTCCTCCTCCCCATGAGGAGTAGCTGTTTTTATACATACCAGAAATATAAAGTTAGTTGATTTTTCTTTTAAAAAATCCTACCTATTGGCACCAGGAAACAGAATAGCAAGTTCATAGGTAAGCTAGAACAGTCACTGTACTCCCATGATTAGCGAGGAATTAATTTATAAAGTTACCATGAAGAAGTATGCAGCATCTACTCTCAGAGAAAAGTGGGCCTGTCTTTCAGAAGCGGCCTTTCTCAGGAAATCACTGTAGTTATTTTATCAAAAAGAAAGAGGAAAAAATGCTGGGCGTGGTGGCTCACGCCTGTAATCCCAGCACTCAGGAGGCTGAGATGGGAGGATTGTTGCGAGTTCGAGACCAGCCTGCGCTACAAAGTGAGCTCAAGGCCAGCCTGAACTGCATAGGGAGACCCTGTCTCAAAGACAGAAAAAAAAAAAAAAAGAAAAAGAAAAAAGCTTTCATCCGGACATTGTCATCCTTGCAGCAAGAGCCCACTAAGGACAAGTGTGGGCGCCACTGTGATGAGAAGTGCAGTCAGGAGTCATCCTCCTGTCGCCATGCTGTCTGTATTTCACAGTGTCATTGGCTTGATTAGAGAGTCTGATGATGATTTCATTGTCAGAGTTGGTGCCATGGTCCTTTTTGTGCTTTAAAAAATATTTTGAGATTTCTAGTTTCAGACTTGCAAAACAGTTGAAAAAAATAGTGCAAAGACTTTCTGCATTCCCTTTACCCAGATTCCCTAAGTGTTAACAATTCATCGTGTCTGCTATACTTTATTTTTTTCATTCTCTGTCTGAGACTGTGTCCACACACACACACACATACACTTTTCTGAGCCACTTGAGAATAAGTTGTAGGTGTTGTGCCTTTTGACAACTGTATAATTCCATGTGTATTTTCTAAACATGAGGACAACCCACATGCAGGGTTCTTTGAGCAATTACTCTGCAGATTTGTTTGTATAGGGCAGCAGCTATCCGGGTAGAAGAGGGGGGCCCTGCCATGACTGTCTAACTGATACAATACCCGGGTGCATTAGCAGTTCTCTTGAGTGACAAACAGATTCACTTTCTTGGTCTTTCCAGTGAGCTAGGAATGGTGATACTAATTAAAACTGAGATTCTCAAGATTTGGGAACCGTGCTGACAATGTAAAATACCAGGCAGCCGTTAGAGACTACAATAAATCACATCATGATATATGTAGGTTTGTTTTAAGCCTTTAAGCCAGTCCAAGACTGGTTTTTCACTTGGTTCATTAGTAGCAAGCACTTTTTCCTACTCTTGGCTAATCATTTGCCCCAATACTTTTGCACTTGGAAGAAATGAGGTATGTAAAATAATAATCAATAGAAATAAGTAGCACTATTGCAAGCCCTGGGGCCACAGTGGTGAGGGAGGACATAAATGCAGCCCTGTCTGACTCGGGCTGCTTGCAATGACTGACAAGATTCGCTTGTCTGAATTGAATGTCCCTGACCATGTTGGGCATTGTACTGTTCTTGGAAAAGGAACCTTGAGTCCTATGAAGCTGCACATGATCCAAAGAAAGACCGAGCAGAAAGCACATGTGTACTCCATAGGAAAGAGCCCGTGCTAAGTCAGAACCTTTGCCCTTGTCCGTGTATGGCTTGTACCCCCACAAGGATGCACTCCTGAAACGGGGATGACAGCCTGTGTCATCCATAAATAAAACCCACCTCTCTGAATCATACCCGACCCTTCTGAGATAGTGCTCTAAAGCAAGAGATGAGGCAAATACTGTGTAATTTTGTCTAGCAAACAGCCCATCTCGAGGTCTGAGCACAGGTGATGCCAGTATAAAACGGGCAAGGTTCTAGTCCCCTTAGAACAGTTATTATTATTAAACACTATCTCTTGATGGTGAAATAAACAGAAAGTAGCAGAAAAGGATATAGAGAACAGGTATCTCTCCTTCCCCAACTACTGATCCCACTACTCATGATCTTTCCTGTAACCTCTAGAAAGTTAGATGCATGTGTGAGCACAAACGTAAGTGAGGCTGTACCATGGTTTGTATCCTGCATCCTTCACACAATGATATATGTACTGCAGAGGTTTTACCATGTCAGCTCGAGTGGGTTCACAGCATTCTTACCTGGCCATTCTCAATTCTGGAGTGCCAAGGCCAGGAACTGACTATTCTCCAAATCCTCTCCTCTGTCCATTCTTATCCTCCAGACTTTCTGTACCAAAATGCACTGGCTTCAGTGGGCATCGAGGCCTTCGGTGAGCACGTTTCCAAAACATGGGTGACTAAACAAGCAGACTAACCTGGCCTTAACCTCTCACCGTGTGCTCCTGCTTGCATTGGTCATGCACGGAGACCCCTCCCTGAGCATGCTGACCTGCACGGAGAGGGCAGAGCAGTGGTCAGAGCCCCTGCCTGGGGGTTCACAGTGTGGACCTCACCTCCCAGGAATTCCGAGGCAGGACACACCCACGCACTTCTGTTGGTTACTTAATTCCATGAGTACAGTCTATGTTCTACATGGAGACTGTGGGGACGTTCTAACTAACATGCCCCATTGTATAGCACAGTACTCGGGTTCCCTCAGCCCTGGGACTTGAAACGCGTCTAAGAGCTCCCTGAAAAGACGCGCATTGTGCTGCCTCTAGAATTGTAGCAGGCATTCCCACCTTTCTGTGTTTTCTTTCCTGTCATTTTACAACACGTTTGTGCTTTATTTGTTCTGTACTCTGCCCACTCTACTGAGTTTTGTTTGGTTTTGCTTTCTAACAGTCGTACTTTTTAAGCACTCATGTTCTATGCCTGTAGGGTTTTATTCTGTTCAACCGAGACACTGAGTTAAGGAGCAGGATTGAGCCCACCATGTGCATTGCCCGTGCCCAGTGGGGCTACCACAGGGAAGCCTCAACCAGGAAGCAGTGCAGCTCGGTCTCTCCTGCACCCTCACAGGACACAAGGACACAGGATGCAAGGGCACAGGATGCCAGGGCTTGGAAATGGTTTGCTTGCCACACAGGGTGTGGATGGGGAGTGCTGCTATCACAGCCTCCCCCAGAGTTCACAATACTCCATGCTTTCGAACCTCATCACAAGCATCCCTGATTTCTCCCGGGTTCGTGTTCTTACTTGATGCATTTGCCAAATGGCTAAGGGATGTCAAAATGACAAAAGGTCATTCCTCAGTCCAGACATAGGGAAGTAGATTATTAATAGTGTTCGTCCCTCAAATATTGATTGCACAGCTTTTTCACACTGCTACATGGGTGGTGCCTTATGTCTCTGTTGGCCTCCTCCTTAAGAAAGGTCTCTCACATGTTCATTCCTCCATCCTCACGTTCCTCAGCCTTGGAAGGTGAGTGGCCCCATTTTACTGTACAGAGAGATGCAGTGAATTTCTCACAGCTGGACCCTGGGCCTCTTGATCTTAGTCTGGTCCTTCATTCTTTGGTGCCACCTGCTTTCATCAGATGTCAACCCTGCCCAGTGAACACAAAATGCCATCCCGTCTCAGAGAGTACCAGGGGACCTTCTCTGAGCCAGTGCCATGGCCCAGTCAGCTGTGGGATGTCTCCTGCACCCTCTTGCCTTCCATTTTTGTCCCATGCACGTTACATCTTGGCTGGCCAAACCCTCAGGTGGTAAAAGATGTGGGTGGTCTTTGAAGGTGAAGACGACCGGGCATGCCTCACCCAGGGATTTGCTCACATGTTACCTTCGATGCTGTGTGTGTCAGATGACCTAGAACGTGGAGGCTGTGAACAACCCGAACTGCCACAGGCTCAGAGGGCCATGGAGGCTGCCCTTCAAATGGCTGTGGTAATAACCTTCCTGCTTTCTCCTGAAGAGTATCAGGAAGATGTCTGCTGTCAGACTGGCTTCATTTGTCACTCATTCCCTTGCTCACTCACCGATCCACTAGCTGTTCCTTAACCCCTTCATCTCTGTCTCCCTTTATTCTCTACCCAGTTCCAAATGGCACCTGAGACCCTCTGCCCATTAGGCTGATTGTTAGGTGTAGAATTGGATCATAGGTAGCAGGCAGAACATACTAACATAGTATGGAAACATAGTAACCTGTTAGATCTACTGTGTGTCTTTCCCAGGGATCCAGAGACCCCTGACTTCCAGGATTCTGTTAAAGTGGTGCTGGACTGTGGCAGTTTTCCACATAACACCTTTGTGGGGTTTTTGTTTGTTTGTTTGTTTGTTTGGCACCTGGATCCCCTGGCTTGCAAGGCAGGCCCTTATGCCTGCTAAGCTAAATCCCAGCCCCACACCCACAACGTCTTAAAAAACAAGCAGTTCAAAGGAACATCTTGAAAAACAAAGGAAGTCGTCTCTTCCTGGGTCTAATTCTGCTTAGAGGTATGGAGAGCTAATATTCAAAGCATTGAAAGATATTCCACATCAGGAGAAGAAGCAATATTTTTCACAGTACTAAATAAATGGTAAAAAAAAAAAAATAGTATTTCTCCCAGTTCCTTTCCCAGGGGTATAGGATTTCTTTTCTGGTATAATCACCCTCAAAGAAAGATGCCATTCTGAGTCTGGGATCTCAATCCATTCTTCAGACTCAGCCTTCAGCTTTATCAGGGCTGTATTCTTTGTGACTTGCGAGGATACACTCATGGCCCTTTCTTGTCCCACCATTGATGCATCTGAATTTGAGTGGTTCAGTTTTTATTCTTTGCCTTTGCCCTGTCCTTGCTGCTGGTCTCTTCATCTAAGGCAACCAGTTTAAGAAAAACTTTCATTTGCCAAAATGTGATCTCTCCTCCCTCTCTCTTTTCCTCTTCCTCTCTCTCTGTGTCCCTGTCGCTCTGTGTCTCCCTTTCTCCCTCTCTCTCCCTCTTTACTCTCTGTCCTCTCTCCTCTCTCTGTTGGGGAAAATTCCAGAGAGATTTGCAGTGAGAAAGAAAAGGAGTATGTCCAGTGGTGAGTGGTTTGGAGACCAACAGCTGCATTTCTGCTCAGTGTGACCACAGAGTCGTGATTACCCTGATCTGGGGCCCTTGGTTTCCCCTTAGTGCTGCAACCATCAGCACAGCCATGGCTACCACGAGACTTTAGCCACAGAGGACTTTTGCTTCTCTCCCTACAGTATTTGATTTCACAGGCATGGAAACCTGGAATAACCCTTCTTGGGACACAAACTGTAGAATTTGATATCCTCAAGCATACATCTCGATCCTTCTTGATGTTCATGTCTACATGATACCCTTTTTAGATTTTTCAGAACTTTCCTCTTAGTTTGCTTTTGATTTTTCTTTGGCAGCAAACCAGTGGCTTTTGGAAACTTCCCTTTGAAAGGTGATTTGTGAGTGCAGTGCCATGAAGATGGTACTCAAAGGAAAGGGTCAGACCTGTGTTTCTCAGAACAAATCAGTAAATCTAAAGCTAGACAGACATGTACTGAGCCAAGGCACATCTTACCATGGCTCGCCCTGTCTTTCCTTTTAGGGATTCACATTCTTTGATCACTTTGTCTCAGAAATTCCTTCTTGTTCATCTTTGCATGGTTAGTGAGTTACCAAGAGAAGCACAAATGGTGTCTTATTAAGGATGCACATTGCCAGCCTCTGGAAGCCCCAGTAATAGATTCACTTGAATTTATCCAGGAAGTAGCTATTGATTCATCAGTTTCCAAAAGGGTATTTTCCTCCAAGCCTGCTCCCCAGAGGCTGTAACACTTGCGTACACTGCTTTTGCCTTGGGCTTCTGCAGCTTCTCCATTCCCGTTCCCACACAGAGCTGTTCCTGTAGTTCCCCTGTTGGGCTCCTCCATTTGCCTTCATTCTGACGGTGGGGCCTATGCAGCCTTACAGTACAGTCCACACAACTATGTCCCAGGTTTTCTCTACAGCAGCACTGTTGACTTTTTGAGCCAAGAAATCTTTGTTGGGAAGCAACTGTCTTGTGCATTTAGGATGTTTAGTGACATTCTGATCTCTACTAGGTGACAGTGGCGCCCCTTGCTCAAATAATGATAATCAAAAATGAGTCCCTTAGGGGGAAAAAATCTTCCTTGGTTTTGAACCAGTGCTATTTCAAAAGGAGAGGGTTATTTGTTTGTTTGTTTTGTTTGTTTGATACCAGGGATCGAATTCACGACCTGGCACTTGCCAGGCAGGCGCTTATGCCACTGAGCTAAATCCTCAGCAAGGAGAGCTATTTCTTTAGCCGTCTCCATCATCACAACAGTATCTGAATGAGGTGCCCCAGTGGAAGCTAGTTTCTGTTTGTTGTTCATCCAATGAATCACTCCTGATTATCCTGCAATAGTGTTCGGGGTAGAAGTGTGCCCTTCCGTACTTCTTGAAGAGCCTTTTGCAGTGGTTCAGAATGGAATATGCATGTAGGATGATGGGAACTGTAGATTCTGCTTCTACTGATCTTTGCTTTGAAGTGCTCTGTCCTCTTCTAAAGAAAAGCATCATAGAAATGCAGTGAAGCTTTCTGTTCCATCTGTGGGCGGCAGGACTGTGACAAGTAGGTCTCATAGTCAGTGTGGCCTCTGAAGATTGGCTTGATGAGCCCTCCAACAACTTTAGCACACACAACTCTCCCCACTACCCATTCCCCGCACCAACCCCCAGTGGCACAAAGGCCCCTGGGGTTTTGAGTGGATGGTTGCTTATAAAAATAAAGATGACCCCAGTAAAGAAGGCTGTTACTTACAAAGATTGTACTTTGAATTTAGGACCTGCCTGAAACCCTCACACGTACTTAGGAGCAAGTTTTTTTTATTTTGCCAAGGATGCAGAATCTGTAATGAAACTAGAGGATCTTAGAAAATAATGGCGGTAAGCCAGGCAAGGTGATGCATGCCTGTAATCCCAGCACTTGGGAACCTGTAGCAAAGCTTGAACTGTGAGTTCAAGGCCAGCCTAAGCTATGTAGTGGGACCCTGTCTCAAAAAAAAAAAGAAAGAAAATGGAAGAGGTATGAGAAAGATGAGAAAGTATAGCCCATAAGATTAAACTTGTCTTATAAAACATAGCAATATGTATTGTACTCTGACCACATGCTGAGTTCTATGAGAAACTGCACCTTTGATCTTCATAACAACCCAGAGAGGGAGGTACAGTTATTCTCCCTACCTTACAGATGAGTAAATCAGGTAGATCCCACTTCATAGTCTACCTAGAGCTACCCTCTTTTACAGCCACAAGAATGCCTGAGTGAGTTAAATTTATGTTTGCTCAGAATTAACTCACATTTCTCATAGAATTACCAGTAAGTAAAAGGGCAGTAATTTGCAACACTTTGAAAAGATCATCATTAGTAGCATCATTAAAGTGCCAGCTCTTCTTATTTCAGGATCACCCTTGGGTCCTGGAGAGAGTGATCTGCTGCCGCGCTTACGGGGAGCTGGAAAAGTCCCTCAGATGGACTCAGCCTTCCCAGTAGTGCTCCCTGTGCAGCTGTGTGCTATGTTTCTGAGACAATCAAAGGGCACATTGGCTTCCACCACCAATTTGCACAGGGTGCTGGTGGGTCCTGGAGGAGAGTAATATTCAAGACAGACAGCGGGCTTTGCTCTGCCTCTCCAGCCTCCCCAGAGCACCTGTGCAAATCTCCAGTCTGAGTCCACACTGCACATGAGCACCACATTGCCCTGTCTGTCAACTGATCAGCCCTTGCAGGACTCCCTTGGCACCCAAGAGCACATCTCCCACCCTTGCCCCATACCTCTCCCCTACTGGCTAAGATTAGTTTAGGCTCTGAGTTTCTAGACTGCCCCAGCGGGAAGGCAAAGATAAGCAGCCTTTGCTTTGTAGCAAATACTTTTGCAAAGGGCCAGATATGGAGCAGTATCCTGACCCACTCAGTCCAGGAGTAGCTGCCCGCCTTCCCAGCCAGCATCCTGGCCTTTTCAACATGGTGCCATGACTGATGGCTCTGTGTGTGCAACTTTTATGTTCGTAGCTTGGCTTGCTTGGTGAACTGGAAGTGAAATAAGAAAGGCTGTCTCCTTGCTGCTACCTTACTGCCAACATACATTTCTACCTGGGATTTTCATTCTGGATGTATGCAAATATTTACAATCAAGTAACTGTTGTTTGCTCTGCCTGGCTTCTGATTCCAATAGACCTGTAAGCCCTCCAAGATCTTCCTGCCTAACCAGCCCCACCAGACCACACGCCTCCCCACCAAGTGCTGTCAGAGAGCTCCTCCTTGGGCTTTATAACATGTACTGAGCTTTCCTCTTTTTTTTCTCCACAGTGTGGCAAAGGAGCCGAAAACTTTGACAAGTTCTTCACACGAGGGCAGCCTGTCTTAACACCACCAGATCAGCTGGTCATTGCTAATATAGACCAGTCTGATTTTGAAGGGTTCTCATATGTCAACCCCCAATTTGTGCACCCGATCTTGCAGAGTGCAGTATGAAACTCACCAATGAGAGCAGATGCTTCCCTACCCCCAACCCCCGCCTCCAGCAATGGGAAATTATCCTTAATCCTAAAATTTGAAGGCCACGGCCTACGTCTTGTTCCACATGGAGGCTTGAAATCTGTAGGGTCATTAGTTCACGTGATCAACTTTTCAGGGTCTCTCTCTTACAACCAAGAACATTGTCTTAGTGGAAGATGACATAATGTACAGTGTCCAGTTTAATTATGTAGAAGTCACACCTGGCTGTAGGTTAACACTTCCTAGAAAGCAAACAGACTCTTGCCCCTTTTTGGTACGATCTGACATATTCTCCATATCCTCCGTCTATGGATTTTCACCATCAAGATCCCCTAACCAGAGATGTTAAAGTGAAGCTGTTCAGCTCAATGGACTGGAAAGACCTCCACCCAAGATGTCTTTGGAATGAAAGAGCAAGGAGCCCAGAGAGTGAGCATAGAGGGACTGGGGATGGGAGAGGCTTCGCGATGCCTACCGCTTCTGTCCTCTGCCTCAGTGGAAAAAGACCCTAGAGTCTCAAAGGCCAGGATGAACCTAATCACTGTTTCCAAAGAGTAGTCCAGCGGTGAAAGACAGAAAAAAGAAAAGGAAAGAAAACTACAAATGAGAGTTGAGAGAATCTCTCATCTGTTGCCCTACTGATTGATAACTATCTTGACACATTCTTTTTAAGAGGCCAAATCATCTAAGGATTTTGCTAAATGAGCTTGTGAAATCTTTCCAGATCAAGGATAAACCAGTGTGTATGTATGTCCATTTTGATCTCTGGGAGATTATTCTTCAATCCAGGGTGCCATCAGTAATCACGCCACTACTCACGAGTGTTGTTAGCCAACCCCCTGCCCCTGCACACACACACACACACACACACACACACACGCACACGCACACGCGCACACACACACACACACACATGAATATTTTGGTACCTATGTTGTTACCCTTCCTAAGTAGCTGAAGTGTACACCTCGCATCCCCCTTGGGTTTTTTTACTTATTTATTTAATAGGCTGTGGTGTCATTTATGGAAGTACGCTGTACAGTAACTTAACATGTTGACTCTAGCATAAGTACCTATTGGTTTATTTTCCTCCTTTCTTTAGCCCTTGACATCCACTTAGGGATGAAAAATAATACAGTTTGGGTTCCCATTTCCAGTTGTGCTGAATGACATACCTGGTTCTGTAGAACAGGACACTTGGATACTTACAAGCTGAAAGATGTTTTCTTGCTAGAAGGATTTTAATATGTTTTGCAAATGCATCATGCAATGGATTTTGCATGTTTATAATAAACCTTAATACCAAGTGAATCTATATTGATATAATCGTATCAAGCATAAAGAGAGTATTATAATAATTTTATAAGATACAATTGTGCTATATTTGTGAAGGTTTATGTTTCGTATCTGCTTTTATGATTAAGTTTTAGTTTAATTCTTTGCTGCTGTGCTTCCTCTTCGTCTTTCCCTGCACACTGTATCAGATATATTAATTTTGTAATGTAGATCTAATTTCAAAAATGAATGGCTATTTTACATGTTTAATTAGGCTCTTACTATATATATCTTCATAGATATCTATATAGGTATATAGATATATATTTGATTCTACCTGCAAATCAGTTTTGTTGGTGGGGCTTATTTTTGAGAGGAGCCTCTCTTAGTTTTTTTAATGTCCTCTTTCCTTGGAGTTCCTCTTCCTTTTGGGACAGTGGGAAGAGTTTGAATCCAGTCTCTCGGTATGTTTGTGTACATGTAGCATTGTCACAGCAGCTGTGCGTGTGTCTGTCTGTCCGTGTCTGCGTGTCTTGTTCTTCCTTTTAACCTGTGATGGTCGGAGACTTGAGGGCAGCATGGATGGAGCAATCCCCTTCCTGCTATGTGTACTTGGACGCGGAAGGATGTAGCCTTTGTGAAACAGCCCACATGTCAGTCCCTGCGGTTTTCAGAGGCTTCACATCTCATCTGGCTGTTGCTCGAGCTGGTCATCCCCATCCTGCCAGGGGCATGTCTTTAGCAGGAAATCCTTCCAATGCATTGTCCTCAGAAGAACCAATTTCCTGCAGCACAAAAGACAAGTCAGAATGAAAGAAACTGTTGGTCCTTACAGAAAGCTGCTCTGTTTCCTCCCAGAGCATCACCCAGCTAAGTGCTCCTCATTTTTACTCTCTGGATGTTCGCCTGAAGTTCATACAATGCACTTACCACAGGCCTTTGACAAAAGAGGCCTGCATTCTACTGAAAATCCCTGACTGGAGATAGAAATGGAGTAGGAAATAGATCAGAGCAGAAAGAGCAATTTCTTGGGTCATCTTTTATGGACTTCAGACTTTAAAACTCAAAAGGGGTCCTTACACACTGATCCCTTCAGTCCAGCTGGTCAGCTTACATTCTAAGGGCATGTCCTCTTCAGAACCCTCCAATGGGAAAAAGAATTTGTTTGTAGGAAAAGCCCAGAGACAGAAAGGTCAGTCCCCTTACTCCGGGTGGAGCAGCAACGAGACTGACCCCAGCCAAGCCCCAAGATGTGAAGAAAGTCCCAAGAGGAACTCACGCTATGACCATGTCCAGTGTGCCAAGCTGCCTGCTTATTTTAAGCAAACAGTGGGCTTGAGCTCTCCCTCCAATAGCCAAAACACAGCTTTAAATTATTTCTGCTCTTCTAGGAAATATATCCACCTCTCAACTCTCTTGTATTCTTAGAGGATGTGTGACAATGTCTTCAAAGAAAGCACCCTGACCATGAGGCCAGCACTCTGCTTAAGGGAAAACAGATTGGAGAACAAAGTGGGGTGGAATTGGGGGATTAATGGTAAAAATAAGGGCCTGAGGATGTGTTCATAGGGTAGCCTATTTTATACATCGAATATTAAATTTAGAAAAAGGCTAATACTTTAAAAATAT
This sequence comes from Cavia porcellus, assembly GCF_034190915.1. Classification (NCBI taxonomy): domain Eukaryota; kingdom Metazoa; phylum Chordata; class Mammalia; order Rodentia; family Caviidae; genus Cavia; species Cavia porcellus. Next base: position 15,081,528 of record NW_026947515.1, read on the forward strand.
GTTCAGCCCAGCCCAGAAGACTAACTCATGTGGATAACCATTAACGACTGTGAGCCACAGAAATGACTGATAAAATGCAATACCATTTTCCAATTTCACAGACCTTGCATGAAATGAAACAGCAGGGAAAGGCCTGCTGTTTGGCCTTCAGCAACTCTGCTGGAGGCTAGCATGGGGGGTGGGCTGGGGCTTGAAAGGTCCAGTCGCTGGGGACTTTAGGAAGGGTCAGGGACTACCTGCCTCTCATCACTGCATACATTTCTAGGCCCTAGAGACAAGAATTAGCACATCTGAGTTTGTGCAGGACCCTTCAAGCTTTGACCCCCAAAGGTGTTCTACATTGTTTTCCCTTGGAAGGTGGCTGCTACCCAGCAGCAGAACTTCTGTGGCTGTAGCCCAGTGAGCTGCAAGCTCTGCTCTTAGCATTGTGTCCAAAGTTACCCATTGCTTGATTTGAGTGGAAGAAGGCAGAGTCAGGCCCAGCTCTTCCTGGATAACAGGAGGCCTGCCTCCAAGGCAGAAGTAATTCAAAAGGTGACTGAGAAACCCCAGGAACCAAAGTGATCGCTCCTCTCATCATCCCTTTCTCTTTTATCCCTGTGGCATCATTGGAGTTGCAGAAAGTGGCTTGGGGCTAAACTGGCCAGGAGACAGAGAAGAGTAGGTTTAGAGTGCATCCAGAGAGACCCTTGCATAAGAGGGCCATGGGGCTTCCCATCTGGGGACACTGGTACAGACAGAGTCACAGCTGGTCTTCAAGACTGTGCTTTTTGCCAAGGACACGGTCTGTTCCTCCTTAGGGAGTACTCCCCCTCAATGCCACCAACATCCTCACCAGCTGGGAGAAGCTGCACCCTTCCTTGAAATGGTTCCCACTTCTTTGGGCAGAGCCAGACCACCTAGTGGGCCTGGGAGCCAGCTATTGCCACCCTTTCCTGTGTGACTCCCTGCAGAGCATTACAGCTGCCCAGGAGGGACGGAGGAGAAGTCGCAAAAACAGCTAACACTGCACTGCCCACCTGCTTCCACTTAGCAGATGTAGGAGGCTTTTTGCTGGAATTTGTTTTCTCAGTATGGCAGAGGAGGGAGAGTGAGACCGTTAGGATTTTAAAAGCCTCCGGAAAGTGACACCATCTGACAGTCATTTTCTCACCTTGGTCTCATGAAGTCCTCCTTTCTTGTGTGTACACATCACACCATTTCTTGTTTATAACCCCGCCAGGGCAGAAGGGCCCCACCCCCTACTGAGCACAGCAGACTGCCTGGCTTGTGAGATGAACACTGAGCGGGGGCCCCCAAAGGATGAAGACCAGGGATAGCCACAGGCAGGATACAGAAAGGCACTCTGGCTATTAGTGGACACACATTAACCTGGCCAGGAGTGTTGGGGAATATTTTAAAGTCATTTTCCTTGAGCTGCTTGGGCTACAGTTTCTGAAATATACTGACCTGTCTACAGTCCCATCATATTCCTTTTGAGCCAATGCAGCAAATCTAGGTAATGCTGTTAGAAAACTCCAGAAAATTAGAAAAGTTATATGAGTTGTATGTGGGTGAAGGCAGACATCCAGAAATGATGCTAACAATTCTGCGACGTAGAGACTCCGGGTGGGTTCACAGATCCCTGTGCCTCTCATCTATGTGATCAGTTGTTAGTTAACAATCATGTAGGCCACAGACATCAGACAGCCTTACAGTGACCCTACAATAATGTCCACAAGTCCCAAAGACATTTTTTTTATCCTAAAAGAAGAGATTAATTTGTTAATTCCAATAGAACAACATATTAGGGCTACTTGTACTTTTTATAGAAAACTTTAATAATTCTTTTAAAATGAGTTTTTAAAATGAAGCTATGACAATTTCGTAAAATTCCAATCACAGTCTCAGCCTGGGTCAGCTAGAACGTGCCTGACCTGCATTCCCACTGCAAGACTCACCCAGGTCGGTGGGCTGTAGCGTCCGCATGAGAATAATTGCAAGCTCAGGTGAAACTCAGCAGGTTGAAGCTTTCTATTTTTAATAGACACTGGGGATAATTGCCTGATGTTTAGACATTTTCAAACTGTAGGAAAGATGGCTGTATTGTCCCTCTTCCAGTGCAGCCCTAGGTAGCATGCTCTGGGTCTCTGGCATCCTTTATCTTGCTCTGTGAGGCTCTGTGACCACCTTTTGGTGAGAGGATTCCCTACACCATCCCCAGATCTCCCATTTGGTGAAGATTCAGAGATGCCCTGGGCAATTCAGAACTACTTCAGTATCCCAAGAAATAACAGCAGAAAATGTGCCTACTAGCTTGTTTCATAGCTATTGCATATGTGGGTAGACGGAATCCTACTTTTCAGAAAACAGACAACCAGTTCACTTTATAAGAACCTTTTTTCTTTTTTTCTAAAATGAAACAAAGGTAGCTTTGCATTTTCTGATAAAACTGTGTCTTTGTCTCCTCTGCTTAACTTTAGGAGTCTGTCTTCCTGCGGTGGTTTGTAGATTCCTGTTAATGTTCTTTCTGGAAGAATGTCATTTTTTGAGAGGTTTCAGTGAACTATTCAAAATCACACAGGAAGGTGGTTCCTATTTTGAGTCTAGAGATTTTCTAAAAATTGACCTCCTATCCTTACTATGATGGTCTTTCAGGATATCTTTTATAGATGATCAGAAACATTTGAAGTTGGTTTTCCTGCATATTTTTTGTTTTTTGAAAACCCTGCCATGTTTAAAGCACTTATTGAAAAACACCATCGAAGACCCCAAATTTGTATGGAGAGAAAAAAGCAGACATTACAGTTTTTCCTTCTGTATAAGGACCTAAGAACAGAACATAGAGGCAGTTCAACTGTCAGTTAACATTTGGTTATATAACAGGTGAAATGGATGTGTAAATTACTGCATTGCTTTCCTCGATTTATATAACCTCTAATCTTTGTTTGCATGATTTGCTTTGTTAGGTACATTAATTGTAGTTTGGCAGCAAGTGTGTATGAATAAAGATAATGATCATTCCTTAGTGTGCCTGGTCTCATTTGCATCCTTTTGTCGCACTGCAATTATTTTTCATCAGCTGTTAATCTAACAGCATTCGACTCTGTACACATTCTCCAGGACGCTTCCGCCTTTTCACCTGTGTCAGGCATGGCTCTCCATTCACTGCTTCAAATACTGGCTGCTTTTAAACAAAGACCAAACAGTGGCTGGGACAGAGTAGTCGCAGGCCCCCCATTCATTTATTCATGAAGCACCTGCCTGGGGCAGGAGTCATGCCAGGCCCTAGGGACAAGGTGAGGAGGAAAACTAGTTTGGCCTCTGTGTACACGGAGCCCGCGCACTTGACCCCCAAACTGTAGGCAGCACAGCAGCTGATGAGGATGTCATCCAAGCATGGCTGATCCTCTTCCATAGGGACGGAGGATTCCCAAAGGAATTCAGCCCAAATCTCAGGGCTTTTTCTCCAGAAATAAATGTGTCTCACAGTCCTGTTTTCCATGCTGTAGATTCAGCTGCAGGGCTATCCCCACTTTTAGCATCAAAAGCCCTTATCCCATGTTGATTGGTGGGTTAAAATAGGGAATTTTTCAAGTGTGGAATACTCAAAGATGCCCAGTGCTTCAAAACTTAACACCAGTGAGGGACTGACCTCAAGAGTAATTTTAAAAATGACACAGTTCCTAAAAGCCAACCATCAGCCTTGGCTGTCTGTGTTCCCTTACATGCTCTTTGGGCATGCTCTCCTGTCATGCTCACACCTTTACCCTCCTCCTGCCCACTCCCCTCCCCTCACGGCCTCCATTCCTGCTGCACCCACACTTGCGTGAGCCGTGTTCCAATCCCTGGAAGCCCTGCACCCAGCCCGCTGAGTAGATATGCAAGTGGTTAATCTGTCCCTAAGATGCCAAGTCACACTTCTGGAATCCAGAGTCTTTCCGCTGCTAATTTAAGTGCCAGGGACAGGGTTTTTTGAGGGAAAACAGAGGCACTGTCAGGGTCTCCAAGCAGTGTTGCCTTGACTCCTGAGCTGGCCTGGAGCTTCACCGTGGACTGGTTGGTTTTACATGTACAATGTATGTGTAATTTGTGGTGGCTTTTGTAGTGACAGCAGGAGAGTGGCTTATAACGTTTTTCACACACACCCAAGCTTCCAACAGGCTGCTGTTGTATTTTGTTTTTACTGAAATGCAGACGAGAATAAAGGCTGCACAAAGCAGTGTCCTCAGAAACAGCCAGGGGCTGGGGGCTGGCGTGGTCCACCAAGCTTTACTCCTGGAGTGACCTTGGAGGCACAGGCAAGATGAGATATGACAGGTTCCTCAAGCTCCGTAGAGACCCAGGGGACAACCTGAGCACAACATGGTGAACCACTGTCCTTCCAAGGGCATCATCGTCACCCAAGATCAAAAATGAGTCCTTCTGTCCAGTAGTGGTTCCTGCTTCCATCCACCCTGCCCACAGCAGCCCAGCAGCAGGTACCATCATGTCCTCTCTAAGCCAGGGTCCTTGGTAAGGCACCGCTGTGCACACTCAAAGGGTGCTCAGCAGTATCTGAAGAGATTTTTGATTGACAGAGCTTGGAAAGGGTAGTGTCCTGGCATCAAGAGGCCAGGCATGCTGTTAAGCAGCCAGTATTACACTGGACGGTCCCAAGAAAACATTTCCTGCCCAGAATGTCATGGGCGCACCATTGGAAACCCCATTCTAAAACATACTGCATGTCCTTCCCCTGTATGCCGCCTGTCCTGACCTCCTTCCTGGGATCCCTGAGGCCACCTTGCTCTCTTGTGGCCTTCCCTATACACTAGTCATCAGGACTTTGTTTGTGCAAGTCCCTGTCCTCTTATGACTGCCCATCATAAACTTCCCTACAGCCTGCCAACCTCACCCGCCCCAGCTCTTAGCACCCTGGTCAGCCATTTAGTGGGGGAGCTCAAACAGGCTGACCTTCTCAGTGTACGTGTGTGCCTGTTATCCCCGGAATACAGACGCTACGGGGGAGCCAGCCTGTCCTGTCTGTTGCTGGATCCAGCCACAAGAACATGGAGCACAGGCTCAAAGCACAGGAATGTTTGAATGAATGAGTGGATCTCAAGACCATTGTGAGGCTGGCAAAGTGTTGGTGGAAACCGTAACTAAGCCGTGGCCCTTGCTCTGGAGGGAGTCACAAGGAAACAAGGCAGATACCTCTCAAAAATTATCACAAGCTTATGCATAAGAAACCTTAATTCTCAAACTCTGTTCTTCAGTCCAGAATTTAGAGGCAATGGTTGCCTGCAGTTACAACTGAGTGATTGCTTAACACTCTGAGCTTTTGCTCTGCCTATTGTGTGCTCTGCGGTTGAAATTATGGTTCAGCTAAAGTGGCCGTGCACATAGGCAAAGGGCATCTGTTTTCACACTCTGTCCCCTCTTGAGAGTGTGCATTGCAGAGAGCAGGGCACTGCCTGCAGGGAGCATGTGAGAAGCAGTGCTGGATATCTCCCTAAGACTTTCAAAAACAGCTAAATCAATATTCTAGGCATGAGAGGAGAAAGTTTCATATCTACAGAAATAAGAAGACTCAATGTAGGCTCAAGGAGTCAAAAGGCACCGGTAAAAATGTCAAAACCCAAAAGTAGAAGGCAGGTGTACAAATACAAGTGTGTTAATATGTGCGCACACACTGATTCTGGCAGTTCCTGACACGCTCCAGTTACTTTGTATGCATTTATTCAAAGCCCACAGTGACCACGGCCCCAACAAGAACCTATCTAGTGTTCATTGTGTAGAAGGGTAAAGGGAGACCCAGACAGGCTCACTGACGATACCCAGGAAGCAAACACCAGACAAACCCAGCTGACTGTAAGGGCAGAGAGGTGAGCCAGGCCTGGTGCTCCGGGGAAGGGGAGGCAGGGAGGCTGCAGTCTGGATGGAGAGGCGGCTGGAAAGAGGGGCTGCGTCCCAAACAAGCAGAAACCTGCAAAAGGGCACCAGAGGGAAGGCTAACCTTCATCCAACACCTCCTGCGTCATCGGGACACAATCATCTCATTTGACTCTAATGGCGGCTCCATGGACAGAGGTCATTGCTCACATCTCACAGAGGGAAACAGAGGCCCAGTGTGATTAACCGGCTTCTGGATGCCTAACTTCTAAGCAGCAGAGCGAGGCTAAGCACCAGGATCCTTCTGTCCTAAGCCTGCCTGGGGGATCAAGGAATAGCATGGCAGAGGGCTGGGGAGTGCAGGACCAGAGCCTGCCAGGGCTTCCTACAGAGCCCCTGCTACTACCAAGGTGATGTTTCATTCTCTTGGCTAACACAATGCTTAGGAGACTAAATGTCCTCTGTAACTGTTTCCAGAAACTTCTCTCCATTTTTGCTCTCTTCTCTCTCTCTCTCTCTCTCTCTCTTTCTCTCTCTCTCTCTCTCTCTCTCTCTCTCTCTCTCTCTCTCTCTCTCTCTCTCTCTCTACTAGTGTGGGAGGAGAGAGAAAAATAGCAGTTCTCAGAAGCCAGCAGGTACCTTGCAGCCACCCTGGGCGGCTCTGGTTGGAGAGCCCTGAAGGAGGGAAGCCAGGTTCCGGAAAGGCCTGTCCACCCTGGGGCTCACCCTCCACCTCTGGGCACCCCTCGATGGACACTCCTTTCCCCTCAGGCAGAAACAATCCAAAGCAAGCATCATGTGTGAGTGCAGAGTCTACCAAAATGAAATACATGATGTCTTTGATAATGGGCAGCCCAGCGAGAAGAGTCTACATGCTACAAGAATATTTTTGCTATTTTAGAAAACTTGCAATAACACTTGATTTTTGCAGCTAATACAAATAAGGAAAAGAAGATCCCACCACCCCCAGTATTCTGTCACACTTCATCTAACTTGATAACTTGCTCACTTCCTTAATCATTTGTCTTACTTAATTATCTTTTGGTGACTGAACAATGAAGCCCTCTTATTAGACTCCACTGGAACTCAGAACCGATCGTCTAAGGCTGAGACCACAGATACTGGCACCCGTGTACATGAACCATTTTAAAATGCATGCCCATTCAGAAGGACACTGGACTGCTTTCTGAGTGGGAAGTCTCTTTCGGTTACAGAAATGATACTCATAGTGCTTGCTTTAAATTTTTTAATTTGGGCTTCTCTGATGAGAAGCAATATTCGAAGCAGCCTACATGTAAATTCCTCCTAGATTTTTACAATATTTCCTAGTCCTTAGTCCTAGTCCTTTCCTAGCAGTCACTTAGCTCACAGTGGCTCTATGGGCTTTTAAAAAAAATTCACCTTTATTCTCTTCCTTAGACATTCTATATGGTGTGCATTGAAACAGCTCCGTTATTTTATTGTTTATGCAAGATCTGCTTAAATGATTTAACTACAAGGCAAGTATAGATAGTCCCCAGTTTTACAAAGGTGTGCAAGTGACACCGTTCAGTGGAAGCCATACTTCCAGTTGGGATCTGTCGTGGGCCGGGGATAGATATGCAATACCAGTACCCTCTCCTGAAGGGCTGCAGATCGTCCACGGTGGACTGTGCTACTAAACCAGCATGGTCAGTGGGGTGGGTGGATCCAAGCATTTTCATTTTACAATGTTTTCCGTTTGACAGCTTTATTGGGATATAACCCCATTGGCAGTGAGAAGCGTTTGTGTAAGACGCACCACAAGTTTGGAAAATAGATAAATAGAGGGAGCAAAAACGAATGGGAATTTGAGAAAGTAAGAATTTGAAGGCAATAAAGCATTTTCCATGTCACAGGAATTTAGTGTTTAGTAAAGGGGAAAAAGCACGCTGGTTGATCCAGTATGTCATCAATAGGCATCAACTAAGAAAGATTTCCTACAAAATACAGATCAACCTGTATAATTTTGTTGAAAGTCTGCATAGTATTCTGCTTTGGACACATGCATTATAATGCCTCCCAACCCATTCGTTTTGGTCTTCACGTCCTAACATTTAGGTGGCCTTTGATAGTTTAACTATCATAAACAACATGATGATGAATATCGTTCTCTTCCTGTCTTCACACACTACATCCATTATTTCATTCATGTGTTTGTTCTTCAAAAAATATTCCTCAAGCTCCTACTAGGTACCACGCAGTTGGACCTGCAGCAAAGCCAAACCTGGAAAGATCCCTGTTCTTGAGGGTTGCATTCTAATAGGAAGATTCTGTTTCCTTAGGACAAATTCCAGAAAGCTAAATGCTTGTTCAGTGGCTGGGAACCTTCAGAGCCATTGGTGTACAGTGTCACAGTGCCGTCAGAAACACAGGAGGCAGTGAGCTCTACTTGTCAATCGATGAGTCATTTCAAAAGTTTTGCACACGCACACACAGTGAACAGCTCCTGTGAGTATTAGTTGTCTGTTGCCACATAACAAGTTATTCTAATGCTCAGCTATTTAAAACAACAAATGTTTGTTACTTCGTTGTTTCTGTGGGCCAGGAATTTGGTATCGACCTAATGGAGTAGATGGACTCAGGATCTTTGGTGATATTTCTGATGTCCTCAAATGCCCTGCAGTGAGCTCTACCACAGATGTGTATTTTTCTCTTTTCTACTTTTAATGAAAATTTCCCTGTTTTTATAGTATGCAAGCATGGGAAATAGAGAAAAGCTAGGACTGAATAATAAAATACACCTAGCATTGCACAGCTCAGAGACAGCCCCGGGAACATTTCAGCTGATTTTCTTTCTTTTGTACATATTATCTTTCATCGTGGAGAACATAACGCATATCTAATTCTGCATCCTGCTTCTTACAGCATAATACAGCATAAATTTTCCTTCTAAACATTAACAACTTTCTCTCCTGAATATTTTAAATGGATACTTGTCCATTATTTAGATGGAGAATATTTTCTTACTAATTCTCATATTGCTTAATGTTTGGGAATTTCCAATATTTTAATTATTTTTAATAATTTGATGGTTGTCATTTTTACCTCCTAAAATTTTGAACACACTTAGCTTTATTACTTCAGGTGGATTCTCAGAAAGATGCATGAGCATTTTTGGAGATTGTTGGGACTTATTTCATTTTACCTCTTACAGCCTTGTTTTCCATGGTGAATTTTTCTTGCTAGTAGATAAACTAGTGATTAATGTTTCTTTTCAATATCATTCTATTCTTAGGTGATTTTTAGTCAAGTGCTTTCATTCATTCACTCAACAAACATTTATATGAGCATTATTTATAAACCTGGACTGGACTGGACTATGTATTAGGAATGCAGTGGTTACCAAAACCAAATCCAGAGCATTTCTGCCTTCTGCCTCTTTCTGTAGAATTTGAAATCACTTGAAATTAAAACATTTCAAATAAATAATTAAGTAAACTAAAAACATGCATTTTCCAGAAGAATCAATAAAGTTGTTGCCAGTGATCCGCAGACCTGCTTTTGCATTCCTGGTTCCTGATGATCAGTTCCATGGTTCTCATTCCTGGAAACAAGGAAGCCTTCGTGTTCCTCTGGGAAGAAAAGCCTCTCCTAGCACTTGTCCAGAGGAAATTTCTTGGGTATGATTTTTTTTACATGGAAGAGAAACTGGCTCTGTTGAGAAAGAACATCCATAGCAACATCGTGAAGTGTTTAAAACAATCAAGGCAGTAGCGAGTTTACCAAGGGCCATCTAGTGACTGGCATCAACACAGGAAGGTGACCGCAGGAGTTCAATCCAGCGGACAAGCAAACAGCCAGGGTTGTGGGCCACCTCTATCCAACGAAAGAATTTAGAATCCCTGCAGGAAAAAGAACAATAAGATACTACGTTGTATCTGTCAACTTGGCAAAAATGCAAAGCTTTCTTTAAAGATTAAAGCCCGATTTTGGCAAGTGTTCAGGAGGCTGGCCCTCACATACCCTGTGGGGTAGCAATATAAATTGGTGCAATAATTTTGGAGGGCCATTTGGCAGTATGTAATGAGAGTCTTAAAAAATGTGCTTGCACTCAGCAATTCTACTTTGGGGGATTTTTTTCCCCTAAGGCAATAAGCAAAAAATATATACAAAGACTCAGGAAGTAGGAGTTTGCCCTGCTTGGGCTCTTTGGATGCCAATACATGCAGATGGGTATTGGCAGGCACTGAGTATCTCTGGATCCACGGTGATTCTGGGAGCTGGGATTTTGCAGTCACTTGTTTAAACTTCTCAGCACTCCCCCTCATTTTTAAAACTTTTTATTTTGAAATAATTCAAGACTGCAAAGAATTTGCAAAAAATAGTGCAGCCTCTTCCCATACACTCTTCACCCACATTTCCCTAATGTAACATCTTATATAACCACAGCGCATTAGCAGAACCGGGACGCTGACATAGGACCAGGCTATGGAGCACACTGCAAGCCTTGTTTGAATTTTGCTGCTTTTACATACACTCGTTACGTGTGTCTGTTACCGTGAAACTCTATCATATGGGCATGCTACTGATGGAACCAGCACCGTGATCAGGGTGCGGAGCTGTTCCCTGCAGGAAGTAACTGACTTGCCTTTGCCTGCCGCTCTTCCCTGTCCCTAATGCAGTTCCTGGCAACCCGTGGTGTGTTTGGCGTCACATGACTTTGTCATTTCATGAATATGGGTGAAGGAGGAAAGAGGAGAGGGAAACCCGATGGATAAAGGAATTAGGATGTGTCATGTAACTGAACCAACTTCCCAGGAGAAGTGTAACACGTACCACACACATGTATCAGGAAACTAAAGATTCATGGAGAGTATGGTATCAGAGGAAGCAACTTCCGTAGGTGTGTTTCTTCTTCCTCTCAGTTCTCAAAGCTTCCAAACTCCACCTTCTTCTGGACCTTCCTGAGCCTCTGGTCCTCCTTTTTGCTCCCATGTGCATTGGTTAGTAGGTCTCCAACCATCCATCCTTGAAGGAGGGAATCTGGGCCTGCCACTCTTTCGGGTCCATGTCACCGTATCGGAAGTCCTGTGGGTTGACCCTCCAGCTCAGGTCCCTCTCACTTCTGACCCGCTCATCTGCAGCTGAGAGGAGTAGGTGTTTGACACAAAAACACCTTTGTGTTTTGGGGCCACTTCAGCCCGCCCCTGTCATCAAAGGGAGGCCCCGTTATTAAAAGGCCGGATTGGCTCATAAGTGAAATAAATCAGACTCACATTTGTAAATATCATATTGTGTCTCTAGTATAAAAAGTAATAATAAAAAATGAAAGCATAATAAGATCCAAAATGTGTAATACATATTATAATAATGAAAGGGAAAGAAAGTGCTCTAAAGGATATAACTGTATGTATAAGTGTACAAGATAGATAACCACACCACTAAGCTTTTATTAGTTCATCAAACAGAGTAGTTTATACTGTCATTGTTTGATTGTCTACTTTGATTTTGTAACTTGAACTACTTCTAAGATAACAATATGTAATTTATCAACTAGTGATTTCTTACTGTTTCTGTTTAAATTCTGTATCATTTCTACCCTTGTTTCTGTTTTGCTTTTCTTCTCTAAATCAGAAAAGGGGGGACCAGATTGGGCAGATCATTTATCCAGCCTACCTACTTCCCAGTTCATTAGAAATGGTGCAAATGTCTGTGGCTACCTGTTGGTCATACCTCCATTCTTTGCTTATGGAGCCCCATTTCAAGGTGATTTGGGGTCACCATGTGCCCTCTGGGTCCTCTAGGGCCCTCGAGTGATGAACACTCTTTGATATAAGCCATTCGTAGGAATTCTATTCTCCTGGCTGCAACAGAATGAGACACAAGTGAGGACCCAAAAGGCCGGTGGGATTGGCCTGGGCTGCAGGCAGATCCAGGTTTGAGCAGGTTAACGTCAAAGACAAGAGAGCATCTAGCAATTTCTCCAGGGACTATGTCCCAGAAACCAGTGGCTGTAGAGAGAACAGTTTATAGCAAAAACAAAACAGAACAAAAACCAATAAACTAATTTATGGAGAAAAGTTAAAGGCCAGAGAAGAGATGCCAGGAAATTTTATTAGGCTGAGAAATGCACTGTAATCATTTGTGTGTGTGAGAGTCAAGTGGGTCCCATGATTTCCCGTCACCATCCCCAGGCACCTGACATCCTATCTGCCGGCTTCACGGTGATTTGAAAGGAGCAGAGTGTGGCCCCCTTACCCAGGGCATCATTGAAAGCTCACTGCCCTATGGAACGCAGGTTGCTTCTGCCTAACTATAGGTTGCCTGTATGACTAATTGTCCAAACCAGGACCGATATGAAAGCAAAAGGTTGTTTATTCAACCAGAACCATCCAAAGCAGCTGTGAGGTCAGGTCCATCCCACCCCACCTCACCTCACTTTTTGCAAGCTGCCCCGCCCCTACTCTAAGCACATGACTTGGACATCTTGCCTATTTTAAGGTCTACTAGCTTTGGTGCTATTGGCATTTTGGGTTGCTTTACTCTTTGTTGGGATGTATAACATTTTAACAGTATCCCTGATCTCCACCCACTAGAGGTCAGCGATAAAAGCTTCCCAAAATGTGTCCAGAATTGCCAAACGTCCTCTGAGGAGCATGATCATGCCAGTGGAGAGTCATTGATTAGTCACCCCCACCCCCATCACTCATAGGAAGAACTTTAGGCCCAGGGACATTCTTAAATTAAGCTCGTCTGCCCAGGTAACAGGCTTGCTCATCTCGGGGAGAAAACGGTGAGGCACAGGACAGGGCAGGAACAAAGTGGAATCCTTAGAAAGCCCCTAAAGGAGGAGGAACTATGTACTCCTTCTTTTCCATCGCTGTTTCAGGAATCTGTGGTGTGACAGGCAGGACCTAAAGTCTGCACAGAGGAACAACATCTGTTTCTCCCCAGCAAACTGGCCTCTGTGGCTCCAGAGAGCCAATCTGGAGGGCAGCGGCTGGCCAGGAAAGTGTTGCCTCATGGATGACTCCAATAGGAGTACAATGGCTGGCAATTCTGTCCTAGGGGTATTAAAAAAATGAATCCCAACTCAGTCTTAAACTCACACAAGATGTGAGCGCATTGAATCCCACTGATCTTATCCCAGGCTGCAGGATAAACCAGGGTACCCTGTGCACCTCCAGAGGCCATTTTGGAGACCAGGAGCATCTGGGGATGGCCAATAGCCTGGTGGAAGATGACTGCACCTTTAACACACTAGTGACCAAGCTATTTCACAAGGACGGGTCAAAGCCACGGTAAGAGGAGCAAAAATCCACTGTCTTAATGTGACCACCGACCATGCTGTCCATGGAAGAAAATTCAGACATATTGGGATGAGATGCTTTGCTCTTACATAACTTTTTTTTTTTAAAAGGTGGTCTGTTCCACTCATGGAGAAAATCCTCAGAATTCCGAGCCGAGGGGGCTTCTCTTACATAATTAGGGTCACATCTCACTCCCCTTCTGCTTTGAAGACAACATATGTCTGTGTATAAAAAGTCTCAGTTAATATCTGGTGCAGTGATTTTCAACCAGGACTGATTTTGCTCAAAAGAAGCATTTGGTGACCTGGAAATGTTTTGGTTGTCACACCAGGGGAGAGAGTGTTCCTGGTATCTAGCGGGTAGAGACAAAGGTGTTGCTGGGCATTTCACAAGGCTGGGGGCAGCCCTCATGCCTCCACAAAATGTCATTCTAGTCCCCCATAAAACTGAGGCACTGGGTTTGTCCTACACTCCAGAGAACTGAGGCTTCTGCTTCTTTCCCTGGGGAAGTCTGGAGGCCCCATGAGACTATAGACAGGAGTTGGTTCTTGTCAGGTTGTCCCAATCTATCTGCAGAAGAATGGCTTAGCTCCCTGGTGAGGCAACTTCAGGTGAGGTTTTAGAAAGGCTGGTCCTAACCCATCTGGGACCTTCCCAAATATGCCATAGTGGCTGGCACTGGTGATGTCCATAGACTCACAGAAGTCCCCCAAACCAGAAGAGGCACAAGCTGGCATCCCTGATCATCTCTTTGGGGCAAGGTAGCACCTGCCGCCCTTACCCACTCTCCTGGGGACCACTACAAGGTCCTCGTGTATCCAGATTGCTCAGTGTCATGTGTTTCATTCATTCCCTGTCCTGTGCTTTCACGCTGCCAACACCTGCTCTCAGAAAAGTGCCTGTCACTTCGGGAGGTGACTGTGAGTATTCTGCATACACCAACCTTCCCCACAGGGATTTATAATTGAACACGCATTAAAACTTAAATGCAAAACTGTCCTCACTGGCTACTTTCACCCCACCCTGTGCTACACACTTTGAATGTACTGTCTCTTTATTCTCCCCACAATCCCTCAAGGCAACTATGATGAGCAGACTGCCACTGTCAAATGATCAATCCAAAATAAAAGAATCGAGTAATTTATCAAAGTCACCGGGCCAGTGACAGAAATGAGATTTAATCTCAGACAACTCATTTTTCTCCAAAGCGTGTGCTCCTAGGCTGTGATTTGCCAGAGTGCTGGGCGTTGTGTGAGTTACAGATATGAAGGGGCAGCGCCGGGGAGCTGCTGGGTCAGTCACTCACAGCTGCAAGCAGTCTTTACTGGTAATCCAGGCCACCTTTGATTAGCATTCTCTTGAAAAAGGGTGGGGAACAGTGCCTGCACTAAACTTTTTTACCAAGAGACAATTTTAGGCATCGGCCAGTAGATGGCAGTGATGGAGGGAATGGTTCTCTTCCCGATCCCCAGGTAGGAGTAGGATCTGTGGTCCATAACAGATGAGTGAGGAATGTCACTCATAATCAAGGTCCCCAGAAGCCATAGGCTCTCAGTAACTCAAGGCAGGCTGGTTTTCTGGGAGCCTATTTGTTAGACTCAGAGGGAGTCCTGCCTCCTAGAACACAGCTCAATGGAATCCTGCAGACCTTTGCTTGCTCAGAAAGGACACTGGGAGCTAGTGGCCAAGCCACATTACTGGGAACTCAGAGACAAGCTCTGCCCGTCCCCACCCCCATTCTGTCACCAGTAACCCTCTACTGCACTCCCTGCCTCTGACTGGTAGGGTCTACACTCCACACCCACTCGGATGGCTCTAATGCAAGGAAAGGGAAATAATGAGGGTTGGTCTGGATGTGGAGAAATCGGAACCTTCATGCATGACTGGTAAGAATGGACTCTTGTGCCGCTGCTATGGGAAACAGTCTGTCAGTTCCTCTCAACGCCACACATGCAATCACGGCATGGGCTAGCAACTGCACCTCAAGGTGTATGCCCAGCAAAGTGGAAAACAGGTGTTCAAATAGATATACACTTCCCCAAGTTCAGGGCAGCACTACCCCATCAGTGGATGAATGGCCACACTGCTATATCTACATGTAATAGACTATCACAGCCACAAAAGGGAATGATGTAGCAAGCGTGCTCCAGCATGGATGAGCCTCAGAAGCATTATCCTAAGTATAAGGAGCCAGATAAAAAGGGCTACACAACTTCCCTTTGGTATTCTGCTGGAGGGAGGGTTGTTCAAGACGCCCAGTGATGCCAAAATCCACTGATGCTCAAACCCTTTATTCTAATGCATGGGATGGGAGTTTGACCCAGTCTGCAGTGGCAGCTGATGGTTCTTTTAAGCAGATCTAGGGCTGGAAGAAATGGTCACAGGAAGAAGGGACACATTTGGCCCCCACCTCTACCAACTCCTCAGTGGCACACATAGCTTCCTGCCCAGATCCCACCTGCCTCACAAATATCTTTTAGGCAGAGCTTTTTTCATTAACTTCAAAGCTAAGAAATGGCTATTTATAATGCTATTTTCTGTCATCCTGGGAGCCAAGTAACTGGGGAGGAGGCCTGAGTATGGTCCTGCTTTCTTTGTTCTGAAATAGATGAAAAATTTTCACTGCTGGCTTCCTTTTCTCCTTGTTCCCACCGCCATCCTCACCTGGCTGCCCAGCTTTCCTCTGTTGTGGGGGCCTCCCCAGCCCCACCATGCTTCTGAAGTCTGTCCTATGCAGTCTGCCCTGGGGGAAGTGGCCAGCTACTTGGCCCTACTTGGGAGGCCTCCTTTCCCTCGGAGCCAGTGACCAGGCTGACCTTATAGCTGCTACGGTCATTAGTCTCAGGTGACAAGCATCCAGAAGTTACAGGCACATGTCACCAGGCCTATATAATCCTCCATGGTTGGTATTTATGGATCCATGATGATGATGTGTGTAGATTATCTTATCAGATGTCACTGGTTGGTGCTTGCTTGAGACCCAAGGGCACAAGTCATCAGAGATGTTCAGTGGAGAACAGTAAATTCTAGTGCTTATGAGGCTGTTATGTTTTTTGGGTGTTGTTTTGTTTGTTTCTATTTTTTGTTTGTTTTGTTTTGTTGGCACCAAGAGTCAAACTTGGGACCTTGCACTTGCCAGGCAGGCACTTTGCCGCTGAACTTCTGCAAAGACCTTCTCCAAACCACCTGGCTCCTAAACCCTGCTGGGAGCTGTCCAGGTGCTGACCTACTTGAGTGCAGTCTCCCTGGTCACCTTTAAACCTCCACTGCCAGAGATTCTTTTCTCCTTGCCTCTGATGTACTCTGGCCACCCAGTTTTTATTCAGTGTCAAAGCAGAGAGGTGTCTTCGTTTTGTAGATGGGCGCTGTCGGCCATGGCGCTGCTTAGAAGCAATAATCTAGTTACGAAGGGGAAAAAGCGAGTTAGCAGAGGCTGAACAGCTGGCATTAGGGGAGCAGAAAGGGCAGCATGGAGAATAGCCACTGGGGAAACAAGCCACTGCTCAGTGGCCTGGCAGGGACTTGGGCAGCTGTATGAATGTTGCCCAGGTTCACATGCAGCCGTGCAGAGAAGAGACAGCATGTTCTGTTGAAGAGCAGAAATCAGTTCTTCACCCACCCTTGGGACCTTGACAAGGGAGTTAGTGTAGTGATGAGGGAGCTAATAGAAGTGACAGACAAAGGAAGGACTGAGCGTGGAGTGGGGGACAGGCAGTGCCCCATGCAGTCCCCACTGTCCCTCCCAGAAAAACCAAGTCCAGGAAGAAAAAGGAAGCTCAGAGGCCTGAGTCCCTAGGCATAGAGCAGCAGTGGAGGCTGAGCATAGCCCCACCATCCAGGGTCCCAGCAACAGGGAGTATTATGTGGCGATCCAGCCTTCCTCTCAAGGAAGAAGGGGGACCCAGCCTCTTACTTCTTGCAGTCCAATATTCCTTGAGCCTCCTGGCCAGCCCCCCCAACTCTAACCCCCCACTTGCCCAGTCGTCTGGCAGTGTGGCTCTTGACAGCTCCAGGCTCCCCTACTGAGCTCAAGTCCCCAGTGGCCCAGCGCTCTGAAGATTTTAGCTGCTGTTTCCCCTCTCAGCACAGGCAGATGGGACCTGAACCAGCCCTTCTCCTTGAGCACTATAACCTGCCCACCTCCTCTTTAAGTCTCCCTTTCCCCATCCTCAAATAGGGAGTAATCATATGTTAGTTTACCAGGTTGGTGTGAGAACCAAACACATTCACACATGGAAGCACTGAGCACCTGTATTAACTGTAGTTGGTATTAATATCACCGTTACCAATGGACTCTCCATAGAGGCACTCCACAGGGACCTCAGCTCCTCTTCTTCTGCTCTTGCCCAGTTTTATCTGCCCTCTTTCTCCCATACTCCCTGAGGCTTCTTATTTTTTCCTCACTTCCCTCTCTCTCAAGCTACACACACACACACCCCTACCTGAATGCTCTCAGATCATGCCCACTTTAAACTTGACCTAAATCTGTGAAGCCTTGATTTCCTCCAAACTATACAAATCACCGGTCTGTTATCAATCATCCCACAGCAGTCATGACAACCCTGAGACCTGGGGTTGGCACTTCCCTCCCGTCCCCTCCCACACTGAGACTGCAGCCCATCTGCTTCTAGATGAGCATATCAGAGTGTTCTAGAAGTGTAGGAAAGGGGAGCAAGAAGGGAGAGCTGTGTCTGGTTATATTACAGTGTTTAGTGGTAATGAGCAGACCTTAGAATTGCAGCGGCTTTCAACAACAATCTTCCTTTTTCTTGCTCATGATGTGTGTCCATCAGAGGTGAGCAAAGAGGCTCCACTCCTCCCTTGTCATCGCATAGAAATCAGAGTGACAAAAGACACCCTGTCACTCTCTCCACAATCCCAAAGGTAGGGAGCCACGGGTGGCAAAGCTGCCACCCGGAGATGACACATACCAGCTCTACCCGCGAGGGGGCGGGAGGAGGCTGCCTGGCTGGGAGACCTTTCCTCCTCCTGAACAGAACTGGACTTTTCCCTCCATGTGTGCAGAGGGCACATTCTACAAAGCCAGATGTGTGTGTGTGTGTGTGTGTGTGTGTGTGTGTGCACGCACACACTTCTAATTAAAACCTAATGCAGGAAACCATCTGATTTGCTCAGATTGGTCCTGGATTCAGAGGAAGTGGGGGCTTTATGAAACTCCTCAGCCAATGGAGAGGGCATGAATTATTGACAGGATAGAAAAAGAGGCCCAGGGAGGAAAGGCTGCTCCATTATTCATCAGGCCTGGAGTCCCCAAGTCCCCAAGCACAGCTGCTGGCTTTTACACCTACAGCATTTTCCCATTATGTCTACAGCAAATGTTTCCAGGACCGGTGTTGGCAGCCTCCAAGCAGGGCTCCCGCCCACGCCTCTGCCACAACAGCCTGTCATCTGCCGCAGGCCCGGCTGCTGCTGAATTGCAGGCTGGATGTTGGTGCTGGATGCCCACCCACTTAGCCCTCCCTGGCTCCCTGCTTCAGGGCTCCAAGTCTGCAGTCCAAACCTTTGCAAAAAGCCAGAAAGAACAAGGCATGGTGGTGATGCATGCCTGTAATCCCAGCACTCTGTGAGTCAGAAGCAGGAACATTGCAAGTTTGAGCCTAGCTCAGGAAAATTAGCAAGACCCTGTCTCAAAACACAAAAAGACTGGGCATGAAACTCAATGTGATTCCCTCCCAGCCTGCCGCCTCCCCGTGACCCTCTACTCATCTTTCACAACCAGAGCCAGGCAAGAAAAGTAATTTCTGTTGAGCATCTACCACTACTTATCAGGTCTTTGCACAAATGATTGCACTTAAGTGTCACAGTAACCTGATAAGGTCAGGGTTCATACCAGCAGCTGCACATGTGTGGGATCTGCTGCAAAAATTAAAATGCAGCCTCTGATCAAAAATAATTAAGAATTTCAACATGGCAAAAGGACACCATTAAACCAGCACAGAGCCTGCCTAAGAGCAAGGTTCTACAAGTGACCATGAAGCCAGCCCTAGTGATAGAGAAGCAAACTAAAACTCAGAGAGGCTAAGTCACTTGTCTCAGGTGACACAGCTGGACAGGAACGGGACTATTCCATATAATCCATATCCCTTTTCTCTCAGCCATCCTTGGCTTGAAGTTTCCCCAACTTGGCAAGGCTAGAGAGGAGCCTGTGAGCTGCCCTGGGACTCACTTCCCTTCTATAATGCATCTCCCAAAGGGGGGCATGAAGGCCATCAAACTAGACTTCACATGGACATTGAGAACAAGGTCACACTGGTCACACAGAGGACCTGTCTGGGGAGAGAGTGGGCACTCAGCATCCTCAATCAGCTCTTGAGAATGGTGCATCTCCTGGCTGTTGTATCTAGTTTCATCTTTTCTACCACTGAACTAGCTCTGCCTATAGTTTTATTCAGTAGCTTTCTTCATGAAAGCTTTAGTCTTGGGGAAATTTATCCATCTCATAGTCATTCATCTGGCAAACACTAACTGTGCTCCTACTGTGTGTCAGCCATCTGCCTTTAAAAGCTCATAGCATAGTGGAGGACATGGATGATAAGCTCATCAATGCTATACTGCTGACAGCTGGACCAGATACTCCTGGTCCCAGAAAACAAAGGAGAAATTAATTCCTAGGTCAGAGGAAATAAATTAAATAAGATTTTTAAGGATGTACAAGAGTTTTCCAAATAGAGAAGAGGGCAAGAGAGATGGAATTCACACACTGAAAAGAGTCTGGCAGTGTTGGGGGTTGAGGGTTTGAGATATGTGAGCATTCAGGCCAGGTGAGAGATGTGGACACCTCTCGGGGGTTGCAGACTTTCTCCACCAGGGAATGTAGAGGCGGAGAGGAGCACCCCTGGTATAGGTGATGAAGGAGATATAAGGATTTTCTAGGCTGAAAATGCTATGCATAGAAACCAGGCATATCCCTTCCAAAACCCTTCAGTGATCCCAGTAGTATGTGTGGCCCCATTCACATGGAGTAATGTCCTCTCAGAGACACCCAGGTCAAAAGACCTTAGCAACATAGCTGCTGCCACACAGTTTGTAACAACTACGTTCACTATTGCTATCCATTATCTGGCAACCTATTTTCCCCCCAGACCTTTGCATGCTCCACAAAACTTTGGCCCTCCCATGGCCTGTAAGAGCTTCACAGATCTTCCAAGGGAAGCTCCAGGTTGGCCAAGCCTCCCTCCTGGAGGCACAGCCCTGCAGGGCACCCCATCTGAGGGCAAGCTGCCCTGTGGGAGGTGAAGGCTTGGTCAGTGTTGCACTGTGGAGTAGTGATGGTGGGTGGACAGGAAAGGCAGCCGGGCCAATCCTTGAGGTCCACCAGCCAGTCTAGCTGGACAGCACCTCACCTCCAGCTGCAGCTCTCACATTGGCCACTGACTAACCAATATTTTATAGAGAGCTTTTGCACATCCGGAGCCCAGAGAAAAAGGGAAACAGACAAACCCGCAGAAAGAAGAAATCTGACAGTGTTAGGTGTCTCTATTTATATATATATTTGCACTTTATAGTTTATATGGGCAGTTTGCTTCATGCGACAAGGGGAAAAGTCGTCCCGGGGTTTAAGAGCTCAGATCTCAGAGGTAGCCAGCTCTGAGCAGCAATCCTGGCTGTTTTCTCCAGGTACTTATTATCCTCAGACATGTCATTTCCTGCCTCTGGGCCTCGGTTTTCTATTCTGTGAAGGAGGTTGTCGTGAGAGTTAAATGACCTGCAACACACAAAGCTCTTCGGCCAGTTCCTAGCACAGAGTAAGTGCTCAGTAAACGCTAGCTGACTAAGCTGTCAGCTCACCATCATTTTCATTTAAAAAAAAAAACAAACAGTACAGTAGCAGAAGAAGCAGCTGGCTTTGGAAGGAAGTCCTCAGCCAAAACCTTAGCGGCCTCGACAGCCTCCAGCTCCCACAGCCAGCCCCCAGCTCTTCCCCGGCAGCCGCCACCAGGGCTCACCCCCAGCTCCAGCCGGGCTCACCTCTTGGCGAAGGCAGCGGCCGCGGGGTCCCAAAGCCGACTGCCGCAGGCAGCGCTGGGATCCGGGAAGCCCCGCCCCGGCCCCGCCCCCGGCCCGTCCTGGCCCCGCCCCGGCCCCGCCCCCGCTCCGCTTTCTCCGGGTCCCCAGCGCGAGCTGCAGCGGCGGCCGTGGTCACCCGCGCCGAGCATCTAGTGAGGATCGGACGAGGCGGGCTGCCCGGCAGCCTGCGCGACACCCTCCGCCCCGCGCGTCCAGCTGGCGACGGACACCAGAACCCAGGTCGGAGGTCGCGGCCGCTCCGGCGAGGTAAGAGCCCGCAAGACCCGGAGAGTCTGCTGTCCCCTCCTGTGGGACCGAGGAGCGGACGATCTCTCGCGGGGCCTGGGTCACTGCCCACGATGCCCCCAGCACCGCGTGGCTAGGGACAGGGACGCGTGCGTGGGTCCTAGAAGGGTCTGTGTGTGCGTGTGTGTGTGTGTGTGTGTGTGTGTGTGTGTGTGTGTGTGTGTGAGAGAGAGAGAGAGAGAGAGAGAGAGGTGCTGGAAGAAGGCGATGGCGCCCCCTCTTTGCAGACACTGTTGGGCAGTTTGCCCACCCCAGCCTCCCACAACGGGCTTGAGTGGAGCTGGCAGAAATGACACAAGAAATGCAGAAAGGGCAGGGCCGCCACCTGTTGAGCTGGGGTGTCCCTCTCTGCGTGTGGAGCTCTGGGCTTACCACCCTTTGCCAGGTGGCTTTCCCTCCCCAGCAGGTTGCATTCACCTTTGCGTCCCCAGGCCATCTGCCCAGGGCTGTCCGCTTGCTGGGGACTCCTCTGACCTGCTCCCAGGACCATATGGATGCCCCTAGTGAGTTGGCAGAAAGTGTCACAGCCCAGTGCCCCAAAGCAGAGATGGGACCTGCGGTGGGTGGGTAAGGGAGCCATGTGGAGACCCAGCAGCAGATACTGCACATAGATGGACACACAGCAAAACATTTCCACAGCCACCCCCAGACTCCTCATTTAAATTACATGCCCTCTGTGCCCTCATCCTGCTTCAGCAATTGCTGAAGATGCAGCTTGTTAAAAATTTTGAAGTGAAATTGAAGTATTGCCTCCTGGGACGGCAAGGGATTTGAAAGCTAATTCATCTAATTCCTGGCTGAGAAGCAAAAATACTTCTATTCCGACTGCTGAGCAGAGCCACGAGCTCCCCCTTGACCCCGCCAGGCACATCCATGACTCCTTTGACAGATGAGGGGCTCTCATTCAGAGAAGCGGAGGGATTCGCCCAGGTTGCACTGGATTAGTGCAACGGGGAGAGCAGGAAACAGGTCATCAGGGAACACAAGATGGGGCTCCCTCCCGGTCCCTCAACCAGTTCACCTAGCTACACCTTGGACTCGATGGATGAATGAATGAACCTGCTTGCCATAGTTGGGGGAGGGGAGCTTTGGCCTGCAGCTGATGTTCTGGTCTCAGGGCATCTCAGGACCACAGGCATCCTGGTGACAGGTCAGCTCCTCCTGCTACTCTCCTGTGTGCCTGAGAAGCCCTAGCTGTGTCTCCCTTCTTTGCTGAGATAGTGCTGGGAGTAGCTAAGGGACCCCGAGTTGCCTAATAGTGGAGAGATGTGCATGCGTGCTTAGGAAGGAGGTGGATTCAGTGGGCGGCTGTGCATGCTGAGGGCCACTGTGTCACCAGATGTCTCATGTGGCAGAAGACAGGGATGTGGCCCTGCCATGGATGTGGCTGTTGGCAATATGAGGCCCCCAGCATCTTGGCAGGTAACACCCTTGATCCCCTGGACACTGAGTCTGAGCTTCTTGACCTGGGGCTGGCGGTTTTGTGGAATGGTCAGTGACGATCCCCCGAATGGACCCAGGCCAAGTCACAGAATTACTTGAAAGTTCAGCGTCCTCACTGTGAAGCCAGCCAATGGGACCCGGTGAGAACAAAGGTCACAGATGACTGTCCGCTCCCAGGGAAGGTCCTGGACTGCTTGCTGATACTCTGCTTGTCCAGCCCTCAGCCTGACTCCTAGACATGGAGCTTAGAGAGGTGGGCCATGCAGCAAGGGGAGGCCCCAGGCATTCTCAAACCCAGTGTGGGGTGCATTTTATAGCAGATGGTTCACAGATTAAGCTCAAGAGTCCCAGAGTGCCAATGAAAGAGTTGTAACCCCTCTCTACGATGCCCTTCCTCTGGGGGGAGCTGGCACTTCTATCCCCAGGCTCATTTTCAAGAGGTGTGTCATCCCATCTTGGATCTGGGGCCACTTACACTCTCTGACAGAATTGAGGCCACGTGCATATGACTTTAGGATCCCCAGGAAAACCCTCGCCCATCAAGTATCACCCTCTCTTCCCAAACCTAGCTATTGGTATTAAGTCCATCATTAGAGGCTCAGCCCTTTGAGGCATGACCTTGTATCCACTTAGTTCAGCCCCTAAACCTTAGAGGAAAAAGACAGCATAGAAGACCCGAAGAAAGCAGAGAGAATTGAGGGTGCTGCAGGGAGAAGGGACTTTGCCAGCCTCAGCATTCTGCAGAGAAAGGCTCAGCTGCTAAGGCAAGGAGTCCTGGGGAGAAGGGGAAGGGGCAGGGGAAGGCGAGGCGGGGCTGACAGCAGGCAGGGAAAGTGAGGGCCCCAGAGGAAAGTGGAAGGCGGGGAAGCACAGTGCTGGGGCCACTGCTTTGGCAGTAAAGAAGGCCGTCCTCTCCCGCCTGCTCCCCCCCAGTGCATGGCAGCAAGGCAGGCATTGATGGGTTCTGTACAGAGGTGTTCTTTACATTTGGAGCCTGGGCTGCCACACTAGTTGCTTAAAACCATGCATGGCAATTTGTTAAGTCAGCAGAATGTGAAGTGTCCCCTGCCTGTGATGTGCTGGCCTCGGGGAGGTTGCAGTCCTTGAGCCTCCTGAACACCCTATATCCTTGATCCCTCTTATTCCCTTTTTCTAGAAAGAAGCAAAAACAGGGGCTCCTGGATTGAAGCTCGAGGGAGGCTGCAGGTGGCAGGGATCACCCTGAGTGGCTTGTGGTAATGCTTCCTTGCCCAGCTGGGCACGAGGTCCAGAGGGTTTCATTAAAAGGACAAGTGTTAGGTGCCAGGGCTGGGGCATCAGGCTCATTGTGGGAGGGGTGAACCAGCTTCTCTGGTCCTCAGCCAACTGACAGCAGGGACTGGTCCTGGCTCATGACATTCTGACAGTGAGCAGTTTGCATCTCCATCTGGGTGTTCCTTAGGGCAGACCTTGGTCCAGAGAGAGACGTGACAGGCCACCAGTATGACTTACTGCATCGGTGCCCAAGAAACAACCATTGTCAAGGACTGCCCTTGACCATGTCTGTTTTTAAGTAATAAAACGTGACAATAATGACAGCATCTCTTCCGTAAAAAGCATTTATTGAGCACCTGGTATGCATGTGCCAACTACTGATCTGAGACATAGGGCTGTGACTGTGGTACTATTTACATTTGGGACTGGCTTATTCTTTGATTTGATGGTGACCAGGCTGCCCTATACATTCTAGGATGCTCAGCAGTATCCCTAGTCTCTACCATGCTGTATACCAGTAGCACCCGCACTCAAACACACACACACACACACACACACACACACACACACACACAGACACACACACAAACACACACACACTCATACAACATACACACACGCAGTTGTGACCACCAAAAACGTCCCCAGACATTGCCAAATGTCTCCTAGGGAAGGAAACAGCCTGCTGTTGAGAACTACTTTGGATATGTGTATGCATAAAGAACAGGAAAAAAAATCCTGTTTCCTTAGGAGTAAAATTTTAAAGAGGGAGATGAACAATAAATACTCGAAAGACATAAAATATGGAGCCAGCTGCACAGTAAGAAAGCTAGAACAATATAGGAGGCTCAGACACAAGGAATGCAGGAGGGTTGGGAGGAGGCCTTCACCTCCAAAAGGGGGACCCAGGAGCGGCCTGGGGAGCTGGTGTCATTTCAGCAGAGGGGGAAGAGAGGGAACAAAGTGGGCAGAGAGCTGGGGAAGGACCTGCCATGCAGCAGCGTTGAGGAAGGAAAGTCAGAGAATGAGGAGGTAGCGCCGGTGCTGGGGGACGGAGTAGGCAGGTGGGACAGTAAACCCTGATGGCTGCGGACCCTGAGCTTCCCTCCAGGGAAGATGGCATCGTCGGTAAGCACCCACTACCTGCTAGATGTAGACAGCACCCCAAATGCTTTTCGCAAGCACATCTGCAGTGGTCCTACAAGGTCATTGTCATTTCGTTACACTTAATGGTTCAATAAGAGAAAAGCAAAGCCAAGAACAGTGAAGGAACTTGAGAGGTACAATCAGGACATGAACTTGGACAGTCCATGCTTTGTCTCATGGTCAGTGTGTACCGTGGAACCATGAGTTGCTGAGTTCCAATGCCAGCTCGGCTCCCTGCAAGCTCTGTGTGGCCTACCATGACTCCACAACTCTCCAAGCTGCTGTGAGCCTGGTGCAGTGATCCATCTTGTAGGGGCTGCCGGGAGGGAGGCATTTGCCCCTGCACTACAGGCCAGTTCATGGCACACATGTGTGCTGTGGGCTCTCATCTGGCATCTGCACATCTGCTTCTGGAACCGCAGCAGCACCAGATGGTGAGGTCAAGGTCGGTATCCCGGGAGGTCAGGGAAGATAATGCGCACTCAGCTAAGGGGCAGCCACCCATCCTGTGTCCTTGGGCTCCAGGGCTGGCCTGTGGCCTTGCGCTAGTGAGGCCAGCCTGCTTCTCCTGGGAGCAAAAGCACAGTCAAACTGAAAGGTCCTTATGTGCCCAGGCCCCTGAAATTGGCTTCTTCATTTCTAATGCTTTGTCACTCCAGGTCTCCTAAACCTCGAAGTCAGGGTGGCTTGGTTAACCCACGGGCAAGTTCTCACTGTCCAGGTGGCACATGGGGCAGAGGCGGAAATATCCCAGAGAGCCAGGAAAAGAGGGGTGGCTGCTGGAAGCCGACAGTAACCCCCGATAGTGCTCACCACTGAACCCCTCTCCCTGTGTGGCGCTGTTGTCCCTGAGGATGGTCTGCAATGAAAGGAGGCCCAGGGAGGACATTTCCAGGCCTGCCAGGCACTCAGGTGTATGGTGTGTGCTCTAGAAACCTCGAGGGCCTGCTCAGGTGGGGCGCGGCCTGTACAGAAGCGTCTGTGCCTGTCTGAGTCCTGCATAGGTTGCACTAGGGGCTTGTGTGCTCCATGGTTTCTGAGGAATGTGGGGTGGCCCTGCAGTCTGACTTTGCTGGCAAACTCTGTCCAGGAGAATGTCCCCAAACCCCTACTGTCACCGTCCTTCCCTTGAGTCTGTGCAAATGATGCCCAGTGCCTAGGGCCCTTTCTGCACCTGCCTAGCCTTACCCACTGTCCTAGGCAGGACAGCTGTGGAGAACAGCAGGGTGACTTCCTGCTCAGGGCTCCTCCCAGGGGGCTTCCTGCTTGGGGCTCCTCCCAGGAGGAGCCCTGGGTTAGAGATGGCAGTCAGGACCTCTGGGCCAAGGGCTAGGTGCTCTCGCTGCCTGTGACCTTCAGCAAGTCCCCATCCTCTTCCCATCACAGAGAAATGAGATGGAAGAGAATTCATTGTCTCCATACCTACATATGAAATGCAGGCTGTGTGCTAGCGAGCTGCCCGTCCCCCAAGTCTGCAGACCTTCCAGCCCAAAGCTCAATATGCCATGATTCCTTAAAGATAAATCTGGGTATGAGGCACCACAAGCAGATGGAGCCATGCTGGGATGTAGAGAAACAGATTTTATTACACAGAAAGCGAAGGTCAGGAGAGAACGCCATGTCCCTCTACCTCCACTGCCCAGCAGGGTCAGGAGGGGACCTGCAGAGGACAGCTGTAAATGTAAAGCTGACCACAGGGGTGAGGGGAGCAGTTTCCCTGCAGAGGGGGGCTAGGAGCAAGATGGTTAGGTCCTGGTCTCACAGATTGGCACCTGACTCCCACGACTCACTGCTGAGGGACCTTGACCATGTACCTGCTCGCCCTCCGAAGCTTTGCTCCAGGCTACATACAGATAATAATAGCATTGTTGGGAGGCGTTTTGGTAGCTTAATTTACTGTTGTTGCTAATATAGGAACTTGGAATGAGGAGCCTGGGGCTCAGAGCAGCTGAGCAAATGCTCACGGTTGGTTCATAGGTAGTAAAGCTGGGATTCAAACTCAGGTCCCTTCAGAGCCAAAGCCTGTGAGCTCCTTTTGCTTGATGTAGTTGGAGTGAAAGGGGGAAGCTGATCAGAGAGTTCTCAGGCAAGTCCTGGGTATGGCGGTCATTTCTGTTTATGCCAGAATGTTCAGGAAATGAGAGTCATCTTCGCACGTCCAGGAGGTAAATCTGAAGCGGTGGGGTAAGGAAGCTCCCTGGAGGTAGACTGGTGAGCTCCTAGGTGGACTTTGCTCTTGTGAGGTCCCAGCTAATTAGGGCTTCCCTGTGCTCCCCAGTGCTCAAGGCGGGCTGCCTTGCCTGGGTCACAGCCACAGCTGGGCAGGGATGTTGCAGTCCTGGCCCAGAAACTGGACCTCAGGAGCTGCACGGAGGGAGACAGCGTGCATTGACAGAGGCGAAGGTCCGCGGTGGAGACAGGTGGAAGTGCTTGCTGCTCTCACTGGATGGGAGCCAGCTGCCAGCTGGCCTGGTGGTGGCGGTGACGGCGACAGCGGTGTGATCGAAATAAGCAGTGCTGAACTTGCTCTCCGATAGGAGTTTCTCAAGCTGAGGAGGCACCGCTGCAAATCTGCCTCCCTGCAGCCAGGTGCAGGCGACACCTCGACTCAAGATGTGTTGAGGAATCCAGGGTGATGACTCTGTGAGGCATCCAGGCCGCTGCTAGTTCTCCTCTTAGTTAGGAGGAGGAGGTGGCTGACAGCAGGGAATCCCGGGGACTCGCTTACTGGTGTTTAGTGTGTGCAGAGGCTTGAGGAGCTTCCCATAGTGTTGCACTATGGAGACTGCTCAGAGTCCATCCAGCTGTCTTCAGATCAGGGATGTGCAGTGTGGGTGGCCACTGGCTTGGGAATTGAAGCCCGGACAGTTCATCAGGAGTGCCTTCCCCCACCTGGGCAGTGGACACTAAGAACGTGTGGCTTGGAACTCCTCCAATCAATGTGACACTGGATGGATGATCTTCAACTTTTCGAGACTCAGTTTTCTTAAACCTACAATGAGGCGGGGACTAGTGACTGTTTTCAGTTTGCGATGATAAATTTAAAGGGTGGGGGCAGACATCAGGTAACGAGCAGTCCCCAGGAAACAGACAGCCGCTCAGTTTTCTTGCCCTAATCCTAAGTAGCCCTAAACCTAGCCCTACCCCTAAGCTAACGTGAGGAGCAGCTGAGGAGGATTCCGGTTTACAGCCTCGTTCTATGCCAACACTTTGCTCCAGTCCCCTGTGATCCCCACAGCTCCTCCTCTTCCCTTTGCTAGTATGCATCCACGTGTGCTGTGTACCCCTGACATCATGGTGGGTCATTTTCTTTGATATAAATACATGCAGTCTTCAGAGGGCTATTGTGGAGTGGTATACACAGAGCCTACCATTTTGATCATCTGGGAAGTATGCGATTCGGTGAGACTTAGTACATTCAAATGCTGGACAGCCGTCACCACTATGTATAGCATTTCCATCGCCCCGAAAGGAAATGTACCCAGTTATCAGTCAATCTTCCTTCCCACTTGCCCTGAGACCTTGGCACCTACTAAGCTATTTTCTGTCCCTAAGGATTTGCCTTGAGGGATACTTCATGTACATGGGATCACAGGCACTCAATATGTGGCCTTTTGTATCTGACTTTCCTTCATTTAGCATGTTTTCAAGGTTCATCCACGCTGCAATGTGTGTGTCAGTACTTACCCCTCTTCGTGGCTGAAGAGTCTTCCGCTATATGGAGGTATCACATTGCTTATGCACTCAACAGCTGGTGGATATTTGGTGGACAGTTGGTGATCATGAACATTACTGTGAATGTCTCTGTGCAAGTATCGAACACCTGCTTTCAATCTTCTTGTGTGTTTCCCTAGGCGTGGAATTGCTAGGTCACATGGAAACTCTGTGTGACACCTAGCGAGCCCCACCACACTGTTTTTCACTAGCAAAGAACAAAGGTTCCCATTTCCCTACCTCCCCCTAAAGCTTATTTTCCCCAAAACCTTTGGAAGTAGGGTCACTCAGAGTTTACAGATGAGCATATGGAGGCTCCGAACACTAACCAACTTGCCCCAAGCCACCAGGCTGCTCGATGGCAGAGCCCGAGGCTAAGCACAGGGACATGGCTCGCTTGACCACCAGCCAGTTCTTGTCCAGGGCTCCTGCAAGGCCACAGCCGGAGGAGCTTTGTTGGGCTCCCGACTGTACCTGATGCTCCCCTAGGAGGCTGTGTCTGACGGAACCTTCTCTCTACACAGATGCCCCACGGAGGATGCAGCTGGGGTCACCATCCTGGCAAATGTGGGTGGAAGGTGTTGGGGTGCAGCAACTTCCCCGTGGCACAGTACAACTAAAAACCCCACCCAGCCCCTGCCAGGGCCCCGGGAGGCAGGTCATGTTTTGGGTGTGTGTGGTCCTGGGAATCGAACTCATGGACCCCTAGAAGCTACTTTCCCAGCTGTTTTTTAATTTTGTTTTTTTAAATGAAATGATTCAGGCTCTTGCCAAATCCTTAGATTTCCCATGTTGGGCTCGAGCTCCTACCTCAACCTCCCAGAATGCTGGAACGACAGGGACGTGCTGCCACCCCTGGCTGGCAGGTGACTTCTTGCAAATCTCTTACTTAGTCTCAAAGTGAGTGGCTGCTCCCTAGACAGTGACCTTCACTGTTCCTCTTGGTCCCAGAGGCTGCAGAGCCTGGGTTGACCTCACCTGGCTCCAAAAAGATGCCTGCCTGCGCACAGGGGTTGGTGTACCAGGATCCCAGGCCAGCTTCACCCTCAGGACATAGAGTGAGCGTCCAATGGAGCCCAGGGTCCAGGCCAAGGCGGGCTGGGAGTGACGGGCTGAGAGGAACCGCTTAGGAATCCTACCCACCGCAGACACAGCTGCCCACGGAGCTGCTCCTGTCCCCTGCTGTCTTAGGTGCTTTCTCATCACTGAGGCACCGCGCCTGACACCACACCTTACAGAAGGAAAGGCTTATTTTGGCTTAGGGTGTGTGCTTTCAGCCTATCCTTGGCTGACACCAAGAAAGGGCAGGGGACAGAAGAGAAGCAGCTCAAGGCAGGCTCTGGGAAGAGGAGGGGGCGGAGAACAAAGAGCAAAGAGATAGCCCCCCACAGGACACGCCGCCATGAGCAACCTCTTCAGATCAGACCCCAGCTCCTAACAGCAGCTCAGCTACTCCCCTCAGGGACCATGGCACGTGAGGCTCTGGGAGACACTGAGATACAAACCATAGCATCTGCCTGGTCCCGACTCAGGTGTGTGCTGGTAGAATCCAGGGCAGTGGTGATCGTCAGACCAAGCCCTGCCAGGGGAATCCACCACACCAGCCAGAGACCAGGGCACTGTGTTATCCAATTGTTTGTGTCACTCCTGGATAGATGAAGAAACGGAGCCAAGGTCAGCCAGGGGGTAAGTGGTAGAGCTGGGATTTGAACCCAGAGTGAGTCTGAGTGGGAACGCTTGGCTCTGTGACCTCTTGGGACAGAACCCTGTGTGCACTTAGGAGGTTCCTCCCCTAGACAGGCCCTCATGAGCAACCTGCATGCTTTCTTGGGAGGCACTCTCTGGCCCTCCTTGAAGGCACAAAGGAAAGGGCCCCAGGCTGGGGTGCTAGTGACGGGAAGTTGGTTCTCTGAAGTAGGACTGGCCTGGTCCTTCCATCTGTGCCCCTAGCTCAGACCTCGGTGCCAGGCATGCGGTGGTATTTGGACATCACTGTGCCCTCTGCACCTCCTGCTGCCATTGCTGCCACTCTGAAAACTCCCTGCAAGAAGCAACTCATTCCTGATGTCCCAGAGTTCTTCCTTTATTCTCCTCCTGCTGGAAACTTCCAGCAGCTTGAAGGGGAAGTAGCTGCCAGGTGCCAGGCACTGTGCCAGGCTCACCTGTGCTGGTATCACCCATGCTCCATCATCTTAGCACCTGATTAGGAAGTGTTACCTCCAGAATTACCTCACCTGGGAATACAAGGGACAGTGAGGAGATGGAGGGCCTGAGGGTTAACTGCAGTTTCCAGGTGAGAGTGTACCACTGGCAAGTCGAACGCAAATCAACTGGGGGCCAGAGGCCAAGGCCAGAGCTCAGCTTAAACAGCAGCTGATCCAGTGTTGCACGCACCTCCACATTTTTCACTGCGTCTTTGAAATAAGTGCTTCACTATTGTCATTGAGGACAAGATGCTGTAAGTTCAGACTAAAGTGTTGGTAGGTGATAGCTGGTAATGCTATCTGTGCCTGTTAGATTACAACCCAGGTCTGAAAGCATTGGATCCCGAGGCAGGTAGAAATGTTTGACAGGGAGATGGGTTTGCGTCCCGCTCTCATTGTCTGACCCCCTCCCCACCCCTCAATCCGCGGTGACCTGTGCGCAGACCCTGCCATGTGGGTGGGCCCCAGCTCTGGGAGCAGGGAGAAGCCAGATTGTGGAACTGGACATGCTGGCCACGGTACACTTGAATGAGCACTTGCTGTCAACCCCAGTGCTGGCGGGTGATGGCTGGCCATTAAGGGAGCACTGTGGGTTCACCCAGCTTCAAGATCAATTAATATCAAAACTGCAGCTAGCATTTTTTTCCCTCTTGCCTCTGCAGAGGGAAATAAAATAGGGAAGGCAGAGTGTACAGCCATCATTCCAGGTTATTGATTTCCCACTCTGGTTCTCTCCCCTCCGGACGGAGCGCCTGTCTTTCTCCTGATGAAGCACGGCTGAGGGCAGGATGAGAAACACTCATCACGGCGGGATGGCAGGGGCTTGGGAGACGGAGGAGGCTGGGAGCCAGTCAGTTGGAGGGAGGCCAGGAATGCGGGTTGGGGCGGGAGGCAGAGTGGCCTGGCAGGCTGTGTCCCTGCCCTGGGGGACAGCAGATCCAGCCTGGAGTGATGGCAGGGAGCCCCTCAGCCCTGGTCTTGCATCCTCCATCCTAAATTGCACCTTTCTAATTGTTGGTCCAGAGCTTCTGTGCTGGGGTCTCTGTGGGGAAGCCCCCTGCTCTGCACGGTGAAGGTCATGAACACCAGCTGAGGACCCAAAACTCTAAGTGGAATCCCGCCTTCCCTTCCTGGCACCAGGAACCCCTCTCAGACTCTGTTTTCTCCCTGTAAGATGGATTACACCACTCATCATGTCATCATTGCAGGCCTGGGTGAAGCAGCCAATGATGTCACAGATCCATATGAAAGCATTTGATAAAACAAAGGCCGGGATCAATGCAATCCATCACCACACCCTCTTGGCCTGGTGACTCAACTGCTCCTTTCCTAGGCTGCTGAGGGTGCAGTCTTTGTGGGGTCAGATGGTTAGAAGACACAGTTTAGCACGATCAGGGTGAAGGTCTAGCAATCAAATGAGAAAGATGAAGAATTAAATCTTGTTCCTCCAGGAAGTGAGTCCCAGGACAGCTCCCACGCACTGTAGCCCAAAGCTTAGTTGAGTAATCATAAAGTTTGGTGGCACTGAGAAAACAAATTGATAGTAAGTCTGCCTCTAGCTCCCACGGCCCTCAGCGCCTGAGAGCTGGCTGCAAGCAGACCCTGCCTGCAGGTCTGTCTCACAGGCCTGGCTCCCCCTGGAGCCCTTCCTGGAGTCAGCCGTGCCCTCTCCTGTGGCACCCTGGGCGATGCATTCCCCTCTCCTGCCTGGATGGAGTTAAGAGAGAGGCTCATGGACCCAGGTAACAGGCTGAGACCTCCTCGTGACGCGGACACTGGCACACAGAGATCAGTTATCCGTTAAACACAGAACCCAGCACTCTGCTTCTCGGTGTATATGGGACACAGTTAAATAAGGAAAACAAAAAATAGAACATTGCAAAGCCTGGGGCAGGCCGGCTTGTGTCCCAGGAAGCAGGGAAAATCCATCCTGGGGTGGGGGGAGCAAACTCACTGTTGACCTCCTCTGCTGTGGCTTAAAATGTGCGTTCAGCCATCCCTCTGAATCTGGGGGACCTGGTCCCAGGAGATTACAAAATCCTCAGAGGGTCGAGTCCCTTAGATAAAATGGCACAGTGTTTGCATATAACCTACCCACGCCCTCCTGCGCACCTCAAATCACCTACAGATGTCAGTTATCCCTCAAACAAGGTTAGTGCCATGTGAATTGTTACACTTTTGCAGTGTTTTTTCCAGATACTTTCTGTGTGGTATTGGTTGAATCCACAGATGCAGACTCCACGAATACAGAGGGCTGACTGTATACTGTAGTCCTTCCTATGCAGGATATGTTTTGTTAATTTTTAAATTCGATTTTAAATTAATGAAAATTAAATTAAAAATTAGTTAATTTTCAAATTAAAGTTGGGCTGGGGATTTAGCTCAGCGGCATAAGCGCCTGCCTTGCAAGTGTGTGGTCGTGAGTTCAATCCCCAGTACCGATAAAAAAGAAAAAGACAAAAAAAAATTAAATTTCATATAGGTACACATAATACATGTACATAATACATAATACAAATGTATATATTCTATTCATTATATAAATACTATGTTATATGTATATAATATATAAGTGTTAGATATATATTTACACACACACACTGAACTGGAGCAATAATTTGTGCTTGTGGCAACACACTGGGAAACACACAGAGTAGAAGGAGTAGTGTAGCTGGGCATAGTGGCACACGCCTGTAATCCCAGCATTCGAGGAGGAGGCTGAGGCAGGAGGTTCTCTGAGGCTTCGAGGTCAGCCTAGGCTATGTAGTGAGCACAGGGCCAGCCTGAACTACACAGCAAGACCTTATCTCAAAGAGCCAAAAAATAAAATAAAATAGCAGTCTTCCCATCTCCCTTCCACTGTACGGTGTGGGGTAGGAGTGGGAGCCTGCTTGGAAGCCCCCCTCTAGGGAAGACATGAGGACGAGGCGTATGTACTAGATTTAAAACTTCTAGTTTGGACACTACCTTCCAACTGCCAGCTCCCAAGAAGGTTGTAAAATACATAGTTGACTCGTGAGAAAGAAGATGTCTCCAGGGAACCCAGACTCAGAGCCTGGACCGTGGAGGCTGACACTCAAGAGAACCAGAGAGTACTGGATTCAGCTATGGGCCATGGTGGCCCAAGTATGGAATGTCAGTGTCTATCCAGTGACAGGAAGAAAGGGCCCGTGTCACAAGATGACAGCGTGGCCCCGCCACATGTGGAGGTGAGAAGCTTGACAACTCCCAGCCTAAGAATCTCCCAGAGCATTTTTGCTCTGGGAAGAGGGGGCAGTGTCTCCTCCAAAACCAAAAGGCAAAGACTGAGATACCCACAGGCGTGGAGTTTAAATTTGCAACAGGGAAGGAGCGAACTCTGAGTTAAGAATGTCATGTAGGCAAGTCTGGAGCCTGCAGCTCACTCAGCTGAATCAACTCAAAACTGCTTTCCAGGGACTCCTTGAGGACCCAGAAGACAGAGGGTTCCCATGGGGAACAAAGGCCCAGCTAACGATGAGCTTGTGACAAAATTACAAACCACATCCAGGCGTGATTCACCTTGAGGAACAGACAGCAAGTGGGAAAATGAGCACTTGGAGAATGTGATTGTAGAAGGTGGGCAGAGTCTAGGAAATAAACTCAATCTGCTTAAAATAATCCTGGAGACAATAGGACTAGAAACCGCATTAAATTGACAGAGAAGGTTACTTATCATCAACAGGGTAAAAAGCAATTACAAATTCAGAGCTGGTTCTTTTAAAAGGTGATGCAAGTCGACAAAACAGTGGCACAGTTACACAGGAAAAAAGAAAGATAAAAGGTAAGACAACATTAGAAATTTTAAAAAACAGCAAGGTCTGCAGTCAGAATTTTTAACATAAGAGACTCATGAGTTTATATTCGTATAGATTGCTTCCTGGAAAGTAACTCAGAAAGAAATAGAAAAACTGAATAGATTATAGCCACTTAGGAAATTGAAACACAAGTGAAATATATCCACGAAAGGAAATGGGCCCACGTGGTTTTACTGGCAAGTTTTACCCAAATCTTTAAGGGACCCATAATAGCTACTCTGTACAATCTTCTCTAGGAAACTAAAGTAACTCTGAAAAATAAAAATATGATTCAAATATAACAGAATTCACCAATTTTATTTTTTTTGAATTCACTAGTTTTAGATGTGCAATTTAATAAGTGACTGATTATAACATAAAACATTGTCATCACTTCTAAAATTTCTCGTGTCCCCACATGGTCAGTCTCTTCTCTCCGACCTGCTTTTCATCCCTGGCAATCACTGATCTGCTCACAAAGAGTTTTGCCTTTCCTATAATTTCATGTAAAGGAAATCATGCAATATGTCATCTTTTGTGCCTACATGCTTTCATTTAAGATAATGCTCTTGAAATTTACCTGTGTTTTTGTATGCATCAGTCATGTGTTCCTTTTGATTGCTGAATCATGTTTGCATACTACAGTTTAACCACTCACAAGTTTTGGACATTTGGCTGTTTCTAGTTTAGGTTATGGTGAATAAAGCTGTACTTAGGTACAAGTCTTTTATGATCATAAATTTTCTGAGTCTCAGGAACGTAATTACTGGGCTGTGTGGCAAGTGCATGTTTAACTTTAGCAGAAGCTTCAACACTGCTTTCAAAAGGAGTTGTATCATTTTACATTCTTACCAACAGTGTATGAGAGCCCTGTTGTTTCATATCTTCACCAACACTTAGTACACCAATTTTTTTTTTGGTACCAGGGATTGAACTCACGACCACACACTTGCAAAGCAGGCACTTATGCCACTGAGCTAAATCCCCGGCCCAGTATACCAATGTTTTTTAATATTAACCATTCCAGTGTGAGCAATGTTATCTCATTGTGGTTCTACTACAACTCTGATGATGACACCAAACATATGAAAATTATAGATCAGTGTTACATATGCATATAAATGTCAAATAATTGCATTTTATGTATATGACAACCACAACAACACATATCCCAGTAATGCAAGAGTAGTTTAACTTTGGAAAATCTATCAATATAATTTACTTCAGTAATAGATTAAAGAAGAGAAAGTAAGTACTATCTCAATAAATGCAGAAAATGACAGAACTCATGATTGCAAAACAGAAAACCTCTTATCAAACTATCAACAGTAGAGAACTTCCTTGCCTTCAATTCACCATATTTCCAACAAAGATGAACTCAGTAGTGAATTATAGAATCCTCTCTTTCTAAATCAGACAAATATGTCATTATCATCCTTTGCAATCCCCAGATTCCTAAATAGTTATGGAAAGATGAGCAAAAGAAATTTGACTTATAAAAATTAGAATGAAAAAAACCACAAAACTGTTCATGTACACAGACTAAATAATGATCTGCACAGTAGATTCAGGAGGCTTTTATTTAGCAAAGTTGCTAGATATAAGATTAATAAACAAAAAAGGTATCATAAATCTGTCCACAAATGACCCTCCAGCAGGTGACTCCAGAATGCACTACCAAATGCCGCCAGCAGGGGGCGAGGAGGTTACCCGCCCTGTGCTCTGGTTGAGCAAGGATCCTAGCAACAGACAGCTAATTATGTCAATATTTCATTTAAAGAAAAAATCGTAAATATTCATTAAGCAAAATCAAGAAAACAAACAGCAAAGTAGAAAGAATGAATCATCCTAATCCTACTATCAAAACAACCATAATTAATGCTTCTATATTCATTGTTTTTTACAAATCAGCAAGAAATCTCTTGCTGTATTACACTGTACTTTCTTTGTTACATTATCTCATCAATATTTTCTATCAATGACTGTGTAATATTATCTGGAGTGGATAATTCATATAGTTCTTCTCTTACAAAATAACATTTTGGTGGTTTTGAGTATTTTGCTATTATGTGTGCTATTATAAAAATGGTGAATAACCATCTTTGTGTATTTTACATTTATAATTTACTTTACTGGCAGCAATCCCTAGAGTGTAATTGCTTAAGTCAAGAAAAATGAAAATGCTTAAACATCAACCAAATCGTTCAGCCAAAAGAACTGCAGGCTTTTAATGTTCCTGCTAACAGGATATGAAAGTTACTGCTTTGGAGGTGATTTTTTCAAAATGATTAAACCTTTGCTTTGTGATAACTGTAGATTCACGTGCAATAAGAAACAGAGACTTTCCTCTGCTGGCAACATCTTGCAAAGTTACGGCACAGTGTCATGATCAAGATGCCGACAGTGACACAGTTGAGATACCGAATGTTCCCTCCCCACGGGACAAGTCCTGTTGCCTTTTCTGGCTACCCCTGGGCTCTCCCAGTCCCCTTCCCCACCCCTGACCCTAGCAACCATTAATGGGTCCTCCATTTCCTGCCATTGTTCTTGCCACTGGAAGAATCTTATATAAATAAAACCATGAGGTAAAGCAAATTACTGTCAAAACCAGATGAAACAAACTCACAGATAGAAGACACTCATGTGACACATTTTCCCATTGAGTCCTCTCTAAATCATCACTGTGATTAAAATGGAATGTGAGTCATATGATTGTGACTTAAATTTTCCTATGGCTACTCTAAAAAAATACGAAGCTACAGGTAAGATTATTTTAACAATGCACCTTATTTAGCCCAGGATGCTATTTCAACATACAGTCAATGTTTTAAAGGTCATTAATGAACTATTTCACGTTTTTGTCACACTGCTTATAGAAATCTGATGTGTATGTTATATTTTCTGCACATTTCAATTTGGACTCACTGCGTTCCAGGGACTCAGGAGCCCCATATTAGACAAGTCAGTTTTAGCCCAAAGTGAACGGAAGTCAAATCACGAGTGTGAGGCCTATGTCCCCAGGCCTGTGAGGATGCCCAGGTTAGCCAGCGGTTCTTAACCTCGGCTGCTTGTGGGAGTCACCTTGGTTTTTAAAATACTGGGGTTCTAACCAACCCCACAGGCTCGATATATTATGTCTTGAAAGCAATCCAGCTTTGGCGTTTTAAAAAATCTCACAGGTGACACCAACAGGCAGCAGGGACTGGGGACCACTGTGTTCAGGCTGCGGTTGTGTCCTGCCCCTGCATGCCAGGTCACCTGCTCCTGGGAGAGATGGGAGCGTGCCATTCCGTTTGCCCCTCTCACTTCCTGACCCGACGTCTTAAAAGCTGACACTTCCCTTTCTAGTTGTTTCTGGAAGGCTCTGGGCTTCTCTGTTTTGCAAAATCCTGAGGCTCCCTTGTTCACCTGGAGTCAGCCACCAAGGCTGGCTTGGGGCTGAAGGGATGCATACAAGCTCCCTCATCCATTGCCCCCACTCTACAAAAGCTGCCTTCTTATGCCTTATGTATCCTTGCTACACTGGACTTGCCCACCTCAGAGGTCAGCTCTGCCCCACACATCATGCCATTGTCATGAGCGCTCTGTAAGAAGCTCATTGCTGGATGAGGAGGAGGAGGAGGACAGTGATTGCACTAGAGACTGGACCCAGGGCTTTGCACTGAGCCACATCCCCAGCCATTTTATTTATTCATTGAGAACAAGGTCTTACAGGGTTGCACAGGTGGGATTCAAACTTATAATTTTCCTGCCTCAGCCTCTCAAAGTGCTGGTTACATATATATGCCACTGTACCCAGCTCCTGGGTTATTGATAAGGCTCAGAATCTGAGCCCAAGGGCCCCAGCTCTTCCAATGATTGGTGCAGACCTAGGAGTCAGACAACCCACCCTAGGCTGCCCTCTCCACACATCCGTGCAGCCCCCATCAGATGGGCCGGCTGGGATTATACCTCCCAGGCAGGGAGGGAGTGAACGAGTGCTGGGGCGGGTCACCGGGCTGTGGTTCACTCTCCTCCTGCCTTGTGCTTCCTTTTCCAGACCAAAGTGCGTGGATGCTCGCAGCAGCTCTAAGCTGTGAGGTGGGAGCAGCAGTCTTTCCTGTCCCTTCCTTGTCATCAGACATCTCCCATGGGCCAGGGAAAAGCAAAAGTCTCTATCTCAGTCCCCTGAGCTCTCTCCCTATGCCTCCAATTCTGTCATCCAATCAGGAGATGTTAAGATCACCTTAAACACTGTACACACCGGAATTTCATCTCTCAAGTTATGAGGCATCTGCCAGGGCATAGATCATGGAGCCCCCCACCAGGACCATGAGAGCCAATGGCCCTGCCCTGAATTACAAATGACCCTGAGCTTCCTCACACACAGGGGCGTGCCCCAGACTAGGCCACTGAGGGCCTCAGGTTTTGCTCAAACATCTTTTTCTGTTAAATCACAATGTGGACATAACTGCAAAAAGCAAGTTGAGCATTAATGCCTCAGAGAAGCACACTCCTCCAGCTGAAGCTGTTTTTCTCCTGTGCATCCGGCCCTTGGGTGACCATTTTCCCTTCCGCACCCACAGACCAGCAGAAACTTCACTACTCTCTCCCGCTGCTTCTCCTCCTCTTCCTCTTGCTCCTCCTCCTCCTCCTCCTTTTTATCCTGCCCTACCTCTTGTATCTCTTCGGCTCCCTCTCTGTACTTTTCTTCTTCTCCTCCTCTCCTCTTCTCTCTCCACTTCCTCTGTGATCACTGCTCACAGGGAAAATACCCAATTTGTCCACCTACCAATGATGCAAAAGCCCAAGGAATAAAGAACCTGACATTTTTGATCCTCTTAGTTTAGGCAAAACCTAGCTCCAGGCTTCTGCTGGTCTGTCTGGAATCTCTGCTCCTCCAGAGGGAGCGTTGCAAAGGTAGAAACTCGAGCAGGGTGTCAGAAGTGGTCTCTGCAACCTCCCAAGAGCCAGGCCAAGAGACAGGCAAGAGATGGCTGAGCATAGCAGATTATGGGGGCAGATTCCCGGGCTCGAATCCCTATTCTTTTAGGAAGACCTTGCACAGATGGTTTAATTACCGCGTCTCCAGCCCTTTGCCTAGAAAGTTGGGATAATAACTGTGGTCAAGGTGAAGTAAGCCACACCAAACACATCATAGTCAAAACGTCACAGACAAAAAATCTTGAAAACACCAAGAGAAAAGTGATTCCCCTCACTAAAGTCAAGAAGACAGTGAGGCTGGGTGGTGGCTCACTCCTGTAATTCCAGGCTGAGGCAAGAAAGTCACAAGTTCAGGCCTGACCTGCACAACTTAGCAACAGAGCAAGACCTTGTCTCAAAACAACAACCACCACAAAAATAATAATAAAGGGCTGGAAATGTAGCTCCATGGGAAGGCCTGGGGTTCAATCCCCAGTACTTCAAAGAAGGAGAAGGGATGAAGCCACCTTCCAAGTACCAAGAATCTTAAAGCCAGAAAAGCTTATCTTTCAAAAATGAAGAAAAGAAAT
Organism: Cavia porcellus; assembly: GCF_034190915.1. Classification (NCBI taxonomy): domain Eukaryota; kingdom Metazoa; phylum Chordata; class Mammalia; order Rodentia; family Caviidae; genus Cavia; species Cavia porcellus. Next base: position 15,122,051 of record NW_026947515.1, read on the forward strand.
TTTTAAAAAATGAAGATGGAATAAAGATAAGCCAGATGAACAAAACCTAAGGGAACTGATTACTGGAAGAAGCACCTGACAAGAACTGCTACAAGAAGTTCTTCAGGCTAAAAGAAAGGGACACCAGTCATTAATTTGAATGCTCAAAGTAAAGCAGCTCAGTGGTGTAGGTGCTTGCCCAGCAAGCATAAGATCATGAGTTCAATCCCCGGCACCCCCCCAAAAAAGGTTAACCCTGATAGGGTTAGATCGATTATTTTTACGTCTATATCTGGTAATCTGGGTGATTCTTTAAAGATAACTATGCAAAATAACAACCTTTATTAGGTTCCGACCACCTTGTTTTGAAAGCCTCTGTAGTTATTGCTTTGGGTGTTTTGTTATTGCTATTTGTCTCTTTTTTTCTTGTATTCTTTTGTTTTGTTCTGCTTTTCTCTCTTTAAAATAAAGAAAAAAAGAAGAAAAAGTACAACATCAGGAAAAGTAATAATGCAAGTAATTGCTAGAAACAGTATCCTTGCACATTTTTTTCCCTTGACAGGTATAAAACAATCCGTCTACACTTGTACTGTTGGGCTTTCCCAGAACTGTAATGTATTTGACAACAATAGTGCAAAGGCTGTGGGAAGAGAACAAAGCAGTATTGGAAATGTGACAAGGAGCCGTAACTCAAATTCACAGAACAAATGAAGAGAACCAGAAAGAATTCATTAAAACACCAATACAGCAAAGTCCAAAAGCAAAGGGAAAGCTACATGCACCTATCGTGTGTCCAGCCGGAGTCCTACTTTATGTTTCTTATAAACGTTAGTTTGTTTATTGTGGACACTCTCTGAAGAGACATTATCATCATCATCTCTATTTTAATTTTACCATGAAGGATCCGGAGGATTCAGTGAGTTAATGTGTTGATTGCCAGGACGGCATCTGGCAGTGGGTCCTGGGGCCATGGAGGGGTGCAGGCGAGAGAAATGCAGATGGCACCCTCAGGAGCCCAGTGAGGGGACGCCTAGCCACTGCCCCCACAGGCTTCCGCAGTGGACAGTGACAGATGATGAGGTCACCAGAACTACGTCAAGTCTGAATGCTGCTCCTGTCTACATACCTTAAGACGCAGGTTTCAGAGTCGTTTTCCAGCTCTTATTGGTTTTTATTGCACCCAGGGCCACAGGGGAAGGGAGTGTTGAATGCTTAGCCAGAGCTGCAGGGGATGAGACCAGGAAAAGGTGTGGCGGGAGTTGACTGTCATTGCCAACGATTAAGTCTTCCGGGCATCCAGTTACACAGTTTGTAACACTGTTCTCAACATAAAGGAAAAAGGAAGCATGGAATCCTCTCCAGCCTCTTCAGACTTTTTACATTTTATATATTTGTTCTCTTTATTTTCAGCAGGAGGACTGATCTAATGCACATAGTTAATCATAGCCAGAATGGCTTTTCAACAAGCTACTTACACAGCCAAAAATGGCTTTTTAAAAAATTTCCATGGATGGATTACTTTTTAATCAGGAGCAAACTGTTTTAATTGTTATGGTTGCATCATAAACATAAATATTTGGTATTTCCTACACATCTATCTTCATGTTTAAAGGATTGTCCTGGCTATTGGCAAATGTTTCTTCCCCTAGACTAATCCCAGAAGCATGAGTTGTCTTCTGAAGAGAACATACTGCACTGATTTTGCAGACTGGAGGAGATTTGACACCTTTATGATATTGTCTTTCTATCTTAAAAAATCTTATTTATCAATCTTTTATTACGTTTCCAAGAGTTTTAAGATTTTATGTAGCATTAGCATGTAACTTAGTAAATTTATCTCCAATAGCTTACCATTTTGTTGCTACCTAGGATTATTTTTATGCAGTAGATGTTCCAACTGTCTAGTTTGTATATGGCCAAATACACACACACACACACACACACACACACACACACACACACACATATGTTTTGTTTCCAACCATTTATCACATTTAGATTATTTTTAGTGGTGATTTTTTCTCAGCTGATACTGACCAGGGCATGTTTATGTCTTGCTCATGTGATGACAAAAATGAATCTGAGAAAGTTTCAAGTCACTGGTTATGTTAGTCAGCTTTCTCTTACTATAACAAATAACTGAGCTAGTAAACTTACAAAGAGAAAAGGTTTGTTTTGGCTCACGGTTTTGAAGGCTCCATTCTGTGATTGGTTGGTCCCCATCTTGGACCTGTTACAGCACAGCATTAGAAGAGTACATGGTGGAACAAAATGTTCACCTCAGGGTCAAAAGCAAAAGAAGGAGGAAGAAGAGGAGGCTGTGTCTCCAGATCCCCTTCAAGAGTGTGCTCTCACTGACTAAAGACCTTCTATTGGGACTCACCTCTTAAAAGAACCCCCATAGCACCACCCTGGGGGGCCAAGCCTTTACCACGTGGACCTTCAGGAGACATTTAAGGTCAATGCTGTAGCACCAATAGAAGGCATCTGGCTGTAGAGGGGAAGCCCCCGCACTTTCTGGAGCATTGGCATTAGCCTGGGAGTCTTAATCTAGCAAATCTGACTGATGGAGCCAGCAGCAATCAGCTGAGCAGAGCCCGGGTGCCAGGTTTTCAGGAAAGAGGGGTGGGCTCTTCTGCACTGAGGCGGGGAGGAATTCTGCATAGGCAAACTAGGATCATTGGTGTGCTTATCCTGCAAGGGTGGGAATACCTCTGAGTCTTTTAGCCTCACAGAGTGCTAATGGCTCTTCCTTTAGAAATTCCATTTGCAAGAATTTATCCTGAAAAAAAAAAAAACTTACAGATGCCTACAGATGTTTAGTAGTATGTTTATTTATTGTTTGCAATTAGGGAAATTAAAAAGAAGCTTAGCTGTTCCATAGTATGGAAATAGTTTTGATATAGATGCAAATCAGAGAATATGTATTATGAAGCTACTAAAATACTGCAGAAAATATTGATGCTATTAGGTAAATAATATCAAACTACTCTGGTATATACGATACCATTTTTGATGCATACATCAGCTTACATTTCTGCAAAGAAAATAATACTCATGAGGTGATCACCACAATTGCGACTTGTTTAATGCCACAGAATAGATGCCTCTTGCCCTGGACTAGTTGCCCATAGCCATGACTTTAGAGAAATATCGTGGATGCGCTGTAAGGCATCTTGCTGGGCCGTCAACAAAGTCATGATTGTCTTTCTTTCCAGTTGGACTTCTGTTGGCAAGAGCAGAGATCTTGCTGGTTCCCCAGGATGCCACTAGGTCCCTACAGAAATGGGTCCATCATTTGCCTCCTGCCAAGTGAAGGGTGAGGAATTTTATAGACATAACCTCCACTCCAGGAAGTTTGGGGACACAGTGTGACAGGGTTGTGCCAGAGCTCCATAGCCTCAAATCCTGGCAGGCAGGGTGACTGTGGATTTGCTCTTAGTCTTTGGGGACAGAGTACTTAAAATGCAGAGCATACCCCTTGGAGCTGGCCTTTGTCAAAGGACAGTGAGTCCTCAGCCAGCAGTGCTCAGCAGTGAGCATCAACCATGTGGGACAGAGAGGCTGGTACAGCAAGCAGGAAAAACAGGCCTCTCATCAGCTCGCCAGCCAGAGGGTTCATGACCACCTGATGGAAGGCGTATCTCTAACCAAGAAGGACTAAATGAAGGAGGGTAGGCGGTAATGGCACTAAGGTGTCCAGACCTGAGGAGATACATTCCATTTGGATGCTAGGCTCCTGCTGTGCCTGACACCTAGGGTGCACTCTTTCTGTTAGCCGTTCTATATTTACTGTCTCTAGATGACACTTCCCAGCAGGAAGACATTCTACATCATTATACAGGGACATTTCCTCTTCATATGAGAAAACCGAAAGCTCCTCCAGATGACTGATAAGAAGGTAAGAAAGGAGATGGGAGTTAGAACAGAAAGTAGAAAGTTCTGCAGGGAGAAGCCGCCGTGTGAGAGAAGGCTGGGGACATGGATGGGGAGGAGAAAATCTGGGCCATTTTTCCCCTTTGCAGGATGAATTCACCTTATTAAATTCTGCTCTATATTTACCATTCTGGGTATCGAATTATATTGCTTCCTTATCCCAGCATCGTACCAAGGGGGCAAGATGGAGCCCCCCCTTATTTGATTAGATTTTCATAAATCCTCACAATAACTCTTATGGAGTTACCCCCGTTTTACAGATGAAGAGTCTAAGGTTCAGAGCAGTGATGTGACTTGTTCAGGATGGTCTGTAGGAGGGCCATCACCCCACTCAGATGTGTCTGATTCCATGGATTAAACCGTGACCCTCAGGCCCTCTATCACTCAGTTATGTTCTGTGTGAAGTCACACCTTGAGTTCACAGTGTATCTGGGGTGAGAAGAAGATGCTAATTGAGTACAAAGCTATTTTGGTAACTTCTGCTGTGTGTCAAATTCCCTCAAAAAATATTGGTATAAAACACTGATGATTTTGTTTTGCCCGTGATGTAGGGGTTCAGGAATTTAAGAGTCTTCAGCTGGGCAGCTCTTGCTGTTAGTTTCTCAGACCGATGCAGAGAGACATTGGCTGAGCACAGTCATCCAAAGGCCCAGCTGGGCTGCGCCGTCCATCCAGGATGCCTCCGCTCTGTGACTGGCAGCGCATTCTGGCTGTTGGCTCAAACCCAGCTGGCTGTCAAACAGTGGAATCTGTCCTGAGCCTCTAAAGCAGTGGTCTCAACCAGGGTGAATTTGCCCCCAAAGGGACATTTTTACCTGTCAAAAACTGAGGGTGTTGTTTGCATTGAGCAGATAGAATCTCAGGATGCTGATAACCATTCCATAATGCAAATGCCAGTCCCCTGCAATGAACAGTCTCTCCGAGCCTAATGTCAACAAATAGGGCTGAGGTTGAAAAAGCCTGACTTAAAACATGGTAATATCAATGTAGACAGACTTCTTCAGGAGTTCCAAGAGAACCAGATGGAAGCTGCTGTGTGTATTTCTCTTTTTCTATCCTCTTCTTTTTTTCTTTCTTTCTTTCTTTTTTTTCCTCACCAGTTAGGAGGTGGGATACTGAGATACTGAGGACAGAATCCGGGATGCTTTATCCGTGAGCTGTATCTCCAGCCCTTTTTAATTTATTTTGTGATATATGCTCACAAAGTGGTCCAGGCTGGCCTTGAACTTGTAATCCTCCAGCTTCAACCTCTTGAATACCTTGGGTTACAGGTGTTTGCTACTGCACTTGGCCACCACCTGTCTCCTTGTGAGCCAGTCCCAGAAGGTCTCTAGCATCATTTCTGTATATTTTATTGACCAATGCAGTCACAAAGCTTGCTAGACTCAAGGTGAGAAGACATGGACCGCAGTTCTCAATGGGAGAAATGTCAGAACACCTGTGAACCACTGCAGAAGATGGGATGGCATCATGGGAGCAGGCAGGGCCATGAGAACCCTGGGGCTGTCCTCCGATCACCAGCTAACCCTGCTGGGTACTGGCTAAGCTGTCACTGAGTCACTGAATCAGCCCACAGGAGCATCTTCAAGGTTTTGAAGCCTTGTAAAGAATTCATGTTCCCTAAACCTTTCTTCAGCAAAACACTACTGGGGCTCCTCCAGACCTGTAGGAAGCAGAGCAGGTGTCTACATTTGACCGTCCTTATACTTCCTCTCTGCTCTTTTCCTATGAAGCTACATCCAGCCTTCCTCTAGCCCAATAGCTGGACTTCCACGTACCCCTGTAACCTTACCTACCCCTGAGTCCCTGAGCACCTCATTGAAAGTCCTTATATTATTGACTTGGGCAGAGAAATGTGCTATTAGCGATTTAATCTCCACATGACATTTCTCCCTAATTGCAAGTCACAGATGATAATTAGCTACTGCTAATTCCTGATAATTAACAAGCTAATACTTAGAGGTAATGACACCAGGTAATCATCTTTAAAAACTCAAAGCTACTGAGCTCCTGAACACCGTTTCCAAAGGGTGACCTTGCGTCTTGGTATCTCCAGCCAGGAATTAGCAGTAGCCCTGCGTTTTTGTTTCTGACAGCAGTGGTTGAGAATTGACCTCTCTATTCTTAATTTAATTTTCCTTTCTGGCTTTAGAATAAAGATTCTTTTGGAACCTTTGTTGAGTATAGAAAAGTATACAGAGCATAAAACATATAAATATAAATATAAATATAAAATATATAATCTTATTACCTGGAAGTATTCGTCATCGACATTTTGGTTTATTTATTCCCAGTCTCATTTTTCACAGAGGCTTACATTAAATGCATGGTTTTACAAATAGATTTGTTCAGTGAACATTATAGGGTAAATATCTTCTTGGGTAGTGGCATTTTACTAAAAAAAAAGTCTGCTTCTCCATCAGAAAATTATATGAATGTAGAAGTGGGCTGCGAATCACAAGATGGAAAAGCATCTCTGCAAAAGCAGAGACTGAAGCGAGTTCTCCTGCTTACGCTGGGACTAAGACTCCATTCCTGAGCCGAGCATCTCCAAGGCGCCTCCTGAAGACTTTGGGTGGGCAGATGTAGTCACACAGCTGTAGTCACATGGGTGGCAAATGGCTGGACAGCCATAAAATAAAATACAACGGTGCTGTTTGTAGAGAAGGAAAATACAGATACATTCCTCTTTCTGTGTTATTTCCCATGCAATACAGAGAAAATACTATTACATAAGCATTCACAATAATCACCTGCCAAGTCCGTCTCTCCAAGTAGCAAGTGGGGTGATCTCAGATACTCCCATTTCCTGGAACTTCATTACCGTAAGTGAGAATTGAGGGGAATATTCTTCCTGCCCCCTACCAGGTGGTTTTCTGAATCAGAACTGCTGAGTCATGGTGTGCCACCATGAAAGTGATGCCAGAAGGTCTGTTCCATGGTATCCCACAGGAATCCCCAAAGCATAAAGTGATAGACCTTAGGCAGCACATCGCCATTTAGAAAATTTTCCAAATATTGTGTCATATATTTCTAGATTCCCTAAGTGACCTACTTCATCCCAACACTCTTGAAACCCACTTATTTCTTTAGTAAAGGACAGTATCATCCAAACCCAGGTTTTGGAGTTAGATCCAGTTTAAATCTACAATCTGTCCCACAGCAATGATTGCTTGTAGACTACTGGACATCTTCAAACCCTTGTTTCCTCATCCATGAAATGGGGCTAATTCTGCCCCCTCATGGGTCATTATGAGGTCCTGGTAAGATATGGTGCATAAAGGGCTTTGCACAATGCCTGACAGTTAACCAGTCCTCAGTTAACAATAGTTATTCATAAATAAACATGATGACACAATGCATAACTATATAGAGTACATTAGCAGCACACATAGCATTTTTTTTTTATCAGTACCAAAGATCGAACTCATGACCACAGGCTTGCAAGGCTGGCATTTATGCTTTGAGCTAACCGCTCAAAGCCCCTACACATATAGTTTTGCGATGAGTAGTTTTCACCCCACGAGGAGTATCACAAATCTATTACATACTCAGGAAATAAGACTCTTGGGGTTTTCCTAAGAGCGCTGCAGGCTTTGAGGTCTGCTGCTGTAGAGCTGGACAGGCAAGGTCACCTTCAGCCTCTTCTTTTATGATTTGCTTTTATAGATTCAGATCCAATCCTCTCTCCACTTTTATCTCTCCAAATCTCCAAGACATGAATCTTTCTCATCTCTTTGCCAAGTCTAACATTAAAATTGGCTGTGCAGCCTCTGCCAGGCAACAGCTGCTGTATTTGAGGAGCTCTGTCTGATCCGTCTGCTCCACAAGAAGCAGGCTTAGTCCATTGTTGCCTTGTATTAAGGCCTTGCACCAGGCTCAAGCTTTAGATTTCCAAAGCATAGTTGTAGCTGCCTTTGTGTAATTGCCAGCAACCGTGTGCAGCGGGGCAGGATAGGTCTTCCTGCTCTTTGCAGAAAGCAGCATGGTTCCCAGAGTAGATCTTGCAGAATGGGTGTCATTTTGTGGTGAAGGAATTTTGGAAAATTCCAGAATAAGCAAAATGAAACATACTTTAACATAATGTGCAATGGGATTATTCAAGAGTAAAAAGGGCCAAGGATTTAGCTCAGCAGCATAAGCACCTGCCTTGCAAGCACATGGTCGTGAGTTCAATCTTTAAAAGAGTTAAATGCAGTACTTCTCGAGTTTCTTTTTCTAACCAGAATCCCCTCTCTTTTTTTGGAATATTCCATAGAACTATCACTCTACCTTGACCCTCTTGTGTGTAGAATAACTTGGTGTTTCCTTTTTCCCTTCTTCCTTATGCCAGTGCATGGAGGGATATGGTCCCTGCCTTACTGACGTGTTGTCCTTGCAGAGGTGACATGCGCATGCGCACACCTCCAGCAACCTTGCATGGGGTTCCTTCTGTAGATCAGCTCTCACACAGTCAGGGGTTGGAGTACAGCTAGTGCTGTGCAATCGGGGCCAGCACACCCCACTTCCAGGAAAGAGTGCTAATCTCTCCCGCTCTTCCTTCCTAAGACAGCTCAACTCTGTTGTCAAACAGCTTCTGTCCCTACTCAGCTGTCTCAAATATCTACTTGTGCCTCATATCTTAGCTGAGACATGACACCATCCTTGGGTAGGGCCTCTGGGACATCAACAGGATCCTAGGCTTGGCAGACCTCTGCAAGGCTGCTGTACCTTTCTCCTGAACTTGGCAACATCCTCTTTCAAAATCCCTGGCTTTATGATAGTAAAGCCTAGCTCGTTGACACGTGACACTCACGGGCTGCATTGCCCAGGCCTACACTCTCCTGTAGGTGGCTCATCACTTATTTGCTTGGCACAGTGCTTCTCAGAATTCAGCAGGCAGACAGCTCACCAGGATGGTGTTAAAAATGTGATTCTGATTTTTAAAGTTGGAGACTCTCTAACCAACTAACTCTGCTTTTCTGACCAACTGATGCTGCTGGCCCACGGACCACACTTGAATAGGAAAAACCAATCATTACTTGAGGTTTATATTAGTATTACGTGGGAGCATTTTAAATTAAAAATACCATTGCAGGCCAGGGAGATAGCTCAGCAGCACAGTGCCTGCCTGGCAAGCTCGAGGGGTGAGTTCAGTTCCCAGTACCAAAAATAAAAAGGGCCAGGGATTTAACTCAGCGGCTTTAGCATAGCTGCAGAAGCACTTGCCTGGCAAGCACAGTGAGGTCGTGAATTTGATCCCTGGTATCAAGTAAAATAAAATACCATTACTCAGGCCCTAATGGAAACCATCTGTACCCACATCTCTCTGAAAGGTGCCCAGGGATTTATAGACACTCCCTGGTGATCCTGGGTGTTGGCCAGAGCTCAGAACCCAGTGGAGCTTTGAGTTCTGGGGCTGGCATCACACCTGCATGATTTCTCCACTGTCTCCCTGCTCCCAAAAAAGTGCTCGGCTTCCATAGACAGCAGTGAATGAGCTTTCAACTTCTCTCTGACTGGTTCACATCTGGCTCCTGCCAATGTGCTACTCTGGGCGGGCAGGACTGGATGCATCTCTAACCAGATGGATTAAGGAGGCCCACTGAACTTGGCCTGTACTGTGGATTCTTTACTGTGTCAGCCCAGTGCTACCAGTGATTAGTCACTTGAGTTAGATACTTCCCCCAAATCTCCTTCTCTGCCCCCTCTGCTTCTTCACCAGGTTGCTGCCACCTCATGTCTGGAACCTGATGCTGCCGGACAGCATCTGAGCCTCAGAATCCTTCTCAACCCAGGAAAGCCCAGCCAACAGTTATCTTTTCCTTTCTTCCTGTCTGTTGCATCTATTATGGCCTTCACTGGGCTGCATTCAATTGCTTTGGGAGTGTTTATGTTTCTTGTAGATGGAGAACTCTTCAAGGGCAAGCAAAGAGTCAAATTCATCTTTGTAGTTCCTATGTCTGCCTCAGTGGTTTGCTGAATGAATGAATGATTGAATGAATGACTAATAATACACAGCAGAGAGGATTCAGAGAAGACAAGGGGATCTTTCAGTGACTTGAAGAGAAAGCTGTGGGTTTCCTGCAAGGCAGAGGGGTAGCCCCTCTGATGCAGTGGCCTGGCACATAGACTTGGTGGTTTCTAATCATCCACTGGGTTGGGAGGGTGACTTTCATTACTATCCGAGGGCCTCTCTGCTCAGCCTTCTCAGGACCATCGTCACCTGCTCGCTCTCCTTTTTCCCCCCAGAGCCCACTCTGTGCTGCTGGCCACCCGTGAGCATCCAACGAGATGAGCGCCTGTGGGAGGAAGGCCCTGACCCTGTTGAGCAGCGTCTTCGCCGTATGTGGTCTGGGCCTCCTGGGCATTGCTGTCAGCACTGACTACTGGCTCTACCTGGAGGAGGGAGTAGTCCTGCCTCAGAACCAGAGCACCGAGGTCAGGATGTCCCTGCACTCAGGCCTCTGGCGGGTCTGCTTCCTGGCAGGTAAAGGTACCTGGGTTTGGGGATGGCCCTGCCTTCAGGAAGGCCTGACAAGAGGTTCTTCCCTGGGGAGACAAGCTGCAAGGCAACGGTTTGCCCTGGGGGGTTTTCAAAACCCTAGGAATTTCGGGCTGCACCAGCAGCCCCATTTCAAACTCTGACTGTGATTAGCAACAGCCATTTGACAAGCCGAACTCCTCTAGGACGGCCTTCACCATCTGCCTCCAGGGCTGCAGGAGAATCACCTGACATGGGTTTCAGATACTCCTGCGCATTTTGGTCCTGGAACTGTGGGTCTCCTGCGGTCCTTCCAACAGCGCTGCAAGGCAGACTTGTTGTTTCTGCTTTACGATGAGGAAACAAAGACCTGGCAGATTAGGTGACTCTGCCTAACTCAGCTGCACTTGGACCCACTAGTTTGCAGAGTGGGCAACTCTATTTTTCTGTTCCACTGTCTGGACTGACACAGAGTAAACCCAAATGCAGGTCCTTCCAGCTCTGTTTCGATTCTGCCCACCTATACCTCCATCAGCTCCGCTGAAACTCTGGGACTTGCTTCTCCAAGAGCTCTGCCCTTTATCCCTTTTTCATGGTCCCACATGAACCCACACATAAAAGCCCCCCCCCCGGGTGCACGGCCATGAGTCTGGCAGTAAGACTCGGCTGGTCAGGACAAACACAGCAGAATCACTGGGCTCTGCCTGTGTTGCCCTATAACCCACGTGTGCTTGGGAGGAGGCAGGATTGCTCCTCCAGGTTTTATGGCAAGGCTTTGGGGATGGGATGGTGGCCGGGTGAAATTTAGCAGGGGACACTTTGGAAATGAAGAGCATCCATCTCCGCCCTTAGCTCCCACTGCTCCAGTGTGGCCTTGGCTTCTGCTTATCCTCAAGTGTGAAGTCACCAAGACTTGGTTTCTAAAGTGGCTGACAAAGCTTTGGGGCTTTGTTCAAAGATACCCACATTTGTGAGTCTAAGTCAGCCAAGTACCGTCCATTGTGGGTGTGGAGTCGCAGTGCTGACCTCCCTCCTGGAAGGACGGGATCTGAGGACACGTTTCTCATCTATGCTGTAGGGCACCAGCCAGGGCCACCATCAGGAAGGACCTGATCTGGGTTTTCTCTGTGTCATTTCTTGGACAGTGGGACAGAGAAGCTGCTAAGTATTTCCTATCCTTCGACTTCCTATGGTTTATATCCAGCCTAAGTACAAAGATACTGCAGGTCAGAGATCCTGGAAGCTTTTGGAAATCCTGTTTGAGCACACTAAGCTCAAGAAGAGCTTCACTATGTATAACTCTCATCTCCACAGGTGAGGAACGAGGACGCTGCTTCACCATAGAGTACGTGATGCCCATGAACTCCCAGCTGACGTCGGAGTCCACGGTCAATGTTCTAAGTAGGTGTCTTGAATGTTCCAATCTGGCCCACTGATTGGACAGAGAGGAGCAGGGTAAAGCAGGGTGACCAGCATATTCTCAAGCACTAAAGCCTAGCTAGGCACAGTGGTGCATGCCTGCAATCCTAGTCCTCAGTGTTGGGAGACTGAGGCAGGAGGATCACCATGAGTTCAAGACCAGCCTGGTCTACATAGTGAACTCAAGATCAGCCTGTGAGACATAGTGAGACCCTGTCTCAGAACAAAACAAAAGCTAACACCTTAGCCTCAACTGGCCGTGCAGGCCTGGGTTCTCTAGAGCTTGCTCTTCCAATTAATTTTCCAGTGGAGGAAATGAGTTGCTGGAGTCTCATAGCTGTGACTTCAGCAATTGAGAAATGTGTTCATATCCAAGGAACTGAACCAAACTCTCTGGACTGCAATAAGACTGATTTCATGATCTTGACCTCATCAGCAGTGTTCTGACCCGAAAGTGAACTTGCAATATTGCGATACAGTTCTGATCCAAGTCCCTTGGTACTTGGTATATGAAGGAGTTGGTTCTGGAACCCATTGCAGATACAAAAAATCAAGAAATGTCTAAGTTCCTTATGTAATAGCATTATATTATATAATCTGTATGTATCCTCCCTATACTTTACATCATCTATAGGTGTTATATCACCCACTGCAATGTAAATGCTTTGTAAGTAGCAGCTACACTGTCTTATTTAGGGTGTAATGACTAAAAAGTCTGTACATGTTCAGGCCAGCTGCATCCATTGTAAGTGTCACTATACAGTGCACCTCAGCAACAACCCAGGAGGAATAGCAAAGACACTCCTATCACTTGGACAAAGACCAGACATTGTGTGCATGCATTGTGCGCGTGTTACTGAGGACTGAACCCAGGACCTACACACCAGAGCTACTGCCCCAGCCCATTTTTAAAATTTTATTTTGAGGCAGGGTCTTGCTAGGTCACTAAATTGCCCAACCTGGGCTGAACTTCAATCTTCCTGCCTCAGCCACCCAGACAGGCATGTACCACCATGCCTGGTTAGAAAAATTCTTTATTACATAACAGAAATGATGCCCATGTAATTACAAATGGAAGAAGCCAGTGACTGCTCTCTGTGCCGCTCCAAGCAGCCCCTAACACATAGAAATGAAGATTCCCCAGGGAGAGGCAGCAAGATCAGGTGACCAGGCCCTTCCACAGCTGCCACATCTGCAGACAAAGTAGATTCCCGGGGGAAAGTGCGGTATGCCTGAAGGTTATGCTGAGAGTTGAAGTCAAGCCTTCCTCCCCTGCCTCAGGAGCAAAAATCCTGCCTGCTCTGAGACATCCTCAGTCCCCTGTGGGGTGCAGGTCCTGGGAACTCATGCAGGAGTAACTCTGAGGGCTAAGTAAGCACTGCCACTCTCTGCCTGAGAGAAGGACCAGCAGGTAGAGCTTCTGGAGGCTGACAGCCTGTTCCTTTGTCCTCTTGATTAGAAATGATTCGCTCGGCCACGCCATTCCCTCTGGTCAGCCTCTTCTTCATGTTCATCGGGTTTATTCTGAGCAATATAGGACACATCCGTCCGCACCGGACAATCCTGGCCTTTGTTTCTGGCATCTTCTTTATCCTCTCGGGTAAGCTGTCTTGTTTTCCTTTCATGCTGCTACACTTTGATATTTAACTCCTGGACAATTCTGCTCTGGGAATTCCTGGTCACGGCTGTGGGTCAGTCCCTGATACTGCAAACAGGACAAGTCAAGTCGGTGACCCAAGAAAACTGAGTCAGAGCTGCAGGGAACTTCTGATAACCCCAGACCTACTCATGAGCTCCCAGAAGAGCTGAAGAGTTCTCTCTTGGAACCCTGGATGGCTGGCCAGGAGCCCTGGCTGGCTTTCCCTGGGCAGAAGTGGGAAGGGAACCCAAGGGCTCGCCTCACTCTGTACATCCCTACTGCCCCCCTACCCCCCGGTGGTGATAAGAATCCCTGTTGTTGGAGGAACCGTGTCTTCATGTTCTGATGAAAAAGAAATTCAGTCTGCCTTTGAGCAATGGTCCCTTGAGCCCTGGACCTCATCTACCCTCAGAAGATTGTCCCTCATCTACCATGTCCCAGTAGGCTGGGCCCATGAAGGCCCTGAAGCACAGACCTATTTTTCTGGACCAGCATCAGGCTATCCTTCATTCACTGAATCGCTGTATCTACCAAGCTCTGTTCTGGCTGCTGGCAGAGTGTGGAGGGAGACACAGACAAGTAGAGAAGAAAGAGGGCCTGAAGAAAACCATGCCCAGGGTCGGCACGGTCAGCAAGGGGTAGGAGCAGTGGTGGGAACTCAGAGCAAGGGCTGCTTGGGGAAGATGACCAGAAAGGGAACCAAGGGCTGAGAGGAGAGCAGGCAAGAAACAAGGCTAGCATGGGATGCAGGGCTGTCCTAGGGAGAAGAGAGGATGAAACACGGGGAGGGCAGGGAAGTATTAAACATCTTCCAGTGGACCTGAAGAGAAACGGGTGAAGGTGGAGCAGGGAAGGTGCTTGAGGTCATCCTATCGCTCCGAGGATTTTGAGCCAAGAAGTGTCATGGTTGGGTTGGATGTTGGAACATCCACTCTGGAGAATGGAGGACAGAAGGATACAAGAAAGGAAGTGGGAGACTCAAGAAGGGGCTGTCCCAGGAGCACAGGATAGAGGTGACAGTGGCCCAAACCAGAGATGACGCAGCAGAGTAATGGGGTGGTGTTCAAGGGCTGTTTGGGAGGTAAGCTCAATGGGAGTAGGATTGGGTTTTCCAGGGAGGAGTCATGGGTGAGGGTCAATTTTTCGCTTGGGTGCTGAGGAATGACAGTTCACATCAGCAATGTACAAATCACAGGAGAAAGAATATGTTTGAGCAAAGATCTTGAGCTTAGTGTGAAAAATGCTGGATTTGAGGTATCCATGTGATATCTAGAACATTTATAGAAGGTTGCTAGAGGTCAGTGTCTGGAGCTCATAGGAGCACTAGGACCAATGTAAAAGATTTGGGAGCCTGAGAACAGGAGTGTAAACCATGGACATGGATGTGACTACACCCTGGGAAGATATGGAGAGAGAACAATTGACTTGCAAGAAAAGAGTGACTCTTTGGGGGCATGTTTTTTTAGGTGTCCTGGATTGGCTGATTGGAGCAAGGAGACTGGGAAGGCAGAAGATGCATGAGTGGTTTGACGGATGGATGAAGGGATAGATGGATGGATGGATGGATGGATGGATGGATGGACGGACGGATGGATGGATGGATGGGCAGATGAATGGATAGGTAGGTGAAAGAAAGGAAAAACAGTTTTCGAGCACCAGGTATTCTGACTGACACCTGACTTCTAAGTCCCTTTCGGATCCTTTACCCAACATTTTCTTGTCAGCATAGCTTACGAACCAGGTAGCAGTCAGATTGCCTAATGCCCAAGGAACTATTCTGCTTTTTGCTTTCATGTATTCACCTGTCCACCCACCCATTCTGCCTTCTATCTGTCCGTCCACTTTTAAACCTACTCACCAACCCTCTTCCATCCATCCTGCCACTCTTTCGTCCATCAGTCTAATGTCCTTAATGCCATCAACCCAATTTTCACATCACTTAGCCTGAAAGGTACCGACCCAAGCTTACCTTTCCTTGTGTGTATATCACAATAGCCCAGGCTTTGGGATTTCAGCAGTGGGCTATAGGATCAAACATCCAGAATTGAGAGGACTGAGCTGGTCCACCTGAAACTCTTTAGTGCTAACAGTAGGTAGATGTATTTGGGGGCGGCAGTGATCCAATGTGAGTTA
Source organism: Cavia porcellus (assembly GCF_034190915.1). Classification (NCBI taxonomy): domain Eukaryota; kingdom Metazoa; phylum Chordata; class Mammalia; order Rodentia; family Caviidae; genus Cavia; species Cavia porcellus. Next base: position 15,137,620 of record NW_026947515.1, read on the forward strand.
AGTACCAAAGGCTTGAATCAACCTATTTTCCATTAACAGTCATCTTTTGAGTTGCCCCAGTTTCAGAGAATAGTAGGAATGAAATTAAAGCTGAACAGCTCAACGCAAAGTAATTAATTATGTCTTGATTCAATTACAGTTTCTAACTGACGGGACTGATGCTTGAAGTTCATTTGCAGGATGGCAGCAGGATGGGTCCCAGTGGCCTCCTGGTCAAATGCTGGCTGGTATCTGGTCACACTCCCTTTACTTATCCTGCACGAAGATCCCAGGCCACTCCCTGTGGTCATGTGGGCTGCACAGACTTTGTCCCACGTTGGTAGACCACAGAGATGTGGACCGCCTGCTCCTGGAGACAGGTGTACACCCTGAGAACCCCGCTGAGGAAGTATCTTATTCCTCAGTATGGTCAAAGCCACTTGCTACTTTAGTGGTTCACATGAATGTAACCCAGGGAACTTTGAAGACAGTACAGTTGTCTGGTCCCAGCACAGCCAGAGTGAAAGAGAATGTACAGGGCTGGTGCTCAGGTAGGTCCATCAGACAAGTGTGGGCTACTGGGTGAGAACCACTGAGCGTGGCCCATGGCTCGAGAGGGTGGATGGACAGGGAGCTTTCTTACCTGCATCTGTCTACTGTGGAGGAAGTGCTGGTCTAGACATGGTCCTGAGGAGGCTCCTTCTCACTCTCAGTCTCCAAAAGGAATGCACTGTGACACAAGGCTGATGGCTCTGTTCTTGATTGACGCCACAGCAGCAAAATTTGGGGGTCTCTCTGCTGAGCTGAGCTGAGCTGAGCTTGCCCGTCTCTCCCTTCTTTTACCCAGGCCTCTCTCTCGTGGTGGGCCTGGTCCTCTACATCTCCAGCATCAACGATGAGATGCTCAACAGGACCAAGGATGCAGAGACCTACTTCAACTACAGATATGGATGGTCATTTGCCTTTGCTGCCATCTCCTTCCTTTTAACAGAGGTAACCTGCCCTGCTGCCCTGTGCCACCCTGGGTGGGTAGAGATGGGCACTGCCACACTGGGCCACTCGCTGCACATCCCTTCTCCTTCCCAGAATGTGCCACACTCTGGCCTTTCCAGGTCTCCTCCATGTGGGCCATCTCTAGGCCCACTCCTGCCCCCCACATCCACCCCACTCAGCATGTGTGCCTTCCTTGGCTGTGCACCACGCTGACCTCAGCAGAGCCCCTGCGTGAGCGCTCTTCTGCTTCCTTCTCACCGTAGAGTGCAGGCGTGATGTCAGTGTACCTGTTCATGAAGAGGTACACGGCCGAGGACATGTACAGGCCTCATCCTGGCTTCTACCGTCCACGTCTGAGCAACTGCTCTGATTACTCGGGCCAGTTCCTGCACCCGGACGCCTGGATCCGAGGCCGCAGTCCCTCGGACATATCCAGTGATGCCTCCCTGCAGATGAACAGCAACTACCCAGCCTTGCTCAAGTGCCCTGACTATGACCAGATGTCTTCTTCTCCCTGCTGAACCCTCCCAACACCCCCAGCTGGGACTGAGGACAGCCTAGAACCCCTTCCCTTCTGCCCTGCTGGGCCCTGAGCCCCGGGCCATCTCCTGCTTAGCCATGGTTACTTCACCTTGTTTTTCCCCTGCTTTTCCCAAAGCAGCTCTAGGTCGCACCCTGTTGGAGCCTAGAGCCAAGGAGCACACTGATTGGCCAAAACATGGTAAAGACCCGCCTCTGGAGTGCCAATCCAGCAGTGGCTCTGGGAAGCCTGCACCTCCACACCAGGAGGAAACCTTGTCCCGGTTGATTGTTTCTGAATTCCCATTTTGACAGTCCCAGCCAAGACCACCTCTGAGATGCCAAGTTCCTGACACAGACACAGCCAGGCACGGCTGCCTGCCAAGTGGCCTGGTCCTCATGTTCATGATCCAGGCGGTGAGGACTGCCGTTGACTCGGATACATCCTTTGTCCTTTCTTGTCACCCATCTCCCTCTGCAAAAGGCACCTGTCTGTGCACCCATTCCCAGGGTGTGGCCCCTTCTTCCTCTCAACCCTCCATAACTCAGAGTCCCTGGACCTGGGGCCTGGGTGGGGATCTGTGCAATGCTGATTAAGTCACCAAGAGGTGTTAATGGCTAAAGATGTCTAACACACTTGGCCCCTCGATGACATATTTAATGGGACCTTTACTGCCTTAACCCAAAGAAGTGACTCTGACAATGAGACTCTAAGAACTTGGTTGGTCTGAGTTTATAGTACCAGGCACTGTGTCCAACCCTGGGGGTACCATCCCTGCACACAAGGGCCACATTTCCCATCCAAGGTCTCAAATCTAATCACTAAGGGGACTCTGCCACCAAAGCAGAAAGCAGCTTTCACAGGGGCTGCTTAGGATTTGGAGCCAGATCGGGCGACACCTGGTACATGTTCAGCCTAAACAAGCCAGACTCAGAGTGATCCAGCTGCCCTCCCCAGGATGCTATGGACACTGGGGGGTTGCCAATTTAATCCTAAAGAGGGGAGCATCTGCTCCCTCGTTAGGTGACAGGTAACCAGTAGGAGGCCTCCAGAAGACTAGGTAGCATGAGGTCTGCTTTCCTGGTGGGAAACTGAGCCAGGAGGTTGGCAGCCCTTTCCATGAAGCCCCCAGGGGAAAACCAGCAAAGGAGGATCCACAACCAGCAGAGATCCCGTCGGTTTTCTAGGTGTCGGCTCAGCTTATAGTTTCCATTTTGAGGTTTTTGAATAGCAAAAACATGTTGTGCTCTGATCTACTTGTCTTTTGCTGTTTTTAAGACATCGTCAAGTCCTACATACACAAAGCCATGGAGCGCAACTCTGGGGCTCCAGAAACCAATAGAGGACCCCAGCCAGCCGGTGCCTCCTCAAAGGCACTGGGTTGGTCAGCTCAAGCTGCCGCAAGCTACTCAGACTGAGTGGTTTCAATAACAGAAATTTACCTCCTCACATTTCTGGGGGCCAGAAGTCCATAACCAAATAATCCTCTGACCTGGCTACTTCATAGACCTCTCTGGTGGCCACCTTCTTGCTGTGGCCTAACGTTGTCTTTATGCCCCTGTACATCCAAAGTCCTTGCTAGATCTGAATTCTCCCATGTAAGAATATCAATGAGACTATAATCCCAGACTTGTGGGAGACGGCCACAGGGAGATTGCAAGTTCGAGCCCAGCCTGGGCAACTCAGTAACAAAGGCCCTGGGTCCAATCTCTAGAGCAAAAAGAAGATCAGAAGTAGAACAAACACATTTGGATTACTGGATTAGGACCCATCCTGATTTATTAGAGGAGTAATTTCAGTCTAATTATTTCTTTAACAGTCCTGTCTCCAAATATAATCACAGTCTGAGGTACTGGGTAGGAATTAGGGTTTCAATGAACAAATTTGAGGGATGGCACAGATCATCACAGAGCAGGCAGTTTGTGTCATAGCTGGGTGACTCCATCTATCTCACAGCGTGGTATACGGGAATAATAAGAGAAGCCAGTTTTTGTTCCAGTTCAGCCACTAACTCACCATGGACCCTTGGGCAACCCTTTCTACTCTGAGGGACTTGGTGGAAATTCTCTCCAAGCCCACAGTGCCCACATAACCACCCAGACCCCTAATGATTCAGTTCATCTGGGTCTCATATGCAACCTTTCAGCCCTTGCCTGTAAACCATGAGCAACTACCGTGCCCCAGCTTCCTACTCCATGGGCACCCTTGCAATGACTGTCATCTCCGTGGCTACCATTTACAGAGTAACACCTGTGTCCCCCAGGGCAAAGGAATCGGTCAGCGAGCTTGGAGATGGTTAGGTAGCATTTCCAAGCTGGACAGTTGCTTAGATGTGCAAGGTCATTCACTCCCACAATGCACTTTCTCTAAAACAGTCTTTCTCTGTCACTGTGCTGGGCTTGTTTTTGTGTACCTGAAAAAATAGAATCTACTTCTAAATACAAACTGACTGTTGACTGTGACATCATAGGAGGGGCTTTGCCCAGCCTGGAGGTTGAGCTGCCAGTTAAGGAAACATACAAGTCACATTTCTCTTAGGAACAGGTTCTGGGTCATTTTCCTCTCTCACGGTGAGGTGCGTAAATGTGTTGATAACCATTGCAGTGCCCTTTGATCTATAACTTCATCTCAAAGCTAGAACCTATCTGTAGCCTCTCCACAATCAAAAAAATTTTGTCAAACATTTGTGCATAAACTCAGCTCAGAAATCATGGGGGAGGGCCTCTTCTCAATGTAATTTCTGGTTTTTTTTTAATTTCCTTAAGCACTAGAAATAACATAAAAAAAACTTTGGTAGATTTTTCTTTTCCATCTTCAAAAAATAAGAGGATAATAAACTGAAGTGTCACATATGAGATAATAAATTGACTCCAGGCCTCCAGGAGGGAACAGTTCTGGCCTTGAGTCACTCCCATCTGAGACTCCCCACCCTCCTTGCCCCAATGATGAGTCAGTCACATTTCCTCCACCATGATAGCACTGGATTAGGGACCAGTCTATTTTCAAAGCAACACAGAATTTACAGGGAGGCATTGGGGAGCAAACGTATCCATGGCACAGGCTCAACAGCAACATCCTCAGAGGACCTCGTGGGAGGGAGGCCTCGCTTCGTGTTGGAGTGACTCCCTCTCCTCCCTGGGTAAAAGTGGTTCATTGGAGTTCACTTGGATGTCTATGGAGACAGAGATTTAAGGAAGTGGTCACACAACTGCAAAGACTTGGTGAATCCAGCCAAAATCTAATGGGAGGAGCTGGGGATGTAGCTCAGTGGTGTAAGCGCCTGCCCAGCAAACATGAAAACATGAGATTGATCCCCGGTGCCAAAGGGGAAAAAAAAGGTCTAATGAGAGAGGCTGGTGGGCTGGTGGGGTGAACTAGGAAAGAGTCCTAGTTCAAGACCAGAGGCAGCTTTTTTGCCCTGGACAAGCTCAGTCTTTTTTTTTTTGGTCAGGCTGTCAACTGACAGAAGGAGGCCTGCCCACACCCCCGAGGATAAACTGGTTTTTCAGTGTCCACTGATTTAAACATTAATCGCATCCCTGAACCACCTTCACAGAAATATCCAGAAAAATGTTGAACCAAATATCTGGGCACCTGGCCCAGACACATTTTTCAACCTTTTAAAATTATATTCATTTATTTATATTTATCTGTGACAGAAGGTCTTGCTGTCTCAAGACTGGGCTCAGCTTGAACTTGTGATCCTCCTGCCTCAGCCTTCTAGAGTGCTGGAAGTACACACGTGTGCCACCTACCTAGTTACGAACCCACTCTTGCGTGCTGATAAGACACTGGAGAAGTTAATTAACCTGCAGAACACAAACACTTTGAGTGGAGAATGGGCTCGGAGTGGATGAATGAGTGGACCAGAAAATGTGCTTGTGCTCCAGCGAGGACAGGCTGGGACCTGGCTGATGCACTTTCCAGGATGTAGGAAGTGTGAGGCTCAGTGGCCGCCACCGTGGTCCCCACTGCTCTCCCCTGGGGAGAGGTGTGAGCTGTAACCAGGCCAGAGTTCCGGGGGCCCCCATGGGGCTGTGCCCCCCAACAGGAAGCTGCTAGGTGTGCAGAGGAGTTGATGAGACCGAGAAGGTGCCCTCCGTGCCGTCCAGGAGCTGCCTCCCCCGGAAGAGGTGCTTCCCCAGGGCCTCAGGTCTTCATTCCCACTGAGTTGAGGTCTCTGGAGTCTCACATCGCTGCACCACTGCAGATTGCACCTGCCTTAGCCTGCCTCAGCTTTCTGCTGTATAAAAGCCAGGATGCCGGGGGCTGGAGATTTAGCTCAGCGGTATAAGCGCCTGCCTTGCAAGCAGGCAGTCGTGAGTTCAATCCCTGGTACCGATAAAAAGGAAAAGGACAAAAAAAAAAAAAAAAGCTAGGATGCCCTGTGCCCCTTTCTAGAGCTAAGGTTCTCTGCCTGGGAGACCCACCCTTGGGCACTTCCTCCAAAGGCCCCAGGGAAACTGTGGCTCATGTTTAGAGACCCAAGTTTTACCGCTCCAGGTTCTGTGTCACCACCAGACTGTGGGTCCTGGGTTATTTCATTCCTATGATAAGGATGCTGTACAAAGTCATCTCCAAGCTCCACTCAGTTCCAAAACCCAGCAAAGATCAAGCAGTGCACCTCCAGCACTGCTCCCCACTAGCAACACTCAGACAATATCCCAAAGGATGGGGGAATTAACTAAGGGGACAAGAGCATAACCGAGTGTAAATGGCAGACTACAGGAGGGAAAGGGGTGAGGGTGGAATCTGATGCCCTGTTCCTTCCTCTAAGCCCCAGGGAAAGGGAAGAAAGGTGCTCCCGGCCCAGCATCTGCTCTGTAGACAGCTCCACAGGGTGAGGCCCTGAGTCAGCCAACTCCAAGACTTCAAGAGGAATGTCAAGACCAAGAGGTGCTGCTCTCATGCTACACAAAGGACAAAAAGACTCTTCCCAGGGGCTAGGGGTTTAGCTCAGCGGCATAAGCACCTGCCTTGCAAGCAGGTGGTCGTGAGTTCGATCCCCGGTACCGATAAAAAAGAAAAAAAAAAAAAAAAAAACAAGACTCTTCCCGGCTGAAATCTGCCCTACGTATATCTATGTTCAAACCTGCACTGCCCCAGCCACTGGCTCTGGCAAACTGGTGGCACTGGAAGCCTCAGTTTCTCCATCCACAAGAGGGGCAGCATCCTCAGCCTCTTCCCCGAGAAGCAGTGAACCGAAGTGAGAAAGAGATAAGGACTTTCACGGTGTCTGGTGGAGAAGGTGGGCTGACATGGGGCTGCTTGCTGTTGCAGTCTCTGTCACTGTGGCCTGAGCTTAGCAGACTTGTCACATGTCTCAGACCTGCTCTCAGACCCCGCATCCCGCTCCTCCGGACCTAGGAACTTTCCTCCCCATGTCTCTTGCTTTCTCTTCTCCAGCAGGAGGAGCAGTTTGGGCAGTGTGGAGAGAAAGCTGACACTCACTGACCATATCACCCAGCCTAGAGATTCTCTTGTGGTTCTTGTTTGGGGCTTGAGGACCTGGGTCTCTAACACATTTCCAGGTGATGTGAGATGCTGTCAGTTCCAGGAATTTCATTCCAGACATCTGACTGGTCTTAAAGTTCTCCAGATGGTTTTAATGTGAAGCCAGTATTGTGAAAAACTGGCTTAGATCTGCCAGGATTTATCAGTGGAACTAGGGATAAAAACAGTTTCCCTTGAGTCTAATTGGGGAGTAATGACTTTCCAAAGAAAATTCAGGACAGAAAGGATAAATGGGGCCAGGTAGGCTTTGGGGGAACCTGAAGGTCCCCATCGCTTTTGCTCCTTACACAGGTCTCGCTCCTTAGACAAGACTGCTCTGGGCAGGATGTGGAGACCATGGGCTCGTGCCCAGCCTGGCTGCTCCTGAGCCTTCTCCCTCTCAGCTGTACTCAGTGGGATGCTGCAGCAGCCAAAGTGTTCTCCCACCCACTGCCAAGGTCAGCGATGGGCATCCACTCTTGAGCAGGGCCAGAGGATCCTCAGAAATGACCCTGGCATCTCAGAGTTCCCACTACAGAGTCCAGGCCAGTCTGCATTGCTGGCCTTTGAATAATTCATTCTGCATTAAGCAGTCATAAGAAGAACAGATCTGGAGGGCTTTGGAGGTTTCTGATCAGGCAAAAAGAACCATAGTCACAGCAGAACATGGGTCAATTTTTATTTTAAATCCACAAACACACACCACCTGCTCCATTTCAGATACTGTACAATCTGTGCGAGAACACTGGGAAGACTATTTGTTAAACCAAAAATTCTATAAAGGCTCCTCAGAATAAGTTTTTTTATTAGTAACATGGTGACACAAAACTCTCCAGGCAAATACCATATATGAAAGCCACCGAATTTTCAGTGCCCTCAATGATCAAGGCTGAAAACCGTGATCTACAAGGCCACTCACAGACTTGGCGTTCACCCAGGAATTGGTTCACTACCTTGAATCCAGGCAATTTCTTATGAGTGTCAGTTTAGACACTAAGAACTCAACTCCCACACAAGGATGTCATCACCCATCATTATCAAAAACCAGAATTCTTGGTGCATAGTAGGTGTTCTGCATCATTTAACCCTCTCAATACTGTGCCTAGAAAAATCCTGAGAGCTTGAAAAGTTTAGGGACTTGCTCACAAGCACTGAGCTCATACCATGTGCAGTGATCTGCAAGTTTATTTCAAGTGCACCTTGAAGAGCTTGGCAGCTACAGCTCTAAACACCTAGTCTGGCAAATGTGTTTCTTCCACAGTCAGAGAAACGTCCCAGGTTCCCATCCCAAGATAGAGTAGGATAGCAAAGTTCTGATAAATCAAAAAGAGTGGGCATATATAGCCCCTTTCACGTGTTTATCCCAAATCCTCTCTTCCCTTCATGATACCAACCACATTAGAAGGAGCAGGCTACACAACAATCCAAATTTTCCCAACTGATGTCACTCAGTGAAACCTCATCAAACCTTGCTCTCTAGTTGCTTGGAAGAGGACACACATGTGGCCCACGGGGCATCTGGGGCATCCCAACAACCTGACTCCATGCAAAGGGCTGGAGGAATCAGCCTGACATCCTAGGGACGAGCTCGTGTCAGACTCTGGCTTCCACATCCCATTTCCCTGGTTGAATCCCAGGGCACCATGAAGCAGATGGCCAGCGGAAGTGCTGTGGGAGTTGAGACCCTGACATCCTGCAGTTCCTGGGCTGGAGGGGAGGAAAGGCTGTTTCCACTGGTTCAATGGAATGTTTCCTGAAGCAGCACATACGTGACCAGCTGCGCTGGTGGCTATGTGGGGTGCAAAGAAAAACAAGCAGAGTGAAAATGAACTCTCCTCACCTCACTGAGCTGTGAGAAACAGCACCTTATTTTGCTAAATCAAATTAAATGAGACCTCCTCCAGCCCCTACCATCTGGATGTTGGGCCGTTCACATCCCAGGAGTCCCACGGAGAGAGGAGAGCAGCAGGTGGGGAGACGCTCACAGCCCAGTCCTTTGTGCATGCAGAGTCTCAGAGGCAGGACCTGCCACCTCACGTCCAGCATCTGGCACCCATCCCAGGTGCTGCACAGGACGTGGGTCTCCCCCGGCTCATTTCTTTTCCAAGCATGGGGGCAGTCCCTATGGACTGGCTCCTCTCCTTAGCCCCTCCTGAAGACGCGTTTCCATCTGCCCTCTTGGTAGAATGCTCCATATTCTCCCCACTGTGGGTCATTACACACAGTGGGGGACCCTTTTCAGGAGTGAGGAACAGAAAGGAGACGGGAACATGAGCTGTAGTATTTGTAATAATTTACTCTGTGATCCAACTCACGTTAGTTAAATTAGCACTTGCATATTATTTTGGTTATTGATCTTATTTAGTGAACATTTTCTTCACACCAGCTTCTATCCTGGACTATTGATCCCCCGTGACTTCATTTTTATTTATTTGTTCCAAAGCCCAGTGCAGAACCTGAACTAATCACACACACATGCATAGTGTCATGGTGTCCAGCCATGCCTGGTCCCTGCAAGGCTTGACTCTTGGTTTTTATTGATTCATTCACTCATTCCCCCCATCATGACCATCCTGCATATTCCATGAGCAACAATTCAAATGTGTTTAACACAAACATTTTGGCTGATACATGCTCCTTAAAATGAGTATTTTCGCATGTAGATTTTAATTTAGATAAATAGCCTCGACTGCTTTATAGATGTGGTTCTCTGTTGCACTTTCCCCACCCAGAACTGCTTTCACAATGTTCTGCTTTGCTCCATGAACACAGAGTCCACTGCAAAGAAGTCCACTGTGTGCGTCACTCCCTTCTGCCTAAATCTCAGCGACAGCCAGAAAAAAAGTGGGATCAGGAGGCCGGAGTCCGATATGAGCTCATCCCCAGGATCCCCGATTCCTCCATGACTTAACTTAGCCTGCGAGTCCTCCCCACCCACAAGCAGCAGAGCTGCTGAGACACAGCCCCCTCCTAACCTGGCAGCCACTGTTTTGGGGGAGGCCGGGAAGTGACAGTAATGGGCACAGACTCTGTGTGCACATAATTTGCCCAAAATACCTCCTCACTGCTCTTCGAAATGGAGGCTCCGGTTTAACTCCCAGAGGCAGGGCCTGAGCATCCCTGTGTACTTCATCACCACTAAAACAGCCCAGAAGACTCAGTCCCAGCACTACTGACATTTGGGGCCAGGTAATCCTTTGTTGGGGACTGTCCTGTATGTTTGGTGGTTCTTCCCACAACATACTGGCCTCCACTCACCTGATGCTATAGTGTACTTGTCCTCCATCAAGGCAACTGTAATTTCCAAGTGCTGCCAGGAGACTGTGTCCCCCGTTCAGAACCACCCAGCCTTGACTAGCATTTTGCTTTCTGTCAGTCTGATGGGTTATACTCTGTACGATCAGCAATCCTATAAGGGTAGCATTACTATACCCAGCTTGTAGCAGAGCAAATTCAGAGAAGTGGTTAACCTTCACCCCAAAGAAGTCACAGGGACCCAAAGACACTGACCCCGTTAGACAATGCGAGGTGGTGGGTGCACTGACCAAGTGGCTCAAGAACAAGAAGGAATGAGGGGTAATTCTGCCAAGGGCAGCAAGGTGAGCTGATGGGGAATAGACTGGAATCTAGCATCCTTGAGCACAAGGACAAAGGATTATCCTGGTCTGACATCAAGGTTTGCAAAAGATCTACTACTTTTCAAAGACTGTTTATCATGGAAAAGTCTAACCTTATTCAAAAAGTAGAAAAGACAGTGTAACAAACTCCTCCCATCTCTCAGCTTCAACAGAACCAACCCAGATTATTTAAAAGCCGATCTCAAAATTTAAATCATTTTCTCTACATAACTTATTGTATATCTGTAGAAAATCACATTGCCATTAAAATCACCATGCCTATAGTGTGCTTAAAATAGTAATAGTAATATCCTTTTAGTGGGGTGCTAGAGATTGAACCCAGGGCCTTACACATTGCAAGAAAGAGTTCTACCACTGAGTTATGACCCAGCCTCACAGCAATTTCTGAAATTCATCAAAAATCCAGGTTCAGATTTCCATACTTACTGTCTAAAATATGCTTGCGTGTCAGTGTTGTATCATTCTGCAAGATCCATGTAACACCCTTGAGCTGCCATGGCCACTCCTGTCTCACATTTCCTTTGTCTCTAGGGTCCCCCTGCTTACCTCCAGCAGCTCCCCCCAAGTGCACCACAGCTTGGATGTTCTGACCAGATCCCCACAGTGCCACTGAACATTTTTTTCTGTTTCTTCTATTTCCCATGAAATGCGTGGTGATCTAGAGTAAACTCTAAAAGGTTCATCATCAGGGATCGAGAGGCTTACTTGGATGCAGGTCTGACCTGCTGGAGGCCTGTGACATCCACCTCCCTTTCTTTTGTGAAGTTAGTGACTGCTGTTAATCACAGCTAAGGTTCATTATTTTATTAGCAGTTGCAAAATGGTAACATTCTAACAGCATTTCTTGATGTCTGAGCAGGAACGGAGCTGAGCGGAGAACCCTCTCCCTCATCCAGCTTCTGGCATCTGCATCTCCATCCTCATTCTATGCCGTTTTGGGGATGCACCAGTTCCCAGTGGATGGACATCTGGGTTGTTTTCAGCAACATCTGCTAGGAACGTTTTTTCCCTCCTTCCCGCCCTCAAAGCCATTCCTTGATCTTGTCTTCATTCCCAACACAAATCTCTCAGCTGTGAATACTCACTATTACTCTTTCTAGGGCTGTGTTTTCTCTCTGCCTCGAGAACATTAAACAACCATATACCAAGTCCTTCTCTAAGAAGTAACACCCTATTAAATGGCTCACAAATGATCATTTTTTTGCCCAGTTTTGGAGATGCCCAGAGCAAGTCCAGAAGACTATTTCTAGGGAGACAGTTGGCCCTGTCACAGGAGCTGATGCCGAGGAGCTAAGGGCACTTTCTCCCATCCCCACACAAAGAGGGACCTTTCCTACCGTCACCCCAGCTGTGAGTCACCAGCTCCCCAGCCCTAAAACCCACAGAGAAAATGCAAATGGATTCTGGTGATGAGGGAACTGAAGCCACCTCTGAGTGGGAGAGGATGTTATAATATCAGGCTGTCGCCAAATTAGCGTTGTTAAACAAATGTGCGAAAATAGCAACCACAATTATTCCCTTACAGTAGCTCAATCTGGAGCGTTCAGTGCATTTTTGTGCCCCCTAAACACAGGGCTGCTGTCACCCCTGCTTCTTTGATCCTGCCTCCTTCCTTCTTTCGGAGATGTTGCTGAGGAAGGAGACTGACCCCAAGCGAGCTCCCACAATCTCTTTTCTTCTCTGGGTTAGAATAAAACGATGACAAGATTTCTCCAACACCCACTAAAGGCCAGGCCTTTTGTGAATGGAACTTGATTTGATCTTTACAACAATGGAAGTAAAATAGTACTGTTATTCCATTGGACAGATGGTCAAACTGAGTGCAAGAGAGATAGTTTCCAGGGCTCGGGGTCCCTGGACTCACAGACATGAAGACCTGGGTTTGACTAAATGCGCCTTTTGTTCTTTGTCCTTGACCTTGCTGCTCCAAATGTCCCCTTACTGACACTTTCAACCTCATCTTTCTGTTCTCTGGAAACCTCTCAAATCACAGGTTGAGTGTCCTTTAACAATATGCTTGGGACCAGAAGTAGTTTTCGAAGTTCGGATTTTGTTCAGACTTTGGAATGTTCATATTCACATAATGAGCCATCTTGAGAATGGTATGCACATCTAAACATGAAACCCATTTATATTTTTGCATACATCTTATTCACATAATGCGAAGCCAATTTCAGCCTGAAGTGATAGTTTTCTATTTTCCACTAACTTCCATCCATTGTACTCTGCCTGTGCCCTCAACAGTGTGCACTTCTGTGTCTTTGGGTCCTAAGAAGAAGCCAGTCCCACCTCGGTCTTCTGTAAGATTCTCCATGCTTCCTTTGCTGTCCAGTTTCTCCACAGCGCAGCTCCTTGTGCTCAAGATAAACACAAATGCATCCTCTTTTTCTTGTTACTGTTACTTATACGGTGCCTGCAAGCCTTTTTTGACATTTTCAACACTATTACAGACAGCAAATCAGCAGAAACCACAGTGAGTGATGTACAGAGCTTTTGGCCACAGGAGAAGCATCACGAGGCACCCACTGTTGGTACATGCAGCCCAGTGTGTGTCATTTCATTATCTTTTATTGAAATAAAAGAATCTGGGCACATGTGGAAAACATATGTTGCTGTTGAAGGGGGCCAGGAGGGTCTTTTTTTCCCTTGGTGATGTCAAATAAACTATGTTGTGTTTTTTCTGTGCCCCGCCACATCAGACGAGGAATTTTCCTCTTGTGCATCATGCCAGAGGTTAAAGCACATTTTGGAGCATTTCAGATGTTGAGTTTATAGCTACTCAACCTGTACCTGCCCACAGCACGGTGGCTTTTCAGGTTGGCTGTGTTCCAGGCAGCTCTAGGACTTCTTGCCCCTCGTAGCCTGTCTTCAGGGCCAGGACCTCTTGTAGGGCCACACAGTAGATGAGATGGAGGCAGGAGGGGCTCAAGCAGCAGTTGGCTTCCTGGCAAGTTGCTACCAACACACGAGGTCTTGGCAGTGTGGTAAGAGGTCCAGAAAGGGTGGTCCACACACAGATGTGACCATTATGCCAGCCAAGGCTGTTGCCTCACGGCAAGAGTCCACACATATCTGCACGTAGGACCACATGCTCACGGCAGCAGCCAGCTTCAGCAGATCTGCCGCCTCCTGTGCTTCCATCTCCTCAGGATGCCTGCCTCTGTGTCAGAGGCCACAAACGTACACACTGTATAAAGGATGCACAGCACATAAAAGGTGGGCTTTCGTCCTTTGGGCAGGTGGCCGCTTGAGACTTTCCCAAGAACTGGAGACAAAAGGGGTTCACTCCACATCTGACCCCTGGGTTGCCAGAAATCAGAATCAGGCAGAGACGCTGTGAAGATGATGTTGGTGACCACTGTCATCATGTGGGGGCCACCATGGCACAATGGTCCCCTTTCAGTGAAGGTCTTGACACCTAATGGTGGGGAGGACAGTCAGCAGATGACACTCAGTCACCAGCCCCTTCCTTTAGGACTGCATCAACTCCAGGGCGTTGTCTCATCCACAGCCATGGTTTTCCAGGGTACCCCACATGCAGTGACTGACTGTTATGACTTAGGTCTAGATGTCCCCAGTGCTTGTGTGTAAAGGTGGGGCTTTCAGAGGGCAATGGGATCATGGGTGCACTATACTCATCAGTGGTTTGATCCACTGATGAGTTCAAACCTAAATGTGCTGTTGGCAAGTGGGGATATGGCTTTGGAGCCTATATCTCCCTCCTCAGCTCCTCTCTGCTCTCTCTGCTTCCTGACTACCATGAGATGAGCAGCTGCCCTCCACCATACCCTTCCACCATGCTGTTTCTGCCTTGGAGACAGTGACCACGGACTGAAACCCCAAAACCCTGAGCCAAATTTAACATCTGCTCCTTTATTTTGTTTTAGCAATGGAAAAGCTGACTAATATGTTGACCCTTTGAGAACATGAAGGCATGGCCATCTCAGTTGAATTCAGGATAACTCTAAGGGCCTATCCACCTGTGCTGCCCCCTAATGGTGGAGCCTGTACTGCAGCTGGACCCAGCCCTTGGCAATCTCCATCTTCCCACCTGGTTATTTCTAAGAATCTGGCTCCAGGCCACTCTGAATTCCTGCCAGCATGCTAGCTCATTCTCCTTGTCTGCTTCCTAGCGAATCTACCTGTATTACATTGCCACTATAATTATATAATTGCTTCCAGGATCTCCAAGGTTGCTTGCATAGCTGACAGGGATTGCAGACATCCATAGGAATGGATCATAGATAATATCACAGATTTTTATCTGCCTGGTCGCCCTCCCGCCATGACAAGGAGTGGGCTAGAGCCGCAGGTTGGATGATTATAGTCCCTCACCCTGGCTGCACTGTTGAATGCTAAGGTTGGATTGGGCAGACACCAATCAAGTTGTTATTCCCTGTCTTACAGAGGCTTACAGAGGTTGCCTGTCCACAGCTGACCACAGGTAACACAGCTGACGCATGGTGGAACTGGGATCTGTAGCCAGTTCAATGTTTGTCACGTAGGGATCCAGGCCATCCCTAGGGAGATCAGAATGAAGAAGTGAAGGAGAGGCTGAGCCGGTACTGCTCCCTCCCCTGCACAATGCCTCCCTGTTCAGAACCTCAGGAGACCTGCATTTGATGTCCCTCAAGTCAGGGTGACTTTTCCACACACAAGTAGCTCGAGACAGGCAGCTTGAGAAAGTGAGCTTCTTTCCCCATCTTAGGTCACTGCAATTAACTGCCCTAGGGAGCCACGGCAGATGACCTGGTTTGTAGCCAGTCATGATCATAGTTCCTCACTGACACCACTGTGCAACGTCTCCTTAAAAAGTGTGATTTCCAGGACTGATGCAAATCTCTAGCACCAAATGCTGGAGCCTGTTACTTTCCTCTATGGGGCATTATGCCTTTGTTTATTTTGCCTGTTAACACACACAAGTGCTTTGAAAACTGGTATTTGGAGTCCAGAAGAGTACTCAGCATTTATCAAATGTGTATTAGTGTATGCAACATAGAAGCAGAACCCTGGAAGAATCAAATGCTTCCTCACATAAGAAAAAAAACGAAAGTAACAACTCTGCCCTCTTATGGTCAATACGTAGTTTTCTTCTTCTGATTTCTTTGTGGTTCTGAGGTTGTGCTGCACACAGTTTCTTTCTGGGATAAGGCAAGTCTGCTCAGGGAACTGCAGAAAAGCCTGTCATAAGGTGGCTGCAGAAGCCAGTTACAGGAGCCTGACTCCCACCTCAGCCATCTAACCACAGTGCTTGGCAATCGTGGCTTTCAAGAAGACCACAACTGTACCCATGGAGAATCTCCAAAAGAATTGAACCAACCCCACAGCTTCCCAGTTTATGTTGGAAGCAAGCTGAAACTTAGAAAGTTACACTCCCAAAGAATCTACTCCAGACGAGAGGCTCCCAAAGTTTAGTAGTGAATGGCGCCCTCCATGCCTCGGGATTTTCGCAGAGCACTCCTGGATCAAAAGAAACACCTCCTGGCTAGACGTTTATGAAGTAGTCAGGTTCTGTACTCCAATTCTTATTCTATCCTGTATCTACATACACATACCCTGTGGCATGGGTGTTCTCGTCCTCAAAAGATGGACATTTGGATTATTCCCAATAGTGCCATCTACTGGTGACATTTTACCAATTCTCCCCGAGAAGCCACTGTTGGATCTGCCATCATTTTTGACACAAATGCCTGAGTCAAAAATACTCCCGTTATTCTCCCTGGACCCTTTGCCTTCCCTCTGTTCCAAAAGCACTAACCAGTCACACCTGGAGCTGTCTAAGCAATCTTCCCTGATTAAATGACTTAAGAATGGCTACTTCTTTGCCAGGGTTTGCAGAAGCCCAGAGCAAGGCTGGAAGGCCATGCGCAGGAAGCCTCAGTAATCTGACAGATGTTCCTGTGTTTTCCTCACAGTTCAAATATTCCATGGCACCCCAGGGTGGCTCTAGGTTACTGAGTTACCCACTTGTTGCTGTGCCACTCTGAAACTTTTAAACCTGTGTTTCTTGAAGGCAAGGCAGGCTCCTACACAACCGGGCACAATCATCACCATCAGAATCCACGGGGTGCATCACTACCATCCACGTGGGCTCAGGGAAAGACTGGCCAGCGTGAATAATGGGCCTCTTTATAAAAGTGGCAGGCAAACGGGAGCTTCACGGTGAAGAGGTCAGTCTAGCCCTGCCACACAGGTTCAGGGAAAGCTGGCATGTTTGTGGATACCCCATTCACTGAGGCTGCATCTCTTGTAATCTACAAACGAGCCCCCAAACTCGAGTTCAAAAAATGAGGCAAAAACATATTTTAAAAAGCAGCACTGATTTATTTTATCCTGGGCCCAGCGACACAGTGCAGCTGAAGTTGCAAAAGCTGTGTGTCGCTCCTCCATACTTGCAGCCTTTATGTACACATCACAGTTTACAAAGTAAGGGGTTATGGGCGTGGATCAGGAAATCTGCTAAGGAAATGCTTCCCTTAGCAGAGGACAGAAGTCTAGCAGTAATTAACAATCCTTTGTCAGCTTATTCTAACCGCATCTGTTATTTGTAGAGGGCAACAATGGTTAACATATCAATTAGGTTAGGTTCCCAGAGATTCACAATTTTTTACAGAGGAGAGCATTGATTAACATATCAATTAGGTCACCCAAAGGGGGAAAAAAGCATACAGAACAATAGGTGGCGGTTAAGGTACTTTGGCATAACACAAACATAACGAGCAATAACGAAGCTCTTTTTGCTAATGTACAGCACGTCCCAGGCCCAGATGAAATATGTGCTCAGGTGCTGGAGACATAGGTGGGAACCAGAGACTAGAGATCTTTGAACTCCAGGATTAGGTTCTGGACTTTATTTTGGAGGCCATGGGAAGCTGAGAGAGGTTTCAGGGAAAGCTTAGACGAGCGGGCCTCATTTATGAGGGCAACCACCCAGAGTGCAATAGGGAAAACAGGACAGAGAGGCAGACTGGGACAACAGCTGAAGGGGCGCTGTGCGGGGCTGGGGGCACCGCGGGTGACCTCTGAAAGACCTAAATTCATCCTGCTGACCTCCTTTCCCACACCCAATCATACAACGGGGATCAGCCCTCTCCTTTGTCTGCAACTGGCCCCACAGCAAGAAACATTTCACACATTTGTCCAACCATCTCAGAGCAGACATGGGTTTGAGAAGCTGACCAAAGCAACAGTGAGATCAGCTCTCAGGATGCAGCCTAACATCTCAGTTAATTTGGGAAGATCCGCTATTAGGTTTGTTTCTGGAGCTCCGGAGCCATGGCTGCTTACCCACCTCCTGAAGACTCACTCCTGGGTTGTTGTGGAAGGTGAACAGAAAATCCCTATAAGGTTATCGGGCAGTGCCTGGGCAGAGGAAGAAGAAAATAAATGCTGGCTAACATCATCACACTTCTCGAAAGACCTGTTTCCCAAACAAGGAGATTCTTTCCTCATAAGCCAAGCCAAAGGCCTGCCATTTATGCCATCAGTAAACTCTTTAGAAAGAGGATGTGGGAGGGCCTGAGGACTGGGCTCTGGGGACTTGGGGTGGAGCAGAATGTGCTCCCAAGCTACAGAGTGGGGAGCTACGGAGGAAAGGAGGTTCCAGAAGGGAGGCTTTTGTCTGTCAAGAATCCAACAGAGTGACCAGCAGACGCTTTGACTCCAAGGACTGGGCAGGAGGTGAGAGGAAAGAGGCCATTGAGTGACCCAGGGGTACCAGACAAGATGGGTGGCATGGGGTGTCAGGCAAGCATAGCCAGGAGGAGGAGCAGACAGCGGGATGCAGGGTCAGGTGTCTTCTCTCACTTGAGCACAGAAGAAACCTTCCCACCAATGTCTGAGGAACAGAAAACCATGGAAATGATTCATGGCCTGGGGCCCAGGCCCAGGGGCACCCCGTGGAGAGCAGGGGAAGAAGAGAGGGCACCTTCCAGGGCAATCTCTGCCCAGATCTCAGGGCAGCTGTGGGGGCTGAGAGAGCGCAGGTGTAGACAGACAGAGGGGACAGCCTGACAGAAAGGGAAGCATTCCTACACTGCTCCTTAGGTGCAATCATTGGAGTCCGCTGTGGGGAACGGCATTTCCTCTGGAATAGTTGTGTGCAATGGATTAAATGTGCCTCCTGCAAACGCTTATGCTGAAGTCCTAACCCCCATTGCAACATTAGGATGTGGGGCCTCTGAGAAGTGACTGAGGCATGAGGGTGGAGCCCCATGAACGGTATGAGTAGCTTCATAAAAGGGACCCTCATGAGATCCCTCATTTTCTTTCTGCTATTTGAGGATACAAAGAGATGTCGGCCACCTGTGACCTGAAAGAAGGCTCTTAACAGAACCTGACCGCCCTGCCACTCTGATCTGGGGCTTCTGGCGTCCAGAGCAGAAAAAAAATAAATGTCTGCTGTTATAGCAGTCCAGCTGGCTAAGACAATCCCAAAGGTGATTTAAATTACAGAGAATTTTTTTAAAGAAGCAAAATGAAAAATTCACTGCAGTTCCAATACATTCACCTGAACAGACAGAAAATTTTTAGCCGAAACATACGTGCACACACACAGCCCACCCTTAATGATGCCTGACCTCCAAACTCAGAGAGGGCAGCATCCTGCTGGGAGCACAGGAGGCTTCTTTGGTAATTAAGCAACAAACTCACACAGAGGTGTTGTTTTAGTGAACAAACATCTCAAACAGCCAAGGAAAAAAAGGCAATGAATCCAGCCATTACCTCCAAACAACCCACCGGCCCAACCGTTCACTGCCAAGGGACTCTAAGAGTGAGGAAGTCCCAGGGAGGGGTGAGAGCAAAGGACGATGGGAGAGGTCAGGTCTGGGGCCCTGGGGTTTCCCAGGCAGCAGGACAGGAGCCTGAGAGTGGGGCAGGTGTGCTAGGCACTCCCATTTCTGGTGCTGAATCCCAAGCCTGGGAGTGTCCCTCTTGGTTCCTGTTGTTATTTTTTGTGGAGAGAGGTATTGTTTGTTTGTTTTGTCTTTAAGAGTGAATTTCTGTGAATCCAGGAGCCAGGACTTTAGAACAAGCCTCTTGACTTCACAGAGGCACATCAGTGATTGACTGGAGGAGGGGCCATTTGGGGAAGCAAGTGCCCCTTGCCAGGGCTCGGCTGGTTGGCATGGAAACACCCAGCATACAGATGCTGTTTTAGCAGGTTCTGGCTTATTCTGGGCGGGCTTACCCTGCTGTTCTTACACAGGCATCGTTCTGGTTTGTCTGACTGGGTCCAAAGGCCAAATAGTTTCAACCTGCAGCTATTGTCCACTCACAAGTCCTCAGTTAACAAATCATTTGAAAGCTAGACAGAAGGTAAACACAAATTTGAACAGGGGAACTTAGAATGGGTCAGATAGCTTTTAAATCCATCCCTTACAAATGGGTGAGTTCCTTAGGAAAGGCACCAGGTGGAGGATTTTGGAGGACTGGTATTTGAGATTAGGGCAAAGGTCTGGAAAATCACTGTGTGCACATTTACTTAAGTTGTGTAGCAGGAAGGAAGGGTCAGAAGATCACTTTCCATAAAAATGATCAATTCAAAACTTCTTCCCAAACCATCGGACAGACCAGTTCACAAGTCCTGTGCAGACAGGCCTCTGCCAGATGTTATAATTAGCACTTTCTGAACACAGAGGTCAGGTTGTCAGTGTGCACTTTGAGTTTACTCCCAATGATCCCCTAGAAAAGGGCAGGAAGCCGCTCCCACTGGATAGATGTCAGTCATATGGCAAGTGATAGAATTTTTCGGCATGGAAGGGAACCATCTGATAGGATTCTGTCACGGCCGAAAGGATAGGAAGTATGAAATTAAAATGGATCTTTATTTTTTTAAGAATGTGGGGAGAGACCCCCTGACCCTACAGGGTCTGGCATTCTCTCCAGGGTCTGGCATTCTCTCCAGGTCTGACATTCTCTCCAGCAGACACGTGGTATGGGGCATACATGTAGCTTAGGTTTGGGGTGGTGCCTAAAGGGCATTAGTGATGCACAGGTAGCCCATTGGTATTCATTTTGCACCACAGGTGGATTCCTAGGGGTGGGAAAGATAGAGCCCTTGGTTCTGCCTCCCAACTTTACAGCTACAGTGTCCCAACTGGGGCAAAATACTTTCATTCCCGTCTTTTGATTATTAAGAAAAAGGACAAAGATTTTCTTTCTTTTACTGCTTCCTGCTGGAAGGGGGTACTGTACTGGTGTTTAGGAGTGTTGACAGGATGTCGGTTGATGCCCAGGTAGAAGTTGGTGCCAGGTGTTTTAGCCAGGACAACTGTATCACTGGTGAATGCACGTATGTTAGACTGGAAAAACAAAGAGACAAGGTGTTATGAGGAGGCATGGCACTATCATATTTAGGGACCCAGGTGAGGTAGAGGGAAAAGTGCCTTTGATTTAGACACGTCATTTTATCAGGACCACGTTGAGGTAGAATCATTGCCATGGTAAGGTAGAATTCTGAAAAATAAGTGTGAGGTTAGGAGGAGTGAAGTTATGAGAGGTGATTATTCCCCCATCTGAAAGGGTAAAAGCTAAGAGGATAGGTAGGTAAGGCTTGTCTCTGGTCCAGGAGTTGAGCTGGAAAAAAATAGGGGGAGTGGGGAAGGCTGTGGCTGTACCAGTATAGAGAAGATAAGAGCCTAGGCCTTCAGGGATGTCATGTTTAACCAAACAGCTGAGGGTAGAAAGAACTATGACAGTTGTCACATAGAACAACATGAAGACGATCTTACGCATGATGTGGGAGTCTTTAGGAAAGACTGTTGAGAGTCCTGCTGTAAAAAGGATAAGAAATTAGAAACCAAATTGGATAACAAAACATGACAGCCTGAGAGTTGTGGCTGTGAGGCCTTGGTGAGGTGGAGATGAGTGGGCAAAAGGATGGTTAGATTTAGGGCTGGAAGGGCACCACTAAGCCTGAGTGATGTGAAACCAGGATGGCAGTCTAGCAACTTTGATCACTGTTGAGGCTGACAAGAAGACCAGGTATGGGCTGCTCCATCTTGGTTGTAGTCCTTGTGATGATTTGCTGTAACAGGACTTTAGTAAGTGTATCAGCAGTCTCCCTGGTTGTGGGAAAGGCTTTTATTTATCCTGAAAAAATATAAACAAAGGCAAGAAGATAAAATTTATCTGTCAGTTTTGACCAGGGTTGTGTCTGAGAAACTGGTGAATAGGGGGCTGGGGATTTAGCTCAGCGGCATAAACGCCTGCCTTGCAAGCAGGCGGTCGTGAGTTTGACCCCCAGTAGCGATAAAAATGAAAAAGACAAAAAAAGAAAAGAAAAAGAAACTGGTGAATAAGAAAGGAAGAGGGTGCTATATACCCCTGAGGAAAGGATTTACTAGTGATAACAGGTGTAAGCTGTTGAGACCTCAGAGTGTCTGGGTCAGTCTGTATAAACACAAGGGAATAAAAAGCATTTTTAAGATTTCAGACTGTAAAGTGAGTGGTGGAGGGAAGATTTGGTACCACTGGGAAGAAGACTGGGAAGAAGCAGTCTGGAATCTGCACGAGATAGGCCCTGTCTTGTATGGGCTGCATAGGCTGGCCATCAATACTCCCTATAGAGACTGAGGACTTAATATAGCAGCCTGAAAGCTCAGGAAGAACCCTACACATGGCCTCTATGTCCACATGTATAGAGAATGTCTTACCTGAGATTTTAGTGGGACTTGGACTCTGAGAAGGACCCCTTAATGGGGGCTGTGGACCCTGAGCCCTGTCAGTCTTCAGCAGAAAGTCCAAGCAGATCTGTCAGCGATGAATCTGGCAGTGTTGGCATTTCCTGTGAGGGCTAGAAGTTAGGATGGCTTACCCACTCTCTGGTGGCTAGGACAGTCCAGTAGCCCTGGGGTAAGATCTCAAAGGAATGCCAGGATGGGGCACTCTCTTGCCCAATGTCCTTCTGCTGCATTGGAGGCATGGCCTTGGGGTGGGGGCTCAGACAGCTCCACCTTGTGTCGGTTTACCTGTCTCAGAACCCCAAGTGTTCCCAGTCGGGGAACCATATGACAGAATTTTTCGGCATGGAAGGGAACCATCTGATAGGATTTTGGTGCGGCTCAAAGGATAGGAAGTATGAAATTAAAATGGACCTTTGTTTTAAGAATGTGGGGACAGACCCCTGACCCTCCGGGGTCTGGCATTCTCTCCAGGGTCTGGCATTCACGGCAGACACGTGGTGTGGGGCATACATGTAGCTTAGGTTTGGGGTGGTGCCTAAGGAGCATTAGTGATGCACAGTAGCCCACTGGTATTCATTTCGTGCCACAGGTGGATTCCTAGGGGCAGGGAAGATACAGCCCCTTGGTTCCACCTCCCAGCTTTACCGGCTACAGTGTCCTAACTGGGACAAAATCCTTTCACCAAGAGCTACACTGTCCCTTGACTTAAGTTGTCTTCAGAATGACCTGCTTTCTCGGGACAGTTTCCGCCAGGGCACACAGGAGAATATGGAATCTTGGAGATCCCAAGCCAGCTGGCTAGCAAGTAGCACTTAACATTCGCAGTCAGGTTTATCTCATCTCACACCTGCTTTCCCTGCATAGCTGCCTGCGGCCTTCGCCCGGGGTTGTAAGTAAGGATCTCGGGCTGAGAAGATGGATTTTTCTTGAGGGTCGGGGCAGAGGCTGGGTTTAGTCATAAGGATGAAGATAAAATAGGATCAGGTAGATCCTGAGGAGGTGACGTTTGAATTGATACCTGAACAGGAGGCAACTTTTCTGAAACCCTTTAACAATAAAGGGTTTGACGAAGTCCAGAAGATGGTGGCACTGCTGGTAGGGAAGGACGTGCACTGAGCATTAAGGCTGCTTGTTTAAACGAAAAGGGAGACGCTCCATCTAGTGGCCAGATTCAGTGACTGCATGGATGGAGCCCGCGAAAGCGGAACGCTGTACCAAACACAGGACGCGCAAGGTTCCTTTTTAAACCACCCTGGAACTAAGAGGCAGTCTGAGAGATGCTCTTAAGCCATAAATAAATAACCCCCAGTAAATAAATAAAAATCCAAAATACATGTAGTCTCCTCTCAGAGTCACAGGAGATCGATATGAGGACTCCCAGAGAGACACCCAAATCTACAGATGCTTAAATTCCTAATACAAGACATGATCAAAAATATGGTGAATGTTTTAATATTGCAGTAAACGATACATTGCTACTAGCCCCCCTGTATTTACATTCCCACGGGATATAGAAGGGCTGCTTTTCCCTTCCATCCTCGCCAGCACTTCCTGTTTTTTATATTTAGTTTGTACTTAGCGCGGAGCTGTGGCTGCCTTCATGTCCTGAATTGACTCAAAACATTTATTTTTCATGCTCCTTTTGATTTTGGGGAAGAACCAGATTTATACGGTGCCAGACTCAGTAAACAAGGGGTGTGAGAACACACTGCAGTGCTTTTTGGGAACCTGCCTCTCTGCTGAGTGGCACTGGCCCCTCAGCCACTGTGTTTTTTATTATGCCTTGCAAAGAGCACTTCTAGGACTGCTTCAAAAGTGGCAAGAGCGATGACAGATTGTACATGAAGCAAGGAGGAGCATTTGAGGGGGACTCAAATACAGCTTATCATTTACTGTCATAATTTTTAAACTTTCAACACACACCATATTTTTATCAGCCCTTGTATAAAACACAGTATTGAGCAGGATGCTGGGATACACTCCTGTAATCTCAGCGACTCTGGGAAGCTGAGGCAGGAGGATGGCAAATTAGAGCTCAGCCTGCGTAACTTAGTAACCTAATGAGACCATGCCCCAAAATAAATTTTTAGAAAAAAGGGGGATCCAGAGATGTAGCTCAGTGCAAAGGCCCTGGGTTCAGTCCCCTATATCATAGATAAATGGCATAGTCTTTGCATTTAAGTGATGCACATCTTCTCATGTATCTTTGAAGTCATCTCTAGGTTATTTATAATATCTAATATAATGTAAATATTATGCAAATAGTTATAATACTGCACTGTGTAGGGAATAATAACAAGGACAAAGAAACCCATACGTGTTGAGTACAGACACAATGCCTCCCTAGTAGTTTCGACCAAAGTCAAATAAACCCATGGACACAGAGCCCCCTGCACAGCCAAGGATGGAGCACAGGCTGTATTTTTTGCAACATCTAGCTACTGTTTATGATCCTTTTCCTACAAACCAACCTACTTAAAAAGACTTCATGTAAGAGCAAAAGATCTTCTGGCATCTCCTCCAGTCAGTGGCAATCCAATATCACATGCCCAGAACACCATCTCTCTTCCAAGACGAATGCATGGTTTGATTCCTGGACCTGCAACCTTGCGATCGCTGGTACAGGGGTGGTCGGCTAGTGGGATTGATTGTTGGGGACAGTGGAGCAATGCTTCTGCCTTAATTCAAAAGAATGAAAGACACGGAGAGGACAATGAGTTCGCCATTGAGAGACTGGATGTTATTTAAGATACTCTGGTTTCTCTTCAGATCGTATAAATCTTTTGCTTTTTACTAAAGGATATGTTTAAGGTCATGTTGCTCCGAAAGTTCTGTGGAGCAGTGTCCTGGAGATTCCAATCTCATGATTATGCTTGTTTGCCCCTGTATGTTGCCCATAAGAAATACTGGAAAAACCCCCCCAACCTTCAGTCTATAGGTCCGGAAAGGTTAACCCCAGCAAGATCACACAGGACATGGTGAATGCAAACAGAAACCCAGTTCCCAGAGCTTTGTCTCTGCACCTGGGGAGGCCAGTGTTACCAAGTGCCACAAAAATCCCCAGCAATGCGACTCTGTTTCATCCACTGAACACTGCTGGGGTCCCCCTCTACATCTGATTCCCTGAACACTAAGCACACATGTTATTACTTCTCCTGGGGTAGCCCGGAGAAAAATAAAGCAGAAATTATTATCTAAATGTAGTTTTCTAAAGTTGAATTTTCTGAAGAGGCATCATATGCAATTATTCTCCAAAACTCATGTCAGCATTTCTGGTCAGTCTCTAGAAATAGGTGCTTTTCGGATCGACATGAGACCTTGGGACAGAACTGCTGGGGAAGCAAGGTGGCATTTCATAGCTGGCAGCTATGACTTACTGACATGCTGGCCAGGGCCAGATGGCCCTAATCTGTCACTTCTCAGTTGTCATTCTTGCCGCAGACGTTACATTTCTGACACCAAAGGATCTGCTTGTGAAATCTGTTTGGAAAAAAGAGCAGGAAGACCAGATATGATGTAATCAATTGGGAGGCTCAAACTGGGGTTCCCGAGCCTGAGGAAAGCCGGCCTGTATGTCCATTTTCGGTTACTCTTCTGAGCTCAGTGCCCTGTCTAGACCAGAAGTGGCTCTTTTCTTCCTTACCCTGGGAGCTCAGCATGGTGGCAGCCTGGACAATAAGATTTCTGTATCTACCTGACCTCATCTGCTCTCCTGTCCTCCAAAAAGCACGTAGAAGTACAAAACCTGAAGGGACTGTGAGGAGGAGGACAGTTGGGGTGCCTTAAGAGTTCACTTGTCAGAATGAGGATGCAGCTCCATGGTGCAGCACATGCCCAGGGTGCAAGGCCCTGGACTCCATGCCCAGCGCTACAATTTACTTTGCTATAGCTTCTGCGTCTGAGCATCCCAGAATTGGAAGCTGCAGACTTTATTCTTATAATATCTGCGCCAACATTTGTGCATTTAGTGTGAGCCAGCAAAGAACACACAAAACCCACAAGTGGTAACTCTGAACTCAGGGAGCTGCAGAATAAAATCCATAGCTTCCGCAGGACAGCAGCATCTGCAGAGTTCTGTGCAGTTCTTCGTAACCTATGTGAGGTGGACCAACAACCCCCTCAGATGCCCAAATCTAAGGACACTCAAGTTTCTTATATAAAATAGTGAGATATTTGCCTGGAACCCACACACACCCTCCTGTATACATTTAAATCACCTCCGGATTATTCATAACATCTACTGAGATGCAAATTATATGTAAATAGTTGTTATACTGTATTGCTTAGGGAATAATGACAAGAAAAAAATGTCTGTACATATGCAGTACAGAGGCAATTTTCTTTTCCAGTGTTTTTTATCAGCAGTCGTAGAGCATAATAAGTATATAGAGGGATCACCGCCTGTGTGGGAGATGTGGTATTTACTCTGCCTGTGAGGAAAGCTGCTTTTCCACGGGGACTTGGAGACTCTGTCAGTCGGTCACTGTCCCTTTGCAGTCCATGCCCCGACCCTGCCTCTACCTCAGCCTCTGATTTGGATCATTCATAAAAATTATACCTGTGCCTCAAGGACTGAGAACAGGGGCTCAGCACACTGATGGCTGTGGTTGTCTGTTTTCTGCTGTGATGGAAAAGAAGTCTTTTGTTTAAACTCAGGGACTGCAGCCCCAGAGTTTTAAATTAAGCAACTGCTTGGGATTTGTGGGACCCACAGAACTCTCCTGTGACGACCTGGAGTCAGGTGTCAGCCTACCCTCCAGTGCCTCTGTTCCCACTGAGTGAACAGTTGAGGTGATGGGGGACTCAGGTCAAATAAAGACAGAAATGGTGACTTCACCTGGACAATGGAGAACTCTGCCTTGCAAATATCCAAGGAACTGTCTGCTTTGAGAGTTTAAGTGGATTCCAGCTCTCTGGAACTGTTTTATTGTGTCAAAAATATGGTGACTCTTATGCCTCCTGATCTTTAATTGTGCATACGCATGACAGGTCTTGCTGAACAAGCCTAGGGCAGAGGTTTGCATGTGCAAAACAGGAATTTTGCACTTATCAGCTACATGCGATTATTTTAGAGGGTAAATCTCACTCAACTATCTTTTCTCCTGAGTTGTTCACCTTTGAGTCTTTAATCCTACCTTCCTCCCTCTTTCTCCAAACATGAAAGAATCTAGCTCAATTCCATGATGTGCCGGCCACTACAGGGAAGCAATAGAGGCATAGGGCAGTCTGCCGAAGCTCAGGGGGTTTCCAGGGAGCCCAAAGGGGCAGGAAATAAACCACTAGTCTAGTTAAAAATAAGGAGCCCTATCATGGGATATAACCTGGGCGAAACACTGGTGATCCCATGATCAAATGACCCAGAGGGAGCTGGTCCCCAAACCGAAGAATGGGCCTCGCCCTGTCTCCACCATGATCGTGATTATGACAATGATAATGATTGTGATTGTGATTATGATTGCATCAAACAGCAGAGTGTACAGAGCACAAAGCCCAGGGTAACAAAGGAAACCACAGTGAGTCAGAATTAGGGCCAACTCTCAAGTAGCTGTTCTTTCACTGTGACTAGAATTTTAGTCTTAGCTTGTTGAGAGCATTTCAAGAGGCCTCCAGAATGAACAGAATTGAGTTATTCTCCAGTGGGGCTGTACCACGTGGCCCCTTCCTTCCCAGAAGTGGAATCCCTGTAGCAAGACTTCAGGCACCCCTGCCAGGGAACCTCACCAGCTCCTATCCTAAAGGTTCTCAGGCTAATTTCTCTGGCTCAGTGCTTCAGTCTTGACCTGTTTTTGCCCTCTTGCCCTTTGACCCCTCCATCCCCTGACTCCTGTGGGTCTGGGGTGCTTGGCTTTATTGCTATTGCCAAGCTGTGTCTTTATCCCAAGCCTCAAAGCCTTGAAACATCTCAGGGTGCTTTAACGCCAGCTGCCCCAAGGCAGTGTCACTTGAGAAGGGAATCTGGACCTCTTCCTTCCTCCCCTTCTCACCTGGGTGTTAGCGTTCACCAAGAATGTTTGGAAGATGATCTGATGGTGGTTGAGGGGCCAGTTTGCGGGAGGATGTGCTCCTGCATTCCCAAATGCCTATCCCAGGAGGCTGTCAAGCATCGCTTGGTCTTGCTGCAAGCCTGGGTGATTGGGTGGGTGTGTTTGGTGACAAGGGAAATGTGAGCTCACAGAAGCAGAGTCTGGGCTCTGAGGGAGCCTCTAGGCAGAATGGCCATGGTAGGAAGGGACCTATCAAATGCTTGTGGGGGTGATTCCGAGCAATTTTCCCAGAAGCACCTAAATGGGGAGTCGATGCAGGGCATGTCCAGAGACCCTGCCAGTGTCTCCTTCCTCCACAGACAAGGGAAGAACTCCCTAAGTCACCCATACACAGACTGACTAACTAAAGGCAGAAAACTCCCAGCAGAGGATAGAAATGACAGGCAGAGACCATCCCGAGGGCATGCAAGAAAATGCAGCTGCCCCTAAGGTTCTATCTATAAGGTTCCCTGCACTTTCCAGTTTTTTCCCCAACTCAGCCAGCAAACCAGACAAATCCCTTTGGCTTTAGCTTGATTGAGCACATCTGTTGCTTACAACCCAATGCATTCTGACTCAAATCCACTCACCAGAGTGACACTCTCGCCTGGATGTCCTCAGGTTACACACATTAGTGAGCCTTCTCTTGGAAGAAAGCACATTGGGATGCTAGAGAGGAATAAATGTAAATCCTCCCTAACTCATAGAATAGTCACCATTTTTGTTCCTTGCTTATAGCTAACAAAACCACGAGGGCTGGCCTTTGTTCTATGCGAGTTACAGACTGGGTGACTGAAGACAGGACAAGTCGCTTTCCCAGCTCATGTGAGTGGTACAAAGAATACTTGGACCATCTTTCTTGCTGCAGTTTGTGCTCTGAATTGTACATCATTTGCAGCTTGCTGCACTAGTGTAGTCGAGACTTTGTGGCTAAATACTCTGCTCCCAAATATGGTTTACTAAGACTTGTCTCATTCGGGCATCACAAGGGTTTATCTTAAGAAATAAACTAATTAACCATCCTTCCAGCCTTGGCTTGAAGGAAGACATTTGAATTCCTCTTTTTTGCTTGCTGCCCTGTAGTAGCATTTAAGAGATATTAGCAAGGATGGTAAACCTGAACACAGGGCATGGGACACGGGACCCTTGGAGAACTCTTCATTGGTCAAAAGGGAATGCCCTGGGCTCACCAGACAGAAATAGGAAGCCACATGGGTGGCCCTGGAGCCTTGGATCTAAAGGAAAATAAGATGGAGAGAGAGCCCAGCCAATCACTGAGTATTCCATGCTTGGGTTTCAAGAAACAGTGGTTCCACTGGAAATAGTGGTGCATGTCTACAATTCCAGGTACTCAGTTGGCTTAGACAGAAGGATCAGAAGTTCAAAGCCACCCTGAACAACTTAGCAAGACCTTGTCTCAAAATAAAAATATTTTTAAAAAAACCCTCTCTGGAATTCAATTTCTGATACCATAAGAAAAAAAAAGAAGAAGAAGAAAGAAGGAAACCAAGAGGGAGGAGGGGAAAAGTTTCTTAATTAAGGCAAAACTGAAAAGCTTGTTAGGTTACTGAGAAGGGAAATCACAACTCATTCGGTCCTCATGTGTTTTGATTGTGGCATCTAGATTGAGTGTGTGTATCTCTAAATGCATACTTAGAAAATTGCAGCTGCAACCCTAAGAATGGATGTCTATTCTGATCCTTCATGGGGGTGTCTGTCTCCATGTGCCTGATTAAAGGGTATCGTGGACCCTTGGGTACCCTTGGTTTCTCCGTGGGTGCTGCCACAGAATACGAATGTGTTTCCAAGAGGTACTTGGCCAACTCAGTGTACAGAAGAAATCCAATCTTATTTACTGTCCCAGAGGCCAGCGAGGAGCCCATAAAAGCCTGGTGGTCATGGAATCATCTCCTGAACAAAGATGGTGGCATAGAGTGGGGAGTGGGTTTGTTGCAGTCTGTACCATTGCCGTTCTCAGGACAAGAGAAACTACCCTCCATTAGCAAAATACAGGAGTCGACCACTTAGGGGTGGAGGGAGATGCCCAGGACAGTGGATTCGATGGAGAAAATAAAGCCAAAGAAGCTGGGGGGGGGGGTGTGTGGAGAAGAGCATGGAGAACTGTGGCATGCAGAGGTGGCAGGACAGCGGGCCCATCAGAGAGCAGATATGGCCAAGAGATTAGTTATAATGGCAAAGTCAGCGCCAAGTTGTCAAGCTGTGTAGAACGTGCTTTTGCCTGTCCTCAAAACACAGTAAGAGTCTCTGCCAGAGGATTACCTCTCTGAGCAGGATTAACAAAAGACCGCAGGTAAAGGGTCCCCCAGGTCCACACCAATATGAGACTAGAGGGAGCTACACGAGGTAACAAGTAAAGACTGGTAACTGGAACCCAGGGAAATGCTTGGGGAGAAAGGATGAATTTTCAGGGAGAGTTCATCTTGATTTTAGGTGGCAGGGTAAGCCCAGTTGTTATCTGGTATTCATAGGGCTCAATATTTCTTATGAGAATGGATGTTTAAAATTATTTCTGCTAAAGTAGGAGGAGGTGACCTGGGCTGGGATGAGATGTGGGGGATGTGCGTGAGGTGGGCCAAGCCACATGGACTCTTCCACTTGAACGCTAAGTTTAGGAAGATGGTCCTCTGGATGAGAGGCACTTCCTGTGGCTTTGGGGTTAACCGAGCCATTTGGACACTGAACCCATGACCTTGACCTGAAATACATTCCAAACTTGATAGACGATGGACAAACAGCCATTGCTTTCCAACATACCATGATGAGAACACTCACTAGAGAGCTCAGAGATTGGATAACATTTCCACTAGAAGTGACCTAGTGTAGGAACCCTAGGTTCCTTGCTCAGCCTACAAAACTGACGTTAACTTCCAAGTGTCTGGATCATAAGATTAGATACAGATCCAAATGCTAATCATTTGTTCAAAAGATTTTGCCATAAAAGAAAGCATTGCGCTGGTTATAATTAAAAAGAAACAAGTCCATCATTAAAATGGAGAGTGGACATCTCCAGCACTCACACTTACCTGGGAGGCACAAGTATGGAAAATTATACCAGGGGACAGAGGTAGAACAAATCAAATGTATGAATTAACTGTGAGATGATTACCTACTCATGGAGCATTAGTTTTCGGTAGAAATCCGGAGAATCGGAGGTGGCATCTATCCACTTACCATCTTGAATTCCATCCGAAGGTCCTTGCCAACTGGTCATTCAACCTCTACTTAAATATCACAAGGGACAGTATATTCATTATCACCCAAGGAAGAATTCTCTGCTCTGTTCCAACATGACATAAAATGCACCACCCTTTGTAATTTCATCCTGAGAGCAAAGTTTGAGTGGAGGCTGAAGAACTCAAAGCTCAGATGGTTCTTGGGTACCTGGATACTGAGGTTTCTGTCTACATTCAAATATCTGCTAATGTCCTACGACACTGTGATCACTGTTTACTGAGCAAATCATCATAGGCCAGAGTTTGTCTATATCATTTACAAGCTCCCAACAACTTCATGAAATAGACACAATGATTAGCCCCAGACCACACAAGAGGAAAGAGAAGGTGGCAAACATCAGTGCCAATGTTTATCTATTTGCAAGCTGTGGAGTTGACAGGGTGCAAACCCACGTTCCTAAACCTCCTCCCACCGTCTGTGCTTCACAGGCCTCGAGGTGATAACACCCACATCCTCCTGTTCCTCCTCGCTGGCCTCTTCCTCGTGGCCTTCCAAGAAACTTGGGGTGCTCTGTGTTCACTGGCCACAAGAGGACCAGGACAAATGGAGATCACCTCTGGGCATCTCTCTCTAATACCTCGAGTTGCTCTGAAGAAGGGAGCATCTGCTTTCTGTATGGCACAAACTGTGACCACACTTTCTGCCTGAGCAAGCAGCTGCCTCTGAAGACACAGGACAGGGAACAGATGCAGACCTCAGATTCTGCTCCAAGCACCTTCTCCCTAGAAGAGGGGACCTCCCCCAGGACTAAGCTCTTAATTTAAATGCAAAACATAAATCTGTGACTTCACAGACTTTCTGTGTTCTTGTTATCAAGGATAAAAAGATCTTATTCTCTCTACCCAGTTTTCTCCCTCTTCTCTTCCTCTTTGTCACACACACACACACACACACACACACACACACACACACACACACTCTTCCCCTCCTCCTTCCTGGCTGGTCTCCCCTCTCATTTGGGGAGCTCAGTCTAGCCTGGCTGTCTTTTGGAGCAATGAAAATCCTATCAATGGCAACATCAGAGGAGTGCATCTTTTTCATATGCTTGTCTGCTTGTGTCTAAACCCAGAATAATAAGTTTCTTTTAAATGAATAGATCTTTACTTCCTTCTCCCGCGAACATAAAGTGAAGCAATGAGCAGTTTGCTGCACTGGATCAGACTGCACCCATGACAACTCAGCACATCACTGTTCACCGTACAAGAAGCCTTTCCTTCTTTCATGCAAGTTTGTGTCTGAATGTTCACTCATATCATACCTTGTGACATAGCAACACCAGGGAGAGGAATAATGATACTTAAGAGTGTGGTAGGCAGCTGGCAGGGACACATCAGCTCCACCCTTCCTTCCCGAGATATTTCCTGAGCATCTACTCTGTCTGTAGCACCTGGGTGCATAAAACTATAGTCAAATGAGGTACACATCTCTCTCCCCTACTGAGCACAAAGACCATGTATCTGCAGGGCAGAGAGTAAATATTTGTCAAATATATGAATCCTCAGCACTACTACATGGTGGGTTACATAAAACACCCTGGTTCCTGCAGCTCTGCCAAGGGAAGGTGAAGTCATGGATTGCACATAGCTGGAGCCCCGAATGGCCTTGTCATTCCTGGACCAATGGATTGGAGAGCAAATGACAGGTGATTCCAAGCTGAAGCCTCAGGAGGCCTTGCATCTTCCACTTGTGCTGCTCTTGGAACTTTGAGCCATTACACACAGGAGCCCAGACCAGCCTGCTGGAGGAGGACAGACACACGTGACACAGACACACGTGAATCAGTCACCCGGCCGGCAGGCTTGCAGAGGCTGTGCTGCTTCACTGACGGGCAGCTGACGGCAGACACAGCCAGGATGACTCACTGGCTCCTTTCAAAAGGACCAGTGATGGGCCATCAGATGGTCCCAGCCCCAAACAGCAACTCACAAAATTGTGAACCAGCGAAATCACTATGATCTTTAAGTTTTCATAACATTTTGCCGAGTTTTTTAATGAATTAGGTAATAAATTTGCATAGAATACTTTGAAAATACCTAATAACTACTGTTCACATCCTGTATTCTTTGTTTTATGCATATGTAGATTATTCCATGTAGTGTCTGGTAGGAAATGGAACAACAAACTCCTTTTCTACTCTGAGATATTGAAAAACTCAAAATGTTTTTCCTACTCTTAGCACTTGTGACGCCAGATGTGTGGAGGTTTCTCACCACTCAGTAACCTTCTCCAGCAGAATGGGCTGAGTGTCCTGTAATTCCTTCTCCTCAGTTCTGACAGTATCTGGAGATGATAGTGTAGACCCACGGTTGGAGAGCTCAGTCCCACAGATTGCCCCACCCCCATTCCTGATGCCATCACAAGTGCACATTTGTCCCCTGTACTTCTGAGTCACCTCATGTAGGTCGGGACTCCATGACCCGCAGATCTGACCACTTTGCCGGAGCAGTTCACAGAACTCAGGGAAATGCTTTAATCATGCCTCCCTGTTTTTATAAGTGATATCATGAAGGATATAGATGAACTTCCAGAAGGAAGAGAGCCCCACAGGAATAAATATGAGGGAAGAGAAGTGGAGTTTCTGGGCCCTCTTTGGTGCTCAGCCCCCAGGAACCTCCATGTGATCCCCTGTTGGAAGCTTGGAGCCCAGTAACTTTCGGTTTGTGTGGAAGTTTCACCCACAGGCGGGGCTCATTACACCATTTGCTGTTGGAGGTTAACTTAACCTTCATCGCTTTTCCTGAAAGGGGGTGGGACTAAAAGTTGCAATCCTCTAATCAAGTGCTGGTCTCAGGTGACCAGTCCCCGTCCTGATCTAGGGACTCCCTGGCCACCCGACATCTCATTAGCATTCAAGCATTCAACCTCTTTCCACTCCTTGAGAGTCTGAGGGATTTGGAGCTGAAACAGAGATGTAATCCAAATGTCTTTCACAATATCACATCGATATTCATGTGGGGGATCATGGGGACCCTAATAGGTTCTCAATTGTTATGGGACCCTTTTGTTATGGTACCAAAAACAGATTAATAACAGAAGGACCAACAGATTTTTATTAACATGCACATTTCACATATTGCTGGGAAATAGCCAGGGAATAAATAGCTCTCAGAGGCATCTTGGACAAAGATCAGTAAATATTTAGGGAAGTGATGAAGACAAAAAAAAAGACTTTGTGTCTCCACAGGCAGCAACTTGGGAGGAGGGGATAAATGGCAGAAGAAGGCAATTAGTAAAGTTTGCAGAGGTAAACGGCTCTGGTATCATCTCCAGGTCAATGAGGGTCTCAGGCTGTCTGTAGGCGTCACCTCTTGTCCTCCCTGGTAGAGAAGGATCAAAACACCTTTGTCTTTGTAAATTTATATCCTGCTTTTAGGCCCACAAAGGGAGGGCGAAGGGCAGAGAGCTCTTGTATGTTTTTTTTCATTGCCTTCAACTGGTCCCCCACACTGGTTAAGTTAAAAATTGGAACACTTTTCCCCCCAGTACTGAGGACTGAGTCCAGGGTCTCATACATGCTAGAGTATAATTCCCCCTCTGAGCTGTATCTCTACTCCTTTTTATTTTATCTTGACACAGAGTCATTTTTGTTATAACAAAATATTATTTTGTAGCATTATTTACTAAAATAATCCCCTATGGATGGACATTTGCATTGCTTTTACAGTTTGTTGTGTTGAATAATATTATGATAAATATACTTGCAGAGAGATCCTGATATACCGCATATCTCTGATTCTTGGGATAAATTATTTTAAAATAGAAATGCCAGATTAAAGAAAAGCTCCATTTTTCAAGGCTTTGGATTATGTTGTCACATTGCTTTAAGGGAAAATATCAGTGCCAATATGAGGCAGTGTCATACAACACGGAGCCAGCGGAAAACTCAGCTCTACACTGCTGAGAGAACTGAGGGGGAAAAGGCAAATAACGTCTCCATATTATTATGACATTGATTTTGATCACTGAAAGACCTTTAATTTTTAATAATTTGTTAAGCAAAAAGTAGGATCTCCTGGACTCCAGTTGTTTATTGTTAAACACTTTATTTAAATATAAATTATATACCAAAGAACCCAGTTGAAGTATATAAGCCATTATTGTTTAAAACCATAGAGTTTCTGGGCTGTTTGTTACACAGCCAAAGCTAACTGACATAAATTATATATGAATGTTGACGGTGAGAGAGAAGCACTGAATAATACATGAAATAAGTAGCTTTCTGTTCCATTAAGACAGTTAAACCGACAAGCAGCATCATTATTGTTATTATTACTATTCGTAAGTCAAATAGTTATTGAGTTCCTGCTATAAGCTTTTATTATTCTCTATCTCATTCAGATTGCTCAATAACCATTCTGTGAAGGTTTTATTTGTTCAATTTCTGTCCTGACAGATTTAAGAAATTATTGTCCACCACATGTGTACTGCAGACAACCCAAAAGAATTCTATAGCACAATCCCTACTCACAAAGAGTTGGTAAAATGTACAGCTAAAGAATACCAAAATTCATTGTTTCATTTGTTTGTTTTATAAACATTTCACTGAACATCCAAATTACACCAGCCTCTGTGCTAGACTCTTGGGGTAACAAAGGCCAGGTACAGGCTCCCCTAACTGCTCTGAGCTTCAAGGTCTAGTGGTGGGCTTGGGTTCCAACCGTATTTCATAAATGCTCAGTCACATGTTGTACCCCAGGCAGAGTCTAAGAAAATGAAAATGAGTGAGTTCAGGGGTGCTAGAAGAATTCACAGTGAGACAGAAGTAGCAGCGTAGAGAAGCAAAAGCAAGGAGAGTGGGGGCTAGAAAGAAAAACAGGAAGTTAATGTTAGGCTAGGAGGAGATCAGGCTTCCAGGTAGTGGGCAGTGATTACATAATCCAGGATCTAAACATTACAATAGAATAGCTCAGAGACAGAACTATTCCACCTGCTGCTACTTCTGTGTTCTGAGTGGCAGATACCATTAGTCAACTACCTCGTGATGACTTTGGGTCTTCTTCATCCCTGTGCTTCAGGTAGCCACCACAAAGCAATCAGAGTTTGCATACCTAATGAACCCCACTTGCCATTGCTGGAATAGTCATTCTATCTCCTGAGGACAACAGAAAAAAAATTCAACTGGCTCCAAGTAAGATGAAGCATACTTGTAAAGTGAAAAAAGAGAACTGACTCTGGAGCCAGACACCCTGAGATTGGAACCTGGCTGCTCCATGTACCAACTGTAGAACTTTGGGTAAGATAGATGATCTCTCTGTTCCTTGGTTTCTGTGTCTAAAAAGTCAGGAAAAGGGGAATTAGTAAGAGGCTTGCATGAGACAATGCACTCAAAGAACTTAAGCAGTGCCTGCCTGGCGTGTTACTACTCTATTTCAGTGTTCATACGTTTATTTCTTAATGTTTCTCCATTGAAATAAACAATCAACCTCCAAATAGATTGAGATGAGGAAACAGGCTTAGCAGTGAGCAAAGCATATGAATGTTACAGTTTTGCTGTGTAGACAAGGGAGTTCCCATGACTCCATCCAGCCTCAGAGGAGAAAATTAATCCCAAACCATCCCAATCCCCATAAGCACATCCCCAAGATATGCAAGGAAGGAAGATGGGTGTCACAGCTCTGGATTTGGGACATAGCACATTAATACACTCCTTCCTGAAGTCAGGGATTGGCTAGCCTGAGGACCTCTGTGGGAGGACACGTCACAACGGAGAATGGAACCAGTGTGGAGATCTGTACTAACCCAAGGTGAGTGCTTGGAATTTGATCCTCCTGCAGGAGAGGGTGACTGGCTGAGTGACATATTGGAATTGGGTAGGACAGGCCTGAACCTGGAACTGTAGTGCTTCAGTTGGCCACTCCTGGTGCAGAGCAGATTGGTGGGAACTGCTTGGACTGGATCATGCCCCTGGGTGGGACCCAATAGCCAGGGATGAAGTTACCTCTGAAATTGTCCCAAACCAGTTCCATCCACGCAGCACACACTAATGTGATGCAGACCCCCTGGTGATTGTCTGGCTTGGAGAGGACGAGCCAGCCTGCACCAACCCTGCTTGTACCTCAGTGATCAACGGCAAACTGGAGAGGGCAGAAATCCCTAGCCAGCATGCTTCAGAGTAGTTGTAACCAATACAGAAAGGCCTGGACCTCCATTATACACTTGTCTGGAAGAAACCAGAAACACAACAAGAGAAAGAAACAAAAGTCTCCAGTCACCATCTCAGGGAATGTGGGTCCAGGAGAGGAAACAGAAGAGATCAAGGGCAGCATACCTGCAGTATCAGAAGCAGCATTAGCTGACATAAAGAAATATCTTTGTGACATTATAGAAGAACTCAAAACAGAAATACTAATACAAGTAAAGCAAGATATATGAAGATTAATGAAATAAATGCTAAGCACCTCTCAAGAAGACAGAGATGGAAGAATGGAGGAACACAGAAAAAGAAGGGAAACCTTTGATGAAGAATATTAAAAAATATATACATGAAACAGATTCAAAGAGATGATCAGGAAAATAAAAACTCCATTGAAATCTGGCAAAATTGCTTGAAAGAAACTAAACAGAGACTATAAAAACTTGAAAACAGGTTTGCAAGGTGTGATTGCAAAAAGAATGATCTCTTAAAAATAACAAGGAACCAGGAAGTAACAATACAAAGGCTAAAAGACAACAAGAAGATCTATAATTTAAGAATAAAAAATGTAGGGCCAGGAATTTAGTTCAGTGACATAAGTACCTGCCTGGCAAGCATGAGGTCATGAGTTCAATCTCCAGTACCACAAAAAAAAAAAAAAAAAAAAAAAAGAATAAAAAATGTGAGTGAAGAAATAGGGGTAAACACAGTGAAATACAAAGGCTATTCACAGAAATAATTAAGGAAAACTTCCCAAGCATAGGAAAAAGAAATGATATTCAGATAGATGAGGCATACAGAATTCCAGCCAGCTACAACCAAAGCAGATCTACACCCAGTCATATAATAATCAAGATCCCAGAAATTCATCACAAGAACAGAATATTAAAAGCTGTCAGAGAAAAGAAACAGATCGCCTATAAAGGAAAACCCATCAAAATCATGACAGACTTCTCAACACAAACCATCAAATCAAGAAGAGCTTGGAGCAAAGTGTTCCAAGACCTAAAAGAAAATCACCTCCAACCCAAGTTGATGTATCCTGAAAAGCTATCTCTCAAAATTAATGGAGAAACAAGATGCTTTCATGACAAAGAGAAGCTGGGGAAGTTTATGACCACTAATCCAACCCTACAAAAAATACTGAAGGACATTCTAAAGAGAGAGAGAAAAAAACACCAGGGTTTTAAAAATAGTAGCAGAGAAGTCTCAATGAATGGGGCAGACAGTGGAATGAAGGGAAAAAGTAGACGACCAATGACAGAACACTAGCATAGCAGAGATGAGGCAGAGAAGGTTGGCTATAATCTTTAACATAGATGGACTTGATACACTAACAAAAAGAAACACAGGCAGAGTAGATCAGGAGATTGGGTCTACCGAGATGCTCTGTATAGAAAATATAATCAACCTGAAAGAGGGTTTATGGGCTGAAAGTCAAAGATGAGAAAACAATGCTCTATGTGACAGGGAACCAGAGAGAAATAGGGACAGCTCGTCAAGCAGCTGCAGATAGCTCGGAAAAACATGACACTTTTGTGCAGTGGAAAACTACTCAGCTATAAGGAAGGAAAACCTTGAGGTTCTTGAGGTAAAGGAATACAACTTAAGATCAAGCTCAGGGATAAAAAGGTTCAGAACCACTTAGGTAAATACCAGGTTGCCCCCTAATCTAAAAAGTAAAGGAGTCAGTGGGACCCAAAATGTACATTGTACCCTGTGAAAGTGAAAGGGGAGGAATTGTCTAAAAATAGAAGGCAGAGGACATTTTTAATAGTGTATCAGGATTTAAAATCCACATTATTCTCATTGCCCTGTTTAGTTTGATTTTATTCTGTTCCAGTCTATCTACTTGTACCAGACTTGAGGAAACAGCTATTCCAAAAATAGCAGGACATTCTACGGTAACCATCCTTAGTTTCCTATTAACTTAATCTGAAGCCCTGTATTACTTACACTGTCTTATTAGGACTGATCTTACTTGAATCTGGTTTGTGACACTGCTGTCTTGACTGATTTTTTCGAATCTATTATGATTGATAGTATCAAATCTGAGAGTATAGGCAACTACCCTGAAGATTATAAGATTCACTAGGATACCCATTCTGGTTTGACTGCTACCTGTATTTGAAGTCCTATGAGGTATCCAATGTGTGTTTTTATTGATATTGTTATGTTCTGCTATGTTCAATTATACTATGCCTGATGATATAGACAATTCTATTGAAAATAACAAAAAACATCCTAGTAACCATTGTAGATCACCTTATATTGTGGTTTTAATCTTGTGCTATGTCCATCCTTTTGTATTGAATGACCCCATTGTGTTTCCTTTCTCATTTGGTTTTATCTTTTCAAAATAAAATTTTTTTTTTTTTTTGTCTTTTTCGTTTTTATCGGTACCAGGGATCGAACTCACGACTGCCTGCTTGCAAGGCAGGCGCTTATGCCGCTGAGCTAAATCCCCAGCCCCCAAAATAAAATTTTTAAAAAATATGCTCCTCCCCTCTATGTTTTAGGAACTGCCATAATCACTCAATTCCACTAATTTGTCTACTTGGTTAATTTGAGGTCCTAATACTTGGAAGAAAATAAAGCACAGAGAGAGGTCAGAAAGCGGTTTCCAGACTAATGGCCTAATCAGTCATTCCAGATCCCATCATGGGAAGTCAGACAAGATGGAAAGGCAGCAGTGTGGGTTCCAGCTGTATCAGAACTCCCTCGCATCTCAAAGAGCATAATCCACAAGCCAGGAGAAAACTGGGCACAGACTTTGATCAGAGAGTTTACTGGGGGAAAAAAAAAGAAACACTAACAGTTTTTAAAATGAAAACATGCCCTAAATC
This sequence comes from Cavia porcellus, assembly GCF_034190915.1. Taxonomy (NCBI): domain Eukaryota; kingdom Metazoa; phylum Chordata; class Mammalia; order Rodentia; family Caviidae; genus Cavia; species Cavia porcellus. The sequence goes on from NW_026947515.1 coordinate 15,178,187, forward strand.
TCTTATGAGAATATTATGAGATACCATAATTTACCTGTATGATGCACAAAGAAAAGTTGGGTAATACCTGGTGTAGAGAACGTGAAAAGAAATGACTTTCTCATATATTGATGGTTGAGTTGTTAACTGGGTATAGATCAATTTGAACATGTAACAAAATTACACTTGGGTGGCTAAGACCAACCTCTCATCTCTACACATTTGTACCATTTGCATTTTTAAATCATGGTAATGAATAAATTAATCAATTTAAAAAATAAAGTATAACACAAAGGTAGAATGCAACATTGAGGGTTAATAGCTGCTTCCTAATTTGCCTTATTTTTCTTAATTTCTGTTTCATATTCATAGTCTTAAAGGATGCTGAGAACTTTTCTTTGCTATTTTATAGAACAAAATCAGTTTCAGGACAACCCCTCTCTTTCTTGAAGAAGGACCTAAGGGTGTGATCTGTACCTTGAAGGGCTCCTGAAAACCAAAGTCAGGGAGATTCCTTTCCCTCTTCACTTTCTATCCTGTTACAAATGCATGAGATCTTAGGTGTGTCAATAAGAGGAAAGGAAAAAAAAAACATGAGGTGTGTTGTAGAACTTGCACCGTGGTCCCCCATGGGCCAGGGCACACTGAGGTCTCAGTTTTGTGTGGACTAAAGTGTTTGCTGCCCTGAACTGCCTTATAGCATCCAAGCAGATGTATAGGAAGAAAGGGGCCCTGTGGGGAAATAGACCAAAAAGCAAGAGAGGGGAGAGAGAGGACAGGGGAAGGCATTCAGTGCACAGCTGGTACAGGTATCTTGACTCAGGAGGAGACCATGAGTGAGACCTTTCTGGGTCCAGTGTAGCTGGGCTGTACCTGCTTAGCCCTATCCAATTGCTGAATCAGGAGCAGATAAATGACTGCTATGTTAAGTTATTAAGTTCTGGGGTGAACTTTACACATGAATACAAAACGAATTCAGGAGAACACATCAGTGTTTGTATCTTGCCATACAAGCTTATTTCATTTAATCCTCACATCATCCATCAGAGTAGACCTTATTTTTCCAATTTTTCAGATGAAAAAACTGAGAATTATGTGACCGGGGGCACACAGCTTGTATGTGGCCACGCTGAGATTTAAACTAGGGGTTATCATACTTCAAAGACTGTTTTCAGCCCCACTGCCCATCCCCCAGTTTTGCAGCCTGTGAAGTTAGGCTTCCAGAAAAAGCAAGTAGATGTCTCTCTGTTCCATATTCTCTGAAATCACCTGACAGAAAACTAAATGGCATTGGCCCTGGCCTTCAGTGGGATGTGAGGGTCAGAAACAAGGCCTGCGCTATTTTCTTCAAATTAGTGGCACAAAGTAGTGAAATCTCTCAAAAATGTGGCTCTCCAGCCTTTTGGAAATGGCCAAGGAACCATAGGCCATAGAGGATGAGAGAGCTAACAGCCTGCAAATCAATACTGGTGGAGCAGACACTTCAGAACTACATCTAAAACTCAGACTTAGCCAAGCAAGTCCTATTTGGAGTGATGGGATCTTTGAGCCAAAATGTATGTTGATCACAGTTCTTAGGTGCAAGCACCAGGACCCACTCTAACTGGTTTCACCCAAAATAGAACTTTTTAAAGGACTACTATGCAAAAAACACAGATTCTGCAGATCAAGTAATTGCACTTGGAGGAGGCAACACATTCTACCCATGGTTCCCATTGGATGTACTACTGCCACTACATAGGCATCTCAACTCCTGCAAGTATGCCTTTCACAGAGGCTATCACCAAGACTCCACCACTGCTACCCTGAAGGCCCCACTCCTCTCCAACTACAATCTGCAAGCAGTGTCTGTTTGTTGCTAATACTTCCCTGTTAACAAAAGACACCTTAAATACCTCTGATTGGTGGAGTCGTGGTCTCATTACAATGCCTAGCTGCAAGGGAGTCTGGGAAAATGAGTTCTGCTTTCTACCAGGTAGTAGAAGGGTACTTGTGATGTAGGAAGCTCTTCAAACATAAAAAAGACAGGTCTTCAATAAAACAAGCATCAGGAATCTTAGAGTCCACACTTACTCCAACACTCTCAATCAACAAATAAAGTTATTGAAGCCACTCAGCAAGGTGGTGCATGCCTGAAATCCCAAAATGTTGGGAGGCTGAGGTAGGAAGATCAACAGCTTGAGTCTAGCCCAAGCAATTTAGAAACTCAGAAAGACCCAGTGATAAGAAATTGTTGAGCTGAGAATGTAACTTAGTGTAAAGATCCTGGGTTCAATCCCTAGTATCCCTCTACCAAAAAAAGAACTGATGCCCAGAATGGGAAATTCAGAGCCACATCTTCATTTTGGCCAACATTAGTACAGTAATTTTTAGTTCCATCATTGTGTTTTTGTTCATTCTTTCAGCAAATACTTTATGAACAGCCATGCTGGGTCAGATACAGAGCTAAGACTGAGACACAATATCCAACGTGACTTCACTTCTGCCTTCAGAAATCTCACCGTGTGGTAGGTGAGCCAACTGATGCTATGTGTGAAAGGGCACTTTTCCTGCCACTTGGCCACGTCTTGTAATTGCTGACACTTGGCTGACAGCCCCCTCCTCTAGGAAACCTCCCACACCAACTGAGCCCATAGCCCCTGCTCATGTGAATCACCCCTGCTTCAGCCAGCATTTTCAGACCTCCTAAGATACTTAGCCATGAGCCAAACTTGGAACCCACTAGGATGATTAATGCATTTACGCATTTATGGTCAGTCAAGGGACTAAGAGAGTATTAGAAGGAGACCACATTCTAATCCAAAGCTTTTCCCAAAGGAAATGCCACTGGAGGTGGCACTTAAGACATAGATAGGTGTTTATCAGGCAGATGACGGGAGGAAGAGCGTCCAAGCAGGGGACACAGCACAAGTGAGGGCCTCAAGGTAGGAGTGGTCTTTGATGTCACCCCAATCATGTGATCCTGAAGCAGACACCAAACTGGGCTGTGAGCTTCTCTTCCCAGTCCCCAGAAATGTGACAACACAATCATATTCTTGTTCACGTTTTAGAGGCTCTCACACAGTGCCTGATGCATGGTCCCTGAAGGCCTAATAATGCCCAGGTCTTGCTGGTTCTCCTAGTCACCCTTGGGACCCAGGTCTCTCAGATTCCTTCTCATTATCCCCATGGGAGATGATCTGAATCTTTCTGCAAGAGACATTTTCCTTTTCATGTAAAATGTGTCAGTACTTCTAAAACCCAATTGCTCTCTGGTTAAATAGATAAATAAATAATTTTTTACAAAACTAATTATATTGGAAGATGCTACTGTGTTTTGCTGCCTGTATATCTTGCAGCTGTTTCCCAGTAGCCCTGGGATACAGGAGGGGCTCTAACTGTTTGGAGATGGCACCATCAGAGATGGTCAGAAATCCTGGGTCTGGTGCCACAGGGATTTCTGCCACCACTTGGCCAACCATTCACCTGTGGCCAAGTGGACTCCCCTTTTTGTGATGAATGGATGCTTGTGTTGGTGAAAAGGTGTGTGGTGGGACAGACAAGTTCCAAGCCCAGAGTCAGAAAGAGCTGGGTAGGATTATAGCAGATTCCTATCTTAAAAATAAGGGAAGGTATGGGAGGAGGGGGCTGTGGAGGTCACTAATAGAATGTTTGCCCCAGCACAAGAAGGGGAGAGTCTTCATACTATTTCTCTTCCCATTGTCTTGATTTTTTCAAAAATTGTAGCAAAATAGACATATCATAAAATTTACCATTTTAACCATTACAAGGTGCACAGTTCTATGAAACAAGTACATTCAGTGTCATGCAATGATCGCCACCATCCATCTCCAGAATTTGGAAAATCTGTATTCATTAAACAGCACCTCAGCTCACCCTCCCTATGCAGCCCCTGGCTTCTTCTGCTGGGTCTCTGTGAATGGACTCCTCCAGGTATGTCTTGTAACTGGAATCACACATAGTCATCCTTCCATGTGTGGTTTGTCTCACTTACCATGTCCTTAAGGTTCATCCAAATTGTACTGTGGTTTGACTTTCAGCCCTTTTAAGAACAATAATGCTCCACTGCACATGTACACCAGTTTGTTTATCCACTGGACATCCTAGTTGCTTCTCTCTCTCACCTGTGTTGAGGAAAGCTACTGAGAACATGGATACACACATGTCTTTACAGGTCTGCCTTTCATGCTTCTTGGTGGATACCCAGGAATGGAATTTCCAGATCACGTGATAATTCTGTTTAGTTTGTTTTGTTGTTGTTGTTGTTGTTGTTGTTGAAGATCCTCCATACTGTTTTCCACAACAGTTGTACCATTTTACATTCCCACACACAGTGCACAAAGGCTCCAGTTTCTCTGCATCTGCACCAATTCATTATTTGTTGTTTTGCTTTGCTTTGGTTTGCTTTGGTTTGCTTTGCTTCGGGAGGGTGTAGTAACCATTCCAGTTGGTGTGAAGTGGTATCTCATTATGACTTCTATAGTGTTTGTCTGTTAGTTTGCTTGCTCGCTCGCTTGTTTAATGAAAGAGTCATTTTTGTTGCATTGCAAAGTTGCCATCAGTGAGAACACAGACACAAGGATGTCCTGGGAAATACTGGGCTCAGCTATCAGTTGTGGTCTTGGGCTCATGGTCCCTGTGAGGCTCCGTTTCTGGAAAGGATGCTGAGAATTGGTGTGGTGCACAACTGAGAGGAGAGGAGTGCCGAGTGAAGAGCTGAGGCTGCTGAGTCGCTGAATTCAGAATCCTGGAGTCCTTGGCTTTGCTGCCTCGCACTGAGTCATTGTTGCGTCTCTCAGACTGACTAGGGGAATCCTGGACCCCGAGGCTAGTGTCTTAGTTACTTTTCCTGGTTTCTGAGACAAAATAAGCAGCATCCAAAGTTCGAGGAAAAAAGGTTTATTTTGGCTCAGGTGTTTTGGTCCATAGTTGGCTGGCTCCAAAGCAGGGCGGCATGACAGAAGGGAATAGCAGAGGAGAAATAGTTCATGGCAGGCGGAGATCAGCAAAAGCATCCAAGCTGCAAGCAGCAAACAGCTGTCCTCTTTCTGTCTGTTATTTTTATTCAGGCTGCTTAAGACGGGTAGCACTCACACTCTAATCCTAGCATCGCACTGTGAATCAATCCCAGCATCACATCCTTGATCCAGCTGTCAAAAACCTACCCATGACCGCATAAAGCTTTGGGGGAAACTTCTAGACATGAGCCACAATACCAGGGAAGGTCTCATAGAAGGACATTTTTAATTAAAATTTATCTGTCTTCCCTCCCCACCTATAGCCTCTAATTCCTAAATGTCTCATGAATCCACCTATGTTTTCCCATTTTCTTGGCCTAAATTATCTTCCTGTTTCATTGAAGTTAGAAAACAGCCTCCAAGGAGCCCCGCTCTATCTCCAGCCTTGCCCCGAGGGTCCCAGTGCCATTCCAGTCCCATGGAATCCAGGATGATTCCTCGGGTGAAGATGTACACCCTGCTGCTTCTATGTACGTGATTCCAGCACCAGAATTCCAAGCACCAGATTCCAACCCCTTGACCTGATTTATCAGCCTTCTCAGTCTCACCGGTCTGCAGCTCCTTCTCTCCCAGTGCCTAGAATATACCTGGTGTCAGTTAACTGTTGAATTATAGACTATGTATCTGCAGGTTTGGCATAGACAGATTAGACCAACTGCAGATAATTGGCTAAATAATTGGATAAAAAAGAATTGTAACTGTACTGAGCAAATGCAGACTTTTTTTTTCTTGTCATTATCTCTTAAACAATACAGCCTAACAACTATTTCGAGACTATTTTCACTGTGTTAGCTATTATAAGTTATCTAGAAATGGTTTGAAGTATATGGAAGGTTACACACAGAGTATATGCAAACACTGTATCATTTCATTTAATGGACTTCAACACCCTTGAATTTTGGTATCTGCAGTGCATCCTGGAACCAATCTCCCAAGAATATCAAGGAACAACTGTAAATGTCCTTGTCTTTTTCCTTTTGAACTCCAGCTTTAGCCATTCTGATCTCTGTTGTTTGTCCAGTGACCTATGCTCTGTTCTTTGTCCTCCCTGCCCTCCCCTGGGCTGCTCAATGACACTGAACCCCAGATGTCACCTAGAAGGTCCCCCTCCTCAGGGAAGCCTTCCCTGGCCCTAGATCCTCCCAGCTGCCTGCTGCTTTGAATGAGAATGCTCACCGTCCGCACCTGTCAGTGCACGTTTAATGCTTGTCTGCCCTGCTCAGCGCCCACAGAGGTGAGCCCTGCCTCGTGCATTATCATGCACCACATCATCTCTCTCTCAGCATCAGTGGAGTAGATGATTGTGTGGGGAAATGGCCAGAAAGCCCTCCCTCCCTCCAGAGAGGAGGCAGACTAAGAATGTAAGCGCTCGGCTCTGCTCCTCTGTAGTGAAGGCACTGAACAAGCCATGTGCAGATTAGCACAGACTCTTCGAAGACAGTAAGGCAATAAGGCACATCCTGATGCACAATTCCAGACTCTGGTCCTCGATGGGGAAGGATCAAAGCCCTGTGCCCAGCGAGGATCATCCTGTGTGAGGATGCACAGCTGGCTGCCAGCCTGCGGGCTCTCTGGCCAGGGCTGCTTTCTTCTCGGGTAGGTTGGCGGAGAGGAGGCGCCTTTGCTCTCACAGGGCAAAACCCGGTAAGGCCGCCCAGGATCCGGAACTCACCCCTCTCCTCTGAAAAAGGCAAAGAGAATGAGAGCTCTCAGCATGCAGTCAGGACAGCCCAGCTGAGGTTTCAGGTAATGTCAGGCTAAGGGTCCGACGGACGGGGTGACCTGGAAAGAAATGGGCAGCGAGGGAGAAGAGAGCAGCACCATATAAAGGCTCCTGTGGCGAGGACCAAGCTCACCTCGCACTGCCAAGCCCCTCTGTGCAGTGTTAAGAGAGATCTAGCCGCTGGCACATCCCAGAGTTTGGGCAGATCACCAGCAAGCACAGAAGAGGGTGCCCAGTAGGGAGCATCCTGGCCATTGCTTTGGCCAAGTCTCCCTAACTGTCTTTTGAGGGTCTGCAGAGCAGAGCCCTCTGGGCTCCCCGATGGGAGCCTCTTTGGTGATGACCAAGATCCCTTGACCATGGTCCAGAGGAGACCCAGTGACAGGCACTCAACACTCAGGTTCTCTGGCTACTCAACAGGAGCAATCTTCCCACTTCAACACAGGAAAAGGGACATTTGGGGGTGCAGCTCAATGGGAGAGCACTTGCCTAACATGCAGAGGTCCTGGGTTCCATCTCCAGTACAGAAAAAAAAAAGACAAGGAAGTGGGGACAATGCCCGACCCCTAAGGAAAAGGCAGGACAGGAGGCGAGTGAGGAAACCCAGATGAGTATAACGCTAACGCAGCAGCCACATACTCAGTGAGGAGATACAGTGAGACCCAGGAACCCCAGTGGCAATCTTCTAGCTGTGTTTATCCCTGGACAAGCCATGGGAAGAAGAAGGGCCATGAGGGGCAGCTTGGGTTCAGGAACTAGCCGGGCTGAGCTCAGAGCCCAGCGCTGGCCCTGGAATCAGTGCAGCCGAGAGATGTTCTGCATGTCTGACCCTGGTTTCGCCCCAACAGGAATGCGGGTCTGCACGCTGGCTGTCAGGTGGTCGGGTGCTCAGTGCACGGCTGACTCATAGGCAGCACTCAGCTGCTGTCTCCGTGACGTCCTCTCTCCAGGCCTCAATTTGTTCAGCTATAGGATGAAAGGGTTGGATCTAATGGTCTCTAAGGTGCCCTCAAGCTCTGGAATTAGAAGCCTGCATGCATCAGTTAGGTTATTTGGGTTGCATGTCACTGCAGACTTGCCAAGCTCTGTAGACAGAGATGAAGGGGGCGGAGGGGGGGGAGGGTTGCTCCCAAAACTGGGGAGGACAGGGACAGACAGAAAGAAACTCAGAGCAACAGATACCATGGCACACTTTCTCCAGGGAACAAGGTGCCAGGAGAGAGTCACATCTCCATATCAGATTCTGGAGCCCCTGTGCGTTGGCCAGCAGAGGAAAGGATAGCCAGTCCTGCCAGGCTGCTCCTGGGGACGGCAAGGGTAAGAACAGCAGAAACCAGCACGCTGAGTGACACTGACTCTGACTCCACCAAGGAGGGTGATCCAACCTGGCACAACCACGCTGCTCACTGGCAAGAGCTTTGAAGTGCTGTCTTTTCCCATTGCCTCTGTGCTGGCAAATCTCCCCACGTCTCCAAAAGATCACCGTCTTGAAGAACAGACAGTGAATTCCTGTGCTGGCTGAGGATGTGATCAAGGCCAGTGCCAGCAAGGACCTGGCATACAGTGGACCTGATGCCACCAGCTGATGAAGGAGGTGAGGCAAGTGAAATCTCCACATCAGCAGTGGGGCACACGGCCTGTGGCCGGGGCCAGGCCTCTCTATCTCAGTGTGTCACAGGTGCTCTGACATTTCAGGCAGGGAGGGGAGGCGGCCATCAACTCCACACACGTGCAGGGATGTGAGTGGTCTGGATGCCCAACACCCGTCAGGCTGAAGGGGGAAAGTGTCATGGAATTGCCATCAAGAAACCACACAGCAGACGTCACAAAAGCCGGTGCTCCTGCCTCCCAAGGTTACAGCACCACCCCGCCCCAGCATGGATGAGAGGACCTGCCGCTGCATCTCACTGCAGAGGGAAGAAGTCAAGCAAAGGAGAGGAGCTTTGAACCAGACCTACAGTGGCCCCACCCTATGCTGGCTTCTGAAGCCAGGTATTCATCTCTGGACAACTTACCTAACTTTTCTGAGCCTCAGTTACTTCATTACAGAACAGCGATAGTTATAATCACTGCTTCAACAAGGCTGTTGTGAGGCTTGATGATTTGATCATTTCACAAATATTTATTGAGCCCCTTCTATAGCTGGACTCAGTGGTAGGTGCATGAACTGCATTCACTATCACAATGCACAGAAGTACCTGCCCTTAAGGAGCCCGCATCTCAGTGAAGACACACAGAGCTACTTCTATAATGTAGGTGCTCTAACTATTACAACAATGTGAGTGACTTTCCTCTACAAAGCAGAAACAGCACAGTCGGCTGGCAGCTCCAGGGCACTTCGGTTGAGATGCATTCATCTTTGTTCACAGATTTCATTTCTCTTCTTCCTGAAGTTAGAGATGAGCGTATGCCTCACTTTGGCTGATGCCACGGAAGCAAAAGCAACAGGTGCCCTGGCTAGAGGTCTCCAGAGGTTGTTCAGAGCTTACTGTGTTCCCTCCAGATGCAAGGTAGTACTTGGGGATGTCTGTGACTAAACAGCTTCCTGGGTGGCTGAGAGGTGCAGAGCCCACCTATAGCCTGATGGTGAACATGCAGCATAAGTAAGAAAAAGACTTGGGTAGTGTTAAGCTACTGAGATTTGGTTGGTGCTTGTTGTTGAAGCAAATCCGACAGATCAAACTGACCTCCGTCATGAGGGCCATATAGAGCTTTCCACGGGCTAGTCCTTGTGTTATGACTTAGCAGTCCACCTGCAGCAGCCATGAGGGTCACCCACAGAGAATGCACCTGCAGCAAACTGCCTCATCTGCTCATCTGCCATCAAGTGCTCCAGGTGGTGTCACTGCTTGTTCTGTGTATATACAATGGCCACAGCTGTATTGCCACCTGCTCTGAGGTTGCAGATGACAGCGAGTCTCAGCACAGCCTGGAGGCATCTGGCCTGGGCCCTGCATCCCGTACCCTCTCACCTAATGAGGTTTCCAACCATGGTTCCCTTTTCACCAGGCCCCTCCTCCCTGTGAACCTGGGCCACCAGTGAGCATTCCTCCCTCCTCCCTCTCTGCCTCTGACCCAACTGTTCCTATGATCCAGCACTCACGCGCAGGACTAGCACCACCATTTCCAGAAACAAACTGCCTGTGTCCTCTTGGCCTTTTTACATAGCTGGATCCATTAGAATCCAACCAGGAAAGCAGAGCATTTCAGCAGAGAGAATCTAATCTAGGGAACTGGTGACACAACAGGAGGAGCTGCTGAGAAGCCAAACTGCAGTGGCGAGGTCACCTGCAGGAGGACACATCCCTCCAGCCAAACAGGCCAGGGGAAAGCGGGCCTAGGTCAGTGAGAGGGAAGTAAAATCATAGCAGGCCAGCAGGCAGGAGCTGGAGGTGTGGCCACTGCAGATCGGGCAAGGAGAGACACTCCCACAGTTCTCTTCCTGTGGCCTGTGTCTCCTTCCAGTCCCCCGTTCACTGAGTGAGCCCCAACAATCCTATAGAACACGTGAAAGCACAGACCTAGGCCCAGTGCACCTGCCCAGCCCCCGCTTCCCCACCCCCTTTGATGGGAGCAGTTTCCCTCCCACATCTCACCTATCCCAGCACACAGGACTATGCTGGATACTCCTCTTCATCCTTCCCTTTGGATTCGTGGCACTGCATACATTTCCTATTCCCACCCTTTTTCTTCCTTGCCTCCACTGGGCACTGGCCAAGTTAAAAACCCATTTTACCAGTCCTCCTGTAAAGATGATGAAATGTGTTCTCTTCTTAATTAAATGGAATAGACATGCGCTGTCTTCTCCTTTCTTCTTGCCTTGAATGTCATGAAAATGTCAGGAGCTGCAGTTGCCATCTTGCAAACAGGAGTAGGTAAGGTGATCTAGCAAAAAGAAAGATCTCAGGCTTAAAATCAACCAGCACTAGGAGGTTCGCCTCCGGACTTTTCAACGTGTGAAATAGTTAAATGCCTGTATTGCTTACGTCACTGTTAGGGTTGTGGCTCATGTGACTGAAAACACCCTAACACAGAGTACTGTTACCTATGTAGCTCCCTAAGCCAGCATGGGGCAGGTGCAGTTTGTTTTCCTCTTCTCTCACCCTCTGTACCTTGTAAGTTCCTGGGTGCTGAAGAATTGGTCACCTTGGTGTTTCCCTCCTCTCCTCCTGGCCAGGATCACGGCCCACATCATAGATCCCACTCTCCTGCATCCCTGGCCAGCCTCACCTCCCGAGTCCCTTTGGTGGAGGGTGGGAGAGGGTCGGGGGTCATCTTTCTAAAACGCTACACTGCTCCCTGGATAGTGTCTCTTTCTGGCTTAAGAACCTACACACTGTTTCCCTATTGCCTTCAAAATAAAACTGGAGGTACGCAGTAAGGCAGGCCCAGCCCCTGCGATTTAGCACACCAGGTCCCAGCACACTCCTCTCCAGCCTGCTGCTTCCCAGCTCCTGGGCCTCCCCAGATCCCACCTGTCACACCCTCCTCTCTCCCTGCTCCCTCCCCAGCAGCACCAAGCTCTGTTATTTGCTAGCATTTCTCTCTTACCAGAAACTCAGTTCTTGACAACAGAGCCTTGAGTGTTATTCATTCCTGTGTCCCCAGTGCCTGCCACACTGCAGGGGCAGGGACATGATAAATGCCCGTGGAGTAAGAGAGTAAATGTGTGAGTGAATGAATGAGGCCATGTATTCAGGAACCCGGGAAGTCAGCTGCTGGGAGGAGCTGACTTGGTGTATTTTTGCAGGGAGGAGAGAACAGCAATGACCCAAGTCTTTGAAAACCTGCCCAACGCCGTGGCTTTCTGGAAGTCTGCCCAACCTGCTACGGGGAGGAGAACACCCTGCCCCACAGAGCCAGAGCTGGGTCCCTTCCTCTGAAACAAATTGTATTTCAAGCCACCTGCCACTAGGGAGCCATCTTGAAGGGTGATTTTCCCCAGAACTGTTTCATTTGTCTCGCAGCTCTGGAGGAAAGATGGTTGAGACTTCAGATTCATCTCTGAAATTCCTTTGAGGCTTCTCATTCCCTTCTTTATTCTGGGGACTGGGAGAATGATTTTCCCCAAAGCTCTGAGGCTGATGTCCTGTCTCAGATGGGAATAGAAGAGGGACAGGATGAAAGCCACGCAAGCCTTGCCAGCACCAGGTGCCATTTGTCCTGCGGATGAATAAATGATTGTCATGTGGATTACACAGCCCTCCTGTTACACCGCAGCTCAGCGCCAGAGCCTCCCAGGTCATAAACCAAGGCGTAATAAAGAATTATGGGACCACGTAAAATGGAAATTGGAATCAATTAGTTCCCTTCAGAGGAGAGCTGTTCGCAGCTCATCCATTACCTTTGCCTGCTGGGGTGGGGTGGGGGCTGCCGGGCAGGGAGACTGTTTTCTGACAAGTGGCCGTTGTCACCCTTTGAAGAGCCCCCCACACAGACACACACAGCTCACTGCTTCCTGTTATGTTTGGGCCCCTTGGGGGAACTCAGAAGACATCGGGATCCAAGGCACAGTGATGAACTCCAGCTACTGTTCCAAGCCAGCCTGATGCCAGTTTCATTTCTGTCTGCACTATCAGAGCTGCAGAGCCCGAGCAATTGCAGGTTCCATTCAGGAAACAGCAGTGCCTTAGCCGAGGTATTAAATCAAATAGTCACCGGCAGCCACAGAGACCACGCCAGTTTCCCGGGCGAGCACCCGCGTCTGGAACCTACAACTCTCTCAATTTGGCCAAGAGACCCTGAAAGCTCAGGACTGGCCATAAAATGTGTGTAGGCGGTACCGGGCTCCACCTTGTTTCCTCTCTGGTAGGTTTTCATGGAGATCTCTGCTGGAGAAAATTCTAAGAGCCACCACGGAAGCCCAGATCTCTCCCCACCCCTGCCTTTCACCCTCCCACCCTGGCCCGCACCCTCCTGGAGCCCTCAGACCTTTGTGCCGCTGCTGGCTTCCTCCAAAAGGAAGTGTGTGCAGGCCGCAGAGTCTCTGGCTTTTAAACCCTTTCACTGGCCCACCCTGGTGTTCCAGAAAAGATGGGAGCTCCTTTGCTCCCAAAGGCTTCCTCTGCTCAGGCCTCAGCCCCCTCCCTCCTGCCAGTCTGCAGCTCAGAGCCTTGGCGCTCGCCTGGGTGCATGTTCCTCCCTCAGGCAGGTGGCAGCATCATCTTTGCTCTTCGCATCATTGTGGGAGCCTGGGTCAATGTCCCCTCCTCCAGGAGTGTCAGGGCAAGGACCCCTCAGTCCTGCATGTTTGTTGAGTCCTGTTTGCCTGGGACTTCCCGCTGGCAAACTCAGACCTCTGACTCTGTGCGTTTAACTCAGTGTTCTGTACACGGCACATGCATATTCAGTGTTTGCAGTGAGGACTGATAAAGGAATTAGGCTTCAGGCCAAGGAACATTTGTGGTTCCTGGGGCTGGTGCTGGGGGTGCAGGTGAGAGGAGTGACAGGAGAAAAATGCTGAGGGCCCGATGGGTCCAGGTGCCAGGGAAAGAGACCGGCCTCTCATCTGCATGCTGAGATGTTAGGCAACCACACACTGACCAGATGAGGTTGGCCTGGCTGGGGACAAAGCAGGACTGAAAGCAGCAGGAAATGCTGTTTCTAAAAGAGGTCACATGGCACAGAAATCTCCCCTTTCAGTTATCGGAGTCTCATCCTATTACTCTAATGAGAACTCTTGGGGACAGGGGGCAAATGTTAGGACAGTGGACAGAGGCACAAAAGGAGGGTAACTGGCTCACAGGTATGAATCTAAATCCTGACTCTGCCACTAACCACATGTTAGCTTACCTCCCTTTGAACCTCAAGGTACGCATCTGTGAAATGGGAACAAAGTAGGCTCGTTGAGGAGATTCAATGACAGCATGTTTCAGAACATGTGCTATAGTAGCTGGGGGCATAGTGGGTTTTAAATAAAATGTCGTGGTCATTTTGATCACGTAGGAGGTCACATGAATTGGGAAAGAAGGGGCAAGGCAAGCTGCAGAGCTTGAGAGAACAATAGGGACTAGGGTGAGAGCAAGGGAGCTTAGCTGCCAGAGGAATGAGCTTGGGGGTCTTCTCGAAGCACATGTGCCTTAGGTCTCTGCCCTGGCCACACAGCGAAGTGGAAGTGTTTGAGGCCAGAAGTGCCCTTGGCTTGAACAGGAGGTTAACTAAGTATCTGAACTGACCTCAACTTTCCAGGGCTGATTCTGGTCCTCCTCTGGCCTCTCCTCTACCCTGTCAGCTTTCCTGGCTCTCACACAATTCCAGACCCGAAGCCAAAGCATCCTGAGAGCCCCACCCCACCCTGGCCAGCCCCTGGGCAGTACCAGGGCACCTGACCTGCTGCCCTCCACCCTCACCATCCCGCACCCCGGCCTTGGCCCACCAGGGAAGGACTCCTCACTATGGTGGGCCTCAGCCAGGTGGAGACAGGTGGGTACATGCTGTGCAGAGCCGGCTGCAGCCTGGCGTGGCCATAGGCAGCCCTCAATTTCATAGTGATTGCTTTTTCAGCAGTCTCGTGAAATTAATTAAATGCCTCTCTTCATTCTGGCTCAGTAATCCATCACGGCATTTATCCCTGCTTTTTTACATTAGAAAATAATGGCAATTATTCCTTAAATAATCAATTTTTACAGTTTACATTTAATTTATGAATAGATGACAGACCCAGTGCTCTGCCTGTGACCACGGCTGCATTTTCCATTTGCCTTTTTTCCTTGGTGCCCACGTCCTTTGGGAAGAGGGGAACATATGGAGCCAAGGGCAGCAGGGACAGTCTGCAAGGGTTTGGAGATTTCTCTGACCCAGGGGACCCAGACTCAGACGAGGGGACAGAGTAGAGGGTCAGGAAGAACCGTTCTGAGAAAGGGCCATGGGCGCAGCTCTGTCCCTCTCCTCTGGAGGATGACTCCTCTCTCCTCAGACCCCTCGGAAGCCTTTGTTTTGATTGCTTGGCTCTATTTTTGACAAGCTCTGCTTCCGGCTGATTTATCTGGGCAGGTTATCAAAACACGTCAGCCCCATCTGAAGCCCTTACGAGGCTTCCCTGTGGCTCAGGCTGGGATTCCAGCGGCTTGCCGTGGCCCTGAGGCCCCTGAGGCAGCCCGTGACCTCTCTGCAGTGGCACCCTCAGCCTTCTGCCTTGCCAGTTCCACACCAGGGCCTGGGCACGTCCCGCCCTCTGCCCCCATGCTTTTTCCCAGACCCTCTTCCACATCCAGCTCTGAAAATATAGCAATAATCGACTCAGTTTCTTCTCTGTTCCCACAACAGAAAGTATTTCTGAGACCTCTGGTCATCAAGACATATGTGGGGACTTCTCTTTCATCAAAAATCAAGCAGTTCTGTGGTGGGCATCACTGGTGATCCCTCTAATTCAATCTAACCCTGGCGCTATCTGTCTGGAGGTAGTACCAGACCTCACAAGACCACCCCCCATTCCCACATACCAATCCCAAGCCCAAGGTGGTTTAAGCCCCGCCTCTGACTAAGCAGCTATAATTGGGACTTCCCACCCCACACTTGGAATTTCTGTAATTTATTATAGGAGCTCACAGAACTCAGGGAAACATGTATTTTCCTGGTTTATTATAGAGCATACAGATGGGCTGGGGACATAGCTCAGCAGTACAGCCCCTGCTGAGTAAGAGCAATGTCATGAGTTTGATTCCCACTACCAAAAAAATAAAATAATAAAAGATACAGATGAAAAGATGCACAGGGTGAGGTTTGAGAGCAAAGGCTATGAAATTTCCACGCCCTCCAAGAACTGCCATGCCATGCGCACTCAACTGTCTGGGAGCTCCCCCAACCCAGGCCTTTTGGATTTTTCTGGAGACTTCACCCCCATGAGCTTGACAGATTACATCAGTGATCAACTTCAACTGGTGAACAACTTCAACCTCTCTCCACCCCTTGGTGATCAGGGTGGAGCTGCAAAATCCCAGCCCCCTAATCATGCCTTGGTCTTTCTGGTGCAGCTCCCACTCTGAAGATGTCTAAGAAGCCCAGCCATCAGGTGACTCACTAGTTCGTGAAGAACCCTTTGACACTTTGCAGACACCGAGGATTTCAGGAGTTGTATGACAAGATATGGGACAAAAAAACAAAAATCTGGTTCCCAATACCACATCAACTTTCTTCCCAAATTGACTCTGGGAAGCCTCCTCTGAGCAGAACTCCCACCCCTGCCGAGGCCACTCATTTTAACCAGCCACACTTGCTGATTTCTCCACCTCCTTCCCTCTCAGGCCTGTGAACCTGGTTTGGGTAGAACGTGCTACAGGGCCTGGCACTTTTGAAGAGTCTGTGCTGTATGAATGATCAAAGTTAGTAGGTTAAAGCAATAAATATCTGACAGTTGTATGATTCTGAAGCCCAAGTCTCTCTGCACTGAACATCAAGTGTCAGCTGGGCTGTATTTCTCTCTGCATGTGCTCGGGAGCCTCTATTCCCTTCCCCTGTACAGCTTCCAGAGGTTGCCTGCATTCCATGGCTCATAGGCCCTTCCGCCATCTCCAGAACCAGCCATAGTGCGTCAAGTCCTTCTCATGTTGCATTCTCTGACTCTTCTGCCTCCTGGTTCCATTTTTGAAGGCCCCTTTGGTTATAGTTAGGCCAATTCAGATAATCTAGGATAATGTCCTTGTACTAAGTCAGGGTTCTTCAGAGAGACAGAACCAGTGGGATGTACAGGTAGATACATGAGAGGGGATTTATTAGGGGAATTTCCCATGCAGTTATGGAGGCCCATGCAGCATCTGTGAAGCAGAGCATGTGACTCACTCCAAGTCTGGAGCTGAAGGCCTAAGAACCAGGAGATGGCTGCATTCTGGACTCTTGGGAGTCCAAGGCTAGACAATGGAATTCTGATGTGCAAAGGCAGGAGAAAGGGTGTCCCAGTTCCAAGCGAGAGTGAGGGACATCTTCCTTCCCTGGCCTTTTAGCCCTACCCTGGCCCCAAGCTGATTGGATGGTGCACACTGAGGTCCCTCTGTCCACTGACGCACATTCCAGTCTCTGGAAACACCTTCATAGGCCCTGCTTCTCAAGTTGCTCCCTAACCTCTTCAAGCCAGCGCATTAACATGCTTCATTCTACATGCAGCTCTAATTCCCTTTTACCATGTAACATAACAGGTACACGGGTTCTGGGGCTTGGATTATGAGCACCTTTGGGGGAACCATTGTTCTGCCTACCAGAGAGAGAGTTCAATAAATGTGTTGTGGGCCAGGGCTTTAGTTCAGCGGTACAAGTGCCTGCCTTGCAAGCGTGAGGTCATGAGTTTGATCCCCAGTACCAAAAATATAAAAAGTAAATGTGTGTTGAGTGAAGATGAGGCAGCAAAATGAGCCCAGAAACCACCAATTCTTTATGCCTTTTTGCCACTCTCAAAAGGGGTAAGCTCATAGATCAGCTGCTTGGAGAAAACCAGCTTGGGCAGGGTGGCCTGCCCCTCGGAACCCCACATTCACCCCAGTGCGATGGCTAGTGATACCTGCGCATGCACTGCCTCGGCCAGCCCTGCACCCCGCTCCTTGCTACTGCCCTTCTCCCCCATTAAGTGGGTTGCCATCCCTCAGGAATCCTGGCACACAATTGAGAAGCACCTCTGAGAGTTCACGCCCCGCTCTTGACATCTTTGCTGAACTCTCCTGGCACGGGTGGGCGGCTTCTCCTCCTGGAAACCATTGGCAGATAAAAATCCACACTGACGATGAGTGTCTAGCAGAGACTGATTCCTCTTTACTGAAGGACCTACGTCGGGGTCTCTCTGAAGAGCAGGGAGCTGGTGAACGTGCAGAGTGGCAGGGGATGCTGCCTGGCAGCCTTGAACCTCCTGTGCCTACAGAAGCCCACCAGGAAGGTGATGGAAATGGTAAACTGGGCCATAAGAGTCCATCGTCAAACTCAGAAAATGCCATTTTATGCTGGTAACATGACGTATTTCACAATATCATGCATTCTACTGGACAGTTCCTTCTCTCAGGTCTGAACCTTTTCTTTCTTTTTCTTTTTCTTTCTTCTTTTTTTCTTTTTCTTTCTTTCTTTTTTTTTCTTTCTTTCTTTCCTTCTTTCTTTTTTTCTTCCTTCCTTCCCCTGGGAGAGAGTGAAGACTGGTTGCCACAGCAACTGATTTATTCCCGCAAGTGCATTTTAACTTTGTCAGATGCTCTGTCTGACGAGAACTTGTACCTTCTGAAGGCCTGGCGTTCTCAAGCACTCTCTTTACGAAGCCTGCAGCCTCTTCTTCCCCACTTCTCCTGCCCAAGGGTAACAGGACACATTTATTCAATAAGGAAAACAAACTTTAAAAACAAGGCTCTGGGAGGAGACCGGAAAACAAAGTAATTACATTTCCAAGCCTGCTGCGATGAGATAGGAAGCTTGCTGGCTCTCGGGGACTGAGAAGTTTGCCGCACAGCTGTTGGTGTTTCTTCTTTCCTCTTCCCCTCCCACAGATGGTTTAGGAAATATATTCATTTATGTCTGTGCTTAACAAATACTTGACCGTTTCCATATGCTGGGTCAACAGTTAGAAAGGAGCAAAACAGACATGGCAGCCTCTCTGGGGTTTACCGTGCTGGGAAAGGCAGACAGCTGACTGGTCGAGGGTAGAGAAATATCTGGGTTCGATCTGCAGCTCCACAAAAAAATTTTTTTAAGATCCACACTGTAATCCCTAACGCCATTATTACTTGTAGGAAAATGAAACGTGAAAGGTGCACAGGAGAGCAGGAAGACCCACGTTCTTGAGAGCAGCAACTCTGGAAAGGCCCCTCTGAGAAGGTAACACTGAACTTGAGACCAAGAATAAAGAGCTTTCTAGATAAAGCCCAGGCCACATGAGGTTTCTCTGAGCTAGAAAGGAACTTGGTGAGTCAGAAGAAGGCAAAGTGGCCAGTGCTGGTAGGCAGGAGGTTTCTCAGGGAAGATGGACCTGAGTGGGCAGAGAGGCAGGCAAGGGGACAGCTACACAAGGTGACCAGGGTGCACTGGTATTAGATGCCATGCGTGGGAGGGCTCTGACCCCCTTCTCAGTAAAGCAGGCAAGCAACTCACATTGCACAGAGCGAGATGCACGGG
The DNA here is from genome assembly GCF_034190915.1 of Cavia porcellus. NCBI lineage: Eukaryota > Metazoa > Chordata > Mammalia > Rodentia > Caviidae > Cavia > Cavia porcellus. The sequence goes on from NW_026947515.1 coordinate 15,196,985, forward strand.
AGAGAATGTAGGTGGCACGTGTGGTAAATTAGCTAGAGGGAGGGCTTTCCCTCAGCCAGAGGAAAGATGATGCTGGCCCACCCAGGGCGGAGCTGTAGAAAAGGGACATGGAAAGGTTCAAAAGCACTTCAGGCATGAGACTGGCAGGATTCAGGCTGGCTGCAGGGGTTCGGAGGGCAACTCACAGGCTCGTGGGCCAGGCAATGGGCTGATGGCAGTGCAGTCCTGAGACAGCGTCTCTAGGAGGAGCAGGTTTAGAGAGAGCAGGCTCCACTATAAGGAGAGCTTTCTCCTTTCAAGTTTCATTACACATTTCTTGTCATTGTCTCTGCCAGTAAATGGGAAATTCCCAGAGGGCCAGGCTCTCACCAGTTTGGTTCACTGTTGCATTCTGATGGTGCAGTCAGAGTGGCTCAAAACAACTGAAATTGATTTTACCATTGTTCAGGAGGCCAGAAGTCTGTAGTCAAGGTGCAAACAGGTTGCCTCCTTGTGGAAGCCTACTGGGGAAACCATTCCAGCCCTTCGCCTGGCATTAGTAACAGCTGGTGTTCCTTAGCGTTTCCTGATTTAGGGCCCTGTCAACTCCTGTCTAAGCCTTCACACGCCATCCTTCTTTCTCTTATTTATAGGGACACTTGTCATTGGATCTTGGACCTCCACTCGTTAAGTATGGTCTCAAGATCCTCAACTTGATTACATGTGCAAAGCCCTTTCTTTCCAAATAAGGTCACATTCAGCAAGTTCTGGGGACTTAGAAGACAGGCATATATTTGGGGGCTACAATTTAACCCGTCAATTCAGAAAATAAATGAATGAATCATACCTACTCTTCTAATCACTTATCAGAAAGATAATAAGCCCAGGGCCAGGCTCAAGAAATCACTGAATGATTTCATTGGTTGACTAAAAAACCCAGCATTAACTCAAATGCTCTGTAACAGTAAACTCTTTTTTTTTTTTTAATTTTTTATTTAAAGAAAAGGAAACAAAATAATACATGGAGATTTTAAAAAAGGGTAGAAATGATACAAACTTACAGAAAAACAAACGGTAAGAAATTGCTGGTTGATAAGTTACACATTGTCATCTTAGAAGTAGCTGTTCATGTTATGGAATTAAAGCATTTAGAATGACATTCATAAAGTGACACTACAAACCCTTCTGCTCTATGATCGAACAAGAGCTCAGTAACATGGTTATCAGTCCTACACATTTGTTTTACTTCTCAAAGAGGGTAAGATTAAACATATCAAAACAGAACATAGCAGTTAAAAAAACAATTTAAAGAAATACAGATTTCATAGGAAGCCCACTGGAGATCTTGATTGTCTATCTAACTGTCTCTAGTTTTTTACAAATAGTTGTCTCCATCTTCATCCACCTTATATACTTAGTGTATATTATAGAACTAATCAAATCATTGAAGACTTTTTAGGTCCTCAAGTACCAAATTAGGGAAGACAATAGTAACTACCAACTCACCTCTCTTACTCTTTGTGATAGCTGTCCCCATCTCTACATATGCTGAAATTGAACTCAGGAAACCAGTCCAATGTCATTCTAATCAGCAAACATTAGTATTGCTAGAATTTCTATCATAATGCTACTAAATTAGCCTCGGGTTTCTTAGTGTCTCTTCCTCAGAGTATCTGTTCATTACATCTTACATTATATAATCTGTTCCCATAAATAATTAAAAAGAAAAAAAAGAACCCATGTGTGAATTTCTACATATATATCTATCCTCTCTGTGTTATAGGGAATACCAAGTCATAGCAAGACAACATAACAATTTCCTAGAAAAACATGCAATGGATAAAACATTTAAGACCACAATATAGATGATCTTCCATAGTTACTATGTTTCCTCTTGTTATTTTCAATAGATTTGACCACCACACTGGCTTATTATAGTTAAATATAGTATCACCTATTTTTATAAAAACTTAACTTTGGCAGCATTGTAGGGTTTGGAAGCTGTTACTAATTAATACCAGTATGGATATTCTTTACCACTTGTCATCCTCAGAGTAGTTGCCTCTACTTTTAGGGTTGATACTGACAAGCATACCAATTTCAAATAAAATCAGCCATGGCCAACCCATAGTCTTACGTTTCAGATTCAGTTAAGATCAGTCATAGTAAGACAATGTAAGTATTATAGGATTTCAATTTAAGTTAATAGGAAAGTAAGGATAGTTACCATGGTATAGTCTGCTATTTTTGGGTCAAGATGTGTGTGTCCTCAAATCTGACATGAGCGGACAGACCAGAACAAATTAAATTCAATCTAAATATGGCACTAGGGCTACTGTGTCTTTTAAATAATTATACACCATTAGCAATGACCTCTGCTTTTTTTTTTTTAAATATAGTTTCAGAGCTGTCTATACTAAAGACTAGCTTACCGTCCCTGCCTCATGTCTGCTACTCCACTTTTCTGCTATAATTTGTCCACCTTATTCCCTCATTCCATTGTCTGCCCCGTTCACTGAGGCCTCTCTGCCACTGTTGCTGGAATCCTGGTATCTCTTCCTCTCTTTCTCTATAATGTCCTTCAGCGCTCTCTGTAGGGTTGGATTGGTGGCCACGAACTCCCACAGTTCCTCCTTGTCTTGAAAGTATCTTATTTCTTCATTAATTTTTAGAGAGAGTTTTGACGGATATATGAACTTCGGTTGCATATTTTTTTCCTTCAGGACTTGGAATATTTCTCCCCACTCCCTTCTTGACTTAAGAGTTTGTGTTGATAAGTCTGCTGTTATTTTGATAGATTTCCCGTTATAGGTAACCTGCTTCTTTTCTCTGGCTGCTTTTAATATTCTGTTTTTTTGGTGGATTTCTGGGATCTCGATTATTATATGTCTAGGCGTAGATCTGTTTTGGTTGTAGGTAGCTGGTGTTCTGTATGCTTCTTTTATCTGGATATCATTTCTTTTTGCTATATATGGGAAATTTTGCTTTAATATCTCTGTGAATATTTTTTGTATTTCATTTTTGGATGTTCCTGCTTCCTCACTCACATTCTTTATTCTTAGGTTATGTATCTTTTTGTCATCTTCCAGTTTTAGAATTGCTTCTTTCTGGTTCCTTGTTATTTTTAAGAGGCTTTTTCTTTCACGTTCATATGTCCTAAATCTCTCTTCAAGTTTCAGAAGGCTGTCTTTAGTTTCTGTCAAGGCATTTTGCCAATGTTCAATGGATTTTTTAGTTTCCTGATATTCTCTTTGGATCTGTTTCATGTATTCTAGGTTACGCTTAAATTCTTCTTCAGATGCTTCTCTTTCTTTTCTGATTTCTTCAGTTCTTCCATCTGTGTTCTCTTGGGCGGGGCTTGTCATTTCTTTAATTAATCTCTTTATATCGTGCCTCACTTGGATCAGGAGTACAGCTTTAAATTCCTCTATGAGATCATGTAGGTACTTTTTAATTTCGGCTGATGCTGTGTCGAGTAGTGGATGGTTACTGTGCTTGTTCTCTTCAGTGTTTAGTTCTCCTGGGCTTATTTTCTCCTGTTGGGCAGCTGGAGATTTTTTTTTATTTTTATCTCTTGTCATGTTTCTGGTTTCTTTCAGACTGTCCTGGAGTTCTCTGGCCCTCTCTGAATTGCTTAGGGCCTTTCAGAAGCGTGCTGGCTTGAGTTTTTGCTGTCCTCCCCAATTTACTGTTATCTGGGGTAGACTGGGATGCAGGGGCGGTACAGGCTAGTCTCTAGCCTCTGTGCCAGTTAGTTCCTAAATTAGGCTGTACTTTCTGGTTGTCACTGAGTTGTGACTATTTTGTATCCGCTCATTGGGCCCCAAGCAGAGGCTTGGGTTAGCCCCAGTATCTCCTGCCAGTTCTCTTTGTACCAGAAGCAGCTGACTAATGTCACTATGGCACAGGGTCCTGCCCAAATCTCAGCTGTTCTCTTCCAGACCTCTCTGTGTCAGGAGCACCAGAACAGCAGAACTGCCCAGACTCAAGATGCCTCCCACCAGTTCTCTGGATGAGGCTGAAGCCAACAGGTACTCAGGCTCTGCCCAATTCCAAGATGCCTTCCACTAGCCCTCCCTACAGGGGGCTCAGTGACGCCACTGAGCTGTAGGTTCTGCCCAACTGTAAAATGGCTGCCACCAGACTCTGTGTTATTGATGTCCCCGTGGTGGCGGGCACTGTCCCGTTCCAAGATGTTCTCTGACCAACTCTGGCAGTCGCAGGGTCTCCAGTACTCACCAGGGTCCACGCCGCCCACCTTTCCCACGTTCCCAGCAGAGCGCGGATCGGTCAGAGATCCGCGCAGGGTGCACTCCCGGTACAGCACAGAACGGTCAGAAATCCGCGCAGCGCCTGGCACAGTGCAGAGTGGTCAGAAATCTGTGCTGCGTGCATTCCCAGTACAGGGTGGAACGGTCAGGAATCCGCGCTGCGTGCACTCCCGGCTCAGTGCGGAACCGTCGGAAACCCGCGCGGTGTGCACTCGCGGCACGGTGCGGAGCAGTCAGAGATCCGCGCTGCGTGCACTCCCTGTACGTCGTGGAGGGGTCAGAAATCCGCGCTGCGTGCACTCCTGGTACGGTGTGGAAGGGTCAGAAACCCGCGCGGCGTGCCCTCCCAGCACAGTGCGGAGCAGCGTTTGGCTTTGAAGCTCGAGAGTCTTTCACAATCTCCTCTGGTGTAGCTGGGCAGTCAAACGCCAACACAGCTTTTCCTGTTGCGTCCATGGGTTAAACTGTTGATTTAAAGGCACGGGGTTTGCATCTTCCCGTTTTCAGCCTTCACAGTCTCAGCACGACTTTAAATCCTCCAGCTGCACTGTCTTGGTTAATAAGAATCGTTATCCATTTGTCTGGCCCTCTCCATGTTGTGATATTCTAGCTTTTAATATGATTTCTCCGGAGAGACTCTCCGCCCGATCCTCTAGTTAGCCGCCATTTTCTCCTGTCCCCCAACAGTAAACTCTTGGCCTTTGAAGAAGCTTTCTTTGAAGGCTGTTTGTATGCAACATGAATTTCTCTAAGTTGGCTCTTTAACCGTGTGTCTAGAGCACAGTGTTTCAGGTAGAACCGACTCATGGTCAATAAACCAGTGAGAACATGAGTCATAGTTAAAAGCAGGCTTAACATTCAGAAGGTGAACATCGATCCAGCCTTGTGAGTGGAGCCGTGTTTGTGCCTCTTCTTGCCATAAGAAGAAAGGATAGCAAAAAGATGCCATAGCCCAGCCTCCAGGCCGTCTGCTCCCTGGGGCCTGCTGCCTGGCCATCCCTGCTCCAGCCAGGCACCACAACAATATCCAGCATTGAAGGGAAGGCAAGTCCACCTGAAATGCTGCTTGAAACATCTTGGTCAAATTCCTGCAACCATCCAGGCTGTGCTGGAGACATTTATACATATATAATGGCAACTTCCTGTCTGTACTGCCAGCCTGTTATAAAGTTCCTTTTTCTTCCAATGACACCAAGGAGCTGCTGGAAACTGGGTGCTGGCCTTCTGTGGAGCACGTGTCTATCTTTCCAAGTTACTCAGATTTAAGAAGGTAGACTCTCCCTATCTGACGCAGCCCTTCCAGGGTTCTTTTAGAGACCTGCCCTGTACCAGGCCTTGTCACTCAATTTCAAGAGTCCACATCTCTTGACCCAGGAGCAGCAGGGCCAGGCCCCATGAGAGGTGACAGATGTTGGAGGACAGGCATGAAGGCATGGGACAGGTCCAAAAGCCAGCACTCGTGACGCAAGACCAGCCTCTCTGCTTCTGGTTCATGTATGTAAGGACCTGTGTGCTCTTCTGGGTACTGAGTTTCTTTGAAAACCAGACCTGAGGAAGATCCTGTTTCACTGAAGGCCTGGGACTCCTGACATACTGTCCCAGCCTTGAAGTGTCCTGTCTCCCCACAGCCAATTCCTTCCAAGACGGCACTCCAGCTCCTGGGGCTTTCAGACTGGGACAGGTAGCTCTCTTCTCATGGTGTGGGGATCAGCACTGTCCTGCTAGCTCCTTGGCCTCTGTAGGCTTCTTTCCTTGTCCCCCAGGGACTCCCTTTAAAAATCCACTTTAGTCTGTGCTCCACTTGTCATAAAGTCCCAAGGTACTTGAGTTTAAAGACGCAATTATGCATTATGGATAAAGGGCAGGTCACTCTCTCCTGCTGCTCTGCTCAGAATCTACGCTGCCCTGTGTCTCCATCGGTGGGCCCCGGCAGGCTTGTCCTCTCCCCCGGGCCCACAAGGCAAGCCAAGGTGTCCCTCAGTGCCAAAGCCCCCAGAATCTAACACTAGGGCTCCAAGCAGCAGCCACAGAAAAGCCCTCTTGCAGGGTTCCTGCTACAAATCGACAAATAGTACCAACCTGCTTCCTCCATCTGTTCCCAGCAATCATGAAGATGCTCCCAAATACTGGGAGTTAGGGGTGAGTTCTTTTCTTTTTTCCCTCTTTTGCCTCTTTTCAAATATTTATGAAGAGACTTTCCATTTATCCTGGCATGTCTTCTCCACCGTGGGTGTCAGCTGGGAGGGCTCAGACAACAAACTCCAGAAGGTATTTTCCCCAAAGCAGCATCTGGCTTGGTTGGCAAGTGTAGCGGGCCCTTTCCTGGGAATTGGCCGAGGCAGAGAGGGGAGGAGCCTCGAGGCCAGGCCTGCTCTCACACTCAGCCCCGGAGAGGACCCGGCTGGATTGTCTCCAGGGGGCAGGGTGTGCCTGCCACTTGACATCCCACAGCCCCAAGGCCCTGGGTGAACAAGGACACTGGATGCTTGACAGCATCCCTCTTGCCTCTTGTGTCCTTCAAACCCTCTGGTTTGATGTCAAAGCTTCCCTACTATCCCAGGTAAAATATCTGACCAGTGACCTGTTTCCCCTCGCCCACTCAAAGGTCTCTGTGATAACAGTTCCCAGGGGGGAAGGTCACTGAAAACATGCCACCACAGGAGGGCTTTGGAGGCTGGGCTACAACCCTCCCTGATTCCCCCAATGGGCACTTCTTGGCAGCAGGGTGGGCAAGCAGGAAAAGGACTGGTCAGCATGACCCTCACTTGTAAGCGAGGGAATCAGCAGGGCCATAGGCTCTCAGATCACCCCAGCCTAACTGCTGTCTCCCCTGCTTGTCTGCCAGGTGACAATCCTCCCCATAGGTGCAGCTGGCCAAGCTGATGCCAGGCACTCTCATCTCTCCAGTCCCTGTCAACTACCCACTTATTGAGCCAGGCTGCATCTGCCAGTGACAAGTTCAATCGAAAACTATGCATTTTCCAGGAGGACTTGGGTCCACAGGCATCCTTGGGTCCTGTGCCCTGGTCGTAACCTGGGCTGCCCAATCGGAATCACTAGACAGTTTTAAAAATATTGATGTCCAGACCCTATTCCAGGGGGTTGGAATATCCAGGAGTGGAAAATGTATTTCTAAAATCTTCCAATCCACTATCAAAAACATCCAGGGTTGAAAACCATCAACTATAGGAATAATATTTTCCTAGGAGACGATCCCTGAACTTGAATCCTAGCTCTTTTATTTACTAGTTATGAGTCGGGTAAGCTACTTGGCCTCTAAAAGCCTCAGCTGCATGATCTATAAAATGCGGTTAGCAGTGCCTCTCTTTCCCCCCACCGCTTTGGTCTTTTTTGTTTTTATCAGCACCAAGGATTGAACTCACAACTGCCTGCTTGCAAGGCAGGCACTTATGCCGCTGAGCTAAATCCCCAGCCCCAGCAGTGCCTCTCTTGAAAGCCAGGTATGGTGACTCACACCTGTAGTCCTGGCATTCCAGAGGCTAAGGCAGGAGGATCGCCGTGAGGTTGAGGCCAGCCTGGGCTACACAGTGAGTTGGAGGTCAGCCTGGACTGCATAGCAAGACCAAGCACAAAGCACAAGTCTAAACCACAACACAAAACACAACTGCCGGTCTCATAAGATGCTGGCACATGCAACTGTTCAACTGTTCAATTATCTCTCTCCTGTCTTCTACAACAAGGAATTGGTGGTGTTGGGCAGGCAGATGAGCCCAAGGCAGCCATTCAATTTGCTGGGAGCAGCCTTTCCTGGTTCCAGGGATGCTCAGAACTGTTATGTAGTTCTGTCACCTCCCTTTACGTGCAGAACTCTCACAGGGCCTCATCTGGGTGCAGTGGCTACAGGAGAACAGTGCAATCACTTGCAAATATATCTACAAGGTGAGATATATATCCTCCCTACGGATAGAACACCAGTCAAAGAATATTTCTCCTGGAATTTTTAAGGATCTAAATATCTAAAATATCAACTCTGGGGAGCCAGTGCATTTCCCATGCTGTTTACCTGAGAACAGGCCATTATCAAATGCAGCAAGAACAGAGCTAGATCTGAGTGTCTTGAGTAACTGGTGCCACAGTAAGCAGGATAGATAGGCCCTGAGATGCATGGAAATCATGTCAGGGTGCAGGTATCCCAGAACAGACACACCTGAGAAGTCCCATTGATGCTGCAGGTCACTTGAAGAGGATCCGCAAGTCCCACATGCATGGCTCAGCAATACAGTAAATACTCTTTCTTACATTGCACCAAGTGCATCTACTGGTGACATCTGCAGATGTCAGACCACTGCAGCTGGTCAGCTACCCACAAATGTGCTAGACTCTGTATGTCCCATTCCCTTCAATACCACAAAAGTGCACAAGGACAGATGCCACTACACTATTTCATAGTGGGGCCACGGAAGCCTCAAAGAGTTGAGTAACGTTTTGCAAGCTCTTGCATTGCCACCAGTGCAAGAACTTAAAGACAGCAGTGATTTAATAATGTATTTGCCACCTAAGATTCCCATACGTAGGTTCCCAGTGTACAGTATAGAGCAAAAGAGAGGAATCCACTGAAGAAGTACAATATTTTGAGATTGGATAAATTGCTAGGGTTATATGACAAGGGTGCTTGAGTCCAGGGAGGCCGATTGCTGCTCGTAGATGAGGAAACCAAGAAATGTTTTTCTAAAGAGAAAAAAACAATGATACAGAATTTCATAACAATATAACAGGAAATTCACAGTGGCCAATACACTGCATATTGTTATCTTCAAAGTAGTTGCTCAGACTATAAGATATAAGTGCACAAAATTTTTCAGCTTTTTCTATGTTTTGCATAGAAATTCTTTGTCTGAGGGACAATTGGCTAAAATTTTCCCCCAATATGTGGGCTTTATTTGTTCCAGCTATTCTACTTCTAGGCATATTCCCAGAAGAACTGAAAACATCATACCACAGTGATATATGTGCACCCATGTTTATAGCAGCACAATTTGTAATAGCCAGATTTTGGAAACAACCTAAGTGTCCATCAACTGAGGAATGGATATAAAAGCTGTGGTATTTTTATACAATGGGATACTACTCAGCTATAAAGAATGATCACATTGAGATATTTATAAATAAATGGACGCAACTTGAGACCACAGTCATAAGCGAAATAAATCAAACTCACATGTATAAAGACCATATAGTCTCCCTAGTGTAAGAAATGGTAAAAGTACATAAGAGTTTATAGTAATCATGATTCCCCATTACATTGCTCTGAAGCCTTATAATGTCTGCATTCATTAGCTGGAATGGTTTTATCCTAGTTTGTTTGATTTTATTATCTGTGATAGTATAAACAGCTATTTTAAAGAAAACAAGCCATTAGAATAGCCAGTGCTGATTAGTATCATCTTACTCTGAAGTCCTACTATGCTTTTGTTTTTCTGTTGCCTTTGCTTCTATCCTGTTATATCCTATTGGATATTATTATATGTGATAGTATAAACAAATTTTCTATGGAAAATGAGATAATATAGTAGCCATTGTTCATTCTCTGATATTTGGTTCTGAAAGTCCTGTAATGTTTTCATTCTCTTGAATGGTTTTATACTGTTTTATGTTTGATACTATCGTATATGAAGCTATGCTCAACTATTTCAAAGAAAGAGACATTATAGTAGTTACTATTAATTAGGGGTTGTCTTGTGGTAAAATTCTGTGTTACTTGCATTGTCCTGATCTGATCTGCTTTGTTATGCCCTCTTTTGTCTTAATCACTTTAAATTAAAAAAACAATATGCGGGCTTTCTTTTCACTGGTGGTAATTTCTTTTGATGTGCAAAGGCTTTTTAATAAGATGAGATCCCAGCTGTTAATTCTTTGACGTCTTTCCTGTGCAGTTAGGATTTTGTTCATGAATTCTCTGTCTAGTCCTACGTCTTCAAGATTTCTCCCTATTTTCTCTTCCAGTAGATTTAGTGTTGCTGTTTTAACATTTAGATCTTTGATCCATTTTGACTTTAGTTTAGTGCATGCTGATACACATAGGTCTAGTTTTCGTTTTCAGCATGTGGAAAGCCAGTTTTTCCAGCACCATTTATTAAAGAAGCTATCTTTCTCCCAGTGAATATATTTGGCCTCTTTGTCAAAGATAAGGTAGCTGAGTGTGTTTGTAATTGGGTCTGCATCTTCTAATATGTTCCATTGATTCTCAGGTCTGTTTCTTTGCCAGTGCCATGCTGATTTTATCACAGTAGCTTTGCAGTATAATTTCAAGAAAGGGATTATAATGCCTCCTGCTTTGCCTTTGTTTCCCAGAATTGCCTTTGTTATTCTAGGTCTCTTGTTTCCAAATTGATTTTAGAAATGCTTTCTCTAGATCTATGAGATATGCTAATGATATTTTGTTCAATATTGCATTAAATCTGTAGAACAGTTTTGGAAGTATGGTCATTTTCACTATGATACTTCCTCTTATCCATGAGCAAGGGACTTCTTTCCATTTTCTGATATCCTCTTTGATCTCTTTTTTCATAGTACTGTAATTTGCAAAATATAGATCTTTTACTCCCTTTGTTAGATTGATTCTTATTTCATTTTTTTGGATGCTGTTGTGAAAAGTGTGGTTTTTCTAACTTCTCTCTCAGTGAGTTTATTTATGTACAGGAAAATTATTCATTTCTGAGTGCTGACTTTGTATCCAGCTATGCTACTGAATTTGGTTATTGATTCTAGAAAACTTTTGGTGGAGTTTTTGGGGTTTTCTATGTAGAATATTATGCAGATAATAATTTAACTTGTTCCTCTCCTATCCTTATTCCTCCTCCTCCTCTTCATCTCTCTCATCTAACTGCTGTGGCTGTTTCCAGAACTATATTGAATAGGAGTGGTGATAGTGGACATCATTGTCTTGTTCCTGATTTTAGATTGAAAGCTTTCAGTTTTTGTTCATTTAGTATGACGTTGGCTGTTGGTTTGGGGGACATTTAAACACAAACCATAACATTCCACCCCTAGCCCCTCAAAGACTCATGCACATCCTTTATGGAAAAGACATTTAGCCCATCTCCAAGAGTTGCCAAACTCCTAACAGTTTCAGCATTGCTGAAAAGGTCAAGTCCCAAGTCTCCTTCAAGATCTAAGGCAAACTCTTAACTGTGAGCCCCTGTACAAATGAAAAGCCAAACACTTTCAACATACAATGGTACAAGATAAACATTTTCATTCCAAAAGTTACAAACTTTTGGAGATAGAAAAGACTGGGACAAAAGCAAGTCCAAAATCCAGCAGTGCAAAATTTGAGTCCTGTAGTCGCATGCCCAGCATCTGAAGCAATCTGTGGCAAACTGTGAGCTCCAAATGGTTTCCATGGCTCCACTTCTGTGACACTTCCAGTGGCTTAGTTCTTGGCTTCTCTCTTGGTCTGGCTTTGCTCTATTCTTGCAGGTTTCCTTAGACAATTCAAGCTCCTGACTTTTCCAAACTTCTGGGGTCTCCACTGCACCTTTGGTTTCATATTCACAGCTTCATACCCTGCCCTCTCAGAGGCACACTGCCTGAGCTCCCAGGTCTTCTGAAATCAAGGTGGAAGCCTTTTTAACCTCAGAACTTGTGCATTCTTATGTGCCTAAAACCAGCACCACATGGATGATGCCAAGGTCTTCTGCCAGTTGGAGCAGTAGCCAGGCTTTTTTCTCTCTTGGCTGTAGGGGTCAAGTGCTTGGATCACCGAGCACTCTGAACCTGATTGTGAGGAACAGATTCTGTATGCCACTGCCATTCTGGAACTGGTGCAGCCACCACCACTTTGGAACATTGTGCTCTGTGGCTTTCTCCTCAGTGCAAAGTTTTTCACTTTTGCAGGTCTGAAGCTGTGAAAGATGGAGATCTGCTGCTTTTTGTGATGCTCCCAGGCCTATTTTTCTTCTATTCTTCTGTTCCTTCTCAGCAGTGGAAATCTCAGCTCTATCTTTAGAGTCCATAACTTTACTAGAGATTTTTTTCCTGGCCAGACTCACATTTCCAATCACCCTGCTGGGCTCTTTGTCCTTAACTCACAACATAATTTAAAAGCCCCCAAATAACCATAGTACTGCCTCAACATTAGACTGCCTTGAAATTTCTTCTGCCACATTAGTCCACTGTCTTTAATCTCAGTCTCAGGCAAAGTCTCTGGACATGAGCAAAATGCAAACTTTCTTCCAGGCTATAACACACATCGTTTGGAGTCCAACAACCAGTGCAGTCCTTCTTCCCAGCAGAAACCTCCTAAGCCTGTCTTTACCAGCAGGATTTCTATCAGCCTTCTGGTCTTCTGAGCTCTGACCCAGAATCTTGCATACAGAACAGCCTAAGGTATTCCAATGCTATTCCTTCGGGCAACATCTCTAAACCTTTCCAAACTCTTCCCACAAGCCATTCCCAAAGACTCTTGAACTTCATGGTCAAGTACAGTCACAGCAATGACCTCACTTCTCTGGTACCAAATTGTGGCTTAGTTGCTTTTCTCTTGTTGCTGAGACAAAATACTTGATGCCCAAAATGAAGGAAAAAGAGGTGTATTTAGCTTACAGTTCCTGGAGGTCTCAAGTCCATACTCAGAGGGCTCCAAGGCAGAGTGGCATGGCTAAGGGGAAACTGTTCATGGTGGCTGCAAGCAACAAGAGCAAAAAAGGGAAAAAGGGAAAAGCATGCCTCTTCCCACCCTTATATTGTATACCAGCTACTCACACCTGGGCAGGTGTAGCACTCACCAGCAATCCCAGTGCTAGACAACAAACCAATCACAAACACTAGACTCATTGCCTTTGAAAGGCCCATCCCCATGACTGCCTGAGGCTTTGGGGAGACATTTAAACACAAACCATAACAGTGCATAATCTTGATGATTTGCTGCATTCTAATTACTGGTACTTTATTCATGATGTTTGCATCTATGGTCATGAGGGAGATAAGCCTGTAGTTCTCTTTTTCAGTTGGGTCTTTCTCTGGTTTTGGTATCAGGGTAATATTGGCCTCCAAGAATGAGTTAGAGAGAATTGGTTCCCTTTCAATTTCATTAAAGAGTTTGAGGAGTATTGGTGTTAATCTTCTCTAAATTTCTTGTAGAATTCAGCCATGAATTTATCAGGATCTGTGTTTTTCTTTGTTAGTAAGTTTTTAATTTTATTTTTTTATTTTTCATTTTAAATTTTATTCACTGGTCTTGCATACAGAACATCTTGGTTTATTCAATATTTTTATATATTCTTGATTCAATTTTGACAATTCATGCATTTCTAGGAATATCTGTTTCTTTTTTGTTTTCCATCCTGTACAAGTAAAGATTTTTAAAGTAGGTTTTGATGATCTTCTGAATTTCTACATTATCTGTAGTGATTTCACCATTTCATTCCTCAATGCATGAATTTGAGTTTTTTCTTTCCTTTTTCTGATGAGGTTGGCTAGAGGTTTATCAATTTTATTTATTCATTCAAAGAACCAACTCTTTGATTCATTAATTCACAGTATGGTTTTTTTAGTCTCAATTGCATTAATTTCTGCTCTGGTTTTTATAATTTCCTCCCTTAATGGAAAAGCCTTGATTGCTTTTCCTTTTCTAGAAGCTGAGGTGTAGCATTAGGTTATTTATGCTCATTCTATTTTCCTGATGTGAGAACTCACTGCAATAAATGTCCCTCTTATGACTGCTTTCATTGCATCCCACAGGTTCTAGTAAGTTGTATTGCATTTTCATTGGATTATAGATACTGTTTAATTTCTTCTTTAATTTCAGAACAGGAGGTTGTTATTTAATTTCCATGTGTTTATGGAGTTTTTGCAGGGGTTTTTGTCATTTATTGCACTATGGTCAGATAATATGAATAGGATAACTTTAATTCCCTTATGTTTACTTAACCATGTTCTATGGGCTAGTATATGATCTATTTCTGAGGACATCCCAAGTGCAGCTGAGAAGAATGCAACCAAGAAACTTACACCTAGTTGTTCAGAGATGTTATCAAACAAGACACCAAAACTGCCAAATTATTTAGTATACACTCTCTTTCTTTCTTTCGGTATTGGGAATTGAACTCAGGGCCTCACACTTGGTAGGTGGGCTCTATGCTACCTAGCTACATTTCTGGCCCTATGTACCTCTTTTTTAATAATTATAATTTTAGCATATATTAATTGAATAATATAATGGGTTTGTGATATTTCTGTACAAACTACTTAGTATATATTTAAACCAAAATATAGAAGTCTCAAATCACAAAACGCTTAGCAAGTGATTTTCTTTCTCTATGCCTTCATCATCTCTTTGGCAAAATGAGACTAATAATAGGAACTATGTCAAAGAATTCTGGAAAAACAAAAGAATAAATACATGGCAAAATATTTAAGATGGAGCCTGTAACTTATGAAGTGCTCAATAAACACTCACTTTTAGCATTCTTGTATCAATGCCTTCTTTCCCTGGGTTTTTTCATTCTGTGTAACAGCCCAGGAGGTAGGTGCTTGCATCCCCACTGTATCAGGCCCCAGAATGTTTTAGCCCTTAGTCCAAGGCAACACAATTGCAGATGGCAATGCAGGATGTGGAACCCAGGTAAGCCCAAGCCAGTGACCTTCTCTTCCCGCCCCCTCAAAACACCATGCCGTGCAATCAGCAAAGACCCAGAGCTATTCACAGACAGAGCCAGCAGAATAGGCCACAGAGGAGACAGAGGGGAATATTCAATTGATACCCCAGTGATTCAGAAAGACAGCTGCAGCACAAAGCAACCCCTCCTTCCCTGCAGGGTTAGGCCAAAAGCAATGCACTTCTAGCACCCCAGCAAGCAGCTGAGAGCCTCGGAGGCAGATGAAGAGGAAGATGTGATTCAGAAGGCAAGGTTCGTGGACCTCCCCTAAATCAAACCTTTCATTCAGCGGCCAGCACTTAGCAGCAAAGTTGGGCACGAAACGCTGCCCTTTCTTCCGGCTCCTGCACAAGGATGTTATATTTTTGGAATTAAAAGCTCTGCTTTGGCAAAAGCACAAATGGCACACGTTAGCTGAAGAATGTGCTGTCACTGACCACCTTCCCCACCCCTGCCTGCACCCCACTTTCAAAGGCTCCAGCCCCTTCCTGCTGACCATTTCTTCCTTGGAGTCCTTCTCCAGCTTTGAGAGTCAGCTCTGTCTCAGAGGCTAGCTGAGGACAAAGGAACCTCTCAGCCTATTTGTCCTGGAGAGTGTTTTGAAAAGACTGTTCTGAGAATAACCAGCTAACTCTCAAGTGTGCTGGGCCGGAAGCTTTGGTCGAGCCAGGCTGTTAATATCAATATGTTCATCAGCCAGGCTGGTTCCAGAACAATTTCTAGCAGGGGAACCCGCCTAGCACAGTGCCTGATGTGATTTGATCTAAAAACACACGTCTCTTGAATATCAAGTCCACACAGACTTCACTCATAGTTCATTGTTTTGTTCAGTATTTAACATTGGCAGCAGGGTGCTGGGTTTTCCTCCCTAAGACAATAAATGAGAAACACCCATGAGAGATGGTAACTGTCTGAGGCCAGAGCTATCTCCTGGGGGATCTGCAAAGAGCACCTATGTCAGGAGCCTTCAGCTCTGGCCAGTAGCAGCCCAGATACCCTGGTAGGACCCAAGAGGGCAGGAGAGAAAGGTGAGCACTAAGGCCACCATCAGCCCCATTCACTGCTACCTATCCAGGACATAAATTAGTAGCCTGCTTTACCCACCATGGCTTGCAAGATGCAGCCTTTTCTAACCTCTCCACATCCCCATGTGACTCTGACAATCCTTTGAGCTTAATCTCATGTGGATGAATTTGGGGAGGAGGAAGCAGGGCAGGCACCCTCCAGAGGCTGGGGTACAGGTCAGTAGCTACCAAGCATGGCGGCTCCGAGCAGAGCCGGGTTCAAATCATATTACCTTCTTCACTCAGTTTAGCTGCAAGCGCTCATTTACAAGTAGTGTGTAAAAGTAACCACCTTTTAGGATTCTGGTCATGGTGAACTGACATGAAGCCACAAAGCCAGGGTCACCTAGAGAGCACCCACTAAGTGCTACTTGCCTTCCCTCTCCTCACATCTAGGGTGCTGCTTCTGGTACTCGCCACCATGTTATTGTGGTGCAGCTGTCAAGGAAAGCTGTGTATCCAGCTCAAATTGGATATCAGTGATAAGAAAATGAAATGGAATAAACCTGAATTCATAAAGCCAAGGAGCATTTTTCTGATGTGCACGATCTCTCAAAGGAGCCGACTGAAATAGTGAAGGGAAAAAAGTCATTCTTGCAATATGCATAATCTGATGGAGGCGAAAGCTTTCAGCACCAGGATCTGGAGGCATTCTTCTCAGATTCTGCAGCCTGGATGGGTTGCAGATAAGCCTCCCCTCTGAGCCCAGCCCTGGGAACTTTCTGAGTCTCATCCCCAACCCTGGACTGTAGAAACTCAAAATCACTCTGTCTATTCACCCGAGATAGCACCCAGGCTCCCAAAATCCCCCCACTAAGCCTTTTGAAATCACAGGAACCATCTGCTTTAGGCATAGAAATGAGATATTACAAAAAGTTGCCACACAAAGGTCATTATTTCTAGAGGACAATGGGGGAAAACAAAGCCTTTAATAAAGGCTTTTGAAGCTGACGCACACAGCAGTCCAGCATCCCTGGCTGGTGGAGGGCCGCTCCCTGCTCCCTGCTCCCCGCTGGAGACACAGGCTGCTCCTGCTCAGAGGCTTTGACGTGCACGTTATGCAGCGTGAGCAGCCTAATACTGTATTCCTCTCCTTGGCTGCCACAGCAGCCCGCCTGGCTGCTTCACCCTGACTTGGGATAGTGAAGGTTCAGGCTCATTATGGCTCAGTTTTCGTCACAGCCTAAGTAAAGTGCAGAATTGTGGTAATTACCCAAATGATCCAGAGAAGAGGGGAAAAAATTAAAATACCCTGTGTTGAAAAATACAGTTTCAGAGGCCTGGTTCAACAGACTGTCAAATGCCCCACTTTCTCAGCTGTCCAGAGAGGTAATAATATGCACAATTAGCTGATCCCTCCACCAGCGGTACCATTTCTACTGGATGGCTCCCTAGCAGATGTCAAGCATACAGTGTCTCACAAAACTAACCTATACCCTTCTCCTCCCTGAGCGGGACATGCCCCTCTCTCAGATTTAGAGCCATCCCCCGGGATGCTGAAAATCTAAAGTCCTTAAGCACCAGTGAAATCCTGCCATTTAGTTCTTTAATCTGGCTGAGCAAAAAATTCCAGATATAAATTGTGCTCACCCAGGCATGATGAATGGTCTCAGACAGCATTGAGTTTGCTCTAGATCTTTCTGCCAGCAGTCGTCCCTATTTGGCTTCAGAGCTTACACCTTCACAATCACAGGACCAACCACCACTGCCAGTGAGTGCCCAGGGACAGGAAGGCAAACTGTCAACCACCCACTGGAGTTCCCCGGAATTAACAGGTAATAATGATGCAGCCCAGTAGCGCTAGACCACTGCAAAGAAACACTCATTCTGGGGCTGGGGATTTAGCATAAGCGCCTGCCTTGCAAGCAGGCAGTCGTGGATTCGATCCCTGATACCGATAAAAAGGGAAAAGACAAAAAAAAAAAAAAAAAGAAAAGAAAGAAAGAAACACTCATTCAGTGTCCTTGAAACATTCTGGTGGAGCTAGGATCTGACCCTACTGCCGACCAGAGGTGAGACCTTGAACAAGTTACTCAACTTCTCTGTATCTCCTATACCCCAGGTGCATGAAGAGAGATGACACAGAGAATTAACAGAGAATGCAACACACATCCCCAGACAGCATCAGGTGCTGACTCCAAACCAAGGGCAGAAACAGCAGTGTTTACTACTCACTCCACAAATGGCCTCGAAGTACATGCAACAAACAAGCATTTGTGGTCCTCAAGGCAATTCTGAAAGGTAGAGGTGTCTTTCCCCCAGCTGGGCTTGACTTGTCCAGATCAGCTTGCTTGTTCCTCAAGAGCCAGCCTGATGGCAGTTGTGGATCATTGGTGGCTCCTGGTGTAGCACTCTCTAAACTCTCTCACCTGGACTCTGTGAATGGGAAGTTAGAGCCAGCCTAATAAAGCTGTGAGAAGTGAAAAGTTTAGTACCATCTC
The DNA here is from genome assembly GCF_034190915.1 of Cavia porcellus. Lineage (NCBI taxonomy): Eukaryota > Metazoa > Chordata > Mammalia > Rodentia > Caviidae > Cavia > Cavia porcellus. Next base: position 15,215,359 of record NW_026947515.1, read on the forward strand.
CGTGGCACTGGCATGTGAAGCGCTTGCTTAGAGGAGGGTCCCTCGGCCAGTATGTCATGCCCCTGTCTACTGGGAGATTATGATGATTCTCTTCCCCAGTGCAGATTCCTTTCTGTCACTGTCTTTGTTTCTCCCACAGAGCCTAAGGAAGGCCGCCTGCAGGGAGGGGTAAAGGAGATATTCCCAGTAACCTGCTTGGATGTAGGGTTTTGCACCATGAATCACTGAACCCTAGGTCCACACAGGTGCTCTAGGAGCTGGCAGGGGGGTGGGAGTGGACAGATACAGCCTGAACTTTTCACCTTACCTACAGGGCTAGTGGTGGAAGATCAGGCTTATTTACATTGGAATTCTGTTTAAGATTATCTGTGAAAACAGGATTTACTCCTAAAAGAAGTTTGAGAATCACCTTTCTCATAGCTTCTGAGGACAGAATTTGAGGGCATTAGGGACAGAGGTGAGCAGCCTTGTCCTAAGCCAGAGGAAGCAACCTCATACCTTTTAGTCCATTCAGACACACATTTGGTAGCTGCTGTGTGCATACCAGGTGGTGATAAATAAAAAGTAAAACAGAGGTGATGACCCATAGTGAGGGCAGGACAGACACCCCAAAGGCAGAAAAAAACAAATACTACTTAATGCAGCCAGTCTGATCCTTAGGTTATATGACTTTGTAATGGTTTCCCCTTTTAACTTAAATTTTCCCTCCCCCGGGCAGACTATAATTTTCCAGGGGGTAAGAAACGTCTCTTATTTATCGAACATTTGGTAAGCACCTAGCACACCAGCCAGACACAGGGAAGTCTCAGAATCGTGTGGGAGGGACAACAGTGGTTCCTGCCTCAGGTAACTGTCTCTGGACAGTAGCTGGGAAGATGCTGCCAAAAATGTGAAATTTAAGCTTGATCTTGCAAGATCAGCAGCTCTCCACACAACTCTTTCCATTTCCTGGGGTCCACAGCAGCATCCTACAGGACACCCTGATGGACCCACCAAGCTCAGAGGCAGGTGAGAGCTGAAGAATCACTGACCCCCTGCTGTAGATCTCTGAGGCCTCCCGCAGAGAAGAGCTTAGAGCTGAGTGTTGAAAGAGTCTGGCCCACCTCCGAGAAGGGAGCCCGTCCAGGCTGGGATTATGCCATGAGCAAAGGCAATTAAATAAAGCCAGCAGAGCTGGGGCAGAGGCTGGCAATACAGGGAGGCACAGAAAGCCTGTCAAGCTCGAGTAGAGCCAAAAGCAGCAAGAAATACAGGTCCTGAGCAGGAGCTGGGAGGAAGAGGGGAAAGAGGGGGTGGAATGCTTGAATCAAATACAGCAGGGGGTGTTCCTGGCCTCTGGGAGCAGAAACCTGGTGCGGGAGGTCAGCCTCACCTTCAGTGTCACCCAGAGTCCCGGGCCTACCTGAGCTTGGCAGGAAGAGCTGAAGGAGCCCACAGGCTCAGGAGCTACTACGCCAGGACTCATCCAGCTTGAGGATGGGGTGGCCAAGGCCTGTCCTGTCCTATTATGTGTGACTCCCGGCCAGGACCACATCTGGGGTTTCTGGAATGTGACTCTCACCTACACCTTCATGGCCAGGTCGAGGCACAGAAATGCTCAGAGACAGTACACAGATGCACACCACACTCCAGAAATCCCAGAATCACCAGGGACGAAGGGGAGGCTGGGCGTCCCTTGTTGGTTAGGAGAGGTGGCTGGAGAGAAGCTGCCTTTCAGTTCTCCTGGGGAACCCTGCCCTGGCTTCCTTCAAGCTAATACTGTGAATGAACCCTCGGAGAGGAGAGAGTGCGCGCGAGTAGGGGAAGCGGAGAGGAGGGGCGCGGAGAGGAGGGGAGGAAAAACCACTGCCAGGGTAGAGTGCTGAGCGGAGCTCCAAGCTGGGCGGGGACTGCAGTGCGGGGGAGACGCGAGGGGCTAGGGGCGCGGGGCGCGGGCTCCGAGCGCGGCTGCTGGGCTGAGCGCCGAGGGCGCAGGGCGGAGGCGCGGGCGGAGCGGAGAGGGCGGACCGAGAGGGAGGAGCCCCTGCGCCGCCGCCAGCCCGCCCGGCCGCCCGCGGAGCCCGCACTAGCCTCGGCGCCTGGAGTTTGAGCCCCGCGCGGCCGGAGCGCAGGCACGCCCGGGGCGCGGGGTCCGAGCGCGCAGCGCGGCGCCGCCCCCCGGCCCTCGGCCCCCCAGCCCGGGCGCCCCCGGATCGGCGCGCGGAGGGAGGAGGGCGGGCCGGGGCGGCGGGCGGCGGACTATGAGGCGCCCACCATGGTGCGATGCGACCGCGGGCTGCAGATGCTGCTGACCACGGCCGGAGCCTTCGCCGCCTTCTCGCTCATGGCCATCGCCATCGGCACCGACTATTGGCTCTACTCCAGCGCGCACATCTGCAACGGCACCAACCTGACCATGGACGACGGGCCCCCGCCCCGCCGTGCCCGCGGCGACCTCACCCACTCGGGGCTGTGGCGGGTGTGCTGCATCGAAGGTAGGGGCCTCTGCCCCGACGCCCACCCCCCTCCCCACACACACAGTGCGGGAGGTGCGGGCCGGGGGAGGGGGTGGGTGCGGCGCGGGCTCCGCGCGAGACACAAAGGAGCGGGAGCGGGTGGGTGGGTCCCCTCGCGACCAGCTGTGCACAGGCTCAGGTCCCTGTCGGAGAGGGACCTTCCCTACACACCGATCCCACAAACTCTGCACTCGCACGCGCACACCCCCTCGCACACGGACACAATGAAACACTGAAACTCACGCGCGCGCTCGCGCGCAGAGCTCCAGACCCGGGCGATCCCCAGGGGCCGCGCTGGAGCCCCAGGGGGAGGTGGAGGCAGGCGTGGGAGCGGGAGGAGGCTGGGGTTGGGGGAGCGGGCGCAGGAGGAGGGGGAGGGGTTGCTTGGCAACCGGTGTCTGCGATTGCTATGGGAACTGGCCATTCTGGGGCGGGGCCGGCCTGGGGCGGGGAGCGCTGGGGCCGCTCGGCGCTTGCTCTTGGCCCCGCCGAGGGGTAGGGGCGGAGAAGGGGCTGGGCCCCAAGCGTGTTTGGGGGAGCTGGGAAGTCCCTGCCCAAAGCTCAACAGCTTTTCCGCGGGGTCACCGCCCCGCCCCCCTCTGCGCATTGAGGATGTGAGGGGAACGAGACAAGACTCCCCCCAGTCGAGGCAGCGAGCCCTCGGTCGCCGCCCCTAGCTGAAAGCCTGCGAAGACCTCCTTGCCGGGGAGGTTGGGTGCGCAAGGCCACTGGAGGACTCGGCTGGTCTTGGGAGGGGCGTGGTCGCTCCGTAGGGCGAGCGCGGCGACCCCTAAATGGGCGAGGTGGCCGTGTAGCAGGTGTGGTAAGAATGGGATGCCTCTAGGATCCCCAGGACTGTGCAGCCAGTGGCCTCCCGGGTAGGCAGATTCGCTCGGCTTCAGCGCCTCCCCGGTGCCCTTAAGACCAGCTGCTGCGGAACTTGAACTAACAGGTGGCTGTAGAGGGACTGTGTGGTCCAGCCAGGTTGCAGACAGGTCTGTCGCTTGGTGTTTGGCTCTCAGAGTGGGGACCAGTTGGTGGAACGTTGCTTTGATTTCTCAAAACTCTCTGGTCAGAGTTTTCTCTTTTTCCGGCACCTTTCCTGGTGGGCTACTGCGCCCCTGGGTTGTTCGGCAAGTTCTAGCACCCACCTCGCGTCCCTTACTGCAGCCACAACCCTGCAACTAGTTCAGCCTGGCGGGATGCCGTGGAGGTGGCAGGCAGTCCTGGAGCTCCGCCGCATTTGGAGTTGTGTGAAAGGAAGTTTGTAAGCCGCGTTTGCCTGGCCAAGTCGAACTTGTCCCCATTGTCTCCCTGAAACTCTGCCTGTCCTCACCTGGAGTCCTGCCCCTCATTGATCGCCGCTTGGACTCCCAAGTGGGTCTGCTGTGTCCTTTGCAATTTGGAGCTTAATTCTGGGGCTACACGGAGTCTTCAGGTAACAGTAACAAATGTGCAGTTCCGGAAACAGCTACACAAAGAAGCCGGTGGGCCCACCAGCGTACCTTCTTCTTTTCTTTAGAAAAAACATCATTTTGGGGGGGCACTTGCTCAGATCACGAACACCTACTCCTCTTCTTGGATGAATGTACCCACGTCACTACCTGCCACCGCACCTGAGTTAGATACAGAGCAGGGGCTGCAGCACCCCCACATCCTACCTCGAAGGCTTCTCTGGCTGCCATCTGTGTGGCACAGAAGGTCATGTCACTGTCATCCCCATCCCAAAAAATGTGTGGACCTGGGGCCTTCCAGGTTCCCAGGGGAAATTGGAACTAACCCTCCACACTGGCAAGCCTGGCCTTCGCAGGGACCTGAATGCCTCCTTTATTAATTCCTCATCCTAATTAGGATTGATGCTGCGCTTAGCATCTTGCCAGCTGCCTCGAGCCATTTGCACTCGCCGTTCATCAAGAGAGCCCCGAGCTGATCTGGGCAGCTGGCTCCACTGGCAAAGAGAGCCATCTGGGGGACTTGAGCAGGGCTGCCTGTGTCATTCCTTAAAGCTCCTGGGATCTGGGGCTGGGAGAGCTGGTTTAAGATTCTTTATTGTGGCTCAAATCATTATGACAGTTCCCTACCTGGGTAGGAGCTCCCAGCATATCTTATAAAAACACGTGGTGGAGGCCGACACCTCCCAGAGCCAGCTGACACCTCCGAGAATGCCTGGCAGCAAGCAGCCAGGGCTGAGACCCTGATGGCACATTAACCCCAGGTCACTCCCCTGGAGGATGGGAGGTGGCCATCATGTTGGCTTTTATGTATGAAATGCCTAGTTTCCACCTGTTCTTTAGTACAGCACCCCAAATTCATTACATTCAAACCAAAATGGGGTTGGGGGAATCAAACCTGAGCTGGAACTGAAGAAATACTGCAGCAGGCAGCTAATAAGACTTTGGGTACAGCACAGAACTCTGATGGGTTTGCTGGCAACTCATTCCTGGGTGTTTGCCATAAATGGTGGACTAATTACCCTGACCTCTGTGTGCTCAATATATCCGTGCAGCTGGGCAGGGGTGTTGCCCCAGCCTCGTTCTGACCCCTCAGGCAGCATCTTCCTGACGCATGTTTCTCCATGGGACAAGTGTCAGACTGCTCAGTGCCAGAGTCCGGTGTGTGGCACACCCACCAGACTCACAGTGGCCCCATGAAGACCGAGTAATGACTTCATCCACATCTGCAGGTGAGGGAATGAGGCCCAGAGAGGTTCCAGGACTTTCCCAGAGGCTCCTGGGCCAGATATGAGCCTCTGTCTCACTACAAAGCTCTTCCCACCATGTCATCTTGCCCTTTCCCCAAGAGCTACTGGGTTGCCATTAAAAATAGAACCAAGCACTTGGCTATCCAGTGGAGCCCTGCTCTGAGTCCAGGCTGGCGGCAAAATGAAGGCATAGGAGGTGAGGATGTATAACTGATGCAAAATTGCATAACACGTTCTTCTCTTCTACCCCTTCACTGTCCTTTCCTTCCCCTTCCCTCTGCTTCTCTGTCTCTCAGTTTCTCTGTGTCTCTGTCTCCCCTTCCACTGTCTTCTGGACAACCACTATGATCAGTCTTCTGCCCCCAGCTCCTGAGACCCTCACTTCATTCTTTGTATCTCTGGTGACCTCCAGCGAAGGCTGGGGACACTTTTTTTAAAAGGTAATAGATCTGTTTCCATCAAATACATCATCAGCCAACATTTGTTCCCCCTCTGCGTGTTCTAGAAAGGGACAGAGTGCAGAATATTAAGCACATGTTACAGAGCATGGACTGAGGAGGGAGAGAAGACCCTGGTAAACATGGAGGCAGTAGGAGACTCTAGACCCAGAGGGACCCATTTGTGACTACCTGCCAAGGTCCGAATGTCTATTATGAACTCTAAAGTGCTCATTGGGCCGCTGGTGTGCTGGGATCAGGGCCTGCAGGGGACCCAGCCACAATGCTGCTGTCAAGAGCACTCTGAGCTCAGCATGCTTGGTCCTGGCAGAGCTGAGCCTCACAAGTGTCCTCCTCAATCCAATAAAGCTGCCCTCCAGCAACTTATGGTTCTGTCAGAGCCTTCATGAGGCAGCCTTGATGCCAGGCTTGGCTCCTATACTTACGTTGTGTCAGCTAGGTGCTGGATTAGCAGGAGAAGGTTCTAGAATCTGAGACTGAGAATGTCCTGTGCCCTCATGATGCTCCTCTCCCTCACCTGGACAGCAGCTCTTATACCAGTGTCCCCAACTTTCTTCACACTGTGGCACACAGAAAGAAATCCAAGCACAGCACCCTGGAGGAGGGGTTTGAGGGTCACCCACTCACAAGTGGGAAGGGTGCCTATTTTTCTAGCACACCTGGAATCATGCCCATGAACTGGGAAACTCGACCTTACCTCACACTCCTGACCTGGGACCCCTCTGAGAAGACTGATCCAAATAATGCTGTGCCATGGACTTTCCCTCCTGTGTCTGCTGTCCTTTCTTCTTATAGGCGCTAACCCATATGCAACCTGGGCAGTTAGGTCCCAATGGGTGACAGCAGCCAGAGCCAGCTCTTTCCCCCTATGCACCAGGGTCACCTGTTGATCTCCTGTCCCTTAGGCTGCCTGGGTTAATAACAGCAGCCATAATGTACTGAAGGCCTTCACAGGACTCACATTAGTGGCAGCCACACTCCCAGGTAAACATTAATTATCAGACTCCTGAGCCCAGTCTGCACAACGAGAGACAGACATTTGTATAAACTGCTAGGTTTGGGAAGGGGCAGGTTTCAGTCAGCCCAGGTTTGCATAATGAAACGTGACAAACTGGCTGTTTAAATGACATTTACTTCCCGTGGTTCTGAAGCCCGGGGGATCAAGATGGAGGTGCCTGCTATTGGGTATGGCTGCTTTCTTACCAAGTACTCATATAATAGACCGAGAGAGCGCTCGTCTCTTCCCTGAGGGCACAGTTCCCAGTATGAGGAACATTTATGACCACACCTACACTGAGGTCACCTCTCAAAGGCTGCATCCACCATTATTCACACCATGGTTCACATGGAGGACTGGGGTTTCAGTGTATGACTTTGGGGTGCATAACAGCTAGTCTTAGCAGGGGTGTTCTCTCTTCTGGTCCCAGCTCTGTAACTGATGCTCAGCTTTTGGGAAGGACCCCTGGAGGTCCCTTTGCTCATCTGTCTTCCTCTAATGTCCTGCCCAGTCTCCTGTGGTCTCCTCTGGTCTCCATCCTTTTCTCTCTTACTGTAAGGAAACACCAGGTGTTTTTGGCTGGAGCCAGCTGCTTTAGTTGGGTTGACTCAGCACAACTCTAGTAAGAGCCTAGGAGAAAATCCAACCCAAAGAGGAAGTGGGGGTCTCAGTAGGCCCCAGCCAGGGGAGTGACTTAAAGGCTTCTCCACACAACTGGCTTTGAAGAAAAGGGTTTAGGGAAAGCTCAATAGGAAAATCAGGTCTTTAAAATAAGTCGCATGCATCAGTCTCCCCAGACACGCAGGGCTCTGAGGACTTGCTGGACTGTCACAGAAGCTGTGTAGGAAGGGGTCTTGGGCATGGGTCTCGGAGGTGAAACAGAGAAAACCTCACTGACAGACTGGGGCAGGGGATTGTCAGAAGACAACCTGGCTGTCCTCTGTTTGCTCTGAAAAAGGGGGCTTGTCTGGTCTGGAACATTCCTTGGCCCTCTGACTTTCTGCCCAGTGAGACTCGCCCTTAGCCTCCGGCTTGAAGGTGGTTCTGTGCAGCCTCCTGTGGCTTGTGGGGTGGGAGGTAGGTGTCTCCAGCTGGAAGAGCTTTAGCTATTCTTAGTTCCGTGCTTTTAGCCTTTTCCTGCTAAGTTACTCCTGTGCCAGGTGCAGCCCCCTTGCCTCCTGGATATGCTTCACCCATTCATTCATCAGTGCTCACCAAGCACCTGGTCTGAATCAGATCTAGGAGACCCTGGTCATGGCTGTGAACAGGACACATCCCAGTGGGTCAGGTGACATTTCCCTGTGCCGATTTGTGTTCAGATGAAAGCAGAACAGGGGACCGTCCTGAGAGATGCCAGAGAGGCTCCTGTCAATTGATGAAGGGGACAGAAAAGTACTGTCAGAGACAGTCATATTTAAGTGAAAACCTGAACCACAGAAAGGACCTGAAGGAAAATCTTTCAGGGAGAGGAAACGGCAAGTGGAGTCCCCAGGGCAGGACAAGTCCTCATGGGGACAGAGGAGAGTAATCAAAGAGAAGGTCGGAGGTGGTGGAGAGGGCTCTGAGGCAGGGCTGGAGTCCACAGTACTTCACATGCAGTGGCTGCTACCACGGCTGGGAAGGGAAGTGAAGGGATCTAGTGAGTGTTTTTAGATCTCCTAGCTACATGAGAACAGAGATTTCACAAGGCAGGGAGGCCATCGGAAGACCCATCTGGACCTTGTGGCAGGTGACCAGACTGGGGACCTGGGGCCAAATGACAGCAGCAGAGACCGGAGATGTGAAGGAGAAGGAAGGGACCGAGAGTGACCGCACAGCATTGGGGTTGCTGTAGCCATCCAGAAGCGGGTGCCGCATCCTAATTGGGGAAGAAGAAACAAAGAACTATGATGTGGAAGAAAAAAATCACAGGGTGTCTTTAGGGGTTCCCAGGTTCTGACTCTACTATCCTACACCCACAGAGCCAAAGGCAGTGCTGGAAAGCACCGCCGAGCACAACTCCAGAGCCCCACCACACACCGGCCCTAGAGTTACAGGTTCATTGTCAGGGACCCTCTTGACAAAGTGAGTTTTCTCAGCCTGGGCGTAGCTGGGGTCTGGGGCTACCCCAGTCCCTGCTGTGGGGACTGTCCTGTGTGTTGGCCCTGGCTTCCACCTGCACCTCCTTCCCCAGGGCATGACCACCACAAATGTTTTCATACGTTGCCACAACGTATGAAATTGCTTTTTGTGGAAAAGTGCTGATCTCAGGGAAGCGTGATTCAGGTTGGGTTGGCAGGTAGAGGAGGGCAGGCCTGATTCCTGGGAGCTTGTGAGAGCTCTACACATTTCTCTGACCTTGGAGAAAGTGTGTGGGACACAAGCAAGGAGGAGCAACCCTGTTAGTGGGGTGACCTGGCATCTGCTTTAGGTGCCCCAGCTCCTTCCTTTATTAATAGTAATGCTTACCTGCCTGTGATGCCCCAGCCTGAGTCCCCAGCCTGACTGAGAACTGCTGATGAAGCCTGACCTCATATTGCAGGGCAAGGAAACCCAGACCAGCGAGGCAGAGTGACTTGCCCAAAGTGGCACGGCAGCAGCGAGCGTCACCAGCATCAGATTTGAGAAGGGGTATGGCTGTCACCTGACCAGGGCTCTGTCTCCAGCACAACCTCCCCTCAGAGCGGTACTGGGCAAGGTTGGCCGCCAACAGCCACCATAGTGTAGGGTAGCAGCTGTAAGTACAAAATGATCCAGGGAGAGCTCCCCCACTGGCTCTGTGTGGCTCCTCAGCTCTATCCCGGGGCCTTTGGGCATGCTGAGGGGCAGCCCTGTCCTCAGCGAGGACCTTCTCATTGTCTTTCTTGGGAACAGCTTCAAAAACAGAACAAACTAGCCCTGACCTCCAGGGTGGGGCTGGGTAGGGCCTCTCTAGCTCAGCCCCCCCAAATGCCACAATTCTTTCTGTTCATCCCTTATGATGCTCTGGCAATTCTCCCCACAAGACCGTCTTTTCTGAGTGCCTGTGGGGACATAATCCCAGACAAAAGTCATTTTTCCCTAGTGTGCCGATTTCTACATATGAAAAGTTTTCAGAGCTGTGAAAATTACATCATGTAATTTTACTGTTTAGCTCTTGCTCCAACCAATAAAGGAGAAAAGGAAAGAATAAATAATAAAAGAGGCCAGGGTTAGGGATGCATGTAAATTGAAAGTAGGAAAATAGCATGCTGGCTGAATCTAGTTACTGTAGGCAGCATCTCCTGGTGGTTTGCTAGCAATAGGGCACAGATTTATCTTAGAGCTTCCTGGAGGCCAGAGCAAAGAGACCAACATGACCAGACAGAAGTCTGATGGATAATGTGCATATAATAAAGGGAAATATTTTTGCAAAGGAAGCCAAACTCTTTCAGATCTGGAGTCCTCTTACACAGGGGCCATTGTGTTACCCTGCAGTGGACTCTGGTGGAAGGAAGAAGCCAAAAGTCATAGCTTGAGTTCAAATCCCACTTTTGCTAGGTAGCTGTGTAGCTTTGGGCAGGTTAGCTTCCCTTGAGTTGTTCATGTGCCCGGCAGAATGAGGATGAGGCCCTGAAAGGGACAGCAGCCAGCTCACAGCTCCAGAGTAGATGCTCCCCAGTGCACTGCTTGCTCGGATGCCTCTGGGTGGAGACGGGACTGTCCTGGCCCAGTGCTTTCCACAAGGCTGCTGGGTGTGGATTGCATGTGTTGGACAAGATGAGGCAGATGAGGAATTTAGCTGCCAAGGTGCAGCACCCATGGGGGACCCTCCTGGTGCAGCTCCAGGGGCTTTGCAAAGCCAACAGAGACAGTGCCTGTTCAGGCCTCAATCCCTCTGCTGGCTCCTGGACGCCACAGGGTGAGCTCACACTTAGCTATGTCCGGCACTAGCACTCTACTTCATCACAGCCAGGAGGGGCAGAGGAGCCACCACACCAGGGTCCAGAAGACAAGAGATATAACTAAGTGAAAAACATTCTCCCCTAAAACATCAGGACTGCTGTGACCTGATGTTCACCCACTTCGCCTGCTCCCCAGACTTTGCTCCATCCTCCCAAAAGTACAAGCAACCCCTTTCTTGGGCTTTTCAAGCATTTGCCGGTCTGTCCCCAAGTTGCAGGTGGCTTCACTGTCACGGGCCTCATAAGTACGTGGTAAGGGCTGCTGGCGACCTCACCATCATCTGACACACCTGTCCAAACACACGTGCCTTTACTTCCCAGGACTGCAGGTGCAAGGCGATGCCTACTGTTGGTGGCCACAACCAGTCCTTTTATGGAAGTACTCAGCAAATGCTGTTTATTTGTCCCTGCTCTGTCCCTGGCCATTGCATCATCTCAGAAAGAACCTGGAAAGGCTCAAAGGAGTTCCTTCCTTAAACTCAACTCCAATCAGAGCCTGAGAGAAAAGCCAGTGACTGAAAATTGTCAGACTCCTTGGCTCACCTGCCATCAGCTTCTGTCACCTCCTGCCTCAGTGGCAAAGGCTGGCACTCACCCCAGCTCACCCTTTCTTCCTCCCTTTATGGAGGTAGCAGCGGCAGATGACCAGCACTGACATCATATAGACCTGGGTGTGAGTCCAGATGTATAGATTCTGCCACTTGTCAGCTGTGTCTCCAGACAAATTATCTTCACCTCTGTGAACTCCAGTCCTTTCATTGTAAAACAAGCATATCATTGAATTGACCCTGAGTTTGTTACTCTTCTTGTGCTAACTCACTGCCCTTCCACTTTTTTTTTTGAGACAGGGTCTTTCTAAGCCCTCCCTGAGCTGGAACTTGTGATCTGCCCCAGCCCCCCAGAGTCTTGGGATTCTGTGCGCCACTGTGCCTGGCTTGTAGATAGATTCTTGGAATTTATCGGTACTTTCTTCAAGATTCTTGACCTTGTAAGTTTTTAGAAGAAATACATCACCCAAACTTTGCAGGTGACCTGTGCAGGACCTCTGGTCATCTTCCTGATCCCCAGGCTATTTCATACTTTGCAGAGGCAAGATCTCCCTGAATAGCTCCTTCGAACCACAAAATTGGTGGCTTAACCTTTCAATTAAGTCTTGAAAAAGGGTCTAGCACCAAGCCAGTGCCCAGGTGACAACCATCCATTCATGTGTCCCCCAAGTCATATTTTCTGTCTAGCTGAATTTGTCAAGTGCCCTGGCTCAGCCTCAAGGAGGCCAGGAGGAGCCAGGCACCTCGAGGAGCCTAGGGAACCAGAGCTCAGTGGCCTCACTGATACCCAGGAGCAGAAAGAGAGCACCTGTGAGGAGTGGCACCCATCCATCTAGCTCACTCCACCCTGACTATCTGCCATCCACTGGGAGCCGAGCCCTCTATTCAGGCACCCAGGCTACAGCTATGAACTTCCGGTGTTAGGAAAGAGAGGAAGACAGGGTGACAGGATGCTGGAGCATGGAGACTATCACTAGGAGAGACAAGAGACCTGGCCCTGATTCTGCCACTAACTATGGGCGATCTCTGGCTTGTTCCCTAACCTCCTAGAGCAGTGGTAGTGAACCTATGGCCTGCATGCAGCAGCAGGCACGCAGAGTCCTCTCTGTCGGTACTCAAGCCAAGTTGCCCCAGCAGCCCCAGCAGCCAAGCATTAGGTATTCGGGTTTAACTGCAGTGTTGGCACTTTGCAATCAATAAATGGGTTTTTGGTTGCAGTTTGGGCACTCTGTCTCTAAAAGATTCACCATCACTGTCCTGGAGCCTCCTCGATTTACTCAGCCATTGATCGGGAAGTGATACCCATCCTCCTCCATCCTCCCTCTTCCCTTCCTCCATCTCTAACCTTTTGCCCCTCCTCCCTGCATCCCCTGCCTTTTTCCAGCCGTCCACCATCCTCCTTCTAGCCTTGCCCCCACCACTGCGCCACAGGGGCCAGGGTTGTATGCAGTGAGTGAGAAGGCACATGCCACATTCCCACAGAGACACCGTGGAGAAGGCAGCCACTTCGGACTCGTTTTCTTGGAAACTCTCATGGCTTTTCCCTTGGACACCTTGGCAAGGAGCTGCCCGCAGGTGGGAGCCTCACACATGTGACAAGCTGCTGCTTGGTGGGGTCTCTTCTTGAGGACATCAGCACTTCCCTCTCCCACTGACTCTGTCATCCATCCTCCACCCAGTGATTGCTGGGTGTGCCTTTGTGTGACCTAGTCTTGTGGGCTCCTCTGCAGGACACAGCCACTTCTCCAAGCTCACTGCAAGCCTCAGCATCTCCACCAAGGTGTCTGCAGTACTGCCCTAGCCACCTCCTTGCTGTCTTCACACACAGTCACAAAGATCCTGCCCAAATATCAGCCCAGTCATGATGCTCCTCAGTTCAACATCCTTTAGTGAGAATGCAACCCTGGGCTCTTAAAACCCAGTGGCTCTAGCTCCAGCCAGCTTTCCATCATCTCCCACCAGGACCTTCACTGGGCAGAAGGGAGTTGAAGGGGACAGCAGAATGAGAAATTGGGGGGCAGTATTAGAAATATACATTTGAATCCTGCCTTTCCCTATGTTAGCTCCATGGCTGTGGGATAATTGCTTAGCTTCTCTGAGCCTCAGGTTCTCTCATCTGCAAATTGGAGATATGCTAGACACCCCCACCTGCACTTCATACAAGTGTCACAAAGGTTAAGTGAGACTGTGCTGGAAAACTCTGAGTGCCTGGTGCAGCTGTCACTCAGCCTCCAATCCTGAAGGTGCAGCTACTAGCTAGCAAGGAGAGGGAGCCTGGGAGCAGCAGAAGGTGGTGCTGGGAAGGGAGCTGCAGGGGGTCTCAAAGGGCGTTCCCTGCTGAGCTTGAGGGGTGGCATGATCCGCAATGCGGGGGGCAGCCATCAAGGGGTTTTGCCGAGACTCTTCCCATGGAGCAGATGAGCTGGAGCCAGAAGATCCTGCAGATCCCTAGAGTTGTGCACACATTGAAATAATGAGGGTCTGAGCTGACGGATGGCATGGGGATGCCCAGGAAGATCTGACGGATTCCAGAGATCCCAGGACACCCAGCTAACTGGCTGCCAATTCGGGGTGGAGGATGGGAGGCACAGGAAAAGAGTAGGAGCTCGGCCTGGGAAAGCAGTGGTGGAACCTTTTCCTAGGCTGCAGGATGTGCAGCCTCTTCTCACTAGGGGCTGAAGCAGCCCTGGTCTGGGGGCAGGACAGGGATGTGGGAGTCATCTGCGGGATGGATGGAGCAGCTCCCCCTTGTGGTGACCCATCTGGTTGTAATTCACACACACACACACACACACACACACACGCACACAGCGCTTTAGGCTCCCCTGTGCAACAAATGGCACAAGGGCAACTGTATTTTCTGAACTAAATCTTTGAGTAAGAAACTAGAGGGCAGATTTTCTTGTTATTATAGATATAAGTGCTAATGCAGAAGGTGCTATTGAGACCCTGGGATGTTGGTAGTCACAGTTTTGAGAGGAGGGAAGAGAATCTAGGAAATTTGAAATCAGAACTGCTTTAGAATAATCCAGATCACAGTCCTAGGTCATGTGCAAGGGGTTTAAAATGACTGGTTTCACTAGGGCCATCACTGTGTATGTACAGTGTTGAGACGTGTACAATCACACGGCTCTGTGCCCAAAAGTACCCCCCAGTTTGTTCCGTGCTCTGCTGTCACCATCTTGAAATTCTTAATCATTCTGTAACAAGAGGATTGGATTTTCGTTTTGCACCACACCCAGCAAATCATGTAGCTAGTTCTGGTGTCCTGCTGTGCCCTGCGGGAAGACTTTGATCAGAGGTGTGTGTGTGTGTGTGTGTGTGTGTGTGTGTGTGTGTGTGTAAACTGGCACTGGAGAAAAGGGGATTGTGTGGGAAGGGGATTGTGCAAAAGCGTGTTTGAAGTCACACTCACTCTTCCCAAGAGCCACCACCAGCTCATCTGCCCAGCCCCATCCCTGAGCCAGGAGAGTGATGTCACCATGAAGCATTTATGTGGCACGTGTTGAGTGTCTGGTTTTGAGCTGGTAGGTGCAGGGAACCCACAAAGACTTACTCTGTGGTTCTGGAGCACCTGGAATAAACAGCTGTTCTGTGATTGTCATCTCTGAGACCAGGCAGTGCAAGGCCCAGACCCGGTATGAGTCCAGGTTTGAATCCACACTCTGCCTTCTCCTGGCTGAGGAATTCTAAAGCAGTCTTTGGACTTTCCCTGAGCCTCAGTTTCTTTGGCTGCAAAGTGGGGTTGTTAGCACTACCTCCTGTGAAGATTTGCAGGCAAAAGTGACAGACAGGTGAAGCTTGGCTTGGAGCTGGAATGAAAGGCAAACATGGAATCCTCTGGATTCTTTGGCGTGACAGTGGGCCTCCAAGGAAGGGGGTCTTTGCTTCTGACTTCACTGGCCCCCTGCCCAGCCCACCCCTATCTCACACACCAAACTGTGCAAGGAGCACTCAGATCCCTCAAGACTTCCTGAGGACATCTCAGGACACCCAGGCTCCCTTCCAGGGGCTGGCTGGCCAGGCCAGGACCGTGTCACCAGCACATCATTAACATGCAGTTGGGGGAGGCTGCCCTGTGCTCGCTTCCGGCCCTTGCTCTGAAAAGCCTCGGTAACAAGTGCACATTGACGGCCCGGGTTCCCCAGGGCGAGCACGCTGTCCCCGGCTCGCATCTGAGCCCTCGCCCGAGACATTTTCTCGCTTCAGCAGTTTGGCGTGTCATACAAAGGGGCTCTGATTTTTCCTGATGTCCAATTCCTCTTGCATGAAAATGGCTTTTGTTGTCTTTTCTGCCCATGATTCCTGAGTGTGAGTCAAAGCCAGATGCCTGGTAGGCGGAGAGACCCTGTTGCCTTTGCCGTCTGGAGGGTCTCCCTTCTAGCACTGTGGCCGCCACCACGGCCAGGGTTCTGTCTCAGCGTTGCCCGCTGGCCTCTGGCCTGTTCTCCCCTCTCACACTGGTCAACTACTCTTCCCCTGCAGTGGCTATTTGTTATGTGTTCCAAAGATTTCTGTTTTGGGTGGTTGCTTCTCACACTGTCCCTCAAGTACACCCACCCGGCCAACCTACAGATTTTCTTCCATGCGTATGAGTTTTTCCCCATTTTTCAGGTCTTCCTCCTTCTGGTCTTCCTTTTTTCCTCTCCTCTCCCTCTCATTCATACTGCTACTTTTTATTTCCTGTTTTCCTTTTTAGTCTGCCATATTTAAATAATGCAAGCCCTTTCCTGCCTCCCAAGTGACAGTCTTTTGAAACTTCTTGAGGCATTTCTTAGATAAAAACGTATCATTTTAACTCTGCAATGATTAGGAGGGTTATTAAACATGGAGAGAATTCTATTAAATAGCAAATTGAGTGAGTCAAAAACCCACAGATGTAGAACCTTTAAAGATCATCTGGTATGAAATAGATGTGGCTGTGACGATGGTTGTTTTATTAGGCTGGAAAAAATATTGAAAGGAAATTCACCAAAATGTTAGCATGGTGGCAGTGGGGACTGGAAGGAATTATTCTCCTTCTGTGTTTTTGAATTTTTCTATAAAGTCGGTGGGGGATAATAAACCTGATGTTTAAATGAGAAGAACGTAGGCCCCATCTCCAGACAGATGGACAAAGATCACTGATGATGTTCCATCCCTCTGTTCTTAAATGCACCCAGGCACCATGCCCATGACTTGTCGCCACCTTTGACTTATAACCAAATTGATTGCTGGATCAAAGCCTTGGAGGGCCACCTACAGTTGAATCTTTATTCCCCGTAAATTATAATTGACACATTGGGTTTCTATCCCTAGAAGTCATTTTCCTACAATAAATGTGCCAAAAATGACCACCAAAGTAAGCAAAGAGAGAATAAAACTTGGGTATATGCTCTTACACACTTGTCACACATGTAAAACTAAGTACCTAATAGAAAGTGCTGGGTAGTGGTTACTCCCAAGGGGGATTTTTCTGCCCGAGCTAGACTAGCCAGAGCTTTTTGAAATATGGATCTGATGAAGTTTGACAAGCTGCTTTCCTTCCTGCCACCCCTCCTCTGCCCCTGGAAATCTCCTTGTGGCAAGTTTAAGCATGCTTCATTGCACAAAAAAACTCCTTAACATTTTCTGCCTCTAAATGGCTACTGCCAATTCCACTTGTGTAAATTCCTCATAAAATCTTTGCATGGAGAATCCCTAAGGAAGGCCATGTCTGCTGTGACTTGTGGAACCTCTGGCTGGACCC
Organism: Cavia porcellus; assembly: GCF_034190915.1. Taxonomy (NCBI): domain Eukaryota; kingdom Metazoa; phylum Chordata; class Mammalia; order Rodentia; family Caviidae; genus Cavia; species Cavia porcellus. The sequence continues at coordinate 15,232,188 of NW_026947515.1, forward strand.
CTTGCTTTTGGGATGTGAGACAGCAGACCCTTCTTCGGCTGCCACTCAGGGCAGCCAGGTCAGCTCCCTGCTGGTCCTGGTGACCAGGTCATTGCACTGCTTCTGGTGGAAGCCTCGGTTCCAATGAAAGTGCACTGTCTAAGCGAACTCTAACGGAGACAGTACAGTTCCGGTTCCAGGGTTCTCCCACTGAGCTTTCCAGGACTTGAACAAGAAGATTATTCCTTGATTCTGATCATAACCACTGTGCTGCCAACGGTAACATCCTTCCTTCCTTCTTCTTCCGTCTTCCCTTGAGCTAAGAACAAAGCACTAAGAGCCCTTCATGTTCTTGGCAGTGGTTCTGATTTCTCCTCAGTCTTCCCATCTCTGGAGGAAAGGAAAGGAAATTTACCTGGAATTTGGGCTTTTGAGTTTTTTGTTTTTTTAACCTGGTTGCTTTCTCCCAGATCATTTCAGGCTTGACATCAACAAAACTGTTGCAGAATGACTGCAGGTGCCAAGCGCTGGGGAGGTGCTGGGTCCAGACACCCCAAAAGACCCTCTCCGCTTATCAGAGAGGGACTGGTGAGATGCCCTGCCCGGGCTAGGCCCACACAGCCCTGATGGTGCCCGTGTTCCTCTCTGCCCCTCGCTGTTCACCCATCTCACTCCACAGCTCACTGCTCTGTTCAGGATCCCTAGTAGCAAAGAGCTTAAAAATTAACATACATTATCCACGGAGTACTCACTGCATCAATGCAATATGTGGTATCTCCTATTTTGAGTGCTTTCCTTAGATTATCTCATTTTATCTTCCTAACAGCTAAAATTCAATATTACTTAGTTAATTACAGGTGTCTATCATAGAGCATTAGTACTTACCACGGTCTTCCTTGCTATGCACCAGGAACTTCCCTGAACATTTTATATATATATATATATCAACATGGTTAATTGTCAGCCTCTCTGTGAGGGAGGGACTGTCACAATTTTCATTGTATAGATGGGGAAACTGAGGCACAGAGACGTTAAGTAACTTGGCCAAGACCACAGACCCAGAAGGTGATGAGGTCAGGCTTATAGCCCCAGAATTTCCCTCTGCAGCTGTGCTTCCTCCTCACCAGTAACCACAATGCACTGAAAATCTCATCCATGCATTTGGCGTTCACTTCATCCTCCCAGGGCAGCGTGGTAACACATCCCTTGTGGGAGACTAATGAGCCTGGGACACATGCTGGCACTTGCACCTGAGTCTCTGGCCCCAAAGCCCATTTTGAGCCCTTTGTTACCCCCTGGTAGAAACTGTCATGTGCCTGCTGCCTGTCAGAGGCGAGGAGAGGACATGGGTCCCTAGCCACCTGTTGTGACCCCAGGGGCCACAGTGCAGGCCATCAGTGCTGGATCGGGAAGTGGATGTGAAGAGAGGGCAGGACCTACTCCACAGGGCATCCCAGGGATTGCAAGATCTTGGCTGCAGGCCAGGATGGCACGGCAGGCTTCTCAGAGGAGGAGGTGGGCACAGAGTCGTGACCAGAACGGTGCACGATGCCAGCTCTGGATGTGACTCACACAGCCCGGAGAGGAAGCATTCTGCTGTCAGACCGAGGGCGTCTCTTAGGATGGGGTGCTCTCAGCCAGGAAGGGAGCTCATTCTGCTCAAGACAGCTCTTTTGAGAAGACATTCACCGCACACTGCAGCCCCCTCCCAGCACTCAGGTTTCGAAGGCGACGCCTCCCACCGGCACACTTCCACACCCAGGTTCCGATTGGCAGTGTTCACGTGGCAGCTCCCGGCTGGCACAAGACGGATGGAAGAACAGTCTGAGCATACTGTACATTTTTGTTCATATCAAGTTCAAAGACAGGCAAAACTAATCTGGGGCAAAGAAAATCAGCAAAGTGGCTCCCTTTGCGGGGTACAGATGGGGAAGACGCTTGCTTCTATGGCCGTGAGCACACCCTGTGTCTCACACCTTCGTGGAGCTCTGCTCTCCTGCTTGCTCTCTGTATAGAAACCTCAACAAAAATTACCTGCAAACATACAGACCTCAGGGCCCTCACTGGGCCCTGTCAGTTCCTAACTGTTCACCTGTGTTTTCCTGGAGCCTGGTTAGTGCAGTGCATGCTCCTTGGGAATGTGTACATCTACTCCAGTGCTAACTTCTGAGGATCCAAGGACCCATTCGTTCACTCACTCAGTTGTTTTCGCATCCCATCTCTGGAGAATCCTGTGATCGGGAAGGAAGAGATTCCTGTATTGGTGAACTCCATGGCTACGAGTGGTTCAGAATATTGTGGCCTCTCGAGTTTCCATCCTTCAGGATCTGAGATCTCGTAAACTTCACAACCCACAGGAAGAGGGCTCTATTGGCAAGCAGCAGAGGCAGAATGGAACTTGAACTCATCTCTGAGCTGAGCCCAGCCATCGCTGCCCTGGTGCCTGGGTCGCTGCCCTCACCCTTAGGACAGGCCTCCCTGCAGTGGAAAGTCTGCTACGTGGAGTCCGTCCAAGGCTGGCAGAGGCCTGACATGTCTGGGGTGAAGAGGGCCTGGCTCAAGGATGAAGAAAGACCTTGCTTTCCAGAAATGATTCTCACTCGGCTCGGGTCGCTGTAGTCTGGTTACCTTGGCTTGGGCAACCTCAGTACCAGCCCCCATCCTGCCCTTCTGTCCCCAACCCCCAGTAATATTCCCTTAGTCTCTTCAAATCCGCCTAATAGGGAGACTCACTGAGGATTTACAAGCCAGACCCCAAACTCAGTCCAGAACACCTAGAGATTCGTTCAGCAAATACATCCTGAATGCCTGCTGCTCCGCATGCAGTGTTGGGGTGGTGGAAAAGCCCCCATCACATGGGGAGTACGACAGCCAGCAGTCCCTACAGCAAGAGTATGGTGTCCAGGGACATGAACAGCGGCAAGAAAAGTGTGGGGCAGGGCGTGAGCTCAGAGTGGCCAGGGAAGCGTTCACTGCAAGCGTGGCAACTGAGTCGGCCTGGAGGAGGCCAGGATGCGAGCTCTGGGGAACCGTCAGGGACAGTCGTTTCAGGCAGAAGCAGCAGCGTGGCTGTCTGTGTGAGGCTGTCTGCTGTGTACAGGGTGGCTGGAGCGGGGGACATGAACAGGAAGGAGCAATAGGTGTGGATCAGAGAGGGAGCCGCAGCCGTGGTAAGGGCTTGGCCTTTCACCCTGAGGGAAAGCTACAGGAGGGCCGTCTGCTGTCAGCAGTGTTCTTCTAGCTGTCCCAGGCCTAGCGTTGACTGGGGTGGAACCTGTTCCTGGGCGGCTCCTAAGTGGGAGAGGAATGTATCTCTTGGGATCTTTGCTTAGAAGTCTGTCACAGACCTCCAGAAAGCTGGAGAAATCAGGGGGTGCCTCTCAGAAGAGGCCATGCTTGCTTGTTGTCTTGCAGGGTATGTAAAAGCTTCCCAGATAGGAGGATCGACTCCCCCAGGCACATTGACTCACTCCCCCACACATTCCCACGCTCACCTGTTCATTCTTTGCTCACCGAATAGGGCAGCCCATAAAGTAACAGGATGCTGCCCTGTTTCTCAGAGGAACCGTGTCTCATGTGGTGAGAGCAGACAGAGCGAGCTGCCACCATTCTGTGTGATCAGTGTACAAACAAGGAGACACAGGAGCAGAGCTGGGGGAAGGAGAGCCTCTGAGGCATAGGGTGGGGTCACGGGAGGTTTTCTAGATGGAAGATGTGCGTGAGTTGGTCAAGAGAGTGGGAAGAAGGGAGCTCCAGGCACAGCATGACGGGTGAGGATGCAGGGACGCGGTACATGCTGTCAGGCAACCCCCAGTGACCCGGGCCCTGGGCCAGCCCTTCGGGAGGCCTGGAACTCGTGTGTGGCGGAATGTGTGGAGTTGGCCCAGGATGGGCGGAGGCACAGTGGCTGCGGAGGGAGGAGGGTGGCGGTGGAAGCCCTGCCATGCCCCTGCCTGCCTTCCGGGGAGCCCGCCCAGCCCTCCTGGCCGGGGGTGCAGGATGAGCCCGTGTGTCTCTAGTGTTCCCTGGCTCTGTGGGGCAGAATGGAGTGGAGGGAGGCGGGGAAGAATCCAGAGTGGGGCAGTGAGCCCGATTTGGAGGATGGGATGCAGGAGAGAGGTTTAGCGCCATCTTGGAGACAGGCTGGACGCAGTGATGTGGGAGGAAAAGTTCCCATGGGCGACCGAATGTATGCTTCGTCACTGGGTGAGGCAGGATCATGGGAGGAGCGAGGCGAGGAGTCCAGCTACAGAGGGAGGGTATGCCCACAGACCGTGAGGCACCCATCACTTATTTCTTTACTTTGTAACTATCCCCATTTTATAGACAGGGAAACTGTCTATAAGGCACAGGGAGTGACAGGGCACTTGAGTGGCAGAGGCAGGGCTGGGATTTGAACCTGGCAGTCTGGCTCCAAATACCATGACCCAAACCACTGCACTGTGCTGCCTCATCAGGAAACCCCAGGGCGGCCCCTACTTTCTGGATGCAGGGTTAGAACTCTGAACTCCCCTGAAGCAGTGAGAAGAGCCACACAGGCTGATGATTGTTCCCTGGGGGACACGGAGGAGGTGGCTCTGAGCTCCAGGATCCCACAGCTGTGACCACAATGAAGGACAAAAGTGCCTCACTGTGGCTTGCTCAGTTTTGTCTCCTGGAAGGACCGTGGGTGTCCTGTGTCTCACCCACCCTAGGTACCCAGACACGTCTCCTTCCCACCAGGCTCCCCTGTCCGCTTCCTACTGTCCAGAGATCACTTCCTTAGGACACTCTGATATGAACCCTGGAAGACCCAAGACACATTGCTGTATGGATGTGCTTTGAAAACATGCTACTAGGTGAAAGACAGCAGAAGTCCACAGTATTCCCAGCTAGCACTACTATGACAAAGAACTACAGACTGGGAAGCTTACAAAGCAGAAACCTGCTGTTCCAGGTCTGAGCCCTAAAGTTGAAGGTCAAGTGTGAGCAGAACTGGCTCTGTCTCATGGGTGGGAGCTGGATCCTGGCTTCTAGGGGTTGATGGCAATCTTTGGTGTTCCTGGCTCATGAAAGTGTTGCCTTGTTTTTCTCGTGGCAATCTCCTTTTGTATAGATGTCCATATCCAATTGCTTCATAAGGACTCCAGTCATTAGATCAGAGTCTCTCTAAGTGATTCATCTTCACTGTGTTGTCAGTGATCTTTTTTCCACAGAAGGTCACATTATGATATGTCGGAGTGTGGACCGCAACCTACAAATTTGGTGTGGTGGGATATGATTCCACACTTAACAGCCGCATACTGTATGTTTCTATTTATGTGAAATATCCAGCATATTCATGAAAGCAAAAAGCAGATTAGTAACTACCAGTGGCTGGGGAAGAGACAGTGGGAGCCACTGCTTAATGGGTACAAGGTTTCTACTTGGGATGATGAAAATATTTTAGAACTGGGCAGTGGTTTTAGAAAGATGAGTTAACTTGCTGAGGCCACGTAGCTGCTAAGGGATGAAAAGGAACCAATTACAAAGTCTGTGTTCTTTCCATTGCAATTGGGTTCAAGTGGAGATTTCTCATTGATTCTCTGAGATTCCTTTTCCTTTTGTACAACATGGAGTTAATAGATCAACTTGCTCCTGTACCCACGTGAGGATTCAAGGAGATAATGGGTGGGACAGTTACTGGTACCTTCTGAGTGCTTCGTAAATATCACTGTTATTCTGTTGTTCATGATCTGTCTGGGAAAGTAAAACCGCTCTATGTCTTTCAAACAGAGGGAATTGAATAGAGGGAGTTTATTTCCCCAAGTGATAGATCTGAGAAGCAGACAGGTCTGGAGTGTTCAGTTACCCAGATGTGCATGGCTGGAGGAGCCCCTTCCATCCTGCACCAGAGAGAAAGTGGGAGGAGGTGGTTTGGTCAGATCCAGAGGCAGCTGGATTAGGAGGAAACTCAGACCACAGAGACATGGGCTTTCCAGAAGGAACCAGATTCCCGGAGGAGATCCAGTGGGAGACAGAAACACTGTCCAAAGGAGAGGCAAGCAAATGTATTCTGATTCTTCCTATTGCCTTTCCCTGTCCTTTCCTCCTCTTTCCATCACGCCCTCCTCCTAGTGACCAAACCTACCTAAAGTCAAGGGCAAGATGCAAGAAATAGAGTTGCTGAGATGCAGGGTGCGCCCAGCTGTGCATTTGCTTGGTGAGCAGTTTCCTGTTGGCCTCTGTGCTGTTTGTACATGATATGGGCAGGCCCCAGGGGGAAGATGCCCTTTGTGTGTGAATGCCAGGTCTGCACTGAGAGAGAAGCAGCGTGGCTCGCATGTTTGCACCCGTACACTCTTCATGGCTGTGTATCCTTTCTGTGAGCCTGTGGAATTGCAGCTGCACACAGTTCACCCACAGAGCCACCAGTCTGATAGTGCCCAACCTGGCCACACAACTGCCCATGTACCCACTTGGGGCATGCATCATGCTGCATCCTTTTGCTGTGGTAGAAAGATCCAGGTGGGAATACATGCACCAGGATACAGTGCTCTGTCCTCCAAGCTGCTCTGTGACCTGGCCAGTCTGGTCATCTGAGCCATTGTGCAGATGCATCTTCAACCTCCAAACTGCTGCCAGTGGAGAGGACAGAGAATCTTGGAGAAAAGAGAGACGCCCAGAATCTGCAATGCCAGCTTTTCTTTGAAATGAAGAGGGAGCTTTTATGTTCTTATTAGAAATCACACTATAACACGAGGAATGTCGTGCATCTGCCTCTTGGCTCCATGAGTGCACCTGGCCTCCTGCGGGGCTGCCCCCACCCCCAACACCTGCTGCTGGTCACCTGCCCCTTGCCTCAGTGGTTCTTTTGACCTTCATGTTACTCTTCTACTTCAACAGCACCCAGCAGCCTGTGGGCTCGCTGTTCTCCAGAAACTCTTGAGGGATGTGGGGCATCAGAGGTCGCTCTTTTCTCTCAAGCCAGAACATTTGAGAAATTTCTTGGTGGAGGCTTCACATTTCTGGTTCTATTACATGAAAGACATCAAAAAGGAGAGTTAGATGAGTAAAGAAGAGAAGGATGCCAAGAGCCTTGTAGTTCTGTCACCCTTAGCATTGGGGAATGCTGTAAGTTGAATTGTGTCTCCCTGAAAGACATTGGAATTTGAACCTGGGTACCCTATTTGAAAATAGGGTCTTCCAGAATTCAGTTACGGTGAGGTGCTGCTTGATTAAGGTAGGCCCTCATCCAACACACTTGAGTCCTTATTTAAAGAGAGGAGAGACGTGCAGAGCCTTACGGAGATGGGAACAGAGACCAGAGGCGCACAACTGTATGCCAAGGGACACCAAGGGCAGAGAGAGACCCTCTCAGCCACCGGGAGCTGGGAGAGAGGAGCTGAAAGGATTCTTCCTACATCCTTCTTAGAGCCTGGCCCTGCTCACACCTAAGGCTTCCGAACAGTGACATCCTTGGAAAGCTGTAACACCAGTTTACAGATGACTACCCCATGAAGCAGCCTTCTGAATGTGTTTTTGGATCAGTCTCCAAGAGGGAGTGACTTCTAATAAAACACTTGTGAACTTGTTAGCCACTCTGTGTGGAGAATTTGCCTTGAGGATGAGGATGCACCATCCTGCTGACCCCAAGATGTGGGTCATCAGCATCCCTACTTACACTTGAGGAAACTGAGTCCCAGGGAGGTGAGCTTGTTCCCAAGATGACATGAATATCTTTCTTCCTAGGCCAGTGGCTCTTTTCAAGACAGACTCCTCAAGAGAAGATGAACTATGCTCATTTTCTTGGATTCTTAACACATTGCCTAAAATGTAGTGGCTTAAAATAGCACAGACTTGCTATCTTTTAGCTCCTTGGATTGCACATCAGGACCCAACCCAGGTGTCCCAAGGCTGTAGTGACAGTGCTGGTTGGGCTGCATTTCTTTCTGGAGCTAAGGGTGTTTGCAGAATCCCTGGTGTTGGCGGAATGCAGCCACCTGTGAATGTGTGACTGAGGCCTTGTCCTCTTGCAAACCATCAGCCAGGACCTCAAAGCCACCCGAGTTCCTGGCCACGTGACCCCTGTGACAGTTCATAGCAAGGCTGTTTGCCTACTTGCAGGCTGGCGGGGAGAACACTTCTCCCTCTCCAGTCTGCCACAGGGGAGCCTTCTGGTTACATAACCTTATCAGCATATTCCAGGTTCCACCCACACTCCAGGGAAGGAAGGGCATTACCCAGGGGTGCACACCAGGGGTGGGTAACTTGATGCCACCTTAGGAGTCTGCATGCAAGAGATAGAGGAGCTTTGAAGTAAAGGGTGATTTTTGAGTCAGATGAATTTGATTTTGAGTTCTGGCTCTGTCTCCCATCAGGAGGGTGATCCTGGAGAATTTTCTTCTGTACTCTTTAAATTTGAGTGTCTTTATTTACAAAGGGGCATGGCAATACAAGGGCCATTATGAGGATTAGATTAGCTCAGCCATGAAGCACTGGCAGTTGCTAGATGGGAAAAGAGAGACTTGCCCTCTCCTCTGCTTTCTTGGTGGAGAAAAGCACAGGGTGGGTGAACCATGTGACAGGTACGGGGCTCCAGCCCTTCACTGATTCAGGGACCACCTGCCTCACAGTTTCTGCTGCTCCCAGTGGTAAGAATCAAGGTGAGTTGAGATCTCCAAGGATGCTCACTAAGTCCAGCAGGCCCATGGCAGATGTCTGCTGCAGTGAGGCCTCAGTGTTGGTCCGTTTTGCAGCTCTGGTCACCCTCTTGGTCATGACCCTCAGGGAGTGCTCTGAAGACTCGCAGTGCCCACTGCTCATGTGGATAAGGATGCTGCCAGCAAGGTGTTTCGTTGCTGTCTTTCATCCTGATGGAGTACCATCCAGGCAGGAGACGGCTTCCCCATTGAATCCGAGTCTTAGCCCTGGCTGCAACCTGACAGCTCCCAACCCCACAAGTGATTCCTAGTGTGTGAACATCCAAGGCGCCTCGGCCAGCTACCAGGACATTTGCGTATCTCAGGGTGTAACCTGACCCCAACGCTAAAGGTGGAGAGCGCAGGTCTAAGGCAGGCATCTTTGGGCCGAGCCTACTTCCTGTTTCCGGGAGAATTCTGGCTGAAATTCCACTGTCTGCTCCCCACTTCCAGCCTCACTACCATTTCACCTGCTGGAATGGGCCCTCCCCAGGGAGCTGTTGTCCACCAGACTCCTTTCCCTCCATGGCTCACCTCAGAGGTGACCAACCCCACAAAGCCTTGCCCATCTCTATTTGAGGTGACAGATCCCTTCTCTGCACTCCCAGTACCCTGAGTTTAAGCCTAGACTTGGGCTCCAGTGTCGTGTGCCATGTCATGGATACCTGGTCATTCCCCACCAGCTCCTGGAGGGCAGGGATAGTTGTCACTTCTTGGGCCCCTGGAGCACCCAAATAAGTGGACTCAGAAAACATTTGCTGGATGGACCATTATGTCCATTGCTGGGGGTCAGAGCCCTAAGCTCATCTTGGTCCACTGTATAGTCAGCCCTTAGCATCCAGAGGATATGTTTCAGGACCTCCCTCAATTCCTAAACCAGAGGAACCCCAAGTCCCTTGTGTAAAATGGTGTAGTATTTGCATGAATCCTACACACGTTCTGTGTGTTCTTTAAATCATCTATAGGTGACTTACAATACCTGATACAATGTAAATGCTGTGTAAATGGCTGTGCTGTATTATTTAGGGAATTTTAACAAGAAAGTCTGTATATAGTACAGATGCAGTTAGTATATAGATATATAAATGCATGTATATGTGCATGTATTTTAAGCCATAATTGGTTTAATCCACAGATGCAGAACCTTTAGATATGAAGGGCTGTCATACTTGTGTCTTGGGAACCCCACTTTTGGGTCAGTCCCAAATGGGAAGTTATAAAATTTGAGACAAAAGGAGCCTATTGGAGAGAGGCCCCACCTGCCAACAGCCTGCCAGCCAACCTACCCCAATTCTCCAGGCACACGTGGTCCAGTAAGAAAGCACAAAGGACCACGCCCTGCTTGTCACTACACCCTCTTTCTCGGAGGACACTGTGCTTTGACGGCTCAAAGCTGCTCAGTCCTGCCTGGATGGGGTGGGATCAGGTGGGAACTTCTGGTGTGGGCCTGTGAGCTACCCGGGCTCCCACCACCACCAGCCTGATTCTGAACCCAGCTGTGTGGTGGGGGCCTTCAGGGCAAGTGGCAGAGAGGGCTGTTGTGTTTGCCCTGCTGTCTCAAACAAGATGAGCCCCAGTGGGTGAACCCCACTTGTGGAGTCACCAGGTGCTGGAGCAGCCTGGGCGTTACCTAGGCCCTAGTCTAGCTTGTGTTTGTTATCGAGTTCTTTTTCTTACGAGAGCCTGTCTAATTACACCACTTTGGAGCCCAAGAAAATCTGCCCTTATGCTTGGACCACGGATAAAATCATCACCCAGTGGGACATTTCGTGAAGCTGGGTTCTTCTCCGTGGACCATTTTAGAAAGGGTTGCAGGAGGCCAGCATGGGAAGGGCACCATCTTCTGTTGGATTTCCCTCAAGCAACGAGGGACAGGGACCGTGAGCTTTTGGGACTTAAGCAGAGCAACTCTGCAGGGATGGAGTCGGACACCTATTCTGGACAGAGCCAGTGTACGCTGTTCCTGAGACCCACTGCCCCCAGGCCAAGCAGCTCCTGCAGAAAGGACTGGAGGTCAGTTGCCTTTCCCTGGTTTCCATCCCCCAGACTGTCAGAAAATGTTCTTGTCAGATTCGAGCAGCTGTCATCCCTGTCCCCAGACAAATCCTCCAGACCTAGTGACTTCTGAGATCCTGAAGGGAAACCCTGGGGAGAGGGAGTGCCTGCCCTGCCTCTGGCTTTCCCCCAGGTCCATCCCGGCACTATCCACCCACCCAGGTGGGGCTGAAGCAGAGAGCTTTGTAGGGCTCATGGCCCCTGTGGCCCTCAGCGGTCCACCTGCAGGGTGGGGTGCTCACCAGCCCCAGTGCCTTGGGACTCAAAGACTGCCTGGCTCCAGTTTATGGGGACCTAAGGTTCACAGTGGGGACTCGAGACTCCGAGACTCCACTGTGGAGTGCAGCATCTGCTGAGAGGTTTCTCATCATTTATGAATGAGCGCAGGCAGCAGCCCTGTGAATTAAGGATCGGCTGGAGACAGACGAGGGCCCTGAGATGGGCAGCGAGGCCCAGCTTCAGCACTGTATCGGCTCTGGTGCTACAAGGTGCTGAGCCGTTCCTGCCGTCTGTGGGCCACACCCCAGAGTACATCCTCCTCTCAAAGCAAAGACAGTGTATTGGGGGCGACAAGCAATTTCTTACCCTTCTGGGGCTGGGCTGGGCCCTCTGGCCAGGGGCCCATGATTGTCCGTCTGTCTTTACTCTCATCGCTGTACCAGCCAGAGCTCAGTTCTACACCTGTTCACGCACAGACAGGGTCATCACTTGGGGGCAGAAGCGTTTGAAAGATGAGGCTTGTGGTGATTTAGATGTGAAATGTCCCCCAAGTCTCCCAGATTCAGGGGTAGGGATTTTGGAAAGTGCTTGGATCATAAGGGCCCTGTATTTATCAGCAGATGAATCTGTTGATGAATTGATGGCTCTTAGGAGGTGGGCCGGCTGCAGGGGGCTCACTGGAGGGTGTCACCTGCACGGTGCATCCTTGTCTGTGGTTCCTCCCTTTTTAATCTGCTTCCTGGATGCGGTGGGATTGAACAGCGGTCCTCTACCACGTGCTTCCATCGTGCTGTCTTTGCCTCAGCCACCCAGCCACGAACTGAACCCACTGGAAACGGAAGCCGACAAGCCTCTCCTTTCAGTGGTGGCTGTCAGGTGTGATGCCCCAGCGATGGGAGAGTGAGTCACACAAGGCTGAAGTTGGCAAAGTGACCCCTTTCTACCAGTGACCACGCAAGAGGAGATGTACCAGGCACCGTGGTGTGTGTGCGTGCATGCTTGTATGTGTGTGTGATCCCCTACCCCTCGGCCACAGAGGGAGACCCTATAATTATCCTGGCTGTCTCAGGCAGGAAAAGAGCTGTGTGACGGGTTAGGCAGCTGTCACAGTATGGAACACATCAGCATGGAGCACATCAGCTGGGTGCTATGCAAGTAAGAAGTGCTTTGCAGCCAGGCGTAATCAAATTCAAACCCTATCGTACATGTGCCTAATCACTGCATGGGGCCTCTGTTTCCTTTTCTGTGAAGTGGGAACAGCAGCCCGCACTTCCTGGATATTCAGGAGGGAGTGGCACACAGCTTCTCCTCTGAGCCTTCCTGGAGGCCGACTCGGGGGTAGAGCAGGAGTGAGGGGTGTTTCCAGGTTGTGGCTAGGGTAAGGCTGGGTGGTCATGGCACTGATAGGCACAATGCTGGCGCCATTTGGCTGCTCCCTGGACTGTCTAGAAACCTCGGGCTGCGGATGAATGGAGCCACCTTGCAAAGGACATTAAGCTCCATGTCACATCTTTGTTTTCTTAAACAAATGTCCTCCAGGGTCAATTTCAAATCAAGTTTAATCTGGTGTCTAGAGGTGTAAAGCCCACAGCTCAGAGTCATTAGGTATAAAATAATTCAGGGCTCTGTGGACATGGCCCTGGCTGGCTCCCGGCCACGGCTCTGGCACCGCTGAGCAGGGTCATGGCACTTTGACAGGCTGCATTTTCCAGCTGGTACTTGTAGCTCTGGAGAAGAGTGGCTCCCATCCGTGACCGGGAGAGGTTCTGCCAGAGAGCCAGAGACGCGCCATTCGTGTGTCTGGACCGGGATTTTAACAGGAAGGAAAAATGGCTTAATGAATAATGGACGCTTTGCAGTCATATCACGGCTCCTCGCGGTGCCTGTGCACCGCTGAATTTTCAGCACCAGCCAAGAAAGAGGGGAACCAGGAGAAGGATCTTGGAGCCCAGTCTATCCGGCCGTATGTGTTTGATGTGGGCCAGATGCTAGGGACTGATGACACTGTCCGTGGGGTTTAAACTAGGATCTAGACAGACCTCTAAGTTTTTCTTTTTGTGCTTCATTCTTGTTGCTCTCTGTCCAGGGCGGTGATTTCACTTTGACCGTAAAAGTCATTCATGTAGACTGTGTCTGACTTCTGGTCACACTGGATCCTACACTGTGGTTTTCATGGTGCCACTGGAATCACCCCTACCCGTTCATATTTATCATTTTGCTATCGATTCAGGCTTCCTGGAGTGCTCTGTGGGCTCAGAAGGGTCTTAACAAGCAGCTCATTCCATTAGCATCATGTGGACTGCCTGCCTGTGGCTTTCTGCTCCCACGCTGAGCTTCTGGTGGCCTTCCTGGGGTACTGCACCTGCTGGAGGGGGAGGAGCAGGAGGAGGGTGCAGAGTGGATCTTCCTTCTGTCTTCTGCATGTGAACATGGAGCCAGGGGAGCAGGACAGAGCAATGCTCCTTACATCCCCAGTCCCACAGAGGCCCTTTTTGGAGAGAGAACATCAGTACAATTTTATCAACATGCATTGAGCAGAGATTCAAAGATAAATAAGTGTCAGACTTGGCCACCGGGCTCGAGGAGAGGACCCAGTTTACAAGCCAGGGGCTTCAGTGGTGGGGATGTGCACAGGTTATTATGAGTACTGCCCCCTCAGCACCCACTGAGGCCTGGTTGCAGCATCCCCTGTGGGTACCAAAGTCAGAGATGCCCAGGTCCCTCCCAAGATGCTGTATTTGCATAGACCCTATACATAGCCTCCTTTGTACTTTAAGTCATCTCCAAATTATTTATAATACCTAACACAATATAAATGCTATATACTTAATAATTATGCTGTTTAGACTGCATGTTTAGAGAATAATGATGAGAAAAGCATCTGCACGTGTTTAGTACAGATGCATTTTTTCCAGAGGTGTTTTTGTTTGTTTGTTTTTGAGACGGGGTCTTGCTATGCAGTTCAGGCTGGCCTTGAACACCCTAAGTAGCCCAGGCTGGCTTCATACTCTTGGCATTACACCTGCCTCAACCTCCTGAATGATGGAGCATACAGCACCACGCAGCACTTTCTGAGTATTTTTGATCTGCAGTTGGTTGGATCCATGGATATAAACCCTGTGGACAGAGGGCTGATGGTACAAAAAGAGAAAAAGAGTCAAACCCAGGAGGCTTTTTAACAAGGGGACATCTGCCCTGATGACCTTTGGAAATCCACAGAGGGCCAGAGAAGAGAAAAACTCCAGACCAAAAAAAAAAAAAAAACATCTGGGAGCAGAGCATGATTCAGAAGGTATGCTGTGGATAAGGAATCTTGTGAACTTAGCAAGATTGGAGCCCAGGGCCAGCAACTACACTAAGGGGGAAGGGAAGTGGGCCACAAAGGTGACATGACCAGACTTCCTTATGCAGGAGATATGAAGTCATGGGACAGAGTCCTGTCTTAGCAGAGCAATCTGGCAGGTGATTTGGATGGAAACGGCCAAATCCATGCAGGTCTAAACAAAGGCAGGGTATTGTGGATGGGAAGAGGGATGAGTGTGGGCATCAATCTGATAACAGAATTGCACACTGACTGACTGACAGATGCACTACAGGCAGGATGAAGAAGAGGAGAGAGTCGGGATGCTCCGGGAGGAGCTGCCCTCCAGAGTCCTGGGCAGCAAGATGAGGAGAGAAGGTGGAGGAAGTCAAAGGGCAGGAAGGTAGTTTAGTCTGGTGCCCCTGCTGGGCATCCAGATGAGATGTCCACTGGGCAGCTGATGCCAAGATCTGGGAGAAAGCCATGCACCAGGAAATCATATCACAAAGAAAATGGTTACAACTATGGGGTGCAGAGGTCACAGCAGAAGTGCAAGGGTGAGACATGAGGAGGTGGAGCCCATGAAAGACAGAAAAAGGCCCATCAGGGAAAGTGAGGGCATGCAGGAGGAAGGCAAGGACAGTAACCACATGTGAGAGAGCTGCAAAGCCCAAGCCAGGTGAGCGGTCTCCCTAGAAATACAGGACACATCACAGCTCGTCTTTTTTAATTGATATATCATGATTACACATTATAACAATCAACGTATTTGTGGAGAAGCCCGTGATGTTTCTGTGCTTGTGTGCAATGTGTAGTGATCAGATCAGGGTAATGAACACATCCATCACGCTATTTACTGGGCACTGGCAGGGACATCCATCTATGTCACGAACTCCAGCCCCCTGAGTAGAAGCAGATCTCCAGCGTGAGGCCTCAGCCATTGACAGCCTCGTGCAGTATGGACATTCCTGAGACCGGAAACTGCTGGGGAAAAAGAGCGCTGGCCTGAAGCCAGTACTGTGTCCTGCAGAGGTGGCATCCACTGCCTTGAGGGTCCCGCTGGGTGGGCAGCCCCTGACAGGTATGTACAGGTGAGATCCCCAAGGCCAAGCCTGGCCACCCAGTCAGTCCCACGTCTGCCTTTTGCCAGGATGCCACATATGCTTGTCCCTCACCCCGGCTTGGCCTTCCCCATCAGGTCCTTCTAGGCATTTTTCTGAGGAGACACGTGGGTCATCTGGACCTTGGGTGCCTAACATGATTTGGAAGTCATCAAAGAGGAGTTCTCCTGAGATAGTCTGCAAGCTCACAGAACATGCCGTGCTGGAAGCTGGGCCTCCGCTGTCCCTGGAATTGCCAGCAGATCCCTGTCTGAACGTCTTTCTACTGGACTCACAGGGTGGCAGAGCAGTTTAAACCCTCGGGTTCCCAAGATGACTGCCTAGGTTCTAGTCCCAGATCTGCACTTAGTACCTGGCCAAGTCCCTTACCCTCTTGGGCCTGCGTTTCTTCATCTGTACTAGGAGAGGGTTGTATCGAGGACCCTTACAACTTGCTGCTTCCTGGTGAATGTTGCCTTGATTGTTGTTAGTGGTGCAGCGGCCGTGCCTGACCCTCACAGAAGTCTTCTGTCCCACGCCCCTTCCCCAGCCCTGCAGCCTGACGAGAAACCGGGGTACTGTGACCTATGAGGATGGACGGGGCTCCAGGCAGCTCCCTGAGAATGGGGCTGTATTTAGATGAATTCAAGAGAAAGCCAGTGCCCTCTCCCATCCTGGATTCTAGTGGCCCTGGGAAAGGGGCGGCAGGTAATAGAGGCAGAAGCCACCTGGGGAATTCAGATGGAGTTGGTGATGTCCAGGCTGCAGAGCCCTCCTGAGCAGCTGACGGATGCGGCTCCCCGCCCCCTCCTCCACCTGCTGCCTTCCCGAGCCTGCAGGTTGCTTTCTCTTCCCTGCGGCAGAGCCTGGCCGCCTTGGAGCCACCTCTCTTTCCTTGTGTCGTTTGTTCACCAGCATTTCTCTTGCTTAATGGTGGGGAGCTGGAGTACAGCTTCTCATTAACTTTTATCCTCCCCATAAACGGCCTGCTTAACTCACAATGACAATTGTTCCGCTCGGTTCCCGGGGGTGTCTCCGCCATCTGGCTCCCAGCCAGCCCGTTCCTGCTGCCTCCCAGCCCACCAAAGCCTGCCCGCTCTGGCTGCCTCTGTGCGTAAGCAGGAGGGAGCCAGCTTGTACATTTTTATTTACTTTTCTCTTTTTCAGGCAGGGAAAAGCTCCAGGTGTTAGCTCTAGAGATTCTGGACGAAGCTGAGGCTTAGAGAGCTGTGCCCAGGGATTATGAAACCTGAAGAGGCAGGCGTGGTGGCACACACCTCCAATGCCAGCACTCTAGGAGGCTGAGGCAGGGAGTTGAAACCCACCCTGAGGAGTTTAGCTGCTTGGCTATACCGTGTGTCAAAAAAAAACAAACACAAAAACAGCTGGAGATTAGCTCAGTGAGAAGACCCTGAGTCCAATCCCCAATACTCACGGTCCACCACCACCAAGATCCTAGAAGAGGGCCGAGGGTGCAGGGCAGGCTGGCCTCTGGAAGGGACGGGCCCAGGCCCCTGACGCTGAGAGTGGACACAGCCAAGAAGAAATGCATGGCCCAGGGCAGGCACTTGGGAAGGGTTTGCTAGTGTCCTTGAGCCAGGTCTGCTTTCCAGGGGTCAGTGATGGACAGTGTTGGGGAGACACATCAATTAGCCTTCAGGACTCCTTAAAGGAGCTCTGCCCCCAACCTGCAGCTGACCTTGAGTAATACTTTGTCCCAGAGCCTAGCTTCTGCCTGGCCTCCATAGCTCCCTCTTGCCCTGAGGTCTGTGAGTCTCTGCCACCTCTCTCTCTGCCACCCCCCACTCTGTAATTCCAGAGTCCAGGCCTTTTACTCCTCAAACGTGCCAGCCTCTTGCCTACGGTGCTCTACACAACTGTCCCCATGCGGAGTATCTGCCCTGTCTTTACCTTGCTGATTCTCCCCCTTTGGTTGTGAGTGCCGAGTCCTCCGGTGGCTTCCATGACCTGGTCCCAGGTGCCCAGCTCCCTGGATGCCAACCCAAAGGCAAGGACAGGTCAGTTGTGGTTCCTTCACCACCCCGCCTGGTGTCCTGCCCTGCTTCACCTGGTCGCAGGGCTGGGCTGGGGACAGAGCAGGCAGCTCCTCTTCAGGTTGCGAGGGGCACCATGGGGCAAGGTGGAGTAGATGGCAGAAGGTCCAAAAATAGTGAAAATTGTGACGCTCTTGCTAAGAAGCTGTTGAAGGCATAGGAGCCTGCAAAAAATTCTGCATGTGTTGGGAGTGGATCAGGACAGGGACTCCAGCATCAGGTGTGGCTGACAAGCCCGGGAGCTCTGAAGCCTCGTGTAAGCCCAAGTTCTAATGGCTTCTCCCGGTAGTGCAAGGGTCCCAGCAGGTTATCGCCACATTTCCACCTAATGCTCTGGAGCGCAGGTAAAGGAGGAGTGGGTGGTCTTGAAAACTGAATTTGAACTCAGTGTCTGGCTATACTCGAAGAGCTGCCCCTAGCCCGGAGGATACTGAGGGAGCAGGTGTGTGCCCAAGACTTGGCAGGCGTGTGTGGCCAGATGATGGTCCTCTCTCCCCTCCCTTTCTCCTGTAGAATGGAGAACGGAGAAGCCAGAGCTCTGGTTCTGGAAAATCCTTGGTTACTTAGGGGCCTGCTGTCCTGAGCAAGTTCCTTCCTCTCTCTGAGCCTTGGATTCTGCACCCATATGATGGGTTTGTTGGAGCTCCTGCTTCCTGCTTATTTTTGAGGTATAAATGAGAAAATGGAAGCCAGGTGTGGTAGCACATGCCTCTCATCCCAGCACTCTGGGAGTCTGGGGCAGAAGGACCAAGAGTTTCATAGACTGGGCTAAAAAGGCCAGGGGATGTAGCCCCAGTGTAAAGGCCCTGGGTTCAAACCCCAGAGCTGCAAAAATAGAAAAAGCTTAGCACAAGGATTTGCAGGAGTTTAGTGTACAACTAAAGCCAGGTTATTATTATTACTAATAATAAATATTAGTAATGGGCTAAGGGGAATAAAGTTCACTCTACTGGGCCTTCTGAGAGACACAGAAAGTGCTCATTGTGCAAGTCACAGTATCATGGGCACAGGAGAACAAGGGGGAGCCCGTGTCCATCATGATAAAGGAACAGGCCTGACTCACTCTCTGCTGGAGAAGGCCAGCTACCTCTTTGTCACCAAAGTGGGGCTGATTATAGCAGCTGACATGTTCAGTGACTGCTTTGCATGGTAACTACATTAACTCATTTCACTCCCAAACAGCCCTTAGAGGTGCTCCCCATTTGCTGTCCCCATTTCACAGATGAGAAAAAGGAGGCACAGCAGACTTACTTGCCAGCTAGGAGGAGGCGGCAGAGCCAAGACTCAAGCCCTAACAGAAAATATAATTTCCACACCTACCTCCTCTGTGTTGTCCAGCCACCAGGAGAGTAGTAGGTATCATCTCAACCAGTAATCCCTGAGTGGAGCGTTGTACAGAGAAGAATTTGGACCGTGATCAGGAGAGAATAGTATCGTGATTGATTAGCAATGTCTGCCATGGACTCCAGAAGGGAGGACTGTTTTCTGTAAGCCTCTTGTTCTCCATCAACCAGACACTCGTGACTGTTGAGGCCATATTGTTCTTTGGTAGGCCAGAGGGCTGGCTGTCCTGCATATCGTAGGATGCTTGGTGGTAGCCCTGGCCTCTGCCTGCTGATTGCCAGGAACACCTGGAAGGTGAAACAGCCTCTGGTTGAGACCCTTTGCACAGAGCGGACAGCAGTGGGTGGGCAACAGTGCACTGAGCCTGGGGTCCAGAGACCAGCATTTCAGGCTCACCCTGTGTGCCCCCAGCCAGCCTGTCACCATGGAAATGGCCCTCGACCTCTGAAGGCCTCAGGCTTGTAATGGGTAAAGCAAATGAGATGAAGTGGATGGTCCCGAAGGTCCCCTCTAGAAGTTTATTCTCCCTCCCCTTCCCAAGCCCTTCAATTAAAACTCTCAGGTTATTGGAGTGTAGCTTTCCAGAAATCTGCAGAAGCAAAGCAGCAGAAGAATCTGAAATCTATAGAGAGCTGTTTCACCCCTCAGAGCTTCATATTTGCTTCTCATTAAGAGAAGGAAAGAAACATAGAAAAAAAAATCCAGCCCTCGATACCCAGGTTTCATCCAAGCGGCAGTTTAGAGAGCAGAAGTAGAGAAATCAGAGACGGTAACTGAACACCTATTTCCCTGTGTTAGAGGAGAAGACAAGCTACAGGCTGGGAAAGTCTCCCCGGCTCTGTTCAATTATGAATCTCAGCAGGCAGCCTGGAAAATCCCGGCTTCTCTGGAGCAAAGCAGTGGAGGAGGCACGAGCTGGTGCTGCGCATTCTCAGAGGACTTGCTGAGAAGAGGAGGAGAGGCCAGAGAGTAGGACCGAGGGGCAGGGATCAGGCCCAGAGCAGCAGGAGCTGAGAGCCACGCCGGGGACCCTTGTGGCAACTGGGTGTTTCCTGACACAGCAGCTCTTGGGCAGGAGGAGGCTGCCAGCAAACAGGAAGGCTTTTCTATCGGGATAGAAGAGTCCTCTGTTCCTGGCCACAGTCTTCTTCCCTACTTCCTAATAGTCACGTGGTGAGGTCCAGGGATGTCCTTGCTTTAGGGATAAGGAAACTGGCATGCTTATGTGAGATTAACTGACCAGCCCCTGAGTGTTTTTCCAGCCCCTCGGGTCACACAGGTCACACAGCTCCTCCGTGGTGGCATCCTTCCTTTCCCCTGGTTCCATGGTCTCCTGGGAACCTGTGCTCATCTTCCTGTCTTGTAAACGGCTTGTACCCTCCCCTGGGGAATGAAGTGGGGCTGTGCTTCTGAGCCAACCAGATTGGAATCTCCGTTCCGCAGCGAGGGTAAGGCTGACTGGCAGCTAGAATTCTCCTGATCGCCAGTACAGAAACCAACTTCCAGCTTGATCCCCGAAGAGAACTTTAGTGGAAGGATGTGGAGGAGCTCCAGGGGATGGAGGAGTTTGACAGCCAGGACCAAGGGAGAGAAGGACCAGGGACTCCAGAAGCAGTATCATGGGTGATCTGGGGACACCCCACTTGCGAGACCTTAATATCCCCCTGGCCCTGTGAATTCCTTCACATCCTCTATTTCTGATGAAAAATCTAATCTCCTAGGGCTAGGGATGTGCTCAGTGGTAGAGTTCTTACCTGGCATGCACAAGGCCCTGAGTTCAATCCTCAGTACCACAAAAAAAAGAAAAGTCCAGTCTCTCAAGGAAATATCTGATTGGTCCAGCTTGGCTCAGCAGTCTGCCTGGACCTCTGGCTGGGGCAGGGCCCTATAATGTGACCTTGGTGGCTGGTTCCAAGTGAGGCACTCATTACAAGAGAGGGAGTTCTCCTTGGGTACACCCTAGAGAGACACAGGCTACAGGATGGGCTCAATGTGAGGTGGGTGGCCCACACACCCCCTGCCTTTGCCCCTCTAAATCACTGCCAAGCTGCCCGAAGCACACAATCCTAGGGGTCTATATCCTGGAGAAATGCTTCTGTTTACCAAACTAACTTTGATATCAAGGCTCCAGGATAGAATTTGTAGAGAGAGAATTTAGAAGAGAAAATTGATTCTCTCCAAGAATTGTTTTCTGAAGGAAAAGGTAGAAACTACTGTGAGTTCCAGACAGACCTCAGCCCATAGCTGACTTTGTACAAGGCCCAGCCCCACTGACTCAGATGCTGTATCAGTCAGTTTCCACTGCTATAACAAACCACCTGAGACTGGGTGCTTTATAAAGAAGGAGGGTTATTTATCTCAAAGCTCAAAGTATAACACTGGCTCCAGAGAGGGCCCCATTGGTGACATCACAACATGATGGACAGCATCATGGCTCATGTATGGGGGAGAAAACACATCCTGAGACAGGAAGCCAGAGAGTCACTGGGGTACACCAGTAACTGTGTTAATGCCTTCTAAGGACACGCCCACAGTGACCTAAGGACACCCACGAGGTCCAACCTCTTAAAGGATCCACCAACTCTTAGCATCACTATGCTGAGGATAAACCACATCCAAACCATAGCAGGTGACTTCTTCCTGGGCGCAGTGTGCCTTAGGCTTCTTTTCTGTTGGGTCTGAAGTAACACAGTGTAATGTCCAGTGCTCCTTAGGGCAGCTCTTTCCTGTGAGTGGCCGTAAGTCAGGAGTGAGGTGCTGGGCATCTCCTCCACACCCCTTCCTGTCCCCTCCCTGACTGCATTCCTGGCAGCCCCAGGCACCCTCTGGCAGCTGCAGGAAGCTCCCAGCTCAGAGCCAGAGTTTAATGTGTCCCCCTTACAAGGGGCTCCAGTGTGAGGGGCAGCGATGAAGAGAGAGCTTGTTAATCCTGGGAGAGCAGAGTCTGAGATTTTCCAGGCAGCTGGGCTCCCTGGACTAAAGGAAGACACGCAGGGCCCGGGGGTGGGGCCCTCAGACACCAATAGGCCAAATGATACCCAGCCAGGGCCTCCGGAGACCAGGACTTCCCTGGCTGCTGGTGGGAGGTGCTCGGGTCCCTGGGGGGCTTGTGGTCTGGGGGGCTATCATT
Organism: Cavia porcellus; assembly: GCF_034190915.1. Lineage (NCBI taxonomy): Eukaryota > Metazoa > Chordata > Mammalia > Rodentia > Caviidae > Cavia > Cavia porcellus. The sequence goes on from NW_026947515.1 coordinate 15,254,030, forward strand.
CACGTGGGACCCCAGCTATTGCTGCGTTCCTGTCTTACCAAGCATGCTTCTCCTCACAGTGGCACGGCACTGAATGTCGTTGAACCCAGGCCTCTAATAGGGAAGTTCAGGGCCACCATGACTGCAAAGCCACCTGCTTTTCCAGCCTCAGCCCCTGCCTCCCTGAGGGGGACCTCTCAGAGGGCCCCTCCTCAGTGCCTCTGGGCCTCAGTCCAGCCTTGCTTTACTCTGCTGCTCTGGGGATCCTCGGCCCTCCCCAGGTCCCCCAGTCCTGTTAGTCACTTTCCTATCACGCTTGCAGTGGATTCAGTTGCAGTGGATTCGGACCCTGCTCAACTGGCTCCAGGGCCCAACCCACGAGGCAGGAGAAAGCTCTTCACACCGGCTGCCAGGAAACAGGAAGCAGAGAGGAGCCAGGGACGGAATACAGGATTTTAGGTCCTGCCCCCAGTGACCCCCACTTGCCACCGCACCTCTGAACTTCTAGAAGACTTTTGAGGAGCATTTTAGTTCTAACCTGTTAGCATCAGACACGCCATCTCCAGCATGTGCCCCTTCTTTGGAACTCCCAGACCCTGCTTCTTCCCTCATGGCTTGTGTTTTCTCAGGTAAATTCTTCCCTCGCCTCCCACTCTCCATCCTCTGTGGCAGGCTCCGTGTGCTAGGGCTTCCTCAGGACCTTCCATTAATTCATGGATGGTGAATTAAAGGAAAGAATGGGCAAAGGGTCAAATGGAGAAACAATGGCTACGACAAAACTCCCAGAGGTCATAGAGGGACACCAGAACTGCCCCAGAATGTGGCCAGAAGAAAAGGTGAGAGCGAAACTTGCACGGGTACCAGAGGTGGGTACTGCTGTCTACCCAGGACTTCCCCGGCTCTGGTCACCAAGTACCACTGTGGAGAGGACGCAGAGGCCCCGTCCCAGACCCCAGTCAGCAGGCAGTGCGCTCTGGGGGCTTCTGCGGCAGCAGAGCTGACCGCCGCGGCCTCCCTCTGTAGCATCACCGTGATTTATCCCTGTCGGATGCTTTGACCATGGTCTCCCATCAGCTCTAAAGATTGGGGGTAACCTGGCCCGGTGGTGCACACCAGCAAACCAGCCCCCTGGGAGGCTGACAAGGAGGACACAAGTTTGAGTCTTACCTGGGGAACTTAGAAAAACCATGTCTGAAAATAAAAAGTAAAAAAGGGCTGGGCATGTAGCTCACTGAGAAGGCATGGGGTTCAATTCTTAACACTACAAAAAATAATAATTTCTAAAAATGAGTATAAAAGTCCATTTTCTCATTTTCTGTATGAGGAGCAACTTTCCTGACTTCAACTCTGCCTGGATGATGCTCCCCCGATGAAACTCTGGGCTCCTCCTTCAGGGCTGTTCCTCGGTCACCAGTGAAGAACTGTGTAGCTGGAAACTTCCAGAAGGACAGACAGCATGTCTGTCTGATTCTTCCCTCGTACTGATGATAATTGCTGTAGCCGAAACTGGCCTGAACAGAAGGCCTTCAGCGTTAGTAAAAGCAGATTTCCTGCTCAGTGCAAAGCAGAGTTCTCCTTAGCAGACAGCTGTCCTGTCCTGTCCTCCACAGTGTGACTCAGGGACCCAGGTTCCTGCTGTCTTGTGACTCCACCATCCCTGCGGCTGTTGGGGGAAGGAGTGGAGACCGAAGGGTACACTCACTGCCCCAGAGCCTGTCCCAGAAATGACACACATCAGTTACGCTCATACTCCACTGGACAGTTAGGTCACATTCCCATGGCCACATAGGGAAACTGGGCAATAAATTGAAGCTCCTAACCACATGTGGCTCATGCCTGTAGTTCCAGCACTCTGGAGGCTGAGGCAGGAGGATCACCATGAGTTCAAGGCCAACCTGAACTACATAGCAAGAACTGTCTCAAAAAAAATTGTAGCCCTGTACCCAATAAAAAGAGGAAACAAGTTTTGCAAAGCAAATCCTTCGCTGTACGTCTGAAATCCCAGTATCTGGTATGTAGCAGGTGTACTGTATAAACTGGATGAAGGGACAGAAGGCCATAGTGGCTTAACAGAGTCTCACAGAGAGGCACCAGCAGGCCAAGAGCTGGGGCTGCCCCAGAAAGCGCAGCCCAGCCCACGCTGCCTCTCCACTCTGGTGGAGTTTCTCTGGGAATCGGGGAGAGGTTTCCCAGCATCCTGCTTTGCTGCAGCTGGAGAGAGGCCAGCCCGCAGGAGTCCAGTGCGAGACAATTAGGAAATCACAGTTATTAGGAGGGCTCTCTGGAGATGGGTGTGGAGGTGGAGGAACTCCTAGGGGGAATTACGGGGAGGAGGCAGGGCAGAGAGCCAGAGGATGAGGCAAGCTGGTGGAGCCGTGGGTCTGTTGGTGGCAGCTGGGAGCAGGGGCCGTGCATCCGCCCCTAACCCTGTGCATGCATTCAGTTGTGTTCCCATCCCCCCCAAACTTTGTATTGAAATCCTCACCCTGCTACCTTACTTGGATAGAGGGTCTTTACAGAAGTCGTCAAGTTAAAATGAGGCCACTAGGGTATCCCTAATTAGTGGTAGCCTTCTGAAAAAAAGGGAAGGTGGGCAAAGACAACACACAGAGAATAACAGGCAGAAAACGAACTGGCCAAGGAGCATCAGAGGTCGCCAGGCAGAGGCATGGGATAGGTCCCTCCTCCCCGCACTCTTGAGAGACCAGCCCTGCCAACACTTTGATCTAGAACATCCATCCTCCAGCCATGTGAGAGAATGCTGTCTGTCCTTTAAGCCCTCAGTGTGTAGAACTGTGTTGTGGCAGCCCTCAGAGACAAACACATCTCTTCATGTGTGCTGGAATGGTTGTGACCAGAACACTCCCATCCCGACTCTGTCCCTCATCTGAACACACCCGAGGATGAACCAGGGACCCCTGTGCCAGTGGGAGCCTGCCTGGCCCTGAGCTGCCTTTCCATGTGTGACCCTTGTTGCTACCCATAAGTCACACGGTGCCCTCCAGGAGGGTCAAACCCGTGGCCTGCTACCCTCCAGTTACACACACACGCCATTTTAGTGTACGCAGGCTGGTGTAACAAACCTCATAAATCACATGTGGTTCTGGAACCTTCATACCTTTGCCCCCTGTCCCCGCCATGGGGCCCTTCATTTGCACAATAGTGCCTCCTCTGCACAGTAGTGCCTCCTGGCTGATGCAGGCTCTGCATTGCCACCCTGCCCTGTGCCCCTCCTGACCCCGGATGTCACCTTCCACTGAAGGGGTTATCTAGTCTGAAACATCAGTCGGTGCCCTGAGTCCAGGAGCCTCGTGGTGAGGAGTGTCAGGAATCCATGCCTCCCCATCACACTCTGGCCGAGCAGAGATGCAGCTTTGAGGGCACACGGTGAACTTCTGCCTCTGGTGTGTGTGAGGTACAACAGTATAGAGGCCGTGGAGTCCCAGCCAGGGGACTTAGTGCAAAGATGTTTGCAATCCTGTCTAGTCCTGGAATTCGTAGGATCATAAATGTTAAGTGCTTAAAATAGTGCCTGGCACATAATAGACGATAAGTGACTACTCGGCTGTCACTTCCGTCCTCAGAAGGCTCTTTTCCACCTTCTGCCCATCAGCCCAGCACAAGCCCTGCCACCCTCTCAGGGCTCCACCTCCTCTGCCAAGCTCCAGATCATTGCTGGGAACACCTTGGCTCTGCCACTTCCATGTTAGATCGGAGCATTTAGGAAGTTGTCTGTGTCCTGGAAACATAGCCCTCTGGTCCTGCTGGACTGCCCACCCCTTCCCTTGCAGTTCGGGAAGGATCCGTGTGTGAGCACCTCCAAGATGACAAGGAGAGGATAAGAGGGAGGTACAGCATGCTCTTGGTGCCCCGGTGCCCCCTCTAAGATAACATGGTTCATTGGCCCTTGGGCCAGGCCTGGGAACCCCATTTCACAGTGCCCAGCCAAGGACAGCTCTCTGATGTGGACACATTAGGAGATGGTCACTTTAAATTATCCTGAAGTTCAAATTAATAGTAGAGTATTCTCCAGCTCATAGGATGATTGAAACAAAAATGGCCCAGGTATGGTTCTTGCTTTTGCAACCTGCTCTGATGGGGTGGCCTCAGTCTGCACCCCTTACTGGCCACTGGGCTGTGTCTGAGTTTTGTTTTGATTTTCCAAAAGATTTATCTCTCCCTCCCCTCCATCTCTCTTTCCTATCTCCCTCCTTCTGCCTCCCTCTTTCTCCCCTCTCCGTGTGTGTGTGTGTGTGTGTGTGTGTGTGTGTGTGTGTGTGTGTTAAGATGGAATTTTAAACTGCCCAAGCTGGCCTCAAACACTCAAATCATCCTGCCTCAGCCTCCTGAGTAGCTGAGGTTACAGGCATGCACTACTGCAACCCAGCTACATTTTTTACTTGTAACTGACATGTGACTGTACATATTGATGGGGCACAGTGTGACATTTACACACATAAAAAGCACAACAATTAAATCTGAATAGTTAGAATACCCATCAGCCCAAACACCACCTCTCTATGGGAACCTCGAGGGCTCTCTTCCACTCCTGAGTTGAGTTGAGAAAGGAATCCGCCAGAATCACGTGTCTGAGTGTCCCTGGGAGAAGTTCTGCCCAAACCTGGGCTCCACACCCTTACCTGCTCCTCACTCCAAGCTCCCAGACTGAAGTCCACAATCTAAAGCCCTCAGAGCCTTCCCTGCCCCTTGTCCCTGGTACCGTCTGACGTGACGAGCATACCCATTTCTTCTGTTTGGGGTCTCAGCTCCTACTCAGATTGGAGCTCAGGAAGGGCAAGGGCTCCCTGCCTCAGGCCCAGCACATTAGTTAACCGTTAAGTGCTCGGTGAAAATACAGCTGAGGAATGAATGCGGGTGTGTGCAGGGAAAGTATTGTGAAGACTGAAAGAATGAGCCAGCAGGAAACGTGCTGTTGGGGGTGAATGAATGAACGGAGCGTGAATGAACAGAAAGTGCCCCACAGAACCTCCTCTGCTTGCTCCTTCTGCTGTACGGTCACAGTCATCCTGGCCCAGAGCCGGGGGGAGCCCGAGGTGCTGGGTTCCTTCCCCCTCGTCCCGTCCATCCCCGACTGCCCTGGCTGCAGCAGAGCCGCCTTCTTTCCCAGGCTACCTTTGCCTCCTGCTTGCCCGTCAGGGAGCTCTTTGGGGAGGCTCATCCTGAGCCCTTGGCTGCCATCTGGCTTCAGCTCCTGGGCTGTCCTGGAAAGGAGGCAGCTGGCCTGCACTGCCCAAGAGCCCCATTCTGTTCCGAGAGGCAACACAGTGGGGTGGGCAGGAGCACTGGACAAGAAGTCAGGTTGCTATGCATCAGGGACTGCACTCTGGGAGGCTCAGCAGGTAGTTTTGCAGCAATAGGATGTCTTTACAATCTGCTTGTGAGCACTGGGTCTTTGACATGTGAGAGTCTCCTGCCTCCTCCTTTAGTGGGGGTGAAGTGAGCTGATAGGTCCAGTGTGCTGGACACGCTAGCTTTCATCTGAGTCGGAGTCCAGGAGTGAGGGCATGCAGAGAGTATATCTCCAGTGCTCATGCCGGGCACTGGGTGCAGGGGACAGGCCTTGGCTCCCAGAAGACACGGAGGATTTGAGAACTGCCCACCCAAGATCAGAGCATGGAGACATGTAGCCCCCAGCTCCCATCCCACCCTCCCTGCTCAAAGATCACGGGTGGGATGACTCCCTTGAAGGTCAGGGGCAGACCCCTGCAGAGCAGTCCCCCAGGCGGCCTACCCGCTGCCGGGAGTGGGGTGCGGGGACAGCTAAGGCGCCTGAGTGGAGCTGGTTGCCATAGCAGTGAGAAGCTGGAGTAAAAGGTGGGCCCAGAGGTGTGCTTGGGCAGAGAGCTTCCTCACTGCCTCGGTAGAGGTCTGTGCTGCTGTCGATGGGGCGGGGGCGGGGGGAGGGGTTGTCAAGGGAAGCACTGCACACAGAAATACTTCGCAGATGACCCAGAAGGGCATGAGTGATCATCACTAAGTCCCCAACTGACGTTCTTTTCTCCAGGATTCCCTTAATTACAACAGGCCTCTGAGGAGCTTGTTATGGAGGCTTACCTCACATGCCAGCTGAAATGACTCCAGAGGTCACCCTGGTTTTAGTTCAGAAAGTCTTATGCCCCAAGAATCCCTTGTGTCCGTGGGGTTGATCATGCAGGCTGGTATGACCTTCACAGAGAGGCTAAACCACCACCACACGACTCCCACCACCAGGATTCCCGTCTCACCCCAGGGCATCTGGGGCCGTTTCATACCCACCTCCACACTTCCACTTAGAGCTGAAGAGTCTAGCTTGGGTTTTTGTGTTGGTGGTGGTGGTTTCTTTGTGGCAAGGTTTCGCTGTGTAGTTCAGGCTGCCCTTGAGCTTACTATATAGCCCCGGCTGGCCTCCAATGCATGGGGAATCCTCCTGCCTCAGTCTCCCAAATGCTAAGATTACGCCACTACACTCAGTGGTTTTTTTTGGTTTTTGTTTGTTTGGTTTTTTAACTTGTTTTTAATGAGATTTATTGCTTCATTTGCAGACACTGTAGAAAATTCAGAAAACACAGAATGTAAAGAACAATTTAATTCACTGAGTACCCTGTCACCCAGAAATAAAATACAGGACCCATTTTATGAAATTTCTTTCTAGATGTTTCCTTGCCCATAGACAGCAGAGGCTGATGATGGGTGTGGCTGGCAGTGGATACCTGTGCATGCGTGCATACACCGAGGACACTCCTGTGCCTCTTCTTTAGAACAGTCAAAAATCTCAGCACAGGAGCGGTTCCCCGGCCACTTCCTGGGCTTTGCAGAGGAAGTCACTTTCCTGGAGCTATGTAACGAAGAGGTCTTCTTACACAGGTGATTTCCTGACCCTCAGGAAGGTGGGGCCACTGTGTCTCTGGGACACAGCAGCAGACCCCATCCTCGGCCACCTCAGTGTGCATTTAGTGTGCCCAGTCTAGGGTCTCAGAATTAACCACCCTACGTATCACTTGTTAAGTAACAGCAAAGAGCCTGTTGCCGCAGACAGATGAGTGAGAAGTGGGTCAGAAATGGCGTTCTCTCTGACATCTTACACCTGCCATTCATTTTAACCCTATAAATGCTAACCAAATTAAATTTTATGGAGATAAATGGGAAGTCTCCCCAGGACTTAGCACTGCGCTCCACAAAAACAGACTGGAAGAGGTGTGGCAACTCATGTGAAAAACTCACAGGAAACAGTCAGCGGTCATGTAGGTCCCGTTAGCACGGCATGAAGTTTAGAAAAGAGGAGGGGAGATTTGAGCGGTGCTCTGGGCTCTTTGGACCCCCAGCCTAAGTACTAGATTTGGGGGAGGTGCTGTGCTTCACGGCAGAGGGTTTCCCAGCAGACCTAGAGGAGGAAGTGAGGTAAAGAAGACTCTTAGAGCCATCGGGATACCAATAGTGGAAAATATTTAACCTAAGGTTTGGGAGGGATATGTCACATTTTTGGCTCAGGAGAGGGAGCGATCTCTTTCATTATCCATGAAGCCACAGCAGTGCCACACGAGGGCCTCACTCCTGCAGCCTGGGATGGATGGCAGCGAGCGCAGGCTCACGAAGGGGAGACCCATCCCGATCCAATAGGACCTCATCTTAACTTGATTATCTCAGGTGCTGCTGTAATTTGGATCCAGAATGTTGCCCTAAAAGCCCACATGTTAATAATGACTTGGTCCCCAGACGGGGGCACTGTTGAGAGGTGGCAGAATATTTAAGAAACAAGGCCTAGTTAGAGATAGTTAAGTCATAAGGGGCCATGGCATGAAGGGAATGTTGGGACCCTGGCCTCTTCTCTCTTTCTCTGATTCTCAGCCTTCGTAAATTATAGCAGCTCCTCCGCCATGTACTCACACCGTGACACACTGTGCCACCACAGGCCCAAAGCAATGTGGCCAGATGACCACAGACAGAAACTGTGAGCCGAGCTGCTCTCACTCAGTGTGAGCCTCTGTGATTCATCCAAGCTGGTTTGTGTATCAAGAATTGGTTCCTTTCAGTGCTGAGCGTCTCTCACAGCATAGATGTTGGTTTACTTATTTACTCACTGAAGAAAACCTGTTATTTCCTGCTCTGAACAACAATCTCGCTATGAAAACTCGTGTACAGATTTTTGGGTGAGTGTTAGTTTTCATCTTCTCTGGGCTAAATGCCCAGGAGGTCAGTTGCTGGATTGTGTGACAGCTAATCTCCGAAGGTTACCTGCTATATGATTCTATTTGTAGAACATTATTCAAATGAACAAACTGTCAAAATGAAGAACATGTCAGAGGCTGCCTGGGGTGGAGGGGGGTCTGCAACAGCAAGGAGGTGTGTGTGTTTGGAAAAGGACAACAGGATGGATCCTTGTGGCAATGGAGCGTTCTGCCTTGACAACCTGTGTCACTGTTCTGGACCTCATGCTGGGGAAAACTACTAAGTACTTGACATTTCCATAGTATTAATCACAATAACTTGTAATACGTTTACAGTGACCTCAAAATAAGTTCTAATATTTTAAATATAGGGCCTTTGGGATAAACTAGAGACTTCTATAGGTAAAAGAAGGGGGAATATATATATATATTATACTATATACAGTATATATATATTATATATTATACTATATACAGTATATATAATATATATACACTATATTTTACAATTATATTATACAATTATATTACACAATTATACAATATTATACTATATATATTATACAACATAGTTAAGGTAGTTATACTACTAATTTCTCTTAGTTCTTTGGACAGTTAAATGCCTGTGTCTTGTACTCTGAGTACCTAATTTAAAGATAACAATACACAATGTATTAACCATTGTTGCTCTCCTATTGTTTTGAAATTTTGCTTTTTCCTTTTCTCTTTAAAATAAAATTTTTAAAAATTACATCTGGGGCCTTTGGGTGCCACTCAGTAGTAGAGCTTGTGCTTAGCATGAGCCAGGCCCTAGGTGGATTCCCGAGGACCCGCCCGCCCCCCACAAGGAAATGGAGGCAACCCCTGTGTAAGGTTTGGGGGTGTGCACACAAAGGAAGATGTGGAAAGATATATAGCAAACTTAGCAAGTCTTCGGCAGGAGAAGGAATCTGAAAAGGGAGATTATTTACTTCTTTTCAACCTTTTAGGTATTTGACTCGTTCCAACAAGCATGTGTGACTTGCTGCTTTTGTTCAGACTGATGAAATAGCAGTAAAGAGAATGAGGGGTTCCACCCATTTTTGTGGAAAATGCTTCCTCTACATCTTTACAAACTTTTCACATCTGCGGTGTGGGAGCCAGGGGTGCAGAGAGGTGCGGGCTTCAGCCTCTGTGAGCTCTCCACGGCTGGCCGCCCCGAGACCAGCTTCCTGTCACTTTTCCTCTTGCTCACAAGCACCCGCGGTTCTTCACTGACTCCTCCGCTCATGAAAGTGTGAGAACAAGTGAAACAGGGTGAGAGACTGCGTCCTGCAGAGCAACCTCTGAGCCATCACCGCAGCCGAGAATCATCTTAGTGCCTCTCCATTACTTATTCCATTCTCCCAATATCTCTAGGCATGAGAGCTGTGGTTGTAGGATGAGGAGACTGGGGGGTTTAACTCTGCTTTTCATGTTGGGTTCTGCACTTCTGAGACCCTCACACTTTACCATCCCTGACCAAGCCCAGCCCACCCACCTTTGGCCCTCAAGGTCCAGTGGCTTCAGAAAGCAGGGTCATTCCCAAGCCTCTCACCTAACTCTTGGAGACAGCAGCTAAGAGAGCCCAGCAGAGGGAAATCTTGGGGAAACACAGCTGGTGGCAGGCTTGTTGGTGGCCAAATGCAAGAGCAGAGGCTCCTGGCTTGTTAAGGGTGCCGCTTTGTTAGAGTCACCGAGAGACAGGTGTTGTGTAGAACAGAACCTGATTCTAGCACAGTGATCCTTACTGACCATGGGGTCAAACTGAGATTTTGGAGGCCAGCAGGACACCCACAAGAGTAAAAGGGTTCACCATCAACAGGGAGGAACACAAACAGACAGGCCCCTGTCCCCACCCTTGCTTTTGCCAGGCTTGCTTCTCTGACTGGAAGGCCCTGTGTCTCATAGCTCATTGTTTTTAGAGGTTTCAGTGCATAATCAGTTGGCAGAGTAGCACATAACAGAGGCGCAACAGTTCATGACAGCAGGAGACCACAAAAACAACGAGAGAGAGACAGAGACAGAAAGAGAGACACACAAAGAGAGAGAGAGATTCTTTCTGTCCCTTATATTGTATGCAGACTCCCTGCCCTAGGGAAGATGTATCACTCATGCCTGTAATCTCAGAATTGGACCATTAATCAGCCACAAACTCTAGATCCAGCCACCTTCAAAAAGCACACCACCCGTGCCCACATGAGGCTTTGGGGGGACATCTAGACACAAACCATAACATCTTGTTTTCTATAGCTAAACTCTGTCATTTTTCAAGATGAGGCTTTAGTAGCTCCGTTGACTTAGGGATGCCACATGCTGCCTCCCCGGGGAAGTGCTGCATGGCACTTCTTGTCCTGGAAGCTGTTGATGGTGAACCCTTTTACTCTTGTGGGTATCCAGACTGGGAACATGAAAGATGTTGTCTCCTTTGAGGCCTGCTCTTGTCACCAGTTGACTGAGGGGTTCTTTGTGCAGCTGGGTAGAAATCACACATTGGCAACATGCAGCTCCCTTGATGTTAGCGTCTCCCTTGAAATTAGCGAGGAGGGCTAGTGCCTCTTAGCTCTTTGTGTTACGGCGCTTACTTAGCACCTTTTAAAACAGCTCATCAGCTCCTCAGCAGCCACGGCTCATAACCCCCTTGGTGGTTTTCTAGAGTCTTTCAGCAGCTTTCACGTCCTCTCTGGGGCTCTTTACAAGTCATTGCAGATCTCTGGCAGTCATCACCCATCTCCATGGCTATTCACGTCTGTGCCACTCTAGTGTAACCAGCTCTACATAGTGCAACCCGTTCAGTCCACTGTCCTTGAAATAAAAATTACAAGTAGACAGTACAGAGGGCTAGTGTGCCGGAGGAAGCCCTTCTGGACAGGTGCAAGGAGTATGGGAAGTGCTGTTTATGGAGTGGAGGAGTGGGCCCACCACCAGTCTTCTGCAATCCATGGAGCTATTTGAGGGTGACAAGGTGGGGTCATCAGGTGACAAGAGAGAGACATCCACAGTGCAGGTGGAGTCACCTGGGATGGGCCCATGTTGGAAGCTTGCTGCAGCCAAGGCAAACGTTTCCCAGAGCAACTGTGCAGCACCTGGGACAGCCAGCACTGTCGTGGTGACAAGTCTGCTAAGTGTGGGAGAAGTGACTGCTTGACTGATGGATGATTGACAGCTCCCGTGTTTTTGTGGAAATTGGGGGAGGGGGCTGAAGTCACATGTGGCAGTGTTTTCAAGGACTCTCCAGGAGGGCCAGGTATATCCATCAGAGCCCCTTAGGACTTGGGGATCTTGAGGATATCAGGAATGCGCCCAGTCCCTCCCAGGTGTCTGCCCAGTCCCTCCTGTTTCCAGGCTGCTAGGCCACCCTGAGGGAGGCAAAGAGGGACAAAGCAGAGGAGCATGACAGTTGTCAATCAGATCATACCCACTTTGGCTGTCAGAGGGTACGGGGAAGGGTCAGGGAGCAATCTCATTTCCAGTGCATGTTTTCTGTGTGTGCCTGTGCTCCCACAGAGTGGTGTGGCCAAGGCCACCTTCCTTCTTGCTGTCCCCAAGGCCTATCCAGAGACTTACACATGCACAGTCACCCGGAATGAATGGATACATTAATCCTCAGAGTGCTTACAGAGTTCTTTTACTCTCCTTCCTTCCAGGAATCTATAAAGGGCACTGCTTCCGGATCAATCACTTCCCAGAGGACAATGATTATGACCACGACAGCTCGGAGTATCTCCTTCGTGAGTGCTGAGAATCCTTTGTGCATGTGGCAGGGGGAAGTGGCGGGCAAGCAAACAGCTGGAGGAGAAGGGGGCTCTGTGACAGGGTGTTGCCACGCTGCCTGTCTCTGCAAGCTGTGGACACTCTGTCTCCTTTCAGAAACTGAACTCCGAGGTGAAGTTTTGTGTAGTGCTGCCCTGACAGCTGGGTATCCGCATGAAGTTCCTTGGCTGTAGGTCTAGGCTCTGGGGAGATTGAAGCCTGGGCAGAGATGGTACAGCTTCCCAGGCTGATGGGCTTGGGCCAGCTTCAAGAGAGCCAATTGGGTGGGCCTCGTACTGGGGCAAGGGAGATTTAACACACAGTCTGCTAAGGTTGCCCGTCTCTAAATGGAAGGTCTCTCCATGCATATTGTGTCCCACCGGGGTGAGATGGGCCCACCTCTCCCTGTGCACTCCCCAGAATTCTGTTCGTAAAACATCAAATTAATTTGCAACCAGCACCAGCTTCATGGTGTGCTTGGCAGCTTGAGGGACGTGCAGAAGGGGGCAGAACGGCCTCTAGGTGAGCCCTAATGTGCTTCAGGCACCAACTGGAGGACCCAGCATCTCTGCCTGTGGGCTGCCCCTGAGTCTCCCCCCTGCAGGCCCTGTGGCTGAGCAGAGCTGGAGTCCAGACATGGCAGCACATGTTGAACCCAAGAGAACAAAGCTAGCCCCACACCCTAAATCCAGACCACATTCTTGGTGCTATGGGTCCCTCCCTGAGAAGGAGAGAGGAGCCTAGAAATAGAAAAGCCAGCAGCATTTCTGTGTCATTGTCCCCTTCCACATTAACCAAAAGACACAAAGAAAAGTTGCTCACCACAGCGCGCTGGGGCTTGGGGCCAGCTTCATTCACAGAAAATCGATAGCTGGGGCCTCAGAGGGAACACAGTTCACGCTGCACCTGCTTATGGACCATTTCTCTCTGTCTTTTTTTTTTTTTTTTCTGAGAGTAAAAATTTGGATTCTGAGTCATCTGGTGAAATAGAATAGTGTGCGGTTCCCATGGAGCCAAGGCCATGTCAGGCTGCTGCAGCCAAACCCAGAACCTGAAATAATTCAGCCAGAGCCCTGCCCCCTCCCCTCCTCCCTCATTCTCTCCTCCTCTGCCGCCTGTCCTCTGACTCTGCTTCCTGAGGGCCTCGCACCAAACAGGGCTGCTGCAGATCGTGGTGTAGGTTGCACACTGCATAACTCGAGGAATATCACCTGCACAGATTGTGGCAGGAGTGATAGCCCTGCGGTTCTGCAGTGCAGGAGGGGAGTGAGGACAGGGCCGTGGGGCAGGAACTGAGGCCCCCAGAAAGAGATGCAGCCTCTTCACCCCCGGCCTGGGGCGTGGAAGCTAGGGGACAACTCCACGACCAACACGCTTCTGAAAGCCCATCTGGAATCCTGGTGCCTGGGTCCACACAGCCAACCTCCTGAGGCCCAACTAGGACGGGAAAGATGGAGCGAGGATCCACAGGAGCAGATAATGGTGTCTGTCCTACTTCAGCCCTGCACTAGGGGACCTCAAACTCCACCAACAGTGTCCCCAAGGGAGGATTCGAGACTGGGAGTTTCACAGAGTGACGTCTCAGATAAAGTGATCGTAGCAATGATGAGCAAGTGAAGCTCATTTGGGACACAGCCCAGTTTGTTCACCAGCCCAGGCATGCGCACAGAAGACAGGGTCTCCAGCAGACGGTGGAGTGGGCAGGAGGAGGCAGAGCTGAATTCCCAACAGGGCGGTGGCTTTCCGCTCAGTGGCTGCAGCGACAGGGATATTTGGCCTGAAAACTGAGTCCTGCTTTTGTGTTTGGTCAGCCTTTCCCTTCACAGAGCAGGTGAGCTTGGAGGCAGAGCGGGTGGACAACTTGCTGAGACATCTTAAGGTTATAGTTCCCACTGCCACCCGGCCTGCATCCCTCTGGGTCATCCTGTCCCCAGTGTCCAGCCTTCTGGTCTCTGTTACACTGTTGATCTCCAAAATACGAAGAAGTATAGGAAAAAGGTCTCGCAGTGGGTTGATAGTTGTGGAAGGGGAGAATTCATCATCGTGGGCCTACTGTGTGTCAGGCACTGTAGTAGGCCCCGGGACACAGTAGCAAGAGAAGCAGAGCTCTGCCCTGCCGGTAGAGAGTGGGGCTGTGGAGAGAGCTCCCTGGCAGGGGTGTCTGCTGGTAGCCTGTTACAGAGGCTGCTCAGCTGTCCAGGTGTGGAGCACCAGCAAGCCAAAGCCCACATGCTCATATTTTGTCTTGGACAATTCAGGGAGAAAAACCCAGCCATGAGCCATTGATTCCAAAGCCTTCTGGAGAAGCCGGGCTTGAATTCTAAGTTATGTCATTGTCATAGGATTCCTGAAGGCCTCTAAGCTCTTGCATTGTCCTTGCTGGTATATACATTCTCAGCCCAGGATTTGGGGGAGTCCCTAGTCCCCACCCTGTCTGCTGTCTTTTCCATGGCCCTTCCTGGCTCCAAAGTTTCCTGCCCATTTTTCCCTAACTCTGACGCCACCTCTAGGTCCTGCGTCTCCAGTGAGATGGATCATTTCAGTGCTGGGCCGCAGAGTGCTCATGTTAGGGCTGCTGGGAGCCCACAGAGTGCCAGAGGGTGTTGGAAGGTGGGTCCATCCTCCAGGGAGACACGCACCATCACCGGGGCTTGATTTAGCCACCCACAGACGGGCTGGACTCCAGCCTCCCTCACGTCTCAGCCACATGATCTTTGAGACGCTCCACCTGCTCCGGTGTCCATGCCAACACTGGCTACCATCTGCACATCCGGACCAAGTCTGTGTGGCAAACAGGTGTTTACGTGACTTACCTGGTAGGGTGGATGGGTGGCACTGAGCTGGGCCTTGGCCTCAGGTGGCGTTGGAGCAACTGGGCTCCCTTCTCCCTAGCTGCGCTGACCAGACAAGGGCACCTGGCCAGACTCTGTAGCCAGCGGAGCTCAGAATCACCTTTCAGAAGCACACCGGAAGCCTAATCCCAGTGTCTGCCACTGGAAGAAGGCAAGAGAGAGACTCGGGAGGAGGCGGTGCTGTAGAGAAGAGGCTCATTTAATGCCCCAGACAATCCCTCATCTATGAAGAGCACGCACAGTGGTGGGCGTGCGTAACAGAGGAGACAAATGCAGCCTTCAGAAGCTGTGAGGCCTCCGGCCAGTCAGCTGGCCAGGAGGGGCATCTGCCTGCACTCCGTGACTCACTGGTCCCCGCTGGGACCACCGAGGCCCCCGTGACCAGATATCTATGGACGATTTCTGTGCAGGTGTGGGGGAAGGCTGAGCTATGGCTCCTCCTGTCCCTCGTCTTCCCGCCCAACACTGAGGGAGGGGACCCTCAAGCCCTACTGTGTGCTCTGTGCTTTCTCACAGTAACTCTCCCAGGTAGGCGCCCTTTCCTACCCGAGGCCGCTGTAGCAAATGATCACAAACTGTGGCTTAAAGCAGTAGAAATTGACCCTCTGACAAGGTGGCACCCAGAAGTCCAAAATCAAGGTGTGAGTAGGACCGGCCCCTTCTGATGGCTCCAGGAAGTGGCTGTTTCCTTGGTGGCACTGAACTTCGTGGTCACATCACTCTACTCTTTGCCTCCGTCTTCTCCTCTCTGGATAAGAATGGTGTTTCCTCTTAGAAGGACACTTGTCACTGAACTCAGGGACCACCTGATTCGTCCAGCATGCTCTTACCTTGAGATCCTTAATTACGTCTGCAGAGACCTTTTCTCCAGTAAGATCATATTCATAGCTCCTGGGCATTAGAACCTTCACATATTGGGGGTTGGGGGTTCCTCCCTCAGAGGCTCTTATCATTACTACTTTCTAGTTGTGAAAGAGTGGATTCTGGTGGACGCTGAAGCTGCTTGCCCCAGATTCCCCCCCAGTCAGTGGTGGAGCAAGGGGATGAAATATGCTAGACAGCAAGGTCCACGAGCATCTCACTGGGCCTACCCGCCACCTCTGTGACCTCGTGTGCATTGTGAGCTTCCTCATCCTCATCTGTTGCCAGAGATAATGATGTTGATGGTGGAGAGGGGGAGCATAAGGAATATCACTTAGGAAGCACATGCTGTGGCCACACTCCAAGCAGACAAGCCTTCCATGTACAAAAGCAACTGTGGGACCCTGAACTACAGCCGCCCCCCATTCACAGTTTTGTTTTATGAGGTTTTAGCCAACTGCAGTTCAGAAATAGGAAGCCGTATCTGAGCATAGTGGTGCCCACGTGGAATCCCAGCACTCTGGGAGGCTGAGGCAGGAGGCTTGCAAGTTCAAGCTAAGCCTGGGCAATTTAGCAAGGCCCTGTGTCAAAAGTTAAAAAGGGCTGGGAATGAAGCTTAATGTGAAGTCCATGGATTCAGTTATTCAACTCCCAGTACTGGGGTGGGATAGGAGGGATCCAGAAATAAATTATTCGTATATATTTTTGTTTTGTTTTTTGAGACAAGTTCTCACTTGATAATTCAGGCTGGCCTTGAACTCACTTTGTAGCCCAGACTGGACTCGAACTTGCAGTGATCCTCCTGCCTCAGCCTCCTAAGTGATTGCAGGTGTGCACTACCATACCCAGCTATGATTCACATGTTTTAAATAATTTTATTGTAATGTATTTGCATCATTGTTCTATGAGCCATTGTTGCCAGTCTCTTACTGCACCTGTATGCATATGTACATACAGAAAAACACACAGTGTAAAGTAATACCTCAGTTCACAAACACTTCTGTTTGCAAACAATTTGGTTCTGCAAACAAAAGCATTCAGCATAATTTTGCCTCTGTTCATGAGCTCCGTGTCGGGGGACAAACACCACCAAGGCCATCTTCCCCACACAAACACAAACGCAACTGTCTTTCCGAAATCAGAAAATAAACTAAGTTCATAAGCCGAGTTCCCACAGTGTATAGGGCTCAGGACTCTGTGGTTTCAGGCATGCACTGGGGTCTTGAACTATACCCCTGCAGACAGCAGGAGATGACGGCATTATGAGCCGTGGAGAAAGTGGAGCTTTGGAAAGCGTTTGGCCTATGCCATGCTGCCAGCACAGAGCAGGGCCATCCCCTGTGCTAAGCCTTGCCTGCACCCCTGCACCTGGGCCTCCTCCTGTGAATGCTGCTTCCCAGGTTCCTGGCGGCTGCAGAGATCGTGTCCAGGAAAGGCTTCCGCAGGCTGTGAGGTGTTACCTAAATCTAAAGCAGCCCACAATCTCCAAAGCTGTTATTGTAGCCTCCCAAAAGCCACTGAGGGACTCTGTTCCCTCCCAGTTGATAGAAGTGTGACCCACACTCAGGGAGAGGCTGAGTGAGATGCGGGCAGATATAACCTGGGCCACTTAGAGTCCCCCAGAGTAATCTGCAGGCCCGGGGGCCATCACCAGCTGCCTTGGCCCACCCGGCCTCCTGACCTCTGTGGGTTTAGGTCCTGATGGGAATCTCCATCTCCCGGGGGGAGGACCTCAAGCTGCCAAGTTCCAGGAAGACACATATGGCTGTGGCCAGGGAGGGTGGCTGGTCTCACTGCCCTCTCTGCTCTGTCCCTTTCCTGGCCTAGGCATTGTGCGAGCCTCCAGCGTCTTTCCCATCCTCAGCACCATCCTGCTGCTGCTCGGGGGGCTCTGCATTGGCGCCGGGAGGATCTACAGCCGCAAGAACAACATCGTCCTCAGTGCCGGCATCCTCTTTGTGGCTGCAGGTGAGCCACCCGCCCACGCGCCCCACTCGAGCCAGTGACAGCGAGGAGCTGGGGACATCCAGGAGCACATGCACACATGGTCTCCACTGCCAGGGCCTGTGCATGCTGGCAGGAAGCCAAACCACAGCTGCCACATGCACTTAGCTTTAAAAGTCCAGGTGTGCAGGGCCGGGGACATCCACTGCCTGCAAGGTTTCTCTTCGGGGTGACAGAATGTCTTGAAACTAGACAGAGATGCTGGTTGCACACATCATGAATGTACTAAATGCCACTGAGTTGTGCACTTCCAAAAGGATAATTTTATATTATATGAATTTTACCTCATCTGAGAAAAATAGTCAAATGTGCAAAGTTGGGCCTGTAATGGGAAGGAGCCTGGCTGAGGTGGGTTTCAGGGAGGTACCCAGGGAAGCCAGCACCTGAAGGAATTGGCCTGATAAAGACAGGGTGAGGACCCAGGGTGGGTGGAGTGGCCTTTGAGTGGAAGGATCAGTACGGCTGACTACACAGCACTAAGTGTATTAGGTATTATAAGTTACGGGGAGAGGACTTCCGGCGAACAGGAAGTCATGTGTAAATACCAAACCATTTTACAGAAAGGTCTGCAGCATCTGCAGAGTTTCATATCTGCAAGGGGGGTCCTGTGGATACCAAGCTGTCCTCAGAAGAAAAATTAGTTACCGAGGTCAAGAAATGCTCAGCAAGGGGGAAGGGGCACCAGCTCCATCTCTGGCCACCTATCCCTGTCCTGTTGTTCCAGCTGTGGTCTAACCCCTGCCTCTCTCCCTCCCCAACCCCTGTGCTTGCTCCCTTCCCAGGCCTCAGTAACATCATAGGCATCATCGTCTACATTTCCAGCAACACAGGCGACCCCAGCGACAAGCGAGACGAAGACAAAAAGAACCATTACAACTATGGCTGGTCTTTTTACTTCGGTGCCCTGTCGTTTATTGTGGCGGAGACCGTGGGCGTCCTGGCTGTAAACATTTACATTGAGAAAAATAAAGAGTTGAGGTTTAAGACCAAACGGGAGTTCCTTAAGGCTTCTTCCTCTTCTCCTTACGCCAGGATGCCAAGCTACAGATACAGGCGACGGCGCTCCAGGTCTAGCTCGAGGTCCACTGAGGCCTCACCCTCCAGGGACACGTCTCCCGTGGGCCTGAAGATCGCTGGGGCCATCCCCATGGGTGAGCTGTCCATGTACACGCTATCCAGGGAGCCCCTCAAGGTGACCACGGCCGCCAGCTACAGCCCTGACCAGGAGGCCGGCTTCCTCCAGGTGCACGACTTCTTCCAGCCAGATCTGAAGGAAAGTTTCCATGTGAGCATGCTGAACCGGCGGACGACCCCCGTGTGAGCTGCCCGATGTCCTCTCAGCACTGGCCTCCCCCCAGCATAGCTGTTTGTGTCTCACAGGAGGGCGCGTGGCCCTTGAGGCAGATAGACAATGAACTGAAGCCAAACGCAACCCTCCCTGGTCTGCAGACAGCGTCCTGAGCTGGCTTAGAGTGATGGAGGCCTGGAGACTGGAGCCTGGGTTGCCAGAGAAGCGAAAGGCTGACTTTATCCCCCTAAAAAAGGTGTTTGACTGTCCTGGGATTTCCATGATCTCCAGGAGACCCAAGAGCATTTCTGAAGTTACAGGAGGAAACTAAATCCAGCCATTATCTCCTGCTGGAAACAAATCTTAGAGAAGAATGGGATTTTAGGCCCTTCGCTCCCTGCTGGGTGCTGGCCACCAAAGGCCTCTCTGGGCACAAGGAGCTCTGGGCACTTGTCAGCTGCTTTTGAACCTGAAGTTCCTATGTCTTGGAACCAGAAATGAGGACACTGAACTCACACCCTCCTCTCCCCTCTTCCTTGCTCTGGCACCCTGGCAGGGGACTGTTGGTGAGAAATAATCATCCTGAAGAGACACTGTGCAGCTAACCGGTGCTTCGGCCTTGTGCTGCCCTGGGGCTGGCTTCCCTCCTCCTGAGTAGACTGAGTCCTGTGGAGGCACCGCGGAAAGACAAGGCTGGGGCCGTGGATGGCTTTCCTGTCTGCTTCTGGAAATTTCTGCCTTACTCAGAATGGGCAGGACACATGGACCTGAGGGGCTGGAGGATTCCGCCAGTTAGAGGGAAAGTAGCTTGGTGCCCTCTTGCTGCGTCCGTCCCCACCGGCCTGAAGAGCAGTCCTGTCCCTTGTAGGAACACAGGAGAAGGTGGAGGCGGACAGCCCCACCCAAGGCCCTCAAGTGGTGTTTGGCAACAGAAGCCTGAACTCTGTGCAAGAAAGGGAGGCCCAAAGGAAAACAGCAACCAAAACACAAAACCCAACAAGCATCCATTTTCTAAGTGAATCGCGACCTGTCTCAACGCCAGGGAAGCAAGTTGCGTTCATTTCCTTCTCTTAAAAAGTAGCAGCAACGTGAGCCCACGTCTTGTCATTGTGATGTAGTCTGCCACCACCAGCAAGCCTGCAGAAGAGGAAGTTGGACTGAAGAGGCCTCGCTGGGCTTTTCTTCAGCCTTCAGAGAGACGAACCTCAACACTTTGTTCAAAACTAAGCAAGGGTTTTGCAGTTTTTCCAGCCATTTTTCCCTCCTCCTGAAGCGAGCAGAGACCCTGGAAGTGTGTCTGGGTTCCGAAAAACTCTCTGAAACATGGAACTTACCCTCTTTTCTATAAAACATGTGCTTTCTAAGGAGAAATTGTTTCTTACTTTTTGAAACTTCTTAACCAATCCCCAGCAGTCATCTGTGATCCCGGTAGGTGTCGCACTTAGACGTGATGAGCAAATTCTTACCTCAGCCACCTGCTCGTGGAGCCCCTGGCGGACCCAGCCCTAGGAGTTCAGAACCCAGTCCCCGAGGCCTGGCCGTCGTCCCTCCCGCTCTCCACACGCAGGAGAGGACATCTCACGTCACATCTCCAGCCAACTGCCCCTGTGTGCCGGTGAGCCGAGATGCGAGGCATCCAGGGCCCCTTCGTGCTTGCTTGAAACCCTTTCCTCTGGTGGGGTTGCTCTGGATGGCGATGTGTCTAGCATGCGTAACAGTGAGCACCGCAGCAGCATCTGGGCGTGTGGCCTGTCCACCCGCCACCCTGGCCTGTCCTCTACACCTCCACCACCATGCCATCATCTTACCAGGCTGAAGAAAACCATCGCCCAGCAAAGCCCCAGGACTCGTCTTCTGTCTGTTCCAACAGCGAGGCAGCCTGGCCGTTGCTTCCACTCAAGCCCCTTCCCGCCCACTGCCCCAGCAGTTTCTGTGGTCCCATAAAGAAAGCTGTGTTCCAATGATTCCTACCTCTTGCCCTGTCCCAGATGGAGAACGCAGACCCTCTCTGGGGTCCAAGAAAGAGTAGAAAGAAAGAAAAAATGCAACCAAGAGGGACAGAGGGCAGGGAGCAAAACAACCTCAGCCGCTCCAGCCTGCACAGCCTTTCTCCCCGCTGCCGTCCATCTCTGGGGACCCTGGTCTCTGGCTCGCCCTTCCTCCAGCCAGGCCTGCTCGAGCAGCGGGAGCCGAGCCGGCTCCCTGATGCTGCTGGTCTCAGACTTGGCACCTTCCGGGGAGGTGTGCAGCGTTGCTCGCTTCCCATCCCCCCCCACCCCCATGTGTTTCTCCAGTTAAGCACCTGTACCCACGATTGGTTTGGGGTTGTTAGTTCTGTCTCTTTTTTTTTTTATTAAATAAAAACATTTTTAAAACGTTCTCCTCTTGATGTAGGGAGGTGAGGGAAGCACTCCGCTTGAGATCTCTTTGTGGGTACTTGGTATCTGGGCTGTAGGGGCACCAGACCCTCCAAGAGAAGTTCGAGGTTAAAAGGGCGGGGATTTGGCCACGGCTGACTTCTCCAACTTGAATCTGGGTCACTTGCCACCTCCCCGGGACACTTCTGGGTGGTGCCACTGAGGGGCTGCCTCGTGGTGTGATGTGGTAGGAGCTTCAGAGCAGCAGACCCAGCCAGTCCTGTCCTCAGAACCTGTGAGTGGGAGCAACCAAACGAAGTCAAGCCATGGAGATGCCAGGTTACCTAGTGGAGTTTTGAGGAAATTCACTGAACAGCCTCCTTTCCTAAGAATTCTGCAGTGAAGAAGTAGAGGAGCCCAGGTATCAAAACGTGAGCAGTGTTTGAATGAAAAACCAAATTGGCTTCCTTCTGCCATTACAGGACAAGCCACCTAGTCACAGGCAGCACTGGCCACCACTGTCCCCTGGAATAGGAAGGAGTGAGGTAAGGGGTGGACAGAGGGGTCAGAGAGGCCGCCTTGACCTAGACACTGCTTGACATCTGTTGTCAGCTGCTAGGGTGGGCTCACCTTGGAGGTGGGCCCTGGCAGGATGTCAGCCTGCTTTCCTCAGGCATGAGGAGTGTGTTAGTTACTTCTCTCTCCTTGCTGACACAAAATTCCCAGCACTCACTTGACTTACAGTTTGTAGAGGTTTGGGTCCATAGTTGGCTGGCTCCAAGGCAGAGCGGCACATGGGCAGAAGTAGTTCACAGACTGAACAAGACAGCAAAAATAAGCACAGGATGGCCACAGCGCTTTCTAGGCCTTGTATTTTTTTTTCTTTATTGGTACTGGGGATCGAACTCATGACCACCTGTTTACAAGGCAGGTGCTTATGTCGCTGAGCTAAATCCCCAGCCCCCTAGCCCTTGTATTTTATTCAGCCTATTTAGGACAGGCAGCTCTCACACTCTTAATCCTAGTGCCCTTGATCCTAGCATGGCACCATGAATCAATCCCAGCATCCACACTCTCGATCCAACTACCTCTGAGAAAGTCCCACCTATGACTGCATGAGGCTTTGGGGGACATCTAGACACAAACCATAACAAGGAGGGAGAGATCATCAGAGACCCTCTGCCCCAGTTCTGCTGCAACTCAAAAGACCCTTAATTCAATTCCATCTTTCCCTTTCTTTAAGGACTATGACTGAGTCTTCCTGAAAGCTATGGGCTTCACCCCCTCTCCCAGAACCAAGAGAACCAAATTCATGTACCTTCTTTGAGAACTTTGTTCCCATGCAGGTCTTTGCACCCTGGTCCCCAGCACAGAGTGGTGAGCTGGGAGACAGCGCCTAGGTGTCCATGAACATTTACCATCATGTCCATGGCATCTTCTCTCCTCCCTGAACTTTCTGCTCTGGCTAAATCCTCTTTCCTCTAGCCTATAGAAGGGCAGCTGGGAAATGAACGTGCCTAGATCTACTGAGCCACCA
The DNA here is from genome assembly GCF_034190915.1 of Cavia porcellus. NCBI lineage: Eukaryota > Metazoa > Chordata > Mammalia > Rodentia > Caviidae > Cavia > Cavia porcellus. The sequence goes on from NW_026947515.1 coordinate 15,276,844, forward strand.
GATCCCAGGGCCAGGGGAGCTCAGACCTTTGTTGGGTCCCATCAACTGTGCCTGGCCAAGGTGGGGGCTGATCGTGCGGCCAGCCTGGAGCCAAAGCTGTCTGGAGTTGCCTCCCTGTGCCAGAATCTCTGTGTTCCCTGTTTATTCTTAGCACTGAAGAAACTCTGGCTCAGCACAAGCCTTGCAGCCATCCTGAGCAGACTCTTGTTCCAGTCTACATTTAGTGACTGACCAGTCCGCACAGTCACATGGTCACGTGTTTACTTCAGCTATAAACTCTGTCTCTGTATCTTCTGCAAGAACCCACACAGAAATCAGTGTTCTGGTTCCTAATGAAAATACTAATCAGAACCATCTGTAGCTCTTGGGCTCCATTTACCCTTCACTTACAGGCTAACTCCATAACAGCAAGTATGTGGTGGTTTATTACATTAGAAATTCATTTCTCATTCATAAAACCTGCTCAACAGGGCAGGGAGGCAATTCCTGCTGTAGAAGTTTCCTGGCCATGGACATCTTGTAGGTAGATAAGGACAGTGAAAATAAATGATCTTATGGGTAAAGGTCAAGTGAGAGACCAGAAAGCTGTGACTTCACCTTTCTACACATACCATTACCAGAATATAATCATGTGACTACATCTAAGAGCAAGGGAAGATGGGAAATGTAGTCCAGTCAGGAGGACAAAAATAATTTGGGGAAGTACTGGTCAGTGTCAGCCCTTGGTGGGTATCTTTCCACACATCTTTCAGCTCCAACATGTTCAGCCTTGTCTGTGCACCACGTGCCCCATTGTTAAATGAAGCTATGGTACCTTCTTCCTAGGTTGAGGGAGCAACCTTAATCAGAATACAAGAATACAGCATCATTGGACGCTGACCAGCAGGACTGGCGGGTCTCTTTCATCAGTGGATCTGCTCATTACAGAAGGAAAATCAAGCCTGAGGGGGAAGCAGGTGGTAAGAGAGGAGGGAACAGAAGGAAGAATAAAAGTAAGACAGTACCTTTGAGGAGAACTTTCATAGCAACCGTGAAAAGGGAGATACAGTTAGCTTGGAGTGGCCTTGATCTCACAATAGTGATGCCGGTTGCCAGAGCCCGGACCTGACCAGCTCTCATGTGCCCAGCTGTACCATCAGGGTCTTATCCTGAGTCTCTAGTCATGTGGGGCCACCTGAACTGATGCCAAGAGAGGGCGGGGAGCTCAGAAACAGCCATGCCTCTTTAGCTCCTTGTCCTGGAACCTGGCACAACGTCCCCACAAGCCAGCCCCAGCGGTGAGGGGCCGAGGAGAATAGGCAGAGAAGTTCAGGGGCCTCAGAATACAGGGGGAGGATGGATTAGATGCTCCGCATACAGATATTTGTGAAATTGCAGCTTTTAATAGATGGGCAGAAGCAACCACAGGAACCGAAGTCTGCTTTGTCCCTGCAGGGAAGGGGCTTGAGGAAACACCTCTGTCCTGACCTGTACCCCTGATAAGCATTCTAAGGGACTCAGTAACACCTATGGGACATGCAGAACCCACAGGTTAAATTGCAATAGCCAAGTTCATTTACAAATGATAATATGCTCATGCTTGCTTCTAAAATGAATGCAGTTTACCTTTAAAAATTCCAAAACATACAGGAAAGTTTAAAGAAGAAAACAGTGTCAGCCAAAATGCCATAACCCAAGAGAGCAGTGCAGTTAACATTTCAGTGCCCACAGGTGTGGAATGTCAGGGAGGGCTGTGCTTCAAGATCTTACTCACATGTTTTTCCTCATGGGATTCAGCTTACTTCTTTATCCCTCGAAACATTTATTTTGTTTTGCTTTGTTTCACAGTGCTGAGGATGAAACCCAGGGCCCTGAGCCTGCTAAACATGTTTTACCACTGAGATGCACAGGCAACCTTCAATTAGAACATTATTTTTAATGGCGAATACGAGAGATGCCGCTGTTTAAGCAGAGTGCTATTGCTGGACATGGCTTATTTGCTGGTCCTAGATCATAAGTGACAACTGAATGGCCAAAGTGCCAGGATGCTCGAGATGAATTTGGTTAAGGTGTTATGGAGTTTGAACTCTGAACTTCTGGCCCAGCTTTACCCTGGAGGCTTCACCTCCCAACCCTGTCCAGAACTTGTCCTCATCCAGGGCCAGAGAGCCTGGGCTGTGAGGCAGCTGCACCCCAACTACGCCTCTCCCCACCCCTATCTAATAAAGATATTATTAGCAGTTTCACCCAGGAAGGCTAAGATGCTTCATCCCAGCAGGCATGACTTAGCCACCATGAAATTCCCCCAGTCACCTAGTGCATCTGTTAGTAGAGCTGTGTGACAAATTACCCCCAAGCCTCGCAGCATTAAACAACCATTAAGCATTCTCAGGGACTGTTGACTCTGCTCGACAGACACAGGGCAAGGATGATTTTTCTCTCTCCCAGTCTGGGGTCTCTACTAGGAGCTGCAGCACTGGGCTGAGTCCCCTGGATACTCATGTACTCACACATCTGGTTGCCCATGTCTTTGTGTCTCTTTGCTGATATCCGTCCCCACCTCTTGGCATAAATGATCCCATGTCTTCTTCCAAGGACGCTGCTTCCCTCGGGCCTCCCCGCCCAGCAGAACTGCCAGTGCCCATTCCCAATGTAGTGCCCTGGCTGCCCAGGCCCAGACTCAGGTCCAGAATTCTTTGGCTGGTAAGGGGGAAGGAAGGCCCGGGGAAGCCTAGCATCCTCCAGAAGGCTGGAACAGAACACTTGAGAGAGATCTTTTTAAGCTTGCAGCTTCCAACAAAACTTGGCACAATCTCAGAAGGAGAAGTCCAGGAGCTTCCTGTAAGCTTCCTATACTGCCATCTCCTAAACTCTTCTAGGTCACTCCTGCATGTGGCACCTCTGGTGCCTGTTTGTCCCAAGTCCTGCCACATTATGTGAAAACACATCAACGCCTGTTGTAGTCTGGATTTACAAGTGAAAAGGTTTAATACAGGACACATAATGTATAGGATTGCTTTATAATTGTCACCCAAAGAGTCAAACACAAAAGTGTTCAAGAAATCTGTCCACACACTGGAGACCTGAACAATCCAGCTGAGGTTCTGGATTCCATGGCAATGTCTTGCACAAGTCCAGCTGAAGACCTAGAGCCCACGGCAATGCCCCAGTGATCCAGCTGGAGGCCTAGAGTCCACAACAGTGTCTCATGTGAGTCTGTTTCAAGAATCTACACTGGGAAGGCCCAAAGGTCAGTGGTGGAAGCTGGAAAGTCTGCACCAGCGGGATGAAGGGTCTGTGCCAGCAGCCCAAGGGATCTGCACTGGAGCCGGGAAGCAACAAGTTAAGTAACATAGCTCCCCCAAAGAGATCCGCTGCCATCCTCAGCAACAGCAAGGACCTGAGCTCCTCCAGTGATGAGAACAGCTGTGTTCGTATCAGGAAAGCCAGCATGACAGGCTTCTCTAGGAGAATCAACAGCGCGTCATCTTCCCCCTTGGTTTTCTCTAAGCTGCTGGCAGCGATCCTCAGGTCGGTCTTCCACACCCAGCACCACACTGAATCTGTTCAGTTGGGTGTTACAAGTTGACTATTTATTAATCCACTCCAATTAGAGTGGAGCCAGCCACCCTAACTAGTCTCAGCTCTCTAGTCTTCTCAACTCCACCAACCCTTTCTCTCCAACATGGGCCTGGCCATCATGCCTGACTGCCCCCACCCTGTGTCATCTTCAAAGCCATCATCTAGCTCTCCCATCACGGCTTCCCGTGTTCCCCATGCCTCACACCCTTCCCACCTGCACACCTGGCCCACAGTCTCATCAAGCTCCAGTGTCATGCCCCTTCTGCTTTTTCCCAATACACCTGCTCTCCCAAGCTGCAAGGCCAGCTGGACTCCCCAGACTATGGGAAGGCGTCTCTTCACCTCGCCTCTGCAGGTACTGCAGTCCTCTGGGCCTCTGTTCCTCCTGGGTTTTCCTTGAATGATCAGGCCCAGCCCTCCATCAGAGTCACCTTCCTCTCTTCATCCCTGCACCCACACTGCAAGGTGAGGTCAGAAGATTCAGACAATTGGCAGAGGCAGACGGTGGCCTCCTGGGATGTCTACATCCTACTCCCTGGGGCCTGACTCTGTCACCTGGCATGGCAAAAAGGGATTTGAGGATACAATTAAATTAAGAATTTTAGTATTTATGAATCAGTTAAAATTAATTTTTTTTGTCTTTTTCCTTTTTATCGGTACCGGGGATCAAACTCACGACTGCCTGCTTGCAGGTGCTTATGCCGCTGAGCTAAATCCCCAGCCCCAAAATTAATTATTTTGAGATAGGAGATTATCTTGGATTATCTAGATGGACACTGTAATAACAAAAGTCCTTATAAAGGAAAAAGAGAGGCAGGCAGAGAAGTTGGAGATGTTGGAACTCGGCAGGAGCAGAGTTCGGGGTGATGGAGCTGCTGCCCTTGGAGGTAGAAGGGACCATGAGCAGCCTCCAAAGGGTGCAGACGCCAGGGACGAATTCTCCCCTCCAGCCTCTGGAAGGAACACAGATGGCTGACATCTTGATGTTAGCCTGGTGAGACAGCGACCACCAGAACTATAAGATAATAAATTTGTTCTGTGTAAGCCACTAAAACTGCAGCGATTTGTTCCAACAGGAATAGAAAATTAACGATGCTCAGAGATATCCAAGGGCCCAGTGGTTCACTGCTTCCAGAAGTCAATCTCAGTGTCCCTTCCGGGCTGTCATCCCGATCCACACAAAACTATTTCAGCTTTCCCTGCATCCTCGACTTCCTAGCTCCTTCCTCTCAGAAGTTGATGCCCGCTTCTAGTCACCAAGGAAACAAGCCTTTTGAAGGTAGCTCTCTCAACTCCTTGTCCCCCTACCTACACGAGTCTACTCCATGAGTCATCTCTTGCTCTGTCCTTTCCATCATGGCGCAAGAGGAAGCCCTCCTCTTCCTGTCCGATCCCAGCCCCTGCCATTTGAGGTCTGATTATGCCCGTCCCCACCTCTAGAATCTCGCTCAAGCATCTAACAAGGTGAAATTCTATCTCCCTTAACACTGCAAATGAGGCTGCCTCCAACCTGCACCCCCTTCTAGCTTCCTGCCCCTCCTCCTCCTTTCCACCCAAGCTAAGCACTTCCCAAGAATGAAGGGCTTCTGTCTGCCCCTCAGATATGGCAGTGGGCCTTGCCTTGTTGCCGACCAACCAGTAAGACCAGTGGACACTTCATTCTGCACCTCTGTCACAGCTGGCCTTACTGGGGGCTCTTGCCTCCTGTAGGTGTCTTCTGTTCTCTGCCCCTAAGACCCTCCCTTTTGGTTTCCTCTATTTCCCTGGATTCTCTTTCTCAACCCCTTTTGGCTTTGGCTTCTGTTCAGCGTCCTCTAGGTCTTGGGCTGCAAACCCCCAGGTCCCACTGTTCTTGCCTCTCCCCTTCAGCTGTGTAACTCCCGGAGCAAACTCTCTCCCTCTCACTAAGTTCAGTACCACTTGGAAGCTAACAACCTCCATGCCTGTATTTCCACCTCAGCTCTTCCCTCACCTCCATCTCTTCTCTTGGTGCGTGTTTCGGACTGTGCTTGTCTCCCCAAATTCGTTCTCCTCCGTTCCATGGTAATAGTGTTATCTTGCCATGGAGCTACTCAGCTAACCCCTGAGGCTCCCATGCATGGCCATGGGCATAAATTCCTGCCAACAAGTGCTTCGCGCAACTTGTGTGTCTACTGCTTATAAAGAAATGGTTCAACTTTAACCCCACCTTTCCCTCTTGTGCCCTGGAGCTACTCTGTAGTGAAGAGATACAAGAGTCTGAACCTGAACCCATTCCCCAAAACCTGGCTTTTCTCCCTAACGTGGCTCATCTTTGTCAACAGCACCATCGTCCGCGGAGGTCTGTATCTGCAGTGCTTACTCCTGGCCATGTTTAGTCTTTCACCAGATCCCTTTGGGCATGCCACTTTGGTCCACCAAATAGGCCCCTTCTTGGGTGGCTCCCACCAGGCCTTCCTTGCTTCAGGCTCTTGGCAGTTAGTGGCCTCTTGTTATTCCAGTCTCCGTCACCTTTGAGAACCTGCTTCACCGCTGGCCCAGGAGACCAGACACAAGGCAGCCCGCTGAAACTTTTCAGCAGCTCCCTGGAGGGGCAGACCCTTTGCTGGGTGGTGCATGGGGCCTTGTGAGGTCTGACCCCCGCCACCTTCTTCTCCAGCTTCCTCTCTCCTTTCCTTCCCTCTTCCTTACCTCCCCAGACCTAACCACAAGCCACTCACAACTCTTCCAGATCCCTTTCTTCCCCGCAGCCTCCACACCTGCTTCCTCCCTTCCCAGGCTCTGCCCTAACTGTATGCTTCCTCTGGTTTATCCATGAGCTCTCTCCTGACCTACCCTCCAGAGCTGCTTCCCCTACCGTGGCGGGCTGGTGTATTAGTTTTTCCTTGCAGGGACAAATTACCCAGCCCTCAGAACTTAGGACAGGTTTAGTATGGCTCGTGGTTGGCTGACTCCTGGACAGAACCGTGGCGGTGGAAAGGCCTGCTTAGTTCATGACAGCCAAAGAGCAGAGCAGGCACACAGCGCCGGAGAGGAAGGAAACATCTACAGTACCCTGTAACACCCGAGGTCATGCGTCCGTGACCCACCCAGACACATCCCAAAGCGTGTTTTACTAATTCCCTAGGCAACTCCCAAGCCAATCAAGCTTAACCACCACAGCTGGGGTCCCTGAGGTCAGCCTCAGGTACTCCATATTTTTTATTTCTGTACTGGGGGGTGAACTTAGGACCTTCCAATGAGCTATATCCCTGGCTCCCTACCCCCTTTTTATAAACTTTTGAGATAGGTCTCATTAAAATGCTAAGTTGCCCAGGCTGGCCTCAAACTTGCCATCTTCCTGTCTTACCCTTTCAGACTGCTGGGATTAGGGTGTACACCACCACGCCTAACGTTCAAGGACTCTTCCTGATTCACTGGCAGGACTGACAGAACTCAAGAAAATGATCATAGTCACATTGCCATTGACTACAGGGATGATAGAAATTAACCAGCCAAGGAAAAGGTGCACAGGCCAGACTCCAGGGGAGACCAGGTATGAGCGTGCAGGTACCCTTTCCCAGTAGAGGCGAATGGTCAGAGGTCCATTCTGCCAGCAGTGACATGTGACAACACATAGAGAGACTCCTGCCGCCAAGAAAGCTCCCTGCAGATAAGACTTTGGGTTAAGGATGTCTTATTGGGGGTCAGTCACATACGAATAGAGAGCTGGCGTGAACTCCCTTCCCTGCTCACTACCCAGCCTCCCCTCCCTGAAGTTAAACCATGTGGCATGGGCCAGGAGCCTCCCCATAAATCTCATTGCTAAACTATCTGGTGTGGCCAAGTCCCCAGCTATGTGAAATCACTCTCGTCAGGCGAGATGTCACGAGGATTTAGACACGTTTCCCAGAGCCAGTGCTTTCTTCGGAATGTGCAGGGTTTGGACAGCCCAGGACTGCTGAACAAACCTACGTTCCCAGAATACCCTCTGAGCCCCTCTTCAGCTGCCATCACAGTGGACTCTCATAGATGGGGCGTGTCCACGCTTCCACTGGACTCATGGGATTGGCCCTAAGATGCTCAGCAACTGTTTGATGAATGAGTGACTCAACGGATGAATGATAGGAACAGTCACAGGTAATATCGCCCTAAGTCCTTCACTCCCCACTCTTTGGGAATCACAATCCCTCATGCTTGTCTATATGTTATTTTCGGCACAGCGGTAACAGCAGCTACCTTCCCATTGGGCTCTGCCCAGTGACAAAAGGTCTCACACTGCTCCCCAGGCTGTAGGCACCGATACTGCAGACTCCCTGCCCCTGGAACCCCCGGGGCCCTCTGGTGAAGCAATACACGTCACTGTCTCCGTGTGTGCATCCCATGTCACTGCAGCCCTGAATTCTTACCATGACGCACATTGCCTTCCTGCAGTGCCAGCAAGGACGTGGGCTCAAGAAGGTGCCCAGCTGGACTCGAGGGTCATGACTGGCCCTTCCAGGAAGCATACACCCTGTCCCCAAGAGCCCAGTGCTCTGGACATCTGCCCCTTGCCACCCAGGCCTGATTTTTATCACGTGCTAAGCCTCACCCCTCCAATTGTTTATTTCATCTTTTTCTGTAAATATTGGTGTGTTCTGTTTAGGCCTTGCCCTAAAGAAATGTTTTGAATGAACACATGGGTTTGGTGCTCCTGGTTCACATTAAAAGCCACTTGTCCCCATGAGCCTGTCTCCTGACTGTGGCTGGGGTGCACTTTTCAAACTCTGCCTTCAGCCACAGGCCTCCCAAGGGCCCTGCAGAGGCCAGCCCAGCACAGACCCTGTCCCATTCCAGAGCTCCACCCCATGGCCCTCTGCTCGGGTGAGTTCTGCCCAGGTAGCCCCTCAGCACCCCACTAGCATTGTCCTGGCTACCCTACTATTCTGTGGGCTTTTCAAGGGTGGGAGTGCATCTCTTGCTGTATATGGGGCAGGAGTCCCAGACAGCCTAACTGCCATGGGTGCTGAGGGCTTCCAGGCCTGGTCAGGTGGTCCCAGAAGGCCCCCAGGGACCGTGTGAGTGGGGAGAGTTGCAGAGGCAGGGCGTGGGCACGCAGCGAGCTAGAAACTAGCCCTTCCCAAACTTCCCTGAGACCGGGCACCGTGTGCTCCTTTGCTGAATGAAGCAGCTGTGCTTTATTAAATTCACATTTGCTCTCCAGCTGCCTGCGTCCCTGGGAGCTCAGGGAAGGGGGTTCAGGAAGGCACAGGTAACGCAAGATATGGAGCCCCCGGGCATTGGCATTGGGTGCCTGGGTGTGTGGGAGCCTGATTTATTTTTTTAAAAACTCTTAAGATTAAACAATCCAGGCCATTCCTCAGCCTGATTTAGCCTGAGCTCAAAATAAGATCAGCTCATTACCAAAGAACATTTATTTGTCCCTAGCCTGAGAAGATGGTTATATTCTGGTCCTTTTTGGGAGAAGAACAATTTTTTTTTTTGAGGCAGGGTCTCACGACGTAGTTCAGGCTGACCTTCAACTTGTTATGTAGCCCAGACTGGCCTCAAACTCATGATGATCTTCCTGCCTCAGCCTCCCAAGTGCTGGCATTGCAAACATGCACCCCCACACCCTGCAAGAGCAACTTTTTAGGCAAATTATAACTGATTCATTTTGAAGGGTGACATTTTCACTTTGAAGACTGTCTGTGGAAATGTTGGCTCTCGGGGGGCATCTTCCTTTCGAACTTGACTGCACAGATGATAATCACGTCCTCCTAAGATGTCCCTCAGCACCTAGAGGCAAGTTAGCCATCGGTCCAGTGGTCCCAGATCTGCCCCGGGATGATTTTTTAGGTTCCTGTGACCTTAAATCACACAGAAATGTCCTTTCACTCATCGAAGAGAATAAAATATTTAAGTTTCTGTCTCATTCTTCTTTAGTTCTCTGTTCATCCATCCTTTCACCCAACAGTCATTCAACACACATCCATGCCAGGACCTGGGAGGCTGAGGCAGGAAGATTGCAAGTTTAAGTCTTACCCAAGTATAACTTAGTGAGATGTTGTCTCAAAATTAAAAAAATAAAAAGAGCTGGAGATATAGCTCACGCCAAAAGCCCTAAATTTTATCTCCAGTATCACACACACACGCACACACACACACACACACACACACACACACACACAAAGAATTTACGAAGATGAAGGTTCTAGCCTGAGCCTGGAGCCCTGGGATAGACCTTGAATGAATTCATTACATAGTCCGAGGCCTCTTGCCTTCAAGAAGCTTAACATCCACTGAACAAAGCTCATCCATCTGTAGTCCACACAACAGTAACAACAACAGCAGTCACTGTCATCCTGTGCCAGTCACCTGCTCGAACTGTCAGGCAGAATGCCACAGACTGGGTGGCGTGGGCAGCTGGGAAGTCTCCTCTCACTGGTGTGGAGGCTGTAAGTCTGAGAGCGAGGCTGGACGGTGGGGCCAGCTCCTGTCCCTGACTTGCGGACAGCTGCCATCTGGCTGCGTCCTCCCATAGCTGAAAGAGACTGGGTGTCTTTTTACAATACCCTCGTGAGGACCCCACCCTCAGCCCTGCCCTAAACAGACACTATCACCCTGGAGGCTTCAGCACAGGAATTTGGGGGACACCGTCGGATCCATAGCGGCTGTGACATCCTAGCTGGTGAAATGCTTCCTTACTAATCCTCACCACGGCCCCTCACTTGACAGAGAAGAAAGGGCAGCTTAGCGCACAGCTCTAGGACTTGAAGCCACCCTGCTGGAGATCGGCCAGCAGGCTGTGATCCCGCGGCTGGCTCAGTCCCTAGAAGCTTTGCCCACTTTGCTCCTGCCTCCCCAAACACCTCCTGCCTGGTGCCCCAGAAAACACAGCATCTGAGTGGACATGGGGCTGTTGCCCACGCTGGCTCTCTGTAGATGCTCATGAGCCTGACTGCTGACCCCCTTCCAGGCCCAGCGGGGCCCTTGCTGTGCAAAGCCACAGCCTGGCTGCAGCCTTGGGAGCAGAAAAGGTCTGCCTGAGAGTTAGAAAACAGGGGAGAGAAAGGAGACTGGCCTGAAATCACAGGCATTGCCAGCAAAGCGATGTGGCCTCCACAGAGCTTCAAACGGAAGAGGTCATCAAACTTTAATGCTCCCACTCATACTGGGTGTAGGCTTTGGCAGGAGCCTGCCCCCTGCTGGAGGAAAGCGCAACCAGTGGCTCTGTGGCTGCCCTCGCTGAGGGAGGCCTGGCTTCTTTGTCCGCCGGCAGTGTCATCATCAGGGCCCACTACTAAGTGAGCCCACCCGCCTTTCCCCGCTCAAGGCATTTTCCAAGACCTCCAGAGACAGCACCTAAGAGCATAGGGTGCCCACCACACCGGAAAATGCAAGGCCATTTGCATGTCTTCAATGACCCTTGTTTACCTGGAGGAATCAAATTAAACAGCTTCTTTCAAGACATAATGTCTTGCTGGGGTGCCTGGTCCACATTAGGTCTGCCAGGGGCTGCCCAGCTTTCCCAAGAGCCCCAGCTTCCTGGTTTCAAAACTGGGTCTAAAGAGCAGTGTAAGGGGCTCAGAGCCAGCGCCACATCCCAGCACCCAGAGCTCTCCAGGGAGAGGATCGCCCTCCCCAAGACACAGTCCCCATCTGTGCCGGGCAGAGTCTGTGGGTCAGCAGTCACCCGGGAGGCTCAGCCTCCACGGGAACACAGGGTAGAGGACAGCGAGGGAGGAGAGAAGAGCCAAGAAGGTTTAGAGAGAAGTTTTGGAGACCGTAATCTGGCGGGGAGGCCTCTTTTACAAAAATGAAAGTTGAGAAGGAACAGCGCAAACCCCAGCCTGTGTCTGCAGTCCCTGGGTCTCTGCTGCCTGCTTGCGGGCCAGCCCTGCTCAAACACATCTTCCCTCTGGGGTGTGGGGTCTCCTTGGCTCACAAGACATCTTGAAGGTTTCTCCCAGCTCTAACCACTGGTCCAGAATTTGGACTCGGCTTGTGGTAGTGCCCATTTCCTTGCTGTGTGATCTTGAATGTGTCTCTGAGCCTCTGTATCGTCACCTGTGAGCTAGTGTGAAGATTAACCCCGATGGTGGGGTGCGGTGGCACCTGCGATCCCAGCACGCAGGAGGCTGAGGAGCGGGCAGGACGCTTGGGTAGGGGTCCCTCACCTCCACACGTCCTCTGCTGTATTTGTGTATCCACTGCCTGGGAACCAGCCTACGTTTTTATGGACATGTTCACTTCCTAAGTGCAAACATAACCAGGAAGTCTATTTCCTGCCTTTAACCAAAAGCAAAATCGAAAACTACTATGGAACAGCCTGCTGTCAAGTCCTGCTGGACTCTTATCCCCATCAGGCTGGCCTCGCTCCATTTCAAAGGGCAGTTTGCAAATGTCAGAAAGCTGTTAAAGATGTACTCAACCCAGAGGAAGCTGGCCTCCGGGACCTAATAGCAGGGATAGGAAAGAACTGGAAAGAACCTCGGGCAATCATGGTGAGGTCAGAGCTGGAAGGCCAAGCTGGGGACCAGGTGAAATGCTGCTGTGATGTAGGGGACAGGTGGGGCTCACGTGGGCGCTGGGTGGGGTCCCCATGATGTCCCGAGGAAGGTTCCTGGGACACCAGATTCCCGGGATGAGGATACAATCACTGTCTCTCAGGGTTTCCTGCCCTTACCCCACAGTACCCCTTAGCCTTCACACGCGCTGAATAAGTGGGGCCCCCCTGGCGCCTCCCAAGTCCGCCTCGCAGAGCTCTCCCGTCACCATCTACAACCTTCTCTCCGGCCCCACCCTGGGATATTTCTGGCTCCAAGTGGAGAAGAAAGCCCTGAAACCCGAGCAGAAGCCATCTTCGGACACGCCTGGAGGTGAGCATTAATAGAAGCCTTCCTCAGCCTGAGCAGCTGCTCAGCCCCGTCCAGCACCAGCCCCAAGGCCAGCCCACTCTGGCTCACCCAGACACACTAAACTTAGCTTCCGCACCCACTCCACGGCCACTGCCACCACGCTAATCGAGCTGCCACTTCCCCTGCTCAGAGCCCTCACACCTCAGTGACCACCATGTCCCAGACCAAATCCCTGAAGATCCGCGTGACCCTCTTCTTCATCCTGGTGGGCATGGTGTTGGCCATGGTGGCCGTGGTGACGGACCACTGGGCCGTGCTGAGTCCCCACATGGAACAGCACAACACTACCTGCGAGGCGGCCCACTTCGGCCTCTGGAGGATCTGCACCGCGCGCATCGCAGTGGATGCCAGGAGGGACAGGAGCTGCAAGCACCTCACCCTGTCTGGGGGTAACGTACCCACTCCCCATCCCCGCCCCTGCCTCTTGTCCTTCGTTTTGCCCCAGGGAAACTGCTCTGGGGAGAGCAGGCAGGTGTCTCAGCCTCAGAACAGAGCAGCCACCCGGCCCACCCTCCAGGGGAAGAGGCTTGGAACCGGGTGCGCTGGCACTGGTCTGGACACTTCCCTTGTAGGCCCGAAGTGGTCAGTCCTTGGTGTCCCAGCTCCATTCTCTCCCTGAAGAGACAGGCGGGGTGACTTTGTGTCCTCAGGCTGGAGGGACCATGGAGGGTACACAGGGCTGCTATGGGCCTAATGGGGTCCCATGCAAAATTAAAACCGTGTTCCCTGTTCCCAGTTACTAAGAATATCGAGCCAGTGATGGCAGAGCTTGAGAGCAGGTACAGGGCCCGTCTGGGTCCAGGGCCTGGAGCAGTGGCACAGGCACATGTGTGTGAGGCAGGACATGGCTGTGACAAGCCGCCTGTCTTGTGGTAACAACCCAAAGTCCTTCTATACAGCCTTCCCTTAGCTCAGACTGCTTTTCTCAGAGTTCCTGGAGCTGCAGGTAATCCTTGATTTGCTACCACATGACCCAGCCAACTTACAGGTGAGCACCTTGCCAGAGACCCCTGTGTGAGTGTGACTGCTCTCCATCCTGAGATCACGGAGCATGTGGGATGCGTACTAAATGAAGCATGTCCTGGAGGAAAGAGGACCTGGCTCTCGACCCCATCACCCACAGCCCTCCTGACTGTCGGGGACAATCAGGTTGATCTCAGTCTCGGCTTCCTCCACTATAAAATATAGTAGGGCTTAGGCGTGGCAGTATAAGTGGCAGTGGGCCAGGGTATTCGTGACAGCCCTTCTGATGTTCGGAAGTATTTCTTTCTATCATCAGGCCATCTACTTCTTGAACTCCATCCTTCAAGAGCATCAGTGCTGAGGCCCCAAATCTCTTGCAGTCTGCATGTAGAGCAGAGCTCAGACCCCACTTACCACTCCTCTTTTTTTTTGTCTTTCTCTCTGCTGCTTGCTCCAGGGTACCCCAACCTCACCCACCCTTCCCATTCACTCCTGCTGGACACAGAGACTCATAAATACCCAGCTGTCTTGGAAACACCAAGTCCTGGGGTAGAGGGCTTTGACAGGCGTGGGCATGTGCTCGAAGGGTATCACATAGCCCAGATGCCCTCACCCCTTGGCTGCTGCTATAGACTTATAAACAGATGCATCATCCAACCAACACCCTGGGCAGAGCAGGGCAGGGCAGGACAAGACCGCTTCTCTGGGGACTATGCACAGGAATGGACTTTACGGTCCTGCACACCTGTCCTTGAAGCCTTCTGCCTTTTAAAGGCAGAGCAGATGAGGAGAGCAGTGGACAGAGACCATGCAAGAAAGAGTCAAGCAAGAGGACCGGGCTCAGGGGACCAGCAAGCACTGCTTGGCCTTGAGGCCCAGTGGTCAGTCTATGTCCTGGCCTTCTTTCCCTAGGCCAGCCATGAATCACAGTTCCCACACTTGTGACACTGAGCACTCCCTTCCAAAGCACGTTTCCTGTCTGGTTTCTTAGCAAATGGACATCTTTCCCCCACTCTCTCCACCATTCCTGTTTTCCCTGGGACCACTCTTCTCTGGAGGGGGTACAGGGTTGGTATATGTTCTCTCATTTAATAGTAATAATGGTTACAATAACGGCACACAATGTAGCGCTGTGTAGCAAACATTGCTGTGATGTATGTATATTAACTTTGAATAACATTAGAAAAAAATGACCGTGAGAACCCCCTCCAAAAATTTTTCTGCTTCATAAAACCAATGAGAAGGGTGGGGAAAAATGGCCAGATTTCACATTTTTCAAAACCTGGAAATAACCAAAATCTAGCCACCCAGCAAGTGCTTATTTAAAAAAGGGGTGACTCTCAGGAGAAACAAGTTTGATGATGTCTTCACTTGGCTGTATCCCCTCTCCCCCGTCCCTAGTTTCACCTTCTGTCTGAAAACCAACTTCCTGTGGGAAGTAAAAAGCAGCAACTTGTAGCCACCATGAGGACAGAAGGGAGCTGGATCTCTTTCAAAGCCCTGTTGGTGTCATTATCTGAACTATCTGATCATTCCCTGGAAGTCTCCACTTGCAAAGCTGTCTTTAATTGACTGTCTCTGAGCTTATCTGGTGCAAACTGTCTCCCAAGGGACATTTATTTAAAACAATTAGAGATAACTGTTTAACATCACAGCTGTCTGAGATAACAGCTCTTGCGCCAGAGAATGAGATATCCCTAAGTGGCTTTTGAAAGCTTCAACATACTTCTGGGAATCTGCAAGGCGGTGGATGTGCACAGGGATTAGGAGATGTATTGGTTCCCAACATTTTAGAAAATCTGTTAACTGACTACTAAGCTAGTGGGACAAAGATGTGAGTGGTCACACATGACAAAGGAATGCAAACTTTACAAAATGGGTTCAAAAGTGTCACTAAACACTAACAACAAGAACAAACCTCAGGAAGAAGTAGAATCTGATTTCTAGAGTTGCCACATCGTTTTGATTGTTAAAATTACAAGCTGTGCAAAGAACTAAAATGATGTGGCTCACATATAGAAGGGAAAGACAGTCAACAGGTCAAGGAAATCCAGATATTGAACTTATTAAATATTTTAAGTCAGCTATTTTAAGTATATTCAAGTACTAAAAGAAACCATATCCAAAGGACTAAAGAATGATATTTTGTGAAATAAATAACATCAGTAAAAGTATTGTGTGTGTGTGTGTGTGTGTGTGTGTGTGTGTGTGTATCTTTGAGACAGGGTCTTGTTATGTTCAGACCAGTCTTGCACTTTGTAACCCAGGTTGGTCTCAAACTCGCAACAATTCTCCTGCCTCAGCCTCCCCAGTGCTGGGATTACAAGTGTGCACCTTCATTCCTCGCAGCTGAAACTGTTTTCAAGGAATTTTGGGGGGAGAAATTCTGGAGTTGAATATTTCAACAGAGGAGCTCAGTAGCAGATACAAGCAAGCAAAAGAAAAAAGTCCAAGAACTTGAAGATAGGTCAACGGAGATTAGCCATCCTAGGGAACAGACAGAAGAAATAACAAAGAAAATGAACAGAGCTTCAGAGACGTAACGGGAGTCTCAGAAGGAGTAAGAAAGGAATGGAAAATATGTGTGAAAATGATGGCCCAGAGTCTCCCAAATTGTCTCAAAAGCCAGGCGAGTCCCCAGAGAGCCGTCTCTGTCTTTGCTCCTTTCAGGCTTGGCCTTTTTCAGCCTGCTCCGTGCCCCACTTCCCTAGTGGCCCATCTTCTCCTCCAGTCTCATGCAGGGCCCAGGCTGGAGGCCAAGGTCATAGCCTGACTCTGCCAGTGAGGAGCAGCGCCTCAGCCCCGGGCTCAGGTCTGGGGATTTGTCCTGCCAGTCTCAGTGGGGGCCGGAGGAAATAGAGCACGTAGAGACTGCTGCCATCAAGAACTAATACAGCATTTTACAAAAAGGCCAATGACAACATTGGTATCAATGCAAGTAAGAGCTTTCTTCCTACCCCAAAAGCACTATCTCCCTAGGGGCTTGCACAAATCAAAGTATTTTTTAACATATCCAGGCACTTGCCACCTAATACATTCTTGGCAATAACTCAGATCCATCTGCTGTTCACTCAAGATCACCAAGTGCCCACTGTTCTGTTCTTTGGCATCAGTGCTCCAGATATGATTCTGCATGCCCAGGAACTCTGGAACCAGGATATGTGGTTATCCAGACTGCTCTGTCCCCAGTCAAGCCCCAAAGCTGATCACCGTGCTTTTTAAGAAACAACCCACTTCACGTTTTAGACCCATGAGTCTTATGGAGATAGAAATATTAAAGCCACGATAAGCTATATTCGTAGGTACAAGGTTGACTGCAGGAACCCTGGAGATCCTAGCTATCACCCAGGTCATTCTTGCAGCTGGGATCTCTGCCTACTTTGGAGCTAGAGCCTGTCAAGGCAGAACTGCAGCCCAGAGTCCCGTGCAAGGGTGGTGGACTGGGGTGGGGTGGGGGAGGCAGGAGGCAGGAGACAGGACAAGAAGGCTTGGAATCTACAGAGCCAGCACAAGACCATCCCTGTCCCTCTCCACCAGCCGACTCGCCTGTGCCTAAGTGGCCTGCACAGGGCCTGCTTTGCATGGTTTCCTCTGTGACTTGCTTCATTGAGCAAGGGTGAGCAAAGCAAAGTCACCACAAGGTCTGCCCCTGTGACAGGACCCTGAGCCTTGTTTGAACGACACTGGCAACTGCCTGGTGTGATTTGTTCTGAGGTCCGTCTGGGTCCCTGTGCCCACTCCATCTTTAGGGACCATTAGGGACTTAGGGTCTTCCTTAGGCCGCCATGTAGCCTGGAGCAGATGTTCCTCCCAGGTTCAGGGCAGAGGACTTTGGCTTTCTTCATGTGCAGGAGAAAAAAGAGCTGGGTATAGTGCCGTACGCCTGTAATTCCAACACTCAGAAGGCTGAGGCAGGAGGATCCCAAATTCAAGGCTAGCCATGAGTTCAACTCTAGCCTGGACCACGTGGTGAGACTCTATCTCAAAAAACAGAAAAGGAGAGAGAGAGATGGAGAGAACAGCCTGCCATCCTCAGGCCTCCAGTCCAGCCACATCTGAGAGAAACTGAGGCTTCCAGAGCCCTGAGAAGAATCTAATCCACTGGGTACTGGTGTCCCTTCTTGGCCATTTCAGAGAATTTCACAGAGGGAAAGAGAGAGAGAAGCACTGTGCTTGGATCACCCAAGGAAAACTCCCCCAGCCACGCACTGCCTGGATGGACCTCACCGAAAGGGCCTGCCCTGGCGCGCCTGAGCTCTGGCTGCTTCTGTCCCAGCATCCGGCAACAGGCCACAGGCCGCAGTCACCAGTCCCTGGCCACCCAAATGGAGCCTGGTGTTTACTGGGAGGGCTGACCCCGAAGGCTCTCTCAGCAGGAGTCCTCTGGGCAGCCCACTAGGCCAAGCCTCCACAGCAGTGCCTGGCTGAGCTTTCCAGGCAGCTGACCGTGAAATACTCTTGAATTCCCTTGATTCTTTTCAGAGAGTTTTCAGTGACAACTCAAATTGACCCTTAAAGAATGGAACAGAAATGTTCCTTTGTCCAGAGGGAGACCCTGGGAGACTTAACACTCTGCTTGAGCTGTTCTGAAGCAGAGACTCAAGAGAATCAATCCATAGCGAATAATCTCAATAAATACAAGAGGTTCACATTATGGGTTAAAATAACAGTGGGGACTTCCAGACAGAAAAGCACAGGATTCATTCCGACATCTCCATTAGCCGTCAGGCACTCCAGGTAGCTTGGCTTGCAAGGAAAAGGATTTAAACATAGAGGCTCATAGCGGAGGCTCTTGACAGCCCAGTACACTCACAGCTGCTGCCCAGCCCCATCTCCAGCACTGTCTCCTTCCTGGAGCCTGGAGCGGGAAAGGGCAGGAAACACAGGATAAGCGGCAATCTAGTGATGTTGCCAGACCAAAATTTTCAAAGTCTCAAAGAAAGCCATGGTGTTGGCAGCCCCTGGGGTACATTTACAGAAGCTTCTCCTGATTGTCAAAGGTAGCCTGGAGGGAAAGTAATGAATTCCAAACTCACTGGCCCTTTAAACTAAAGGCAGAGGTGTTTTTCTAGGGAAGGTTGTGGGCCCACAAGAAAAAAAAAATCAACCAAGGGCCTCAAACAAATAAACAGCAGCTAATATAGTTTTTCTGTAAAGAAACATAAAATAATACAAACTAATCCATTCAGAAATTTCCTAAATCAGTAGTGAAGAATATTGAACTTAAGCTGCTTGATGTTATGGTATGTCTAGTTGTGAGACAGATTAAAGAAGAAAAGGCAAATGAATTATATTTAAATTAGTATGATTTGCTTTGTGCTGACCCCTCTCTTGTCTCCCCATCAAATCCAGATTTGGGGCCCCATTGTCCACAGACTCTTTATGGCTTTTATGACAGTGATCGAGTGGACCAGGCAGATCATGGAGAAGGGCATGTCAGGCTGCACACGGGTGCGAGTCCCCAGGGTCTGATGAAATGTTGTGACAGGTGGAATTCAGTCTTCACCCAGAAAGGGCTTTACCTGCATGCAGGTAAACCCAGTGGCCCCTCACACAAGCATCTGCAGGGCACTGTAAGAGGCCCACAGCAGGGCTTCTCACCCTGGTTGAGCATCAGAAAAGCTTTAATATAAAAACATTGCTTCCCAGAACTCCAGGGCAGGCCTGGAGTCTGACAAAAAACCCAGCCTTGGATTTGGGGTGGGCCCCACGCTTCTCAGCCTAGGCTCTATTGACATCTTGGGCTGGACGATTCTGTGTTGGTTGTAGAGGAGGCCATCCTGGGCATTTGTAGGGTATTTAGTAGTGCCCCTGGCTTCTACCTAGTAGACGAGCGGAAAACCCCACTCTGTACCAAAATGTCTCCAGACATTGCCCAGTGTCCCCTGGGGAGAGGCACTGGCCTGGCTACTCAGTTCTTTGCTGGCCGTGCACGCTGCACTTCTGACAGTTGACGTGAGCCTTTCTGCCTTTGTCACATGCCCTGTCAACTCCTGCAGTCTTTGCTCCCCGAGGACCTCCCAGCTTCTTATGCAACCCCATTATCCGGCTGAAATGTTCCAAGGGTTAGAGAAGTGTTTTGGCCCAGATTCAGGAATTGGGGGAAGACAGCTGGCCAGCAGTCTCCTCCATGGCCAGCAGGATGGTGCCATGTTCTTTCCGTGCCGCTGTCCTGGCTCCTGGTCTTTTCCCAACTCACAGTCTATCTCCTTCCTTTGCAGAGAAGAACTGTTCCTACTTCAGACATTTCAACCCAGGCGAGAGCTCGGAGATCTTTGAATTCACCACTCAGAAGGGTGAGCCTGCAGGAGACAAGGGAGCGGGTGGTGCACGGCGACTCTGTCGCACGCTGGAGTCCGGGAGTCACTGGCTTTCCTGCTCCCGATGAAAAGCATCCCTGGCCTGGTGCAGTGGAGCAGCCACCTCCCCATTCGGTCACAAATGGCAGCATCCCTCTCCAGGTGCCCAGAGCATATTCAACACGGCTGGTAAAGGAGTTATTTCTGGGTAGCTCTAAGTTTCGGCAAGAACATGTTTCTCTACACAGCCCAGGAGAGGCCGCTGTGTCAGGAGCTAAGAAAATGGAGCAAGTGATTGCAGTCCTGGAGAAGGTTCGGGGTTGGAACTGGGTCCCTACATGCCCTGGAACAGTCAAGTCCCTCGGTTTTTATAAATCACACCCTGGGAGCTAGGAGGAACCGTTGGGCTCCTTTGTATCATGGCGCTCGGAGGCACAGGCACCACGTGTCCATACCAGGCCTACACACTTGTGGACGGCTGCACATGGTGTGTGTGTGTATGCCTACACGAGCAGGTATATGTGTGCACACTCGCATATTAGCAGAGCCTCACATATGGGACACCCACACCCACAAAGACACCACTGAAATAGCCTCAGACATGGGGGGCACACACAAACACACACACCAGCAGATCTCACATGCAGCACTAGGTGACACCCCCACGCACCCTCATATACATGCTGGGTAACACCTGAACTCCGTCCTCCCTCCAGAAGCCCCTTGGCATTCTGGGTCACACTGCCCAAAGCTCAGCACCTTCTTCTGCCTGTCACTCGGAAGATTTCTGCTCTAGAAAAGTCTCTGGCCGCAAGCCTCCCCACCTCCTTCCACAGCCTCTGCCCCAAGGGAAGGGAGTGGGTGGGATGAGTCCTGTTCACTCTGCCCTCAGCCCTTCCCCGAGTGTGATTTCGAGTGTGTAAGTCTCTCGGTCAGGTGTGAAATGGGAATTGTCACTAGCCAGCAAGTGGGGAGGAGGCCCAGGCCTGAGGAGCCCCCTGTCTTGCAGAATACAGCATCTCAGCGGCAGCCATAGCCATCTTCTGCCTGGGCTTCATCATCGTGGGCACCATCTGTGCGCTCCTGTCCTTCGGAAAGAAGCGGGATTACCTGCTGCGGCCGGCATCCATGTTCTATGCCTTCGCAGGTAGGTGATGTCCCGGGGTCCCACTCCACACTCATGTCTGCCTCCCGGCTGAAGCAGAAACAAGCTTGGCTGGGTCCTCTGTGACCCCAGGCACAAACAAAGATACTGCTATTTTGTCCATTTTGCACATCTGGCACTGTCCTCAAGGCACTGAGAGAACTTCCCAGCGAGCAGTTACCAAAGGACAGGAGATGTGGTCCATCTCCTGCCAGCCCCCTCAGGAGCGTGGGAATTGCATGGGGCTGGCAGGCAAGTGGGTCTGCAGATTCCCCATCAGAACCATCCAGAGGAAGTCACCACTCCCTCGGCCCCCAACCAGGGCAAAGTCATTACCTTCCCCACCGCACAGGAGGCACAGCCCGGGGAGTCTGCGGGTGGTGGTGGCAGCACCCTCAGCTCCTGAGTGCCTCTGGTCTGTCCCCAGGGCTCTGCATCTTGGTCTCCGTGGAGGTCATGAGGCAGTCGGTGATGCGCATGATTGCCAGTACGGACACCGTCTGGATCGAGTACTTCTACTCCTGGTCCTTTGCCTGCGCCTGCGCAGCCTTCATCCTGCTCTTCCTCGGGGGCGTTGCCCTCCTGCTCTTCTCTCTGCCTCGAATGCCCCAGAACCCCTGGGAGTCCTGCATGGATGCTGAGCCTGAGCACTAGGCCGCGGGAAGCTTAGCCCCAGCCCAGAACCGTCTGGAGAGAGGCAGGAGTTTTACCACTGCCCCTTCCCTTCTGCTCCACCCCCCACAACAGCTGTGGGCTGCTGTCCCTCTCCGAGCAACTCTCTGGGCTGCACCAAGCTCCTGTAACAGAGCAAGTGGACATGAGCCAGACCTGCCCGAGTTCGGCAGGAGGAAGGCCAGCAGGTGCACAGGCATTTGAAGGGGTCCCACCTTCTACAGAGCTTAAGGTTGTCCCGCTGTGCCAAACTGGCTCCTGTGATCTTCAAAAACCCTACAGGGACAACCTGTGCTCATTTACCAGTTCCGGGAATCACCTGTATAGAGAGCCAATGCCTCTTGCCTCAGTGACAAGATACACACCCTTTTCAGCGAACTGAATATCTCTCCTTGGTGTCCAGGAGCCAAGAAACATTTTTTAACTGGGTAGAATGTGACTGTGGTTTGAAATAAAAGCTCCTGGAAAACTCTTTTCATCTTGTGCCTTGAATAGCAATTTCTTGGATTCGGGCCATTCCCAGAGGCCCCAAGAAAAAAGGAAAATATGTCCCCCGGGACAGTGAGAATGGCCAGGGGGCTGGGGAGGTAGACAGGAGAAGAGAACCAACATGGCTTACGGTTTTGAATTCCAGTTTGTATCTCTGGGCCCTAGGATGGTGTGGGATGAAACTGGAAACCTCTGAGTGGCAAGGGTGTTAAAAATAGGAGGGGTTATTTCTAGAGCCAGGCATATGAAGAATCCAGCGCCAGCAAAGTACTCGAACAGCCCAGCCGCGGGACTCTGGTTTCTGATGCTGGGTTTTTGCTGCAAAGAACCTCAGCAAGACAGATGTAGCAAGGCCAAGACAAGTGGGCCACATAGAGACATCATTTGGGCCCCCCTGGCTTCCCAAACTCCACCGTCGCTACCTGCCTGAAATCAGACTCAGCCAGCAGACAGGGCTCTCGTGTTCCTTGCCATCAACACTGTAGTCCTATTTGGAACTTGTTCTGCCAGAGCTGGGGTTGGCAAACCTCAGCCCAACTGCTTCTTGTGTGACGTGCAAGCTAACGGTAGTTTTTCACATCTGTCATGGTTTTGAAAAAAATCAAAAGAATATACTACAAATATCAAAATTGTTTTGTGGCACATGAACATTATATGAAATTCAAGTTTTGGTGTTCATAAATAACACTTACTGGCACACAACCAGGCCTATTCCGACAGGTGCATCAGGCAGCTGCTTCTCCACAGCAGCATCTCCAAGCAGGCAGCTTAAGTGCTTGGCCCAGCAAAGCCCAAACCTGCTGTCTAGCTCTTTGTGAAAAATGGTTGCTGATGCTCTCCCAAAGAACTGTACATTCCACAATCAGTGTATCTGTACCCCGCTGCTCCCATCTGTAAAATATACAGAGAAGTTGCTGGGCATGGTAGCCCACACCTGTAATCTCATACTGGGGGAGACTGAGGCAAGAGAATAACAAGTTTGAGCCCAGCCTGGGCAACTTAATGACTTATTGAGACCCTGTCTCAAAATAAAAAATAAAAAAGGGGCCGGGCATGTAGCTCAGTTCAAAGGTCCTCCCTTGGGGTAATTCCTCAATTAAAAAAAATATACATTTGCTCATTCTTGCATGTAACTCAGTACCAGCCAATTTAGAAGGAAGGGAGTGATCCTGGAAGAAGGGGGTGAGCTTTAGTGTTCATGGAGGAGCTGGACTGGGTTTGGAGGAAACGTGGGGGGGGGGGCGGTAGACAGAAACAACCCTTCCCACTTTCAGGTGAGGGACTGAACAGAAAGTGTGGCTTATGGTTCGGAAATCCAAAAAGGTCAAAGGGAGGGAAGGGACAAAATGCTAGGCTTCTAAACCAAAGAAGCAAAGGGTGGGTAGAGAGCTGGCAGAGGCTGTGGCAGCTATCTACGGCCTCACGGCCAACGTCAGGAGACAGCCCCAGACATGCAAAGACAGAGCCTGGGTGCAGACCAGGAGCTCCAGGAGGAGAACAGGGACGCACAAGTACTGAGCAGCCAGGCCATGGGGGCCACAGTTTCTGAGTAAGAAGGAAGATGGATGGCTTCCTCCCCGAGCCTTTGAAAGGTCAGTGTTGTCTTCCTGTTACTTTTACTGTTAACAGAATCAGATTGGTGTGCCTTCTATGTCCACATGGCTTCCTGTTTCTGGGTTGACTCACTAATTGATTGCTTGATTGATTTGGTACTGGGATTTGAGTCCAGACCCTTCGCTCTAAATTGCCCAGGTTGAACTTGAATTTGCAATCCTCTGCCTCAGCTTCCCGGAGTGTTGGGAGGGTAGGGAGGGGCCACCACACTCAGCTTCTCCATGACTTCTGAGGAATAGGTATGGAACGGAGTCCATTTGGCTTCTTAGAGTTTTCACTTCACTGAGAGAGGCTTCAGTGCACCAGAACCAGAACACAGGCAAAAAGGAGGGAGGGTAACTGCCAGGCTGCCACACGTTCTGTAGAGAAAAAGTGCAAAGCCAACCAGCAAACAAACCAGCCAATGCAAGTTGGGAAATCGCTCATCTGCACTCCAACCTACCTGCTGCTGCTTGCCAGGAAGGACGTCTGGAATGGGCAGGTGGTCAGTCTCGCTCCAGTTGGGTCTGACAAAGGACTGCAAAACCATGGTGAAACGTGATCTAAAGCCCGTGCTTAGCTCGGAAGCCCACCACTTCTAACCTCTTGCTCCGGCATGAGTGAATTTAGCAATCACTGAACTCAACAGTCCATAACACTTTCTCAGCATTTCCTAAGCATTGTCACACAGGAGTTAGCAGAGCCTGAGAAGCAGCTCAGTCATGAAGTAAGTAACACTTCAGCGTGCTATTTGCTTTAACTGGTAAAATGCACGTAACATAGAATGACCATCACGACCACTTTTCAATGCACAATTCAATAGTGATAAGGACTCTCACTGTGCACCAATCACCACCATCCATCTCCAGAACACTTTTCATCCCTCTCAAACTGAAATCCTCTACCCATGAAGAAAGAGCTCACCACTCCACTTTCCCCACTCCTGGCTCCCATGCTCCAGATCTTGCCCCTATGAGTCTGTACTCTAGGGATCTCACAGAGCTGGACCCATATGGTACCTGTCCTTTGGTACCTAGTATATAATGCTCAGCATGATGTCTCCAAAATTCATTGTGTAGAATGTGTCAGAATTTCCTTCCCTTGAAGGGAGAATAATACACCACACCTGGTTTACACTAGTCCCTCCAGGGCTGGGCACTGGTTATCTCCAGCTAGGGGCCTTTGGAATAATGTTGCAATGAACAGGAATATTCAGACATCCGTTTGAATCTCTGTTTTCAATTCTTTTTATATAATAAGTGGGGTTTTAAAATGAAAATTTACCAAAATAATCACAATGAATACAATATCAGAATTTTAAAGGGAGATTTTTATTGAGTTTTTTTTTTTTTCTTCCTTGTGTCATACTCCTATGGCTCGGTATGGCACTAGAGGTTTAATTGTTCCCAGTATATGGAGAAGACTGAGGATCAGAGAAGTGTTGCCTACTGTCACCCGGTTCACTGGCACCAAGCAAGAATTAGAGCCAAGGCTGCTACTCACTTCCTGTCTGACCAGGATTCCTCGCCAATCTTAAGTCAATAATAGGAAGGACCGAAAGTTGTCCCTCTGTCCTCGGCTAGCACACTGTAGGAGCTACCCAAGTGGCTTGGCTCTGAACTCTTCCTGGAAATGGAAATTTCAAGGATCTCTGTGTACCTTTGATCTTTTTCCCCCCACTTCTCCAAGAAAGAAGGGACACCATGTTCATCACATTCTAATGCAGTATTTCTCCTGCCACTGTCACTGGTCCAATTTTGACCAAATATTTTATTTACAAATTCATTTCTAATTTATACCCTACTCGCTTTCAGAAAAGATCAGAAGCAGAGACAGCATGAAGGAACCCACGGCGCGGAACAGATCTATCAAGGCGATGACAGAAGCCTGGTTAGGATGCAACTGCCCTGGCCTCCCCCACCCTCATTTCCCAGACTCGCTCAGCTGCAGCGACGGAGGCCATAAATTAATCCCCACCCAGGGCACCGATCCTGCACAGCCAGGAAAGTTAATTAAGGTAATTGCCGCTACAAGGAGAGAGACATTCTGTTCTTTTGACTTTGTCCCTGATGAGATTTTTGTGGGTTTTTTGCCTGATATTAAAGAGCTGACTTCTTGGACATCTTTATCATTCTTGGTTTAGATTTGTCCGCTCTGAGCCAGCAAACTGGTCCTGGTCACCCTGCAGAAAAGGGAATTTGTAAAACCACAGCCTGAGGGTTTTTCGCTTAGAGCTGGACAAGCTCAAAATCCCTTTCCCATGAGGTTAACATCAACAGCAGCCTTCCCAGCCCTAGCTTCCCGGCCAGAAGCAAATGGCTCTGCATTGTAGACCAAGGGTCTCAGGGCACCAGGGGCCATGAATCAAAGCAGAGATGAAGCCCAGGGAAGCTGATCAAGTATCTGAGAGAGAAAGAGAGGTGACAACCAGTAACCCTCTCCACCTAATAAGGAGGGAAACAAAAGAGCCCCAGGAGGCAGTGACCAGGTGAGGACACTGAGCAAGTAGGCAGCCCACAGCTCCCTAGGGGACATGGGGGGGGGTGTAAGCCAGGACCTGGAAATGCTCCCCCCACCAGGAGGTGGATCTCTTGGAGAGCTGCGTGGCTGACCAGAAACGGTCCTGCAGTTGTGCAGAGGTGAAGTTCCCTCTGCCAGGGCATTTAGTGATTCCCGCTGGAGAAGCACAATCCTTCTGATCGCTTCAAATGGTAAACATCTTAACCAGGGGTTGTGCCTGTGGAAGGCAGAGAAGCCCCATTGGACCTTCAACCTGGGACCCGCCTTGCCTCAGACAGCAAACAGCCCGGAACCCTCACAGCACAGGGCCTGATTTCCCTTCTGGGTCTGCTGCCCACCAGGCTGAAAGCTCCTAGGAACAGGGCCCGGTGATGCATCCACATAGGAGGTGCCTGACAGAAGGAAAAAGGAAGCAGGGAGGAAGAAGAGGCAGAATACATTGTAATGTAAGTCTGAATAGAACAGAGTCAGTGCCACCAGTTGGCCGTGTTCCATTGAAATCAGTGAGGGTGCTGAACTGCAGGGTTTGCCTTTCTGTGTGCATTGGTGGTGGGGGTACAGGAGGGGTATGGTGACTCTTGGGCCTCTGTACTAAGCTACGTCCCCAGCTTGTTTTGAGACAGGGTCTTGCTAAATTGCCAAGGTCTGAATTTGCCACCTCCTGCCTCAGCCTCCCAAAGGGCTGGGATTACAGGTACGCACAATGACACCTGGCTTTGCAGAGTTTTCTAGGCCAGTGGCCATCCCTAAATCACTTTCATCTTTGGGCTCATACCATGTCCCTGGACCATGGGTTGAGGCAAAAGGCCTTTTAAATAAGGCCAGCAAAGTTCTCTGGGCCTTTGTTTTCTCGTCTATAAAAGTGAAACCAATATAAGTTAAAGTAAGGCAGGTGTTGACCAGCTCAGGGTTGGAGTCCTTCTAGTTCTGGTCTTCGATGCTAATAACACAAGAAAATGCAAGTTATGGTACCAGCATTTGAGAAACTTGACTTACACAGTTTAAAAATCACGCTAAAATAACTCCTCCCCGCGCGCCCCCCCCCCCCCATTTTGTTGGTTCTTATTGTTGGTTTTGGGCAGTACTGGGGATTGGAACCAGGATTGCCACACTGAGCTACATCCCTAAAAATAGGAGTTACGTCCCATTTTTAAGCTCAGGGAGTTAATAGTCACTGAGTTGCCCAGGCTGATCTCGAATTTGTGATCTCTCCTGCCTCAATCTCTGAGTGCTGGGCATGTGCCACTGTACCCAGTATCAAATAACCTAATAATAACGATGACACTGAACTCATGCCAAGTGTTTGCCTGAACATGTGACACCTGCTTTTTCTCTTCTACCTCACAACAGTCCTGCATATTAGCTATTATCACTACTCTTATTTTATAGGGGGAAAAATGAGACTTGGAAAGGCTGTATATCAAACCCAGGGCCACCCACAGCTAGAATCCCTTCTGTTTTTGGAAGCTGAGCCAGTAGCTCTCCGGGTTCATTTTCTGGAGAGACTGAGGGTTCCCAGCAGTCCCTTGTGAGTTTTGTTCAGCTTATTTCCTATGTTACATACATCATTTTGATACACTGGAGGCCCACGGAAGAGTTAAAACTTGTTCTGAAACTTCCTTCTACGGAGACCTTAAAATGTCTTCAGCTCTTTCTCTGCGTACCTCTCAGTGTGTTTCACAAATTGGAATTTTCCTTTCACATTCATCTTTGCAAAATTCAGGCCTGTGCATGTCTGCTTAGATGATGCAAGCAAGTATAATACATTTGTCTTTATGAATCACAATGTTTGCTCATGTTGCCCAATCAAAATAAAGAAAATAATTTCTGAATCTGATGTCAGACTGTAGCTGTCTTCCATAAATTCCAGTGGCAAGTGCTGGTATTCTTCAGAGAATCACAGTTGCTCTAATGAATTGTTACAAGATGCTGTCATGAATGTGCATGCTCTAAATGATGTATGCAAGCACACTGTTAATCTGTCCTATACTCAGGGCCTAGCCTAAGACTGTTAGAGAAACAGGGTCTAGGTGCTTAATAAGTTTAGAAATGACTGAGACTCCACTAAGCCTTAGATCAGCTTTAAGATTCCTTCCAGCCAACGAAGATCGTGCAATCCATGCTCCAAAGAGATCAAAAACGATCTTGCAGTGCAGTCCATACTTGCGTACCTTGGAGGTGGCCATGGATGGATTTTGAGGAAGTAGCACATATGACAGATGTGTGAAGGGGATAGATATGACAGAGAGAGGGCAGCATTTGGGTGGCAAGTGTCTCTTCTGGATCTGCCACCTTGCCTCCCACTGCTAGTCGACTCACCGACAAGGGTCCAGACGTCATTTTCTGTATCACTTTTCATGACTGGCTGACTTTGCCTTTGCATCTCCAGCCTATCAGTCTGTCTTCCAACCCGCCACAACACTGACCCTGCTTTTCTGATACACACCCGTGACCTCACAGCTGCAAGTGAACGGACCTTTCTGGAGCATTTGCTACTTTAAACCTTGTTTCCTTTCAAACTTCTGATTTTCCCCTAAGCTTTCTTTGCATGTTTTTTGTTTCTATCACCGCTGCCCTTAAAAATTTGGTGTCTCCAAGGATGGCATGGTGGTACACACATGGTAATCTAAGCAGTGTTAGAGACTGAGGCAGGAGGATTATAAATTTGAGCCCTGCCTGGGCAACCAAGCAAGACTCTGTCTTAAAAATAAATAAATAAATAAGGAAATGGGGATGGGGTTGTAGATTAGCGTGAAGGCCCTGGGCTAAGTCCCCATTGCCCAAAAAATATATACATAAATAAATAATTGTTTCTGAGGTTTCATCTCACACCACAGTTGCTAAGAAATTCTATTCATTTCTAAGGCCTGTGCTTCCCGTGATCGTAATTCCCAGCCTGTCTCTCTTGGCAGGCGTCAGATCCACTGTGTTGCAGTGTGTTCTGCAGGAACCTTGTTCCTCCAGAGGTTCTAGTGCAGCCCAGATGCCTAAATCCAAACCCTATCCCCAACTCTTCTTACCTGCTCTGCCCCTCTCCAGCCATCCTGCTGGTAGGACTAACGCGCTCAGCTACCCAAACCGGAAATTGCCATCGTGGTTTTAACTGACTCTGGTCTTGCTCTCTGAGCCACGCCTCCCAGATTGGACTTCTGGGTCATATCCACCCCTGTCTTCATTCCCTTTGCCATTGCCTGAACTGCCTGAGGGTGAACACTCACCCTCTTTCTGCCACTCATGTCCCAGGCACAGGCCATCGAGGGAACATCGTTCCAAAACACCCCAAGCCAGGTCACATCTTCCACATTAATGCCCTTCACTTGAGCAAGTAAGTTCTTACCAACTAGATCCCTCCTGTTGATGCTTTAACAGTATCCAGTGCTTAAAATAACACGAATTTATTCCCATGCCCTACCCTCGGGGTCAGGAAACGGAAATTGGTGTCAGGAGGTATCAGCAAGGATGGCTCCTCTGGCAACTTCAATGAGAACCCATTTCTCTGCTTTTTCCGGCTTCTACAGAGGCCAGCTTTCCTGGGTTTGTGGCTAAATCTAATCCCTACTTCTGTCATTACGCCTCTCGCTCTCTTGTCTACCTCTTTTAAGGACACCATAATTACACTGAACCTTTTTGCTTCGAGACGAGGTCTTGCTATGTAGTCCAGACTGGCCTTGAACTTGCAGCAACCCTGCTGCCTCAACCTCCCAGTCACTGGGATTACAGGCATGTGCCATCATACACGGTTATACTGGGGATGTCCAAACAATCCAACTCAAGGTCCTTCATTTACCCCACTTGTGAAGTCCCTTTTCCCATAGAAGGTGAAAGGGCCTGTTTAGGGTACAGCCATGTATTCACTGGTCTGAGGATAACATCAGAGGGAACCATTAATTTATCCCCTACCTTGATTATCAGCATTGTGTGCTAGGTAAGGCTCTGTGCAAAACTAGGCATGCCAAGGAACAAGCTGTGGTCCTGACTTTCAGGAACTTAATTCAGTGGAAGATGACTTTTCTTTTCTTTCTTCCTTTTTTTTTTTTTTTTTTTAAATCGGTACCAGGGATCGAACTCACAACTGCACGCTTGCAATGCAGGCGCTTATGCCGCTGAGCTAAATCCCCAGCCCCTGACTTTTATTTTCTGGGTAGCTTTATTTTATTGGTACATTCTGGCATACATAACGATCACATTCATCATAGAGAATTTGGACCTGTACATGGTATAACTTCTTTTTTTTCCCCATTCTCTCTCCTCCCTTCAACCTCTTTTCCCTGAAGGACAACTGTAAAGTCTGAACACGCTGAGATTTAGCACGGTTCTTTGGGTTCTTTGCTCTCTTCCAACCTACAGATGTCTCCATACACTGTAGGCCCATCTCGGACACCATGAGGTCACACATTCTCCTGCCCCGCCTTCTTTCCTTCTTGTGTCTTTGACACTTTGTCTAATACAGCTCATTGGGCTTGACTGCCTTGCTGATTATTAACTCTTTGAAGGTAAGGCCTATACGTTCTTCAGAATCACGCTAGTACCTAAAATTTCCCACACCAATCATTGGTCCACATCTTCCCCACAGTATCCAGAATGCTGATATACTAAGTGCTGTTGAGAGGGCAAATGGACTTGCATGCAAAGATATTGCAAGGAAGCGGGACATGGTAGCATACACCTGCAATCCCAGAACTCTGGGGAGCTGAGGCAGAAGTACCACAAGTTCAAGTCCAGCCTGGGCAATTTAGTGACTTAGCAAGACTCTGTCTTAAAAAATTAAAAAAAAAAAAAAAAAGGGCCAAGGGATGTAGCCCAGTATAAAGGTCCAAGGTTCAAACCCCGTACTGGGGAGCGAGGGGATCTACCAGGAGGAATGCAAGAGCATAGTAAAGAAAACTTTGGAAGCAAGAAATGTGCCTGAAAGTGCTCCTTCATGACCCAGTTCCCTGGTGTCTTGGGTCTGCGGGCCGAGTACATTATCTGTACACAGCTTGAACCAGATGAATGAGACCAGGCGGGCTGTATTTGCTACAGTGCAATCCAAGGATGTATGGCTCTGAGACATGATGATTTTCTGAGTTACAGCATATCAGCTGACACCCTTAAACACAAGACATTCCCAGATGTGTCTTGCTGGAAGGTACCAACCCACCTTTAATTAACTTACAAAGAGAAAATGTTATTTTGGCTCACAGTTTTCAAGGTTCCATCCATGACAGGCATGGCATACCATGGCACAGTCAGGCAGGTACACAAGGCAGAGGAAGTCCTTTGTGGCTTGGTGGGAAGGAAGAGGGAGACCTGTGTCCTACTGTCCCCTTCAAGATCATGCCTACACCAACCCTAAGAACTGCTCACCTTGCAGTTCAGCTCCCATTCGGCTCTACCTTTTGAAGATCACACTATGTCCCAACTGTGCCATGTGCTGGGGACCATCCCTTTAACACTCGGGGCTTTGGGGTTACTTACCAGAACTGTAGCCCTCTAGAAATAGACTTTATTTCTTAAGGTAAAGTCTCTTCATTTACCTGCCTCCCAGGCATGTTAATTTTTTTTTGCCCAAATTTGCTTTAAACCTAGTCACAAAGTTAAGGAGATTGATTCTGCAAAACTTCTAGAAAAAGCCTGTCTCACGCATCTACTTCTAGTCGGCTTTGTAAAACAGCACATGGGGTTGAAGACCAGGGACAAAGATAATGCCACCTGCTTTTGTGACTTCAGGATCTTCCCCTAATGTTCTCTTGTATCTTTTGGATATAAAGAAAACAGATTGAGAGCTACCGAGAACACTCCTTTTTCTGCACAGCCTCTGACACTCAGAAACTATTCACATCCAATTGGCTTGTCAGCAGCACTTCTTTCAATTAGGAAGCAAATACCGTCAAGACCACCTCCACCGTGGCCCCCTTTGAGCAGCCAGCCACCTTCCCAAGTTTACAGCTGGCTCCTCCACACCAGCCAACCGGCACCACTTTGTGGTCAGGATTAGCAGCTCAGTTTCCCGAAACAACGGTGTAGATCAATTTGCAGAGCATCGGTTTTAATGAGCTATAAGTGGGATAATACCATTTTTTGCAAGCTACCACTTCTATTCAATTGAATTACTTCTCTCTGAAGATTGATATCAACCAGAGCTTTAGACAAAGGGGAACTTTGTCATGTTTCTGAAACTCTGCATGGTGAGTATATGTATGCCTACAGACCAGGCGCTGTTGAGGTAGGCGACATCCATCAAAACTGACATAACCATGGTGATGCTGTCAAGTAAAAGGTTCTATCAGTGATACCTTGTAAGATACAAAAGTCTTGAGAATGCTACTGCTTTGCCACTGTTCAGAGAGCTGTACAGAGTGGGTGGGAATGTCACCGCACCAGTTTATTCTTTTTTTTTAAAATTTTATTTAAGGAGAAAAAAAGCAGAGAAAGGGTACAAGTTATACAGATTTACAGAAAAAAATAAACAGTAGGAAATCACTAGTTAATAGATTATATATTGTCATCTTAGAAATAATTGTTCAAGTCACAAAGTTAAAGCTTGTTAAGTGGACATTCCAACAGTGAGACTGCAAACAGTTCTGCTCAATGATCCAACAAAACTCAGTGATATCATTTTCTATCTTATACACTTAAACATACATGCAGTTATATCATTTAGAGCACTTTCTTTTCCTCTCTTTTATACAATGACAATTACACATTTTGGGTTTTATTACTCCCACAGTTCTTATTACTTTTTTGGAAGAGAGTAGAACCAAATGTGACATAACAGAACAGAGTCAATCAAATCAAAAGGGTGGACATAATAGATAATGTAAAAGCATAATACAAGGTGATCAATAATGGTTAACTTAATGCCTTCTGCTATCTCTAATAGAATTGCCTATATCATCAATTATAATAAAATTGAACAAAACAGTAAAGAACAAAACCAAAACATTAAGTCATCACTCCTGCCCACTATTTGTCAACTCACTCTGTTGACAAAGGATGGCCAATGAAGAGAGGAGATTGTCACTCTCCTTTCAATCAACCTGGAGGTCCAGTTCAGCAAGCATTCCGGAAATCCTCTGTAAAAGGTGAGGGCTAGGGCTATAAATCTAGAGGTTGAAGGATATAGTCTCTGCCTCCTGTAAGCACAGAAACTCAAAAACTGTAATAAAAAAAATCATGACAACTCTCAGTTGCACACACAGAGGGAAAGGCAGCAGGAAGGCTGACGGAAATGATCCTCAAAGAGAAAAGAAGGCCAAAGGCTTGTTTGGGCAGCAATGGAGAATTATCTGCTGCAGTCAGGCGGGTGCAGCTTAGGTACCGGACTTGGCATGCTTCAACAGTCCTGCTAAGAAACTTAGGATGGCAGCCCTTCCGAAAGACAGGCACATTTGGGTTGTTCCCAAGAACTGGCTGCAGCTGGCAAAATGAACACACAATGAGGTAATGCAACAAACAGGTGGTTCTCTGAACCTTAAAGAGAATTTTCATCCAGTAAGAAATCGATTGTTTAGGACAGAGTCATGTAACTCGGGCAGCACAGTCATCATGAACAAGAGGTCCCTGGCTCCCGAAAACCTCCTACAGAGCATTCGGATGTTCTAGATGAACCAAATTCAGCGCAAACCACTCTCCACCCCAGCACTCCTGCTGCCCCCATTCTCCTGTACAGGAGACCTATGTCCACACACATATCTCACCTTGCAGTTTTGATGAAAGCCATTGATTATCAATTACAGTTTCATGTTAACTTTCCCACAAATGTCATTTTCAGAAGTGTTCCAAAAGGTATGACTAAGGCACAAGAATTAACATGGATCATATTTACATTTTCCCACTGACTTTGGGGACTTGGGTTACTTCATCTAGTGCAGAACAATTCAAATTTTCAAATCCACTTGACTTATAAAGAACTTTCTTTTCAAAATCCAGAGCTTTGTGTCATACTGTATCACTTCAATTCATAGAAAAGACAATGTTTAAAAAGATTCACTGCAATCTTTTTACACTGTCTCCATGGGAGGCTGCCCACCCTGCTTTCTTACACTTACAAACCTTAAGCACTCTATATTCATGTCAGTTATAGTGTTCCATTAATAGCATGTAAAAAATAGGCAGAGCACACAAAGCATTTGGTGACCAGGTAATTCCTCTCAAAAATCACATCACAGGGTAGAGCAAAGATGGCGGATGGATAACAGCAGGCTACAGAGTCTCCCTCAGTCAACTTAGAATTCAATATATTACAGTGTGGGGAGTCCCAAACAGAGGAAGATGAATTCTCTCATCCCAAGAAGAAACTAAGATGAGAAGAACTAATCAAACATACAGTCACGGTACTACTACTGGAACAGCTGAAGGTTCAGTGCTCCTGCTGCACTGCCCGAATCCGAGCAGTGGCGATTTACCAAGCCATCCGAAATCCCACTGCTTCCACTCACTGGAAATGCAGTCACTTTGACTCACTGGAAACGAGGTCGGCGAGCCAAATGGAGAGCTGAGCTAGCAGGGAACCTGCATCAACCTTTGGTCAGTAACGGGAATAAAACCATTCCACAGAGAAGGGGGCTCCAACAGAGGACATTCTGGGACCGGGCAGGACTGGCAGGAACAAGGGGCAGCAGTGACTTCAGTCAGTTGTTCCCTTCCCAAACGGGATTGGTGGAGTGAGCTTGGCCTGGGTCACGTGGCCTGGCTGAGACCCAATAGGTTATCTGGAATCAATTCCCTACGGCAGTGGTGCACACTGACGAAGTGAAGGCCTCAGCAGGTTGACTGACCCAGAGGGGAGGGGCCAGCATACGCTGCCCCTGTCTGCAACTCTCTAGCACACTGCAGTGGGAAAGGTCACCTAGCCAGTGTGCTTCAGAAGAATTGTAACCAACACAGAGAGAAACTGGGGCCTTCTGGAAGAAACAAAAAAGATGGGAAGAGGAAGCAACAAGAATAAGTCCCCAGGTCCCAACCCTGAGAACATTGACCCAGGACAGGTAAATACAAAGGAGAATGAGGACAGCAAACATGCAATACCAGACACGGCACCAGTGGACATAAAGAGATATCTCTGGGGCCTCAGAGACGAGTTCAAAAGGGAAATATTTAGCCAAGTAAAGCAAAATATAAGAAGATTAATTAAAGAGATGCTAAGCACCCCCCTCAAGAAGACACAGATGGAAGAATGGAGGAACTCAAACAAAGGAGAGAACCATTTGATGAAGAATATAAAGAAAATATAGAATACATGAAGCAGATTCAAAGAGATTGCCAGGAAATTAAAAACTCTATGGAAAAATGGCAAATCTGTTTGAAAGAAACTAAGGATAGATTATCCAAACTGGAGGACAGGTTTGCAATGTGGGATTATGAAGGAAAAACTTTTTAACAAGGAAACAAGCAGTAACAATACAAACGCTAGAAGATGACAAGAGGATCTATAACTTGAGAATAAAGAATGTGAATGAAGAAGCAGGAGTACAAAGAAAGGAACTACAAAGGCTATTCACAGAAAAATTAAGGAAAACGTAGGAAAAAGGAAATGATATTCAGATACATGAGGCATACAGAACTCCAGCCACCTACAACCAAAACAGCTATACCCAGGCATATAATAATCAAGATCCCAGAAATTCAATATAAGAACAGAATATTAAAAGCTGTTAGAGACAAGAAACAGATAACCTACAGAGGAAGGGCAATCAGAATAATGGCAGACTTCTCAACACAAACCATCAAGTCAATAAGAGCCTGGAGCAAAATATTCCAAGCCCTGAAAGAAAATAACCTCCAGCCCAGATTGATATACCCTGAAAATCTGTCTCTAGAAATTAATGGAGAAGCAAGATGCTTCCAAGACAAAGAAGAACTTGGGAAATTCGTGACCACCAATCCAACTCTACAGAGAATACTGCAGGGCATTCTAGAGAGAGAAAAAAGTACTAGGACTCCAGGAACAGTGGCAGAGAGGCCTCAATGAATGGAGCAGAAAACAGAATGAAAAAGATAAGCAAACAACTGATGGCAAAAAAAGAGCGTAACAGAAATGAGGCAGAGAAGGTTGGTTATAATCTCTAATATAGATGGCCTTGATACACTAAATTAAAAAAAAGAACCACACGTAGAGTGGATCAGAAGGTAGGGTCCACTGAGATGCTATTTTTAGGAAATATAATTAACCTGAAAAAGAGTACATGGACTGAAAATCAAATATGAGAAAACAATGTTCTACACGACAGAGAACCAGAGAGTAATAGGGGCAACTAGACCAGTATTTGTGGATAGGTTGGAAAGACAGGCTTTAATAGGTAAAGGAATGCAATTAGAGATCAAATCCAGGAGAGAGAAGGTTCGGAACCACTTAGGTAAATAGCACGCCCCCCTCCCCGCCCATTTTAAAACCAAGGGTCTTGGTGAGACCAAAAATGCACACAGTGTACCCTGGGGAAGTGAAAAGATGGGGAGAGTGTTAAAAAAGACAACAGAAGATATTGTTAATAGTGTATCAGGATTTGAAACCCACATTACTCGCACCACTCTGCTTAGATTTTATTCTGTCCCAGTTTGTCTACTTGCATTAGATTTGAGGGCACAGACAGCTACCTCCCAAACATCAGGATACAGCACAGTAATCATCTTTAATTTCCTATTAACTTAATCTGGAGCCTTGTATGACTTATACTGTTTTATCATGACTGATCTTAGTTAAATCTAGTTTGTTTGACTGCTGTTTGGTATTGACAGATTTTACTCAAAACTGTTAGGATTTATAGTATCAAGTCTGAGAGTATAGGCAACTACACTGAAGATGACAAGACTCACTACGCTATACATTCTGGTTTGATAACTGCCTGTTTTTGAAGTTTTATACTATATACACAGTTCTGTTTTTATTAATAATTATATACTGATATACTCAATTATACTATGTCTGATGAGATAGCCAATTCTATTGAAGATAACAAGAGAAAACACAGGAACTATGGTAGAACTCCTTGTACAACAGTCTTACATCTTTTTCATTTCATATGTTTATAGGAATATGTTTTGTTTTGTCTTGCTTTGTTTTGTTTCACCAATATAGAAAGGATAAACACATGTTAAGACTCATGCATGAGGGGCTGGGGATTTAGCTCAGTGGCATAAGCGCCTGCCTTGCAAGCAGGCAGTCGTGAGTTCGATCCCTGGTACCAATAAAAAAGAAAAAGACAAAAAAAAAAAAAAAAAAAAAGAAGACTCATGCATGTGTAGAATCTATAAACAGTTTATGAGAACTGATCTGATGACACATAATGAAATGAATAAATACTTTGAAGAAAAAGACGCTAAAGTACCCAGTGCTGATCCTGGAATGTCATAATGTGAAACCCAGCAGTAGTATTATTCTTTGTTCAGAGTGGTATTAGTCTGCTTGGGTTTGTTCAATCTCAACATAATTGAAGATATGGATAACTGCATGCATGTTTAAGTGTATAGCATTGATAACCATATTTCTAAGTTTTTGTTGGATAGTTGAACAGAACTGTTTGCAGTCTCGCTGTATAATCCCTTTATATGCTCTACTTTAGTATCTTGAGTAACTATAAGAGGACAATCTGTAACCATCAACTAGTGATTTCTTAGTTTATTGTTTTCTTTGAAAGTATGCATTATTTCTACCCATTTTGTTTTATTTAGTCTTTAAATTAAAAAAAAAAAATTCTACAGTACCCAGTGCTGATCCTGGAGTGTCATGATGTGAAATCCAGCAATAATATTATTCTTTGTTCAGAATGATTTTAGCCTGCTTTAGTTTAATGTTAACATAAATGAAGATATGGATAACTGCATGTATGTTTAAGTGTATAGGATTGATAACCATATTACTAAGTTTTTGTTGGTAGTTGAACAGAACTGTTTGCAGCCTCGCTGTTTGAATTCCCACTTTATATGTTCCACTTTTGTATCTTGAACAACTATTTGTAAGAGGACAGTATGTAAATATCAACTAGTGATTTCTTACTGTTCATTTTTTCTTTGAACGTATGTATTATTTCTACCCATTTTGTTTTTAGTCTTTCTTTAAATAAAATTTGAAAAAAAGTCACATCACAGCAGATGTAAACAACCATTTCCCCAATAAATACAATACCCTCTCATGTAGTTTTCTGCACTTCCAACAAATTGCTTTGGATAGATTTATTAAGACTTAGAAGACACTGCTATTAAGTCTATTATTATACCTATTTATGTAAGCTAGGTGTACGAGTTCTCAAATTCTGGGCCATAAATACACAGAATTAACAAGAGAATTAACTCATATTTAAAAAAATTCAGATCTGTGTTGAACGACAAATTGAAAAGCACTCATTTTCTCACTGACCACTGACACCCTTTAAACTTTCAACTTAAACTTTTAACACTATGAATTTTAAGGCTTTTGTTACTGCTGAAGTTTGGGGGTTTGTTTTTATTATTATCTTGAGACAAGGTCTCACTCCGTAATTCAGGTTGGCCTTTAATTCACTATGTAGCCCCACTTGGCCTCAAATTCATGATGATCCTCTTGCCTCAGCCTCCAGACTGCTGAGATTACAAACATGAGTCACCAAGTCTGGGGATGTAAATGAAGTCACACATTTCTGGAAATGAGTTACAACTTCATGAACTGATGCTGAGTGCTCACTTACACTGGTTTCCATCTTAACATTTCAATGTTATGCTTCTGTTGTAATACCTTTGAACTTAGAAGAACACAGAAACTTATTTTCACACATAATAAACAAGTCTCCAAATTATTAAAAAGGCATTTTATTATAAATACATTTTAGTTGTAGCAGTAAAATACATTTTGTGTTACCATGAATTTTTTAAAACAAAAGAACTTCACTGAGACAATGATCACACTGTAGGAACCGTAGACTCCAAGTTGAAAACCTGTACTAAGAAACCAAAGTAGCTAAAGTAATTCTAGAAATTAAGCTATAAAAGAAAAGACAAAGACAGAGGAAGAATAAAACCCTAGAGAGTAGTTTTGGGGTTATACTATTATACAAAGTCATTTTTACTTAAGAATAAACTCTTTAGGTATTAGAGCCTCTTAAATGAGGTATCATTTACTGCAAAGAAAAATAATTTTGCCATAAATATGCTTTATTAGATGGCCACGCAACTGGTCCTTTGAAGAGATGGAAACTTACCAGTTGTTTTATACAGTCCCCCTTAGAAACATTTTCCAAAGTAAGAACCAATATGAATTTACTAAGCAACTGATCCTGTGAAGCTAGCTGAACAAGTTTAGGTAAGAACTGTATTTCTGAAGCACTACAAAAAATCCTGTCACTAATAATAGGATCATTTAATAAAATGCAAAACCCATTACCTTTGTAATTTAGAGAATCAATCCTAGGATACACACTACATATAGCAAGTACCTTCATGGGTTTCAAAGAATCAGGTCAGATGGCTGGCACAGAAATCAGATACAGTACATGATGTACATAATGTCCCATACACAGACTTATAGGATCAGGTGTGGTCTGGATACATAAAATCTCAAGTGTAACTGACACTTTGGGAGTTTAATTTGGAGCAAAAGAGTTCTCTGACCTACAGAAAGATATAAAGAGGTCTTCGCGTACGTAGTGCCACGCAAAACAAAGTGTAAATAAACCAAAGTTCCCTATAAGTTGGGACTACATAAAGGAACCTGAGCTGAACATATGAACAATCCTCGCCAAAGGTCATCAAGCTTTTGAAGCAGAATTAAGAACTCCAAAGCCATGCGTTGTATGATGGTCATCATGTATACTCCTACACCTAAATCATTCTATAGTCTATTACCTTAAAGTTAGGGTTTTCTCTTGCTAGCATCTCAGTAAATTCAAAGGGAAACAAAAAACCAGAAGCAGAGCCTAATACTCCCCAAGGTACAGTCCAGGGTGAATATTAAAACAACAACAACAGCAACAACAATACACAAATGTGAAAATATGCAAAGACCTGTCAAGATTGTGATAGGCAGTTTCTTTCTCAAAAATAACTTGCTCATACATGTGCACCTATGATTTATGGATAACTCATGCTGTTAGGTGGCCGATTCCCCTAGACTGTTTTGCAACATATACAGATTCTTTTTAAAGGTAGCAAAGAAATCAGAAACAATTATTCATTTTCTGCCACATACAGCACCTCAGACTCTTCCTAACACCTGCTGGTATGGCAGAAATCCAAAATAACTTTAACCTGAGAAACACACAATTTGAAAAGCAAATCCTTCCCCCTCACCATCCCCTAGCCCCTCCCCCCCAAAAAACCACCATGAAAACTACACATTATTTGGGTTATTACCTATCATTTTCAATGCTCCATGTCACCACTATATTAGGACAGGGACTCCTGTACTTAGTGCCTCAATAAATGCAAAGTGCATTCTCGTGACCTTCAGATGGCTTCTTTCCACTATTCTCCATGTGTACGGATCATCAAGATTGACTCTAAGCACATCAAACAAACGCACAGCTTCCAGACCAAAGCCCAGGCAGCACTGTACATAAAACCAATCTCACTCTAGAAATGAAAGAGCTCTTTCATCGTAATGACAAGAGCAGCATGGATCCCACCAGGGGAGGAAAAAAGGGGGTGGCAGTCAATCCAAAGGCTTAGAGCTCTTTCTCTGGGAATGTGCCACTCAGGGAATCAAAATTCTAAAAATGATTCAAGAGATCAATTTTTATCTCAAGTAAATAAACGCATTGTTAGAAACATCTTCAAACTTTCTAGAGACAAGTGATGTGCGAAGCACAATTCCTGGACCAGCAAGCACCAGCACTGCCAGAAACTTGTTGCCAATGCCAGTGGTCAGACTGCAGCCTAGAATCAGAATTGGGGTAAAGCTCAGCAACCTGCACTTCAACAAAACCTCTAAGTAAGCCTGCTGCTGACTAAAGTGTGAATACTACTTTTCCTGCCTTATTTCTTTCTTCCCTGTTTCTCTTTCACTGCCACGATTCTAAAATCTTAAAACATGACAGGTGTGTATATAGATACTACTCTGCTGAACCAATGTATGTTTCCATTCTTTCCCCTTTATTTCTCATGGACATTAAAAAAGTATTTGTGAAAATAATTTTTCAAAAATCAAAAATTTCTTAAAAGGTAATATTGATTTGCTTTCCTATACACAGTTCTAAGGCAGGCAATCACATGCTAGTATGCAAAATAAAATACGGAAGAGACCTCGTATGTGAGGTAGAAACAGTTGAAAAGACTGCCCAGGAACATAATGAAAATTCCATAAATTGTTCAATGAACTCATAGAATTCTATAAAACTTATACTTTATGCTAAATATCTGTATCAAAATAAAATCTCTCTGTTGAACAAACTGCAAATAAAGTCTGGTCTAACATTGTGATTACTGAAACTACAAGCATATGAATATCTCTGGGTTTTTCCAGTACTCCAGTTTGAGAAACTTTAGACTATCACTGTACAACTGGGTCTAGGATTTAACCACAGTTCACATTTTTAAGTCTAGATTCTCTTATTAGGTACCTTCCTTCAGTGAAAATCCAAAACAGGCATTTGCCTTAGGTATGAATTTTTAAATGTTACATTAAAATTGTCTTTTGATTTGTTTCACCTGATGTAATAATTTAGTGCCATTTTATGAATATTCTGTAAGAATGTTAAATATTGCTAAGACTTAGTCCTTGCAACGAGTCTTGAGATTGCTAATTACACAGGGATGAAAATGGTAATTGTGAATTTAGCAGATTTAGAGTAGTCTCAGCAAATAAACGTCCAACCTCCAATCGATGGACAATGTGAGAAGCTTCTTGTAATGAGCACTTTGAGGACTAATATGCCACTTATTCTTTCAAGATGGTATCTTTATAATATGTGACTGACACCACTAAGCGGTATTCTGAATAAGAAATCAATAGACTATTATCCATTTTTCTAGCTTCCAGGCAGTTTGAACATAGATCAAATGGCAGAGGGGACAGACAAATTAGATGCAGAAAGATATTTACCTCAAGATTCAGGAAAATGTACAGACTAGTGGTAGAAATAAGGATTTTCAAATATTAAGAAGGATTTTTAGCAAGAAATAATGTTAAGTCAGAAAAAACAAATCAGAACCTTTGAGGAGTTGCAAATAGGAAAAAGCAGGCTAGTCTTTTAAAGCAGCAATATGTATGTTTCACTATACTGAAATTTAGCCTTATATTTTATAGACATTGTCTGGGATTCCCTGTTTAAAGACAACTTCACAATGGAATACTGCTATCATGGGTGTCTCTTTTTAAATGACTATCTCAAGAAATTTACTTTTCTTAATAATGATAGCTGAAATACTAAACTTTATCTAGAAATTATTTCCACACCCTTTTTCTTGACCAAGGTGGTGACAGTCACATTCTTATTCGTTTATAGTTTTGCTCTTAGATGAAAATTTTTAAAAACAAAATCATCTACACTAGACCAACATAATACTATACTGTACATAAATATCTCAAAGTTAGATAATTCAATTAGCTTTCTCAGGATCATCAATTCCTATATTTTCATAAATAGGTGTTAGAGATTACTATGTTTAATAGGTAATGCTTATTAAGTGGAGATTCTGCTTATTTCAATTATTCTGCAATTGTTTGAACTAAAAAGACTAGGTATCTACATCAAACCTGAACTTATTTTAAAATCTCAGATGAAAAACAAAAACCAAAATCGAAAAACAAAAAACATACTAAGCAGTCTGGTATATGAGATGACCTACATGAAAAGCAGAACTCTGTGCAGAAAGAAAACCTAAGGTCACATTGATTTAAATGGTAAATAATTAACTACTAATTAACCATTAAAAAGAAGCTCTGCTCTAAAAATTTGGCAAAGCATACACCAAGATGGCAACCAAAACTCCTTTTTAAAAATACAGAGAAATACCCATATTATAGTGAATGAAGTTCTTCGTATCTGAACAAAAAAATCATTTTTATAACAGGAAAATAAATAGCAGAAATAATCTACAAAGTTTCTATTATTCAAAAGAATTTAAGACTCAAAGAGAAAGAAAATCTCAAGTTGCACTGAAACTAAAAAGTGAAATAAATGAAAAATAGTTTTGGCAAGAGCAAGGAAACTTCAGAGTGATACAAAGAACAAAGAAGTAGAAAGAAAGAAATCATATGAACAGTTAACTTCACTTAGAAGAAATCTGTTACAGAAAAAAGGGGAGTTGGTAATAATTGGTATTATCCCAGAGCTATCAAGTTTCCTTTAAAAAAATCCATATATTAATATATGTATATGTTTCATCTGAGCTCTAAGGTTGAATCTAGTATAGAAATAAGAAAATAAGTTATTTTATCAGCCTGACTTATGGGTATTTGCTAATAACTACAATAATGCCAACGCACATCAACTGTATTCAGAAGCCATGCCTCATTTCAATGGGAAGTTGCGATGATTCTTACAGTAATACTTGCTCAAATCATTACAAATTAACTATGCATAAATAAAATTCTCTAAAGCAGTGCTGGAAATACGGCATTAAGTAATGCTGACAAAGAGGAAGCTTGTTAGGGGTTAAAAATAAGCTTTTAATCTAGAAGACCGAAAAGATTATCCAATGGAAACAACATTCAAATCCTTGACCACAAACAAGAAAAAAATGAACACTTGGAGACTGAGCGCAGAGGAATAGACTAATAAGTAGCTATTATTGTTCATTTTTTAGAA
This sequence comes from Cavia porcellus, assembly GCF_034190915.1. Taxonomy (NCBI): domain Eukaryota; kingdom Metazoa; phylum Chordata; class Mammalia; order Rodentia; family Caviidae; genus Cavia; species Cavia porcellus. Next base: position 15,320,639 of record NW_026947515.1, read on the forward strand.
ATAACTGCTTAGAAAGAAAATGTCATAGCAAATGGACAGCTTCCTTATCCAAGGCTCCATCATCAATAATTTATAGAAGGTGGCAGTGTGTAAATGACCTCCTTAAGTAAATAGTAACATAAATAATTTAAAAACTGGTATTTTTTAAAGGTTCAAGTAAGGGAAACAGAAAATCAGGTAATAACCTCATGACAAAGGTTAACTGAGAGATCGGACAGTACAATTCTGTCTTCATATTATTAAAATGCTGTTGAACATTTATCTAACTTGTATTCTAGTGCTGTATATTGGCATGCATGGGGGTAGGAGAGGGCCATCACTGATGAAAAAATTATTTTTCATGGACATTTTCACACTGGAGAGACCTAATTTTCATTTGGGCTATGTTTGTCATAGTGTGGAAAATATACAGCTATACAGCACAAAAAATTTTCCATCTTCTCACTAAAGTACGCTAAGCAAAATTTGACATAGCTGAACGTGGCAATGTGATATCCTACAGAAAAAGCAAAGAGCTGTAGCTGCTGGCTCAGTTTTCCAACTGTGATTTATACTAACCATTAACATGTCTGTAGTCTACAGGTCTCCATCTGCCACCCCACAGAGACCTGCAGCCTGTAACAGGAAGCCACACACCAATGAAATGCACCCTAGGCAGAAGAGTAGAACTGAGTAAGAGATACATTTCATTTGTCCTGTAGCTTGCTAACCTCTAACCAAAGACATGCTTTTATCCCAAATGATATGAGGACTGCAGCTGGCCAACCTAAACTAACCTTCAGGCATACAAGAGACGTAAATAATTTCTCTTTACCCTTACCACTCTCAACCCCACTTCTAAAATGCACTGTGAATATGAGGCGGCCTGTCAAAAGCAGTCTTTTAAATAGCTATTTTTTAATGGATACTCAGGAAAGTTGGGCTCATTTGAAATGTTCCCTGGCCTCATCTTTTTTTTAAAGTTATACTGTAGTTTCAAGAGATTTCAGAAATATAAAGTTGTACTACTAGATTAGGAAAATGATAAGGACATGCATCACTTCAAATGTGTCATAAGACCACAAGTTGTAAGAGGGTAAACATTTTTCTTTGGATTTTACCAAAGCTCATTCAAGACAACTATCAGACTATAGAATATTTAAGATAGTTATTTAAATTTTATATTTTATACATGTTCAATAGGGGTATTCAAAAGAACTGAAAGACATGAGAAACAAGGGTAGTTTTCTGCCCCAGAGTTTGATGAATCTTGATTAATTTTCGACAAACGTTTTTTTAATGATGTTCCTCAAATAAAACAACTAGCAAAATATTTGAATTGCCATGTATATAATGTCACATTTTAATGTAAACATCAAATTAGGTACCAAAATTTTTACTGGAGGACAAAAATCAAATCTTAAAGCGGCACAATTCTTTATACCACTAGAGAAGGGGGAAGCTAGATTACAAACATTTACACATGCATAGTGAGAAAAAAGGATTTTACTAAATTCACGCATTTTTAAAATAGTTATCAAGTCTACTAAGCACCAACAATCCTAAAAATTTTTCAGCTTCATGATTTGTTTAAAAAAACCACACTATCAAATTAACATTAAAAACAAGCTTGAAGTGTAGCTTGTCCAAAAAAAATAACTAAGTATGCCAAAGTTTTTTCACACTTCAAAAAACAGTGGCATACAAAATACACCTACAAAGAATGCCTTCAGCTCTATCCTACGGTGGATGGAGAGTACAACAGCGTATCACACAGAGTCTAAAACTATAAAAGTTTTAGAATGCAGCATCCTTCACAAAAAAAGCTGATAAAACTTAAAGTATTTCGAAGATGCTGCCCTTTATTTTAAAAAACTTTAAATGAATTTGAGCAAAAATAACATACATTTGTACATCAACTGGCCATTTCTGGTACAGAAACCCAGCATATCGTAATATTATTGAATAAATGTAAATGCTACTTACAATTTTTTTCTTTTTAAATACATTTTAGACAAACTTTTTTTTCTTTTTTTAATAGTTGCACAATTAACCTCTTAGCTGCTAGCTTGATGCAAACATATATAACAATACACCAATTTAAAAATATTTTTTATTCTACATAAAAGCTGTCAAAATTCTGACACATCAAAAATGCAAAATAATGGAATATACTTTTAAAAAATTAGTTGCAAGTCTAGCAGCAAAGCAATTAAGTGAGAACATATTTAATATTAAAACAAAGAACTGTGCATCTATAGATGAAGTCCAACTACCTTAATTCTATTAATATAAACAGAAATTAAAACATTTTCCCCTTGAGGACAAAAAAAGTGATTATTTAAAATAGGAATAAAAGCCATTGCTGCCTGAGGAGCTGCCGAGGCTGAGTTCCTGGAACAGAGACAGGGGGTCACTGTTCTTCTTGGCCTGCTCTGGTGGGGGCCTGGGCTTGGGAGGTGCACGCAGCGCACTGGCATAGGACATGGCTGGCTTGTTCCCCGCAGGGCTCTGCTGGTTGCTGCTGTTTGCTGACTCAGCAATCTGCTTGTTGGGCATGAGTGGTGGGAACTGGCCAAGATGCTGCAGCACGTTATAGTTGAAGGAACTGGATACCTCATGGCTTTCAGACTTCAGGTGCTCCTCTGGGGGCTTGACAGTCTTAGGTGGAGCTAGAAGCAAAGAACAACAACATTGGTTAAATGGTCAGCCAGGCATTCTCCTACCTCCACAGCTCACAAGGTCACAGCTGGTTCTCACCTCCAGGAACTCAAGAACAGTGTAGCTAGGACATGAAAAAACTTTTACCATTGAATGCAGAAATCACACCACTATGCAGACTTCTCCACCCCATCAACATACAAAAGAACCATGGAACTGTAAGGGCGATCACAAAAACTAAATGGTCAAATTTGAAGGCTTGCTGAAAAATAAAGAACTGTATGTTACATGCTGATATTATCATACTAATTATTCACTTTTTATTCTTAAATTACAATGAGCTGTGTATGATGACTTTTGGTTAAAATGACTCATTATTTATCTAAGAAATAGTGGCACTGAATTTTATTTGTTAGCTGAATGTGGTGGAACATGCCTACAATCCCAACTCTTGGGAGGCTGTGGCAAGAGGATCACAAGTTCAAAGCCAGCCTGGAATACATAATGAGACCTTGTCTCAAAGAAGTACAGCTATGGTGGTTCATACCTGTAATTCCAGCACTCTGGGGGGCTAAGGCAGGAATAAGGCAAGTTTGAGCCTTCCTAGCAAACAGCAAAAACCTATCTCAAAAAATTAAAAAAGAACTAGTGATGCAGCTCAGAGTGAAAGTCCTGAGTTCAATCTTCAGTACTGAGGGTGGGGGATCCCACAAAAAATTAACTTTTCTTATAATACATTTTGACCAAACATAGAATACGTTGGCGGTAAAAACAAAAGCAGCTGCAGCCTATGTCATACTTATCTTCTTACAGAATTTCAAGGTCTTTGACTATAGGCTGGGAATGTAGCTCAGTTGTAGAGTACGTGCCTAGCATGCTTAAGCCAAAGATTTGATTCTTAGCTTGTAAAACAAAAATTTTTAAAAATTGACTCTATTCTACCTAACTAGTATTATTGCCCAGTAGGCTATAGCTTTGAAAAATTTTACATAGCACTGCAACAGATTCCAAACATTTCTGAGAAGTGCATGTGTGTGTGGGGGGGGGGGCAGGCAGGCAGGCAGGCAGACAGATAGACAGACAGATGGTGTGGGGGTGGACATATTGAGACCTACAGTTAAACTATTTGGAGCCAAAGTGCTGTGGCAAACCAAAGCCAATGAAATATGTAAGAAGCAGAGCAATCAGAAAACAGATAAGTAGAAAAAAGGAGTAGACAGAAACCACCAGAGAGAGTTTAGGATAATGACAACCCATTGTGAATGATTACTATGGGCCAGGTATTTTGTGCTATGTACTTTACACATATTATATATACTTCTCAGTAACTATCCAGTTGTTCTTAGAAGGAACTGGTCTTTCTGCCAATATAAGTCTTTGTACTTCAGCTAGGTTGAGATGGTTTCTGTTTATTGACATCAGAAGCAGCTTAAGACAATCACCATATAGAAGGAAATCAGGTATTTTCCTTTTATCTTCAGTTATTTAGCAATTCAAAATAAGTTAGAGATGGGGAGGGGTGATGGGAGCCAACCTGCTAATGTTTCTTTTTTAAGCTTTTTTTTCTAAAATACACTGGTAATACTTGATCAAAGCTATACCTAATATGACAAAGTTTAAAAAGCATAACATCAAAAACACAGTTGCCCAATGTAAGAGAAAACCAGAATTTGGAGGTTAAGATGAAAATACTTTACCTTTTTCTTATAATAATTTGATTATTGAATATGCTGATTTCATGTATTTGTAAAATTGTTTGTAATTATTTTAAAGCATTAACTTCTTCTCCTTAGAAAATTAGCTTCCCTCTAAAGACCACCGAACCATTTTAAAATTTAATGACAACACAGAATAGCCTTCTTCAAGTTCAAGAAATCTCAAAATTTCTGAAAGAAGCCTCATGTATGGTGATTAGCCTCATGTATGGTCACCCGATGTACCACTACTACCTTACTCTGAAAAACAGCAATAGTGAAGAAGTTTTAGTTCAGAATGTTAGTGATTTAGAAATTTTAAAGTATTAGTTTTAACTACAAAATGTGACAATTTATCACCTGGCAAAGAAGATAGTAATCATTCTGTATTTGCAGAAAAGACACCAGAAATGACATAAGCTTCACTATTTGTTCCAGAACTTTTTATCTTATCAGCTCAGGTCAAAAAAGAATTTTTTTATTGATTCTGGCCTAAAGCTATCCTAAAAGTGGTATGGGAAAATAAGAAATGATATTTTTAAAATAAATTATAAAACAAACCAAAAAATATAAATTTGTAATTTACATGTTTCTCAGGATCAAGTGTTTATGTTAGACTTCAAAAAACAAAGCAACCTCAAACAAAATACAAGTTACATATAGTAGGTACTGATGTGTGTTTGAAGATTAAAATGACAATGTCTCTTGCTAGGAAACAAAAGCAAAATCTTTTAATATGTTCTGTCCTATTATGTCCATTGTTCTAAAAATAGGCTTGTATGGCAGATACTCAAAACGGGGTCAGTTACAGAAACAATGAATTCACATTCTAAAATGGAGAAAATTAATTTTAAGTATAAAGGCTGATGGAACCAGGACAGAAATGTCCTGCATAAAGTTCTCAGGCTTGATCACAAAGATCAAGGAATACAGCCCACAAAGATAGGGACATTAAGACATCCTGAGTATGATAATTAAGCCTCTTTATAGTCAATACAGTAAAAAGAGGGAGGCAAAGGAAAGATGAAAGTGTAGCTGTGTTCCAGACCAAAGAAGCCTTTAAATCGCCCACCACACAGGTCAAGTTCCCAGTGTGCTGTCCATTCCTGTCTCTTCCTATGCCTTTGGCCATGGAATTCTGGGTATCAGAATACAAGAAATGAACAGGATTTATTAATCCTCAAATGTGAGGTTTTGCTGGTCTCTCTCGTGGCTACTCCATTATATAGCATATCATCAACACTTTACTAATAACTGATACTGACCTAACTTGCAACCTTGATGAACACTCTTCCCCCCAAATCCCCAGAAAACAAAACTTTTCCCAAGCAAGGGTGATTTTGTCTAATTAAAAATACATTTTAAGTTTCATTACTTCTTTTACTCAACCCAGGTCAAAAGGATCAATTTTCAAACATGGATATATCTACTAATTTTCCAGGTGATGAGGATGTGTACGTCTAAGGCACACCTCTGAATACTGAGCATTAAATACTGTTCAACAGTAATAATATAAATGGTGTTGAAAAAAGATAGAAGAAAGCTCTATAAATACCTAGGCGCTGAGGAGTCTTACCTATCAATTCTCTGGGCTGGGCTGTCCTGCTGGATCCATTGCACGGAATGTTCTGATAGGAGGCAGTTGAGGTGGTGTTCCCCCAGGACTCTGGGGATGAGAAGCTGAAAGGTGGAGGGTTGCCATGGTCCTGCAGCTCCTTACACTGAGGCAGGCTGTCTTGAGGAGTGCTTGCTTCTTCAGAACAAGGCTGCACTGAGCTAGATGAGATTCTTCTTTGGTACAAAGGCCGACCGGGTCCTCTGGGCTCATACTATATACACATACAAAAAATCATTTCACAAATCAGTGGACCTCACTCTGTGACAATCTCACACTATTAAGTAGAAATGCTAGAGTTTTCTTCTCTGTGACTGTTTACCAGCTCCTCCTGCATTGCCCCAGCGAAAAAAGCAACCTTACTTTTGGACTTGGAGTCAAAAGACTAGGTTTAGAACTCAGCTCTGCTACTTACTACACAGTCCTACAACAACACATGGCCAACTTCTGATTCTATTTTCTTGGCCATAAAGCCAGGTTTCTTCAGTTCTAAAACAAAAATAAGGAAACAGAAGGCTGATCTAAGAGGATACAATATTCAATTGAAACTTAGTAGAACTGTGTGTCATTTGTATCTTCCAAACTGACACCCCCAAACCACTCAGACACACAGCGCAGGATCCTGGGAAGCACTGTACAAAATCTATCATAGTTTCAAAGCACCTACTGAGAGAGATGAATGTGTAGATGAAAGAGGAAATGCAATTTCAAATCACATTATGAGTATGATTGACCCTTTACATCAGAAAAAAGGCACTGAAACTTGAAAGTTTCAAAATGTTTTATAAATTAAAGAAAAATAATAAAGACAGGTCTACTGGTACATATATTTCACTCAACATAAAGGGAAGAAAGTGTGAAAAAGTGAATTGCTACACTGGAAGCTGTCTTTAAGTGTAAGTTAGTACAGCCAAAGACATTTCAATGACAGATTAAAAAACAGTTTATATATTAAGCAAATTACATTTTACCAATTTCATAGTTTTCACATCCAGATCCTGCACAGGTTTTACAAGATTTACATCTCAGTATTTGATCTTTCTTTGAACAATTGCAAATAATACTTTTATATTTTTGTCAGTATACTAATATGACTAATTTTTTTGAAACATGGTCTCACTACGGAGCCCAGGCTGCCTTGAACTAGCAGTGATCCTCCTTTTTAGCCTCCCAAATGCTAACATTATAGGTATGTGCCTCCTGCTCATCAGTGTGACTGATTTTTGTGTTGGTTCCGTCTCATGACTTTGTAAAACTCACATTTCTTACAATATTTCTGTTAGTTTTTTGAAAGATTTCTTTCTTCTCTACTGATAGTCATGTCAAAGAATAGGGACAGTTTTCTTTCTTTCCACTTTCCTTTATTAGACTTTCATTTCCATCTTCCTTTATTAGACCTTTATCTCCTCACCTTATTAGACTAGATAAGCGCTCCAATACAATGCTGAATAGAAGTGCTGCCTCCCTGTTTCCCATGTCCCTTTTTTCTTTTCTTTTTTTTAGAGTAAAGCTATGTTGGCCATGTTGGCCTTGAACTCTTAGCATCGAGATCCTGAGTACTTTAACTACATGTGCATGGCTTGTAGTTACCTGACTTGTCCTGTCTTCCTCCTCATCTTAGCTTGCAGTCTTTCACCATTAACTGTGATGTTAGCTACACGATTTTTATAGACACCTTTTAGCAAATTGAGGACGTTTCCTTCTATTTCTACTTTGCCAAAAGTTTTTTTTGTTGTTGTTATTATAAGATGTATTTTGTTCAAATGTATGTGTTGGGGGTTGGTGATTTTGAGGGGGTGATTATCTATTAACATGACTATGTGATCTGTTTTCCCTTTAGATTGTTGCTATGCTGGATTATATTGATTAATTTACAAATATTGTACTGGCCTTGCACTTGAAGATAAGCCTTACACAGCCGTGGTATATTTTTCTTTTTATACCTAGTTAAATCCAGTTTGATAGTGCTTATTTACACTGATACGCACACTAATGTTCACAGAAATTAGTCTGTATTCTTTTTTTTTCATACTATCTCTGGTTTTGGTAAAAGAGTAATGTGGCTGTATATAATAAGTTGAAAAGTTTTCCTTTCTTTTTTCTGGACAAGCCTTTAAGAATTGAACTTTCTTTACATATGTGGAGAAATTCAGTACTATAGCCATTTGGTCTGAGGATTTATTTTTTGTAAGTTTACTAATTACAAATCCAATTTTTTAAACAGTTGTACAGACAATCACGTGTAATTTGTTTCATTGTTGGTATATTTTTAAGTGATCTCACTCACTTATGCCATGGACTTAACATGCACTGCTTTCTTATTACTCAAATACATAAAAATAACCAATTCACAATGATATTTACAGTGAAAAAAGATGGGCAAAAAGTTTATCAATGGTCATTTTTGAGGCCTGCTAAGGGACCAAAAATTGATTAATAAAGAGCATGAATTAAGGATACAGTCTGTACAGTCTGTCTTCTATACAGACTGTATTTTAGGTAGTAACCAAATATTTTTTAAAAATGGTCCTTTGTAGAAGAAAAATTCAAGAGAAACTGAAAAGGCACCATTTTGCTCTCTCAATTGAAATAATAGACTTGAGCTCATCAACAGCTTCTGAAATGGGAAAGGATGTTCACAATGATTAAAATTGATGGTTCAGATAACATCACCTGTTATCAATGATCAAATTAATATCACTAAAGTGGAAAGACTAGATACTACATATATCTTTCTCTATACACATATAATGTCATGGATATCTTCCCATGCCATGAAAAACCTATTATGACACGGCATTGAGTAGTTGCTTTTTAAAAAAAAAAACTTAAATGAAATGGCTCTGTTTCATCTTGTTATGGTTTAAATACAGAAAAACCCCAAAGCCTCATGTGTTCAGAGGTGGGACTCTTTTGGAAGGTGACTGGATCCTGAGGGCACTGTATCATCAGTGCTAAATCTGTTATCAGCAGGAAGAGTCTGGTTGGAAGAGGCAGTTTTCTGGGGATATGATCTTAATGGTGATCTTCTTCCTTGGTTCCCCACCTTCTCTTTCTCTGCTTTCTGGCCACCACGATATGAGCAGCCCTCCTTTGCTAGACCCTTCTATCCCATCAAGTTCTTTGTAATAGCTTGGCCTTAGTGCCAACTAAGCATGGAATGAACTCACTGTAACTGAGTGACGAAATTAATCTTTCTTTTAAGTTGTGAGTGCTAGGTATTTTGCTCCAGTAATGAGAATGTGACTAAGACATTTTCCCAAGATTAAAGAAATTGACTACAAAACACTCTTAGGATCAACTAATTTCTTTGTTTAGCTTCTGGTTAGATTATCCTCTTATGTTTAAAATTACATCCTAGGGCCAGGAATTTAGCTCAGGGGTATAAGCGACTGCCTGGCAAATTCTAGCTCAAGAGTTCAATCCCTGGTAAGAAGGAAGGAAGGAAGGTTGGTATAGAGGTACAGACATACATAGAAGGAAACAAATAGGATGTAAGGAGGGAAAGAACATGACTCTAAATTTAAAAACAATCCATAGTAACAAGACAGATGCTGTGTGCCAGGGAGCCACAATTAAAAAGTGTTTGGCAAATTTGCTAATTCTGAGTTAATGGTAGAAGTTGGTCCAGGACTCCACTAAAATAACATAAATGAAAATAGAAGATATATAACAAGATCATGAGACTAGCCATCAACAGAGGTTACCTTTCTGGGAAATATGGAAATTCAATGGAAAATAGCATCTATGGAAGAAGAATTGAGCAATTACTACTGCTGAAAAAGGGAATGAATCTACCCTGCAGAATTCCACAAAGGCCTGGAAACATCAGTTTGAATGGAAAACGAAAGGAGGGTAAGGATCAAAATTGGGGATTAACAGGAAGCAGTGGATCTCACATTATATTCTTCCCCACACCTTTAGCAGGACACAGCCATCTAGGAACTTACAATACAGAAAAAGAGGGAAGAGCCAGACAAACAAAATGTGAGAAGAGTGAAGGACTACAGAGGCATCAGAAAGTGTCCAGAAAAGGCTCATCAGAAAAAATCTGTGACATACACAAAACTCCAAGTTCCTTTAAGTGAAGTTTTTTGGTGACGTGAATGATCAAAGGTTATTGGACTTTGAGGATGAGTCTCTAGTATAGAGTCATAAATAGGAAAAAAGGGAGACCCAGAAACAAAAATGATGTTCAAACACTGTTTTCAAAAAATAATAACAAATACTCTAATTGGTATTTTCAGAAAAGGGACCGCATTCATAAGACAAAAGCAGATTACAAAAAGGAAAAGTTTGAGACTAAAGAACTGTTGAAAATTTTAAATTTTAGGGTACAAATATGAAATACAAAAGAAGGACTTACAGATAAATCAAGGAACTCTTTTTCCAAAGCAGAAAAACTGACAAGGATTTTAAAACATAACAGGAAAAAAAAATTAGAAACTCAGGAGGTCCAATATCTTATCAACATAAGTTTCAGAAAGTGAAAAAGAGAAAAGAGGTGGTAGGAAACAATCAAAGGCGTAATAGAAGACAACTTCACATAGGGTAAGGATGTGAGTTCTTGTCTATAGCAATGCTGTCCAAAGACGTTCCTACAGGGATGGAGGTCCTGGTCCCATCTCTGTACGGTTCAGTTCAGTAAGGCAGCACCTGGCCCCACCACAGGTGGCTATGACTTAGTGGGACTGAGGAATATAATTTTGAATCTTATTCCATTTCCAATCACATCCTCAGGATTTACCTACAAAGTAAATCCTAAATTTGTTTCTCATCATTTCCACTGCTATGCCATAGCCCAAAGTACCATTATTTTGTTCATTAAATAACTGACATTTTTTTACTGCTTCTTTTACATTTATTGATAGGTTGACTGGTTTTTTGAGACAGGATTTTGCTATGTAGCTCAGGCTGCGCTCAAACTCATGGTACTCCTTCCTGCCTCAGCCTCCCAAATGCTGGGATTACAAGTGTCTGACACCATGCTCAGCCAAAGTTATTTTTATAATAGCCTGCATTATCTCTGTTTCTAAAGCAACTTTAATTTTCTGCTAAGTTGATAAAATTCAAGCATTAAATAATAGGAGCAAAAATTTATCTTAATCTTAAAAAATCAGACCATATTATCACTGTATTTTATTACTGTTTTTCTTTTTTGTCTTTTTTGTTTTGTTTTGTTTTTATTGGTACCAGGGATCGAACTCAGGACCGCACACTTGCAATGCAGGCGCTTATGCCGCTGAGCTAAATCCCCAGCCCCATTACTGTTTTTCTTAAATGTATACTGAAATCAATGTGACTTTGGAGCAAGTACATTAAAATCAAGTCGGTCTAAACAAGGAAAAATACCATGTGAAGCATCTCACAAGCAAAAGTACTTATAACCTGCAAATTTTTATTTTCCTACCAGGCTTATATGATTTTCCTGTATCCAAACTAACAGGAGACATTACAATGAAGGAAGTATTAATTAAATTTGTCAGATTCAGTACTGTGACCTTTTTAACTATCTTGAACCTACTTGGCTCTTATTTATTTTTCTTGAACATAATGTAATCAAATTATCAGTTATAGAGCCAGACACAATGAGAAAATGCCAGTTTAGGCTAGGAAATAAAATAGTTCAACAGTGAACACTTACACTTCAACTCATAACTATGTGCATTTTCTCTGAAGGGTCATAATTACCATAATGAAATATATTTTCCAGCTTTTGGAAAAAAAGGTAATTATCAGAGACTTTCTGCTTTATTCTTAAAAAATACCAAGAAATTAATTACTTATGTTTAATTTCCTGATATTGAGATCTAATAATTATTCATCACCTGAGCTGTCAAACATTTGCAGGCTAGAAATGGACATATTTCAAAATCGGGAATTCCATAATGAATCTTGCTCCCCATAATCACATCAAACCCCAAAAGTAACCACTATCCCCCATCTGGAAACAAACACTACTTTTCACATAAATACACAAAGAGCAGTGACCTCCCACAACAGAATAAAACTGGAAGCCAGGAATCCCAGTGGTTAATAACTGCTTAAAGTGTCAATTCTTTAACATCTTTGTGCCTCAGTTTTCTTTTAAAAACATGAAATCAAAACAAGTAATCCATAATTAGATCCACAGTTCCAAGACTTATTTTATAAAGTGTTCAATAAATCAAAGTTTTCATCAGTGAGACTCCAAACATAATCTACCACCAATTTTAATAACCATCAACAATTTGCTGTATTTGCTAACATAATCACAGCATTAATGACTAATCCAGGCCTATTTAAATAATTTAAATTTAGAAAACTATAGGACATGCTAACTGACTGAAATAAAATGCATTCTGAGCAACAGGCTTAAGTTTGATACCACATTCCAAGAGGGGATTTTCTATGCATTTTACATTGAAGGACAAGGGAACCCAAACAAAATTCTAGAAAAAGGTCTTTAGACTGCAAAAGGAAAAACATTCCTAAGAGAAAAGGGCTCTACATCTCCATCAACACCAGTCTTGTGAACCCATATGTTGTTAAAATATGTAAGTCATACTTCTCTTTTTTCATTTCACCTTTTTTGTTTCCTTGCTTTTGTCTAGTTCTCAGAACATACATCACCTGCCAATCAGATTGTTCCTTTTAATTAAAATTGGTAGGTGACACACAGGTTTCATCTTAAAGAGTCCACAAATCTTAATTTCATTATCAGTGCTTGAAGGTTTATTCTACCTCAAAGATTCTTCTACAGTCAGCAGCAACTTCAAATTCTTCGTGCTCAGCTGTATAATCATTACATAACTAACCATGATTATTACTTTTAAATTCCACTGTGATTTCTTTCTAAATATCAAAATGGGCTGGGCGTGATTGTGCAAGTTTGTAATCCCAGCACTTGAGAGGCTGAGGCAGAAGGATCATTGTGAGTTCAAACCCAGCCTGGGCTACAAGTGAGTTCCAGGCCAGACTGAACTATACAGTAAGACACTATCTCCAAAAACAAACAAAAAAATGTAATGCTAACATTCTAAAAGTCATTTAATACATGGGGAAAACTTAATTACTAAATCATATAAAAATTTGTTAAAAATGTTAGTTTAAGTAAAAATTTCTAATTTGCTTAGCACTCTAAGACATATCTATAATGTGTGAGGTCAGCAAAGCATTTCACATGTACATGTATAAATAAATAACCAGGGAAAAGGTCAGCATACTAATTATAGTCTATTTATAATTATGCTATCAAAGCTAATCACCAAGAGAGATAAATACTCAGTGCAAATTTCAAGTCACATTAACTATGGTGCCAGAAATTTTAATTAAAATAGAATACCTCATTTAAATGATTAGCTTTGATAACTTAAGTATAAATACAGATCTAATTTATTAGTTTGTTGATCATTGTCTACTACATGTATTAGATGGCTTATTAGAAATTGTATACTAATGATCTGAGTTTTTAACCTAGTTATATGTCATGAGTGACCAGCATCTAGGTTTACTGTGAGAAGAGGCAGAATATATCAATATTCAGCCAAGATTATAATCTTCAAGATAAGCTACATTTGTATAATACCTTGCTCTATATTAAGGAACTTAGGGAAGCAGGCACGATTAGAGAACATAGTGAAATCACAAATATCAATTAAGTTCAAAAGCACAGTTATCTGAAGAGAAAAATGAAAACGAATAGTTGGAAAGTCAATACCTAAATAACAAATATTTGAAAACAGGCACATCACAGAAGCACTGTACTTTCTCACATGGTGTAAGTAAATGCTAATTTAGTGCAAGATGATCAAAATGAGTGACTTTCAGGTGTTTCCCATCCCCTGGGGTTGGGGATGGAACCCAGGATCTGCGCACACTAGGCAAACACTGATGGCTGAGCCACATTCTCATCCCGCATTTCATTTTTTTTCTTATAAGGTCATTACAATAATATTGCCCTTGCAATACAAAACTACGCAGTTTCATTAACCAATTCTGACTGGTACAGTGATATATTTAAAAAAGAATTTTCCCATTTATTCCTTTTAATCAAAGTATTTCATAATGACACTTATCTTAAATGGCAAACTTTGTACCAGTATAAATATCATTGATTGTATGTTAAATAGAAGTTTTTTTGAACTGACAAAACCATGTGAACTTAAGAAGCATGAAGATTTGACTCTGAAGAGAAAATGACTTAACAGTATAATAGGAGAAAAAAAAAGGTCTGTTGATAACAAAACACAAAAACAATTAAAAATATCAATCTAAGAGTATCAGAAATATGTAAGACTTAAATGAAGATGCCACAGACTCTTCAAACACAAATATTTTAAAAAATGAGGTTGAAAAATTGAAGACTGCATCCTTTCCTAAAGGAGAAATGTAAAGTATGTAAAAAAAATTTCTCTCGGGTTAAGCTACATATTTAGTGCAATTCAAATAAAAACCTAGGGTTTATAGAGGTGGGAAAAGGAGAAGAAAGACTCACAGATATTTTAAACTTTTCTAGTAGAAAAACCATAGAATGACCCTCTCCCTACATCCAAATCCTATAAAGAAACTGGAAGCAAAAAAAGTCTTAAGGGAGACTTCGCACTATTTCTTAGTTTGTTGTGTTAGTGAGAATACTACAAAGCTTCAAATTTAAAACAATATGATTCTGGTACTGAAACACACAGATACATGAAGAGAAATAATACAAAGTCTAGACACCAATCTCAGTACAGTATACAGTAAAGAATGGCGTCTTACTCAGAAGTTAGACTATAAAGTTATCATGTCAAAACTCTCATCCATACAGAAATTAACCTTGAAAAATTCTTACTCATGCCCAAATGACTAGATACTGAACCTTGAAGCTCAGACGCTAAGACTTAATTTCTACTGTTCCTCTGTGCATCTGATCTTTTACTCTTCCCACCAACAGCGTAGTTGAACTACAACTATTACAAAGTGCTACTACACAGAATTTAGTACCTGATTAAGAAGCTACTTGTATTTAATGATCAGATCATATTTCAATAAAGGTATGAAGATATCTATTTATTAAAAAATTAAATCATAATCCCAAACGTAAAACAATCATTTGAAATCAAATTGAAACAATGTATTAATCTATCCAGCCTTATCTAAGTAACTAAGGGCTATGGCTTATACTGCATTTGAGAAAGAGAGAAAATGCTCTGGAGTTAAGCCTTAATTATCTAAATGAGAATACTCTAAAAGGTAAAATATGTTATAGAGTAAGACTAGGCTCTTATTTAGGCTGGCTTAATTTAGTGGAAAGAAAGATTTGATACAATGCTGTCACTGGACACAATGATGGAGGAAAACTTACTTCATATTTCTAAAAGTAATTTTAATACAATAATTGATTATATGTTCATATTTATAAATGATAGGAGGGGCTAAATGTCATGGCAGCTACCTTCATACAGTGAAACTGAATAATCTGTCTAGTGTCTACATTTTTTCCGCTGCCTATGTATTTCATTTGTCAAAAGAAAATCAAAATTACTATAAAAAGAAAAAAATAATGAAATGAAATATGAAAATAAATTTCTACTCAAGTTAATTATTAAGCTAACATCTAGATGTTTTCACTCTAAGTGAGAATAATTTACCAAACTTTCAGGCAATAATAGAATTCACAGCAGTAAGGGAAAAAGACATTTTTCTGTACTGTTAAAGAAATTATTCTAAAAGGGTGAAAATAAACAGTGAAAACATAAACCATTCATCCTTTGAGATGATTCATGCAAAATCACTGTGAACACACAAAAGTTATCCTAATATATTAAAAATGTCAAAATCTGCAATGTGGTAAAAATATTTTCCTTGTCAAAGAGTTTTTTCAGTGTGCATGTTAGTCATTTATGAATCTCTTACATCAAAATAAAGGTGACCAAATGTTTTATAAAGTAAAAGAACTCACTGACAATTGAAAATCTTATTTTTACACTCACAGCTACACAAAATACCAAATATTGAGCAGCAAGGTACACAGAATTTAAACTCCAAAAATAGGAACCATTTAAAAAGATCAATGGTTAAAGTAGATTACTCAGTATCAAGTATTATTTTGTAAAGAACAAAACTTTATGAAACCTTATAAAAACTGAGATCATTTGGCAGGTTAAGTCAAGATATCATGACTGATATCATCAAAAATGGCTCTCTGTAAAAGCAATGAGAAAACCGGAAATGGCAACATAAACTTTTGGAACCCTAAAAGCTTGCAGCAACTAAAGAAACACTCAAACAACAAAAACAAATCAGGGCATTTCATAAAAGTAATAACTACTAGACAGCAGAGCGTCCTGTCCCTGTTCTTCTGCTCTGTAATACCCTTGAAATAAACACATGCACCAGAATAGGCCTCATTCTTAAAGAATTATTTGCTTTGGCTTATCTTATGACTCTCTGGAAAGCTGGATGAAAAAACCTGCTGCATCTTATCCAACTCTGAACTCAACCTGTGCCAATGGGCCATATCAAAAACAACTATATTAGATAAATATTCCAGTCACTGCTGCTTGAGGCAATGGGTAAGAGCTGAACAAAAAAATCTGAAAAATCAAAAAGCTTGAGATATATTGCTGGGAATCTAGACCACAAAGATGCAGTGCCCCTGGTTCTTCCCTGGGGCTGATCTTGAGGCTTGTGAAAGTAGGAAGTGAAGGCTAAGGCAGTGTTGAAAATGTGCCTAAACTTATACACAAATTTTGCAAAAATGGAGAAGTTTTAGGTTCCACACATTTAAGAAAATCTGTATATCGTAATTCACTGACCATTAAGCTAACAAAATAAAAGACTTATAAGACCACACATAAACTGCATCAGTAAAACTAAAGGAGGGTTGACAGAGTAGTAGCTCAGTTTCAAGACAGCTCTTGCTTAGCATCCACAAGGCTCTGCATTCAATTCCTAGCATCATGAAAACAAAAGCAAAACAAAAAGACTAAAGGAACCATGAAACGACCTCATCAAAGACAGAATATCAATAAAAAGACAGATATTCTAATAATAAATCAAATTAAGAAAAAGTACAATAACTGGAATGAAAAGTTCACTAGAGGTTCAATAACAGATTTAAGCAGAAACAAGAAAGAATGAAAGACCCTGAAGACAAGTCAACTGAGATTAGGCAGTCTGAAAAACAGAAAAAAGAATGGAAAAAAAACAAATATACCTGAGACCTGTGAGACACTACCAAGCATACTAACATTCATATAGATACAGGCCTAGAAGTAGAGAAGAGAAAATGGCAGAAAAAAGTACTTCATAAAGGGCTGGTGGTTTAGCTCAGCATCACAAGCGCCTGCCTGGCAAGTGCGAAGTCATGAGTTCAATTCCCAGTACCAAAAACAAAACCAAAAAAAAAACCTTCATAAAATAATAGCCAAAAGTACCTGCAATTAGATGAAAACAATTTATGCACACACAAACCTCACTGCACTTCAAGAAAGACAAATTCAAACATTCACCTTGAAATAC
The DNA here is from genome assembly GCF_034190915.1 of Cavia porcellus. Lineage (NCBI taxonomy): Eukaryota > Metazoa > Chordata > Mammalia > Rodentia > Caviidae > Cavia > Cavia porcellus. Next base: position 15,338,072 of record NW_026947515.1, read on the forward strand.
ATCATAAACTTTTGAAAACTAAAGACGGAAAAAACATCTTGAAAGCAGTAAAAATTAAGTTATCACATGCAAGAAATCAGCAATAAGATAGCAGTAAGACCAAAAGGCAATGGATGGACCTATTCAAATTGCTAAATAAACTATCGCTGAGAATTCTGCATGGACCCTTGAAATACACAGGTGAAACTAACATGCTGAGAAACCTGAAGTGTGTTGCTAGCAGACCTTCAAAGAAAAGCCACAGGCATGGATGAACGCCTTCAGTTAAAATGAGAGGACATTAAACAATTAACTCAGGTCCACATAAAGACATAAAAAACACTGGAAAAGGAAACCATGAGAATGACCTCACCAAAGAGAGGCTATCAATTAGGAGACAGAAGTTCTAATAATGAATCAAATTATGGATTCAGAAAAAATACAATGAATGAAGTGAAAATAAAATGTATTTTTGGCATGTAACTCCTTTTTGTTTCCTGTGTGATTTGAAACACTAAGCACTAGCAATCTACAATGCAAAAAATGAATTTAAAGAATAACACTTATATCTAAAAATAATAAAATACTTAGGAATAAATTGCACTAAAAGTACAAGATTTACACTTAAAAAATTTCAGAATACTGTTTAAAGGCATTTTTAAGACTCTAAATAGAAAGATGTTCCATGTTCAGGTATTTAATTTAATATTAAAACAGAAAATTTAGTATTGTTTAGATAGCAATGTTCTTCAGATTGATGCACAGATTTAAAACGCTCCTTTAAAAAATCTCAGCTGTGTTTCAGAAATTGGCAAATGGATCCTAAACCTCACATGGAAAAGTAAGGAAACCAGAATAGGTGCACAGTCTTGAAAAAGTAGAACAAAATTCTAAAGACATTTCCAATTCCAAAACTTATTACCATGCTATAGTATAAAAGTATACTGGCATAGAGATAAGACAATAGATCAATTTAATATAAAACAAAGCACACAAATAAAATCAATATCTACAATCAACTGATTTTTGGCAATGGGAAAATAATGTCTATTCAACAAGCAGTACTGAAAAATCTAGATAAGCACATTCAAAAGAATAAATTTAGCACCAATCTCACACAATATACAAAAATTAATTTCAAATGCATTAAAGAACTAAGAACTAATGTATACAAGTTAATAAATATGAAACGGTTCAAAGTAAATATAGAAAAAGTTAACTCAAAATGGATGAAAGAACAACCGTGTAAAAGGTGTAACTATAAAACTCCTACAAGGAAATAGAGAAGTAAAATTTTTGCAATCTCCAATTAGTCAACAGTTTCTTAAGATACTGCCATGCCTTATATCTAGATGCTTATCCCCACGCCTCACATGCTCACAGGTGGGGCTTTCTGGAGGTGGTTGGATCTAGGGTGTGTGATGCTGGGAGTGAGGATGTGATACTGGGGTTGATTTATGGTGCGATGATAGGATAAAGCTGCCCCATCCTGGGTCTGAATGCTATCCACCTAATGGTGGGTATCCTGGATACAATATAAGGGACAGAAAGAAGGTCCCTGCTTGTCACTTGCTACTTGCTGCTTTGCTTCTTCACTACTTTGCAAGCTTCTGCCCACCATGAACTGTTCCTCCTTTGCGAAGCCCCTCTACCATACCACCTGCTTTGTAGCCAACCAACTATGACTTGAAACCTCCACAAACTTGAGAGCTAAATAAACCTTTCCACCTTTAATTTAGGGCATTGGGTATTTTATGTCAGTAATGAGAAAAGTAAGACAGACATGATAGCAAAAGCGTAAATAAAGAAAACATAGTAAATTGTCCTCTGCCCAAATTTAACACTTTGTTAAAAAAAAGTGGGAAAAGTAACTGTAAATAATATATGAAATTAAGACTATATGGAAAAAATTACTGCAATTCAATAATAATTAAAAAATGCTAACTGGGCTGGGGACTGGGGATATGGCTCAGCAGGACAAGTTCCTGCCTGGCAAGCACAAGGTCCCCAATTTGATTTCTGATTAAAAAAAAAAAACATTATCATTTATTACAGTGGTTGTCTTACTTTTCTCTCACTGCTGAGACAAAAATACCCAACATTCAAAGTTAAGGCAGGGGGGCTGGAGATTTAGCTTAGCGGCATAAGCGCCTGCCTTGCAAGCAGGCAGTCGTGAGTTCGATCCCTGGTACCGATAAAAATGAAAAAGACAAAAAACAAAGTTAAGGCAGGAAAGGATTATTTTGCTCACAGTTTGCGGAACTTTCAGTTTATAATCATCAGGCTCCAAGCAGGGTGATGTGACAAAGGAGCAACAGTTCATGGTAGCCAGAAGACAGCAAAAGCAAAATGGAGGAGCATAGAATGAAGATTCTTTCTATCCCTTATAGTGCATGTAGGCTACCCATTCTAGGGTAGGTGTAGCACTTACATCCATAATCACAGCAATGGACCATGAATAAGTCACAAACTCTGTACGCCTGCCCCATGACTGCTTGAGGTCTTGAGGGGGCCATTCAGACAAAAACCATACCAGTGGCTGAAGACATTTCTCCAAAGAAGATACCCAAATGGCCAATAAGCACATGAAAAGGTGTTCAACCTCATTAGTTATTAAGGAAATACAAATCGAAACTATGATGAAATATTGCTTTACCTCCACTAAGATGACTATAATTTTTAAAAAAGTGAATGTGTAGAGAAATCAAAATTCCCATACCATGCTGGCTGAAGTATAAAATGATACTTAAAACTGTGGAAAACATTTTGGCAGTTCCTTAAAAGTTAAACACAAATATTACCATATAATCCAGGAATTCTATTCCTGGGTACACAGCCAAGATATACTTTACACACAAAAACTTGTCCATAAATGGTCATAGCAACATTATTCATAATCATCAAAAAAAATAGAAACAACCCCAATGTCAATCAACTGACTAATATATGAATAGCGGCATATCCATAAAATGCAATATTATGTAGCTACTTTTGAAATACTGATACAGGTCACAGTGTAGATGCATTTTGAAAAAAAGATGCAAAATATTGGTATGATTCCAATTACATAAAATGTCTCCAAGAAGACAAAGTAAATTAGAGGTTCTAAGATTGGGAGTGAATAAGTTGGGGTGTACTGCTTAATGGTTATGGGATTTCTTTTAGGGGTGATGAAATCCTCTTGAAATGGATAATGGTAATGGCTGTAATATATTGTACATATACTAAAATCCAATATATTATACACTCTAAATGGCTAAAATGATTTAAGTTATGTGAATGTCATCATACACAAGAACAATTTCCACTTAAATGAAACATATGTAACTGATAGCTATATAACCATTTCATTATAATTTGAAATTCTGTTGAGTACATGTCTAGTCTTTGTAAAGTATGGCTTCAAAATTCTAGATTCTTACAACATACATATAGATACCAATGCTGCCACCACCGCCACGCCACCTCCTTTCCTCCTTCTCCTCCTCTTCCTCCTCCTCATCTTCAGGTACCAGGGACTGAACCCAGGGCCTTCACACTGATTTACATCTCCAGACCATTTTATTCTGTTTTTTTTCCCTCCCATTTTTATTTTGAGACAGAATCTTACTAAATCACAAATTTATTTGCTGTTTGTACCTCTTCATCTGAGAAGTGTATTCATCTCAGATGTCCATCTTTGGATTAGGTCTTTAAATTTGAGGAGAGGTCTGATTTTATTATTATTAATCTTTTTGAGTTCTTTATATATCCTTGCTAGAATTCTTTGTCTGAAGAACAGCTGGAAACATTTTTTTCTAACACTGTGGACCATCTTCTTACCCAGTTGGTGGTTTCTCTTGCTATGCAAAAGCTTTTTAATAAGATGAGACTCCAGTTGATTCTGTGGGATTGTTTCTATGCTCACTAACTCACTAAGTTGCCCTGACTGGGCTTGGACTTGCAATCCCTGTGTTTCAGCCCTCCAGAGTGCTGGAATTACAGGTATATACCACCATGCCCAACCACTGCATCTTTATTATGACTATAACTTATGTCAAGAGCATAAGATAGTAATTAAATTGTTTTAATAATAGTTATTATACAAAGTGAACTGGTCAATAACGAACAATTTGAACAAATTATCCTATAGACAAGATATAGAGGGTTCCCTATGAAATTTGACTTTAAAAAACATCTACAGGGGCTGGGGATTTAGCTCAGCGGCATAAGCGCCTGCCTTGGAAGCAGGTAGTCGTGAGTTCAATCCCCGGTACCAATAAAAAAAAAAAAAAAAAAACTACAGCAGATAATTTGGAAAACGTGAATTAATTATTTACAATAGCCTTTGGATATATCTAAGTATTTTACAATAAAAAGTCAGTTGCTTTAAAAAACAGCAGAGTCAATTTTATGTTAACACCTGCAAATTCTGACAACTGGGAATCAATCTCATTGTGTGTCAATTGCCTGGATGAGTGAGAAAGGCAACTGGCTGCTAGCTGCAAAAGCTAACGTCTTTGGAAAATTATAATTACAAATTTGTAACTAATAAAGGTAATGAAGTAAAAAGGTAAATTACTGAAAACCGCCTCCTCAAATTAGAAAGGACAAAGCTATCTGAACAGTAAAACAGAATCCTCAGATGTCATTGTTCTGAAACAGGAATAAGATTCATGAAAGGCTTTATATTTCAACAATAGTGATCATTCTGCAAAATACAAAATATCACAATAAGAAGGTAGAAATTGAAATAATTTCCAAGAAAGGATTATTTTTAAAAGACATAAGGGCTGGCCCCTATTATCAAGTCAATATACTGATACTGTTCACAATCAATAAACCAAAAAAGGAAAATAAGAAAAGCATTTACCTCTTCTAAGCTAGGGAGCGAAGAAGAAGATACTGTTCGAGATGACAATGGATGAAATGGCTCTTGACCAATAGCGTGTTGATGGTTTTGTATTTGTACAAAAGGGTTCTGTGGTGGCCTGTGAGGCAATGGAGGTAGGCCATAAGGAAATCCTGGCCCTATTAAGTGATTCTGTTGCAGGTTAGCAAAAGTCCATGCTCCGTCAGGTGCCAGGTACTTCAAGGGAGGAGTGGCAAGGTGTTCAGATGGCAACGAGAAAGGTGAGCTGAGTATCTGAGGTGGAAGGCGCTGTGGAAATGCTGGGCTGTTGGCTACTTCAATGTCTCTGCTGTTGTCATTAAAGTTAGAAAAGGGGCTACTGTGGTCTGTACTGGATGGGGGAGATGGGGCTGCTGGTGGGCTTCTCGCCTGAACTTGTCTATATTGCAAAAGTCTTGACTGAGGTGGTGGCATTTCAGCTCGTTCTCGAGTTTCACTCTGATCACGATGAGACAGTTCTCTGATTAAATCTTGAAACCTACATGATGACAATAAGATATGAAGAGGAAAACATGGAAAATCTACATTTATTTAAGGGCTGAGTCAACTACCTGTATAGTTTTAGCAAACCAAAGAATAACAACCAGAACCAGAGTTAATTTATACCAAATGTAAGCATTACCACTCAACAGATTGTGAACTGAAGACACTCAATATGCTCAGTCACCTAACTGGCAATTCTTTGTACTTGAAAACATCTGCCCTTGCCTACACAGGATAACTGAATGTTACAAAACACCACTATACTGGTGGGCCTTATTCAAAAAGACTTAGTAAACACTTTAGAACATTCCCATGATAATAGCCACAAAAACAGGTTTCACATCAAAGTTATCTGTTTGTAGTTATAAGGATGACGTCTGCCCTACAAGAAAAAAAGTTAATAATGAATTTAAAATCTTTAAATTTTAACCATTAATTTACTTCTGTCCTTACTCTTTGGAAATATTACTACTGGGGGAAAAAATACCATCCACAGTGATGGACTGCTTCTCTTGCAGAATTCACAAAGGAAAAGACAAATTTAACTTACAACCCAGAATAGATCACCCATACTCAGATTTGTCAGTTACTTCTAAGTAAATTCACTGTATTTTAGAGTTAATCAAGAGAGCTACTTTGTAGCATGTATCAAGAAAGCTAGGATTCAATTTCTTTGAGACAATATTTCAATTTGATGCAAACAAAGCCGCCATCAAGAAAAAAAACAGAGAGGTCATGTTTCAGAGGTTGATTTCTGTGTGCTGGAATACCTCGAGAATGTTGTTTCTGCTTCATCCTCAGCACTGCTGGGGAGCTTCCAGTCCGCCCTCACTGGCGGCTGATGGAGTCCCATGGGCGGCTGAGGAAGATGCTGGAGGTGAGGATGGTGGTGTGGATATGGAATACCACCCTGACTGAGATAGGCATGGTGTTCATTCCACTGCTGCAGACGCGCTTGCTGCTGCCTTAATGATTCCAGAGTTACACTCCCATGTATACGCTCTGCAGAAATATTTGTGAAAAAATTAGTTACACATTTAGGTTCTCAAGTTACTTTTTCAAGGATTTTTATAACAGTATTTTCCCTACAAAGATAGAGAAATGCCTATACTTTCATTTTCATAAGAAGTATATGATTTAATTTTGAGAAAAACTAAATGATGATAATTTTGAGAAAAACTAGATGATGATAATAAATTTTCCCTTCTTATATAGTGATACAACACAACATCACCGGGATGCTTAGAATTATATAATCACACTCAGAACTAGATTCTTATCATCACACTTAGTGGTTGATTTTTGTAGACATCTGCAGAAATGAATCAAACCTGGCCCAAACCAATAATGTAGAATACATGTTATTTTAAAAATTTTTCAATTTTTCGTAGATGAACTTACCTAAAGCCTCTCCTATCGGTAATCCTGGGGGGTTCTCATCAATGAAGTTATTCAGATGAGAAGCAATGAGAGGACCAGGCTGTGCAATGGCTCTCAGAGGACTATGGCCTTCTTGCAGCATAGGAGGAGGCTGCTGTTCAGGAATCACAGTCTCTGCAGGAGGAGACTGTGGTTGATGAGAAACTGCATTATGAAAAAAAGCACTGTTTGGTCCTGCCTGATAGGCAGGAGAAAGTTGAGGAGGTGGCTGCTGGACTTGTGGATTCAACTGATTTTGCTGCTGGACTACCTGATTTGGTTGTGGTGGCATTTGATTTGGTTGTTCAGGCAAATTATTCTGCTGTTGATTTAGCAAGGTGTGTTGCTGTGGAATTGGAAATGGTGGTCGTGGCAGCTGGGGAAGAGGGTGGAAATGACGACTAGGGATTGCATACTGTGCATGGGGACCAGGAAGAGGAAGATTTATGTGTCTTGGGTTGAGATTATCTTTGCGAGGAAATTTGGTATTGGGATAAAAAACACCAGGACGTGATTCAGGACTTCTATTCTGTGGATTTGATTCCAAATCAACCTACAAAAAAAAAAAAAAAAGCTTTTTTAATTGTAGAAGATCTGAGTTTGGTGGCATTCCATCTTTTCCCAATCCTAGAACATCAAAAGGATATTATACATTCTTAGCAGTGCAAAATCAATCATTAAGATGGGAATATTTTTTAAATTAAAAACAGAAAAAAACAGAAATTACATGAGTTATACAAAAAGATACTGCCATTTCATTAAGCATACCTACTTTAACTCCTACAAGAACATTACTTTAATGTCACATTTTTTACCTTAATCATTTATTTCCTTTTTTTTTTTTTTTTTTTGTACTGGGAATCAAACTCAGGATCTTACACTTGTCAGGCAGGCACTGTGCCACTGAGCTATAGCCCTGGCCCTTTCCACATCTTAAATAAATCAACAAAATGTATCCTTCGATTCTGATTTTATTGTTTTTATACCTGATCTATTTCCTCAAACATACCAATATTAATAAATTTATTTCAATTTACACAACTTTGGAATGAAAATACAGATACTGTATAATCTTTATATAACCAGTTTCAAAGTTTCTGATCTTTGCTATTACTCAATACTGACAATCTTTAACATTTGCGCCCGATTTTGGTAATTTAAAAACAACAGTAAGACTCAGCCTACACTCTCTTCAAGACCTTACAGCAGGAGTCTGTAAACCAGAGCTCCCAACCATACAATCTGGATTTTTGTAAGTAAAGGTTTAGGAAACATAGCCACTCATTCATTACCTATTATCTATAGCTGCTTTTACACTACAATGACAGAGCTAAACAGTTGCAACATGAGCTCATGAAACCTAAGATTTACTGTCTGGCCTTTTACAGAAAGTTTCTTAAGCTCTGGTTTATAGTCTAGTGTAGGATATCAACATGTAAACTTATAACTACAGATTCTGTAAGAGGATGTGATATGAAATCCTAGGGCCCAGAGATTAAGGAAGGATTCACAAAAGTGATAGATTTTGAGATGAATCTTACAAACAGTGTTGGAATATTATAAAAGGAAAAGACATTCTAGCTGAAGGTAACAGTTTATGCTAACGTTGAGAGAGGAGAAAAAGTATTGTGAATTTTGGGAGCATGGGACATTTTGTGTGTAAAAAGTCAAAACTTCACCTATTTATATGTTAGCTTCCCCTTCTTGACAAGCAAAAAAAGACTCCAATTGCACAAGATCTTGAATTACTCAATATTGAGTATAAACACTGATTTTAATCCCATTAAACTATGGTAAACTACCAAAGGTTTTTAAAAGGAGAGAGCAGTGTTGTCCTTCTGAAATGTAAGTTTGACTGTGAGTGGAGATATAGTGAAAAACAAACTCTAAGGTGGGAAGAGGAAATTTTTCTTTTCCAGTTCTGATAATGAAGCTGTTGCAACAAATGATTGTGATACCAATCATGTCCTGAATGCATTCCCACCTCATATCATCTAGTTCAAACGGACACTATTAAATTTGGCCCTTTTAAGTCCTTAAGATTTCTGGAGATCTATAAAATTATCTATAAAAAGAAGTGAGAAGGATGACAACTCTGCCCAGTCTTTTCAAGCAGTTGCCATGTCTATTCTTTAAGTGTCTTAAAATTCTTTACAGGGCCAGGGAGTTAGCTCAGTGGCTCAAGGGCTTGTCTGGCAAGTATGAGGCCATGAGTCTAAACCCTAGTACCAAACAAACCAACCAACCAACAAACAAACAAAAACCAAAAAATCCCCCTAAAACAAAGATTCTTTACAAGTTAACATTTTCCTCTATGAATCTTCACTTGATCAACGACCAAGTCAACAACAGTCTGGAATATGTCTTTGTCCAGAAGACACTGTTGATATCCATGATTTGATCATATGAGGAAGACTGTAAGTAGATGTCAAAACTATTTGTAGACAGGTTGCTGTCTTAATTGCCTCTATCACTTCTGACTTTGCAAAAGTCAGAAAGCTAGGTTTGTGTCACAGAAACTTAATTCATGATTATGCTATGGTACAGTCCTACCATAGGCTTAGCAAGACTACAACACCTGAAGGAACCTGTGTTACCTAATCAGAATTCGATTCTCCTCTAACCACTCTCTTCTGAACACTAGAGTCAAAGAGAATGAGGAGTTCTTTTATTTATACTTCCTGGGCCCCATGACAAAACACCAGGGAGGAAAGAAAATGAAACATGTCCATCAGGTGATCTAGTCTTCTAACAGAGATTTATAACAAAAATTTAAAAAGAACGTAAGAGGTACTTAGTTCTCTTGGGTTTAGTTGCTTCAATAACACCAAAGATTCATGTGGTTAGTTTTGTCTTGAGCTGCCTCTGACTACATCTGTTATTACCACACAAACCTAAAATGTCATTTCTTCTGTACCCTCAAACATGCACCATGGTGATTTTCACTGCACCTCCCCTCTTCCTATTCAGAAACGGTTTCCCTTGCTGTGGCTCCTCCTACAGTATGAAATTCTTCCATCTACGTCTACTGGTCAGTCAGAGGTGCCTATGGACATGAGAAACTGAACACTGAAAATAGCTACCCAAAGCTAGGAGGAAGCTGAAGATGCAGATGTGGAAGTCATTTTTATGGTGTGGGTAACTGAAATTCACTGACTGGGCTACTTCATAATAAACAATCATAGAATGGCCATAATAGAATGGCCAATCATAGAATGGCCATAACTGGGAAGTCCCAATTTAAGGACACACAGTGCGGGTGAACTGGAAGTGAAATGAGGAACAGGCAGTCACAGTAGAGAGCTGTAAAATGTCAAAATGTTATATCAAAGAAATCAAAGAGTAAGATGGTCAAAGACAGACTTAGAAAATACACACCAAAAAAGTGCCAAATACAAAAAGAAGTGCTAAATACCAAAAACAAAACCAAAAAGCCCCAGGTAAGGGGCTTTTACTAGCATACTATTAAAGTATGCTCATAAAGTGGTCATAGAGCTCTGTGAAATGTTGAGGCCTACTACCAACCTGTCCGAGTCAGAGAGGAAGTGAGATGAGGTAAAAATGAGATATGCACTAGCAATAATGAAGGACAAAGAGTATCTTTCATAAAATTCAATCAATTACTCAACTTTAGGTGAAAAGATGAGCAGCTACTTTGCAAGCAGAAGAGGAAGAATCAATGGCTGCAATGAATCTGAAAACAACTGAAGCAAAGAAACAAGGTCTGTGAGGAACTGGAGGAGGAGACGATAGTCTAACAAGAAGTCTTCCTTCAGAACTGGTGATAAGGCGGTAAAAGGCTTCAAAGATATAGGAAAAGAAAGATATTTACATGGTAAACAAACACTAAAATCCTGATGACCAGAAGCCTAAGGCAAAGTCATCTGATAATCGAAGAACGGGAGGAGAAAAGTCATCAGATTTGAGTAGAGCCGGCAAAGGAACCAAGAACAAGCAAAAGAAAAGTGAATGAGTTACATGGGTTCCACGGAGATTAGAAAACCTGGGTTTCCTATGGCACTAATTCAACCAGTGTTGTGAGTTTCTGTAACTGGTTCCTAAGAACAAAAGCGGGTAAAGTAGATGAATAAAAGATGAAGTGTTAAATATGCAGTGAGTGTGGTAACAGTAAGGTGAGGACCTGGAAGAAGTCTTTTTCCTTCACCATGACAACTCTTCTCAGTCTGAGATCACTTTCCCTGACACTTGTACTTCAGTCTTCATTTACTGCTTTATTACATGGAAAGTCTCTAAATTCTAGTCTTAGCATTGAGTAACGTAACTTGAGAAAAATGTATAGGTCAAGAAAACAACAGCCAAACAAACAGCGACAGGAGAACATAACCCACAAATCCTTGTGAAGCAATAATTATAAAAAGATACACATAAAGAAGGAGCTGTTTTTCTTTAAAACATCAGCATTCCAAACTGCCCAATCAGACTAAATCATTAGAACAAGACACTCACTAACTGTAAGGAGCATACCTGTTTTGGTTCTGTGGGCTTTTTCTCTGGTGTTCGAATCTTATTAATTTCAGGTCCAGGATTATTTGTATCACTTTTACCTAAGAAAACATTTTAAAATTCTTATAAATTTTCTCCAGTGACTATGACATTTCCAGTAACTATCCAGTATTTGACAAAGAGGCAGAACATTTTACACTCATTATTATTGACATGTATTATTACTTGGGTTTTGGTCTTAAATTTTCAGAGTTGCAGTCTCTCTACAAGAAAGAAAATTTATAAATGAAGTAAACCTCATTAATGAAGCAAAAGTTTAAAAAAGGAATAACCTTAAAAGATCAAACAATCCCTCCAAACTGTCCAATCTCTTAAGAATTCACAGCCTCATTATTTTAAACTAGACATATAAAGGAACTTGGAATTCTTACCTATTCATAAAGACTCAAATGTTTTGTTCATTTACAAATGCAATTTAGCAAAAATCCAATCAACTTCAGTAAAGGAATCTAAACTAAACTTAGATTTTAAATGGCCCGCTATCCCTATGCTAAAAGACTGGTCCCTCAGCCACAATATTATTGGGACGTTGTGGAACCTTCTAAAGGTGGGAACTCATGGAAGCAAGTTAGATCACCAGGGGAAGCCCACTAAGGGGACATTAAGACTCTGGATCGTTCCTCTCTTTTGTGTTGCTCGCCAGCCTTCAAGTGAACAGACCTCTTTTGTCACGTGCATCTGCCATAATGTACTACTGTACCACTGCCACTGGTCTACAACCCTGGGGCCAAATAAGCATGTACAGAAATCTCAAAAACCATGAGCCAAAACAAATCTTTCCTCCTTGTGAGTTCTTTATCTTAGGTATTTTGTCACAGTAATGGAAAGATGACTAATTAAATAAATACACTGTGAAAGGAATTGTTATACTGCTTAAAAGTAATAGCAAACTAAATACAGGCAGTGAAAGTAAGGTTTAAAGGGGCACAATTATGGTACAGTTTAGTGGCAGAGCACTTGCCTGGCATATGTAAGGTCTCGTTCTATCCCCATGAACCCCATGGTTCTATCTATCATGAACCAAAAATAAATAAATAAATAAATAAATAACCACAATTACAACAGACTTAAGTAATTTCATACATGTGAAAAAACTTTATAAGAATTAATGGCTGAATGCTTTTAAATTCCGTGAAAGAATTCTTATTTTTAGTGTTAGGTATAAAAACATTCATTTAGTAATAGAACTAGAACTTTGCAAAATGAATTATTGTGCTAGAACAGCCTTACCACTAGACTTTAAGAAATGGAAGCTACAATGTCAGATGAAAAAACACTGTGTGGAATAAGCAGCACATTAGACACTGCAAAAGAAAAACTTGAGGAAAAAATTGAAGAAAAAAAATGAAGAGTATCAATGAACTTTGAGAATAATTAATCATCCTAATATAGGGTTAATCAGAATCCCTAAAGAAAAGGGGAAAGTTTGAAATACATAATACACATAGTGTATCTCAGGATATAAAGATAGATATTTTCCAAGTTTCATGAGAAATGGGGAAAAAAAAAGTTCAACAAACACCAAATATGAGAAACATGAAGAAAACTCTAAAACCAGTATTTCAAAAAAATTTAAAGCAGCAACAGAGAAAAGACTAACAAATATTAAAATGAAATTGTATTTCTCACTGAAAACAAGGCAAGGGAGAAAACAAAAGGACATTATTAAAATACTGAATGACTGCCAACTGAGAATTTCATACTCAGAAAAACTCTTTAAAAAATGAGGATGAAATAAGGCCGCTTGCAGATATATATAAATGCTAAAAGGATTTATCATCAGCAGACTTGAAATATAAAGTATAGTCCAGTACAACAAGGAGGAGGAGGAAGAGGTCATTATCATCATCCTTTCAGGTAGAATAAAATTTTTATCAGATATACACATATACACAGAAAGAAAGATTCAAATGGTAATATATGAATAAATATATACGATTATTTTGAAAAATTTTAAAAGGATGGTTGGCTGTTTAACACTTAAAATATGTAACAGGATAACAATAGCATAAAAACCAAGAGAAAAAAATTGAAAGATTGTTAAGGTTCTTTAACTGTGTATGAAATAATAAAATACAATACTATAAATCCTAAAGCAACTACTGAAATACTACTAACAGCAGTATAACTCCCAAGGCAAAAATGGAGACAAAAATGGAACCTATAATCCCAGCACTCTGGAGGCTGAGGCAGGAGGATTGTTACAAATTCGAGACCATCCTGGACTACAAAGTGAGCTCAAGGCCAGCCTGAACTGCATAGTGAGACCCTGTCTCAAAGACCCAAAAAAACAAAACAAAACAAAAAAGCACAGTAAGAGGAAAAAGGGAACAAAATCTTGGCAAATTAAAAAGCAGCAGCAGGGGCTGGGGATTTAGCTCAGCAGCATAAGCGCCTGCCTTGCAAGCAGGCAGTCGTGAGTTCGATCCCCAGTACCGATAAAAAGGAAAAAGACAAAAAAAAAAAATAAATAAATAAAAAGCAGCAGCAAGATTACAGAATCAAACCTAACTATAACAATCACATTAAATGTAAATGGTGTAACCTCACCTAGTCAAAGTAGAAACTGAATTTTTAAAAACTCAAGACGCAATGCTATCTAACAGAAACAGTCTTTTCTTCTTGGGGATTCAATCTAGGACCTATACATACTAAGCATATGCTTTATCACTGAAGTACATTCCCACCCCTAAGGCACATATAGATTGAAAGCAAAAGGTCAAAAGAGATGTACCACTAGCACACACACAAAAAGCTGAAGTTGATTACACTAATTTAAACAAAGTAGATCTCAGAGCAAAAAATATTACCAGGGACAAAGAGGATCATTACATAGTGCTGCCTCCTTCCTCTTCTCTTTCTCTCTGTTTCTGTCTCTCAAAACTAACATAAAGACTTAACATATCCCAATGAAGAGCAAAGATAGCTATTTTATTTTTTGATGGAAACTAACAAGCTGATTCCAAAATGTATATAGAAATGAAAAAATACCTGGAACAGACAACTTTTAAAAAATAACACTGGAAGACTTACACTACCTGGTTTTCTAACTTTTATAAAGCCACAGTAGTCTAAATAGCATATTTGGTATAAACATTAAATATATGCGCCAACAGAAGAAAACAGAGTGCAAGTATATAGCTAATTGCTTTTCAACAAAAGTATCAAGATAATTCAATAAGGAAAGGACAGTTTTCAATAAATGATCCTGGAATGAATAACTGACCATACTCATGCAAAACCAAAACAACAACTAAAAAATCACTTGTTACACCATACACAAAATTTAATTCAAAACGGACCTACTATGAGAGTTGAAACTATTAAAACTTCCTTAAAATAAGACAATAATTCGTAACCTTGGGTTAGATAAAACTTTTTAGTGACAACACCAAAGCATAATTCATAGAATAAATGGATAAACTACATTTTATTTAAAAAAGTTCAGTTCTTTGAAAGATACTAATACACATGGAAATAAACACAATGAAAAGATAATTCAGCATCGTTAGTCATTAAGGATACTCAACATGATGCCATTAGATACTCTCTAAAAGGATAAAGTTAAAAAGACTGAGGAGAATGTGGAACAATGGGAAATCTCATAGATTACTAGTAGAAATGCAAAACAGTTCAGCAGGTTGGGGATTTAGTTCAGTAAGTGCCTGCCTGGCAAGGTGAGGCCATGAGTTCGATCACCAGCACCAAAACAAAAATTAAAAAAAAAAAAAAAAAGGAAAAAGAAAAACAGTTCAGTCCCTTTGAAAAATAATAACATAGCTTTTAAAATAAAGTTAACTATGTGTTTACAATATGCCTAGCAATCTTCTAGGTATTTATTATAGAAAAATGAAAATATATGTCCACAGCAGCTTCATTCATAAATTCCAAAAATTAGATACAGCACTGCCTACTTAATGTGAGGGGCCTTAAGTAGACAAGTAAGGCTTAAAGAAAACCAAAAACTGAAATAACTAATGTGTCCATCAGTTGATGAGTGGATGAACACACTGTGGTGCTATTCTCATAAAGGAATACTCAATCAACAGCAAAAAGGAACAAACGATAGATAAATACAACTTGATGAAATAGCAGAACTTAGTAAACAAAGCCAGATTTTAAAAACTATGTACCGTGTATGCAACATTTACCTGACATACTAAAGGAAAAACAAAAGTTAACATTAGTGGGTGCTTACAAATAAGTCAGAGGTTGGGACTGTCTACAAAGGGCCATGCAGAAACTTTCAGGGGTGATGCAAGTATTTCAAATCTTGATTTTGGTGGTACTTAACAACCATATTTGTTAAACTTATCAAACTATTTATCTTTAGGAAGTAAATTCCATTGTGCACAAATTATTCCATAAACTTGACTAAAAAGGCAGTAGATAATTTTTCTTATTTGTAATTAGATTTCTGTAAGAAATAACTACTTTATATCAACTATCCCACAATAACACTAATGCTCAGAATATCACCAAGAATATTGTGGGTTATCAAAACTGTTTAATAGAAGAGGATGTGTTTTTTTTGTTTTTGTTTTTGTTTTTGTTTTAGGAGAAGATGTTTTATCTGACCTTTAAACGATACTACTTAATGGTCTCTAAACATTAAAATTGAATACATTTTAGGAAGTTTGTGAAACCAGTAAGTGGGAAAGCTTAATCTAAAGGATCTTCTAAAATTATATGCAAAGTTTTTACCTGCATATTTTCTTGTATCACCAGGAGAGAGGATTCCTAGAATCCACATTTAACAATCACACAGCAGACAGAACTGCATGTCACGAATTTATGAATTGAAGTACAATAACCTACCATTTCGATTTTGTTCATGCTGATCCTTCTCAGGATGCTGAGTCTGTGGTTGCCCTATGCTGACAGGTGGGTGATGTCCAAGGCCATAAGGTATAGGAGACCTCCGTCCATGTGTCTGTAAGAGGTTCATATTGTAGGCCATTGCTGCCTGATGTGTAATAATTCGAGGATCAACTGCAAACCTACCCTGGTATCCTGTCCATGGTACCTAGGTTATTAAAAAAATAAAATGATGGTATTAACTATAGTCTAAAATGCAAACTTTTATACCACTGTTAATTAGAAAAATGCAAATACAAACACACAGTTGATTAATTTTATCAAAATGAGTAACTACCTGATTGAAGTTATTTAATAGCAATCATTTGTAGAATCACTGTAATGTCTTAAACTAGCCAAAGCATGGCTTCCTGAATCATCAGTGTGTAAGTGAAAAAGGGTTCACTTTTCAGATTAGGAAGAAACTGAGGACTTAAAATTGATAATTATTCCTTGAGTCATTATGCCAATTTACATTCTTTTTTTTTTTTTTTTTACTGTGGTTCAAACTCATGACCTTGTACTTCCCAAGCAGGCGCTTATGCTGCCCAGCTAAATCCCCAGCCTACCATTTTATATTCCTGAATCATTTTTTCACAAAATGAATGTACGTATGTCACAGATTATCATAAAAGTATTTTTTTAGATCATAACTGCATAGTTACATAGTTTAAGCGACTGAATAAGAGAATGCAGGAAATAAAGAAAGAATTTAAGCATCTGAAGTCAAGAAAAATGTATGTTTTAAATTTAGAAGAATAGTCAAATCATTTAATGTTCATTTATTGCAGGTAAATTTCAAACACGTCATTACTTTTGATTAATTCAACTCTAATTTAAAATACAGAAATAGAAAATTTGTTCCAACATATGTGGATATATAATCTTTGCATGTTAACATAAAAGGAATAAATACAATGATATCTGAACAACTGCTATTATTTGTCTGATGCAGACACTGAGAAATTTTATATACCAAAGCCTTTCTGACCTAATAAAGTGAAACTCAAATTCTAAGAGACTTACTATTTAAAGCAAATGATATATAATGTTGCCAGGTTGTCTGGTAAGAAATACCACAAGTAAAAGTCTAAATTCTACAGGCAGTGGCATGAATTGCATTATTTCTGATTAATAAGCACTTTCCATGGCTGCCATGTGCCATGATTGTGAATGATCAGGCCAACGTGAATAAAACATGTTTGGAGGTAAGCTATTTTTATTTTTTGGGGTATAGACAGGGCTGCCAAAGATCTCTGGCAATGATCATCTCTGCCTGACATTACACAACTTCACCTAAATAAAAGAAATTATTTCCTAGATTAAAACTTCTCATTTTAAAATATCTGAAAATTGTAAAAAACATTTTTTCAAAATACTGAAAGAAACTTAAAGGAAATAAAATGGATTTTCACAAGACACAAATCCTTTATAGTCTGAGAAAGGATTCAGTAATATATTTCAGTAACTTTAGTAAGGTTTCATAAGGCATGAAAAGATACTATTTACTTTAAAAGAAGCTTATGGCCAGTTGCGGGTGGGATTGGGGGCTGAGAGTGTAGCTCAGTGGTAAAGCACTTGCTTAGCATTCACTAAGGCCCAGGATTTGATTCCTAGAGCTGTCCCCTCCTCTGCCCCTACAAAAGATTGGTAGTCCACTATCAGGAATTGTAACTAATTCAGTGAAGCCTATTTACTTAACAGAAAGTATTTCAATACGAAGAATTTCAAACATCCACTTACAGGTAAAGGCACCGACATAACTACATTCCCTCCATAGACAGCAGGTACATAGAGAATACTTGTCCCAGTGTGAGGATCAATTCTCTGAACAGGGCTTGGAGATTTTCCCAAATTTGGGTGAGGTCCAAGAGGGGGTGGAGGAGTAAATGCTCTAATAGGATTGCCAATAAGTACAGAAGGATTGGGCTGAACTGAAAAATAGAAAGAGAATACACTCAGCTTACCTAAACAAAAATGTATCTAACAAAAAATATATTTTTCTCAGTTTGTTGCAAATATCTTAGAGTCAAAGAATTATCAATGTGGATCAGAAGAATAAAGTATTGTTTAAGAACAACCATTTTATAATGTCCTCTAATATCAACTTGAGCTGATTAAGAAAGTATTCCTTTTATAAATTACCATAATGATAGCTTCTGAGGAACCAGAGAT
This sequence comes from Cavia porcellus, assembly GCF_034190915.1. Classification (NCBI taxonomy): domain Eukaryota; kingdom Metazoa; phylum Chordata; class Mammalia; order Rodentia; family Caviidae; genus Cavia; species Cavia porcellus. The sequence goes on from NW_026947515.1 coordinate 15,356,400, forward strand.
GTGAACATCAAGGGAGGAAATCATTTGTGCACATACTTTGAGTAAACAGTTCCCTCAGACCAGGAAAGAGGATTCTTTAAAGTAAAGCTTTAACTTATAACACAGTCCCATATATAAAATGAAGATTAGGCAATTACTAAAAACATAATTCTGCAATGTTTAAAATCATTTACATAAATTTTTATCTTGAAATCTGTATGACCCAATATTTGTAGAACAGAAATATTTTCTGAATATTTACATTGCATAAAAAGGCTTAAATGTTTTTCCTCAAAATTTCTGCATGCATCATATGTTGGTACCTAAAAACAGTCCCTTTTTCAGAAATGACCTACCAACATACTAATATAAAAAAGAACTAACTGACGTTCCAAAATCTGTGTTTATGTATGCATACAAGAGAAAGGAAGACAGAGAAAGAGGTTGAGAAAGAGAGACAGCTCTGTATCTCATGATGCAATTTGGGGTAACAAAGGGAAGTTTCCATAGGCCTTACTTGTCCACTTACCAATTCCATCATTCTGGAAATGATCATTTTGGGTATGATGGAGGCTTTTCCCCTTAAAGAAAAAACACAAAAGTATAATAATTTAAGTATGTGCAACATTAGAAAACAAAAACCCTTTTCTTATCTGCATGTAAACATATAAACACCACCTAAGATTCTAAAAACTTGAATTGATAATCTATAACCATTAGGTTTCTTTGAGCCAGCTTTCTTTTAAAGATGAGAACATAGCCATCTCAAATAACACTGCTGGGCCTCTAGTATTCCTCAGTTTTAAATTAATGGTATCTGAAATTGCTTTTTTTTTTTTTGTCTTTTTCCTTTTTATCGGTACCAGGGATTGAACCCACGACTGCCTACTTACAAGGCAGGCACTTATGCCGCTGAGCTATCTCCAGCCCCTGAAATTGCTTTTTCAATGGACTGTTTTAATAAAAAGAAATATGTAATCAACATGACCAAAACCTAATTTTGATTCCTTTGAGCTCTATAAATTTCCTAAGAATTAAGTGACAAAACATAAAAGTTGTTTATCAAGGGAAAAGTTTCAGTCTTTCATTCTTGAAAATGAAAACCTTAACAGCAAGAGGAATATAAACGTGGTTTGCGATTACTATTATTTTGAGTATGATTCATAGTATCTTAGTCAGGCACAGTGCTCTATGCCTATAATTCCAAAACTTGGGAGGCTGAGCTAGGAAGATTGCCCTGAGTTCAAGGCCAGCCTGAACTACACAGCAAGTTTCTGAGAGAGAGACAGACAGACAAAGACAGAGGGACAGACAGAGACAGACAGAGAAGAGAGACAGAGACAGAAACAGCGTGAGTGAAAGAGTACAAGAGCATAGCATCTTGAAGTGTAAGATTTTCTAAAGGAACAGGAAACAGGTATTGTTATAAAGTACTTGAGAGAGAATCTAGCTAATCGTTAGATAGCAATTTGGCATATGTATCAGAAGTATCAAAAATGTAATTATTATAATACTATAATTTTATTTCCAGGAATTTATCCAAGTGAAAGAATCATGGATTTGGGTACAGATGTTTTTCATGCCATGGTTTACATGTGGGATAAATGTTAACAATCTGAATGTCCATTCGGGCATGGTGACATACTGCCTGTAATCTGAGCACTTGGGAGGCTGAGGCTGCAAGTTGGAGACCAGTGTGGGCTACAAAGTGAGACCAAGGCCAGCCTGAACTGCATAATGAGATCCTGTCTCAAGAAGACTTTAAAAATAAATAAATGTCCATCAATGGAGGACTTATTAAATAATTAATAGCAGATTCATACAATGATATATTAATCTACCATTAAAAATAATGACATTTGGGTGGAAACAATATTTGGCAATGCCTCTGAAATTATGGATTAAAAAACCCAACCAGTGGCTGGGGATTTAGCTCAGCGGCATAAGCGCCTACCTTGCAAGCAGGCAGTTGTGATTTCGATCCCCGGTACTGATAAAAAAGCGGCATAAGTGCCTGCCTTGCAAGAGCGCAGTCATGAGTTCGATCCCTGGTACCGATGAAAAAAACAAAACAAACAAACAAAAAATAGCCAACCAACTAACTTACTCTTGCCACTGGCTACATGTAACTAACACACATCAAGCCAATTGTGGAAAAGTGGAACATTGCCCAACTTGCCTCTAGATATAAAACAAGGTTTATTTGTATAGAATATATGAAAACTAAAGAACAGATAATAGTTACAGTAAGGAGAAAATTCATTTTTGATCCAAACAAAACTATAGTAATGCTCCATTTATTAGCATCTATCAGGGATGTTAAATATTCAGAACAGTGGTAAATATTAAAGGTTTTACGGTCAACTGATTAGTTATGGATGGAACATCTGTAACTCTTAAAATGTGACAAAAGAGAGCCAACAAATAAACAGTTTGTCCATTAATCAGAAAAAAAAAAGGAATGTTTACGGTGATTAACACCAACTATAAAAAACAAACTTCTGAGAAATACAGAAAGATAAAGAGAAAAAGTAAAAAGGAGCAAATGACAAATACTGAGATGGCAGAAGAGGTGAGATCAGAGACATAAGCAATTAGTAGAAGTGACAAGAGCAATGAGCAGCACACACACTGACAGAAGAAAGGGAAGTGAGTGACACAGACTGGTAAGGTAGTTCCAGGAAGGTGGTAAACCATGTAGATTTCTTAGCCACCCAAATCACCGTAGCTTGCTAATGACCAATCAGCCAGGGACAATCGTATAGATAAAGAGTAGGAACTTGATCACGTGTGGTAGGCAGAATGGTGACCCCAAAGATGTCCACACTTTCACCCCTGCTTCTGTCAGTATGTTACATTACACAACAAAAGGAATTTTGCAGATATAGTTGAAGCTGTGATCTTAAAGTAGATAGATTACGCTAGATTATCTGAGTGGACTCAACCTAATCACTTGCACCTTAAAAGCAGAAAAATTTCTCTGGCTGGAGTCAGAGACACAGCAGAGGAGGAGATGAGGGATGTGGTAAAGGGAGGTCAGAGATTTTGAACAAAGTGATTCAATACACACAGCTAGTTCTGAGACAGTGGAGACACCTTTGAGAACTGCTGAGAGGCTTCTACAAACTAAGCAAGACTTCCAGAAACAAGGATGTTAGTTAAATCACAAGGAACTAAATTTTGGCAACAACCACCATTGACATGGAAGTAGAATTTTTCTAGAGGCTCCAGGTAAAAGATTAGTCAGTGCTTTGATCACAATCTTGAGCAGAGAAACCAAGCCAAATTTGACATTGGACTTCTGGAACTGTGAGATAAATTTGTACTAAGTTGCTATATTTGTGATAATTTGTTATAGGAACAGTGAGAAACTAGTATAAAGAGTTAACCATAGTATAGGGCAGTAGTGGCAAACCTATGGCACATGTGCTGCAGCAGGCTGTTTGTATGGTTGAAAGCTCCAAAAGGTTTGCCATCACTCCTAGACCAGATTTTTAAACCTTTAGTGCCCTAGACTATCAAGGCAGAGGGACAATATGTATCTGCATTCTGGGCACTACCTGGTATACCAAATATAAAGGCAAACATAAAAAGATAGTGGTGTGTCTACAAGTATATTTCAGTACTACACAGTTCAATATACAATGCAATTACCTACCATAACTGTAGGGAAGAAATTTACTTGGTCTTCATGAAATACAGTGTTTGGCAGCTTATATAAATAAAATAATAATACAGCAGTAAGCCACAGTAGCAGTAGTTAAAGTCATTCCATAATAATTTCAACTAATTTCATTCTGATAACAAATCTTATAAAATATGTTTCAAAGCAAATGTAGCTCAAATCAACTACTGTTTATAAACAAATGTAGTTAATATTACCATTTGTTTTTTAATTGCTAGAGACTGAACATAGGGCTTTCACAGTATGGTATATCCCTGGACTTTTTAATTTTATTTTTATTTAGTTTGATTCTGAGTCTAAATCACTAAGTTGCCCAGGCTGAGCTCAAATTTGCTATCCTCCTGCCTCAGCCTCCCAGAATTCTGTGATTATAGGCATGCATTACTAAACCTAGCTATTATCTACCATTTATGCACTTAAATATTTACTTTTTCAGCACTCATTCTTTTCCATTTATTCATTCAACAAATGTTTACTGAGGGCCCACCACATGTCCAACTTGACTGGGCACCAACACTCAAATAAACAAGACTGACATATTTTCTTATGACTAGGCAGTGAGCCAAACATTAGCAGCTAGATATAGGTAAAAAAAATAATTAAAGTCTATAAAATGATACAGTCTTTAGAGGATCTATTTCTGATTATTTCCTATCTGCTGGAATGTGTACAGTATGTGCAAAACAAGCTAATTCATTGTAGTAAGGCTTCTGGAAACTGTTCCCAGCCTGTGCCCTAAAAGGAAGCCAGGTAAAGATGGATGCAATATGAATTCTTAAGGGTCCCACGAAACAAGTCCTTAGCTATAACTGATACTTGGAGAAGGTAAAGCAATGAAGAGCTAGCGAAGACCACCTTAATATTTTTCACTTAGCCTAACTTATTTCAGAATTGAAGTCTTAGGACAATAAAGTTCTTTGACTACTTGGACAGCCAGGGGTATATTCTGTTGTCAAACTGAACCCAGAGAAAGCAAGTCATAGAGCATTTTAACCATCATACAATCTTTTGCTGATTTCACTTATATGAACTCTTATAGCAATTGTAAATTCTATTCCATTAAACAGACTGATTCTAATATTTCTTATAGGCAGTGTTAAAATTAAGGAAATTTGAAAAAGAAATGGAATGGTTCACTATTACATTTTCAGAAACATCACCCTTTTCTACTCATGAAATAAATCCCTTTTTGTCAAAAGGCTCTAATACATAAAATAACTGTTTCAAAGTTATCTGGCATGTATACTTCATGAGGGTAGAATGGGAGCAGTAGGACATATATGAAAAAGATTAAGCTGATAATGAAGATGTATAACAGAGGATTCATTCATTACACTATTCTATTTTAAAATATTTCCATAAAGTAAGGCTAGATTTTAAAAGATTCCAGAATAAATTCAAACCTCAAAAAACAATTTTATGGAAGTAAAATACTGGAGAAAGGAGGGAGATATGGTGACAAAGATAACCTATGGTTCACTATACTTCAGTTAGGTAAAATAACTGGTTATTTATGTTATGTGTATAAATAATTTTAAACAAAGCATACAACTAGTCTGGTGAACTGATGATTGGAAAACAGGAGAACATCTATAGGGAAGATAATTCTTTTAAAAGTTCAGGATAAATTTAGGAGAGGGCTGTGTTGGCTTTTATACAACTTTCACCTTGAAGGAAAGAAGCACATCACAGTCTACAGGGTGTGCTGTAACCTATATTCACTTATCAGCTGCTTACTGAGCACTTGCTATGCACAATGAGTGGTGCTAGGCAGTGGGAACCATAAAAAACATACAGGCTAAGATCTTTGTCTTCAGAAGTTTCTGATTTTGGAAAAACAAGTCAAGCCATTATGTATTCCCCAGTTAAACACCAGGCACAATGGCCCGAATCTATCTCTACAATGCACTCGTGGATATTTACATTTACATGACTCAGGTAAGTAAGAAGACTTTATTGTAGTTACACTCCTGAAGAATGTGCAAAAACATCTGATTATAACACAGATTGTATTTTAAATTTTAAACACTCAATTTAAAAAAGCTTCTGCTTGTGTTCTATTCTCACATGCCCTAAGCCACTTGCTGCCCTCTGTAGACATGTCTCCTGTTCTTTCACATCTGTTATCTTTTATAAAAGCTGGCTGCAGTTTGGATCTGGGATTCAATGGGCTGCATGTTAAAGGCTTAATTCCCAGTTTGACATCCCTGGGAGATGACAGACTCTTAGTTACTTTTTTCATTGCTGAGACAAAATACTCAACACCCACAGTTAAAGAAGGGAAGGTTTCTTCAGCTCACAGTCTGGAGAGATTTCAGTTTGTAATTTCACTCTCCAAGGCAGGGTGGCATGGCAGAGAGGCTCTGGAGAGAAGAAACCATTCACGGCAGGGAGAAGGCAGCAAAGTAGTGAAGAAGCAAAGCAGGAGGGAGCAAGCAACCCACAGGGACCCCTGTGTCTCTTATATCCTCCTCAGGCTACCCGTGCCTACGGCGTAGCACTTACACCCAGAGCGGGGCAGGCTTCGTCTTAGCATTGCGCCACACCCAGCCCAGATCCAGCCACCTCCAAAAACCCCACCTATGAGCACGTGAGGCTTCTGGGGGACACTTAGGTTCAGCCAGAAGACAGACCCTTTCAGAGTGGGGTCCAAGGCTAGGGTGTAGCCTACTTGTAAAGTACTTATCTAGTCTGTAACATAGTATGATTCCCAAAAGATAATAATGCCAATCATAATAAAAAGGCCTAGTGAGACATCTTCTGGTCACTGAGAATATGTCCTTTGGAGGAGACCTGGGACCCAGCCTCTCCCTCTTTATTTATTCTCCTTCACTCACCAGCCAGAAGGTAAGTAGTTTTGATTTGCCAAAAATATTCCCAACATGATGCACAGCTATAGGCCCAGGGCAACCAGGTCAGCTGATCACAGCCTAACACCTCTAACACTGTGAGCCAAGATAAACTTTCTTTTTCTATAAGCATTTCAAACATTTGTTATAGTAATAGAAAGCTAGCACAAAACCCTTTCTTAAAGTCATGCTTAAAAACTATGACAAACTCTAGGGACAGGGGCTATAGCAGAAAATAATACAGGCAGAAATCTCTGTCATAATCAAGCATGTATTTTTGTAGCTTTTATATACAAAGTCCACCAAAAAAAAATGTAAGCACACTTCATCTGTTTGCCATACTAATAATGTCTGGAAGCTAACAGGCATCACTTTGAGTATCTCTTATAATTACAGAGGGCAAAAATAACTTGTATTAATCTCATGATGGCTCAATAAATTTAGTATTAAAATATTTACGTAAGTTTTTCTCTTCCTGATGTACACATTTTTTGGTGGCCTATGTATAGATTTCCCTCACAATGTCTTACTGTCTCTAACCACTCAATCAACTCCTAACCATGACTTCCGTGGTGAAAATAAAGTGAATCTACTACTTCTGGCCACCATTTGTCAGTCTCCAACAACTGCCACAAAGGGACTCAGGGGCTAATTTGCTTACCTATGCCTCTTAAGCACCTGTCATAACACCCGGCACACAGAAAAAGTTCATTTATGCAGAATTTTAATCTTCTAATAATGCCAAATCACTAAAGCATTATTGTATATTCAGTACAGTCTCATTAACCTAAGAATGTACAACACTATATTAGCTCAGGAAGTAGGTCTCAATAGTTAGCTAAAAGACTTTCAAAATATTAAACCATTCATTATTGTTTACATATTAGGTATAATAAAGTTCAACAATGACATAGTCTTTTTAATTCATGTTAGTAAGTTTAATCCCATGCTGAGGACTATGAATGCACACACAAAAAAACAAGCTAATATTAAACATGCCATTCTCAGCACCTTCATTTCAAGATGCTAAGTTCAAGAAATTTTTTTCGGAACTCTAGCAAATAAGCTGGCTGCCTGCCCAAAATAGCTATTGCTCAAAAGTAGAAATAGTCTTGACCTGCCCACCTCCATACTGGACTCCTCGGTACAATAAAAATGAGTCAAAAATCAATCCATCTTTAAGAAAGTGGTCAAATTTCCTTAGGGTGCCAAATAACATTCAAAATTAATTAGTCACAGTAAGAGAATTTTCTTTATACAAGTATTATGACTTATAAGTATCATGCTATAAAGATAAGCTTTTGAAATGTATGACAATGTTTTAAACTTTGCATTTCCTCACATCTTAGCTAAAATAATCTTATCAGTAGAGAAGACTGCAAAGTTGTATTGTACAAAAGATACCAGAAGTTTTTATGTGCTTAAAACTTTTTAAGGATGATTATGACATTAAACATGGTTAAATATCACATGATATTTTCACTTATATGTCCAAATACAGATACGTTCCTTGCAGAAAATGCTAGTCAACAAATATAACCTTCAGTTCCAATACTTCAAGTCTATCTCTGCTCCACTGCTCTCCCGCTTTACCTTCTTCACAGTGTAAGCTTTACCTTAGGTGGTGATTGCTGCTGTTTGTTGCTGTTTCCGGAATGCTGCAGTCTCAGAGCCCGGGGGATAAATTCAGGAGCCAGTGGATTCAACACATATGTCTTCTTTAGTTCTAAAGCCTCTAACTGAGCCTTGATCTGTTCAAATGTGATCCCATGCAGACTATTATTTTCATGACACAGGGTGATAAATCGCTCCCAAAACTTCCTATAGAAAACATTTACAAGATTAAGATTGGGTTACAATTTCGGTGAATGAGATCACAAATCAAGATAGGTAACCTAAGGTAATTTCAAAAATCAATGCCCCACCAGGCCTCAAATTATAAAATCCAACAATTATCTATGACTCAGATATAATCTTTTGATCAACTCATAAGATTTTGCAAGATCGATAGTCAAAGTATAGTCATACCAAGTAGTATAATACATACAAAATCAGCTCACAAGTAATTTTGACTCCTCCATGCGAGTACCATACTCAGTGCCTGATTTCCAAAACTAATGAAGAATGTTTTTTAATTATCCACAAAAATTTCAAAACTCATGGTAACTCACTTTATAGAAAAATCTATTTCTAGGCACATTTATACATATACACATGTCTACACATGTTCATGTACTATGTAATCATGCTTCAGTCAATAATAGGTTAAATATGGAACTTTAGGGTTCCATAAAGTGGTATCACTTAGTGGCATCATAACTGTCTTAGTTTGTGTACACAGACTCTGTCCTGTTTAACAATGACAAAATCATCTAGCAATATACTTCTGTTTCATTAAGCAATGCATGACTATATACACATAATATAAATATAATCGATATATAATATAAATTGTGAATGACATAGGGTCAAAGTAGCTTGGTGTTGAATAAGAAAAGCCAGCTCAGAATAGAAATCTGAAAAAAGTAGGTAATCTTCATGAAAATTCTTTAAAACTTGCCAATTATTCCTATTTTTTCTTGCACAACAGATGCTTGTCACAAGCACAATTTACATAACTCTGATTTTTTTTTTTTTTTTTTTTTTGATCCCTATGTTGTTCTGGATGGCCTTGAGCTCACTTATAGCCCAGGCTGGTCTCAAATGTGCAACAACCCTCCTGCCTCAGCCTCCCGAGTGCTAGGATTATAGGCATGCACCACAACACCCAGCTCCATACTAAATTATAAGACTTAAATAAATTATAGAAAATGCATGAAAAGTTGGAATACTAATTTTAATGTTGATTATTCATTACCTAATCAAAGCAATAAATGCCAAAGAAAAAAATACATTCAAGATTTGTTGCAGCTATATACTGCCATTCTTTAAAATCTGAAAGTTGAATTTTTTCTTTATAAAATAAAAAACAAATAAAACCTGAAAATTGATCTCCAAGTAAAAATATTAAATATATTATGAAAGACAATACTTGAAAAGTTTTTAAGTTTTAGAAGATTGGTATAAATATACATATTTATGTTTAATATGAGATTGAATAATATTTTACTATGCTATAAAAGATATGTGATATAGTTTCTTCTATTCAGATGGAGATTAGGTAACCAAGATGGCTTCAAGAAACATAAATGAAAAGGTATGTATTACAAAACTGAGCATATGAATGAGAATTGGGTTATTCATATACTCATAGAACTTTGCTGAGCTTTAATTATGAACTATGTCTTTCTTAATATGCCTTCTAATTTTTAAAATGCATTTAAGAAACAGCACCAGAAAAAAAAATTTAGGTCTATATGTAAACAAAAGGATAAGTAAACATATTATAAAATGTTAAATATATGTTTCTAACCATAAGGCATAAAGCCTAACAAGATAGCTACACTAAGAAATGCACACTGAAAAGCTGTACTTTATTCTTAAGATCCCTTTGGCTCCTCAGTACTATCAATAAAACCCTCTGAAAAAAATCTAGTCTTTCTTTCCTCATAGTAACTTGAAAAAAAATACAAGGAAGAATTATATCTATAACACAGCAGTCAAATATCAAAGTCCATAACTCTCCTATCTTTTGACTAGAATAGTCACAGCATTCGCCTATATAAATACTTATTATCACAGTTTTGAATACTCTACACAGAAGTTTTTTAGTCCAACTGACAAAGTATTAGTTTCATAAGGTGGCAATTTAGGTAGTGTTGGATTCCGAGACAAAGCATGACAAGGAAAGAATGGGTTGGCTTTTACTCTTAGTTTATATCAATTCCTTATTACATATTTTTATTTCTAATTCAGGTAGCCAAATGCTAAAACTGGTTAATTTATAAGCCATCTTCTTAAAATCTATACTCTGTTCCTATACTGCTCTCACAGATCTCTCACAAACATAAATTAACCATGATAAACAGTTTCAAAAGTAGCTTGAAAGTTATATTTTAAATCTGACTTTTCTGGCCAGGTATGGTGGCGCATATCTGTAATCCAAGCACTGGAGAGGCTAAAGCAAGAGGATCACAATGAGTTCAAGGCCAGCCTAGGCTACATAAGTGAGTTCAAAGTCAGCATGAACTACAAGAGTAAAACTCTCTCTCGAACAAAGAAAAATTAAAAAGAAAATAATTCTGACTTTCTTCTCATTGTCACAGTGAACAAGAGATATTGTCCCTAATTGTGTCACACAGTAACTGTTGACTTGGGCAAATTACTTAACTTCTCTTTATAGCTCATTTACCTCATGTATGATAGGATACCAGCAATATTTCCATTATTATTGAAAAGATTGTTTCTCACTTCTAAATACATATTCAAAGAAATATAGCTTATCCTTCAAAAAGCCAAAATTTAGTTTTAAAGCCAAAATTTTTCTTGTTTTTCTCTTGGAGAAAGCTCTTTCAAATACTATTCCCACTGTCACTGAATTTCCAAAACTTTACTGAGGCATTTCTGAACACATATAATTGTAAGATCACTTAGAATTTCAACTACACTCATAATGAGGGTAAGAATTCACTGCTCTGGTTATTTTAAGTATTCACCAATTCTCAATATTCTCCCTAAAATGCTAACATATTATTATGTTAATCATTGTTTTCTAGTAATGTTGGTTAGGGAACCCAAGTATTACAATTATATTATAATTTTAGGTATTTCAAAGGTCACAACCTTTTTTTTTTTTTTTTTTTACAATTGACTACAGAGATGTTGGTCACAACCTTTTTAACCACTGAACAAAATCATACACACAAAGTCAGGTTTTGTTTATTTTTTGTCTTTTTGAGACAGGGATTCACTATGCAATTCAGGCTGGCCTTAAATTCACTTTGTAGCCCAGGCTGGCCTCAAACTCAAAATCTCCCTGCCCCACCCTCTAGAGTGCTGCGATTATAGGCCTGTGCGAACACACCGAACTTAGTTTCATTTTTATATAAACCTTGCTTCTAAGGTAACTCATAAAACACTAAAGAGCCACTTGACTAAAAATATATCCTTATGTCCCATGTGTATAGGTATATGTGTGTATACAAGCACGCATATCTCTACACAAAAATGAAATATATTTGTATTTCTCTGTGCTAGTGAAATGTGTTGATGACTTTAGTGGAAGCCAAAGGCAATGGTGGATATGCTGTCTAGGTGTCACCACCTTCTTCTGCCTCCCCCTTCAGTGCAGATCTGCAGTATACATTCATCATTTCTGGGAAATCCGGCACAACCCTGAGAAATGAGCGACGAGTTTTGAAGTTAACCTGACATCTGAGTGAACAACATTAATAGTTATGTGACCCTGAGCATTATTTAAAATCTTTAAATCACGCTCCCATCTAAGACAAAAGTAAAATGGCCTCTTGCAGGGATGCTAGGATGAGTAACGGAGGCACTGTGTGCAAAAATACAGCCAGCACTTGGTTGACAGAAAGCTGTCAATAAACAGCACTCCATGCACTAACACGTTAGCATGCCAAGTGAAGGAGGCATTTATTTTAGACTAATAGAAAAACTTTAAAAATAGAGATAACTGACTTCCAAATTGGTGTAATATATACAGTACTCATTCCTTGAAAATCTGACTGGTATCTGGGAATATTATGTTAGTTTTTTGTAAGTAAATACTGAATGAAAATGGGAGGGGAAAAGTCCCAATGAATTTGGACTATGAAGAATTCATTCCTGCATTACCACAGGATTGTATAACATAGCCTCTAGGTTTGCTTGTACGGTTTTATTTCTGTTTTTTGTCTTTTTTCTGAGAAACTCTTACTATGCTGTTTTGGCTGGCCTTAAACTCATTTTGTAGCCCAGGCGGGCATTGAACTCACAGCCATTTTTCTGGTCTCAGCCCCGAGTGCTGGGATTACAGTCATACGGCACCGTGCTCAATTTACTTGTACTATTAGATTAAGTTAATTTCTAGCAAAATTATCAAGGTTAAAGTTTAAGTGTATGCATGCTTCCGCTATCAACTCTGGGGCTAGAGCCACGATTAAACTATCCAAATAAAACTGTTAAACTGCATTCTCATTTAGCAATGGAATTTATAATACCCCCTGAACAGTATATTATTCTGCTGAAAATATTTTTCTTAGCATAATTTGCAGTTCATCGCACACTACAAGTGAGCAACCAATACACTCAGTTTGAAGTTAAAAATCAGCCCTGGACAATTCTAACAGTGCAGCCTTAAAAATACTATTCACTCTAGGGATTTCGCTCAGCAGAATGAGTCCCGCCTGGCAAGTGCTAGGTCGTGAGTTTGATCCCCAGCACCCAAAAAGAAAATACTACTCATCCATTTGCTCTGAGAAAGTAACAATTTACATCAAAGAGGGGTGAAAAAATGCTGATCTCATGCCAATCACAGTATGGTCTGATTCTAGAAAGGGTAACAGAATCTTCAAACATATTTAAGTTGAATTTACCAACTTGGGAATTACTTATAAGGGGAGTCCAAAAGTAATGTGGCTCTACCTCACTCAAAGGCCTATCACTGCCCCAACAGTGCCTATATAGTGTTAATACACATCATCCTTTTGTATAGAAGTGTTTTCATATAATAAATTCTAAACAAACTATATGTGCTTTCTCATACCTCAAGTAATAAATATAAAAACAAAAGGAAAATGCCATAGCAACATTCTAACTAAATATTCATTCAATATAAAGCAACTGAAGTTAGACTGTTGGGTTGAGAGTTGACTTGGTGAAATCCTTAAGGTATTTAGTTCTAGTTATTTGTATCTTGGAATCAAAATATTCTTTTTCCCAATACTGCTCATTAATGGTTACAAAACAAGGTCAATTTACTTTTCAAACCTTAAAGACAAGCCACATTACAGACAAACTACTTAGAGTCATGAGACTTCTGAAAAGAGGGCAGAGTAGTAAGCAGCAGAGAAAAGAGGTTCTCTGAGAGTCACAATCCAGGTGCTGGAATATAGCATTGTGGGTCAACATAAGTAAATGCACAAAGGTAATACACCATATTAACAGAGCTAAGGACAAAAAAATCACACGATCATCTCAACAGATGCAGAAAAAACTTCTGACCAAGTCCAGCACTCATTCATGAAAAAAATCCTACAATATATTGGAATAGATGGTCTTTATCTCAAGCTCATAAAAGCCAACTGAGCAGGCGGTCGTGAGTTCGATCCCCGGTACCAGTAAAATGAAAAAAAAAAAAAAAAGCCAACATCAAACTAAATGGACAAAAACTCAAAAAGCTTTCTCTCTAAAATCAGGAACAAGACAAGGATGTCCACTGTCCCCACTCTTATTCAGCATAGTACTGGAAACCTTACCTGGAGCAATCAGACAAGAGACAGAAATAAAAGGAATAAGGATAGGAAACAAAGAAGCTAAACTATCGTTATTTGTAGATGACATGATACTCCACTTAGATGACCCCAAAACCTCCACCAAGAGACTATTAGAGTTAATAAGCAGATTCAGTAACATAGCTGGTCACAAGTCAACACTCCGAAAATCAATAGCCTTCTTGTACATGAATAACAAAATCACTGAGAGAGAAAGCAGGGAAACAATGCCTTTTACAATTCCATCCAAAAAAAGAAATACCTAGGAATCAATCTAACAACGGATGTGAAAGATCTGTACCTTGAAAACTATAATACTCTGAAAAAGGAGACTAAAGAGGATACTAGAAAATAGAGAGGTACCCCTTGCTCTTGAGTAGGAAAAACCAACGTAGTGAAAGTGACCATACTTCCAAAACTGTTATACAGATTTAATGCAATCCCAATCAAAATTTCAATAGCATATCTCACAGAATTAGAAAAACAATCCTAAAATTCATCTGGAACCTCAAGAGACCTGGAATAGCAAAGGCAATCCTAGGCAACAGAAACAGGACATGGGAGCATCACAAGCCCTGACTTGAAATTACACTATAAAGCTACTGTGATTAAAAAAAAAAAAATAGTGTGATACTGGCCGAAAAATAGCCCCGAAGACCAATGGAACAGATTAGAAGATGCAGATGCAACTGCAGACACACTAAGCCACCTTATCTTTGACAAAGGTGCCAAACGCATTCACTAGAGGAGGATAACCTCTTGAATAAATGGTGCTGGAAAACCGGCTGCACACATCCTGAAGATTAAAACGGGACCCATATCCTTCAACATGCACTAAGCTAAAATCAGAATGGATCAAAGATCTTAACATTAAAACAGAAACACTAAATCTGCGGGAAGATAGAGTAGGTAAAACTCTTGAAGACACTGGTGTAAGCAAAGACTTTATGAACAAAACCCGGATTGCGCAGGAACTAACAAAAAATCAACAACTGGTATCTCACCCTACTGAAAAGCTTTTGCACAGCAAGACAAATCACCAACAGAGTGAATAGACAACACACAACCTGGGAGAAAATGTCCGCCAGCTGTACCTCAGACAAAGGATTACTATCGAGAATATATACAGAACTCGAAAAAAATTAATCTTCTCAGATTTAAAGACCCAATCTAGAGGCTGGGGATTTAGCTCAGCGGCATAAGTACCTGCCTTGCAAGCAGGGGGTCGTGACTTCGATCCTCGGTACCGATAAAAATGAAAAAGACATAATAAAAAAAAAAAAAGACCCAATCTAAAAATAGGCACCTGAGATGAATACATACTTCTCAGATGAAGAAATACGAACAGCAAATAAATACGTGAAAAAATGTTCAACATCACTGGTTATTCAAGAGATGCAAATTGAAACACATTGAGAGTGCAGCTCACTCTGGAAAGAATGGCTAGCGTCAAGAACCAATTACAAATGCTGGAGGGACTGTGGGGAAAAAGGAACCCTTCTTCACTGCTGGTGAGAATGCAGACTGGTGCAACCACTGTGGAAATCAGTGTGGCGATTCTTTAAAAAGCTAGGACTAGAGGTCCGATTCAACTCAGCTATTCCTCTTCTGGGTATCTTCCCAAAAGAACTGAGAACATCATACCACACCAATATATTATGCACCCATGTTTATAGCAGCACAATTTGTAACAGCCAGATCTTGGAAACAACTGAAATGCTTATCAACTGAGGAATGGATAAAAAAGACATAGTATTTTTATACAATGAAGTACTATTCAGCCCTACGGAAGAATAAATGGGATACTCCTATAGGTAAATGGATGCAACTTGAAATAATACTCATTAGTGAAATAAATAAGATACACATTTGTAAACATTGTATTGTCTCAGTGTGAGAAACTAAAATAAACAACATATGTGTGTATATCAATATATGTGTATAAAAAAAGTTTAGTTAAAAAAAAATAAAGTCATGACTCCTAAGAACTTAGGTTTTAAAAAAAGTTTACATTCCCAAATGTAAACATAAATTAAAGCTTTCCTTGATTTTTTTGTTAATGCTTCCTCTTATGGAAGACATTAACTTCTTTTGGAGTCTAATATATGCAGCTTATTCTTTTTTTTTTTATTTAAAGAGAAAAGAAAGGAAATAAAAAAACAAAGCAATAAAAGGGTATAAGTAATACAGAATTTCAAGAAAAAAATATACAGTAAGAAATCACTAGTTAAACAGTTATCCAAATTAGAAAATTAAAGCATATAAAGTAGACATTCATACAGTGAGATTGCAGACAGTTCCGGTCAATTATCCAACTTAAAGTTCAGTAATATGGTTTCCCATCCTACACCCTCAAACATACATGCAGTTATATCCCTTAGACCACCTTCCTTTCCTCTCTTTTTCACAGTAACAATTACACTTTTTGGGTTTTTTTTACTCCCACAGTTCTTACTACTTTTTTTGAAGAGAATAAAACCAAACGTGACTAAACAAAACAGAGTTGGTTAAAACAGAAGGATGGGCATAGTACATGATGCAAAAATAGAATACCAGGTGATCAAAAATGGTTACCATTGTTCCTCTTGCTATTTTTAAAAACAGTTTATGCAGCTTATTCTTAATGGTTTGAACCACTCTTTTCCCATAGCATTTTTTTCTTCGCTAGAACACAAAGACAGACAATAAAATGCTGGCATATCTGTACTGCAACAGAAATTATTATTTTTAGACAGCCATGGGCTAGCAGTTTTGTCTATACTTTAATTCTAACACATCAAAAGAACCAGTTACTCAAGGCACATTTGGGAGTGTAAATCTTCTACTAGTGTGAATTTACTGTGACAGGTACTACCACACTTATAAAATATTAAGTAATCCCAAGGTATGCCTTTTTCATAAATGAATATTACACATTTCTACTCAACTTTTAAATAATGTTAACATGGTTTTTCAATATTTAAAAATTCAAATCTTCATTACTGGCCTCGTAACTGTTAAAATTCCTGCTAAAGAATATAAGTCATGTGTACAGAGACACTTTTTAGTTGACACTAATCATATTTTGTTATATAGTCTAACTAAAGACTAATGGCTACTAACAATGCTATCCAAAGACAAGCAATGATAACTTCTAACTCCTTGTTTTTAAGATCCTCTGAATTAACTAAATAAAAAAATTGTTCACATTAAGGGGCCTTTTGAAAAATGACCACAGAAAAAATTCACCAAAAATTGCAACTGAAGTATAGTGAAGGGAGGCTAAGGAGGCAGCACACATGCCAAATTTAGTATCCACCAACGATCCCCATACATATACAGACACATACACACAGGCACACACACAACCACCTCAGGATTCTTGTACTTGCTGTTATCTCTTTCCAGAGCACTTTTATCCCAGGTACGTCTACAATTCACAGACTAACTTCCAAAGTCAGCTTCTCAGTGTTCTTTGAACATAACACTTACAGTCACAAACCACCCAGTCTACACATCACTTGTAACTGTCCTAAGTCAGTGATGATGAATCTATGAAGGTTCTAAAAGTTTCACCATCACTGCCTAAGTACGATTCTATTTCTTTTCCATTAAACTTACCAAGTAAAATACTACACAATATTCTTAGTTTGTTGTCAGTCTCTCTCTGCTACCCAATCGAATGTAAATGCCAAAAAGTTAGAGATATCTGTGTATTTTTTTCA
The DNA here is from genome assembly GCF_034190915.1 of Cavia porcellus. Classification (NCBI taxonomy): domain Eukaryota; kingdom Metazoa; phylum Chordata; class Mammalia; order Rodentia; family Caviidae; genus Cavia; species Cavia porcellus. The sequence continues at coordinate 15,373,990 of NW_026947515.1, forward strand.
CTGCTGTATCTTCGGTGGCTAGAAAAGTCCTTAGGACATAGAATGTACTCGTACTGATATCTGTTGAATGATGAATGAATACACAATTATCTGTATCATTAATAGATCCAAAGTAATAGGCTTTTGTGTTACTGGATTTCAGATAACAATGATGCTGATTTAAATAGCCAAAAGGTCATACAAATAAATTACATACAGAAATACAAATTACTTCACATTTCTCCTTTAATGTTTCAGTCAGAGACTATAATTACCTGCATCTTCCAATGGAGCACAGGGCAATGGGATCTCCCACTACGGCGACCAGGGACTGTGCTCTTGTGATGGCAGTATTAAGAAGCTTGTAGTTAGATAAAAAACCATAATCTAAGTCTTCCGTAGAATCTTCCAGAAGTTGCTCTTTCTTTTTAATTGGTGTCTGTTTATGTTTACAGGTATGTCTTGTACGTACTGTGCTAAGAAACAAGACTCTGAATTGTTTTCCTATTAAAAAAAATTTGAAAACGAGACTTGAAATAGTCAATCTGAACTACTAATATATGTGTAGCATTTTTACAAAATACAATTGTTAAAGAATAGATAATGGCAAGGATAGAGAGAAATGGAAACCTCTGTACACTGATGGTGCAAGTGCAAAATGGTGGAGTTGCCCTGGGAAACACTGAGTTGCAGGCAATTTCTAAAAAATACATAAATAATAATAATAACAACAGAAACACAGAAGACTGGGGATGTGGCTCAGTGTTAAGTTTTGTCTTGCATGCACAAGGCCTTGGGTTTGAGCTCCAGCCCTCAAAAACAAAAACAAAAACAAAAACACCAGAATTACCATATGATCCAGTAAGTTCACTTCTGAACTTAGTCAAAGAATTAAAAGCAAAGTGTTGAAGAAGTATGTACACCCCTATGTTGACAACCAGCATTATCCACAAGAATGGCTGGGTAGAAGCAACCTGAATGTCCACAGTCAGACGAATGAATGAATCAACTGTATTATATATACATACAATGGATCATTCAGCCTAAAAAAAAGGCAGGAAACTCTAGTATACACTACAATATACAGGAACCTTGACAATGTTATGCTAAGTGAGATAAACCTGTCACAAAAAGACAAAGTTTGAGCAAAAATCCAAAAGCTCTGCAAGCTGAAACACTTATGTCTAACATTTCCAATGAGGAATATTCAATGTGTAATATGACAAGGTACCTAGAATAGTTAAATTCATAGAGGCATAAAGTACAATGGTGACTGCCAGAGTCTGGTGGGGAGGGGATTGAGTGTTATATTTATTGGGCACAGATTTTCAGTTTAAGAAAATGAAAAGAGCTCTGGAGATGCACAATCACAACAGCTACACAACTGTGAATATACTTCATGCCACTGAATTATAGACATAAAAGTGGTTAAAATGGTAAATTTTATGCTATATGCATTTTTCCACACTAAAAACATGCTACTGCTAGAATCAACCTTTCCAGTTATCTAGTCCAAGGTCCCATTAAACAGGAGGACTTTTTCTTTAAAAAGTCACCTAGCCTCTGGCCGATCAGGGTAAATACCACTCATTCCACCAGGAAGTCTTACAGAGAGTTAGATTTAAATGACATTTTTTCTTATGCTCTTCCTATACTAATCTATTTATTACTTCATTCTATGACAAATCTTTCAACATATGCATATAGTTTTAATGTCAGTCCTTAATCTTCTATAAAACCAAACAATCCCACTACTTTCAATCATTTGTGACTCTCATATGGTAGTTATAAATCATTATACTAGATCTCCAGAGTGTTTTCTAGTTTGCTACTAGAGTTTTTTCTAAAATACCCCAATTCAGCATAATGTAAACAGGAGATGGAGGAGTGGAGCTACTTATTCTCCATGATCTAGAAAACATATTATTCTTATTGCTATGTTTTACCATGAAACCTAGTATTGTACTAGGGACCTTTAGTGTTCACACTGTTGTAGTGCTTCATATTTTAAAACCACAAATTTTGTAACAATTTAGTATAGAAACATAATCTAAAAGAGTTGTTGTTAATTATTCACTTAAGGAAAATCTACAGATAAAATCTTTATGTGGCATTATATAATTTGGTCATAGGAAAAGTTCATTTTTAATACTTGTACTTAGACAATAAAAATTTAATAAACATTTAAGCAAATCTTTAACTGCAAAGTTTTCCATTGAAGAAAGTTGGTATGAAGTGAATACATCATTCCTGCTCCAATAAGTGACCTAAGATCTGCTAATAATCTAAGATCGTTTAAGAGAATTAAAAATCAAATATAAACACACTTAATTAAACATGAGTAAGTATTCCAATTAATATTTACCTTGAACATTTAGCACCCTTTCTACATTAACATCAGATAATCTCTTTTTTCGAAGTTCAGCACGTATCCTGAACACCTGATCAGCGTATGGAGTCACCACACCAATGCTACCGTCATCTAACTTCCCCCATGCTACTGGCCACTTCCTTCTCAACTCTTCTACACGTTCCACAACTTCAAATACCTTTAAAACAAATACATACATATGTATTAGTTATCATCCATGTTTGGAGAAAGAATATGGTAACATGCTAAAAGTGATGTATAAAAGACCTCATCTTAGCAAATACTGGTTTTAAAACCATTAAATGGCACTGTTTTCTTTATATGAACTCAGTAAAAAAATACATTTTATTCAGATTTCAAACAATAAAATTCTACAGTAATGCAACTAGTGAAAACATGAAAATCAGAGACAATTTAATTTGTTGTTATTTTCACTACAAGAAATAAGAAAGAGTGGGACTAATTATACTATGATAAGAAATAGGAAAAACCCAATTAAGTCTCTTTACCCATGTGGTTAGATGTGGCATGGATGAAACTTGGGAGAGACCCCTCTGCTGAATGCCTACCTCCTGAGTTCATACCACTAAGTCACATACAACTGTTCCCTCATTTTATTCTTGTTCACATCTTTATACTATGTTCCAGGCAGCATAACACTATAGTCAAAGTACCCAGACTTGTCACTTATTCAACAAAATCAACAGAAATTTCCTAAGAACTACAGGAAGCTAGGACATTCAGTCTAGGGACTGTACTCACCCATCACAGCTCTGTTCTATGTAACTGTTTCAGCAGCCAATTCTCATATACCCCAGCTCCTTGTGAGGAAACAGCTATTGTAGGTGATCTTGGAAGCTCATAAACACTGGCAAATCCTATTTTCCACAGGTCCATGCTGCAGAAGGCCTATAGTGAGCAGTCCGCAGCAGGTGGACACTGTTTCCCTAGCCTCATCTCCTTCTACACAGAGAAGATTTGAATGGGACAGTAGGCAAAGACTGCGAGTATCTCTCACTCCCCACCTCCCCAGAAAAGATTGCAGTGCCCTTTCCCACACAGTTCTATATTGCTGGAGAGCTGATGTAATAGTTTTGGCAGCTGGATGACTATTCCCGTCTTTCCGGGACAGAAGACCTATCGTAGAGATTCAATGGCCAGTGAACACCAGCAGTTCCCAATCTCCCCTGGACTGGGTCATAGAAAGATCTACAGTGGGTGGTGGCAACAGATAGATGGCAATCTGTTTCTGTTTGTCTCTGTCTGTCTGCCTGTCTGTGTCTCTGTCAAACACACACACAACATCTCTCTGGCTCCCCCTAAAAAAGTATCAGTAACAACATTGAATGTGAATGGATTAAACAATTCAATCAAAAGTCACACTTTCAGACTAGATTTCTAAAAATACATCAAACGAAATGCTGTCTACAGAAGACATATTTTGGATTGAGGGATATAAAAAAGATGAAAACAAAAGAACAGAAAAAGATAAACCACGCAAATGGCGATCATAAATGAGCCGCAGTGACTAATAATATTTTAAAAGTCTACTTTTAATTAACAAAAATTTTATATCTTTCATCACAATTTGCAGTGATAAAAGATCAATTCATTGGGAAGCTATAGCAACTGTAAACACATATACCAAAAGCTACATATTCCCAAAGTATACGAAGCAAAAATCATATTCTCTGTGATTCAAGTCTCACAAAACCCAATGGATTCATTTCCCATATCTCTACAACCTTGTCTGTCATATATTCTATCTTCTGATTACTTGTTCCCATAGCTTTTCCCTTCAGACTGAAACTCTCACAAGTTAGGAATCATATCTTAGTATTTAGTATTTAAATTCTACACTAAATTGAGGCCACTGTATTATTTGTGGGATTCTAATTCAGAGCTAAAAATCTTTTATTCTACCATTTTAAGCATGAGAAAGATGATACTCATTAATATCCTGTAACGTACTTAACATAGTTTTAAAAAACATGTTTCTTAAAAGAATTATATTCTACACAGCAAAAAATAAGTACAGTATTCCTTCAATGACAGATTCTTTACTTTATTTTTAATTCCCAGCTTCTATTTTAAGTCCTTTTTGATCGTGACTTGTAAGTAAGACTAGCTTACCATCATAACAGTGGAATTTAACTATTCACAAGTGGCCTCTTAAATTTTAGTTAGAATCCTTAAAAGAGATCTCACTTTGTCTCTCTCAATAGTACCATCTAGTTTACTCTAAAAAATTACACACCATCAATAAAAGTCTAAAAATTGCCCATGGTGGTACAACCTTGTAATAATCTCAGAACTCTGGGAGGCTAAAGCAGGAGAATTACAAATTCAAGTCCAGTTGGGCAAATTAGTGAGGTCTTGTCTCAAAATAAAAAGTTAAAAAGGGCTGTGGTCATAGCTCAGTGCAAAGGTCCTGGGTTTATTACTCAGTACAAAAGGAAGGAAGGGAAGGGGGTATCAAAGGTTTTTAAACATTTACTGTCCAAGAATGCCACAATGACATCCAAATAGATTTACTGTAGTATTCAAAACTTTGAAATGTCTTCACTGGTATTCAGCTCCAGTAAATTAGGACCAGTTTTTGTTCCTGGTAGAGAAAGCTCGCGGCACAGTATGCCTCAAATTTTTTACTGTAATAATTCAAGGGACTGAAGAAAGTGAATGAACAACTGTGCTCTGGTAAAGTTCAAGGTGGCTTGGAATTTCTCTAAAGTTATGTGTTTAATATTTAAAGGTTACACAAATGTTGCCTTTGTCCTTTTTTAATATGAAGTTTGTATTTTTCCCCAAAATTTTTAGAGTAAAATTGACAATTCAGGAAGATCTATTTTATACTATAGCTTATACATTTCCTTGAAAATACACCACATCATTGTGAAAGAACAAATAACCCAGAGTGAGAATCAGCCTTTGGCAAATATCAACCCTAATTCAGGGTCAACACAGATCAGGGCTCAGCTCTGATCCCTGGCAGCAGGAAAAGAGAATCTTCTGGATTTTAGGCCCTGCTTTTTTATTGTCAGTCCTTGTACTCACTACCATGGTTCATTTCCAGGCCAGTGGTTTGCAACTCAGATGCAAAATAACAAAGGAGATCCCCCCAGGGTTATTTCAATATTTCAAATATTTTTTTTTAAAGTTTACCTTTTCCTAAAACTAAATGGCATAGGCTAACAAAAATGTCGAGTTTCTTGGCTCCAGGCTAGGATTTTATCAAGCAGTACTGATGATTTTCTTGCACTGACTTCCAACTATAGCTCTCTGATTAATTTTTAAAAGGGAAGATGAGCTAGGCATGGTAGTATAGTCTATGATCTCAGCACTGAGGAAGATTGAGTGAGAGGATTGAAAGTTTAAGATCTCACTTAGGGAACCTCAGTGAGACACTGTCTCAAAATAAAAAGGGCAGGGGATGTAATTCAATGTAAATGCTTTGGGGTTCAATCTCCATACTGAAGGGGGAATGAGTTGCTAGTACATTAAAAAATCATTTTTTTGTAAACAAAACAAATAAATCATCATATTCAAGGACAGTAGAGCTCAGAGAACAGGGACTATTTCCCTAAGGATAATTGTGCACTCCTGTCTTCTTTGGATTTCCTCAAGTCCTTTATGATGGCCAGAACTGTACTTTCAGGTTTCTAGCTTGCTAACCACTAAAGACTTCACTGTGTTTTTGTCTGCTGCCTAATCACGTAGTCTCTCTGAAAGCCAGAAAGTGGAAGAAGACAATATAAACCTGAACATACAAAGCAACAGCAGCATCAGAATTGGTCTGTGTGATATCTTTGGAGCAGAGGATTGTGTAATTTAAGTCTTACTCATTACAAATAATACTTCCTTTGAGTATACACTATGAAATTTAATCAAGATTCTTGGGTTTCAGATGTCTACCAATAATGATGTCTATAGGAGCAATAACATCAGTTTTTTAAAAAATGAAATTGTTTATGTTTTATTATTAAGACAAAAAGTAAATCAGTTTTACTGTTCTACTATAGGAGACTGATCTTAACATATCAATACATAAGAGGAAGAATAAATTTAACACAATTTCATGAAATATAAAATTTCAACCCAAAATTTTAAATAAATGCTCAACAAAACCAGACCGTGTGACTGAGAAAATGTCAACTATATGAAAAAAGAACTAAAGTACCTCAGCATTATTATAAAAAGCTGTGCTGTTTTTTTCTTGTACATCTTCCCCTCGTGCTGTAAAGAAAGTCAGTGGGTAGAAATCCTTGTGTGCCGGTTGCTTTCCACTGGCCATCAGTTTGCCCTCATAAAAAAGCTCAGAGGTATAACTGCAGAGAAAAAAAATTCAAAAGTGTAATCTGTCAACAAAATAATTCTACCTCTCCCACAAAACCCCAAATTCTAATAATATAGTTTTATATCCATGATTACAGTACTTTTAGACCAAATGTTTTGTAATTGTGATTCCAATAATGTCTCCAAAAATAAACATACTAGTAATAAAAAAGAAAGTTATACCATTGGTAAATGAGTTGATTTTGCTAAGGTATGCAGCCAGAATACACAAAGAAAAAGAAGAAATGATGATAGCTCAATGTTGGTTGAAAATCTTTGTACTATGAGAAAATTTGTACAACTAGTACACTTTTTTGATTAATATATACATCTACTTCCACAGACCATGTATTTATACAGTCATGTGCCACATAACAACTTCTTGGTTAACCTATCACAGCCACTGCAACATGGGGGACATGATGTGTTCAACTCATGTGTGGGGTGATGCTGATGCAAACAAACGTATGCTGCTGCCAGTTGAACAAAAGTGCAACATATACAATTATGTACAGTATGTCACACTTGATAATAAATGACTTATTGGCTCATTTATTTGATATACTTTATCATTATTTATTATAAAATAGTATGCTGCGTTACACCAGCTACAGCCTGACACAGTTCGTGTTTACAGCATCTCTTGAATGCATCAAAAGGTCAGGTCAGGTAATTACCATATAAGGTTTGTGCGTAGCTACACTCTAGGATGCTTAGTTATGAAATTCCCAATGACATGTTTTAGAGACTGTATTATGTCACTGAGGCCTGACTATACATGCAAACATACAGATACTGAAACAATGTACCCAACTGCAGGATGTTCAAAGCTTCACCTATAAAATGAATACTTGCTACTAAAGAAGATGCCACCTAGTATTTGACTCATTACTGACTGCAGCAAATGACTGGCAACAGTAAGAGGAAATACATTTTGAGGTATTAGTAAAATATTATCTACCCAATTGTTCTCAGAGATACCTAAAAGTGATTTTCACTTGTGTGACCTCACCAATATTACTAAGTTATACTGAACTATAAAGAAATCTAAATTTCTGGTGGGGACAATGCCTGGAAATAAACACAAGACCTCCAAACTGATAGTAGTGTTGTTTCTCTGACTCGACGCTGGCTACACAGTCTGTGCAGAGTCTGACTATTCACTGAGCAAGTTGTCACAAAGAATATGCTCCCTTTCATAGATGCAGACTATATTTAAAATAAGTCCTTTAAAAACTTTATTCCTCCCTGTCTTATTTCCTCTCTTCTACTCTTAAAACAGACTTGTGGAAAACATAGGAAGAGGCAGATAACCATCTAGGGGAGTACCAATATATTTATTACAGCATGTCATTTTTCACATAGTTTATATAATTAGTCATAGAAAAGTATGTCATAGCTAGTCAAGCCTAAATTTTAGTTTCCACAAATGCCTTATTTGGCAAAATAAAAAAAAATTACAACTATGACTTCTGTAGCATTCTTTTAAAAATATAGAGTAAAACGTAATTTGCAATACTAAGGACATCACATAACCTGCTGGGAATAGCCTATGCCTAGTAACATGCTGATTTGAGTTCCCTGACAGACCACAGAAAGGGTAGGAATCACAGGGGACGGTTCACACCTACTTGATGATAGCTTCATGGGAACGGTAGTTCTCACACAAAAGGATCCTACATGGAAATTCAGCAGGGTAATGCTCGTAAAGTCGATCAAGTAACGAAACGTGAAGGTTTCTCTCCCTGGCAAATTCACTGTAAACAAAAGGACTGAGCTGTAACAGAGAAAAATATAAAGAAAATTTAACACATAAATTATACTTTTTAACCTACTGATAAAATCTGATAGTGCTAGCCAGGTATGATGGCACACTCTTTTTTTTTTTCCCAGACAGACCTGTCCTGGATGTGATGGCACACTTGTAATCTCAGCACACAGGAGGCTCAGGCAGGAGGATTGTTTCAAGTTTGAGACCCCCCCTACAAAGTGAGCCCAAGGCCAGCCTAAATTGCAGTTAGACCCTATCTCAAAAAAGACCAAAAAAAAAAAAAAAAACCCCAAAAACTTACAAAGCTAAAAAGTTATACAATACAATGAGTGTTGGAACACATACATGCACGCACGCGCACGGGCACACCACACACACAATTCTATTATATTCTCCATGAACCATTTTACTCTTAAAAGGACCTAGAGTAAAATTTCAAGTTCTTTTCTGTACTATACCAACCCTAACCTAGAATTTTTACACGTATGTTTATAATAAAAGCCTCCTCCAAATGATAACAAGTAGTGGCTACGTCATTAACTTCAGGGAGGCAACCCACCGCATCACTATGGGAATCACATGAATTATTTCACCAATATTAATCAACTGTTTAAAATAATGAGCTGGTAGGATATACAGACTATGATTAAAAGATTATTTTTAATAATTAACTAAACCCTCTTGATCTCATAAGGTATAAGGAATCATTCTAGGTTATACCTTTGACTATTAAAGGACAAAATTAAACTACTTTAGACAAAGGAACAAAACAGATTTTATTCCTCTACATTCATCTTATTTCTAGATGTCTTGACAGTTCTAATATCATAGTATTATAATCTTAAATCAACTGTGGCAGAAAAAAATAACTTCTACCTGTAACTCTATAAAGCAGCTATCTTTAGTTTTAAAAACTGCATTTCTCTTTCTTCTCTATAGGTATTCAAACACATAAACTGACATATGCTTTGAGATTTTGATTTTTAACTAAGCCCATTGTTTCTTATGATACCAAAAAAATTATCCTTTAAAAAATAGGTATTAGAAACAAGAATCAGGGAATTGCAGGAATGATAATTTAAATCTGACTTATAAAGAAAAGTAAAAGGGTTAGGTGTGGCTCAGCGATACAGTGCTTGCTTGGCACGCATGAAGCCTTGAATTCACACCCAGCACAGGAGCCAACGGCAATGTCAAATGTGCATAATGCAGAGAAAAGAGATTCAAGTTAATAAACATTAAAACTGTAATACTGTTAAGAGTCTCATTCACTCCAAATTATCTAAACAAAAATTTCATAGTATGCTTCAGAAAACAGAGTATTAAACAACAAAATATAATTAAAAGTTACTTTCAGTACAATGACTGAGAAGGCACTTACCTGCATGTGATCACCAGCCAAAACAATCCGAGTACTTTTAGTTGCTAATGCTAGAGGCATAATAGTTTCACACTCCATGGCCTGAGCAGCTTCATCTAACAGAATGTGTGTAAAAAAACCTACAAAATATAAGGTAAATACAGTAAAGCATATTATAGCAGCAATAAAGGTAGAAGTAGTTATTTTCTTTTTTGCTAAGGAGTTTATTACCTAAGACTTGTAAGTTCTTTTAAGGCCTATCCTTATCATCAATTCAAACCCTTACTTTAAAAATAATGATTAAGAGTAACTATTTAATTTGATAAAAGGTATTTGTAAACTGATCTGATACTCAAAGATTAACAGTTAAATCAGTAAATACAGAAGAGATTTTAAAAGTACAAGATACTGGGCTTTTGACCAAAAGAGCACTCAACCACTGAAAGTCCCAAAACTGTTCACTATTTACTTGTCAGAACCCTCACAATACTGAGTATGCAATAAACATGCATATTAGAAATTAAAGAAAATCATATTAGAATCTAATGTAAAGAAAAAAGTTATAATCCAATTAGGACTGAAACAAGGGTATCTTATTAGCAAATTTGCTAATCTGATTGTTTAGGTTCATTTTTCATAGATAGTGATGCAGTGCTTAACAGGTATCTGTTTTACGAAGTGTGGTATGAAGCAATTTTGTCACTATCACAACATCAAATTTACATGGCCCAGCCTGCCACACATCTAGACTAAACATGGACCACATATATATTCAATGTTTCACTCAAGAGTGGGACATATGGGACTAAGCTCCCATAAGGCTGTAATGAATATATAGATATTATATCCTATTAGTCCTACAGCCATGATGAACAAAACAACATGACATCAAATCAAACAAAAAAATGATGGAAAACATTTTTTGTGTGAGTAGGGTATCTAAAAATGATAATGGTATAGTAGCAGGGTATGATAGCACATGCCTGTGATCCCCAGCTACTCAGAAGGCTGAGACAGGAGGACTGTTTGAGCCTGTGAGTTCAAAATCAGCTTGGGCAAGATAGTGAGACCCCCGTCTCAGATAGGTAGGTAGGTAGACAGACAGATACACAAGGAAGCAAATAATACATACACCAGGAATACTGTTGTCTATTATCATCATACATAGTACATGACTGTATTGCCATACTTTTAGAGCAGGCTTGTCCCGACCACTGTCACCATTAACATGTGAGCAATGAATATGCAATCACTTCATGCTTCATCACTTCACCAGGCTACAGGAATCTCTTAGCTCCATTACAATTTTATGGAACCACTGTCACATGCAACATCCACTGTTGACTGAAATACTGTTACACAGCACGTAACCACATAGACAGATAGACAAGACACACATTTTAGATCCTGTGTTTTTTAAAAAATATATATTATTTTCAAAATTAGCAACTGAGAATCCATGTCACATATGTACATTTTCAAATGTTCCTCAGATAAAAATCACCACAGTGGGCAGAATCTCATGTCTTGTCTGCTGCTACCACTCACCCAAGGGCACGGTGCTCTGTATGCAAGAAAAGGGAAAATGTCCCCTTTTTCCTGAGCGGGAAGAGACAAAAACCTCTTTGGTAACTTAAGGAAGGAAAAAGTCCCAACCCTTCACCCGGCTGCCCACTCTTCAGAATAGGAAGCTCTCTACCAACAAATTATGTAGCTTTTAAACAGAATGGAAAGTGATAAAACTGTAGAAGCCAGAGGTACAACAGGTTAACCAGCTTCCTATGAATTGTGCAGGAGCCTGATCCATTTTTGTACCTGCTGCTAATTTAAAACAATCTGTTTATACAGGTTAACCAGCTTCCTATGAATTGTTCAGGAGCCTGATCCATTTTTGTACCTGCTGCTAAAAGTATCAAGAATTTAAAACAATCTGTTTATACAATTTTCTAACTGTTTTTAAGCTAAGAACTTTCTAAATCTGACTGGTTGACAGTAATAACTACCATCCATCACCCAAACAAATAGCTAGGAGCAAAAATACAGGTATGAAGTTTGGGTTAACTAAAGAGACTAATTGTTAGACAAACATATCAAAACTTACATTTCGATTTACTGTTGTTCCAGTTTAAAGAAGTCTCGTGGAAGAAAATATAACTTATTCTAATGATGCTGCCACTGTTCGAAATCATTTTTAAATTGTGCTTTTGTAATTGTCCATTTGTTCACCTATCTTATTCATCTTAGATACATTTCAAAAAGGATTTTGAAGGCTTTTGAAACTAAATCTATCCTTAATTAAAAACTAAAAGGTTGGGCAACATTTTTTTCTTTAAGACAAACAGAAGTTAATCAAGAACTTCCATGTGTCTATTCCTGGGCGAGGTGCCAGGAATACAAAAGTGAAGAGAACCGTCTCTACCTTCCAGGAATTCAGTTGTTCCAAAGAATGTTGTGGGTTCTGAAAACAATTCCAAAAGGAGATGGCAAAAAAGTACTGAGCAGTGTCAACAATTTGAACAGTATAAATGAACACCCTTCTAAAACATCCATTTTAAAGTGACGCTGCTTTCTGATGGTTAAGTTCTACCGTATTTTTCAAAACCACTAGTCATCTTACATCTGTATTCATAAATTAAGTAGATTTTACAGTTTTAGCCAAAAATGTAATAGTCTTAATAATATGTCATAAAAAATCCCGCATGACCGTTGTCTCAGTACTATATAATGCAAAGGCAATTTAAGACACAAACTTGAAAAATTATTAAAAAATCAGTAGACCCCAAATTTGAATTCTTCAGATAATCATTAATAAATAGGTACCACTTGATCAACCAGAGAACAAATGGAATCACAAAATACTGTCACAAAAATTCTGGCAGGATTTTAAGAAAAACATAGTTTCATTGTGTTTATGTTAGGTCTTGTGGGCCACAAAGTCATTGCTGCAACTACTACACTCAACTATAATAGCATAAAAGCACCTATAGACAAGAAACAGTAAGTAAATAAGCATGAATGGCTGTTCTCCGTCCAATTAAACTATTTACAAAATCAGGCAGTTGGCAGATTTGGCCTGCCAGCTACAGAGAACCAACCCCTGGAAGATACTGCGAATGCATACCGGGGTCAAGATCCAACTGACAGAGGTACTGGGAAGTGTTCAGAGTCACTACCACCACCCGGTGTTTAAGAATATCTTCTTTCTGTGGCATCTGAAAGGTGGAATGTGCGTTTGAGATCAAACAGTACTGGTGGACAACTGGGTGGACAGTCTTGACCCAGCGATTTCGGAAATATACCCTATAAAAGAAAATTAATAGTTGAGATTTATCCTTACTTTAACAGTTATTATTAAAATATTAACATTGCTATTTTAAGACTATAATATCTGGAAGTCAACCAAAAAAATCCCTTGACTGTTAACAACCCTACTGAATTAGAATCTAACATAAAATTATCACTATAACCACTATGGCTGCCCCTTAGCAAAAAAAAAAAAAAAAAAGATTTAAGCAGAAAGTATAGACGCTACTACAAAATAAATAATTAGTTTTAAATGTTCAGATTAAACTTACAACATTAGAAATGACATACAAGCATGAGTTACAAGCATTACAATTTTTAAATTGAATATCTTTCCATTATGGAATTAGTTTTTCCTAGCACATCCTCATAAAAATATATTAGTGCCTATTTAATTATTTATGATAATAAAAAATAGATACAATAGAAATTCAACAGTTTTTGCATGTATCCCAACCCTTTTGTTAGCTTTTACTTTGAGACAAGTAAGTTGCTAAGTTGCCCAGGCTGGGCTCAAATTTGTGATCCTCCTGCCTCAGCCTCCCAGTGTTGGGACTTATAGGGCTGCGTCACCATTACCAGGTACAAAATGTCTTATACCTGTATCTAAACAGACCTCTAACTGAAGTTCTAGAAATTTAAAAATAAATTTAAATTTTAAAAAATCAAAACGTCTTTAAGAGTGAAAATTTTAAAGTAAATCTTTTCCATTAATTTCAACTGAAAAGTATTAATAGGCCTGATATTGTAGATTATTAAGATGGTACAGAAATGACTAAACCATCCACTTATCTATCTCTAACCTGTTCATATAGCAATCTTTTGGGTATAACAGTTAGAATGCACAGGGCTTGGTAATATCATAAAGGCTTTGGATTTCCTCTGGGTTTAATGAAAAAGGATTAGAATCTGACAGGGCAGTCATGACTTAAGTGACATAAAAGACTGAATGGACCACTCCCCCACACTTGGGAAGAGGGTTACACTTTAAAGTGCTAGTGAATATTTAACAATCAGCTTTGGGGAGGGGGCTGGTTGATAGTGTTTGCTGTTTTATGTGGTGTAAAACTACAACTATGACTATTAGCATGGTTACTCATGACATCACTGAGCACACACGTGTGAAGATAAGTTTATGATCAGCTCTCACAAGCCAGTACCAGTTGGTCCCACCACACCACTGAGTGAGATGTAGAAGCATGATACCACCTGGGTTACTGTAAGGATCTAGAAAAGAGACTAGCTTAGATTAGAATGGTAATAGTGGAGATCTGATAACAGATAAGACTCACCAAATCTTTTTTGAGACAAGGTCTCACTAATAGTTCAAATTGCCCTTGAACTATATATACCTGGCTGGCCTCAAACTTGATCCTACCTCAACCATGCTGGAATAACAGGGGTGTGCCACCACTCCTGGCTAGATTCACGAAACATTTTAAGAACAATGCAAACATCAGTTAAATTCCCAGTATCTACACCTCTCCCTTGCCAAAAAAGAATAATGCAACTTACTGATGAACTAGAGGTAAAATTTAAGAGAAAGGAAGATTCCATGCTTTTAAAACTAGATGACCCTTGACTGATGTGCTTTGAATTTTTTTTTTTAGTATTTTTTTCTTTCTTTTTATGTTTGAATAAAATGGATTTTAAAAAAAATAAAGAAAGAAGGAAAAACGAAACTGGACAAATGCTGGCAGTGTTCACAAAGGTGGTGAAACAGAGAAACAGATTGAGGAGGAATCTGGGAGTTCTGTTTTACACAAATTTTAGTTAACATATAAATGGAAATATCTGCATGAAGAATGATACATGCTTGAAGTTCAGGAGAATGCCTCGGTCAAATGGCATATAACTGAAGGAGTACTAAACCTGGAGACTACATAAGAGCACCTGGAGAGTAAGAACAGATTTTAAAAAAATAAATTGCTGGAAGAAAGAAAAACAGATGCACTTTCCCAATACTGAGAAAAGAATAGGATACATCTAAGTGACTGGGAAAGAACCGTCATTGAAATAGAGAATTGTAGAGCATGTGCAGTACTAGATACAGAATAAAGTGTTTCAAGAGTAAGAAAAAAAAAGAAAAAAGAAAAAAGCTAGAAGTGGTGGCATACATAGGTAATGCCAGCACTTCAGAAACTGAAGCAGCCTGGGCTACATAGTGAATACCAGGCTAGCCTCACCTACACAGTGAGCCTCTGGCTCAAAAACAAAAATAAGATACCAGACATGATGGCACACTTCTGTAATCCCAGCACTCAGGAGACTGAGGCAAGCAGATGGTTGCAAGTTCAAGACCAGCCCGGGCTACAAAGTGAACCCAAGGCTAGCGTGAACCGCATAGCAAGACCCTCTCTCAAAAACACACAAAAAAATTTTTTAATTAAAAAATAAAAATAAGAGACAAATAGAGGACTAACTGCCAAAAACTGCTCAAAGCTAAATAAAATGAGGACTGACCATGGCCTTAGCATCAAGAAAACCACTGTTGACCACAAAGTGGTTTCAGGATAGAAATAAAGAAGGACACCTGATTAACTTGAGCTTACTCAAGGGAAGAAGAGGGGATGTAGAGCCAAGCAGTACAGATAGCTGTTTAAGTTTCGCTTCAAGGAAAGCAGGTAAGTTCCCTTCAGTTGTTTTTTAAAAATACTGTAATAGGAAACAATATAGGAGAGGAAAAGTTGTATAGAGAGAAAAGAATGAGAGCTCATTTACATGTGACAAATGGATTTCCAAAGGAGGAAGAATGGATTAAAATAAAAGGAGAAGTGATTATCTAGCTGCTGCAAGAGGGAAGACCTCTCAAAGTGAAACTGTGGACATTCTCCTCTGGGTATACCTAATTTTTTGGTAAAATTACAAAGCTTACCAACTGGTGGTTGTTTTCATATTTTATTACTTCTTTTTGATAGTGAAGAAAAGTGAATCCTAAAGGGTTTACAGCCAGGACTCAAATTTGTGTCCCTACCCTCTCTAAATCATGTACCTTATTTCCAAAATGGATTTAACAATTCAAACTCTCAAGGATTGGGAAAACCAAATGGAATAACACATATTTAGTATGCAGCACAATATCTAGCAGCAACAAACAGAAGTCCTCTGCTTCCCTTCAGCCACAGCAAAGTTGAAACTAAAATGAGTATTTCTGATACCAGATAACATTCAATACATATTATACAAATGCAAAAAGGCCAGACAGGAGACCAGGGCATAGCAAAGCTGGCTGGGTAAGTAGCTATGCCCTGTTATTACAAAATATCCTAGGACACCTTCACAAAACAGTTCCCCAACCTCTGCATGTACCTTCTAATAAGAAGGCCAGCAGGCTTTCCAGTTAATGACCTAGACAACATCAGCCTGGGTGGGGTGACACTTTAGAAAGGGTGTCCACCCTAAGTTTTTGCCATTACCTTTTATCTTCCATGGTGACTGCCTTCCCAAGGGTGCACTTTGTTTCCTACTTTTACTTGGCCCAAACTTGCTCTGCAGAACCGGTTTCTTTCCCTATCTTTAATAAAACTTTGCTATCATTTGTGCTTGTCTTGACCATTTTTTTGCTTGGGAGAGAAAGAATCTAGAAATCACCTTCAGAAGGAGACTCTAGCTCCTCAAAACCTGGTAACAATATGAGTATAAGCAGCGAAACCAACTAAGTAAGGTATGTTTTCTACTTCATCCAGAAGCATGTATGGTTGAGAAGTATTTTATTCAGTAAGCCATCACGTGAAACAAAGGTATTTTTTACTAGACTTCTGGTAAGTAGGAAGATCTGCTACTAAGTGTCTCACCAGCCTGAAATTTCACAATTTCTTTTTCTCAATGAACCACCAATTGTTAGTAGGCTCTTTTTTCTTATGTTAATGGTTCTTCAAGCTTAAAGCCTCTGCACATTTGACTAGAGAAAGTTAAATTATTTTTGCAAGCAAAGAAAGCTTTGAAAATTGTTTTTACTATCCAGAATAATCATAAAACAGCTTGCTTTGTTAGACACTGGAACTATTATAACATTAATATTAAACCTTAAATCATGATTTTTTAAAAATTTTGAGACAGGATTTTGCTATGCAGTCCAGCTTAGTCTTGACTCACTATGTAGCCCAGCCTGGCCTGGAACTCATGGTGATCTTCCTGCCTCAGCTTCCCAAGTACACCATCACACCCAACTAAATAACAAATTTTATATTAAAACTTATTCCCCAAACACTTATTTTTCAGAAAATTTTTTAAGAAAATTAGTATGTAAACTAGTTGAATCATTATGGAAATCAGTATGGAGATTTCTCTAAGAACTGAAATTAGGAACTCCATACGACCAGCTAACATCTTTCTAGGTATCTTCCTCAAAGAGCTTAAGTCATCATACTACAGCAATACATGCATACTGATTTTTATAGCAGCAAATTTTATAACTAAATTCTGGAAGCAGCCTGTATACCTATCAACAGATGACTAGATACAGAAAATGTTGTATCTATATATAAAAGAATACTATTCAGCTATAAAGAATGACAAATTTGACACATCTGTAAAGAAAAAGACCAATTCCTTTCTACCTGGAATATATACTGTTGAGTGAACTAGATCAGACACACAAGTTTAAATACCACTGGTATCTCTCATTTGAGTAAGACAAAGTACAAACAGAATAATAAACCATGCCATGGATAGAAGAGGACAAGGGAATATATCTCTTTCAATAGGGATGCAGCTCAAGGCAACAGGGTGAGGTGTGAGGAGGAGGGAGAGGGGAAAAAGTAGAATAAGGAGATATACCACTTACAAGGACCTAATAACTTCAATGAATGCAACCCAATAACCTCAATTTTAGGTCATAATATGACCCAAGGTGAACAATATCAACAAAAATAAAAATCAGGATAGGGGAGTCAAGAGGAGAAAGGAGAAAGGAGGGAGAGGTAAGGGGATGGAAATTTTAACAAAGAACAAGCTGTACCTATTCCCTAAGAAGATTATAAACTACATGGATTGCAAGCATGTACTAACAGAACAAAAATGTTGACAAAAAGAAACATAATAGTATAAAGTTGGTGACCTTTTTATTTTAAAAAAATCATACAAATATTTTGATTCCTCAAACCAAAGTAAAGTTCATGTTTTCCATTTTCATTCAATTCAACTCTATGCTTGGAAGTGATATTTGGTGTAAGGGAAAATTTACTCAATATAGATACAGATACTCTAGAAATGGCAGAAAACTGATACCACTCCTTATAATAACCATTTTTATTCAAACAATAAACAGTACCGACTGACTTATTGGAAAACATCTCCAGATGCATCAAAGTTAGTCATGAGTAAGTCAGGCATGGTGGTGCATGCCTGTAGTCCCAGCACTTCAGGAGGCTGAAGCAAGAGGATCACTATGAGTTCGAGACCAGCCTGGGCTACAATGTGCGCTCAAGGCCAACTTGAACTGCACAGCAAGACCATGTCTAAAAAAAAAGTCATGAAATAAATTCTAACAACTACTAATCCTAGTCTATTTGTCTAGGTACTCAATTTACCAGAAACAAATATTAAAGGAAAAACTACAAAATTAAGTTTCAAAAAAGAATTCTACTCATCCCTTAGCTAAACGATTCATTACATCTGATTAGAAAAAAAAAAGCACTTTCAAAAGTCCAAAAGCTCGACTTCCGGGAGAACATGGCGGACAAATAACAGCAGCCACGGAGGCTCTCTGAGATTACCAGCTTAGAATCCAGAAGCAGTGCCGTGTGAGGACTCCTACGTGAGGGGAGATATATCCTGCCGACCCAGGAACAAAGTAAGCTGAGAGAAACCAACTGGAAATGCAATCCTGATGCTATAACAGGAACAGATAAAATCTCAGTGTGGAAGTTGGATCCTGCAACATTGGAAGCCGCAATTTGAATGTCCTGCTGCAGATACTGCGTCCCAATCCGCATGGCAGGGAGAGAGGCGCGCCAAAGCTCTGAGAGTGGGAATAGGCCCAAACGGCATTGAGAGCCGGACTGGCTCGACCTGCAGTGAGTGAAATGGGGACCCTTTCATAGACCGGGAGGCTCCAACAGAGCTCATTCTGGGAACGGGCAGACTAGCCGGAACAGGGCCCTGCAGTGACTTTAGTCGCATATTCCCCTCTCAAGCGGGAGTGGTGGGGAGCACTTGGCCTGGTGACGCCGCGGACTAAGATCCAGTAGGCTACCCCAAACCAGGTCCCTGCGCCTGGCGGTGCACTCTAGCAGTGAAGCCTTCACTAGGTTGATCTGGAGGGGTGGGCCCAGCAAAGGCTGCCCAGGTCTGTGTCTCCCTCAGTGGGTGGGAACACTTAGCCGATGAATTCAAACAAACTGTAACAGACAAAGAGAAAAAAAAAAAAAAAAAAAAAACTGAGCCTCCTTCATACGCTTGTATGGAAGGAACAAAAAGTATGAGAAAAGGGAGCAACAAGAAAGGCTCCTCAGTCCCCAATCCTGAGAACACTGATCCAGGAAAGGTAAAAGCAAAAGAGAATGAAGACAGAAAATATGCACTATCAGACACGGCACCTATAGATATAAAACGGTATCTCCGGAGCCTCAAAGACGAGTTCAAAAATGAAGTATTTAATGAAATAAAGCAAGAAATAAGTAGAATAGTTAGAGAAATGCTAAGCACCGCCCAAGAAAAAACAGATGATGGAATGGAAGAACAGAAAAAAAGGGGAGAATTGTTTGATGGAGAAAATAGAGAAAACATAGAATACGTGAAGCAGGTTCACAGAGATTACCAGGAAACTAAAAACTCTATTGAAAGCTGGCATAACAGCTTGAAAGAAACTAAGGATAGATTATCAGAACTGGAGGACAGATTTGTAAGGTGGGTGCATGAAATGAAAAACTTCTTAAAAATACCAAGAAGACAAACAGCAATAATACAAAGACTAGAAGATGACAAGAGGATCTATAACTTAAGAATTAAGAACATAAAAGAAGAAGTAGGGACTCAAACAAATGAACTACAAAAGCTATTCACAGAAATAATCCAGGAGAATTTCCCTAATTTAGCAAAAGGTAAAGATACTCAGATATATGAGGCATACAGGACCCCAGCCACCTACAACCCAAACAGAGCTACACCCAGGCATGTAATAATCAAAATTCCAGAAATCCAATATAAGAACAGAATATTAAAAGCCATCAGAGACAAGAAACAGATTACTTACAAGGGAACACCCATCAGAATTACAGCAGACTTCTCGGCACAAATCATCAAATCACGAAGAGCGTGGGGGGGAAATAATTCAAGCTTTGAAAGATAATAACCTCCAGCCAAGATTGATATATCCTGCACAACTGTCCCTACAAATTGATGGAAAAACAAGGTGCTTCCAGGATAAAGAGGAACTAGGGGAATTTACAACCACCAATTCAACTCTACAGAGATTACTCAGGGTATTCTAAAAATGAAAAATACCAAGATTCCAGAAACAGTGGCAGAGCGGCCACAATGAATGGAGCAGAAAGCAAAATGAAGAGGACAAACTGACAACTAGTGACAGAAGAAAAGCTCAACAGAAATGAGGCAGAGAAGGTTGGATGGTAGGAACAGCCGTTGTGGAGAAAACAAGACATCATATTAGGTAGTGCTGATTTAATATCCTCTTGTTTTTGAAGTCCCATCAAGCTTTTGTTCTTCTGTCTCCATCGGTTTTAACGTGTTGTATCTTATTAGATTTTATTATATGTGATAATATAAACAAAAACTTTTATAGACAAGGAGATTATACAGAAACCATGGTTCATTTTCTGTTAGTTGATTCTAAATACCCTGTAATACTGTCATTCTCTTGAATGGTTTTACATTGTCTTGATATGTTTGATGCTACAGTATACGAAGTTATACCCAAAGATTTTAATGGAAGAGACACTATGGTAACTACTATTATGTCGAGATTATCTTGTGGTGAAACACTATTTTGCTTAAATGGCTATGTTTTGACCTGCACTGCTTTGTTGTTATGCCCTCTTTCTTATCTCAATCTCCTTTTTATTATCTACTTTTTCATTTTTATCCTTTTAATTAAGGGAAAAATAAATTAAAAATAGGATATATTATAGTAACCTACTTTGATTTCCTATTAACTTGATTTGAAATTCTGTATTGCAAAGAGAGGAAAAGAAAGTGCTCTAAACTATATAACTGCATGTATATTTAAGTGTATAAGATAGAAAATGATATCACAGAGTTTTATTGGATCAATGAACAGAACTGTTTGCAGTATCATTGATGGAATGTCCACTTTACAAGCTTTAATTTTGTGACTTGAACAATTATTTCTAAGATGACAATATGTAATCCAAAAAAAAAAAAAAAAAAGAAATTCTGTATTGCTCTCACCATCTGGTTTTCACTGATTTTCCTCTATTCTGTTATGCTAGATAGTACCAAGTTTGAAAGTCTAGGCAACAACTATGAAGACAATAAGATCCATTGTGACGCCCATTCTGGTTGACTATTATCTTCTTTTGAAATCCTCTAATGTCTTCAATGTTTTGGTTTTATTGGTCTTATTCTTTACTGTTTTGTTCAATTTTATTATAACTGATGATATAGGCCATTCTTTTTAAGATAACGAGGCATTATGGTAACCATTGTTGATCACCTTGTATTTTGTTTTTACATTACTATGTCCATCCTTTTGATTTGATTGACTCTGTCCTGGTATGTCACATTTGGTTTTACTTTCTTCAAAAAAAAAGTAATAAGAACTGTGGGAGTAATAAAACCCAAAATGTGTAACTGTCATTGTACAAAAGAAAGAAAAAGAAAGTTCTCTAAAAGATATAACTGCATATATATTTAAGTGTATAAGATAGCTAACCATATTACTGAGTTTTGTTGGATTATTGAACAAAACTGCAGTCTCACTGTTTGAAAGTCCCCTCTATATGCTTTAATTTTGTAACTTCAACAACTATTTCTAAGATGACAATATGCAATTAACTAGTGATTTCCTGTTTATTTTTTTTATTTTTTTCTGAAATTCTGTATAACTTGTACCCTTTTTGTTTTTTTTTCTCCTTAAATAAAATTTTAAAAAAAAAGTCCAAAAGCTCAAAAATATCTCTTATTCACCTCCTCAGAAGAGCTCAAAACACTAAATGCTGTTTGTATGAAAAGATAAGTACCACTAAAAATCAAGGTAGAAAATTAAGAAAGAGGAAGACCTAAGATTCACAAAACAAAATTTAGACAGAAAAGAAAAAGAAATTCTCAAGATGAAGTGTTACGATAATTTAAAAAAAAAAAAAAAATAGGTCATATCAAGCTAAACCCATTAGGCTACTCTCCGGAACAAAAAAGTGGCACTGATAAATAATCTTAGAATACAGATACAGAAAGTTGTTTTGACAGCCATTTACAGAGTTATTTATGATATAAGACCTGATCAAATTGTCTAGAAAATGAAGCAAATGAAATAAGTAAATAAGGATTATTTATGATAGAACAAAAGCCAAAAAAAGCACATGAAAGGAAATATTATGTTAGTTGCAAGAATTCACATCATTATAACAAAAACATTCAAAATGAAAACTATTGTAATAGTAAAAAACATCTAAAACAAAATTGACACAATAGTTTATAACAGTCAAAAAAATCTAAAACAAGATTAAGATATAACAGTTTATAATACATAATAGTAATATGATAGTTTATATGCTGATTATAGAGAAGTAGAAAAAAATACCAAAAGAAACAACCAAGAATCAAAATTACTTGTGCTTCATGTTTGATAGGTAACAGATAAGAAAAAAGAGATTTTATTTTACTACAAACTGATAAATACAATGTGACCTTTTAAAATACCATTCGTGGGGCTGGGGATTTAGCCTCAGCGGCATAAGTGCCTGCCTTGCAAGCAGGCAGTCGTGAGTTCGATCCCCGGTACCGATAAAAAGGAAAAAGACAAAAAATAAATAAAATAAAATAAAATACCATTCGTGGAGTCACTGTCCAGATGCTGGAATGTGGCATCGTAAAGAAGACAATAAGGAAAGAAGTGGATCCCCTGGACCCAGAAGGAATCCGAAGTGTGAACTGAAGCCCGCAGAGAGAATGAAAAAAGAAGGCTGTAGCCAGCAGCACCTTTGCCGTGGCACACGACTCACTGAGCCAGAGGAGATACTTGAACCTGGGGATGCATGGTCACAGTGACAGTGACAACTGGCAACCCCGGAGGCCTCTGCAGAGAGATGCAGCAGTGGAGGGGAATGGCGGATATAGAGGACTGCACTGTCTGGCAGTGAGTGCAGAGGACTGAGTCCTCCTGCGGGGAGAGAGCTGATTAGCCATGAGCCATTTCGGAAACAGGCCAGCTGAGCTCAGAATGCAGAACTACTGCTGGCTTCCTCTAAGTAGCTCAACCCAGAACTGCTGCCAGCGTCCTTTAGCAGCTCACAGGTGGGTGCAGACCGGTGGAAACTGCTTGGACTGCAGCAAGCCCAATGAGCCTGGTCTCAGGGGAGGCCTGCTGAACTACCCTGCTAAAAAGCAACTGCTGCCTTGCTGGGATATGTCAGCAGGATTTGGGACTCTGTCTCCACAGGCTGTCTACTAGTGAAAGAAGAGACACTCCTGGGGTGGACTGCTTTCTTTTTTTTGTTTTTTTTTCCGTTCTTTCTTTCTTTATTTGTTTATTTATTCTCTTTCTCTATTTTTTTATATGACTGTGAAAGTGGTTCCTAACTTCTTTGTGGGTGTAGATCTGTTGTTCTTACTTTTATCTCTTGCATCTCTCTTCTTTCAGTCTTCTGCACCAGTGTCTCCAACTGGTGTGATCTCCCTTCGTTCTCCACTCTTATTTCTAATCTCTTTCTCTTCATCCACTTTTCTATTTTCTCCTTAATCCATTTTAAATTTGAACCCTTATGAGCAAAGTTGACACATTACAGACTTATATATTGTATATAATTATCTGGTTTGTTTTACATGCTGTCACATAATCACAAATCTAGTTCATATGGTAAAAAGTTGCAAATTAAGGGTTAGCTCAGTTCGTTGTTTTCTAGGCTGTGTTTGATAATACTGATATCACTATATCCAAAATTGACATAATTGTTCTAAATAGCTGTTGGTCCTGTTGTTCCATGACTGAGCTTATCTAACATGGTGGCACAGTGCTAAAGAAACAGGAATTAGGGCAAACAAGCAACAACTTCTCATCTCCAACAATCTGAAAAGGTAAGATCTTCCAACAGACTCAAAACCCAAAAACCAGCTATACCTGGAAGATACCTCAGAAAACTAATCATAATAAGACTCCTAAATATTATCAATAAAGCAACCAACCACAGGCAACTTACAAGCATCACCCCAGGAATTAAACTAAAAAACCAGAGAAAGAAAAATTAGAAGACACTTAAGCAAAATGCAACCTCAGACACCCACTTCACCAAAGGCAAATGCTGTGAGACAATCCAAAAGCCCCACCCCCAGGTCTCTCTGAAGTGATAACAACAAAGCAATTGAATGAGGTTCTGGAAAAAAAGGAAATTAGAAATAATTTGTCAGATAATTGTAGAGATTACTAAAATACATACCATGCTTAGCAACATTAGAACAGGCACAGACAAAAACTACACAAGCCTAAGAAATTTAAAATGGATTAAGGAGCCTAAGCTCAGCATAGGAAAGAAATAGAATCCATAAAGCAAATTCAAGCAGATATCCAGAAGAATAAAAACTTCACTGAAAGTATTTAAGGCAGATTAGGCCACTGTGAGGACAGGGTTTCAGATATTGAAGACAGCCTTGCAGTTATTGAACAGAAAAGAAACACTTCTCAAAACTAGTAAAGGACCATGAGAAACCAATCCAGCAGTGCTAGAGACAAAGAAAAATGACTTAAGATTAGAGTCAATGAAGAAGCAGGACATTTAAAAAAATGTTCACAGACATCATAACAGAAAACTTTTCTGGTAGAGAAAAAGAATTTGACAGACATATACAATGAAGCATACTGAACTCCAAATAGCAATGATCAAAAAAATCTAGAGTCAGCCATTTCACAGTTACATTTCAGAAATTCAGCACAAGAATAGAATCCTAAAAGCTGTCAGAGAAAAGAAACAAATCACCTATAAGGAAAACCCATCAGATTCACAGCTGACTTCTCGGCACAAATTCTCAAGTCAAGGAAAGCTTGGAGTGAAATACGCCAAGTTCTAAAGGAAAACAACTTTCAATACAGATTGATGCACTCTGCAAAACTATCTTTCAAAACTGATGGAGAAATAAAATACTTCTGTGACAAAGAACATCTGAGGAAATTTATGAATACCAAAATCAGCACTCTAAAATGTTCTAAAGGACATTCTAAAAAGAAATAAAAAGGACTATAGTTCCATGAACCCCAACAGAAAATCAGAGGAAGGGAAAAAAAGGGAGGGAGGGGGAGCCAACAACAGGAAAACAATATGACAAAGATGAGTAACTTTCAGTTATAACCATCAATATTAATGGTTTCAATTAACCAGTTAAAAGACACACATTGGCAGAATGGATCAAGCAGAAAGATCCAACAACATGCTATCTATAAGAAACACATTCAAAAAGAAATTCACAGATTGAAAGTCAAAGGATGGAGAACATGAGACAGGAATGCAGAAAAAAAAGCTGTGGTAGCTATTTTATTTGCAGACAAAGTGACTTTCAAGACAAGACTGCTTGAGAGAGACAAAAAAGCTCACTATATCCTCATAAAAGAACAATCCAAGAGAAAGAAATAACAATCTTAAATATATATGCAACAAATACCACTTCTATATAAAAGTTACTAATGGACATGAAAAATCAAATAAGCCCTAATACATTGGGCGACCTCAATACTCCACTGTCACACACACACAAACAGATCAACTAAACAAAAAATCAGTAATGAAATATTAGAAATAAAACAAACTTTTGAACAAATGGACCTAGGAGATGTCAAAAGAGTGTTCCACCTCCCAAAATCAGAATACACGTTCTTCTCAGCTGCACATGGGACATTCTCCAAAACAGACCACATACTGGCTTCAGAACATGCTTAAGTAAATGCAAAGGAATTGAAATTATCCCATTTACACTATCAGATCACAGTGCAATGAAATTGGACAATATGCCCAAGAAAACCACAAGAACTTCACAAATACATGGAAATTAAATAGCACCCTACTGAACAACCAATGGGTCACAGATGAAATTAAAGAAAAAAATTAGTATTTACAGTTAAACATTAATGACAATATAACATACCAGAACATGTAGGACACAATGAAAGCAGTCTTAAAAGGCAAATTTATATCAATAAATGCCCATATCAGGAAAACAGAGGAAGCACATATAAACAAATTAATGTTGAACTTCTAACTTATAGAAAAACAAGAGCAGGCTAAAGCAAAAGTTTATACATGGGAGAAAACTACATAGAGCAAAGCAAAAATTAACACACTGGAAACTAAAAAAACAAAACAAAGAATCAATCAAAGAGTTGGTTCTTTAAAAGATTAAATAAAATTGACAAACCCTTAGCCAACCTTATAAAAATGGAAAGAAAGGGGCTGGGGGTTTAGCTCAGCGGCATAAGCACCTGCCTTGCAAGCAGGCAGTCGTGAGTTCGATTCCTGGTACGGAAAAAAAACGAAAAAGGCAAAAAAAAAAAAAAAAGGAAAGAAATGCAATTAGGAGTTAAATGGGTGAAATCACAACAGCCCCTACAGAAATCCAGAAAATCACCTATACTCTATTTGAAAACTTGTATTCTAATAAGATGGACAATACAGAAGGAAAGGTCAGATTCCTAGATATATATGCATTATCAAAGGTTAAATCAAGCAGATATAAAAGTCTTAAATAATCCAGTATCAATAAATAGAATTTAAGATATGAACAAAGAAAAGCCTGGGCCCTGATGGATTCACTGCTGAATTCCAAAAGAAATTTGGAACAGATCTGACACCACTACTTCTCAAACGGTTTAACAAAACTAAATAGAAAGAAATACTTCTACATTCATTCCTGGAAGCAAGTATTATCCTGATACCAACAGCAAAAAAGAACCAGAGAACGATCCAACTAAAAAAGAAAATTAACAGGTCAATTCCCTAATGAACACTGATGCAGAAATCTTCTATAAGATATTGGTACACAGACTACAGCATATCATGAAGAAGATTGTGTACCATGATCAAGAGGGATTCATCTCAGACATGCAGGAATGGTTCAACGTAAGTAAATGCACAGATGTAATATACCATATTAACAGAGCCCAGGACAAAAATCATATGATCATCTCAATAGATGCAGAAAAACCTTCTGACCAAGTCCAGCACCCATTCATGAAAAAAATCCTACAAAACATTGGAATAGATGGTCTTTATCTCAAGCTCATAAAAGCCATCTGTGACAAACCAAAAGCCAACATCAAACTAAATGGACAAAAACTCAAAAAGCTTTCTCTCTAAAATCAGGAACAAAACAAGGATGTCCACTGTCCCCACTCTTATTCAACATAGTACTGGAAACCTTACCTGGAGCAATCAGACAAGAGACAGAAATAAAAGGAATAAGGATAGGAAACAAAGAAGCTAAACTATCGTTATTTGTAGATGACATGATACTCCACTTAGATGACCCCAAAACCTCCACCAAGAGACTATTAGAGTTAATAAGCAGATTCAGTAACATAGCTGGTCACAAGTCAACACTCCGAAAATCAATAGCCTTCTTGTACATGAATAACAAAATCACTGAGAGAGAAAGCAGGGAAACAATGCCTTTTACAATTCCATCCAAAAAAAGAAATACCTAGGAATCAATCTAACAACGGATGTGAAAGATCTGTACCTTGAAAACTATAATACTCTGAAAAAGGAGACTAAAGAGGATACTAGAAAATGGAGAGGTACCCCTTGCTCTTGAGTAGGAAAAACCAACGTAGTGAAAGTGACCATACTTCCAAAATTGTTATACAGATTTAATGCAATCCCAATCAAAATTTCAATAGCATATCTCACAGAATTAGAAAAACAATCCTAAAATTCATCTGGAACCTCAAGAGACCTGGAATAGCAAAGGCAATCCTAGGCAACAGAAACAGGACATGGGAGCATCACAAGCCCTGACTTGAAATTACACTATAAAGCTACTGTGATTAAAAAAAAAAAAAATAGTGTGATACTGGCCGAAAAATAGCCCCGAAGACCAATGGAACAGATTAGAAGATGCAGATGCAACTGCAGACACACTAAGCCACCTTATCTTTGACAAAGGTGCCAAACGCATTCACTAGAGGAGGATAACCTCTTGAATAAATGGTGCTGGAAAACCGGCTGCACACATCCTGAAGATTAAAACGGGACCCATATCCTTCAACATGCACTAAGCTAAAATCAGAATGGATCAAAGATCTTAACATTAAAACAGAAACACTAAATCTGCGGGAAGATAGAGTAGGTAAAACTCTTGAAGACACTGGTGTAAGCAAAGACTTTATGAACAAAACCCGGATTGCGCAGGAACTAACAAAAAATCAACAACTGGTATCTCACCCTACTGAAAAGCTTTTGCACAGCAAGACAAATCACCAACAGAGTGAATAGACAACACACAACCTGGGAGAAAATGTCCGCCAGCTGTACCTCAGACAAAGGATTACTATCGAGAATATATACAGAACTCGAAAAAAATTAATCTTCTCAGATTTAAAGACCCAATCTAGAGGCTGGGGATTTAGCTCAGCGGCATAAGTACCTGCCTTGCAAGCAGGGGGTCGTGACTTCGATCCTCGGTACCGATAAAAATGAAAAAGACATAATAAAAAAAAAAAAAAAGACCCAATCTAAAAATAGGCACCTGAGATGAATACATACTTCTCAGATGAAGAAATACGAACAGCAAATAAATACGTGAAAAAATGTTCAACATCACTGGTTATTCAAGAGATGCAAATTGAAACACATTGAGAGTGCAGCTCACTCTGGAAAGAATGGCTAGCGTCAAGAACCAATTACAAATGCTGGAGGGACTGTGGGGAAAAAGGAACCCTTCTTCACTGCTGGTGAGAATGCAGACTGGTGCAACCACTGTGGAAATCAGTGTGGCGATTCTTTAAAAAGCTAGGACTAGAGGTCCGATTCAACTCAGCTATTCCTCTTCTGGGTATCTTCCCAAAAGAACTGAGAACATCATACCACACCAATATATTATGCACCCATGTTTATAGCAGCACAATTTGTAATAGTCAGATCTTGGAAACAACTGAAATGCTCATCAACTGAGAAATGAATAAAAAGATACGGTATTTTTATACAATGGAGTACTACTCAGCCATAAAGAAGATTAAACTAGAGACTCTTAAACTGGAGGTAAATGGATGCAACTTGAGACCATATTCATTAGTGAAGTAAATAAGATACACATGCGTAGGGCTGGGGATTTAGCTCAGCGGCATAAGCACCTGCCTTGCAAGCAGGCAGTCGTAAGTTCGATCCCCGGTACCAATAAAAAGGAAAAAGACAAAAAAAAAAAAAAAATACACATGTGTACACATCATATTGTCTCTTTAGTGTGAGAAGCTGAAAGAAGACAAGTATGTGTGTGTGTGTGTGTGTGTATATATATGTGTGTGTGTGTGTGTGTTTATATACATACATATATTTATACTACTAACTTCTCTGAGATTTGTGCCAACATTGTTCAGACCACTGAATGCAGATGTCTTGTGAGCTGGGTCCAGTGGGGATGACAATATGCAATGTATGTACCATGGTTGCCTCCTGATTGATATGTTTTAGTTTTTAAATGTTTTTTTCTTTTTCTCCTTGAAATAAAATGAATTTGAAAACAAATAAAGGTTGATAGAACACATCAAAATAAATAAATAAAACAAAATACCACATGCATGATTTTCTCATAAATGTAAATACAAATATAAAGCAAAGGCCAGCCAATTTTGGGGTCATTGTGAGAAAAGAAATTGCCAATATTTGAATTTAACCTCTCACATATATATTTTTTAATTAAAATTCTATGGTTTCTTCTACTTTTATGTAACTTCTCAACTTTTCCAACCACTAGGCCAATCTCTCTCCATTCCTTCAAGAGTCACACTTCTTAAAAGTAGTATCCCCACTGCCTTCTCCATTTAGTAACTCCCACCTGCCCTTTAAGTAGCATGGCTGGCCCCTTCCAAGGAAGGGACAAAACCAACTTCCACATCACTAAAATCACAGGAATATTTCCAGACCCATTAAGTTAGTAGATCTCCAAGCAGCGTCCAGTTCTATGGTAGCTCCCCGCTTAAAACACTCTTCCCTTGACCCCCAACCATTTTCTGCTTCCCTGCTAGCTCTCTAGTCTTCACTCAGGTCTCTCCTCTCCCCAGTCACACTCATCCACGTCCATGGTGGCTTCCATCGCCACCCAGGAGGCCCACACATCACTCCTTCCAGCCAAAACTTCACCCCTGAGCTCCACAGCACCCAACTGACTGCTTGGCACCCGCTTCCTCAAGAAGTGAGAGGGAGGTGAAATGTACTATACACACAAACTAATCTCACTTTCTAAAACCTGTCACAATCTTCTCTGAAACCTTAAAATGTTAGTTTTCTCTTTTTTTAAACAAAGCAAAAAATGTATTTAATAAAGGTCTCAATATAAATTGTAGTTGAAAAAAGTAATTTTATTTTTTATTTATTTATTTTTTTTACCGGTACCAGAGATCGAACTCACAACTACACCCTTGTAAGGAAGGCGCGTATGCCACTGAGCTAAATCTCCAGCCCCTAAAAGTAATGTATTTTTAAAACATTACTAATCAAGGTAACCTATATCATTTCCAACAGATAGAAAATCTTTTCAATACATGCTTTCGGTTTTAATAAAATGTTTAATCAGATCAGCAAAGCAGAATGATTACAAATAATACCTCATTTTACAAACTATCTGCTACGACCACTTATATTAGCTATAGTATACATATTTAAGTATGCAAATAACTAAAACATAAACTCCAAAATGTGAGTACTGTGTACTTCTGACTGATGAGATTATAATTTTTATTTTCTCCTTTGTGGTTTTGTATATTTTCCTGAATATTTCATTATACAAAAGAAAAAGGTGGATTTTCAAATTATTCATCAACGAACTCTACAAAATTGCCTCACCTTCAAAGAAAATTAAGTTCTAAATCCATTTTCACATAGTTATTTGGAAAGCTGTATCAAACTGAAGCCAATAGGAATACAAAGCCTGATTATTTGGCCTACATTATTATATGAATAATTATCTAGTGTTCACTTCTTAAAAACTTAAAATTCTTTATACTTTCATTTTTTAAAATATTTAGACAATCAATAAAATCATTTAAAACATATCTAACATTCTTCTAAAAAAAAAAATCAATGAATTGATAGTAACAAATAGCACTTTTAAGCCCACAATATAAAATATGGGGCTGTGGCTCAGTGACTGAGCACTTTCCTAGCAAACGTGAAACTTTGGTTTTGATCCCCAGCATGACAGAAGGAAAAAGAATGTGTGGGGGTGCGCCTGCACATGTGCAAATGTATACATATGTATGATACCAATTAAATAACTATATAATTTCTAGAAACAAACTAATACATACATCCCATGTGATTTATGGTTCTTAAAATAGAGAGTCTGGTAATATGAAACTTCAGTTCAGTGGAATCTTATTCATGTTCTGAATTAAAATAAAATTTAAAAAACACAAACTAAGAAACAGACTTCATTCCTAAAGAAGTCTACCTTCAATGTACCCACAACACAACAAATGCACATTTTCCCGTGTGTGTGTGTGTGTGTGTGTGTGTGTGTGTGTGTGTGTGTGTTAAAAGGAACTTTCTTGGGTGCGGGGGTTTCGGATGAGATCTATGAGGATATCTTCCTCCATGACGCTGGGCTGCAGGCCTGACTGGGGGGCCGGGCCCCTGAGACTCCCGCTCAGCAGCATCTGATCTGTGGAGTGGTGGGGAAGGACTGCATCTCCCAGTAGTCCCTGGGCCCATGAAGGGCCCTGGGCCTGCTTCTTCCCTATGCGGCACTTTGTTGCTCAGGAAGCCTTGGGAGTCCCAGCAGATGCTGATCTTAAGAGCCATACACAGAAAGAAACTGTGTATAGAATATATTCCATTTTAAAATTTTCTATCACTAAATGATGTAGAAATAAAAACTACATGTCACCTAAACTGATTTCTAAAACCTCCATCCCAAAATTTTTTTTAGTTCAGTTCAAATATTGGCAAGTTACAGGAATTTTACAAATTTTAAGCTACGCATGGTGGCACATGCCTAGCTTAGCAAGACTCTATATAAAAATTACAAAAATAAAAACAAACTAGGGGTGTAACTTAGTATAAATGCCCTGGATTCAATCCTCAGAACCACAGAGCAAAGAAAAATATCATTAAGTACATATCTAATAATATTTACCAGTGTATTTACTCTTTGACTATTTTCACAGCATCACATTTTGCAACGCTGGGTGTGGGCTGTATGTTACTGTTAACACAGCACACTGCTCCATCACTCTTACTCCCCAGAGACAATCATTCTTACTTATGGTCAAACACAGACACTTGGTGCCCTCTTGTGTTCCTTCTCCTACATCCTGGAACAATTCAGATAAAACTGATTTCCCCAGAGCACAAAGTCACCCTAATTTTCTCCACTCCATCTCCCAAACCTCTGTTTGTTGTTCATAAGGAAAAGTACAAAATAATCTGAGATCAGGTAATAATAGATGGTGCTAATTAATCCTAAAAATTCAAAGCAATAATCCGCCTAGGAAATATTTGTAAATTAACATTTTTCCCAAAGAGAAAGGCTACAGCAAAAATGTAGGTTTGCATAAGGAAAATATTTGGAGAAAACAGGCTTTTTCTCGTATTATTCCACGAACTAAATAAAATAACATGACATTAGAATTTGAATACTTAACCACCTTTGACTGAACCACTCGAGGTTTATACAGAGGTGAGATCATCTGCTTGGGGATAATATTCTGTATTTGGACCTCTACAACCATACACATACTCTACTAGTACACAACTTTTATTCTACATGTTTAGATGCTCTATGTTACATTATAACTTAAATAATTTGCTGGCATGGTGGCACACACCTATAATCCTAGCACTTGGGAGAAGGAGGCAGGATAATCGTTCCAATTTTAGGCCAGTCTGGGCTACAAAGTGCGCTCAAGGCCAATCTGAACTGCATAGTGAGACCCTGTCTTAAAAAGACCTAAAAAGGGGTCAGGGGTTTAGCTCAGCAGCACAAGCACCTGATTGGCAAGTGTGAGGTCATGAGTTCGATGCCCAGTACCAAAAAAGAATTTTATATGGAAAAAGCTAATCATAACCTAACAAAAGAAAGGTTTTCATGTTCATACACGATAACCTACAACCCCTAAAAGTCAAATTACCTATGCTAAGTGGACCCAACATTTGGTGCGCCTTTATTCCACTGCTTCCAAGCCAAACTGTCAAACACACAGACATAATGCTCTCTACACATTATACAAGCAAAACAAATAATGTATCGCCCTACAGCTAAAACGCAGCAAAAGTGCTATTTATTCAATTTAGCCAATGCTAGCCAAAAAATAAAAGATTTGAATCTGAAGTGAACTAGTAAGATTATAATCTGAAGTAAACGAGTTATTAGTGAATTTACCCTTCAATACCACAATTTTACTTATAGTACTTAATTACATTTGAGATTTTCTTATTAAATACAGATCGATTGTACTTAAAGAATTATTTCTGCTTCATTTGTCTTCTAAAATAAAAACAAAATCTAGCAGAAACAACTATAACAGGCCACACTTATTTAAAAAAATCCAATTCTAAAATCATTCAAATGACTTTATAATTATTAAATAATACCACTATTTCACTTTTACATGCTTGGACTCAAATACAAAGTTAGTGAATCATGTAATTAGAAATTAATTTGTAGACAGTAATTAATAACTTGACAATCTAGGCCATGACACATTAGTTCGTAAAATGGCAAAACTAAGTATTAATTCTTACAACAATGAAAGTAAAAGGTACAGTAAATAACCATTTAATAACTTGTTTTCTGAAGAAAAGGATTTTATTTCCAATAATAATACTGTACTTAAATACATCTCGAGTCCACACATACTCAGATGACATTTCTGTATCAACCTAAAATTTCCTTTGATTCTTGTCTCTTAAATACAAAAAAATTATAAATGCCAATCAATTACTCTTGGTTATAGAAAAACTTCAACATTTTGTATTTCTCTAACATGCATGGTCACAGTCAAATTTTACTTCCACAAAGAACTGTCATTGCGTGACTACTATGCCATGCAAAATATGTTACAATTTTAACTACATTAAACTTACATTAGTATTTATATTTTTATTATTCTAGCATTTAGAGATTCATATTAAGATCTACTCAAATTGTTAACAACATTTCACATATAAAACTTAAAAAAGGATGTCTTTTTCCGTTCTTAATTTTAAAGAAATGGTCATTTTTTTTACATTTTCCTTAATTAAATGATTTCTCTAAAAGATGTAACTTCTAAATGCCAATGCACAGATAGAGGTTTTAGTATTCCCAAAGTTACTAAAATCTTTACAGACACCTTTTCTTAAGAATAACAAAGTATGACACAGATACATAATAAGCCTTTAAAAATACCTGAGAGGTCTTGCCTGGGGATTGCCTGCTTCTACATATGGATGTAAATAATCCTTTATGTAGAGATCAGCAGCACTATTAGAATGGGTGCAAATGAGAATCCTGCTGAAATAAATGGTGCAAATAAAAAGAATGATAAAACAAAACTATTCAAGCAATATAATTCCAAAAAAAAAAGAAAGACAAAAGCAGTGGCCATCTTAACAGTATACACTTATGTCAACCTACTCAGTACTGTCTAACACATTATTCAATAATGCCTTAGAAAATTATATTACTCTATAAGCTAAAAATAAGTTCCTTCAAATTAAGTTCCTACCTATAAGCTAAAAATAAGTTCCTACCAATTAAATCTACATATAAAAAATGTACTTTTAAACTCAGGTATTTGGGTTGTAACATGGAACAAATTCCTTAGCAGACTTTTAAGTTTTAATGGCTATTATTTTCCACATTTCCTATTTTTAAAAATTGTTCTAAGAGGATTCACATTTTAGTTCATGTTTTTCCTCTCTCTCCCTCTTTGGTATTTGGGAATGAGTGCAGAGCACTGGACATGTTAGGCAAATGGTCTCCCACTGAGCTACATTTCTAACTCCAGAGGTTTGTTTTTATTTTTCCTTTGTTTTTAATTTCAAGAGCTGAATGAAAACTGTCCTACTGGCCCTCCTCATTGATATTTAAAGTAAGAACAGTAGCTGCATCCCCACAAGTGAAATACAGGCATACATCCCATGCCCTCACCTAGTTTCCTGCTGCTGCAGTATATGCTTGACAGCTTGAGCTAGTGTAAATGTTTTGCCCGTCCCATAGGGTCCAATGATAAGGACAGGTGGCAGCTGGATGGAAAGTGGAGTGGTAATGGCCAGAACAGCTTCTTTCTGTTTTGCATTTAGTCGAGGATCCAACTGTTCATCCCACTGTCTGTGGAAAATTAAGAATGTAAGTTATTTTAAACATACATATCTTACCAATGAATAGAACATGATACACAAGTACCCTGATTTTTACTGAATAACTAAACCAACTGAAATAGCACAGCATCTATAACAACTAATACTATTCTAAACTCACGTTTTTTAGGAAATTACCTAACACAGTCACTGTAGGGTGTTTTACCATGTACATCAAAAGTAACTTTGGGGCTGGAGATTTAGCTCAGCGGCGTAAGTACCTGCCTTGTAAGCAGGCGGTCATGAGTTCGATCCCCAGTACCGATAAAAATGAAAAAGACAAAAAAAAAAAAAAAAAAGTAACTTTAGTCATCTTGTCCTAGTGCAAATACAAAAAGTTCTGTCAACTAATGTAAAGAAGTTAAATTCTTGGGGGCTGGGGATTTAGCTCAGCAGCATAAGCGCCTGCCTTGCAAGCAGGCAAACGTGAGTTCGATCCCCGGTACCGATAAAAAGAAAAAAGAAATTAAATTCTTCTGGTTTAGATACTGCCAATTTTGTAGTGACAATATTTTAAAAATATAATTTCTTTGTTACATATAAGTATTAGAAAAAGCCCAGTGTGGTGGCACACAACTGTAATCCCAGGACTCAGAGGATAAGACAAGACTGTTGTGAGTTCAAGGCTCGCCTGGGCTGTGAGTTCAAGGCCAACCTGAACTACATAACAGACCTGGTCTCAAAAATTCACTACCCCTCACTAAAAATATCAGAAAACTTTTTTTGATAATAATGAAATATTCATTTATTTGTGTAACAAAATACAAAAGGAAAACTCACTGAATTTCAAATTCTAGTCAACTGAAAGGTCTCTTACTTTAAGGTTTAAAACAAAGAGGAAAAGAAAAACTTCTAAGTCTCTTAACTAAAAGTTACGGAAGTTTTACAAAATGTTAACTTAGAAACTAGAAAACATTTATGAAGTATCGAAAGCCAAACAATAAGAAACATTTTCTAATATTTTTATAGGCAAAAATTATAAATAGATATCCATTTTTCCAGGATCTATGACACCTGTCATGGTATCACAGACAACTACTATAACATGATCTCTCCGAGTAGTGTCCAATCTGAGTTGGCTAAATTTTGAAGATTTAAGCAGACAGCAGATGCTAAAATAGATCAAGCCAGGTCTTTCTCACACCTACATTAAAACACTAAATATCACGATAGTTATGGTAAAAATGATAGGGATATGAACTAAAATAGGAAAAGTGGGAGTCCGGAAATCATGGCGGATAGATAGCAGCAGTCTCGAAGGATCTCTGAGAAACCGCATTTGAAATCTAGGAATGCTGCCGGGCAGGAAGTCCCAAGCAAGGGGGGATATTCTTTGCTGACCCAGGAACAAACTAAATTAAGAGAAATCATCTGCAAACGCAATCCTGGTGATACAGCAGGCACAGATAAGGTCTCAGCACGGAAGCCGGACCCACGCCACTGGAAACTGCGATTTGAATTACCTGAAGCCGCTGTTGCGTGCAGGTCGGCACAGCGGGGAGAGAGGCAAGAAAGCTCAGAGAGTGGGAAGCATTGAAAGAAGTTGGGAGCAGGACTGGCTGGGTGCCCCGCATCAACCCTCGGTGAGTGAGCGGACTGGGACCCTTCCATAGAGAAGGAGGCTTTAGCGGAGGACATACTTGGATCAGGCTGACTTCCTGGAATGAGATGCTGCAGTGACTTCAGTCACATATCCCCTCTCAAGAGGGATTGGTGGGGAGTGCCTAGCCTGCAAGACGCCGCTGGCTGAGACCCAATAGGCTAGCCCAACTCAGGTCTCAGCGCCTGGAAGTGCACCCTAGCGGTGAAGCCTTCGGTAGGTTGACCTGGAGGGGTGGGCCCAGCATAGACTGCCCAGGTCTGTGTCTCCCTGGTGCCGCTGTGGTGGGTGGGAACACCTAGCCAGCGCAATTCAAACAGACTGTGGCCGACACGGAAGGAAGCTGGGCCTCCTATACATGCTTAAATATAAAGAACAAAGAATGTGGGAAGAGGGAGCAACAAGAAAGGCTCCTCGGCCCCCAATCCTGAAAAACATGCAATAGCAGACACGGCACCAATAGACATAAAGCACTATCTCCAGAGCCAAATAGACGAGTTCAAGAATGAAGTTATTAATGACCTGAAGCAAGACATAAGCAGAATAGTTAGAGAAATGCTAAGCACCGCCCAAGAAAAAACAGATGGTAGAATGGAAGAACAGAAAAAAAGGGGAGAATTGTTTGATGGAGAAGATAGAGAAAACATAGAATACGTAAAGCAGGTTCAAAGAGATTACCAGGAAACTAAAAACTCTATCGAAAACTGGCATAACAGCTTGAAAGAAACTAAGGACAGATTATCTGAACTGGAGGGCAGATTTGTAATATGGAAGCATGAAATGAAAAACTTCTTAAAAATAACAAAAAAACAAACAGCAATAATAAAACACTAGAAGATGATAAGAGGATCTATAACTTAAGAAGTAAGAACATAAGAGAAGAATTGGGAACACAAACAAATGGACTACAAAAGCTATTCATAGAAATAATCCAAGAAAATTTCCCTAATTTGGCAAATGGTAAAGATACTCAGATATATGACGCATACAGGACTCCAGCCACCTACAACCCAAACAGAGCTACACCTAGGCATATAATAATCAAAACTCCAGAAACCCAATATAAGAACAGAATATTAAAAGCCATCAGAGACAAGAAACAGATTACTTACAAGGGAATACCCATCAGAATTACAGCAGACTTCTCGGCACAAACCATCAAATCACGAAGAGCGTGGGGGGAAATAATTCAAGCTTTGAAAGATAGTAACCTCCAGCCAAGATTGATATATCCTGCACAACTGTCCCTACAAATTGATGGAAAAACAAGCTGCTTCCAGGATAAAGAGGAACTAGGGGAATTTGCAACCACTAATTCAACTCTACAGAGAATACTGCAGGATAGTCTAAAAAAGGAAAATACCAAGATTCCAGAAACAGTGGCAGAGCGGCCACAATGAATGGAGCAGAAAACAAAATGAAGATGATAAACTGACAACAAACAACAGAAAAAGAGCTCAACAAAAATGAGGCAGAGAAGATCGAGAGGTAGGAACAGCCATTTTGGAGAAAACAAGACATCAAAATAGCTAGTGCTGATTTAGTATCATCTTGTTTTGAAGTCCCATCAAACGTGTATTCTTCTGTCTCCATTGGTCTTAAAAGGTTGTATCTTACTGGATTTTATTATATATGATAATATAAGCAAAAACTTTTATAGACAAGGAGTTTATATAGAAACCATTGTTCATTTTCTGTTAATTGATTCTAAATACCCTGTAATAATGTCATTCTCTTGAATGGTTTTATAGTGTCTTGATATGTTTGGTGCTACAGTATATGAAGTTATACTCAAAGATTTTAAGGAAAAGGACACTATGGTAACTATTTTTATGTCAGGATATCTTGTGGTGAAACACTATTTTGCTTAAATGGTTATGATTTGACCTGCACTGTTCTGTTGTTATGCCCTCTTTTATCTAAATCCCCCCTTTTTAAAATTATTTACTTCTTTCTATTTTTGTAATAAAATGAAAAAAATAAAAAATAGGAGGATACATTATAGTAACCTACTTTGATTTCCTATTAACTTGATTTGATATCCTGTATTGCCCTCACCATCTGGTTTTGACTAATTTTCCTCTATTCTGCTTTGCTTAACAGTACCAAGTTTGAAAGTATAGGCATAACTGTGAAGACAATAAGAATTATTATGACGCCCATTCCAGTTGACTATTATTTTCTTTTAACATCCTGTAATGTCTCCAATGCTTTGGTTTTATTCTTTACTGTTTGGTTCAATTTTATTATAACTGCCAATTCTTCTTAAAATAGCAAGAGGCAGTATGGTAACCACTGTTGATCACCTTATATTTTGTTTTTACATTATCTATTATGTCCATCCTTTTGATTTGACTCTGTTCTGATATGTCACATTTGCTTTTACTCTCTTCAAAAGCAGTAATAAGAACTGCGGGAGTAATAAAACCCAAAATGTGTAATTGTCATTGTACAAAAGAAAAGAAAAGAAAGTGCTCTAAAGGATATAACTGCATATATGTTTAAGTGTATAAGATAGATAACCATATTACTGTTTTTTGGATCAATGAACAAAACTGTTTGCATTCTCACTGTTTGAAAGTCCACTTTATATGCTTCAATTTTGTAAGTTGAACAACTATTTCTAAGATGAGAATATGTAATCTATTAACTAGTGATTTCTTACTGTTTATTTTTTAAATTTTGTATTACTTGTACCCTTTTTCTATTTTTTTTTTCCTTTTTCTCCTTAAATAAAAAAAAAATAGGAAAAGTGTGGAAAGATTTTTTGAGAAAATAAGCAAAGTGCCTATAAAATAATCCTGAAATAGGAAGACAGAGTTTAGACAGGAAAATTCTATGAGGTAACATACTGCTTAATCAGAAGTTAATTATACATAAAGAATCATCACAACACTTTTACCTAGTACACAAAAAACAAAAATGAAAAATCAAACCTACAATGTTAGCCTTGACTAATGCTCTTAAACCTCCCCCTTCAAAATTTAAAAGTATAAAATGTTAAAACTATGACCACATAAATATGCCATTACTTTTTTCTGAACTGTAAAATTTTTTAAGTTAAAACAAAAAGATAAAAACACTGAGTAGTGGTAGTAAGCTTTTTTCAATGCTGCTTATTAAATCATTTTCAGAGAGTTCCTTTGCATTAATCAGTTAATTTACTCATTGTTTTGCTAGTACCTAGCAATGTTCCATCTTTATAAGTGAGAAAAGGTGGTAGGTAATCTCTAAGTCAAGACTTGATACATGTAGGGGGCACTGAGAAATGGTCTGTTAACACAGCATGATTCTCTGCCTTTCATTTGGCCTTGCTAGCTATGAAACATTCCATTTCCCAGCCTCCTTTCCTGGAATTAGAAACAAGTCCCTCAGAAGTCCTTTTATATGCAGATGAAACCTCATTATTTTTTTTATCTAAAAGAAAGCTCTTCTTGCTCCATTGCCTTCTTCCTTCAACTGGCTGGAAAAGACGATGTGGTAAATAAATCTACAGCAGCCATCACACAAACTGTGAGACAACAGCATCAAGAAGAAAATCACCTGGGCATGGTGGCACACATCTGTAATCCCAGCACTCAGGGGGATGAGGCAGAAGGACTGCCATGAGTTCCAGGCCAGCCCGGGCTACAAAGTGAGTTCAGGCCAGCCTGAACTGCATAGCAAAACCCTGTCTCAAAAAGACATAAACAAAATAAAACAAAAAACAAAAAAAAAAAGAAAATCTTCAGGGGGAAGGGAGACCTGATGGCACTACTGCACCCCTGCACCAGCCATGAATCACCTCTAGTGTTGCATCTCCACTTGGTTTAGCTGCATCCATGCCTGACCTCTATGGCTCTGATACCTGCCCCATCCTGCCATGGAGATGATGATACTTACAAACAAATGATTACTTAAGACCCAATGAGATAATACATACCTTTAAATAAACTATTCACTTAAAGCTGTTTGGAAAAATAACTGAGTGATAAAACTACACTTAATTTTACTTTCTCTTGCTATAATACTCTGAGAATTCCATTACTTAGCTAGTGTATACTTTAAAAAAACAAAACTTTTAAAAAACACACTCTAGTCTTTCAAATCTGGGGACTTTAAGAATGAGATAGATATACGGTTATATATATAAGTACAAATCTAAGAGATTAATGACAAACTTACAGGTGTAATTCTGAAATATGTCAATATCTCTTTTTATGCAACCCATCCTGCTTATCAACTGTTTCAGCGTAAATAAGTGCTTCACAGCAGATCAGTAACTTTATCAATGTCAGCCATCTCTGTAATTTCTGGCAATGAATAATGAATATGTAAAGAAAGCCAATGATTAAAACAAATTATATTTATTTATTGTATCACCACTAATTAAGGGAAAGATTTATAACACATATGCTATGATTTATCTTTGATTTTCACAATTTAAAACAATACAGTCTCTCCAAGTTTATTCTGACTAAAATAATTTCATTCTCAGAACCAAATTAATTCAAAGTCTCCTCTTCCTCTGATATAACACATTGTTATAATTAATTTACAGACTATATATGCTCAACAGTAATCTCTCACCTTCATTTACCTATCTAATTATACATTACCCCAGAAAAGATTTTAAATGACTAATGGCTTATCAGTATGTCCCTATACAAGGAATTTTCTAATTTACTATTTATATTATAGTAGTAAGAAGTTTTTTCTGGTCGAATGTTTTCTGCTACTGGCATTTTTCTGTTACTTTTACAGTGTCTGAATGCTATACATAATTATCAGAGGTAAACATACCTGAACGCTATATATAATTATCAGAGGTAAACATACCAAGGAAACATGCTTAAAAGTTTACCAATATAGCTCACATTTGAAAAATTAATTTTCATCTTTAAATTTACTTATTATCTACTTGAATGTGTCAAATATTAACAATGTGAAAGATACTGTTGGTATGCAAAATAAGGCATAGTCTCTTAACAAAGCTCAGAGTCTAGTGAGAAAAGCAGAAGTATACAACACTGAAAAAAATTAATTGAAGAGAAATTATACTTGAAAGCACAAAACCATGCCTAGTATATGCCAGGCAATCAAAAGATGTTTACTGAAATAACGAAATAGAAATATTGGATTCATCTATTTGAGCTGGATGATACTAGGCAAAGATTATTTCAAAGAAAAGAAATTACTTAGAGATAAAGAGAAAGGGCAAAAGTTCTTTAATAGGTATAGTTTCAGTTTTGCAAGATGAAAGGTTTAGAGATTAAACTACATGCTTAAGATGGCAGAGATTATAAATTTTATGTTATATGATTTTACCACAATTTTTTAAAAAATTTTAAAAGAATTAACAAAGAGATAAGGGGCCAAATATGAATCAGGCAAATTAAACTTCAAGGAAACTTCATAGGAACATGGAAAAAGTGAGTAGAGAACTCTTAAAAAATACTGCTAGAGGTCTGAGGGTTTAGCTCAGTGGCATAAGTACCTGCCTGGCAAGCACGAGGTCGTGAGCTGGATCTCAAAAAAAAAAGCTAGACAACACAGTCAATGAAATCATGCACTGGACCTTTATATTCTGCTCTCACACATCACTGACATAACAAGAAGCCTTCAGAAATTTGTGAGCAGTGAAATGACATGATTATTCTGGAAAACCGACTCTGAAAAACAAATGTACACAGGTTGGAACAGACAACAGTGACACAAACAGCAAGAGAAAAGATAAACTAGAACACTACAAAAATAGCCTAGGTCTTGGCCACAAGAATGGAAAGAAAGGGATGAATACAGAAGAAGTTAAACCAAATTGGATTTTCACAATTAGGAGATACCTAATTATTTTCAGGACAGTGAGCAAGAAGAAAACCTAAATCACTCTAGCAAACTATTCCCTCTCAAGAATTTTTACAGTAAAAAGAAGATACAAATAAGGCATTAAAGGCAAGCAAAAACATAGACATGATTTGAGTAGTGAGCTGGAAGAAAATACTTTTTTTTGGAGACAGGGTCTTGCTCTGTAGTTCAGGCTGACCTTGAACTCACTTTGTAGCCCAGGCTGGCCTCGAACTCACAGCAATCTGCCTGCCTCAGCCTCCTGAGTGCTGGGATTACAGACATGTATCACCATACCTGGTAGACAATACTTTTCTTAGGACTGGAAAACATGAAATGTTTGGCAAACTGAATTTACCACCTCTAGGCCTGGCCCATATGTCCCACATAATTCTTTGTGCTCTTTCTTCCCTTGTCAAAACCCAGGGAGACTTAGAAACCAGTTACTGAAAATGCCAGCGCCTCCAACAGTACAGAACAGGCCCACCCTGCCACAACTTAACTGATATAAGTGTTAAATAAGTTTTCATTGTATACAGATTTCTTAAAAGGTAAAACTAAAAAAAAAAAAAAAAAAAAGTGGCATGAGCTGAGGAAGACAAGAGCCAACTAGAACAAGTCCAACAAAGAGGGCACTGGGGAGGCAGAGGCACGACTGAGAGTTTGAGGCCAGCCTGGGTACAGTGAGTTCAAGCCCCGCCCAAAATACATAGTGAGACCCCATCAAAAAAAAGTGAAGAGGATGGCAACAAATACTCTGTCTTACAGCTATCACTGCTGTTTATTTGGAAGACAAAAACAGATGTATCTTGTTTAACTGCATAAAGTCATACCAAAAAAAATTTAGGCAGAATACCATAATTTCATAACCATTAATTTCAGAGCAGTTTCTATATATCTTCTCCCCTACTTTGCTAGATCCCATTATCATTAACTCTTCCAACTGCATTAGAAAGGCTATAGTTTTCCATTAAATTTCTACTCAGAAATATCCCTAAATTGTTTTGCATACATACTAACAAGTTAATGATATTAAAAAGAAACAGCAGGATTCATTTAAACTGGGAGGAAAAGCAAAGAAAATAGATGATGAACCTCAAATGTTTCATTCTAAGTTAATC
Source organism: Cavia porcellus (assembly GCF_034190915.1). Lineage (NCBI taxonomy): Eukaryota > Metazoa > Chordata > Mammalia > Rodentia > Caviidae > Cavia > Cavia porcellus. Next base: position 15,418,326 of record NW_026947515.1, read on the forward strand.
TTTCTCCTTAACTATTAAAATGTCTCATGAGGAACACAGGAAACCCCTAGGTTCCTTGATGAATGTTCAATTTTTAACATTAACAAACTTCTTTTAGTAAGATATCTCCTTTCTGTACCTGTTGGGACTCCAAGGTATAGTGGGAGTCATACTGATGTCTGGAAACAATACACCATTGTCCTTGATCCTATCTAGTGCATAATGCATTTCACAGAGGGGTAATCGATTTAATTGAAACTGAAGTTCAACCTGAAACACAAAAAGAATTTTTGAAAAAAAGCATTAAAGCAAACAAACATCAATGCTGGCAGCTCACTAGAACACTTTGTGGATATAACAGGAACAAGTTTAGAGAGTCTTTTAAAGTGTAGTCATATTCTAACAGTAAGTAGTATGCATAGTATTTGCTTTGTTTATTTAGGACCAAGCACAGCAATAAGCACTTTATCATGGATTATCTTGTTTTAAGAGTACTAATGGTATATAGACCGTTACTAAACACATTTTATATGTTAAGAAACTGAGTGGCTTGTAAAATAATCTCTAGATAAAGGTTAGCTGATTCCATTAATCCTATCAAGAACACATTTGATAAAACAGACCATCTGTGAAATATGTCTTGAATAATAACCAGCCCTTTTATACTGTATCAATTAACTAAGAATGAATAATATTCACCAGATTTTATGTTTAAAAGAAGAGGTCAGATTTCAGTTAAATATGACAGACTGAACACACAATTCAAGTAAAACCTTTAAATACAGAGAACAGGAGCAAATACAATTACAGGAGACATGTTCCCAGGATACAGCTTTAAATAGTTTCTCATCTGTTTTTCCATTGATGATTTAAGCTCTAAAAAACTTCAGCTTTGTATACAACTGGAACTTTCTAGATGTTAAATTTTTTAAAAAATTAATTTTCTGTGGGAGTTACCAAAAGTCCAATTCCAGATCCATCAATATAAGACTTCAAAGTTAATTGTTAACACTTTTGATTATACACAGCAGAAGACAAACCAAATTAAGAGGAGGATATTAGCTGATAATAGGACTTCAGACACCAATGGTTACGGTGCCACTTTCAAACACACCTGTGTATCACAGTCAGGCCGAAGATTAAGTTCTTCACAGCATTCCCTGGATATCCGTAAAAATATATACTCTTTTGTTTTTTCTTCAATAGTAGCTTCATAAACCTTCTCTTTGGTTCCCTGGCTCTGTACTAACTTCTCTTTAGGAACTGGTAATAAATAAACAGCATTGACTTTGGTCATCACCAGTCGTCCAGCCAAAGTATCTTCAGAAAGTGTCTCAGTAAGCTTAAAACGACCAAAAAGTTGTCCGTTTTGGGCATACTTTGCACCTCCAGAAACTCCAGTGAGCATGAAGCTTGCTAGAATCTGCAATTGCACTTTTAGGTTGAATCTAAATCAGACACAGAAAACTAAATTCAATATTTTACATCAAAAGCATAAAAACTTTAAGAGTAAAACAAGAATCAAATATGAACATACCCAAACCTGTAACTTCTACTGGTTTTACTCTATAACACTAAAGACTACATACTAGCTTTCTGCCTTATATCTAAGTTTTGCAAAGGACTCTTTCAATAGTGTTAATGAGTAACAACCAGAATAAACTCGTGTTCATGAAGACAAGAAGGCAGAGTTTGTGTAGGAATTTTGGGTACCTTTATTAGGCAACAGTGGGGCACTCGTACTTCTGTAGGTGCATGTAAACATGAAAGAACATACACGTGAAAGAGGCACCAACAAACCAGACTGTCAGACACTTGTCTTTTATCACATGAAGTAGGACTAGCAATGTTATCATGCTGGAAATAAGGAACATATTTCTTCCTTTTTCTTAGAAAGTTTAAAAATCCTCAATGAAAAATTTAAATTGTTTAATATCTTTGTGGAGAAGGCTACATTTAATATTATTGCTTTCAGATCTGTGTATATGACATCAAGAATATCTTGCAAATCCTTAAGAGGAAAAACATTTTTTAAAACATGAATTCCTTTCATGAAAATGTATATTTTTTGTATACTAGAAAACCAGCTATTATAAACAAAATACTATATTAAAATTTTGAATATCCATTCATATAATGTTTCAAATTACACAATATATGTCTTGTCTGTCTTAAAATCATCAGTGACTAGCCTAGAAGAATCTAACACTTTGAAAGCTCAGTAAATTTTCCATTTCTGTAATTTTCTGATTTTTTCTGGGTATCATATTCTCATTTCAGTAATTTTACATTATTCTCTAACAAATTCGTGAAATTCTGCCTTAGGCAATATATTAAAATTTCTATATCCATTTTAGAAACTGCTATCTCCAAACACTTGATCACTAGTTAGCAGGCAAGATAATGTAATCTCACAGTTTTAGAGCAACAAAATAATCGTCTTGTATCATTTAGTTGTGCCTCGTGACAAAGCTCTTGAGAGGCACAAAAAAAAAAAAAAATCAAACCCACTAAGAAATACAGATTTTCCCACAGAAGATTCATCATATTCAAAATGAAACTATTACAGACTTTCTACCAGAAGTTTCAGCTACAATACTTAATTTTTCTAAATTAACAAATTAAAACAAATTCCTTAGTAACAGGTATTAAAATAAAAGCATCTTTCCATTGTTGCATTCCACATTTCAAAATCAATCTTTAAGCTTAATATATGTTCTAAGCTTTGGGTAACTATAGAAAAACCAACCAAATTTTCAAAACACTTAAAACCATTCTTCTAGGTAGTGAGAAATACGGCTCTTTCAAACAGCAACAGTTCTACTTCTTAAGTAATACTTCACTGTCAAAGCTACGTAGTGAGCTTTTTTCCCATTGATTTTTGTCTACATGAACAACAAAAATCAAACCAAAGTAACAAGGCAATCCCTGGGGTTAATGAAGCAGAGCAACAGCACCAAGGGCTAACCAACAGAGCTGTGCCTATCTCCCTGAGGAAAAGTCCACTCCACATGAGACCTGCCATGCCAGACTGAGAGGGCACTGCAAAGCTAGGCGCAACAACCTGAGCAGGTAAGCCACTGTACCGGCGTTAATAGACACAAGTCTCAGCCAAAGTAAACTTCATTGGAAAATGTATCTCTTAGAATTTAACAGATTTTACCTGAAGGTAGAATCACTGATTTCACATCACCATGTGACAGAGAGTAAGTAAAAACAGATCTTAAAAAAATTCATGGGCTAGGGGTTTAGCTCAGCAGAATAAGCGCGTGCCTGGCAAGCATGAAGTCATAAATTCAATCTCTGGTACCAAAAGAAAGAGAATTCACAATGCTCTTTCCTTTTACTTATAAATATTTCACACTGTAAGAACATACTCAAATTTCTAGACTGCTTTTAAAGATCATCTCTTTTTTAAAAGATAAATTCATAACCAAATTCAAGATCAAGCAAAAAAATACGTATTTTCTCTAATCTTAGGAGCTGTCATTCAATCTATTTTCAAGGAAAGAATGCTAAAATGACTGTTTTTAAGGTAATAGCTTAGTACAGCACCTGTCTGGCAAGCATGAGGTCCCAAGGTCAATTCCTGATACCCCTCTCCCCAAAAAGATACAGTTCAGTCCTAATCAAAATGTAAGAAATCAGTACAAATTCCTAAATACTACTTTCATTTTTATTACTATTCTACTTAAATTGTCAAAATTCTTTCACTGATACAGTTTCTGAACCTCAGGAATATACCACCAATCCTGTAGTAGGTCAGATGATGATGTCACAGGATATTTCATTGACTAAAGAACACACCTATGAATGTCAGTACACCATCAAATCATTCAGACTTGAATCCACTTCCCCATACCATTGTTTCTATGCTTAAATTGGGTGTCAAACCACAACAGAACAATTCCAATAATGACTTGGGTTTACTCTGCTGACTGATACGGACTGAATAGACTCAAAAGAGCATGGACCAAAGACCAAAGTAACTCCCCAATTGTTTTTTGTACCACCCTTGAGTAAGAATATATTTTACAAAGAAAACTAACAACAACAACAAAAAAATACAACGCAGATCTTTCAGCTTATATCTAGATGTCTCCCAAAGCTTCATGAACTCACAGGTGGGGCTTTTCAGGGGTGGCTGGATTGAGGTATGTGATACTGGGATTAAGGGCATATGAATACAAATTAAAGGTGTGAAAACCAGATCCACTGATTGGCTTAACATAATTCTTGGTGGAAAGGCCCTTGTTCTGGGTGTGGGTGGTACCACCCAAAAGGCTTGCAACCTACACAGATTAAAAAGGAAAGTGAGGCTTGCTGCTGCTGTTCCACTGCCGCCTTCTGCTTGCCCTGCCATGAATCATTTCTCCTCTATGACGCCCCTGTGCCATCCTACTGTCTTGAAGCTAGCCAATTATAGACTGAACTATAATTAAACCTTTCTTCCTTTAACCTGTGGAAATTTTGCCCAAGCAACAAGAAAGTTACTAGAACATCAGACCATAATATAGGGTTCACAAAATCTGTATTTACTACCTGGCCCTTTATAAAGGAAGTTATTAAAAAAAAAAAAAAAAAAAGAGAGACCTACATTAGAACACAGTTAAGTAGATTCATTAAATAACAATCAGGACTGATTAAATAACAATCAGTGGCAGAGTGCTTGCCTTGCATGCACAAAAAATAATAATAATAATAAATGGGAGCTGGGGATTTAGCTTAGTGGTACATGAGTTTGCCTGGCAGGCATGAACTCATGGGTTTGACCCCTGGTACCCAAAAATAAACTAATTAACTAATTACTTAATTTTTAAAATGGCAAAATGTTTTAAAAAAGAATGACCAGTGGGAGTTAAATTTAAGGCAATGGTAAAACAAGTGGATATTATGCATAGTGAAGATAGGAATGATATTAAAATAAAGCAACACATTAAACTTTGTCGAAAACTAGAAAATCTTTACCAATGTAGTTTGTCTCCTATCTACCAATTCACAGATGTCCTCTTGAGAACTCTATAAATTGTGCAATGTACGTCACTAAATTTTACAAGTCAACCAAAATCAGAAGTGTAATTTGCCTGCCTTTATAGTGAGGGCTACCTTGGAGAAAGGTATCACTAGAATAATTTCCCTGAATTCTCTTGTATACTAACTAGCTACTTGTCACATATTAGATTTGCAGCAACAAATTTTCGTTTGTAAGAATCTTCACAATTCTTAAACAAGCCAGGTGTGGTGACACACGCTTCTACTCCCAGAATCTGAGAGGCTGAAGCAGGAGGACTGACTGAATTTGACACCAGCTTAGGCTATAAAGTTAGTTCAAGGTCAGCCTGAACTGCAGAACAAGACCTTGGTTCAGAAAGACAAAAGAAAGTCTCATACAGTTAACACATATAAAACATCAAAAGTGATCCTACATATTAAGATTCAATTTACAAATACTAAATTGAGTAAATAACTGTCTAATTTTAAAGATTAAAAACAAAAGTTCAAATATACCTGTGAAAAACGCTATATACTATCTTAACTCGAATCTATATAATCTATTTCCCTACAATCCTTTCTTTTAAACACACCTAAGGGCATTTTTTTTCTTTTCTTTTTTTTTTTTTTTTTTGTCTTTTTCCTTTTTATTGGTACCGGGGATCGAACTCACGACTGCCTGCTTGCAAGGCAGGTGCTTATGCCACTGAGCTAAATCCCCAGCCGCCCTAAGGGCATTTTTACAACATGAGTAGCAAGTGTTGCAACTGATGAGGTGGTAGTTTCTTATCCTTTATTTTTTCAAATTAAATATGTTGTCACTGAAGAACTTTCAGAAACAGGAACAACTATTAGAACATAAAATCACCTATAATTTTACCAATCAGAATATTTTACCTTAACTCTTTCCAGTATTTATACAAATATAAAGTATATATTTGTAATAAACAGAAAATTAGAATGTTAGTAGGAAAAGCTTTTATGATTAGCATGTTTTCAACCTTAATACGGTATTATTTGTATCTTCATCATATTAAACATCCTTCAAACACATAATTTCAATGGTTATATGATATTCAATTGATTTAACTTCTTACTACCCTTATAAAGTCATTTGAGTATAGATATCTTTATCTTCATCTCTAATTAAGTTATTTCTTCAGGAGGACTTCACATAAGTAGTATCACCTAACCAAATGGTCCAGTCCTTCCACAAGTCTTTAACAGGAAATACTAAGTAGCCCTTCAGAAATAGCACATCAACTCAGTTCATCATTCCTGCTCTCACTTCACATTGCTGACCTTTTCAAGGTACCCTGGTCTTGGCTTTGAAAGACTTTGCAAAGTGCTTCTAGAATTTTCAATCACTTCTTGTTTGTTTTTTGTTGTTTGGGGTTTTTTGTTTTGTGCTTTGAGACTAGCCTGAACTCACTATGTAGCCCAGCCTTGCCTCAAATTTGCAAAGATCCTTGTGCCTCAGACTTTCAAGTGCTGGAATAACAGGCGTGCACCACCATGCCTGACACAACCACTTAACTTCTTGTATCTAAACCTTCGTGGTGTTATAGCGTTTCTTCTTTCTATCCATTCAGAGAAATTTCCCTTTTAAAAGATTAATATAAATAATCTATAAGCTTTTTGGTCTTTTGCTTTAAGTTCTAAGGTAATAAAATGATTTATAAACTTAATAAAATATTAAATACCATGTAAGTTAATATAGTTTATAAATTTCTAGTATATACTCAAATTAATCTCCAAGATCCTAGCAATCTTTTACACACTATTTCATCCCAATATGTATGACATGTCACAATGTTCTTTCCTAGGAAAAGGGGTTTACAATAATATAAACCACATACATACACATCAGTAATGTGAATAATGTACATGATAGAAGTCACTATGCTTTTTTTTAAAATGATTTCATTAGAATAGTCTCTAGACACAATCAATAAAAAGCCTTTTAAGAGACCATAAATTGGGTAGTTCAGTGGCAGAGCCCCTGTGGTTACATAAAGGCCTTGAGTTTAATTTCCAACACCAAAACAATCAAACAAAAAAACAGACATGATGAAATATGACATAAAATTTTAGAATATACAGAAAGATAAATAATACTGACTTAGTACATTTTATATGAATTTAATTTGAAGCTAAATAATTCAAATGTTAGAATTTGCTTAATCTATAAATACATGGAAAGTATCTTTAAGTTTTCATTTCTTTTCTGAATCAATCCTTAATAACATTCAGAATCTATTAATGATATTTATGACAAGATACAAATAAGGTACCTTGTACAAGAAAAACATGTTGGACAGGCTGCAATTAAATGAAGAAATTTTATAAAATGTATTCATGCCTCATATTGTGGTTCAATTAAGGCTCATCTTCATTTTATCTCTAAATTAGAAAGCTACTATTACCAATCGTAACAATTATCTCAAGAACCTTTTCTTTCAGTCAAACTTTCACTTCTTTTTCCTAAAATAACCAAGTAAGTTTTTGATTTAAGCACTTGGGTCTTAACCTATGGCACATGGATAAAATATAAAGCATTTATAAACTGGTATAAAGCTATCCTATTACCAAAGTTTTCCTGAAGACCTAAATCATTTCACTCTTAAATAACTTTCAAAATGGGAGTTTTCATTTTTTTATAATTTTTCAGCATTCACTGAGTGCTTTCTATGACTACCATTCACCAAAACCTCCTGAAAGGAGGAATCACAGATTCATACTCCCAACAAGTGACAAAGAGCAGATCAATCCCATAGTAGATGCTTATGAAGGTCTTACAAAAATGAACAATGTAGTGAACACAGTTCTTGCCTTAATAAACTCGTAGTTCATTCAAAGGCAGATCACAACTACCGAAGAGCAACATGTTAGGATCTATCTTCACTTAGGCATACCTCCACTTCAAAAAGGGGAGACTTAAACATGTAAAAGTGTTTCTAAAGTAACTTACTTGCTGACTTCTTTATACTGGGCTATCTCCTCAATATAAAGGAGGTCGTGCAACCTTGACTGATAGTTGGTCTTGGTCAATGATTTGTCTAAAACAGACTGGGTAAATAGCTGGTCAGCAGACAGAGGAATTTGGTATCTGATAAGAAGGCTCTTCTCCAAATCAGTAGTTTCATTAGGTTCAAAATCTACAATAGTCTTAGAAGAAGAATCCCAGCGCTTGGTTGTGGTTACTAGCTGCTGCTTTGCATGCATCAGGTATTCAAGATCTAAAGGGAAACAAAACCACATTTATCAAAAGACACAACATTAAAATTCACAAATAATATAATACATACTTTTGTCAGTTTTATATGCTACAGCTAAAATTCTTAAAAGTAAAAAAATTAATTCACTGGGAGAGTATTTTCTCCATAACAGAAATATTTTTGGTCTATCTAAAAACAATATTAGTAGATATCCAAGTAAAGAATATAAGGCTAGGACATACCACAAGTAGTTATTAACATTTTTTAAGTGCAGATTAAAATTCAGAACTTAATTCTTCAGCAACAGAAATCTGATCTGCAGGGGAAACGTGTGAATTCCTTGTAGATAAATTTTTAAAAATAATAATTGCTTTCTTCCTCTTCCTAGCAATACCTGTCCCACTACAGAAAGAGAAAATCAAAATCCTGTGAAAGGTTAAATCTTTTGTGTGATAAAGCACAGTGAAACTATCTGAATGTCAATTTAATACAAATAAAAATAAAAATCTTTTAGAAGACAGACATGCATAATAGTGTTGATTCCTTATTAAAACCATGCTACTTCTGAAAAATTCCAGTTCACCCTCAGGAAAATCATACCATAAGTAGGGCACAATGTTAAGATGAGTAATTGTTCAAGTTCTGACATCGTTTGTAAAAATGTAGTACAGAATCAGCACATAATGACATTCACAAGAAACTCAGTATGTGACCACCCCATGTTAAATATGTCGTGCATATTATTTTCTACTGGATAGAATGTGCTTACATCTAAAAAAATGAAACATAATCAAAAGGAAAAAAATGTTACGCAGGTCACTCAAGAGGCCAAGATTCGGTTTTCATACAATATAATTTAAGATGGTTTCACAATTCATGTTAAAATTTGAAAAAGAAATATAAAATTCGAAGACCAGTGAATCTCTAGAGTACCAATGACAAGTTATTCTAAATTATCTTTGAAATAAGAATATAGGTATAATCCTGGCATGGTGGTGCACATCTGTAATCCTAGCACTAAGGAGGCTGAGGTAGGAGGATTATTTCAAGTGCAAGACCAGCCTGGTCTACAAAGTGAGCTCAAGGCCAGCCTGAACTGCATAGTGAAACCCTGCCTCAAAAAGACAAAAAAGGGGCTGGGGATTTAGCTCAGCGGCATAAGCACCTGCCTTGCAAGCAGGCGGTCGTGAGTTTGATCCCCGGTACTGATAAAAAGGAAAAAGACAAAAAAAGAAAGAGAAAGAGAGAGAGAGAGACAGACAGACAGACAGAGAGAGAAATATGTGTAATTATCATATCTTATTTAGTGAGTCATTCTGTAAATTTTAAATGTAGAGTCATCCATCAAAAGAAATTTCTCAATAGTAGCAAATAATGTCCTAAATTTTAACAAAAATAAAACCAAAAATATGAAGACCCCCCAATTTCTAACCTTTAATCCTTTAAAAGACATTTTTACATGACAAGTTTATTATTTCTCAATTGTAACATAATACAACTGTCATTATGATGTAAAGATGGTCAGCTCATTAAAATTTTATACTTAAGAAATACTCTAGTATATTATAAACATACAGAATTTCTTCCTCTTGAGATACAGTAAACAGAAACTAGAAATACATTTTAAGAGAAATCCATAAGAAAACAGTAAAGATGTATGTTTTTCAGTAGCCTCACAAGTTTCCTGATGTAAACTAATCATATCTTCTTCGTAAATCACTCTAAAATTAAGCTTTTCCTAGTAATTTATTAGAGGACAGCTACACAAAGGATTTAAATTATGTAAATAACAACCGTCCTGAAACAGAATATATCATGACCAAAATCAGATGCTCAAATGTATATAATTTTTATCCTAATCTCAAAAGTCAAAAAGGAAAAACAACAATGGCACAGCAAACCAAATAACCAGCTTTTTAAAAATAAAATTAAACTATATAATACTGAAGAATCTATTTAGTATGTAAAAAAAGGTTGTTTACTGTGTAGGAGAGAGACAATTATCTTTCGTAATCAAATTTTAAATTGTATTTTATTTAAATTAAGTCAGACTATGCTTAAATTAATACTGTAGTCACTTAGTCACTACTGTATTCAAAAGTTACTAGTTAGCCACCCTGGTAGCATATCCCTTAGTCCCAGCACTCTGCAAGCCTGAGACAAAAGGTTTGCAAGTTCAAGCCTACTTTGGCTTAGCAAACCCCTATGTAAAAAAATTTTTAAATTAACTCAGTTGGAAGGTCATGGATTCAACTTGCAGTACCATGTCAAAAAAAGAAGTCACTAGTTATTCTTAACTGATTATTAAATAGGTGAGACAATAACAAACCTAAAACTGTAGAACTTTTTATGAAAGCTTTTCATATTGCCTACCTATTGTTATGATTTGGGTCTAGATGTCCCCCGAAAGCCTCATGTAGTATTAGGCTTTTTAGGAGGTGGGTGAATCTAGAGTTTGTGATTGATTCAAGGCTCTGTGCTGGGATTAAGGTGTGAGTGACACCTGCCCTAGAGCAGGTAGCCTGCATAAGGGACAGAAAGAAGTCTGTCTCCTTCTCCCCTTTGTCGTTCTTGCCGTCTTCTGCACACATGAACTGTTGCCCCTCTGCCAAGTGCCATTCCGGCTTGAAACCAGTCAATTATGGCCCGAAACCTCTATAAACTCTCAGCTAAATAAACCTTGCCTCCTTTAACTTTGGGTGTTGAGTATTTTGCCTCAGAAAAGTAACTAAGGCACCTATTAAATATGCAAACCAAATTATACAGAAAGTCTTGCTACTCTTGGCCTCTAGTATTCACTTTTGGTAAAAACTGGCAAAAGCAACAGTATCTTCCTCATTTTACCTATATAGTACCATGATTCTAATCTTAATTTTAGGGAATCTTAAATGTGTCTTGAGGAAGTAGTGTAACAATTCCAAAACAACTCTCAATGTTAAATTTTATCTCATCTACCCTACTACAAAAAATCATGAATATAAAATGGTCAGTTTTACAAAAAAGCATTTCTCTTTCCCTACTTTATGTGAAATCTGCCTCCATCCCTTCACTTGTAAGGAGGAACTATACCTGTTTAATGACCCATGGAATTTTTACTAGTTAAAGGTCACTAGGTCTTCAGAATGCCTCTTTAAACATGGAAGGGAGAGGGAGGTGAAGTTCTTTAGGGAGGACACTGACATGACTGCCGTTGTGTCTGTCTGTCTTCCCTGTCTGCAGTATATGCATGCCTGCCAACATCTAAGCCAGATCAACACTACTAGGACAGCCTGAGCCAGCACATCTCTGCTGTATACCTTTCCATACCCTACAGAAGGCTAAAACACTCTAGAAAGACAAAAAGAGTTTAAGTTAGAACCAAAATACCTAAAACAGTTAACAGTGATTCATGAACCAATGTGTAAAAGAATAAAAATCAAAGTAAACCCATCAGAAATTATAAATCTATGGAATTTCTTCCCAAGATATGGTAAACAGAAACTAGAAATACATTTTAAGAGAAATAAATAAGAAAAAATTAAAGTTAATTAGAATATATCTAATCTATTAAAGCTAATAAAAGGACTGCTGCCATCAAAAACAAAATTCAAGACTAGAATAAACATTCTGACACAAGACATACTTCAAAATTTCCCCACTCTTCTGATATTGAGAACAGCAGATGCTCAGTTCAGCTATAAAGTTATTCTAATACAGCATCCTGAGGTTTACTTTAAACATGTAATGCAGTTATCTCAAAAAATATCTTTAACTCAAAAGCTTGTAGAGTGACAAAGAAAACTTTTTAAAGGAGAAAGTACTTAGTGATCTAAGTCCCCAGAAGTAGACCTGACACGTAAGGTAAATGCAAAATGTGTGTTAAATACAAAATTTATTTAAAAGAGTTAAATGTTTCTAAGACTTACAGAAAATAAAATGAAATGCTTCTATTTCACAAATCAGATACCATACTCTTTATTTTTCTCATACTCTTTAACAGAAAATATCGTGACTGTCGTAACAATTATATAAAATGCCGAAGTAATCCCAAACTACCACTTCCACCATCCAGCTCAGTATTCTTCCCTTCCCCAAAACTGTTAGCTACTGTCTCTTTGCTGTCTGTCCCTAATTTCACTCTCTTTACTAAAGAGGTTAACAAAAAATTAGAACAGCAGCGTGTGACATAGGAATAGCTCAAAGTTCCTACATATTTCTTCTCAGTTACATATAACTTTTACTGATGAGTTTGTTTAATCTGTTCGGTCTTGGCATGGTGGCTCATGCCTATAATCTCAGCCCTAAGGCAAGAGGAGCCATGAGTTCAAGGCCAACCTTGGCTATATAGTGAGTTTAAGGCCAGTTTAAAATACATATCAAGATCGTATCTCAAAAAAATCGAACAATAAATAAAGAATAAGTTAAAATCTATTTTTCTATTGCTTTTCTGATCACATATTACATAGATACAGGTATATAATACATTCTTAATTTACCAACAACTTTGGCAGTTGGAAATTGCTTTAAGTCATAGTAAAATTTTATATGATGTTAACATGTCCTGCTAGACTCAAAGAAATATAGAGTACATCAAGCTTTTAGATCTAACCATATGAATAAATTTTCAACACGTTGCCTCCAGATATTCACAACACAATTCCAAACTGATATTTCAATGCAAAAACTTCCATTAATCAAAGTTGTGGTATAAAGTATAATTCAATTTGTTTTCTAAGCAAGGGAAAAACTCACTAATTTCCTTCTTTTGTAGATGCCTTTTGTCACATGTTTTTAAGAAGACATATCTCCAATTTTAATCCAAAAAAAAAACTTCTAGTACATGTCATTTTCTGAACCTGGATCTCACCAGCAAAGAAAAAAACTGGGCAAAAAATGTTAGTTATAAGTGTTTCTTGAGTAGTCTGTAGGATTGTCATACAACTAGAAAAAAAATTCATTCAACAGCCTATAAAATAGAAAGCTCTAGATACATTAGATATTACAATAAAACAGAAAAATTATGTTGTTTTCTTTTCTTTATTCAACTCAAATTAGAATTAACTTTAAAAAACAAATTTTAGTTTGATACTGAACAACAAATTGTGGAAATCCAAGCTGCATATAACTTCATTTTGAGTTTCAGTGAGTCATACACTAATGAAGTCTGATACCTACTAAGAGTTTTCAATCACTCTGGCACACTGTAAATCTAAGACAGAAACGCAGCAAGAAGCATTTCCACACTTCTGTATACATGCACGTCTTTACCATAGGTGTTGCTATGATTTTCACTAGAACACAGTTTAGGAAACACTGAACTAAACTAAAAGGTGGCCCAGCATGGTCTAAATCTACAACTTTATGGGAAAAAAATTCCAGAATTAATTTAAAGACAAAACTTTGACTAATCAATGAATAGTCAAATGGAAGAAGCAATAAAGATATTTCTCATTCAAATTAGTTGCACACCATCACTAAATTTGTATTGTAAAACTAAATTATAATTTATAATGAAATAAAGACTGTATGGAAACAAGAAGGACCCCAGATCTAATTCAATTTCCAACTGTATTTGTCCCATCTAAACCTGGAATGACATTTTTCTCCTAATCACATACCCAGAAAGTCCAAGAATGAACTGGCTGAGGCTGGAAGTAAAATGAGCTGGGCAGGTACACTGCAACAATCTAACAATGTAGAAATTTGGCTCAGTATCACTAAATGTGGTCCATGTAAGTATTAATATGAAATGATACAAAATGATACTTCCACTTTACATCTTTATGATTCACAATGTTTTATAAATTTTAACTGTAGAAAGATTTCTGTTCTCAAATTTTTGCTCATAAAACTCTGCTTTGATAATGAAAACTACTGACTAGTACTAAGAAATAAGCAGCAAACAAATATTATTTACATCCTGCTTTTATTTCTCCACAATTCTGTTAGGACTCAGTACACAATCACACTGAAAAATATGTAATCATGCAATAAAAAAAAAAATGTAAGGCCAGGTGAGGTGGCCCACACCTGTAATTCTGGCACTTTCAAGGCTTAGACAGGAGCATCATGTGAGTACGAGGCCAGTTTGGGTGACACAGTGCATTCAAGGCCAGCCTGAACTACACAGTAAAACCTATCTCAAAAAACAAAACAAAATGAAATGAAACAAAATTTAGGAACTTACAAAAAATGATGATATTTTCAAGGACATCAACTTAAAGAAGAGTAGGGAAATTTTTAAACATAAAGGTAAAAATTAGAACATTAGGTCATCACCAACATTGCAAAATAAATAAATAAGCAAACAAATAAATGCTTATATCAGAAACTAGAATGTGTACAATTTATACTGCTATCTAGTAATATTTACTTTTCCTATTATTGCAAAAGGAGTTTCACTATGGGAAATTATTTTAATGTTTTCCAAATTAATTCAACAAAATGCTGGCCAGGCATAATGACGCATACCTATAATCCCAACACTTGGGAGACCGAGGCAGGAGAATTACCTCAAGTTTGAGGCCACCCACGAGTTTGAGGCCACTCTGAACTACACAGCAAGATCCTGCCTTACTAAAAAAAAAAAAAAGCTTAATTTTTCAATTATTTTTGTAAAATAATTTCTTAGAACTATTTCTCTAGTTATCAGACTCAAAACACTAATCCTCTTGAATAATCTTTTTCATATAATCACTAAATGCCTACTACAGCCAAACATTATGTGAGGCTTATTTCTTGAGTTTTTCAATTGTTTCTTTTTTTTCTTTTTGGTACCAGGAATCAAACTCACAACCTCACACTTGCCAGGCAGGCACTTGTGCCACAAAGCTCAATCTCCGGCCCAAGGTTTATTTCTAGTCCTCAAAATCCTCTCATATTATAAGCCCAAATTTACAGATGCTTCCTAATGAAATTCAGATATTAAGTATTCTACCCAGGGTCATAGTGGTAATATGGACAAAAATTAGGATTCAAATCCAATTCTATTTGACTCTAAATTTTATCTACTGTTCTTCCTCTCCAACTAGAAAAGTGGCACAAAGCTGAGACAAAAGCAGTCAACCTAAGTCTCACTGTTCTGTACCCAGTTAAAGTGCCCTTTTAAAAACTCTCTTCTTCATCTTTTCTCATTATTGGCGGTTTTAGGAATATCACTTTCACTTCAATTTGTTTTCTGAATACATTTAACATTTTTGGTTATTAATTAGTTTTTATTAACTAGTATGAATTCTTGACGTTTCTTTAGAAAAATTAGTCATGAGTTAAGAGATCACCAATCTAAATGCGAACTTTTGGGGCTGGGGATTTAGCTCAGTGGCATAAGTACCTGCCTTGCAAGCAGGCGGTCGTGAGTTCGATCCCTGGTACCGATAAAAAATGAAAAAGACAAAAAAATAAATAAATAAATAAATAAATAAATAAATGCGAACTTTTAAAATACAACCCACAGATAAACCAAGAGCATCTATTACAACTTATATTTGAGTAGGGAATAAATAAGGGTCTCTCCTTATGATTTGAAACTCCTTGCAAACCAGACCTGACTCTGGGAGCCTGAAGCAGGAAGATCACAGCCTGGGCAACTTAGCAAGACCCTGTCTCAAAATAAAAGAGTTAATGATGTAGTTCAGTGTGTGGATCCTGAGTTCAATCCCCAGTACCGTGTCCTACCCACCCAAGCAAATCTTATAATTTAAAAAGTGTGTTTTTCATTACTACATAGTCCTAAAATTCTGGACACTGAAAGCAACTTACTATAGCACTGAGCCCAATCCAACACACTGTTGTTTGTGAAAACAAGATTCTAGTGGAACATAGTCACACCCATTTGTTTACATACAGTCCCACCTCTGGCTGCTTTCTCACAACGCAGACTGAACAACTATGACAGAAACCCTTTGTCCTGTAACACCTAAAATATTTACTAGAAAGAATATTCGTAGAAAAAATTTGCCTAACCCTATGCTTTTATTTTTACTTTATTAACTCTCATATCTATTTTACTATGGAAATTAACTTACTTTGATTCCAAGAGTACTGAATAGCATATTACAAAATACAAACATTTAAAAAGAATCAAAGTAAAAGAAAATCAAGGTAAAATAAAGTCTTGGTAATATTAACACACATACAGGAATATGTTGCCTAACTGTAAAATTTGAACACAAATGTTTCTTTAACCTCACCTAGCAGTTAAAAAAGGAGACAGACTAACTCCATCTGTTCACTATGTCCAAACAATAAAATCAAATCATTTGCCCAGGAAAAAAACAACTTTTTCTAGGTTCTCATAAATGGGATACTGTGGTATATAATGAAAAATATCCTCCACATTATGGTCAGGTATAAGTAATAGCAAGTTTCATAAAACTTAGCTATGTCATAAAGTGTTAAATACTTAAGCGTTTATTAAATAAAATAAAGTACCTATGAATTCAATCAAAAGCCTGTTGAATCTAGGCATAAAATTTACATATAGGCAATAACACAACAACTTATAAAATAGCAAATCATCTTTTGCAGGTGCTTACAAAAACCAGGGATCTCTTTCCAAAAACAAAGTGGATCCCATTAAAGGTACCCTGATCTCCTTAACAGTAGTGGACATACAAACTGACTTATGAAGACTTATCCTAAGGACTTTCATTCCCAAAGAATGTATTAATGTCAACAAAGCTAATTTGCCAGTCAGTAAGACATGGTAACAGACATTGAAAGTGTACATACAATTACCATTAAAAAGGCATTCTACAAAACTAAGACTGAAAGATTTTATTGTGCTAAAATCATCTCATTAAAAAAAAAAAATGATAGACCAAAACATACCTTTTGACTCAAATAAATTTAGAGGATCTCAAAGCAAGATTTGCCCAGTGACTGAATGAACAAACCAGGGCACAGAGTGAACCATTCTAAACCCATTACACAGTAAATGAATCCATTAATTTAGACTTTTCTCATTTTTCCTTCCTTATCCTGGGAACACTTAGGGGCCAATACATATCTTTTTAATGTTGCCTTTGAATACATTGCATCAGGGAAAAAAGTCTAAATATTACCTTCTGTAGAAGCTGCATCAATCATTACTCTTTGCATGAGTACTGGTTCCAATCCAAAGTCGAAAACTATGGTTTGGCGAAAAGTTCCAAATATTTCTGTGTTAAATGCTATCCCGACTTTATACACGTAATGATCTAATCCATTTTGGGCCATCTTTCCTCCTATCCATTCTTGACAGTTTTCTGGGACTTCTTGTGATACCTGGGTAGTACTATCTCCGGCAGATATTGCAATGATACTAAAATGAGGACGATGAGCATCATAAAGCAATGCTACACGATACAGCATTCTTGCAGGCTACAAGGAAGTTAAAATAATTCATTGAGTACAAGGGGATGAAAAATCCAGTTGTAATTGGGCTCTTCAATGAAAATTATTTTCATAATGGATTGTTAGTTTCTCATGCTCCTACTATTATGTTCAAACTATAAATTGTGTGCATATGCTATTTAAAAAGGAAACACACACATGAATGGTTTTAAAAAACTCAGTTGTTAAAATGAGTACTATACTATAGCACTAGCCTGCCTACTCCTTCAGTGACATGTTTATTTTTCATTGTGGCAAAATCTGTCAACCTGTTATCACCCTCAATCTCTAACTTTCCATACCCTTTGTCTAAAAATTTTATGAAACCTCAAGTAGGAAGTCTTCATAGGAGGGGAGTTACCTCTGAAAGCTCTGGACTGGGCTCAGGACTGAAGCTTAACATTTCTAGATTTTTCATCTCAAAATACAGAAAGAACAGTGGAAAAAACAAAATAAAACTTTTCCACTGCACAGTCACAATTTTTTTAACTTTATTCAGTCTTAAATTTTGACTACCGTAATTTAAGACGAATAGGACTTAATACAAAAAAAGTATCATATTAAGCTATTATTACAGAATTTATGACCTCATAAAATCAAATTTAAAAACAAGTTGTAACTGTTTAAATATCTTAGAATTGCCAAAGTAAATCATTCAATTTTTAAATTATTAATTGTAAGCCATGAATCCTATCTTATGTTCCTTGGAAGACAGTCTGTCAGAGAAGTCATCACCTAATAAATAAATAAACAAACTAAAAAAGAGCATCTTAAACATCTACAAAGATCTTAGCTCAAAGTAAAAAAAAAAAAAATTAATGTACTTTTAATCACTGTAATACAAAAATCCAATTTAGTACAATCAAGAACCTACAGAAGATATACTTAGATTAAAATGCTATTATTTCTCTCTTAACACAGATATATAAAAGTCAAAAAAACCTTTGGGAATGGAATAAAATTTATATTCTTAGCATAAAATTCATACCTTACAAGTGAGAGCAAAAGTCCATATCTGATGCGATTTTTTGGTGTTGACAGTAACAGACAAGTCGGGGTTATGCTCTACCTTTACTCCTTCTATACATTCACTAAGCTGGAAATAAAGAACAAATAATGTTATGGTTTTGTTACAAAAAGCACAAATAAAAACCTTGACATGGTAAATAATGTCACCAGTAAAGATAATAATGAACTGTTTGCCATGAAATTTTTTACATTTATTCTCAACTAGTTATACAAGAAAATAAAGCTAAAATAAGAAATGGAAGAAAATTAACACCAACCAAAAAATAGCAATCAAAACCTGCCTGAAAAATAATTAATATAACACCTACAAATTCTGTACTTAATTTTAACAAATATGCCTGCTTTTGCTGCTAAAATATCATTTTATAAGGAATCAAGTTCTTCATATATTAATAGAGGAAATAAAAGCAAAATACTGTTTAGCACAGTCAAAATTCAAAAGGTCAAAATTCAAACAAGTTCACTGTTTAAAACAACCAAAACAAAAAAAGTAGTTTATTTTCCTCACCACTTTCTCAGGAGATAATGAATTCATCCATTTTTCTATCAAGGTTTCCATGTAACTGCCTGAGAGCTGTTTATTCTCATTTTGCTGTTTCAATTTTATCAACCGTGAAGCGTATCTTTTCTGCCATTCTGCTAGTTCTTCCTGGGAATGTGCTGAAGTACACTGGGCACCATACCTACAGATTCCTTGCTCTAAAAATCTAAGTGGAATAGGAAAGACTGTTTTATCATATATTTTGCTTAATCATTTCATGAAAGACTTCCAACATTCGTGCTCTGCCTCCTCAATAACAACAACAACAACAACTGAAACGTTGTATTTATTACACTTTCCTATAGTGACAGAGATACGGTTTAAAGACATGAAAATAATACTCCTAATAATCAAAACGTCAACCCCATATTTAAGTGACTTGTTTCTTTGGGATTCTAGTGGAATCCTAATACATAACATATTTATGATCTCTTTCTCCACAAAAGACAGAACTTGCTTCCTTTGAGATACAAGGACTCTATTATACAATTCCTTTTAGGACAGACTTTTTTTAAAGCAAATGGATTAACTGCTGATACACAGCTATACCACACTTCCCAAAATGATATGACCTAAAGAAAACATTCTACACACTAGAAATGTTATTCTGAATAAAAATTACTGTCACTAAGTTATCACTTTATTCTACTTTTCACCTTAAATGTTAATACTTTTCCTTTCTACACATTACTTATATTTCATTGAATACTGGAGAATTTAAAGTGCAAACACATTTAGAGAATTTTATATTACAGAGTCACAAATTTACTTAGCAGTCATATTCAATTTTTGAAGGGGTAAATATATAATGTTATTTTAAAGATACAGAGATAAATATTTCTCAATGTTTGTGATTCAAAACACTGGATTTACTATAATTAACAATAATATAATGTATACTTCAAAAAGTTAGAAGATTTCCAATGTTTTCACCACAAAGAAATAAAAAATGTTTAAGGTGATGGATACACTAATTACACTGATTTGATTAGTATACAATGGATACAAATTTCTAAATATACCGTGTCCCATGAAAGTACACTGATCTATCAAGCAAAAATAAATTCAAAAGCTTTTACATCATCTATATAGATTACATTAAAATAGCTATTTTTTCAGAAAGTTACTAAAATAATTTGATATGCTTATATTCTTTATGTTCTAATTTATATAATTTGGGGTCAAAATCAGATTTTTAAAAGCCTTTGATCATTAACGTACTTTAAATATCCTAAAAAATTATTGTTAGGCTAGTTTTAAATCAGTGATAACATTTCAGAATTAACAGATCTTCTTCTAAGAGAAAAAATAAAAACCATAAATAGCAAAATAGACAGGAGAAACATCATAGACAATTTTCAGCTGGAAAAAATATGGCCAGTAAAGACTACAAGATGAACCACAGCCCATTATAAATGGTCAAATGGCTCAACACACTGAAAAGCTGATCATATCTAAAGTTTTTCCTAATGGTAAAAATGAAGCACTTAAAATGACATTGTTAAATTATTTTATGCTTCAGAAGATACTAAAAACTATGCATTCATGTGCTTAAATATAGTGTCTTCATGGGCCAAATTTGTCTTTGTGTACTTTGCTTTAAAGTTACTTGCCGGAAAAATTTTCATCTGATTATAAAAATTATCTCAGATTTCCTTTATAGGATTGTGCTATCCTACAACATGAAGGATTTTCAGTATTTACTACCTAGTTTCGTTGTCTCTACTATAAAATCAAATCTGATGTCTTGATTATCTAATTACCAAAATTCACATATCAAATTTTCCTTTATTATCAAAAGCAATCTAGAGTTGTGAGATTTAAAACCCCACAAGTTACTAAGTCTCACAAACCCCACTAGTTACTAAGTCTCACAAAAAGAAATTATAAGCTCACTTTTTAAAATGTAAATTGGGAATTCTTTTCACATTAATATATGATCTCTAAAGTTTGAAAGGTTAGTCGTGCAACTGGAAGTTCCTTATAAATTCTATGTAAGGATTACATGAAGATAGGTATTTTTTAAGAAAGTTATTAAAATAATAAGTCTGTTTTATGCTCTACTTCAGTTAATATAATTTCAACTTTTATCAGTATACCTAGTGTAAATTTCCTATTAACAAAAGACCAGCAATTAAACTCATCCATAATAGCGTGACTGGTAACATAAAAGACTTCTGAACAAAGCCTTAATGACCTGCATTTAGATCACTGTTGTTTGTAATTAAGAGAAGGCTCATGGATATGGTTTTGAGTTTTAGTACTTAATGACAATGACCTTTATGACTTCGGTTTCAAATGGAAATAATTATTTTATTCACTATCATTCTACTTTTTCTTCCTTCACACACTATCTTCTTTGAATTTGATTACAACTTTCCAAAAAGTGAAGGAAAATTGTCTATCCTTTCAACAAAGACATGTAATTGGTTTAAAAAGAAAATTCACATTACCTTTTACACAAAGTATATTCCTCGCTGCTTGTGATTCCCCTAGGTGGTGGGCGGAAATGCCAACCATTACAAGACCCTAGGGAGTAATCAGGATATAGTCTTATCATTTGAGGCTACCTAGTAGTTCTGATATTTTAATGTGTAAGAAACACTACAATCCCTCCATGCACATCATCCCAGATGATGTAAAAAAGATGACATATTTGCCTCTAAGAAAAAGTCTATGTTAAAGGTCAAGTTAAATACATCAACTATGGGAAAATGCAGAACTCACTGCAGAAGCAGCTACCCCACAGTTAAGTCAAGTTGGTCCTGATTGCACTCTAGCGACTAGTGGGCCTATCCAGTATAGTCTCTTCCTAAGAACTCTGGAGGGAGTTGGGCACGCTTGCCGTTTCTAAAGCATGGACTATGCTTCTATCAGGAATTCCTTCAGGAATGGAAAAATGACTGCATCCTGAAAGGAAATCTTATATAATAAATCTCACCTCTGCATGCCTTGTGAAAAGAATCTCCACACTGTTATCCACATCGCTTACAATTTGTGTGACTCATGTCACAATATGACGTAATCCTTTTTTATAACTGAAATAAAGTTCAACCAGTTGAATTCTGATACAAGAACTAAAAAACAGCTTTGATCCCTCTTGAACAGTGAGTTATGATCTGTCTAGATGAGGCTCCAAATAAGCCAAAGAAAATAAAGGCTTAAGAGAAAAGGCTAGGGCTAAGAGGTTGAGAAGTCATTTTGTGTTTCCTCACAAGTCACTGTGCCCCATCCCCTTAGGAAAAAAGAAGTTATTCACCCAGGTGAAGTTTAAAAGTATGTTTCATTCTTTACTAGCTGGGTGACTTTGTGGACATTTCTAAATCTCAATATACATTTCACCACTTATCAAGAGATGAAGAAGGACCCTAAGCAGTCAGTCAGGGTTTCAGGAGTCATGGCTGTAGTACACAGCTTGTAATAGGCATTCAATGACTCTTTCCCCTTTCCTCTAGCAATATCAGAAAGATCTCAGCTTTACAGATAAAAATTTCCAAAAAGTAATGATTATAATAGTCTGGGATGGGGAGAGATGCTTCATTTACAGACTGTTGAGAATAATTTTTAAATTTAATCCTCCATGGAGACAAGAAGATGACTAGGTGACCTCCAGAGTTTATCTCCTGCCTCCATTACTGTTATTCTATGAAAAGCTGCCAAGGCTTTCACCATACCTACTTCTTAAAATTCAGTTTTTCATTCTCTCCTATATCTCCACTTATATGTACTATAATTCAGTAAACTTCCTCCCAGCAACCAATTAAAAGCAAAGCCCAGAATCACGTGAGGCTATGAGAAGTTAAGAAAATTTGGCACTTACCCACTTCTAAGTCTTCCACGTGATATCCAGACGGGACATTACTAGTTGCTGTCTGCAATTTTTCAAATGAAAGACATTTAAGGCAAGAAATAACCAGCTGGTGCTGAATTAAATTTGAGTATTTCAAAACTTAAAAGGTAAAGCTGGAATATTTAGAAATTTTTGGGAAAAAATGTTTGATACTATTTTTTTGTTTTGTTTTGTTTTTTGAGACAGGGTCTTGCTATGTAATTCAGGCTGGACTTGAACTCGCTGTGTAGCCCAGACTGGCCTTGAACTCATGGCAATCTTCTTGCCTCAATCCCCCAGAGTGTGAAATATTTCATAACTTCAATATGTTGCAAGACATATTTTTTGCTCTGTTCTATGTTACACTTTAATTTAAATGGAAAAGAAGCACTTGTCCAGAACTCTTTAAGAAAACTGATAGGAAAGAAAAAAATAAAACAAAACATACTCCTTGTAATGTTGATACATTATGTCAACTTGAGAAGTTTAGAAGTTTAATTAAGAGCCCTTTCCTAACTTTGTACATAGCCTCAGTCTGTGCAAGAAAGAGGAGGTCTGGAGGTGGTATGAGTGCTACACCCAGCCTGGGGTATGGTATCCTGCTTACAATATAAGGGAAAAGAGGCTTGCTCTCGCCATCTTTTGTTCTTCCTGCTTTGTTATCTTCTGCCACCTTGAACTGTTGTTGCCCCTGTGCCAATGCTGCCCCGTCTTGCAGCCTGATGAGTATGGACTGAAACCTCCACAATTGTGAGCTAAATAAACCTTTCCTTCCTTAATTTTGGGCGTCGGGTATTTTGTCCCAGCAACAAAAGAAAAGTAATCGAGACACTCCTTGAACTAAAATCACCCTGGCAGCAGATCAGAAAAGTCCTAAATTTTGAAACCCACAAGGATAGTGGGTTTTACTTTCCTTTAATATCTACAGAATGA
Source organism: Cavia porcellus (assembly GCF_034190915.1). NCBI lineage: Eukaryota > Metazoa > Chordata > Mammalia > Rodentia > Caviidae > Cavia > Cavia porcellus. Next base: position 15,442,198 of record NW_026947515.1, read on the forward strand.
CCAGCTAAAGAGGTGCCTTTAAAAATAAATAAATACATACATAAATAGGTGCCTTTTCTCCTGTGACTATGGCCAGCTACCATTTTGTAACCTGGAAGCACTTCCTGCCAAGTCCCACTCAATCTGGAGTTAACCTTTCATTCACAATGGAAGAGGCTATGGAATCACTAGCTCTAATTTCCTGGCAGAAATAGCTACCTTGTGCTTTTGGCACTAACCTTACCCTATGCCAGAGATGGCAAACCTTTTGGAGACCAAGTACCCAAACTACAACCCAAAACCGATTTATTTATCTCAAAGTGTCAACACTACAATTAAACCTGAATGCTAGATTTTACTTTAGAAAAAACTCATACATTAACATCCTTTGTCTTAAAAGAAAAACAACACACATGCCATAAATTCACCAACACTGCCCTAAGCTTTCCACCTCCAACTTCTACCAGGTGTCAACCCTAGCCTTTTTCTTAACTATGCTACAGCATTTTACATGCTGGATTACTGCCAGCTATGAACAGATTTGATGTCAACAGTAAGTGACTGCTTTACTGCAATCTCCCTTATAGACTGTCTGGCAAATGGTAAGTGTTCAGGAAATGCTGGATTGTTGGAAGGATGAATGGATGGACAATTACTGAAGCACTTTAAAGATTGTATATGCAAAATAACATTCACGGACTTTGCCCCAAACCTCAACTTTCACTAGTGTTCTTAATCTCAAGTTAATGGATTCTTCTCCCCCAAAGAAAAACAGACTGAAATTTAAATGCCATCTTGAATTCTTGCATCTTCAATCTTGAATATTCTCCAAATCTTGCCCAACCAGATCTAGCTTGCCTCATACCCTCTACGTCCACTATTCTACTACTTGGCTCATCTATCCCTGAACCAACTCTCTGTGCTGTCAAATCACCTGAGTTTTTAACGTAGCTGTCCTTTCCTTTAAACACATTTTTTACATTCCTGCCTCCGTGATTTCCTTGCAGAATATTAATCCTCTCTCTCTGCTGGTATCTCCATGATTGCATTATTGACCACAGCCTGCCTGATGTGTTTATTAGGTATATATCCAAATGGCCCACCAGATTACTTTCCATGCAGACCTCAGCTTTCTGGAGCCCTGTACAGCACAAGTGTTTAGTAAATTTTAAAATAAATCAGAAGAATGAAATAATAAAATGAAATTTGGAAATGTCTTGTACCAAAGAACATCATAAATGCTAACTGCGTATATCTGAAATAAAAACATCATTTATTTGATACCCATCATTGACATTTTCAATTGGGCTGGAACTAAATCACTAAAATATTGTTTCTACAGAAAACTACCTTCTGAGTCTCCATTAAGTCACCTACTGATAAGCTTATAAGAGATAACCCACTTTTTGTCAAATGAGGGACTAAGAATAAACTAACAAAACAGGAGTAATTACTCCTACTATAAATATTGTTTTATAAAAAAATTCATAAAAAGATCTCTTTTAAAAGCTGGGAATGGTGGTACATGTCTGTAATATCACCACTCTGAGAGGCTGATAATCAAAAATTTGTGCCCAGCCTGGTAAAATCAGTGAAACTTGTCTTTAAAAAAAAAAAAAGATATGAAATGAACAAATGGATGTAGCTCACAATGTAGCTTGTGCAAAGGCCCTGGGTTCATGCTTCAGCACTGCTTCAAAATATGAAAAAAGATCTCTTTAAAGTTTATATGCAAGGTCTACATGCCATTGCCCCCACAATAACTCTTAAAATGATTCTATTTTACATAAGACATATAACAGCTACGCATTTACTTGAAGCATGAACAATTTCAAAGTATCTCTTTTTCAAAACTTATCAAAGTAAATTTACTAAGTAAACAAGATAAACAATAGAAATGACGGGATTTAGCTCAGCAGTGTAAGCGCCTGCCTGGCAAGCATTAGGTCATGGGTTCGATCTTCGGTACAAAAAAAAAAAAAAACCACAGAAATGAAATGCTTGACTATAAAATAAAGCCCAAAGCATTTGTAAATGCTCAAACACTAAAATAAAGTATATAGTGTACACAGTACACTATGCACTTTAAACTCAGTATGTCCAAAACATTCACTGATCTCGCACAGAGTGTGTTTCACAAGTCAGTAACTGAAACCATCCGTAGACTAGGCTGTTCTGATGCCATAGATCTTGTACTACACATCAGGTGAAGGCCACATCAGAAGAGCTGATGAAGACAGTTCCCTGACTACAGGCCACCCTGCAATGCTGTGCTTGAGTTTTGTTGTTGCTACTGTTGTCTTAAGAGTTTCATTGTTGGTTTTGCAGTAATGTGGACTAAACACAGGGCTTTGAACATGCTAGGCCAACACTCTACCCCCCTGCTACATTCCCAGTCCTTTTCTTACTTTTACTTTATTTTGAGACTCACTAAATTGCTCAGATTGGCTTTGCACTTGAATCCTCCACCTCAACCTGCTAAGCAGCTGGGATTACACCACACCCAGTTTCATGTTTACTTTTTACACATTTTCTCTGTGTGCTCAAACACCAAGAAAGAAGGGCAACATTGATTAGATTATGTTCTTTAATCATTACTGACACCTCAGGGAAAACAATCAATTATACTGCTAGACCTCTTATGAATTAAAAACAAACGTACGCTTAGACATAGCTAATTTTACCAAAGAATACTTAGTTTTGTTTTAATGAATCAGCCTTTTGTTTCAAGTCTTTATCTGCATTTACAAGTTAAATGCCAGCTCAGTCCAACCTTTAAATAACAAAACTGCTGTTTTTAAATGTGTCACGTACAATAATTAAAGATAACTTTGCTGTTTAGCTTTTTCTAGATGGATTTTTTTGTTGACAATGCTGAAGACAGAATACACGTCTTCCACATACTAGGGGAAGCACCCTACCACAGAGCTATATCCCCAGCCTAGAGTTTTCAAAACTACTATCAAAAAATAAATTAAAAATATAATAAAATTAAAAACTACCATCAACTCTCTAATCAAAAAGTATCATCCTGCTTATACAAGAAATTTATGCTACCCAGCTTACATAGAAATTACAAACAAAACTTGTTATTTCTTCTAATGGTATTAATCACAAAATAGTCATGACATTTGTGTCCTCACGTGTAATGACTGTAAATATTTTTTAACTTGCAAATTTGCCAATTATTATCAGATATAAACCCAGCAATTTAGTTGAGGCAATTGAAAAAGAGCAAATTTTAAAATTTTGATTAAGGAAAGGTCATTTATGTTCTCAAATTTCTCAAACAACTACAAATATATATTACTTTTTAGAAATTAAGAAGGCTATCTACATATACAATAAAGGAAATGGCTGCTGAAAAGTTTTTTACTCTAGTAAAAATTACTGGACAATAGCAATAAAACTCAAAAGAAGAAAAAAAGAGGAACAAAAAAAGAAACCAGCTAATCATCAAACTGATCTTTTAGCAATGACATTTGGACTCCTAAGACAAGTAAACCAAAACAAGGAGGAGATGCCTGAGCCCCTCCCACATGCTTCAAGTGCAACAAGGAAGGACACTGTGCAAGAGAGTGCCACAACCCACGTCCTCCTCTAGGGCATCATCCCCTCTGCAATCTCAAGGGCCACTGGAAGAAGCACTGCCCTAACCACAGGAGACGGTTAAGCCATCCTCTAACTCCTCACAGGAGATCTCATCATCACCAGAATTGTCACTGGCTGATCTACTTGGGCTTGCTGCTGCTACAATAAGATTGTCAGGGCTCAGGGTACACAGCCCCCATTAAGATATCCTTCTTGGAGCCCTTAGACTCACTGAAGGTCTCAGGTAAGATACTCTCTATACTTGTAGACACAGGGGCCACAAATGATGTTCTTTCTGAGTTTTCAGGCCGTTAGAAATTCTCAGTGTCTATAGTGGGTGTTGACAGGCAAGTTACACAGCCTCTTCAAACAGGGTCCATTCCATGCAGGTTCCAAACTCTCTTCTTCACCCATAGCTGTCTGGTAATAACAACATGTCCCGTAATCCTTTTAGGTAGAGATCATCTCCAAAAGCTTAACTTCTGCTTTACCTTCTCCCTCATCACTATTCTCATCCTCCGAACACCATCACATGTGCTTGCAAACCCATCCCCTACTCTTCTTCTCATTTGTCGTCTCAAACTCTTTTGTTTGTCGATTCCATAGTCTAGGACACTTCCAACCCCACCCGCACTACCCATGCTATAACTGTATTAAATTGTTTCAGAGATTCTTCTATCTTCCCTTGCATTTCCCAGTATCCTATAGTTCCCAAATATCTACAGGGGCTGAAACCTAAAATCTAGCATCTTTTAGACACTGGTTTCCTCAAACCTACCCATTTACTCTACAATGCTCCCGTTTTCCCAGTACTCAAGCCTAATGGGTCCTATCGTCTAGTACAAGACCTTAGGGTAATCAACGATGCTGTTACCTCAATACACCCAGTGATGCCAAACCCCTACACTGTGCTCTCTCATATTTCTCCTTCTACCACTCACTTCACAGTCCTAGACCTTCAAGATACTTTTTTTTTTAACTATTCCTCTATACTCTGAATGTCAGGATTTCTTTGTGTTTACATGGACTGACCCAGACACTCTCAGGTCTCACTACCTGGACAGTCCTAATTTCTTTAGCTAAACTCTTGCTGCTGACTTTACAGTTCTTGACCTCAAACTCAGCACTCGCTTTAAATATGTTGATGACCTTCTCCTATGTTCTCCATCCTTTTTTTAGCCATGCAACATACAGCCATTTTCCTCAATTTTCTGTCCAATCATGGGTACAGGGTTTCCCCTGCTAAAGCACAAGTAGCTTCCCCAAAGGTCAAATATCTGGGTCTCTCTCTCACTTCTACCACTCGTTCCATTGCCACAGATCGTAAGGCAACTTCTTTGGGATCTCCAGGTGCCCACAACCAACCAAAAAGGTTCTATCCTTTCTGGGTTTAGCGAACTTCTTTCGCCTCTAGATTCTTAATTTTGCAGCTCTAGTCCAACCCCTCTACAAAGTGTCCAAGGGTTCCTTATGAAAACCCTACACCCCGCTATACCTATACCCACCTCCTTTCATAAGGTTAAAAAGGCTGTCCTAAGGGCCCCAGCCCTCACCCTTCCTGATCCCTTACATTCTATTAGTTATTCTTTTTGGTGTAGGATTCTGGAAAGTCTTTCCTGAAGAATTCCACATTATACATAAAATTGCTTTCATATTGTTCTACATAACAACTATCTTAATTTTCTCCACCCTCAACTGTTTAGTTAAACATGAGATTCCTCTGGGTCTGGGATCTCGTCTCACAGTGTCACAGTAACTGCTCTCCATACCTCTAGTCTATAATTTCTCAAACATGACTCAACTGTCAGGCCTTACATTTCCTATGCTTCCCATTCTCTCCAGCTCAACCCCTGGACCAAGGACAAGTCCTACCCACACTTTTACATTTTCACACTGGGGAATAACTGCTTCTCATAACTTCATCCCTCCCAACTCCACACTAATTTTTCAGATTCCCTACTGTCACCTTAGACCTTATACCCATACCTGGGATATGAGAAAACCTAACAAAAATGGACTAATTTGCCAATCTGTCAGGTAAGCTATGGATATTCTTTCTCACCATGGTCCTAGTGGGATGACACATTCGGATCACGAGCACCTCTCCTCCCACCTCTTCAGGGTCCTTTAATTACGACCGTGACCTGCCTCCTCATAGCACCATGCCTTTTCATTTCTCTAATCTAGGACACAAGCGTTCACCAACGTTGAACTCCTTGTCCTGGTTGAAACACCTGGTACCAGCTTCTACACAGGCATCAACCATCATCCTATCAACCCTCCTGACCTCCAACACAACACCCCTATCCAGCAGGAAGTAGTCGGAGAGAGTTTTGCCCTCTCCTAACAACAGCCCTAGTATAAATTACTGGACATTATGACAGCGGTCTAACATGGCAGAAGGCCAAAGCTTACCTGGACAACCACTTCCTCCTCCTTCCCCTTCAGCCCTAATTACAACTTTCTCTTTTCTTTCCCATGCGCATGAAGAGAATTCCAATCAGTTCCTTGTAAGTCACCAATCCCTGCCCCAAGCACCAATTCCGGTCAGAGGTCACGTAACCCTCAACCTCCTTTGTATCTGGCAGGAGAGAGAGTCCAACCCCATGAGTTGTACGCTACTCTCCATGTCCTCATTAAAGGTTTTCTTTTTCTTTCTATTTCTCTATTGTGATGGAAAACCCTAAGAGCTATGAGATAATGAGAGCGTACTAATTCCTAATTTATATTAAAGTAACATTAGGTAAGACCTAATATCAGCAAAACAGTTTCTTTATCCAGCATCTATAATCCATAACCGTCTCCTCTGCTGACTGCTAGCACGAGCTGGGGTATGCTACTAGACCTGAAACAGGAATGTAATCCACATGGGCTCAAGTGAGGTACCCAAGTTTCCTCATATCCCTTTCCTGGACTGCAGCACTGTCCCTCACACTCTGCGAGAAACCAGGACCTGCTCAGCTCTCAGTTCTTGACTAACTATCTAGGATCCTGACCACCTGATTCAGTGATTTTTCCAATAGGAAAGCTTATTCTTTTTCCTTAATGTGAAATACCTACAGCTGTTTACTTAATTTACTCATTTATCTCCTTCTGGGATTCTACTCTCTCAGCTGACAAGGACTATGGGTACCCGTCCTGCTCAACGCTATGTCTCCAGGACCAAGTGATATCCACCACAGTTAGTTAGGTGTTCAGGTCTTAAAAAATACACCAAAATCAATGTGTATGTGGACTGCCATTTATGATAAAAGCTGGCAGAATGGCTATTTTAAAAATAGGACATCTAAATAAAAATATACTAAATGCCTAAATGAGGAACATATATAACTCTGACACTATACACCTTTTCTGTGCCACTTTTACCCCTGACCGTCCATAGATCCTCAAAGTGCTCCACTGGAGAACCACCTACCTTTACATCCACATCACACAATTTCCAATTCTTAAACTCATCTCTAAAAATGATTCTTTGTAAGACAGTCTCATTACATAATTTAGGACTGCCCTGAACTCACTAGGTAATCCAGGCTGGCCTCAAACTCACAGCAATTCTCCTGCCTCAGTCTCCTGAGTGTCACAATCATAGAAGTACACCACCATGTTTGGCTAAAAATAATCCATTTAAGTCATACATTTCCTTTTGTTTAAAAAGATACAGAAGGCTTGAGAAATATCTTTGTGTTTGTTTGGGTTTTTTAGTACTGCATTTTTAACAACAGAATTTTCTACCAGTCAGAAGCAGTTAAAAAGTAAAATTTTCCAATCGTCATTTCCACCATAGGGCCAGAGGCCAATAATAAAACTAAGCAGCAAAAGAGAAGAGCTGAGTTGCTGGTGAGAACATGAGAAGCAGTGTCCCAAGGAGGGCACAGACTTGGTTCCAGGGAAGGTGGGACCATCCTCTACTCCCCCATGCAGCTTGCCTTCTGGCTGCTGCTACAGTGACTTTCCACAGTTTAACACAGAATGCTCACTAGCCGAACTGAGTTAGACTTTTGCAGTGAGAGCCCTGAAATAGACTTACCTCTGTTTCTGTGAGAAGTGTTTTTAGTCTTGTCAAATCTTTTGTGACCATCCCATTCTGAAAGGGCACAACAGAAAAAATCAATTATGACAATTTAGCTCAATTCCTCAATTATTTCTAAAGTTTTTCTGTAGAAACCAACTGTCACCCTCATTTTTCATCCCTACTACCATCAATGCTGGTAATACAGCTTCATATCTATGAGAAAATTTCAAATGGTTAGGAGAAAAAAACTACTCAATGTGCCTTTTCTGGGAAAAAAAAAAACAACACTATGTTCATCACATGTAAAAATTTAAAGTTAATGAAATAAAACACAACAATTATCACTAATTCGAGCAAAACATAAGTGAAGAGGAAAAACTAAATCTATAGTTTACTTTATACCCGTTTTCTCTAGGACTAATACTTACACATACAAAGTGGTGACTCAAAACCTATACACAATGGGGATTCACATCAAATGACTGTACCACTTCACAGACAATTACTGGTAAAGTCATGAGTGAAAATATTCACTTTTGAGCAATTAAAATTTCACGAGATTTATGAGCAAATTACTTTTTACTATGTTTTTTTGTTGTTGTTTGTTTTCTGTATTCTGAGTTTTCTGTTTTCTGAGTTCTGGGAACTCAAGGGCTTGGCTCCTTTTACTAGCTTTAAATAAATAAACACCCAATGGGCAAAACTATAACATGTGTAACTTGTTACACAGAAAAGCCATTTAAGGACAACATTATCTTAATTAGAAAGCAAAAGTAAGTTGGGTATGCCACGTGCTTGTAATTCCAGCTACTCAGGAGCCTGCAGCAGGAAGATCACAAGTTCAAAGTCATCCTGGGCAATTTAATGAGACCCTCTAGAAAGGACTGAGGATGTCACTCAGCACTCACTGAATTCAATCTCCAAAACCACCACCAACACAAAGGCAGAGGGGAGGATAAAGGAGGAGGAGGAAGACATACATTCTTTGCCACCTACGTAGAATGGCCATATAATTTTGCTAGATCCACATCTGTGAACTTGATGAAATCAAAATACATTAGCAAGCTAAAAGAAAATTTATTATACAATAATGTCTTGGAAAATGGCCAAATTACCCTGAGATGGGTCAATATATTACATTCATTGTTATACTAATACTTTCCTAATTTCTATTTTTTACCAAATGTTTCTTTGTAATGAAAATTCAACTGTGCTATAGACTTTAACAATCTTTATTAATTCAAAGAATAAGTTTCACAGAATTCACACTGCATAGCAAAGCACACATATACTTTATTGTTTTTATTATAATTCCTGAAAAATATTAACAAGTTGTCTAAAGAGTTACCAAGTAGTAAAAAGAATTATAGCTCTTTTCTTCAAATTTCTATAGATTATCAATTCTAAAATCCACAACAACAACAACAACAAAAAAAAAACCTGGCAATTATCTCAACCAAAAATAGAATCTATTAAAGTAAATGTTATATTGGGGCTGGGGATTTAGCTCAGCGACATAAGCACCTGCCTTGCAAGCAGGCGGTCATGAGTTCAATCCCTGGTACCAATAAAAAAATTTTTAAAAAGTAAATGTTATATTAAGAAATTATCCCACAGTCCATATAATTAAATCACTCCATTCAGAATGGGTATGGATATTAACTTAACGGCATACCATCTTCAGAAATAAATTACTTAATTTAGACAGACTTAAGAAATTCTATGAATAACTGAATTTAAGAATCCTAGATAGGTGTGGTGGCACATGTTTGTAATCTTAGCACTCACACTGGGGAGGCTGAGGCAGGAGGATCCTTGCAAACTGAAAACTGAAAACCAGCCTGAGATACAAAATGAGTTCAAGGCCAGCCTGAACTACATAGTGAGACTCTGTCTCAAAAACACACAAAAAAGAAGCCTATAAAACATCCATATGAGATGTTACAGCACAAAAATATTTTAAATTAAAATTAAATTTAAATCTGTTAAATTCTAAATTTAAAGACAATCATCTATTTACCCTATACTTTCAAATTTTAAAAGTGCTTATAACATTTATACACATTATTGCAAACCTCAAGAATCCAAAGATTAAACATCAGCTTTGATTTCTGATAGGAAGAACTAAAAGGGAAAATGCACACTATTTTTTCTGAAATCTACCTAGATAATTAAATATGAATATGTTGTTATATATTTAAAATTCAAGTTCATCAACATACCAGGGATTCTCCTGTCAGAGACTTGGCAAGGATGGTGGATACACGTTGGAGCTTTCCTTTCAGCTGCATGCAGCAAAGCATGGCCCGAAAGGCACCCTCACCCTTGGCCAGTCCTTCTCTCAGCACTGCCATGAAAGAACAGCTATCATTAACCAGCTGGTTTTCAACAGGCATCCTTCTTGATTACAATAGTGATGTATCATCACAAGCAGAGCTTCTTGTGTGGTAGAAGAATAACTTCAAACACACAAAGAAAGCAGTAATATTTCAGTTCTGTCAACAACATGCATGTAAGGACAAGGAAAAGAACATAAAAATAAGCACAACATACACCCAGTTAGGATTGATAATATCAGCATCACAGACAGACTTAATCTTACAGCTCTCCAGTGTGCAGCTGGATAGGAAAAAACCCTCATTTTCCATAGCACTGTAGGGTAACTTTGACCAACAATAGTTAAATGTGTATTTGAGATAGCTAGTAGAGAAGATTTTAAATGTTCCAAACACAGGGCTGGGGATATAGCTCAGTAGCACAAGCACCTGCCTGGCAAGGGCAAGGTCATACTTTGATCCCCAGTCCCCGCCCCCCAAAAAAAATCCCAACACAAAGAAATGATAAATGTTTGGGGTGATAGACATACCAACTATCCTAATCATTACATACTGTACCTCATAAATATATTCAATTATTATGTGCTTATCAAAAAGAAAAGATTTAGGTGGTTAATTTTTTAAAGGTTTTTTTTAAAAACAAATTATTTTTTAAGGCTCTAGCCTAGTAGTAACGTACACCTGTAGTCCTAGCTAGTGAGCAGATTGAGGCAGGAAGATAATTTGAGTCCACAAGCCTTAGACTAGCCTAGGCAACATAGTGAAACCCCAGCTGAGAAAGAGGGTGTCTTTAGTGAAAAACACTGTTTAACTTATGATTTCTGGCTGAAGGCTTTTAAAACTGCAGAATAATTAGATCAATAAAATTCTCACTCTTTTGACAGTGATGTAAAACCTTTTGCTATTAAAATGCATAAAAACTGAAATGCCAAAACTTACCATACATATTCCTAAGCAACTAAAAATTAGCCATTCTCAAAACCAGCATGATGAAACTAAGAATCAAATTGTCCAATGGTCATAAAAAGTACTACCCAAGTTGCTGGTGAGTCTTCCTATAATACAACCGCAAGGATAGTATATTTGTAACAACACAAGATATGCTCATTTATATGCCACGTCATCTGAGAGTATTTCTCATAGTGATTGCCAAAGGTTCAATTAACAAAGCATTCTATAGCTTTCTCTTCACTGATAAGTCCAAGACTCTATCAATAGTTTGTATGTGTTACCTTCCTTTGCAAGAAAATAATTTGCTGAAAGAATATACTTTGAAAATGGTACTTTTAAAAAATTATTTTCAAGATAATGTACTAAGTATATCATAAGGACTTAAGGTATATAAAATTCGTGCGGTCTTTCATAATAATTTAGTTATGCTGAGTACTTTCTCTTATCTTAACGTTCACTGTTCTAGCAAATATATAACGTTATAACCCTAATAAAATTCTAGATTAAATCCACCATAACTGAGTCAAGCAAGTGGTGCAATTCTATAACCCTAGCACTTCGAAGGCTGAGCAAGAGGATCACCATGAATATGAAGCTGACCTGGCCTACATAATGAATTCAAGGCTAGCCTGAACTACACAGTAAGACGGTCTCAAAAAACAAAAACAACAACAAAAAACCACCGTAATCTCACCACTCTACTACAGTGCTCACTTCTTCATGTTCCCCTTCTATCAATATTTACATAATTGAAAATGAATTCCCAGTCATTTAATTTTTGACCATAAATTCATTTGCCTTACACAGATACACATACACATTTAGGGAAGAAGGCAAAACTACATAAGCAGACTCCAAAAAGTGGTCAAGTTTTTAATGAATTCACGGCAGTTGGAACTACGTATTAAGACCCCATCTCAAAAAGACACCAGAAAACAACAAAAAACCAACAAAATCTCACCACTCAGCTATACAATTTTCACTTAGTATTCATGGTTTTAACATGAATAGTTTTTAACCAGAGGCTAAAATTACTATCTGTTATAGTTTAATAGCTGGGTATGGCGGCACTCATTTCTCGAGCTACATAGTGAGTTCAAGGCCAGATTAAACTAGAGACCCTGCCTCAACACCCTCTACGCGCGCACACACACACACACACACACACACACACACACACATGCAGATAACATAAACCAAAGAACACAGTGGCAAGTCTCTCACCTCGTGTCCCTGTTGCCAAATTTTTGTTACACAATTCTGCTCACCTCGGCCCTCTCTCTCTCTTCCCCCTTTCTGCTAACTGTAATAAATAGAATATATTTGGACATGTGGGCTGCAGCTGTTGTGGCATTTCATGTCCTTCCTCCAAGGTCTTTTGCAGATAAAATATTTCCTTTATAAAATACATAAGGAAAATAAAAAGCCCTAACACTATTGGAACTTAGGTATCATTCATCTATTCTACACCTCTTCCACTATTTCACCTCCAGCTTCAACTACAATAAATGTTTTTAATTCCTGTATTTTTCTCTTTCAATATTTGGTCTTTAATCTGGTCACAAAAATGATCTGTCACATAGAATCTTTGGGTGTGCAATGAAATTTTTTTAAGTGAACTTTAATTTTAAATTTCACTGTTTATTTTTGGAAGAACCCTGTCTTTTATCTGTATTTTCCTAAAGGACTTCTGACTGCCTTCTTTCTGATCTTTTCACTTCACAAAAATGCAGATCATTTCTCTTGATTTTTAGGGTTTAGTATTAAATGTTAGTGCTAATTCTTTTGGTAACCCTCAACCTCCTTGTTGTATACAAATATAAAATAATACAACTCAGTAAAAAGCTGATAACCCAGGGGCTGGGGATTTAGCTCAGCGGCATAAGCGCGCCTGCCTTGCAAGCAGGCAGTCGTGAATTCGATCCCTGGTACTGATAAAAAGGAAAAAGACCCCCCCCCAAAAAAAAGCTGATAACCCGAGTAAATATAAAAACAAACCTAAAACTTAGTTTCCCAGAAAAAAAAATCGTATTATATTTAAATAAACTTTTTCACTTAAGGCACTATTAAAGTGATATTTACAAGCCAGATGTGATAGATGACAAGTTCAAGTCCAGCCTATGCTTGGCAAGGCTGTCTCAAAAAATAAAAATAAAAAAAGGACTGGGAATGTAGCTCAGTGAATTTTCAGTACCACAAAAATCTGCAAACTAGCCTTTGCTTAACAGAGAAAAAGAAAATTTGCTGCTTAGAGTGCATTCAACTTCCTCTTTGTAAGAATTCTACTTTTAGAGACACATTTGTTGCAGGACTATAGCAAAGCTAACCTCTGGTAGCTATTCAGAAAGTGAATTAAGACTTTTTTTTTAAATCAAGGTCTCACTATGTAGTTCAGGCTGGGCTTAATCTTGTTTATGTAGCCCAGACTGGCCTCAAACACACAGTGATCCTCCTGCCTCAGCCTCCTGGGTGCCATGTGTCACCATACCTACCAAGACAATTTTTTCTATAGGAAAAAAATCTATTTAACAATATTTTCCTATCTTAAAACTCTTTCACTGCATTCTCCTCAATTCAAAAGTCAGTACCTTAGCCCTACTGTAAGTCCACAATGGCAATCCTGACTGAAAAAGCAAGACTTTTTAAAATCTGTTCAGGTACTCCCTTACTTCACTATTCCCATGGTTAATTTTCATTTTTTTCCTCCTAATTTGTTTACTAAGAAAACCACAGACATTTTGTGACTCTTCTGACTACTTTCCTTGCCTTATGGAAGAGAGCCCTGTATTCAAATAATCTTTAATTCTAGAGCCCCTTTAGTGCAATAGTTATTGAGATTTTATAATCAAGGTATCATTTACTTTAAATCATTTTATGTATACATATAATCTCAGACAACACAAAATTAACACTAACATGTATTCTAGAAATCAAAAATAGCATGAAATACATACATAAAAAATTATTCATGACTATGATATATAACTAGAAAATGGCTAGAACAGTTACTTAGTCATATAACCATGATAAGACTCTTGCAACTGAGTTCAAATAAATTCAAAGACTATTCCTCAAACATCTATTCATACTGAAAAAGAAAAGTTTATATAAATAATAACAGTCCAGGGCCGGGGATTTTTAGCTCAGCAGCATAAGCACTTGCCTGGCAAGCGCATGGTTGTGAGGTCGATCCCTGGTACCAAAAAACAAAAGCACAGTAACAGTCCTCAAACAAAATATTAAACTTTTACTTTTCTAATTTATAGTCTGTCCCAAAATTAGTATTTAATAATTTTTTTTTGTCTTTTTTCCTTTTTATCGGTACCGGGGATCAAACTCACGACCACCTGCTTGCAAGGCAGGTGCTTATGCCGCTGAGCTAAATGCCCAGCCCCCATAATCTAACTTTCTAGTCCTATCAATTTAAGACCTTTACTCAAAACAATTAATAGAAATATGGAGAAATTCAAAGTGAAAATCAACATCCTATTCCTACAAGAGAACAAAATTTGTGAACTACTACTATGTATAACAATATGGACAGATCACAAAAGGCATTATGGTGCCTAAAAAGAAAAAGGCATGTACTATATGACTATATTTTCATAACAATCACAAAATGATAAAATGACAGACATGAAGAGCACATTAGTGGTTGCCAAGGGTCCAGACTGGTGGGGAGAGAAGTGGGTGTGAAGATAAAAGGAGAGGGGCTGGGGATTTAGCTCAGCAGCATAAGCACCTGCCTTGGAAGCAGGCAGTCGTGAGTTCGATCCCCGGTACCAATAAAAAGGAAAAAAGACAAAAAAAAAAAAAAAAAAAAAAAAGAAGATAAAAGGAGAAAAATTTTCATGGTGACAAAACTGTTCTTAAACCTGGATTGGTTACATGAACCAGGCATAATAAAACACAATACACATAATCAATGCATGAATGTTATTTCCTGGTTTTGATACTGTTCTCTAGTCATATAAAATGTTAATCATTGCCAGGTGTAGTGATACACAGCTATAATTCCAGTACTCTGGGAGGCTGAGACAGGAGGACCACAAGTTCAAACCCAGCCTTGAAAATTTAGTAATTCAGCAAGATCCTGTCTCAAAATTAAAAATATAAAAAGGGTACCAACATCCTCTGTTCAATCTCCAGTCTAAAAAAAAGAGAGAAAGATTAACTCATAAAAAAGTAAGTGAATAACTGGGCGCGTAGCTCACGCCTATAATCCCAGCACTCAGGAGGCTGACGCAGGAGGATCCTTGCAAGTTGGGAGTCCAGATTGGACTACAAAGTGAGCTCAAGGCCACCCTGAACTGCATAATGAGACCCTGTCTCAAAAAGACCAAAAAAAAAAAAAAAAAAAGGTGAATTATACGTGGGATTCCTCTATATTATCTGCAATTTCCTATGAATCTACTTTTTTGAGTAAGAAGTTTTTAAAATTTCTATTGGAAAGATAAAGGTTGTATACGGAATTTTTTTAAAAAATTATTGATAATTTAACTAAAGGATAAGGAACTACAAAACATAAGTGGATTGTACATTTCCGAAGCAAATAGAAATAAAATACTGGAAGGAGTAGCTGTTTGAATACCCAATTCTTATCTCCACTCCATTATTAACTGATTCTGAGCCTTAACTGTTTCATGCCTAAAAATACAAAAGAATAGCCCTTTTGTGCACTTCTTCTAAGTTTATTATGTGCACAAATCCCTGAAGTGTATACACAGGTAGCAGCTGAGGACAGAGAAGCAGGATGGCCTTCCAGATCAGAAAGTTCTTACTTCAAAAGCACAGTTCCACTTCGCACTGGCTCTGCACTCTTCAATAAGCCTGCTTCCTCATGTGTAAAACTGGGATAATATGATTAAATAAAAACATTTCAGAGTTCCTGATCCTGACACTCTGAAAGTATTATCTTGTTACCTGTATTTCTTCAAAAAGTTTTTTTAATTACCATAAAAATTACACATGCTCCTTGACTCACAAAGAGAGTACTGTCTTAATAAACCTAACAAAAATTAAAAATAATGAAAGTCAAAAATATATTTAAAGTGCTAGACATGGTGGTGCACACCTGTAATCCCAACACTCAGAAGATTGAGAGGAGAATCACCCACCATGAGTTTGAGATCAGCCTGAGCTACATGATGAATTCAAGGCCAGCCTGGGTTACAGTGAGACTTTGTCTCAAAAAAATAACAACAAAAATACATTTAAGGTCTAAGGCTGTAATTTAGAGGCAGGTTTGCCTAAGATCCTGGGTTCACTCCCTAAGTATCATAAAGAAAAAAAATGCATTTAATATACCTAACTTATCAAACATCCTAGCTCAGCAACACAGCAAACTATAATACTAGTTATTCATCCTTATGATCCTGGGGCTGACTGGGAGCCAGGGCTAATAAGAGGATATGAGAAAACAGAATGTGATATTCCAAGTACAGTTTGTGCCTGTTGCTTTTGTAACATCAGAGAATGAAACAATTATAAGTGTAAACATTATTTAGTCCAGAATTACCTGTGTTTAATCAAAACTCTTGAGAAGAAAGGTCAAGAAGCAACTTCTGCCTTCAGAAAGAGTGCACATGATTCATTCAATCACCTTTCAATTCAATAGGTAACAGGTCAGCCTCTTAATAGGGCCTGATGGTTACTGAATTATTTATTCACAGGCCAAGTAGCAAAATAAACCTGCAGTGATAATCTATGTGCTTGTGTGTGTGTTTACACGCCCGCACACGCATGTGCACACACTGAAAATTAAACCCAGGGCCTTGAGCATGCTAGGCAGGTGCTCTATCACTAAGCTAAAGAACAGCCCATGATGACTTCTCAAACCGATAAAACTAGCCAGGGATTTAGCTCAGTAGCATAAGCACCTACCTGGCAAGCACAAGGTTAAATTCGATCACCCCCACAAAAAAAAAAAAAAAAAAAAAAACTGATAAAACTATCAACTAGAGTTTTAAAATTTTCACAACCTGATATTTATAATGATTAACTTTTACCTATTTGCTACATGAAGCACAATATTCTTTTAATAAGATTATTCTCTTTTCATTTCACTTTCTCCATTTATTTCATTCATTTTAAAATAAAAGATGGGGGCTGGGGATTTAGCTCAGCGGCATAAGCACCTGCCTTGCAAGCAGGCAGTCCTGAGTTCGATCCCTAGTACCGATGAAAAAGCCAAAAATAAAAAGATATTTCCCATACAATGAATATTTCAACAGCAGAAAAAAATCATTGTTTTATGAAAGTTCTCCTACTATGTTTTAGTTCGGATAAAAAAATCTGACTTAACCACCTCCTTATAGCACTGAATTTGGAACTAAAATCCATGAATTTGAAGCCTATGTACTTTATTCTTCTTTTTTTTTTTTTTTTTTTTTTTTGTCTTTTTCCTTTTTATCGGTACCAGGGATCGAACTCACAACTGCCTGCTTGCAAGGCAGGTGCTTATGCCGCTGAGCTAAATCCCCAGCCCCTGTACTTTATTCTTAAAATGTCCTTGAATCCTCATTCAGAAACTATTTTTTAATTGAAACATATTTATACATCTTTATTGGGTATCAGGGTCTATTTACTATTACTGAAGCAAAATTCCAATTGCAAAATTTCATTGACTGTAAGCCAGATGTGGTGGTGCACACCTGTACCTACAGAACTTGGGAGGCTGCGGCAGAGGGACTGACATGACTTCGAGGTCAATCTGAGGTACATAGTGAGTTCACAGCCAGCCTCAATTACGAAGTGAGATCCTGACTCAAAAAATATATTTTTTTTCATGACTCTTTGACTAGTTTCCAGTTTTTTGTTTGTTTGTTTGTTTGTTTTGTTTGGGGGTTTTTTTGGCACCGGGGATTGAACTCACGACCTTGCGCTTGCCAGGCAGCCACTTATACCACTGAACTAAATCCTCAGTCCCTTCGTTTCCAGTTTAAATAAATCAGCTGAAAAATCTTTTGGGGATGACCAGGTAAATCTGATTATGCACTGGGTTTTAGATAAATTAGGAAATTACTGTTAATTTGATTAGGTTAACAAAATACTGTGTTATATCATGATGATTTTATTCTTTTAGAGATACATATTGAAATATTTAGGAGTAAATATCATGGCGTCTATAAGTAATTGTTTTCCATGATAAAGACTGTCAGGCTAGTTTTCTTAAATCACAGAAGGTCAGAAGCACTAAGTAGAAAAGATGAAGCTAGTTGTAATAAAGCACATTAAGAGTTGCTAGGAATGCAAACTGATAGCAGGACAGCAAGAGAAAAAACATCAAGACTGTACTTTATATGAAATGCAAACAAGAAGTTAATGATCTAGGACACTTGAGATAGCTATCCAGGGCTTCCCCTACAAGCTTCACAGCATAAGAAAGTAATTTAACAATTAACACAGCCTGAGATTATCTTCTTCTTTTTATTACTGTTAACCACAACATTTTATATTATACAAACATAACTTTAATAAAAACTGAAAAGAAAAAAATTACATATAATATCAGACTCTGCAACTACATGAATACTCTTGGCCAATATTCCCAAATGTCTATTTCAAACAAACAACTTTTGTAGACATGTTTTTATGTCAATTAAAACATGACCAAGCCAGGTGTGATGATGCTTGCTGTAATCCCAGCACTTGGGATGCTGAGGCAGGAGGATCATTGTGAGTTTGAGACCAGACTGGCTTACAAAGTGAGCTTAAGGCTAGCCTGAACTGCAAAGTAAGTCCCTGTCTCAAAAAGACCAAAAAAAAAAAAAATCCAAGTTCTTATTTAACACATACAAGGCAACAAGAAACACACGGGATGTAATAAAAGAATTTGGAGCTAGTATTTCAACTTGGAGAAACAGCCATATACCCATGATATAGTGATATGCAATCAAGCAACTATAGCAAACTGCTGTGATGACTGCAGCTTTGTGACCATCTAATCTTAATTCTTTAATTTTTAAAAGTAAAACTCTAATTCATCTTTATTTTTTAAAAGTAAAATCCTAAGTATGTATTATTAAGTACTGTATAATTATAGGGAAAGGTACAAAAGATACAAAAAACTAGTATCAAGATTTCTTCAGGTAAGAGAAAGGAAACTTATTCCCTTCTTCGTGTTCCTCTATGCTATTTGACTTTCTGATATTTTATGAATGTCTAAAGACAGCAAGGAATTTCTAAAGAAATATTGTACTATATATCTCTTATTGTAATTTAACTTCCAAACCAATATAATTTGGAAAGAGGTCACTGATCTTTGGAAAGGCTAAGTTAAGTTCATACATCACACTAGTATATAATACAATTTTGTAAGGATTATAACAAAACTTAATATTTTTTAGTATTTTTTAAAGTGCTGACACAAAGGAGTAAATGGGGAGGGGGGATTAGCTTATGTTAAACACCTCAGCTCCAGCCCTTAATTTTACATTAATGAAACATTGTATTATGCAAGTTACTAAACTGTGCAAAAAAATCACATGTGGGACTATAAACTGAACTCTTCTCCTACTCACTCATAGATTCAGCCTAGTGCAATGACAGCAATCAGGAAGAAATGGTTTTATTTACTATGAATACTCAAAAAATAAGGTTTTTATTAATCTCAATTACATGCCCAAAAGAAAACACAAGTGCTTAAGAGCATTTTAATGGTCTCTTCTCCCTAAGAAAAATATTCTTATTAACAAGAAACATTTTAGGAGAGTAGGCCTTTATTCTCAATCTATTCAAGCTCAACATTTTAATTTACATGTCTTGTATTTCTTAAACATAGGTTCTTACTGATTAGAAATACATAAACTAGAAAAAGAAAATATTGTCAATGTTCCCTTGGGGAAGACAGAAACACTAACATTTTTGCATAGGAATAATGTACATGTACATTACCCCTAATTTAGCAGTAAAGATATCAACCAAATCAGTCATTAGGTACCACAGTAAGGTAGGAATTTTTAATATTATAATTACTTCTAAAATCAGCAAATCAGAAAAAAAAAATCAAACCTTAAACATTGCTCAATTAAATAATTCAAAATCAGAAATAAGTCCAGTTTTTAGACATACCATGCCTACAATCTTCATCAGCTTGCCCATAGTTTTTCTGAAAAATAAAAGAAGATAAAATTAAGTAGTTCAAGGGCTGCTTTTGTCTGGTTTGATTCTGGTTTTGTGGTACTAGAGATTGAACTCAGAGCCTCATGAATGCTAGGTAAGAGCTCTACTACTGAGCTACATCCCCAGCCCTAAAGGCTGCTTTTCAGAGATGTTACCAAAGAGAATCTCAACTTTGTTTCAAAGTTGAATCATGAATGTTATCAACAAATATTCACAGAACAGTACTAAGCTCTATGCTCTGTGAGGATAATACAACACCACAGTGTGCCCTCCTAGTCCAGTGAGTCCAGTGTGGAATTGTTGCCTTCTCTTATCTCAGCTAGCCACAAATTCCTCTCCCACCCTCCTCCATGCCAAATGTCTTAACTGAGAATCTAGAGCAGAAAAGAGAATTTCCAGTGACCACTACCACCAGGCCTGCCTGCTGCCTAGAACCCTCTATTTCTTCCACCTGTGTCCAAATCAACTATCCATGCTCCCTTCTGAAGTCAATCTTAGCCCTACACAGATCCACTCTTCTGCTGGCTCGAGGACATCATTCCAATAAGCCTCTGCCATCTCTCACATTGTCAGTATTTTACTTTTGGTTGTTCATAGTTATAAAAAAACAATACTCTTTCTCCCAACTAGTCAAGTGCTTCTCTTAACTTCACTTCTCCTACTATTTACCTTTCTGGTACCTTCTCCTAGCAGAACTCACGAGGTGCCCTTATTAAGATATTCCCGGGGCAGGGGGTTTAGCGCCTGCCTGACAAGTGCGAGGTCATGAGTTCAATCCCTGGTAACAAAACGAAAAAGAAAGGCATTCCCATGCCTTCCCTGAGTCTCTCTTAGGCCGCTTTAATCAAACTGCTGCTACTGTTCCAAGGAAGCTGTATCTCATGGTGACGTACACTGCATCCAATCAAATCCACAGTTATATTCACATGCACCCATCTAGACACTACCACTTGTCTAGCAGCTGACACTGACACTGGCTGGTTCACTCTGACATATGCACGTCCTCTGTTCAGCTCCCAGGATGCCTGGCTCTCTTTTCCTTTTCCTCACAAGTGCTCTTCAAGATGTTCTGCTGGTTTCTCCTTATCTCCCAATCTCTCAACACTGAAGCCCACAAAATGAAGGCCTTCTCCTCTACCCTCTACCTATCTACACTCATTTCCTTCGTCATTTCACCTAGGCTCTAGATCCTAGTTAGCATCGGTACCCCACTGACTTTTAAGTTAATCTCTCTCTCCCATGCCATACTTGTACACCTGACTGCTTATTTAACATCTCTAGCTGGGCAGCTAAGTGACCTCTCAAACTCAGAGGTCCAAAACAGAGCCCACCTAGCCCTATTCCACAGCCTTTTCACCTCAGGTGAAGAAAATTTTATTCTTCTAATTGCTCAGACAAAAAATGTCAAAGTAAGTAAATATGACAGCTGTCTATCATTTCCTGCATTCAGTACATCAGGAAAGTACTATTTTTCATTTAACTTATAAACCAGAACTGGCTACCTCTTACTATCTCCACTGCTGTCACTTTGGGCTGAGTTACCACTGACCTACAATATTCCTATACCTTCCAAAGTAGTCACCTTGTATCTACTCTTATTCTTTATCAACTATTTTCAACACAAGCTGAATTGTTCCTGTGAATCAGATGATGCTACCCTTCTGCCTGAAGTGCTGCCACAGCTCCCAACCTCACAGATCAAGCACTGAAGTCCGTGCAGTGACTAGGCAGGCCCCGTAGGCTTTGCCCTTTTCCCTCTCCTCCTTGCATACCCCCTTCCACTCACACAAATCCAGCTGTCCCTCCAGGAAACCAGCCACACTCCTGCCTCAGTCCCTGTACTTACTGTTCCGTTTACCTCTAGACTTGTACGCGGCTCACTCCTTCCTTGCCTCCTTCTTACCACCTCCTCCACGAGGTCTACCTTGTCAATCCCATTTAACAGTACAACATTATCTCTGTGTTCCCAGCCTCTCTGCCTTAGCTGCTTTATTCATGCACCGAACCTACGTAAACCAAGCACGGGGCACAGCACTCAGGATGCTGCAGCAGGAAAATGCCAGAAGTTCAAAGCCAGCCTGGGCTACACAGTGAGTTCAAGGCCAGCCTGACATACATAGTGAGACCTTGTCTCAAAACACACAAAAAAATTCATAGATACCCCCCCAAAAAAACCCACCCATGGTGTTTACATATTTATAAGTTGTTTATCTGTCTTTTTCCTAGAAAAAAATACCATAAAAAAGGAATCTCTTTCTTTTCATTCATCTGTACATGAAGTTCTTAGAACAGTGTTTACTACACAGTAAGCACTCCATGAATATTTGTTGAATGAGTGAGTAACCCAAAATGCTGCACCACCTTACAATTTTCAAAGCTTAAAAACACAGCAATCACCCAACACTTTATTCGTATCTCTTTCGGCCAGAATTAGCTGCTTTGTACAAGGAGTGACCAGCAATAATCCCCACTCAATGGAAAAGGACCATTACATGTGACTCTGCACTGGCCTACCAACAGTGTTTACTCACCAGTTGCAAAAATGAGGCAATTCTGTAAAGAAGACTCTCAATTTTGATGCGTTCAATCTCCAGTGGACATGGTCCTGGGAGGTCAGCCATGGAGTACTGGCCAAGAGAAAGGAGGGCCTCTGTACAATGCTTGAGGGCCATCTCATAGTCCTGCCTCTTCAATGACTCACATGCTTGTTCACATGACTTTTCAGCTCTTCTGTCTTCCATGACTCAGGGACAAAAATCCTAAACATGGAAAGAAACAACAGAAAAGACTTTAAAGACTTAATAAGTGTTAAGTTCTAGGTCCACTCTTATCTCAACCAGCTTAATTATCTATCTGAATAGTTTCTTTCAACTAGTCTCCTGACTAGGCAGCAGGTATTGATGCTATAAATCTAAACCAGTTTTATATTTTATGAATTCTTTGCTAAGAACCAAGCCAAAATGCCAACCTTAAGCCAGTGACACATTCAACTGATAATAAATTGATAAATCTGTAAATGAAACATGACTTTAAAACACTGCAAAGTACAATTACATCAAATTCCCCCCTGCCTCTTTTTACAAGTACAGAAATGCTTCACATCCAAAACTTTCTATTTCAGTATCCTAATGTCAGTGTCACAATTCTCTCATTCTGACTGTAGAAAATCAAAATCTGTGCTGTATAGGACATTTTTCAATCTACTGAAAAATAAAATGAAAGTTTGACTTGGCCATTCATTTGACTCATCAAACATTTCCAGAGGCCACGCCTTGTAGCTGCAGGCACAAATACAAAGATGGAGCACAAGGTTGCTGCTTTCAAGAAACTCAGATTCTCAATTACAAGGACTTATTCCATCCACCCAAAGGCATGAGCCAGCCTCAAGAAGTGAACAGGAGTTCATCATACAAATAATGGGGAAGCAAATGTAAGCTTTCAAAGAGAGGAGTCCAACAGAAATCACTAAGGGAAGAAAATCTACCACTTAAGGTATGGAGGAGGAGAAGCTATACATGACTTCAAAGGTCCCAATAAGAAATAAAGGCTCTACTCTGTAAGTAATAGAAAGTTTTTATATAAAAAAGCACACTGAATATAAATGCTATGAAGAGCTGATTAAAAGGGAAAGAAATAAGGGACATCATCACCAACAAGTCACCCCTAAGCTCAAGTATGAGGCAATGACAATGTGAGCACACTTTTCCTCAGCGCTATCATTCAGGTAGCCCGAGCAGAAAGCCTTGACAAAGCCAAGTATGGTGGTGCAGACTGTAATCCTAGCTCCCTAGAAGGCTGAGGCAAGATGATCAAAAGTTTGAAGCCGGCCTGGGAAACACCAAGACTCAAAATAAAAACCAAAAAAAAAGGGTTGTAGTATAGCTACCACATGTCAGGTCCTGGGCTCAATCCCCAGTACCACCCAAAAAAACAAAACAAAACAAAACTTTATTACTACAATGATTTCGCCCACTACACGTAACAATATTATAAAGGAACAGCACAGTGCCTGCCTAGCAAGCACAAGGTCATGAGTTCAATTCCTGATACAAAAAGACATAGAGAGAGAACATTACAACATAATTACCAAGTGATGACACAGATCAGAGTTAACTACTCACATTTTGGGCTGGATAATTCTTTTTGTACAGAGTTGTTCTACATATTGTAGGGTATTTTACAGTGACTCTGGCTTCTCCGCCACTATATGCCAATAGCACATGCCCTGATCTGTGACAACCAAAACTGTCTCCAAACATTAACAAATGTTTCCCTGAGAACAAAATCAGCCTGAGTTGAGAACTAACAATACAGACAATCATTGAATGTTTTCTTATCTGACAACCGCAACAGATGACAATAAATCCACAGATAATCAAGGGCCCTAAAATTAGCAAATCTACTGTACAAAACTCCCACCTCACACCTAGTCAAATATTACAATGATAAGCAGTAAGAAATTCAAAACTGATACTGCACAAGCTAAACAGCAAGATAACAAAGAATACAAGCTCAGATCCAGAGGATCTGCCTTGAAAACTCACCAATGGCATCATTTACCAGCTGAGTGGTCCACAGTAATTGACTTACCTTGAATATCTCAACTTACTTCTAAACTGGTGAGAACTAATGCCTATCTCCTCGGATTACTGTAAAGATTAAGTGAAAAAACACTCACAAACTGCTTAAAAGACTGACTGACAGTAAGTGCTCCATAAGTGTTAGCAATTGTTATTCCCCTAAACTTCCAAATTTTCCATTTGCATAAAATGGAAATCACTTTCCTAAACCTCAATTTACAATATTTTATTTACAGAAAATAAAACACCCTATGTAATTACCTACTTGACAGAGGAACTTATTTTCACCTATTTTTTAATCTAAGTAAATAAGTAACGATTATATAAGAATAGTCAGCAGAGAAGTAAGTACATTTGTATGCCAGTGGTAAAGAAAGTTTAGTTAACCCTAAAACTGGCTATGAGGAGCATTCAAAAAGACTACTGCCAACATTAATCACCAAACACATTAGTCAGGGAGATCTCAATAACATTAGTATACAAGTAGAGATTAAAGGCATTACTATTAACTTCAGACGCTTTGGGAAGAAATGACTTAATTTACAGCGTTAGTGGCTCTCTTACATTAAGGTTCCGATGATTACCGCAAAAGTGGACGTCAAAGTTTCTGCTACACTTACCTTTGTGAATTATGGCTCAATAATTAGTTTCAGGAATACTTTGCTATAGCATGGATCTCAATACAAGGCAGATTTCTATTCAATGGTTTTCTTTGATTTTTCAGAACAGCATGACCTTGCTATATACACCCTCTCTCTGAAGAAAGCTGAAGTGCTTTTTCTAACATAAAATAACTGCCAGTCATTGTCAAAGTCAGAAAACATCTTAGGCCATGCTAAAATAGACTACAGATAATAAGCAGGGAGAGATTTAGAACTGCTTCTGTATGGAGGTCAGTTACGAGACATACTTCACTGTGTTGCCGACACCCTTGTGTAGGATATACAGATTCACATATATATGTAGCAGGATCCACGTGATCCTGATTCCTGGACATGAGAGCTAGATCCAACGGGAGATACTGACCAAGCTGGGTCAACAGGAGGCTCTCCCATAGGAACAGAGAGGCCCAAGGAATTAAAGTAACTGAGCTGGGTTATATTTAAGCAAAACAATGTAGAAAAATCACCACATTCATTCATTGCTGAGATCCACCCTACCTGTCTTCTTTATCTTCCTATGAAAAACTACCTAAACTTTCACCAAATAAATATAAAACACTTCTACTATTATAAACCTCTACTCATTTGGGGAAAATTTACATGGAGGATATGTCTTTACTGGCAACAAAGTTAAAAATCAGAAGCCAAGACTCTAATTCAAATCTATTAATACTCCTCTGATCTGTTCCTGATCTGTAAAAGGAGATTAATACCTTGCAACGGGCATTATTTTGTTGCCCAGTGCCATTTTCCTGGTAATAAAATGACACAATTTCCCTTTAAGAATTTTACCCAGTCCATGTGGTTACAGAGGAAACTTCATCAAGAATGTAAGTGTAGCAGGTGACCAGAACTGGTCAGTCAGTGCTTCACAACTTCTAACACAGGGATGACTCAAGTAAGACATGTAACCCGGTAAGAGCCCATGAGACAAGCCTGGGGTGCTATTTTTGTTTTGTTTTGTTATTTATTTTAGCTTTTGGGAATGAGACAGGTGCTCTTTCCCGTTAAACCTAAATCCAAGAACCTACCAGGATAGAATATACTACAGCCACTTTTCTAACACACAGTTCCAGCAGCAGAAATCTACAGAGGAAAAAGCAGGTTTATTCATAAGGAGACAAAATCTCAATTCTAAGATATGGGCTCTGAATTCAGCTAGTTGTGCTTAGACTTTTAAAGTTAGGTAAGCCAAAAATTTCTTTCTAGCTAAACTCAGTTTAAGTTACTTTAGTTAGAATCAAAACAATCCTAATTTATAGACAGAAAGTGAACTACCATTATTGATACATAATTATTAGTAATACTGGCCATAAGTCATTGATAACTAATACAGCAAAGGCAACTAATGCAATGTGGGATTTTGTTATTTGACCTCTTGAAAAGAGAACTCCAACATATAATTTCAACACTTTATTATAAAGATGCCTCCATAACAAGCATTTACTGAATGCCTATTATGTAAGATGTTATTGAATAGACTATATTTATGAAATCTAACATAATGACCTCATAATGACCCAAAAAGGTGGACATTATTATTATCATTTCCATTCACAGATGATGAAACTGAGGCTTAGACTTAAAATACATACCCACAGCTACCCTATAAGTGACAGAAGCAGATTCAAACCTAGACACTTTAACACAGCTCCAGCCTAACACTGAGCCCACAAACCATCAAGGTTAAAATGCCAGTCCAATGCAGTGAAAACAAACCCATACACCACCAAAAGCAGCAAAGGGGACCATAAAATGTCACCATTTTAATTCTGGAACAGGGTTAATGACTAATTTCCTATACAGTTATATGTTACAAAGGCAAATCATATTAGCAATTACCATTTTAAAAAATGGAAACACACACAAACCTAAGCCAGTCATTTCCTCTAGTTAAGTAAAAGTCCTGGGCAACCCAGACTAAGTTTATTAGTATCATTACATAAAATAGAAACATCATTTCTGTTCACTCTTCCACAAAAATCAGTTTTATGAGAACATTTCCATCACTGTTATTTTTTACCACTTTTATACAATAGAAACTTGTTTTAAAATCAATTCATTTTAGCACAATCCAACAAAAGAACAAAACTGATATATTCGACTTTAGCAAAATTAAACATTTTTGCACTATGAAAGACAATGATAAAAGAATGAAAAGAAAAGCTAAAAACTAGTAGAAAATATTTGCAAATCACAAATCTTAAAAACGATTTGCACATGAATAGGCAAAGATCTTTACAAACTCAATAATAAAAAAATGACTCAATTAAAAGTTTGGCAATGGTGGGTGTAGAGGCACACAACTATAATCCCAGTACTCTGGGAAGCTGACAAGGGATTAAAAAGAAAAATCACACACACACAAAAAGATCTTCAGGCTAGGAATTTGGCTCAGCAGCATAAGCACCTGCCTGGCAAGCGCAAGGTCATGTGTTTGATTACTGGTACCAAAAAGAAAAAAAGATCTTCCACATCAGTAGCCATGAAGGAAATGTAAATTAAAGTCATGATTCGATACAACTACCTACCTAGTAGAATAAATTTTAAATATTGATAGGCTGGGATTTAACTCAGTAGTAGGGTACTCAGCTAGTATGTACAAAGTTCTAGGCTTGGTCCTCAGAATCACAAAAAGTAATAGTAATGAAATACTAGTAAAACAAAATAATGCATGGAACTCTCATGTATTGCCTAGTTGGAATATGAAACAGGACACTCTGCAAAGGGTGTGTAGTTTTCATGTAAAACCACATATGTACTATATGATATATGACTCCAAATTTTTCTTGTTCCCATGACTACTATCCTACAGAAAGGAAAGCTATACTCACACAACAGTGTTTATAGCTACTCTATTCATAATTGCTAAACACAGAAAAAATGGCCTTCAACAAGTGAGTGGATAAACAACCTGTGGTACTTCTCTCCAATAGAAAAAGCACTCAGAAATAAAAAGGCTCAACCTTGTAATACATAAAATAACTTGAATGAATCTCAAATTATCTTGAAACTGAGAGTATAGCTCAGCATTGAACACTACTCGCCTGGCATGTGCAATAGTCAAGGTTCAACACTAGGCACCATAAAACAAAACAAACATTATTCTGAATTAAAAAACAACCTCTCAAGAACTTACATACTATATGATTCCATTTACATGACATTCTCAGAAAACAAACTATAGCAATTGCCAAGGGTCATGAATTGAGGCAATATAATTATAAAGAGTAGAATGAGGGAATTTAGAGGGTGATGATACTGTTTGGCATCCCAATTTGTTATGATAGCTGTACATACTGTACATGTGCTACATGAATAAAACTGTTCACCAAAAAAAGTTGAAGATAATTATTTTAAAATTATTTTTAAAATGTAAATCTGTGTGACAAGTAGCATGGCTTTTAAAAATTTGAAAGTCGATACAGAAGGATAAGTGTGTCGTTAATAAATAGAAAACTCATAGTTTCCTTCCTTATAGGTAGGTTTTACAGGCAAGAATAGTGTTTTAGAAAGAGCATTTTAGGGTGGGCATGGCGGTACATGCCTACAATCCCAGCACTCAGGAGGCTGAGGCAGGAGGATTGCTGAGAGTTTGAGGCCAATCTGGGCTACAAAGTGAGTTCAAGGCCAGCCTGAACTATGTAGTGAACCCTACGTCAAAAAAAAACAAAACAGAAAGAACATCTTCAAACAGAACAATCATGGAGTTCACTGAAACAAAATGTAGGATGCTTCTGAAGAAGGCCATCATTAACTAGATGGCTGGCTCAGGACCAAAAGTAAATCCTGAAAGAAAAGTGAAATCAATAATATACCATAGAGACAGCTGGCAGACAGGCCTAGAACAACACATTTTCAATGGCAGATGACAAGAAAACATCATTCCCCTCCCACTGTGAAATTGTTTGTGACAGCAGAAAATCAAACAATGAAATTACTTTAGTTTAAAAAGCACTTATAAGACCAGGGATATAGCTCAGTGGCACAGTGCCCGGCAAGCAAGAGGTCGTGAGTTCAATTCCCCGTACTGAAAAAAAAAGGAAGAAAGAGAAAGAAAAGGCACTTATACTTCTTAAATTAACTTCTCTTGTTAATGCAGTCATGGTTCTCCTTGATCTCAAAATTACCTGAATCTTTTATTTGATTAGGAACAGGCTATAAAGAAAAATAAGCAAGCATTGATCAAATAGCAGAAGTCAACACTACTGTAGAAAGAAAAATTTCTTCAATCTAAATTCAGAATAACTTCTGCATCTCTTATATATTTATCTCTATTAGGACAAAGTTTATCTCATAATTAGTTTAGGTAAAATGAACCAAACTGTGTAACAGTTTCAGAGGACTGATGAGTTATGCTAAATATCATCACACACTCTCTCCTTTGATCGAAATGACTGAAGATATCTTTACCTGTTGGACTAAATAAAACCACAGGAAAACTTTAAAAATAAGTAAAATAGTAAAATATACATTTCTTTATAACTAACAAAAAGATTCAAATGAGAAAGATTACTGAAAAAACAAACGAGATCCATATTTTCTTAAAGTTAGTAATTTGTTTTTAATTTGCCTAATATACTAACATCTGCTATTTTTCCTGTAGAAACTCAATTATTATCCTGAAACAAGACTGTTACTAGAAAATAAATGTCCTGTGACCACAGAAAGAAAAACCAGACTGATCAGTTACTAAAATAACCAAGTGATCTAAGCCAATGGAGTGAGGAAAGTTTATCAGAACATGCCCTTCCCAACTCCCCCTCCCCAAGTAGCAGAAAGGCCTGGTAAAAAGACGTGGCTCTTCTTCTGGGAGAAAAAAAGTTAAGAACTCCTACTCTAGAGATAGCACAAGGATTTCAAATGACTAAAATTATGCTCAGGCTCATTACCAAGTAGCTGAGATATCCACAATCTGACTTCCACCACTTCTCAAACAAATCTCAGGAACAATGACTGACAATTACTATTCTCTCCACCAGAATGTTTTTTTCTCACCTCTCTATGGACCTACATCCTACCCAGCT
This sequence comes from Cavia porcellus, assembly GCF_034190915.1. Taxonomy (NCBI): domain Eukaryota; kingdom Metazoa; phylum Chordata; class Mammalia; order Rodentia; family Caviidae; genus Cavia; species Cavia porcellus. The sequence goes on from NW_026947515.1 coordinate 15,472,459, forward strand.
TTTAATGAATCCTTTCTTCAAGGCCTACTTCTTTAAAATGCTTTCTCCCAGAAGTAGCATTACTTCCTACAGAAATATTTGGCATCTTAGCCAGGTGTGTTGGCAACACATGTAATGCCAATACGGAGGCTAAGGCTAAGATAAGAGGATCACAGAAAGTTTAAGGCCAGCCTATGCTACACAGCAAGACCCTATCTCAAAAAAATAAATAAATATAAGTAAATAAAACAGAATTATTTGGTCTCTTAAACCATATTATCTTGAATTAAATATTGCCTATCATGTTTTTCTATTCAATACAACTATATTATAAATGAGTCATATTTTATGCCATTTTTATCCCCATGACAACAACCCCCAAACACATTTAAAATTAACACTTAAACCATTTAGTAAGTACTTTAATTGAATTTCCCAAAGAGATGACCTATAATAACCGAAATGCCAAGCATTCCAAGAACTATCCTATACCAAATTCAGTTCCCATTAGAATGTTAAATCATAAAGAGAAATGCTATCTATTTTCAATTTATCCAGTTTTATTCAAAACTGGAATCTGTGACAGTACTATGGGAAACAGACAAAATATTCTGCAAAGTCTTATTTATTGTGTTATATTTAATATTCAGCTAGCATTTCATTTTTGTCTGAAACATAAAATCACTCAGTACACAAGAAGCAGTTGGAGAGATTAAGCCTACTGAGAGAAAACTAGAAACTAAAGATTATCATGCAATTTTCTATTCTGAATAGTCTCTTTCATAAAGAGGTAAATTCTTCCTAAATTCCAAAATAAATGGACTTCAGTATAGGGAAATAAAATGCTTTAAATACATAGAAGAAATATTCTGATAGAATTTCTCCCACCTGTTTTAGTGATTAAAATGATAAAACAAGAAAAACTAAATTTTCAGCAATGGCTAAATTTGAGATTTTTTTTACATCTATCTTTGATTTTTCCTGACTCATTTTTCAGAACTGCTAACAATTCTGGAGATAGCCTTCTTAGTTTCAATAACGCCAAATCATTTCCTGAGGAGTCTGATGCACCTTTCATTTAACAGGTTCAACAATCAATAAAGATATGAAAAAACAAAAATTCATATCTAAGAAGCAAGCAAATTAAAAGAACGAATTCTCAAAGGGACTACTGGTCGTCTTTATTATAAAACATTTTCTATCCTTTGTATCTTATTTTTCCTTCTAGATTATCTATGTAGACATGTAATCACTTAATTCATCATAATTTACAACTGAACTTTTTAAATAAAACATGTAAGAGTCAACATAGTTAAAAAGTGTATCACACCAACATCACTATTCCAACCTTAAAGACTAACTTATCAAAAGATGTTTCAAATACTTCCATATCATATATGTATATTCATTTTCATGTATAAAGTGAAATAGATTATAAATAATATAGTCTCTAACTCCATTTTTATAAAATAACTCTATGTACTGAATATTTTATATAAAAAGGGAGGATAAAAAACAAAATATTTTAGAAGTCTGCACCTCTTTTTCCAAAACTATAATTCCAGACTAATTATGAGAAAACACCAGACAAACGTTGAGGGACATTATAGAAACTATCTGACCAGTATTCCTCAAAACTGTCACGAGAAAATAAAGTTGCACAAACAACAGTCACAGCCCAAAGGAGAAAAGGCAGAGCAAGTACAATGTGCTTCTAGAACAAACAAAAGATGTTAGTGGAAAAACTGGTGAAATCCAACTAAGAAAATTAGTTAACAGTAATGTACCAAAGATGGTTTCTTAGATGTGACAACTGTGTTATAGGAATTTAAAATGTTAACAATGGAGAAAAGTGGATAAAGAGTATAAGTACTTTTACCTACATTAGCAACTTTTCTGTAAATCTAAACTTATTCCAAAATTAAAAGTTTATTAAGAAATAAGAATGGATATCTCTGGGTGGTAGAATTATAAGTTTTTTTTTAATTCATCTGTATTTTATAATTTTCAACAAGGTTCATTGTCATGAAAAACAAAAAGATTTAGTCTCAGGAGATTCAATAATTAGCCCAAAGACACAAAGCCAAGGCAGTACAGAAATTCTGAAGTTAATCCTAGTTCTTTTTTTGTCCTAAACCCTTTGCAGAAGTATGGGAACACACCCAAAGAAACCATTCAACTCTCCACAAACACACATAAGGGCATCAAAAGACTTCTCCCATTTGTTCTAGTGTAACTGATGAGAAGGTAAGAAACAGATGAAACAAAACAGGCAGCTGACAAATCGGACAACAGGTACATGGGATTGATTACACATTTGTGTGTATGTTTCAAAGTGTCCATGTTAATATTTTTTTAATTTAAAAAAAGCCCACATTCACATTTCTCCAGAACAACAATGTCACTTCCAACTCTCTGCTGCTACCTGGGTGAGCATTTCTCAGCATCTCTAATGAGGGAGGGGTAAGAAGCAAGTGTTAGAGGCGGCATCAGGAAAAGCCAGTCTTCATTTGGTTTCAACTTCCTGTGAGACTGGCTGTTTTGCTAAGTCCTCAGATCCCAAATTTCCTTAGGTACTGCTCCAATATATCTATCAAACTTGTTCTAGGATTTAAAAATTTTTGACTTCAACTTTCTGCTAGCTTCTTAAACACAGTTAAAACCAAATTCATTATTTCTCTACACTTAAACCCTAAGGTCCATCCTTTCTCTTGTTTCCCTCTTGTTTGTCTGCTTGTTTGTTCTTGCCCCATTTCCCATGTTCCCAACCCTAACGAAAGCAACGCCATCTCTGATTTGAGATAACTGATTATTTCCCCACCTGTCTTACCCCACCTAATCAGTCATACCTCTCTCCGTTCAACCTCTAAAACATCCCATTCCAAGGCCACCAATTCAATTCAGATCCTCATCACCTCTCGCTTGACCTATTCCCATGAATCCAGCTTGGGTCCTTGTCCTTAGATTCCCCTCCTTACCAATACATTATACTCATTTCGTGACATTTAAAACTCTCCAAAATCCAGTCACAACCCACTGGCAGCCTTACCGCCCATTTAGCTCCTTTTAGGTATTCCAGCACCCAGTTAGTTGAATATGTTGTTTCCTAACATTCACATTTCCTAGACCATCTATACACAGCTCTAGAATGTCCTTTACTTTCCAGTGCTTCTCATTTTCTGAGATTTAAATGCTTCTCTTCCAGTTGAAATGTTCCCTGATATTCCCAAGAGGGCAGTTTCACTCCCTACCCCCACTTAATCCCTAAGCACCTTTGTCTAAACGACTTTTATAGCACCTATTAAATTCCTACTAGTTCTTTCATTTTTTCGTTGCCTTATTCTCTGTACAAGATGATCAATTCCTTATCAAAAGGAATGTTTTATTTACCTTTCCATTCCTCAAACAGAGCCATGGCACATCAACATGCCATGAATGAATTAAAGACCTCCACCTACACATTAGTGATACAAATCCTCTAGGCAGCTATAAAGAAATAACAAGCCAGAACCTTTTCATTGGTTTAGCCTCGAGTAGTCTTCCCCTTCATCTACTACATGGCTTATAGTAACTTGAGAACACTCAGAGGATACAACACAATATATGGCAGGCCAAAAAATGCTGAGCTAGAGGCTGGGGATTTAGCTCAGCAGTATAAGTGACTGCCTGGCAAGCGCAAGGTCATGAGTTCAATTCCTAGTACCAAAAAAAAGAAAAAAGAAAAAATGCTGAGCTGGATCTTAGAATACTCTAACTGTTCTTCTTCAACCACTATCCCCAAAATTATTTACCACTTAAACCATCTGCTTATGAACATTTTCACTGAATATGCTCTCTTTACCTTTCTAATGATTATTTATTAGCTGGTTTTACTTGTCTTACCAAGTACTAATATTTAGCAAAAGACTCAAATAGCTAAATTTAATATTACAGATCAATGAAATGCAAGTACCATTTTACACTATTAAATGAGCAAAACACTTTTGAAGAAAACTGGATTTCTGCCCAACTTTTCTAAGGTGAACAGGTACATTCATACACCTGTTAAAAGTACAAACTGGTATTCCACCTTTGAAAACAGGATGACAATATACATCAAAACCCATAAAAATATTCATATCCTTTAACATAATAATGAACTCCAATACTTATCCGGGAGATAGTTAACAAAAGAAATATAAAAATATACATTAAAGCTACCATCAATAATTCCATTAAACAAAGGTGAATTACAGGAGCATGACTTGATGAAGTCATTTTTGCAATTTTCCACATATAAAGTAAAACTAATTCTAACATCAATAACATGGAAATGTTCCATGATCTGGTAAGTTTTTTAAATATTAAATTACTACACACCATAATAAGAATGAATTAAAAGTATGTGCATTTTGAAATGCCTAAAAGAAAAGTTTTAGGATAATAAACCCTAACATTTAACTATCAATTGATTTAAAATCAATTAATCTTTAAAAAAAAAAAAAAAAAACACACTTCCAAAAAAGAAATACTCAGGCCAGGGATTTAGCTCACTGGTGTAAGCACCTGCCTGGCAAGCTTGAGGTCATGAGTTCAATCCCCAGTACCAAAAAAAAAGAAATACTCAAAAAGAAAAACTTGACTTACTGAACATTAAGAAAGTAAACTGCCAGGGCCAAGGATTTAGCTCAATGGCACAAGTGCTTGCCTGGCAAGCATGAGGTTTTGAGTTCAATCCCCAATACAAAAAGAGAAAAGAAAGTAAACTCCTCTCAGGCACACTGGCACACGCCTATAATCCCAGCTATAGAGAGGCTGAGATGTTGCTCAGTGGCAGAGCACAGATGGTTCAATCCCTAGTATAAAAGACAGAGAAAAAGAAAGTAAATTCGTGCATATCTAGGCAACCAAGGGGCTTCAGGATACAAGCTTGAAAAGCCTCAAGAAGAGAACCATCAGTCCCTACTACTGCTCACTCTGGCTTTGACAGACAGCTTTCATGGTTTTTCACTCATGATATTGGTTATTTCGTTCATGATAACCTATGACTACTCTAGGCCTCAGTTTCTCAAGGACAAGCCTTCCAGTCATCCCCATGAACCAACAAATCATGCAAAACAAATACTTCAAGAAACAAAGAACAGAGGCTGGGGATTTAGCTCAGCGGCATAAGCGCCTGCCTTACAAGCAGGCAGTCGTGAGTTCAATCCCTGGTACTGATAAAAAGGAAAAAGACAAAAAAAAAAAAGAAACAGAGAAAACCTAAACGCCCATCCACTGAGGAATGGATCTTAAAAATGTGGTATTTTTATAATGAAGTATTACTCAGCCATAAAGAAGTATAAACTGGAGACTTTTACAGTTTTAAGTGATGCAATTTGAGACTATATACTCATAAGTGAAATAAATCAGACACGTGTAAACACTGTATTGTCTCACAAGTGCAACAAGCTGAAAGGCACAACATATGTGTATGTGTATATATATGTATATACAGAAATAGTGAAGATAATTAATTATACTACTGATTTCTCTGAGTTCACTGAAGAGCAAGATCTGTGCTGGTATTGTTCAGACAACTGAATGCCAATGTCTTGTGCTCTAGGCTGGGAATGACAATGTGCAATGTATGTACCACTCTTGCTCCCTGATTGACATGTTTTGAAATTTTGCTTTATTGAGTTTTTTTTTTCCTCTTTGAAATAAAATGGATTTGGGAAAAAAAAAAAAAAGGAAACAAACAAACAAAGAACTACCTGTAACCCAGCACTCAGAAGGCTGAGGCTGAAGGAATGCCAGGAGTTTGAGGCCAGTCTAGGCCACATAATGATTTCAAGGTCAGCCTGAACTACCAAGCAAGACCCCCATCTCAAAAAAAAAAAAAACCCCACTATACTCATACATTACACTAACCATTAGCAAGTAACCAAGCCTAAATTTCACTGTTTAAAGTCTACACCTCTGCCACACTAAAGACTGTGTATTCTCCATGTCAGTGCACTAATTCAGCAGTGAATTATGTCACTGGAAAGGGAATATGGAGTCATGGACAAAACAAAGAAGTAGAGACCAGGGCTGGGGATTTAGCTCAGCGGCATAAGCGCCTGCCTTGTAAAGCAGGCAGTCATGAGTTCGATCCCCGGTACCGATAAAAAGGAAAAAGACAAAAAAAAAAAAAAAAAGAAGTAGAGACCAGAAAACCCAGGTACAGTTAAAAATCATAAAAGAGAGGCTGGGGATTTAGCTCAGCGGTATAAGCGCCTGCCTTGTAAGCAGGCAGTCGTGAGTTCGATCCCTGGTACTGATTAAAAACGAAAAAGACAAAAAAAAAAAAATCATAAAAGAGCCAGGAGTTTAGCTCAGTGGTGTAAGTGCCTGCTCGGCAAACATGAGGTTGTGAGTTTAATCTCTGGCACCAAAAAAAAAAATCATAAAAGAGAAAAGTTATTAAATTACAGAGAATAAAAGACTAAAAACTACAGCTTAAACCAGAAGCATAAAAAGTAATTAGTGATGTTATTATAAACTTGACCAGCCAGAATCCAAAGGCAGGATGGGAAGTTATTTTACTAAGAGATGAAGCTTTCTAGAGTTGGAGATGTCTACCAAAAGAATAGTTTTGAGAATACATCAAGCAGTGAGTTTAAGTGTGGGATATTGTTCAGTGGCAGAATGCATGCTTATTAAGCTTGGTCCTGCATTCAATCCCCAACACCCAAATAAAGAAAGAATCTTAGCAACAATGTCCACAAGTATATGAAAAGTCTCTTCTTTTTCTGTAGTCCTCTACTACCTTCTAACTTTAATTTTAAAATATCAAGTTATTATAAAGGATCAAGATTAATTTCTGTGCAATAAAAAATACCCAAGACCAAGTTGTCTTTAATTTGGAGGCATTTCATGCAGGAAAAAAAATTTTTTTTGAAGGGCTGACAGCACAGACACAGGCTATCATTAAGAAAAAAGTCCAACCTTTTGTTTCTATTGTTATGTTCTGGATCTTTAGATACTCAAAAATCCTCATATGTATGTATAGTCATTCATGACCCAATATACATAATAGATAGCACAATTCATTACCTAACCAATTCAGTACTTAAGTTCGTCACAGCACAGGGTGATTACACCCAAAATGTTGACACAAAAACTGAAGGATCTCTCAAGTTCCAATCACATGCTGACAAACTGAGTCTGTACAATTATTCAGAAGAGAAGTAGAAGATTAATTTACCCTCACTTTTCTCCAGACTAGTCTGACAAAGCAGCGGACACATTTCTTCAGAGTGTGTTCATCATCCAGTCCATTCCAGAAACAGCCAATTAAGTCCTGTACCCTCAGATTACCACTCTTTCACTACTACCCTATGTTACTCCCACTTTATTGTTGTCCTACTCTCTGTCCCACCTCATCTTTTCCGGCCAGACACTCTTGATGAGATGAAATCTTTCTTGTTCCTTTTTCAGGCATTATCAAGTTTTCCTTTTCCAAATACTGTAAACTCTCCTAAGCCTTACCTGCAGTTCACTGCACTGGGTATCACCCAAATAGCCCATCAGAGCTCTTTAAAATTTCTGAAAGACAGAGAAGAAGGATTTTATGTACTGAGTACAAAACAGCACTGGCTAATGCATCAGTTCTGAAATTTGTGTCCATCATTCACAGCATCTGGTCTTTTGGCCCATGATAACTCAACCAAATGTAGCATAAGCAACAGTGGACCAGAACTCCTAAGATAAGTTTCCAAAGATAAAAGTTTGCTTTAATGTTGCTACTAGTGAGCTGCGTAACCCTGGTCAAGTCACTTTCTCCAGGTCTACATTTACTCATGTAAAAAATAATAAAGCTGGACTAATGAGAGATGACAGAGCCAAGCTTTCCAGATAGAATACCATCTCCACTACCTTACTGGTCTCATGACATTACATGAGTTCATGCTTAAGCCGACATTTCTTCCTTAGCAAAATGGAAATCACAACTGTCTTGTAAGGTGTCATAATGAGCTATAAAATGACCATAGTAAATATATTGTGCAGCTTATCACAATTCAACAGATGGCAACTCATTACCACTATTTCCCTCACCACCAGACTGCAATAAATGCAATTCACAAATATTTCATTAGAAGATCAACAAACCAAAACTTTCCTACCCTGACTAGTTTAACAATTCAATTATAGTTATCTTAACCAGATGCTGGTTTGTGAATATTAACATTCCAGTAAGAACAAAAGAGTCTACACAAGATCAATAACCACTCATCTCTCGATTTCTCACTCTATTTTCACAAATTGCCTATACACTCTTAGAAAACAGAGATTTTCCAAAAGCAAAAGAGTGCACAATTACAGATAGAAGAAAAACAAAGGACTTTCTTTTTTCACTTTTTACTTAAAGAACTGCTCAAATTAGTTTACCATAAACATGCATGATTTCTGTATAAAGATGATTTTTAAAGTACATTAATTAAGAGCTGGGGATTTAGTTCAGTGGCTTAATCGCCAGCCTGGCAAGCCTGAGGTCGTGAGTTCAATCCCCGGTACCAAAAAAAAAAAAAAGTATATTAACTAAAAACTGCCTCCTAATAGAAAGCTTGTGTTACAGAAATATTTCCACCATAACAAGGAGAATTTCCACAGAAAAAAACAAGGCAAATTCAGGCATGCCAAGAATATCTAAAATATGGCACAGAAATATAAATCACAAACATTTATACTTCAAAATGAGCTAGTCAAAAATTATGCCATGCATTCTTTGAAGAATCTGATAATGAATTAGCCTTTTTTAAATTCAAAAACAAGACAAATGCATACACTCTGGTTTTACCAGACAACTTCTCTTAAGAGAAAACTGACCCAGTATAATGTATAAGAATAAACACGTTGGTATAATTATTAACTTGGGTTGGGGAAACTTTCCATTTGGATACTGAAAAGTTAACAAAATAATTTCTATAGATATAGTAAATAATGTATGTTTATATAATATATGTAGATGTATATGTCTTCGTGTTAGATCTATAATACATCTTTATGCATTAATTTTTGGTACCAGGAATCAAACTCAGGACCCTGCACTTGCCAGGCAGGCACTCATGCCACTGAGCCAAATCCCTGGCTGTGATAAGTCTTTTTATCTTGCTCAACTCAAAGCATGAAAAGGTGAGTGGCTCCTAGGTGGATATTAAATTCTTATTTTACTTTTGTTTGTTGGTGCTGGGGATCGAACTCACAACCTGGCATTTGCCAAGCAGGCATTTCACACTGCTGAGCTAAACCCCCAATCCCTGTAATAGTCTTTTTAAAGAGGACTAACTCCGTTAGATTCGGGATTACTAAGAAGTATTATCCCAGCCACCTCATTAATGGTCATTAGGTGACCATTATGTTTCATGCTTCTTCTAGTCAATGCTACCAAAATAATTCTGATAGATTCATGAGTTAAAGTAAATTATAAAATGGCATGGCTATAGTCTCCACTGATATAGTTCTAGAATATATTTCAAAATATTACTCAGAAATGTGCGAGCATAGGCCAACCTACTCAAGACCCCTTCTGTCTTTCAGACAGAAGCTTTCTTTTTCTCAATAAATATTTCTGCTCATAAACTCCATTGTACCTAAAATTCATTCTTCGATTTTAGGTTTTAGAGAATACAGAAAAAAAACAAGAAATATGTAAACATAATTACCTAAATCTATGAAAATAAACAACTGATAACTTGTTTATAATATTCTCTTGTGTCATTGTCAGTATCTTAGCCCCAAAATTTTATACTCTCAAACAACAAAGGACCTTTTTTCTTTTTTCTTTCTTTTTTTTTTTTTTCTTTTTGTGGTACCTGGGATCGAACTCACAACCTTGAGCTTGCTGAGCTAGCACTTATGCCACTGAACTAAATCCCCAGCCCAGGACGTTATTTCTTGTACTGAGCTTATATTTGGATCTTAAATATACTTGAACACACAATTATGGGCTAACCTGCATTCAACATTAATGCCACCCCTACTTATATCAAGAACACAGATACACTTGAAAGATTTGGTCTACTTACTTCTAGGCTCCTCCGCAGTACTCTTAGCCTTTTGAAAATATGCTGCAGATTTTTAAATTAAGGAATAATTTCTTCTGTTGATTTGGCATCATTCCCCTCTCCTGTGAAAACTAGACTAACTATGAATGTACACAGACCTTAAGCCAATGTATACTAAATGTTTATGCCATTACAAAATGAACTTCTTGCTAACAAGTGCAAAAATCAAGTTTACTACCTGACATGGAGGTACAGGACTGTATTTACTGACTCCCAAAAAATATCACCTTACCTAAAAATAGTGTGCTAGTTTCCTAGCCAAAGCACAGACTAAAAAAGCTATTTCTTTATTCAACTGAAATACACAGACTTATACTCCAGCACAACCTTCAATACTATAGTATTTCTCATTTTAGAAAACAGTACATTGTGTAACATGTTGTTTCGTAGTCAACCACTAGCTTCACTTTGAAGTGAACACTTACCTACATTTGAGAAAAAAGGAAAGGAAAATGTCTTGACATAATACAGGCCATTCAATAATAGCCACACAAGATTACATTTTAAATTTTCAGTTTTAGATTATAAATGAACATCTCCATAGACAAAAAGCAGATCACAGGTTCTTTTCCATAGAACAATCTATAGATTTTTTTTAAGAAACAAGATAAAAATTCCATCTGGAAAGTCTAAGGCATGAATATCTATCTACAATCTGAAAAATCTGAAATTCCGTATTTGCTCTCCCAAGAATAAAAATTTAAATTATATGAAACACATAAGCACTGCTGAGATTCAAACAAAAAGTACAACATTTGTGCTTAAAAGAATCTTGATCTATGTCCACCTTCATTTACCAATGTTGTATGTGTATGTACATGTATATAGATTTTTTTGTTTGTTGAGACAGGATCTCACGATGTCATTCAGGCTGGCCTTGAACTCACTATGTAGTCTAGGTTAGCCTCAAACTTGTGGCCAGCCTCCAGCCTCAGCTTCCCAAGTGATGGAATTAGAGGATTACGCCACCACCCCCAGCTTGTGTGTTTTAAGGGCAAAATGAGGGCAAAATGTCCGTGATATGCCTCCATTTAGAAAAATAAAGCACAGCTTCTTCTTATATACATGTTAAAATAAATACGAAGTTTGTGAGAGAATTTCAAAATCCAGAGGCCCAGATATTAATGGAAAAAAGCTTTAACAGCCAATTAATTGATCATAATTACTTACATTTTTCAAAAGCAACTATAAGATAATTTTAAAGTTCACAAAACTGGTTCTGAAAACATAAAATCAGTAAACTTCTCTCTCCCTAAAAGACTGTAAGTTACCGAATAACACTATTATCAATAGCATTCATTTTCCCACAGAATAGAATGGGGTAAAAAAAAAAAAAATAGCGTTCATTAAACCCAAAGCATTATAAGTTAGAGTAAATAATACTTAGAATTCACACACTATGTGTGTCCAGAAAATAATGACAAACCAGTCTTATCCGTTATAAGCTAAACAGAATTCGATACTATCATTTTTATTTCCAAGTAGTGCACTAAAGAGACAAGTACGATTCCATTTTTTAAGAAAATAAAAAGCAAGCTGGGAATGTGGCTCGTGGCACAGCACCTGGCCATTACAAGTGAGAGATCATGCATTATATCCCAGCACTACAAAAAAAAATCTAAAAATTTTTTAAAAACTCAAGTGAAAGACTTCTCCAAAATAATTTTTCCAATAAGAAATGTGTATTTTACAAGACACAAACTGTGCACAAACTGTGCACAAACTTCATATACACAATCACTTATACTCAATTTAACGTAGGCAACAGACATCAAAACAAAATTAAGACATCCAATTAAAGTTACAAAAGGAAATTCGAAGAGGCAAACTATAATTACCCCTGGAGAAAACACTGACCAAGGGTAGCTGCAAATAACATTTGGCTCTGAATAAGCTCTACTATGTTTGAGTATGTTGGAGCCACTAAAAAAGAGTGGTACATTTGACATATTTTTCATTTCTAAATCCAGCCCAGTTCATACCCTATTTGATTAATACATTTAGAAAATAAAGTTGGCCCCATCAAATTACAGTTTCTGCCTTGTCCATAGGAGTTGATTAAAATAAAGGAGGAATAAAGAAAATCATTTTTAACTGTAGTCTCACCTTACACATCTCACCAGCACTGTAGTTCATTAGTGATCAATTACTTCATCCAATCCCTGAGGCAAACAGAAAAGTAAAATGTCTCCATCCAATACTAGAAACAGACATTATCAGGGGCAAACATTTTATCAGCCTGAAGTGAAAGAGCACCTACATTTAAAATAGAAAAACTTACAAAACTGGTACAGTATGCAGCTTTGCAAATGTTTCTTCTATCTTAAAATAATACATCTTTTCAGTAAAGACAAAAGATTTAAAATGCGCTTAAAATCAAAAAAACAAAGTCATCTTTTTCAGTTTCCTGACCCTACTTGAGCTTAGAAGACACAATTAAGAACTAGCCAAGCCAATGCCTCTCTCCTTCTCCTCCAGGAATCCACTATCTCTAGTTACACTTTTTATTATATTAATGACTTGCCTGAAAAGTATAAGCTGTAAGGAAGTCGTGACAATTTTTGAGATGCTAACAAAATCTAAGGGTCCCAATTCAAGAAGAATTCGCTTGAATTCGAAGACCCTAGCATCCAACCCTGTCTGAAGGATCTCCACCAAATGCGATGGGGCAGAAGACTCAAATACTGTAATTTGGGGGAGAGGAATCAAAAGTTCCCTAGGTAAGACAGCAGTCTCCGAGCCCTCGAAAAAGGGATTCTTGAGGAATATACAGGAAGACATAGCCTGTTTATTTTTGTTTATGTGTTTGTGGGCCATCGAGCATTTGTGAAAAGGGAGAGAAGAGGGGACCACAGTGAATCTCAGCGAATCTCGCGCGGGGGCGAGGGCGCAACCCTGACCCACTTTTCCCGACGCCCCCCCGCCGGCCCGCGGTCCCCGCCCCAGCCGGGTGGAAGTCCGCGCCCCGCGGGCAGAATCGAGCGGGGCGTGGGAGGCCCGCACGCTCCCTAACCCCAGCCGCGACCCGGAGGAGGGGAGCGTGTGAGGAAGCTCAGCTCCCCCTCCCGGAGTGGTCTGAGCTGGGGCAACCTCCCGCAGGCTCGGGCCAGAATGGGCAAGGCCCCCGCCTCCGCCTGGGCCCCGGGCGCCGCGGCCCCCAGCGGAGGGGAAGGGGACCGAGGAGGGGAAAAAGCTGTAAACAGCCCCAGCGTCCGGGCCTCGCCTCGAAGAGCCCCGCTTCCCGGGCCCCACAGCGGGCCGCTAGGGTCCCCAGCCCGCCCCAGGGCCGCCCGGCCCGGAGCCCAGGGAACCCCAGGGGAGTCGGAGCCCCTCCGCGGAGGGCTCCGGAGGCTCGCGGAGCGGCCCCGGCAACAGAGAAGGGAGAAGTCAGGACTTACCTGTCATTACTTTCTACGCCATCTTGGATCCACTTGTCAACGTCCCCACAAAGCATTATGGGTAAGAAAGAGCCTTTAAAGTGACTCCCCCTCGTCCCCGACTCCCGCCTCCCGCCGCCGGCGCCGCCCCCTCCGGCCGCACCTCCCGCCGGAAAGTTGTCCGGGGTGGCTGGCAGGCCCCTGCGCCCGCGGCCCGGCCCCCTACCCGCCTGCAGGAGTTTGCATTCAAAATCACCCCCATTTTTAAAATGTGGCTTTGAGGTTTTCTCTCCTTGCCCCGGCCTCCTTCCCCACGCCGTGGCCTCCACGCCCGTTCCTTTTGCCCCGCAGCCCTCCTTCGCTGGCAGACACCTCACGTCTGCATTCAATCAGCCCGAGGTTTCCCCGGCGCTGGCTGCGGCGAGCGGCTCGCTCCCCGACTCCATGTGCGCGCGGCTGAGCGCCCCCGCTCCGGGTCTGCCGCGCGGCCGCACTTCCCGCCCCCGGGCCGCAGCCGCGCGGGGTCGCCCTGGGCGCTCCGGCATCCGCGCGGCAGAAAGCGCTTGGGTCCTAGCTCGACGCTCCGGGGCCGTCGGGCTCCGGGAACCGAGCGGACACCGTGTCGCCGAGTCTGCCTGCCGTCAAGCGCAGTTAGAGGGTGGGAGAAGAGAATAAGCTAAATTTAACTTTTACCCCCTGTTTACTCTGACTCTGGCGGTCTCCTCCTTTCGGCCGGGTACCTGGTTACCCTCTAGGTGGGGACCCCACCCCTAGGAATGTGGCTTCGGGCTCCGCGGGGACCACCCTTTAAGGGCCTGGCTGGTAACTGGGACATCCCTGGGCAGGTAACTTGGGGCGCCGGCTGCAGATTCGGGGTGGGGCGTGCCACAGCCGAGGGGAGGGCCCGGGGCTGAGAGAAGGCTGTGCCCCTAGCGGTCCATTTGCCCGGCTCTTGCCGGGCTGCGACCACTAGCAGTAGGGCCAGGGGTGGAGCGTGGGGCCGTTGTGGCTTGGGGTCTGGGAGGGCAGGGGGACGCAGAGTAGCCCGGCTGCAGCCCGCAGCGAGCGCTGTAAGTAGCCGGCGACTGGCGCCAGGCTGCCGAGGATCCAAGCGAGACTTCGCGAGCATCCGCTCTACTCAACGACTAAGCCGAGCTCTCTCCTCGATACTCCCGTTTTGCTGTGGTGGCGCAAACCCTCCTCCTCGCGCAGACGACCCCTTTGACCCGGCGCCGCTGCGTCCAGCAGCCCAGGGACCCCCGAGAAATGGAGATCAGTTGGTCATCTCCCCAAACGGTCTTCCCAGAGGTTGCAGTGTCTCCTTTGGTGACAGGGGACTTGCTTTGGTTGCGTCCTTCCTCACCCCACCCCCAAACAAGTTTTGGTGTACAAAAGATGTCCAAAAGAAAGCAGGACTTTCGGGATAGGAGTGTAGCTCAGTGGTAGAGCTCCTCTTGGCATGCATGAAACCCTGATTTGAATCCCTAGCACCCCTGCCTCCCCCCTGCCCCGCCCCGCAAAACAATCCTCCAACACACCAAAGTTTACAAAACTGTATTCAGCACAAAAAGCTGTTAAGTGGCTCCATAGTTAGAACTCACTGGCACAGCCATCACACACACACACACACACACACACACACACACACACACACTTTTCCGTGCAGGGAGGGGCGTTGAGCCGGCCTAGGTTAGACCTTGGGGTTCTACACGGTTCTAGATCTTACCAGAAGCCCTTTAGGGGAACCTGGATGGTTGCACACTGGAGCCCTGCCCTAAGGGATCCAAAAACTCCACCCGACAATTTTCCAGACCAGATGAACAGAGAGGGGTGTGGACTCATTAAGGGATTGGCCCCGAGGTCACTGGTGAAGGAGGGAGCAGGTAATGAGTCATTACCAGCCGGCAGAGAATGGGTGTGTGGCTGGGAGGGAGGGCACCCCTTAGTCACCCTTCCCTCCCGAAAAGCTGAAGAGTGAATTGGAAAACAGGAGCCAGAAGCGTGGTTCTTAGAGGCTCCTGGAATAACTAGAGTGGGAGGAGGCGGTGCCTCTCTCAAACTCTGACCAATGGAGTGCCTCTCCTGACTAAGGAAGGCTCCAACACCCTCTCTCCCAGGTACCCAGTTACTCCTCCTCCAAGCTCCCTTTTAAAACAGGAACTAGTATGTGCTGATCTAATAGTTGCCTTGTGTTTACTTGGCACTTCTAAATGTGAGATCCGAACTTCTTTGTAAATAAACACTAATAAACCAAGGGCAAGGACTGTGTCTCCCAAACATACTTTTTTGGTAGTTAGGCATTCTTTGCCTTGCAAATGTCTTGACCCAGAGGAATGCTCAGTTTGTGTGACTTCCTGATACAGTATGTGTCCTGGCCAATTCTCATCTGAGACAGGAGTGCCTAACATCTCCGTGCTGCCCCTCAGCCCCGTACAGTCTGTTGTCTATCTGACCAATCCAGTAACATTTGTGAAATGTAAATCAGATCTTGTTACTTCTTACACCTGCCAGATGCTTTCCCCCCACACTTAGAATAAGCCCCAAATTCCTGCAAACTCCAGTGAGATGGCCCCACCTTCCTTTTCCCTGGGATGGGACCAGCCTGGCCTTCTTCCTGCCGGCAAGAATCCTGCTCTTCCATATCTCCCTGACAGTCTTCTTTTCATCATTCACACAAAGCTCTAAAGTGACCTCAGAGAGAAATTCTGTAATCCCCGTAAGCAAAACACATCACTCTCTACTTACTTCCTACTTGTGCTAGGAATTAATTTGCTCATGTGTTTGTCAGTTACTGTCCTTCCACTGGCATTAGAGTACAAGCTCCCTAAGGGCGCAGGAACTTGTTCCACAGTGCTGTGGCCAGGGTCTGGCACATGGATACTTAGCCATTATTTGTGAAGTAAATGACCTGTTAGCAGGGGGAGGGGATGTTGATGAAAGGAGATTCTGAAGCCTGAGAAAAACTACACTTCCTCTTTCAGACAGCTCTGACCCTGTACAGCTTGATGAGGTCAGCAGATAGGAATGGGGCTGGGGGAGAAGAGGCCTCCTGGCTGCCATTAACTTGGCTCTGTTCTAATTCTGATCTGATGAACATAGGGAGCCCGAGCTCATTTCCCTCTTCCTGCTCTTATCTTCTCTCCTCTCTGCCCAAGATGACACTTGACTGCTTAAAGAGGTCAAGCCTCAATCCTTGGGCATTTCTTCTTCAGTTACACCCTGTGGTCATCGCTTTCTTCTTGTTTTGTTTTGTTTTTTTTTTTTTAATGAAAAAGTTTGTAGGGTTTATTTTTCACTGGTCTGTCCTGGCATGCTCCTAATGATATCAGAATCACCTGGATCAGTGATCACCAGTGTGTATATTCTGTGGTATTTTCCATATGCTATGCCTAGTACAATATTATGACCCCTGTAGTAGTGGACTCCAGTTTTGGCCAACATGGCATAGTACTGTTTCAGATTTCCTTAAAGCTGGGCATTGTTAGCAAGGATGACCAGTTTGCTTTGCCCTGTCTGATCATCTTCAGTGTCTACTTGTACCCCAGCACATATTTTCCACTTTTCATAGCAAGTTGGATCCTGGAGTTGATGGACTTCAGAGATTTTTTTCATCTTCTTTGCAGCTACCACCTTCTTCTCTCAGTGTGGATGGCCCTCAAGTAAAAGCAGCCGCCAAGATGGCCAAGGAGGGAGAAAAGAAGGGTCATCTCTTTCAAGGATTTAAATTCCATCCTCACCAGAAGGATATGCAAACCTCCAGGTCTAGTCCAATGTTTGCTACTGAACTGCAGAATCTCGTGTAACAACTTCTTAGCATTTCCAGTTGGGTCTCTCAGGCCCCCTAACCACAGCGTGCTCATGAGACCAGGCACCAGACACACAGGAGGCAGGCAGGACAGGGACCTGAATAAAATGAGTCAGTTAGCCTTAGGAAAGCCAGAACCCAAGGCAAAGAGGCTCACTGAAGTATGCTTTGGGAAGCTGGGGGAGGGAGGGTTCCCAATATCAGAGGCCCAGTGAAAAACAGCAGCCACATTGTTTCACAGGACAGGGGCCTGAGTAAGCGGAGATAAGCCCTGGAAAGCTGCCTCCTCCTAGCATCAGAAGTCTAGCCCCAAAGGGCACCACACGGTTTCGTCATTTTATTTTCACCCCACCAACACAGCCCGACAAAACGCATAGAAACCCCAGATCTCGGGCAGCTTCTCAGTTAGCAAGGGCTCTTCTTTCCTCTTTCTGACAGACTATAGGTGGCTGGTTCCCCACTGCTGTGTCCTGGACTTCATACTTCGTCATCTTCAGGGCAAGAACCCAGAGGAAGGAAGAACAGGTTACTCACAACTCAGTTCTTGGTCTCCCCCAAGCATGCCCTTCACTGTGATGTACCCCAGCTCCATCACTGACTTCTTCATCCCGAAAATCAGTCAAGCCACAGCCCCTCCTGCATTTCTCTCAAACTCCATCTTTAGTCTG
This sequence comes from Cavia porcellus, assembly GCF_034190915.1. Lineage (NCBI taxonomy): Eukaryota > Metazoa > Chordata > Mammalia > Rodentia > Caviidae > Cavia > Cavia porcellus. Next base: position 15,490,358 of record NW_026947515.1, read on the forward strand.
TCTGCAAACTTGCTTTGCCTTCACAGCGTATCCAGGAGCTGACTGTTACAGCCCAGGTCATCATCTCCTCATTCTCTTCTCATCATGGCTGCCACACTGGTCTTGATAAAAACCCAGTGAAGTCTCGTCCCGCCTCTGCACACAACCTTCTGATTCGACTCATGTCAGTCAGAAGAAATGCTAGAGTCCTGCCCTGTGTGCCTCTTCCCATCTGTCTTACCTCACCTCTTCATTGATACCTATCTGTCTTCCCATTTCGCTGCTTCAGCCCTAATGGCCTGTGTTTTAATAATCCACACAGCTCACTTCTTTGCCTTCTTCAAGCCTTTGGTCATTCCAGTGGGTCCTATTCTCACCACTCTATATAAAATTACGGTATTTTGATTAGAGACTGTGGAACATTCCTGTAATGCTAGTTACTGGGGAGGCTGAGGCAGGAGGATCTTAAGTTCAAGGCCAACTTGGCACCTTAATGAGACTGTCTCAAATAAAAAAATTTTAAAAGGCTAGGGATGTAACTGAGTAATAAATAGGGTGCCTGCCTGGGAAGGGACTGGATCCCGTCCTTGGTGCCACTAAAAACAAAAACAAAACAAAAACCAAAGGTTTTTTTAAAAGGCACAATAAAGTATAAAGAGATTTTTTTTAATGGAAAACAAAAAAAGAAAGGGAAAGTAAGTGGCAGAAAGTCTAATATATGTACCTACAGTCACAGAAGGAGAGAGAACAGGGTAAAAACCAAAACTAAATTAAAAGATAATGAGTCTTAACTTTTAAAAACAAATGAAAGACATTAACTACAATCCTATGACAGTCAATACAAAATCTGGTCCAGGCTGTTATAGCAAAACTATTGAGAAAACAAAAAACAGAAAAAAATCTTCAGAGCAGCCAAAGTACCTTTAAAGAGCCAGGTGGTACACACCGCTGTTCCCAGCATTGGCTGAACTGCATAGCAAGACTCTGTCTCAAAAAACAAAAAACAAAACAAAGGCCCTCAACAAAATGCCCCTTTGTTTGTTTATTTGTTGGCTTGTTTGCTTGAGAAAAGGTATCACTGTGTAGCCTGGGCTGGCCTCAAACTCAGGGCAGCCCTCCTGCCTCAGCCTCCCAAATGCTAGGATTATAGATGTGTGCCACAAGTCTAGCAACAAAGTGCCTTTAAAGCCATAGCAGTTACAGAACTTTTCTCCAAAACCAGTGGATGTCAGGATACTTGAAGCCTAGTTTTTAACTTCCCAAAATTCATCCAACTATAAATTCTCAATTCAGCAGTCTTCCAAAAATAAACTCAAAACATTTTTAATCATGTAAAACTGAGAAAAAGGTGTCGCCAGCAAACTTACAGTAAAAGAACCACTGAAGGGTGTTCTCCAGGCACAGGGGCAAAGATCCCAAATAGAAACAATGAAGAGAAACAAAAATGGCCAATGTATGAGGAAATGAAAATAATAAGCTAGGCGCCTTGGCACATACCTGTAGTCTCAGCTATTCAAGGGGCTGAAACAGGAGGATCACTTGAGCTGAGGTTTTGAGGGCAATATGGGCAACATAGCAAGACCCCATCCCAAAAAAGGACAACAGAAAGGAAGAAATATGCCTTGATGAATAAACCATCTAGATTTAATCCTAGCACTCAGGAGGCTGAGGCAGGAGGACTGCCACAAGTTCAAGGCCAGCCTGGACTACATGGTGCATTCAAGGCCAGCCTGAACTATACAGAGAGACCCTGTCTCAAAAACAAACAAAAAACTATCCATAGACTAGTATCCAAAAAAAGAAAACTAAGATATTAGGATTTAAAAAGCTAAAAGTAACAGTGTAGACAAAGATGAACTAGGTAAACACTAAAAGGCAATTATAGAAAGGGAGAAAATTATAAATCTAGGACAGGTTAATGTCACAAATTATAATTCAGAAGCAGTAGTGACAAAAACCCAGTCTTAGCCTCATTTTAAAATAGGGAGAGTACATTAATAGTCAGTCTGTCCACAGAAAGATACAAGAACTGAGGATGTAGTGCAGGAGAAGAGCGCTTGCCTACATGGTACCCTAGTACCAACAAAACAAGACATACAGGTGATCAAGAAGTATATAAAAAGATGTTCGGCATCACTGCTCAGTAGGGAAACCCACACCAAAAACCACAGCGAGCTACCATCATCTCACATCCACTACAATGGCTACTGTTAAAAATCTTTTAAACCTGAAAATGTGCTAGGGGTGTGTCTCAAAGTAGAGTGCTTGCCTACCATACTCAAGGCATCGAGTTCCATTCACAGTACTGAAATCAGTCAGTACCAGAAAATGACAAATGTTGGCAATGGTGTTGCCAATTGCCCAGTGGGAATGCAAAATGATGCAGTCACTATGGAAAACAGTATGGTAGTTGCTCCAGGTTCTCGCCTCTCCTCTCCTCTCCTCTCCTCTCCTCTCCTCTCCTCTCCTCTCCTCTCCTCTCCTTTCTCTTTCTGGTGCTGGGAATTGAACCCAGGACCTCCACACTGAGCTACATCCCCAGCCTCTCCTTTTTTCATTTTATTATTTTGAGTCAAGATCTCTCTGGGCTCAAACTTGTGATTATCCAGCCTCTGCCTCTGAGTGTTAGGATTACAAATGTGTATAACCCTCAAAAATTTAAATATAGACATCATATGGTCCAGCAATTCTACCTGAGAGCATATGCTCAAAAGATTTTAAAGCAGATATTCAAACAGTTAATTGTGCACCATGCTCATAGCAACATTATTCACAATAGCCAAAATGTGGAAGCCACCCAAGTGTTCGTGGACAGATGAATGGCTAAACACAATGTAATCAGTCCATGCAGTGGCACATTATAGGCCTCAGAAAGAAAAGAAACTCTGACACATGCCACAACATGAATGAACCTTGAGGACATTAAGTCCGTGAAATAAACCAGACCCAAAAAGAAAGAACTTTATGATTCCACTTTTATAAGATCCCAAGATTAGTCAGATTTATAGAGACAGTAGAAGGGCCTTGCCAAGAGCTGGGTGGCAGAGAGAACAGGGAGTTGTTGTTTATGGATGCCAAGTTTTAGTTGTGCAGAATGAAAAGTGTTCTGGAGATCAATTAAAAAGAATGTAAATACACTTAACATTACTGATCCATAGACTTAAAAATAGTTAAGATGATAAATTTTATATGTATTTTACCATGATTTTTAAAAATTTTAAACATAAACCATGCAAAAACTAAATAAAAAGGCCGGTGTGGTAGCACACTTCTATAATCCAGCACTCAGGAGGCTGAGCAGGAGAATTGCTGCAAGTTCGAGGCCAGCCTGGGGTACAGAGTGATTTCAAAGCCAGCCTGAACTGCATAGCAAATGCTGGGGGGGGGGGGGGGAGAGGCAGAGAGAGAGAGAGAGAGAGAGAGAGAGAGACAGAGGCAGAGAAACAAAAACAACAAAACCAAAAAAAAACTGGAAAAGGAAGAAGAAGAAAAAGAAGAAGAGGAGGAAGAAAGGCTAATTAGAATGATAAGCATTTCTAGAAATACACACAGCATAATACTAATATGCACTTTTCACCAAGAAGTATAACAATTCTAAATTTGTACCTAATATAATACCGTCAAAATATACAAAGCAAAACTTGCTTGGAATTATAAGGAGATACAGACAATTCTGCAGCTGTGTGGAAGTTATATATGTCAATAACTGTTGGAATAAATAGATGCAAAATTAATGAGAAATAAATCTGAACAACTGGATAAAGAAACTTTAACCAATGGACATACATAGAATAGGACATCCACAACTGACGATCACTTGAAATTCTTTCAAGTATATATGGAATGTTTATCAAATGCTAGGCAATACAGCAAGTCCCAACAAATTTTAAAAGATCTAAATCATGCAGAGAACATTCTCAGACAATGATGCAAGTAAGCTAGAAAATAAGAATAAAAAAAAAGTGAAGTAAAAAGTACACATTTAGAAACTTTATGTGTCTCCCATATATCTCCAGTTTTAAAAATCATAATGGGCAATAAAAAATATTTTAAACGGAAACCTAAGGAAAACATTACATCCACAGGGAGTAGTAGGTTAGTGGCAGAGAACTTGCCTGCCGTGATCAAGGCCTTGGGTTCCATCTCTAGCACCGCACACATAAAAAAATTATATCCCAAATCAAGATGCAGCCCAAGCCATACTTATATGAAAAGCTATATTATTAAAAAATAAAAGAGATTGAAACAAAATTAAGTAGTAAGTAATCTAAAGTGCACACCTATAATCTGAGCACTCCAGGAAGTTGAGGCAGGAAGATCATAAATGGCAATTTATGCAACTTAGAGAAACCTTGGCTAAAAATTTAAAAGTAAAGAAATAAAAAGGCCGTGGGTTCAATCCCTTCTGCCACAAAAAAAAAAAAAAAAAAAAGAGAAGTATTCCTATTGAGAAATTTCAAAAAGAACAGGTAATTAAGCACAATGTGCAAGGAAATAGAAACATAGTCAGAAATTAATTATTTGAAATGGTCAATAAAATGAATAAACCTATGGTGAGACTAATTTTTTTTAAACTGCAAATGCTTGAACTACACAGTGTACTTCTGTAGCCCCAGCTCTTCAAGAGGCTAAGGCAGGAGGATTCTTTGAATGTAGGAGTTTGGTGCCATCCTGGGGCAATAAAAGATACCTTGCCCCCCCCCCAAAAAAAAAGGTCTAAATAATCAATGCTGAAAGTAACAGAATGTTTCTACAGATTTTTCAATCAAGTGAAAAACAAGCTGGCGGTGGTGGTGCACACCTGTGATCTCAGCACTCTCGGAGGCTGAGACAGGAGGATCACCATTAATTTGAGGCCAGCCTGGGAAATTTAGCAATAAAGTGAGACTCTATCTCAAAATAATAAGTAAGGTCCTGGGAAGAGCAAAAAGAAGCCAATTCATCCTTTCCATGAGCCAGTAGAAGCCATGTGGATCCCAGGAGGAGAAACAAAAAGTCAATTTGCCTTTCCCTTGCCTTCTGATGAGCCAGCCAGCACAGGCTGAGAGGCAGGAACACTGCTCCCCACTCCTGCCAGGCCCCCAAGCAACTGGCTGATTCAGAGGAACACAGGCTGAGTTGTTAACAACCGAGGTACAAAAGCAACTTAATGCATGTATGGTTTGATTGACTTTGCAGGGCTACAGTCAGTAGTCTGAGCATCTGTTGAGAGAATACAAATATGCAATTTAGCAAATTATGGGGACTGCCTTCTGTTTTGTCCTTGAAATCCAATATTGTTCTCACTATTTTGTTTTGTTCTGTTTTATTGTTTTGTTTTCTTCACTGTTACGTTTTGATTGCTTTTATTCTGTACTGTTTTGTTTGATTTCATTACGTCTGATGGAATGGGCAGCATTTTTGAAGATAGCAAAAGGCATTATGTACCCATGGTTGATTCCTTGTTATCCTGTTTTGAAGTCCTGTATCACGTTCACTGTTTTATTTTGATTGGCTTTATTCTTTTTTATCTGTTTGATTTTATTCTCTTTAAAATAAAATTTTAAAAAGTAATATTAAATACATTTTTAAAAAGCTGATGGTGTCGTTCAGTGGTTCATTCCCCAGAACCCCACCCCCCACCCCAACACACCACACACACACACACACCAAGGAAGAGGGAAGAAGAGAAGAAAAGTGGGAGGAAGAGGGGAAAAAAGATAACACATCAAAATCAAAATGGCTTTATCAGGACATGTTCGTACAAACCTGTAATTCTAGCACTCTAGGAGGCTGAGGTAGGGGTCACTGGAATTCAAGGCTGGCCATAGTGAGTTCAAGGACAGCCTGGACTACATAATAAAGCCCTGTCTCAAGAAAACAAAACAGTAGGGTGCTTATTCTAAGAATGTTATGTTATTAAACATTCAAAAGCCAGTCGATGTAATTCACCATATTAATAGAATATTAGAGAAGGATCATAATAATATCTTTTCCCGCCAGTACTGGGGACTGAGCCTCTCACAGGTCAGGCAGTCTCAGAGCCACCTCCCTAGCCTTCCTATGATCATATTAATAAATGGGGAAAAACATTGAATAAATTCAACACCATTATGTATGCATGTATGTGTATATAAATATATAAATAAAAAGGAATTTTCAGGGGCTGGGGATTTAGCTCAGCGGCATAAGTACCCGCCTTGCAAGCAGGCGGTCGTGAGTTTGATCCCTGGTACTGATAAAAACAAAAAAGACCAAAAAAAAAAGAAAGAAAGAAAAAGGGATTTTCTTAGTAAAAGGGACCTACTAAATCAACAAACATCACACCAAATAGCAAAATGTTGAAGAAAGCTTTCCCTTTGTTTGCTTTTGTTTGTTTGTTTGTTTTCTGTCTTTCTGAGACAGGATCTCATGCAGTTCAGACTGGCTTTGCGCTCACTTTGTAGCCCAGGCTGGTCTGAAACTCATATGATCCTCCTGCCTCAGCCTCCCAGGTCTGGGCTTACAGGCGTGAGCCACCACAAGCTTTCCCTTTGGATGGGCAGTAAGGGCACCTGCTTTGATCACTTCTATTTGGCTTCATAATGGAGAGCCAGGCCATTGCGATGAGTAGTGCAAGAAACAAAAGGCACATGCAAGAAAATGAAGAAATATTGTTGCTGTCAAGATTATATAACTGTGTGTAGAAAATCAAAACCACTGATTTTCTTTTTATAATTTCCATTGTTTTACCTTTTCTAAAGTGTTACATGGTTAGAATCTTACAGTATGCAGTTTTGCTTTGGATTCTTTTACTTAATAATATACATTTAAGTGTCCTGTATGTTTTCATGGCCTGATATTTCATTTCCCTTTGGTGCTAAAAAATATCCAATTGTCTTAATATACTACAGTGTGTTTATCTGTTCATCTACTGAAGAATATCTTTGTTGATTCCAAGTTTGGACAATTATAAGTAAAGCATTTATAAACTGTATGTAGAAGGGGAGAGGAAAAGAATGTAAAAAGAATTAAGATGTATCATGTACATATACCAGCTCCCCATGATGAATGTAATCATTATGAATTGCAAACATGTACTAATTAAAATTGAAAACAAAATAAATAAACAGCCGGGTGTGCTGCTCCATGCCTGTAATACCAGCACTTGGGAGGCTGAGGCAGGAGGATCGTTGCAAGTTTGAAGCTACAAAGTGAGCTCAAGGCCAGCCTGAACTGCATAGTGAGACCCTGTCTCAAAAAGACAAAAAATAACTAATAAATAAATGAACAAACATCTATATAGATTTTTGTACCAATAGAAGTTTTCAACATAGTATTTGAGTAAATATTAAAAACCTAGTTGCTGGACCATATAGTGTGAATATGATAGTTTCCCTATGTGATTATTTTCGTTGATTATGTCAGTTTGAGTAAGAAAAACTCAACTAAATTGGCTCAGGGTGTGGAAGACCTACTCTAGAATGGTTCCTCACCTGGACAATATAAAAGGGGACATGAGGAAGGATGAATCCACTTCTGTTTCTTCAGAGGAGCTCCTGTCTGTGCCTTCGTCTTGGCCGTCATCTCCTGGCTTCCACTGCAGACCCTTCAGCTTCCAGCGTAGGCTCTTTGGCCTTCCATCATGGCCCCCACTGACCTCCTGATACAGACTCTCATGGGACACTGCAGAAGCTCCAGACCTTGGACTCAATCCCGTGGTCTCGTGTGCAGACAGACCCTCTGCCCTCTTCCTCATCCAGTCCTGTGGGTTCCCACTCTAAGTCAGCCTTGTAAATTCTTATGCATTTGTGTATCTTGTGTTACATCTGTTTCTCTAGTAAACACTGACTGATACACCATAAGAAACCACCAAAGTGTCTTCCAAAATGACTCTTCTGTGTTGCGTTTTCATCAGCATTGAATGAGAGTTTCTGTTGTTCCACATCCTTGTCAGATTTGGTTTCATCAATTTTCCAGACTTTGGAGAGTCCAACATGATGTAGTGGTACTTTATTGTTGTTCAAATGTGTATTACCTGATGGTATTTGATGGGAAGCATTTTCTCATCAATTTATTTTAAAAATCAAGCATAACCCCCAGGTATATCATTAGAATTAGTAAGGCTGCTAACATCAATGTTAAAATGCATTTCTGCAGTATATATTATAAAAATCAATACTCAAGAAGAATACAAAAAATTTTAGAACATACCTTGCAAAATGTTGAATAGATAGAGGTCATTCTAAGGAAATTTGTCCCAGATCTCTGTGCAAAACTAAGCATTATCGAGAGAAATAAAGGAAAATCTAAACAGAGAGTTGACCATGTGTTACAAATACAGAAATCTAGGTGCCCTTTAAGAAACAGCTTCCAGTTCACCTGTGTAGATGTGGCCAGTAGACAGCCTCCAGCTGCCAGCTCCTTCAGGACCTGCCTCAGCTACACACAGCAGCCTGCAGGAAGTTTTGGGGATTCCAGAACAGCAAACACCTAGTGACCCAGTGAGGAAAGGGTGGAAACGCCTGGTAATTCCCATCTACCCCAGGACATTCTACCGAGCAGTGCAGGCCACTCCCTGCTGTGTTGCCAAAGAGTTGCTATTTGATTCCTTCCTGTGCTGCTATCCCTCTCCTTTCACAGGTGTTGTTCCATAAAGGGTGTCTTGCACATTAAGCTCTGTATCAACCTATGAGGAATCTGAGCCTGCTAATAATGACATCAGAGGTGGTCACAGAAAGCAAGTGCTAAGGAGGTAGAAGTTGGAACCTGCTAGCATTGGGGTCCCATCGCCCGTGGTGGGTAGGGAGGATCCTAGATAGCTCTCGGCCCAAGGTGGTGGCTCAACTGTTCAAGATTTTTTTTTTGAGGCAGGGTTTCATTGTATGGCTCAGGCTGGCCTTGAGCTTACTTTGTATCCCAGGCTGGCCTCAAACTTGCATTGATCCTTCTGCCTCAGCCTCCCAAGTTCTGGGATTACAGGTGTGAGCCAACATGCCTAGCTGCTCAACCTTTTACCTTTGATACCTAAGAAAGGTGTTCAGGTCAAGATAATTGTTCTAGCAGATGTAGTATATCATGTATTTCAGTAATAGATATAGATGAGATTTTGATGACAATGAAGAATCACCATCAATGATCCCTAGAAAGATGATAAACTTAACTACTGATAAGAAACTGTGGGGGTAGAGTTGTGTCTTAGTGGTACAGCGCTCTCTACATGCCTGGGTTCAGTCCCCAGCATTGCAAAAGAAAAAAAGTCAGATATGAAAACCAGAGTTTCTTTGATAGCATGCAATAAAGCTCGCATATCTTATAGGGTGGAGGGCAGACTGGACCTGGATACTGGACCAAACCCAGTAATCAGTACTCTAGGTAGCTAGACTTCAAAGAAGGTTAAACACCCAACAAAGGCAGATCTGGTGTGCCAGTGTCAGGGCCCTGGGTAAGAACCTGAGACACTAGCACATGTCTAGGAACATGTAAGTGATAACTCCAGAGAGGGAATTCCCAAGACTCTCGTGAAGCCTTTGAGCCTGCAGAAATGGCCCATTCTCTCAGTGCTCCCTAGCGGGAACTAACATGCCCACCTGATGGAGGGCAATGAAGATGGCTCTCCCAGAGAATGCAAAATTCCCTCTCCTCTGCCACTAGGCCCTGAACTAGCTTAGGTCATGGAGTAACCAACAAGGGGCATGGTGGGACTCGTAAGGGAGGAAGAGAAATATGCTCACAACAGAGTTGCAGAACCTAGCAGAATACTCTAGCAAAAGCCGGGGACTAGATTCTGGGGATGCCTGATCAAAGAAATCAAAATGTAAGATGGGTATGAGGAGTCTGTTGACTTGGGAGTGCTTTTCTGACTGGAGAATTCTATAGCCTGTGGACAGATGTGATGGCTCATGCCTGTAATCCCAGCATTCAGGAGGCTGAGGTAGGAGGATTGCAAGGTTAGCCTGGACTATATAGCAAGATTTTGTCAATAAATAAACAAACAGAGGAGCTTGACAAAGACTCCAAGTTCATAATCACTGCTAGCAGCATGGAAGAAGTGATGATGGCCCACAGTGAGCAAATTTGAAATTGCAGATTTGCCAAGATAGAAGCTTCAGGAAGAATCTGAAAGATGTAAGATAATAGAAGCACAGACCAGCCAGAAGATTCACCAGATAGGAGCTGAGGATTTAGTTAGCTCAGCAGCATAAGCGCCCGTCTTGCAAGACCGCGGTTGTGAGTTCGATCCCTAGTACCGATTAAAAAAAATCCACCAGATGTTATGTTGCACAGAAAGGCTCATAATATATCATCTACCAGCCTGTAAGGTGTATTCTTGGGAGAATATTTAGTGTGATTTCTCCTGCATAGGCCAGGAAGGACAAAGGGAAGCTATTACAGAACCTGGCTTAGTGGTAGCAATAGGAGTGATGGGTCCTAAACAATGGAGGCTGGTTAGTTGTGGTTCTTTAACTACCAGAAGGTGGGGGGGGGGCATATTTTAAGTACAGGCAAGGTCAAGGTGGCAACCAAGGATACTTAATCCCTCCAGGGAATTACAGACATAGTTATTAGAACTAGGCAGCTTGAGGGACAAAACAGTTGAGCAATTCAGAAGGCTACCACACAGCTTATACTAGTGAAGAAATCAAGGATAGTTGCCTGCAAGGCAGAAAATGGCCATCACAATGAAAAGTTCTATCTGTTGTGTTTCTGGACCAAAGTCACTGACCAAAGAGATGACTGGGTCCTTAGAAGAGAGCTTGCAATACCATGAAGTTATACACACCGATGACCCTCCTAACCCTCCCCAGAAGGACCTGTGAACATTTGCTGAGGTAAATCTGCTCTAGGGAAAGAAAAATCGCCAGACATTTATAGGTCTTTTGGACGCAGAGTCTGAGTAGACACTGGTACTTAAACACTTAGTACCTAGCCGGGGTTTAGCTCAGTGACTAAGTTGCCTGCCAGGTAAGCCCAAGGTCATGAATTCAATCCCTGGTACAAAAAGAAAAAGAATAACAAAACCCTATGAGGTTTTTCTGAAACTAATTCCCTTTCCTGGCCAAGTTGATAAATCAAAAATGATATCATATCCTGAAGTAGATGGGAGAAATTTATGCCACTCTTAAAGTTCTAAAGAATACACATGTGAGGGGCTGGGGATTTAGCTCAGCGGCATAAGCGCCTGCCTTGCAAGCAGGCAGTCGTGAGTTCGATCCCTGGTACCGATAAAAATGAAAAACACACACACACACAAAAAAAAAGAATACACATGTGGTGTTGCCTAGCAAGTGCAAAGCATGGTTCCATCCTCAGCACCAGAAGCAAATATGATGGTCACAGCCACAAATACCAAAGGACCCTGGGAGCTATGTAGAGGCTGTCATAAATGCACCAGAGGCAAGCAGTAGCCCTAGTTGCAAACACCATTCCGGATAAGGTATCTTTGCTGAAACTAATTAATACAGACCTGTATACAGTATGTAGTTTGGGGTCATTGTTTTGCCAAATGTGATCTTTTCTATCCTAGAAGTAAAGACAAAAAGCCATTCACAGCCAGGGATATAGCCTAACTGCATAAGCACCTGCCTGGCAAGCACCAAGTCCTGAGTTCAATTCCTGGTATGAAAGAAAGAAAGGAAAGGGGGCTGGGGATTTAGCTCAGTGGCATAAGCGCCTGCCTTGCAAGCAGGCAGTCGTGAGTTCGATCCCTGGTACCGATAAAAAGGAAAAAGACAAAAAAAAAAAGAAAAGAGAAAGAAAGAGAGAGAGAGAGAGAGAGAGAGAGAGAGAGAGAGAGAGAAAGAAAGAAACCATTCACATTTGTATAAAATGGACAGAAAATATACATTTATAATCTTGTTCCAGGGTTAACCTACCCCTTGTCATGGTCCAAAGGGATTTTTTTTTTTAGACAGAGGGTCTCTATATAACCCAGGCTGACCTTGAACACACAGCAATCCTCCTGCCTCAGCCTCCCAAGTGCTGAGGTTACAGGCATGCATCACCACCTCTGGCTCCAAAGAGATCTTGAGCATCCTGACATGCCATGAATATCACATCCACTCATGACATTGATGATGTTATCTTGACTGTCATCTGAATGAGCAAGAGGTGGTTGGAAAGTTGGTAAAGTCTCTGCGGAGTAGAGACCTGGAGATAAAACTTACAAAGACACAGAGCTGCATTCACACAATCTCCAGGAGCCCAAAGTTCAGCAAACATTTCCCCAAAGGAAAAGATAAATTTTTCATGTTATTGGAGGTGTCAGTAGTAGGGGGAAAGGCCATGTAAAATGGTCCACAAAGAGGGTACACTTTGCCCCCAAAGGAGGCACTTTGACACTTTTATCAAAGAACATAGCAAGAGTCCCATTGAATTGAAACTATGACTACTGCCTGGACTCTTTGACCAACCGGTAACTGACCCTGATCACCTGAAGAGGTAGGGATGCCATTGCAAAATAGGCATAAGAAGGAACAGTATAGATCCCAAGTGGTGCTTTTTGGCACCTCTTGGTACTGCCTTGCCTGACTGTGACTATAAGTGGACAGAAGTACAGCCTAGCTGGAGAAGGACATGATGACCAGAGACCCATGCCTCTCTGATAAGATTCTAAATCATGCCCCCAAGTCAGCCACTGGGGCCAGCAACGGTGACAGCTGAAGGAGCTGGGGGATGTGGAATTACTAAATGATTGTAATCCCAGGACCAACTGCTTTGAGAAACCATAGTCCCTCCCACTAACTAACCTTCCTCTTCTAAATTTCCCTTAGGAAAAGATGCACTGGAGGATCTGGGATCTGCTCTGGGAATGGAGATAGAGAAATGGATACAGGACGGCATGCATAGACATGTCGGACATGCGTCTACCTTCAGGGAAAGGAATGTTGTCCAGCCTCCTGTCTTCAGCTCCTGCCTTGGGCGCTGAGTGGCGCTTAGCCTAACATTCTGCCCCACAGCCCTTCTCAGGGCAGCCCACCTTCCATGACCCAGCGTGGACATGTTCAGCCCACCCGGTACACTCTTACGACAGTAACCACCCAGATCTGTGCATGCCACTGACCAAAACTTTGTCAGGCCTGATTACTTCTTCCTTTGCCCAGTTCTGCTTGTTTCTACTTTCCGTCCACGAGCCTTGATGCCTCTGCTACTCTTGCTCCCCACCTTGCATCGTATCATCTGCTTCTGGACACCCCAACCTTTTACACCATGGTCATCTGAAAGACTCAAAGGGGTTAAGAACTCATTGCCCACCTCCCCTACATGTCTGCAGATTAAACACAACCGTATCAGAATCTCCAAATACCATGTAGCTAAGAAACACTAGCTAAGAGGGCTTGCCCTAGGCCAAGGATTTAGCTCAGCAGCATAAGCGCTTGCCAGGCAAGCTCAAGATCATGAGTTCGATCCCTGATACCTTCCCCCGCAAAAAGAGGACCAGTCACCAAAACTCATACACCCATAGAAACTGAGATAATGTAGTTTGGGAGCAAATATACAAAAAGAAGAAAATAGGCCCAAAATAAACACATCCTGCTTGGACACTGCAGAGCAGGCAAGAGATAACCGATTGTATCTGAAGATCCCAGGACAAGCAGGTATCTGTATGGGAAAAAGGAAACCTGTCAATATGTGGTGCATGTCCATAGTCCCAGAACTCAGGAAGCGGAGGCAGGAGGATCATGAGACCAGCCTGGGCTACAAAGAGCAGCCTGAACCATGTAGTGAAACCCTGTCTTTTTTTTTTTTTTTCTTTTTCTTTTTTATCAGTACCAGGGATCAAACTCACAACTGCCCGCTTGCAAGGCAGGCGCTTATGCCGCTGAGCTAAATCCCCAGCCCCAAAACCCTGTCTTAAAAAGACCACAAAAAGGAGACCTGACTTCCATCCCACCTCATGAAGCAAAACCAATTTCATGTCAATTATAGATCTCAATGTAAAAGAAAACACAATGAAGCTTATATAACAATATAGACAAAAGAAAAATATTGTATGATGTAAACTGTTAACTGAGGAATTTATTTTTCACGACATTTTTGTTTTATTTTATTTAATTTCTGTTCAAATAGCCACAGCATAGAATTAGAAGATTCATGACCTGAGGAGAGAAAGTATTCTTTTTTTTTTTTTTTGAGAAAGTATTCTTAAAAAGGATGTGAAAACATGTAGTAATAACAATAATATAATAATATATTCTACTGCATTAAAATTAAGAATTTCTGGGGATCAGCTCAGTAGTAGGGCTCTTCCCCAGCATATATGAGGCTCAGGGTTGGATCCCCAGCCCCAGCACCACAAAAAAAGAAAGAAAAAAAGAGTTTCTGCTTCAGAGGTTGTCCTTGAAAGGATACAAGTCACGCGGGAAGAGATATTCACATCACATAACGAATAGCTCATATCTAGAATATATAAAGAACTACAGATCAATACAGAAAACATAGTCCAAAGGAAAACAGGCAAAAGATTTCCACAGGCATGTCACCAGAAAAAATACATAAACGGTCAGCAAACATGTTTAAAAGTGTTCAACCTCCCTAGTCACCAGAGAAATACAAGTCAAAATCTTCAGGGCTGTCAGCACATGCCCAGCATGAGAAGCGCTTATGAGGTGGATGCTAAGAGCAGAGCTGAGGACAGGGAGCAATGAAATCCCCCGGTATAGCCGAGTGGTGCCCTAAGTGGTGTAACCATGTCAGAAAACTGCCTACCAAAGTCGAACCTACTCTAGAATTACAACTTGGCAATCACACCCCAGGGATATGCCCAACAGAAATACATGACCTGTGCATCACAAGACACGTACAAGAGCTAGGGGTATAGTTCAGTGGTACAATGCTTGCCCCACATGCACAAGGCTCTGGGTTCTACCACCACTACCAAAAAAAAAAAAGATATGGGGCTGGGGATTTAGCTCAGCGGCATAAGCACCTGCCTTGCAAGTGTGCAGTCATGAGTTCGATACCTGGTACTGATAAAAAAAAATGATATGTATAAGAATGTTCATAGAAGCATTATCTATAATAGACAAAAGTTGCACATCAGCAGTAAATTAAGTAAACACTATTCATGCAGTAAGTTACCACAGAGCAATAAGAATAAAAATATTTTGCTCAGCAACATGAATGTATCTCAGAGTATTCTGTGCCAACACACAATGACACCAGGGTCCATACCGTGTAAATCTGTTTACATAAAGCTCAGAAAGGAAGCAGAATAAAACTGGAGGCTTGACAGACATGTGCTCAGCAGGGAGATGGTTGCCACACAGTTCAGGATTGTGACAGCCTCCAAAAGGATGCAGGAAGCGTGGTGAGGGTTGAATGTTGCTTGCAATGGTATGTTTATTTCTTTTTAAGAAAAATAAGACAGATTTTCATCACAAAATAATAAAAGGGTAACAATTGGTAATATACTGTGCATTGTAATCTTAAAAGTACTCAAAGTACAAGACATACACACAGAAAAAGACTCTTACAAAAAACAAAAACAGATAATAGCACAAAACTTTATTTTCAGTGAACTAAGAGAAACTAGTAGTATAAATGAATCAGATTTACATATATATGAAAATGTTTTTTAAATGGTGGAATAGGAATTTAGGGAGTTACTTGAACTTTTCCCTACTTCCTAGTATCTATCTTGTATTTTGCTCTTACGTAACTTCTCACTTAAGAGAAACCATGTGATATTTAAGCTTCTGTGTTTGATGCATTTCACTTAACTTACTCACAAATTGAATCCATTTACCTATGCATGCCTCAAGGTTAGCTTTCCTTTGGCAGAGTAGTACTCTATGGTATATAAATGCATTTGCTTCATCCATTCATTTGTTGGTGGGCATATATTCTGTTTCCAGGACCTAGCTATTATAAATTGTGCTGCTGTAAACATAGATATACATGTATCCCTGTAATATGATTGTTTTTAACTTTTTGTGAAGACACATACAAGAGGGATATCTGGGCCTAATGAAATTTTTATTATAAGTTTTTTGAGAATTTCCACATTGATTTCCATACAGGTTGCACCAGTTTACATTTCCACCAACAGTGTAGAAAATTTCCTTTTGCCCACATCCTTGCCAGCCTTTGTTGTTATTAGATTTTTTTATATATCCACCCTTCTGGGATGAAATGGCTCCTCAGTGTAGTTTTAATCAGCATTTCTGTAATGGCCAGCAGTGCTGAATGTTTTTTTCATGTATTTATAGGTCATTTGTTCTTCTGAGACCTCCCTTCATTTCAGTTGCTTCAGGATCGGGTCTTTCATTTAGGGAAATCTAACTTTTTTAACTTCTTTATATATTCTAGGTGTTAGTCTTCTGTCCAAAGAATAGCTGACAAAAGATTTTTCACATAAAGGTTGTTCCTTCATTCTCTCTCTTTTTTTTTATTTTTTATTTTTTATTTTTTTTTTTTTTTGTTCCAGGGATCAAATTCACAACCTTGTGCTTGCCAAGCAGGCACTTATGCCGCTGGGCTAAATCCCCAGCCCCCGTCCCTTTGTTCTTCTGGTTGTATCCTTTGCTGTGCAGAAGCTTTTCAATTTTTGATCCCATTTGTTGATTTGAAGTATTATTTGTTGTACCACTTGGATTCTATTCAGAAAATCTTTATTACACTTACATCTTCAAGAGCCATACCTGTTTCATCAGCTAACTTGATCCATTTTGATTTTAGGTTAAAACATAGTTAGACATATGGGTCTAAAATTCAGCGTTTGTATGCAGATATCCAATTTTACTAGCACCATTTATTAAAGAGGCTATTTTTTCTTTTTTTTTTTAATGTTTTTTTTTTAATCGGTACCTGAGATCGAACTCATGACCGCGTGCTTGCAAGGCAGGCACTTACGCCACTGAGCTAAATCCCCAGCTCCTATTTTTTCTTTAGTATGCATTTTGGGCCTTTTTGTCAAACACTAAATAGTATGTATCTGGCATTGTTTTGGCTTCCTCTATTCTGTTCCATTGTTTTACATTAGGGGGTTTTTTTGCTGTGTTTTGTTTTGTTTTTGGTACCAGGGATCAAACTCATGGCCTAGGACTTACTAGATAGGCACTTATGCTGCTGAGCCAAATCCCCAGCCCTGCTCCATTGTCTTACATGCCTGTTTTTATACCAATACCATACTGTTTCAATCACGTAGCTTTGTAGTATAAGTTCACGTCTGGGATTGTGATGCCAACTGCTTTCTTTTCTTACCCAGAATTGCTTTTATTATTTTGGCTATCCTCTGGTTTGCTGTGAATTTTAGAATCCTTTTCTATAGATCTATGAGAAATATTGTTGTTATTTTTATTGGGATTGCATTAAATCTCTGTGTCAGTTTTGGAAGTATAGCTGTTTTGATTATTTTGGTTCTGCCTATCCAGGAATAGTGGATAGATTTCCATTTCCTGATGCTGTCCTCAGTATTCTATTTCAGAGTGGTATGATTTTCATTGTAAAGGTCTTTCCCTTCTTTGGTTAGGTTAGTTCCCAAGTAATTTTTTATGCTATAGTGAATGGTATTATTTTACTACTTTGTTTCTCGGTGAGTTCAGTATTAATGTATAAAAAGGCTATTGATTTGTGTATTGATACATTGCTGAATTTGGTTAATGTTAGGAGTGTTTCAATGGAGTTTTTTGATACAGGCACAAGATCATGACACTGAAAATAGTGATACTTTTGTTTTTGACCTTCCTATACATGCCCCTTTCATTTCTTTACCTGATTGCTCTAGCTAATGTGATAGTGGACACCCTTGTCTTGCTGATTTTAGAAGGGAAGCTTTTCAGTTTATCCCCTCTTCATATGATATTGGAAATAGTTTGGTCATAAATGACTTATCAGCTTGAGAATTTGTACTTTTTAACAGGGTTTTTTTTTTTTTTCATTTTTATCGGTACCGGGGATCGAACTCACAACTGCCTGCTTTCAAGGCAGGCGCTTATGCCGCTGAGCTAAATCCTCAGCCCCCAGGGATTTTTTTTTATCATGAATGGATGTTGGATTTTGTCAAAGGCTTTTGCGGTATCTGTTGAGATGATCATGTGATTTTTGTCTTGCTTCTGTTTACATGATGAATTATGTTTATCGATTTGGATATGTTGAACAAAACTTGCATTCCTGGGATGAAGCTTACTTGGTCATAGTACGTAATCTTTTTGATGATCTGTTTCATTCCATTTGCCAATATCTTGTTAAGGATTTTTGCCTCTATGCGTCCATTATAGAGGTTGGTCTGTAATTCTCTTTTTCAGTCTGGTTTTTGGAATCGAGATAATGCTAACTTTCAGGTATGCCTTTGGGAGTACACCTGCCCTCCTAATGTGATTAAAAAGTTTCAGAATTATTGGTGTTAGATATTCCTTGAGGTTTTTGTAGAATTCAGCTCAGACTCCATCAGATCCTAGACTGTCATTAGTTGTTAGTTTATTTTTTTAATTACAGCTGCAATTTCTTTACCTATTATTGATTTTTCAAGATTTTAAAGTCTTCTTGATTCACTTTGCATAATTTATATGGATTTATAAGTTTATCCTGAGTTTTCCTTTTTATTATTTGTTTATTAATTATTTTTAATTTTCTTGTTATATAGCTCAGGCTGATCTTGAACTGATGTGTAGCACAGGCTGCCCTCAAACTCAAAGCAATCCTTCTCTGTAAATGTCTCAATACTGAGATTACAGGAATGTGCCACCACACTGAGCTGAGTTTTCCAATTGTTTTGACGTATGTTTGTGAAGTAGTCACTAATAATTTTCTGGATTTTGGTAGTGTTCATTGTGACTTCATCTTTTGCATTTCTAGTTGCATCACTTTGTATCTTTTCTTTCTTTTTTTTCTAGTAAGACTGGCTAAGAATTTGCCTGGTTTTTGTTTTTTTTTATAATGGGGAATCGAACTCACGACCTCTCACTTAACAAGCAGGCACTTATGCCGCTGAGCTAAATCCCAGGCCTGTTTATTCTTTCAAAGAACCAGCTCTTAGACTCATTGATTTTTTATATTGTTTTGATTTTTTTAAAGTCTCCATTTCATTGATTTCTTCTGTGATCTTTATAATTTCCTTCCTTGTACAAGCTCTGAATTTGGATTGTTCTTATTCTTCTAGGACCTTGAGATGTACCATTAAATTAATTATTTGGCTTTTTTTTTTTTAATGTGGGCATTCACAGCTAGAGTATGACTATTTTCATCGTGTCCTCTACATTCCAGTATGTTATACTGGCATTATCATTTAATTCTAGGAACTGTCTTAGTTCTTCCTTAATTCTCTCTGTGACCTATTACTCAAGAGTATATTGTTTAATTTCCATATATTTGCATAGTTTCCCTGGTTTCTTTTGCTATTGATTTCTAGTTTCATCATAGCATAACTTGGTAAAGTTTTGATTATTTTGCATTTACTTAGACATCCCTTATTAGCTAGTATGTGGTCTATTATGAAGAAAGTACCATATGCTGCCAAAAAGAGAATGTGTATTCTGTTGCTGTGGGGTATTCTGTGTATGTCTATTAAGTCCATTTGTTCAAAGGTTTGGTTCAATTCTGATGCAGTATTTCTGTGTTGACGTTTTGTTTAGTTGATCCTACTATTTGTGATAGCATGGTGTTGAGGTCCCTACTTATAATTGTACTGATGTCTGTCTCATCTCTTATGTTCATTACTGTCTGTGTCATGAAGTTGAGAACACCATGATTTGGGACATACATGTTTATAATTGTCATCTCTTCCTACCTATTATTCTGTTAACCAGTATGTACTGCCTAGCTTTGCTTCTTTGATAGGCTTTGGCTTTGAAGTTCACTTTGCCTGAAAATAGGATAGCTATTCCTACTTGTTCTGGGGTTCTTGTTAAACAGAATATTGTTTTCCATTCTTTGATTTTTTTTTTTTTTTTTTTTTTTTTTTTTTGTCTTTTTCCTTTTTATTGGTACTGGGGATCGAACTCATGACTGCCCCCTTGCAAGGCAGGCGCTTATGCCGCTGAGCTAAATCCCCATCCCCAATTCTTTGATTTTTAATCTATGAATTTCTTTTTGTATTCTGTTTCTTATATAACATTCCATTGGATTTGGTTTCTTGATCCATTCTACTAATCTGTGAGGGTTGTTTTTGTTTTTGTTTTTGAGACAGGGTCTTGCTATGTAGTTCAGGCTGAACTTGAACTCACTGTGTAGCCCCGGCTGGCTTGGAACTCACAGCAGTCCTCCTGCCTCAGCCTCCCAGAATGCTGGAATTACAAGTGTGAGCCACCACTCTCAGCTGATCTATGCTTTTTGATTGGTGAATTGAGTCTGCTTACATTGATAGTTATAACTGATAGACATTGACTATTCCTGTCGTATCATCTTCCTGTTGTTGTTTTGCTTTCTTTCCCTCCTACTTACTTGCTAGTCCTACCTGATACATTTATTCTATTGGACTTCCAGCACTGTTAGCTTTGTTGTCTTTCTAGGATACCCCTGGGAATTTTTTAGAACATTGCTTTGGTGGTAGTGAATTTCTTTGTCACTTTGTCTGGATTAGATTGCTATAATTTTCCATTAACCTTAATGACAGGGTACAGTAGGACTAAAAGGCGCCCTAAGGAACCTCCTGCACTCCACATATATTCTTCCTTTCCTTCATTGTGGAGCAGTAATCTAACTTCCCCTTGATAGTCTGGGTCAATCCCCCCTGACAACACTGTGACTCCCTTTTTAGCTTGTTTCCTCAGAGGCGTGAAGAGACCAAAATGACCAGCTTCCAGTTCAATGGAACCATTGTCATGCTTCCTGGTATAAGCCTCCCCCCTCTGGAACCAAAACTTCTAGGCCAGCTGAACATGAATTCCTCTTATCTGTTTCTGGAGATGGGATGTTTCCTTCATTAGTTTGTCCAAAGAGGCTAAGACCAACCATCCAGCATCATTATATTGTCTACTCTGCCAAAGATATTCAAAATTGTTTCGTACAGAGTCACTAAATTTCTGACATCTCACAACTGGTGAATTAGGATAATCAAATGGGTTTATGAGACATATTAGCTTAAACAGTTCACGCCAAGGATTATCAGTATATTCCACAGAAGTACGAGTGGAGACCTTGGTGTCTTCAGGTCTCACCAAATTGCAGAGCCAACTCCAGGGAACTCTAATGTCATTAAAGAATGCCATTATTATAATTCTGTTTCTCTAGGCCCACTCTCGGTACCAAAATCTGTATTAATCAGGGTTTTACTAGAGAGAACAGATATAACACGAGATATACTGATGTAAAACAAACAAGATTAGTTTATGATAGTCAGCCACAGAGTCGGATGAGGAAGTGTGCAGAGGGTGTCTATGCACTGGAGGCCAAACGAGTCGATCCAAGGTCTGGAGCTCACCCTAGTATCTTGTGCAAGTCCACACCAGCAGGCTGATGGGTCATCGACAGAAGGCTGAAGGCTCTGTGATGAAAGGCTGAAGAGTCTATGCCGGAAAGCTGAGGAGCCTACACTGCAAGCCAGGAGATGACCTCCAAACCAAAAGTGAAGACTGAAGCTTCTCCCAAGAATAGAATGCATTGGTATTTCCTCCTTCCCTTTTATACCTCCAGGTAAGGAGCCACCATATGCTCTTCTTGTCTCCAAGCCTCTGCACTGGCTGGCTCAAGGGAAGACGTGGTTTGGCTTCTTGATTCTCTTCCCATTCCCAATAGTCTGCCCCTGGCTCATGGGAAGGCATGGATTAGATTCTTCTGGCCCATTGCTTTTCTGTAGCAGCCTGTAAGATTCTGTTTTTGTTTTTGTTTTTGTTTTTGTTTTTGAGACAGGGTCTCTCTATGCAGCTCAGGCTGCATCGCAACGATCCTCCCGCCTCAGCCTCATGTGAGTGCTGGGATTACAGCGTGAGCCACCACGCTTGGCTTCCATGCTCTTCTTTTTTTTTTCCCCCTGCTCTTCTTGACTTCACTGTTTGTGTTGAGAATTCTGCTGTGATTCTGGTGGGCTTTCCTTTATCGGTGATCTGTTTCTTTTCTCTAACAGTTTTTAATATTCTGTTCTTATGTTGAATGTCTAGGATGTTGATTATCATCTATCTGGGTGTAGATTTATTTTGGTTATAGCTAATTGGAGTTCAATATGCTTCACTGGTCTGTATGTCATTTATATCATTTGCGTTGTCACCTTTGTCATTTACACCTATCAATCTTATAATATTTTTCTTTGCATCATTTTGCAACTGTTGAATGGTTTCCTGATTCCTTGTTATTTTTAAGAGATCTTTCCTGTTCACTAGCTGCAATCTTGTCTTCAAGGTCTGAAAGTCTATCTTTTTTTTTTTTTTTTTTTTTTTTTTTGTCTTTTTTGTTTTTATCGGTACCGGGGATCGAATTCACGACTGCCTGCTTGCAAGGCAGGTGCTTATGTCGCTGAGCTAAATCCCCAGCCCCAAGGTCTGAAAGTCTATCTTCACATTCATTGTGGCAGTTTTGCCAGCTTTTGATGGAATTTTTGATTTCCTGGATATCTCTTTGGATCTATTTCATGCATTCTATTTCTTTCTTATAGTGTTCATTCAAGATTTACATCTTAGGGGCTGGGGATTTAGCTCAGCAGCATAAGCACCTGCCTTGCAAACAGGCAGTCATGAGTTCGATCCTCAGTACCAATAAAAAGGAAAAAGACAAAAAAAAAAAAAAAAGAAAAAAACAAGATTTCTATCTTTTTGCAGTGTTCCTCAATTTTTTTTAAATGTGTCCTTAGATGTGTTCCGCATTTCTGTTAGTATGTTTCTCATTTCTTCTTTTACCTGGGAGATTATTTCTGATCTGAGTTGCTGTACAGCTTCATAGAATCGTTTCTTTTCTTCAGCTGCTATCATTTCAGAAGTTTCACGTGTGTAGCTTACACTTTCTTCTATGTCCATGTCTCCTCAGCTTGTCTGGACTGGAGGTCTGAGA
Organism: Cavia porcellus; assembly: GCF_034190915.1. Lineage (NCBI taxonomy): Eukaryota > Metazoa > Chordata > Mammalia > Rodentia > Caviidae > Cavia > Cavia porcellus. Next base: position 15,513,215 of record NW_026947515.1, read on the forward strand.
TTGCATTTTGCTCTTTCGTTTTGTCATTTTCCTGTATTCCCCTAGGGAAGCTGAATGCAAGGTCTCAGTTGCATCCTGGATTGAGGGTGTCTGTCTGTACTGCAGGGGGTTTCCCCAGTTTACTGGGGGTCATTTGGCAGGTCTTACCAGGTCCCTAGTGGCACTGGAAGGCTCCTCAAATTGGGGAAGTACGCTGAGAGGACCTTCTGCACACCCCATGTGGCTCTCTGAAGCTCTCGGCTGCTTGAGGTTGCGGGGTGGGACTCTACCAGGTTCTGACTAGTGTACCATGGCTGAGCAGCTGGATGGAGTGTTCTGTGCGGGCCTTAAGCTCACACCACTCAGCACAGGAGGTTTCCCTGCCACTCAGGGTTGCTGGATGGGGTCCCACCAGGTTCCGAGCTCAATCATATTTTTGAACTCTGGCTTTCTGTTTGGAATTTTTTTATGGATTCCCATTCTTTTCTATGCCACACATTCATGTTTTGCATCTCTCCCTTTACCTCCACTTGATTTTTATTAGTATCTTTTTAAAATTTGCTGATCATATGTTTCTGATTAGTTATATCTTCTTTAAATTTGTCGAGCACCTTGTTGAAGTTTTTACCTGACAGATACCCTTTCAGAAATTTCTGTTGTGTGGCTTATGATTTCCTTTTCAATAACACCTCCTGCACTGGTTTGGGGAGCATTTTGTTGCCTTGTCTTTCAATGTTTCTGTTTTCATTTGTTTTGTTTTTATGCTGGGTTTTGTGGCTTCTTTGGATCCAGTGCCAGGTTCTTTGGGAATGGGCCACAATACTGTTTATGAACCCCAGGCAATCCAGATAAATGGCACACGGGACAAACCTGTTGAGGACAGCAACTATGTCACCTTGGCTATAGTCATTAAGTCAGCAAACCAAGTAGTGTCAGATGTCAACCTGAGAGGGACAGATTCTAAGAACCACTCATGAACTGCCCTAACCAAAGCAAAGAGGTCTGTGATTTTACTGAAGACACTTACGTCAGCCAGATATTGACCTATAGCAATTCAGACCATTAATTTATGCTGGATGAAGGCAGCTGTCCAAGAGAGCTCAAGCAGACCAATGATGTGTTTCTTCACCTAATGTTTTATAACAACTTTTTGTGATTAAAAAAAAAAAATAAGGGGCTGGGGATTTAGCTCAGCAGCATAAGCGCCTGCCTTGCAAGTAGGCAGTTGTGAGTTCGATCCCGGTACTGATAAAAAGACAAAATAAATAAATAAATAAATAAATAAAATAAAGCCCAAGGATCAAGAATCGTTGCCCATTTAAAAAAATTAAAAAAAATAAGCTGGATATCTTTATTTCATACACTTTTCTATAAATGTAGCATTTCACAATTTTTTAAAACTTAAAAAAAAAGATGGTATAGTGTTTTATTGAATAGTTGCAGATTCATGTTTAAATTTTTTCTCCTTTTATAAAATGCATATAAAAATGTCATCACTGATCTCTTTCTTTCAAATAGGTTATTTTCATTTTGGTGCCTGAATAGTACTCTGTGGAGGATGCTGATTCTGACCTGCTGGTTCCTGGCCAGATTGTCGTTCGAGAAATTGGACAAGAGGAATAGACCACAGCAAGAGCTGGTGTGAGCAGGTAAGTCATCTAAGTGTGGCCGGAGAGAAGCGGTAACTTAGTGATGTGACCATCAGCAGCCACGAATGTTTTCCTGACAGTGCCAGTACCAGCAGGAGGAGAGAGGCAGTGCTTTGCAAAGTCACTACAATTGGCAGGGTCTGGGGCAGGGGAAAATGGGGAAGCACTGTTTAGTAGACCATTTTATTTAGGGGTTACAAAAGCATTTTAGAACAAGATAGAGATGTGGTACAACAACATTCTCAAACGACCAGACTGAACAATTTTTTTTTTTTTATATCCCTGTGCTTGCCAGGCAGATGCTTATGCTATTGAACTACTCCCAGCCTCGGCCTGAACATTTTAAAATGAATAACTTTATGTTATGTGAATTTCACCTCAATTTACATATAAAAATGTTTAACTCAATGGGTATATTTATAAACAAAAGAACCTCTGTATTATTTTCCTTGCTAATGAAGGCAGAAACCTTTCCAAAAGAAAACAAGTAGAATTTTAAACAATTTCTGGTGTTTCCAAGCATATCTACTGGTTATTTCTTGCTTTTCAGTTGTTGCTTATATCCACCACCTTTCAATCTTCTCTGCTGATCAGATGCAGTGTGTTTGTATAAATGCATGTAGGTCTACAGTATATGAGTATGTATACATTTTCAGTGTGTGTGCATGCGTGCATGTTCGCTGTGTGTGCACATACACTTTCACACATGCACACAGGCACCTCTGGCCCTCTGCAGACTCTCTAATATCCTTCAGCTACATTGCTGAGTCTGCATAGCTGCAGGCAGTCCTCAAACTGTTCCTGACAGGAAGCCATGCTTCCTGGGGTCTTGAATCAGCAAAGCAGGAAGGAAATAAAGGCCACAGAGCTATTGAAGTAGAAGAAGCCAAATCTAAGGCAAAATCCACATAGGATCTCTACGTGTAGTACTTTCAGGCCCAGAATCTGTGAACAGAAACGCAAATTTCATCATGCTGCTTCCTCTGACCTGAGCCACCCGAGGCCAGTTCCTTGGGCTCCCCCTGCTGCAGTCCCCCCTGCTGCACTCACATCCCACACGCGAGAAGGGAATACTAAAACTGCCTTCCCATTGGTTGTGTGATTGTAAGTATCTTAGACCAGGCTTGGATAGAGCAAGTCTGTACATAGCAGTACTTCAAAGATTTTTGTTTTTAAAAAGAATTCACCAGGCCTGATGGTGCACTCCTATAATCTCAGCACTTGGGAGGCTGAGACAGGCAGATCCTTGCAAGTTCAAGCCCAGCCTGGGCTACAAAGTGAGTCCAAGACTAACCTGAACCGCATAGTGAGACCTTGTCTCAAAAAAGAAAAAGAGAGAGAGAGAGAGAATTAAAGCCAGTGGCAGTGGCTCATGCCTGTAATCCCAGCACTCCGGTGGCTGAGGCTGGAGGATCATCGTAAGTTTGAGACCAGCCTGGGCTACAAAGTAAGATCAAGGCCAGCCTGAACTGCAAAGTGAGACCCTGTCTCAAAAAGACAAAAAAAAAAAAAAAGAAAAAAAAAAAGAAAAAAGAAAGAAAAAGGCCAGGGGTATAGCTTCAGCAGCAAGCACAAGGTCATGAGTTTGATCTCAGGGATGCCCCCAAAGGGCCAATTAATTAATTAAAAATAAAAAGAGAATTCAGCTAGGCTTGGTGACTCATGCCTGTAGTCCCACATACTTGAGCCTGAGGCAGAAAGATCACAAGTTTGAGGCCATCCTGCACAATTTAGTAAGACCTTGCCTTAAGATAAAATAAAAAAGGACTGAAGATATAGTTCAGTGGTAGAACTCTTGTCTAGTATTATATAAGACCCTGAGTTCAAACCCTGATACCGTGGGAAAAAATTAAATTTAAAAAATTAGATTAAAATTTAAATTTTAAAATACCCATTTGTTTTCTTCCTTTTACCTTCCAGATTCTAACAATCACTCATATCAAACAAGATAATAATTCAGAAATATATTGGTAGCCAATTTTGGAATATGTGTAAATAAAACCAAACTTTTTCCTACAAAAAAAAAATCAGCATTAAAATAGGATAATGTGTCTGAGGAAATATTCACCCTACATCCTATTGCAACTAGAATTAGGATTTAGGATTGGCAGTGGTTTGGATGTGGTCTGAGGGTGCCCCCCACCTTGGGTTGAAATTTAATCCCTACTGTTAGGTATTAAGAGTGTGAAGGCTTCATCTAGCTATGGTGATTAGAGGTGGGGCTTTGAAGAGTGATTAGCATTAGTGAAGGTCATCAGGGTCAATGCCCCATGACTGAGCCCAAGTGGTTTTATGAAAAGAGAGAGACCAGAAGGCGGCCTGTGCTCCCTGTCTCCCGTCACGTGATGCCCTGCAGTGCCTTGAGACCCCGCCAGCAAGAAAGCCATCAGCAGATGCCTCAAACTTCCAGAACTGCAGCCAAAAGAGCCTCTTTCCTGTTACCCTGTCTGATTTCACCATTGTCCTGACATAAAACGGGCACAGGCAGGGCCCTGAGTCCAGCTCCCGTGGTTCTTGGTAGTGGAAGTTCAGAGTATGGCTCTTCATTCAGCAAAGACATAGAGAAGCACACAGACCTGTGATGAATCCTCCCATGTAAACCTCTTCTCTAAAAAATGCTGAGATCGCTGCAAAAACACAAGACTCAGAGAGGGTGACTTAGGCTTTCGTCCCCGTGAGACCTTGGGCTAATTACTTAACTTTTTACCCTTTTTATCCATCAAATTGGGAGGTTGATCTAGTCTTTTAAACTTCCTTCAACTCAATGAGCAAGGATTCTACTCTTTAATATGAGAGAGGAAAAATAGAGAGCAAGAGAGATACGAAGAAGGTTCAGCTAGAAAAATGAAAAGAGACCCCCTAAGTTTGTTTTTAACTTTACAAGTCAAATTCTACTTTGAGGAAAGAAAATAACCTGTTGGTATTTTCTGTTCTGTTTAGTTTAATTTTGGTCTCAAGCAGGTAACTTTTCAGTAAAACGCTCCAAAAAAGCTTTTCACCCTTTCTACCCACAGTCTGGTTGCAGACCGCAGAGCACACCCTGAAAGTGGAATATTTTTACATAAAATCACTGAAAAAAGAAAAGAGCATTTCCAGATCAAGTGATGAGAATTCCTTGGTGCTGTGGCTAGTGCTACAGGGTTAATCCAGTCTGAAAAAAGTGACAAAGTGCAGAGCTTTTTTTCTTTAAACAGATTCCACACCCAAAACCAAGTACTTGGCAAGCTGCCCTCTCGTATGTTACGAAATAAAAATATGTGGCCTTTAGTGTGATCTTAACAGCCAGAGCATTTTGGTTGATTGCAGTGCCTGGGACTAGACACACGGACACCAGGGCATTCTCTTAGTGTGTTCCCTGCGTTGGTTCAAATCTTGTTTTCCTCCATCCTCACCCTAAAGGACAGTGTGGGGACTTAGAGGAATGATCTCCTGGGAGTGACCAGGGCCCCATAACCACAACACACTGTCTCAACCCAAACTATTCAAAAGGATTCAGATCAAGATTTACAAAATCTTTTGCAACACTTGCAAAAACCCACTGGTTTTAGATTTTGAAATTGCTGGCACAGGGAAATGTCTACAATCATGAAATTCTCATGAGTGGGGTGGAGCAGATTTCTGTAAACAAAGTAAGCTCCAATTTCTCCAGCTTCTTGTAGAAATGTTTCTACCCTAAGAAAGAGGTCCCCTCTAACTCTGGGATGCTAACAGTAACTTTATTACTTTTACTATAAGTGAAGTACTTTGTGAGCAAACTTTGGAACCTTCAAATACATATTTTACCCCAATTTTTTTTTTTTTGCCTCAAAGCAAAAGGTACCTTGAGCAAAAGGTAAATATCCAAAAGTCTCCTCACAAGAAAGAGGCCAGGTATTTATTTATTTTATTTTATTTTATTTTATTTTTTTGTCTTTTTGAGACAGGGTCTCGCTGTGCAGTTCAGGCTGGCCTTGAGCTCACTTTGGAGCCCAGGCTGATCTTGAACTCGAAACGATCCTCCTGCCTCAGCCTCCCGAGTGCTGGGATTAACAGGCATGAGCCACCACACCCGGCAAGAGGCCAGGTATTTATTAGATACAGGCAGTTTTCTTAAAAAAGGGACCTGAAGAATCAATATTTTTTAATGGTGCAACCATTATGGAAATCAGTGTAGAGATTCCTCAAAAACCTGAAACTAGAGGTTCCATTTGACACAGCTATTTCCTTTCTTGGTAGCTTCCCAAAAAATTGAAAGCATCATACCACAGTGATATATGCACACCCATGTTTATAGCCACACAGTTTACAAGAGCTAAATCTTAGAAACAACCCATATGCCCATCAACAGATGAATGGATAAAGACGTTGGGCTTTTTTTATGCAATGGACTATATTCTGCCATACAGAAGGATAAGGTTGAGACATTTCTAGCTAAATGGATGCGCCATGCGACCCTACTCTAATATGAAATAAATTGGACACACATGTTTAAATGCCACATTGTTTCTCTCGTGTGAGAAACTGAAAGTGTAAATAAGGACCAAAATGTGTAACAGATACTGAGAAATGGTAAGCAAATGTTCAGCGGAGAAGGGGAACAAAGGAAAGAGGAGGGAAGGGGAAGAAGGGACAAGAGCAAAGATAGAAGGGACAATGGGAACAAAGCTGTAAATAAGCAGGCCAGAGGGGTGGAGAGGGGAGAGGAATGGGGGAAGAAGAAGCAAGATGGATCCTGTAGGTACAGGCACAAAGCTCCTATGCTGACTGTGCTCATCAGGCATATCTAAAGTCTACCCATCGAAGAAAGAAGTTTATTGACTTGAACACCTTATGACCAAATTTCACAATAGTCACCCAACCCCAAATCTATTACTCTTTATGCTTCCTGTGGTCTCAATCCTGCCACTTTAGTCGGTCGCAAGATGAGCGCTTTGTCTTGCACAGGAAGGAGTTTGTAGCACAGCTCAACAGCCCTGCTCTTCTTCCCTGATTTTCTGATAGAATGTGGCCGCCCAGACACCGATCCACACACTTCTTGCAGCAGTAAACTGCCCCGGAACAAAAAGGTATAACAAAAAGCGCGGCATGTATTTCCCATAAAAGCGGGTAGGAGCACCTTTGTTCTCCCCAGTTTCTTTTGGCTGCAATGTGGGTGTGTAGCTGGATTTCTTTTAAATGAAGCTCAGGTGTTTTTTTGTTTGTTTGTTTTGTTTTGTTTTTCTCTTTCTTCCTGGTCCTGGAATCATGTTCACTCTCCTGATTGGGTGAAATAAAGGCTTTATTTGAAGTGAGGAGAGTTTTCAACACCACAAATGACCACTGGATGTAGATGAGGAGGTTTTTCTGTTTGTTTGATTTACACCAAATAAATCTGTCCTTCCAAAATTGTCCTTAAGACAAGGAAGCGGCCACAGCCCCAGGGACCCGAGCTCACGTGAAGCCTGCTAGCACAAGGCTAAACTTGGTTTGTCCCCCACTCCATCCCCCTCTTCCTTTCTTCCCTGTCTCCTGCTTTTCCTTGTGCCCTTGTCTTACCTTCCCTCTGTAGGGCTAGAGAGCGGACCACTTGCTAACCACAAGGTTGGTGTGGAGTTTGAGGTTCAGCTTTGATCATGAGGCTGCGTGCTAACCCTATCAGAGCAGGTAGACCCAGGCTGTCGGGGGTCTTTGAAGATTGAGAGACTTCCCTACCAGCCCTGTTCCAACAATCCAAACTCTGCTATCTAAGAAAGCAATTGGACTTCCATCACATATACTGTGTTGACCACTATTTTAAAAATAAATAAATACAGTCCAATGTGCACTATAACATATGGAATTTGTAAAAGCATATTGACATAAATAAAATTTACCTTACCCATGCAAAACTCATGGATGGCCTTGAGGGCAGAATCAATATAAAGAAAGGAATTTGGATAACTCAGAATCCTTTTGGGTTGGGGTGTAGTTCAGGGGTGAGTACACACCTAGGCCAGTAGGCCCTGGGTTCGAGCCTCAGTACCTCAAAAGAAAATCCTTTCTACAGCTTTGTTGTGCTTACCAGACTCTCTTGGTGTCACAGAACACATTCACATAGCTTTGGTGTTGAGAGGCAGAGGACAGGATAATGTGTTGCAACTTTTTTCTTTTTTGCGTAATTGTAACTTACTAAAAAGTTGCAGGAATAGTTCAGGGAGTTTCCATGCAACCTTCACCCACATTGCTCAGATTTTAGCTTTTACCACATTGGCTCTGTCACTCATCCCTGCTTTGTGTATTCCCTAAAAATAAGGACTCATGCGGCAATACAACCACAGTAAGGTTATCAGAATCAGAAAATGCAACTTCAAAGCCGGATGTGATGGTGCTCGCCTGTAAGCCCAGCACTTGGGAGGCTGAGGCAGGAGAACTCTGTGAGTTTGAGGCCAGCCTGGGCTACATAGTGAGTTCAAGGATAGCCTGAACTGCATAGTGAGACCCTGTCTCAAACGGAAAAAAAAAAAACCTTTCATACAGTAGGACTGCTAATAGATGTGCTTCAGATTTTGCCAATCGCTCCAATAATGTCCTTTATGATACCAAAAAGTTCTAAATCATGCATTGCATTCTGTTGTCCTGTTTTGTTTTGTTTTGTTTTCTGCAGTTCTAGAGCCTTGTAGATGCTAGTCAAGTGCTCTACCAATGAGCTGTACTCCTGGTCCTGTTGTGTGTGTGTGTGTGTGTGTGTGTGTGTGTGCGTGCACGTGTGCATGCAAGTGTGTGTGCACGTGCATGTGTGTGCACATGAGTGCGTGTGTGTGTTTAGTCCTCTTCCATTTGGAAACTGTTCTCTCTTCCTGTCTTTCATAGCCTTGCTATTTTTGAGAAGGTGGTTATTTTGCAAGCTGTCTCTCAGCTTGGGAACACCCTTTTCTCATTAGTGGATTCGGTATATATATTTGGGGCAAGAATTCTCCGCCTTCTCAGTGCATCAGAGCAGGAGACATCTCCTGTCCCTTTTTCCTGTGACAGAGAAGGTGGTGGCCGCCAGCTTTCTCCACCACAAAGTCAGCAACCTTCTCCATAAAAACTAATTTTATGGTACTTACTAAAATACCTTCTGGGATACATTGAGACTATAAATATCTTGCTAATCTTTCAACTTTCACACACTATTTTTAGTATTCATTGATGATTTTTATGTGAGTCAATTATTATAATGATTAGCTAATAGTGATAACACTTGTGCAGTGTGTGTGTGTGTGTGGGTGTGGGTGTGCACGGATGTGTGTGGCACTGGGAAATTAAGTCCAGGGAGTACTGACCTCTGTTGTCATCCCTTTGTATTATTATACTTTGAGACAAGGGCTCCCTGAGGGGCCCAGGGTGGTGTGAAACTTACGATCCTCTAGTTAAGCCTCTGGAGCACCTCTTTCCCAAGGAGGATTAGATACAGAATGAGACAAAAGCAAAGGCCCAGGTACATGCTCTGTCTCTGTCTCTGTCTTGGTACTGGGAATTGAACCCAGGACCTTCACACTGAGCTACATCCCCAACCCTTCTCTTTTGAGCCAGGGTCTTGCTATGCAGTTCAGGCTGCTTTTAAACTCACTGTGCAGCCTATCCTGACAATCCTTCTGCCTCAGCCTCCTGAGTGCTGGGATTACAGGGGGGTGCCTGTAATCCCACCATGCCTGGCTCCTCAGTCCTTTTTATTTTGAGACAGGGTCTTGCTATGGCATGAAATTGCCCCAGCTGGGCTTGAGTTCTTCTGCTTTGGCCTCCTAGAGTACCAGAATTACAGGTGCAGACTGCCATACCTGTTTTAAGAAATGTCTTTTTAAGGCTGTCACAGTGATGTGCACCTGTAACCCCAGATTCTTGAGAGCCCAAGGCAGGAGGATCACATATTCAAGGCCGGTCTGAGCTACAGAGTGAGACTCTATCTCCAAAAAAAATTGTTTTTATTTTTTAATATCAAGAATCAAACTCAGAACCTCATGTTTGCCAGGCAAGCACTGTGCCACTGAACTATATCCTTGGCCCCTCAAAAAGAAAAAAAAAAAAAATTAAATGTCTTTTTGAACACAGAGCATGTGTCTGGACCCATCCTGGATCCCAGGATTCAACAGCCCGGGAGCTATCCAGTCTGCAAGGAACACACTCATTTAACAGGGAACACATGTGAACAAATAATCCCCATCACAGTACCGACTATGCCTGGGTATGAAAACCCGGGTCCCTCATGAGGCAGGGGCAGCAGCCGTTGTGCTCTGTGAGGTGACACCTTTCTCTACCATGGAACCATTTGCCCACACTAATTTCTATGGAGCTTGGGTGCCCAGACAGGGGCAGGTACTGGAAAGGGCTACAGAAGGACTGAGAAAGATCTTGCTTTAAGGAAAGAAAGAACTGGCCAGGTGAGGCAGCCAGCTGGCCCAGACCTCACGCTGCTGCTGCCCGACTTCCACAGGTCTCCCCACTTGTGTCACACATGAGCTGTTCCCTGGGGTGTTTGGTTGTTTGTTGTTTCGGGCAGTGGGGTCCTGGGCTTGAAGCCAGGTCCTTGGGAATACTAGGCGGGTCCTCTACACGTGAGCAACAAGCCCAGCCTGTTGATTTAGGATTATAATCGGTCATCATTTGATTGTTGATTTTTTTTAAGGTTTTGTAGTTCAAACCAAATGCTGTGTTTTAGATTTCAAACTAAACCTTCTTTGTAGGCTCTAACAAAGCTCACAGGCTCCAGCAACAGTGCCTGATACGCCCAGTGAATTTTTAAGTTGAAAAGTTTCACTTATAGTTATCTCAGAGATAAAAGTTCCTTAGCTAATCACTTTCCCCCTTCTCTCTCTCTCTCTCTCTCATTCTCTCTCTTTCTCTCTTTCTCTCTTCTTCCTGCCCTCCTTCCTTTCATTTTTTGTTTCTTTGAGACAGGGTCTCTATGTAGTTCAGGCTGGCCTCAAACTCACCAAAATTCTCCCACTCAGCCTCATGAGTGCTGGGATTACAGGTATGCACCACTGTGCCCAGCTCAAATGTATTGCTTTAACAAACAAAAAACTTTTAGAGACATAACTTATGTATCATAAAATTCACTCATGTAGACTGCAGCCCTTCCAGGGGGAGAACCAGCAGCGTCTCCTGAGATCCACGCCATGTTGGAACTGAGGACGCTGTGAAAACAAATGACCATCCTGCCTCCCTGCTTAGCAATAGTGAACCTACTGCTACATAGCCTAGAGTCAAATATCCCACTTCCCCTATCCTCCTTCTCCCTCCACCCCGCCCATTAGCAAATGGGAACCAGAAATCTGAGCATCTCCTGGGAGGTTGGCCATGGCAAATAAGGGGACTTCCTTCTACCATTTCTTTGAAGGCAAATACTTTTATTACTGTTTTGCTCTTTTCTAATTAATGGTACTGCTCTATTCAATATTCTGTTTTGATAAGTTCTATAGTATTCTATATTTCATCTCATTTTGATATACGTGACTGAAAGAACAACTATTATAAAGATAACAAAATATACTGTGATACCTATTACTGTTATCCCGGTAACCTGCTGTGAAGTTCTGTATCAATTTCACTGTAAGATCTTAGTTGGCTTTATTCTGACTTGTTCTGTTGTATACTTTCAAAAAAAAAATTCACTCATGTAAAGTACACAATTCAGTGATCTACAGTAATTTGAATACTTGTTCAACTATCACTACTATTCAATTTTAGAATATTTCACCACTTGTAAAGGAAACTTTGTGCCTTTTAAAGTCAGTCACGGGTTGGGAATGTAGCTCAGGGGCACAAGCGCCTGCCTAGCAAGCCCAAGGTCCTGAGTTCTATTCCCAGTACCAAAAAAAGTAAATAAAGTCACTCTCATTTTTGCTCCAGTCCTCGACAGCTACTAATCTACTGTTTTTCCCTTCCCTGGAGATCAGACCCACACCTTGTACATGCTAGGCAAGTGCTCTGCCCCTCAGATACACCCTTAGCCCTTTCTTTCTCTCTAGAGATTGATGGTTTAGAGACAGTTTATCTAAATGAGATCATAAACACGTGGTCTTTTGTGACTGGCTTCTCTATTTACACCTAGGGTCATTTGTTTGGTTGGTTGGTCACCTGTGGTGCTAAGGTGTGAACACACATCTGGCCCCTCACACCACACTCCGCACACACTCCACGCTGAGCTACATCCTCAGCCCAAGCCTAGAGTTTCTGAGGACCACCCATGCTGCGGCAAGCGTGAGGACACCCTGCTTTTTCCTTGGGAATGGAATGCCATTGTACACGGACCCCCTGCGGGTCCCTCACTCCTCAGCTGATGGCCAGTTGGATTGTTATGGCTTTTTGGCTATTGTTGTTTGATTCATGCTGCCTTGAACATTCTGTGCAAGTCTTTGTATGACCACACAATTGCATTTCCCTAGAAATAGAGTTACTGGATCATGTGGGAACTCTGTGTTTCACATTTGAGAAACCGCCGAAGTGTTTCCACAGTGATGGCAATATTTTACATTCACACCAACAGTGGACGAGGGTTTCACATTCTCCCTGTCCTCACTGACACTTGTTATTACCTGTCTTTCTTTATTATTGCCATCTATGCGGTATGAAGTGGTACCTCACTGTGGTTTGTTTTCCTTTTACAAAGGGAAATGCAGGGCCTTGCAAATACCAGGCAGGCACCGAACCACTGAGCCACACACCCACCATTTTAACAATTGTATTACTTATTTATTTGTACTACTGAGGATTGATTGATTGATTTGCAGTACTGGGAATTTATTTTTTATTTCGAGATTAAATTTAATTTGCAGGCAACTGAACAAGCCTGGAGCAGCAGGGATTACAGGTGTGTGCCCCACACCTGGTTTCCTCGGGGCTTGTAGAGTCATACCCCAAGCATTTACCTACTGAAATCTTTTATTTTATTTATGTCATTTTATTATAATGACTTTCCATTTATTTCTCATGTGTATGGGGGCATTATATTTGGGGGAGTTGCTTTTTTATTTTGGATTGTGACAGAAGTAGGTTATTTTATAGATCATTATTATTTCAGGAAACCAGAGAAGCCATTCCAGAGTGTTTGGTTGAGAGCAGGGTAGTAAGTGTGATCCAGATGGAAACGACTGACCGGGCCAGCCAAGGCCGTGATCCCTAGAGGCTCTGCCCTGGGCTCTGTGAGAAGGAGCCGCTTCCACACTCCTCGGCAGCCCGGAGGCGTTCGGCCTTAGAGAAAGTCAAGCAAACAAACTGATAAGCAGTATCAGGAGCAGGGAGAGGATGATCCTTCCACCGGGGATATCAGCAGCCTCCTCCCCTGCAGCAGCGCAGATAGGTGAGCTGCTGCCGCCTGGCTGTACTGCCCAAGGGACAGTCGCTGCTCTCCCCTTCTCTGTGACGACACTGTGGCTTCTAAGGACCACAGCAGGTCCTGGTTTCCCTGGGGCCCTTGGCGATGAAAACTTCCGTGCATCCCACTCTGAACCAAGGCTTGCTGTGGATCTCTGCCTCCGAGGGTCTTTTGCACACCGCTGCTTTGGGCTTTGGACTCGGTGGGTGCCACCACTGCCCTGGCGCCACTCCCCTGGCCTCACAGGCTCCTTCCACGCACTGCTCTGCTTTGTGTTGAACTGAGAACTTTGGTGCTTGCCAGAGGCTCCAAAAGGAACCCAAGATGAAACCAGATTCTCACACCTCCCTCAGACCTCCAACTCCAAGCCCCAAACATACAGCTGTTTGCTACATGGAAAATCTAAATCCATTAGAGTTCTAAATAGAACCCCATGTTATTCTTTTGGTAATTTAGAAAATATCTAGAGTGTTCTGTGACATACTGAAAAGAGAATTCTTTTCTTAAGAATTTCTCCCCCTACCTCTCTCTTCAGGCAGCCCTGTCCCCCTCCTCCTCCCGTCCTGTCCTGTCCGGTCCTGTCTGGTTCTGTCTGGTTCTGTCCGGTCCGGGCCCTTCCTTCCTTCCTCTCCACTCACCCCCTCCTCTACAGGAATGGTCAGTCCTCAATTCCCATAGTTCTCGTCTCTGTGTCTTGCATATTTTACAAGCCTCTGATGTCAAAAGGGTGTTGATGGCTTTTCCCTGTAACTTCTGCAGATGGCTCCAGAAGCTTGGTACTTCCTGGCTCTCCCAGGACCAAAGAATGAGCTCTGGTTTCAAAGACCGGAAGATGGGGGGGGGGGGGGGTCGGAGCTGTGGCTTGTTCGCTAGCATATTTAAAATGAAATATACCTGGCCTTGATCAGTTTCCTTCCCAACCCCTCTTCTGTCTGGACTCCAGGAAGATTTGTATTCCTTTTGTGAACACAGTTTTGACTCTGTGAGGTTTGTTTTGTTTTGTTTTCGTAGACTAGGCATTAAGGCACAGGCCTTCCACTGAACTGCATCTCCAGCCCTTTCAGCCTTTTCTTATTTTGAAACAAGGTCTCACTATGTTGCTAAATTGGGCAGGCTGAGCTAGAACTTTTGATCCTCCTGCCTCAACCTCCCAGAATGCATGAATTACAGATCTGCACTACCAGGCATGTAAACCTTGCTTCTTGTGAATGAATTAAGCCTCTCCATGAGCAGGTGTTATCAGATTTTAGGTGCTACACCATCCTTCTAGAGACGGTTTCTAGCTTCTTTCTGTCCTGAGCAAAGAATTGGTCAGACAAATGCAAAAGGCAGTAGGGCTTTCTGTTTATTAAAGGTAGGAGAAGAAACATGTCTGTAGAGTGCGTTTGGGCCAAGAAAGAGCAGGGAAAAAAACACACACTCCAGTGGTGATGGCAAACCTTTTGGAGACCGAGTGCCCAAACTGCAACCCAAAACCCACTTATTTATCGCAAAGTGCCAGCACTGCAGGTGCCCTGAATGCCAGGCTTCTGGGGCATTGCTGGGGTAACTTGGCTCCTGTGCTTACAGAAAGGACTCTGCGTGCCGACTGTGGCACATATGCCACAGGTTGGCCACCACTGCCCTACAACACGAAAGGACCACTGTGAAAGAACGCAAGTAGCCCCCAGCTCAAAGACAGAGCCCCTCCTCAGGCTGAGATCAGGGCTAGACTACCCCATCCAAACCTGTTCTCACTGTCCCAAGAGGACTGGAGCCAGCACTCTGACTGGCTCCGGGGGCAGGAGGCTTGAGGGCCAGTGCACGCGTCTCGGGACTTCATCAGGACGGATCACCTCGACTTCGCCAGGCAGTTTGCTGTGCCCTACTCTCCTGTCTCAAAGGCACGATTTCCTTCCAAACTTGTGTGGGAAAGTGCTCATGGGGAGGCCCTGGGTTTGATCCCAGCACACAAACACACACACTGCAGTTTTAAAATGGTGAGCTTTTTTCGTTGAGTTCTTAAGTTTAGTTTCGTTGAGTTCTTTTAGTTTAGTTAAGTTTAGTTGACCAATTCCATTTTGTGTAGGACATCTAGTTATAGTGTTCCATGATTGCTATCATACCCAAAAGGGTCTTATGTACATTTTCAGGTTTTCACACCACAAAACAATGCCATATTTCCACAGGTGTATCCAACTTATTTCACTTACTAGTTTGGCCTCAAGGTGCATCAGTTTACCCAGAAATGTCTCAAGTTTATCCTTCTTAAAAGCAGAGTAGTACTCCATTATATAAAGAACTAGCATTTTCTTTATTCATCCATGGAGGCACATTTGGCTTGTTTCCAAGATTTAGCCATTACAAACTGTGCTGCTGTAAACATGAGTGTACGTATTACTGTGGTATGATGCTTTTAATTCTTTTAGGGAGATACCAAGAAGGGGAATAGCTGGATCAGTGGAACCTCTAGTTTTAGTATTTTGAGGAACCTGCACCTGATTTCCACAGTGGTTGCACCAGCCTACACTCCCACCACCAGTGGAGAAGGGCTCCTTTTTCCCCACAGCCCCGCCACCTTTATATTATTGGTTGATTTCTTGATGACAGCCATTCTTTCTGGGTTGAGACAGAATCTCTGCATTGTTTTAATTTTCATTTCTTGAATGACCAGTAAATGTCGAACTTTTTTTTTGTCTTTTTCTTTTTTATCGGTGCCAGGGATCGAACTCACGACCACACACTTGCAAGGCAGGCGCTTATGCCGCTGAGCTAAATCCCCAGGCCTGACGTCAAACATTTTTATACATATTTATTTACCATTTCTTCAAGTAATAGTATTTAGCCCTCCCCTTAGATTTAAAAGTTAATCATTCAATATTATTTTTTAATCATTCAATATTATTAATCATTCAATATTATTATTAATTGAATAAACATTCAATTAATCTTTTTCAGGCCAGGATACAGCTCAGTGGCATAAGCACCTGCCTGGCAAGCATGAAGTCCTGAGTTCGATCCCTGGTACCAAAAAATAAATAAAACTCAATTAATCTTTTTCATTTTCTTCTTCTCCTTTACCCTCCTCCCCATCCTTCTGTGTGGGGACAGAAGAGTGTAGGGGATTCTGGGATAGAACTAGGGAAGCTCTGAGCTACATACATCCCCAGATACTGGTCTCTGGTAAGAGAGAGATCAAAAGAGAGTCCAAATCATTAAAAAGCAAAAAAGAGGGGCCCGCCTGACCCCTGCTCCCCTGTGCTCGCTGCCTGTCTGCTCCAGATGAAACCCTTTCCTATTTTTCTTGCTCTTCTTTGTTAAGGGCTTATCTGATCCTCATCTGCTCCTCAGGCTAGAAAGTCTCTTACCATTTTTCTCTTGCTTTCTAATTAAAGCTTTTCCTGTTTTGTTTTTTGTTTTGTTTTAAAGACCTTTGGAGATAAATGGTAGTGCAAAGGCAAACAGGAAAAGTCCACGCTGGGGTTTAATGGTCGAGTGCTTGCCTAGTGAGCACAAGCCCCTGGGTTCAGACCTCTGCACCCAAAAATTTAAAAAGTAAAACAAAAAAGGTCCACGGGGCTGGAGTTTGTCTGCTGTGTTCCCATCTGATGATGCAGGAGGCTGTGGGATGCAAGGGTCGGGGCCATGTAGGGAGCCTCTGCATTTTCCTCTCAATTTTGCTATGAACCTAAAAGTGCTCTAAAAATAATCCCTGCCCTCAGGAAATTGAGAAAAAGGAGGATCATAGGTTCGAGGCCAACCTGGGCTGCCGCATTGAGCTCAAGGCCAGTACATTGAGAACTTGTCTCAAAATCAAAACAAAAATACAATAATAATAAAATACAAAAAAACCACTGGGACTCTTGCATGAATTATAAAATGCATTGTTTAGCTAAGGGTGCATATGCCTTAATCCTATCCCTCTTGGGAAACAGGCAGGAAGATCACAAATTCACATCCAATCTGGCCAATTTAGGGAGACCCTGTCTAAAAAACAGAACATGAGGGGCTGGGGATTTAGCTCAGTGGCATAAGTGCCTGCCTTGCAAGCAGGCAGTTGTGAGTTCTATCCCTGGTACCGATAAAAAGGAAAAAGACAAAAAAAAACCAGAACATGAACTGGGGTGTAACGTGGTACAAAGGCCTAGGGTTCAGTCCCTAGTACAGGAAAAACAAACAAAAAATCAACAACAAACTTTGGGCCTGAGAAGATAGTTTTATTGGCACCTCGAGTGTTTTTAGCATGGTAAAGCTCTAAGTTTGATCCTCAGCACCAAAAAGGAAAAATAAGATGCCTTCTACATTTCCCAAGCTCCATAAACTCCCCCTTCACTGAAGACTGTCCAGTAAGATAACCTTTTCATGAAAAGCTTGGTGAAGAAATTAAAACATCACCAAAAATTCCCAGTGTTTAACTTGCCGAGTTTATAAATTTTAAGGAATTACAGACAGTGCATTCCAAGCTGATACCGAGTTTTCAGCCAGGAAGATAGCTACACAACCTTCTTAGTGTTGACTGGACTGTTGTCTAAAAGTACGTGGGACCTGGATCAGCACAGGACCCAGAGATAACAATGTCCAAAGCTACAGCAAATGCTCCCAGCTTTATCACAACACTCCCACACTCCCGCACCAGCCCTGTGCCTCAGAGCCTGAGAATGCAGAGCCAGGCCTGACAGCAACGCTGAAGCAGGTGTGGGCTGAGCCTGTGGAGCCACAGCAGAGTTTTTGTTTTATTTTCCTTTGTTTTGTTGAGACAGGGACTCATTATGCAGTGTAGGTTGGCCTTGAACTCACTATGTAGCCCAGGCAGGCCTGCAATTTGTGGCAATCCTCCTGCCTCAGCCTCCCAAGGGCTGGGATTCAGGCATGTGCCACCATGCCTGGCTCTTCAGAGGAGATTTTGGCTAAAATGTTCTGCTGGTGCAGGGAGGCTCAGGAGGGGAAATGCCTTTCTTGACTCAATGTGTGCATATCTATGATGCCTGGAATGTTTTGCCTGCTTTTCTTTTTTTTTTTTAAGTACTAGGGATTAAACCCAGGCCTTTACATATGCAAGGCAGATGCTTTACTACCGAGCTCCATCCCCAGCCCCTTTAATCTTTATTCTAAATTTTCATTAGTACATGCTCGCGATACATAATGAACGCCTTCACGCAGAGGAGTTGGCACACACACGTGCCGTATCTCAATTGTTACTTCTCCCTCCCTCTCTCCTTCCTCTTCTCCTTTCGTCCCTAGATCCCTTCCTATCTGCCTGTCATCTATTCTTTATTTCTTCCTCTTTAAATTATTTTTATTTGTTTTGAGGCAGGGTCTTGCTAAATTGTCCGGACTGAAGCTGGAACTTGTGATCTTCCTGCCCAAGCCTACCGGGGCCTGGCATCCCAGGTGCACATCAGTATGCCTGACTGTCATTTTACCCTTTTGCAAATTCTTTAATACCTGAAGTTACAGGAGGCGGCTGGGTTTTCCCATTTGCTTCTGCATTCAGCCAATTGTGAAACCATCTATTATATACAGCACCAGCTCACATGACAGTTTACATGCATAAAACAGTAAGGTTAGTCTTGGGATTACTAGGAAAACATTTTAACCTTGTGAACATCTTGTAAAGCTTTTGGGAATTCTTAAGGGTTTCCCAAATTACGCGTTGATTATTGCCAGTCTAAGCCTAAGCCTTTTTTTTTGAACCAAGGTCTCGCTCTGCAGTTCAGGCTGTCCTTGAACTCACTTTGTAGCCTAGGCTGGCCTCGAACTCACAGCAGTCCCCCTGCCTCAGCCTCCTGAGGTTGGGAGTACAGGTGTGTGCCACCACGCCCAGCTCTAAACCATTCATGGTCAGGTGTGCTACAGCCAGGAGCACACATCCTGCCCAGGTGCGCTGCCTCGGTTGGGTGTCATCCCTGCTCCGGGGTGCCCTCCTTAGGATTGCTGTGTGGCCCCCTCACTTCGTTAGTCTCAGTCACCAGTTTCACTTCCTCAGTGAAATCGGTTCAGCCCCGTGGAGGCAGTGTCTTTACAAACACTAATTGCCACCCTCCCCTGGGTTGTCCATTTGTTTATGGGTTTATCATTTCAAAACATGTGCTTCACCTGGGCAGGTACTTTGCTCTGCTCACACACTCAGTACTGAGGTGTCCACACTCAGTAAATATCTGTTGATTGAATAGATATACAGATAACCTAGAACACGCTCTAATCTATATTCAAAATAAGTTATTTGACAGAAATTTTGGTGGTTGACAGGGACAGGGAGGTGGGGGGAATGAAGAAATTTTTAATGATTACTGAGTTTCAGTTTGGGAAGACAAAACAAAAGTCCTAGAGAGAGATGGTGATGATGGTTGCCCAGCAGTGTATATTTAATGCCACCAAACTGTACTTGTAAAAAGGTGCCAGGGCGATACTTTTCATGTTATGTATATTTTAACCACATTGGCAAACTTTGGTTCTTTACCCATTGCAAATGTACTGATCAACCATTCATTATTATTATGAAATACCTGACATCGACTACTTATGAAGAAAAAGATTTATTTAGCTCACAGTGTTGGAACACGAGGCAGAGAAGATGAGGGTGACACTGACTCGGCCTCTGACGAGGGCAGCTGGTAACGGGACACACATGGCAGGAGCCACGGGGAGGAGGGTGTTCACTCTGCGGCCAGGAAGCCAGAGAGGAAGATCAGGGTTTCACAATCCCCTTCCAGAGGGCACCCCAGTCCAGCCGCGGCCCTGCCTTTGGGCCCCATTTCCTACGCGGCGCATCACCTCCTAAGAGCGCCACCCCGTGGACCAAGCGCTCAACCACAAGGGACTCCGGAAGGGCGCGCACCCGGCCGCAGTTGGGCGAAGCCGTGACCCGGCTCGCAACCGAGGAGGGCGCGTATCCGTGAGACTCGAGCGTCCTCAGCAAGGTTCTGGTCCAGCGGGGGGATCGGATTCATTACAGAAACAGTTATTCACAGTCATTTTAGAGCTGGCCGGCTGGGGAGGGCAGAGCGGCTCTCGGCATGAAAACAGGAGGAACAATGCAGGACTTTGCCCTGCGCTGTTATTACAATCAAATAAAATCCCAGGTCAAGTGTCACTTCACACACACACACATGCACACGCTCGCGCACACACGCACACACGCACGCGCAGAGTATCAGGAAACAGCCTGTCCATCTTGGCTGCAAAGGCAGGGATTTTGGTTTTCTTGGCTTTGGAACTGTTCTTGGAGCCGGGCCATCTAGGGAAACTGAGCAAGTCCACGGGACCATCGGGCTTGGGCTGGCTCCATCAAGGACACAAAAAACAGACTATCTGGCCCTCTCCCCAAGTGGAGCAGACAAAAGTGCCGTTGATGCTGCAGCCGTGGAAAGCTTTGGAAGGGCCGGTGGGAGGAGGCTTGGCCTGAGCAGGCAAACAGGCCGGCTGAGCCCGCGAGGGAAGACGGAGCTGTGGGAGATCCCGCCCAGGCTCAGACCCGCCCGGCTGTTTACACCCTTGGCATCTCCTCTAGGGGAGGGAGGCAGCCTGCTGGGCTTCCCCTGGTGTGAGGAACATCACCCATAGTAAAGATGCTCCTGATGGAAGGCTATGTGGCGAAGTCAAGAGATAAATAAATAAATTGAATATATATATTTAATTTGACCTATAATTTTTTTCTTTGGGTTTTTTTGTTTTTGTTTTGGTGCTAGGGTTTGAACCCAGGGTCTTACACATGTTAGGCATGCATCCTACTACTGAGTTGTACCCCTTCATGCTACCCCCACCCCAATTTTTTTGCAGCCTGCACAGAAAAAAAAATCCCAGAAGGAAATGCGTTGCAATATTAGTGACGTCCTTTGGGTAGTTGGATAAAAGGTCTTTTTTTCTTCTTCTTCTTTGCATCTGGTTGTGTGTTTAGCTTTTCCTGACAGAATGTGCTGTGATCATCGTAAGCACATTTTACAATAGGGCATCACCGTGAGCTCCGCCAACCCACAGCCCCTCAGCACGGGGAAGGTGTGTGCTGTGGAGAAACGGCCCGGGGAAGCCGGGAAGGCTCTCCAGAAATATTTGGCAGTTCCATCACACTGGCTGCCCAGGGGAAACGGCTGCAAGGCCTGAGCAAGGGTCCACCCCTGCCGTTTTGCCTCAGAGTTTCTCTGGTTTCCCTGATTAGTTTAGCAAGAAACACAGTAGCAGATGTTATTTTTGCCAGGAAAATGCAGTCCAAACTCCTAGTGCAAAAGGAGCTTCTCGCCTCTGCCCCCTGCCCATATCCCTCACCTGATACTCAGAAAGACTTCTGAGTTCAGGGGCCACAAGGGTTTCTCAGTGGCTTGGAGATGTGGGGGCTGCTAGCTCCACCCTGCTCCGCTTGGGGCTGAGCGCCTCTGCCCCCACCCCAGCCAGGCTGGGACCTCGCTGCTAACCTTGCGGATAATGACACACTTAGCATGTTCCTGAGCAGGAAAAACTGAGTTCATTCCCCACCCCGGGGAGGCAGTCATCTCTGTATTCTTCGAGAATCTGTTTCTTGGCCTTTCCTTCCCACAACGATGGTCAGATTTGTGCAGTCCATGATCTCTTCACACAGGGACCATGGCTGGAGCTTTGTCACAGGCTCCTCAGAAGAGCAAAGAGCACGCTCAGGGCCTCTTCCTAAGTTCAGGCTCATAGGGCGCCCTCAGACTCTTGACTTAGAGAGGGGAAGGGGGTGCTGGAGATGGACCCCCGGGGCATAAACTGCTGTTGGCAAGGACAGCCGGGTGACTTTGGGGACAAAAGCTGAGGGAAGCCTGGCAAGTGGCCCCTGCCTGAGGGGCGCTGCTAAGTTTGTGCCACTGCAGCAGTCACTACCCCCAGGTGGGACACACACAGGGCAGGGCAGATGGGCAGGGGAGAAGGCAGCAGCGTGGAGGGGAGAGGCTGCTGCGCATAGGGGAGCCCTGGGGTGAGAGCAGAGCAGGGACAAGAAGCGAGCCTTGGTGTAAAGAGGGGCTCGGGGTCCCCTGCTTCTCCTGTGAAATCAGGGCCCTTCAGTGATCTTCCCGAGCAGGATGATGTCCCTGTTTCCGTCCCTGTTTCGCTGTGGCTGTTGCTGGTTTCCTTTTTCTGTGTGTGGGGAGGGCTCGCACTCACAGCTCTGCACTACACCTGTGCTCGCTACTGAGCCACATTCCCAGCCCTTCTGTTACATCCTGGGCCTGCTTTATTTTCTTGTTTTTGTGGTATTGGGTAGTGAACCAGGGAGCGCAAAGCTACAGCCCCATCCTTTTTATCTTTTGAGACAGGGTCTGGCTAAATTGCCCTGGCTGACCTTGGGCTTGCCGTCCTCCTGCTTCAGATCCCCGAGAGCCCTGAGCAGACGCCCCATTGCCACCAGCCACTGGCCCTCTCCTCATCTCCCCGCTCCTCTGCACAAAGGGCTTCATCCTGAGAGGTGACAGCGTAGGGCACTCCCTGTGGTCTCCTCTGGAGGAGCCAGATGGCCGTTGCAGATGGTGTCCTCTTGTGGTTGGGACAGCAGGGCACTGGCCACATGAAGCCTGGCGGATTCACTGGACCCCTCCGCACACCACCAGCTCCTTCAAAATCCTCCCTGCCCTTCTCATCAGCCACCTGCAAATGACATCGCTGTCCTGGGGTGTGTATGTGTGTGTGGGGGGTAGTCCCTGTCCTGCCTCCCCTCCTCCAAAGGTGACTTCAGCTGTCCTGGGGTGAAGAGAACTGAACCCAGCGGGTCACCGCGGGGAAGGGCCTCAGAGAGATTAAACTAGAATGAGGTCGTCGGGGTGGGGCCTAATTCCCAATAGTACAGATCCAGGGTGTGTTTTTTTGTAAGGAGTGGAGACACCAGGCAGCCATATGCAAGCCAAGAGGCGCGGCCTCAGAGGAGCCTGCACTGCCCACCGTGGCTGTGGCCTTCAGGCCTCCAGAACTGCGGACACACGTGTTTGTCGGTCTGTTTGCGGATCAGCCTGAGGTGGTTTGTTGTGGCAGCCCCAGCAAAGTCCTCAGCGGCCTGGTGGCCTCTCTGTTCCTTCTTGGGACCGCGCACAGGGACAAGGGGGGTCGCAGTTGAGGGCTGCCCTGGAGGAGAGTGAAGGGGCCGGGCCTCCAGGTCCCCTGCGTGGAGGAGGGCAGGGGACGCCCGCAGCGCCCCCTCGGCCCTGTCTGTCCAGGGCCATCGTCCGCCTGCTGCGCTCCAGGCTCCCGCCGCCCGGCTCCTCTTCCCGGGTGCTGCTCCCAGGCCCTGGGCTGCTGGCAACACCTGTCCTCTGGGCCACCAAGGCCGCTGCAAGAGGCTGCAGCTGCTTCCCCGCTGCTCCTTGGGGCGGCGACAGCGAGAAGGAGGCCCGCGCTTAGGACCCGAGGGCTCGGGGGTCCCAGGCCTCAGCCCCCGCGGACCCCAGCGAGGGTAGAGCAGTCGCCCCCTGGTGACTTCGAGGCTTCCAGCCGGCTTCTTAAGGGACCAGGTACAGTATCAGAATGAGCTGGGTGTTTGTTTTTCTTTGAGGCCTTCTAGCATGGCCTGGCCTCGAACCTGTGATCCTCCCACCTCAGCCTCCCGGGTGCTAGAATGAATTTTTTCACAAATAAAACCAAACAGTTTTGTTTAAAAACATGCAGTGAGACTGGGGATTTAGCTCAGCGACACAAATGCCTGCCTGACAAACACAAGGTCTAGAGTTTGAGCTCCCGCACAAAAAAGAAAAAGAAAAAGAAATGAGCCTGAGTAGTGATGCAGGCCGGTCAACCTAGCACTTTGGGAGGCTGAGGCAGGAGGGTAGCATGGGAGTGAGGCTCTGTAAGAAAGCTCTGGGTCCAGTCCCCAGCATCACAAATAAATCATAAAAATAAAATAACACGAGACATTGTGTCCTTACAGCCTCTTCTTCTGAAGGTGAGGAGGAATCAAGAGGGGACAGAAAGAAGCAAGATGGCAGGGAAACTGAGGATGTTTAACCTGCCCGTCGAGGCAAAGGTAACTTTGCTCCAGCTAACAGAGCCATGTGACCATCTGCTCCCCACCACCTCAGCCCTGTCCCCTCTTCTCCAGGAAGCCAGGAAAGGCCCGGTCCGGTAACCGCCCAGTATCTCACTGGCATCGATAGGTGTTTTCGGTCTGGGTGGTGACCCCGGCCCTGGCTCTGGGGCAGTGCAGCACTGTGGGCTGCACTGGCCCGCCCACCTAGGGACAGGGCCCTGGAGCGCTGCCCTCCTGCCAGGCCCGCCCATGCTCACTCTCTGCCACAGTCTGGCCTTGCTGTGGTTTGTCCACAGGACCTTGGCTCCATTTCTCTATCTCCCCAGAGCCCAGAGCGCTCTCGAGGCTGGCAGCCCTGAAACTCTCCAGGCCCCTGGGCTCCAGGCAGCTCTGGACAGCTTGTGCTGCCCACTGTCCAGTAACTCTTTGGTGACCTCAACTTTTTGGACAAAGGCTAAAAGTTGTAAGTGTAAAAGAAAAGCCAGATAAATGTACCCCCTCGTGGGCAAAAAGGCAACCATTTCTAAAGATTATAAACCACCCTGTGACCTCCTTGTCCCAAGTTTAAAACTAGGCCCATATCTTTCACCAGGCACTAAACTAAAATTAAAATGCATTAAAAATCTAAATATTAAAACAAACATTAAATCTGTTAGATTTAGAAAAATAAATACAATTTTTTTTTAAAAAAGGCCTGTGCAAAGGAAATGACCACCGAAGTTCATCAGCTCTGCCACTGTGGGTTTCATGTCTAATAGCCTCGAGCCACCGCTGGGATCCAGGGGCTCTGCACAACTCCCAGGACACAGCAGAGACTAGGTCAGTGTTCTACCCTCACCCGGCACAGTGACACACACTCCTAATCGCAGTGCTCAGGGAGACTGAGGCAGGAGCATCCCAAGTTTGGCCTTAGTCTGCACAATTCAGAGACTTAGTGAAAAATGAAAAGTTAAAAAAAAAAAGGACAAATGAAAGGGCTAGCTGTAGCTTAGTGCAAAGGCCCAGGGTTCAGTTCCTAATACCAAGGCAGGTGGGGATCGGGGCGGGCGGGGGGTGATCAGACTCGGGGTGCTGGACGGCAGGCACATGGGTCACCTGGAGAGAACGCAGCACGACTTCCTGACCACAGGTGAAGAGACGGAAGGAAACAGGATCCAGGGTGCTGACATGTGCCACTGATGCGTGGCAGAGCCGGCTCCTGCGACGGGGGGATGCCAAGGAGTGGGGAAGGCAGGATTCTGCCTGGGCCGTGTGGAGGTGGACTGAGCTTCAGGACAGCCAAGTGGGAAGGAACCACCAGGACGGCGGGATCTGAGGTCCAAGAAAAGGGCGGAGAGAAGGTGGTGAAGGACTTGGCAGTCATCAGCCTAGAAATGCATTCCGATCGGAACCCCAGAGTGGGCAGTTCGTGCAGCGGAGGCGGAGGAGCCGAGGAGGGACCCTGTGCCCCTGGACAGCAGCGGCTCGGCAGTGCTCAGGTGAGCAGGCATGCTGGCAACCCTGGCACAGAAGCTTGGAGAAGCAAATGTCCCAGGAAGGAGTATTAACCAAGCTGAGAACTGCTGAGAGACAGGTCAGATGGCAGCAGAACACCTGAGCACCCTGGTGAGGTGATGGAGGGTGCTGGTGTCCTCAAAGGAGGTGGTAGAGCCGATGATGGAAACAGAAGTCAGAGGGTCGTGTGCTAAGGAGAGCAGGGGAGGGGGCGATAGACCGAGTGAGAAGCCCAGGGGAGACCCCGTTTATTGTTTTTGGTAGTGGGCATTGAACCTAGAGGTGCTTTCCCACTAAGCTATGTCACCAGACCTTTTCTTTTGAGACTGGGTCCTATTAATCTACCCTGGAACTTGCTATCCTCCTGCCTCAGCCTCCCAAGTAGCTGGGATTTCAGGCATGAGCCACTGCCTTACAGAAGATATATGTGTAAGTCTCTGCCATTTCTTAGCTCCTTCATACTCATGTACCTCTTGTCTAGAGGAGTAGGGAACAAATATCGATTTGCTAAATACCAGATTTTATAATCCCAAGAACTTCATATGATAATCATACCTCGACAAAAGTGTTAAAATATTAATAACAGTAGCCAGGGGTGGTGATCCTCACTTGTAAGCCTAGCACTGTGGGAGATTTTTTTTTTTTTTTTTTGTCTTTTTCCTTTTTATCGGTACTGGGGATCAAACTCACAACTGCCTGATTGCAAGGCAGGTGCTTATGCCGCTGAGCTAAATCTCCAGCTCCAACTGTGGGGGATTTAAAGTTCATGCTCAGCCTGGGTAATTTAGCAAAACTCTGTCTCAAAATCGAAGGGGAAGAAAAAATAAAAAGTGCTAGAGAAATACCTCTGTGTAAAAGGCCTTGGATTGGTTCGATCCCAGTATCACATGAAAAAGTAATGACTACATTTTAAAGCCTGGAATCAGCCATTCAGACCTTGGGAACCACTGAATAAATGTGTGCTTAGTATATAAAGAATCTGTACATCCGCTAAGCAGGTGCTTAACCATGCAAAGATACACGGAAACATCTCTCTATGAAATGAAAAAAGCTAAGGACAGCAAAGCCTGGCAAGGTCCATTTAGTATGCATTTTTTGAAAGATTTACATATGGAGGCATGTTAGGGTATTGGTACCTGTAAAATGACAGAAAAAAATTGTTTTGAGATGGGTTATCACTATATAGTTCAGACTGGCTTGAACGCACGGTGATCCTCCGGTCTCAGTCTTCCGTGTGCTAGGATTACGGGGGTAAGCCACCCTGCCTGGCAACCTTTTTTATTTTAATCTTTATAATTTACAAGATCAAAAGTGGCTGGGGAGCCAGGCAGGGGGATGCACACCTGTAATCTCTACATTGAGAGGCTGAGGCAGCAGAATGGCTGTGAGTTCGAGGCCAGCCTGGCTACACAGTGACACCCTGTCCCAACACAGCAAGCCAAAAGAAAAGTGGCATGGGTTCCAGGCAAGGTGTTAGTAGTTCCAGAACCTGAGGTCCTTGCTTTTGCTCTCCGCTGTCCTCCCTGTCACCTCTTAAGACAGTTCTCTAGCAGGGACCACAACTGCCTCCCTCCGCATTCCCATCCAGCAGGAAGGAGAGAAAACAGCTCCCCACCAGCAAATGCAGATTCTTCCATTCGGTTTGTTGGAGGCCCGGAGGGTCCAATTGGAATCAAACCCGAGGGAGAGGGTGGAATCACCTTACCTGTGAGAGAAGAATGGAATCTACTGCTGTATATGGAGACCACATTATTTTTCTGTGAAGAAACACTGTGCCCCTATAACCTCAGTTACTCGGGAGGCCAAGGCAGAAGGATCACAAGTTTGAGCCCAGTCTGGGGAACTTAGTGAGATCTTGTCTCAAAGTAAAAGGGGTGGGGATGTAGCTCAGCTGTAGAGTGCTTGCTTAGCATATGTGAAGCCCTGGGTTCGATCCTATCCTCAATTTGGCATGAATAATGAGGTCCCTTCTGTAGACCTGGGGTGTCAGCAGCTCTCCCCCGCCTCTCCAGCTGAGATCAGCTGCTCTCCCTCAGCCCCAGCATTTGCCCTTTTAGTCTGAGGAAGCTGCTTATAAACTGCTCATGTCTCCCATCAGTCCAAGAAGAGAGAAGATTCCATGATTCCTCTGTCCACATCTTATAACCCTTTAAGAAATGGAGATGAGACACAGAAAGAAAAAGTTCTCTTGCAGTGCCAGAGGGGCAAATGCCTGTCTTGTTGGGTTTTTCTGTCTGTTTTGTTTTGTTTGTGGTACTGGGATTGAACCCAGTGACATTCACACTAAGCTACAGCCCCAGCTATTATGGCTTGTATGTAGAGGTCTCCTTAAAGCCTCATGGGGCCAGAGGCGGAGCTTTTGCAGAGGTAGCTGCATCTAGAGTGCATGACTGATTTGTGGTGCAATGCTAGGATTAAGGGTGGGTGATTACTAAATCAGTCTACTGATTGCTTTGATACCAGTGTAAGCTTGGTAGCCTAGATGCAATCTAAGGGACAGAAAGACACTGTGAAAGCCCCTTGTTGCTTTGGCTACCCTTGGGCACCATGAACTGTCCTCTGTGATGTCCCTCTGCTAAGCCAACCTGCCTTGGAGCCAGCCAAGTATGGACTGAAACCTCTACAAACTGTGAGCTAAATAAACCTTTCCCCCTTTAACTTTGGGTATTTGGTATTTTGTCTCAGCAATCTGAGAAAAGAAACTAAGGAGCTAAGTAACCAGCCATTTGTTTTCTTTATTTGGATATAGAGTTTTGCTAAGTTGCCCAAGCTGGACTTGACGTTGGGATTCTCCTGCCCTAACTGCTGGGACCACAGGCGTGTGCCTCCATACCCAACTTCATGTCTGATTTTGAGTCTCCCATAATAGTGAGAACACTAAACATTTGGCTCCATAATGTATGCTCCACATTAGGAAATGGAAGAGGTCATCCCAGAATCCTGGCTCCCTGGAGCAGCCCTTTCCTGCTGGACACACAGGTTGGGCTGCCCGAGCAGTGTTCTCTTGCTCAGTGTTTCTGGGAAGACTGCACGCCACAAGGTGGGAAATGACAGCTTGACTCTGCTTCCATTCCAGGTGCATCTCAAAGACGGTCATGAGAATAGTTCTTAGCCTTCTCTTTGTTAAATTCACTTTGAATGGCAGAGCTGGTCATGTTGTTACGTAGCCCAGGATTCCAAGAAAACAGCTTTGACAGTACATTGTATCTCCGTGAAACAGACTCAGTTTAGCTTAATAGCATCACCAAATAGTAGCAGCTAATGCAACTCTACCAGTAATGGTGTCACTGATAGCTAATAGTTTTAATCCATGTCGAAAATGCTTTTCCCAGATGGGGCACTTGAATGTGATACCAGCCAGTGTTTTCCTCGACACAAAATTTCTCTCATAAACATTTACAAGGAGCAGGAAAATTTAAAAACCAGGAAGGAGGTGAGCGATAGCTATCTCACAGGAAGGAACCAGCTTCCTTACAAAGGCAGGTTTTCCATCCCACTGCTGCCCAGTAACTCAGTGGAATTTCATGCATTCCCAGTGTGAGCCATCACTTCCTCCTATTTTCAAAGTATTTGCATCACTTTAAAATAAAACCCATGGTGTTTAAGGATTATTCATTCTCTCCCCTACCTCTGCCCCTGACTACTGCTGATCTGCTTTTCGTCTCTATAGATGTATGTCTGGATTTTTCATATAACTGACATACATAAATATGAATATATTATAAGTTGCACCATGTGTGATCTTTTGTTGCTGATTTCTTTCACTTAACAGGTTTTAAGTTTCATTCTTAAGCCTGTATTTCTGATTTTCTTTTCTGTGGCTAAGTAGTGCTCTATAATATCTGTATTCTATAACTGATTTGTCCACTTCTACTTGGATGGGCGTTTGGGTTGTTTCTGTCTCTTGACTATCACAAATTGCGTCACTGTGAACATTTGTACAGGAGCATTTTTTTTTTCTTTTTTCTTTTGGTACCAAGGATTGAACTCAGGGCCACACGCTTGCAAAGTAGGCACTTATGCCGCTGAGCTAAATCCCTGGCCCCTGTATAGGAGCATTTGTTTGGATGTGGTCTTGGTAAGCACCTGGGAGCAGGACTGCTGGGTCGGACAGTAATGCTCTGTTTAACTTTCTGAGGCTCTTTGCCATTAAACTGTCTTCTCCCTGGCTAAACTACTTCATGTTCAATTTTACCTTTTTCAAAATAATACTTGGTAGGTTACTGAGTACTGTAGTACTCAGTAAGTCGTCATTAACCATGTGTTTACATGAAAAGTCTGATCGAACATAGAGATAGAGCAAAGTGAGCTCATTGTGTGATCCCAGGCTAGAAGGGATTCCAGTAAGGACCCAGGTTCAGGGCAGGGACTCCTGTATCACTTTCCCCAGTCAGGGCGGCCTTGCCTAAAGACGTTGCCGTGGGTGTTTCTGCGTTTCTAGCTTTCAGAGCCATCTCCTGCCTCCCTCCTGCTCCTCCTTCCTTCCCTTTTTTCCTTTTTTCCTTCCCTTCTTTCCTTCCTTCCTTCCTTCCTTCCTTCCTTCCTTCCTTCCTTCCTCAGTACTAGAGATTGAACCCAGAGTGTCACACATACTAGACAAGCACTCTACACTGAGCTACATTCCCAGGCCATCTTAAACGGTTTTTTTATTTTTATTTTTTTTTTCGTCTTTTTCCTTTTTACCGGTACCAGGGATCGAACTCACGACTGCCTGCTTGCAAGGCAGGCGCTTATGCCGCTGAGCTAAATCCCCAGCAGGCTCCCCCCCCCCCCGTCTTAAACATTTTACTTTAAAACACGGCCTTGTTAAACTGCCCAGACTGGCCTTGAACTTGTGATCCTCCAGCCTCAGACTCCCAAGCAGCTGAGTTTGTGCCACTTTGCTTGGCACATCCATTCTTTATGTTACTGCAGTACCATCGCTTAGTGCTAGCCTGGTTAACGCTGGCTGGTTATTCTTGAAAGCCTATACATTTTGTAACATGTGCCTGGACTGTTCTAGATGTCAGGAATCCAGATGCCCCTGGAAGCCTATCCTCATGTAGTCAGATTTCATCACGCAGGGAACCATTACGTATGTCCTTAGCTACTTGAGTACAGAATATATTGTTATGGCCAGGCATGGTGGCGCACACCTGTAATCCCAGCACTTGGGAGGCTGAGTCAGGAGGGTTGCTGCAAGTTCCAGGCCAGCCTGAGCGACAAAGGGAGTTCGAGGCCAATCTGAACTGTGAAAAAAAAACTTTCTGAGGATCAAAAAAAAAAAAGGAATATATTGCTGCCATAATCTAAATTTTACAGGAAGAATTTACTTCTCAATTCTTCTAGTAATCTCTGAGGACTGACAGCAAAAGAAAATTACATTATTCTTCTTTTTCAAGATTTGCATTCTAAAAAGAAAACGTGGTCGTGCAGAGCCTTTTCATGAAGTGGAGCACTTTGAATAAAAGATCGGGAAGGAATGCAATCAGGAGACGGCTGTTTAGTAGTCAGTGGTGACCTGGGATGTGTGCATTCGGGAGAAGCAGACATGATGTGTGTTCTAAGAAGCGTCTTCTTCCTCCCAGCACTGTCACTGCTTTTTGTTGAAGGTGAGTTTGCCTCCTTCAAGTTATTTCATTCTTCCAATCCTGACCAATCGTAAGTGAACACAACGCCAAAACCCTAAGCGTACGTCATGCTGCTTTAACCCTGGCAGCTTCTGCATTGCAAAGGATGTTGAAGCATCATGAAGCCAGGAAGTTTTATATGATAGTTCTGAGAGACTGTTCAGAGTTCAGATTAAGGTACCAAACTGAGCAGGGTACTAACTTTAGAAACAGGAGGGCTTTTTAAAGACATAGATGGGGGCTGGGGATTTAGCTCAGCGGCATAAGCGCCTGCCTTGCAAGCAGGCAGTCGTGAGTTCGATCCTCGGTACTGATAAAAATGAAAAAGACAAAAAAATAAAATAAAATAAAATAAAGACATAGATGATTTCACAGCACACTTGAAACCCTTGATGGATCACCTTACTTGTTAAATAATGGCAACAGATGAAACCAACAGTGCATCTGCCCGCCTTCCCTCACACTAGTGATGCAGCTGCTGTGGTGGGAACACTTTGGGGAGGGGCAGGAGATATTATTGCTGTGCCTTCAATAAACTCTGAAAACTTGGCCCAGATGTGGTTATATCAATACTCTGTGTTTATTTAGCTATTTTTATTATTCATACTGAATAATCTTCTTTGTATTTGTCCTTAGCAATTCCAAATGTGCTTTAGATTTTTTAGTTCTAAAACTCTCCAAAGTCATTAATGGATTTCAGACACACAAGGCCACCTACTGTGAAGAGATGAATGCTTACTTACCAGCACTTGTGCTACTGTGACTTATGTACCCTACATGAGGGAAATGCCCTGATAAGGTGACCCTAAATTCCTATTCCAGAGCATGGTAGTGCATGACCATAATCTCAGCGCTTGGGAGGCTGAAGCAGGAGGATCATGAGCTTGAGGCCGTCCTGAACAATTCAGCAAGACACTTGTCAACAACAACAACAACCTAAGCGGAAGCTGAATGAAGGGTACACAGAAGCTCTCTGCGCATTCTTTGCAATTTCCTCTTACTCTCTAATCCCCCAAAATCAACATGCAGATATGCCAAAAACAATTGAACCAGATCCCCAAATACACACTTACGTGCAGCCATGTGCATCACAGCATTGACCAGAATAGCCCAGATGTGAAAACAACCTGAGCGACCATCAGCAGGTGGAGAACCGTCTGTCTTTCTTCACATTAACTTCAGTTGTCTGTGTGTTGGTCTCAGTCTCCTTTAGTCCAAATACTTCAGCACCGCTGCAGGGGAGCCTTTGCTTGGTTGTGCGTTTGGTATCCACTGTCTCTCTCTAACAGTCTGGGTTGAAAAGTGCAAGGCTGTGCACCGGGACGTCACCTTGCCTCCATTTTTTCTGCCCCTCTCCCAGGATGTGGTATTATTTTCAATTTTCACTTGGGCCAGCACGGGGCAAGAGGAAGGTCAGTGACTTTGACTCCACTCCCACCCCCAACCCCAAGTGATGTGATAGTTACGTCAAGGCCAAAGAACAAATGTGGTCAGGCTAAATGATGTTGTGGGGGCTTTGGAAATGACCATGGACCTGGTGACACAGTGTGAGCTGGTCATGATGCAACACTTCACCTATCACCTGAGCTCTATACGCTGACCACCACGATGGAGAGAAAGCTGTCGTGAGCACAGTCTGGTCCCAGGCCATTGATGTCAACTCAGACACTGCGTCTAAAAGTCCGTAGAATGCTTAGGTATGATCTTAGTCTGTTTTCTGTCACTAGAACAAAACCACCCCCAAGCAACTGGCTGATCTGGAGAAACACAGGCTGCTATGATAGCTACTGAGGTGCAATGCGATTTGATGCTTGAGGTGTTTGGTGTTTCACTGACTTTGCAGGTCTAGGGCAGATGGTCTGATCATCTATTCAGAAGATAACAATATACAGTATAGCATCTAGGGCGATTTCTTTCTGGAGGTGGTAACCACTGTTAATTCCCTATTATCTTGTTTTGAAGTCCTGTATTATTTTTATTTATTTATTTATTTATTGTCTTTTTCGTTTTTATCGGTACCAGGGATCAAAATCACGACTGCTTGCTTGCAAGGCAGGCACTTATGCCGCTGAGCTAAATCCCCAGCCCCTCTGTATTATTTTCATTGTGTTGTTGGGTTGGGTTTTATTGTTTTGTTTTGTTTGATTTTGTTATAGCCGATGCCATAGGCGCTATTTTGAAGATAACAAGATATATTATGGTAGCGATTTTGGATTTACTATTGGCTTGTTTTGAAGTCCTTTATTGCATGCATTGTTTTGTTTTTACTGGTTCTATTCTGTTCTGCTTGGTTTTTACTTGGTCTGAAGGTATCTGCAGCTTTTTGATGCTCGTAAGAGGCATTATGGTAACTATTGTTGATTTCCTATTGTTTTGAAGTCCTGGGTCACTTACACGGGTTTGTTTTGACTGGCTTTGTTCTGTTTTATTTTGCTTGGTTTTATTCTCTTTAAAATAAAAAAAAATACACAGAGCTAGATAAGGAGGTACATGTCTGTAATCACAGCACTCTGGGAGATGGAGAGAGGAAGATCACAAGTTTGAAGCCAGCCCAGGCAACTTAAGTGACTTAGTGAGACCATGTCTCAAAATAAAGAATGAAAACAGGCCCAGGGAAAGTAATTTAGCTGTGGAGCGCCCCCTAGGTTCAATCCTCATACCACACACCCTACTATTAAAAAAAGAAAATTCAGGGAACACATTCAAGCTAGAGCACTCACCCAAATCCATGACCATAGGTCCATTTGGGTCAGGCCTGGGCAGCTGCTACTGTGTATGCTTGCTGTAGTGATGCAGGCTGTTTCCTCCTAGCACCCAAATTCTTCTCCAGTTGGTCTGCAGACCCGCTCAAGTCCAGGAACTGGCAAGGAATCCTGGCTCTTCACTGTTGAGAAAGTATTTATAGTTTCTGCTGATTGCATCAGTTGGAACCTTAAAGACTGCCCGTTTATCTTGCCCCTAGAGAAGCCAGTCTTTATCAACCATCTCTATAGCTCTCTGTGTATCAAAAACCCTTGTTAACATTCTGACCTTACCATTCATTATGATTTTTTGTGCCAGTTATATTTTTGATGGCTGAGTGTCGTGGCCTCTGGGATACTGGGATCCTACCATCTCCACTGCTGCAAAGGAGCTCAGTTCTTTAAGTGCATTTCCTATTGCAAGTCCTGGCTTGCAGAGAAGCCATCAGGGCACTTTTGGACAGGTGTATTTCTCACCTGAGCCTGCCCTGTTGCTTTGATAAAAGGAGCATTCCTTGGGCCCTCCTGTGGGCCAGTTTTCTGATGGCTTATCACACTGTGCTATATCCACTCTGGCAGGCTCCCTGCAGGAGTGAGTTACTTATTTATTAATAAATAAGCATTAAGCCCCATCCATTGTGTGTTCTCTCTATTATGAGTAACAGGGTTGTCTTTGCCACTTAGCTAGAAGGTGATCTGGTTACCAAAGCCATTGCAGAATTAGCTTTCTCGGATCACTTCCAGCATGCTAGGCAAGCTTTCGATGCCCAGCCTACTCTAGGAAGTTTTTAATCTTCTTCCTCTCTTTACCCCAATGGTTCTATCATGTATGCTTCACTTAGCATGGGTCATTGGTTTCTTTGACTTCTGAAAGCCACCTTTAAAGCTTGACAACACAATCTTTCAGAATCCTTGTTAAGGGGTTTGTCTTAGTTTTTGTTGCTATGACAAAATACCTGAAGCTGGGTGATATATAATGGAAAGAGATCTGTTCGGATAGATCACAGTTGTGGGTTTTATTTGTTCTTGTGACTTTTATTAATTTTTTTTTTTTTTTTTTTTTTTGGCTACCAAGGATCAAACTTACAACCTCATTCTTGTCAGGTGGGTGCTTGGGCCACTGAGCTAAATCCCAGGCCTGTTCTTGTTTAAAACAGGGCTTTGCTATGTTGCCTGGACTGACTTTGAGGTTCAAGCGATCTTCCTGCCTCAGCCTTCTGAGAAGCTGTATAGGTGTGTGCCACCTGCCCAGCTTAGCTGACAGTTTTGGAAACTGAAAGTCCAAGTTTGGGGAGCCCTCATACACTGGGCTCTGATGAGAACAATATGACCTCTGATTTAACAGTATGGCAAATATAGTGGCAAGAATGTGGACAATTAGGGTCACACTGCAGGACAGGAAGCCAGACAGCACCTCCTCCTCTCAGGCAAGGACCGAGGCCCCATGAGGACTGCTCTAACACTTCCTGAGATGCTGCCATTCAATGTTTCCCACCTTCTGCCGTCTCCTAGCACCACAGTGAGGTCCACGTTTCAGCACAGAACCAACCCTGGGGAGACACAGGCAGAACACATCCCAGCCACACGGTATTCAGGGCTGTATCTCAGGAGAGCACTCTGCAGCACTTCTTCGTCCAATTGTGTTTCTTACCTCTGTTCCAGCACCTAAAAGGCCACTCCCACATGCACTTTGCTGACTCTTTTTTTTTTTTTTTTTTTAATGGGTACCGGGGATCAAATTCACGACTGCCTGCTTACAAGGCAGGTACTTATGCCGCTGAGCTAAATCCCCAGCCCCACTTTGCTAACTCTTGCTGCTGGTCCCCCGGATGGTTTGGACTCCTGTCCCTTCCCCAGGTGCACCTCCCTAGCTGGGCTCCTTAGGAACAGAGCCTTGATCACAGGTCTTGTTAAGGAGAGGAGAGGAGGTGGATCCCAAGACGGGGCTGTTGTTCGTGCATCATTCTCAGGCAGGCGGATGGGTATTCTTTATGGAGGAGGGCGGTACTCAGACTCATCCCTCAGGGAACTGTAGGCTTCAGCATTCCTGTGTCCACGCACCCTGAAACCTCCCCCCCCCCATCCAATGCAATCAGGGATCTGATATCTGCAGACACAGATACCGGTGATGCCCAGCCTCCTCTGCAATGCTGCACTTGTGATAATTCCCAGGCCTGAGCTTCAAAACTTCTTATCCACATCTGACACACTGCCCAGGAGTGACCTCTGGTTTTCACACTGAACCCCCCTAGTTGGTGATTAATCACTGAGTCTTTAGCTTTCCCTCAAGTACTGACTGCCCCAAGAAACAACCACTTAATTCCATTTAACCTTTAACTCTCCACAGCATTGAAGGCTCTGTGCGCTCCTTCCCTGGCCATCGCAGCTCACTAGTTGGTTTCGGCCACTGCATCTCTGCTGTTCACCAGGCGTGATCTTCACGCCACCATCTATGATCAGCGGTGGGCTTCTCACTGCCAGCCAGGGGCGATCAGGTTATGCGACACCATTGCAACCAGCTGTCTTGAACCAGGTCCGGCACTTCTCTCCCAGGAGCTGCTGAGTAAGTGCCAACCCGGGCTTGCTTGGGAGAGCACCACGGGTGGCATCAAGGAAGGAGGACAGAGAAGTCAAACAATAGTTCTAACAAAGGCCCCTGGCAATGTTTTGGAGGAATTCTCCAAAATGGGACAAGCCTTTCAGAGCTGTCCTGATTGACAGCCAAAGGACCAAGACTTTCTATTCTTAAAATTAACTGGCCCACAGGCTGGAGGCAGCGCTCTTCAGCTGAGGGGAACCTAAGGAATGGCGGGAGGCAAGGACAAACTCAGATGGGTGTCATTAACACTGCAGAAATAAGCCTTTCAATCTGGAGGGAGACTATCTGGGTGGTACCCTAAATAGCCAAAGCAACAATGGAAGCTGTGTGTGGCAGCAGTTATAATTCCAGCATTCTGGGAGGCTGAGGCAGGAGGATTATAAATTCAAACCCAGCCTGGACAATGTAGTGAGAACTTGTCTCAAAATTAAAAACAAAATTTGAGTTACTAGGGATGTAGCTCCAAATGAAGGCCCTGGGTTTAATCTTTACTATAGAGAGATACAGAGACTGATAGCAACTAGACAATGTCCACTTCTTGTAAAGCCTCAAGTGCCTAAGGGTGCGTGTGAGGAACAAGTCCCTGATCTATTTCTCACAAATGGAGCATTTCAAATTGTTGAAAGTACTCTTTGTGTTGAAAAACATGAAGAAAATCATGTAATTTGGGCAGCTACAAGTTTGGAAATGTTTTATAATTCTTTGTTTTAGAGTAGATTTACCCTTAAGGAGAAAAAAATCTCTAGAGAAATATAAAGTTGGAAGTGAGGATTAATTCCAGAGGTATGATAATGTTTTAAAAAGATTATTAGGTTAAGCAACAATTTAACTTAATAAGCCATTTGTTTCTACTATGTAAGTGGCCACTACCAAGACATTGTCTCCAGCCTTAGAGAAAACAGCAAAGAAGATGAAACTTCTGCAATGTTCAAAAAATGTCAGTTTCAATGTACTAAAGAGTAAGCACCCAGTTAGCAATGCTGCTTTGTAGCCCGTCAAAAATAACACTGCATCTCAAGAGGCAGCATCAACTCAGATCTTGATAGCACTCAGGACAAAACTGTTTGTATTGGAGCTGAAGAGAACTCAGGGCCTCACCCGTGCTCAAAAAGCCCTCTGCTTCCTCAGCACGTACTGGCAAGAGGAGTGGTTCTCAAAGTGTGGTCTGTGGCCAAGGTAGCCTTGGATTATCTGAGAATTTGGAAAAAACCCTCTAGGACTCTGGGCCTGGGGTGGGGGCCGCAGTGGGCAGAGAGCAGGGAAGCCTAGCAGCTGGCCTGCAGCAAGCCCGGGCAGCCACAGGAGGGTTCTGATGCGCCCTGGGTCACGGAAGCACTGCTGGTGACAGGCCCACAGCTACGGTTGACACACTGTGTCAACTGGAGAAGTTTAGAAGTTCAACTAAAAGACTCACAGGGAGCCAGGGTTCTTACTTTGTAAACATCTCCATCCTGTGCAAGAGGAGGGCAAGGAGATTTTGTGAGCACTACACTGGCCCTGGTCTGGGCTGGCCTGTGTACAGTATAGAGGAGGAAAAGATATTTGCTCTTACCTGCTTTTTGCTCTGGATGCTGTCTTGAAAGTGTTACCCCGGTGCCATGCCACCCTGCTCTGGAGCCAGCTGATTAGGGACTGAAACTTCCACAGTGAGCTAAATAAACCTTTCCTTCCTCATTTTGGGTGTAGGTATTTTGTCTCAGCAACAAGATTTGAAAAGTAACCAAGACACAGCGAGGCACCAACATCGTCCTGCATCTGAGGCAGGAAGAAAATTATGCCGGCTTTTGAAATAAACATGTAACATTTCCCCACTATTTACAAACATTTAGGTTTATCCAGGATCTCAGAATTATGTCTATATAAAAACCATACAGATGTTTATAGCAGCTTTATTTGTAGTCATCAAAATTTGTAAGCAGGGCCGGGGATTTAGATTGGTGGCTTAAGTGATGTGTGTGGTTGTGTAAGGTTGTGAACTGGATCCCCGGTACCAAAAAAAAAAAAAACCTTGTAAGCATCCGAGATATCCTTCACTAGATAAATGGGTAAATTGTGGTACATTCTGACAATGGAGTATTATTCAGTGCTGAAATGAAATGAGCTATCAAGTCACAAGAAGACCCTGAAGAAACCTAAGTGCATATTATAGCTAGTGTGGTAGTACATGCCTGTATAATCCCAGGTGGGAGGATCTCGAGTTTGAGATCAGCCTGGGCTACAATGTGAGCTCAAGGCCAGTCAGCCTGAACTGCATAGTGAGATCTTGTCTCAAAAAGACCAAAAAAAAAAAAAAGATATTACATGAAAGTAGCCCATCTGAAAATCTCACACATTACCTGATTCCAACAATATGACTTTCTGAAAGACAAAATTATAGAGACAGTAAAAAAGGTTTTAGGCAGCATAGAATACTGGCAAAAAACATACCCAAAGGGCAATGGAACAGATTGGAAGATGTAGAAACAACTGAAGACATACTAAACCACCTTATTTTTGACAAAGGTGCAGACACATTCACTGGAAGAAAGGTAGTCTCTTTAATACACGGTGCTCATGGCCAGGGACTTAGCTCAGCGGCTAAATCACCTACCTGGCAAGCGTGGGTTTGATCCTTGGTACCAAAAAGAAAAGACAGAAATGGCGCTGGAAAACTGGCTCTACACCTGCTGAAGATTAAAACTGGACCCGTATCTTTCACCATGTACTAAGCTAAAATCAGAATGGATCAAAGATCTTAACATTAAAACAGAAACATTAAATCTGCGGGAAGACAGAGTAGTAAAACTCTTGCCTACACTCTTGGTGTAGGCAAAGACTTTATGAACAAAACTCTGATTGCGCAGGAACTGTCACAGGTACTCAACAACTGGGATCTCATCCTGCACAGCAAGAGAAACCACCAGCAGTGAAGAAACACACAACCGGGGAGGAAATGTCTGCCAGCTGTACCTCAGACAAAAGGTTACTACCGAGAACATATAAAGAACTCGGGGGCTGGGGATTTAGCTCAGCGGCATAAGCGCCTGCCTTGGAAGCAGGCAGTCGTGAGTTCGATCCCTGGTACCAGTAAAAACAAAAAAGACCCCCCCCCCAAAAAAAAAAAGAACTAAAAAAAAAAAATCAGTCCTTCCAGATTTAAAGACCCAAAAATGGGCATCTGAGATGAATACACACTTCTCAAATGAGGAAATACAAACAGCAAATAAATATGTGCAAAAATGTTCACCATCTCTGGTCATTCAAGAGATGCAAATTAAAACAACACTGAGATTCTACCTCACCCTGGAAAGAATGGCTACTACTATCAAGAAATCAAGCAGTAAGAAATGTTGGTGGGGCTGTGGGGAAAAAGGAACCCTTCTCCATGGTTGCGGGGGGACTGCAACCACTGCAGAAATCAGTGTGAAATTCCTCAAAAAACTAAGACTAGAGGTCCCATTCCATCCAGCTATCTGTCTTCTGGGTATCTTCCTAAAAGAACTGAGACCATCATACCACAGCAATGTACGTGCACCCATGTTTATGGCAGCACAATTTGTAAGTTAGATCTTTGTTTTTAATGGGATTTTTTTGTACCGGGAATCAAACTCATGACCTCATGCTTGCCAGGCAGGTGTTTGTGCCACTAAGCTAAATCCCCAGCCCATGTAATAACTTAGATCTTGGGGCTGGGGATTTAGCTCAGTGGCATAAGCACCTGCCTTGCAAGCAGGTGGTTGTGAGTTCGATCCCCAGTACCGATAAAAATGAAAAAGACAAAAAAAAAAAAAAAAAAAAAAAAAAAAAAAAACCAAAAAACTTAGATCTTTGAAACAACCTAAATGTCCATTGACTTTTTTTTTTTTTTTTTTTTGTCTTTTTCGTTTTTATCGGTACCAGGGATCGAACTCACAACTGCCTGCTTGCAAGACAGGCGCTTATGCCGCTGAGCTAAATCTCCAGCCCCGTCCATTGACTTTTGAATGGATTAAAAAAAAGTCATATTTTTATACACTGGAGTACTACTCAGCCACAAAGGTTAAACTGATTTTATAGGTTAATGGATGCAAATTTAGACAATACATGTGAAAGTGAAATAAATCAGACACATGCGTAAACATGCTAGTGGAGAGCTGTGATATACGTAAAAGTACATATATGTATATAAAAATAGTTAAGATACTTCTGATTTCTCAAGAGTTCACTGAGGAGAAAGATCTGTGCTGGTATTATTCGGACAATTGAATGCAGACCTCTTGTGCTCTGGATGAATGATCTGGGGATGACAATGCACAATGTACGTACCATTGTTGCCCCGAATGACATGTTTTGAAATTTTATTTTTTTTTGTTGAAATAAAATGGATTAAGGGGGCAAGCTGGGGATTACCTCTTGTATCCTCAAGAGAGCATTCTGAAGCTAGGGTGGTGGTACATGCCTGTAATTCCAGCACTTGGGAGACTGAGGGAAGAGGGTTACCTCAAGTTTGAGGCTGGCCTGGGCTACATAGTGAGTCCAAGACCAGCCTGAACTACACAGTGAGATCTTGTCTTTATAAAAAAAAAATGAAGAAAGCATTTTGGAGGCTGTGAAGCCACTGGTGCAGTAAAGGACACATGCACCCAATTCCCCATGATGAATGCATTCATTATGTACATTGCGTACCACAAACACAAGTGTCCTAATAGAAAATGGAACATATGCTGAAATCGGACAGCGGTCAGGCACGGCCCCTGCCATCACAATGTAGTTCTCACCACAGCTAACGTCACTGGGGAGGGCTGACGCTGAAACGTCACACACACAGAGAAGCAAGAGGTTCATGGAAACCTCTGGAACCTTCTACTCAATTCTGCATGAACTGCTTTAAAAGTCTAGTTAAAAAAAAAAATCAAAGCCCAAAGGTTTAGGGACAGAAGGCTTTAGGAAGACGAGAATTATATTGCTTTAAAGGAAGAAAACTGAAAAGTGACCTTTTGAAGTATGAGTTTATTCTCTAGGTTTTCTTAAATACCCACAAATTAGTATTTTTATTGCTGCTATACCCAGAAGCTGAAAACAATTTAAAATAGGTACTTTTATTATACATTTAACACTTAATATGGAACTGTGAGTTTTAAAAGTGAGTTTTTCAATGATTTAATAAGCATGTGGAAATTGGAGATAATCATACCAACAGCTACTGGACTCTGTAATAAAACATAAATTATAAAGAAACACAAGATAATTCATAAAGAGAGACAAACAATGGCTCACTGCCTCCAATGCTGGTTAGCTAATGAAAGCAATACTGAATTAAATATATCCTTCTTCTTAATTAAAGCACAATAGTTCTAGCCTGTCATGAATGCCTTAGGTCCAAAATGTAAAACAAGACTTACGTTCTGAACATCTCTAATCTTGACTATCTTATGCTAATGGACTTTTGTGTAGCACTAAGAAACTGGTAAATAATCAGTCTGCTTGATTAATACTTGAGAGGAAAAATCAAGAAATGGCTATAGCTCAGTGACACAGCGCCTGCCTGGCAAGTGCGAGGTCCTGAGTTCAATTCTCAGTACTCAAAAAACCAAAAAGAAATGGGTAAAAAACTTATCAAGTGAGATTTGGCCACCTGAACAAAGTAGTATAAAAGGCATCGAACTGTAATACACGAAGAGCTAAGCATTTAATGGCAGAGAAGTATCTGAAATCCCTACAGTAACACACTGACTCAGCAGCCCAGGTTTGCAAGCCCAAGGGCAGTGGTTCCTGCAAAGATGAGGCTAATGAGAAGCTAGACTCTAATTA
Organism: Cavia porcellus; assembly: GCF_034190915.1. Taxonomy (NCBI): domain Eukaryota; kingdom Metazoa; phylum Chordata; class Mammalia; order Rodentia; family Caviidae; genus Cavia; species Cavia porcellus. Next base: position 15,555,293 of record NW_026947515.1, read on the forward strand.
ACTCCAACTTTCCTCACCAATCAACATCACAAAATGATTTTTCTGTACTTCTCAGTCAAAAGAAAATTAAAGCCATATTTTTATTGTTAGTGTGAATTTAAACATTTGTGAACTTGCTGTAGTTTTTGTTAGCTTTTTAAAGATAAGTGATAGCAGATGATGATGTTATGTGACCAATGCACTGAATTTCCAAAGAATAAATTAATCTAGTGCTATATGGCATTATTCATGATTTAGAACCCACAATTGTCTCCATTAAGTGGGAAATTATGAAAAATACCATTTGTAGAATGCTTAGGTTTTCTCTTCAATTGGATTTTTTTTAAAAGCAGACCTCACTTTCATTTAAAACATATTAAATAACTAACATTGCTTCATTTTTCTATTTTCTATGAAATCAAATTCAAAAAGCTTCCAGTAGTAGTTTGCTCTTGCTAACTGATCTCAGATGTTTCTGACACTAAAACTATTTTAATTCCATTTAAAAGGAAGACTCTTCCATTTAATAAGGGTGGCCTGAAGTGTATCATTTTTTAAGCATTAAAGAAAATACTGTTATCCAACTTCATACAATAGAACTACGGTTGTTGTAGTGAGAAAATAAATTTGGAATATCAATGATGTAGTTAGACCTATAGACAAAAGCCACAAGGAAGTCTTATAAAAATGACTTTCAAAAATGGTGGCAGAGGGCTGGGGTCCTATTTGCCTGCCTGGCAAGTGTAAGGTCGTGAGTTCGATCCCCAGTACCAAAAAAAAAAAGTGGTAGAACTAGATGTGGTGGCTCACACCTGCAAACCATGTACTTGCAAGGCTGAGGCAGGATTGCCACAATTTGAAGACAGCCTGGGAAATACAGTGAGTACATGGCCAGTCTCGACTACATAGCAAGACCCTATTTCAAAAAACCAAAACCCAAAAAAACAAAACCCAATAAAAGGGGGCCATGTGAGAACAGCCAAGATAAGAAGCTCCTGTAGAGTGCAGCCAGTCTTAGTGGCATACAGTGTCACCTGACTTTGTTAAACCACTGGTTAAGTCAGGGGAAGGAGATAACAATAATCAAACTACTGGGATTGAAAAGAGTTTGATTAAAAGTTTAAGCCAAGTGTGGTAGCACATGTCTGTAATCTGAGCACTCAGGAGGCAGAGGCAGGAGGATTGCTGTCAGTTCAAAGCCAGCCTGGGCTACACAGAGTCCAAAGCCAGCACAGTGAATGGCATAGTGAGACCCTGCCTCATCCCAGGCCAAAGGATGTCTACAGTCTACCAGATCCTTCCATATACGTTCCTGCCGCAACAGTCAAAGTACATGTCGCAACTCAATCCCAAATGCTCTTGTACGTTCAATGCTGCTTTCTCGTCCTAAGTCACAGATGGCCTCACGACCATTTATTTGAAAACCATGTGATTGGGCGCAGTGGTACACAGCTGTAAGCCCAGCTATTTGGGAGCATGAGGCAAAAGGAGCAAAAAACTGAGGCCAGCATCGCCAACTGAGACGCTGCCTCAAAAAATAAAAAAGGGCTCAATATGTAATTCAGCACTTCCCAAATTCAGTCCTCAGTACAACACAGAAAACAAAAGAATCACTTGTCAAATTGCTGCCTCACAAAAAGCTTAGAAGTAACTATAGAAGGTAAATTCACATATACTGCTTTTATTATGGTTGTTAGTTGATGAAAACAAATAGCTAAAAAGTTTTCAAATGATAGAAAACGTACTTGGGTAACTTATGACACAATTTTGTGTGTGTACGGAGATAACAGAAACATCTATTTTTGCACCAACTGTAAATTCAGGGTTAAAGACGGAAAAGTCAAAGGGAGCCTGAAACACATTCACTATTTCAAAACCTTAGACAAAAGAGCAGAGGACAGAAAAAAACAAAAACAACATATACACCTTGATAACAGTCTTTTTTTTTTTAATGACTTCCTATTTTCTCTCCTTTTTAAAAGCACTAAGACCCTTATTGTAGATTATGTATCATCTCCTCTTTGGCTATGAGGTGTGTGGTTTTGTTAACCAGAGACATCAAGGAGTTCAGTTTCTGAGACCAGTCATTCAGTAAGTTATTTGGATCCTTGGGTCTCTGGAAGTTGATAATTCCCGCCAACCTGTCAACTTTAGCAAAGATGGTCTTGTTAACTACTAGGTTTGACAGAAAAGCCTCTGACTCCTGCAAGACAAAAGACAAACTGGATTAAGAGAGAATCATTACAGAGGACAAACAAATCTAAAGCATTTTTTAAACTCTTCAAACTATGAAGGGCTAGAATTTCTTATTAACAGCCACTGCTGACTACAATGATAACGCAGGAGCAGAACGAATGCACTTATTGTGTGACGGTCTAAGCAGCGAACAGAACTGGGGTCTCCTCAGAGTCAGGGCTGAGCCTGAATCACCTCTTTCCAGGCTTCCGGCTGCTGGGCTAGGGACACAGCTGGCTCCATGGGCAAGCTGCCCTCCTCCCTTTGCGAGCTCCCTGCTAAAAGGTGCTGTGGTATAGATCACATGGCTCCAGAATCCTAGGTCAGGATGTTGTTCGCTACGCCCCCTCGCCATGGACACATTTCTAAGGACTTGGGTGCTGTCATCCACAAGTGAGAATTAGTTAACCAACCAAGGTTCACGTCTTTTAACTCTTAATAGTCATGATTCCTCTTTTCCGGTAAACTGTGACTTTTCATAAAGAAACAGCCCTTTAGGCCATGACCACCATACCTCTGCACACTACACTGTGGTCAACAGGAGATGCAAGCCTGACCGCAATGCTCCTCTAAGGAGTCCTCTGCTGCTGAACGACAGCCGAATCTGCCTCACGTAATACAAACCTAAACACACTGATTGTATACATGCTCTGAACTTTAAATCAATAAAGCTAACATTTAAGTAAAAGCCCTGATTGGGGGGGAGGTAATGAGAACTGAATCTAGACCAGAGCTGCATCTCCGGCCCCTAGGTGAAGACTTTCATCTAGTGTAAATACTAACAATGTATGTAATGGTAAACCTATCATTTAGGTTATGTTTTGGTACTCAAGATGATTTGGAAAACTTTCTATCATCAAAACTTAAATAACGAAACAAATTTTTTTCCACTCAATTTTTCCCATTGACTGATACGCAAAAGAATGCTGTTCATCACTTACATCAACAGAAAGATCCAGAAGTTGTGCCATCCTTTTCATTGTAATTCGAGTGTAGTACTTGGCCATTATTCTAATATTCTGGGGACAGGACAGAGGGCAGGGGGACAACAGCAGCCGTCAGTAAGGTTGAAAGTCCACTCATTTTCATACTCAAATAAGTTCACTTACAATGTCAGACTCTACCCACCACTAGAATGAAGCTGGTTCTAGATTTCAAAAGCAAGCCTAAACACTGAGATATTTTGGTTTCTGTAGTTATTTCTGAGTTACTATGAGTATCTAACACAATTCTTTAAGTACATAGTCTAATAAGTAGTCTGTTTTCAATAACTTGTGGTTAATAAATAGCAACAGCACTAAAATATTTTTGCCAAGTGCAAGCACCTAACGTTTCTATTTATTTATGGGTTTGAGCAAGGTCTCACTATGTAGTGAGGGTGATCTCAAACTTGCTATGTAAGCAGGCTGGTTTTGAATGTGCAATTTTCCTGCCTCAGCCTCTCAACTACTAAGATCACAGATGCACACCATGACATCTGGCTGACACAAATGTTTTAAAGGCTAAAACTCAAAATACATACATTCATACATACATGCATGCATAATAGGAGAGAATCTCAAAATGCTTATCACTTACATCTTTCTGATTATTTAAGGGCAACTTGAAATTAAGTTTTCTAATTTCCAGTGGGAATGGTGAAATTAGAGATACAGACTCCCTTTACTATTATATCAGTGTCTTAACAAAACACCAACGCCTACATAAAAAAATGAGGAGTGGGGCTAAAAATGAACTCAACTTGGAAGGCGCTGCCCCTCTTGGCTGTATCAGGCCCGACAATAACACTAGCCTCCAAGAAAGCCCGAGAGGCATTCCTTTTCCCTCACCTTTGCTTTGTTTTGTTCTTGTTTTTTTGAGATAGGATCTTATTATGTAGTTCAGGCTGGCCTCGAACTTGCAGCTGATCCTCCTGCCTCAGCCTCCTGAGAGTTCATTATAGGCGCAGACTACTATGCTCCCCCCTCTTTACCCTTTACAGTGAATCACATGACCACAATCTAATGTTATCCTTTTTGGTTTTTTATTTTTTATTTTTTTTGGTCTTTTTATCGGTACCAGGGATCGATCACGACTGCCTGCTTGCAAGGCAGGTGCTTATGCCGCTGAGCTAAACCCCCAGCCCCTAAAAAAAAAAAATTTTTTTTTTGGTCTTTTCCCTTTTTATTGGTACCGGGGATCGAACTCACGACTGCCTGCTTGCAAGGCAGGTGCTTATGCAGCTGAGCTAACTCCACGTTCCCTCTTCAATCTCTTGGTTGCTGCTTTAACTCACTTATTTATTTATTTTTGTCTTTTTCATTTTTATCGGTACCAGGGATCGAACTCACGACCGCCTGCTTGCAAGGCAGGTGCTTGTGCCGCTGAGCTAAATCCCCAGCCCCTGCTGCTTTAACTCAAATGCACACAGCTCTCCCTTAACAAGCTGTTGCATCTTCAATCCGGGGGTATCTCTCTAGATTCACGGTTCACACTCACAGGGAGACTCTGTAAACTACAAGCGTGGACACTATGCACTTGAAAGTTTTCATTACTGGGATGTATGAAATTTGTGTATGATCTTTCCTGACCTCCAACTTTTCCTGGAGTTGCCCAAATTTCCCGATGTCTGTACCTATGACTAAGCCATCTGCCAAAGTGACTGCTGTCCCTGTCTGCCTGGTAACTATGTCCTTTCTTTTTTGGGCGTGGAGGGATTGCTTTGTTTTGTTTTTGAGACAGAGTCTCGCTATGTAGTTCAGGCTGGCCTTGAAGTCCCGGGTGATCCACCTGCCTTAGCCTCTCCAGTGCTGGGATTACAGGCATGCACCATGGCACCTGGCCGTGTCCTCCTCTTTCAAGTCTGAACTACCCCGCTCAATCCCTTCAGCCTCCAGACTGACCCTTCTTCCACAGAAAGCCAAACAACTTGACTCTGCACACCTGCACCATACTATCGTAATATTTTTTATTTATAAACATCTTTCCCCATGATTTTTAATCTTTCTGAAGGCAGGGGATACGTCTCATTCTCCCACATGCCCCAGTACTTTGTATAGTATCTGGTACACAGAAAGCTCCTAAGAAATATTTGTTACATGAACAAATCAATGACATGATTCAGTTTACGGTGATACTAAGAAGATCAAAGTTCAGGTATAAGATATGTAAGTCACTTGCAAGATAGCAAGTGAGTATCAAAGTGAAACGTTCTTTCACCTCATTCTTAGAAAATGTTTTCTGGGAGTTTTTTTCATTTTGTTGACTTTTGGAGTCAGGAAGGCTGGGCTCAAACTGCCTCAGCTTATAAGTAGATGGGATTACAGACTCACGCCCTAGGGAAGGACCTACCTCCTGGTTTACAGGCTACAAAACTTTGTATTCTTGGGAGGCCCTCCCAAAATGAAACATGCTCAACAGTTATTTTTTCTAGTAAGCCAAAAATGCTAATATATTACTTGTTAAACTTAAAAAAATAATAATAAAATAAAAAAACACAAATAGGAAAAAGACAACATGGCTGGGATAAATTCTGATATTGGGAAAGAGTGAGCATTTGAACAACAAGTGTACATTCCCCCAATGGAGGGCATAGGAAAAACTTTTTTTAAGAATTTAAAAACATAACATCCAAAAGAAACTACTGACTACCAAATTTACAAAATAGAAATTAGACTAGTGGACGCCTATAATCCCAGCTACATCACAGACATGATGGGATTTTACTTTTTAAGAGTCAGTTTTTTTTTCATTAGTATATGTACAATTATTTCAAAGATTGAAACACACTGTCCAGCAGAGACCAGAATATTAACTGTGGGAATGTTCTACTTAGTATTACCATAGGAAAAGAGTTAGTTTTTTTTCGTCTTAGGAGGCTGAAGCAGGAAGATAGCAAGTTGAAGTTCAGTGCAGGCAAGAATCTGTCTCAAATTTTTAAAAAAGTGGGTGGGAAAGTAGCTTAGTGTGAGGCTGAGTTCAGTCTCCAATACTGCCGTAGAAAAAGTGTTTATGCTCAAAATTTAACCTGAAAATGATCCAGAAAAGTAAATTCACTAAAGGTTAAAATAAAAAATGTCATTTCTACCATGCCAGATCCTTACGTGTTCAACAACTCTGTTCTTCAAATCTTTCCACCTTTTTTCCCCTTCTTCTGTAGAGGCAAAAACATCTGTCGCAGGGCTGTCGAGGGAGCCTTTCCTTAGTTCCATTCCATAGTCCTCCACAAGTGTAGACCAGCGCATTAGCTCCATCGTGGTGAAAAGCTTTAAAAGATCCCTGTGAAGAGCAGACAACTTAGTATTCCAACCCTATAAAAATTAAGCATTATCTAAACATTTTCAACTGCCTTAGTGCAAAAATCCAAAATGCTTCAAAATCTGAAACTTTCTGAGCCCCAGTACATAATGCCTCAAGTGAAATTTCTCCACCTGACTTCATGTGTTCCAAGCTAGAGTGTCCTAAGATCAACAAGCTGAACTTGTGTGTGAGTAATTTGTAGAAAATGTCTGCTTATTGGGAGCACAGAAATTCAGTCAGGAAAGATAGTGATGCTTTTTCACTGTGTGTAAACTTTGTTTTATAAATAAAAATTTCAGGGCTGGGGATTTGGCTCAGTGGCATACGTGCCTGCCTTGCAAGCGTGCGGTTGTGAGTTCAATCCCTGGCACAAAATAAATAAATAAAAAATTTAAAACACACTGTATAAATTTATCTCCAGGCTATGTGTATGAAGTATATAAAAAACAAATGAATTTTGTGTTTAGACTTGGTCTACATCCTCAATGATCAATTATGTATACAAAATATTTCAAAATCTGGTTTAAAAAAATTTGAAATTGGAAACACTTCTGATCCCAAGTACTCCAGAGTCTCAGCATGTGTAAGCAGCAAATTAAAAAAATAAAACGAGACTATTTTTATACATTTTTATTTAGGATGAAAATTTGGCTGTTATTTATTCTACTGACTTTCTTTTTTTCCTATGGTAATATTAAGTAGAAGATTCCCACAGTTAATATTCTGGTCTCTTCTGGACAGTATTTGTTCAATCCCTGGTACCAATTAAAAAAAAAAAAAAGAAAAAAAGTAAAATCCCATCATGTCTGTGATGTAGCATGTCTATTTCACAGATTTTAGAAGTATTTTTGAAAAAAATCATCAAGTCTTACATGTTAACGATAAAACTTTATAAAATGACTAAACAAAAGCAAATTAAACTTGGTAAGTAATTTAGAATAAAATGTTATAATCTCATTACATTAATTTCTGATGCAAGCCTGAAAAACATCTCACCACTCTGTTTAGTTTTGTTGTCTACTACAATCTATCAATAATCAATGAAGAAGTGTGTACTGCGGTGAACTAATTTTCTTTCAAAATGCTGTTTCTCAGGACGGCCATCTTTTGCAAAAGGGAAGAGGATCAATGGAGATGTGTGGAGGGAGAGAGGGAGGGGAAGTACAAAGAATTAAAATGTGTTATGCAGAGGTACCAACTCCTCACAAGGAATGTAATCATTATGCATGCAAACAACCAGTAAGAATAAATTTTTCAAAAAATAGTGAAATACTTCTGAAAATAGTATGCTAATTACAAACTCACTTACTTGTATTTGGGAATTTCTTCTAACTTTTTGTCACCACTTATTCGGTGAACCAAATCTGACTGTTCATTATCAAAAGGAGCCAGGATAACATAGAGAACAACACTTTTCAGAGCCTGAAAAAGTTGTACAACACAATAGATTACATGCAATGTGAGAAATGTAATGGAAACTTTGACAAGAGGTAAAAAATTATGGAATGACTGCATATATTAATTTTAATTTTAATTTTTTTTTGGGCAACAAAGTCTTGCTATGTAGTTTGAGCTGGGCTTGAACTTACTTTGTAGCCAGGCCAGTCTTGAGCTTGCAACGATTCTCCTGCCTCAGCCTTCTGTGTGCTAGGATTACAGTCATACGCTATCACATCCAGCCTATCACTTTATAGGTTTGTACTCAAAAAGTTTTGGGAGGAAAATCTTGTTAGGGTGCCTTTTCCATAATATTTAATTTCATAAGGCTAATATAATAAATATTTGAATTATTACCTTCACTGATATTTTTAAACATTCATTTTAACTAGTACATAAAGGAGAAATTCTTATAACAAGTTAGCAGCACAAATGTGAATATACAGAAAACTTTAAGAGGCTTGGTTTTAAAAAAAAAGTTTTCCAAAGTAATACTGAGTCTGAACTACTATACTTGTTACACATTAAGCCTTTGGTTCTTCAAAAGTGGTACATGATTTAAATGCTTACCCCAATTAGTACAACACAGTAACGGTACACTAAGTATCAGCACGACAAACAAAAAGTGACACCGCACACCAGCTTATAACTGACCCGGAAGGAGAAAGGAGTGACTCTTCCCTAACAAACACCACCTGAATGCTGAGAACGCTGTTTTACCTGCTGCCACTTTTCACTTTCTGCCTGTATACAGGGAGTGTCATATATCGCTCTGTAGTGCTTACAAATAGACAGATAGGAGCCCTCATGCTGATCCAGCTGAATCATTAAATTATAGTATTTCAACTTTAATTTCTGAAAAAATAAAAAAGGTAAAATAAAGTGAGGTTTATGGGTTTTATTCAAACACTTTTGCGTTAAACACAGAGTCAGAGCCATGCTCACCTCTGTGTTTTCTTCCTGGAAGAACTTTGTGTTAATCTTCTTGCTGATGATCTGTGTCCGAATGTAATCCTTCACAGCCAGGCACAACCGCATCTGCTCCAAGATAAACTCCACTCGCTCTTTTTTCTCCATGGACCCATAGGTTTCCACCTAGCATAGTGAATTCCTCAGGTAAGTTTAGAACACTTACTAATTTTTATAACTTGTTACAAATTAGGGTATTTAAAAATCTTCCTTGCAAAATAAGAACCATCATGTATACATAAAAGGTCGATAATTATATAAATAGCCATTTCCCTTCAGGAAATTACAATTTAAATAGTCACTGGAACAGTAAACTGTTTCTCTCTCCTTTTGGTGTCTGTGAACTTTAATACACGTATTGGTTTGTGTAACTACCATCACAGTAATGATGCAGAGCACTTCTATCACCCCCAAAACGTCTTCACACTACCCTCTTATAGTGCATACTCCCCTACTTATGAGCTCTGACCACCACCACCTGTTCTCCATCAGCAGATAAGCCTTTTCAAGGATGTCAAATGTAGTACGCGGTCGGGGCTGGGGATTTAGCTCAGCGGCATAAGCACCTGCCTTGCAAAGCAGGCGTCGTGAGTTCGATCCCTGGTACCGATAAAAAAAAAAAAAAAATGCAGTATGCAGTCTTTGGAGTATGTCTTATTTATTTATTTATTTTTGTCTTTTTCCTTTTTATGGGTACCGGGGATCAAACTCACGACTACCTGCTTGCAAGCAGGCGCTTACGCCACTGAGCTAAATCTCCAGCCCCTGTCTTTTTTTTTTTGAGACAGGGTTTTGCTATGTATATAGTTCGGGCTAGTCTTTTTTATTTTTTTTATTTTTTTTGGCTTTTTCATTTTTATCAATACCGGGGATCGAACTCATGACCGCCTGCTTGTAGGGCAGATACTTATTCGGGCTAGTCTTGAACTCACTAAGGAGCCCACCTGGCCTTGAACCTGCAGTGATCTTCCTGCCTCAGCCTCCTGAGTGCTAGGATGACAGGTGTGCACCACTATCCCTGCCACTGGAGAATGTCATAACTCACTCCACATATTGTCCAGAATTGTAAGATTCCCTCAAGTTGTGCATGTTAGTACATTCTTTTAATTGTTTAGTAGTAGTCCACTGTACAGACACAGCAAAGATTATCTAAGAACCTACAGAGGCGCATCCGGGCTGATCCCATCCTCAGGCTATCACAAATAATGTGACTCTTGAGGTTAGTGAAAAGGTTTCTTTTCTCATACACAAATATCAGGACTGGGACTGCTGGGTCATGTTAAGGATACATTTAACTTTATAAGAAACTGCCAAATTGCTTTCCAGAGTGGCTGCACCATTTTGTGTTCTAATAGCAACATATCTGAGTCTTAGCTGCTCTGCGTCGCCATTAGCAGTTGTACTGGTTTTATTTTTATTTTTTGTCTTGTTGAGACAGGGTCTCACTATGCAGTTCAGGCTGCCCTGGAGCTCACTTGTAGCCCAGGCTGGTCTTGAACTCCTAACAATCCTCCTGCCTCAGCCTCCCAAGTGCTCAGATTACAGGCATGAGCCACCATGCCCGGCTCTGGTTTTTAATTTTAACCTTTCTAATAGGTACGTAGTTTCTTCTCATGAGTAATGTGAAAAAAAATTCACAGGCTTTCAATATATTACAGCAAATATCATATTAAAAAGCACTCATCTTTTTAAATTCAGATAACAAGGCTGATGTGACACCTAATATAAAATGTAGAGCTCTATTAGATGTATACAAATATACAATGCAGAGAATAGATTACACAGAACCACCATAAAAAAGTTCTTTTTTTGTTTGTTTCTTTTGAGACAGGGTCTAGCTGTGTAGTTCAGACTGGCCTTGACCTCACAGGGCTCCTGCTGCCTTAATCTTCAAGTGGTGTGCTGCAATGCCCGGCTAGCCCGGCTAGAAACAACTCTAACTACACAGTATAAATGAATTATAAAATCCAGGACAATTCACTTACAGAGTAGAATGAAAGCTATTCATCAGTGTCTCTAATTTTTTCCCCCCTCGGTACTAATAAGAACTCAACTCTCGAGTTATACCCTTAGCTCATTTTTGTTTTTATTTTCAGGCAGGTTTCTTGCTCATGCTAGCCTCAAACTTGCAATGTTTCTGTCCCAGATTCCTGAGCGCCTAGGATTATAGGCATGTAGCACTACATCCAGCCTGTAATTATTATTATTTTTATTTATTTATTTATTTATTGAGGCAAGTCCTCTCTCTCTGTAGTTCAGGCTGGCCTTGAACTCATTATGTAGTTCCAAGGCTGCCCCTGTAGTTCTTAGGCGTATACCTAGCTTCTCTGTAACTTTTTATTTTATGTATAAAGACATTTATTTTAATTTTTTATTTTATTTATAAAGACATGATGCCTAGCTTCTTTGTAATTCTTTTATTTAGGAAAATTACAAATATACAAATGAACCATCAACATTTCATTTATACATCTTCACTCATTTTCCATATGTCAACTACTCTGAAGCAAACCTTACTCTACATATATGTAAATATTTCAGTAGATTTTTTTTTTATCGGTACCAGGGGTCGAACTCACGACTGCCTGCTTGCAAGGCAGACGCTTATGCCGCTGAGCTAAATCCCCAGCCCCTTCAGTAGATATTTCTAAAATATAATTTAAAAAACCATTTTATCCCCAAAATTCCTTATATTACCATGCATCTAGCAGGTCTCCAACGGCCTCATAACTTTTTAAGCCGCAGTACCCAGATACTCACTCGGTTCTCAGCAGCTATTTCTTTTCTTTCTTGCAGTGCTGGGAAGCCAACACAGAGCCCTGTGCCTGCTAGGTGAAAGCTCCAACACTGAGCTACCCCTGACTCTAGCAGTTTTTCACTGCTAAACAAATTTGGTCTAGAAATTTACCAGAAATCAAATATTCATTAAGAATGAAGTCAGTGGTTAACCATGTACAAGTAAACAGAATTCAAACACTGAAACAATTGCACGGACATAAGACAGATCTACACATCCTAATTTTTCTTCAGAACCTCTAATGGTCTGAATGACTGCACACCCTGCTGCATCCTTTACTCTTGGTGGTTCAGCACAAAGAGATGAGGTGCCAAAATGAATTACTTCCACCAAAAAGTTCTGCTGACTCAGGACAGTCTTACAAATGCCAACGGTGCCCACCTGCAACTCCTGTAAGATCGAGGCCGCTTCTTTGACGTCGCCATTTTGTTCTTTTATGGTTGCTAATGTTTTAGTCAGTCGCGCACGCTCAATTTCAACATAAATCTACAAACAGAGAAAACATTATCAAAATTCTTGCCAAAATGTACAGAAATTTAAAAGAACTGCTCAAACTACACTGAAAAGCATGTATCTTACTGCTATTGTGCACTGTATCTTCCACATATAGTTAAAAGATGTTTTACTTCAGAGCCATCATTTTAAAGGAAATCTCTATAAAATATTATCTGCATTCTCTAGCTTTAAGACCCTAAATAGGAAATTAGTATGTTTGATAAATAACATGACCACAAGCTATATGCGTGGCTAAGTGGCACAGAAAATGGAAAGTGGCTTTAAAAGAATTATTTGGAAAATAACAAACAGGGCCGGGGATTTAGCTCGTGGCCACTTAAGTACCTGCTGGTACGAGCAAGGTTGAGAGTTTGACCCCCGGCACCAAACACAAACGAAGAAAATGACATGTGGTTCAACACCATATCTACACTTTAATCAGTGCCTTGAATTTGCTTCGTGGTGGGGTTTCTGGAACTAAGCTCAGGGCCTGACGCCCGCCGAGTGTGTACCCTACCACTAGGCTACACTCCAGCCCAATTCACTCTTAAATGTAGGACTGCTTTAACAGCATCTGATCTTCTGAAGTACTAGAGTTGCTAGTACTTTTGTAGCTATGAGTTCTGTTAATAGATTTATCACCTCTAACAAATAGACATTAGAAGCACAACTAGACCCTGAAGAGCCCAGGGTACTGATGGCTGGCTGTGGCAGCCGTGCCGCAGGCTCTGTGGTCTCGGAAACGAGTTCTCTGTGCAGCAACCCCTCCCTCGTCTCGGAAAACCTAGCATCAAACCACTTACCCAGTTTCCTAACACACCGTGTGTTTCTAAGTTGTTGCTTTTTTTTTTTAATGAGTGCGTCACTGTATTTCTTGACATTTAGGAAGATCCTAAATGTAATGTACATCCAAAGATAGTAAGTAAACTAAGATAATGACAGTTTTATGTATTTCTTACAAAAATAAATGTACACAGGCTACTGTGTGGTGTGCCTTGCCTTGAAAATAAAAATAAAGATGCATATGTGGTACCCTTGTATACAATGCCTAAATACATAACTATTTCTTAATGCAGATACGAGAGAAAATACCACTGTGAGTTACGTCGATAGAGACTCACCTTTCCTTCTGTAACCATTCGTAGTGTGTCAATTAACCGAAGTTTCACCGGGAGGTCCGTGATTTCTTCAACATAAGTACAGCACTGTTGAACCATTTTTGCAACAGCCTAAAATATTAAAAACTACTTATAAACAAAACTCACTCCTCACACAGGATAAAAAGGCATTCTGATGAAAGGGCTATGGTAAAATCTGATTTTTCTAGCTGGGTGCAGTGGTGCATAGCCCTGATCCCAGCACTCGGAAGGCCGAGGCAGGAGGATCATTGTGCGTGGCGAGGTCAACCTGAGCCATATAGTGAGTACAACACCAGCCTAAACTACATAGCAAGATCCTGTCTCAAAACACCAAAAAAACTCCCAGAACCCAAACAAAGGAACAAAAAACCTGGTCTTCCTAAGTGACTACACTGAAACACCCCCAAAGTAATATCAAAGCACCTCAATCTCCCCAATAGCTATATTACTGTATTGAACATTCAGTAACAAATCAATCAGAAAAACTTCAGAAGCAAACATGTAGCCAAGTAAAAACACGTGGGAAAATGTTAGACTAATGAGGGGAAAAAGGCAAAGAAAAGCAGAGTTCCACATCGACCCATAACCATGGGACACCATCAGGAAGGACAAGAATCTGTGGCAGAGGGGCTGGGGATTTAGCTCAACGGCATAAGAGGCTGCTTGCAAGGCTTGTGAGTCGTGAGTTCAATCCCGGGCACCGATAACAAAAAAAAGAAAAAAAAAAAAAAAAAAAAAAAAAGAATCTGTGACAGAGGGAAAAAAATAAAACAGTTTTATCCTCTGTCCTCACCCATACCCACACTCAGTAAACTGTGGCACTGAAAGTCAGAAATTCTCTTTTCTCCGGTTTTCTCCTAAATAACAGGAGACTGGACCACACTCCCTGCTCATCTCATGACTGAAGTCAGAGGGCAGCAAGTTGCATCTGCACATTTTGTATACACATACCAATAGCTGTCCCAGACTTTGTCTCTGTGACACATACTCAACTTAGCATTTGAGACCCAAAAGCTGACAGAGCAACACAAACTAATGGCTGTGTTTCAGTAAGTTCACTTACAAAAATAGGTAGCAGGTGGGATCTGGCCTTCCATACACCATTTGTCATCCTCTATTTAGGTTGGTTTTTTTTTTTTTTTTTTGGTGCTGGGGAATTGAACTCACGACCTCACGCTTGCCAGGTAGGCACTTACACCACTGAGCTAATTTAGCTTTTAGCTAATTTAGATTTTAAATAGCATATTATAATCATTCATAATAATCACTAGGACCCTGAATCATCAATGTTAAATTACATAAGTATAATTTAAGGTAGCAGAAAAGTAAAGAGAGTTATCTTGGAAAGATTTTTATTAAAAATATTTAGTGAAGTAGTTCAGGTAACACTTTTAACTACCTGAAAAACTGGGTACTGAGAGACTCAGTGGTTCTAGAAGCTAAAGGATTTTGAAGATACATTTATGTATGTGCACATGCACACGTTTTTTGCTCGTTTGTTTGTGTTTGTTTAATCTGATTACAATTACTATATTCCTCAGGCTGGCCTTGAATTCCCAAGTTCAAGCAACTTTCCTACCTCAGGCTCCTAAGCAGCTGGGACTACAAATATATGACATCATGCCTAGCTAGAGCTAAGAGTTTAGTGCAAGGATTTGAGACATCAGTATTTCAGAAAAACGTATAATCCCTCTAAAATGCATTATAATGACTTCTAGAAGAGTGCCTAACTTGATAACTCTAAAAGTTATGCAAAAAACCCCCCAAAAAACAAAAAAAACACCCCAGAACATTATAGGACTCAGGATGTAACTCCATGGTAGGACACTTACCTGGCGCACCCAAGGCCCAGGCTCCATCCCCAGCACTTTGCACCCACCATAGCACAGCAGAGCAAAGCAAAGCAACCCAACCTAACCCGCCAACCACACAAAAAACACATGGGGTAAAAACAAAACCTTAATACCAATACTCTAATTTGAACATCTTACTGTTCTCTGAAAGGATGCAGGTAAGTCCTTAGGGAAGTTGTGGTTGGTATGAATTCTGGACTCAAGTGACAGTTTGAAAGTCTTAATTTGAAGCAACGCAAGAAAAGATTGCTTTTTCCTTTTAGTAATAAGGGTAGAAACCAGCGTCTTCACACTGAACTTTATTACTAATCTCCTTTTTTATTTTTTATTTGAAAGAGGGTCTTCCTGGGCTGGGGACATAGATATACCTCAGCGGCAGTGCCTGCCTGGCAAATTCAAGGTCCTGGTCTTGCTAAATCACTAAGTTGCTCAGGTTGGGCTGGAACTTTTGATCCTCCTGCCTCTGCCTCCCAGAATGCTGGAATTACAGGCATGTGCCACCACACCCAGTTGGAAAAGTTACTTTCTAAATATGCTTAAGCAAAGAAAAATTTCTTTGGTTTTAAAAAATAAAACTTAGGAAAAGGACATTATAAGTCCCTTATGGAGATATAATATGTTACAGAGCAAAGAGCTGCCTAATTCCAGTTCTGGTGTCCTCTAGAGACACTGGTTAGGGGACCCCATTCTTTTCCCCACGTCTCTGCAACGTATATAACCAAACACTTTTTTTTCCTTCTTTCACAACTCTCCCATGATTTACTATATAACACCCAGTACAGGAGGGTCATTTCACAACAATCAACCTTAAGGATACATATTAAAAGTGTGCTATGATATCCTAAATTAACATCTATTATTTTGTATAATGTGAACTCTCAAAAAATTTCTTACCTCAAACAAACCAACAAAAAAGTGTACCATGATTACTCATGATTTAGATTCTTTACTACACTGCAGGGTAGGGCAAGAATTTACACGTTTCTTCGCATTATAAGAACAAAGAGATTAAAAAAAAAAAAAAAAGAACACAGAGATTAATCAGTTTCTCTTTTTGAGACAAAGTCTCACTATGTAGTTCAGTGGCCTTGAGCTCACCTTATAGCTCAGGCCAGTCTCAGACTTGCAACAATCTCCTGCCTCCATCTTGACCAAAGTCTTGAATTATGACCTCAATGCCAGTTGCTTATGCTTCCATATGGTGTCTGATACAGATTTAACCTTTAAAGAGTATTGAACATTACAACCTCCTTTCTTGTACTGGGTTAACTGAGAAATCCTGGGCCAGTGTCTCTCGAAGGACACTGAACTCTGCCTGTACACAGGAGAAAGACTTGGAAGGCTGTGTAGAGGAGCCTGAGCCTTCCACTGACAACTCGAGTTACAACCAGCCCTCAGGAATGGGTTGAGTTCCTAAGTCAAGGGTCCACTTATATCTATTTCAAGTTCTACTACCACGTCTTTTACAGATCATTGTCTTTACTAATTAAAAGCCCCCCCCCAAAAAAAAACCCCAGAAACTACTCAGGAAATGGCATTTTAAATATGAGCTACATAAGCCAGATATGATGGTGCACGCTTATAATCCCAGCATTCAGGAGGCAGGAGGATCACTAGGAGTTTAAGGATAGTCTGGGCTATATAGTGAGCTCAAGGCCAGTCTGAGTCACATAGCAAGACCCTGTCTCAAAAAACAAAATAAAAATAAAACCAAACCAAACCACAATGAAACAAAAAAGATGGACTATATATACAAAAATGAAAGTACTTCTAAAGAGAATTGTTAAAATATATTTTATGCAGGAGAATCAGTAAACAGTTCAAAAACAGTAGAAGAGAACTTATATAATCTTTTTTTTTTTGTCTTTTTGAGACAGGGTCTCACTATGTGGTTCAGGCTGGCCTTAAGCCCAGGCTGGTCTCAAACTTGCTACAACCCGCCAGGCCTCAGCCTCCCAAGTGCTGGAATTACAGGAGTAAGCCACCACACCCGGCTGAGAATTTACATAATCTTAAACAAAATAAGTAGTCAAAGTAATATGTCTATATATGGCTTCAAATAAATTAGTAAATGAGATTATCAACTTAATAGATTATACAACAATTTAAAATTTTAAAAACAAAGATAAGGAAAAATAGGGAAATAGAAAAAAGCTACAGGAACACTCTTAAGTACCATTCTATAAAAATACGTAAAAATGTAAAGACAACAAAAAACAGATGAAAATAATATTAAGAGAAAAATGGGAAGACTTTTAATATACCATTTAGAACATGTTGATTTAACTCATTTTCAACAGGCTCATGAAACAGTTTTCTGAAAGTCCTCACTTAAATGCAAATGTATTTGTTTAATGAGCAATCATGAACTCACTTGTTTTAACTGACTCCTCCTTTTTGACAAAAGCATAATATTTTCATTGAGTAAATCCCATTCTTTAGCCTCGTAGCACATCTTCACTACCGCAACTAATATACGCGAGGTAGACACCATATCCGAAGCCTGTAAGAATGAAAATGTAGTGAAAGTAAGTCAAATAAAAACACTTCCAAGGAGACTAATGATAACTGAAGTTTAGGTTGTTATGCACTCACAGTACGGGTCTGTTTTTCTAAAGACAGAAGGGTTTCAATGACTTCTTGAAGTCTTCCTTCCTAAAACAAAAGACAAAAATGAACAATGAAAAAATACCACTACAAACAGAAACAAAATTGCTGACCTACTTAGGTATTTCTGACATAGAAAAGGAAAAAATCAATGGCCTAGAGGAAAAACGCTACCTATAACCACTCCGTTTTGTTTCTCTCCAGTTCACGATGTTAGCTTCTGCTGCTTGGAATTGGTTCCCCTCTCAGGGCCCACACACACTTTTCCCTAACACACAGAAAAGAAAACACTAAGAAAAGTCAAACATAATGACATAATGTCTCATTGGAAAAAAACCACCAAGTCTTTGTTTCGGATTCTAGTTTATCAAACCAGAGTGGTATCAACTGCTTTATGTTGTTCAGCACAGAGACTGGTAGTCTCAGTAACTCTGAAGAATAAAAAATAAGAAAAAAAATTTTTTCTTTGACAGTCACTATAACAATTTTTGCTTTTTGTTTTTTGAGACAATGTCTCACTCTGTAGTTCAGGCTGGTCTCAAACGCCAAGCTTCCGCCTTCCAAGTGCTATCATTACAGGCATGTGCCACCACACCTGGCTCCAAGGTAATTTTTCTTTCTCTTTTGTGGTGCTGGCTTCATGCACACCTAGTACTCACAGCTTTCACTGATACAGCCCATTGCGCATGCGTGCTATGGGTGCACCATCACTAAACTATTATTTTTATGCAGCTTTGAATATGTATTGTATAATCATTGTCTGAACCTGTACTACTTCCGAATGAATATTCTATGGATTCAAGTATACAATAAATGCTGATTAAACATTCAACAGAACAGCCGGGCATTGTGGCACATGCTTGTAACCCAGCATTTGGGAGGCTGAGGGAGGAAGACTGTTGCTAGCTCGAGACCAACCTGGGCTACAAAGTAAGCTCAACGCCAGCCTGAACTGCATAGTGAGACCTTGTCTCAAACACACATGCACACATACACCAAAAGAAAGGAACAATGAACAAATCTATCCATTTTCCAAAGCTAAAGAGTAATAAATCATAAAAGATAAAAAAAATGCTAGAACTAGAAAAAACTAGCAGAGATTATTTAATTCTACCATCTCATTTTAGAAATTAAAAGACCAAGGAGTTCAGGAGACCTGCTCACTCACAAAAGTCATCATCAGAACTGGATCTTAGGGTTCTCTGGGTTCTCAATGTGTCTCTACTACACTGCAGTTACCGGCTTCCTGTACTATAGTATACCATGCCTTTTCCTTTATCTAAGTCATTTCCTAAGGAAAAGGGCTTATATATCTTGAAAAAGTGCAAAATGCCAAAATGCAAAATATTGTTTGCTTACAAGGACAGTCATCCCCTGTCACACTTGCAGTTACTGTGATCAAGTGACGATGACCCCATCAGTGCTAATATGACATGCTAATCCAGAAGCCTGAGTACTGAAGAAGTGTACCCCAACACAGGAGGAAATCATGCTACTCCAGAGCCATGGACTGTGTTCTTAGCTAAGGCTCTAAAATCAGCAGTCACTTAGCACCTCTTTTAATAACCAACTGTACTGACTCTGCCCTGCAATTTCCCCCAACTATACTGTGTTAAAGCTTACTCCTGTCACCTCACCAGGATACATAATCTCTTAATAAGGACTACCTGTATCTGTATTGCTCACCACTAGGACAAGTAATGGGGCTTCTGCACACATGTTGGTACAGCGTATCTTACCAAATGGTACGTTCCTTTAGGGATGGCTCTTTGTTTAATTGTTGCTTCCCTTGCACCAACTTGCACATAGTACAGGTATGTGTTGAATGGATGACCTGACCTGAACTATTTAGTTATCTTAATGGCTTACAATTCTTGATTCTTACTGTGAAAAACAATTACGGCTGTCAGCTTAGTGCTACTTGAGGGATACAACTATCAATTTCATTAATGCTACTTCCAATCCTCAAGTCATCCCACTTCCCTGTCTTCCAAATTAAATCCTCTGTCTAAACATCTTCCTTCTTCCTGTCCATTCACAGTTCTTGAAATTCCACCTCTTGGATGCTACCTTTCAACTCAGAGGAAACAAGATGGCTGCACCAACCCAAAACAAATCTGTTGGAACATGCAACCTCTGTGACTCACTGTTCTCATTAAAATACTCCTCTTAGGGACTGGGGATATAAGCTCAGGGGCACAACACCTGATGTGAGGTTGTGAATTCAATCCCTGGTGGGGGGAGGGATTGAATAATCTTTGTAAATGAGGTAAGTAACTTGAGTTTGCCCAATGTTTGGTATTTGTAATTCTGTTTGTCTCCTTAAAAGTCCTAAATGAATCCAGTCTGTTAATTTGTTAAATAACATAAACAAGAAAAAGGTTAATAAAAAGTTAATCACACACAGTTGAAATTTAAAGCCAATCCAATACTTGTGTGTGACGTATTTCTTAAAATGTTCTTTTATTCAAGCTGCTAACAATGAGTACATTGTTTTACATTTTGTCTCTTCTTTATTATTAATATTGACCTTGAGAAGAAAATGCAGGTGACATGACAGAGGCTGGGGATTTAGCTCAGCTGCATAAGCACCTGCCTTGCAGGTGTGCAGTCGTGAGTTCGATCCCTGGTACCGATAAAAACGAAAAAGACAAAAAAAAAAAGATGTGATGACAGCCTGGAGTGGTGGACACATGTCTGTAATCCTAGGTACTCCTGAGGCTGAGGCAAGAGGATCAAAACAAGCTCAAGGCCAAATTGAGTCATTTAGTGAGTTTGTCTCAAAAAAAAATTGTAAAAAGATCTGGGGAGGTAGTTCATGGAAGAGCACTTGCTAAGCATGCACAAGGCCCTGGGTTCATCCCTAGTGCTGAGGGGAAAAAAAAAGAAAAAGAAAAAGGAAGAAAAGCAACGAAGACATTAAGGGAAAGGAGAACAAAAAATATAGTATTCATTTTAAGAATATAAGGAGTGGTCAGATCTTGTCACACAGGGCTGTAATCCCAGGACTCTGGGATTTAACCCAGGAAGGCTGAGGCAGGAAGATGACAAATTCAAGTTGAGCTGAGCCTACGAAATTTAGCAACTTAGAAGAACCCTACCTCAACATTTAAAAATGAACTAGGAATATAGCTCAGTGGGAAGGCCCTGGGTTCAACTGCCAGTATGGGGAAACATACACCCCAAAACTGAACAAGAATGTAAGTAGTCCTCAGATAATCATGTGCCAAATACAATTATAATCAAAAAGGGAGAATAGAGCTAGTGATGTGGCTAAGCATGGGGAGCTGCGCAGGATTTTCAGAAAATCTATGTATTAAGAATTGTTAAATACATTATTATGTTTACAGTTCAGAAAAGCCCCCTTTAAATCAATTTTTAAGTCATCAACACAACACAGGGTGAAGGTACAACTCTCCTCAGGAACTAGTACTGCTTTTATTACCCCATCACTCTAACAGCAGGCCCTCACACACCAATCACAGAAGTAACAGAATGAAATGGTTAAAAAAAAACACACACTGAAGCCAGAGTACCGAGTTCTATTACCACGTTACCCAGTGCATAAAACATACCTCTCCAACCATCAATCTTTCTCTTTGGAGAAGTGAATATAATAAAGAACTCACCTCATAGGGTTTAATAATATTAGCAAAATGCAAAACAAGAGAAACATTTCATTTAAAAAACTGACCAGGACTGGAAAGCAACCACTTAATCTAAGAGGTGAAAATGGTGAATCTGTATGCAGGGAAAAAAATGTACATCCTCCTGGTTCCTACTGCTCTCTCTTGCCACTCTATGAAAATACAGGCAAAAACCCCCACAAAGATCCACACATAGGCTTTATTTAGCTAGCATGCCAACTTAAACAAATAAATAACAATTCAAGTATCTTTAATTTTGTCTAACATTCTGCTTTAAAGAGCCTATTTTCATGTTCTTGGATGTTTCATGTAAAAAAAAAAAAAAAAAAAAGAGCCTATTTTCAGCTAACATGGAAAGGTACCTGGTATTTGAGTTTGCAGATCTTTTCAACTGTCGTAACATCGCAACTATGTTTTTAATAAATGTCACACCTCTGATCACTAGTACAACTGCAGCAGGGACAGCTTTCTTTCTTACTGGTTTAAAAGCTATTTGAGGGTGATAATAATCTTCATAGTCCTGAAGTGTCTAGCACTATCTCCCTGACACTGCAGGCATCTGAGTTTTTCCAACCTTACATAATTGACCATGTTTCTGAACACCAGATTCTAGAAAGCCCTGAGATGGATTTATGGTTCCCTCTCAGTAAATATTTTGAACATAATAAAATCAGATGTATCAATTTTATGATCTAAAAAAATTTCATCATCTTTCTCCATCTCTGTCTTTGTAAAGGCCCACTTAAAAAATTTTTTTTAAAGTAAGTATTTAAAAAGTTTCCTTCAAAGCCAATCATGATGGTGCACGTCTATAATCCTAGCATTTGGGAGGCTGAGGCAGAGAGATTGCTGTCAAAGTCAAGTCCAGCCAGAACTACAAGGGGAGGCCCTATCTCCAAAAGCCAACCAACCAACCAAATAAATAAATAAATCCATTTCTAAAAAAAAGTTTCAGCTGGGCACGGTGGCACAGGTTTATAATCCCCAATCTGGGAGGATGAGACAGAAAGATTACAAGATCTAGCCTGGCCCGGGCAACTTCATAAGAACTCCTCTCAAAAGGTTTCCTTCTAAGAACTAAATGTGATATGTTACCTGATAGTCCTCCTGCCCATTAATTTACTACACAGTAGTTAGTAAGCTCTTTTAAGGAAGAAAAATACTTAGCAAATACCTAACAGGTGGCTAGTAACACAAGTTTGTGGCTGAATTGATCTAGGAATTTAATGAAGCCTGAGTGTAATTCTTCCTGTAGCAATAGCCCTTGACAGAGTTTCCTTTAGCCATGACCCCATATACTAACGACACAAATCTAGTTTTGAATCCTAGATTCTACAGATTACCAATTGTAACTTTGTGCAAATAATTCGGAGTCTTAGTTTCTTTACCTGCAAAATGATACAAAGTTGCCTGACACACAGCAGGTGGTGTCAAATGTTTGGGCCAAGTTAAGCTTCTATTGCATATTAGAGGGTTGAGGACACAGCTCAATAGTAAAGCATTTGCCTAACACACAAGCTCTGGGTTCAGATGCCAGCGCCCCAAATAAGCAATCATATGTTACTCCCTGGTAGTTAAACAGTGGGGTACTTAGTGTTTATTACCTCCTTTAAGTAGGTTATTCTGCACTTTAGTGCCTCGCTGTCTTTCCTCCTGTACTCCTCCCTTTAGGAATAACTCTTAGCTATCCCAATCTTACTGCTTCTTATAAAAGCCCAATGCAAACGTCAGCTTCTCAGCAGGAAGAAATGAACAGCGTCTTTCGGTGTTCCAGTAACACCGTACACCTGAATGGTTCAGCACCATGCATGACTTAACTAAATTGTTACATATATGTCCCTTCGAAACTGGAATCCCGAGTTAACTATCTTTATACATCATTTTCCTGCGTCTTCTTCAGGCCAAAGACTAGACACATTGCCATGATTCATAATCGACTTAACGACAGAACCTGATGAGACTACGGCGATAGAAAAAACTCTTGACTTGGCCTAAACGTTGAAGCGGCCAAACGTTGAAGGTTAACCTCTGGGAAATTACTAAACTAAATGTTAAACAGCATCCAAGAAAAGCAAAAAGTAAAAAGGCGACCTAACTACTACGGGGAAGTGACTGTCTTGGAAAGGCTCTCGGAAGAGCTGTACGCACTAGCGAATTTGGGCTGCAGTCTCCCTGGCCAGGCCTACTTGGGGTCCCCCCGCCTTCAGAAATCCCCAGGCTGGACAGGCAATGAGGGATGCGCGCACCAGCATGCAGGCCCCTTGAGGCCTAAGCAGGATCAGCGCCGTGACTCAGCCCCTGGCGCCCGCCAACAGCCTGCCTCCCCTCACCTTGGCCAGCTTCTCGCACTCGGGCAGACGCTGATCCACCGTAGCGCTGTAGTCCACCTCCATCTTGACGATGCGCCCATCGGCCCGCTCCGAACCGCCGTCCGCCATCGTCCCTGCCTAAGCGTCCCCTGCTGTCCCCCTACTTCGGCCACCACTCGTCACTCTCACCGGAAGCCGCCCGCACACCCACTCAGGCAGTGCGTCGGGAGCCCGCAAGAAGGACCCCGCGAGGACCCCTACATTGGCCGCCAGTCAGGCACCGTTTTGGGCAGCTTTAGGGGCGGGGCGGGGGAATGCAGTAGGCGGAGCTCAATACTTCGCGCCCTTAGTCTGATGGCAGGTTTCATAATCTCAGACTTTACATCTACGATTTGGGGTGAGAAAAGCGAGCGTAATAGGACATGCTGTGTATTGCTCAGATGACGTCTCAGAACCGTGGACAATCATTGAACTTTTCTTGGTTTTCTTATTTGTCCAAGAGGAGGCTGAAATAGGCCCTAATAAAAAAAAAGTTCTGAGGTTTTGAGAATCTTGGTGATTTAACCTGTGTCATTTCTGATCGCTTATAAGAGAAAATGCAGCAGAAAATCAGTATTATAGGACTGGGGATTTAGCTCAGCGGCATAAGCGCCTGCCTTGCAAGTGTGTGGTCGTGAGTTCGATCCCTAGTACTAATAAAAAAGAAAAAGACAAAAAAAAAAAAAATCAGTAATATAAAAAGCAATGTGGGCCTTTGTTTGTTTGTTTTGTTTTTACTATAATCTGTGTCAGTAGAAGAATCATAAGACATTTTATTTGTTAGTCCCATAATATTGTTGTAAACATTAAAGTAGAGGCTGAAGATGTAGCTCGGCAGTGTAAGCGCTGCCTGCCAAGTGCAAGGTCGTGAATTCAATCCTTGGTGCCAAAAAAAAAAAAAAAAGAAAGAAAGAAAAAAAGTAGATCACTTATGGGAGACAATTTACAGTCTTAAGGTCTTTGCAAATAGGAATGGCGTGGTCATATGATCGACAATACCCTAGAAAACAAGAGGAAATCTTAAGTGTTTTGTTATATTAATGGCCTTAATTTAGTTTTGGCAACATCATTTTATATATCTTGAATAGACTTATATTACTGTCCTACAATGAAAATTGTGGAGTTTTTTTTTTTTTTTTTTCGGTTTTGTTTTCTGAGACATGGTCTCTGTAGTTCAGGCTGTACTTGAACTCACTATGTGGCCCAGGCGTCCCTGGAACTTGTGGTAATCTTTCTGCCTCTACCTCCCAAGGGCTGGAATTACAAGCATACACCATCACTCAAAACCTGAAAGTCATAGATATTAGACCCATATATAAGAAAAACAAGATAATATTTTAGCTGTATGCAAAGAAGAAACAAATTTTGGAACAGCAAAGTAATATACATTTCAAAATATAAAGGTTAAAACATATCTGCAGTAGAAAATGCACAGGAGCTAGGGATGTAACATAGTAACTTGGTGGAACACTTGCAGGCACAAAAATTTCCAATCTCCACCATACACAGACACACAGATAGACACACACACACAAGTAATCATCTACCTGCATTCATACACAAGAACCACAAATGTAATGGCAGGTGGGCTCTCCTGGTGCCTAAGTATCATGAAGGCTTATTGTTGGCAATTTGGATTTTACAAAATGCCAGAAATTTCTGACAAAATTCTCTGAATATATCAAATATAAAAATATAGCTGGGTGTGGTAGTGCATGCCTGTAATCTCAACACTTGGGAGGCTGAGGCAGGAAGATCACCAGGAATTCAGGGCCAGCTTGGGCTACATAGCAAGACCAGGTGTTCAACAAACAAGCAACTCAAACAAACAAAAATGTATAAACATTTCTGTTGTTTTTCACAAAGGATTCTTAGAAATTTTATTTCATATTAAAGTTAAAACATAGCTTAGCATATATAAAATTGAGTTAGTTGGAACCTTAGACACATTAGTAGGTGTCCAGAAGGATATTGAAAAGTGTGATGGAAAGCCAGGTATGGTAGCACATACCTGTAATCCCAGAACTTGAGAGGCTAATGCTGGAGGATTGTGAATTTGGGGCCACTCGGTGCTACATAACAAATTTGGGATTGAGTGAGTTACATGGGAAAATGTGTCCCAAAAACCTAAGAAAAAAAAAACCTGTTGACTTCTGGATTGTAGGCTAACAAATCAATTGTAAGTTAGTATCTCTCTCTGTCTCTCAGAGACTGTGACAACCCCAATCTCCCCTACAAATTTCTGAAACACACTCAGGCATCTGTATTTTTAAGATGCAGTAGATGGCACAGTGCCTGCCTAGCAAGCATGAGGTTGGGAGTTCAATTCCTGATACAAAAAAAAAAAAAATGCATTAGTCTTTTATATTCTGGCATCAATTGTTTTGGCAAAAGGATCTGGAAGTTTAAATTTTGTGTAAAGATTTTGAAAACATGTAAAGTCACAAAGTTGTGAAATACAAGGCAGCTGTGTGGTTTGCAGAACTCGGGCAGAAAGGGGAAAATACGTGGAGAAAACTCTGGTTGGCTCCCAAACCGAATGGAAGCCTTTCCTTGTTATGCTTAGAGGTAACAAGATAAAAGCAAAATGAAACAAAGGAAACAAGAGATTAAAGTTAAGAAGATAATGAAGGAACTCATTAAAAGTCTGAACAATAGGGAAAATAGGTCAGTGCACTACGTTATAGACAGGTACGTTGTGAATTCTTTTTTAGTGAGTCTGAGATTAAAGTTGTAGCTTGTGAGAAAGAAGTTTCAGGAGAAAAAAACTGGCAGTGGAGGACCAGTGTATCTACAAAATGACAGAGATGGGTGTGGTGGCACACGCCTGTTATATCAGCACACAGGCGGTTGAGGCAGATGGATTCCTGGGAGCTTGGGGCCAGCTTGGGCTACATAGTGAGTTCAAGGCCAGCCTGAGCTACATAGCAGGACTCTGTCTCAAAAAGAAAAAGAAAAAGACAGAAATGATGACCAGGACAGGAGTTTAGGAAAAAAAAAAGTGGAAATAGTTAATACGTTACTCATTATTGAAAAGTGTATGTTCATATATTAATCGTTATGAGAGAGCGACAGAGAGACAATATGTGTGTGTGTGTGTGTGTGTGTGTGTGTGTGTGTATGCACTTCAGAAAAAAAAGTACGATGTTTTTCAACAAGAGGCATTGAGGGGTCCCCAAGGATGTGGGGTCCCCAAGGATGTCATATATTACAGAAACTTGACACTGCCGGCCCTTGGAGAAGAAACTGGAAGCCCAGCTGCAACAATCCCACTGACGACGTTACTGAAGCAGCTGTCCACCGTACTAATAAATGTCTGCACACTAATGGCCTCCACTCTGAGCACTTCTTGTAATTGTAGAGGCCAAAGGTAACTTGTATTAATCTCATGATGTCACTATAAATTTAGTATAGAGATATTTATACAAAGTTTTCTTTTCCTGATGTGTATATTTTCTCTGTCTGTCTGTCTGTCTGCTTATCTTTCTCCCCGTGTCTCTCATCTCTGGCACATTCAGCTTATTGGCTATGCGCACGTCACACCCAAGGTCTCTGCCTCTGTGGAATGAACATTCTAATGGATGAAAGGCAGGAAATAAACTTAAGTATGTGTTGAAGTGGGAGAGGTAGAAAGCATTTGGAAGGTGATTAAGGAAGGCATTACCAGTGAGCCAAGGCCTGTGGGGAAAATACCTCCATCCAGCGCTTAAAGGAGAGGTGCATTTTAGCTTACGGTTTCAGAGGTTTCATTCCACGCTCTTCTGGCTCCAAGGGAGAGACATCATGGCAGAAGGCTTGGTGAAGCAAAGCTGCTACTTGATAGTGGCATCGAAGCACAGGGAAAAAGAGCTAGAAAGAGATCCACCCTCCAGGCTGGGATGTAGCTCTGTGGCTCAGCACCTGCCTGGCAAGCACAAGGTCATGAGTTTGATTCCCGATACCAAAAAACAACAACAACAACAAAAAAAAGGTCACAGAGAGAGAGAGAGAGAGAGAGAGAGAGAGAGAGAGAGAGACCTTCCAGTCAGGCATGGTTGTACACACTTTTAATTCCAGCTCTTGGGAGGCTGAGGCAAGAGGATCCCAATAAGTTTGGCATCAGTCTGGTCTACATAGTG
Organism: Cavia porcellus; assembly: GCF_034190915.1. Classification (NCBI taxonomy): domain Eukaryota; kingdom Metazoa; phylum Chordata; class Mammalia; order Rodentia; family Caviidae; genus Cavia; species Cavia porcellus. Next base: position 15,583,195 of record NW_026947515.1, read on the forward strand.
AGTTCAAGACCAGCCTGAACTACATAGCTGAGACCTGTCTCAAAAGACAAAAACCAGTAACACCAACAACAAGATTTTTAAAAATCAGCCTGGCTGGGTGTGGTGGTACATACCTATAATCTTAGCACTCAGGAGGCTGAGGCAAGAGGATCACTGTGAGTTTAAGGACAGCCTGGGCTGGGAAGAAAGAAAAAGAGAGAGAGAGAGAGAGAGAGAGAGAGAGAGAGAGAGAGAGAGAGAGAGAGAGAGAGAGAGAGAGAGAGAGAGAGAAGGAAGGAAGAAAGAAAGAAAAAGAAAGAAAGAAAGAAAAAGAAAGAAAAGAAGGAAGAAAGAAAGAAAGGAAGGAAGGAAGGAAGGAAGGAAGGAAGAAAGAAAGAAAGAAAGAAAGAAAGAAAGAAAGAAAGAAAGAAAGAAAAGAAAGAGAGAAAAGGAATCAGCCTAGCTCAGTTTGGTGACACATAACTATAATCCCAGCACTCTGGAGGCTGAGTCAGGAGGATCACAAATTCGAGACAACCTGGACTACGTAGTGAAATGCTGTCTCAAAAAAAAATTTTTTTTTTTAATTTGCTGATGGATGTGAGAGGAAAAGAGTTAAAGGTATTAAGATCTTGGGTCTGAGCATCTGGAAGGGTAAAACTGCCACTGACCACATGCAGCAGATCGGGAAGAAACAGGGCGGAGGGAAAGCGAAGCGGCTTCATCCAGATGCACTTTTTTTTTTTTTGTACCAGGAATTGAAGTCAGGACTCTTAGCTAAACCCTCGGCCCCCATCCAGATGCACTTTTGAGGTATCCGTTGGAATCCAAGTGACAGTGTCGAGGAGGCAGGTGGGTATATACAAGTGCCAGGTTAAAGGAAGTCATTCAGGATACAGATTTGAAATAGGAGCTGTGACTTTATTGCTATATCTAAAGCTACGAGGCATAAACTGCAGGTATGTTTTTGAAAAGTTGTGCATGAAATATTTGTTTTTGTAAATTGCCTATTTTAAAGGCAATTAGGGGAATTGCTGTTTTCAAGCCTGTTGTGAACTGTTTTGTAGAGAAAATTACATTGCATTTTATCTTTAGAGTACATCTTGGTCCTGAATTGGAATTATTTCTTGCCAAATGCAGTTACAGATTGTCCGGATTGATGATGGCTCAGCTTATGGTTCTTTATCTTGCAACGATGTAAAAGCAATGTGCGTCCAGTAGGAATCACACCTTAGATTTTGAATTTCCATCTTTTCCCCTGCCAGTGATAGATCCAAAGTAATGATCCCTCTTGTGATGCTGGACAGCAGCCCTTGTGGGCCCCAGAGCCACAAGGGTAAACAACTGGTCCTCTGTGAGCCGCTGTTGAATCCCTTCTTCGTGTGACACTGGGGATCCAACCCAGGATGCTCTACTACTGAGCTATGTTTGCAACCCTTTTTGTCTTTCATTGTAGGATAGGGCCTCGCCAAGTTGTGTAGGATGGACTTGAACTTCCTGTCTTCCCACCTGAGACCGCCTCAGTGCCGGGACTACAGACATGCATGCCAAGCCTGGCTTATTTTTTATTTTGAAATGGGGTTTTGGTAAATTGCCTAGGATAATCTCAAACTTGTGAATCCTTCTTGTTTTAGACTTCTGATTAGCTAGGATTCCAGGTGTGCACCACCATGCCTGGCTTTAAAAGAAATGTTTGACTTAAGGTATTTTCCACTTATGAGGAGTCTGTGGGGTTAGCAGGTAAATAAAGTCAAGCATTATATTAGTTTCTTTTTATTGTGGTAGAAAATTAGTGGGTTAAAACAACAGCAGCTTATTCTCTCATGGGCTGGAGTCAGGAAGTCAGAAAGCAGTATCTTTGGTTTTTGTTCACTTGCTTTTTGTTTTTTTTAAGACAAGGTCTTGCTATTAGTTCAAGCTGGATTCAAACTCACGGCAATCCTCCTGCCTCAGCCTCCCAAGTGCTGGAATTACAGGTGTGCACCACCATGCTTCGCAGAAAGCAGCACCTGAGCAAAATAAAGACTCAGAATGTGGCAGGCAGGACAAGGTCCCCTGTGGAGGCTTCAGGGGACAACTCATTCTCTGCCACCGCCAGCTTCTGGTGGCTGCCTGCTCCTACATTGGCCTCCATGGTCATGCCAGCTTTTCCTCTTCGGTGAGTATCAACCCTCCCTCTTGCTGTCTTTTACACGCAGTTGTGATTATTTTTAGAGCACACATAAATAATCCAGAATAATGACCTCCTCTCAAAATCCTAATTTCGTCACATCTGCAAAAGTCCCTTTTTCATATAAAGCAAACTTTTCAGGTTCCAGGGACCAGGAAATGGTATTTTTGGGTGTTATTTAGTCTACTACAATCACCTGAATTTATTTTGGCGGAGCTTGCTAAGTAGTCCAGGCTGAGCTTGCTAAATAGTCCAGGCTGGCCTAGAACTCACTGTATAGCCTAGGGGCTAGCCCTGAACTCATGGCAATCCCCCTGCCTGAGCTTCCTGAGTCCTGGGATTATAGGTGTGTACCACCGTACCTGGTCAACTAAATTATTTTTAATTAAATTAATATACTTGAGGTTTTAATATAAATTGGTACTTTTTTTTTGTCCTGGAGATTGAGTCCAGGGCCTCAAGCATGCTAAATATATATTCTACCACTGAGCTACATTCCCACACCTACATATTTTTAATAGTCAACGTAACTAATTCAGTGAATAGGCCCAGCACCTAATGCCTATTACTGAAAAGAAAAGTTTCTGTGGTGGCTAAGAGAGATCTCCAGATCTGTGCTGGCATCACTGGTGATGCTAAGTGTCATACATGTGTGTACTTTGATATTGCACAGCTGCCTCCTCGTAGAGGACACTCAGGGTGAGAGTCAACGTCTTCTCTCATTGATAGACTTTCTCCCCAGCAGGAAAAGGCTGACTGGAGACTCTCTGAACACAGTCCTGGAGTGGAATTTTTTTTTTTTTTTTTTTTTTTTTGCATCAAGAATCAAACTCGCAACCTCTTGCTTGCCAGGCAGGCGCTATGGCTGTGCTGCTGAGCTGTATCCCCAGCTTCCCTTCCCTTCCCTTCCCTTCCCTTCCCTTCCCTTCCCTTCCCTTCCCTTCCCTTCCCTTCCCTTCCCTTCCCTTCCTTCTCTTTTCTGATGCTGAGGATTGAACCCAGGGCCTCCAGTATGTGCTCTCCCACTGAACTTAATTCTCAGACCCTAGATTGGGGTCCTCTCCACCCCGAGTGTGTCATAGTGCTAGAATTTGGGGTCTCCTGTGTCTGAAACGAAGAGCCAGTAACAAAGGTACACAGACCCTCACACTGTTTTTTCTTCCAGATTGTTCTGCAGGTAATTAAGATACAGCAAGGGTGCAGGGATGTGGTTCCATGGTAGAGCCCCTGCATGGCATGCGGGAGGCTCTGGGTTCCGTCCCTGCATGACAGACTAGTGAGAAAACTGAGTTCATCTCATTATATCCCAATGTCTTGTCAGTTTCTGGAAGAAAAAAGATAACGTGATAGAACTTTGATTATGAAATAAGCAAGTCTGAGTACTTATGTGGGACCCTAGGATCAAAATAATGGCAATTCTCAAAAGAAGTCTTTTCCCATAAAGCCAATGAAAAAACACGTGACCAAGTGGGAGCAAGGGGGACTCTCTGCAGGCCAACAGAGATGGCCCGGCCATGGCCCCTCAGGCTCCCAGGGACTCCCCCGCCTCCTTCAGGCAGAAGGCTCGCAGTGTGAGCTGTCACCTTCGCTGAGGGCCTGGCTGGGTAAGGGCTGCTGGGTCTCTCCCTCACTGTGCTCACGTCCAAACACATTTCTGGTGATGAGGAGGGAGGAACAGATGATTGGGGAAAAAAGGAGGTAGAAAGAAAAGCAAGAATCAAGCTTTCCATGAGGCAATTTTACATGATCCCAAGACTAGAAAGGGAAAGTGAGTCTAAGTTTCTGATGCATAAGATGAAGATACAGCTTTATGGGAAGCAGACTGGCATGAACAACTGATTCGAAATCAGTAATTACCCACAGATGGCAGATTTTTAAGGAAGGTAAGAGAAAGGTATTTTAAATAAGCTGTTGTTTTATCAGTGGCACAATCAGTTATCTTGGTAAAATGTTGAGGACTTTTAATGAGAAATAAATTTATCATTTCTTGGCAGAATTTTCTAGGTGACTAGGAAAATTCTGTGGCAGGAACACTGACATGTAGCATGACTCCTTTTTACTCCATTCTTGTGGTCAATAACCGCAGCTCTTGTGGGGTTTTGTTTGTTTGTTTTGTTTTAAGACACAGTCTCTATGTAGTTCACGCTAGCCTTGAACTCACTATGTAATGTAGGCTGGTCTTGAATTTACATTGATCCTCCTGCCTCAGCCTCCTGAATGCTGGGATTATAGGTGTGCACCACCACTCTTGTCTTGAAGCTACTATATGCATAACAAATTATTTGTATTGTATATTTCTTCAGAGCAATCCAAAATGAAGATATACCTTCTGAATTAAAAAATCAATTCATAAAAAATAAAGTTTTTATTTATTGCTGGCTTGTTTACTTATAACAACAGTACTGACAAAATCCCTACACCTTTGGCTGCAGAACCTCCAGGTATGTCTACATGAAGTAATTTGTACTACATTATGGTCAACTCATTTTTATTTTATGGGCATTTACTACACAGCTACAAGCTATCCCACATCAAAGACATTCTCTGTACTTAGCAGAGGCCTGATAAATGGATCCACACATAAGAATTGCTTTGGGACTTGACTTTTGTAGTTTTATTAAGAAGGGATTTAGGGGCTGGGGATTTAGCACAGTGGCATTAGCGCCTGCCTTGCAGGCAGGCAGTCGTGAGTTCGATCCCCGGTACTGATAAAAAGGAAAAAGACAAAAAAAAAAAAAAAAAAAAAAAAGAAAGAAAAGAAAGGATTTAATATCTGCTTAGTAGTCAAACAAGAATAGAATATGGAGATTTAAATACATATGTGCAATTATATTTTGTTGAAGTCAAACAATTAATATTTAATAAAACAAAAATCAATTGCAAAGCATTGATTTTCAAAAACTGCCCTTTGCCAGGCGTGGTGTGGTGGTGCACACTTGTAATCCCAGCACTGAGAAGAGTGAGGCAGGGGGATTCAGTGACTTCATGGCTAGCTTGAACTACAAAGTAAGACCCTGTCTCAAAATCAACACCAAACATGCCTTCTGAAACGTGGAACATAGCCCAAAGAACACAGGAGTCAACTCAAGACCTACCAATGTCCAATTTTTTTTTTGTCTTTTTGAGACAGGGTCTCTATGCAGTTCAGGCTGGCCTTGAACTCACTTTGTAGCCCACACTGGTCTCGAACTTGAAACGATCCTCTTGTCTCAGCCTCCCAAGTGCTAGGATTACAGGTGTGAGCCACCACATCTGGCTTCCAATGTCCAGTTTGAGCAACTGGTTTTGTTTTTGTTTTTGGCATAGGAATTGATCCCATGGTCTTATACTGACCTACATCTCTAGTGCCCTTTTTATTTTTTACTTTGGGGCAGGGTTTTGGTAAGTGGCTAAATTGTCTAGGCTGGGCTCAAACTTTCGATCCTCCTGCCTCAGCCTCCTAGAATGCTTGGATTACAGCTGTGTGCCTCTATGCCCCACTGAGAAAGGGAGAATCTTCATATTACTGTGATGTAAAACTTTTTAATTTTTGGTATTGAGGATCAAACTCACAACCTCATGCTTGCCAGGTAGGCACTTACAACACTGAGCTAAATCCTGGGCTACAATTTTTATCTATTTCTCCTTTCTTTAACCTTTATTTTGACAAGCTGAAAGGCAGTTTCAAAAGTTTCTCCTTGGAGTAGCTTTATATCGAGATATGACTGTTATGATAAATCCCTTCCCCATCCACCTAGACTTTAATAGTGTCACATGTTGGGTGAGGATTGCTATGTTTTTTTTTTGTCTTTTTGAGACGCAGTCTCGTTATGCAGTTCAGGCTGGCCTTGAGCTTACTTTGTAGCCCAGGCTGGTCTCCAACTCTCAACGATCCTCCCACCTCAGCCTCCTGAGTGCTGGGATTACAGGGGTGAGCCACCACGCCCGGCTGAGGATTGCTATGTTTTTAATGAGTAAAGTCAGAAGTGCTGCTGGCACACCTGGCAGTGACCCCCACAACACAGACTTCCCTGCGCCAACGAGTAAGTGTGTTGAGGCAGAGAGCCCTGCACTGATGCATGCTTACATCTGAGAGGTGTCCCAAGTAGCTGCAGTGTCCCTGGTGCCTTGCTATGTTTCCCAGATGACAGAGGAGACGTGTGTGTTCTCTCCGGAGGCTCACCACTGTGCTGGGTCCAGTGGTCTACATGCAGACCATCCAAGCCGGGCTGGCGTGCAACACCAGAACTCAAATGAAGAGGCCGGGTGCGTGTTACTATGGGTTGTCAAGGAAGGGAAAGAGTTTTCTAGAATGTTCTGTATAGGAGATAATGAGGCAGGGCAGAAGAAATAAAGATATGTAGAAAGGAGGCAAGAGCTTGTTGCTGTAAAATTGTACTTTTAAGAGAACTGTGAATTGCAGGCCATTCAGAGTGGTGTGACAAAATCTCCCACTGTCCCACTGTGTCCCATGGGGCATGCACCATCCCTGTTTGCAGCGAATCCATGCTGTATACAGGACCCGTGCAGAAGTAACTCCATAACCTTCTTAGTTTCCAGATTGTTGATCGTGGTATCATAGTTTGTGTGTTTAAGTAATCTTTATTTACTTGATATGATATAGAATGGTTACAATAATACATTGTAATAAAATTGTCAGAGTCACTGCTCCTAAACTTTGGGGCCATTACTAAGTAGATAAAGTATGGATTCGCTGCAAACAGGGATGGTGCATGCCTCATGGGACAGAGTGGGACAGTGGGAGATTTTGTCACACCACTCTGAATGGCCTGCAATTCACAGTTCTCTTAAAACTACAATTTTACAGCAACAATGCTCTTACCTCCTTTCTACGTATCTTTATTTCTTCTGCCCTGCCTCATTATCTCCTATTCAGAGCCATTCTAGAAGACAGAGACAGAATCCTGGAAAACAGGGAATGCAGCAGTGCAAACGAAAATGAAGAAATAACAGAAGAATATGAAACAAATTGGCAAAATCAGAAGAAAGAAAACAGAAGCTGTGTCCTCTTCCCCCTCAACCTCCTAGAAACTAAATAAGCAGCGCCTCCCCTTGTCCTTGGAGTTATATTCCCACAGTAGACAAAATTATATTTTTAAAAATTTATTTTATTGTTTGTCTTTTTGAGATAGGGTTTCACTATGCAGTTCGGGCTGGGCTTGAACTAACTCTGTAGCTCAGCCTGATTTTGTTTTTTTTTTTTTTTTTTTTTTTTTGTCTTTTTCATTTTTATCGGTACCAGGGATCGAACTCACGACCGCCTGCTAGCAAGGCAGGTGCTTATGCCACTGAGCTAAATCCCCAGCCCCTCAGCCTGATTTTGAATTTGCAGGTATCCTCCTGCCTCAGCCTCCTGAGTTGGGATCATAGGCATTCACCATTACACCGGCTCTAGATAAATTTATAAATCAGGCACAGGAAGGAATTAACAACAAACGCAGTTAGGAAACCAGACATTATGGCTTCAAGGTGCATTTATTGTCTTACAAATGCCTCGTTTATCCTTCTTTGTGGCAGAATGGTACTCCACTGTGTTCAAACACCACATTTTCTTTATCCATCATCTATTGATGGCTGTATAAGCTGCTTTCATGATTTAGCTATGATGAATCGTGCTGCTCTAAACATGGGTGTATCACTGTCATGCGATTCTTTTAGTTCTTTTGGGAGGATCCTTAAAAGGGGAATAGCTAGGCCAAATGAAGTTTCTATTTTTAGGTTTTTTTTTTTGAGGAAATCTGTGTACTGATTCTGAAGTGACTGTACCAGTATATATTCCCACTAACAATGAAGAAGAGTTCCCCCTCAGTCTTTCTTGTTTGATTTCTGGAGTGAGATGGAATCTCAGTGTTGTTTTAATTTGTATCTCTAATAGCAATGTCGAGCATTTTTGCATGTATTTCTTGACCATTTGTGTGTGTGTGTGTGTGTGTGTGTGTGTTTTTGTACCAGGGATTGAACTCACAACCCTGCCTTGCCAGGTAAGTGCTTACACACTGAGCGAAATCTCCATCCCAGGGGCTGGGGATTTAGCTCGGTGGCATAAGCACCTGCCTTGCAAGCAGGCAGTCGTGGGTTCAATCCTTGGTACCGACAAAAAAAAACCCAAAAACGAAATTTCCATCCCTTTTTGGCCATTTGTATGTTTTCATTTGAGAGCATTTATTATTTCAGATGCCCATTTTTTACTAGACCTTTAAATTTAGGGAGGAGTCTATTTTTTCTAAGTTCTTTATATATTCTAGATATGATTCCTGTCTGAGGAGTATCTGGCAAAATTTTTCCCCCTTCTGTAGGTTCCCTCTTCATTTTGTTGTTGGTTTCCTTTGCTGTGCAGAAGCTTTTAAATTTGTTGTGATCCTATTTGTTGATTCTTGGTGTTATTTCTTGGGCACCCAGGGTTATATTTAGAAAGTCTTTGCCTATGCCTAGGTCTTCAAGAATTTTACTTGTTTTGTCTTCTAGCAGATTAAAATGTTTCTGCTTTAACTTTTAGATCGCTGATCCATTTTTAGTTGAGGGCATGGTGAAAGATGTGGGTCTACATTCAGTTTTCGCCATGTGGGAAGCCAGTTTCCCCAGCATCATTTGTTAAAGAGGCTACCTTTCCTCCAGCAAAAGGATCTGCAGTCTACTATTCTCTCTTTTGCTCTTATCATTTCCGGGAACGTTTCTTTTTGTTCATCTTTTCTACCTTTTGTACTCCACCCTCTTTTTTCTTTTTTAACTCAATACTTGCACACTGATAATGGGATACTTGTACCACCTAAACCGATGATAGCAACATCTTCAAGGTTCTTTGGAAGTAGGTCTGCACTTGCGGAAAAGAAGTTCTTTCTCCTTGCCTTTCACTGCCTGAGGACAATCAAGCTTAAAACCGTTTTTCAAACACTAGCTCCTGACCGGTAGGTGGCGGTCTCCTCCCTCAGTGTGAACCGCTTATGAATGAATACACTCTCCCCAACCCAACCCCCACCCCACCTTATAGGAAATACTAATCCACGCCTGATTGTAAACAATACTAACTGTCCCGATTCCTTTCCAGACCGTTTGAATCAGTCTCGTCTCTCCATTTCCTGTCTTGCTGAGAGGCTTTCCATTTGTCTCCTGTGTTGTTAGAATAATATAACCTCTGCCGCTAGTATGCAGTCCTAACCCACCCGCACATTTCCATCATAGTAACTTTCCAAAAAAACATTGTCAATGCCTGGCTTTAAAGCAGCATGGGGAGGAGCTGAGGAGAGAGGGCAACGAGTGAGCAGAAGGGTCAGAGCAGAAAAGTGCAGGCCTTCTCTGCCACTTGATTTGTCTCATTTGGCTGGAACAGGGCTAGGCAAGGGGAAGGAGCCTCCTGCCAAGTAGGCCAAAGAGAATTACTATATAGTTTTTCAAGGTCGCAGGATTAGCGTTGTGCTGGCAGGATTAGACCAGGCATGTGGATAGGCTGAATGAAAAGAAACAGAATCAAGACCAGGGACATAGCCCAGTGGCACAGCACCTGCCTGGCAAGTGCAAGGTCCTGAATTCAATTCCCAGTACCCCCTCTCCCAAAAAAGAAAAAGAACAGGGAAAGAATCTAACAGAGAAGTCACCTTACAACATGAGGAATGGGACAAACATGCACACTGTTTGCAGGATCTATGGGTTTCCTATCTACAGATTCAACCTACTACAGATTGCAGATTGAAACTACTCAGCAAAGATACTGTGTCTATACTTGGCCCATGCAGATGTTTTCTGTTGTCATGAGTCCCTGAACACACATATCTGCATAGCATGTACATTGAGTCAGGTATCATAAGTGATTCAGAGTTCATCTGCAGGGGAGGCTGCATGTAAATACTGCACAGTTCCACAAAGGGGATTGAGCATTCACAGACCTTGGTATCCAGAGGGTCTGGGCACGAATCCCCTGTAGACCCAGAGCAATGGCGGAACAGGTACCCGACAGTAGTATCTGGGAAATTCAGGGAAGTAATTCCTTCACCATGAATCTACTGGTAGGATTTTTTAATACCAGAAGGAAACCTCCAGAAGGCCAGGAACCCACTGGTCCCACAGCCCCACAGGCAGGTGCACGTGGGGACCAGCCCAGAGGCCACCTCGCTGCATCTGCAGAGAGGTATGTGTGTCCCAAGCAAAGCCACTACTCTTGTCTTCAAGTAAGAAGCAGAAAAAAGAAAAACAGCTTGTGCTTCTTTTGCTACCACAGACTCTCAATGTGTTATTATTCAACACTACAGTGTCAGATTTAGATTTTCCACCTCGAGGAATTTGGTTTAGCCTTAATTAGTCACTGTGAGTATTTCTGAGCCAGCTCTGGGAAGTATTTATCTAGAAAACAGTTTTCACTAAAATGTAAGCTCAATTCAGGGTGTCACTTTCCTAGCAGGCTTTGAATCATGCTCACAAGGCTATACATTCACTCCAGCCATCTGGATGACTAGCCACAAGCCCATCATCGTTACACTGCTTAATGACTTACTAGTCTTAATAAAAATATTATAATATCGAGGCCATCTGTATCACCATCCAAACTCTAGGAGTAGCTGTGGGTCTTTACAGAGTGAATATTTTTTGGAGAAAAGATGATGCTTACAGGTTATTCTCATGGAGGCAACTGATGCATTTTTCAAATCCAGCAATTTTTCAGAAAAACAACCTCAAAAAATACCAGACAAATGAAAAACAGACTTCAGCAGTTCAGGCTGCTTCCTGAGTAACTGAAGAATGTGCTTCTTGTGGTTAAAACGAGGGATCTGTTTAATATGGATGAAATACCAACACTCCAGGCATTTTCATTGACATTTCACTGTGACTTTTTGAACTCAGGAGTGCTGACACGAAACCCTATTCTTTTTGCTCTGCGAAGCCTACAATCACACTGCAGAGCCAGAGCTGGAGAGGGAACAAGGTGACTCTGGGGTTCATCCTCTCTCCTGTTTCATATTCTTCTGTTATTTCATTTTCATTCACACCGCTGTGTTCCCTGTTTCCCAGGATTCCGTCTCTGAAAGCACTTAGGAAATCAGGCAAGGGATTTTTTTTATTATCTTTCAGGGCTCACAAATCCTATTCCCCTCCAGATTAACCTTGTTCACCGACCCAAGTGAAAACATTGGTGTTTGGCATTTGTTTCTAAAGACTTTCCAAAGGTCAAGGGTCACTGTGTATCTCAGAAGCTTCCCAGAGTGGCTGGATAGAGCTCTGTGACCGTGCGCCCAGGGCACATTTGCAAACAGACTCAGGTAGAGGGGTCGTGGACAGCCCCTCGGCGCTCCCCGCTCGGTGCCGGTCGAGCTCGGCTCCCGAGCAGCCCTACCGTCTGGCAGCGGCTCGGGAAAGACATGCTGTTTTGTTTAAATCCTCCACATTCTTTGCCATTTCCCCATTGGCCGGATGGGGCTACCCTCCCCGCCGCGGCCGCTGCTGATGTCAGCTTCGTCGCGCTCGCTCCTCCCGCACCCACCTCGCCGGCCCAAGCTCCCTGCAGCTCGGCGCGACTCCCGGCCCGGCGAGGTGGCTGCAAACTCGCGGGCGCGCACGGCGCTCGCGGAGCCCAGGGGCTCGGGGGAGGGCACGCGCGCGGAAGGCGCCAGCTTCCTCCTGCCGGCCCTGGCAGCCGCCAGCCGAGGTCGGAGCTCCGGGACTCCACCGGGTAGAGCCGAGCGGCGGCGGCGGCGCTTGCTCTTCCCTTTTCTCTCCCAGCCGAGCCTGGGAGCGCTCGGGGACCGGCTCTAAAAAGAGCAGGAAATCTGTTTACCGCCCGGGGAGAACAGCCCATCGACCCTTTGTCTGGAAAGTCGGCATCTCCGGCTGAGGCTGCGATGTGTTCCTGGTGACATTAGTCCTGGGCAGACTGGCAGGAGGAAGGGGGGTCGCCCGGTTCAGCCCGGCCTTAGGAGGCGGATCGAGCAGGTGACTTTTGTGCATTTGTTTTAATTTGCTCCCCCCCCCCCCGCATTCCCTCTCGCCTGCTGCCAGGCATGTCCTGAGCTGGCGGCACATCCGAGCCCAGCCGTCTCCAACGGGTACCCTCCTCGCTCCCTGACTTTGCAACACCGCGTTCCAGGAGGACCGACCTCGGCGAGGAGGCAGGCGGGTAGCCCCACACACCGGGACCCTAACCCTGACATGCTCCCGGGAGAACCGGAGGAAGCCAGGAGCTGAGCGCAGCGCCCGGGCTGCTACACCGGCCGGCTCGAGAGTCCTGCCCTGCGCCCGGGCGGCAGCCGCGTCGATCTGGGGGCACCCCTCTCCCCGCTTCCCGCCCCTGGGCTCCGCGGTCGGCTGGACCATGCTGCTGAAGGAGTACCGGATCTGCATGCCGCTCACCGTGGACGAGGTAGGCTCCGCACCGGCCTCGCCCACTGCCGGGCCCCGCCGCCGCCTCCCGGTCGATCGCTCCACTGCGGGAGGCGGGGAAGCCCGGGTATTACACCCCGAACCCCAGAGATGTAGGAGCTTGAGCAGGAGGTGGGGGGTTGCTGTTTCCACTTGTCACCCCAGCGGGGAGGGCGGCGTTGGGTGGGGCTGTGGACTCCAGGTGGGCTCTTTGGAGGCACCCAGAAGCCTGATTGCCGAGAATCACAATGCGCCAAAGGGAGCTGCTGTGCCCCTCCCTCCAATTCAGAACCGAAATAGAGCAGACCCGAGAGCCCGGGCGCGCTCCGTGGCCGGGGTTCCTGGCGCGCCCCGCCTGGGTCGTGGGCCCAGTCTCTGCTCCTGCCTGCCCTCCGCCTAAGGTTGGTGCGCGGGTAGAAGCCCTGAGCCCTGGGCGTCTGGAGTCCCGCAGCAGGACCCCTCGGAGCCACACGGGGTTCATGCGCGCCCCGACTTCTCATTGTTGCTGCCGGCCTGCGCGCCACTCCCGCCACGCGTGCTCCTTGAGGTTCCCAGACCGGGCTTGTCTTCTTACGAACCTCCTGGCTCGGAAACTTTCTGCGCCTCTAGTTCTTCCGCCGCGGGGAGCGTGGTCTGCGGACGAACCCCGAGCGAGCGGCCAGGGCTGCGGTGCGGCCACAGGAGGGCGCCCCAGCTCTGGGTGCAGCCGCGGCGGTTGGGGGTTCGGGGCGGGCGCTCGGCCTGCACGCGCTGCCCCTGGATGATTCTCCCAGTCTCCTGCAGATGAGTTCCAGCATCCAGGAAATGGTGACTCAGAGGGCTTTTCTGGCCCGGGCTTCCCTTTCGTTCTTTCTTCTTCCTCCTCACCTTTTTGGTGATTTCATGATCGTTTTGCATCTGATCAGGGACCGCGAGGGAGCGCGAAGCCAGTCAAGGCAACTGGAAACTCAGCGCTGATTGTATTTGTACTTAAATACAGTGCATTAAATCTATCCGATAATGTTCTTGAGCCACTACTTTGTGAAAAGAGCCGGGCGGTTTTGTTTAGACTGGACCGAGGCTGGTCTCACAAGGGGACTACCTTGGTTTGTCATTTGGAACAAGTGTAAAGGCAAGACCTTAGGACAATAAATGCAAGATCGAAGTAGCCAGAGTTTACAAAATGTTTCATGGGGACATTGGCTTAGCAGGGTCACTCGAGCTTTGGAATTGCTTGGCTTCTGAGGAGGTGGTAGCCTTTGAGCAGGGTTTGGAAGGATGGAAGCCACGTAGTGGGCAGAGTTAGGGGGTGCATCCCACCTTGTGAATGGAGAAGCAGCACTCCTCTTGGTGGAGAAAACGGAGGGCAAATGAGCGGACCCGCTGTACTGGAGTGTTTCTAAGAAAGCTGGCGATCTTCCTACCTGGTGGGCACAGAGCTGGGCAGCTCAGATGGGGCTGGGTAAACTTCTAGTGTGCCCCTGCCCTTTAGGGAGAAGTTGGGAATTTAAGGGCAGTGTCGGGGCTACATGCAATTCAGAAAAAATGCAATAGTCAAGAAAAGAACCACTTCTGGGGAGTCAAGGACATAGCTCAGTGGTACAGTGCCTGCCTGGCCAGCGTAGGGTCTTGAGTTCAATTCCCGATGCAAGAACCAGTTCTAGAATCTTCTCCTGTATGAACAAAGTGTCTTTATCCTGGGTGCTTCTCTTCTTGACTTTCTCGTGTATTTACAGGAGCAAAGCACTTCCCCATCTCTCTCTCTTTTAATACCTACAAGTACCCAGTGAGGTTATCACATGTGAGTGGTCTAGGTGGAGGCCCTTTCTTAATTGGCCGATAAAATCAGACTCGACCTGTAGGATAATGTACACTTATAAGTTATTTAATGTGTAATTCATTTGGATTAAAGTAAGCATGATTCAGTTAGAGTGAGATCATTTTCTGAAGTTGTTGCCTACTTTGTCAGGGAAGCAAAGGTGGAAACTGAGATAAGAGGTTTCGAACCTAAAAAAATTTAGAGGAACCCAATCAGACGATGGATGTGGGAAGTAGGCCCAGTTTGCCAGATGTGGGCCCCCCCGAGTCTGAACTGGCAGCAGCCTGTCATCTCCAGCTTCCCTTTTTGCCCTGTGTCCCCTGACCTTACCACTGAAAACTAGGAGGGAGCAACTTCTGCGTCTTCCGTTATTTTCACCCCTTGATTCTCCTGGACCTGATGGAACCTGCTGGAACTTCTGGAACTTGTTCCTGTTTAACCTGCACAGTTAATTAGTAGCACTGCTGTCTGAGTTTTTGCGAATGAAGCAAAGGCCTGTGTTTTGAAGAGTCAGAGTGTCTTCTTTGCCCCTGGCTGGACACTGTTTCCACACTTCACTCCCTACAGCTGGTGGGGAGTTAGGGAGCCAGGGTGTTATTATCCACCTTTAGCAATTGGTGTGTGCTGAGGCTCGGGAGGGTTAAATGTGCCCCAGGCACACAACCAGTTAACAGCCAAGTGGGAAAGAAGCCTGGTAGAGCCCTTTATTTGCTTTTCCTTACTCTGCTCTTTGTCGTCACTAGTATTTAATGGGGGAGGAGGATCATTTCTTGAAAACAGGTAAAGTCAGCAGTATCAATTACCTAAAAAAAATCAGAGGCCTTTGAGCTGTTCTAGATAGTATTGACTTCTACGATTTCTCCAACCTTGTTTAAACACTTGAAATGTCCCTGAGATCCAGGAAAAAAGAAAAGATCAAGAGACAAAGAAAATAGAGCTGACAGCGACAGTCTAGACCAGTGTGTGTGTGTGTGTGTGTGTGTGTATTTAAACATTAATTTCAGGGCTGGGGGTGTAACTCACTGTTAGAGTGCTTGCCTAGCATGTACAACACTCTGGGTTCTATGCCCAGCACTGGAAAGAGATTTCAGAATAAAGAATTATGAGAAATAACACTGCGTGGAATAATTTTAATTAAAAAAAAAAAAACTTCACTGGACATTGTCTCCCTGTTTGTGTTAAATGTAGACATCTCTGAACTAAATATGAGCCTGTTGGAAAGTCATGAACAGAGAAGGTCCCTGGGGGATGTTAGTTGCTATAAAGAGAACATCGTCATTGTCTTCATTTGAAACATTTGGTGACATAGATTCGGGAATTCTAGGCTTGGAAGGGATGCTCAGTTGGAGATAGCTTGGCTGACCAAGGCTCAGTTAGCTGTCTCACGGCCAAGGGTAGAGTGCAGGCTGGAATCCAGGCCCTCTGACTCGAAGCCACTGGACTGCAGGCCAGGGGGTCTACAGTTTCTCCTACCTTTTGCATTCCTTGTTGGAAGAAAAGATTATCCTGGAGGCCTCTGCTGGACAGCAGGTATGCTGAGCAGTCCCTGGCAGGAGGGAGTTTGGGGACTCTGACTCTCCTTGCCAGGAACTACTCCAGGGTAATCCCTACTGGAAGGGCAGTCAGGGGATTCCATTGGAGGTGCTTTTGGATAACAAGGTCACTGGTTGCCCTTCGATGGAATGGTTTCTGGGGGAGGTTTGGTATATGTGGATTCAGGAGCTCCCTGCCCCAGCTATTCCTCGGGGCTGTCACAGGTCCTAAAATCTTACTCAGCGTCTCTGGATACAGTCTGGTAATTGCCCCTCTTAGACAGAGTGCTTATTAGCAAGATAAGCATTGCATGATGGGCAATGTATGTACCATTGTTGCCACGATTGACATGCTTTGAAATTTTGTTGTAGTTCCCTCCTCCTCCTCTTCTTTTTCTCCCTCTCCTTCTTCTTTTCTTTCTTTCTATCCTTGAAATAAAATGGATTTGGGGGAAGAGATAAGCATTGTGAGCTAAGCACATCCTTGTGTTATCTAAGGCAGGAATCCCTTACGTTTCTTTGCTGTCTCTTTTTTTCAAAGTACTAGAGACTGAAAACAGGGGCCCTACCTTGGAGCTACACTCCCAAGCATATCCATCTGTCTGTCTATCCGTGGTCTTGCTAACTTGCCCAGTCGTGGGTATGGTGATGTAGACCTGAAATTATGGCACTCAGGATGCTGAGACAGGAGAATCAACGTGAGTTTGAGGGCAGCCTGGGCTATATAGTGAGTTGAAGGCTAGCCTAAATTGTTCGATACTGAGACCTTGTCTAAGAACCAACAACAACAAAGAGTAAATTGCCCAGACTGGCTTTGGAATTGTAAGTTTCTCACCTCAGCCTACCAAGTAACTGCGATTACAGGTGTGTACCACCATGTGTGGCTTTTTTTTTTTCCATTTTTTTTTTCCTGTTTAACTGTTCCCATCTGACTGTGTTAACATTAATGTGTATACTTTTAGGGATTTATTTGTGGTCTGTGGAGATTTGGTATACAATGAAGGAAAATAGAAACACTCTCCTCCCCTTCAGGAAAAGAGAAAGAAAAGAAAAACAACTTTTCACGCAGAGTATTGTGTTGTTCTTTGCCCTGGCAGGGAGCCACTTTATCCAGGCTCCTCCGGTCCCTGGAGAGCTTTCTTACTGCATTTCTGAGAACAGATTTGGATCAGGGTGGTACCACCTCTAGAGTAACTTGAATGGAGATGCCAGAATATTCTGAAGTGCTTCTTGTGCTTGGTTTAAATGATTCATTGTGAAACACATCTGCAGGCGACTGGGCGCAGAAGTCCCAGGGACCACTCTCTCGCAGGGCTGGGGTTTGGGTGGTGAGTGGCTTGTGGGGGTGGAGGATGGGTTAATGGATACATGCAAACCTTCACGCTAATGGGCCAGACAGGGAGCAGATACAGTGGCTGGCAGGTCGGTGCAGTTGACTTCGTGCATGAAGGGTGCTGTGTTTGCCTGCACCCGGAGCATGATGCCTGGCGCCTGAAACAGATTCCAGCCTCTGAGGGGAAAGAGCACACCATTGTTAACAAAACCCCAGTTCACAGTGGTAGTAATTTCTTCCCCCCTGTACTGGAACTTGAACTCAGGGCTTCTTACAGACTACACAAGTGCTCTACCACTGTGCTACATTCCCAGGCCTTTTTCATTTTTTTATTTTGAGACAGTCTCACTGGGTTTTCCAGGCTCTTGAGTTTGGGATCCTCTTGCCTAGTCTGCCAAGTAGCTGGGCCACAGGCATGCAGCTCTGTGCCCAGCTTCTTGTTTTTTATTACACAGACAACAAGCAAGTCACTGTAGTTTTTAAGAGTCACAAGGGGAAGCTGGGCATGGTAGTACCTGCACTCTGGAGGCTGAGGCAGAGAAATCACTGTGAGTTCTAGACTACATAATGAAACGCTCTCTCCCAAAAAACCAAAGGGGAGCAAGTAAGTCAGGATCCCTGCATTTGATTGAATATCACTGTTATTGAAAGAAAAGCAAATAATCTTCATTTTAGAAAGGCAATAGAGGCTGGGGATTTAGCTCAGCAGTATAAGCACCTGCCTGGCAAGTGTGAGGTCATGAGTTCGATCCCTGGTACAAAAAAAAAAAAAAAAAAAAAAAAGAAAGAAAGAAAGAAAGAAAAAAAAAAGAAAAGAAAAAGAAAAAAAGAAAGGCAGTAGCTGGGTGGGACCTGCCTATAATCCCAGTTCTTGGGAGGCAGAAGCAGGAGAATCCCTGCGAGTTCAAGGCCAGCCTAGATACATAGTGAGTTCAAGGCTGGCCTAGACTACATGGCTGAAAAAAACCAAAACCAAAACCAAACCAAACAAACAAAAAGACAAGAAAAAGAAGAAAGGCCACAATACCAATTGATTATTTCAAGTCAATGGAGAATACTCTTTTGTAGCATTAAAAATTTTTTAAATAAACTATTTTTTTTATGCTGAGATTGAACTCCAGACCTTTTGCGTACTAAGCAAGTATTTACTCTGTCACTGAACTGCACCTCTACCACCGGTAGGACTGTTTTCTCTTTTTTTCTCTTTATTAAATGACAAGACTAGGTAGCCACACTGGCCTTGAACTCATAATCCTCCTGCCTCAGTCTCCTAAATTCTTGGATTACAGATGTGTGTCATCATGCGTGGCAGTTTTTAAAACATTCATATCCTCTTCATGGTCAACCTAAGATTGTGCCATCACCTAGAGTGTTAATTAAGGAAGTGTGGTGTTGGGGGCGGATCTCAAAGTTTCTTTCTTAGACAGTGCAGATTGATCTCAGGACCTTGTGCTTGCCAGGCAGGCGCTGTGCCACTGAGCTATATCCCCAGCCCTTTTTTTTTTTTTAAATGTGAAAGTGTGTGTACAGTTATAGCTTCCAGTTTTTAGGAGCAGAAATCACTAAAAAAGGCCATCCACCCTCATGGCTTAGTTTCCTGTGCAAGGCACAGGTGCCCTGGCTGGCCTGTGGGGCTTTGAGCAGCTTTCTGTGGCTTGGAGGTCTGGTGGCTTACACAGCTGTGAAAATGTTTTTGAGGGGAGTGGGGGAAGAAATATGTGTGCTTCAGTCCCCAAGAGGAATGTAATTATTATGTGTTGCAAATGCATAGCAATAAATTTTTTTTTAACAAACCCTTTTGAAAAGTAGGTAATCCCCTTCTTTCCCTATTTAGAGAAAAGACTGAGTTCTAGAAATCAGCTGATTAATAGTGAGAAGCCAGGAAGGTTGCGAGCATCTTTTAGTAAATCCACTGGGAGAGGAAAGCAAATTTAAGAATGCAGACTGCCAACTCACATCTTACACAGTGAGGAACTGTGTGGGATTCCCGAGTGGAGATATTTTTTGGTAGGTTACAAGAAGGATGAAGCCCAAGTATATTATAAAGTTTTAGTAAACTACAAATTGTAAAGTAGTAAACTACAAATCAACCATATCTGGAAAGTGTAGTTGTTTGAAAAAGTTATCTTGGAAACTTTACTTTGTACCGTTGCTTTTGTAGTAGGAATTGAACCCAGGGCCTTCCCATTGAACTTGAGCCCTAGACCTTTTTGTTTATTTTTTAATTTTTATTTTATTTATTTATGTATTTACTTTGAGGCAGGGTTTCACTATATGGTTCAGGCTAGCTTTGAACTCACTTTGTAGCCCAGGCTGGTCTCAAATACACAACGATCCTCCTGCCTCAGCATCCTGAGTGTTGGGATTGCAGGTGTGTCCCACCACACCCTGCTGGATACACACTTGTGCGAGAGGTGAGTTCTTGTGTCCCACCGGACCAGGCAGGGCGCACTTCCCAGGATAGCAGATGGTCGGGGGGAGCTCCACTGCAAAGGACACGACCTTGGCCACTAGTTCTCAAACATCGAGAGAAGTCCGAGGTCACTCACCGTTTCCTGGCTGGCTGCCTGAGCAATATCATTTAGCGCTGCTTGTTGACTTAGAAACACTAGTCAGAGCTCACCAAGACTGTGACATGAGTATGAAAGTGACTCATGCTCTCATTTCCCAGCATTTTACAGAAGGGGCCCCCTCCTGAAACTCCTCTATGGAGGTTAGTGGAAGTTGACTCATAGTTAAGCGTGTAGCCAGCATAAATTCTTGGTCAGATTTATCTGATGACTTCACTTCTTTTATCTCTTTTTTTCTTTTCTCTTTCAAGTTCATGTAAAGCATGGCATTCTAGAATTCCTACTGTGTCCAAGCAAAGGCAAAAGTGCCATCACCCCTTAATTCCTTGAGCATTCTATCTGACCATCTTAGGGGTATTGTTCTTTCCCAGACAATCACCTTGAGAAGAGAGAGTGGCCCAACAAATGTAATCTGACAATAGCCATAATTATGGTGTTTAAGCACCTAATCTCATCAGCTGGGCTCCAAAGATTGCTCTCCTTGCCCTGTGTTATTTACACACACTTGTGCCTTACACAGATGCCTCCATGAACACACACACCCTGCAAGTCTGATTATATTTGCAGTATTAAGGCCAGATCCAGATGTTTCTGAGCACTTCTCTGATTTTTTTTTTTTAACATTGAAAATAGTCTGTTATACTTACCTGGCAGGGGAGATACCATGATCATGAAAATAACTTGTCTGTGTGTTTATTTAAAAGGAAATTTGCTGGGTGTGGAAATTTGCTGGGTACCCGTAATCCCAGTACTCAGGAGGCTGAGGCAGGAGGATCGTCAGTTTAAGGCCAGCCTAGGCTATGTAGTAAGAAAAACCAAAAATAAACAGAAAAGTAAAATTTATTAACAAAGAATGAGAAGTCCTTATTAACTAAGATGTTGCTATAATTAAGTTACTTAAACCTTCAAATGCATGGGGCCTTATTTGCTAGATTCTTTGTATTTCCCAATGTTGCTTCTCTATTTTCTATTTTAATTATTGTAGCAAGATTTGTCTGTCTGTCTGCTTGTCTGTTTATTTCAAGTACTAGGGTTGAATCTAAGGTCTTATGCACGCTAGAGAAGCACTAGGCTTTATTGTTAGTCTTATTCTTAAAGTGGCAAAGCTTTACATAGCTCTTGTCTCTGGCAAAAATTTATGACTTGTATGGACAGTGTCTGGAGACAATGACACCACCTATTAATGACTGTCAGACCCAGGCACCCTGAAAAGCCCCACGTGGGCCTGAGGAGCCTAGAGAGCAGAGACTTCCACTTCAGCCGCTCGTTGGAGCCATCTCTGTCTTCCTTGAGTTCTTCTAGAAATTATGAGACGCCCCTGCATGGCTTTGTAACACAACAGCAGGAACTCAGCAGTTGTGCAGTCTGTGTTTAGTGTGACTTTGCCCTGATGTTCATAATAAAGTAGTCAGCTCTCAGTGTCTCAACCACACATCCTATGAACGTTTCTGTTTGCAAACTATGGGTGTTATTACTATTAATTTTATGATGGGGGCTTACTAGTTTGCTCAGGCTGCCTACAAACTCATGACCCTCCTGCCTCAGTCTCCTGAGTAGCAACATTTGACTTTTAAACATTCATGGGTTCCATCTCTGGTATCTCTCTCTTCTTCACACAGGGATTGTCGGTCACTATTCACATGTAAAAGAGAAAAGAGGGAAAGAGAGAAACTGCATTTGTTGAGTGATTTATTTCCCTCAGGCCTCAAACAGTCCTAGGAGTTAGATACCCATTTTAGAGATGCAGATTGTGGCCAGTTGAGGGTAAACCTAGATTCACACCTGAGATTTTCAGACTCCATTGCTCCATTCTTAGGCTCTTCGCAGTTTTGTCTTTCTGAGGGTCTCAAGGGCTGGAGATGTACCCAGCGCTGGGCATACTCCTTGGTCCCGTCATCAGTAGCACGCACACACACACAATCCAGTGTCTTAGAGATTAAATGGCTTGTTCCGAATTCCCAAAGGAAGTAATATGTACTAGGGAGTTTTATGTTTGGAGAAAACAATGATCTCTAAGTTTTATTTCACATTAAAAGATTAATTTTACTAAGTTTTAATTCAAGTGACTTTAATAAGTGAATCCCATTCCTCTGAAGCAAATAACTTCTGTTGTTCATGCTCTAAAAAGTTGACCACTACACTCTTGAAATTATTCCTTTTCAAGGCAATTAGAACCTTTGGCTCTCACAGGCGTCAGCAGTGGAGATGTCAGCTCATGAGCCCCTGGAAGTTACTTGAAATTTGTGCCTGAACATAACGATGACTGGAACAGATGAGTAGCACTGTGTCTTTAATAATTCAGTTGAAAATTTAAAACTCTTCATGTGGAGGTAAGCAAATTGGGATGGATTAGGAAAATGATCAGGATGGGTGTGGTGGCCCATGCTTGAAGTTCTAGCACTTGGGAGGCTGAGACAGGAGGATTGCTGTGAGTTCAAGACCAGGAGTCCAGGGCCAGCCTGAACTACATAGTGAGACCCTTTCTCAAAAAAATCCAAAATCAAAAGAAAAAAAATCAAAGTTGGGTGTGGTGGCACATGCCAGTAATTCCAGCACTTTGAGAGGCTGAGGCAGGAGGATCACAAGTTCAAGGTCAGATAGGGCAATGTAGGGACAGCAAGACTCAGAAAACAAAATGTAGCTTGGGATGTAGCTCAGTGTGAAGGACCTGGGTTCAATCTCCAGGACTATAATACATATTTTTAAATTAAAACAAATATTATTATTTTGAAAACAAAGCTCGAGAAGGTTTTTTAAAATTGTCCTAAAAAGATATTTATCATTATCAAGGATGTTAACATTCTTGAGACAGCAGATTTTGTGTTGTAGGTATCTGATAGCAATTATTAAAAATAAAGACTAATAAAAATATGAACAGATTATATAGTTCTAATAAAATATGGTCTGCTTCAAGTAGTTCATTTAGGTTATAATATGTTTATTTCCATAGTGCTGATAAAGAGCAAAGCATCTCCGAATGTCTCCTGAAATCCTAAAGAAGGATTTTTTTTTTTGAGACAAGATCCTGTTCTGTAGTTCAGACTATCTGAAACCCTGGATCCTCCTGCCTCAGCCTCCTAAACCCGGAATTATAAGCACGTGCCACCATAGCCAGTTTGATTTTTTTTTTTTTTTTTTGCATGTACACTAGTGGCATTAAGCACTTTACTATTATTGGACAAGCATCACACCATTATGTTAGCCAACTTTGTGTCCTTGTAACAAAATACCTAAGACAACCAATTTTTTTTTTTTTTTTTTGTCTTTTTCCTTTTTATCGGTACCAGGGATCGAACTCACGATTGCCTGCTTGCAAGGCAGGCGCTTATGCCGCTGAGCTAAATCCCCAGCCCCCCCCCCTTTTTTTTTTTAAAAGAAAAGGCTTATTTTGGCTCGTGGTTTGGAGGTTTAGTCCATGGGCATGGACCCATTGCCTCAGGGCCCATGGGAGGCCAGCAAGCGCTCTCCTCGGTGGCTGGGGAAGCAGAGGGGGAGGGGCGGGGCTCCCTGTTCCCTGCAGGGCTCCTCCCCAACATCTCCCTGGTTGCCCTGAAAGTCTCCCCGCCCGACTGTAGCTTTAGACTGGTGACCAGGCCTAAAGAACGTGGCTTTGGGGACGTTTATCGGAACCATAGCAACTGTCCATCTATCTCTGGAGCACTTTCTCTCTTGCAAAACTGAAACTCCGCGCACAGTAACCACTAGCTCTCCATTTCTTCTGCTCTGGCAGCCACGTTCTGCCTTCTGGCGCTGTGAGTTTGTCTACTGCAGTAGGGAGGTGGCCAGTAATTTTTTTGAAAGCATTGATTACATTAATTCATCATCAAGCTCATATATCATTTCTTGAAACTAACTCAAAAAACTAAAGTAATGCCATCCAACTAGATTTTTTCCCCCGAATTCTGCCTTGTTTTGAAGGAGGAAAATGACATATTATTACCTTAAATAGTGGTGTACGCCTTTGTAATAATGGAAGTGCTTGACAGTTTTAGTTTAAGAGAACTATTATATTGTCCTTTAGGAGAAAAAGTGCATTTTTTAATCTTATTAAACTTAAAGATAGTACCACTGTATTTTAGAAGTGTTTCAGGCCAACAGGGTTTCCACCAACCAGTGTTTCTACTAAAGTAGAAGACAGAATATTTGGTGAAAGATGATGCTTTATTCTTGTGCAAGCTAGAAATAGACATGAACTAGACTTTGCTTCTGAATAAAGAAATATGGCTGAGATGTTAAAGTATTAGCTTTCTTTTATAATTTTATAAATGTTTAACTCAGGAGAAGAAATAATTTGTTAGTATGAAGACTTATTAATAAATTAGTTTTGCAATATTTTCATTATTGTCAGTTCTCATAATGATGTCTGTAAGTTGAGCTTTCAACTCGCCAGCCTGCAACTTGGATTTCATTAGCTGAGGTTTTTTTTTGTTTTTTGGAGATGGCATTTTGCTCTGTTGCCAGGCTGGTCTTGAACTCCTGGGCTCAGGTAAGGTTCCTGCCTCGGCCTCCAGAGTAACTGAGTCTGTAGATGTGTGCCTGTATGTGCCTTAGATTTTTTTTCTGGCTAGATTTTATAGTACAATGACCCTGCCACCATCCAGGGGGCATTTTGTTACATGTAAATGTTGGCCTTCAGGGTTTGAATGTGGTGTGAGGAACATTCTCCAGTATATGTAAGACAGCAGTGTCTATTTAATTCTTCATGTATTCAAAATATCTACAATACATAAGTCGTAGAAAATAACACCCTTATTAAACCACTCAGTGATCAAAGCAGAAAAAGATACACTGGACTAGACAGATTTTTGAGGAAAGGGGCCTGTTATCATCTGCTTACATTCCTTTGAAATGGGATCTTGCTATGTGGCCAGATGGGTCATCAGTAGAGAATTTGGTGCCTGAGCCTGTGGGCGTGTCTGCTGCAATGTGTAAATTCACTATGGTTAGTGTCCCGATGACACTGTCTCTCCTTTGAGGAGTTTTCTCTGGTCTGAATGGTAACCTGATGACTGAGGTGGTCGTTACATCATATGCACGTTATCACGGGGGGCTACTGTAGCTGGCATAAAAGCTCCATGGTTGCTGAGTGCTTTTCTCAGTACTTAAAAAGCTATAAAATTAGATGGTGCTTTAAACTAATGAACTATTTACTCCCGTTGCCTCCAGATGCAGAGTTGGGTACCCAGAACTGCACTCAGCCATGGGGCCCAAGTAGAGACTCAAACCCTGGCCCATTGAAGGCGATGGTGAACATTTACTTTTCCGTAGGATGTTTTTGCCCGTCATAAGGAAGCATCACATCCCAGTGAAAAATCTTTACATTTAAGATTCAGTTGTTCACTTCTTTTGGGTTGTGTCTGACAGAAACTTGGACGCAGCTGAGGGTAATTACGTTTTCAGGCAGAGTGACTTATGGTGCTGCGGATAGTGTTGTACTTAGACCTGTTTTCTTGCCAAGATCTGGCTCAAAAGGAGTTTGGTGGTTGTTTTTGTTTTTTAAAAAAATAATAATTAGGCCATTAGTTGTCCAAATGGGATAATCCCCTTAAGCCTTTTCAAGAAAAACACTTCTAAAGGGGTCAAGTGTATTTAAAAGCAGCCCTTATTTCAGAGGTGCTCGGAGTTCTGCGCATGAGCCTAGAGGAGGAGTTTGTCTTTTCCCGGTGTTGATGATGTCTGTCAGAAACAGTCTTATTTTTTCAAAGAGGAGAGTTTAGCATTGGCTCTGAGATCAAAAGCAGCCAAATCTCTGGCTCACAGAAGCCTCCTTGTGCGTTCACCTACTGGTCTGCAGAGTGGCTGCTCAGGGTGAGCCTGGCCTACACTCTGCTGTAGACCTGGACAAGGAATGGCCTGTGAGGCCTTTCAAGGCCTCTCTTTTTGAGAAAAGTTAAGAACAAAGTTAGAGAGAGACAGAGACAGAGACAGAGACAGAGAGACAGAGACAGAGACAGAAAGAGACAGAGAGAGAGAGGAAGTGGTAAGCAGGGCCAGTGGCTGGTGGTTTGGGGCTGGAGCTCAGGCCTGTGTGGCTGGCTGCTGGGCTCAGGATCTGCAGAACCCTGCTCCCTCAGACTCTGCCAGTCACCCCAGAGCACACCCCAGAGCACCCCAGAGATGCTCACAGAGCGGAAAGAGCATCTCTCTTCCTGCTTTCATTGGCCCCTGTTGGATCCCTTTGGATCCCGAATCCTCCTCACCTTCCCATGTTGACCTTGGAGGCTCCCCCAGCATCCCGTCCTTCATTTCGAGGCGCGGTCTCAGGAAATTGCCCCGGCTCGTCCCCGGCCTTTGGTCCTGCTGCCCTCGTAGTACTGCATGTAGTTGGGATTACAAGCGTGTGCCGTGCCGAGTGATAGTGCTGCTTTCTTTCTGTCTTCCCCTCTATACTCTTACTTCATACTTTACTTTTGAGTCTTATACCCTGAACCAAAGCGGCTTCAAATTGGGGTTGGTGGAATGGGAAGGAGTTGACAATGTTGAGTCCTTGCCATGTGATACCCATGACTTTATTTAGCGATATGCAATATACCTGGGCCTCCTTTGTAGCTTTCCTTAATTGTCAAACAACCACCTCTGCCGCTTTTGCTGGTTTTGGGGATCAAACACAGAGCCTTTACACTGAACTACATCCCCGGCTCATTTTATCTTACCTTATCTGTTTTATTTTGAGACAGGGTCTCACTATGTAGCCCAGGCTGGCCTTGAACTCAAGGTGATCCTTCTCCCTCAGCCTCCAAGTGCTGGGATCAGCCCTTCTTATTTTCAGATCAGGTCTCAGGAAGTGCCTAAGTTTCCTAAAGTAGGCTCAAATTTGTAATTTCCTGCCTCAGCTTCCTGAGTACTGGGGTTATAGGCTTGTGCCACCACATTAACTAAATAAACGTCCTCTTTTTTGCGCATATCATGTACTGGTGAGAGAGGGACATAACTTCCCAGTGAATGTAGGGGTGGATGGTCACTGACCATTTGTGGGGACCGTGTGAACAGAGGTGCTCGAAGCAGGGCTGCAGGAAATGAGGTTGCCTCCCACTTCTGAAAACCTTTATTTTAGGGGAACTCCCCAGCATGATTGATGTTCTGTTTTTGCTTTCCAAATAACTTGGGAAACCTGGGGTATCCTTAGGATCTGAGTCTACTCAGTGGGAGTGCTTACAGATTAGTTTATTTCCAGCCCTGCAGGGGCTAAAAATTGCTCTTCCGATTTTATTCTCCTGCACCCTGATGTTTGTGTTGCTATGGTGGCGTGTCTCCTGGTCTGGTGTCAGGATGGCCATTGAAAATAGATCAGCCAAAATAACCGCTTAACAGGTGGCTGCGTCCTGTACAGTCCGTCGCTTGGAGAACTGTTTTGTGAAGAAGTTCACTACAAGGAAATCATACAACTGTGCCTTTCCCTGTGTTTCACAGTTGAGTGTTCTTTGGGGACGCATTCCTTCCCCATTTTGCTTTTTATTTTTAGACCTTTTCCTCTTTAAGCAATGCCATGCCAATTTCCGGTAGTAACACAAAGATTTCAGTGCGTTTTATTTACCAGTGGATGGCCTTTCCTTATTTTGTGTAATTCGAGCCCTTCTCCTAAAAATAACCCTGCTCTCCCTACATGATTCTTATTATAGTAGATGCACCCCCCACACCCCAGGCTTGAACTCAGGCGCCCTGTACTGGACTGCATTTCCATTTTGAGGTACTCTTTACTAAAGGAAGACCTTTTTAGTGTGTTCCTGGTAATTGATATATATTTACTTCTAATATAAATGGGTAATAAAATATACAGATAAAACATTTGATAGGTAATAAAAATATATGTTCATGTATCTGTCCTCCAGGTAGCAGAAATTGCTTGTTATCTATTCATTTGCTAATTATGATCATTTTTTTCCTTTTGAGATAAAAGCACAGAAAGAACCAATTCAACTCATTTGGAAGAATCTTTTGGAGAGTAATCTTGAATAGTGATCATCTTGCTTTTGGCTTAAATACCAGCCACAGCAGGATCCTGGCTCTTTAGGGATGTGACCTCTTCAGCAGTACTGTCCTCTGTGATTTCTTTCTTGGTATTGGGAATCGAACTCAGGACCTTGCACCTGTAAGCAAGCCTGGATCCTCTGCCCTGTCCTCTGTGATTTGTAGAAGATACTTTCTTTGTGTTTAACTGGTATTTGACTCCTGTGACTTTCGTGATAGTTTTCTTTACCACCCTTCCACTTCCTGCCATTTTAAATATTTAAAGGAATCTAGAATGTCCTCCAGTCTTCTCTTACACTGTCTTTTTTTTTTTTTTTTTTTTTATCGATACCGGGGATCAAACTCACGACTGCCTGCTTGCAAGGCAGGTGCTTATGCCACTGAGCTAAATCCCCAGCCCCCTACACTGTCTTTCTTAATAGAGAACAGATTTTGAGGCTCCCTCACCGTTTCCGTGGTCCTTTGCCTAGTGCCCTTTAGAAAATAGAGAACACAGTGGCCTAGAGCAAGAATCAGCCAGCCTTTTCTGTAATGAGCTAGAAATGCCTTGCCTCGTAGGCCATAAAATCTCTGTCTCGGCTCCTCACCTCTGACCTGGTGACACGAAGCAGGCGCATGCTACGGAATGAAAGAGCATGGTTGTCTGTGTTCCAGTAACATTTTAGTTACGGACACTGATATTTGAATTTCATGTAATTTGCATAGGCCACAATAGGACCAATGCACAAACGACTGGAACTGTTCCACCAACACAGGGTGTGGTGCCCTTGCTGTAGCGTGAGTACCGTCATCGCAGGAAGTTGCGTTAAGTTGCTCACTGCTCTGGACAGGCGAACAACCTTTCCTGTCTTTCTCCAAGTTGCTGACTTTTCAGAGACAGGAAATCAAACTACAAGTCATTCGTGCTTAACTTTGTTACAGGAACCAGTACTTACTGGTATAGAAATAAAACCCTTAACTACATTAAATTAATAAACTTAATAATGGATTATTTGCTACTCCTGTTTCAATTTTTAAATGGAGTTTTTATTAGATAGTTTGTGAAACAGTTTAAATGAGATTGTAATTTAGCATGCAGAGGAGAAAATTTAGAGAGAGAGGCAGCCAATTTATGTTTGAAGTGTGTAAGCGTTTAATTAAAATGATACATTTTTCTCTGGGCATTTACTTAGCAGCAAGGCTTTGCTCTCAGGGGACGGGAAAACACAGAGGGCCAATGTCTGAGGAGCTTTCTGGTGTGACAGGTCCAGTGCGTGAGTCCTCTCAGTTCTGCATGCCAGGTGAGTTAGAAGGACCTCAGAGCTTCATAGTACAGTTACTGAGCGGAAGCTAATGTGTGGAGGATTTGCCAGAGTGCCCAGACACTCACCAGTAGAGTTGGGTCCAAATGCCACGGTCTTTGGTTACAAATTCCATTTGCTTATTCAACACCATCATCCTTTTCCAGAGCCAAAGAAAAACTGACATTAATTCATTATTCGATGATTAATGGATTTGTTCTGAGGATGTAGCCTAGTGGTAGAGTACCTCCTTAGCAGGCTTGAGGCCCTGGTTTTGATCCCTAGCATCATTAAAAAAAAGAGAGAGAGACAGATAATCAGTTTAATCCTAAAGTGGATCTATTTCCTGAAATATTTACTGGAATGGTTCATTTCTGGGAAATATATCCCAGGAGATATGTAATCTAACAACATGACCTCAGGAAGAGGAAACTGTTTAAATTAAAACTATGTGTATTTACCATTCTTTAAGGGAACAGGGAACATAGATAGGATTATTTATTTATTTAGTTTATTTTGTTTTGTTTTTGAGACAGAGTCTTGTTATATAATCCAGACTGGCCTTGAACTCATTATGTAGCCCAGGCTGGCCTTGAGCTCCTGATGATCCTCCTGCCTCAGCCTCTCAAGTCCTGGAATTAAAGCTGGGCACTATGCCCAGCAATGATACTGTTTCAGATTACTTTAAAGCTATATAAATCTTGAGGAAAACCTTGGTTGGTTTTAGAAAGCATCTGTGTCTATCAAGACTGTATTTGCATAAAGGTACTACCAGATATTATATAAATATTCATAAAATGATATAATAGGGTCTAGGTAAGAAAGTGTGAAAATCTAAACATATCACTAAAGTCAGGGTGGGGTTTTTTTGTTTTGTTTTGGACCAGGAGTAAATACCAGAGCCTTGCACTTGCCAGGCAAGTGCTATACCACTGAGCTGCCTCCCTGATGCTAAAGTCAGGGTTTTACAAATACACGGTTTCAAGTCAAAAGAGAAACCTTGCAGACAAGTTCTTTACAATTCGCTAAGTGTGCTGAAATCTTGCATATAGCAATAGGCTTATGAGAGGGAGAGGAAGCAGATTTTTAAGATGTATTCCTAAAGCTCAAGGTAAAATACATTTGTTTAATTTTGTAAAATGGATTGCACACATCAGTACCTGGTGCTGGGAAACTTTGCTAAACTCATTCTATGCATGAGCTGGCCATGGCTTTCTGAGCTTGTGGCTACTCATGGTTTGGAAAATATGGGCTCCTGGGAGGACTGTGATCGGTCATTTGCTGTCTTTTCTTCAGTGGTGTTGTTCAAGCCCTTTGGTGCTTTTTAAACTTCTCACAGTGGCTTTTACAGAGCTTTGTGTGTGGTGGCTGCTTAGTTGAGGTTGATTACCATTTATGGTCTTTAAACATTCAGACTTAATTTTGTGTCGATTGTGGCTTGAGAAACAGTAAAAAACATTGTTTTTCAATTTTTGATTTTTGAAAAGCAAATGATGAATACATATGAAGCAATATATCCACAGACTCTTTGCCCAGCCGAATAACTAGAATGGCACAGATTCATTTAATAGGTTCCTCCTAGATCCTAAATTTTTTTCACTGAGGACACAGTCTTCAATGACTTGTTTTTTTCTATTCATATTTTCACTGGGGACAAGCTTTTGCAGCTCAATGGTAGGGCACTAGCTTAGCATGCACAAGGTTCTAGATTTGATCTCTAGCACTCCAAAAAAAAAAGAAACAAAAAGAAAAGGAGAAAGAAATTCACTGAGATATAATCCCCATACCAAAAAGTTTGCTCTTTGTTTTGAGATAGGGTCTCCACTATGTAGTTTAGGCTGGGTTTGAACTCACTGTGTAGGCCCAGGCTGCCATTGAACTCAGAGTGATCCACCTGGCTTAGCCTCTGGAGTGCTGGGATTACAGGTGTGCACCACCACACCTGGCCAAGTTTTCTCTCTCTTATATAAGTATGCAGTCTGGGTGTGGTGGTGCACACTTGCAATCCCAGCACTCTGGGAGTCTAGGCCCAGCCTACGCCATTTAGCAATTTAATTTAGCAAGACCCTGTTGCAACATTAAAAAAAAAAAAAAAAAAGAAAGTCTGAGGATGTAGCTCAATATACAGGCCTAGCATAGAACTTTTTAAAAAGTATGTAGTAAAGTGTTTTTGTATATTCCTAAGGTTGTACAACTATTTATTTAACTATCAAACATTTTCGTTACCACCAAAACCCCCCCTAGAATAGATAGGTTGGTAGTCAGTCTGCATTCCTCCTTTCCCCCAATCCCTGGCAACTACTAGTCTACTGTTTGTTTTTTTTTAATTTTTATTTATTTATTTTTATCCGTACTGGGGATCGAACTCACGACCGCTTGCTTGCAAGGCAGGTGCTTATGCCGCTGAGCTAAATCCCCAGCCCCCAAGTTTACTATTTTTATATCTATGAATTGGACAATTCTGGACACTTTGCATAAATGGAATTATCTGACATGTGACCCTTTGTGTTTAGCTTTTTTTGCTTCACGTAGTATTTTCAAAGTTAATGTCGCTGGATGATATTTTCGCATTATTGATAAGATATTTTGTGTTTATCAACTGATGGCTCTTTAGGTTCTTCCCACTATGTGGATGTTATGAACAATGGTGATACGAACATTTAATTATGAGCCTTTAGGGAAACATGTTTCCGGCTCCTGTGGGTGCCTCCTAGGCTGGAATGGCAGATCATAGGACAGTTCTGTGTTTAACTTGCTAAGGACTCACCAACTGTCTTCCACTCCCACTGCGCCATCTAACTGTCATCTACAGTGTGTATGAGGGCTCCAGTTTGTCACCACTCCTTTCTTCATTTCTTTTCTTTTTTGTCGTATTGGAGGTTGAGCCCATTGCCTTTGTACTGAACTATAGCCCCAACCTTTTTTATTTTTCACTTTGAAACAGGGTCTTTTAGGCAAGGATTTAGCTCAGGCTGAGGATTTAGCTCAATGGCATACGGATCTGACTAGCAAACACAAGGTCATGACTTTGATCCTCAGTCCAAAAAAAAAGACAGGGTTTTTCTAGCTTGTTAGGTTGTCTAGGGTGGTCTTGAAACTGAGGTCCTCCTGCTTCAGCTTCCCAGGTTGCTGGGATTACAGGTGTGTACCTGCATGCCCGATGTTCTCTGTCTTTTTTATTGTTAGGCGCTTTTAAAATCTAACCAGAAATATTTTAGAGGGTGGCCAGTGTTTTTGATTTGCATTTCTGTAATAACTGCTAATGTGTAACATATTTTCATGTTCCTACTGGCATCTTGCACACTTTCTTTGAGGAGATTTCAATTCAAACTCTTTGTCCAGTCTTTAATGGGATTACACGCTTTTTATTGTTGAGTTGTAAGAGTTCTTTATGTGTTCTAGGTGGTAAAGCCTCATCAGCAATGTGATTTTCTTTTTCTTTTTTCTTTAATTTTAAAATGAAAAAAAGAAGAAAAAAATAAAAACATTTAGATGATTCAGAATTTCAAAACAGACTAAAAAGGGATTAACAATGGTTAATATGTTATGTATTACTGTCTTCAAAGTATTTGTTCAGATTACCAGATATATTCATGAAAAAATCTCGGAGCTCTTGAGGTAAATAGATAGAAGGTAACCTGAGCTCATGTTTATTTTTTATTTTTTTAAAATTTTATTTAAGGAGAAAAAGAAAAAAAAACAGGAAAAGAGTACAAGTTATACAGAATTTCAGAAAAAATAAACAGTAGGAAATCACTAGTTAATAGATTACATATTGTTATCTTAGAAATAGTTGTTCAAGTTACAAAATTAAAGCATATAAAGTGGACTTTCAAACAGTGAGACTGCAAACAGTTGCGTTCAGTGATCCAACAAAACTCAGTAATACCGTTACCTATTTTATACGCTTAAATATACATGCAGTTATATCCTTTAGAGCACTTTCTTTTCCTTTCTTTTGTATAATGACAATTACACATTTTGGGTTTTATTACTCCCACAGTTCTTATTACTTTTTTTGGAAGAGAGTAAAACCAAATGTGACGTAACACAACAGAGTCAGTCAAATCAAAAGAATGGACATAATACATAATGTAAAAACAAAATACAAGGTGATCAACAATGGTTACCATAATGCCTCTTGCTATCGTAATGAGCTCATGTTTATAGATGAAATGGTTCATACTCACAACATCGTGTTGTTTCCCTAGTATAAAAAACTGAAGGCGTAAGTGGGATCCAAACTGTACAATAGAAATTGAGAAAGTAAAAGGGGAGGAAACGGCTGAAAAGGGAAGGAACAGCTGGGACAGGGGAAAGGAGAAAAGAAAGGAATGAGGGAAAAGATTACATACATATATACGAGGTGGTTTTTTGTTTGGGTACTGGCAATCGAACTCACAGCCTTGGGCTTGTCAGACAGGCACTGTGTCACTGAGCTACATCCCACAAGATAGAGGATTACACTCCTGTTCTCTGTTAGCCCAACAAAAAGAGCAAGGTGATTTTCAAAGAGTTTTTCCCATTCTGTGGTTCATCTTTTCACTTGCTTTGTAGCGACCCACAGAGCACAATAGTTTTAAATTTTGATGGAATCCATTGTATTTATTTTTGCTCTTAGTTTTTGGTTTAACATCTAAGAATCATTCCCTAATTCAAGATTATACGAACATTAGTTGGTTGATTGAGGTACTGGGAAGTGAATCCAGGGCCTTTGCACTGCACTACATTTTGTCTTTCCTTCCTTCCTTCCTTCCTTCTTTCCTTCCTTCCTTCCTTCCTTCCTTCCTTCCTTCCTTCCTTCCTTCCCTCCTTCTTTCCTTCCTTCCTTCTTGCCTTGACAAGGATCATCTTGCTAAATTGCCCAGGCTGGCCTAGAACTTGTGATCTTCTCCCTCAGCCTCCCAGAGTGTTGGAATACAGCTCACTGGTACAGCACTTGCCTGGCAAGCATGAGGTCCTGAGTTTGATTCCCACTACCAACAACAACAACAACAACAACAACAAAGCCAGAGAGCTGGCATTAGAGGTGTGCACCACCATGCCAGGCTATAAAGATTTACACCTCTGCTTTCTCTTAAGAGTTTTGTAATTTTAGCTGTTACATGAATTCAGGACTTTGGTTTCTTTTGAGTTAATTTTTGTGTATGGTTTGGGCTTGTGATCCAAATCTATTGTTTTGCAAGGGGATCTCTATTGGGTCCAGCACCACTGTAAAAAGACTGCTTTCACTCATTTCGTTGGCCTATAACTTCTTCATTCTCAGTCAGCATCCTTAACACTGAGCAGTTGATTGATCATTCACTTTTTATAGCTATGTTGTGTCCTTTATTGTATCAATCAGACATTGTTTGCCTGCCCTTTGTTTTTTCTGCTGTCAGGAACCCCATGGGCACCAGCACAATTAAATATGTCTCTTGCTGCCCATATGTGAGAGGTACTCTCTGGAGTACGTGCTTAGGAGTGTACAGTACAAGTTTGGTTTCCAACATGATTACAGTATTTATCCTGCTATTGGCAATGTATGAAAATTACATTTGTGGAAACGTCATTTTAGGGGCTGGGGATTTAGCTCAGCGGCGTAAGTGCCTGCCTTGCAAGCAGGCAGTCGTGAGTTCGATCCCTGGTACTGATAAAAACGAAAAAGACCAAAAAAAAAAAAAGAAAAGAAACTTCATTTTAAGTGTTGTTTGTTTTATGTCTGTAACAAAGTCATTACTAAAAAGAAAGAAATGGTATTTACAAGTGGAATTTACTTTTGGGGCTTCTGATATTTTATTAGTAAGAATTATGTTCAACAAGCAAAAGGCTAGTAGTTGGGGAACCTAGTATGTAATTAATATCTCTTTAAATTTATATATGTCTTTGTGAGGTTGGGTGGCAAAGGATTTGGAGATAGTACATCACCTTTTCCTTAGTTGCAGTTACCTGTAGCCAACTAGTTTGAAAATATGATTGGGGAGCTGGGCGTGGTGGCTCACGCCTGTCATCCCAGCACTCGGGAGGCTGAGGCAGGAGGATCGTTGCGAGTTCGAGACCAGTCTGGGCTACAAAGTGAGCTCAAGGCCAGCCTGAACTGCACAGTGAGACCCTGTCTCAAAAAAAAAAAAAAAAAAAGGAAAATTCTAGAAATAAAGAATTCACACGCTTTAAATTTCTGAGTAGTGGACGAAGCCTCTGGGGCATGGAAGGTGGTCACCCTTTGGCCGTGTGCCCATACCTTGTGTCCCACCCCCCCCACTGTGTATTAATTTAATAGCCTCCTGGTCTTCTCAGATTGCCTGTCCTAGTACTGCAGTGCTTGTGCTTGTCACTTTTCTTTTGCACAAGCCCAAGAATAAGAATGCTGGTAATTTAGACATCTAAATGTGCCAGAGAGAAGCTGGGAAGCGATTCCTGTAAGTAAAAAGTGAAAGGTTATCTTAATGTACCCGTAGGGAAGAAACACAGTCTCTCTAGGCTTCTGCACCATCTTCCATCTCCAGCGTTCACTGTTTGGGATAAAGAACTTGTGTGTTAGTTAATTAAATCAGCTTCCCAGCGGCCTCCGTTGTTCCTGTGCAGGCCTAGAGCAGGTGTAAAACGGTGTGGCAGAGCCGGGGTGGAGGTGGGAGGGATGGGTGCCCTTCTTGGTTCCCACGTCGGCGCCTAATGGTTTCACTAACACAGAGTTGTGCCCCTCAATCCCCCGTAAGAAATCTGCTCCATCTGATTATTTCATTTCGTAGTATCACATGAAGGGGGAAGATGACCCCAAAGTCAGGCAGCCAGGGCTCAGAACCTGAAGGAGAAGAAATTGCTTTCTAGGGCAGGTAGAGCTCCCGCTGTGGTGACAGGGACTTGCACCCCGCAAGCCTGGCAGGTGTGGCCCAGCAATGTCCGCGGGGATGCTGGGTGGGGCCCCTTCGGGGCTGGTGGAAACGCGCCATCCCCAGCCTTCTGTAAATCATGACCCTCTCTGGCCTCCGCTCCATTAGACTGTCAGTTTCCTAATAACAAGACGCATGGGGTCACATTTCCTGAATCCTTTGGGTCAGCGCAGCCTCTTTTACAATAGAGGCTAAGCTCCCTCGTGTGACATTTAAAGTCCTACCTGGCCTCATCCTCTGCCTTTCTCTGTAACCTGTGCTTTGGCCAAATTAAACTAATTACGGTTTCCCAAATGTACTATGTAGTTAACTTTTACTATCGCTCTCTTTTATTGCCTTGGCTCTCTCAAAAATCAGAGCTAATGAAATGTTGGTTATTACAATTACATGGATGTGGTTATGTAATGGTTTTGAGATGCCCTTACTAAATGAAATCTAAAATGTTCCATCTTTTTGGACCCAGAAACTCCTAACTTTATTTGTCTGAAGCTTGTGACATTTTCTGAAGATCATGCTGTGTCCTCTTTTTTCCTCTAAACGATTCCCAAGGAACTTTGGTCAAGAGCAAGAAGGCCCCATTTAGACCTGATAAATATGCAATAATTGTGTCTGTTGGAATGAACCACTGATTTTTAAAACTCATGCCTGCCTGAAGAAAAACTTGAGTAAGCTTGTATTTATCACATGCTTTAAAATGCACTGCCATTCTTCCACCGCTATGGCTTGTATGTCAGAGAGCAATTTGAGGGCCCAGCGACATCAGCGTTTTGTATGGGCTCAAATGGACAAAGCCCGCTGGATGTGGTTATGACTGGCATTTTAGGAATCCAGGGACTGACTCTGGAAAACTCAACGTGTTTCATGTGCTTCGGCTTGAATTTACTGTCCGAGTCCATATGTTAATGGTGTTTGGAGGTAGGGACTTTGGGGAGGCAGGTGAGAAAAGTTGGGGAGCCGGGCGTGGTGGCTCATGCCTGTAATCCCAGCACTCCGGAGACTGAGGCAGGAGGATCATTGCGAGTCTGAGGCCAGCCTGGGCTACAAAGTGAGCTCAAAGCCAGCCCGTACTATGTAGTGAGACCCTGTCTCAAAAAACCACCAAAAAAAAAAAAAAAAAAAATCAAGCAAGCAGAGATGAAGTTATGAGGGTGGCCCCCTTGCTGGCATCAGTGGCTTTATAAAAAGAGGCACCTGGCACTCTCTTGCTGTGTGATCCCTGTCAGTTGTAACATAGTAAGAAGGCCCTCACCAGATGCTCAAAAGATGCTGGCACCTTGCCCATGGACCCAGAAACCATCAGCCACAACCATCAGCTAAATGAATTTACATTCTGATGAACTTTAATCATCATCATCATCATCATTATTATTATTATTGTCTTTTTGAGACAGGGTCTCACTATGCAGCCCAGGCTGGCGTTGAGCTCACTTTCTAGCCCAGGCTGTTCTCAAACTTCCAATGATCCTCCTGCCTCAGCCGCCCAAGTGCTGGGATTTTAGGTGTATGCCACCATGCCTGATTTATTAATCATTATTATTATTTTTTTTTTGTCTTTTTCCTTTTTATCGGTACCGGGGATTGAACTCACGACTGCCTGCTTGCAAGGCAGGCACTTATGCCGCTGAGCTAAATCCCCAGGCCCTATTAATCATTATTAATGATACTGATTTTGTGGAGTTGTGTATCAAAAATTTTTTATAAATTACTCAGTCTCAGATGTTTCGTTATAGCAACAGAAAACAGATGGCATATATTATTATTTTATTTACAATAAAATTTGTATTTGTTTGTTTCTTTTTCCATTTTTTGAGGCAGCATTTCCCTGTTTAGTTCAGTCTGGGCTTGAACTCAGTGTCCCTTAATCTGGCTACAAATTTGCAATAAACCTCCTGCCTCAGCTGCCAGAGTGCAGGAATTACCGATGTGTGCCACCATACCTGGCTTACAGTGACTTTGTGTGATTTCACGGCAGGAAGATTAGGTGAAGGCCTATATTTTTAGCCAAGGGTACATAGTCCTGGGGAAATAAAAGTGGTCTGTGGGAGCTGGGGCACATGGATGTGCTTCTGGCTGTGTTCCCCCCTTGTGTCTTATGATGGTTCCCAGACACAGGCACCGATGTGCCTGCTCTAGTCCTGCTGTGTCTGACTTCAGTTTTGGATACACTACAGTTTTCATTCAGCTTGACACTTGTGTTGCCATTCAAGAACAGCTTCTCTCCACGGCCTGTGATGCTGCCAACGAGAGTTGCGGTGAGCTTGCTTGGTGGGCTCATTAATTTCTTGCTGGCTACTCCTAAGCCCCCTGTCCTATAGATGTGTAGTATCAGAAGACCTAAATCTGCTGGGCCAGGTCACACACGTTTGTAATCCTGGAGTTCTGGGAGGCTGAGGCAGGAGGATCTCAAATTCAAGCCCAGACTGGGTAACCCCGTCTGAAAATTTAAAAAACCCAAATCGCTCCCTCTCCCAGACATATGTTTTGTAGTGCTAGGTTGAACTCAAAGTGTTATGCATGTTAAGCAACAGTTCTACCGCTGAGCTATTCCTCTGGTCTCTTGAATCCCTTAAATATCCTATAAAATTCAGGATATGCACTGCTCTGGGTTATATTTGTAGTTGTACTTTTTGTGGGGAGCTGAGGATTGAACATAGGACCTGGTATACAAGTGCTGCTCCCCTCTCCCAGCCCTGTATTTCTCAATTAACTGTTCCCACTGATATCATACCTTTGTGGGGAAAACCATTGGTTTTTTTTGTTTTTTGACAGTATTAGAGCTTGAACTCTGGGACTTACCGATGCTAGACAAGCATCCAAATACCGAACTACTTCCCTGGTGTTTTTTATTTTATTTTGAGACAGAATCTCACTATTTGCCCAAGCCAGCCTTAGACTTGTGATCCTTCTGCCTCAGCCTCCCAAGCAGTCAGGAGAGCAGTGTGTGGCACCAGATCTGGTTACAGTCAAAACCCATGAAAAAGTCTCTGAACTGGGAGCTCTGACAGCTTTGGTGGGAAGGAGGTGGCGATTGGAACATCCTTTCCTCGGGAAGAGTGAGTCATAGATCTCACTGGCCGATGTTTCGGATCTGAGGCTCCCAGGCCAAGACCTTTCTTTAATCATCGGGGGTGGGGTGGTGTGTATGATTAGGCACTAGATTAAGACCTGCCTATTACGCCGTCTACTCCATTAAGCCTTCAATACCTATTTTTACTGAAGACTAAATTTCTAACTTGTTAAGTTGGCCCATTTATGATAGTCTTGTTCTTCCTATCAGGGAGAAGACCATTTTAGATTCAAGGAGAATATTTTAACTTTGCTTAGTAAGTAGTGACCCAAAAATTACTATGCAGGAAAATGGAATTTCACTGTTTCATGCAAAAATTTTCTATCCTAAGAACACTGCACCTTCCATTTTTTCTGTAGCTAGGCAGATTTCTACATGTTCAGGAAAATAGTGTTGCTGGAGGGAAAAAAGCAAAAAAGAAAAAGGAAAAAAAATATATAAGAGTAACCACCCAGAAAGGTGTTGATTTAGGACTGTGGCTTAATAAAGTCGGGATGAAGCTGAGTGCTCTTGGCCAGACAGAAGAGACACGGAAAGTGCTTCAGGCCGTGTTCAGAGATTTAGCAGCCGAAACTTTGTGTTAGTTGTTTTGTTTCTGTTTTTATTTTGAGACAGGGCCTTCCTCAGTCGCTGAGTTGCCTGCTCTAGGCTTGAACTTGCCATCCTCCTGCCTCAGCCTCCAAGTAATGCACGTTTATTAGGTAAGGGACAGATTAATATCGAGGGTTCTTCAGTGATATTCACAGATACTGTGGCTACAAAGGAAAAGCAAGCTTGGGGGAGAAAAAGAAAGGGAGAGAAGAAATGCAAAAGCAGGACAACAAGAGGAGATAGGAAACGACAGAGGCCAGGGAGTGACGGGGAGAAACAAGTGCTAATGGTGGGAAAAATGGAAGCCCCCTCGTTGGTCTTCTCTGGCAGAGAATCCGGAAGATTCCTTTTTCTGGGATAGAGCACAGATATGGTGCATGGCCTCCAAAGACAGATTCATATCCAGCAACTCCATCTCACTTTACTGCGCAGGGCACCAATCCATTTCTCTGTTTCTTTGCCACACATGTTGTGGGTTCAGGACTAGGTTTAGACTGAAGAACCCATGGATCCTTCATGCTTTCTTTTTTTTTGGTACCAGGGATCGAACTCACAACCACATGTTTGCAAGGCAGGTGCTTCTGCCACTGAGCTAAATCCCTGGCCCCCTTCATGCTTTCTTGGTTCTCTTTCTGGTTTTGACATTAAATGTGGTATCAGGATAATTCTTGGAAAGAGTAGGCCTCCTTTTCCCTGAATTGGGATGAACAGACTCATTTAAGCAGACCCAGTCTTAGTTTCAGAGCTCGCTGCCTCTGGCTGCCAGGAAGGCATGAAGTTAGCAGAGACAACTTGCTTTGTGTGCCATGGGCTTGACAAAAGTCTGTCTTTGATCCCCGGGAAGTGGCAGAAATAGCAATGCTATTCAAGTCGGAGCTTAGAAAAAAGGCGCTCCAATGGAAGGGAATCTATTTTATTGATTAGTGATTAATGAATCTTTTAATGGCATGCTTTGTATTAAATATGACTTGAATACCTTCAATAGAAGAGTTTCAAGAAATTTGATGCAGGGTGTGGTGGTGCACACCTGTAATCCCAGCACTCAGGAGGCTGAGGCAGGAGGATTGTTGAGAATTCGAGACCAGCCTGGGCTACAAAATGAGCTCCAGGCCAACCTGAGCTACGTAGCATGACCCTGTCTCAGAAAGATATGGTTTGGGAATTTAGCCAGAGGCATAAGTGCCTGCCTTGTAAGCTCACAGTCATGAGTTCGAGCCCCAGTACCAAAGAAAAAAAGACACACACACACACACACACACCCCTGAAACAAACAAACAAACAAAAAAATTTGAAGTCACACCTTTTCCTCATGGTCCTGAATGTAACTGAGTGAAAAAAAAATCCTCAGAATGTAGCCCAATTCTTGGAGGTGAGAATACGTAGATATTTGCCTCTTTAATTTTTACTTGTGTTTTTATTTCCTGACTTTTAGTATATTTTTGCACCCTAGAAGCACTTAGTGTCTTGGCTCAGGAACTTTTCAGAGTTTCTTCTGATCAGTTCGATAACCTCTGCTCATAGTCTGTGTGTATCAGAAGGAAAATCAGGAATGGCTAGTGTGGGTGTCTAACTTGTTATGAAGTCGCTTCAGATTTCTCCAGCTGTGGATACTGCATTATCCATGGTGTTAACCAGGACGCGCTGGGCTCCCGTCTCCCTGGGGCTCTGTGGCATCCTCTGGGTACAGGGAGAAGATGGCACTTCAGGGGGCCTCTTTGTGTTGCTCTTGCCTTTCTGTCTTCCAGGTTGGCTAAGAGAACCTTTCTTTTCCATGGCACTGGGACTCAGCAGGTGCGGAACAAGAACTGTTGCTTTTCACCTCCTGCCAGAGTCCTTGACACATGCAGCCCGTATACAGGATGAGTGCCTTTTCCCATGACACCAGAGACTTGGGAACCGAGAGCTGTTGCTTCCAAAGTCTGCTTTTGTTCCAAATCTCCCTTTACTGTGTGGTATTGGGGAAAAGCCAGGTTACTCTACCAGGTCCCCCCACCGCCCTGCCAGGCTGTTTCTGTTAAGTCATTTTACATGAAGCCCCCGTCACAGCATTGGGCAGCGGTAGGGAAGTTACCTTAATTTTTCTGTGCCTCACTTTACCTCCTTGAAATGTGGCAAAGATGGCAGCATCCATGCATCTAGTTTGTATTTATCAGGGTCAGGGAGGGACAGTGGTGAATGAGCCAGCAGATCCTTCCACATGAGGCTCACAGCCTAACAGAGCTAAGGCAATTAGAGATCTTCCAGAAATAATATTGAGAGGCAAATTCCACGTGTAGGTGATACATGAGGCCGACAGGAAATGACCTGAGTCGAAGTTAAGATTCACAGCGTGAGAGATGAGCCAAAAACCTGTGGATACTTGGAACTCAGGCAAGGGGAGTGGGCGTGACTGGCAGGAAGCATGACTCAGCTGTGACCATAACCAAGAGGGCTCAGGCAGATCAGCTGAGGAGAGGATGTGCTTGTGTGTGCTTCCAAAGATGACAGGAGTGGCCGAGAGAAAAATAAGGCAGTACATCCTAAGCCTGTCCTGGCAAGAGAGGAGGTCACAGACTCTGACAATACCAGTGCCAGGTTAAGGGGATTGAACTCCTGGCAGGTGCCTGCACCTGCCAGGCATCTGCTTATGCTGCTGAGCTAGATCCCCAGTGGTTTGCTTAACTTTAAAGGTGGGTTAAGAATATCTACCTCGCAGGGTGGTGTGTGTACGCACCTCAGTGTCGCAGGTGCTCAGCAAATGTGAGCTGAGAGTTGAACCCAGCTACGTCTTGATTTGGTTGCTAGTGAGACTTCAGTAGCGTTTTATTTTTTATTTCCATGAGGAAGAATTGAATAAGGGAGAGCTCTGTTTTAATTGTATTGCTGTTCAGCTGCTGATTGTTTTGCTATGTTGAACAAGGTCCATTGATCTCCGTGGAGGAGTGCTTGCCACCCAGTGAGTCAGCCAGTCTGCCTTCCTAACTTGCTCAGAAGCTTTAGTGGCAGATTGATTTTAAAAGCCCCCCAACTAGCCAGGCATGGTGGTGCATGTCTGTAACCCAGCACTCAGAAAGCTGAGGCAGAAGGATCACTGTAGCCTGGGCTACAGAGTGCGCTCAAGGCAGTCTGAACTGCATAGGAAGACCCTGTCTCAAAAAATAAAGAAAGAAAGAAAGAAATAAAAAGCCCCCAATAGAACAGAGGATTCTAGTTAATAGAAACAGAGTAAAGATTAGACTTAGATTTGGCTTTCAAAATCGTTGAGTATAAATAAAGTCTTTCCTTTATTTTTGATTTTTTAAAAAAAAAAATCCTTTGATTTTTTAAAAAACCATCTGTAAGGGTCATAATTTATTGGGAAGATCCCTGGATGTCCAAGGGAGATTGACCCCAGGACCCTTTAGGATACTAAAATCCGAGGATGCTCAAGGACCTCATTTAAAAAGATGTAGTATTTACGTAGAAGTTATGCAGCCCTCTTGTACACTTTAAATAATCTCCGAACGATTTATTATACGAAATACGATGTAACTTCCGAGCTATACTGGGTGGCTTAGGGATAGGATAATGGGAAAGCTCTGTGCATGTGCAGGGCAAACTCTTTGATTTAGAACACTTTCATCCATGATGCTGGAATTGCAGGTGCGAACCCATGGATCTGGAGGGCTGGCAGTACTTTCCGTTACGGAGGGCCCTTGTCCCTACAGAGGTGACGTTTGTCTGAAGCACCCAGCAGGCATCGCTTTTTTCCCTAAGGGTAAGGACT
Source organism: Cavia porcellus (assembly GCF_034190915.1). Taxonomy (NCBI): domain Eukaryota; kingdom Metazoa; phylum Chordata; class Mammalia; order Rodentia; family Caviidae; genus Cavia; species Cavia porcellus. The sequence goes on from NW_026947515.1 coordinate 15,626,441, forward strand.
CAGGTTTTGAATGAGAGGCAGAAAAATGTGGGTATCAGACTTTCAGCCTGCAAGGTCTACCTGCCTTTGGATGAAGGTGAGTGTGTGCCCAAGGTGTGTCTTTGTGGGTTTCCATCCAGTGGGTCAAAGGCAAAGGACACATAGGAGAATGTTGCTAAAGGAAAGAGGACAGTTTCTGTGGCTCCTTTAATAGTGAGTTCCAAGCTGAGCGTGGAGGGGCATACCTGTAATCATAGCATTCTGGGAGACTGAGGCAGGAGGGTTGCAAATTGGAGCCCAGCCTAGGCAGGCAGCTTAGCAACTTAGTGAGACTGTCTGAAAATCAAAGTACGTAAAGGGCTGGAGATGTAGCTCAGCATAAAGGCCTTGGGTTCAGTCCATAGTACTGCAAAAACAAACAAACAAATGAGTTCCAGAGTTCTGTCCTGCAGCCAGGAATCTATGGCCCAGGTCCCACATGCATGCAGTTGCCATGTTCCTTCTGGGTTGTCCTCTTCCTCATCTGGATTTGGTGCTGAAATAACTGGCTGTGTTTCAGAGGAGAGGTTTTGTGTTGATTCTTGGCAGCCCTGAGAGTCACACAACCCTGAAATTGGTTTAACACGAATCCTAAACTACTGGCATTCCCCTGACATTTAAAGCTCTTCCTGTGCCCCTTGAAGAGTGTTTTCCAGAAAGGAGAATCGCAGGCTTGTGATGCAGGAGTGGGGCCCTCAGAACTGGCCCCAGTGTATTTCAGGTTGCCACTGGTTCAGAAGCCCATGGCTTACCGGAAGTCCTTGCTGCAGGCTGTGGATCAGCAAACCTCTTTTCTTGTCTTCCTCTCTCCTCTGCTTTCCCTCCCCCTCCTCCTCTCCCTTCCCCTCTCCCTTTTCTCTCCTTCCTGCCTGCTCCCCCACTTTTGCAGCAAATGGAAGTTTGAGGTCCCTGTGAGTCTTTAATGACTCACAGATGCTACCTCCCAAGTCTGCTCAAGACTCCATAATTGACCTTGGGGAGGAGCCTGGTTGTCTGGAATCAACTGGGCTACTACCTGGGGCTCTGGGCATTTTGAGACTTTGGTTACTGCACTCCTTGGTCACACTGTGCGTTCCTTCACTATTAAAACTGCCTGCAATTCCCCCGAGAGTGTGCGAGCTGGATTTGCTGTGTTTTCAAAGTTATCCTTCATTACGCATGAACGTTGGCTGCACCTTGGGCTTGGCTGTGAACTGATATTCTCACCAGGGCCCGTTAACACAGATTCCATCACTCCCAAGGCTAAAAATAAACCATTTTAACATTCGGAAGCAGAATTCCAGGCAAATATGTAATCTGATTTGATTGAAAATGTTGATGGTGGAATCAGATACTTACCTTGAAGATGGATGGTTGATTCCTTCTCCATCCATGAGTGAGGGGAACAGGTAGAAATCAATTCCACTTATTAATGCGTGTAATCAGAAGGATGAATGATGTATTCGCGTCTGAAAGGATGGAGTTCAACTTGATTGGGCCCTTTCTCTTCATCCTGGAGCAGTGTCCTTAAGATGAGCATTCTCCTGAGATCGTGATGTTATATGAGAGCAGTTAGGAATTTATAGTGTTTGCTACTAGTATATTCATGGTGCAAAAACATACTGTGTCTGATGTACAAATATTAATAATAGTCATCCACAAGGGATGGGATTATAGAGAATTTAAAATTTTTCCAATCCTCAGAAAATTTTTTTTCTAAGTTTTTAAAATTTTTCAACTGTTAATTTTTTTTTTTTTTTTTTTGAGCAAGAACTCACTGTGTAATTCAGAGTGGCCTTGAACTCACTATGTAGCCCAGGCTGGCCTCAAACTCAGGACAATCAACCTGCTTCAACATCCCAAGTGCTGGATTACAAACTGTGTGCCTCTATGCCCAGCTTTCAAAAGTGTTTTTAAAAACCTTTATATTTTTCTGTTTTATAACTGTTCCATAATGAATATGTATTACTCTAAGAAAAACAGCGCAAAAAACTTTCTTACACAGTAGCTTACAGTAAGTATATTTTACATCTGAACCCAGTACGAACATATATTTATATGTTTGTAAAGTTACAACAAGGATTTCATGAAGCACTAATTAACGTGTTTGTTTTTTGTTGTTACTTCTTAATGTTTCCTATTTTTAAAAAATTCTATTTTTTTCTTTTTTTGGAATAGAAAGGAAGAAAATTCAGATGTCAACCAAATAAAATGATCTAGGTGAACTAGAAAATACTGACTTTAGTGCAGTGATTGCCAGTCTTTTATATCACATCATTAAAATGAAAACTATACATTTGGGGGACTAATCTAACATAACTATTTTTTATGATGCAAAATAGGAATATTTAAAGACTTCCAAAGTAACCATTTCTATTGTCTGTCTCCCCCCTCCCCGTACTGAGGATTATCCCAAGGGTCTTCACACTGAGCGATATCCCCAACCATTTTTATTTGTACTTTTATCTTTATTTTGAGACAGATTCTTGTCAAGTCCTTAAATTGCCTGTGCTGGGCTTGAATTTGTGATCCCCCTGCCCTGGCCCCACTTTTATCAATGGTGACATTTTTCTCTGGATCATCAACTCCGTTCGTTGCTTTGTGATATAAAATAATTGGAGGGTGGAAAGAAGGGTATTATGATTGAACTCAAGACCTCACACTTGCCAGGCAGGCGCTTAAGCCACTGAGCTAAATCCCAGGCCCATGAGTTTCTGTTTTATGATGAACTGTCTGCCTGTCTATCTATTTATTTTTGGATAGTTTCTTGTCTAGTCTTACTTCAGACTTGCTATTCTTCCCCATCTGTTATTGTCCCATGAGTTTCCGTATCCTATTACAAGCTTATCTGGGTGTTTGGCTTTAGCTATAGTCAAAAATACTCCTTGTGGTACCGTGAGTGTGCAGTTTCTGAGCTGTGGCTTTGGCTAGTAAGATTAATGAAGACTTGGACATTGAGCAGAATACTCAGAATAAGGAAAGAGTGTGCTAAAAATAGACCTCATGTGCCGCTGTTTAGCTGCGTGATAATGTGTAAGATGTGGGGCCCGAGTGCAGGACCTCCCACATGCTAGGCAAGCACTCTACCTCGGAGCTACAACCACAGTCGCTGAAACCATATCCTGTGGCCATGCGTACTAATATCACATGTGCACACGTAGGCATGCATGGTTCACACATCTCCATACATTTAGTATTTCCAAGGAGGATATAACCATTCTGAAAAACTGCAAGATGAGTCACTCTGCGAAATTTTCTTCCGTTGGCTTAAAGTCATGGCTTTCTTGACAGTCCGCGGTAGGTGTATTTCAGCAACACCTTTATTTAAAGTCTCTTCCTGGCTTGGCCAGATATTCTCAGTTTCAGCATGCATGGACCATGCCCATTCCACTTCCTCTCTCCCCAGCTGGATTAGACCTCCAGGGAAACTTAGCTTTCTGTGGCTCTCGAAGAAAAGTGCTTGCAGTCTCCAGGATGTTTTCTACAATGCAGTTATAGCTAACCTTTCCGTGGGCTTGCTATGTTCTAGAAACCTCATTACAGATTTTAGAAACATTGATTCTAAACGATAAACAGCAAACACCTTCCCGCTCTTGATTTCTTGAGAGATCTTTGTAAATGTCAGCAGTTGCAGTGGGCTGTATTTTAAGGAGTTCAGGTAGGAAATGTCTCATTCAGTTTGCTACTATTTATTGAGTGATTATTATGAGCCAGACACCTGTCTGGCTCCAGATACATAGTATTGACTCAGAACAAATTTCCTGCCCTTACGGTGCTTACATTCTGAAAGGTGAGGCAGAATCCTGACAAAGATATGTACTAAACACAAAAGAATAACAGTGTCAGTTAGAGTTAAGGCGGGTGACAGGGCAGAGGAGCACAGGTGGGAGTGATGGGGAGGGCTTTTGATGAGGCCCTCGCAGAGCAGAGACCTGAATGAAATGCAGCAGCCAGGATACAGGTGTTTGGTGAAGGAGCCATTTGTTCTCCACTCTGAAGAAAGGAGGAGGTTACCAGAACTCAGACTCAGAACCTTGTGCTTGCCAAGCAGATGCTGTGCTGCTGAGCTAAATCCCCAGTCCCGTTCTGCACTTAATGGTTTTCCTTGGTCTGATTTTGTTACAGTTTCCCTGTCACTTTCCTGCTCTTAGCACACAAAGGGACTGGTGGAGCCAGACCTAGGGAAGCCAGAGCGAGAAAACAGGTGAAGCATCTAATGGGGAGCAGAGATGGTGGAGGTCTTGGCTACAGAATTTGGAGAGACTGGACTGAAGTGCAGTGGGAGGGGCTGCATGTGGGCAGGAGATACAGCCAGAAGAGGCTGGTGCTGGAGTGGGGTGAGGTCTAGGCTGGATGGGAGGGGATCAGCTGGGGGCCCAGGAGCTGAAACCGGAGATGGCACTGCCCCTGGCTTTCCAGCGCGCAGGAGCAGAGCCAGGTTGGAGCTCACAAGCAGAAGCCGTGGCTTGAGAGCCTCAATTACAAATACTAAGAAGGCAAAAGAGCCCTGTGCTTAGAAGATGGGCTCCTTGGGAAAGATTTGCAGCCTGGGGATTTAATGCTGACACCCTTAGAGCAGTATGATTCTGTCTGTCTGTCTGTCTGTCTGTCTGTCTGTCTGGGAAAGTCTGGCAGTTGCATGGGTTGCTGGACTTTTCTGCCTGGGAGCTGAGCAGCGAAGGGAAACTTCTTTTCCTCTGGCAGTTTCCTGTTTTGGTTCCACAGGCTTATTCCATGTCACCCTTGTTACAGCCTGCTGCGTGGTGCCATGTTAGGGACCCAGGCTGTGGATTAGAAGCCCAGAGCATAGATCAAGATCTAGAGTCACAGGGTCTAGTTTGACCCTAGCTTCCTTTGGGCAAGTTGCGAAACCTCAGTTACACCATCTGTAAACTGGAAATTATAATAATACCGACCTTGTAGGATTGTGTGAAGATAAACACCGCCGAACACTGTGTCGGCCAGAAGTACTGCTGCTTTTTGCACGTTGGCTTCCCTCCCTAACTGTGAAATCTCCAGGGCGGGACCCATCTTTGTATTTCCAGGGCTAACATAACCGTAACCTGGCACGCTGATTGCTGTATTCACTCAGTAAGCGTTCACAAAGGTGTCTTTTCAGGCTGGGGGATCCAGGGAGGCAGCCACTAGTGGCAGAGCGTCCCCTTGTGGGGCTGACATTCTGGGGGATGGGAACAGACTCAGCAAGTGGGCATAGACATGAATAATAAAATTTCACATAGTGATAAAAGTTGTAAAGTACAGCATGGTGATGTGATCAGTGGCCTAAGATGTACATGTATGCACGGGCGGTGCTGTAGGACAGACAGAGAAGTCTTCCACCAGGACTTGGCATTTGAATAATGGTCTGGTCCAAGTGACAATCGGGGAAACAGCCGTCCAGAGAGACCAGCAAGTGCTGGAGTGGCCTTGGTGGACAGAGATGCAGGAAGGCAGAATAAAAGGTGAAACTTGAGTGAGCTAAGAGGAGAGAAGGTAGGCACGGACCCCAGGATGAGATCAACCTGGATTTAGGTGAGTCCCAAATGTGATGACTGATGTTCTCATAAGAGGAGAGGACACAGAGACACGGGGAGAAGGTGGCCATTGCAGTATGCAGCTGTCAGCCAAGGAAAGCCTGGGGCCACCAGGAGCTGGAAGATGCCTAGAAACTTCATTCCCAAGATCCTTTGGGAGGAGGCCGGCCCTGCTAGTGTGCTGATTTTACATTTTTCTCGCCAGGGACTGTAAGAATGAATTATGGCTGCTTTAAACAGTTAGTTTGTGGAACTCCTGGAGCAGCATTAGGAAATTGCTACAATGATTCCAACAGGACCTTGGTCTTTTTTTTGTCTTTTTGAGACAATGTCTCTCTATGCAATTCTGGCTCACCTTGAACTTACTTTGTTGCTCAGGCTGGTCTCAGACTTGCAACAATCCTCCTGCCTTAGCATCCCAAGTGCTGGTATGACAGATGTGTGCCAGCATGAAAGCTGGGTTTTAACAGGAACTCAGAGGAGCAGAGGAACATAGAAGAGACTACCCAATAAATGTTGGTTGAATGAATGGACCTGAGAATGGGCCAAGTCTGGGCTGTTGGTCATTAAATAACTTCAGTTACACTAGTTGTCATTGGTAGCTACTGCATATGGCCACCACCACTGCCTTCTGCTGGGTGTCTTCTCAGCTCTGCTGGGTGGAGAACACACATCAAGATCTTAAGATTTTGATAAGTAAGGGCCTGAACCACTTTCTAACGCCTAGCAGTTGTGGGAGTTTAGAATGTGGACTTTGTTCCATCTATTTTTCTGAACCCAGAAGAAGTTTCCTTCCTCCCATCAAGTAAGAACTGGAGAAGCAGGCCAGAAGCATAATCTTGGCCTCAGCAGCTGAGAGCAGTCCCAATAGCTTAACTGCGACAGTTTTTTTTTGTTGTTGTTCAGAGTTCAAAGTGCTAAAAAGGCAGAGAAAACTCCAGGTCACAAAGTATTTAATTTTACTGTAATCCTGCAAGAAGTCTGTGTTATAAATTTTTCCGAGTCTATCCTGTAGAAAGTAGAGACTGCAATCAAGCACTTTCCTCTAATTAAAATAATAAACCGTGCTGTCCACAACACTCAGGTCTGGCCCACACAGCAGCACCCCACTGCTTTTTCCTAGGAAACCTGGCCCTCTGTCTTGGGGTCACAAGTTCCTGCTTGGATCTGGATCCATGGTAGGCGACTATTTCTTACATTGACCCACCATGGTGATGCATATGTATGGTTCGTCAGTTTTAATGTATGGTTTTTCCACTTTATGATGGTGCAGGACTTTGAATTTGGACTTTTGATATTTTCCAGGGCTAGCAGTACGTGTGGTTAGATGGTCTCTTGCTTTGCTGGGCTGCTGCAGCCGGTGGCAGTTCCCAGTCAGCCACGGGATCATGGGGTCAGGAGGGCAAACAGCCGACAGTACAATGTGCTGTGTTGTTGAACCTGATTGCTTGGCAGACCGCATGTATTACATGCATTTTGACTTCACAGGTTAAGGGAATGTTTTCAGCTTGTAATTGGTTTATCAGGACGTAACCTCATTGAATGTCAAGGAGAATCTGTAGTTTATTCTATTGTACAGTCAAAGAGCATCTGATTTGGCTAAGAAACTGATGAGGCATATGTCACCTGGATGATGTCAGCTTTTAAAAAAAATAAAACAATTAAAAAATTGTTTTTGGCAGTGCTGGGCATCACACCCAAGGCCTCCTCCTGCTCGGCAAGTGCTGTTCTACTAAACTAAACCCTCAGCTCTCAATTTCCTTTTTTAAATTTTATTTTGTCATATAATTTTATTGCTGGGAACCTTAAGTTTCCACATAATTGCTCCTCAGCCTGTTGGCTAAGATCAAGTGCACTGTTTCTACATAATGCTGCTTTTGCTTACTACAAAGATTGCCCCTGCTTTACCCAGTAATATTTAAATGGTCTTTGTCTTCAAATACTGTCAACACTGTGCTCCACGCAATCTTCTGGCTCTCCAACTTCGCCCTCCACTTTCATCCTGTTTAGTTGCTAGGCAGAGGGAAGAAGATCGTACCTGGAGCCAAGCAGACATGAGTTTGAGTTTGATCTGCTGTATAATAAAGAAATAATCCAGGGAAGTTACTTAACCATTTGAAAAAGCCTTAAGACGTTTATCCATAACATAGATATTGAGTGGTTAAAGAGCGAGATATTTAAGGAATATGGATTTCTTTCCACTTTTTCTGTGTATTCTTGATTCCTGGCCTCATCTTGATTTACTCCAAAATTGGGATTCTTTGTCTGTCTCTGGATATCACGCTCACGGGATTACTCAGTTTTATGTTTTCCTACATTCTCTGAACTATGTGTATTTATCCAAGAGTGATCTACTGATCTTCTCTCTCCAGTGACCTATTTAATTTTGTACCAAAGTCTCTTTGCTTTGTACTCTACTCCGTACAACCATTTGTTTCTCTCTCTCTCTCAGTACTGGGAACAGAACTCACGACCTTGCGCTTGCCAGGCAGACGCTTATGCCACTGAGCTAAATCCCCCGTTCTCATTTGCTTCTCTCAACACATTGAATTCTAGAATCTTTCTTCCTTCTCCCTAATCCTTCCCTACTCCTCTTTTTCCCTCCTTCCTTCCCTTCCTCTTTTTCTGCTTTTTTCAGTGCTGGAGATACAACGCAGGGTCTTGTGTATCACTAAATGGCAAATCACTAAATGACACTCCCAGTCCAAAGTCTCTTTTGTCTGATATTTATTTATCGTTATTTTTAAGTTTTTGTGTCCTTTGAGGCAGGGTCTTGCTATGTAGTTTGGGCTGGCCTGGAATTCATGGTGTTCCTCCTGCTTCAGCCCACTGAGTGCTGGGATCATGGGTATGAGCTACCATGCCCAGCTTATTTGATTTTTTTTTTCTTTTTTCTAGTACCGGGGATCGAACTCGCAACCTCACGCTTGCTAGGCAGGCATTTATGCTGCTGAGCTAAATCCCTCGCCCGGCTTATTTGATATTTAATATTAATTGTTGTCTTAGTTTTTAAAATCTAAATTTAATTTTTAACTGATCTATCAAAGCTGTCAATTTCTGTGTCACAGTTTTTCCTGTGTGTAATTGATGAGCCTTTTAATGTTGATGTTTTTTTAAAGCCGAGCACTACATTTAGTTAATAAAATTAGCACAGAATAGGATTCAAAGCAGCTGTGTTTGCTGTTGGTGTGACCATTACCAGTACCACATTTGCAGAAACAAAGTTTTAGAAATAAAAGGATGACTTTTAGCTACCAGTGACAACCCACAGCCTCTGCTCCTAATGTTTACTTACTTTGGTATCTATCAGTAAGGCTCAGAGACAATTCTAGGAAGCAGATGTTGAAGTTCTGATAAGTGTGGAAGCTAATTTCTCATAGAAATAAATACGTTCCCTAGTACTCTAGCTTGGGCACGGGTATGCCATTACTCTTGGATAGTTCATTCATTCATTTATTTAAAAATGAAAAATTGTGTATTTGTGGTATACTCTGTGCTATTTTATAGATGTATATTACGAAAAAAATTATTTTATTTTTTTGTGATAGGATCTCACTGTGTAGTCCAAGCTGGCCTCGAACTTGCCATCTTCCTGCCTTTGCCTCTTAAGCCCTGGATTTACAAGCCTGTGCCACCATTTCTGGCTTGTGGAATGGTCTTTAAATTCACTCATCTTTCATGCATGCAGGGCCGGGGTGGGACCCAAGGCTTCATGTAAATGAGGGAAATAAATACTTTCCTCTAATCCGTTGAGTAACCAAAAGGTCACTGAGAGAGAAACCAGAAGGAAGACCTGCTAGTTCCTGTAATTGTAAATTTACTGTGGATTTGAATTCACACCCCACCATAACCCACTCTCTGGCCTCAGGAAAATGACTTCACTTTCCAAATTTCCTTTAGTGAAGTGCAGAAAATATTTTCCCTTAAGGGGTTTTCAGGTGATTTAGAAAAGTATGCCTGTAAAGCACAGAGTGCCTAGTGACACCTACTAAACAACAGCTTTAAATAGTTAATAATGCATTGTGAATAGTCCTGATACAAGCAGGTACTGCCTCAGGATGCCGTGCCTCTGCCAAGGTTAACTGGTTTTTGTAACTTTATAGGTTGTATCAGGATAGTTTTCCTGCCGGCACTTTGCATGCTCAGACATCTGTTCGGCTGCTAAGTAACTCATTTCCTGTTTAGTCATCGCTCCTTGGCTGGGCCTTGCCACGGGCTGTGATATCTACACTTCCCTTCAAAGCAGCGTGGCCTTCTGTGCTGCCGGATGCCGAGGTGTGAGGGCTCACAGGCTCTTGCTTATTGGGGCCTCCTCTCCCCAGTCACCCTCAGTCTCCCTAAAACGCTTCCCACACCCGATGATTCATCATGGTGACTGCTCACCTTCTTGTTCTGCTGTCCAGTCCACAGCCACCAGTTTGCCTGGTGGAGGTGGGGTGTGACGCGCCGCATCATACTAAGGCAGAGTGGAAATCACAGGACACGGAAGTGGGGGTACAGCACTGAAAAGCAGCTCGTTCGTTCCCTTCAATCAAAGAAGGCTGATGAGTGCAGCAATGTCATCAGCCTTTCTTCTAACCAGATCATAGCTATAGAAACCAGAAAGTCAAGTACTCACTTCTGTTATTCCTCTCCCTGGTCCAAAGATGCAAGATGAGATGTTAGACATGGGGAGGCTTAGTCATCATTACTGGTTGTTACTGGTTGTTGAATATTTATCTTTGCACACGCTGTGCAGAGTGGGTCCTGAGGACCTTGGATTTAAGCTCTGCTTTTCCGCTCCATTAGTTAATAGGAACTTACTGAACTGGGTACAAATGATCTAGAGAGAGAATGAGATTTTGGTCCTTGAAGTATTCATGCTCTCGCTGGGTGGATTATATTCTCCTGTCTGCAGCCGGCCCTTGGCTTCCTGCCTTGTGCTGTCTTCCACGCTGTGTACACGCCTCATAGGAATGTTGGCTAGAGAACCTGTGCACTTTAGCTGTTGCTTTAGGACCATCCCTCCACATTTACGATTTATCTATTACATGGTCCTGCCAGGTAATATGGGGGCCCGAGGCGGGGAGAAAATGTGTACCGCTTTGTGAACACTTCACAGAATATCCTCCTAGACTGTGAACCCGGAAGTTAGTGAAGCTCTATGGTGATGACTTTTAAAATGACTCTGTGCAGAGCTTCCCATTGTCCAATCTGTTCCTTCCCATTGTCACCCTTCTTCAGCTTAGCCAGTAGGTCAGCGGGCATTCCATGGCCAGTGGCGTTAAAATAAAGACAGGCTCATGCAACAGTCGGGAACAGCCTGTCTCTATTTACTAACTAATGTATTGTTTTCATCGTGGGCTTTTGGGTTCATTCTGGATTTTTAAATATTGTATGAAAGTGAGAAGTGTCTGGATTGCTGAGTTTTTTGGCACCAGCTTAAATTTTTTACCCAAGGAAGAGCCTCCACCTTTCTCAGTAATCCTGCCTCGGGTTTATGGTGAAAGTCTGCTCCAGGCGCTCCTTGAACAGCTTCCAAGTTGGCTTCCTGAGAGACCAGCAACAGTGATCCTGTCTTTTCCTCCTTGACTCCTGATTGCCTGAGAGCTAAAGTCTGGCCCCCTCATCTTGGCGGTCAAGTCCTTTTACAATCTGGCTCCCACTTCACCCTGGGCGCTGCTCCTTCCCTCTCCTCAATAAACCTCTGTACCTTGGCCAGTGCAGTAACTTCTGCGAGAATTGTACGCCTGTCTCCAAACCCCTTCACCTGAACGTAACCCCCCTTAGCTTTTGAGCTCCACCTCAGATGCCCGCTGCAGCCTGGGCTCCCCCGAGTCCTGTCATTGGCAGTTTCCACTCAGTTCACATCTTGGTTGTCGTGCTTGCCACTGACTGTGATTTATCTGTTTACCTGTGTTTTCACGTCCACTGTCAGCTCCTCAAGGAGAGCACCCAGGGCTTTTTGTGTCAGATGAATAAATGAATATAATTTGATACAATGGAGGGGAGCAGCATTAGAGCCTACAAAATCATCCATGAAAAATAATAGCATGGCAGAGAGGATGCTGCTCGGAAAGTCAGGAGATCTTGAGCTCACATCTTGAGGTCTCGAGCTGGCTTTGTGACAACTGATTATTTTCAGATTTTTTTGCTGTGGAAACAGTGAAACATAAGCCAAACTAGACCAGATGAGCCCACAAGTACCCGTCATCCCAGTATAGCAATCAACTCTTGGCCAGTCTAGTTTCTGGTAAAGTGCCTCTTTCTGCCTTCATCCCTGGATTATTTTGAAGTGAATCCCAGACAACAGAACACTTCGTGTATAATTATTTCAGCGAGAGCATTAACATATTAATCGATGGCAGGCTCACGCGTAAGGAGGGATCACAATGACCTTAAGTGCTGGGGAAGTCCTCTGAAGCAGGTTGGACAGGACTGTACAATGTGTGTCTTGGCAGGAAAGGTTGTGTAACTGGGAAGCTATAGTCATGCAGTGTGCAGCTTGGTAGCGGACTGTTTTAGCTTAGTAGGACGGGGTTGGGAGAGCCAACGGAAAGGGAAACCAAGACCTGGGACACAGGCAGCTTTTCGAGTGAGGAGAGAGGCTGGGGAACCTTTTGGTTTTATGTAACCACACGCTATTTTGAAGGGTTGCGTTCACAATTGTGGGCCGAGGAGGGTAGTGCTACTTATGTAATGCCCTTCAGCTCCATCTCTCCAGGCACTTTCCCCGTTAACTAATTTCTCCTTGAACAGTGAGAAAGAAAAGCTGTGACAGGCACGTTGAAAGAAACTAGTTCCTGCAGCCCAGCCTTAGAGCGGGAGAAATGTGAGCTCAAGTTTTCCACGCTCAGCTCTCCACCTAGATGACCTGACAGCTGTGCATTTTATCCCCCTGGGTTTAATCCTTGTTATGAATAACAGCAGAGCTTTGTTACTCATGGGAGTGGATTTCTGCTGCTGGGAGAATTAGCTGCAGTCTTATTGGGAGGCACCTTCTGATGCAAGAGGTCTTTTGAACTGTACCTAAATGGAGGTTATTGTTTAGGCATTTGGAGCATACGGCTTAAATTGCTCCCAAAGTTCCAGCCAGACTCCAGGTATCTTTGCATGGCCGATTCCCTTCTCTCTGCCCGCCAGGCCACAAGTAGTAGTTCTCTCCATATTGTCTTGGTTTCTGCTTCTTCAGCACTTCCCCTAACTAGGATACAGCCAATCTTGTTACTGGAGACTTTTTTGCTTGGAGAGGGAAGAAATTCCAGTTTCTAAAGAAATGCAGTGGAAAATGAAAGTCTATGAGACCTTAGCCAGGATGTTCTATGGAAGCAGAGCCATTAGGAAGATGGAAAAAAAAAAGAATTTTTGTTTCTGATTATGCTTTTTGTCTTTTAAATTTTAAGTTAAGAGAAATAGAACAGTGTACAGGAAGCCTATTCATTTCTTGTGGCCCGGATATCTCTGAGACTCAGAAGGACAAGGTGAAGTACTTCAGTGTTGATTTCTTGTGCTAATCTCAAAGTCCCCTCTGCTTTAAAACGGTTTATTTTCTCAGCTCTTTCCCTTGCGTCCCAGTTGGTACATTACTTTTTTTGACAAAGTCTACCTAAAACCATAGGGTGTTGTTGCCTGTTTGTTTCTTTGTTTTTGTCCCGAGGATTGAAACCAGGGCCTTGTCCCTGCTAGGCAAATGCACTACCATTGAGCTAAATTCCCAGCCCTTAAAATGATTTTGGGGACTTGATCCAGGTGAATTCCATTTGGGTTTTTGTCTCGTTAGTCTGCATTCGTGTCACTTAGTATGTGGATGTCGATGGATCTACCCAGAATAAGGTGGTTTTATCTATGGAATCAGCTCTCAGAACTGCATACTTCAAGGGGAAAAAAACCAAAAACCAAACCAAAACCAACAAACCACCAAAAAACAAAACAAAAAAACCAGAAAAGGGCTGGGAGGGGAGAGGTTCAGCGGTAGGGCACTTGCTTAGCATGCTTGAGGCCTTGGGTTTCAGACCTGAATCCTCATCATCACAAAAAGAAAGAAAAAAGCCCTGGGTGCCCTCCCAGTGCAGATGTGTGGTTCCTCTAGGGGCGCACATGCCCACCTATCTTTGTGCTTTATTCTGACCACCCACACAGCTCACCTGTCTCCCCCTACCTGGCCTTTCTAGAACCGCTGACCACTGTCTCCTCTGGCTCATCGTAGGAAGTATTATCTTCTAGTGCAAAGTCCTCTGTCACGTTCCACAGTTAATGTGACCAGCAGACTGTATTCATGTCTCCAAAGCACTGATAGTGCCTGCTGTTCTATCAGCTGTGGCTGCCTCCAGATGCTGCTTGCTTCCAGAAGTTAAAGACTGAGCCGATAACGGCAGGCCTCCAACTGCCACCACTTTCCAGTCCGGCCCTAGCGACTCAAACAGGCTAACGACACTTCAGACTTGCTGTGATGATAAAGACCATACCCGCCGGGACTGTAAGGGATCCAGCTGTGCCCAGATTAGGGGAGAAATGAAGTGGCACCCCAATTCCTACCAATCATCTCCTCTCTTTGCCCTATAAAGTCTCGATGGGCTTATATCTCTCTCTCTTTTTTTTTTTTGTCTTTTTCCTTTTTATCAGTACCAAGGATTGAACTCACGACCGCCTGCTTGCAAGGCAGGTGCTTATGCCGCTGAGCTAAATCCCCAGCCCCGATGGGCTTATATCTCCCTCGACCTATAACCCAGTCCCAGTAGAAACCCAGAGTCAGACCCCCTGGGGAGAATCTGCCCTTAAAGCTTCAACCATTCTTTTCCATTCTTTGGCCATTGAGTAAAATTTCCTGCCAGCTCCCAGAACTGTCTGCAGTGTCTCCTCTCGTTATGCTGGGGATGTGGCTCAGGGGTAGAGCTCTTTACTGTCATGCTAAATGTCTTGGGTTCCTTCACACCCTCCACTCCCCCAAACCCCAGACATATTGGGTAACATTTGCTGAACTGTAGGGCTGCGTGCATCAATCTTCAAAGTATTTATTGATTCTCTCTCTCTCTTTTAGTACTAGGAATTGAACCTAGGGCTTTGTGCATGCTGGGCAAATGCTCTTACCAATGAGCTATACCAGCCCTTTTTATTTTATTTATTTTTTTAACCTTTTTATTTTATTTTGGGTTTTTTTTTTTTTTTTTTGCCATTACTGAGGCTTGAACCCAGGGTCGGCCTTTTCAACTACTATTGTCATTTTTTTCATACAGGGTCTTCTAAGTTGCTCAGGCTGGCCACAGACCTGTGATATGCTTGTCTCAGCCTCCCATGTGCTGGAACGACAAGCGCCAGGCGGCTCACCAGCTGTTCTGCTCCTTAAGTGCCTAACACAGTTATCTCTCTTGTACTTTCTCCCTGTCACCTGCCCACTGTCACCCAAGCAATTAGAATCATTTGGTTGTACTTAATTTGGGCTTTCTGAGGGGGACTTAACAAATGCTGACCCAGCAAAGTTCCTTGGCCTGTGTTTTCTCCTCTCTCGTGGTCTAGTTTGGAAGAGCTCAGCATTTGGAAAAAGTTAAAAGTGACCTGGAGAGTTGTTCTTGATAATGCTGATAATACCACTTTGCAGCCTGAGATCAGGAGTAATCAGCTTAATTTGGAGCGTGTCGGCTCGCTGCATCCCAGTCATTCATCTTGAAGCCTTATTGAAGGTCTGGGCTTAAGCTGCCATTAAAATGAGCATAGCACTTTTCTTTAAAGGGAAAAGAAAGAAATCAAAAGCAATAATCACACTTCTGTTTTTGGCAGATAGCAAAAAACACTTCTTGTCTTTATAAACACATAGCCATGTTAAGAGGTTTTGCATGCACTAGACCCATAACATTATTATTATTATTTTTGATATCAAGAATTGAACTCACAAGCTCATACTTGCCAGGTGAGTGCCATGCCACTGAGCTATATCCCCAGCCTTTATTTTTTTCTTTTTCAGTCTTGGGAACTGAACCCAGGGCCTCACACTTAGCAGGTAGGCGCTGTGCCACTGAGCTGTATCCCAGGCCCTATTTTGTTTTTTTGAGACAAAGTTTCTCCAGGAATTACTATGTAGCTCGGCTGACCGTGACCTTGTGGGAATTCTGCCTCAGCCTGCTCACCATGTTAGACCTTCCACATTATAACATGGATGTCTCAGAAATTTGAAACCCAACAACTTTCTCTGTTTGAGGGTAGGGAAATGGAACAGTACAGTAGTTATGGGCAGGTAGTTGTCAAAACAGTCACGTAGTAATGGAATTCATCTACTTTTAGAAGATTACTTCTCTGGGTCTGGGGGAGCACAACTGTAGTTCCAGCACTCTGGTAGACTGAGGCAGGAGGATCACAAACTTATCAAGCTCAGCCTGGCCAGTTTAGGGATTTAGAGAGACTTAGACTCAAACAATAAGAGAGGGATGTACTTCAGTGGGAAGGTCCTCCGTCTAATTCCTAGTACTGGAAAAAAGATAATCTTTTCATACATGTGTCTTAGTTCATGATGAATATTTTAATTACCTGCCTCTGTCTTTCTAGTGATGAGCTTAGTAGGTCACCAGTGACGACCATTGTTAAGGTAAATCCTATCCTGCCACTCTCACCTCGAGGGGTAGTAGACATAATTAAGTCACATTTCATACCTGCTTTCACCGCTTAGACTTTGGAACCAGTCCCTGATTCTTGTAGTTTTGTTTTTTTTTTAAAGTCCTTTGAATGATGAGCTGCGTGAATGCAAAATGTTTTCTCTTGCTGACCATGGCTATGAAAGAACTCAATTTATGAAGACACAGCTACCTGACAGGAGGCTGTGAGCAAGCACGTTGCTTCCCTTCCTCTTTCTTTCATTTTTTTGGGGAGGGCGGGATACCAGGAATCGAACTCGGGACCTCGCGCTTGCCAGGCAGATGCTGTGCCACTGAGCTACATCCCTGGCCCTCCCTTCCTCTTTCATGCACCAGAGCCTGCACAGGGGGATTTTTTCCCTCTTGTTCTGCTAGGGAAGGAGCCAGGCCTTTTTAATTTCTAATATTCTCTTCATTGAGTAATTCCTGAATCTCCAAAGTCTGTTCTGAGCGTTGTTATATTGCTGTTTGTACGTAAGGGAAATGGGGGAATGTGGTTATCTGTCTGTGGGAGGAAAAGAAACAGCATAGTGCCTGGGACTCCTGACATTGAGCCTGCCGCCTTCTGTCTGTATTTCTTAACACTGTGTATATAATAAGGTAAGAAATTTTTGGTGTCTCCAGGTAAAAGACCTGCTGGGGCGTTGGCAAGATACACAGGGCAGTGGCCGTGGTGTGCTATTGCCTTGATGTGAACTTGGATAGTTCTAGGTAAGTTAAAGACACTGTGTGGAATCTGGCCCATCTACCCTTAGCTTTTTTTTAAAACCAGGAATCGAACTCAAGACCTTGTGCTTGCCAGGCAGGTGCTGTGCCCTGAGCTATATGAGTCCATCTACCTCCCTAGCCCATCTACCTTTAACGTGGAAGGGCAGGTTAATGCTCATATTAGCAATGTGAGAGTTGTTTCTGTGCGACTGGAGATTGAACTTTGTGCCTTGCACATTCTGGACAAGTGCTCTACCACTGAGATACATCTCCAGTCCTTTAAAAAATTTTTTTAGTCTGGCATAGCAGCACAAGCCTGAATTCCAGCACCCTGGAGGCTGGGGCAGTGAGATTGCGGTGAGATTGGGCTACATAGTGAGAACCTACCTTTAAAAAAAAATTATTGTGAAATAGAGTCTTGTTAAATTACCCAGGCTGTCCTCGCATTTACCATCTTCCTGACTCAGCCTCCTGAATAGCCGGGTTTGTAAGTGTACGCCACCACTCCCAGCAATGTGAGCGCCCCTTTGGCATCTACAGCTTGCTTTCCAGACACCGACTCTGTGCAGTCTAAATCGGCTCTGTTATGTTCTGCTGTTTTGCCCTCTAGTCTATATATTTGTCATGAGTTAGATCATCACTACTGGCATGTTTGTTTTGTAATCTCTAACTCTTTGTAACATCTGTTGCCAGTCTTTGAACAAACTGACAATAAGCAGAGACAGAGGAGAAGGCATTTGTTTAACGTCTTTGGGGTATTAACAAGGAAGCAGGCTTTTTTTTTTTTTGGAGACAGGCTCTCTCTGTGTTGTAGAGGCTGTCCTTGAATTCGCTTGGTAGCCAGGCTGGCCTTGAACTCATAGAGATCCTCCTGGCTCAGCCTCCTGAGTGCTAGGATTACAGGCACGCACCACCACACCTGGCTTTCTTTACCTTTTAAATTTTGAGCACTAACATCTTGCCATTTATGTGAGTCCATAAGAATTTTAACTCAGTCATTTCAGTGACCATGTTTTTGCCAGTGACGCCCCAAGCCATAGCTTTGACCCTAGACACTTTCCAACTGGATATTTGTACCTGAATATTCTCATTGTGCTTCAAAATCAGCTTAAAACACAATTCAGTTACTTCCTCCCCCCAAAGCTGCTTGGCTCCACTCAATGTTGGGAATTGAGCCGAGGCTCTTCCCACTGAGCTGCAGCCCCAGACCTTCACTTTTTATTTCGAGACAGGATCTTACCCAGACAGGACTCGAACTTGTGATTTTCCTGCCCCAGCCTCCCAGAGTGCTGGGATTACAGGTGTGCGCCACCATGCCTGGCCTTCTTAATGACATCATTGTCAGTTGCTAAGATCAGAGAAAAACAGATGTGTCCTCCTCTCCCATCACCTGCTAGAAACTAAGTAACTCACCCTCCATCTTATCTTCTTGGTGTATGTTCCAGGGACCCCACCGGGAAAAGGCAGATAGTAGAAACCCTATGTAGAGTATTACCTTTTCCTGTACATACATAACTCTAATAATGTTCAATTTATAAATTACACAGAGGCTGGGTATAGTAGTGCAAGCCTGTAATTCCAGCACTCAGGAGGATGAGGCAGGAGAATTGCCACAAATTCAAAGCCCCTCTTGACTACATAGCAAGTTCAAGGCCAGACAACTACAAAGCAAAACTCTTGTCTCAAAAAAAAAAAAAAAAAAAAAAAAAAAAAAAAAAAAGAAAAATGAGCATAGTGAGGGATTGAAAACATAACTAGTAATAATATAGAACAATTGAGGCTGGGGATTTAGCTCAGCGGCATAAGCACCTGCCTTGCAAGCAGGCAGTCGTGAGTTCGATCCCTGGTACCGATAAAAAGGAAAAAGACAAAAAAAAAAAAATAATAATAATATAGAACAATTAGAGAATAGTGCACTGTAACAAAATTGCTAGCATGTCTACTCTTAGGCTTTGGGACCATTATTAATTAAACACAGGTTACTAATAGACATGGTGGCACATACCTGTAATCCTAACACTCAGGAGGCTAAGGCAAGGGGATCAATACAAGTTAAAGGCCAGCCTGGGACACATAGAGAGACCTTGTCTCAAAAAAACAAAACAAAACAAAATAAACAAGTAAATACAAGTTACTTAAATAGAGGCACTACCTCACTACCCTCAGTGTGGTAGCTAAGAGGGTTACCGAGTGCCTGACAGATGAGTTGTACATACAGCATGGATACGCTGCACAGGAGGATGATTCGTGCCTGGTGGGATGGAGTGTGGCTGCACACGATTTCACTGTGGCACTCGTAGTAGCCTGCAGTTTACAATCTATGAACTGTGTACTTCTGGAATTTGTCATTAAATATTTTTGGACTGCGAGTAGCTGAAACTGCAAGTCAGGAAGAACTACCCACCTTGGTACTGTTTTCCAAGAGTCTGGATTTTGCCTCCACCCTCTTTACCAAGAGCTCTGATTTCTGTCTTTTTCCCCTTCGTCTGTGAGGCATCATTTCTCACCTTTCCTTCCGAGTTAGCTTTGGTAGATCTGGGAATGGGACCCAGGGCCTCGCAGGCCCTAGGTAAGTGTTGTATCACTGAACTGCGTCCCTGCCCGCCACAGTGGAATCCACCTGCCTTAAATTCTTTACTGGCTTCCAGCCTTTGTGAACTGAAATCTCAACCTCTCAGCAAGGCCTCCTGCCCTCTCAGGCCTCTTCCTCTTCAGTGCATCCTGCCACCAGGGCCACGTGTCTCTCTCCTGTCTGTCCTTAAGTGCCACCTGAGTCCTCACAGTTTGCACACAGTTACATCTCGGGCTCAGCTAGGCGTCCCGCGTCTCCTCTCAGCACCTCTGCTTCTGAGGCTTCCCTTTCCTTCCCTAGGTGGCTGCTCCTTTGCTCCTTTCTGTTGTTGCTTTTGCTGATGCTGGGGATAAATCCCTGGGCCTGGTGCCTGCCAGCACACACTGTCCCAGCCCCTTATATTTTGAGACAGGGTCTCACCTTGGTGCCCCATTGCCTCACACAGTGTGATCCTCCTCCTCAGCCGCTGAGTAGCTGGGATCAGAAGTGTGCACCCCAGTGCCCAGCGGTTCCTTTGCTCCTGTGGCTTCATTTTGAATGACCTTATTGAAATGTATTTTGCATGTCGTGAACATGCTTTTTAAGTGGACGATGAGTTTTAGTCAATCCGCCACTGTCCGGAATCATCACCACCACCCAGGCCTAGAACTTTCTTTCAACTGCTAAGGTTTCCCTCGCCCCTGATGATAGTCGGTCTTGCTTTCATGCCAACCTCAGGCAGCCAGTAGTCTGTGTGATCGCTCTGTAGTTTTGTCTTCTCTAGTAATTTCATTTAAAAAACCACACAAGGCCTCGGGATTTTGCTTAGTGGGAAAGTATTTACTTCGCATGTGCAAAGCCCTGGACTAACACCTAGTACCAAACCAAAGCCAAGACAACACCTCCCGCCTTCGATATGAAGTCATTTGAGCCTGGCTTGTTTCAGTTCACATGACGATGCTTTGAGTTCATCCATGTTGTTGAATGTTTCAGTCCTTAATTCTTTTTTATTGCTGAGTAGTATTCCATTGTATGGATATAGAGCGGTTTTTTATAGTCACCTAGTGATGCACATTTAGGTTATTTCCAATTGGGACAATAGTGACCATGTTTCTACAATTGTTTGTATATAATGGCTTGGTGTGGACATGTTTTCTTCTTTTTGGGTAGAACTGCTGGATCATATGTTCAGTGCAAGTTTAACTTTTATAAACACGATCAGACTATGTTCCAAGGCCATGGTTTTGTGCTCTGACAGCTATGTGTGAGGGTTTTGGCTTTGCCACATCCTAACAGCACGTGGGGTTGTCTGACCTTTTGATGAGAACTATTCTAATGGGTGTGCAGTGTTATCTTGCTGTGGTTTTTAATTTGTCTTTCCTGTTCTCTTAAAAGACCGCTTTTATAATTATAGAAAGTTCTGTGAGATATACATCTTGTGATCATCTGTGAGCGAGTCCAACTAGCTGACTGTTCCAGAACTGTGCCATTGGGCAGAGTGCATGATAAATCCTTAGGGTTTATTGAGTGGAAAAGCAAACTGACACTAAATATGTATGAATGGGCAGTCATGGGTTACTCTAGGTGACAGAAAACACCAATACATTGACTCATTTTCCCCAAACACACTTTTTGCCAAATTTTATCAGAAGTGACAAACTGGACTAAATTCAATTTTACTCTTTTATTTCTTTGCTTTGTTCACACTCCAGAAAGAGGTAAATGGATAAACCAGAGAGCAGGAGGAAGAGGAGGAGAGAGGCTCCAGTTCTCAGTGGCTACGGGTTTGGGGGCAGCCTGGGCGAGTGCTGTGGGTTATTGGGCTCTCTGGTTCCCGTGTGGGAATTTCCATCCACACCGTGACTGCCGGCTGCAGTCTTCCTCTGCCCTGTTTCTCTGTGTCCATCAGAGCAAGGCGCCTGCAGACGCTTTCTGTAAAGGACCAGTAAGTATTTTAGGCCATTAGGGCTCAGAGACAGCAGTAGGGTACCGTATAGGCTTTTAGGTGACAAAACAGATCTCCATGTTTTATTGATGAAATTCAAAACACAATAATAACGGGGTACAGTTTTCAGTAATACATGTCTACTGATGAGAAAAATGAGATTCTTTGGGGGATGGTAGCATTTTGCTTAACCCGAAGCTCAAAGTTAAGTGTTTCCTGTTGTTGTGGTGCAAAGGTAGCCTGTTCACTCCTGTGAAGCTTTGCTGAAGCACAGTGGTTGCTCCCGCCTGAGAATTCACTAGAACTCTGCTGTCTCTGGGTTTGCCTTTATGACACTGAAGAACCCTACACACAGGGGAGTAGGTAAAGGCTGTAGCTTGGAGATGACTTCTTGGTTTTTGCTTTTGTTTTTAAATTTTAAGATTTAAAAAAAATTTTTTTATTATTGCATGTTTCCAGTGCATTTATTGTACTCATTATGAGGAATTGATACATGGATATCCACATCTTTATTCTCCTTTTTCCTCTTTTGTTTTTTCCAGGTATTTTGTCACAGTGTTTTTCCGTTTGTATTTTTTTTTTTGTAGGTACCGGGAATTGAACTCAGGACCTCGCGCTTGCCAGGCAGGCACTGCGCCACTGAGCTACATCCCCAGCCCTTGTTTATGTTTTGAGACAGTGTCTTTTTTTATCTAGTCTTGAACTTGTGGTCGCCCAGCCTCAGCCTCCCAGAATGCTGGGCTTACAGACCTGTGCCACCACACCCAGCTCATAGAATTGTTGGAAAGATGAGATGACACAAAAACCAGAACTGGCGTATTGTAAATTCCACTCTCCTTCTGATGCATATTTTAGCCATTTAAAAATATAAAACCATTCCTAACTCACAGGCAAGACAGACACGGGGACTGGCTGAATGTGGCCTGCGGATACAGCCTGTGGACCCACATGAAAGCACACACTGGAATTGTTGCCACTTAGAAACAATGATTGCTTCTTTTCCTAATTGCAAAGCACCATATGTTCACCTCAGGGAACTTGGAAAATAGGAAGCACAATAAAACAAGTTATTCAGAATCCCCGCCATCTACAGATCCTCCATCATTTACCCTTTGTTCTGTGTCTGTTTTCTCTGTGTATAATGCGTATGCATTTTCCTTTCTTCTTTTTCATTTGAGACTGGGTCTTGTTATGTTGTAGGCAGGCCTTGAACTCACTACGTAGCCCAAGCTGGCCTCAAACTTTCCTGGCAGTCCTCCTGCCTCAGCCTCCCAAGTACCAGAATTACAGGCATGTGCTCCTATGCCTGGCTACATTTATAGTAATTGTTGGTATTTTAAAAATTAATTTATTTCATGCTATTTTTCATTTCATCTACTTTCCTTTCCTCATTTCCTGGGTCCTGCTAAATTGAGTTTCAGCAATTCCTCTCTCCTGTTGATTTTGTAACCTTTGAATGTTTGATGTCTGTACTAAAAGAGCAGTCTGAAGTTAACTCCTATCACACCCCACTCCCAGGTCATTCTGTTTCTATGTTATACTTTGAGTTTTTTCTCTTTTGGGTATTTTATTAGACCTTTATATTTTATTTACTGTTACTTTGGTTGTTTTGTACAACCCAACATAAGTGTGTGTGTGCATACATGCATTTTTCCCACTGTCTTTGCTCATCAGTCTTTTATGTATGAGTTTTATACGTTAGAAAAATACCTTTTTGGAGCTGGGGATTTAGCTCAGCAGCATAAGCGCCTGCCTTGCAAGCAGGCAGTCGTGGGTTCGCTCCCTGGTACCGATAAAAAGGAAAAAGACAAAAAAAAAAAAAAAAAAAAAAAAAAAAAGAAAAGAAAAATACCTTTTAGTGTATCTTGGAGAAAAAGCCTTAGAATAGAACTCTTGGTCCTGATTTGCAAACATCATTTTGCCTTCGTCTTTCACTGTCTTTTAGCTAGAATCTTTCCTGAGCCTCAGAAAACAGTATTTCATTTGTGTTCCGAGCAGTCTTCTAATTATATATATAGCTTCATGTCTCTCTGCCTTTCTTTAAAGTTTCTTGTCGTCTTTGGTGTTCTATAGTCTCACTACTGTGTATACAGTTTCATTTATGTTTGTTCTGCTCTGAAACTGGAATTCCTTACCTGGAGGGTTGATAGCTTTCACAATTCTGAAAAATTCCTGGTACCTTTAAAGTATTGCCAGGCACGGTGGCACATGCCTGTAAGCCCAGCACTTTAGGAGGCTGAGGCAGGATCCTCCAGCTGGAGCCCAGCCTTAGCAACTTAATGAGACCCTGTTTGAAAAAAAAATGTGCTTCTCTTTTGGGACAGCTATAAAACCGTGCTGCTCCACCTTCTGCTGAAGGAAGCGGGCTGACTGACAGCCCAGAAGCTGCATCTCCAGGTTCATTCAGACAGCCCAATCCCTTGGGCCGAAGGCTGAGTATGACAGGGTGCCCGTGCTTGTCTGTCCTGCAGGAGGTAGGACTCCTTCCTGAGTGACTTTCCGGCAAGGATTCTCCATCAGCGTGGCCAAAAAACTTGTTTTCCTTTTCTTGTTTCTTCTAAAGTGCAGAGGATGGAATAAAGGGACCCGTGCGTGCTAGGCAGGCGCCCCAGTCTTTCTCAGAGCTGCATGGGGGGGGGGCTGTCTTCTGACTGAGGCTCCTCTCTCCCCTGACCTCACCCCTGCAGCCTGGCTGAAGGCTGCCCCTCCCCCTGCTCCCCTCGCCCTCCCTTCCTAGATGTTTCCGCTGGATCTCTCCTGCCTCTCTGGGACCCAGACACACAGGGAACCTCCATCTGCACCCGCTGCTTCTTGTACAGAATGCCCATGGCCTTCTCGATGCACTCCTGTGCTTTTAACTGGTTTTTTTCATCTTTAAAAGTCTATCCTTTCACTCCTTTTATCTGTCTGATGTCCTTTGGGTAATTTTCCAAGATCTGCCTTCCATTACTTAATTCTGTCTTCATCTGCTGTTTACCCTACCTGTTGACTTTACAGTAGTGTCTCTTTTTCACATTTTAATTTTATTATTCCAAGTTCTCCAAGAATCTTGTTTGTTGTGTCTGCTATTTTCTGCTTTGGTATATTCTGATTTTTAATTTTCTTCTAAACTGACTTTGAGAGGAGGAGGAAGAGGAAGCAGGTTGTTAGTTTTACCTGTGGAGATCTCATGAAGTCTGGGGTAGGGCCCTGTTGAACAATTTGCCCAGCTTCATCTAGAGATCCGAGGCCGGCCTGAGCCACTGTGCCTGCTAATTTCTTATTGCGTAGCCTCCTGGGCCCCTCTTCCCCCCAGTTTAAGGCTCAGAGTTGAGATACACATTTTTCAGGGAAGAGTATTTTTCCCTGCTAACTGCTCAGGGACACAAAATTGTCCTCAGTTTCAAGGTGTAAAAAGTTTTTCTCCTTTCTCTTTGTTTTCACTGAAGAAACAGCCTTTGGAGGATCCCGATTTGATTCTTGCAGGGTGTTAGTTCCCATTCTGTACCGTTGGGTGGCCTAAGGTTCATCTCCTTTGTCTACTTAGTTTTAAAAATGCAGAACTGAAAATTACTTGAAACAGTTTCAGAAGCAGCACACTGTCTTTCACTCTGTTTTCTCCTTTTTCCTGCAGGCCGTATTTTACCCAGTATTCTTCGGTGTTTGTAGAGAGTTCAGTGTTGTTGCTGGCCACCATATTGCTGAACTGAAAATCCTACGTGCCCTGGTCCCCTCCAAAATCAAAACTAAACCAAACAATATGCTCTGAGCATTATAGCCGGGTGTGGTGGCTCATGCCTGTAATCCCAGCATGCAGGAGGCTGAGGCAGGAGGACTGTTTCGAGTTCGAGACCAGCCTGGGCTACAGAGTGAGCTCAAGTCCAGCCTGAACTGCATAGAAAGACCCTGTCGGGGCTGGGGATTTAGCTCAGCGGTATAAGCACCTGCCTTGCAAGCAGGCGGTCGTGAGTTCAATCCCTGGTACCGATAAAAATGAAAAAGACAAAAAAAAAAAAAAAAAAAAAAAAAAAAAGAAAGACCCTGTCTCAAAAAGACAAAAAAAAAAAAAAGAAAATCCTATTTGCTATATTGAATTCTGGGCTTCGTGGTTGTTGGTGGGCCAGTTGGTGCTAAGCAGTGTCATTAGCAAATGTAACTCGCCTATTGTTTTAGAAAAGCAAAATGTAGGAAAATCTGTTGCCACTGCAGATACACAGCATTTCCTGAGAGGGTTGAAAGAAAGCAACTTTGTTTTCTAACCCATGGTAATTTCTTTGGTTGATCTAGGTAGTTCTGTAAGATTATTCCAATGGCTGCTTAGAAAACAAACTAACAAAAAATTGGTTTATTTTTATTTTTATTTTATTTTGAAGGTAGTAAAATACAACAGAACAAGACAAAACAAAGCTAACTGAGACAATGCAGTGAAATTGGTACAGAGCTTCACAGCAGGATACCGGGATAACAGTAATAGGTACCACAGTATATCCGTTATCTTCACAATAGTTGTCCATTCAATCAGGTATAACAAAATCAAACCAAAAACAGGACATTATAAAACCAATCGAAAAAGAATATTGAATAGAGAAAACAATTGATCAGAACAAAGCATAACAGTGAAATAATATTTGCCCTCAAAGAGATGGTAGAAGGCAATCCCCCATATTTGCCATATTGCATACAGTCATCCTCACAAGAGATGCTCAGACCTCTGTCCCCAGTTGCTAAGGGTGGGGGTGGCATGTTTGATTCTCAGCCCAGGCACTGGGAGACGCTGACGGGTTCTCCTGGCTAGCACAAAGGGTGCTTACCAGGAAGGGAGGCAAGTTGCTTTCCTGCTCAGCCGCCTAAGTTCCACCATGGCAGCCAAAAAACTGTTTTATCATTATTATTTCCTCTAGTGCACAGGCCTGGTGGCAGACCTTCCATTTTTCCTCCCTTCTTTCTCCTGGCTTTCTCTCCATTCTTCACAATTTGTCCTTTGTCGATAGGGCACAAAGGAGAAGTTGAAGTGATGCATAGGTATAATCCACTGTGCTCTGCTAAAAAGATAAAGTGATTTATTATTTATGGCAGATATTCTGCACCCAGCATTGTCTGTCAGCGTAAGTGCTTGTTGATTTTCCATACTTTGCCTGTCAACCCTGGTTTGCGGTTGTTGATAGAGGGGGCTGAGCAATTGAAGGTGGCCTTGCCCTGGTTCTTCTGTTCAAGGGTTCAAAACTCTTGCTGTCTTCTACCTCCATTGGTATTTCAAATTTCTCAAGTGGAAATCAAACATATTCTTTAAGTTTAAAAATTGCTTCTAGAATCTTCCCACCTGAGTCACATAGGTAACAGGCCCTACAGCTTTGGGGCATTTCCTGAGTAGGCCTGGTTTGTCTTAGATGAAAGCTACCGAGCTGATGAAATAGAGACTCTCCTTTCATTCAATGGGAGGATGCGCTTATCACATGGTCAAGCCTGTTTTCCTCCAGGCCCATCCCACTGTGTTGGAGAATGACTAAGCAACATTTCCCCAGTTACCACGCTGGTGTGTTTGGAGTCAGTCTCAGAAATACCCAGAGTTTAGAAACTGTCATAAAATCTTAGAAGGCTGAACTTGTGTAGACCGTAGAGTTTTCACTCCAGTGTTGTAACTTTATGAAGGAGGAGTCTGAAGACGTAAGCTACTGTTGGCCTGGTCCAGGTCACAGAGCCTGGCAAACTCCACAGCCTGCATCATGGCTGGCTCTGTCTACTTCCTGCCCCTCACTGGAGATGACTGTGCTCGGTCTCTGTCCTGGGCTATGAATGTTCCCTTTTATCCCCCTCTCACCTCCCTTCTTTCCTCTCATCTTTTCTTTCTTGTTTGGTACTGAGGACCAAATCTAGGGCCTTTCCACTGAGCTACATGGTCAGCCCTTTTAATTTATATTTCTTTTTGAGGCAGAGTCTCACTAAGTCATGTTGTTGCCTAGACTAATATGAATTTGTGATCCTCCTGCTTCAGCCTCTAGAATAGCTGGGGTTATAAATGTGTTCCATGCACATTCCACTTACTTTTATAATATATCTCTCAAATTTAAAGAAAACTGCTGTTGGTTACATTTTTATTTCCTGAATCCTTTGACCCAGAAATGAGTTCTGTTTATGATAACAGGCATGGATTTAGCTATGATTTTTCTTTTTTCTGTTTTGTGGCTAAGGGTACAGTGACTTAGACAAGAACACTTCACAGTAGACACTTTCCAAGAATATTTTTTGTTAGGAAAAGAGTACTGTTTTCTTGCCAATAAGACAGAATCAGAGAAATTCTTTACACAAACTAATGATATTCATAATTGGTACTTTTTTTAAAAGGCTACAATATTTAGTTTGAATACCAAATAATTATAGAAAATAATTATAAATATATTAAATAATTATACAAGTTGTGTTTATATATTATATGTGTACATAATAATACCCTGATAATGTTTAGTATTTGTGTATTGTAAAGCCACAAACATCCGGTACTAATTCAGACTTAATTAAAAAAATTGTGGGCCAGGGATTTAGCTCAGTGGCATAAGTGCCTGCCTGGCAAGCGCACAGTCGTGAGTTCAATCCCTGGTACCAAAAACAAAAAAAATTGTGAGTGCATGTGATGGCGCATGCTTGTAATCCCAGCACTTGGGAGGCTGAGGCAGGAGGATTGCAATGAGTTCGAAGCCAGCCGGGTTACATAGTGAGTTCCAGCCCAGCCTGAACTACCCTGACTCAAAGAAAAAATATTTTTTTGTAGTGTACCCAAACTTAGAGGCAATTTATCATAGAGCTACATATCCAGCCCTTTTAATTTTTCATTATTTTTAATAGGTTAACAATGGTTAATATATTACATACTGTTATCTTCAAAGTAGTTGCTCACATTTCAAGACATCAGCATGAGAAAATGATCAAACAATGAAAGAGGAAACAATGAGAGAGCATCTTGCTAAATTGCTCAGGCTGTCCACAACCTTGGAATTTTTCTCTCAGCCTCCCTGAGTAGCTGGGATTGTAAGTGCGTACCAGTGGGCCTAGTGGTAGCTAAGGAAGGAAGAATTCTGATCGTATCTCTCTCTTCCTATCTCTAACTGGCAGGACAAGGGAATTAAAAGCTTGAAATTTTCAGGGTTCTTTTGGTTATTTAACTACTGCCTGGCAGCGCGGATTAACCTCTTAATTGAATTCATGTGACATATTTTTATAGTATGCATCTGTGGCAACACTGATTGAGTTTTCCCCGAGCCTGGTCTACCAGTTCTTACAAGTGAAGCCGGATGTTGACTTTTTGCTGTAATCATTTGTATTTCACATAATGCACTGGAGGTCTGAACAAGCAAATTCAGTTTCCAGAAAGTCCTTAACTTAGGGTCAAGAACCATCACGGGTATCCGGAAAGCTGCAGAGTGTAGGTTCAGCGGGAAAAGTGAAAAGATATTTATGTGTTCATGAGCAGAAAAAGACGTGTAGACCTGTGTCATAGTCGTTTGCTTCCCAGGGCTCCTGGGCAACTTGATTATTCATGGAGCGGAGATGTAAGATCTTTTGAGCTTCTAACATAATAGTTATTCATAAAGGCGTTTAGGCTGATGGCTTTCTCAGAACGTCCTGCTGTTCGTGATGGACTTCATCTATATTTCAATGAATTTCTAAATGGGGGAAACAGAACATTTTTCCTTTGATTAATTCATTGGTTTTTCAGTCCTCAAGGACTCATAAGCTGGTGAACTCCAAGGAAGTCAGGAAAGCAGGGACGTAAACTGAGGTGGCAGTCACAGAACCAGCTCCATAAAAATTTTGGAACATTGTCCCAAATTCAGCATCTGAACCCAGTGAAGATTTATAAAAGCTCATTTAAAATTGCACAAAAGAGGCACAGTGTTAGAAGTTTAATAAAGTTCTTAGGCTGTTTGGGGCCGTTATTTTACAGTTCTTTGGCCTTTAAGTTACTTTGCTCGAGAATCAAGTTCTTGTACTAGTAAGTTACTGCTAGTCGGTTCACAGAAGTGTGCTTTTGCCGTGAGTCCCTTGACTGTAATACTCTTTTTGTTTCTTTGTGGTGCTAGAGATGGGATCTAGGCAAGTGCTCTACCACTGAGCCACGTCCCCAACTGTACAAGCCCCAAGGAAAGCCCGTGCCACCATGGTCATGCCAGTGTGAAACCCACGGAGAGATTTGCCTGGCCAATGTTGACTTATGTCCAGTGTGGGTCTATAACATACAGAAAGTAGCAGAATTGGTCTTTTGCTATAAATTCTTTACTGAAGTTTGTTGGTTTTATTCCCTGTGACCAAATACTTGACATAAAAGAGAAAAAAGGTTTCTGTTGGCTCTTGATTCCTGAGGTTTTAGCTGGCTCCAAGAGAGGAACATCCTGGCAGCCAAAAGTGGAATTAGAAAGAGACGGAGAAGAGAGACACCCCTCAAAGGCGTGTCCAGTTGCCAGCCCTCTTCAACCAGGCCTCGCCTGCCAGTAGCCCACCCAGCTGTGAGCTCATCAATACATCAGTCTGTTAATCTGGTCAGTGCTCTCATGATTCATTTGCCTCAACACATGAGACTTGTAGCAGGACATTTTCCATCTAAACAAGAACAATCTGTCACCCAGAAAAGCAGAGCCCCTCTGGACACCCTTCATCCGGCCTCCATGGGAAGAAGAGGGAAGCAAGCCTTATGTTTGGTGCTCAGGGCACCAGCTCGGTTTGAGGCCTCTCTGCCTTGCTGTCCTTCAGGGAGAGCTTCACACCTCCAGCAGGACCCTTTCTTCCCAGGATCCAGCTCCCATGGAAGCTTAACTCCCAGTGTGCTGGGTGCAGTTCCCTTGTTGTCTAGCGATTCTCACAGGTGGGTGGTGAAGTCAGGAGAGGTTGGCAGGGCAGGGGAAAAACTGAACTTCAGGCCCCCATCGGCAGCTGAGACCCATCAGCAGCCAACTTTTGCAGCAACTGGTGCCTGGTGAAAGGATGCAGGCCCGGTACTTCTGCATGACCCCTGACCACAAAGAGAGGCGAGCCGGGCATTTGCTTTTCCCCAACTCGTGCTGTTAGCAGAGTGTGGCAGTCTTGTTGGTGTCCCTCTTCAAACTGTCCCCCGTCTGACCCTTCATCTTCAGTGCTGTCAGCCCCCTTCCTTGAAAAACTGCCCCACTGAAGCCCTTTGGAAGGAAGAGAGTGGCCCATGCCGTGCCTTCTGTACCTGTGGCTTGAGCCTGGTGCTGGGCAAGAAGTGGGTTGGGAGATCATGAATGCTTTCATACCCTCTGGCCTTTGAGTCATTTTCTTCCAGATCCTACTGCAGGTAGACAGACCTTAGCAGTAAGTATTAACTTTCTGCCCCAAGCAATCCAGCAATCAATCTGGTTTTATAAAAGTATGTTTCTCCTATTGACAAGGTTTTAACTTGGTCTTTTGCCAAATAACAATGGAGCATTCTTGTCCCTGAGGTCCCCTTGATTGCTTCTTGAACCTGCTTTTGCTCCATTTTAGTTGAAAAGGGCTCTGAGCCACCTTGGAGATGTTGCTTTGAACCTGAATTTCTTTCTAGGTAGGGTTTAGGAGGGCAGTGTGCCTGTGAGAGGAGTTGCGTTTGTATCTTTTTCATCGTTATTCTGACCGGGAGTGATTGGGGGTTAACTTGGTGGATGTCATCACAGGCTTTGAAGTCACAAGCCTGCTTGGTGGGTGATCAAGCGACCACTGCAGATCTCTCAAGTTTGGAACCAGCTAATGCTCTCCTGCTGTACTCTCCTGTCCCTTTAGGAAGTTTTGCATTTTCTTTGCTTAAGCCCCAAACAGATTTGTTCTACAAGTTATTTTTACTCAGGGCAAACACCAAGCTCTGTATCTGAAAAGCAAAGCCACCTGTCAGCCACAACCAGGTGCATGTTGCATTTGGCTTGTGTGTCAACATATACCCACGCTGTAAGAATAAAACCCCCCAAGAGGTTGACCTTACCTTCTAGAAAGCTGTGCCTAGGAGAGTGGACAAAAATCAGTAGTCAGAGGCATGTTAGACTTGAGATGGTTGTTAATGTGGAAGTTTAGGACTCCTAGTGTGTTGCATAAAAGCTGGATTCCTGTGACACCATTCCGTATCTGTATCTTGCTTTGTGTGTCAGGTCCTGGGCCAGTGGGAACAGACCATCAGATAGAGAGAGGTTCTGTCCATTTGTTGCCTGTGAGGGAGATGGAGTTTGACAACCAATTCTACCCATAACTCACTACTGCTGGCCAACAATTATAATAGAAACTAAAGACGGTGACCAGGAGGGATGCTACTGGATTTGGTTATCCAGCCAGAAGTGAATGCAGAAGGTGGGTCTTTTGGACACAACCTGTTTCTGGTTTTGTAGCTGAGCTGGCGACATCTAGCTGGCGACATCTGAGCTGTTAGATTCGGGGTCCTGGGTTCGGCATTGGAGTTGGCTCTGGAGGCTACTTAGGGAGGTGTCCATGAAGCCACAGGGCTGAAAAGTGGCTTCCTTCAGAGAGTACAAAGAGCAAGCAAGAGGCTGGAACCTGGGAGACTGTCTGCACCAAATATTTTCTTAAAGCTTGTTACCTGCAGGCTGTAGAGCTGTAATAGTTGTAATAAGATCAGTGTTCCTCCTTGGGTGCCATTGTCTCCGTCTTGCAGTGGCTGAGCATGACTCAGGAGCTGTCTGTGGCACCCGTGAGAATTCTCTTCCTAAGTGTAGCAACTCCTGTGATCTGGGCAGGTTCCTGTCTCTTTGCACATGATTTTGCACATCCCTGAGCGATCCATCCTGGACTTAGTGTGGGCCTCAAGCCATCTGCAAAACATTACCTGGAGCTTGCTAGGACTGCAGGATCTGCATGTAAATCCCTGAGATCAACCTGCCAGTTGCAGAGTGAGAAGCACTGGTCTAGTTACCACCTCAGGATCTGAGCCTGGCACACTCAGCCTCCCAGACAGACTGTGTTGGTAGCTCCTACAACCTTGTGAGCTCAGGTCAGGGTCAGTACCCATCGCAGGTAGTTGGGTCCTATTAAACAACCTACCCCTCTGAGTGGCTCGGTTCAGAGATTCTGCTTCAACCTGGGAGGACCCAGCTTCCTCCATGGAATTAGCAAGTTGCCTCTTCTGCTCTGGTTCCCTTGCTGCACCCCTGTTTAGGGACTTGGAGGAAGTAGCAGAAAATAAAATAGAGCAAAAGCCACCAAGTGGACGGTGGAAATTCAAGTGCTGAAAAGCTATAAATGTCCCAAGGAGATCAAAATAAACCAACAGCAGGACTGAGAGATCTTTAGAAAGCAGCCTTTATTGTAACAAAATTTATATGGATTTTAAATGAATTCATTGATTTCAAGTGTACAATTTGACGAGTTCTAACAAATATATGCAGACGTATAGCCATCCCTGTTGCCAAAGTGTGGAATCTTTCATCACACCAAAAAATGTCTTTGTGGCCTTTTGTTTTCAGTGTCCGGTCTCCAAGCAACTACTGATTTGCTTTTATCCCTTTTTTACCTTTCCTAGAGTTTCCTTATAGATGCAATAATACAGTGGTACTTCTGGCTTCTGTTGATCTGCCGGTGATTATGAAATTCATCCATATTTCATATGTCAATAGTTCCTTTACATTGCTTAGTAGTATTTCTCTGGGTAGGTACTATAATCTATTAATTTACCAACTGACGCACTTTTGAATCGTTACCAGTTTTGGGATAATTATGAGCAAAGTTGCCATGAATATTCTTTTTTTTTTTTTTGTCTTTTTTTGGGTCTCGCTATGCAGTTCAGGCTGGCCTTGACCTCCCTTTGTAGCCCAGGCTGTTCTCGAACTCGCAACGATCCTCCCACCTCAGCCTCCTGAGTGCTGGGATTACAGGTGTGAGCCACCACGCCCAGCTCGCCATGAATATTCATACACAGGTCTTGGACAAATTGTTTCATTTGAGAATTTTTATCTACCTGCTAAGCATTTTTTTGTTGCTATTGTTTGGTGATAATGGGATGTGCTACTACTGAGCTATATCCTTATTCTTTTATTTTTATTTTTTTATTTTGAGATAGTGTCTTCCCAAATTGCCAAGTTTTGACTTGAATTTGGGATCTTTTGGTTTCTAGCTGGCATTATAGGCATGTGCCTATAAAAGAAACCCTGTCGGGCTTCTTTTAAGCTTTGTTATTTTAAAATAATTTTAGATTTGTAGTGAAGTTGTGAAGCTAGTACAAAAACTCCCATGTACCCTCCAGCTTTCTCTAATATTAATATCAGATATAATCATGACATGCATCAGAATTAAGGCATCAACATTAGCACAGTACTGTTATCTAAGCTGTAGACAAATGCCAGGATGTCACTAGGGTATCATCACATGGTGCAGTCATCACGGGTCTCCTTATTCATCTCCAAAGTGTGGCAATTTCTTTTCTCTTTCCTTGTTTTTCACGACTTTGATACTCTTGATGCTGGTCAAGTATTTTGTACAGTGTCCCTCAATTTCAGGATTATCTGTTGTTTTTTATCATTAGATTAGAATTTGGGTTTGGAGGGCGGATACCTGGGAAGTGTTTGGGGTACACTACGTCGGGGGTACATGGCCTCGACCTGCTGACTACTTGGTGGAGGCGGTGCCCGCCAGGGTTCTCCACTGTGATGACGCTCATTCCTTTCCATATTCTGTCCATTGGAAAAGTCAGTGAGTCCAGCCCATTTTCAAAGGGAGGAAGATGAAGCTTTACCTCCTAGAAAGCGGTGTTGTGAGGGACTGGAAGACATAACTACTATTCCAATATAGATATTTTGGGAGTGTTGCTTCAAGCCTATGCAAAGTATTCTGTTGGCTCCTAAGTTGTGCCTACTGACTTTAACATCCATGGCACATCCTGCCTGTATGCACTGTGATGATAATTTTTTGGTGATTTTTTCTGTCTCTCTTATTCCTTCTTGTATTTAATATATGGAATTCTTCTCTTTATTCCATCATTTGTTTATATTAGTATGGACTCCTGCATATTTATCATATTCTCTGACGAGGAGACGTTTTTAATTAGGAAAACAGCCTCTCTGTGTCATGTGAGGGGAGGAGGGAGGAGAGTTTAGATTCTGGGGAAAGGTGGAGAGGAAAAGCCTGGGAAGATATTTGATGTCGTGGGTGAGAATTTGAAGGTTCCTCGATTAACTAGCTTTTGCCTTCTCAGTCAAGACGTTTTCTGTGACAGCAATGGTAGATTAACTTTTGGAATTGTGATTTTACTGAACGAAATTCTTGGCCCCTGGAGTAGTCATGTTTCTGGACATCATCCTATTGACATTTTGGCAAAGAATTAATTGTGATGAGGGGCAGTCCCGTGCATGGGAAGGTGTTAGACAGCATCCTTGGCCTCTACTTCTAGATGCACGGAGCTCCGGCTTCTGTTCCCCAGCAGTGCCCACCAAAGTGTCTCCAGGCATGGTCAAATGTTTTCTGAGGAGCTAAATCACATCATGATGAGAACCACTGATCTAAAGCAATATGCACAATCGTGGCAATCGGAAAGCTCCCTGGCCATTACCTTTAGACAGTGGAGACCCAGGCCTTCACCTGTTACCGTGCTGTAGTGAGATCTAAGTGGCTGTGCTGGGAACCCTCTCACCATCGCAGGAGGTAAGGCTAGGCCTGGGTTACCAGGCACACAAGCCAGAAGAATAAAGAGGAAATGGGGTGCAGGCTTGTCAAACGTCTGAAATGATTTTACAAAGTGTTGCTGTGTTTATCTCCCAGCTTCATGGTGAAAGGTGTTTTTGCTTTCTCTGTGGTTTCTGTATGGGCTGCTAGAGACACCTTGGGTGTTCTGACAGCTGGGGACATGGAAGCTCTTCTCACAGGTTAGATTCTGAAAGCCCCTCTGATCTAAATCCAACATGGTGAGTGGGGAACAGTTGCTGCTGAACTTGTTTCCTAAGACAGTTGGGGGACGTTGGAGGAGGTGACTCCTTTCCCAAGTTTCATTTAACCATTCAAAGGTGCTTGTATGTTGACTGCACTGTTTTTCCCTTTGCTAATTTTTATAAGACACTGCTGTTTTCAAACCTAGTGACAGAAATTAAGGAACAAGACCAGGGCTCAGGCTGATGGGACCTGTATAGCCACTGATGCCATCTGTTGGCAACTGGCAGAACTGATGGCCTTCCATAGGTTGGAGCCTTGTTGATTACAGAGGAGACAGGTGGCAGTGGAAACCTGGTTTCTATTCAGGAGGGTAGCACTGTCAGGAGTGGGGAGGGGGGGGGGAGGATTAGCCGGGTTGGTCTTCAGCAGAAAGCAGATGGTGCCAGGAATCTAAAGCTGAAATAATTTTAGGAGAATTTTTCAAGGTATTGACTGGGATACCATTTGACCTAAAATCTGCTAGAAGTCAATTAATTGTCAGTTGAGGAATTGGGCTTTATGAAGTTAACAGGGCAACGAGACAACTCTCTAAGCTAAAACAAAACAAAACAAAACATAATGTCTCCCATGGAGCTGGCATGCAATCATTATTTCTGGAATTTGATTATTGGTTAGATGCCACAAAGTGGGTGGCAGTGCCTTACCCATGTGTGTGTTGTCAGGCCAAGGCCCTCTTTCATCCTTGTCGACAGGAGTGCTAACCTTCTCTCCTTTCATACAACGTGGAATTTGATTATTGGAACACAATAACTCCTCACTCTCTTCAAAGCAGCTAAGATAACAGCATGCAAAATAGCTGTTATGTTCTCTCTTCTTCCAAAGTACTTTCAAGTTCTGTACAATTTGTTTCCATACCAGTAAATTGAGGCCAGTGTATTCCTGTGCTTCCGTTGACAAAACTGAGATTACCAGAGACTAAGTTTTCTAAGTCTGTATCTCTGATAATGAGAGACACGAGCCAAACTTGGGGTCCTTTCAAAATCTCTGAATTGAGAGGAAAGACAGGCACCGGCCAGGTGGACTTAGTGCCCCAGACACTGTCAGATAGGCTGAGTCAGGCATCCCTTCTGGACCCCGGTGATTCTAATGCACCGTCTGCGATCCGTGTGCCAGCAGTACCTGCATGCTTGTCAGACATGCAGAGTCTCGGTCCCTCCCAGGACTTCCTGACTCTGACTCTACATTGTCTTAGGAGTCTTAGGTGATTCTTTCACATGGTGAAATTTGGGAACACGCAGATACCGCCTCCAAGTCCAGACCTGAGGAGCTGTCTGTCTGTCTTTGGCTTTACCCTTTTTAGATGGCATCAAAGCCTGGCTCGGACGACTTCTATCCAAAGCCTGAGGCTTCCCACTATTCAGTGTGATCTTCATGCTTCTGATTGAAGAGAACTCAGGTCCTTCTTTCCTCTAACGTCTCACTCATGGTTAACAGTCCAGTCTCC
The DNA here is from genome assembly GCF_034190915.1 of Cavia porcellus. Classification (NCBI taxonomy): domain Eukaryota; kingdom Metazoa; phylum Chordata; class Mammalia; order Rodentia; family Caviidae; genus Cavia; species Cavia porcellus. The sequence continues at coordinate 15,663,108 of NW_026947515.1, forward strand.
ATTTCTGAGTGCTGCATGGGCACTGAGTACCCATGGGTACTGGGTACTGAGCCTCCATTTCTGGGTACTACATGATATAGACACCAAACCTAGAGCTGTGGGCTGCCCCTGGGGTCCTCCGGGTGAGAGAGATGGTGGTCATTGCCAGCTTAACCGAGGGGTTCAACTTTTGCTTGGCTTGTAAGACTGCTTCTTGCATTAACTTCTAGCTCAGCAGTTGCTTGGACTGGAAAATTGGGAGGCAGGGACTTTTTTCTTCCCTAAATAGAAAGGACTCAGTAAATGTTTGTTTTTGAATATTTGAGTGAAATTAAGGCTGGGTGGGCATGTGGGAGGTGTTGGCACTATACAGGGCTGCATCCCAGCTGGACTTGGCTTTAGTCTGAGGCACTTCCGCAACGAGGCCCTGTTCTTTGGCAGAGACCATCCGTTCTCTTTCTCAAGGAGGCCTTGTAGTTCACACATTTTTTCCCTTGGTGCTGGGGCTTGGACCCAGAGTCTCACGCGCGCTACCTGAGTACTCTACCCCAGCCCCTAATTCATTTCTTAAAATCCATTGCTATAGATCTTTTCAAAATCCAAGTTTCACGTTGGGTAGTGACTAAACGAGACACAGTGGTCCCTGTTCAGACTGTTTTTGGGAACCCTCTGAGCCTTGGCTTCTTTTCCAGTCCCTCGCTGCTGTTCTTAACAAGCCCTCTTTGATGGAGGACCCTTTGGAGAGGGCAGTTGTTTCCTTTTCTGTTTCTTTTTTTCTCCAAGCTCCCCTCCCTCTGCCACCTCCTGTACGGCTTCCAAACTTCCTCCCCAAAGGGAAACAACAACAAACCAAACTTTCAGAAACAAGGGGAGGCTTGTCCCCTCTGGTAAAACCCCTCAGAGAGTTGTGAAAGGAGCCCTAACGGGCCTGGCCTCAATCTTTTTAAATTCCTTCTTCCTCTGGCCCCTCTTTCCACAGCTCTCCTCTCCAGTCCCCTGTTACCCACAGCAACCCCTGCCCCACCCCCACCCCCTGCAGTCAGTCCTCTGTGTGGAGCTGCCGGCCAGGTTACCTTGGTGTCCAGCCATCCTGAGCCATTCATCAGAGCCACACAAAGAGTCAGGTCTCTCTGAAAATCTCTGGGTTCAGACCACCTACCCGTATTTAGCTCACGGCTTCCCAACGTGCTTTTGAAGAGTCTCGTTCTCTGCTAGCCCAGACACTGCCTGGCCCAGCTTTAGAGGTGTTTGTTTACTAACAGTGCTTTGTAAACTCCTTAGCACCTTCCCTTCTGTTCGCACTTGCCAGGCATATTCATGTATTCAGCGGGCCCCATCCAGGAGCCAGGGTGTGACTGCATGGGCAACAGACTGCAGAGGGGAAGAATTAAATGACTTGCCAAAGGCCCTCCATGCGGACTGGGGACAGGCTGTAAGAGTTTTCCCTTTTTGCTCTTTACCATAAGAAAACCCTTTGTCAAAAGAAGGTGTCAAAGTTTCTTTTGAAACTTTGGAACCAAGTGGAACCAAGTCCTTAGCTAGACTAATTGAGCCATCCTTAAGGGGGGAAGGGTGGCTCCTCCATTATTATGTATCTCTCAGTTCACAAATGAGATAAGAGGGTTTGACTCCTGATATTCATTCCTGTGATTGTTTTGAACCTCAGTTTGAAGACTTTTCTATCTCCTTGAGTACCATAACACTCCTCAGAGCTGAACACAAGACAGCAGAACTTTGAGAGAGACCAAGTCAAAGATTGCAACCTTTTTTTTAATGGAAGAGGAAACAATAATAAATTTGGAAACATGAAATAACATGGTCATCATTATATCCTGCCTCCTTATTTCTGAATGTATATATAGTCCTTTAAGACGCCAAGGACTGATGTATTCTTTGAGATATTTGTCAACGACACGAGAAACATGCTTTGAGTGAAGGCATTTTCCTCTGCAGTGTTCATTTCGATTTCAATGGTTTGCCTCGGTACTTTTCTTTAATTAATACTGTTTATGCTCACTGATGAATAATTCAGAGTCATGCAAGCAACAGATGTCAGAGGATTCAAAATGACTTTCCCTGAATTATTTATTATTTCTAAAAAAGTAACAGGTTTGTTGAACAAGTAATTGGCAACACAGATGTAGATCAAGATCTGTCAGCAGGCAGCAAGGTCGCCTACATCTTCCCTCTTGGTGCTAGTTAATAACCAGGATTGGGGCCGAGCATGCAACCCAGTGGTAGAGCACTTGCCCAGCATGTGTGAGGCCCTGGCTTCAACTCCCAGGTAAAAAAGTTAAATAAAATAAAAAATAAAACACAAACTGCAGAATAAAAGGGAGTTCACTACCACTGTCTAGGGAGTCATTTAATCATCCTATTGCTGACAAGCTGGAACCTTGTTTAGTTTCCAGGTTGTCTATGAATGCTGAAACAGATGTGGGGACTGGTCCAGAAATACAACTAATCAATGGAGCCTTGCAGAGAGTTCTCAGACATGACTTTGTGTAAGTACCCAGAAAGAGAGAACATCATGGGGTACTAGTGCATATTCAAAATATATAAATCCCCTCCCCATACACAGAAAGAGATTAGAAGGAAAGAAAATTTCAGGTATCTTAAAGTTGATGTACAAGAATGTTCTCTGTAGAGCATTCTTCATGATGGAGCTTTAAAGAAAAGGAAAAAAAAACCCTTAAAGTTTTATAATGAAAGATTAGTTTAATAAATTCTGGTAGATCTAAGCAATGAAATATTATATAACCATTAAATGATATGTATTTTTGATTTGGAAAAGTACCAACATTAACAGAGGATGACATTAAATAAAAGAGGTTTTAACCTAGTCTGGTTTCATTTCTGTAGAAAAAAATGCATATGTGACTTTTTGCTGGCATTGTGAAGGGTCTAGAAGGAACTAACACAGAATATTCATAGTAGTTATTTAGGGATGCAGGACCAAGGGTGACTTTTCTTCTCCTTCACATATTTTCTCATCTTGTGCACTATAAATATGTGTGTATTAGTCATAGTAAAAGGTCAGGCTGCTAGGCAAAACGCCCAATAGTACTGTGATTAAAAGGAAGAAGGTCCCCGCCATTTAACAGGCAGGGTAGGTGTTTGGAGCATCAGGTGGCTCTGTTTCCTCCAGATCTGCACGGACCTCGGTTCAGGTTCCTGAAGCGGTGGTTTCTCCATTCATCAGGGACTTGTCCTCCCAAGGGCTGAGGCACAGCTGAAGGGCTGCAGAAGCTGTCACAGGGAGGAAAAGTAGCTACGGATATTTCTTATCCCAAGGCCCTGTCTCAGAGTGCCCACATCACTTCTGCTCCTGTCCCTGGCAGGGACACAGGCCCATGACTGTACCCCAGTGCCAGCTGCAGGGCAGGCGGGAACAAAGCCCGTAGGGCACCTGTGTGACTCTGCTAAGAGAGAGAAGCAAATGAATTTTGGTGGACCATCCTCAGTCGGTCACCTGTGTAATAAAAATAGCATAAAAATGTAAAGCAGTAGAGTTATAGGCGAGATGTCTACAGAGGGCTTTCCTTTTAGGAATTAAGTATAAGGAAGAAGCCTACAATGTGGACACTGATTTCCCAGGGAGTGGAAGTCTGGTTGAGAAACTAGACCAGTAAGATTGTAAAAGGCCAGAAAAACAGACGGGAAGCCAAGGAGAAAATTAGCCACGGTCCCGGATTCCCCGGGTTATTTATACTTTTAAAAGAAGTGAAACTCCTTGTGTTTTGTGGTATTTTGGGGTAACAGGACTGCCCATTACACCATATAGGAACTGAATCATATTTGCCTACTGACCTAACAGTTTTAAGCTCCAACTGACCTTCATTTTGCTATTTATTGTAATTTTTTAATACATAGTGATATTTATTTATTTATTTATTTATTTTCTTTTTTTGTCTTTTTATCGGTACCGGGTATCGAACTCACGACTACCTGATTCCAAGGCAGGCGCTTATGCCGCTGAGCTAAATCCCCAGCCCCACATAGTGATATTTAATATGAAGTATCTTGAAAGAGCTAAGTTTTGTTGTTGTTGTTGTTGTTGTTGTTTGCTTTTGTGTTTTTTTGAAACAGGTCTCACTATGTAGTTTTTCTGGCCTTGAACTCACTATGTAGCCCAGGCGGGCCTGGGACCACCAGCAGGTTGCATTTTGAGGTCAGTTTGAGGCCTCAGGTTCCCAAGTGCTAGGATTACACACGTGTGCCACCACACCTGTGTAGAGAGCTAGGATTTAAAGGAAACTCTTGACTTTGTCATGTAAGAACTACCTTTTAAATATAATTTTATAAATGTGGCTTCACAGTATTTTAACCTGGTCATTTCAGGACACATATCTATTTCTAGACTTACTTTGAAGACAAACCTAAAATATATTAAGGAGGTTTATTCCTCTGATGGATAGAAATTTTATTATCTTTAATAATTTTTTTTTTTGGTACCGGGGATCAAACTCATGACCACATGCTTATAAGGCAGGCGCTTATGTCGCTGAGCTAAATCCCCGGCTTTAATACATTTTAATAGTTAGACAATACATTATGGTCACCATTGAATTAAATTTTGCATATCTTTGGTCTTGCGTCAGATTTTTCAACTGTGGAGTTTAGATCAATGGAACTGAAATTTTTTTTGATTTTATGCATAAAACTTTTGACAGTCAGATAGTGTAATTTGGTCTCTAGCACACCTGGAATACGGTCCTTTAAAACACAGTGGTCCCTATGCCTCTGCTTTGGTGTCTCACTTATTCCTTGAGATGCAATAAAGTATCTTAAGAGCAACGCCAAGAACCATTTGGTGCTTCTGTAGTCCTTTTAGGAATGTCAGGTTTGGGGAGCCCCATACATCAAGAATTATTACTGCAAATGAAACCTGGCTTTGAAAATCGCTGTTTTATAAATTGTGCTTATTCTAGAAATAAAGATTTCCACACTTGTGAAAGACTTTAAAAGGTCAGTGTTCTATGGTAGTTGTCACATTTTGCAGATGAGGAACTGAGATCTAAAGAGGTCACATCACCCATTAGGGTCCCAGGATTTATCTGTGGCAAAATTAAGGCTCACAGCCTTGCTCTGACTTCTCTGGGCTCTCGGCCCTGCAACCTGAGGTGTGCTGCTCCGTAGGGTGATGGCTTTGGGCTGGGGCAAAGAGAGACTGGCAGCCCGCTCCTCTCTGGATGCTTCGGCTGCGGAGTATCTTCAGGGAAGACGAGACATCTCTTGATTCATATTAATAATAACCCATTTCCGGTGGAAGGTGGCTTGCAGCTAATTCTGTAGGAGGTTTAGTAGCCCCAACATCTACAGATAAAGGATTTTTTCCTAACTGTTCCTCAGAATGCTGAAAAGTAAAATCTCATGATTTCTTATTCTTTGTGATCAACCTTGAGATGAATTGCCACTTTGGTTTAATGATTACAAATCTTTTGAAATGTTTTATGTGCTGTAAGCTTATTGATTTCAAAGACTGTAAGTCTGCCTGTCCATCTGTCTACCATCTACCCATCCATCTGAGAACAGAATGGAAAGTTTCCATTGAAAGACTCACCAACAGCCTGGGCTAGCACCATTGAGGTCTTGGGAAATTCATACATTTGTTTTTAAAATTTGAAAACATATAGAAATTGATTTTGAAAATATGGCTGTTTTATGATAGAGTTGGTTGGTTAGCACATGGTAGCTATTAGTTTATTATCTCTGCTAACCATTTCCTTCATTCCATTCTCCTACCTATGTGTTGGGAATGATACCCAGCTCAGAGAGCTATTGACGATTCCTACTCCAACTTTGCCTCATTAGATTCAGTTAAGCTTGACGTCAGTTGTAGACAGCTTTCCAGATTAAAAGCATAAGCCAGGGACTGGGGATATAACTCAGTGCATAAACACCTGCCTGCTAAGTGCAAGATCCTGAGTTTGATTCCTGGCACCAATAAATGAACAACTGTATAAATAAAGGCATACAAGCCTCTGTTGACATGCTTTCTTCTAAATTGGAACTACGCTGTCTTGACATCTTCAGTCACCAGATAAGCTGGTGTGATTCTCTTGGGGTTGCTATTATCATTGTTAATTTACATTTGGCCTTGTTCTGAACAATAGTTAAAGCAGTGAAGCCCTAATTTATTTAGAACATGCTGGCTCTTACTTTGCCAGTTAGGCTAGATCTGTAAAAATATTCATCCAGTAACCTAAGAAATAGAAGAGAGAAAATAGGAAAACTTTAGAAGTGGTAGAAGACTACAGATTTCAATACCACAGTTAAATACTAGAGCTTCTTTTGATTCTTGGCCATTATGCCAAAAAAGTAACTACCCCTAATATACCTACCTTACACATAAAGGAAATAGAAGACTCAGAGAGCTCAGGCAACTTATCCAGGTAGGAGTGGCAGAGCCAAAATTTGAACCTGGACATTGTAGCCGTAGGCTCCTCCTTCCTTGCACTTAACTGTGTGTGTCGTTACATATCTGAGGTGTCCCCTTCCCGGTGACCACACCACTGGGACCGTTTGTCATGGGCATAGCAGGAGGCATGTGGAGCACATCGGAAATCACAGATAATTTACTTTTTCATCTGGATTTGTGGATTTTCTGATAGAATATCTGCCAGACCATGAGCTGGAATTGTCTGTCCGTTGCTCTGGCTGTTCAGGTGTGTCGTGGGCAGAGACCTGATCTGCCGAGGCACTCTGCAGGGTCAAGAGCTGAGGGACTTTGGAGCTCCAGGGAAACATGATTAAAGATGGCTCTTAAGATGTCAAGAGGGAAAAGACGATTTCTTAGGAAAAGAAAAAGGAAAAGAACCTCTGTCATACGCCATGGACTGGGAGCTGAAGGACAGCTTCTTGAGAGTGACTTAAATGCGTTAGATCAGTCTGCAACGTGTATTAAGTGACTGAGGGACTTAATCACTTGTATATTGAAGAATGGCACTGCAAACGGTGCTCCATCATAAAATGTCCGCACTCTAATTGAATTTAGGGGCAGTGTTACCATTATTCTTTTAGTGATACTTCCTGCATGCATTACATAAAATATCAAAAGTTGCCGTTGATGAAAGAGAAATTACCTGTGAGGGTTGTTAAGCACCACATTGCGTTGCTAGTGGTTTTTATTGTACTTTTTCTGAAATGCGCTAAGAAAATTCTCCCTTTGCATAATTTATGGTCATGCTGACGTTTGAATGTGCCAAAAAATGTTCTCAGTGTCTTGGCAGTGTTTTGGAATATAGTATATTATCTTAGTCTTGGGCTGTATATATAATGAACACTCAATATATACTGGTGATAGTGTTTATTTTCTGAGCTGAATTGTGTCCTATGGGCACAGAAAAGAATAGGCTGATATATAACATGTGATGTTTAGCATGCCTTTGATGAGTAATGGTAGAAAAATACACCTTTCCTGCTCCTGCAAGAGGTCTTTGTGTAGTTTTGCTAAGTCTGTGTCTGCCTGCAAAGTCATAGCAGAAGATGACGGTGATCCGAGGTAGTATCAGTGCTGGGATACTGCTGGCTGCCTCGTGATTCCAGGGACCTTGTAGAAATTATGAAGCATGAGTGGTAATCGTGAGCAAAGAGGACTCTTCCTGGTAGTACAGGGCACTGAGCATGCTAGGTGAGTACTTCACCACTGAGCCACGTCCTCAGCCCCGGGTTTTCTCTTTCCTCCTTCCTATCCAAGGACGAGCAGACGGGGCAAGCGTGAGGGCAGGAGGACGTGGAGAGGGCTGTTTCAAATCCAGACACACCAATACAGTTGACTGAATCACTGAATCGTATTGGAGTGCTGGGGGTGGGGAATGAGGAGCCTTCATTCCCTCTTACCCTTCAGGCAATCTTCACGAGTCCCAGAAGTGGCATCTTCCCTGTTGCAGCATATTTAGAACTCATTCTTAAATAGCTATCTAAGAAAGAAAATCAACAGCATAAGATATGCGTACCCGTTAGAGCTTTATCACAAAAAGAATCACACTCTTTAAATTAGATCCTCCGCTACTACCATGGACAAAAACCATTTCCCTTTTTCTGTGATTGCTCAGGTTTCAAAAAAAAATTTTTTTTTAATTTTGCAAAACGATGTCAGAGAAACAAGGAGTATTTCCGTGTCTGTCTGAGCCCAGCAGGCGGCCCAAGTAAGAGCCGCTGCATCCAACTCCTGGTCAAAAATGGACTCCTGGAGGAACTGTTAATTTGCAAACTCTGGAAAGAGGAAAGTTTAAATTTTTTCAGCTGCCAAACGTGGGACTTCATGGTGAATCATCAGGACAGACTTTCTAGGCCAAGTGTGAGTCCGGCTCCGGGCTGCCGGTCTGAAGCCAGAGGCACGTGACAAGTTTATTTAAATGCCTGGCCAGAGTTCTGATGCCAGCGTCAGAACGTAAGTGACTTCGTGCAGGTGACATCTCTCCATCTCATCTCCTGTGCTGATCCAGGGAGAGTGTAGGGACTGCTGACCAGAGAGCAGCCTCTGCTTTTTTCCCTCCTCTATATGTTGCTGGGAGTCAGGGAGAGAGAAAATGTACTCCCTTGAAAGATTTGGAGTACTGAGCAGCTCCAAAGACCCACTGCAGGGGAGATTTTCTCCTTGCTGAAGTTTTTCTTAGCACCTAAGGTACTGAGCAAACAGGAAGGAAAAGATGAAAGATAAGCCCTATTTTAAAAACATAATTGAGGGCCAGGGATTTAGCTCAGCAGCATAAGCGCCTGCCTGGCAAGCTTGAGGTCATGAGTTTGATCCCCAGTACCAAAAACAAAACAAAATAAAAAACATAGTTGAGTCAACCCATTAAAGAGAAAAGCAGAGATTTCTAAACAAATAAATAAGTGGCATTACTGCATTGGGGAATTGCAAGAGCTCTGGGATGAAATTATTTGGAACTGAGCATCAGTTGGCTCACGCCCGGCCCAGAGCACATTGGCAGGAAGTGGGCAGCAGTCGTGATGTTCTGTGAACACAGAGGTCTGCTGGCCCAGCCTCTGCATGCCCTGAGGAGTGGCCAGGCTCGGTAAGTCTGTTCTGAGCCAGCCAATCCTGCCAGCTTCCACTGGCTGGGCTGTGCTGGGCACAGACGTAGGGCACTGTCTCACAGATGACACATCTGCCTTGGGGACTTTGTCCTTAGCAATCTGCACCAGCACCTGAGGGAACTTGAGTGACCGTCATGCATTAGGCCCCATTTTTTATTCAGTTTTTGAAGTCAAGGTAAATATCCAATAACCCTCTTAACCATTAAAAATACAATTTACCATCGTAACCATTCTGAAGAGCAGAGTTCATTGGCATTAAGTATATTCATATTGATGTTGTTTGATCGATAACCATCCACCCCGAGAGTTATTTCCATCTTTCCAAATGGAAACTCTGTACCCATTAAACACTAACCACCAGGGCCCTCTACCCGAGGGACCCAGTGAATACAGAATCATTCAATGTCTGTCCACTTATTCTAGCTTACTCCATTTAGCATAAGATCTACCCACACAATAGCGTGTGTCTGAATTTCCTTCTTAAATCTGAATAATAATTCCCTTTTCTATCTCGATCACATTTTGTGTGTCCATTTTTCCCTCACTGGACACTCAGGTTGCATCTTTTCGGTTATTGGGAGCCGTGCTGCTAAGAACATGGGTGTACAAATGTCCACTTAGCTTCCTTTCCTTTGGGGTGTGTGCCCAGAGTTGGAACTGTTGGATCATATAGTAATGAGACTCTTTAAAAAAAGGAAAAAAACAACAACAAAAAGAAGAGTATCCTGAGAATCTTGAGCGTGGGAAATGAAATTGCAGGTTCTGTCTCCTGTTCCCTCTGGCCATGGCCTGTTGACCTTCTCATCACAGATCTGGCTGGAGAGGGAGGCCATGGCTTGGGCCAAGGTCACCTGTACAGAGCTTCTTAGCTTGACCTTACCTCTTATTATCCCCACAACACATGTAGAGTTTGACAGAATAAACCTTAGTTGCTGTCATATCAGTGCCTCCTTCCCCTTCCTATTTTTTGGTACTGGGAATCAAACTCATGACCTTGCACTTGCCAGGCAGGCACTTGTGCCAGAGAGCTAAATCCCCGGCCCCCTTTTCTTGTTTTGAAGACTACAGTTTGGAACTACTCTACAGGGCTATTATAGCTAAACCCAGAAATCACCTGGTTGCTCCCTGATGGCCAGACCTCACCTCTAGGAATTTTGATTTAAACCAAGCATGATGGTGCATATCTATAATCCCAGCACTCCCAAGGCCGAGGCAGGAGGATCTTTGGATCTTTGTGAATTCTAGGCCAACCTAGGCCACACAGCAACATCTTGTCCTGAACAACAAAACAAAACGAATAAAAAAGAAATGTTGATTGATTTGGTTTGAGGCTTGCCCTGGGTGTGGGAAATTTTTGGAAGCTTTCAGATAAACCTTATGTACATTTACTTAGGTTCCCTTACCTAGATGAATGACTGGATCAGAATATTTTCTCTGTTACTTTTCGTGTTCTTTCTCTAGAACATACCTATACATTTGAAAAATCTCAGCTTTAATTGTAAAGACTTGGAAATAGCAGGGCATGATAGCATACACCCACACTTCCAGCACTCTGGGAGGCTGAGCCAGGAGGATCAGGATCAGAAGTTTCAGCGAGGGACTTGGAAAGGCCCTATCTCCAAAAAATTAAAGAAAAGAGAAAGACAGAGACACTTGGAAATAGACTTCTGGTTGGTTTTACCCTGAGCTATACCTCCAAACTTTTTGTTGTTGTTGTTGTTATTGGTAGGTGGTCTTGGTTTTTTGACACAGGGTTTTGCTCTGTAATTCAGGCTGGCCTTGACCTCACAGTGATCCTTCTGCCTCAGCCTCCTGAGTGCTGGCATTGCATGCATGAGCTACCATGCCTGGCTCACATCCTGTTTGTTTGTTTGTTTGTTTTTAACCACAACATTGAAAGATGTCATTTGGAACCAAGAACAAGAAGACCTGTGTCACACTGTTGTGCATATCATTATCTAACTAAGGATGATGGATTACTTCATTTTGTCAGGATCTCAGGTTTTAAAAATACATTGTTTTTAAGTCCTGGCTTTACAATCAGAACACAGATCAGCAAACAAGTTAGAAGAATGAAATTAATGGCAGTTTAAAAATGTCCCCTCTGGCTCTCATGTGAATGAACAGGTGGAGCTGACTGATGGGGAGCCAGGAGGACTTGCAGAGTCCCTGAGTGTGGACAAACGTCATCGCATTCCAGTGTTGCTCCCGCCGTGGGCGACTCTAGAAGTCTTTGGTGCACCAGGGCAGCCTCTGGGCAGTTCTGGCCTGGAAATAAAAGGTCTATATATTTTAAAAAAAGATGTGGAAGGTCTGTGCATAGTAACAAGAAGGCAGGAATGTCTGCGGGGAGATGGCTAGAGACTGTCAGGGGTGCTTTTCCAGGTGGCGGAGGGAAGCAGCAGGCATCTGGCTGCCACAGAGCACGGGCCTTTGTGGCCAGGAAAGTCGTAAGCGCTTTGTCCCCCTTCCAGACAACACTGCTCCCTGCAATTGTCAGACTTTACACTTATTTCTCTCCTCTTCTGATCCTGTTTGAGGAATGTGAATGACTCAGAGCTTTTTCCGTCTCTTGGTTAACGCAGTTCATGTGGTCGGATGATGTGCCTGGAGCTGGCAGTGTCGAGAATGGAGAAGGCAGGCTCGCCCCGGGCGCAGCACTGCGCGGCCACGGTGCCTGGGGAGGCCCGTGGGAGCCTGATGGGGCCGGAGCCCGGGCCAGGCCCCTGCGGGTGGCCGCCGGTGACGCAGGCAGCCGTGTGAACGCAGCCGCTGCAGCTGGTGCACAGGGCTCCGGGCAGCGCGTTCCCAGGAACCCACAGGACACCGAGGACCGTGATGTAAGCCAGACTGCCAGATGTGGGAGCCGGCGTGAGTCACGCTGGCCAGTTCACTAGGAAACGTATTCTGGGTCATCCGGGCCAGGCTGCCTCTCCTGCCCTCTGCGCTTGGACACCAGGCTTCCCCACGTCCCCTGACAGCTGGCAGAAATCACAGCCTCTAGTTAGTAATTTGTTCAAGGGTTTCAGCTCTTGGGGCAGCAGGGAAATCAGATAAAAGCTTATGTGTTAAGTTGCTGTGAGGTTTTGATATATTCTAGTAAGATCAGAGATGGGGTGAGATGTGAGAAGCCAAACTGCACTCCACTGGCGGTGTGCAGACGAAATACCAAGAATAGTAGTCTTTTTTTTTTTTTTTTTTTTGGTTAGATGTGTGCCTCATGGAAGATCACAAGTGTGTTTCTGAGAAGTTATAAAATGACTTTTAAAAAGTCCTGACTATCTGGGTGTGGTGGCACATATCTATAATCCCAGCATGCTGGGAGGCTGAGGCAGGAGGATCATAAGGTCAAAACCACCGTGGCAGTTTAGTGATTTAGTGAGGCCCTGTCTCATAAATTAAAAAAAAAAAAAAAAAAAAAAAGGTTGGAATATTGTTCAGTGCAAAGACTCTGGATTCAGTTCCTAGTGCCAAAAACAAACAAACAAGCAATCAAATCTTGCTGACCTGTAACACACGGTCAGAAATGTGTGTATATGTTCTGTGGGTAAATTTCACACTCAGGCAACTGTAGCTGGTTGAAGGGTGGCCCCCCAAAAGAGACATTCCCAGAAGCTGGGAGAATCATCTTATTTGAAAGAAGGGCTTTGCAGATATAATTCAAAGAACTAAAGAGGAGGTTTTCCTGGGCTCCCTGGGTCCAGGGTGGACCCTAAGGACCAGCTGGGTGTCCTTACCAGAGGCAGAGAAAGAAAAGAAGCAGTCACACAGAGAAGACCAAGCAGGAAGGCCACTACAGCCTTGGAACTCTGGAGCCCCGAAGCTGGCGGAATCAGGGAACCGGACTGTCCCCCTCCAGAGGGAGTATGGCCCCGCCCACACGCTGATTTCTGACTTTTGGCTCCTAGAACTTTAAGAGAATAAACTTCTCTTGCGTGAGTCCATCACATCTTTGGTAATGTAGTGTTTGGGTGGAAACTACTGTAATACAATAATCCCACCCAGTCAGGAAACTGTCACCAACACCCCAGAGCCCACCGTAAGCACCACTCTGGTTTCACGGCACCCGAGATAACCACTGTCCCGACCTCTGACTCCTTAGCTGGGTTTCATCTTGTGCAGCTTTGTGTACCAGACCCCTTTCACTCAGCCCCCGTGCAGTCCCTTGCTCCTGTGTGTGGTCCCCCATCCGTACCCAGGGCTTTATTTACCAGTCTGCAAATATGAAACAGAGAATCCCAGAAGTAAACAACTCATCAGCTTTAAACAACTTTAATATATTATTATTACAATGGTGCTATTTCCTTATTACTGTTTCTCTCTTTTGGTGCCTAATTTATATCAGTTAAACTCTTACCATAGCCTGCATGTATAGAAAAAGCATAGTATATATAGAATTTAGTACTAGCCACAGTTTCAGGCCCCATTCCAGGGCTGAGCAGGCATTAGGGCTCACCGATTTCTGGGAATCAAAGATGCTGGGCTGCAGACTGAATTTTAAATATTCTTAACCCATCACTGGAAAGATGAATGGTACAGCTGTTGTATGCTCCATCTCGAGTCTCAGAAATAAATTTGCATCTTTTAAGAGCTCCAGTTTTAATTCTCCTTCTCAGCTTTCAAGTTTTATGCTCTCTAACTTAGAATGCAAGCACATGATGTGCAGTATTTCTAAATATCCTGCTTCGATAAGCATGTGGAAATTGTGCCAGAGTGGCAGAAAGGACTAGATTACAATCCAGGGTCCCCAGCTGTCTGAAGAAAAGCTGCTTCTGACGTGCCTGATGCCCTAAAATCTTCGCGGAGGTGGAGGAGGGTGGGTTTGAATTTGAAGAACTAAAACAGGGTTGGAAAGGAGAGGACGGTGTGGTCACTGCAACACAGGAGGCTGTTTTCCCAACAGACCTGCACAGATGTGCAGAGGTAGCAGCTCAGCCATCACGGTGAAAGATGTCTTTGTCTTCTCAGTACAAAAGCAATGCATTTTCCTTACAGAACAGGAACAATACAAGTCCACCAGAAAGTATCCCCTAACTTGATACTGAGGTTAACAATTGTTGAATGTATTTGCATACACAATTGTATATCCAGACATTGCTTCCTACACAAGCATTTTATTTCTGCAATGCACGCATATTCATCGAATGCCTGGGATATGGTACGGATAAAACAGGCAACCGCCCCCTGTCCTGGTGGGGCTGACTCTATATATACCACCTGTGTGGCACTAAAATAAGACCTTCAGGCACGTGCTTATCGTCAATGGCTTTTTTCCAGTAAACAATAAATGCAACTTTTTTCCATGGCCAAAGAGACTGTGGTAGAACCAGGGACCCATCAGTGGACAAAAACCAGAACTAACTTCCTGGTGGTGGTGTTTGCCCTGGTGTCCAGCAAAGTCTGAAGCAGTGACTGCTCTGTTGGCCTGGATCCCTGGTGCCTGCAGAAATAGGAGGACCCCAGCTGACTTGCCTGAGCGAGAAATAAACTTTAGCTGCTTTGGACTGCAGAGAAAGTGTCATTCAGCTTCCTGTTGCTATAACAATAGCACATTCTGGGAAGAAAAGAAGTTTATGTAGTTCACAGGGCTCCCCGCTAACAGGCATGGTGCCTGCATCAGGTCGGGTCTGGTGCGGGCCCTTTTGGGTGTGCTGCACAGTGGAGAGCAAAGGTGAGAGCTTGTGTTCACTTCTCCATGCGGCATCAAGCCCAGGCTTATAGAATAACTAGTTCCTGAGAGAACTCACTTCAAATGACCAACAGTGTGAGGACCAGCCACTGGGCCCCATCTTTTTTTTTTTTTTTTTTTCCTGTCTTTTTGAGCCAGGGTCTCGCTATGCAGCTCAGGCTGGCCTTGGGCTCACTTTGTAGCCCAGGCTGGTCTCAAACTCGCAAAGATCCTCCTGCCTCAGCCTCCCGAGTGCTGGCATTACAGGTGTGCACCACCATGCCTGGTTTGGGCCCCACCTTTTAAAGAATCTGCCCCTCCCCAGCACCACATTAAGGACTCAGTCTCCAACACAAGAACCCTTCCAACATGAACTGAAGCAGAGATCTTAGAGTCATTATTATGAAGCATCTCTGACCAGTCCTGATCAGTACAGCTACAGATGTGACACTGAAGCAGCATGAGGGAAGAAAGCAGTTAGCTAGTATTGTGTTGCCATGCTAATATTAATAGGGTATGTGTGTGTGTGTGTGTATGTGTTTCTTTAAATGGAAGACATATAATCAGCATTTGAAAGGTACTGTGAGCCAGATGTGGTGGTGGAAGTCTGTAATCCCAGCACTCAGGAAGGCTGAGGCAGGATTGCTGCAAGTTTGAGGTCAGCCTGGGTTACACAGTGAGTTCAAATCCAGCCTGAGTGACATAATGAGACCCTGTGTCAAAAGCAACACAAAACAGAACAAGACAAAAAAACAAATACATACATGCATGCGTACACAATTGGTATTGTGAGTCAAGCGGTGGTACAGGCTTTGATCACAGCATTTGGGAGGCTGACGCAGAAAACCCATGAGTTCAAGACCAGCTTGGGCTACGCAGTGTGACCCTGGCTTTCAAGAGAGGTGTGCAGATGCAGGTGGAGGTACCCGGCAGCCAGGCTCCTCCTGGTGATCTCTCCAAATGGACACTCCAAATTGAGTCCAGCAGCCGCTTGCTCACCTGCCAGCTTGCCTTCAGCAGAGCTGAGGAAATCAGGAGAGAGACTAGTGCCTGCTTTAGTGTTAACAAAAGGATGCGTTGAAGCCAGCAGAGAGGAAGCTGTGCTGTCACCCAGCCCCTGCCTGCGG
This sequence comes from Cavia porcellus, assembly GCF_034190915.1. Classification (NCBI taxonomy): domain Eukaryota; kingdom Metazoa; phylum Chordata; class Mammalia; order Rodentia; family Caviidae; genus Cavia; species Cavia porcellus. The sequence goes on from NW_026947515.1 coordinate 15,678,927, forward strand.
TGTGGGACAGAATGAAGTCTTTGCTTTTGACTTCAAAGCTACTGTAGAACTGTCTTTGAATGTGCGAGTTTATTTTTGGCCATCTTTTATTTGACTTTTCCCTACTATATAGTCTTATAATTTTGGAAATTGTGAAATACAAATGAACTTTTAACATCGCTGGGCATTGAATTCTGAGAGGCAAATCTTGCTGGAGTTACAGAGTGCTCAGTCCGGGTGGGGCCACGCAGAATATTACAGAAATCTTTAGAGAAAACAGTGCCAAAAGAATCCACTTGCAAAACCACTTCTCACTAACACATTCTGCAGAGGGAGCCCTTTCCTTCTCCCTATTATTTTGCTTCTCATTTCCCCCTTATTTAATTACAAATTCTTTTGTGCAATTATTCCTCCATGGAAATCATATGAAAAATATTTTTAGCCCTCGAGCTCCATTACCAAGTATGCAGCTTTTTAACCGGTTCCAGAGGCCCAGAGGCCCCATACGTGGCTGTCACTGGGCTGAGTCACTGTGGAAACTGCATTGTGCTGGGCCCAGTCAGCATCCCCACCGTGAGTCCAGCCGCCTTGTGAGTGCTCCGCATTGGAATTCCACTCTCGTGAGTGGTAGAAACACCCACTTTTCCAGTCTGGGGACCCCAAGTTCTGGAAAGAATGGTTGTGCTCGTCCTAGTGCTGGGTCCAAGTGCAGGCGCAGGCGCAGTGATGCCAGTTCGTGTGGGGAGAGAGGGCTGCTTCTCTTAGAGCAGAGACTAGGAGGTCAAGGCGCAGTGGTAAATGCTTCCCCAGCTCATGTGAGGTCATGAGTTCGAGCCCCTGGAAAGAAAGGAAGGTGGGAAAGAAGGCAGGGAGGACAGACAGAAAAACAGAAAAGAGAACAAAGAATTTTTTAAAAGATTGAGGGTAGCTGGGCATGGGGGTGCATGGCTGTAATCCCCGCACTCAGGAGGCTGAGGCAGGAGGATCACTCTGAGTTCAAGGTCAGCCTGGGCTACAAAGTGAGTTCAAGGCCAGCCCGAACTGCAAAAGGAAACCCTATCTCAAGAAAGAAAGAAACAAAGAAACAAAGAGAAAGAAAGAAACAAAAAGAAAAAAGGGTAATAATTTCAAACAGGAAAAGGAAGGTTTTGTTTTGCTTTTAGTTTGAATGAAAGTAATACATAAGTACTCCAAGTAAAGACTGAGGTCCTGTCTTAACCACGCTGCTGTATGCATTGTTTACTGTAGTAAAAATTTCATCCTTTCAGACTTTTTTTTATAAACATACAAAGATGAAAATCAGATTCATCTAGGTTAATTTTTTTAGAAATACATGTTTATATTAAGACGCATCCTTATAAATTCTCTTTTTAAAACTTAATTTATAGCTGAGTGCTGTGCCATATGTCTATAATCCCAGCTACTTGGAAAGCTGAGGCAGGAGAGTTTCTTGAGCCTAGGAGCTGGAGGGTAACCTGGGCAACATAGCAAGACCCTGATTGTAAAACTACAAAAAACACACAAATGAAAAGCATGCTTAATTCCTCATGGAAGTCTGTATGCAGGTACACTTCCGTCTATCACATTCTTTTTAGCAGTATCTCATTACATAGGTGACAAAATTTTATTCCCTTAACTATGGACATTTAGGAAGTTTCAATTTTTAAGTTTTAAAGTAATTGTCTAAGGGGCTGGGTATTTAGCTCAGCGGCATTAGCGCCTGCCTTGCTAGCAGGCAGTCATGAGTTCGATCCCTGGTACCAATAAAAACGAAAAAGACCAAAAAAAAAAAAAAATAGTCCTGATAAAGTAATTGTCTATCAGGCTGGGGGGTTAGCTCTGTGGCACAAGTACCTGCCAGGTGATCATGAGGTCATGAGTTTGATCCCCAGAACAATAACAACAAAAAGTATATGTAGTCGATCTCCCAGCACTCAGGAGGCTGAGGCAAGAAGATCATCATGAGTTTGAGGTTTGAGGCCAGCCTGGCCTACGTAGTAAGTTCAAGTCCAATAGAGTAAGACTCTGTCTCAAAAAACAAACAAAACAAAACCCCAATAGCAACAAAAAACCCAAATCTATCTATATGTATTACAAATAAGCTAAGTCTCTGGCTCCATAAACTCATCTGTTCTTTTTGTGTGTCCTTTTGCATTTGTGTAAATGTTGAATTCACAATCCCAGGTTGAATTCCACACTTGGGATCATTAGTCCAAAATTTTGGTAGAGCTAGGCCTGGTGTCACACACCTGTAGTCCCAGCACTAGGGAGGCTGAGACAGGAGGATTGCCGCAAGTTCAAGGCCAGTCTGAATGACATAGTGAAGACACTGTCTCAAAAAAACGAAATAGAAAAACAAATTCTGGTAGAATTTTGCCGCGCTGCCTTTCTGAAAGGTATTCCACGTTTATTGTCCTGCCAGCAGTGAATGGGTACCTCCTTCTTCACACCTTCCTCAACACCTCATTGCACCTCTTTTTCTTTTTTATCGGTACCGGGGATCGAACTCACTGACCGCCTGCTTGCAAGGCAGGTGCTTATGCCGCTGAGCTAAATCCTCAGCCCCCTTGAGTGTCTTTTTAATTGATTTTAGGAGCTCTTAACATACTAGCAGTATGAATCTTTGATATTTTGTTGCAAATATTTTCTCCTAGACTATTGTAATTGCTGGTGTGTGTTTTAAGTTTTGTTTGCTTCCTTTTGTGATAGAAGAATTTTAAGTTGTTTCATAATCTGTTATTCTTCTCTTTTATGACTTCTAGATTTCAGGTCTTATTTTGAAATATCTTCCACGTTCTAAGATGATAAAAATAATTCACCTCTGTTTCCTTGCATAGTGACTTTAGAAGGTGACTCTAATAAAATATAATTTCCAACTTTCTCTTTTTGTCGCTGGTTTTCCCCTCCTCCTCCTCCTCCTCCTCCTCCTCTTCCTTCTCCTCCTGTTCCTCCTCCTTCTTCCCCTCCTCCTCCTCCACCTTCTTGTTCTCCTCCTCCTTCTCTTTCTCCTTCTCCTCCTCCTCCTCCTCCTCCTCCTCCTCCTTCTCCTTCTTCTATCCATCAGTAAAACTTTGCCTTTCTTCAGATAGGCCCAGCACATTTTTTGGTTCAATGTCTGTACCCAAGGTATTTTATAGTTTGAGTGGCTACTGTTAATACGATCTTTTCCGGAAAAGTCAGATGATTTGCCCAGATGCCATCAGCCAGCAAGTGGATAACATCTTTCTTTGCAGATGTTGGGCCCTCATAGCGGTGGGGGGTGGCAGCCCCTGCTGTCTGTGTTTCTGCCAGAGGCAGGTGGTGGATGTGGGGTGGGTGGTGATGATGGCGTTGGGAAGAACGGTAGGACTTTGATTTTGGTGCGTGGTGACCCGAGTCTTGTCCCCGGCTTCCCTCGACTTTAATAACAGATGCTTCCAGCGGGGAAACACAGGTACTTAGTAAAGGTTAACTTTTGGCCCTGCTAAGGAATGGTAGGGGGTTTGATCTCTCCGTCTGAGATAAAGTGGGACACCTTAAATTCACATTTAACTTTGTATCCTGTACTTTATCTAGGCACTCTCTGAATAGCCAAACACTGTGGTGGGCAACAAGGAAATACAAGTCCCCGGGAAACAAGGACGCTCAGATGGGCTCCCCTTGACAAAATACTTACCGAACTCACATTTAACTGGGTCTTATATTTGTATGTGTGTCAAATTGGACAGCTCTGGTTTACCTAGTAGTATAGACAAGATCCCTGCCCTCCAGGAATTTACCTTGTGGGTGGAGGAAGCCTACGAGAAGTCATCTCTGGGCCCCGTCCTGCTGCCCTAGAGTCTAAGCTCCTCTTGCAGGAGCAAGCCTACACCTGCAGGGCCCACGTCCTTTGAGGCCTGGCCAGCAGTCCCTCTCCAGCCCTGTTCGTCCTCCCTTCTCCTTCCCGCACCTTTTTAAATATTTTGTTTACTTTAAAATTTGTAGAATAGAACATAAATGAATCCTTCCCCCATTTTTCAGTGTTTTGAGACAGGCTCTCGACGTGCATGTTCCGGATGGCCTTGAACTCACAGACCAGACTGGCCTCGGGCTTGCAGTGGTCCTCCCGCCTCGGTCTCCCAGGTACTAGGATTACAGGTGTGCACCACCGTGCCTGTGGTTCTGGGGCCGGCCGCAGGGCCTCACCCAGGCTACCACAGGGCCGCACCCCTGCCCTGCAGACTTTTGAGCTGTTTGTCAGCCAGTTTCACACTCACCTACTTTCTTCCCACTACCACGCAGGCGGACTCGAGGACTTAGCTGGGCCACCCGTCCCTGCATTCTCCAGTCTCTCCCGATGGCTCGTCATTTCATTCCAAATAATGACTTATAGTTTTCTTGGTTCCATTTGTTGCTAAAAGTAGTGTGCTTCTGCCTCTGCGGCCTTTTTTCTTCCTTTTCATTAATTTTGGGCCGTGGCCTCTTTCCATTCTAAGCACACTATCAGAGCCTTATGTTTCCTTTCATTTTTCTTTCTTCTTTGGTTTTGCTTTGATGTCAAGATTCTGGATAAACAAACACGGCAGGTCCACGGATGTGATGCTGTTTTGTGTCTCAAGGAGCCGTCACCTTGTTCCAGTCCGCCAGCCACCGCCCTCTCTCCTTCGCTTCCTGTCAAGACAGCATCTTATCAGGTTTCTTCTTTCTTCCTTTTTTCTAGTCTTTGCTTTTGCAGACTTTTAAATGTGTATACTCTTTTGGTAAATTCCACATAAAGAAAAAAATACAGGTGAAGTAAACTTTGTAAATTTTAGCTCATCTGGTGTCATGTTCATTTTTGTCATCTGCTCTGTGTCTCAGTTTCCCCCTCTGCACACTGGGAGAGATCATTATAATGCCTGCCTGTTAGAGCTGTGAGTGAGGATCCGTGAGATATTGTGGGAAAAGCTCTTAGGCGACTTCCAGTCCATCACACATTTATTTGGGAAGCAAAAGCCACTGGTGTTATAGTAGAAGGACATTAGATGGACCTAGTTCTGCACCCTGAAAACATTTCATGGACTAAGAATGAAGTAATAAGACAAAAGTTTGTGCGATGGAGCACAGGATTCTGTTACCCTGCCGCACCGTAGGCTTGTGAGTGTTCCATGGTGCCCTTCTCTCTGTTCATAAAATCACGAGTGATTTAGGATTTACTAGTATTTTTTGTGAGGTCACTAGGCTGTCCTTAGCTCTCTGGATTTTTAGTAAAGCAAGGTCATTTCCAGGAAATAAATTTTAATTGTAATGTAAATTTGGTTTAGATGTAAGAAAGTGGGTTTTTTGCAGCATAGCAATGCAAGTTATTTAAGGAGAAGGGGACTGACTTCGGGGTAGAGCAGATTTAAGGAATTAGTTGGCTCAGGTAGGCAAGCAAGAATATATAAAACCAACAGCTGCATGGAGGATGGTGCCAACTTCAGACAGCATATGAGGTGGGGTTCTGGCAGAGGGCACTGTCGTGTCTGCCATGGGTTCCTAGCGCTTGCCCCTCTGGCTTCTTCTTGTCCTTTTGTTGTGAGTCACAGCACTAGCACTATCGGGAGACTGGGTTTGGTATGGGGAAGTCAGGCAAAGTGTCAGGGAAGTTAGAGGGAGGTGCGGCGGGGAGTGATGGTACAGGGAAGGGAAGGGGGTTGCACACTGAGAGAACCCGGCTGCAGGGGTTCCCGGAAGGTAATTCATAGACCTGACCTAAGGAAGGGAGAGTGCCCTGGGCCCCTGGAAGAGGAAGCCAGGGCCTCCATTTGGACACCAGGGCTTTGTTCTGAGAGCAGCTAGAGAGACTTTGTAGCAGGAAGCGTGGAAGCAGATTTACACTCAGGGGAAGGGAGCTGAGAGGGGCAGAGTGCCTTGGGCTGCTCCCCTGGGGGCCTTCAGGGGCCCTGGCAGCTGTGGGACAGAGACAACCAGTGAGGTGGGTTACTCAGGACGCACTAGAGGGAGGAGAGTGGGGTCGCAGTGACACATGCACCCCAGGACCTGGAGGATGACTCCGGTGCCTGCATCTGAGCTACCGAGGGACTAGGAGACTTCGTCTAGCCAGTGAGTCTGCCAGAGCTTCGCACAGGTAAGGGACTCGCTCAGGCTGTGGAACCCAGGTGGCCTGGCTCTGTCTCAAAGGAGAGAGGGAGCTACACTGTACCCTTAGCACCCCACCTCTGGGTCCATTCTTTGTAGCTCTGCTGTTTTTCTCCCGTCTGCCAGGAGTGTGTGGAGTACCCCATCCCCAGAGGAACAGAACTGCTTGACCATGACTTGTTTTCACGTTGTTTTCTACCTGTCTTGAGGCCTAGAGCAAATGAAAACATGACAGCACTATTGCTCGGGTAGGTGCATGGACAGCGGTTATCTAAAGCAGCCGCGAAGGTACAGGGGAAACCATGGCTTTGCTGTGCCAAGCAAGGGCAGGCTCATCCCAGACTGTCGAAGAATTGTTTTTAGTCTTGTGCTGAAAAGCTGTGTGGAAAGGCTGATGTCTTTCTAGACCCCGTTCCTCCTAGAAGCAAAGGGAAGACCTGACACATAGTTCAAAAAGCAATCTTTATGGTATCTGTCATTGCGGCCTTCTGTTCTACTGGACAGTATGGCTAAGGTTTTGTTGATCTTTTAAAATCACTTTTGGTCTTACTGATTTACTATTCTGCAACTCACTAACTTGTACTATACTCTAGTATTTCTCTTTTCCAGGTTGCTTTGGGCTTAAGTGGTTCTTTTTCTAGTGTTTTATGGTGGAAGCTTAGATTATTGGCCTGGAGCTCACTATGAGTCCAGGCTGGCTTCAAACTTGTGACCTTTCTGCCTCAGCCTCCCTCCCACATGATAGGTTGACAGGTACGTGCTACTGTGCCTGGCTGAGATCTTTTATTTTCAATATATACACTTATAGCTGTACATTTCTCTTAAGGAAGTCACTCCTTTGGCTGAATTCCCATCTTTTTATTTTTATTTACCTCAAGGCATTTTCTACATTCTTTTATGACTTCTTCTTTGACCTAAAAGTTATTTAACAGTGTCTTAATTTTTAGCAGCTTATAAATTTTTAAAACCTAGCTAATTCCATTGTGGCTGAAAAGCATATTGTATTTAGTCATTCTTGTTGCTGGGACAAAATATCAGATACCTGGACCTTAAAGGGGGAGAAGTTTATTTTGGCTAACAGTTTCAGAGGGGTCAGTCCATGGTTGGCTGACTCCAAGGCCAACATGTCACGGTGAAAGGGGGAGATGGAGAAAGCTGCTCAATCCACGAGGGCCAGGAAGCATAGAGAGAGAAAAAAGAGATGGTTGGGGAAGAACACACCCTCTGGGGTTGAAGAGTGTCTTCTGTGAACATGTTAGGTGTAGTTGGTTTATAATGTTCTTCAAGTTCCCTGCTTCCCTGCTGATCTCCTAACTGTTCTATCCTTCACTGAAAACTAGATAACAAAGTATCCAGGTATTGTAGCTTCACTGCAGATTTGTCTCATCAAAACTGTCCGTTTTTGCTTTCTGTATTTTAAGGCTCTGTTGGGTGAGTTCATGTTTATATTTCCCGAAAGGAATGACCCTTTTGTTACTATAAAATGATCGTTTTTAGCTCTGAGTGACTTTAGCTTTTAAATCTACTTCCTCTGGTACCGGGAAAGCTACTCCAGCTGTCGCATCTCCCTGATGCTTTCTGCCATCCTTGTAAGTCCAACCTATTTGTGACTTTGTCTGTCTTTTTTATCAGTACCAGGGATTGAACTCACGACCAAACACTTGCAAGGCAGGCACTTATGCCGCTGAGCTAAATCCCCAGCCCCTAGTTGGATTTTTAAAACTGAATGATAATTTCAGTTTTCTAATTTGATTGCTTAATTCATTAGTTGGAATTAATTTTATTATATTTAATTTTGTCATTGTACGGTCTGACATTTTACTTTTGGCTCCTCTGTTTCCTGCTTTCTTATTTTCTGGTGTGGCATGTTAATTTTTGCCCCTGTGCTGGAAGTTGAACCTGGAGTCTCCTACATGCTAGGCAAGGGCTCTGCCATGCCCCCAGTCTCAGCATGATCATTCTCTTTTTTTTTTTTGTACCAGGGATCCAACTCACGACCTCACGCTTGCCAGGCAGGCGCTTGTGCCCCTGAGCTAAAGCCCCGGCCCAGCATGTTCATTCTCTTAATGCCATTTCTTTTTTGTTCTTGTTTTTCTCATGTGAATTTGAATTGGTGTCAGGGGTTACTTGCAATATTTGAAGTGTCTTTAAAATATTGCCCAAGTCCTTATTTTTTTTTTTTTGCAAGTATAAGAAATGCAAACAACATACAAATCTCTTTAGACCTTCTATTTTTCCTCCATCCCTTCTGTCCTGTGACTGCTGTTATATGAAGTTAACATTAGGCTTGAAACAGTCGCAGTGCCACAGTAACTGTCTGTAGTTGCCTAGACCAGAAAAAAGAACCAAGACGTGAAACATGGTAACAGGCTGGTAATAGGCATCTCCAGGCTGAAACCTGCAAGTCAAGGCAAAGCGAGGAATTTTAATTGCCTCTACTATTTTGCCAAGATGGTATTTTGTTTTTGTTTTTCGAACTTCTTATGACTGTAAATTATGTTTCGTTGTACTTTGTTTAATCTTATTCTGATTTTAAAAGTACCTCATGCTCATGGAGACTATTTAGAAAATTTAGAACAAAACAAAAATTCCATAATCCAGAGATCACTGGTTTTGATATTTTAGAGAACGCTGTCTCTCTGAATTTATGTGTATATGGTTTATGTGTTTGTATAATATTTAAATAACAGCAGGAGTAGCTTTAAGTCTGAATTATATAACCAGACTTCCATCTGTTTGTTTTGTTTCCAATTATAGCTTCTCTTATCTCACCTAAGATTTATTGTGTACTGTTTGTTTTGTTATTGTTTTCTATTTTTTAACTGTTTGTGACTGTATTCTTCATTTCCACTGGGACAAAAAGTTTATATACGGAAATTCCTGTAAATTTCCAAGAGTTGGGGTTTGATTTAGATTTCTGATGCTTCCAATGGGGCTTTTTTCTTCTGTAACTTCTTCTTGGGATTTATTTAGGTTCTTATTGTGGTCTATTTTCATCAGTGTTTAATGAGCACGTGAGAAGTCCGAATAGCCTCTGTGGTTCTCAGTCAATATCTCTTTGTTCTTGTCTGCTAAGTCCTTGATTATCCTTTTATTACTGCTGTTTCTATTACATTTTCTAGTTGTCTTTTGGGAGCAAAATGTCATTGTCTTATTTTTCAAATCAATGTGAATATCATTTCCTTTAAAGTAGAAAGGAAAAAAGTATCTCCTTTAAAGGCACTTCTTTGTAACTATTATTAGAGTGTGATAACTACAACGCGAGAGCATGATTTTACTTCTGACATTTATTTTTACTGTTTCCCTTTACTTTTCCTGTAACAATATGCTCTATGTCTTCTCTAGTGACTTCACAATATAGTTTGCTTCCCCGTTTTAAATTGTTCTTGTAGTCCACTTTTGGTATTGCAAGCACGTTGCCAAACTGCTTTTTGTGATAATCAGGGCCGAAGTACTGAAGCAATGTTATCAACACCTTTCTTTTTTGCTATTTTTGTTCCTTTATGTTTCCTTACTTCCTCCCAAAATGTCTGAAATTAAAAATATTAATACCTTTGTGCATGATATAGCCACTTACATTTTTAATTTTTGGTTGATTATATTTACAATGCTTAGTCTTAATGGTTTGCGAGCTTCAATGCACACTGCTAGTTCTTCTCTGCCTTGATTTACCCTATGTTGGGCTCTGTGTTTTGATTGACTTCTTAGATATCTAGAGTAAATCTTCAGGTCCTTTTTTTTTTAGAATATCTAGCAGGGTGGTTTCGAGCTCTTCCATAGGAAGGATGGCCTGGCTGTATTTTGGAGCAGCTTTTTCTCCCCTCTCCATCCTTGGGATGATGTTTCTCTGCCTCTGGCCAGCAAATGTGGCTGGCCTGTCTTCACCTACATGGCACTGGAGCGCCTGCCACAGCTTGCTGGAGATGCCCTCACGGCTGTCCTGCTCACTGGAACCCCTTTCCTGCTGGAACCCCTTAGTCCCCCTCAGCCCCTGCCTTTGGTCTTCCTCTTCCCTCCGATCGTCAAGCTGGGAGATGAAACGGGGTACTAGGTGGGTATTAATTAGTGACACCGAAAAGTCACTTCGGTACAGGAAAACACATAAATCATGTTAATACCTGGCTTTTACCCACTGGAAAAACTTCACTGTATTTTAATGTGAAATGAAAGTGCTGACGAGAAAAACTAGCAGAAAAGCTGACGTAAGATTTGACACACATTTCAGGTTGGGAGATGCTAATTTTCCAGGATACACTATCTCCGTATATACTGATGGCAGCTTCTGGTTTGAGTTTCCTCCCTCTCTTTTCCTTTTTCTTCCTCTCTCCCTCTTCCTTCCTCTCTAACTCTTCCTTGTTTTCCAAATCATTGCCCTAATCAGAATTTCGGTCTTTGGAAGAAGATGTGGCTCTCATAGGCTGGGAGAAGCAGCGTCTTCAGATTTAACTGACTTTTACATGACAAAAGCTTATACATTTTGCACCTATCTGTCCCACAAGTTTAAAAACTTTTTGCCATTGAAATAATTCAATTTTTGAATATAAAATTTTCCTGTTTTTTTTTATACTAATAAAAATTCAACCTAACAAATTTCTGAATACTTTGTGCTATGTACTGGGGATAAACAAAAAAAGATTTAGATTCTTGTTCAGTAATTGGGGAAAGATTAAATTATGTCTGCATAGGGGATATTTTATACAACCGCTGATAAATTTTGAAGACTATTTAAGGATACAGACAATGCTGATGATATATTCATTTAGAAGAAGCATGTTATAAAATACATATTTAATGTAATTTCCATTTCATAATTCAAGTCTAGAATCAAAAACTAGAAAGAGTACGTTCTGAAATTATTATATTGCTTATTTCTGGATGAACAACAGCTGAACTAACTTCCAATTTCAAATTTTTCTCTAATGAAGATTACATGATAGTGTGGTAGGTTGTTTTTTTTTTAACTTTATTTAAGGAGAAAAAGAAAAAAAAGCAGAAAAAGGGTACAAGTTACACAGAATTTCAGAAAAAAAACAGTAGGAAATCACTAGTTAATGAATTACATATTGTCATCTTAGAAATATTTGTTCAAGTCACAAAATTAAATCATATAAAGTGGACATTCAAACAGTGAGACTGCAAACAGTTCTGTTCAACGATCCAACAAAACTCAGTAACATCATTGTCTATCGTATACACTTAAATATAAATGCAGTTATATCGTTTAGAGCACTTTCTTTTCCTCTTTTTTGTACAATGACTATTACACATTTTGGGTTTTATTACTCCCACAGTTCTTATTACTTTTTTTGGAAGAGAGTAAAACCAAATGTGACATAACAGAACAGAGTCGGGCAAATCAAAAGGGTGGACATAATAGATAATGTAAAAACATAATACAAGGTGATCAACAATGGTTACCATAATGCCTCCCACTATCTCAAATAGAATTGCCTATATCATCAGTTATAATAAAATTGAACAAAACAGTAAAGAACGAAACCAACAAAACCAAAACATTGGAGACATTACAGGTCTTCAAAAGTAGATAATAGTCAACCAGAATGGGTGTCATAATGAATCCCACTATCTTCACAGCTGTTGCCTAAACATTCGAACCTGGTACTATCAAGCAAAACAGAATAGAGGAACATCAGTCAAAACAAGATGGTGAGAGCAATACAGGGCTTCAAATCAAGTTAATAGAAAATCAAAGTGGGTTATTATAATATATCCTGCTATTTTTTATTTTTTCCTTAATTAAAAGGATAAAAATAAAAAAGTAAATAATAAAATGCAGATTGAGATAAAAGAGGGCATAACAACAAAACAGCGCAGATCAAAACATAACCATTTAAGCAAAATAGTGTTTCACCACAAGAAAATCCCGACATAAAAGTAGTTACCATATTGTCTCTTTCCTTGAAATCTTTGAGTATAACTTCGTATACTGTAGCATCAAATATATCAAAACAATGTAAAACCATTCAAGAGAATGACAGTATTACAGGGTATTTAGAATCAACTAACAGAAAATGAACAATGGTTTCTGTATAATCTCCTTGTCTATAAAAGTTTTTGTTTATACTATCACATATAATAAAATCCAATAAGATACAACATGTTAAGACCTATGGAGACAAAAGAACAAAAGCTTGATGGGACTTCAAAACAAGATGATACTAAATCAGCATTACCTATTATGACGTCGTTTTCTCCAAAATAGCTGTTCCTATCATCCAATCTTCTCTGCCTCATTTCTGTTGAGCTCTTTTTCTGTTGTTTGTTGTCAGTTTGTCATCTTCATTATGTTTTCTGCTCCATTCATTGTGGCCGCTCTGCCACTGTTTCTGGAATCTTGGTATTTTTCATTTTTAGAATATCCTGCAGTATTCTCTGTAGAGTTGAATTGGTGGTTGCAGATTCCCCTAGTTCCTCTTTATCCTGGAAGCACCTTGTTTTTCCATCAATTTCTAGGGACAGTTGTGCAGGATATATCAATCTTGGCTGGAGGTTATTATCTTTCAAAGCTTGAATTATTTCCTCCCACGCTCTTCGTGATTTGATGGTTTGTGCTGAGAAGTCTGCTGTAATTCTGATGGGTGTTCCCTTGTAAGCGATCCATTTCTTGTCTCTGATGGCTTTTAATATTCTGTTCTTATATTGGATTTCTGGTATTTTGAGTATTGTATGCCTGGGTGTAGCTCTGTTTGAGTTGTAGGTGGCTGGTGTCCTGTATGTTTCATACATCTGAGTATCTTTACATTTTGCTAAATTAGGAAAATTCTCCTGGATTATTTCTACGAGTAGCTTTTGTAGTTCATTTGTTTGTGTCCCTATCTCTTCTTTTATGTTCTTAATTCTTAAGTTATAGATCCTCGTATCATCTTCTAGTCTTTGTATTATTGCTATTTGTTTCTTTGTTATTTTTAAGAAGTTTTATATTTCATGCTCCCATATTACAAATCTGTCCTCCAGTTCAGATAATCTATCCTTAGTTTCTTTCAAGCTGTTATGCCAGTTTTTGATAGAGTTTTTAATTTCCTGGTAGTCTCTTTGAACCTGCTTCATGTATTCTATGTTTTCTCTATTTACTCCATCGAACAATTCTCCCCTCTTTTTCTGTTCTTCCATTCTACCATCTGTTTTTTCTTGGGTGGTGCTTAGCATTTCTCTAACTATTCTGCTTATATCTAGCTTCAGGTCATTAATAACTTCATTCCTGAACTTGTCTATGAGGCTCTGGAGATAGCGCTTTATGTCTATTGGTGCCGTGTCTGCTATTGCCTGTTTCTCAGGATTGGGGGCCGAGGAGCCTTTCTTGTTGCTCCCTCTTCCCATATTCTTTGTTCCTTATATATTCAAGCATATATAGGAGGCCCAGCTTCCTTCCCTGTGGGCCACAGTCTGATTGAATTGCACTGGCTAGGTATTCCCGCCCACCGCAGCACACCAGGGAGTTGCGGACTGGGCAGCCTATGTGGGGCCCGCCCCTCTAAGTCAACCTACCAAAGGCTTCACTGCTAGGGTGCACCTCTAGATGCTGGGACCTGGGTTGTGCTAGCCTACTGGGTCTCAGCCAGCAGTGTCACGTAAGCTAGGCACTGCTCACCAATCCCGCTTGAGAAGGGGATATGTGACTGAAGTCACTGCAGCGCCTTGTTCCAGCAAGTCTGCTTGGTCCCAGAATGTCCTCTGTTGGAGCCTCCTAGACTGTGGAAGAGTCCCAGTTTCCCTCACTCACCGCAGGTCAATGCACACCTCCCTGCCCATCCGGCTCTCAACTCCGTTTACCGATTCCCGTTCTCAGAGCTTTCGCGTGTCTGTCTCCCTGCTGAGCCAATTCAGACACAGCAGCAGCAGCAGGAAACCCAAATCGCGGCTTCCAATGGCACGGGCTCCAGCTTCCACGCTGAGGCTTTATCTGTTCCTGTTATAGCACCAGGATTGCATTCCCAGTTGGTTTCTCTCAGCCCAGTTCATTCTTGGGTCAGCAGGGTATATGTCCTCTTGCTTAGGATTCCTCACTCCGCACCATTCCTGGATTCTAAGCTGGGTCTCTCAGAGAGCCTCGGTAGCTGCTGCTGTCTGTCCGCCATGTTCTCCCGGAAGTCAGTGTGGTAGATTTTTAAGGATGAAGCCCCGCTCTCAGTATTACGGAATCCTCGCTTTAGCCTTTTGGAAAACATAGGATTAAGCTGGGCTGTGAAAAAAAAAAAAAAAAAAAGCTGGGCTGTGAGGGCTGGGGATATAACTCAGCTGCACAGTGCCTGCCTGGCAAGCACGCGGTTGTGAGTTTAATTCCCAGAACCAAAAACACAAAACAAAAAACAAAGCAAAACAAAAAGTTGGGTTTTGAAGACAGAGTAACATATCACTAGATGAACGTTCAGAAAGAACGGCAGCACACAGGAAAACCACGTCGCAAAATGTGCAGCACAGAGCTGGGACACAGCAAAGAGACCAGAAGGCTGGGCCAGTTCAGCCTGTTGACTTTGTGTTCATGGTGACACAAAGTCCTGATGACGGCTGCCCCACGTTGTCATTATTGTCATTGTACTTAGTGCCACTGGGATGCACGCTTAGAAATAGTTAAAGTGAGGTGGGTGTGCGCCTGAAATTCCAGCATTCAAAAGGCAAGACAGGGGATTGTAAGTTCAAAGGCAGCCCAAGCAACTTAGCCCAACCGTGTCTCCAAAAAAAAAGTTAAAATGGTAAGATTTATGTTTTGTGTATTGCTACAATTTAAAAAAACGTCAATAATAATAAAACCTGTTCAGGGGCTGGGGATTTAGCTCAGCGGTGTAAGCACCTGCCTTGCAAGCAGGCGGTCGTGAGTTCGATTCCCGGTACCGATAAAAATGAAAAAGACAAAAAAAATAAAATAAAATAATAAAACCCGTTCAACTTGATTAGATTTACTGGACCATGGAATCCTCTGCTAAAGAAACAAACAACTTGAAAGTAGGCTCAGTATTTAGATCCTTTTGATGTTAGAGGGACTCACTGGGGGACATTTGTTGGGGTAGTGAGGAACGGAGCACATGTACCCATAGATGCAAGATTGGGGTCAGAAGTTGGGTTTTCACTTAGGGGGACTCTGGGCTGGTTGTTCTTGTCCGGAACCACTCAGCCTATTGTTTTTTAATGGAGATGGAGTTGGAACACAGACCCTGATTGGAGACCGATTCACTCCACCAAATATAAGCCCACAGTCCGCTTCTGCTCGCTTTTTGCAGCAGAATGCAAAGTATTTTGGGAAAACAGGAGGATCCGCCTGTTTTGGGTAACTCAAGCCTTTCAGTCACTCTCTGTGCAGATCTGTGCGTGCTGAGTGCAGGCAACCCACGAGTGGAGAGGAAGTGGAACCGGCAGCCTTGGGCCCCTCTGTCCCTGTGCCAGGGCCTGGACTGATGTGGCCTCAGGCAGGAGATGTGTGAAAGGCTCAGTCCACATTTATCGTCTTCCCTGCATATCTGGGATTCAGATCCCTGCCAGGCTTTATTTGTTGGTGTCACTGGTCCCCACTCCCCCCACATACTAACCTTGTCTTGTCACTAATACCTGTGTCCAAATCTGACATGCATATCCCTGGCCTTCTGTCCCCACCCCCGTAAGCAGTGCTCCTGCTCCTGGTGAGACCTGGGCTTTTGCCTTGCTGAGTTCCTGCTTTGAGGACCTATCTAATGCCCAACTTGAGGAGGTGCCCCTGTACTGAGCACCGTGGGACCACCGGCGTCCATGAAGATTCCCAGGTCCTTTCTTCATTCTGTCTACCCTCCTCTGCAGAATTTGAAATTCTGTCCTGAAATTTCAGCATAGCGGCTCCTTTTCCAAGTCAGCTTGTTGTCTCTTCTGCTTGAAAAGCACGTGCTCCAAATAAAAACTTTAAACCCCAACAGAAGTACTTTTCCCACAATCCTCTTTTAGGTGTTGGCCACTAGGCTTTTCTTTCCTGGTCACATTTTAGCACAACTCTTACTCTGTTTAGTGTTTTGCAGCTTAGTTTTACCCCCTCCACTTAACCATGTATCTGGGGCATCTTTTCATTTTGGCAAATAAGCAACCTGTTTCATGTGTTGTATTCCATTATTTGGATGCAGCGTGATTTACCTCTGTGATCCCATTGATGGACAACTGGAGTTTCGCCAGCCTTTTGCTATTGCATATAATGTAGGCATGATTAACCTTAAGCAGATAAATCATAGCACAATTGCAAAAAGGTTTCTCTAGGATAAATTCCTAGGCAGAGTAGCGAAGTCAGATGAATTAAACGCTGTACACTTTCATAGACACGGCAGGTCAGCTTCCTGAAGGGATTAACAGTTTTGCTGTCCTGGCAGAGTAAGGGACAATGTCCACTGATGGTGGCCAGCTTTCTTAATCTTGATGAATTTACTTAGTGGAAATGATGTAGTTTGCATTTTTAAAAATTGTTTTTGCATGCCTTTAATTACAGAACTCCAGGGGGAGAGTGATCACTTGAGGATGAAATTTTTCATGTATTTATTAGCTATTTATATTTCTCCTCTGATTCCCACCTGGGCTTCTACCAAGGATGCCCTTGAATTCCCTGTCTGTCCAGGTGACCACTCCCTGCCTCAGGCTGGAGAGCGACATTGTCACTTACGTCAAGAAAGACCTCACTTAACTCCTGGCTTCTCCACCTACTGTGTGTGTGATCTTTGCTCTTCCTAGACCTCAGTTTCCTCGCTTGGAAACTGAGAGAGTAGATTTGCCTTTCGTGCGCAGCTCTGTGCTCAGAATTGAGTGGGATAATCTGTATGGAAAGCACTGTAAATCCTCAGTGACTGCTAATCACTGATATTTTGCTGTAACAAGTTGTTGTTTCTCTGCCCTCTGAGCATTATCAGCACTGAGAAGATGCTTGCAGGGCAGCACCATCCCTGCTGAGATAGGGGAAGTGCCTCTTAATGGAGTTCTGCTCACACATTTACAACATTCTTCTGTTGTCTCCATTGCTTTGATTATTCAGGGCATAAACATTAATGAGGTGGCGTAGGTCTGAATACATGGATAGCACTTTCTAATGGAATAAGGGGAGAACAAAATGTACAGTGAATATTTAAATTAAAAAATTGATTATGGGAGAAGACGCATTAATCTCCCTCAGAATTCTCTCTCACTTTGAACACACTTATTCCCTAATTCTTGCCACTGTCTGAAGCAGTTCTGGAAATCCTCTTTCCTGAGTGTCTTTATGAGATGTGATCAAAAATAGGGTGGGTGCAGCTGCTGAGTGCCACCCAGTGGAAAGGCAGGATTGGGGGAACAGATCGGCGTGTCCCTACCCACCTTATCCCCCGGATCTGGCAGGCTCCATATGATTTCTGGCTCTTCCCCAAGGTCCAAGTGACTGATGATGAATGGTAAAAATTTTTAATTGTGTCAGGGCACTGAAGCTGCCACAATAGTGCATCTAAAGACACTCATGAAAGAGGAAGTGGGAGTCCTGATGGGAAAAGTGTGTTGGGGGTGCATTTGGAAGAAATCAATGGCAATGCGTCTTTTGGTGTAATAACTTAAAAAATAATATAGTCACCATAGTTTTCAATCTGTTTACTCTATTGTAACTGATTTCGTGTAATCGAAGTTTACAAGCTGTGTGGTTCTATGCAGTTCACAGATTTCTCATGTTTACACAGAGTATTGTAGTGGTTTATATTTTTCCACTTGAGCTGATATTTAGAAGTTGGGGATTTCCAGCTTTTTTGGAAGCTGGTGTCCTTTCCAGGCTGGGATTCCCCAGGCTTCCATGCTTCCTTTTTGACACCCCCCTTCCCTGTGTCTCTGGACCTTCATTATCACACGTGCCCTGATGCGTCCTTATAGTAGAGGAATTCTTGGTACCTATGTCACCACTAAAGATGAGAAACTAAGACAAAAGAAGAAGGGGATTATTTCTTTGCATAACTAATGATTATTTTCGTGTGTTTAATTGACCAAGAAAGTGTATCTATTCATCGCAGCCATTGGCTTCATTCATTGCCCTGCTCTGCCAAATCCTTGAGGCAAGGGAGATATAAATAGGTCCTGTCTGCCCATAGGGTGCACTCAGGGACCCTCTACTCTTTTAACCTTAACCTGGGGAATTTAAAAGAAACACGGATGCCTCCCCAGAGGCAGAAGTCGGTTGGTGTGGAGTGGGTCCTGGGTGTTGGGTTTCGTAAGGCTCTTCTGTGTGCATCTTGAATTGAGAAGTATTCTATCCCCTGCCTGTCTTCAGCCTCCAGAAAGCAGAACTTTCTGGAACGGATCGAGAATGTTGGTTGGACTTGTGTCTAGCAGTATCACTCTCTGTTGGCATGTTGCTTCTTAGAATCCCAGGTTTTCCCACAAAAACTGAAGGTCACATGAGTCCTCAGATTCTCCTGCCTTGAAGCTGTCATGCCCAGGAAGGCAGAGTGGACAAAGAGACCAGCTGTATCTATGTCTTCAGAAGGAGAAAAACACTAGTATTCTTTGTTTGGCACATTTTTTCTTGGATTATCCATCTCTCACTCTCAAATTAAAAAGACACAGAGGACCAGGCCTTGGCTGTGGCCTTGGGGGTGGAGGAAACAAACACCCTGCCACTGAGTCTAGAGCAGGTCTTCCTGGACACAAGGCCTGCTAGCTCCAGGAGGTGGCGAGGCCAGCTTTCCAGGTACTGGGTGCACGCTGAGGTTGGTGGCCAGAGCAGCACAAGTGTGAGAACTGTCTTAACTGACACAAGCTCTCTGCCTGTTTCCCCCACGATGTGATCTGCTGTGGTCATTCAGGGGCCTAGGAGTTGGCCATTGGAGGGCCCTGATAGTGGTTCCCATTATCAGGTCTTCTGGCTTCCTCCAAGAACAAATGAAGCACAAATGGGGGGTTCCATCTTGCATTCTGAGGCCCTTGCACTTCTTTATAGAGTATTTATTTATTGTGATACTACAGATTGAACCCAAGACCTTGTGCATGCTAAGCAAGTGCTCTGCCACTAAATTATACCCCAGCTTTCTTTTAAAATTTTATTTTCAGGTAAGATGGCATTACCTGATGAGTTAGCTAGGCTAGAATCAAACTTGTTATCCTTTTATCTCAGTTTCTCAGAAAACTGAGGTTATAGGCATGCACCACCACACCTGGCTTCTGGAGTATTTATATTTTAGTATCAATTTTTGTTTATTTTAAAATTTTTTTTCAATTTTTGTTTATATGTCTGTTTCCTTACTAGAATCTAAGATCCTTGCTTGATTGTACTGTACCTATTTTCATATCTTTGGTGCCCAGTACATAATGGATGTTAAGTAAATATTTTCTAATGCATTTAGTTTTCAAAGAATTTTATTGACTATTGTACTATAAGAAAAGCTGTTTTTTAGATGCTAGGGGTTACACCTCCCACCCCTAAACCCCCCAAAACGCTGGGCACAATGGTGCAAATTTGTTATTCCAGAACTCAGGAGGCTGAGGCAGGAACATTATTGCAAATTTGAAGCCAGCATGGGCTACATAGTGAGTTCAAGAGGGCCTATGTCAGAAAAAAAAGTTAAAAATGTATCCCATATCCCGAAGTAGCTTGATAGCCACTTGGGGAAATAAACTCAGTCATTCATTCTTTAGTTCAGATATTCCTGCGTATTTAAGCTTTAGCCAGGTTGGCACTGAGGGCAAGACAATAAAAGATAAATTCAATGTGTATGCCCTGCTCACAAGTGACTTTCACTGTAGTAGAGGGAAGTTATTAAAAAAAATGTCTGAGAAGTGCAATGATATAATTTGTAATAGTCATTAAAAATAAGTAGTAAAAAAATAATTAGCTCCAAACAGTAACAAAAGATCTATCACAAACCAGTGGTCACTGAGTAGAAGGAAACATCAAGCAGCTTCTGCTAGGAAGGGGCTCCATGGCACACTTGGTTAGTGAGTCTGGTGTGTGAGTACAGCAAAGTCTCTTGGGAGGCCCCCATTCAAAACCTGCTGAGCTCTGTTCATCCAAAGGTGGCCACACCTGTTTGCTTCCTCCCCAATACACAGCATCCCATGGAACTATGGTTCCTCCCCGCCACTATGGAATAGGCTGAAGTAGTAGATACCATTGGTTAGTAGATAGCTGGTGGTCTTCACCTTTTTTTTTAATTTAAAAGAAATAAAACCAAACAGAACAAAGACAATCAAAACAAAACAATGAAAGTGATACAGGACTTCAACACAAGGTAATAGGAAATCAACAATGGCTACCACAGTGCCTCTTGTCATCTTCAAAACAGCCACCCCTACCATCAGACATAACAAAATGAAAACAGCTATTTTAAAGATAACAAGAGGCATTGTGTGGGCTAAGATGGAAGAGATGGGTTAGTTTGACTATAATGGAGAAATAGTGTAAGGAAGAGCACCAAGGCGGGGTTGGGGGAAGCCAAGTGGGGAGGGTCCTCAGTGGTGTGTTAGCAGATCCTAGTGACTGATTCACTGTGAAAGTCGTGGGAAGGGCTGGGGATTTAGCTCAGCGGCATAAGCACCTGCCTTGCAAGCAGGCAGTCGGGAGTTCGATCCCTGGTACTGATAAAAACGAAAAAGACCAAAAAAAAAAGAAAGTCGTGGGAGATGCCGGGGCTGAAGAGGACCCTACTCACAGGGTCTGGAGCCATAAAATTATTTACAGAAACAGAAAACTCAGGGAACAACTCAATGCATCAAACCCATGTTCTAATCATGTCACAATGCCCCAACTTGTCTTTATTAACCAGTGCTGAGATAGATCTTGATCCAAAAATCCATTGTGAGAATTGAATTTGCTATGCTACCTTGAACAGTTAAAAATCAGATTTGTCTGACTTCTAATTTTAGAAGGAACCAGCCTGACCTTCATTCTGCTGTTGCTAGCGGGAGCCCTGTTACCTCGGTGACTAGATTTACAATATGTCAGTATGCAAATACCATCTGCCCAAGAGGAGAGAGCGAAAAAGGCCTTGCTCCTGTAGGGGTGGTCAGCAGTTCTGGAAACATCTCCTCTGGGAACAGGGAGGAGGGCTGGCTGAGGAGCAGAAGCACAATGAAGAAGATGTGACTGTTCCTTTCCGGCAACTTTTCCTCCTGCTCCACTCCCCCAGGAGTTCTGCCTGTGGTAGGGACAGTTGGTCCTCAAGGCCGGCTGGGAGGGGGACACACACAGGGATTCCAAGCTGCATTTCTTCTAGTAGAGTGAGCAAGAGAGGAATCTGTATCACTCCAGGGGGTCACAAAGCACTTAGATCCAGATCATTGGAATAGCTTAATGAAGACTTGGAAAACACACTTCTTGCCTCCCAAAAGACCTTGATGAGGAAGCTCGTGTCTAACTGGTGAGTGTGGCAGCCAGATGGCCAGCCGCCCTAGTCCAGTGAGCTTTGGAGAAGGCTGAAATGCAGCGGGTCCTCCACCTCCTTTGCCCACACCTCAGGCTGCCGAGGTAAAGCGAAGGGATTCTTCTCCCACGGAACATCTATATTCAGCTTTTGTCCTGTGTATTGTTTCAGGCTGGGGCTTACAATCGCATTTGGAAGCATTCAATCCCGAAGGCAGGGATGTTCTGCTGTTCCTTTTCGTGGAATGGCTGTCACATCAGCTGTCAGCTGCAGGAGTCTCTCCCACCCACACATTTGGTGAGCCCAAATTAGGTGGACTCATTAATTTTAATTATACTTTCAAATCTCAAGGACATCCATGGGTGGGTATGCTTCCTTTAATGGCTGTGTGTTGGAATTTGTGTGGGAGGAAGACTTTCCAGGAGCAGGACAGAGGACCTAGGATTCTTGGCTTCTAATTTTGTTTCCCCTGATGGCTTCCCCTTGTGACTCGTTCTCCCTTGCTCTCTCTAGCTCTGCTGTTTCCTACATTGCTTAAAAAGCTTCTTTCTAGCATCATCATAAAACTGCCAGCAGCGTGCTGGAACGAGAAAAGGCACTTTCTTTATTTACCATGATAATTTCACCCAGCCTTACAAATAACCTGTTCTCGGGATGCCAAGTGTGTGGCCAAGGAGATCCCTGCATGCCTGGATCTTGGAGCTTGACTGCCTAGGTTCAAATGCTAGTTCTTATGTTTACCAGCTCGTTGACCAGGGCTAAATGACATAGCCTCTCTATTCATCAACTTCCTCATTTGCTAATGGTGATTAAAAAAAAAAACAAAACGAAACACTACCTTCAGTTCTTAGAGTTGTAAGAAAGAAATATAGCATACACATTTTAGAACCATGCTCAGCCTAGAGAAGCCAGCATGTGTGGCAGCCTTTATGATGGCTTCTGTCGTGCATCCGCAGGGATCCTGGTGAAGGAGAGAAGTTTGGCTGTGAGCACGTACCTCTCTAGGACAGGCTTGCAGGCTGTGACTTCTGCTTTGCTGGTTAAAGCTACTTCCTGTCTGCCCTGCGGTGCCCCTCCCCAATCAGCACACTTGTGGTCTGTGCTGCCCCATTAGCACATTAGGCGATGCTGTCGTAGCTTGTGGTGCTGATTGCCTGTGTGTGAGGCTGGGCTCTTTGTGGTCCTTGTAATGAAGGAACTGTCCTGTGGCTGAGAGTTGCCAGTGATGTTCGTGAGAGACTAAATGCCTGAGCGGGGTGCTGAGACATGCTTGCCCTGCAGTTTACTCTTAAACCCACTTGGTTGGTGTTTTGTTGTTGCTGTCATGGTTTCCATAGGTAAATTAAAACCATCCAGAGTAATTGCGAATGGTGGCACATGCCTGTTAATCCCAGCATTCTGGGTAGCTGAGTCAGCAGGGTCACAAATTGGAGCCTGGGGCCTTAACTTGTTGTGAAGGCCCTAGGTTCAATTCTCAGAGCCGCAGAAACAAAACAAAACACCATCCAAAGCAAATATAAGACATGACAGGTAGGAATGTAAAATGAAACAGTTACTGTGGAATGAAGAGTTCTCAACAGGTTCAGCATATGACTCAGCAGTTCTGCTCCGAAGGGAAATGAACATAGATGTATCCATAGACCAGAACTGAAATGCTCACAGCAGCTTGATTCAAAATATCAGAAAGGTGGGAACCACCTACCTGCTCATTACCTGGTGAGTGGAAAAGAATAGGTGGTGTATCTATACAATGGAATATTATTTGGTAGTTAGTGAAAAGGGAGTTTTGACTTTTTTTACTATAACATAGATGAGTCCTAAAAAAAAGTTAAATAAAAGAAACCAGTCATAGTGAACCACCTATGGTGTGATTCGCTTATAAGAGATGTCCAGAATAAGCATATCCATAGAGATGGAATGTAGATTAGTGGACCCCAGAGGTTAGGAGGAGGCAGGAATGGAGACTGACAGTTCCTAAGAGTCAGGTTTCATTCAGGGTGATAAAAATGTGCCAGAAGGAGATGGTGACAATGGTGGCACAACCTCATGTCAGTAAAACCCACAGAATTGTATATGTACTTACAAAAGTATGAGCAATGGGGCTGGGGATTTAGCTCAGCGGCATAAGCACCTGCCTTGCAAGCAGGCAGTCCTGAGTTCGATTCCCAGTACCGATAAAAAGGAAAAAGACCAAAAACAAAAACAAAAACAAAAAAAGACACAAAAGTATGAGCAGCATTTATGAAGCCTACTATAAACTTAAAGTCATTTCTGAGATTACTTTTTCAAGAATTGCTGTCACCTAAAATAAAATAGAGTGACTTAATCACAAGAAAAGCATTAAAAGTAATTTAGGGCCAGTGGCGGGGGGGCATAGCTCCTTGGGAGAGCTGACACACAAAGACCAAAAAAAAAAAAAACAGAGAAATTTAAAAAAGCTTTCCATTTAAAAGAGAATCTTTAACCCCAAATTTTTGAGGGTAAGTTATTACATGTGATTCATCAGTTTATTCTGTATGACTCTGCCTCCAGTTCTCTGATTCTGTAATTTATGACATTCCTGGCAGGGCCCTCAAGATAATACTGAGAGCAGCTTCTAGAACAGCTCTCTAAATGCCCTTTCGGGTCATGCCCACCTGTGCCCTCGCTGGGCTCCACGAGGTAAGAATTCATAGCCGCGTCCTTGTGGTGTCCTTATAAAGAGATGCTTTACAGGCTGCGATGCGTCAGGGCCTTTGCAGCCTTACAGGGACTCAGTTTGCAACCAGAGCGTTTCCAGGACTGCCCTCCAGCCCCATGAAAGCAATACTTCTCAGTTTCTCAGGGATTTGTGAGAAGTCTACTGATGGATTCCTCTGACTTAAATAAATCATAGGGTTGGAATAGGGCTGTCCTGGTGCTCGTTTGGGATAAGGGTTTGATGCCCAAGTACTGCCTCAGATGAATTTCATGAGAACAGGAGGCTCAAGAAAGAATGAGAACCAGCTTTGAAATGTCCCATGGTCACTTCACACCCATCAGGATGGCTCTTGTTCCCCAGTGTAAGAAATACCTGTTGGTGAGGGTAAAGTCAGAGGCCTGAGCACTGCTGAGGAGAATGTAAAATCTGCTGCTGGAGGCTAGGGATTTAGCTTAGTGGCACAAGCACCTGCCTTGCAAGCAGACAGTCGTGCGTTTGATCCCCGGTACTGATAAAAATGAAAAAGACAAAAAAAAAAAAAAAGCTGCTGCTGGGTAAAGCACCGTGGTGTTTCCTCAGACAGTGAAACCTCAGTTTGCAGTATCACCCAGCCAATCCACTTTAGAGTTTCTACTCAAAACAGTTGAAAGCAGGGACCCAAACAGATGTGCGTGTACTAATGTCGCTAGCAGCATTGTGTGTCATTACAGGCAAAATGTAGAAGCAATCTAAATGTCCATGAAACTAGTCATGGGGTGCACATACCTGTGATCTCAGGTTTCTGAGAAGCTGAAGCCTGAGGATCCCAAATTCAAGCCCAGCCTGGGTAATTTAGCCACTTAGTGAGACCCTGTCTAAAAAAGATAACGTAAAATAAAATAAAAGTCTGGGGCTATGACTCAGCGCCAAGGCCCTGAGTTCAATCCTAGTGCTGGCCAAAAAAAAGTCCATAAGTAGACAGACACTGGGTTACCAAAACGTGGTCTATTGAGACACAAAAGGATCTGTAGTGTGTTACATAGAATGGACACATGACTGTCACCTCCTGCTAAGCAAATGACTACAGAATATACAGGCTCGTAGACAGGCAGTAGAAAGAGGCAGGATTTCTGTTGGAGATAGTGTAGGAGTTCTAGAAATTGATACTAGCAGTGGTCTTATGGCATTGTGAATGTATTTAATCTCACTGCATTGAACACTCAAAACTGGTTAAAATGCCAGGGTTGCAGCTCAGTGGTAGACTACATGCTTAGTGTGTGCAAGTATGTGAAGCTCTGGTTTCAATCCCAGGCACCACCAGAAAAGGGAAAAATGTTAAAATGATAATAATATGTATAAAATCACAGTAAAAAAAAGAGAATGTATCCTGTGACGATCAGTATGTCTGCCGGTCATTTCATGTGCTGTGTTCTTTTTTTCTCCCAACTCTTTGAAACCATGGTGAATTATGTCTCACACTGCGTTGCCTAGGGGACCTGTTCCCCTCCTCCCTTCAGAGGATTTGCAGAGACTGAGGGATGGCTGCCTGCTGACGCAGGGAAGGACAGGGCCAACACTCGACCTTAAGAGGACCGGTTGATAGATTCTCCCTCCAGATCATTAGAATGAGTCCAATGTATAATAAGAGCTCAGAAGATAGATTTTTAAATGTAGTGATTCCTGGAAATGCACCCAATTTAGTCTATTTGGCCTGTCTTTATGAACTGTCTCAGGAGAGTAGGGATTATCAGTCATTTTTTTTCCTCCATCAGTTCTCTGTTTTTTTTTTTTGTTTGTTTGTTTGTTTTTTACTTATTTTGTAATTAGGCTGCTGTCACTTGAAAGAATGACTGCAAATAACCAGCCACAACTCTGTCTGGGACCTAGAGGCTCCTCCAGACTAGGGGGTGAGGGAAGCTACTGGAACTCTCCAAGCTTCCGTCCACAGATGTGACTTGGTCAGACTTTCTTCCCAGCATTGCTAGATGGTTACCCCAAAGTCACCTGGGGTGCCAGTTAGCTTACTTTAGCGAGCAGGGGAGTTCTGTGACCTTGGCGTACTAGATCTTGTTTGTCTAGCCATCAAGTGGCTTGGCTAGCTCTTTCAAAACAGTAAGAACTGGGGGCTGGGGATTTAGCTCAGTGGCATAAGCGCCTGCTTTGCAAGCAGGCAGTCATGAGTTCGGTCCCTGGTACCGATAAAAAAACGAAAATGACAAAAAAAAAAAAAAACAGTAAGAACTGCCCTCGTTCAATTGTTTCGCTTTTTGCATGCAGTCTACCCTTCTGTCATCTGAAGGACTCAAAGACTGAGACTAATTGTTGCCACCCCTGGAAATATTTCTGCTTTAAACTGGTCCTGTAACTTCCCATAATGCTGTGGGTTATTTTCATGAAGGATTTCCTGTAGTGTGGATAGGTGCTATTGGCATCCAAACAGGAGCTCATGTACCTCAGGGGTAGATAAACCTCTCTGGAGAACACTGTGACCGAGGTACTAAGACAAATAGTGGCACAAGGGTCACAAGTAGACGGTGCATTTACATGTCCCGGGAAAGCTCTATGTTCATTTTTGCCCTTAGGTCTTGTGATTGGCTGTGGGTTTATGTTCTGTAGGAAACACAAGAGTTTCAGTTTCCTGCTGGAGGTCAGACCTGCCTCAGACCTTTCCATTTACTTGATTTGTAATCAGTTTCCTATTTTGTGGCAAATCAGCTCAGTAGAGAGCTCTGATGATCAAGTTCACCCAGCTGGTAGCCTTATGTCTTAAGGCTGGAAACCCTTAAGAAACACTCTTTGTTGCCAGACACTAAATCTGTTGTTCACAGCTCTGCTTCCAGTGTTTGTGGGCCCTGGCACACAAGACACTGTGTATAGAAAGGACGGTCCAGATTGCACAGGACTCTTAAGAGAAGACTGTCCCACTATCAAGACCAGTGTAGGGAGAATTCCCACATTTGGCCCCGAAGAGCCAACTCTTCTTGTGGCTTCGAGCTGAGTTCTAGAAGTTCCTGTGTTTACCCCCTTCACGATTCTTCTGGGCTCTCACTTATGGCTGTTTTGTCCTGCGCCTCCTTTATAATCACAAAGGCTGACATACCTACTGCCTTCACTGATGTTATGAAGTTGTCCGTAAATGCTGCATGATGTCATTTTGCCATTTCAATTTGTGAGTCACATGAATCCGCGGGGCCCGAGTACCTGCATCCAACATGACATACGCACTTTCATTTGCTGTGTCCTTTGTAGCCCTTTGTAACTTCCCCTTGCTCGGTGGAGCAGGTTATTCTCTGAGACGCCTGAGTGTTCTTGAAATGATCTGCAGTCTGGCAGCAACCCCAGGGATGGCATTTCCCTGGCACCAGCAGGAAGGACATCCTGAGTCCTTCTTTTGGAGTGAATGGTTCTATTTCTAGGCAGTTCAGTCCAAAACTTAGGACAGGTTAAGCATCACCATACGGTGCTGTTTATATGAGTTTGCCACAAAAGTGGGATTTTTTTAATTAAATGTCAATAACCTAGCTCCTTTTAAAAATCTTTTTTATCAGCTTTTTCATTCCTGCACCCTGGCATAATGACACAGGTATTATGTAAACCAGGCCCCTCAGAGGGCTGCTTATAAAAATCCAAGAGAAAAGATAAATATGTGATGATGTACTGATATCCTGAAATATGAGCTGCAGGTTTGTATTTTCTTTGTGAGATCGGATATTGGTTTTTGTGGTTTATTGACCTGGCAGAGTGACATCTGACGAAACACCGGAGAACTTTACACCTTTTATTTTATTATTTTTTTTAACTTCCTTCTCTGCATGGAGACATCTACACCCTGAATCACAGAGCCTGAAGGGGAGAGGGCAGCTAACCCTGTCCTTACCCTGCGTGGAACTCAAATGAATTCAGCCCTAGTAGGCAAAGATGGCACAGCACTTCCCAAAGGAAAAAGGCCCTTTGGGGGAGTCACTTTTGGAGTCATTCTTGCTGTAAAGTAGCCTCAGTCGGAACCCAGGCTGAGAAGCAACTGCAGGTGGTGAGCTGCGTAAAAACCTGTCCTCATCACACAGGGAGCCCGAAGGTTAAAGAGACCACAATGTGTTTGTGTTCATATAATCCTTTCCCCTCTGCCAGGGTCATCATCTGCCCCATCTCCACTCCCAGGCAGGTTGCTTTCAAGCATTAGTAATGCGAATCCTCCAGAAAGGTCTTATTATTAATGATGTCTAAGTTCAGGGTACAGCAAGCAGATAGCTGCCTGGCATGGCAGGAATGGGAGTGTCTCACATTATATTGCCTCTAAAGGAAGTCATTTTCTATTTCTCCTGTCCCTTGGGTTTAACACTTTCAAGTAAGTTTCCAGACCAAAGACCCATCAAGCACAAGGACGCTACTCATTAAAAAAAAAAAAATTATAGTTATTAAAAAAAAATCACTGTTTATGTGACCACCTCCAAGTATGAGCCCTTCTCAGTGAAGAACTGCATGTTCTTGGGCTTTTAAGAAAAAAATTGTAATATACCATACACAGAATAAAGTATATAACCTTAACAAATTTTGGTGTACAATTCAATGATGCGAAATGCATTCATAATGTGTAGTTGTGGTCACCATCCTACATCAGAACTTTCTGGTTTTTTTTTTTTTTAGCATCCAGACCAAAACCCTGTACCCGTGAAACACTAACTTCCTATTCCCCACCCTCCCCTGCTCTGTCAGGCCCTGGTTTAACTTTCGGTCTCTATGACTTCTTTGACACGTCGCATACCTCCTATCCTTGGGAGTTCCCAGGCTTTTTATTTAACTTTTGGGGAGTGTTTGATCTGACTACCATCAAATGAGACTTTTATGGAAAGAAGTGATAATTTTGGGCAGAAGGTCACGTTTTCTTTGGTTTATTTTCTTCTTTCCTTTTTGAAGTTGGGTCACTACATTGCCCAGGCTGGTCCCAAATTCCTGGGCTCAGGTGATCTTCCTACCTCAGACTCCTAAGGCGGCTGGAACTACAGAAGTGTGCCAGCTCGGGTCTCTGGTTTGTGCATTGTGTAAGTGATGGTACATGCCTCATTCTCGTGTACCTCAGAGAACACACAGCAGAGAGGCACAAATGAAACAGACCTGCAAGCCTAGGTCAGATACGGTGTGGGGTAGCGGGAGCAATAGCTCCTTCAGTTTATGAACAGTTTATGAGCGTATGAATTTGTGAATTTTTTTATCACTTGATTCTCACCATGTCCTGCAAGTTATTTTATTAGCCCCATTTTAACAATAACAAAATGTGGCTCGGATAAGTAAATTGTCTAAGGTTACAGAGCCGAGCCAAAGGCAGAATCAGGACACTGGCTCCACATTTTCATTTCTAAGATCTCAGTGCTTTCCACACTGTGAACAATTATCACCTCTCGGTGGCCCAGGTAATAGCTTGTCCTCAGGGGGACGGGCTTCTCCACACACAGCACTCATCACCAGTGCCCCACCTCGCCAGCTTGCAAGCTCTTGACCTGACTCGGACGTCGCCCAGCAGCCTCTGGAGTGTGGGTGATGTCTTAGCTCAGCATATTGGCTTTCCTTTGAGTCCGATTTGGTGGAGATGAGGGTCTAGACCAGCACGTCCAATAGGAATGTGTGAGTTGCAAATAATGAACTTAAAATTTTACAGTAGCAACATTTTTAAAACATTAAAAGAAACAGGTAATATTCATTTTCAGGCTATCGTCTTGTTAGTGCAGGATGACCACAAACTACCATTTCAGTATAAAATCAATGAGGCATTATTTATGAACTTCTATTTTTCTCTAATTCTTTTGTTTTTCCTTGTGGTACTGGGATTGAACTCAGGGCCTCTTTACCACTGAGCTACATCTCTAGTCCTTTTTATTTTTATTTTCTTAATTTGAGATAGAGCCCAACTAAGTTGCCCAGGCTAGGCTCACATGTGCCGTCCTCTTGCCTTACCCTCCCAGCGTGCTGGGATTCCAGGTGTGTGTCCCCGTAGCTGGCGGATTGAAGAGAATTTAAAATGAGTAAGCTGCGTTTCAAATACTTACTAGCTAGCCATCAAGTAGCCCTGAAGTAAATAGCTACCTACTGGGTAGCTGAGGCTATCCTGGACTGGACCCAGGGCCTGTGGACTAGAACAGGGGTCAGCAAACTTTTTCTGTAGAGGGCCAGGCAGAAGGTAATTTCAGATTTGAGAGTCATGCAGAGTCTTTGTGACAGCTACTGAACTCTGTCTGTGCATGCCAACGCACCCACAGAATGCACATGATCATGGCCCAACACAGCTTTATTTTAAAAGCTGGCACCAGAGCACACAGTTTGCCAACCACTAGAGCAGAATATTTGTCCCTGTTCTAGGGCTGTGCTGTGGGATTCGGGAAACTGCTCAAGCATCTAGCTTTCTGAGACAAGGTTGTTAAAGTCTGGACTCGTTGACTGTCCTTCTCTGTGTGTAATTACAATTCTGACACCACTCGGTGAGAAGCTGGCAAGAAGCCTGCTTCCTGTGGGGTTTACCTTACGGACATTCTCTTCAGTCAGTTCCTTGCTCACCAAGAAGCAGTTGCTTCCCTGTGTTCTGAGGTTCATTTATTGAGGGTGGAGAAGGCTGGAAGAAAGGCAGAAAAAGCACTAAGGCTCCTTAATGAATAATTAGGGCACCTCTTAAGAATGCCAAAGTATATCACACTCCTTCTGCTTTCTTGGTACAGGTAGAGAGAAAACAACGGGAACTAGTTGGAAAAAAAAATTACATAATTTCACGTAAAGTCAGAGGGGCCAGTGTTTCTCTGCTCCTTAGTTCTGTGCAGCCATTCATTTGGATGATAAAGGACAAAGTAGAAATGAATTCTGAGTGCTGACCCGGAGCTTTCGATGCCCAAGTGTCTCCTCAGGGAGTAAGTCCACTGGGAGTTGATTCTTGTCACATCATGATGTTTGTAAACAGGACCAGGACTAATGGAGGAAGAGAAAAGGGACAGGGCAGAGGCACAGGGATTGGTTGGAAGCCAGATGACGCCATCTTTGGGGCGGAGGACCTGGGCCTTGTAGGAACTCAGCTAGGCAGGGAGGATACAGTAGAAATCATTTGTAGCTTGGAATTCTGCTAAGCCTGGAACTTCAGGTCCAGTGCTGCTTCATGCAGAGGGCAGGGTATTGTTGGCGCCCAGTGAGCAATCCCTTACCGTACTCCATATTTTTGGCTTGAGGGTGCACTGTGTTACGTAACTTGGTGGGGCTCCCTCCTACAATCTGCAGAAGTATGAACCGATGAAGCTGCTTGGCTTTTCCAAGCACTTTCTGGGACTCTGCATTACCTTAGGTTTCCAGCGATATCAGATGCTCAGCGCTGCGCCTGAGTAGGAAAGCTCTGGATCCCCAGGATGTTTTTCGAGAACAGAGATAATTATTTGGGGTAGCTGTTCTGCTAATATCTCACACGGAGGCTTAGCCTGCAGCGCAGAGCTCTCTAATCATGATTGCCTGTAATGATGATTACCCAAACTCTGGAATTATAACAATAGATTTTGCAAAGTTAGAGCATAATTGCTCCCCCATTCCATATGTGAGCATCGATTAAGCAACTTTGATCTTTCAGTCAGACTTCTGTTACTCAACTTTTGAAACAGCAAAATTCAGAGGCCTGGCTTTCAGCCACCCCCTCCACCACACCCCCCACACCTTTTTAATCACGGCGAGGCCCCAGAGCTGTTAAAGCAATACACCTGTTAATGATTCAAGGGCTGAAGCTGGGCGAAGTAGACAGAGCACACACCTATGGCATTCAGAGCTCACTCTGCCATCTAGAAGCCAAGGCAAGACTTTGACCTCCCTGAGGACGCGACTTCTTCGGTAGTCAGTGCCGCCTGAGTGGATCATCATCGCATTAGGAATGAACGTCAAGCATGCAATTGAAGCCTTGAATTCATGGGCAGTCAATAAAAGTGTGCCATGTTATCATCCTCCTCCTCATCAATTCTATTTTCAAATTTCAGGCTTTGAGGTCTTCAGAATCCTCTGAGTCTTTGGATTTTTGTAGCCTTTTTTTGACATACAAGTTCATGTGGAGTTAGAAATTGGGGATATTTGGAGTTAGTGATATTTTCACTGAAGCTGGTACAGAAATTTGCAAGGTATAATATACAAGAGGAACAAAGAAACAGGCCTCCTAAAGGTGAACACCCGGTCTGGCACTGGTGAGCCCGCACCCTGTGAGAGGGCTCAGCACCTCACGGGCTTGAGTAAGATCTCTCCCCACCGCCTGATTTGGCACCCAGATTTGGCATTTTTAAGAGGTTCTCTGGCAGTTTAGAAAAGGTGGCTCAAGGACTCTCTGCTCCTTCCCTTTGCCCCGGCCCAGACACTGCTGTTTGTGTCTGTGTGACAATTTGGGATTGAACAACACAGTAAGCTGCTTTGGGATGGCCCGGCCCTGGTGACCACAGCCAGCAGAGCAGGCCCGATTTTTCTGGAAAGAAAGGGACAATCACAGAACCCTTGACCATCTCGGTGTCTGGGCTTAGTGTTCCGCCAGCCCTCAGCAGCCACCAGCAAGCATCTGCAGCCACCCCCAGTCCGCACCAGCGGCTTAGTGAGCTCCCGCTGGCGCCTGCCCTGTGCTAACTCATGCAGAGCCACTGGAATGATCAATGAGGTGGCCGGGCCCTCCCGTGGCCTCCGGTGAATCAGCTGCCTCGCTGTCCCCATCTCCACCAAGCAGGAAGCACTCGAGCTGAGCCCAGCCGGGGCCGACTTGCATCTGGCTAATGGCTTTTGTGTTTGTGCATCAACCTTGTCCCATATATTTTTCATCTGTGAAGCTCCCAGAGCCTGTTGGCTGGCAAAGAATTTTTCCGTCAATTCCCACCAAAGACCTTGATGGGATTTTGGGTTAAGAGTGTCTCCTTCTGACACGACAGCCAATACTTTCTTTAAAAACTGAAATTCACATAACATAAAATTAACCTTTCTCATCAGCTGTGGTGGCATTGTAATCCCAGCACTTGGGAAGCTGAGGCAGGATGATTGCTGTGAGTTTGAGGTCAGCCTGGACTACAAAGTGAGTTCAAGGCCAGCCTGAGCTACATAGTGAGACTGGCTCAAAAAGACAAAGTAAATAAATAAATTACCTTCCTCTTTCATTTTCGTGGTGCTAAGGATCGAATCCAGGATCTTACTTATGCCTTGGTGGTAGGTAGGCAAATATTCTACACTGGACTAGGGCCCATCTAATGACCTCACTGTAACCTGATGACCTCTGTAAAGGTGCTAATTGCAAATAAAGTCATATTCTGTGGGGTAAAGGATTAGACTTCACTGTATGAACTTTGAGGGACACACTTAATCCCATAACACCTAAGGAACAGTTTTAGAATATTGGTAGTACTTCATTGGTAGTACTTTTCATGACTGAATAATATTTCATCGCATGTAAACATTTATCTTGGGGACACCATGTACCAAACACCTGCCAGTGAAGTCTCAGTGGGTGGCTGAGCAGCTGAGTTCCTGGTGCCAGGGTTACGGGCCCGGTGTCAGGCGGAGCAATGATCTCTTGGATCTCACAGCTCACAAGGCTCCAGTCTGTGAACTTGCTCTTTCTGTCATCTTCGAAAGACTGTCAGGCTTTATGAACAGAAGAAAAAGCAGAACTAGACCAAGGTGGAGGCAGGTCAAGTTTTTGACCTGGCAGTACATTTTAAAAAGGATTTTATCCTCTTCTGGCTCTTATCCGCAGTGCTCCAACTCCCCTGCATGTCAAGGCACAAATACACTCACATTCAAAGCGTTTTAAAATGCAGAAGCAGCCCCTCCACAGAAGGGCGTAGCCCACACAGGACCTGCAGCCCTTTGAGAAGACCCAGCCCACCTAGCTGACTCCTGTTGTCATAGTTACTGGGTCTGGTGCCAGGGGCTGGGTGCGGACCAGAGACTGTGGGAGCTTCTTCACACTCCCTCCCTGAACCTGCCTCGGCATGAAAGAGGGACCTTTGGACTCGGGTTCTCCAGCTCTGGTTCTGACAGCCCTGCGGCTTTTACATTTCACACGCCTCTTTAATTTAAAGTCTATCTCTCCCTCTTTTGCAGTAGACAGGGTACCTGCATCCCTGCTGGCCAGGGCCTCTTGGGACACAACTCAGGACCCCTCAGGCCCCAGTGGTAACGACATGATGTCTCTGTTGGGTCACAGCAAATCTGCAAGAAGGACACAGCAGGGTCTCGTCATCCTGCCTCCTGACCCTGAGCAGACACGTTCCTCTTGCAAGCTATTTTATTCCCGCCTGTCTTCTCCCCCTCTATCAAATTAGTTTTGTCACTTGAAAGTCCCCTAGGGAAATAAGTGGCTGCTGGCCCCAGGATTTTCAGACAGGCACGAAGGGGAGCAGAACAGCACAATGGTAAAGACAGGACAGAAAATGTTCCTAGCGTTTGTTACTCCATTTTGTGATTTTAGGGTAAGATGTGCTCTGGGAGTTGCCTGGGAGGCTGCATGCTGAGCGTGCAATTGGATAAAAAGTAGCTGAAGATGCCGAAGATTGTCCTCAATGTGATGTGGCTTCTGGTTCTCAGCCTTGGCTCCACTCAGGGTAAAACCCAGTGTGTGGAGCTTTTCAAAGCTCCCGGATGATCTGATGTCCAGCCTCCTGTGAGAACTGCTCTTCTGGGACAAGGGGTCTCCAGGAGCGCTGGACCCTTTGGAAAGGGCGATGCAAGAGACAGGTGATGCTTAAGAGCCTGTGCCCAGCAATGCTGCTAATTAGGTGAAAGCAGGGACAGAAATGACACCCCTGAGGCTGCTCTGACCAAGCCAAGTAGGATGTTAGCCCCACAAGCATTGTGGAGCCAGAATGAAAAGAGACTCTGCACCCCCTCCTATGCCTCACCCCCTGGGCTGGTCCGTTGCTGCAGAGAGGATGCAGAAGGATCCCAGCATGGTGCCATTTCTGCCTGCTGCTCACAGGCAGCC
The DNA here is from genome assembly GCF_034190915.1 of Cavia porcellus. NCBI lineage: Eukaryota > Metazoa > Chordata > Mammalia > Rodentia > Caviidae > Cavia > Cavia porcellus. The sequence continues at coordinate 15,713,935 of NW_026947515.1, forward strand.
CTCTTTCCAGCTTCCACAGAGAGTCACACGAGGCCCACGTGGCTGCCTCTTTTCTCAGCAAATTGTGATTAGTTTGGAGGGGCTTTGTCGGACAGGCTAAGTGCTGACCACTCTGTCTCTTCCTCTGTGCTCTGCAGTACAAAATCGGACAGCTGTACATGATCAGCAAGCACAGCCACGAGCAGAGTGACCGGGGAGAAGGGGTGGAGGTCGTCCAGAACGAGCCCTTTGAGGACCCTCACCACGGCAACGGGCAGTTCACTGAGAAGAGGGTGTATCTCAACAGGTAGGTCACCACAGCCCAGAGTGGCCAGGAGCTCCCTCCCCCGCCATGGCACCCTTGAGGTAAAGCCCGAGGTGGTGGGTGTCTGAGAAAGAAGGTGACTTGGACAATCATAGGTCCATCCTCTGTGTCCACCAATCTCATCGCTTTCAAGAACAAAATCCACTGCCCACCACCTAGCATTCTGAGAAATAGATCTCAGTAGCATTTTCATCTGAAAGCAGGTTTTGTTTTGTTTTAAGGCAAGGTCTCATTATGCAGTTCAAACTGGTTTTAAATTCACTGCATAGTCTAGGTTGGCTTCAAACTCTTGGCAATCCTCCTGCCTCGGCCTCCCAGTACTAGGATTGCAGGCATGTGCCAGCAGGCCAGGCTTCATGAGGAAGCATTTTCATAGCACGAGATGAAATCCTGATCTTAAGAATGAAGAACTTTGTCTTTCCCTTTGCTCGGTGTTAGCTGTGAGAGAGATGGTTCTGCCTGTGAATGGGAGGAAAGCGCTGAGGATGGCAGCGTGCCTTTGGGCCTTAATTGACTAGAATTTCCAGTGACCATTTAGTGACCAATCAGGTTCCTTCAAAAGGAAATGACAAAATGAACAGCCCCCTGTGACTTATAAGGTGGCTTCCGTCCCTCAAGTAGACCCATCCTTCCTATGGTAGAACTTGTTACTCTCCATTTTGGGGAGAAAGCCTCAAGGGTGAAGTCAGAACTAGCCAAGACTCCCGTTTTGACTTTGCAAAATGGTCTCTTTAATCTCTTGCTGTTTTCTTTTTTTTTTTAATCAGTACTGAGGATCCGAACTCACGACCTCCTGCTTGCAAGGCAGGTACTTATGCCACTGAGCTAAATCCCCAGCCCCATCTTGCTATTTTCTTATCACTAATGGCACAGGTGATTGTTGGGGTTTGTCTGATCTCCTTGCCCTGTACCCCAGTCTAGTCCATCTTCTTCCATTCATTTATTTTTTACATCAGAACAGTTTTAGTGAGACAACATACGGAATATATTGTATTGCCACTAATAACTGTCTTTCAGCAAATCAGACTTGTATTAGTCTTTCTATGAATGAATGCCTTAACTACCACTTGTTGGGTCCTTAATTGGACCATTTGTGATTCTTCAGAAACATTTCCAACATACCAGCTGCCCAGTGCCCCCCTGTTTATTCACCGACCCCAGTGAATGTTCGGTACTGCCAGATGTTTCTGAGAGGAACCGTGTTTGGATACCACTATTCATGCTGGTTCTCTCTCCAGCAGGCTGAAATAGACCATTCTATCCTGACAGGAGACTTTGGGTCCCATCCATCAGGCTGGATGGCCATTTTCCAGGCCAGTATCCTGACAGTGAAAGCCTCGGACTGATAAAGCTAATGTGGTTTCATCTGTCCAGGGATGTGGGGGAATTCCTGAGTCATGATGAAATGCAAATGAGCTTGCTCACTTTCATCTATTAGAAGTTATAAATTCTCAGGATTTGGAATCGGTTCAGCCTCCAGCCAGCTAAGGATCTGCAGGAGTCCTTGAGCTCTGGCTCTGGCCTGAGGGTGGCTTCCTGCAGGCGCCTGGACTTCTCACCACACTGCTTTGGTATTCTTAGTGCAGAGGGTGTGAAGTCAGGACTGAGCAGGTTTCCCCTCAGGGATCACCTTTGTTGAACCAGAAGTGAGGCAGATGCAAGAAAACAGAAACTATGGAAAATTCCATTTCTTGGCAGCTGATCACAGTCTCTTAACTGGTGACCTGGGAAATGTTCCTTGTACACCAAAATCAAGAAAAATTTTAGAAACTTTATAACTTTTGCTGAAACAAAATACCAACTATCCAGCCATCTTTGTCGTGTCTCTATCAGAATGTATGATATTTATTTTAAAGGAGAGTCATAAACATGAGTAAGAGGGAAGTCTATTATAAATAGAATGTGTGGGCTTCCAGTAATAGTAACTAAAAAGATTAATGTCGACCCCCCCCACTTCCTCTGACAAACACAGGATGAAATAAAACAATATAAAGCTGAGCTAAAAACAAAGACGAGGAAATCCTCAGGTACTAGGGATAGAGGAGGACTCAACTCGGAGTGGGGAGCAGAAGAATGAAGCCAGGGAACCTCAGAATCAAGTGTAGGCTCTGGCATTTGAGGTTCAGGGTGTCAAGCTCATGACCCGTAGACAGTGTGGCCTCAGGCCCACACGAATAGGGAATGAAAACTGAAAATCGAGCATAGAAATAAATGCCTTTGGATCATTCAGGGCCGGAGAAGTTACTACTAAAGGATTTAAGATGAAACAGCCCAGGAAAAAGATAAGGAGCATCTTAATTTACACAAATAAATTGTTAAGCACCTGGTTAAGTCTGAATGAACAGTAGAATGTTTTAAAAACACTAATAATGACTGCTTGAGGGGATGTTATAGAATATAAACAATAACTCAGAAGATAGAAGGGTGGTAATTATAGTAAAAAAAACTCCACTAAAATTGGAGAGATAGGTTATTTTAGACTTCCTAAATCAAGTGCATGTGTTTAAAATGTAAAGATGATCCTTGGCCTCAGCACACAGACACTGAGGCTCAACCCTGAGCCTCGGCCCTGAGCCACACTGCCATCCATTTTTTAATCTTCATTTAGAGGTAGGGTCTCACTAAGATGCCCAGGCTGGCCTTGAACGTGCAGTCCTGCTGTAGCCTCCCGGAGCGCTGGGATTATTGGTTCACATCACTTTTAGTTTGACAAAACTAAAGGTAACTTATGAAGGAATATTAAAACAATATATCACTTTTAAAAGAAAACATGATCAATCCATAGAAGACACGGGAATAAAAGGAAAGGCCAGCTGGGGCTGTCGCTCACAGGCAACCTGTTTACTTCATGTACACAAGGCCTTGGGTTCAACCATCAGCACCACAAAGGAGAAAGCATGTAAGGCATAAATTTTGATGGCAACAGATACCAAAATATCTGTCAGATACTCACTTCCCCTACTGTAACCTACTTCTGGCCAATGACACTACGATTTCCCTCCCTGATAAAACGTGAAAGCTGTTTAAGAGCTGTCTTTCCTAGGCAAAAGGGCATGTTCTGCTTATAAGAAAGTGTTACGAGGAAAATAACTCCCAGCCTGTTAGATGGCAGATGTGCTGAGCTTGGGGGCTTACAACATGGCGGAATGAAGTCATGAACCAACGGAGGACGTTAGGAGAGCTTTACTGGAAATAAGGAGACTAGCTCCTGGACTTCAGGAGAGGTCTGAGTGGGTAACCACTGAGGCTCTTGGTCAAAATACTTCATACCACAAAGTCACAGCAGGGGTCAAACTACAATCAGCCTGTGAGATTACCAGTAAAGTGGCTTAGCTAATACTGATCCAACAGGGAAGGAAGTTGTGTAGCCAGAGTAACTGGGAAGAACGCAGACATTCCTGGAAAGGGATGGGCATGGACCCAGATGTTCTGGTCACCCACCTTGGGTACGATGCCTTGCTGAGTCCACTGGACCAAGCGTGCTCATTACAATATCATCTCAAGCTGCTGCTCATCTCTAGGGAGGGGCGCAGTCCTGGCTATTGTGTGTCCATCCTGAGGCCCAGCCTGAGGCCCAGTGGGCTTCAGATCCGCCTCCAGCCACAAGTTTAATGTCCTTATTTTTTGCACTGACTCCTCCAAGAGCCAGCTCATTCTTTACTACCTGTTAACTTCTGTCAAACCCAGCTGTCTATAATAAAAGGAAGAACATCCTGCATTCTTGCAACATTATTTCCCAGTTGACTGATGCCAAGGCCGCAATGTGTCCATTTAACAGTTGAGATAAGACAACTGTCAGTGAGGAAAATAGAGGGAAGAGAAAGGGCAGGAAAAAGGCTGACTTCTAGAAAGACAACTAACAGTGCTCACCGTATGAATGTTAGTAACCAAACTGCACGGTGCTATATAAAAAGGAAATTTATAACGACGGGGATTTAGCTCAGCGGCATAAGCACCTGCCTGGCAAGCGTGAGGTCGTGAGTTCGATCCCCGGTACAAAAAAATAAATAAATAAATAAAATTAAAATTAAAATTAAAAAGGAAATTTATAACTCAATCTCAGCTACAACATAGACAGGGACATTCCATATAAAATATTAGCAAATCAACTACTTCAGAACAATGATAATAAAGAATCATGACCCAGTCAGATTTATCCCTGAAATTCATTACATTAACTTGTAATAAATCTTCCTATGTACTTGTCCACAGTAAAGATAGCAACACAGTAAGGAGCCTGTGATCACCACTTCTAACATTGCTTGATGTCCTAGCCAAGCACAAGCCAAGAATGAGCAGGGGTTGCAGCTCAGGGTCTGATGCTCACCTAACACCCAGAAAGGCCTGAATTTGGTTTCCCAGCAACACTGACTCACAGGCAATAGAGAGATAAAGAGGAGGAAATAAAATTATCAGTTACAGATAAGATTGACTAATGAAAATTTCAGATATTCCAGGTAACTCTCAACATCAATATAAGAATTTGGCAAGATCGCTGGGTGTATATCTACATACAGAGATTAACAGCCTTATTTTTATTTATTTATTTATTTTTGTCTTTTTCCTTTTTATCGGTACTGGGGATCAAACTCACGACTGCCTGCTTGCAAGGCAGGCGTTTTTGCCGCTGAGCTAAATCCCCAGCCCTGATTAACAGCATTATTGTTTAGCAGGAAGAAAAATTGCAAAAACGTACATTTAAAAATTCCATTTATAGGGGGCTGGGGATTTAGCTCAACAGCATAAGCGCCTGCCTTGCAAGCAGGCAGTCGTGGGTTCGATTACCGGTACCGATAAAAAGGAAAAAGAAAAAAAAAATTCCATTTATGGTAGAATAGAAATTTATGGGTACTATGTCATAATCCAACATATGCAAAAAAATCTCTGGAGAAAAATTAGAAAGCATTTCTTGAGGCCATTTTAAAAGCCTGAGACAGGTGGTGAGACATACTATATTCATGGATTGGAAATGCTATATTACACATTTGCCATCAAGTCCCAAATCAATCTACACATTTAATGCAATCTAATTAAAATGTCAATTGGTTTTTAATAGAATTGGAGAAGATGATCCTAAAATTCATATGAACAATTTTGAAAAATTGGGTAAATAGGAAGGGCTCATCCTAACAGATATCATGGCTTTTGATAAAGCTATAGTAATTAAGGCAGTAGGGTACTGGAGCAGAGTCTTACAAACTCATGCAACATACTCATCTTTAGAGCAGCACAATTTGTAAGAGCTAGATCCTGGAAACAACGTATATGCCCATCGGCAGATGAATGGGTAAGAAATATGCTGTGTACATAATGGAGTACTACACTGCCTTAAAGGAAGATAAACTTGAGTCATTCATAGGTAAATAGATGCAATTTAAGAACATAAAGTTAATGGAAGTAAGTCAGACACACAAGCTCAAATATCACATGGTTTCTCATATATGAATAATGCAAATATATATATATGTATGCAAAAAAGCAAAATAAAAGAGAGATCAATGGAAAGTAGGAAGAAACTCAAATACCTCCCCAAGTTACATATTGCATTGCTGCAAAAATATTATAATATGTGTCCCAGGCTGGCCTTGAATTTATAGAGACCCTCCTGCCTCTGTCTCCCCCAAGTGCTGAGGTTATAGGTGTGTACTACCATGCCCAACTAAAACATATTTTAATATATAGCTAATTTGTTTGACTTATACAACTAGTTTATCTTAGATCACTGAAAAGAAAATTTTATGTTACTTTTTTTTTTTTTTTTTTTTTTTTGGTATTGGGGATTGAATTCATGACCTTGCACTTGCCAGGCAGGCGCTTATGCCGCTGAGCTAAATCCCCAGCCCTATTTGTTTCTTTTTAGTAAGAATCTTTTTGATTGGGGCTGGGGACTTAGCGGCATAAGCGCCTGCCTTGTAAGCAGGCAGTCGCGAGTTCAATCCCTGGTACCAATAAAAACGAAAAAGACAAAAAAAAAAAAAAAGAAAGGAATCTTTTTGACTTATGTCTTTGCTCTAAATAACTAATATAATAATGCTATACAGTTTACTATTACTATTCTTTTTATTAAGAAATTTTGTTTCTTTTTTTTTGGGACCAGGGATCAAACTCACAAGCTCATGCTTGCCAGGCAGGCGCTTATGCTGCTGAGCTAAATCCCCGGCCTTCATTTTTGCATAAATAAAAAAATGAATTTGTGCAAGAAAATAACCCCAAAGTAGATCCAAACTGCTATTAATTAGTACTTGGTATTTTATAGAACTAGTATAGAAATTAGTGAGAAAAAGCTTAGCTGTTTAGTGTATAGGGCTAGAATGATTAACACTAGCAAAACAAGGATCCTCTACTTCACACTGCACACAAAAATAAATTACAGGTTGATGAAAGATCTAAATGTAAACCAGGTGTGGTGGTGCACAGCTGTGATCCCACCACTCAGGAGGCAGAGACAGGCAGATGCCCGAGGATTTGAGGCCAGCCGAGGCTGTAAGGTGAGTTCAAGGGGAGCCTGAACTGTACAGTGAGACCCTGTGTCAAAAAGACAAACAGAACAGGCCTGGCGTTTATCGCAGCAGCACAAGTGTCTACCTAGCAAGCACAAGGTCATGAGTTTGATCTCTGATACCCAAAAAAAAAAAAAAAAAAAGACAAAAGACCTAAATGTGAAATAAATTAGAAGAAATATAGGTAAATATCTTTTGTTTGCAAAGTATAATAAGACATAAACAAATGGACTGATAGTACTCCATTAAAATTAAGAGCTTCTTAATAACAAAATTTTTAAAATTTTAATAAACTTTTACACAACAAAAAACACCTGAAGTAAAAGAACTATCACTGCCCTAAGAAAGTATGAACAGTATTTAAATAGATCGTGTCTCATGTTTAAGTTTTTAAAAAACCCAAGTTTTAAAGCTCTGCAAAGATATCCCCTTTCATATGCATCAGACTGGCAAAAATAGAGTCTGGTCTGTGGAGCTGAGCAGAAGACACAGAGACAAACCCATGTAGCTGCAGCCATCTGACGTTTTACACAGTGGCCAAAAAATGCTTTGAAAAATAAGAACCTCTTTAACAAATAGTGCTGGAGAAAATGGATATGCACATACAAGAGGTCAAAGCTCAATCCCTATTTTTCACCCAGTACTAAAATCAAATCAAAATGTATCAAAGACCTAAATATAAGACCAGGAACTTGACACTTCTGGAAAACATTTGAAACCACAGGCACAGGCAAAAATTTCTTGACTAGAACTCCAATAGCACAAAAAATAATATCAAGAATCAAGAAATGGGACTGTACCAGTTTTATTTATTGTTTGTTTGTTTGTTTGTTTATTTTGAGACATAGTCTCACTTTGTAGTCTAAGCTGGTCTTGAACTTGTAATGATCCACCTGCCTCCTCCTCCTGAATGCTGGGATTTCAGGCATATGCCCCTGTAATATATCTAATTAAAAGTCTACTGCATAGAAAAAGAAACAGTCAACAGAGTAAAGAGATATGCTATATGATGGGAGAAAAACTTTGCTTGTTACTCTCCTGATAAAGAATTAATATCTAGAATATGTAAATAACTCAGAAAACTTAACACAAATAAGTTAAAATTAAACCAACAAAAAGCCCAATTGAGCCAGGCATGGTAGCACACACTTGTAATCCCAGCACTCTGGAGGTTGAGTTAGAAGGATCAACATGTCTTTGAGGCCAGCCTAGGTTACACAGTGAGTTTAGGTCCTGCGTGAATTACATAGCCAGATCCTACCTCAAAAAAGAAAGAAGTAAAGAAAGAAAGAAAAAAAGAAAAGAAGAAAAGAAAAGAAAGACAAAAAAAAAAAAAAAGTCCAGTTGATAAATGAGCAAATTAATTGAACAGAAAATTCTCAAAAGAAGTACAAATGAAGATTAGCTCAGCGGCACAAGTGCCTGCCTGGCAAGCGGTCGAGTTTGATTTTAGCAAAGAAGAAAATGGCAAATCAAAATTACATTTACAGGGACTGGGGATTTAGCTCAGCGGCATAAGTGCCTGCCTTGCAAGCAGGCAGTCGTGAGTTCGATCCCTGGTACCGATAAAAACGAAAAAGACCAAAAAAAAAAAAAAAAAATTACATTTAGTTCCCATCTCACCCCAATCATCTAGAATACAAAAAACAATACATGCTGGTGGGTATGAGGGGGAAGAGGAACACTCCTACACTGTTGGTGGGAATGTAAACTAGTACAACCACTACAGAAATCAGCACACGTGTTCCTCAGAACTCTAAAAATAGAGCTACGCTTTGCCCAGCTGCTTCATGGTATATTCTTAAACCAAAGCTGGCGTGCTGCCTTTGTATCCACACCAATGTTTAGAGCAGCACACTTCACGACAGACTAGATACCCATCAGCAGATGAAGAGAATGTGGCATAAACACAACAGAGGAGCTACACAAGGAGGAGCTAAATGAGGCCATTTGCAGGATAATGGATGCACCTGGAGGCCTTGCTGATGCTAAGTGACATAAGCCAGTCTCTGAAACTTAAACACCAAACACCGTGCTGTCTCTTACATGGGGAATTTAAAAATAGGAGTCAGGAAAGAAGGATACGGGAGATCAACTCACTTCCAGTGCTAGTGAGATGTAAACTATGCCAGCTCTTTAGAGGATAATTAGCAAAGTTGAAAATCTGTGTATATTCTGCTTACCAGTTATGTTTCTAGGTTGAACCCTAGAGAAATTGTTGTACCATCCACAAGAGACCGTTACCAGGAGATTAATTCTAACATTACATGCAATGGAAAATAAATCAAAACAATTCAGATATTGTTGTGAATATATGATAGTATATTCACATAATGGAAAATTCCGCAGTAGTTCAACTTAATAAGCCAGATATACTTTGATGAATTTCATAAGGTGCAATAGGCAAATTATTAAAAACCACCAGCTGGGTGTGGCGGTTTTTTTTTTTTTTTGATACTGAGGATTGAACTCACAACTTAGCACTTGCCAGGCAGGCACTTATGCTGCTGAGCTAAATCCCCAGCCCTGGCAGTACATTCTTATGATCACAGCCCTCTCAGAGGCTGAGGCAGCCCAGCCAGGGCAACCCAAGACTAAGCTAGACCAAGACTCAAAATATAAAAAATTAAAAATCCCTGAATTTAACAAGTCAGTACCACCCAAACCAACCAACCAAACAAACAACAAAAACAACCAAAAAACAGAAATAAAAAAACAACGGTATGTATATGGTATGAGGCCTTTGAATCTATATTTTAAATATACAGAGCATTGCTACATTTATGTATGTGGAATACATATATATATGCATATTGTTTACAAATAACTACAAACATGGTAAAAGCATCATGAAAAAGCTGCTCTCAGGCTAGTGGTTACTTTTAGAAGGGAGAGAAAACAATTGGCATGGGAAGAAACTACTACATCTGTGTCTCTAACATTTAATCTTTTTTTTCCAAAAAAGTGAAAAAAATCACAAATTTAGGGAAATGTTGGTTTGTTCCATTCATGGGTACATAGCTCATTGATAGAGTGCTTAATTAGCATGCACAAGGTCCTGGGTTCAATCCCCAGCAGTGAAATAAACAAAATTCAAACAATTGTAGGCCACGAAAGATCAGTTTTACTATACCTTGTAAGTAAAATGTGTAACATTTTAAAAAATTCAATGTGGTAGATACATAAGTAGCTGTCTCTTTCCAGTGTTAGGTACTCAACCCATGGTCTTCTGCATGCTAGGCAAGAGCTCTCCGACTATGCAACTTCCCTAGTTCCTCAATTTCTTTACATGATTGAATTTTTCCATAATTAAACAGTATTGTTAACATGAATCAGGTAGAAAAACTAGATAGAATAGTAATTGGTAGAGTAACCTGAGACATAGACAATGTCAGCCAAGAGAGGAAATTCTTTTTTTTTTTTTTTTTTTATCAGTATCAGGGATAAAATGACCGCGCGCTTGCAAGGCAGGCACTTATGCCATTGAACTAAATCCTCAGCCCCAAGAGAGGAAATTTTATACATGATGTGTCAGTTACTTTTTTCTCATTGCTGAGATAAAATACTTGACACCCAAAATGAAGGAAGGAAAGGTTTATTTAGCTTACAGTTTGGGAGGTTTCAGTCTTTATTCAGCTGGCTTCAAGGCAGGGTGGTGTGGCTAAGGAGAAACTGTGCATGGCGACCACTAGCCACAAGAGCAAAAGGGAAAAGCACACCTCCTTCCCTCCCTTATACTATATGCCGGCTACCTGCACCTGGGCAGGTGCAGCACTCACATCGCCAGTTCCAGTGCTATACAACAAATCAATCAAAAACGCTAGACTCAGCTGCCTCCATGACTGCATGAGGCTTTGGAGGGACACCCAGACACAAAACATGGACTTAGAAATAATGGGACCTGGAAGGTTGAGCACAGGCCTACTGAGTTTTAAAATAAACTAAATTTCTAGAAAGTATCCATCCCAAACTCTTGAAAAATCTGTAACCAGGAAGGATAGTGAATCTAGAATTCTGAAAAGGGATCCAGAAAAACTTAAGTAGTTTGGAATTATGAACCATTTTTTTCCAAGAAGAAAATAAATGGGCAAGTATATGGTCTTATTTTGGATTCTAAAATATCAGTGGTGCAAGTATGAGATAAAGAATTTATGTTTGAAAGAAACAGTGATTTTGGTTGACAATTTAACATGAAGAATGTTATATGTGTATATACATACATAATTTTTGTGTGCATATCTAAGGATGTATATGTATATGTATAATAGGTATACTCTACAAACATTATGCTTCACGCAAAACATTAGAAGTAAAGTAAGCTATCCAAAACCATATAAGTACTTGACAATCTTACCTAATTTCCACTAGTCAGAATAGATCTGGAGCTGAGCGTGGTGGCACATTCCTATAATCCCAGCACTTTGGGAGGCTGAGGCAAGAGAATCATTTGCAAGTTTGAGATCATCGTGGGCTACAAAGTGAGCCCAAGGCCAGCCTGAACTGCATAGCGAGACTTTGTCTCAAAAAGTCCAAAAAAAGAGAACAGCTCCGGGTTATTTTTGTCGTTCCTGAATGGCACACTTTAAAATGGGTACAGACACATGATGAGCTGAAAGGACTACAAACTGAAGTGAGAGGATGAATGACTGAAAAAGCCACGGATGTTTAACCTGACAGGCTAGGTTTGGGTGTAACATGGTTTCGTTAGGCAGGGAAGGGTTAGACCCACATGTGTTAGAACATCAGCACCAAGGCCAAGGGGTGGGAATGCCTGAGACTCGGTTGAGGGGAAGAATCTGTGAACATATGAGCCAACTAAGATATGATCAGGTGCCTTCTAGTTATGCTGCCACGGGGTTACACAAGCGTAGTTAGGGCACCCCACTCAGGCTGTCCTCAGGCAGAGTCAGGTATCCCACAGGTGCTTAAGCGAGTCAAATGGCCGGTTCCATGGGACAGCCAGGAAGATCCTTCCGAGCTCTGCTTTGCAGACGCTTAACGTATGTGGCAGACATTCTCCTGACTCTGTCTCACCACTCATGAACAGCCAAAGGAAAAAGGACTTCACTGTCTTTTACACCAGAATAAACTAGGCCCATCATTTTATAATTTAAAAGGGTTTTGGTTTATTTGACCGAGGATAGGCACATATTTTAGAATTAGTCAGAGTTAATATTTGGCAAAAGACAAAGAAACAGTTGGTATGGGACAGAACTCTGAATTAATAAGAAGGATCCCCATAGGCAGAAAAGAAAACCAAGTCCAGTACTCTGAATTCAGAACTTAAGGCCTTCTCGAGCTGACTTAGGTCTCACATGTGCAAGTCACGGGCTATCACATTGCCAAGATTGATCTGTAAAGGCAATTCACTTAAGTATTTATTAGAATTTATGATGTACACTAAATTGCACAGATTTTGGAGGAAATCTGCTGATACGTTAGGCATGGCTCTTGTCATCTAACTGAGGTGGGGTCGAAGCCTGGTTGGTTTCAGCATTTGTGAGTCCATCTGTCCATCTGGGGCATATCTGCAGGGGAGGTGCCGATTTAGCAAATTTACATTATTAAATATAGTGTTCAGTGGACTTGAATTCATGAGCTGGCCAAGTGAGTGAAATTCTTCCTTACATCCATTTATATGGAAAATCAAATCATATTCAAAAACTGCTTTATTGATTTATTACCCAGCATAACTATTAGAGAGGCACTGGAAATATTTGAAGCCCGTGTAATCAGGGCCTACTCTGCCGTTAATGTGGAAAAAACCAAATTGTTCAAATGGGAATTAGATTCAACCATAGTTATTATCACCAAGTAAAACCCAGACATCTGTCTCTCCGTGATCCATTCACTTGGACTGGTGTGGAAGTCACTATGGGCTGAGTGGGGGGTGAGCCGACCAGGCAGTTTGATTCATGCAAGATCCATGGTTGCCAGCGAAGAAACTGAGGCTGTCTTCAGCAGAAAGGACATTTGATGGGGGGACACGAGGGGCCTATAGAGTCATCTGGAGGCATAGGAATGGGAAGCAGGGCAGCTCCTGAGAGCCCAAAGCCTCCTGATAATGCCCATCATTCAGCAGAAGCAGGCGGCTTACCTCTGTCGCCACTGTGCCGCATCTCTGCCATCTCCAGCCATCAAATTAAATTTCTTTTTTTTTGGTTCTGGGGATCAAACTCACAACTGCCTGCTTGGAAGACAGGCGCTTAAGCCGCTGAGCTAAATCCCCAGCCCCGCCATCTCCAACCATTACTGCCACAATTGTGAGTGAACCCCAACTGCCTCTTCTTGCAGTTCTATGTCTTAATTTCAAACATCCCTCAACATAATCTGCTGTCAGTGGGTGGAGGACTGAACTTCCAGATGGTTTCCAAAGCGGCTGTGTCACTTTACATTCCTGCTGGCGATGTGTGAGGCCGCTGCCATCTCCACATAATCACTGACATGTGTTATTGTCTTTTTTGATCATAACCAACCCAGTGGGCATGACTGTCTCATTGTGGCTTGAATTGGCATTTACCTAATGATGAATAATGCTGAGTATCTCTTCATGTGCTCATTGGCCACTGGTGTATTTGGAGAAATGTCTGTTTTTAGACCTTCATCATTTTTAAATTGGGCATAATGTCCCTTTAAAATACTCATATTTTTTTTTGTTAGTACTTTCCTCTCATTTACCAGGGATTGCGGAGCTGGAGCCCCCACCTCCAGGTCTTTCTGTGGCATCTGACGCACAGTTGGGTGCACGGTACACGTCTGTGGTCGTGTACTGTATATTTGTTGCATTAGTACCAATGCAGTTGGTACTGATACATGTAGTCCGTTCACATGAGTGTAGGTACAGTGATACATTTGGTGTTTGTCAGGTCAGTTTCTTGTTTTATCTCAAAGCTTTTGGTTTCAACTTATGTTCAGGGAAAGCAGGCAAGATATTAATCAGACTCAGGAAGAGCGATTCTAAATAACACAGAAACATATGAATGTCGGTTTTCTTTGTCACCTTTCATTTCCCTTCATCTCTCCAATCCCTCCGCACTAAAGCCCGTGGGGAAAGGCCATGAGGGTGGGAGTGGAGGGCATTGGAGAAAAGATGGAGCCTATTTTTAGGCTTGTTTTTCAATCATGAAGTATCATGTTCTCCACCGCCACGGCTGCTAGATTAATTAGACTGTGCTGGCAGCTGCCAGTCAGGGAGGATTGCCAGCTTCTAATGGTGATCCCACTAGTGCCTGAATTGATTTTGCACAGAGACAGCAGCATTCTTTCCACACAGTGGCCCTCGCTTTCCGTGGCACACTCTACTGGTCTTGTTGGCTTTGGTAGAAGAGGCTATAGCTTTTCACCAGGCAGGCAAAGGCGCCAGCTGGCCCCTTTACCTAATAGCACACTGGCGCAACCTTGTTGCCACGGCTTGGATCTTTCCCACTTCCTCTTCCTATTCTGCCAGCTCTCCAAGATCTTCTGAGCAAAGCAGAGCACGAAGCTTCTGTGACTTTGGGAGAGCCCAAGGCCCAGAGAACGTGCGATGCAGACAGTACCACAGTCACTGAGTCCGACCCACTAGCCTATCTCCTTGCTGTTTTTGAGAAATCTTCATAATCATTGCTGCCTCTGGATAGACAAGACAACCTTCATTCATTCATTAAATATTATCAGGCACCGTTCTGGATGCTGGGGATGTAACCGTGAATAGAACAAAGGTCCCTCCACTGGTGGGACTTGCCTTCTAATTGAGAGCATGTTATAGCCATAAGAACATTATATATTTTAGAATATGTATTTTCATGTATTCTATAAAAATATTTTTATTGCCATACACAGGAAAATTTTATATATATGTAATATAGTACTAATATATATGTATACAGATTATTTTTAAGAAGGTTATAGTGCTGTGGAAAAACTATAGTGTGTAAGGATCTGCTTCTTTATATACCTTCCATTCCATCCTATTCTATTCTGTCCCCATCTAGATACTTAAGAGCGTGTCTGAAAGCCCTCACGCTGCTGGGCCTCTCTTCTGCTCGAACAACCACTTCTTACAGGGAGCCAGAGATAGGGTGCTCAGGCCTTGCTGGGCATTTTTAAGGGGCACCCAATCAAGTGTTTACCAGCTGGGTTCTACCTCTCACCCCGGAAAGGTGATGTGGACGTGAGGCACCGGCTTCCTGGGAGCTGCCCAGCCTGCCAACCACATGCCCCTCCAAGCAGAGCCTCCCACGGGTCTGCATGAAGCAGGCCTCTTTTCTCAAAATCCAATGCTAAGTCTTTTTAAATAGGGAGGATGGTGGGTGGGCGAGTCCAACTTCTGCTTCCGAAAAGTTCCCGTGCATGAACCTGCAGCAGCCCCACCACCCACAGGTGATAGCTCTTGTCCGGAAACTCTGCTCATCTCTTTATTGCTGTATAAACAATTACATAAGAGCACAACAGAAACACCAGCCAGAGCAACCATTCAGAAGAGTACTGAATGAATCATAGCAGCTGGAGAAGAAATTTAAAGGCTTCAGAAATGACTGTACATACAACCGGATAGGATTATTATCAAATCATTGTCAGATGCTAACTTTCAGCATCTTCTGGCCCAGCACATTCTTCCTGGGCCAGAGGGAGATGAGGATACTAGGGCAGCAGGATCCTGTGTGGAGGGAGCATCATCTCAGAGCAGAAAACCATGTAGGGTTTCAGTCCCTAGACTGACTTTTCTGCTGGGGATGATTAAGTCCCGGATTTCCAGTTGAGATTGTCACATTTCTGGCCCCTGTTAAGAAAATGAAATTAGACTCCATTTAAACCATATTTAGTCTGATGGTGTTCACTGCCTTCCGGAACAAATCCCAAATGAGCATACACTCAGTGTGAGATTGGCTACCAAGGGAGCTTTGTATAACACCCTTAGCCCGAGGCCTGTTCAGAGCAGACCTGACCCCAGGGACCTTCTTATCAGGGCAGTTGCAGGCTTGGGAACCATGTGATTACAGGATAGGAGAGGCAGACTATGTACGTGGCTGTGCAGGAGATGAGAGGCAGACCATGCCTTTTCCCTGTTGACTCTTTGGACCAGATATTTATTTGTCATCTGGAGCTTTCAGGTGCGTGAGAGGCATTGGGCAGCACCCTTGGTGCTGTGCATCTGGTGCAAACAGCAACCCCTGAACCCATCCCAGTTAAGACAATCAGAACATTTCAAAAACTGTAAAATGTTTCTCAGTATAGGAGGCAAAATCACACTCTACTGAGAACCTCTACTTTAGGGTACCAGCTGTGCCAGGACTGAGGAATCTCCTGGTACAGGAGAACTCAGGGCTAATGCTGGCCAAGGATGAGCTGCACACATGACTGTGTCATGGATTACTTTTTACTTTATACTAAAATGTAAAAGTAAGGAACCAAACATTTCGAAGCCTGTCTTTGAGAGGTGCTCTTTTTTTCGTGGGGGGGGGGGGAGATAAAGATGTCTGGGGCGATGTGACAGATTGTATCATTCCTTGGTTCACATGTTTTCAGATTCTAGTAAGTGGTAAAATTTAAATGTCTTTAAAGCCTGGGCCATTGGAAGCTTTGATCCTAGTCCGTGCATGGACTGAGGACTTGGTTCAGACTCTGCTTTTCTAAAGCAGAGTCTTGTTTGACACTTTGTAGTGAGTTTGAGTGACAGACTTTTTCTTAGCGTTGTAGGCTGTGTGACAGTATACATCATGAAAGTGACAGCAATAGTGGAGACTAATTTAATTCCATTTGCCTTTGCAGGTCCCGATAAATCACTACTGTAGGGAAAAATAAATTCTACTTTCTCAGACCAAAAAATGATTCAAACAATGAAGTGTTCTAGGGAAAGAGGGCTGAAAGCAGACCTGTTAGTGGGCTTAGAATACTAAAATAGCATGGGGTTAGTCAGCTTTCTGCTGTTGTAACAGAGTGCCTGAGATGATGACCATATAAAGAGAAAAGATTTATTTTGGCTCACAGTTTGAGAGGTTTCAGATCACAATGGGGTTGACCCATTGTTTTTAAGCCTCTGGAGGAAATGTGAGGTCACAGTGGGTGAGAGGGGAGCACTGTGGCCAGGAAGCAAAGGAGGAAGAGGAAGGGGCCAGGGCCCCAAGCCCCTTGGAAAGCACATTCCTAATGACCAGAGGACTTCCCGTCAGACCCTACCTTAAAATGGTCCCACTGTCTTCCAGAAAGTCCACTCTTAGTTACTTTTCTCACTGCTGAGACAAAACACTGAACATCCAAAGTTCAAGGGGGAAAGGTTTATTTGGCTCACAGTTTGTTGAGGTTTCAGTCCGTAATTGGCTGGCTTCAAGGCAGGGTGGCGTGGAGAAGGTCATCACAAAGGGGAAACAGTTTGTGGCAGGCGGAAGACAGCTAAACAAGCAAGCACGGGAGGGACCCTAACAGCATCTTTTTGTCCCTTTTGCGTTATATTTTGGCTGGGATTAGGGTCAACCAACCGATGACATGATCAGTAATCATAAACCCTTAATCCCAGCATCACACATGCTAGATCCAGCCACCTCTGAAAAGCCCCACCTATGACTGCGTGAGGTTTAGGGGAACATTTGAATGCAAACCATAACAGCTATTCTGGGGACCAAGCCTTTAACACATGGGCCTGGGGGAGACTTTTAACTCCAAACTATAACAGATA
Organism: Cavia porcellus; assembly: GCF_034190915.1. Lineage (NCBI taxonomy): Eukaryota > Metazoa > Chordata > Mammalia > Rodentia > Caviidae > Cavia > Cavia porcellus. Next base: position 15,731,393 of record NW_026947515.1, read on the forward strand.
TATCAGGGGACTTGTTACAAAAGCCTCAGTATTTGGCCTAATCCTGGCTCATACAAGGAAGTTCTCTTCCCCAGGCTAAGTTAGAAAAGTAACATAAAGTCATAGCAGCCATTTTGGCTGAAGTGACTGTTTTTTTTTTTAAGGCATCTCGTTGGAAAAGATAATTGGTTATAAGGCTGCTTATCCTTCATGAGTTGGTGCACGAAACAGCTAAAATAGTCTAGAATCAGGAGTCCTGACCAATTACGAACAGGAAGAGTCTTAATGTGAGTGGAAAATTGCCAGTGGTTTTCATCTTCCTTCCAGAAAATGATTGTTACTTAGGAATGCAGTTGTGCTGGCAGCATTTTTAAATGCTAAGGGAATGAATTATGTGGGGTGCTACACAAGAGGAGCCTGATGGGTTTGAGGACACAAGCAAAGGAGATGGAACCCTCCTCACAAAGGGAGGTGGAGAATGGATTCTAGAGCTGTGGGGAGCCATTTGCACTTTGTCTAAACTAAACAATGGCTCACTTAGTTCGGGAGAGTCGCCAGCCACATTTCAGTCCATTAGAAGCACAGGAAAACAATTACCTATGGCCGGAATCCACATCTGCCTGCAGGATCCATTGGCAGATTGCTCTGGGGTGTGTGTTCCAACAGGAGGGCCCCTGGAGGAAGCTTTGCCTTCCTGCATTTCCCGCGAGTCAGCCAGTGGGATTTTCCCACTCCACATCAACTCCCAGCCTCAGTCACACTCCAGCGCCAGTGACTGATGGAATCAATCACAGCAGAAGCTATAAAAGCCCTGTCAGGGAGCAGCTCCATCCTTTGAGAAATGGGAACGTAAGGTAAATGAGCAGTTACTGCAGAGACGACTTTATAGGAGTGAGAAATCCTGCGTTATAGCTGCAAGAAGTCTTATGTGAATTTTCAAATGACTTTGCCTCTCTCCTCACAGCCCGCATGAGAGCACCAGCCTTCAACTGACACTCAGTCAGCTTCGGGGGAGCTTTGATTTCCCCCATTTATTGTAACTCTGACTCAGCCACTGTTTGGGGTTAGGTCTGGCTAGCCATTAAAAATACATACCTGTCTTTTCAGAAACAGGGCCTGGATACTATCAGAAATGAGAGAAATTGGGCCAGGGATGCAGCTCAGGGGCACAGTGCTGCTTGGCAGGTGCAAAGTCCTGAGTTCGATTCCCAGTACCAAAAAAAGAAAGGAGAGAAATAATTTGAGAAGACACGCAAAGTTTATATTCTTTTACTGGCTCTGATTGTCATTTATATTCCATACCTAAGAAAGATTTAGCTCCACTAAATAGAGCTCCACTCCCCTTAGCTCGATGCCCTTCCTTTCTTGATGAAATCAGATTGAAATTCAAAGCTGATTCTTGATGTTCTTTGCACTAAGGAGCTGCGTGTCTTCATCATCGCCCTGGGTGTCATCTACTGCTAGATGATAGTTGTCCTAGACTCAGCTGTAGACACCCGCACAGGAAAGAAGCAAAATGGCAGCCCCTGGGAAGACAGAAAACTCCTGGTTATAGCGCTGGGGGGAAATGAAATCATCTAGATAAATTTTAAGGAGTCATCATATGTTCCTTAAATATCGTAAGAGATATTTGTAGACTTCTCTGGGCCAGCCCTAAGCTGTAGGGTTTACCTCTGGCAGAAAATCAAACTTAAGTTAGTCTTTGGTTTATAAAAGACCTTGGGACCTGTTCTTTTTGAGAATTTGTTTTCTACAAATGGCTGTCCAGGCCTCGACTCCACAGGAATGGCTTTGTCATTGGATTAGCTTGAGAGTTGATACAACACACTGCCAAAACTAGATGGTTTAAAACCACACAGATTTATCTTTTCACTGTTCTGGGGAGCAGGAGTTTTAAAAAGTAACCAAGGTGTTAGAAGCATTGTATGCCTTGGGGACCTCTGTCCTGCAGTCTCTCCCTGCTCCTGGTGTGTCTTGCATTCCTTAGTGTCCTTTGGCTTATTACAGTATTTTGTCAGTGTCTGCTGGTATCTTCACACAGCTTCCCCTCTGCATGTCTCTGAGTCCTAAATCTCCCTCTCCTTTGTCTAATAAGGATCCCAGTCATTGGAGTCAGGGCATAACCTAAGTGCAGGATGGTTTCATCTTGAGATCCTTATCTTTAATTACATCTAAAAGACCTTGTTTTTAAATGAGATCATATTCATGGGTACCAAACGTTAAGGTGCAGATACATCCTTTTTAGGGACACAGTTCAAACCACTACAGCCATCAAAGAGCTATGTTTTGTTCCCCTTTGTGTCTTCATCTTTCTGCTCTCTGTTGCTTTTGTTCATTTCCTAAAGGCTGCTCATAAGGGCTGTTCAGCTGAATCCTCTTTCCAACATGCACACCTCCAATTTGGGCTCAATCATCTGCTGTCAGTCAGCGTTTTCATCCAAGACATGACAGCAGCACCCACAGTTTGAAGGAGGAAAGGTTTAATTTGGCTTATGGTTTCAGGGGGCTCAGTCCATGGTCAACTGTCTCTAAAGCAGAAACACCATGGTAGAAAATGCTTAGTTCATAGTGGCCAGGAAGCAGAGCAGAAGAACAGTGCCAGAGAGGAACCTGCTGGGGATCATGTATATTGCCCAAAGTGAGTCCTCACGCCCCACCCAGAAGTGTGCTTTACTAAGCTCCTAGGCATTGATTAACCCAGTCAAGCTGGCATACCATACCTAAGTCACCCAGTCACACCGTCCCTTTTTATTACTTCAGTATACTCCTTCTAGAGGTCAAAGTTCAACTTGGCCACACTCTCCAGTGATCCCAAATTCTCATAATCTTTCAGATCCAATGGAAAAGGACAGGTAGACAGCCCTCCTCCCCACACCAGGCTACAGCCTTCTACCTTCATGAATTTTGAGAGCACATGAATATGCAGAGGAAATGACTATGTGGTAGAGACCAGAGAGGTGGGAGAAGGGAGGGTCATGGAAAAAGAGATGCCTGAGAATTCCTCTGACTTCTCTAGCTATTTATCTAGAAAAATGTGGTAGCGTGGTGAAGTTCTCAACAAATTCTAACCATCTTTTTTTTCTCTTTCTCTCTTTCTTCTTAGCAAACTTCCTAGTTGGGCTAGAGCTGTGGTCCCCAAAATATTTTATGTGACAGAGAAGGCTTGGAACTATTATCCCTACACAATTACAGGTAAGTCCTTAACAAAACCATACGGAGTGAATGCAAGGGCAGCATAATAGAGGGACTTCCCTGAGTTAGGGCTGGTTACCCATGAGGGGCCCGTGAGAGCCTAAGAAGAAAGAAGGTAAAGATCTTTTGAGTAGGGGCTGGGGATTTGGCTCAGCTGCATAAGTGTCTGCCTTGCAAGCATGTGGTCGTGAGTTCGATCCCTGGTACCATTAAAAAAAAAAAAAAAGTAAAGAGATCTTTTGAGTGACAGGTTTAGAGGTTTTGGGATTTTTTTGGTACCAAGGATTGAACCACTTTGCACTTGCTAGGCAGGTGCTTATGTCACTGAGCTAAATCCCCAGCAGGTTTAGAGGTTTTATTTTCCTTATTTTTCTCTATGATTTGTAAATAAACAACTTGTTTACTTTGACTTGTTTGTTTTATAGCTCCATCCCTAAAAACATTGATTGTAATTTTTGTAAAGGTTTCTTTTGAGCTGGGTGTGGTGGCACAGGCCTGTGTAATCCCAGCATTTGGGGAGGTTGAGGCAGGGAAGCCTGCAAATTTGAGCCCAATATAGGCAAGTCAGTGTGAGATCCAGTCTGCATAACAAACAAACAATTTTTAAAGGACTTGGGGATGCAGCTCAGTCTCTTTGAGTCTCTCTACCCCAGTGCCCTCCTTTGCTCTTGGATAATAAGAAAATCTTTAAAATCATTTCTCCCTAATGCAATGATAATAAACTCCGTGCTGGATACTGTAGGAGAAACTGTGCCCGCTCAGAATTTAGGCTTGGTCTCTTCACTCCAGCACACGGAAACTTGGGATCCCTTATCAACATCGTAACAAGCTCTCAGTATGGGTTATAAAAGCTGCTTTTCCACTCAAAACACTTTCTTTGTGGTTAATGAAATGCTCTTCCAGAGTTATTAGACTTTAATTCTGCTTTTATAATGACAACTCTTGGGTTTTTAATTAGCCACAAACCTGTAAGTTAATTGAATCTTATCTTTTTGTCCTACTACAGAAGTGTCATGTGAAAGCGTTTCAAAGCAAACATGAAGATATTCAGTATTTATGAATATCCAGTTTTTGGAAGGTTTCTGTACCATAGTTTTAATTAGAATTGTAACTCAGCAATAGTTGTTAGTTCTGTGGTTTTATATTACATATGTGTGGCCTAAATCATCATCTTTTTTTTCTCTCTTTTTTTTTCTGTTCCCTCTTCTCCAAATGAACACCTGGAATCAGAATACACAGTAAGTTTCATTTAATTTTTAAGAAATATTCTATGATCAGTAGAGTAATTAAAACATTTCTTGTACTTGTCTTATCAATGTAATAATTTTCAAAAGAGGAATAATTCAGAATCAAATATTTAAATGTAAGCTATTACATAGCTATATATAATGCAATAGTTTGAATGTTCTCATCAAAAATATTAATGTTAAGTTAAAGTTCTTCGATAATCACTCTTCTGCTTATAATTCTTAAATAGTTTGATTGCTTTTGTGGTAGTAGTTCATTATAATGGAAGAACAGTTTCTAGCAGCATAATATTAAAGAGACTTGCTGGGTATGGTAGTGCACATCTGTAATCACAGCATTCTGGAGGCCAGGGCAGGAGGATGGCTGTGAGTCTGCAGCCAACCTGGGCTACCAAATGAGTTCAAGGCCAGCCTGAGTTACATAGCAAAACCATATCTCAAAAAGAAAAAGAAAAAAATAAAGAAACTATGGTAGTTAATTGGCAAAATGTGGGTTTTATATATTAGAGAAACTTAAAGCCACAATGGCATATGTGCAAACAATTATATTGAAAGTTCAGAATTCTAGAATGGGCAGTCTCTGTGGCTTGGTGAAATAATTTAATAGTATTTTGTCCTATGAATCTCTGAGGCCACTACTTAGAGAGAGAGAGAGACAGACAGACAGACAGACAGACAGATAGCCAAACAGCCAGACAGAGAAAAAGAGATTCTATAATACCACTGTGTTGTGGCTTTTCATTTCTATTATTTTCCCCAGTGGCTCACAGGTCAAGCTGTCATAACAAGAAAATAGTTAACTGATCTGTGATATTTGAATTTTTATTTCAATCAAAACAGCCAAAGGAAAAAATAATGGTAAGAGAAATGTAGGAAAATAGTTTATCATGTCCTTGGTGTGAGCCAGGCATCCAGTACCTAGTGGATCCTTAGTGAAAAGCTGTGCAATGATAGAATGAATGTGTGCAAGAGTGATAGATAGGGAGGGGCTAGCTGGGTAGATAGATAGATAGACAGACAGACAGACAGACAGATAGATGGCCCTAACATGGGCTTTGGAGTCAGATAAGCTTGCATGTTCTCTGGCTCTGACACTTCCTGACTGAAATTCCCTAGCAAGCTCCCCCATTAGCTTTTAATTCGTGCTGGTCCATGGTTACATCTTTACCTATTCTCTGCAGAATTAGAAAAAAAAAAAAGGAATAGTATTCAAATTTTTTCCTAAATATTTATTGTGAAGGACTGTTCATAATTCTGTCCTGTCATTCCTGCGTTTAAAATATTTTTTTCTTCGATGAAATAATAAGAAAATGTAGAGCATATTTTGCCTGATGTCCCTCACTTCAAAAAAAATGTCATATTTGTATGATAAAATATGAATTTTAAAGTATATTCAGGAATCCACTGCTTAGCACCAGCAGTGCGGCTTTTCTGAACCTGTTAACTATTTTCTAAAATTGGGAAATCCCTCCTTCTTAGAGCTATTAACTGAGGTATACCATGATCTTGACACAGAAGCTGGAAAAGCTTTTCTGCAGAGGGTCTATTTTTAATATTTTCTGCTTTGTAGTTCATAAAATTCTTTTGTTTGTTTGAACTGGGGATCGAACTCACGACCTTGCGCTTGCCAGGCAAGCGCTAATGCCGCTGAGCTAAATTCCTGGTCATAGATTCTATTATTGTAAAGTCACCACAGACACCGTGTAGATACACTTGCACAGTCACCTTCACGCACAGCAGGCTGGGTCTGGCTCCATGCTGGTTCGCCAGCCCAGACCTGGCGAATGGGAGGGGCACCCTGCTGTGGACAGAAGGCAGTGATGTGGCTTCCCAGCTCTCCTACTGAACCAACGAGGTGGACTCCCACCTCTAGGCCGATAGGCGTTGTCATGTAGTAAGACTTGGGGGCACGTTGCCTCCCCTTAACCTCCCTGTCTTCATCTGTCAGACCGAGTGATAGCTGTCTCATAAAGGTGATGTAAAGCTTATATTAAATAATTCACTTCAAGTCTTACCTGAGTGCTTGGTGGATATTCAGCGCACATTCACAGTTGTGTACCAGGTAATGTTAGCACAGCCGTGCCTATGCTGAGTGCGCTGTGGGAAGAGGTCTGAGCACCCTTCCACGCAGCCTGGGCTGCAGTTATGCTCCTGGAAGGTACTAATTGTCCAGGAAATCGTTTTGTTTTAGTGATACCCGATGCTATCCTGCTTTCTGCTTCCTGAATGCTTTTATTTGGACTTTTAGTCTAAAATGTCAGTCATTATGTGGACAAGAGAAATCTTGTCCGTGTAACTACACAAAAGCAAGTGTTTACCTGGTGAACTGTAGAATTAAATTACCTTGATTGGACCCAAAACTGTTGGTACCCATTGGCCATAAAACTGCTGACAGTACCATAAAATGTGGGCGCAATAATAATATTAACAGAGAAATGAAGTCCAAAATATATTTGATGATATTGTGTTCATCTTTAAGAATATGTATTTAAGTTTGACATTTCAGAAACAGAATAAAAGCACAGGTTCTGTTTGTTTGTTTGTTTGTTTCCCCTCTACTGGACATCAAGCCCAGGGCCTTGGATATGCGGGGCAAGCACTGTCCTACTGAGTTACAGCCCCAGCTCCTGTTATAACTCATGCCCGGTATAAAATCCAAGGAAACAAGAGACCGAAAATTTAGGTAGCAAAGGCTTTATTTCCAGGCCTGGTGACCAGTCTCCGGGAGCCAATTTGGAGACTGTGTCCCAGAGACTGAAGGGAGGACTTTAAAAAGAGGCTGGAGGAAAAGGGGGGAGAAACAAAGAAACCTACAGAGCCATCAAACTTGTTGACCCGAGTCTGGAAACTGTATTGCTGTCCACTTAGCTCTGACAATCTCGGGAGTTCCTGGTGTTTCTCAAATTACTCCCATCCTACAGACTGACATATCTCGGAGTGGCACATCTGCAGCAATATTTGGGGAAGAAAGTGGGCAGTTAATTATCCCAGGACAGCTCGTTTTCCCTTGTGGGTGTGAAGGGGTCAAGAGTTACAAGAAGCTGAAACTTAAGTTTTACAAAGATCTGATATCTAACTCATTTGATGCATACAGAACAAAAGGAAAGCACTGATTGGGGTTTGGGCCATAGTATTTCCCAGTAATTTCTTTGAAGCTAAACAGTTCTTAAAATTTGGGGCAGGCTCATTTTATGACAGATCATCACCGGGTCTGGAAGAGGTCACCAGAAACCCAAATTCTTTATGGCCTAGATAGATAGGTGAGGGGAGAGGGAGGCAATAAGGCGCCATACAGAACAGAAAACGGCGGTTATGTGTCAAGGTCAGGGTAAAGGGTTAAACTCATACGCAAATCTCTCTGCACACAAGCAGGTTACTTTAAACAAGTGTAAATTAGTGGGCCATCCTAGTTTTCTTTAGTTCTTTAGCGGATAATAGAGGTGCCTAACAGTGATTAACAACCCTTGTTAGCTTGTTTTAGCACAACTTCTGTAGTTTGTAGAGGGCAACAATGGTTAACATATCAATTAGGTGAGATTCTTGCAATTCTTTACAGAGGAGAGTATTGCTCAACATACCAATTAGGTCACTTAACATATCAGTTAGGGAAAAAGGATAAAAAAACACATTTAGTAAGCCACGTTTGCAGGTTTGCTATAATACACATATAACGAAGCTATTTTCTTAGAGTACAACACTCCAAAATATGATTCAACAATGTAGTCTCCCTGGGGCCAGCTTGTCCCTCAGACAGTCCTCCTGGGGGGACTTCAGATCAGCTCCCATGAGCGTTCCTCACCTCTGAGGAGCTCTAGGGGACTTGCTGTACTTCCGCCAAGCCCCTGCCCTGCAGCATTCCTGCGTCACCCATCAGACTTTTAAAGAGGCTACATTATGTTATTCCTGTTTGATGTAATTCGGGGACAAAAACACATGAAGAATAAAGTTATAGCTGTACAGCCTCTTACCCTTCTCTGTTTGACTCAGCATGTGAGTTGGTCTCTCACTGTATTGTCCGACCCTGGGTTCCTTTACGAGTCCTTCCTGCTCCCTGTCAGAGTCCACTGCCTCTGTGCTAAGAGACAGTCAAGCTAGTTTGTGTCTCTGTATACACTTGAGAGGAGGGATACAGGAATCGAACTCAGGACCTTGCTCTTGAATTTGCCAGGCAGGCTCTTATGCCGCTGAGCTATATCCCCAACCCTCTGTGTAAATTTTGCTATGTGTGGATGTATTGTGGTCACCAGAGCTATGATATTTCATATTTAGTGAAGTCATCTCTTAGACAACAATGAGGGAAAAAGGGCGGTGACTTGCTGCACCCCCAGTGGGGTCAGGGCAATAGAGTAGGGTATAGACCTTCCTCACTATGCGCTATGAGGGTTAGCCACTGAGATGCCCCAGATATACTTTACTGTGCAAACTCTGAGTGAAGGTCACTAAAATTGAGTGGCCCTCATTGTATAGTAAAGGGTAATCCTCTGTTGAGTTGCTGTGCTTTTTTTTTTTTTTTGGTGCAGAGAATCGAACTCACAACCTCGTGCTTGCCGGGCAGGTGCTTATGCCGCTGAGCTAAATCCCCAGCCCGAGTTGCTGTGTTTAATCTCATATTTAGCTCAGTGCATTAAAGGCCTGCCTGGCAAGTGTGAGGACATGAGTTTGATCCCCAGTAGCCTCCCTAAAAAACTGAATTTAATTTTACATTTACTCTTCGCATTAACTTAACTTATTAAGAATAAGTATTATTTAAAATAAACCAAAAGACAACCAAGAATGAGTCTCTGTAACCAAAGATGGACAGTCTGACCCTGAAAGCTAGATGAGTCACCCCACTGAGATACGTTTCCTCCAGGTCTAGGGGTGCATGCCTGTAATCTTACACACGCCGCAGGAGGCCAAGGCAGGAGGAGCATTGTGAGTTTGAGGCCAGCTCAGGCTGCACAGTGAGTTCAAGGCCAGCCTGAACTACATAGTGCAACCCTGACTCAGGAAACAACGAAAAGCATTGCTTCTTACCTGGTGGAAAAGGGCGGTAACCCACTCATGCTTTGTGTCCCAGCCACCTGCTTGTGGCGAGCATGGCCATAACTGAAGGGCGGGAAGCTCGAGGGAAACCTTTGACTTACTTGGAAGCTGTTTGCACTGCTTCGCTTGTGTCATGTGCGATCTCTCAGCCAAGCCTCGTTCTAATCTCCAGTATCCCATCACTTCACGTATTCCTATCAATGAACTAGTGTTGCTTATCCCAGCAAGAAGGTTGTTGGCATGGAAAGATTAATAGCACTGATTAACTTTCTAATATTTTCCATTTTTGAAGTATTTGTTTTTTACATGGTTATATTTAAAACTGGTAAATATTGAAAAAAAATTGTACTGACTACTTGCAAAAAAAATTATCCAGCCTTTTAAAAAATTTTATTTTAATATTTTTGCAAATTCTTGTCTAGTCCATACCTTTGGGTACCATCTGTTAGTGTGAGGTCAGCAGTCGTCTGGTAAGACTTCTTAATGTGCAAAGTGGGATGCTGGGCACTGGAGAGTGTCACCAAGCTGTTCTCCTGGCCCTGCAGTATCACAGTCTGGATGAGATAGCTGGATGCACTGGTCAAAGCCTAGGAGCCATCTGTATGTCATGGGGGTTTTCTGGAGATGAGACAGGACGCAGCTGAGACACTGGGCTGGCCCCAGACCCGTACTCTGGGCTGTACAATGCCAGGCTGGCTGAGTTTTCACAGAGGGTCAGCCCAGGAGATAGAGGAATGGCTCTGGGGAATTCTGCAGCTGCAGCACGAAAGCAGAGTCCTGGCCTTTGGGTTGGAGCCTGAGGCTTCAGGGACAGAGCTGTGGTCATCAGTGTGGGTGACTGGTAAGGGCAGGACACCACAGCCTCAGGCAGGCTGCTCAGTCATACAGTGCTGGGGAGCTAAGGTTTTCAGCTTTTGTAAGAAAAGGTATTGGGGGATCAGTTCTGTCTGAATTTTCAGATAAATGGAAAATAATTTTCAGTGTAAATATGTCCATATGTTACACAGGACATAGTTACACGACAAGGTTCTTCTCTTGTCTTCTGTTTGTTTTGTGTTCTGTGTTGCTGGCGGTTGAACCCAGGGCTTTGTGCATAGAAGCCAAGTATTCTGAATGGCACCTCCAGCCCTGGTGGTCTTGTATTTTACTTGGCAGCTTTAGAGATGAGAGGTGGCAGTGTGGCAGAACTGGGCTTGGCAGTAATCAGGTCCTGAGAACAGAGCACATCAGTGTGCCTTGATCAGGATCAGGAACCTGTCTTGCTGGGGATCTGCCGGCTCCAAATGCCCTGTGGGGACAGCCACTGCTGGCCTCAGGATTGGATCAGGAAGTAAACTGGCATGAGGAGGGCAGAGATAGGGAAAATTAAATCAGAGCCAATGAATAGTAACTGGCAGTACAGTGAGAAAGACATGTATGCAATGTAAGTGCTATCTCGGAAGTGTTATCCAAGCATTGTAGGAAAGAGAGATAAGCATTATCTGGGGGAACCGTTTCTACTTTCTAGTTTCCTAGAAGAAGGTGGCAGGAAGCTGCCCTGCAGGAGGACGGAGCTCTCCTCACCTTTACCTCCTCTGTCTGGTCAACTCAGGCTGCTCTAACAAAATACCATAGATTGGGGAGGCCCGGTTTAAACAATAGACATTTATCTCCTCCAGTTCTGGAGGCTGGAAATTCCAAGGTCAAGGTGCCAGCTGATTGCATTCCTGGCGAGGCTCCCTGAGTGATTTGAAAATGGTAACCTTTTCACTGTATCTCCCATAGCAAGGACAGAAAGCAAGATTTCTGGTATCGTCTGATAAGAACTCTTATCCCATCATGCTTTTCCTACCCTACACCTAGATTACATGCCTCCAGGGGTCCCATTATCAAATACAAAGTTCCCCTGGGGGTGAGGGTTTCAGCACTCGGGCCTGGGGTCCGAGTCTGTCCAAGCAAGTCTGTCCAGGCATGCTTATTCTGGCCTGGTGGGCAGGTGAGACTGCTAAGTCCTGGTCACCAGGACATGCGGAGGGCAGCTCACGGAGCATTCAGTGTCAGGCCAAGGTCTGGATTTAATTCTCCATAGGGAGGCCGAGTTCTTTCTGATGTGTTTGCTTTTTATTTTCCATCCCAAATATAGGAGGACAGTTTTGTTTTCCACCTCCCCATGACCAGGGATCGGATCTTTCTGGCTCCAGGTCTCCTCCTCCAGGCCTGCAGTACATATTTTGAAGCTGCTACTCCTGGCTTGGACTCACCATGGTTGCACACTGCCTGCCCAGGCAGCCTGAGCAAAGCGGGCACCCTTGGGTCTGGCGAGGGGTCTGTTCCATGCTGCCTGACAAATGCTTTCAGTTCTACACAGGACATAGTTACACGACAAGGTTCTTCTCTTGTCTTCTGTTTGTTCATCTTCCTTGTTCTAAATGCTTTTTAAGTGAGCTCCTCATACCTCAATCCTTCAATCCCTAATACCTCTTTTTGATGTCTCTCTCAAGCCCTCTATTTTATGTTCTATACCCCAAAGAAAAACTTCTCCAATGCCTGACCCCTAAACCAGTCACCAGGCCCTCCCTCCCTCAGAGTGGCAGCCCTGAGGGCTCTGAACACGCCCAGCTGCTCAGGCAGCATTAACCCAGAGCAATAGGGATCTGTAACCGGGATCTCCTGTATCACACTGTCAGCCTGCGCTGTCCGCAGTGTGACAGAAACCAGGCAAGAGAATTTTATATTGAGGGTCATCTAGGACTTGGACATTATCTCAGTTATCAAGGCATAAACACTTCTTCATCACTGGGAGTGACTGTGTGTTTAGAATTACATAGAGATGCAATTTGCCCAGGAAGTGGAAAAATATCTTTAACTTGATTATGGGAAAAATCTTAATTATATACACTATACAAAGAACAGCACAGTGACAGTTTTCCAGAGGACAGACTGTGTAACCCGCTCTTCAACAGTCAGGTTCTTCTGAAGTTCGTAAAGTCACAGTGGAAGATGCCCTGAGGAAGCTGGCTGCCTTCCAAAGTACACAGTTGATTCTTTTTATTTTTTTTGAAAGCTTAAAAAAAAACCCCAAAAACCAAAAATCTATACTTGAAGCTGAACATAACTCAGCAACATCAACTCAGCCTCACTCATACTGTGCAAGGGAAAAGGATTTTTCTGATTTGTAGGAATTTGAAAACTGAAGTTGTGGTAGGTTGATAACGGTGACCTCCACCAGTGGTGGCAAACTTTTCGGAGCTTTCAAAGATACAAATAGCCCTCTAGGGCTGGGGATTTAGCTCAGCAGCATAAGCGCCTGCCTTGCTAGCGTGCATTCGTGAGTTAGATCCCCGGTACCAATAAAAACAAAAACAAATGCTTTGCAGCACGTGTGCCATCGGTGTGCCATCGGTGTGCCACTGCTGAGCTAGAATATACAAATATGCAGGTACACGCAGTCTTGCTACCCTTCTGTTGTAACCTTCCCGCCTCAACACCCTGGAATAAGCATCCACGGAAGAGACACGGGGATGCATCATTCTCTCTGCTGAAGTGGCAGAGGCCACAAGGGGGAGCAAGGCCGCGGGGGTCATGAGTTTGACTATTTACATGAAAAAAGCATGAAAACAAAATTGTAACAGACCTGGGAGAATGAAATGACTGTCTGATGGGAACCTCAGGCCATGCTGAGTTGCCAGGAGAGATGGATGTTGGGGCTGGCTTGGAAGAGCTGGGGAGCACCACTAGAATCCATTCAGTCACCCAGGCTGAGCTCAGGTTAGCAGCAGGAAGGCTGGGCTATTTTTCTGAAAGGAGCTGTCTTGGGGACAAGTTTCACTCCCAGTCTGGACCTTATCAGCTTCCTCAGTAATCTGAGCCGTGGCTGCGGACTCTGGGGTAGACGGATGGCTGTCACCCTTCCGGGACCTTCTCTGCCTGCTTCAGCCTCCCTCCCCCAGCTTCCCCTGGATCCCAGGCAGAAAGCTAAAGAAAGCACTACAGTTCATTAGGGAACCAAGGACAAGTCCAGCAAAGAATACATTTATTAATCAGAACCCTGGGATTGTTGTGTTTGGAAAGAAATTAGAGAACCATCCAGCCATCCCCACGACTGTAAGCGAAGGTAATGAAGGTCTCCTTTCTTTGAAGTCATGGAAACACAGCTTAGCTGATTAAGAAATGACATTAGAATCAGCCCTGCATATGCAATGTCGCTCTGAATTTTTTGGATCAAAGGAAGCAACTTTTCTTTAGAAATGGGGTGACATATAGAGGAACATTTTAGGGGCCAAGTCAGACAAACAGTCCTGTATCTGAGGCACAAGACTTAAAGAAGGCCCTCCTTGCAAAGCCTATGGCACATGGGTCATGGCAAGAGACTGGTGTCATAAATAGTCACCAGCTCAGCAATCCTCAGGGTACCAGAGGATTCAAGTGGAAGCCGTCTAGACCTTTTAACACTTGACTGAAAATAATGCACAGTTAGGGAAGGAAAGGGATTTATACAGCTGACCAGATTTCATTACTGTAGGACTTCTTAGAGCCTTAACTATTGGATCTTCAGAGTCAACTGCGGTATGTAACATATTCCACCCTGCTTTGCACGTGGAACATTGCTGTCTGTAAGGCTAATCTTCTCACCCCTGGTGGAGTTCCAGAAGCTTTTCTCAGGGTCAGACCTATTATATGCCAACTAAATTGGTCAGCGGATCAATTCTGTTCCATTACATGTTATTTTAAGTTTCAGTGGGCTATTACGTTGCCTGAGGGTTACTATTACTCAAATTCTTTTTTGTTGTTGTTCATTTGGTTTTTTTGAGACAAGGTCTTGATATGTAGTGCAGGCTGGCCTTGCACTCACTATGTAGCCCAGGTTGGCCTCGAACTCACAGCAGTCTTCCTGCCTCAGCCTCCCAAGTGCTACAATTATAGGCATGCACCACCACACCCAACTCCATCAAATACTGTTTTCTAACAATGCCCAACAATGAAACCAATGAAAATGTTTTGGTTTTATAAAATCAGATGACATAGAACCTATAAGTTCCCTTTCAAGCAGAGTCAATTCTGTCAAATCATATAGCTAAAGCGACAGAACACTGGGATGCTAGCTTGTGCATTGAGATACGCGTCTGCATTAGCTTTCAGTAACTATAACAAAACAGATAAAACAATCAGTTTACAAACAGAAAAGGTTTGAGTACATGATGATTGACTATCACTTTGGGCCTCTGGGAGGCAGCAGCTCCTGTGGGAGCTTGTGTCCAGGGGACAAAGGAAGCAGAAGAGACGGGGCTCCCACTGTAACCTATGAGCACCCTCCCAGGGACCAAGGCCTGCCTGCTAAGGCCCTTCCGCCTCCCAGCAGGACCATTGTGAGACCAGGCCTTCCACATATGGGCTTTTGCGGATGCTGGAGGTCTAGCAGTTTCCACGTAGAACAATGGACTGGTTGTATGGCTGGGCCAGCTGGAAAGCAGTTTTCTTACAGATGTGTTGGGGCCTTTGCATGGGCTGGAGCTGTGTCCACATCTCAGCCGCCTGGCCATTAGTACCTGGTGAAGTGGGGCCTTTTGATTTGCTCAGCTTATCCCCTGTCCATTTTCTCTAGCGGCTCCCAAGCCCTTCTTTGTACCTCAAGGAAAATTAGTCACTTTTTTTTATTTTAAAGAGAATAAAACAAAACAAAACAATGAGAATGATAGGAATTTTTTAATTAAGACAATAGGAAATTAACAATAGTTAGTATATTATACATTGTTATCCTCTAAATAGTTGGTCAGTCTACAGATAAAGGCATGCAAAGTTAATCAAACAATGTAAGCACCAAATTGTTTCTTCTGTTGCTATCATTTCAGAATTTTCAGATGTGTGACTTCTAATTTCTTTTGTGTCTGTGTCTCCTGGCCTTGTTCTGGGTGGACTGGACTTGTTCTGAGGTTGCCTTCTACTCCTTCATCTTGACATTTTCCTGTGTTCCTTCAAGTCAGCCAGTTGCTGAGACCTAGGTGCTTCCTGCATTGGCTGCCCATCCTGTGGTGCAGGGGACTGGGCTAGGTACCTGGGTTCCTCTGATCAGAGGTTCCTGGAGTTGTGGAGAGGTGCCAAGCTGTGGCTCAGTGATGCTCCCCTGATGATTTTGGGGTCTTGGGGCCAAAATTAGCCATTTTAAGGAGCGAATGCAGATAATAAGATAAGATGTACTTCTCCACCACAGTGGAACATTTCAAAGTTCTTTGCATTTTTAACATCACTCATAATGACTTTAGGGCTGCTGGATACAATCCCAGAGCTCAAGAGGCTGAGGCAGGAGGGTCACTATGAAGGTTTGTTGCTTGTTTTTTTTTTTTTGGGGGGGTGGGAATCGAACTCATGACCACACGCTTGCAAGGCAGGCGCTTATGCCACGGAGCTAAATCCCCAGCCCCTGGAGGGTCACTATGAATTTGGGCAGTTTGGGCTACATAGTGAGTTTAAGACCAGCTTGAACTACATAGCAAGACCCTGTCTCAAGAAAAGACAAAAAAAGATATAACTAGGGATACAGAAGTGTTCAATAGGACATTTTACTAGGAGATTCTCCTTTTTTTCTCCTTGTTTATTTTCTACTTGCAATATTGAAAACTTGGATGTCTCTTTCACTATTTGCTAACGCCTATCCTGTTGTGTTTTTTACAAGCCGAGGCTACAATACTATTACTAGAAATGCTATTGTGGAGCATATTTCTTTCTGTAAAAACTGAATACAATATCCATACAGATGTTGCTACAAAAACGTAACCATCTTTTCACTTCAGCATTTTAACCTTGATGTTGTGGGAATTTTTAATAGCGAGTCATTTTTTAGTTGGGGAATTTTCCCAGTTGGTTAAGAAGGCTGGCTCTTCCGGTTTGGAGCTGGAAAAGCTGGCATCTGCAAGTCTCCTGCCTGGCCACGTGGCTGCCTCTTTTAGGGAAGTCACTCTGATTCATTCCCATCTATTTCTTTACCTGCAATTCCGTGTCATCTGACATAGCCTTCTTTAGAAATTCTTGCCCTGCCTTTATTGTACACTATCCGTTAGGATTCCCAAACATTCTCCTCTTGTTCCTGCACTGACAAGACCAACTCTAGATTGCACACCCCTGGATTTAGTTCTGGGCTCCATCTGCCTGCAAGTCCCTGCTGCAGGGCACAGTCTGCTGAGCTTTCATTAATGTCTGGCACCCGCTCCCTGCTGCCTGCTCTGCACACCTCCAGGGGCTGGAGGACAGAGCCAGCCCTGCCTGTCCCTGGTTCCCTTGGCCCCACCCCGCCACTTCTCTTAGATTCCGCCACTCTTGGCTACACTTTTATTCCTGTGCAGTGTGTATTTGGGAAGTCACTCTTCGATTCATCCTTGCCTTTTATTTACATGCAGCTCCTTGTCTCCTTCTTATGATTATTCTTTTAAAATTCTGTCTCATTTTTTTCTCCACTTGAGTTTCTCTTCTTATTTTTCTGGAACTGTCTTCTTTCAAGCTCTTCCCTGTCACTGTGACCATACTTCATCAATCAATAAAGTCCCACACAGTCCTCAGAACTCATAACAGGAAAGGACTCCAAGTATGCCCCTCTGTTGCCTTAGCTTTGATCCCTGCCTGACAGCTGATCTGCAGAGGTGGACATACACCTTGAAGTTCATCTGTGTATTGAAGGTCTGCCATGAACTAAAGAATTCCATATTTTACCTTCTTATTATGGGCAAGATTTCTGCTGGCATGGAAAGATAAAAGTTTCTTGATGAAGATTTAAAAGAGTGGAGAGGAGCTGGGGACTTAGTTCAGCGGCATAAGCACCTGCCTGACAAGTGTGAGGTCGTGAGTTCGATTCCCTGTACCACAAAAAAAAAAAAAAAAAAAAAAAGTGGAGAGGAGCTGGGTGTGGTGACACACACCTGTATTTCTTGCACTGTAGTAGGCTGAGGCAAGAGGATTGCAAGTTTGAACTGGGAAGTTTAGCAACTTAACAAAATCCTGACTCAAATAAAAAAATAAGATAGATAACCAACTATTTCTACATTCATATTACCACCCAGTCTCCTATTTTACACACAACACTGGCTTTTCATATTTATTTTCTTTCTTTTTTTTTTTTTTTTTCTTTTTCGTTTTTACCGGTACCAGGGATCAAACTCACGACTGCCTGCTTGCAAGGCAGGCACTTATGCCGCTGAGCTAAATCCCCAGCCCCCATATTTATTTTCTAGTAGCTTCAGTCCTCTTCACACTTACCTTCTAGTAGCTTCAGGAAAATAATAAACCCTGAAGTCTAATTTGGTCCCACTAGCACTGTGGAACATTCTGGAAGTGAGTCTCCTGCTGGTGAAAAGTAGAAACATTTTCAAATCCAGTTTTATTAATAGTCCCCTCTCCAACTGAAATTCCCTGGATGACTTTGGAGGACATTTCATATGGTAATACAGAATATTAGTCAAGGAGAATCAATGTCATCTTCAGAGGACTCCATCAGGCAAAGGGCAGGTCTGCATGGGGCCTGATGTTCATCAGTGGAAAGAAGCATGCATTGCACGCTGTCACAGCCGGGTGGCAAGAGGGGAACATACTGAGTTCCAGACACAGTCAAAAGGAAATGTTTTTAAGAGCTTATAATTGGGGGCTGAGGATTTAGCTCAGCGGCATAAGCACCTGCCTTGCAAGCAGGCGGTCATGAATTCGACCCCCGGTACCGATAAAAATGAAAAAAATACAAAAAAAAAGAGTTTATAATTACTTCATCAGCCCCAAGCCTAGCTTCCTAGCTCGTCTGTTTAACTTCCTTGATTATAAACCCTGTATAAGGTGGGACTCTCAGACATGGGAGGATTTGGGTTGGTGACCAGGAGGAGGGCACTTGGTGTCTATGCTAAGGGTTCTTCCTAATCAGTGGTTTTCAAGGGTCCTTCTCTTGGTCCAGGCTGCTCCACTGATGCGCCTGCATGGCCAGCATGGGCTGCTTAATAATTCTGTGTTTAAAGAAAGAACTCTTGGTGGCATCTAAAGAGTGCTATGGACTGAGGCACAGCTCAGTAGAGCACAGGCTGAGCCCTCCCAATTCCCTGGATTTCACCGCAGCAGAGAGAGAGAGATTAGGAAGCCCATGAATGAGTGTGACGCATGAGACAGAACCCTTCCAAGTAGCGATTCCCACACTTGCCACAGTTGTGCCTCCTTTTCCTAGTCACAGCTCCTTCATCTGTTTAAAGTGCTTCTTAATGTATTCCTGCGCTAAAATGGGCTAAAAATACAAGAATTTTGGAAAATGTGACTTGCTATAGAGATAATATAATTACTTTGCGATATTTATATATGCATCCACTTTTCATTGGATTTGAGTATTTCTACTTACTGGACAAAGAAATTGTTCACTTTTTATTGCATACCATTCAGAGTAAAGGACCTTATGGTTTCCTCTGCTGTGACTTCCTCCTTGTGAATATTTTGTTGTTTGTTCCTCCATGTCTTTTTGTGAAGATACCAGTGTACTTTTTCCTCTTTGCGTGTGTGTGTGGTAGGCGGGTAGGAGGTGGGAGGTGGTGCTCGGGCTTGAACTTAGGGCCTTTTCCATGCTAGGCAAGTGCTTTACCACTGAGCTACCTTCCCAGCCCTATGCCTTCCTTGTTTTTTTACCTCTTTAAAGCCCTCCACAATGTACTTCAGCAGCTTCTACTGGGAAACTTCAAGTTGATTCCATGTTTTTTTTAATATTTAAGATAATAAAATCCAACAAAACAAAATAGAACAAAGCCAATCAAAACAAAACAAAACTGTACAGAACTTCAAGGCAAAGATACTAGGAAAACAATAGTAGCTACCATAGTTTATCTTGTTATCTTCACAATAGTTGTCTATTCCATCAGGTTTAGCAAAGTCAACCACAAACAAAACAGAATAAAACCAGTCAAAACAGAACATTGAATAAAGCAAAACAATTAACAAAACAGTGAGAATAACATTGGATTTCAAAGACAAGATAGAAGGAAATACCCCATGTTTGCTATATTGCATCCTGTCATCTTCCCAAGAGATGCTCAGATCACCAGCTCCAGGCCTGCAAAATCAACCAAATGACAGTTACGTGATTTTTTTTTTTTTTTTTTTTTTTTTTTTTTTTGTCTTTTTCCCTTTAATCAGTACCGGGGATTGAACCCACAACTGCCTGCTTACAAGGCAGGCGCTTATGCCACTGAGCTGAATTCCCAGCCTCCCATCTTGCTGCTTTTTGACCTTAGTTGCTATCAACTCAGCCTGTCCTCTGAACCAGCTGGTTGCTTGGTAGGGGCAGGGTTTGATTCTCAGCCCACATGCTGGTAGGCTTACAGGAGGTGCTATTTGACCTCTCTTCCTGAGCCCCATGGCTTACCAGAAAGGCTGGCTTAGTTGGCTTTTTTGGTGGGCTCTTCAAGTACCAGCATGGCCGATTCTCAGAAGGCGCTGACTTTTCTGATTTCATGATTTTTTATTATTTTTTCCGTCATTTTTTGTGTCAGTGAGGGTGGCGCCCTGGCTCTAAGCATACTAGGCACTGTAACTTTGGCCCTATTTCCATGTCTTTTATAGGACAGACTATGCAGTTAGTGCACACTTGTTTGGTTGTAATGTTTTCTTACACTGGAGAACATATGCCCTTCCTGGAGTTCTAAGCATGATTTTAAAAGCATGTGTAGGGCCAGGGATACAGCCTAGCAGCATAGCGCCTGCCTGGCAAGCACAAGGTCCTGAGTTCGACCTCCAGTATACCTTCTGAGTAACTCCTGTTTGCCACTCCTGTGGTTGCAGCAGGGTACCTCTGCCATGTGAAGGGTGCACACATGGACTCTTCCTGCACTGTCCAGACGTACAGCCTGTGCTGTAGCCATCAGTGGTCACAGCCCCTGGGCCTCTGCTCCCCTTGCAAGCTTTCCTGCTTCCTAAGAGGCTGCCTGAGGTGGGATCCCAGCATGAATGGCACAGCCAGGCAGCCTGGATTGGGTCCGAGCTCCCTCGTGTGTTGGTTGTATGACTGAGTACACTTAAGGGCCTTTCTGGGCCCTTGTTTCTTCATCCATTCAACAAGGGCAGTTCGTAGCGCATGTTGGGTAAAGAGTTCATAATGAATTTGTGTGTGTCAAATGCTGCCGGTGGTGCCCAGTGATAGCAGTACAATGGAAATATCATTGTCATTGCCTCTGCCTCGGGTCACGTCTGGACATGTGTCACACTGACTGGGCATCATTTTGATCCACAGGAAATGCACAGCTTCATGGGTTTGAAATAGGCACTGGTCACTAATGATCATTGTAAAGCATGTGGCGAAATTGGAACCAAGATACTGCTGGTGAGAGGCAGTAGATCCTCCAAAGATTAAATGTATGGTTGCCACAATGTCTAGGAATTCCCCTGCAGGGATATACCAAAGAGAAATGGAACCTGTCAACACAAAAACTATGAGCGAAAACGCCCATGGTAGTATTACTTCTAATAGTCAGACTATAAACAAATCTCTTATCATGTGGTGAATGGACAAATAAAACATGATGGAGTATTATTCTGCCAGAGAAAAGGGGTAGAACATTGATTCGGTCTATAACACATACGAACTCTGAAGATATTACACGAACTGGAAGAAGCTAGGCCCAAAAATCATTCACTGTGGTTTCATTTATAGGAAACCTCTAAAATAAACACACTGTAAAGAAATTGGAGATGTAGCCACTACAGTGTGGTACTGGGGAGGGAGGCAGGACGGGAATGTGAGTACCAAGGAGCACAGGACTTCTCTGCTGAGTGATGAAAGTGCCCTAAAATTAGATTGTGACAATGCCTGGGAAACTCCATGAATATACTAGGAACCATTCACTCATATACTTGAGATAGATAAACTGTGAATGAAGCTGTTTCTTTATTGTATTTGGTAATGGGGTTTGACTCCAGAGCCTCGTGAGTTCTAAGCACGTGCTCTGTCCCTCACCAAACAACAGTTAAAAAAAGAGAGAAGATGCAGCCTGGTGCAACCACTGTGGAAATTAGTGTGCAGATTCCTCAAAAAGCTAGGATTAGAAGTCCCAGCTATTCCTCCTCTGAGTGTCTTTCTAGCAGAATTAAAAACTTCATATCACCACACGATAGATGCGCACCCATGTTTATAGCAGCACAATTTATAACAGCTAAATCCTGCAAATAATCCAAACGCCCATCAACTAAGGAATGGATAAAAAAGTGATGGTGTTTTTATACAGTGGAGTATTCGGCCATAAAGAAGGATAAATTGGAGTCTTATAGGTAAACGATGCAACTTGAGAACATAATCGTAAGTGAAATAAATCAGACCCACATGTGTAAACATCATATTGTTTCCTTGATGTAGGCAATTGAAAGAGTAAATAAGGTCTAAAATGATATTGTGAAATTGTAAGAAATTATTAAAAAGGAACTGGGATGGGGAAAGGGGGAGAGGAAGGAAGGGAACAGAGAGAAAAATGCAAGTTAGTGTCTCAGTTCATAGAAGAGGAAGGTTTGTGCTAATATCTTTTTTTTTTTACTATAATATATCCTGCTACTTTTATTTATTTTTCCCTTAATTAAAAGGATAAAAATGAAAAAGTAGATAATAAAAACGAGATTGAGATTAAAAAAGAGGGCATAACAACAAAACAGCGCAGGTCAAAACATAGCCATTTAAGCAAAATAGTGTTTCACCACAAGATAATCTTGACATAAAAGTAGTTACCATAATGTCTCTTCCCTTAAAATCTTTGGGTATAACTTCGTATACTGTAGCATCAAACATATCAAGACAATGTAAAACCGTTCAAGAGAATGACAGTATTACAGGGTATTTAGAATCAACTAACAGAAAATGAACAATGGTTTCCATATAATCTCCTTGTGCTAATATCAATCCGAGAATTTTTTATACCCATATCGTGTAGTCTGAGTAACTTTTAAAGTTAATAATATGCAATGTATTAAGTATTGTTATTCTCCAATCATCTTGTTGAGAAATTTGTTTTACCTTTTTTCCCATAAAATGAGAGAGAGAGAGAGAGAGAGAGACAGAGAGAGACAGAGAGAGAATGAGAGAGAGAGAGAATCAACTCTTGACTTTGGGAATGGGCTCACTGGGAAAAAAAAACAACCCACAGGAGAGTCCAGAATTCTGTTTTTAACCTACAGAAGATGAAAGATGAGGCTTCATTAAGTCGATTATAGAAATAAACTGTTACAGAGAATTTCATTTTTATTTTACACTGTACACTGGTGTAGTTTACAGTTTTTGCTGTAGGCTGAGTGCCATGGGCGCCGAGCATCCTTGGATGGCAGTATGGATGCTTCAAAATGAACTGGAGACCAGCTCCCGGAAGGTTTGCCTCTCCGTGCTGCTTCCAGGCAGGCCCTGGAGACACTCAGATGTGCCGCCCCGCCCCCCCCAGCCCCTTTCCCCATCCAGCTGTGGAGGCAGCAGGTAGGGTTTGGGCACCACCCAGAAACTGATTGAAATCCCCCGTGCAGTTTAACCCTTTCACTTTAAGATTTTTGTTTGTCTACATTTAGTTTTGTTCTCCTGAGTGTTTCTTATTGCCATAGCAACCCTAATCAATCACAAGACCAAAAATAGCTCTTTCATTTTTCTGAAGTGTATCTGGAGTGAACCGGGAACGCAGGGCTGCTCTGTGCTTAGCGTGCACTGCTCTGTGTTTCCAACCCTGAACCTGGGAGGGCTGTGTCTGGAATTTACTCTTTTCAGAGGCCCAGACACATCGCATCTTTCCTGCATTCTTCTTCCCGACTCAGATCCCCTTACCATTTCCAAAAGCCGCAGTAGATGCATTTCAGTGTTCAACAGAGAACCATCCCCATTCTGCACCCCTAGTAATAGATGCCGGGATCTTACAGGTACCCAGTGATGCTTTTCAGTCAGTGGTTCATCCTGGTGAGTTGCACTGGGTACAGAAGGCCAGCTAAAGATGCACAAATAGATCTGGAGAAGCTGGGCTGGTCAGGGCAGGGAGCAGGTGGCAGTGACACTGGTAAGATTTCTCCAGCTTGGGAGCTTCTCAGCTGGAAAAATCAAAAATGAAGTGACAGCAAAGCTTTCACCCTGGTTCTCATTTCTCTGTGGTTCTGCTATGGTTTTTAGAAGACAGAGGCCAAACAAATCCTGAACAAAATAAAAGGAATATTTTTCATAATTTTCCTTTTGATTTATTCTCTCTTCTAATTAAGAAGAAGAGAAAATTTTTTCATGAGAGAGGATTCTAGATCTGCAGTAAGCCCTGGAGGAAGGGGGTAGCCATGACTCCCTGATGTCCCCCAGCTCTGGGAAGAGGCCCTCAAGTGTCATTCCCTCACTTTCTGTCTATAAGCAGAATCACATGGAACCTGGGGTTCCCAGCTTCTCCTTTTAAATTTTTTTGTTGTTGTTGTTTTGGACCGAGGCTTGAGCCCAGGGCCTCACATGCTATGCAAATGTTTTACCACTCAGCTACATCCCCAGCTCTTTTTTATTTTTTATTTTGAAACAGAGTTTCACTCTTTAAATTGCCAAGTTGCCTAGTAACTAACTCACTAACTTGTGACCCTACTGCCTCAGCCTCCTACAGTCAGGCTGAGATTACAGGCCTGGCTTTAATGCTCTCTCAATTTTTCTGAGCATTGGTTTTTACAGTTTGGCTGAGTGAACAAGCAAACACGAAGCCTTTAGATCTAGGAGAGAAAAAGTGCCCCGAGCCCCTGCTTGGGTTCTTGTTTTCCCACATGAAATCAGCAGGGGTCAAGGGAAATCAAAGAGAATGAGCCAAAGGGAAAGAGCACTTCCTCAGAAATAAGAGCCGCAAGGACAGAGCCTAGGGGTGCCAGCACAAATCCTCCGGCCAGGGGGTCAGAATGGAGCAGGAGGAGCTCAGATCTGCTGTCAAGCGTCCTGCCCACAGCCACAGCTCAGCCAGCTCACCACCTGCCGTGCACCTTGTCCTCCGTGGAGAAAGACCTTCCCCACCCCGGTTTTACATGTCACAGCAAACACTCTCCAGTGACATCCATACTCTATGGGAGCGTCATGGAGAGGGGTTTGGTGGAGTGGGCCCTCATTTCTCCGGTACCTCTGCCAGCCAGGCCTGACCTTGGATGTGCATTGTCTTGTTAATCCTTGCCCCCTAGCTAGCAGGCCCGGCTGTCTCTGTAGGATAGACAGAACTTCTGCACAAAGGGGCAAGCAAGGAAATGTGCCCAAGGTCACAGCCGGTACAAATCGAAGCGGGGGTTTTTCTCTACTGAATCACCACACATCCTCTCTGTGGGCCACGCAGCACTGCGTGTGCACAGCAGCTGATGACGAGTTCTCTGGCTCAGTTACTAGTAAACAGCTCCTGGGTTGATAAGCAGTGGCCACTGACACAGCAGGCAGTGCCATGCGTGGGACAGGAAGGCAGGAGAGCACAGACTCTCCAGTCCCTTGGGGATGTTTGAACCGTGGGGCTGCCGATGCTTAATGGGTGATCTGGAAGGAAAGCAGATGGCAAGTTGGGTGTCAGACTGGTTTTCTATTGCTGTGTAACAAATCTCCCACAAACTTAGCAACTTTAAAACCAGGCAAATTTCTCTTGCAGTCTCCATTGGTCAGCACTTGAGGACCAGGTGAACTGAGTCAGTGGCCAGGTTGAAACTGAGGGGTTAGGCAAGTCTTCAGTCTCCTCTGGGGTTCAGGATCCTTTTCCAAGTTCCCTGGTCGCAAGGCTGGGGATAGAGGTCAGCAGCACAATGCCTGCTTGGAAAGTGTGAGGTCGTGAGTTCAATCCCCGGTACCAAAAAAAAATAATTAAATGAGATAATCAAGATTTAAAAAGATTTGTACATAGCACGCAAATACATGTGAGCTGCTTGAGTGAATCATGGATTGTTGACTGCTGTGGAGGTGAGGGGACCCCTGCAAAAGAGGCCATATTCCCTGGTTCACTGCCTTGTGTGATTGTAGAATTGAGGTCCTGTTTTCCAGCAGCCACCTGGCTCCCTCACGACTTCAAAGCCAACAAATAAACTCTGCTTTTTAAAAAATGAAGTTTTAGATACTGCAGCATAATCTCAGCAGTGACAGTCTCCTGACCCTGGTCTCCGTCCAGGGCTGGCTATGCACCCTCAGGAGTCACCCGGGAGCCGCAGCCCATCACGTGCACGGGTGCTGCCCGCAGGAGGGCAGGGCTCTGCTCTGATGCTGAGTCCCAGGGTGACTGTGACAGACACCACTCCTGATGGCGGTGGAAGCTGAGAACAATGGTGGGTGTCAAGGCTTTATCATCCGGTTGGTCAGCAAATGCATAGGCGGCTAATAGCAGTGAGGGGATATGTGCACCATGACAAAGGGACAAGCCGAATGCTGCCTGCCCCGTGGGGAATCGTTCAGAAGTGATGGAAGATGGACTTACAACTTAGGGGCGATTTGAAGGAGACAGTGTTGGAGGGATGCAGTCACAAGTCCTGGGGCACCCGGGGCCACCGGAAGCTGGACCAGACGAAGAAGGGTGCTTTCTCTGGAGCCTCCGGGGAGTGAGGCCCCGCCAACATGGGGATTTCAGACCTCCAGAGCTGTGAGGATAAATGTTATTTTGAACTCTCCAGTTTGTGGTAGTTTGTTAGAACGACTCTAGGAAATTAATACAAGGAAGAGGAATGTTTGAATTCAGTTCGAACCTTACAGTTTTGGGGTGCTCAGAGGACACTTGGTGGGGGTGACCTGTGGCAGCTGGAGAGGTGAGAAGTTGCAATTAGAGACATTGATTTTGGAGGCACACACACATACTCAATCACAAAAACTGGCCTGGCGGTGCACATCTGTCACTTCAGCCCCTGGGAGGATCACAAGCTTACGGTCAGCCAGGGCAATTTAGGGTGAGTTCAGGTCCAGCCAGGACTACTACTCTCTAGTGCGACTGTTATTTAAGAACTGAAAAGCTGGGCGTGGTGGTGCGTGCCTGTAATCTCAGCACTCTGAGAGGAGAAGGCAGGAGCAATGCAAGTGTGAGGCAAGCGTGGGGCAGGGGCAGGTCATGAAAAAGTCAGACGTGAGGAGGATCAGGACAGCGAGTCAGGAGCAAGAAGAAGCTAGAAGAATCATGTACACGGGAAGGAGGACCGAGGCTGCGCTTGTCGCGCTGAGCTGTGTAACGGGTATCCAGGAGTGGGTGGGAAAGAGACGCTGGTTTGGAAGGACTTTGAGACTCAGTCATTCCGTACCTAGTTGCACACGTTGAAAGGAGGTGAGAGGCAAAAACATAGAGCCAGCCTGCTCTGACTGCGTTTTGTGAAGATAACAAAACATGAGACTGATTATGGACAGAGAACTTCAGCTTATTTGTCTTTTAGGAACGTCACTTTCTCCTTGTGCTATTAAGAGTGAAAGGAGTCAGGTAGAAGACACAACAAAATCGATAAAGACCTGGGGAGTCAGCTCCGTGGTGCAGGGCTTGCGTAGCATGTGTGAGGTCCTGAGTTTGATCCCCAGCAGTGTAAAAACAAAGAAAGAAATAATGATAATCAGTGAGACACATTCCAGAGACGGACCATATGAATACTTTTCTACTGTGCATCCTGCAGCATGGCCGGTACTGTGCTGGGGGTGATGTGGGTGATCTCATGGGCATTCTGAATGCTTCTGCAGAGTAGAGGAGTGTTCCCACTCTATAAATGGAGAAACTGAGGCTGGGATTGGTAAATAATCTGACCACGTCAATCAGCTTGGATTTGAGCCCAGCTGACTCCAGTGTCAGCTCTTTTCATTATATTCCTTTGATTGGGAAAAAGGTTTTTCTTGGATTCATAAAGAACAAAAAACACAAAGAAATAAGCTGATTTACAGTGGAGGAAAAGAAAGTTGTGTGTCAGACTCCTCAAAATCTGAGCCTGCCAGAGAGGAAAGGGGAAACCAGACTCCCAGTGGGGAGAGAAGCAGGTGAGCTTTAACTGAAGGGGAGAGGAAAGAGAAGCTCCCCTAGGACTTGACGGCAGGACTTAGAAACACTAACTGGTTCCGGGCTGGCAAATTTGTCTTAAGATGGACATCTCGCCAGAAAGCATTTTATGACCGCTCTGGAAAAGAAACTTCTGATTTTAACTTGAGTCATCTGCAGACTCCAGGCATCAGATACAGCAAAGGGATTACTGGTCCCAAACCTCCTGCCCAAGGAGAAAATGCTGACCAGCCACCTGGTTCAGGTGCTCCTGAGGCTTTGCTGAATGCAGGTGCACTCACCTCATCTTCTGATATGAAAATAACCAAAGTCTTTGACTCAAAAATACCAACATCTGCTAATTTGCATGGGGCTTTTGCATTGCATATTTAGATCTAATACCCAGATGTGAAAATTCACTTGTTTGACCCAGCTAAGCGGTTTAGAGATTCAGTGGAAAAATCTTGCAGTATTTTATTTGGTGGCCCACAGCGCACTCATGCGCTGCTTGAACTCGTCAGCCTGGCATAAAGGCTTAGTATTTTTAAAAAGGTCTCACCGCAAGTGCTTCTCCCACATGTACGAGAACCAGTCAAAGCTCTGCTGGGGGCTCGAGTCCTGCCTGGTCTGTGTGGGTGAAGAGCAGCCTCCTCCCGGGAACAGCCCGGAACTGGGTGTGAGGGCTGCAGTGACCGAGTGAGGCTGGAGAGGAAGCACAGGAAGGCGTCAGTGAATAATCATGGGGCCTGGTCGCCGTAAGACAATTACTGGGATCGATTGTTTTCACGTTTCCTTAGTCACAGTCCAGATTGCTTGTTTCACTCAGATTAAGACACGGACGCCAAATCCACACAGGCATGTGATGTCAGGGAATTAGCCACAGCTCGGGTGAGATCTTCGCTTCTTGTACGGGTGCCCTGGGGCCTCAGCTGGGTGGGCAGGGGAGCGTGGTCATTGTAGGGATGATGCCCTTGAGGTGGGGGGTGGGTGCTTGTGGACTTTGAGCTGTTTGCTTCTCAAGAATGGTATGGTGAGGTGCATGGAGGGTCATGCAGCCACAATACCCTAAAAGGCTTATGGCCCCCAGTGCTCCACCCCTTCCTCCAAGGTTTCTGATTTGGGTGCTGTGGGACAGGGCTGAACAAGTGCAGTTCTAACAAGTTCTGGTGATGCTGCTGCTGCTGCTACTGCTGCTAGACCAAGGAGTCACTCTGAGAGCCCCTGGAGCAATAAAAAGCATGGACACTGGGACCAGGCTGCCTGCCTTTCAGTTCAGACTCTTCAGACACCCAGGTTGTGTGATGGTGGGTCCCACACGTAACTTCTCTATACCTCCATTCTTCATCTTGAAAGCAGGAATCCCTGCCTGTCCCTTGGTGTCACTACAAGGAATATGTGAGTGACACCTCAAAGCATCCAGAGCGTGTCTGACGCAGGGAGCATGTGTTCTCAGTGCTGGATGAACACAAAAGGAGCCCACCCTCGTGGGACTGTGAGCAGAGCAAGCCAAGACTCATTTCTCCAACACCTGCTGCTCCCAGGGAGCAGCGGGGTTATTTCATCCATTAGTCTTCACTCCCATCTCTCGTGGCTGAAAGTAGGCTGCCCAGTTCATGCCAGCAGCGGGGTGGTTATACAACTAGCAGTCAAAATCCTCTTTTCGAGGTGCCTTAACTCTTAGACTCTCCTGGCTGCACAGAATGAGACTCCACAAGACCGAGACACTAGAGTGGCGCTGCAGTTCGGGTTTCTGTCCCCTGTACAGCCAAAAAGACGAGCTAACTATTCTGGTCAGGCTCAGCTGCAGCCTCGTACTGATTGCGACAGTGCTGAGCACTGAGTAGCCACTAAGAATGAAATGAAAGACACATATGTCCTGGGGATTGGCTCCAGGGCCTCGTGTGTGCACGCTCTGTCTTTGAGCTGTGCCCCCTCCCTCACAATGTCGTTCTAGGTAATGTTATTTCTGTTTTAATAATGCTGGGATTCAGAGAAATTAGATGATTTATCCGTCATGTGTTAAAAGCCAGGTCAGACCAAGCACCGTGGCATTCACCTATCATCAAAGCACTGTGTGGGGCTGAGGAAGGGAGATCATAAATTCAAACCCAGCCTGGCAACCTAGCTAGATTCTGTCTCAAATAAAAAGGGCTGGGGACTGACCCCCAGTAATGCAAATAATAATAATAAATTAAGCCACGTCAGTAATCTCTGATTGTGAAGCTCTGCTGTACCTTCTCCCTCAATGGATGTGGAAGTTGAGGCACAGTCCGCAGGTACCCAGCAGGGGCGGTTACTCCCCGAGGGTGAGCTCCCTCCAGACCTGGAACTGACCTCTGTGTCGGGTTTGTTTTTCTAAAGCTAGGCCAGGCCCCACAGCTCACACTTGTTTGGGGAGCGGGTAGAGATGAGCCCCCCCTTCCACTCTGGTTACTGACTCTGATTTTGCTTCTGGAAGGGCTCGTGCTCATTCTCCCAAAGGCGACCTTCCTTGGCTCAAGTTGGATCCTGACATGGCATCTGAACACCTCCAGCCTAGGAGCATAGCCAGAGGCCACACTGAGTATATGAAGAGGGAAAATTATGTGCTAATGAAACTTTTCTTTTTCTCCATAGTGCTCCTTTCTGCCAAAATTCTCCATCCACATAGAAACCAAGTATGAAGACAACAAAGGAAGCAACGACAGTGTGAGTACTCTCCCTTGCCCTGCGCCGTGCTCGCCTCCTGTGCCCCGAGGGTCACAGCACCTCGCGTGGCCACACCGCCATGGCCCGGTGCCACTGCCAGGCCAGTGGCAGGATCTGTGCCTAGGACATCAGACGTGTTCCGGCCCTAGGCCTGGAGGACTTTTTCCCTGGCACCTCTCTCCGGAATTATTTT
Source organism: Cavia porcellus (assembly GCF_034190915.1). Classification (NCBI taxonomy): domain Eukaryota; kingdom Metazoa; phylum Chordata; class Mammalia; order Rodentia; family Caviidae; genus Cavia; species Cavia porcellus. Next base: position 15,761,626 of record NW_026947515.1, read on the forward strand.
GTGCTCTAAGTTTTGTTTTCCTCATTTGTATGTACTTTGCACCGGCCTCTCTGCAGCAATCTCTGTGGTCTGAGTGATGGACACTGGACATAGAGTGCATAGCAGAGAACTCAGAGCTCCAGGATTTGGTTTCTGACCGTTGGCTTCTTCACATCTCCTTAATGACTATAATATTCACATAGAAAAGTGAATATTATCAGATATTTGTGTACATACTGTGTATGTTTTCCATGAAGGTCAGGTGAAGCCCTGCAAAAGAGTCTTTCTGACTCTGCCTAAATTTTAGCCAAGTACTTTGTTTGTTACCATTGCTTAAAGTCTTGTCTTCAGACCTGGCTTTCAACCCAGATTCTTTCTGTTGGAGTGACACAATTCTAAATTCCCCTCCTTTGGGAGTCACTGTTTTGATGTAAGCAAGAGGCATACAGAGACGAGGCTGTGGGTTCCTTTTGGACCTGCTGAGGGGATGCCCTTGGATGGAGGAGCCCTGAAATTTACCTGTTAATATGCCTTGTTATGTTTTACATTTGTGGAGATCGATGAAGAGAAAGTTTCTTGACAAGGTGACTCCTTTGGGAGCTTAGCTGAGCCAAGGGAATGCAAGGGTTACAGAGGTTCCAGAGTGCCATAATGAAGACCTAAGGAGGCCAGGGGTGCTAGCGCATGCCTTGATCCCAGCATTTGGAAGGCTGAGGCAGGAGGATTACTACAAGTTTGAGGGCAGCCTGGGCTATGAAGTGAGTTCAAGACCAGCCTGAACCAGATAGTGAGACTTTGTGTCAAAAACCAAGAAAGAAGAAGAGATCGAGGAGAAGGAGGAAGAAAAAAAAAAGAGGATGCGGATGACCACTTCAGGACTCCTGTGCTCTATCAACTTGAAAAACAGTCACTGAGAAGAATCTGTGACAGCTTTAACCAGGCCAACCTGTGATCCTTTGCACTGACATCTTCTAGAAACAACCAGAAAGTTCTTGCCCTAGACAGCATCAAATTCCTCTAGAAAATTCCTCAGTGTGTTTGTAAGGCAGACACTGTGCTTACCTACAGTTTGGCTATGCAGGAAGACTAGAGCAGCAGAAGTCTAAGCCCTGCACACTCTCTGTGTGACCTGGATTCCTGACTTTTTCCCTGAGCTACCTTGTTTGGGTCAGTCATCCCAATACAGGAACAGAGTGTGTCTCATTCGAGGTGGAGTCGGGCTGAGGTGGCTCCCGGGAGGGAACACTCAAGAACCACATTTCACACCAGTTTAGTGAAAGAGACATTCATTCATTCAGTATTCACAAGAGTGAATGTGTTTATATATCCCTATACGAGTTACCTTCTATTTATATAGCACTGTATAAGTTAGATGGGTGGAATTTAAAGTGCAGACTCAGCCAGATGCGGTGGTGCATACTTATAATCCTAGCACCCAGCAGGCTGAAGCAAGAGGATCACAAGTTAAAGCCCAGTCTGAGCAACTTAGTGACCTGGCAAGACCCTGTCTCAAAATAAAAGTTAAGGGCTGGGGATTTAGCTCAGCGGCATAAACATCTGCCTTGCAAGCGCACTGTCATGAATTTAATCCCTGGTACCAAAAAACAAAAAAAAAATAAAAAAATAAAAGTTGACTAGGGATGCATTTCAATGTAAAGACTTTGGGTTCAATCCCTAGTAAGCCCCCCCACCAAAAGTTATCAATACTTTTTTGCATCATATGTTTTACTTAAATGTTTAATATTCAGGCAATATTATATTTAAAAAGATTGTTTAGACTTAACTGTTTTGCTGGTTTCAGTGCACAGTGCTAACTCTTCTGTACCTTGATTTACCTTATCTTGACTTTTTTGTTCTGATACACTTTTCAGATAAGCTTGAGGGTTCCAGCCAGCCTGGGTTACCCAGCAATTTTAAGATTGGCCTGTATTACATAATGGAACCCTGTCTCAAACAAACAAACAAAGAACAACATCAATAACAACAAAACTTATTTCTAAACTTAAGACACTTGAGGACAATGATCAAATTCAGTGGCCAAAAACCTAAGCACAATAATGCACATTCTTTTGTGTGAAGAGTCACCGCTGGTCCACCATTAGCATGACAGGTGCTTGGGGAGTGGCCTTCCATAGTGACCGATCTGTTTAAGGAACTGAAGCAGCTTCTGTGTTTTAACTATGTTAGAAAACTAGAGTTCTTCTGGGCTTGGCAAACTGATTTCTTTGTAGATAAAGTTTTATTGGAACACAGTCACGCTTTTCTGTGGTGGATGCTATAAGCTGTTGCTCAGCCCCAAAGTCGAGTAGTTGTCACAGAGATTAGGTCGCCTAGAAAGCCTAAAAGACCTACTGCCTGCCCTTTCCACGTAGGCGTTTATAGTTTACAAAGACCCAAATTAGAACAGCACCTACCACATCTCAAGAGCTGAGTGACTAGTTGGTTGATGTCCCTACTGGTTGTCCCAGCCCTGTGCCTGCTCTGTTGTTGGTGGGCCCTTTCAGGGGAGAGATAAACACTACAAGCTGGGGTCCTCTCATCCTACATTCAGGGCCCCTGAGTTAGCACCTCCACGGGGGGCGGGGGGACAAAGGACATTTCCAACCGTTCTGTCAGTAACCTGAAATAGAAGACACTTGGCTGACTAACTCTATTGACACCACAGTGTCTAAAACAGTATCTATGTTTAATCTTTTGAGCTCTTATAAAATAATGACTTTTTCTGATTGGAAAATTAATACACAGTAGTAAAACTTGAAAAAAGTACAAAGAAAAGAAAAAAGACCAGCCGTAGCCCCACAATTCAGAGACAACTGCTGTTAGCTTTTTAGTTCATATTGGAGATAATTAATGAATTTATTTTTTAATCAGCTCCTCCAAAGTTGAATCACAGTACATTATGCTATTTTTAACACGATGTGGTAAACCTCCCCCATATGATTTTAATAGCTTCTCTGCCTTCCAAGCTCTGGTCACTGGATACTGAATGGCCTTGGCATAGCTGTGAACTCTCAGAGAAAGCACAGTTTCGATCAGGTATCTGAATTCTTTTTATTCGCATAATTGGAAAATATAGGAGAGGTTTTTTTCCATCATCTTTTAATCTTCCTAAACAAATTCCTTTTCTTTCTGCCTCTGTCTCTCTCCTATACATGGATTCAAAATAATTCCATATCAGGAGGGTAAAGAGTACTTATAATCCTGACAGGTTTGTATGACCCTTCTGGTTTTCATCTGCTCATTTCAAATAGTCCAAAAAATTCATGATTATCATTTATTATTTATTCACTGTCTCCCCTTTTGGTGAAGCATTATCTTCTTTTTACTACTGTCCTAGGAATTTAGTTTTTCTATTATCCTGCAGGGAACTGAAAATATCAGGTCATCCTTTGAATGTTTCCAATAGAATGAAATATAAATGCACGAAGTGATGGATGTGCCGGCCACCCTGATCTGATCATTATATATTGTGTGTATTGAAACATCACATTGTGTCCCATGAATATTTGCAATCATTATATGCCAATTAAATTTTTTTAATGTCTCTAAAATATCAAATTGTCCACAGTAGAGTCAGGATCCATGCTCTTGCCAAGCAAATATCCCCTGCCCATGCTAATGGCCGGGCTCCTCTGAGATTTAGGGTAGCCCACAAGAGCAACACCGAGCCCCTGGGCACTCTCCGAGCTCCTTGTGCGTCACTTCTGTAAGGCCAGCGGTCAGATCTGTGCTGTCTCCTCCTCCCGCACACGGACCCAGAGCCTGTCTCAGGGTCTGCTCCTTTCTCCCTGCACGGCCCTGACTTTGTCCAAGTCTGCGAGCCACCACCTTCTCACATGAAGAGGCCCTACATGTGTTTTTGCCCAAATTTCCCCTCCTGCCTCTGCTGACTCTGCACCTAGGTCTCCTGAGAACACTGAACTAGACAACCCAGCCCAGTCCTGACCCACCAGCTTTGCCGAGTCGGCCTCCTGCCTTACATATTCAGCGGCATCTGGGCGGCCCCAGGTTGATCCCAGGAAAGCAGAAGAGGATGCCTTCATCAGCTTTCATTCAGACTCAGAACCTGAGAGATACACATTTACCTATTACCACTTGCGTATAACAAGATAGCTTGCCCAGCTAGTGTTTCAGAACTAGAGTCTTAGGCTATGGCGTGTGCTGGGATGTTCTTTTTTCTGTCTAGGGTTGAAGGAGGCATTTTTGGTGAGAGTCAAATGTAAGAAAGAAAGACAAAGTGGATATTCCTTTTGTCCCACTATTTTGCCGTGTGGTTTAGTAAATTTAGTTGATCTCTGCATTTTCTGGATGTAGTCTTACCGTTCAGCTACTTCCTTTCATATACTATCTCCCTACCTGTCGAAAATTTAATGAAATGGATGATGATAAGAGGCAATAATTAAATAGAAAGATGCTAGAAATAATATTGATTAGTGGTTGAACAGAGTATATATCGTTATTTTATTATCAATTATCATAGAAGTAATTTTTTACATGAGCCAATATCTAGTGTAAAAAAAAGTCTTGGCAAGATGAATAGATGTAAATATCGTCTCCTCCTTAACAAAAGTAAAACTAGTATATTTATGATTGTGAAAACCAGCAAACTGTGATTCTATTAGCCAGGACACAACGGGGAGGTTGTCTTAAATTGAGGCCTGTTTATTTTATGCGCATACTGATGAGAATTATTTAGGCCTTAATGAGTGCTGGGGAGGATGGTTCCTGCCAAGGTAAGGCTCTGGGGTTTGTCCAAGGCCATAAATCTCAAACGGAGGGAGTCAGTGCTTAGTACAGCCTAGTGCAGCTGAAGGAGGGCCACTCCTGGTGTTCCGTGAGGTTAATGGGGGGCTGTCTGGACTTTACCTCCTCTGCCAAACAAAACAGGCAAGATTTAGTGCAGTGAACCTCAGCTTTGTCTGCACATTGCAACCACCTGAAAAGTTTTAGTAAAGGTCCAGGCCTGGGTGACATCACCTGACATTTTGGTTTACTTGGTCCTGGGGTACAGATTGTCCAAACACCAGCCTACACACATAAATGACATAAGACTGCCTCTTAAAAGGCCCAATTCTCCAAATGGAAATGGATACAGTTTTCCACTGACCCTCTGGCTGAGCCTGATTACATTAGTTTGGCAGTTACGTTAGTTAGTAGGTCATAGGATGTGTCATCTGTGTTAGTCAGCTCTTTGTTGCTGTGACCAAATGCCTCAGGCAAACAACTTATAAGAAGGAAGATTTGTTTTGGCTCATGGTTTCGGAGGTCTCAGTCCATGGTTGCTTGCTTTCATTGCCATAAGCCTGAGGAGAAGCAGAACATCGTTACAGGTGAAGCAAAGCTGCTTGCCTCATGACAGCTAGAAAGCAGAAACAGAGAGAGAGATCCAGAGAGAGGGGAAGCTCCAGAGCAAGATACACCCTTTGCAGGCAAAACTCCATTGACCGGCCTCCTCCAACTAGGCCCCAACTCCTGATAGTCCACTCAGCTCTGAGGCTTGAATCCTCGTGATCCAGGCACCTCTGAAAGTGGATGCACTGGGGCCCCAGCCCTCATAGGTGAGTCTCAGGAGATACTTACCATCCACACTTAGTGTGAGACTTGGGACCAGCAGCTCTCAGTTATGGCTGCACAATAAAATCACCCAGGAAGCTTTAACCCGTGTGGACACCACCATCCCACCCAAAGGGGCACTGATTGATTCACCATGGAACAACAGGTGAGGGGTGGGATCCAGGCATTCAGGTTTTTAAAGTTCCCTGAGATGGATTTAAGGGGCAACAAGACTGAAACAAATAGGAATAAACACTTAGGAAACCAGGTTCTTCAAACTGCTCCCCAGAATAGAACAGTTTGCAAAGAGCCTGTTTGTAACCATTGTGCGGCCCCAGGGCACTGTATACAGCCTCATTAGACACATAGCGCCACGCACATTACCCCTCAGTGAGGAACTCCTCTGATAAAATGGAAAGAACGTCTAGTTCTTTCCCAGTTCTTGGAAACCAAGCTTGGTCTTTCAGAGTTTTCTCCCCGGAGGTCGCATAAAAGAAGTATTTGGAATTTATTTTGTTTCTAGTTTATCTATGTTGTAAAAAGAACACAAAATCATCCTTTGTGAGGCAAAAAGAACAGGATAGTATTGAGGTTCCAGCTATATAACCTTAAGCATTCTCTCTGTCAATCAGAACCAAGAAAATATACCAAATAATGCTTGCATCAGCGAGCGGAGGATTCCGAGGGGAGTTACAGGAAAGCACTTTATGAACTAAGCTGCTTTACAAATGTTAGAAGTTTCCACTGAGGTGCTCGTGCCTTGGATTAACTGTGCTCTTGGTGTTTTCCTAATTGAGATTCTGCTTCTGCCTGAATTGTCAATAAACTATCTCTTATTCCATAAGATTTGAGCACCTACTATGGGCCAGGCATTAGAGGAGGCCCTAAGTATACAGCAATAGGACAAACAGACCAGTCTTACATTGCTCATGGAGGGGGCAAAAATGGCTCTCAAGCAAGGGAACAAAGAATCATAGCTGTGATGAAGCGCTACGTAGGCAGAAAACAGGATATAGTCAGGAAGGCCTCTCAGAAAAGATGACATGCTGGCTTGGATTTGTAATTCCATCACACTGGGAGGCCGAAGCAGGAAGATTCAAAGTTTGAGCCCAGCCTGGGCAACTCAGCCTCATAGTGAGAGTCTGTCTCATAAGTAAATACATCCATACATATGCAAATGGACTGTGGCCGAACCAGGCAATGCTAAACACTGATTTCCTCAGTTCTACGCAAAGCTCCTGGGGTCAACCCCTCCTATGAAAAAAAATTAAGAAAAAAAAGACAAGAGCCTGTGGGACAGAGACAGCCATCTGAGGGGCTTTTCAGGCAAGGAGACAGTTGTGGGCCAAGATGCAGAGGAGCTGGCGTGCGTTCATATGTCAAAGCCCACACATTGCGATTACGTTCGGAGACAGGGGCTTTTAGCATGTGATTAAGTAACAAAGCGGCCATAAGGCTGGGCCTAAGCCAGCCTCACTGAGATCCTTGTCATAAGAGAAACCTTGGCCACACACAGAGGCACCAGGGTGCCCGGTGCAGGGGGAAAGTACCCAAGGAGAGAGTGTGAAGGTGGCATCAGCAGGAGAGAGGCTCAGAAGGAAACACCCCTGCTGACACTCTCATCTTGATTTCCAGTCCTGAGATGTGAGACAGAGTCCATTGTTTATTGTACTTTCTATATCAGCGCAAACCAATTAATACAGAGACAGGGAGGGCAAAGGCCCCAGTCCTGGCACGGGCATCACATGCTCGGAACTGGTAGAAAACCATTAGGAGCAAGAGTGAAGAGACGCATAGAAAAGGTAGCCAAGGCCAGATCACAAAGACCAGGAACTTGCATTTTAGTGCAGTGGGAATATATTCAAGGGTTTTAAACAAAACAGTGACCTTACATTACTTATGGAGTTTTAAAATAAACTTTTACACTTTGGAATCATGTTAAATTTATAGTAATGCAGTTTCAAAGACAGCACATGCAACCAGTTCCTATATACTCCCTACTCAGAGTTCCCGGATGGAAATATCTGAGCCAGTCATAACACATTAATCAAAACTATACAGTTTGTTCAAATGTCACCAGTTTTCCTACCACTGTTCTTTTCCTTTGGTTTCAGGACTCAGAGTAGGATTCTCTGTAACACAGATAAGTTGTGTTTTTAAAGTGTCTGTTCTGTCCGTTCTGTGGGGTGCTTAGATGGAACGAATGGACGCCAGCAGTCCAGTGGGAAGACTGTTGCAATAACCCAGGTCCAAATGTTGGAGTAGGCTGCACAGCTGGCAGGGGACTAAGGAGGGAGAGTTGGATTTCTTTAGGAAGCAGCGTACTGGACATGGGTCAAATTATGACAGAGAGAGAAATGACAAAAGAAAGAAAGTTCCAGATGCTCTGGTTTGCAGAGAAGGGTCACCCCATGGCTTTCAAATCCAGCTTCTGGTTATTGTCTTTACTCTTTAGTGAAGACTCATTTTCAATCACTGAGTTGTTCTTGGTTTTAAGAAATTAGACCACCTTATTTAGTTACCCTACAGAGGTTTGCCAAAGAAATCAAGTTTCTTCCCCTGGGTGTTTCTTTTAGATAAATTATAGATTATTATCTGGATATTCAGAACTTGGACTGGGTTTGACTTGTATTGCCTTGGAGACCAGAAATGTTCTCCTCTTGACCCCTACTCTGAAAGTTACCAGCCAGCAAAAAAGGAATTTCAACGTTTTAAGAAAACTGCAATTATTAAGAATTTGTTACTACAATAATCACAAAGTTTAGTATTATTAGTAGTATTATTAGTATTTGTAACGTCAAGAGAGCAGCTTGGATGGGTGTAGGGTAAAATTGTTTATTAACACATTTTAAGATGTACTAAAATTAATTTGTAAAGCAGGTGTACTGGGGAGAACTGTAGAATCCATATTTACAGGTCTCTGGAGTTGATTATCTTTTCCTTAAATGGCTTCTAATTGAGGATTATAGAAAGAAAAAAGGCATTTGCTTTATTTTTAGACATGAGCTCTGATGTCTTCAACTTTTATGGTTCTGTTTTTAACCTTAGATTATTATAACCAGCCACCTACAAAATCTGCAATTTTCTCTAATAAGTCTGTACATGGTAAAAAGTAGACTGTACAAAACACCCCCATTTGCAGTTGAGAAGGATTATTATCCACTTTAGTCCATGAGTGGAAAAGTCCGGGTCCTTACTAATCCATGTCTAATGGTATCATTTTGAGGACAATGGAAAACAGGTCAAGTTTGATTCCTTAGGATGTAACCATTGCTGTTTATGGTACAATCTGTGATCTGAGACTAGATATTTGTTTTTAAAAAATAAAAGGCAGAAGGCATTTTTGTCCATCATGAAGGTTGGCTTTCTGATTCTCAACTTTCACCCATTTTTAAAGAAGCTAGAATTATGGTGAGTGACCATTATTTTTAATAGACACAGCTTAGAGGAGTATTTGCTTTCTGTCTAGGCACCAAGCTGTGCTAAGCCCTCCAAGACCTCCGTATAGTGATGTGTTAGTACCCGGGTTAGGTGATAGGAAATCAAAACTGATCAAAAGCAGTGTCATCAAAGAGATGATACTCAATCATGGTTGGCAAACTGGAGATCAGAGCTAGAAAAGGAACAAACACTGTCCCAAGAATCAAGGTCTGTGTGACCACCTTGCAGCTACCATTGTAACGGCTGAGGCACCCCTGGCTGCTAATCCACTGACTAGCTGATTGGGGAACAAGACAGGCATAGCAGTTTTCAAAGTATAACTCCAGAGCCTGTGTATCAGTTATAAACACAGAGAAATGTAGTGGGGACCACAAGGAACAAATTGTGCATCACTACTAATGAAACAAATGGACACAGTGTGCCTCCCGCTGTGAGGAGACACCTCTCTCTCATGGATGACCCCAGCCAAAATGCTCAGTCTCAGTGCACTCTGAGGAAATAATCAGATAAATCCAGGTTGAGGAACAACATAACTGGTCAAAATTCTTAAAATAGGTATGGTCACAGAAGACCAAAACTTAAGCGTGGTGCACACCTGCAATCCTACTACTTGGCAGGCTGAGACAGGAAGATCTCAAGTTCAAAGCCAGCTTGGGCTACACAGAAAGACCCCACCTCAAACAAACAAACAAAACAACAAAAACAAGAAATTAAACCAAAAGAAAAACCAGGCACTGTCCTAGACTAAATGACACTGAAGAAATTTGATGACTCCTAATGCCTGATCCTTGACTAGGTCCTGGCTTAGGGGTAAGCTATATTAAGGAGCAAGAAAGATTTCAGAGGGGGGAGGACAATGGAGGTATTTGAATAGGAACCATTTACTAGATAACAGTATGATATTGAACTAATATTAAATGTCTTGCCCGTGTTCATTAGCTAATGATTTGTAGGCAAATGTCTTTGTTCTAAGGAAATACATGTTGTCATATTTAGGAAGGAAATATTGTATACAGCATGCTTTTATTCTCATATTTCAGAAAAATTACTTGCATATGTATTTTTTTCTTCTTAGGCTCTTATTCACATGTTGCAATGAGATGTCAAATTGCCTATTCAAAGTCACATAATGAATCTTAGGTTTTTCTTTTCGATGCCCTGAGGTAGAAGTATCCCATCTTCTCTCTTTTCTGTGATATCTTGGTTTTATTGATGAAACAGAAAGTCTGATCACAACTACTTTCTTTTTTTTTTTTTTTTCACAACTACTTTCACCATCACTGTTGAGTCTATTAATTTAAAAGGCATTTATGAAGAGGAGTATTTGTTTTATTTCTGAATTACAGAAACCGTCAGTTATCTGAGTAATTGTATGCTCTGGGTTGGGTCCTGCAGTTTTGAAAAGTTGTGTGGAGCTGGTTCATACTAAACTTCCAAGTGTAAACCCTGCTTTTGCTGGAACCTGAGCTACCTTATTTCACCTGCATATTTCTACAACACCTATTAGTGCTTTCTGAACTACGGCACCTGTAGTGTATCGCAATTGCTCACATAACTGTGCTCTCCAACTGATTAAAGCTGTATTAAGGCAGGTATGAAGTCTTGGGTAAGGTTTTCTTGGGTAAGGTTTTATCCCGGATACTTGGCATGTGATAGATGCTCATAAGAGCGCACACTAAACATGTTATTAAATTAAGTCAGGAGCAAGAAGAGGATGTCTGTTATTGCTCCTACTACCCACCGTACTTTGATACAGAGAAGATGAAGTATGTAGGTCCCTGCATGATGAGGACACACAAGCCTTCCATGGTTTTTTCCTTTGTGTAAGAAAGAAAATAAGAAAGGACACATTATCTGCTAGTTTTGCAAAAGCAAACACAGGAAAGGTAAACCAGAAGTGTATGACATCAGCTACTTACAGGAAGTGGGTGAGAACAGGGACGAGAGAGGAAGAGAGGAGAAGTACTTCTTAACTTTTGAAATCAGGCTAATGTCGTCCACATGGAAAAATAATCAAACCACCAGGTGTGGTAGTGCCTATCTGTAATCCCAGCACTCAGGAGGATCCCTGCGAATTCAAGGCCAACCTGAGCTATATAGTCAGGTCAAAGCTAACCTAGGCTACAAAGTAAGAACCTGTCTCAAAAAAGCAAACCAACAAAAAGAGTATTAAAAAATAATAATAAGGGACTGGAGGTTTAGCTCAGCGGCATAAGCGCCTGCCTTGCAAGCAGGCAGTCATGAGTTCGATCCCCGGTACCGATAAAAAGGAAAAAAGACCAAAAAAAAAAAAACCCCCCAAACTGAGCACCTCTTGTAGTGTCAGCCATTCAGGAAGCTGAGGCAGGAGGATGACAAGTTTGAGGTCAGCATGGGTAACTTATAACCCTATCTCAGAATTTTTAAAAAATGAAACAGGCTGGGGATGTAGTTCAGTGGTAGGTCTGTTATCTAATATGCATGAGGCCCAATGTCACTAATAAGCATAATAATGATAAGCCAAGTCAAAGACATGGGAGGAAGAGTGGAAAGACACTTTAGGATAGAATGTAAACTATCTTTACATTCTTACTGGAGATTTAGCTCAGTGGCACAGCGCCTGCCAGGAAAGTGTGAGGTCCTGAGTTCTATTCCCAGAACCTTCCCCCAAAATAAAATAAACAGAAATAAGTGAACTTAACTGAATTTTAAATGAATAAAATAATCATAGTGAAGGGGTTAGTGAACAAAAACCTCCCTCCCCCAAATAATTTTCTTTTTTTCTTTCTTTTTTTTTTTTTAATTATTTAAAGAGAAAGAAAAAATGGAGGAAAAAAAGTGTAGAAATAATACAGAATTACAGAAAAATAAACAGTAAGAAATCACTAGTTGATAAGGTACCTATTGTCATCTTAGGAATAGTTGTTCAGGTTACAAAATTAAAGCATATAAAGTGACATTCAAATAGTGACACTGCGGGGCTGGGGATTTAGCTCAGTGGCATAAGCGCCTGCCTTGCAAGCCTGTGGTCATTAGTTTGATCCCTGGTACCGGTAAAAATACAAAAAAAAAAAAAAAAAAAAAATAGTGACACTGCCAACAGTTCTGCTCAATGATCCAACAAAAACTTAGTAATGTGGTTATCAGTCCTACACATTTGTTTTTTTATCTTAAAGAGGGTAAGATTAAACATGACAAAACAGAACAGAACAGTTCATAAGGAAACAATTTAAAGAAACACAGATCTCAAAGCAAGTCCACTGGAGATCTTCACTGTCTATCTTATTGTCTCTAGTTTTCTTCCAAATAATTGTCCCCATCTTCACACACATTGAGTATATACTGAACATTATAGAATTAATCAAATCATTACAGGATGATGAAGGCTTTTTAGGTCTTCAAGATCTGACATTGGGGAAGTCAATAATGACTACCATAATGTCTCTCATTCTCTTTGTAGTAGCTGTCTCATTTATGTATGCTGAAATTGAACTTAAGAGACTAGACTAATATCATTCTGAACAGTGAATAATAGTATTGTTAGATTTCATATCATAATGTTACAGAATTAGCATTGGGTTTCTTAGTGTCTCTTCTTGAGAGTATCTGTTCATTATATCTTGCATTATATAATCTGCTCAATAATTTTCAATTATACAATACTTTTTCTATAACTCTTAAATCTAAAGATAGTAAGAATTATAAATGGTAAATTCTAAATTAGAAGCTATTTCTCATTATAGTATGGAATAGCAGCACTGAATCTTATGTTTTATGCAGTAAATTTGAACAAATACAGAAGAAAATCCCCACTTGGAACTATCACAACCAACTTTTACAGTGAACATTGGATGATGAAACTTGTATAAAAAGTTTAATCTCATATGTGAGATATTTATGTGGCATCAAAGTATCTCTGCACGTTATTAGTGGAAATGTGAAATAATAATATCCCAGTAGAGTCATGGGGTGCCACCCTAACCAGGTGTCCCCGGTAATATCAGTCAGTCTGTGGAAGGACACAATGTGTGTTGAGAAAGCCAGAGTGTCACTTACTTCCTTGTTATGAAAGGCTACAAGAAGATGTGAATTGTTTCAAATTAAAGCGGATGAAAGCAACTATACAGCTAAATGTCTTTTCTGATCTTGGACTGAAACCTGAACTGGAGAAAAATAGCCCAAAGGATATTACTGGGTAATTGGCAAAATTTGAATGTGGATTGTAGATTAGATAACAGTATCAGATCACTGTTAAACTTCCTTGTTTTGATCAGTATACTGTCATAATGTAAGAGATCTTTGCTCTTAGGAAATTAACCCTGAAATATTTAGAAGTAAACAGATGTGGTGAGTACAATATGTTCTCAAATATGAACAACAAGGCAAAAGAAGCAAGTGTTAGTAACTAGAGAATCTGGGTAAAGGGTGTGGAGGAATTTTGTTTTTTATTATTTTTCCCATTTTTTGCTGAGTTTAAAATGATGTTAAAACTGGAATAGAGGCTGGGGATTTAGCTCAGTGGCATAAGCACCTGCCTGGTTAGTGCGAGGTTGTGAGTTCAATCCCCAGGACTGCAAAAAAAAAAAAAAAAAAAAACAAAACTGGAATAGAATAGAATGCCAGAAGAGACATAACTGAAGATAAAATATATTATTTGTAGAAAGTGTCTACATTAAAAACATAAGAGAATTTATAAATCCTCTTAGATGGTTGAAATATTAGATTCACCAGAGATACTAACTAGATATCATCAGAGCAACATGTAAATACCAGTAGTGTCTCATGTATGGGTAATGATCAGTAAAAAGATTAACCCTAGCCTGGTACGAGACACATGCCTGTACTTCCACAACTCTGAGGGGCTGAGGAAAGAGGATGGCAAGTTCAATCCCATGAGGGGCAACTTAGTGACTTAGCAAATACCATCTCTCAAAATAAAGAATAAACAGGGTTGGTGATGTAGCTCAGTGAAAAGACCTTGGGTTCAATACCCAGTACCAGCTGATGATGATCACTGTATTATCAGTGTAAACACAGTGTTACAGTACATAAGAGCAAGTACAGAAGTGTTAAGAGACAAGAAAGCCAGGTGTAGTAGTACACACCTGTAATTCCAGCCCTGGGAGACCGAGGCAGGAGGATTGCCTTGAGTTCGAAGCCAGCCTGGGCTATTACACAGTGAATTCAGGTGTGTTCCAGGCCAGGCTGAACTGCATAGTGAGTTCAAGGTGACGGGCGTGGAGGGACTGAATAAATAATATTCATACTCATGGATGAGAAAACTAAATATTATAAAGAAGTAAATGATTTCCTAAATTAATCTCCAAATTAAATGTAATTACAATAAAAAGTATGGAGGAAATGTCATAAATTGATTGTAAAATCATGTGGAAGAATGTCTGCTTTGTTTTGTTTTGTAGTTTTTGTTTTTTTTCTGATACTGGGGATCAAACTCACCACCTCACTCTCGCCAGGCAGGCACTTATGCCACTGAGCTAAATCCCCAGCCCAAGAATTTTTTTTTTAAAAAGAATGCAATAAAAAAAAAAAAAAACAGCCAGGTCAAACTTTGAACAATAAATAAAGAGAAAGAATCGTGTGAAAGTGTGAGCAGGGACAAAGACAGAAACAAATCTAAGCAGATAACAGGAATTTGTTACATAATGAATGAGGTGTCTTAAATCAGTGGGGAGGAAAAATAAATTACCTAGTAAATGACATGGGGTTAATTGACATTTCATATAGAAAATAAAATAGATCCACACCTCTATTAAAAAATAAACTCAAATGAATTTATAAAACTAAGTATGGAAACCATTAAAATCATTTTTATGAGTATAGTTTTATGAGTATATTTACATATTGTATAAAGTACAAAGTTTATAAAGGTGCGAAACAGGCTCAGCGTAAGTTTATGGCCGCTCTCATGAGTGTGAACCTTTTTTTAAGGAAGGGCGGGAACAGGAAGGAGATGTGACAGTGTACGCTCAGTATAAGCTGCGGTAGGGGCTGCCTTTACTGGGATCCTTGGTGTGCAGACGTTTATCCTTTGTGTTTCACTAAAGGACCCATGCAAGTCTTCTGTTCCATGAAACTTGTTAAACTCCCGCTGTTTTCTGAGGTCCATCCTCAGTGTCAGTCCCCGGCTTTGCAGCTGTTTCTCAAACATTTGGCTCCTCCCCACACCCCTTGCAGGAGAGACCTAATTACAGGAAGGAAAGTGCGCTTCACTTGAAAAACAGAAAAAGGGAACCTTTCCATTTATTTAGCCCAAACTTTGTGTTCCTGGAGCCCCACTGGTAGTCACTGGATGGATTGCTCACAACAGCCTGCACCCTCTGGGTCTTGGAGCATTTTGCATGAGGGCGCTGTAAATGTACCAAAAGGTAGCGGCCCAGCAGTATCCTATGCCGGGCGAAATCCCCACCTTGGACTGAACAGGCCTCAGAGCAGTGCTCTGCAGCCCTGCTGACCGGATCGCATCCGTCTGAGCTTCCCAACTGTGAGCGGGGGACATGGTGACCGCTATAGAGGGTCCTGGGAGGATTTGGTCAGCAGTCAGGTGCTCCGAAAGGGGCAGCTCTTGTTAGTTTCCATTACGGTTTATGCGAATGACTTCTGAGCTGAACTCCTGAAAATCAACAAGTGCAGAAATTAGTTTGAGAAACTCTTGTGGTGGGAAGGTGCTAAGTTCTCACATTTCCAGAGCCTGTATTCCCCGCTCCTTTTCCACCATTAACTCAAATGTGAGCTAAAGCCTGTGGCCCAGGAGCTCTTGAGCTCACACTGCCCATGTGGAGGAAGCACTGATTACTGGCCAGGCCCCAGACCCGCTGCCCTGTGGCCTCTTGTCTGGGGACTGGGAATTCTGGTTTCAGACACGGACCTTCCTGGGGTCTCGCTCACCTGGAGAGAATCCTGCTTGGCACAGATCTGCCTCAGAGAGGAGAGCCACCTGCCCTGCTGTAATCAACAGAGAGGGGCAGGGCAGAAATGAGGGAAAGGCTGCACGTGCTAGAGACAGACCCGTAGGCTAGAGATCAGCCACTAAGCAGCTTGTCAGAGCATGTTACTTCACCTCCTAGTGTCCCTGTCACACACATATCATGGCACTTCCCACTCATGGATTAGTTACGAGGATCAAGCGTGGTGATCGGGAAGTGTGCTCGGCACAGCGCTTGGTACCTGCAGCAGGTGACCAGTATGTTTGCACAGATTGCTGTTTTCATGTTCCATCAACTCGAATATGGCCCCTGCTTTTTGATGTGTTGGCAGCTCCCAAAATGAAGTATACATTAGAATTGATGACGTGTTACACTCACGAGTAGCAGCCTCTTTTTCGTCTCTTGTGGTAGCTTAGGCAGTGAATTAATTCATCACGATCTGTCTTCCTGCATGGGATGTTGACATGTGTGTCCTGAATGCATCTGAAGTGCAAACTCTTTGTTAGAAACTGGTTTCTAATTTCTAACAAAGAAAAATCACTGCATAATAAGCTCTTCAGCTGTTCAAGCCTGGAAGGTGGTTTGGCAACTTTTTCCAGGGCACTGCCAGGCTTCCTGATCATGCAGATGACTCGATGGGGCTCTGGAAAGAGCGCAGTTGGTAGGGAGGTTTGGGCCGTGGTCTTCATTAGGTTCCCCTCCGAGACTCCTGGATGCCTGCTCTCTGATAAACACAGCTTCGAGGACAATGCCTTGGTTAGTATTTTAATCTCTAAAAATATGCCAGAGGGCCAGGATGTAACTTAGCAGCAAGCGCCTGCCTGGTAAGCTCAAGGCCCTGAGTTCGAGTCATGGAACAAAAAAAAACATTTTATATATATATATATATATATATATATATATGAAGATGGGTGCCAAGCTTATGGAAAAGAAGCTCGTGATTTCCAGCAGTCATAGTTTCAAAGCAGTTTTTCCCCTTGTGATGGGCAGTTTTCCCTTGTGATGGGCATACAGTGGGGCTCCTTTGTGCTCGGGCACTGCAGTGTCAGCTGCTGCCCACCAAATTCCTTTCCTAATCTCCTGAGACCAATAGCAATCCTGACCGAACAATAACAAGCTGCTAAATCATAATTAAATCACATTTCCCCTCTACCACCTATTAAAGACTTATTTATATTCCATTGGATTTTATAGCCCTTTGGTACATAAACTTATTAAATGTAAATTTCATGAAATGTTTCCTCTTGTTCCTAACCCTTTAAAGAGACAGTCATAAGTATCTTTGGAATAAGCAAACTAGTATGTGGAGCGATTTTAATTATCTTTCATTATGCTGATCATACTGGTAAACAGATGTTGTAAAGTGTCCACTAAATGCCATCACAGGAAAGATGCTCACGGGTGAAGCCAAGTAATTGATCACTGGGTATGGAAGTCTTTTATCATCACCCATTCTTTGGTTCAGAAATCTGTGTTGAGTTTCAGTTGTTACTCAGTTCACCTCAGGTGATGTGCCAAACTAGAGCACTGAAATGAAATAGGAAACACGTGAAGGAAAACCCTCAGGAATGAAGGACCCTGAAAAGATTCATTTTTTTTCTAGTAACTTAATTTTGATCTATGGGGAAAGCCTTGTTTTCAGCACCCAACTAAACTTGCTTAGAACCATCTGGAGCTCTTGGAATAGATGCTGTACCAGTTACATGCATGATACGCCTTTGTTAAGGCTTTTTGTAGCAGTGAGACAATAATATTTTGGGGACTAGATGGGTAGCTCAATCAGTGGTGGAGCGCGTGCTTAACATACGTGAAAAGAAGTATTGCTTTTGAGAAAGCAATCAGATGGTATTTAGGGGTGACAATATTCTGCTTTGGCTAGGAAGAGTTCTTATTAACTGCATACTATTTCCTTTTTCTAAGACTTGATCTTAGTGTTTGAAAATCCCTACCGTCAAAAAAATATTTATCTTGTGCAATTAAGGATAAGAAACTATTAGTGACTTCTTAAGAACTATGTTGTTTTCTGAACCCACTTTTGCAAGTTTGCCTCACAGAGTATTAAAGAACAGAATGTTACAATGGGTAAAAATTACCTGATGCACTGTACAATGAAGAATGTCCAATATTAAAGACTTTTCCAGCTCTTTACACTTTACCTTGGCTCAATTCAGTGCCCCTGCAGATAACAGCTCTTTAGCTGCTTTGGACACAGTCAAAGTGGTTTTGTTTAGAGCTAAAGGTTCAGGCACTTTAATAGGTTTCTTTTGGTGCAGGGTTGGCTTATATACTTGAAGAGTCCTACACTGTCTCAAGGGCAGTCAGCACCTGCCTCGAGAGATGGACTCAGGTCTGTTTTCACAGATCTAGATTTATTTGTGTTTCCCACCAATGGGGGAACTGACTGAACTGTCAAGATTGTAAAGTTGGTTTGAATACTGTTCCTTCAGGTGTTCTTGATTCTCTGGAGATTCTTACAGTTTAAAAACTATGGCCCCAGCCAGGTGTGGTAGCTCACACCTGTAATCCCAACATTCAGGAGGCTGAGGCAGGAGGATCGTTGCTCTACAAAGTGAGCTCAACGCCAGCCTGAACTACACAGAGAACCTGTCTCAAAAAGAAAAAAAAAAAACAAAAAACAAAACACTATGACCCCACAATTGTTTGTGTTCCCTTGGGTTAGTTTTTAAAGTGATAAAGCATATTCTGTGTCATGAAGTTGACACTGCGCACCATTTACAGTTCTGACAGGTCGTAGGTGTTTAGCATACACCCTCATCTCCCTCAATCTCTTGTCTTAACTTCCTGGTAGGAATCTGAGAAGCCCTTTATTTTCTATTGAAAGCAGAGGATTATATCAATGATCCACTAATCCATTGTACAAGAAATATTTGTTAACCAAGTATGGTGGTGCATCCCTGTAAGCCTAGCTACTTGGGAGGCTGAAGCATGGAGATCACAAGTTTGAGGCCACACTGGGGAACTTAATGAAATCTTGTCTCAAAATAAAAATGGCCGTGAGTGTAGGTTAGTGGATCGGTTCCTAGAACCACAAAAAACAAGCCAACAAACTTTGGTGAACATCTGTTTGGCACTAGGAATTATTGGTCTGGTGGGGAAGCAAATATTGTTGTTTATTGCAGCCCAAAATAGTAGGTGTTGGGAGAGAACACAGGGTGAAAATTGAAACTGGAAGAGAAAGCAGGGTTATGTGTAGGAAAGATGCTGGATTGGGAACAGGATATTTTAGGGGCTGGGGACTTAGCTCAGCGGCATAAGTACCTGCCTTGCAAGTGTGGGGTCGTGAGTTTGATCCCTGGTACCGATAAAAAAGAAAAAGACAAAAAAAAAAAGAGGAACAGGATATTTTTTTCCAGACTATCAGATGATGAGAGGGGTCATCCTATGAGTTAAAGCAGTGACTGTAGATAGATTGATTAGGAAGAAAGAGGAAGCATTCATCCCAAGCTGGATTTCCAGATGGGACAGCTGGCTAAGAGGTCCATTATTTAGGTTCCGTTCAAGTTCTGTCACGAACAGGTAGCAGTGCCACCATCCATGACAAGGAATATTGTTTTAAAAAGTGGCTTAGGAGGTACTATGGTTTATATTTACCCAGTAAGTTCCTTTAGAAGGCTCACTCCCTCCAAGGTGACAGTATTAGGAGGTGGGACCTTTGGGAGATTATTGGGTCTTAACTGTGCACATGAAAAAGATTAGGGACCTTATAAAAGAGGCCCAGAGACTCCCTTGCCCACTCTGCCATGTGAGGACAGAGCAAGAAGGTCTGATCTACGAGCTGAGAAGCGCGCACGGCAGCAAATCTGCCTTGGCCTTGGATTTCTTAGCTTCCAGAACTTTGATAATGAATTTTGGTTGTGCATAACCCACCCCGGAAGGGTGTAAAGGGGGTCCAGGAGAGAAAGCGTGGGAAGACTGATGTTTAATGGGAAGGACATGGAGGAGCATCCTGTGAAATGGATAGCAGAAGAGGTAGGAGTGTTAGGATGCTCGGGGGTGCCAAGGCCCAGGAAACTCAGAACACCAAGGACAACAGCAAGACTTCGGTGACCACGGGATTTAAAAGGTCCCGAAGGGGTGAGCAATAAGAAGGTCATTGTGACCTTTATGATAGTGAGTGAATGATGTGGGCAGATGCCAGTTTGCAGTGCGTCAAAGAGGAATTCCGAGATGCTTGACTGTGAAAGAAAGAAAAAGAACTGGACCAGAAAGAGAGGCAGGGAAGACCGAAGTCCTTGCAAGACTTCCCCTCTTGGTGGAGAATGCATCCGTGCAGTGATGCATCTCCTCTCTTCTAAACACATGCCAATAACAAATAAAATCCTAAAAAAGAAGCCCAAGGGGTATAACTAGACTCGTGGATCAGAAACTTGGGAATACCAAGCTGGGCATGGAGTGGCTGGACTCTGAGGACAAACAAAACGAGGGGACCAGAGCGAGGCTGGTGGTTTGAAAGAGGAAGCCAGAGAGCAGCTCTCCCGCTGGTAGAAAGAGGTTGAAAGAAGCCCCTAGGGCTGCTTCCGGAGCCATAGCTTAAAGTTTTGATTTTGCTCTTGGCAAGCAGCTGTAAAACCTAAAAAGATGGGCAGAAGTGGAAAAGGAGATGGAGAAACAGATAGAGGAGAAACACAGATAGGCAGCGACAACCTGGAAGCCCAATGTTAATAAAGATGACCAATATGATCAACAGTCAGAAGAGAATTTACTGAACATGAAAATTATATATCTTTTGTCTTTTTGAGACAGGGTTTCTCTGTGTAGTTCAGGCTGGCCTGGAACTCACAGCAATCCTAGGGTTACAGGCATGCAGCACCATACCTGGCAGATGAAAATAGTTTTGCAGATGGGTCCAGTTATGTTTGGATTGTTCAAAGGGAAAAATTAATGATGTCCATTTTAAAAGAATGTAAAATTAAGAAGCAACAAGAAAACACAAACAGGCCAGGGATTTAGCTCAGTGGCATAAGTGCCTGCCTGGTAAGCATAAGGTTGTGAGTTCAATCCCCGGTACCACCAAAAAATAAAATAAAATAAAATAAAATAAAATAAAAAGAGTAAAAGGTTTGCTTGGCTCACAGTTAAAAAAAAGAAAAAAGAAAAGAAAACAAACAGAATTTGAAAAAAGAAAATAAAAAATGTGGGTATTGAGTTGTTGACATGGAAGACTTAGTAGGTAGACAAACCTTAGGCTAAAAACAACTGAAGAGACAATCCGTGAACTGGAAGATGGTGTTGAGGAATTCAAGCCATTTGGGGGTGCAAAATTCGCAAGAATTTGGGAGATAGTGCTGGGGCTTGAACCAAGGGCTTCTTATATACTATGCATGTGCCCTACCACTGAGCTACATTCCCAAGCCCAAGAATTTTCTATAAATACATAGTGGGGATGGAAAGATTGAAAATTGCTATATCATTATCTCATAGGAGTCGAAAAATGCAATGAAGAAATAGCAGAAAAGTCACTAATATTTGAAACAGTAAAGGCTAAGAATTTTGTAGAACTGAAGACAGACACAAATGTTTAGATCAGCATGGCATGCATGGTTGCCTACACCTGTAACCCCAGGACTCAAGAGGCTGAGGCAGGAGGAACGCTTCAAGTTCCAGGCCAGCCTGGGCTACCCAGTGAGTTCAAGGCCAGCCTGAAAGACAAAGCAAAACTATTTTTTTTTAAATTAGGCAATAATAATAATAATAATGGCTAATACTTACTGAACGCTTGTATCGTAGGTGTGCTTGTCATATATTAATTTATTGGTGCTCTAATAACCCTAGATAAGAGCATTTGACCGCTGAGTAAAATAGGAAAGAGAACGTATATATCTTTCTCAAGGTCAACCAACTAGGTGATGGGATTTGGCCCCAAGCAGCCTGGCTATCCTCTAATTCCTTTCTAAATACTAAGGGATAAGCAGAAATAAATCCAAAGCTAGACTCGCGGTAATGAAACTGCAGAGATCAAAGAGTTTTTAAAAGCTCTGAAGAGTTACTCAAGAAGAAAGCAGCTCACATATAAAAGAACAATAGTAACCTAGTGATGCCTTAGCCTGCTTTTTTGTTGGTACAGTATGATTGAATACCCAGGCTAAGTGATTTGTAAAGAACAAATGTTTACTCAGCTCACAGTTCTGAAGGCTGTGAAGTTCAAGATTGGGTCACATGTTCCTGCTGGTAGGGATTGTGCAGGACTTCACACGGCAGTACCAAACCTAGTTTGGGTCTCTTTCCAGTTATAAAGCCACAGACACATTGGATTAGGGCCCCACCTTAATGCTACATCTGACCTCAATAACCTCCCAAAGATCCTACCTGCAAATACCATAGCTGGGTTAAGCTTCTGCTGTCTTATACTTCATAAAGGGGGTTAAGGATGCAGACCTTCAAAGCATACTGGGGTATGGCTTCTCATTACAGTAGCAACACTGAATGGGAGAAATCAGCAAAGGACAGATTTTTCTTATTTTTTTGGCATCAGGGTTAAGACCAGAGGGTGACTGGTCTTCAGGAGCTCCCAGATGGAAGGAAAGGTTCCAGGCTGGGCCTGATGGCCTCCAGCTCACAGTGCAATGGGAAGGAAGGTCGTCCACTGGAAAGGAAGGAGACGGAGAGAGGACTTACAGAAGGTGACAAAGCACACGCTGACCTTTGTGAGTCATGGGTGGGAAGAGTCAGCCAGGGGCTTGGAACTCAGCAGTCTGGCAGCTTGGGAAGGTGGTGGACGGGTAGTACCCCGGCCTACATAACGGTGTCATTTTCCCAGCTACACTTTGCAACCAGGGTGCAGGAGCACAGGAAATGGATGAGTTGATTCAGGATTTGTTTTCGGGGTGAGTTCAACAAGGGCTGGAAAAACTGAGTAAGTGAGGGTCAGGATGAGCCTGGGAGTCGGCCGAGGCCCTGGGGATCTGGAGAGCTGAGGGAGGTGAGGGAGGTGTGTGGGCCGCGAGAGGACCAGATGGAGGCTGCAGTTGGAGGAAAAGTAACTTAGGCGGTTTCCAGGCCTCAGACATGGAGAAGTGCAGGAGGCTCAGGACCACAGGGGTGGTGAGGAGCCCAAAATGCAGGGGGAGGTCACTGGAAGGGCATGGAAAAGGACTTAGGAGGGTATAACACGGATAGACTGTCCACTGGAAACCGAAATCACAGTGGTGTGGACAGGAGCTGCATTATAGTAGAATCCTGAGTGTGGCCCATGGCAATCAGTGAAGCTAGGCACTGGAGGACGGTGATCTGCCATCATTCATGGGGCCATGTGGCTAGAAAGGAGGCTCCTCCTACCTACCTCACCCCTAAAAGTGCCAGTGATCAATATCCTCTGGGATTTTTGTTTTGTTTTTGACTGGAGATTGAACCCAGGCATTCCCACATGCAGGGCAAGTGCTCTGCCGCTGAGCTGCACTCCCAGCCCACCTCTAGGAAACTTCATTTGCTTCTAAATTTTCTCCCAGGGAATATATGTACTCGTTTTCTAGAAATGAATTTAGGATTCTGTCTTAGATACATTTTACTCGTCACTGAGACAAAATGCCTGATGCCCAAAGTTGGGGAAGGAAAGGTTTAATTCTTACAGTTTTTGGAGGTTTCAGTCCACACTCAGTTGGCTCCAAGGCAGGGTGGCATGGCGGGGCCGCAGTTCATGGCAGCTGCAAACAGCAAGGCGGAAACAGGCAAAAGGCGAGACACACCTTCTTCCTGCCGTTACATTGTATGTTGCCTCCACCCTAGGTGGGGGTAGCACTGACAGTATCAATCCAAACTCTGGACGATGAATCAATCACAAATGCTCAGTGCAAACGCATGAGGCCTGGGGGCCACTGACATAAACCATGCCAGATTCCAAATCTGCTGCATCTTCATTATGGAGCTCCATATTCCAAGGGAGAAATACAGCCCCTCGACTCCCTGCTCAAGGCCCAGTGTGTCGCACGCCTGTCCCCAGCCTCAGGGACTATGGTACACAGGGTCTGCTGTGCACTCTGGGCTGCCTCTTGCACCACAGCCTGTGGGTTATTTGATCAATCTGAGCAGCAATCACAGAAGTCAATAGTCCTCTCACACCTTCTCCTTGGGGTTCAAAGGCCAAAGTCACACCTCCTTGCAGACTCTGGGTGACGATGGCAGGGCCCCACCTAATGGCCCTTTTGCAAAGTACAGGTGGAGCCACAGCTTAACCTCTGTCCCTTTCCTTAGGGAAGGGAAGGAAGGCAAGAAGGGTGGAAGGTAACCCAGAAGCTCCAGCAAGGAAGTGACTTCTTCAGTAATGACGGCGGCCCCGTGGATAATGGCCACACGAGCCCAGCACTCTGCCAACCTGTCTATAGCTACAGTCTCATTAAATCCTCACCAATGTGGCTGTGTGCATTTTCAGCTGACCCCGAGGCTCAGTGAGAACCAGTGGTCAACAGCCTCGGAACACAATCTCTGCTGTGCTGGGGATAAGGCTCAGTGGCACAGCGCCTGCCTGGCCAGCACAAGGTCCTCCCAAGTTTGATTCCCAGTACCAAATAAATAAATCCTCATGGTGAGAAAGTGCCCACCATCTTATAGAGTAGTGTCAAAAGAATTTCCCCCCTCCTTCTAAGTTTTTCAGAGCATCAAATATTCCTGAAAGTTATTGAATAACTCTCAGTAGAGACTTTAGCAGAGGTCTTATACCTTATCGGCTAGAATATTCAGGGGACATGGCTTTCCAGCAGTATCTTCACACATGGGTGGGGAACAGAGCAGGGTCATCCTCAGTCTGGCTCAAATCCGATTCCCCAGGACTAGAAATAAAGTTTCGAGATGCTTTGAGGCTGTTGCCCAGTGCCACGTGTGTTAAAACTTAGTCCCTGGCTGGGGATTTAGCTCAGTGGCTTAAGTGCTTGCCTGCCTTGGCAAGCACGAGGTCATGAGTTCGATCCCCGACACCAAAAAAAAAAAAAAAAACAAAAACTTAGTCCCTGTGGTGAGATATTAAGTTCAAATAATCCACCTGTGTAGTTTAGAGATGGGGCCTTTAGCAAGCCATTAGGATTAGATAAGATCATTGGCGTGGGCCCCTTTGACTGAATCCTGTCACTGGCCATGTGATGCCCTGTGCTACCCCCAGACGGTACCAGCAAGAAAGCTATCACCAGTCACGTGCCCTTCACCTCATACTCCAGAGCCATGAGCCAAGCTAAAGCTCCTTTATTTATAAGTGCACAAAGGTAAGGCTGGTGTACTAGCAGCAGGACGGTGCTGGCAGATGAAAGGGTGAATGCTTCTCAAGAAAATGGGTAGATTCTGAAAGAGGATCTGGCTGGGAAACCATGGCAGGGAAGACAGACTGGCATCAGAGGCCCAAAGCCCAAGGAGGCAAGTTAAAAAGGAAACTAATGATAAACCTGCAGGCTTCTTGGCAAGAGCAAGTTTGAATGGAGATCCCGTCCCTAGAGCCTAAAGTCTGAATGACTTTTTTTTTTTTATTGGTACCAGGGATCGAACTCACGACTGCCTGCTTGCAAGGTAGGCACTTAGGCTGCTGAGCTAAACCCCCAGCCCCCGAACAACTTATTTTTCCTAACTCTCAGTCTCTATATGGCTCCCTCAGCAGAGATCAGGTGCCAGCGGACATGTCAGAAGACCCACACTGCACTACTCAGCACATCCCCACCTGGAGAAAGACAGTGCTGCCCAAGGCTGGGTCCGCACCCCTTATAGATTCTCTACAGTGCTGGCAAGATCCCGGACACATGATGCCTGCCAACTGGCAGCCGCTGTCCCGCCTGGGAAAGATCCTGTTCCCAAGACTTCGGAGAGTCCGCCCTGGTTTGTCGTCTATTTTCCAAGCTTCGTATCTTCATCCTGAAAACCTCCTGACCTTCTCTTAATGAAGATTTTAGCTAGGGGATATTGCACTAGCGGCTCATGTGCTTCTGTCAGTCTTCTCAATTATGTTAGTTGTGGGCTGGGGATTTAGCTTAGTGGCATAAGCACCTGCCTTGCAAGTGTGAGGTCGTGAGTTCAACTCCCCGGTACCACCACCAAAAAAAAATTATGTTAGTTGTAAGTAAAGGCAGCGCTTTAAGGCCTTGGTTGGGTTTGTGGTGGGTCAGTGGTGGCAAACCTACAGCACGCATGACCCAGCAGGCTGCTTGTGTCACTGAAAGTGCTAAACGTTCGCCATCACTGTTGTGGCCTCTTCCTGGGACTCATAATGGACAATGAAATAGTAACCAGTGGACAGGAAGACAGCTTTTAAAGCCAGGTTGAAAAACTCCGGTGATATCTGACAGAGGAAGGCTTCCTGCAGTTTCAGGTAGTAGTAGAGTGAATCCAAGAGGCACTCACAGAACTCCTCGTGGTGCCAGCACCAAAGAATGGTACCTAACATGTATAGTACTACATATTATCTCAGTTACCATTCATAAAATCATGGAAGGGGGATGTGCAGTTTGTAGTGAGGATGCTGCTGAGATTTTTTTTTTTTTTTTTTTTTTTTTTGGTCTTTTTGAGACAAGATCTTGCTATGTAGTTCAGGCTGGCTTTGAACTCACTTTGTAGCCCAGATTATCATTGAACTCACAGTGATCCTCCTGCTCAGACTCCCAAGTGCTAGGATTACAGGCGTGTACTACCATGCCCGGCCACTGCTGAGAAATGTTTTAATAAATTCCACAGTTAATAACTGACAAAATGGAGGTTCCTGGGCTTTGGGTTTTGTGACCCTTCCACATTCAACCTTGCCTGCCCAGAAGCAGCCCCTGTGGTCAGAATGGACATCGGGGAGGTCTTTAGAGATGGCAGCTCTCTGCCCTGACCTGGCTGACTGAATTCATGGAACAAAGGGCAATGGTGACAAATGAGGGAATTTTTCAGTAGTTCCGTTTAAAAAGTCTTCCGTGTTTCAACAAGTCTTGTGCTAAGTCATGAAAAATAGGATTGACACAAATGAGAGAAGATAGTAAACACAGAAACATTTTATCAAGCCTTGGAAAAAAGCATCCTGTCCTCAAAGTCCCATGGTAGGGTTTATCTTTGTTCTCATTATGAAGACAAATGGCTCCTTTTATTTTTTACTTTGTTTCAGTGTTGAGGATGGAACCCAGGTTCTAGTACATGGAGTCAAGTGCTCTGCCTCTGAGCTACATCTCCAGCCCTCAAATATCACCCCCCCCCTTTTTTTAACTCTAACCAAATTAAAATGCCTCCAGAGAGATGGAACAATAATTAGGGAATGAAACACCCCACTGCCAACTGGCTTTTCCTAAGAGCTCTTAAAGACCACATTTAAATTGAGCTAAGTAAGAGAGGTTTGCAAACGTGGGCCGAGAACCTGGTGGATGACCAGCCGTGGAGCAAAACCCCTTCACCTGGAAGACTGTATCACATCTCAGGAACATTTTTGAAGCCGAGCTTCATAATGGAAATGCTGCCACAACCTGCTATCAGCAACCACGATATTAAACTGGCACTGAGCCACAGCGATGGCACACAGCCAGCAAGGAGAGATTAGCATCACAAGTAACGTTTTAGGCTCAGGGCCAGGAGAGGGTTTTTTCTTCTTCTTCTTTTTATTAAAAATAGTAATAAACAGGGAGACAGAAAGAAAGAAAAAAGGAGAAAGGTGCAAAAGAATTCTTGCTTTGCAACCTCACTCAGATGGTTCTTCTTGGACATCAGATAAGCATGGAAAGGTTGTCTGCATGCTTGGCAGTTGCTCGACCTTCAAATGGCCTCTGCAGTAACCCTTCCAAGCTGCCCCACTCTGCAGGAATAAGCCGCGTTTTCTTCTGAGTTGGGAGAAATATCTGAACAAAATGTGGGTTGCTGCCTTCCCGAGCAGAGCTGCACGGGGGAGAAATGAGCAGCAATGGGAAGCGTGGGGCACCTGCTCCCTGTGGCAGCAAATTCTTCTAGCACCCAGTACCAGTTGCACAATGCAGGGCTTATCCAACAATCTGCCCCTTCAAGGTGTCGCCTTCTGAGATTTCAGGAGAGGGACCCTTATGGTTTGTGGCTGGAGGTCCTCCCAAAGCCTCATGTGGTCATGGGGGGTGAACTTTCGGGAGGCGGCTGACTCTGGAGTTTGTGATTTGCATTGTCTAGTGCTGGGGATTATGAGTGTGAGCGCTACACCCACTCGAGGGCAGGTAGCCTACGTACAATACAAGGACAGGAAGAGTCCTCTCTCTCCTCTCCTTTTGCCCATGTTCTTTTGCTATCTTCTGCCACCATGAATGGCTGCCTGTGTGCCATGCCACCCTGCCTTGGAGCCAGCTGATTATAGCCTGAAACCTTCATAAACTGTGAACTAAATAAAACCTTTCCTTCCTTAACTTTGGGTGTTGAGTATTTTGCCACAGCAATGAGAAAAGTAACTAAAAGAGGGACCTAGACCCAGGAGTTGAATCATGCACAGAGTTGAGGTGGCATCTCCAGAGGAGAACTCCTGGCCCCTTTCCCCTAAGCACTGACTGCCCCGAATGTGGCCCTGAGCATGGGCTGAGTGCTCTGTGACCCAAGGGCTGCAGAGATCAGGTGATGAGTCCAGCTATTCTGCTTTTCCTGAGGCAGCACAGGATGTTTTTTGAGCTTCTTTTAAACTTTTTTTGGGGGGTGAGTCAGGCTTTATGGTACATGCCTGTAATCCCAGCACCCTGGGAGGCTGAAGCAGAAAGAAAGTTTAAACCTCACCTGAGCAACTGACAATTTAGCAAGACCTTAGGGAGAGAGACAGACAGAGACAGAGACAGAGAGATAGAGAGAGGCTTGGGTGTGGCTCAGTGCAAAGTCCTTAGGTTCAATCCCTAGTACTGAAAACAAGATTTTTTTTTCTTTCAAAAAATTTCAAAACTTTCGAGGAGTTTGCAAAAATCACACTATGATTCTAGATTCACAAACGATGAGTTATCATTTTTGCCTCCATTTACTTTATCTCTTTCTTTTCATAAATATTTACATATTGCTTTTCCCCCCGGAATCCTTTGAAAGTAAGCTGCAGACACTGTGACCCTTCACCCTTGACTACGTCAATGTGCACGCCCTAAGAACAAGGACTTTCCCTTCTCTAACCGGAGTGTAGTGATTAAATTCTGCAGCTCTAACATTGACACCATCCTGCTTTCTGATAGAGAGGCATATTTATTTTTTTCCAAGTGTCTCAATAATTTTTATAGCAAACAATAAAAGTCTTTATGATTCATTTGTGTTCCAGCACATGCTCACACATTGCATTTAGTTATCACTTGCTTGTGTCTCCTTTAATCTGGAGGAGTTGCTCAGCTTTTGTCTTTGACATTCTGGAAAGCTCTGGCCATTTTGTGGGTGCTCCTCATTCTCAGGTTTTCCTCCTTACGTTCTCACAGTTGGATCCAGACTGTGTGTGTCTGGTGGGAATTCTGTAGCAGTGATGATACTGGGTCTTTGTGTACTTTCCAAATGTCCCTTGCCCATCATGAGTGATTTCCGTGTCTGGTTTTCTGATCTTTGAGAAGATTTTGGCCTCTTTTGGTTTTCCATGCTGTGTTCATCCTGAAGCTGGTAAGGGGCGTTGATGTGAGCAGTTAGCTTAGGCCAGGGATGAGGCTATTGTTTTCTCAGCCCCAGAGAAAGAAAGGCAGGTCCCTGTGCTCCAAAGTCACCTTAAGGGACAATAGGAAGAATCCCAAAGAGGGGCAATCATGGGCTCTCAACCCAGCCCCTAGCTCCTGCAGTGAGCTGAAGTCCTCAGAGCAGATGTGGGTCTCATTGGACTGGTGAAAACAGGCCAGACTCCCTGGTACCAGGTCTGCCATTGTCCCTAACTCGGGTACATCATTTGGGTGGTTTGACCTCTTAAATGGTGCATCTACCCTGCTTCTCCATTGCAACTACTGTGGCCCTAATTAAAGCCCCGATCTCTTTTCGATGACACTGGCTGTCTCACTAAGCCCATCTCCTACACATCTACACAGAAAGGGAGACAGATCCACTTAGACCCTAATTCCAACCACTGTCACGGAAGCTTCCATGGCCGGGGTGGAATTTCAGAACCTGGTATCTAAGATCCTCCATCATCCAGCTGCTGCTTTACTCTGTACTTTCCTTATACTGTATTTCCAGCCTCAAACTTACATTTCTAAAAATATCATATGTTTCTAGAACCTTCCACACTGGCATTGCCTGGGAGTGTGTTAGCCTCAGGCCCCACCCCAGACTCACTGAGTCAGAACCTGCATCAGCAGGCAGAGCAGCCCAGGTACTTTGTATGCACATGAAAGCACAGGCCACCTTGTTTAGAACATGCTGGAAAGGAGATGTCCTTGGCAAGGAATCTAAGTTGCCCCTCAGGCTCTGTGGTCCTAAGTATTAGGGCATGATTCTCAATCTAGTCTCTGATTCAAGAGATTCAGCCCCTACAATTCAGTTTGAAATTTTTTTCCTAATTTTCAGAAATACATAAATTTAGTGGATGGGCTATATCTGCATTTAATTTTTTCCCCCTTCAATACTTTTCTTTTGCAAACTTTGACAAATGCTACCACTTAATGGCTTACAAGATGTCATCGGCTGGCAGACAAAATGAATGAGCTACCAGCAAACAAATACTCATGTTAAAACGCAAGGTTCATAGTACTGAACAAATCAGTTCAACAACAGTAGAAAATAAAAGCAACCGCAAAAACAAGTATCAAGCTATTTACACGTGAAACACACAGATGAATGAGATGCATCTCTGTGTAACATGTTGCCCATGACCCCGAGGCCACATGTGCTTATGGCACTTGGGCACTTGATGGCACCTCTCAATGAGCACCCTCTTACTGGAACCTTTGGGACTCCAGACTTGCAGGGCCCAGCAAAATCAAAGACTCTCACTGTCATATGTTAAATTTCATCTCCCTTCTCCAGGCAGCTATTCAAACCAGTATAACCAAAGCATTTACCTGAGTTCTCTGAATTGATTGGTGAATATTTTAAATAAAATAAAATAAAAGGTACAGTGGGCCTGTTGCCACTTGCCACTCTTGGTCTATTCAGAAGCTCGAAGTTGGAGCTGAGGGTATAGTGCGGTAGTAGATCACGTGCTCAGCCTGTAAAAAGTCCAGGTTTTAACCCCCTATGCTAAAACAAAGCAAAAGCCTAGGCTTGAGAACTAACTATTCCGTTTTCCAGGAGTCTCATGATATATGACCCCCTAACTTCAGAAAGTAGCAACAATTGAGAAGTCTCTAACAGAGACAGTGTTTTCCAGGCAGTTCTGTCCGAAAGATACTATGGCCAGGGGCTGGGGATTTAGCTCAGCGGCATAAGCGCCTGCCTTGCAAGCAGGCAGTTGTGAGTTCGATCCCCGGTACCGATAAAAAGGAAAAAGACCAAAAAAAAAAAAAAAAAAGATACTATGGCCAAATGCTACCCTAACATGAATTCATGGTATACATCTTTGTTTTCCTAAAATGCTATTTTAAAAAAATGATCCAGAAAGTCACTGTGATTTTGAAAGGTAAATACTAGTGCATGCTAGACAGATAGGGCAGGAAGAAACTCAGAGCAGAAGAAAAGCCAAGAGACAGGGAACGGAAGGTTGTAATCCTGAGCAGGGCATGAAGAGCAGGCTCTGGCGGGCTTGCCCAGAACAAAGAGAAAAGAGAACATTCTAGGCAGGTGAGTTGGCAGATCTGTGTAGAATCTTAGACTTTGCAGAGAACCTTCCTACCCCTTATCAGAGTCTGACAGCTCAGAGATAAAAAGAGATTTATAGATATATATAGATTATAGAATGCTCACTTGCAGGTAAGATGAGGAGTCTCTAGGGCCACACACTCCTAAGAAGGGATGCCAGGGTTAGAACCAGGTGTTTAGATCCCTCTCTCACCGTGAATTGTTATGTTCCAGGAACACCTAAGAAAGTGACCAGGCCTATTGGGACAAAAACGCATAGGCAGGGTAGCGTGTGAATGGGTAGAGAGATGGTTAGTGGATGGATGCATGGGTGGATGGAGATACCAACCTCTAAAGATAGGAAGTCAGTCCTACTGTTCATTGTCCTGGTGACATGAAGATTAGAGGACCTGTCAGGAGATGGACTGGTCAGACACAGAGGTGGTGGAATAAATGAGACTTAGTCCTGACCAAATGAGAGAATGGGAGAGAAATAAGAGCCCTGAATGACACCCAGGTTCCTACCCTAGAGCACACATGTAGAAATATGCTAGAGCTTAGGCAAAGGGACAGAGAGGAAAACACATGCGGTTTTCAATATGGTAGTTTTCAGTCGAACCAGAGATTGGTGTAGTCATTGGACATCAACAGGTCTGGATTCCAGGAAGAGCATCTGAGATGTCAGAGAGATTTGTGAGGTCATTAGCAGTCCAAGATTAACATTATATTACAGGGAGCTGGGGATTTAGCTCAGCGGCATAAGTGCCTGCCTTGCAAGTGTGTGGTTGAGAGTTCGATCCCCAGTGCCGATAAAAAAAGAAAAAGACAAAAGCAAAAAACAAAAACATTCTATTACAGGCATTCATGTACTATTATAAATTATGTGGAGGAAAAAAGACAAATTAAAAAAAAGAAAGGACTTAAACAGTAAGCTGACTGGTTCATTTCTATGCGGGCCGTACAGTGAAATACAATTCAGACCTAAAAACGGGTGCTGGTGTTGTGCAGGATTTTCTCCTCAGTGACTCTTAACCTCTAACTTTAGCAGGCACATACCAAGGCCAGGTCAAAATAAAGTGCGTCTTGACTGCGTTATGTTATCAAGTCCTCCCCACTGACAAGTGGTAAAGAAACCAGTGCTTCCCTCCCTTTGCAAATGGGAAGTGAGGTCCCACCTCCTTCCACACGTAACCCAGCCATGCAACGGAACCCCGTCTCAAGCCACATCCACCCTACACTGACTACAGTGAATTCTCTCTCTAGAATTTCCTTATTATATTTTCCAAAATAGAGAAGTATTGGGGCCAGGAGAGGTGGTACACATGTGTAATCCCAGTACTTAGGAGGCTGAGGCAGGAGGATTGCCATGAGTTCGATTCTAGCTCAGACTACAAAGTGTGTTTAAGACCAGCCTTAATTACAGAGTGAGAAGCTGTCTCAAAAGAAGAGGAGGAGGGGGAGGGGAAGAGCAGGAACGGGGGCAGGGGGGGAGAAATATCTTAGCTAGGCATGGTGGCACACATCTGTAACACCTGCCACCCTGGAATCTGAGACAGGAGAATGAAAACTTCAAGACTGGGCAATTTAGGGAGACCCTATCTCAAAACAAAAATACAGTGAAAATGGACTGAGGAGGTAGTGCGCCGTGTTCAATCCCAGCAGCTGCTGCCCCTGAAAAGCAGCACGTGAATATGGTAAGGGGGGGGGAGAAGAAGGGCTGTTTGAAGATGACATCGGAGACCGCCCTAAGTTATCCATGAGCAGACTACAGAGCTGGTCCACTGAGCTGGGACGGCTGGGCCAGGGGCTGGTCCTCACTATACCACAGCAGGGGCGGGGGGGCGGGAGCCAGCTCCTCCCCACCTACTGCCCCAAGTCTGTCTTCCCCCAGCCCGGGTGCTCCTTCCAGGCCTTTCTGCAGCTGCGCAGCATGGGAGGTAGTTTACCACCCATCCACACAGGAGGGAAAAGCAAACCAAACACAACCTACCAGGAAAACATAGCAGTGTGTACCTTGATTTGTTTTTTTCTGACAATAGATGCAATCTCTTCTGATGTGTAAGTGGGTTTGGGCTGTGCCCACTGGATTGTTTTTGCGGGGAGTGGCTCACTAGCAAGGAGCTGAAAGGGACCACAGGCCCAGAGTGACTGGTGAACAAGGGAAGGAGACGCTTGAGGCCCTAGTGACCCAGGCTTCTTTGGCCTCCCAGTGTGGCGGTCCCACCTGCAGGCCTCAGGCCTCTGGCTTCATAATTTATTCTCTCTCGAGTACTGGTCATTTTTTTGGTTAGAAACTCTGCGTCTTTGTGCAAAGGTTTCGTTGTTTCGGTTCCAAAAAAGTTTTAAGCGGTGAGGAGATCAAAGTCACCTCTAGGAGACAGACACCAAACAGCCAGGCTGTTAAAGGCTGGACACACGTGGGCCTGGGAACACTTCCAGGTTCAATATAGATTTGTCACCTTCAGAGAAAACCTGCAGTTCTGGTTCCCCAGACCACCCTGTGAATTGAAAGAAGAAAGAACTGAGAGAAATTGGAGCTATTTTAAGCCTAGCTCCTGAGGCTTATTTTTGGAGGCATTATTGATCCTACTGCAGGGAAACCGGACACCCACCCGGAGACCAGCGTCTTCACCCGAGCATGTGAGGTGACAGCCACGCTTCCCAAGGTGGTGGTCAGCGTCCAAAGGAGGCTGCAGCCCACAGGAAGAATGCACTGAGGCTGCTCTGCACCGAAATTAGACCAAGCTTCTGAAAAGAGACTTGTTCTGGCTGCCCTGGGAACTGGAATCTAAGAGCATTTTTGTACTTTTCAGTAAATGAATCACATCATAGCATTTGCAACCCTGCCTATGGCTTTAATGTACTTCTCCTCCGTCCTGTCCTTTTCGTAATTAGTCGCTGTGACCTAGAGCAGCTGATTAGAACACTGTTTTTCCAAACAGCACCTGTTTCTCATCGGTCACCGTGGCACTTTGATTACTGTCTCTTGGACCTTCTCTACACCTTTAGTCTCACCTAGTGACTCCGGGGTCACCAATGTGCCCTGCTTGGAATTTCAGTCGTGGTGTGAATAGTTCTCAGTCATACCCAAACGCTGCTCTCCTCATTTGCTGGGGCTCTTTTTAGAGGCCAACTCTGGAAGAAGAGAAGTGTCTCTATCCTCAAAGGAATCGTGTGAATTTGTATCCCTTATAGGCCCCCCTTTGCCCCTGGGTCTCCGCTTTCCCAGGATCCCTCGCTTTCCTGGCATCCTTTGCTTTGTTGCCCAGTTGTCCGCATTCTCCCCAGGTGCCTTTGTCAGTAGCTTTTTATTTTGAACCTCACCCCCTGCAAGTGCCCTAGGTTATTTCTGGCCTTCTGTCTCTCAGGCGTGTTGTTGTCACCAGGTTTCTGTCTGTGGTTTTGAATTTTCAGCAGGCTTTGGACCGGGTGGAGGAAAGGAAAG
The DNA here is from genome assembly GCF_034190915.1 of Cavia porcellus. NCBI lineage: Eukaryota > Metazoa > Chordata > Mammalia > Rodentia > Caviidae > Cavia > Cavia porcellus. The sequence continues at coordinate 15,796,591 of NW_026947515.1, forward strand.
GACACATGACTCCCACTGGCCTGTCGCAGTACCACATTTCCTGTGGGCTTTTTAGTTTCCAGCCCTTTTTTCTGCCTGTACAGTTAACAGGAGAGAACAAAAGTGGCCTCGTGGTCCTGGTTGGGTGGGCGAATCTCGGGACAGTGAGGCTGCAGGGAAGGCCAGCCTCTCTGCAGAGCCTGAGTGGCTCCTGGGAGCCTGGAGAAGGAAGACAGGGTCCTCAGGGGGGAGAGTTGTGTTAATTTCCTCATCTGCCATAACAACCCCGCCCGTGGGAAGGTCAGAACAATAGAAATACTTTCTCACAGCTCTGGAGGCCAGAAATTGAACTGGGAGGGTCAGCAGGGCCAGGGCATCTCCAAAAAGCTCTGGAGAAGGCTCCTTCTTTGCTTCCGGTGATAGCCGCAGTTCCTTGGCTTGTGGCTGCAACACGGCGCCCCCTGCCTTTATCTGTCCAGGTCCTGGATGGCTGTATCCTTTCCCTTCGTTTAAAGATACCTGTCATCAGACTGAGGGGCCACCTCCACACAGGGTGGCTTCCTCAAGGTCTTTAACTAATTACATCTGCAAAGACCCTCTTTGCAAATAAGGTCAATTCTTGAGCTTCCTGATAGACATAAGCTGGGAAGGGGACTCTGTTCATTCCACTTCTGAAGTAAGTATAGCTCTCTCTGCAGTTGGGAAAGAATCGACGTACACCATTGTAACCCAGGAGTTTAGCTCAGGAGTTTCGCCCCTAGAAAATTTTTCTATAAAAACTGTTGTTCGTATAAAAACCTATCCACAAGTGATTTTAGCACTTCTGTTCCTAACAGCCCAAACTGGAAACAAATATGTGGATTAAAAAAACTGTTGTACACTCACACAATGGAGTATCACTTAGGAAAAAAGGAGCAAACTTTGAAGTGCACAACAGAATGGATCTTGAAAGGTTTTTGTTTTGCTTTGTTTTGTTTTTGTCTTTTTGAGACAGGGTCTCTATGCAGTTCAGGCTGGCCTTGAGCTCACTTTGTAGACCTGGCTGGTCTCCAACTTGCAATGATCCTCCTGCCTCAGCTTCCCAAGTGCTGGGATTACAGGCATGAGCCACCACACCTGGCTGGATCTTGAAAATTTTATGGGGGCTGGGGATTTAGCTCAGTGGCATAAGTGCCTGCCTTGCAAGTGCGCAGTTGTGAGTTCAATCTCCAGTATCAAAAAAAACAAAAGTTGAAGATGTGTGGAGAAGAGCCGGTCTCAGAAGGTTATACTCCGTGTGATTTTATTTTTTCTTCTTTTTCTTGTCCTGATGAACTCAGAATTTCCTGCATGCTAAGCGACCCCTCTGCCGCTGAGTTACATCCTCAGCTCCTGTCTGAGATTCTTGAAAGGCTGAAACCGTAGGCCTGCAGAACAGATCCGTGGTTGCTAGGGTTAGGATAGGAGATGCTGTACAACTGACTATAAATGAGTTTCGTGGAGTGATAGAACAGTTTCGTACCTTCATTGTGGTGGTGTTTACAAGCACCCACATAAGTGTTAAAATTCATGGATCTTTACACACCTAAAAAAAATCAATTGGAAAAAGGTTGTTTCTAGGGCAGGGAGTCAAAAGTAAAAAAATAAAAATCACAATGTCTTACTAAAGGTGAGTGAATTTTGTGAATGATACAGTGGCACCATATTTTATATAGTTGATTTTTTAAATTTTATCTTTTATCTTTTTTTTTTTTTTTTTTTTTTGAGACAAGGTCTCGCTATGCAATTCAGCGTTGCCTTGAATGAACTTGCAGCAATCCTGCCTGGGGCTCCTGAGTGCTGGGATTGCGGCTGTGTGCCACCACCCAGGCTCTCATTCTTCAAGGGTTGGAGGTTAGGATGTATAAATAATTTCTTCCTTGTACTCTACTGTTCTGTTGTTATTTATTTGTGGAGTTGGGTTTCATGTGGGTTGGTTTTTGGTAGTGGTCTTGGGGATTGAATCCAGAAAGCACTGAACTACATCCTGGGCCCCTTTTCTTTTTTCTTTTATTTTCTTTTTTAAGACAAGTTCTCACTATGCCCAGGCTGGCCTCATGTACCACCACACCCAGCTTAACTGTATTTCTCAAGTTAAAAGCATCTAGTTCCTGAGAAACTTTCTTTTCTTTTAAATGAAAAGAACCCAGCCCCTCTAGAGGGTGTGCCTTCTGTGTGGTTTCATGCAAGAAAGAGCCAGGCTGCGCAATGTGAAGACCCTTGCATGTTTCTGAGTGTTCGGTCAGTCGGCCAGTGATCACCGTGCAGACTTTCCCCAAGCACCAGGCATGCAAACTTTCCTGACAGAGTTCTCGTTAGAAGCTCAATGAGTCTATACAAAGGAACGTTGTAAGACCTTGTTTCAAAATTGCTTTCAAAAGTGTTGCAAATATAGCTCAGCACTCCGTAGTCCAATCCCATTTTATTTTGGGGTACCCACTAACAAACACACTCAGTGACGAGTATAAGAATCAGGCAAGCCTCCTCCCTGACACCTTGAGTACCCCAATTCTGAGTCGGTGCCTCCAGGTGTTGAAGTTCTTTATTTTTCCTGTATCAGTCTCCAAGGGCCCCCTGGGATTCCTCATTCCACAGCCGTTCCCAAGTATATGGGGGCTCCCGGTTTTTGAGGAGTCCATGCAGAACCCCCAGAGACCAAGCTCAGGGCAGCCTCCATGTCCTACAGCCATTTCCTTTCTGCAGTGGGTCGCTGTCTGCCACCACCAGGGCTCCAGGCTTCTGCCCACAGCTCCCCTCCTGACTCCTAGCAGACCCTCCCCAGGAGCTCATTGGGTCCCTGCAGCACTCTGTGGAGCAGGTCAGCCGGCCTGCTGCCCCACACCCTCAGGGATGTCCTCACATGACCAGCCCACACCCCCAGGGCCTCCGGCATCCTCACTCTCTGCCTCCTTCTGGATGCCTCCTCTGCAACGGCCTGGAAGGGGACCTAGGCTCAGAGACAGCTTTTTGGAGAGAGGACTCCTTTGAAGTTCTTTCCCCCAGGGTCTACTTAGAACCCCGTAAAATGAAGACCTCAGGCTGGAGGTGTAGCTCCGTGTCAGAATTGCGCTTAACACAAATAAAAGCCTGGGTTCGTTTGGATCTCCAGCTCCAGGAAAAACTGGAAGGAATGGAGGAGGCATGGAGGGGAGAGAGAGATAGACAGAGATCGCAAACCTTGAGTTGTGTTATATGAAGAACAATTTCTCTTGTTTTGTTAAATAGCTATGGTGGACACCAACTACTGGATGCTTCAAAATAGCTAGTAGAGAGAATTTTGCATATTCTCAAAACAAAGAAATGATGAATGTTTGAGGCTGTGAAAATGCCAATTATCCTAATCTAATCATTGCACATTGTATATGTATACATTGAAATATTACACTGTGTCCGATAAATACGTATAATTATTATGTGTCAATTTAAAGTTTCTTTTTAAAAAACTGTCTGGGAGGTGGTAGATAGTAGAGTGCTTGCTTAGCATATGAAAGACCCTGGGTGCCTTCCCCAGTACCACAAAACAAGATTTTATTTTATTTTATTTTTAAAAGAAGATTTTAAAGAAACAAATAAACAAAATCCTCAAACCAGTACACTGAAGGTGACTGAGCTTTCAGTGTTGGACTTGGACCGTGTGTGGAAAACCCAAGAGCATCCAGGGTCCCACTGAGCTGTGGTGGCCGCCACCCTCCTCTGGCCCCCACCACTCCCTGGCAGGGTTTTCTTTAAGCACCTCCAACCTGAAACCCTGGCCTTTAGTCTGCCTTGTCACGCAGCGCGAGGGGCTTACGGAATCTGCCCACTGGGGCCATCTACCAGGGGAGCCTGCCATTAACCCAGCCTCAGACTCATCTCTGCCCACTCAGCCTTAATACCCCTAAAGCCTGTGGTGAGTAAAACATTTGATGAGGATTAAATAAAAGCTGTTCACCTCCCGCTGTATTGCCAGATGGAGCACTAATTCCACTCCAAGACCAAGGTCAGTTCTAAATTGATTCTGGGGCCACTTCTTGTCCCCAGCCCCCCAGTGCGACCAGTTGGTGTTCTGGATATGCAGCTGTAAGTCAGGTCCCTGGCCTTGGCATCTCTGGGGTCCTCACTGTGCAGTAGATTGTGGAATAAAACTCTTCTTTCCTCTGAACACCAAATGGCCAGTGAATCACTCCTCCTTCCCCCAAAAGGAACCTAGGCCAGCTCCTTGTGGACTTGTGTTCATTTCCCTTCACACTGAATTTGGACCAGGGAACCCTTGTATGAAGCATACCTTTTAAAATCTGGTAGGAGTAGCTGGGCATGGTGGTACATGCATATAATTCCAGCACTCAGGAGGCTGAGTCAGGAGGATCACCATGAGTTCAAGGCCAGCCTGGGCCCCACAGTGAGTGCAAGGCCATCCTAAACTACATAGTAAGAACGCATCTCAAAAAACAAAACAAATCAAAAAAAGGTAAAATTGGTTCTCTGTATCCATACTTCCTGAATCTTCCAAGACAACAGATGGAAAATATTCAGAAAAACATTACACCTGTTTAGAACACCTGCAGACTTGTTTCTTATTATTTTTTAGCAGTACAACATAACAATTATTTGCACAGCATTCACATTGTGTTAGGTACCATAAACAATCTAGAGAGGATCTGAAGGACACAGGAGAATGCATATAGATTCTATGCAAATACTACACCAAATACTACCAGAGCATCCAGGGACTTTGCTCTCTAAAAGAGGTCCTAGAACCAATCTCTGGGGTGCCAAGAGATGACTGCTTTATTAACATATGGATTATATACTCTATGGTATGTTATTGATTAAACCTAGTCTTCGTCAAGTCCTAAGCCTCCTGAGAGTGGACCTTCTTACACATTTAAGAGGCACGGTGTTGAACGCATGGAAGGCACTTAACAAATACTTCCAAATCCACGCATTGCTGGGCATGCAGCCTCTTTATTCAGAGCACTGCCTTCAAGTAACTCTAACTTCAAAACGGGTCATAGCTTCCCAACTGCACTCTGGGAAGCAGAAAAAAGGGAAGAGGCAGAAATGTTTTTGAAGGAGACAAGGAAGACCATTCTTTTTATCCTAGCTTACTGGCCAAGTGGAAAACAAGCTAGAATGTTCTCGGGCTGAATCCTGGCGCCTACCTACTCCCCTTGTCTGTAACTGTTTTCAGGCTGTTCCCAGCTGTCTATGTGGCTGCTAGGTGCTAATCAATAAACCAAGATACAGCGCTAGCCCTGCGTGTCTAAAGTGCTGGCCCACGACTACAGTCCCTCTCCCTCCACCAAGCCCATGGCCACTTTGCAAATTCAGAGCATTCAACTGAAAGCATTGGGGTTTTTTCTTTTATTATTTTTGAATACATTTTTGCAACACATAATGAATACATTCCTCATGAGGAGTTGGGACATGTATGCATGTCATCTTAATCCTTTTTACTTCCTCTTCTGTCTACATCCCAGAAGCCCTTCCCATCTGCAAAAAGGTCTACCTTGTTGTCTCCTGTAATCTATCTTTTATTTTGCTTGCTAAATTATTTATACATTGACTTTCTCATATAAGAGAAGCCATGTGATATTTGGCTTTCTGTGTCTAGTTTTATTTCACTTAGCGTTATAGTCTCAAGGTACACTCATTTTCCTGCAAATGACTCAAATTTATCCTCCTGTGTAACTGAGTAGCATCTCATTGTGTACAAATATCTTATTTTCTTTATCTACTTGTCTGTTGATAGACATATAGGATACTTCCTAGATTTAGTTATTATGAGTTAATGCTGCCACACACATGAGTGTGCTTATGTCACTGTAATTTGATGTCTTTAACTCTTCTGGGAAGATACCCAGAAGGTGTATAGCTGGATCAAATGAAATTTATATTTTTAGTTTGCTGAAGAATCTCCATACTGATTTCCGTAGTGGTTGTATTAGTTTAGATTCTCACCCACAATGTAGAAGGGTTCCTTTTCCCCCCATAACCTTGCTAGCATTTGTTGTTGTTGTTTTGTGGTTTTTGAGACAGGGTCTCTCTATGCAGTTCAGGCTGGCCTTAAGCTCATGTTGAAGCCCAGGCTGGTCTCGAACTCGCAACGATCCTCCTGCCACAGTCTCATGAGTGCTGAGATTGCAGGCATGAGCCACCAGGCCCGGTTCATTTGTTGTTTTGAGATTGTGGTGATGGCCATTGGGTGAAAGCATTGTTGAAGCAATAATTCTGCTTCTTCTTGCTGATCTTGTTCCTTCTCGGGATGTCTTAGGTAACTGCTTCCCAAACGCTGGGCGAAAAAAGACTCAGGGAAGCACAGCAGCTTAGTTAAGCCTCTTTGTCCTGTTAATCATATCAGAAGCATAAAACCAGGTAACCGGTAGATTTTTTCCCTTGGAATCCATACTAATCAACCACTTCTACCTCGCATCCCCCAGAGGGTTTGGCATCTAACAGAAAGATAAAAATCTACACAACTTTAAGTTTGGGTCAATCTCCTCCAATTAAAAAAAATAATAGATTTTATATTGTAGAATACTTTTATGTGTACAGGGAAATGTTGTGAAAGTACAGAGAGTTCTCATCTAAGCTTAGATCTTAGACCATAAAAATTATTTTTAGAGAAAGGGGCTGTAGAATCCGAGATTATCAAGATTGTCAATTGTGATTTATAAGCGTCATCCCAAATAGGTAGATTGTAAATAAGAAAAACCACAGAATTGGGGGGAGGGGAATCTAGAAATAAAACAAGACAGATCAGGAAATCTAGAAAGATGCCCTTGCTCCAGAACAAATCTAGAATGTTATATTCTTTGCTTATCTGTATACCTCTCCCTGCTCAGTTACAACAAATGTCACATAACAGTTCACCAAATGGACTAATCTCCTAGACTAGTGTCCCACTGTGGGACATATAAACTGTCTTTTCTCTATTTTTTCTTGTCCTTACAATAGTTGTGATAAAAATCTTTGTGCATAAAGCTTTTCCTTTACTAAAGCTTCTTTCCTTAAGAAAAATTCTCAAAGCACAAACTTACTAGGTCAAAATATCTGAAGATTTTTAAGATGCTTAGTATTTATTGTTCATAATGCTTTATCGAAAAGGAGGAAATTGCTCCATTTTTGTTTTATAACCCGTAAGATAGTATTTCTTCCAGAGATTTGCCTTCTCATTTTAGTACTGCTCAGTTTATATTAAAAAGAGTTTGTCTTCTTGTTTATTTCCCAGTGTGAGGCAGAGGTTAGGGGTGTCGACCAAACTGGCACCAAAATTCCCTGCAGATGCTCTGTGAGTAGATACAGGAGGGAGGAGGATAAACACATTCTGCCCTGTGTGTCTGCCATGGGTTAGTTATGGATTCGGTGTGTTCCTCAAGAGTTCATACTTTTGGAAGCTTTGTCCCCAAGGTTACGATGTTGAGTCAGGGAGTCACGTGGGGTCATGTCCCCAAAGGGAGTGTGGGACCCAAAGTCTCTCAGTCTCTCTCTCTCTCTAGTTCACGCTAGCTCCGCCTCCTTGTTTGGTGTTGTGGGTGATGTGACCTTTTCACATGTACTCCTGTCATCTATTACAAAATCCTCACCAGAGCCAAGCTGATGCCAGTATAATGCCCTTGAATGTCCACAACTGTGAATAAAACAATGCTCTTGTCATTGTAGTTAGCCTGCTGTGTTAGTCAGGGGCTTACTAGAGAAAACAGATATAACATGTGATACACAAATGTATAAGAAATAGCTAGGTTGGCTCACAATGGTCAGCCACAGAGTCGGATGAGGCAGCGTGCAGAGGGTATCTGTACGCCAGAGGGCAAAGGATTATTCCAAGGTCTGCAGTTCACTTCAGTGTCCTGTGCAAGTCTGCACCAGCAGGCCGATGGGTCTGCAACAGAAGGCTGAAGAGTCTACGTCAAAAGGCTGAGGGATCCCAGGCAAAAGCCAGAGTCTGCACTAGAAACCAGGAGATGACATCCAAGCCAAAGGCAAAGACTGGAGCTCCTCCAAAAAACAGAACCTCATCCATTCTTCTTCCTTACCTTTTATACCATCCAGAGATCAGCCACCTTAGGATGGGTCTTCTTACACCCTAGGGTGTAGAACTGCTAAGCTGATTTAGTTAAGCTTCTAAATGTCTCAAGTTGACACTGTCAACCAACCACTAATCCTGCCTTGGGCATTTTGTTATAGTAACAAAGATAGACTAATACAATACCTATGACAAGTATACAGAGACTAGAACATTACTACAGGTGACATGGGAAAAGCACCTCAGTGAACTGCCAGACTCAAGTCCCATCTCAAGAAAATAAGTTCTCTTCCACAAAGCAAAAAAGACCGTGAAGCGGCAGAGTTTTTAGGCCCAGAGTTCTCTGGTGATCAGACAACAGTAGTTGAATCCGTGCTCCATAAAAACGCATCTGCCCAAATTTGTATGTTCCAGGATCTTCCAAAAAGCTCCCTGAATCCCATCCTCCCAGATTAAGCTTTTTTATTTTAGAAGGATCAAAATGATGCAGAGACTCGATCAAGGTTACTCAGAGAATTTAAGTAAATTCAAGCCTCAGCTGACTTCCAGCATTAGGACCCGTCCGCCCACAGTGGGAGAGTCCCACTCTCTGTTGAGCACTGTAATGAAAGTTATGAGGAATTAAAGTGCTTATACCAAGCAAAGGGAATTCAGGCGTAGGAAAAGAAACAAAGCTCATTCTACAAGCAAGCCATCTGCTGCAGATTCCTCTACAGAAACCTGAAGCTCGTGCCTTACCACTTATTGGGCAGCTCCTTACAAATCACTGGGAGATTATTTACTGGGAACTTAGATTCTTTGTCATTTTATGCTTAAAGAAGATGTTGGGTCCTCAGTGACTTTTTGAGGCTTTGTTCAGGTCGTGGAAATCCTGCCCTGAAATGTTTGCATTGAGGTAATGCAAACTTTCCCATGCTTGGCATTTCACAGACTTTACCGCAAGTCAAACATCGCATTCATGAAGGAGACAAAAGCTGTATGAAGTTACACCTGGAAGGAATCTGCTGCAGTCTCAGCTGTTGCACAAAGAAGCAGAAGAATCCCAATTCTGGGCTGGAGGTTTAGCTCAGCGGCATAAGCACCTGCCTTGCAAACAGGCGGTCGTGAGTTCGATCCCCGGTACCGATAAAAATGAAAAAGACAAAAAAAAAAAAAGAATCCCAATCCCAGGGTCATTCTCAGTGATGGCAGTGAAGACAAACATTTTATAAGGAGGAGGGGGAGGGGAAGGGGGAGAGCAAGGTTGTGATTTCTTCTTCCTAGAAAGGAGGAGGAGCCACTTTTGGCTGATATTTATCTTCTCAGTTGGAGGTCAAGAAGCAGCCTTTTATTCCAGGAGGAGCCTAGTGGTGGACCTGAAGCTTTGCTCACCAGCCCCAGCCTCTCTACCAAAGACTCTCTGAGCTCTGTGAGGTTCCTGGCTCATTAAGCTTTGGTTTTCTCATCTGAAGACTGGAAATGATAATATAATCCCATAATATTGTTGAGTCAAAATTCATAGCTTCTCTCCCCAGATATACATGGTCTTTTCTTTTCATCATTTTTGTAGCATACTTTATTCTGCATTACTTTTTGATACCAGCTCCTACTGTCTTTCCCACTAAATGGTAACTTTTATAGGCAAAACCTTAGTCCTTTCTATTTCTGTAGTCCTCAAAGCCTAGGGCAACACTTGCCTGCAAAGAGTGTATTAGTCAGGGCCAGACAAACTTAGGAGGGGCTCTCCTCCGTGGCTGGGGTTTCATCACTGGAGAAGGTGGAGAAGTTGCCAAGCTGCCGTTCATAACTGGTTCAGTCACCAGGCAGCAGAAAGATTTGTGGGGCATGGGCCAGATGAAGGTGGCAGCCAGGAGTGTAGAGGAAGCTCGGCACCCTGCCACACCTGGCCTGAGGTGCACAGTGCCTGCATCAGCAGGCCCATAGGGCAGGGGTTCCTGGCCACAGGCCAGGACTGCAAGGTCACTGAGCAGCCCTGCCCTCTAGGCGCGCAGCTGAAACTTGGCCCCGCCGCATAGCCCCACCCCCAGACTCCACAGCCTCCAAGATCCTGACCTGGAAGAGCCGTCCTCTACATCCTGAGTGTCCCTCCAGCACCCTCTACTGACCAGGCTTTGGGTGGTGCATGCTGTACAGGAGAAAGGGTTGCAGGGTCCTGTCATTTGTAACAGGGCAAAGGCTTAAGCAGGGATTTGGAGCTGAAAGGCAGTAACAAGATAACTGGTCCAGTTGATAATCTTAGCTACCTGAGAGGCTGAGGCAGGAAGATGGTGAGTTCAAGACCAACGTGCTCAATTTAATGAGACCTTGGCTCAAAATACAAAATAATAAAAAGGGCTGGGTGTGTAGCTCAGTGGCAGAGTGCACGCATGAAGCTCTGAGCTTAATCCCCAGTACTGGCGGTGACGGTGGCGGGGGAGAAGGATCAAATTAAATTAGGCAAAGTCACATGACTTGTCAGTAGCTCCCTTAATATCTGCTTACTTCCCTTTCTTTGAATCCCATAGATTTTACTAATAAATGTCAAATCTCTTTAACTTCTTCGTCATTTACTCTCCAGAAGCTCATTCCCCTGTTAGGTGTTTTGTTTTGCCTTCCTAATGTACACATCTCTTCTCTGGGTGGACACATAAAAGAGACTGAGACTAACGCTGACCCTAACTCACACAGAGACCCAGTATTTCACCTCGCAACTTATTTCTGCACTCACACTGGAACTTAATATTTGTCTCCCGTCCATTTCACTTCCAGGCGATCCGCCTGCCCCTCCCAGTGTCCCAGGCACCTGGCTTCAGGTGCCAGTGGAAGGAATTGAGGCTGATCTAAGAACCAATCTTTCTCTACCTTTAAGGGAATTGGTCTGGGCAGCTCAGGTCAGCCTGTGAAGTCTGTGTATCCGGGGAAAGCTGAAGAGATGTGTCCAAGGAGCCTCCACATACTTGAGAGGAAAATAGGCAATACAGCAAAGAGCAGAGTCAGAGGATAGTTACCCACACACACATACACGCAGAAAGCATTTGGATAGGACTAATATTTTTCAGCTGAGAAGCATGTAGCAGGCAAGGAGGCCTTCAGGTGCTGTCTTGTGGGAGATCATGTTATTAATAGGCACCAAATTTGAGTCAAGACAATGTTCTTAGGCATCAACCATCCTGTTCTGCAAAGTCTGATGCAATTAGTCTTAACTTACGATTCTCTGCAGGAACTAACTCAGCAGTGAGGGAGGTGTACAGCTAAGAGTCCTCCAAGCATGCAATGGATTCCAAACCTAGTCTGTTCATGGTGCTTCCAAAGGATGTTCACCCCTTTGGACCAAAACATGACAATAGCAAAAGCAAGAGGGACTTAAGCTTTGCACTAAAATTTATGTGTTTTTGATTATCTTTTTTGGAGGAGTGGCAATTAATGGACATTCTCACCAGCAGAATTTAGCCTAGCATGATACCTGTTACCTCTACAGATGCACCAAGGAAATCATACTTTTTTTTTCTCTTTTCTGAGACAGGGTCTCACTATGCAGTTCAGGTTGGCCTTAAGCTCATTTTGTAGCCCAGGCTGGTCTCGAACTTGCAACGATCCTTCCCACCTCAGCCTCCCAAGTGCTGGGATTACAGGAGTGAGCCACCACACCTGGCTAAATCACACTTTTTTTTTTTTTTTATCGGTACCGGGGATCGAACTTATGACCGCCTGCTTGCAAGGCAGGTGCTTATACCACTAAATCACACTCTTAAATGATCGAGAAACATACACGTGTTTATTCCTAGGCAATAGAATTGTGGTTTCTCTCTTTTTTCTTTTTGCCCATCTGCATTTTTTTCGAATAAGCATATGCTTATTACTGTTTTTGTAAAGATATAGAAAACTTTGTGATTAAATAAATTTTAATAAACAATTATTCTTCTCCAAATCGTGAGCTATATCATTGCTTTTTGTCTCAAACCTGAGCAAAGCCTTTCCACCGTCTTCATTCTCCCTGTGTAGATTAGCTGCCAGAAGTCAGCATATTTCAGTTTTAGAAGAGGTTTTTGGAAGAGATTTATTTCCTTACTTGTGAACTTCTAAAAACAGCCCTTTTTCTTCTACCCTCACCAAGCAGTGATGGATGCTACACCTGCCTCTGATGTGACAAAACCTACGTGATGAATAAAACCCTTTCATGATCCTTGCACAGCCCGAGGCAGGTGAAAGCACACGCCGGGGGCACTGAGCCGTGTGAAGAGGCACCGTGGGGGGTGACTCTGCCTCAGGCGCTGTGGTATCCACCCACGGGCACCTTGGAGATTTCAGCTGGCATCTCTAACCTTTGATATGTTGCTCTGCCCTTTCAGATTTTTGACAATGAAGCCAAAGACTTGGAGAGAGAAGTATGCTTTATTGATATCGCCTGTGATGAAATCCCAGAACGCTACTACAAAGAATCTGAGGTAAGCAGTAGGTGGATGACACATTGAGAGTCATTCGTGCGTGCAATCATTCATTCATTCATTCAACAAATACTTTTTAAGTGACTCCATCCTGGGGTCCTTGTGTCCTTGTGCTGATTGAATTTGGTTTCACGTCTTGCTAGGTTCTTAAATATGGGTCTCAAAATTCAGTCCCTGCTCCTCAGAGCTCGTCACCGGCCCTGCCTGCAGTTACTGTCCATTTACTCGTCCTGTCTGCCTGACTCTGCCATCATTGTGTGCAACAGCTCTATTCACAGAGCTCAGCCACCCAACATGCTGCCTTCTCTGAGCCACAGCAGCCCAGCTTCCCTAACGCTGCATTCTGTGAGGGCAGGCTCTGCATTTTATTAATATCTTTGGTTTATAACAACGAAAATGCTGGCGAGTGGGTGTTGCTCAGCGGTAGAGCTCTTACCTCGTATGTGCAAAGCCCTGGCTCTGATCCCCAGCCCTGGCCCTGCCAAAATTGAGCCTCAAAACTTTGATGGCTCCTATTGACTGAGAACTTTTCCCAAAATAACAAATACCTTTATGAGGGCTTCTTTTTTGCTTCCTGGCTGAGAATTTAATGTTTCAAAGAGTATCTTTGCCTCTAGTTTCCACCTCACCAGAAGCTGCCTTTTGCCTTGGTTCTCTTTTTATTTTTCTGATAGTGCAAGTCACCATCTCTATATTATTAGTATTTTACTAGTGGCTGCTGGTGGAACTCGAGTGACCCTCTTGTAAGTAATGTCCCAGCCCTGCAATGACAACAGATGTAAGGCTATTTTTGTTGTTTAGTAACACGCAGCCAATCATAATATGCTTGGAGCCAGGGCCCCACACTTGTCCTTGAGCTGTAACACGTGGACCTTGAAACTTCTCAGCTTCATTAAGGTTGATGGAAGACGTAATAAGTAAACCTGTTAAAGTGAATTCCACTGGCTCGCACACAGATTGGGCTCCGCTGTGGATCTGTTTTGATGTTTTTCTTCCACGTTTTGGTTTTCTCTCCTCCACTTTTTGAGATCTGTTCGGATATTCAAAAGTCTTACCTGATCTCAGAGGATGTGCAGCTGCTTGAGTGCAGTTCCAGCCGTTCAGCAGCTGCCGCTTAATGGGCCGGGGAGAGGCTGATGTGAATCACTGTGTGTCACACGTGGCCCCAAAGGTTGAGCATGTTGATGTCCTTAACTTATACTACACGGGGCAGCCAACCACAACGGTGCGTTTTAAGAAAATCAGAGTTAAATGCTCTCCACGTAACTGTGGGCCTGCTGACAAGAAGGCTCAAACAAGCCTTCCTGTACGGTCTCATACCAAGGCCACCGAGACTTAATGGGGCTTTGAGGACATGCAGGTGAAGTGGTTGCCCATCATGTCTGTGGCTTCTTGAGAAAGGGCACTGAGAACTTGCAGAACATCCTGCCTCCCTGGCCACTCTGGGGCCTTCCAGAAAGGCATTGTTGCCAGAAAATGGAATTAATTTCAGCACTTCGTCTGGGGTTGCTTTGGTGTGGCCCTCAGGGAGCACCTTCCTAATGCAGTGGAAAGCTTGGGGACAAATAAGGAATAGTGAAAGAAATCACCTGGTCAGTGAACATGTGAGCCATTGCCTTGTGCTCTAGGAAGTCTCTTTGGATGATCGCAGATCCGTGGAGCACCCTTGTCATGCTTCATGGAGTTATTCATGGATATGTCCAAAACTCACTCTCTGGATCATTCAGTGTTCTTTCCTCGATGCAGCTGCACCAAGGAAATGAGAAATGAGTTGGCATTCATCCAATAAATACTTAGAGTTCCCAGCCAGGCATGGTGATGCATGCCTGTAACCCCAAAACTCAGGAGGCTGAGGCAGGAGGATCACTCTGAGTTCAAGGTCAGCCTGGGCTACAAAGTGAGTTCGAGCCCAGCCTGAACTGCATAGTGAAACCTTGTCTCAAAAAGCCAAAAGAAACACACACACACAAAACCCTATTAGAGTTCTCTCACTAAGTATCACATGTGACAGTAAAATAGAGAGATAGCAGTGAACCAAAGAGACACTCGGGTTCACTGTCTTCAAATCTAGCACTTCCAATCTAGCAGGGGAGGCAAAGAGTAAAGAAATAACCCAGTGGGTACACATGGAGTTAAAAGTCACCAGTGGCTGGGGATTTAACTCAGCTCAGAGGCATAAGCAACTGCCTTGCAAACAGGCGGTCCTGAGTTCAAATTCTGGTACCAATTTAAAAAAAAAAAGTCACCAGTGGAAGCCAGAAGTGTATAAGGAGAAACTGAATTAGGGCAAAGTGGATTTAAAAATATTGTAAGGGAGACGCTGGTGTTTGGGGAAGAAGGAACAGGATGCTAAGCCCTGCTGAGCCCTGCACCCTGAGGAAGGTGGGGGGTGACATTTCTGACAGAGGATGCGGCACGTACAGGAGGCCCAGGGTCACGTGCAGGAAACAGCCAACACGGTCATGGCAGCATGGACCAAAGGATGGCGCGGTGGAGGAACGGGCCCGGTTAAAACACTTAGATTTTATTCAAGTAACAGTGCAATGCCTTTGAAGACTTTGGAGCTGGCGTGTTGTATGGTTTGGCTTATGCTTTTCAAAGATTGCTGTGGCAGAGCGAAGGCGTGAGACCATCAACATGGAATTAATTTGTGTTTTGTTAGGTTATGTGGTAGCTTGAACTAGGGAGTCAACAGCAGACATAGAGTAGAACAGATAATTTTCAGCTAGTTTTTTTTTTTTTTTTTTTGTCTTTTTCTTTTTCTTTTTTTATCGGTACCGGGGATCGAACCCACGACTGCCTGCTTGCAAGGTAGGTGCTTATGCCGCTGAGCTAAATCCCCAGCCCCTTTTCAGCTAGTTTTCAAAGATAGGCTTGACAGGCATTGGTCATGGACTGGGGACAATGACCCTTGGGGACAGTGGGGACAAGAGAGGAGCTGGGACCAACATGAGGATGCAGTGAGACGCTGTTTACTGACATGGGCAGATGAGAAGAGGCCTGGATTTTGTAGCGAGATGAGTAGATTTTTTGATGCCTGGGATATGTATAGAACAAAGAGATGAGTCTGGGGCTTAAGCGAGCGATCTGGGATGGAGATAAATCTGAGAGTATCTGGCAAGTACAAGGCGTTTTCCTGGAAATGGATGAGAGAGAGAAAGCATAAAGATTAACCAAGCCTTACCAGAGGCCAGGAAGAGGATGAAAGGCGTCAGGAACCTACACAGAACTGGCCAGAGAGTAAGGAAGACCAACGAGGATGCATGTCAGGGAATGCAAGCTTCAGCAGAGTCAGCCAGTGGGCGGAGTGGTCCCGAGAGATCCATTAAGACAGAAAGGAGAACTGGTGGAAATGGAGAGAAGCAGAATGGGAAGGTGTCCTCTAGAACAGCTTCCAGCTGGCAGCGAGTCGTCCCCATAAGACCTTTGATTGTCACCGCTCGGTAGTAGCAGGAGAGGCTACTCACATCGGATGGGTAGATGCCCAGGAATGCACAGGGCAGCCCTTTACCGTGATTACCGGCCCCAGCCATGACTGGTGCCAGGGCTGGGGAGCCCTGCTGCAGAGGAAGAGGTTACTACCATTGACGGACCTCGGGATCCAGCCGTCACACTCACAGCCACCTCTGCTGTCCCGGGGATTTAGGGTAACTTTGTAGATGTGAAAGAAGGGGCCCCACACTCTTTGTCAAGTGCTGCTTCCAGAGGATCTGCCAGCCAATGTCGCAAGAGAATTCTTCCTCCAGAGATCTGGCAATTACACCACAAGGGCAACAGCCGTAATCGTGGGACTGCAGTAAAATCAAAGGGAAAAAATGCCAAGAAGACTCCCTCGTGACCTCAGCCCCACCGTCATTTGACTCCCAGAATCCCGGACTACAGACTAAACTTTTGGTTGTTGCCTCACTTGCAAATGTGCCAGGGACAGAGAATCAGAGAAGCAACTAGTTCACATGGCAGACCTCTCCAAGGACATTTCTATTTGGCACGCTGTAAATAATTAACACCCTCTTCTCCATGCAAGCCTTTCCTTCTAACGTGAAATCTGACCTTGTCACTCTGCTTAAAAATCTCTCAGAAAATGATATCACAGAGTTCTAATGGATCATTGAACAGAACTGTTTGCAGTATCATTGCTGGAAGGTCCACTCTACAAACTTTAATTCTGTGACTTGAACAATTATTTCTAAGATGGCAATATGTAATCTATTAACTAGTGATTTCCTACTGCGCAAAAAAAAAAAAAAAAAAAAAAAAAAAAAAAAATCTCTCGCTGGGCCACCTTTAGCATTGAGCTCAAACATGACGTCCCCTCCGCGAGCTTTGCTGGGCACACTGTGTCCCCAGCCCACCCATTGGTCTGTGTCTTCTAAGGCATGTTAGATCACACTAATGCGTGCTAGCTCATGGCTGTAGTATGAGCTCCATGAAGATAAGAGCTGCATCTTCTTTATATGTATACCTCAGCAGCTGCTACAGCACCAGCACTGAGCAGGTGCTCATTCAACAGTTGTTGAATGACTGAATGAACGAAGGCCAGGGCCTTTGTTTTTTCCTCCAGCATTAATAATTTCAGTGCAAGTTCTATCAAAGAAAATGAATTTGTCACCAATAAGCTAGCAATTGTGAATCAGGGTTCCTTGTGTTTGTTTGTTTTTCTTATCCGAGGCTTCCTGCCTCGTGGGCTATTTCTTCTAATCTGTCCTTGGAAGTTGACTATGTCAGCATCATGAACAGCAACGTATTTTTGTGCAGAGAGCCGAGTGCTGGTGGGCAGAAGCTGTTCCCAGATTTTTTGATGCTGATGAATCCAGACTGGGGTTATCTGGGGCACTTTTCTCTACCCAGTGACTGTCACACACATACTGCCACCCAAGCCAAAGGAAGAAATAGAAGGCCTTTCTTTCTTTTCTCACTTCTCCCTGGAATCCTCCCAGCCACACAGTTAAGAACGCCTCTCTCATTCAGATGACCAGACCTGGGGATTTTCCACCCACTGTCCTCTGCCTGACAGCCCTCTCGCCACACCTAACTGGGGGTGCGAAGTACAACTGGGGGCTCAGCTCAGCTGATCACCCCACTACCTGCTTTGTCTTAGCAAATCAAGGGCCTGAGCTTCAGCTCCCCTGAGTCTCTTAGCCTCACACATCCATAGGAGGGCCCTGCAGAGCAGCACCATGCTGTTTGAAAACAGCAGGCAGCGAGGTTCCTCAGATAGAGCACTCTGTTAGTCCACACTGACACCTGGACTCTGCCCCCATGTGGCCAGAAAACTCTTTGCACAAGTGACACCGACTATATCCATCAGCACCACCATGGTGGCCGAGGGGCTGCAGCCTGACTCTGAGCCGGATGCAATTGCTGTGCAGTTGAGGCCGGCTTCGTGCTTCTGCCAACGTGAAGATGCCAGTGGAGGCCCCAGGAATTCTGCCCAGGAAGTCTCAGCATGCCTGCAGAAGGGAGGCGAGGGGCTATTCCCGTAAAGCTGCGTTAACAATTTTGGCACACAAGAACAGATCGCAACACAAGCTATGCAACTAGCTGGACAGTCTTCAGAAGTCAAGCTCAGAGAGATCTCACTCAAGGCCTCGGGTGTTGGCTAACAGTCAGGTCCAGTGCTGTGGTTCCTCATTCACTGCGGTTGTGTTCATGAGCTTTTGCTTCTAGGATAAGATTGGCGGTGATCAGAAGACTGCAACATCTGTATTGGCCTCGGAGTGCTGCCCTTGGGGCTCATTCCCAGGAATCCAAGCTGGGTATGCACAGGAATATACTGCTTCTCCCAGAAAAGAAAAAAGATGCATAATTCTTAGTGGAGACAGGTTAAAAGTAGAATGTGTCTGGGTACACACACACTGCTTTTAAAAAAAAATCTTCACTGATTTAGAAAAATGCAAAAGATTCTCTAGATTATTTTGTGGCAATTTTGTGACCTATCCCCAGAAACGTCTGACAATGCCTGGAGTCATTTTTATTGTCACAACTTGGCCTATGGCAACTAATAAGCAGAGGTCAGGGACACTGTAAGCATCCTACAGTGCCCAGGATGGTGGCCACAGCAGTTACCCTGCCCCAAATGGCCACTGTGCTTAGATCAAGAGCTGTTGCCAAAAAGCCAACCACGGTGGTTTAACTTCATAATCCCAGCACTCTGGGAGACTAACACATGAGGTTTTCAAGTTTGAGCACTGCCTGCTTGGGAAATTTGTAACTTAGCAAGACTGTCTCAAAATTATTAAAACAAACAAATAAACAAAAGATATTTTAAGGCCGGAGGTTTAGCTCAGTGCAAAGGCCCTGGGTCTACTCTCCAGTACAGAAAAAAGAACCTTGGTTGTAAAACATGCAGGGACTGGAGACTTAGTAAAGCCTATAAATAGCAAGACTCTTCAACCAATGTCGAGAATCAAACTCAAGACCTTGCGCGTGCCAGGCAGGCGCTGTACACTGAGCTGCATCCCCAGCCCTTAAGCAGTGTCTTTAGTTAGCACACATTCAGTGTGCACTGTGTGCCAGGCTCTGTGCCAGCCACTAAGGGCACAAAGATGAGATTAAGTCAATCTTCCAGGGGCTTGCTGTATACTGCCTTTTGAACTAGTTCATTTTTTTGCAGATAAGAAAATTTCTCTTCTCTTATCATTTTGGAGGACACAAAGGAGTCTCTGTCTTATAATGATAAAGAGAGCTTACTAATTTTTGTAGGGCAATTTACAATATTTTTAAAACTCGTTTAGCAGCCGGGCATGGTGGCTCACACCTATAATCCCAGTACTCGGGAGGCTGAGGTGGGAAGATCATTGCGAGTTCGAGACCAGCCTGGGCTACAAAGTGAGCTCAAGGCCAGCCTGAACTGCATAGCGAGACCTCGTCTCAAAAAAGACACAAAAAAGAAACAAAAAAACAAAAAAACAACTCATTTAGTAGCTGAGAAGGATAAGAAGCATAGGCCACCAAATTGATGCTATGCTGATGTCAGTGCAGTGGAGATTTCCACCTGGAACTTTCCTCTTGGTTTGGGTAACTTAAGTGACCCTCTGAAACTTGGGCTCCGGGTCCTAGAAATCCTTGGCAGCCAATTCACTGGTTGCACCAATCCAAACGTCTGTTGACATTAAGAGATACATCTAACTTTCCCAATAACTGTCAAGGCTGAGCAATTAAGAGCTGTTTGCTAAGTGCTTAGGGCCTCCAGGAAAGGAAGGAGACACCAGAAGAGTAAATATTGCCATCCTTAGCTGCACCCTTCAGCACAGAAGTGCTTCCTCCAAACCACTCAACAACTTTGATCAAAAATATTTTCCTTTTGGTCTGCATCTTGATAGCTGAAGTAGGAAGGATTTTCCAGGGCCTCCAAAGGGCCAGGTTCAGCCACAGCTGCCTCTTGCTGGGGGCGTGCTTGGGTGCAGTTTGTTGTTGTGTAGAAATGTTGTCATTTCTTCCCTTCCCTTACTGTATCTGCTTCTTTCTGGAGAAACATAGCTGTGATGGGTTCTGACTTCTTGGGCCTTGGGTGCCTCTTCGTTGATAAGGACTCACTATGCCCTTGGGGTGGAAAGGGAAAGTCTCTGTGCCCAAAGTGGTGCCCAGTTATGGCCTCCAAGACCAGGGATTGGAAGCCTGCAAAGGACAGACTGTGGGGAAGGGTCCCTAGGAGCTGCTAGCTCACAACACGAGAGCCCTCCCATTTGCATGATCTGGATGATACCGATGCTATTAGAAATAAAGACGGAAGCTGGTATAGTGTACAAACTATAATCCCAGTTTTTTAGGAGGCTGAGGCAGGAGTATTCCATATTCCAAGCCAGCCAGGGAACCCGTCTCAAAATAAAATATAGAGAAGTCTGGGAGATGTAGCTCAGTGGTAGAGCACTTGCTTAGCATGCACAAGGTCCAGGATTCAGCCCCCAGTACTGGGAGGGGGATCAAGAAGGAAGCCCTTGGTGGTCACCTCTGGGATGTGAGCCCAAGCAGTCTATCCTCCAGATCCCGTGGGGAGCAGGAGACCATCTTTCCGCATAGGTTTCCTCACTGGTTTCTCAGGAGCTAGAGCAACCACGCGGATGCCATTTCATAAGGGACCTTTCCTGGTGGCCCACAGGAGCACAGTGCAGCACCAGCAGCATTACAAGCACCTCCTGTGAGCAGGGCGAGCCTGGGCAGTCTCTCTAGAAACCAGCTTTTGCTTTGTTCCTTCCCTGTGCCTCTTTTACAAGTGGGATGATATGCATGCAGTTCATCTAGGCAGGATCGCAGCATTGAAAGGCAAGAGGTCTCAGAGCTGGCGGGAGGCTGCGGCATTTGAGTGGCTGCCTGTGTATCTGAGCAGGATCCAGCCTGACCAGGAAGGCTGAGAACACAGCCATCAGTCTGATCTTGAGACAGGTCCTTTGGGGGGATACAGTGCAAGCCACCGGGTGGGGAACTCAGGGATAAAGTGAAAAGCAAGACCCTACTCATCTTTAAGAAGCTCACAGCCTGGCACAGTGACTATGTTTATAATCCCAGCTACTCAGAAACTAAAGCAGGAGGATCTTAAGGCCGGCATGTGCCTCGGTGTCCTCTGGGTGTGTGTTAAAGACGTTATCCACTCTCCTGAAACATCCCAGGGTCATCAGCTGACAATTCCAAGAGGGAGACAGCTCTGGAAACAGGGAGACTCAGGTCAGGTTCTATAGGGATGTGAAATCCAAGCTGGGCCTTTGGGAGAAAAGTTTGCTTTTATTATTTGCTCAAAAAATAATACATGATACTTATTTTTTAATTCCAACATGACACAAAGACAAAGCATGAGAAGAGCAAATGTCAGGGCCTGGGATGTAGCTTGGTGATGCGTGCATGAGACCTGGATTAGATCCAAATACCAGAAGAAAAGATAGCAAAAAGAGAAAGAGAACAAGTGTTCTATGATCCCTCATTACAGAAGAACCATGGTTCAAGTTGGTGTTTATATCTAAACATAATGCCTAGATAGCATTATTTTATAAGACCAGCTTACACTGTATACAACAGGACAGTATCAGCATATCATCTTCTTGTTTTGTTCTTGGTTTTGTTTCTGTTTTGAGACAGTGTCTTGTTTTTGTTTCTGTTTTGAAATAGTGTTTCTATTTTGAGACAGTAGCTGTGTAGTTCAGGCTGGTCTTGAACTCACTATGTAGCCCAAGATGGCCTCAAACTCACAGGGATCCTCCTGCATCAGCCTCCCAGATGCTGGGATTACAGGCATGTGCCACCTTGCCTGGCAAGCTCATCTTTCTGTAGCTGCACACACATCTAGCTGGAGTTACATGCTATAGAATTTCCATATTTATCTCATTCTCTGTTTGGTGGACATTTAAAGTATGTCCATTCTTTTGCTGTTAAAGTACCACAAGAAACAGTCATAGGCATTTTTTGGGTGTTGTTCTAATGTTTTGGTAAGTTGTAAATCCACAGAACTGAGAATCGTTGTCAATGGATAGGTGGTGTTAACTGCTCGTAGAGAAGCAGCTGTTCTGCCTCTGACTCGTGGCCCTATGGGAGCGAGCCAGAGCTTGAGGAGGAGCGAGACCAAAGAGTCACTGTGACAGATGGGAACGCGGGCAGGGAGTCCCAGGCATGTTCAAGAGTCAGTGAGCATCACTGAAGTAGAAGGGAAAAACCTGGAATGCCAAGTCAAGCAATTTGGGCTTTATTCTGTGGGGAGCGTGGGGCTTTCAAAACAGAGGTCACCATCTGGGTGTCTGCAGGCTACCTGATCATAGAAACTGGTTCTGGCGGGAGTGGTGAGGCCAGGCTCCTGGACACCAAAAAGCTCAGGACCTCAAAATTTGTCAGTCTGTTCTCTTCCTTCACTTGCTTCTCATCCATCCTGACAATGATCGTGTAAAGTTTAAGATTAGAAGTATGAGGGCATCAAAAGTCCAGTTTTCTGTCACTCTGGCTGCTCTGCATTGGACAGAGTCAGGCTATGTGGTTCATGTTCTCGTTTCGAACTCAGAGTGATCCTCCTGTCAATTTGCCAGTGCTGGAAAATTAAATTTCCGAAGTACAGGCATGAACCACCACACCCGGCCTGGAGGCCACATCATTTTTAGAGGTATCCCTGGGGCTGGGGATGTAGCTGAGTGGTAGAAAGCTTCCTAGCATGCGGGAGGCCCTGGGCCCAATCCCCAGCACCTCTCCTCTCCAGGAAAGGCAGGCAGGCAGGAGGAGAACCTGTCAGCTCCCTTCTCAAGGAACAAACCTAATTGCTTTCAGACTTCATTCCTCCCAAATCCGAGGAAGCTGGGATACCAAGTCCTGCAGAAGTCCCTTGCCTCATGCTGATTTTTAAAACTACTGCCTCTGTTTTGATCTAATCATGTAGAGCTGCTGCAACATTTTGAGCAAAGTATTAGGAAAATAATAGGGCCCAACTCTGTCCTAAAGAAAGGTTTTTTTTTTTTTTAATTATTCAAAGGAAAAATAAAACAATTTAAAACTGCTCTCATAATTTGCATGATTGAGGTCCTGCTGAACCCAGTGCCTACAACCTCAACTGCAAATCTTAACCAATTGGATTTGGTAGTGAAATACAGACCGAGTAAGTCAAACAAAATCAAGGCAATTGAATTCCTAAATGCCTAATCAAAACCAGAGACTCTTAAGTCTCTGCCAGGAATGGAGAGTTGCTGCTTGTGGATCATTGGAGCGATAGAAAGAGCCCTTGGGAGAGGATGGGAAGGCTCAGTAGTGGAGCCTGTGCTTAACACCCAGGGTGTTCGGTTCAATTCCAAGCACTTTCCACCCCCAAATAGCTGAGAAAGAGCCCTTGGAGGAGCGAGTCTCGTCCCCCAGAAGGCCAGAGAAGAAAGAGTTTATCCAAGTGAAATTCCATGGGACAAGCAATTGAGCTTGCTGCAGAGGGACGGATGCACAAGATAACGTTTAGAGCCCCTGAATCAGGGCGTCCAGTCTGTGCTTCCAGTGAGTCTAAAGGACTCACCTCGGCAAGATGAGCCCCAGCTCCGGAGTGCTCTGAACTGATCACAGCCTTTCCACTTCATCACGGTCACTGCTACATTTTGAATCCTTGTTCCTTTCAAAAGGGTGAGTTGAAACCAGGCGTGGTAGCCCACGGCTGTAACTCCAGCGCTCGGGAGGCTGAGGCAGGAGGGATTGTTGAAAGTTGTTGCCTGGGTTACATAGTAAATTCTAGGTCATCCCAGATGACACAGTGAGAACCTGTCTCAAAAAAACAAAAGGTGTGCGGAGGAAAATGAAATGGAGTGATGGCAAAGGCCGGGAAACCCTATAAAGGGACCAAAATTAAACATTTAACAAGGGTTCAGGGGCTAGAATTTAGCTCAATGGCATAAGTGCCTGCCTGGCAAGCACAAGGTCATGAGTTCACACACACACAAAAACCCAAACACACAAGGGTTCCTTGTTCCTGTTTTTGAGACCTGGAGGTGAGTTGCAGGGACAGTGGCAACAGCGTGCCTTTGGAAGGCGGCCACTAGGAGCGGTGCTCTGGGTGTCTGCAGGCTGCTGAGATGGGGAGTGGGGTGGGGAGGGAAACGGAGATGTGATTCCAACACCTCCAGATCTCAGGGCCTCAAAATCCTCCGCAAGCCCAGCACACCCCTCAGGAGCTAAAGCAAACTGTACTGCTGAAACTTCAAAAGAATGTTTTCCTTTTATTTCTATTCTCTGTTTTACACGGCTCCTCGCATCTCTGCCATTCTGTGACGCAGTGTGGAGCCCTCACCAGAGGCTCGTGGACTTCCTGGCTTCCAGAACCATGAGCAAAATGAATTTCTATTGTTTCTTTTTTTTTTAATTTGGATGGGGGGATTAAACTCAGGACTATGTGCCTGCAAGGCAGGAGCTTATGCCGCTGAGCTAAATCGCTGGCATTTTCTATTGTTTCTAAATTACCTAGTCTGTAGTATTACCTTACAGCTGCAGAAAATGGACTAAAATGGGTACCATCCTAGGAGCCCAGTGACATAGACTGACCAACAGTGAGTGGAGCTGCTAAACTTCCTTAGAGGTGAAGTCACAGAGACAGGCCATTGGGAACTTAGGTGAAACAGCTGGGCATGGCAGCGCACACCTGGACTCCCAGCACTGGGGAGGTTGAAATAGGAGCACTCTGGAGAGCTCAAGGTTGAATTTATAACAAACTACTCTTGCCATCACTAACCTACTCCTGCAATACTGACATTAATTACCTCCTAAGGGTCCTATCTCTTAATTCTGCTTCAGTGACAGTTAATTTCACTGTGAGTGTTGCAGGGAGCACTCGGACACTGCAGTACCCAAGCTTATCTTATGCTACCACTGTCTGCCACGAGCCTCTTAGGAAGTGTGCATTGTAGGAAAAAAATAATAGTATATAAGAATTTAAAAGAAGAAAACAGGAACCAAAATGCCCAGGAATGTCAGCCAGGAGCGAACACGTGGAATTTGGCTCTTGCTCGGTTTTCTCTGATGGAGCATCTCCCCCTGAACTTTCAAGGAAACAAGCGATGAACCCACAGATTGCTCAGGACTTGGGCCAACTGCATCTGTCCCTGCTATTTTTAGGCTTAGTAAATTAAAATACTAGAACCTCTTGGCCCTTAGTGCAGGTTCCAAATCAAGTCAGGACCACCTGCAGAGCATTTTTTAAAAGGGTTTTTTAGAAGGATAACCTGGGTCCCACCTCAGACCATCTACACCAGCCTCAGTAAGATGGGGTCTGGGGATTTATGTCAATGCACCGGGCTGGAGAAAGGATCTCAGAGCAAACTCCTCCGTTTTTGTTTTTGTTTTTTTTTTTTTTCATGTCATGACATGTTGAATGGACATCGGAGAGGGGGAGCACCTGGTCAGAGGTGACCACTCCCCTGGGTGAGAAAGCCCAGACTTGTCCCCCGAGGGCCACCGGAGTAGTATGCTACCCAGTCCAAGGAGGGGAACTTTGCCTAAGAAAATGTCATTTATTGTGTGCAAGTTCTTAAACCATTTCATTGATAGAAAGCATTTTTTTGACACTTAGTTTGGAAGGTGGAGATAAGCCTGAGAGGAATCTTTAACTGCTCATTCCTCTGCCAAGAGGGAAGGGAGTTAGGGCCTTGGAATTTCATTCTGTTGGAAATCTGATTCCATCGTGGAATTGAGACCAACATTTTCCTTGCCAGTCTCTAGTGTTAATCATAATATACATTCGTGCAGTCTTTCCTCCTACATAGCCTCAGATTGACCTTCATCTCAGTTTATTTTGCTACTACTGTGTTTCTGATGTTGACGGTGGTATTTTTCCCATTGAGTAGTAAGACCTGCCCAGGAATGGTCTCTTCTACTTCTGTTTATTCAACTGTTCAGCTTCAGCTCCAAAAATATCCAGGAAAGAATAGATAATATTAAGGTGCTTATCTTCATGTTTTCTTGCTAAGGGGCCCAAAAGATGACATATAAATTAACTTGGCCCTTAGCATTTTCCACAGATTTGCTAAACATAGCTTCAGAGGCTCAGGAACTGACTTTCTCTAAAAATGCCAATCTTGGGGCTGGGGATTTAGCTCAGCGGCATAAGCACCTGCCTTGCAAGCAGGCAGTCGTGGGTTCGATCCCTGGTACCAGTAAAAAGGAAAAAGACAAAAAAAAAAAAATTCCAATCTTAAATTGTTTCATTCAGTCTAAACCTAACATCTGAAAAATAGATATTGTCTCTGCTTTATAAATAAGGAAACTGAGGCTCAGAGTATCTGAGTAAGTTATCTTTAGGAGCCCAGGTTCAAACACCAGCATGTCAAATCCCAAAGACTGCTTCTCCCGTACTGAGAAACCTCCTCCAGGTAAAATTAGAGGTGTCAGCGACTGTTATCTTTGAAAGTCATTCTAAGAGATCATTTCCTCCTTAAATGTATCTTGCTAAGCTCAGGGCTCTCTGGCATTAAGAATGGGATGCCTTGGGGAACGATCAGGAGGGTTTTTCCCATCCTGTGGTTTCCTGATCTGCTGGAAGTCCTCTGTCAGTCTTCTGGGGAGATTTTCCTCATGGGCTGATGGGGTAGCTCAGTGGTACAGTGTTTGCCCATGGTGTGTGGGGGCCCTGAGTTCCATCAGCCCAGAGAATGGAAAAGATTCCTTTTTGTGAACAATCCAGGGTTTGTTGAAACTTGTTTGGGCCTGGAAAAAATAAAAACTGGCCATCCTACAACTGAGTAATATAGGAACACATTCTAAAACAGAAAAAAATTGTCATAGTTCCCAAAGAATGCATCCAAAGACCCCAGTATGGGAAACATTCCTTTTCTTGTATTGTCCTTACCACACTAGACGGAGTTAAATAACTTGGTTCACACGAGTTCCTGGAATAGAAATGCAAACCTAGGCATCTCTCATTTCAAAACTTTTTTGCAGTGAGACATGGTGGCACATGCCTGTAATCCTAGCACTTGGGAGGCTGAAACAGGAGGATCACTCAGAGTTTGAGGCCAGCCTAACTGACATAGTAAGTTTAAGGCCAGTCTGAGCTACATAGCAAGACCCTGTCTCAAAACACCTTCTCACTTACCCACTTACTTCTCCCAGAATCTAGAATGCCACAGAGGTCCTTCTAGGAAGAGTAAAGAATGAGACATAGATGTCAAACAGTGAAGGTTCCAATAGCAATGGAGTCCATTCGTGACTTTCACTTGCTTTTTGTGTTGGGATTCTAAGTAATGTTGCATTTGGAAAAGTAAAATGGGTTCTAAAGCTAAAATAAGTTTGCAATCGAATCCAGTCATAAAATGGAAATCCTTTATTGTCTTCAAATTACAGAGCGGCTGGTGTATTGAACATCTCTATTTCAGTTTCTGTTCAATAAATTGAAGGCCTAAGTTTCCCAAAATAATTCAGTACAAAGGAGCCGGCTAGATTTGGGGACACTTTACCCCACACAGATCACCTTTGCCCTGTTGCTGTTCTTCAAGAACGTCAATTCTGTTATCAACGTTCCATGTAATAAACTAAAGCCAGCTATGGCCCAACTGGTGTATTTGCAGTATTGATCCAGATTACTGATGTTTCTTCACGGCCTGTGTCCCTGTGTCCAGAGAAACACTGGAAAAATCAGAATGGACAGAGTCAGTCAGGAAAGTCAGTCCCAGTTCTAAGACTGCAAAGCAGCTAGAGCCCTACAAGCTTCTCTAACCTGAACTCCCTCAGCCTCAGAAGCCCTGGGTTCCTGCTCTCTCGCTCTAGCTGTTATGATAGTCACAAGATGGGGTCCCCTCCAGTGTGTCCTTGCATGACTTTGATTGGTGGTTATCTTGATCTGTGTTTATGCCAGAAAGAACCATTTAGGACTAGGTAACAGGATGTTCAGACACTACCTCTTGTGACCCTAGAATTGGGAACAGAGCCCAAAGCTGGGAACGAAGAAGTCATGACCCTACATCCTTCAGGCAGCTGCTAATCACTGAGGCCGGGTACTTCGTGTGGCCTGTGAGGAGAGCACCTCTAGTCAACCTTGCATCGGCCGTCATTTCTTCCCCTTCCTGGGCAGTATGTCAGACAGGAGAGGAGTTCTCGGGGTCATTGCCACAAGCCCTGCAATGAGAGTCCTTTGTTTTTTTTTTTTTTTTTTTTTTAATTTTATTTAAGGAGAAAAGAAAAAAAAAGCAGGGAAAGGGTACAAGTTATACAGATTTACAGAAAAAAAATGAACAGTAGGAAATCACTAGTTAATGGATTACATATTGTCATCTTAGAAATAATTGTTCAAGTCACAAAATTAAAGCTTGTAAAGTGGACATTCCAACAATGATACTGCAAACAGTTCTGTTCAATGATCCAATAAAACTCTGTGATATCATTTTCTATCTTATACACTTAAATATACATGCAGTTATATAGTTTGGAGCACTTTCTTTTCCTCTCTTTTGTACCATGACTATTACACATTTTGGGTTTCATTGCTCCCACGGTTCTTATTACTTTTTTGGAAGAGAGTAAAATCAAATGTGACATAACAGAACAGAATCGGTCAAGTCAAAAGGGTGGACATAATAGATAATGTAAAAACATAATACAAGGTTATCAACAATGGTTACCATAATGCCTCCCGCTATCTCTAATAGAATTGCCTATATCGTTAGTTATAATACAATTGAACAAAACAGTAAAGAATAAAACCGACAAAACCAAAACATTGGAGACATTGTAGGTCTTCAAAAGTAGATAAAAGTCAACAAGAATGGGCGTCATAATGAATCTCATTATCTTCACAGCTGATGCCTAAACTTTCGAACCTGATACTATCCAGCAAAACAGAATAGGGGAACATCAGTTAAAAACCAGATGGTGAGAGTAATACAGGGCTTTAAATCAAGGTAATGAAAAGTCAAAGTGGGTTGCTATAATATATCCTGCTATTTTTTTCCTTTAATTAAAAGGATAAAGATAAAAAAGTAAATAATGGAGTGGAGATTGAGATAAAAGAGGGCATAACAGCAAAACAGCGCACATCAAAACATAACCATTTAAGCAGAATAGTGATTCACCACCAGATAATCCTAACCTAAAAGTAGTTACCATATTGTCTCTTTCTTTGAAATCCTTGAGTACAACTTCGTATACTGTAGCATTAAGTATATCAAAACAATGTAAAACCATTCAAGAGAATGACAGCATTACAGAGTATTTAGAATCGACTAACAGAAAATGAATAATGGTTTCTGTATAATCTCCTTGTCTTTACAAGGTTTTTGCTTATACTATCGTACATAATAAAATCCAGTAAGATACAACCTATTTAGACCATTGGAGACAGAAGGACAAAAGTTAGATGAGACTTCAAAACAAGATGATACTAAATCAGTATTACCTATTAAGATGTCATTTTCTCCAAAATAGCTGTTCCAATCATCCAATCTTCTCTGCCTCGTTTCTGTTGAGCTCTTTTTCTGTCAGTAGCTGTCAGTTTGTCTTCTTCATTTTGTTCTCTGCTCCATTCGTTGTGGCCTCTCTGCCATTATTTCTGGATTCTTTGTATTTTTCTTTTTTTAGAATATCCTGCAATACTCTCTGTAGAGTTGAATTGGTGGTTGCAAATTCCCCCAGTTCCTCTTTATCCTGGAAGCACCTTGTTTTTCCATCAATTTCCAGGGACAGTTGTGCAGGATATCTCAATCTTGGCTGGAGATTATTATCTTTCAAAGCTTGAATTATTTCCCCCCACGCTCTTCGTGATTTGATGGTTTGTGCAGAGAAATCTGCTGTAATTCTGATGGGTGTTCCCTTGTAAGTGGTCTGTTTCTTGTCTCTTACAGCTTTTAATATTCTGTTCTTGTATTGAATTTCTGGAATTTTGATTATTATATGCCTGGGTGTTGCTCTGTTTGGGTTGTAGGTAGCTGGGGTCCTGTATGCCTCATACATCTGAGTATCTTTACCTTTTGCTAAATTAGGAAAATTCTCCTGGATTATTTCTGTGAGTAGCTTTTGTAGTTCACTTGTTTGTGTCCCTACTTCTTCTTTTATGTTCTTAATCCTTAAGTTATGGCTCCTCTTATCATCTTCTTGTCTTTGTATTATTGCTGTTTGTTTCTTTGTTATTTTTAAGAAGTTTTTCATTTCATTCTCCCATATTACAAGTCTGCCCTCCAGTTCAGATAGTCTGTCCTTAGTTTCTTTCAAGCTGTTATGCCAGTCTTCTATAGACTCCTTAGTATCTTGGTAGTCCCTTTGAACCTGCTTCACGTATTCTATGCTTTCTCTGTTTTCTCCATCAAACAATTCTCCCCTTTTTTTCTGTTCTTCTATTCCACCGCCTGTTTTTTCTTGGGTGGTACTTAGCATTTCTCTAACTATTCTGCATACTTCTAGCTTCAGGTCATTGATAACTTCATTCCTGAATTGGTCTATGAGGCTCTCTATATGGTGCCTTATGTGTATTGGTGCGGTGTCTGCTATTGCCTGTTTCTCAGAATTGGGGGCCGAGGGGCCTTTCTTGTTGCTGCCTCTTCCCATGCTGCCTCTTCTTCTCTGTTCCTTATATATGCAAGCTTATATAAGAGGCCCAGCTTCTCTCCCAGTCAGCCACAGCCTGATCGTATTGCGCCGGTTAGGTGTTCCCGCTCAGCGCTGCGCACCAGGGAGTTACGGACCAGGCAGCCTACGCGTCTCCCCTCCCGGCCACCGTCAGGCTCTGGGATCTGGGTTGGGACAGCCTAGCAGGTCCGCCGGCAGCGTCACGCAGGCCAGGCACTTTTCACCAATCCCACCCGAGAGGGGGATGTGTGGCTGGAGTTGCCACCGCGCCCTGCTCCCACAGGACTGCTCGGGCCCAGAAAGTCCTCTGCTGGAGTCAAACTGTGGTAGAGTGTCAGTTTCTCTCACTCACCTCACCACAAGTCAGTGCACGCCTCTCTGCCGTTCGCAGACTTCCGTTCACAGAGCTTCTGCGCGTCTCTCTCCTTGCCGAGCCACTGTAGAGGCAGCCAGCCGCCGCGCGGCGGGAAACCCAAATCGTGGCTTACAATGGCGCGGGGTCGAGCCTCCACACCGAGTCTTTTCTGTTCCTGTTTTAGCACCAGGACTTCATTCCAAGTTGGTTTCTCTCAGCCCAGTTCGTTCCTGAGTCAGCAGAGCATATCTCCACCTGCTTATGTCTCCTTAGTCCGCACCATTCCTGGCTTCTGAGCCGAGTCTTTCAGAGAGCCTCCGATAGTTGCTGTTATCTGTCCGCCATGTTCTCCCAGAAGTCTCAATGAGAGTCCTTTGAAACCATCATCTGCAGAGCTGGGGGAGGGGCATGTGTAGCTCTTACTTCCCTGGCACCCCCATTCTGCTTAAGATTGACATGTCTCCCCAGATGTTTGAAGGAGAACGTAAAGATTGGTTCCTAGACCTAGAACCCATTTATGCTTGATGACACACTCCTATAACCCCAGCACTCTGGGAGGCTGAGGCAGGAGGATCCCCGAAATTTGAGCCCAGTTTGGGCAATTTAGGAAAACCTTGCCTCAGAATTTTAAAAACAGGCTAAGGCAAAGGCCCTGGCTTCAATTACCAGTACAGGAAAAGAAAGCAAGGGAAGAAGGGAAATCAAGGCTTCCAACAGCTCATTCCTCAGGTTTGAGGAATTTGCTAGAAAGTCTCATAAAACTTAAGAAAACACCTTATATAAGTTTATTGATGTATTATAAAGGATACAACATGAAAATAGCCAAATGGGAGAAATGTCTGGGGTGAGAGCCTTATGAGCAGTGGAGTTCATGGAGCT
The DNA here is from genome assembly GCF_034190915.1 of Cavia porcellus. NCBI lineage: Eukaryota > Metazoa > Chordata > Mammalia > Rodentia > Caviidae > Cavia > Cavia porcellus. The sequence goes on from NW_026947515.1 coordinate 15,828,239, forward strand.
TCCACACCCTCTTCAGGAATCTGGTAGGATTCTGGAATCTGGAAATGTCACTCAAAGGCCTGTGTGTTAAAGGCTTCTCCTTAGCTCAGCACTATGGGAAGTGATGGAATCTTTGAGAGGTGATCGTAGTACAAGGAAGTTAGGTCACTGGGCATGTTTTCATGAAGGGGATGCTGGTACCCTGGCCCCTTCCTGTCTCCTCCTGCCTACCACAAAGCAAGAGGATCTCCTTTGCCATGTGCTTCAAGCATGATGCACCCAGGATGTACTGTGCCACAGTAGAGGCAAGTGACTGTGGACTACCTTGCATACTTACAAGCTATTTATCTCAGGTATTTTGTCACAGTAACAGAACGGTGACTAACACACCCTCCTAAGAAGTTAGTGTGTTCATCTGTTTCTCAGAGGTTGGAACTTGGACTGTGAGTTCTGACCCTCTAGATGCTTGGTTGTTGTGATGGCCAGTCTGGTTCTGAGGCTATTTGGGGACTCTGCCCTAAGACACTTCATTAGCATCAACTCAGCTCTGATAGAAGGGGCTCCTTAGAAACAGCAAAGACACTATGTCAGGAAACCCAAGGGCTTTAAGACCTGCGTCCCAGGAACCAGACTGACCGAGACCAAAAGCATTTCTCATTACATCACAAGGACTGAGGAGAGAATGTGTCTAAGTGCTTGGCATAGACTCGCACAGAACAAGCACTCACCAAACATTAGTCAGATAGTTATTTTTCCTTCCTTCCATCCCAGACTTTCTTCTGATGACCTCTTTTGGGTTCACCTTTGCCTTAGTCTTCTCCCTTGCCGTAGAAGGACACCACCAGGGCTAGAAACCATACACTATGAAGTTCTTTTGTGACATGTGCTCAGATTTCCCATTTTCATGCTCCCTCTTTCCCAAGTGGTGAGTTTTGAGTGTCTCTGACCCTGGATGAACTGAGAAGGACACAAAACACACAGCAAAGGGCTCCCCCCACCACGACCACTTTTCTCTGCCTTCCTGTACATCAGGCAGACCTCTGAGACAAACTCCTCCGAGAGGCACTTTCCAGAGGGGTGGCACAGAGCACTGTGTGAGCGGTACACTCCGCTGCCAAGAGCAAAGGCTTTAAAAATAGCACTTTAGGTATTAACTGCTAACAAAGCAAGAGTCAGCTCTTCTGGCCATAATTTATGTCTCGGGGATTTTGGGGGGGAAGGAGTTTGGGTTTTTTTTCCTTCTTTTTTCTTTAGGCTTGTCCTTTTAAGTAAAGTTTGAGGTCAGTTGTCAAGTATAATCTGAAAACTACTGCTCATTTTTGAGCAACTTTATTGAGCTGTAGATAAGATGCCATACAATTCACCCATTTTAAGTTTACAGTTATTTTCACAATACATAGATAGCCATCACTGTAATTAAACTTAGAACATGTCCTCACCTCAAAAAGACTTTAGCTGTCACCTCCCCATCCTCTTACCCACACTCATCCCCATCCCTAAGCAATTACTAATCTACTTTCTTCCTAGATTTTCCCATTCTGGACATTTTCTATGAAGGGGATCATAGTTCTCATGGTCAATGTTTCATCTTATGAACTAATTAAAAAAAATTGGTCTTTTGGGACTAGCTGCTTTGAAAGCTTCTTGGCTTTTATGTGTATCCTTCTTAGGACTCAAGTTCCAGAAATCCTATGCTAAATGGGTGCTAAATTTTATCAGGTTGAAATGGCCATTCATTGGAGGAGATGAGAGTAATATCTGTAACACCTTCGCTGCCTCAAGGTCCAGAATGCAGGAGGAACAAACCTAATGTATGATCTGTGCTCTGTTTGTTCTTCTTATTTTAGCATTGAGCACTATAGTTATGTAATACAGGTTTCTAGCTAAGGTTCCTGCTTAGCCCATTTTCATTTAACATTTATCACAAACTTCTAACTTCATTTAACAGGGCAAACCCGTTAGTTATTACCCTTTGTGGTTCAAATTGAAAGCATAATTAGTCATGGAGACACTGTATCTCAGTGAATGTCGGCCAATAATATTGCCTCCAAGATGCAAGTTTTGCTCCAGCTGGACCAAGATCTCCTGGGGACTTCTCTCTCTCTCTGCACCTTCTGAGATAAATGGTAGCCCATGCAGGAACACAGTTTAACGTGGACTGCACTAATGAGGAAGCCCTCCGAGTCACCGTGGTCCACTGTGTCCCAGGGCGAGAGAGTGAAGCCTGCAGGTGTGCTGACCATGGAGGGAAACCCTTTAAGAATGTGTGTCAAAGGGAAGGGGTGGCCAGCCAAGTCCATCTGCCCCGGGGAAACAGCTCTGACACTGGTTCAGTCCCCCGCCCTGCCATACACATGGGCTTTAACTACAGGACTCTAAGTTGCGTTCTACCAAGTCTGGGGAGGCCCAGCAGCATCCAGAGCCAAAGACCTCACTGTGGGTGAATGGACCAGCTCCTGCCCTGGGGAGCTCCCAACCCACTTGCTTGAGCCACCCAGACGCTGGGCTAGAGGAGCTGCTCGCCCCACCGGGTAAGAGTCACTATAAGCACACTTACATGGAGCCCTATGGATCTAGCTACGTACAGCCTCTATGATCCATCCAGGCTCTCCAAGACTGAGAGAGGGAGAGAGAGAGAGAGTTAAAGCAAGCATTTCCAGGCATCTAGAAGACTCGCCTTGTGAAAAGCTCTCTGACCATGTTATAGGTTTAACTGTATCTCCCCACCAAAAAACAGTGGTTGAGTGTGAGCTTCGGAATGTGAACTGGGACTGTGTGAGTTGGATAGAACCTTTACCAAGGTAACCAAGTTCAAGTGAGGTCCTGCGGCAGGCCCTAATCCCGTAGGATGGGTGTCTTTGTAAAATAAGAACATGTGGACACAAGGACAGACTGGCACAGAGAGAAGACCACATGCAGACACAGGACGAATGTCTTGAGATCTCGCCAAAGTAAAGCTTCTGTAAGCCAAGGCATGCCAAAGATAGCCATCAAGCCACCGAAAGCTGGGAAAGGGAATCGGCACTGATGACACTTTGATTTTGGATGGCTAGCCCCAAAGCTGTGTGGGAGACAGTAAATTTCTGTTGTCTGTGTCTCCTCCTCTGTAGCACTTTGTTACAGCAGTACTAGGAAAAGAACACACGCAAGTGCCCCAATAAAAAGTGCTCTGCCCACTCCCAGTTTGGAAAATTACTAGAAGAAGGCTAGTGCATGTCTGGGTTTGGCTTTCAGTGCCCTAGAAAAAGCTTGTAAGTCACCTTAAGGTACTCAGAGCCAGCTTGACATGGTGATCCATGCCTATAGCCCAGCACTCGTAGAAGTTGAGGCAGAAGGATCACACATCTGAGACCACCCTGGACTACATGTGAGATCATGTCTCAAAAAGAAGAAAAAGCTCCAACCCTGGTTTTGAGGCTAACCATCTTGCATTGGGAGGTGGCACCCAGTAGGGTCATTGTGCTAGGGACTCTCCATGCTTGGGTGGTTTCCAGTGTCCTAGGTGAAGTCTGCCCCTGCCCCCAGCCTCAGGAAACAGCCCACCATACGGGCAATCAGACTTACTCTGCGCGCTTGTCCATTGGGAACCGGAAATTCCTACCTCTAAAACCTAAGATAGGGAAATAAATTGGATCTGAGCACTAAAGACTATTACATGCCCTTGGCCCAGGTCCTAGTCAGTGTCCTACTAACAACCCTCTTGGGCTTTCTTTTTTTTTTTCCTCTTGGGCTTTCTTTAACCATTATACTGTGCACAGTGACACATGATGGCTTCCAAAAGAGGGCCGCACAAGGAAACCTACAGGACATCAGATGGCCCTATTTGTATGCTTAGCAGCACATTTCTGTACATTTGACCACACAATTAACAATAAAATGCATGGTAGTCCTATAGCACTGGAATATTCCTGAAGAGCTTAATAAGATTTGAGGAAATCGCACTAGACATTCTCTAAAGGTACCGCCTTACTTTTCTCATCACTGAGACAAACTACATGACACCTGAAGTTAAAGGAGGAAAAGGTTGTTTAGCTCACAGTCCATAAAGGTTTTAGTCCATCAGCAGCTGGTTCAAAGGCGTTGCGGGCAGAGGAGAAACAGTTCATGGTGGGCGGAAGGTAGCAAAGCAAGCCAGGGGTCTTAGCAGTTCTTTCTGCACCTTTTATATTTTATCTAGAAGTCTGCCGGGCTTAGGACAAGCGCCAAACCCCAATCAGTGGGCTGATTTAGTAATCAGCCCTTAATCCTAGCACTATGATTTAATCACACACTCCAGATCCAGCCACCCCTGAAAAAGCCCTATCTGTGACTGCATGAGGCTTTGGGGGCACATCTAGACGTAAGTCATAATAGGTACTTCCATGCACATATCGCTGTGGGAAGTTTTCTGTGCATCATGCACCTTTCCTATGCCGTGCTGAAGTGGGGACTGTGCTAACATGATCCAATCTAAGCCTTGCACTGACCCCACAAGGGAGTTGTGAACAGCATTCCTCAGGGAGGATGCTGGGGCTCTCCTGATAGGCGGTGCCAGATTTTCAGGTGACAGTGTCCTGTCATGGTTACTGCTGTAACAGAACGCCACACACGGTGTGGCTTATAAACCACAGCTGTTTATTTCTCACAGTTTGGGGGGTTGCTGGAAAATCCAAGATGAAGGCTTTGGCAGATTGGGTGTCTGGTGAGGGCAGTTCCTGGGTCAGAGTTGGCACCTTCGTGCTATGGCCTCACATTGGCAAAAGGGATGGAAGGGCCCTCTAGGGTATCTTTTATAAGGTCTCTGGTCCCCTCCCAAAGCCTACTTCCTAGTACCATCACATCTGTGGTTAGGTTTCACCATGGGGTCAGAGCATCCAGACCACCCCTGGTGGGTACTGATGGTCTGAGGGGATTGCAGGTAAGTTGCTGATCATTTCTGAGTTCCAGGTTCCTCATCTGAAACACGGAAGTGATATTTACACTAAAAGCAGTGGCTGAATCTTGGCTATATGCTCAGATTGCCTGGAACTTTTAAAAAGCTGAGTGTGCAGACTGCATCCAAACCCAGTTAGAGCCTCGCCCTGAGCAGTGCAGCTGTGACCTCGCTCTGTCTGTACCTCCTCCCCAGAGGCTTTTCTCACAGCTCTGGAGGCCAGAAGCCTGAAATCAAGATGATGATCCTTCCTTTCCTCTTGCTTCCGGAGGCTCCAAGAGTGAGTTCCTTGACGCGTGGCTGTGCAACTCCAACCTGCCTCTGTCCTCCAATGTCCTTCTCTCTGTGTCTTCTCCCCGGCCTTGTAGGACACTCATCATTGGATTTAGGGCCCATCTGTCTAATCCAGGATGATCTCATTTTGAGATCTTCAGCTTAATTACATCTGCAAAGACCTTTGTTCCCAAATGAGATCATAGTCATAGGTTCCAGAGGTGAGGACTCAGGCATATCTTTTGGGGGTCACCGTTTACCCGACTGCAGAGAATGGTCACAGTGTTTTCTCATGACACTCGGTTGAGCTTCAGTGGTTTTGAGAGTTAAATCTCTCTCTCTCTCTTTTATTTTAAAGAGGATAAAATTAAACACAACAAAACAGAACATAAGAAAGCAATGTAAGAGACATAAATTTCAAAGCAAGACAACCGGAGATCTTCACTATCTATCATGTTGTCTCTTGATTGATAGTATCAAGTCTGAGAGTATAGGCAACTACTCTGAAGATGACAAGATTCACTAGAATACCCACTCTGGTTTGATTATTACCTGCTTTTGAAGTTTTACACTGTCTACAATGTTTTGTTTTTATTTATTTATTTTTTTTTTTTGTCTTTTTCCTTTTTATCGGTACCAGGGATTGAACTCACGACTGTCTGCTTGCAAGGCAGGCGCTTATGCCACTGAGCTAAATCTCCAGACCCTGTTTTTATTAATATTGTTATGTACTGCTATATTCAATTATACTATGCCTGATGATATAGACAGTTCTATTGAAGATAACAAGAGACATCATTTACCATTGTAGATCACCTTGTATTGCAGTTTTATATGACTTTTTCATTTCATGTGTTTCTAGGAATTTGTTTTGTTTTGTCTTGTTTTGTTTTTTCCTCTAATTCAGAAAGGATAGATACACTTGTAGAGACTCATGTGTGTGTAGAACTTCTAGACAGTTTATGAGAACTGATTATATACTGCATGATGAAATGGACAACTACTTTAAAGAAAAAGAGACACTAAGGTCCCTGGTGCTGATCCCGTAGCATCATGTTGTGAAATCCAGCAATGCCATTATTCTTTGTTCAGAGTGATTTTAGTCTGTTTTGTTTTGTTTAATTTCAACATACATGAAGGTGGAGAGCTATTTTGAAGAGAATGAGAGCCACTATGACAGCCATTGTTAACTTCCTTATTGTCTGGTCTTGAAGACCTAAAATGCCTTTCTCATCCTGTTCAGATCAGTTCTATACTATGTTGTTTTGTATGAATTCTCTGTATAACAGTTAAATCTCTCAGTCACACATGTGTGAAAGGCCTTGGGAAGTTTGTAACATCAGAGATGGAATTTGAGGTTTATAAGCCTCATTTTAAAATAAACCTGGAAAAGAAAGTTTAAAAGGTAAAGCAATCCAATACTCTTATTAAAAAAAAAAAAAAGATAAGTGACATAGGGTTTGAATCAGAACCAGAATACTCTAGAAGCTATAAAAACAAAAATTCAAAATTGATCTGAAAGCCACACAAAAACAAAAAGGTTGTAAGAAAGGTCAACTCGGGGCTGGGGATTTAGCTCAGCGGCATAAGCGCCTGCTTTGCAAGCCGGGGGTTGTGAGTTCCATCCCTGGTACGGGGTGGTGGTGGTGGGGGGATAATGATAATTAAAAAAAAAAAAAAAAAGGGAAGGTCAACTGATATGTGAAGGGAGTGATTTAGATACTTCTGTTGAAAAATGCAAGTGAGAAAATGACCAGACTTCCAGATAAAACAGGGTGGCTGCATCCAGCCACTCCCCCCCCCCCACCATTTTCATTCAAGTGCAGTCAACTGAATGTTCATTGCTGGTCTGGAATTTGATTAAAGGTGTCCTTTGGGAAGCCTTCGTGGCTTACCTCCCTCCAGCTCTTTGAACATGAATCTCTAATTGTAGAGAGAATCTCTAATTGTTTGAGATTTGCTAGATGAAGTCAACAGCTGTAGCTATGACACCAGTCTAGCAAAAAATCGACACATGGTTGCCATAAAAAGCCCAATTGTTAATTGCTTCTTTGGCATCTAGCTATAAGAAAAAACACCCTTTTGCTGTTTAATATTAGAAGTAAATGTCGTGGAAAGAACATTGAGCTAGAACTGGGGGATCTATCTCTGGAAGCCCGTGATTTAGGGATGAGATATCTCACTGCTTCTCAGGCCTCAGTGTCCTTATCTATAAAATTGAGGACATAAACTCAAATTATCACTTTCAGCTTAAAATTCTATCCTGAATCTTAAAAATACAGCGCGCACTCCTCACTCCTATCTAGGCCCATCTCACAACTTTATTTCTCAGTAGCCTGAAGGGACTTTCTAATTCTGTGGTATGATTGAGAACCTCCTTAGATTTCAGCATCTCCGTAGCTTTTGCTGTACAAGCAGCACCGTAGTTTCTGGGTCTTAGTCTGAAGTTTGCTGGGAGGCCCTTTCATGCTCAGCTGCTGTGGAAATGCAGCCCACCAGGGGTCCCCTTTTAAAGGAGAGTCTTGTTTAACGCTGAGGAAGTGTGGAATGGACATGAAGAAAGGAACCAAATACAGTTTGTGAAAGCAGGATGAGACGGGCACCTCTCTGCAGCCTCTTGCTGTCTTCCCCAGGAGCTCTGATGGCAGTGAGCACAGCTCAGGCCCAGGCCCTGGTTTCCTTCATTTCCGGTCTCTGTGGCCCGCCCTCCTTGCTGTGCTCCCTGGGATGTTTGTGTCTCTAGGTCCCCAGATGCTTAGCCTCCTGCTTTCCTCTGTTTGCTGGCTCTGTCACCATCCTTTACTTACTCAGTCACTAAGCCAAGTAAGACAACCTCACTCAGGGTCACAAAGATTTGCCCGTCAGCATTCTGGTCAGCCCCAGACAGGGTGGCAGCCATGTCCTCCAGGCCAACAGATGGCTCTGTGTGTGTGTGCGGTCAGGAGCACCCAGCATCAGCCCCCCTTCTGGGAAAGCTACAAGACAGATGAAGAAAGAAACCAGTTTTCTCTGTTTAACCCTCACCGCTGAGTTTTAGTTCCCAAGAACAACTGGGCAGATACAAATTTCCTTGTTCAGCGCTCTCAGGCATGCAGCTGGTGGTAGGTTGGGTATGTGCCGTGAAAGAACAAAGCACCATTCATTCTCTTCATCCTTGGTGATCGGCTTTGTACATCTGTTTTGTTACCTCTTGCGGAGGGACAATCTGCCCCCAAATTAAGTAGTTTAAAACAACCACGATGCTTTATTTCTTATGACTAGAATCTTGACTCTGTGTCCCTGGGCACATCGTCCGTCCTTCCTTGTGGATGGCTGAAATACCGAAGGTCATTTTCCCTTCAGTGTCTCCACTGGGGTGGCTGGACCACCCGTGGCCTAGCTGAGGAGCTCAGCGTGGCCTCGCCACACACCTGCCCGGGACTTCCTCATACCTGGCAGCCTCAAGAGAGTCCCTTACACCGTGGCAGAGATCCACTGTCTAGTTTTGAGCTTCTCTTCATGTTTTAGCTGCCGCGGTGTCTCTTCTACTGATTCTGTTGGCCACTACGCATCACAGTCCAGTCTAGATTCAAGAGGAGAAGGAACAGGCTCTGTGACAGGAACGAAATTCCAGGGCAGTGAGACAAAGAATCGGTGTGGTCATCTTCCAAAATCGCCATAGTCTGTTGGTGATGCAGCAACCAATATAGGTCTTTTCTTCTTCATAAATTTAACATCTTGTCTAAAGTTTTTCATGCAAAAAGCTGTACATAATCAATATGTATTCATCATAAGCCTGGTGACGTTGGAGGCAAATATATACCCAAGAAGCAGTCACCACAGTGTTTGCTGTAAACCTACCCAGCATCTCTCCGAATTCTTCCTGCTCTCAAATTTATCATCATCCAGGCAGAGCGTAGTGTAACACACGGCTCCATTCCAGCACACAGGGCACAGTCGGTAAACGTGTGCTTAGCACCATGATGGGATAACTTTAAGTAAAAAGAGCACCAAACTCAGAGCCCATGCACGTCCTGAAAATCCTGCTAATGCAGCACATAGTATTTTGCTAGATTTTTGGTTTATTTTGAGACAGGTCTTACTGGGTAGTCCAGGCTGGCCTTGAAATCACTGTCTCACCCAGGCTGGTCTTTGACTTTTGACAGTCCTCTGCCTCAGCTACCTGAATGTTGGGATTACAGGTGTGTGCCACTGTGCCTGGCTGTATTTTGTATTATTAAAAGATTTTTCTAGGGGCTGGGGATTTAGCCCAGCTGCATAAATGCCTGCCTGGCAAGTGCTAGGTTGTGAGTTCGATCCCTGGTACCAAAAAAAAAGAAAAAGAAAGAAAAAAAGAAGATTTTTCTGATATATAATTCATATGCCATAAAATATAATTTATTGGTCTTAATATATTTATGGAGTAGTGAGCTATTACGTTAATTTAATTTTAGAACCTTTGCTGAGGATTTAGCTCAGCGGCATAAGCACCTGCCTTGCAAGCAGGTGGTCTTGAGTTTGAACCCTGGTACCGATAAAAAAAAAAAAAAAATTTAGGGGGCTGGGGATTTAGCTCAGTGGCATAAGCGCCTGCCTTGCAAGCAGTCAGTCGTGAGTTCGATCCCTGGTACTGATAAAAAGGAAAAAGACCAAAAAAAAAAAAAAAAATTTAGAACCCTTTAACCATCCCAAAAAGAAACACTGACCAGGTATGGTGGTACATACCTGTAAGTTCAGTGCCCAGGAGGCTAAGGCAGTAGGATCACTGTGAGTTCAAGGCCAGCCTGGACTACATAGGGAGACCCTGTCTAAAAAACTAAAAGGGAATATTATCATTCATTCCCCATACCACTCTTTCCTCCTGCCTTGGGCAACCACTAATCTACTTTCTCCACAGATTTGCCTATTCTGAATATTTTCCATTAATGGCAGTAGGCTCACATAAATGAGTACATTATGCACTGTAGCTTTTAACAACTGGCTTCTTTTACATAGCAACATGTGTTTTGAAATTCATCTGTGTTAGAGTATTCATTAGTGCTTCATTTCTTTATGAGGCTGAAAGATACCCAGTTGCATGGATATGCCACATTTTATCCATTAGTGGATGGACATGTGAAAGGGTTTTTTTCTTACCATTGTGCATTTGAACATCCACAGATAGGTTTTTGTGGGGATATATGTTGTCAGTTCTCTCTGGTAAATATCTAAGAGTGGAATTAGTAGGATTAATGATAACTATTTAATCTTCAGAAGAATTACTGAAACTGAGACAGGGATATAGCTCAGCAGCACAGCCTACATGGCAAGCGCAAGGTGCTGAGTTCCATTCCCAGTACCAAAAAGAAAGGAAGAAGAAGATTCTGAAAAGTGGTCATACCATTTCACATTCTTCTCTGCAATTTATGAGAGCATTTTTAACTAGTCTTTGACTTAAGTATTGAGTTGATTGTGGCTAAAAGGCTGATCCCCCAGTTACGTATGTGTGATGGCCTCAAGGTGAGGCATTCCCACCACAGCATTCATGCAGCAGCCATGGTGTGCGGCAGTAGAGTCCACTGCGCTCCTGGAGGTCCAGGCTCATGGAGGTGGATGAGCAATGCACAACCCCAGGATCACCCACCTGCAGGCCCAGGACAGAGGCAGCTTGGGAACAGGAGGGAAGAGCCCTCCGTCTGGGTGACATGGGAAAGGATCTTTGGGGGAGGTGATGTTTGAGTTCAGTCTGGAAGAAAGAAAAATGAAAGTGAGGGAGAAGCGTAAGCTGGGACAAAGGAAGTTCAACAAGCAGAACTAACACCTGCCTAGAAAGTTCGAGAACTTGGGGACTTCGGAGAATAGGGCTGCCAGGAGCTCCTAAGGACAGGACTGTGGCACTGGCATGGTGGCCCGGGAAGATGCTGGGAAGGTAAGCAGTCACATAAAGGGCTTCATACTCCACGCCAAGTATTTAATTTTACCCTTGAGTTGTGGTGCTGTGCTGTGCTGTGGATGGGTTCTGAGGAGGGAGTGGCAGGGTCACAGTGCCCTTTGGGAGGTCAGCCTGCAGCAGAGGAGCAATAGGGGGCTGAGGGCTCTGCCTTGACCATGATGACAGGCTGGTGTCTGCCTCGTGTGGGAATTGGACCTGTGGGCACACTGTGCTTTCTGGGGGAGCTACAGTTATGAACAGCAACACCACAACCCAGAAGCTTATGGGGCAGGCCGATGCCCAGTGACCCCAGCTGGCCCTGCAGACCTCACCAGACGTGAGCGTGTCCTGCTGCCCTTCTTTGTGAGCAGGTTGCCCTGGCCCCTCAAGTTCACCCGGAACTATAGTCTGGTCCAAGGTACAAGGCCCAGACAGTCACAAGCAGTCTGGTGGTAAGTTTCACCCGGTCTACACAAGGCCCCATGGCTCTCCTGGGAGGGAGCCAGCACTTTCTGCTTTGGCCAGTAGTGTCTGCTGGGGCTCTTTGTCTCCTGGAGTCCCGTATCCCCTGGAGCAGGGTGGGGATTCTGGCCCTGGACCCATTACTGCACACAAGGCCCTGCCTGGTTTCAGTCTTCTTTATAGTAGTGACGGTAGTGCCTATATTTTAAAATAATGATTCAGCTGGTGTGGTGGCTCACACCTGTAATCCCAGCACTTGGGAGGCTGAGGTAGGAAGATCATTGTGAGTTTGAGGCCAGCCTGGGCTACAAAGTGAGCTCAAGGCCAGCCTGAACTGCATAGCAAGACCCTGTCTCAAAAAGACAAAAAAAATTAGATGGCCAGGGATGTACCCCAATGGCAAAGCACCTGCATTGAGTTGTTAGTTCGATTCCTGGTACCAAAAGTAAAATAAAATTTAAATAAGTAAATAAAACATAGCATTTTTGCATTTGATTCATTTATATATTCCTTTTGAAATGACTCAAAAAATAACCCTTTCAGGACAGAATCAGCAATTTCCATGACAGTCATTGAGCAAATACTAAAAGACTAAACATTTTTAAATCACTTATCTCCTTTGTTTCCTTCTTAAAATGGAGATAAAACACAAATTTTATGTGTAAAACTCTGGAGAGTTTGCCATTATATTCCGATCAACATACAGTCACCCCAGAGGTTTCCTTCTGTCACTTTGCACCTGCACTTCCTCTAAAAGGTTACCTCTCATCAGAAGTCCTGCTTGTCTTTGAGCTTGTGTTTAAATCACCAGTGTATACGTGCAATTATGTCTGGCTAGTTTTGTTCAACATAACATCTGTGAGAATCATTTTTTGACACTTAAATAGGTGAGCAACCCTTTTGTCAATTAATTATATTAGAATCTCCTCCCCCTTTAATCTTTAAATTAAAGATACCATATAATTTACCTATTTTTTTTCCAATGCTGGGATCAAATTCAGAGGTTCACAAGGCTAGGCAAATGCTCAACTAATGAGCTACACCACAGTTCTCATCCGTTTAAACAAGTGTATGACTCAGTTGCTTTTATTTATATTCAGAAAGTCATGCAACCAACCACCATCACTGCTGACTCCAGCACATCGGCACCATCCCCATAAGCAATGTTGTAGCCACCCGAGTCCCTCTCTTCTGAGTTCCCAGCAATCAAGTACTGATCTGCTTCTATATTCCTTCTAGGACCCTAAACATTTCAAGTCAGAGAAGACAGGACGGGGCCAGTTAAGGGAAGGCTGGAGGGATAGTCATCAGCCCATCATGTGCTCCTACAAGCTGGTGACTGTGAAGTTTGAAGTCTGGGGCCTTCAGACCAGAGTGGAACAATTTGTGCACAAAGTAAGTGATCCAAAAAAAATTTTAAAAAATAGCTCTCGGGCTGTGCACAAGGCCTCTGACAGGCTTTACTGTCGAATTGGAGGCCTTGTGTCCATCTAGGGCGCCATGCTGAGCCAATGCCAGGTAACCATATCTAGAAAACACTTTTTGGAGTGAAAATTCATTTTATATATGGTTTTGATTTCCTCCCACTATTAGATGTAGATGTTGTATGTTTCATCTCTCATTCTGTGAGCTCCGGATCCACTGGGTAAGTTTATCTGGAGATGAGGCTCTCACAATGTCCTTCCCTCCTTGACATCAGGCTAATCTGCCAGGCAGAGGCAGCTGGTAGAGGCTCCGGGCTTATCTGCGTGCACGGCGCTCGAGGCGGATTCCCCCTGGAAAGATCTTGCCTGTGTAGGCATCTGAGGCAGGCAATGCCCCAGGGATAGAACAAGAAGTCTCCGCTGTGCCCCAAAACGGCACGCCTCAGTGTTTCTGCTCTTTAACTAATTCTTCTACTAAAGAATTATTAACCACCCAAAATGCAGATTTCACTTTGGCTAAACATTTTAACTTTGCAACAAGGACCTACTTGGTGGGGCTGGGGATTTAGCTCAGCGGCATAAGCACCTGCCTTGCAAGCAGGCGGTTGTGAGTTCAGTCCCCAGTACCGATAAAAATGAAAAAGACAAACAAAACAAAACAAAAGAACCTACTTGGTGATGATTTAAGTTTTCTAACACAATTCACCTGGAGGAAAAAAAAAAAATCAGTGGAAAATGCTACTGGAAGCATTGCCCTTGATAACTAGTCTTATTTTCATAAAAGCTAATAGCCCCTAAGTCATCTCTGAATTCCAGATAGGTTAGCTTTCTGTTTATCTTTGCACTTAAATGTTGATGAAGAGTAGCTTTTCAAAATTCCTTTGAGGGCACTGAAAGTTTTACTCAGTATTGAGCTTTTTGTTATTTAGATGGATTTGTCTACTAAGGAGGCCGATTTGATGATAGAAAGTTTAATTTTTGAATTTAGGTCTATGGTCGATGGAGTTGATTTGTCTTTCAAGTCCTCATAACTTGGGCGGCTTGAAATGGCACATTCTGGAACAAATTCCAGAGCCTAGGTGTGTTCTTGCACACAGAAGCTTGTGATCCTACAATGAGTTCCAAAACCCATTCTGCCAGCCAGGAGTCAGAATGCGGTGAGACACATAGAAATCCAATTTGAGGGGCTGAAGGTTTAGCTCAGCGGCATAAGCACCTGCCTTGCAAGCAGGCGGTCGTGAGTTCAATCCCTGGTACCGATAAAAATGAAAAAGACAAAAAAAAAAAAAAAAAAAAAAAAAAAGAGAAATCCAATTTCAAACCTGTTTTCTTTCTGTGTTCCAGTTATTAAGGAAGAAAGCAATCCCAACTTCCAGAGTGTCTCATCTCCTTGGGGCCATTGTCAAAATGTATTTTATTTTCTGTCACAAAGTCAGATCACTGTATTTCTTTTCTCACAGATGACTTAGGCTAGTTTTGTGAATCCATTTCTTTCAAATGCCTGTAAGGTGGATGTTTCAGTCACAAACATTCTATAGCCAAATAAGTTGTTAATAAATAAATTAATTGTTTCCAAATAAATTGAAGCGGTCCTCACACCCGGCAAACACCCCTGCTGTTGGCAGAGCGATTACTAATAAGTGTCTGGCGGAGAGAAGCATTTACCTGGGTTTAAAGTGTCAGGGCTGCCTTTCTCTGAACACCTTTGTTTGTGGAGGTTTTTTGTTTTTGTCTTTGTCTTTGTTTTTTGGATTTTTGGTTTTGTTTTGTTTTTTAAAGAATCTATTGACAGTTAAAGGGAAAGAAATGTTCGAAAGTAAGCCCTTAGCACATTATTGAATTCTTGTTTCCAGCCAACAGCTGTGTTGTGCTTTAATGTAACGGGGTGTATTTATGGGTGCCTCGATGCTGTTCTTTTGATTTCCATGAATCTGACACACTCAGCACACAAGTGTGTACCCCTTCAGTGTGTTTCCTTCTTCAGAACCCTCAAAGCCTCACCAGACATCCGGAGGCCTGGAGGAGTAAACACTTCATTATAAATATTTCCTTTGTCCACAAATTAAAATCCTTCATTGATTGAAACATGCTGGAACCTTCCATGAGAGAGTTTTGACAGTTACTGGGTTTGTTTGGCAAGAACGTTAAGGGAGACTCTGTGTATCCAAGAACGTAAAAAGGGATATTTATACAGGACAAAAAAGATAGCATGAGGTAAAGGCACATGAGCTGGATTACACACATACACACGTGGTGTATATTGTTTACCTGGGCCTCCTGTTGCCATTATGTGTCCCTATAAGAAACAATTTCAGCTGGTGTGATGATGCATGCCTATAATCCCGGCACTTGGGAGGCTGAGACAGGAGGATCATTGTGAGTTCAAGACCAGCCTGGGCTACAAAGTGAGTTCAAGGCCAGCCTGAACTGCATTGTGAAACCCTAACTCAAAAAAGACAGAAAAAGAAAAAAAGAAACAATTTCATTCCCTTTGTCTCCAGTGAAGCTTATCATTCCTATTATGTTCTATTCTAGTTCAGGTCTCTTATTTCATCTCTTTCAGTAATAGCTGACTAAACTGCTTTTTTTCCAACCATTACATGAAAGTCAAGCCTAGAAGGCTATTAACTTATCTCATATAACATATGACAGTTTACTTTTGAGTCAACTATATTAATATTTAGGATACTTCATCAGTGAAGAGGGAATGTTAAACGCTCTTTGCTCAGAAATGACTTGGGCCTTCATGCTAAGATACATCCCCAGCCCCTCCTTTTTAAGTTATAAGTCTTCCTAAGGCTCTAAATTGAGAGAAAGCATTCTCAAGTCCCAACACTTATGACCTCTTAGCACCAGCAAGACACACACCCTTCTACAATGGAAAAGTACATCCCATTCCAATTAAAGAGAAATGAAAAATCTCAAGGTGATTAGCCTAGAGAGCCATTCAGATTTTTGCTGTATGACCGTCAAGTTGTTGTCATTAGTTTGTACACCCCCTGGTTTAACTCAAATAAGGTCAAAGGACTAATGTATGGGCAGCTTATGCGAGCAGTGGAGAGAGATGGGCCAAGCCCACACAGCATTTTTGCCCGTCCTTAGGGACAGCCAGAGGGGTTGAGAAATAATAACTTCCAAGAGTTTCAGAGTTGGGAAAAACCCAGTTTCCAAACAGTTGTTCAACGTGGTATGATTTCAACTTCCATTTACTTTGCAGGTTGTCCGAGACATTCTGCTGATTGGACATCGCCAAGCTTTCGCATGGGTTGATGAGTGGTATGGTAAGTCCACTTCCCCAAAATAACTTGTAGAACAATTTCATAACATGTTGACTTGGGCTTTCGGTCCTTCTGGCTTCAACTGCTACCTAGGAAGACAGCCACAAAGGCAGATTACTGCTTCCTGTATGGGAACTAGCCCTGTCCGTGAGGCATAATAAAAATGTAATTATAGAAGCTGGATCTAAAATAGCCACAGAGCTACTGACTAAGTAGGACTTCGGTATGTTTGATGCTCGGATAGTTGATATGCGGGGCTCTATCATTCTCTGTTGGGTGGATTTCAAACCCATTCTAATTTATCCCAGACTTTAGTTCGAGATCAAAGCTGCCTGAAGCATCAAGTAAAAGCAGTCTTTTGATTCAGAGGACACTTAGAACAATCCCTTACCAAATACACAGAGCTCTACGAGTGTTCCAGGACGAGCAGAGGTGAAACACTGTGCTCCATTAATTCTAACTGGAACAACTTTCCTGGCTTTTGTTTTTTTAATGAAATGGGAAGAGTTAAGTTCTGCACATCGCCAGTACATGAAAATGAGGTTTGCCACACTCTATGATGGGTAGACCTCTTTCCCCGGAACCCTCAGCACCACCATTCTGTCCGCTTGACTCTTGTGTTCCCAGCTTTAGTCATAAGGACAGATAGCTGTCCTTGGCTATAAATAGAAATAAACACACCCCGTGGATGACTTAGGTTAGATCTGATTTTCAGGTCGGTTGTCATGAAATGCTCTCCTCCTTGGCCTTTTCCTAAGTCACATTAAATTCATTCTAAGCATTGTATTTTGGTCCTTTTAAATCATTATGCCACTATTTCCCTTGCCGTTCTTACCAGGAAGTATCTAGTTTAAAGAGAAAAAACATGTCAAGAAGAAAGCACGAAGACAGTGGTGGTCATTAACGTTGGCGACTGTTTCTGAGCCGTAGTTTTAAAGGCAGAGTTCTGTAGACTGTGGGCTTTTTGTTTTGCTTGTTTTTCTCAGTTTTCCCAGATCTATACCTTCTGAAAAATACATGCCTCTTCCTGGGCTTGTCCAAATGCAAGTTATCTATTTTTCTCTCTAATTAAATGCCCCAGGATGCCACCCTAATGGGCAAGTTGTCATGCAACCCTAGTATACCTAAGACCTCTCTATTTGTGCCATCTTTTATGAGGCAGGTAGACAGAGTTTGCTGTGATTCCTCTGATCCTTAAACAAGTATTTCTGGGTGTTTTTTCTAGCAAACTGTTCTTAGGTTTTCAGGGGGTAGCATAGACTCAAAAAAAAAAATAAAATAAAAATGAGTGAAGAATTTCTGGCCTCTCCTGTCTTGGACTCATGATGGTTTCCTCATTACCAATACCAAGGAACTACCAAAAAGATATTCAAAGGATAATAGACTTGAACTGATAGAAATTTAGTAAGAGGACAAGCACCTACCACTATGAGGACCAAGATACAGATAGGTTTCTCTCCAGTGCCAAATGCCACTGAGGGCTTTTCAAAGAAGGTAACATCAAAAGGACAAGCAGACTCTGACCATGAGGTCAAAACATGTTGAGGCTGTTCATCAAGAAAAGAGGCCTTATAAGCAGGCAGTTGTGAGTTTGATCCCCGATACCGATAAAAAGGAAAAAGACAAAAAAAAAAAAGAAAAAAGAAAAGAGGCCTTGGTTAGAGACAGACCTAGAAAAGAAAAAATATGTGTGTGCACCTGGAAAGTGAATGGCTGGGTACAGAGGGTGGGGCCTAATTATTCCCTATCTCAGCTGAGCTGGGCAAGGAAGCGATGCTCACCTAGCATGTGCAAGGTCGTGGGTTCAAGCCCTGGCACTAGAGAGAAACAGAGACAAATTCTCCAATTATTATAGGGGACTAAATCTAGAATAACAATGAAAGATCTCCAAGGGGAGACTGGTGAGACTGTCAACGGAACACGTGAAGACAGTTATCAACCCAAGGAATCTATTGATCCAGGAGTCCTTTCTATGCTGGCAGAGGTGATGCAGGCCTATAATCCCAGCACTTAAGGAGACTGAGGCAGGAGTATCACGAGTTGGAGCCCAGCCTGGGAAACTTAGCAAATTTGCAAGATCATGTCTCAAAATAAAAATTAAAGCAAAATAAAAAGGGCCAGAGGTGTAGACCAGGGTGATGGCCTTAGAGCCTATATGTTAGTGTTAAAAAGAGTATAGCTTGGGGCTGGGGATTTAGCTCAGTGGCATAAGCACCTGTCTTGCAAGCAGACGGTCATGAGTTCGATCCCCGGTACCAATAAAAACATTAAAAAAAAAAAAAGAGTATAGCTTTAGCATATGTAGATCATCAGGTTACCTTGTACACCTGTATCCACCACCATAGCCCCAACTAAAACAGGCAGCCTTTCCCTGAGCAGGGGTCTGACACCTACACCAAGTTTCCTGTGAGCTTCTTCTTGCTGAGCTGAGCTAGCAAGCAACACAGTGGCTCCTTAGTACCTGAGACATACATTCAGGAACCAAATGAAGGCAAACATCCGCTGCCCACAGGGTGGGTGTCTTCTTAGCCACTTGTTCAGGGTCCCTGTTACCAAGGCCGGTGTCCACCGGATAATCCTTCCATTTGGGTAACCCTGAATTGGTTGATTTTTCTTTGGCCCATACAGGCCCAAAGAGGCTCTTGTTAGCAAACATGGAAAAGGTTCAAAGTAAAGAAACCCTTGCTGGTAGCTAAAACTTATTGCCCTGGTTCTCCAGATGAGGTATTTGCTAGAAATGCATATTCCCAGGCCCCCACTCCAAACTTGCTGACTCAGAAACTTGGGGGTGAGGGGTCAGACCAAGCTTTCTATGTCTTAAAGTGCCCTCCAGATGATTCTGAAAGTCTAGCTTGTAGCTTGGGCTGTAAACTAGATAGGAATGCAAAGGTAGTTTAGTTAATTCAGTCCAAATAGGGTAATCTAAGAAATCATAGATGTCTTCGGGGCCAGCTGCTAAACTCTAATGCCTTGTGACAATTAGAGAAAAGCAGCCCTTGTAAACAGATGGATTAGGGATGGAGGTGCTCCTTCTGGGCAGAGTCAGTGGATGCTCTGGACTGGGGACAGAACTGAGCCCCATTTACCTGCTCAGCTTGTGTTCATTCAGTGCACACACCATATACCCTGCTGCACCGTCCACAGCAGTCCTGGTTCCTAATTACTCACCACCTCCTGTGCTTAAATCAGTCCAGAGAAGAGCCAGGCAAGGGGGCTCATGCCTGTAATCCCAGCACTTGGGAAAGCTGAGGTAGGAGGATGAGACCCTGGCTCAAAAGAGTGAGAGAGAGAGACAGAAAGACAGAAGATATTGTAGGGGAGGGTGATCTTTTCTCCCCCAAGGATTATTTTTGCATTGCTTCTGAGTTCCAGCATTGAGCTGTCACAGAACTATTTCCCTAAACAGATTTTATTCTGTTCGTGTTCACTGTGCAGCATAACTGTTTCCATGTTGGAGAAGTTGAGTTTGTCTTTCAAAGCCCAGATTGGTCTTTATCCGTGAGCCTTGGGTCTCTGCATGACTAGAACAGTAATCAGAGAAGGAGCAGCACATTTCAGAAGATGGGGTGAGAGGGATGGTGGATAAAAATAGCCAGCCCAGCTTCACAAAAGCATGGTTTGCTTCACACATCTGACAGTATCTTGAAAGAGGAGCACTCAAGATTGCCAGAGGGCACCTGTGACTGAATGGAATCTCATAAATGTGTTTGAAAACTTGGCTCTTCCCCCAAAAAGTATGAGACAGGGTGAGTTCTGACTGACAGAGATGAAAAGGTCTCATGAAAGTGACTTAGAAATCAGCCTGGAGTTCCTATAACAGGCACAAAAATGAGGAAAGCAAGAAGTGTGCTAGGGACTGGCCTTAGCTGGCGAGTTCATCCAGCCAGCATCTTCCAGAGGACGCGTATTTCCTGAAATACGGCTTTCAGTGCCAGGGCTCTCTGGCCACGCTTTACATGTGTGTGCTTAAGCTCATTTTCCTAAGGAGAGAACTTGGAGCGTTCCATCAGAATTTCAAAGGAATCTATGAATCCTCCTCTTCTATCTCCATTAAGAAAAAAAAGATCCTATAGATTATAGTTAAGGAGGGCCAGGGATTTAGCTCAGGGGCATAAGCATCTGTTTGGCAAATGCAAGGCTGTGAGTTTGACCCCTGGTACCAAAAAAAAGGGTACCTAAAGATTTTTGTAAAAAACATGTATCAAACCAGTGATGTTAGGCTGGACATGGTGGCTCAGACCTATAATCCCAGCACTTGGGAAGCAGAGGCAGGAGGATCACCACAGGCTCAAGGCCAGCTTGGGCTACATGTGAGTTCAAGGCTAGCCTGGACTACATAATTAGACCTTGTTTCAAAAAACTAAATAATAATAAACTAATGATACTTCCGAAAGAATGGCCACCATTTTGCCAGAGGTAAAGGAATATCCAACTCTAACTCACAGTTTCTGGATCCTCCCTGACCCACTTGCTCAAAACTTTAGATTTGATTTAGAATGAGATTTAAAAAAAAGGGTTTCTGTTTTGGCTGAGGAGCCTGGAAGTGGAGGGATATTTGTAGAAGGAAGTAAAATATAATGTGCCATTGAATGGGTCACTGGAGCGTGTGAGACTTTCCTTTTTAAAATTTTAGCTGCTCCAACTGTGTAACATAATGAAGGAAAATTCAAGCCCGCAGATGCTTTGTTCCAGACCATTTGTAATATGTTGTGTGTTCAACTGATTTGTATCCTCAGGGCCTTTCACAGATACCATCTCACCTCCTCCTTCAATGAAATCAACTTGCTTTCTTTAAAACTAAAATGACTAGGAGCTGGGCAGGGATACAGGCCTGTGATCCCAGCTATTCTGGAGGCCGAGGCAGGGAGATTGCAAGTTAAAGGCCAACACAGGACAAGTCAGGAAACTGTTTCAGAAGATGAAAAGGCGGAGCTGTAGCTTAGCACTCCCTGGGGTCAGTCCCCAGGACCACAAAATAATAAAATGACCGGCCAGAAGGTGACACAGTGCATCAGCTTAGCGCAAGGGTCCTGGGTTCAACCCTCAGCACCACAAGACATGTAAAATTGTTGCAAGAAAGTTGCCACCATAAACAAAGTTAAAAGCCAAGGAGAAAATGTTTGCAACATACAGAGTTAAAAGAGGGTTGAGGCAGGAGGATGGCTGTGAGTCCAAGGCCAGCCTGAACTGCAGAGCGAGACCCTGATTCAAAAAGACCTTAAAAGGAAGGAAGGAAAAAGAAAGAAAGAAAGAAAGAAAGAAAGAAAGAAAGAAAGAAAGAAAGAAAGAAAGATGAATGGTTGGTATCTATGACATATCAAGAAGTCTTTCAATTGGAAATCTAATACCTCAGTAGAAAAGTTTCTTTTTAATGAATAAATCAAACAAAAATAAATAAATAAATCATATAAGAAATGCAAATGACTAATAAGCTTAGGACCAATTATAAGGAACATAAAGAAAAAAAAAACAGTAAGTTATTACATTTATCTGATTTAAGAGACCAGTAATACCCAGTTCTGAGTATAAAATGATAAAGTAAAAAATATGTTATTAAAATGATAGGTACCAATAACTTATGACACACTGCAAATAATGTATGACATACTTCTAGAAATGTATTCTTAAATATTTATACTCACTGGGCAGGGTGGTGCACACCCATAATCCCAGCACTCAGGAGGCTACGACAGGAGTGCTGCAAGTTTGAGGCCAACCTAGGTTATATAATGAGTTCAAGGCCAGCCTGAATTACAAAGGGAAAAAAGAACATTAGAAGAAGAGGAAGAGGAAGAAGAAGAAGAAGAAGAAAAAGAAGAAGAAGAAAAGAAGAAATAATACATGTGCTCATAAATATAGATATAAAGCAATTTTACATGGTAGTGTTTATAAAAGTTAAAAATTAGTTTTAGTGACAAGTTATGTCATGTACAGGTACAAATTCTCTTGATGAATGTGATCATTATATATACCTAAAATATAGCAACAAGTATGATTGGGGAAAAAATTAGTTTCAGTATAAATATCTATTCACAGGCCTATGGTAAAGGGAGTTACGATGCACCCATGCTGTGAATATTGTGTGCAACAGGTATAAAGGACAAAGTGGTAGTTCTGTGTGTACTAATATAGAAATATGGCTGGGCGTGGTGGCACACGCCTGTAACCTCAGCACTTGGGAGACTGAGGCAGGAGGGTCTTTGAGAGTTCAAGACCAGCCTGGGCTACAAAGTGAGTTCAAGGCCAGCCTGAAATGCATAGTGAGATCCTGTCTCAAAAAGACAAAAAAAAAAGTACATTTACCATTAGGACAAAAAATAAGGCAAAACTACTTAACAGTCTGCCATAGTAACAAAATATGTAAATAACGAAGACTCCATGTGTTTGGGTGTTAACAGACTGCATGTGCTACTATACTTAACAGATACTTTATAGAATGATTGATTATCTCCCAGCATATCTCTGAGCCTCTTAACAGTGATTATCTCCAGGAGAAGTAATGGGATTGGTGACAGAGATTAAAAGGAATTAAACACTGTGTGTAATCCAATACTGTTTGAATTATTTTTATGGGACATAATTCATGCATTACTGGAGTGACTGAATAAATGTCTTTTTTTTTTTTTTTTTTTTTTTTTTTTTTTTGTCTTTTCCCTTTTTATCAGTACCGGGGATCAAACTCACGAATGCCTGCTTGCAAAGCAGGCACATATGCCACTGAGCTAAGCCCCAGCCCATGACTGAATAAATGAATAATGATTTAAACTATATTTTATTTTTTAAGAAGATGCAGTGGTTAAATCAATGTAAGACCATGCTTGAAAAACACTTTGCGCTTTAGTGTAAGTCTTGACTTCATAGTTTAGAAAACCTAAGAAGGCTTGCAGGTCCACGGAAGGAACCAGACATCTTCCCACAGTGGGGGAAGGTTGTCGTCAGCCTCATGGGGCGTGTCCTTCATGTCCCAGGGTACATACTAAATGAGGATATGTCACCCCTCCCCTGCAGGACAGCAAGAGAAAGAAAGAAGTAGTGGCCTTTGGAGAGGTCAAGGAAAGGAAATTTTGCCTCCATGAGGTACAATGAGGTGGGAACTCATATCCCTAGAATGCTTTCTGGGCACTGACTCCGTCAATGAACCTCTGATAGCCACGTCTCAAAGATACCAGGTGCACGCACCTTATCAGAAGAACTGATTCCAACACTTTCAGTTATCTCCAGTGTTTCTGTTTATTTAGGAAGCTTTGATTCATGAAACTTCACTAAAGAAAAGCAAACTACAGGCCAGATGTGGTAGTACATATCTATAATCCCAACATTCCAGAGGGTGAGGCAGGAAGATCACCACAAGTTTCAGGCCAACCTGAGCTACATAGTGAACTCAAGGTCAGCGTAAACTACAGACTGAGACCCTGTCTCAAAAAAAAAAAAGAAATTATGACTTTCAAAATCTGTAAATTGAGTTGATCATTTACCAATTAACTTGTAAAATAATGAACATAGGATTCCTTTCATGAAGAGGTTCTCTGATACAATGTAGCCATTCTTTTGCTACAAGCAAAGCAGCCTGGACCTAAATTGTTAGAAGTCACTCTGATCGTGGAACATCATGGAAACAGGTCATCTTTGAGAGTATAACCTGTCGTTGACCATATGTAGCTGAATTTTCTAAGAAGTTGATTCATATATAGATTTTGAGGATATTGTATGTTACCAAATCAAGATACAATGAATTTCACTGAATAACCTCAACAGAAATATTTTCACTTGGTTGGGAGGGCTCTAAATTTACAGAGGTATATATATATATATATATTTTTTTTTTTTTTTTTTTTTTTTGAGATGGGGTCTCACTATGCAGTTCAGGCTGGCCTTGAGCTCACTTTGTAGCACAGGCTGGTCTCGAACAGGCAGTGATCCTCCCACCTCAGCCTCCCGAGTGCTGGGATTACAGGCATGAGCCAGCATGCCCGGCATTACAGAGGTATATTGAAAATGTTTATTTTATCACCATATACACTTATGGTATGTGAAGATATTTCAGAATTTAAACCAAAAAAATTATTTTCAATTTCATCAGGGACCATAATCATCATCTGTTAGTAGAGCTACTCAACTAAAAATGATCATCTTTGTGTGTGTGTGTGTGTGTGTGTGTGTGTGTTTCTGAGGGTCGAGCCCTGGGCCTTGTAAATACAAGGCAAGTATTCAACACTGAGCGACACACTCAGCTGCAGTCCTGAAATTTTGTTTCTTAACTCTTCATTTAAAAAGGAGGGAGGTAGGGGAGAAGCAGCAGGGATTTAGCTCAGTGGCACTGCGCCTGCTCAGCAAATGCAAGGTCCTGAGTTTGATCCCCAGTACCCGGGCTGGGGATTTAGCTCAGCAGGCATAAGGGCCTGCCTTGCAAGCGCATGGTGGTGAGTTTGATCCCCGGTACCAATGAAAAGTAAGAAAATTTTTTAAAAAAGCTGATCCCCAGTACCAAATAAAATAAAAGGCTGAGGTAGGAGCATTGCCACAAGTTCGAGACCAGCCTGGACTACATAGTGAGTTCAAGACAAGCCTGAACTACATAATGAGACCCTGATTCAAAAACAAAAACGTGGGGTTATTTTTCTAAAGTGACCTGAAAGTTTTCCCTTACCAGTTCCTAATTGATGATATCCATATTCTAATGACTCAAAATAGTAGATTTTAAATAATGGATTATTTCCATAAATAATCCATATTCAGTGTAAAAAAAATTGGAAGAAAAGTTAAATACACCAAACAGAAAGGAAATTAAAATTATCTGCCATTCTAACTCCTGAAAATAATCACTGCTAAGATTTGAAATATCTGCTTGCAGCGTTTGTTAATGTAGGTGATGATTTTCTAACTGAAATCATGTATGTGCAAGTTTGAACTTTGGTTTTTTATTTGACATTATATCAAGCGTATCTGTTTCTAGCAGTAGTAAATACTTCTTCATTTTTAATGACTGTGTAATGTTATCAGTTCCTCGAGTTGTTTTTAATTTTTCATTATTATGAACAAGGCAGTAATGAACATCTTTGCTGTTAAACCCTTTTTCACTTCCATAAAATTGATATATCTTTGAAATCCCATAGTCACACTGCTTAGGTTCCTCTGTTACCATTAAGCTAATTAAAAATAAAGACTGATTTCTGCTGGGATTCAGTAGAGCAATAAAACTAAGACTCCTCTGTTTTTGTTTTCTAAATTGTCTGATAATATATGAAGGGAGAAATAGCTTTAGATTTTAAACTTCTAGCTAGAAGTGGTATGTCAGTATTCATCCCGGGTACTTTTGTGTATTAAAGAAATTTAATAATCAGCCATTGAAATGAAAATGAGTGTATCAAAGAATGTGTTGTCGTTGTTAACTAAGATGTTTGTTCTAACCATAAGGCAGCATCCCTTACTGCTTTTCAGTTTCCTTGGTTCTCTAACAGAAAAGCATGCTCTTTGCTCGGCCAGGCTGCTGCTTAGCGTTCTTGATACTTCCATTGCTTACAGACGGATTGTTGATTGATAACTTCAGGGCGGGAGGGGATCATCAGCTAAATAAGACAGCACAGGTCTGGCTTCAGAGCCATCTGGGCCACAGATCACACAGTTCAGTCATGAGCCCCACCCCGCCTGCCCTTTGGAAATGAGGAAGCCCTCATATGACACATGGATTGATATAAAAAGACATCAGACCACATGATGCAACAAATACTTAAGGAAAACGTCCAACTGTGACCACCCAACGCAGATCCTCCACCAAGCCGATCAGTGATCGAGGTGGCAGGTGACATGTAGTTAACTTCTGCAGACAGCAATAGAAAACTGCCCATCTGGGAAAACTGTTGCTAACATGTTGCAAAATAACCAAGGGTTGGGTCGCAGGGTAGGGAATAAAATGAAGGAAAAATTAAAGTAAGAGTAATGATCAATGTTTTGCATCTCACATACCTAAATCAAATTAGTTCTGTGTTTCAGCTTTTTCTCAGTTTGATTACGACAGGAGTTCTAGCCTGGGCACTATTGACATTTTGGATCTGATCCTGCTTTACCTGGGGCTGGGGTCCTTACCTTATGGAATGTTTTATAGTGTCTCTAGCCCCTACCCACCAGACAGAGACCAGTAGATCCCTTCTGCAGTTATGACAATCAAAAGTGTCAGAGAATTGTCCCCTGGCAAGAACCACTGGATTAAGAGATCATTATCCTGAATTACTGAAAAACTGCAGACTCGGGCCCCAAAGCATGTCATGTGCCATTTTATTTATAGAGCAGTGTGGGTGGGAGTATGCCAGCCATCCTCAAGCTGCTAGGCTAGACTTGAAGTGTAGTCCCGTACTCTCTCTGACATCATGTATTCTGCAAAAATCCCTCTCTGTGTGACAGTTGCACCAAATCTCATTTATACCAGTGAACATCATGGTCAGCCTCCTACATCCTGTCTCTTACAATAGCAATGAAAGTGTCCCTTCTGTTGTTGAATGCATTAATTTAAAGAACCTCTAAGTGTGTCTGGCAAGGTATGTGAAGGTAAGTATCAAACCAAATAAACCTGACCCTCCCCAAAGGGATCTTCTAACGAAGCTTTAGGAGATCTCAGGCTGTGCGCTGCCCACACGCTACTACTGAGTACCACCGAAACCACTTTACAAGAATCACCCCTAAATATTTTCCACTCTTCTGTGTTCTGAGTCTATTTTGACTTAACCTCCTAGCGCTCACTCCCCCTTGGCTGTTTTAGCTAACTTTATGACCTCCTCTTCATAAAGTTAGTCCGCCCTCTGCTTTTTTAAACCTCCTTGGCTACTGCTGAGCTCCCATCTCTCTCTAAAGTCTCCCCGTTAAAGTTTGCATTTAATAACGGAAGTTGCCACCATCTTGACCTCTTTCAGATATGACAATGGATGATGTTCGGGAATACGAGAAAAACATGCATGAACAAACCAACATAAAAGTTTGCAATCAGCATTCCTCCACTGTGGATGACATAGAGAGCCATGCCCAAACAAGTGTATGTAGAATTTTTCAAACATGTTGCCCACCCTGTCCGAAAGAAACCCATAAACTGATCTTTGAAATACGCAAACCTTCCTTTCCTGGCTTTCTCCAAAAACGCCATTCCCTAGAAGCAGTGGGCGAAGGCGCTGAGCTGCTCTAAGGCAGACAGCATCACCTCTGTTTTCTAGACCTTTCTGTCCTTTAAAACTGTTTGACTTGGGTTTTTTTTGTTTTGGTCTGGTTTTTATCATAAAACCAAGAACATGGAGAGTGGAAACATGTTTTGGTCCTAGTAAAATGGCCTCTGCAAACCATCGAAGAGCACAGAAGTGAAAACGGGCATCATATGTCAACTAGAACAACATGTCAGTGACTTTGCAAAACATAGCTAACACTCACTTGTTCATTCAAGGGTGGCTTCTGGCTCATCTGCTATTTTAGGTTCCTTTATGTGTGTTTTGAAACGCTTCCTAGGGCTTTGAATAACTGTTTTACCCAGTTGGTTCTTTTTTACTTAGGGTAATCTCAAGATAGAGCGGCAGTCTGTAAACACGCAGACCGAGCAGGCAAGTGGTGATGAGCTGGGAATGCTCCAGGCTGCAAAGTGGATTCAGCCTGGGACTTAGCAAAAGCCTCAGCCCCTTAGGTTATCTAGTCACACACTGGAAACTGACAGCTGACTGTATGGTTCGTGCCAGCATTTTAAATATAGCTGTCTCCCTGGGTGTGGTGGGACATACCTGTGATCCCAGCACTGTGGAATCAGAGACAGAAAGATCACAAGTTTGAATGCAGACTAAGTGACTTAGTGACTTTATGAGAACCTGTCTCAAAATTTAAAAAAAATAAAGGACTGGGGATGTAGCTCAGTGCAAAGGCCCTGGGTTCAACCCCCAGTTACAATAAATAAATAAATAACTCTCAAACATTCATGCTAATGAAGAGGAGAAACAGTTAACAAATGAAAGACTCAATCACCAAATCATGTAGACCTTCAGCCAGAGCTGGGATCACTTTGGGTTCCAGTTTGAGTTCTCCAGTCTTCAACCCAGACACCAGAGTAATGCATATTAGGCTTTTTAAGAATCAAGAATGTAGTTGTAGAAAACTTAAAGGGGGCTGGGTGTTGTAGATGGCTGCTTTAGAATTGTGAAGACTTTCTGGCCGCACTTGGGAAAGTTTCAGTTTCTAGAGCATGTGTCTTGGCACGCACCCTGCAAGGCTCAGGCACCGTCCTTGGATGCATGGACTCCCCTGGTGGCCCCAACCCCTCCCCCTAAGGTTGCTTGCTGGGATTGGATTTGTAGGAAGCTACCTAAAGGGATTTCTCATTACACACAGCCATTCTGATAAGGTTGCCACCTCCTGTCTCCCTGTTCTAAAGTTAAAAGTGTGCTTTAAGTAAAGTGTTCTAAATTTCCATCACTTTCACTGATCTGTTCTTTTAGGAATGTTAGATGCCGGTTCCCCCTCAGCCACTTAGGAAAGCCGCACACTATAAAGGTGACAAAGGAAGCCACGTGGAAGGAGGAAACACCGCATGGCAAAGGGCACTAAACACAGTGATTTTCTTATTCCCAGTTCTTAAAGCCTGCAGCTTTAAGACTCTTTGCTTGGCTTTCAGTTTTGATGATGATGATGAAGTCAGCTCACTATGCAGGAGGAGAGACCCTGGGTACTTATGTCCCACCCCTCGGGAGGCCTCACGCATCCTCTGGCTGCAAATCATGATTGTTCCCATGACTTCGGCATGAGAAATGTTCTTCCCTTGAAAAGTTATGCACAGTAGTTATTTTGGGTGCTTGTGACAGTTGCCTTATTCTTTGGAATTTCATGAAATTGGGGATCATTTATTTTTCCACAATCTTTCTTCTATCACAATGAAAAACAGTTCCAACCAAGAGGCTGCAATGTATCACAAAAACTGCATGTTAAGTCATCAGCCTAAGCAAGAGTAAATTGGACAGGAAGTACAAAATTAATGTCCATGAACACAGCAATGTGGAAATATCAGTCTGATTTTCAGGGGAGAGGTTTCAAAGCCTTTAAGGAAGGGAAATTATAAGAGACTCAGGAAAGGTGTAGAAAATCAAAATTCTGTGTTTTGGATGATTTCTGCCCCCTGCTGGATGCAGGGAACAAAGCAACATATTCTGCCACTTCTTTAGAAAAAAGATTTTATTGTAGAAAAACATGTGATAATTCAATTTACTAAAATTTTTCTGAAAGTGTCGACCTTGTTTCAAGGTTAATGCATCATTTTAAAAATTCGATCTAAGCCAGGTGTGGTGCCACATGCCTTTACTCCCAGCACTGGGGAGGCTGAAGCAGGAAGACTGGCCCTGCAAGTTTGAGGCCAACCTGAGCTACATAGTGAGTCAAGGCCAGACTTACAGAGTGAGACCCTATCTCAAAAAACAAAAAGTAAATACATTAATTAATTAAATAAAATTTGTTCTGATTTCTTAGCTTGTTTAATAGTCTTAATATTTTCTGAAAGTGGTTCATTATAATACAAATTTTCTTGATATAGTTTGTATTTTGCATTATATCAACAGTTGTAATTTTTTAAACTCCCCTTTGTTTAAAAAAAATTTCCCCTTCAGGAAATTTTGGTTGTTATTCACAAGGAAATCTTACAGATTTCATTTTATGAAAAAAAAATGTTTCTGGTTCATTCAGTATTATAAAGCCTAATGATTAATACTGTATCATGAATGTTCATTTCACACTTAATATTTCCAAAGTGGCTGTGTTATCACATGACAGTTTAGCCATGCATTGTCATCTAAGAAAATCTGAACTACTAAGTATATGGCAGTGGACAAGAAAGAATGAAAAGCAGGTCTCTGGAAGCCAAAATAGATGTAGGAAATCCATCGGCAGCAGAGTTCACGTTTTACTCTGGAGCCCTTAAGCCTTCACTCCGCTTGTTCTAGTAAACCAGTGCCTGCTCTTTTCCGCTTCTGGTAAATGAAAATGGTAAAGGACACTAGAACTAGCCACAGTGACAGTAATTAATAATAACCAGGATAATGCAGTTTCTGAGCTACAGAGCCTGAGACGGAAGTCCAGCTGGATTCTTGCACAATGATCAGTATATTTTCAACTGATTCTGTGTTAAAGGTAGTTAAATATATATAATTAGCTAAATATACTAGGGAAAAGTTTACAGTTTTTAAATGTTTTTATCCCATCACTTAAGAACACTTCAAGTGTTTGGAAAACCTACATGACCTGGCAATACCTATTATAAGAGACATTACTGATTTATTTGTTGAATTCTAAATAACGATTTTTTTTTCTCTTGAAAATTTTTCACACATTAAATGATCCTCTCTTTTCATTCTCTGTTCTTTTTCTTTTAAGTTGCTTTGAGAAATGGCTTTATTTTCTTGGCTGTAGAATAATCATTAGAGTTTTGGTTCTTACCATCATCTGTTTTAAAATGAATTAAAACACAGCATCTGAACAAACTCAGGGTGAATACAGTCAGGAAACCAGGAACAGCAGAATCTTGGCGCCCCTTTGGAAGGCAAAAAGTAATTTACTACGTAAGAAGGTAGCGTGTTAAAAAATGCTGTTGGGCTGGGGATTTAGCTCAGTGGTATGAGTGCCTGCCTGGCAGGCTCAAGGTCATGAGTTCAATCCCTGGTCCCCCAAAAAATCAAAACCAAACCAAACAATATACTCTGAGCATTATGACCGAGCATGGTAGCTCATGCCTGTAATCCCAGCACTTGGGAGGCTGAAGCAGGAGGATTGTTGAGACTTCGAGATCAACCTGGGCTACAAAGTGAGCTCAGGGTCAGCCTGAACTGCATAGAGACCCTGTCTCAAAAAGACAAAAAAAAAGCTACTGATTTGTCTGATTTTATCCTACAAAGGTACTGTCTGTGACCTAAAGTCAGCAATAACATGGATATATGTCGTCATTTCAGAGCCATGGATTGCTTTAATTACCTTCTCCTTATGAAAGAGATAACCAGAGCTAAAGTACTCCATGCCTTACCAACAATCAAACCCACGCTCACACACACGTTCCCCAGGCCTACATCTATCTACACTCTCCTATTTAAGTCTTTATTCAGAATATTTAAACTACTCACTGAAGAGTGTTTCTTAGGAGCTCTTGGGTGGTTTCCTAAGGGAATGTTTTCTTCAGGGGCATGCCTCAGGAGGAAGGACTTACTGGCTCCTTCCAGTGGTGACCTCCCCATAGATCCTGTAAGGACAGGTGTAGTGACGCACCCTCCTGTATCCTTGTAAGTCAGGACTCATTTTTCTTTGTTTTTCCCTTTAAAGACATGACAATGGATGACGTCCGCGAATTTGAACGAGCCACTCAGGAAGCCACCAACAAGAAGATCGGCGTTTTCCCTCCTGCGATTTCTATCTCCAGCATCCCCCTGCTGCCCTCCGTGCGCAGCGCCCCGTCCAGCGCGCCGTCCACACCCCTGTCCACAGATGCACCCGAATTTCTGTCTGTTCCCAGAGATCGGCCCCGGAAAAAGTCTGCTCCAGAAACTCTCACCCTTCCAGACCCCGAGAAAAAAGCCACCTTGAATTTACCTGGCGTATACTCTTCTGATAAGCCATGTCGGCCCAAGTCAGAGTAACCTCCTATGAATATCTCACGGGGTTTTATATTTTCGTTTGGGGTTCTGTTTTTGGTTGTTGAAGGAATCTTCTGGTGTAGGAAAGGATTGCCTCGTTGCTCAGACATGTCCCTTTGATCTCCAAGTGTGCATGTGGTTAAGTAACTTCACAAATAGTACGAATCCCTAAGTATGTCTCACAGCATCGTGGTAGATGTAAGACTTGCAAAACAACAAGGAATCTTCTATAGGCACCACCGTCAGCCAGGGTGAAAGCATTTGTTGGGGTTGGCGTGGACTTCGAGGGTGAATCTAGGGAAGTTTACGGCATCTTTGCCAGGTGTGCTGACATAGTGAAGGCTCCTCCTTCCCTTCAAACCTGAAATTCTCAAAAATACTCTCAGGCGTCATGTATCTAATCATTAAATTGTGAACTGCTGACCACCAATACTTGAATACCAATGGTTACTGAGATTCCTATTTTGGTTAGTCTGACTCAGGATTTGGGGCCAACTTAAACTCTTTAAATTTTTGAAAATTTTAATTATCAATCTATAAAGGCTCCAAGTGCAATTAATAACTTATGTATGCCTTCCACAAAATTTAATAAATATTCCACTTGTATCTGTCTTTTAATAGCTGTACCCCCTTGTGCCCTTGTGGCCTCAGAAATCTTCAAGAATTGCACGAGTGATTATGACCATAAGTGATTTATTCAGAATGGCTTAGTTTAGAGACCAAGATGCCCAGGTGAGACAAACATCTCTTTCCTCTACAGGTACCAACCAACACTGACTAGACAGATTCCGGCATCCTTTAAGATTTCTCAGAGCTTGCAATTAACTGAATAGAACTCACTAACAGTTTGCACATTTGAAGAAGTTCAAGAATAGAATACACTCACTGGGCTTTAACACTGTCAGAATATCTGGTGTGTGAATCATGAAAAAGAGAATTATCTCCAGGTCCCCTCCTGGCTCTACTCTTAGAGACATCCAGACCTACCCGGGGTGAGTTGCTGCTACCAGACTGTAGAGAAGACTGCCATTCTGTTTCTCCTTCCTTGAAATCCCAACAGTGGGGGCTGGGTTGTGGCTCAGTAGTAGAGCACTTGAGCTTGTGGAAGGCCCTGGGTTCAACCTCCTGCACTGCACCCAAAAAATGAAAGAAATTCAAATTTTGGAAGTGGGCATGATGGTGCACAGCTGTAAGCCCAGCACTTGGGAGGCTGAGCCAGGAGGATCACTGTGAGTTCAAGGCCAGCCTAGACTGTGTAGTGAGTTCAAGGCCAATAGGAACTACCTAGCAAGACCCTGTCTAAAAAACAAAAACAAAAACCCACAAACATTGGGAATATTGTGGAAATCAAGTAAATACTGCCACGTGGGAAGAGAATGAGAAAAATTGCTGACTCTTGTTTATAAAAAAGGGGGGTATTAATAACAAATGTCCCTTTGCCTTGCTTTCCTTTTGGCAAGTAGTGGGAATGCAAGATTAGAATCAAGGTTGACAGAAGGTAAGATCTTTCATCAGAGTGACAGAGAAGAGACTCTCCTGTGGTCTAAAGAGAGAAATCTGTCGTGATTGCACCTCACTGCCTTTAAACACGGAAGGGAGAGCAAGCAGAGTCTCAGCCCTGACACTGTCCTTCGAGACGAGGAAAACGAGATAACTGGGCATCTCCAGGGCCCGTGCCCTACCCAGCCAGCCTTCCTGGCCATAGCCTCCAACCTCAGGAAATGGACCTTCCCAAAACACAGATTCCAAAGGAAACCAAACCAACCAAGGAGCGTGTGCTCCTATCCTCAGCCCCTCCGCCAGGGGGCGCTGCCTGCCCCGCCCAGCGCTCAGCACCCCGTGTAGTCTTTCAGGTCGAAACACTCTCCAAGGTGCCGGCGCTGGACCCAGGAGCCCAGCACCAAAGTGTTCCGAGAGTCTCCATCATTTCCTTCACCTATATATAGATCGGCATTTAGCTTACAAGGCAAACAGACCCTGTACTCAAAGGAAACCGGTTGCATATAGCTTAGATCAACCCTACGCCTTTTACTGATGGATGATAGTACCGTAGTAAGACGCCTTCTTTGCATGGTATGGAAGCATGAATTTGCTTGTAAGAAAATTTAATCTTTTATCAACCCCCTTGAACTCAGTGGCTCCCTCTCCGTGCACTAGGACTTTTCATGAGAATGTTTGGCTCTAGAAAGCAAAATTCTCCTTTCAGAAACCCTGGAGAGCGTGTATGTAATTGCTTACCATTTGCAAGCTGAAATCAGGGTAGGGATGGGATCGTCATTTTCACGTAGAACAAACTTATTTGGTGCAGCTTGTTGACATATCTGGCTCCTAGTTTTTCCATGGACACCACTATTGTTTTCCTCTTTTCATGAAATGGCTTTTGCTGTCAAGGTCAACAATTCCATGTTTTAGCTACGTTCTGATTTCATTTTATGAGTTTCATTACTTTTATAGCCAGTATAATACCACAGACATCAATTGCAAAGCAACCCATGACAGTGTAATTGCTAACCCACGAATATGTGCTCTTTAAGTGTGTCTAGTTTTTCTGTCTACATGTGGTCCGTGAGCATTAGGGGACACGGGTGCAGATATTCCTTTAGCTGCTTTGAATATTTAATCCTCATCACAAGACAGACAACTTCAGCGTCTTACACATCTTGGTTTCCAGCTCTCATTCACTTTCTCCATACATGAATTTGTTATCGAGGGGCACAAGCCTGCAATGAATGTGTATATATAACATTAATAATTCTTATCAGGATGGAAATTAAATGGTTGCATGACAGAAATTTAAGAGAAACCAAGCAGAAACTTGAATTTGCTAAGCATGTTTGAGGAAAAATAGAATCCTTAACTCAGTGCCTCGGTCTGCAGCTCTCAGCTTTGTTCACCAAAATTGTATTATACCTGTATATATATATAAATATAGTGTAGTGGGTCATACACCATCGGTTTTAAGTATCTGGTAGCCAAGTTAAAATAGGTAATCCATAGGCTAATACATACGTCCATCCTTCTTCATCTCTGATGTTAGCAGAAACCATCAAAATGATCACGAGCTTTGTCACTCAGGAGGATTTCAAACGGTCCCTGTGCTTTTCGTTGGCTCTACTGTAGCATTCTCGCTTTGGCTGTGTCTTCCTGGGATAAGAAGGTCTCTTACCGCATAACCTTTGTCAGAAGTCACCTGTGAAGACCATTCCACTTTTGAGCTATAGTAAAATGAAGCAAAGAAAAAAAAAAAAGATAACAAAGAGGCTGTGACATGTTTAGTTGTCGCTATTAGAACTAAAACAATATGAGTTTATTGGTGAACTAATTTACAAACCCTCCTATTAGGGTTTGGCATCTATACATGAGAAAGCAGTTTTAATTTATTTAGAGGTTGATATTAGCCATGTTTTGGTTGTGAAAATAAGTAGCATAGTTGAGCTATGGAATGAAGAAACTTCAAGATCCAGCAGTGCTCCCAAAAGTAATTATGTGGTTTTATTTCAAGGCACTGTAACAAACTGAACCCAGAGACTAGGTTGTGACACATCTTGATGAATCATTTTTCAGTGAAAGGTTCAGGATGAATGTGTTTCTAAGTTGTACTTTCTTTTTAGGCTGGGGATGCAGCTCAGTGGTAGAGTGCTCGCCTAGCATGTGCCCCAAGTTTGATCTCAGCATAGCAAAATAAAAAATAATCCTACTTTATGGCTCAGACAACAGAGTGATAGGTGACTGGCTGGCCTGGGTCAATAGGAATTTTATTTTTGAGAAGGGAGAGAATATAACTGACTCTATATAAAATGTATAACCAGATAATCCAATAAAGGAAAACTATGTGATTTTAGTGCTTCTGGTCACCTGACTCAGAGGGCTAGGTAACAGTTGGCATCTGAGCCATGGTTGTTGAAATTAAGGGGGAAAAAAATCCTGTGTAGTGGCTGAAACTTGATTATCAATAAACTGCTTTCAGCTGTGCACTCTTGCTGAAACAAGCATCAGGTAACAGCAGCGCTGGTGTGCTGGGGGGAAACATCTGGGCGCTTCCCTGTTCTATTCCCTTCAGAATAATCTGTTTGCATTTGAAATGAAACTGTTGAAGCTTCATAAGAGTTAGTGCAAGAGGAGAATGTGGATCTGCTGAGAGCTTTTCAGATGCTATTATTAATTGTCATGTTGCTACGATGTGAACAGATGTTTGGGGGTTTTGTTTTTAAAGTCCTGCCTGTTGGGTTGGCAGTCTCTCTGTAGCACCACAGAGACAAGAGGTTCTTTGAGTTGATCTTATCCCTATGTC
Source organism: Cavia porcellus (assembly GCF_034190915.1). Classification (NCBI taxonomy): domain Eukaryota; kingdom Metazoa; phylum Chordata; class Mammalia; order Rodentia; family Caviidae; genus Cavia; species Cavia porcellus. The sequence goes on from NW_026947515.1 coordinate 15,864,374, forward strand.
ATTGCTGTGTAGCTTTAAGTGTAATTTGTAGCATTTACGTTTCAAACTGGGCTCTTGATTGGTTAAGTTAGTCCCAACACCACTGCCACTGCCGAAGGACCAAGCGTCGGAGCGCCCGGTGTTACAGAGGACCAGCGGAGTGAGCCATCACATACGCCCTCCTTCTGTGTCATTTTCTGGCTGTACTGTGTCGTTCCCCCGTCCCAGTTATTTATTATTGTTAATAACTTACCTTTTCTTACATTCTGTTGTAAATAAAGTACAAAGCAGTCTTTCCAAGTGTAGGCTCCTCTCTCTCCTCAGCCAATCTCAAGGGAACGTTGGCCACAGTGAACTTGCAGGTGGACGGGAAGATATGGAGGAAGAAGAAACAAGCCAATGTCTGGGCGTGGTGCCTCGCACCTGTAATCTCAGCGCTTGGGAGGCTGAGGCAGGCATATCACCGTGAGTTCAAGACCAGCCTCACTACACAGTGAGACCACTCCTCAAAGAGAACAAAACACACACACACACTGAAAACTTCCCCCAAGTCACATATTAATTCAATTAACTAGAACATGTTTGCTTTTGCAGTTCTGACTTCACCATTATTACCCCCAATCTGCCTTTCAATTCTCTGTACAAAGCACAAACTTCCCACACACAGCAGCAAGCTGACTTTCAGCCTGCGATCTTATGTATAGCACGATGGGTGCTTGTTCCTGGGGCTAAACTGTTGTTAAATATTTGGGTGCTTAATGTTAAGTATATAAATGTTTGTAACACCCCCGACCCTATTGCCTAGCACAATTTAATCAAAGCATGATCTCAGTGAGTACAACTCACACTTCTCAACAATCACATTTTGTTTTTTCCAAATTGGTACCCGGGATCAAACTCACGACCTTGTGCTTGCCAGGCAGATGCTTATGCCGCTGAGCTAAATCCCCAGCCTCAAACAGTCACATTCTTCTAAAATCATCCTTATTTCCCTCCATTCCACTTGGCATCTCTCCCCAAACCCTGGCCTTGGTGCTGGGAATGAACCCCAGGTCACACACGATACGCACTTGTTGTACTGCTGAGCTATATCACCTGGCAACTTGGGTTTTCTTTGTCAGAGCCACCACGCCTTGGCCTCAAGTACAAGATACATCACGTGTTCCTTCTCCAAGCCCTAATTTTGAAATCTCAATACAGAAAAATGTAACTATCAGGTTGGAACAACAATGAGCCGTGTGAGCATACAGAAATTCGGGGATGTGTGTGCTTCACGCAGTGTGGTGGATCCTGGCAAACCCAGTGTGCAGGTTTGCAGACTTTCTGCTTTCTGTACTGGTCCTGAGAGCTTGTGTACCCATAAATTCTCCCCCTCCCATGCTGTGCGAACTAATAAGATATCCCACCCAAACTCAGGTATTTCCCTATTGCCCTGCTTTTGAAAAAGTTGAGGACAGGCTAGTACTTTGCCTGAATGCCCTTGCTTGGTTCCCCGCATTGAGGAATTGAGCTAACACATAGGCACAGAAGTCAGATGTGGCCTCAGGACCTGTGAAATCCTGACATGCTGTGGCAATGTGAAGGGGTTGAATTAAGCACCTAGATTTTAAGGGCTATGTGATTTTTGCTTAAATATAAGTACCTGCACAGGAGACAGACACAAAATACATGCGTTTCCTTTTACTTGATAACATTTTATTTTTCCAACTGTAAAATTGGTTGGACTTATTCATGCATCTTCCCCCACATCTGGACTTAGAAACTTACAGTTGGAAACAAGAGATTATCACAAGTAGCTCTGTGTGTGTGTGTGTGTGTGTGTGTGTGTGTGTGTGTGTATTGAGACAGAGTCAGTGTAGTTCGGGATGGACTTGACTCACTACGTAGCCCAGGCTGGCCTTGAATTCCCAGTGATCCTCCTGCCTCAGTCTCTCAAGCACACAGCTATCACAAGTGTGCACCAACAAGCAGTTTTTTGAAACAAGATTAATTTACTGAATTTGTTACAAACTTTCCCTTTGAATCATTTCTTTTTGTAGCTCTTTTCTATTTTGTATTTTGAGACAAGGTCTCACTAACTGGGTGTGTTACTCTTTTCTCATTGTTGAGGCAAAATACCCAACAACCAAAGTTAAAGGAGGAAGGGTTTCTTGAGCTCACAGTTTATGGAGGTTTCAGTCCATACTTGTCTGGCTCCGAGGCAATGTGGCATGGCTTAGGAGCAACATTCATGGCAGTGGAAAAAAAAGCAGCACAGACAACAGGGAAGGAGCGAGAGAAGACTTTGTATTTGGCCACATCCACCCGCCCGAGGATAAGGGTAGCGCTCACATCCATAATCCCAGCACTAGACAATGAATCGGTCACAAACCCTAGATCAGCACTCATGAGGCTTTCAGGGGACATCCAGACACAAAGCGTAACACTGAGTCACTATGTTGGCCAGTCAAGCTCCAATCTTTCCACATCAGACTCCCAGGGTGTGGCTTTACAGGCATGTAGCACTGCGCCCACCTTTTGTCTTTCTTAGCTGTCTGTCTGGCATCTTACCCTTTTTGCCTCACCAAGTTGAGAGAGTGGCATTCACTGCAAGCTCCCTAAAACGTGGGACCTCTTTCAATATAAGAGTATTTTGACTGCTGACAGTAGGGGGCGGAGGCAGTCAAATCTGGACTTCTGTGAATTTTAAATCATTCCAAAATAACTTTCCAGTTCCCAAGGGATTCTCCCTGCAAGCAGAGGCAGTTTACTGTGCTCATTAACCTCCAGAGAATTGTTTTGAGCCCTTCAGCATATCCAGAGCAAATTAAAGATAGCCGGCTGCTTCCGCATGCAGATGTGATTGAAGCCCCTCGCCAGTGCTAGGAGTATATTCTGTTGCTTCTCTGAACACCACTCAGAAATTTAGAAAGATTTCTACAAGGTTGAATTTTCCCAACATCATCTTGAAGTTTCTCTGTTTCTTTGCAGTTTTTGAAATCCATGATATAAACTCAAGGTTGTGATAACTCACCATTGTCACTTATTTTAGAATTTGTTCTCTTGAGACCAGGATTATAGTTCACTCACAGAATACTCACACAGCATGCACAAGGCCCTGGATTCAATGCTCTGCACATTTTAAAAATTTATTTATTTTTATTTATTTATTGAGATGAGATTTCACTGTGCAGTTCAGGCTGGCCTTAAATTCACTTTGTAGCTGAGGCTAGTCTTGAACTATTAGTGATCCTCCTGCCTCAGCCTCCCAGGTGCTGGGATTACAAGCATGTGCCATCACATCTGGCACCCTGCACATTAAAAAAAAAAAAAGAATTTGCCATTTCTTTTGAGGAGCATAATTGAAGGATACATGTCTTTCTACAGAATGTTTTCATGATTTTGAATGCTACTAACACCTTTCCAGGGCTGGGGAATAGCTCAGTGGTGGGGCCCTTTCCTAGCATGCAAGAAGCCCTGGATAGGGCCTGGGGATTTAGCTCAACGGTATAAGCACCTGCCTTGCAAGCAGGCAGTCGTGAGTTTGATCCCCGGTACCAATAAAAATGAAAAAGACAAAAAAAAAAAAAGAAGCCCTGGATTTAGACAGGCATAGTAGCTCAAACCTCCAATCCTGGCACTCTTGAGGCTGAGGCAGGAGGATTGTTGTGAGTTCAAGACCAGCCTAGCCTAAAAAGTAAGCTCAGGGCCAGCCTGAACTGCATAGAGAGACCCTGTTTCAAAAAGACAAAAAAAAAAAAAAAAAAGAAGCAGCCCTGGATTTGATCCCCAGCACCAAAATAAATATGTATATACATACATACTTTGCTTTTGGTACATGATAATAGTTACTGTTTTTCATAGCTATGTAATAGTCAACTGAGTTGAAACCCATAAGTTACTTAAATATTCCCTTATTACTTAGCATTTATGTTTTCTGAATTTCATCATTATTAGCATAGTTTATATGGGTTTTTCTAAACTATTTGTTTTGAATAAATTTCCAGAAATGATTTACTGGGTCAAAGGATGTTTTTGTGACTTTGGATACTTATTGCCAAAATCTCCTCCAAAGAAAATTGTACCAATTTACAATTCTACTGGCCACAAATAAACGAGAGCATGTGTCTTTTCAAACAAGTATGTGTACTTTTACCAACACACTCTTCTCAACAGGTTAAGCAGTTGCTGGTATCCAAGTGCCACACGTGCCCTTTGCTGGTTTAAGATATTACTCTTCATGTGACAAGGAGAGAGTTAAGCCACAAAGACGTACCACGGTTCCTATAAATGATCTATACTTTTTCTAACTTCCTAAATTGCAGAAACTGGATACTAAGGCAAAAAAAGAAAGAAAGAAAAAAGCCTCCCTTGAACATAAAGAGCTGCATTTAACTGAATAAACAAACATCAATTCTAAGTCATTTTGTTCCCAAGCTTTTAGTGTTAACAAAAGCTGAATATCTTTACTCGCACATTTCCAGAAAATCACCATATTAAGCACTGACTAGTTGTGGGAGTTTGTTAACCAAGACAGAATCAGAGTAAAGAGTACAGCTCACAGTTATCTTAGGGTTTGTGGTTGCCTGATTAGAGTGGAATCTTGGTAAGGACAAAGCAGAATTCTTCAGCATTTGAGTCTTTTTGTCTTGCAGCACTGAGGATCAAACCTAGTCCAGGAGAATGCTGGGTAAGCGCTCTTACCACTGGGCCACAGCCTCAAGCCAGAATTCTTCCTAATCCTTCCACTTAACTTTTGGAAGGAAGTTTGAACTAGAGTGCATGTGTGTCCCAAAGAAAAGCGTGATGGCGTACCCCTGTAATACCAGCACTCGGGAAGCTGAGGAATGCGTTTCATTGCAAATTTGAGATGAGCCTGGGTTACACAGTGAGCCCAAGGTCAGCCTGAACTGCATAGTGAGACCCTGTCTCAAAAAAAAGATTAAAAAAAAAAAATGTATGTAACAGCCCGTAAAACCTTCTCTCCTGAGCCGAGTGGGCACAATCCCCAAGGGGTAGAGAATTCTCCATAGGGGAAGCACAATGGCCATCCCAAACATAATAAGGGTGGGGTATAAAACTGACCCACAATGGATCCCTGGTACCAAAAAAAAACAAAAATTGACCCTCCAGTTAGTTTGGAATACGACTGTTTCCAAACTTCCCAAGGCCCCTAGATTTCCACTTTGTAAATCAAAGAAAAGATTTCATTGAGGGAAAGTCATCTCAATTATTTTTTTCTGCTGTAACATCATTGTCATAACTCTCAAACACTTTCTGACTACTTATGTACAGGTCAGTTACAGACTAACTGTAGGTCAGTTACAGAATAACTGCCAACAAAACCCAATGAAAATAGTTACTGAGTTATTTACGGACTATGTTCTGTAATACACAGAACATAAAATCTACCTTACAGACAATTTTAAGTGCATGACACAACAACATTACGTATATTCGCAATGTTACACAACTATCACGACTGTTTCCGGAATTTTCTCATCCTCCCGAACATGAAGAATGTGTCTACCCATTAAATACAACATATCAAAGGAAAACACTGATCCCACTCTTACCCTCAGCCCCCAACAGCCTCCATTCTGCTGCCTTCTCTAGGAATTTGCCTATTTTAGGTGCCTCATGAAGGTGGCATCATAGCATTTGTCTTTGGTGTTTGGCTTATTTCACTAAACACAATGTTTTCAAGTTTCATCTGTGTTATCACAGGTATCAATTATTTCAAAGACATTTCATGAGGGGAATATATGAGCCAACAAAAATAGATAAAACCTACTATGTGCTGCATTCATAAAGAGACATTTACTAATTAGTAGAATTTTCTAATGTTGTGTACTGAGCAAGCCACATCACCCTGGCCCCTCGTGTGTGTAACAACATTCCCCAAAATAGCAAGTGGCATATATTAAATCTGAATAGCAGGAATATAAGAGTAAGATTGCCATTTGTTTGTTCGTTTGTTGGGCATTTGGTTTGGTTTGGTTTGACTGTTTGAGACAGGGTTTCACTATATAGTGCAGACTGGCCTTGAACTCACTATGTAGTCCAGGCTGGCTTTGAACTCACATAGCAATCCTCCTGCCGCAGCCTCCCAGCTGCTGGGATTACAGGCGTGTGCCACCATGCCCAGCAAGACTGAAGGCTGTCAGTCTCTTGAGGATACTGCACTCTATGCACCTCTCCGAAAGGCTTCCAGCCAGGGGTCTCCTCCCACACAGCTGCCCTGTTACAATTTAAATCACAAGGGCTACGTCCAAAACAGCTGTTATCACACAAACCAGGGCTGGATGTGCAGTCTTGTGGTGCAATAGCTTCTGCAAGGGCCTGGGTTCAGTCCCCAGTATGGAAAAAATAAATACACTCACAAGAAGGGAAAGGAAGGAAGGAAGGAAGTCCCAAGACATGGTTAAGACGCAGAGGAGTCAGAACCAGACGCAGACCATGAGTGCAAGGTCAGTTTTGGCTACATAGTGAGTTCAAGGCCAGTCTGATTTGCAGAGTGAGACTCTGTCTCAAAAAAAACAATTCCATCTGATCCAGCTATTCCATATCTGATGACCTAATGAAAAAATTAAAAGAGTCTCACAAAGATACGGGTACACTCACATGCATCGTAGCATTAACAGTAGCCAGAGAGCAGACCCAACCCCACCAAAGTGCCCAAGAAGAATAGATAAAGTTTATCCACACAGTGCACCGTCACACCCTCTTAGAGAGACAGCAAGTTCTGACCCCGGCGGCAACACAGATGAAACCGGAAGTCATGGCTAGTGCAGTAAGACAGTCATAAACAACAAACATGATTCTCCTCCGGGTCTAGGTATTCAGAGGCATTAAATTCTCAGAGGAAAAAAAGTAGAATTGTGGTTGCCTGGGCTGAGAGGAAGGGAAATGGAAATAACTGTTCAATTTGAGAAGATGCAAAAGGTCTTTAGATGGATGGTTGTGCTGGTTGTGGAAAAAAATGCACCTAATGCCACAAAACCATATACTTAAATAGTTAAAACTGTGAACTTTATGTTATATATATTTTATTACTACAAAAATTTTTCCAGCTCAGTGGCATAAGTGCCTGCTTGGTAAACACAAAGTCCTGAGTTCAATTCCTGGTACCAAAAAAAAAAAAAAAATTCCAGAAGCTGGGCATGGTGAGCCTCCTGAGTACTGGAATAGGTGTGCACCATCATGCCCAGCTTCTGCCTGCATTTTGATAATAATATTCCATTCTTTACTTTGATGTGAACATCTACTTCTAAGGTATTTTCAGATTCTAAAATTTATACATGTAATAAAATATATATATTATATATGAGAGCATCTTAGATCTTATTTAAGAAAGACTACTAAAAAAAAAGAAACACTACAACTTTCCCATAATACGAAGACTTAATGGTGAAAACATATTCACCATCTACCATCTTTACAAAATGATGCCTCTATAAATATTCCTTTGACAAAAACCTTACTGTGGCCCGCTCATGAGATGGCATTCATCACTATCACCCTTTCACGACAAATCCTACTGGTACCCTCCCCTCTGAGTACAGGAAGGCACTCCTCCCCCCTTATGTAGCTCGATGTGTTTTCTGCACGTCTATCACTGGTTTCTATACTAGTGTTGAATGTGAGAGGCAGCACTGTCCCACAGTCTTCATAGTCAAGCAGCATAAATGTGACAAACAGCCCAGACAAAACGGTAAGATGGACAGGGCCACAGCTGTCTGTCCAGACCTGCCCTGAGTGTCTCTAATGACTGACGAACAGTCAAACCCTGCTCTCACTCAGTGACCTTGAGGGAGGCACACTGGAAGGACACTTTGACTCGTTCCTAGTTTAGACTATCTTATAAATGACTCTGAGCTCCCTTAGTACAGCTGCTGACTTTTCCAGAAAGGACTACACTCTCCCTGAGTAGTTTACCACTTAGACTCAGCTGTACCAATGAATGTGCAAGTGCTGTTCCAGCCTTTCAGTAAGGTAACAGTAAGTAAACAGTAAGGCTTTATCCTCATGGGTCAAGCTCGTATTCTGTTTATTACCATGGCTTGCAACAGAAGGGTGCTAAGTTCTTTTTGTTGTGGTTGTTTTGTTTTTTGCTTTGTTTTGGTTTGGTTTGGCTTTTTTGAGATAGGATCTCACTATGCAATTCAGGCTGATCTTGAACTCACTTTGTAGCCTAGGCTGCTCTCAAATTCATAACGATCCTCCTGCCTCAACCTCCCAAATTCTGGGATTATAGGTATGTGCCACTATGCCAGGCTAAGTGTGCTAAATTCTTTATATGGATTATGCTCAAGTGCTGATGTCCAAAATACAAAAATATAAAGTCTTCTGATTTGATCAGAAAGTACATTTTTTAACTGTCTACTAAGTGCTACATAAGGAGGATGGGCAGAGAGATCTGACAGACAGGGCTCTCACCCTAAAAAAAAAAAAGGGTGCAGTGTACTGGGGGAGACTAAGTATGTGAGTAAACAAAAATAATAAAATAACTGCAAACCAAAATAAAAGACAATGAGTAGGTTACTACATTAACAAAATGACGGACAAGCCTTGGGTTTTTGTTTTCTTTTGTTTTGAATTTTAGGGGTTCATTTGTTTGCTTGCTTGGTTTTTTTGTTTTGTTTTTTTGACCCAGGTAGAGTTCTCTTTAATGTTCCATTTAGAAAGGAAGGTTGTTTAAATAAAATTGGGGGTTCAATCCCCACTGCTTCCCCTTAAATACAGTAAAAACAGCTCTTATTAAAATAAAATTTAAACATATGTGCCTTACATTTTTTACATTTCATATTCAAGGATTGCACATAATTAAGAATCAGTTTTCTGAAAAATGTCTACATTTACCTTTCTTTTATTGTGTGTGTGGTTTTTTGAGCATGAGGGGTGTATGTGTGTCTCATTATGAAGTTCAGACTGGCCTTGAACTCACTATGTAGCCTCGATTGGCCTTGAACTCAAAGTGACCCTCCTGCTTCAGCCTCCCACTGCTGGGATCAGAGGCGTGCACCACCACACCTGGCTCCTTCACCCTTGAAAACACAGAAAATAGCTCAATTTCCATTGTCTTTATGACATCTAAAAACCTTTACATCCAATATTCTCCTGAAATAAATATGAATTAAGATTAATGAACAAAATTTGTGTACTTTGAAAGTCATACTTTTCCTTCAAAAATAGTAAGAAAGAAATTAATGCATGAAAAATCTTATCACTCACTTGTATGCTTCTATAGCCTATTGGTTGAGCAAATCAAGTTAACATTCCTGTTCTCTGGCAAGAGCTTCTTATTCCTTTGGTCATATTTTATAGCACTGAGTGCTTGCTTGTTTTTTGAGACATGGTCTTTCCATGTAGCCCAGGCTGGCATCAGAGTCACAGGGCTCCTCCTGCCTCAGTCTCCCAAGTGCTGGGATTACAGGTGTGTGCCACCGTGCCCACTGGGACAAGATGTGTCACAAACTGGAAACGGTGGTATCCTCACCCCCTCTCACCCACATACCTGCAACAGCTTTCTAACAAATGTACCTGTTTGTATCCTAAGACATTTATACTGGTTGCCGAGAATGCTTTTGACCCTCATCCCGAGCTGCCGCTCAGAAGTCTTCTTTTCTGGTTGAGTGTGGCAGCACATGCCTGTTAATCACAGCTACGGCGGAGGCTGAGGCAGAAGTGTGTAAGTTTGAGATCAGCCTGCACAACTTAGCAAGACCCCTCTCAAAATACAATAAAGAGGGCTAAAGATGTAACTCAGCGCTCTGCAGCTTCAATCCCTAGTACTGAGAAAGGAGGAAAGGAAGGGAAGGGAAGAGAAGGGAAGGGGAAAAAAAGGAAAGACAGAAGAGAAGAAAAGAAAGAAAGTGAAAAGAAAGGAAAGGAAAGCAGGAAAGAGAGAGGAAAAAAAAATATCCTTTCTGGGCTGGGGATTTAGCTCAGTGGCATAAGCACCTGACTTGCAAGCAGGCGGTCGTGAGTTCGATCCCCGGTACCGATAATTTAAATAAATAAATAAATACTTTAAAATATCCTTTCAAGGAGTCTCATCCTGTTTTGCGTGGTGCCAGACACCTGTAATCTCAGCACTTGAGAGGCTGAGGCAGGAGGATTCCTCTGAATTTGAGGCTAGCCTGAACTACATAGCAAGACCTTGTCTCAGCAACAACAACAAAAAATGGAATGTCACCCTAAAATTTCACATACACACTTACCTCTCCTTTCTTCCCCCTCACACACTATTTCCTCCCTTCTGAGCTTTCTTTTTTCTCCTTATTCTTTATCACAATCTAAGTGATAAGCATAAGAAGCTACATCTTTCTGAACCTAACCTCAAAATGTAATATTATCAGTATCTAATCCACACATTTCATGAAAAGCCAATTCCCTGTTACACAAGGGTAAAAGACAGTGAGAAAGCTCTTCCTGTGCTGACTGGGAAGGATTTATGGTATTCATATCCTTATCATCATTTTACATAACATGGAAAAAGCCAGCGGCAGAGCCACAATCTCCTGGACTGGCCTTTGTGTATAAGGTGGGGGACACAGAAGGCACACACGCCCGACTTATGCATCTGCAAAATCTATTTGAAACGATCTTCTCTGAGGAGGAGACCAGGGAGACCAGAGGTAGACGGTCGGAAGGTAAAATCTGTGTGAAAACTGATTATATTGGTTTGCTCAGGCTGTCAAAATGAACTACTATACACAATATAGCGGCTTAAATAATAAAAAGTTATTCTCTCACAATTCTGAAGGCTAAAAACCTGAGATCAATGTGTCCTTGTGATTTGTTTCTCCCAAGCTCTCTGTCTTAGTTATTTCTCTCATTTATGAGACAAAATACCCAACACCCAAAGTTAGAGCAGGGAAGGTTTATTGGTCTCACAGCTTGAAGAGGCTGCAGTCCTGGCTTCAAGGCAGGGTGGCACGGCAGAGGGGCACCACAAAGGAATGGTCCATGGCAAAGCAGGGCAGGGAGAAGGCACAAGCAGCAAGTGATGACTCCCTTCCTGTCCCTTACATCCTCTCCAGGGTACCCACCCTTAGGGCAGGTGGCACTCACGCCCACTGTGCGGCAGCCTCAGCCCTAGCATCACACCATGAATCAATCCCAGCAGCACATCCTGGATCCCGGCAGCACACATGCTGTCCACCTCTGAAAACCACCATCGACGACCACATGAGGTGTGGGGGGCCATCTAGACACAAGCTGTAACAGCCTCTCTCCCTGGCTTCCAGGTGGCCACCTCTACCCCGTGTCTTCACCGTCTTGTTTTCTGCTCATTGGTGTCCTGACATCTTATTACAATAAAACCAGCCATATTGCATTAAGGTTCGCCTAAGGACCTCATTTGCCTTAATTACTTCTTTAATGGCCCAATCTTCGAATATAAAGTGAGGTACTGGGGGTTAGAACTATGACATACTAATATTCAGGAGAGAGAGACACAATTCAGCGTTATGACATCTATTGCTGGAGGCGGAGAGGAAAGAAAGGGAGAAAGCAAGATTTTAAAATTTATCTCCAGCTCCAGTGCCATCATCATTTTTTTTTTTTTTTGTCTTTTTAATTTTTATCGGTACTGGGGATTGAACTCACGACCACCTGCTTGCAAGGCAGGTACTTATGCCGCTGAGCTAAATCCCCAGCCCCTTGCAAGTCTTTTTTTTTTTTTTTTTTTTTGCCATCATCATTTTTAGGGTTAAACACAAGAGTCAGAAGTTGTTCCAATTCTTAGACCCCTTGAGAAGTTCTAAGAGCTAGGGTTGTGGCTCAAGTAACTCTTGCCTAGCATATGTGAGGCCCCGGGTTTTAGCCTCAGCATGCAGTGGAAGGAGCAGGAGGGAGAGAGGAATGAGGAGAAAGAGAAAAAGGTGAAGAGGAAAAAGAAGCCCAAGCAGTAGTAGAAGTAGCCACTCTGTTGCATGGCCTGGGTAGCCTTTCTCTCCTACGTGCAGTGGTCCCTGGGCTGTCACCCTCACCTCTGGAGCTCCTCCATGTTATTCTCTCTTGGGCTCCCTCAGGCAGACCCATCTGATCCAGGATTTAAGAAAGGTAGTTCTCTGGCCTTGAATTAAGGCCGGCAGCTTCCTGACACTGTTGGTTTCAAGCAGGAGCCTAAAGACATGTCTTTCTATGGTCTGCTGGCCATTTCAGAACTTGGGCAGTGAAATGGTCAATTTGTTAGAAACAAACAGCTTGAAGCAAACCCTCCCCGCTCTGGTGAGCAGCTGTGAGCCTAGCAAGCTCCAATGGCCCAGGACAGGAGCCACCAGCCGTTTACTGGGACCTGTGCCATGCTGGGACCTGGAGTGCCATGGAAACCAAGCAACCTCTCCCCTCCCTGCTGAGAGGCTGTGAGCCTGCCAGCCCACCAGCCAGCTGAGAATCAAACATCACATCTTCTCCCCCCACTCCAGACCCCCTCCACCCTCTCCACCCTCACCCCCTACTGCTGTTTAGCAAGTGGGAGCCAGTGATCTGGACAACCCTTGAGAGGCTGACCACAGGCAATGTAGCAAATAGGGGGGATTTCCCTCTCTCATCTCTTTGAAGGCAAATAGTTTTATCCTTGTGTTTCTTTGTTCTAATTAATGGTGTTATTTTAGCCTGTTTTGTTTTGTTGAACTTCAATATACATGAAAGTATGGACAGCTATTTTGAAGAGAATGAGAGACTCTACGACAGCCATTAGTGACTTCCCTATTGTTTGGTTTTGAAAACCTAAAACGGCTTCCTCATTCTGTTCAGATCAGTTTTATACTATGTTGTTTTGTATGAACTTTCTGTATGTAAAGACATGGACAACTATCTGGAAGAAAACAAGAGACCATGTGATAGCGAAGATCTCAGGTCGTCTAGCTTTGAAATTTGTATCTCTTACATTGCCTTCTTATGTCCTGTTTTATTCTGTTTTGTTGTGTTTAATTTTACCCCCTTTAAAATTAAAAAAAAAGTTATTATGTAGGACATGACTGTGGCTAAGGAGAAATGAATATCAGATTTATAAAACTACAGATTTTATTAAGGATGTGGTAATAAAATTGCATCTCTGGGCTTAGGAAAAAAAAAAAAAAAAAGAAAGAAAGGAAGGTAGTTCTGGACCAGAGATATAGTTCAGCAGCACAAGCGCCTGCCTGGCAAGCACAATGTCCTGAGTTTCATTCCCGGTACCCCCCAAAATAAAAAGAAACAGAAAAGAAAAATTAGCCGGGAGTGGTGGCTCACAGCTGTAATCCCAGCACTCAGGAGGTTGAGGCAGGAGGATTGTTGTGCATTTGAGGCCAGCCTGGGCTACAAAGTGAGCTCAAGGCCCTCCCGAACTGCAAAGTGGACCCTATATCAAAAAACAATAAATAGGGCCGGGGATTTAGCTCAGCAATACAAGTGCCTGCGCGAGATTATGAGTTCAATCCCCGGTACCAAAAAAAAAAGCAAAAAAGCAAATAAATAGCCTGTTTTCCTGATGGGAATTTACTCCAATCCCTTCATAGTAGTTGTTACCATTTCTCAGTGCTATAATGTTGTCACATGGCAATCTGTATAGATAATTTAACTGAGGTATTTTCTAACACTTTGTACGTTTGTTTACTAATCACCTATTTTGATGGTTTCTCCGTAAGGACATGCACAGTTTATTACCCCCACCACCATAATTGATTGAATTATACAAGTTTATCTTAGGAAAGCAAATTTTCCTAGAAATGAAGCCTGGACAAAAAGTGCCTAGGAGACTATGAGAGCAGTTTTTCCTCATACTAGTTTGAGAGTTTTGCAAAAGGTTCCCTGGTGCCAAGGGAACAAGGGACCTAAGCCAGACAATACAGGCTTAGGTCTGCAAGGACGTTTCCAGAACCTAGGGGCAAACGGGCAACTGGGAACAGCACATGGCTGAGTTTATCTGAAGATACAAATTTTTTTCTCTGGCACCTTGTTCAGAGAGGCAGAGTTTGCAGATTTTGCTGTTTTTTGGCACTGAGAATTAACATCGCATGTAGCTCAGCGCTGCTCTACATTCTGACGTTTATTTATTTCTGTGGTACTTAAGATTGAACTCAGGGCCTTTGCACTGTGCTGTATTCCCAGATCACGTTTGTTTGGTTTGACACAGTGTCTCAGTAGTCACTACATTGCCCAGGTTGGGCTCAAATTTGCAACCCTCTGCCTCAATTTTTCAGGGTGCTGGGATTACAAGATCCTATAAAGGGTTTTTTGGGTTTTTTTGCTCTTTTTTGCTTTTCAGTTCATTTATATTCGGCAACTCCTTAAACCCTTCAAACCTCACACACAGACCCGGAAGCAGCAAATTTGGGGAACAGGGAGGACTTTCCGGACCTGGAGCACATCCGGGACTCGTACCGGCGCGTTCTTGGGAGGAGGAGTCTAGATGCGCAGTCCAGGCCCCGCCCACCCGGAGGCCGGCGGCTCCGCTCCGCCCTCCGGGCCGCCAGGGGTCGCACGCTTTGCTGTTACCCATTTCGCTGTCGCGAGAGAAAGCGCGAGGCCTTCTGGGACTGTGCGCGACCGGCCATAGGTGTGCCCAAAATGGCAGCCCTGGAAGAAGAGTTCACGTTGTCTGCAGTAACCCTGGGCGCGAGGCCTGACGGACTCCTAGGTGTGGAAGAGAGCGACAAAACAGACCATTTTCTAGTGACGGACAGAAGCAGGACTGTCATCCTTTATAAGGTGAGAGGGAAATGAACGCCTGGCTGCCGTGTCGCCCTTTCCTGAGCCTTTCTCTGAGGCTTGATTTTTGTCACAGCTTAAGAGATTGTGGATTGTCCTTCTTAGAGACCCAGTTTGCTTTGTCTGGGACGCTGGACAGGGCCCACAGTCAGGGTGGTATGTCTGCAAAGAGACATTTCCGAGCTGCAGGCGGCTCAGCGTCGCAGTGCACGTGGGACAAGGCTGGGAAAGGAAAGGGAGCCTGTGCTTTTTGCTGAGAATCTGCAGTTGACCTTGCTAAGATTTCCTGAGGTTTCGGGTACTCTGCTGCCTACTGAAGGCTCGAACGGAAGCAGGGTGGCTAAGGATGACACTGACAGAGTGGGAACATATTTTAGTTCTGTGTCTATACACTATCCCCCGCTGCCTGGGTGCTTTTGCGGGGTTGGTTTATGTGTTTGTTTCCTTTTTGCCAGTGAAGAAGCGGGGGTTTCACGATAATCTGTTAAAGAGTCTTAAATTGTGTGTGGGCACCTCTGGCTCACCTTAGAAATCCTGGAGTGTGTCCCAGGAAATCGTCGGTCCCACCTCCTTTTCATCCTAGTTTCTGATTCAGCACACTTAACTTTGCTTTTGGTGATCCTATAGAAAACAGTTATTTTTATCTGGGCCGCTGAACATATTTTTGTGTTATCAGAAAGTTAATTATCTGCCTAAAGTTTTGGGGACAGTTTGCCTGTTCTGTCCAGTGGATTTGCGGTTCCTGCGTGGGAATGATGTAGATCCTTGGGTAGCCCTGCTTAATTTAACATGTCCCTGTTGAGACACAAAATGGAATAATCTTTTAAAATACAGTATCTGTGTATTAACAACGTGTCAATTATTACTATTTTCATTTTAAAGACAGTTATATTTTCATTCTAATTACTTTTTGTTTTGTTTTTGAGACATTCTTTCACTATGTAGTTCAGGCTGGTTTTGATTCACTATGTAAGCACGGGCTTTGAATTCAGTGATCTCCTGCCTCAGCCTCCCAAGTGCTGGGATTATGGGCATGCACTGCCATACTGTCTCTCATTAATGTTTTTTTTCTTTTATACCCGGGATCGAACTCATGACCTCGCGATTGCCAGGCAGGTGCTTACTCTGCTGAGCTAAATCCCCGGCCCTCTCATTACTTTTTGAAATATCTAAAGGGCTGAGGATGTAGTTCAGTGCAAAGGTCCTGGGTTCAGTTCCCAGTGTATGTGTGGAGTAGGATACGGACATATTTTGAGACTAACTAGCCCAGGCTGGCTCATAGCTGTGTGGGGATTACAGGCACAGCCAGCTAAATTTTAAATTTTTTCTTGTAGTAAAATGTATTGAAAATGTATCATCTTAATTTTGTTTATACTTGTAGTCATTTGTATGAAGTGCTGTCACACTGTTGTACAGCCATCACCACCATCCATCTCCAGAACTCTTCATTTGCAAAACTGAAATTCTGTACACATTAACCGTTTCCTCATTTGGCAACCCCAGTTCTTCCATGTTTATCAATTTTGACTATGTTATAGATATATAAATAGAATCTAGATTGCTTGTGACAGCTAATTTTTTGATACTAGGAAGTTAAGGATATTATTTGAATTTTTATTGTAAATTAATTGCCTTTAATGCCAGAAATTGACTTCTTGAATATTTTATTTACCTTATTTTCATTAGGTTTCTGATCAGAAACCCTTGGGGAGCTGGTCAGTGAAACAAGGTCAAATCATAACATGTCCAGCTGTGTGCAACTTTCAAACTGGAGAGCATATTGTTGTACATGATAATAAGGTGAGCTTTAAAACCTGTATGTAATAATATGTCCAACACAAGTTAAATGTTGGGTTTGTTATATGTAAATAGAATATGGGATATTTTGTAACTGGTATGCTTTGATTTCAGGTTTTGAGAATATGGAACCATGAAGATGTAAACTTGGATAAAGTATTTAAAGCTACGGTAAGTCTTTGCCTTTTTTTTCTCTCTTTCATTTAACCGTTTTTTCTTTCCTTTTTGTACTAGGACTCAAACTCAGGACCCTGTACTTTCCAAGCAGGTGCTTATGCCTCTGAGCTGTATCCCCGCCCCCTTCCCTCTTTTTGAGGCAGGTCTTTATTATGTAGTTCAGGCTGGCCCTGAACTTACTATGTTGACCAGGCTGGCCTTAGACTCACAACCATCCTCCTGCCTCAGCCTCTCAAGTGCTGGGATTAGAGGCTTGTACCAGTATGCCCAGCATAAAGCCTACAGTAAGTCTTATGTTGTTAAACTGAGATAGTGAATTTCCATGAGAACAAGTGAACTTACCTTTTTTTTTAGATTAGGTAGACTGCATCCTACAAGTTTTATATGCTGTGCCTTTTAAGAACAACATAGAGTAAGTTAGGGGTGGTGGTACACGTCTGTAATCCCAACACTCAGGAGGCTGAGGCAAGAGGAACCCGGTGAGTTTGAGGACAGTCTATGCTACATAGTGAGTGCAAGGCCAGCCCGAGCTACATAGCAAGACCCTATCTCAAAAACAAAACAAAGGGCCACGGATATACAGCTCAGCAGCACAAGCGCCTGCCTGGCAAGTGCAGGTGTTGCCTAGACCCTAAACGTCTGTCCATTTTCATTTACTTTGCAGTAAAATGATCCTGAATTTTACTCAGCAGAGTGTTTTTAGCCCCAGATGTAGGGTTAACTTTTTCATAGATATATTTACAATTGTGGCATTGGTCTTAACACCAGAGTTGCATTAGTGGCTTTATTGTACTTCTTTCCTCTAGTTTTAGGAGATCCAAGTTCTCCTCTGACCTCCCTTATTCACCATGGATAACTCAAAAATGAATTAAAATGGTTACCTGTGGAGGAGAAAAGGGGCCAGAAAAGAGAGAATGAGAATAGGAGTTACATGCAAGTCAAAGGAGATCAAAGATCGAAATATTAAAATGGAAACACTAAGTCTACTGGAGGAGAAAGTCGGGGTAGAAATCTTGAAGACATAGGAATAGGCAGAATAAAAACAAAGACTGCATGGGAAATACTTCAAAGAATCAACAACTGGGACCTCATCTTATTAAAAAGCTGTTGCACATCAAAAAAATCGAGAGTGAAAAGACAGTCCACAGGGTAGAACACACAAAGAATTGAAAAAAATTGAACCCGCCTCCAGATTCAAAGGTGCAATCCAAAAATGTGCATCTGAGATAAATACACACTTCTCAGATGAAGAAATACAAATGGCAAATAAATATATGAAAAATATTCAACATGATTGGTCATTCAAGAGTTGCAAATTAAAACAACACTGAGATGCTATCTCACGCCAGAAAGAATCAAGAAGGCAATCAATAACAAATGCTAGTGGGGCTCTGGGGAGAAAGGAACCCTTCTTCCCTGTTGTTGGGAGTGCAGACTGGTGCAACCACTGGAAATTAGTGTATAGATTCCTCGAAAAACTAGGATTAGAAGTCCTATTCAATCTAGGTATTCCCCTTCTGGGTATCTTCCCAGAAAAAATTAAAACCATCATACCACAGCAATATATTTGCACCCATTTTATAGCAATACAATTTGTAGTAACTAGGTCTTGGAAACAACCTAAATACTCATCAACCAAGGAATAGATTTTTTTAAAAGATGTATTTTTATACAGTAGAGTACAACTCAGCCATAAAGAATCATAAACTTGAGGCTCTTATAGGTAAGTGGATGCATTTTGAGAACATACTCATTAGTGAAATAAATCAGACTTGCCAGTTTGAGGTAGCCTTTATGACTTCATCAAGACCCTCCTTAAAATCAAAGAATAAAAAGGGTTAGGAATGTAGCTCAGTAGTTGTACACTTGCCTAGCACGTGCAGAATCCAGGATTCAATCCTCATTACCAAAAATAAATAGGCCTTCTGTAAGTGTCCTTAACCTATTATGTTAGGTGTAAATTTTTAGAATAAAAATGTTTTCATGTTTTCCAGTTGTCCGCTGAGGTACATAGGGTGCACTCAATCCAAGGAACAGAGCCTGTGGTACTGTTCAAGAGCGGCGCTGCTCGCGGGCTAGAGGCCTTGCTCGCAGAGCCCCAGCAGAAAATTGAAACGGTTCTCTCCGATGGAGAAGTGATTAAGTAAGTTTTAACATTTGCAAGTGAATTTTTACCAAGATGAAAGTAGTATTACATGTTCATTATGTTCAAAAGTGGAAACATAGCCAGGCATGGTGGCGCATGCCTGTAATCCCCACACTCGGGAGGCTGAGGCAGGAGGATCATTATGAGTTCAAGACCAGCCTGGGCTTCAAAGTGAGCTCAAGACCAGCCTGAACTGCATAGCGAGACCCTGTCTCAAAAAGACACACACACCCACAAATTAAAATTTAAAAGCAGAAGCATAGAAAATTAACCTAGGGCTGGTCTTGCAGCCCAGTGGAAGAGGGGCACCCAGCATCTCACCAACAGAGACAGAGAGACCTAGTAAAACCACTTAGAAGCTGCTAACCAAACACCCCCCAAAAGATGCCAGGATGCTAAGTGATTGAGGAAACCATGGTCACAGAGTCCTCTGCCAGTAACAGAGAACTCGGTAGTCAGTTATTTTGAGCTGAAATGGATAATTCCAAGACTCCAAAATCATTTTGTTTCTTTTACATTGCCCTTCCTGCCAAATCACGACCTTTTTCTCTAGAGAAAAGGACAACTTGTTGTTGGTGAATCATAATAGTGCTGTGAGACTTCTGCTCATTCCAGATTCTGGAATAAACCTGAGAAAATGACTCACCTAAGTGATAGAAGGACATGTCATGATCTCACATCTCTCCGATCATTATTAGCTCATCACGTTTCCTAAAAGTCCAAGTGCAGACTTGTGTTTAGTAAGTGGACAATGTGACAGCTGTGTTTTACGCTGACCTGACACCTGCCTCTGTGGTATACACAGCTGTGTTTGGGAAAGTTCTCTAAGTTAGCCATCACGTCCCCACAGACTCCCGGTGCTGTCTGGGTTATGAGGCCATCAGTCTCCCATGGCTCTGTCACTTGAAGTAGGCAGATGAGATCCTAAAATTTCCCTAGAACTGTAGTCCCAAAAGTGATTCGGAGAGAAGGGGACTGAGGGGTCAAGTTAGGTTTGGGAGGCACTGAGCACAGCACTCCTGCTATCTTTTGGAACCTTCCTGCGTCCTGCAGTTAATTCAGAGAGACCACTGACAGGCGCCTACTAATTAATTGCCCATGGTATATGTTCTCTGTTGTCTCTTTCTGGCACCAAAAAATAATGTTTTCTTAAATTTTGCTTCATTTTTGTCTCAGCTGATTTTTGTGTTTTGAAATTTTTCTATTTTTAGGTGGACAAAGTTTTTTGTGGTATATAGGCATCCTGTCTTAGTTTTTATTACTGAAAAAGTAAGTAGTATCTTTACTTTCTGGTGCCTTTGGTGAAATCTTCAAATTGCTATGTTAGTTTTAAGACAAAAATGGAATTTTAGTATTTCAGAAGAGTCTTAAATTTTAAAAATATTTTTAAACACTAAAGTATATTAGTTAGAATTAATTCTATGCCTAAATTGAATATTTATAATATTTTAAATTTAATTTGGACAAGAAGTTAAGTATTCATTGAAGTAGTTAGAATACAGTGAAAACTTCTAATTTTAACGTTAATTGTGGCTGGTTGAAATGGCAATATTTATAAAATACAGTTACCCTCTTATTGCAGGATGGAAATCATTTTGCTTATGTGCAAATGTTCAACTCACGAAACTTAAGCAAATACACTCTCTTGCTTGGACAAGAAGACAACTCTGTTACACTGAGTTTTACTGCTTATGTGGATCGGAAATTTATCTTTTTAATGTCATTAAGTAAGTTTTCTTTAAGCTTCTGGCGGTTTTTGATAAGAGGATATTATGGGCTAGTGTAGTTTTGAGTCTTGCAGTTTTCTGTTCCCGTCTTCCCGTTTTTGTGCTTCCTGCTGAGGATTTATGCCTTTACCTTAAGACAAAGCACAGTTTTCAGACATCATTTCTGTAACTCATGTTTTAAAGTTTTCCGTAAGCATAAATAATATAATACCTGTGAAAAGGGAAATTTTTTTTATCCTTTTGATAAGGCCACGTTCTTTGATAGAGTAAACTGGTAGAACATAAAACACCTGCTTGACATTGAGTGCTTCATACTTCTGTTCCACCTGTTAGACTCAGTCTGTCCTTCTTTGAACAGTGAATGAGAAATGTGGTCAAAGACAGTAATAGAATAGGGTTGGTTAAGGCACTTGCCTATTGTTTTTTTTAGGCATATTATGAAGTTTTACAATGCGCAGCTGTTAGTAGCAGTCGTTAAAAAGCCAGGTGTGGTGGCGCAGTCCTGTAATCCCAGGATTTGGGAGGCTGAAGCAGGACAGTCATTTGCAAGTTGAAGACCATCCTGTGCTACAAAGTGAGCCCAAGGCCAGTCTGCACTGCATAGCAAGACACTGTCTCAAAAAGACAAAAAGAAAAGAAAGAAATTGGCATATGCTTCGCATTTTAGTTTAGTATAACGAATATTGAAGGTTGTCAGAACTAGAGGATCACATAAATCCTTAGTATAAAACTCAGAGATTTCTGTTGATCTACAAAAAAAAATTTCATATGGTTTTCAGGTAGACTGAGTAACAAGAAATGTAATATAGTGATTTGATTCTAGTTTCTTAGGCAAAACTGTCCTTAACCCATTACTGAACCACAAATACTTGTTTCCACAGGCTCTGATGGATGTATATATGAAACCTTAATACCAATATATCCGAGTGACACAGAAAAAAATCAGAGATTAGTTAGATCACTGTTGCTCAAGGCGGTTGTGTCTGGTATTCCTCCAAATGGTGTCACACTCACCATCCTGGATCAAGATCATGTAGCAGTCCTAGGACCTCCGCGGCCGTCATCTAAGGGTAACTGAAATCCAGTCAGTTAAGAACTCCTGGGCTGGGACTGGCCCAGTGGTGGAGTACTTGCCAAACGAGTCATCATGGAAGGAGGGTGCCTGTTCCTTCAAACTGTACCTTGTAGTCTTTTTCTCTTCCTCTTTTAGTACTACTCAATTCATTCTATCATGACTCTCATTATTCTTGTAACCTTCTACTTCTTGAATGGTTCTTTTATTTCATTCTACATCTGTTAATCAACACTTCCTTGTACCATTTCCATGTTCATGACTATAATATACTAAAAAATAAAAAATAAAAATGTCAGCCACAAAATACCCATCAGGCATTGAAACTTTGGTTACCCAGGCATGGTGGCATGCACTGTAATCCTGTCACTTGGGAGGCTGAGGCAGAAGGATTGCCCTGAGTTTGAGGCCAACGTGAACTACATAGCCAGACCATATTTCAAAAAAACACAAACTTAATAAATAAATAAATAAGTAAATTTTTTTAAAAAAACCACAAACTTGATTCCTGGTACCAAAAAAAAAACACACACACACAAAAACCAACTTTGAAAGGTCTTCAATATAGATTGAATTCTTACTGATGTCTCACAGAATGGAATCCACTGGTTTTGGACAGCTTGCTTACAACCTCAGAACGAATAGTATGCTTTGAATCTTTGTCAGTACAAAGCCCTGTGCCCTAAAACTCAGTTCGACTCTCTCAGTCTATGCCCCATCCGCTTGCACCAGTCTTTTCTTGCAGTTTTGGTGAAGAACCCTTTTTATTCGGGCTGGGGTCCATGTGGACTACCGCCTTCACCTGGCATCTACTTACTAAAACAGTAACTGCTGGTCAACAGCAAGAGGATCCTCAGGCCCTTCACATACATTTTCTCATTATTCATATCATGTACTTCAGCAACCCTGCGTGAGAAAGTGCAGTTCCTCTCGTCCCTGCCCTACAAAAGAGGAGCCAGTGAAGCGTCAGCTAACTGCTGACCCCAGCAGGCTAACTCTGGTACCGTGCAGCCTGGCACTCTTCAGCTCTTAACCTTTTTACACTGTGCGCTTCCCTCCGCAGTCATCCGCCCTCTTCTCCTTCCTCTACCGCTCTCCCAGCCACCTCGGAGAAAAAGCCAGGAACTGCTGCTACAGTTTTCCGTCCCTTTCCAGAGGCTTTGGTTTTACTGTTGTTGGTTTTGTTTGTAAATACTACTAAATATTCTCCTTCTTTATTATTTTCTGTTGTTTGTTTGGTTGTGGTCTTATTATGTAGTTCAGGCTGGCCTTGAACTCACTTTATTGCCCAGCTCACTTCAGGCTGGCTCTGAAGTCTCATAAAGGTTGTCCTGCTGTGCGGGGGGGTAGCTCAGCGGCCCAAGTGCCTGCTTGGCAAGCATGAGGTCACGAGTTCAATCCTCAATATCAAAAAAAATGATTGTCCTGCCTCATTCCTCCCAAGTGCCGAGATTACAGGCGTGTACCACCACTCCTGGCTCAATGATCTTTTTATATAAGCGTTAGCATAAACTATTATACTTTTACTTACCTACTCATAATACTTAGAGATCTTTCCATATCACTATATTGTTTTTTTAATACCTGCATAATATTTCCTTAAATGATGTTTTACAGTGTCATCCCTCTCTTAGCTATTGACCATCTATTTTAATTGATTTACTGTAAAATTCATGTAACATTCACAGGTTAGCCATATTAAAGTGAATATTTCAGTGTCCTTTAGTGCATTCACCATGTTATACAGCTGCTGCTTCTGTCTAGTTTTAAACCATTTTCACCGCCCTAAAGAGAACACTGTACCTGTTGAGCAGCTGCTCCCCATTCTCCTGGAATCATACAGTGCTCTTGTGTCTGACTTCTTTTACTTAGTCTACTTTGTCCAGGTTCATCCACACTGTTAATATTGTCTGTAAAAAGTTTTCTTGGGGCTGGGGATTTAGCTCAGCGACATAAGCACCTGCCTGCCAAGCACAAGGTCGTGAGTTCAATCCCCAGTACAAAGAAAAAAAAAAAAAAACACGCTTTAATTCTTTTGAATATAGTGTTTAACTTTTTTTTCTCTCAGTGTTAGGAATTAAATCTAGGGCCTCACACATGCTTGGCAAGTGCTGTACCACTGAGCCTCATCTCCATCCAGTGTTTAACTTTTTGAAGAACTGCTAAAGTAGGTTTTAGCCACTTTGTGGTTAAAACCTTTTGGTGCTTAACTCTCTGAAGAACTCTATAGTAGTTGAACAATTTTATATTTTTCACAAACATTATACAAGGGTTCCTTTCAATTATTGCACATTATATGTGATATTTTCCATATTTTGGTACTAGGGATCGAACTCATGACCTTACGCTTACCAGGCAAACACTTATCTCCAGCCCTATTTTCCATAGTTTGGGTTATGGTCAATCTAGTAGTTGTGGGGCTGGGGATTTAGCTCAGCGGCATAAGTGCCTGCCTTGTAAGCAGGCAGTCATGAGTTCGATCCCTGGTACCAATAAAAACGAAAAAGACAAAAAAAAAAAAATCTAGTAGTTGTGGAGTGATACTTCATTGTGGTTTTGATTTGTATTTCCCTATTGATTGATAATATTGAACATCTTTTCCTGTGCTTTTTGGTCATTCATATATCTTACTGGAGAGGTCTATTTAAGTATGGCTTATTATGCTTTCCAGACTTTTTTCCATTCTTTAGATTCTGTGTTTATTTTCTTGATAAAGTCCTTTGCTGCACCAATGTTTTTAACCTTGATAGAGTCCAGTTAATCTCTTTTTTCTTTTGTTGCTTGTGATTTTGGTATCACACCTAAAAATTTACTGCAAAACCCAAAAATCTACCCCTAGGTTTCCTTCAACATGTTTCATTATTATAGCTCTTATATTAGGTTGTTGATCCATTTGGAATTAATTTTTGGGTATGATATGAACTGAATCCAACCTCATTCCTTTGCATGTTATTCAGCTGTCTCAGTACCATTCAAATTATGTTTGGTTTTTTAGGGGTTATTTGTCCTGCTCTGTTGCTGTTACGGTTTGTATCTAGATGTCCCCCCAAAGCTTCTTGTGGTCACAGGTGGGACTTTGCAAAGGCTGGATCTAGGACTGATGCTGGGACTGATTCATGGTATAATGCTAAGATTAAGGGGACTGAGATTAAGGATGTGCCGTTATAAAGTTAGTCTACTGATTGGTTTGCACCCGCAGTAAGCTGGTGACCTACACAAAGTATAAAAGGAACAGAAAAAAGCTCCTGTTGTTGTCAGTAGTTTGCTGGCTTCTGCCTTCTGCCCACCATGAAGTGTTTCTCCTAGATGATGGCCTTCTGCCATGCCACCCTGCCTTGGAGCCACCCAGCTATGGACTGAAACCTCTACAGATGAAGCCAAAATAAACTTTTTCTCTTTTAACTTTGGATGTTGGGTATATCTTTGTCATGGTATTCATTTTAAAGACAAAGCTTTAGTCTTTTCACCATAGAATATGATAATAATATAGATTTTTCATAGATGCCCTTTATCTTGGGAACTTGTTTGGAGGGTCTAGCAAGGTAGTATGGCTCCTAATACACCTTTTTTTTTTTTTTTTTTTTTAAACTCATACCCTTGACTGTGGAAATGACTGTCCCCTTCATAGCTTCAGAAGGAGCATACACAGAGCAGTGAGGGAGGAAGAGGACTCCCTCTGGGCCAGCCAGCTTGCCTCACATCCAAATGTCCTTTATTTTGTTGAATAATCTTTTTATTTTTAATTTTCTGAGTGTCTTTATCCTAAAGGAGTGTTGGATTTTGTCAAATTTTTTATAGCAACTGAGATAATCATGTAGGTTTTTTTCCTCTTTATTCTATTAATGTGATCGACTACCCTCGTTGATTTTCTTAGTTGATTTTCTTAGTTCCATCCCTGGATAAATTCTACTTGGTTGCGAACTTTAATATTCTATTGACTCAGTTTGTTAATGTTTACTTAAGGATTTCTTTTTTATATCTGTACTTACAAAATATATTGTTCTGTGGTTTTTGTTTGTTTGGGTGTCTTTGGCATTAGTCCCAGAGTAATACAGGCCTATGGAAGAAGGGAAGAAGTGCTTTTTCCTCTTTTGCATTTTGAAAGAATTTATTTAGTGTTAATTCTTTACTAGGGACTTTTTTTTTTTTTTTTTTTTTTTTTTTTTGGTACTGGAGATTGAACTGATGACTGTGCCCTTGCAAGGCAGGTGCTTATGCCGCTAAGCTAAATCCCCAGTCCTGTTAATTCTTTAAATGATAGAATTTATCAGCAAAGCCATCTGGTCATGGGCTTTTCTTTCTTGTTTCTGTTATTGCAGATTCCTAACCAACTGTTAAGACTCCCTTTGTCAGAGCTCACTTTTGAAGTCTATGTTTTACTCCCCACACACACTCTTTGAGAAAGGGTCTCTCACTCTGTAGCTCAGGCTGGCCTCAAACTCATGGCAGTCCCCTTTCTTCAGTCTCCTGAATACTGAGATTGTAAGTGTGTGCCAGCATGCCTGGTTTTGAAGTCTACTTCTTGCCATGTGTTCTCTCATTTGTTTGAATTCCTGTTGCAGTCACCCCTTTTTATTTTTTTTTAACTCCTTCAATACTCACTTTTTTTCATTACTCTTTCTTTTTGAGACAGAATTTCACTATGCAGTTCAGGCTGGCCTTGAACTCATTTTGCAGCCCAGGCTGGTCTCAACACATCATGATCCTTCTGCCTCAGCTTCCTGAGTACTGGGTTGATTACCCATTTTTTTGTTTAATAAAACAAAGCTTGTGTCTATGACTCCTGGCCCCAAGATACTGTATATTCTTAGGGACTATGTCTATGTTTCTATGTTGTTTTCTATTTTATAGAATGCCTCTCCATATGGAACATAAAATTTCAAACATTACAGACTTCAAAAGAGTTACCACAAGGAACCAGTGGTCAAGTAAGTTTCTTTACTTAAAAACTTTTTAAAATTTAGTTAGTGTTGTCGCCAATAAATAGTCTGTGAGAGAAGAAATCTCTTCAGATGTCAGTATGATTGAAAAAAAGAAAATTCTACCTGAGTATTTTTAATGTTTTTATGTTTAATGTTTTAAGAGTGTCTTGGCTAGGGATTTAGCTCAGTGGCATAAGCGCCTGCCTTATAAGGTCATGAGTTTGATTCCCTGTACTGATAAAAAAAAAAAATTTTGCTATTTGTCTATATTTGCTATTTGTTTTTGTTTTTATTTTTCCTGAGACAGGGTCTCACTGTGTTGTTCAGGCTGATCTCAAACTACATAACCCAGGCTGGCCTCAAACCTGTAGCAAATGCTACCTCACCCTCTGGGCTGCTGGGATTATAGGCATGCGCCAGCATACTCAGCTCTATGTTTGTTACTTTTTTTTTTTTTTTTTGAAGGTAGTAAAATACAACAGAACAAGACAGAACAAAGCCAATCAAAACAATGCAGTGAAATTGGTACAGAACTTCAGAGCAGGATAACAATAATAGATTCCATAGTGTATCTTGTTATCTTCACAGTAGTTGTCCATTCAATCAGGTATAGCAAAATCAAACCAAAAACAGAACATTTATAAAACCTATCAAAACAGTATATTGTCTAGAGAAAGACAGTTGATCAGAACAAAGCAAAACAGTGAAAACAATATTTGCTCTCAAAGAAAAGACAGAAGGAAATCCCCATATTTGCTATATTGCATACGCTCATCCTCCCAAGGAATGCTCAGACCTCTGGCCCCAAGTCAGCATAATCAACCCAACAATACAAGAATTTAGGTGCTTTATGTGTCTTGGTTGCAATCAACTCCGGCTGTCCTGACACCATCCATTGGCTAAGCGGTGAGATATATATATATATCCATATCATATATATATGATATTTGATTCTCAGCCCGAGCTCCAGTAGGCTCACGGGTGACGCTGACTTGCTCTCTCCCTGGCCCACCCGCCACTTACCAGGGGGATATGTTTGTTGCTTTTAAAGCACTAAATTATAACTGCTTTTAGGTCAGCTGCTCTTTCACTTGGTCACTTTTGTGTTTTAAATTATGTTCCAAAAATGTTACTTTTCCTAATAAATTAATCTTTTAGGTTACATGTTAAATGTTGCCATGGAAATACTTAAAGAATTAAAGTAGCCGGGCATGGTAGCACAGACAGGTAATCTTATTATTCTGGGAGGATCGTAAGTTCAAACCCAGTGTAGACAGCTTACTGAATTAGTGAGATCCTGTCTCAAAATAAAAATATATTTTTAAAAAACCGGGAATGTAGCGTAGTATGAAGGTGCTGTGTTCAATCCCCAGTGCCACACACACACACACCAGCTAAGGACCCTTTCCTCTGCTTTTTCTTTCTGTTCTTTTTTCAGTACTGGGGATTGAACCCAAGGTCTTTACACTGAACTGCATTCCCAGCCCCTTTTTTTAAAACTTTGAGGCTCCTATAATTCCAGCACTTGGCAGGCTGAGGCAGGAGGATTGCTGTGAGTTGGAGGCCAGCCTGGGCTACAAAGTGAGTTCAAGGCAGCCTAAACTACATAGTGAAGTTCAAAGCCCAGCTAAACTATACAACAAGACTGTCACAAAACCAAACAGAAAACAACTGTGAGATAGGGTCTCACTTGGTAATTTGCCCAGGCTGGCCTTGACTTTAGGTCTTCCTGCCTTACCTCACAGAGTGCTAGGATTAACTCCTTGTCTGTTTTTATTTGTTTGTTTCTTTGATTCTGGGGATTGAACTCAACTTCGTGCATGCTAGGCAGGTGCTCTACCACTGAGCTTACCTGCCTTCTGCTCCATTCATTGTACTGCAGTACCTAGCAAAGGCATTAGTAAATGCATGTTCATAATGAAATAGGATGTCAGTGAGGCCAGCAGGATGTTGATAATTTAATTAGAGGATGAAGAGCTAAGTGAAGCCAGGCATAGTGGCACACAGTTGTAATCGCAGCTACTTAGGAGTTCTGTCGGAAGATGGAAAGTTCAAAGCCAGTGTATTAGTCAGCTGGACTTAGTGTGTGGTCTCCGGAGACTGACGACTGGCAGGGATGGCCTGGTGCCAAGCTGCTTAGTTCATGGCCACTGGGGAGCGGGAATGGAGCAGTGCTGTAGAGGGGCAGACAGGATTGGTCCCAAGGTCACAACTACTGCAGCTCACCCGGTCACCCCAGAGACCGCTTTACTAATTTACTAGGTATTTTTAATCCAGTGAAGTCAGATCGAGATTAAGTCACAGCCGGGCTGGGAGACTTATCTCAAAACATAAAGGACACAAGGAATAATAATACAGTTTATTGTTCTCTGGGTTCAGTCCTCTACCCAGTCAAAAAATAAGAGACCAAAATTCTCCGTAATTCTCATATGTATTTAAAGAAATGGTTTTTCTTTAAATAGTTGTACTCTTTTACCAAATTTATTTTTTACTTTTATGTTCCTCCTGCCTCAGCCTCCCACCACCACACTGGCTTATAAATAATGTTTGATTCTTCTTTCTTCATATGTCATTACAGTTTTGTTATAATAACCTTGGAAATTACCATGTTAATAGCTGTGTACTGCTGGGGATTTAGCTCCGTGGATAAGTGCCTGCCTGGCAAGCACAAGGTCGAGAGTTTGATCTCCAGTACCAAAAAAAAAAAAATAACTGTGTACTAGCAACAGGATTAATTTCAAGTAATTCATTTTTGGGGAGCGGGGTACTGGAAGTTGAACTCAGGATCTCATGCTTGCCAGGCAAGCATTACACCACTGAGCTAAATCCCCAGACCCCTCATTTGTTTTAAATGTATATGTTAATCAGATTTTTCTAGATTAACAATATGTTATAAATTATGCTTCAAACTTTCCCCTATCCCCATTAAGAAGGTGTACTCACAGATTTGGGATTACAGTGAAGCAGGAGGATCACTGAGTTCAAGGTCAGCCTGGGTTTCATGAGCAAGTTCAAGGCAGCTTGCACTACTTAGTGAGATGGTGCCAAGTCTGATGAATTAGGTAGATAAGAATGCACCCTGTGGTGCTGGGGATTTAGCTCAGGGACATAAGTGCCAGCTTGGCAACATGAGGTCATGAGTTCAATCCCTGATACCAAAAAAAAAAGAATGCCCCCTGTAATGTTTCATGAGTTGGCCTTTCTGCTAGATGGCATGTGATAGCAGTATTCACCGTATTTTTTTTTTTATCACATTGTTTTGGAAAGTGTCTTCACTTTGATTTGTTTATTACTATAGTAACATAGCTCACACAGTAAGTTATTATAATAAGAATTTGAGTTAAATTTATAGGAGAGAAAAATGTGCTTAGAGTCTTGATAACATCTTTGCAGCTATGGTATTATGGGGAACATCTGTTTATGCTACATGGAAAATGTCTAACCGTGGTTCCATGCAAGTGTGGAGTGTCGTCATTAGCTGGTGCTCTTGGAAAACTCAAGCATACTCAGGATCCAGGTATTTGTCCTTTTGTTTTGTTAACATTAGCAATTTTATTAGCCCCCAGCTTCATATGTAGAATCCTGTAGCCTTCTGTTTACAGTTCTGTTCACTGAAATTTTTTGATCCAGGCAACTACTTCGGTGACAGTCATCTGGCCAGTGCTGCTGCACACTGTTTTGAATGCCAGTGCTCTTCTGACCTTGGGGCAATGGGAGAGTCCTCAAGGCAGAACACCTTTGCCGTCCTTGTTTACTGTCGGGCTTTCTCTTACCTTCATGTTGCATGGCTTGGCATATAGTTCTTGACTGATTTGCGGTTGTTAGTAGAATTGTGGTTTTTTTGGCAGACAGTCTCACTATGTAACTGAGTCTGGTCTTGAGTTCACTGTGTAGCTCGCCTTGAACTCACAGGTGGTCTTCCTACCTCAGCTGTCTGATGGTGGGGATCACAGCCAGTGAAGTTGTTAGTAGAATTACATGAATTTGAAAAATGCCTCTCTCAAAAAGCCAGGCGTGGTGGTGCACTCCTGTAATCCCAGCACTGGGGGGTAGGGGGGTTGAGGTAGGAGGATCCCTGCAAGTTTGAGGCCAGCCTAGGCTACAAAGTGAACCCAAAGCCAGCCTGAACTGCATAGTGAGACCCTGTCTCAAAAAGACCAAAAAAAAAAAAAAAACCTCTCTCAAATTGTGCATGAGTATTTGTTTTTTTTTATTGTTTTATTGTTTTCCAGTTGGTTGGGTAAATAACAGTAGGTCAAAAGAGTCTAGAAACTACATTTTTTGTCTTTTTCCAGGCACTCAAACCATGCCCCACCATGTAAACTGGGAAATATCTCCAGGATGTGGACCTGGATCCCAGAATTCAGTGCAGTTAAGAAGAACTGTAAGTTCAGTAATTGGAAGCGATGATTGGACAAATGAACACAGTTAAGATGCTTACTTTCAACGTTGAAATATCACCACTTTTCTCTATGACAATTTTTTACAAATGTGTGATTACCACAGAAATGTATTGCTGTTTTCAGAGTGTTTCATAGTCTTAACAAATGTTTAATAGCCTTTTCTGTGAAGGTCCTAATCAGTTTATTTAATTCCAGTTAAGAAGAAAAAAAAATGAAGTAAGTTTACAGCCAGAAGTTGCAGTATCAGAAGCTGCAGTATCTGAACAACTTTTATCAACTATCAAGGTAAATAAAAACACTGGAAATACACCCCCCAAAATATATATACATATATATATCAAGTAACTAGAGGAAATTCTATTTTTTGCCCTTTTTTTATGACACAAGATCTCAGTATGTAGCTTCAAACTCTAAGTGACCCTCCTGTCTCAGCCTCCTGAGTGTTGGGATGACAGATGTGTACCATCACACTCAGCATTTTATTAATTTTTTTATTGGCACATTTGTTAAGTGAGATGGGTTTGTGAACAGCAATATAGGAATCCAAGCAGCCAAGATGATAAATTGGGAATTTAATTAGCTGAGCTTAGGACCACTTGTATACAGTCGCCACTCCCACCCTGACCCCCATTACAGAGTCTAAACAAAGTGGCACCATACTGGAAAGTTACAGAGTTTCTAAAAGAGAGAATCACAAAAGACATTCTGTTGGAAACAGTTTAGCTAGAATCTTAACATTAATTTTTGGTTGACACCTGTATCCTGCTTCTTTTGTTGAGCAGGTTAATTTTTATCCCATGGGTACAACTCAATCTGCTTTTCTCATGGGACTCATACTCTGAGTAATTTTCCATTTTCCCAAATACGGGGTACTAGTTAAAGGCAGGGCTCAAGATGGCATCAGTTATGCCATGCTATAACAGTAAGTACACATAATAACATTCATCAAACCAGGTGTGGGGGTACACACCTGTTATCCCATCACTTAGGAGGCTGGTGCTGGAGGATGGCTGTAGGTTCAAGGCCAGTGTGAACTGCATAGTGAAACCCTGTCTCAGAGACAGAAAGCAAGGGCTAGGGAATAGCTCAACAGCACAGCTCCTGCCTGGCAAGCACAAGGTCCTGAGCTCGAGTCCCCCGTAAAAAAGACAAAAAACAAAAGTTAGAACATTCATGATAGAAAAGTTATACCTGTACGTGATGTATCTAACCCTTTTTTCCCCCACTCTCCAATGCTTCCTTCAACCCACCTCTCCTTATTTATAAAGGCTTTGCTGTGATTTTTTTCCTTCCATACTTTTTTTTTCTGCCCCTTTCTCCCTTTGCCCTCCCTTGTTCCCCTTCCCATTTGAACATTTTCTTCCTATTTCCCAATAACTACTATACATATTGGTCTTCTTTTACTCTTTTTGTTTCTCACAACAGAGAAACAGTGTGGTATTTAAACATGTATGTCTCAATTTAGTACTCTTTTATATAAAAGAAAAAAAACAGCCAGGCATGGTGGTACACACCTGTAATCCCAGGAAGCTGAGACAGGAGGATCACCTCAAGTTCAAGGCAAGCCTAAACTATAGTGAGCCCCTGTCTCAACAACAACAAAAAATAGTGTAAAAAAAAATCACATCTTCCTTATCCATTCATTGATTGATGGGGCATTTGGGTTGTTTCTAAGATTTAGCTATTACAAACTCATAAACATGCACATATAAACATGGGTGTGCATGCATCACTGTGGTATGATGCTTTTAATTCTTTCAGGAAGATCACAAGGGGAGTAACTGGGCCAAATGGAACCTCTAGTTTTAGTTTTTTGATGAATCTCCACTCTGCACTCCAACCAAAAGTGGAAAAAGATTCCTTTTTCTCTACACGCCTGCCATTGGTTCATTTCTTGATGATAGCCATTCTTTCTGGGGTGAGGTGGAATCTCAGTGTTGTTTTAATTTGCATCTCTCACTGCTGTGGGTTTAGCTTAGCGGCTTAACGCGCCTACCTGGCAAGTGTGAGGTTGTGAGTTTGACCCCTGGGACTCCCCCCCCCCCCCCCGCAAAAAAAGATCTTTAATTTGCATCTCTTGAATGACCAGTGATATTTATTTGCTGTTTGTATATCTGAGAAGTGTGTATTTGTCTTGCATGCCCATTTTTGGATTTGGATTTTTGGATTAAATTTAGGGGCTCCAATTTTTTCTTTGTATGTTCTAAGTAATCTTTTAAAGGACAACTGGAAAGATTTTTTTTCATACACTGTGGATTGCCTTTGCACTCCATTGGTAGTTTCTTTTGCTGTGTAAAACTAAATCAGATGAGATCACTATTGTGCTATTTTCTGTGCAAATAGCTATTTTCTGTGAGTTTTGTTCATAAAGTCTGCCTACACTTCTGTCTTTTATAGTTTTACCTCCTCTATCTTCTGGCAGATTTAGTTTTAATATTTAGACCTCTGAGCCATTTTGATTTTAGATTAGTGCATGGTGATACATAAGGGTCTAGTTTTAATCTGCATGTGCAAAGCCAGTTTTCCAAGCATTATTTATTTAAAAAAACACTTTATTCCGGTGGTGTAACCGTTACGGAAATCAGCATGGCGATTCCTCGAAAAATTAAGACTAGAGGTTCCATTATTTTACCTTTTTAATGCACATTTTTATAACTAACATTTATGTTACATCCTTTTTGTGTGTGTGGTACTGGCGCTTGAACCTAGGGCCTTTCCTGTGAGTTAGATTCCTAGCTTTTTTTAATTTTGAGATAGGGTCTTGCTAAATAGCCCAGGCTCGGGGATATAGCTAAATGGCACAGGGCTGCCTGGCAAGGGCAAGGTCATGAGTTCAGTACTCTGCACCAAAAGTAAATTAAATAGCCCATGCTAGTCTGGAATTTGTGATTCTCCTGCCTGACCCTCCTGGAGCTCTAAGAGTATAGATTTGGCCACCACACCCAGTTTTGTGTTATATATTATTTTTTTCTGATTGGATATTGGTGTGTCCTCCAAAATGGCCTTGAACTGTGGGTGATCCTCCTGCCTCAGCTCCTAAGTGCTAGAGAATTACAGTCCCACCCCGCCCAGCTTGTATTACAGTTTAAGGTTGAAACAGTTGTCCAGAACTGGCTACTTTGACTTTCACAGTCTTTTCATTAGATTACTGTTCTGGTATTGACATGGTATCTTACTGATCTCTGTACTGACTACATAATTTACATTTCGTTGTTTTTGTGGAATTGGAGGTGAGGAGTGTTTGACACAGGATCTTGTAGTTCAGGCTGACTCCAAACTGGCAGTCCTTCTGTCTCAACCTCCTGAGTTCTGGGGTTACACTCATGTACTTCCAGTTGGCCTGTAATTTAGCTTTCTTTTCTTTTTTTTTTTTTTTTTTTTTTTCATTTTTTTCGGTACTGGGGATCGAACTCACAACCGCCTGCTTGCAAGGCAGGTGCTTATGCTGCTGAGCTAAATCTCCAGCCCCAAGCTTTCTAAAAATAAGAATTTCTAGAAAAAGAAAAAAAAAAGAGAGAAAAAATAGGAAAATAGAAAATTTGAATTTCTTGGTGCAAATTTCTAAATATTGGTTAGTGAATAAATATTCATATACAAATAAAATGTCAGTCAGGGCAGTTATTATTAATTTTACTTAAAGGATCATGAGATTAGATTTCATCCTGGAATAGTGGTACACCCTTGTAATTCCAGCTACCCAGGAGGTTGAAGCAGGAGGAATTTAAGGCCAGCCAAGGTGATCTAGCAAGATCCTATCTCAGTAAAAAGAGGGGGATGCAGGGCTGTGTAGCTCAGTGGTAGAGCACACCTATGGTTCAATCCTCAGCATTCTTCTCGCTCCTCCAAAAACATAGGATCTCTGAACCCTTGATTTTTTTTCCCTTTGCACTTTTTTCTTAACAATGCATTTATACTGTTAGTGATTTGAGAAAATGTGCTAGGAAGTTTTAAATTCAGAATGACATTTATTAATGTGCCAGACGGAATTCTTCAATTCTGCCTTTTCAGAATGGTTCGGAAAAACACATTGAGGTGGAACTACGTAAATTTTTGGCTAAGTGGACACCTGACTCTCATACTGCAGTTGGGGACATAATAACAGGACTCCTGGAAAGAAGCAAAGCAGAGCCATCGTTTTACCCCCGGAACTGTCTAATTCAGCTTGTCCAAACTCACGTGCTGTCCTACAGGTAGATGCTGTGTACCCCAGACTTTACACGCATGACTCTTGACCTTTTTTTTTTTATACAGTTGAGTTTTTTATCAACATAAAAATTTTCCTAATTTTTTTTCTTAGCTTGTGTCCTGGCTTAATGGACACTGCCTTAGAAAAAACAGATGTCCAGATGCTACAGCTCTGTCTGCAGCAGTTCCCTGACATTCCTGAGTCTGTCACCTGTGCTTGCTTAAAACTCTTCTTGAGGTAAGTTAGAATCTGGAGATCTTCTTCTTTAAGAATCTCTTATATTGATTCCTAAATTTTTTTTTTTTTTTTTTTTTTTTTTTTTTTTGTATCGGGGATCAAACTCGACCTCATGCTTGCCAGGCAGTCTCTTGTGCCACTGAGCTCAACCCCCAGCCCCAATTCCTAAAATTTTGAATGCTTGGTAAATGAATTTTCCACAGAAAGTTCAAGGAATGAGAATTAACCTGTTGCTTTCAATTAACATCATAGCATTGGTGATGACAGTCTTCAAGGAATTAATATCAATATGGAGTCAGTTTTTGATTATAGTAATACTGAACAAGAGGAGAAAATGGAAGAACAACCTGAAATTCTTCGAAATGGCTTCAATCCTGAAGACAGTAACTGCAGCAACTGTAATCAGGAGTTAAATGAAAAGCCTCGGGATTCAACAGAAGAGACTGCTTCGTGTCCTGTGATCCCCAAGAGGGCAGCTCTCCTGTATCCTTGGACCTGGCTTCCACCTCCCGCGTGGCTTTCTAGGCGTACAATCCCATGCCAAGCAAAATGAAGGAGTAATTAGACAATTTAAGGATATTCTATCTTCTGTTTCCTCCAGCTTCTGCTTAAAAATTGATTATATTCATGTATACATTCAAATGATTTACTTAAGTTTGTTTTCTTAGTTTAGTTTAAACTGGGCATGGTTACATATAAACCCAGCACTTGGGAGACTGAAGCATGAGGATTACCTCAAATTCAAGGCTAGCCTGGGCTACGTGGAGAGTTTAAGGCCTGCTTAAACTACATAGTGAGACCCTGTCTCACACACACACACATACACACACACACACAATAGGGAAGATATTAGTTCAGCTATACTAAAATCTATATAATGTCTAAAAGGTAGTATCTTAGCCAGGCATGTTGGGGCATTACTGTAATCCCAGCAGTTAAGAGACAGGTAGGAGGATCACCATGCATTTGAGACCAGCCTGGGGGCTACATGAGTGAGTTCAAGGCCCTTACACTACATAGTAAGGCCTTGTCTCATTTAAAAAAAAATGAAGTAGTAGTCTAAACAAATATTAATTACTATATTTATAATACTGAGGTATTCCAGATAAATGTTAATGAGTTAGAAGTGTTCAGATAAGTAGTACTTCTGTATAAATTTAGAAAGGTAACTCATGTTCTCAGTGGAATAACATTTTCTTTATTATGGGTCAAGCCCAGGGACACTACCACTGAGCGATATTCCAATCCTTACTGTTTTAAGGTAATGTCTCACTGGGTTACCAGGCTGGCCTCAAACTGTCAGACCTCCTGCATCAGCCTCCCCAGCAACTGAGAGTACAAACATGAACAACAATGCACAGCCTAACTTTATTTATCAGAGTAAGATTTTTCCTTTAGTCTGAAGTAGAAATGCCGTTCTTCATGCAGCGTACAGTGAGACGTTTCTCCTGCCTCACCTGAAGGATATCCCTGCCCAGGACATCACAGTGAGTGTTCTCAGAAGTCCTGAGGGACCTTAGTTTTGAGGTAAATTGTGCAGCTTCACTCTCGGCGGCTGTGGGGGCTTACCAGATTCTTGTAAGACTAAGATGCGCCCGGCCTGCACGGTGAAAAGCAGTGCCTCGGGCCTAGAGTGGTTTGGAGTGGTAGCACCTGGTGTGTCACTTCTCCCAGACTTCCAAGGTCCAGGCTAAGCCAGCCAAGTGAGGAGTGACTGACACTAAGACAGTCGCTGAGAGAAAAATTCTCCACCTTGTTTACAGATAGAATAAACTGTTGATCACACCAGTTGAGCTCCTCAGTGTTGGCAGAGACTATTCATTTCGGTGCCCCCAGGTAGATGGCCTAATTGTTTGATGTATGGTTACAGTGAACAACCTCTGAAATTTCTTTCCAGTAACTATTTGATTTATAAATAAAGAGAAGTATTTTGCCAAAATAATAAATTGACTTTTTCCGCCCTTCTAGCTATTTCTGCAGTATCTGTACTTCCTTTATCTGAAGTGCAGTGAGAATGCCACTATGACCCTTCCTGGAAAGCACCCTCCAACTCTGAGCCAGGTCAGACCATTTTCACTCCGGATGAAAGCTTGTATGTGGTGGCAGCATCTGGGGTCAGCGATGGTTTCTCCTTGTCCCCTCTGTGAGAAGATCATGTGAATCTCCTGCCTCGTTACATATGCAGACCACTGGCAGTTTAAATGGAGGTCTCTCGGTGTAGAGATAGTTTTCTAAATCCACAGTTCTGTATTACACAGTTTAAACTTCTGATTGTTCACTGTGACTCTGCCCAACAACTTCCTCAGTCTTGTGGGGAGAGGACAAGGAGGGTTTATACCCATCATGGCTATCGCCCTTCATCTCTTTAAGAAATAGAGAATGCAGCCCGTGTGTGGTGGCTCACTTCTGCAATCCCGAAAGCCGAACAGTAATTCTTGCACATGGGAGGTTCAGGCAGAAAGATTGCTGAGTTCGAGGCCAGCCTGGGCAACATAAACAAACCTAAAGTGTGAAGGTACAAGAATTCTTTCAGTTGTTTTGCTTTGACACAGGATCTCTGTGTAGCCAAGGCTGATGTCACATTTGCAATGTTCCTGCCTCACTCTCTCAAATGGTCCACCGCGTCCAGCAGAATCTCTATGTGTATTTTAGTTTTCAGAATGCCACACTACCTTTCAGAAGAACTGTGACAGCTCTCACCACTGAGATTCGAGGTCTTATTTCCCCCATTCTTCTTGTCACCTGAACCTGTTTAGCTTTTTATTCTTTACAAATAAGTAACAAATGTTATCATATTTTAGTTTGTTTTCTGAGCTACCGACTCAGATCATTTGTGTGTGTGTGTGTGTGTGTTTAAAGCATTGTTTATATATTAAGGAAATTGGTCTTTTTATCAAATACAGTATTTTTTGTTGTCATTGTTATTGCAGTACTAGGGTTTGAACTCGGGGTTTGTGCATGATAGGCAAGCACACTACCACTGAGCTACAGCCCCAGCCCAAATTTTTTTCAGTGTATGTTTGCACTCTTTGCATGGAATTGGTACATATACATAGCACACTTTTTTTTTTTTTTTTTTTTTTTTTTTTTTTGTACGGGGGATCAGACTCATGACCAGGCAGGTACTTATGCCACTGAGCAAAATCCCCGGCTGGTTTCATTTTTGGTGCCTGTTTTTTATTTTGTTATACTGTAATGAGTTTTTTTATTTTGTTTTGTTTTGTTTTTTGGCACTAGGGATCAAACTCACAACCTCATACTTGCCAGGCAGGGGCTTATGCTGCTGAGCTGAATCCCCAGCACTATTTTTATTTTGACACAAGGTCTTGCTAGGCTGCCCAAAGTGGGCTCACAACTCTCCTGCCTTCTCAGTGCTGGGATTACTGGAGTGCACCACCATGAGTGGCATGGGATACTTGCATAAATGTGTAACCTGTTTTACTTTCTGGGAGCTCATGTATGATACACAACCCCCTATCACTGGAGTGCACTGTATCTTTCAAAATAGATGAGTGGGTTCTTTTTGTAGCTAGAGATAATGATTTATTTTTTTTTTTTTTTTTTTTTTTTGAGACAGGTTCTTCCATGCAGCTCAGGCTGGTTTTGAGCTCACTTTTGTAGCACAGGCTAGTCTCTAAAGGATCCTGCTACCTCAGCTCCCCAAGTGCTGGGATTACAGACATGCGCCACCACACCTGGCTGAAAATTGTTGAAAATAAAAATATCAGTATTCATTCTTGGATTAAGACATTCACAAGGGGCTAAAAATTCATGTCTCATTGTCAGGCAGCTGGAACCACTTGTGGGTACGTGCATGATGATCCCATTGGATGGCATTTATTAATCTTATTAGTAAAAAGATGAATAAAAGTAATTAGATCCATTTGTACAGTGTGACAGTGGTAAGGCTGCCTGATGGGACAGTCAGATGTGTGCCACTGTGATGCTTCAGGCTGGCAGGAATATGTTAACTGTTATCACAGCTTTCCTGCTGCAGGTTCATGCTAGGAAGAAAACATAGTTTAGCCAGCTGTGGTGACTCTCTCCTGTAGTCCCAGC
This sequence comes from Cavia porcellus, assembly GCF_034190915.1. NCBI lineage: Eukaryota > Metazoa > Chordata > Mammalia > Rodentia > Caviidae > Cavia > Cavia porcellus. Next base: position 15,903,758 of record NW_026947515.1, read on the forward strand.
ACTTGGAAGGTTGAGGCAGGAGGTTGCAAGTTCAAGGCCAGCCTGGGCTACAAAGTGAGGTCAAGGCTAACCTGAAATGCATTGACAAGACCTTGTCTTAAAAAAATAAAAAACAAAACAAAAAAAGAAGATACAGTTTTGCCTATAACAAGTATAAAAGCTGACCATTTTCAGAAATTCACTTCTAAATTATTCATACTTTGATGAATACTTATTTTTCCTACAACAGTTTATTAGAATTTAAGAGTCTTAACTTTCCTTTTTCTGTTTGTTTTCAGATTATGGATTGGATATGTCTACTTCTGGATGCTAATTTTACTGTTGTCTTAATGATACCAGAAGCAAAAAGACTACTGATAAACCTTTACAAGTTTGTAAAATCCCAGGTTTGTGGTTATTTAATGCATCGAAGATTTGATGTGTGTGTGTATGCAGGAATTGAACTCATGACTTCATGCTTGCCAGGCAGGTGCTGTGCTACTGAGCGGAACCCCTAGGCTCACATCCTGATTTTATCTGTGTCACTAAATTACAATTTATTCTTTTAATTTGTTTGTGGAGGTACTGTGGGTTTGCTCGGTGGTTAGAGTATTAACATGCACAAGGGCTAGTTTCAGTCTTCAGCACCCTCAAGAAAGTTGTTCATTGAAGAATTGTAAGTAATCATGGAAAACTTACTGATGTGTAGAAGTTAGGGTAAAACTTACTGTGAAACTACTTTTTTTTTTTCAGATAAGTGTTTATTCTGAGCTCAACAAAATTGAAGTAAGTTTTCGGGAGCTACAGAAATTAAATCAAGAAAAGAATAGTAGAGGCTTGTATTCAATTGAAGTGCTGGAACTCTTCTGACATTGCCGCGTTTCCTTCAGAGACATTTTGTGAAGCTTTTATGTGAAATCTTCGACCTCGGCCAGGCAGAGATGGTTTTGTTTGTGACCATCTGCTGGTGTCCAGAGGAGAGCGTCAGCGAGTACCTGGATCATCGTGCACGGATGTTTCTCAGGGACTGCAGGCTTGCTGACACCCGTGCAGGAGGGGACATTGTTACTGAGAGGTTATCAACTTTTTTAAATATGTGACTGAGCTGATTTTAAGTAAGCTTACTTGTGTATTGATAAAAGTCTAATTTCTTACCATCTGTTTTGAATAGTTTTTCTTTCAATTAAAAAAAATCCCTGTTGACACAGAATGTCATTTTATCAGTGTGAAGCTACCCAGCACAGGCTGGTGCTGTGACAGAAGCCGGTGCCAGAGCAGAACAAGGAGGGCCCCTGACACAGGCGTGACTGGCTCCTGCCATTTTCCTGTCCTCTCCCTCCCTCCACTCACCTTCCAGAGCTAAGAAAAGCAGCTTCTCCTTTGTTCTTAGATTACCACTGTGACCAGTGGGTGGTACCAGCCAGTTTAGGTACATTATCAAATTCTAAAAATAGTTTTACAGATTGGCAGTGGACTTTCTAGTTTTAACTGTTTGGATTTAGGACAAATGGAAATTTCAAGTGTGATTGTAGAGCACAGATGTTACAGGCCTCTTTTCCGGTCATGTACTTAATGTAACAGGCATAGGCGTGGCACCCAGTCGGTTCTCAGTTGTTCTCTGTTTGTGTTTTGTTTTCAGTACAGGAGATTAAACTCAAAGCACAGTTACATTCTCGGCTCCTTCCTTCCTTTGTGTAGAAATGGTCTTCCTAAATTAACTAAGCTGAGTTTGAATTTGCAACCCTCCTGCCTCAGCCTCCCAAAATTCTGGGATTACTAGTATGTATGTACCACCACACCCCTGACTTTCTCCATCATGTTTTGTTTGTTTCAGAAGTAGAGCCTCACTATGTAGTCAGGTTGGCTTTGAACTTGTTTATGTAGCCCAGACTGGTCTCAAGCTTCACTCCTCCTGCCTCAGCCTCTCAAGTGGTATGAACACAGACTTGGGCCACCACTGTCCTGGCTCCTCAGTTGTTCCTAATCTCTGTGTAGTTTTAAAAAAGGGGGGGTGGGGACACTAAACAGTCAATTTCAGAGAAAATAAGCAACTGATCTTTATTGGCAGGTAGTTTATACACTGACATTTTGTTCTTCATAACTGCTGATTTAATGGTACTTGTAAAGTTTAATCTGGTTTATCGAGAAGCAAATTACTGATCATTAAAATGTCTACTTCTTTTTTCTTTTTTTTTTTTTTTTTGGAGACAGGGTCTCACTATGTAGTTCAGATTGGCTTTGAACTCACCATGTAGTCCAGGCTGCTCTCAAATTCAGAGATCTTCCTGCCTCAGCCTCCCAATTGCTGTGATTGCAGGCACACACCACCACAGCCAGCTTGATTGCCTTTAAAAATAAGGTGCTAGTTGGGTGTGGTGGCACACCCTAATCCCAGCAGTCTGGAGGCTAAGGCTGGAAGATTGCTGTGAGTTGGAGGCCAGCCTGGGCTGCATAGTGACTTCAAGGCCAGTCAGAACTAGGGTGAGACCTTGTCCAAAAAAAAAAAAAAAAAAAGGTGCCACAATCTGAATTACTGAATTTAGAAATTAAAAAGCAAAGGTGCATCTTACCCTTCCCACAAGCTTAGCATCGGACCACTGCTCCTCAGCAAGTGTGCACTGAATGGCTCTAACAGGCTCATCTGACTGTAAGAAACAGTTGTAAGGGTTTGCAGTGGTGCCTTCTTTTGGAAAGTAAATCCTCGTTCACATGCAGGCAGTGTGTCTCCTGCCTCTATAGACTTTTATATTTCAGAATTTAAATTATATAAAAAAACCTGTGGCATTGTTTCTGATGGTAAAGTAATGTTCTCTAAATTGTGCCCTACTTGCTGTAAGTTTATATTTTCTGAAGGAAACGTAGGCTAACAAATTACCACTAACTACTACTTAATATTATTTATGTGCTTTTTGCCTCCTTAACCTTTTTCTTTTTTGATAGGGTCTCTCTGTGTAGTCCAGGGCTGGCCTTAAATTTGAAGCGATCTTTCTGCCTCTGCTTCCTGACTGCTGGGATTGCAGGCTAGCACTAACACACCCAGCTGAGCCTTGTTTTGGTAAATGTCTGCTGACTGAGTATAGTGGAGTCCATTCGGAGTCACATAAAGGTAGAATTGTAAAGGAAGATGGGCTTTTTGTCCCTGCTGTTTTATAACAGCTTAATCCATATATATATGAAACCCCCATACACAGTGCCCATCACCCCAGTATACGTGTTGGTAACATTTTACCATATTTGTTTCTGAACTACTTCGGAAGTTATTTTCAGACATTGAGACTCTTACATTTAATCCCATAAATACTTCAGCTTAATCCTCTAAAACAAAGAGCATTTTTCTAAATGGCCACAGTACAGTGACCACATGTAGTACATTAATGTTAGGTAGATCTGTCAAATATTTCTAATGTTGCCACTTACAGCTGGACTTTTTTTTTTTTTTTTTTTCTTTTTCCTTTTTTTTTTATCAGTACCAGGGATCGAACTCACCACTGCTTGCTTGCAAGGCAGGTGCTTATCTACTGAGCTAAATCCTCAGCCTCTATAGCTGGACTTTTTGCCCCATAAGATTCATTCGACAATGACGCATTATAGTTACTTTGCATGTGTTTTAAATCTGGAATGATTCCCCAGTCATTACCTTTTTAAAGAATCCAGGCCAGTTGCTTTGCAGTGTCCTTCAGTTTGGACTTGCCTAGTTCTTGCCACATTAGAAATCACAGGACTTTTCTGGCAAGAATGCTGTAAAGACATAAAAGACTCAGAATGAGGATCCTACCACCTGAGTTGTCCCATCCTTGATTATAAAACATTAGGTCACTTAGTTAAGGCAGGGTTTACCAAAGTGCTCTACCCTAAAGCTACCTTTCCTTGTTATACTTCTTAAGGAATCTGTATTTTTGAGAGACTAACAAGCTAATATCCTGCTGTAGCATTCTTTCTTCCCAACACATTGATTGGCTTTTTATTTTTTTTAGCGCAGTGCTTAGGGTAATACCCAGGGCCTTCCAGTGCAGGCCAGCGAGCACGTCCGTCCCTCCCGTAATACCCTGACACTTTCCATGAGGCATGAAGACCTAAACACTTGCTCCCCGGGAAGCTTTTGGCTTCCGAAGGAAGCAGCACTGGGTGCAGCCCTAGGAAGCAGGGCGCAGTTGTCAAGAGCTTCCTCTCCCGTACTTAATGGCCCCCTCTGGACAGAGTCCTGAAGAATGAGCGCCGAGGCAGGGCTCCGGCCTGTTAGGGAGGAGGGACACTCCAGCAGCCCCTTCATGCTGTCCTCCCGCGGGAGGGCGCAGCCATGGTTCCACAGCTTGAGCTCCACATAGCAGTTTTTCCCTGTAGGTGGAAACTAACAGGGCCCCTGCCGGGCCATCCTGGCCTCACTGCACTTAAGATCCAAGTAGTACTGCGCAGCCAAGTGCTGCTTCCAAAGACCTCTCCCCTGCCCCGCCCCCGTGCAGGTCCCAGGGTCTGTTCTTTTACCCCTGCCATAAAGATCCAGTGTCAGCTAAGCGCTTCCTGTCAAGTACGTTTTAGCTCTAAGGGTGGGCTTAAATGATGGGAGTGTGACATCTTTGTGACTGCTGGCTTGCCTTTCTTCTGGAAGAAACTGAAGTCCTAGGTAATCACCTACTGAGGCAGTGGGATTGCTGCCATCTGGAAGCCAGCCTAGCGGAAGCCAGGAGTGATCTCTACAGATGGGATCTTTTGTATTTGTGTCTCAAAAAGAGATTTTTTTTCCGAAAAGATTAGTATATTCTTTGCCCAGAGTGCATACAAATTTATTTCTTGCAGTTCTTTTGGTGTGCCATGAAGAACCGAGGGGACCATACCTGGCTGGGTGAGGCAGGAAGCCTAGGAGAGGGCCCTGGTCAGTTTCACTTGTGAATGGGAAGGGAAGAAAACAGTATAAACAAGTGAAAATCCTCAAGTGGGGACAGCGGTCCTGGAATGGCTCCAGCAGACCTGCAGCTGCTTGTCCCGGAAGGCACGCTGTCATCGGTGGGAGGTGGCCCACCTGAACCTTCTCTCCGGGAGGAGTCAGAGTGCAGCTCCTCCTGGCCCCGGTCTTCCCATCCCTGGTGTCACTCCCCCCGCCCGCGTGGCCTGTGTGTACCTTTTCCTTTCTCCCCCCGCCCCACACCCTCTAGACAGGGTCTCCCTGTGTAGTTCAGGCTGGCCTTGAACTCACTTCGTAGCCCCGGCTGACTTCCACATCGCAGCAATCCTGCTGCCCAGTGCTAAGGTGTGGGCCACCACACCCTGCGAGACGGGAAAGTTTAAGGGCCTCGGAGCGCCACCCTTTTAAAAGAAAATAGCGCCACTTACCGACTTCCGCTGAGGCAGCCTGGTGGCAGTGTTTAACACCTCTCATGCCCACAGCTGATTGGGCTAAGGGAATGTGTGATCCAAGCAGAATCAGATTCTCTGTCCCAAAGCCTTGGACTAGAACTGAGCCTACCCTACTCTTAGGGTTGCATGGGATGTTCGCTGTTAAACATGGGGCACCCCCTAGTGTGGTCCAGTGGACTCTGACTCTGTCTCTCTCTCTCTCTCTCTCTCTCTCTCTCTCTCTCAACAGGGTCTCTCTATGCAGTTCAGGCTGGCCTTGAGCTCTCTTTGTAGCCTAGGCTGGTCTCGAACTCAAACTTGCAAAGATCATCCTGCCTCAGCCTCCCGAGTAGTAGGATTACATGAATGTCTGACAGTTTCTAACCCTGGTTGCATCCTCTTCCCCTCAGCTACCACGAGGTTTTCTGTTCCTCTAAGAAGCTGGTTTCACACAGTATCAGAGAAAACCAAGCCCAGGCCTTCTATGTCAGAATCCTAGGCCAGTCCTGTCTCACTTTTTCTTCTGTACCTACAGCCCCTGTACCTGTTATAACTCTTGGGGCTCTGCCCACTAAGTTAGCCCCACGGTGCCTCAACATTTCTTCCTGATCAGGACACAATCTTGTTTACACAGAGGTTGGGGCTCAGCATATCTGGAAGAAAAGACTCCCATGAGAGAACAGAGGTTACCCCAAAGATAGAAGCTGACGCAGGCCTCTCCTGCACAAGACCTGCCACCCAGGGCCTGAGGACAGGTACCAGATTATGCAAGACTCCTCCAATGGGTGCAGTGAGACTCACATCCTACAATAGCTGCTAGTGATCAGAGAAAACAGGACTGAAATACGGTGCTGTCTGCCTATAATGACGGTTTACCTAGAGTTTACAGTTTGCAAAAGAGAAAATACCTAAGCAGTCAGCCCTAACCAGATACCGTGGTGCGTGCCTGTAATCCCAACACCTGAGGGGCTGAGGCAGGAGGACTGATGCAAGTCCCAGGCCACCCTGGGTTGCATAGCTGAGTTCAAGGCAGCCCTAGCCTCAGAGAGAGACCGTCCCCCCCCCAAAAAAAAAGTACAACCCATTGGGCTCCCCTCCTGTCTCTCAGAAGCTATTCCTGTTTTCCATTCCTTTTACCAATAAATTTTCCTACACTTAAAACAACAAAAAAATTATGTTTTCACATTAACAAAACGAGTGTTGGGTATGGTTGGAGCACCCTGTAATCCCAGGACTCAGAAAACTGATGCAAGAAGATCACTTGGAGTTCTAGGTCAGCCTAGACTATAGGGTGAGTTCAAGGCTGGCCTGAACTACAAGGCAAGAGCCTTCCTCAAAAGAAGGTGGGGGAGGGGAGGGAGAAGAAGAACAATTTCCCCACCATTCATCTTTCTTTCTTTTTTTGGCGGGGGTGGGGGATGATAGTTTTGCCAAGGCTGCCCTCAAACTCGTGCCTCAGCCACCAGCGTGGCTGGACTACAAGTATAAATGGTTTGTTTGGTTTTGGTTTAATACTGGGGATGGAACTCGTGATCTTGCGCTTGCCAGGCAGGTGCCCTGCGGCTGAGCTATATACCCGGCCCCTCGCAAGTATGATATATAGGGACGGAATGACAATCAAACAGCAAGTGTCAGTTTACAATAATCAACCCAGCCGACTGCAAAGTCTTTTCCCAGGAGGAAAGGCTCCACAGCTTTGGCCGGCAGAGCAGCAACTCAGCGTGTTCAGGCGGTGTGTCCAGCCAGAGCTCCAACCTGAGCCCTGGACTCGTGCTTAGCGAGAAATCAGAGTGAAGTGGAGGAAAAAGGGCCCACTGACAGCAAAATCACCTGATCGCCAGAGGTCGGCTCCTGTCCTGGCCCTGCTATTGCCTAGACGGTAATACAAGTGTCCTGAGGAGTGACAATCAGACCAAGGGTGCCTATTTACGCTAACTGGCCCTACAGCGAAGCTCTTCTCTGACAAGGAAAAAATTCAGATACGCCAAAAAGAGTTACAAGTGTTGGCCAGCAAGTTCGCCATCACCCTTGCACCCACTCTCCCTCAACTGCGCAAGTACTCGCCCATAACTCTCGGTGCCAGTCGGCCCAGCCCGGGAAGCGCGGAGCAGTTCCGGGGCGGAAGTGCTTCTGCCCTCACCTAAGATGGCGGCGAGGGCGGAGCTGGCGGCCGGAAGTGGCCGCAGGTGACTGATTGGTGGATCGTGGTAGCAGAAGCCGCCTCCGCAATGAAGCGGCTGCGTGGTGCAGAGCCCCGAGGCGCTTTTCGAAATTTATGGGATGTGGGGACTGGAGATTTAGCTCAGCGGCATAGGCACCTGCCTTGGAAGCAGGGAGTCGTGAGTTCGATCCCCGTTACTGATAAAAAAGAAAAAGACAAAAAAAAAAAAAAAAAAAGAAATTTACGGGATGCAGAAAATCCACAGTCTAAATTGCCAGATCGCGCTGATTTTCAGCACAGGGTGGTAGGCGAGCCACGACCTAAAGGAAGCGGCTGACCTCAGCGGCCCCTGCTCTTAGGGCTTACGCGGTGAGGGCCACCGACCACTACCGGGCCCCGCGGGTCCGTCCCGAACCCGGGCCGCGGAGCTCCGCAGTCCACACCTCCGGGCGCCCCGGCTGGCCTGGCCTGGCGCGGGCTGCTGGTCTCAAGTGCGTCGCGACACAATCGCCTACAGTGTCTTGTGGAGCCGTCCCGACTTCCTTCCCGGATCCGCTCACCGCGGTCGGGCTCCATCTCCGGTGCTCGAGTTCATCCCTTTCCTGAATTTACCACCTAAGACATTATTTTCCAAAGGACCTTCGCCTCAAGCCATTCATTCATCATCCCAGCCTTCTTCCCCTGTCCCGCCCCCAGGAATAACTTCACCCTGCCAGGTGGCATCTCAGCCTTCGAAGTTGGATGAGAGCACCAGCTGCAGCCCCTGACATTTGGGCACTTGAACGTGTTCATAGTAGGGAACTAAGGCACTTCCAGTTCAGGCCTCCTCATGTTTTTCCCCCCAAACACTAATGTAAGGCCCGATGAGAAGGGATGGGGCAGAGCAGTCCCAGGGCTTCCCCAAGAAAGCTGATTTAGGAAGGAGCAGAGTCAAGGGCATGGAGTTGAAACAGGTACACCAGGTATTTGTGCTTTATCTGTGAAAATTTCCTGTGACATTCAAGAGAAAAGTGTAACACCTGTAATCCCAGCACTGGGAGGCTGAGACAAGAGGATCATTGCGAGTTCGAGACCAGCCTGGGTTAGAGTGAGCTCAAGGCCAGCCTGAACTGCACAGTGAAACCCTGTCTCAAAAAGACAAAAGAAAAGGATTGCAAAAGAGCATGTAGCTCCTATGTGGAAACTTCTCTGGGTACCTGGGTTACAGAACAATTTAGTCCAATTAAGGGAGTAGTGCAACAGAACGTTTCATAAAGGTTGGAAATTTTTCAGAAATTTTTGAAATGGGCTGGGGATTTAGCTCGATGGTATAAGCACCTGCCTGGCAAGCGCGAGATTATGAGTTCTATCACCAGTACTTTTGAAGCCAGTGACCATCCTTCCCCACAGTTGTGTGTTAAACTGTCTGTCTCCCTGCAGTCAGCCAGACTGTGCTGTGACTGGATCATATTTCCAGGCTTATGAAAAGACTTAAACCTAATTTTAGAAATGTACTCGTTTTCATAGTTACTATCTTGGATTCTCAGTCAAGATCCCCAGATTTTTAGCGCTTTCTCTTTTTCATTTAGCAAGAAACAAGTTCCCTAATTCCACCGCTGGCTCAATACATCTTGTCAAGGTCATAAATCCATGAAAAGCTGACAAGAAATAACCGGTGATGGGGGCCCACACCTGTAATCCCAGCACTCAGGAGGCTGAGGCAGGAAGATTGCAGAGTTGGGGGCCAGCCTGCACTACACAGTGAGTTCCAGACTAGGCTGAAATTCATAGCAAGAACCAAAAGAAAATGTAAGTAATTTAAAATAATGGGATATTTTAGGATAAGAGTGATTATCTCCCAAAATACCTGTGTTCATCTGCCATAATGCCTATGAAATCACGTTAGAATTGGGTCCTCAGGAAAGGTCTTAAGGACAGATGAGATTTGGAATATAGCTAAATATAGCTATCTCTTCACTTATGCTGCTGTAACAAAATACCTAAGATTGGATAATTTATAAAATCAAAAATTCATTTTCTCATAGTTCTGGAGTCTAGGGAATCCAAGATCAAAGCAGTGGCATTTAGGGGCTGGGGATTTAGCTCAGCGGCATAAGCGCCTGCCTTGCAAGCAGGCAGTCGTGAGTTCGATCCCTGGTACCGATAAAAACGAAAAAGACAAAAAAAAAAAAAAAAGAAAGCAGTGGCATTTGGAAGGGTTTTTTTTTGGGGGGGGGGGACAGTCTTTCTATGTAGTTCAGACTGACCTTGAATTCACTGTGTGGTCTACGCTGAGCTCAAACTCCCAGCAATCCTGCCTCAGCCTCCCAAGCGCTGAGATTACAGGTGTGTACCACACCCCCAGCTAAAGCAGTGCCATTTGATGTCTGGTGAGGCCCTTCCACCTCTTCATGTGGTAGTAATTTATACAGCAAAGTCACAACATGGGTGTAATGTGGTAAAACTAGTCAATTTATAGGATTACAATATAGCTACTTAGCTAACACTTAATTCAGTAAGGAGCCGGGTCTGGTGGGCACACCTGTAATCCCAGCACTTGGAGGCAGAAGCAGGAGGATCATCAGGGGTTCAAGGCTGGCCTGTGATACATAGTGAGACCCTGTCTCAAAAAAAAAAAAAATGAGTCACATAGCGTGGGTATGTGGAATGAACAAAGGTTGAGTTCAATGTTCTGGATGTCTGATGCCTAATTCAATTTACTGGACCAGCTAGTGCTAATTACAGTATAATCTCAAAATGCTGTTTATCTCTTAGGGAGGGAAGCAAGCCTGGCCATTGCATCTCCATCTTGTTTGTCCAGGCACACTGTTTTTTCTCTTCTGAGGAGGAAAAAGGAGTGGACAGGACCTTGCTATGTAGTTCAGCTGGCCTCAAACTCATAGTGGTCCTCCTGACTCAACCTCTCAAGTGCTGGCATCACAGGTGCGCACCACCATGCCCAGCTCCAGCCACAATCTTGATATCTTTGTACACACACACACATACACCTCGCTTGTTTTTTGAAACAGAGTGTCTCTATGCACTTCAGGGTGACCTTGAACTCACTATGTAGCCCACGCTGGTTTTGAACTCTCAGGAGATCCTCATGCCTCAGCCTCCCAAGTGATGGCATCACAAGGGTACACCACCATGCCACGCTGTAACCCCTCTCATGCCTCTTATTGTATATTAATTTCTATCTAACTTAGCTGTCTATAATATCGAGAGGGTCTCGACATCAAGACAGTTGCTAGTAGCCTGACATGATGGCACACACCTGTAATCCCAGCACTCTAGGGCTGCTGGGATGATCGCCAATTTGAGCCCAAGCTGAGCAATTTAGCTAGACCCTGTCTCAAAACCAAAAAGGGCCGGGGACATGGTGTGAAGGTCCAGGGTTCATTCCTGCAAAACAACAACAAAAAACAGATCACTGATAACCAGGAGGTGAGCTGAAGATTTGAATTAGACCTCAAAGCTTTGCTGAGTGCCAGTGAGGCTGGTTTAATGAAAGCTTCAAGTACTGAGGTAGCCAGCCCTTTCCCCAGCCTGCAGAGCACTCACCTCCTCCTCCTTGTTTGCTTTTCGGATTTTGTGATGGGTTTCCCTGCAGCCACTGTCCCCAGCCCAGGAGGAGTTCTGCAGCATGGCTGCTATTAGAAATGCCCAACATCTGGAGCTCTCAATAGCTTGGTGCCCCACAGCCGTGCCTGCTCTGCTGCCACCTTAGCAGCTTGCTCCGGCTGGCTTCTAGTTCCCGGTACCATCCCATCCTCAGTGGACTTCTTACACTCATCAAGCAGATGGCAGCAGCCAGCCACTTCCGCTAAGTGGATTCTGAAGAAAACTGGTAGCTAGCTTGGCACTGGCCTGGCTGAAACAGGTGGATCATTGCAAGTTCGAGACCAGCTTGGGGTACAAATAGAGCTCAAGGCCAACCTGAACCATATAGCAAGACTCTGTCTCAAAAAGACAAAAAAAAAGTCTAGTGATGGCCAAGCCTCACCACTACAGTTTTATGGAATCTATCTCCTTTCCTGCTTTAGTCAGGCTTTTCACCCCAAATGTTGAAAATGCCTTCATCCTTGTCTTTGTAGGTCAACCACTCTACACAAAAGCAGGATGCTGCTCAAATGTAAGCCTCCTGTGACCAAGCTGTAGCTGAGGCCCTGTACTCCGCCATGCTCTTAGAGGCATGGCCCTCACAGACCTCCTGCCACTTCTCAGCTGGCAGCACTGTGGTGGGTGTGGCTTTTTTCCCAAAACTTGATGTCTATACAGAGGATATAAAAGACTTGAACTTGGGGAAGCAAAGTAGAATGGTGATGACTGAAAGGGTTTTGGCCCAGACGGGACACTGTAGCCAGGAAAATCTCAACCGGAACCTCTCCCGCCCCTAGAGGTTTACCTGTGACTCTACCTCCCCCACCCTTAGGAATCTGCCCATGGCGCCAATGAAATACCTGTGCATCTCTAATGGCCCTAGGGCACTACCCTAAGCTCAGGCTACTTATACACCCCCCAAGCCAGGTGTCCGCCAGGGAGATCGCTGACCCCGAGTTGGAGATGCCGCGCCCCGGGGGGTCGGGGTGTTTCTCCCCACATTCTCAAAATAAAGGTCATTTATATTTCGTACTTCTTATCTTTTCAGCCGCCGCCGGTCCCCCACAGTTCTATCAATGACCAGAGGCAAAATAAGAGAATCGGAGAGAAGTTGGTTTAAGGGCATGAATTTTATTTAGACAGGAGGAATAATTTCAAGAGCTCTCCTGACCAGCATGGTGCCTATAGGCAAGTGTCCCACCACCAGATAAGTACAGCCCATTTTTTTTTTAACCAGAGAGAGGCCCCTGGCCCCACTTTGTGGGTTTTCTTATTGAAAGGCAAAAACGTTTCCACTTGCCCCCTCAGAGGCATTCCCTGGTTTGTGTGTGGAGTGACCATTGTGGCAATAGAGATGCAGACAAGTAAGTGGGTGGGCTGGGAGCTCTGCAGACCTTCTCGGCTTCCTGAGTGCTGGCTTTTCTCTTTGTCAATGCTCAATGCTTCATTCAAATGCAGAATATTCCTGTTTTTACTGAGAGCTGAGAGAAACACAGCACTAGATCTACAGACCTCTTGCTCTTGGTCACCCTTGAAGGTGGAAATTGCTTTATTGTAATGCATATAATTCAGTCTTCTGCATTTGGACCTCTCAGTCTGTCCATCCTCAGCCTGGTGACCATTGGATTTGTATCACCAGCTCTGACTTCCTAGATTCCAATTTCCTCAGCCTAGATACCTCAAACGGAAATACCCACAGTAGAATTCTTGGGTTCCCCCAACACCTGCTGGGCTCCTCAAGCCCATCCCCTGGGCCTCGGGGCTCCCGGCCTCTTATTCCCCTCGCCCCTCCTCCATCAGGGAGTCCCCAGCGCCCCACCTGATGTGTGGGTGGTTCCCGCTTCTTCCCCTCTCCATTCCCACCCCAGCCATTTTGCCAGGCTTCCTGCAACCCTTCCCCTCCTTACATAACTGGCCTTAACTGATCTTTCTTTTTTTTTGTTGTTGGTACCGGGAATCGAACTGACAACCTTGCGCTTGCCAGGCAGGCACGTATGCTGCTGAGCCAAATCCTGGCCCAATCTGCCCACTTTCATTCTGGCCTCTCCTGTACTCAGACAGTCTCTCCACAGCAGTAAAAGTGACCCTAAAACTTAGGTCAGGTTCATCTAACTTTTAAAAGTTGCTGTTCAACCAGCCCAGTAGCACACGAAGGCCTGTCATCCCAATATTCTGAGGGGCTAAGGTGGGAAGGTTGCAAGTTCAAGCTCAGCCTGGAAAATTCATCCAGACTGGGAACCAAAATAAAAAATTAATGGGCCAGGGGTACAGCCCACCAGCACAAGTGCCTGCCTGGCACAAGCTCAAGCTCCTGAGTTTGACTCCCAGTACCAAAAATCATGATAAAGATTAAAAGAATGGCTGTGCATGTCGCTCAGTGCTAAGGGTTCAATCCTTAGCATTCCTCCCCAAAACACAAGGTCAATGTATTGATGCATGCTTTTTTGATATAGGGGAATAAAACCCTGACCTATTATGTCTGAGAGTTCACGTTCTCTAAAATCAAAGAGTGAATTTTGGGAACAGTGGAGGTTAAGAGTAGAAAATATTGGGGCTGGGGATTTAGCTCAGCGGCATAAGCGCCTGCCTTGCAAGCAGGCAGTCGTGAGTTCGATCCCTGGTATCGATAAAAACGAAAAAGACAAAAAAAAAAAAAAAAAAAAGGACTCAATGTCTTTTCCAGGGACTTTTTCTGGTTTTTTTGTTTGTTTGTTTGTTTTGAGACAGGATCTCGCTATGCAGTTCAGATTGGCCTTGAGCTCACTTTGTAGCCCAGGCTGGTCTCAAACTCACAATGATCCTTCCACCTCTGCCTCCCAAGTGCTGGGATTACAGGCGTGAGCCACCATGCCCGGCTCTGGACTATAGAGTAAGATCATGAGGTGAGCTGGGTTGAAGGTGGGAAAAACTGGGTGGGACAGAACTATGGTTAGCCAATAAGATTAATAGTTCAAGTAAAATTGAAACATTGGGGACAAATGAGGAAGCAAGTCAGGTAGAAAGCGGGCATCCTTAGCACTGACTCCTAACTTCCTGGGGGTGATAGAGAACTATTCAGAATATCAGTCCTTAGGATATGGGTGCAATTGTGTGATCTTTTGTCTTGAGGCCTGGCCCACAGCAGGAGGTATATGTCTGTCTCCCCCGAGTTGCAGGTATCTGGGCTTCTGCACTGGTTCCTTGGAGGACCTAGCCCTGTTTCACTGCCTATAATATTTCTAACTTAACTCAGCTGCCTGCAACACTTTGACAGGGTGTATCTAAACATGATACTAAGTGAAAGAAATCAGTCACAAAGGCCGCATATTGGCATATTGTATGGGCCACATTACTGTGGAATGTCCAGGAGAGGCAAACCCGGAGACAGCAGCTCACTGATTGGCTGGGTCTGGGACTGGGGCGGAAGGCAGGGATGGATTGGAAGTGACTGCTTGAAGGCAGGAGGGCTTTCTTTGGGGACAATGACAATGTTCTGGAACTGGATAATGATGGCGGCTGCATGGCATTGTGATCCTACTAAATACTGGTGACTCCTACATGTTAAAATAATCAATTTTATATTTTGTGAATTTTTTTTTTAAAAAGTGTGCTTTAATGGTTTCTCTTTCTGCTCTTCCTAAAACAGAGCTAAGGTGAGGCCTGTTGACCATTGACTGTCCCCACCTTTTACTGGGCTCCGCAGACTTCCAGGCTGCTCTGAGAGGATCTGGGGAGTAGAGGCCACAAAATGACCACAGTAGTCGATCAACCTGAGAGTGGCTTTACAAATGTGGGTTTGCTGGAGAAACTGGCCTAAGATGTTTAATTCTTTTTTTTTTTTTTTTTTTTTTTGTCTTTTTGAGACGGGGTCTCGCTATGCAGTTCAGGCTGGCCTTGAGCTCACTTTGTAGCTGAAAGGGTTTTGGCCCAGACAGGACTCTGTAGCCAGAAAAACCTCAACCGGAACCAGGGAGCTCCTATCTCCCCCGCCCCTAGGGAATTTACCTGTGACTCTTATCTCCCCCCACCCTTAGGAATCTGCCCCTGGCGCTAAACGTGTGCCAATGAGATATCTGTGCATCTCTAATGGCCCTAAGCCACTACCCTAAGCTCAGGCTACTTATATACCCCCCACATGCCACGTGTCCGCCAGAGAGAAAGCCGAACTCCAGGGGTGGGGGTTGGGGGTGGTTGGTTTTCTCTCTCTGTGTTCTCAGAATAAAGGCCTCTTTTGTTTTATACTTCTCATCTTTTGGATATAATCCTATCAATAGCCCAGGCTGGTCTCAAATTTACCATGATCCTCCTCCCTCAGCCTCCAGAGTGAAGATGTTTAATTTTTAGTGCAATTTTAAAAAATAAAACACAACTTGGCCTGCCTAAGCATAATCAAGTTGTCAGTGTAACATCAGCCCATAAGTTACATTCCTATCTTAAAGAGTTCCTGCACATACTGTATTGTAGTTGTCTTTTGGTGAACCCCAGAGACCACTGGATTGTGGTTATCAAGTCGGTATTTTGTCCTGCCCACTTCAGAGAGATGATTCTCATGCCAAGTATTTTGAGTCCTTTCTACCTCTCTTGCTTTTTCTGTCTTCTAATGGCTCTGCTGCTGATATAGGGGAATGAAATTCCCTGCCAGTATATGTGTCCAGTACAAGTTCGTGTTCTCTAAAATAAAATTGAAAAATGAACTTTAGTAACAACGAAGGTTAAGAGTGGAATACATTTATTGAGAGAAGGAAAGCTCCTGTCTGAGAGGCAGAAGGGGTCCCAAACAGGTTGCCAGAGACTCTTATCTTTTGTTGTTATTGTTGTTGTTTTTGGCACTGGGAATCGAACTCATGACCTCATGGTTGCCAGGCAGGCACTTATGCCAGTGAGCTAAATCCCTGGTCCTTGGGACTCTGTCTTTTCTAGGGACTTTTACAGAGGAAAAACATGAGATTAAATGGGTCAAAGGGGGAAAAATAGGAATTTGCAAAGTGCGCATAAGGCCAGACAGAACTGTGGTCAATAAGATTAATTGCTCAGATAAAGTTAGTTAGGAGCAAATGGGGGAGCGAGTCACATCGTAAGTGGGCATGTTGAACAATAGGGCCTCTTCCTGTAGGGGGTGGGATGTCGACTCCTAGCTCACTGGCTCCTCAGGGTGACTGAGAACTATTTGGACTGTGGATCCTTACGATGTGGTTGTATTTGCTGCCTTTTGTCTTGAGATCTGGCCCACAGCAGAAGATGATTGTCTCTTCCAAGGTTGCAAGGTATCTGAATTTCTGCTCTGGCTCTTTTGAGGGCCCAACCCTGTCTGACTGCCTATGATATTTCTAGCTTAGCTGCCTATACCACTGCCACTTGGAGTGAACTCTGCCAAGGCCCTGGATTGTGGCTCTCGGGAAAGCCTGGTGTTTCCTGTATTTTGAAGAGATCCCAGTACTAAATTATTGGGGCGTGCTCACCCCAAAAGTTCTACTCAAGGTGCTGGAAACTCAAGCTGTTGGGACATTGTATGCTGACAAGATACCCCAAGCTGCCCCAGAGGAGCCTCCCAGGGGTGGGTTCTGGGCCAGAAGAGCCTTCGAGGACGAGGACCCTTTGAGAACAAGGATCCTTGTAAGTGATCTAAAATGCGGACTCCAAATCTGGCAGAACTTGGGGGGAATATTGAGCATCCCTCACCACCCCCAAATGTTGACTGCTTGTTAAATGAAAAAAAGATTTTATATCTCCTTGGATCAGTCAGAGATTCCCCTATGGAAACCCTCCTTTGAAGTGAAAGAGTTTTGTCCTAAAATAAATTACAGGACATTATGGCAGTGGAAGGCCAAACTGGGGATGCTTCCCTTGAGGTCACTTCCTCCTTCCCCTGGTACAACTTCCGTTTTCCTTTCCCCGTGTGCAAAGAAAATTCCAATCAGCTCCTCACACGTCATCAATGCGCGCCCTAAGCACCGCCCCCCCCCCCAGAGGTTAGCTATGTCCCACACCCCCATATCCCGGTGGAAGGAGACAGCCCAGCCGCCATGGGTTGTGTGCTCCTTCCCACCTCCTCACCTCAGCAAACCTGTTCTTTTTGTACATTTGCTTCTCTACTGCACCAGAATATTCTAGCACGAAGTCGACAATAAAGAGAAATCAGTTGTCACCTTAATTTTAGATTTCCTAATGCTGTGTCCAGTCATTACCCAGAAGCAACTTACAGAGATTTTGGCAGTCACAGGTGGCCCATCTGTGTTGTCGCTGTCAGGATTTCTTTTTCTTTTTTTCTTTTCTTTTTTTTTTTTTTTTTTTTTTTTTTTTTTGTCTTTTTGAGACAGGGTCTCGCTATGCAGTTCAGGCTGGCCTTGAGCTCAGTTTGTAGCCCAGGCTGGTCTCCTGCCTCAGTCTCCTGAGTGCTGATTACAAGCATGAGCTACCATGCCTAGTTTAAAATACTCCTACAGGTTCTTCTCTTATTTTGTTGTTCTAAGTTTTTTGTTTTGTTTTGTGCCAGGGGTCGAACTCATGACCTAGTGCTTGCCAGCCAGGCGCTGAGCTAAATCCCTGGGCCCTGTTGTCAGGATTTCTCCACAGGTTGCAAGAAAAAAAAGCATTTGGTGGAAACACCGAAACACCAAAAAGCAGTTGGCACCAAGACATTCCTGTTAGAGTTTTCTGGTACAATAGAGATGCTAAAAGAAAGGAGCAGGTTTACTCAGGACGTGGGAAGGAGCACACAACCCATGGCGGTTGGGCTGTCCCCTTCAACCAGATACAGAGCGGCAGAGGGTTATATGACCTCTGATTGGAAGTGATGTACAGGGGGGAGATTGATGATGTGTGAGGAACTGAGTGGAATTTTCTTTGTGCACAAATAGGAAAGGGAGCTGCGATTAGGGCTGCAGGAGGAGGAGGAAGTGGTAAGCATTCCTGCTTTGGCCTTCCGCCATGTTAGACCACCACCCTAATTATACAGTAGGTTGTACCAGGGCAAGAACATTTCAGTGCCCAACACATACTTCATCTGCAAAGGCCAATTGTGTGGCCTGCTTGGGCAGGGCTGTGTCTGGAGCTCAGCAAGATACACTTGGGAGCCATTTGGGTTTAAAGGAATATTACAGTCAGGTGGGACAATCAGATACACCTGATTGGGGCTCTCAATAAGCTACCTTTGGGTTGGGGGGTTTGTTGGTGGTTTTTTGTTTGTTTGGTACAGGGGATCAAACTCATGGCCTCATGCTTATCAGGCAGGCGCTTACACTACTAAGCTAAATCCCTGGTCCTTTTTTGTTGTTTTTTGAGATAAGGTCTAACTATGCAATTGAGGCTGGCCTTGAATTCACTGGAGTCCTCCAGCCTCAGCCCCCTGAGTGCTGGGAGCAGTAATCATCTTGAAATGATGTTTGACATTGAAAAAGCTCCACTACCTCTGATTAAAAAAAAGTTTTTTCCACTGAGAAATAAAAGTTTGGTCAAATTCAACTTTGTTTCGTTTCAAAAAGCCAATTACAAGCATGTTGCTCAAACTGTCTGGGATCGTCTCTTATAGTTAGCAAAAGTAAAAGCATCTCTATTCACATTAATGTTTTTGTTTTGTTTTATCGGTACCAGGGATTGAACTCACCACTGCCTGCTTGCAAAGCAGGCGTTTATGCCGCTGAGCTAAATCCCCCACCCCTACATTACTATTTAATTCATTTAATTTTGTTTCTCATAAACAGTGGTAAAATGATAATTGATCTTCATTGAGATGTGTTGTATTTGTATCAGTACAGAGGTAAGCAATTTAGTTTTGGAAGTTACGTAGTTCTCAAAGAGAGTAACACTGCTCCTCTCTATATAACCTGGCCTGGGCATTGTAGTCTGTTAATTTTGTTATTTTCACAATTATTTTGGGAGGGTGTTCTTTGTTTTTGGTTTTTTGAGATAGGGTTTCACCGTGCACTTCAGGCTGGCCTTGAACTCAAACTCCTGGTGATCTTCCTGCCTCAGCCTCCCAAGTGCTGGGGTTACAGGTGCACTCACCATGCTCAGCAGGCTTACCATATTTCTAAGAAAGATATTTTTATATAAAGTTAGAACTGTTAAGTATCCATAGATCAATCTTTGCTTTTGTGCTTTATATTTTCTCAGGAATTCTTTTTTTTTTTTTTTTTTTTTTTTCTTTTTTTTTTTTTGGTCTTTTTGGTACCGGGGATCGAACTCACGACTGCCTGCTTGCAAGGCAGGCGCTTATGCCACTGAGCTAAATCCCCAGCCCCCAGGAAGGAATTCTTTAAACTATGTACTCACTCTTTTTTTAACTTGTATTTTGTTTTTCATCATGTGTTTTAGGGAAAAAAAAAAAAAAAAAACCACCACCACAGTGGGGCTAGGGATTTAGCTCATTATCTATTTATTTTAAGTGTGTAAGGCACGTGGTACACTTGGCCAGGCATTGGAGAAAGTGCGTGTCGATCATGATAGGGAACAAACTTGTTCTTAGGGTTTGACTAAAATCTGCTGGTCACACAGATGTCAAACATCCGCCTCAGAGGACTGGACAGACTCTCAGTGAGCAGGTCTCTTCCACGGTAGACGGCTGAGTTAGGCAGAAATATCATGGGGCAGTCCGGCGGGCTAGGCCCTCAGAGGAGTCAGGGCAGGAGACAGAAACACCTTACAGCCTCGGCTGGGGGCATCGTCGCTGAAGGCCTCCAGACAAGGTGGGATGACCACACCTACACACCTCCCGGGAATGAGCAGAACACTGCGGACAGCATCACCTGGTCCAGTAAAGCCCAGATAGACGCCACCCAGGTGGGTGACCAGCAGCTCCTAAATCATCCCCTCCAAAAACGGTCCTTGTTCTTTCCATGTAAACTCGCTACATGACCTGCCTCCCTACTGGACCAACATCACTTCTGCAGCTGTACTAGTAATTGATCACAGTTTGGACCCACGTTGCACCCACCTTGTGATTTTGCTCCATAAAACTTCCTTTGAGAGGTGGTGGGCTCCTTGGCAATCCACTCAGGCCCCCTCCTGTTTCTCTCTCCATAAAACTTCCAGCTTTTTTTTTGTTTTGTTTTGTCTTTTTGAGCCAGGGTCTCTCTATGCAGTTCAGGCTGGCCTTGAGCTCACTTTGTAGCCCAGGCTGGTCTGGAACTCGAAATGATCCTCCCACCTCAGCCTCCCGAGTGCTGGGATTACAGGCTTGAGCCACCACGCCTGGCACAAAACTTCCAATTCTTAACCTCAGCTAATCCATTCTTTAGTGTGGGGGAACACGAACTCAGTCTATCATGCTTCCAGTAGGCTGGGAGTTACATTTTCTTCCTCTGTATCAATCCGAGGTCCTAGATCACTTTCAGCACAAGTTCAGGAAAAATTCAAATGTTTGCAGGCCTTATTCTAATCACATAATGAAGATAACATGAGCCAGGTATGGTGGCACAGGGCTGTAATTCCAGAGCGTGGGAGGCTGAGGCAAGAGGATCGATACAAGTTTGAGAGCAGCCTGGCTACATAGTGAGTTCAAGGGCAGCCTCAACTATAGAGCAAGAATCTGTCAAAAAGCAAGAGGGGGCTGGGGATTTAGCTCAGCGGCATTAGCGCCTGCCTTGCAAGCATGCAGTCGTGAGTTCGATCCCCGGTACCCATAAAAAGGAAAAAGACAAAAAAAAAAAAAAAAAAAAAAAAAGCAAGAGGGATGGGGTGGGTGAATCACAAAGAAGTATGGGTTGAATTTATTGTGAAGTAGATACAGAACGAGTTATACCTTCAAGGAGGAAGGCATCTGCCCTGAGTGAGGTTATGCACATGAAGTTACTCCTGGTGTCAGGGAACCGTGTTTATATGATCAGGATGCCAATGGGTGTTTCTCCTAGGGGTGACTTTGCAATGTGGGTATCTCAAAATGCCTCCCTTGTTCCTTTAAGGTGGTCGGTGTTGCCTCAGGGGCCTTAATCCTATGGAATCTCAATGAGCCATCAGCCAGGAGGGAGCATCTGTAGAGAAAGCTCCTCTTCTGGTATCACTGGGTGGAGGCCTGGCACTGGGAATGCTCTATGCCTTATATGGAACCAGCCACATAGCTGATGAGTGTGCACCACGTCTAACCTCAAAATGTCACTGTGCTCTGAGGGGTCTCTGTCAGGCGATCGGAACTGTATTATTCACTCAAGCCCGTCTTTAGCTCCCCGCTTGGCCCCTCAGGCCTCCTGCGTGTGTCCACCTGACCACAGCACTCCACCAGAATGCTGAGCCTCCACTTCCCTAGTCATGGCTGCCTGGTCTCCCTGTCACCTTCTTTTTGTTTGGAAGGGTGTGGTGGTTTGAGATAAGGTATCACCAAGTAGTCCAGGCTGGCCTGGAATTCATGGCAGTCTTCCTGCCTTCACCCCCTGAGAGCGGGATCACAGGCCTGCCCCCCCCCCCATGTCCTCCCCGTTTTCCCTCTAGGCCTTGGCTCACCTGGAGGAGTGCAGTTCGAACTCCATGATTGAATGCCTGGGGAGGGCAGAACCTGGCTCTAATAAGAAGCCATTAATCCACATTTGTTTTTCCCGTCTTGTGACACTGCTGCCTTTCCAAGGCAGCCAGGATAGGGCCAGAGGGGACTGAGGGCGCTTTCCCTGTCTGGCATCCAGGGTCCCCAAAGGCCTGAGGGCTGTGAAGTAGGATCTCAGGCCCAGAAAAGCCACAAACACGCATCCTCCCATCTTCTCCCCTGCTCCTCCTCCCACATACTCAGCTGCTTGTGTGCTGGAATTTCCAGTTTGGACAGAGGAGAGGAATGCATACTGAGGCCCACGCTGGCCAGAAAAATAATGTAGCCTGGCGCCGTTCCCAGGACCAGGCATCCCTGGTGTGGTCCAGACCTGAGTCCACACCCAGTTACCCCCTGACCATCTGCCCTGCCCGCCTAGCCACTCTGGCATCCTGGAACCCCAGCCATTCAGGCCGTGAAGGCCAAAGGACGCAGGTCAAAAGTCCCCAGCAGAAAGGGGAAGAAAAGGCTCCCTCCCTTCTGCCCTGCAAGTTTAACTCCCTGGGCCACCGCCCTTCCACCAGGGGGTTGCTCACCTCATTTCAACAATGGCTGCTGGGAAATTAAAGCACTTTTGGAGATGAAACAGCCCCGCCCCTTTATATGTTGGCAAGCGAGGACCAGGCTGTCTCTGTTGTCTTGTCTTGCCTGTATGGCCATAGCAACGCGGTGTCTTTCAACCTGCCTGTTTCAGAGTCTGGAGCCTCTAACTGGGGAGCGCTTTCATGCTCTGCCCTGTGCCTTGTCTGTTTTTTCAAAAGTCAAAGACCCTGGCCTTGAAGGGTCAGGGCTTGGCTGAGCTCAAATGGTTTCCTTTTCCTTTTAGAAACCTTCCCTGAGGGGAGTCACGCTACAGGGCTTAGGCCATGTAAAAACTGGTTTATGAAATGAAAATACTGTTTTAAACAAGCACCCTAAAGCACCTCAGAATCACAGTGCAATGCTAGCTTTTTTTCCCCCAACACTGAGGGTATAACCCAGGGCCTTGGCACTGAGCTACATCCTCACCCCCACAAACTACCTTTTATTATCCCTTTGTAAATTAATCAGTGTTTGCTATCATAGGGAGAAGCTGGGCATGGTGGTGCACATCTGTAATCACAAAGTACTTCTGGGGGTCTGGAGCAGGAAGATCACGAGTTCAAGGTCAGCCCAGGCAACTTAGCACCTTAACAAAAGCTCATCTCGAAATAAAAATTACAATGGGCCCAATGTTATAGGGGAAAGGAGTGTATACACAGGGAAGGAATAGATTAAGGGCCTCAGTAGGCTTTCTGGCTAGTCTTGACCAGAAAGAGTTAAAATTTTACTGGGGGGGGGGATAAACAATTAACAAAACAAGAGGGAGAACAAATATGCAGAGGAGGGAACTAACCAGGTCCAATGAAATGCAAAGGCGTCAAGAGGTGGCCACTTAGAAGCAAATCTTAGTTAATATATACAGATACACTCCCATGCATCTATACGCGTCTGAGGTGCTGCTTTCGTTCACAAGCTTAATTTGCTCCACAACTTTGAGATGACCATATTTATGTTTATGTGGGAAAGATGGTCATGGTGGTGTCCGTAACCCAGTGTAGAGTTTGCAAACAAAAACAAAATTTTCCCAAAAGCTTTTGTTTCCAAACCAAACTGCTGTGAAACAAAAGTGTTTATGAACCTAGGCACCAATAAAAGTATATACATATTCTCACTCTAGGTTCACTGTCTTAGTTGATTTTCTCGTTGCTGAGATAAAATGCCCAACACCCACAAGTTAAAGAAGGAAAGGTTTCTTTAGCTCGCAGTTTGTAGAGGTTTCAGTTCATCATCAGCTGACTCCAAGTCAGGGTAGTATGACAGACAGGGATTGGCAGAGGAGAAACCATTCATGGCAGATTATCAAAGCAATAAGGGACAACCTCAAAGTCACAGAGATCTTCCTGCCTCAGCCTCCCAAATGCTAGGATTATAGGCGTGCACCACCACGCCTGGCTTTTCAGATTATCTGTTTTATAATTTTTACTTTAATATGAACCAAGTCATATTTTGTCTTTGCCAACAAATGCTTAAGCCAAAGAAGCAAACATGAGTGGAATACAATGGAGTTATCTTCATGTCTCAGCCTTCACTCTGACTTGCTTTTACTGTCCTTCGTTCTGTCCTCCTAGGTTTACCCCTTTACCCAACAGACTCATCCAGCTGCCTCACACAGTACGATGTTTTGTTTTTTTTTTTTTTTTGTCTTTCTGAGACAGGGTCTCTCTATGCAGTTCAGGCTGGCCTCAAGCCCACTTTGTAGCCCAGGCTGGTCTCCAACTCACAATGATCCTCCTGCCTCAGTCTCCCAAGTGCTGGGATTACAGGCATGAGCCACCACACCCTGCTGGTAGGATGTTTTTTAAAAGTAGTGCTGAAAACTTAAGTTAACCAAGTTCTAAAAAACATCATCATCATCTAAGTTTTCTGAGGTTTTTGTTTTTTAACACTGCTAGGGATCCAACCCAGGGCACAAGCTAGGGAAGTGTTCTGCCACTGAAACAAACCCAGGCCGTCCTGGGCCTTTTTTATTAACAACACCATAGTGAAGCCTGCACGGTGTCACACAACTGTGACCTCAGAACTCAAGAGGCTTGTTGGGTGACTGCTGCAAGTTCAAAGCTACATTCTGAGATCATGTCTCAGAAAACAAACATTTCTGCCAGTCACAGCCATGTCTATCAGACTGACAGATTATTTAGTTCACTACCCTTAATTTCAATCTCAGCCAAAATCTCTCGACATGAGCAAAATACAGACAGATTTTCTGCCAAGCTGTAACATATATGAACCGGAGTCTTAACAACCAGTGCAGTTCTTCTTCCCAGCAGAAACCTCCCAAGCCTGTTCTTTACTGGCAGCATTTCTATCAGCATTCTGGTATTCTGAGCTCTGACCAAAGTCTCTCAAGCCCAGCCTGAAGCTTCCCGGGCTGCTTTTCCAGCCAGCATCTCCAAAGCTTTCCAAAATCTTCCCGCAGGCCAGTCCCAAAGGCTCCTGGACCACATGATCAGGTCACAGTAACAACCCCACTTCTCTGGTACCAAATTCTGCGTTAGTTGCTTTTCTCATTGCTGAGACAAAATACCCCACACCCAAAGTTAAAGGGGAAAAGGTTTATTTAGCTCAGTTTGTGCAGATTTTAGTCCATAATTGGCTGGCCCCAAGGCAGAGGGGCACAGAAGACAGCTATTGCAAAGGAGAGTTCCAGTTCCTGGCAGTTCCTGGCAGAGAGAAGGTAGCAAGCAAAAAGAGACCACAGCTCTCTCTCTGTCCCCTACATTTTATATATTTATTGATTTATTTTTGCCCCTTACATTTTATCTGAGCCACTTAGGGTGGTAGCACTCACACTCTTGATCCTAGTGCCCTTGATCCTAGCACTGTGCCATAAATCAATCTCAGCATCCCACACTCTCGATTCTCTGAAAAAGCCCCACCTATGACTGCATGAGGATTTGGGGGGACATCTAGACACAAGCCAGAACAATCACTGTAGTACTGTACTAGATACACACACACATACATCCCCATCCCCTTATTTAATCATTAACTCCAAGCAACGTTGTATATAAGGTTCCTCCTAACCTTTCCCTATAACTCCCAGAAATAAAGCCTTGATAAGGACAAGCAGGCAAAGGAGAACAGACAAATGCCCACCTAAGAATGTACTTGTAGGGCTGGGGTGTAGCTCAGAGGTCTGAGTACCTGGCAAGCATGAGGTTATGAGTTTGATCCCCTGCACCAAAAAGAAAAAAAGCCCATGTAGGCAAAGGCACCTGGGTTTAGGATCCTGTGGCAGAGACTCATCCCAACAGGCCAGAGAGTCAATCAGGTTGTAACAAGCTCCTGAGGGGAGGGTCCCCCAAAACATAATAAAGCTGAAGGCAAAGAATGGCAGGTATCCACCTTTTGGGGTCCCTGCCGTCACCTCTCAGAGGCAATTTTCTGTCTTCTGGGGTTTTTATTTTTCCCTTCCTATGAATGACCTCACTCCTTCGATTTGCTCCCGGTGCTGGTGTGCGATTCTGGTTGGCAGCCCACCCCATCCCAGCAGAGCAGCCCTGCGCACCCTTGACCCGACAGCGTGAAGACCCTGGGACAGTCGCCAGTACTGCGGTAGAAGACCAAGGTTGCAAAAGCTGGCTGGGGAAGTCCTTGTGACCTCATAATCACAAGATCCCAGACACAGGTGCAGCACAATTCCTGAAGCCCTGCGTGTGGGCGGACTTCTCCAGGGAACTCGAACTGGTTTTCAACAGCGCGGCCTGGACCGGACCGCAGCCTGAAGCGTGGGATCTCAGCATCACCCTCAGGACCCGCATGCAGAAATTCTCACAGCTTCCCTCAAGGTTTAGACAACATAGAAGGACACAAGGATGCCATGAAGATTGCTATCATGACTTGCTATTATAGCCCACGCTGCGTTTCCCAGAGGCGGTGCGCACTTTGGTCTGAGCTCTTTGTCTTTCTCTTTACTCGGCCCAAGCTCGCTCTGCTGGGCCTGTTTCTCTCTCACCCTTCACTTGTAGATTCTTGGATAAACTTTGCCATTGCCTTTTTTTTTTTTTTTTTTTTTTGGTGCCAGTAATTGAACTCATGGCCTCGCACTTGCCAGGTGGACTCTGTGACGCTGAGCTGTATCCCTGGCCTTGCCACTGCTTTTTGCTTGTTTTGTCCAACTCTTTGAGACAAGCAGAACCTTGAATCTAACTCCAGAAGGAGAGCTGAGCAACACGGTAACATTTAGTTGGCGAGCCATGTTTTTAGAAACAAGCTACCCAGTAACAGTGCTGGGGGGTCGGGGAGCTGCTTAGTATTTTTAAAAGAATACAGTTTTGCAGGAGTGTGAGGCCATTCTGAGATACATAGTGAGACCCCTGTCTCAAACACAAATAACAACAACAACAAAAATATAATTTTAGAGGGGCTGGAGGTTTAGCTCAGCGGCATAAGCACCCGCCTAGCAAGCAGGCAGTCGTGAGTTCAATCCCCGGTACCAAAAAAAAGGAAAAAGACCAAAAACAAACAAACAAAAATATATATATATATATATAATTTTGGAAGGATTGGTGATATAACTCACTGGAAGATGCTTGCCTGATATGTGTGAGGCTGCAGGTTCAATCTGTAGCACTTACTAATAAGTAAGTAAATAATAGGCCTGAGAGTACTTACCTACCATGCATGAGACCTTGGGTTCAATCCCCAGCATGACTGTCAGTCAGTCACTCAATGGCCATGAATATGGGTATCCATGTGGGTCCTGGAAGTAATTCCACACGGATGCGAAGGGATGACTATAAGGCTACCTGAGGCTAACTTTTCACAAAGTTAGCCGTTAGTTCAGCAGATACTTTTTCTCCCAGATGTCTCCCCAGAGCCAGTGAGGTACTGAGACTGCCCATGTAGCGGGGATTTGGGATCAGCAAGTGACTTGGAAAAAGCGGGTGGTAGATTGTCCTAAGGGCTATCTAGGAAAGATCCCAGCTGAATGGAAAACTTAGCCACTCTTTTGAGCCTCAGTGTTCCCTTTAGTAAAATTGTGACAGAAAAGTTAAAAATCAACAGTGCAATGCTCTGTCGAGACAAGACGTGCCCACCCAGCCTACCACATAGTTAGACTCAGCCCTGACTGACCACATCAGCTGCAAGTTAAGGATGGTCTGACCTGACTCGGTCTGACTGCATCCCTCTGGACGGCCTGTACTGTCTGACATATAAACACGCTCTATTTTCAAAGACGGTCACACTGCAATAGACTAGTTCAGGGTATGCTTAGTTTCAGCCACCTGCACAGCCCTAGCTCCCTATTTTCTCCTACCTCATGACAACCCCTCTAGCTAACCTGCTGAGAGGAAACCTGCCTGACAACATATGACGTGGTTCATGTAACCAATCATATGTAACTTCTACTTTCTGCTTACAAAATGTATGTAAGTCTCTGTTTCACTCTCAGTCAGCACTGGTGATTTGGACTTGGTCCCATCAGCCCAATACCATAATAAATAGTTGCCTTCCAACTCCTTGGTGCAAAGGTCTTCCATTTGGTTTGATATCAGATTTCTGCAACAAACCAACATATTATCAGTGTTTCTTAGGGTTACTGATAGGAGTGGAAAACATTATCTGATTCTTTATGTGTATGTGTGTCTTTTTGAGACAGGGTCTCACTATGCAGTTCAGGCTGGCCTTGAGCTTACTTTGTAGCCCAGGCAGGCCTCAAATTTGCAATGATCCTTTTGTCTCAGGCTTCCAAATACTGGGATTACAGGCTTGTCCCACCATGCCTGACTAACAGTATTTGATTCTAAAATGTTCATTTTTTTACATGGTGTCTTTGAAATTGGAACACATTTTACAAGCAATGTTACCTTATCTTCAATGTAGCTGCAGATGTTCAAATCCTTTATAAAGAATGCAATGGGAGGGCTGGGGATTTAGCTAAGTGGCATAAACGCCTGCCTGACAAGTGCAAGGTCGTGAGTTTGATCTCAGGGTACAAAAAATAAAATAAAATAAAATAAAAAAGAATGCCATGGAGACAGGCTTGGTGGTATACACCTGTAATCCTAATACTTGGGAGGCCAAGGTAGGAGGATTGCTGCGAGTTTGAGGGCAGTGTGGACTACATAGTGAGTTCATTGCTAGCCTGAACTACATAATGAAACTCTATCTCAAAGAAAAAAGAAAGAAAGAGAAAAGAAAAAAAAATCAAGTTCAAACCCATCTTGGGATACAGAGTAAGATCCTATCTCAAAATGATCAGGGAGGGAGCTGATGGGGCAGACCTGGCTTCAGTCTCCAATGTCACACACACACAAAGGCACATATTTGCAAATACCCCACATATATTTCATATTCTTTCTTGCCTTCCTTCCCTTTTTAAATTTCTCTTTTTTCTTCCTTTTATTTATCTTTTTTTCTTTTTTGGTGGTGCTGGGGACTGATCCTCGTATGTGGGAGCCTTCTTCTTCATATTTTTTGCTTCCGCTCTGGTTTACCTGTAATGCCTAACGGAACACAGGTGAATATCATGGTGGTTACACTGGGCCTTGGGAAGTAGTTCCGCGTTACAGCACTTGCCCCTGGCTGGATCCCCAGCATAGGGAAAAAATGTTTTTGTACAAAGGAAAAGCTATAGTAGTATTATTTAGGGAATAATGACACAAAAATTACGTACATGTTCAATACAGGCACAATTTTTTTTTCTCAAATATGTGTCATCTGTTATTGGTTGAATCGGATTATGCAAAACTTGTGGATAAAGGAAACAAACTGCAGGAGGCTGGGATGTAACTCAACAGCAGAAGTGCCTGCATGGCAAGCGCAAGGTTGTGAGTTCGATCCCTGGTACAAAAAAAAAAAAAAAGAAAGAAAGAAAGAAAGACAAACAAACTACATGTACAAAATCTACTGCTTGCCTGGCAAAATGACTCACACCTGCTGGGAAACAGACGTTCAAGGCCAGCTGGCCTAGTGATGCTCACCCACAGTCCCAGTGTTACAGACCAGTGCCAAACCCAAAGGAAGATGCTCCGCACTAAGCAGTCAGAAAGCAATTGTTTATTACGCCAGCAGGCTGGTGGGAATCATTTCCAAACCACCAGCCCGAGTCCGCATTTTGGCTTAGTTTGTTTAGGTTTGCAAGCAGGAAGCACAAAAGCTTAAGATCGAGGTTAACTTTTATCGTCTGTTGCTGGGTAGAAAGTCCTTGAAATATATTGGAAGAAGAGGATATATTTTTAGGTGGGTGGACACAGACATTGCAGCAGGACATGGTTGATAGAATTTTCGGCGTGGCTAAAAAGATACAAATATGAAATAAAAGTGGCCTTTATTTTAAGAATGTGGAGAGAGGGGCGGGGGTTTAGCTCAGCAGCATAAGCACCTGCCTTGCAAGCAGGCAGTCATGAGTTTGATCCCCGGTACTGATAAAAAAGAAAAAGACAAAAAAAAAAGTGTGGAGAGAGAACCCTACGACCACTGAGGTCTGGCTTTTCTCTCTCTGCTGGATACCGTGGTGTGGGGGCATACATATAGCTTAGGTTTGGGGGTTGCCTAAGGGGCATTACTGATGCACAGATAGCCCATTTGAATTCATTTGGCGCCACAGGTAAATTGCCTAGGGGCAGGGAAGATGATCTCAAGATAGAGCCCCTGGTTCTGCCTCCCAGCCTCCCACTGCTGCAGCGTCCCATTCAGGACAAAATCCTTTCAATGGTCAGGGTGACCTGGGTCAGGCTATAAGAAGCAGCTGACACAGCCAGTCAAGGCTGACTGGGTTTAGCAGTCTAGCTATGTGGTGGGTAGATGCGTATTGTCATACTGATGTCATTCTGATATCATATTGTCTCAATATGATATCAGGCTACTAGTTACTTTTAAATTTTCAAAATTTCTGTCACACCAGTATGGGGCGGAGGGTTGCTGAGGCAGAAGGATTGCTGCAAGTTCAAGGCCAGTTTGTGCTACATAATGAGACCCCTGTCTCAAAGAAAAGAACAAGAATAAGAAAAAGAGGAGGAAGACAAGGAAAAGGAACAGGGAGAGGCGAAAAAAGAAAAGGAAAAAGAAGAAATTCAAGGGCAGACTGGGCAGCTCAATAGGATTCTGCCTCATAAAGGAGAGAGCTTTGGGGAGTAGCTCAGCAGCACAAGCGCCTGCTTGACAAGTGTCAGATAGTGAGTTCCATCCCCGGTACCAAAAAAAGAAAGAAAGAAAAGAGCACAAACAGTAGCAAGGTTTCAGCTAGGCATGTGACACCCTCCTGCAATCCCAGCACTCGGGAAGCTGAGGCAGGAAGATCATTGCAAATTCGAGACCAGCCTGAGCTACAAAGTGAGTTCAAGGCCAGCCAGAACCGCATCATGAGACTGTCTCAAAAAGACAAAAAAAAAAAAAAAAAGGGGGGGAGAGAGCTTGGGTCATAGCTTAGTGGCAGAGTGCTGTCCAGCAAGTCCGAGGCCCTGGGTGTGATCCCCATCAAGATGAGGGGTGAAAATCCCTGCCCTTTTCTGTGACTCCGTCAACTTCCCACAGCAGACTGGTCCATAGCACCCCCTGCTGTTGCCACCTGTGCTCTACACCCTGCCCAGTTCCAGAGCCCAGGATGCCCAGAAGCAATATTGGCAGCAGCCTCTAGGGACACAGTGGTTCCTCTAGCCCCTTGAACGGCCCTAATCACATCCCATCTTGTCAGGCTCTCCCACTTATCTCACCTGAATCCACCTGACAGGCAAGAGGTGGTCAAAAACCACGGGGCGTCTCATCTCACTGACTCACAAGGTTGGTGCGTAAAAACTGGAGTACTCCGGTCAACCAGGCTTTGATGTTAGGGCTCTTCCTCCTCCTCCTCCTCCTCCTCCCTCTCCTCTTCCTCCTCCTCTCTCTTCCCTGTTACTGGGGATTCAATGTAGGGTCTTCACACTGAGCTACATCCCTAACCCTTTTGTTATTTTTTATCTTGAGACAGTATCTTGCTGAACCGTTAAGTGGCCCAAGCTAGGCTCAAATATGTGATCTTCCTGCCTCAGCCTCTCAGGAGACTCTGCCCTTCTATTGTAGGCAAGTAAATTAGGTAGAAGTGATTAGACAGACAGGAGCACTGCGGCTGGAGCACATCTGAAGAGGGGCAAGTTTTCAAGAGACAGTCACAATGGCCAGGCTTGTACGTCTCCCTCAGGAATAACCAGGAACTCGAGATTACACTGTAATTAGTACCACCTGGTCCAGGAAGTCCAGGTAGGCACTTAAATGTCTGGTGCCCAGAGTCTCCCAAGGCATCACTCCCCAAAACTGTTTCTGTGTTAGAAGTCATAGCTAAGCTGGGCGTGGTGGCTCACACTTGTAATCCCAGCACTCCGGAGGCTGAGGCAGGAGGATCATTGAAGTTCGAGACCAGGCTGGGCTATAAAATGAGCCCAAGACCAGCCTGAACTGCACAGCGAGACCCATCTCAAAAAAAAGAAAAAAAAGTCATAGCTAAACCAAGGTTAATGGTGTCCACCATACCTTTGCCACATGCCCCACCCACTCCCCTAGGGATCAATATTAGCTAAGTGGCCCGCTCATAGTCTATCGTTTGACTCACGCTGTGCCCACGCTGTGATTTTGCTCTATGATCCTTCCTATCTCTCAGGAACTCTCTCTCCATAAACCTTCCTACTTTTTTTTTTTTGTACCTGGTATTGAACTCATGACCTCAAGCTTGCTAGGCAGGAGCTTATGTTGCTGAGCTAAATCCTCTACCTGACCCTCCTACTCTTCATCTCCATTGTCCTTTGGAGTTCATTCTTTGATATCCATGGACACAAATGCAGCACAGCTGACATCTGGCAGGTTGGGAGTTACAGCTGTCCGGCAGCACCACACACACCTGGCTGGAGTTCTAGCTCCTGCACCACCACCCCTGCAAACCCACGGGGTGCCCCTGCCTGCAAGTGTGGCATTTTGTTTGTTTTGGTGACTTGATTTGCGTTGCTGGGGCTCAAACTCAGGGCCTCACATGAATTAGTTGCGCACTCTGCCAGAGCTACACCACCAGCTGCCTACAGAGGTTTTTGATGCATCTTTAGGTCTGACTTTGGCCTTCTGATACCCCATTTACTAAACCCACAGGTATTTTCCTGCAAGTGCAGTGTGACTGCTAACCAAGTACTGTCATAAACTGTGGATTCTCCCAGCGGCTTCTGCAACTATCTGCATCTCAGGACCTTATCTCCTGGCTTAACCGGCTTTCTGCAGTAGCCCAGGTCCCCACCCAGCACTCTCCGATGCGATGCTCCTACCTGGTGGAGCTATCCTGCCGTCAGCCCTCACTTGATTTGGAAAAAACAGCAGTACACTCCAGAGCTTCCCACAGGCCACCGCCTGCACTTTGGAAGTGGACTTCTCTGTTCTTCAGGTCTCTTCCTTTGTGTTGTGTCGGGAACCAGTTAGCACTCCAGGCTTCCAACCTCAAAATGCAAATTGTGCTTCCTAGGTACTGAGATAACAAGGAGGAGGAAGAGGAGGGGAAGAGAAAGAGAAAGAGGAGGGGAGGGGAGGGGAGTGGGGAAAGGTCTAAGTTACTCGTCACATTTCATCTGCCCCTAGGAAAGCCTTACTGACTTTGCTTAAGAATGGCCAGAAAGCCGGGCGTGGTGGCTCACGCCTGTAATCCCAGCACGCGGGAGGCTGAGGCAGGAGGATCTTTGCAAGTTCGAGACCAGCCTGGGCTACAAAGTGAGCTCAAGGCCAGCCTGAACTGCATAGCGAGACCCTGTCTCAAAAAAGACAAAAAAAAAAAAAAAAAAGAATGGCCAGAAAGGGGCTGGGGATTTAGCTCAGCAGCATAAGCGCCTGCCTTGTCAAGCAGGCAGTCGTGAGTTTGATCCCTGGTACCGATAAAAAGGAAAAAGAAAAAGACAAAAAAAAAAAAAAAAAAAAAAATGGCCAGAACAAAGATCCTCTGTAAATACAGTGTTAACATTGCGCTGTTAACAGCAGCGGTCCTGCAGGGGTAGATGTGGGAGGCTCAGCAGTAGAGTGCTTGTGGAAAAAGAAAGAAAAAACCTCTTCAAAAGCAAGAAAAGACACACTTAAGTCTGCTATTCCAATGTGTGGGCCAGACGGTATTTCTCTTGCAAAGAATGCTGTATCATCTTTCTTTCTGGCTAGAAGCAAAGGACTCCCTTGCTCCTGGTTTCTTTCCTTCCTTCCTTCCTTTTTTTTTTTTTTTTTTTTTTTTTTTCCTCTCCTTTTCCAGTACTGGGATTGAACCCAGGGCATTTGCACTGAGCAATACCCCCAGGTTTTTTATTTTTTATCTTGAGACAAGGTCTCACTAAATTACTAGGTCGCTCAGGTTGAGTTTGAACCTATAATCCTCCTGCCTCAGTCTCCCAGAGTGCTGAGATTAAAGATGTGCCGTGCCACACCTGCTTTGGTTTGTCCTTAAACCCTTCAACTGATTCAACCGAAGCCTAAAGAAATTCAAAATGGAAGCACAGCCAGGTGTGGTGGTGCTTGCCTATAATCCCAAACATTTGGGAGGCTGAAACGGCAGTATTGCTTCAAATTTGAAGTCAGTTTAGGCTACATAGTGAATTCAAGGTCAATCTGAACTACATAGTGAAACTCCCCCCTCTAAAAAAAGTTGGGTATGGCAGTGACACCTTTAATCTCAGCATTTGGGAAGCCGAGGCAGGAGGATTGCTTTGACACTGAAGCCAGCCTAGGCTACACAGTGAGTTCAAAACCAGACTGAACTATATAGCAAATCCTGTCTTGGACTCCCCCCCAACCCCTGCCTCAAAGAAAAAAAAAGGAGTGAAAATCAACAAAACAACAATTTAGGGCTGGGGATACAGCGCAGTGGCACAGCGCCTGCCTGGCAGTCACAAGATCCTGAGTTTAATTCCCGATACTAAATAAATAAAATAAAACCAAAAACCAGGGGGCTGGGGATTTAGCTCAGCAGCATAAGCGCCTGCCTTGCAAGCAGGCAGTCGTGAGTTCGATCCCCGGTACCGATAAAAAGGAAACCGACAAAAAAAAAAAAAGAAAACCAAAAACCAAAACAAACACAAAAAAACTCTCAACACAATCTAGTGAAGAGTAAAAGAAGTTGGGATTCAGGAATCAAGAACAGAAACACTAGAAAGTACAGGTGAACTGGAAACACTGAAGACGATGGTGGGACAGGAGAAGCAGGCTGGAGCAGCGGCCCCAGCTCCTGGGGAGGGAGACCTGTTTCTGCAAATCAAAGGAAAGCCCGGAGAGGGCGCCCGCTCCGGGGAGAAGCAGCAGGTGGCAACTACGACCCCAAGGAAAGCCAGGGCTGGTAAGCTGCAAACACAGCCTGGGGTTTACCCTGAAACGGAGTCCTTCCACATGGCGGGCTGAGCTAGAGCTAGAGCAGAAATTCACTGCGGGCCCAGCACCCTGGAGTGATGCGGGTTCAGGACTGGGAGCCAGGGCTGCAGAACAACTGCACTTCAGGTTTTCTGGGGTCGCCCTACTACAGTGACGGTCAGAAGAGTCAGTTGCAGGCGGGTCAGGCTAGTTGGAGGCCCTCTGAGAAGCTAAACCGTGGTGGTGATTCAGGCTGTAAAGACAGTGGTCTCACGCTCTGGGGTGAGAAGCCAGGCCAGCCATGTGGTTTTGCGAGGAAGGTGGGAGTGACAGTGCTGACATTAAGCCCAGAGGACTTAGCTCAGCTGATTTAGCTTAGCGGCATAAGCACCTGCCTTGCAAGCATGTGGTTGTGAGTTCAATCCTCAGTACTGACTAAAGAAAAAAAATTTTTTTTAAATTTTTTAAAAGTCCAGAGGACTGTGGTCAGCGGTGCATCTGCTTTTCCACCAGTGCGATGAGGGATATGCCTTGGTTTGAACAGTTGCCACATCTTGGGGTGTATGGACAGAGAGGCCTCTAAAGCAAGTGTAAGAGTTTTCTGGGGCAATAAAGGAGCAGAATATAAGAAAAAGTAAAAGTGGCCTTTTTATTTAAAGGATGTTATACTATGGTACCTCCTGCTGGTACCCCAGTATCCTGCTGTGAAGTTCTGTACCAATTTCCCTGCATTGTCTCGATTGGCTTTGTTCTGTTGTATTTTACTACCTTCGAAAGAAAGAAAGAAAAAGAAAGAAAGAAAGAAGAAAGAAAGAAAGAAAGAAAGAAAGAAAGAAAGAAAGAAAGAAAGAAAGAAAGAAAGAAGGAGCCCACAACCAGCAAGGGTTTGGCTTTCCCCTCTGACCGGATATGGGGGTGTGGGGTGTACGTGACCTTTGACAGGATGTGGTGTTGGGGCGGGCATTGGTGATTGGAATTTTCTTTGCATGCACAGGGAAAGGGAGAAGGAAGTTGTAATCAGGGAAGAAGGAGGAAGTGGCCGTCAGGATAAGCATCCACCATGCTGAACTACCTCCATGATGTCCTGTAATTATTCTAGGGCAAAACTCTTTCACAAGGCCAGAGTCTCATTGAGCCCATAGGCAATAAAGTTAGAGACAGCAGTGAGTCCGAGGTGCACAGAAGGGCATAAACACTAAGAAGTGTCTGCATGGATAAACCCTAAGGCAGATACCCACTGACCAACAAAACCCTCAAGAAAGGCAGGACAGGACTCTCAGTAACACAACAAAAGGTGGCCATGGAAATAAAATAGGCACTAGTTGTGATTCGCACACCCCCCTTCCATATATAGTAGCTTCCAAGACCACAGGCCCTGCCACAGGCCCTCTTACTCAGACACATCCAGGAATTTTTGTAGCTTATTTATTTTGCTTTGATTTTTGTTTTGTTTTTGTTTACTTATTTTTTTTCTATCTCTTGATTTTTGCTCGTATCATTGTTATCATTTTGGTTTTTGGAGACAGGGTCTCCCTTTGCAGTTCAGGCTGGCCTAGAACTCACTATGTGCCCCAGGTGGCCTCAAACTCATGGCAATCCTCCTGCCTCAGCCTCCAGAGTACTGGGATTATGAGCCTTTTATTCTTTATCAGATTTTTTTTCTCACTTCTCTCTCATTTTCCTTGTCTTTTTCAAATTTTTATTTTTTTCACTTTCCCTTCACCTTACCTCTTTCTTTTTTTATTGTTATTATTTGTGTGTGTGTGTGTGCGTGTGTGTGTGTGTGTGTGTATGTGTATGTGCACGTGTGTTTCTTTTGATTGGGACAAGGTCTCACCATATAGTTCAGGCTGGCCTTGACTCACTTTGTAGCCTAGGCTGCCCATGAGCTCACATTGATCTTCCTGCCTCAGCCTTCCCAGTACTGGGATGACATGTATGCTCCACCCTGCCCAGGTCACTTTAATTATTATTAAGCTTTACTAATTCTTAGCCATTTAATTGACTGTATTATGAATGCTGCAATATTTTCTATTGTTAATGGTGGATAGTTATTGCTTTTGGTCGCTATAACTACATGTCAATATTGATTTGTATGTGTATCTACGTTATTAAGATCTTTTTCTTATTTTTAAGGATCTGATGGTTGTAGCTATTATTCTTATGGAATGCCAGTAACAAGTTAGTCTTTCACCTCTATTATTGCTGATAAAGCAATCAAAACAAATCCATGAAAGTGATACCGCACTTCGAAACTGGATAATTGGAAATCAGAAATGGCTACCATAATGCCTCTTGTTATCGACAGTATTGCTGCCCCTACCATCAGACATAATAAAATCAAACAAAACAGAACAGCATAAAACCAATCAAAACAAAACACTAGATAAAAACAATAAAACAGCAAAATAAAATAGTCAGAACAATATTGGGTTTCAAAAATGAGACAGAAGAAAAGACAGAGTCTCTGGCAATCCACTCAAGGCCTTTTCTGTCTGTCTCTCTCACAAAAGTTTTCTTTTGCTCAATAAATATTTTCTGCCCCCCCAAAAAAAGAAAAGAAAAAGAAAGATGAAAATCCCCATAGTTGCTATAGTGCATATTGTTATCCTCTGATAGATGCTCACACTACTGGCTTTAGGCCTGCAAAGTCAATCAAACCCTACAAGCATTGAGCTGTTTTGTGCCTCAGTTATCAGCTCGGTCTGTGTCCCTCTGAATCAGCTGCTGCTTAGGGGGCGGGGAGACACCTCAAGGCTTCCTACTCCCAGTCCACGAATTGGCAGCTCATGGGAAGGGTGAATCAGCTTCCGTCCCTCCTGCTTCCTGGCCTATGGCTGCTGCTGGCATGGGAAGGGCACTTCTTACTCTCCTTCCAGCCCACAGTTACGGCTGGTTCATGGGATGGGCAAATGGCTTCTTGTTTCTCCTCCCTTGCAGCCCATGGCTGCCCCTGATTTCTATTTTAATGGTGGCATAGTAACTACTTTTAATTTATTCTTTAGTCTATGCCAGTGGTGGTGAACTGAAAAGGAGTAACAGCACCAAAACATAACCAAATCCAAAGTCACATTACAGGAAGACAGAAGCTAACCACAGAGATCTCCACACTAGTGCCAGAGTCTCTGCACCCTTCTATCCACAGCACAAAAACAATAAATGTATGAGAAAACAAGGCAAAAAGACCTTTCCCAAACTGCCCACTCTCCAAAAGCTGATCTCATGGACACTAAAATAGAGGAAGCCATAGGCAAAAAAATTTTAAAACCAAATGGCCAAAGTGTTTGAAGAGTCCCGGGCATGGTGGCGTACACCTGTGTGGCAGAAAATGGGACCGAGGCAGGAAGAAGACACTCAGCACCTCGGAATTTGGAAGGCAAACAGCTTTATTGCACCAGGGAGTTGATGGAATCTCAGTTCCAGATCATCGGCCCTGTCTTGGGGTTAATAAAACATGTATATATGTTGTTAACAGGAACTACAAAAGAGTAGAAGAGGTACTAAGAAGGCTAATCACAGGACTCTCATAGTAGCTTACATATTGTCTTGTCATATATTGTTAAGCAGATTTAGCTCCAGCAAGTTAGTGACAGGCTTTCTATCCTATAATAGGAGGCCCAGGGTTGGGTAAGCAGGAAGAATCAATCACTTTTTTTTTTTTTTTTTGTCTTTTTGAGACAGTGTCTTGCTATACAGTTCAGGCTGGCCTTGAGCTCACTTTGTAGCCCAGGTTGGTCTCGAACGTGAAACGATCCTCCTGCCTCAGCCTCCCGAGTGCTGGGATTACAGGTGTGAGCCACCTCGCCCGGCTCTACCTTTTTTTTGAGACAAGGTTTCACTATGCAGTTCAGGCTGAATTTGAACTCACTTTGTAGCCCAGGCTGGCCAGTGATCTTCTTGCCTCCTAAGTGTTAACCGCTGTCTTAAACTGAGCTGAGCTATCTCTGGGTGACATCTCCTTGAAGCTTGGAATGGATCGGCATAACAGAAGCACTGTCATCTCAGGTATTTTATATGCTGAAGCTGCCATTGGAATGTCAAAGCCAGTTGAGTTTCATCATCCTTTATCATGGAAACAGGCCGTACCTACTTTTCTCATCCTTGAATATCGTGGCAGACTTATAGTTTTAAAATTTCCTTCACCTAATTCAGCTATGGAGAGGGAAAAAAAATTTCCTTCACCTTTACAATTTTCTTTATACCTGTCATCCGAGCCCTGGGGAAGGCTGAGCAACACAGACCAATCTCAAAAAAACAAATGAGAAAAGTTTTTAAAGAGATGCATGACAATATGTCAGATATTTAATAAGCTCAAGGAAGATTTAAATAGATAAAGAATGTTATCAATTAGTATCAGGTTCGAAAGTTTAGGCATCAGCTGTGAAGATAATGAGATTCATTATAACGCCCATTCTTGTTGACTTTTATCTACTTTTGAAGACCTACAATGTCTCCAATGTTTTGGTTTTGTCGGTTTTATTCTTTACTGTTTTGTTCAATTGTATTATAACTAACGATATAGGCAATTCTATTAGAGATAGCGGGAGGCATTATGGTAACCATTGTTGATCACCTTGTATTATGTTTTTACATTATCTTTTATGTCCACCCTTTTGACTTGACCGATTCTGTTCCGTTATGTCACATTTGGTTTTACTCTCTTCCAAAAAAGTAATAAGAACCGTGGGAGCAATGAAACCCAAAATGTGTAATAGTCATGGTACAAAAGAGAGGAAAAGAAAGTGCTCCAAACTATATAACTGCATGTATATTTAAGTGTATAAGATAGAAAATGATATCACAGAGTTTTATTGGATCAATGAACAGAACTGTCTGCAGTATCATTGATGGAATGTCCACTTTACAAGCTTTAATTTTGTGACTTGAACAATTATTTCTAAGATGACAATATGTAATCCATTAACTAGTGATTTCCTACTGTTCATTTTTTTTCTGTAAATCTGTATAACTTGTACCCTTTCCCTGCTTTTTTTTCCTTTTCTTCTTAAATAAAATTAAAAAAAAAAAAAAGAATGTTATCAATAAAAGGTTCAGTGAGTTTAAAGAAAAAATAAGCAGGCTGGGTGTGGCAGCCAATGCCTGCAATCCCAGCACTCGGGAGGCTGAAGCAGCAGGATCCTTGTAAGTTCCAGACTAGTTTAGGCTACAAAAATGAGCTCAAGACCAGCCTGAACTGCATAGTGAGACCCTGTCTCAAAGAGACAAAAAATCAAAAAAGAGGAGAAGGAGAAGAGGAAGAAGAAGAAGAAGAAGAAGGAGGAGGAGGAGGAGGAGGAGGAGGAGGAGGAGGAGGAGAAGAAGAAACAATAATAAGCAATAAACTAATTGAGTCAAGCACACCAATCCAAAACATGAACGACCACTTTGGAAATAAATGAAGAAGTATGGGATCAAGGGTGTGAAAAATGTAATAGGAAATCTGAGCAGCAGACTTGCTGAGTGAGACAGAGTGGCAGACAGGAGACAAGGTGACTGTAGATGATACATTCAGTGATGCCCTAAAAATGACAAGATACCATGAGCGCCAGAGCCAACAGCTGCTAGATGATGCAAACATCTATATATATTGACCTCAGAGATACAGGAATAAAGAAAATATTAGAAGACAACTCAAAATGTATTTTAAAAAAGTCTACCGAAATCATAGCAGAAAAATCTCCAAATCTAGTGAAAGAATTCAGTTTAAGTACAAGAGACACATAGAACTCCAAATGGCCATGACCAGAAAAGAACCTTCCACAACACATCCTCATCAGCATTCTAGAAATTCAACAAAAGGAGGGAACTCCAGGGGCTGTTAGCGAAAAACAGCGAGCAACCCATAAAAGCAAGAATAACTGCAGAATTCTCGGAACAAACCTTAAGGGCCAGGAGGACCTAGAGGAACATATTTACGCTCTGAAAGAAAATTGTCTTCAAAGAAAAGGAAGTTTTGGGGGCTGGGGATTTAGCTCAGCTGTATAAGCACCTGCCTTGCAAGCTCATGGTCGTGAATTCGATCCCCAGTACCGATAAAAGAAGAAAAGAAAAGTTTTGGAGCCGGATGTGGTGGCTCACGCCACTAATCCCAGCATTGAGAGGCTGAGGCAGGAGGGTCCTTGCCAATTCAAGACCAGCCTGGGCTACAAAGTGAGCTCAAGATCAGACTGAACTGCATAGTGAGACCCTGTCTCAAAAAGAAAAGAAAAGAAAGTTTTGTGCTATTATCTGTTTCTTCTTTATAAGAAGAAGCCCTTTTTGTGCATGTTTTGTTTCTGAGTAACTACTTTGAAGAGAATGATATACCACATATTATCTATTGTATTCTCTTTTTTTTTTTTTTTTTTTTTTTTTGTCTTTTTCATTTTTATCGGTACCAGGGATCGAACTCACGACTGCCTGCTTGCAAGGCAGGCACTTATGTCGCTGAGCTAAACCCCTAGCCCCTGTATTCTCTTTTTTAATGGAATTTTCATAAAAAAGAAATAATCATCACCCAGACTTTTATATCCTGTCTTCAAAATTGATGGAAAAATAAAGATCTTCCATGACAAAGAAATTCGAAGGAAATACATGACAATTGTCTTTTTTTTTCTCTCTCTCTTTGCCAAGACAAAAGTACCT
This sequence comes from Cavia porcellus, assembly GCF_034190915.1. NCBI lineage: Eukaryota > Metazoa > Chordata > Mammalia > Rodentia > Caviidae > Cavia > Cavia porcellus. Next base: position 15,944,779 of record NW_026947515.1, read on the forward strand.
GACTGGCTTTTTGAGTTCTTTATATGTAAACCTCCCAAATTTAAAGACACTATCCAAAACCAGGCATCTGAGATGAATATCCACTTTTCAGATAAAGAAAAATGATCAGAAAATAAAAAGGTGAAAAACTGTTCAACATCACTGGTCATTCGAGAGATGCAAATTAAAACAACACTGAGATTCTACCTCACCCCGGAAAGAAAGGCTGTCATCAAGAAATTAACAAATGTAACAAATGCTGGCAGGGCTGTGTGGAAAAAGAAACCCTTTTCCACTGTTGGTGGGAGTGTAGACTGGGATAACCACTGTGGAAATTCCTCAAAAAACTAGGACTAGTGGTCCATTTGACTCACATATTCCTCTTCTGGGTATCTTCCCAAGAGAATTAAAAACATCATACCACAGTGATATACATGCACCCATGTTTATAGCAGCACAATTCCTAATAGCTAGATCTTGGAAACAACCTAAATGCCCACTGACTGAAGAATGAATAAAAAAAGAAGTAGTATTTCTATACAATGGAGTACTATTCAGCCACAAAGAAGGACACACTGGAGACTTTCATAGGTAAATGGATGCAACCTGAGACCATATTCATTAGTGAAATAAATCAGACACACATGTATACACATCATATTGTCTCATGAATGTGAGAAGCTGAAAGAAAGAACATATGAATATGTATATAAAAAAAGATAGTAGAGGCTTGTGATTTAGCTCAGTGGCATAAGCACCTGTCTGGTCATGAAGTTATGGACAAGGTCATGAGTTCAATCCCCAGTTCCAGCCTCCCCCAAAAGATAGTTAATTTAGTTACACTACTGCTCTCTCTGAGATCCCTGAGGAGAAAGGTCTGTGCTGGTAATGTTCAGACAACTGAACGCAGATGTTTTGTGCTCTGGGTGATTTAGGGGTGACAATGCACAGTGTATGTACCATTGTTACCTCAGTTGATGTGTTTTGAAATTTTGTTTTCTTTTTTTTTTCTCTTTGAAGTAAAATGGATTTGAAAGAAAAAATGAATTTGTGACATTTGATTTTTTTTTTTGTCTTTTTCATTTTTATCGGTACCGGGAATCGAACTCACGACCGCCTGCTTGCAATGATTTATTTTTTTTTAGTTTTTTGTATGTTCTCTGTAGTAATCCTTTATCTGCGGAACAGCTGACAAGCACTTTTTCCCCACATTGTGGGGTTCTCTTTTCACTCTGTTAGTTGTTTCTCTTGCTGTTAAAATGATTTTTAATAAAATGAGATCCCAGTTATTGATTCTTTGTAATCGTTCCTGTGCAATCAGGGTTTCATTTATAAAGTCTTTGCCTACACCAATGTCTTCAAGAGTTTTACTTTATCTTCCAGAAGATTTAATGTTTCTGTTTTAACATTTAAATCTTTGATCCATTTCAAATTTAGGTTAGTGCATGGTGAAAGATATGGGTGCAATTCTATTCTTTGGCATGTGTAGAGCCAATATTTCTAGCACCATCTAATGAAGCTTTTTTTTTTTTTTTTTTTACATTTTAAAAAATCTTTTTATCAGTATCAGGATCAAACTCACAACTGCCTGCTTGCAAGGCAGGTGCTTATGCCGCTGAGCTAAATCCCCAGCCCCAGCACCATTTACTGAAGAGGCTATATTTCTTTTGGTCTTTTGTCAAAGGCACTTTTGTCAAAAATAAGGTGGCTTAGTACGTCTGAAGTTGTTTCTGCACCTTCTAATCTGTTCCACTGATCTTGAGATCTGTTTTTTTTTTTCCCCCCAGCAGGACCACACTGTTTTTATGAGTAGCTTTACAGTATAATTTCAAGTCAGGAATTTTGATGCCCCTTAAATTGCCTTTGTTGCCCAGAATTCCCTTTGCTATTGTAGCTTTTTTCTGGTTCCAGATGAACTTTCGGATTGTTTTCTCTAATTCTGTGAGATATGACTTTGGAATTTTGATTGGGATTGCATTAAATCCATATAACATTGGAAGTATGGCCATTTTCACTATGTTGGGTCTTCCTACTCAAGTGCAAGGGGTATCTTTCTACTTTCTAATGTCCTCTTCAGTTGCCTTTATCAGAGTACTGTAGTTTTCAATATAGAGGTCTTTTACATCCTTTATTGACTTGATTCCTAAATATTTCATTTTGTGGGGGGATGCTATTGTGAAAGACGTTGTTCCCCTGATTTCTCACTCACTGAATTTGTTCACTTACAGGAAAGCTATTGATTTTTTTTTTTGAGACAGGGTCTCTATGCAGTTCAGGCTGGACTTGACTTCACTTTGTAGCCCAGGCTGGTCTGGAACATGCAGTGATCCTCCTGCCTCAGTCTTCTGAGTGCTGGGATATAGATCTGTGCCACCACGCCCAGCTGACTATTGACTTTTGTTTTTGTTTTTTGGTACCAGGGGTCACACTCATGACCTCATGTTTGCCAGGCAGGTGCTTACACCACTGAGCTAAATCCCGACTATTGATTTTTTTTAAAAGCCAGTCAAATTTAGCAGTGGGGGGGTTGTATACCAACTTTAGTGACACTAACGTTAATAAGTTCTGATAACCCACTGCCATCGGACCAACCTCGACTATTGATTTTTGAGTGTTGATTTTTGTGTCCAACTAGGCTACTGTATTTGCTTATTAAATATATCAATTTTTTTAATAGAGTTTTTTTTTGTTTTGTTTTTTACCGGTACCAGAGATCGAACTCATGACCACACACTTGCAAGGCAGGTGCTTATGCCGCTGAGCTAAATCCCCAGCCCTAATAGAGTTTTTGGGATCTTCTATGTAGAGTATCATGTCATCTGCAAATAATGATACTTTTAACTTCTTGTTTCTTATCTTTACTCCTTTTATTTTATTTTTTTCTCTTGTTTAATTCCTCTGGCTAGAGTTTTCAGGACTATGTTGAATAAGAGTGGTGACAATGGACATCCTTGTCTTGCTCCTGATAATACACAGAAAGTTTTCAGTTTTTCCATTTAGTATGATGTTGGCTGCTAGGTTGTCATAGATTCTTTTATCAGATTGCAATAAAGACCATCTATTCCAATTTTTGTAGGGTTTTTATCATGAATGGGTTCTGCACTTTGTCAAAAGCTTATCTATTGAGATGATCATATGATTTTTGTCCTGGCTCTGTTAATATGGTATATTACATTTATGGGCTTCCTTATGTTGAACCATCCCTGTATTCATGGGATGGATCCTACTTGGCCATGGTGTACAGAGAGCCCTTCCTGGTCCTCAGCTCTGTCCTGAAAGTTTATATTTGTAATCCCATGGAAATGTTATTGGAATTCCAATAAATTAATTCCAATATACTACTTCCATTGCGACCCACGGGTAAGAATAAAGACCCTGGGGCCAGGGGTTTAGCTCAGTGGTTTAAGTGCCTGCTCAGCAAGCAGGAGGTCCTGAGCTCAAGTCCTGGTTTTTGACAATTCCTTTGTCAAAAAAAAGAATAAAGACATATTTATAGTTATGGGGAGCCAGGGCGTCCTAAGTCCAGCCAAGATGGTGGTTCACAGCAACAAAGGCCTCAACCCAGGGCCCAACCTGGATTTTATTAACTTGTAAAGAAGGGAGTGGCTTGAAGATGACCAACTATGAGAAAGTTCTATGAGCTGGGCTAGACAGGAGGCCTGAGATCACCTCTGCAATAGGCAGAGGGAAGGATGTGCAGAAATAGGAATCTGTATAGCATAATTGAGGTAGCATCTAAGGTTTTGGGTAGTGCTTCAGCTCTGATGCATAAACATCTCTGCTCTGGGAAGTCATAGCCTCTTATCTCAAGGCTTGATCCTGGTTGACATTGTGGAGCAGTGGCCCTTTATCCCACCTGGCTCAACCATGTTTTTTGGGGAGTCATAGGGTGGGGAAACAGCGACTGTTGTCTAGCTTCAAAGATTACACATCAGCACCTCAGCCAGCCCTGTTCACATTGCTGAGAGCCGATTGAAGGGATAGAGACATGGCCCAGCCAGCCCTGTACATATGGTACATGGAGATAGGGCAGGGTTTAACCAAAATGGAGATAACTGCTTGTTATTCAGGGAGCGTCTTCCAGGTGGTCTCCACAGTGGTGTTGAAACTTGATGATTTGCTGCATTCTATTGAGCAGTATCTTATTGAAGATTTTTATATGTATGTGTATTAGGGAAACTGGCCTGTAATTTTCTTTCTTAGATGGGTCTCTCTCTGGTTTTGGTATCAGGGTAATGTTTGCTTCCAGGAATAAAGCTGGGAATTTGCTTCCCATTCAATTTCATTAAAGAGTTTGAGAAGTAGAGATGTTAAGTCTTCTCTAAATTTCTTGTAGAATTCAGCAGTGAATCTGTCAGGGCCTGGGATTTTCTTTGTTGGTAGGTTTTTAATTACACCTTCAATTTCATTAATTGATATTGGTTTATTTAGGATTTTTATAACTTCTTGATTCAGCTTCAGTGATTCATATGTATGTAGGAATCTGTGCATTTCTTCTGCATTTTACATCTTATTAGAACACAAGTTTTCAAAGCAGCTATAGATGATCTGGATTTCTGCAGAGTCCACTGCAGTTTTACCCTTTTTATTCCTAATTACATGGATTTGAGGGTTTTTCCTTTTTTGATAAGGTTGGCTAAGGGTTTGTCAATTTTATTTAATCTTTCAAAGAACCAACTCTTAGATTTATTGATTCTTTGTTTTTTTTTTTTTTTAGTCTCTAATGCATTAATTTCTGCTCTGATGTTTGTAAGTTTCTCTCTCATATGAGCTTTTGGCTTAGCCTGCTCTTCTTTTTCTAAAAGTTTAAGGTTCACTGTTAAGTTGTTTATGTGCGCTTGTGCTGTTTTACTGACATGGATATTTGCTGCTGTACATTTCTCTCTTAGGAATGCTTTCACTGCGTCCCATAAATTCTGGTATGTTGCATTGTCATTCAGCTGTAAAACTAATTTCTTGCCGGGAGAACATGGCGGACAGACAACAGCAACTACTGAAGGCTCTCTGAAAGGCTCGGCTCAGAGGCCAGGAATGATGCGGACTAAGGAGATACGAACCAGTAGAGATATGCTCTGCTGACTCAGGAACGAACTGGGCTAAGAGAATCCAACTTAGGATACAGTCCTGGCGCTAAAATAGGAACAGAAAAGACTCGGTGTAGAGGCTCGACCCCGCGCCATTGGAAACCGCGATTTGGGTTTCCCGCCGCCCGGCGGCTGGCTGCCTCCACAGCGGCTCGGCAAGGAGAGACGCGCAGAGCTCTGGGAACGGGAGTCTGTGAACAACGGAGTCGGAAACAGGACGGACAAGGAGGCGTACACGAAAACTGACTGGTGGCGAGGTGAGTGAGAAACTGACCCCCTACCACAGTTTGACTCCAGCGGAGGTCTTCCTGGGCTCAGGCAGTCCTGCGGGAGCAGGGCGCGGTGGCAACTCCAGCCACACATTCCCCTCTCGGATGGGATTGGTGAAAAGTGCCTGGCCTGAGTGACGCTGCTGGCGGACTCCCTAGGCTGGCCTAACCCAGATCCCAGAGCCTGACGGTGGCCCGGAGGAGCGACCGACTCCCGCGTAGGCTGCTTCCTCCGCAACTCCCTGGGGCGCAGCGATGGGCGGGAACAACTAGCCAGCGCAATTTGATCAGGCTGTGGCTGACAGGCAGGGAAGCCGGGCCTCCTATGTAAGATTGCATTTTATAAGGAACAGAAAATATGGGGAAGGGAAGCAACAAAAAAGGCTCCTCGGGCCCCAATCCTGAGAATCAGGCAATAGTGGACACCGCACCAATATACATTGAGCGCCATATAGAGAGCCTCATAGACCAATTCAGGAATGAAGTTATCAATGACATGAAGCTAGAAGTATGCAGAATAGTTAGAGAAATGCTAAGCACCACCCAGGAAAAAGCAGATGGTGGAATGGAAGAACAGAAAAAGAGGGGAGAATTGCTTGATGGAGAAAACAGAGAAAGCATTGAGTATGTGAAGCAGGTTCAAAGGGACTATCAAGAAATTAAGAAGTCTATCCAAGACTGGCATAACAGCTTGAAAGAAACTAAGGACAGACTATCTGAACTGGAGGGCAGACTTGAAACATGGGAGAATGAAATGAAAAACTTCTTAAAAATAACAAAGAAACAAACAGCAATAATACAAAGACAAGAAGATGATAAGAGGATCCATAACTTAAGGATTAAGAACATAAAAGAAGAAGTAGGGACACAAACAAGTGAACTACAAAAGCTACTCACAGAAATAATCCAGGAGAATTTTCCTAATTTAGCAAAAGGTAAAGATACTCAGATGTATGAGGCATACAGGACCCCAGCTACCTACAACCCTAACAGAGAAACACCCAGGCATATAATAATCAAAATTCCAGAAATTCAATACAAGAACAGAATATTAAAAGCTGTAAGAGACAAGAAACAGATCACTTACAAGGGAAGACCCATCAGAATTACAGCAGATTTCTCTTCACAAACCATCAAATCACGAAGAGCATGGGGAGAAATAATTCAAGCTTTGAAAGATAATAATCTCCAGCCAAGATTGAGATATCCTGCACAACTGTCCCTGGAAATTGATGGAAAAACGAGGTGCTTCCAGGATAAAGAGGAACTGGGGGAATTTGCAACCGCCAATTCAACCCTACAGAAAGTATTGCAGGATATTCTAAAAAAAGAAAAATACAAAGAACCCAGAAATAGTGGCGGGGAGGCCACAATGAATGGAGCAGAGAACAAAATGAAGAAGACAAACTGACAGCTACTGACAGAAAAAGAGCTCAACAGAAATGAGACAGAGAAGATTGGATGATAGGAACAGCTTTTTTTGGAGAAAATGACATCTTAATAGGTAATGCTGATTTAGTACCATCTTGTTTTGAAGTCTCATCTAGTTTTTGTTCTTCTGTCTCCAATGGTCTAAACAGGTTGTATCTTATTGGATTTTTTTATGTACGATAGTATAAGCAAAAACCTTTTAAAGACAAGGAGATTATACAGAGACCATTGTTCATTTTCTGTTAGTCGATTCTAAATACTCTATAATGCTGTCATTCTCTTAAATGGTTTTACATTGTTTTGATATACTTAATGCTACAGTATATGAAGTTGTACTCAAGGACTTCAGGGAGGGAGTCAATATGGTAACTATTTTTGGGTCAGGATTATCTGGTGGTGAAACACTATTCTGCTTAAATGGTTATGTTTTGATCTGCCCTGTTTCGCTGTTATGCCCTCTTTTTTTCTCAATCTCCACTCCATTATTTACTTTTTTATTTTTATCCATTTAATTAAAGGGAAAAATATAGCAGGATATAATATAGTAACCCACTTTGACTCTCTATTATCTCGATTTGAAGCCCTGTATTACTCTCACCATCTTGTTTTTGACTGAGGTTCCTCTATTCTGTTTTGCTGGATAGTATCAGGTTCGAAAGTTTAGGCATCAGCTGAGAAGATAATGAGATTCATTATAACGCCCATTCTCATTGACTTTTATCTACTTTTGAAGGCCTACAATATCTCCAATGTTTTGGTTTTGTCGGTTTTATTCTTTACGGTTTTGTTCAATTGTATTACAACTAATGATATAGGCAATTCTATTAGAAATAGCGGGAGGCATTATGGTAACCATTGTTGATCACCTTGTATTATGTTTTTATATTATCTACTATGTCCACCCTTTTGACTTGACCGATTCTGTTCTGTTATGTCACATTTGGTTTTACTCTCTTCCAAAAAAGCAATACGAACCGTGGGAGCAATGAAACCCAAAATGTGTAATAGTCACTGTACAAAAGAGAGGAAAAGAAAGTGCTCTAAACTATATAACTGCATGTATATTTAAATGTATAAGATAGAAAATGATATCACAGAGTTTTATTGGATCATTGAACAGAACTGTTTGCAGTATCATTGTTGGAATGTCCACTCTACAAGCTTTAATTTTGTGACTGGAACAATTATTTCTAAGATGGCAATATGTAATCCATTAACTAGTGATTTCCTACTGCGCATTTTTTTCTTCTGTAAATCTGTATAACTTGTACCCCTTCACTGTTTTTTTTTTCTTTCTTTTCTTTTCTCCTTAAATAAAAATTTAAAAAAAAAAAACTAATTTCTACTTTAATTTCATCTGCAACCCACTGGTTATTCAAGAGGGTGCTATTTAATTTCCATGTGTTTATGAAGTTCTTGTGGTTTCTTTTGCCATGAATTTCTAATTTCATTCCCTTATGGTCTGATAATATGTATGGGATAATTTCAATTCTTTTGCATTTACTTAAGCATGTTCCATGAGCTAGTATGTGGTCTATTTTGGAGACTGTCTCATATAAAAGCTGAGAAGAATGTGTATTCTAACGTGGAGTGGAACAGTTTGTAGGCATCTACTGAGTCGGTTTGTTCTAATGTTTGGTTCAGGTTTAGTATTTCATTGTTGGTTGTTTTATCTAGTTGATCTATCTTTTTGTGACAGTAGGGTATTGCGATCCCCCAATACAATTGTGTTAGTGCTTATTTGATTTTTCACGTCTGTTCGTAATTGTTTTATATAGTTGGGTGCACTGGTATTTGGTGTGTATATATTTATGATTGTTATCTCTTCCTCTTGGATTTTTCCCTTTACAAGGATTTAGTGACTGTTTTTCTTCTCTCTTAATAAGTCTTGGCTTGAAATTCACACTGTCTGAAAATAGAATAGCTACCCCTGTTTTTTTCTGGGTTTCTGTCACATGGAGTATTGTTTTCCATTATTTGATTTTCAACCTATGAATTTTAAAAATTAAATGTGTTTCTTATATGCAGCATATTGTTGGATCTTGCTTCTTAAATTCTTTTTTTTTTTTTGAATCAGTACCAGGGATCGAACTCAGAACTGTGCACTTGCAAGGCAGGCACTTATGCCGCTGAGCTAAATCCCCAGGCCTAATAAATCTTTTTTCTTTTCCAATCAATCTTAAATTATTGTTCTTTGTTTCACTGAGAAGCTGCTGGATTGATGAAGTCTTTCTTTCCACGATTGCTAATTGCAAGCCTGTCTGAGGCTGTCTGAGATCCTGTCTACACATTGGCTTAATCTGCTGCAAATACTTTCAGTGGAATTTTTATTCTCCTGGATACCTGCTTGAATCTGCCTGATGGATTCCATTTCTTTCCTGTGCTGAGCATTCATGGCTTTCATTGTTTTCTGGACCTCGTGTTTTTTGTTGTTGTTGTTGTTGTTCTTTTTTTTTTGTCTGTATCTACTCTAGTGTCACTAAGCATAGTCTTTATTTTGGACACCATCTTTGAAGTTATCTGAGAAGTTATTTCTGATTTGATTTTTTCCAGTGCCTCATTCAATTGCTTTGTCATTTCCACCGCAGAGAGACCCGTAGGGGGCTTTCGAATAGTCCTACTTCGTTGCCCCCTGAGTTTGCCTTTGATGAACTGGATGTCTGGGCTTGCATCTTTTCTTTTTTTTTTTTTTTGCTTTTATTTTATTTAACGAAAGACTACACAAAACAGAAAATGGGTAGAAATAATACATACTTTCAAAGAAAAAATAAACACTAAGAAATCCCTAGTTGATGATTATACATTGTCCTCTTACAAATAGTTGTTCAAGATACAAAAGTGAGACATATAAAGCAGGGATTCAAACAACGAGACTGCAAACAGTTCTGTTCAACTATCCGTCAAAAATTAGTAATATGCACTGAGTTTTTGTTGGATCATTGAACAGAACTGTCTGCAATCTCACTGTACAAATGTCTACCTTGCATGCTTTAATTTTGTAATTTGGACAACTGTTTCTAAGATGACAATGTGTGATCTATTAACTGGTGAATTCTTACTGTATATTTTTTTCTTGAAATTCTGTATTACTTGTATCCTCTTACTGCTTTTTTTTTTCCTTTTTGCTCTTTAAATAAAAAAATTAGTAATATGGTTATCAATCCTACACACTTAAACATACATGCAGTTATCCATATTTGTTCATTTTATCATGTGTTATAAGATCAGTTCTCATAAACTGTTTATAGGTTCTACACATGCATGAGTCTTAACATGTATTTCTATCCTTTCTATATTAGAGGGAGAAACAAAACAAAGCAAGACAAAACAAAACATATTCCTATAAACACATGAAATGAAAAAGACATAAAACCACTGTACAAGGAGTTCTACCATGGTTCCTGTGTTGTCTCTTGTTATCTTCAATAGAATTGGCTATATCATCAGACATAGTATATTTGAATATAGCAGTACATAACAGTATTAATAAAAACACAACTTTGTAGATAGTGTAAAACTTCAAAAACAGGTAGTAATCAAACCAGAACTTGTCATCTTCAGTGTGGTCGCTTATACTCTCAGACTTGATACTATCAATTATAACAGCTTTGAATAAAATCTGTCAATAGCAAACAGCAATCAAACAAACCAGATTTAACTAAGATCAGTCATGATAAAACAGTATAAGTCATACAGGGCTCCAGATTAAGTTAATAGGAAATTAAAGATGATTACTGTGCTGTATCCTGATGTTTTTGGGATAGCTGTCTGTGCCCTCAGATCTCATGCAAGTAGACAAACTGAGACAGAATAAAATCTATCTAAGCAGAGAAGTGCGAGTAACATGGGTTTTAAATCCTGATACACTATTAACAATATCTTCTGCTGTCTTTTTTAAGACTCTTCCTCCCCTTTCACTCCCCCAGGGTGCACTGTGCATTTTTGGGTCTCACCAACATCCTCAGTTTTTAGATTGGGGGGGTAACCTGCTATTTACCTCAGTGGTTCCGAACCTTCTCCCTCCTCGATTTGATCTCTAATTGCATTCCTTTACCTATTAAAGCCTATTTTTCCAATATATCCACAAATACTGGTCTAGTTGCCCCTATTTATCTCTGGTTCCCTGTCACATAGAGCATTGTTTTCACATACTTGATTTTTGGTCCATTTACCCTTTTTCAGGTTAATTATATTTCCTATATAGAGCATCTCAGTGGACCCTACCTCCTCACCTACTCTGCTTGTGTTTCTCTCTTTTTTTTTCTAGTATATGAAAGTCATCTATATTAGAGATTATAGCCAACCTTCTCTGCCTCATTTCTGTTGTGCTCTTTTTCTGCCAGTAATTGTCTGCTTTTCTTCTTCATTCTGTTTTCTGCTCCATTCATTGAGGCTTCTCTACCACTGTTCCTGGAATCCTGGTCCTTTTCTCTCTTTCTAGAATTCCCTGCAGTATTCTCTATAAGGTTGAATTGGTGGTTGTGAATTCCCCCAGTTCCTCTTTGTCTTGGAAGCATCTTGTTTCTCCCATTAATTTTTTTTCTTTTCTTTTTTTTTTTTAAATCGGTACCAGGGATTGAACTCATGACCGCCTGCTTGCAAGGCAGGTTCTTATGCTGCGGAGCTAAATCCCCAGCCCTTCTCCAGTAATTTCTAGAGACAGCTTTTCAGGGTACATCAATCTGGGTTGGAGGTTATTTTCTTTCAGGGCTTAGAATACTTCATTCCAAGCTCTTCTTGATTTGATGGTCTGGGTTGAGAAATCTGCCTTGATTATGATGGGTTTTCCTTTATAGGTAATCTGTTTCTTGTCTCTGACAGGTTTTAATATTCTGTTCTTATATTGAATTTCTGGGATCTTGATTATTTTTTTTCTTTTTGTCTTTTCTTTTTTATTGGTACTGGGGATCGAACTCACAACTGCCTGCTTGCAAGGCAGGCACTTATGCCGCTGAGCTAAATCCCCAGCCCCGGGATCTTGATTATTATATGCCTGGAGGTAGCTCTGTTTTGGTTGTAGGTGGCTGGAGATCTGTATGCCTCATACATCTGAATATCATTTCCTTTTCCTATGCTTGGGAAGTTTTCCTTAATTATTTCTGTGAATAGCCTTTGCAGCTCCTTTGTTTGTACCCCTGCTTTTTCATTCACATTCTTTTTTTTTTTTTTTTTTTTTTGAGATGAGGTCTCGCTATGCAGTTCAGGCTGGCCTTGAGCTCACTTTGTAGCCCAGGCTGGTCTCAAACTCACAAGGATCCTCCCACCTCACCCTCCAGAGTGCTGGGATTACAGGCATGAGCCACGACGCCTGGCTCTACATTCTTTATTCTTAAATTATAGATCCTCTTGTCATCTTCTAGCCTGTGTATTGTTACTGCTTGTTTCCTTGTTTTTTTTTTTTTTTTTTTTTTTTTTTGTCTTTTTCTTTTTTATCGGTACCAGGGATCGAACTCATGACCACCTATTGCAAGGCAGGTGCTTATACCGCTGAGCTAAACCCCCAGCCCTCCTTGTTATTTTTAAGAAATTTTTCCTTTCATGATCCCACATTACAAACCTGTCCTCCAGTTTGGACAATCTATCATTAGTTTCTTTCGAGCAGTTTTGTCAGCTTTCAATGGAGTTTTTTGTTTCCTGGTAATCTCTTTGAACCTGCTTCATGTATTCTATGTTTTCTTTATATTCTTCATCAAATGGTTCTCTCCTTTGTTTGGGTTCCTCCCTTCTTCTGTCTGTGTCTTCTTGAGAGGTGCTTAGCATTTTTTTATTAATCTACTTATATCTTGCTTTACTTGGTTAAATATTTCACTTTTGAACTAATCTATGAGGTCCCAAAGATATCTCTTTATGTCCACTGGTGCCGTGTCTGATATTGCATGTTTGCTGTCCTCAGTCTCTTTTGTATTTACCTTTCCAGGATCAATGTTCTCAGAGTCGGGGGCTGGGGACTTTTTCTTGTTGCTTCCTCTTCTCATATTTTTTGTTTCTTCCATCAGGCATATAGAGGAGGTCCCAGACACTTTCTTTGTTGGTTCTGGTTCTTCTGAAGTGCGCTGGCTAGGTGATCCTGCGACTTTTCATTTTCTTTCTTTCTTTTTTTAGTTTAATTCCTGATGTGATGCTTATAAATTGCCTATGGTGAGTTGCTTTATTGCTAGTATTTAGAGCCCTTAGGTAGTGACTACTTCTCCGAAGTATCTTCCAGGCATAGCTGGGTTTGGGTTTTGAGTCTGTTGGAAGATCCCACCTCTTCAATTTGTTAGAGATGAGAAGTTGCTGCTTGTTTGGCCCAGTCTCTGCTTGTTTGGACTGTGATCCTCACTTAATCTCAGTCCTGGAATACCAGGGTGAACTTCTGTCACTCTTGGCTGTCGTGGTACTGACAGCATCAAACACAGCTCTGATACAGCCTCCTTCCTGGCTCCTTCTCCAGCCCGGCTCAGCAGAAGTAACTACATTTCCTTCTTGATTTTTGCTTTTTCTCTTGAGATTTAGGACTTCATAGTAGCTCTGCTTACTATTTCCTCTGTTTTGGGGATTGAATCTAGAGCTTTCATACTGACTTACAACCCTAGTCTTTTCCTATATTTTAATTTTCATCAGGGCCTCAAAATAGAAAAAAAAAATCAAGGCCTGGAATGTAGCTCAGTGATAGAATGCTTGTTGGGCACTTTTTTTTTTTTTTTTTTTTTTGTCTTTTTCATTTTTATCAGTACCAGGGATCGAACTCACGACTGCCTGCTTGCAAGGCAGGCTAAATCCCCAGACCCCTGTTGGGCATTTTTGACCCCTGATTGACGTGTTTTAAATTTTGTTGTAGATTTTTTTTCTTCTTCTTCTTTCTTTTCTTTCTTTTTATCCTTGAAATAAAATGGATTTGGAAAAAAATTTAAAAAGAAATGTGAGCATATTTCAAAGTCTCAAGTTCTAGAAAGAATAGGAGTGGGTCATGCGTTTTTTGTTTTGATTTTTGTTTGTTTTTTGTTTTTGTTTTTGTTTTTTATTGGTACTGGGAATCGAACTGATGATCACGCACTTGCGCAAGGCAGGAGCTATTCTGCTTATGCTGCTGAGCTAAATCCCTAGCCCCTGTTTGTTTGTTTTTGAGACAGGGTCTCAATATATAGTTTAGGCTGGCTTTGAAGTTATTATGTAGCTCCGGCTAGACTCAAATTCATGGCAATCCTCCTGCCTCAGCCTCCCAAGTTCTGGGATTTCAGGTGTGTACCATTGCACCCAGTATCATTCATGTATATGTAAACCAGAGAAAAACAGATGGAAATTAGGAGAGAGAACAAAGTCCTGTGGAAAATAGTAAAGAAAACTCAACTAGGAAACATTAACACCTAACTTCATTTTGGGCACATGAGAGGTATTCAGACAAAAATATTTCTCAAAGGAGAAATAATTTAAGCATTGTAAGTTGGTAGCTAGGTGCTGTGATACGCACCTATAATCCTAGCACTTGGGAGGCTGAGGCAGAGGATTGATTGCCATGAAATGGAGGCCAGCCTGGGCTACAAATTGAGTTCAAAATCAGACTGAATTACATAATGAGACACTATCTCAAAAAACAAATAATCAAAAACCTAGTACTGGTTACAAGAACTGAATATGTGACTAGGACATTTTTGCATTTAGTTTAGTTTTGTTTGTCTTTTTGAGATAGGGTCTCACTATGCAGTTCAGGCTGGCCTTGAGCTTACCTGGTAGCCCAGTTGGTCTCAAACTCATAACAATTCTCCTGTCTCAGCCTCCTGAGTGCTGGGATTATAGGTGTGCACCATGCCCAGCTTATTTTGTTTTTTTGTTTTGTTTTTTAGCAGTGGCTAAATTGATTTGAAAAAGTAAAAGTGAAAAGTAAGGGAGAAGCTCGCTCTGCAGAGTGATCTTGCCTGAGTAAAAGAATAAAAAGCAAGATAAAAGTCCACCTGGAGGAAGCAAGACGATCATGAGGAAAGCATCGGCAGCCAGCCCTCCGTGGTGTCTGTGATTGTTTATGCCATCCACATCTCAAGGCAACCATGAGAGCTTCTACATAGGGGTCCTGAGGGGTGGCGCTGGGATCTCATGCCTCAGGCTGAAGTCAGGTCTAGGCCATTGCTTTGTTTTATTTTGTTTCCTTTGCTTTTGTTCTTTGAGACAGGGTCTCACCATATAATGCAGGCCGGCCTTGAATTTATAGTTATCCTCCTCCCTTAGCCACCTGAGTGCTGAAATTATAGAAGTGAGCCACCGAGCCTGGCCCTGGACCACCCTAATTGCAAACTGAGTTCTCTCGAGAAGTCCGCACGCAGGGCTTTGCTAACTGGTAGGGCCTGAGTCTAGCTGTCTTCCCAAAGCCTCATGTAGTTACAGGTGGGACTTCAGGGGTGGCTGGATCTGAGGTGTGACACAGGGATTGATTCATGGTGCCATGCTAGGATCGAGGGCACTAGGATTTTAGTACATGTTCTATGGAAGTGAGCACAAGGGCCTAGGATTAAGGGTGTGAGTGCTAACCGCTCTGAGTGGCCTGGATAAAATAAAACAGCAGAAAGATCCTCTGAAGGTCTCTCGTTGCTTTTGCTATCTTTTAGATGCCATGAGCATTTCTCCTCTGTGATGTCCTTCTGTCAAGCCACCCCGCTTTGGAGCCAACCAATTAAAGACTAAAACCTCTACAGACTGTGAGTTAAATGGACCTTTCCCCCTTTAACTTTGGGTGTCTGATATTTTGTCTCAGCAAGAAGAGCAAAGTCACTAAGTCAGGAACTATTCAGTGCAGGTGTTCTGGGATTTTGTAATTACCAGCTCACCCCTGCTTCCCCAACAGGTTTTAGCACACTCTAATCTCTTGTTCCATTTCTTTATGAGAGACACAAGTCCCCATAATTCTTTATCGGGTGCCGAGGGAGTGGAGGTCTCTGCCGTCTGCAGCTTCATCAAGCTCGTGGCTCACGTGCTTGCCATGGACCTTGGGGTGCGCAGCTCACTGGCTGGAATGAAGAAAAAATTCTGTCAGGAAACAATGAGGAAAGAGCCAGTGACCACTAACCTTTCCTACTGGCCCGACTATGAGGAGCAGGCCAGATTTCTCCACTTCCTGTAGCAGCCCTGGAGCTCTTGAGAGAAATCTCACGTCTTCCAGCGGCTCACAGAAGTAGCTTTCTCCTCTTGGGTGATCTTGTTCTTCAGACAGTTCAGGTGGGACTGGAAAGATGAATTCGATAGTCTCTCTGTCCTCTTTACCGCAGTGGGTATGGCAAGGACCTCTGAGAAGGGTCTCTTCCGTTTTGGTTTTGATTGGTCAGTGGGTATCTCTTTTGTCTTAAGTTTTTACAAACATCTGGTCTCCAGCATGCACAGTAGTGGTCCCCAGGCCACTGTGTTCCAGTACATTTGAATAGTAGGTTATCCTTGGCCCAGATTTGTGTGTGTGTGTGTGTGTGTGTGTGTGTGTGTGTGTGTTGGGGGCTGAACCCAGGGACTTGTGCATGCAAGGAAAGAGCTCCACCACTGAGCCACATCCCCAGCTCTTGGCCCAGATAAAGGAGCTATTGTAACAGCCTTGGGATCCCTGGGTCTTCTATCCCACCAGAGGATAGAAATGGATTCCCAGGTAGCATCTCAAATGGGCTCACATTTATGCCAGTTTTGGACATGTTTGAACCCTCATGAGCACTACTGACAGCAGTTAGAGCCAGGACCCAAATGTCTTTGGGCAAAGTATTGCCAAAGCTTGCTTTAGGGCCTGCTTGGCTCCCTCTACCTTTCCAGAAGATTGAGGCCCAAGTCCCATGTAGGATTTTTATAGCTTGTCGTGATGACCCTTGAGGAAGAACTAGAATGGTTTCTCAGGAACTGCGAATACAGCTAGGGTCTTGAGGGGCTGTAGGGCTGTCTTTCTTGCTTCCCTGTCAGTCTTTTGGGTTTCCCCAACTTTGGATATGTCTCTCCGGAGCCCTTTACTCGCATGACAGCCATCTGCTTGGGAAGATGGGCTGCCTGTAGTTGTAGGATTTCCTGCCTGTGCTTTATAGAAGACTGACAAGCCTATTGTCACCAGGGAGCCACAGCTCCTCAGGGTTTGGAGACACAGTCACTGACGGCCTGCCTACCTGCAGGGTCCGGGAAATCACTTGTTCACAAGAGTGGTAACTTCTGGGCCTGTGGCATGAAGGAAACAGGGTTAATAGTAGTGTAAGCGTTTTTCTGGTTTTTATTTTTTGTTTTTTTGTTACTAGAGATTGAACTCCCAACCTGGCACTTGCAAGCAGGTGATATGCCACTGAGCTATGTCCTCAGCCTTTTTATAATGACCTCAGGGGTGTCTAAGAGCATGGCCTGGGGCTTTGTGGACCACTCCTTTGTTGACTACAGCAACCTTTTGTGTCCATAATAGCTCTGACCACTGGTGGGGACTCAGGACTTCTAGGCTCTGCCCCAAAATTAACTTTGTAGTTTCTTCTGCTAGTAAAGGTACAAAAATCTCTGATTAGGGTCTCCTCAAACCCAATTAAGGCCCTAGATCCAGCAGAGGGCTTTCTAGAGAAGTCAATCAAAACAGAAGGAAGTAATTGAATTGGCTTGTTCCTGACATCTAAGACTCCTCAGGGTTCCTCAGAGGAGATGCTGATGTCTGTGGACAGGGGTATTGCAGGTTCCCATGGGCTTCTTCAGAGCAGGAAATGAGGGTTCTGGCTGACCAAGCCCCTCTCTGAAAGCAAGAGCAATGGAACCTCAAATCTCAAGAGCCAGGAGCATAAGCTGCCTCACATGTACAGTGGGGCCCAGGCAGTGTGTTGGTGAAGCCCTGCGCTGTTTACAGTCTCTTTGTACTCGAAACCAGAACCTCAGTTGTCCTGAGGATTTTCCTTTGTCAACCTGGCTGGCTGGGTTTAAAACACTGCCAGTTGTGACAGCTATAAACTTAGCCCTTTTTTGTCCCGCCTCTGGATTCTGATTGCTTAACACAGAAAATGCTGTGTCCTGCAATTAGTGTCTGTGGACCCATCTGAAGGTTTTGTAGCATATGCCAGATATCTGGGGCTGACTGACAGGTGGAATGATGTGGCACTAGTGCTTCTCTGTCCCTAGAAGATGGATTTATGTTCATTCATATATGAAGGAGTCTTAGTTACTTTTCTCGTTGCTGAGACAAAAAAAAAAAAAAAAAAAAAAACCCAACATCTGTAAGTTAAGGGAGGGAAGGTTTATTTAGCTCACAGTCTGTAGAGGTTTCAGTCCATAATTGACTGGTTCCAAAGCAGGGTGGTGTGGCAGAGGGGCACTGCAGAAGAGAAATAGTTTATGGCAAGCAGAAAATAGCAACAACAAACAAGTGATCTTAGCAGCCTTTTTCTGCTCCTTATATAGCCTATCTAGGTCACCAGGATTAAGGCGGTGCCAAACCAATCAGTGGACTGATTTAGTAATCACCCACCCTTAATCCTAGCATTGCACTATGAATCAATCACACCGTCTAGATTCAGCCCGCCTACAAATGCATGAGGCTTTGGGGGAACATCTAGACACAAGCCATAACAGTATGAAAGACTTATATTAAGTGGTTATAGAAAACAACTGGATATTCTCCTATACCTGATATGACCCCACTCATGTTATCATAGGTAATAGAATTTTTTTTTTTTTTTGAGACAGCTCTTGCTATGTAGTTCAGGCTGGACCTGAGCTCACTGTATAGCCCAGGCTGGCTTTGAACTCACAGCAATCCTCCTGCTTCTGCCTCCCAAGAGCTGGAATTACAGGTGTGCACCACCATGACCGGCATTAACAGACAGTTTTCACCTCTTCATCCCCATGGAAAGAGCAGCCAGCACACTAGACATCATTTCTAGTCCATGACTAGAATTACAGTCCCAATTTGGTTCTGTTGAAGGGAGGATAGCCTCTCTGGGGTGCTTTCCTTGTATTTTCAAAATATAGTGCCTATCCACATAGCTCCTAGCATTTTGTAGAAGTCTGTCTTTCATCTGGGGTACAGCAAGTGGCCAAGATGAATTGGACATCTGGCCATGACCAAAAGCAAAGGCCAAAGTCTGAAACCCATCGGCAGATTTACCGATAGTCTGACACTTGGCCCAGTTGCTTATACTGCTGGACCTTTGCTGAAAGAGACCTGCACTCCAGGATTCCCTCCTGACCCTGGGACTTCTCTCAAACTGTGAATTAGAGTGGCAGAAAACACCACTTCCGGTTCAACCCGTGGGGCTTGAAGCTGTCTGTGTGTACACAGTGGGGTCTGAGGCTCTCTCAGCCCATGATGAGAGGCCTGAGGTACACCAAGTTCCCTGGGGCACTCAGCTCTCAGTGCCCGAGTCACTTCCAGGGGGTAGGCCTGATTTATTGGCTAGGGGACTGTAAGGAGGAGGTTGAGGAAATCTCTCAGACCAGGCCTCGAACTCATAGCAATGTGCTTGCGTCAGCCTCCCTGTGCTGGGATTACAAGGTTGTGGCAGTATGCCTGGTTTAGACTTTAATTCTTTTCTTTTTTAAGCTTTTTTTTTTTTTTAATCGGTACCACGGATCGAACTCACGACCACCTGCTTGCAAGGCAGGTGCTTATGCTGCTGAGCTAAATCCCCAGCCCCCTAAGACTTTAATTCTTAAAACAATATAAAACTACATTGCTACCTTTTATTTTTGGTACTACTGAGGATTGATCCCAGTTCCTCACACGTGTTGGTGCATGTTCAACCACTGAGCTACATAGCAAGCCTTCATCTAAGTATATCTGTATGTATTTAGAGGCAGGTTCTCTGATTTCTTGGGCTTATCTTGAACTTGCAAACTTTCTGCCTTGGTCTTCCAAGTAACTAGATTATAGGTGTGCACCACCACATTTGGCTACCAGTTATTTTTTGGCACTGGTGATTGAACTCAGGTCCTTCATACACTGAGCTACATCCCCAGACCTTTCTTTTTTTTTTTTAGACAGAGTCTCACTATGTAGTTCAGACTGGCTTTGAACTTGCTATGTAACCTAGGCTGGCCTTGAACTCGCAGCAATCCTCTTGCCTCAGCCTCCCAAATGCTGAGGTTTCAGGCATGCATCACCATACTCAGCCTCTCACTCAGTTTTGAGGGTTTAAATATTGTCTGTGTGCTAACTCCAGGTTGTATAGACTTACTATTTTTCTTTTCTTTCATTTTTTTTGTACTGAGAATTGAACACAGGGCCTTCACACTGAACTATGTCCCCAGCCCTTTTTAATGTTTTAAATTTTGAGACAGAATCTTACTAATTTGCTGAGTTTCCCAGGCTAGGCTTAAACTTGTGTTGCTCCTGTCAGCCTCTGGAGTGCTCAGGTCACAAATGTGCACCACTGCGCTGCTCAGCACCTTCCTCTCTATTTAATAGGGGTTTTGACCCCGAGCAATCTGAAACTAACCTCTGTTCTTCACCCTGACCTGCTCCTCTACCGGCCCTCCCCACATCCACAGATGGTGACCTCCTACAGTTGCTCAGACCAAACTCTGGCATTAGTCTCGCTGAGCCGTACTCTCCCACATCCTCAGTGCCTCTTATTGCCCTGTAGAGCCCGTCATCTCTAGGTTCAGATCATATGTAGACTTTGACTCCATTTTGCTCCTGCTGCTAATGCCCTGGTCCAAGGAGTCTTGCAGGGTCAGCTTTATTCCTCCCTTTGCCTCTGATTTACAGGCATGTGTCACCACACCAACTGTCTTGGTTACTTTTCTCTCTCATTGTTGAGACAAAATACCTGACCCAATTATAGGGAAGGGAAGGTTTATTTCTTATAGTTTTTTTTTTTTTTTTTTTTGAGGTTTCAGTCTATACTCCGCTGGTGCCATGGCAGAGTGGCATAACTGAGGGGAAGCTCTTCATGGCGGCTGCAAGCGGCAACTACAAACAGCAAAAGAAAAACATGCCATCTTACCACCATTGCACTGTATGTTGTCTCCACCCCTGGGCGGGTGTAGCACTCACACTACCAATCCGAGTGCTAGACAATGAACCAATCACAAATGCTAGATACAGCTGTGTCCATGATTACATGAGGCTTGAGGAGGGGCCAACACAAACCATAAACACTGACTTTCTTTGTTTTTTGCTTTTTTTTTTTCAGCTGAGGCATTGCTATGTAATCCGGGTGAATTTGAGGTTTTTAGGGGGGTACTGGGGATTGAATTTACAATCTCATGCTTGTAAGGCAGGTACTTAGGACACTGAGGTTAATTTTTAGCCCCTGTAGGGTGAATTTGAATTCACTGTTACGGTTTATATTTAGATGTCTCCCCAAAGCCTCATGTGCTCATCAGCAGATTAACATGGTGATGAGTTCATAGTGAAATGTGTTGTTACAGTGTGGAACCTGGTCTGAATAGGTGGATCACTGGGAGAGCTGTCCTGGAACTCCAGGTCTTCTCCTGTTTGCTGCCTCCGCCCCAGTACCTCACTCTCCCTGGAGCACCTTACTGGCAGATATGCCCTGGGCTCATTTCCTGACCTGCTTCTGGTCTGTACTTGAGTGTCGCTTTCTGAGTGATACCTTTATCAGGAGATTCTATTTAAAACTCTTACCTTTCTGTTACTGCTCTCTCTCTCCTTTCCTGCTTTATTCTCCTCTATTGCATTAATCACATCTGACATAATCAATATTTTTCTTATTTCTTTCTTATTTTTCTTTTTTGAGACAGGCGCTCATTATGTAGCCCAGGCTGGCCTTGAACTCATGGTGATGCTCCTGCCTCCCACTGCCCAGCTGGGATCCTCCTGAGGGCTGAGGTTACAGGTACCCATCTCCGTGCCGTTTGTTTTCCTTATTTCATCAGTCTGCACTCCTCTCCACACTAGGATGTAAGCTTTGTAAGGCAACCAGGAGTTTTTCTGTTTTCTTTGCTGTTTCATGTTAGGTTCCTAGACCAGGCTTGGCACACTGCTGGTGCTCAGTCACAGTAACTGCAAATGCTTGATGAGTATGTGTCCTGTGCTGGCACTATCCTAATCATTCTAGGTACATTAACTTACTTAACCCCCATTGAAGACCTGTGCAGCAGGCGTGATGTGCATTTCAGAGATGAGGGACCCAGGAAATCTGGCTCCGTAGCCTCTGCTCTCAGCCCCTGTGCTATGGTAGCTGTCTCAGTGAGAAGAAAGCACCTGTGGAGAGAATAAAGACACTGCTGCTACAATCAGCAGCACAAGATTTTGTGCATACTTTTATGTGGTTAAGGTAACCAATAACAGCTCAGTCTTCAACCTATAGAAAGAATGGGACCAAACTCACAACATAGCTTTTACACAGGCTAACAAAGTCAGTATTCTGCAGATAAGTACAACATGAATCCGAAGAAAACACAGAGAATAGTCTGTCAAGCAAAAAAGGGAGGCAGGACCTCAGCTCTTCCAGCAACAAAGCTTTGAAATAGAGTAGCATTAAAATATCATGCTGAAAAATGTAAGTCAGGCCGGATGTGGTGGCACACACCTGTAGTCCCAGCAGTTGAGAGGTTGAGGCAGGAGGATTACAAGTTCAAGGCCAGCTTGGACTTCACAGCAAGACTCTGTCTCAAAAACACCAAAAAAAGGGAAAAAAGGAAACAAACTTAGAGAAAATAAGTTTCGATACAAAATGGCTGAAATTATTTTGGAGAACAATTTTTTAAAAATTTAATTTATTTTTACTTTATTTTATTCTTGGGACAGGGTTACACTATATAGTTCAGGCTGGCCTTGAACTCACGGTGATTCTCCTGCCTCATCTTTGAGTGTTGGCATTACAGGCACGTGCCGCCACACCTAATTTAGAGAGAAATATAGACATAGTTTCAGGAAATATGAATTCATTGTCCCTTGACTCATATATTAATCAGAACTTCTTTGGCTGCAGGTGACAAATACAGCACAGACTGTCTCAAACAAAAGAAAACTTTGCAGTTTTTTTTTTTAATATATTAGGTCTATGATCCATCTTTTTTGTTTGTTTTTTGTTATACCAAGAGTTGAACCTAGAGCTGGTATACACCAGGCAAGCACACTACCACTGAACCACATCCCCAACTTAATTGTTTTTTAGTCATACTCATTTCTTTTATATTTTTTACCTTGAGATAGAGTCTTACTAAATCACTAATTTGCCCAGGTTGAACTTAAATTTGCAGTCCTCCAGCCTCAGACTCCCAGAGTGCCAGAATTACAGATATGTGCTACTAGTGCCAGCAAAAATAAGTCTTAACTAATTTTGGTTCTGTTTTTAGAGTTTGTTTGTTTAGACAGGGTCTCACTATGTAGTTCAGGCAGGCAGGATTTATATTCACTATGTAGGCCAGGCTGACCTCAAAGTCATAAGGATCCTTCTGCCTCAGCCTCCCAAATGCTGGGATGACAGGTGTGTGCCACCACACCTGGCTTTCTTTGTTTTTCAAAATTTTTTGTTTCTTTCTTTCTTTCTTTTTGTTTTTTTAAAGGAGGCATTGTCCCAACAACAAGGAAAGTGACTAAGATACTCACTTTGTAGCCAGGCTGATTTTGAATTTGAGATCCTCCTGCCTCACCCTTTTGAGTAGCCAAGATTACAGACATGCTCCAACCACACCTAAACTAAGATCCACCTTGAGCATGGTGTGCGATAAAGCATCAAAATGTGTTTGATTTTTTCCCCTCCATTTGGCTATCCAGATTTCAGCTTTTTCTTCCCTCTTCTGGATTCTTTAATTGCATAAGTGACTATTTCTGGACAGGACCTCTGCTTTCTTCTGTGCCCCTCAGGTGATTCCACTATGTGTCGCCGGAGTGCAAGCCCTGACAGTTTGCCAAGGTGGCTGGCAATTTCAGAGTTTCCCACAATGGAAGCCACGTGGTCTGTGTGTGTCATGGGAAAGTAGTGAGGGGTGTATGGGTTTTACAAAGACAAGCATGAGGTGCAGCTGTGTTTGTGGTGTGTAGAGACACCAGCAGAGAGTTCTCTGGAACTTTCTTTCTTTTTTTTTTTTTGGGGACCTCCTTAAAACATTCCACCCAGCACCAGGTGGACCAGGCCAGTGTGGGGGATGAAGTGTGACATCTGAAGACAGTACCCCTTCCCCACCAGGCTGTGGGTCACAGGCACTGAAGGGACAGTGCAGTAACTTTAGGACCCGGGCTGCACAGCCTCGCTGGAGAACCTGTGACTTGAGGATGGATGGATCTGAGGGACCATCTCCAGAGCAGAGCCTTCCAGAAGTCCCCCTGGGCTATGCTCAGGGTTTTGAGTGTCCCTCAATGCCTTGCTGAATAGTGTCCTGTCCAGTCTCAACCCTGATGTGCAGGTTCCAACTTTGGTGGGTATTGTGGAGGAGGATCCTGTGTTGTCCTCTTCCTCCTCTCCCTCTTCTCCTTCCTCTCCCTTCTCTCCCTCTTCTCCCTCCTCTCCCCCTCCTTTGCCTCCTTTTTTTTTTTTTTTTGAAACAAGGTCTCACTATGTTGCCCAAGCTGGCCTCAGACTCACAGAGATCCTTCTGCCTCAGCCTCCAGAGTGCCGGGATTTCAGATGTGCACCACCACATTCTCCTTTACCCCACATTTTGAGTGTGCACTGCCAGAAATAAGGTAGCCCAGGACATTAATCCTGCAGGCAAAACTACACTTCTGCAGATCAGCCTGGAGGGGGCGTCCCTGCTGTGGATCTGGAAATGCTGGACCAAGGCCAGTCTGGAAATGAATGAGGATCCCAAAGAACAGAAGGACAGGAAGAGAGCAGGGGCGTTCCTCAAGCCTCATAGCTCTGCGGTGTCCTCAGACTACTCAAGATATGTCTTGAAGCTATTCACTCCATGCCTTCTAATCTATAGTGATCCAGATTTAACATTCTGCACTTCAATTTATTCATAAAACATTTTAAATGTAGTCCTACCACAAAGTCCTTAAGTGACCCAGCTTAAACTCTCTCCTGGAGTCAGGTGCAGTGGTGCACACCAGTAATCACAGCCATTCCCAGTTGAACATGGAGATGACAGGAAATTTGGAAGCCAGTCTGGACAATTTAGAAAGAACTCGTCTCAGAAAAAAAAAAAAAACCTTTTGATGAACATGTACTCCAAGTATTTCTAGGTCAAAGATGCATCTGACATTTTTTGGGGTGGGGCGATGGGAGGACAGAGTTTTGATATGTAACTCTGGCTACTTCTAATTCACTATATAGGCCAGGCTGGCCTCAAACTATAGCAATCCTCCTGCCTCAGCCTTCCAAACTCTGGGATTACAGGTGTACATTACCACACCCAGCCCATCATCTGATATCTTTGATATATGAATTGCAAGCAGGCTAGAGTGAGGATCCACAAATATTTTCATGACTCTGTCTGGCAGCCTGGCTAGGGGCTTCTCAGTGTGTGGAGCCTCCCCTAATGGAGGGGAAGAGAGGTCAGTGGCAAAGCTGTAGGTGTCGGAGAGATTCTGTTCTTTCATTTCTGGGTCACCACTGTGGCCAAAGGACTCAATCTGTGTAATCAGGCTGAGGCTTGTCTGGAAGACTGCATTCTAGTACTTAACTCCAGGGTCCAGGGCTAGTTTTCAGAACACAACGAAGTTAGAGAATCAGCCAAGTGGGGCACAGTCCTGCGCAGTGGCTGATTTACATTTAGGTCCAGCCTGGCCATGTGTGTGCCTAGTTGTGAGGGCAATTTACATGCACGTGTGTGCATGCACGGGTGCATGCCTGTGTGTTCCCAGAGCGCAGCAAAACATCACTTTCGCTTTCTTTCAGTCTCCATTTACAAACAGCCTCTTACAGCACCCCCAAGGTGGGGTGCTTTCCTCTGGGTTCTTATTTATTTTAGGAAATTCTCTGTACCTTCTGCATTAACAGGCAAGCAGCAGTTTTAGGGGCAGGGTTATCACCTGCCCCTAAAAATGGTCATTTGTTTTATGATCCAGCTAACATGCATTCATGTTTGAGTAAAGCAAATAAATGTTTAATGAAATTTGGCGTCTCCTAGGATGTTGTCTTTATAGCTTTCTGGCTGAGAAAGTGGCATTTGTGAGGACGAGAAGATAATGAAATTACTGGAGGCAACTTTATCTGATTAGGAAATAAAAACACTCTGCTCCTCTGTCACTCTGTGTGAATGACCCATTAGGAAGACTAAATAGGGCTTTGCAAAATCGGTCCTCAGCCAGGCATGGTGCTGTGCTTCTGTAGTCCCAGCACTCGGGAGGCTGAGGCAGGAGGATCATTGAAAGTTTGAGACCAGCCTGGGCTACAAAGTGAGCTCAAGACCAGCCTCAACTGTATAGAGAGACCCTGTTTCAAAAAGAAAAAAAAAAATCTAGCTGCTTCATTTTTTTATCTGTTAGTCAGTCCTGTTCCAGGAGAAATAGCTCAAATAGGATGCAAACCCAGTTTATCGGGGAAAAGATCCTATATGACAACTTCCTCTTGGAAATGAAGTTTGCTTCCCACTACCAGGCCAGCAGGCTGCCAACTGTGGGATGGATGCCTGTGGAGGAGGGTCAGAGGCCTCTCTATGGGAGTCACTGGCCTGAGCAGCTGAGGAAAATGACATGGGGCGTGGCAGAAGCTGGCAGCTGCTTCTGGTGGGTGTTCCCTGAGCTTCGGATAGCTCAAGATTGAAGGAGTAAGAGTCACTGAATATCTGAAGACAGCAAGACTATTTCCTGGCGAAGCAACCCTAACTTGAAATAGGTCTCATCAGATCTCTCTCTCTCTCTCCTCTCTCCTCTCTCTTCTTTTAAATCTTTTTTGAGACAGGGACTTACTACGCAGTTCAGGCTGGCCTTGAGCTCACTTGTAGCCCAGGCTGGTCTCAAATTTGCAGTGATCCTCCTGCCTCAGCCTCCCCAGCGCTGGGATTACAGGCATGCGTCACCATGCCCTCCTCTATTCTCTCTTTTTTCTTTCTTCTTTCCTTCCTTCCTTTCTTTTTATTTCTTTTTTACTCCCTGAAAGCCAGGGTCTTGCTATGTAGCATAGGCTGGCGACCTCCCACCTGAGTCTCCTGAGGGCTGGGATTACAGCTGGGCAGCTCCACTTCAGGCTCCCAGTTTGTTCTGTCCTCCCAATTTCAGGATATTTTTGTTCTTTTTAATAATTTCCTTTTGTGGGGCTGGGGATTTAGCTCAGTGGCATAAGCGCCTGCCTTGCAAGCGTGGGGTCATGAGTTCGATCCCTGGTACCGATAAAATAAAAAAATTCCTTTTGTTCAGTCAGGAGAAGTTAATTGATTTCTTATCAAGATGCTAAGCAGAGCGTTTTGCAAGGCTTTCAGGGTGTACAGCAAATCTAAAACTATTGTGTGATAAATGCAGTTTCGGCTGTAATTGTTTTTATCATCAGGTAAGCCTGTTGGCTTTTTTTTTTTTTGTCTTTTTCATTTTTATTGGTACTGGGGATTGAACTCACAACCGCCTGCTTGCAAGGCAGGTGATTATGCCGCTGAGCTAAATCCCCAGCCCCAGTTGGCTTATGTTTTAAAAGTTTGTCAGGTAAATGAAAATATTTCACTAGGTAAATGAAAATATTCTTCATTTTTCGATTGCATTTTCCAGAAAGGGGGAATATTTAATAATGATAAAATAAAACTTGTTAGATCATTTTTAATGGTAATAAACTGGTTCTTAAGATTTGATTAAAAAGAAAAGTAGGTCAATCTAAGGAGAGATCACATAAAATAGAAAGTCCAGAGCCAGGCATGGAGGCTCACACCTGTAATCCCAGCACTCGGGAGGCTGAGGCAGGAGGATCATTTTGAGTTTGAGACCAGCCTGGGCTACAAAGTGAGCTTACAGCCAGCCTGACTGCATAGGCCCTGTCTCAAAAAAAAAAAAAAAAAAGGCGAAAGTCCATGAAAGTGTTAGTGGGACCAAAGATGCAGTAGATAAAACATTTTTTGAAAGTGTAAAAGTTGGGGCTGGAGGTTTAGCTCAGCAGCATAAGCGCCTGCCTTGGAAGCAGGCAGTCATGAGTTCAATCCCCAGTACCAATAAAAAAGAAAAAGACAAAAAAAAAAAGAAAGTGTAAAAGTAAAAAAGGAAAACAAATTGCCAAACTATATTTCATAACCTCTTGAGACATACAGATATAGAGATATCTATGTAACAAAAGATAAGGTTGGCACTAAGGTTGTAACAAAAGATTGGTACTCGCTGCACCAGTATCAGTAGAAAGTAACTTTTTTGTTGACATGGCCAGGAGTCCTCATTAAAGAAGACCAAGGGACAGTCATCATTTCCCTTCATTACTCATGCAGCTTGTTCATTTTAATCCAACTTTATGTCAATACAGTTCAAATACCACACAACTCACCTTTTTAAATAGGTGTACAGGGGGCTGGGGATTTAGCTCAGCGGTATAAGCGCCTGCCTTGCAAGCAGGCAGTCTTGAGTTCAATCCCTGGTACCGATAAGAAGGAAAAAGAAAAAAATAAGATTAAATAGGTGTACAGTTTGATGAGTGTTATGTTCACAAGGTTATACAACCACCGCCACTGCCTAATTCTAGAACATTTTCATCACCACAAAAAACAACCTGGGAATCACTAGCAGTCAATCCTTACATCCTCTCCTCTATCCCCTGGTAACTATCTATCGACTTTCTGTTTTTTTATTTTTTTTAAATTTTACTACAAAGAACAACTATAGATTTTTAGGCATTTGTCTGCTCCGTATTTAATACAAAGCCAAGTTTTAGGCCTTGTCTTTATTTTTTTTTTTTTTTTTTGTCTTTCTGAGACAGGGTCTCGTTATGCAGTTCAGGCTGGACTTGAGCACACTTTGTAGCCCAGGCTGGTCTCAAATTCACAACGATCCTCCTGCCTTAGTCTCCAGAGTGCTAGGATTACAGACATGAGCCACCACGCCCATCTTCTTTCTGTTTTTATGGGCTCGCCTATTCTAGAAATTTCATATAGAGACTCAGTCTTACAATGTGTGATTCCACTAAGCATAGGTGTTTTATTTATTCATTTACTGTAGCAAAATATATACATAGATAACACAAAATTTACAGTTTTTTAAAAAATTTTATTTTATTTTTTTTTTTACACTTTTTTTTTCTTTTTATGGGTAACAGGGATCGAACTCACGACTGCCTGCTTGCAAGGCAGGTGCTTATGCCGCTGAGCTAAATCCCCAGGCCCTATTTTATTATTTTTTGAGACAGGGTCTCACTAGCTGGTTCAGGCTGTCCTTAAACTGACTATGTTGTCCAGGATTCTTCAATTTGTAGCAATCCTGTCTCTGCCTCATAATTGATGGGGTCACAGGTGTGTGCTCCCACATCCTGAGATTTTGATTATTATTACAGTGTATATTTATTTCAGTAGTATTTAGCATATTCAAATTGTTGTATAAGCACTTTCCAGAACTTTTTTATTTTTTGGTTACTGGGGATCAAATCTGGAACCTTGTGCATACTAAACAGGTTCTGAGCTACGTGGCCAGCCCCTCTGCCTTTTGTCTCCATGAATTTGACTAAGTATTTTATGTGAGTGGAATCACACAGTACTGTGTTTGTGGGGTTTTTTTCTTTTTTTTTTTTTTGGAGGACTGCTTTATTTCACTCAACACAAAGTCCTTAAGGTTCATTCATGTGGTAGCGTGTGCCTGAAATTCTTCCTTAATTTTCGTATTCTTTTTTCAGAATTTCTTCCTTTTTTTTTTTTTTTTTGTATTTTTACCGGTACCAGGGATCGAACTCATGACTGCCTGCTTGCAAGGCAGGCGCTTATGCCACTGAGCTAAGTCCCCAGCTCCCTCAGAATTTCTTCCTTTTAAAACTGAATAATATTTCATTCTATGGATACATCTTATTTTGGTTACACATTCATCAGTTGATACACACTTGAGTTCTTTAGGCCTGCTGTGAATGATGTTGCCACCAACATGCATATACTGCACAAGCTTTTGCATGCAAATATATTTTCAATTTTCCTCTCTGTATGTGTAGGAGTAGAGTTGCTGGGGCTTATGGTAACCTGAGATTTAGTTTGCTAAGGAACTGCCAAAGCCTCCAGCGCTCCCTCAATATTCTATGCTGTGGCCAGCCATGTATAAGTCTTCCAGTTTCCAACACCCTCGCCCATGCTTGTTATTTTCATTTTGAAAATAATTACAGCTGTGGTAGTAGATAGAAAATGGCACCTCACTCTCATTTAGATTTTAACTTTGCAATACTTTAAATGTTTAAATCAGGAAGGTATAATGATTCTTCTCTTATACAACTAATAGAACTATTTCACAAAAGAGGTACATTACTAGCTTGTACTGCCCTGTAAAACACATAGGATGGGGGCTGGGGATTTAGCTCAGCGGCATAAGCGCTTGCCTTGCAAGCAGGCAGTCGTGAGTTCGATCCCCGGTACTGATAAAAAGAAAAAAGACAAAAAACAAAAACAAAAAAAAAAAAAACCCACATAGGACGTTGGCCAGGGATTTAGCTCAGTGGCATAAGCACCTTCCTGGCAAGTGTGAGGTTGTGAGTTCAATCCCTGGCACCACAAAAAAAAAAAAAAAAAAACCACATAGGACAGTCTAAGACTGTAAGTAGTCAAATAAGAATTAGTCACTTAATTAACAGTGTGCTAATGGGTTAAGTCAGAGATGGATTCAAGCTGGGATAATTTTTGATATTCCCCCTAGGTGAGATGATGTTAGGATGGTACAGATATAAAACCTCTAAGAGCTTAATTTTGTGTGTGTGCATGTGTGCACCAGTGCCCTAGTCAGCACACACCCTACCACGGAGGTATGCCTTCCCAGCCCAAAAGATAAAAATTTTGAGTTTGGGGCTAGGGATTTAGTTTAGTGGCATAAGCGCCTGCCTTACAAGTGTGCGATCATGAGTTCGATCCCTGGTACCAATTTTTTAAAAAATGATAAAAAAAATTGAGTTTTCCATGTTCCCAGTGCCTATGTTAAATACTTCATGTGTATCATTCCATTCAATCCTTAAAACAGACACACAACACACACACACACACACACACACACACATATGCAATAAGATCTTTTTGTTTTGTTTTTGTTTTTTTGAGACACAGTCTTGCTGTGTAGTTCATGCTAGTCTTGAACTCTTAAATTCAGTTGTAGCCCAGGCTAGTTTTGAACTCACAGTGATCCTCCTGCCTCAGCCTCATGTGTGCTGGGATTACAGGCATATGCCACCATACCCCGTGGGAAGTTCCATTTTTAGCTTTATTTCACAACTGAAAAAAGCTAAGGCGCAGAGAAGTTAAAAATTACGCAAATTTTTCTATTATGTGGTAGCACTAGGAATGAATCCAAATCTATTTCAAGTGTTTACTTTGAATTGTACTATGTCACATTCTATGAGTTCTCAGTTTTATTTTTATTTTTTTAATTTTTTTTTATTTTCAAGATAGTAAAATACAACAAAACAAGACAGAACAAAGCCAAATGAGACAAGGCAGTGAAATTGGTACAGAACTTCACAGCAGGATGCCGGGGTAACAATTATAGGTAACGATAGTATATCTTGTTCACAATAGTTGTCCATTCAAAAATCAAACCAAAAACAGAACATTATAAAATCTATCAAAAAAGAATATTGAATAGAGCAAAACAATTAATCAAAACAAAGCAAAACAGTGAAAACGATATTTGCCTTCAAAGAGAAGATAGAAGGAAATCCCCCATATTTGCTATATTGCTTTGTACAGTCATCCTCCCAAGAGATGCTCAGACCTCTGCCCCCAGTTGCTAAGGGGGGTACGGGGGTGGGGATGGGGGGGAGGATGGGATGTTTGACTCTCAGCCCACGCACCAGTAGGCTCACAGCTGCTTACCAGGGAGGCGGGCAGGTTGCTTTCTTGCTCAGCACCCTAAGTTCCAACAGGGTGGGATCTCAGAAGATGCTGACTGGTTCTCTTCCTGGCTTGCCTGCCGCTCGATTGAGCCACGCTGCTTACCAGGAAGGCAAGCAGTTCTCAATTTTATTAATAAATAATTTTAAAAAATATTCCCCCCACCCATACAACTGAACCCTGGGTTTTTGCACTGAGTTACATACCCAACCTTTTTTTTTTTTTCATACCCAACCTTTTTAAAAATTTTAATTTTTGGGGTTGGGGATTTAGCTCAGTGGTGTAAGCACTTGCCTGGCAAGCGTGAGGTCATGAGTTAGATCCCTGGTACCGAAATATATATTTAATTTTAATTTTTTTTTTTTTGTCTTTTTCATTTTTATCGGTACCAGGGATCGAACTCACGACCATCTGCTTACAAGGCAGGTGCTTATGCCGCTGAGCTAAGTCCCCAGCCCCTATAATTTTAATTTTTGAAACAGCAGGATCTTGCTAAGTTATCCAGGCTGGGCACAAAATCATGATCTTTCTGCCTCAGCCTCCCATTGGGATTACAGGGTTGCATCACCAGGCCTGACAAAATTGTAACAACTATTGTTACCTCTAACCTTTATTAAGTGGTCAGAAGGTTTGAGGTACTGTTGTAGCCAGGGGATTGCAAGGAAAACCATAATATACGTGATACATAATTTATAGTATTATTTATAATGGTCACCCAAGGAACTAAATACACAGAAAGTGCATGAAATCTGTCTACACACTAAAGACCTAGAAAATCCAGCTGAGGGCCTGGATCCCACGGCTGTCCTGTGTGAGTCCAGCCGAAGACCTAGGCCCATGATAATGACTCATGCAAGTCTGTTTCACGGATCTGCTCTGGGAAGGCCCACAGATTTGTGTTGGAAGCGGGAAAGTCTATGCCAGTGGGGTGAAGGATCTGTGCCAGCGGGTTGAGGGTTCTGCACTGAAGCCAAGAAGCAATGCTCAAAACAAGGAGCAGGGCTCCCCTCAAAAGTACCACAGCCATCCTCAGCGATGAGGTCCCAAGCTCCTCCAACGATGAGAACAGCCCTATTTATTTATTTATTTTTGTCTTTTTGAGACAGGGTCTCTATGCAGTTCAGGCTGGCCTTGAGCTCACTTTGTAGCCCAGGCTGGTCTCAAACTTGCAAGGATCCTCCTGCCTCAGTCTCCCAAGTGCTGGGATTACAGGTATGAGTCACCACACCCGGTTAACAGCCCCATTTAGATCAGGAAGCCAGTGTGACAAAGTTCTGGAGATGGACCAGCACACATCTTCCCCTCAGGAGCCAGAAAGCGATGCTCAAAGTAAGGACCAGAGCTCCCCGAAGTGAACCACAGCCACTCTCAGCAACAAGGTCCCAAGCTCCTCTGATGATGAGAACAGCCACGTTCATTTCAGAGACGCGGGCAGGACAAGCTCCTCCAGGAAAACCAGTAGCTCCAAATAACAACACTCATTTAGGAGAACCTGTGGTGCTATTCTCTTCCTCTCCACTTTTCCTTTTTGTGTGTGTGTGGTTGTTTTCTTTGCTACTGGGGATCAAATTCACGACCTCACGCTTGCCAGGCAGAGGCTTATGCTACATCCCCAACCCCTACTTCTCTCTTTCACGCTGGCAACGGTCCTCAGGTGGGCCATCTACACACAGACCACGCTGATTCAGTTCAGCTGGTGTTAAGTTGACCACCAGTTTTTAATCTACCATAGGTACCATATCAGGCTTTTTATTTGCATTATTTTAAATAATTTCTTTATAATAACTCTATGAGGTAGGTACTGTAATCATTAGTATTTTACAGATGAGAAGGCTGGGGTCAAGAAAACTCAGAGGAAAAAAAGAAAAAAAAAAAAAAAAAAAAAAAAAGAAAGAAACCTTCCTAGGGCGATCCTATTGCCCCAACACATCTAAGGTTATTTGTTTTCCAAACAGGTTGGGTCTACTTTGTCCAGAATGAGGGGTCCTCTTGAATATTCAGATGGGAGCTCAAATGTCACCTCCTGATAGAAACCTTACCCAAAGTGGCATTGTGTGTCCACAGCACACAGAAGGCTCGCTGGGTGAATACATGAAGGCGTTGCATGGTCGTTCTTACCCTCCTAAATTTACTTTCCCCACTCCCAAAGTCCAGAGCGGCTTCCTGGCCAGGACCAAGTCCTCTCTGACCTGAAGGTACCATCTTCTCTGAACTGAGCCTGTCTATCCTCCCGACAGGCTGCTCCAGTCTTGAAATGATCCCTTCCTTTGGCTCTCCCTGGGGAGTTCTCCTTTTGTAAAAGCAACAAAGGTAATTCTCTGGAGTTTTGCTGTGCCACCCATGAGAGGACAGGAGTAAGACACAAGCTCCTCCACGCGAAGCCGAAGCGGGTACACTCTTTAGTCAATGAAGCCAGCACAGTGGACCAGGGACACACGTGGCCCCTCGGGCGGCACACAGAACCAGAATACAGAGAGACATACCGAGGTTCAGGGAGGCTCAGTGGAGCAAAGCTAAGCGACAGATGTGGCCCCTAACCAATGGATATTCGTCAGCATTCTCTGAAAGGTGGACAGTGGTGCTGCTTTCAACTGCTGGCTCTGTGACCCTGGGGAAATGATACAACCTTCAGGCTCCAGTTCCCGCCTACGGAAAGATCATGCCAACCTCAGGGTGTCAGAAAATACCTTGAGCCTGTAATGTTAAGGGAAAGAAATCAGACAGAAGCTTAAATGTGGCATGATTTCTCTTCCGTGAGAAACAAGTTATAAATAAAGAGTACAATGAAAAACAACAGGAAGTAGAGAGATAACTGTAGACCTTTCTCAAATGGGAAGGGGACAAGGAAGGGAGAGAGGGAAGGGACAGGAGATAAAAAAAGAAAATTAAGGTGTGTTATGTACATGTAGTAACTCCACACGGGGCATGTAATATAAACATGTACTAATATAGAGATAGTGGGAGACATTATGGTAACCATTGTTGATCACCTGTATTATGTTTTTACATTATCTATTATGCCCACCCTTTTGACTTGACCGATTCTGTTCTGTTATGTCACATTTGGTTTTACTCTCTTCCAAAAAAGTAATAAGAACCGTGGGAGCAATGAAACCCAAAATGTGTAATAGTCATGGTACAAAAGAGGGGAAAAGAAAGTACTCTAAACTATATAACTGCATGTATATTTAAGTGTATAAGATAGAAAATGATATCACAGAGTTTTATTGGATCAATGAACAGAACTGTTTGCAGTATCATTGATGGAATGTCCACTTTACAAGCTTTAATTTTGTGACTTGAACAATTATTTCTAAGATGACAATATGTAATCCATTAACTAGTGATTTCCTACTGTTCATTTTTTTTCTGTAAATCTGTATAACTTGTACCCTTTCCCTGCTTTTTTTTTTCTTTTCTCCTTAAATAAAATTTAAAAAAAAAAACATGTACTAATAAAATAAGTAAATAGCAAAATACAATAAAAACGAAAGAATATGTGTACAGCGGTTAGCTATAGCTCTAGCACATAGTATACAGTTAATAAATGGTAATTCTATTCATTTATTTAGTTTTTCTTTGCTTTTTTCAAGGCAGGGTCTCGCTACGTAGTTATGACTCGTAGTCTTGAACTCACCGAAATCCTGCCGCTGCCTCCCAAGTGGCCAGGCTCAGCTAACAATCTTTTTTTTCCTTGTGGTATCATACCCAGAAGGGGAATAAATGCATCAAATGGGACCGCTAGTCTTAATTTTTTAAGGAATCTCTACTCTGACTTCCACCGTGGTTGCACCAGTTTTCGCCTCCCGCCAACAGTTGAGAAGGGTTCCTTTTTCCCCACAGCCCCTCCAGCATTTGCTATTGGTTGATTTCCTGACAGTAGCCATTCTTTCTGGAATGAGATGGAATCTCAGTATTGTTTTAATTTGTATCTCTTAAATGACCAGTGATGGTGAACATTTTTTCACATATTTATTGGCTGTTTGTATTTCTTCAGCTGAGATGCATTTCAGATGACCATTTTTGGATTCAGTATAAATTTGGGGAGTTTGGATTTTAAGAGTTTTTTATATATTTTTGGTAGTTATCCTTTGTTTGAGGAACAGTTGATAAACATTTTTTTCCAGCACTATAGGTTGTCTCTCCTCTCTGTTGGTGATTTCTTTTGCAGTGCAAAAGCTTTTTAATATGATGAGATCCCTTGTGATAACCCCCATGCATTTGGGGTTTTGTTCATAAAATCTTTGCCTACACTAATGTCTTCAAGAGTTCCATCTATTCTCTCTTCCATCTGCTAATCATCCTGATAGAATATTAGGCAGTGGTTAAATTGTGAGATTGTCTGGTTAAATTACAGATATAAAAAGCACTAGGCTGGCTCGGCATAGTGACCCACATCTGCAATCCCTGCTATTTAGGAGGCTGAGGCAAGACAATCATGACTTGAAGGTCAGTTTGCAAAACTTAGGGAGACACTGTCTTCAGATGAGGGGCCGAGGAACATATCCCAGTGACAGAGAGCTTGCCTAGCATGCATGAGGCCCTGGGTTCAATCTTCAGCACCACAAAAAAATAAAAAGAAAAAAAAAGAAGCACTCAATTTAAAAAGAAAAAGGAAAACAAACAGAAACAAAAAGGAAACAAATAGCACCTGATAGAGTTGTGTATCTTGCTGGCTGTGGCGGCACACGCCTGTGATCCCAGCACTCAGAGGCTGAGGTGAAAGGCCAGCCAGGGCTGCAAAGTGAGTTTGAGGAGAGCCTGAAACACATAGCAAGACCCTGTCTCAGAAAAGCAGACAGACAAACAAACAAAACTGTATAGCTAGTGTGAGACTGGCTGCCCTTGGGTTTAAACAAGGTAACATTAATTTTATACCCAAAGCTCACCGCCTCATTGCCCCCACCTGCTCTGACAGTTCTGCTAAAGCCCTGGGTGGCCTCAGGTACCCATAAAATGTCTGTGCTTCATAAGTTCAGCACTGCCAGGCATGGTGGTGCAGGGCTGTAATCCCAGCAATTGGGAGGCTGAGGCAGGAAGATCTCTGTTAGTGCAAGGCAAGCCTGGACTACACCGTGAGATCCTATCTCAAAAAACCAACCAAATAAACAAACAAATGTGCAGCCCCTCCTTGGTTTTCTTTCTTTCTTTTTGTTGTTGTATTGGGAATTGAACCCAAAACTTTCTCTCTGAGCTACATACTTACCTGTTGCCCTGATTTTATCTGCTGTTTTTCATAAAGGAGCACCCTCAACTGCTAAAGTGCCCAGGCTGAGTTTGTGGTCTTCTTCAGCCTCCCAGGTGACCAGCTCCTGCTTTGTCAGGGACTGAGGTTTTCAGAGATGCAGGACTGCAGTGCTCAGACAAGTCTTTGGCAGATGGAGATGAGGCAGTCAGCCCGTCTCACTCCGTGGGCCACCCCCAAAGCTTCGGACAGATATCTAGCTTCTAGCTGTCCAAATGGGTTACTTGCTCAATGGAGCCAAGCTATTTTCCTCCCTAAAGGAGGGGTGGGAGCAGATGGATGAGATCGTCTTGAAGCCACCGTCACTGCTAACACCTATGGTTGTGACCCTGCACAGCTTCTGTTGAGATTGGTTGGATTTGCTTACAGATGAGAGGAGGTAGAAATGTCCTGAAGATGATTTCAAACACAGACTGAAGCTCTAAAAAGACAGCCTGGGGTTTAGCCTCATTTTTGAGATGAAAATGGTGGCCAGGTGGACAAATTGGAATACTAGAGAAGATAGTGTAGAGAGAAAGAGTACCTCATGCAGAATCTGCAGCATCACCTGCATTTTAGGCACTGGGAGAAAAGTAAGAGCAGTTGTTGACTGAGACAGAGTGATTAGCTGGTGACAATTCTGGTGGTGGAGAAAGGCATAGCCACGCTGGGAACCAAGGGCAGACTGTGGAAACCATGCTCCAGTGCTGACAAACCTCAGATCCTCAGCCAGGGACGTAGCTCAGCAGCACAATGCCGGCCTGGCAGGCACAAGGCCCTGAGTTCAAGTCCTAGTACCGAAACCCCTCCGATTCTGGTTTCCCTCCTATGCCTTTGGCCGCTCCCTTACCTTCCTGGGGTGGGGTGGGGGGGGTGCTTGAGACAGGGTCTCACTATGTATCCCAGGCTGGCCCTGAATTTGTGGCAATCCTCCTGCCTCTGCCTCCCAAGTGATGGGATCTTAGGCATGCACTACCACACCTGGCTCTCTTCAGTTTCTTTCTTTCTTTCTTTTCTGGTACTGGAGATTGAACTCACGACCACGCACTTGCAAGGCAGGCACCTATGCCGCTGAGCTAAATCCCCAGCCCTACCCCTCTACTTCTGATCATTGTATGTCAGCTGCTGTCCTACTTATAGGTCTTGTGGATTGTTTCATCCACTCTCATGACTGATGGGTTCCGCCTGGATGAAACTTTGTCAGGCCTAGCATGGCAGCTGCCCAACATGGCGCTGGGCCCTAAAACAACGGGGTGTCCCTCCAATACTGATTTCCATGTTCTTCCAAGCCTAAATTGAACTTCTCATTTTTTACGCCTGCCAGCATCTCCCCAATCAGCTGGCAATACGTCATCCTGCCCACCCCTTCAAACTCCACCCCATCAAACCTAATAAACACCAGTGGCTTTTTTGTCTGCTTCAGAAGGATCTTGCAGTCTTTTGCAGCCCTCCTGGACCTGCAATAAAGGCCTTTCTCCTTTTCTGCCTTTGTTTCTCTACTGTGCCAAAAACCTAACAATGACCACTCCTGAGACTGGTCCTGCTCAGTGTGTTCCCAGACCGGCAGCTCTTGTCCAAACCTGTGTGCTCCAATTACTTGTTTCAAACTTTTTTTTTTTTAAATTTTATTTAAGGAGAAAAAAAAGCAGAGAAAGGGTACAAGTTATACAGATTTACAGAAAAAAATAAACAGTAGGAAATCACTAGTTAATGGATTACATATTGTCATCTTAGAAATAATTGTTCAAGTCACAAAATTAAAGCTTGTAAAGTGGACATTCCAACAGTGAGACTGCGAACAGTTCTGTTCAATGATCCAATAAAACTCAGTGATATCATTTTCTATCTTATACACTTAAACA
Source organism: Cavia porcellus (assembly GCF_034190915.1). Lineage (NCBI taxonomy): Eukaryota > Metazoa > Chordata > Mammalia > Rodentia > Caviidae > Cavia > Cavia porcellus. The sequence continues at coordinate 15,983,414 of NW_026947515.1, forward strand.
TACATGCAGTTATATCGTTTAGAGCACTTTCTTTTCCTCTCTTTTGTACAATGACAATTACACATTTTGGGTTTTGTTACTCCCACAGTTCTTATTACTTTTTTGGAAGGGAGTAGAACCAAATGTGACATAACAGAACAGAGTCAATCAAATCAAAAGGGTGGACATAATAGATAATGTAAAAGCATAATAATACAAGGTGATCAATAATGGTTACCATAATGCCTCCCGCTATCTCTAATAGAACTGCCTATATCATCAGTTATAATAAAATTGAACAAAACAGTAAAGAACAAAACCGACAAAACCAAAACATTGGAGACATTATAGGTCTTCAAAAGCAGATAAAAGTCATCGAGAATGGGCATCATAATGAATCTCACTATCTTCACAGCTGTTGCCTAAACTTTCGAACCTGGTACTATCAAGCAAAGCAGAATAGAGGAACATCAGTCAAAACAAGATGGTGTGAGCAATACAGGGCTTTAAATCAAGATAATGGAAAGTCAAAGTGGGTTGCTATAATATATCCTGCTATTTTTATTTTATTTTTCCCTTAATTAAAAGGATAAAAATAAAAAAGTAAATAATGGAGTGGAGATTGAGATAAAAGAGGGCATAACAACAAAACAGTGCAGATCAAAACATAACCATTTAAGCAGAATAGTGTTTCACCACAAGATAATCCTGACATAAAAGTAGTTACCATATTGTCTCTTTCCTTGAAATCCTTGAGTACACCTTCGTTGTTTCAAACTTTTGATGAGTATTTTCACTTCCTTAGTAGGAGAGATAAAAGTCCCCTGAATTGAAACGATAAACAGAGGTCCTTGGTGGCTACCAGTGCTTAGCTGAGGTGAAGCAGTGGGTGGAGGGCATGTCCAGCCTCTGTGCCTCAGAGTGGCCACAGTCTCTGGGTCAGTCTCTTTACTACGACTCATCCCTGATGGGTTACAGAGTAGGGGTGATGGTGAGCCAGCCAGACACACAGCATGTCATTGCCTGCATAGATGAGAAACCCACCCAGATGCTGGAGGGTTTCAGGACCCTGGCACCCAGGGGCAATGAGGTGCAATCTGATGTGCACAAAGATGTAAGTGTGCCTTTGTGAGTGTGTGTATGTTGGGGGTTCCAGTATAGGCACCCCAGAAACTATCTTTTCTTTGGACACTTTTAGATTGGATAGTTTTGTCTGGTGATGGTGATGCAACATTGATGATATGCAAGTTGGGAGATGACAATTCTGATAATACATGTGTCTACAAACGAGAATTTCATTATTGTTTTGAAATACTAGCTATGAGAGTTTGATTGGATCTAAAATTCTAAAAAATTTTGTTTTGCCAGTGAAAGTAGAGGATTAAATATAATTTAACTTAATTTTAATTAAATTAAATTTAAACTAATTTAATTTTTAATTTGATTTTTAATTTTTGCTGTAACTATTTGAATGGTTACCAAAGATGGTTTAAGGGCTGGGCTGGGGATTTAGCTCAGTGGCGTAAGCGCCTGCCTGGCAAGTGCAAGGTCCTGAGTTCAATCCCTGGTACCGCAAAAAAAAAAAAAAAAAAAAAAAAAAAAAAAAAGATGGCTTAAGCCAGGTACGGTGAAGCACACCTGTAATCCCAACACTTGGGAGGATGAAGCAGGAGGGCTGCCTTGTGTTCAAGGCCAACCTGGGCTACATAGCAAGACCTTCCTCAAAAAAAACCAACCCCTCCTTAAAAAAAAAAAAAAGATGCTTTAAAGTTTTATTCTTATTACTTACTATTCCAAGTAGTTTCTTCTTGTCACTTAGATGTAACAGAAAATGACCCCTCCAGCCAGTATATTTCAGATTCTTAGTTGCCCAGGTAACAGTTCCTGTTCCAGTTCTGGTTGCTTCTGTCTCTTAGAAACAGCTGGTTACTGTGATGTACACTGTATAAACCAATCTCTGATTGACGGGCCATTCTGCCTCTGTGCTTTTTGCTTGCTTACATCATGTAATCCCTAGGCCACCGGAGATCAGAGCCCAATACTCTGAGAATGATCCCAACCAGTAAATGTTGACATAAAATAAATCTGCGTCTCACTTCTGGGTATCATTTGGGTGTTTGTGCAAACACCTGTAGCTTCACTGCCCACTCCCCCAACTCTCAGCTCATCTGTTTTCAGCCAGCTGAACTGGTTCCAGCTAGCCACTGCCTGCTTCTGGCTGCTGGGCCCTCCCCCAAACCTCCTGCTTTATAGGTGTGCCTGTTCTAGACAGGTGGTGTCCCCTAATGCCCAACAAGACGCTTGTCAGCAGGGGCTGGGGATTTAGCTCAGCAGGCGTAAGTGCCTGCCTTGCAAGCAGGCAGTTGTGAGTTCGATCCCTGGTACCAATAAAAAGGAAAAAGACCAAAAAAACAAACAAACAAAAAAAAAAAGATGCTTGTCAGCAATTCCTTCTGAGTTCCACATTTTGATGGAGACAAACTAGACTGTCAGCCCTGACAAATGAATTGTGCCCTGTCAGGCCTGAACAGACAGGACAGACTGAGCTCTATCAAACAGGGGCCCTGAGAGCCCGTTCTCATTGAAAAACTTGGGGGCAAACCTGCGACCTTCCTGGCCAACAATGGAACAGAACTTCCTGCCTTTGAAAGTTCCCTCTGGCCAGTGATATAGATCCGTTGGCATAAGCACCTGCCGGGTAAACATGAGGTTGTGAGTTAGATCCCCAATTCCAAAAAAAAGGAGAGACAGAAAGAGAGGTAATAATCCACTATTTAGCTGGGTATGGTGGCACATATCTATAACCCCAGCACTCAGGAAGCTGAGACAGGAGGATCATTGTGAGTTTAAGACCAGTCTAGGCTACAAAATGAGCTCATATCTAGCCTGAACTGCGTAGCAAGACCCTGTCTTAAAAAAAAAAAAAAAAAAGGGGCCAGGGATTTAGCTCAGCAGCTTGCCTGGCAAGCATGAGGTCATGAGTTGGATCCCCGGTACCAAAAAAAAAAAAAAGTCCCTCTGTCAAAAAGTTACCATCAGCCAGGCGTGGTGGCTCAAGCCTGTAATGAGGATCACTGCGAGTTCCAGACCAGCCTGGGCTACAAAGTGAGCTCAAGGCCAGCCTAAACTGCATAGAGACCCTGTCTCAAAAAAAAAAAAAAAAAAAATGTTACCATCACTGGGGCCTGGAAGGACATCTTTGTACCAAGCCAGTCAGCCTCCCTCTCCTTTAACACTGGACATTCAACTTTGACTGCTCCCCAAGAGAAAAATGCCACCTCCATCAGCCTAGGACAGATAACTTCAATCCTGAAGTTCTGAAGACTCTCCCTCCCAGAGGTGTAGCCTCGCCTCTGGGCCTGGATATCAACCATGCTCCCCACCCCTGCAATCCCTGTTGTTAGCAGAGGTCATGGGAAGCACAAAATAGGTATCCAGCCACACACATCAGCCTGATAGACGGTTAATCACCTTGGGCAAGACCAACTGCCACAAAGGGTTAAACTCTCCCATTATTTTCAAGGAGGCTCTAAGGACAGATTTGGCCAGTCACCAGCACCTTTCCTCCAAAGTTTCTCTGTCTCTTCTAGCTCTGCCATGGTCCCTGGAGCAAACAGTGCAGAGTGTCAAACTGCTAAAATATATTTCTACTGCCTGTAAAGCCAGTTCAAGATCTCCAAGCTGCCAGTGCCACCATGACTGCCCTCCTTATACACTGCCTCAGGCTTCTGCCACTCACGGCCTCCTGGTACACCTGGCGGGAAAGAGTGCCTCTGTCTGCCTTCAGCTGTATCCTGTCATGCATCCTCGTCACCTTTAAATGGAGAGACCCCAGCTCTGGACTCAAAGGTTAACTGACTTGGACCTAACCTCCCAGAGGTTCAAAAACTTGTTCCTCTTTGAAAGAGAACTTCTAATTAATGACACTCAAGCTGTCTGCCGGAAAGGCACCAAAGCTTTGCTGTAATAACCTGACAAAAACTGGTTGTAAGAAAAAGAACTTCAAGTCAGGTGTGGTGGCTCACACCTGTAATCCCAGCACTCAGGAGACTGAGGCAGGAGGATGGTTGCAAGTTCGAGACCAGCCTGGGCTACAAAGTGAGCTCAAGGCCAGCCTGACCTGCAGAGCGAGACCCTATCTCAAAAAAACAAAAAAAAAAAACAAAAAAAAAAAAATGAAAAGAACTTCCACCAATTTCTTGGAGCTGCTAGCTTTTATTTATTTATCTGTGGTACTGGGAATCAAACTCAGGACCTTGCCCTTGCCAGGAAGGCACTGTGCCACTGAGCTAGTTCCCCAGCTACTGGCTTCTATAAAGCCTAGATCCTTGAGTTCACTAAAACAATGATGCTTCCTCAGACTGTCAGGCCCTAGGAGCACCCAGTGGCTTATCTATACAAATACCTGGATCCGGTAGCTAAGAGCTGCCTCCCCATTTGCCTGTGCACTCTAACAGCCACTGTCCTTCTGATTAAGAAAGCTGATGAATTCATTTTAGGTAAAGACCTAACTGTCCAAGTGCCACATACTGTGCTGGACCTCACCCAGTATCAAGGGCTTTTATGCAAAAACATAAGCTCAAGCCACTGCACTGGTACCTGTACCTGTGGCCAGCTCAGGCTTCAATGTCTATGTCAGCAGCCCTAACCTCCTATTCCTTACCCATACTGAGAAGACAATAAAAGTTTGTAGCGTCCTGCTGAAAAAAAAAAAAAAATCCCTTGATATAGTCTTTGGTCATCAGCAGTAACAATGAGCCTGCATTTGTAGCAGAGGAATTAAAAAACTGGATTAAATAAAAGCTATAATATACAGGCAACAAAAGCTCTAGAAAAGCTAAAAAACAGCTTATAACACACACATGTAACCCAGGTACATACTAACTACCTCTACAGATTTCAGAAATTCAGCCTTAGATCTGCTGAAAAATTTACCTGCACCAGACAGTTTAAGGAGAGGATGTATTCAAAGCCCTGCTCTGGTTACTCTGGACCAGTCCACACACGGCTGAAGCCTGAGGACACAGTTCACAAGATTACTTCCCTTGATTTTTGTGTCTTTTTATGCTGCTTACCCCAGTCCTTGCTTCCTCACTCCCGACAATCAACTGAATACTTGACCAAGATCTGATGAGCATCCAAGGCACAGTGGCCCCCCTCCTAGATCAGAACAATCCCTCACTAACTTGCCAGAGTAACGTTACAGACCAGATAGGCCTAAATTATTGTCTCTTCCTAAAAACAACTTAGGGGAAAACTTCATGATAAGACAATCTTGGCGGGGCTGGGGGTTTAGCTCAGCGGCATAAGCGCCTGCCTTGCAAGCAGGCAGTCATGAGTTCGTTCCCTGGTACCAATAAAAACGACAAAAAAAAAAAAAAAAAAAAAAAAAAAAAAAAAAGACAATCTTGGCAAACTTGGCTAGGACTCAGCCTAGGATCACTGATGACCCTAATGTTAGTGCTTCCAGTTAGATCTTGTCGCAAAAGATCACATGTAATATGCCCAGCAAAGATTTTCTGGGGAAACTAAAAGGGGGGAAATGTAAAAGAAAATGATCCCCCCCCTCTCCAGGCAGTATACTTCAGTTTCTTGGTTGCCCAGGTAATAATTCCTGTTCCAGTTCTGGATGCTTTTGTCTCTTAGACACAGCTGGTTACTGTGATGCACACTGTATAAGCCAATCCCCAGCTGATGAGCCATTCTGCCTCTGTGCTTCTGGCTTGCTTATTCCATATAAGCCCAAGACCACCAGAGATCAGGGGCTGATATTCTGGAATGATCCTGATCAGTGCCCATCAATGTAAAGCAAATGTGCCTCTAAATCTTGGGTGTTGTGTTTCCACCTGCTGTTGCATTGAGAGATTATTGTTTAGAAGTGCTGAGCAGAACTTGCATGAACTATTTCAATCATAAAACTGAAAATAACAAGGTAGGTCTATGGATCAAGCAGGAACAGCATCCACAACAGAGTGCTTTGCTCCTCTTTCAGGATGGAGAGCACAATTCTCATGTTTATGCTCAAGAAATGCAGAATTTCAGCCAGTACTTCTCTTTCTGCACCTTGTACCTGCCTGTCACTGCTGCTGCCATGAACATGGCTGGCAATGACAGGGAGAAGGAGCACAGCAATGCCAGGGGGATCCTGATGGAGACCGCGAGTTCTTCCAGATATCACGATGATTTCTTTGACCGCTCTGGGGACCCTAGTGTGACGAGAAAGATTGGCACCAACATTCAGGACAACAAATGCAGCTGGTTCAGTGGTGGTTTAGTATCTGCAGCAGGCCACTCCGGAACAGCGCCAGATCTTGAAGAATTATGGGAAGGAGGACGCAGAGAAGGGGCCGGGGTGAAAGCCCTGTGTGAAGACCTGGATCTGCCAGGCACGTTCCTGCAGTACCGGGAAGATGGCTACAAACATCTCATGAGCCTCACCCAGCAGCAGGCTGCACCATCTTCCTGGTGCTGGCAAACCAGCTCTACATGCGGAAAAGGTGACCTGGAGACCACAAGAACACTCAATGTAACCCTAAATCATGTAACCCTTAAAAAAAAAATATGTATGTGAATTCAAGCTCAAACTTTTTGTTTTTTTGAGATAACTTCTGGCTATGTAATTCGGGCTGGCCTTGAACTCATGATGTAGCCCTGACTGGCCTCGAATTTGTGTTCACTCACTGAGGTAGTGTTCCTTTCATGTCAGCTTCCGGAGTGCTGGGATTACAGGCACGAACTACCATGCCTGACCTAATTTTTTTTTTTTTTAATAATTTTTCAACTCTTTTTTTTTTTTTTTTTTTGGTCTTTTTCCTTTTTATCGGTACCAGGGACCGAACTCACGACTGCCTGCTTGCAAGGCAGAAGCTTATGCCGCTGAGCTAAATCCCCAGCCCCCCTAATTTTAAGATTTAAAAAACAGTGCTTTTTGGGAAATGTCTTGGATTCAATATTTAGTATCTCCTCCAATGCCATATATTTTATTTTCATTTTTATTATAATAATATCTGCTAAAGAATTTTTCGAACACATTCCATGGTCTCCTCTAATTTTCACTGAGTGTTGTAACATGAAAGGGTCTAACCCAGCCCCCTTAACTGATTCAGGAAGACGCTGGAACTCAATCACTACTGAATGACCTATTCAAGATCACAGAACAAGTCATGTTCTGTTAGCAGAGAGTGGCAAAACCAACGAGATCTCCCACCTTTGTGGTAGAGGCAAGTCTTGAGAAGAATGGCCACAGCCACGGATGTGAAGAATTCGAGGCCTGTGGGTAGCATGGTTTCTACTGACGGTGTTGGATGCTTGGCAGCTCTAGCTGGATGCAGACCTAGCCCATCTGTATGTGCTGCTTTGACTCATTTCCAAAGAAACCTGCAGGTTGCTAAAGCTGGGTCACCGCACAGAGCAGAGGGTTCTCCAGTAGGTTCAGAGTTCAGAGTAAGGGATTTTGCTTGCCTTCCTCTGCCTTCTCCCAGGCAATTAATATTTATTTATTTTTAGTATTTAATTTTTTTTCTTCTTTTTTTTTTTTTTTTTGCTTTTTCCTTTTTTATCGGTACCAGGGATCGAACTCACGACTGCCTGCTTGCAAGCAGGCGCTTATGCCGCTGAGCTAAATCCCCAGCCCCAGTATTTAATTTTTTGAGACAAGGTATCTCTGAGTAGTTTAGGCTGGCCTCTCACTCACTATGTACTGCAGCCTCCGTTTCAACTGGCAGTGATACTCCTGCTTCAGCCTCCCCAGCGCAGAAATTATAGGGATGCACCACTATGCTCAGAGCGCGTTTCCCGCTCTCCTCCCCCATTTTGTTTTTTGAGACAAGGTCCCACCGGGACCCTTCCGCCTGGGTACATCTCCACCCTCATTCACTCCCCACCCCGCCCTCCACTTCAAATACTGGGATTATAGGCAAATGCCACCAAATTCATCAAAACCCCTTTTTTTCTACGATGCTGGAAACCTAGGACCTCAAGCAGGCTAGGCCGCTTCCATTCTATAGCTAAGCGATTTTTTTTTTTTTTTTTTTTGAGACAGGGTCTTATTCTGCAGTTCAGGCGCAGTGATCCTTGTGCCTCAGCCTCCCGAGTGCTGGGATTACAGGCATGCATCACCACGCCCCGCCCAGCCATTTTAATTTTGTTTTCACATATACATTTTAATTCTAATTCTAACTGTGCAAAGAGCCATTTGTTGGACAAAAACCCTACTAAATATTTTTATTTTGGTAGTCACATACTTCAATGAATATTGATGTTTATAAATTTTTCTGTTATCTATAGAGCTCACTCTTTGGCCAGTCTGAGTTTAGGTGTGTGGATCTAGAATTTTATTATCGCTATTAGTCCCCGAGCCAAGGTAAAACCTGGTGATTAGTCGGGTAGTGAAAAAGTTACTTCCCGTGACGCACAGAGGCCTGTGCAGGGGATTTTTTCTTTCGCTGAGAGGGAGGCAAGTTCTTGTCCGGCTCTGGCTTCCTAGCTGGGACAGTGGGAAGGAAAGCTGCTGGTGGGCGGTGGGACGCGGCTGCGTCCCGGGGTTTACCCGAGGCTTTTCTGGTTGGGGTTCCACGCAGCAAGCATAGGAGTGACCCTCCTTCCCGGCCCGGAGGCCCAGCCTGTGTTCCTGCAGTTCCAGGGCACTTGTCACTGGGCTCAATTTCGTGATTCCCTAGAACCAAGCTTTCAGAGTTTTACATTTCTGGAGGCTCGCCGCCCTCCCCGCGGCCCGGCCCCGGCCCCGGCCCCAGCAGAGTTCCCCGTGGCTGGCGCTGCTCAGCGCCCCCATCGTTCCAGGTCCCCACTCTCCGCCACACCCACGCCGGCTCCTTCGGCCTCAGTTTCCCCTAGGGAGCAGAGAGTGGTATCTCAGGGACTCCCCCGCCTCCCAGTCCCACTCGGCGTCTGGGAGACGCAGGGAGGAGGCCCCGACGAGTGGGGCTCCCGCTGGGGCCGGTGGAGGCTCTCGCGCCCCGAGGCTCCCGGCGGGCCGAGCGCCCGCGACCACCGCCCGACCCGGCCGCGCCGAGCCCCGGCACCCCCGGGCCCCCGGCACCCCCGGGACTCCCGGCTCCCCGCCCCACTCGGCGCTCCCGCGCTCCCCCTAGCGGCCGCCGCGCGGCCTCGCTCCGTCCCAGGCTCGTCGGCGGCGCAGCTCACGTGACCGCGCTCCGGGCCTGCGGCCGCTGTCGGTTCCCCCAGTCACCGAGCGAGAGGGAAGAAACAAGATGGCGGCTGAAGGCGATCCGGAGTGGGGCCCCAGCAATTCGGACTGAGCCTTCTCCCTCCACCCGCTTCCGCCGGCCGGGCCCCTCCCGCCCGGCCCTGCCGGCCTACCCCCCGGCCCCGGCGCCCCCCACCGCCCCTGCGCCCGCCCCTCCCCCTCCGCCTTCCCTTCTCCCCCCACCTTAGCTCCGACATGAGGGGCCGGCGGGGCAGGCCGCCCAAGCAGCCCGCGGCTCCCGCTGCGGAGCGCTGCGCCCCGGCCCCGCCGCCGCCGCCGCCGCCGCCGCCGCCCCCCGCGTCCGGACCCATCGGGGGGCTGCGCTCGCGACACCGCGGCAGCAGCCGGGGCAGGTGGGCCGCCGCCCAGGCTGAGGTGGCGCCCAAGACGCGGCTGAGCTCGCCCAGGGGGGGCAGCAGCAGCCGAAGGAAGCCGCCGCCGCCGCCGCCGCCGCCGCCGCCGGCCCCCCCCAGCACCAGCGCCCCGGGCCGGGGGGGGCGAGGAGGCGGGGGCGGCAGGGCGGGGGGCGGAGGCGGCGGCGGCCACCTGGCCCGGACCACCCCGGCCCGCCGCGCCGTCAACAAAGTGGTGTACGATGACCACGAGAGCGAGGAGGAGGAGGAAGAGGAGGACATGGTCTCCGAAGAGGAGGAGGAGGAGGAGGACGGCGACGCTGAGGAGACCCAGGATTCGGAAGACGACGAGGAAGATGAGATAGAGGAGGATGACGATGACTCCGACTATCCGGAGGAGATGGAAGACGATGACGACGACGCCAGTTACTGCACGGAAAGCAGCTTCAGGAGCCATAGCACCTACAGCAGCACTCCAGGTACCCACCCAGCCCGGTCGCTGCAGCCTCCTTCCCCACCTCCTTCCCCTCCCCTGCTCGCGCCCTCCCGTGTGCTGTGCATCGCGCTCCCACCTCCCCCCGCCCCCGCCTGCCCCCCACACGGAGGGGAAACTCGACGGTAGAGCAAGTGGCAAAAAACTAGATTTACAAGAGGAAAGAGGCGCATTGTTCAAAATGGAGATTGCATTGTTGCAGTTTGCAGGCCACACTCTCGCTCTGTTACTCTTCCCTCTAGTCCTCTTTTTCCTCTTTAAAATTTGTGCCAGCGCAGTGGCTCCGCCGGGCAGGGTCGAAACTTTGGCACACGCAATTCCGTTGCGTTCGTTTTTCTCCCCTTGTTTTGCTGTGGAGTTTTTGGAATGAAAGAAGCCTCTTGTTTTGCAAAGCTCTTTGCATTTCTAATGTGGTCTCTTGTAGATTTTTATAACTGTCTGCTCCTTAAAAGGGAATTAAGGATTTAGACAGATTGTGACACCTGAACACGCACACACGAAACACGCTTCCCAGTCCACCCCTAGCTGTGTGATTTAGAAACTGTGTTAAGGGAACGATTATTTGGGTTATTAGGGGGGCCTTCTCTGGTCCTACGTTTGTTTGTATTCTTCAAGAGCTGATGGGGGCGTGCAACAGTTGCTGGTCAATGACTGATTTAAAAGCAAAGCAGAAAACTAAATCAAACCAAACAAAATTGCATAATCTCTCCAGTTGAAAATCGTTTTGATTAAACCGAAAAATAAAAGTCTAAAACTTCGGAGATGTGCATCCTAACAATTTGATCACATTGCTGTGCTTGGGAAATGCAGTTTTCTGGCACCTGTTGCGGGAGATGTGTAGTTGATCAGATGAATTTTTGAAGTCACACAGTAGAAAACATCATATTTGTTGCAGAATGATCTTTTCATTGTATTTCTGAGGGAAAAGGCCTCTTTGGATGGATAGTGACTTTCTCCATGGTAACTTATTTCCCATTTTCTCACAGAAAGTTTATCCAGGTTGGTGTTAAGATGCATTTTGTTTAAAAACAAAAAACAAAACAACAACAAAACTACACACAATTACTGCTTTATATCAAATACATAGTTGCAGTCTACTAAATCATGAGAAAAAATAACTTGTAGCAACAACCTGTCAAGGTTTTCCTTTATATTTTTGTTAATCTGGCTTAAATAAATTAAAATTTGCTTTTAAGAGCATTTACTAAATAAAGTTTGTGAAGAAAGGTGAGGATCTTAAGAAAATTATGTGGCATATCATTTTCAGGCAGATCAGGGTAGTAGATGTGGTTAAACAGGAATGTTTCCATTTTCAGTAAATGCTAAAATTCATATTGAGCAAAGTATGTGTATTAAGCCAGACTGGATTGTCCAAACATGAGATGAAATATGGTCATTTCTTTTGTGTGACAGTCACCTATTTTGGTTGTGGGGGGAGGGTGAGAAGCTGGCAGGGGAGTTGAAGGGACCGAAGTGTTTTTGTGTGTGTAAGAGACTGTACACAGGTTCTCATCTCTTGGCCAGTTTTGCTTTAGTGTAACTTTTTATTTTTGTTTGTTTATTTATTTTTGTCTTTTTGAGACAGGGTCTCATTAAGCAGTCCAGGCTGGCCTTGAGCTCACTTTGTAAGCCCAGGCTGGTTTCAAACTTGTTACAATTCTCCTGCTTCAGCCTTCTAAGTGCTGGGATTACAGATGTTCGCCACCATGATTGGCTAGTATATCTTTTATAGTAATAGGTTTTACCTTAAGAAATAGCATGATGGTCTATCTTACTGGGAGTTTGGGATTAAAACATGGAGACTGAATTACATATGCTAGTGGAGAAAGTTTTTCAATTAGAACTAAGGCATTTAGGGCACTTCAGCCAACTTGAATTCCTACTTGAAAGCCTAGCAAATAATATCTAAGACTGATAGCTGTTCATATGCTGGCTTAAATTAGAATTTGTGAGTTGGCCTTCTTAAAAAAAAAAAACTTTAAAAAATCTTGTATATTATGATACTTCTGTGGTTTTGGGGAAGGAGGTCTTGGGCATTGAACCAAGGACCTTCTCACTGATCTGCATCCTTGGCTCGGTTTCATTTTTTTGTTGTTTGGTGCCGATAGTCAAACTCAGGACCTTGCACTTGCAGGCAAGCACTGTACCACTGAGCTACATCCCAGCCCCATCATTTTGTATTTTTGTTTTGAGACAATGTCTGTAGGTTGCTAAATTGTCCAGAAGGGTGAAAGTTCCTCCTGCTTCAGCCTTTCTAATGCTGGGATTATAAACAAACGACACCATTCCTAGCTATTTTGTTTCTTCTAATGACACTCAAAGCTTATTTGGTGTTTACCTATTCGCTAACTGTATGAAATGACTAGCTCATTAGAGATAGGTGTTGATCTGATGCCTCTTGTGGTTCCTAACACCTTTACCATTGGTAATAAAGTTTAATAATTTTACAGTGGGTGCTGTAACCTAAATATTTCAAATATAGGAAACTAAACAAAGTTATCTAATTAGGGTTTGATAGGCAATTTATTTGACCAGTGAACATTTCTAATAACAGAGTTCACTTTGAGTTGCTCTTTTATGTGGATACTTTGTCTTCTTCTTTTTTTTTTTTTTTTAACCCTTACCAGGGATCGAACTCATGACCGCCTGCTCACAAGGCAGGTGCTTATGCCGCTGAGCTAAATCCCCAGCCACTGAACACATTATTTTTCAAGATTATGTTAAAGCACACTCGTGTAATTCTAGGAAAATCATTGCAAGTTCGAGACCAAGCTTGCCTACAAAGTGAGCCCAAGGCCAGCCTGAAGTGCATAGTAAGACCCTGTTTCAAAAAGACCAAAAACAAACAAACAAAAAAAACCAGTAAAATGGATGCTACATTTTGTGTTCTACGCTTTTAAAATATGTCTTCTCACCTAGATTGAGTAACTGCATGACTATGAGTTGTGTAGGCTAAGTACTGGTTTCATTAGTTTTGGGGATTTTTTTGTGTGTGTGTGCACGTGGGATGTTGAGAAAAGATCTCACTTTGTAGCTCAGGATGGCCTTGAACTGTAGTCTGGCCTCAAATTTGTGGCGATCTTTCTGCCTCAGGCCTTTACTAGTTTTATGGTCAGCACCTCCTGGTAGGAAGACTGTCAGGTAAAATGTACGTATGATTTAGATAACCCAAGAATAATATAAAAATATTGGTGAATAGGAATCCTCTCATACTGTTAGGGTTACAAGGAGGGTATATTTTATTGGTAATTTACAGTACTTTGATTAGTTTTTTTTTTTTTTTCCTCATGATTTTCCTGCCTCAACCTCCCAAGTGCTGGGATTACAGATGTGAGCCACCTCATCTGACTGGATGATGCGTTTTAATTTGTATGAGACTTCAGAGCAGAACATTCACTTGGGATTTTTTATCTTGGTTTTTTTTTTTTGGTCTTTTTCGTTTTTATCCATACCAGGGATCGAACTCACGACTGCCTGCTTGCAAGGCAGGCGCTTATGCCGCTGAGCTAAATCCCCAGCCCCCACTTGGGATTTTGAAATTTTGAATTTGAATCTGTGATAATTTCACAAAGCAAAAACCCCTGTTATCCTGGGAGACAATGATTTATGTCTTTGGAGAGTTGTAACTGGAGATCAGTAGCAGAGATGCCAGAACAAACTAGATTGATCTAAAACAGGATTTGTTACTGGTTTGGCAGTATTTGTTCCTACCATTGTCAACCAAATATCTTTTTAGTATCTGTGAAGTTCCTGATAGAGACAGTGGAGGCATAGAGTGTAGTGGATATTTAAAAGAAGACAAGATTTTACCCTGCTTGGCAGTGTCCTTGCTTCCCAAATAGGCCTGTGGATTGGATTGTAAGAATGACAGAAGGAAAAAGGGAACTGGCATCCCAAATCCAGGCTGAGAGTAAATCGTGGCAGTTACAAGTGGCATTTTAGCAAGAGCCTTGTATATAAGAAATAAACTGTAAAGCTTCTCGGTATGCTTTGTTGGGCATTTCCTAGAGAAACAGGGTGTAGTGATTATGCTTTCCTACCTTAATTTTTTGAGCAAGTTTGAGCCAGATCAGTGATCTTAGGCATTTTCCACTCTTGGAATACCCAAGAGATGTGCTGTATTCCCACCAGCACCATGGCAAGCATGAAGCACAGCCACTGCAGTTCATGGCTTTGATTTCAGCCACTGGTCTGGCCTTTCCCCGAAATGGAGCAGGACCTAGGAGCTGGTGTGAAATACTGTGTCTTTCTCAGATCTGTTTCCTATCTGTTTAACCAGGGTCCCGAAGGTCAACCCACAGATCTCTGTGGGGCAGTAGGGTAGGATGCTTGTCTTCTGCTCTTCAGAGGGGACTGCAGTGGTTAACAGATCAGGGTAGGTTTTGCAGCCCTGGCAAAGAAATGGATCTGGGAGAGAACTTGAGTTCTCTGAGCCCTCAGCCACCAAAAGTGCCAGTAAGTGGAAAGTGTCACATACTTTTCTGGTGGTGGGAGTGTGAGCTGTCTTGAGTACAGCTGTAATCCAGCACTCAGGAGGCTGTAGCAGGAGGATCATGAGAATTCTAGGATGGGATACACAGTGAGTTCAAGGCCAACCTGAACTACATAGTGAGCCCTTTCTCACAAAACAAAGCGAAATAAACACATTGATAAGCCATAGGAGACAGAATATTTTTTAATTAAAATGTCAGTAAACTCATAAATGCAAAATGGACCTTTACGACTGAAAGAAAAATCATAGGAAGAATTAAAACACATTGCTAAATACAATTTTTATATGTGCTATACATAGTGAATATATTTACTGTGTAGTTATGTTTTAACAGCCTTGTGTGCTACCATATATATATATATATATATATATACTATATATATATATATAGTATATATATATATATATATAGTTATTTTTCTGGATGTTAATTTTTTTTTTTTTTTAAATCAGTACCAGGAATCAAACTCTGGATGTTAAGTTATATTATTTAAATACTTTGTAATGGGTGGGGAATTTAGCTCAGTGGTGTAGGTGCTTGCCTGGCAAGCAAGAGGTCATGAGTTTGATCCCCAATACCAAAACAAAGAGACAGAGCTTCACCATGTAGTTTAGGCTGGCCTTGAACTCATGGAGATCCTCCTGCCTCAGCCTTCCGAGTGCTGGGATTACCAAGTATGTTTCACTATGTCTGACTGCTGAATGGTTTTTTTTTTTTTTTCTTTTGGTAGTTGGAATTGAATTCTAGGCCTTGGCTTGCCAGACAGATTCTGCTGAATGACTTTTGAGCAATATTTATAAACATTAATTTTTATTTCTTGTGGTGCTAGGAATCAAACTCAGGACATTGTACATGCTAGGTAAGCATTTTTTTTTTGCACCTGGGATTGAACTCATGATCTCAAGCTTGCCAGGCAGGTACTTATGCTGCTGAGCTAAATCCCCAGCCCTCTAGGTAAGCATTCTTATACCACCAGCAAAATTAATTTTTAAAATAGCAGGTCATGGTGATGTATACTTGTAACCCCAGTACTTGAAATGCTGAGGCAGGAGGATCTCTGTGAGTTTGAAGCCATCCTGGGCTACACAGTGAGTTGAAGGCCAGCCTGAATTATATAGTGAGAACACATCTCCAAAAGAATGAAAATAAATAAATAAACAAAATGAATTTTCAAAGTAAAAGCTTTATTGAGAGGATATTAACATACTCAAGTTTTTGTCCTTTTCAAGTATGTAATTTTGATGATTTTTAGTATATTCAGAGTTACAGTTGTTAACACCACCTGATTCCAGGGCATTTTTATTTTTCCAGAAGAATGCGATACACCTAGGCATAGAGGCAGGTGCCTAAAACTCCAGCATTCTAGGAGGCTGAACCAGGAGGATAGAAAGTTTAAGCCCATTCTGGGCAACATAGTGAGTTAGTGAGACCCAGTCTTAAAGTTTAAACAGATTTAAAAATGGCTGGGGAATGTAGCTTAGGGCAGAGTCCCTGGCTTCAGTGCCTGCCCCAGCACATGATGGTCACCCCCCCAATACTTGGTGACACTTGCTCCCTTTTCTTGCCTCTTCCTTCCATCTCTGCAGTCACTAATCTACTTTCATTTCGCCTCTTCTGGACATCTCTTAAAAATGGAATCATAATATGTGGCTTCTTTCATTTTTTGTATTTTCATATTTATGTGGTAGCATGTATCAGTACTGTAATTTGGTTTTTTGCTTTTGGAGGTTGTTTTTGGTTTTGTTTGAGACATGGTCTCAAACGTTGAACTTGGAGTGATCTTTCTGCCTCAGCCTTCCTACTACTGGGATTACAGGCCTGAGCCACCCAGCCCCACTCTGTATTTGAGTAATACTTCATTTTGTGTGGGAATGTCACATTTTGTTTATCTATCTCATCAGGCCTTGGCATTGAATTGTTTCTACTTTTTGGCTGCTATGCTGTGGACATCATGAATAGGTTTTGTTTGAATATGTATCTTCATTTCTTTAGAATTGCTAGATCATTTCAAATTCAATTGTAATAGAACTATTTTAATTAGGCTTGTTTTGTTACAGTAGTGTTGTGTGTGAATGTGGTGCTGGGGACCAAACCAAGGGCCTCATGTATAGGTAAATGCTCTACCATGGGGCCACAGCCCATGGTAGAGCAGCCATATTAGAATACTTTCATTTTATTTTATTTATCTATTTTGTTTTTTGAGACAGGTCTCACTATGAAGTTCAGGCTGGCTTTAAGCTTACTATGTAGCCCAGACTAGTCTCAAACTGGCAACATTTCTCTTGCCTCAGCCACTGGAGTTCTGGGATTACAGGCATGTGCCACCATGCTTAGCTGAACTCACTTTGTGTAGCTCAGGCTGGTCTTGAACCCTCAGCCATTCTTCTGTCTGAGTGCTGGGGTTACAAGTGTATGCCACCATGCCTAGCTTAGAATAGTTTTTAGACTACTCTAGAATAGTTTCTAGAATTGTTTTAGGACCAAAGAGAGCATAGTTGTAGTAAGTCTTCCTAAAAGTGTATGATTTTTAGATTGCCCTAAGTCAGCATGGAGAATTCATCCCAGAAGGATTTGCCACTTAGGGCCAGCATTGGTGGAGTCTACAGTGGTATCATAAGGATTTGTAGCTTCTGAAGGCAGCTGGATATGTGTGCACACCACAGAATATTAGACAGTCATGCTTTTTGAGAATTTGAGGCTTCTCTGTTGTTGCAGTCAAATTCAGGGCCTTACTCCCCACTGAGCTGCATCCTCATCTCAAGAATTCAAGGTTTCTAAATAAAAATTTTATGATTTTAGAAATCTCGAGGGTTTGTATGTGGCATAACAGTGTTTTGTTTTTTTGTGACGGAGTCTTCTAGGTGGGCTGGAGCTCACTGTGTAGCCTAACCTGACCTACATCTTGCAGTGATCCTCCAGCCTCCAGAGTGCTGGGATTGCAGGAGTGTACCACCACGCCTGGCTTTTTTAAAGAGTAAGGAATCTGGAGCCACACATCATGATCTGTGACAGCGGGCAGTTTGCTCGGTTTTCTGGGTCTCACTTTTCTCATTTGTAAAAGAGAGAGATGTACTTAATTCAAGGTGTTATGAGGCTTAAATGGATTAATTAATAATGTGAAATGCTTACAGTAATACCTGGCACAGTGTGAAGAGTCACTAAATATTAGTTATCATTACCTGTTGGTTTAGTTTTCTTGAACTGAAGTTAGTGATTCTGTGAAAATATAGACCATATTTACTGCATAGTGAGGAAGTATTTTGTACTGTCAGCTGAAAGGGTAACAGTATTTCGGGGACCACATTTAAATAAAAATGCAGATTAGAGTTTTTTTTTCCCCTTTAATAGAAACATTAAATACTAACTTCCCTATTTAAAAATTTTACTTCACTGGCTTCTAGATTTATTCTTAAACTATGTGCGGTGGAAACGTTTATATATGTATTCCATTTTTTTATAACTTTTTAAGCGTATTTTTATCTACATATTTTAAAAATATAATTGGGATCATATTAAACTTCTACCTGATGGATGGCAGCATATTTTTTTCTGTGTCTGTTTGTTTATCAAATTAGTACATGTATGTAGGTAAAGTAAGTTAAAATACTATTAAAAGTTTATAGTGAACAGAACAAAAGCAGCGCTCTGCTATATTTCTTGCCTGAGATACCCCCAGAAGCGAAGGCTTTCAACTCTGAGAGTTAGCTATTCTGTTTTGTTTTTTACCCTGGGATTCATCAGTTATTGTTAAAAGATAATATGCTTATATTTTGTGTATCAGTTTTAGACTTTTCTCGACTTTGTTGTGGTAGAGGAAGATTTAGCCCTACTGTGGTTCCCCTCACTGGCCCCGTCCCCTGCCATCATTGGGGTGGTATGGGAGAGTAAGTTAGATAAATCTAGTAGCATGGTTTTTTTTTAAATAACCATTTTCCTGGCATTACTGTCTTATTTTTTTTCTTCGTTAGCCCTGTTTGCCATCAAGTCTGTAAAATACTTTACCGCTTATTATTTCTTAAACTCTCAAATGTAGTAATTACTTTTTGTTGTTATTCTTATTGATCTCCCTTCTGCAGACCTCAGTGTTCCTGTTTTTTTTTTTTTTTTTTTTTTTTCCCGGGTACTAGAGATGGAATCGAGGCCTCTCATATGCTGTGCAAGGACTTGTCACTCAGCTGTGCATCCCAAGCCCTATTCTTTATTTTGAGACAGCTCTTGTTAGTTGTCCAGGCTGGCTTAGAACTTTTGATCCTCCTGCTCAGCTTCCTGAATAACTGAGGTTACAGGCATGTGCCACCACACCCAGCTAGTATTTCTGCTTTTGCTCGGGCTGGTTGATCTGTGGGTCTGTTGAACATTGCACTGGGATTTCTTTTTGTTACTTTCCCATTTGATCCCATGTCTTACACATTTTTCTTGGTTTAACCCCCCCCCCCCTTTAAGCACAGTTTGTAGTTGCCTCTTAAGAATGGCTGCAGGAGAAGTAAAGTTTTAACATTACATATCTGCAGAATTTTATTTTCAGCTTTTAATACTTGGTGGATAGTTTGGCTGGCTGTTGAATTTTAAGCTTAAAAAAAAATAAGTTGCTCTTGAGGGATTTGCTTTATTGTATTCTGGCATTTCTTGTTGCGGTTAGAAGTCTAGTGCTATTGATTATTCTTTTTTTTAATTTTCTGGTACAGGACTCAAACTCAGGAACTCACACTTGCCAGGCAGGCACTGTGCCACTAATTATATCCTGGCCCTATTCTTTCATTTCTAACAATACTACCAGTACCACCCTCCTACTCACCCAAGCCCCTGACCCCATCCTCTTCCTGCATCTCCTCATTAAAGCTCTTTTCATGTAGGGTTATGATGATTTCCTGTTGTATGGTGTGGGTCCTTTTTTAGAAATTCATTTTGGGTGCTTGGGGAGGCTTTTGGATCTTGGAACTCAGGTGCTATTTTGGTTTTTTGATGGTTTTCTTCCTCAAATTTGTTCATTTCTCTTCTTGAACTCCTAGTTAGTTAAATGTCGGATCTTAACTTTTTCTAATCTTTTTTGTTTATTTGGTTTTATTTTTTGCGATACTGGGTATTGAAAAAAAAGTGCTGGGCAAGTGTTCTACCAATGAACTATAGCCCAACCCAATTCGTATTTTATTTCGAGACGGAAGTCTTGCTAGCTTATCCAGCTTGTCCTGGAATTTAGAATCCTTTGCCTTGGCTTCCCATGTACTAGGGATTACAGATATGTGCCGCCATGTCAGGGAAACATTTTCATTCGTTTGTTCATCAGGGCTGATTGTTTGAAAACTCTTAGGATTTGATTGTTTAAAGTTCTGTTAGGAGCTGGGCTTGGTGGCCCACACCTGTAATTGTAGCCCTTGGGTGATAGGGGTAGGAAGGTCACAGCAAATTTCAGCCTAACCTGAACTGGATAGCGAGAACTTGTCTCAAAAACAAATAAGAAAAAGTTCTGTTAGAAACTTATTTCTTTGACTGCTTCATTGATTTATTCATTTATTAAAACAAACAAATAAACAGACCCATCAGGCACACGTTCCAGATGCTGTCTTGGATGTAGCAGTGAATGCTTTGGCCATCGCATCTGCTCTGATGAAGTTGATTAGGTAGCAGGGCATGCAGCCTGTATATCAGTGAGAGAAGAGTTTTAAAGTGAACAAGTGAAATATAATCTGTCTTGTAGGGGTTAGAGTAGGCTTCCCTGAAGGAAGTGACAGTGTTAGAGTAACCAGGTGAAGGGGAGTCTGAACCCCAGGGTCAGCACATGCGACGGAGTGGGGAAACCACAATAAAGTTTTTTGTTTGTTTTTGTACTGGTGATCGAACTCATGACTTTGCGTTTGCCAAGCAGGCACTTAGACTGCTGAGCTGAACACCTGGCCACCACACTAAGTTTTAAGTGACAAGTAAAGTGATCAGATTGGTGTTGTTTAAAAAGTCTCTATAGTTGTAGAATAGAGATTGGATTGTGGGGTAAGAATGGACTAAGGGAGTTAAGTTGTTGAAGTAGATAAGTGACAAGTTTGGTACTCAGTATCAATGAAAATGGCTAGAAATAATCCAGAAAGCCAGGCGTGATGTTGTAGGCCTATAATCCCAGCCTGTAATTTCTATCCCTCAGGACGCTGAGGCAGGAGGGTCATTGCAAGTTTGAGACCAGCCTGAGCCACAAAGTGAGCTCAAGGCCATGCTGAACTGCATAGTGAGACCATGTCTCAAATCGACAAAAACAAAACAAAACAACTCCCAGTTTATGAGTTACAACTCTTTAGTAATAGATTGAGACTCTGGAGTATGGTCAGGGGGAGAAAAATAGGTTAAGGTCAGTTGTTTCTAAATCTTTCTTAGTTATCTATTTTTTCCGTTCTTTTTTTTTTTTTTTTTTTTTTTTTCATCTTGAATTTGATTTTCAAATAAGGCTGAATTTTTTTTCTTTTGAAATATGGTCTCACTATGTAGGTCAGGTTGGACTTGAACTGACCGTAGTCCTTGGTAGAGAGGAAACCCATTTTATTTTGTTTTCTATTTATTTTATTTTTTATTTTAAGACAAGAGTCTTACTAAATTGTCCAGATTGGGCTTGAATTTGCCATCCTGTTAGCCTTCCAGAGTGCTGGGATTACCAGTATGTGCCACTGTTCCTGGCTAGGACCTTAATTATGTAAAACGTTTTTGTTTGTTTGAGGCAGAGTTTAGGTATGTAGTTCAGGCTGGCCTCAAACTCCTGCCTCAGGCTTCGGGGTGCTGAGATTATAGGTGTGAGCTATCACGCCCAACTGTAAAACATTTTTAGAGATTTGTTTTGCATACTACAGTATTCTCAGTCTGGGTAAATGTTCTATATGGACTTGAAAAGAAAGTTCTACTGGTGTTGGGTGAATTATTCATACATACTTTTTCCTTTTAGAGACAGAGTCTTGCTTTATAGTTGAGGCTGGCATTAAACTCTCAATTCTCCTGCCTCAGCCTCCTGTAGGCTGGCATATAGGTGTGTACCACCATGCCTGGCTCTCATTACATCTTTATTTGTTAAGGTATTAGAGCGAAGTAGGCTGTTAATTTTACCTGTTACTGCCTTCATTTGAACTTTCGTGAGAACAGTAAGGGCCTCATTCAATCTGTCTCTTTAATGCTGGCTCAGTCTTTTATTGTAGTAGGCAGCACAAGGTAATTGTTGAACTGAGTCAAGAAGAGCCTCTGAATTCTTTTTACCCTACTTCAGAATTACTTCTGCCTTGTTCAATGTAATGCTGTTAACCACATGTGGCTATTTAAGGTTAACTTCATTAAAATGAAGTAAAATTAAACCTCTAGGTCCCCAGGGACATTGTGTGTATTGCAAGTGGTCAGTGGCCACATGTACAGTGTGAGTCGTTGCGCATCGTAACAGAAAGCTCTCTTGGACTGACTGTGCTGTGGTAGTCAGTTCCTCTCTATTATGCCAGAGAGGCTGTGCACCCCCCCCCCCTTTTTCCCAAATCCTGTGGCTGCCTGGATCACCTCAGCAGACAGGCCAAGAATCTGTTTTATCATTGAAACTGTTGGCCCTTTATTGTTTGTTTATATCATGGTATTGTATTTCTGCATTAAGACTTTGATCAATTGTTATACCTGTACATTATTTGTCCTTGGTGGTAGGAGGAAGAAATAGTTAACAATGTTAGAATATCTACTACAGTCCTGTATTTTCTTAAAATAGACTTTGTTGCACAATTTAATTTGATAACTTGGGGAATTCTGTATGTGTATGTATATGTGGTTGTTTTAAGACAGGATCTCACTGTGTAGCCTAGGCGGGTCTTGTTTTTTTTTTTTTTTTTTTGTACCGGGCATTGAACTCACGACCACCTGCTTACAAAGCAGGAGTTTATACCACTGAGCTAAATCCCCAGCCCCCTAGGCTGGTCTTGAATTTGTGGCAATTCTCCTTCTTCGGCTTAAGTTCTGTGATTACAGCCGTCTGCCACCATAGTTGGTTTAGAGAATTCTTCTGTTGTAAGAGTTTAAAAGTTAGTATGTAAACTGAATTATGATGCACATGTGTGTCCTGGTGTCTGGGTTTCCCCTTGTATAAATACCTCTTTCTCAGCAGCTACAGCCAAATTATTTAACAGTATTCACTGAAAAGATGCCCTCTTTTGATGGAATTCTTTTGTGACTTAAGCGGTTAAGCTGCAACTGGGGAACTTCCTGAGATTTGCTGAGAGATTTAATGCCTAGACTCCTTTCCACTGGTGGATATGTTCTGTAATTTACACACTTGGAAAACAGCCTGGCCGAGTGATTCATATTGAATGACACTGTTCAATAGATGGATTTTCTGTATTTTACTAGAAGCATGACTTTATGCTTGATTTCAGTATGTTCACATTGCTTCCTTTAAGGTCTGTTTTTAGTATATTCTATTTATGGAAAGCATTTCAGAAGCACATATTAATCAGTCTGGAATTTCTCTTGTCTTTTTCTTTTCTGATGCTTGCATAACCATTATGGAGATTGTATAAGAAAATAGCTAATAAAATTGTAACCCTCCCCATCAGTTCAGTTTCCTCTGTTCTACACATCAGAATTATTTCTTACATTTCTTGAAGAAGCCTTAGTCTTTTTAAAGTAGATTTTGTTTGTAATGTTTTTTGTTGTTTGTTTGAGAGAGGGTTTTGCTATGTAGTTATGGCTGGCCTTGAAGTCACTATGTAGCCTAGCCTGGCCTCAGACTCATGGCAGTCTGCCTGTCTCAGCTTCCTGACTGCTGGGTTTATAAGTATATGTCACTATGCCCAGCCCAGCCTTAGTCTTTTCTTCAACTATGGCCATACTTTCTGCTTTAAAAGTATTATATAAATAATGCAAAAAAAAAATTTTTTTTTTTCATTTTTATCGGTACCAGGGATCAAACTCACGACTGCCTGCTTGCAAGGCAGGCTCTTATGCCGCTGAGCTAAATCCCCCGCCCCAATAATGTAAAATTTACAAGCAGTTTTACTGCCATTTCAGATATGCAATTGAATTTTTGAATCATGATTTTCTAGTGAAAGGTCTTAGATTTCTGATGCTTTGTATACTTGGAAAATTGCCTTCTTTTGAGTTTCTCATTCTGAATTGTCTTACTACTTGAGTTGTGTCTCAGAAGGAAACCAACATTGGAGGTTGTTTATGGCAAGAGTCATAAACTTGCTTACAGGGTTTTAAAATATATGGTAAAGACATGCTGTGCCCTTTCCCCCCTTTAATGTATAACTGTACTTACTGTTAATATTGATTGGCCTTAGAAAACGAGCTACATTGAGATTTCACTCCTTTTTGACGTTTTAGACTGTGCTGTCCTCAGTGTGCTTGAGATGTATCTTCAGCCACTTATGCTGGTGTTTCTCTGTAGGGTAGATTCCTAAGATCAGGATGAGGTTGGGGTTACTGTGTGTACCCTCTAAAAGGCAGGACCAGATTATGCTCCTGTATCTTGTTTTAAACTTTTTATGTAAAGGCCCAGATAGTAAATAATTTAAGACTTGCAGTGCCTGTTGTAATTTAGCCATTGTAGCACAAAATCAACCAAACCATTACATGAATAGTATTACGTGAATGGCAATGGCTGTTTCAGTAAAATTTTATGGGCCTTGCAGTTTCAACTTCATGTAATTTTCTTTCTTTCTTTCTTTCTTTTTTTTGACCTTCAGTCCATTCCAAACTTCATGTAATTTTCAAATGACCGCCTATTTGTTACACTTCTGGTCACTTTACCACCCATTCGACTGTCACAGGTCAAACAAACAGGTAGTGAGCTAACCATAGTTTGCTTCTCTGTGCCAATATTACAGAGATTTCCTCCTCTTTTTTTGTTGTTGGTGTTGTATTTTTTTTCATGGTGCTGGGGGTAAAACCAAGAACCTTTGCACTGAACTACATATCTAGTCCTTTGTATTTTTAATGTTGGGACAGAATCTTGCTAAGTTACTCTAGGCTTGAATTTGATGATCCTCCTACTTCCAGGCTCCAACTGTTGTGGTGTTACTGGTGTGTTCCACCACTCTTCTGCTGAGTTTTTCGTATATTTAGGTTTATGATTCATTTTTGGTTACTTTTTATCTTAATAAGTTGTAAGACATGGGTTGAGGTTCTAGAAAGGGGTGTGGGGTTTGAACTCAGGGCCTTGCAGATGCTAAGTACGTTCTCTACCACTGAGCAACCTCCCAGCTTTAGGGATGTTTGTTGTTTTTGTTTTTGGCATATAGATGTCCATTTGTTTCAGGGTCATTTACTGAAATGTCTTTTCTTCATTGCATTTTGTCTCCATTAAATCTGTGTCAAAATACAGTCAGTCATGTTTCATAAACAGAAATGTTTATTTCTGTACGCTGTTCTAGTGATGTTTATCCTTTTTTTTATTTAAAGAGAAAAAAGGAATAAAGCAGTAAAAGGGTACAAGTAATACAGAATTTCAAGAAAAAAAATATACAGTAAGAAATCACTAGTTAATAGGTTACATATTGTCATCTTAGAAACAGTTGTCCAAATTATAAAATTAAAGCATATAAAGTGGACATTCATACAGTGAGATTGCAGACAGTTCCGTTAAATGATCCAACAAAAGGTCAGTAATATGGATGTTTATCTTTTAACTGCAACAGTTTTGATTACTATAGCTTTATAGTTAAATCTTAAAGTAATATGAGTGTGAGTTGTCCAACATCTTTCTTGTTCTTCAAAATAGATTTTGCTATTCAAGTTCTTGTGTGTTTCCAATTAGGTTTTTGGTGTGTTGATTCTTTAGATCATTTTGGGGAGTACTGACATCTTAAGGTTGAATCTCCTAACCCATGATTATGTTTTGTCTCTATTATTTTAGATAATTTTTCTTTAACTTTTCTTTTGGTACTGGGGATTGAACTCATGACTCCGCTCTTGCCAGGCAGGTCATTAACTTTTACAACAGTTTCTAGCACACTGGTTTTAAATATATTGTTACATATATACCTGAGTACTTCATTTTTGGTACATTATACCTAGTATGGGCGGGGGTTGTTTTTTTGGTGCTGGAAAATGAGCCTAGGGCTTCACACGTGCTAGGCAAATTACTGCTAGACCTTGTGTTTGACACCTACAACTCAAGGGAAGAAACGTTTATTTTGGCTCACAGTTTCAGTCTGTGGTAGGCAAGATCAAATGCAGAATTGGCATGGTGGAAGGGTCTGAAGTAGCAAAGTTCTTCATGTCATAGTGGACAGGAAATAGAGCAGGGATCTCACCTTTCAGGTCATTCCCACAGTGACACACACACCCGCCCCAACCTCCTGAATCCACTGATGAGTAAAGCACTCCCACAAGCTATTTACCTTTCAAAAGCCCCCACTTCTGAGTGCATGAGGGTTGTGGGGGGCTTTTTAGATCTAAACTCTCAACAGACCCTCATTGTACTTCTTTTTTACTATTTCATGTTGAACTTTATGAACTTACTAAGCTCACATATTTGTAGGTTGATTTTTTTTTTTTTAAATAGAGTTCTTGGGATTTCCTTTATAGTTAATCATGTTGCCTGAGATAGTAGTATTTCTCTCTAATCTATGTCTGCCTCTCCCTCTCTCTTCTGCTTCCCGTGTCTCCATTGCATTGGCTAAGATTTCATTTCTTGTTTTTGGTTTTCTTCTGTTGTGCTGTGGATTGTACCCAGGACCTTGTAGATATTAGGTAAGTGCTGTACCACTAAGCTGTAACTTTTAATTTTTTTCTCTATCCCTTTTTAAATTTTTATTTGAGACAAGGTCTTGCTAGGTTGCCTAGGCTAGCCTTGAACTCTGTTTTTTTTTTGGTCTTTGAGACTGAACTTATTAAGTAGCTTCAGTAATGGGTATGGAATTTTGTTACATTTTGGACAGCTTTTTAGGTTTTTTTAATGCCCTTTTTAGTCCATTGATATGGTGAATTATGTTGATTTTGTGATTAATGTTAAAATTAGCCTTGCATTTTAGGAGTTAAATTCCACTTGATTGTGATGAATTATCCTTTTCATATACAGTATTGCTAAATTCTCATGCATGATACTTTGTATTTATGAGAGATTGGTCTGTAGTTTATGTGTAGTATTTTTATCTGGTTTTGGTATCAGAGTTCTACTGGTATCATCTGACATGGAAAGTGTTTCCCCTTTTTTTGTTCTCTCTCTCTCTCTCTCTCTCTCTCGCTCTCGCTCTTTTTTTTTTTTGTTTTTTTGTTTTGGTACCAGGAATTGAACTCGCAGCCTCATGCTTGCAGGGCAGGCACTTACAACACTGAGCTAAACCCCCAGTCCTCTCCTTTTTGTTTTCTTCAAGAGATTGTAAAGAATTGGCATTATTCATTCCTTAATGGTTTGGTAAATTGACGAAGCTGGATTTAAACTTTTTTTTTTTTTTTACCGGTACCAGGGATCGAACTCACGACTGCCTGCTTGCAAAGCAGGTGCTTATGCCTCTGAGCAAAATCCCTGGCCCCCTAAACTTTTGATCCTCTTGTCTGAGCCTTGCAAGTAGCTAGTATTACATGTATGTGCCACCATGCTTGAGTTCCAGTTAGGGATTTTTAAATTTTACTTTGAGCTAAATCTTTATAACTCCTTTTTAAAAATTGTTTATTTCCTGTTCTGTGTGGTTTATGAGGGTATAGAATAGACAGTTGGAAAATAGGTATCTAGAGTATAGAGGAGAGAGGTTTGGATGGAGAAAGGCACTTAGAACTCATTGATATTTTGGTGGTATGAGTCAACTGATCATTGGGAAAAAGTGAGCAACTGAATGTTGTGGACTAGCACATGTAAGAGTGATATTTGAAGTAGGTAGAGCTGGCCAAAGAAATTGAGTCATGAGTGGCAGTAGGAAGCTAAGAAGGCTCTAGTAACCAAAGGTGTCAGGTGTTTCCAGAAAGATGAGGTGAAATGGTGATGTGTTACAGTAATGGTTATCCCAGTATCAGTTGATGTTTTCAGGTTTGCTGGTGTTTGTTGTTACTAGGAAATTCTTCACTGAATCTTACTCTGTATCCAGGCTATAACATGATACTTCCTGCTAGCTATATGTAATGAAGATATTAAAACTAGTTGAAATGAAAACAAGAATTTTAGGGCAGAGGATTTAGCTCAGTGGCATAAGTGCCTGCCTGGCAAGTATGAAGTCATGAGTTCGATCCCTAGTACCAAAAACATCAAACCAAAACAAAAAACAGCCAAGAATTTTAGAATGAGAACAGTTTTTCTGGAACTTTTCATCTTTACAGAGTTTCAAATATACAGAAAAGGTGCATCTTCTCTTGGGTTCACCAATTTTTAACAGTTTTTGACATGTTTGCTTGTGTTCTGTCTTGAATTTTAAGGTTTTTTTTTTTTTTTTTTGCTGAACAACTTGATAGGTTACAGACAGTATGATATTTCAACTCTAAATAATTCAAAGAACTAAAGACGTTTATATAATCTATTTCAAATTTTCCCAGATGTCCTTTTTGTATCTTTATTCTCCATGGAGGACTCAGTCAAGAATCATGTTTTGTAATTAGTTGACATCATTCTAACTTCTTTAATCTTTTTGGTGGGAGTTGGCGATTGTGTTATCTTCTGACCATGGCATTTTAAAATTGTTGAGGACAATTGTCTTACCAAATGTCTATTTGGGTTTATCTGACTGTTTTCCACATGAATAGATTCACAGATGCTTTTGGTGGGGCCACTGTGTACGTGATGCCCTGTCCTTTCCAGCACATCTCATTGGGAAGCACTCTGTCAGTTTGTCTCATCACTGGCGATAGGTTTCATCGCTTGGCAAAGGTAGCATCTGCCAGTTTTCTCTCTTTAAGGCTACCTTTCTCTTTGGAAAGTAGTATACTCTGAGGTGATAGTTGTGCAGCTGTCTGCTGCTCAGTGACCTTTCCCCAACAGTGTTAGCATTTATAGATGGGCCTTGCTTGAATCAGTGATTTTACATTGGTGATTGTAAATGGTGACTTTTCTAATTCTGTTATTCCTTCATTTATTAGTGGCCATTTGAAAATACTGTTCTTCCCTTTCGTTGCTCTCTTTTGAATGCTATTTGAAAATGGTGGTTGAAGTATATGTTCAAAGCTTGTGTTGGTAGTAGTTTGTCCCCACTGTGGTGACATGGCACATGATTGGAGACCTATTGAGAGATACTTAAGTCACTTTGGGTTTCCTTGGAGGGGAACCAGAGGCTCAGTGCCTCTCTGGTTCTGGTCTTGTGAATGTACTCTGTTGTTGCCACACACCCTCCCATCATGATGCTCTTTGCTGTTAGGCTTTCACCAGAGAGCAAAATCAATGGGCTGCCTGATCTTGGACTAAATATACCAAATGCAGTGGTTCATCAACCATAACAAATATATTAACTTTTCATAAATTCAAGAAAAAAATTGATTGCAACAGAAAAGCAGGGAAAAGGGAGAATTTTGGCTTCCTCAAAAATTTTAAGAACTCAGTTACAGTAACTGAAAATGAACAAATACAAGTGGGCTTATGTCCCTACCCCCATTTATGTAGTATGAGGGATTGAACACAGACCCGTCACAGTGTGCCATGTCCCAGGATATTCTTCCTGCCTTCGGCATTTGTTTTTTATTTTGCAGGGAGGTCTCTTGCTAAGTTGCTGAGGCTGGGCTCAAACTGTGAACCTCTTGCCTCAGCCTCTCAGTGAGTTGAGATTACAGGTATGTGGCATCATACCCAAAGGTTTTGTTTCTGTTCATGGTGCAAATTAAGGTATTTTCATATGATTACAGTTTTGGAGCAGATGTTTAGGAATTGCAGCTCTTAGACGTTGTTTAAAATAGGGCCACTACAGAGATACACAAAAGAGATTTCTATATTTCAAAGAGTAAAAGAAATTGAGTTCATTTTTGTGTGACCCAAAATTCTCCCTTTGCCTTGTGTTTCTGTTGTAGTGAAATGTTTTCTTACATACAAGGAAAGTAACATACTTGCTAGTGATTGATAAACCACTGTGTCTTGTGGTAATTCTCTGTAAAATTTTTAACTATGGGAAAACTTTTTCATAAAATAATTACAAATTCTTTCAAGCTTAAGGAAAAGTTAAAAACAGTACAATGCAGGCCAGGAATATAGCTCACCGGCACAAGTGCCTACCTGTGAAGCACAAGATCCTGATTTCGGTTCCTCGTATGTTCCCCTCCAAAATACGTATGTATATTGCACACACTACCCTTTACCTTTTGCATATAAGGCAGGAATTATACCACTGAGCCACATCACCAGCCCCATCCAAATAATAGTAGCACAACCTTTCTTTTCAGTGAATTAAGAGAAATTAGTAGTATAACTATATCTTAACTATCCGTATATCGGCTTTTCCCTTTCTCTTTATTCTCCCATCCCAGTTTCTCTTCCCTTTTGAAGCTTCTTCCCATTATGCAGTATCCGTTGAGCTTTTTAAAAAGAATACATATTGCACATTCCCTGTACTGATTTGTGTGTGTGTGTGTGTGTGTGTGTGTGTGTGTGTATGTGGTTTCTTAAGTTGGATGCTTGTGTCTTTGATTTTTTTTTTTTTTTTTTCCAATCAAGCCCGTTTTATTCTGGAAGTGATTACATCTTTTATAGGCCAAGGGCGGGACATGAGACAGGAAGAGGCTACGGGGGTGAATACAACAGGGTCATCATCACGTCCGGGTATGTGACGTAAGCAGGAGAGGATTATGTTTTTTTTTTTTTTTTTTTTTTTTTATTTACGAGGAAAAAGAGAAAAACACAAAACAAACCAAAGCGGCGTAAGGGTACACGCAATACAGAACTACAAAAACAAAACAAAACAAAACAAAAAAACATAACAGTAAGAAATCACCTGCTAGTAGATTACACACTATCTTCTTGAAAATAGTTCCTCAAATCACAGTATCAAAGAACACAAGGTGGACATTCAAACAGGGAGACTGCAAACAGCTATGTTCAATGTTCCAAAAACATTGATATAGTCAGCTATTTAACACCCCCAAACACACTTGCTGTTATATCCGTTAGAGCTCTTTTTCTTTTTTTTTTTTTTCCCTCTCTTTTTTACAACAAAATTTACACATCTTGGATTTTACTACTCCTTAGTGCTTATTACTTTCTTTGGCGGGGGGGAAAGAATACAGTCAAATATGGCAAAACAAAGCTGTCAGTCAATACCAAGGATAGACATAGCACATGGTGTAGAACAGAGTACAAGTTTATCAACAATGGTTATCAACGTTGTCCCTTGTTTCCTTAAAAAGAATTGTCTATCTCATTAGATATTATAAAGTTGGACAAAACAGTAGAGAACAAGACCAATAAAACTTAGGCATTGTAAACATTACAGGACTTCCAAAGAAGACAATAGTCAAACCAGAATGGGTATCTTAGTGAATCTTACTGTCTTCAAAGTAGTTGCCTATGTCTTCAAACTTGATACTATCATATAGAATGGAACAGAGTCTAATCAGTCAAAACAAGATCGTGGGAGTACTACAGGACTTCAAAACAAGTTAATAGGAAATCAAAAAGAGTTACTATTTATATATCCTAATTTTTTTGAATTTTTTCTTTAATTAAGACAAACATAAGAAATGACTAAATAATTTTTTTTGAAACAATAAGGGGGAGATTGAGATAAAACAGGACATAACAATATAACAATAGAGGTCACAGCATGACTGTTTCAACAACCTAGTACTTCACCTGTCTTTGATTTTTTGACAGAACTCTGTTGGAAGTTGATTGGGAAGGCACTTTCTGTTTTACCACACTTTTAAAGAGATTGGACACTGAATGCATTTTAGCTGCATGTCCATCATGCCGTGGGTTCTTTGATCTTCAGTCATTTCTGCCTAGAGCAGTGGTGGTGAACCTCTGGCATGCGTGCCACAGCAGACTGTATGTATCATTGAAAGCCCAAGGTTCGCTATCAACAGCTCTAGATTGTTGCTGTCCAGAACTTTCCTGTGACGATTGAATTGTTCTACATATGTATTGTCCACTAGCCACACGCTACCATTCAGTTCTTGCTGAAATTTTGGTGTAGGTCTTAGTTTGTAACTGTGACACTAACCACCTTTAACTGCTGTTTCTCTCACCTCTGCAGGAAGTACATGTTTCTCAAATGCTCATTCATTGAGACATCTGCTCAGGTTTTATTTTTTTTCTCTTTTTTGGTACCAGGGATCGAACTCAAGACCTTGCGCTTGCCAGGCAGGCGCTTTGCTGCTGAGCTAAATCCCTGGCCGTGTTTTTAACACTAAGGCTTAGGTGGCGATAAAGAGCATAAGTGTAGGAGAGAGGTGGGCTTATGTTTCTGTTATAACTCTGGTACTGGCTGTTACCTTGGACAAGGCATTACTGTATATGCATCTTTGGTTTATTTATTTATTAACACCAACTACATTTATTAGAAAAGATGAAAGTTATGAAATATTCTCTTATCTTTCCTTAAGAAATTAGAAGTAAAAGACAGAATAAAATAAAAAACAAATAGAAGAAAATAATAAAGATCAGAAAACACAATCCCTTATCAAAATACCAATATCAATTTTCATAAAAATTAACATTTTGATTCTTGCATTACTGTAGAAATACAAAAGACTCAGAAGAGTCTAAATCTGTATGCATCTCTGGAAGTAATAATAGCACCTACTTCTAAAGTTGATCTGAGAATGAAATGAAATAATGCTTTAAAAATGCCCAGCAAGCCTGGCAAGTGCAGGGTCCCCAGTTTGATTGCTGATACCAAATTTTAAAAAGTGCCCAGCAAAGTTGCTACCATCCAGAAAGCACTGTGGGAGCTAGCTGCTATTTTTTATTCCTAGTGCAAAAGGGAAAGGGATGGGGATAAATGGGATGTTTTGGTTTTTTTTAAAATCGGTACCAGGGATCGAACTCACGACCATGTGCTTGCAAAGCAGGCACTTACGCCGCTGAGCTAAATCCCCAGCCCAAATGGGATGTATTTGAAAAACAAAGCCTTCTGAGTGATTACCTTATGTTATAGATTGGAATAGATTCATTCCAGATCAAAGATGAATCCTTGTTACTTTTGGCAAACTCATTTTGTAATGGAAAAAAAATATTACATAAAAACATTGCTTATTTTTCTTATACCATTCATGGTTTATATATCTGCTACAGTAATTAAAAGAGTTAAATGTTTTCAGATCTAGAGCATTAAGTTTTGCTAGAAATGAACATCCTATACCAATCTTGGGTAGTCTGTCTTTCTCTTGGATACCAGCTCCAAGAGAAACCATATGACCATATCACATTTTTTCTCTTCAAGAAATATATGTTATGGAGAGAGGAGGAAAGGTAGAGGGAAAGGAAAAAAGAAGTAAATAGAATTAAGATTATGTACGTGTACCAATTTCCCATGATGAATGTAATCATTATTAGTGTAAACATGTACTAATAAAAATACTTTTGAAGCACACATGACAGTGAGATTTGTCTTTTGAAGTTGGAGTCTCAGAAAACTTTGTAATATTCTTTTTAGAATTAATGCGATGCAAACTGAGGTGTTGACTCTGAAAAATTAGCTGTGGCTTCTGGGTCTTAATCTTGGCAGGAGTTCACTCCTGAATTCTTCACCCTCTGGATATAGTTTTGGATTTTAGTATCACTAGCTGAGTATTTTTAGTTACTACAATAGTGAAGTCATAATCTGTGCTTTGAAGGACTTGGAAGGTAAGCCAGGAGCCAAAGCAATTATAATATAAATGTATTTGTGCAAAAATGAAGGACTGTAGCAAGTGTCAGGGAAGCACCACGCTGGGAGGCGCAGCCCAGGACTGAGGAGGTGACATTTTAGCAAGTCTTTGAAAAACACCTCAGATTTCTAAAAAACTTAGTAGACCTGTCTGTTTGAAATGTATAGGCAAGTTTTTTATATTGAAAAAGGAGGGGCTGTGGCTTTAGCTTAGCGGCACAAGCGCCTGCCTGGCATGTATGAGGTCATGAGTTCAATTCCTGGTCCCAAAAACAAAACAAAAAAGAAAGAAAAAGAAGTTGGACCAATACAGTTTATGAGCACGAGGCATATTTTTAACTTGGGCACATAGAAAATGAGCAGTGACAGTTGGTGAGTATTGTTCATCCAGAGTTTGGAGAAGAGCACCTTAGTAGAGAGACCTGTATTACGGAACTGCAGGAAGTTTTGCCAGCTACTGCTAGGTCATCGAAGGTATCTGTCCATAGCAACATAGCTAACAACTCAACTGTATTCTGGGGAGTTGGTTCTCAAAGTGTAAGCCTCAATGGCAGAGTTAGCATTGCTTGGGAAATGTTAGAAACATAAATTCTCAGGTCATACTCTGTTTCAAACACAGTCAGCTCTCTGGGGTGGTCCTGATGCACTCTTTAAGTCTGGGTGCCACTGTTCTAAGGCGCTCTAGTATTCTACTTGCATAGTGAAAAGTTGAATATTTCTAACCTCTACAAACTACGTAAAGACATTTATTTTTTTCCCCCACCCTCTCTTTTTGCTTTTGCTGATACTAGGGATTGA
Organism: Cavia porcellus; assembly: GCF_034190915.1. Lineage (NCBI taxonomy): Eukaryota > Metazoa > Chordata > Mammalia > Rodentia > Caviidae > Cavia > Cavia porcellus. Next base: position 16,017,472 of record NW_026947515.1, read on the forward strand.
CCCCAGATCCTTGGCACTGAGCCACATCCCTACCTTTTATTTTATTATTTAATTAATTTATTTTGGTTTTGATTTTTCTTGAGATAGCCTTGAACGCACTATATAGCCCAGGCCGGCCACAGTCTCCTGCCTCAGTAATCATCCTGCCTTAGCTTCCCAAGTGCTGGGATTACAGGCATGCACCACCGTGTCCAGCATCCCCACCCTTTCAAAACAGGGTTCCACTGAGTCAATGAGTTGCACTTTGGTCATCAGGAAATAAGTGAACGTTTTCAGGGCTGTATGTATAGCTTTACACCTGATTGTTAAGACTTCTCCAAATATATGATTCTGGCTTGTAGTCCCATTGATGGTATCCTGTTGCTTCTGTTTTTCTACATCTGTTCCAGTAGTTTGCTTGTACTTCTAAAATAATATGCTTAGGCCAAGTGTGGTAGTGTACACCTGTAATCCCACCCCTCGGGAGGCTGAGGAAGGAGGATTGCTGTAAGTTCAAGGCCAGCCTGGGCTACGTAATTGACTTCAAGGCTGGCTTGTACTGCATAGTGAGACCTTCCCTCTAAAACAAAAAGACCAGTTTTTTTCATTTAAAAATATTGCAATAAAAATACATGTATAGTCAAAAGTTTTTAAAAAATTAAGTCTTTTCTTTCCTGTTAACCATTTTCTCCCCAGAAGCAACTACTGGTGGTGTGTGTTTGTTTGTTTTTGGTACTGGGAATGCAGCTCCTTTTAAAAAAAACTTATTTTTGGTACTGGCAGTTGAACCCAGGGTCTAGTGCATGATAGCTAGTGCTATACCACTGAGCTATATCTATCTCTAGCCAGTTTTATTTTTATTTTTGAGACAAATTCTTGGTAAATTTCCCAGTCTGACCTAGAACTTGCCATCCTGCTTTAGGCTCTTAAATAGCAGTATTGTAGGTTTGTGCCACCATCCCCAACTATATCAGTCTTTCTTCTTTCCATCCTTCCTTTGTTCCTTTGTGGGGCTTGAACCCAAGACCTTTGCACTGAGCTATAGCTCTAACCTTTAAAATTACTGTTCTCTTTTTAATTTTGAGACAGGGTCTCACTGAGTTTCTAAATTGCACAAGTTGGGCTTGAACTTGGAATTCTCTTCTCCTAATGCTGGGATTAGAGGCATGTACCACTATGCCCAATTTTTTTTTCTTTTTTTTTGGAGAGAGGATCTCACTGTAGTTCAGGCTGGCCTTGAACTCACGGTGATCCTCCTGCCTCAGCTTTCTGAGTATGCTCCCATGCCTGGCTCTCCAAATATCGAAAAGATATTTGGTCTTGCAAACATACATTTTCCCCATTTCCATCTTCTATTCCTCTCCCTCTACTTCAACTCAAGTGATATCTTTTTTTTTTTTTTTTTCGTCTTTTTCCTTTTTATCGGTACCAGGGATCGAACTCACGACTGCCTGCTTGCAAGGCAGGTGCTTATGCCGCTGAGCTAAATCCCCAGCCCCCAAGTGATATCTTTTTGTTCATTGTGCTGTATGTGGCCATTTCCTCCACTTAATAATGTGTACCTTAAAGATTGTTTCGTGGTAGAGCATTTGCATAGCTGCAGGTCTTGGATATACTCAGCATTATCAAAAAAGGGGAAAAGTATATATGTATGTATTGTTTAGCATACTCTACACCTTGTAGCAGGTGCCACTTTAGTACTTTGTAGATGAGAAAAAGTTAGAGGTGGAGTACATATAGAGGAAGCAATTTTAGAGGTTACCAGCAAACCAAACCATAGTTAATAAAACTGAATTGGACAAAAATGAATTTCATATTGATACCATTAAAATTACATCTGAAAATTAAAAATGCACATTCTGTTCTGCAGACATCATCGGGCAGTGGAATAATGGCAATATGGGCAATTTAGGAATAACTTGTTAAGTTTTACTTATAAAGCAGGACTTATTTAGAAGATTATGTATAAATGTTACAGACTAGCTTGCAAATGTTTTATATACTCACACACACACACACACAGACATGCACATGCTCTTGGGCATCACATCTTACGGATTTGGGAATAGTTTCGTAACTGTTACCTAGATAGGACAGTTTTTGTGTTCTAGCTTGAAACTTCCCTCTTCCCTTTCATTTTTGTTTTTGGCTTTGCTTATTTTCATTTTTCAAGACAAGATGTAGCTACATAGTTCAGACTGGCATTGAACTTACTTTGTGGCTAGGCTGGCCTCAAACTCACAGTGAGCTCTTGCCTCAGCCAGTCCAGGGCTAGGATTACTGGTGTGCCCGCCATACCCAGTTCCTTCTTTCTGTTTTGCTTTGGCTCTCCCCTCTCCCCTTACTTATGGAACTCCTCAGGAAGTAAAGGGCCTATACTGGGAATGTCCTGTCAGATTGATAAATGTGTCTGTTTTATAGCTGATGCAATGTGATACCTGTTGCCTCCATGATGGTCATCTTATATGTAGATTTTTTTTTCTCATATATACTTGTCAGACCTTTTATAAATATTCTGGTTTGGTGTTTTTTATTTTTTATTGGGTGGAAGAGGTGGTAGCAGGGACTTGCACATACTAACAAACATTTTTACCACTGAGCAGCACTGCCAAGCCATGTTCTTTCTTTTTTTTTTTCGAGACAGGGTCTTGCTGTGCAGTTCAGGCTAGTCTTCTTCTTTTTTTTTTTTTTTTTTGTCTTTTTGAGACAGGGTCTCTATGCAGTTCAGGATGGCCTTGAGCTCACTTTGTAGCCCAGGCTGGTCTCGAACTTGCAACCATCCTCCTGCCTCAGCCTCCCAAGTGCTGGGATTACAGGCTTGAGCCACCATGCCCAGCTAGATTTCAGGCCAGTCTTAAGTTCACTTTGTAGTGCATGTTGGTCTTGAATTTACAATGATCCTCCTGCCTCTCAGCTTTCTGAGTGCTGGAATTGCAGGCATGCACCACCATGTCTGGCTTCTTGGTAATATTTTAACTTGAAAGTTATTAGAGTGATAAAAGTGTGCTTATACCTATTTTTTGAGAACAAAAACTGCAGAACCCTAAGTTTGTAGAAGTGATGTATCAATTTGCAATACTATCATTTTTTTTTTTAAATACTGATGGACTTTAAGTAATACTATATTTCTTTATTTACAGGTAGGCGAAAACCCAGAGTACATCGGCCACGTTCTCCAATATTAGAAGAAAAAGACATCCCACCCCTTGAATTTCCCAGGTCCTCTGAAGATTTAATGGTGCCTAATGAGCATATAATGAATGTTATTGCCATTTATGAGGTACTGCGGAACTTTGGCACTGTTTTAAGATTGTCTCCTTTTCGCTTTGAGGACTTTTGTGCAGCTCTAGTGAGCCAAGAGCAGTGCACACTCATGGCGGAGATGCACGTTGTGCTTTTGAAAGCAGTCCTGCGTGAAGAAGACACCTCCAATACTACCTTTGGGCCTGCTGACCTGAAAGATAGCGTCAATTCCACACTGTATTTCATAGATGGGATGACGTGGCCAGAGGTGCTACGTGTGTACTGTGAGAGTGATAAGGAATACCATCATGTTCTTCCCTATCAAGAAGCCGAGGACTATCCTTACGGACCAGTAGAGAATAAAATCAAAGTTCTGCAGTTCTTGGTTGATCAGTTTCTTACGACAAACATTGCTCGTGAGGAGTTAATGTCGGAAGGGGTGATCCAGTATGATGACCATTGTAGGGTTTGTCACAAACTTGGGGATTTGCTTTGCTGTGAGACCTGTTCAGCCGTGTACCATTTAGAATGTGTGAAGCCGCCTCTTGAGGAGGTGCCAGAGGATGAATGGCAGTGTGAAGTCTGTGTAGCACACAAGGTGCCTGGAGTGACTGACTGTGTTGCCGAAATTCAAAAAAACAAACCGTACATTCGACACGAGCCTATTGGATATGATAGGAGTCGGAGGAAATACTGGTTCTTAAACCGAAGACTCATAATGTAAGTAAATCTGATTTTAATTTTTGTATGTACCTAAATGAAACCATTTTTCTTTATTGATCCAGCAAAGCTATAGTGCTGATGTAGTGTAAATTTTTGTAATTTAATAACGAGTTGTAGTTAAATGATTTCAAGCTTAAGTGAATATGTAGGAGACTGTATGAAGGACACAAAGTGCCCACCATTGTTTTCAGTGCCGAGGGTAAGGAATAGAATGTCCTAGGGGGACGTGGCCTCCTCGTTTATAGTCCTCTGTAGCCCATTAAGTTAATCTGTGCTTCAAGCTTGATGTTGGGATTTTTTGCATTTCCTTTTTACTTTTATGAGCAAGAGCAGAGCTCATTGTAACGAAAAATCATTTGTGTCATTGTTCATTGCAGTCTTCTATACAGGAGGAGATAAGCTTAGCAGATTCATGACTATAGTCTGGCCAGAGCATTTCAAAAACCTTTTTTAGGCATCAGCAAAGTCAGGAAGACACTAGATCTACCTAGTCAGGGCATCGGGCAGGGTTAAAGTATGTTCTGAGTATTGGACCTCATGTACAAATCTAGTAAAGGGAGTAGGCTACTTTATATTTTCTAAAATCTTCAAAGTTTTCTTCCATTTCTTAGAATTAGATGCAATCAGAAAATCTGTGGCGGTGTGAGATGAATGTCCGCAGGGCTGGGAGGGAGGATCAGTTTAAGCAGTGTTGTTGCAGAGCAGTCTGAGCTCACTCTGACTCTTGATTTTTTTGTGTTTATGAGCATCTTGTGCTCAGGTGGAAGCCCATGGAATCTTCGGTGTGTCTTCTGTTGTGCAGCTATGTGGTGCAGAACTCTGTGTGGGCCCGTTTTTGTTGTTGGGCATGTGGTGGGCACTTGCCACCTGGTAGTTGTATCCTTTGGTTGGGAGAACTCTGCTTAGGACATCCTCCTCTTCTCTTCCAAATTTGGTATTTCTCTCGAGTGTTATTTTATTGAACATTGGACTTTCTGTTTTGTTGTCATTTTCTTATCTTTTCCATGCTTTATCTTTTTTTCCTGTTTGGGCAGTCTGTTGCTTAATTTTTCTAGGTTTTCTTAACTTGGCCTCCCAACCCTAGTAAACTATTTAGTTTTTGTGTTTTTACTACCATAATTTTCCATATTTTTATTTCCTAAGAGTTCTTTTGTTCTTAGAATTCTCCTTTTATTTATTTTTTTATTTTTTGGAACTGAGGATCGAACTTAAGACCTCATACCTGCCAGGCAGGTGCTTGTGCCGTGGAGCTAAATCCTCAGCTTCTAGAATTCTCCTTTTAGAAAAGAAACTTTGAAATCCTGTTTTTGTTTCATGGCTATAGTATTTTATCTGTGAGGCTCTTAACGCCACCCCTGTCCCCCTCACCCCCGTCAAATAGTCTTGTTTTTTCTAAATTGTTGCTTGCTGTTCTCTGTTTTGGTCTCTCTCTGACAACCTTAGATGGCTACTAATTTTTAATTTTTCCATTCCTGATTAACTTTGTCGAACTCCTTAACTCCAAAGCTAATGAAAGCTTAGCAAGTTTGTGGGGCTTATCAGTTTCCAGCTTACCCACAGAGTGACTTTCACTGTCTTTATTGAAGAATCCTCATTGTTTGTATCTTTAGCTCTCTCCTCTAGAGCTGGCTGGTGGGCTGCGAGGAGCCTTTGCAGTTTGCGCAGGCTCTGTTCTAGCGGGCAAGTGCTGCAAGTGGGCTGCTTGTATTATGCATACAGCTTTTCCTATGTGTACAGCCTCAGTTTTCTGAATGACACCTTTGCTTGCACCTGAGTTCTGTGTCTCTCAGTCCAGAGAACCCCAGGCTCTGCTCCTGAAACAGCTCAGGGGCAGTTTTCTGTTTCTGCTGCTCCTCTCATTTATATAGTATCTTTTGAGGAATTGGGGCTGTAAATTGAGTTGGTTCTCAGCTTCTTGACATTTGGGTTGGGGTTTTTGGCTCTTTGCTTAGGCAATAATCACTTGCCCATCATCCAAAGGTTTTTTTGTTATCTGCCCTCTTTTTCCTATCCTTAAGAGTTTATGTCTTTAAAAATATTTCTTTAGGGCTGGGGTGTAGTGAAGTGGTAGAGCACTTGCTTAGCATATACTAGGCCCTAGGTTTTAATTCCTAGTGCTGCCAAAAGATAAAAATAAAAACCAAAACAAAAAACTATTGCTTTAACATAGTTTTTATGTTTTGTTTTTTGTGGTACTGGGGATTGAATTTATGACCTCGCACTTGCCAGATAGGTGCTTATGCCGCAGAGCTAAATCCCAGCCAAAGAAAAATCCTTCTTGGTACTTTTTTTTTAATTGGTACTGGGCATCAAACTTATGACCACACACTTGCAAGGCAGGCACTTATGCTGCTGAGCTAAATCCCCGCTTTAAAATAGTTTTGAGAAGATACCAGGAGGGAAAAGAATTAGAGTTCTGGGGCTGGGGATTTAGCTCAGTGGAATAAGCATCTGCCTTGCAAGTGTGTGGTCATGAGTTCGATCCCTGGTAGCGATAAAAAAGAAAAAGACAAAAAAAAAAAAAAAATTAAAAAAAAAAAAAAGAATTAGAGTTCTCATATTAATCCAGGAACTAGGATTAATATAGTTATAAATTATAACTATATTAATATAATTATAAATTATAAATCCTAGATTTATATTAATATAATTAATATAAAAATATAGTGTTTTTTTTCCCAAATTCATTTTGTTTCAAGGATAAAAAGACCAAAGGAAAATAAAAGCAGAATTTGAAAACACATCAGTCAGGGGACAATAATGGTACATACATAGCACATTGTCATCCCCAAATCATTCACCTAGAGCACAAGACATCTGCATTTAATTATCCACACAATACCAGCACAGATCTTTCTCTTCAGTGACCTCAGGGAGAGCAGTAGTGTAACTATCTTAACTATTTTTTATCTGCATATACATACATATATACATGTTTTTTCTTTTCATTTTTCAATATGATGTTTATATATGTGTCTTTTTTTTCTCTTTTTGAAGGTAGTAAAATACAACAAAACAAGACAGAACAAAGCCAATAGAGACAATGTAATGAAATTGATACAGAACTTCAGAGCAGGATACGGGAAACAGTAATAGGTTCCATAATATATCTTATATCTTGTTACCTTCTCAATAGTTGTCCATTCAATCAGGTATAGCAAAATCAAACCAAAAACGGAACATTATAAAACCTATCAAAACAGAATATTGAATAGAGCAAAACAATCAGAACAAAGCAAAACAGTGAAACAATATTTGCCCTCAAAGAGATGGTAGAAAGAAATCCCCTATATTTGCCATATTGCATATGGTCATCATCCCAAGAGATGCTCAGACCTCTGGCCCCAGGTCAGCATAATCAGTCATATAATACACGCATTTAGTTGTTTTATGCACCTTGGTTTCTATCAGCCCCGGCTGTCCTGACACCATCCAGTGGCTCAGGGGGTGGGGGGAGAGAATGGGACGATTGGTGCCGGTAGGTTCTTTTGGAGACACTGACTTGTCTTCTCCCAGGCTCTCCCACTGCTTGCTTGTGCCACACATGTGTGTCTTAATTATCTCACTATGAGTATGTTCTCAGGTTGCATCTGTTTACCTATAAAAGTCTCCAGTTTGTCCTTTATGGCTGAGTAAGTACTCCATCATGTAAAAATACCACATCTTTTTTATCCATTCCTCAGTTGATGGGCATTTAAGTTGTTTCCAAGATCTGGCTATTGCAAACTGTGCCACCAGAAACATAGGTGCACATATATCACTGTGGTATGAGGTTTTAAATTCTTTTGGGAATATGCCCAGAAGGGGAATATCTGGGTCAAATGGGACCTCCAGTCCTAGTTTTCTGAGGAATCTCCACATTCATTTCCACAGTGGTTGCACCAGTCTGCATTCCCACCAACAGTGGAGAAGGGTTCCTTTTTCCCCATAGCCTCTTCAGCATTGTTGCCAATTGCTTGATTTCTTGATAGTAGCCGTTCTTTCTGGGGTGAACTAGAATCTCAATGTTGTTTTAACTTGTGTCTCTCAAATATTTGACCAGTGCTATTGAACAGTTGTTCACTTATTTATTTGCCATTTGAATTTCTTCATCTGAGAAGTGTGTATTCATCTCAGCTGCCCATTTTTGGGTTGGGTCTTTAAATCTGGGAGGGCTGATTTCTTTGAGTTCTTTATATTTTCTCTATAGAAATCCTTTGAGGAATAGCCGGCAAAAAGTTTCTCTCAAGTTGTGGGTTGCCTCTTTACTCTGTTGGTGGTTTCACTTGCTGTACAAAAGTTTTTCAGCAGGGCGAGATCCCAGTTGTCAATTCTTTGTGATAGTTCCTGTGCAGTCAGGGTTTTGTTCATAAAAGTCTTTGCAACTACAACAGTGTCTGCAAGAATTTTACCTACTCTGTCCTCCAGTAGATTTAATGTTTCTGTTTTAATATTTAGATCTTTGATCCATTCTGATTTTAGCTTAGTACATTATAAAAGCTATGGGTCCAGTTTTAATCTTCAGCATGTGTAGAGCAAGTTTTTCCAGCAACATTTATTTATTTGTACCGGGAATCGAACTCATGACCTCATGCTTGCCAGGCAGGTGCTTATGTCATTGAGCTAAATCCCCAGCTGTAGCAACATTCATTAAACAGGCTATCTTACTTCCAGTGAATGTATTTGGCACCTTTGTCAAAGATAAGGTGGCTTAGAGTGTCTGGATTTGTTTTTGCATCTTCTAATCTGTTCCATTTTTTGCCAATACCATACTTTTCAAAAAATATTTCAAGTCTGGGATTGTGATGCCCCCTGTCTTGTTTTTGTTGCTCAGGATTGCTTTTGGTATTCTAGATCTCTTCTGGTTCCAGATGAATTTTAGGATTGTTCTAATTCTGTGAGATATGCTGTTGGAATTTTGACTGGGATTGTAGTGAATCTGCATAATAGCTTCAAAAGTATGGCCATTTTCACTATATTGGTTCTAACTACTCAAGAGCATGGGATAGCTCTCCATTTTCTAATATCTTCTTCAATCTTTTTCAGAGTATTATAGTTTTCACTGTAGAGGTCTTTTACATTGTTAGATTGATTCCTAGATATTTCGTTTTTGGGGGATGCTACTGTACAAAGTATTATTTCCCTGATTTCTCTCTAAGTGAGTTTGTTATTTGTGTACAGGAAGGCTATTGAATTTTGAGTGTTGACTCTGTGAACAGCTACATTACTGAATCTGCTTATTAAATCTAGAAGTCTTTTGGTGGAGTTTTTGGGGTCTTCTACATAGAATATCATGTCATCTGCAAATAAGTATTAACTTCTTTCTTTCTTATTTTTATTCCTTTTATTTCTTCCTTTTGTCTTATTACTCCAGCTAAAGTTTCAAGGACTATTTTGTATAAGAGTGCAGTCAGTGGACATCCTTGTCTTGTTCCTGACTTTAGAGTGAAAGCTTTGAGTTTTTGTTCATTTAGTATGATGTTGGCTGTTTTTTTGTCATGGATGGCTTTTATCAGATTGAGATAAAGACCATCTCTTCCAATTTTTTATAGGGTTTTCATCATGAATGGGGCTGGATTTTGTCAAAAGCTTTTTCTACATCTATTGAGATGATCTGTTATGGTGTGTTACACTTATGGATTTACTAACACTGACTCTTTGTGATAGTTCCTCTGCAATTGGGGTTTTTGAACATTTTAAAAATATATTTGTTTGCTTTTTCTACTACATCTGAGAAGTAGCTCATTCATTTCAAATGCCCATTTTTGGTACCGGGGATGGAACTCATGACTTTGCGTTTGACAATCTGGCACTTATGTCACTGAGCTAAACCCCTGGCAAATGCCCATTTTTGAATTGGGTATTAAATTTTGAGGGAAAGGGGCTGGGGATTTAGCTCAGCGGCATAAGCGCCTTCCTTGCAAGCAGGCAGTTGCAAGTTCGATCCCTGGTACTGATAAAAAAGAAAAAAAAATTTTGAGGGAAAGTAGGTCCCCTTTTTTGTTGTTGTTGTATTTCTACCGATACCAGGGATTGAACTCATGACCACAGGCTTGCAAGGCGGGCCCTTATGCCACTGAGCAAATCCCCAGCCCCTGGTCCCATTTTAAAAAATTTTTTATATATTCTAGATATTAGATGTTTGTCTTAGGGAGAACTGGAAAAATTGTTTGCCCAGTGTAGGTTGTCTCTGCACTTTTTTGGTGGTTTCTTTTGCTTTGCAGAAGAGTTTTAATAAGATGCCAGTTGATGATTCTTTGTAGTATTTCCTGTGCAGTCAGGGTTTTTATTCATAAAGTCTGCCTACACCCATGTCTTTATGACTTCTACCTATTCTATTTTCCAGCAGATTTTATGTTTCTGTTTTAATAGTTAGATCTCTGATCCATTTTGATTTTGATTTAGTGCATGGTGAAAGATAGGATCCTCATGTTTTAAACCTTTGGCATATAGAAAGCCAGTTATTCCAGCACCATTTATTAAAGAGGCTATCTTTATAATTATGTTCATTGTGTCTCTAGTCTCCTCCTAACAGAAGCTCATAGTTATCAAAACTGCTGTAACCAAATTAGGAAGCCAGTGAAATTTAGTCCATGCTGTTCTCCCTAGACCTTTGAACCTTAGACGTAGAAGTTTTAGATGAGGATTCGGCACAAACCATGATAATCCAAGGCAGCGTTTATTGAGTACTAATTTGTGCCTACATTGTCCTAAGTATTTTATGTATCTTTTTCATTAATCTTGGCAACAGTCTAACAGTGTAGGTGCTATATTTATCTGCCCTTTATAGATGGAGAGACTAAAGCTCAGAGAGGTTAAATAACTTACCCAAGACTATGGTTGTGAAGGTATCAGACCTAAAATGTTTTTTAGAACCTATTTATAAGAATATTTCCAATACCTATTGATCAGTTGATTGGATTTTTGAGACTGGGTCTGGCCATGTAGTTCAGGCTGACCTTGAACTCACTGTATATCCCAGGTTGGCCTCAAACTTGCAGCAGTCCTGTCTTAGCCACTCGAGAGCTGGGATTACGGGCCTGCACTGCCACACTGAACTCAGCACTTTACATATTACCTCATTTAATCCTAACAGCTGCATTTTGGAACAAGAGCTATCACTCTGTCTTTCAGATGGAGAGAAAGCATAATAGAGAGGTGAAGCAGTTCATCGAACATCATACAGTGAGTGGCAGAATCAGGGTTTGAACCCACTCAGACTCCAAAATGAGTACTTCTGACACTTCTCTGGCTGCTTGACCAAGTGTCCTTTTGAATTCTTGAATTGCTGGTTGTGTTAGTTTCCTAGACTGTTGTAACAAAGTGAGGTGATTTTAAAAAGCAGAGATTTATTGTCCGATAGTTTTGGAGGCTAGAAGCCCAAATTTAAGGTATCAGCAGGGCTACTCCCTCTGCAGTCTCTATGAAAATATCTTTTTTTACCACCCCCCCCTTTTTTTTTTGAGATAGACTTGCTAAGTTTGGAGACAAGTTGAGCTTAAACTTGTGATCCTCTTGCCCAGCCTCCAGAGTGCTGGGGCAACAGGCAAGTGCCACCATGTTCAACTGTTGGCACATTTTTAGAGGATATCGACAGACTGTCCTTTTAGGGGGAAATTATAAGGGTAGTAAAGTCTGAAAACCTCTGAAGAATGACAAGTATTTGAACATGTTTGGTATGAAGAGAAAAAGCTGAGTAAAAGTGTAAGTCTGTGAAGGATTTGAAGGGTGTTGTATGGAGGAGGTGTTAGATTTGTTTCACATTCCGCTAACAGGCTAATTGGTGGCAGTACTATGGGTTTGAATCATCTCATTATGAGGAAAAACTTGTTAATAGCAATTCCAGTGTAGTATGGATTGAGTTCTCTGTTGTGGATGAGACACTTTGCAGATGCTGGCATGGATGTGACATAACAGCTATCAGAGATCTTTTCAGGAGCCTTTTGAGTTGCTTGAAAAGAAATTAACAGAATGTCCACTTAATTAAATGTGTTCCCATAGCATCTCATTTTTGTAATGAAATCTTACACTTACAAATTACATTTTGCACCTGAAACAACATTTTTGGTAGAATGATTTTCTTATGTCATGTCACTTAATGATGAGGTAAGCTCTGAGAACTACATCATTAGGTGAGCTTGTTGTTGGTATGAATATCATAGAATAACTTAGTGAGCTAAGATGGCTATGGTGTCATTCAGCAGTATGCCACTAGCGTCTGTGTTCCGTTGTTGACTGAAATGTTATCATGTGGTACAGAACTGTGTTGTTTTTCTTCCCTCTCTCCTTCCCCCCCTTCCTCTCCCCTCTCCTCTTTTTTTCTGTGTATATGGTATATATATACATTCTAGACAACTCTACCACTGCCCTATACCTCCACACAAATGACAATTTATGGGAAAAAATTCAGTAGACATCCTTAAAATTAGTGCCGGTGATTTAGCTCAGAGGCAGGTATAAGCACCTGACTGGTAAATGTGAGGTCTCAAGTTCAAACTCCAGCACTCTTCCCCCACCGTAAAAAAAAGAAATTTTAGAAAATAAAGACTGATGCCGGATTGGGCATGGTGGTACACACTTTTAATCCCAGCACTTGGAAGGCTGAGAAGGAAGATCTCTGCAAGTTTAAGGCCACTCTGAGCTACATAGTGAGATCATCTTAAAAACAAAACAAAACAAAACAAAACAAAACAAAAAAAAACTACTATTCTGTAACACTTAGGGATTAGCCAGAGCTAAGTACTTTTGGTTTTGATATGAGCTTTATGTTTTAAGAGCTTGTTAGGAATATTTCATGTGAAAACTAGGTATATTTAACCTGGTAAATTTGAGTAAGACTGCTGTCACCACTCAGTCATAGAAATGGCCATTAAAGAGTGAAATCTAGAATAGATTTTTAAAAAGATTTTCAGAAATTTGTGTGTAATTTGTTTCTTTTACATTTTGGGTACGTTTAACTTCCTGTTACTGATCCATGATTTAATATACCCCTTCTTTCTTTAGGCATTCCTGGAATGCTTCTAAACTTTTACTGCCTTAATGGTGTAATTAATATATATTGATCAGTAATGTGCCAGCACCATGATGCTTTGTCACAACTCATTCATTCAATCTCCAGGCAGATACTGCTATGTCCCCATCTTTTAAGTGAGGTAAATAAAATGGCTCAGAGACTCAGAATGGTTTGTCTCGTCTGTGTCTTACATAACTGAACCCATTCAAAGCCGTTACCTTTTTTTTTGGCATTGGGGATCAAACTCGACCTTACGCTTGCCAAGCAGATGCCTACCCCATTGAGCTAAGTCCTTGGCCCTGCCATATCTTTTCTTAAAGTCCATTCTTTAAGCTCCAGTGTTTGCCATTGAGGAAACAGGAAAATCAGACTCAAAGACTTGTGCTAGATGTTAATCTGCCTTTTTAAAAAACTTAGTGACCATCATTGTTGAAGTTTCTAACTCCCTTTAAAAGTCATCTCAGAAGAATTTAGGCACAAAGGAAGTTGCTCCTGTTCTTTCTAGCTTGAGCTGTGACTGTCTTTTAAAAAGAGAGATGAGACATCATTGCTGAATTGAGACGATTTCTTCAGGACCAGGAATTTCTTTTGGTACTGGGGATTGAACTCACGACCTTGGCATTTGCCAGGCAAGTGCTTGTGCCACTGAGCTAAATCCTCGGCCGAGGATCAGAACCTTAGCAAAGCGATTACACTATTTTATAGAAATAGTCCTAAACTATATTATAACGTGTATCTGCTTTCTGCCTCCCATGTACTGAGCATAACCATTTCTGATGGACTAAGGTTAAAATTCTCATCATGTTGTTGTTGCATTGATGATCTTAGAGTTGGTGGAGATGTAACTGAACTATCTTCCACCAAGTACTCTCGTATGGTCCTAAATTTTGTGGTCATCATTCTGTGTGTCATGATTTTATTTTATTTTTTTATTGGTACTGGGGATCAAACTCACGACGGCCTGCTTGCAAGGCAGGTGCTTATGCCGCTGAGCTAAATCCCCAGCCCTGTGTCATGATTTTAAAGAGCCTTCTTTAGTGTCTACTCCTGCTCTTACTGATGCTGGTCCCAGACTATTTTGTTCTAAAATGCTATGGAATAGGAAATCAAAATAGCTAGAGGTTGCTTAAATGAAATAAAAAATAAGTTGAGTTTGGATAAAACCAGAGGGAATCACTTATATGCTCATAACATGAGCATAATTGTGTTTATATATATTGAGCATGTAAACTTTTGTGTTTAATGTATTTTCATTGATTATATAAATTGTGAAGCAACTTGCATCATGTTTAACATTTCCCCGCTTTTCACAACAGAGAAGAAGATACGGAAAATGAAAATGAAAAGAAAATCTGGTACTACAGCACAAAGGTCCAGCTTGCAGAATTAATAGACTGTCTAGACAAAGATTACTGGGAAGCAGAACTTTGCAAAATTCTAGAAGAAATGCGTGAAGAAATCCACCGGCATATGGACATAACTGAAGACCTGACCAATAAGGCTCGGGGCAGTAACAAATCCTTTCTAGCGGCAGCTAATGGTGAGGGGGGAGTTTTTCTCATTTTATTTTTGTTAAATTTGAAATCTCTACAAAACGTGAGCATATATTAAGACGTCCAAGTTATGTATATTTTACTTTATTTCTCTATGTTTTATTTTCCCAGGATAATGTCACTAAGTAAGGATACCATACATTTTAGTATTTTGTTTCCTGCTTTGGTTTTTATTTATAGTCCCCCTTTTGTTGGTTTGTTTGTTGGTGCTGGGGATTGAAACCTGTCCTCACATGTAAGGCAAGCATTCTATCATTAAACTATGCTCCTCAACCACAGTTGTACTTTCAGTTATAAGAATTATATTCTTGCCAGGCATGGTGGTGTACTGCTGTAATCCCAGTACTTGGGAGGCTGAGACAGGAGAATTGCTGTGAATTGAAGGCCAGCTTGGGCTGCATAGTTCAAGGCCAGCCTGAACTGCATCCAGAGACCATGCCTCCAAGAAAAAAAAAAATGCTGGGCCTGGTGGCACATGACTGTAATCCCAGTACTCAGGAGTCTGAGGCAGGAGGATTGCCACGAGTTCAAGGCCAGCTTGGGCTACATGGTGAGTTCAAAGTTATCTTGAACTACATAGCCTGTTTCAAAAAAAGAAGAAGAAAAAGAAATGATAAATGATATTGTCTCTGAATTTATTCCTTGCTTTCTTTTTTTAAAAGAATAAAACCTTTAATGTTGGAATAATTTTAGATATATAGAAAAATTGCATAGCTCAGTGGTAAAGTGCTTGCCTAGCATGCCTTGGTCAATTCCCAGCATTGCCAAAAAGAAAGGAAAGAAAAGTAGTGAAGATGATGCAGAATCTCCACAAACCCTTTATCATTCAGCTATAAAAACTAATTTTCTTCTTTAATTTCATCTGTGACTCATTGGTTGTTCAGTAGGGTGCTATTCAGTTTCCATGTGTTTCTCAAGTTCTTGTGGTTTCCTTTGGCATGTATTTCCAATTTGATTGCACTGTAATCTGATAGTATGCATGGGATAATTTCAATTCCTTTGCATTTACTTAAGCATGTTCTATGAGCCGATATATGGTCTGTTTTGGAGACTGTTTCATGTGCAGCTGAATGTGTATTCTGATGTTTTGGGGTGGAACACTATAGACATCTACTGAGTCCATTTATTCGAAAGTTTGATTTAGTTCTAGTATTTCATTACTGATTTTTTTTTTTGGGAGGGGGTCTAGTTGAGCTCTCTCTTTGTGACAGTGGGTATTGAGGTCTCCCAACGTAATTGTATTAAGAATTATTTGATTTTTCGTGTCTATTAGTAATTGTTTCATATAGTTGAGTGCATTGGTGTTTGTTGCATATGTTTATGATTGTTATCTCTTCCTTTTGGATTTTTTTCCTTTACAGGGATGTAAGGACCTCTCTTAATCATTCTTGGCTTGAAATTTACCTTATCTCCAAATAGAATAACTACCTCTGTTTTTTTCTCCTGGGTTCCTATCTCATGGAATATTATTTTCCATCCTTTGACTTTCAGCCTGTGAATTTCCTTTTGAATCAAATGTGTTTCTTTTATGCAGCATGTTGTTGGGTCTTGCTTCTTGATCCTACAAACCCTTTATATGCTTCTCAGAGCTGGGGAATCAGTATTGATATATTGTTGTTAAGTAAAATTCATACTTGATTTAGATTTCCTTACTTTTTTCCTTTTTTGCTTTTTGAGACTGGGTCTTGCTCTGTAATTCAGGCTGGCCTTGAGTTCAGAGTGTAGCCCAGATGGCCTAGAGCTTACATGACCTTAAGACCTCCTGAGTGGTAGGATTACAGGTGTGCACCATCACACCTGGCAGATTTCCTTACTTTTAAACTAATGTCCTTTTTCTGTTTTTATGATCTTATCTAGGATACAACACATTGTAGTTAGTCATTGTATCTTCCTCTAGACTGCCAGTTTCTTATAGTTTCATTGTTTTATTTTGGTTTGGTTTTGTTCTTTTGAGACATGATCTCTGTGTAGTTCAAGCTGGCTTTGAACTCGCAGCATTCTTCTTGCCTCAGCCTCCCAAATGTGTGGACTATGGGCATGCACCACCACACCTGACAGTTTCATTGTTTTTGATGACCCAGAAGTTTTGAGGGCTCCTGGTCTGCATTTTGGAGAACACCCCCGTTATGAGTTTTTCTCTCGTCATTCTGATGATTAGCTTGGGCGTCTGGAGTTTGGAGAGGAAGACTGCAGATGTAGAATGCCATTGTCACTCTTACACAAAGGACTCATGCTCTCGTCACGACTTACAGTGTTAACCTGGAGCACCTGCTGAAGTAGTGTTAGTCAGTTTCCTCACTGTGCGGTTATCCTCCCATCCCCAGCTCCTCTGCCCCTCAGTGCTATGCTCCATAGACCCGAGTCACTGGATATGAGCCACACCTACAGGCTGGGGTTGTGTTTCACGTCCTCAAAGGAGCAGTGTCTACATAGATAATTTGGAGTTTTTCTGCACAGCAGATTTGTCTGTTATCTAGTCAGTCTTATAGTCCTATCAGCATAGACTTATCTGTATTTATTTTATATTTGAGGTTATAATTCAATACTGTCTTATTTTGTTAATTAATTCTTTGGTTTTCTTTTTATTATCTTATTATTATGTTTATTATTATTATTTTGTTGGTACTGTGGATACTAGACACTAGACTCTACCTCTGAACTGCCTCCCCAACCCCGTTTATTTATTTATGGACAGGGTCTTTCTGTGTAGTCCAAACTGTCTGCGAACTTTCTATGTAGCCCAGGCTGGCCTTGAACTGGCAGCAGTCTTTGTGCCTTATCCTCCCAAGTGCTGCTGTTATCAGTGTGTAACACCATGTGTGGTTCTCTCTTTTTCAGATTTTTTTCATTTTCTTTTCTTTTTTGGTACCAGGGATCGAAGGCGCTCTCTTTTTAAAAACAATATAGTAATAGCTTGGGTCATGAATACTTTGTTTGGAACAAAAGCATTTGCCAAATTTTTGCTTCCATTTACAAATTCCACATCAGGTGTCAAACATGACCCCAGCCATCTGCCCCAAACAAACATTAGTATAGCCATCTTCCCCAAAATCATAGAAAAAAAAAACCAAAACAGAACAATGTACATTTGGGCTGGGGATTTAGCTCAGTGGCTCAAGTGCTTGCCTGGTAAGTGTGAGGTCGTGAGTTTGATCCCTGGTACCAAAAAAAAAGAAGTACACTGTAAATATATATGATATTTTGAAAAACTTACGTAGTACAAAAGGATATGCAAGGGAAAATGAATCTATCCTTTATAAACTCAGACTTGAGCCCAGAGCCTCACACAATGCTAGGTAAATGCCAAATGCTTACCATTGAGCTGAATTACATTCCCGTGCCCATACCTTCCTTTTTACAGAGACAAACCTTATTGCCATTTTTTTCATCTGATAGCTGCATTCTATGCATGCTTTAAAAATAACACCCCATAGTGCCTTTCATTTCTAATTTAGATAAAGTGAACTATACTTGAGGTTCAAATGGTTGTTAGATCGGGACCTCAGACATTACATATATACTATTTCACATTGAAATTGCTGTCCTGTAACTATTTTAGATGTTCATATAATTATTGTACTCATTGGTGCCTCCCCCTAATCCTCTGTAGGGGATCAAACCAAGAGCCTGGTAGGCAAGCACTGTCGTCTCTGACCTTTTCTTAGTACTGAGGATTAAACCCAGGACCTTGGCACTGAGCTACATTCACAGCCTTTTTAAAAATTTTGAAACAGGGTCTTGCTAAGTCACTTAAGTTGATAGGCTCAAGTTTGTAAGCCTCCTGCCTCAAATTCACACATTTCTGGGATTACAGTGGTGATGCACCACACTTGGGTTTGGTTTGGTTTGGTTTGCAACAGGGTCTTACTGTGTAGTCCAGTCTGGCCTCTGACTTGCAGTGATCCTTCTGCTTCAGCCTCCTGAATGCCAGGATTACAGGCTTCACCACCAGCTTCGCCAAACTGTCAATTCTTAAAGTAATTAGAATTAGACAAAATGAATGAGAATAATATGTGGAACTAGCCAGCTCAAATATAATCACTGTTTCCTAATGGTGATATACAAAATGTGTTTTGTGATGCTAGGGATTGAATTGAAGCCTCGGATAGTGGGAAATGCACTATCACTAGTTTTTCTACCCCCAATAATTTTTTTTCTATCTTAAGAAACAGGTAGATAAATATATATGATATTTTGAAAAACTTACGTAGTACAAGAGGATACAATTTAGGGAATAATTGACTAAGATGAAAGTAGAGAACAATTAACAGAAATGAAAATAAGGAAATCCAGAATGTAAAAAGGAACATCGTGGATGCACATGGCATTACAAATGTTTCTTCTTATTCCTAAACAGTGTAGTGTATTTGATAAGCCTATTTCTCTTGGGGATACAGTTTAGCAGTTCTGAAATCAGATAAATAGTTATACTGCAAATAACTAGATATATTGTAGATAATAAGAATTAAGTTTTTCACTGTCAAATTAGAAAAAAAAAGTAGTTACAAATTATCGGTGCTAATGAACCACGGGAAGATACAGATGGACACACATATATACCCCATGCACTGAGAAATACAAAAATAATATACATTTGTACATGTGTGAGTTAGGATACAGACATGTATTTTCTAGCTGTGTTGCCTGGAAAAGCCTAGAAATAGCAATACCTAAGGAGTAACATTCATACCATAGACATAAATCATGACTTTAACCATTTTGCAAAGGATCTTGGAGAGGTAGCACATTCTAGGCTGAGGTGGGAGAAAATGTATCCTGGAGCATATTATAAAGCTAGAAAAAGAGCTGAAGGAATGAATTAGATGAGCCATGTGAATAGGACACAAGACTCTGAAAAATCTCCCAGTGACCAAAGCTGCAGCAATCAGAACAACAAAATACTGATGGCATTAGGGTACAGTTAGTATTCATGTGTGCACACTGATTTACCCTCTGTCTGCACCCTATGGCATTTTCTGTGTCCTGTGGTCTGTACTGTGCTGTTGTAGAACTCTGCCTGAGTTGAAAGGTTAGCATGCTGGAGACTTTCCAAGTAGTTATGAGACTTCAGAGAGAAAAGTACTCTGCAAATGGGCTTCTGTGTTCATTTTACACTTGAGAAAATACATCTGGGAAGGCTGGGTAGCTTGACCAGGGCCACAGCAGATTCAAGTCGGATCTCTGCTAGGTTTCCAGGTTTAATTCCCACGTGGTGCTCTTTAGATTGAGTCTAGGTCAGCTTGCAGTTTCTGTCTGTGGCAGAGGATCTGTATGAAGTCTCAATTTGAATAGATTTGTGTACCTTTCTCTCTCCACTCCCTTTTTTTTTTTTTTAAAAGAAAGTTGACTATAATTAGCATGTATTTTCTAGAGATGAAATTGAGTATAAAAAATTGTGATTATAAATCTTGATTTTTTGTATGTCTTTTTAAAATATTTAATGTTTCTTTTCAATATTAAATGGATAAATGAGATTATAGTACTCTTATAGTTATATATAGAATAAAGCTTTAAAATTTGTTTTCTATTATAGAAGAAATTTTGGAATCTATAAGAGCCAAGAAAGGAGACATTGATGATGATAAAAGCCCAGACGAAATGGAAAAGGACAAAAATGAGGCTGAGGATGACAACAGTAAAGATGCTGAGGAAACCAGAGAGGAGCTTGAAGCCCAGGCCCTTGGGAAAGACAGCGACGACAGATCACCAGATGATGACCTGGAGCAAGGAAGATCTGAGGGTAAAAGAATTACTTGGTTAAGAAAGAAGTATTGATTAGCAATATTTATGAACCCACCAATTTATTTTCAACACAAAAGTGAAACTTTCTACTTCAAATCTCAGCTTGTTGTTTCTAAGGAGATTAGGGGACCCTTATAACCTGTGAAACAGCTACAATGAGTTTTATGTATTGATAGATTTGTGGTAGTGTTATTTGTATCTCTACTTACACTTGTAAGAAATTGCTGTTTCCTGTGAGATTTGTTTTCAAAAATTTCTGTATTTGTGTCAGAATATACACTTGCATGTGATAAAGTACATTCATTTTTTTATTATTTAAAACATTATTAAACACTCTTAAATAATCTTTGGATTACCTGTTGCAAAAATATCCCAAAAATCTAATTGCTTCTAAATGGCCATCAAATAGAAGCAGAGTCTCTTGTGATTCATCAGTTTTAGTAGTTGGTTGAATGTGGCCATTTGTCCAAAAGCAATTTTAAAGAATATCTTTAAAGTTTTGTTGTGCATTTTGCTGTAGAGCCAACAGAAGTTGGGGATAAAGGTAACTCTGTGTCAGCAAATCTTGGCGACAACACAACAAATGCTTCTTCAGAAGAGACTAGTCCCTCAGAAGGGAGGAGCCCTGTGGGGTGTCTCTCAGAAACTCATGATAGCAGCAACATGGCAGAGAAGAAGGTGGCATCCGAGCTCCCCCAGGATGTGCCAGGTACAGAGGGCAGTGTACCAGTGCCTCTGTAATGGGGGGAATCCTTCCCTTTGTAGTACAAACTGAATGTCACCTGAAGTTCAGAGTACGTGTTCATTCATGCTGCTTGCTCACGGTGCCATCCCTGATTGCTACATTTCACCTAACACTTCAAGTTTCATAAGTGTCCTTGCAGT
The DNA here is from genome assembly GCF_034190915.1 of Cavia porcellus. Classification (NCBI taxonomy): domain Eukaryota; kingdom Metazoa; phylum Chordata; class Mammalia; order Rodentia; family Caviidae; genus Cavia; species Cavia porcellus. Next base: position 16,038,589 of record NW_026947515.1, read on the forward strand.
TAGTGCTTGAAACTCATCGTAATCCTCCTGCTTTTTAAACTTCATTTAGCTGTTTTTTATTTAGTAGAGTTATTTATTTTATCCTCAGACCCATAGTGGCAGATATTTTGGTTTTAATTACTTATATACTAATGGCTCAATGTGGAATGAGTTGACCCTTTCAGCTCTGTATATACTAACAAGTTAATTTTATGTTTGCATGTGCTCATATAGCTTTTACATTTCAAATCATAATGTTATGACAGCAAATCCATTGTCATGAAGCATTTATGTAAGGTGTATTTTTATGTAACCAGTTGTTTTTGTTAACCTTTTTAAAATTAAAGTTATACTCTAAATTATATTACACCAGTAATGTTGTGCCATTTTGCTTTTTTAAAAATGCAAGTATTTTTTATGGTGAGAGCTTATGTATGTTTTTTAAAAAATCAGATGAGGGCTGGGGATTTGGCTCAGCGGCATAAACACCTTCCTTGCCAAGTGCGCAGTCATAAGTTCGATCCCTGGTACCAAAAAAAAAAAAAAATCAGATGAGTAATATATTTTAAACACTAGCAATCTCACCAAACCAAGAGGTGTAAAGAAAATCTTTAAAAAATTTTTTTCTACATGTGTGTCATCTGTTTTCAGACTTTCAATATTTGCATTGTTATTCCTTATATCGAGGTGTGAATCTGATGTGGTGGAAGCACTAGTATTTAGAAGGCCTGTGTTCTGGGTCCACTTCTGTCACTAAGTTAATGTCATTCCTCTTTCAGGAACTCTGTGTTCCTGTTTTAGAATGGGGTGATTTTGACAACCAACAGTTTTTCCTTTGGGGGCTGCTTTCACCTGAGTTCTTGTCATAAGTGAGCTCTGTTGCTGAGAACACCAAGATGAGATTAGGTTACGGTGAAGGGTGTATATGTACAAGCTCCAGAGGAATCATAGCTGTCAGCAAAAAAACCACTGGATATATCCTGATGAGAGAGTGGTCATTAAGATGAAGAAAAGTCTGGAAACTGTGCCATCTGATGAAATGGATAAACAAATTCAGTTAGCCTAGAAATTAATAGGTTTGGCAATCAGGAATAATGTGTCTATCCTTACATATTGAGGGGCTAAATCAGGAGTAGAAGAACAGAGATTAGACTTCTTCTTTGGTGTAGGGTGTTAAATCACATAAGCAGAAATTATAGCAAAGAGGATTTTAAGTAAATACTAAATTTCTTAAAATTGGACTTGTTTAGGAAGTAGTGAAAGCATTTAATAAATTGCTATTAGATTATTTCAGTGAGAGTCCTTTATTGATTGGAAAAATTCAAGTAAATATAAGTTGATGTAAGATTTTTTTTTCTTTTTTTTTTTTTGAGATGCGATCTTGCTTATTTCAGGCTAGCCTTAGACTCACTGTATAGCCCAGGCTGACCTCACACTTAATGGCAGTCTTACTGCCTCAGCCTTCCAAGTACTGTAACTGCAGATGTGGGCCCGCAACCAGCTTGAGTCACTAATTTTATAGTTAGATTTCTAGGTCCTATTTAGTCTTTCTTTGTTTGGTTGGTTGGTTGATTGCGTGTTTGGTTTGTTTTTTGAGACAGGTTCTTCCTATGTAGCCCAGGCTGACCTTGAACTTACAGCGATTCTCCAAGTGCTGGGATTACAAGTATGCACCACCGTGCCCAGCCAGAGTTAAAATTTTGAAAGTTGATTACTACCAGCAAACTAATATGGAAAAATTCATTTTTATTGGAATCATAATTATATTCCACTTCCCTTCCTTTCCCTTCTTTTTTTTTTTTTTTTTTTTTTTTTTTTTTTTTTTTTTTTTTTTATTGCTTTTCTTTCTAGGTCTCACGTACTTCAGGTTGGTCTTGAACTCACTATGTAGCCCAAGCTGGCCTCAAACTTGCAGCGATCTTCTTGCCTCAGCCTTCTCTGAGTGTTGGGATTACAGGCGTGTGCCACCATGCCTGGCTGTTTTAGATTAATCAATCTGAGACTTACTAATGAGTTCATATCTGATTGAGCTGTTCTAGCTTCAGTGTGTGTTCATGTTTGTGAGTGTGTGTGTGTTACGGAAATTGAACCACTCCCACCACTGAGCTACATCCTTAACCCAGGTTATAATAGTTTTAAAACAAACTGGTTAAGTAACAGCTAAGGTTAGTTTTTTAGCATACATTTACTTTTTAAAGCTATTTATTACCAGTTTATTTTTCTGAGATATACGTTGTTAATAAAAACTTTTGTCCTAGTGTCTCATATACATTTTTAAAGAATGCCAAGTGAATAATACATAAAAGGCACTTAGGCCTGTGCTTTACACACATTAATTGCTCAGTACATGCTGAGTATTTTTTATTATTGTTATATGTAGTTAGCAATGTTGAAGAGTGAAAAAGCCTCATAAGAAAAGAATAGTTAAGTGGGTGAAGTAGATTAGTAGTCCATTTCCAGATTCAGTAGTTATTAGCCAAAAATGAGGTAATAAATGAGGTCTCCTATTAAACATTGCTATTAAAATAGTGTTTTCATATGTAATTTGAAAAAAATACAGGCATATGATAACCTGAACAAGAAGTTTTTAGAAAGCTGGATGGCAGCAGTTAACAGTAGTCCATAGCTGCCACCAGACACCGTCTCCTTAAAAAACAGAATGAAGACTTAAATCCTGGCTTTCTCCTGTTTCCCAGAACATAAAAAACATTTCTAAAGGTGTATGTAGAGTGTATCCTACCGCTGTTTGGTTGTGTTGTGCTGCTGTTGCCGATCGGGGTAAACTCCAGGCCTCATGCTTTACCACTAAACCATACCGGGCATTTAAAGAGGAAGTTGGGTTTCTTTTGGTTTTGTTGTTTTTTTGGTCCTGAGAATCTGAGAATCAAACTTAAAATATCATGTTTGCAGGCAGAAGCTTGTTCCACTGAGCTGTATCTCCAACCCTGAAATTTTTTTTTTTTTTGGTACCGGGGATCGAACTCATGACCTCGTACTTGACAGGCAGGTGCTTGTGCTGCTGAGCTAAATCCCCAGCCTGAATTTAATTATTTTTATCAAGTAGATAAACATTATTATTATTTTTTTCTTTTCTTTCTTTTTTTTTTCCGGTACTGGGGATTGAACTCACGCGCTTGCACTTGCCAGGCAAGCACTTGTGCTGCTGAGGAAAATCCCCGGCCCAAGTGGATAAACATTCTAAGACAAGTAGGGATACATCAGTGACCAGAGTAAAGTGTAAGCCATTGGACTTTGCACTCTAGGGTAGACAGTAGACCACACACTAGAGTTCTGACCTTAGCGCTCTGTGCTCTTATTTATTAATAGGTATTTATTGAGTGCCTACACTGTGTCTGACAGTGTGCTACGCACTGTGTCCTTATACTAGTCTCTGCTATTGCAATACTCTTGACACTTCTGTAGTTGGAAAAGACAAAAAAAAAAAAAAAAAAAGAGAGAGAGAGAGAGAGAGAGAGAGAGACAACAGGGATGGAGGAATTATTTGAGGCAGATTAAAATAATGCCCATGATAGATTTTTTACTTAGTTTTCTTTTCTCAAGTTTCACAATGTATTTGGATTCCTGATTTAATAATTAAAATTTATAAATAAAATATACTGCCAGATTGGAAAGAGTTTTAGGATGGAAAGTTTTTTTGATGAGCTTTTTTGTTGAAGTAAAGCACACAGATATTAAATGAACAGTTTACTAGATTTTCACAAAATGAACACAGCTGTGTAACTACATCATGAAACTTCTCAACCACCAAGAACACCTACCCTCACAAAGCTAATAACTATTTTCTTTTATTTATTTATTTTTGTTTTGGTTTGGTTTTTTGTTTGTTTTGTTTTGTTTTGATACTGGGGATCGAATTTACAACCTCACACTTGCCAGGCAGATGCTGAACTAAACCCCTGGCCCCTACCATTTGAGGATTTAGCTCATTGGCTCAAGCACTTGTCTGGTAAGCGTAAGGTCATGAGTTCAATCCCCGGTACAAAAAAAACCAAATAGCAATTGATGGAATGTAACAGCATTCTTTTTTTTTTTTTTGTCTTTTTCTTTTTTATCAGTACTGGGGATCGAACTCACGACTGCCCAAAAATGCATTTTATGTATTTTTTGGGACAGGCTCTTGCTTATGCTGTTCAGGTTGGCGTTGAACAGTTTGTGGTAGTCCTTGACTTATTACCACCTTAGAAAAATAGACAGAACATGAGCCTGCTGTACTTTTGGTGGGCCAGTAGGTTTTAGATCAGAACATCTGAGTAAGGGACTGTCATCTCCCTAATGACATAGAGAGCTCAAGTATTTAAGATGTATACACTTAGAGCATCTTAAGTTCCTACCCCAGAATAATTTTCTTAGTTAAATCAACACATGAGGTGTATTATGGGTGAAGAAAAGATTTTGTGGACTGAGCTAGATTGTAATTGCTTTTCTTATCTTTCTATAAGAAAATGTATTCTGAAATTCAACCAGCTCATAAAATGAGGGACTGACTTTAAGGTTTTATTATTTCAGAAGATTCTTTTTAAACGGAAAGAAGAGATACTGTACTTTACAAATCTGGATTTTCTGTGGATAAAAAGAATGATTACTGAATTTCATGTTATTTGTATGACACTTCTTTCCTTTCTTCCAAATGTATGCGTTTTTCTAAGTGAGTTGTTTGTATTGGGGTTTTATAGCTGACAGGTTTTGTATTGGGGTAGGCAGTGCTGGGAACTGAACCCAGGCCTTCACACATGCTAGGTAAATGCTTTGTCACTGAGCTGGTATCAAAACCCCAGTTTTGGAATTTTTTATGTCTTTCTGTCACGTAAAATTTTTATTTGCTTGTGTAGTACTGCATATTGAACCTAAGGCCTTCACACTGAGCCTACATTGCCAACTTTGTCATGTAGAGACAGTGTTTCAATAAGTTGCCCAGCCTGAGCTTGAACTCGCAGTTATCCTCCTCAGCTTCCCAGAGTGCTGGTGTTACAGGTGTGTACCATCATTTGCCGCCCCCCCCCCCAGAAAAAAGGGTGTAAGACTTTTCTACCAACCTGCTTCTATCCCCCAGTTAAAGTGATGTACAGCTCACATACTCTTTCTTCACTGAGTTAACCTCTATGATTTTCTAAAAACTATATATATATTTATGGTCAATATTTGAAATTTATGGCAAGAGTGTGATGTTACATATGACTTTTAGAACTTCATTTTTTACTGTATTATTTAGCAATATGTATTTTTTTGTATTAGTCACATTAGAATATTCCTCAGTATAACAATACCACAGTTTGTATGTTCTCTATTTTTGTTGGTGTAAATTTGGATTGTTTCTTATGGAGGTATGTTTTTCACAAATTCTCTTCTGTCCTCTTCTGGGACAGTCTACATTTAGGGTTTTTCTATTGCATTTCTTAGAGTATACTTTAATTTGTTCTAAAGTTGTAGATTCAAGCTAAGCTGTTTTGGGAAGAGTATTTCATGAACAGTGTGCTAGGTATTTCATGTATCATCATTCCTGGTGGTTCTACCTTTAGAAATGCTAAAATTGACAATCAGTTCAATCAGAAAGTTAAGGTAATGAGATTGTAAGGTTCTCCATTAACCTTTCATTCATTGGTTGTGTTCTTTCCAGAATCAGGTATCTGTGTAGAGGTTGTAATACAGATCTTAATTCTATTATTTATTTTTTAAAATTAGAATTCTTCTGTAAAGAATCTTTCCTCATTAACTAAAGCTATTTGAAAAGACTGAAACAGAATTTGAGCAAGAATAGTAAAATAAATGCTTAGTTTTTTCTCTTAAATTTAAACTTTCAGAATCAGTAGTTGGCGTTATCTTCAGTGATGATTGAATTCCAAAGTCTTGGAGGGATTTGGTTTTCTTTTTCAAAGTATGAGTTTTATGGGTTTTTTTATATTGCTTGCTTCAGTTGCTTGCTAATTATTGTTCATTTTGATTTTATTGACTAGTGGATGTCTCTTCATGTTGGCTTTGAGTTCTGTTGCTTTGATCTCAGTAGTCATTGTTTCCTTGCCTTTTTGGAATAATGATAGTCCTATACTAGACTTAGAATTTTTTTTCCTCCCAAAAAAGTCTTGGTTTCTTTTTGTAGGAAATGGTATTCAGAGACCACAGTTTGATCCGAGGGGTTCATATTGCTATCAGCCTCTTACAGATAGCGTTAGGATATCCATTGGGCAAGCTAGATATGGTGGTGCACACCTGTGATCACATCTTCCATAGGCTGAGACAGGAGGGTCACAAGCTTGAGGCTAGCCTGGACAATTGAATGAGAACCTGTCTCAAAAATATTTAAAAAGAGGTAGGAGAACACTTGCTTAGCATGCTTGAGGCCCTGGCTTCAATCCTAGAAACGAAACAGACAAAACAAAAGAATTGGGGAAGCCAGGTTAGTAGTACAAAATCTGTAGACTCAACATTTGGGAGGCTGAGACAGGAGGATACTTGGGAGCTCAGGAACAGCACGGGCTATATAGTGTGTGTGAGGCCAGCCTGAAATACATAGCAAGAGCTGGCCTCAAAAAAATAAGCAAGCCTGGGGAGGACGACAACGACAAAAACCAGTCTACATCGATCTTTCCAGTTCTATTTGAGGATGACATACTTGATTTCTTTGTGTTTATTTTCTCTTACGCTAGAAACCTTAATTTTTAACCATAGTGGCTCAATTATGTGTTTGCTTTGTCTCAATACAGAACTTGTATATCTGAATGTACATTGTTATATACAGTACTTCCCTAATATCAATACTACTTTTGACAGTAAAAATCCTGAGTAGCAATTAAAAATTGTTTGCAGCTCTTTACTTGTCCTATATTTATTTATATATTATCCTGTATATCTTGAAGGCTATACAGCCAAAATACTATATTCCATAATCATTTCAAGTGATCATTTATTTTTTGCAGTTCTACACAAACTGACATATAGTTTATGTCATACTTGTTTTTACAGTTTAGTGGTTGCATTTGTAGCTTTAATGTTTTGAAAATGTAAAACATTTACATTATTACAAAGCCACATACCTGGATATATGCAGAGAATTTTCATTTCCATCCCTTGCCTTTCTAAGTCATCACATCTTTTTTTAACCTTATAGGTAATAGGTTTCTATTAGTTTTTATTCTTCCAGTGTTTGTTTTTAAAGATAAAAGTGAAATACGTCCATAAATTCATGTTTTCTTCCTTCTTACAAGGAAGTTAGCATGCTATAATAATTGTTCTGTACATTTCTGTAGATTTAATTTTGGAGATCATTTCATGTGTAAATAATAGTTATTATCCTTGGTCTTTGCTGTTGTGCAGTATTTTGTTGCATGAATCATTTTTTATTTAATAAGTCTTTATTGTTTGGACATTGTTTTTCTGATCTTTTGGCATTATAAATAATGCTTCAATAAGTAGCTAAGTAATTCAGTTTTTTGCTAGTACATGGAATTGCTAAATTGGGATAAATGCATGTGTAATTTTTCTGGAAATTGGCCATTCCCTATCTCTACCTTGAATCATTTTCTATCCCCACAGCAAAGTGTGGAACTATCTGTTAACATCTTGTCTTTCTGCTTGCATGTATTGTGGATTTTGGCCATTTTTTAAGCTAAGAAGTGGTTTTTCTAAATCTTTTAGTTTTAGATAATTCTTAGCATAAATTAAGTAAGGATACTTTCATAAGTTTGAAGGCCACTTTCATTTCTTTTGTAATTATTCCTATATCTTCCTATAATTTGTCAGATTGGTGAGGTTTTTTTTTTCCCTCAGAAAACAATTTTATAAGCTCATACATTATTCTAGTCAGTGTGACACACCGTCAGCCGCTTTTTCCTTTAGGGACTTGAAGAGCATCTCACTCGTGGCACACAGAAGTACAAAGGGAGGCTTTTAATTTCTGAGGTGCCATGAATGGAGTTAGACTTTTAGTTCATGGCAGGGTTAATTTTGATATACTTTTAGGAACTAAGCTCTTGGTTGTGCTTTTAAATTGTCCCAAAAAGTTAATCACATTTAGGCATTACCTGGGGGCCTAGAGTGCAGGCAGAAAACCTTGGAGATAAGTAATCCTTTTTAATTCTGTTTGGATACATTTGAAGAGTAAGAAGCATAAGAATATAAACTTACATAATCTTAGATTGGAAGAGTAAGAATATAAACTCAGGTTTTGAGATACTACCTCAGCCAAACTGCTAGGATATATCATTGTTTTCTGTTTAATATTTTTTATTTTTCCGTTAGCTCTGGGGTATCTCTCAGATTGTCTGCTTTGCAATGTGATGATAAAAGAGTCTGTGAGTTGAATTATTAGACTGAGAAACTTTAAAAAATAACTCACAGCATGGTACTGACTAGTTTCTTTTCATACAGTACATTATTCATACGTGTTCAGTTTTTAGTTTTAAAACAGCTTTGTAAAGTGCCTTTTCTGACAATTAGTTTTTATGTGATTTCCAATTTAAAAATCAGATATTCTATTTTTCTAGAAGAATCTAACAAGACATGTGACAGCAGTAACACTAGTGCTACCACTACCTCCATCCATGCTAATCTGGAAAACAGTAACAGCAGCAGTGAACTAAATTCTTCCCAGAGTGAATCTGCTAAGGCAGCTGATGATCCTGAAAATGGAGAAAGAGAATCCCATACACCTGTCTCTATTCAAGAAGAGATAGGTAAGGACACACTTAATCCATTAAAGGGAGCCTTTTCTTTCTTTTTTTTTTTTTTCTCAGTTTTTTTTTTTTCTTTTCTTTTTTTTGTATTTTGAATTTTTTAAATGAAAGTTTGATGGGGGTGGGTTAAGATTTTCTTTTCACATTTTTCTTGTTTTCGTTTTTAATACAGATAATCCTTGAACTCATTGTTTTTATTTAAAAAATATAAAAGTACACAGAAGAAAAAAAAAAACCCAGATCCTTTTCATACCCTGTCCTCAAGTGAAACACCATCAACAGTTTGGTGTATAACATTTTACACCTTTTCTCTACAGTTACATTAATGTATATATGTTTACACAGGTCTTTTTAAAAAATGTTTTGTTTTTTGTTTTTGTTTTTTAACATAAATGGGATCATTCTGCATGTATTGTTCTGAATCCTTTTTTTACAATAAATAACATGTTAGGGCATCTTTTCATGTTATAAATTTACTGTTTTTACCTGCTGCATGATACTTACCACAAATGGTTCTTTTTAACATCTTTAACATATATGTCTTTGTGTACTTGTGTAAGTGTAGAAACAGTAAATGGAGTTATTGATAATATGATAGGTTCATTTAAAAAATATTACTGGCTACTGCTTTGTTGTACATCAAAATGGACTTATATCAATTATTCACATGTCTGTTTCTGTCTTCTTTACCTAAATTCAGTATCATTAACCCTGTTTATACTTTTACCAATGGTAAAGTGTTTCATTTAAAAATTTGCATACCCCTGCTTAACAGTATGGTGGTATTTATTATGTGTTTATTGAGCTTTCTGTAAATTGATTATTATATCTTTAGTCACTGTTTCTATTTCTGTTTTGTTTTTTACATTTTTCCTTAGTATTAGGAATGCTTTATGTATTATGGCTATTGATTTTTTGATTTTACCTACATTTATATAGAAATTATTTATAGCTCTGCTGTTTGGTCATTCAAAACTTAAAAAAAATTTTTTTTTATTATTTTTGATACTGGGGATTAAACTCATGACTTTGCGTTTGCCAAGCAGGCAATTACACCTCTGAGCTAAACCCCCAGCCCAACTTTTTATAGTTTTATATAATTAAAATTTTTGACCTTTTTCTTCAAGGTGTCTCGCTTTTGAGTCTCACTAAGGAAGATCACCTCTCTTCCAAGAGTGTATGCATTTTTACAGTAATTTTTCATGACACTTCTAACTTTGCTTTTAATCTAGTTTTCTATGTGATATGAACTGGAGAACTATTTTAATTAGAATTTTCTAAATTGCAAGTGACCAAATCAGCTTAAATAGCTTAAATAGAGAATAATTTTAATTAGGTGATGTAATTGTACAATCTGAGCCATCATCATCTGGCATAACTGGACCCCGAGGTATAATGACTCTTTCTGTCTTCCTCTCTTTCTCTCTCACCTTTGGATCTGCATATGTTTATGTTTTAATTTCATTCTCTCCTAATACAGACAGGCTTTTTCCAAGTGGCAGGAAAGATGGCACCAGCAATTTCTATTCATATCTTTTCAAGGTCTGTGACCCAAAGGCAAGGCCCCTACTCCTGCTCCAAATCAAAAGTCCTTGAGGAAGGAATTTGAGTGGCCTATCTTGGATCTATTGTTCTCATCCCTGTGGCCAGGGCAGGCAAGGTATTATGATTGATGACTCCAGCAAAGTATATGATTGGAGTGGGGTAGAAATGGTTTTCCAAATAGAGGGATTCTGTGAAGGTAGACTACATAAATGTCCACAACTCCACCCTTTGATAGCTCAGCACATACATGTGTACTTACATTGGATCCATACATACCACTCCAAAATGCCTTTGTCTAGTATAGTATGCAGATCTCATCCACAACTAAAAATTTCCAAAAACCTCTGTCCCACCCACAGTTACACCCACAATTTCTAAACCTAGGATTTCTGTATGTCATGAATTAACTATAATAGGTTTGGGTATGACTTACCTTGATCTCACAGTCTGAGATTGAAGTTATAAATTTAACTTCCTGTAACACTCATTATTCTGATAGTGGAGGGGCTCTTTGATAAATCTGGGATGATAACTTGAATGAAAAGTGAGAAGATAGATTTCCCAACTGGAGGCCATTCTGTGTTAGCAGCCCAATTCCTACTGGCTTTTACTAGGGATTGCTGTAGAGTTGGACAGTCATATATCCCAACGTGGCAGTTTTGGAGTTTTCTCTGGCAACACTTGCCTGTAGTTTCATAAGTATACTGCTAGACGTTAATGCTGTGTAACTTTTGTGCGAGGTGTCCCCTGGTTAGACCAATGGCCCTAACCTCCAGGTAAATAGACTGTGTAGGCTTCTGCCTCTCACATCATTAACCTATGAGCTACAGAGAGTAGGAGGGAGTAGATGTGAACTGTGTTGCCAGTTGGCATTGCAGTGATTTACTCCCTTTTAATAAGATGAGGATGGCCTTTGGACAAAGGGTCTGCAGTAAAGACCTCTCCTCTTAACCCTGTTTTCTAAATGTCCTTTAGGTCTTACTCCAGGAATGGATTTTCTCTTCTTTCCCTTGTTACCACTAAACTGAGCAAGTGGCAAAGGATTGATTCTGAGCAGTAGTACTGTTGACTCTAAACTGAGGGGCTGCTTTTTAAAAGCTCTGCACTGTTCATTTTTGTCTTTAGGAAATCCAACCTGGACAAAATGATGTCTCTAAAGTCTTTATTAGTGAACATTATAGGTGGTTGCAAGAAGTGGCCACTGTAGTTCAGCATCTTGACATAAAACTTTAGTTTTTGTACAGTCATAATCTGAGATCCAAGGGATAATTGATCTTTGACTGCTACACATCCAGGGTTGCCAGCTTTCCAGTCTGACTTCACAAGACATGCAGTAACCCCACTGCATCTTGATTTATTCAGTGCCATATTTTTGAGTCAATATCTTAAAATACTTTACTAGATTATTAGGACTTTGTAGTTTGGACTGAAATCCATTAAACTTGCTTAAGCAAAAAGGGAGCTTTATTGACACACTTGAAAGGAAATACATGGCTAGTGACAGCCTCAGGTGTATTATTGGACCCAGGAAGCTGCAGTTAAAGTGTGTTTTCTGTCCTTCTCTCTCTCCCTTGTTGTTTCCCTACCTTTTTCCTTCTTTGGGCTTCTTGTTTCCTGTTAGTGACATTTTTCTCCATGTTGTGGGAGGAGCAGTAGTCAGCTCCTAATTTATACCCTCCTGCTCACTAAAAGAACAGAAACCCTTTTTCCATCTCCTGATTCACAGATTGGAGTGGGCCACACAGCTAGTTCCTGGGACAGTCATTGTGGCAGGAAGTGACCTGCTCTGTCTGGCCAGTAGGGTCCTGTTGTTGTCCCCAAAGACACAAGTTACTGTACTTATAGCCCTGGCCAATCATGATTAAAGTGTGTTGACAAGGTTGGGGAGGGATTAGTGTGGAGCAGATTAAATGAACAGATATTTACTAAACTGTCTACCCCCCCCCCCCCCCCAAAAAAATGCACAGGCAGTTTTCAGAAGCTTATCTAAAGATAAGTTGTCTTTCCCTTCCATAATAATATCCTGGACATAAAAAAATAAAAAATATAAGCTGTCTTTGGCTGTCTAAGATAAGTCTATAGTCACTTAAAATGCCATTTTTACAATATATAATGTAGTAAATCATTTGTCCTTTCATTTACACCAATGTCATATTGAGTTAATTTTTCTTTAAGCTTTAAATTAAACAAAATAGATGTTGTTTAGCTGTTTGGCCAATGGGAACTGGATAGTAGTTTTAGTACGAAATAAATGTTTTCTGCCAAAGTGAGATTTGTGGATATACAAAACAGAAAGTGCTACTGGGGTGTTGAATAATCTTAAAAATTAAAGTACTATGAAAATACTGAGAGATCTTTATTAAAGAAAGCTTATTTGCTTGACTTTTACATTAGTAAATGTACACAAATAACTTCTCTAGGGGAAAATTCACTTAGTACTTACATTTGTAAGGTCAAAACTATTAGGTATGTGAACAGAATTTCAGAGGAATTCTTTCCAAAGTTAATGATAGTGTTTTACTACAGAAATTGATATTGAATATATGAGGCAACAATAGATTAGTGTACATTTTGAGTTATTACATTTGTTACTGGTAAATTTGTTGTAGCCCCTATCTTATAATAGATAAGTTTCAAAACATAAACTTGCACATGTGTATTTTTTAAAAATAATGACTCATATAAGGTTCTGAAATGTTTTCTTTTAAGTAAAACACTTAAGAATTAATAACATTTGCTTTGGCTATTCAAGGACCTTACCTGTTTGCTTTCTGGATCTTAGATGTATACCACATAGGAGTTTTGGATAAATAAGACATTCTTATTTCATTGCTTTCAGCAATACTCTGTGGCTTTTTCATTTAATAATAGGTGATTTCAGATCTGAGAAGTCTAATGGGGAAATAAGTGATTCTCTGGGAACTGGAAGAGGAGCATCTGGCTCAACTCGCATCATCACCAGATTACGGAATCCAGACAGCAAACTTAGTCAGCTGAAGAGCCAGCAAGTAGCAGCTGCAGCCCATGAAGCAAATAAATTATTTAAAGAAGGCAAAGAGGTATGTTTTTTCTATTTTAAAAAAAAAAAAAATCCATGGAATACGAATAATTTTCAGTGTACCTTTAAAATAAGAACAGCAAGTTCATAGACCTCCTTTTGAATTGTATTCCCTCTATTTCCAAGAGTGCGGTGGCTAATGAGGACAAGTGTTCAGCTTACATGTATAATTGAACACGCACATGTCAGTTCATGTGTAGAGATGCTGTAAGTGGGTGATACCGCATGGTTTTATTGTATGTAATTCTGAAAAGAGAAAGCCTTTTTTTTTTTCATTTTTGTAAATGAATGGATTATTTGTGGGCTTTTATAAAAAGCTGCAGATTGTTTACTGTGACCACCTCAGTAAACTCACAGCTAATAAATAGGATAGGGCTAACCCCTTGATAACTTTACAGCAGAGTGCCTAGGGCAGCACAGCCTCTCAGCCCTAATTATAAATAAGATCAGATCTGGGATTCTGTCTCTGTCCCTTCCCAAGCCATGAATGTGTCCCCCAGGGTTATGAATTATTTGCAGTGTAGATAAGCAAGAATATACAGTGTTCTCTTCTTAGCATCAGATAAGGTGGTTAAGTCATTGGCTTTCTTCTTTTCTTTTTTGCTGTACTGAGAACTGAATCCAAGGCCTTCATATTAAGCTGCATCCTCAACAGGGCTTTTTGTTTTTGTTTTCTTAATATTTCGAGATTTCGTCTTACTAAGGTACTAAGTTGTGCAGGCTATACTTGAATTTATAGTCCACTTACCAAAGTGCCCTACCGTGCCGGGCTTACCATTGACTTTTAAACTACTTTTTCACTCTGACCTTTACTAAGATATAAACTTCTTTTGTAGCATCCTGGTATACATGCTCAAAAGCTCCCTGAAATAGTATATACCTTACCACATCAGAACCATTCTGGTATTTTTCTCTTATACTGTATCTAGTCCATTTTATTTTTTTGTTTTTGAATCTAGGTCTTGCTATGTAGTTCAGGCTGGCCTTGAACTCACTATGTAGCCCAAGCTGATCTTAAACATGCAACAATTCTAGTTCGGGATATAGTTCAGTGGCTTAAGCGCCTGCATCGCAAGCGTGAGGTTGTGAGTTCAATCCCCGGTACCAAAATAAAAACGAAAACAACAAAAACATGTAACATTCCTGCCTCAGCCTCTCAAGTGCTGCGGTGGCTTATAGGCATGTGCCTCTGCATGCAGGTGTTTTATTTTTTTATAAGTTAAATAAGACTCACTGTTTATTTTGTAGTCCAAGGGTTAGGATCAACTTTCCAAAAGCATTCCGAAGTATCCATATGCTCTCGTAACAAAGCAATAAAAAAGGAGTAGAAAAATTTTGGGGTACGTGTAATCCTCTCCCTCTTGTTTTCCCTAAAGAATGAGTTGGTGTGATAAGTGAATAATATACAGTACACTTACTTTCATGCATATATTTGAGATTTATAAAAGTAGGAATTAGTGGACTTGGGGATGTAGCCTAGTGACAAAATGCTTGCTGACATGTCCAGAGCCCTGAGTTTGATCCGCAGCACTGAAAAATAAATTACTTAGCAGTGTCTTAACATATACTGTTTAAGAAATACTAATTTTCTTTCTTTTTGCAGGCATATCTTGAATGTTTGTTAGCAGCTTTCACTTTTAGCTTAGTATTTTAACTTTAAACAACTCAGTCATAAGATGTACTTTTAAGTAATCTGGGATATAAGGTATAATTATTAAGAGACAGTTGATCAGACAGTTTGCATCTTTAGCTGAATTATGAAATCTTTCTGTTTTCTTGTTCAGGTACTAGTAGTTAACTCTCAAGGAGAAATATCACGGTTGAGCACCAAAAAGGAAGTGATCATGAAAGGAAATATCAATAATTACTTTAAATTGGGTCAAGAAGGAAAGTATCGCGTCTACCATAATCAGTACTCTACCAATTCATTTGCTTTGAATAAGCACCAACACAGGGAAGATCATGATAAGAGAAGGCACCTTGCACATAAATTCTGTTTGACGCCTGCAGGAGAGTTCAGATGGAATGGTTCTGTCCACGGCTCCAAAGTCCTTACAATTTCTACTCTGAGACTGACTATCACTCAGCTAGAAAACAACATCCCTTCACCCTTTCTTCATCCCAACTGGGCTTCACACAGGTAAAAGAAAGGTTAATTTATTGCTGTAAACAAAACTATTACTGTAAGCATACACCTACATTTTAATTTTCACTGCCAGTAAATTAAATGAAATCACTTTAGTCAGCAAACAGTGATCAAGGTAGACACACATGGGATTCTAAATGACTGAACCACCACTAGCATTTGGATGACTTTTGGAAATCAGCCTTTATCTGGAATCCTGTAAGAACCAAAGTTTCAGAATATCATAGAAGGTAAAGGAATTGGGAAGCCTAAGTGATCTCTGGGTATCTTGCAGTGTTTATTTAAAATGTGTGGCTCTGTGAGCTAGAAGCTTTCAAGAGCAGTACAGTCACCTGCATCTTATATACACTGTAAAGTGGAGCCATTATAAATCACAACCATTAAAAAAAATCACAACTATTATGCTTTTAAGATGAACCAAATGAAATAATTTTTTTTTTCTGAAATACAGAGCAAATTGGATCAAGGCAGTTCAGATGTGTAGCAAACCCAGAGAATTTGCGTTGGCTTTAGCTATTTTGGAATGTGCAGTTAAACCGGTTGTGATGCTACCAATATGGAGGGAATCCTTAGGACATACCAGGTAAGTGAATTCTGAGCTTTATAAATGACCAACATTGGACTGTTTTTCTTGTGTTTTGTTTTTAAAAATTTTTAATGGATATGTAATGAAAGATAATGAAAGCCATATTAAAGACTTTATTCTTTGTATTTCCATTAATTCTTACTTGTGATACAGAATTATACTGAAGTCAAGTATATGAAAATAAAGTGATTTATAGAATTAAAAAGCATGTTTAGCGGAGTGCAGTGGTGCTTTTCTATTTCCAAGTTTCAAGAAAGAGGGTCATGTTTGAGGCCAATCTGGGCAAATACAGAAACGCTGTCTCAAAATAAAGCATGGGTATGTAGCTCAGTGGCAGTGTTGCCCTGTGATGTACTAGGGTCTGAATTCAGTCCCTAGCACTAGGGACAACAAAGGGAGAGAAATAGGAAGGGAAAAGGGCATCTTTATTGAAATAGAAGGAGCCCTTCCTTTCCTTCCTTCCTTCCTTCCTTCCTTCCTTCCTTCCTTCCTTCCTCCCTCCCTCCCTCCCTCTCTCCCTCCTTCCCTCCTTCTCTCTCTCTCTCTCTTTCTTTCTTTCTTAATATTGTGGAACACTCTAGGTACTCTGCTAAAGATCTCCCTTACAATCTTAGATCCTTTTTTATATTTCAGTTCCTGGCCAATGACGATGCAGCTCCCAAGTAAAAACAGAACTGTATAACTTGAACAGATGGTTTTAAAAAATTAAGAGAGAAATTTGTGACTTGAAAAGCCCTAAAGGATTTTTTAAAAAAACCAAAATTCTAGTCTTTTAAAAGTTACTATGACAAAACTAATGTAAAGATATGGTGAACAAAATGCAAATATTATTAAAGTATAAAAGCAAAAAGAATTGTCTTAATACCATTTTATCCTCTGTTGTACTTAGTCCAGTGATGTAACCCTGTAATTTTTAGAAGATAAATATATTTTGCCGTTTCACATCTGTTTTATTTTATAATGAAAACATTAATTAAGAAAAATCAGTTTAAGAGGCTGGGGATTTAGTGGTGTAAGCACCTGCCTGTCAAGTGTGAGATTGTGAGTTTGATCCCTAGTACCAAAAAAAAAAAAAAAAAAAAGTTTAGCCAGGAGTAAGGATGCACCCCTGTAATCTCAGCACTTGGGGCTGAAGCAAGCGCTTTGCCGAGAGTTCTAGGCCAGCCTCCACTATATACTGAGACCCTGCTTCAAAACAAAACAAAAGTTAAGCTTATGCCCACTAGACATTTTTTTTTTAAAATCTGCTTTCAGTTTCCTTTGGTGCTTTCCCGACATAAATATTTTTTTCTTTTGTTTTTTTCAGATAGGGTCTTGCTATGTAGCCCAGGCTGGCCTCAAACTCATTGCAATCCTGCCTCAACCTCGCTAACACTGGGATTATAAACTTACACCACTGTGCCTGGCCACCCCACATAAATCTTACCATTCTATTTTCTTTTGTTCTTCCCCTTTTGAATAAAATTGCTGCTGCTATCAGTAGAGGTCTCCACAAATGGAGTGGATTTAACCATTCTGTAGCTGGAACAACAGGATTAAGCAAGGTGCTGTACAGCTGTGCACCACGGGAGAGAAGGGCAGAATGAGTGTTTACTTTTATCCAGGTGGAGCCAAGAGAGTCCGAGGCAGTGCCTCTGTGTTGCTCTTGCTCCTTCTTCCTCTTACCTCCAGATTTGCCCCTTAAATCATTCTGTCCGAACATCCTTCTAGTCCATGATGGTCCGGACCCATATGTGGAGCCTCATCTCTGGTAACAAAAGCCTCAAAAACTAGAGCTAACCTAAATGTTGCCAAATAAAACTCCCATAATTAACCAGGCATAGTGGTCCCAGCATAATGGGGGCTGAAAAAAGAGAATCACAAGTTCAAGGCCAGTCTGGGCAATATAGGGATTTAGCAAAACCCTGTCTCCAAATAAAACATAAGAGAGAGCAGGACTTTAGCTAGTGTGAAGGCCCTGAGTTCAGCTGCAGGAGTGCCAAAAAAAACCCAACAAAATAATAACAAACTCCTATAATTAACTGTAACTTAAAATTATTAGTTTGTTATGTTATTGAAATTATTAAATATAAATAAAAAGGAAAAAAAAACGAAGAATGTAAAAAGGGGCTGGGGATTTAGCTCAGCGGCATAAGTGCCTGTCTTGCAAGTGCCCAGTCGTGAGTTCAATCCTTGGTACCAATAAAAATAAAAAAATAAAAAAAAAAAAGGAAAAGAAATTACTAAATTTAAATTACTGAATTATGAACTCTTTCATAGATTTCAAGTATTAATCATTGTAGCAGATGATAGAATTTAGATTTTTAAATATCCAGAGTTTTCTTCTTTTCTGCTTTGTCATGACTGTCTTCTTTACATGTTCTTTAGATTTATAAAATTATGTTTTCAATTACATTAATGTGATGTCTGGTAATACATATAAAACATCTCTTGAAATATGATGATAAAACACTGAATTTTTTTAAAAAATTGAGGACCAGGGGCTGGGGATTTAGCTTGGCGGCATAAGCGCCTGTCTTACAAGCAGGCAGTCGTGAGTTCGATCCCTGGTACCGATAAAAACGAAAAAGACAAAAAAAAAAAAAAAAAAAATTTGAGGACTGGGTTCAAGAAAATTAGGTATTAATAAGACTTCCACTTCTACAATAGTATGGTCAACTAGATAGGCATTAAACTTCTGAAGCATGATCCTAAGGAATACTAGAAATTCACACTAACTTGTTATTCATTGAAATGTCTAAATTGTGACTAACAAAGCTTCAAGAGTAGTCTAGTCTATATATCTAACAGTAACAGTGTTTTTTAAATAATGCAAATTATGGTCCAGTGAGACAGAAAAATTTCATTTAATAAATTATGCATATGTAGGATTTTATGTAACATCTATAATCTATAATGGATAATAATAAAACCAGTGCCTATGAATTTACCACCCAGTTAAAAAATGAGTACTTTATGATTGTATCAGCTTTTTGCATATTACCTTGCCTCTCCTGAGAAATAATCAGTTTTAAGGTTTGTATTTTAATTACCTACTTCCTTTTACTATGTAGTTTTATCACATATATGTATCAATAAACAGTGAATGGTTTTGAGCCTTATAATAATGTATTATTTTAAAAACTTCATGACATGAATGGTTAGAAAGTATATTTATTGTTATACTGTAATCACAAAGATAGTGTTCACAGTATATTCAAGAACTATTACAGGACCAGGCATATAGCTCAGTGATACGGTGCCTACCTGGCAAGTGTGAGGTCCTGAATCCAATTGCTGGTACTCAACAAAAAAAAAAAAAAAAAAAAAGAACTATTATAGTTCAATAAGACCAAGAAAAAAAGTCATACCATTTAATAGGAAAAAAATCCAAAAATATAAATATAATTCACACACAAAAAAATGAAAGTAACCAAGAAAAGTGATGATGACTTAACCTCCCTAGTATTTTGGGAAATACACTTTGCAATTAGGGATGATCATTTGTCAGTCCTTCAGATTGACAAAAATTTGCATAATTGACAAAGATGTATAGTAATAAGAACTCCGATATATTTTTGTTAAAAGATCAGATAACAATTTTTATTGAAAAGTTGAAAATGTAATTCTATCTAATACCATAAAGTAACACTTACATATATGCATTGTACATAAGAATACATGTAGAAGATGATTGTTTTTTGTTTTTGTCTTTTTGAGACAGGATCTCCCTATGTAGTTCAGGCTGGCCTTGAGCTAACTACTGCTGTGTAGCCCAAGTTAGGCTTCAACTTGTGGCAATCCTTCTTCCTCAGCCTTCCAAGTGCTGGAGTTACAGGCATGTACCACCATGCATGGAAGATCGTTTCTTATGGTATCATTTTATAATCATGAAATTTGAAAACCATCCCCAAATATTCATAATGGTCTGTGTTTAAAAATCAAAATGAGGGCTGGGGATTTAGCTCAGCGGCATAAGCGCCTGCCTTGCAAGCAGGCAGTCGTGAGTTCGATCCCCGGTACCGATAAAAAGGAAAAAGTAAAAAAAAAAAAAAAAAATCAAAATGAAAACTAAAAACACATTTGGATGTAGATGATCATTGAAAGCATTATAGGTGCTGAAATTGTGGCCTGCAGTTACAGAGTTGCAATTAACAAAATTGGTAGCCTTCAGTGCCTGCGTTAAAAAATAAAAACTGCAAATTAGGGAGGTATACAAAGAGATACCAAAAGAAAGGATATGTTGAACTTATGGGCAGAAATAAACCGAAAACTAAACATACCTTATTATAACTTACAAATGTATAAGATTACTAAGAAAAAAACTCAGGAAAGCATAGATAATTCAAAGAATAAATAAGGGGGCTTGCTAACCACTATTTCTTGATTGTCTTGCTAGCACTAGGGATTGTAAGCCTTCACAAGGTCCTTAAATATTCAGGTTTCCTATATCCACAGAGATGACCTACCCTTCAGTCCTTTCTGGTGAAGGACTGTCTCAAATAGCAGGGCTTAGACCACAGAGGCAAAGGTTTTCTGATTCTGTTTAATCACTAAAGGAGATGGGAAGAGCCAGATGGTTTTATAAGTTAAGTCTTTCAAATTTCAGGACCTAGATAGTTCTCTTTAAACTCTTCCACTGAAATAGAAAAGAAGGACATCTTGCAGGTTATTATTTCTGTTAGCATCAAACTTGATAAATAGACAAAAAGAAAACTCTGGCCCCATTTCCCTTATTTATTTATTTATCTGCTTTATTTATTGATTTATCTCCTTTATTGATATGTAGAGCAAATGGATGTGTATATAAGGAATCTTAAACTAAAACTTTAGCAAATTTATTCAGAAACAAATTAAAAGAATAGTAAACCATTGGTCAATTTGCTTCACCCTAAGCATAAAAGACTTGTTCAGTTTTGAGAAATCAAAGAGAACTTTGTTCATCTTAGTAAATGCCGTAATGGTATTTGTCAAAGTTCATTATTAATTGTTGGTTTAAAGAAAAAGTTAAGTAGGAATATATATATATATTTTATTTGTTTGGATTTTTTTGTTTTGTTTTTGTGAAGGTATATTTCAAACCAAGTCATTATATTTTTCACTGAACCTACCGTGAAGCATTTCCATTAACACTGAGTTGGAACAAAACAAGGATGTCCATTATCACCACTTTCTTGAAAATACAGTTTTTCAAGAGAGATAAAATACGTAAATCCAGTTTTTAAGAGAGGTAAAATATGTGTAAATATGTAAATTTTGACAAGGTATAGACATTGTTATGTAGTTTATGTAATTATATATTGGGGAGTCCCCCCTCCAACTGAAAACTATCAGAAAGAATATGAAAATTAAGGTTGATAGAATACTAACTGATTTTATGCTTGCTACTTTTATTATTTGAGATAGAAACACATATAGGTGATAACACTATAGGTAAAAGCAAGGGAATGATGAACACAGATGTTAGAGTAATAACTTCCCCCTGGTGGAATACGTAACCTTATTGATAAAGTTCAACTTCTTAACTTTGTTGAATATTATTATCTTTTTAAAAAGTCTTATAATGAAAAAAAAAATCTCAAAAATAGCAACACCAAAACCCTCAATTACCTGGGAATAAATTTAGAACCAAAGAAATATTCAGAACTGTGTAAAACAGTCATTAAATTTAACTAAAGGCATAAAGGATACTTTGCCAGGTGAATAGGATTTGCTCTTCAGGGTTGTGGGAAGCGTAACCAAAATGACAATAATATTAGGAAAGTTAGTGTGCAAGAACAACTACAAAAAGAGGTGGCTATTCAGAGTAGATATTAGTATGTTTTTGAAGCTACAATAATCAAAATAATTTGTCCTGCTGAAGAAGTGGGGCAGTGAAATTGCATAGGAAATCCAGAAATAGACCTAAAGTCGTCTGGAAATGTAACTGTGGTAGTGTTGTCTATCAGAAAGGAAAACAGGCATGTTTAGAGAAAATAGCTCTTAGATCCCTACTTTAACAAAAGCATTCAGACTGAGGTAGATTTAAAAAAAAAAAAAAAACCCAAATCCTAAAAACAAAACTACAACAAGAAAGCGTGAATTAATTTATATTTTTGTTGTGATACTTTCTTTTTAAACAGATTTAATACCAGATGTCATAGAGGAGAAAAGTGGATACATGTATTTTAAATTCTGAGTGGAAAAATATTCTAATCAAAGTCAAAAGACAGATGACAAACTGAGGAAAAATATTTGCACCACAAATGGAAATTTTCCCTAATTGACAAAGATCTTGTATAAATGAAAAAGACTAATAGTCCAGTACAAACAAGACAGAGGATTTGAGCAGATATTGTGCAGAAAAATAAATATGAAAGGCCAGTAAACATAAAAAATTTCTGTCATAATTAAAGAACAATGGGATAGTTTTTGTTTTTCACCTCAGTTGGCCTAACACTTTGGGTGTTTGTTACTGGTGTATCTTCAGTATTCGGGATAGCAGGCTGGCCTTGCCGTAAGTGGTATTGCGAAGTGCCCAGCTCTCAGAGTGTGGTGGACCTGTGTCAGCGTGTTAAGAGCATGAACTTGTGGTCTCAGCCGTCCTGTCACTGAGGCACAGAGGGAGATATTCTCCTGGTTTAGCATGGAAGGCATACAATGTTACGTATTGTATTGTATTTTTAGTGTAATAGAACACAACGGAATCCTGAGCACTGCATGGAGGTTAGGTGTGGCGATAAAGCCCAGACCATTCACCTGGGTGTCAGTGACTGTGGATATGAGGAAAGGAAATCTGCCAACCAGCCCGAGGCTATAAATTGCCATCCTTTGGGGCTTCCTCCCTGGGATCTTAGGGATTTCTGTCCATAAAAACAGAACTGACGACTGCCTTGCAAGCAGGCAGTCGTAAGTTCCATCTACCGATACAAAGGAAAAAGACCAAACAAACAAAAAACGACAACGGGTGCGTCCTCTTGGCTGGTCCGATGGCAGTGGGTTATCAGAACTTACTAACATTAGTGTCACTAAAGTTGGTATACCACACACCCCCCCCTGCTAAATTTGACTGGCTTAAAAAAAAAAAAAACAACTGAGCTGCCAGACTCCCCTGTGTTGGCAATCCTGACTCCATAAGGATTGTGTTAGTGGCCGTGAAAACAATAGAGTTGTACTCAGGGACAGCTGCTATCACAGATTAGCTGTAACGCCACCTCTTTGGCCTGGAAACCCAAGCAGAGTGAGCCTTTGAATTTGTCAGTGAGAAAGGGCCTTGTGGGCCGACCCCAAAGGCCCAAACTGAGCACTCCGCTGAGCTGTGAGCTCCCTGTGCATCACTGTTCATAGGCGGTATCAGCAAAGGTGGTTCCATTCCTGTGCGGCCCAGGCCTTCATGGGTCATGACCCTCAAACCCTGAAAGCTACTGCTTGGTCTTGTGGTGTCACTCTTTATAAGAGGCACTACTGTGTTGTGGAGTGTGCTTCGCTCTCTAGCTCCAAGCGTGTTGGTGCACAGTTGACGTTTGACCTAGTAAGTTAGTTCACAGGGAGCCTCCTCCCTTTTCTCATCAATTTCGTAGAACTCCAGAAACCTGTTGGAGAAGTTTACTATACAAATTGTAAACGGTTAGTAGGTCTGAACGCTTAACGTGGATAAGATCCTATAATCACAGGTACACAAAACTACAAAAGGAGGGGGAAAGGGAAGAAGAGTGATAGAGAGAGGGAGTGTTTCCGGGAAATAGATAAAAAGGGTTAAATTCCTCCCACAGCTTCGTAGCACCACTACCTCAAGCTGACAAATGATCTTCATTTTTTTCCCACATAGTTCTGCTTGAAAAACAGTACATGTGCTTTGGGTGGGATGAAAGGAGTTTTTTTTTTACTTCCCTTAGAGAGAGAGAGACAGGAGCTCCTTTTTTTGTTTTGTGTTTTGTTTTGTTTTTCACTTCTGTTCATTCATGTCTCTCTATATGGGAAATATCTCTTCATAAAAAATCTAGTCTAAGCTATATTTTGATTTCCCACAACTGATGTTACTCTAATATTTGTTTTCCTGCCTAGTAGTAGAATATAGTCTGTGCCTTATCTTTAATGATTGAAATAATTGTAGAACTTCTTTCCTCCCTCCTCTTAAACAAAAGCGGGGAGACTTAGGAACCTCTTTTTCTATGGATATAGAAAGCCAGGGTGCTGTTAGTAAACTCTGTGAGGTGTTTCAAATCTCCAGGGCTAATGAAAAGAGTCAGAAATAAAAACAGAAGGTTTGGAACTGTTTGTCTTTGTGGTAAGGAAAAATTGTGGAACTAGAGTATCGTTTAATAGGGAACTGGTCCAATAAATTATAGGTCGGCCGTGAAGTGGCATATTTCTTAGATTTTGAAACAAGTATTCTGATATGGAAAGATCTCCTCGTACAGTTATTCATGGGTTGAAAACTGGTTCTATGTATACTATCAGTATCATTTGTGGAAGTGGATAATGGACTATGTAAAGAAATGCATATGTATGAAATGTTACAAGAATGAATTATAAGTATTTCTTTTGGAGTGACACATATGGATAGGGTAGCATTTTTTATTTTTGCTGTTTTATACTCTGTTCCTGTTATGGGACTGTACATCAGCTTATTGTCTGGGAATGTCTGGGTGATGGGATTATAACTAACCACTTTTTGGTTTTGTGTCTGATTTACAGTACTACATTTTATCTTTCTTGCTTATTATTCAATGTTAAATATTATTTCTGTTTTGCTGTCCATGTATAGATTACATAGAATGACATCAATTGAAAGAGAAGAAAAGGAGAAAGTTAAAAAAAAAGAGAAAAAACAAGAAGAGGAAGAAACAATGCAGCAAGCTACATGGGTAAAATACACATTTCCAGTTAAGCATCAGGTAACTTTTACCATAATCTTTTAAAAAGCATTATCTATTTCTAAGACTTCTGCAGTTTTGACCCTATAATTTTGTTTTACTTTTGACATCATCTTTGATATAGTTACAGTAGAATGCATCTTTTGATGATTTTAGAAGCATACATTTTTCTTACTAATATAGGGGGATTTGGGACCAATTTTTTGAAATTGTTATAAAATTAAAACTTGGTTACCTTTCACATTTAGAAAGTAGTAAAT
This sequence comes from Cavia porcellus, assembly GCF_034190915.1. Classification (NCBI taxonomy): domain Eukaryota; kingdom Metazoa; phylum Chordata; class Mammalia; order Rodentia; family Caviidae; genus Cavia; species Cavia porcellus. The sequence continues at coordinate 16,063,684 of NW_026947515.1, forward strand.
TTAAACCAGGCGTGATGACATATGCCTGTAATCTTAATACTCGGGAAGCTGTAGCTGGATGATTACCATGAGTTTGAGGCCAGTTTGGGCTAGATAAGCGATTTCAAGGCCAACCTGCACTGCATAGTGAGACCCTGTTTCCAAAAAGCAAAAAAACCATAGTAAGCCCCCCCAACTCTCCCCCCTTCCTCTTTTTCCCCCTTTCTCTCTCCCTCTCTCTCTTTTCTTTCTTTCATTTGTTTGTTCGTTCATTCATTCCAGAGATCAAGCTCATGACCTTGCACTTGCCAGGCAGGCACTGTGCCACTGAGCTATATTCCTGGCCCAGTAAACTCTTTCATTCATTTTGATTCTGCATGAAAATAAATGTAATTGGTAAATTTTAATTTCCTGTCTACTACTCTTGTTTGATATATGTGTAATACCACACATACTTTGTAAGCATGTTGTTTTAACAAATATATTTTCCTTTATCCCAGGTTTGGAAACAAAAAGGAGAGGAGTACAGAGTAACAGGATATGGTGGCTGGAGCTGGATTAGTAAAACTCATGTTTATAGGTTTGTTCCTAAATTGCCAGGCAATACTAATGTGAATTACAGAAAGTCAGTAGAAGGAAGTAAGTGACTATTTTAACAGCCATATTTAACATACTATCTTTAGCAATAATTTTCTTTCCTATGTAGCCATTTCTGATTTGTGTTTTATAAATTCATAGTATATTGCTCATATTTTGAGCAAAAATTATTCTCTGATTTTTAATACAATATGCAAAATTATTATTGTTTAGCAGTTATAAACTCTAAAATATTAAAAATTACTTTGTTCACAAGATTTTGATGTCTAGAATTCAGTTAAAGATGACAGAAATGAATTGTTTTCTTTCAAATCCCACAGCCATCTAATTGCAGTATTGTTTTTTTGTGTGTGTGTGTGTGCTAGGGATTGAATTCACAGCCTCACATTTGCCAGGCAGGTGCTTATGCCGCTGAGCTGAATCCCCAACCCTAATCACAGAATTTTAGATTTAGTTTTTCAGAATTTTATATTTCATACTAGTTACTTCCTTGAAGAGTCACATATCTGGAAACGTTGACATTCTTGTACATGACAAATCTGGAGGGGAAGTGACAGGCATTTATGTAACATTGTCCCATAGAGAAGCTGTTCATTCAGGTTTATTACTTTCTAACAAACCCTAGTATTTAGGATCTCAAAGTTCTAGAGGTGACGTGCCCTTTTGAGACAGAGTGCAGTTTCTGAACTGCTGTTAAATGAGCAGAGTACTTCATGAGGTTGATAAGTGACACCTTAAAGTTCACACAGGGGGACAGTGACAGCACCCTGGCCAAACCTGTGTCTCCTAGCTTCTGAGCCTCTATGCTGTCTGCCATGTGGGTGGTTCTTGTTGTCCAAGTGATTTTCAGCAGCAAGCATGTATGTGGTATAATGTAATTTGCTAATTTATGCTGAGACGTGTTCTTTCTGATGAAACCTGTATGAGCAGATTATACAATGCATGAGAAATAGCATGTACTCCTCTACTAACAGATTTAGCTTTGCAAATGGTTCCGGTGAAATGTGGGCCGGTAGATTTGTGAAATTGTTACTACTGGAAAGGTACTGGCTTATTTCTAAACAGTAGAAGTACATATTTATAAGGGTCACTGGAATTTTTAGGTTTTCTTGAAGAATCTCATCTGATTCTTTGGGAAATAATGATGAAGATTCAGTTACTGAATTCATGTTAAATACCATGTATAGTAAGTTTGAACAGATCATTGTTTCTGTTATTACTATTTTGTTGTTCCAATTGCTCATAAAGTACTTTTGTTTGTATATGACCTGGTTTGACCTATGTGGTAAAAATCCAGATGATCAATACACAAATTAGTTTTTACATATTCATTTTTCAACCACTGCCCTTAGCAAAAAGTTTTCCATTGCTCAAGTACTGGACCTTTCGTTACCTAGTTAAATATTAAGTTCATATTTTTGAGAGTTTCCTGCCGAGTAATGTCAGAGAATAAAGCATCTGTGCACACTGTCCAGTGCTCTGGGCTTCTCTAATTATAAAATAGGAATCATAGTGAAGGCAGCAGTAACCACCAATTAATAATATCACTAATGTCACTGTATTAATGACTAACTTACTCTTTTTTTTTTTTTTTTTTTTTTTTTGTCTTTTTCCTTTTTATCGGTACCAGGGAACGAATTCACAACTGCCTGCTTGCAAGGCAGGCGCTTATGCCACTGAGCTAAATCCCCAGCCCCGACTAACTTACTCTTAACCACCAACCTAGTCTGCTCTGGTAACAGAGGTGATAGAGGCACGGGTGTGCTAAAAACTAGAAATACAGGCTGGGGATTTAGCTCAGCAGCATAAGCACCTGCCTGGCAAGTACAACATCATGAGTTCGATCCCTGGTCCCAAAAAAAAGCACCACAAATACAGATCAGAACACTCTTGGCTTTCTTTCAGAAGGCCAGACTGTTAGGCTTGTTTATGTACTTATCTCTTCTGGCATAGCTCTAAAACTGGGCATTTTTGTTCCACAGTATGTTGTAGTCTTCAGTAAAATATGTGTTCGAGATACTCTATGCCAAGAAGAGGTTGGGGTTTTTTTTTGATTTTTTGGGCAATGCTGGGAATTATACCCCGGGCTTCATGCATTACCAGGTTCTCAACCACACAGCTAAACCCACAACTCCAAAAGACATTTAATTTAGGGAAAGAAAATTTATAGTTGTCTATTTGAAATGTCAGAGTTCTTATAACTTATAAAAGAGGCTACACTGCCATATAAAACTAATTGAATAACTTGAATATAAGAAAGTATACGATAAACCGGGCATGGAGACCACACTCCTGTTGTAATCCCAGTACTCAGGAGGATGAAGCAAGAGGATTGCTTCTAATTCGGGGCCAGCCTAGGCTACATAGTGAGTTGAAGGATAGCCTGAACTATGTAGTGAGGCCCTGTCTCAAAAAACCAATAAAATAAGGAAGTACATGGTACCTTCTGAAAAATAATGAAGCATTACTTACTGGAAAATACTTAATCGTTTACAGTAGGGTAGATATACTAAAATAAATTTCTAATATTGGATATATCTATAATTGCCATATACATGATTCTTTTTAGTCAAAAGTAATATGGATGAAAATATGGATGATTCAGATAAAAGAAAAAGTCCACGAAGTCCAAAAAAAATAAAAACAGAACCTGATTCTGAGAAAGGCGAGGTAAAAGATTCAGATACTGGAAAAGGAGCAGACCAGAGTGAAATGGAGATCTCAGACATGACTGAGAAGAAGGACCAAGGTAAGGAGCATTGACTACAGGGCAGCCTGGGCGTGGTAAGGACACTGGGCCACTTGCCCACCGCAGGATGGGTGTTGAGTTGTCTGTATTTGATAACATTTTAATTGAAATGTAATTCATGTATCATATAAGTTACCTAACTATAGTGTAATTAAGTGGTTTCAATATATTCACAGAGTAGTTCAGCCATTACCAAAATCAATTCAGGGGCAGTTTTCTTCATTCCAAAAAGCAATCTCGTACTCAATACCAGTCACTTTGCAGTCCCTCCAGCCCACCAGTCTGTTCTCTGTCTCTATGGATTTGCCTTTATTTGTGTTTTGTTGTTATTTTGTTTTGTTTTTGAGTGGGTTTTGTTTTAGTGTTTTGTTTTGAGACAGGATCTTGATAGGCATTTCAGGTTGGCCTTGAACTCACTATGTAGCCCAGGCTGGCCTCCAACTGGCAATAATCCTCTTTCCTCAGCTGCCCAGGTGTTAGAATTACAGGCCTGTACCACCATACCCAGCTCCGAACTTGCCAGTTTTGAACATCTCATTAAGTGAAATCAAGCAGTGTTATCCTTTGTGTACAGTCTCTTCACTTAGCCATAGTAGTTTCAAGGTTTATCCTTATTGTAGCATTCATATATGCTTTATTCCTTTGTATTTCTATTATTCCATTGCATTGATAGGCCACATTTTGTTTATCCAGTCTTTGGTTGACAAACATTTGGACCATTTTACTTTTTATTTATTGTGAATAATGCTGCTATAGTCATGTATAATTTTTTTATAAATGTACGTTTTCACTTCTTAGAACTATTTCTAGGAATAAAATTACTAGATTACATGGTAATTTATGTTTAAGATTTTGAGAATTTTGCATTGGCATTTGTCATTTTTTAAAAACCTTAAATTAGATAATGCATATGGCTAATGATATTTTATACCTAAAGGCACTGATGTGTATAAGAACCTGTTACATACTTACTAATTTTTCATTATAACATTCTATTACTTTTTTTTGTGGGTACTAGAGATAGAGCTCACAGCCTCACGCTTGCCAGGCAGACGCTTGTGCCACTGAGCTAAATCTCTGGCCCCATCACTTTTAAATACTAAGCATCAGAATACTTTTTTCTTTTCAGACAAGGTCTCACACTGTTCCACCTAACCCTGAACTCTGTGCAGCCTAGGTTGGCCTTGAACTTGCAGCAGTACTCCTGTCTCAGTGTCCTAACTGCTGGGATTGCAGGCATGCACCTGGATACAATACTTAAATATCTGGAATATGTTTTTAAACCTTTCGTGAAGTTTAAAATGTGTTTATGATCTATTGTAATTGTTTGAGGAATTTTGAAATAATACAGATATTCCTTTTTAGTGTGAAATAAGAAAAGTATGTACTTTTACCAATAAAATTCTCATGAATTCCTGTTTTTAGAATCAAAATTACATTTATTTAAATGTCTTTATTTTACAGACATGAAAGAACACTTAGATTCTGACAACGATAAATCCTTCAAGGAAGAACCAATGGAAATAGATGATATAAAAACAGAGTCACATATAAATTATCAAGAAAGTTCTCAAATAGATGTGGTCAATGTCAGTGAGGGTTTTCATCTCAGGACTAGTTACAAAAAGAAAATAAAATCATCCAAACTAGATGGACTTCTTGAGAGGAGAATTAAACAGTTTACACTGGAAGAAAAACAGCGCCATGAAAGAATGAAGTTGGAGGGAGGAGTTAAGAGTATAGGAAAGTCTTCTCCAACTTCTTTGAAAAGTCTCTCTGAGTCACCAGTAGTAACAAAAGTGAAAGAACAGGGTCAGATTGACTTGCTTACACAAGAGCAAAACCCCAGTGCAAGCAATGACAAATCAGAGGACTTGATTCATGGACATTCACAAAGTGACTCCTCAGGTCTTGGAGTAGATGATACTAGTCTTAGCACAAATAAACTTTATCCAAAAGAGCAAATGTTAGACGATATCTCCATTCAGAGTCCAGGGATGAATTATCAGAAACAAAATCCTGTTGAAAATGACTTAAGTGAAAGTCTCCCTGAACCAATCAGCAAAGGGCAGCAGTTCAGCAAGATTAAAACAAAAGAAAGTGATTTTTTCATTGATGACTCTAAACCAGTCACTGGAGATGATATTGATACTTTGATCTATAAGAATAAAAAACCACTCAACCAGGAGGATAATGCCACCACTGTTTCTTCTTCTGAAAATGCTTTGCTTCCATCAATTCCTAAATGTACCAGGGACAGAGATGCCTCATCTCTGTCAAAAGGAATGGACTTTGATGAAAAACTTGTATGTGATTCTGAAAATAGTAGCACTTTAGAAAATAGTTCTGATACTGTGTCTATTCAGGATAGCAGTGAAGAAGATATGATTGTTCAAAATAGCAATCAAAGTATTCCTGAACAGTTTGTAACTCCAGAACAAGGTGTCGAAAGCTTGAAATGTGAATCTGTTTGTGATAAGTCCACTAGAAACTGCGATAACAGGTTACAGGGTAAGGTAACTGAAACAAATGGCAAGAAACCAAGTCAACAGCAGAAGTTAGAGAGACCAGTTAATAAATATATTGATCAAATGAGTCTTAAAAATATCACTGACAAAAAGAATAACGAAAATCGACCTGAAAAGAAAGGACAGAAAGCAAGTGCATTTCAAATAAATGGAAAGGATAATAAACCTAAAGTATATTTGAAAAGTGAATGTTTGAAAGAAATCTCTGAAAGTAAAGTAGTAAGTGGTAATGCTGAACCAAAGGTTAATAATATAAATAAAATAATCCCCGAGAATGATATTAAGTCCTTAACTGTTAAAGAATCTGCTGTAAAGCCATTTATTAATGGTGATGTCATCATGGACGATTTTAAAGAAAAAAACAATTCAGTAGCAAATTCACATTTACTAAGTTCTTCAGATGCTGAAGGTAATTACCAAGCCAGCCTCAAGATCCTGCCATCAACTAATGAGTCTGACAAAATACAGCATACTACACCTCTGTCTTCTTGTTCAGAAAGTAATTCATTTAGTCAGGTAGAAGAGATGGAAATTGAAACTCCAGAAATTAAGAAAGATACTCTATCACCTCTTACATCTGGAGAAGAATCTAACCTTAGTAGTGATTTTGTTGATGAAAATGGTCTTCCCACCAACAAAGACGAAAACATCAATGGAGACTCTAAAAGAAAAACAGTCATCACAGAAGTCACCACAATGACATCCACAGTGGCCACAGAATCAAAAACCGTGATCAAGGTCGCAAAAGGTGATAAGCAAACTGTGGTCTCCTCCACAGAAAATTGTGCCAAATCCACTGTCACAACCACCACAACCACAGTAACAAAGCTGTCCACACCCTCCACAGGCAGTAGTGTGGACATCATCTCTGTAAAGGAGCAGAGCAAAACTGTGGTCACCACCACAGTGACAGACTCACTGACCACTTCAGGAGGCACACTGGTAACATCCATGACTGTGAGCAAAGAATATTCGACAAGAGACAAAGTAAAACTGATGAAATTTTCAAGACCGAAGAAGACTCGTTCAGGTACAGCTCTGCCGTCTTATAGAAAGTTTATTACTAAGAGCAGCAAGAAGAGCATATTTGTTTTGCCTAACGACGACTTGAAAAAATTGGCCAGAAAAGGAGGAATCCGAGAAGTCCCATATTTTAATTATAATGCAAAACCTGCCTTGGATATTTGGCCCTATCCTTCTCCTAGACCCACCTTTGGTATCACTTGGAGGTATGTACTTTAAAATGTATGTGGGGGAGCAAGGAAGTTTTTAAAAAATTAATCTCATTTTTTAAAACATTTTTGTTACAATGAAATAACGGAGATTAGGATAAGAAAGTGTAAGGGCCGGGATTTAACTCAGCAGCGTAAGTGCTTGCTTGGCAAACGCGAGATCATGAGTTCAATCCCTGGGGCCAAAAAAAAAAGGATAAGAAAGTATATCTCTAACAGCCAAAATTAGAAGTTACAGAAAATCTCTATCTTGACCAACCAATAATAAAGTTTACTTAGTGAAAAATATTTAAAGACTTAAAATGTAAGTGAATCCAATGTAAACTTTCACAAGATAAAAGGAACATGTCAAATCTAGTTATTATTGTGACCTAACTTTCCAAATGACTTGTCATAAGAACAAGATAATTGCATAATTCTATAATCACCAACTTTCTGAAATGTTTGTCTTTTATTTCTGTTAAGTGATTCATAAAAACATAAGCCAAAAAGAAACATGACTATAAATTTCATAAATTTCCTCATAATGTGGAAATCTTCCTAATGTGATTTATTTACATAATAAATATCTGTTTTGGAGCTCTCTTTTTTTGCTTGGTTTTGAGTTTTTTTATTGCAGTAATTGAACTTGGGTTCTTGGGCTTGCCAGGCAAGTGCTGGGCTGCTGAGCTAAATCCCCGGCCTCCCTGTTATTTATGCAAAGAAAGGTAGACTCCTGGACTGGGAATGTAACTCCAGGTGCACAAGCACCTGCTTGGCAAGTACAAGGTTGTGAGTTCCTTAGGAATTTTTTGCAATTCCAAAGTAGTCTTGATTTAAAAATTTCTGGCTTGGGGGATAAATCATAGATCATATAGTTTGGACAGTTATAGTAGTTTTATGCAGTCATGTAGTTTTATGCGGAGAAAGGATCTTAGAATTTTTTTTTTTTTTTTTTTGTCTTTTTCCTTTTTATCGGTACCGGGGAGAAATTTTTTAATATATTATAAATTTCCATTGACTACAGAAGAACAATTAGAAATAGTGCCTAGTTTTCCTAAATCCCAGTCTAGTTCTTTATCTGCAGTATCACATTTCACATACTTGTTACTGCCTTTTTCCTTTTTCATGTCTCTCTCCCACTCACTCTCTCTTTCCTCCCTTATAATAGAAAATAGAACATAAACATTGAAAACAAAAGTTAGGGGCCATGCTTGGAAATCAGGACCAATCTTACTGGCAGTTAGATTTTGCAACATTCCTGAAATTATTTCAGCAAGTTACTGAGTAGAATTCACTTGTCTTAAGACTACAGTTCTGTGTTTTTAAATATATTTCCAGTTTAAGTTAAAGTCACACTTTCTTTGCATCTTCTGTATTACAGTTACTATCAGAAAAGATCAAAAAAGAATGCAAGTACTCACTATAAAGGAATTAATTTAGTAATGCAACCAATCATAGTTGTGTGACCAAGTTTTTTTGTAATTCATCTTTTGATTTGAAATAAAGTATCATCACTCCATTACACATTCAATAGAGACAGCTGAAAAGTACAATTTCTCTGCAGGGCCTGCAATGAAGGATTTGCAGAATCCTGCAGGGAATCAAGGAACTCTTCATTACAGTTCATGGATTTGTAGGATTGCTCTGCACTTTTCTGCTTTCTTCATTGAGAGCGGTCCCAAAATGTGTCCTTGACTGTCCTGCAGGTAACTTCTTTCCCACTGGAAAAGTTACTGTGTACAAATATTTGAATTAAAATGACTTGGCAGTTAGGAGGCTGGCCGTTGTGCTCTTCTCTATCCTGAAGTGAATGGTAGGCTCCTCACCCAGGAAGCACTTTTTCTGAACTCTTGAGAAAACCACCAGTTGCAATCACATGGTTCTCAGGCCCTTTCTCTGCACAGCCTGGCTCTAGGAGTCTGGTAATGCTTTAATGTTCTCTGTGGCACAGTACATATCTATTTATTTAGTTTTTCATTTTTAATGGAAAGAAATACCTTCCTTCATTTTTGATTGATAATTACCTTTAAATATATTCTGACATCTTAGTTTGCTCAAGTTAAAACGAACATAATCCCTTCTTAATGGAGGCATGCATAGATATGTAAATTATTCTTATATTTAGAATACATTTTTTAAATTGCTATAAAAACATGCATGTGAAACACATTTTTATATTAACATATCAGATATGTTTGTTGCTTAGAATAGGAGCTAAGTATGCCAGAGGCACATGTGTAATTCAATGTTAAGACTACGCAGTATGGGGGAATAACAGAAACTTGCCTTACAAATACATCTTTGTCTCCCCCTTCATTCCCTTAAGCCTTTTTCCCTGTCCCTGTTTCTTTACCACTGTTTGGAACTAGTAGCTATAATCCACTGTGCTGCCACAATGATTCTCCTCAGATGCCATTCTGTCTTTTAAATATGGTGACTTTGCTGAGGGACTTGCTGACTACTGTAGGGAGAGGAAGGGAAAGCATCTGTCACCTATTGATTATGAGAAGTAGCTTCCTTTACAGTCCCCCGAAAAATGGACACCATAGTATAAATGTAGTATTTAATGTTCTTCCTCAAACCTTCAAACCGGTGTGGCGCATTCTAGCTTCTCCCTTCCTCTTTCCTGCCAGTTGTACCAGTTTCTGCACCTGCACACCCCTCCAACCATAGCATGCCTAATGTGCTCATGAAGTGTGCTCCTGCACACTCTGCTTCGTAATATATGTGCCCTTTCCATTCAGCCAGCCACCCGCAGGCCCAGTTCTTGTCCTTTGAGACCCTAGCAGTCCTCTGATCTCCTTCCTGGGCCACACGAGATGTCTCACTCTTGTATTTTGTCTTGTATTTTGTGTAGTATGGCAGATTGTAAGCACAGAACCAGATTCTAGTTCACTTCTGTGTCCTTCAATCCTTTCGCAGTCTTAAAGCATAGAAGGTACACGACTATTTCTTGAATGAATCAGTGAATGGGCAGGCTGATAACCCAAGAAATGTAGTCCTCCCCTGGTTTTAAAACTAGAGATGCTGTCTGACCATAGAGAGCCAGTTGACAAAAAAGAACAGAATGAGCTCTTATTTATTCTTAGTGTTTATCTGCTTTCTCCTGTGAGACCAGAGTTCTTTAGGGATTTCTACAGAGTATGATATGAAAGTGACCGACACTTTGTATATCCATGTGCTAGCTAACACATCCCCCCATAATTTAAGGGTTGCTCTGTCCCAGTCAGATGGTTGACAGGCAGATGACAGTGAAGAAAACCATGGTATCACAAGCAGAGACGGAAAGTTGGGAAGCTGCAGTAACTTTTTGGATAAGAGTTTTTTGTTCCTTGTTTTTTTCACAGTAGAAAGCTTTGCCTTGCAAATGCAAAGTTGTCTTAAGATTTACCGTCAGGGCTGGAGATGTGGCTCTGTGTTAAAGGTCTTGCCTTGCGTGCACAAGGCCCTAGGTTTGATCTCCAGCACTACAAGAAAGAAAGAAGGAAGGAGGAAAGGAAAGAAGGAAATAAAGATAGATTTACTATCTACTACTCTTAATAGAGGAAATTATTTTCATGTTATAGAGTTTCACAACACTATAGTCAGCCAGTATGTTCATTTACATAGTGAGAAAATGGCGCCAAAGTATTTAAATCTCTAAAGAGCAATAAAGAATTGACAGCCTGAGACTGTTTTAAAATGTGTAGGACAAATTCCACTTTAGGGCTTAATATTCATTGCAGTTGAGTAAATTCATTTCAAAATGCATTTCAAGTATTATTTTTAAAAGAAGATTAATAATTTTTCACACAGTGCTCAAGGAAAAACGTGAATACAGAAAGATCCCTTTTTCTTCTGATTAGTAACTAATCTTCTTGTAAAAATAATACTATTTTTAAAAGTAATTTTAAAATAATGCCAAAAATAGTATTTTGGTACTGGAGATTGAACTCTTGACAGTTAACTTGCAAGGCAGGTGCTTATGCGGCTGAGCTAAATCCCCAGCCCAATACAAACATTTTCAAGGTTTATTTTTTGTTGTTGTTGTTGACTGATTTCAGCAAAAATTATTCATGGTTTTACCCTTTAGAGCTCCTTTTTCACATTTAGTAGCACATTTTTCTTTATTTGCTTCTCCCTAACTTAAAACATTTTTGAATTATATTAAAATATTAAATCTTTAAGTTGTTATATCAACCTTAAGATGAAACGTATTTTACATATTTATATGGCATATGAAGTTCATACAGATATTTTTAACGTTGTTAGGTATATGTTATGTAAAAAATTAAAAGTTTTTCTTTTAAGGGACCTATGGCACCAAAACTGTATTACCGATACTGAAGTTAGGAGACTCAGAAGCACAATAAGTGCGTGTGTGTGTGTGTGTGTGTGTGTGTGTGTGTGTGTGTGTGTGCCTGATTGTATGCATATAGTTTTACTTGAGTTGCTCTTCCAGGTACAGACTTCAGACCGTCAAGTCTTTGGCGGGTGTGAGCCTGATGTTACGGCTGCTGTGGGCCAGCCTAAGGTGGGACGACATGGCCGCCAAGGCTCCCCCAGGAGGAGGGACTACACGGACAGGTAGGGCGGTCATTTTCTTAATTAAACTCCAAAATAAAACTGTTTACCTATTCACTTAGTTTTAATCATCTCTAGCATTTAAGAAATACAGTTTCCTTTAATGTTGGCCCATGCCATAACACTATAACACTCTGGGGGGGCGGGAGAAGGTCCAGATTACAAGATGAGTCAAATAAATGAACAAGTCTAAATTTTTAAAAGTTTATTTATTGTATTAGGAATCAAACTCATGACCTTGCACTTGCCAAGCATGCACTTACGCTATATCCCTGGCCAGAGTCTAAATTTTAAAATATTATTGTTGGACTGGGGGTATAGTTGAATGATAAGAGTACTTACCTGCCTGTGCAAGGCACTTGGTTTGATCCCAGTACTACTAAAAATAAACTCCACAAATACATAATAAAATAGTACTGTTTTGTTTTGTTTTGTGTAGTTCAGGCTGGCCTCGAACTTACTATGTAGCTCATTCTGGCTTGAAACCCATGGTGGTCCTCCTGCCCCAGTCTCCCAGTGCTGGGAGTACAGGTGTGCACCAGCATACCCGGCTACTATTTTTGTACAATATAGTCAAGTAGACTGAGATTCCTAGAACCCAGTGCTTCTTGCTTCAGTCCTAGGGTTTTTATTGTTTTGATTGCTGCCACCTGTAGCTAAGCATTTAGCTGTGTGTACATGGTGTGTGCGTGATTGTATGCCTACAGGCAGGAGTTCACTTTAGAAATTTTCCACGTGGAAGTCAGGCATGGTGGCACATGCGTCTGGTCCCACCACTCCAGAGGACAAGGCAGGAGCATCACTGTGAGTTCAAGGCCAGCCTGAACTGCATTGTGAAGTATGTTGTCACTGTCCTGCGGTGATCCAATAGCTATTAACTTAGTAAATATTTCTGGAAGTTTATTCCATACATTTCTCTTTTAAAGTACCAGATAGTGTACTTTTTTAATTTTTTGAGTATTTTAAGTGGTTACTAATATTGTGTGAATTAAATCACCATAGAAACATCTGAAACAGAAATCACAACAACAGAAATAATTAAGAGGAGAGATGTTGGTCCTTATGGTATTCGTTCTGAATATTGTATCAGAAAAATCATTTGCCCCATTGGAGTTCCAGAAGCACCAAAAGGTAGGAGATAAAAAAAATTTGGTTCTTTTGCTATTGACATGTTAATAAAGTCTTTTATGGATTGAAGTTTATTCCTGATAATTATTTCTTTAACTCTTTATTCAGCACTTGTAAAAAATTTTTGGTTTTCCAATGTAAAATACTGTGTTTAAAAAAGTATATTTAAGTAATAGATATGTCAGGATTCTAGTAAGTGTACATTCATGAAGATTTGGGCTATGGCTTGACCTCAGCTCTAGGAAGGCAGCCATCAGGGTGTTTGGTTCATTGTGGTCCTGGCACTAATGCAGAGCATGACTTGCAAAGCTTTATGGACTCACAATTCATGTTACTGCAAGATAGCATTAATTGGGACAGTACTCGGGACAGTAAGAATCTAAGAGACGTTAAGAGTGACTGAGGCAGTATTTGTGTACACCTCCATATTAGGCACTGGGAAGCAAGTGCATTGAAGACATGCATTTCTATCCTCAAGGAAGTAAAAAGGTTATACTCTGACAGTATCGTTAAGTGTTCATGTGGTACACAAAGATAAGAAAGGTTAATAAGTGAGAAATATTGGAAAAGAAGCAAGATTAACACTATTTTGCTGGTAATTATGATGTCTTTTTAACAAAATTCATAAGAATCAACGTATTCACGCTAAAAGGAGTCCAGACTGAAGACTTTTAAGTAAATAAAAGTCATTAATTGTGTATAAGCAATGAAAATATTGGAGGAAAAAATCTATTAAGAAATGTGTGAAGAGGCCGGAAATGTAGCTCAGTGGCACAGCACCTGTCTGGCAAGCCCAAGGCCCTGAGTTTGATTTCCAGTACCCCTCCCCCCAAAAAAGGAAATGCATACAAAGAAAACAATGTCATTGAATAGAAACCTTTTTATAAAAATGAATTGTCCCTGGATGCATATATTTCATTTTTAAAAACGTATTACACTAACTTAAAATTTCATCTTGTTAAATAATAGAGACTGGCCTTTTTGAAATTACACCATTAAAGTGGTACCTGTCCTAGTAGATAATAAAATATTAGCATAATTAAAACAGTGTTTTCCTGGCACAGAAATAGACAGCCCAGTTGATGAGCAGAGATGCTGATGGAAGGTGTTATTCCTGACAGATCTTCATGCTCTCAAACCCTGTAGCCTTCAGTACACACCCCTGTGGTCTCTTGAAATACTCTTCTTTGTATTCTATGGTTTTGTACAGTTCCATTCCAATTGCATTCAGTTTCCTTCTGTTCTTTCTCTGTGATTATGCTGCTTCAGTGTTCTTGAACATAGGGATAATTTAACTCTTGTCTCACCCTATTTATATTTTAAATCTGATGATTAGGAGAATTTTATCTTCGTTTTTCATATGTCCTCTTTATGCTGGGTGACTACAGTAAATCCCCCTTCTTAGTGCTGAGATGGAAATGTGTATTGGCATAGATGTGCATAGTGGGGAAACTCATCCTGGCTGTGACAGGAGCACATCCCAGCTGTGACAAGTATCTGAAGGAAGTTGTTTGAAGTGGTCTTAGGTAGGGGTGAAGGGGTTAGAATGGAGGTCCAGGCAAAGCGGAAGGGGTCATTTAAAGACCCATAGTCCCTTTATAGCAGTGGTGAGCAAGCAGTAGTCCTTGAGGCTTAGCCCACTGCTTGCTTTTGCAGTTGAAGTTTGATTGGAACACAGCCACACTTAGTTTTGCACTGTCTTTAGTCTGCATCATAATATGGAGACAGAATTGAATAGCTGCAGAGGTGACCATCTGGCTTAAGTAATTTACATCATCTGACCATTTAAGAAGAAAATGTTTACCAACTGGTACTTTTTGTAAAATAATAGTAAATGCCAGAAATACTTATTTTAAAAGCTGTATTGCTCAAACCACTCTTATTTTTCCAAAGAAACACCTACGCCTCAGAGGAAAGGACTTCGATCAAGTGCCCTGCGGCCAAAGAGACCAGAAACACCCAAGCAAACTGGCCCTGTTATTATTGAAACCTGGGTAGCAGAGGAAGAGTTGGAACTATGGGAAATCAGGGCATTTGCTGAGAGGTAAAAAATTCCTGACATATAGTCAGATATTTTAATGAATGAATTTTAATGAATAAAATGAAGATTTTATTCATTTCAGAATTAAAGAATTATCACTGTAATAGTTTATTCAGCTTGTAATCCCAGAGCTTGGGAGGCTGAGGTAGGAGGATCACTGTGAGTTCAAGGCCAGCCTGGGCTACAAACTGAATTCAATACCAACCTGAACCATATAGTAAAACCCTGTGTCCAAAAAAAACCATCACCACCACCAACAAAAAAGTTTATTTAGTACATACTAGTTAATTAAGACAGAGTCTGGCTGTACAGTTCGCACTGGCCTTGAACTCACTGCTGTACCCCAGCCTGGCCTTAAGTTCATGGCAATCCTCCTACCTTTGCTTCCCAAGTACTGGGATTCTAAGCGTGTGCTACCACGCCGTTTCTGTCTTCTCATTTTTACAGTACTACTGTAAATAATTTATGTTTATTTATGTCTTGTTTCTTTTCATTGGTTCTGTGCATCAAACCTGGAACCTTCACACTGAACTGGCCCTTTTTTACTTTTGAGAGAGATCTCACTAAATTGCCCAGGCTAGGCTCAAATTTTCCATCCTCCTGGTTCAGCATTCTAGAATCCTAAAATTAAAAAGGTTTTCTCACTGTTAATGTCAATTAATTTAATTATAGTTATCTTAAATGTTTATTTATTTGGGGGAGGGGCAGGAATTAGCTCGGTGTAATTGTCTGGCAAGCACATGGTCATGAATTCGATCCCCAGTATAAAAAAAAAACAAACAATTTTTTGGGGGGGGTGCTGTGGATCACTTATGACCTCACACCTGACAGGCAGGCACTGTACTGCTGAACTGTATTCCCAGGCCTTAAATATTTATTTTAAAATAGAAATAATTCCATGCCTTTGGTCTGCAACCTTCTTGGCAACGTGGACCTGTTTTGTGGAAGACAATTTTTTGAGGGGTGAGGAACTGGTTTTGGAATGATTTAAGCCATTATGTTTATTTACACTGTAGTATATACAATGTATTATTATTAATTATATAATGAAACAGTTGTACAATTCACCATAAGGTAGAATCAGCAGGAGCCTTGAGCTTTTTTTTTTTGCGTGTAGTTCTGTCTGGGGATGATGTGGGACAGTTCTCATAGTAGGGCTTCTATGAGAATCTAATGCCAGTACCAAAAAAAAAAAAAAAAATAGGAAGAGACAGAAAATCTAATGCCGCTGCTGATCTGACAGGAGGTAGAGCTTAAGGGTTCACCTGAATGATGAGGAGCGGCTGTAAACACAGATGAAGGTGGCTGAGGGTTTAGCTCAGCGGCACAGTGTGCCTGACAAACGCAAGGGACTGAATTCAATTCCTGGTACCCACCAAAAAGTTAATGCAGATTAAGCATGTAACCTACCTCCTGCTGTTCCGCCCAGTTTCTGATGGACCATGGGCAGCAGGTACCAGTCAGTGACCTGGGGTTGGGGACACCGTTTTGTAGGATATGAGTATTAAGTAGCTTTCATTTCTACTACATGCTAGATGTCTGATTAGTTGGTTTCTGATAAGTTGCCCCTTTTTTTCTTACAGAGTGGAGAAAGAAAAGGCCCAAGCAGTTGAGCAACAAGCTAAGGTTAGTGCACAGAAGGTGGCAGAGGCTCCCCAAACAGCTGTGATGGTTTGCCGGTAGGAAACCCACCTAACAATGAGCTTACCCTTTTAATCAACTTCATGCACACCAAAAATACAGTAACTGAATATTCTTGTAGAATTTTTTTTTTTTTTTTAAAGGACTGGAGAGCGCCCGCAGGTCTTGAACCACTGGACCAATCGACCCGGGCGGTTGGGAAGCCAGACTTGAAGGAACCGCTGGGCTAAAGCCAGCCCCAATTTTTTTTTCTAAATGTGCCTTATATATAACTTTATTTCATTGCTATAAAATAGCTTTATGGGACGGTAGATACAGTTCAGTGACAGAGGCCTTGCCTGGCGTGTGAAAAGGTCTGGGCTCAGTCCCCAGCACTGCACAAAACAGACAAAAACAAAAAAACTATACTAAAACTATGAAAGTTGTAATTGATAGTATCTTTCAGTTCCTGTAGATTTTCATCTTCAGAGTTTGAGAAAAAGGCATTTTTGCATTCTGTTGTCTGATGTCACAAGGAATTTATCCCAAATCACAGTTGCCTGGTTGTGCTGTGGTATAGTGTGGATTGTGCTGTGATTTGATTAGTCTGGGTACTAGGGATAAAAGCCAGAGACACTGCACAGCTGAGCTACATCTTCACCTCTTCACGTTTTCTTTTGAGAACGGGTCTCCATAAGGTGCCCAGCTTTGCCTTGAACATGAACTTGACATCTTCATACTTTAGCCTCCCAGGTAGCTAGATTATAGTTGTGCACCACTGTGCCCTGCTCCTGATTGTTTTGGTTTGTGTTTTATGAGTGTATTTTGTCATTTGTACAATGTAATCTAGTGTATTTTTTTGTGAAGTTTAAATAGCCAACACTTCCAGTTTTGAAGAGTATTAAATATGTGGATTTTTTTATTTGGTGTTTGTTTGTTTGGGGGGGTTCCAAGAATTGAACCCAAAGACTCACACATGCTTGGCAAGTAGTCTTGCTCTGAGCTATATCCCTACAGTTTTAAGTTTTAAAATATTATCTCATTGAGTTGCACAGTCTGCCCTCAAATTTATGATTTTCTTGCCTCAGACTCCAAAGAGGCTGTGATTACTGATATGAATTACATACCAGGTCACCTGTTTTATTTTAAATTGATTCAGTTAGCTTACATCTCTAGGTTTTTGAAACTAAAGTTCTTTTGTTATGAGGACTAAAAAATCCTATGAAGTACCTCACGTTGTATTTAGATATTAAAAAAAGTAGAATACTTGGGTGATGATGATGTAGATGAGCCACTTGGAATAGCAGAAGACAGTGCTCCATTCGAAGTTGGTCTTAATAGACATCCGAGCTCCACTGAACTAGCTGTGTGGCCTTCCACCAATCACACAACCTCCATGAGCCTCAGTTTTCTCATCTTGGAAGTTATAGTACCAGCAATGTTACGGGATTGATAGGGGCATTAAATAATATAATGAAGGTAAAGCATGTGTCACAAGGTTTGGAATAAACCCTGCCTGTTGTTTTTGCATGTGTAAGCTTGTGCTTTTACTTGTCAGACCACTGTTGATACAGTTTTAGAAAATTTCATCATTTTATACTTTGGCCTATATTTTTAAATGTCATACCATTCTCTGTAAAATAATCTTATGTATTTGTCTCCTATGGAAACTAAATAGTTTTAAGGCCTGGGGATTTAGCTCAGTGGCATAAGTGGCATAAGCTCCTGCCTTGCAAGCGCGTGGTCATGAGTTCGATTCCTGATACCCATAAAAGAAAAAATTGTTTTAGTTTTTTCACTTTGGTTAATAGAAAGTTTGGCAACCTGACTGGAAATATTAAATAATGGCATGTTCTTTATGGCTGGATAAATTAGCATTCTGCAATATTGGAGCTCCTGTCACTTACTGTGTGCTCTAAATTTTACCATTGAGCAGCATGGTGTTCCTGTTTCTCTAGTATGACTGTTGTTTTCATTCTACAAATTGGGGTATTTTTAGTAGTCAGAAAAACTATATTATTTTCAATTTTCTCTGGTGAACAGCTTAGTACTTATAATGAAATGAATGGATGACACATGAAAAGTATTGCGCTCATCAGGAATTAAAGTCAGAGGTGGATTTATATAGTCACATTTTCTCTTAAGAAGTGAAATATTAGGCTGGGGATATAGCTCAGTGACACAGTGCCTACCTGGCAAGAGCAACAACCTGAGTTCGATTCCTGGTGCCCCAGAAAAACAAGCAACAACAAAAAGTGAAATATCATTCAGTCATGGTGATGCACGTGTGCAGTCCCAGTGCTTGGGACACTAAGGCCAAAAAATGACTAGGACCTGGAGGCCAGCTTGGGCCTTGTAGTGTGTTCAAGGCCAGTCTCAGCTGTATAGTGAAACCATCTCACAAAACCAGACAGAACAAACAACAAAAGCAGGGAAGGAGATACCTTAGAAATGTAGTCCTGTTTCCTAGAGTGAAAGAAATTGTGACTGGACTTTGTATTTTGGAGTATATTGTTTACATTTTCTCTCCCTGACTTCTTTAGAAACGTTTGGAGCAGCAGAAGCCTACAGTCATGGCCACTTCTACTACAGCCCCGACAAACAGTACAACCAGCACTGTCTCTCCAGCTCAGAAAGTCATGGTGGCCCCCATAAGTGGTTCCGTTACTACAGGAACTAAAATGGTTCTGACTACCAAAGTTGGATCTCCTGCAACAGTTACATTCCAGCAAAACAAGAACTTTCATCAAACTTTCGCTACATGGGTTAAGCAAGGCCAGTCAAATTCAGGTACACCAGTGTAATGAAAAAAAAAACATTGATTTCATTCAGGAGAAATTATTTTCAGCCCTTTACCTACTGAAATGAAACTTTTCTTTAGAAAATTATTTTTCTTCTGCAACTGATTGACCAAATAAACTGTAACCATTGATTTCTTACAGATAGTATTCATAATATTACATCAGAAAAGCTCTTCTTTTACATTATTTCACTTATAACATCTGCATAGTTCACTTGGAGTGGAGAGGAATGTTTTAATTGAAAATACAAAATTAGCCACATTTCATGCATTGGTGCCCTTCCTAGAGTCACTACATTGCTGGTTATTTTAAATCTAAAGCTTATTAAATGTCTTATACCCCATTAGCAACCAGCACAGCTGCCACATCTGCTACAACCATTGCCAGCACAGGTCAGACGTTCCAAATTACAGGCAGTCCAGTCACTATGGCAGGAAAAGTAATTACCAAACTGCCACTTCCTGCAAACAGCAAGATTGTCGCTGTAAATGTGCCAGCAACACAAGGAGGTAAGGGAAATGTGAAGAGTTTTGATTCACATTTGCCAGATCATACCGTTGCCATTATTTCATTTCCTTTTCACTAATTTCAGTCCTCAGATCTCACATTCTATGTAGTTCACTATAAAACTGCCACACATAGTATCTCAGAAACCAGCCAACACTTAATATACTTCCGTAAAAGAGACACTTGTTAATTATCTCCTCATCTTTTTTTAAGGCGTTGTTCAAGTACAGCAGAAAGTCCTGGGTATCATTCCATCAAGTACAGGTACAAGTCAGCAAACTTTTACTTCATTCCAGCCCAGGACAGCAACAGTCACAATTAGGCCTAATACCTCCGCCTCTGGAACACCCACCAGCACATCACAAGTAAGCGTTTTTACAGGGTTGTGTTTTGAAGTGTTGAGCACACTGGGTTTGAGTGTTTGAAATGGCCTCTTCAAAAATGCATCCAACTAATTTTTGTTTCTTTTTATTAATCTGTGACAAAGTACTGATTTGATAGGGCAGACTTATTTGTTGTTATATAAAGTACTCATTTTTAACAGTTCCTTAATAACATGTTAGCATAATTTAATAATAATTATATTCTAGGCTTTTATAAGGAAAACACATAAATCAGTGGACTGTACCAGGTCACACAAGGAAACGTGCTGTGGAGCCTCATTAAGAAATAGAGTCAAACACACAGTCTATCGCACTGTAACTATAGTTTGCTATCAACGGATACATCTGCAGATACTAGATATATGGGGTATTAACTTTATAGAAAAGGTATAAAATTTTGCAGACATGAAATGTTGTAACTCTTAACCATAAAACTGAAGTAACATGCTCTGTAGACTTCCTTTTAAAACTCTGAAAAACATTTGGTTACTCATCTTATTCTTACCTTCTCTGGGTTATAGGTATGGACTGGAACTTAGGAAAAATAGGGCTCAGGATTTTCTTGGGAGCTACAGTTACAAGAGAAGAGCCTTGCTGTGTCTCATTGTTTCCTTCTCGTTTATAGAGTGTCTTTGGTAGCAGTGGCAAGGAAGGTCGTATGATCTCATTTGAAGTAAATTAAAATTTTTTCTCTTCAAAATTTTGTCTTTATTCTGGTGCTTAATGTAACTTAAAATGTGATATCCACGAGCTCCTTTTTTGTAGACATTTTTATCAGTGTAGAATTTTTTTTTTTTTTTTGGTCCTGGGGATCGAACTCAAGACCTCATGCTTTCCAGGTAGGCGCTTGTGCTGCTGAGCTATATCCCTAGCCCCTCAGTATAGAATGTTTAAAATCTTATCTTCTAAATCCATCGTACTTTAACTTTAAAAACATTTTAATTCATTGTCCTTTGTGTCATTTATAGGTAATCACAGGGCCTCAGATCCACCCTGGCATGACGGTGATTAGAACACCCCTGCAACAGTCAACACTAGGAAAGACAATTATTCGAACACCTGTGATGGTGCAGCCAGGTATTCATCCATCCAGTATTACCACTTTTTATTTGAATAACTAGTCTAGGAAATCTGTATTATTCTGTGTCTGGCACTGTACAAATCAGAAAATGCCAATTTTAATTAATTCAAACCATACTAAATTTCTACACCACTGTATATTGTATCTATAGTTACTACTTTATTCTTAGCCTTTCTAATAAGAAAAAATTTTAAAATACTCTAATAAATGAAGTGTATAGGTTCAAGTAACTCAAGTAAAGAAAAAGAGCAAATGTTTGTATGGCAAAAGACTGTAAACCAGTGAAATAGCTAGTAAATACATAAAACAAAATTGCAAAGGAAATGCCAGACTTAATTAATAATGAATAGATTTAAGCTATCATACTAAAAGTTGAGGGCTGTAAAGATTAAGTTTAAAAAAATTTTTTCCTACATATTCATGAGAAACTACCTAAAAATCAAATTGCAAGGAAAGCTTTAAAAGGTAAACAAAAAGGTGGTCAAAGACAGTGATATAAAGGCCAAAGAAAGAATGAATGAATGAACAATAATTGCCCCGCTAATAATGGGCAGAGTAGAATTCAGTGTTTATAAAAAGAAAATAAAAAAAATTATGACATAGAATTTCATTTTAAATTTGCTAGAAGCAAGGTATGTGTGGTGGTGCTCAGCTTTAATCCCAGCATTCAGAAAGTTGAGGTAAGAGGATCACTGCAAGCTTGAGGCCAGTCTGGGCTAACTAGTGAGTTCAAGGCCAGCCTGACCTATGTAACAAGATCTTTTCTCAAAAAAAAAAAAAGAAGAAGAAGAAGAAGAAATAACCATGTGTGATGACTTAAGAGGCTGAGGCAGGAGGATTGTAGCAAGTTCAAGACCAGCCTGGGCTAAAAAGTGTGCTCAAAGCCAGTTTGAACTGCGTATTGAGACTATATCTCAAAAAGACCTATCGAGAGAAAGAGAGAAAGAAAGAAAGGAAAGACAGAGAAAGAAAGAACATTATTAATAATAATTAAGTTTTAAATAAATTGGCTTAGACAAAGATTGCATTTAAAATGTATAGTATCTTGAGTCCTTTTGAATTAAATATTAAAGTACCTATGAAAACCAAGACATTAAGTAGAACATTTATCAATTTTTGTGTCTAAAGGAATGTACATTCATTGTACTATTTATGGTAAATAGTCTAGGCTAAAACCTTAATCCCAAATAAATGCTGGGCGTGGTGGCTCACGCCTCTAATCCCAGCACACGCGAGGCTAAGGTGGAAGGATCGTTGCGAGTTCGAGACCAACCTGGGCTACAAAGTAGCTCAAGGCCAGCCTGAACTCATGTGAGACCCCGTCTCAAAAAGACCAAAAAAAAAAAAAAATCCCCAAGAAATAGGAATATGTAATGGCCATACTTTTTGGAATAAAGATAGAAATTATATTTTAAATTATGTATTACTAATGACTTATTTGTTACATGTTCTAAATAACTTGTGTATTATAGAAACCTCAATGTGTAATTACAAACAAATTGTCAGATAACAACTTTGAAACATAACAACAAAGCTAAACTCAAAAGTAGACTCAGTTTATCTAACAAGTATTTGAACACCTAGGGTAGTTAGTTTAAATATATTGTCTAATAAAACTATACCAAAAATCTTTATTCTTTTTTTAATCTCTATTAAGTCTACGCAAAGTTGGAAAACGTATTTAAAAGTCTTAAAAAGGAACAAAAGAAAAACAATGAAATTAGGAAACAAAAAAAGACCAAAAACATTCAAATAGTCCATTCTGTTATAGCAAGTTTGTTTATTTGTTTAAGACAGGGTCTGCAAGGCCAGGGATTTAGCTCAGTGGCCTAAGTGCCAGCCTGACAAGCACAAGGTTGTGAATTTGATCCCTGGTACAAAAAAAAAAAAAAGACAGGGTCTGCTATGTGTTTCCAGCTGGCCTTAAGCTCAGTGTGTAGCCCAGCATGGCTTCACACTCACGGCCTTCCTGTGTCAGCCTCTGGAGTCCTGAGATTCCAATGTGGGATACCACGCAAGTCTAATCTGGAGAAATGGGAGAAAATCACCACTTCCCAGAAACAGGAATGAGAAAGTACAATAAGCCTAGAACCAGGTTTTTTTTCCTTGTTTACATCCAAAGAGAATTCTGTGTAAGTATCTTTCTGTTAAGACTTCCAGAATTCTGACTATCCATACTTAGAAACCAAATCTACTTTAATAAGGCATAATTAAATATTATGCTTATCAATTCAAAGTCTCAATGACTCATCCAAGAAAGACATTTGAAAAGTTGCCGTAGTATTCCCTATCAAACAATTTCAACCATCATGGTTTCATGGGGTAAAATTCTTTAAAATGAGTAGGAAACAAATAATTTCTTTATGAAATAGTTTCGTAGCACAGGCAAAAGGATTCATCAAAATACTTTCAGTTAATATTGCAGATTTAGTACGTCTCATCTGAAATATGGTCTAGTCTGTCATTTTCCTTATTTCAATAAAAAGCAGTCTTATATGCCTAACCAGCATTCACCTCAGGATTGATCATTTCAGTTGATGCTACAGAGATAGTAAAATTCACCAGTTACTCTGTTTTAAAACTTGCGATTATCAGTCAGCTAATTAAAAGATAACTAATGTAAAGAACAAAGTAAAAACTACTGATATAAAATGGTAATATCCTTAGAAAACAAAATTTAATAAAATTTCATATGAACCATGAGCGCTGCTAGTAACCTAGGTGTATAGTGCTTTTGTACCTTTTTGCCGTATGTAGCTGTGGTCATGTGGGTCTGACATACATATGTGAATTTAGAGTTTCCAGACACCCTCTCCTGGGGTTTTGTCACTTTTTCTCCTGCAGTCTTTACGTACGTTGCAAAGATGAGGTTTGTGTGGTGAATGCCCAACTCTCCCACTCAGCCTTTTAGTACTCCTAGAATGTCCTTTATTCAGAGGCCACCTTTAAGTAATTGGTTCGTGATGGTAGTCGTGGGGGTGGTAGTAATAATGGTAGTGTTGATATCAGCTGTTGTGTATTAGTCATTTATTCCATGGGAGGGTATATAAACTTTCATTTAACTTTTATGTAAAGCAGGTATTAATATTATCTCTTAATTTATAGATAAAGAAACTAAAACTCGGAATGTTGAATAATTTCTCTAAGCTGGATATGACTCAAGCTAGATTTGTGTGCTTCCCAATTCCAGATTCTCATTTATTCACTGAGCAAATGCACATTACTACCTTCATGGCAGACTCTGTTCTAGGCCCATACGATGATAGTTATGAGCTAATCAGACAAAATTACTGCCCTTATAAAACTCACAGCACAGGGGGAAAGGTAAACACTAGCTAGATAGGTTCTTATATGTATTTTTATAAAACCACTGTGTGCAGTAATATATAAATTTTGCATATAATGTGTTAATAAATACCTTTGGGGGGAAATACCTTGGAAAAAAGGAAGGAGGGGTTGAAGAGCTCAGGTTGATTTAGTGGATGTTAGAAAAGATGGCCAGAGAAGGTAAAAGTGTTTTTTGTTTTTTGTTTTTTGTTTTTATCGGTACCGGGGATCGAACTCACAACTGCCTGCTTGCAAGGCAGGTGCTTATGCCGCTGAGCTAATTCCCAGCCTGAGAAGGTAAAAGTTTAATGAAAAATCTGAGGAGGGCCAGGAATATAGCTCAGCAGCACAGCGCCTGTCTGGCAAGCACGAGATCCTGAGTTCAAGTCCCAATACCGAAAAAAAAATCTGGGGGAATAAGAGCTATGCCAATACCTGAGACAAAGATTCTCATACCAAAAGTGTCACAGATGCAAAGCCCAAGGCAGGAGTGGTCTAGATGCACTGAAGGGAACAGAGTACCAGTAAGGAAGACAAGGGCTGGGAGAGGCCCAGGAAAAGTGGGCGTAATCAAGGTATGCCTCCGCATGTGCAGAGATCACACATGCCCTCTTTGAGCACCACACTGGCCCTTCTTAAAATGGCTCTCATTGCAATCTAATAACTTTTGAATTTGCATTTTAATGGTAATCTAAAAATAATTAATACAAACTGTATTATTTTAAATGACCATTGTACCATCAGTTAATACCAGTCCTTTTATCTGTGCTTATGATAGCAATGTATCTGTACAAGGTGATTACCTAAAGTAATAACTTCATGCATTGGCCATCAAGCTGTGGCGTGCAAGAATTTAGGTTTGGGATCCAGAGGCCCTCAAATTTAAAGCATTCGATCACACTGTGTCTTTTTTTTTTTTTTTTTTTTTTTTTTTTTTTTTTTTATCAGTACCAGGGATCAAACTCAGGACTGCACACTTCCAAGACAGGTGCTTATGCCACTGAGCTAAATCCCCAGCCCCACACTGTGTCTTTTAATTCACCTTGAATAAATGGATGAGAATAACCAAGAAAAGTTTAAAAGAAGGCATAATGAAGAAAAACTAGCAGTGCCAGTTGTTAAAGCATGTTATGAAGTGAAAGTTAGCAGTATGATACTAAAGGATACAGCTAAATACAACTACGAAGATGTTATGGCCAGACATGGTGGTGTACGCCTGTAATCCCAGCACTTGGGAGGTTGAGGCAGGAGGATCACCATGAGTTTGAGGCCAACCCAGGCTACATAGGGAGTTCAGGCCAGCCTAAAGTACATAATGAGACTATGTATATCTGAAAACAAAACAAAAAAAGAGGCATTCTATAGGAGAATTCACTGTGTAACAAAAGTAAATCGGGTTTGGGGGTTTAGCTCAGCGGCATAAGCCCCTGCCTTACAAGCAGACAGTCGTGAGTTCGATCCCTGGTACCGATAAAAAAAAAAGTAAATCATGTTAGAATAGTTGGATCACAGTTTGGGAATATAAAAATGGCTTATAATGAGGAATATGATTGACTTATTGTTTGGTTATGTCTCACAACAATAGAGTATATGATAACATAGGACATGTGAATATCTAACAAGAGAATGCAGGAATACAGGAGAGTTTCATAAGCAATAATTAACCCCCCCCCCAAAAAAAAAAAGACTGATTTGGCCACATAAATATGAGGGATTTAGAAGTAAATAAAAGTGGAAAAAATACATTATTCAAAAATACATACCACTTGTCACAGGACTGGGAACATAGCTCAGTGTTTGAGCACTTGCCTAGTGTATGCAAAGCCCTGAGATGGGCAACGAAGAAGTGGGAGGAGTACAGAAATGGCAGAGTATGAAGAAGGAATTTAGAGTTCAGAGACGAAGCAGGTGATTTGAACAATTTTAAATGTTAGCTTTCTATCGTAAATGAGGAAATTAGGCACTGAACTGATAGTTGTACTGTTGTAGGAGTCCAGTGAAATGGGCACTCAGAGGTAGTAGAAGTGTGGATGAGACTACTACGTTTCTATTATGAATTCAGTATTAATCTTTGAAAGCTGTTGTAAGGAAATCATCAGAAGCATATATGAAAATTTATGAGCAGTGATTTCACCCTTCATTATATTAACAAAGAAAAGGTATTTTGAATGTCAGAACAGTCTCAGTTTTATCCATGCAGTCGTATGAGATACTACTTAGCTATTAAAGTTATGCATAGAAAGAAATATATTCACAGAAGAAAAAAGACAGGTGTTATTACTACTAATTAGTAACGAATTTGTGAAAATCAGATTAGCAACCATATAATTATTCTTATTAATGAGGAGACAGCTCCACTTGCCTTTTTCTTCTAGTTTGAGCAAGTAAAATCTGAAACAGAAAATTTTAGAGAACTATAGAGCCATTTCTGTTCATCTTTCATTTAGTAGACATTTATAGAACAATGACCATGAATGCATTCCTTGAGTACCTTTCCCTGGTCCTGAGAATACAGTGGTGCTTCCCTAAAGGTCTCCAAATTCTTTGTCACAGGACTGTAGAAGAAGTTTATTTATAAATGCAGTTGACTCAGAGTAATTGAAATTCTTCACATTTTGGTAAAATTCATATAAATTTATTATATACTTATTACCTCATCTTTACTGTATTTCTAAGAACTGACAGCCATATAAATGAACAAAGTTGTATTCAGGTTTATAGGAAGAGTATTGTTGTTTTCTCTGTACCATATAGTCAGCAGGAACTGGCTTGTGGCTATCAGCAACCCTAAGGCACAGACTCACTGTCCCCCAGGCACGTCCTTTGGGAGTAGGCCTCTGAATGCATCTGCAGGCTGCCGGCATCCCCATGTCTTGGAACACTGAAAAGAGTACATTTATCTGAAGTATTGAGATATTTTATTTAGAATGCTGCCCAGGGCACATGGGCATTCAGGGCATTTTGCTGTTTGTCCAGGCGCTCCTCAGCAAGTGATGACACAGATTATCCGAGGCCAACCTGTTTCCACTGCAGTGTCTCCCCCAAGCACAACTTCCTCCACACCTGGCCAGAAAGGCTTAACTCCAGGAGCATCCACTCCAAACCCGGCGCCTTCAACCCCACAACCCCCTCGCCCCCAGCAAGGACAGGTGAAGCTTACCATGGCTCAGCTCACTCAGTTAACACAGGGCCACGTAAGTAATGACTTTATTTTAACTTTAGAAGCCATCTTATTTCTTCTTGATGTAAGTTTTAAAATGTACTTATTTTGGTAACCATAAGAGTTTTATTTATGTGGTTTTTTGGGGTTGGTTTTTTGTTTGTTTTTTTATGCTGCTGAGGATCATGCTAGGCCTTAGGCATGCTAAGCAAGCGCTTTATCACTAGATTACATCCCTGGCCCCTATTTTGTTAAATTTAAGAAGATACTTATTTACCATGTGTGGTGGCACATGGATGTAATCCTACACTGACGCTGAAGCAGAACTGTGACTGCAATCAAGCCCATCCTGGGCAATTTGGCAAGACTTTGTCTCAAAAAAATAAAAACAGGGCCAGAGCTGTTGCTTGGAACAAATGCTCTAGGTTCAAGTTCCAGAATCAAAAGAAACAAAAAATGTACTAATTTTAGATGACTATTTCCCTGAGTCAAACAAGAATACTACCTACAGGCAAGATAAAATAAATCCCACCTAAAAAGTCCTTGGATGGAGTTATACCAGTATAATGCATAATCCTTTTAACCATCCAAATTTTATTAGTTGGCCAGTTTCCATGAGAAAAATAGTATTTAAGTACATTAAGCTGTTTCCTTGCAAAATGCAATATTTTTTATCAAGTCTTTCACTGTTGAGTAATAAATGCAGTTTCTGTCAAAATCTTAAAGAGATTTTTTTTAATGGAACTTCACAAGCTGATTTTTAAATCACATTTTAGATAAAATTTTACACAAAAGTTCAAAGGATCAAGAATAGCTATTAAAGAACAGGATGATTTGTTTCTCTTCTGTGAAACATAACCCAATACCAGAGATACTGTGATGCTTCACAAATGAACACAATGAGGTGCTGAGGGAGGGGCATTTAGAGAAACCAGCGGAAAAGTAGAGTGCAGAAAGGGACCTCTGCTCATGTCACCTATTACATGACAAAGTGGCATTGGAGATCATCGAGGAAAGGACAAACTTTTCAGAAAGGGTACTGGGTCAACTGAATCCATATGAGAAACCATGAAATGGAACCATTGCCTAAGGAGGATAAATGGCAAAAGTATAGTACCTTCAGAGGTTAAGATAGGTTATTTTCATAAACAGAAAACACTAAGCTCAAAGGGAAAGATTTATAAATTCACCTTAATTTAAAATAAAAATTTGAAGTCAGACATGGTGGCACACCCCTATAATCCCAGCATTTGGGAGGCTGAGGCAGGAGGAGTGCTGCAAGTTTGAGGCCAGCCTGCACTACATAGTGAGTTCAAGGCTAGACTGAACTACACAGCAAGACCCTGTTTTAAAACACAAAACAAAAAATTTAAATAAAATTTTCAATTCATTAAACTACATACAATGAAATAGGCAGGGGGGAGAACTTTAATCCAAATATATGAAGAATTAACAAGGAGGGGAAAATCCAAAGTAGGTCAGTAGAAAACTGAACAGACTTGATGTGGAAAAAGGAAATTCAAATGTCCAAAATTCAAAATAACTGCTGATTTTATTAAGAAAGGAAATGCTTAGTAAAACCATGTACCAGGTCTGGGGATTTAGCTCAGTGGCTCAAGCACTTGCCTGGTAAGTGTGATGTTATGAGTTTGATCCCTAGTACCTAAAAAATAAAAATAAAACCATGCCTACCAGGTACAGTAGTACACACCTATCATCCCTGCTACGCAGGGAAATTGTGGCAGGAGGGCAAGTTTTAGTCTACCCAAACTAGACACTGTCTCCAAATTTTTTAAGGGCTGGAAATACAGGTCAAGGATAGAACACTTGTCTAGCATGTGTGAGGCCCTGTGTTCAATCCCTACCACTGCCAAAAAATAACAGCAACAAAAAACATCCTTAAGAGATTAGTCTTAAGTTTAAATCTCCAGCAAAATCAAGAATTAGCATTCAGGGGGAGCAGAATGAACTATAAATACACAGCTGATGGAAATATATAACATGGTGCACCTATTTTGAAAATCTTGGCATTACCTAGTGTAGCTGAAGATGCTCATGCCTCAGGTCTCAGTAGTTCTCCTAGATACATCTGTAGGGAAATCCTTACTTGTAAGGACTGAGATAATGGTGATATAAATGTTTATAGCAGCACTGTTTATAACTCTGAAACTTTAAAAGCAACCCAAATGTCCTTCCACAATCAAGTAAATTGTGGTTCATTCTTATAATAATAACAATAGACTTTGTGCACAGTTGTTCAAAACTGCATGGGAAATTCTCACAAACAAAATAACAAACTGTGACCTGGGTATAATGGCGCACCCCTGAGACTGAGACAGGAGGAGGATCACTGCGAGTTTGAGGCCAGCCTCAGCTGCATAGCAAGTTCAAGGCCATTTTGAAGAGTGAGACCCTATCTCAAAAAACTAAATAAATAAATAAAACACTGAACTAAAGACACATGTAAGACACACACACACATTACAATTCATTTATATAAAATTCAGTACAAAGCTTCATTTTACCTGGGTACATGGGACCAAGCATTAGATACCATTTCCCTTACACTGTGTTCTTTGTGAATGGGCTTTCAGTGGCCCTGTAGAGTTGCAGACCTCAGTTAGAGCCCCATGAGGAATTGCGGTCTGTCATAGAAGAGTGCACAGTGCTCACCTGTGGGGAATGGGAGAGAACTGACATCGGCATGGTTCATTGCATGGGAGCTTCTTGCTTTGTAATTGTTGTTTACATTTAAATTATTCTTCATACTTGTTTTATGTATTTTTGAGCATGAATTTTAAGAAGTGTTTCTAGAAACCAAAAGTAAGTTTGAGAGGCTTGTGAGGATAAGGAGCTCAGAACAGAGACTACATCAGTTTTTCACCCTGGCTGTTTGAGGGTTGTTTTTCTTTTTAGTTCTCTACACAGATCCTGGCAATTAAGCTTACTAGTTAATAATGCACCGAGTAAGGGAAATTTAGCCTGTAGCCAGTGGCCTGTTCTCACAACTCATATTTTAGTATGAACTATTCATACAGCAGATATTACCTGTCTGCTGGCTGGACACTTATTACTGATGAGCTCTAAAGGACAAAAAACTCTCCTTCCCAATATCTGTGAAAGAAAATATAATTCCAAACACGACCAGGAAGTTGCTTTATGGTAGAGAAATGTATTCCACAAACCTGTGTGGGGAAAAAACAGACAAGAAAATGGCACTTTTTTTTCCCCATCACCAAATTTGAGCTCATACATGTTGGAGTGAAGTCTGGAGTCTGATTACTATTCCTGTTTGAAAAATCTATTGGCCAAAAATCACCCTGGGTGTTGGCCCTTCCTGTGAAGGGACTTGACCTGAGCTGTAACCTGAGTTTCTTTCTTTCCTTGCCCTACTAGGACTGTAACCTACTTAGTCAAATACTCTGACACTGAGCTAAACCCTCAGCTTTCTACCCTAAATTACAGTAATATTTGCTCTGCTGTTTCCCTAGGTCTCAAGTCCACTGTGAGAATCAAATGAGGCAATGTATAAGAAGGCGATTTTTAAAATACAAAATAATATGAATATAAGTTGGTTTAAAATCAGAATTTTGTGGAAACTGTAGTCACTGATTTCATTGCTCTTATTTATAGATTGAGAAATGTGGATCTGAAGAGTGGTGTTGCTTATAGATAGATATGGTTCAGAAGCTTAATTTATCCCACCATTCTGGAAAAGACGGCCACATTTGTGTTTGTGTGTGAAAATTGCCATGTCTGTCACCTGATGCAAAGTTTGCAAATAAAAGCTTTCATGAACCAAGGCACCACTGTATCTGTCTGCCCATTTGGAGAACTTGAACTGTAACTGGATTGTTCATGCTTTTTTCCCAGTAAACAACACAGATACTCTTATTTTAGATTATCTGAATTCTTCCTTATGTCAGTCCATGGATAGATGGAGATATATAGAAAGAAAATTTTTTTTCTTTATGAATGGTTTTATTTGAACTATATTTAACTGAAATGTACAAATTGTTGAATACTACATGTTGTGTGTTTTATCTGCAGGGTGGCAATCAGGGTTTGACAGTAGTAATTCAAGGGCAAGGTCAAACTACTGGACAGTTGCAGTTGATACCTCAAGGGGTGACCGTACTCCCAGGGCCAGGGCAGCAGCTCATGCAGGCTGCAATGCCAAATGGTACCGTGCAGCGATTCCTCTTCACTCCACTGGCAACCACAGCCACGGCAGCCAGCAGCACCACCACGACTGTTTCCACCACAGCAGCAGGTAGAACCGTCAGTTGGTTGACGTGCTGAATGTTATTACCTTTCAATGCTTGGAATAAGGTGACCAGTTCTTATCTTTAGGAGAATGTGCCTCAACCCAGTGAGCTTAACAGTTGGCATAGCAAACCTCACAGCATCTTGGTGTTTACACACCTTGTTTCTACATACACCTTATCACCAGTCCTTCCCATTTGTGTGTGTGTGCACATGTGTGTGTGTATATAAAGGCCATCATGGTAACTCTGGTTGCTTCCCCAACCTTCCAGGCACTGATGGGGCTGTGAAGATAATCTCAGGGCAAGTAATCCAGCGCAGCCTGCAGTGGAGAGCTGCGAGTCTAGATCACTTAGTTAGCCACTGGCTGCACTGCAAAGTGAAACTGGATGGTACCAAGGCTCACTTTTAGAGGCTGTGCTTTGCTTTAAAAGCCAGCCCTCTGGAGAGTTAGGAAGTAGACAGTGGGCAACCACGGGCCAGGGCTCCAGCTCTCTCATTCAGGAGAGCAATGAGGTGAGCGTGGCTAAGCGGCCATTTCAGAAGCTTGTACTGAATTCTGAACTTTAGGAAAATTCCTTCAAATTCTTCTTTATCCAGTCTTGTGTTCTAGAATAATAGAATTGGTTTATCTTTCCTTTCCACAGGTTCAGGTGAACAAAAACAGAGTAAATTATCACCCCAGACACAGGTGCAGCAAACCAAACCCCTGCCACCAGATCAGTCATCAAGTGTGAGTCCTGCAGAAGCCCAGCCACAAACTGCTCAGTCTTCAGCGCAGCCCCAGCCCCAACCCCAACCCCAGTCTCAGCCCCAGCCCCAGCCCCAGCCCCAGCCTGAGTCCCCAACTCAGCCTGAAGCTCATACTCGGCCTGAAATTCAGACCCAAACAACTGTTTCACCCCTCGTCCCTTCTGAAGCACAGCCAACCCAAGCACAGTCATCCAACAAACCCCAAGTTGCAGCACAGTGTCAGCCTCAAAGTAATGTCCAAGGACAGTCTCCTGTTCGTGTCCAGAGCCCACCACAGACTCGAATACGTCCATCAACTCCATCCCAAGTGTCTCCTGGACAGCAACCCCAGGTTCAGACTACAACCTCACAACCGATTCCAATTCAGCCACATACATCTCTTCAGATACCTTCCCAAGGCCAGCCACAGTCACAACCCCAGGTACAGTCTTCAACTCAAACTCTTTCATCAGGACAAACGTTAAAGCAAGTTACTGTTTCAGCCCCATCTTGTCCTCAGCTACAAATACAGCAGCCACAGCCCCAAGTCATTGCTGTGCCTCAGCTACAACAAGTCCAGGTTCTGTCTCAGATCCAGTCACAGGTTGTGGCTCAGATACAGGCTCAGCAAGGTGGTGTGCCCCAGCAAATCAAACTTCAGTTGCCTATTCAAATTCAGCAAAGCAGTGCTGTGCAGACTCACCAGATTCAGAATGTGGTTACAGTGCAGGCAGCCAGTGTGCAAGAGCAGTTGCAAAGGGTTCAGCAACTCAGGGATCAGCAGCAAAAGAAGAAACAGCAACAGATAGAAATTAAGCGTGAACACACCCTCCAAGCTTCTAACCAAAGTGAAATCATTCAGAAACAGGTAAAGTGATTAAGTCAAAGCAGCATGTTCAGTAGTTTGAATTATTGTGCTGTGCAATAGACTTAGTGCTTGGTTGTATTAGGTTTCCTAAATGAGACAGTCGTTGATGTTTAAATTCAGAAGCAGCACTGGATGGACCAAAACCACTGAATGACTCCAATGGTTTGAAACTCTTCTCTGGATCTATAGAGGCAAGTGCTTATTAGAAATGTCTAGCTGGGTGTGGTGGCACACTCCTATAATCCCAGCACTTGGAAGGCTGAGGCAGGCGGATTGTTGCAAGTTAGAGACCAACCTGGGCTACAAAGTGAGCCCAAGGCCAGCCTGAACTGCATTGCAAAACCTTGTCTCAAAAAGACAAAAAAAAAAAAAAAAAAACCAAGAAGAAGAAGAAAGAAAGAAACGCCTGAGTGTGGTGATGCATCCCCTATAATCCCAGCACACAGAAGGCTGGGGCAGGAGGAATTGCCACAAGTTCTAGGCTAACCTGGGCCACATAGTGAGTTTGAGGCCAGCCTGAAGTACAAAATGAGACCCTGTCTCAAAAACAAACAACAACCAAAAGAAAAAAAAAGCAATCTGTGTTTTGGGAGAACTGAAATGGGAAGAATGGAGTTTTAAGTACCACTAATACAAAACTCGAAGGTTTTACCAAGTCTTAAAGCCACTTCAGGTGGTCCAGCAGTTAGTTTGAAGTTATTCTCTGTTCCTTAGTTTAATGTATACTAAAACTAAACAAACTGCAGACAGACTAAATTCATTTGCATTTCTATAAAAGTGTTTTAAACATACATTCTTCTGTACCTTAAATAAAAAGTACCATTGTTCAGGGACATCTTTCAGTGGCACTTTATTGAAGTTAGCAAATTCAGATGAATTAGAATTACTATATTAGTACAAAGAACATCCATAAAGCAGCCTATAGCATTCCTGGAGAAAGCTTACTTTTTATTGACAGCAT
Source organism: Cavia porcellus (assembly GCF_034190915.1). Lineage (NCBI taxonomy): Eukaryota > Metazoa > Chordata > Mammalia > Rodentia > Caviidae > Cavia > Cavia porcellus. The sequence continues at coordinate 16,098,189 of NW_026947515.1, forward strand.
GCTCTGCTCAGGAGGTGTTACCATGTCCTGAACCTGTTTATCCCCCCTGAACTCTATCTATATAACCTCATTAAAACCCCTCTTTTTCTAGTCATACAAGATTATTATAATGATTACATAGGTTATGTATGTGATTTTAAAGATGTGAGGTAACATTCCTATAAAAGTGAAGTAATATATAATGTGTTCACATATGTTTACCCAGCTTTCAGTAGTTTGCAGTCTGTAAATTGAGAATTATTTCAGTACCTTCCTTCCTAATATTTGTAAACAGGGGATGAGGGAGCAACTCTTTAAAAGTAAGGCCTGAGAAGAGAGCGTAACATAAAAACAGCCTTTGGAGCATGATAGTTGGGTGAAAAGTCTGGCTGAATTATTTACTACTGAATCTCAGACATGTTTGTTAATTTCTTTCTTAGTTATTTATAAAATTATAACTATGGTTCAGTATTATAATGAGGAGTAAATAAAATATTGTCAGGTACTTAACATGGTTCCTAAAACATAAGTTTTTTTTTGTTTTTGTTTCTGTTTTGGTACCAGAGCTCGAACTCACAATCTCATGCCTGCCAAGCAGGTGCCTGTGCCACTGAGCTGCGTCCCCAGCCCCATAGCTGCTAGTTTAAGTTCATTTGTTTTAATAATTTAAAAATCTTACCATATATTTGAAAAGCATGTGTGCTCTGATTTCTACTGTTGTTTTCAGTGTGCTAACTCTAGTCAAATGTGCGCTTTTGGATTTGTTCTGTCCTAAAGGTGGTGATGAAGCATAATGCTGTGATAGAACATTTAAAACAGAAAAAGACCTTGACTCCCACTGAAAGAGAAGAAAATCAAAGGTAGGGGAAGCATAGGGCCTTGTATATTGCTCTCTTTAGCCAGCCATGCACAAGAGTTATAAGTTTACATATTTTTGTCTTAATTGGAGTTTGCTAAATAAGAACATTTGGGCATGGGTCGGTCATGATGAGGTTCTGTTGCTGCGTGCAGCGTGGCAGACTCATATATAAACCTTCTGAATGAAACATCAGCATTACATAGGTTGTGTATTTTTCTCTAGGATGATTGTATGTAACCAGGTGATGAAGTATATTTTGGATAAGATAGATAAAGAAGAAAAACAGGCAGCAAAAAAACGAAAGCGTGAAGAGAGTGTGGAACAGAAACGGAGCAAGCAGAATGCTACCAAGCTCTCTGCTCTGCTGTTTAAACACAAAGAGCAGCTCAAAGCTGAAATCCTGAAAAAGAGAGCACTCTTGGACAAAGATCTGCAGATCGAAGTACAGGTAGGAGAGGATTTCCTGTCCCAGGTCCAACGTTTAACAGTCAGTGTTCTTTCCTGCCTTGAATATTTGGTTAAGCCTAAAATTTCAGCCTTTTCCCACTCAGAATTTACATTTGTGTATGTATAGTATTTATGATCTGTGCAAAGTTATCTGGAGCCATGTTTCATAAGTAGGATAAGAAAAGAACTCTGCAAAATAATATTTTTAGTATAAAAAATAAAGCATGCCCACTTAAAAAGACAACACATACACACAAACACACACTTGTAACTGATAGGGCAGCACTGCAAATCTATTGCTTTCTTAGGAAAATTACTTAAAAAATTGAAAGTAGACATCAGTTCATGCATGCTGATACAGCTTTTTGTTTTTTGTTTTTTGTTTTGCCTGTTGCACTCACACAGTAGGAACTGCCATACACTTTTTTTAATCAGTATGTTTTAATCCATGACATTCTCACTAAGCTACATCTCCTTTTTCTTTTTCATTTTGAAACAAGGTCTCACTGTGCTGCCTAGGCAGGACTTAAACTTGCAGTCTTCCTGTCTCACTTTCCAGAGTGCTGGCATTAGTGAGTGCCACTATATCCTGCTAAAACATGGTTTTTAGAGACAGTACAGTGTGTTTCTAAGAGACATTTCATCAGTTTGTGTTCATGTTTTAGAACACTACAGTGTGGTTCCTATTTGATCTGTAATTTCACTTCTAGAAATGTAAAACAGTGAGGCAAGATAATTGAACAAGGCCAATCAGTAAAGTACTAATAATAACAAAAATTTGGTATCAGTCTCAAGTCCATTAAGTGGAGATTGGAACTCTGTGTTTCTTAATAGGATCTCTTTGGGCACTGGGCACTAAATTCCTACAAGCTGCCCTTTCATTTCAGCACGCACAGAGTCTGGTGCCCTCTACACACAGCCCGTCTCTAGGCCGGTGATGGTGAACCTTATAGAGCTTTCGATGATATGGGCAGCCCCCGGCCATACGTGTGCCATAGTTGTCATCACTGCTCTAGGAAGCCCCAGTGCCATGCCCAGCTGGGTGACATACATGGAGTCTCCACAAAATGGACTTCCACCTTCCCAGATAGTATGAAATAATGTTCAGCTTTAAGTTCTTTGGGAGAAATTTCAATGATAAATAGTCCGACCAAAACTAGAGTGGTATGTCCACTCTGTTCATTCAACCAATATTTACTTGGCATTTAATACACATCACACTGTTCCTGCTCCCCAGTCTGCCCAAAGTAGGAAAATATTTGTAGCTTCACCCTTTATATATGAATAAACTGGTCTTACGCATTTGAAGTATTCTTCAAATCAGCTGTTAACTATCATTTTTACATAATTTTAGACTATATTTTGTCATTTTTATATAACTATTCATATTAATGACACTTATATAGAAAAAGAATGTAGTGAGGATGAAAATTTTTAAATTAAGATAATTGCAGGGCTGAAGATTTAGCTCAGTGGCATAAGCGCCTGCCTTGCAAGCGTGCCAGTGTGAGTTCAATCCCCACGACCGATAAATTAAGAAAATGTGTGGTGGGCGAGGGATATAGCATGGTGGCACAGTGCCCACCTGGCAATTGTGAGGTCATGAGTTGGATTCCTGGTGCCAACAAAAGAAAAAGAAAGTGTGTGGTACACACCTATAATCTCACATTTGGGAAGCTGAGGCAGGAGAATTATCATGCATTCAAGTCTGGGCCAGCCTGAACTACATAGCAAGACCTTGTCTAAAAAAAGAAAAGAAATTAAAATGGAAACCTATAATTCCAGCATTAGGAGCCCCATCATCATGAGTTCAAGGCCAGCCTGGATTACATACTTTAAGGTCAGCCTGAACTATTTAGCAGAATCTGGTCTCAAAAATAGGGCTGGGATTTACCTTAGCAGCGTAAGTGCCTACCTGGCAAGCACGAGGTCACGTGTTCAATCCTCTGTGCCCCAAAAAATAAAAAATGAACAACAGGACTGGGAACATAGCTGAGTGTGAAGGCCCCAGCTTCAGGTCCTGTTACTGCCACCACCCTTCCAATTCTTAGTGGTAATGATTTGACTTTGTATTTATAAGATATGTGATTGATTCTTTAGCTATCTAATCTTTCTTTTTTTGTCTTTTTTGTTGTTGTTTTGTTTTGATTTGTTTGTTTTTTACTTCCAAGAAGCAAACTCAGGACCTTGCGCTTGCCAGGCAGGCGCTTATGCTGCTGAGCTATATCCCAGGCCCAAAATGGGCTTTTTAAAAATAGTAGTTTTCTACTTACAGAAAAATGTGGTCTAGAAGGTACAGTATTGTCATATACTTCCCATTCACAGTTTCTCCTGCTGTTAATACCATGTATAACTGTGGCACTTTTGTTAAATTGCTGAACCACAGGCTGGGGATTTAGTTCAGCAGCAGAAGCACCTGCCTGGCAAGCACAAGATCATGAGTTCGATCCCCAGTACCAAAAAAAAAAATTGCTGAACCAGTACTGATGTATTGCTATAACCAAAGTCATTGTTTACATTAAGCTTCACTCTCTACCCTAGTATAAATTTTGTAAATCCATAATCTGCCAGCATAGCATCCGCGGAGCAGTTACACTGTCCACCGAACAGTCTGCATCTTCCGCATCCCCTGTTGTCACCATATGCTTATTTTTCATAAAATTATTCCTTGTTCATTTGTCAATGGAACTGACACCTTCTTGTAGCTCTTTAACCATGTCAGACACCTATGTTACCATTTTTTTTCATCAAGTTATTCTATGAAACTAATTTTATTTGGAGTAAATTCAAGAGTCACGTGTTTCGTTTTGTCTTGTTTTTGGTCTTTTCTCACGTTCTCTTTTCACTTTTTGACTTTTGAGTTTTGCAAATGTATTTTGAGTGAAAAGAGTTTCAGTTTTGCTTTGTTTTTTGAAGCCCCGTTAGCCCAGTCCCTTATCTTGGGGCAGGTGTCAGCACCCAGCTCACACAAATCCCGTTCAGTGCCCTTTACCCTGTGGAATGCTCTGTGAGGTGGCTTGGCTGTCACCTCCTAGTTCTGAATGTGGAGGGTAGATAAGACTTGCAGTTTTAGTATTGCTCAGTTTTATATTCCTTTTCTTTTTTTTTTTTTTTTTTTTTTTTTTTTGGTCTTTTTCATTTTTATCGGTACCAGGGATCAAACTCAGGACTGCCTGCTTGCAAGGCAGGCGCTTATGCCGCTGAGCTAAATCCCCAGCCTCAGTTTTATATTCCTATTCCAGGGGGCTATTTATCTCTTACTCAAATATACGTATGCCTTGCAGTTTGCTCTTCTTTTTTTTTTTTTTTTTTTTTTGAGTCAGTGTCTCACTATGTAGTTCAGCTGGCCTTAAATTCCGGAGAGTCCTCCTGCCTCGGCCTCCTGAGGTGCTGGGCTGCAGGCATGCACTGCTACACCCAACTCGTCTTTTTGCATATTTTACTATCACTAATACATTTTTTACAGGAGAAGGGAGTATCAAAGTGTGTGTACCAATGCACTATCTTTACCTCTTTGTTAATAAAATCCATCTTACAACATTTGTAAACATGTAACATAAATTAAGAAAATGAAACTCATGATTTACTTTCTGGGCTGGGGATTTAGCTCAGCGGCATAAGTGCCTGCCTTGCAAGTGTGTGGTCAAGAGTTCGATTCCTGGTACCAATAAAAAAGAAAAAGACAAAAAAAAAAAAAAAAAAAAAAGAATGATTCCAGTTCAGTGTAGCAGCACCATGGTCAGTGAGATAATTTTTTTTAAGGCAAAAAAAATCAACCCAGGCTTCTGTAAAAACTCTTGAAAGGAAATGTGGACTATTTAAACTATTATTTTTGAGCTATATAATTTTGAAAGGAAAATAATTATGAAATAAACATATCTGAACTATTTTTTATGTTTATCTTGTGGGAATGGATAACTGTCCAAGGTTTTTATTTGCTTGTACCATGTTTGTTCAGGGATGCCAATCCCAGTGGGCTCTTTCTGGGATAATACATTTTGCTTTACTCATTATTTCCAAATGACAAATGAACAAGGAATAATTTTATGAAAAATAAGCATATGGTGACAGCAGGGGATGCGGAAGATGCAGTAAGTTGTGGCAAAAGTGCATCTAAAGGGTATTTCACATGAAAAGGTTGGGGTTTTATTTCAAAACCTATGCTGGGAAAACTGTTTTGGTACCTAGTTCTCCCAACCCTAGCCATTAAGATCTAGACAGAGGATTTAATGAGCAAGTCAGGGCCACTGTCTGATGTGACTGTCAGGCCACATTTTCAATCTGGTGCTTGATTTGTGTTCAGTCTTCCTGTAAGGACAAGAATGAGGGCCAATAGCGCCTGCCTGGTGAGTTCGATTCCTGGTACTGCCAAAAAAAAAAAAAAAGAATGAGGGCCAAAAGGAAGCAGCTGGTGGGTGAGGACACTTGAAATCTCATCCTGAGCAACTGTCGAAACCCCAGGCCAGCACAGGCTCGAGTCAGAAGACGCATTCTTTTTAGACACGTATTTGTCTTTCTGTGCGATCTCCTTTGAAGATGTCCAGCAGCTTTCTAGTTATATAATTTTCATTTTCCACTTTTGATTTTTTAAAAATGTATTCCTGATTGGTTTAAATGGGCTAAAGAAAACTTGGAGTCTGGACGTAGCTTAGTGTTACCTTGTGAGGGCATGCACCTGGCATGCAGGAGTGCCTGTGTTTAATCCCTGGTACCACAAAAATAATGGAGGAAAACTGGTTTGGAGTTAATTACTAAAACTCACATCGGTCTGAACTCGGGAGCTACTTTGGTGAGTAGAAGGCTCCTGCATTTACAGAATCCTAATGATGGTCTTACATTATCTTTCACTGACAACAGGAAGAGCTGAAGAGAGACCTGAAAATGAAAAAAGAGAAGGACATGGTGCAGGCCCTGCAGGCCAGCGCAGTAGCAGCACCCTCCCCACCTCGGGCTGCAGCCTCCGCCCCTCCGGCCCCTCCACCCCCTCCGCCATCCCCCCCCAGTGAGCCTGCCCTGCAGCACGCGGCCCTCCCTGCCTCCCCGCTGCCCGCAGCTTCCCAGAAGAGGAAGCGAGAAGAGGAGAAGGACTCCAGCTCCAAATCCAAGAAGAAGAAAATGATCTCTACTACCTCAAAGGAAACTAAGAAGGACACAAAGCTTTACTGTATTTGTAAAACGCCTTATGATGAATCTAAGTGAGTAGATCTTTTTGAGCTTGAGTTTATTTTTATTTTTAAGTTTAGCTGTTACATTGATACATCGGAAGAAAATGAGTGTATTGTTAATGATATAAATGAAAATAATCTAGTGTGAGGGTGATAATGTTTCCTTTCTTGCATCTCATATTCTTAACCTTGGCAACAGTGAAGTGAAATTTGCTCTCCATATGGTCACGAACTAGTCTTACGTGTCCTCCACTATATTCTTTTTTGTCAGAAACAAGCTTTCTGTTGCTCTTTTGCCTTTTTCTGTCCTTTGGATCAACTCCAAGTCCATCAGTGAAGTGACTGGAGAAGCTGGTATATTACTCTTGAAGCCCAGCACTGAGATTTTCCTTTCTGGGATCTGTAGATCCTGGAATCCATCTGAATTTGGTGCAAGAGGCTTCAAACTAGAATGGTTCCGGGTGGTTTGGTGGTGGTTTCTTTTGTTTGTTTTTCAGGTTTTGCGCTAAGGTACTGCAACCCAGTGTTTTCATCAGAGTTTCCAGCCTTGGGGACAAAACCCAGAAAAACACACAAAAAACCCAACCAGTGTTCCTTTTACTTAATTCTTCTTCAACTATGAAACTCAAAAGCTTGATAAGCATGGCACCTGGAAACTGTTTTTGACAATTGTGACTTGTATTTGGTGATATAAACAATATTGTCAAGACAGTCCATAAATGAAGCTTTACTTACTTAGGTCATCACTATCATTGAACTAAGTATTTAACTTCTATTTTAAGCGTTAAGATGCAGACCAGCTTTAAGTCATAATTAACCACAGTATTTTCTATAGTACTGACAAGTTTGATTGTGTTGTTTTTTTAAATGGTCTTTCAGATTTCCCACTGTCTAATGTCTACTTAAATAGATGCCTAATTGATGCACAAAATAAAATTGTAGTCTCTTAAATGATATTTAAGTGATAACATGAAACTGCGCTGTCTAAAGTAGAATCTGCTTGTAAAGCCAAATGAAACTTTTGTTGGTAGTGCCTGTTTTGTTGAACACAGATTAGTTTAGGCATCTTCATCACTTTTCATTGTCTTACTTCTTTGAAAATTATACATAATATAAAAAGTGGAACCGTATTAACTGATTTTTCCTTTAGTGTGTTACAAGTGTGCCTCACTTAAGCAAAACACAGATTGCTGAAACAAAAGTTACTCTTCTTCCTAAAAAGATCTGCTTGTGGAATTTCTTTGTATAGTAACATTTCTTTGACCCTTTGAAAGTATTTATTCAAATCACGGAAATTAATTTCATATACAACCTTTTTGGAATGCTAGTTTTGTAAAATGAGGTACACCTGTGCTTGTGCTCATTCTGTTGAGATTGCCTCATTAATTTGTGGGTACTTCATATTTTTCGGTTTGTCATTATTAACATTTCAGTGTGTCAGATCCATTTACTCTGTGTTCTTAATGAGAAGGAGTTAGTATTTTTAGGAGGATTTGGAATCCCTCATACCAAACTAGCCTGGTTTGTGAATCTAGTAAGCGTGACTCAAAATTAAAATACAAGTCCTAAACTTCCAGAACACATACCCACCACCCAGAGGAGGCAGCATACAAAGCACTGGTAATCAGATAAATCACAGGACCATGTGTTATTCCCCCACTCTGATGGCACAGGTCAGTTTGTAGCTTGAGGACTACTTCCGTTCTAGGTCTGTGGTGGCAAACCTGTGGCTCACGTGCCACAGCTGGCTGGCTGTTACTGAAAGCTCTGAAAGATTCACAATCACTGCTCTAGGTGAATCTGCCAAAAAACATGTTAGGGCGAAGGGTGCCAGTAGTGTCCCCAAGCCAGTCTGGTTCCCTTGTGAGTCTCCTCTTGCTGTGGTTCTGTGGCATTGCTATGCATTGTGTATCAGCGCTTTTAGATACACTGCATTCGTTACAGAGATATTTCAGAATCTTTCAGGGTTTCAGATAACTGTCTTCACATTGTTCTCCCTGCTATGTATATCTGGTTTTGAATTGAAGCAGTTCCTTTGGGAATCTAGTTTATCAACCAGGCTACTTTCCACATATTATATAATACGTTTTATATTAACCGAAAAACTGACCTGTGTTTGAATCATAATGAGAGATGATCTTTACAGGATTAAATTCCAATTTCTATTTAGAAAACTTGGTAGAGGTAGAAATTGAAGTACTACATGTTCCTCTTAGTTTTCTCCATATCACGTTGTGACCATTTATCTTCTGCACCTGGCTGACCTGCATGTTCCTTGCAGTGTAACTTCTACTCAGTGTCTGCGCTTTGCTTTGATTTCAAATTTAAATTTGATACATTTTCAAACCTATCTAAGAAATAGCCCTGATATTGAAATGGCTTCTGTGGAATAGGTTTGACAGATGTAAGTCTTTGATCCTTTGGCTTTGGTTTTTGTGCCTGTTGCAGTTTTACACACATTCATTAAGAAGAAGACATCATCATCAGTCTGTTGTTTATTTTTTCAAGTTCTAGTATGTTTTTAAAGATCCATATTTCACTAAACAGTATATTTGTTGCAATTGATGTGAGTGACTTTGTTTCCACACTTCGATACAGTGTCAGACACTGCAGTTTGCAGGAGTAGAATGATTGGATTCAGGATGTTTAGCTGACTCATTGCAGAAAGTTACTCTAAAAGAAAGTGAATCAAGGCAGGGAAGAGAGATTTAAGTACCATGCAGCTCAAAATGACAATTACATTGTCATTTTCATTGTGAATACTTTTAGGTTCTATATTGGCTGTGATCTTTGTACTAACTGGTATCATGGAGAATGTGTTGGCATCACAGAAAAGGAGGCTAAGAAAATGGATGTGTACATCTGTAATGATTGTAAACGGGCACAAGAGGGCAGCAGTGAGGAATTGTACTGTATCTGCAGAACACCTTATGATGAGTCACAGTGAGTTCTGATAAGAGCATCATATTTAATAATGGAGGAAGCCAAATTGCTCTGAGTGGTTATTTATTTTAAAATAAAAAGAAAGATATTTTCTGCATATATTATACACTTACATTACAAATTCCTTTCCATTTTTTCTCTTTTTCTCTCTTTACCTCCTCTTCAAAATTTATGTTGCTTCATAGTGAATGCTTGAGATGCAGTGGGGGGAAATGTGGTTTAATGGTAGATTTGATTCTTCAATATTTTAATGTAGAAATTAATGAGATTAAAATAGCCTGACTTGTTTGGATTATCAGTGTTTGAAATGGTGCTTTATTGTAGGTTAGAAAAACTAATTTTGGTACAAGCTCTGAGACTGTTATTAGCTTATAGGATTTTGAACTCCCATTTGATATGGTACTAACTGAAAGATTTTTGACTTCATTTGGTTTTGAGCTTTAAAATCAATGAGATGTTCTATAGTTTTCTTCACATTGGTTTTCCAGTATTACATAGTGCTCTTAGTAAACTGTTACTGCTTATTCTTAACATCAAAAATAGTAAATTAACACATTGCAATGTCAATCTTGAGTATTAAAATAATCATAATAATAAAACTACTTTATATCCCAGGTTTAACAAACTTTCAGTTGCATGTTTTATTTTCAAAAGCAAATAACGAGCGCTGTTGCCTCGCCTGGTGTGGACTCATTGCCATTTCGGATCTTACAGATTTTATATTGGCTGTGACCGGTGTCAGAATTGGTACCATGGGCGCTGCGTTGGCATCTTGCAGAGTGAGGCAGAGCTCATTGACGAGTATGTCTGTCCACAGTGCCAGTCGACAGAGGACGCCATGACAGTGCTCACGCCACTCACGGAGAAAGACTATGAGGGTTTGAAGCGGGTGCTGCGCTCCTTGCAGGTGAGAAACCACTGTGTAGCATTGGAAAATGACGTCAGCCTGCATGACTTTAAAGAAACACTTCTAAGGTTTGAGCTTCCCTTCTTCAAGTGTCTGGTTATTTGCTAACTCTGGCTTTTGGGTTGAAGGACTTGACAAACTGGCCCTCCACATGCCAGGGGCATGAGATGTACCAAGTCCACATTCCACCTCAGCTGTTGTTTATCTTTTTTGTGTGTGTACCAGGGATCGAACACATGACCGCACACTTGCAAAGCAGGCACTTAGGTAACTGAGCTAAATCCTCAGCCCCAGCTGTTGTTTATCTAATGGTCTTAGTTAAAGGACTCAGAGGTATTTTGTTTTGTTTTGTTTTTTAATTTAAACTTTAGTTTCTAAAGATTTTATTTCATGACCATAGATTGGAAGACAGTTTTACTAAATGCTGGTTACTTCCTAATCAGAATCACAGAATTAGAAGAGCTGGGAAGAGACCGAATATTCACATTCCTGCCACCTGTTTACCCAACAGTAATAACCATTCCACTCCGACACCACCTACCACAGCTTTACAGGAGTAATGACATGCCAGCGTCACTCCGAGGCAGATCATCATTCAGAAATCAGAGTATACCTTTCCCAACTCCTAAGCTAGTGGCCCAGCGCCATGCCAGTGTCCTCAGACTTGCCTTAGGGAACCATTGTCACAGAGTGAGAACATCATAGGTGACATGTGACTACAGCAGGAATCACTCATATAGAGAATTTCATCTCTCAAATATAAAACTGAGTTGGCATTTAACAGTCTATCAAGGCTGGGGAAATAGCTCAGCGGCACAAGCAGCTGCCTGGAAAGCTCAAGCTCCTGAGTTCAATTCCCAGTACCAAAAAAAAAAGTTTATAGGATAACTCAGTTGAGAACTGAAATAGTGGTATTTCCACCTAATGGTAATGATACCTGTTTTTTATTATAGGCTCATAAGATGGCCTGGCCTTTCCTTGAGCCAGTAGACCCTAATGATGCACCAGATTATTACGGTGTTATTAAGGAGCCTATGGGTAAGTACTGCCATTGAATATGAAATTATTTTAGCAGTCTCAGGAGGCGAGGTACTTATCATCCATACAATTGGTATATCATGAGAGCCTCTAGAGCAAAGCTGGTGGTAATATAAATTGGTATGATCACTATGAGAGGTAAATTGGGAGTATCACAGTGCGACTGTGCATGCCTTTGAATCATTTGTTAGCATACGTATGTGCATAAGTATGTATTATTTGCAACAGTGTTTGTAACTGCAGAAACATTGGAAATGACATAAATAGCTATCCATAGAGTAGCTGCACCAAATGGGAGACCAAATTTTAACAATAAGATTAGGACACTTCATTTAATCAGCCCCATTAGAGTTGGTTTTGGTTTTTGGTTTTTGGTACTGACGATCGAACTCACGGCCTTACACTTAACCAAGCAAGTGCTTGAATTGCTGAGCGAAACCCCTGGTCCCTAAAGAGATTTTGTTTTGTGTGTGTGTTTTGCTAGTGCTGCCAGCATGGCAGTAAACATCTTTGGTTCATGTATCTACCTGCACTTACTGTTTGCTCAGAAAACATCTCTGGAGTTAGAAGTTGTAGCTTAGAAAAACTTTCAAATTGTACTTCAGTAATCTGAACCAATTTCCACTAGATGTGTGTGTGTGTGTGTGTGTGTGTGTGTGTGTGTGTGTGTGTGTAGCCTTTGACACCGAGGGAGCTGTGGCTGGAGCTCAGTGAGACAGCACTTGCTTACCTTATACTACGCGACCCTGGATTCAGTCCCAGGACTGCAAACCTAAAGCAGTAACGCTGAGGATTTCACTGTGTTTGTTGTTTGTTGTTCTTGTCTTTTTGAGATAGGGTCTTGCTATACCGTTCAGGCTGGCCTTAGGCTCACTTTTCCCCTCCCAAAGGTGGAAAGGTGGAGGGTTCCAGCCCTCTAATCATGCCCTGATCTTCCTGGTGGCCAGCCTCCACTTTAAAACTACCTAAGAATCCCCATCCACCAGGCAGCTCATTAGCATATAAAAGACAGTGCTACTCAGAGGATGTGAGGGAGCGCTCTGTTGCATAATGGAATGCAAATGTATATTTCACAATGTTATACTTGCCTGCCAGCCTAAGGATGTTTACATTTCTGTATCCTACCTATACTGTACTTACCAGTATTGTTTCTCATATCTTTTAATGTTTTCCCCTGACATTTTTGTAGACACGTTGTATCATTTTTACCATGGGTGATTAGTGTCATTTGACACATATATCAGGTATCTACAAAACTGAATGAAGAACCAGCATGAGGCACATGTCTGTAATTGTACCTGTTTGGCTGGCTAAGGCAGGAAGGTTGCAGGATCAGGGATAGTCTGGGTGAGCCAATGAGACCCTGTCTCAAAGTTAATAATGATAATGAAAAGTTAAGTGCGCCCTTGAGGAATGAGGAGGCAGGAGAAAGGAATGAATAAACCAAATTATGCTACTGAAATCTAATGTAAGGATTTTAAAACCACTATACAGAAATTTTGTTCATAAGTTAGATTCTTGACTTCTCTTTGTACATACATTGTGCTTGTTTGCAAATGAAAATGTAATATAAGTAAATATGTATAGATCCTATGGATGTGGTTTCCTTTATCTCCAACCAGATAAATAAAGACCTATTGTTCTATGTAATAAACTAAAAATAAAATAAAAGAACCTAGATAGCAACCAGGATTTATATTTTAGAACCCCAATCAAAAACAAAATTGGGTACTAGGGATTTAGCTCAGTGGTATAAGAGCCTGCCTGACAAGCACAAGGCTAGGAGTTTAATCCCCAGTAGCACCAAAAAAAAGTTGGGATTGTTGCAAATTCAAGAGCAGTCTGGGCTATAAAGTGAGCTCAAGGTGAACCTGAACTGCATAGCAAGACCATGTCCCAAAAAAGACAAAGAAAAGAAGAAAAAAAAAGTTGGACAGTACTCTAAAAAATAGATGGAGGAGGATATCAGAAAGTGAAAAGACATCCCTTGTTCTTGCATATGAATAACCAATATAGTGAGAATGGCCTTACTTCCAAAACTGTTTACAGATTTAATGTAATTCCAGTAAAATTCCAATAGCATATCTCACAGAATTGGAAAAAACAATCCTAAAATTCATCTGGAACCAGAAAAGAGCAGACAGTTCTGGGCAACAAAGGCAAGACAGGGGGCATCACAGTCCCTGACTTGAAATTACACTGTAAAGCTGCTGTGATAAAAGCAGTGTGGTCCTGGCCAAAAATAAAACGGAACTAAAGATCAGTGGAACAGATTACAAGATGCAGAAACAACTCCAGATATGTTTAGCTACCTTATCTTTGACACAGGTGCCAAACACACTCGCTTAGAGAAAGACAGCCTCTTTAATAGCTGATGCTGAAAAAACTGGCTCTACACATGCTGAAGACTAAAACTGGATCCTTGGCTTTCACTATGCACTAAACTAAATCAAAAATGGGCCATATTAGCACAGAAACATTAAATCTAATTGATAACATTGTATAGGCAAAGGGTTTTATGAATAAAACCCTGATAACACAGCAACTGTCACAATCAGTCAACACTTAGGATCTCAGCTTCTTAAAAGGCTTTTTCTAGGGGCTGGGCATTTAGCTCAGCAGCATAAGCGCCTGCCTTGCGAGCAGGCAGTCGCGAGTTCGATCCCCGGTACCGATAAAAAGGAAAAAGACAAAAAAAAAAAAAAAAAAAAAGGCTTTTTCTCAGCAAGAGAAACCACCAACATAGTGAGGAGAGATAACTCATGATGTCAGGGAAAATGTCTGCCAGCTGTCCCTCAGACAAAGGATTACTATCAAGAACATATAAAGAACTCAAAAAAAATTAGACCTCCCATATTTAAAGGCCCAATCCAAAAATGGGCAGCTGAGATGAATACACACTTCTCAGATAAAGAAATACAAACAGCAAATAAATATATGAAAAAATGTTCATCATCGCTGGTCATTTGAGAGATGCAAATTGAAACAACACTCAGATTGCACCTCACCCCAAAGAACGCTGTTATCAAGAAATGAGCAAATAACAAATGTTGGCAAATGTGGAGAAAAAAGGAACCCTTCTCCACTCTAGGTGGGCGTGTAGACCAGTGCAATCACTGTGGAATTATACTATAATTGTGGAGATTCCTTAAAAAACCAGGACTGGGGAGCTCAATGCATGCTGAGCATATACAAGGTCTGAATTCAATCTCTGGTACCACCAAAAATCAAAAAAAGCTATTCCCCTTCTGGGTATCTTCCCAGAAGGATTAAAAACATCATACCACAGCAATGTATGCACACCCTTGTTTATAGTAGCACAATTTGTAATAGCTTGATCTTGTAAACAACCTAAATGCCCATCAATCAAAGGACAGATAAAAGAGATGTTTTTCTATAATGGAGTACTACTCAGCCTTTAAAAAATAAACTTGAGGCTTTTGTAAGTAAGTGGATGCATCTAGAGACCATACTCATGAGTGAAATAAATCATACTTACATGTGTAAACTTCATATTATCTCCCTAGTGTGGGAAGCTGAAAGAAAAAAATACATATATACATACATATACATGTATATAAAATATAGTTAAGATAATTGTGCTAATTTCCCTTAGTTCATTGAAAAGGTGTATGCTAATATTGATTGAACAATTATATATACTCAGTAACTAAAGATAGAAATACACAGTGTACTAACCATTGTTACCTTCTAATTATCTTGTTTTGAATTTTTTTTCTCTTTAGAATTAGAAAAAAGAGAAAGTTGGTAAAGTGTTAATCTGCTCTTTGTGAAGCACAGAGTAGTCTCCGGTGGGAAAGAGGCTTGTCTCTGGGACTGTGCATGTGTATACTAGTCATCCCACACTGCGGGGCGTACTTATACTAGAAAACATTAAAGCTTTGAAACGGTTTTGTATTTTGTGTTTTTAAGACCTTGCCACCATGGAGGAAAGAGTACAAAGACGATATTATGAAAAGCTGACAGAATTTGTGGCAGATATGACCAAAATTTTTGATAACTGTCGTTACTATAATCCAAGTGACTCCCCTTTTTACCAGTGTGCAGAAGTTCTTGAGTCATTCTTTGTACAGAAATTGAAAGGATTCAAGGCCAGCAGGTAAGCACATGTAGTCTGTGCTCTGGATTAATTCTGCTCCTTCAACTCCCACTGTCCTTTCACCACACTGAGGAATGCAGTGTGGCAAATCATGCTGCATGTAAGTCTGTCGGTGGCGTAGACCCACAGGGACGAGTGGGCAGGCCCACTAATGAGCACTTACTGGGTGTGTGTGTGGTGAACCCTTAGAATTAGAGTCATTTTAAGAATTTGGGAAGCACTTGTCTTGTGCACCTGAAGCCCGAAGCCGTCTGGCAGCGAGAGTCGTGCTGCCCCCAGGTCCCATCCTGCGGGGACTGGAGAAGCAAGAGCCACCGTCCTAAGAGGAAGACCGCAGAGGGGGATGTAGGCTCTTCACCTTGCGTGGTGTGTTCTCTAGTGTTCTGTTTTTCTCGTGTGTGTTCCATAGGCAAAGCTAGACTTTAAATCCATAGGCCTTCTCCTTCAGATGTCTGATCAAGTGCTGAGCAACGTGGCGTGAAGTGTAGTTACTATGACCTGCTTTTCCGCTTCCACTCGTCAGCCCCACTCTCAAGCCCATGGGTGTCTTTCTTAAGTTTCCTTTTCTGTGATAACCACCACCATTCTGTGACCTTGAAATTCATTATTTAACATGCCCACCCTCCCATGAGTTCAGTTATCCATAGACATTCAGATTGGGTGGACCCTGGCTGGGCTGGGCCTCTGTGAACTCCTACAGGGCAATGTTCTGGGCGGGGGCTGTATCTCAGCCGTGGGGCGCTTGACTCGCCTGTAGAAATACTGGGGATAATCAGCATCCTAGCTAGTAAATTTCCTCCCTTCAAGGACTATATTTGGGGTATTTTGTCTTTTTCTCCTATAGCAAGGTGGATGGTTACCAAGAACTGTATTTAAAAGTGAAGCTCACGCCCACCTAAAGTATGAAATTGCATTACCAGTAAAGGATTGAAACTGTAGTCAAGGAAACAGAGCAGGCAAGCAGGCTAAAGACCAAGAACCAAAAACTTTACCAAATCTCTAAGTTTCTTGCATTTGCAGCTCCTATCTGTTAATTCATTTGCTGTCAAACTTAAAATGAAAGGGGACTTAGTAAGCATAATAAAACCCTCTAAAAATAATGAACCATAAAGGAATCAGAAAGATGAACCCATAGTAGTAGAGAGGCTTGTTGGAACTCTCGTAGAAGCTAAGAGGAAAGGAAAAGAGAGATTAACTAGGGAAAGTGTATGCGGGTTGGAAGTGATACTGGCTTAGGGTAAGGCCTGAGACATTGCTTGACAACCTGTAATGCACAAACCAGCCCCTCACCAAAAGGAAAAATCCAGTCCAGTGCGCCAACTGCATTGACACTTAAAAACCTGCCTGTGGGTCCTGCTGTGGACATGCACGGGGACAGCCAGCCCTGTAGGAAAGCCTGCAGGGTGAAGGCGTAAGGTCAGAGTTGAGCAGAAAAATAGATGCCAGACAAACAGACGCTTCTTTAAAGACAAATTCTCAGTCACGTGCAGAGAGAAACTTTAGAAGACAGTGCAGCTATATCATCAAGTTTTTACAGCCAAATAACTCTCCCAACATACAGACCAAAAAAGAGAGGAGATGAAAATTATGAAAGAAAAAAATTTAATGGGAATTCCAGGAAGTACGCAGAAGACAGAGGAAATTACCCTCTGTAATTGTCCTGAGCTAATGAAAGACACAACACTTAAGCAAAAGAACAAATGCATTCAGCAAATAATTGCTAAGAACTTGCTGTGTGCGGACATTGGGAATTTAGCGATAACTGAATAAAGTCCCTCTCCTGCACGGACTTTATGTTCGTATGAGAAGTAGAGGTAAACAGTTGATCAGCATGACAAGTGGACAACTAAGAAAAGGGCCATCCCTGAATATGTTACTGTTAAGTTTCCACAGTGCCAAGGGTAGTGAAGCTCTTCTGCAGAGAACAAATCCACTAAAACATACCAAGAGTTAGACAGGTGCCAGACTTTTTATCCTACCACATACAGTAGGAAATGTTACAAGATTGTGGAAGGATACATCCAAATGTGTGAGGGAATTTTTCAGCTTAGCTACCTGTGCAAAGCCAGACAAGTATAATACGAGTGCTTCAGTTTTTTTAATATAGGGAAAAAGTATCCTTTCTTGGCAAATTCTTGCAAGATATGTGCTGTAGCAGAAATAAGGAAGTAAACAGAAATAAGACTTTAGGTCCAGGAAGTAAAAAGTAATGATCATTGTCTGTGCTGGGGCTGCATTTGTGTAGCAGGCCTACACAACAAGCTATCCAAATTGGACGGGAGAGCAGAGCTCTCCCAAGGCACAGTGACTCATGCAGCAGACAGTTTGGTTAAGACAGAAAAACATAAGACAATTATTGAAGAATTTAAGGGATCAGAAAAATAGCTCCATAAAAAAGTGAAAAGCTTTGTACAAATTCCTTCTTGGGTGTTATGGAGAAAACCATTTACATAGTTATAAAATATAACATTGATTTTCAGTTTTTAGAATCAAACTATAAATAAAGCATAAAAATATAATCAAACTATAAATAAAGCATAAAAATATAATATTAAGTTATAAGGAAATAAAGCCTGGACTCAAAAATAAGAGATGAGAAAATAGGTGAGCTCAGTTTGCATCTGCCATACCGGGGTTTAAACAAAATAAAAATGGGTAAAATTGAAATAGCAGTGTAAAGAAATCTAAAAACCTAGGCCTGGGGATTTAGCTCAGGGGCACAAGCGCTTGCCTGGCAAGTGCAAGGTCGTGAGTTCAATCTTGGTACAAAAAAAAAAAAGAAATCTAAAAATCTAAAGGTGAAAGTGCTTGATCCTCAGGGATCCTGAACTTTAGGTTGAATGAAAATAGGACATGAGAGCACAGCTTCTCATCATAAGCCACTCTGCACTTTATGATCTGTACCAGGGACCAGTGATGGCACCTGGTGGTGGGGGAGAGGGTACTTCGGAGTTTGCGACAGAACAAAGGAGTTTGCAGGAGGTGGTAGGGGCTAGCAGCTGAGTGTGCAGTCAGCTGGCCATGTAGTGAGGACTGGTGTCACTGCTGGGGACTGAGCACAGCCATGTGTCTGCTAAGCACTCTCCATGCCACTGAGCTGTACCCCAACCCAAAGAAGCCACTTAGGCCTTCTTGCCACCCAGTCCAAGTAGCTTTCGTTGCAAGTTTTTGTTCAAGTTTACATAATTTTCATTAAGGGACTTGGGGGCTAATCAGTTATGCTCAAATTGAAGTGTCAGATTATATAAAGGCAACCTGCTCTGGCCTTTCTAGGGGATGTCTGATATCTGCAGTTTTGTTTTGTTTTTTTGTTTTTGTTTTTGTTTTTGTTTTTTTGTCTATCGGTACCGGGGATCGAACTCCCCAGCCCCAATATCCGCAGTTTTAAAGCAGAATGAAATAGGGGCTGAGGATTTAGCTCAGCGGCATAAGCGCCTTCCTTGCAAGTGTGCGGTTGTGAGTTTGATCCCTGGTACCGATAAAAACGAAAAAGACAAAAAAAGCAGAATGAAATATCAAATAGTCACTGAAACTTGACTTATTTATTTCCTTTGCTGTATTTCCTCATTTTTTAATTTATGACCTCCAGTATTGTTTGTACATTATTTTCATTATTTTGTTAAGATTCATCATTTTTACCATCCATGTTCTTTCTTTTCTTACAGATTGTGATATCTTTAGTCTGAATTTTTAACTGGAATCAGAACTGGATGTTGGGGTCACTGTTTGTTATACCACGTGGTTACCTAATTGAAAATTGCCCCCCACAAAACAGAGATTTTTTTTAATGATAAAAAAAGATGTATAGTGGTAGAAAATTTATTCTAGCAGCCATATTGAACAATGTATTTAAAAATTGTACACTTTTGCAATACTGTATTTATCTATTACAGTACAAAGTATTTTGACTTAGTCCTGATAACTGTACAGTAATTTGGTTTACTAACTAAAGTTATGAATAAAACTGTGAAATTAGAAAGACTTTCTTAATAGAAAATATGCTTTTATTATTACTATTTCTCTTCTTTTAATATAATTTTTCCCTTCATATTTCCCAAATCAATGTAAATAAACAGGCACATACCTTTTAGGCAACGATAATGCTTTTGTGAATGTCTCTATTTGTCCCATTGGTTTAAAATGTAATCTTTATTGGGTGTGTGTGTGTGTGTATATATGTGTGTGTGTGTGTGTGTGTGTGTGTGTGTGTGTGTGTGTGTGTGTGTATGTATATGCACGCTTTTTCCAATGACCTGTCATGTATAGTGTACAGTGGAAAGGTTTAACATTTTAAACTAAAAATTTAACTGTTCTCTTAGATTTGCTTGCCAAGGATTAATGAAAGAACATGGCTGCTTCCCCCAGACTGACTGACCTTGGCATCCACATAAAGCATCATTGTTTTCAAAAATGAAGGGTGCTTAATTGTTCCCTTTTTTCTGTATTCTGTAGGTCTCATAACAACAAACTGCAGTCTACAGCTTCTTAAAGTTCAGCGTGTTAACATAAAATACAGCAAGAATCTGGTTGTCTGAACTATTTTAAATTAAGGAGCCAGATGTTTTTAGTCAGGTTATCCTGACAAGACTTGACCTAAACTTTGTTTTTATTGGTCATAACAGTCTAAATATATCTTGGCCAATTTTGTCCAACGGACAAAGGAAAAGCAAAGTCAACGACACCATTATCTTGTCAAGATCAAATGGTTTTACTATTGTGGCAGAAGCGGGAAAACTTTGTTTATTGAAAAAAAAAGAAAAAGCAAGAAAAAAAGATACTATGGGGTCAAGTGTAACTCCATGGAAATGCCACGTCTGCTCTTCAGTGAAGAAGCTGGTTTAGAGTCTCACAGAAAACTTTTGACTGTATTTATTTATTGTTGCAAAAAAGACGCTTTTTTATTGCTACCCTCATTTGTCAGCTAATTATTTTTTCTTATAAAATCCAGCCTCAGTTACATGTAATCCATCCTGTATCTTATCATGATTCCTGTAGGCAAAAGTACAAGATGACCTCTAGATGTCTTTTCTTTCTATGAAAGGAGCTGCTATGTACACATGTGCACACACACACACACACACAACTGGGAATCAACAATGAGTTTATTGTTCGTGATAGACAAAAATTAAGCTTGCAGAAAGGTTGGGCAAAGTGGTCCTGGACTACAGACTCTGTTGCCTTGAATATATCAATACAATTGTCCTTTCCTCTGCACCAGGCTAAAATGACAGAAGCTATTTGAAGGTATCTTGTTTGTAAACATTTGTCAGATTCTAATTTTTTTCTTTTTGTATTAAGATTCAACTATGGATGTATATGAAACAAAATAAATGGAGATAACTTTTCTCCCACAGATGGAGGTGTCTCTGTGCACTCATGGTTATCTGTCAGCCTCTGTGGGGAAAGGGAGGGGTTCCCGGGATGAAAGGCAGTGAGATCTGTCAGACGCGGGCTTTCCAGGACAGGAGTGGCCCTTCCTTGTCTAATTCCCACCCACTGCTACTACACCAGGGTGCTAATGCTCTTGCGTCGTCGATTGATCGTACCACTGGGAACAGAGCGGTAATAGGACACGAGGCACGGGACCTTCGTTGCACTTCTTGTGGTTCCAGGCAGATGAACAGTAACGGACAGCTACTTAAATTACATGAAGGCATTTTTAGGTGACCTCATCTTTGGTGAGTTTTTGTTAGCTGGGTTTTGTGCTGTGTAAGGAAAAGTAGCATAAACACTGGGAAGACAATGGAACAGCAAAGGAAGGTGTATTTTGCATGTTTTTCCTTTGAGCATTATAACTGTCTGCATTGTATTACTGCATTGTAACCATGGCTCCTTGGAAACCCGCTACAGTTAGATCATGCCTCTCGGCAAAAATTTTCCTAGATTTTGCACTAGTTCTATCAGCTTTGTCCTACCAAGTTCTAGAATTCACCTAGTTACCGTTTTTTAAAGATTTTCTTCGGTTCAATGTTGCCCTGCTATGCAAACTTTTCCCAGACCTTAGTTTCATAAAAGAGAGGTGTTGCTACAGTTCCCAGTTCTTATTACAGGCTCAGGTGTGTAGGTTCTGCTGACTGGGTTAATTCTCTGTAATGAAGCCCATTCCTTTTTGTATATAAAGATGTCACTTAAACCTATGCTTACAAACTAAAGAGACTAATTGTTCAACGTGCAGATATGGAAACAAAGTTTTTGCTTAAAATATTAAAACCGACGTAAATACAGGTTATTATGTTCTTTAGTTTTTAAAAAATGTTACATACTGTATGCACTGTGCTGATGCAAGAATTCTACATTTTAATGAGTTGAATCATTCTGCATCTCATCACATCACAGTATTTCTGTACTATTTATTCATAAATATAAATGGGCTTACTCCTTTAAAAGCTGTTTCAGCAAAAACTTTCCTACCTTTAGGCAATAGATTGCTATGTTTTTAACAAATTGTGGCAGATTCTGAACAGTGATTCTTTTTGTACTTAATAGGACATTTCATCCTAGAAAATAAAATAATGTTTTTGACATTGGATTTCGTGCAGTTTCTAATGAAACAATGGTTGGTTGGTTATTTTCTGAAGCTGTTAGCATTATCAAATTGTACAAACGAGATAAATTTTATGAAAATCCTGAGACCAGGAAGATGTTAATTTCATATGTGTATTTAAATGATATGTTTTTGTATTGCCATATACATAAAAACATTTTATAGTTTTATCAACTATGGAGCTTTAGTCTTTCCAGAGTAATTTTTGAAAAACATTATTTCAAAAGCTGCTTTTCTATGAGTATCCCTTAATGAGCTTCTATTCAGTAAGATATTAAGCTATTTTGCTTTCAGTAATCCAAGTAGTATAATACATATTTGTGATACTGTTAGGATGTTTCTACTCCAGTCTTTAGGCCTGTAAATATACTTAACTTGCATAAATAGATTTCTTAGGCTAAAAGTATTTTCAGTGTTTGTTGTGCTTCATCAGCAAAGTTCACAATCCTTGAGATCATAAAAGCTATTTTCATAATATTGGTAAGGCTTTTTTTTCCTAGCCAAATTCTGCAGGATTTGTATTAAGGTCCTGCAGTAGGTTTTTAAAAAGAAATTTGTATAACTTTGGAAATATTTTCTAACATGAACATTGAATCACCTTTTTATACTACAAGTGGCCTGGAGTGTTAGACCTTGAGATGTCTCTTGTTTGTAACTTTATCTTCTAGAATCTACAAATAAAAGTTCTTTCCCTATTTCTGCTCACTTCTGTTAGGCAAACTCCTGGCTTCTTTGTTGCGTTTCTGACATTATAGAGCCAACCTGGGACCCTTTTCAAATCTCCGCACACCTGCAGACTCCAGTCAGACAGCTGTCCGTCAGCACGGCCAGGCCCCTCCCGATCGAGGCACTCCCCCAGAGGTCTCAGGTTTCTAGTCCCCAAGATGAGAATGGTGATGCTCCCGGGCAAAACAATGGCTTTTAGACACTTAGAGCAGAAAGGGCCAGCTGAAAAGTTCTTTTAATAATTTGAAGTACTCTGAAGGACTTCTGGGTACTTAGAATGAGATACCAAAAGCATTTCTCAGAAGACTGATTCAATTTGAACCAGATTCAACTAAAGAAAGAAGCTTATTGTAAAAAAGGATGAAGTCCCGCTTTATCTAACTTATATTTCAACTTATATATGTCAAGTATGTACCAAAGTTGAGGCTACGCACTGTGGGTGGCAAATCAGCGTTAAAAGATTTTTCAGATACCTGTGCAGATGATTCTGGAGAAACAGGTACAGGGCCCGATGGTGGGCGCCACTGAATACAGGAACAGCTTTAATGTGCAGGTGGTGCTGGTGAATTGCTCCTCGAGGCAGTGAAGTATTTTGGTGCTAGGGATCAAACCACTACCTTGCACTTGTCGGGCAGGTGTTGTGCCACCCTGCTGTATATCCCTGGCAACACAGGTATTTTATTGAGCTTCTGTAAGAGCACAGAGGCACAGAAGGCCCTCGTTTGAAGCACACCGTGTGCTAAGAAAAATCAGTAGGACAAAAGGATTAGAAGCTATAATGAATGTGCTCATTAAAATATTCCATAGACTTGAAAATTGTATCTAAGGTCCTGACTTGACTACTGAAAATGAGATTTCTTAACCATTCCTTAGTTTTGCTTTGCCCACCCTGAAACTCCTGATCTGTTTTTAATTGTTCCCTGCTCATTTCTCCAGCCTTCTGCTATTCTGTTTTGGTTGAGCCTCATTGTTCTTGCCTTGCAGACCTGGACTTGTACAATGGTCTTCATTTTTATCCCATCAGTTTAAGAAACTGGCCCCAGTAACCAGGGGTTTAACTCAGTGGCACAGTGCCTGCTTGGCCAAAGCAAGGGCCTGAGTTCGATTCCTGGTACAAAAAAAAAAAAAGAAGAAATTGCCCTGCCTATATTTCTGGGATGTGTATTCATACGACTTCCAAGTATCAGCTGGATTTAGCTCAGCGGCATAAGCACCAGCCTGCCAACCACGACGTCATGAGTTCAATCCCAGGTCCCCCCTACCCCAAAAAAATGTTTCTCAAACATCAGGACTGGCATTTTTGTGTGTTTCCAAAATTTTTCATAAATAGTACTGTATCAAACTATTCTAAGTCAAATATTAACTCTCAGGTTCATGTAAAAGTGACTTTTTTTCGTCTTAAACTAGACCCATTTAGACTTAACTTGAACATCTGACCAGACCATCTTTCCCTCATTTTTGTTTTGTTTTTGGTGATGGTGCTAGGTGTTGAAGCCAGGGCCTTTAGTGAGCTGCATCCCCAGTCCTTTTTAGTTTTTATTTTGGAAAGGATGTCTCTGTGTTTCCCAGGCTTGGACCAGACTTAAGGACCCTCCTAGATGCTGAGATTATAAGCATGCACCTTTATGTCTGAATCGTATCTTAAAACTTAGCCCTAGCTGTATATGGTGGTGCAAGCTGTAATCCCAGCACACTAGGAGGCTGAGGCAGAAGGCTCATGTGTTTGAGCTCAGCCTGGGTGACTTAGTAAGACTGCTTCAAAAAAGGAAAAAAGAAAACAATGCTTTATTAGCTGCATACTCTGTTGCCCGTAGTTTATGAAATAGGTCAATTTCCAAAACAATTTTTTAAAAACATTGGGGATTTAGCTCAGCAGCATAAGCAACTGCCTTGCAAGCAGGCAGTCATGAGTTCGAGCCCCAGTACCGATTTTTAAAAAGACTTTTTAAAAACATCAGTGGGGTTCAAATCCAGGGTCTCAGGCATGCTAGGCGCTCCTACCCCTGAGCTACATCCCCAGCCCTTTTCATTTTGAGACACATCTTGGTACACTGCCCAGATTGGCCTAGAATTTGGGATCCTCCAGCCTCAGAAATGATTTACCACAGAATATTCAAAAACTCAACTTTACTTCTTCACTCCGTGTCTAGGTGAAGCGGAAAGAGTATCACGCTACATCTGACACTGTGCCACTTACTTCTCTGTCAGTCCTTTGTCCCGTCCCGATGTCCTTAGCACAGTGCTTCCATGTTCCATTTTCAGCAAATGACCCATTGTGAGCTCCAGGAGCTTATCACCTTGAGACCAAACCGATGCTCACTGTGTTTGGTGAGCATTCTTGGTGTCTGTTCATGGTGCAAGTTAACCAGTACGGCTTGATCTGAAAAAATGCTAATGTCTTTGTGAACTCAAGTATGAAATAATTAAACTGAGCTAGGGAAAAACCCTTTTAGAACCAACTAAAAACATCTGAAAGTCGCTTGTGAGCTGTCATTGATGGGTACTGGTACTAGGATTTTGGAAGGATATTTGAGGGAAGTTGTTTTTTCAGAACTTTAGGTTCAGTGAGGCTAAAAGAAGTAACAGGTGCATCCAAGAACTGATTTCAAGGCAAGATTTACTGCTGAACAAACACAAGCATGATACTTGGTTTTAATAGAAAAATGCCATCAGATACATTTAGCACTGAAATAAGCATCCAGGTTGACACAAAACATGTTATTGGAAGCAGGAAGGCATGAAAATATCTCATACATTCTGGTACATCAGGAAAACAGCTTAGAATAACATTTTCTTGGATTGAGCCCTTTAGTGCTCTTTACGTGTAAAATAGTATTTTTCCTGGGCTCTGACCCTTGTGTTTGATCTAAGTGACATTTCATATGTAAATGTCCTTGACTAGTGTGCTTACTATGTATAGAATTTAAAATGTGGCTTGAGTATAAAATTTGGTTTGATCCTGATATAAACTATTCAGAATTGTATATTTAAAACTCAAAAGGGGTTTTGTGAACTATTTCTACTGAAAAATGAATTAAAATAATTTAAAAATTTCACATGAAGCACTGATCTGTTAACTGGACAGGTGAAGTATCAAAGCCACATGAATCACTGGCCCAGCAGTTGAGTAACTTTGCCTGTGAGCTCAGAAGCAGCATTGTGTCGCTAGGAAAGTGGTGCCTTCCAGATTAGGGCTGTGAAGTAGCTGTGGCCCTGTGAAAGGAAGACACCATTACATGAATCTAAACCTTTCCGTCATTTTGCTGAATTCCAAGTCTCTTGTGATCCTCAAGCGCTGGGATGGGATGTTTCAGATGCACTGGGTGTGAACTGCACCTTGAACTTGCCGATCTCTTGTCCTGTTAAACCTTTTAACATAGCTGCTGCTGCTCCTGACCAGCCCATCTCCTGGACGCAGGCGCCCTCTCAAGACCTGGAGCAGAGTTGTGGGGAGCTGGCGTCTCTTGTGGTAGATGTGGCCCATCACAATGTACCTGCTGCCTAAATAAATAAAGTAACCAAAAATAAGAGTCACTGAAAGGCCACAAGACAATCAGTATGGAAGACCTTTAAGAAACACCTAAACTCGAATCTCATCTTGCTGCACATGTTGAAACACATTTAACCTACAGGCAGCAGGTGGAAAGGCAATCTGATTAGCCCACCATTACAGAACACAAGGTATTGGACAAGATCTCGGGAATAGTGGGAGGAGATACCACAACACCCTCCGCATTCCCGCGTGCCCTCCCCCCCCCCCCAAAAAAGCCTTTTTCAACTCAGTTTCTATACAGAACTGATTTGTCCTTTCTGGCAATGGGGTCAGGGATTCACTCAACATACTGAGCGCCAGGCCCTGCTGACCTCCCCTTGGGGCGGGGGCAGTGATACCTGCGGTGTAAATTCTCTGTGTTACCGAACTGCCCGACAAGGGGCCGTGGTCCACGGAAGCCGGACTGTGGTATCCAGCTCACAAATGACAATAGGAAATTCATCTAAGAAGAGGTTATTCAGGTCTGTTGTGTTACCGGGTTTCAATTCTGGGCATGGCTTATTGCAGGTGGAGGAGTCTAGGGCTAATATGTGCACTCGGAAGAAAAAGCCGTCGGGCGTGATGTAGAGGCGGCTCATCTTGTACAGTCCGGCGCGGTCCACCAGCAGGGTCACCAGCCGGATCCCGGCGCCAAGCACGTCCACGTCGTGCACGATTCCGTTCACGGCTGCTTTCAAGACACAAGTTTGGAGAACATCACACTGACTTCCTCGCTCACTGTCCTGTGCACTTTAGCGCGTCACCGAGCACCCGCGAGGCCCGGGCTCCTAGGTCCAGCGGATGTTTCTCTGGGGCTCGAACAGGCTCGCCTCGCCCGGCGCGGACTCACCGAATTCGCTCTCGCAGTAGGCGTCGCGCTCGTCCAGGTCCGCGCTCCAGGCGCAGGCGCAGGGCTCGGCGCCAAGCTCCGCTGCGCTCGCGGACGACGCGGCCGCCGACTCCGGGGGCGGGGCAGCGGCGCGCGGCCGGTTGGGGTGCACGGGTCCCGAGGGAGCCTCGGTGGCGTGCGCGGGGGGCCGCGCGGCGGGGAAGCGCAGGGCTCGGGTGCGCGCGCGACGCGGCGACGCTCGGTTCTCGGCCTGCGCGAGGCGCGGGCCCGGCGGCCCGGCGAGCACGCGCGCGGCCTCCCGGAAGCCGGCGCGGTTCTCGGCGGGCAGCGGGGGCTTCCGGCGCCGTGGGTCGGGCCAGGCGCGAGGGGCGACGTCCGCCGCGCGCAGCGGTCGCGGGGCCTCGGGGAGAGGCTGCGCCCCGGGCCCGGCTGTCTCGGCTGCGCCCGCCGCCCCGTGAGGCTCGGGCTTTCGGTTGTGTGGCGACGTAGCTGCGGAGAGAAGGCGGAGACCGTCACGGGGAGGCCGGCAGCAGGGGCGGGCCCGCAAGGGAAGAAGAAAGGACTCAGGGAAGAGGAGTTGGGGAGCGGAGTTTGCCAAACACCTGCAGGAGGAGCGATCGGGAGGTGGGGAGGCCCCCCTGCGGCCGCGGAGAGGCGCGTCTCCTCGCTCCCGGAGGAGGAGGAGGGTCTCGCCCTGTCTGCAGGGGACCCGCTGAGAAAAGTGCGCACCAAATGGGGACTCACAGGCCTGGTGGAAACGCTTTATCTTGTGACGGATCCTTTTCAGATCTAGCTTTTCTGGTTACAGCCCTCTGTTTATTCCAAACTCAAATTTCTGATGACATTGGTTAAATAACACACTTCTTGCCTTTCATTTAATGCACATATATTTACATAGACGTATATAAACATATACATATCTGTATGTATAAACATCCGCCTTTTTGCTATTTACAGTTTGTTGAGAAAGTATCAAGAGCAACCCCCAGGAGGAAAAGTCTCATATTACAGGTTCTTCTAATTGTTTAAGCGCCCCTGACAACAGAACTATTTAGTTTTCCCATCCGTGTTTACACTGTCATCTTGGTCTGCAGAACTGCAGAATTGAGCGTTTGGGAGTGGATTTTTTATCTGGCTTCTTGGACACCACTTACTTCGAAACAACAGTTAGGAGGGTGTTTTAAACTGCCTGGGAGGCAGAGGCCCCTGGTTAAGCATAAAAGCACACATTGCTTCCAGTTTTCCATCAGATGATGGAGAGAAACCCCTAAACGATAAGGCACGGAGACACATTTTCAAAATCATTACATGATTTTTTCCCAACTCTGCAGACAGGTTAGTGAGCAAACTTCAGCCAACTCGGAAACTGGGCAGCTTGCCACGTCCAGTTACACAATCTAACCCCTCTGTTGGAGGGGTCCGGGAGCCCTCCAATCAGGCATAAGAATGCGGGGAACGTCTTTATTTCCCCCTTGCATTAAGGAGCTTGGTCGCAAGCCTCTTTACAGCTCTGGCAACTATTTAAAGTGGTTATGTTGCCAAATTGGTAATCTCCTGTAAAATCAGCGTTCACCCAGCAATAATAGCTGGTTGGAGCTGATGTTTTTGCAAAGCCGCTGATGCTCACGGTGGTTGGTAAACGAGTGTACCCCACACGGCTGAGGAAAGTGCTGGTGGAGAGCCAATGCCTGCCTGTCAAGTGTGGACCTCGCCACTGCTTCCCCATTGATGCCACCATCTGTTGTCATGGGGAAGATGGGCTGATATTTGGGTTAAACGCCACCGAAGTCGTTCCATTTCCATGTGCGAAAATAACCCGGAGGACATTGCTGTGAGGTGCGGAAACTGTTTTTCCCAAAGACAGTGAAGCGAGCAGAACATAAAAGCAAAACATCATCCTGCAGAGAATGCCTGATTTATCATTCCCTCGGTCATTTCATTTCATTTCACGCGTGAATTGTGTGTGGGTCTTGAGGGCAGGCAGGTCTTGGTTCAGGTGTCCCGGGGCAGAAGCGCCGCACTGTGGGATCTCCGCTCGCCTCGCCTCGCCCCGGCCGCCTGGGGCTGCCCACCCGTGGGCCCAGACGCGGCAGGGCGGACCCCGCGCGACCCTTTGGACACTTTCCCTCCTCCGGGACGGAGCAGCCACTTAACATGCAAAGTTTCTGCAGCCCGCTGGCTCGCCCGGGATCACCGCAGCAGCTGAGCTGGCCTCCCTCCGCAGAGGCAGCCCGGAGACAAAGTCTGGGGACCCGTCCTGCGCCTCTGCAGCGCGCGGACCGCAGGCGCCCTCCCCCGGCTGCGCCCCCGCCCGGCCCGGCCCTTACCTTTCCGCTCCGCCAGCGGGGCTTCGGGGGAGCACCCCACGAGCAGGCAGAGCAGCCAGAAGGCTCTAGCTGTCATTTTGGTGGACAGGGCTCCCGGGCTCTGGCCCGGAGCCCGGCCCGGCTCCGTCCGCTCCCCCGGCCCCGCGCCGCACCCCCACCCCGCTCATGCTAATGAGGGGCAGCCTGGGGGAAGCCGCCCCGCGCGCGCACAACCGGCGCGGGGACCTCGTCCTCCTCCTCCTCCTCCTGCTCCTCCTCCTGCGGGGACCCGCGCGTGGCCTCGCAGCGTGGCCCCTGCGAGGTCTGGGACCCGCCGCCCAGGATCACATCACGGCCCCAACTCACACCCGGGTGGGTGGGGTGACACGCGAGGGGAGCACGGGGAGCAGGGGCCGAGGCAGGGCGGGGAGGAGGCGCGAGGGGAAACGTCCAGATGAGGTCAACAGCAAATAAAAGATTAGTACTTAAGACGGCTCTGGCCTGGGGAGGCTCCAGATGACCAAAAGTGCATTCCAGAATGTGTGAGGCAATTCCTGCAGAAACCAGGTCACTACCTCCGGGTCCGATAACCCCGTCTGTCTCCCCAGATCTGCAGTGCTGATAGCCAGAGCCGCGGGCAAGGAAGCCCTCGGGACTTTTTCTGCCCCCCTCCCCCCCTCCCCCCTCTTCTCTCGCCTCCCCCTCCTGTCTCCCCCTCCTCCTCCTCTTCCTCTCCCTCTGCCTCTCTCCTCCCCCACTGAAATCGCTCTGTACTTGGCTGCACCTATCAAGCACAAGCCAAGTGCCTTTTTCCTGGGGTGGCAGAAGCAGAGATAAGAGAAACACCTTCCCCATTCTCCCCTGAAGCCTCCCTGCCCGACGCAGACAGACATCCTACTCTTCCCTGCTTAAGTCAGACCTGCAGGGGCCACTGTGTGCTGGCCCTGCGCTAGGACCCTCCGTGGGTCAGGAGACAGGAACTGTTCAGCAGGGAGGGAGAGAGGCTCAGCAGCCAGACAGAGGGGTGCAGCTGCCAGAAGCACATCAGGGCCCTTCCTGCACTAGTAGCTGATACTTCAAAAATCACAGTGCCTCGGGCTTGGCCACGCGCGCGCGCGCACACACACACACACACACACACACACACACACACACTTCATTCCTTTACATCGCCTGCCCCTTCTGCACCCACCACCCCATGTCTTGGTCTGCTCCCCCCATTTGCAGAAACTCCATCTCTCTATGTCCTATTATCCATCTTTTATTTTACTCTTTATTTATACTTTTGGTTTCTCATGAAGGAGAAATCATGTGATACTGAAGAAAAAAATCAGTGATAGCCCTTGAGCAGAGGCTGTGCAAAATATGTTGCCAAAAGACAGTGGGAAGTGGCTAGGGATTTAGCTTAGTGGCATAAGCGCCTGCCTTGCAAGCAGGCAGTCGCGAGTTCAATCCCTGGTACCGAAAAAGACAAAAAAAAAAAAAAAAAAAAAAGACAGTGGAAAAAGAGGGACAGGCCCCTTTCCTGTCCATGTCCTTTTGGAGAGACTGAAAATAGGCAGCTGAAACACACAAAACACAGCAGGGAGGATCTAGGAAGTGATTGGTCTGATTTCAGTTTAAATAAGAATATAATCCCAGCACTTGAAAGGCTGAGGCAGGAGGATCCCTGTGAGTTCAGGGCCAGCCAGACCTACATAGTGAGACCCGGTTTCAAAAAAAAAAAAAAGAATATTGTCCTAGGAACCACGCATGGCACACACCTGTAAATCCTGTACACAGAGGCCTGAAGTAAGAGGAAGCTCCAAGCTCAAGGCCAAGCGGGGGCTACATAATGAGACTCTGTCTCAAAACAAACAAAACACTCAGGAGGCTGAGGCAGGAGGATTGCTGGGAGTTTCAGAGAATTCTAGGCTACAAAATAAGTTTGAACCAGCCTGAACTGCATAAGGAAACCCTGTCTAAAAAAAAAAAAAAAAAAAAAAAATCTCTTGGCATGGCAGTGCTTGCTTGTAAACCAGGAGATCGTAAGTTCAAACCTAGCCATGGTGACTTATTGAAATCTGTCACACAGTAAGTGAGGATGTCTGGGAATATATTGTTTGTTGTAGGCAGCTAAGTTAGATAAAAATGTTATATGCAGTCAGATAGGAATTAGCCCTCAGCTGGAGATTTAGCTTAGCGGCATAAGCACCTGCCTTGCAAGCAAGCAGTCGTGAGTTCAATCCCCAGTACCGATAAAAATGAAAAAGACAAAAAGAAAAAAAAAAAAAAAAAAGAAACCTGTGCAGAAAACCAGGCTGAGGGGAAGACAGACCCGTCCTGCTGTGGATCAGACCTCATGACAAAAGATCAAACAAATATACCCGCATACTTCCCGCTCACCTTGAGAAGGCCTGGAGGAGCCACTAACCCGAACCCCTGCAGGCAAAGGCCCTGTCCTGTATTCCTGCCCCTTGCTGTGTGACTCACTTCCCCATCTGACCTCAACTTAATTTTACCTGAGCAATTACACTCCTAATCCTCTTGGTTGACCACAGTTCTGTCGCACCTCATTCCTCCTGTCTTGTGAGTCCCCATTTTTCCCGACCTTAGACTCACCTCACCTTGTGGTTTTGCTCTAAAAAATCTCTAGAAAAGGCCGGGTCCTTGGCAACCCACTTGGGAGACCACTTCTGTCTCTTTCTTTCGCTCAATAAATACATCCTGCTCTTAAGCTCCATTGTTCCTAAATTCATTCTTGGATTTTAGAGAACGTGAACTCATGTCAGACATCTCGCAGGTTGGGGGTTTCTTTCTCCTATATCAGTATCTCAGGGCAAAGGCCCAGCTCCAATCCCTAGCACTGTTTCCCAGGAAAACAGTACCCTTACAACCAAGGTCTGCAAGAAGACGGGCTTTTTTTTTTTTTTTTTTTTTTCTGAGCTAAGTCTGGCCCTGTGGTCCAAGCTGGCCTGCAACTTCCTGTGTAGTCCAACTGTCTGAGCCTCCACAGTGCTGGGGTTACCTGCATGTGCCACCAGGTCCAGCTAAAAGCAGGCTGCCTTCAAGGTTTGCAGCCAGGAGCACCCAGCCACTGGGGCCTGCAGAGCAGACTCCTCATTTGGGCTGTGGTGGTTTTGAGGATCCCATGAGGTGGACACCCACGTCTAGAAAGAGGCCTGCAGTTGGGTGAGGAGTAGGGCCTTGGTGTGATTGCCAGTGCTACAAAAACTAAACTAAACAAAACAAAACAAAAAACAACTAAATGGGGGCTGGGGATTCAGCTCAGCAGCATAAGAGCCTGCCTTGCAAGTGCCCAGCTGGCTGTGAGTTCGATCACTGGTACCGATTTATTTATTTATTTATTTATTTGTCTTTTTCGTTTTTATCGGTACCAGGGATCGAACTCATGACTGCCTGCTTACAAGGCAGGCGCTTATGCCGCTGAGCTAAATCCCCAGCCCCACTGGTACCGATTAAAAAAAAAAAAAAATACAAAAAACTAAATAGTAAAATGTAAACAGAGGCTGGCTAGCCACAGGATGACAGCATACCGGAGGGCAACACCATTCTTGCTGTAGCTGGGCTAATTTCTGTCTGCGGGCTAATTAGGGGCCAAAGCCATAAAAACAGATGCATGAATCAGGCTAGCGCTTATCAGCACAGCACTGGGGGGGGGGGGGCACACAGCAAGATGAGCCAGCGGTCTGCTTATTAATCAGAGGTTGCCTGACGAGCATTAGGGCAAATTGCAGCTGACAGGGGTGCGGGCTAATCTTCCCTCACCCAGGGGCGCAGGAGCACGGGCTATCTTCTCTAACAGAATGACCTCCCGGCTCCCTGCCGGTTCTACAGAGCAGTCAGTGTCTCCAGACTCTATTTTTGTTTTGTTTCATTTTTCTTTTTGAAACTGGGTCTTGCTATGTGGTTCAGGCTACCTTTGCACTCACTATGTAGCCTAAACTGACGATCCTTCTGCCTCAGCCTCCCGCATGCTGGGATTACAGGTGAGCACCATGCCTGGCCTCAGACTCTGGATGAAACCAGATAAACTCTAACTTCACGCTTCTAGGGCCCAGATTGAAAATGTCCACCCATCCCGTTATTCCACGGGCTCTTTCTTAAATCAAATACAATAAAATTAATCAGGTTTAAGCTAGGCTGGGGATGTAGCTCAGTAGTAGAGTGCTTGTCTGACATGTACAAGGTCCTGAGTTCAGTCCCCAGTACCATACACACACACACACACACACACACACACACACACACTCACACACACTCACACTCACACACAATAATTAGGCTCGGTTCGAACTTTCTCGGTTACAACCACATCTTAGAATAGTTTCTTAAAATTACATCCAGGCCCCATCTTGGGGTGTTCCTGAAACATCTGTGGCAGAGACACCGAGAATGCTCCAAAGCATGAGTTGTCGTGTGCTGTGGGCCTTAGGTCAGACTGGTGAGGACGTTTCTATGGTCTCTAGGTCTTCATCTGGACACTACCATGGAATCTGGGCCTTCGGTGGATTCCTTGGGTCTCTAGCAGTGGACAGTTTTCCTTTTTTATTTGACTCTTCGGGTGACTATTATAAAACAATCCTATAAATTATGGTATCCTGTATTAAGTTATTTTCCTTGCAAACTCTGACTACAGCAGGGGACTTGGAGCCAGCACACTGATCTCTAGGGAGGAGAAGGTTACTGGAGACTGAGTTCAGAGCATGGCCAGTACTTTAATCAACCACACCTACTACTTAATAAAAAAAAGAACTTACTCTGGACTCTAAAGCCCAGCTGAGTTTTCTGGTTGGTGACCAAACTGATGTGCTAGGGGTGGGGTGCAACAGCTGGATTCAAGGATGGGACTGCGGAGTCCTGGCCAGACTTCAGTGTACGTGTTTCTTCATGTGGATGGTCCTGCTTGTGCCTCTAATCCCAGGACATGGGAGGCTGAGGCAGGAGCATCACCGTGAGTTTAAGCCCACCCTGAAATACACAGTGGGACCCTATCACCAAAAGGATAAAAAATTAAGCAAAATGATCTGAGGACATATTCGTAACATAGGCAGACAAGGACTGAGGATTTAGCTCAGTGACATAAGTGCCTGTCTGGCAAGTGCAAGGCCCTGAGTTCGATTCCTGGTATCAAAAAAAAAAAATACATTTGCTTAAACATATGCAGACAAACCATATGAACAGACAATTTAAAAAAGAAATTAAAATACACCACAAACCTATGGGAAAAAGAAGCAATCTCTCATAAGCGCCTACCTTGCAAGCAGGCAGTCGTAAGCTCAATCCCCGGTACCAATAAAAAGGAAAAAGACAAAAAAAAAAAAAAAAAAAAAAAAAACAACTTTCCTAGCATTCTGGAGGCTGAGGCAGAGGATTGTTGGAAGTTTGAGACCAGCCTGGACTAGGGAGTGAGTTTAAGGCCAGCCTGAACTGCATAGCGAGACCCTGTCTCAAAAAGACAATAAAACAAAACAAAAACAGCAAGCACATGAAATAAGGCTGCTCCTCATTGTGCAGAAACAGACATTACGGCACACCTGTACTGCCTGCTCCTTAGTGTAAACCAGAACAAAATATCTGGGGCCCCGTTCAGCACTATATAGTAAAGAACTTGAAATCATCATACCCTCAACTTGGCAATTCAGTCTCCAGGTGTTTGTGTATTAAAAATGGTCACAGGGGCCGAGGGTTTGGTATAAGCGCCTGCTTGGCAAACTTGAGGTCATGAGTTCAATCTCCGGTACCTAAAAAAAAAAAAAAAAATGCTTTCAGGGATCTTTTTTTTTTTTTTTTTTTTTGTCTTCTTCCTTTTTATCAGTACCGGGGATCGAACTCACGACTGCCTGCTTGCAAGGCAGGCGCTTACGCCGCTGAGCTAAATCCCCAGCCCCAGGGATCATTTCTATAGTAGGTTAAAAATGATCACAGGTTAAAAAAAAAAAAATGATCACAGGTGTGGTGATGCACATTCTTATCCAGGAACTCTGGAGGTTGGGGCAAGAGGATCGAACCAGCCTGTGCCACTTAGAGAGACCAGGTCTCCACGAGCTTGCGAGTGGGCACTGAGAGGGGAGGCACAGTAACCCCCGCACTCTGGGAGACTGAGACGGGAGGCCCCGGTGATTTAGCAGTTTACCAAGATCCTAGTATTTTTTTTTTTCTTTTTTCTTTTCTTTCTTTCTTTTTTTTTTTTTTTTTTTTTTTCCTTTTTCCTTTTTATCGGTACCGGGGATCGAACTCACGACTGCCTGCTTGCAAGGCAGGCACTTATGCCACTGAGCTAAATCTCCAGCCCCCCGCCCCTTTTATTTTGAAACAGGGTTTCACTATGCAGTCCAGGCTGGCCTTGAGGTCACTATGTAGCTCAGGGGGCTTCAAACTCACTGTGATGCTCCTGCCTCTCCCTCCCTGAATGTTGGGATTACAGGCGGGCACCACCACAGCCAACCATTTTTTTTTTTTTAACTGAAGCAGGGTTTCACTACAGCATGTAGTTCAGGCTAGCCTTAAACTGGTGATCCTCCTGCTTCAGTCTCCTGAGTGATGGGATTACAGGTACGCCCCACTCTATCTGGCTGGCATGTCTTCTTTTTATAGGTAGGATCTTGCTATGCAGTTCAGGCTGGCCTTGAACTCACTATATACCCAGGCTGGACTCAAACTCTCAATGATACTCCCGCCTCAGCCTCTGGAGCGCTGGGATTACAGGAGCGCGCCTCCACGCCCGGAAGCCGTATTTTCCTGATTGGGTTTCATCGCTGGCTCCCAGGCCGACCGCCAGGTCTCCTGCAGAAGCAGAAACCGCTGGTCGGGTTGCGAACACTCTCCCGGGCCTCCGCCGCCTGTGATTACGCGTGCACCCGTCCGCGATGGTTGCTCCACACTCAGCCCGGGAGCCCCGCCGCTCTCGGCCCCGCAGGAGCCCGCAGGGCAGCGGGGGCAGCCGCGCCCCGACCCGGACCCCGAGCAGGGCGCGACCTCCAGGAGCCTGCACAGCGGCCGCCCCGAGACTGCGGTCCGGCGCCCTCTGCTGGCGGGTCCCGAGAGCGCGGCCTCCGCAGGAGCTCGGCCGGCCAGCAGTCCTGCCGGTTCCGGTGCAGGCGAGGCTTGAGCTCGGAGTCTCGTTCCCCTTGTTACTTCCGTGGATTTCCAAGGGTAGAAAAATGGCAATTTCTTTTTTACAATTTCCAAGGGTAAAAAAATAACAATTTTATGGTTTTTCTTTTTTTTTTTGATGTTTGGAATCGAACTCAGGATCTTGCACTTGCCAGATATTTTCTTTCTTTCTTCAAATCCATTTTATTCAAAGATAAAAAGAAAGAAAAAGAAGAAGAATAAAAAAAACTACAGCAAAATTTCAAAGCTGATCAATCAGGGGGTAACGATGGTATGTACATTACACATTGTCATCCCCAAATCATTCATCCAGAGCACAAGACATCTGCCTTTGATTGTCCGAACACTGCCCGCACAAATCTTTCTCTTCAGCAAACTCAGAGAAATCAGTAGTATGACTATCTTAACTATTTACATATACACACACATATGTTTTTGCTTTCGGCTTGTCACACCAATGAAACAGTATGATGTTTATACGAGTGTGTGTTATTTATTTCATTAATGAGTATGTTTCAAGGTGCATCCATTTACTTACTCCTTATGGCTGTGTAGTACTCCATCACATAAAAACACCACACCTTTTTTTATCCATTCCTCAGCCGATTGGCATTTAAGTTGTTTCCAAGATGATTATAAACTGTGCTGCTATAAACATGGATGCACAGATATCACTGTGGTATGATGTTTTTAAGTCTTTTGGAAGATACCCAAAAGAGGACTAGCTGGGTTGAACGGGCACTCTGGTCCTATAGTCCTACTGATTTCCACAGTGGTAGCACCAGTCTATATTCCCACAACAGTGGAGAGGGCTTTTTTTTTTTTTTTTTTTTTTTTTTTTGCGGTAACAGGGATTGAACTCACGACCTTGCACTTGCCAGGTAGGCGCTTATGCCGCTGAGCTAAATCCCTGGCCCTTGAGATGTGGTCTTGCTTTGTGATTAAGATTGGCCTTGGGTTCACTTTGTAGCCCAGGGTGGCCTCAAACTTGCAAGGATCCTCCTGAATGCTGGGATTACAGGAGTATGCCACCATGCCCGGCTCCACCAGGATTTGTTATTGCTTGATTTCTTGATGGCCATTCTTTCTGGGGTGAGGGGGAATCTCAGTGCTCTTTTAATTTACATCTCTTGAAATGACCAGTGAATTTGAAGTTTTTCACATATTTATTTTATATTTCTTCATCTGAGAAGTATGTATTCACCTCAGATGCCCACTTGTGGATTGGGTCTTTAAATCTGGGAGGACCGATTTCTTTGAGCTCTTTATATGGTCTCAATAGTAACCCTTTTGCAAACATTTTCTCCCAGGTTGTGGGTTTTTACACTCTGTTAGTGGTTTTTCTTGCTGTGTAAAACCTTTTCACGAGGGTGGGATCCCAGTTGTTGATTCTTTGTGATAGTTCCTGTGCAGTCAGGGTTTTGTTCATAAAGTCTTTGTCTACACCAATGTCTTACAAGAGTTTCGCCTACTTAATGTTTCTAATAGTGAGATCTTTGATTCATTCCGATTTTAACAGTGCATGGTGAAAGCCATCAGTCCAGTTTTAATCTTTGGCAAGTGTAGAGCCAGTTTTTCCAGCACCATTATTTAAGGAAAAAAATTTTTTTTTTGTATCAGGGATCGAACTCACAATCTTGCACCAGGCAGGTGCATGTGCTGCTACGTTAAATCCCCAGCCATCGCACCATTTCTTTAAAGAGGCCATCTTTCTTTCAGTGAATGTTTTTTTTTTTTTTTTCTTTCTCTTCTACTTTTTTTTTTCTTTTTGAGTCAGGGCTCCTTTTTATGGTGCAGGCTGCCCTTGAACTCACTTTGTGGCCTAGGCTGGCCTTGAACTCCTGTCAATCCTCTTGCCTCAGCCTCTGGAGTGATGAGATTATAGGTGTGTGTCACCACACCCAGCTGCCAGGTATTTTATTTTTCTGAATAGGGATTGATTGATTGATTGATAGATAAGGGCCCGATAATCTTTAAATTGCATAGGCCCGGCTTGAACTATCAATTCTGCCCCAGCCACCCAGAGCATTGGGATTAGGGGTTTGTCACCATGCAGGGGCTTCCTGATATTTTTGATAGAACTGTGGGGGGCCAGCGGCAGCTGAAAAGATAACTATGAAATACAAATGACCTGTATTTTGAGAATACGGGGAGAGACACCCCCAATCCCCTGGGGCGTGACATCTCCCCCCCCCCCCCCCCGGGTCGGCAATCTCTCCATGGAACACGTGGAGTGGAGGCATATAAGTAGCCTAGGATTGGGGGTGGAACCTAAGGGGCATTAGTGATGCACGGGTATCTCATTGGCACTGGTTTGGCACCATAGCTAAATTCCTAGGGGTGGGGGAGATGGAGCTCCTTGGTTCCGTCTGAGGCTTTACCAGCTACAGTGTCCTGTCTGGGCCAAAACTCTTTCATATCCTATCTTATGATTATTATTATGAAAAGGGGTGAAGATTTCTTTCTTTACTGATTCCTGCTGGCAGGGGGCGCTGTACTAGAGTCTAGGGGAATGATGGGATGACGGTTGATGCCCAGGTAGACGCTGGTGCCAGGTGTTTTGGGCAGGACAACTTCACTGGTGAATTCACGTACATTAGACTGGAAAAACAAAGAGACAAGATGTTATGAGGAGACATGGCACTGTCATATTTAAGGACCCAGGTGAGGTAGAGGGAAAGGTGCCTTTGATTTAGACCTGTTATTTTATCAGGATGACATTGAGGTAGGATCATTATCAAGGTGAGGTAGAATTCTGAAAAATAAGTGTGAGGTTAGAAGGAGTGAAATTATGAGAGGTGATTACTCCCCCATCTGAAAGGGTGAAAGTTAAGAGGATAGGTGTGTAAAACTTGCCTCTGGGGGACTGGGGATTTAGCTCAGCAGCATAAGCACCTGCCTTGCAAGCAGGCAGTCGTGAGTTTGATCCCTGGTACCGGTAAAAAGGGAAAACACACACACACACAAAAAAAAACAACTTGTCTCTGGTCCAGGAGTTGAACTGGAAAAAATAGGGGGAGCAGGGAAGGCAGTGGCTGTACCAGTATAGGGAAGGTAAGGGCTTAGGCTTTCAGGGATGTCACGCTTAACCAGACAGCTGAGGGTAGAAAGAACTATGACAGTCATCGCATAGAACATTATGAAGATTATCTTATGCATGATGTGGGAGTCTTTGGGAAAGACTGTCAAGAGTCCTGCTGTAGAAATGATCATTAATAGAACGTAAGAAATTAGGAACCAAAGTGGACAACAAAACATGACTTAGCCTGTGAACTGTGGCTGCGAGGCCTTCGTGAAATGGAGACGGGTGGGCGACAGAAGATGAGATGACCACTCAGAATGATCAGATTTAGGGCTGGGAGGGCACCGCTTAGCCTGAGTGATGTGAAACCAGGATGGCAGTCTAGCAACTTTGATCACTGTTGAGGTTGCCAAGAATATAAGGTATGGGTCGCTGTAACCTGGTTGTAGTCCTTGGAATGATTTGCTGTAACAGGATTTTAGTAAGTATGTCAGCAGTCTCCCTGGTTGTGTGAAAGGCTTTTATGTATCCTGAAAAAGTATAAACAAAGTGAGAAGACAAAATTTATCTGCCAGTCTTGACCAGGGTTGCCTGAGAAATTGGTGAACAAGAAAGGAAGGAGGTAGTCTAATATCATGGAGGAGAGGTTTACTAGCAATAACAGGTGTAAGCTGTTGAGACCTCAGTGTCTGTGTCAACCTGTATAAACACAAGGGAATAAAAAGCATTTTTAAGGTTTAGGACTGCAGAGTGAGTGGTGGAGGGAAGATTTGGCACCACTGGGTGGATTGGGGAGAAGCAGTCTGGAACCTCAACAAAACAGAAATGGCATAGGTTGACTTCCAGGATAGATAACAGCAGCTACGGAGGCTCTCTGAGATAGCCAGCATAGAATCCAGGAACGGTGCAGGGTGAGGAGTCCTAAGCAAGGGGAGATATACCCTGCCAACCCAGAAACCAACTAAGCTGAGAGAAACCAACTGGAAATGCAGTCCCAGTACTATGACTGGAACAGATAAAATCTCAGCACTGAAGCTGGAACCTGCACCTCTAGAAACCACGATTTGAATTTCCTGCCGCTGCTGCTGCATCTGAATTGGCACAGTAGGGACAGAGGCGCAAAAGCTCTGAGAGTGGGGAATTGGTGAACCGAGTTGAAAGCCAGACTAGAGGGGAGCCCTGCATCGACCTGCGGTGAGTGAGAGAAACGGGGACCCTTCCATAGACTAGGAGGCTCCAACAGAGGACATTCTGGGAGGGGCAGACTTGCCAGAACAGGATGCTACAGTGACTTTAGTCACATATTCCCCTCTCAAGCGGGATTGGTGGGGAGCACTTGGCCTGGGTGACAGCGCAGACTAAGACCCAGTAGGTTAGCCCAAACCAGGTGCCAGCACCTGGCGGTGCACCCTAGCAGTGAAGCCTTCGGTAGGTTGACCTGGAGGGGCGGGCCCAGCAGAGGCTGCCCAGGTCTGTGTCTCCCTAGTACACTGCAGTGGGCGGGAACACCTAGCCAGCATATTCAAAGAAACTGTAACCGACAAAGAAAGAAACTGGGCCTCCTATATATGCTTGTATGGAAGGAACAAAAAGTATGGGAAAAGGGAGCAACAAGAAAGGGTCCTCGGTCCCCAATCCTGAGAACACTGATCCAGGAAAGGGAAATGCAAAGGAGGACAGAAAACATGCAGTATCAGGCATGGCACCAATAGACATAAAGCGATATCTCCAGAGCCTCATAAACGAGTTCAAAAGAGAAGTATTTAATGAAGTAAGGCAAGATATAAGTAGAATAGTTAGAGAAATGCTAAGCACCACCCAAGAAAAAACAGATGGTAGAATGGCAGACAAAAAGGGGAGAATTGTTTGATGGAGAAAACATAGAATACATGAAGCAGGTTCAAAGAGATTACCAGGAAACTAAAAACTCTATCCAAAGCTGGCATAACAGCTTGAAAGAAACTAAGGACAGATTAGCTGAACTGGGGGACAGATTTGTAAAGTGGGAGCATGAAATGAGAAACTTCTTAAAAATAACAAGGAAACAAGCAGTAACAATACAAACACTAGAAGATGATAATAGGATCTATAACTTAAGAATTAGGAACATAAAAGAAGTAGGGACACAAACAAATGGACTACAAAAGCTATTCACAGAAATAATCCAAGACAATTTCTCTAATTTAGCAAAAAGTAAAGATACTCAGATATATGAGGCATACAGGACCCCAGACACCTACAACCCAAACAGAGCTACACCCAGGCATATAATAATCAAAATTCCAGAAATCCAATATAAGATCAGAATATTAAAAGCCATCAGAGACAAGAAATGGATCACTTACAAGGGAACACCCATCAGAATTACAGCAGACTTCTCAGCACAAACCATCAAATCACGAAAAGCGTGGGAGGAAATAATTCAAGCTTTGAAAGATAATAACCTCCAGTCAAGATTGATATATCCTGCACAACTGTCCCTAGAAATTGATGGAAAAACAAGGTGCTTCCAGGATAAAGAGGAACTAGGGGAATTTGCAACCACCAACTCAACTCTACAGAGAATACTGCAGAATATTCTAAAAAAAAATACCAAGATTCCAGAAACAGTGGCAGAAAGGCCACAATGAATGGAGCAGAAAGAGAAATGAAGAAGACAAACTGACAACTAATGACAGAAAAAGAGCTCAACAGAAATGAGGCAGAGAAGGTTAGATGGTAGGAACAGCTATTTTGGAAAAAACAAGACATTATAATAGCTAGTGCTGATTTAATATCCTCTTGTTTTGAAGTTCCATCAAGTTGGTCTTCTGTCTCCATAGGTCTTAACATGCTGTATCCTATTGGATTTTATTATATGTGATAATATAAACAAAAATATAAACAAAAACTTTTATAGACAAGGAGATTATACAGAAACCATTGTTCATTTTCTGTTAGTTGATTCTAAATACCCTGTAATACTGTCATTCTCTTGAATGGTTTCACATTGTCTTGATATGTTTGATGCTACAGTACACGAAGTTATACTCAAAGATTTCAAGGAAAGAGACATTATGGTAACTACTTTTATGTCAAGATATCTTGTGTTAAAATACTATTTTACTTAAATGGTTATGTTTTGACCTGCGCTGTTTTGTTGTTATCCCCTCTTTTATCTCTCTTTTTTTTTGTCGTTTTCATTTTTATCGGTACCAGGGATCAAACTCACGACTGCCTGCTTGTAAGGCAGGTGCTTATGCTGCTGAGCTAAATCCCCAGCCCCTATTTTTATCTTTTTAATAAGGGAAAAATAAATTAAAAATAGCAGGATGTATTATAGTAACCCACTTTGATTTCCTATTAACTTGATTTGAAACCCTGTATTGCTCTCACCATCTTGTTTTGACTGATTTTCCTCTATTCTGTTTTGCTTGATAGTACCAAGTTCCAAAGTATAGGCAACAACTGTGAAGACAGTAAGATTCATTATGACGCCCATTCTGGTTTGACTATAATCTTCTTTTGAAGTCCTGCAATGTCTCCAAATGTTTTGGTTTTATTGGTTTTGTTCTTTACCCTTTTGTTCAATTTTATTATAACTGATGATATAGACAATTCTTTTTAAGATAACAAGAGGCATTATGGTAACCATTGTTGATCACCTTGTATTTTGTTTTTACATTATGTATTATGTCCATTCTTTTGATTTGACTGACTCTGTTTTTTTATGTCACATTTGGTTTTACTCTCTTCAAGAACAGTAATAAGAACTGTGAGAGTAATAAAATCCAAAATGTGTAATTGTTATTGTAAAAAAGAGAGGAAAAGAAAGTTCTCTAAAGGATACAACTGTGTCTATATTTAAGTGTATAAGATAGATAACCATATTACTGAGTTTTGTTGGATCATTGAACAGAACTGTTTGCAGTCTCACTGTTTGAATGTCCACTTTATATGCTTTAATTTTGTAACTTGAACAACTATTTCTAAGATGACAATATGTAATCTATCAACTAGTGATTTCCTACCATTTATTTTTTATGAAATTCTGTATAACTTGTACCCTTTTTCTGTTTTTTTTTTTGTTTTTCTCCTTAAATAAAATTTTTTTTTAAATGGCATAGGTTGACCTTTAATACCCCCTAGAGATTGAAGACTTAATATAGCAGCCTGAAAACTCAGGAAGAACCCTACACATGGCCTCTATGTCCACAAGTATAGAGAATGTCTTACCTGAGATTTTAGTGGGACTTGGACTCTGAGACGGACATCCATAAGGTGGCTGTTGTTGGCCCTGAGCCCCGTCAGTCTTCAGCAACAAGTCCAAACACATCTGTCAGTGA
The DNA here is from genome assembly GCF_034190915.1 of Cavia porcellus. NCBI lineage: Eukaryota > Metazoa > Chordata > Mammalia > Rodentia > Caviidae > Cavia > Cavia porcellus. The sequence goes on from NW_026947515.1 coordinate 16,142,068, forward strand.
TGAATCTGGCAGTGTTGGCATTTCCTGTGAGGGCTGGAATTTAGGATGGCTTATCCACTCTCTGGTGGCTAGGACAGTCCAGTAGCCCTGGGGTAAGGTCTCAAAGGAACGCTGGGATGGGGCACTCTCTTGCCCAATGTCTTCTGCTGCATTTGAGCATGGTCCATGGAGGGGGGGCCAGGCAGTTCCACCTTGTATCGGTTTACCTGTCTCAGAACTCCAAGTGTCACTGTTATCTCTGTTGTTGAAAACATGAAAAACCATAGTAAGGTCTCTATGAGGTTTGAAGGTCAAGTTTTGCCTTTTTGTTTGGGATCTGGACTACAGGAGAAGGTATCTGTAGAATTAAGTTAGTATGCAGGAGTCAAATATAATCAACAGGATATTTATATATTAGTAATGACTTCCCATAAAGAGGACAGGTTCAGAGAATTTTAGGAACGGACATGTTATTTATGTCATATATATGAGTATCTCTTTATTTTATTAAAATGTCTAATGCCAGGGCTGGAGGTTTAGCTCAGCAGCATAAACACCTGCCTTTAAGCAGGCAGTCATGAGTTCAATCCCCAGTACTGATAAAAAGGAAAAAGACAAAAAAAAAAGTCTAATGCCATCTGATTTTTAGAGGATGGCCTGCTTAATTAATTTTTACCTTTTTATTTAGGAGAGAAATCAGCTACGGTGTTATTGAATATAGTTAATTATGGCTTGGTGGAGGGCTGAGCCAGGGCAGGCAGATAGGCTGGGAAAAGGTTTAAGTTTGGCTTCTGCCGCAGTGTCAGTTTGCTGTTTTGCATATATCATACAACCCTTGTCTTGGAAAAGAGCTAGTGGTTCCCAGCAAAAGGAATTTATAATTATTTTTAATTTTAGTTATTAAACAGGAGATCAGTGACAATACAGCAAAAGGAATTCATAAATACCTCCTTATTTTAGTTGTTAAACAGGAGATTACTGAAGGCTTTAATTGATAAACAAGGCAGGTAAAATTACCAGGTGGCCACTTCTCGGTTTATCAGCCAAAGTCTTGTCTATTGTCGGCTTATTTAACCTTGATTAAATGGTTTGAGAATGTGAAAAAAAAAACAGCATCTCCCCTGAGCTGTTGTTTATCAGTGTTTGTGGTCCGGCGCCGGCAGAGCATGTGCCGTGTGGGGCGGGGCACGCAGAGTGAGGGTGGGGCGAGTGCTGGGACCGGCACACAGGGCAGGCTGGGCTGCCCTCAGAAACACACTCAAGGCAGAGGCGGTACCGGGGGTGGCATGGCGGCACATAGCACATGGCGGGAGGGCCTGCGCGTATCTCTCAACACTGTTTGGGCTGGGGATTTAGCTCAGCAGGATTTAGCAGGCAGTCGTGAGTTCAATCCCCGGTACCGATAAAAAACGAAAAAGACAAAACAAAAAGAGAGGGGGAACACTGGGTGTACCTCCCATCTCGGCGGGGAATGGGTTGGCACATGGCGGAGTGAGGAAACAAAGGGACGCTGGTGGGGAAAGGACACACGTTCCCCAAACAAAGGCTTAAAGATAGAGAGTTTTGCAAACTTGTTGTTGACAATGTTATATCCAAAAGATGAGAAGTATAAAACAAAAGAGGCCTTTATTCTGAGAACGCTGAGAGAGAAAACCAAAACACCCCCAACCGCTGGAGTCTGGCTTTCTCTCTCATGGACACGTGGCGTGGCGGGGTATATAAGTAGCCTCGGTTTGGGGTGGAACCTAAGAGGGCATTAGGGATGCATGGGTAGCCCATTGGTCTTTGTTTGGCACCATAGGTAAATTCCTAGGGGCGGGGAAGATGGAGTCACAGGTAAATTCCTAGGGGTGGGGGACATAGGAGCTCCTTGGTTCTGCCTCTAAGGCTTCACCAGCTACAGTGTCCTGTCTGGGCCAAAACTCTTTCAGTCATCAGTGTGATAAGCCATAGATAGGTATGGTTTTTTTGGGGGGATAGGAAGTGGTCCCCAGGATAAAATCTGGGGGGCAGTGGCATAAGCACCTGCCTTGCAAGCAGGCAGTCATGAGTTTGATCCCCAGTACCAATAGAAAGGAAAAAGACCAAAAAAAATAAAATAAAATAAAATAAAAGATAAAATCTGGTGTGGGGTCTAGCCCACAGAGTTATAGCCAGATGAGGCAACAGACCGGGGTCTACTAAGTGTAAGTCGTCTCTTTTTATTCTAGACTGATCAATATCATATGGTTCCAAAGCTCTTAATAATTGGCCTTCACCTATATATATGAGTGGATTTCACGTGGGTTTAGTAATAGCTCTGCCCTTGAGAACTTACTTAAAAAGCTCAGAAGTACATGAGAGTCTTTCAGTGCGGACACAGGCTGGCCCAGGAAGACTCTGCCTTGGGCTATCTAAGGACGTGAGAGAGTCACTCAAACCCACGGAAAGGGGGAGAAAACCTGCCTGGGGCCTGGCCGGGGGGTTGCTCACCTGTGGTAAATTGGGTCGGTGTTGTTTGCAAATCGGCAGTGACAAGTTTACTGCTCCCGAGTGTAGAAGTGAGGAATTAATGCAGGATGCAGTCCGGTCCTGGTCCTGAACGGCAGGAGAGTCAAACTGGGTAAGCCCCAGGAGTCTCTCGTCTGCCGATCCCGGTCAGGGAACCATATGATAGAACTTTGGGGAACTGGTGGCAGAGAAAAAGATAAGAAGTATGAAATATAAATGATCTTTATTTTGAGAATATGGGGAGAGACACCCCCAATCCCCTGGGGCGTGGCATCTCCCCCCGGGGTTGGCGATCTCTCCGTGGAACACGTGGAGTGGAGGCATATAAGTAGCCTAGGTTTGGGGGTGGAACCTAAGGGGGGCATTAGTGATGCACAGGTATCTCATTGGCACTGGTCTGGTGCATAGGTAAATCCTAGGGGTGGGGGAGATGGAGCGCCTTGGTTCCGTCTGAGGCTTTACCAGCTACAGTGTCCTGTCTGGGCCAAAACTCTTTCAATTTTAAAGCTGGAACCTGGTAAATTTATTTTTTTATTGTTAAATTAAATTTAGGTATAAAAATGATCACATTCATTACAAGGAATTTGTACCTGTACATGATGGATGCCGATTCTTTCTTCCCTTCCCCTCCACTCCTTTCAACCCTTCTCCTCCCCTCTTCATTTACAAAAGCTTCATTTCCATGTTCCCTTCCTTCCTCTGCCACTCCCCCTCCCTGGTTCCCATCCACTTGAACATTTTCTTCCTGTTTCACAGTATCTATTGTACATTTTGATCCCTATTTACACTTTTGTTTTCTCACACCACAGAAACTGTGGTATTTACACATGCATGTCTGATTTATTTCACTTAAGAGTATGTAAACCTGGTAAATTTTAAAGTGTAATTTTCAATATTAACATTATTCTATCTTAATATACATTCTGGTGTACTTTGTGACGGTCTTAAATGAGTTTTGGAAAGTTGGGCTAAGACAAAGATAATAAAAACTTATCCATGTGTTTAAAAACTAAAATTTAGAGCCGAGTGTGGTGGCTCACAGCACTCGGGAGGCTGAGGCAGGAGGATCTTTGCGAGTTCCAGACCAGCCTGGGCTACAAAGCAAACTCAAGGTCAGCCTGAACTGCATATCGACACCCTGTCTCAAAAAGACCAAAAAAAAGGGGGGGGCTGGGGATTTAGCTCAGCAGCATAAACACCTGCCTTGCAAGCAGGCAGTCGTGAGTTCGATCCCTGGTACCGGTAAAAATGAAAAAGACAAAAAAAAATTTTTTTAACTAAAATTTGGGCAGCCAATGTGGGGCCCTTCCTTTCTCTTAAAGTTAGTACCACTCCCCATTTCCTAATCCTCAATGAATTTTCCTACTCTTAAAAAATAAAATAAAAACTAAAATTTGGCCAGATATGGTACTGCATACCTGTATCTTAGTGCTTGAGAGGCTGAGGCAGGAGGATTGCCCCTAGTTGGAGACTAGCCTGGGTCATATAGTGAGTCTGAGGTCAGGCTGGGCTACATAGTAATCCCTGTTTCAAAAAAACAAAAACAAACCAAAAATCCAAACCAAAATTCTGGCTGGCATGGGGGCACTTACCTGTAATCACAGCGCTCGGTAGGCTAAGGCAGAAGGATCTCTGTGAGTTTAAGGTCAGTCTGAATTGCGTAGTGAGACCTGTCTCAACTCACTAAGTAAATACACAAGTAACTAAAATCCCAAAATGATCAAGTACAAAAATAAGCCAAAGCAATGTGAACAGCTGTGATCCCAACACTCGGGAGGCTGAGGCAGGAAGATCATTGAAAGTCTGAGGCTAGTCTAGACTATGGAGTGAGTTTGAGGAAGCCAGAACTACATTCCTAAACCCTGTCTCATTAAAAAAAAAAAAAAAAAAGCCAGGCGTGGTGGCTTATGCCTGTAATCCCAGCACTTGGGAGGCTGAGGCAGGAGGATTGTTGCAAGTTTGAGATCAGCCTAAGCTACAAAGTGAGCTCAAGGCCAGCCTGAACTACCTAGGGAGACCCTGTCTCAAAAAAGACAAAAAAAAAAAAAAAAAAACAAGGCTGTATTATCAGCCATGGCAGCACAGGCCTATGGTCTCACTGCTGGGGAGGCTGAGACAAGAGGATTGTACATTCCAGGACAGTTGGGACTACATAGTGAGACCCTGCCTCTCAATAAAGCAAATCAGGGGCTAGGGATTTAGCTCAGCGACATAAGCGCCTGCCTTGCTAGTGTGTGGTCATTACTTCAATCCCCGGTACCGATAAAAAAATAAAAATAAAAATAAAGCAAATCAAAACAAACAATAAGGAGTCAAGGACCATGTGTCACCGGAAAGATGTGCTGATTAGGGAACAAGGAATTAGTCACCACCATGAACCGTGCCCTGTTTCTTGAGCTGCATTCTGGCTACACATGTGTGTTCCATTTGTGAACACGCTGATTGAACTGCATACTCATGTCACTTTTTTTTGTATGTATGTGACATATTGATAGTCATTTAAAATTTTTACTGATTTGTGCATTCATGGTCCTGGGGACTGACCCCAGGGTCTTTGCACGAGCCTTTTCTTTTTAATCTTTCATTTTGAGCCAGGGTCTTGCTAAGTCACTAAGTTAGTTGCTCAGGCTGGGCTTGAACTTTTGATCCTTCTGCTGCAACCTTGGAAAATGCTAGGATTATAAGGATGAGCTGCCATGTCCAGTAGAGTTATTTTTTAAACTCATGAGACCAGCCTGTCAGGGCCAAGGTTTCTGGCCTGATTGCCTGCCCAGAAAGCATGAGTTCATGAGTTCAATCCTCAGTACCAAAAAAGTCAATATTAACAAATTGTATTCACTAGTATTACATGACTATAAATCCAATTATTTGTAGAAATCTCTTTCCCCTATGGGGAAACTATATTATACCTAAACTCAAAGATAGAATCCTTAGGAAATAGAAGAATATGGATAATGTAGTTATTGGAAGTGTTTGAATAAAATTCTTTCATTTAAATTCAGGCAGATAGCCAGGAGTAGTGGTCCATGCCTGTAATCTCAGCACTCAGGAGGCTGAGCCAGGAGGATTGTTGCAAGTTAGAGACCAGCCTGGGCTACAAAGTGAGCTCAAGGCCAGCCTGAATTGCATAGTGGGACCCTGTCTCAAAAAAAGACAAAAAAAAAAAAAAAAAAAAAAAAAAGAAAGAAAAAAAGAAAGCAGGGGCCATGGAGGCTGCGCGGGGTATTTTCTGGTGGCGCAGCTGTGACAGGGCCATGTGCTCCCTGCGCACCAGGCCGCCAGGCAGCAGCATCTTCATCTTGGTGCTGTGGGCATTTGGGGCTGCAGCGTTTCCTGTTGTGGAGGTGGGAGGCCCCAGGTGTTGTCAGATTCTTTGTTTGTTTGTTTTGCTGTGGAGACAGGAGGGTCTCTCCGCAGTTCAGGCTGGCCTTGAACTCGCCGTGATGTGCGCCACTGTGCCAGGCCTGTCTTGCCAGATGGTCAGCGTCACCCTCACCCTCTGATTGCAGATGCCAGTGGTGTCCCCTCTTCCCGGTGCTGCCAATTATAAAAGTGTCCAAACATGACCAAATGTCCCCTGGGAAAGCAAAACGGGCCTACTTAAAAGCCAGAGGCCTGGGGCCTGGGTACAGCTCACAGGCACAAGCTGGTCCTGTTGATTCCTGGTACAAAAAAAAGGAAAAAAGAAAAAGAAAACACCCAAAGAAAGCAAAACTATCAGGATATCTATGGGTATATATGGGTAACTCACCTCAACCATAGCAATGCATTTTAAAATATTCAAACTGAAGCCCAGATGTGGTTGTATACACCCCATAATCTCGCCATTTGAGAGGCTGGGGCAGAAGGACTGCAAATTCGAGGCCAGTCTGAACCACTAGTGAGTTCAGGGCCAGCCTGATATACATACCAACACCTTATCTTGGGAAAAAAACACTTAAATAGCTGGATTTGGTGGTGCACGCCTGTAAACCCAGCAGTTTTGGGAGGATGAGGCAGGAGGATTGCTGTGAATTTGAGACCAGCATCAGCTATATTTCAAATTGGTTTTAAAAGAGTGGTCTACCAGAGCGGAGCCATCTCGATCCGGCAGCCACTGAGCTTCTTGCTTTTGGGGTCACTTTTGATGTGCTGGTGTCTAGATCTTAGATCTTCTTTTCTGCCTCCTGTGTCTTCTCTCTGGTGGTCACTGAGTTCTGTGATCACTCTGGCAGAGTGTTTGCACCGTGGGTAGTGTGAGGGAACTGGTCCAGGTCGGTGAGGAGCCGCAGGGCACCGAGAAGGAGAGATTTCCAGGAAGGCTGCACCAGTGTGTTTTCAGAAGACATGTTTGGGGGCTGGGGATTTAGCTCAGCCCGCCTTGCAAGCAGGTGGTTGTGAGTTTGATCCCCTGTACCGATAAAGAAAAAAACAAACAAAAAAAAAAAAAAAAAAAGAAAGAAAAGAAAAGAAAGACATGATTGGCTGGGGTGTGGCTTCATGGGGTGTGGCTTCGTGGCTTGTGATTGCCTAGTACATAAAAGGCTGGTTCAATCCCCAGACTCACAAAAAAAGAAGGAAGGACTGGTTAAGAATTTCAGGTCTGAGTAAGATCAGGACTGCAAGGTGTTTATTAAATTCATTACAAATAGGCAAGAGACAGTGCAGCTCAGATTTTATTTAGTGCTTACTGTATACAGTGACCTAATGTGGTAATCAAGTCCTAAATCTGAGATACCAGAATGAGGCTGGAAATCACACACACACACACACACACACACACACACACACACACACACCCACACCCTAATCCTTTAGATAATGCTTTCTGGCTTAAAAAATCAGCACTACACTCTCAATCTTTTAGTTAAAATTCCCTTTAGCCATTTGATAATTATTTTTACACAGTTATCTTAAAATTCTGGAATTATTTCAGATTTACAAAAATGTTACAAAAATAATGCACAAAATTTCTGAATATCCATAGCTCAGTTTCCCATAACTGACACATCTTACCTCACTATGATCATTTGTCAAGACTAAGAAATCTGTGGGCCGGGGCTAGGGATTTAGCTCTGCAGCATAAGCGCCTGCCTTGCAAGTGCGCAGTTGTGAGTTTGATCCTTGGTACCAGTTAAAAAAAAAAAAAAGAAATCTGTGGGCCATGGCAGGGCACATTTGCAATTTTAGTACTCTTGGTGGCTGAGGCAGGAATATCCTAAATCCTGGCCTGCCTGAGGAACTTAGTGACTTAGGGAGACCCTGTTACCAAAAAATAAATAAATAAATAAATAAAATAAAATAAAATTAAGAGGCTGGGTGTAGCTCAGTGCAAAGGCTTTGTGTTCAATCCCCAGCCTTGGAGTGTGTGTGTGTGTGTTGGGTAAGAAATCAACACTGTACACTAACTAAACTAGTATTACATAGCTTAGTTCTAATAGCTAGTAACTAAAGTCTAGTACTTAGGAAAGTTTTAGTGCTTGACACCAAACATACTGCCTTTGGGTTCTATTAGCTTTTCCACTAGTAGAACCTGTTCTGTTTCATACTCCTCTCCAGGTTACCACACCTTCTTCATGTCCAGAAGCTTTCAAGGAATAGAAACTGACTCAGCCACATTTCTTCTCTACAAGTTTGCAAGAGTTTAAACTCTTCATATCAGTCACTGAACAGGTCTTAACAGTTTGACCTCTGTAGCTCTCACTTTTTTAATTATTTTTTTTAGGCAGGGTCTTGCTTCATAGTCTAGCCTGGCCTTGAACTCACTATATAGTCAAGGCTGGCCTCGAACTCATGGAGATCCTCCTGTCTCAGCCTCTTACATGTGCCACCATGTCTGGCTGTTCTCACTAATTTGAGGTCTCACACACATATGTTCCCACTGCACTACCTAATACTTTGAGTACAGAAGCTATAAATGATGTTTCTAAGTTTGTACTTTGAAACAGCACAGTTACTTTTTTTTGTAAAGGCTCCTCAATACTGGAAATCTGTTGGGTCCTCATACAGCTGCAGGGGTAAGATGGGGAGGAAGTGTTTGAGGGTAGCTGCCTGTGGCAAAATTCAGCATGAAAAGGATCAAGAAAAGGGCTGTGCCTTTGTCCAGTAGCCAGTTTGTGCTTCCAAAGGCTTTTTTCTTTTAAAAATCGCTATAGTCCTGGGTTCATCCCTGGCAATGCAAAAAATGAAATAAATAGAAATACAGAAGTGAAAATAGAACATACTCATTAGTGACATAAATAAGATACAAACATGTAAACACTGTATTGTTCCATTAGTGTGACAAGCCAAAGAAAAAAAACACATATATATGTATGTATATTTATAAAACTAGTTCAGGTAGTTATACTACTGATTTCTCTGAGTTTGCTCAAGAGAAAGATCTGTGCTGGTATTGTTCAGACAAGTGAAGGCAGATGTCTTGTGCTCTGGGTGAATGATTTGGGGTGACAATGCGCAATGTATGCACCACTGCTACCGCCTGATTGACGTGCTTTAAAATTTTGTTGTAATTTTTTTCTTTTTATCTATGAATAAAATGGATTTGAAAAAAAAGTGAAAATAATCAGTACTGAAAAGAATCAGTATAGAGAAACATTATTATAGAGAAAACAAAAATTTCAAATCAGTATTAGTTAAGCAAAGTGATTGCTCATTATTAAATATATACAATTCTTATTGGGCCGGAGTTTTAGCTCAGCGATGTAAGCACCTTTCTGGCAAGAGCAAGGTCATGAGTTCAATCCCTGGTACAAAGAAAAAAAAAAAAAAAAACAAAAAAAAACCCAGTACCAATTCTTATTTGTCAAACTTCAATAAAGCTGAGGAAACGTGATTTAAAATCAGTAAAGAATTCTCTCTCGGGAGAGATATAGCCTTCATTTATTTTTTCAAAAGCTTAGACACATCTTACTATTTTTTTTTTAACGTTACTATTTGGAACACAATTTCAAAAAAAATCACGGTACGACCCAGATGGGACTCGAACCCACAATCCCCAGCTCCGGAGGCTGATGCCTTATCCATTAGGCCACTGGGTCACCACGGGATGCGGCTTCTCACACCGTCTCCTTACGTGATGCCATCATCGCGGCCCCGCCCCCACACTCTAGGGTCTCGCGCAGGGCGGTGTGTGAGTTAGAAGCCACCGCCATCAAAAACTGAATGCGCCTGCGCATTCCTGCGCCGGGTTCCGGCCTGCGGCCCGAACCTCCAGTACGCATGCGCCCCGTCTCTTATTAGCGTCTTAATTGCCAAGTAACAGTGCGCGGTCCCCGGCGCTCCGCGGCCTCGGGGTTGCGTGAGGCGTGCGCGGTCGGCGTTACGGTAGGGCAGGGTGTCTCCCCGGGTCGCCCACGGAGGCTTTCATATGGCTGCACTTGGGCATAGCACGGAACGTTAAGCCACGTTAGGGAACGTTAAGGGAAGTGCAGCCTGCCCTTCCCTCCGCGTTTCAGTAGTCGTGGGCGGGCCCAGACTTCATTTTCCGAGTCCGCGTCTTTCTGGGAGGCACCGGCGGTTTGAGCGCCGCGCAGGTGCCACAGATCCCGGGTCCCTTGCACTCCCCTCCCCTTTTGCATCACTGCCTCCTCGCACCCTTTTATTGTATTTTTCACTCAACAAATATTAATTTGGTAACCTCTTAAGTGCTGGCGACTGTTGGTGGATTCCAACGTTGGGCGGGATGTAGTGTTGGGATGAACGCGTCCCCATGACAGCAGACTTCATTCTGCCCTCACCTAAATCGCTTTCCTCTCCCAGTGCCCGCATTCTCTCCCGGTAAAGGAGAGATGAATGCAAGTTCTCTAAATATAGAATGTTACTTTTCTCTTTTATCCTTAAACTACGTTTTGAATAAAAATGTAGAGTTTCTGATTCCATGCAAATGTAGTTTCTTTATATGCACCATGCATTTATATGCTTGGTGCATATAAAGGTGCTGCTTTTGTTTGTTTGTTTGTTTTGTTTGTCTTTTTGAGACAAGGTCTCGCAGTGCCGTCCCTTTGTATCCTAGGCTGGTCTCGAACTTGCAAAGATCCTCCTGCCTCTGCCTCCTGAGTGCTGGGATTACAGGCGTGAGTCATCACACCCGATTTAAGGTACTGCATTGTGTCCTCGTGCACACCTATAAGCCCAGCACTCAGGAGGCTGAGGCAGGAGGATCACAAATTTGAGGTCAGACTGGGCTACAGAGTTCAAGGCCAGTCTGAACTACATAGTAAGACCTGTCTCAAAAATAAAGTTACATGCATGAAGTGAAGTACAAATGAGTACTTGAGTACTCATCTTTAATATTTGCTTAATTTGACAAACTGAGAAGTATGCATAAGTTTCTTCTACCTCACACCAAAATGCAATAGTTGATTCTTGGAAACGCTTGTGGGATGCTTGAGTTGTAGGCTGAACTATATGTTTACCTGAAAGAATGACTGGTGGACAAACTGTTTAGATGTAGGCATTCTGCAGATATTTTTGAGAAAGTGAACAAAGTGAGCATATCACTAGCAGAAATCACTGACACTATTTTATGGATGATGAAACAACTCAAACTTTCAAGAACCATTTAAAAACTTGAAACTTTGTATCTACTACTATGAGCTTGGCAATTACCAATCACACTTTTTAAAAGATATGAGTTACCAAAGTCAATATGATTTTTTAAATATATAATGCAATAAATCAGCACTTGGAAGATCTGCAAAGCTCACCGTTCAAAATGTTCCAAATGATCAATGCATGTTAGAAAATAATATATGGATAAAAGATGTAAGTGGAGCTGGGTGTGGTGCTACATGCCTGTAACTTAAGCACTTTAAAGAGGCTGATGCAGGAGGAGCAAAAGTTGAAGCCCAGTGCAGGAATTTTATGACTTACTGAGACCTTGTCTCAAAATTTTAAAAGGGCTGGGAATATAGGTCAGTACAAAAGTACTGAGTTCTCAAAAGGCTGTGCGTTCGTTAAAAAACGAAACAAGTCAGGCGTGGTGGCTCATGCCTGTAATCCCAGCACTTGGGAGGCTGAGGTGGGAGGATCGTTGCAAGTTCGAGACCAGCCTGGGCCACAAAGCGAGCTCAAGTCCAACCTGAACTGCATAGTGAGACCCTGTCTCAAAAAAGACAAAAAAAAAAAAAAAGTACTGAGTTACATCTCCAGTCCCATACCCTCCCACCCTCCACACACACAGAAGAGGAAAACTCAGACTAATGGGTTTTTGAGAAAAGGAATGAAAAAAAGGGCGGGGTAAGAAGAACCCTCTCCCCAATCTTCTGTGTGCAGTCAGGTAGGTTTGGAGGAAATCATGCTCTCTGCCCAGGGTGAGTGTAATTTCAGCCAAGAGGTGAAGCTGGCAGCAGTCTTTATCTCAGCTGCCTAAATCATATAGTAATGACCACTGACTATGTTACTGTGTTCACATTTGGATTCTAGTGGTAGACACATTAGCACTCAACCGTGTTTGGGTTTATCCCTCAGGTTTTAAATGTAATTGTTGCTAATCAGTGAAGTTTTCAATGCAAATACATATATACATACACTCATATACACCTATGTATGTATTTTAAATGGTAGCAAAACCTTATTGAAGGTAGAAAAAAATAGGTTTGCAGAGTGAGTTTGGGCCAAGTAGAAGCAGGAAAAGAAGTACGTCTTATAGTGTAAGGTTGGGCCACCAATCAAGAGCAAACTCATGTTTTGTTTTGGGACAGGGTCTCAATTTGTAGAGTAGGCTGGCCTTGAACTTGTGGCAATCCTCCTGCCTCAAGGAGGATAAGGTGCTGGGATTACAGCTGTGTGCCACCTCACCAGGATTATGATTTTTTTGCGTGTGTGGTAGTGGGAATCAAACTCATGACCATGCAGGGACTTATGCCACTAAGCTAAATCCCTGGTGCAGTCAATTTGCCCTGAAATTCCTCCTTGGTCACAGCCTTTTCAGCAGCCTCTTCAGGATCCCTGTAGAAGTAGAGATCATGCCTGGCTTCCCACGGGTGTTCACGGGACGTGGTGCCACGCATGCCACCACATCCAGGGCCAGCATCCACCACACGAGCGAGCGCCTTATTGTTGCACAGGATGGCGATGTCCACCTAGCGCAGAGGACAATCTGCGTGACACGGAGCAGTGGTCTGCAAGTTGACCTAAGAGCCTCGGTGAGGAGTGTGTGGTGGCTCTGGGATCGTAACACCAGAAGATGCGGTTCTCGGCAGGTTGCGTGGATCTGGTTAGCGACGGTCCCGGGAGTGAGACGGCCAGCTACAGGCGTAGCTCAGCAGGATTTTCCACGGCGACCATGGCTTGGGCTGGCAGCAGAAGCTTCTCCTAGGTCTGCTTCAGATTTATGATACAGATCGCATCACTTTTCCTTTTGTAAACATACTGTTCCACCTGGAAATCCAGGTTGGTGCCACCTACGTGTGTTCCTGCAGCAAGAAATGTGAGGACATCCTCCTCCTTCATTTTGCAGGACATCAAGGGCTCTGGACATGGTGAAAGTTTCCCTTTAAGTTACAATGGGACTCAAGAAAAATGGCATATGGGTCCCTCCCTGGGCGGCCAAAAGATGTTTTTGTTTTGTTTTGTTTTTTGTCTTTTTGAGGCAGGGTCTTGCTGTGCCATTCAGATTGTCCTTGAGCTCACTTTGTAGCCTATGCTGGTCTCCAACTCGCAAGGATCCTCCTGCCTCAGCCTCCCGAGTGCTGGGATTACAGGCGAGAGCCACCAGGCCCAGCTTTTTAAGATGTTTGTTTGTTTATTCATTCAGTCACTCAATCATTGAGGCAAAGTCTTGCCCTATGGTTCAGGCTGGCCTTGGACTTGCTGTGTAGCCTAGGCTGGCCTCAAACTCATCAGTCCTCCTGTCTCAGCCTCCAAAGTGCTGGAATTACAGGTGTGCACTCCCATCCCCAGCTCTACAAATCTGAGTAGATTATTTTGGAGCAGTTTAATATTTCCACACAATACTGATATATGTGTGTGTGTATTTTTTTTTTTTTTTTTGAGATGTTATGCCTATATAGGACAGCCTGTGGGACAGTCCAGGATGGCTTCAAACTCCTGGTGATCTACCTGTTTCAGGCTCCCCAGTGCTGAGATCACCATTCTGTGCCATCACACCTAGCTTTTTATGGTTTTAAACAAATGCGAGGGACCATGTAAGCATTATTACAGATTAGCATCACTGCTTTTAAAAATGCCTTATGTTTAACCTGTGCATTCCTCTCTCCTGCTTCCACTGTCCCTGGCATCCAGCAGTTTTTACTGTCTGCATGGTTTTATCTTTTCTAGAATGTCAAGTACCATAGTTGAAATCATACAGCATGATTTCCAGATTGGCTTCTTTGATTTGTCTGTATGTGTTCCTTCATGTCTGTTAGTGTATTGATAGCTCATTTCTTTCTCTTTATGGGAGAGATATTTTTGTTTTGTTTTGGCTTTTTTTTTTTTTTTTTGATACAGAGTCTTGTTATGTAGTTCAGGCTGGCCTCGAACACACAGTGGCCCTCCAGTGTCAGCCTCCCAAGTGCTAGGATTACAGGTGTGTGCCACCATGCCCAGCCCTCGTTGCTTTTTAAAAATAATATTCCTTTTTATGAATTACTGTGGTTTTATCTATTCACCTACTGAATAACATCTTGGCCACTTCCAAATTTTGGCAATTAAGCTGCTATAGACATTTTAGAGCAGGTTTTTAGGTAGACATGAATTTTCAACTCATTTGAGTAACTTCTAAGCATCAGGATTCATTTCTGCTAGTGATGAATGAGATTTCCAAACATAAATAAGGTTTATTATTGTTCCCCATCCTTGTATTCGTCCAAATGCTGTTACTGGGGTTCGGGATTTAGCCATTCAGATGGGTGTGTAATGGTGCCTCTTTGTTCTAATTTGCAGTCTGGTAACTTCTGTGTGGTGGGTTTCTTGATTGGAGCAGTGTTGTATGGGAAGCCAGGACAGTCAAAGTCTTGCAGGAAGTGAACAGGGTTGGGGTTGGCAGCAGGGTGACACGCTGGAAAGTCGTATGGTCTAGCCTAATGGTGCCAAACCTGTGGCATGCAAGTTATTTGTTTTTCTTTTAAGCCAAAGATTTTAATGTAGGAGTTGTTTTTTTGTAAACTAAAACCTCAGTATTCAGGTTAATTGCAGTGTTGGCACTTTCAGATAAATAAGTGGGTTTTGGGTTGCAGTTTGGGTGCTCATCTCTAAAAGGCTCACCATTGCGAGTCTAGCCAGGGCAGTCAGCTGTGTGATTAGGAAGGAAAATGGATCTGAAAATGGATAGTCTGTGAGGTAACTGATGCCAACAAGTGAGCTACATGGGGACGCAGCAGGAGAGGTAGACAGACGAGCAACGTGGTGGCAGGAAAAACCTGCTCAACAGTGGAGCCTTTAAAGTCATCCCAAGAAAGCTACACATGAACTCTTTCCCCAAACCACCTGTAACATCAATCATTCTATCTTGCTTTTCAAAGTCTCTGATTATAGATGATCCTGTTCGTCGTCGTTGTTGTTGTCATTCTAAGATAAGGTTTCACTACTCAGTTCAGGCTGGCCTTGAACTCACTTCATAGCCCAGGCTGGCCTCAAACTTGAAGTCATCCTCCGGCTTCAGCCTCCCAAATGCTAGGATTACAGGCATCCACCACCACATCTGGTCAGATAATCCTTAATTTGATGTGGCTATTTCCTGATAAACCTATCATAAGTTGCAAGTATCATAAGTCCAAAATGCACTTAATAAAACTTACAGAACATCACTGCTTCACCTGGTCTACCTTAAACACTCTTGGAACACTTACTTTAACCTGCAGTTAGGTAAAATCGTCTAGCACAAATCCTATTTCCTAATCTAGTGGTGGGTATCTCACGATACACACAGGAAAGGGCATTTTGAAGACATGTTGGGACGTGCAGATACATACATCATGGAGCACTGTGCTGGTCACAGAGCACCTCATGGACTGTCCATTTTCCTTCCTCATCACACAGCTGACTGGGAGCTGCAGCTTGCCGAGACTGCCCAGCATTGCAGGCATGTCACATAATGCCCATCAGTAGCCAACGTCCTGTAGTTTGGAACACTAATGTCCCCTAAAGGCCCATGTATTAATTAAAGGTCTGGGTCCCAGCCGGTGGCACCATCAAGAGATGGTCAGACCTTACAGGTAGGGCTGTGAGGAAGTTAAATCACTAGGGTTGTGTCCTCTGAAGGGAGCTGTGGGACCCTGCCCCTTCCTCTCTGTTTCTGGCTCCTGGCTACTGAGAAGTTTATTCTGCCATGCACTCCTACCACGATGTGCTGTCTTGCCACAGGACCAAAAGCAAGAGCCAAGTGAGCACAGTCTGAGACTGTGAGCCAGAACAAACCTGTGTCCCTTATAAGCTGATTATCTTAGGTATTTGTTATAATAATGGAGAGCTGACCATACATCTCGAAAAGATCAAAATTCAGATCTCAATTATTTGTACTTAATGCATATTGCTTTTTGCATCAGTGTAAAGCTAAAAAATATATTCTAAGTTAAACCTTTATAACCTGAGGCAGGAGGGAAAGTTTGAGCCCAGCCTAGGCAATTTAACAAAATCTTATTTTAAAGTTAAAAATGAAAAAAAAAAAAAGATCCTGGGGGTTTAATCTCTAGTACAGAATAAAGAATAACCATCTTTCAGTTGTAAGAGGTCCAAAAAAAATCTAAAATTGACTGAAGAAAAAAAAAATCTATCACTCATACAAATGAGTCCAAACAGGATCTAATTTCTGTCTTGATTCAATTCTAGTCTGTAGTATTTTTGCTCTAGTTTCAAACAGGTTCATACCTCTCCATGGCAGGAAATTTACTCCTGACTTTGCATGTATCATCATAATTCCAAATGCAAAGGGAGTGTGTTTTTCTCCTATTAGTCTAAGACTTCACCGGCCTGATTCTTATTAGCTCATCTGGAGTCATAGACTCTGCATGGCCTAAGTACTGTGACCTAAGAAGTATATTCCAGCTAGAATCCATGATGGAAGGCAGAGTCATTCTCACAAAGTCAACATGGGCAGGATTGAGTGAACACTGCTGCACATGGGAAACAGATATTTACTTACTTATCAACAATATCAACCTGCTATGTAGCCACGCTGGTTTGGAATCCAAGATCTCTGTGTCTCAGCCACCTGAGTGCTGGGACTTCAGGCATATACAACTAAATTAAGCAGGAATTACTTGTTAACTGCTTGGTGGGCGATATAAACAATTAATGTCCATTATGCCAACCAGTCAGATGAACTGTTTTTTTCAGTATTTGGGTATCAGATCCCTGTAGAGTCTTCTCTCAGGCTCTATGTACTGCCAGAAAAATGTGTCCTACTAAAAGCGTACTGCTCAAGGTTCTCCTCATCCAAAAGTCTGTTTATTTTCTTCTTCAGAGCCCCATGAGGCCATCAACCTGAAGCAGTTTACTTCAGCTAATGCCAAAGTGTCACAAGAGTTCCTGCCTGACCTCTGCCTTCCTCAAGGAATTGGTCACTGGATGCCCAAGGATCTGGGAATGGCAGTAACTTGGTCACACAACTGCCTCCTGCCTCCTGGGCTGGCCACTCCTCTCCTGCTTCTTGGCTGGGGGTTAGATGACTCCCAATTTACCCTCAGCCTGTCATGTCACATGGTCAGTTGGTGTCCCGCAGTTACTTGAGAGCTGTTTCCCAGAGGGAGTACAGATACTGCCCATCTCCAACATGCTGCTAATCTCTGCCTTTTCCCAAGGATGCAGTTTCCCTGCTTTGGTAGGGGAAGGAGGACAATGGCTTTTGCTTAGCTATGCCTACCATAGAAGCTCCTTGGAGAATAAGGAAGCCAGAATAGGAGGGACCTACCAGGCACTGAGAATGTCCACTCCTAGAGCAAGCTAGTCACCCCGGATCCAACACCAAACGACCCAAGTCCAAAAGCACTTTTATTATTCAACCCCATAAACCCTACCCTGACTGCAGTTGTATTCTGGATCCTCAGATGCTGTCCTCAGAATCAGTAATTAATGTCTCCTTTTCCTGAAAGCACAGTTATCGGGCCTGGGATTTAGCTCAGTGGCACAAGTGCCTGCATGAAAACAGAGTTATCCTGGAAGTGGTTGTGGATCTCTTTAGGAAAAACAAGATTGAGGTCCCCGGGATGCAAACACATTATTATTATAACTGTTCCTTTCTACAGGGAACCTGCACTTCAAGGGCTCTGGTTTTGTGATTTAGCCTGGGTGTGAAAATTGTCCCCCAAGTCCTGTAGAGTAGTATTTATGCTTTTGTGCATTTGGGCCGCTTGAGGATGTTAAATGTGGGTTCTAACTCAGTAGATCTAGGAGAGGCCTTCTAATCTCAACTCTCAACTTCCTATAATCTCCCAGGCTATGATGATACCTGTGGACCACACAATCAAGATTTCTCAATCTAAATGGGAACAGTTCTTTTTGGCAGGGGTTGTCAGTATATAGATATAGGATGTTAAGCAGAACCATTGGCCTCTTATCACTAGATGCCAGAAGCACCCACCTCAAGTTGTCACAACCAAAAATGTCCCCTAAAATGAGCATGGTGGAGCTCACCTGTAGTCTCTTAGGAGGCTGAGGCAGGAGGATTGCTATGAGTTTGAGGCCAGCCTGGGTTACATAGTGATTTCAAGGCCGGCCTGGACTGAACAGTGAGACCTTGTTTCAAACAAAACAAAAGTCCCCCAGGGAACAAAATGACCAATGACAGTGCCAACAGAAGAGTGTCAGCTGAGTTCATGTCAGTTTTCTCATCCCTTCTAAGTGTCTGTCTTTTGCAGCAGCTGCTGCACCCCTAAAGCCTTCTCTCAAGGGGTGATAACTCAGATCATCTGCATTCCATAGCTCACCACCTGTTGTATCAGAATTAGAGGAAATCACTCACCACTCAGTCCCTCTCCAGCCTCTGGACCAAACACTTCAAACTGCCTCTTCTTTCCCCATGAGATGTTGCCAGTTTCTTAATCCCAATATCAATTGTTTGTTTAGTCTGTGGGATTTGGGTTGCTGGCAACAAAAGCCAGCTCTAAGCTGTATTAACTAGACACTTTTTTTGGAGGAGGTACCAGGAATTGAACTCAAGGCCTCATGCTTGCCAGGCAGGCACTGGGCCATTGAGCTATATCCCTAGCCCAAGTAGAGCCATTTGAGCTGCCATAAACCCAATCATCTTTGTGACCTTCCACAATAGGCCTGTAGTGAGGCAGAAACTTCACTGAAGAAGGGTCTGGGGCAGGGAAGCTGCTCACCTTAAGGAAGCCAGGAAGCAGAAATTGCTGAGAGGGAGGGCAAAGGACAAGACACAGTTCCTAAGGTTGTCTCCATGATACACTCCCTTCCCCTAAGCCCAAGTTTCTGTCACCTAATAGCCTTCCAATAATGCCTCAAATTATAAACCCATCAATAAATTAATTCACTTTCTAAAAGCCTCACCTCCAAATACAGTGCATTAGGACTCAAACCTTTAACACGTGAACCTCAGGGAACAGTCCAGATTCAAACTTTAACAGACCCCCAAAATAGAGGAGATGCAGAGAGCCTTCGCAAGCACCTTGGCTTTCTCCTTCTGTGCTTACAGAGAGAGGCCATCTGCAGCCCAAGGGCGAGCTGTCACTGGAGAATGGCCAGGAGCTGGCACCCTGGACTCACCTGTCTGGTCTTTCCAGGACTATAGGAAAATGAATTTTCTTAAGTTTCTTTCACTTAGCATGGGGTATTTTATTGCGGTTTAAGCAAATGATGATAATGTTGTTTTCTGAGATGGAGTCTCACTGTAGCCCACGCTGGCCTTGCACTCACAGTGACTATTCTGCCTTAGCCTCCCAAGTGCTGGGATCTCAGGTGTGTGCCACCAAGCCTGGCTAGGGCCCTACCTTTGGACATCCCACCACCTTTCAACATGGACACAGTGGGGACCAAGCTTTAGCCCAAGAACCTTTAGCAGACACACCCAAACCGCAGCAATCATCAAAGCATTCCCTGTGGGGAGGGAGGGAGTGTACTGATTGCTTTAGGCCTGATAAAGATCTTCTTTTACAAACTCCATCTAAAACTATCCTAGCTAATAGTGGTGGAAGCAGCATCAGGCAGGACAACTATATCCTTCCAAAGCAACTTTCTTTTTCAAGTTTTTTTGAGATGCAAGTACAGAATTGGGGTTTAAAGCACGAATTGTAGCTGGGTTTTAGCTCAGTGGCTCAAGTGCTTGCCTGGTAAGTGTGAGGTCAGGAGTTCCTGGTACCCTCCCCCAAAATACTCAAGTAAAGCAGGAATCATGCGTCAACTGCTTGGGCCTCAGTACTGTCTGCCATTTGTTTGGTGTGTAAGCTTGTGCAAATTGCTTAAGCACTCACAGTTCTTGTGAAATGGAACAGATAATAAGGACACCTCAGAGAGGCGTGACAATTAAATGTATCAGCACTTCCGGGAACACAGAATTCACTATTTGCAAATTTAAAAAAACACCCAACTTGTCAATACAGAGGAAACACACGGGATCATGTAAGTGAGACCCTTTACAGGCATACTCATTGATAAGGTTGACTGTTCTTTAGAACTCTAGATTTTTCTACAGTTTCTTTAATAAAGTTCTAGAATTCACAGTCCTCTATTCAGAACATCGGTTGCTTGCCTACCTCCGCCACTAAACAAAAGGCACAGGCTTCCCAACTGGTTGAATTTGGGTCATGTGCCTGCTCCTGAACCATTCACAATAGTCAAGAGAATGTCCCACAATGATTGGTTTAGGAACAAATTCCTTCTACATTCTTGCATATTAGGGGCTGGGATTATGCTGGTTGCTAATAACAGCAACCTCTATTACTCCTTAGCTGCTGCATTGGAGCAAGGCGGGCTTGAATGCTTGCTGGAGAGGACGAAGTCCACCGTTCGAATTTACTTGTAATAAAAAGTAAACCAATATAATCTTTCTAACGTGTTCCTTTAGAACACAAGAAAACTACAGAAACAAAAATGGCCCAGGATCCTATGCTTATAAATATGCTTAATGAATTCTTAGAACAAGTACATAAAACGTGAACACAGACTGTGCATCAAACGCATGTGACAGTTTCCCCCCTGAATTTTTGTGGTGCGCTTATATAAAAGAATGTTTTTAAGTACCTTCTTGGAGGTGCATTGAGAAATACTTAACGGTAGAGACACGACTTTTGAAACTTAACTCTCAAAAGGTTCAAGAAATAATGTATAAAAATCATATGCATATGCACACAAGCATACACGCTGCACAGTAAGCCCTTTGTTAGCGTGTTTGTAGCTTTTATAGTCTTACCGCGCAATTTTTAAAGAGGAAACTCAAAAATGCAACGTAAGTCAGCTTTACTACTTCTTCCTACAAAGGTCAGAAACCCAAGTCCCTTCTGTGTTCCAGCAGGAAAAGATATGTCAATATCTTTCCATATAAAGCTTTTTCTTTTAATTATGAGTTTGAGTACCATTTTGGGGTTTACGTTTCTCTCTTAAACGCGCCGCAAAACCCCAGCAGCCCTTGGTTTGCAGGACCGCCCCCCAGCGTTGCCCTCCGGGATCTCAGGTCTCCACGCATGGCCCGCAAAGCATTCTGGGATCGTCAGGCCGCTCCCTTATCTCGCGATGATAGCTTTTTCTTCATTTAGATCTTAAGACCCCCGCCTCCGCCTAACGTGTTTTTCAAATCCGCCAATGTACGCACAGTTTAGGCTCGAACCAGCCAATCAGAATGCGGAATCACCGGGAAATTTAAATCGCGCCTGCAGGCTGCACGAGGCACACCGTTTCTGGGCTCCGCCGCGGTAAGCATTTTGAGAGCGCTCCGTTTGCAACCCGAGAGCTCCTCAATATCGCCCGCTCTCATTTCACAGGTATGAACTGAGACTGGGGCCGGGCCCGAGCAATAATGGCTCCTTGTGGCCTGCGCCAGGCTCACAGGTAGCGGGAGGGAGGCGCCGGTACGCGCTGGGCCTGGCTTTGGCCTCTTTGGTTGTCGAGGCCTTGGGAGCGTCGCTCGTTGGCCCCGCGACTTAGTTTCGCAAGGCGGGGTCGGGGCTTTGGGGCGCTGAGAAAGGCTGGAAAAGCTCCAAGGCGTTGCCGTCCAGGGAATCGGCGGGAGCTGGGCGCGAGAGCGGACGGTCGGGGAGGGCCTGGATGCCCTGCCCCAGCCGCCGAGGTCTGCACATTCCGCGGGGAGGTGGGGACGGAGCCTGGCGAGGGAGGTGGCTTTTGGGGAAGACCCCACTCTGAACCGGGTTGTGGTGTCGCGGGCGAGCATAACGGAAGTAAAAGGAGCCAGTTGTTAAGGAGGACCTTGACTTGTCACTTTTGGGAGACGGCTTTGTAAGTATCTGGGTCTGAATGAGGCACAGCAGATACTATTCTAATTCAGTGTTTTAACTGAGAGTTCTCGGAAACGAATATAGGTGAGAGGTCCTAAATGCAGCAGCAGCATTATGCGGCAGTTTTTAATGTTGACAGCAGTTGTTATGGAAGGTTTTGTAATGCGACCAGGCACAAACATTGTATGTAGCTCTCATGTGTGAAGTAAAGTACTTGTTTTGGCCCTTTCAAAGACGGTAAAAAAAAAAGCCTCAAGAAGATCTGAATTTATTGCCCTAAAGACCTAGGGTTTAGGGTTCCTGTAGTTGGTGTTCCATTAACAGTAATGAATTTTAGATTGTGAACTACGCTGCCTGACACGGTGGTGGTCAGAGACTTGTGGCTCTGGAGCACTTAAAAAGGTGACTAATCACAAAGGTCTCAATCAGAATTGAGACATAGGATTTCAAAGATAGGAAAAAAAATAATCTGAACTTTTATGTTGATAACATGTTGAGATGACAGCATTATGGGTAGCTTGGGTTAAAACTTATTAAATGTTAATGGGTTTTCTTTAGTAAAGTGATTACTGACATTTTAAGTTTTATGTGGCTTCTATTATATTTGCTGATAGATTTGTTCCAGAAAGTTTCTTTCCTTTGTGGGGAAGTGGGGAAGATTATCCTTTGACTAAAACTACATCCATAGTGCTGAAAATTTGAAGAGGCAGATTCAAAATAGGTTTGATAATTCTATTCTTATTTGATGTTCTCACTGACATGGGAAATGTTTCTGTCCTCCATCTTTTAGCTTTCTTTCTTTGTCTCATAACCATGTCCACCAATGAGAATGCTAATTCACCAGCTGCCCGCCTGAACAGATTCAAGAACAAGGGGAAAGACAGCACCGTGAGTACCTTCTGTTGCTTTCCTTCGGTATTTTTTTCCCCTTTCGGGAAGAAATAGGCACTTTTAATGCCAATTATAGCAAAGAAACTTTCCGTATTCCAAATAAAGCCTTGGTAATTTCCTCAGCTAGCATATTAATATTCTTTTTCCTTCTGTGTTTTTAAAATGGTAAGGTATTTGAGAAGGGGCGAAACCTTTGAAAGATTTTTTTCAGATGCTCTCATCAGGCAACAAAATGTGTTGTCTTTTCATAAGGAAATGAGGCGACGCCGAATAGAAGTTAATGTGGAGCTAAGGAAAGCTAAGAAGGATGACCAGATGCTGAAAAGGAGAAATGTAAGCTCCTTTCCTGATGATGCTACTTCACCACTGCAGGAAAACCGCAACAACCAGGTAAATATATTTTAATTTATGAATTATGGTAAATCCAGAAATTTAATATGGGCATTGCATATGGGGTTTTGACTGCGAAGATTTTTTTCCTCCCCACCTCATCGGTTCTGATGGATTCTTATTTTCTAGGCATCCTCTGTAACCTATTGAAGCTAATTCTAATGTTATCTTCCTCTTGTTGTGGTTTCCCTGCATTTCTAGCTGTTGGTTGGATATCTTGATCTGGGCACTGCAACATAGTGTTCAGAATCAAGTACTTTGTGACTTATTTTTTACTTTTGTGGTATGTTTTTACCACACCAGTTGGCACCAGTTTTGTCAAGTCTTTTTCTTCCTGAAATTGTTAAAATAGCTTCCTAACTTATCTTTCCTATACTTGTGTGCCATATTGTGTCTTTTTAAAAGTTTTTCCAAAAGTATATTCATGTGCCATACCATTTGTATCAACTACATATTGTACATATGATGATGGGCCCATAAGATTATAGTGGAACTAGAACAGGCCTTCATAGCTAGAGGAAGCAAAAGAAAAAGAGACTACAGAAGAGCCACCAAGAAAATTCATAGAGAAGTGTCTGCCGGAAGCTTTTGCAGACCTCAATCAACAAGCTCCTTAAAGAGCTTAAAACCATGGGTTGCAACTCTGAAAATTTTTCATTAATAGATGAGAATAATGTCATGAACATTATCTGATTATGAGTAAATCTGTGATCAAAATAAAGAATCAAAGAAGGCACACAACCTACCTACAATCCCAGCACTCTGGGAGGCTGAGGTAAGATTGCAGGTTCAAGCCCAGCCTGGTCAGCTGGTCTTAATGAGGCGTTGGTCTCAAAATTAATAATAAAAACCAAGGGCTAAGGTGTAGCTCAATGTGAAGACTCTGAGTTCAATCTCTAGGCCTGCAGAAAATGGCACAATAAAACAGAATACATGTAAACATACTTATTTTTAAAAAAAAATTTTTTTTTGGTCTTTTTGAGATAGGGTCTCACTGTGCAATTTAGGCTTGTCTTGGGCTCACTTTGTAGCCTAGGCTGATCCTCCTGCCTCAGCCTTCTGAGTGTTGGAATTACAGGCATGAGCCGCCACGCCCGGCTTCAAATGCATTTCTGAAGATTGATGCTTCTCAGGAAGACCCTTTATGGTATAGTCTAGGAGGCAGGACATGCAAAGTCCATTTACGTTACTTACCCCTGAAGACCTTTCAGGACTGTGAGATTTGAGGTGATGATACAGATAATGCTGATACTGTGAGGCCTAGGGTAATAATGGGTACTCATGTCTTAGTTTTCAACAAAAATGCATGAAATTAAAAAGATCACAGAAAAATACTTCTGTGTAGCTATGAATTTAAGTATTATTTAAAAAATAATCAAAATTTAAAGGAGTGGTACAGTAAGCCAAGATTTATTAATGCATGTCTTATTTTTCTTGTTGCTAGGACAATACCCAGTGTGCACAAATTAAGGGAGGAAAGATTTATTTTAGTCCACAATAGAGGTTTCAGTTCATAGGTGGGACACGGTTCTTATCTCATGGATTGGTCCCTATGGCAGAGGAGAAACAGATCCTGATGGCAGGGCAGGCAGGAGGCAGTCATACTTTTTCCTTTTGTTTTATTGACATTATAAGTCTATTGGATGGTGCTACCCAGACTCAGGGAGCCTTCCTATTATCTACACTCACAACCATGACAAACTAAAGGGTGGATTAATGCAGTTATTACACTTTAATCCATATTCACACACCCACCCATAATCCAGTCACTCCAAAGCCCCACCTGAGAACATGTGAGTTAGATACCGAACCATAACAAGCTTATTTATTTCGGCTTTCTGAGACAGGGCCTGATGTGTATGCCGTTCAGGCTGATCTTGAACTCACAATGATCCTATGCCACTATATAGATCCAGCTAATAACAAGGAAAAAATTTTTTTGATAAATTTAGAGTAGGCCTAAGTATTCGATGTCTGTAGTACACAGCAGTGTGGGCCTTCACTTTTTTTATTACTCACACTCTGACTTATTCCGAGCCAGTCATTTCCAATCCGCCTAGCTCTATGGCAAGTACACTATATACAGGTATATCGTTTTCTTTTTCTTTTTTTTTTTTTTTTTTTCGGTACCTTGTGTTTGCCAGGCAGGTAAGTGTGCCGCTGAGCTAAATCCCGGGCACCATTTTCTGTCTTTGTGTGTGTGTGTGTGTGTGTGTGTGTGTGTGTGTGTGTGTGTGTTTTAGTATCTTAACAATGACAAAATCACATAACTCCATATTTCTCAGACTGTATCTCCAACATTAAGTAATACATGACATTAGTGCTTGAATATATTCTCTGCTCGAAATCCACACACCATATTGGACCAAGCTTAGGCTTATAAATGTGTATCTTCAAAAACACCAGGGCTTTCCTGCATCTTAGTTTTATACTACTATGCTTATTTTAGTACTTCTCCCCTATGAGCCGCCTTTGTTGTTTTGCAATGCTGGGGATCAAACCCAAAGCCTCCCACTTGCTCGGCAAGTACTCTGCAGCTACCTGTATCTCCAGTCACACTTCCCTGCTTTTTCTAAAATACACATACTCAGTCTCACCTTCTAATAGTGTCTAGCAGGAGATTCATCTTCGAGGATTATGAAGTTCCCTGTTTTTTCACCAAAAAATCAAGAAATATTGCTGTATAACAAATGACATTTATTTTATGATATTTGTCTACTTAATACATTTTTCTTGTTAGATTGTAAGTTCCTAATGAGAAAGGGACATTCTTTTTGAATTAACAAGAACATTGGTTCTCAAACTGATTTGCAATGTACAACTTCTTTGTAATTTGCACCATGGAAATACAGGAATTACAAGTTTGGATATGAAAATACCCCATATATCGCAAAAGCGAGATTATGAGTTCAGTTCCCCGTACGGCAAAAAAAAAAAAAAAAAAAAAAAAGAAAAAGAAAAGAAAAGAAAGTACTCCATACATTATTTGTAACTTATTTTCTGTCACCCAAAACATAGCTGAATGCAGGTGATTAAGACTAACGTAGCAATAACTTTCATCAGTCTTCCCTAAATTGCTGTTAAAAGTATTCACAGCTGCTTTTTTTTTTGTGATGAAATGTTGACACCACAGGAATTATGGTGCCAAACTTGAGGGGTTTTTTTTGGGTTCTTTTTGAGACAGGATCTTGCTATGCAGTTCAGGCTGGATTTGAGTTGACTTTATGGCCCAGGCTGGTCTTGAGCTCACAATGATCTTCCTGCCCCAGCCTCTTGAGTGCTGGGATTACAGGCATGTGCCACCGAGCCTGGCTAAGAACTGTTTGACATATAAAATATTTAATAGGCAAAAATAAATGGGTTAAACTTTTATTAACTCACTGTAGACTTACAAGTGTCTTCATAATGGTAAATGTGAATGTTGGTATTTAATCTCAATGATTATAAAATTCCACTTTTAGGGCACTGTGAATTGGACTGTTGATGACATTGTCAAAGGTATAAATAGCAATAATCTGGAAAACCAGCTCCAAGCTACTCAAGCTGCTAGGTAAGTCACACATGCTATAATTTAGGTAACCTAAGAAACTAACCTTTAGATTTTTGGCAGCAAGGGATGGATGGCTGATAATACAGGTCAAGTTTATCAGCTGTAGGCCGTGAACTTGCCATAATGCTCCCACCTCAGCCTCCGAAGTGCTAGGATGACAGGTGTCCACCACCATGCCTGGCTAGGATTTTTCCTTAGTTGAAATTTTTAGCTGTAATTTTCTATAGTGACCTAAAATTCCACCCTAACTATTAACTTTTGGCAGGGGGTACCAGGGATCAATCTCATGACGTCATGCTTGCCAGACAAAGACTGATGCCACTGAGCTAAATCTCCAGCCCAACTATTAACTTTTTTTTTGTATCAGGGATTAAACTCAGGACCTTGCGCTTTGCCAGGCAAGCATTCACTTACGCTGCTGAGCTAAGTCTCCAACCCTTTTTTGGTCTTTGAGACAGTTTCATTGTGCAATTTAATTTAGGCTGGCTTGAACTCACAATGATTCTCCTGCCTCAGCCTCCTGAGTGCTGGGATTTCAGGTGTGCACCATCACACCTGGCTCCAACTGTTAACTTTTTTTGATTTTTTTTTTTTTTTTTTTTTTTTTTTTTTGTCAAAGTGACTTTCTTGTTTTTTGAAGTGGCGTTTCACTACGCAGTTAAGGCTGGTTTCGAGCTCATTATCTAGCCCAGGCCAACCTTGAACCCCTGGTAGTCCCCTCACCTTGACCTCCTAAGTGCTGGACTTAGAGCCTTGCACCCCATGCCCACCACCACTAGCTTCACAATGACATTTTAAGTCACTATGTGGTAGATTTTTGCAGAGATACACCGAGTAGGAAAATGATAAGTGTACCACACATGTAATCTGTTCAGTTTCTTTACGTTCCAGGAATGTCAGCATTTACTTAAAATGTTCTACATTTACAAATCTATTTTGAAACAAACTTCTCTTGTTGATCACCTTCACTTTTGCTTTTCTTCTTGTTTCTCCTTTAGGAAACTGCTTTCTCGTGAAAAACAGCCCCCCATAGATCACATAATCCGGGCTGGTTTGATTCCAAAATTTGTGTCCTTCTTGGGCAGAACTGACTGTAGTCCCATTCAGTTTGAGTCTGCTTGGGCGCTCACTAACATTGCTTCTGGGTCATCAGAACAGACCAAGGCTGTGGTGGACGGAGGTGCTATCCCAGCACTCATTTCTCTCTTGGCCTCTCCCCATGCCCACATCAGTGAACAGGCTGTCTGGGCTCTAGGAAACATTGCAGGTACTTGGGCGTAAGATTATTTTGACTGAATGTTTCTAACCATAATGGGGTGGGAAAAGCCATGTTGTTAAGTAATAGTGCCCTTGGTGTCACATGTGTTTTGAGTTTGCTTCAAGTCCTTATTAGGGATAAGAGAAGGATCTGAAAAAGGCACCAGGGAAGCATCTAAGTAAGATGGGGAATTCCTGATAGCATATTCAGTCACTGAACATAGGTGGTGCCAGACAAGTAGATGTGGTTGATTTTGCTTTTAGTGTATGCATGTGTTGCTAGGGATTGAATCCAGGGCCTTGTGCATGCTAGGAAAATGCAGTATCACTGTACTATATTCCAGCCCTTAATCTTACTTTTTTTCTTCAGGTGATGGTTCAGTTTTCCGAGACTTGGTTATCAAATATGGTGCAATTGACCCGCTCTTAGCTCTTCTTGCAGTTCCTGATATGTCATCTTTAGCCGTAAGTTACTCACATAAGTAAAGTTGTTCACTTTTGGGGGTCGTTTTTTTGAGATAGGGTCTCACTATGTAGCTCAGGTTGGCCTGCAATTTGCAATATTCCTCCAGTGTCAGCTGCCTGAGTACTACTGCACCTGGCGGTTGCTCACTTTTTTTTTTTAAAGTTGCTCGTTTTAAAATTTCAATTTCTTGCATTTCCTTAAAAGACAGGCAATTTTCTCATTACTTTTTCCTTTCTCCTTAGGGTGGTTACTTACGTAATCTTACCTGGACACTTTCAAACCTTTGCCGCAACAAGAATCCTGCACCCCCATTAGATGCTGTTGAGCAAATTCTTCCTACCTTGGTTCGTCTCCTACATCACAATGATCTTGAAGTATTAGCAGATACCTGCTGGGCTATTTCTTACCTTACAGATGGTCCAAATGAGCGCATTGAAATGGTTGTAAAAACTGGAGTTGTGCCCCATCTGGTGAAGCTTCTAGGATCAAATGAATTATCCATTATGGTAAGTTGCTCATGTTTAGACTCCAAGTGTAAAGTACAGGGAGCATATGCATTGCAGTAATGCCTGTTTCAGACTGTGCTGCACCTCTTAAACATTTAGGATGGATAATTTTTGAGCAGCACTGGGAAAAATAGTAGCCATCAGCAATCAACCCTTTTATTTTCCGTCTGCAGACTCCTGCGCTAAGAGCCATAGGGAATATTGTTACTGGAACAGATGAACAGACTCAGATTGTAATAGATGCAGGAGCACTTGCTGTTTTTCCCAGCCTGCTTGTTCACCCCAAAACTAATATTCAGAAGGAAGCTACCTGGACAATGTCAAACATCACAGCCGGCCGCCAGGACCAGATACAGCAAGTTGTCAATCATGGATTAGTCCCGATCCTTGTCAGTGTTCTCTCTAAGGTAATGTACTCTGAGGATTTAATTCGATAATTGTTAGTATTTCTAGACAAGGCTTTTTTTTTTTTTTTTTTTTTTTTTGAGACAAGGTCTCGCTATGCAGTCTAGGCTGGTTTTGAACTCAAATGTAGCCCAGGCTGTTCCTGACTAGACTTAAGTATAGACATTTTCCCTTTTTGGGGTGGGTGGGTACCAGGAATTGACCTCAGGGCCTTGCCCTTGCCAGGCGGGCATTTATGCCACTGAGCTATATCCCCAGCTCTTCCAGCTCTTTGTTTTTTCCCAGACCTTCTTCACTTAACCGCAAAGTTAGATCCTGCCACTGGTTCATTAGATAATGGTTGCTAAATGAAGATTTATATATAAAATGTATATTACAGTATTCAGAACAAAGAAATCAACTGAAATTCCAACTTGATGACTGCTTTTATTTGTGTAACTCTTACATGCAGTACTGTAATGTGTAGCATCATAAAATTACTGTACAATTCAGCAAAAATTATAGTACTGTTTAAACAAGGTACACAGAAAAAAAGACATGGAGGCTGTATAAACAAGATGTACAGAGCTTGGGGCCAGGGATTTAGCTCAGTGGCATAAGTGCCTGCCTGGCAAGCACTAGGTCATGAGTTCAATCCCCAGCGCCAAAAAAACAAAAACGAAAAAACAAAAAACAGGTCAGAAGTCCAAATAGTGTACCTTGGTTGTGATGCTGAACAGTCCTTAAGTAGAGTTTTTTACGTTTTGTGTTTTGTTTTTATTTTTGACTTTTTTGGAGGTCTCGGTATGTGCTTGCGGCTGTCTGTGAACTCACTATATAGCCCAGACTGGCCTCGAATTTAGGTGATCCTCCTGCCTCAGCCTCCTCAGTATATGAATACAGGCCTGTGCCACCACACCCAGCTAAGCAGGCAGGTTAAATGAGGAATGTGTATATTGTTGTTTAGCAGTTTAGATCTGTGCCAAGTAAGAGCTGGTTTCACAAGTTTGGTGGACCCAATGGGTAGTTTAGCCATTGCTTTTTTCACATGTATGACTGTTCTGAAAGAAAACCATTTTCTTATGTTTATTAGGCAGACTTTAAGACACAAAAGGAAGCTGTGTGGGCTGTGACCAACTACACCAGTGGTGGGACAGTTGAACAGATTGTTTACCTTGTTCATTGTGGGATAATAGAACCATTGATGAACCTCTTAACTGCCAAAGATACGAAAATCATTCTTGTTATTCTGGATGCCATTTCAAATATCTTCCAGGTAAGCCCTAACAAGGTGGCATTGGTTTGAATTTGGGCCTGGTGTGATAATCAGTTTACTATTAAGACCAGGGTAAGGGCAGCCACAGAATCAGAAAACCTGCTTAGAGGGCCACAGTTTTGTTTTTTTAAGAGATAGGATCTATTGCTTAGGCTACTCTTCACTAAGTCCTGGACTCCAGTGATTCTATCATCTCAGTTTCCCGAGTAGTTGGGGCTGTAGGTAATGACCCTGCCCTGCTGACCAAACTTGGTCAAAGATATGACAGGGATTCGGAGAGATTAAAAGGAGATGAGTGAGTGATGCTCCTTTAAGCAGATCACCTGTACTTATTTTGTCAGTTATCCTCTCTCTTTTGTTTTTTTTTTTTTGCTATGTGATCCAAGCTGGCCTCAGACTCAAGGTGCTCTTCCTTGCTCAGACTCCTGAGTGCAGGGATTACAGGTGTGCACCACCACACCTCACTTGCCCAATTTAATACTGAATTTGTTGAAATTCAGATGATTTAGTATTTTCCTTGGTTTCTTTTGGTCAGTACAAGCACGCTGGCACGGTAAGCCAGCCTGCTCATCATCTACTTCTGCACTTGTCACTCTGGAGTTATGACCCACAAATACAAAGCTGAGTAAAGAACACTACGTGGAAGCAGTTTGCCAGTGTGTGCTAGTTTTGCCATTCTTTATCTAAACCCCTCAGTTATTTTCAAGCATATCTGTTATTTTATTGGTAAATATTTATTCTAAATATTGCAGACATAGAAATTTTTTTTTTTTTTTTGGTACCAGGGATTGGACTCAGTTTTGTGCTTTCCAGGCAGGTACTTTGCTGCTGAGTTATATCCCATCCTCTACCAATCTAATCTTGGTACACAGATTTTTAAAAAAAAAAAAAAATAATACAAGCATCAGAGAAAAGTGTTTTTAGCACACCACCAACCATATTTGCCTTTAAACATTGGTTCTCCATATTGACTACAGTTTGACATTGTGTGAGGTACTTTTTAAAAAATAATCCCATCTTAATGCATACCAATTGAGCCTGAATGTAGTTACACTCTTTTTTTTTTTTTCTTGAAAATTCTTTTCCAGTAGTTGCACTTTAGAAGTTGTGTAGGTGAATGCTTAACCTGGCAGGGAAGATACTGTATCACAATGTTGCTTTTCTCAGAATGAGGCTCATCTACTGTCCTGGATGTGCTGACCTCTGTAATTCCTCAGATGGAGGAAAGCCAGATATTTGTGTTGTCAGGGGATTGTGCTTATGCTTTGCCCTAAGAGGGAAACAAGTTGAATAGGTAGTTTTTGTGTTCGTGTGTATTGCTAGGGCTCAAACCCAGGCTCTTACAGGCTGTACAAGTGTTACACCACTGAGGATTACATCCCCAACCCTGCTCAGATGGTGGTGATGCATGGAAAAGGTTAAGTGCTCTAAGATACGTGTGTGGGTGAAAGCCACGATAAAAAAGTAGTTGATGGAGAAGAAACAGTGCTAACTTGGAAATTTTCAAGAGACTTGGCATAGTGGTGCATGCCTGTAATCCTGGGGGCACTCAGGAGGCTGAGACAGGAGGATCACTGAGTTAGAGACCATCCTGTTCTAAGAAGTTCAAGTCCAGCCTGAACTACATAGTGAAATCCTGCCTCAAAAAGGCAAAAAAAAAAAAAGAGGAAATGCAAAATAACTCAGTACTATTGAAGGAACTGGGGTGGATTATGTAGCCCAGGCAGGCCTTGAAATACACAGCAATCCTGCCTTAGCTTTCCAGTTGGTAGTGGTGTAGGGATATACCTCCACCCCTGGCCAATGTTTATTTCTGTCTGATACGTATTCTCAAACATGAATGTTACCATTTTCATTAAAATGGGGATGTTTTGAGTATAGGCCAGTAAACTTGAGATTTTCTTTAAGGCTGCTGAGAAATTAGGTGAAACGGAGAAGCTTAGTATAATGATCGAAGAATGCGGAGGTTTGGACAAGATTGAAGCACTGCAGAACCATGAAAACGAGTCTGTGTACAAGGCCTCCTTAAACTTGATTGAGAAGTACTTCTCAGTAGAGGTGAGTAATGGTGAATTTTTTCTGTGTGTGTGTTTTTCATTTTTATTGGTACCAGGGATCGAACTCACGACCGCCTGCTTGCAAGGCAGGTGCTTACGCCGCTGAGCTAAATCCCCAGCCGTGAGTAATGGTGATATTAACAACTGAAGAAATCCATTAAAAGTATCAAGCTGTGGGAGTTTTTCTTTGTGTTTTCTTTTTGAAGGGGCTTACTGAGAATGAAACTTAGAACCTTCAGCTTTCCAGGCAGGCGCTTGTGCCACTGAGCTATCCCCAGCTCCTCTGTACATTTTTAATGAGCCTGTCCCATTATTTTGTTGTTGTTTAGCTTATGCCGCTGAGCTAAATCCCAGCCCCTTTGTTGTTGAAACAGCGTCTTGGCTGTATAGTTGAGGCTGACCCACCATGAAGCAGCGTTCCTCCCAGTGCTGAGGTTACAGGCATGCGCACCATGCCTGGCCCCATGGTTAAATCATACAACAAAATGTCAGTGCATATAGAATTTATTTGCTTCTCAGGTAGTTAGTTTGATGACAGCATTTACCCTGAGTTTTCAATTCATCAGTTTACCCTCAAGTGAACACCTTGCACATGAACAGCTTTTGAAATCATTATTTTGAGACCAAATATGTTCATTGTGGGAGTTGTTGGGGAAGGGAACCAGACCCAGTCTCTTAATTTAGGGTCTAATAAGTGGTTTTTCCTTTCCTACTGAAAAGTGACGAGAAGAAAATTCTGAACTTACAATTTTATTAGTGTAGTGATACACCTTAACCCGTTTGGGCCGCCTCCACTCAAGAATGGCCTAAGTTTGTTTTTGTTTTGTTTTGGTACTGGGGTTTGAACTCACAACCTCTTAACTTACCCGCCAAGCACTTGACCCACTGAGCTCAATCCCTGGCCTGGCCGAAGTTTTAGCAGCACCCTTTCCTCCTTTCTTCTGTCCAGTACTAGAACTTAGTTGAGTAAGGCAATTTATGCAAATGAAGAATTTAAGAACACATGTAGTCTTCTAGTCAAGGTGCTCCTTAGAAATGTATCATCTGTGGGTTACATTGTTGTTTTTTTAATATTTCTAGGAAGAAGAAGATCAAACTGTTGTGCCAGAAACTACCTCTGAAGGCTATACTTTCCAAGTTCAGGACGGGGCTCCTGGTTCCTTTAACTTCTAGGTGTACAGCTGAGGGGGGCATCAGTCTTTGTCATGTACTGTGTTCGGTATAAGTTTGTCTGTTTCTCTTACAAACTCTTTCTTTTCAATGTGGTTTGTCATTGTAGCACTTTTTACAACGAAACTATACTTGAACAGTTCCAAACTGTACATACTGTATGAAGCTTATCCTCTTAAGGGGTTTCTTATTTCTATATGGAACTTCATATTTTGCAGTGCCCTGTAAATAAAGATTAAATTCCACCCTTTGCTTTACCATGCTATGTGTTACCTTCTAATTTTGGGCTCATTGTAGGTGAATTTAGCAGATTGCGATCAGTGACAAGAAGTGGTCTTGATGTTACCAAGGATACAGGGCTGAAAGCTTTTCTCGGCAGATTGAACCTCCTGGTTTTGTTCTGGGCTGCTTCCCTTCTAAGTAATAATGGCTGTTACGGACTTTATCTGTTCTTCACACTAGATAGAAGAAATTTCTGAAGTCTTCACAGAGGCTTTCAGCCAGTAGTATCTCCCTATGTCTCATTAAATCTTTAAATTTTAATAATGCAGGTTGGATGTGGTGGTGCACACCTGTAATCCTAGCTCTTAGGAGGCTGAGACAGGAGAATCTGAGAGTTCAAAGCCAGCCTGGGCTATCTAGTGAGTCTCTCAAAAGATGAAATCACAAAATGTTTATTACAATATCCCATAATCCATAGGGAAACAGTGTGTCTTTAAAGTACTATAATCCTTGGGGTTGGGGAATTAGCTCAGCAGCATAAGCACCTGCCTTGCAAGCAGGCGGTCAATAGCTCGATCCCCTGCACCCATAAAAAAAAAGTACTATAATCCATGAGTGAAAAATGAACCGACCTTTCACTCCCTGTATCAAAGGCAACTTGATTGCTGTTTTATCCAGAGAAGCTGTGGCTTGCAGGTGAGGAAGTAGGCATAAGACCAACAGCTGACACATGGAGTTGTGACTGGCTTCAAACTTGCTGTGTAGCCAATGCCTGAGTACTGGAATTACCTGATTAGGATTTTAAGGGTCTTGTAAGAGTACTTGGGCATTTTTTCCAGTCTTTTAACATGTCTCCCTTTACCTTGACAAATATTCTATTCTCCCCCTTGTTCATCAATAAAAACAAAGTTACCTTTTTGTCTTTTGTGGATTTTTCTTGGGGTGTGCAACCAGAGAACACTAATTTGAACACTTTGCATAGCTGAGTTCTAACATGCAACACTAACCCTCATTTGATGTCTTGTGCATTTTGTTTGGAGCCTTGAGTCACCGGCAAAACTGCTGCAGTCTGGCCTCCTCACCCTGCTTCTTTCCCCAACTGATGCTGAGCCCAGGAGTCTTCAGCCTCAGCAAGGGAGAGCTGGAAGTGAACCTTAGCACTCTGGGGAGATGAGCGAGGGACAGCAGCCGACGCTGCTGGGCAGTGTTAAGCACCTCAGTGCTGAGCTCCTGGGCAGGAGATGGCTGACTTCCACAAGTGTGCTGCTTCACGTTTTAGATGAAAGTTTTATCATGCTAGTTTCCATGGAGTTGTTGGAACTCAATGAAGCGTTTGGATGTTTCACCATTTTTTTTTTTGTCTTGTTTTTATCGGTACCAGGGATTGAACTCACAACTGCCTGCTTGCTGTTTTACCATTATTTGGGGGGCTTATTTTTGATTAATAATGACTTTGATACTCATTTGATTCTAAATGACAAAGTATAGCCACCAATGTATTACAAAGTCCATGTCTAAATTGCTAGTGGTTTATTGATATGCCGGGTTTTTATTTCCTAGCAGTTTATCGTCTCATTTAACACTATATGCTATATCTTTGCTTATAAACTTTCACTTTTGTATTTGTTGTGGTATTTGGATATACTTTACCCAGTAATCCAAGTTTACTATTACTTTCCTTATCAGTCAGATTAAAATAAATACTAGATGCTGGAGGAATGCTCAGTGGTAGGGTGTGTACCTAGCACACTCATGGCTTGACCACCGGCTCTAGGAAAAAACCAAAACTGGATTGTTTTTGTCCTCAGTGATAGGATGCTACCCAAACGTCGACTCATCCTTTAGGCATTTTATGGGCCTGACCTAGCTTTTGGGAGAGTGGACCCAGCCCGCAGAAGCCCCACCAAGTTGCGGCTCTCCTACTTGGAGCTTTGAGATCACTGTTTGCTTCCACTGAGTCCCAGCCCACAGAGCACCTAGCGCACTTCCTCATCTAATCCCCACTGCCGGGACCGTGGTCACGGCCAGCCTTGCCCAACGCGGTGATGGCTTCCTGGGAAGCTGGAGTATGCTGCGAGGCTCTTCCCAGTGCTTGGGCCCTACTACAAAGCTGCCTGTTCCAGTCTGAAAAGACCTTTCTGTTTGGAACTAACAGGTTAAGGCAGAAGTGCTGGAACACCCATAAAAGTGAAGGAGAAGAGGATGATGGCGTGCACACAAAAACTGAATTCAGTGACAGGTCAAAGGAACTCATTGTCACTGCACACCACACCATTTTTAAGCAAAACTATGGGGATCCAGGAGAAATATTGGAAAACTATGGAAACAAAAAGCTTTTACCCTTTAGATTAGGTGAAGTTTCAGGTGGCCAGTGACACTGCTGGATTCATTCAGAGCAGCTGTTTTTTTGGTACCAGGGATCAAACTCACAACCTTGCACTTGCCAGGCAGGCGCTTACACCACTGAGCTAAACCCCCAGCTAACTTTGAGAACCTGAAGCTAGTTCCCTTCCTCCCTCCCTCCCTCCTTTCCTTCATTCCATGTAACTTTAAAAAACAACTTCCCCTAGTTACAGAGACAATGCTGATCTTACAAAATTTGTAGACCAACACCGCAAAGATTAAAACAGTAACATGGGTCTGGAGGTGCAGCCCTGGTAAAACACTTGATTGGCAGGCACAGTGCCTGCTACCCTGGGTCTGTCTTGAGCATTAGAAATAATAAACTAAGACGCCGCCATTGGGCTATACAGTTTGGCACAGACAGGAATATTTAATCTCAGAAACCTGAGATCTAATTTTGGCTGTGAAGCCCAGGGATTGAAACTATGCAAACTTTACTGTTACATACATGGTCCACATGTGTGTTTTCTAAGAAAGGGGCTCAGCATGATGAAAACTAGGTTTGCAAAGGGATAGTTAGCTTCAAACTACTAAGAGCTCTAGGTTTGTATATTTTCTATACATATGTTATTTCCTATGTCGTCATCTGAGCTTACTTCATATAGTAGTTTCATTGTGACTGATGAATTTTGCTGTAATTTTGAATTGAAATTTGAATTTATATTGAACAGGAGGGTTTTTTTTTTTTTTTTTTTTTTTGTCTTTTTGAGACAGGGTCTCACTGTGTGTGCAGTTCAGGCTGGCCTTGAGGTCACTTTGTAGCCCAGGCTGGTCTCGAACTCGAAACGATCCTCCTGCCTCAGCCTCTCGAGTGCTGGGATTACAGGCGTGAGCCACCACGCCCGGCTTGAACACAAGTTTTAATCATTATTCCTAAAAGATGACACTTGCTTGACATTGCTATCATTTTATTTTATTTTATTTTATTTGTCTTTTTCGTTTTTATCGGTACCAGGGATCAAACTCACGACTGCTTGCTTGCAAGCAGGCGCTTATGCCGCTGAGCTAAATCCCCAGCCCGACATTGCTATCATTTTTATTTTTATTTTATTTTATTTATTTATTTTTTTTGAGATGGGGTCTACTATGTAATTCAGGCTGGCCTTGAACTCACAGTGATCCTCAGCCTCAGCCTCCTGAGTGCTGGGATTATAGGGGAGTGCCACCACCCCTGGTGACATTGCCACAGTTTTGTTTGTTTGGTTGGTTGGTTGGTTTTGCTGTGTTGTGGTTTGAGCCCACTGCCTTGCATATGCCAGGCAAATCCTCTGCTCTTATCAAGGGGCCCTTAGGTCATGGCGGTTGTGCGGTTGTGCTCCCAAAGGGAATTGTGGAACCCTGGTCATTTCTTTTTCCTGTTTGTTGTTTCCTGGTCATGAGATGGGCAGTGTGCTCTGCTGCACGACAGTGCCAGCCAGCACTCCCACTGGTTACTGGAAATCAGTGCACTCCCCTGATCATAAACCAGAGCCTCCAAACCAAGACCCAAAATAAACCTCTCCATCCCCGTCCCCTTCTCTGTCTCCCTCTGTTTTCAATACTAGGCCTCCTCCATCCAAGGCAGGTGCTCTAGCACCCAGTTACATCTCCACCTCCACTTCCACCCCATTTGTTTTATTTTGAGATAGGATCTCACTAAGCTAGCTCACCATGAGGATCTTGAATTTACAATTTGGCTGCCTTAGCCTCCCTAGTAGCTAGGTTACATACATACACTGTCATCAGGGTCTCACTATGTAGTTCAGGCTGACCTTGACCTCACTGAACAGGGCCAGCTGGCCCCAGGCTCCCTGCGATGCTCCTGTCCCACCCTTCCCAGTGCTGGGATCACAAGTGTGTGTCGCTCAGCACCTTTTCTCTTTTAATTACCTTAGGTATTTGGTTACGGTGATAGAAAGTTGACTTAACAAAACATTGAAAGCCTGAGCTGCCTGTGGCTGTAGAAAGAGAAAGTGACAGGGATTTATATTTCTCTGTTGGCTCTGAGTTCAGTTTCCTGGAGGCCCCAAGAGGTGGTGGTAACAGGGTACAACTGTGTGTGTCTGGCTCCCCACCCTCGCGCTGACAGTCAGGTCACACACTTCTGTGTCAATCCAAGCTCCACTGCCACAGAAGAAATAAACGGTTCATAGCTGTGACTGAGAAGCAGAGGGCTGGCCTGGTCTCACCACAGTGATCAGGTGTGCCCTTCCCTTGGGGAACTGGCCCCTTCCCAGCCCCTGTTCTTTGCTCTGGAGTTAGCAGTTGCTTTTGGTGAGATAATCACACTGGAGACTAAGAGAACTAGCTAGCCAGGGCCATCCCTGGCTCCCAGGGCTGTGACCCCACCAACACCCGACACAGATCTGGTTGGCAGGTTCACACAGCCTGCTGGGCAGGGTGCTTCCTGACCCTCTTGCTGGGAGATTTACGAGCAGGCTGCGGAGAGAACAGGTCTCTCGAGGTGGGCTGGGGCCAAGCACTTGCCTTTTGTGGCATGTTCTAGAATTCTAAAACAGGAGAGGTTGACCTCATTTTTACCCCACCCAAAGAGTGAGAATTACTACATAACTAGTAAGCTATTACTGACATTTCTAAATTACCTATCAAAGAATGGTTTTTGTTGTTGTTGCTTTGGACTGGAATTTGAGCCCAGGGCCGTCACACTGCGCTCTATTCCAAGTCTTTTTTGTTTGTTTGTTTGTTTGTTTTTTAAGAAGGTGTTGGTAAGCTCCTCAGGCTGGACTTGACCCTGGAATCCTCCTGCGTCAGCCTCCCAAAGTGCCGGAATTGAAATTGCAGGCATGTTCCATCATCCTGGGTTTGCAAAGAAAGCTTTTGGTTTTAGTACCGGGAAACTGAACTCAGATCCTCACACTTGCCAGGCGCTGCACCACTGAGCTAAATCCCCGGCTCGCAAAGAAAAATTTTTTCCCCTCTGTCTTTCTTTGTCTCTCTCTATATAAGTCTGCTGGTGTACACGTATAAAGAGAGTATGTATATATATGTAAAGTATTGCTCATACATATGTACATAGTAGAACAATTCTCTTCCAGGGTGTCCTCTCTTGCTTGCTGAGTTTGGCACTGGAGTGATCTAAGCTGGTATCCACTTTCACAGCGAGACTGTCCGTCCCTTTCAGGTGGAAACCAGCAGCAGAGCTCACATAGTTTCGTGTTGCAGAGAAATTCTTTGGGGTCCGTTTCCTGAAGATAATGTAGAGAATGCTAGCAGGTTTCTAACATACTTCAGCTGTTCAGGAAATACTTGAAATAATTTCCTGCTCTAGAGAATAGGAGGAGGGCCAGAGAGTTGGAAAGTATTACTCTCCTTCTTTATGGTCTCGAATGCAGCTCAAAAGGACCCTTCACTATTCATGTACGACTCCTTGAGCTCTTTTCTGGCTCTACCAGCCTTTTTAGGCGGGAATGTCCTTTGTAAGAGTATGGCGAGAATCCTAGTAACTTGGATTCCCACCGCATCCTGGCTCGAGCTTCCTAAGGAACTTTACAAATCTGAGCTAATGAAGCCTGGAAAGCCCCATGAGAGTCCTCCCGGCCATTATTGAAATGCAGCCAGCTCTGAGGTTGACCAGCCTCTGTTTTTGCCATGCACAGCAAGAATTCAAACAGAGGAGAGGAAGGGAAGCCGACTGACTGCCTAACGCAATTGCATCTGCAGGGGAGAGGGGAGTTAGGCGGCCCGGCGTTAACTGCCTCCTCACAGCCTCAGCTGGACAGCAGGGCGTTTTTAACTGGGTCACTTGGGCCTCTGGGCAAGATTTCAGGTAATGGGGTGGGGTGAAGTCTAGGATTCCGCTTGTAACTAAAGCAGGGGTTCTCAACCAAGGCAAATTTGCTCACACCCTCCCTGACCCAAAGGAACATTTGGCCAAGTGTAGACACTTGATTGTCACATCTGAGAGAGGGATATTACTGTTTCTGGTGGGTACAGGTCAGGGATGTTGCAAAACAGCCCCACAATAGGAACTATCCAGGATGCGATGGCAAGTGGCTGCAATCCTAGCTACCTGGGAGGCCAAGGCCGGAGGATGGCAAGTTCGGGCCTAGCCTGGCCAACTTCACAAGACCCCATCTCAGAATACAGGAAGGTTTGGAGATGTAGCTCAGTGGCAGAACACTTGTCCTGCAGTGTGAAGCCTTGAGTTTCATCCCCAGCCCCCCAAACAAATACAAAACATGATCCAAAATGTCACAGTGTGGAGGATTTTGTTTTTGTTTTGTAATTAAACCCAGGGTCAGATGTGGCTGAATGGAGCTGAGGATGCCAGAGAACTTGCCCTGAAAGCCAGGGGCCTGTGATCCCTGTACAAACAGCCTTTCCTGGGCGGCTGTCCTGCCATTCCAGCACCCGAGGCAGGTCCCTCGTGGTTGTTGATTAGTCGGGAGGGTTAGCTGTGGCACACTGTGAGGCGGAGCTGTGTCCTGTGGCCCAGAGGCCACCATCTGTGCCCAGGGCTCTGGCAGCCTGGGCCCTTTCTGAGGCTGGGCGGGAAGATCTGCTCCAGGCCTTAGCTCCTTAGCCTGGGGACGGCATCTTCTCCCTGGGCCTCTTCACACGGGCTTCTTCTCCTCGTCCTTGTCCAAATTTCCTTCCCTAATGACACTATTTTAACTCGATTATCTCTATAGAGACCCTTTTTCTAAATAAGGTCACATTCCGAGGATGAGGATTGATTACAATGCATCTTGTTTTGGGGAAAAACAATTAAATCCCTAACAACAACTAAATGCAATCTACGAAATATATACGTGTATTTGCCAAAAATGTATAGATCAGGAAAAGAAAAATGCGTATAAATATTTTAATACTAAGTTTATTGAAACATCATGAGATTAACATAAGTTACTTTTGGCCTCTACACTTACAAGAGGTGCTCAGAGTGGAGGCCATTAGCTTCCAGACATTTATTAATATGGCGAGCTGCTGAAGTATGTATACATTTTTGGCAGTCTCTTTATCCACGTATCTAGTTTTCGTTTTGTTTTTTGAGACAACAGTCTC
The DNA here is from genome assembly GCF_034190915.1 of Cavia porcellus. Taxonomy (NCBI): domain Eukaryota; kingdom Metazoa; phylum Chordata; class Mammalia; order Rodentia; family Caviidae; genus Cavia; species Cavia porcellus. The sequence goes on from NW_026947515.1 coordinate 16,183,441, forward strand.
ACTGTGCTCAGCGGCCTAAGCGCCTGCCTTGTAAGCACGTGGTCGTGAGTTCGATCCCCAGTACCGATTAAAAAAAAAAAGTCTCATTGTGCGGCTCACACTGAACTGACAGTGATCTTCCTGCTTCAGCCTCCCAAGGGCTGGGATTACAGGTGTGTGCTACTATACCCGGCTATCTAGATTTTTGTTGTTTTTTTTAACCAGATGTAATTTTGCCCTGTTACTGAGACTGGCTCCAAACTCACGGGCTCCGTCTCTTGCTTCAGTCTCCCAAGTGTCTGGGACACAGTTAAATTATGAAATTATTGCTGGGGGTGGTACTATTCTAAATCCCAGCACTTGGGAGACTGAGTCAGGAAGATTGCCACAAGTTTGAGGCCAGCCTGGAGTACATATGAGATCCTGTCTCTAAAGAAAAGAGAAAAGAAGAGAAAAGAGAAATAAAAAACATTGTTAGGCCAGGGATGGTGGAACACACCTATAATTCCAGCATTCTGGAAGGTTAGGGCAAGACGCCTAGTTTGAGCTCAGGATGGCTTAGTGACTTACAGACTTAGACTTAGTGACCCAAACAGAAACAAAAGAGGAGCTGGAAACAGCTCAGTGTGAAGGCCCTGGTTTACTTCTGTGGCTGGGATCTCAGGTGGGACCTCCCTGAAGGAAGTGAGGTCACTGAGGGGCAGCCCTGAAGAGGATACCGGGCCCCAGCCCTTGTGCTCTCCCCTTACCTGCGGGCCAACTGCCTGTAGCTGGCACCTTGGACACCGAGCCAAATAAACCTCATCTTTCTTGGATTGACTTCTCTCAGTGACAGAAAGCTAGCTAACATGTCTGAGGGTCTGAGGGTTTCATTCACTGTCATCTGAACACAGCATCTGGGAAATCACAAAGGGCCACTGTCACGGGGCAGGCACACTGTCCAATGCATAAGCATGTGAGGCAGGTGCGGTGGTGCACACTTGAGGCTGAGGCAGGAGGATTGCGAGTTTGAGCCTAGCCTGGGCAATTTAGCAAGACTGTCTCAAAATTAAATAAAGAAGAAAAATATTCGTTTGCATTATGGTTGAACCTAAGGGTCATGTGTGGCTTCCCTCTAGGCAAAGCCTCTTGCAGGCCACCAAGGCTGTTTGATTCCCTTGACCCTTCTCCTGCTGAAGAGCACCATCCCCGCCCTGGCTTTAGGCTTCCTGGGGCACCCAGCCGGGAGTAGGTGACGGCTGAGCCTGCACCCCGAGTCTTCTTTCCTGGCCCCACTGGGATCAATGCTGCTGCAGCCGGCACATGGCAGGAGGCGTGCGAGAGGCCAGATATGGACCACGATGCAGAAAGTAGACCAGATTCTGAGAGGTGTCTGGGAAGCAATTTACCTCCAAAGGGAGGAAGCAGAGCAAGGGATGAGCGCCTCACTCCCTAGCATGTGCAAGGCGCTGGGTGTGCCGGCTCCACAAACATGAAACAAAACCAAACATCGAAAACACACGCGTAAAGCTGATGACAGGGATGAGCACAAGCCTTCGCTCTTCCCTTTCTCTTAGAGGATAAAACTTAGACAACATGATGGCAGGCTCCATCTCTCGTCTTCCTGCTTCCTCTTGCTCTCTGGTCTCCTGCCAGCCCAAGCAGCAAGCACAGGGCATGTCTTCTAAGGAGACTTCCCCCACACTTTCTCCAAGATTCCTCCCTTTCAGGCTCTTGGTTTTATTGAGATACAACATATAATAGCAAGCACAGAGTGCACTAAACTGTTTTTGTGTGTTACCAGGGACAGACCTGAGGGTCTTTTACGTGGCATGCTAGTCAAGTCTTCTATCACTGAGCTACGGTCCCAAGCTTTTTTTTTTGAGATACAGATACAGGTCCGGGCTAGCCTCCAACTTTCAACCGTCTTGCCTCGGCCTCCTGAGTAGCTGGGATTCCAGGCGTGCACCAGCAGCCAAACTGCTCTAATCATAAATGGGTTTTGACTTAATGCACTCCCAGGTCAGGATGTGGGATACTGCCAGCCCCTCAGAGGCTTCTCATTTTATGGCTCTCCCCGGGCAGTTTCCCACCTCTCCCTGCTTCTCTCCATGTGACCAAAGGTAGGCGTTGCCGACTCTTCACAGTGGGCTCTGGAAAGTGCAGATCACTTCCGTCAGTCTCAGTCTCGTGCTTCTGGCTTTCAGCTGTCGCGGAACGTCTGCAGGGAGCCTGCAAACCTCCCATAAGCTGGCTCCTGGCTGGCGCCCCCTTCTCAAATTTATCTGCTTTCACACTTCCCAAGCTCATTGTGCATCTTCCAGAGTGCGTCGGACTCTCCTAGCTGCTGCCACAGGGCCTTTGCTGCTGCCACCTCCTCTTCCCAAAGGCCTCTCCTCACCTTCATAAGATTCCCTGCCTCTCCTGATCCTTGCCTCAAATGTCACCTTCTCCAAAGGCACTTTCACTCAGCCTCCTGAGCAAGAGAGAGGATGCAGAGGACACATGCAGTTATTTTGGACCAGGTGGAAGTCACAGGCGTGGCCTCTGCCTACGCTGCTGCAGTCAGGACTCAGCTCCGGGGTTCACCTGCTTCCTGGAGGCTGAGGAGCAGCACAGGCCACGATGAGGAGAGGACAACAGGTACGTTGCAGGACAGGAGTTGGCCTCCTCTGTCTGTCTGCACAGCAGTGCCTAGGAGAGTGCTGGACACACAGATAACCCCCACACACTTAACACACACACACACACACACACACACACACACACACTCGGCACCCATAAAGGGTCACAGATTGTATGATGATATCAGTGAAGACTCGGAAAACTATGAAGATGGTGAACAAGTTCAAAAAAACACTCAGGGGCCGGGGATTTAGCTCAGCGGCATAAACGCCTGCCTTGCAAGTGTGTGGTCATGAGTTCGATCCCTGAGACCAATAAAAAGAGACAAAAAAAATATTAAGTATAAAAATCACTCAGAATCCCTGGGTACCACCTTAGTCAGTTTAAGGCACGTATTTGTCACGGAGTTAGAGTTGAGGGGAGGGACATCAGAGGCCTCATTTCACTTCCTCTAAGGTGGGTAAACTGAGGCACAGAGAGGGGAAATAATACATCTTGGTTCTACAGAACCAGAGGCATGAGTGGGACCAGACCTTGGTTTTCAGTCACCCTCTTTGGAGGAAAAATTCCCAATCCTGACCCTGACCTGGGGCAGGGGCAGGTAGTGTCTGGGAGGGTCACTGTGTGCCGTCTTGACCCCTGACTCGCGGGGCTTTCTGGTCAGTTGCTCCTCAGTCTGTGCTCTGTCGGTGGAAGCCCTTCATTCCTGCCCGGGGCTGTGTGAGGTCACGAGGCTCAGTCCAGGTGAGAGGATTAGACCGAACGGAGTCTGGGAGGCCGCGTCACCGCAGCTGTCGCCAGTGCTCCGGGAGGCTCTGCCTGCCTGGATCCCACGTGGCTCTGCAGGCTTCAGGCTGAAAGCACTGATTCAGGCTGTTGGGGAAGCGAAAGGAAACTTGATTTCTGTTCTTTTGTTTGCACTACTGCGGCTGGAACCCCTCAGCCTCCAACTTTATTTTGTACTTGAGTCTTGCTAAGTTGCCTGGCTGGGTTTGAACTTGTGATCCTCCCGCCTACGCCCCCAGAATGCTGGGACAATAGGCATGTGCCATGACGCCCAGCTTCTCTTCCTCCTTTTACTCTGCAAGGTTTATTTATTTGTAACTTCATACCCCCCACCCTAATACTTCTTCTGGGCCTAGGATCTCCTCAGGAGCCACCTGCCCTCTCCTCCCGTCTTTCCCGGGCTGTTTTGGCCCCTCTTTACCTTTCCGGGAATAGTAAGTCACCAGGTCAAACCTGGAGTCCACCCCACCCAGCACCATTAGCTGGATCCTAATCTGGTTTGCAGGGCCCCCAGCCTTGCTCCCCTGAGACAGCTCAGGCCTCCCAGTCACAGCGAAGCCATGGACAGGCCAAAGGCATTTATTCAACTTTGAAAGTTTTTTTCTTTCCTTCTTTTTCTTTTTTTTATTGGTACTGGGGATTGAACTCACAATCGCCTGCTTGCAAGGCAGGTGCTTATGCTGCTGAGCTAAATCCCAAGCTGTCAACTTTGAAAGTTTTAATAGTGGACAGCAAAATTCATGTTCCTCATGTATCTAAAACATGATCACCAGCCAGGTGTGGTGGCTCATGCCTGTAATCCCAGCACTCGCGAGGCTGAGGCAGGAGGATCGTTGTGAGTTTGAGACCAGCCTGGGCTACAAAGTGAACTCAAGGCCAGCCTGAACTGCATCAAGACCCTGTCTCAAAAAAGACAAAAATAAAATAAAAATAAAATAAAATAAAGCACAGCACGAAGAACAATGCTTTTCATAAAATTCCAAAGACCTGACTCCCGCAGCAGGCCCGGCTTCTCCGTGGCTGCCCACACACACCAAGAGTAGACCAGGATCATCTGGGTTTTACTAGGAGGGTGAGGAGTTATGACGGTCTAGAGATAGAGAAAGTAGAAGCTACTGCCAAAACAACAGTTTGCTTTTTTGCTGCAGCAGGTCCCTATCCACACACACCGGAACCGTGCACACAGGGCCCAGGGTTCCCTGTGAAAAGCAGAGAGGAGGAGGCTGGCTTCTGTGGGCCCTCTGCTAGGGAGGGAGGTGCCGGGCCAGCCGGCTCCCGGTGACCCTGGAAACCACCACAGGGAGGCAGTAGAGCTCAGGGGTTAGGAGCCTGGGCTCTGGCTCACAGACCTGAATTCTATCTAGCTCTGTCGCCCAGCAGCTGTGTGACTGGCAGCAGGTTGCTTAACTGCTCTGTGCCGCCCTTTCCAGCTTAGCTGAAAGGGGACAAAGCTGGAACCTAACTGGAGAGGAGTTTCCAAGTGACGGGCTACTTAGCTCAACAAGTAAGCAAGCACCGATGAGTGCTAGTTTAAAAAACACAAGTTTGCTGGTCGTGGTGGGGCACACTTGTGGTCAGCAAAATTGTAGTCCATTGAAGGCCAACCTGGGCTACACAGTGAGAACCTGTCTCCAACAAAACAAAACACCATGCCAAAATAAACAGAAGAAACAAAGAGCTAAAATGTACATTTCAGAGAGATTGTTTGAGAGCAGAATATTTTTCAGGCTGTGTAGACTTCTTGTTTAACCCAAAAACCTCTAAATGGCCTTTCCCCAGTCTCCACGTTCAATCAGTCCTATTCTGATCATAAAACAGATTCAGTGGCTGCTTCTGATAGACCACGGCTTCCGTAATGTTGTTCTAGCTCTTTCTTAGCCTGCAGGGAATGAATGACTTGTCTCATTTTCCTCAAGACTTCCGGTAGCCTGTAAGTGATGACAGACAGAAATCTATGTATGGAAATGTACGATACTGAATGTTGACGTACATCTAATATACATTCATATTATATAACAGTAGGATGTTATGATTATGTACGTATTTTGTTTTCTTATTCTAGGCTTTACTGACAATTTCACAGAGGAGGGGAGGTCTTTTTCTTGTTCAGGTTTTCCACAAAAGAGCTTGAAGAGAAAGATTTTTGGGTGTTGGTCAGACAAAGTACACAGGTTTGGGGTGAAGGAGAGTTAGCACCTGGCTGGTCATTAAATGGGTGACTGGAGGTGAGTAGGGAGTGGCTGCTCCTCCTGGGGCAGGGGAGGGGTTTAATGTGTGTGGGATCCTGATGATCAGGGGAGGAACTTAGATTTAATCTAATCGTATGGCAGTGTGCCCTGACAGATAGGGCTGTCTGGCCGGGGCATAGAAATGGATTAAAAATTCTGATTTCTGGCTCTGTGGATAGGATCTAGGACCTGCACACCTAGCTATATTCCCAGTCCTTTTTAATTTTTTCTTTTTTTTTTTTTTTTTTGACAAGGTCACACTATGTATCTCAGGTTGGCTTTGAACTCTGAGAGCTTCCTGCCTCAGCCTCCTGAGTGCTATAATTAGAAGCATGTGTCCCCACACCTGGCTTTGCTTTTTTTACTTTGAGACAGGATCTCTAAATTGCCCAGGCTGGATTTGATTTTGTGATCCTTCTGCCTCAGCCTCCTACGCTGGGACTATGGGTGGATTAGATGCTGATGAATGCTTAGACTCATTTTCCTCATTTACGAAAGCAGTGAGAGAAACCAAGTTGGAGAGTGTCTCTGTCCTGCAGCAGCCTGAGGAAGTCAGAGTTGAGCTTGCATCTTGCAGCTTCTGAACTGTCCTGGAGAGATTGTTTAGCGGAGGAGAGGTGAGAAAGACAGCTGACCGTGTAAGGGGAGCGTTTACTGGGCACTTCCGTGCCACACACTGTTCTCAGGATGCCCCTCACTACACGTGGCTCTCAGCAAGGCTTCGCCACAACTCCTTGAGGCTGGTGGCACCCGTCAGTCATCTTTTAGATGAGAAAACAGAGATACCACGAGGTCTAAGGATTTGCCACTGCCTGACAAACTTCTCTGGTTTCCTCCTCTTCCCCCAAGGCCCCGGGAAGCTGGCGTCCTGGGCTCGGCCCTTCTGGCTTTGCTCTTGTGGAGGAAGCAGGAACTCACACTGGGCAGCTGAAGGGTTGCTTCCTTCATGCTCTTCCTTGGACCAGAAGATGGTTCTCCAAGCCTGTAACGTGGTCTGGGAGGAAAACGCCTTCTCCCATGGTCCAGGAGACTCCAGGGGCTCCGGCCTCTGACTCCCCCGCTCTGCACCCACTTTCCCTGTTCCTGCAGACACCTGTGAGGCAGGGCAGAGATTTCACCTGTACAGAAGAAACAGATCCGAAAGGTTACGGGGCTTCCCAGAGTTACACGGGATGATGCCAGCTGCTGGGAGACCAGCTCTGAGAGAAAACGTCTATTTGTTCCTAACACCCTTTTTTTGGCAGTCCTGGAGATTGAACACAGGGATTTCACACAAACTGCATCTCCAGATGTTGTTTGTTTTTTGAGTCTGGGTCCTGCTAAATCTCCAAGTTGCCCGGTCTGGGCTTGAACTTGTGACCCTCCTGCGTCTGGTATTATAGGCATAAACCACTTTGTCCAGTCCTTCTGAGGCCTGGTTATACCCAACAGAAGAGATAAGTCTGGTATCCAGTGACCACCAGAAATGGGGTTTGACTGAGAGTTTTCTGATGCCGCAGCCTGGTGCCATCTCTCTAACAGGCCGGCTCCGGCCCTGGGAAGGAGCTGTTCTGTTAGCGCTGGGGAGCCTGGATCGCAGAGACGTCAGACAATAGCTGGGGCAGGGGATGTAACTCAACAGCAAGGTCCTGAGTTCAATTCCTGGTACCAAAAATAAAAGACAATAGCTGAGGGTTGCAGAGAGAGGAGCGGTCCCTGTGCAGGCAGGGTGGACCCGCCAGGGCATGTGTGCCGCCCCAGCCTGGTGCGGGTCATGAAGTGAGTCATCCCCTGCGCAGCCCCGGCCTCACTGGCCTTGGGATGGGGCTGTTTTGGACATTAGGTGGAGCTGGGCCCAGAGAACGGTTCCGAGTAGAGAGGGTGGCCTCCTTCCAACTGCGTCCCCTCTTGGAGACCTTGGGGGGTGGCCACGCCTGGTGACCCGTGGAGGAGGTGATGCTGTGCCCTGGTGTCCAAGGCACATGGCTTTGCCAAGTCTGCTGGGCTTCTTCCAGCTCCAAAGCCCGTTTGTTTTTACCCTTCAATGTGAACCAGATGTGGGGCACCTCGCTCTGCGGGAGGCCCCCACCCTGGCCCTCAGTGCCTGCCCAGGGGGTTCATGGGACGGAGCCAGGGGCTGCTGGACCAGCCCTTCCTCTTTCCTGCCTTCCTCACCCCCACACCCCAGGCCTCCTGAAAGCCCCGCATCTTCCCTCCCCCAGCACGGTGAGGGACAGGAAATGACGCTGGGCGGACCTCAGAAGTTCATGCGTCCTGGATTGCCTCTCTAGGAATGTTCAGGAGCTCCAGCTTGTTCGATGTATCGCGTCCTTTCCACTTGCAGCGTTTGACAAAAATAAAGGAAAGTGAAAAAAAAAAGCATGAGGAGAAGCATCGTCCACCTCCAAAGCTGCTCACTCCCTTTTGAGCTTGCGTAAGTGATTTATTTATGTCCACAGACACTTGTGGATTCAGTGGGCTGGACTCCATCAGTCTTGCTATTTATTTTGATGATTGAATTATTCCCAATCTGGCCAGTAGGAGCCCATTCAAACTGGTTGCCGGGTCTTTCTGCCTCGAACTGATACAAGTTGTTCCGGGCTCATTTTTTCTTTTCCTGCCTCAGCCCTGGAAGCAGCCAGTTCTCTGAGGACCCTGGAACTTTTTGGTGAAAATGGTATTTCGCCATCAAGATCTCGGTGTGACTTTTTGCTCAGTGCTGCCGGGGTGAGGCGGTGCCCTGTGCCTCAGAGTGGGCAGAGCTGGGGACAGTGAGGTGCACGCCTGCACCCCATCCGTCAACCGGCACTTACTACATCTTACCAATAAAAATTGCCGTGGGAGCTGGGGGTGTAGCTCAGTGGTGCAGCCCATGGTTAGCCTTCATGGGACCTATGATTGATCCTTAGTACGAAAAGTTGTAGTAAAATATAACATAAAATTTACCATTTTGACTAGCTATGAGCGTACAGTTCAGTAGCGTGAGGCACACTTGCATGCACAACCACCACCACTTTTCATCACAGAATTCTTTGTCGAGCAAAACCAAAGTGCCATACTGACTAAGCATTTATTAGTTATATTTATTCATTTAGCTGAGCTCCATGCACATCAGGCCCCCAAGCTACCCCGCCATATTTATTTTTTATAGCTCTCTCTACTTGTATGAGAACCTCGAATCCAGAATCCAGACTGGTGTGTCCACCTGGCACCGTAAGGTTTGTTCTCAGCATCTCTGTCTGTTTTTCCGACTCTGGCAGTGACGCCTGTCCCTTCCTGCCCAGGCTCCGAATCCTGCTCTGTGCAGGTCCCACAGCCACGTCCTCACCTGCTGTGGGCTCTGCTTCATGTCAGACCTCACCCATGTGCATCTGTGTGGACTCCCTCCTTCTGCCGGGGCTCCTGCCTTGCACTTTGGGGTCCCCTGACGCTTTAGACTCAATTGCTGAGGAAAGGAATTGGAGGGAGGGACAGAAAGGAAGAAGGGCTACTGGTTCTACGATTTTACTTTTTATTTTTATTTATGTTTTGGTGCCAGGAATCGAACTCACAACTTTTGCTGCTGAGCTAAATCCTCAGTGACTATTTTTATTTATTAAAAAAATGTTTTTTAAAAAAGGTCTTGCTATATAGTTCAAACTGGCCTTGAACTCACCATGTAGCCCAGGCTGGCCTCAAACTCAGGGCGATTCTCTTGCTGCAGCCTCCTGAGTGCTGGGATTATAGGTGTGAACCACCGCGCCTGGCTCCAGTCCCCAGATTTTTATTTATTTATTTATTGTGGGGTTTTTTGAGACAGGGTCTCACTATGCAGTTCAGGCTGGTCTTGAGCTCACTTTGTAGCCCAGCCTGGTCTCAAACTCGCAACGATCTTCCTGCCTCGGCCTCCCGAGTGCTGGGATTACAGATGTGCACTCCCATGCATGGCTCCAGTCCCCGGACTTTAAAGCAAGGCTGCAGCTTCATTCAGATCTCACCTGTCCTCCCCCGCCCGCCCTCCAGCATCTGATGCCCACTGCCCTATTGTGTTGTACCATCAGTCACTCGGCCTCCTCCCCTAGGTGTGGGTTCTCACCTTTCCTGGCGGCTCCTCAAGATTACACTGGGGGGGGGGGATTACACTGGGGGCAGCACGCTGGGAAGAGCACCAAGGAGGAGAAATGGCTAAGCGGCGTATCACAGCAAGGGCTGTACAACAGCACTGTGTTTTAGTCAGGTTTTAAAGATGGAGAAATTGGATCTAAAGCAGCCATCTTCCTCGGGTTGCACGGGCAGCAGGTGTAGAGGGAGGGTTTGAACCTGGGCCCTTCCAAACTTGATGCCTTTTTCTTTGGCTTGAGAAGAGTAATCAGGGAGGAAGATGACCAAAGGCCCTTGGGGTCCCGAAGCAAAGGAAGGCAGGTGCCAGGAATCGAACTCACCCCAGGTGAAGTCCCTCAGCAGGGGCGCCACCATCCCTGGCTTCTTCCCCAGGCCCTGGTCGGCCCTGGTCTCAAATTCCCACTGTCTAGTATAAGCAAAACGCAGAGTTTTCTTTAAATAGACGTGAGGATTATCTGGTCGTTGTGTCTCTGGCACCAGGATGAAAATATTCTGATCATTCTAAACAGAGACTTTTTGTTTTTGTTTTTTGAGACAGGATTTCAGTATATAGCCAGGTTGGCCTCAAACTCAATGTGATCCTCCTGTCTCAGCCTCCCTGGTGCTGGAATTACCATCACATTTGGCCCCAAAAAAGAGACATGTTTTCAGGAGAGTCCCAGTTACGCCAGAACCCTATGGCAAAGCAGCCAGCAGTCATAGGCTCTCTGTGCCTTTGTCCCTTCCTGCCAGGCTTTCAAGTGCCTGCTTGCAAGCAGGTGGTCGTGAGTTCGATCCCCGGTACCGATAAAAATGAAAAAGACAAAAAAAAAAAAAAAAAAAAAGAAAGTCCGGATCACCCTGGAGTTTCAGAGTCGGAGTTCTAAGCCACACCCCCCAGGCAGAAGTCAGCCAGCACGTGTGTTTCATTTGGCCTTCACTTAATTAAAAAAATTTAAAATTAGTTCACAACATCAGAAATCAGGAACTCATCATGAAAGCCTAGAGTTTGGCTTCTCTAGACAAATCAGATGTGGCAGTAGGTGGCCCACATTCCCGCACAGCAGCACATGGCCCAAGCAGGCCCATGGCTGTCCCCATGGCCACAGCAAACGTACGCATCCTGCTCCCCACTAACATTGACCCTGGACGTTGTCGGCCTGGCCTCTTGCGGTGTTCAGTCCACGGCCCTTGTGAGAGATTCTTGCAGTTCATTCATTCCTTCCCAAACCAAGCTCTGCACGAGCCTCCCAGATCACCCACAAATGCTGGTGATTCTGGCCCTGTCGGGTGAGTCCCTGTTAATGCACGAGCACAATAGCAGGATCCCTAGCTCAGTCTGCAAGGAGGAACAGAAGTTCCCGGCAGAGACGCCAGGGAGCCAGAGCTGGCTGTCTCTGAAATTCAAGGGAGCTTTGAAGGTGGCCCTGCCCTTGGGCTGAGCCAGCTGCCTGTCTGGAGTGTTGCTGCCTTTTGGTCCTCAGTGTCTCATCTCTGCTAATTTTTCTTTTCCTTCCTCGTCTGTTCCCCACACTGGGGATGGATCCTGGCCCTCAGACCTGCTGGGTGAGCAGCTTCCGTTCCAGCTGCTCTTTGCTCCTCTCCTTTCCCAGAGCGTCCCTATCGGCTGTGCAGACAGGCACAGGACGCTCCGCGGTGCTGCGGCTTGCTCCGGGGAACAATGTGGACTCCAGTTTTTGCTGCTTGGGCCTCTACTAGGACATATGAGCAGAGGCAAAAAGCTTGGGCACCACACAGATGCGAGTCCTGGCTTTGCCCCGCAGCGGCCTCTGAGCGTGGCTATCCCCCCTCACTCTCTGATCAGGTCCCCGGGTCTGTAAAGTGAGAGTAACTGTGTGCACTCTCACAAGGCCTGGCCGATATCATGTGTACTGTATGCAAAGCTTCCAGAGCAGCATCCACGAGTGGGTAGGGTGGATCAATGGTAGTGCCTGTATTTGGGTCCCAGTGCTTCCACTACCACCACCAAAACAATAAACAGATAAATTTTAAAAAGCAATGTCAGGAACATAACAGAAGTGTGTCAAACAGGCATTCACGTTGCAGGAATCAACAGTTCATCCTTTTTCATTGCTGAGTAGTATTCTATCATATGGATCTATCACAATTTTTTTTTTGTCTTTCTCCTTTTTATCAGTACCAGGAATAGAACTCACGACTGCCTCCCTGTTGGTGACTTCTAGAAAAAAAAAGAACTCACGACTGCCTGCTTGCAAGGCAGGCGCTTATGCCGCTGAACTAAATCCCCAGCCCCAAGATCTATCACAATTTTTAATCTATTTACCTGCTAAAGGACTTCTGGGTTGTTTCCAGTTTTTCACATGCCATAGTTTTATATCATTCTGGGTGTTTCTGTGAGAATGATTTTGGGTGAATTTAATATGCAAGTTGTTCAACTGAGTAAAAGCACATTGCCCTTCCTAATGTGAAAGGGTTCACTCTGTGGGAAGACTAAATAACACAGAGTCTCCCATCCCTAAATGAGAGTGAATTCCTTCTTCCAGACTGCCTGTGGGCTGTGTATCCATTTTTCTATTCCTCTGGACTTGAATCAAATCATCTGACTTTTCTGTATATCTAGCCTGCTGGCTTTGGATTAAAACTACATGGTTAGTTCTCACAGGTCTCCATCTTGCTGACTGCAGGTCCTGGAATATATCACTGTCTAGAACTGCATGAAACAATTCTTGCCAGGAATGGTGATGCACATCTGTAACCTCAGCACCCAGGAGGCCATGGCAGGAGGGTTGCTGTGAGTTCAAGGCCAGCCTGAGCTACATAGCGAGACCCTGTCTGGAAACAAAACAAAACAAATAACAAACCCAAAGCAAACAACTCTTTTTCTCTTCTGGAGATTAGGCCCAGGGTCTTGCACATGCTGGGTGTGTACAGTATAGGAAGCTTATACCCCTAGTTTAGGCCAGTTCCTTACAATGTCTTTTTTTTTTTTTTTTTTTTTCTTTTTGTACCGGGAAATCAAACTCAGGACTTTGCACTTACCAGGCAGGTGTTGTACAGCTATATCCCTGGCCTGACAATAAGTCTTTCAAATGTCCATTTGGTTGTATTTCTTTGGAAGACCCTGATACATGACTATTACGAATAAACCTGTCAGAAACACTTTGCGTAAGGCTTGTTTGGTTTGAAGGTGGATCTCACCATGCTGTCCAAGGCAGTCTCAGACTGGTGGGCTCCAGGGATCCTGCCACCCCTCTGCAGCGCCCCTCTGCATGAGAGCAAGTTTTCATGTGTCTCTGGGTCAAACACCTGGGACTACAGCTGTTGGGCCTCATGCGAAGTGTGTGCTTAACATTATAAAAACCTGACCACTGTTTTTCTAGAATACAGTACCATTTTACATTCCTGGTGATAATCATCTTTATTATTTTATTTTACAGTATTTTATTTTTGGCACCAGGAATTGAATTCAGGACCTTGTGCCTGCCAAGCAGGCACTTACATTGTTGGGCTATTTCCCCAGGCCCTATTAGCTTATTATATTACTTAAATAAGTTGATTTGTTTTTGGTTGGGGGGTAAACAGGACTTGAACTCAGGACCTCACACTTGCCAGGCAGGAGCTGCAAAATACATTAACTTTGAGATGGGTTGGCATTTGGAAGGCTGGCCACTGCTGCCTGCTTGTATTCCAATCACCGGGTCCTATAAAGGATTCACTTTCACATACAGAAGCCAGGCCGGGCGCCCACATCCTTAGAGACTTGCAAGTTACCAGCCCGGCTCCCCAGGCCTGGCAGGCCTTTGAATCAGCGGGGTGCAGGGAGGGGTCACCAGGAAACTGGGCTGCCAGGCCGACAGGAAGCGTGGGGCCGGAGCTCCCTGCGTTAGGCTCGCGGTCAGCCTGGCTGGGGCCCGAGGCTTCCACTGATCTGGGAGCTGAGCTCTTCACATCTCTTCCCTGAGTAGTTAATTTGTAAACAAGGTGCTCCGAACTCCTTCTCTTGAAGCTCACTCACTCTCCAGCGTCCAACAGCGCAGAATAAAATTGATTTTCAGAGTAATGATGACTGTGTGTCCTCAGGTGTACCCACAAGTCAGTGGCCAGTGGCCTTGGGGCTTCTTTTCCCTGAGAAGGCTACTTCTGGCTACGTAACACCCCAGCCCTCTCCTGTCCAGCATCCCTGTCCTCTTCCCCAAGTTAAGTGGACAGGTATCTCTTCTGCCTATCCATATCTGACGTCATACCTTTTAAAAACATTGCATCTGGTATTGATAAATAGATTCAGACAGCACAGTGTATGGAGCTTTATAATTTCACATTATATTACCTGAGTTTCCTAATACTCCCATTATACAGAAAGATGAACTGGTGGATTTTTTTTTTTTTTTTTTTTTTTTGGTTCTGTCTCTGATTTTGTTTTGTTTTCAGCGGTTCTGGGGATGAAACCTAGGGCCTTTGCACTGAGTTATATCCTCATTCTTTTTAAAAAATTTTTATTTTATTTTTAATTTTGAGACAGGGACTTGCAATTTGCTCAGTTGCATAGGCTGGATTTGAAGTTGGGACCCTCCTGCCTCAGCTTCCCAGAGTGCTAGGCTTGCAGACATGTGCCACTCTATCTGGCTAGGACAATGAAGTGGTAACCCCATTTTATTAGGGTTTCCCAAAACTAGAAGCTATAGGTTCACAACTGTGAAGTCACCTTCCTCTGGTCCTCTGGTAAGGATTTGATTTGGGGCTAGGGATGTGATATGGAAAGAATTAGAATACCTCGTTAATGAGTTAAAATCCTGTTTATATGCCAAAGTAATACTTTAGGTCTGTTGGGTTAAAATATTTTATAAAAATGACTCTCATTTGTGTCTTTATTTAACATTTTATTATTTTGTTTGGGACAGTTGAGACAGGTTCTCTCTGTGTGGCCCATGCTTGGCTTAAAATCCTTCCTCGACCTCCCCAGTGCTGGAATTAGGTATGCACCATGGCTCCAGGTCTGTATATATATATTAGGGACTGAGCCCAGGGCTTTCACACGGAACTACACCCAGCCTCTTTTTACAGTTTTTATTTTGAAAACAAGAAATGCTGGAAAAAATGGAAACAAAGCTTTTGTGAATAAGGAGGGGGAGGGGGTTACAGGGAGGGAAGGAGAATGAAAAAAAAGAATCAAGATATTATCACGTGCAGGTACCAATTCCCTGTGATAAATGTGATCATCATGTAGACCTAAAATATAGCAATTAACTAAAATAAACAAATAGAAAAAAATTTTTAATTTTTGTGTTGGTTGGGCACTCTTTTTTTTTTTTGAAGGTAGTAAAATACAACAGAACTACACAGAACAAAGCCAATCGAGACAATGCAGTGAAACTGGTTCAGAACTTCACAGCAGGATCCCGGGATAACAGCAATAGGTACCACAGTATATCTCATTATCTTCACAATAGTTGTCCAGTCAATTAGGTATAGCGAAATCAAATAAAAAACAGAATATTATAAAATCAATCGAAAGAGGATATTGAATAGAGAAAACAATCAGAACAAAGCAAAACAGTGAAAACATTTGCCTTCAAACAGAAGATGGAAGGCGATCCCCCGTATTTGCCCCATTGCGTATGGTCATCCTCCCAAGAGATGCTCAGACCTCTGTCCCCAGTGGCTAGCTGGGGATGGGGTTTTGGGGTGGGATGATTGATTCCCAGCCTGTGCGCTGGTAGGCTCACAGGAGCCACTGGCCGGGTCTCCTCCTAGCTTATGCTCGCCCGGGGGAGGCCCTTACCAAGAGGGCAGGTGAATTGCTTCGTTATGCAGCCCCCTGGGTTCCACTGTGGCCGGATCTTGGAAGCCGCTGACTCAATTTTTTAAAATTTTGAGACAATGTCATGCTAAGTTGTCCAGGTTTTGCGCAAACTTGTGACCTTTCTGTCTCAGCTTCCCAGAGTATGGGAATTACAAGTGTATATCACTATGCCTGGCTGTGTCTGTGACTATAAGAAATACAAAATTGCATATTTCTTTTTTTTTTTTTTTTGTCTTTTTCGTTTTTATCGGTACCAGGATCGAACTCACGACTGTCTGCTTGCAAGGCAGGCGCTTATGCCGCTGAGCTAAATCCCCAGCCCCTACTTCTTTTACATATGTTGGTTGGGCAGCACCTCTCTAGACCACACCATGGCATTTTTTTTTTAAATAGAGGAGAGTTTTAGACTTATGGTTCTATTATTTATTATTATTATTATTCTATTATTTAGACTTATGGTTCTAGGAAAAGCATAGTCTTCCCAAAGGTATACTTTACAGATAAACCCACCATCTTTAGACCCATTCTCTGACCAGTTTTGGGAAAAGAGATTTGTCTCCTGATTGTTCCTAAGTGATGATCTTATTTTCCTAGGTATTGAAAGTATCAAAAAAAAAAAAAAAAAAGAAAGAAAGAAAATATCAAAAGCTTCTAATGTTATCTTCTGTTTTGCTGCAGTAGGAGACACATAATATTCAGTGCTGTGACTCAGTGACATTAAGTGCACCATGGCATTGTGCAATCATCACCGCTGGCCATTTCTAGAACTCTTTTTTTTTTGTCTTTTTCCTTTTTTATCAGTCCCGGGGATCGAACTCACGACTGCCTGCTTGAAGGCAGGCGCTTATGCCGCTGAGCTAAATCTCCAGCCCCTAGAACTCTTTTAAAATCATCCAGGCAGGAACTCTGTGCCCAGGAAACGGTCCTCCCTTTTCCCTGCCCCCTTCCCTGAAAGCCCTGTCACACTTCCTCTCCCTATTAGCTTGTCTGCTCCTATCACACGTGGACTCACACGCCATGTGCCTGTTTGTGTTTGGTTTATTTCACCCAGCAGAATGCAGTTTGGGTTCATCTATGTTGTGGCAGATGTCAGGATTTCTTTTAAAAGTCAAATAAAAGGTGAGGATGTAGCTCAGTGGTGGAGCGCTCACCTAGCACGCATAAGTCCCTGGGTTCAACCTTCAATAACACACGCACAGACACAGGGGTTAAATAATATTCCACTGCATGGTTATACCATGTTTTGTTTATCATTCATCTAATGAAGGACATTATGTTGATTCCATTTTTGGCTATTGGAATAATGCTGCTATGAACGTGAGTATACAAGGAAGAAAAATAAGGAAAGAAAAGAAAAGAAAAGAAAAGAGAAAAGAAAAGAAAGTCAGCCCAGTGGAAATCAGCATAGAGTTTCCAAAAAAAAAAAAAACTGAAACAAGAAATTCCATTAGACCCAGCCCTTCTGTTTGATTCCCTGCAAAATTTCTTTTTGCTTTGTACCTAGCAGTGGCATTGCTGGGTCATGTGATAATTCTTTTTTTTTTTTTTTTTTTTTGTCTTTTTGAGACAGGGTCTCTCTATGCAGTTCAGGCTGGCCTGAGCTCACTTTGTGGCCCAGGCTGGTCTCGAACTCGCAACGATCCTCCTGTCTCAGCCTCCTGAGTCTGGGATTACAGGCGTGATTACACGCCTGGCTGCAGTAATTCCATGCTTTACCTTTTGAAAAACCACCATGCCATTGCCCTCAGTGGCTGCACCATTTTGCATTCCACTGGAGATGCCCATGTTTCAGACAAGCGGTATCTTTTCAAACATCTTTATTCCAAGTTCTGAATGAATGTGTGCTCGACACCACAAACCCAGCCTGTACAGAATGTGAAGTTCGAAGTTACTTCATGGGATCTCACGGAGAGTTCGCTGTATTTCCATCTGGTTCTTTGCTGGGTTTGCACACAGATGGCTGCGTCTCCCTGCCTATAGTCCCACCCTCACGGACGGAGTCACAGTGGGTCTCTCCACGCAAAGCTGCCTGGAACCTTCCTGGGCCTGCGCCCCCTTCCTTGCATCTCCACCCCAGGTCCCCGTGTCCCTCGTTCACTCTTTTGCAGCCAGATGAGCTTCCTCCTGTGCAGCTCCGTCTCCGTCTCCGGATGCGGGTCTTGCCTGACTACGTAGAGCCCATTACAGCTCCCTTCTTTCTCCCCCCAGGTCTCTGGACCACAGCACCTCCTCAGAGAGGTCCGTGAAGGACAAAGTGGTCCCCCACTTGGGCCCTCGCCCTTCCTCAGCACAGCACTTATCACTGCCTTCCCTCCTGGGCCATCTGTTCCTTTCATGTCCCAGACACATCTCCTCGGTGCCCAGAATAGTGCCTGGCCGTAGTAGTAGATGTTGGTTGTTAGCTGCATCTATTTGATAGATGTGTGCAAATATGAGTGAGTGTGTTCACACCCTAAAGCACACACATTTTGTCAACTGTCAGCCTTTCCTTTCTTCCTCCCTCCCCTCTTTCCTTCTTTCTCCCTTTTTCTTTCTCTCTTAGGGATCAAATCCAGGGCCTTGAGCATGCTAGGCAAGCACTCCGCCATCTGGGTACATCCCCCAGGATTTGCAGATGTTTTCATTTACAAATATTTTAGATATATAAAATACAACTAAAACAAAAATAGAATACAACTGTAAGCCAGGTGTGGTGGTGCATGCCTGTCGGCCCAGCACTTGGTAGGAGGGTTGTTGCAAGTTTGAGGCCAGCCTGGGCTACAAAGAGAGTTCAAGGCAGCCTGAACTGCATAGTAAGACAACAAACAAACGAACAGACAGACGGACAACTGTGCTTATATCTGTTTGCAAACTGAATGAAGAGACCACCACAGCTCTGTGATGCAGAGGGGGCAGTGGTGTAAATACCTTAAAAGTAATCACACGGGGGTAGATAAGAGGCAGCCGGAGCTGTCACCTCACCTGAGCTCCTTTTTTCCCTACAATTAAATGTGTGTCCTGCTTGGCTGTTGGATAAAGTCGCAAACGCCCTTGATGACCACACTGTGTAACCTATGAAACCGCATTTCTTTTTTTCCTCCATGTAGGTTTTCTAAATTGAATAAAGTATATATATATGATGTTTGCAGTACATAAGGTATATGCTCTTCTCTGTGGGAAGTTTCCATCCCCGTCCCCCTTCCCTCTCTTCCCCCCACGTCTTCTTGCATTGCCATGGTCCTGTTTCCTATCTCTTGTTTTGTTTGAGGTGTGTGTTTTTCTCCATGTGATACATAATCTTGTGTATCTGGTTTATCTCACTTAATGGTATGGTCTTAAGGCGCGGCCATCTTCCTACAAAGGGCTCGAGTTTGTCATGCCTTATGGCAGGGTGGTGCTCTTCTGTGTGTAAACACCACATTTCTTCTATCTTTTCATCTGTTGATGGGCATACAGGCTGCTTCCAAGATTTGGCCATTATAAATTGTGCTGCTATAAGTATGGGCATGCAGGGATCACTGCAATATGAAGTGTGTAACTCTTTTGGGGAAGATATCTAGAAGTAGAATAGCCAGGTCAAATAGAATCTCTAGTTTCAGTTTTCTGAGGACTCTCTACGCTGATTTACACGGGGTTATACTGGTTTGCACTCCCACCCCCAAGGCAGTGTCCCTTTCCCCACCCCATGCAGCCTCATCAGCATGAGTTATTGATTTTTTGATGATGGATATTCTTTCTGAGATAAAACGGAATCTCAGTGTTGTTTTAATTTGTATTTCTGTAATGCCTAACAATGTTGAACATTTTTCATGTATCTATTGGCAGTTTCTGAGAAGTGTTTATTCATTTCAGTTGCTCATTTTTAAATATTTATTTTTATTTTTATTTTTTTACCAGAGGTCAAACTCACAACCTTGTGCTTGCCAGTCAGGCACTTATGCCATTGAGCTAAATCCTCAATCCCTTGATTGGAATTTTTCTTTTCCCCCCTTTTTTCCAGTACCAGGGATTGAACTCACGACCGCCTGCTTGCAAGGCAGGTGCTTATGCTGCTGAGCTAAATCCCCAGCCTCTTGGAATTTTCATTTTGGAGAGCTCTAATATCTTGAATTCTTGTCATGTTCTAGATAGTGGTCTTTCATTGGAGAGATAGCTGGCAAAAGTCGTGTCCAGTTCTGCAGATTGTCTTTTCACTCTGCTCCTTGTTTGCTGATTGTTGGTACTATTTCTTGTGCAATTAGGGTTCTGTTGAGAGAGTTCTTGCTGCCTGTTATGACTGTAGGAGTTTTACCTATTCTATTTTCCAGTAGGTTGTTTCTGTTGTAGTGTTTCGTTTGATCCATTTTGATTTTAGGTTAGTATACGGTGAGTGTATCAGTCAGTGATTACTAGAGAGACAGATGTAACACAAGACCTACAGATGTATATAAAATCTCCAAGACTGGCTTACAGCAGCCGCCTGCAGTCAGGTCTGCAGAGGGTCTGTGCACGCTGGGGAGCAGCAGCGGGCCTGTAGGTCACCGTGGGGCCTCGGGAGTCTGTGTGGGGGCGGGAGAAGGACTTGAGCTGCAAAGCTGCAGGGTCAGGGCGGAGGCTGACCTGTCTGCTCCAGAAGCCAGGAGACAATGTCCAGGGTGGAGGTGAAGCCGGGAGCTCCTCTAAAGAAACAGAAGCACAGAAGCGAGGCTTCCTTCTTCCTTTCTACTTTATATTATTCTGGCGATAATCCTCCTTAGTGTGGGGCTTCCACACCCAGAGCTATGCTGAGCAACTTTTTCCCAGCATCATTTATTAAACAGGCTATCTTTCCGCCAGTGTATGCTTTTGGCCCCTTTGTCAAAGATCACATAGTTGAGTGTGCTTGGGATTGTCTCTGCATCCTCTATTCTGTTCCAGTGGTCCTCCTGTCTGATTTTGTGCCAGGACCATGTTGTTTATATCATTGTAGCTTTGTAGTGTAATTTGAAGTCCAGGATTGTGATAACCTCCTGCTCTTCTTTTGTTGCTCAGGATTTCTTTTGCCCTTCAACACAATCCCATTCAAAATACTGACCACATTCACCACAGAACTGGAGAAAATAATCCTAAAATTCATATGAATCTGGATTTTGATGGTGGACTCAGCCTTATTTCCTCAAGGCCTTTGAGGGAGGCCAAGCCTCTGAATAAATTCCAAGTTTGCCCACTGAGCTTCCTCCCAGACCGAGTCATGGGGGGTGGGTTAGTAGGAACAGAGCAGGCCACGAACTCCAGTGCAGGAGACTCAATATTTTTAAATTCACGGACAACAAAAATCCATCCCCTTTGGCAATGCACAATGTATGTTCGCCAATGGTGGTGATCTGAAATTCTAGTTTACTTGTTTCTCTTTGAAATAAAATGGATTTGAAAAAAATCCATCCCTTAATGCATACTTCCATAAACTCAGTTACGCAGTTGTTACTGCTGTCTAATTTCAGAATATCTCGTCATCCCCTACAGACGTGCAATCACATGACATGTGACCCTTTGTCTCTGGTTTATTTCACTGAGCACAATGCTGTCCAGTTTTGCATGTGTAGGAGCGTGGTTCAGTAAGCGCTCCATCCTCTGCACTGCCGAGGGTCCTGCGTGTGGGGAGACACTCTGTTCATTCACCCTTCAATCGTGGGTATTTGGCTTCTATCTACATTTGAGCTCTTACGCGTAACACTGCTGTGAACATCCTGCTCACATGTTGGGAGCGCTGGGAGAACCAGAAGAATTGCTGGGGCAACACCACCCACAATGGAAAAGCGCCTACTACTTTCCAAAGTGGTTCTGCTATTTTACGTTCCTGCCAGCAACCTACGAGGGTTCAGATTTTTCTGTCCTCACCAGTACTTCTTATTATCTCACTTTTTTAATTGTATGAAGAATGATCAAAATACATGGTGAATGTTTAAAATTTTTAAAAAAAATTTTTTTTTCTTTTTCTCTTTTTCTCGGTACCGGGAATCAAACTCACAACCGCCTGCTTTTAAGGCAGGTGCTTATGCCACTGAGCTAAATCCCCAGCCCCTGAATGTTTAAAATTGACTACAGTAAAATATACATTGCCATTAATCGGCCTTAAAATAGTCCCCCTCACTTCAAACATACTTACTCCATAATTCTTTCCACTTTCTGAAGCAGTGCTAGGAAGTCCTCTCTCCTGAGTGTCTTTAAGAGGTGTGATAAAAAGTATCACTTGTAATTCCATGCTTGTAATCCCAGCACTCAGGAGGCTGAGGCAGGAGGGGACTGCCGTGAGTTTGAGGCTAGCCTGGGCTGCATAGAGAGTTTAAGTTCAGCCTGAACTACAAAATCAGACCCTGTCTCAAAAAAAAAAAAAAAAAAAAAAAAAAAAAAAAGAATGCTGCTGGTTGCTAGGTGGAAAGGCAGATTTGTAAAACCATTCTAGTGTGCCTTTATTCACCTTAGTCACCAGATCTGCCATCCCGTGACTGACTTTTCCCCAAAGTCAAAATAACCTTGACATGTAAATGCTTTGAATTGATTCAAGATGTTAGAGCAGCCACAACAACACAACTAAAGATATTCACACACACACACACACACACACACACACACACACACACACACACAACACACTAAGACTTGCAGAACTGGCTCAGAAAATGGCATGATGAAGCCGTATAGTGGCACACATCTGTAATCCCAGCACTCAGGAGGCTGAGGCAGGAGATCACTGTGAGTTTGAGGCCAGCTGGGCTACATAGTGAGACTCATTTAAAAAAAATAATGGCAAGAGTGATGTTGGGAGTGAGAAGGATTAATCACAATGTGTCTCTTACTGTAATAACTTTTTAAAAGTTTACATATTCACTGTATTTTCCAATCATATCTCTTATAGAAAAGGTGGCTTCAGTGGAGAAAAAAGGCTTGCCGAGGATGCTTCAGTGGAGAGACAGGCAGAAAAAGGGACCTCTCGGAGAGGAAGGGGAGAGAATAAAGGACCCGTTCTGTTTCTTGATCTTTTCTGGAGGGTGTTGGCAGTGCTAGGGACTGAACCCAGCACCTTCACACTGAGCTAGGCTTTTTGTTTGTTTGATTTTTTTGAGACACAGTCTCACTATGAAGTTCAGGCTGTCCTCTAACTCACTAGGTAGCCCAGGCTGACCATGAATTCATGGTGATCCTCCTGCCTCAGCCTCCCAGGTTCTGGGATTACCAATGTGTGCCAACTTGCCTGGCTCCCATCCAATTTTTTATTTTCCCTTTTGAGACAGGGTATTAGTAGGTCATTAAGTTGCTGAGATTTGGCTTGAACTTTTATTCTCCTGCCTTAGCCTCCTAGAATGCTGAGATTGCAGGCATGTGCCACTGCGCTCACCTCTGGGGGGTACAGCTGAGCAGGCAGAGTGCTTACATTGGGTGGGACAATGGGCGGGCTCTAAGTGAGGAGTGCTTCAAGGGTCAATAATGATAAAGCGTCCTACCTTAAAAATTTAAACATTTACCTTAATTTTAGATCACACAATTTTGTCATCCTGTGGATGTAAAGTGATATTTTATTTTAGTTTTGATTTGCATTTTCCTAATGTCTTGATTTGAGCATCTTTTTTGTGTGCTTATTGGTTGTTGTATGTCTTTCTTGGAGAAATAGCCATACAGATCTTTTTTTTGTCTTTTTTGAGACAGGGTCTCGATATGCAGTTCAGGCTGGTCTTGAGCTCGCTTTGTAGCCCAAGCTGGTCTTGAACTTGCAACGATCCTCCCACCTCAGCTTCCCAAAGTGCCAGGATTACAGGCGTGAGCTACCACACCGGCCATACAGATCTTTTGACATTTAAAAAGTAGATTAGTTGTCATTTTATTGGTATTTATTTGATGGTTCTGAGGACTGAACTCAGGGCCCTCACCCTGAGCTACATCCCCAGCTCTTCTACTTTAAAATCTTTTTTTGAGACAGCCTTAATTAAGTTGCTGAGTTGCCCAAGTGGGGCTTGAATTTGTGATCCTCCTGCCTCAGCCTCCCAGAGTGCTGGGATTACCAGCGTGCACCACCATACCCAGCTAAAACTTATTTTTGTGTATGTTCTCAACCAGGGATCCGTCCTCCTCTCTTGTAGGTCACTAACTGCACCACCTTCTCTGCAAGCAGCCATGTCCTCCCTGCTGTTTATTGTGTTTATTCGTGAGTCATTTCCTGGGCTCTGTGTCCACTGAGCGCTGTTACTCCCTACACAAATATCCCACTGCCAATTATAATAGCACTGTAGCTTTTGGAAACATAAGTCCTTCTATATCATTCTTTAGAGGTCTCTCAGCCTTTGTTCATCTTTGTTAAATTCCACAAAAATTTTATTTGGCTTTCATTGAAATTGTAGTGTAGATTACAAGTAACAGCATGGATTATTTGTGGGGGCAGAGACTTATTCACAATCTTGAGCATTTTTATCATTGAACAGGTTGTATTTCTCCCTTAATGATACACAGTTCTTCTTTTATGTTCTGCAGTAGTGCTTGGTGACTTTCTCTACAGAGGTTATGGAGAAAAATTATTACTACTTACTATTACTATTTGAGATACAAGGACCCAGGACCACCACACTGAGCAGTATCTCCAATCCTTTTTTTTAAATTTATTTTTATCTTGACCCAGCGGTTCCCCTTTTAGGTATCTTCCCAAAACATCATCCCACTCGATGTATATAGGCCTGCATTTATAGCAGCATGATTCATAACAACTAAATCTTGGGAGCAGCCTATATGCCCATCAACAGATGAATGGATAGAGAAAACCTGGTATTTACACACAATGAGTACTACTCTCCTGTAAAGAAAGATAAATTGGCATCTTGTGTAAGAAAATGGATGCACTTTGAAACTATAATGCTAAATGAAGTAAATTAAACACACAAGCTTGAACATCAAGCTTCAATGGTTTTCCTTATATGAAAAAGTTAATGTAGTATATGAATAATGAAATGAAAGACAGGTAATAGGAAAAAAGGGAGAAAAAGTTATATTCTAAATATGTTTCTGCTGTAAGTTTCTAGTTTCACTCCAATGTGGTGTGAGACCTCATTTTGCAGGATTTACATTCTTTGTATATGTTAAGATCTTTATTGTTGTTACGAGCATGGTATGTTTTTGTTGTTTTTTGTTTTTTGAGACTGGGTCTCACCATGTATCACTAGCTGGCTTTGAACTCAGGGCGATCCTCCTGTCTCAGCCGCCCACGTACTGGGTTTATAGACATGCACCACCACACCTAGCAAGCATGGTCTATTTTAAATTTTAAAACGTCCAGAATAGGAAATTATGAAGATCGAGAGTAGCTTTCTAGATTTAGCGGGTTGGGATTTGGAGATGATAGCTGGTGGTACAGTGTTCTGTTTGGGGATAATAAAAATGATCTAAATCTGATTGTGGTCATGGTTATACAGCTCTTATCAATATGCTAAAAATTACTGAATTATACACTTTAAGTTTGTAAATTATGTAGTTGGAAATCTTAGTTCAATAAAGATGTTATTTTAAAAAATGTTGATGGCTGTATGGTTTTTGTTCTCTTGGGATGATCATATATCTTTCTTCCTTTTTTTTTTTTTTTTTCTTTTTCTTTTTGAGACAGGGTCTCCCTATACAGTTCAGGTTGGTCTTGAACTCACAGCGATCCTCCCAAGGATCCTCCTTGCCTCAACCTCCCAAGTGGTGGGATTATAGACGTGCACCATCATGCCGGTTGTCTTTCTTCTTTGATCATTTTTCTTATAAAATACTTTTAAAAATAGAGTCGTACAGAACGATGCAACAGTATCAATCAGAGTTGCTCCTCACTGGCCACAGGAAGGACCTTTAGTTGCTTCAGGTAAAACTCTAGGAGAGCTGGTGTCTCCTGGAGTTGCAGGGGACACTGGTCCTTCGTGCTTGGAACAGAACGCAGCAGCTGCCACCACCACTTCAGTCCTGCCACTCCGCCAGCAGGACGGCGGCAGCCACCCACTCGGCGCTTTCCTGCTCTCCTCTCCCCCAGCCAACCTGTTAGCCAGCTGCCAACAAATCACTGTGGACCCACAGCACCCGCCATCTTTTGTTTCACGTCAAGCAGGAGCAGCTGATTGGTCTGAAGTTCTACTTCCGGGAGGATTTCCTTTGCCTACTTCCGGTTGATGCCAACAGGAAACCAGGCCGGCCATCCTTCTGCCTCTGCTAAGTGGCCATGGGAAATGTTCATGAGTCCATAGGCCTGAGCTAAGGGAGAGGCAGTGAAGCCATGGAGCTCCTCATTATCTGCCGGATAGTTGACCTGTGCCTTCGCCCCCCTCCCAGGCCTGCTATGCCAATTGCGTTTTCTAATGGAATTCTACTGTGTGTTGCTGGGGGTCACTTTAGGAGGTGCTTGTTCATGCTCTAGGAGAGCTCAGAAGTAAACCAAGGGAGACTTTTAGATGGAACATAGTTATTGGTAAAAGAGGGCGGGGCATTTCACCATTCTGTCTTTCTGCTGGGGCTCCCTGTGGTTTTGTAGATCCTCTCTGTGGCCAGAGGTGTACCTGGTTCCTTGTAGATCCTCTCTGTGGGCCGGAGGTGTACCTGGTTCCACTGGCTGTCTGCTGTCACTTGGCAGTGCAGCCTGCACAGTGGCCTGGACTGTGCAGGGGTTCTGGTTACTCCATGCCCATCAACACTGGAGGCCTTGCAGGTCACTCAGAGTAGCAAGCCCAAGTGTGTCACTGTCATTTCCAAAATTCAGGTGGCTACCAGGGTTGCATCATTTTCTTCATGATGGGCAATGCAGGCACAAGAATTTGTGTTTTACTTAGAAAGGCTGGTCTGATGAACCCCAGACTGTTGGACCCTAAGACTTCACAACAGCAAGCTTTGGCAATCTGGAGTTTATCTACTACCTTCTTAAACACATGTAGTTCATGAATGTTGGCCCAACTTGGCTTACTAAGATGATTAAAGCCTTCTAGATTACAATATGGTAGGGCAAAGTGGCGTTGACAGATTCCAAAAGCCAAACACTGGCCTTGAATTTTCAGTGATCCTCCTGCCTCAGCCGCCTGAGTGCTGGGATTTCAGGTGTGCGCCACCACACCCAGCCAGGAAAGATCATTTGTATTTGTCCCTACTTTTGATTTTCTTTATTGACAGGCATGCAGTAAAAGGTGTTTTTCGGCAAGCAGCTGTATGTTAGCACATAGAACTGCAGTTATGATAGGCACAGCCAGCATACGATTAGGTTCAGGGCCATCTCTTGACATTCCTGTTACCAGCAGAGACTTGACATCACTCAACTAGGCCCCTACTTGGGCAAGAGGTGGGGTGACCAGTTTTCACCTGTCAAGCGTGGCATTACTGCAATTTCCTAAAGCTTTGGTGCCGTTTTTGGCTGACCGTCTTGGCGGACCCAGAGGCATGGGGAAGTTCTATACCTTCTGCTTAGCCATCCCTGTTAGCGCAGCCCCTCTGTGGGGACTCTGCTCTTAACTAAGAATCTTAACATGCTAGGTCTGTGGTGACAAACTTCCACAAACTTAGTGGCTTAAAACAACCGATGTATTATCTTATAGAAGTCTGAGTTGGGTCCCACTGAGCTACCCTGAAGGCATCGGCGGGGCTGCGTTCCTCCTGGAGGCCGTGGTTGAGGACACATTGTTCTTCGCTGCTGCTAGCAGGTGCACCTCCTCCTTGGCTCATGGAGCCTTCTAGCCGCTTCAAAGCCAGCCCTGGCTGGGTTTTTTTTTTTTTTTTCTGTTGTTTGTTTGTTTTGTTTTGTATTTTTCTTTTTTTGAGACAAGGTCTTGCTACACAGTGCAGGCTGGCTTTGAACTTCCTTTTGAGCCCAGGCTGGCCTGGAACTCACAGTGATCCTCCTGCCTCGGTCTTCTGAGTGCTGGGGTTACAGTTCTGTGCCAACCACACATGGCCAGCCACAGCTCCACTCTGACACTGCTCTTGTCTCTCTCTTTCACATTTCGAGACAATCGGGATTAGATTGGATCACATTGCTGTATTTTAGGGTAATCTCATTAGCAAACTTAATTCCTTCGGTAACCCTCATTCCCCACATAATGTACAGTGTTCACAGGCTAGGGTGTAGACATCTCGGGGCAGGGTGCAGTAGGTTGGAGTGGGAGGGATCTTTCTTCTGCCCACTTCACTAAGTTTGTGTCTTCCTTGCATGCATTTAGGGACTAGGAAAATAACTGAAGGAGACTTAACTGCCTTGGAGATTCCATTTCCTCCTGTTCTCCATAACCCTGATTCTGATCAGTGGTTTATGGCAGTGTTTCAAGCCTCAGGAAATGTCAGGTCAGTGCTGACATCTAAGAACCCATGGATGTTCTAGATGTTTGTCTCAGGTCTGAGTCCCACCTTGAGGACTTGGAGCAGGATTTACAGATATGCCTGTGACTTGTGGACTCCTCAGTTGTCGGGAACCAGGCCCGTGACCAGCAGGTCTGGGAGCTGCGGAGAAAGCCGTGTAGCCCTATTGGGGTCCCTCGGGCAGACCTGGATTTCTGCTTTTTTTTTTTTTTTAATTTAAAGAGAAAAAAAAAACAAATAGGGGTAGAAATAATACATAATTTCAGAAATATAAACAGTAAGAAATCACTAGTTGATAAGTTACATATTGTCATCTTAGAAATAGTTGTTCAAGTTACAAAATTAAAGCATACAAAGTGACATTCAAATAATGACACTGCAAACAGTTCTGCTCAATGATCCAACAACAACTTAGTAATATACTTATCAGTCCTACACACTTGTTTTTTATCTTAAAGAGGGTAAGATTAAACATAGCAAAACAGAACAAAACAGTTCATAAGGAAACAATTTAAAGAAATACAGATTTCAAAGCAAGTCCACTGGACATCTTCACTGTCTATCTTATTGTCTCTAGTTTTCTTCCAAATAGTTGTCCCCATCTTCACACACATTGACTATATACTGAACATTATAGAATTAATCAAATCATTACAGGATGATGAAGGCTTTTTAGGTCTTCAAGACCTGTTTTGAGGAAGTCAGTAATGACTACCATAATGTCTCATTCTCTTCGAAGTAGCTGTCTTTATCTTTATGTATGCTGAAATTGAACATAAGAGACTAGACTAATATCACTCTGAACAGTGAATAATAGTATTGCTAGATTTTATTTCATAATGCTACAGAATTAGCATTAGGTTTCTTAGTGTCTCTTCTTCTTCAGAGTATCTGTTCATTACATCGTGTATTATATAATGTTTCCGTAAATAGTTTAGAAATTCTTTCCATATGTGAATCTCTACATGTATACCTATTCTTTCTGTATTTTAGGGAAAAACATCAAAACAAGACAACAAAGCAAATTCCTAGAAAAACATGAAATGAAAAAGACATATAAGACCACAGAATTAGGTAATGTACAGTAGTTACTATGCTTTCTCTTGTTATTTTCAATAGAATTGTCAACATCATCAGGCATTGTACAGTTAAGCATAGCATTGCATAGCTATTTTTATAAAAACTCAACTTTGAAGACATCGTAGGACTTGAAAGCAATTAATAATCAAAACCGGAATGGATATCTTTTACATCTTGTCATCTGCAGAGTAGTTGCCTCTACTCTTAGACTTGATACTATCAAGCATACCAAATTTGAATAAAATCAGTCAAGGCCAAATAGTGGTCTAACAAACCAGCTTCAAATATGGACTTCTGCTTTTTAGCTGGCAAGTCACTTAGCAGGCTGCTCACCCACTCATTCCCTAGGATCTTTGGGATCAATGAGCATAATTACCATGGATAATACCTGTAAGACAAAAAATCAGACTGTCTCTGCTCTCTGTTTATTAATTGTGCCGTGCGGGTCTGACAAGCACCTGTCTGCGCACACCCTGCTCACGGAGGTCAAGGACTGCAGTTTCTTTCAGTAACCGTAGCTGCATCTCCAGCCCAGGTGACAGTCACTGCAGAGCTCCCGGAGGATGCTGGGGCCCTCGTTACAATGTTTCTCCATCTTGGTAAAGGGAGTGGCCTCCAGGCCTGGAGGTGGTAGAAGGGAAGTGTGGTCAGGGATGGCAGGGAGGTCAGGTATAACTGATGAAACATTCCAAGTCAGCTTTCAGCTCCTTTGCCTGTGCCCTGTGAGGGAATTTTCAGCCTCTCAGCCCGCTTGTCAATCCGGTGAGGCTGTACTAGTTAGAATCATTATAATTTTGGTTGTTAACAATCCTTGAATTTCTGAGAGGAGTCTTACATGATCGTTTTATTTTTTTATTCCCTCATGAATTTCCTTTACATATACTCATGAAGATCCTGTAGACTGTATCCTGTAGTCTCTATCTATCTGTGTACAAATTAAAAGTCTCTGTTCTTGCTTTCTAGCCAACTAAAGGATGGGCTTCCAGAGTTGCAGTTGGTCTGGGGAGTAATGTTCTTACCTTGATGATTCCTGGTGGTTGATGGAGGTTCCCCTAACACTTTTGCACTGGGAACCCCTTCTTCCCCCAGTACTATGGGGTTTCTGTCCTCCTTCTTCTCAGATTCGGGGTCATCTCGTTCTAGTCTAATAGATCAGAGGAGCTTGGCTTTGGTGCGTCCTGATTCACACGGGGAAAGTCACCCTTATGCACGAGGTGCTGGGACAGTGAGCCAGGCCACTTGAGGCTAAAACACCACCTCTTAGGCCTTGCTGGCTACCTGAAGGCCAGGGGGTTACTCTCTTATAAGACCTGTAGGCCTTTTGCCCGTGGGTGTGGTTACCATGACTGTGTTTTAAACTGTAAAACAGAAGAAATGGCAAGGTCAGCTCCAGTCTGTGCCTTAAAGGAGACGCGTGATTCCCCTCCATTTCATCGCTTTCTACTGGCTGCAAGTGACCGTGCTGGGGTGACCCACCTTGTTGTGGTTTTTCTGTTTTTTGAGACATGTTTTGCTATGCAGTTCAGGTTGGCCTTGAACTCACTTTGTAGACTGCACCAGCCTTGAACTCACAGTGATCCTCCTGCTTCAGCCTCTTGCTTCAGCAGGGGTGACCCGTCTTGAACCGTGCCCTTAGGCTGCACAGGTGATACAGCAGAAAGAGCCTGCATCCCTACCCAGTGAGGATGGCTGGCACAGAGAGACACACTCAGCTTTGTTTAAACCACCTTTATTTGAGTTCGGTGTTCAGTAGTCAAATTCATTTCCTATGTTGATTTAAACATACTATTTAAAAACTTACGTGATAGGATGATCATTTTGAAATTTACAAGCAGAGAAAAGCAGCCGTGCTAAGTGTAGCCCCAAGGCAGGTGACTGGCAGCTCTGAGGCAATGTTGATGCAGCACAAAGCTAGAATGAAAGGCCGGATATTGCTTTAGCAGATCTCTCACTGCAGTCCAGGATGTGAGGATCTGAGTCCCTGTCACAGCTAAGTCTTTGGGCAGGGGAGGCTCAGAGTGGGGCTCACCCACGGAGCTGTCACCGTCCTCTGTCTCTGGGTTTCCTGCTATCGCTTTCTGCCTCAGTTTCCTTGCTTTCTCTCTCTTCCTGTCTGTTCTTTATTTACTTTCTTTTCTGGTTCGCTTTTGTCGTAAGCTGACCAGGTGTGTGCCCACAGGTGTGTGACCACAGGAAACCAGCAGGGCTTCAAGGCTCACCTGTTCTTTCTCCTCCAAAGATGGTTCTGTAGCCCATCAAGAGCTCCTTTCTTTCTCTCCCATGGGTCTATTAGCTGCAGGGATATCATCCCAGGCCACTGAGTTGAGTGTCTGACCTGGCACACCAGCCCTTCAGTGCAGCACCCCCAGGCCCAGGACAGGGAACTGGCTCTCTGGGTCACTGAGCCAGTCAGGGCTGCCCCAGACCTCAGATCTTAGAAGAAGACTGCTCACACTTCTCTGTGGTCTTATCCCTCAGATTTGCAGTATACATTTAATATTCCTTTAGGGTATCTGTAGGGAAAAAAAGAAGAAAAACAGAGAGGGAAGGAAACAGGAACTCAATGTCACTTATCCCCAAGGGAGCCGAGGCCTGAACTCAGATTCCCTCTTTGGGCAGCCAGGCTTCCTGTGGTGGGGAGCTCAGGCCTCACTTTGCAGCCTCGCTTCTCAGACTTGTGCTCCACCCCAGCTGCAAAGGCCCCAGACCACCTCACCCCTCCCTGCGAACTCGGCTTCTTGTGCAGCCACATAAAGGTAACCAGCGTCTGGTGGCTTATGGGACAGACTTGTCAGGGACTTCCTGCCTTTGATGCATGCCATTCCCGTGAGCTGGGCTGGGCCTCTGAAGATGAGAGGACCCTTCAGACTTCCTGAGTGTCTCAACAGTCAGACTCTTGGGGTTTGTGGTTAGAGATGCTGGTATGAACATTGTGTTCTACAAAGTGTACCCTCCGTGGCCCATCAACTCAGCAGGCAAAGCTTTGTGCAAAACAGGCCTTAGCCAAACTGCCCAAGAGGTCCTGAAAGGCCCTTGACCTTCTTGCGTTTAGCAGACGGGGACTGGAGGGCTGAGTAAATGCAGGGAGTAGAGGAGGACTGCTGGTGAGGGGTGGGGAGAGCCAGCCCTTCACTGCCTTCCATGCTAGTGCCAAAGCGCCCTTCCAACGCAACCAGACACTCCCCAGTACTCTCTACTGCTGAGGCCAGTCACGGCCTGGCATTCTAACCTTTGCACCTGCAGTTGGAGAACAGAGGCTCAGGGAGGTTAGCTGCCTGCCCCAAGAGCACAGGGAGGTAGAACTGGAGCTCAGAGATGGCCATTTACAGAGCCCAGACTGCACTGCTTTGTGGGACCGCCTCTCTGCCTTACCACAGGGTGTCAGCAAAGCCTGGTGACATAGGACCAACTCTCAGTTTCTGGAGAGGCAACCTGATTGGATTTCTCCACTTGGGTACCGGGATCGAACTCATGACTGCGCAGTTGCAAGGCAGGCGCTTATGCCACTGAGCGAAATCCCCAGCCCCAAGACATTCTTTTCTAAAGACGGGTGGTGGCTCAGTGGCAGAGCGTTTGCTTAAGCCTCTCTCTCCTTCCCTTTTCCATTCAGGGCTCTTTGGGCAAAAATCACTACATAAAGCACACTGAAGAAGTACAGAGTTCCACCCGCTTGGGAAAGAAGCGTCTCCAGAAATGATTTGAAATTCTTCTGCAGGGGATATTTGTCCTCTCTTCCCTGTGTATTTGCTTATTCAATCCTTTTTATTCCTTACTGCCATTGAATCACATGTTTTGTGTTTTTCTTTTTGAGATGCTGTCTTGCTGCAAGTCCAGCTGACACTGAGCTCACTCTGTAGCCCTGGCTGGCTTTAAACTCATGGTGATCCTCCCGCCTCAGCCTCTAGAGTGCTGGGATGACAGGCATGTGCCAGCAAGCCCAACTTGAGCTACATGTCTTTATGTTTTTTTTTTTTTTGTACCTGGGATCAAACTCTCACGATCTCACACTTGCCAGACAGGCGCTTGTGCCACTGAGCTAAATCCCCAGCCCTTGAGTTAAATATTAGTCCCTTAATCTTTTTTTTTTTTTTTTAAGGTTTTGCTGTTGACATTTACAAATAATAGGTCCATTACATTTTCAGGTGAAGTATCTTAAGTTAATGTGCCTAATTATCAAACTAAAAAAAAACTACAATAATTAGAGCCATGGATTGATATATAGAAATAGTTCACCTAACAAGGATATTGGAAGGCTGAATCAGGAGCACTGATTATTG
The DNA here is from genome assembly GCF_034190915.1 of Cavia porcellus. NCBI lineage: Eukaryota > Metazoa > Chordata > Mammalia > Rodentia > Caviidae > Cavia > Cavia porcellus. The sequence goes on from NW_026947515.1 coordinate 16,216,518, forward strand.
GAAAACATTACTTAAACGTGCATCAGGCCTGGTTGCCTGACTTCAGTGCCCCCACGGCAGTATGGCGGACTCTGTGGCTTCTGCCTTGGCCCCTGCCCCCCTACCAGGGTGGATCCCAGATCCTCTTCCCTGAGGATAAAGCTGCTCTGGCAGGAGCAAAAGCCTCAGGTCTCCTCCTTGGGTAATGTGCTGCTGACCCCACAGGAGGAAACCCTGGGGACTCCTTCATTTCAGGACAAATTGGAGCAACGGGTGAGCTTGAGGCTGGTTTCAAGCATTTGCAGGCTTTGATGATCCTCGGCTGGCCCTGCCTCTGGGGGGATGGCTCTGCCTCTCCAGCACCTGGCCCTTGTCCTCACAGTGGCCTCGGGGTGAGCATGGTGCCTCAGTCAGCTAGCCAGTGAGAGTGTCAGAAAGTGTGCATTCTGGGAACTTTCGACCTGCACCTGGTGGAGCTGTGAAGAGGGGTCTCCAGCACCTCACTCAGGATTGACTGTGCCCCGCTCAGTTCTAGGAAGAGAGTGAACAACTCACCTGGTTTTCCTGAGACTGTCCTGGTTCTCAGATGCGAAGTCCCACATGCTGGGAAACTCCTTAGTCCCTAGCTCTCTGGGGGTGGTTGGTACCTCTTTCAGGGAGAATGACTGCTTTGCCCTGATCTCTAGATTCCAGAAAGGAAAACGAGTGTTTGGGGCAATGTGAGAACAAATGAAGAGGTAGGGGGAACTCAAAACAGCCAAGTGGTAGCACCCCCACGCCTGCCCCGGGGTGCATGGCTGCCACAGAGAGGGAGAGGCTAAGAGCTGGACCAGTCTACCAGAATGTGAGGGAGGGCACCGGGGTGAGCCCTCGCTCAGCAGAGGCCGGGGAGAGAATGCTGACTGCTTCGGGCCAAGGGATCCCCACGACCATGTTCACTTCTGGGCCATTTTCTAGGATTGCTTCATCCCTTTGTTTGAGGGAGGCCCTTTAGTCTCTTAATTTAAAGGAAGCATACAAAAAAGTGTAAATGTAGACTAATTTAAAAAGATGCTCACAATCAACTGTGTAAGGAAAAAACAATCAGTTTGCTGATTCTTTCTAGTTGTCAACCTTTGAGCTTTGTAAATAAACAAGTTAGAAGCCACATGCCCGAATGACACCTCCTGCTATCTTTAAGCTCTTACCAAAAAACAAGCTTAAAGATGCTTGTTTTGGTTTTAAAAGAGAGGGAGGAAAAAATGCTGCAGCTTTTATTATCGTTATTTTAATGCACATAAGAACATTCCAAGCTCTGACCTGCCCACTGTGCTGCATATAAACACAAGGCCCACAGCTTGTCTGTAGATCACTGTGGTTTTGTACAGTGGTTTTTCTCCTCTTCTGGAACCTCAAATTGATGTGTCTGCCGGTTTCCATCCTGAGCACCGTGTTTGTGTTTGTTCCTTAACTAGCCGAATTGTTTTCCACTGCATTTCCTGGTATGGGCTGTGTGACATTAGCGCCCTTTGGCCGAGAGCCCACACTTTACAGCCCACCAAGGCAGACTGCTGTGGATGTCTGGGGAAGTACTTTCTTTCTCTCGTAGCTGCAAAACAAGACCTCAGGCTAGAGCCTCTGTGGTCCCCTTCCTGGACTGCCAAGCTGAGGCTGGAGGTTCCCTTTGCTGGGCTGCCCGGCTCTAGGGTCCCAGGGCTTGGTCAGGTGGAGACTGCTTCTTCACCTGCTCCTGGAGGAGGTGCAGGAAGCAAGACTTCTTAAGAGACCCCAAGAGAGGCTTTCTACACTGTCTGCCTCTGACCTCAAATCAAGGAAGACAAGATTGGTAACAGGACGTATCTTGAAGTTGCTTCCTCATGTGGCTCCTGCAGACCAGCATCACAGATGTTCAATTCACAGGCAGCGTTTAGTTATTCTTCCCTGCTGTGACAGACACAGCACCAACACCTGCCGCCTTGCTCAGGGCACATGTCCTTGCCCAGACATCCCCAAGAAGATCTGGGCACAGAAGTGGGTCGGCTGTGCCTCCTTCTACCTCCCTGACTGTGGGGTTCCCACGGGCACCCTCTCCCCTCCAGTATCCAGCAGCCCCATGTGGGCAGCCCGGAGGAGGAAGCACCTGCTGGCCCCGACAAGGGGCTGCAGATTCCCCGCTGTCCAGAATGAGTCACCCAGGCACCGTGGAGCGGATTTTACTCATCTCCCAGGAATGGGCCCTCGGAAGGCTCCAGAATGACTAGCCTCAAGTGTTCTGTCTCAGGCAAGGGTATTTTACCCCGCTCCTCGTCTGCAGTCACTTCCTCTCTGGACACATCCTGTTTCTGGGAGCAGGCGGCCTGCCAGGCAGATCCAGCTTCGGAGCAGACGGGCGGAGACATCCTTCCTCTGATTTCTAGTACCTAATTCCATCTTTCTTCCAGATGGAGATATCGATAGGCATCTCCGCTTTTCCCGGACCCCTGCGTGCCAGGAAGGCAGAGTATAGACGGAAAGTTTCCACTGGCAGCTCCAGCTTTGGTGGTGCCACCCTTCATTTGTCACTAGCTTCTTGAGCTCAGGTAATCAGAGAGGGATCTAGGGCAGGGGTTCATTTATTCATTCACTCAGTAAATATTTATCGAGTGCCTACTATGTGCCAAGCTCTGTTCTTCTGTTGACCACATGCTGGGCCGCAGTGGTGAACAAAACGTAGAAATCAATGTCCTCACAGCAGTTATGTTCCAGTGGGCAGGACAGTTGATAAACAAGATAAAAATATCAAAAGTTATAGCATGTATGATAGTGATAAATGCCAAGCAGAGAGAACAAAGCTGGGAAAGAGATGTGAATGTTGGGTATGGAGGAAACATGAATAATAATAAAACTTTAATAAAACAAGTGATTGGACATGTTCCTCCTGGGAAAGGGAATTTTGAGGAAAGTCTTGAAGAAGGTAAGGGAGTGACCTGGCAATTAGCTGGGAACAAGAGGTGTTCAGGCTAAGAGAAAAGCAAGTGCAAAGGCCCTGAGGTTGGAGCATCCTAGATAGTTTGATGATCAGGAGAAAGGTTGAGGAAGCCAGAACAGAGTGAGCCATGGTGTCACATGAATGCAAGTCAGGGAACAGAATCTTGCCACAACTTACGAGCGTTAGCACAGACTGGTTTTTGCTCTGCATGAAACAGGAAACTACTGAGTTTTAATAGAGAAGTGACAGGTTCTGATTTATTAAAAATGGGTTTCAGAGAATGCTGGGCAGGATGTGGAAGGAGGGCGACAGTTAGGTGGGACTGTGATAGTCTAGGGAAGATATGATGGTGGTGGGGTAGGTGATAAGAATGGTTCTAGAATATTCTGAAGTTATGGTTCCCAGCCTATCAGGAGGGATCCTGGCTAGGGACAGATATTTGAAGTCATGCTTTGACTTCTGGGACCAGTCAGCAGCATTTCACTTCCTGTGGTGAGTGTTTTGGAAATGTAATCTTTAAAAAATTTCTCTTATGTTAGTGGTTGTATAGGGCTATCATCCATCTATTTAGGAGGCTGAGGCAGGCAGGTCACAAGTCAGAACCCTGCGTGAGCAATTTAGGGAGACCCTGTTTCAAATAAAATCCATCAAGGGCTGGAGGTGTCGCTCAGTGGTAGAGTGCTTGCCTAGCATGTGAGAGGTCCTGTACTTTACCACTCTCCCAAAAACCCTAGCATGTGATCCTTTGATGATGTAAGTCAAATGATGTGGTTTCTCTACTTTAAACTTATAAATTATTACCCAGTTATTCAGCTTTAAAAACAAAGTCTGAGCCTGACTTGGTGGCACATGCCTGTGATTCCAGCATTATGGGAGGGTGAGGCAGGAAGATCTCAAGTTTAAGCCCGTGGCACTTTAGTGCCTTACTGAGACTGTTTCAAAAAATAAAGAGGAGATTAGCTCAGTGCAAAGGCTGTGGATTTAATCCCCAGTACTGGGGCTGGAGGGGCTGAAGATGATGTAGTAACACCTATAACACAAACGAAAACCTCAGAATCCTGTTCCTCAGTGTCTACTCAGCTGAAACCCACACTTGTGTGTTCCAAAGAACCCAAATGAAGATGCTCAGAGAACAGTAGTTGAAAGAGTCTTTAACTTGGGAATAATTCAAATGTCAATCAGTGGTAGAATAGATAAATTAATTGTAGTATTTTATATGATGCAATACTACACAGCAATGAAAAAAGTGAGCCACGACTATACACAACAATATGGATAAGCCTCACAAATATACTGTTTAGTGAAAATAAAGCCAGACACCAAAGGGCGATGCTACATTATTCCTTTTTTTTTTTTTTTTTTTTTTTTTTTTGTCTTTTTCCTTTTTATCGGTACCGGGGATCGAACTCACAACTGCCTGCTCGCGAGGCAGGCGCTTATGCCGCTGAGCTAAATCCCCAACCCCTCCATTTTTGTTTTTTGTTTTTGTTTTTCCTTTTTATCAGTACCAGGGATCGAACTCATGACTGCCTGCTTGCAAGGCAGGTGCTTATGCCACTGAGCTAAATCCCCAGCCCCTGCTTGTTTTGTTTTTTGAGACAGGATCTTGCTAGGTACTTCAGTGTGGCCTCAAACTCATTATGTAGCACAGGCTGGTCTCAGACTCACCGAGATCCTCCTGCCCCAGCCTCCTGAGTGCTGGGATTGCAGGTGTGCTCCATCACATCTGTCTTTGAGTCCATTCATGGAAAGTTCAAAATAGGCAAACTTTATTGATGGCAAACAGTGGTAGCCCGTGGGCAGGCAGGTGGGTAATGGTACAGGAGGGAAGAGGCGGCTTCAGGATTGCTGCAATGCTCTGCAGTATGATCTGGACGGTGAGTTAAAGCGGGGAGTCAGTCGGTGAGAATTGATTGAGTTGTACAGTTACGATTTGCGTACCTTTCTCCACATTATGTTTTCATGTGCAGCTCCCATAAAGCCCTTATCTAAAAAGGCTCTGCATGACAATGCCACGCCTTCTCAGCCTCTGTTTCTTTGTGTCCCCATCTTTTTCCCTCCACTCTTGTGATATTTTTCTCATTGCTGTTCTCCAGTGCACCACTGTTGCGTGTGCAGCTCCAGCACTCTGGGAGGCTGAGGCAGGAGGACTGCAAGTTTGAGCTCAGCCTGGCAACTTAGCAAGACCCTGTCTCAGAAAAAAATTAGATCTGCACGTACAGCTCCAGTGTCACCTCCTCCTGGGTGGCCACATGGCCTGCGCCGTCACCTAATTTGAGCCTTTGCTCTACATTCTCCTTGTTAGAGACAGCACCCTTGACCAGCCTGTGTAAAATAATGTCCTCTGTCACTCTTCCCCGCACTCTCCTGACTTCTTCCTCCCCTTGGCCTTGGCAGTAGCAGGGGATGACCACAAGGCCTTTGCACTGAGTTGCATCCCCAGCCCTTTTTAAATTTAAAAAATTTTTAAGCTCCTCTTGTAGTCCTCCTGCCTCAGCCTCCCAGAGTGCTGGGATCACAGGCTGTGCTACCACTCCTGGGTTCTTCTCTTGAACTTTCTCTTTGAGATGTCACATATTAGGGGAAACGTGATAGCATCTTTCTGAGTGTGGCTTGAAGAAGGTGATAAGAAGGAGGGTGAGAGGGTTTAAAGGTAGCTGATAGGATGGATGAATATGGGAAAAATACGTGTTACACATTGAAACCTCCCCCAAGTGGGAACTTAGAGCTGGGCACCTACTTGTTGCATGTAGCTCAATGGGAAGACGTGTGTTCAATCCCTAGTATTGCAGAAAGAGAAAGGAAGGAAGGAAGGAAGGAAGGTAGAAAGAGGGGAAAGAAAAGAGAAGCATGAAACTAAGTGGGAAGTAGAACAAGGTGACAGAGTGAAATGGTTGAAGTACCTAATGCGTATGCACAGATCCACAGAACTAAACCCACTCATCTACATGGCCAATTTATTTTTTCTAATTTTAAAGAAAAACAATAAAAGCAGTGGTACAAAATTTCAAAACGAGATTGTAAGAGAGTAGCAGTGGCTAGTACATTGTATATTGTGTCTTTTATTTTAAAAACAAAAAAAGGATAAAAATGATACAGAATTTCAAAACAATAGGAAATTAGCACTATTTAATATATTGCGAATTGTATCTTCAAAGTAGTTGTTCAGATTACAAAATTTAGGCATAAAAAATGATCAAACAAGCTGGGCGTGGTGGCTCCATACCTGTAATCCCAGCACTCGGGAGGCTGAGGCAGGAGGATCGTTGCGAGTTCAAGACCAGCCTGGGCTACAAAGTGAGCCCAAGACCAGCCTGAACTGCACAGAGAGACCCTGTCTCAAAAAAAAAAAAAAAAAAAAAGACAAAAAAATGATCAAACAGTCCATGAAAACACACATGTTCTTTTTGATGAACTAACAGATTAGTAGTATAGCTAGCTATCTTGTATATATTTACATATATACAAATACACATATATATACATATAATCTTTATGTTCTTTCTTTTCTCCTTTCCCTTATCCCAGTTGTTCTTTCCTTTTGAACACTTTCTTTCTCTTTCATTTTACAATATCTATTGTGCATTTTGGATCTTATTTATTCTTTCAGTTTTTTTTTACACTAGGGAAATAATACAATAGCACTCCACTGTATAAAAATATCACATCTTTTTATCCATTGCATAGTTGATGGGCATTTTTGTTGTTGATGGGCATTTAGGTTGTTTATAAGATTTACTTGTGCTGCTAAAAACATGGGTGCACATATATGGCTGTGGGATAATGTTTTCAATTCTTCTGGGAAAATAACCAGAAGGCTAAAAGCTAGATTGAATGGTGCCTCCAATCCTAGTTTTTTGAGGATCTCCATACTGATTTCCACAGTGGTTGCACCAGTCCGCACTCCCACAACAGTGGAGAAGGCTCCTTTTCCTCACATCTCCACCTACATTTGTGATTTCTTGATGACAGCTACTTTTCCTGGAGTGAGAAGGAATCTCCGTGTTTTAATTTGCACTCCTTGAATGACCAGTGATGTTGAACATTTCTTCATTATTTGTCATTTGTATTTCTTATCTGAGAAGGGCATGTTCATCTCAGATGCCCATTTCTGGAGTGGGTCTTTGAATCTGAGGGATCAGATTTTTTTTAAACTTTATATGTTCTAGATATCTGCCCTATGTCAGAGGGACAGTTGGCTAAGATTTTTTCCTCATTTTGTGAGTTTCCTTTGCACTCTGTTGGTGATTTCTTTTTATGTGCAAAAACTTTTTAATAAGATGAGATCCCAGTTGTTGATTCTTTGAAGTACTTCCCATGTGGTTTGTGTTTTGTGTATGAACTCTTTGCCCAACCCTATGTCTTCAAAATTTCTACCTACCTTGTCTTCCAGTAGATTTAGTATTTCTGCTTTAATATTTAGGTCTTTGATCCATCTTGACTTTAGTGCATGGTGATACACTTGGGTCTAGTTAGTATACTGTACATTGTCTATACAATTTAGAAAGTGAAGAAATGTAAGCAATTAGTCAATTTTTCATTATTATAACAAAATACTTGATGCTGGATATTTATGAAGAAAAGAGAATTATTTAACTCATGGTTTTTTAAAAATGTACTTATTTATTTTTAAACTTTATTCTTTTTATTAATACATATTTGTCAAACATAATGATTACATTTATCAATAGGGACTTGTACCTGTGCATAAAATTCAGTTCTTTTTTCTCCATTCCCCTCTCCTCCCTCAATCCTTCTTCCCTTCCACACTTACACATTTACACAAACTTTGTTTTCATTCTTTCCTTGTATTTTCTCTTTTTTTTAAAAAATGGTTAAGACTGTATTCTAATTACAGTGCTTGTCTAAATGAAAACTGAAAATAATTATACAAAACAGTTGATTATTTTCGTGTATTGAAAACAGCAAGAGGTTCCACAACACTAAATAAACTAGTTCTGAAGTTTCCCCATGATAAATTTAACAGCTCCAGATTCTTCAATGTTTATCAGAATACAAAAGAAAAAATAGAAGTCGTCTTTTCTGATGGCAAATTGGATACTTGCAGGCTGAGGGCAGGAAGCTACTTCACACATGGGGGGCTGCTCCGGGACTGTGGTCTGCAGCGGACCAACTGACCCAGCTTGCGTGCGATCCTGCTGGTGAGACCCGGACTTTGGCCACCACCTCTGAGTGGACACTGGGAACAGGGGCTGCCACTCCAGCTGCACGCTGACGGAGGGGGCTCGCGGGTCCCGCACCCGTCATGACCTGCCCAGCCAACCCCAAGGTGACCATGTGAGCATCAGTACAAGCACAACGCCATGCAATGCAGGCGACCCACAGACAGGTGGGCCACGGGGTCTCTACTGTACCTGTGCAGTGGATGGCGTTTGTCCCGTCTCTTGTGTTCCCAGAGGACAGCTGTCTGGTGGCTTCATTCAGGCCAAACTGGAAAACCGACAGTAGATATAACCTCCCTTCTTTGTGTCCAAGTGTTCTTATCTTGTAATTTTTAACTATTTTTAAAAATGCACTGAGTTTGAGTTAAAAATCAACCATCAAATGGATCCTGACACCAGTCTACAGCCCAGTAGTAGCCCCTGGAAGCCAGCTACCCATGCAACCAAACAAAACCCTTCTCGGTACTGACATCGAGTTGATTTATTTTTTACAATAAAAATATTGAGTAATATTGTACAGAAGTACAAGAAACTGTCTCAATGGAAACAGAAACTACTTAATGTTTTTTATTTACAATAAAGACCTGGCTGCAGGCTATGTCTGCACACATATAGTGCAGTGCATGCATATTGTGACCAAACCCTGGAGACAGCTCCTGGTACTCAGGACCGCAGAGTCGGACATTTGCCACATGAGAGGAAGGCAGAGGGCAGAGAGGAGGAAGTGAGGGGAAGGGGGTCCTGGTTCAGCCAGTCCAGTCCTTCCGAGAGCCCGTGCTCTCTGGAGGCACAGGTGGCCACCAGCTCCTGTGGCCTAGTGCAGCCCCAACTTAGGGGGGCCCGCCTGTCAGCAAACACAAGGAGGACAGTGTCCCGGAGCTCAGCCTGGGCCAGCATCTCATGAACTCCTGTGGTTGCTCCCCACCACAGAGACCAAGCCTTGGGTACCCTGGCAGTAATGGCGCCTCAGTGGCCAGATCTTGTCCTGGACACCTGCATCCCTTACGGTGAAGTGGACGTTCCTGTAGTCCAGTCTCCATTGAAACCTGTGGTAGGAATGGTGGTCACAATGTCACCATGCTTCAGTTTATACAGAATCACTGTCCCTCCGGCAGCATCCACGTCCACCATGAAAACGCGCTTTTCACTTTTGCCAAAAAGGCCTTTGAAGAGCTTCGGAAGATATTCCTCACTCCTGTGGATAGGTGGAAGCGACGCTGGCCAGAGACCTCACAGGCGGCTGCTCCGAGCCAGGGGTTGGTTTGTCTCCCACAAGACAGTGGCACTAACGGTGGACACGCCACACCCGGGGCTGCCCCATTCTCTCTTCCCCATCCCCCTTCTTTCCCCTCTCCTTCTCATTTGAACATGTTTTTCCTACTTTCCATTATCTATCCTCCACTATGCTCCTGATTTATCCTTTGGGTTTCTTTCTCATGCAAGAGAAACACTGCAGTATTTAAACATGTGTGTCCGATTTAATTCACTTAAGATTATAGTCTCAAGGTGCATCCATTTACCTACAAATGACTCAAGTTTATCTTTATGGCAGAGTAGTACTCACTGTATATAAATATCACATTTTGGATTGGTTCTTTAAATTGGGGGGGAGTCTGATTTTTTTTGAGTTCTTTATTTTAGATACTAGTCCTTTGTCAAAGAACAAATGGCAAAAATTGTTTCCCACTCTGTAGGTTGTCTCTTCATTTTGTTGGTAGTTTCTTTTGGTGTGTAAAAGTTCTTTAATAAGATGAGAACCCAGGTTTTGATTCTTTGTAATATTTCCTGTGCAATCCGTGTTTTGTTTATATAGTCTTTGCCTACACCTGTGTCTTCAAGAGTTCTACCTATTCTATCTTGCAGCAGTTTAATGCTTCTGTTTTTATATTTAGATCTCTGGCTCATGGTGCATGGTTTAGTGTATGGTGAGAGATATGGGTCTGGTTTTAGTCTTCTGCATGTGAAAAGCCAGTTTTCCCAGCACCATTTATTGAAGAGGCTATCTTTCTTCCAGTGAAGGCATTTGGCCCCTTTGTCAAAGATAATAGTAGCTGAGTGTGCTTTGAGTTATTTGAGTGATAGGATTACATGTATGCACCACCACATGTGGTTTGGCTCACAGTTTTGGAGGCTGAAAATTCAACATCAGGCATCCTCCTTGTCCAGTCTCTAGTGAGTGCCTGGGAATGGATGGCATCCGTGGGACCATTGTGGGAGTGGCAGAGGACACATGGCAAGTTCACATGGCAAGATGGAAATCTAGAGTGTGGGAGAGGCCAGTAACTTTCCACTGAGCCCCACCTCTGTGCGTGTGTGTGGGGGGGGCACTGGGGATCAAATCCAAGGTCTTTTATGTGTCAGGCAGGTGCTTTGTCCCCAGGCCACACTCTCTACCCAGGCCTTGCCTCCTAAAGGAGGTAACTTCTCCATGTAATATACGGGATTAGCATTGTAACATCCGAGAACTGGAGGACGTGTTCGAGCCACATCCAAACTGCAGCATTACAAAAATGTATTGCTCACAGTTCTGGAGGTCGAGAAACTCAAAATCAAGGTACCAGCTGATTATGGCACCTACTTGTTGCATTATGACATGATAGAAGCAAATCCTCTCCTTTTTTTCAGTACTAAAGCTGGAGTGCAGGGCCTTTTCACTGAGCCAGGGGTTGAACTCAGGGGGTTTAGCCCAGAGCAACATCTCCAGTCCATTAAAAAAAAATTTTTTTTTTGAGATTCTAGCTAAGTCACTAAATTGCCCAAGCTGGGTTTGAATTTACAATTCTCCTGCCTCAGGTTCCCCGAATATGAAGATTATAGGCATGTGCCACTATTCCTGGTTCTTTATTTTTCTTAAACACTCATTATCATTTTACATATTACTGGTTTCTTTGTTCATTTATTTATTTTCTATTTTTCTTACTAGAATCTAAGCTCCATGAAAACAGTATTTTGTGTTTGCTCACTTTGTATCCCAGTCTCTGAGTTGGGGCTTGGCATGTGCCAGGTGCTCACTAAGTAGTTTCTAGCTAATGAAATCTAAGTGGTAAAGAAGACAGATTTTTTTAAACCTCATGGATAAAAAGAACACTTGAATCTTTAAAAATGAGCATAAATAGTCTCGTGAGCTCTGAGCTGAAGGTTGGTTGCTTTGTTTTGTTTGGTTCTGGACTCTGAATGTAGGACCTTGTGTGTGCTAAGCATGTGCAATACCACTGAGCTATACCTCCAGCCCAAGAGATAATATTTATATTTTCCAGATAAGGTCTGTCTTACAGAGGAGACTTTCAATAAATGATGATTGTGATCTTTTCAATAAGTGATGATTGTGACCTTCAAAACTACATATCTGGGCCTCAGAATTCATTTTCTCAAATAAAAGAATATTGTAGAATGAATGAATGAATATTTTATTCCTATCTGGTTTTTGGACTGAAGGTCCCTCAAGTTCTTGAAATCCAGGTCATGGGGACAGGGAAGGAACATGTACACTGGGCCCCTTTTAAATCATGCATCTGCTAACACCATCAGTTTCTTGGAGAATCTAAATGAACACATTTCTACATCTTTGTTTTCTTTTGTGGTATTGGGGATCAAACTCACGACCTCATGCTTGCCAGGCAGGTGCTTACACTGCTGAGCTAAATCCCTGGCCCTACATTGCTACATCTTATCAAGACCTTTGTATCCAGAGAAGCAAGTCCAGGGCACTGGGGCACGCAGTGTGTGGAGACTGGATTTGTCCTCACAGGTAGGAGCAAGACCCAGTGGTGAGGATTCTAGATGAGATCACAGGACATCTCCGGATGTGGGGAGAAACAGGGTCACTGGGTGAGAGCCAACAAGGCCACATTATGGGCTTTAGGGAAAGTAGCTGCCCAGGAAGGTGCCTGGGCTAGGTTCTTGGCTGGAACTCTCGCTCCCACTCCACTTTAACAGTTGGCCACACCTGTCCTGTTCTCCCAGGGATGGCAGCAGTCAAAGGAAGCCTGCTTTGAGGTTGCATCTACAACTGCCCAGCGTCCACGGAGTGCTGCTCTCTGGGACCATGAGAGGAGCACGGGGCTGAAAGGGTTACTGAACTGGCACTAAGCCTCCTTGGGCCTGCTGGGTGCTTGATTCCATCAGCTCACACAGCTTTTCCAACTGTAATTAACTCTCCCACAGCGCAGCACAGCTCAGCTCCTAGTGGAAGCGAGAGATGCTAAACACAGTGTCCCTTGTTTAGCTGGGAGAAAGGAGGCGAGGGCACTTCTGGGTGTCCCGGCCTGAGGGCATGCACAGTGAGTCAGCAGTGTCTCCCAGAAAGAGAGTCTGGAGCCCTGGCTACAAGGCACATGCTGACTTTAATCACCACCCCACCCCGTCGCCCCCTTCACAGCTCTGCGGTGTCTGTTACCACTCCTCCATCAGCTCACTGTCTCCCAGAAACACGCTGGAATTTTCCAACCATGAGATCTTTCGCTTCCTTTTTTACCTCCCCCCTGTGCTTGTGGGTTTGTAATCTTTTTATTTCTCTTCTATTATTTTTCATGAAATCTTTTGAGACAGAAGGAAAAAACACATACAGACAGAAAGCCATTATTAAAAAAGTACAAATTTGAAAATTATGCTGATATCACTGTATAGAAAGTTAACAGGGGAAAAGGTGGATGGAATCACTCACCCCACATTCCAACGAAATCACTCTCGTCCTTCAGGGATTGCTCATGTAATTCTCTTCTGTGCATGGTTTCAGAATGTGGTCATCTTGGTTTGCATCGTTTATATCCTCCTTCTCACTTGATGTTTTCATCAGAAGTATTTCCTCCCTGTTTTGACATATTCTTTATTATAATCACGTCTTCAAAGGTTGCATCATATTCCATCAAGGAGATTTATAAGAATATGGGGCAACCAGAATCCTACTGTTTTCTTTGATTAAATGTCCACGGTGTCCCTGGTATGGATTCCGAAGTGCACTGAGGAAGGGAAAAGAGTGTGACTACAGACCAGTATATTTTGTTTTATTTCATTCTTGTAAAGACGTATCATTTGATGCTTGCCCGTGGGATTTAAGCCTAGTGTAAATGGATGGGAAAATATAGTTCATTTAAAAAAATAGTATGAGGACAATGGAATAGCCATCTGGGAAGAAAAACTTGGATCTGTATCCTTCTCTGGGATCCTTCCAAATGTACCAAATATTTAGATGTTGGGAAAAAAAGAAAAACTATAAAAATATTTGAAAAATTCATGGAACTATTTAGTAAATAGGAATTTTATCTAAGTATAAGACTAAGTCCAGAATCCATAAAATAAAAAAATGAGTAGTTATGATTATATAAAAATATAATTTCTTCACAATAGAAACCACTATGAATGAAGACACACTGGGAAATGTATTTTCAGTTCTGAATATAGACCTTTCTTCTCTACAGAACTGGTGTGTCTGGCCATTTTTTCTAGGACAACATGGCCCATTAAGTGTCTTTCATTAGCTTGCCCAACAAACAGAGCTTGTATGTCTTTGGATAAATTTATACTTACAAGTGTTATTCAATACTATTATAATGAAAAATTCTGAATATCGAAAGGACTAATTTCCCTAATATATAGAGAGAGCTTCTACAAATTGTTATGGGAACAATAACCTAATGGAAATATGAACGAAGATAATATACAGACCATCACCAGAAAAGGAAACACAACTACTTAAAACATTTGAAACATACTCATCTTCTCTCATAAAAAGAAATTCAGAGGAGACTAGTGGATAGTGAACAGTTCTAGTCTCTATCGAAAAGGCAATTTAGCTTGCTACTTAAGAGCCTGCATTTTAAAAAAAGCCTGCACATGGGCCTAGAGATTGTTTTGGCTTTTTTGGTTTGTTTTTTTGAGACAAGGTCTCACTACATAGTTCAGACTGGCTTTGAACTCACTGTGTAACCCAGGCTTACCTCAAACTCATGGTGACTCTCTTGCTTCAGTCACCTGAGTACTAGGACTACAGGCATGTGCCATCACACCTGGTAAGAACAGGGTTTTGAACCCTAGTTTAATTCACCATGATTTAGGTGAGTCAATCTCCATGGAAACCAAATTGATGACATCCACCCAAATTTAAAATATATTATACTTAATTGGCCAAAGATTGGAAACAGCCTAATGTGGCACTGGTTAACTAAATTATGATACATTCAAACAACTGAAACTTGAAATTACATTTGACCCAGCTATTGCTGTTCTAGGTATTTTCCCAAAAGTGGTAAAGACTTTTGTATACTGGTCTTATAGCAGCACAACTCATAATAGCTAAATCTTGGAAGTGGCCCATGTGCATATCAACAGATGAATGGATAAAGAAAGCCTGGTTATGTACACACGGTGAGTACCACCCTGCCATGAAAGATAAAGTTAAATCACTTGTAGCAAAATGGATGCACCTTGAGAACGTAATATATTAAAGAACTCATCAAACATGGAAGTTTAAATACCATGTGGTTTCTCTTACATGAGAAATTTAGAGTATAAAGACTAAAATAAAAGAGCACAGGAAGTAGGGAGATAGATCTTTCTAAAAGGGGAAAAGGAACAAGAGATAGAGGGAGAAGGGATGGGGAGATGGAAAAGGGGATGAAGAGAGAAATTAAGATGTGTTATACCAACTCCACACCAGGAATGTAAGTATAATGTGTTGCAAACATATATTTTAAAAAAGAGAAGGGAATTAAAAGATGGTTAGAGGATGCATTACGCACATGTAACAATTCCCCAAAGGAATGTAAACAGTATGTGTTACAAACATGTACTAATAAAAAGAATAACTATATAAAGGCATATTGTGCACTGATACGGAATGATGAAGAAACCAACATGCAAACAAGGATTGTATAGAGTTTCCTTGTGCAATAGAGAAGCAGAAGGAAAGAGAAAGTGGCCTTATTGAGGACTCAGAGAGGAGCCACCACGCGTGGGGGTTTGGCTTTCTCTGACCAGATACGGAAGGGGCAGAGGGTTATGCGATCTCTGACTGGAAGTGGTGCCTGGGGTGGGGCATTGCTGATTTGTGACTGGAATTTTCTTCGCGTGCCTGGAAAGGAAGTTGCAGTTAGGGCTGAAGGGGAAGGAGGAGGATGTGGCTATGAAGGTGAGTGTTCCCACTTTGGCCTTCCACCATGTTAGACCACCGCCGTGATTGTACAGTAATTTGTACTAGGGCGAAAACCTTTCACTATCTATTTCCTTATAGTAGTAACACCGGCTCATCTCTAAGGTACAGTTGGGAGGTTGTCACTTTACTGTATAAATGTCTGTGTGTGTGTGCTTCAAATTTTTCAGTGAAACTTACTGTCTATTCATGGAAAGTGAATGATTTGCATTTTTAATTTTTTTTTTTTTATTTTGAAGGTAGTAAAACACAACAGAACAAGACAGAACAAAGCCAATTGAGACAGTGTAATGAAATTGGTACAGAATTTCCCAGCAGGTTATCGAGCTGGGAAGTAATAGGTATCACAGTATATCTCATTATCTTCATAATAGTACTTCACAATAGTAGTTGTTCTTTCTTTCTTTCTTTCTTTCTTTTTTTTTTTTTTTTGTCTTTTTTGTTTTTATCGGTACCTGGGATCGAACTCACGACTGCCTGCTTACAAGGCAGGTGCTTATGCCGCTGAGCTAAATCCCCAGCCCCCAGTAGTTGTTCTTTCAATTACGTATAGCAAAATAAAATGAAGTACAGAACATTATAGAACTTATCAAAACAGAATATTGAATAGAACAGTACCATTAATCAGAATAAAGCAAAACAGTAGTAAAAATATTTGCCTTCAAAAAGATGGTAGAAGGATATCCCCCTTATTTGCTATATTGCATATGATCAGCCTCCCAAGAGATGCTCAGATCTCTGGTTCCCATTTGCTAAAGGAGGTCAGGGGAAGTGGGATGTTTGACTCTAAGCCCGCACACTGGTAGGCTCACTGTTGCTTCGCAGGGAGGCAGGCTGGTTGCTTGGTTTCCCAGCGTCCTAAATCCCAACATGGCCCAGATCTCAGGAGACGCTGGTGGTTCTCCCCCTGGGGATGCTACAGCCTGATTTGCATTTTTAAAGTTAAAAGTGGAAGATGCCAGCCAGAGGGACTGATCTTTAGGAAGCTGGTACTGAGTGATAGGAGGGAAGGAGCTTGCCTGCCCTCTGGGAAAGGCACGAGGCTATCTGGAGGTCAAAGCTCAAAAGCTGGGGCAGAGAGAGGTGGGAAAGCTGTTCTGTGGCCTCAGTGGCTGGAGTCTCCCCAGTGCGCCAAGCTGATCCTCACTAAACTCCTCTAAGGACAATGGGGCCTGGACTGGGGACTCACCAGGATGTGCCTAGGAGGGGCTGAGGCAGGAAGTTTTTAGACTGTCCTCTCGAAACGGATCAGAGGTGACCAGCCTGTACCCAAGCGTCTGACAGTCTCCTTCCAATGCCGTCTTGTGGGAGAACCAACTAGCCAATGTCTCCCAACCAGTGGTTCCCTTCAGAGACTAATTTTTTCCCTTTGGAGAATACTCTTGGGGTAA
The DNA here is from genome assembly GCF_034190915.1 of Cavia porcellus. NCBI lineage: Eukaryota > Metazoa > Chordata > Mammalia > Rodentia > Caviidae > Cavia > Cavia porcellus. Next base: position 16,233,165 of record NW_026947515.1, read on the forward strand.
AAGAAAGACAGCAAGGTATTCCCAGAATCATTTCAATGGTTAGGAAGATGGGCCCTTCTTTTTATATCTTTTGCTAGAGCAAAAAATTACTTATGCTTAAATGCCATCATGATTAGTGATTTTCTGCTTAGTACCTGGGTGTCCAAACCTGGCTTGCCTGGACCACTCTGAAAGAAAAAGATGTGTCTTGGGCTGTTTCTAAAATATATAATATGGCTAATGTAACAAGACTTTCTTCATTTTAAAATATTTTCATTGTAATATTTAAAAAGAAGATAATATTAGCAGAAAAGTAGTGGAATAGTTGGACTTTTTTGTGAAACTAATCAGCAATGCTGGTCTGAGCTAAATGACTGCAAGGTTTAGCGAGCCCTCAAAATGCTTTTTAGAAATTTTTGATCTAATTTTACTCTTTGTGTGCTCCATCCTTGGAAATATTTATTCACAGATGTGCATTTTGCAAAGAAATAATGACATGAAGTCTGATTGTGAAGGGAGGTTTTTCCCCCTGTGGGAGCATAGGTTGTATAGAAATCTAGTAAAGAGACGTGATGACGTTTTTCTTTGAGGTGAGCATTGGACTGCAACACTATGCATTCCGAATTAATAAGTCATCATTTATTCTTCTAGCATCAATGGATGCTGTACATGTAATTATAACAAAACCATGAGTAAAAAATGATTTGATACTGTTTGTACCTTCATGCCAAAGTTGCTAAAAAACGATTTTAACTTATTAAATTATTTTACAAAATAACACAAGCCCAAGTTTGATACTGAAAAAAATTTACATGTGTGTTTAATGACAACAATGCCTGTCTTCTCAGGCACTGGCACCCACAAAGCTGGGATGCTGGTATCGTTGCTGCTGTGTTTTAGGCACAGGTCCATCTGCACAAGCGCATTTCATATCTGATACGCATGGGGTTAGGTGACTGTGTGGCACCGGCACCCAGGTGAGGTTGGCACAGCCTGTTACTCCCTACATAGCATTCTGTGTCGCCTACACAGTCTGCACTCAATCATGGCACAATTGAGTCTTTAAAAAGTATTGCTAAAGCCACAGAAAGATGTTAAGAAGGTTATGATCTGTGGGTGTCATTACTAGCTGTCCAGAGCTGTATATGGCCCGTAGGCTGAGCTAGTTGGCTTAGTGCTTTCCCACATTGTACGCTATTTATTTATTTGAGTCCGATTTTGAGAAGTGAAGCTAAGGACTTAAACAGTATGGGAGGCTGTCATTCAGTGGGAGACACTTGCCTAACGTGCTCAAGAGCCTGGGTTCAGTGCCAGCACAACAAACAAACAAAGTTTATATACAACTTTGTCAGAAGATTGCATCATATTTATTTCCAGCTGTGGAAAGGACAATGAGTTTTTCCACATGAAAGTGTATACACAAGGTTCATAGCAATATTATTCAAAATAACCAAAAAGTGGAAACAAGTTAAATTTTCATGAAACTATGAGTGGAAACCTGCGAATCACTGCCATCTGTGAGCTGCTGGGGGGACAGCCAGACCCCAGCCTTTTCCCATGAGTCAGTGCCATTTGTAGACTGTGGAGGAAAAGAACAAGAAGATACCAAAAAGCAAGCTCTCCCTGCAAATCAGCGCCATGTACAGGCTTCTAGGGGGACAGCCAGATGCCAGCCCCTTCTGGTGCACAGGCTGGGAAACAAGAACAGTTAATCCTCCTCCCGCCATAAGTGACCAGCTGATCCAGAGAGACACAGCTGATGACAGCTATTGAGGCAAAACACAATTTAATGCTTATAGTATTCAGTGTTTCACTGACTTTGCAGGTCTAAAGCCGGCAGTCTGATCATCTATTTAGAGGATAACCATGTGCAATGTAGCATCTAGGGGGAATCTCCTTCTGAAGGTGATAGCCACTGTTAATTCCCTGTTATCTTGTTTTGAAGTCCTGTATCATTTTCACTGTTTTGTTGGGACTGAGTTTTATTTTGTTTTGCTTTGTTTGATATTATTATATCCGATGGCATGAGCAGCTATTTCAAAGACAAGAAGATATATTAAGGTAGCTATTTTGGATTTACTCTTGTTTTAAAGTCCTTTATTGCTTTCATTGTTTTGTTTTTATTGGTTTGATCCCGTTCTGTTTTGTTTGCTTTTTACTATGTCTGAAGGTATCTGCAGCTATTTTGGGGACAACAAGAGGTATTATGGTAACCATTGCTGATTTCCTATTGTTTTGAAGTCCTGGGTCACTCACACTGGTTTGTTTTGATTGGCTTTATTTTTTTTTTATTTTGCTTGGTTTTATTCTCTTTAAAATAAAAATAAAAAATAAATTATGAATGGAAAACAAAATATGATACATCTATACAATGGAGTATCATAAAAAGAAAATGCTGCCAATACATCACGCAATATGGATGGACCTGGAACATAGGCTGAATGAAAGAGGCCAGACACACAAGTCTACATATTGTATGTCCCCAGTTACATGAAATGTTCAAAATAAGCAAGTCTATAGAGACAGAAAATAGAAGATGACTCGATAGTAGGAGAGAGAAGGAGAGAGAGAGTAACTGCAAAGGGTTGTGGCAGTTTATTCTGGAGGAATGAAACTAGTCTAAAATTAGCAGTATGGTTGCACGAGTGTAAATATACTAAAACCTACCACACTGTACACTTTTAGGATGAATTATATGGTGGCAAAATACATATCAACAAAGCTATTATTATTATGATTATGATAGGCAGTACTGGAATTTGAACTTGGGGAGTGCTGAGCTACATTCCCCAGCCGTTTCTGTGTTTATATTTTGAGACATGGTCTCATTAAGTTGTTCAGTTAGGGTTGAATTTGGTATCCTCCTGCCTCAGCCTCCCAAGAAGCTGGATAAGAGGTATGTGCCATCACATTCTGCCAAAAATTTCTTTTTCTTTTGAAAGACAATGAGTTTAATGAAATGCTAGCCAATGTGAGCTCTTTATTTCTTGTCATATTTTTCTGATTCAATTAATATTTGAATAATTTTATATGTTGGGATAGTTTTTGATAAACTATATATTTAATTACTTGGCCCACTACTATTTGGATTAGTGGGTCTTTTTCTTAGGAATCCTCTACATGATAAAAATAGTAAAGCATTCCTAATTACATTTGAAAACAGAACACAATTAAGTTTTTTCCTTTATGTCAATTTTTCCTGAATATGTAAAAGTTTTAAAAATGATTTAAAATTGGGGCTAGGGATTTAGCTCAGCGGCATAAGTGCCTGCCTTGCAAGCAGGCAGTTGTGAGTTCAATCCCTGGTACCAATAAAAACGAAAAAGACAAAAAAAAAAAAAAAAAAAAAGATTTAAAATAGATACATAGTTTTTTTTTTGGTAATCTCTTTTATCATTTTCTGAAGGAACTAATAAACCAGGAGTCAGAAACAAGGTTAAATTGATAAATAAATTGAAGGGCTGATGCTTTAAAATACTAAAATAGTTTCTTGATCTGATTAAACAAACAAAAATAAAATATAGCATCAGATGGCGAGAACCCTTGCGCAGGGCTTGGTGGCTCACCTGTTTGGCCCCAGCTACTCTGAAGGCGAGGAGGGAGGGTCCTTTGGCCCAGGAGTTTGAGCCCAGCCAGGGAAACCTAAAGAGACCCCGGCCTGAAGAAAGGAAAGGAAAAGAAGACTAACGGCATATAATGTACAAGACTAGTGACTCTGCAATTCCTGAAGAAGTGGAAAAAATTTTTCTTGGAAAATCTAAATCACCAAAACTGGTTCATGAAAAACAGTGTTCCAGAATAAGCAAACAGCTACGAGGAAGCTGAATATGTCATTAAAAAAATTGGTTCTGAGAAAACTCTCAGTCCAGAGAATTGGCCAGTGGCAAATTCAGGGACAGAAAGGCTGATTGATGGATATCAGTGAGAGACAGCCTCATCTTCCCAAAAAAGGGTTATACTGAAAGAGTTCCTGAGCTTGAGGTAATCCCAACTGTAGTGCTTACTCTAATAAAATAATCAGGATTTAAGAGGAAGAGTATGCATTACACTTGTAAAGTGGTGAAAAACTGGAAATGTAAATATTAGTCAATATGAGACTGGATGATAAAGCATGTATACTTACAGAATAAAATATGACAGAGTTACTAATTTATATCCGAATAACATTTAGTGATATGGAAACAATTTAATAAGTGAGAAATCTGAACATACAACCAATTTTACAAGACATACAATAATTCCAATTCAACTCAGTTTTCTTTTACATTTGTGCACAAAATATGCCAGCTGGTTATAAATCATATTAAAATGATGATCAAGCATTTAAAACTATTTTTAAACAATTGTTTAATTTAATTTTTTTTTTGGTCTTTTTCATTTTTATCGGTACCAGGGATCGAACTCACGACTGCCTGCTTGCAAGGCAGGCGCTTATGCCGCTGAGCTAAATCCCCAGCCCCATTTAATTTAAATTTAAACAATTGTTTTATTTAAAATATTTTTCTAATTTTCCACATTAACATGTACTACTCTTATAATCATAAAAAATTACTTCAAGTGCATAGATTTGCACAGCATAAGGAAAAGGAAGCACACCAAAATGATAAGGATGGTTGTATTTGCATGACAGCTAATAAAATGTTTTAAATTTTTCCTTTAGAGTGTTGACCATTTTCCAAATTTTATAATGAGCAAGACTACTTTTTAAATAAACACTTTAAAGGGGCTGGGGATTTAGCTCAGCGGCATAAGCACCTGCCTTGCAAGCAGGCAGTCGTGAGTTTGATCCCTGGTACCGATAAAAAGGAAAAAGACAAAAATAAATAAATAAATAAACACTTTAAAAACAGTCAATCTTCATAGTCTAGACAAAACCTTCCAATTTTTAGGCTCGATGTGGAGGTCCTGTATGCTTGTACTCCTGGCCACGGCGAGGCTGAAAGTGGAGAAGCACGTTAGCATCCTGCCTGGGACTATAAATAAAAATGAAAAAGGGTTGAGGAAGTAGCTTAGCAGTAGAGGGTCCTGGGTTCAGACCCCAGTACTGTAACTTCACATTCTTTCGTTATTATTTTGAAGTGAATGTTAAAAACATAAGCTATCCCACTGTACGTGTTATTTGTAACTTATTTCCCATTAATATATTATGAGTACTTTTATGCCACTGTTCAATCAGAATAGCATTTTGATGACTGGATGATAGTTCACACGGTTTTTGTTGTGTTTAGGTTATTGTTTTTATTTTTCAAATTCAAACCACTCCAGTGAACATTCTTACTCAAAATTGATTTTCAGGGACCTCCAATTTTTGAGTCCTTTCCTGAATAAGTACGTTTAATCTTGGATTTCTTTTCAGAATAACAAAGCATTTATTCTCTCCTCGACTAGCAATCCAGGCCAGTACTCCTCTGACTCAAACGTTCGTATGAATCACCTGGGCAATTTTTAATTAAATTCTTTTTTTTTAAATCTTTTTTTCAGTGGTAGTGGTGGGGATTGGACTCATGCTAGGCAAATACTCTACAACTGAGTTAAACCCTTAGCCCTTTTTATAAAAACTCTTTATTTTTCAGAGCAATTTTGTGCTCACAGTGAAATCAAGCTCTAGTACCGTGATTTCCCATAACCCTGGACCCACATGAAGCCTCACTATTACCAAGTCCATAGTTTACATTGGGGTTCACCCTTTCACCCTTCTAAGTAGCGTCATTCAGACTAGTTTTGCTACCTGGGCATAAATCACAGACAGATTCTGATTCAGTGGGTCTGAGCTGCAGCTGAGGTCTAGCACTCTCTTAACCAGCTAAAGCCGGGTTGGGCTCTGCACCACACTTTGAGGAACGATTTCTAGGCCAGACTGTCTTCTGCCAAACCAAACAACTGAAAAACTCTTCCTCCTTTCTCAAGGTCTGTCTCAGTGTAATTCCAATCCCAAGCATCACCACATTGGTCCTGCTGATGCCTGCAAAACCACATGGAGCCAAGCACAGATGCACATGCCTGTAATCCCAGCACATGGGAGGCTGAGGCAGGATGATCACTGTGCATGTGAGGTCAGCTTGGGCTACATAGTGAGTTCAAGCCCAACCTGAACTACACAGCAAGACCATGTCTAAAAAACAAAACCGAAAACCAAACAAAAAAAACAAACACATGGGACAAGTTAAATTTAAATGAATCTGATTGATAACTTTGTTACATTTCCCGGAGTCTTGTTTCTCAGTTTCTCCAATCATTCCTCGTGGGATATGACTTGAAGTTCCGTAGCATTTTACTTTCTGTCCTGATGTCCCCTTTCCAGTGCAACACCCAAAGCCAAAAGTGTTGTTGGGAGTCTTGGCCGATGGGTTGCAAGTAGCAGAGCTGATCATGCCTCCAGCCCCGAAGATGGAAATCCCTTGCGGGTGGGGAAGAGCCCAGCCACTGGAATGAGTCAGGGCAGGCCCTCTGCAGCGGAGAGCCTGAAGTCACGTCCATAGTGTGGGCCGTTCCTGTACTTCTCCCCTTGCTTCTTGACTCGTTAGACCTAAGAAACCCAAGGGACTCCTTCCCACAATAGGCTCCTGTGTTCTGTCTCAAACCTGCAATCCAGCTGTCCGGATTCGGAGAGCTGCACCGAGCACGAGAGGGGCCCACCGGTGTGGAGTCGGGCAGCCGGGCAATCGGTCCACCTTTTGGACAGCAAAGGCGTCCTGGGTCCTTGCAAAGTATGTCTGATCTCCTTCACAGCTAATCCTGCCATTCTATGGACAATCCGGCCTTTCTGAAGAATCCATAGTAGTTGATGATAATGCAGGCGTCTTTAGGTAGAGTTTACTGACCTAAAAACTGTGATCATTTCTCCTGCCCATTCATCCAGTGTGTGTGTGTGTGTGTGTGTGTGTGTGTGTGAGAGAGAGAGAGAGAGAGAGAGAGAGAGAGAGAGAGAGAAAGAGAGAGAGCTATTATGTGTTAGTGAGTGTCCCAGCCCCATGAATTAGGCTGGTGATTAACTCCCTAGTAGAGTTCTTGCTGAGCACCAGACCCTGGGTTCAGTTTCCAGCACTGAAAAGAAGAGGAAGAAGATTAAGGAGGAGGAAGGGGAAGGGGAGAAGGAAGTAAGGGAGCAAGAAGGCAAATGAACAAATGGAGGAGGAGGAGGAGACAAGTGGAGGAGGAGGAGGAGAAGGAGGGGATAAATGGAGGAGGAGGAGGAGAAATTATGTACTGTTACTAATGTATGTGATCTGATTCTAATGTTTGCTTCTGGGGGATCCAGTGTGTATATTTTGATCGTTTTCATCTTCCCTGTTACCCTCTCTTGCATCCCTCCCCCGTTCTCTTTCTCTAGTCTAACAGTCTCCATTCTATATTCATGTCACATCTTTTAGATTCCACATATTAGAGAAAACATGATACTGTCTTTCTGAGCCTGACTCATTTAGCTTGATGGTGCTCTCTAGATTATCCATTTTCCTGCCAATAACAAAACTTTGTTCTTTGGGACCAGATTTTTTTTTTTTTTTTTTGAGACAGAGTCTCGCTATGCAGTTCAGGCTGATCTTGAGACCACTATGTAGCCCAGGCTGGCCTGAAACTCTCAATGATCCTTCTGCCTCAGCCTCCCAAGTGCTCGGGTCACAGTCTTGTGCCATGCTCAGCTATGAACGAATCCTGTCTGCTAATCTTTTGATGCGCATCTAGGCTGGTTTTCTATTTTAGCTATTGCAAACTGTGTTACAATAAACGTGGACAGGATCCCTGTGATATACTGACTGTTTTTTTTTTTAGGTACGTATTTCCTTTGTGTATAACAAGCAGCAGAATAGCTGGATCAAATAGGAATTTTAGTTTTAGATTTTTTTTGGTCAGTACCAGGAATCGAATTCACGACCGCATGCTTGCGAGGCAGGTGCTTATGCCCCTGAGCTAAATCCCCAGCCCTGGTTTTAGATTTTTGAGCAACTTCCACACTGATTTCCACAGAGTCAGTACACTCCCAAAGTATAGAAACATTCTTTTTCCCCACATTTTCATCAGAATTTGTGGTTTTTGTGTTCTGAGTGACATTGACTCTGACTGGAATAAGGTGAAATCTCAACGTAGTTTTGAATTGCATTTTGCTAGTGGCTGATGATATTTTACCTTTTTTCGTATATTTATTGACATTTGTATATCTTTTGAGGTGGCTGTTCAGTTCATTTGCCCACTATTATTGGTGTTTTGGTGTTGTATGTGTGTGTCGGGTTTTTTGTTGTTGTTGTTGGTACTGGGGATTGAACCCACAACCTTGCACTTGCCAGGCAGGCACTTTACACCCCTGAGCTAAACCTCCAGCCTCTGATGTTAAGGGTTTTTTTTTTTATTTCTTTATATATTCTGAATATAAATCCATTGTTGGAAGATTTTCTCCGATTAAGTAGGCTCTTTATTCCGTTAGCTGTTTTTCTTGTTGTGCAGAAACTTTTATATAGTCTTATTTATTATCATATAGTCTTATTTATTGATTCTTACTAATATTTCCTGTGCTCTTGGAGTCCTATTCAGGAAGTGTGGCTTGCCTGTGCCTGTGCCTTCAAGTGTTTTCACTACATTTTCTTCTACAGTTTCACAATTTCAGGTTTCATACCTAAGGCTTTTGATTCTTTTTGTTGTTGTCATTTTTGTTTTTGTTTCTTGAGCAGGGTTTTGCCACGTAGTCCAGGCTGACTTCAAGCTCACTAGCCCACGCTGGCATCGAACTTGTGATGATACTCCTGCCCAACTTCCCAAGTGCTGGGTTATAGGCGTGCACCACCATGTCTAGACTTCATTTTGAATTGGTTTTTGTGCAGTGTGACATATAAGGATATAGTTTCAATCTTCTGGGTGGATATCCAGTTTTCCCAGCACCATTTTTCAAAGAGGCTATCTTTTCTACAATGTGTATATTTTTGGTTCGTTTATTTACAGTCAGATGACTTGTATAAGTTTGTTTCTGCATCTTCTGTTCTGTTTAGTTGGCCAATGCATCTATTTTTGTGCCAGTATCATGCTGTTTTTGTTACAATGGCTTTGTTGTATAGTTTGAAACAATTATTAAATAGCCTTGTTCTTTTTGCTTGGTTAGTTTGATCTTGTATTTCCACAGGAATTTTAGGATTTTTTTTCTGGTTCTGAGAATGTCAGTATTTTGATGAGAATTGCAAACAATCTGTAGGTTGCTTTTTGTAATATGGCCACTTTAAAACTATTTACTTTACTTATCCATGAATCTGGGAGGGCTTTTCATCTTGTAATATTTTCTTTGATTTCTTTCTTCAGAGTTCTGAAAAGTTTCATTGTAGAGAACTTTCACCTCCTTGGTTAGATTGATCCCTAGATTTTCTTTAAAAAAATATTGTGAATGGAATTTTTTTACTGATTTATTTCCCAGTTAGTTCATTATTGATGTATGGGAAGTTGATGATTTTCTAACATTGATTTTTGTATTTTGGGATGTTTTCTTCTTGTTGAAAATTGAGACTACATCAAAGTTAAAGAAAATTAAAATCTCCTATAATGCCATCATCTAGTGATAACCTTTGTTGACAATTGGTGAACTCCTTTTTCCTTTTTTTGCACATTTTATTTGCTAACATTTTAACTATTTTATTACATAAACAATGGATGTTCATTATAGAAAAAGTGAAAAATTTATGTATGTCACAGAAGTAGAAATCCTCCATGGTCCTATTGAAATCCTGAAGCTACTCTCTAATTACTTTTTTTTTTTTTTTTTTGGTACAGGGAATAGAACTCAGGACTTTGTATTTTCTAGGCTGAGCTATATCCTTGACCTTCTCTAATGCATACTGATTATATATGCACATATGTATGTATGTGTATATATATATATACATATATATATATATATATATATATATATATATATATACTTTTTTTTGAGACAGGGTCTTGCTATGCAGTTCAGGCTGGCCTAGAGCTCACTTTGTAGCCCAGGCTGGTCTTGAAATTATAACAATCTCCCTGTCTCAGTCTCCTAAGTGCTAGAGATACAGGCTTGTGCCACCAAGCCTGGCTGATTATATTTTTTAAGAAATAGATTTACATAGTAACAGTTTGGAAATTGTTTTTACTTTACATGTGGGAAGCATTTTTCCCATATCAGAAAACATGATACAGTGGTATATACCTGTAATCCTAATTGCTCAAGAGACTGAGGAAAGAGGATCTCAAGTTCCAGGCCAGCCTGGGCAAGTTAGTGAGACTCTGTTTCAAAATAAAAAATAAACAGTTGACAATGTGGCTTATTGATAGAATGTTTGCCTAGCATGGGTTGGGCCCTGGGTTCAACCTCCAGTACTGCAAAAAAGAAGGAAAAAAAAACATAATATATAATATTATATGTTATATATTTGCTTAATTAATGAATGTCTCTATAATAGTATTTTGATGGTTGTGCATATTCCATAGTATTAATATGCTGAACCTATTAACTGACTTCTTAAACATAAAATAGCTTAAACTTTCTGAGTGTATTATAAACTTTATTCTAAACAAAATCACTCTGCTCAGTCATTTTATTTTTCCTTGTGATGCTGGAGTTCGCCCTTTACATGACAGGCAATTGCTCTGCCACTGAGCTGCAGCCCCAGTCATGTATTCTCCATCTCGTTGTTAATATGTGTTACTTGATGATATCTAATGCTTAAACTTAACTTTATTACAAATATATATTTTAATATAGTCATATAGTTGACCTGCTTGGTGTTTTTAGCGGCCCTACAATATTCTATATATATTCTATAATGTATTCTAAAGTGAATATATTATAGCTATATATGATAGCTGTTTAGCTATCATGTAATCAAAGTGGCACATTAGAAATTGCTATTTTCAGCAGAAAATGTCACCATGAATACTGAACAATGGAGCAGATGGCTCCTGCTTTTGTTTTCTTATATATTTTTTATATTCATATTAACCAACACTTTTTGTGTTCACGTCACTCTCCAAGAAGAGACTGAGATAACTGAAGCCAGCAGAATCCCTCATTCCAGCTCCGCTGCCCTGGGCGAGCAGGGTCACCTTCCTTGGCCTGGAGAGATGGGCTCCCTGCGCAACTCCACGGGAGAGGAATCCCTTCACATTTTTAACAAGCTGAGTCATTTCTCATGGCTTTGGTTCTATGGCAAACTATTGTAGAGAATGTTTGGTGAACTGACTCAGTATGCGTTCACGTTGTGAAGATTCACTCTGTAAGAATATTATTTCACCTGTATTTAGAGAAAGTTGCTGGTTTTGGCAACCTCTCTTTTGTTATGAGGATTCACACTTGGCAGAGTCCATGTTCAGAAATGCTGTGGGCCAGGCTTCATGCTGGGTAAGTTCATACTTAAAGATTATAAATTTTTGAATAGGCTCCTAAATTGAAATAAAGCTTACTTATGCTCGCTGCCTTGCCTCATACATTAATTCCAAAATGTTTTAAGTGCTTATAGTCCCAGATTTAAATTCCCGATAGCAATGAATGAGTTCAGATGAATTAAGAAAAGAGAAAAAAAAAAAGACCTACCAATCTTTTCAGGTACATTAGACTACAATGTTTTAATAATTTTATAAATAAAAAATTTTGACATCCAGGGCAAGCATGCTGGGTCCCTATAAAGATATCACAAATCAGTCTGAACTATACATATGAAGATAGCTACTTGATCATTAAGAAAGAATTCTGTTCATTTAAGTTTATGGTGTTTGGCACAATGAGTATTAGTTGAATGCATATATAACATATTTATTTTGCCAGCATGTTGGGAGCCGCAGCCCCGAGCCCGGTCGCCTCACTTGGCGGACGTGAGGCCTGTAGTAAAGAGTAAAGCCTGCGGTAGATTACCCCTCCCATCGAGCACGTTAGTTTCCTGCTTACCGCGTAAGCAACCCGCTCAACAATATAGTCTGCCTGGCAACTGATGATGTTAGCCAATCAGCTTGCCTTGCTTACTTTAACATGATTGGACACTGTATCCGTATATATACTGGTGCCACCCCTGGGGGGGAAGAAGAAGCCCGGAAGTAGAAGCCCGGAAGGAGCCGCGGAGAGCGGACCGGTAGAGGCTTCGGAGCGAAGCCCAAAAGGAGCCGCGGGGAGCGGACCAGAAGAGGCTTCGGCTGGGAGCGATCCCAGGGCAGGCTGTACGGAGAAGAAAAATAAAAGAAAAGGTTGTCCACTGCCAGACTTTGTCGTGTGTCCTTCCTGCTGGCCGGGAGTGGACATCGACATTTGGAGGCCCGCACGGGGACTGATCACCCCCGAGACGTGACAGCGGACAACGCTCCAGTACAGAGCTGCGAGACAGGTGAGTTGGGGATAAGCCTGGGCTCTGGGTGGCGCGCACCTACAGGGCTTTTAGACTCCCCTCAGGCTCACGCGTAAGTGGCGGATTCCTTGGGCCTCACGCGGTGAGTAACATATTAAAAGATGGGAAACATGCTAGGTAGCAACACTAAGAGCGAGGGTGGTTGTGGAGAAAGCTCTCAAGAGCTTACAAAAGTACGCAGGATATTTGAGCAGGCCCAGTCAGGGAGCTCCCGAGAGGGGCCCGTCAAGGGGAACAAAGATGCTAAGGAGAAGGATGGGGCTCTAGCCTCGGAGTCGTCTGACTCCGAGGACGAGGGAAAGTTGAATGGCAAGGAGGCCAAAGAGACCAGCTGTCAGGAGCCTAAGTCGCTCGATAAGGAGTCGCAGGGTTCTTTCCCAGTAATTCAGGGTACCACAGAGCCATTTGTTGACTTTGTGGCCCGAATGCAAGATGCTGCCGATAAGATATTTTCTGATCCGGGAGTGGCTCGACCGCTGGTAAGGCAGCTGATTTTTGAGCAATGTACAAAGGAGTGCAAGGCAGCGATAGCTCCTCATAAGAACAAGGACCTCAACGCCTGGATTAGGATATGCAGAGAGATAGGAGGGCCGCTCTCCAACTCGGGAGTGGCTGCTCTCCTGGCCGCGGCTGTACAGCAGAGGGGACCTCGCGGGTTAGAAGGGGAATGTAAGGCTAAAGGGTGTTTTGCCTGCGGGGAGCCAGGACACATTAAACGTCATTGCCCAAACAATGCAGATGCTAGGCCTCGCCCTAGGAATGAAAAACCATATGTTTGTGGGCGATGCAAGAGGGGATCACACAAAGCTGAGGAGTGTAGGTCGGTCTTTGATGCTCAGGGCAACCGTATTTGTGGACGAGATGCTAGAGAGCCAAAAAACGGCCAGAGGGGGCCCCCTTCACAGGCGGGCCCCCGCCCCAGAGACAGGACAGCTCAGGATGGCAGCCTTCAACAAGGGCCACCCCTGGGTCAGCAGGTGTGGACCTCAGTGTCGCCTCCAGACTTATATTAGTGCCTGATATGGGTGTTCAAGTGGTTGAAACCACCTTTAAGGGACCGTTACCCGAAAATTCCGTGGGTCTGGTGATCGGGAGATCCTCCACGGCCCTTCGGGGTCTCACAGTAGTCCCGGGGGTCATAGACTCAGACTACACAGGACACATTAAAATTATGGTTCAATCTCTTGTGGGTACTATGGTAATCAATAAAGGAGACAAGATAGCGCAGCTCTTGCTGCTCCCCAGTCTCCACAAGAGATTTCCCTCAAAGCAGAAAATTAGAGGAAGTCAAGGTTTCGGTTCCTCAGGGGAAGTCTTCGAGGGACTCCATATAATACTTGATAAAAGGCCCATACTCTCACTTAAGGTCAATGGCAAGAATATAACAGGGCTCCTAGACACAGGAGCTGACCGTTCCATTATCTCTAGAAAGGATTGGCCCTCCAACTGGCCCACCAACACTGCAGATAACATGCTGCAGGGCCTGGGGATGGTGTCAGCTCCTCAGGTTAGTGCTTCAACCCTGCTCTGGTGTGATGAGGAGGGTCATCAGGGCCATTTCCAACCATTTGTGTTGCAGTTGCCAGTGTCTCTATGGGGAAGGGACATCCTCACTCAGATGGATGTCACGCTTACGTCAAACTGCTCCCCCCAGGCTAAGGATATACTCAGGAACCAGGGATATACCCCCGGCAAAGGCTTGGGCAATGCCCTACAGGGTCGGACATCCCCAATACCAGTAGAGAACAAAAAAGGTAGGCAAGGGCTGGGTTTTTCTTAGGGGCCGCTGAAGAAGCTCTCCTACCCACTTCGATCAAAATCACCTGGAGGTCAAATGATCCGGTTTGGGTACCTCAGTGGCCCCTGCCTAAGGAGAAGCTATTAGCCTTGTCAGAAATAGTCAGTACACAACTTAGATTAGGACACATTAAGCCGTCAACCTCCCCATGGAACACCCCCATTTTTATAATTAAGAAAAAGTCTGGCAAGTGGAGGCTGCTCCATGATCTAAGGGCGGTCAACGCGCAGATGCAGTCCCTGGGGGCGGTCCAGAGGGGGCTGCCAGCTCTCTCAGCCATCCCTCAGTCCTGGCCAGTTTATGTTATAGATCTTAGAGACTGTTTCTTCTCAATCCCCCTGCATCCAGAGGACACTCATAGGTTCGCCTTTACTTTACCCACCATTAACCAAGAAAGCCCTGATCTCAGATACGAGTGGATAACGCTGCCCCAAGGTATGGCCAACAGTCCCACTATGTGTCAGATTTACCTTGATTCCCTACTGGCCCCCCTACGGAAATCCTTTCCCAAGATAAGATGTGTGCATTACATGGACGACCTTTTGCTCAGCGGCAGGGACCCAGACATGCTAAATAATATGCTCGGCCAGTTGGTCGAGGCCCTGAGACAAGCTAATCTGCATGTTGCCCCCGACAAGATTCAGGGAGGAAAAATGGTGACCTACTTAGGCGCGAAAATCTCCCCTATGCTAGTCTCTCCACAGAAGGTCACCATTAGGACGGATGGCGTTAGGACCCTAAATGACATGCAAAAGCTATTGGGAGACATTAATTGGATTAGGCCATATTTACATATACCAAATTCAGATCTCAAACCCCTGTTCGACCTTCTAAAGGGAGACCCAGATATAGCCTCCCACAGGAGGCTCACTCCTGAGGCAAGAGCTGCCTTACAGAGAGTGGAAAAAGCCTTAGGTGGGGCTACCTTACACAGAATTGAACCAGGGCGACCCTTTGATGTCTGTTTGCTACAGACTAGTCTACAGCCCACAGCGGTGATTTGGCAGAAAGGACCATTACTGTGGATACACCCTAAGGTCTCACCTGCAAAAGTCATAGAGCATTACCCGGAGGCAGTCGCTTCATTGGCCCTTGAAGCGCATGATAGAGCTGTCCAACATTTTGGCTCAGGACCACAAGCCATCCGAGTACCCTATACCGCCAGCCAGATCAAGACCCTGGCTGCCTGCATAGATACGTGGGCCATTCTGAGATGTGTTTTCCATGGGGATATAAACAATCAATACCCTAAAGACCCTATCTTGTCATTTGTCACTCAGCACCCTATAATTTTTCCAAAGGTTACTGCCTCTGAGCCATTAGTCCCAGCAACTACAATATACACAGATGGCTCCAAGACGGGGATAGGCGCCTATGTGATCCTAGGCAAGCCCCCGGTTACCATACAATTTAAACCTGATCAGCCTCAGGTGGTAGAACTACAGATCGTTAAAATGATTCTTGAACGGTTCTCAGAAGCCATTAATATTGTCTCCGATTCTAGGTATGTGGTCAATGCTATGCAAGTGCTTGAGACTGCCGGTTTAATTAGATCCACTTCCACAGTGGCTGGGCTGTTCCTGTCTATCCAGACATTGCTCCAGAACAGACACCATAAGGTCTTCACCACCCACATAAGAGCACATACATCCCTGCCAGGGCCTATGGCACAGGGGAATGCGGCTGCTGATACTGCCACTCGCCCGTTATGGATTTTTACCTTACTAACACCAATCGAGCGAGCCCGTGCCTTCCATGATAAGTTTCATGTCAATGCCAGGACACTAGCAAACCATTTCCATGTTTCCAGAGCAGATGCACGAGATATCGTGCGACTATGTGGCTCCTGTGCCACATACAAACCTGCCATACCGATGGGAGTAAACCCTCGAGGTTTGATCCCTGGTGATGTTTGGCAGATGGACATCACACATATACAGGAGTTTGGGACTCTTAAATATGTTCATGTTTCCACAGACACCTGTTCTCACGTCATATTCGCAACAACAGAAACAGGTGAAAAAGTGTCTAATGTGATCAATCATTGCCTGGCGGCTTGGGCCGCATGGGGCAAACCAAAAATATTAAAAACTGATAATGGACCAGCCTATATAGGCAAAGCCTTCAATGAGTTCTGCAAAATGATGGAGGTTCAATTAAAACATGGTATCCCATACAATCCCCAAGGTCAAGGAATCATTGAGAGGGCTCATAGAAGCCTCAAAGAAATTTTACAAAAACAAAAAGGGGGAGTAGGCCAAGGCCTGGCCCCAAAGGCACGATTATCCATGGCACTATTCACACACAATTTTTTAAATTTAAATAATGATAATTGCTCCCCAGCCGTGGAGCACTGCAACCCTTCCCCCAACCATAAAGGGTGGGTGAAGTGGAAAGATGTCCTGACAGGACAATGGATGGGCCCGGATCCAGTGGTCAGCTGGAACCGAGGCGCGGTTTGTGTTTTCCCACAGGAATCGGGACGAGAACCACTGTGGGTACCGGAGAGACTGACACGGGCGACAAAGCCCTCGACTAAAGATCAGACCTGCCCTACCAGAGATCCATCACAGACCAACCAACAAGATGAATAGAAATAGCGGTAGCCCGAAATGGACAAGAAGATCCTCAGGCATATGCATGGCTCGCTCGCCTAGCCTACGACCGAGTCTAGGGGTGGTGAGCTTCCCACACTCCTCCTCTAAAAAATTATGACATAGCTGGGTAGGAGAGTCAATGACGGGTAAGAGCGTACTCCCCCGGTGCGACTCAACCTAAGCCAGGCCCTACCCCATCCTGCACGTAAGCCGCTGGACTGTTAGATGCTGCCCAGGTCTAAATTTCTCTCCGAGGGGATTTCTTTACGGAGAGAAGATGAGTGCAAGCTTGTGTGCATCCAGGTTCCGTCCAGTTTGTGCCTGGCCCTAAAAAAAGGACGAGGGCCTCAGGGCCTTGGCAGACCATGGGACGGCCTACCAGGGTCTAAGCCAAGGACCTACGGTGGGCCTACACATAGGGCATAAGCCTCTGCACCCAGTCCAGGAAGGGCTACGATGCGCACATTCATAAAAAAATAAAAAAGGGGGAGATGTTGGGAGCCGCAGCCCCGAGCCCGGTCGCCTCACTTGGCGGATGTGAGGCCTGTAGTAAAGAGTAAAGCCTGAGGTAGATTACCCCTCCCATCGAGCACGTTAGTTTCCTGCTTACCGCGTAAGCAACCCGCTCAACAATATAGTCTGCCTGGCAACTGATGATGTTAGCCAATCAGCTTGCCTTGCTTACTTTAACATGATTGGACACTGTATCCGTATATATACTGGTGCCACCCCTGGGGGGGAAGAAGAAGCCCGGAAGTAGAAGCCCGGAAGGAGCCGCGGAGAGCGGACCGGTAGAGGCTTCGGAGCGAAGCCCAAAAGGAGCCGCGGGGAGCGGACCAGAAGAGGCTTCGGCTGGGAGCGATCCCAGGGCAGGCTGTACGGAGAAGAAAAATAAAAGAAAAGGTTGTCCACTGCCAGACTTTGTTGTGTGTCCTTCCTGCCGGCCGGGAGCGGACATCGACACCAGCATAATAGAAAACATGGTTCTAGTTGATTGTCGTGCTGGATATGTTTTGAGGCAGGATGCAAATAGCGTGAAATTCTGTCTTTGGGTTTAAATATTTGTTTTTCAGAGGCCTCTTCATGCAGTCTTATTCCAGCCTCAATCCACTGACCATGATGCTGTTTTTCTAACTTTTTGCACTGAATCATGTCCTACTTCTTGGCTTCATCTATCAGCTTTGGCTAAGAGTCCTCGTCCTTGGGAATCCAGGTGATGCTGGCCGTGAAACAGGCTATTTTTCTGAACACCTCCTGAATTGCAGACATGGGAATGGCACTTTTAACATTGCACAGAAGGGTTAGAACATCAGTCTTTCTGTGGTAGGAAAAGAGAAAATCTTTCTCTCTCTCTCTCTTTCTTTCTTTCCTCTCTCCCTCCTTATTTCTTTCTTGATTCGGGGCCTCTTCAGAAAAGTCATTTTTCCTAGATTCTAGCTAGGACTTGAGAGGCCTTGTGTGTGTCTGCTCTCCCTCCTGTCTTCCCAGCCTCTGTGTGGACACACCTAGCTCAGCTACAGGAGACTGGGGGCACATCTGGAGCAAAGGCGCGCTGTTTGGCGCGAGTCGCCTCAGGTCCTCAGCTGACTGCCAACTGGCTAAGGAGGCACAATGCAATCCAGCTGAGATCAGGAGCCCAGACCAGATTACTGACCCATGTTGGTTGTGAGATCCATAAATTGTTGGCGTTTTACTCCTGGAATTAGGAAGTTGTTTGTTGCATAGCAAAAGCTAAGTGGTTCACACTGCTAAGGAGGCCCAACGGTTTCCTGCCTGACACAGTTGTACTTGAGGTCGAGGTACACTGTATAGCTATCTTCTTTTAATCTTTTTATCGGTACTGGGGGTCGAACTCACGACCACCTGCTTGCAAGGCAGGTGCTTATGCCACTGAGCTAAATCTCCAGCCCTGTATAGCTATCTTATTCTCCCTGATGTTCTCAGCTTCCTTATCTGTAGAAAGACCACACTGACTCCATTTTGTCCCAGACACATCCAGTTGACAGTGTCTTGGTAGAAAGTGCAGGCCTTTAAACATCTCCTCAAGAGAAAGCATGAGGTCCTATAGAGACAGGAAGGAAACAAGTTATATAATCTAAGTGTGCACAATACGAGTTTCTTTGTTCTTTATCTCAATAAAAGCTGCTTGCTTATGCTGGCCGGGCAGACCCTTGATGTGTACAACCCTTTATTTTCCCTTTACTTACAGAACCCCTACATCTGGCGCCCGAACAGAAACTTGACAGCAGAGAGATTTGCTGTGGAGGGTGACTTGCCTTTGCTGTGTTCCTGGGGTGGAACATGGCCCCTGACCTGCGTGTCTACTTCATTTTCTTTGGAAAATCCCCTGGTAAATCATGGGGAATTCCCTGTCTGAAGTGCAACAGAAACATAAGGCAGAACTGTTTTTTCTCCTTAAGAAGGCAGGCCATGTTGCCCCTGAGCATAATTTACTACAACTTTGGTGAGAAATTCTTGATTATTGTCCTTGGTATCCTGAGGGAGGAACTCTCATTGTGGAGGATTGGGAAAAGATAGGCAGACTGCTACGTGAGATAGGAGCATGAGGCTCCTATCTCTGTCCCGCACACCTGGCATCTCTGCAGGGATGCTGTTGCAACATTTAGCAGGCAGGCGAGCAGATGGAACACCGCATAACAGACTTCCAGGTCCTCCCAGCTGTGCTGCTTCTGCTATCTCCACCTTAACTGGGCAAGGCCCTATTTTCCTGAGACCAGTCAACAGTTAGCTCCTCTGTATTTGATGCTTTACAGGGTCCACAGATCCTGCTGATGTGATCTCTGACTCTCCTCCTTCACAGTAGGCCCTTCAGAGCATTGATCGAGTCCTGAAGAACTGTTCTCTCTCCTCGCTCATTTTTCATTCAATCCCTTTGCCCATCTGAAGCAATAAAGTATTTATTGTTGAATGGTTACATTTACCCCACTTGCCTGGCAATACTTTAGTTCCCATCATCAATGCTAGTTCCTCTCTTACCTCTCAAGGACATACCCGAGCATTTATACTCCTTGGAACTGATCTGATTGATACTGTTTTACTACTTATCAAGACTGATTTCTTTTCGCTGTCCTCCACTGTTTCTCTTCAAGTCATTTTGGCTATGTTGGTTCCATTTCTTTCAAAACACCCCCAGACCCTGGCTGACATGGGCCGGCACCCCTGCTGACCTGGGGAGGACGGATGCTTCTGTGTTATCCCCAGCAGCCCTGAGTGGATTCCTACTCATTGCATTTGCCTTGCATGGAGTGAGTTGACACCACAGGCTGTACAACCCAATTCCACAGTTTTGCCTTTCCTTGAATCAAGCCTGGTCGCCTTGGAAGTGACCTAAGACGATGACTGCTTAGCCAGCAACATGGAGTGACATAAAGGCGCTGATCAGTCTACACAAGACTTCACGCATCTAAAGAGGAGCTAACTCCAGAAAAGCTTCTTGCGGCATTTACCAAATTGACAATGCACTCTCTAATGCTTATTTGTATTCTGTTGCTATGTGTTTTGCAGCCCACCATGAGGACCTTAGAGTCTCACGACTTCAAGGAAAGATTGGAATACAATATTTAGGTTCAACTGGCAAAAATAGATAATGTCTCTCATTTTTGTCTCACTCAAAAGATAGAAATGAAATACATTCCCAAGTCCTGTCTGATTCCGGTATGCAAGGACCCTGCCTCTGTAATTACATCATTTCTCTACTGTGCCAAACAAAATTGTAACATATGCTGACTTTCCAAATTGGGGTACTCCCACCTTTTAAAAACCTGATAAAGCTGTTAAAATGTTCACTCCATATGGGGCAACTTCAAATGCCTCATGTGCTTGTGTTGAAAAATCATACCGCTTGATGTTTTTACCTTCCTAACATACTTGGAATTGTTCTAGTTATGAACCCATACTGTATGGAAGTGGACGTGGTCCTCTCCCTGCTGGATGGTTCTTTTCATGTAAAGAGTATACTTTCTTTTTTTTTTTTTTTTTTTGTCTTTTTCCTTTTTATCGGTACCGGGGATTGAACTCACGACTGCCTGCTTGCAAGGCAGGTGCTTATGCCGCTGAGCTAAACCTCTAGCCCCCAGTATACTTTCAATATATCCCTGCAAACTTATAACATAAAAGGTTGCCTTAGCTGCCTAGCTACATTGTTGCCTTCTCCTGAACCTACACTGTCTTGCACCAAACAGTCTACAATTATTACTGACTTCTGTGAGGACTTTTCTATTAGCCTATTAACCAAAGCAGAAATTTATGCCTTAGGTATTTCTTTGGTTGGCATGTCTGGCATAGCAGCCAAGGCCAATCATGATGTTAATGTACTAGCCTGTCTTCTGGTAAAATGAATTAATTATACTTCCATAGCTTTGGCATTATTAAACAAAGAACAAACTGTACACCAACAAGTGATTTTAGATAATCATGCTGCAATTGATTATCTACTTCTATTACATTATCATGGATGCAATGAAATTGCTCCAATGTGCTGTTTTAATTTGTCCATTAATGAGAAGCTTCATGATTTATGAGAACTTACCAGACAGATACATGTGTCCCAAGGACTCAATACTGGATTATAGAATTTCCTTACAGGATGGTTACCAGATATCAACTGTCTAAAACAAATGTTTCTTTATGGTGTTACTGTCCTTTTGTGTTTAATCAGTATGGGATACCTTGTACAATGTATCCCATCCCTGTATAAAACATTCATACCTAAAATACCAGCTTCTAATGTGGTAAGAAAACCTAAACTAAAGAAAAAAGGGGCATTGTACAGAGGCCACACTGACTCCATTTTGTCCTGGACACATCCAGTTGACTGTTTTTTGTAGAAAGTACAGGCCTTGAAATATCCCCTCAAGATAAAAGCGTGAGGTCCCATAAGGGCAAGAAGCAAACAAGTTATATGATCTAAGCATGTGCAATATGACTTTCTTTGTTCTTTATTTCAATAAAAGCTGCATGCCTATGTTGGCTGGGTGACAGCCATTTTGCTGACCCTTGATGTGTGCGACCCTTTATTTTTGCTTACAGAACCCCTACACCTACCAGAGCCCTCAGAGTAGGGTTTGAGGTCTTTCTTGGACACTGTAGCCACATGACTAGGCCTGAATCCAGTCTCTTTCCAGCTTTGTGACCTTGGTAAGTCACTTTCCCCCGTCTGAATTTTTATTCTCATCTGTAAATCATGGAAGTTTGTGATCATTTGTATGATCGCCGTTCCTGACCCCGATAGACCCCTGATTCAGTCAGGCAACCTCTGCATAACCAAGATGAGGAGGTGGCTCCTGACTATCTCAACTAATCTCAGAAATTCCAATCCCTGTTTAATGCGTATTTTAAGAGGGAGCCTATGGAGAGCTTCTGCTGAAGGAAACATGAGTTGTTTCTACTGAAAATGTCTTCACTTCTAGGAAAAATCGCTGTGTCTATTTTGAAGATTAATTTGGAAGACGGGGATTTAGCTCAGCAGCATAAACGCTGCCTGGCAAACACAAGGTCATGAGTTCTATCCCCAATACAAAAAAAAAAAAAAAAATTAATTTGGATATGAGACTTAGAACAGTAGCTGCCATCTTGTGGCTGAGGAGAAAGCCCTAAGGAAGGCAGAGTCCTGGGACTGAAGGAACCTAGGTCCTTAATAAATCACTGAACCACTGAAACTCCAATCATCGAATCAACTCTGTCTCAAAACCGCTTGTTAACCTGGATGAGACGCAGCACATGCTTACACGCTCAGCACTCTAGGAGGCTGAGGCAGGAGGCTGCAAGTTCAAGCCCTGTCTGGAAAATGTATCAATTTAGTCAGACTCTGTCTCAAAAAAAAAAAAAAGCAAAAAAGCTTGGAACATAGCTCATAGTAAAGGCCTTGAGTTCAATTCAAGGACTACAAACAATCAAAAATAAACAAAAAACTGCTTTTTATATGAAATGACACTGTTTAAGCCTGAGCTATGTTTTCTGTTCTTGTTAAATCAAGCATCTTAAATGATATCTCCCTCAGTACCACATTTAGTATAGAGTACGTCTTCAATAAACATTATAACTATATTTGAGTCTTCGTTTCAACTATTAAATGGTTTAGGATTTCACAGATGTTGGAAAAAATGGTTTACAGAATCCTTCCTGGATTTGACACTGCTCTTTTTTATTTATGATTCTGGTTCTGGAGCAGGTCTTTTTTTTTTTTTTTTTTTTTTTTTTTATCTTTTTCCTTTTTATCGGTACTGGGGACTGAACTCACGACTGTCTGCTTGCAAGGCAGGCGCTTATGCTACTGAGCTAAATCGCCCTGGAGCAGGTCTTGACACTATGCTCAGTGAGCCAAATTGAGCCCCCTGCCTTTTTTGTAAATAAAGCTTTATTAGAACACAGCTACGCTTATCCATTCATAGCTGCTTTTGCACTAAAACACGGAAGGTGAGTAGTTGCAGTGGAAGTCTTATGACCTCAAGTCTAAAATATTTACTATCTGGCCCTTTGCAGAAGAAGTTGCCAACCTTGCTTGTTTGGGAGCCAGTGCTTCACCTCCTCAGGGAAGATGCGCGTGAGACCACTTCACAGTGCAGACCGCACTTTCACCAGGTAGATTTTGCTTCATTTGGTGAATTAGTTAGGTCTCTCTTATGGACAAATGGCTGATCCAGACCAGGTGGTAGTTTTAGGAATGGCTGGTTACAGCGCCTTGTACAGCTTAATAAAAATAGGATTTCACTCTCTCTACCTCATGATTCTTTTTTCTCTGTGTTGACTCCCATCTCATTGTTGGCCAGTGAGGGCTGCAATGTGTCTCAGCATGTCTGTCCTTCCCAGTCGTGTCCAGAATGAAGGAGACTTTTTTTTTGTTGAGACAGGGTTTTATTTATTTATTTATTCATTGTGGGTTTTTTGAGACACTGTAGTTTAGGGTGGCCTGAACTCACTGGGTAGCCCAGGCTGGTCTCAAACTCACAATGATCCTCCTGCCTCAGCCTCCTAAGTACTGGGGTTACAGGCATGTAGCATCATGCCTGGCACAAGGAGATAAAAATCTTTGTTTCAACATTTTCCATAAAACTGGAGCATCTCTGTGAGCGATAACATCAATCCTGAAAGTCACCGTAGGAAGCAGTGGATAATTCTCTTACCCTTTGTAGAGTACCTAAAAAAGGTTCAGAAAATGGACATTAATACTGTGTCCTTTTTGGCTGTCTTCCACTAGGTTACAATCTCCAGGGAACAGTGCTCAGTACCTATTATATTCTTAGTAATTATAATTTTGGATGATGAATGTAGAAGTCTATTTAATGATTCAGACTGCGATTATTCCTTATGCATATTTTTTTGCTTTTTAAAAATTGACATACTTATAAACATTTTTCTTTGTCACTAAAGAAATGAAATATGAAGATTGTACAGAAAGGATGCATGCCAAGTTCATGATGTTTTTTCCCTTTGGGGGTAGGGGAGGGAGGGTACTTTGCATGTTTTTTAAATATAAAAATATCTGGTGAAAAAAATAAAGTCTTTGGGAACACAATTTTCCATGGTTGCATAATAGTTTATCATATGACTATATCAATTATATTTGAACCAATCTCCTTTTGTACATTTAAATTGCTTTCAATTTGTTGTTCTTATAAATAGTATTAGGATGAATAACTGCATATGTCTTTCTGCACACCTCTGAATATTTCCTTAGGACAGTTTCCTAGGAATGGAATTATAAGGTATAATTTGTGTTTTGATATTTATTTGTAAATTCCTTCCCAGTAAGGTTAAAATAATTTCAGTAGGTAAGATTTTAAGTCCACAATAACAAGTTACAAAAAAGGAACTGAGCTATAAAAACGGCCACTGATGGTTTAATACCAAAAACAACTATTGAAAAATTCTATTCTAGTCCTCCAACCCCATCACGAGCTGGGGTCTCACGATGTTGCTCAGGTGTCAAACTCCTAGGTTCAAGTGTTTTTCCTTTGTGAGCCACTGAACAGCTGGGACCGAAGCATGAGCCATTATGCCTGGCAGCTTCTGTTTCCTGCATGTGTTTCTGTAACTAAAAGACGGTTCTTGTTGCATAAATACCTCCATGGTTATAGTATCAACTTACCCAGGAAATAGGTACATTTAATCATCTTTCTCTGTCATCATCATTTGGCAAATACCAAATGATGTTGCTTGCTTATGATCTTGAAATTCAGAGTCAGTTCTTAATAAACAGCAGGGAAACTTAGCTTGTGACTCAGCTCTTGACGTTTTCTTACATGTGGAGGGGTGTAAGTGAACGTGACACCCCTTAGAGCTTAGTTTCCTTGGAGTCCAGCTGCTCACCTGGTATTTACTTTCTCTTTTGTTCCTCCATACCCTCGGTCTAATTGGACAAGGGTATGGAGGAAACTCCCTGGCTGGAGGCACTGCCACCGTTCCAGCCTTGCTGAAGAGGAGGTCTGAAGCTTTGGTCGGACACTTTGGAGGTGCCATCTTAAGACCTTAATAACAAAGAGGCTGCATTTCAATAACAAAGAAGCTGTATTTCAATATGCACACTATGGGCAACAGATGCCTGTTTTTTAAAATGTCAGAAAATAGCATATCTTTCTTAAGCCAGAGAAGGTGAACCTGGTAGATGATCTCTAGTGAGTCTCCCATCCAGTGATCTATCATTAACCAAAATGACATGTCTCAAGTAATATATTAACAGACACATTCACTCTAAAATATAATTTGTTAATCAACCACATAGTCCATTGCATTAGGTAAAAGACTCATGTTAGATGCTTTCCTGTTCAGGCAGGGCAGACAGACTGGAAAGAAAATGCCTTCTTTGGAGATGAGAGATGAAACCGTGTGGTGGGAACCTGAAAAATGAGAGCCTTGGATCCTTGGCACAGGCAGAGCAGGGGAGAAGGAGGAAATGAGGCTGAAGAGACAGGCAGGGGCCTGGTAATGCCAGGAATGCCACCCAAAGCGGTTTGGACTGGATCATAAAGGCCATGAGCAGCCATTGAGGATTTTAAGCAATGGTTTGACATTGACCCTTGGGCTCAGGAGTCATGTTGATCTCATTCTGGCCCAAATTCTCTGCATTACCCATAAAGACAGCATCATACAAATATTTCCACATCTCCTCCCATCCCGCCCTTAGAGAATCATGTTGTAGCTACTACAGTTTGTATTTTGAAGATGATTGGAGATGACTTTTTTTGAGCCTGCTCATGTAGTCCAGTTGTCCGAAGTGGTTGCAGTGGAGCGATACCCGCTCCCTTCCCCCGGGGGCCGGGACTGCTACCTCATCCTGAAAAGATGTGTTGCTTCATGATATCAGCTTACGGCAAAACATGCACAGATAACTTTTCAAACATTTAATTGTAATACTTTCATGCTTAAATCACCAAATTGGCTTTGGAAAATATGCAATCTCTTCAAATTACATTCTTTTTAAACTCAGAATTCACAGTATAACTGGCCAGTTTGTATACTTAAGGAATTTGAAAATGGGTGCATAAAAAAATGGCCTGGAGTTACTTGACTTTCCATTTTGTTGAAAGGCAACATATTGTAAATGCAACAAAAAAAATGAGGCAGTTGTGTAATGTACCTTATCACCTGTTTTGTATATGATAAGGCATAGAGGGGACTTAGAGTTCGGATTCATTTCCCAGGGCTCCCCAGACTAATTACTCCAATGCTGTCTATATGGCATTTTCTTTCTTTCTTTCTTTCTTTCTTTCTTTCTTTCTTTCTTTCTTTCTTTCTTTCTTTCTTCTTCTCTCTCTCTCTCTCTCTCTCTCTCTCTCTCTCTCTCTCTCTCTTTCTTTCTTTGACAGGATCTTTCCACGTAGTTCAGTCTGGCCTTGAATGCACTATGTAGCCTATCTGGCCTTGAACTCACAGCAATCCTCTTGCCTCAGCTTCCTAAGTTCTGGGATTACAAGCATGTGCCACCATGTTCTGCCTTCTTTTTAAAAATTTATCACTCAGTTGGGTGTTGTGATGCGTGATTGCAATTTGACATTCTAGCAGGCTGAGGTGAGAGGATTTCAAGTTCAAATCATGCCCAGGGAATTTTGGGAGACCTTGTCTCAAAATTAAAATTAAGACCCATCCTAGTGGCCTCATCTTGATCCTATCTAAAAATTTCCTATTTCCAAATAAGGTTACCTTTAGGTACCCAATGGTTAGGTCTTGAACACATCTTTTGAGGAAGCAGCATAGCATGAGTCTACCTATAACAGAGGTCATTGTAGCCCACCTCTCTATTGGATTCGTGAATTTGTGGTACAAGATTTATCCAGTTTTAATACCTAAGTACAGAACATGATGGTTCACTTAAGCAAAACCAGGTAGGTCTAAGATGATACAGGCACAGCTCGATGCTGGACAGAGTGCGGAGACCACTGCTGGGGAATCTAGCGATGCACATTTATGGGGTCTGAGTGACTGGCCACCACCTCTAGATCACTGCTTCCTAGCAGATATAAAACGCAACTCACATTTGTTACTTTGATGTTTTAGTAGCTATGTTAAAAAAATGAAAATAGTAAAATTAACCCAAGTATTTTATTCAACCCAATATATCAAAAATATTGTATCAACATGTCATAAAAATAAAAATATTAATAAGCTATTTTGCTTTGTTTACTATGCTAAGTCTTCAAAATTCCTTTTTTTCTGGCATAACTGGGGATTGAATGAAGAGAGTGCTAAATTACATTCTCAGCTCTTTATTTTTTAAATTTCAAGACAGGATCTCAATAAATTGCTCAGATTGGCTTTGAACTTGATTTCCTCCTGCCATAGCCTCCTGAGTAGCTGGGATTACAGCTAGCTGTTACCATGCTGGGATTCGATGTGTTTTACACTCATAGCATTGCATCAACTGCACAGGATTTTCAGTTTACAATAGCCACGTGTATTAGATTGCTGGAGATTCTAGAAGTGCTGTCCATGAGCAATAGGATGCAGTTCCAGGGAGGAAGATTGGCAGGAGCAACACGGACATTCAAAGGGCAGGGGAGGCCTGAAGGAGAAAGAGGTTGTGAGTCAAGTATATATAGATATAAGAACGGAGCTCACCAGGGCTTCCTTCACGGGTTCCCTCAGAGCTGACTACCAGAGTGCACTGGGCCAGCGCAGGGCAGGGGACCATCAGTCACCCTGCGTGCCTGAGGGTGAGAAAACCTGTCCTCTCAGTTTTTCCTCCATATGCTTTGTCAATCTCTTTCCACAGACTTACGTCTTCTATTTACGTAATTGAAAGGCCTTATTATGACTTTAAAACAGCTTCCTCAGCTGCTAACTCTCTGGCCTCTCTACTTGGCTCCCCATGGCAAGCTCAGCACTGGGCATCCTCATCTTATGCTCCAAGGGGAGGAAGGCCGCGTCTTGCTTAGCTACCCACCTTCAGTTGGTCTGGTTCAAAAATGGGTCTTTGACTGGTCCCAGGCAAGGCAATGGTTCTCAAAATGAGCTCTGCACCAGCAGCACTAGAGATAGAATGCAGATTCATGGGCCCCATCCCATCTAAAGGAATCAGAACATCCAGGGATAGAATCCAGGACATTGTCAGAGCATGGGCCAGGACAGCTTTCCTCAGAGAGGATGTGTGTAGGGCGAGAGGCGAGTGGCATCGCGGGGGGCAGGTGTGGACAGACACAGGAAGGAGATGCGATCTCGGCTTTGATCCCTGGAAACCAGGTGTGCTAGGAGGTAGGGTGGGTGGTGAGGAGGGTATGAAGTTAGAAAAGTGGCACAAAGAACAGCTCGGAATGTGACTTAACCCTAAACCCTGCCAGAACAAGGCTGCTCTGATGAGTTTCTGAATCTGCCTATCCCAGCTCCTAAAACTCTCAGGAGCTGGCACAGGCAAAAGCAGGGAAGAAAATGAGTGGGTTCAGGAGGAAGAGAGTGAGGTTGACAGCAGTCACTCCTCAGTGGCTTCTTTATCAGTTATGAGCTCATTTGGAGGAAACCAGACCTAACGTTATTTAAATGATGACATTTTAAAAGATGAAGAAACATAAGCGTTTTAAGCAGTGGTATAAACTGGTGAGTGCCTTATTTTTCCACGGTATACATACAGTATTAAATTATAAATTTGTACTACAAAAGTAGCTTCGCAGGAGTGCCATTATTAACATACCCTTAACTCAGACAGATTTTTTATTAATGGACACAATTACTTTCTATGTAAAAAAAATTAATGTCTGGAGCAGAAGAAGTACTAACTACAGATGGTAGGCATTTTCTTGCAAAGTCATATCAAATTTAACATTAGCCTGGAAAACAGAAATATGTTTTAAACAAAAGATTTTAAACATTCTCAAAACCATGTGTAGATTTTCACCTATGGTCTAGGATAGCATCATAAAGAATGCCACTTCAAGTAATTATTAAAGTATATTAATGAAAAAATAAAAATTTTGCTCAAAATACTATTTAATGTGTTACTGTTAACACTGGAAGGTCCTATTACATGACATTTATAGGAAAAGAATGATTTTATTGGTATGAAATAAGTGGTAAATAAGAAGTTTAAGAAAATGATTCGGTAAAAGGCGTACCATTCAACTGAGGACAAATTAGGAGTCATAAGGGAATAAAAAGACTTTCTGCAGTTCTCATAACCATGTGTAACCAAGGTACACACAGACAAATTTACTTTGAGTGGATTTCTATTTTAGGAAGAAAGCAGAGAATGAACTCCCTAAGAACTGTCATTTGTCTTTTTTTCTCAAAAATATATTTCAGAGGGAGGCCATGATACAGAAATGTTGTAAATCCAATGCTGAACATTAATGAAAATCCAGCTTTCCTCAACAGTATAATTCTGAAGAGGATAGCAGGCTCAAAATGGCATCCTGATGAACAGCAGCTTGGGAACTTTCTAGAAGCTAGGAACTTGCAGCCCCTGTGTCATGAGACACAGTGAGTTGCATTTAACAGGCTCTCCAGGTGATTTTGATGCATACTGAAGTTCCAGAGCCACTGGGATAGTAGTTGCCAACTTGGTGTAGGCCAGAGTCCCCTCTGAGGCTTTTATAAATACTCCTCAGCCCGACTGCAGGAAATTCTGATTCAATAGGCCTGGGAAGCAGTTAGAAACTGTATTGTCAATGCAAGATGATCTTGGGAGCCATTGATTAAAAAACACCAATAATTAAATTCAGTCTAAGTTAATAAGTCCTTCTCTCTCTTTTTCTTGTCTTTCCTTCTCTTCTACTATGTTGACCTCTAATTATTATTATATTTCATCTCAATATCTTTAAAGTATAGTATATGGAATGTATATGGAATGAGCTAAAAAAGTTGGATGAATCAACAACAAATCTTATAGTAATATTTTGCTGCGAAGAGAAAGGCCATTATTTTCAACTTCAGTGCTATTTTCCTTTTTTGGAAGATTTTTATACTTGCATGCATATACCTGATTTATATGATTCTTGAGCCAGGCCTACTAGTGGCAGCCTATAATCTCAGCGCTCAGGAAGCTGAGGCAGGAAGATCATTGTGAGTTCAAGGCCTGTCTGAACCAGCCTGTCTCAAAAAGCTAACCGCCCCCCAAAACAACAGCAAAACCTCCACAAACTTTTAGTTTTGTAATTTTTAAAAATTCAGATTGATTTAATATTTAATAAAAATAAAATTACAATATTAAATAAAGTACATATTAAATAATGCTTGAGGGTAAGAGAAGCAATAATAAAACAAAAATCTTTGTACCCAGATTTTAAAAAAATTATTACCAATACAGTGAGCGGTTTTAAAGCACAGCATTATTCTTATCTGAATCTTTGTTTTAAACAATAGGATTTCCACTTACACAGAGGCAAGCCTAAACAGAGTCCTCCTCTGCACATTATTATGCCCGTATCCGTTTTCCTGCACCATCACTTCATATTTCAATGCAGTGTTTTCAACTGCACAACAGGCAGTGCTCTTCCGCAAGTTGCCATCACCACCTGAAACTCTAACTCCTATTACTTAATTGAAGCTACAATTATGCCAGTGGGTGGCTGGGAACAATGTGTGCGCGGTAGAATAAGGCAAGTGGGTACGTCTACATCAGTTTGCTAAGCTTATTGTCATTATTCTGCCTCTTAGCAGCTACTGTGCAAATTGTTTAGTGCATCTTCAGGTCTACTGTAATGGAAGCGTTTCTAAAGCACCCCGTTCGGGCTTTGCACACAGCAGGCAGTCAGTGTATGTTGAGTGAATTTCTAGCACGCTTCCTTCAATTTTTGTCTGACTTCTAGGATTTACATACTTTAAGAATCTCTTTAATTTTAGTATATGTGCTGCCTAAGCGAGCACGGGAATCATTTTAATTGTAGGGCTTTATTGAGACTGCCGAAATGTTCTTTTAGGTAACTTCATCGAGAGAAGGAAGAGATTTTACCGATAAATTAAAAGCAATGACCTATAGTGCGTAAGGTCAAAACACTTTAGACTTTACTAAACATTTATAATTGCATTAATGTCACAGTGGCCATAAACAAAATTCATAAAGTGCACGTTTGCTGTATACACACAACTCTTATCGTACTTTTAAATTCTGCATTATCTATAAACCTCCATAAATGGTAGCCACAATTGCCATTTAAATGGCTGCACAAAAATCTATGCAATTAAAAAAGTGCACGCACATGTGTGCATGTGTGTTGGAAACACCTGCAATCCCAGCACTTAGGAAGCTGAAGCAGAAGGATGTCTGAGAATCTGAGGCCAAACTGGGCTATATTGTCACCGAACTACATAGCGAGACCTTATCTCAAAAAAATAGAACAAAACACCATGCGGTTGGTATGAATAACTCATTATAATTAATCAATAGCTTGTTCCCGTCTTTGATATTAACTTAACTTTGCAAAGCACATATTCTGTATTATTGACAGAACACAACCCTAGCAGGGCAATTACAGGGTCGAAAAGTAAGTTACAACTTATTTTTATGTTATCTTTTCCTTCTGACATAATGAAGTAAAGTACGTTATGAAAACCTTTCCACACGGTGCTCTCCAAGGTTTTATTAACAATTATATGGTATTAGTATCATCTCTCTACCCTTGCTCTACAGCTGGAAAAAGAGCCCGAGCAGGCAGGTAACCTGATCTCATCCACCAGGTGAGTCCTGGAAGGAAGAGACAAGGAGCTAACAGCTTTAAGGATTTGCTGGAACTCTCGGTGTGGGACCAGCGTCCCTTCCCTCCCCAAGACGCTAAATTCGAGGAGGGCAGCGGACTCACGTTAGCGCCTCCACGCGCCTCCTAGCGCTCGCTCTCGCCTCTTGGAGCGCCCCGCACAAAGTACGCGTCTAACAAAGGCAATCGGCCCAGCACGGACACTGCCTCTCCCGGAGGCGGCCGGACACTACGCCCTCCTGTGCCAGTCGAGCCTCCTCGTCGCCGCCTGCCCCCTCCCCAAGCTCTGCTCGCCGCCCTGGGCAGCAGTCCGCGGAGTCCCCGCGCACCGCGCAGGCCTCCCTCCGGCTCCCCTCCGGCCTCCCTCCCGCGCCTCGCGCACCCGGCGCGCGCCCGCCGGCCCCGCCCCCGTCCCCTCCCCTCCCGTCTCCTCCCTCCTCCCCCCGGAGCCGACGAGTGGCGGCTGCGGCCCCAGGACCCGGTTCCCTCAGAGAAGAGGGCGGGTGGAGGAGGAAGCGGCCGAGCCCTGAGTCCTGCTCCGGCGCGAGCACCGCCCGCCTCAGCCGACCGGCGCCGTCGGCTCCGGGGGCCTCGCCGAGCCGAGAGGAGGAGAAGGCCGCGGCGGCCGCGAGGAGGAGGCGGCGAGGCGCGGGCGGAGGCGGCGCGGCCGGCCGCGGCTGCCGCTTTGTTGTGCGGCTGGGGCTGAGGAAGGAGAAGAGGGAGGAGGGGGGAGCTCGGCGTCCCGCTCCCTCCGCGGCTCATGGCGACGACGCTCGGCACATCCGGGACCCTCCGGCCGTGGCGGCCGCGACGCCGGCTGCTCGGGCCGCAGCCCCGGCCACTGTGGTGACTCCGCCGCGCCTCGCCGTCGCCGCCGCCCCGCCCGCCGGCTCGGAGCCCCGCCGCTGCCGCCGCCGCCGCCGCCTCCCGCCGCCGGGGACATGTCTAACCCCGGAGGCCGGCGGAACGGGCCCGTCAAGCTGCGCCTGACAGGTGAGGGGTCGCCGGGGGAGGGCGGCCGGCGGTGGGTGCCGGTGGCCTTGGGAGGGGCCAGGGTCGCGATCAATGGTGCGGTGCGGGGCGGGCGTGGGAAGGCCTAGTTTTGGGAGAGTCGCTGGGAAACCGGTCGGCGGGTTTGGAAATTCTTAAAAAAGCCAGTGGTGGCGGGGGTGGGGTGGGGGTGGGGGAGTGGAAGGCTGCACCCGCCTGAGTCGCCGGCGGACTTGAGGTCGCCAGGTCTCGGCCGGCCAGGGAGTCCGACGCTTTTTCCAGAGGCCACGGGGTGCCCAGGTGGGGTCGTGAAGGGGATTATTGAATCCGGTTTCTGACTGCGCGCAGTAAACACTCATTAAAGATGGAGTGCTTAACGGGAGGCTGTGTGTGTATGTGTGTGTGCTTTCCCAGGTTGTTAACTTGGACTCCCAGTTATGCTCGCGTGCAAAACCTTCACTCTGTGTTGCCAGCCACTGTGGTCGGTGCCATACACCTTAGGCACCCGTCTAAGGAGGAAAGGAAGGAGACTGAGGTTGACTTTTCCGGTGTGTCTGCCTGATCTCACGACTCGGGCTCGTGGTACACTCTGTGTTTTGGAAGTGTTTGATTGCAGGGTAGCATGTTTTGGGTTCCTCGTAGGCAGCAGGACTTGTGGCTCAAGTCTCTAAACTAGCTGTAGCGCTCCACCCACCCTCCCCCGTCTGCCTCTGGATACATTTCTAGGTCTGTGTTCATACAAACTTTCTAGCAAAGTTTCATTCTCTCTTCTCACCTCTCCCCTTTTCTAAAAGGAAAAGAATGTCCAAAGGGATTTACTAGATAGACAGGACTCTTACAAAGTGTTTGATTCCAGGTGCATGAAATCTTCAATGCCACAGGTACGTTTTGCCTGCCATTTTTGGTAATTTATAGGCATGTCCCTGCGATTTTAAAAAATACTTGCTTTGAAAAGTGTAATTGAAATCAGTGCGGTTATACTAGTTTCATCATTTACCATTAAGAAATTGGCCATTCGGGTGTGTGGTAAGATGTTTTTCCTTAGAAGATTTGTGTGTGTGTGTGTGTGTGTGTGTGTGTATGTATGTATGCAAGAGTGTAAGAATAAATGGTAATTATGTTTGCCCACACTAGACTGAGATTTATATGGACTAATTTTGTAGTTGAATACTTGTGTGTCACATCCGAGGCTACTAGCAGAATGTTCTACATAAAAACTTTCAATGAATTTAGTATTTGAGAATTTAGTGTGAATGCGTGTTGGCTGCAATAAAAAAAAATTACTTTTAAGACAGTTTTACACTCCTTGGGGAAAATTGCAAATAATCATTAACTATGTTGTTCTTAATGGAAAATCTGGATTGAGGATGCTTGTTTTATCTCTTTCATTTTCCTTATTTTGAGCAAATTAGTGAAAACCATTTTAAGGGGTCTTTGTTGCTTTCGTTTATCTATTGCTGTTCTTATCTAGAATCAGTTTTGTATCAGTAGTCACAGAAAGAACTTGTGATCTTCGGTGTGCAGAAACCATCAGAAAAAGGCGGTTGCCATTTATTTCCTTCTAGATTACATACGGAAAAGATGAAGGGGGAAACAGGGATTTTAATTTTCTGCAGATAAAATGAATTTTGAGGTTTTTAGTGTGATTCAGTAGATCTTAAAGTATTTATCTGTGGTTTCTATACTACATATGATTCATTATTAAGATTAATGAGTGAAGTTTGTTGAGAGGAAAGAGTATACTTGTTGGGGGAGGGAACACAGGAATAACAATATAATTTTGTATATTTAGATTTGCCTGGAGAATTTTAAATACCCTGTGTTCCCCTTAATTGTAAAAACAGTTTGAAGTATTCTCGATTTCTAAAATCCATTGGGAATTTTGCCTCTGAATAGTTTTAAAGTTTGGCAGATACTAAAAACATTGCCCTCCCTTTTGAGTTACATATGGGTGGAATCTTCACTGTTTTGCCAGGAAAGTTAACTTGTATTTTTTCATTTTTGTTCATCATTTACAAATTAGATGGTATAGATTTTAACAAATAGATCTCAAGAACTGGATTCAATTAGCAGCTTTTTAGGACATAAACATTAAAGGGTAAGATGGAAAAGATTGTTTTGACTGACTGGATAAATGACAGGGCTGTGTTTGATGTGAGTCCAGGAATTGGTCTGGAGCTGGTGCCCAACTTCTCAGTCCATCTCGAGAAGCCAAATAAAATATTTAACCTAGGCCTCATTTTGTTTTTTAAAAAAAGTCGATTCTTTGTTAAGACCTTAAGAAATGTTTGGCATACCTTAGACTAAGTGTTTAACAAGTTCATTTAAATCTGGGTTATCTAATAGAGGAAAAATCACTTTAAAAAAAGGCAGATACTACAGTGAATTTTATTTAGTTTACAATACACTTGAGCTTTACGATGTTTTAAAATTATTGTTCTTTGCTTAAATGCCATACTAGTATTTTAAATTTATAGTGTGATTTTGATTCTAAGGGGCTGTGTAAACTGCAGTTACTCAATTATATCCTTAATGTAAGATTGTCCATTTGCTCAAAGGTGTTAATTCTTGCATGGTGATATACACAGGAACTGAAAGATAGGAAGTTTTGAGCCCACAATAGAATTAGTTTTCCATATATTGTATCGAAACCCACAATCAATTAATGAACTATGTTATTTGTTAATGCTAAGAAGATAGGGCTAACTTAATAGCAAATTTGAGATTGTTTAGGCCATTCATGTTTAAAATCTGATTATTCCACCAGGCTATTATTTCTTGTTCTTTATGACACATTAACACTTGATCATTAAAATGGGCTATATGGTATTGTTATCTTCAACTAGTATTTTTAGAGCAAATTGGGTTATGCAGTGTGTGATTTGTATGGTATTTTTTATATGTTATTGACTTAATGCAGTAAGAAATGGTTTAAATAGAAAATACTCTTCATATTTGATTACATAAAAATAGGATAACTAGCTGGCTGTGATGGTGCTGTGCATACCTGTAATCCTGGCCTTTAGGGAGGCAGAGGCTAGCCAGACCCTGTTTCAAAAAACCAACCAACCAAGCAACAACATCAACAAATATGGGGTAATTTTTAATACTGTTGTTGTTTTTGAAAACCAAGGCTAGAAAAACCAGTTTAGCGTAATTTCCAATATATAAAATTCTTAGATACAGAGAATTAATAGCTTTCTTCACTAGAACACTTATTTCAGACCTTTTTGTAAATTCAGTGTTTTTGTTTGCTTCTCCTCATGTTATTTAATTTATAAAATCCTTGGCAGTAAAGGGGTCAGCTTGATATATAATTTAAGGAAAATTTTCCTTTTTTTTTAATTGGTACCAGGGATCGAACTCAGGACTGCCTGCTTGCAAGGCAGGCGCTTATGCCGCTGAGCTAAATCTCCAGCCCCCTAATTTAAGGAAAATTAATTTCAAAATCTCACCTTAAATATGCTGATAATCTTAATGTAGATTCATTGTATATTTTGTTGATACAAGGCTTTAAAAATTATAACTTGGTTGCATCTTGTAGTTCATGTATGATTCATTTATTATAATTACATTATTGTATAATCATAATAAAGTATATATGTACCTATATACCATAATGACTTCTTGTAGGGGTGTAAGTAATTGATTTGAACCTTCCCGAGTTCATTTTCTTTAATTCTGAAGAGAAGTCAGTATGGCTTAGTTTCTTTCTTTTCTCTCACATTCTTTCACTAGTCTAACCCTCTTCAGACAGGCAGTATAACATGCCTAAGTATAGCACAGTTTTCTTGGTAAGTAAGTGTGTATATTTCCCTGTGTGAATGTATATTTTAATCATAGCTTCTCATTTTTTCCTGTTGGTTGAGCGCTGTTGTAACATACTAGTATCTTATTTAGGATATACTTTAGTGTATTTAGTATGTAGGTAAATTTTCAAGGTAAAATGAAGGATTGTACTTAAGGCATGTAAGATTTTTATTTTAGCCTTTTTTTTTCTTTTTAAAGAGCAGAAAATATTTATTGGAGGAAAGAAAAAGTTCTAAGACAGAAGGATCCCAGTGAGTTGCCTTATTTTAGCCACTTTTGATGTGATTCTTCTAAAGATGTGATATGTCCTACTCTTTAATTTTTATTGTTTTATTTTTTGAGACAGGGTCTCCTTATGTAGATTAGGTTGGTCTTGATTTAACTATATAGTTTAGGCTGAGGTCAAGGTGATCCTCTTGCCTCAGCCTCCCCAGTGCTGGGATTACAGGCTTGTGCCACCACACCTGGCCTTTGACCTACCTTGAAGTAGAACATACTTAACAGAATGTAATGTTTTATGTATGATTCTATGATTATATTATTTCAATACTTGGTGTAAGGCTATCATTATGGTTTGTAGAAAAAATTAACAGACATTGCTAACTGATGTTTTGTTGGTTAACTTTGTTCTAATTTTTTTCTCTCTTGCTCTAATTTTTGTTTACTGTTATGTTTATATTTAAGAATGCTAGGCCCTATAATTAGCATTGTAGCATACTTTTTTGTTTTGGGGGGACTGTATCAGGTCTTTTCATCTTTTTATTTTGAGACAGAGTCTCCTGTCTCAGCCTTTGGAGTATCGGTGGAGGGCCACCATGTCCACCGTTATGTTTCTTTACAGCCAACATGCATTAAGGGCCAGACATTGTCAAGTTCACAGCACTTTTAGTTCTCACAGTAGCTGTATGAAACAGGAGGTTAAGTACATGTCAGAATCTAAGTTGTCTGTTTTGAAAACTTGTTACAAAATGAATTAGAAGTTGTGTGAAGACATATATTACATTCCTTTGAAATCACCCTCACCCCTTGCTATCCTTGCTCACTTTAACTCAAGGATTACTCTTACTCTTTTTTCTAAAAAAAAGTCTGAATTGATCGCTCCTTTGTGAGTTCGTTTTTTTGAAACAGGGTCTTGCTATGTAGCTCTTCTGGTAATCCCTAGCCTCCCTAGTGCTGGGATTATAGATATACACCACTGTGGCTCTCCTTTGTGACTTTTCTCTGGTATCAGACCTAACTCACTAACAGGAATTTATTGTAAATAAGTGTGTTGTGAACACCATGAAGGCAAGATCCTTGTGTCAATGTGGATTTTGGCATTTTATTGAATGAGTACTGCACAGCTGTTCTGTGTAGTTTTGTATGTGTTACAGCTAATGTGTTGAGTTTGAATGGTAAGAGGTGATTCTGTAGATAGGAATCAACCTACTTGGGACCTTGCTATGTAGATTGCTAAAAAGTTTTGAGTTTTAAAAAAGTTGATGGAAATCATTGAAGTAGTTAAAGCTTTGATATACTTACTTGCTAATTAAAAAATGTGTATGGGCAATGTGAAAGACTAGAATAGAATCTATGAGGATTAATTTTAGGACAAGCAGTTAAGAGGATTTAATAGTGACTGTCTAAATTTTGTTATTACAAATAATTGCTGTAAACATTTTGGTGTAGCTGACTTTGATTTTTTAAGAGATAGTTTTAAAAGATTTTCTTAGAAATGGTGCTGTTGAGTTTAAGCTTTTTTTTTTTTTAAGGCTTTTGATTTAGTTTTCCTTAGGCTACTTCCTGAAGAGTTAGGTTAGGACAACAATGAGTATGTGTTTTTTGTTTTGTTTTGTTTTTTACTATTCTATTATGAGCATGGGCTTGCTTGTG
The DNA here is from genome assembly GCF_034190915.1 of Cavia porcellus. Lineage (NCBI taxonomy): Eukaryota > Metazoa > Chordata > Mammalia > Rodentia > Caviidae > Cavia > Cavia porcellus. The sequence goes on from NW_026947515.1 coordinate 16,271,686, forward strand.
TTTTGAGACAGGCTCTTGATACATAGTTTGTGCTGGCCTTAAACTCAGTATGTAGCCCAGGTTGACATCGGGTTTGTGATGATTCTCCTGCCTCAGCCTCCCAAGTGCTAAGATTACAGGGGTGCACCATTTATGCCTGGTCCTGTTTAATTTTTTTTTGATCCTGCTTATACTTTGAAGTTTTTTGTATAATCCCATGTGATATTTAAGCTTGTATATCTAATTTATTTTACTTAACATTGTGGTCTCAAGATGAATCCATTTTCCCATAAAGGCCTCAAGTTTATTCTTTTTCATGGTGGATTAGCATTCCATTGTTTATAAGTAACACATTTTTCTTTATCTATTCTCTGTGGGCATATACACTACTTCTAAGATTTAACTGTTGAGTTGTGCTGCTGTAAACAAGTGTATGCATGTATCATTGTAGTATGACTTTACCTCTTCAGAAAATGTCTAGGTGGGTGGAATGGAATTTCTAGTTTTAGTTTTTTGAAGAATTTTCACACTGCTTTAGAAGGGAAATATCTGGGTCACCTGGAATTTGTAGTTTAGTGTTTTGCAGAATTTCTATCCTGATTTCCATAGTGGTTGTACTAGTTTACATTCCCACCAACAATGTAGAAGGCCCTCTTCTGCACCTCACAAGCATGTATTATTAGTTGGTTTCTGGATGATAGCCATTCTTTCTAGAGTAGGACAGAAACTCAGTGTTGTTTTAATTTGCATTTTGCTAATGGCCAGAGTTGTTGAATGTTTTTTCTGGTATTTATTGGCCATTTGTGCATTTTCTGAGAAAACTGTTCATTGCATTGCCCATTTTTAGCTTGGGTCTTTTATTTTCAGATATCTAATATTTCTGAGTCCTTTTTATATTTTAGGTATTAGTTCTTTGTCCAGTGAGTACATGGGAAAATGTTTTTGTCAACCCATAGGTTTTCTCTTCACTCCATTGTTTCCTTTGCTATGGAGAAGCTTTTTAATTTGATATAAACCCATTTGTTGGTTCTTGCTGTTTCTTGTACAATTGGAATTCTGTTCAGAAAGTCCTTGCCAGTGCCTGTGTCTTCAAGGATTTTACCTGTTTGATCTTCCAGAAGATTGTTTCTGTTCTAGTATTTAGATCTTTATTTCATTTTGATTTTAGTTTAATACATGCAAGACGTATGTCTAGATTCAATCTTCTCCTTGTGCATAGCCAGTTTTCTCAGTGCTATGTGTTAAAAGAGGCTATTTTTCCTTGAGCATATGCTTTTGGTCCCTTTGTCAAAGATCAGATAGATGGCTGAATGTGCCTGGTTGTTTTTACATCCTTTATTCTGTTCCATTGATCTACATACCTGTTTTTGTGCCAGTTCCATTCTGTTTTTATTGCTGTAGATTTGTAATATAACTTTGAATTCTGGGATTGTGGTGCCTGCTACTTTCCCCTTGCTGCCCAGGATTGCTTTTGCTATTCGGGGTCTCTTCTGGTTTTATGCGAATTTTAGGATTGTTTTCTCTTTCTGTGAGACATAGTCTTGGTATTTTGATTGGGATTCTATTAAATCTATATGTCAGTTTTGGAGAATGGTTATTTTGACATTATTGGTTTGTACCTATCCAGAACAGGGAATATCTTTCTATTTTCTGGTGTTCTCTTTGATTTTTTTTTTTTTAAAGACCACTATGGTTTTTGTTATAGAGGTCTTTCACTTCATTATTAGACTAATTCCTAACCATTTTAACTTTTCTTGAAGCTGTTGTAAATGATATTGTTTACCTAATTATTTTTTACTTCAAATTTTAATTTTTATTGAAAGTATATGTTTATAGTATGTAATGCTTACATTCATTGTGGGGAATTGGTACATGAACATAACGTATTCCACTACTTTTTACATTTCTTCTCCCCTTTCCCTCCCTCTGCCTCTTGGGTGGATGGGTTAATCATTGGAGTGTAGGAATGCTATTGATTTTTGGGTGTTGATTTTGTGTCCTGTAAACAAATTTTGATGGTTCCATGTAGGTAGGAATTAGTACATAGATGATTACACAGAGGGTATTTCTTTCTTCCCAGAGAATTTCCTTTTGCCCTATTCAGTCTACTTACTCTCATCCCCAGGCCTTGTCAACCACCAGTATGCTTTCTGTCACCATCATTTTGTGTAAATGAAATTGTAAAACTTCTGTTCTGAGTTAAGCTTCTTTTACTTAATGTAATGCTTGTGAGATTCATCTATGTGGCAAAACCATATATATATTTTTTAATTCCTGAGGACTATTTAATTGTACAGTTGTATCCCACGTTGTTTATCCATTCACAAATACCCACAGACATTTGCTGTTTCTAGTTTTTAGCTGATATGAATGAAATGCTACAAGTGTTTGAGTAGATACTTCACTTTGTACATGTTTTTCTTTTCCTTGGGTTGATTAGGGGGCTTGTTGGATCATATATAGCTATGTATATGTTTGTAGTTTGTAAGTAATATGCTTAAAAATTTCAAAGTTGTACCATTTTGCATTTCTAAGAGCAACATGAGTTTCAGTTGCTGCTTGTCATAGTCAGTGTATGATATATTAATTGGTGTGTATAGGCATTTTGTTATATTTTACTTTTTTACAGTGTTAAGCATCTTTTCTTGGGCTTATATATATAATTCTTTGTGCATAGCTGTTTAAATGTTTGGCTTACAGTTTTAATACTGGATTTTTTTTCTTACTAAGATTTTTTTTTTTTTTTTTGGTCTTTTTCTTTTTTATCACTACCGGGGATCGAACTCATGACCACACAGTTGCAAGGCAAGGCGCTTATGCCGCTGAGCTAAATCCCCAGCCCTCTTACTAAGATTTGAAAATTCTTTAATCTGGATACAATTCCATTTTCAGATAGGTATTTTACAGTATTTTCTCCTAGTTTGTTCCCTCGCCCTGTGATGTCTCAAAGAGAAGTTATGAATGTTGAAGTCTTGTTTATCAATTTTTTCTTTTGTGGTTCTTGCTTTTTGAATCCCAAGAAGTTCTTCCCTACCCTTTACGGTATTGAATATTAAACCCAGGACCTTGAGCATGCTAAATACTGAGCAAGTTCTCTACTATAGGGCTATATAGTATTGCCAGTCCTATTTGTTTTGAATTTTGAGACAGAGTGCAGCTAAATTGCCTAAGATGGCTTGAAATTTGGAATCATCCTGCCTCAACCTGCAAGTAGCTGGCGTTACAGGCTATAGTGCCTGGCTCAGAAATGTTTGCTACTTATGGTTCTAAAGGTTTTCTTCTGCATTATTTGTAATTTTAGCTTGTACATTTAAGTTTATGATTATTTTCAAGCTAGTTTTTTAATATGATGTGAAAAATAAAGGTTGAAGATTTTTAAAAGAATGGTAATTCTATTTTCCCAGCGCTGTTTGTTGAAAGTACTTTTGTTTCCTTCATTGAATTGTCTTAGCACTGTGGTTGGACAAATTTACAATATACATATACTTCTATTTTGGAACTCCATTCTTCTTCTTTCACCTATAATTCTATCTTTTATAAATTTATTTTTTATAATACTACGTTGTCTTGATTACTGTAGTTTTAAAATAAAAGCTGGCACACACTTGTCCCAGCATTCAGGAGGCTGAGGCAGGAGGATCCCTGCAAGTTCAAGGCCAGCCTGAACTACATAGGGAAAATCTGTCTTAAAAAAAAAAAAAAGGTCTTCTGATTTCAAAAATAAATTAAGGCTGAACATGGTGTTGCATCCTTATAATCTCAGCACTAGGAAGGCAGAGGCAGGAGCATTTCTGGGAGTTCAAGGTGAGCCCGGGCTAATAGTGACTTTGAGGCCAGCCTGGGTTACAGTGAGTTTGAGGACAGCCTGAACTGTAGTTTGAGATCTTGTCTCAAAAAAATAAAAAATAAATTAAAAGTGTTTCATAAACAATAAGCATACTTGAATCTGATTAAGTATCTTGTAAATACTTTAGAGCTATTCAGTTACTCAACCAACATCTATATGTTGTTTTTGATCTGTACCAGGTATTGATAATCTTTATTGTGTGATAGAATATAAATGGAAATACAAGAAAGCAGAGTAAGCCTAGGTTGGGCTCTGTATTTTTCTTTTCATAATTTGTTATTGAACTTATAATTTTTATGATTTTTTTCATCTATTACTGAAGAAAATGGATTGCAACAAGGTCAATTTAATGAAGTTTGCTTATTTACTAGCTGTCAGCTCCTTCAAATCAGTTTTAGAAGAAGGGATGATGTAAAGAAAAACTATATCTGGACCATTATACATTGTATATACATATATCAAAATATGACAGTCTCCCATAAATATGTATCATTATTAAGTGTTCATTTTATGATGTTTGTCTTTTTTGGGGGGAGGGTACCCAGGATTGAATTCATGACCACATGCTTGCCAGGCAGGTGCTTATACCGCTGAGCTAAATCCCCGGCTATGTGTTAATTTTAAAAGAATAAATATTGAAAATGTGACCATAAAGAAGATATAATTATTGTGTTAAATGTGGTTTGGAGTATTTATTGGTTTTGTTTATTTTTTTTTCCACAAGAGAAAGAAAAAAATACATTAAAATTTAAGCAGATTATTTTGATCCCTGCATTCTTGAGAACTGTAGCAAAGCAGAAATAACATTAGATTATATGTTATAAAATATACTTGGTAATTTTATGGGAGGCAGTTGGGATGGTTTGGAAAGAGTATAGATTTTTGAGTCAGAAATTTGAGTTCAGATCCTAGTTATGCCACTTATAAACTTTGCCTTTGAGAAATCACTTATTTTCTCTGTGCCTCTGCCTTTAGTTATAAGTGTAATGTGAAACGACAGTGCTATTTATATTAGGAATCTACCAGACAAATGTACTAATGTGTGAAAATACTGCTTTAAGTGTAAGCTTATGTAAATATGCTTTGTCATTTGACAAAGGATTATATTTTAAATGTCAGGCAGTTGTATCTTTTATAGAAGCAGGTACAACTTTAATGATCAATATAGATATTGCCTTAAAGGATGTATGTGTTTTAAAATAGGCATACATTTTTTGTATATGTTGGAGTACCACTGTATCTTGCAATGTTCATATAGCTATGTTACATTTATCTTCAATGTACTGAATATTTAAACAATTAACTATATGTCTGTTCTCAAATTTGTGGTGAGAAGTAGAACTTTGGAGAATAGTTTGGATGGCTCAGGATTTGAGAGGTGGAGGCTGAGAATGGGATAATTATTTGGATAAAGTCTTTATGATTTGATGTCTTTGTAGCATTCTATTACTTTAAAAAATAATTTGTAGTTTTGTCTATTTCCAGTAGATGGGGGTGTTTCCACACAGGTAGTTAAGTGCCAAGCACCAGTAAAGCCTGTAAAATTGAAACCCAAAGTCTGTGTACTTTTTTTTTTTTTGTCTTTTTCATTTTTATCGGTACCAGGGATCGAACTCACAACCGCCTGCTTGCAAGGCAGGTGCTTATGCTGCTAAGCTAAATCTCCAGCCCCTAAAGTCTGTGTACTTTGAAACGAATGAACTTGAAGAATTAGACACTGGGAAAGATGACTCCAGCTTCTGATGAAAATCCATACCTTAATATGAGCTTTCGTATATACATTTTAAATGCTATGTGTACAAAAAATCCTTTTCTTAGAATTGCAGACATCAGTCATTGTTAAAAATTTTTCCTTTCCTTTTCTTTCTTTTTTTTTTTTTTCTGTTCTGTTCTGTACTATTCTTTTCTTTTTTGAGACAAGGTCTTGCTGTGTAGCCCAGGCTGACCTGAAACATGAGGTAATCCTCTTGCTTCAGCTTCTTAAGTGCTAGGATTACAGGCGTGTACCATCATGCCCAGCAAGTTCTTTTATTTTTGTATGATTTTTTCAGTTTTTATTCCTTTGTAAGTACTGTACATATTTATAGTACATACTGATTACATTTCTCGTGGGAAGTTGGTACATATACATAACATGTTTTCATTCCCTTCTATCCTCTCTCCCTACTTGCTCTTTGTCCCCCTCAATTAGAAAATACCTACCTTCCTATTAAATTTTATTTTATTTTACTTTATTTTATTTTTTGGTACCAAGGATCAAACTCACAACCTTGCGCTTGCCAGGCAGGTGCTTGTGCCATTGAGCTATATCCCTGGCCCACCTGTCTTTTATTTTGATTTATATTTATATTTTTGGTTTTCATATAAGAAAAACCATGTGTTATTTAATCTTGTGTGTCTGATTTATTTCACTTAACATTATGGCCTCAAGATGCATCCATTCCCTACAAAAGACTCAAGTCTATCCCCCTTTATTGTGGAGTAATGCTGCATTGTGTGTAAATATGATATTTTCTTTGTAATGGGTATTTAGTCTGCTTCCATGATTTAGCTGTTAAGAGTCATGCTGCTGTAAACAAGGGTGTGCATATATCTGGTGTCTTTAAGTCTTTAGGGAAGGTATCTCCAAGAGGAATAGCGGAGTGGAATGGAATTTTTAGTTTTAGTTTTTTGAGAAATCACTACACTAGTGGTTGTACTAGTTTACATTCCTGTCAATGATGTCAAACACCCCTTACCCCAGCATTTGTTATTATTCAGTTTCTTGATGATGGTCATTCTTTCTGGAGTAAGATAGAATCTCAGTGTTTTGTTTTATATTTATGTATTTATTTATTTTTGGTCTTTTTTTTGAGACAGGGTCTCGCTGTGCAGTTAAGGCTGGCTTTGAGCTCACTGTGTAGCCCAGGCTGGCCTCGAACTTGCAAAGATCCTCCTGCCTCAGCCTTCTGCATGCTGGGATTACAGGCGTGAGCCACCACACCCAGCTAGAATCTCAGTGTTTTAATTTGCATTTTTTAATAGCTAGTATTGTTGAACATTTGTTTAGGTATTTATTGGCCATTTCTATTTTTTCTGAGAAGTTTCAGTTGACCATTTTTTGATTGGGTCTTTTATTTTTGAGTTCTTTATATACTGTACATATTAGTTCTCTATCTGAGGAATAACTGGCAAAATATTCTTATATGATCTTATATCATCAGTCTTTTTTATTTTAAATGAATAAAACAACAACAGAACAAAACAAAACAATGGGAAGGATATTGGCAAAAACAAGATAGTAGAAAATCCACAATAATTACTGTATTGCATATTGTTATCCTTCAAATAGATGTTTAAACTACTGGCTTTAGGTCTGCAAATTCAGTCAAAGGATAGCAGCATTAAGTTCTTTCTTACTTCAATTGCTGTTGTCTCAGCTGGTTGCCTGGGGTGAGGTGGGGGGGGATGGGATGTCTTTTCTCTCTGCCCTCAAATAGGCTGGCCCAGGTGCATGGGACAATGCTTTCTGGGTACCTCCTCCTGACCACCTGATCTCTGTGTTGCACAGGAAGGTTATGCTGCTCCCTTGTTGACTCCTGGTCCTCATCAGTCTTTTAAGGATCTTTCTTTTTCCGTGGAAAACAACATTAGTTGGTCGGATTGGGAACTTTGTAAAGGGGAACAAAAAGTCTTCTAAATTTTAAAATGACTAGGTATGGTGGCACATACCTGCAATATCAGTATTCCACCAGCTGAGGCATGAGGATTGCCTAAGTTCGAGCCCAGTTTGGGCTACATATTAAGTTCAAAATCAGCCTGAACAACATAGTGAGAATCCATCTCTAAACAAAGAATAACTACAAAAAATTTCAAAAAAGTTTAGTGGTGTTTGATATATACAGAATATCATATCTGACATAGTTCCTGGTATATAGCACATCCTTGATATATATTATGAGTTAAAGAATGATAAAGTGAAAAAGGCTTTCTTGGTCCTCAGGACCTCATTTGGAATAATCATATCAGGGGCTGGATATTTAGCTCAGCGGCATAAGCACCTCACTGGCAAATGCAAGGTCATGAGTTCGATCCCTGGTACAAAAAAAAAAAAAAATTAAAAAAAAGAAAGAATAATATCTATCTTTGTCATGTCATTATTGAATTAACCAACATGTAATTTTAGTAATTTTGACAAGATTAAAGTATAAAAATATAGAACTAGCCAGGTATGATAGTGCATGCCTGTAATCCTAACACCCTGGAGGCTGAGGCAGGAGGATCTTTGCAAGTTTGAGGCCAGCCTGTACTACATAGCGAGACTCCATCTCAAAAGAAAGAAAGATGATTGAAGAGTTCTTTTGTTAGTATTTGAATTGATGAGTAGAGCTGTATTGTATGCTCTGTATATTGTGTTTCTTAATAATACAGAGATCAAGCTGATACTGGAAGCAAACTTTAGAGTATCACTTAAGAAAAATTCATATATAGAAATAGTTCACCAATACTAAGAAGACTGTTTAATTTAAAAATATTTTATTAGTATGTATTTATTACACATAGTGCTTCCACTTACCGTTTGTTCTTAATATGTAGTATATCTTAATTCTTTATTCCCTATTCCTCTCCCTTCCCTCAAACTCTGTTTCCTCTTCCCATTTATAGAAGCTTTGTTTCCATTTTTCCTTCCATTCTTTGTTTTTGTTTTTTTTTTTTTAAAAAGGACTGGAGAGCACCCGCGGGTTTCGAACCACGGGACCAATCGGCCCAGGGCCCGGGCGGTTGGGAAGCCAGACTCGAAGGAACCGCTGGGCTAAAGCCAGCCCCCATTCTTTGTTTTTTATAATCCCTTTTGCCTTTCTCCTTCCCCTCCTTTTTTTACCATCTTATCTATTATTATTCCCCTGCCCATTTGAACATGTTGCTACTATTTAGGAAGACAATTTAATATATGTTTTAGAGCTCTGAGATTTTAATGTTCCATTTGGATTTAATTCCATTTGGACCTTGTTTTTATAGGTATTCTGAACCAGTAAAAGTGAAATGAGTACCTTTTAGTTGATGAAAAAAATTTTTTAAATCTCAAAGAAATAGATTTTTGAGAGAAGTTGGTCTTGTCATCTTTTTAAAAATGAGAATAGATGTGTCAAAAATTGTAATAAATTTAAATTCTTATATATTTTAGTTATGTATTTCCTAGTTTTACTTTTGTTTCTGTTTTATTTTAACTCACTTAGGTAGGAAAACAGTCTTTGTTACTTTAAAGTGGGGGTAAGCTTGCAAGCATAAAGTCCTGAGTTCAATTTCTGGTCAGAAAAAAAAAAAGAAATGAGATTAAGAGTACTAACGAAGATGGCAGTGCTACAATCAGTTGAGCAGTTGGGGCAGACTTGGGTCTGTGTGAGATTTGCATCCACTTAATGCCAGCACTTGCCTGGCAGTCAGGTTGTCAAGGACTTCAACAAGAAATTCTGTGTGGAGCTGCAGAAGAATGTGAGCCTTGACTTCCCATTCCAACATGCAAGTGTTCTCATGTTCAGCCCAAGCTTTGAGCCTGCTACAGTTTTGGCTGAAAGAAAAATGTCTCTTTGAACAGTTTCAATGATCAGGTTACAAGAACCCTGGAAAATGTCTTCAGTGGCAAAACCTGAAGTTTCCCCCGAGGATTAAGGCCAAATCCCCGAACTTGGACTCAGGTGGACAGTACAATGTGGGAAGGTATATTCTCCTATTCCTTAGAAAGTTTTTGCTGTAAAATGCTGCCTCAGGATGTTCTTATCCTTGTTTACCCTCTATCCCTTATTGTGCAATTCACTGAAGCAAAGGAGTTTAATATAAAAATAAAACATTATTCTTTCTCATAAAAAATGGTATTAATAGCTGGGTGTGGTAGTATGTATCTATAATTTGAGCTACTTGAGATTGAGGCAAGAAGATCACAAATTCAAAACCAGCCTCGGCAGTTTAGCAAGACCCTGTCTTTTTGAATAGAATATTGGACTGTATAAAGGGGCCTGGGAATGGTAGTTCAGTGGTAGAGTGCTTGTCTAATATGCACTAGGCCACCCCAGCACTGTACGTGAAGGGACACTGAGGTGTAGACTCTGGGATATTTTGAAGAGCTTAGAACACTAATCTTGCTTTCAGAGAGAGAGCCTGTATTGTAAACAGACAGATATGCAATGACTTGACTGATAAAATAACTAAATAGTGCTAGATTTAGTGGAATGTGCAGTGAAGGCGAAATGAATGAAAGGCCTTGTATATTTTCAAGAGGGTTCAGGTTCCAACCTCTAAAATTGACAAGTCTTTCATATTTTCCACCTTCCCCTTTATAAAAGAAAGATATGTGGCTTAGCTATCCTAAATAGCGCAGCCTGTGGTGAGAGGCTTTCTAGGCCCCAAAGAGACAAATTAGAATGAATACAGGTGAGGTCGTTGAGAAGCCAGTGGTTCCAGTAATGGGGATAGCTTTTCACAGGCCAGCCAGCTTCTGGTCCTAAATTTTCAACAAAATTGAAGGAGTTAGTCAAACTGTTAGCTGATCCTTAAAAGTAATTTTCATAACAAATAAAGACTTCAGCCAAGTGTGGTGGTGTACGGTTAATCACAGCAGCCCAGGAGGCTGTGGTAGAAGGACCGTGAATTTCAGTCCTGCGTGGGTTACTTGGTGATTTAGCAAGACTGTCTCAAAATAAAAATATTTTTAAAAGGACTGGAAATATAGCTTAATAAAGAGACTCTGGCCAGAGTTCAACCCCCAGTACCTCCTCCCCAATATCAAATAAATGTGAGTATTTTCAAAAAGTTAAAAATGTTTTTTAGATTTTTGTAATTTTTTTGCATGTATAACCAAAGAAGTAAAATAATTTAATGGTATTATAGTTAACAAAACTTTCATTTCCATCTGCTTATTTATGTAGCTAAATTTAGTACTACATAAAAATGAAAATTAGGAATAGAATTTATGCTATATGCTGACACATTCCAGTGATAAGTAATAATTCACAGATATATAAAGTAATTAAAAATAAGAAATTTTACATGTCTCATTAAAGAGATGGATTTCCAATTCTTCTTTTCTCCCATTCCCTTTTGAATAATTGGTTCCAATCAAGATTCAGTAGGGGCTCTGGGATTTAGCTCAATGACATAAGTGCCTGCCTGGCAAGCACAAGGTCCAGAGTTTGATGCCCTCCATACACCTTCCCCCCAAAAGAAAGATCTAGTAGAAGCCTATACACTGTATCTGGTTTTGAGGATTTTAAATCCCTCCTCCTCTTTCAGCTCCTAAGTTGCCCCCAACTTCTGTTTTACTTGTGCTTGAGCCCAGGTCTTCACCTTGACCTACATTCACTATTGACCTCTTTTTATTATTTTATTTTGACATAGGGTCTTGCTGATGCTAAGGTCTGGGTTCAAACTCAAGATCCTCTTACCTAGCCTCTCAGAATGCTGAGATTACAATTGTGGGTCATCATACCTAGCTGTCTTGAATCTCTTTTAATTACAGGAATCATCTTTGATTTTTCTTCATTATTTTTTTCAAATTTATTTCTCACAGATACTACATCTGTTTATATGTATTAAAACTATGATTCTATTCTAGTACTCTAGCCTTGCTATCATATTGTTATGTTTCATCACTTTTTTTGATTTTGAAAGTAGTAAAATTAAAAAAAAGAGTGATGAAACATAACAATATGATATACAGTGCTCAGTAGATTTTTGTTAAATGAATAAACATTTTTAAAAGGGTCAGTAAGAAGTAAAATTTAAAAGATTCTTAGTGGTGATTCTTAGGTCCAAAGAGTAAATACAATAATTTTTGCTTTGTTTGACAGTTTTGATGCTTCTGCAGTAAAGGCCTCTCTACTCATTTTGGTTCAAGAGCAGCCAGGGATTAATTTAGGCCATAATAAATAGGTACTATATTTAAAAGGATTATAATGCACAGGTTTGAATTGGCTGCTCAGTGTCCCTGGAAAGTGTGTTTATCTCCTTTGTTTTGCTATAGGAGAATCTTGGTGTTGAAAAATAATTTGTAGAAGTTATAAGGTCAATTATATTGTCTCTAGGAAGAATGTATCTTCTTTATTATAAGTTATTACATATCGGTTTTCAAGTCTCCTAAATATTCAAACTTGGAAAACTCATCCTTATTGCTAACCAAATTCTTCCCCCTAATTTGAACAATTATCATATATTTACTTGATAAATGCTTTTAGTATTGTTGCATTAAAAAATAAGAATAAAATTTGAACTCCCTGTTCCCGTAAATTTTATCTTGTGGTTTCTGTGGATCAAGAGTTTGGGAGGGGTCTTGGACACTTTTGACTCAGGGCATGTCATCTGTTTATTTAGATGGTGGATGGAGCTGGAATAACTGGGGGCTGGCATGTGGTCACCGCATGGACTAGGTTATTGTACTTCATTGTGGTTGTGTTGTTAGGACGGCTAAAGCAGGAGTTGGTGCCAGTGCGGCACCAACAGAATGCTTCTGACTTAGTCTACATTTTGTTGATTATAAGCAACTAAGTTATAAACTTTTGTAGATTCAGGACAAGGGGAGGATATAGATCACATTTTTGATGGAAGAAGTGTCAAAGAATCTCCAGCCATTTCAACAGTTGTCACTGGTGACAGTGGCAGTTGTTGCTGCTGTTAGTTTTTCATTTTTATTTGATTTATTGTTTTATTTTTTCTATATAGTTCACATTAGCCTCAAACTGAGTATATGGCCCAGGCAGGCCTCAAACTTGAGGCAATCTTTCTGCCTTAGCCTCGTGAGTGCTGGGATTATAGCTGTGTACTATCACACTCAACTACTTTTTGATTTTTAGCTTGGATAGTATATATTCTTTGGTGTGCTAATCCAATATATAACATTTTCTAGCTTTTGTTTATTTAATGTTCTGCCTTTGAAGTTTCTAGGAGTTTTACAACAGATTACTTTAAAAAATCACAGAAATTTTCAACAACCTCTAGGAGAAATTAAAATCCAAAATCACTTTAGTAAAGGATTAAAAAGATATTCAGTGGAAGCTGGGAAGGTGGTGTACTCCAGTAATCCCAGCACTTGGGAAGCTGAGGCAGGAGGATTGTCGTAAGTTCAAGATCAGCCTGAACTACATAGTGAAGTCAAGACCAGCCTAAACTACATAGCAAGACCTTATCTCTAAAAGACAAAAAAAAAAAAAACAAAAAAAAAAAACCCAAAAAAACGAAAAACAAAGCTCAATTGGAAACGAATTAACTGGCAAAAAGAAGACAGACACTGTCTGAATAAAATAACATGTAAATATGTGAATTGAATGCTTTGATTCTCTTGGATGATTTTTATATTGGAAAAAATAGATGATTCAGGGTTAAGAACTAAAAACATGGACTTCCGGGAGAACATGGTGGACAGATAACAGCAGCTATGGAGGCTCTCTGAGATAGCCAGCTTAGAATCCAGGAATGATGTGGTGTGAGGAGTCCTAAGCAAGGGGAGATATACCCTGCCAACCCAAAACGAACTAAGCTGAGAGAAACCAAATGCAATCTTGATGCTATAACAGGAACAGATAAAATCTCAGCGTAGAAGCTGGAACCTGCACCTCTGGAAGCTGCAATTTAAATTTCCTGCTGCAGCTGTTGCATCCCAATCAGCATAGCAGGGAGAGAGACGCGTGAAATCTCTGAGAGTGGGAATTGGCGAACCAAATGGAGTTGAGAGTGGGACTGGCAGGGAGCCCTGCATCGACCTGCAGTGAGTGAGAGGAACAGGAACCCTTTCATAGACTAGGAGGCTCCAACAGAGGACATTCTGGGACCGAACAGATTAGCTGGAACAGGATGCTGCAGTGACTTTAGTTGCATATTCCCCTCTCAAGCAGGATTGGTGGGGAGCGCTTGGCCTGGTGACGCTGCAGACTAAGATCCAGTAGGCTAGCCCAAACCAGGTCCCGGCGCCTGGCAGTGCACCCTAACAGTGGAGCCTTCACTAGGTTGATCTGGAGGGATGGGCCCAGCAGAGGCTGCCCAGGTCTGTGTCTCCCTAGTACACTGCAGTGGGTGGGAACACCTAGCCGGCAGATTCAAACAAACTGTAACAGACAAAGAGAAAAAAAAACTGGGCCTCCTATATACGCTTGTATGGAAGGAACAAAAAGTATGGGAAGAGGGAGCAATAAGAAAAGGTCCTCAGTCCTCAATCCTGAGAACACTCATCCAGGAAAGGAAATGCAAAAGAGAATGAAGACAGAAAACATGCAATATCAGACATGGCACCTATAGACATAAAGTGGTATCTCCGGAGCCTCATAGACAAGTTCACAGATGAAGTATTTAATGAAATAAAGCAAGAAATAAGTAGACTAGTTAGAGAAATGCTAAGCACTGCCCAAGAAAAAACAGATGGTGGAATGGAAAAACTGAAAAAAAGGGGAGAATTGTTTGATAAAATAGAGAAAACATAGAATACGTGAAGCAGGTTCAAAGAGATTACCAGGAAACAAAACCTCTATTGAAAGCTGACATAACAGCTTGAAAGAAACTAAGGATAGGTTATCTGAACTGGAGGACAGATTTGTAAGGCGGGAGCATGAAATGAAAAACTTTTTAAAAATAACAAGAAAAAAACCAGCAATAATACAAAAACTAGATGATGATAAGAGGATCCATAACTTAAGAACATAAAAGAAGTAGGGACACAAATGAACTACAAAAGCTATTTAGAGAAATAATCCAGGAGAATTTCCCTAATTTAGCAAAAGGTAAAGATACTCAGATGTATGAGGCATACAGGACCCCAGCCACCTACAACCCAAACAGAGCTACACCCAGGCATATAATAATCAAAATTCCAGAAATCCAATATAAGAACAGAATATTACAAGCCGTCAGAGACAAGAAACAGATCACTTACAAGGGAACACCCATCAAAATTACAGCAGACTTCTTGGCACAACCATCAAATCATGAAGAGCATGGGGGGAAATAATTCAAGCTTTGAAAGATAATAACCTCCAGCCAAGATTGATATATCCTGCACAACTGTCCCTAGAAGTTGATAGAAAAACAAGGTGCTTCCAGGATAAAGAGGAACTAGGGCAATTTGCAACCACCAATTCAACTCTACAGAGATTACTGCAGGATATTCTAAAAAAGAAAAATACCAAGATTCCAGGAACAGTGGCAGAGAGGCCACAATGAATGGAGCAGAAAGTGAAATGAAGAAGAAAAACTGACAACTAATGACAAAAAAAGAGCTCAACAGAAATGAGGCAGAGAAGGTTGGATGGTAGGAACAGCTATTTTAGAGAAAACAAGACATCATAATAGCTAGTGCTGATTTAATATCATCTTGTTTTGAAGTCCCATCAAGCTTTTGTTCTTCTGTCTCCATCGGTCTTAACATGTTGTATCTCTTTTTTTTTGTCTTTTTCATTTTTATTGGTACCAGGTATCGAACTCACAACCGCCTGCTTGCAAGGCAGGTGCTTATGCTGCTGAGCTAAATCCCCAGCCCCCACATGTTGTATCTTATTGGATTTTATTATATGTGATAATATAAACAAAAACTTTTATAGACAAGGAGATTATACAGAAACCATTGTTCATTTTCTGTTAGTTGATTCTAAATACCCTGTAATACTGTCATTCTCTTGAACGGTTTTACATTGTCTTGATATGTTTGATGCTACAGTATACGAAGTTATACTCCAAAGATTTCAAGGAAAGAGACACTATGGTAACTACTTTTATGTCAGGATTATCTTGTGGTAAAACACTATTTTGCTTAAATGGTTATGTTTTGACCTGCGCTGTTTTGTTGTTATGCCCTCTTTTATCTCAATCTCCTTTTTTTATTATTTACTTTTTCATTTTTATACTTTTAATTAAGGGAAAAATATAAAAATAGCAGGATATATTATAGTAACCCACTTTGATTTCCTGTTAACTGGATTTGAAGCCCTGTATTGCTCTCACCATCTTGTTTTGACTGATTTTCCTCTATTCTGTTTTGCTTGATAGTACCAAGTTCGAAAGTATAGGCAACTATGAAGACAGTAAGATTCATTATGATGCCCATTCTGGTTGACTATTATCTTCTTTTGAAGTCCTCTAATGTCTCCAATGTTTTGGTTTTATTGGTTTTGTTCTTTACTGTTTTGTTCAATTTTATTATAACTGATGATATAGGCAGTTCTTTTTAAGATAGCAAGAGGCATTATTGTAACCATTGTTGATCACCTTGTATTTTGTTTTTACATTATGTATTATATGTCCATCCTTTTTGATTTGATTGACTCTGTACTGTTATGTCACATTTGGTTTTACTCTCTTCAAAAAAAAGTAGTAAGAACAGTAGAAAGTGCTCTAAAGGATATAACTGCATGTATATTTAAGTGTATAAGATAGGTAACCATATTACTGAGTTTTATTGGATCATTGAACAGAACTGTTTGCAGTCTCACAGTTTGAATGTCCACTCTATCTGCTTTAATTTTGTAACTTGAACAACTATTTCTAAGATGACAATATGTAATCTATTAACTAGTGATTTCCTATTGTTTATTTTTTCTGAAATTCTGTATAAGTTGTACCCTTTCTCTGCTTTTTTTTTTCTTCTTAAATAAAATTAAAAACAAAAAACAAAAAACAAAAAAACGTGGCCAGATATAGTAGTGTGTGCCAGTAATTCCAGCATTCAAGAGTTTGAGGCAGGAGGATGGCTGAGAGTTCAAGGCCAGTTTGGATTACATAGCTAAGACCTTGCCTCAAAACAAAACAAACAAAAGAAAATAAACTTCAAAAAATGGTAATGCTGCCCTATAAAGTTTGCATTGTATTGTAACTATCAACAGCATCATACATTTTTTAAAAAAAATTTAAAAACTACGCAGATTTTTTACTCTGTGATGTAACCCTCTAGTGACTTCTATTATATTTTGAATGAGTAGATACCAATAGGAGCCCATGTAATCTTGTGCCAGTTGACTGGTTGTTCATACTGATTTCCTTGTAATTTCTTATGAAGGTCAATTTCTCTTCTTACAACTTTTCTTTCTCAGGGAGCTTCTTTTTCTCTTGTTGCTGCTTTGTGTTCCACAATTTAATAGTCTACTCAAAGTACCCAGTTGCTCTATTTAAAGTAGTCTCTAGAGTCATTATCTCCACCTAGATGTCCTGTTAACTTCAGAGGACATATTAACAGTTTACTTTCATATTCTTTTGTTTACCTGCTTATTGTCTTCTTAAAAAATAAACTTTAAATTTAAGATTTACAAATTGTGCAGAGTGTTTCTGTATTTCCAGTATTGTTTCTCTATTGTTAACTAACCTTAAGTTAGTATGATATGGGGTTGGGGATTTAGCTCAGTGTCTGGCAAGTGTGATGTTGTGAGTTTGATCCCCAGAACCACCAAAAAAAACCACACAAAAATTAGTATGATATATTTGTAACAATCAGTGAGCCAGTGTTGGTGTATTATTAACTGAAGTGTATATTTAGGTTTGTAATTATTTTTTTCATTTTTTGCTGCTTGTCTTTTATCCCTCCTAGATTGAGTCCCTACAAGGCAGAGAGTACCTGTTTCTCATTCACCTGGCATATTAATACAAACAAAGTATTAAGGACATGGTGTAACTTCTTCCTCATTTTAGGTGAAACAGTTGCTTACGGAGATCTATGTGTCTTCCCCAAATCCTTTGCCTGGTTCATGATAGAGTTGGTACTGGAAACCACATCTTACGATGTCCAGTTTGCTATATACAGAGGTGGTTTACTGTGAAAATAATGAGGCTTAATTTTTAGGACCCAGTCTGAACACCTGGGAAGCACCGTAGTAACATGTTTATGTGAGCATTTTTATAATGTTTTAGTGGTATGAGTACATGTACAAAAAGAGTAAAATTTGTGGGTATGTAATTTAAGACTTTTCATCAAATTGAACATTCCTACATAACCAGCATGTAGATCAAGAAACAAAACATTGCCAAATGTGATCACATGTTATTGAAGAGTTTGCAAATGTAAGTTATCTAAAACTATAGTCAGCTAGAATTGCTGTCTTTTTTTGCAACTTTTGTAATACTTTACTGTTATACTTCTTGTTCTGGGTGGCAAGAGGGATTTCTAGGATCTAGGTATGGAGAAATTGGCTTGGGGAATACACTTAGTTGGGTTTTAGCAGATTGTTTCTGTAGTTCTTAGGTTCTCATCCTACTGCATCTATCACCTGAAGTTTTTGATAAGTACAGGAAAAACAATGTTTGATACCAAAAACCAGTTTGAGGAGAGTTATTCCAGCTCTTAAAGCTTTCTGTAGGAGACTTGTTAAGTGTTTTCCTAAGTTTGACCACAGTCCTGTAAGTTTATATAACATGACAGATAATGGCCCTTTGTGCAAAGAAAGTTCTAAGCTGTCATTAACAACAAAAATATGTTAAACTATACTAGAATAAGGACTAATTATTTTTTTTTGTTATCTCTATAGAAAATGACATTATAAAGCTCAAGAGAAAATGATACTGGTATAAAGATAGATATATAGATCAATAGACTAGAATTGAGAGTCTAAAAGGAAACCTGTACATTAGTGGTCAGTTGATTTTTGACAAGTTCAATAGGGCAAGATTAGTCTTTTCAACAAGTGATGTTGAAATAACTGACTATTGTCATGCAAAAAAAAAAAGAAATTGGACTCATACCTTGTACCATGTACAAAATTAACTCAAAGGAAACAAAAGACCCTGAAAGGCAGTCATTTCTAAAATACATTACCAATCGATTCCCAGTATCAAAAAAATTAATAAATAAAATAAAATACATTACCAAAAGCAAAAGCAACAAAGAGGACTTCATCAAAATTAAAAACTTTTGGGTCCCAGAGGATACCATAAAAAAAGTGAAAAAAGTTTTCAGAATGGAGGAAAATGTTTACAAATCATGTGTCTGATAAATATCTAGTATATGGAAGACTAAAGCAGTTATAGCTCAACAATAGAAGGACAAATCTAATTTTAAAATGGGCATAGCTGGATGTGGTGCTGAGGCAGGAAGATTGCTGCCAGTTAAGGGCCAGTCTGGGCTATGTAATGAGTTCAAGGACAGCCTGAACTACATAAGTAAGACCTGTATCTTAAAAAAAAAGAGGATTTGAATAGCCATTTCCCTAAAGAAGATGTTAGTGGCCAGTTAACACATGAAAAGATGCCAACTATCATCAATCTCTAAGGTAGTGCAAATCAAAATCACAAAATTACCTCACACCCACTAGAAAATCTATAATAAAAAATGAATGTGGGTGTGATGGGTGCATTGCCTGTAATTCCAACACTCTGAAAGGCCTAGGCAACTATCGACCTAGTGGAGACCCTGCTTCAAGGAGGAAAAAAGATGTTGGGAAGGCTGGGAATGTTGGTTTAATCCCCAGTACTGAAAAGGGAGAATATGAGCATTCTTATGAACGTTAGAGAGCCCTTCTACATTGTTGGTGGGAATGTAAAATGATTGAGTCACAGTAATAAACAGTTGGGTAGTTCCTCAAAAAGTTAAATGTAGAGCTAATTATATAACTGAGAATTCTGTTCCCAGGTATTAAAGATATGTTTACACTTGCATGATGTAGCTTTATTAACAGCTGAAATAATGTAATGAAAACAATTGATGAATGGATGAACAAAAATTGTGGCATATCTAAATAATGGAATATTATTCAGTTATAACAAGGTTAAAGTACTGGTAAACTCTACAGCATGGTGAGCGTCAGAAACATGTTGATTTAAAGATTTGGCACATTCAGGATTGGGGATTTAGCTTAGTGATTCAAGTGCTTGAGTGGTAAGCGTGAAGTTGAGGTTGAGGTTGAGTTCGAGCCCTGGTACCAGGAAAAAAACCCCCAGATTTGGAACATTCATTGAGACAGAAAGATTTGTAGTTACCAAGGAACAGGAGGAGGGAGAGTGATTATTAATATGTATAGAATTTCTTTTTGGGGTGATGGAAGTGTTCTGGAGTTAGTGGTGATGATTCTACAGCCTTGTGAATATAATAAAAACCACTGAATTTTGGTTTCAAATAGTAGATTTTATGTTGTATAACTTATTTCAGTAAAACAAATGACAAACGGCATAATAAACATACTGTTATTTTTCTGGACTTTATAATATTTGTGGTATTTGTCAACTTGTTAAGATTTATTTTCTCATTCTGAAAGTAAATATAGAGTCTGTTACCATGTTCTGTGTTCTTATTGAAGTAGATCCTCTAAAATCCTGTAAACCCATCTTTACAAAACCTGCTTGTACCCAAAATATATTAGCACCAGATAAAAATCATTCAAGAATTTTGTCTTCTTTGTAAATGTGTGATATTAAGAAAATGTGTTTATTTCTGCTTTTTCCCAGAACCCCATTCAGTCAGTTAAAATTAGCACAAATTTATAAGAGCAGAGCAAGGTGGCCCATCTTTTAGTCCCAATTATTTGGGAGGCTTGGAAATAAGGATCACTTGAGTTCAGGTGTTTAATACTAACTCGGACAACATAGATTACTTTTTCCTCCACCCTTGCAGTAAGTTAAAATCTTAATCATCTGGAGAAACTGTCTCCAGATAGGCAGGGTTACCTAGCACTGTGGAAATGGGAGAGAAATGTCTGCCTGAAAATGAGAGAACTGGGTACATCATCTTGTGCTGCTCTCAGCTCCAGGAACACTGGCAGCCATTTATATCTTTGATGTTGTACGAACAAGTCTGTTATGCAAAATATTGGACAACTGCAGAAAAGACACTGAATTTTGAAGTGTGTCAGTGAAACAGCCAGGTCACTTTGCCAGACATTCTGTAATGAAGATCATCAGTTGCCAAGTGGAAAAGGAAGGGTCTTAACCATTCAGATATCGAACTTTTCACTTTCACATTAAGAGCTAGAAATAGCACCAGCTTCTCAGAATTGCCAAGAGTGAGAAAATGGTAGAATAGTGCTTTCATAATCCTGAGGGACAGTGCTGTTTAGCTTAGAATGCAATCATATCTTGAATAAGTGTAAAAGCATTTTTGGAGCATGCCATATCTCCAAAAATTATTTCTACACATGTCTTCTAGGAAGCTATAGAAGGGATATTTTCGGAAAAATGAAGGCACATGTTATGAATGAGGAGTACAAAAATATTTGTATCCTTTTCTGTAAAGGGAAGGAAGAGGGAAGTCCTGGAATAATAAACCTAAAGAGCAGATTGCCCAGGTTGGAAGCTAGAATTCTATGAAAAGTCCTGTGTATTTTTTTCTTCTGAGAGGGTCTGTATTAGGATTCTTGTTTGCAAATGACCGAACC
The DNA here is from genome assembly GCF_034190915.1 of Cavia porcellus. Taxonomy (NCBI): domain Eukaryota; kingdom Metazoa; phylum Chordata; class Mammalia; order Rodentia; family Caviidae; genus Cavia; species Cavia porcellus. The sequence continues at coordinate 16,292,815 of NW_026947515.1, forward strand.
CAAAATGTGAAAATGTATTGTGAGTAATAAACATTTTATTTCATTTAATCAACATTTTTAGTGTTTGACATTTCTGTTTATTTGTTTTGTGATGCTGGGAACTTGACCTGAGGGCCTCACAAATGCCAAGCAAACTTTCTACCAATGAGATACAACCTCAGCCTTTTTTATTTGAGATGAAGTCTCAATAATTTGCCCAGGCTGGTGTTGAACTTGAGATCTTCCTGCTTTGGCTTCCAAAGTGGTGGGATTATAGGCATGGGCAACTGGCCTTGGCTTGCGACTTGTTCCAGAGGTGTGACTGATGTGAAATAATAATCAAGTTGTAACCCACTTTTATGTCATTTGTGTATGATTTTAAATGTTTTTAAAAAATGAGTAAGAGGGGCTGGGGATTTAGCTCAGTGGCATAAGCGCCTTGCCTTGCAAGTGTGTGTGGTCGTGAGTTTGATCCCCGGTACTGATAAAAAGACAAAAAAAAAATGAATAAGATAATATATAGGCATATATAGTATGTACATATTACATATGTTTATATATGGCTAATTTAGCTTGTTCAAAAGACTTTACAGTAATAAGATTAATTTGTCTGTGGCCCCAGATGAATTCAGTTACCACTTTCTTCTCTTACACTGTAAATGGCTAGCTGCTTAAGTAGAAGATGCTCTGTTTTTTGCCTACCTTATTCATTTGGTCTCCTGGTAAACTTTATCCTACTTTTACTTTTGGGAACCTCTTCTGTCCTACCCTCAACCCACGTAATCCTAGTGGTCTAAGTCCACCTGTTCTAATCTCCAAGTGCAGAGGGCAAGTACGGGGAAGAAAAGGAACACCTGAGGTTATTTTGTACACTGATTTAAGTGATAGTCTAAGAGAGTAGTGGAGAACCTGTGGCACGTGTGCTCCATCATCTGTATCACTGAAAGTTCTAAATTTAGTTTCACCATCACTGGTCTGAGGAGTCTGAATTTTATCTAATATTTAGTCAGGAGTTATTATAACATTTCCAAGCAAGAGAGGAACCTGGGATTTATAATTGAAAATTCTCTTGACCTATCACTTCCTTTCTAGTCTTACTGGTTCCACAAAAACTCAGTCCTTTTGACATCAGGCTCAGATTGTCACTATATTTAACAAACAAATGGTTTCTCTACTTGAAATCCTTTCTCTTGCAGCTCGTTCTGGACATCATTACTAGATTTTTTTTTTTTACCTCTACTTTGGTGATGTCTTCTCCCTGACTGGAAACTTGTAGTAGCTCCCTATTGTTCATAGCATCAGATTCATGCTCTGTATCTGTTTAAGCCTTACCTTTTTAAACTTTCTTTAGCTTCAGTTCTATCACATATTAACTGTTTCTTTTCATCTCTCAGATCTTACCAGTTCTATCTTTTAATTTAACTTATCTTTTTTCTGGGTTGTCCTTTTCCTAATTTCTGCTGTTTTAATTTACTTTAGTTGTTTTGGGACAAAATATCTGACATCCACAAGCTAAAGTAGGAGAGGTTTATTTTAGCTCACAGTTTATTGAGATTTTAGTCTTTAATTGGCTGAATGCAAAGCAGAGGAGCATGGCAGAGGAAAAAGAGTCCATGGCAGGGCAGGCAAAAAGCAGCAGAGCAGTGAGCCTTCTTTCCCTTTATATTCCATCTAGACTATAAACCTATCGGTTGGTGCTGCTCACACCCAGGGCAGGACTTCCCTCTTCAGCACTCACAACTACACTAAACCAATTAGTGGGCTAATCCAGTTAATTACTCACCCATGATCCAGTATGACATACGCATGTTCCAGCCTTCTCCCAAAAGCTGCACCTGTCAGCTCATAAGGCTTTAGGGAGGACGTCTAGATATAAGCCATAGCATGCTGGTTCAATATTCCTGTCCTTAGAGTGCAAATTATACCTCCCTTGTTACAAGATAATTTGAGGTCTTTCCTCTGAAATCTCAGAAAAATTTCTTGTACTGGTCACATAATGCTGTCTGTTGTGCTTAACTGCTTTGCTGGAAAAATGTTAATCATGTTTTATTTTCCACACACAGTACCTTTATATAATTGTGTGCTTGATAAATATTTGTTCTGTTAATTTCAGTTTCTTATTTTGAACTACCTCTTGTGCTGACTGTGTTTTGGTAATTCAGTTTAGCACTGATTGTTTAACATTAATTAGTTTTAGCTTTTGGTTTTTAGTTACTGTTTTCTTAGTAAGCTACAAAATTTTCAAGGGCAAGAGATGTGTCAAATACATAGTTCTAGAATCCCTCTAGAATGTATACATAATAATTTTAGCTTTTAAAAATGGTGCTGAGATGCTCCTGTATAGTATTACATATTTGGATTATGTATTTTATTACCATGAAAAATTTTGAAACCTTTTTCAATTTGAAACCAATTCTTAATCCTAAAAACGTACACATTTGTATAAAAAAGGAATAAACACACATGGAATTCCTAGAGTATTAGATTGGGCTATAAATGAGGAAACAAGTCCAAATAGGTTACTATTTTTTTCGTATAAATACACAAAATGATGTCCCTTTCCTTTATGAGATGGGGTGTTTTTCTGTTTCCCAGGCTGGCCCTGAACACCTGAGCCCAAGCAGTTTTCCTGCTTCAGTCTCCCCAGAAGGTGGGACTACTGATGAGAGCCAGTATTTGGCTTAATGTGAGAGATTCCTAATGTAATCATGAAACTTTGCACTTTTTTTTTTTTTTGGCTGCTTATCTATATTCTTAAGTTACTGCTAAGTAAAATTTAGTATTGAGAGTTGTTTAGTGCTTGAAGCCTCAAAATTGTAGGGATAAGAATTTAACTGATAGTTGCTGGGTATTTAGCTTAGCGGCAAGAACTTAACTCATATATTCTTAAAACCTCTAATTAATTGAAGATATGAAAGCATGTTATATGCATAGTAAACCAATGGAATTAATGGAGTTCTAGAATTTAAACTTGGAACAAAGTGAATGTGATACACTTGATGATTATTCTTGTGATATATGGTAAATATATGCTAAGGGATTTATGTAAGTTGACATATTTTTACCCACCTAATAAAAACTTTTCACCAGGGATGGAATGGTACTAGAGTAGGTACAGTTAGTGAAAAGAAAGTTTGTTTTCTCTGCTTCTGTTTTTATATTTCACTTTTTTTTTTGAAGTTTTTAAGAGAGTTGAACCAACTCTTTTAAGTATCTAGAAATAGAGCAATTGGTCAAGATTCTTTTTTTACAGTAATAAATACATAGGTGTATTATTATGTATGTACTACATATTATATGTGTGTGGGTTTTAATTTTGGTAGAGCTGGAGATTGAACCCAGGACCTCTTGTGTGGTAAGCAAATGCTCTGCTACTCACACCATTAGCCTCACATGTGTGTTGTCAAATTTTAAGAAATTCTTTACTTAGATCTTAGATTAATCTTCAAAGAGGAACAGTGAAGTATGTGACTACAGATATCATCATTGGAAAACACTAATCTTAGAGGAGTTTAATAGTTTGTTGAAAGGCTCCTAGCTAGATAAGTGTTGGAGGAGTTGGAATTTGAACCTAGACATGTTTTACTTCCATCTCTTAAAGTGTGTCTTCCACTTAGGTCCCTTGTTTGGTCTCTTAGGTCCTAAATTGTTTAGGTCCCTCTTACTGTGTCTTCCTAAATTGTTTAGGTCCCTTGACAGAGGCCTTTGAATATTTGTTTTTTGGTTTTGTTTTTCTCTTAAATTGTTACTTTTTGTGTTATTTTCCCCTTCAGCTAAAACAATAGTTTCTAATTTCTTTTAGATTTAGGTTTTAGGTCAAGTACATGTTTTGAATTAAAAGAACCCCTGCCTTCCAAGTCTCTTTCTCATAGCTACCTGTGTAAGACAATTGGAAAGTCATTTGATTTAATCAGCAGGTTCCTTGGGAGAGCTGAAGTCTCCCAATCTTGGAGCATAATCAGTTTTGTTTTGTTTTTGAGACAATGTCTTTGTTTTGTTTTGAAACAGGGTCTTGCTATATAGGCTGGCCTGGACTCACTGGGTAGCCCAGGCTGGCCTCAAACTCACAGTGATCTTCCTGCATCAGCCTCTCCTGTGCTTGGATTACAGATGTGCACCATCATGTCTGATCATAGTTATTAACCACATGGTATGGATTACATAGGACACTTCATCAAATCTAGCTTTAGACATCTGCACTAATAGAGAAATTTGTGATTCATGTGCTAAGTTGAAACAATGATTAAAAACTTTGCCTTTTTCTCACATGTTAAGGGAAGCTTAGAGTAACTTTTGTTAATAGATGATAAGCAATAAAGTGCTGATCTTCTCTAATCTTTAATACCCTTTTTGTAAAGTGAGAATAATATTTAGAGAATTTATTGAGCTGATCTGTATGGTACTTTACACAGTGCCTGAGAAGTAGTAAACAATCAATAAACGTGTTATGTAGATACTTCTTATGTAATAAAATGTGAATGAATTTAAGGGCAGAAGTAGAATTTAGGATGTTTTCGGGTTTTTTTGTTTTGTTTCATGGTTATTTACTTATTTTTTGAGGAAGGTGGTTAATTGCACTTTGTGCTTTAAAAGTAGATCGTAGTAGCTAGGCTGGTTTTCAAAAACTGGTCAAGATATGTTCCTTATCTGTCAGTTAGGTTGTTTTTCTGGGCTCTGGAAATTTTTCTTATCAAGTACACTTTTTCCTCTCTTTCAGAAATTAAATATTTATGTCTCTCATCTTTAAGAATCCTAAATTAGTCCCATTTCCTTAACTGATGCATTCAGTTTTTCAATTCAGACTTTTTTTTTTTTTTTTGGTCTTTTTGAGACAAGGTCTCACTATGCAGTTCAGGCTGGCCTTGCACTCACTTTGTACCCCAGGCTAGCCTTGAACTCGCAATGATCCTCCTACCTCAGCCTCCCGAGTGCTGACATTACAGGCGTGAGCCACCACACCCAGCTTCAAATCAGATTTTTAGAAAAGAGTAGTCTACTCATTTGCATCTATATTTTCACCTTTCATTTATGCACCAACTTGGGCTTTCCACAGTACTCTCATGAAATTGCTCTTCCTGAAGGTGTGTGGGTACAGTAAGTGATAAAACTAACGAGAGACTTTTCTGGCTTACCTATCTTTGCCTCACTATTTCATTTGACTTCTAGTTACTTTTTAGGGACACCTATGAGCTGACTGAGTGTTGGTGAAAGCAGGGTCCTGAGGTATTTGTTGTTAAGCTCTCCCCAATCACACACAAAAAAGCCTTTAGCAAAGTCTTTTAAGGAGTTTGTTCTTATCATCATTAGTTTAGCTAATGAGACAAACTGGCCTGGATTTCTAGAACATTTATGAAACCTGTCTGCTAAGTTTTAAAACTGGATGTCTCATCATTTGTGTTTTCTCCTACCACAACTGTAGGTGTCCTAGAGCTTTTAAATATACAGTTGTTGGAGGCCAAGGCAGAAGGATTGCTGCAAGTTTGAGGCCAGCCTGGGCTACAACATGAATTCAAGACCAGCCTGAACATAATGAAACTCTGTCTCAAAAGAAAAAAGAAAAGGAATATATATATATATATATATATATATATATATATATATATATAGTTAGGTTTGACAGTATTAACAGAAGGTCTCTTTCTCTTACTTTACTACTGACACCTAACCTGTTGCACTAGTTTGGGTGTAGTGGCAGGAACTAGCTTCATGTGTTTGGCAGGTAAGCCCTGTGCACATGTGCAGAGTAACTGACTCCTTTTCTTTTGTGGCATTTGATTCAAGCAGGATTGTATATTTTTAGAAATTTCCAAATGGCTGATAATCTTTCAAATGAAATGATTTTCTACTTGGTAGCAAAAAAGACTTTGGAACCCTCTTATGAAAAATATAACAATCTCTTTTAGGATTTTCACTAACCATTTTATCTATATTAACTTTGTGCTTGACCTCCTAGGGCCAGAGAAAGGTGATTATTTCTCCAGTTATCTCAGATGACTAATTTTCCATTGTCCCCTTGGAATACCATTCTGTTCACTGAGGTGATATTGTTTACAGCTAATCGTTATATTGAGAGAGTATATCCGATTTAAACTGTATGTTATTAAAATGCAAGTAGTTTTATATCTTTTAGTTGACACTTGCCTAAAATGTTAAATAGCTCCTTTCAAATATTTTTTGTTACTAGTTTTTGTGATTCCCTTGGTTTTCTTTCAAACTCAAATAACACTTAGGGTTGTCTTTGTAAATTTTCTTGTATCTTGTTGTAGGCCAACAGGCTAGATCATAGATAAACATTTTTGTTTTAATCAGTTCACCAAATTAATTTTTTATAGACTTCAGGTCATAGTTTTTCCCTCAAGGGACACTTCCTTAGTGTGTGTTCTAGGTTATTCTGTATTTCTAGACTTTTTTCGGTTTTAGAAAGTTAATTTACCATTTTATTACCATGATTGAATTTTCCTGGCTTTTGTTTTCTCGATTCTGATTTTCGGTCTTCTTTGTTATGTTATTCTTAAAATTCTGTTAACATATTGTTCTTTTTTTGGCATTAATTTATCTGGCATTTTCTGTAGCCTTTCTGTTATAGTGTTACTGAAAAGTTATCTTCATGATTTTGTCCTTGGACATCAGTCTGTCTTTACAAGATTCTTTCCCAAGATGTCATTTGATTCTTTTAGAAATTTCATCTCTTCAGAAACTTGTGGCTTATGCTGCACTAGATGTCCCTAAATCTAGCATAGTGACAGTTGCTTTAACTTGGTTTCAGAGTTTATATATACTCTTTACAGTTTATAATCATATTTTGGGAAGAGGTGAAGTTATTATAACAGAACTAGGGAAGCTATATAGGGAAGCTATATAGCAGAATATAGGGAAGCTATTTTCTGTGGATTTTACTGTGAGTAAATTGTAAAATATAGAATGTAGTCAAAAGAGTTGTTATGGTGATATGTAGTGTCTCTCTCTCTTTGTCTCTCATAATATATAGAATATTTAAAATTGTAAGCCAGGCATCATGGCACATGCCTGCAATCCCAGCACTCAGGAGGCTGAGACTAGAGGATCATTGCAAGTTTGAGACCAGCCTGGGCTACGATATGAGCTTAAGGCCAGCCTGAACTGCATAGTGAGACTGTGTCTTAAAGACCAAAAATAAATAAATAAAAAATTACACATTTTAAACATACAAAATATACTGTAAATTATGTAAGTAAAATTGTTTTAAAATACAGTAGGAGACTAAAAATTTTTAAATTTTTGGTATTAGGAATTAAACTCAGGATCTTTTGCTTGCTAGACAGGCACTGTGCCACTGAACTATATCCCTGGCAAAATTTAGGTTTTGAAGCAAGAGATTTAAATTTGAATCTTTTTCCACTTCTTAGTTTTGAGTCTGTTTTCTTATGAATGAAACTATGTTCACATCATCAGATTGTTGTGAGACAGCATAGTTTGTATGAAAGATGATGCCTAGAACATAGTAAGCCTTTTGTCTGTATGGTAGCTAATTTTTTTGTTTCCTCCTTAAGAAATAGACCTCTTAGACCAGTGGTGGTGAACCTATGGCACACATGCTGCAGCAGGCTGTTTGTGTTATTGAAAACTCTAAAAGTTTGCCATCACTGTCTTAAACCATTAAAGTACTGATAATCTAACATACTGACATCATTATCCTTACCACAAAGGAATATTTATTGGGTATCTGATAGTGTCAGGCACTGCAGTAGAAAGGATGTTTAGACATTGATTGTGTTTTTGAGATGAGGTAGTTTAAATGTGGCATTTCACTACACTTTGGTAATTGCTATGGTAGATATAAAACAGGATCCTCAGAATATTAGGAAAGGAAAACAATATGATCAGGTCAATAGAGGTCTGAGTAGATGTTTAGGATCACTTACTTGGTTATTTTGTTGTTGTTTGTTTGTTTTTTGTTCTTATTTTTATTTTTTGAGGCAGGGTCTCACTGATATAGTTCAAACTGTCCTTGAACTCACTATGTTGACCAGCCTGTCCTTGAACTCAGCAGTCCTCCTGCCTCAACCTCCCAGGTGCTGAAATTTTAAGTGTACATCACCAAGTTGGGCTCATGTGTCTGTTTTCTAAACTCTGATGCCAGAGAAATGCATACATAAAATGCCAAGCCTACTGAGGACCTAAAGTTTTGTTAGCAGTATGTTTAGATACCTAGGCCTGCCAGAACTTCACAGACTTATAGAGTACAAGTTTACCTAAAAGGAGGTCCAAGATAGTTCTAAAACAGTAGGCTGGGATTCTAATACAGAACAAGTATCATTGGTAAAAGCTAAAGAAAAGACATGTTTCTTCAGGCAATCACAGAAGCCTTTCTTAAGAAAGCAGACAGGATCAAAATCCAAATTTGCAAGCAAAATCATTCATAATTAGATTTGAGAAACTCAACAAGATTTTGGTATAAACTGTGAGGCAGAGCACTCAAGGCTCAGCCCTCTTTTAACAAATTTAAGACTAGAATTGGTAGGTTAATGATAAGTACACCAGTGGATCAGCTAATAGGTTATTTAGATGAATTACAACACAGTATTGTCAAAAAACTCTAAAACAATAACCTTAAAAACCCTGTGTCCCTTCAAATTAAGCAATTTACTCATTCCTCCTATAGTAAATCGATAAAGAATTCAAGTCCTAGAAAAATGTCTCTTAAAAAGTGGGGACATCCCAGTACTGTAATATGGTTCATTTGATGGGATCTTGGAATAGATAAAGATATTAGGTAAAAACTCAAAATCTGTTTAAAACATGAACTTTAGTAATAATTATTAATATTGGTTTACTAATTGTGACATGTGTTATACAAATGTAGGATGTTAGTAATAGAATAACTAGGGTTGGAGAATATAAGAATACTATATATACTATGCCAGTTTTCTATAAGTGTAAAAGTACTTTAAAAGTGTTTATTAAATTTGGTAATTCCTTGCTAAACCAGGAAGTATTTAATTTAAATTATAGGGTTTTGTTTGTTTGTTTTGCTTTTTGAGATAGGGTCGCACTCTGTAATTCAGGCCGGTTTTAAACTCATTATGTAGCCAGGGATAGCTTTGAACTCACAGTGATTCTCTTGCCTCAGCCTCCCCTGGGCAGGCTGTGATTATAGGTGTGACTACTACACCCAGCAATTATAGTGCTTTTTATACTAGGTATATTTTTGTTTCATGTTCTAGTGAGCTGCATTTACAAATGGAAACCACTTGGCAAAACTAGGTATTTTGGGGACTTTGCTTCATTAGTAGATTATCAGGTACAATATTTGAAAGACTGTAGTTTTTGGAGTCTGGAAGTAGGCTGAACATTTGGAAACTTATCCTTATTTACAGTATTGTAGAAGCAAGCCTAATACAATTGGAGAATATTATGCAGTGACATACATTTCTGTTGTATGTAAGAGAGAAGGCTCAATGAGATCAATAATTAAGAAGAGACTCCCGGTGGGGTGTGGTGGCATGTACCTGAGCACTAGGGAAGCTGAGACAGGAGGATCATGTTGAATTGGAGACCAGCCTGGACTACAAAGCAAATTCAAGGCTAGCTGTACTGCATGCTTGAAAAAGACTGACCCTCCCCCAACCAAAAAAAAAAAATAATAATTTTATTTGTTTATTTGCTTTTTTTTTTTTTTGTCTTTTTCATTTTTATCGGTACCAAGGATCGAACTCATGACCGCCTGCTTGCAAGGCAGGTGCTTATGCCGCTGAGCTAAATCCCCAGCCCCACAAAAATAATTTTTTAAAAAAGGACTCTCGCAAGGTATTTGGGCCCCTAAGGTAGAGTACTTACAAATAGTTGAGGAAGCTGTTCTTCTATGAACATAATAGGACAGGGGACTAGGAAAGTGAGCTTCATTTATTATTTTCCTTTTAGTTTGCTCATCCTTATGCCTTGTCAGTGATTTTCCTAGGTTTTTCATTGATTCAACAAATATTTGAGTGCATGTTATGCTTAATAGTATATAATAAACTGTAGGAGCTACAAAAAGGTCACAACCTTTTTGTAGAAATTTACAGCTTCATGTGCCAAAGGAAAAGACAAGCCGTCACGTGTATGAGAAATACAAGCAAAATAAGAAGAGGAATACAAAACAAATTGAATTAAATGACTTTGGAGGTTCATGGGATGGGGAAAATCAAAATCAGACTGTGAAAAAAAAGTCAGAAAAGGTGTCACAAGGAGTTGATGTGGGTAAGATTTTGAAGGTCAGTAGTAATGGCATTTGAGGGGAGGAATGTTGTAGGTAAAGATAAAGATAGAAATATCCTGGACTTATTTTGGGGGAATCAAGATGAGATTGTCCAGTCCAAAGGCCACTGAAAGAGCTGAAAGTTTTAACACATTTTGAGTGAGAGATCTAAAGGAAAAAGAATTTGCTTTTTTACTTGACTCATTTACTAGGTGACAGGTTGAGGTGGGCCAAAACTCTTTACTTGTAGCTTCTTTTTCCATAATTTTTAAAACAACCCACAAGCTTGTAGGGATCAAGGCAAGATGTGTGGAGGATTTTGGCACATTATTATAAATGTGTCATTATATATATATATGTTATATAACTTGACATATTATAAAATGTTTTAGGGAAATGAAAATAGGCAGAGATATGTGATACTTAATACATTATGGCCACTGCTTTAGAATCAGGATGTTTAAGTAGAGGAAAAGAGACATTTGTTTTTTGGATGGCTAGAAACATGCCGTTGACAGACCTAGAGAGTCATAAGGAAAAAGAGCTGGTTTACTAGGGAAACAGATGAATTCCATTTAGAATAAATAGAATTTGAAGTGCTAGTGAAAAAAAGAGTCAGAAAAAGAAGAGTATTGTTGTAAGCAGTTGAAATGTGACTTAGAGATTGAGAAAGAAGTGAGGCTAGATGTGCCAAATGAGATTCACTTGTCAACATTTACTGAAAACTTATTCAGCACATAAGCTTTGCTATGCAGGGAATGTGGCCCCCTAAAATTCATATTTTGAAGTTTAATTCTATGTCTCATAAAGTATTTGGAGATGGAGCCTTTGGGAAGTATGTAATTAGATCTTGTGAGTGGAACACTCATAAATAGGATTGGTGCCCCTATAAGAACAAAATGAGAGGTGATTTCCTTCTCTACCATGCAAGGATATTGTAAGAAGGTATCTGTGTGCAATCAAGGAAGAAAGTTCTCATTAGACATTAAATCTGTTGACACCTGATCTGGACTTTTCAGCCTTTAAAATGTGAGAAATGTTTGTTCTTTAAGTTATCCATTTTGTAGTATTTGTTTTGACAGCAGGTTCTAAGACAAATTTTGTCAGATTATGAGAAGACTAATTTTTTGCTCTTGTTTAAGGTATTTATAAGCTGGTAAATGAATTTCATTAGAAATATCAGAGGGAGAATAATAATAATAGCCGATACTTATTAAGTACTTGCTGTGTACTAGCTATGCTTCTAATTGTTTTAATGTTTCAGCTTGTTTAATCTTTAAAACAACACGATGAGGTGGCTCTTACTAGCCTTACTTTACCTTCATTTTCAGGTAAGATCTCTGAGGCAAAGTGATACTACGTAGTTTGCAGGATCCTAAGTTAATAAATGGTAGCATCAGATTCAAACACAGGCTTTCTTTTTTTTTTTTTTTTTGTCTTTTTCGGTTTTATCGGTACCAGGGATCGAACTCAGGACTGCCTGCTTCAAGGCAGGCGCTTATGCCGCTGAGCTAAATCCCCAGCCCCAACATAGGCTTTCTGATTTTTTTTTTTTTTTTTTTGTCTTTTTCTTTTTCTTTTTTATTGGTACCGGGGATCGAACTCACGACCTCCTGCTTGCAAGGCAGGTGCTTATGCCGCTGAGCTAAATCCTCAGCCCCGGCTTTCTGATTCTTCAGTGTTTCAGCCTTACATGATGCTTGTAGCTTTTACTAGCCAGGTGTAGTAGCATGTATCTGTGATTACAGCTACTTGGGAGGCTGGGGATGATTAAAATAATTGTGACCTTGTTTCAAAAAACAAAACCCCAGTATATACCACTAAAAATAACAACAACGAAACAAAACTGGGCAGGGTGACACCCACCTGTAATTCTAGCTTTCTGGTAGGCTGAGGCAAGTTTAAGCCTAGGCTGGATAACTTAGTGAATTAGCAAGACCCTGTCACAAAAATAATAAGGAATTGGGGATGCCCATCAACATAAAGGGCATGAGTTCAATCCCTAGTACCTCTGCAAAATCAGTCAACCAACCATAACCAATCAATCAAGCTGCAGATAAAACTCAGTGGTAGTAGATGTTCAATCCCCAGTACTATCAGAACAGAAAGAGAAACTTGGTTAGATGTGCCTAGAAAGTGATATAGATCCTTACCTACATGTAGAATAGTGCTTAGGTTTCATTGCAAGTATGATAAAGTCTCCTTCTACTTACATTCTGATGAAGAAAGTGAATTATCATGTGGTTTTTTGGTATACTCTGTCAATTTATTGGTTAGCCATAAACTATGAGTGGACCTCTTAGAATCAAGGTATTCAGTAATTTTTTTCTGTAAATCTGTATAAGTTGTACCCTTTCTCTGCTTTTTTTTCCTCCTTAAATAAAATTTAAAAAAAAAATGGGCCTGAGAATGTAGCTTGTGTAGAGTACCTCAACGTCTGAACATTTTGTATCTTTAACATGGGAACTTATACTGGAACTTGATTATGATGCCTGTTAAAAGAAGCATTAGTTTAAAATTATAGTATGCCTAACACAATAAGGCAAAAGTTACAATCATAACTAGAATAAACAATATCTGTATTATATTAAAGTAAATCATTGTTTTTGTATTGAAAAAGTTAAACTTGATTTTAAAAAAATTGTTTTGATATACACCTATAATTCCAATACTCTGGGAGGCTGAGACAGGATGATCACAAATTCAACCCCAGCCTGAGAAACTTGACAACTTAGTGAGGCTGCATCTCAAAATAAAACAAGAGTTGGGGATGTAACTCAGTTTGAAGGCCATGCTTCTGTCCCTAGTGAGGGCAAGGGGTTGTTTGATATGTGTAGTCATTTTTAATTTAAATGAGAAGCAAATTTGCCTTTGGTGAAATGCTTATGTGCTAATGTTGTTATTATTTTAGTAAGAATATTTATCTCACCCTGGAAAAACTGTATCGTTTAGTACACCACCTTGTGTACTAACTAAATTAACTACCTGCCAGGTACTAAGTTGCCTTAACCTAAGTAGGATCCTGTAACAAGGATAATCTAGTATGAGAGTGTATGTTTAGTTCTGGAATTAGGATACTTAAGTTGAAGTCTTTATCACTTACAGTTTATTTTTTAGTAACTCTTTATACCTGAACCTCAGTTTCTTATCTCTAAAATTTAGATAATTATACTATTTACTTGACTATGTTGATGTTCCCTTGAACGTAGTCTTTTATATTATACAGCATCTTTATGTTCTCTAGTAAAATTACATTTTATTAAATGTACATTTTAAATGGAGCTTTTACTTTGGCAGCATAAGAAATACTTCCTCGTCAATAAATATTTTTACATGATTTTTGATGTCTGTAATATTGCTATGTGCTGTTTGTCAGGAGCAGTTTCATTATTCACAAATGATTGTAGCTGATATTTTTACTCATTACAGTCATGTGAAACAACTCTTAAATGTGAATCTTTGTGTAGTACTATTTTAAGCAACAATAAATAAAACAAAATTATACTATATACAAGTTTTCTATAGAAATTAGATTTTCATTTTGGGAATTGAGGTAGAGGTGGTTTCTTAGAGCAGAAATATCTAATCTGCTATTTATGTCAGCAATCAAAATGGTACACATTAGTAGCTATTTTTACATCACTGGGCCATCTACTTGAAATTTGTATAGAAATGATACCCTGGACTTCAGTTTTACTTAAGTTCAAAGAAATGCAGAGAAGTTTACTCTGTTCAGAAATAGTCTACACAGCTAGGAATTTAGCTCAGTGGCACAGTGTCTGCCTGGCAAGCACGAAGTCATGAGTTTGATTCCCGGTACCAAAAAAAGAAAAAAAAAAAAAAAAAAAAGAAGAAGAAGAAGAAGAAAGAAAAATAGTTTGCACAATTTTTGAGTTGTAGGAAAACTTTATAGTGTGTGTGTGTGTGTGTGTGTGTGTGTGTGTGTGTGAGTGTAGGGCAAAGGAAGTCCCCCACCCCATTTTCTCTCAAGCAGTCTCATTCTATTCAGCAGTATATAGTTGGAATGCAGCTTCAGTCTTGAGGAGGAAGGGAAATTTTTGGCAAAAACATACTGAGCAGTTGAGATCTTTATTCACATGAAACGTAGGCAGCCATTCACTGTGATTACAACTCAGTAAGAAAACAGCATTCTGTTGTTAAAGCTGAGATTTACTCTATTATTACATGCCATGTTACATGTAGATTGTATTTTCCAACTAAAATTACGGATTTAACTGAAAATGGTAATATTTATTGCCAGTTGTACTTCTGCAAATAGTTTTGTTCATTTGCTTCATTAATTGAAATATACTCAAAGATATTTTTGTAAAATTTAAAACATTTTTTGAGAGAAACAAAAGGCTTTTGGGCACAATATTTGAATTATACTTGACCTGAGAGCTCAGAGGAAAAAGGGCCATGTGTTATTTATTAATTGACTGATTGCAAAGAAAGTCTTTCAGTGTAGCCTAGGTTGGCCTGGAATTTACAAATCCTCATTCTTCAGCATCCTAAGTGCTGGGATTGCAGATGCATACCAGCATGCCCAGTATATCAGTTAGGGTTAACTAGAGGAACACAATATGTATATTAAAAAGGATTTATAAGGTAGGTGTACAGTGGCCACCTGCAGGTGTGGAAGAATACAAAAGGGTGTCTGCGTGCTGGAGATCTGAAGGATCCAGTCACGGTAGCCTGGACCTTACTGTAGAATTCTGTGAGTTGGTATCAGGAAGCCAAAGGATTTATCTTGGAAGGCTGAGGAGTTTGCACTGGAAGCCTGGAGACAGACTTCAGAAGGTGATGATGAGGAGTGGACCTCCTCTGAAGAAGTAGAGGCGAGACTTTCTTCTTCTTTCCCTTTTGGTTCTACCCAGGCTACAAGCCAGTTGGTTGGTGCTACCCCTACCCAGGGTGAGTCTTCCTCTTCAGTAAGTCAGTCATCCGATATACCTAGAACTGTACTAAACCAGTCTGCTGGGTGTTTCTCATTCAGTTTGACACTACAATTAACTATCACACCCTGTTCTATTTATCTTTGTACCTGCAGAATGTACACCTGACATGAAATGAGGGCTCAGAAACTGTTAAATGAAAGAATGAATAATGCGGGAGGTGGTCCTTTCACCTTAGTTTATTTTAATGATCTCTAATCATGTCAGACCATTTTTCTCCAGAAGAGACAAATAGAAGAACTAGAACAAGCTAGTTTTGGGAGTATAAACATAATGAGAAATGCTTCGAAGGAATTTGGGAAGGATTGTAATATGATAAAGGTACAGTACTAAATTTAACCATGTTTGAAACACCATATCTGAGACATATTTTAAATAAAGAGAAATGGCAGAATTTATTGATTATATGAGAATTGATAATTTATCTATTGTATAAGAAGCCTCTTTTAAGTGAAATTAGATTATTTTGGAGTCTGTTTCATTCATTCATCAAATACTGATTGAGAGCCCACCAGATGCCGGGTACAATGTGTGGTTGTTACTGGGGATACAGAGAGATGAGAGAGACATGTTTGACTGTCTGGAGCTACCTCCATAGTTATAAGCAACATTGCAGACTTAAGCAATTATGATAATACGTGATAAGGACTTTTTGATAAATACAGGCTTCTGTGAAAATACAAGTGGGGAGTGGTTGAGGGAAACACTCAAATGCTTCCTTCCCTTTAAAAAAAAATCTTATTGGTATGCTTTAATACACATAATGATCATATTCATCATAGGGAATTTGAACCTATATGTAATATATCTTGATTCTTTTTTTCCCCATTCCTCTTTTCTTTCAATATTTCATCTCCTCTTTATTTATAAAAGCTTTGTTTCCATTTTTTCCTTCTATTTTGTTTCCTTTCTCCTTCCTTTCCTTCCTTACCCCGTTGTTCCACTTCCCATTTGAACATTTATTTCCTAATTCCCAATATCTGTCATCCATTTTCAGTTTCTTATACAAGAGAAACAATGTGATATTTAACATTTGTGTCCAATTTATTTCATTTAAAAATAATGGTCTCAAAGTGTGTCCATTGACCTAGAATGATTCAGATTTATGCTTCTTTATGGCAGAGTAGTACTGCATTATATATGAAAACTACATCTTATGCATTCACCTTTTGATGGGCATTTGGGTTCTTTCTAAGATTTAGCTATTACAAATTGTGCTGCTATAGACACAGATGTGCATATATCACTGTAGTGTAACCCTTTTAACTCTTTTGAGAAGATTCCAAGAAAGCGAATAGCTGAGTCAAATGGAACCTCTAGTTTTAGTTTTTTGAGGAATCTCCACACTGATTTCCACAGTAGTTGTATAGTCTACATTCCCACCAGCAGTTGAAAAGAGTTCTTTTTTTCTCATGGACCCACCAGCATTTGTTGCTGATTTCTTTTTTTTTTTTTTCGTCAGTCAGATTTTATTGGTACATTTTTGATATGCATAATGACCATATTTATCAGAGAGACTTTGTACCTGTACAGGATGTAACTTGATTCTTTTTTTTCCCATTCTTCTACTTGTCCTTCAGTCCCTCCCCATTTACAAAACCTTTATTTCCATTTTTTCCTTCTTTTCATACTTTTTTAAACTTGTCTTTTTAATGATAGCTATCCTTCCCAAATTCCTTCAAAGCATTTCTCATTATGTTTATACTCCCAAAACTAGCTTGTTCTAGTTCTTCTATTTGTCTCTTCTGGAGAAAAATGATCTGACATGATTAGAGATCATTAAAATAAACTAAGGTGAAAGGACCACCTCCCGCATTATTGAGTGAGGTTGAACCTCAATGTTCTGATTTGCATTTCTTGAATGACCAGTGATGTTGAACATTTTTCATGTATTTATTTGCCACTTGCTCTCTCTCTTTCTCTCATTTGAGACAGTCTGACTGTGTAGTTCGGGCTGGCCTTGAACTTACTATGGAGCTCAGACTGGCCTTGAATTTGTGGAAATCCCCCTGCTTCAGCCTCTTTTTTTTTTTTTTTGGTCTTTTTCCTTTTTATCGGTACCAGGGATCGAACTCACAACTGCCTGCTTGCAAGGCAGGCGCTTATGCCGCTGAGCTAAATCCCCAGCCCCTGCTTCAGCCTCTTGAGTGCTGGGATTATAGGCGTGTATCATCATGGCCTGCTGCCATTTGTAATTCATTTCAGATGCCCATTTTTAGATTTGAAGCATCTGGTTTTTTTGAGTTCTTTGTATATTCTCAATATTAGTCCTTTGCTTGAGAAGTAGCTGGTAAAGATTTTTTTTTCCAATCTTGTGGGTTGTTTCTTCACTTTGCTGGTAGTGTTTTTTTTTTTTTTTTTTTTTTTTTTGCTGTGCAGCTTCTTTCCCTTTTGAGACTTAACAGATAAATGGATGAAGAAGCCTGGAGAAGAATGTTTGAGTTTGTGGTCATGTGAGAGAAAGAGAGTGAGTATCTTTGAGAAAGTTTAGTATGGCTGGATCTTAGACTTAGGGGCTTGGAGTAGAGTTGTAGTGGTGAAAAATGAGGTTGGAGAGGTAAGCAGGGCTTGCAGGGCATTAAAACCAATATTCATTTGAGCCAGATGGGAGAAATCTGGGTATTGTAGTAGGCACTTGTAAATCCAGCACTTGGAAGGCTGTGGCAGAAGACCTGGAATTTGAGGTCAGTCGGGCTACATAGAGAGAACTCATCTCAAAAAACCTAAACAACTAAACAAAAAAGAATGAGGACAAAAGAATGGATGGGACATACCCACCCCCAATGCTTTTTTTTTTTTTTTTTTTTGAGAGGCTGGAAACCAAGGCCTTTGCACTGAGCTACATCGGCAATTTTTTATTGCTAAATCACTTAAATTCCCAGAAAAAACTCCAGCCTGTGGTCTTTTAGCCTAAGCCTCCAGGAGCACTGAGATTACAGACTATAACAAAATAATAGATTGCAGGTATATGAAACCATACCCTCCCATTTTTGTTTTTTGTTTTTGCACTGGGATTTGAACTCGGGACTTTATGCTTGTTTGGCACCTTTCTTGAATATAAGGATATAATCAGATTTTTAGAAAGCTCACTCTGGTGGGGCTGGGGATTTGGCTCAGCGGCATAAGTGCCTGCCTTGCAAGCAGGCAGTCGTGAGTTCGATCCCTGGTACCGATAAAAACGAAAAAGATAAAAAAAAAAAAAAAAGAAAGCTCACTCTGGGTCCATTGTGGCAAGCTGGGGTTGTATGTGTGGGGGTGAGGTTTGAAGCTGGGAACTAATAAGGAAACTGTTGTAATAATCTTGACAGTAATTTATAGTGCCCTGACCTAATGGGTGGTGGCACTAGTAGTGGAGAGAAGGGGACTGAAGTACGTTTTCACAGATAGACTTGGTAGTTTAAAGATCGAAGTAGGGCAGGGTTAGTGAAGGTTGCTATGAAGTTTCTGGTTTGGACAGTAGAGTGGAAAGCAGGCCCTTTAATTAAAATAAACTGGAAAAAACAAGTTGGGGGGCAAAGAGAATATGGTGATTACATTTTGGAAGTATACTTAATTTTGTGGGCATGGATTTTAGCAGGGAATTAAGAGTTAGATTTTATAGACTTACGTATCAGAACAATGCAGAGAGCACTTACGAGAAAGTACTCCTTAAAATTTATATTTTGAGAGCAAGAGTTTCGTGAATACATTACACTATAGACTCTCAGGAAAGATGTATTTTCTTTCCAGAAAAATATACATGCTGATAGCAATTTACAAACAATTCCAGAGTTTACAAAAATGTGTAAACCTTAAGTTATAGACTGAAACAAGAGAACCTAGGGCGAAAAATCCTCAAGAGCCTCAGCTTTTATAGATGTAGGATAAGAAGATTTGGCAAAGAAGACATGGAATGAGCTTTACACCCTATGAATGTGCCGTTAAACAGATCCATTGGGTATCTTTATAATGATGTCACTAGGGCTTTGGCAAAGCAGAATAGGGGCTGTGGTGGATTGAGAAACTAATAGGAAGTAAAGAAGTGGAGTTGGAAAGTACTGTTGACAGTTCTTTAAGGAGTTTAATTATGTAAAAGAAGAGTTAATGGGGGGGGAGTTGGCTTAGGATTTGAGTAGGTTTAAATATAAGGTGTTAAAAGACAAGGTAAAGGAATATATATGGTGGCTTTTAAGGTCCCTCACCATGCAGTTGGTGAGATTCGAAATCCAGAACACAGATAGAAGAATCTTAGACAGGAGAGCAGATACTGTAAGTAGGAAAAAAAAAAATTCTATCTCTTTGAAGTTGGATGTGAAATCATTTTACATCATGAATGATAGAATGGATAGTGATTTAAAGATTGTTACTTCATTATTACTGAAAATTATTACTTGGATCTAGGTGTGTTATATGTAGTTTTTTTGTTTGTTTGTTTTATTTTTTTGCCTTAAG
Source organism: Cavia porcellus (assembly GCF_034190915.1). NCBI lineage: Eukaryota > Metazoa > Chordata > Mammalia > Rodentia > Caviidae > Cavia > Cavia porcellus. Next base: position 16,312,396 of record NW_026947515.1, read on the forward strand.
ACAGGGTCTCGTTATGCAGGTTAGGCTGAACTCACTATGTAGCCAAGGCTGGCCTTTAACTCACAGTGATCCTCCTGCCTCAGCTTCCTGAGTGCTAGGATTACAGGTGTGCGCCACCATGGCCAGTTGTATTGATCTTGAATAGTCAGTTTATATGATGATAAAAGTGAGAGGAGGAGTTTTTGTAAATCCAGTTTATGATTTGGTATTATTTATTGTGGTCCTAGTTTACATGTTGAATTTTTTTGTGTTTAAAAACAAAACTGTATCTTAATACTTGGACCAAGAGGACTCAGACTAGTATAATAAGTCAGCATTCCTTTGTGATATCTGTCTTCTGAAGAATTTTTTATTTGAACTTCTAAAGTGATTAATTATATCTAGATATATTCCCAATTTTATGTTAAATGAGTTTTTATTACACTGTATTTCCAATCATTGTAAATAAATCATTAAAACCGAGAAATAGGTAGAAGTTGGGCAGATGTTACATTTATTACTTTATAGATCTTATTATATATAAAAATGTATCTTTACCTTCACTTACCAGTTTATGATTCTATGTAAATCATAATTTTATTTATTTATTTATTTATTTATTTATTTATTTTTGTGTCAGGAATCAAACTCAGGACCATACGCTTGCCAGGCAGGCTATTATATTTCTGGCCCACATAAGTTGTAATTTTAGAAATGAAATGTGTTTACTTCAAAATGTATCTTACTTTTTTGTTGGTCCTGGGGATTGAACTCATCATGTAGCGCTTGCCAGGCAGGCACTTATGCCACTGAGCTAAATCCCAGCCACTAAAATGTATCTTTTTAAAATGGGAAATTTAGTGGATTTGTTTAGTATATTCACAGATTGTGCATACATCCATGTAAGTAATAACGTAGTGCAACATAACTCAAATTTGGGTTTTAAAGGACAAAGTGATAGATCTTTTTTACCAGTGAGCTAATGATTTAAGGGAAGGTATTGTATCTATAGTTTCTGTGGCATTTAGAAAACAGAATACTTTTTAAAAAAAATCTCATGTATATCAGGAAAACTTTACCTTATTTTTTTCTTTCTTTTCAGTATAATATTATCTTGACCCTAAAACAGAAACCTGAATTTACATATCCTCTCCTCAGAATCATTAGAATTTATATAGATTTATATATTTTTGCTGTCAGCCTTTACTGGTAATCATTGCTAAATTTGCCATCACTGATGTTCAGCTGTCTTTTGTTTGCTGGTTTGTCTTTAGTTAAAGCTTATGATCATATTTCATACCTTGCTGTATAGTTAGGACTTAATTATCCATGCTGTTTTCAGTGGTTTAAAATGAAGCAATGATATCTTACCATTTTATTTTAATTTTTCCCATGTATTTTTTTGTTTTACAGTACTCTGTGCAAAAAACTTGGTGAAAAAGGATTTTTTCCGTAAGTAAATTAACTTTAAATATAAACCTTGTCTTTCCTGTGTAGATTGTTTTTGGACAACATTTGTAGAATTGTCAGGTTTAGGGATTTCTAAATTCAGAAATATATTGTTATTTTTGTGAATACTTTGGTTCAGGTCCTTTGGCTATTACATTTTTCCGAGGGATTTTTTGGCCTTAGCCTCTTTCCCTTTATTTGTCAGTCCTATCTATTTACATCAATGTGTGTGTGTATGCAGCTAAATAAATGCAGACACATATAATGCATATGGAAGTTGTACATACTGTTAGATTTCTAGAAAAGATTTAAGAAAATATTTCACAGATATCATTTTTAAAGCATTTTATATGACATTTTATTATTATATTCAGGATTCATTGAAAGGTAGAAAAGCCACTGAAGTCATTTAAACTTTGTGCACTTGTAGGAAAGAAATCTCTGCCACATTTGATTGTAAGTGCACTTGTGTCTCAAATTCCAGAGCAGATGCTTGATAATAGTATCTGTCTTATCAGTTGATTGTGAAATTTTTTTGTGGCTTTATTTAGGCTTAAATTTTGTGAAACACAGTTGGAAAGTACCAGGTGTGTTGAAAATCTTGACCTTAATACTTAGCTTTAAATTATTAAAAATTGCATAATTTTTATTAAAAACTTTTCAGCCAGCAAATTTTATATGTAAAATAGTTAAACTTAGAAATGGAGCTTATTTTAAAATTCAGATCCTACCATGCAGCAAAAGGCCTGTTGCTTTGTGATTTAGTTTGACAATTTTCAAGCATTTGATTAAAAGAAATAATAAGCTCTTGATGTTTTAAAATCATACTTAATTTGTTGCTTTGAAATTTTATTACTTCTCCTCTTCCTAGAATAGAACCTGAATTAAAGTTTAAAAAATAATCTTATAAAATTATAAATTATTAGATTATTTCTGTGCTTATGCGCGAAGACTGTTAAAGAGGATAATTTGAAACATAGGAAGAAAATTGCAAGTATTCTTCAGTGTATGTACTGTGTGTCCTCTACCCCCACAAATAATGTTATCACAATAGGAGAGAACCCAGTGGCCATAGAGCTGCCCATCTCTCTCTGCTGCCACCAATTTATATTATCTTTCATGGTGCTGCATAAATACCCTGTCACTAATAACCAAGGGGTACTTTTCCTTCATCTTTTATAAGGTTCATCTGCAGTCAGATTTATCCTAGTGGAACTGTAAATTGGTTGGTAGATAAGAGTAGATTGGCTAATGACAAGGATAAAGGTAGAGAAATAGAAGTCTAACAGTGACTTTGGTATCTTCCAAGGTACCTGCTTGTGGTTTTGAAGATAAGATCTTCAGCTTTGTTTCTCAATCTTTGACTAATTCTTTTCCTTTCTCTAGAATTTTAAGACACAGCTTGTCCAATAAAATATTCAGATATCTTGTCTTAGTTTTCCTAGAGGAATCTTACATTAATTCTTTGTAAGTCTCTGAATTTTTCTGTCCTTAAATTGTAGGTGAAAGAAGGAAATCGTTTCACTTTTTCATTGATGTAGACAGTGAAAATTGCTAAAAAAAAATGTTAGGAGTATAAGTTGGCATTAGGGATAAGAAGATTGGGGGAAATTGCAATTATCTTTAAAACTCAAAAGTGGCAGATACCTGCTGGCCTGGAAGGAAGCAGCAAAGCCAATCCTCAGGCATTCGGAAGGAAGTAGTGAGCCAGGGATAGAAGTATGTCACAGGTTCACGCTGGCCACTGATCCCTGTTGTAGTGGATTCATATCTATATTTCCAGATGTTTTGGACTTAATCATACGTTGAGATTTGACACATTAATTTTAGAGAAATATAATAGTTTCTACGCTTTGAGTATGTGTTTATTGATTAGAGTATAGTATACTAATAGTAAGTTGTTAACTTTTGACTTGTGATTTAGTTTAAATTATATGAGAAAAGTAAATTTTAATGTGGAACATTACTATAGGATGATGAAATAAATATGTATTTATTTCATTACAGAAAAAAATTCTGCCATGTGTTGTCTTTTGGTAATTCATATGTGAGATAATAACTGTTCCAGGATATTATCCTTGCTGAGGAAAGTTTCATTGACTTATATTTTGAAACTATTTTCAAGCCTGGTAGCTTTAAAAAAACAAGTCACTCCTCCTTATCCCCCAAATTTCAGCAGGGAAATGGTCAATCATGAAACAGTAGGTTAAAAATTTTATAATGAGCATCCAATGTGTAGATTCTCTGTTAATTTTTGTCACATACTATAAATTTATTTAATCATTATCATTGTTTTCTGTAAAGATTGTTTGCAGTAGTATCAAAATTTTTCTCTCTTTATTAGCAACATTAAAAAGAAAAGATTTATGCGTAGGTGTAGCTGTACATACCTGTAATCCCAGCAGGCTGAGAAGTCTGAGGCAGTAGGTTCTGTGCAATTTTTTGAGCTTACTGTGCAATTAGTGATTTAGTGAAACTGTGTTAAAGTAAAAAAAAAAAAAATTAAGGTCAGTGTATATAGCTCAGTGTGATGGCCTTGGGTTCAATCTCCAACCCCCCTTGCTCTCCCCACACAAAGATTTATTTTATTTTATTTTAGTACTGGGGATTGAACTCATGACCTCACGCTTGCCAGGCAGATGCTTATACTGCTGAGCTAAATCCCCAGCCCACAAAGATTTATTTAAGACAATGTATTAAAAGTATTTTATAGGGGCTGGGGATTTAGCTCAGCGGCATAAGCGCCTGCCTTAAAAGCAGGCGGTTGTGAGTTTGATTCCCGGTACCGATAAAAATGAAAAAGACCAAAAAAAAAAAAATATTTTATAGAGGTGAGATCAGTTAGTCAATCAATATAAGTCAGTTGAATTTTTTCACCGTCCAATCCCAAATAAAGCTTTATTCTCTTTGGAAAGTAATTCAATTTTAAGTTCAAATTTTTATTTCAATATTACTTGCAGCTAAGTACATTTGTATAATAAGGAAGTTTTGTGTTTTTTTTTTTTTTTTTTTAAACTGGGAATTGAACTCAGGACTCATGCTTGCCAGACAGGTGCTGTACTGCTGAGCTGTACCGCTGGCAGATGAGGTATTTGAGCTAAGATACTCATCTGACTTTTAAGTGATAGGAAGAATTGAGAAATTTTTAAAATACAAAAAGCAGACACTTTGTATTTACCACTAGAGGTCTCACTCACTTTAGAAAACGCCATAATTTTTCACATTAGAGTAATTTGGATTTTAAATTTTTTGTGGACTAGCATAAGCAGTTTAAGTTGCACCCCAGGTTTTTTTTTTTTTTTTTTTTTTTTTTTTTTTTTTTTGTTGTTGTTAAGATACAGAGATTGGGGCTGGAAATTTAGCTCAGCAGCATAAGTACCTGCCTTGCAAGCAGGCAGTCATGAGTTTGATGCCCTGTACCGATTAAAAAAAAAAAAAAAAAGATACAGAGATGATATGTTGGTTTGTTGTTATTTAACAGAAGAAAAATAGGAAATGGGTACTTAAACTTAGAAAAGTTTAAGTTTCCAGTAGAAACTGGATGAAGGATTTGGAAGACACTCCTGGAGGTTTGTATGAAAAGTTTTCTTTTTTTTGGTCTTTTTCCTTTTTATCGGTACCGGGGATCGAACTCACGACTGCCTGCTTGCAAAGCAGGTGTTTATGCCGCTGAGCTAAACCTCCAGCCCCATGAAAAGTTTTCTTAAGCCTTAATTTTTTTCTTTCTTGTAATACTGGGGATTGACCTCAGGGCCTTTGCATCAGACCATGTCCCCAGCATGGCTTTTTATTTTTCTTTCTTTCTTTCTTTTTTTTTTTTTTTTTTTTTGAGAAAGGGACTAAGTTGCCCTGGGTGGCTCAAACTTGTGATCCTCTTTTCTCAAGTCTCCCACACTACTGGGGCTGCAGGTTTGCCTCAGAATGCCTGGGTAATCCATAACTTTTTTTTTTTTGGTACCAGGAATCGAACTCATAACCTCACGCTTGCCAGACAGGTGCAGTAATCCATAGTTATTTACCTAGTTGAATAATATTCAAAGGGGAAACTAGAAATGTGGTTTTTGTTTTTGCTTAATTCATACATTTATGTATTTCTTTAGATGTAAAGTCAAGAGAACAATACAGAATAGATTCTTTTCAGGAGAAAATACTTTCAATGTTATTAAAGGAAGAATTAAAAAAAAAAAAAACCAGTAACTCTTCCATTAAGCATATTTACAGATTCTTAGGAGTTATTGAAATAATATGAATAGCACTAAACTTCAAGAACAGTACAGTTAAGTAGATTTGATATGCTAACATTAATTTTCTTTAAAGTTTATTAACTAAAATGTCTTATTTAGTTGAAGAAAGAATCATGGACTTGAGGAATTGTATAAGCAGTGTCTGGCTGTTCTTGAATCTTGGTAAATTAACATCTTGACTTCTAGCACCTAAGTTGCCATTTTTGTTTCCTTAGTGTTTTTTGACTCACTTTCTGGAGTTTCGTATGTTTTGTCAGAAGGACCACTATAGCCACACACGTCTGTAATCCTAGCACTTGGGAGGCTGAGACAGAAGGATTGTTGCAAATTCAAGGCAAGCCTGAACTACATAGAGAAGCAATGTCTCAAAATAAAATGTCTCAAAATAAAACTAAACAAACAAGAAAGATCACTATTGCTTTAGGCAGGAAAAAAACTATTGTGTCACCTTTGGCACTTTTTTTTTTTTATTAAACTTTTCAGAGTGGCATTTCCTTTTTCATGTGGGTTCCCTAATTCTCATCCTACTCTTGGATTGTGTTTTTGTTGCTTTTCTCTTTGGTGAGACAAATAACTGATACCCAAACTTAAAGGAGGAAAGTTTTTTTTTTTTTTCCCAGTTCACAGGTTGTAGAGGTTTAAGTTCATGATTGGCTGGCTCCAAGACAAGGTGGCATGGCAGAGGAGAAGCAGTTCATGGCAGGCAGGAGGTGGCAAACTATGAGCAACAAGTGACAATTACTACACTAACCCTCTTTCTGTCCTTTATATTTTATCAAGGTTAGCTACCCCTAGTATGGGTAGCATTCACACTGAGAGTGGGGCATCTTTAATCCTAGCCAAAACTACACCAAACCAGTTAACAGACTGATTTAGTAATCACTCACCCTTAACCCCAGCATCACATATTCTAGATTCAGCTACCTCTAAAAAAGCCTCATCTATGATCACATGAGACTTTGTGGAGGACATCCAGACTCAAGATGTAACAGTGACAGTTTTAATAGTGTTTTTCCATGCTGCTAGCCTTTTCTTTTCCTAGTCTACCTTAAATACCACTAATAGAAAAACATGGCTATAAATATAGCTCAAGAACCTGTAATGGCTCCCTGAGATTTACATAATCATTCCAAACCTATTTTCTGAACTTCTAAGCCCCTTTTTTTTTATTTTAAAGAGATTAAGACAAAGCAGGACATAACAAAGCAGATCAGAACAGAACAATGTAAGCAGCACAGAATTTCACTAGAAGACAACCCGTAATTAACAGTAACTACCACAATGTCTCTTTCTTTGAAATAGTTGAGTATAACTTCATATACAATAGTATCAAACATAACAAAATAGTATAAAAACATTCAAGAGAATGAGAGTATTACAGGGCATTCAGAACCAAATAACAGAAAACAAACAATGGCTACTATATTATCTCATTTTCCTTAGAAAATTTGTTTATACTTTTGCATGTAATACAGTCCAATAAGGTACAACATGATAGAGCCAATGGAAACAGAAGAGCAAAAGCATGGTAGGACTTCAGAGTAAGATGATATATCAGTACTGGCTATTATAATGACTTGTTTCCCTCAAATTAGCTGTTCATACCATCACAGTTAATAAAATCAAACAAACAAGGACAAACCCATTACAACTAATTAATGTGATTATTATAAGGTTTCAAACAATGTAATGGGGAATCGTGATTACCATAAACTCTTATGTATTCTTACTATTTCTTACACTATGGAGACTGTATGGTATTTACACATGTGAGTTTGATTTATTTCACTTATGATTATGGTCTCAAGTTGCACCCATTTATTAGTAAATATCTCAATGTGATCATTCTTTATAGCTGAGTAGTACTCCATTGTATAAAAATACTACAACTTTTTTTATCCATTCCTCAGTTGATGGACACTTATGTTGTTTCCAAGATCTGGCGATTACAAATTGTGCTGCTATAAACATGGGTGCAGATATATCACTGTGGTATGATATTTTCAGTTCTTCTGGGAATATGCCCAGAAGTAGAAAGCTGGGTCGAATGAGACCTCCAATCTGAGCTTTTTGAGGAATCTCCAGACTGACCTCCACAGTTGTTGCACCAGTCTACACTCCCACCAACAGTGCAGAAGAGTTCCTTTTTCCTCACAACCTCTCCAGCATTTGTTGTCGGTAGTTTTCTTGATGCTGGCCATTCTTTCTGGAGTGAGATGGAATCTCATTGTTGTTTTAATTTGCATTTCTCTAATGACTAACGATGATAACATTTTTTCATGTATTTATTTGCCATTTGTATTTCTTCATCTGAGAACTGTGTATTCATCTCAGATGCCTGTTTTTGGATTGGGTCTTTGAATTTTGGGGCTCTGATTTTTTTTTTTAATTCTTTATATGTTTTAGACAGAAGACCTTTGTCTGAGGAACAGCTCACTAAGATTTTTTCCCAGTTTGTGGGTTTTCTTTTCACTATGCTGAGATTTATTTCGACATGCAGAAACTTTTTAATAAGATGTGATCCCAGCTATTGATTCTGGGAAGTAGTTCCCATGCTGTTTGATTCTTCTGTTCATGAATTCTCTACCTACCCCAAAGTCTTCAAGATGTTTACCTACTTTGTCTTCCAACAGATTTAGTGTTTCTGTTTTAATATTCAGATCTTTGATCCATTTAGATTTTAGTTTAGTATATAGTGATAGGCATGGGTCTAGTTTTAGTTTTCGACATATGGAGAGCCAGTTTTTCCAGCACCATTTATTAAAGAGACTGTCATTTTTCCAGTGAACATGTTTGGCCCCTTTATCAAAGATAAGGTGGTTAAAAAAAAGATAAAGTGGTTGAGTGTGTTGGTAGTTGCTTGTATCTTTCTAGTCTATTCAATTGACCTTCAGATCTGTTTTTATTCCAGTACCATGTTGATTTTATTACAGTAGCTTTGTAGTATAATTTCAAGTTAGGGATTGTGATGTCTTGCCTTTGCTGCCTAGAATTGTCTTTGCTATTCTAGGTCTCTTCTGGTTCCAGATGAATTTTAGGAGTGATTTCTCTAGGTCCATGAGGTATATTGATGATATTTTCATTGGGATTGCATTGAATCTGTTTAACAGTTTTGGGAGAATGGCCATTTTCACAATATTTATTCTCCCTATCCATGAACGAGGGATGTCTTTCTATTTTCTGAGATTATCTTCGATTTCTTTTTTCAAAGTATTATAGTTTTCCCTGTATAGATCTTTCACTTCTTTCGTGAGATTAATTCCTAAGTATTTCATTTTTTTGGATGCTAGTATGACGAGTGTGGCTTCTCTTATGTCTCTGTAATTTTGTTGTTAGTGTATAGAAATGCTATTGATTTTTGAGCATTGATTTTGTATCCAGCTACATTGCTGAATTTATTTATTATATCAATGGAATTTTGGGGGTCTTCTATGTAGAGTAACATGTCATCTGCAAATAATGGTAATTTAACTTCCTTTTTTTCCCTATCTTTAACCCTTTCATTTCTCTCTTGTCTAATTGCTCTGGCTAGTACTTCCAGTACTATATTGAATAAGAGTGGTGCCTGATTTTAAGGTAAAGGCCTTCAGTTTTTTGGCCATTTAATATGATGCTGGCTGTTGGTTTGTCATAGATGGCCTTTATCATATTGAGGAAAAAGACCATCTATTCCAATTTTTTGTAAGGTTCTTATGAATGAGTGTTGGACCTTATCAAAAGCTTTTTCTGTATCTATAGAAATGATCATGTGATTCTTACTTTTGGCTTTATTGATAACGGTGGATTACATATTGATTTACGTATGTTGAACCATCCTTGCATGCCTGGGATGAATCCCACTTGGTTGTGGTATATAATCTTGTCAATGATTTGCTGCATCCTGTTTGCCAATATTTTATTGAGGATTTTTGCATCTGTGTTCATTAGGGAGACTGGCCTGTAGTTTTCTTTTTTAGTTGGGTCTTTCTCAGGTTTTGGTACTAGAGTTATATTTGCTTCCAGGAATGACTTAGGAAGGATTGCTTCCCTTTCGATTTGATTGAAGAGTTTGAGGAGTGTCAGCATTAAGTCTTCTTTGTATTTCTTGTAAAATTCTGCAGTGAATCCGTCTGGGCCTGGGCTCTTCTTTGTAGGTAAGGACTTAATTACATTTTCAATTTCATTAATAGAAATTGGGTTATTCAGCAGTATTACATCTTCTTGACCCAGCTTTGGTACTTCATATGTTTCTAGGAATCTGTCCATTTCTTCTGTGTTATTGAACCTATGGGAGTAGAGGTTTTTGAAATAGGCATTGATGATCTTCTGTATTTCCATAGAATCTGTAGTGATTTTGCCTTTTTTGTTCCTTATTGCATGAATTTGAGCTTTTTCTTTCCTTTTTTTAAAATTAGGTTGGCTAGGGGCTTATCAATTTTATTTATTCTTTCAAAGAACCAACTCTTTGATTCATTGATTCTTTGGACTGTTTTCTTAGTCTCTATTGCATTAATTTCTGCTCTGACTTTTATAACTTCCTGTCTTCTTTTGGCTTTGGACTTGACTTGCTCTTCTTTTTCTAGATGTTTGAGGTGTAGCATCAGGTTATTTATATTTGTTCTGTTTTCCTGATGTGGGAACTCAGTGCAATGAATTTTCCTCTGAGGACTGCTTTCATTGCATCCCACAAATTCTGGTAAGTTATATTTGTATTTTCATTTGCTTGTAGGTATTGTTTAATTTCTTCTTTAATTTCCTCTGTGACCCACTGATTGCTCAAGAGTGTATTATTCAATTTCCATGTGTTTGTGGGGTTTTTCTAGTTATTTTTATCATTAATTTCTAGTTTCATGGTGCTATGATCTGATAACATGCATGGGATAATTTCAGCTCTTTTGCATTTATTTAAATATGTTCTGTGGGTTAGTATGTGGTCTGTTTTAGAGAATGTCCCATGTACTGCTGAGAAGAATGTGTATTCTGTTGTTGTTGGATGGAACACTGTATATGTCTATCAAGTCCATTTGTTCACAAGTGTGATTCAGTTCTGTTATTTCCTTGCTGATTTTCTGTCTGGTTGATCTGTCCCTTGGTGTCAATGGTGTGTTAAGGTCTCCTTGGTGTGTTAAGGTCTCCTTTTATAATTGTGGTATTGTTTATTGGATTTTTCATTTCTATTAATACTTGTTTTGTATAACTGGGTGCTCTGGAATTTGGTGCATATATATTTAAGATTGTTATCTCTTCCTCTTGAAGTGTTCCTCCAGTATGTAATGACCTTCTTTATCTCTTCTGATCATTCTTGGTTTGAAGTTCACACTGTCTGCAAACAGAATAGCTACCCCCGCTTTTTTGGGGGTTCCTGTTACATGTAGTATTGCTTTTCATCCTTTGACTTTCAGTCTGTGAGTTTCCTTTTGGGTTAGATGGGTTTCTTGTAGACAGCATATGGTTGGATGTTGTTTCTCGATCCATTCTGCCAATCTATTTCTTTTAATTGGTGAATTGAAACCATTTACATTAATGGTTGTAACTGTTATATATTGGTGTATTGTTGACATGTTATCTTTTTGCTGTTGCATCTTTGTCTTTCCATTCTGACTTGTTTAGTGGTTTTTTCCTGTGTGTATCTAAACTGTCTTTCAGTATTCTTTCCAGGGTTGGCTTGGTGATCGTGAAGTTCTTTAGCTGTTCTTTGTCATGGAAGTATCTTATTTCTCCATCCATTTTGAAGGACAGTTTTTCAGGGTACATCAGTCTAGGTTGGAAATCATTTTCCTTTAGGATCTGAAATACTTCATTCCATGCTCTTCTTGACTTCATTGTTTGTGCTGAGAAGTCTGCTGTGATTCTGATAGGCTTTCCTTTATAGGTGATCTGTCTCTTCTCTCTAACAGCTTTTAATATTCTATTTTTATATTGGCTTTCTGAGATGGCAATTATTATATGTCTGGGTGTGGTTTTGTTTTGGTTATGGCTATTTGGAGTTCTATATGCTTCAGTAATCCTAATGTCAGTTTCCATTCTCATGTTTGGGAAATTTTCAGCTATTATTTCTGTGAATAGCCTCTTGATATCATTTATGTTGTCCCCTTCTTTTTCATTTATCTCTATCGATCTTATGTTGTTTTTCTTTGAGTCATCTTGCAGCTGTTGGATTGTTATTTCCTGATTCCTTGTTATTTTTAAGAGATCTTTCCTTTCCTGTTCACTAGCTGCAATCTTGTCTTTGAGATCTGAAATTCTACGTTCAGTTTCGTTGAGGCGGTTTTGACAACTTTCAGTGGAATTTTTGATTTCTTGTATATCTCTTTGAATCTGCTTTATGTATCCTGTTTGTTTCTTATATTGCTCATTCAGGGATTCTATCTTTTTGTTTTGTTCCTTTAATTTTTAAACTGTGTCTCCTTTTGATGTGTTCAGCATCTCTAATTATTTTTATCATTTCTTCTTTTACCTGGAAGATTATTTCTAGTTTGAATTCCTTTAAAGCTTCTCAAAGTTGCTTCTTTATTTCAGTTACTGTTATTTCAGGTATTTCAGGCATATGGTATGTATTTTCTTCTATGTACATGGCTGCTAGGTTTTCTTGGGATGGGCTGGATGTTTGAGATTGCATTTTTGTTGTTTGTTTTGTCATTTTCCTACATTTCTGTGTTTTAAGTGTTGTTCCCACGCTTGCCCTGGGCGTGTTGGAAATTGTCTCCTATGTCCTGGACTCCTGGGACTCCTCTGGTAGCGCAACTCCCTCCTTGGGCAGCGAGGCTGCCAGATTAAAAGAAGGTTACCAGGGGAGGTTCAGGCAGGCCTAACGCCTCCTCAAGCTGCGCAGCTCCCGGTTCCTGCAGCAAAGCTTCCTGGACCGAAAGAAGGCCACCAGGAGCGGTCCAGGCAGGCCCAAATCCTGCTCAGCCCAATCTAGTGTGGCAGCAAGCGGAGCGGGTCCGCAACCACCCAGAGCAAGGATATCAAACTCTCGCGGGGATCGGATATTGTGTAGGCATCCACCTCCTCTGTGGTAAAGCTCCCCAGGCTGAAAGATGGTCACCTGCGCAGCCTAGATAGGCCCAAAAAGTGCAGTTCCCTCCCCAGATGGCAGCAGTGGTGGTGGCGCTCCCCAAACTGAGAGATGGTCGCCGGCAAGGCCTGAGCAGGCCTCTGCAGAAGCCTTTTTTTTTTTTTAAACTGCTTTTTTTAGGTATCAGGAATCAAACTCAGGACCCTGAGCTTGCCAGAGAGAGGCACTTATACTGCTAAGCTATATCCATAGCCCTTCTAAGCCTCTTTTACTAGGTCAGTCCTATCTGTCTAGCAATATTTAATTTTATACCTTATCACAAACAGTTTGGTTAGTTTCTTTAGTGCCCTCCAAATATCCTTGTTTCCGTGGTCGTCTTCTTATTGTTAGGAAAGTCTTCTTTACCTGTTTGTCTTGTAAAGTCCAAATGAGTCCCATCATACTTAAACCCTTACAGTTCAAAATGTTCTTGTAGTTTTCATAGCTCATCTATTTACTGCTGAAGTACACAGTGTGTAAATGGGATATGTACAGCATAGTTGTTGAGAACATGAAGTCTAGAAGTAGCCAGTGTATGCTTGATTTTAAAATCTAAACTTTAGAATCTTGCTGTAACACTTGATAGTGTATAATCTTAGGCTAATTAATCCTTTTGTATATAAGTTTTCTTATTAGTAAATTAGGGCTGACACCTATTTTGATGCTACCCTATAAGGTTATTGTGAGGATTAAACATGTATGTAAAGCATGTGGAGTAGCACTCTACATAGTGTTTTAAGTGTTTAACTGTTTCAGTATAGCCAAGCATTGTATAGTCTGTCCCTCCCTGCGTATAATCTCCACAATTAGACAGTGTCTTAGTTACTTCCCTTGCCACTGGGATAAAATACCTAAAATCTGCAATTTAGAGGAGAATTTACTTTTGCTCATAGTTACAGTCCCTAGTTTGCTGGCTGTAAAGCAGAAATGGTACAGTGGGAAGTTCTGGTAAAGAAAAGCTTCTCATGTCATGGTGACGAAGAAGGAGAGAGAGAAAAGGGAAGAACCAAAATAGGAGATAAACTCTTGCAGGTCACCCTCCCCAGTGACTGCTAGGTTCCACCTCCTAACAGCAAGTCAGCTGTGAACGTATCAGTGGACTGATCAATTCATGAGTATAGAGCCTCCATGATCCAGTCATTTTCCAAACACATGAGGCTTTTGGGGGGCAATCCAGACCTAGACCAAAACAAATAGTCTTTTATAGCAGAATATTACATTTTTGGTTGAATCTCTCATCACTCATGCAGGTTACTCCAAAAAACTTGTTGGCTGGTTTGATTTCTCTGTAGTCTATGCTTGTTGCTGTTATCTATTTTTAAATTTTTATTTTTAGTGTATGTTTGTAGTACATAGTGGTTGTATTCATCATTGGGAGTTGGTACATCTGCATAATACATAGTCCATATGTCTGTGTGAAAACATATTTAGGAAGCCAAATGTGATGGTGCACACCTGTAATTCCAGTATTTGGGAGTCTGAGGCAGGATAATTGTCAAGAATTTGAGGTTAGCCTGGAGTACACAGTGACTCTTAAGGCCAGCCTCAGCTACATAGTGAGAACCTGTCCCAGAAAAACAAAACCAAGCAAACAAACCACTTTAAATGAGAATCAAGGGAGCCATTTGGCAAGAGAGAGTCATGAATGCTGTGTTTATCTTTCTGAGGTGTTAGGTATGGTAACAATCCTTAGAAATTTCTGCAGTGTGATATTACCTTTAAACTGAGAATATTTTGAGGCAGGAAAAACAGGAACAATATTTTTCTGGTATTTAATGTGGAAGTAAGTTGAAGTTTTGTTATTGTTGTTTTTTGTTTTTGTTTTTGCAAGGGTCTTGCTGTGTAGTTCAGGCTGGCCTGGGCTCACTGTGATCTTCCTGCCTCAGCCTCCTAAGGGATAGGATTACAGGTGTGCATGTGGAAGTAACTGATAATCTGGTTTAAAACAGACTACTTTTCATTTAAGTTTAGCTTTTTAAAAAGTAAAAAGTGGAATAATTCTTTTAGTAGATGGTAATCTTTATGTAACAGATCTACGTTATATGTCAAAATATTCATTAACTAAAAAAAGAAAATCTCCTTTTCTTTTGCAGGACTTCCTGATCCATTTGCTAAGGTGGTGGTTGATGGATCTGGACAGTGCCATTCTACAGATACTGTGAAGAATACACTTGATCCAAAATGGAATCAGCATTATGACTTGTAGGTTTAAGTGATTAATTTGAGATCAAACACAGAATTAATATCATTTGATATAATCTCTAAAAAGAATCTCAGAAAATTATCTGAATTTTATCTGTGGTATAATTTTGCCTTTATAGGAGGGGTATAAAACCTAGTGGAAAGGTATTTGGCATGTTGATCCCTGGTTTTAGAAGACTCACATTATAGAGCAGTCCTCCCTTTCCAGTGAAAGAAAAGTTAATTCACTTTAGGTTAGTTACTAGCATAAAAGTACCAATCAATTGCTACTATGTAGATGACTTCTTTCTTTATATTTTAATTGGTAGTATATGACTTCTTTATAAGTTTGACTTTATTCAGGTGTTTCTTCTGTTTATAGATATCTTGCTTATTTTTATCACCTCAGTCATTTCTTGTTTTTAGTTTTAGATGTTTTAAAGTTTCCTACTTGAGAAGATGATTCAGCTTTTAAAATTAGTACCCCTACCTGCTCCTGCCCCTACTTGCTCCCAGCCCTTTAATATAAATGAACTTTTTAGTTAAATCATTGTTCCATGTTTATCTGATTATGAAAGTAGTCAGAGATATTGATTACATGGTCCACAGGAACTACTTTTTCCTTGACAACTGTTGTTTCTCAAGTTACACCTGCCATTTGTTTGGTTTTCTATTTATCTCATTAATTCCCAGCTCTTACGGAACCGTATGTTGTTTTGTTAGGAATTCCATAGGCTTTTTCTTCATGGAAACACCCCTCCTGAAGACTGTTTTCTTGCTTCAGTTTGGCTTGATGGTTCTCTTACAACCTACTTTGTAGTCTTCCTGGGAATTTATCATTAGGTTAGGAACTTTCTTTGTCTATCAATGATAGCTACTATTGCTTCTCCTGTTGCTGTTGCATTTTCCTATAAAGTTTATCTTCCATTGTCATTTGAGAAAAAGTAAAAAGATGGAAAACACTTTTTGAGATCTTATCTAAATATATGCTTTGTATTCTTGCTTAACAGATAGTTTAAATAAAGACCTTAAGATGAAACATCACTTTCTCCCCAAATTTTTAATATGTTACTTTATTATCTTCTACGTCTACATAAGCATCAGTAGAAATACACACTGAGAGTGTTGGCACATGCCTGTAATTGCTGTACTTTGAGAGGCCTACGGAGGGAGGGAGATCTAAAGTTTGAGCCCAGCAGCTTAGTAACTTAATGAAATGGTATTTCAAAATAAAAAATATAGAAGAGGCTAGAATGTAGTTCGGTATGGAGGCCCTGGATTCACCCCCCACCTCACCCCGTACTGGAAAAAAAAAGTCTGAGCCACAAGTTGGAGTGTATCTTTAATTTAAAACTTTTCACTTGCCATATTTTAAAAACATAAAAAAGAAACAGGTGAAATTAAGCATAATCTAAACTAGTATCGCTAAAATAATGTCAGTTCAGCATGTAACCTAAATAAAATACTTATTCTTTCATTGTATACTAAGTCTTTGAAATCAGGGTTATTTTATACTTAGAGCTCACCATCATGTAGACTAATACTTAATACTTAATGGTTTTGTGTGGCTGATGGCTGCCATAGGTTTACAATGTTGCTGATGGCAGTTATGGTCTTTCATGATTGTTTTTCAGATGGACTATTTTAGGGTACTCTGTGCCTTGCTAAATCTTTTCTTTTCAAAATTATAGCCATCCTACTAGTTATGAATTGGTACCTTATCATGGTTTTGATTTATATTTTTCTAAAGCCTAATGATGTTGAACATTTTTGTGTACTTGTTGTGTACATGTTTGTGTACTTTATTTTATAGTTGATATTATTTGGACTTTTTCTCTTGCGTATTTCCTAGATGGTAGAGAAAAGATCAGGGAAATACTCTGGAAATACACATTTTGTAAAATCTTCACTTTAAATTAACGAAAGCTACAAGATTTAATAATTATATTTTAGCTAAAAGTTTTGAGTGTGTGTCTGTGTGTGTGTGTCTATGTCTCTGTCTGTCTTTCTGTCTGTCTTCCTTCCTTCCTTTCTTTTTTTGAGGAAAGATTTCACCATGTAGTTAGGCTGGCCTTGAACTCACTGTATAGTCTGACCTTGTTCTCACAGCAGTCCTGCTGGGATTATAGGCATTTGGCCCTTCACCTGGCTATATATATATTTTTTTTCCTATGTAATAATACTGTATTCTCCTGTAGAGGTAGCCTTACGATGCAATATCCTGAAGTTTGTTTATAAATCATGTTTGTCGATGAAGTTGAAATTTTTAATAAAGCCTAACTAGGACCCTCTTAAAAAGATTATACCTTTTTCTTTTATGGTGGTATGTGTATTATGTTACATGAAGTTTTCTTAAAATGAGAGGAGATACTTTTCTAGGTGTAAGAAATGATATTTCTGATTAATTCCTGACCCAAGAGTGTTTGTAGGGAATGTTTGAACATTCACACTTAAGTAATACAACACAATAATTTCTAGTAATTCACAAATTATTTTTCAGAAGGTCTGTAATCAGCAAGTGTTTATAGTGCAGTTTAAGATACAGCTTCCCACATTAAGATAGAGCTTTTCACATTATCAAAAATCTGATGGTACTCTGCAGTAAACAGATGGAGTTGTTTGAGCCAGTGATGGGCTGCCATGAGGACTTGAGAATCAATATTTCAGTGTATCTATGAACTAGGCATGTTAGTTGGGAAACTGATTTAATGTGATTTACAGATCCTACTTGTTTAACAACTGTTCAGGTTTACAACCATGGTATGCTGTTCAGATTACAACCTACCACTTGGACTTACGACCCTTCTTTTTTTTCTGTACAGTTTTGTACATCATGTATATAGAGCCTCAAGGTCTTGTTTTGACAGTACACTTTGTTTATACACTACCGTGATTTTTGGGTATTGCACTATACAGTCCTGTAGTTTTCTGTCATGTTCCACATGACAGTAGTACATGTAAGAGTTACGCAGATGAAAGCTCATCATGTTGGGAGTTTCCTTTGACTATTTCTTTGTTCTCAATATTGTAATGTACATATTATATACGATTCCTCATTTAGTGACCAATGCATTTAATGACCTAGCTGTAGAACTGCAGCTCAGTTGTTAAACAAGAAGTGTCTGTATTTATTTTTTCTCATGTTTGTTTGAAGTGATTTGCCTGTTTAATACTTGATCCTAGTTCAGGAATTAATAGCATGTGGTAGTCACATACCAAGGTACATCTGGTAGGTGTAATTGAAAATTGGTATATATATTCTGAATGCTATTTTTAATTCAGTTCTTTTTTGTTAGTAAGCAATAAGAACCCAATTCAAATTGGCTTAATTTAACAAAAAGAATGTTCCAATTTATATAATTATAAAAACTTAGAGATAACCATTCTTCAAGTACAGGTGTCAGGGACTCTTGAGCCCCTTCCATGATCCTTATTTAAAAGTTTTAATCTTCACTTAAGTGGCTTAGGCTTTTATATATATTAGGTGTATTTTTGTGATATTTCTCTTTTGTTGAACGACACTTTTAGGATCAAGGTTGCTGGACCAAAAATTTGACCTCTTAGAGTCATTAAATAGAGTTAGGGTCCATTGATACAATTATGTTACTTATGCTTATCCATGGGTTGATGCCATGTTAACAATTGGCAGGCGTGTGCACAGACAAATACAGTAACGCTTTCCCCTGCTCTGCTTGTCTGCAGGCAGTGAAGTGAAATCTGCAAGAGTCCTTCTCGCTCAAGGCCTGCATGCAGGAAAGAAGCAGGGGAAAAGCGTTACAAACAGCTTTTGTTCTACAGCATTAAAAAATATAACAGGTAGGTCAGATTTTTGGTCTGTCAGCCTTGACAATGCCCCTTGCAAGTGAACTAAGTCTTCTCTGAAGTAGAGGTCATGTTATTGAAATGTACTTAAAAATATGACCATAATAAAAGTTCTTTTAGGATTTTTTTTCTTAAAAAGAAGTAATCATTATAAACTCCCTTAGCGCTACTAAATACTAGCTACAGAAAGAGCTTTTTTTTAACTAACAAGAACTTTTGTTCAGCATGTGATATTAAAAATCATTTTTAGGTATTTTAAAACTTCTAAAAATTTAAGTTCAGTCATGTGGATTGATTGAACTAAAGATATATTTTGTATATTCTAGCTGTACTCTGAAAAATATTCATGACTTTAAAATATATAAAAAGAAAAACTTTAGACTATTAAGTTATTTATGCAGTTATTTTGGTTTGTAGGTATATTGGAAAGTCTGATTCAGTTACAATCAGTGTATGGAATCACAAGAAGATCCACAAAAAACAAGGTGCTGGATTTCTTGGTTGTGTTCGTCTTCTTTCCAATGCCATCAACCGCCTCAAAGACACTGGTTGTGAGTAGATACTAGAGCTTTTGAAATTTAAAAAAAAAAAAAAATTCTCTTTTTTTATGTTGTTATTTTAATTGTTCTTATGATTTTTATTATATTTATATGGTAGGGATCCAGAAACTTCGTATATATCTCTGAAATATTGGTAAAATTCCTGGTCTGTCCGTATTTTGTATAGATTTTGTTTTCAGATAGTCTCACTATGCAGTGCAGGCTGACTTTGAACTCACTATGTAACCTAAGCTGGCCTCAAACTCATGGCTGTCCTCCTGTCGTAGCCTCCTGAGTGCTGGGATTAAAGGCATACGCCACCATCCTGGCAATTTTATGCACTTTTGAAAAGGGTATTACATTTTAAGTATGTGGAACCTAGAGCTGATCAAAGTTTATACTTAGCTTTTAATAAATTAATAAATATTAAGAAGTGATTGACAGAAGGTTGAGAAGAAAGGTGTTCAAGTAAACACGCCTTTTAAAATTTCTTAGTACCGTTTTCTGGTTGTGATGGATCTGTGAAATGGCGGTGAATTTTTATTTAGGTGATTGGAATATTGAAGGTGTCAGTTAAAGGAGAATTGTTAGTAGATAATAATGGTAGAAAACTGCTGTGACAAAATTTTAAAGTTGATTATAAGATAGTTATCAGCTACTAAATATACCTGAATTTATCACTGACCTGTTCCTTTAGAAGATAGAACAGGATCAAAACAATCAAAGAAATTTCCACAATGAATTGGCAAACTGACTTAACATTTGTGTAATTTGTATAACTAAGTGGCAAAGAGACCTTTTGGGTGTCTTTCTACTGAATCGTACATAGATACATAGATGGAAAAATTTTTTTCTTTGGCAACAGATTTTTTGTTGTTTATATAGAATTTTTATTACAAGAAACATTGTCATTGTCATGGAATTGTAGTCCAGATGCCTTTGCTAATAATCAGACTTTAAGTATAATAAATTTAGCATTGAATGCTAGATGTATCGAGATGGTCCCTTTTAATGTAGTATAATACCACATCCCCGATATATAAGTATTGACCTGTTATGTAGAAGGTAGAGAACCAAACTAGAAATTCTCATTCAGACAAACTTAAAGCCATCTGAAAAATTCTTGTATTTGTAGGTTAACAGGGTGATGACCAATAGGAGAGGGATGTTGGGATTGGAAAAGGTTTGCATATAAACCATACTGTTGTGTTACCTAATCTAGCAGGCAAACTTAAAATTTATAGATCAAATTTCTGACATTACAGACGAAGATGGTCTCCTTGTTTTATGGATTTATAATTAAGACAGGTGTGATACACCTGTAAAAGAATTTAGCTAAGCAGAATTAACATACTGTGGGTAACATTATTCCTTACTATAACTTTGAGGGCCAACCCAGTGTTATATTTACAGGTGAGGCATCTGAGAGGATAATTGAATTGTGCTGGGTGTGGTGGTGTGTGGTTCTAATCCCAGCTACTTGGGAGGCTAAAACTGGGGAATCGAAAGTTTGAGGCCAGCCAATACAACTTAGTGGCAGTTTGTCTTAAATACATAAAAGGGGCTGGGGATGTAGTTCAGAGGGTGAGTAGTTGCCTAGCATCCACAAGGTCTTGTTTCAGTTTCCAATACCACCACCAAAAAAGTTTTTCTTAAATAACTAATGGATGATTATTTAGTTTGTTTCTTAAGATTTATTTTATGTGTGTTTGGGGGGGGAGTTGGAATGATTAGATAAAAGTAGTAAGAATGACAGCAACTAATATTTATTGAACACTTACGTGTCAGGCACTATGATGAGAGTTTTATGTTACAGTATTATCTGATTTAATCTTTAAAAAAATGCAAAGTGTAGGGTCGGGGATTTAACTCGGCCACATAAACGCCTGCCTGACAAGTGCAAGGTCGTGAGTTCAATCCCAACTACCAAAAAAACCAAACCAAAACAAAACAAAAACAAGGTAGGTTCTATGGTTACATATAACGGAACTAAGGTTGAGGTATAAATTGCTTCAGACCAACAATCATTGGGACGACAGTGGTCTGAAATCCTCAAAGAGACAATAACTGCCTTTTGGCAGTATAACACACCAGTGGTATATATGGTATATAAAATTTGGGGCCAGGGATTTAGCTCAGTGGTATAAGCACTTGCCTGGCAAGTGTGAGGATATGAATTTGATCCCCAGTACCAAAAAATAAAGTAAAATTTGAATTTATCAGAACTTGTTAAGACAATTAAGTGCAAATTTATATAGAGTAAGAGAATTTTAAACTTTCATTTTATGATTAGTTCTTTATCAGTTTGATGTATAACAGGAATTTACTTGTACTAATAGATGTTAGAATTTCTGATACCAGCTACTTTTTTAATTTTTTGTTTTATTGTTGATTTGAAATAGATCAGCGGTTGGATCTATGCAAACTTGGGCCAAATGACAATGATACAGTTAGAGGACAGATAGTAGGTAAGTGTGAAATTTAAAATTAGTAAATTTTGGCCTCACTCAGACTGATCTATAATTTAAGTACCCTTTAAATCAAAATATAACAACTACAGCTACATTGGCATAAATTAAATGTGAGTCAAGATGCTATAAACAATGGATCTAGGATACAGGTTAATGTAATTGAAAAACCATACACACACACACACACACACACACACACACACACACACACACACACGACAGCTCCAAGTAAAGGACTGTTGATCTTTCAGGAAGAAATCTTTTCAAAGTATTTAAATATAATACAGCACTAAGATTTTGTAAATCGTATTAAAGTTTCCTGAAGATAATCCTCAAACTAGTTTTTGAGTAAACATAATTCTGTTGAACTTTCTGTGTAACGTTTAGTGCCTGATAGTTTTACAATTCTATGCCAGTTAAAAAAAGAATAAGCGATGGTAGTGTAAGACCTTACTGTAAAAGTGAGAAATTGTTAGCTTCTTTGTATGGCATTCAGGGGACTAATAGAATATCTGAAATTGACAGATCAAAATGTTTAGTACAAAATTTCTTGAGATTTGTCTTAAAAACTGATTAAGATTTGATTATAATGCATTATGATGCATAGTGTGGTAGGACACAAAGGAAGATACTTTGGAGGCTTTTTTTTTTGTTACTGGAGATCGAACTCAAGACCTCACGCTTGCCAGGCAGGTGCTATGCTGCTGAGCTATGCCCCAGCCTCAGGGCTTCTTAAAGAAGAAAAATTTATTTGGAATCTTACCTTGTGGTAGAGCAGAATTTATTTTTTTAGTGTGTTAGTTTTTGGTCTTTTTGAGGCAGGGTTTCATTATATTATTCAGGTGGTCTTGAACTCACTTTGTAGCCCAGGCTGACCTCAAACTCACAATGATCTTCCTGCCTCAGCCTCCCATGTGCTTGGATTACAGGTGTGTGCCACCATGCCCAACTGATAGAGTGGAATTTAGACTAAAATGATTTCATTTTGAGTCTTTCAAGTTTTAGTTCCTTGAAGAACTGCATTTCTTACAAGGCGAAGAATTGGGTTCATAGTTGAGTAACTGGCAGAATAGCCACTAGCAAAGCCCTATTTTCATCGAGCCAGGAAAGCATCTGCAATATAGAATTACTGATAATTTCTGTCATTCTTTGAGAAGAGGGCATAAAACATTGTAAAAATAAATCATGGCATGTAAGCTTTTTACATGTAGTTGTTTTTGTTGTGTTTGATTTGGTATGTTATATAATGCTTGCCAATTAATGTCTAGGATTAACAAAATAGTTCTCTTAGGTAGAAATTTTTATTTATAAAATAACAAATCTTATTGGACATTAAAAGTATATTTACTAGAGTACATAATATACAGATGTATTATTTTTAAATATATGTGTGTATATTTAATTTAACATGAATATGGAACTTGTGAGAATATGGGTCTTATAATAGGATCATTAATATGGGAGAAGGAGGCTAAACTCAAAACCTGTCATGTGTTTTGTCATTCCAAGATGAAATGAGTTCAGTTCTTGGAGAATTGAACCTCTGTAAATAACTGTAACTTCATGTACAAAATATCTTTTTGGAAACTGGAAGAAAACATTAAAACAAAAAATACCACTTTTTTTTTTAACCCATATTTCTCACTATGCAAAAAATACCACTTTTTAATATTTCTATATACACGTATATTTCTATTTTAATTACAGTGAACATAAAATTTTAATTTTGCTTTTTTCACATAATGATGAATTATAGCTTAGTTATTGAATTTTTATTTTGTTATAACATTGAAACTTACAAGCTTGTTATAACATTGAAACTTACAAGCTATATTTTATCTTTTTTAAAGAATCCTTCCTTTAAAAATATTTTTTCCAAATTGAGATGTTTGATTCAAGGAATACAAACCCTTCTCTTATATTTAAAACCATTGAATTCTTCTTGCTCTTGTAAAGTTTTTTAAAAATATCGTTTGCTTTTATAGTCTAATTGTAGACAGAAAACCTAAAAAGTACTCACAACATATCATTGTAATCATCTTCATGTATATATTTGCTGTGTATTTTTAAAAAAACATACTATGGGGGCTGGGGATTTAGCTTAGCAGCATAAGCACCTGCCTTGCAAGCAGGCGGTCCTGGGTTCGATCCCTGGTACCGATAAAAAAAAAAAAAAAAATACCATGCAAAATTTTAGTAGCCTATTTTAATCTGCCGTTATGTCTTTTTTGTACATGGATATATATTTATAGCATTTTTGATATTGTATAGCAGTATATAATAATGTCATCAGTCTTATTGGATATTTAGTTTCTCATGTTTAAATATTATAAGCAGTGGCTCTAGTAATGTTTCTAAAGTTCATTTTATATACGAGAATTAGATCATTTAGGAACACATAAAAATTGCCTAGATGTTTTATAATACAGCAAACCCATGAAATTCTTTAGCTTTGAACTTTAATACTATTTCATACATAGCTAATAAGAAAATAGTGTTTCACTGTGATTCTATTTCAGTAAACATTTCTCTTTTTTGTCTATATGAAAACTTTAAGTAGTTGTTCCTAAAACATATTGTTTACATTCACCAAGGTGTGTTAGTGTTGTCTAAATGAAACTTAATACATAAGAGATCTGTGAACTTGTGATTTTTTTTTTAGATTTTTACAGAGCAGTTATGAGACCATTCTTTGAGTGAAAAAGTCCAACATACTTTTTTATGTGCTAATTTAGTAATTCTTTAAGAAGTTAGGGTAATAGTGGCAGTTGTAATCCTAGCACTCTTAATTTCAATTTTGAGTCTAGCCTTGGCAATTTAGTGAGACCCTATCTCAAAATTTAAAAAAATATATAATGCTGGGAATGTAGCCCAGTGCTCGGACCTTGGATTCAGTCCTTAGTGCTAGGTGTGTGTGTGTGAGGGGAATAATCCTAGAGCCGTAAGGAAGGACTTAAGGGATATAATTTAACCTGACTTCCTCATTATTCAGTTGTGATTGTCAGCCTTAAGAGCATTAAGTGTTTTATTCAATATTATAATGCTAACTAATGTAGTTGGCAGAGTCAACTCTATAGTTTGTATCTCCTGTCTCCAGTTTATAATAGTAATTTTATACTACTTTTAAAAATCATGGAATCCAAGGCTGGGGATTTAGCTTAGTGGTGTAAGTGCCTGCCTAGCAAGCATGAGGTCGTGAGTTCCATCCCCAGCACCAAAAAATAAATAAATAAATAAATCATGGAATCCAAGGATTACCCTATTATCAGAATCCAAATGTATTTTTTTTAGAGATACTGAGTTTACCAAGAATTGAAATTCTGCTCACTTCAACTGCACGTATGCTGAAATTGGAATGATACAGAAAAGCTTAGCATGGTCCTTGTGCAAGCTAACATGCAAATTTGTGAAGCATTCCATATGTTTTTGAGTTGTTTGTAGGAAAATGGGTAAACCTTAAGACCATAATGTTAAGTGAAATAAATCAGACACACAAGTTTAAATACACATGATTTCTATTGTGTGAGAAACCCAAAAGCAAAATAAAAGGTAGATAATAGAAATAGGCAAATAGATCTTATGCAAATGAGAAATGGTAAAGAGATAAGGGAAAGGAAAAGATAAGAAAAAAGAATTAGTATGTGTTATATAGATGAGGAATGTAGTCAGTATGTACTGCAAACAGGTACTGATAAAAATAAAAACTAAAAGAAAAAAGAAATCAATGTAAATTTTAAAAACTCATCAGTGCATGAATATACCCTTAATGTGCCACTTTTGGGGTGGGGGGTTACGGGGAATCGAACTCATGACCTCGCGCTTGCCAGGCAGACGCTTATGCTGCTGAGCTAAATACCCGGCCCATGCCACTTCTTGAATGCAATAGCAGCCTTGCATTGCCCCATTATGAGAGTTAAAGAGAAAGTAGACTTTGTTCTGTGAATATGGCAGATGGTAGAAAACTTAAGGTTCTGGTAATCACTCCTAAAGAAAAAAAAAAAAAATCTATGGGAAAAGAACGTATAGATTTTATTAGAAACCAAAGATTTATTCTAAACTATTAAAATAAGTCAGATATCTTCTAAAATTAGATACTTTAGATTATAGTAGTTCTTTTTAACTCTGAATTTTAGTAATATTTCTGTTGTTTGATAGTAAGTCTTCAGTCCAGAGACCGAATAGGCACAGGAGGACAAGTTGTGGACTGCAGTCGTTTGTTTGATAATGATTTACCAGACGGGTAAGCTAACATGATTAAAATGGTTAAAGAAATAAATAGATAATAGTCTTTATATAGTAAGAAATAAACTGAAACTTATTATATACATTAGAAATTTGGTATGATCAGTTCTAGAATGTAGGTTTTCTTTCTACTTGTAAAGTTAGAAGAAATATATTACTATACATTTACAAAATAAATATGAATTATATGTATTAAATTTGAATTTTTAAGAGTTTTGACCACAAAAAAGTTTTGACAAGGAAGCACGTGAAATTTCTTGCCAAATACAACTTTTCTCCGAATACTGTCTATTTAAAAGAAAAACTTTTTGGCTTGGTTAATTACTCAAAACAGGGCACGCACATACATACACACACACACACACACACACATACACACACACGGAATTTGAAACATTCTATTTAGAGGGGTAGGAAAGAGAATTTGAGTAATACTAATTATAATAACATTTATTGAGTACATATGTGTCAGATGCTACTGTAAGTACTTTATATTATTTAATTCTTATAGCATCTTAGAAGGTAGTATATAACACATGACTCTGGAATTTGGCCACCTGAGTTCCAACCCTTACTTTTTTGTTTACTGGCTTTATGGCATTAATTTACTTAACTTTTGAAGTTTTATAACAAAGTTTATATTACAAAGAGTGATTAGTGAAAATCCATACTCTCATAAATTGTTGAGAGGATTTAGTTAAATCATTTACATAAAAGCACTTCAGTGTCTTGCACATGGTGTTTAATAATTACTATCATTTTTGTTGTTATTATTATGGTTACTGTCACTTTATAAATTAAAAACTGGGACTTAGTAAAGTAACCTTCCTAAGAGTATGTAGCAAATGGTATAACTTGAATACAAGCCTAATTGATGATTCCCAAGCTCTTTATCATTAATCTTTATCTTTGATACTAATTCTGATACCTTTTTTTTAACCTTCTAAATATTTTTAGTTCAATAAGGTATAGTTTACATGTGGTAAATCCATTTAAATTGTTTGATTTTTAACTCAAATTATTTTTGATACCAAATTTTATATCCAAGCTATGATATTTGCTCCTTTTGTTTCAGCTTTTAAAAATTGTTATGAATAACTGTGTTTATAGATGACTTTAGATTTTTGAGGTCTGTCAACTCTTGTGAATGTGAGGTAGATTATGATAGTTTTGAAGGGGGTTAGGATGAAATATTGAGAGAGTATAGTAATATAAGAACTGTTATTCTGGGGCTGGGGATTTAGCTCAGCGGCATAAGCACCTGCCTTGCAAGCAGGCAGTCGTGAGTTCGATCCCCGGTACCGATAAAAAAGAAAAAGACAAAAAAAACAAACAAACAAAAAAAAAAAACCCAGAGTTAAAGAACTATTATTCTATATTTGTCCATCATTACTTTTACTTTATTGTAACAACAGGCACAAGGGGAGCTCACATCTCTTTATTTTTTGTGTTTTAATGTCCCCAAAACTCTTTACCAGTATGTTGGTAGAAATATTAATTTTGCCATATGTCCAGTTATTTGCTTATTTCAGTATATAAATTATAATAAAGAGTTGAGGGGAAAGTGGCATTCTTGATTTTTAAAAAATTAATTTGGGTAGTTTATTGGTTGGCTTTCCCTCTGTTGGAACATATTGCCTCACACTCATAACTTAAGAAAGGAGAAGTTTATTGTGGCTTCCAGTTTCAGAGGTTTCTGTCCATCATCAGTTGTCTCCAAGGCAGATATATCATGGTGGGAAAGTATGATGAAGGAGAGCTGTGCAATTCATGGTGGCTGGGAAGCAGAGTGAGTTGGAAAGAGCTGGAGAGAAAGGAGCCTGGGATCAGATCTATTTCCCAAAGGCCTTGCCTTTTCCAAGTGGGCTCTGCCTTCTAATAGCCCAGCCAACTAAGAACTCATCTGTGGGTAATCTATTGGTAAATTTCATACCCTGATGATTCAGTCACCTCTCTGGGAGTATCTTGATGCAGTCAAATAGACAATTATGATTAACTAGCATAGGTAGGCTAAATGTTTTTAAAAGTTTTCCTAGTGAAATGTAATTTTCAAAAAGTCATGGATGTGAAAAAAAGTCATGGATGTTTTTTAGACAACCTGTATTTCAGTTCTTAGTCTTCTGCATACTGATTCTAAAACCTAATTAATTTCGAGTAAATATATTTTTTAGAAAGACATTTTCATAAAATTATAAAAAAAATTAGTATAATTTCAGTGATATTTATATTACCAGAAACTTCTTGGAGTCTTGACTGATGGAAAATATTTGTCGCACCTTAGTGTGGATAGTTCAGAAACTCCAGACTTACATAAAATGTGCAGTTCTAAAATAAGTTGGAAAAAACTCTATTTAGTTTTCTTGATTTGAGTAGCAGATATCTTCCTGGCTTAGTGATAGCACTGAAAATATTTTATGTCCCATCTTCCTGTTAATACCCACTAAAACCTTTTAAATATTTTTATTTAAGCTGGGAAGAACGGAGAACTGCCTCTGGAAGAATTCAGTATCTAAATCACATAACAAGAACTACACAATGGGAACGCCCAACAAGGTAAGAATATACAGTATTTTCCATGGTCTGTGCTAGTCACCTGTTTGAAGTTCCCATTTATCTCTCAGCTTTTTCAAAGTTTTTCCCCTTGGTTTATATTATTATAGATTACTAGATGCTATTTTTATTTTTGTTATGTTTTAAAAATTTTATTTATTTTTTTGAGACAGTGTTGTGCTATGCAGGGTGGACTTAAACTCAACTGTTTAGCACAGGCTGGCTTCAAACTTACAGTGATCCTCCTGCCTCAGCTTCCCAAGCACTGAGATTACAGGTGTGCACCACCATGTCTGGTTAGGTGCTATTACTATTATTTTTTAAAGTTACTATATGAACAAAGATTGTCGGATAGATCACCTTATTGGATGTTTAGTGCAAACTGCCAAAGGTTTTATAAAAGATTTACTGAACAATTTATTGGATCTGAACCTAAGTGAATGTACACTTTGTCAGTATTTAAATGGGGCCCAAATTCTTCTGTCTCAATTTCCACATGTATTAAATGTTGATTGTTATGGATGTTTAAAAGTGAATTCTTGGGCTGGGAATTTAGCTCAGTGACTTAAGCACCTGTGTGGCAAGTGCAGGGTAGTGAATTCGATCCCTGGGACCAAAAAAACAACAAAACAAAACAAAACAAAACAAAATCAAGACGTAGGCTTTACCTTTTCTTTCAGAAGACCTACAGTAGACCAAAAATTTTCTTCATTAGACAAACTAGGATCTCTCTGTTATTTATTTAGTAAATTTTAATTGAGCTATTTGTACATTTGTGTTATGTGATATGAATATTTATAGTAGTGAATAAACTAGGCAGGTTCTATTCTTTGAGTACATAATCAAGGGTAGGGAGAAGATGGAGAAAAATAAAGAAACAGGAAAAATGTCAGCAATAAATTCTGTGCTGGGAAACTGAGTCAATGAACAGATGCACTTTGATTTAATGATTGGGAATATGTCTAGTAAACCATTATCAACTTAAAGTGCTATAAGCCAAGAATTCTTTTAATATGCTTGTAACCAAACATAGCTTAGCAACATGTTAGCATTCTGTGCTGTGGTGAACACATGGCTTACTGGAAGTTGCAACTTGCTGCCATTGCCCAGCATTTTGATAGTATCAATGTGTATGTATCACTTGCTAGTCTGGGAAACAGTATAAATTTGAATGCTGATGGCTTTTGCATTACTGTTAAGTCCAAGAAACTATTTCTATTTAGGTATTTATTTATTTGTGGTGCTGAGAATTGAACCCCAGACCTTCACCCCTAGCTGTTCTCTGTAGTTAATCTCAGTCTTCTTTATTTTTTATTTTGACACAGGGTTTTGCTGTGTTCCAAATTGTTCAGGCTAGGTTTGAATTTAAGTTCTGCCTGCCTCAGTCTCCAACAGTGCTAGGTTTCCAGACATATGCCCCCATCATTGGCAAAGTAAAAAAAATTTAAACCTTTATGAATAGGGGAATCTTTGCACTATCAAATGACTGGATTGGAAAGGCCTTTTAGAAGGCCTTGTTTATGTAAACTGTCATTTGAATAACAAAAGAGAGCTAGGACTAGGGAGAATAAGAGAAAAGAGTATTCTGTGGAATGGAGAGGTACTGTCCTTAGGAACTAAAGATAGCTGACTTTGGGAAGTGTAAGAAACAAGAAGAAATCAGTGTGACAGAAGCCAAATCATAGGAAATCAGGTACAAGACGTAGGCTATACCAAGGTTCAGTAATGATTTGTAAGCCAGTACTCAAATTACAAATGTACTCAGATTTTATATAAAATATAATCAAAGTCATCAGATTCAGTGACTCACAACTGGTCTCTCAGCTACTTTTGAGGTTGAGGCAGAAGAATTTTAAAGTTCAGGTTCATCCAGGGCAACTTTAGTGAGACCTTGTTTCATAATAAACTAAGAAGAGCTTAGTTGTATAGAGCTTAGGGGTAGCATATTCACCTAGCAAGCATGAAGCTTTGGATTCAATTCTCAGTACCACCAAAAACACAACAAAATACAGACATCTCTGTGTGTATCTAAAATCAGTTAAATACATCAGTGAGGTGCTTACCTTGAGTTTCTTTGGTGCCTAGAAACTTTAGGCTTGCTTTTAATAGAGTTCTTGAAATCATTATATTTGTATGAGTCAATCCATTTTCTTGTAACTGATTATTACTGTAGTATGTATTATCTAGTGAACTCCTTTTGATATCTAAATTGATAACATTTTTTTCTTATTGCTTTTCAATAGACCAGCATCTGAATATTCTAGTCCTGGCAGACCTCTTAGCTGCTTTGTTGATGAGAACACTCCAATTAGTGGAACAAATGGTGCAACATGTGGACAGTCTTCAGATCCCAGACTGGCAGAAAGGAGAGTCAGGTCACAGCGACATAGAAATTACATGAGCAGGACACACTTACATACTCCTCCAGATCTACCAGAGGGCTATGGTATGATAACTAGCTAAAATAGAGCATGGCTTACTAATTTCAGCTTGTTAAAAAACAATCAGAACATCAATTTGAAAAAAGTTTTTAATCTGAGTTTAAGGATTCTATCTTGGGCCAGGAATATAGCTCAGTGGCACAGCACCTTCCTGGCAAGCATGAGGTCCTGAGTTTGATTCCTGGTACCAAAAAAAAAAAAAAGATTCTATCTGAAAATAAGAGTAAATATTAAAAAACCATGTGTTAAGAGTTTGTAGTTAGATGTTCCCCCAAAGCCTTGTGTGCTCATAGGTGGGGCTTTTTGGAGCTGGCTGGATCCAGGGTGCGTAGCATAAATTAGTCTACTGACTAATATAGCATAGTTCTGTGTGTAGATAATAAGAAGGCCTACTTTGGGAATAGGTAGCACTACCCCCAAGGTTTGTAGCCTAGATGATAAAAGGGAAAGGAAGGCTTGCTGCTGCTTGCTGCTACCTCCTGCCTGCTGTGCCATGAACAGTTTCTCCTCTGGGATGGCCCTCTCCCTTGCCACTCTGCCTGGGAACTAGCTGACGACTGAAACCTCTACAAACTGTGAGCTGAAATAAACCTTTTCTCCTTTTAACTTGTGGATGTAGAATATTTTGTCCCAACAATGAAAAACTAAGACACTTCCCAACTTTGAAAAGTCTTTGAGGTGGTAGAAGACTATGTAACCAACAATTCCTCATTGGGTTAGTCGTTAACCTCAGATTTCTTTCTCTTTTAACATGAAATATGATGAATTTGTAATCACAGCACTTGGTGTAGGGTAAGGCAGGAGGATTCCTATGAGCATGGTTTGTGTGTGCTTGTAATCCCAGCACTTGGGAAGCTAAGATAGGCAGATTGTTGTGAGTTCAAGACCAGTGAGGGCTACAAAGTAAGCTCAGGGCCAGCCTGAATTGCATAGTAAGACTCTTATCTCAAAAAGACAAAAAAAAGAGAGAGAGAGAGAAAAGAAAAAAAATATGAATACCTTATTACAAAGGTATGTAAGAAGTATATGAAATGAAGTGAGTCTACTGTACAAATAGGCTTTACATAAAAGTAAGGTGATATAGATAAGGGTAACTTGAAGTCAGATCTGCAGTGTAGCAATTGATGGTATTCATTTTATTTGTATTGTCTGTAATTTTGAATTGTCTGAGTGACTAGATTGTAAATTTAGTAGCTTCTGTATTTGTATAAAATGATTGTAGTCTTAATTTTCTAGAAATGTAGAGTTCCATGTGGCATATGGTATAAATCCTCTATCTGAATACAGAACTTTCTAAATTAATCTCCACTTGGGAGCACTCATATATTATACATTTGATTGTCTGCTAAAGTTGACCAAGTTGTTTATAGTCCTTGCCCTCTTACACTGACTGCAGATGAAACTGTTTTGGGCTAATAGTGACACCTAATGGCCAACATTGGGAAACACGATTTAAATTTTATCATATTTTACTCTAGAATATTTTAAAAATCTAATCATGTAAACAAATGATTCTAATTTTATATGTAAACATTTTAGCTCTTTAATTTGCACATGGTTTGCCCAGTGATTAGAGTGAGTCATACAAACTTTGAGTCTCATTCTGATTGTGCTATATTATACTGAGCTGATTATTTAGCTTCATTTTTAAATTTTTTGTTCGTTTGTTTATTTGAAGGGTGCACCCAGGGCCGTGCACATGCTAGGCAAGTGAAATACTTGAGGTACATCCCCAATCCTTATCTTCCGTAAAATGAGAGAAATAGAAGTGCCATCTGTGTAGGTTGGTTTGCAATTAGAAGTGATAGAAATTTCTTAAGAAGTACCTGATACTGTGGCATAGACAACAGTCAGTAAAATTCAGCCCTTTCATTGCCCATTTTCAGACCTTAAAATAAAGTGTCTTCTGCTATTTCTCTTTGATACTATAAGCAAACTATTTCTGAGTAGAAATGGTTATACTTTTATTGTGTTTGTACAATTGAAATTTTAAAAAAATTTGTACAATTAACACAGAAATGAAGTAGATAGATAAGGCTGAAATTTTTGCAACTCTCATCTATAATGGATTTTAGACATTTTATGTTTATAATTTTTGTTTGAAGTTTAATTTTATTGATTTTTGTTATGGGGTCTATTAATGAATATTAACAGTTGTTTTATTTTCTTATATATTAAAATTTTTATTAGAGTCTGTTTGGAAACTGATTCTGTTTCTTAAGACAAAGACCAAAAGAAAAAAAAAAAACATTGAAGGAACTCTTTCTCTTCACTCTGGCTTCCCTACTCTTCCCAAGGACTTGGCACTCGCTTCACTTTTGACTTTTTCCCCCTAAGTGTATACTTTTTTTTTTCTTTTTTTTCAACGTGCACTCTTTAATATTTATCCAGCTTCTTTACAGTTTGGTTATTTTCCCATCTATACCGGTTTATGACTACGTGATATATTCCTTATATGTCATCTTTTTTTGTAGTTAATCTGAGCTCAAAAGTAGCTTTAAAGGAATATCTGTCAAAAAGAGAGAAAACAATCATTATCAGCTTCCAAACCCTTTGAAGCTCCTGAAAGCCTCTTCTGAGTCCCCCCAAAGTTGGCCAGCTACTTCTTCTGAGCCTTCCATTGGTCCCTTCAGGCTCTGTGTTGAAGAAGAATAAAAGATCATTTCTTTTGTTTTTGTGATAATTGATACTGTGAAAATTTTTTCTGTTTTTCCATTGCAACATGTTTACTTTTTGGGCACATCATTAGTTTAGCTTTTAGATAGCTGACCTGTAATCCTCTTCACTATTTTTGAAATTGATGTCAGGGGACAAAACAAATGATTTTTATAGTCATTTTTCATAATGAAAACAGATTGGTAATTTGGAGATTTTCTCAGTTAGTGTATCATCCTAGTGTATATAACTTTCCTTGAATGTAGACATTCTGAATTTAATTTTAATATTAGTTTTCATTATTTTACAGAACAGAGAACAACACAACAAGGTCAGGTATATTTCTTACATACTCAGACTGGTGTGAGCACGTGGCATGATCCAAGAGTGCCTAGGTAAGAATATATTTTTAAGTATTCTTCATACCATTGTCCATTTTACCTGAAATTTATTTTTTATATAACTGTTGTCTGCTTTAATATGGTCTACAATTTTAGAAATGTAAAAAATGTTACTTAACCAACTTTAAAAAATTGCACAGTATATACCAGTGATGGCAAACCTTTTAGAGCTTTTAATTCTACAAACAGCCTGCTGTACCCACATGTGCCATATGTTTACTACCATTCAGGTACTACAAGTATACCTCAGACTAGTTGAGCTTGTAAGAATAGGCTTATAAAATACTGAAGCACACATCTAACTTACAAGGTTTATGTTCTTCGGCTATATCATTTAACTACTCATATAAGGAAAAAAGATTGGATTATGATAAGCCATCTCAGGAACATTTTCCAATTTGAATTAGAAGAACTGCAGTTTCCAACTCTCTTTTCAAAAGCTAATATTAATGCAATGCAAAGCAGAATGTCTAAGGTTGGGTATGGTGGCTCATGCCTATAATCCAGCACTCTGGAGAATGAGGCAGGGTTGGGGATCACCATGAGTTTGAGGCCAATCTAGGCTACAAAATGAGTTCAAGGCCAGCCTATACTGCATGGTGAGATCCTTTCTCAAAACCAAAAAATAAAACAAAAAACCCACAATAAAACACTCAGAAAACAAAATGTCTAAGCAACAAACTAAGGCAATTTGTTACAAAAATTAACCCACTTATTATAGGCTACAAATGTCTCAAATAGTAGAGTTTGTACTTCTTCATTTCTTCAGCCTTCTATTAGCAAACCTGACTGATGGCAAAAGTAATTGCGTAGCTACCACTGGTTTGCAGGAACCACAGTGCCAGATCCCCACAGCCCATCTCTTTTATCTTGGTCTTGCCACAGAAGGAGCAGGTGTACTGATTTCAAGTTTGTTGACCATTTTGCAGAGGAAGACAAAGCATCTACTTTATTTTCTCTGATTTTGATCTTATTGATATATTTAGTTATATGACTGAAACCTAGACCATGCCCAGAAAAATGTTGTAATTTTTTAAACCTATATAATTTCTAAACTTAGAGTATATTGTTACAGTTTTTCCATTTAATTATTATTGGTAGTTTTATTCATTTTAATGTAATACATATAGATATTAACAAATATTAAAAAGTGCTTTTTACTTCTGTGAAAAATACAAAACAAAACTTCCTAACAAAATAATTAGAGAATAATAATAGTAATACACTGGGTGCCATAATCCTAAAAGAATGACTCAGATGGGCTGGGGATTTAGCTCAGTGGCATAAGCACCTGCCTTGCAAGCAGGCGGTCGTGAGTTCCATCCCTAGTACTGATAAAAATAAAAAGAAAAAAAACCAAAAAGAATGACTCAGATGTTGCTCAGGGTACAAGTCATAGACCAAAAAAGAAACAAACCACTTTTCTCATTGCTTAGACAAAATACTTGGCACCTGAAGTTAAAAGAGGAGTAATAGTCCATGGCAAAGCAGGGTAGATAGCAAGCAGGTGAGCTTCAAGTGACCAGCAATAAGCAACAACTAACCGGGCATAGTGGTGCACAGCTGTAATCCCAGTATTTAGGAGGCTGAGGCAGGTGGATCGCTGCAAGTTCAAAGCCAGCCTGAGCTACAAAGTTAGTTCAAGGCCAGTTTGAACTGCATAGTAAGACCCTGTCTCAAAAAGACAAAAAAAAGCAACAACCTTTTCTTTCCTTTTTATTTTATCCAGGCTAAGGCATGTAGCACTTATACCCTTAATCCTAGTATCTCACTGTGAGTCAGTTTTAGCCTCTCATCCTGGATCTCAGCAGCACACACCCTAGATCCAGTCACTTTCAAAAATCCCCACCTATGACACCATGAGACTTTGGGGGGACATCTAGATACAAACCATAATATTGACATCTATTTTGAATTACTTTATGAAGTAATGCTGTGTATTCTTTTCTTAGTCTTTCTAAGCCCCAAATTACCTTAAAAATTTGTATATTTATCTTTATGTTGGAGCATCATGTAGCAAATATTCTTTTTGTATGGAGGATCTTTTATCAAAGGATAATATATTTAGATTCTAATAAGATATGACTAAAGACATTTATAAAATAGTATAAATTAAACATTTTACAATAATTTCAGTTTACTTGCTTTGTTTTCTTTCTTTTTTTAAATTTTATTTATTTTTTTAAACAGGGTTTCACTATGCAGTTCAGGCTGGCCTTGAACTCATGGTGATCCTCCTACCTCAGATTCAGAAGTGCTGGCATTACAGACCTGCACCACCACACTCAGCACAATAATTTTAAAGACATCCAACGGGTTTAGATTTCTCTGAGAAATCCTGCCACCTTGTTATTCATTCTATTGCATACTGACTACAGTTTTGAAATGTAGGTTTGTGTAACATTTTATGGCTTCATAATGTTCAATTTTTCTTTTTTGGTACTGGGGATCGTGGAACTCACCACCTCGCGCTTGCCAGGCAGGCATTTATGCCTCTGAGCTAAATCCCTGGCCCATTTTTCTTTAATCAGTTCCCTCTTGGACATGAAAGTATTTCCAGTGTTTTGCTCTTTTAAGTGCTTTAGAGCTCTCTTATGTATGCTGATTTATAAAATCTGAAAACAATATAAAATTCTGCATTCTAGCAATATAATTTTTTTAAAAAAACAAGGTCTCAGCCAGGCGTGGTGGCTTATGCCTGTAATCTCAGTACTCTGGAGGCTGAGGCCAGAGGATTGTTGTGAGTTTGAGACCTGCCTGGGCTACAGAGTGAGCTCAAGGCCAGCCTGAACTGTAGAGACCCTGTCTCAAAAAAAAGAAAGATAAAGTCTCACTATGTAGGTCTGGCTGGCCTGGAACTCACATTGACCCTCCTGTGTTAGCCCCTCAAATGTTAAAATTTCAAGTGTGCAGCACCACGCATGGGAAATTATTCATTGTTTTATTTCAGTCCTTATTTTTTACTTATGAAAGTTTCATTTAAACTGGGCATACTGGCACACACCTGTAATCCCAGCACTTGAGAGGCTGAATCTAGAGGATCATTACGAGTTTGAGGCCAGCCTAGGCTACATAATGAGTTCATGATCACCCTGAACTACACAGTGAGACCCTGTTTCAAGAAAGAAATAAATAAAATAAAAGTTCCATTTAAGAAAATCTACCTGTTTAATTTTTTTATTGATAGTTTTTTTTTTGTAATTGTACCTTTTTATCTTTTTAAATACTATATATCATTGGTATTCTCTCTTTTTTCTAGCAGTAGTTGGGGATCTGATTCTATGGCTTATTGTTACCCTGACTGTCACAATGGTCTTCCTTTCTGAAATGTTTGGTGATGTTAGGTTGTGAGTTATTATTTGATCTTCATTAGTTGGGGTTCTTTGGACCTAAAGTGAGGATTTAGGAAGTTTTTCTAGAATCACTTTATCTATCCCATTAAGTTCTTAGCTTAGTGAGGACATTCTGGGTTTCCTTTCCAAAGAAAGTTCAAGGTTCCCAGTTTGCTGTTGACCCTCTCCCCACTTGCTGCTCAAGCTGTTTTTTGTTGTTGCTCTTCCTCCTCATCTTCTCCCTCTTCATTGTGACTTGTAAGAAGAGGTTATGTTAAGGAAAATGTCTGGTATAGTTTTTAAAATGTTATTTTGAAAAATTAGATATATAGCTTTTCTCTCCTTTTCTCCCTCTCTTTTGGATAAAAAGAGGACCACAAAAGGTAATATTTTACTGTCTAGATGCTTGGTTTGCTTGGTCAATTTCATAGTGTCATTTTTTTCAGTTTACAAATGGTCTCAGAAGTATGAAGTGTTCATTTAGGACTGGAAACAACCCGAATGTATTTTATCATTGTATGAGGCCTCCGTGGGGTCTCTGAAGGCAGTGATTTAACTTAGTGGATGATGGCAGCAATTGGAACACTTTGAAATCTTCATTCTGGTATATTTTGTTCTAACAGTGTTGAGAATAAAAATTTGCAGTCCTACTGCTGGTTAAAGAACAAAAGGAAGCAGTATTTAGGTCAGGGCATGGGGCAAGGGTAAGGGCAAGTTTCCATACCTTCTTTATACCCTCTTCCCAGTATATCAGTGTGCTCAACAGTTTATAAGCTTCTTAGGTCGTTCCTTAAGCCCTTGTAAGTCCTTGTGTGTATAATAGTACTTCATTTATAATATGATAACAAGTTTTCAGTTCATTAAAAAAATTTGTTTCAAATTTCAGCAAGTAAATCATAGAGCATTCTTTCTTTCTTAGGTTTTTGTTTTTGCTTTTTGTTTTCCTTTTGAGAGAAGATCTTATAAGCTGTCCAGGCTGGGCTTGAAGTTGGGATCTTCCTGCCTTACCTCCATAGTGCTTGAATTACAAGTGTGCACTACCAAGCCTACCCTTCCTAGATGCCTTAAACAGATTCTTCATTTACTAACTATGTGTTTGAAAATTCAAAATGAAGAAGTTATTCTTTAAAAAATATGTTGTAATTATTTCTAGGATCATAATTTCAGTAACATTTCCAATTTGCTTTGTTGAAAGGCTTAAAATTACCCATGAAATAGACGTTTGTTTACACAGGTTTTTATGATACAGTAAAGAAAGAAATAATTGAAGAGTAATTTTAGAAAACATTTAATTCCTTATATCACTAACGTTTGTAACACAATATTTTCTGTCAGATATTGAAGTATAGTTTATGTTGGCAAATGTTACTGCTTTTGTATTAATTTAAAATCTGTATTACATTAAAACCTAGGAATTTACTTACTAAAAATGTGGGCTATGTGATAATTTCTTCTGAGCCATTTATGGGTTGGGTTTTGAATATTTGAGTTTGTTAAACCATTGGGAATTAAAGATTCCAGCGAAACATCTCAAGTTTCTGAAACAATACATTTTCTCAGACTTCATGGAATTGTTCTGTGTCATTTACACTTGCTTGGCTCAGCAGGCCCAGCAATGAGGTATTTTTTATTTTATATTTGTTTTTGCAGGGATCTTAGCAACATCAATTGTGAAGAGCTTGGTCCTTTGCCTCCTGGATGGGAGATCCGTAATACAGCAACAGGCAGAGTTTATTTCGTTGACCATAACAACAGAACAACACAGTTTACAGATCCTCGGCTCTCTGCTAACTTGCATTTAGTTTTAAAGTAAGTTTTTAAACAGTACATGTTAAAATGCTAATCTAACAACAGAAAATTTGATAGGTGCTTTTTGTTGTAAATGTGAAAGAATATCTGCTCTTATAATTCAACTTACAATTTACTTTCAGTGATCAAATTTTATGTAAGAACTATGGCACATTTTACTCTGACCTGAATATTTTAATTCTGTACTTGAGTAGGAACCTGTCCTAAATGGTATTAGAATGCAAATGATATGTATTAAGAATGCTCAAATATTGTCTGGTAAGTGCAAGGTCATGAGTTTGATCCCTGGTACCAAAAAAACAAAACAAAAAGAAAACATGCTCAAATATGAGGGGCTTTTTTAGGGCAATAAATTCATTGGAGTTAAGGCTAATTTGGTGTTGCCATTCCTCTTGGTGGCTAACATTTCAGTAGCACTGTTTGAAGGTATTCTCTGTATGTTACATATATTAACAATCTTCAGAAATACTGTTTCATCCTCAGTGATATAGTTACTGCAATTTTACAAAGAAGGAAACTATAGAAATTGACTTTCTGTAAGTCAGGAAGTGGCTGCATCTTGATTCAAATCCGGACTGCTTGGCTTTAATCTGCTGTTGGCCACTGTACTGAGCATTGTGTGTACATTTTTTGCATCCTTTGCTTTTCTTTTCTCTCTAAATGCCTACTTTTTTCCTGACTTCATTAGTTACTGGCATTGCCTTCTAGGAAGGGAACAAGAGAGAAAGGAAATTTCATTACCAAGAAAATGGCAGAGTGTCTTTTTCAACAGTTTTGGCAAAAACACATAACACTGAGGTAACAACAAGGTCATAGGCTTGGGAATCTGGTAAACAAGGGCTGGTGGTGCAGCTCAGTGGCAGAGGACTTGTTTAAAATGTTCAAGGTTCTGGGTTTGATACTTGTACCATACCAAAAAAAAAAAAAAAAAAAAAAAAAAAAAGCAAAGCAAGGTTTTACATGACTCCAGAATAACTTACTCTAGCATTTCTCAGTAAGTGGCATTACCTGCTCTGCTAGCCTCAGCCATTAATAGTCAAAAGCAAAGTACCTCTATAATGTCCATTAAAATACTAAAACAAAACTAATTTTTATAATGCATTTTAAGATGGCTTTGGAAAATATCCCTGTTTCACTAACCTTTTTGGAAATAGATTAAATAGAGGAAAACAGTTAAGAGATAGCTAATAGTTTCAAATAACAGAAGAAAACATTTAGAATACCTATTTTTGGTTTCTTCTTTGAATGTATATTATCCTGGCTGTCCCATTGTGTTACTAGACTTGCTTTATTGTGAGAGATTCTAAAACCTTGGTTTACAAATGAGATTTACAAGCATTTGAAGTCTTCCAAAAAGTAAGTGTTTGAAGAAGCAGAGTATGATCTCTTTTTGTGCAGCAGGATGCATTGTTAAGGTAGCAATGTAAGTGTACTCCACAATTTACCTTTTGGGTAATATTGCTCTGGGGCACTTTCTAGTGGCAGGATTGCAACATCATAAAAATCTTTTTATCTTCAACCTTAAAACACAAGGGCAGCTTTTCTAAAGTAACTCTATGCTAGCAGTATGTGAATTCCTCGTTTCAGAACCTTGCCAATACTTGGTATTATTGGACTTTAAAAATTATTTTGCAGTCTGATCTATTTTTAGTGATATCTTGTTGTAACTTTAATTTGACATTATTAATATATTTGGATATCTTTTCATAGGTTTGTTGACCATTCAAACTTTTTTGTGAAGGTACTCTGTGCTTTTTGATTTTCTCATTATCTTGATTGAGATTAAAGAGATTTTCATTGGTGTGTTGCCCAGTTGTCCATTCTTATGAATTGTTTATATCTTTTGCTCACTTTTATGATATATTCTTTAAATTTTAAATTTCGACCAGTAATGAACTTTCTGTATCTTATTTATTTATTTATTTATTTATTTATTTATTTATGGTAACAGGGTCTTTCTATGTAGTCTAGAATGGCCTTGAATTCACTATTTGTCCTAGGCTGGCCTTGACTTTATGGTGATTCTCCTGCTTCAGCCTCCTGAGTGCTGAGATTACAGGTGTGAGGCACCATGCCTGGCTAAATTTTATTTTAAAGAGAATAAAACCAAGCAAAGTAAAATAGAGTAAAACCAATTGAAACAAACCAGTGTAAATGATACAGGACTTCAAAACAATAGGTGAACACCACTATACTGGAGTGTAATGAATTTTAAATATGTTTACAGTTTTGTCCTTTATAGTAAAATCTAATCTATCCCGGCTAAGAATGCCTATAATCCCAGCATTTGGAAGTCTAAGGCAAGAAGATTGTTGAGGTCAGCCTGAACTATATATGTCAGAAACAAATAGACAAACCCAAAACAATATCAACAACAAAAAACCAAATCTAATCCATCTGAGCTTCACTATTTTTAAAAAAATTATTTATTTGTTTTGAGTCAGGGTCTTGCTATGCAGTTCAGGCTGGCTTTGAGCTTACTTTGTAGTCTAGGCTGGTCTCGAACTCCCAAAGATCCTCCTGCCTCAGCCTCCTGAGTGTTGGGATTACAGGTGTGAGGCACCATGCCTGGCTAAATTTTATTTTAAAGAGAATAAAACCAAGCAAAGTAAAATAGAGTAAAGCCAATTGAAACAAACCAGTGTAAGTGATACAGGACTTCAGAACAATAGGAAATCAATAATGGTTACCGTAATGCCTCTTGTTGTCTTCAAAACAGCTGCAGATACCTCCAGACATAGTCAAAATCAAAACAGAACAGAATAGAACCAACAAAAACAAAACAATGAATGCAATAAAGGACTTCAAAATAAGACAAGAGTAAATCCAAAGTGGCTACCGTAATATATCTTGCTATCTTTGAAATAGCCAATCATGCCATCGGATATAACAAAAGAAAACAGAATAAAACCCAATCCAATAAAACAGTAAAAACAATACAGGACTTCAAAACAAGATAACAGGGAATTAACAATGACTATCACCTTCAGAAGGAGATCCCCTACAGATGCCACACTGCATACCATTATTCTCTGACTAGATGATCAGACCACCAGCCCTAAACCTACAAAGTCAGTGGAACAGCAAAACATCTCAAGCATCAAGTTGCATTTCACCTCAATAGCTATCATAATAGCCTTTGCTTCCCCATATTAGCTGGTTGCTTACAGGGTGGGGGATGGCTTGGCTCTTGTTTCCCAGCCCATGGCCACAAGGGGCTGGTGTCTGGCTCTTATCCCAGTGGTGGTTGCCCACACATGGCCCTGGTTTACAGGGAGGGCTTGCTTCTTGGTGACTTCATCTCCCACAGTCCACAAATAGTGCTGACTCACAGGGAAAGGCTAGGGTCTGGCTGTCCGCCTGGTGGTGGAAACAGCCCATGCATGGCACTGGTTTGCAGGGAGGGCTTGCTTCTTGGTGAATTCTTGTTCTCTTCCCCTGCAATCTGCTCATGGCGCTGACTCACAGGTATAGGCTGGGATCTGGCTGTCCCCCTGGCGGCAGCAGCCTGCTCATGGCGCTGGTTCACAGGGAGGGCTTGCTTCTTGGTGAATTTTGTCGTCGTCCTGTCTTGTCCCCCGTTGTGTATAGTCTCTCCCGCCCGTGAATGGTGCTGACTCATGGGAAAAGGTGGGGTTCTGGCTGTGTTTTCACCCCCACCCCTTGCAGCAGTCTGGGCTTTACTTCTGTTTAAGAATTTGAGTGGTACATGGGGCAACTAACTGGAGTTTGGGAAAATGTTAAGATGTTGAGGCTCTCTACAGAAGGGTTTTTATTTTTCTATCATAATTGTTACTTTCCTCCTTCCCACACTAGAATGAATTACTTAAGAGGACCCATATCCTGTATTTTTCCTTCTTTAATATATAAACCTTTTAACACTTTCAATGATACCAACAGGATGCTGGAACACATGTGCCAGAGTTCCCCACCACTGGTCTAGAACATATCTAAGGACTTGGCAAATGAGTCATAGTAATAAAGAGCCAGAATGACTCTTTCAGAGGTCAGGTAAAGGTCTGAGAGGTGGTTGTCCTTTATTTATCTCCTGCCTTCAGGATCATTTCTTTGGGTAATAGAAATTTGGCATGGTGGTATTAGTGGAACACTTTAGTAGCACAGTATCTTGGTTTCTTTTTCTCATTGTTGAAACAAAATACCTGACACCCAAGATTTAGCTTATAGCTTGTGAAGGTTTCATTTCATAATCAGCTGGCTCAAAGGCAGAGTGGCACATGACAGAGGGCAATAGTTCATGGTGGCAGAAAACAGCACAAGCAGCAAAAGTAAAAGGGGAGGAGTATAGAGACAAGAGTCTGTAAGTCATTCACAAACTCTAGAAGCCTGCTCTCCATTGACTACATGAGGCTTTAGAAGGACAGCCAGACTCAAATCATAACATTCCGCCCCTGGCCTCCCAAAGACTCGTGCACATCCTTTATATAAAAGATGTTTAGTCCATCTCCAAGAGTTGCCAAAATCCTGCCAGTTTCAGCATTGCTGTAAGGCCTAAGTCCAAAGTCTCCTATGAGATTTAAAGCAAACTCTTAGCTGTGAGTCCCTGTACAAACAAAAAGATAATTAAACATTCAATGGCACAATGTATAAATAATCCAGCATTCAATGACACAATATATAAATTTCCATTTCAAAAGGTACAAACAGATACAAAGGATTGGGACCAAAGTCCAGCAGGGCAAACACTAAATCCTGTAGTTCCATGTGGAACATCCAACGCAATCTGTGGCAAATTTTGAGCTCCAGAAAGGCTTTTGTGGCTCTGCCCCATGACACTTTTGGTGGTTGTAGTTCCCATGGCTTTCGTCTTAGGCTGGCTTTGCTCCCTCCTTGCAGGTTTCCTTAAGTTCCTTAAGTGATCCATGCTTCTGGCTTTTTTAGACTTCTGGGTTCTCTATTGTGCCTTTGGCTTCACACTTACAGCTGCACATATTGCCCTCACAGGGACACACTGCCTGAGCTTTCAGACAGTCTGAAATTGGAGTGGAAGGCTTTTTAACCTCAGAACTCTTGTTATTCTGTACATACCTAAAACTAGCACCATGTGAATGATGCTGAGGTCTTCTGCCAGTTGGAGT
The DNA here is from genome assembly GCF_034190915.1 of Cavia porcellus. NCBI lineage: Eukaryota > Metazoa > Chordata > Mammalia > Rodentia > Caviidae > Cavia > Cavia porcellus. The sequence continues at coordinate 16,356,643 of NW_026947515.1, forward strand.
AGTAGCCAGGCTTTCCTCTCACTTGACCGTAGGGGTCGAGTGTGGCTGCCACTACATGAAGCTCTGCGACTTTCTTTGCAAAGCAAAGTTTTTCACTTTTGCAGATTGGAGGCTGTAAAGCATCAGCACTCATGCTGCTTGTGATGCCATAAGGCCATCTTTTGTATTCTCCGATTCCTGCTCAACAGTAGAGATCTCAGCTCTATCTTTGCAGTCCACAGCTTTATTGGAGCTTTTTTCCAGTCGAGACTCACTGTGTTTCAAATCATCCTGCTGTGTAGGCTCTTTGCTGTTTTTTTTTGAACTGAGGATCAAATTCACAACCTTGCACTTGCCAGGCAGGCTAAATCCCCAGCCTTCTGGGCTCTTTGCTCTTGACTCACAACATAAATCTGGCTAAAAGTCCCAACAATAGCCATGCCACTGCCTTAACATTAGATTGCCTTGAAATTTCTTCTGCCAGACTTTACTTCACTGCCCTTAGTCTCCGGCAAAGCCTCTGGACACAAGCAAAATGCAGACAAACTTTCTGCCAAGCCATAACACACATCATCTGGAGTCCTTTTGGAAACTAATATAGTACTTCTTCCTGCAGAAACCTCTTGAGCTTGGTCTTTATCAGCAGGATTTCTATTAGCCTTCTGGTCTCCTGAGCTCTGACCAGAATCTCCAATATAGAACAACCTAAGATGTTTCAGTGCCAGTCTTTTCAGGCAACATTTCTGAGCCTTTCCAAACTCTTCCCACAAGCCATTCCCAAAGGCTCTTGAACTACATGGTCAGGTACAGTCATAGCAACAACTCCACGGGTACCAAATTCTGTATTGGTTACTTTGCTCTTGTTACTGAGGCAAAATACGTGATGCCCAAAATGAAGGAAAGAAAGGTTTATTTAGTTTACAATGTTTTGGAGGTTTTAGTTCATACTCAACTGACTCCCAAGCAAGGTGATATGGCTGAGGGTTAATCATTCATGGCAGCCACAAACAACAAGAGTGAAAAGGGCAAGAGGGGAAGACACTCCTTTCCTTCCCTTTCTTATATCCTATGCCAGCTACCCACCCGTGGGCGGGTGCAGCACTCACAGCGCCAATCCCAGTGCTACACAGCAAACCAGTCACAAATGCTACACTTAGCTGCTTTTGAAAGGTCCCCCACCCCGTGAGTGCATGAGGCTTTGGGGGTACATTTAAACACAACCATTAAATAACTGAATGAAAGTTAGTGTTCAAAGGAGGAACTACAGATGGGATAATTAGAAATGTTTTTTTACCTTCTTCATTTGTTGGAGTAAATGACAAGTAATTTAAAGAACACTAGACTGCTCCTCTTACAATTATTTTTCAATTGTTTGTTACATTAATATATACAGTACATCCTATATGTATTATTTGTTAGCTTACGTTAATACAGACAGTACATCTTTTCCCTACTAGACAATTTTCATTTGAAAATATATTTTCATATTGTTTTACACCTCTTTTCAGTATCTGAATTGTAAATTATGTGCTATGAAAAGCTTAATTATTTGTGTTTTTGTTTGTTTCTTTCTTTTAGGCAGAATTTCAGAAATTCTGTCAACATCTTTACATCTTTAGTAAAGTTTGTAGCCTGATAAATATTCACTCAGGTTTAATATTCATCTGTTATTAGGCAAAATATGTAAAAATTATTCACAACAGGATTTCCATCAAAAATTAGAAGTGATAAAGGAGTAATTTTCATTCAGATACTTAAAATGAAAGTGAATTCATTACAGTGAGACACAAAAAATAATTTTAACCTCTAATTGCAATTTTAAAAAAGACATTCATGCTGGGCATGGCAATGCATGCCTGTAATCCCAGCACTTGGGAGGCTAACACAGGAGGATTGCTGTGAGTTTGAGCCCAGCCTGGGCTACAAAGTGAGTTCAAGACCCAACCTGAAGTACATAGTGAAACTCTGTTTAAAAAAAAAAAAAAAATCAAAACTCCAAAAACAAACCAAAAAAAAGGAAAAAATGAAAAAATTAAAGATATTCATAAGGCACTAATTTTAAAATTTCACTGTTGGTATATTAATCTTTATCTCAGGATATGTTAGCTAGAAATTTTGTTTCTCAATGTTTTATTTCTATTACTTTAAAACTTGGAGTGTGTTTTAATTGGGTATCCAAGCAGTTTGGAATCTGTCTGTGAATGATAAAATACATTGTTACCTTATCTAATATAGTTTATATATCTGTACATGTTTTTATTTTATTATTTATTTATTTTTTGCTCTATGGATACTTTTTTCAAAAAAAGTGGAACACAGTTGATAGTATTAATGGCCAGTTTGAATTGATGAAATTAGTTTAACCCATACTCCAAATTTTAGAGAGCCATGATATGTGGATTATATTATTAGAACCTTCACAAATTAGATATTTAGAAAAGGAGAAAATATGATTTATAATCTCATATAGCTGTTACCCATTAGAATCAGAAAAAGTCTGGTGGGGCAAGTTACATTTTAGAGAGGAATCTTATATTTAAGAACTAATAAATTTTTTGTTACTGCTTTACTACTGGGAATTGGACCCACAACTGTAGACATACTCCACTATCACTCTACCTATGAGCTACATCCCCAAACCAAGAATTATTATTTGAGAGGAAGTAATAAGAGAATTTACTCTTCTCAGAGAAATGTATACTAGGCCTGTTATATCTAAAACATAAATGAGGACATCCAATTTGATTTAAATATTTTCTTATATAGATACTTTAATCTTCCTTAGCCTTTAGCTTCCAAATCCCTCCTGCAGTATTATTGGTATTCTTTTCAGAGGAATAATTTTTAATGACCTGAAGATCGTGCTGTTCCTTTGAGACCTGAACCTACAGTCTGTCAGTGATAAGGCACAGTGTTTTGAAATATTGCAAAACCTCATTAGGATTCAATAAATAATATGGCCATGGAAACATTCTCATAAATAATTTGTAGTTTGATTTTTGTTTTGGTCGCTTGAAAAACATACTTTATAGATTTTTTTAATACTATTAGTAGAAGTTAAAGTAATTATTTATTCTGCTTGTCATACTGCTGTCTCATGTCACCTGTATTTTAGTCCTAGGCTATCTGTCTCTCACCAGTGAGAAAAGTGGAACATCAGACAGTTACAGAGGTACTTATAAAGTGTAGGAACTGAGATTTGAACCCAGGCACTTTAATTAGAAAGTTTTTTCTCTCTTCTCTTGTTTTATTCTTTTAACCTTAAGATTTTCCTTCTTTTTACTGGCAGTGCCTAAAGGTATTCTGCCTTATACCCTTAAAGGAAGATTAAAAAAAAAAAAAAAAAAGAAAGAAAAAGAAAAAAAGATGGCATTAGGCCAAGGGCTTTGCAATTCAAATCTTTTTCTACTTGTCAGGATCACTTATTTCAAGAAAATCATTTGATTGCTTTATAAGATCTGGACATTGTCAAAGGCCTAAGTGGAGAACAGGTTGGCACCCTCACTGTTTCCTGGCCAGAGCTGACATTAAGCTCTTACATAACTACTCCTGTGTTCTAGCATAGATGAAGAGATAGGTTGATTTATTGGGATAGTTGGATTTGTTTTTATGTGTATCAGAAATAATAGTATCAGAATGGCTGAATTCCAGAGTTTTTACTGTTTTGGTTTTATCTTTCAGTTTTTTGTTTTTTTGGTTTTTTTCTTTAATGGAAGCAAAGTTTTATTAAAGGTAGGGCAAGAAACAAGCTCTGCAGAGCAAGTTTGGACCAAGTAAAGATAGGAAAAGAAGTGTACCCTACTGTTGAGGTTGATCACCATGAAAGAGTGAACACAGCATATAGTGGCCTATCCTTTAACTATAAACCTTCTTTTCCATTTGCAGGTTTTTGTTTTTTGTTTTTTTGTTTGGTTTAGTTTCCTTTGTTTTTGAGACAGGGTCTCACTGTGTAGCCCAGGCTGGCCTTGAACTCATAATGATCCTCCAGCCTTAGCCTCCCAAGTGCTGGGATTACAGGTGTGTGCCCTCATATCAGGTATCCATTTGCAGGTCCTACACAGTATTACATTCAAGGCTTTGTGAGTGAGCTAGATGTTCCCTGGATTTTTAAAGAATCAGTGTTACTGAAAATAATTAACCTCCAATAAATTATAAATATTTTAAGTATGCAGTTTAATTTTGACATATACCCAAAAAACCATCACCATAGTGATAAAAACTAGCATTCCTACCACCCTAGAAGATCTTGTGCTCTTTTTATAATTTCTCTGCTATCCTTTGCTGTGTAGTCACTTTCCTGTTGCTGAAACAGAATACCTACCATTTGCAACTTAAGAAACAGAACTTAATTTGGCTCACACTTTCCAGTGAATTCAGTCCATCAGCTGGCTCCAAGGCAGAAATGGCATAACAGAAAGGCCTGGGAGAGCACCACTGCTCATCTGATGGCAGAGGAAGCAGAGAAGGGAAAAAAACGGAAATAAGAATACCTGCCACCCTACCAGGTCATGCCATCCCTGGATCACCTCTTCCCACTGTGACCCATCTCCGCACAGCATAGTGAGCTCTGAACTGATCAGTTGACTTATCTCCTTCATTATCCAGTCATCTTTCAAAAGCCCCACTTCTGAACATGAGACTTGGTTGGGGAACATTTAGTTTTCCAGTACTGCTGTAATAAAATAGCACAAATGGAAATGGCAAGAGAAATTCATTCTCTCCAGGTCTGTAGGCTACGAATCCAGACTGACACAATTAGCTGGATTGGTTCCTTCTGGAATTGCTAAGGGAGAAGGGAGAATTTGTTCATGCCCTTCTTTGACCTTGTGGTTTCTCCTAACCTATTCTGGTGATGGTCCTTGGCTTATTGACTGTCACTCCTGTTTTTATCTTCTGTCATCTCATAACCATCCTGTTCTGTTCTGGGTTGGGGTGTGTGTGTGTGTGTGTGTGTGTGTGTGTGTGTGTGTGTGTTGGTGGTACTATACTGAAATTAAATCCAGGGTCTTTGCACTGAGCCACATCCCAGCCTTTTTTTATTTTGAAAAAAGTTCCTTTTAACTTGCCGAGGCGTGGCTCAACCTTGTGTTTCTCTTGCCTCAGCCTGTTAGCATGCTGGGATTACAGTGACTTGTGCCACTATGACCAGTTCCTATATCTTTCCTGTGTGTTTGTATCTAAATTCCCCTTCTTTTATAAGGACACCAGTTACTGGATTTGTCGCAGCATCCCAGTGCAGTATGGCTTGATTAAATCTACAATTAAGCTCCCACCCAGTTTCTAAGGATTAGGACTTTACTATATCTTTTTGGTGGATGCAAGTATCCTCTAAACACACTGTTCTCAGTCAGTCACTAAGCTACTTTCCGGCACCGTGTATTATTTTGAATTTTAGATAAATGAGATCATGTAGTATATGTTCTTTTTTATTTGGTCTCTGTTTCCCATATAACTTTGAGATTTGTCTTTGTTACTGCACGTATAATTTGATTTTGTTGCTGGTGGTATTACATTGTATAGATACATTCTACAGTATTCTACAGTTTATCCATTTACCTATTGATAGCTATTTGGGGTTTTCCCCCCAATGGCTATGACAGATAACTCTTAAAAACATTTATGTGTAAATCTTCATATGGACATATGCTGTATCAGTTGAGTAAATAACTACGTAAGAACAGAGTGGCTGAATCTGTAGGTAGATTTATGTACAACTTTTAAATAATATGTCAAGTTGCCTTTCAAAGTATATCATGGTATAGTCCCAGAAATAGTTGCTTGATAGTCTCGCTAACACTTGATATGATTAAATTGATTCATTTTGGACATCCTTTTAAGGTATACAGTGGTATCTCATTCTGGTTTTAATGTGTTTTTCTATAATGATGAATAATGCTGGGCATTTTTCATGTTTTTATTTTCCTTCTGTGTATATCATCTTTGGTGAAATCATTGTGCTGCCTATCCCATAGCTATTCAGTTGTTTATTGTTGAGCTTGGTCACGATATATCAGATACATACTTGCCAGAGGTTTTTTTTCATAACTTCTCTCAATTTTCTTGTATCTTTTGAAAAGTAGAATTAAAAAAAAAATTGACAAGAGTTTAATTCATCCGTTTTCATGGATTGTACTTTCTTATTTTAAAGAGAATAAAACAAAACAAAATAGTAAAGCAAATTAGAACAAACAATGCAGGCAGTACAGGACTTCAAAACAAGACAACAGGAAATCAACAAGGGCTATCACAGTGTCTGTCATTTTCTCTAAAATAGCTGTCCATACCATCACTCACAATAAAATCAAACACATAACAAAACAAATCAAAACAAAAGAATGGAAGCATTATAGGACCTCAAAACAAAATAATAGGAAATGAACAACATAATATATCCCAGTTATCTTCAAAATAGCTGCCTATACTATCAGACACTGTAAAAATCTAACAAAACAAGACAGAATAGCTCTAGCTGCTATCTTGTGTCCCCTTGTGTGTGTACCTAATCTCAGCTGGTCTTCCAGAGACCCCCTGAGCATCAAACTAGTCCCCTGTGCTGCCCCATATTCATTCTGACAAGCTGAAAGAAACGATCATAAATCAAGAAAAACTTGCCAAACTGTAGGCACAAGTGTACATTTGTGGGAAAGGAACTGCTTGCAGAAAGAAGGTAGTTCATAGAACAGCCACAGCAAATGATAAAAAAACTTCAGTTTTCATTAAACAAGTTGAGGGGAAACAGTATCTCTGGTATTGAAGAGATGAATATGTTTACAAACCAAGGAACAGTTAACCACTTCAACAACCCAGAAGTTCAGGCATCTCTGGCAGCAAACACTTTCACTATTAAGACCATGGTGAGACAAAACAGCTGACAGAAATGCTACCTAGCATTTTGGACCAGCTTGGTACAAGCAGTCTGACTAGTTTAAGAAGACTAGATGAAGTTCTGCCCAAACAACCTGTGGATGGAAAAGCACCACTTGCTACTGGAAAGGATGATAATGATGAAGTTCCAGATCTTTTGGAGAATTTCGATGAGGCTTCTAAGAACAAGGCAAACTGAACTGAGCTTCTGAAAATGGTAAAACTTGGAAGAAGTTACTAGGAGCTGCTATATTATATTGTGACTTTTTAAAAATTGTTTTTGTTTATGGGTCTGATAAAATCTAGTTCTCTAATATTTTTTAAGCCCAGCCCCCTTGGACACTGCAGCTCTCTTACAGTTTTTGCTTATATAAAATTTTTTTGTGGCAGCCAGTTTAGCTGAAGAAGCCTGGAAATAAAATTTGAAACAGAGATTTATAAAAAAAAGAGAATAAAACCAAACCTAACAAAATTATAAAAAAGATATAAGAATTCAAAACAAGATAATAAGAAATTAACAGTGGGTTACCACCTTCCCTTTTAAGGCATTTCCTCCCCTATCACTTTCATAATATCTATTGTATTTCTCTTCGTTTTTTGGCGGGGGGGGGGGCAGTATTAGGGATTCAGCTCAGGGCTTCATACCTCTAGCTCCCTAAATTTATTTTAAGGAAGACTGTATAATTATTTATGGAGTACTTTTATTTATATAATATCCTATTTCATAATATTTGGAAGAGTAGTTAATATTAATTGGCGTTGACAAAAATGCTGTATTTTCTCTGTATAGTTATATTTTAAATATAAAATTTGGCTTGTACTTAAGCTTCGCTATGTGTAATGCAGACTTGGGTGATCTATTTAGAGAAATGAAAGTTATTTTCAGTATTTAATCATTGTTCTTTTACCTTTAGGTTCAGTTGTCTTGTCTATTCTTTGTAAAATGAATTTTAAATTTTAACTTTGAGGGGCTGGGGATTTAACTCAGTGGCATAATCACCTGCTTTGGAAGCAGGTGATCGTGAGTTCAATCCCCAGTACCAATAAAAAGTTAAAAAACATTTTTTTAACTTTGACACAGTGACTATATATATAGACCAGATATCAGTAACAAATCATCTAAAATTTTATTTCCCGATACCTTATTATAACTGACTACACCATGCTTCAAAAATCTTAGATGCAATTTATGACATTTTATGCCAGGAAAATAAAAATATATCTTTGCCAAGTGCCCTTTAAAAATTATTATATTTATGATATCTTTGAGGGATTATTTTCATTTTGTGGTAAACTATATATGTATGCATTTAAAAGTCACATTACCACAACAGTGAATGAACTTAATGCCACTGAAGCATACACTTAGAAATGGTTTCAGTCTTAAATTTTACTTTTATGCACACAGAATAGTCATTTTATGAAGCACTTAGACATGCTTATAAAGTACTTATTTCTCTATGCCAGTAACTTAACATATGAGCTTCTCTGTTCTTTATGACCTTGATTATAGTAGGTAGAGAAGGAGGGGCTCTGCAAAGCTTCTAGTTTGAGCTCCTGTTTGGTTCTTCCAGCAAGACAAACTAGAAAGCAAGCAATGTTTGGCATATGCCTCAATTTTTAAATGGATGATGGAACAATATAGGGGAAAATGGAAACGGTATTTGAAAAATTTGTTCTCAGCAATTGTATGAAGCTTTACCCAATACTGGGAATGTAATGCAGTGAGAGAGTGATTGCTTACCATGTACAAAGTACTGGGTTCAATCCCCAGTACCACAGAAAGAAAGGGGAAAAACCCTCCATTATCCAGTTCCATCAGTTCATATAGATTCTGGAAAAAGCAGACTTTAGAGTTAGCTTGTTATTGCCAGAATGTCAGGCTGACTTTATGTCCTAATTAGACATGGAAAATGATACAGCTAGATTTACTTTACAGTCTGATGCTATTTTAATGTGTGATTGCAGTCTTCTGTGTTTAAAATACTTTCCTAATAACTGTTTTGTGTACTTCTAGTCGGCAGAATCAGTTGAAAGACCAACAGCAACAACAGGTGGTGTCATTATGCCCAGATGATACGGAGTGCCTGACAGTACCAAGATACAAGCGAGACCTGGTTCAAAAACTAAAAATCCTGCGGCAAGAACTTTCCCAACAACAGCCTCAGGCTGGTCACTGCCGTATTGAAGTTTCTAGGGAAGAGATTTTTGAGGTAAACTTCCAAGTCTTGTTTTAAAGTAGAGGAAAGTTAAATTTAATGTTTTAGTCTCTTTTTCCAAGAATACTTTTTTGAGACTCATATTTCTTTAGAGTGGCGGCTTTTCATTAATTTCTATTTTGATTGTGGGGAATAAGGCAATAATACTAGAAAGATTTTATATGTACAGTAAGCACTTAAATGGACTGATGAGTGCCAGATGTTCTGATGCAGTTTGACTTCTGCACTGCAAAAACTTGTTAGCCACGACCTTACTTTTTAATTCTTTTGAATTTTAGCTCATCAGATAGAAAGGGACTTTTAAATAGAAGTTATTTTGTCTGATTGCTATTGAACTGCTTTCCTTAATTTGTTGAAAATCTTTATTGCTGGTGTATAATTTTTATTTTTGAATGAAGCCTAATACCAGCTTCAAAGTTCTTGTGTAATAAGTGATAGAGATCAAAGGTAGGATTTTCCTACTCATTAAAGGATTCCTCAACATGAGATGTTGGGGATCTGATAATCGTTTTCCTAAAGGATAAACTTTTTTTCCTTTCAGAGTTTTTTTTTTTTATTTACCAGTATGAGGGATTGAACTCATAACTGTGCACTTGCAAGGCAGGTGCTTATGCCACTGAGCTAAATCCCCAGCTCCATCTCTCAGAGTATTTCTGACCTTCTTGATAGTTAATCATTTGGCAAAGGCAGCAGTGGCCTTGGGGATTTTTAGGGGGCCAGTGCTGGGAGCTGATTAGAGGCAGTAGTGGGGGTCATGGGATAGTGGTTTGGGCAAGAGCTTGAAGAAAGCAGGTAGTGAGGTGAAGCTATCTTGGGTTTCAGTAGGAGCATCTGCTGCAGTGTGGCCAAGGCAGCCTGAGGAGCTTTTTACCAGCCAGGGCCCAGCCAAATGTGCGGCACACAAGCTGGTGCCAGTGTGCCTCAGGCACTTACACTGTCACTTGTTGGATCCCTTGAGGGTGATATATCCTTCTGTACTAGTGCTGCCACCCAGGATGTCTCTGCTTAGCCCACAGCCCCTCAAGGAAACAGTATCAGGAATTTTCAGTGTATCCCCTGACCATGAAATGGGCTGAAAGTAGAGCCCAGAGGGCTAGCACTTGCCTGACGTGTGTAGAATGGTAGGTTTCTTCGGTGGTCTACTAACATATAAATAAATCAGTACATACATACATAAATAAAATATGAATGAATGGATGAGGGTTGGTAGATGGGGCTAGTGGGCCGTGGAAATCTGTGTGTCGCTATGATCAGCCCATTGCAAGGAGCTGGGTCAGCAGGCCACTGAAGCAGAGTATGAAAAAAAGGGTCAATCATTTATGCTTTAAAATATAAAAAAATTCTCCGTGTAATGAAGATTATGTTAATGATTACTTACATTTTGTGGAACTTTGTTTTTCTTGTATTTATTTTTACTGATGCCTATAACCTAAAATTAGGTCAGCCAACTTTTAGGAATTAGCTACTTCTACCAAATTCTGTTATTATTGGTAGAACCATTGCTGTGGTTCATAGAACTAAAACACAGTTTTTTTTTTCTTTATTCTTTTTTTTTTAACCTAGTATGCTTTTAATATATTTATCAAGTCAATTGCTTGAAGTAGGATTAAGCTATGTTCTTTTAGGTTTTTAAAGTTCTACAAGCTTTAAAGTATTGGAAATTTACTGATTTGTTGAATACATTTTACTTTATTTAAACTATATTTCAGGGGCAGGATGAGAAGGGTAGCTTAAATAAAAGGTTAAAAACAACCTAATGATGATGGTACTCAATATTTACATTTTTTTTTAGGAGTCATACCGACAAGTCATGAAAATGAGACCAAAAGATCTCTGGAAGCGATTAATGATAAAATTTCGTGGAGAAGAAGGCCTTGACTATGGAGGGGTTGCTAGGTAAAATCCTATCACTTAATGACATAGATCTTTGTCCTTATAAATGTAAGATACTTTCTGTGGTACAACTTTGTCATTGATACTTACTTTCTAATATAATAATCCCTAATATTTGTGGTACAGGGAAAATTTTAATAGATATATTAATGATGAGATTAGGATAGTACTATTACCAGAAGAGTTATTTAGTGCTCCCTAGTAGTTTATATAACCCAGTGAGACTCTGAAATCTAGTTGCAACCAACTCTTCACCTGCTGTTAGTAGGACTTTTAGGCCCTTCCTTCATTGCCCTCCTTCAACACGTTATTTTCTCTGCTTTGCATTGTCAGGAACAATCTTGAGACTTTCTGTAATACTGTTTTCCCTTTGCTTCCAGTGTCCTATATTTTTTTTGCTAACAATGTATTATTAACCTATTTAATCCATAATATCAAAACATCATTAAAAAAATTTTCCTTGAGAAATATCCAGAATTGAGATTAGAACTATATCTCGTAAGTTCTAGACCAGTGTATTTTATTTTGTTTTCACAAAAGTGATTAGATTATCTTTTTTTTTTTTTTTTTTTTGCTTCAAGCTTTTTCTTTCTAATGAATTGACCATTTCACCGCGCAAGTTCTGAAATGGCCAACAGACCATAGAAAGACATCTCTTTAGGCTCCTGCTTGAAACCAACAGTGTCAGGAAGCTGCCGGCCTTGATTCAGGGCCAGAGATTATCTTTTATATTTTAAAAATTATAATGAATTTAGCAAGTTGGTGATGGCAACACTAATTATTGTGAGGTTTACAAAGCATGGATGTACATTGGAAATCAAGAAGTAATTTGAAACATACCAGACAATGCAAGCTGACCTAAGTGTCCAAATCCCATGGAAACTGTGACGTAATATGGTATGTTTTAGGATTTATTTAGTGAAGATGATGAAATAGGTAATGAAATTTTCTTTTCTTTCTTTCTTTCTTTCTTTCTTTCTTTCTTTCTTTCTTTCTTTCTTTCTCTTTCTTTTCTTTTCTTTTCTTTTCTTTTCTTTTCTTTTCTTTTCTTTTCTTTTCTTTTCTTTTCTTTCTTTTCTTTCTTTTTTTGTTACCCCGGATCGAACTCGCAACCTCATGGTTGGCAGGCGAGTGCTTATGCTGCTGAGTTAAATCCCCAACCCCGAAATTTTCTTATTAAAACAATACCAGTAAATTACTCCTGTGTCCAAAATAAATTAAAGCTATATTATATATCTGTATAAAGTAGTGTAGACTAGGATAGTCAGTTGAAATGATGTGGATCTTTTGAAATAAAACCATAGTCTTTGAGACATTCTTTTCCTGTGTAGTCCAGGCTGGCTTGAACTCACTATGTAGCCTAGACTGATGCAGCGATCTATCTGCCTCAGCCTCCAGAGTGCTGGGACTAGAGGGATGCACCACTGTGCCTGGCTTTCCTTCACTTTGTGCATTACAAATTCATTTAGCATTTAAAGTAATAAATTGCTGGGTTACAGCATCTCCTTGAGTAGCTGAACTTCCATGGGGTATGATCAAAATATACAGTGGATGTTTGTATTTTTAAAAAATTTATTACAATAAAATGTGTATTATTGTTAATCCCTCTCAGAATACTCCTGCTGCTTTTTGAGGGGGTGTAGTATATCAGGAATCAAACTCAGGACCTTGCACTTGGCAGGCAGGTACTATTCCACTCAGCTATATTCTCGGCCCAGTCCTGTTGCTTTGAACATGCTTATTCCATGGGGTTTGTTGTTGCTGTTGTTGTTTGTTTTTGTACTGGGACTCGAATGCAGTAGGTTGTACTCACCAGGCAAGTGCTGTGCCACTGAGCTAAACCCCTGGCTTGAAGCAGTTCTGAAACGCCCCTTTCCTGAATGTGATAAAAAATACAATGACTGCTGCTGCCCGAGCGCCACCCAGTGGGCAGCTCATAAACACATTACATGGTGTCGTTGGCCACTTCACTCACAATGTGACCTCTGGCTCTTCCTCAAAGTCAAAATGACCATGAAAAGACTGTGAATTGATTGAAAGCATCAGGACAGCCATAGTAAAACAATGAAAAACATTCAGGGAAGAGGGCTTCTAGAGCTGCTTCTGAAAGTGCTGAGGATGATGGAATAAATATGGTTGAAACGGGGAGTATTTTGAGGGGGGTTAGTAGCAGTGTGTCTTCACTGTAATACATATTAATTGATTGAGACAGAATCTTGCTAGGTAGCTCAGGCTCACCTTGAACTTGTAGTGATCCTCTTGCCTCATCTTCCTGAACACTGGATTACAGGCATTTGGTACAATGTCTTGTCTTCTAATACTTTTTTTTATTAGTGCATGTTTAGAGTATATAATGTTTACATTCCTTGTGGAAAGATGGTGCATGTGCATAATATGCTCTAATTTCTTTTTAAAATCCCCTTTCCCTTCCCTCCTCCATCTACTTTTGATCCCTTTTTTTTGCATTTAGAATATATAATAATTACATTTCCTGTGTTGAGTTGATGCATGTATGTACCACATCTTAATTCCTTTTTCGTCTCCTTCCCCCTCCATCTCTTGATCCTTCTGCTTTGAGAAAAATTTGTCTCTAGTATCTCTTACTTTGCTCTTTTTTTAAAAAGTTTGAATTTCTCATATAAGAGAAATGATGCAATATTTAATCTGTGTGTCTGCTTTATTTCACTTAATATTATGGTCTCAAAGTACACATGTTTTCCTGCAAATGACTCAAGTTTATGTTTTTTTATGGCAGCATAGTACTCTTTAATTTTACCCTGATTCTAAACCTAGACAAAGATCCAATCAAGAAAAAGAACTGCAGAACAGTACCTTTAATGAGCATAAATGCAGAAATCCTCTAAAAGATACTGGCAAACAGAATGCAGTGAATCATGAAAAAGATCTTATAACCAAATAGGCTTCATCCTAGGTATGTAAGAATGGTTCAACATACACAAATCAATAAATGTAATACATTCATAAACTGAAGCAAGGACAAAAATCACATGTTCATCTCAATAGATGCAGCAAAAGCCTTTGACAAAATCCAGCATCCTTTCATGATAGAAACACTGAAGAAAATAGATACAGTATGTTATCTCAATATGATAAAAGCCACTTATGACAAATTACTATAACATATTTTAAAAATTTAAACATTTACTGCATTTTTCAGTCACACTTCATAGATACTTATGTATTGTCTGAGACTAACATGTAATGTAGTGCTTGCCCAAAGTTGAGTGAGCAGTGACTTCAGTATAATAAATCCAGTTTTCATTTACTGTTTAGGCATGGTCAGTTTTTTTCAGTATGATCTTATGTAACTATAGTTAGTGCTTTATTTTGCTTACTAATTTTTAAAAATTATTTGTGAAAGTGAATTAATGGCATATCTTAATAAAAATGTATTGATGACCAGGCCTGGTGATACAGGCCTATAATTCCAGCACTCTGGAGGGCTGAGGTAAGAGGATGGCAAGTTCAAGCCCAGAGTGGGCAACTTAGTGAGACCTGGTGTCTAAATAAAAAAATGCACTGGGGATGTAGTTCAGTGCAAAGGTCCTAGGTTCAATGCACAGTACAATCAAAAAAAGAAAAAATTAACAGAAGATTCTTTTTCACATTTTGTTTTCTAGGGAATGGTTGTATCTCCTGTCACATGAAATGCTGAATCCTTACTATGGCCTATTCCAGTACTCCAGAGATGATATCTACACATTACAGATCAATCCTGATTCTGCTGTTAATCCAGTATGATTTTTAATTATTATGATGTGGTTACATTGGGATTGCAGTGCTTTTCATCTTTAAATGCAATGTAGTTCAATACATAAGAATTACTTACCCCATCATAGTTATATCCTTTGACTCAGCAATTCTTCTAGAAAAATTGCTCAAATAAATGATTATAGATTTGTTCAATAATTTGGGTGCAGGAATATCTGTTATTGATAGCAACCTCAATTGAAAACAACACAGTTGTTCACAAGTTTGAGGATTGATTAAATTATAAGACAGAATAATGTAATTAATTAAAAACAGATTCTGGAATTATTATTATTATTATTTTTATTTTTTTGGTGCTGGGGATCAAACTCATGACCTCGAGCTTGCCAGGCAGGCGCTTGCACCGCTGAGCTAAATCCCTGGCCCTGATTCTGGAATTAATTAAAAAGACATTGAATCATTTCATAGTCTCATTATTTATTAACTTTGTGTGCATGGGCAGGTTCATTGATTTAAGCTTCAATTTTTTCTTTGCTTTTTTTGAGACAGAGTCTCACTATATAACTCAGAATGGCTTTGAACTCACTGGGTATCTCAGGCTGGCCTTGAACTCACAGTGATCTTCCTATCTCAGTCTCTTTGAGTGCTGGGGTTATAGGCGTGCACCACCACACCTAGCTAAGGCTCAGGTTTTTTTTATTGCTAATAATATTAAATACAGTTCTTGTCTCAGAGAGGCGTTGTGAGAGTTTAGTGGTACCGTGAGTACCTTGAATATTTAGCAGAGTGCTATGTTTTATTGATCCTTTTATACATTAGTAAGCACTTATAAAAAATCAACAGTAAAAAGTCAATAGTAAATTGTTAACTTGTTTGTATTGAATCTGTTATGTTTTCATACAAGGGCCTATGACACAGCCACTGCAATAATAATGTAGGTTAAAGATGGTGTTCATGATATGTTAAATGTAAATAAGGCAATACAATAATATGACATGGCTATGTGTGGTAACGCACACTTGTAATCCTAGCACTTGGGAGGCTGAGGCAGCAGGATTGCTGTGAATTCAAGGCCAGTCTGGATCACATAGTGAGACTCTGTCTGATAAATACATATAAATGTGAACATTTTTATTTTTTGGTTTTTAAGACAGGGACCCATTATATAGTTCAGGCTGGCCTTGAACTCACTCTATAGCCCACATTGGCCTCAAACTTACAGTGATCCTTCTGCCTCAGCCTCCTGAGTGTTCAAATTACACATGTGTATCACCACACCTGTCCATAAGTGTGAACATTGAAAGGCTGTACTGTATGATACAATGGTTATCTCTAGATATTAGACAATGAGTGATTCTAAAGTTTTTTTGTTTGTCCATATACTATCTAAATATTTTGTAGTGAACATGTTGCTTTAAACAAAACTTTTTTTTAAGATCAAAAGGAATTAAAGATGAGTTTAAAAGTTACTTTTTAAAAAAAATTAGGTCATTTTTTTGAGCTTACTTTTTTGGGGGGTGGGTTTTTTTTTTAAGAGTAGGAAAGTTGGGGCTGGTTATTTAGCTCAGCAGCATACACGCCTGCCTGGCAACTGCAAGATCATGAGTTTGATTCCCAGTACCAAAAAAAAAAAAAAAAAAAAAAAAGAGTAGGAAAGTTTATTGGGGAATAGGAATAGAGACAGGAGGGGTCCCAAACAGGTTGCCCAAAAGTTACTTATTAAATATAGAAGTGAAATTTTAGAATACAAACCTTCAGCTAGCAAAAAAAAAAAAAAAACAAAGTATATACAAACATGATAGAAGGGTTAGATTCATTGCAGAAATTCTTGATTAAATGATAATTTGTAGATGAAGTTCTTGGTGAGCCCACTATTGCTACTGTAGGCATCACCAGCTTATGTGTATTCTCATCTGCCAGGCCATGTAGAGGGTTTTACCACCTGCTTCTCACAGACTCTTGAGGATTGTTATCTTCATTTTATCACATGTGAATAAATAGCAGAGGCTAATTAATTTGACCATATATGCAAAGCCAGTGATGACAGTCACAACTAATCCAAATCTGACATCAAATATGTGCTCTTAAATCATTAGTGGTTTGAGATTCAGTTTCTAGTTATATCAAGGAAGCAGGGATGTTTAGGATTGAAAGCGGTTTTTCCCTGGCAAAGACCTCAAATGGGAGACAGAAAAGCAGTGGGGTTTGAGGTGATTTTATCAACCTGCAGTTTGACTGTTAATTGGGTGTGCTTTCCTAAAAGATGCATTTTATGGAGTACCTTTAACCTTTGAAGGGCATTAACATGTTATTTTATAGTGATATAGAAAATCTTTTTTTTTTTTTTTTTTTTTGTACCAGGAATTGAACTCAGGGCCAGGCAGGGGCTTTTGCTGTTGAGCTACACCTCTGGCCCCTATATAGAGAATCTTGAACATACTACATAGAAACACTCCCTAAGGATTATTGTGCTTTGATATATAACCTCTTCCATTTAAATAGTTGTAGAGTAAAAATCTGATGCTTATTAAAAAATCTTGGTGTTGCTTGAATATTTGTTTTTTATTAAAAACTTTCAGATAGTCTCTAACTTGAGTATTTATATAAACTTTTTTCAATTTCAGGAACATTTATCATATTTCCACTTTGTTGGACGAATAATGGGAATGGCTGTGTTTCATGGACATTACATTGATGGCGGTTTTACATTGCCTTTTTATAAACAATTGCTTGGAAAGTCAATTACTTTGGATGACATGGAATTAGTTGATCCAGACCTTCATAATAGTTTGGTGTGGATACTGTATGTACTGTGTTGAGTCTTTTGTCTGTTTATTATTCTGTAGTTAGAATGTGAGTTTTATAAAAAAATGTTTCAGAAGGGATGCATTTTACCTTAAAAATTTTTAAATATGCACAGAACATAGTAAGTTTGATTATGTGTGATAGGACCACATAAGATTTTGTTTCCCCTTTTTACTGCTCTTCTGTACATTTTGAAATTCTAAAATTCCTTAAAGTTACTATTATCAGTTTTTCATTTTTGCTTGTTTTTCAGACAGGATCTCACTGTGTAGTTTAAGATGACCTTAAATTCACTTTGTGTGGCCTAGTCTGACCTTGAACTCACAGGGACCCCCCTACATCAGCCTTCCAAGTGCTAGGATTATAGGTGTGCTCCCTGGCTTTGAGTATTATTAATTTAAAAAGGGAAAAAAATTCTAGTACACATAGAGCATCTCTTATGTGAAATTCTTTGGACTACAAGTATTTCAGATTTTATATTCTTTCAGATTTTGTAATATTTATGTTGAGATCTTGAGACATGGACCCGAAACTAAACAAAATTCATTTATTTCATATATCTTATGCATGTATATAGTTTATGGATAATTCTATAAAATAGTTTTAGTACCCCTGTGTTTTGATTTCAGCTTGTCACATGTGGTCAGTTTTGGAATTTTCTACTTGTAGTATCATGTTGCCCTTAAAATAGTTTTGGATTTTCAGGTTAGGGATGCTCAACCTGTGTATGTTTTTTTTTTTTTTTTTTTAACCTGCGTGTGTTTTATAAAGTGCTGTGTCACAGCAGACGTGGTATGTTCAAGGCCAGCCTGAGCTACATAGCAAGACCCTGTCTCCAAAAACAAACAAACAAAAAAGCACTGTGTATAACATTTGTGTGATACAAGTTTCCATCTAACCCATTCTGTATTACAATACCAGATTCCTGGTGCCATTGATTTTTATTTTTATTTTTATTTTTTTGGTGGGGAAGGGGTGCAGTACTACTGAGCTACTTCCCAGACCTTTTTTATTTATTTTTTGAGACAAGATCTTGCTAAATTGCCTGGTAGGATTTGGATTTGGACTTGACCTTGAACTCGAGTACCTGTCTCAGCCTTCTTTAGTGCTGGGATTACAGATATGAGTCACTACATCTGGCTGTCACTGATTTTTAGTGAAACAGTAACTCTATTTAAAGTTATTACTGGGACAGGGATATAGCTTAGTGACACAGATGCCTAGCAAGTGCAAGGTCATGAGTTCAATTCCCAGTGGCAAAAAAAAAAGGAGTAATGCTGAGCATGGTGGCACACACCTGTAATCCTAGCACTAAGGAAGCTGAGGCAGGAGGATCACTGTGAGTTCAAAATCAGCCTGGGTTACAAAGTGAACTCGAGGCCAGCCTAACATGCGTAGCAAGACCCTGTCTCTAAAAGACCAATACATGAATAAAAAATAAAATTATTACTAATTTTGCTTGGGAAGCTATATTGACAATACTGTACTTATTCTTACAAAATACTTTCTCACTGGGGGTACTCAAGTATATGCTTAATTGAGGGTGCTTGGGTTCAGAAGGGCCTGGTAACTGAATGCCTGTCACAGATGAAACCTTTCTAGATTATGGCTAACAAAAGTCTAGCCTTTGAGTAAGGCTCTGTCTTGTTACTTGGAAAATAAAATATTAACCTGTGTTTATGTTCAAGCCC
The DNA here is from genome assembly GCF_034190915.1 of Cavia porcellus. Taxonomy (NCBI): domain Eukaryota; kingdom Metazoa; phylum Chordata; class Mammalia; order Rodentia; family Caviidae; genus Cavia; species Cavia porcellus. The sequence goes on from NW_026947515.1 coordinate 16,375,826, forward strand.
TTTGACTTTTCTGTCCAAGAAAAGATGGGCTGGTAGGATAAAAACTAGGAAGAGGAATCTGACCTGATATTTGTCATTATTAACTACCTTAGCTTTGTTTGTCTCCCCAGTTAATATGCTTACAGGATCTGTGTTGTAGGTTTCCCAGTTATGTGTCTTTTTCTGTTTTTTTTTTTTTTTTTTGTCTAGTGAAAATGATATTACAGGTGTTTTGGACCATACCTTCTGTGTTGAACATAATGCATATGGTGAAATTATTCAGCATGAACTTAAACCTAATGGCAAAAGTATCCCTGTTACTGAGGAAAATAAAAAAGAATATGTCAGGTAAACATTTCTGTGTTCTCAAGGTTGAGAATATTTTTAATGTTCTAGGATATCAGTGTGGAAAAAAATTTAAGTAGTAGTTTTAGTGATTGCTACAAAATATGCCTCCACAGAATTTAGTGACTTAAAAATAACTACTGTTTTATTAATTTTCACAATTTTAGAGGTCAGTAATTTGGCTTAAAACACAGGGACACTGCTGTTGCATGTGATGTTAGCTAGGCCTGAGTGAAAATGACTCAGAACTCTGAAGGCAGAGGCTCACATCACACATTGGGTCACTCTGGGAACTCATTCTCACTGGGCCCCTCGGTTTTCCCTGTGTGCTGTCCTCCTCCCCACAGCCTCACTCCCAGCAAGGTAGGCTTATGGGGTGACCGGCTTCCCAGAACACAGAAGCAGAAGCTGCCAGAACTTTTGAAGGTCTAATTCTGATACTGGCTAACATGACTTCTGATACTGGCTGTATTGTTTTGGTTGAAATGAGTCCCACGCTGGCTCAGGTTGATGAGAAAAGGAGAGGCTATGCGAAGGTAGAAGATATAGGTAGAGCACTGCTGGGTGGAAGGGGCAGTACATGAGGACTCCGTGCTGTATCACTAGCGCTTTGCCTGTTTATAAATGATGCATTGTGATTTTAAGGGTTAAAGTTAAAAAATGTTCTTCAGGTTTTATAAAACACAAATTGAGGAATTTTGATATGTGAATTGTAAGTATAAATTATGGTAGTTACATTTACAAGTTTGAACTTTACTATGTGTATACGGAAACATGTGTACTGTGCTATCATTTTGTATCAATTATGTATCTAAATCTTACTAGCTAAATCTTCCTAGTTTCAAAATGGTCAGTTTCACACTGATGATGGAAGTGAACATTGTTGTAGGTTTTTGAGAAGCAGTTCAGTAACAACTACCAAAATAAACATGCACGTGACCTTCAACTGGCAGCCCTGTTTTTTAGGACTTTACATATAAGTAAAGAAATACGAATATGGATGTTCAACTGAATGTTACTTGTAAAAAATTACCTACCAAAATGTTTTAGAGTAACATGATTTAATACATGCATTCAGTAGAATATGTGGTGTTTAAAAGAAAGACTGCATAAGCTGTCAAATATAAAAAGCAAGTCCTAGACAAATTATGTAGGAACATAGTTCTATGGAAGATGTTCTGGAAGGCTGAGTACAAATTCAGTGTTTGCCTAGGATAGTGGTGGTGAACCTATGGCACGCGTGCCTCAGCAGGCTGTTAGTATCACTGGAAAACTCCCAAGAGGTTTGCCATCACTGGCCTAAGAAGAGGAAGCAGAGGTGGTGACTTGGGAAAAGAGTCATGGGGAGCAAGAGAATGGACGTTCTGGTTTCATTTTGTCTTCGCAGTTAAGTTTGATTTTTCTTCACATATACAACAAGGGTGTATTGCATTTCTAGTTAGAAATATGAGTGACTGGGGAAGGGCTGGGGGGAGCAGTACCTGCCTGGCAAGCCTGTGGTCTTGAGTTTGATTCCTGATACCTCCTCCAAAAAGTGACTGGGAAGCTCCCCAGTCTCAGCAGTGTGTCACTCAGTCCCTGAGTGTGTCACTCAGGCAGTTTGTGACTGCCTGAATTCCTGCATCTACTTTCTCCAAGTCTCATGCAGGTGTAAGACACAGTGCTAATCCTTGGCCAGCTGCACAATGCCAACTTCAGTGTATGTGCTGCCGAAGTGAGTACCGCACAAGGACAACAGTTACGCAGTTTTGTTGTCTCTTAAAACTGACATTGAAAAAAAAAAAAAAACTGACAATGCAGAGGTCCTCCATAGAGTGTAAAGTTAAGCAATTTATTTATTAAATTAGAGGACTTTTTCCAAGTTTGGAAAAGGAAATGTTGATAACAAATTTGACAAATAAGTAGTTCTGGGATGCATGAATTGAAAGTTTCCTGGGAAGATAGGTAAACAAAAGCAAATGGTAAGTTCCAGTCAAAGCACAAGTTATATAATACATACAGGTTAGTGTGTACTTATTGTTGGTAAAACAACGTCTTTCAGAGTTTATATGGTCTCAAGGGAATCGTATTTATTCGAAGAATGCTCTTTTTCTTCTCATGTTGGATATGAGTATTCTCTACCTCCTCTTCTCAGTAGTCATCCCTCAAATATATCTAAAACATGCAACACATTTCCATGATACTTTCTTCAAGGAAATCCAGAGAAATGACCTTTTTTTTTTTTGGTGGCACTGGGGATCAAACTCACGATGTCACACTTGCCAGGCAGAAAATGACCATTTTTGATTGAATAGGTTCTTCTGGTTATTTAGAAGACAATTTTTGTCAAGATTTTTAGTGAGCTACATTTTGAGGCCACAGGGATTTTAACCTCTGAACCATCAAAGCTCTAGATTTCCACTTGACTAGGAGTTTCTCTAATTTGAAGTTATTTTGATAGTGCTTTTATTGGTAGAGGGTACTACTTTTTATGTCCATTGAACTTCTTCACAGCTTAGGATCTATTTATCCTCATTAGTTTGAGGGTTTAAAAAAATTTTTTTTAAGAATATAGACTAAACTCTTGATGCTTGTATAATGTGATGTTCCTACAGTAGAAATTTTAATATTTGCCAAACCTGCATGTATATAATCATATGCAAATCCTGTTCAATATTTACAGACTGTATGTGAACTGGAGATTTTTACGAGGCATTGAGGCTCAATTCCTGGCCTTGCAGAAAGGATTTAATGAAGTAATTCCACAGCATCTGTTGAAGACATTTGATGAGAAGGAGTTAGAGGTCAGTGCATTAGTGTTGTGACATCATGTAGTGCAACAGGAAAGACTGAAAATTACTTTGCTTAGTTTTAGAGGAAAGTTGTATTTCTAATGCTTTCAAAACTTTATGGTACAGTTCCATGGGAATTCATACTCAAAAGAAAAGTGTTTAGCATTTCATTCTTTGGCATTTCTGTAAGCAATTTCTCTATTGTGAATTTTTAAATTTTTTTTTTTCTTTTTTGTGACAGGGTCTCACTGTGTAATCTAGGCTAGCCTTTAACTTGCTATGTAGCCTGGGCTGGCCTTTGATTCACAATCCTACTGCCTTAACTTCCCAAGTGCTGGGTTTACAAGCATGTGCTACCACACTGGCCTTAGAGTGAAAACTCTTATAGCTCCTTATTGTCTTCATTTAAACAGATTTTATGTCTTACATGTAAATTTTTTGTGTTTTTTCTTTCTCTCTCTCTTTTTTTTTTTTTGTACCAGGGATCGAACTCATAACCTTTTGTTTACCAGGCAGGCACTTTGCCGCTGAGCTGTATCCCCAGCCTCTCCAATGTTTTTTTTATTTCTTGATTTAGTGGTTGTTAATTTATTTAAATCAAAACTTCAGTTGATCTTCACTGTATTGAAATTTGTTTGATAAAGGCTTCGGCTCAATTGGGTTTGTTTGCACTAAGCTTTGTTAGAAAACATTTGGTAGACAAGATCATGGAATAAGTAAAACACTGAAGGTAAACTGAATAATACCTTAGTTACCCCTTTGGAAATATTCATGTACTAGCAGGTGTACTCAACAATTCACAAGTATTTGCTTCCGTTAAAACTAATTAAAACATGATTCTATTTCTGTTAAAATTACTTAAAACATGATTTTAACGCATTTCATTGTCTTTTCTAACTAAATGTGTTAACAGACATGATAGCAAATAAATACAGAAGATTGGTTTGACCGGGTAGTATCCCTCCTTCTGTTTATGTTGAACTGTTGCTAGGACGTGATCAGGAGGAGGAGGCTGGTATGCACCAGTGACATGCTGAGGTATAGGACCTTCCCACTGAAGGCGGGGTTTGTCTTATAATTGCCACTCTGATGAAAAAAAGAATTGAGGAGGAAATCTTAAAGCATCTGTAAACCTTTTAGGCCATCCTGTTACCGGTTCAGAGTGACTTAAATTTAGTGATCTGTTAGACGTCTATATAGTAACTTCGTTGGAGATTTCATCCAGTAGGAATAGGGTTTATTGTTTGGTTTTTACTGTTAATGAAATCATTAAATTGTTCAGAAAAGTGTATAGCCCTTAATGTTATACTACATTAATAGGATTCTATAAAAGTAGGATCTGTGAGTTATTGTTTTATACTATACACTATCATAATTCACTGTAAAAACATGATAGATTAGCATTATGTTAGTCTTTGACCCTAAGAGATGTTGATATTAACAGTATCAAAATGACTTTGCTATAGCTCATCTATACTGACCTTGCATCTGTATTAATGTGTCATGTATTACATATATATTTTAAGATTAGTAAACATTGTATTAATCACATATTCAGCATACATATTTCTTAAGGTGCTGTGCACTGTGAGTCCCTTTAATGGGATGTATGCAGTAAAGTAGATCTGTCTGCCAAGCTACAGCTGAGGATTCTTGGCAAAGCAGAACTCAATCGCTCCAACTCACAAAGCTGATAGTGTTGAAGCCAAAAAAATATACCCCTCTGAGGAGGTATATATAAATCACATTTACTTTTGGGGTCTCAGTTTCTATTTTTTTAAATTTTAGAATTTTTTTTTTTTGAAATTAGGAATTTTCTCAATGCTTTAATCCTATTGAGTCCACCACAGTGGTGGTTCTCAGACCCTGGGAGGGGAATCTGCAGTGAGCAGGTACCTTTGGAGGTCTTTAGAAAAAAGGCTTGTCACCAAGATTCTCACAGAACTAAGAGTCTCTGGGCAGAGGACTTGGTGTGCATATTTTGAAAAGCTTTCCAGATGATTCCCATGTGCACCTTTGATTAAGAATACCAAATGAGGATTAACATGACAAATCTAAAATTCCATTTTGAGGAATGTTTGGCATGGCTTTGGTTTCTGCTGGCTCATCACTTGTACAATATGTTACTAGCTCATTATTTGTGGACTTGGAAAGATAGACGTCAATGACTGGAAAGTAAACACCCGGTTAAAACACTGTACACCAGACAGCAACGTCGTCAAGTGGTTCTGGAAAGCTGTGGAGTTTTTTGATGAAGAGCGGCGAGCACGATTGCTACAGTTTGTGACAGGATCATCTAGGGTGCCTCTGCAGGGCTTCAAAGCACTACAAGGTACAAACCCGGAGAGACAGACAAGCACAGTGGTATTGGATATTCTGGGGGAGGGGTAGGTGGCACTGTTTGGTTTACATGGTATTTTACAAACCGTTTGCTTATAAATAGATTCTCTTTTAACTCTGTTTCTTGTCTGTAACTCTCATGTCATGATACTTTCTTCTCCTTCCCTCTCTTATTACCCCCAAGAGCCTTTTCTGCAGGGTTCTCTGTAATTGTAGCAAGTGCTGCATGTTAGACTGACTGTATGATTCTCTGCCTTTCATTCTGGCCACGGTGCTTTTAATTGTGTTGCACATTTCCATAGGAGAGATCGTCTGCTTCCATGTTCACATCCCAGCCTGTCAAAACATTTACCCACCTGATTGCCTTTTACAAGAAAGAGGCAGCATGATTTATGGAGGCCATCTATTTAGCCAGAGCACTTTAATTATTGCATGGCATCAGACCATTGATTTACAATCATGTTTCATTTTTAACAGTTGTTTTCAGTGGAATAAGCTGCTTAATTTTTGGATGAGTCATTGTTATGGCTGATGGTTGTCATGCTTCCCTGGGTGGCAGCTGCTTCCTTTACCTCTCAAGTGCTCCATTTTTAAAGTTACTGCTGTTGGTACTGAGGGAGGAAACACAAATCAAGACTGGTACATAATTCATCAGTGCCACAGCTGTGCATATGCTCAGAGTGCACTGGCAAAGCCTACTTTGTGCTTGCCTTCCTTATTTGGGGAGCTAGAAGTTGTAGTTATCCTCTATGTCCAGTACTAATCTTTCTTTTGGCTCCGTTTGAGTCATGACATCTAAGTATGCATTAAGTTGTTATCTTTCTGAGTGTGTGCATATTCAATATGGTTGATTGTTTTTCTTCTGTCTTTTGGGATATTGATCTTCTATAAAACAGAAGTTGGCAAAAGCATCTCAACCCTGAACTTTTTCTTAAACTAAAATGCTAACATAATTAAGTCAGCTAGCCTTATCCAAGGTCAGTTCCAGCTTTTAAAACCCAGATTCTGGGGCTGGGGGTTTAGCTCAGCGGCATAAGCACCTGCTTTGAAAGCAGGCAGTCGTGATCCCTGGTACCGATAAAAAGGAAAAAGACCAAAAAAAATAAATAAATAAAAAACCCCAGATTCTTTTTGTGCTGTCCTGAGGAAAAGCACGTATGGATTTACCACATTTCCCCACCCCGAGACCTTGTGGCTTATGTACCAGTTCTACTCTGAAATTGTGGAGATGAAGCCGTGTGCGTGCAGTGATCTGACCCACATGTCCCTCCTACGCAGGTGCTGCAGGCCCACGGCTCTTCACCATACACCAGATTGACGCCTCCACTAACAACCTGCCCAAAGCCCACACGTGGTAAGTGATTTCTGTAGCTATTCCCACCATCCCATGTAGGTGTTAGTTCCAAACGAATATGACTTCTCATTTATTTCCTTACTAGTAGAAGCATCTTTAGGAGGAATAAGCAACTCAAAAAAAGTGATATAAAATTATTCAGAAATTAGTAGGAAAACACCAGAGGTAATTAATTTTAAAGCAATACAATATTTTAACTTTCTGTGTGACACAAAGAATATGGCTGTGTTACTATACACTTGGTAGGCCAATTTATTTTTTTGAATGGTCTATATAAAGTCTATTTGCTTATTCACAGCTTCAATCGAATAGACATTCCGCCCTATGAAAGCTATGAAAAGCTCTATGAAAAGCTGCTAACAGCCATTGAAGAAACATGTGGATTTGCTGTGGAATGAGGAATTTCAAGGACTTACCCAGGACTCTTATTTATACCCCGACCGACAGCCTCCCTTCAGCAGTTTCAAAGAGTGCTGAAATACAGGAAAACACCCTCTCTCCCTCCTTTTTTAAAGTTTTAGGACACTGTGAGGGGAAAGGACGATTTTGAAATTCCTTTTCAAGGAAAAAAAGGTCTTTATGCTTTGCCATGAGGACACATTCAGCTGCTATTTAAAATTAGTATCTTGAACCTAAAGAATGCTGACTTTTCCTGCATCTCCAGAGTTAGGCAGTATTCTACACTTAAAGACTACTACTATTTTTATAAAAAGTAATCTATTCAAATTGCTTCACAGATTTCAAGTCTTTCACACATCAAGACAACTTCAGCAGTCGGTACAAGTTACATTTCATTTTGATTGAGTACATGATTTTGAATAGCTCCTGTACTTGCTCTTTGTAAAAAAGAATAAAGTTATTTTGAATTATTCTAACTTTATAAACAGTTGGCTAAAAGAATCATTATCTTTACAAGATTAAGCCATTTACATGTTTGTTTTTTCTATAGCAGAACATTGTATTTTGCAGTATGCCTAAGTGGGTTGTTTTTATATTTTTCAAGCACAATTTCCCTGGAAATACAGCTATTATTATTTTGGTTATTAACTTCCTAATACACCATTTAGTCTAAACTTAGTAGTTTGCTACCATAAGATGTGTTCAGAGGTTCCCTGTTTTTAAGATGACTTTTTAAAAAACAATGTTTTTATCTTAAATCAGTATGATCAGGTATTTTGGATTTACTTTTTATCTTAAATGGAAATACTGCATTTTTATAGCTTCTGAGAGCATGTGGATGGGGTGGGGTTTTCATTCTTTTGCTGGGTCAGCTGGTCTTTACTATATATACTATTCCTAAACCAAAGTCTCTAATACGTGCACCTAATTTATATTTTAATTACATTAAGTTTCTATCAAGTAAACCATGCTGAAGCTTTGTTTAGTTGCTCATAATTTTAATCAGCTAAAATTGTGAAAACGAAAATTTTTGCTCTGAAGATTATTTTGCAAGCTTAGAAAACCCTGTTGTTATCTCACAAGATGAACTGGAACTAGTACTGGGGGTGGTGGGCAGGGAATGTGATTACTAAAGAAAGTGATTCTACTCCCATGACACAAGTCACTTTAAAGTGGAAGAATTAACTTTGGAAGGGAGGGAATCGCAGTTCCCTCAGTGCAGAAGATCTACATCTGATTTCCTAATGTTCAGATTGAGTTTTCAAGGTGAGTGGCAACCAAAACTCTGCCTGAGAGATTGGAAGAAATTACCATGGATTTTAAAGTTCAACCATCAAAAGAGAATGCACTGTTCTTTTTTTTTTAACATATTCATGTGAAATAAGAATAGCAAATTTTAAAGATAAACCTTGAAATTTTGTAGCTTAATTACCAAGTGAATAGTCTGTTGTGTTCTGTTTCAATGATGGAGTGGGTTTTAGTCTGTGTTCTTGAAGCCAAAGCGTTCCTCGTAAGTACCTGAGGAGTGAGTACTGGTTTAAGAGAAGAGGTACAAAGAAAAGATCTAGTTGCCATTTGAGCAGGAGCCTTTAACTGTTGTCCCCATTCACTTGACCAAGAGCAGCTCCAATTTTTTTCTCTTTTTTTGGAATTTTAAGTAACCTTTCATGGGCTGGGGTCAGGTGGGCAGGGGTACAGCCAGAATAAATGGAGATTGTGCTGCTTTAAAAAAACATTGAGAACAACTTGTGTAGTTTGCAGGTATTTGAATGTAGTTCATTTGGCCAAATTTGACTCCTATAAGCAAGCTAGTCCTAATCTTTACTGTGCAGTGGTAATGTCCTTATGCCAACCTTTTCTTCTCATTTTGTTTTTCCTACTGCATTCTTAGAAATATTAAAGAACATTTTAAAGTATACAGAAATGGATTCTATGCTATTTAATTATTAGTAATTTTCAGCTTTTTGATAGTACCTTATTTGTTGCAGATCCATCTCTTTATATTAAAGCACTAGTGCAATTTGTAATTGTGCCTACTCTTAAAAACCTTTCAGTAAAAAGTGCAAGATGAACACTTTAGAGAAATCATAACTGACAGGGATGCAGTAGTTAAATGCTACTATTAGTTTTTATGTACAGTATAAAGCTGGCAGATATCATCACTTTTTTGAGTGCCTTTTACCTTTGAAATAATAACTTAATGGAGCTTTAAAAGCAAGAAATCATCCTGTATAACTGTATGCTATTACCAACATGATACATCAAAACATGGTTTAGATTTCAGTTTCACAATTACATTATCTGATTACTTCCAAATAGGTGCTAAGCAAAACAAACCCCCCAGTGTCATTGAACCGTGGATTTGCACCTCGTGTTTAATGTGAATATTTATTTCCACATGTCCCTCTCAACTGCGTTTTTTCTTATCCTTCCTGTTTTAGGTATGTGATATCTTCCCATGCTGTTGCCTTTCCATAATGAATGGTTATGAGCGTGATTTCTTTGTAGGGCTCATATGCAGTACAGAAATGAGTTTTGATTCAGAGGGCCTTATTTTTTGGTGTAAAGTTTTTAAATAGTACTGTGTATAGTGTACATTTTTTTTGCACATAGTTTGTTGCCCTAAATGGGTTTATTTTTTTATGTCTTTTTCCCCTTGTATTTACAGTTCGGAGCACAAGTTTCTTTTAAATGCAATGTAATTTGCTTTGTTTTACAACACTAAACTTGCTTTCAACTTCTGGTGCATTGGACTGACTGCACTAGTGAGTTAGATGGTTCTGGCCACTGTCAGTTTGGTAGAGCAGCTTTTTTGTTTCTGTCTTTAAGCTGCGGCTTGTAGTCAACGGGTGCCATTTGTGGTATTTAACATTCTTATGTTAGGATGGTGATTGTACCAAATGCTGAGTTGTTTTATTTCTAGATGTAATTAGTTCACTTTATGTAATATTCTTCCTTCTCTCAAACTGACTTTAAAAACAAAGTTTTATCATTTTCATTGTATTTGTATTTATTACAGAGTGTTTTAGCTTTGATGTTCTTTGTATTTTCACTAAGTTGTTACATGAGCTTTATCAATAACATCTGTATAAATGGTTTTTAAGAATTAACTATGTATGTGCCCATGCAGAAGTTGAGCAATAAAAGAATGCTGTTTGCACTGTCACAGCATCAAAGTTTTTACAGAACACTGAGTTTGTAATGGGTTATTTTTGGGGGGGAAAAAAAAGTATTAACTAGGGGCTGGGGATTTAGCTCAGCGGCATAAGCGCCTGCCTTGCAAGCAGGCAGTCGTGAGTTCGATCCCTGGTACCGATAAAAACGAAAAAGACCAAAAAAAAAAAAAAAAAAAAAAAGTATTAACTGGTCCTGTAGTGAAAATTTCAAGAATACATCACCTCTTTAATTGATGACTTTTGTCCCATTAGAGATTCAGAGAGCTTAGGAACCTTTCTGTTTCTAGCTTGAGCAGGAAGGTGCCTATCTCCTGCAACTTGTTAAGTTGCCAGTGCCTGTTGCAAGCTGTGTAAAAGAAGATGGCATTTCGGAAGTGTCTGGGTTTAGTAGGAAAGAGTGATGTGTTCCAAAAGCAGTCTATAACCAGCTGTGTTAGGGATCTGAGAGTAGAGTTATAGTAGGGGGTCTCACATTTGCCATGCCTGCCTTGACGCTTAGCAGCTAAATCCTCAACATGAAAAGGAGAAATCAGTTATAATTTCCCTAGAAGCTACAGACTTTAAGTTTTATTCATAACTCTGCAACTAGGAAACAGGATAGAAGAGACAATTATATAGGTTAACACTCTTAGCAAACTAGACAGGCCAGATTTTAAATTTAAATTTACCTAACTCAAAAGACATTTGCCCTAAACATGACCAACAAACACGTATTTCTCCTGTGTCCCAGGCTCTGTACTGGCTGCTAGGTATAGAACTTTGATGGCCGTTAGAAAACTGAAGCTATCAAACTAATGCTTCTAGCATGTATCTTGGCAAATGCCAAGCCCAAACTTGGGTACTCAAAACTCAGGGTGCGTGTGGCCATCAGGAAGGGATCACCCCACTTCAGCAAGTCTCAGAATCGCAAACCCAACAGCTGGTTTTACTTGGGAGGCTCATGCAGAAAGATCAGAAATTCCAGGCAACTTAGCTTCTATGTTAAAAAAAGAGTGCTGGAGGTATGTAACTCAGGGTTAGAGCAGTTGCCTAGCATGTGCAACATCATGGATTCCATCTCCAGTTGCACACGTGCACGTACACAGAGTTTTGCTTCAGGAGTAAGGAGTAGGGGACCTTTGCCAGCCAGGTACCCAGTCTTCTGTCAGCTGTCAACGTAAGAGGGCATCACTTGGACCGTAACAGTCAATCCAGTTGCCTACTCCTCTGCAGGACAGTATGACCTCTCACGTCGAGGCCTCTTTAGGCCTCTCATCATCTGTAACCTCCTTCCTGTGCTCCTCTCTGCATGCTGTTCTGTGAGTCCCCACCAGCTGGCCTGCTGTGGTACTGTCTGTCCCTGCCCTTGATCGGCAAGGTCCCCATATCCTTAGCAGCTCTGAAGCTCACTTGATTCCTGGCCTTCACCTGAGTGGGTTTTCTGCTCTCATCCCCCTGCTACCATGGAAGGGGCTGGTGTACTCTTGCCCACTTTCCAATCCCAATTGCTATTTTGACATGCAAACCTTTAGCCTCTCCTTGGTGCTGTCTTCTGTTACATTGCAGAAGCCAAAGTACATAAATGTTTCCCATCTTTCAATCATGTGAGGAACCTGCACATATAATGCATAGTCAAAGTCCAACCCTAAGGTCACCTCTAATAACTAGCCCAGGTTTCTAGCTTTTCTTCAATTAATGAGGTCTTTCTGGGGTCTGGGGCTTGCGCTGGCTGCTCAAGCAAGACTTGTTAATTGCTTTATCACAAATATGACTAAGGATGTGTGCTTTTATTTCCTTTTTCCAGGTTTTAAGTTATAAATTCAAAACACCTTAAGAAAAGTTTTTATTTTAAAAATTGTTAAGTATCCAAATGAATACACAGATAATGCATTTCAAAATTACTCTTCTGGTTTAGAATGTTTACTGGCTCAATTCTACTCTGTCCAGAAAATTCACCTGTCAAGTCAGGCCTCATGGGAAGGGACTGTTACTGTACTGAAAGGAAGCCAGCTGTAGCCGAGCTCTGAAGCGCTCGACTTCCAACTCCCGGAAGAAAGCATCATCGTCATTCTGCGTTATCATGCACTGTAGCTGTTGAATCTCCTTCTCCATCTTAGATCTCAGTTCTCTCTTCACCTTATGCAATGTCTGAAAGAGAACTCATGTCATCCTGCTATTCACAACATTTATCTTAGGCCCTCATCTATTTTTATTTCCTCTCTACTTTTCAGCTTATTAAGCTCCTGCAGTCATTTATATAATTTAAAAGTAGCTCTTACAGAGACCAGAATAGATAGTTAAACCTGGATAAATGTCTTATAGATGGATTTTCTTACTAGTTGTTTCTCCATCCCCTTAAAAGTTATAATACAGCTGTTTTCAAGTTCCTAAAAATGCAAACAATTTCTATCGTCTTATTACCTGGGCCTGGGCTTTCTCTCTGGCTTTGAGTTCCTGACGTTCCTGTGATATGGCTTCTGCCAGCAATGAAAACTGTTTATAGGGAAGAAGAAAATACATTTAATGCTTACAGTGAAAATATAAAAATGTTCATATTTACTGTTCTTAGGCTTAAAATCTTTATCTTACTGGACACAGAGCAATATGGATGTATTCCGTGGCTAAGTACTCACTTGAAAATGGGATCACGCTAGCCTGTATGAGGTGCAAAGCCCCAAGTTAACATGGGGAGGTTTAGTATCAGTGAACTAAGCAGACTCTGAACACAGGTGGTCAGGACCAAGCACACTGTAAACAATAGAGAGTAATAGCCCACCTGGTCCTTATAGTAGTTCTCCATTGAGTCCAGTTCATTCTGGTGCTGTCGTTTTTCTTCATCTCGCTTTTCTTTGGCATAGTTTCTTAGGTCCCGTAATCTTTGCTTCTGAATTTGTAAGCCTTCTTCAAACAGTTGCTTAAATATCTGTCAGTTATATAATCACAAAGATGAATATATGCTGAACTACTACTACAGAATATAATTTTGTTAACTAGAGGTATACACTGATATTTCACAAAGATTTTTAAAAGTGAGTTTATCCAAATAGTCATATATGATATAATTACGCATTTTAGAATATATATCTCAGGCAGTGCATGGTGGCATATGCCTAATCCCAGTACTTGGGAGGCTCATGTGGGAGGACTGCAGGTGCAAACCCAGCCTGAGCAACTTGGTGAAACCTTGTCTCAAAACACCTGAGATGTACCTCTGCAACCTATTAAGATCAATCTTTAGTACTCCCCACCCGCAAAAAATCTTCAGCAGGTGTTAGTGTATTCACAGTTGTGCTGCTGTCACTATTTTCAGAACATATTCCTCACCCCACAAAGCAACTCCAGTAGCAGTCATTCTCTGTTCTCCGCCCCCCCTTCATTCCTAGTACCACTCATCTATTTTCTGCTTCTGTGGAGTTGCCTGTTCTGCACACTTCTTTCACATAACGCATTTTCAAGGTGGACCTACATTTTATTACCAAATAATATTTTACTGTATGAACATACATTTTTGTTCATCAGCTGAGTTATGGGGATTGTGTCCCCTTTTTAGTAGTTACAAATAATGTTGGTATGAACATTTGTATACAGATTTTTGTGTATGATACATACACAGTATCTAAAGAGTAAAATCACCGGCTTTTTGATAACCTTTTAGGAATTGCCAGATCATTTTCCAAAGCACTCATGCCACTTTACAACTCTACCAGCCCCACAGGAAGATTCCAAATTCTCCCCATACTCAAACTTACCTTTATTTTAGACATCTTGGTGCGTGCGAATAATATTCTTTCTGTAACAACTAGTGGTGTTTAGCGTCTTCTCATGTATTGCAAAGATTCTTTACTACCTCCAGAAAAGAATTCTTAAGTAATGATGTGTATGAGGCAAGTATCCCGAGCAGAAACAAATGCATAAACAAGAGCATAACCAAAGATGTGGTGGTGAGCATGTGGGTAGCCACAGTACTGCAAAGTGCTCAGAGACCTTGGCTATGTCCACTTGTCCTTTCTTTACTAATTTTTTTTGGTACCAGAGATCAAACTCGCAACCCTGTGCTTGCAAGGCAGGCACTTATGCCACTGAGCTAACTCCCTGACCCTCTTCCATAATTCTTGACAGAAGATGGTTCTCATAGCCATGCTTACGCTTAGGCAACACTTTGCCTTTCAAGAGCCTTAGTAGTGTCTTCCTCTAGAAATACTGTATTTTAGAGTACTTAGTAAAATTAACTATATGATTATTTTACCACAAAAGTTTATTCATAGTTTAGGATCCCTGCAGAATAGCTCATAGTATAGCTACCCTAATGTTATTCCTGATCTTAGGTGTAATCCTATCTCATATAATCATGCCTTAATTTGCTGTTTTTATTGTGCACTCCCAAATCCTGAAACAGTTGTCCTGAAGAAAGAACTGTGAGTGAGGGGTCAGAGGGAATTAAGGTTTCACATGAAGGCAAGGTCTGTGGAGACTAAAATGGTGAGGACACACAGTAGGATAATGAAGTATAACGAGTACAGACAGACTCTCATGGCCAGCATTTTAGGATCTATGTTTGGATTCTGGATGCAAACTGAGATCAGTCAGAGTGGTTCCTGAAAGGTAATGGACAAAATTCATTGTAACTGGGCTAGGTAGAAAGGCCGTACTTACCATTTCTTCCCGAGTCCTCATTCTCATCATTTTTGCACGCAACTGAACTCTATAATCATCATAATATTTTCGGGCCCGAACGATTTGCTGACGATTTTCTTTTATCTTTGATTGGGTCAACCTTTGTCTATGAATGCGGTCCTTGAAGTCTTGCTAGGCAAAGGAAGGGGAAACGGGACATAAGGAGAAGAGGAAAACATAGCCCCATGTTTATCCTTATCTCCCTCCTACTCCCTATTAAAGTATCTTCAAGTAGCGAGCCAGCCACACACAATCAGGGGCCTCCTGCCTGACTGAGTGTAAGAACATCAGCCTCTAGAATCCTTTCAGTTTCAGCTCCATCACCTCTGTCTAAAGAGCAGCATGACAAACTCCTGACACTATAAAAGCGGTCCACACCCTGAGCACTCCTGCTCTGAGGGCCTCTGTTCCCCACTCTAGCAGGGGTCATGAGCTCCACCCAGTACCAGGAGTTCAAGGTCAGCCTGAATTACACAGTGAGACCCTGTCTTAAAAAAAGAACTTATCTCTACTTGCTTACTAATGAAAGGTTTAAGTTTTTTACTTTGGCACATTCTCCAACCTCTGTCCTCTCCCTTCACTATTATTTATAAGGAAAAATGTTGTGCTAAGTACAATGTCCAACCTAAATAATAATGGTAAACTATCTCAGTTCTACACTTGGAACCTGGGAAGACAGGAGGTGGCAAAAAATACTAAGCTACAACCACCCCACACCTAAAAAAGAGGTTGTGAAGATACAGATGGAACTGGATCCCAATATCAATTGCAGCCTTTCCTTATCATGGTAAGACCCAAGGCAAGTTACTCAACATTCTGAAGCCTTCCATTTTTCATTTTATAGAGACCATGTTCTGTAATTTCTCACTACAGAAATTAAATGAAACTGGATATAAAGTACTATCACTTCCATCCCATCAATTTTCAGTAAAGCCCCAGATGCTTCCTTTGGTGAGGGTCGGAAGTCTGTTACCCAGCTGTGTAAGATCAAGGAAATGAATGTAACTTGTAAGTTCAAAATTACAGTTTTCAACTTGCTCCGAACTTACCAGTCTCTTGTTATGTTCATATTCTTTCTTGACAAGGGCAGTAAGGAGGTCATGCCTTCTCAGCGCTTCATCTATCTTCAAGAGCAACACAAGGCAAGTAGGTGAATGTTATTCAAGGAAGCCTCCTCTTTCTGGTTTATAATCTTACACTTCAAACTAACAGTAACTTACTTCATCCCGGAGTTTCTTCTTGGATCGATTTTCTCTAAATGCATCTTTTTTGAGCTGTTCAATGTGTGCAATTTGCTGTTTCCACATTTTGCTTAGTGTTGGACCAGAGACATAGAGAAATGGAAACTGCTCCAGCATCAGGGGCAGGAGACTGTGTTCATTTACTTTCACTGCAAGGAAAAACAAGACACTTTTGATGTGACATACATGCCGACAAACACTCTGCCCCACCTTCCTGATATACCAAAGCTTATCCAAGTTATGCAGCGCTGATGCTGAAAAAGCATTCTAAGTGCTTATTAGAGCACTTAGAACGTTTCTTCTTCTTTGATGGGGGCATGCCAAGCACCAGTACGAATGAAGATAATTCAACAGCTTGGATCACATTTGGTCCTGAGAATTGCACCGTAACTGCTCAGCCACCACAGGGCTTGTGACAGATGCTTCATGTAGATTAATGAAGGCTTCTCAGTCCTTCCAGTAGGCATGTGCTTAGCTCTAATGGGATGTAGTTGGGAAGCCAGAGGTCTGTGGGGATAGCTGGAAGCCTAGCATTTCATATGACCTTTCTTCTGTGTAACAAGACCTTAATACTCACTGGCATCAACTCTCAATGTTACAAGCCAAACAGAACATCTACTTGCCTTGGAGCACTCTCTGCATTCTCCCAATTCCTTACGAGGAGGAGGGCAACCCGCGTGAACAAAGGCTCAAGCTGGAGCAGCAAACAGTAACCCTGGCATTCTGATGCCAACATTCAAGCCTCTCTAAGGTGTCTCCTTATTTAACAGTTTTAACTCTCTACGGAAAACCACCATATGACTTTTAAATAAGGAACTTTCTGCTACTAACTGGTAGATGTTAGATTTTAGTGCTGTGTCCTTGGAATGTAGCATATACTTTCAAAGGATGCCAGTTTTCCACAAAGTACAACTTTGTGGTTCTTACTTGGAGCTGCTTTATTTGGCTTCACAAGGCCACCACTTGGACTCTGAGTTGCAGCTTTTCTGGAGGAACTCTTCCAGGGCTGAATGTGTTTTGGAGTTCCTTTATGAACAGCTTCTCTGTGTAATTTTTCCTTAGAAGCACATATAAAACAATACAAATAAGAGAGATGTCTAACAATTCTTTTTCTCATCTTAAATATCACATACTGATAAAAATAGCTAATCCTTATGAAAATCACTGTACTTCAAATTTCTAAAATCTGGCTAACATTCATCTATTCATTTTTGGCCCCTAGCATTCCCTGGAATTTGAAAAACCTCTGGATCTTTGTCCAGTTTCAGTCACCACAGTCCCACACACTTAAGTACAACCACTGTTAATGTTCTGATGTGCTTGTTTCCTTGACAGCTTTTCTCACATAGAATCACAAAATTCTCAAGCAACTACATAGTATGCTTAGATATTACTAAACCAGTTTTGCTTATTAACATTTTAAAATAAGCCTTTCCCTGGGCTTTCACTTGGTTTCTGTAAGCCATTATTTTGAAAACAATGAAAACTTATACTTTGGTTTTGTTGTAACCAGGTATAGAACACTTGGGATTCTGTCTTCTCCTATTCCCTTTTGATTTTGCTTTTTTTTTTTGTTTTGTTTTTTTGATCTGGGCTTTGAACCCAGAGTCTTACACTAATCCTCAACCTTTTTTTTTCAAGATAGGGTCTCGTGACATAGTTCAGACTCCCACTGAACTTACTATGTAATCCAGGATGGCCTTGAACGCACTATGCAGCCCAAATTGGTCTTGGACTTGCTGCAATCCTCCTGCCTCAGCCTTCTAAGTGTGCCTGGCTTTCTCTACTCCTTTTGAACTTTGTCAGCACAGACATTTTTTTATTTTCTTATTAAAAACAAAAACAAAAACACTGGTTTACTGCTAGCCAGCAGAAACCCCGAAAAACCAACGGACGTTTTAGAAAAAAGCAGAAACACTAGTTTTCTTTGGTACCATGTTTGTCTGGTATTTTGGCATCTTGAATACTCTATGAATGAAAGAAAATTCTACATGAGAAAATGAATTTCTGACTTTTCCTAAACAGCTAGTGTTTAAAACCCTGTGGTCCTTTTTTTCTCCCACAAAGATCATCTTGGTATCTTCCACTGGATTGAGCTAATGGTATCTATTACAGTGGCGACTTTTACCCACTGTTTCCTCCTCCTCCTCATTTATCCCATGAGGTCGAATATTCTCTTGGACTTTATTTCTTCTTAGTTCCCTTTCAAATGCTTCAGTTAATGCCTAGAGAGAAAAGGTCATAAATGTTTTAGTTATTAAAAACATGTACAAGTGAACATGAAGGAAAAATCATCACCTAGGATCCTGTCACCTCTAAGGTATTAAAACTCACTCTTTTATTAAAAAAAAAGAATTCTTTTTAGCTCTGAATGAAATACACAAATTTAACTGTAAAATTGGGATGTAAAATGAAACTTTACATTATGTAGTTTTTGTTCTCACAGGTTTTGTAATTATTTTCATACTCCCAAGTGGAAATCACATGCCTAGTTACATACTGAATACAACTATTCTAAGACATCTATCTGAAGTAACTTCTGTTTTCACCATTACAAATACTACTACATTACAAAACCATTATAAAGCATCTGGCTTGGTGGTGCACACCTGTAATCCCAGAGCTTGGGAGGCTGAGGCAGGACTGCTGCAAGTTCGAGGCCAGCCTGGACTTCAAAATGAGTTCCAAGGCCAGCCTGAACTACATAGTAAAACCTTGTCTCAAAAAAGACTTTTTAAAAAATTTATAAAATCTGCAGCAAACAATGAAGTATTGTGAATTCACACAATATTTCAAAAGCCCTGTCCCATAGCAGAAACTTTTCTTTGGTAATCATACCAGTCTTCTTGCAGGAATGCAGACCTCTCTGTTGTAATGAACCCTTTCTTATCTCCTATTTCCAGTGGCCCTCACATTTATTCCATCTTAAAATCTCTGAAAGTCTCTCTAAAATACCAACCCACAGTAATCTCATTTTTTCTTAATCCACTGAAACAGTAAACAATCTGACCAGGTTATTCTCTTGAGAATTTCATGAGTATAATTTTATGCTCCCTGAGAGGAGGATAAACCATAAGACACAATTGTCATCCACTCAACTCAAGCATATTAAATGCATTTTACGCTTTTAATCAGCAGCATGCCAAATGGCATTTGGTTGAGAGGAAATGGAACTGGCTACTGCCCAGTGGTAGTCAAGAGATAGAGAAATACCTTTGCTTGGAACTGGCGGATGTCTCTTTCTTTTTGCTTGTGCTGTCTTTTTCTCTCTCTCTGGAACTGTTTGTGTTTGTTAACTGGAGATGGAGACAGCGAATGTGACCTGAAATGTGGCTTTCTGTGCACAGAATGTCCTACAAACAGAAAAAACATTTATCACTAGTTCCCAACAGCCAGGAACATCAAGTTGGAAATCAAACAATTGATTTCCAAAGAGAAATGATGAATGAATGTGCAAAGTATAATCTCCTATAACTCATTTGTATTTCAATCATACAAAAAAGAGATATGCACATAAGTGTGCACT
Organism: Cavia porcellus; assembly: GCF_034190915.1. Taxonomy (NCBI): domain Eukaryota; kingdom Metazoa; phylum Chordata; class Mammalia; order Rodentia; family Caviidae; genus Cavia; species Cavia porcellus. The sequence goes on from NW_026947515.1 coordinate 16,395,610, forward strand.
TTCTTAAGTAAGTACTTAGCATGTATATTCAACTTTGGATTGAACTGAACTTGTAGAAGGCTTCCATGCATAAAGTCCTATGGAAAGTACTCTTGGAGTGGGGATAGTAAGCAAGAAAAAGTAAATTCTAGGTCCTAAGGAGATGTAAGTACATATACATGCCTTATAAATACAAGGCAACATACTTACAAGTAACTACATTTGCTGTGGTTATGTTCTGTCTATGCAGTCTAGATTCTTCCCTAATGGGTAAATATACCAATCAGGGTGGCCGGGGATATAGCTCAATGGCACAAGCACCTGCCTGGCAAGTGCAAGGTTGTGCGTTCAATTAAAAAAAAAAATCATATACACACACACAACAGTGAGGTACAGTGAATTAACTGGATCTTTATGTATCAACCTAAACAGATTTTCAAAATAGTGTTAACAGAAAAAAAACAAGTTGCAGAAAAGTATATGCAACATTTCTGTAACTTCAAGTCATAAAACATTATAGTACTATCTTTGGATAAGTAATGTATACTATAAGTTATTAGAATATAAAAACAATGATAAGAGGAAACAATACCAACTTTGGTATTTTTGCTTCCCTTTATGTACTTCCGAAATGTTTAAAATGACCATTAAAAGCACATGGGATTGCAGTTTCTGCAGACACCCCACTCCAGACCTCTTAAGTAGTACCTGGCCTTAGCTTCTTTGGCCCACGCTCCATGATGCTGTCACTGTGCTGAGAAAGTATCTCCTCCTCATCACCGCTGTTCTTTTTCTTTCCAGTGTCTTCTTTATGGTCTATCTTTCCTTTAATTTGATGACCCAGGGCACTTTTTAACATCTATTGAGAAAATTCTTTTCAACATCTTTCATTAATTACAGCAAATGTAAGTTGGGAGAAGAGAGCAGATCTTTAAAATGTTCCCTCTTATAGTCACTAGTTTTTTAGATGTTTATGATATTTAGCTTTTTAAAGGGTGAAAATTAGTGCTGGAAACTGAGTCCTCTTATATGATCTTCCATGAATCAGAAGGGTTTAATATATTCATTCAATGTTACTCCATTATATTTTGTGAGAATCAATGATCAGGGTCTTTTTGGTTTTGTTTCTTGGTACTGGGGATTGAACTTACAACTTCGCCCTTGCCAAGCAGGAGCTTATGCCACTGAGCTAAACTCCTGGCCCCTCAATGATCAGTTTTATACCAGATTCATCTTTAATGACAAAGAGAAACTATACAGATTTGACTAATTTTACATAATCATCCATATTAAATGATCTAGTTTTCATCACAACTGATAAATGGATATATCTGTGCTATAGTTCATTGTATCATAAAGGCTGAGAGATCATGATTCATGTCCTACCTGCTTGACTTCTGGAACATTTTCATAGTAACTAATATATAACTCATTTTTCACTACCTATGCTTATCTTCTACTTAGAGCTCTGAAATTGGCTGTTGATCACAGCAATCTCAATATATATTAAAAAACAAGACTTGCCCAGTCTAGTTCAGACAGCCGTTGAGATAGTTTCTCTGACACCACATGTAGTTCTTGTTCTGTTAAACTCTTTCTTGGTCTCTGGGAGAAAAGTGGTGAGTCCCATGATGAGGCTGCAGCTCTGTTTTCATTTCTACAAAAGTGATCATGTGGCATTTAAATAGCCAGATATATATTACAGTAATAACCGTAATACATACTTTAATAAGTATTTCATACTAGTTTCTACAGGTAAATTTCCATAGTCTACCCTTTACTTTTTAAATTCCTTTGTAAACAGACTATAAGTCTGCAGTAATGTTACCTTTTTCCTTTTGGAAGCTTCCTTGTCCTAGGGCTGAGAACTTGAGCTGGACATATTTTTTGGTCACTTTCTTTAGGCACCATCGAACTTAAAATAATTGTATCATCCGAGTCCTGTTAACAACAGAAAGTCCATTTAGAAGCCTACAAAAAAAGACACATAAGTCCTTTCTGAGGGTAGAGAAGAAAGGATCTGTGACAAAAAGCTAGGTCCTTCAATTTCCATGTGACAGCTTATTTGTCGAAATATATTGACATTCAAATGACTAGAACAGTGTCTATCAGATTCTGCTAAAAAAAAAAAGGCTCAGAATGCCATTTTAATAGAAAGGCAGGTGAGGGGCCCTCAAACATGAAATTTCAGGGATTATGTCCCATAGAAGTACTAAACAGACCTGACCCTGCTTAGCTTCTGAGATCAGACAAGAGTCAGCATGATCAGGGTAGTGTGGCCACAGACTTCCAGGGCTATCCCAAGTGGAAAGTATTCAAGTTACCTCTTGTACCAACAAAGCAAAAGCAATTATTCAAACCTAAAACACTTTGAACATGAAACCTCTCAAAATATGATTATAAATGCTTGACATTTTCAGGGTTTTGCTTTGTTTTGTTTGAGACAGGGTCTCACTGTGTACTGCAGGCTAGCCTTTAACTTGCTTATGTAGCCCAGGTTGGCCTCAAACTCACAGCAATCCTCCTGCCTCAGCCTCCTAAATGCTGGAATTACAAGTGTGTGCAGTTTACAGTTTATTTCATATATTAAATTACAGTTTATTTCATTTACTTTTCTTTTCTTTTCTTTTTTTTTTTTTTTTTTTTTTTTTTGAGACAGTGTAGTTTAGGCTGTTCATGTGTTCACTATATAGTCCAGGCTGGCCCTGAACTCATGATCCTCCTGCTTCTGCCTTCAAGTGCTGAGATTACAGGCATGCATCACCAGGCCTGGCAGTAATTTACTTCTTAACCTTACAGGGAATCTTTTTTTTCATTTTGGTGCTGAAGATTGTACCAAGGTCCCTAGCATGCTCAGCACATTCTTGCTCACTGAGCTATACGCCCAAACCCAAGAAGAAATCTTTTAGAAAATATTTCTTGTGTGTAAAAGAAAACAAAAAGAAAAATTTTTTTGTGGCAAAGAAATATTTACTGTTTAATGACATTTTCAATTTCACTTCGATTTCTTCTACTGAAAACTTCACAGTAAACAGCATTATAATTGCATTATTAATATCTTTTTAAATGAAGTATGTGTCCAGCTTGATTACTTCAAGACTGATATTCTCATTCACTTCCACTTAGGTGAATAAACAGAATTATTACCAACAACTCAGAAACCCTCCTGTCCCTCCCATGCTTCCTGAAAAGGCAGTAATTATCCTATAGCCATTTTTCCTTTTTATTGATTTAGCCTCCTATCTGAATACATGCACAGATTGTTTAAAATGGTCATCTAATATTAATGATGCCTGCTTCATTTCTTGCTTTTTCTGCATTGTTTGAACTTTTCCTGTTTCATGTGTATTCCAGACTGACCTCGAAATTCTAGCAACCCCACTGCTGTAACTTATCCCCTCTCCCCTTCTTCTCCCCCTCACTTTTCACCCTCCTTCCCTTCCTCCCTTTCTCCCCCCACCCAACCGTGTTTTCTTTCTTTTTGCAGTATTATGGATTGAATGCAGGGCCTTCACAATTATCTACACTGCCAGTTGAGTGAGGCCTTTGCTGCCCACTAGGTTTGTGATCCTCTTGCCTCAGCCTCCCAGAGTGCTGGGATTATAGGTGTGTGTTACCATACCTGGTAAATTCTCTTATTTTTTTCTGGCAAATTCTTTAATGATGAAAATCATTATTTATCAATTTACCCTGGCATACAACTGCCTATTCTTTCTAGAAAGATACCGATAGGATAACTATATAGAATGGAATTTTTTTCCCCCAAAGAAAAAGTCAAAATTGTTCAAGATATTAACAGTGATTCATGCTGGATAATGGAGTATCAATATATGGTATTTTCTTTTTTATGCATTCTGGTATTTTTAAATTACTTAACTAGAGACACACAAAATGATTCTGATGTCAGAATGCCTGAATTCAAATCCTTTCTCTTCAATTACTGTATAATCTTGGGTAAGCTACTAATTTCTCTCATCAGCTTTCCCATGGAAAATATAGTACCTATTCCAGAAATGTTTTGAGAAATAAATTATTCAATGCAGTTGTCTTGTGCTCTGAGTGAATGATTTAGAGATGACAATGTGCAATACATGTACCACTATTGCCCCGACTGACGTGTTTTGAAATTTTGTTTTTTCTTCTCTTTGAATTAAAATGGCTTTTGAAAAAAAGAATGTATTCAATACCCATGAAGTACCTAAATCTGTGCCTGACAAAAAAGGAACATTCCATATGTGCTGTGTCACATTTCCTTTTTATTATTAATTTTTTTTACTTTTCAGTTTTTATTTTTTAATCAGTGCATGTCTGCAGTGCATAATGACTGCATTCTTTGTGGGGAGCTGGTACATAACACATCTTAAGTTTTTTTTTATCCTCTTCCTATCCTTTCTGCCCTCTCCATATGCCGGTCTCCCTAGTCCCGACATTCATCTTGTCCCTCTCTTCCCAGATAAACAGAGTAAGAATATGCAGGTATAAACAACATGCAGTGGTAAGTTTGAAGTACAATGTTATTCCATTTCCTGATAGTGAAGTATGCTTGACTATTTTAACCCTAGCAGAGATCTCTTTAATAATACAGGCTTCTGTGGATGTAACTCAGTGTGGTATAGCACATGCTAAGTATGTGAGCTTCTACCCAATTGCAAGCAAGCTAGTCCACTTACCACGGGAAATGCTGTGTGCTCTTCAGCTGAGTTCACCGCAGGGGAGAAGTGACTGGAACGCAGGTACTCTCTTCCTATGGGGCAGGGTGCTCGAGGCTCCGAAGGGTGGTAGGGTGGATGTAAAGGAATAGCTGCGCGGATAGGTTCCCCGAGCCTTCTAGCACTTGGAACCACACTCACAGGCGGGATTTCCACTGGTAAGACAAATTACAGTGAACCTTATGAAAGGGTAAGAAATAAATCATTTTGCATGTAATATACCTAGACAAACATATTCACACACTAACTACAGCCTACAAAAGATAATTAAAGTGAGCCAAAAAAGTAGAAATCTAATTAAATCAGGATGAATGTAATTTTTTTCTTTTTAAGACAGGTTCTCACTATGTAGCTCAGGCTGGGCTCCAATTAACAATGCAGTGATTCTCCTGCCTCAGTCTCCCAAGCACAGCATAATGCCTGGCAGGATATAACCTTAATATTATTATAAAACTATTCTTTGAATGTTTAAAAATAATGAAAACTTGGAAGTAGGCTCACAGCTTGAAGACTGTCTATGTAAATTATAGTTCATTCACATGTTAGAAAACTAGTCAGTAACAATGATTGTCTGTGACAATCCTATATGGGAGTCACGGAGAAGAACCAAGCAATGTGACCTGAGCATAGTGGCACACACCTGCAATCCCAGCTACTTATGAGGTTAAGTTAGGAGGATCCCAAGTTCAAGGCCAGCCTGGGAAATTTAACAAGACTTTTCCTTAAAATAAAAGGGTTGGGGATGAACCTTGCATGATGTAACCCCAGCACTCTGGGGGGCTAAGGCAAAAGAATCGCAAGTTTGAGTCTAGCCAATCAACTTAGCGAAAGAGACTCTGTCTCAAAAAGTAACATGAAATAAATAAAATTTTAAAAACTTTTTTAAAAAAGGAATAGTATTTTGTCAGTTAATGGGCAGCAACTGATGTAAAAATGTATCATGCATTGTCTTTAAAAGAAAAAATAAAGTCTCTGAGAGAAGACTTCAGACAATAAAATAGTGGATGCAAAAATATGTGATCAAAAACCATCTGAAACGAAAATCCGAGCTCATAATTAAAGGCAGAACCTTTACAAATAAAATCATACAAAAATAAAAAAGAATGACAAAGTACAGGGCAACAGAAGTAAAAATACAATACCAAAGCATAAACTATTGTTCCCAGTCCAGCAGCACTCTAAAGAACCAATAACCCCTACAACTCACTGTCTTCAACCAAGGATGCTGCATTCTTGGACAGGAAAAGAGATGAGGGGGACGCCAGCATGTCCTCACATGGTTTACAACTTGCTGAAGCTAAAGTTTTTTTAGACTGTGGATCAACAGGACTTTGGGCACCTATGAAAGAAGGTATTAAAGGTAAATTCTTAAACTGTCAAAATAGTTCACTACTGTACTAAAAGCCAAGAGGAATAACAATGTTGAAAGGAGAATGTTAATTCAACTGCTTTAATGTCAATTATTTTTGATGATTAGTATCATGTGGCCACCTTTGTGTATAAAGAGACAGTTAAGCTGGATATAGTGGCATACAGTTGTAATCCCAGCATTCAGGAAGCTCAGGCAAGAGATTGCTGCAAGTTTGAGGCCAGCCTGGGCTACACACCAAGTTTAAGACCAGTTTGAACTATATAGCATCACCCTGTCTCAAACAAACAAATACCACCCCCAAAAACCTGAAGAGATACCTGAGTTAGGTGGTACAGACAGTACCATAATCAAGGAGTTATAATCCAGAAACTGAAGCCTAAACTAGATGCCTGTGAATGTATATGTCAATTATCTGCTATCTCACTCTAAATATAAAAGGAAATTTCTAGAAGCCCTTTTACCACATCAAACCCAAACACCATCTCAAGGTATCTGTCAGACTTTTCTCCTTTGCCCTAACTGCAGTAGAGACAATTCCTCTCACCCTTTGTATCTGAAACAAGTATAGGCTGAGTACCTCCTAGCCAAAATGCTTGCAACCAGAAGTGTTTTTGGAATGTGGAATATTTGCATACACATGCGCTATCACAGGGATGGAAGCCATGATGGAAGCCAACTCGTTTATAGTTCATGTACACTTACACGAGCCTGAAAGTAATTTTCCACAGGACTTTTAGTGTGCCTGCATTTTGACTGTGACCTGTCATATTTGGTCAGTATGTGACTTTCCATTTGTGATGTCAAAAAGTTTTGGATTTTGGAGTATTTCAGATTTTTAGAGTAGAAATGCTCAACTCAGTTTATTTTTCTTCTACTTTTTGAAAAATTTATCTTTATCTTGGTATCACAGAACTCATTTCTGCAATCACTGTCCCTCCCATCCTAACAACCTATTCAACTACCTTCAAAAAGCTTTTTGTTCATCTATAACCAAGGTGATAAGCTTGCTAGGCAGGCACTAACGTCTGCCTCTATCCCTTTTTATTGTGAGGCAGAGTCTCACTAAATTGATCAGGTTGGTCTCAAACCTGAGATCCTCCTGCCTCAGCCTCCCAAGTAGCTGGGATTGTAGATAACATGCTACTATATCTGGCCATCAAATATTCTTATACTAACTACACCTGACTGATCATTCTGTTACATTGCCTATGCCAATGGGAAGCACATACATTGACCTAGTGTCTGACCTTCAGACTTAGACTCTTAGAACATAATTCCTTGGAATGTGTCATTTACTCCTTGGAATCAGATTATCAATGCTGACAGGCACTTCAGATATGGCTAAGTTCAAGTCTCACACTGGGGCTCTGAAAAGGTTAAGACCCTATTCAAAGTCACAGGTTCAGTAGCAGAGCCTGGAAAGAGACAAAAGGCCATTTCTCATTCCCAGTTTAGGGTACTTAAGACCACACTAACATTCTTGTCCTTTTAGTCCAAAATAATTATTTTGGTGTGGATTTTTGCTGTTTGGAAAGGTAATTTTAATTACCGTATTTATCAGCAGCCCTCACAAGTAGACTGTAAACTCCACAAAGTCAGGGATTTCTCTGTTTTGTTTCCCGCCCTTATCACCACTACACAGCAGACAGAAGGCCCTGAATACTGAGCAACATCCATACTTTGCCAGGAACTCTTAAGTTTCCGTAACAAACTATAAGTTATCTTCTAATGTGTAGATGGAGAAAGCCACACAGCATAAACACAGCATCACAGCCTGAAGCACATGGGAGAAGCTGAAAACTAAGAGTGGGTTTTCCAGGAACAGGAAGGAAAGGTACCCACTGTGATACCAGAGAAGAACACGGCAGCCCAAGCGGGCAGGACAGCGAGGGTCACAGCTGGAGAAGGGGGAATGGGGGAAAGATGCTCAGACCTATCGTGTGGAAGGAGCAGATTGCTTGAAATGCGGCTGGCTACTGCCACTGAAATGATGAAGAAAGTGAGCCAACTAGTTTGGGAAAATACAATTAAGGAGTACTCTGGCTGAGCACGGTAGTGCACGCCAGTAACGCTAGCACTCTGGGAGGCTGAGATGAGGATCACAAGTTCAAGCCGAGCCTGGTTACATTAGCAAGACCCTGTCTCAAACTAACTCTATGAATTATAGTTGTATGCTAAATTATAACTGATTTTTTGATAACTGTTATTTAAAGTTTAAGTACTTACTGTTACTTCTTAGAGAAAAGGTGTGTGCTGTGTCTCCAAGTCGAATCAGTTCACCAGTGGATTCTGTTTCATCTTCATCCCAAGAGGGGCCCAAAGCCTCAGATGAGAAAGAGCACCTGAAAGAGGTCTCTCACTTAGGGACCAGCCTGACCACAGAAGGTCCTTCCATCGAGGGCCCAGCAAGCTGCTCCAAACATCTGCTCTGCAAATCACACTGCTCATTGGTAGGTGCAGAAAATCTGAATGACTGGGTCTGGGGATGTAGCTCAGTGCTGGAGAGCTTGCCTAGCATGCTCGAGACCCTGAGTTCCATCCCTTGCACCACAAAAAATAAAAAAGAAAAAGAAGAGTCTCCCTTTTGTTTATCACTTCCTTTGCTTCTCTGACTCATTTTGACTGGTACTGGAAAGGCACAAACAATTGTGTGTATTGTGTGTATGAAGTGTCAACGGTCAAAAAAGACAGACTACATAGAGCACAGCAAACACTGATATATCAAGGGTATTGCAATCTCAGTAGGGTGTTAATTCTATATTAAATATCCTTGAATTGTTCACTTCTGTTCTTTATTTTTTTAAAACATTTTGTTACTTTTTTTTCTTTTTTATATTACATTTTTTAAAACTTCTTAAAGTGTAGTTTGATGAAATTCAGAAATATTGCCAACTACCTCTCAAAAGAAACTCTCTTCCATGATGATTTGGATTCCTTAGGACTTTCTGCCTCTTCCAAAGGTCCTCCTCCATGGGATTCTTTAAAATACTGTTCGGTCTCACCTATTTAGAAACAGATGAAGAACAACACCGAAACGCTTTAGTTAATGCAGTACCACTCTTTTGGTATACGAGTAGGCTGAAAAGGTGAGGCAATGAAGTCCCCACCCATCACAGTATATGAGGCTCTCCTAACAGTGAACTTAGAAGGTAATGAGTTACTCAAGTCCACAAAGAAACCACATGCATGCTGCTCACGATCAGTGTCTACCGTTGTACACAACATTTCATTTTTATAGGAGGTGTTCAGTTCATTAAGATGGCAGAAAAACATGATCGCACCAACTTTAAGATCCAGGACAGTCGTGTCTTAGGTGAAGAGTCAGGCCATATCAAGACTTAGATGAAGTTTTCCTAAGACCAGCAACTTTCTGTGCAGCCCAATAGTTAAGGAACACACACACTTGCCAGTGGCAGAATTCGCTAGGGCAGTGACTTTAGGAGATATGTGGGTGAAACCTCCAAAGATTCAAATTTACCTCTCTGGTAATTCCTATGCTCATTTCTACATATTCCCTGTCCAAATACACAGCCTCATTTTTTCCTATTTCTGTATTCACCATGAAATATTTTATTATATTTTTTGTGTTTCGGAAACAGGGTCTCACTAGCGTCCAGGCTGACCTCAGTGATCCTCCTGCCTTAGTCCCCCAAGTGCTGGGATTATAGGCATGCCCCACCATGCCTGTGTTTCCCACTGGCATTTTGAATAATCATGTCAGCTTTTGGGGTGCAGCCAAGTAAGTGTATCTTGGACCTGCACAAGTGAGAACCAGACCTTAGAAAATACGGTCCAGCTCGTGTGTTATCACAGAAAGAGGCCCATCTAAACAACTCTCGCCTTGCACAGATCAGGCCATCACCTACCCCGACTTCCTCCAGCCTTCGCTCCCACCAGACATGTGAAAGTGTCCCTCAGTCCAGTCCTCTCTCTACCCACTTCCCAGTTACAGGCAGGGCATTATTATTCAGCCCCTCCCTGCAGACTGCACCTATACAGTAAAATCCACTATTATCTTTACACCTCAATTTAATCTCCATCTCTATTTTGAGGTAATTTTCTACCTCTCACCTTGTTGCTAAAAAGACAAAGGGACAGGGGCAAAAAAGGCCCAAGGTACCCAAATGCCTCCTGGTGCCCTGGACTGGGTAGGTGCCACATGCCACTCCCCCTCTGTTTTCTGCTCTAATCCCTCTGTTTTGTTTTATTGGATGTGTTTATATCTGTCTCCCTAGCTTGAGGACAAGCTTTTCTGTGAACACTAACATGTCACACAGCTTTGAATCCTCCTAAAGTACCCAGACTGGCACTGCACTAAAAATTTTCTGAAATAAAAATATGAAATTTCCAGTGTGGTACATTTCTCAATGTTCCCTTTCAGTTTTTAAATCTTTTTAGCAGCAACTGAATAAAGGTAGGGAATTATCTAACTAAAGACTAAGATTAACTTCAAATGTTATAATTATGGTATAAATCTATCACTAAAGGGAAAAGTACGAAGGTGGAGCTTCCCCAAAATTTTTTCGTAACTTGTATTAGAATTTATGTTAATTACCGTTACTGCTGGAAACAATTTTTTTTTTTATAATTCTGCATCATAAAAACAAATAGAACTGGGTGTGGTGGCTCACTCCTGTAATCCCAATACTTGGGAGGCTGAAGCAGGAGGATCACTGAGAGTTCAAAATCAGCCTGGGCTACATAGCGAGTTGAAGGCCAGCCTAAACTACACAGTAAGACCCTGTCTCAAAATACTCCCCCAGTTATATATTATTCAATCATTATTCATTATTTACATAATCTGTTTAAATATAGGTTCTTTTTGGGCAAGGATAAAATAACAATGCAACAAATACTTTTAAGGACCTTTATTTGGCAATATTTCCCTGATAAATTCCTAAATAAAGGATTTATGTATCAAAGTTAATAAATAGTGCTTAAGCACTGCTGATTTATACAGTGATTTAGTGATTTATGATTCAGTTTAATTTAGTTTATTTATATAGTGATTTATGATTTAGTTTAAATAACCATAATCATTTTGGATAAAAATAAGATAATAGTGATCTAAAGAAAACAAATATTTCTCAGTACAAACTTTTACCGTTTGGGGAACTGGATTACTCGGAGGAAAATTAAAAATATTCACAAAATACCAGGACAAACAAAGGACAAAGATGTTCCTTCTGTGGATGCCTCAATATTACTCAAGTTTAAAATGTAAAATGGTATTTCTAACAGTTTTGGAATAATAAATTTCATGCAATAGTTGGATAATAAATGATTCAGGCAAAAATTTAGCTTTCTACAAAAAATTACTTTTAAAGTAACTTGTACGCAACATTCTAAATAACAAAGGACTTGATCACAGTCTAGGGTATAGTTTGCAACCATCTGAAACAGAAACCGGATATCGTCCTAGCCCATGGACTATTCAAGTTGCTGGGACAAAACAATTGGAAATTTGTAATGAAGTTTATGAGGTATATTGTATCAGTGATACAATACAAGAAACAAACAAATTTCCCCTTTTTGTGTGGTATTGGAGATAACAGCCCAGAGCCTTAAGCTAAACAAGCACTCCACCACTGAGCTATACCCCAGCCCCGCCATTACACTTACTTTTCTCATAAGATGCTTCACTAATGTGTTCTGTAAGATATTCCAGCAACCCATCAAATATTTCTAGGAGATTCTTGATAGATTCTTTATCTCCTTTCACTATATTTTCTCCTGAATATAGAACACACAATGTTAAAAAAATTTAATCTACACACCTGAAAGCCTCATGATCTTGAACTAGATGTAACATTTTCAATAATACAGGTAATACAAAGGCCAAATAATATTATAAATACCTGCTTAATTATATCTGAAAAACAACAAAGATAGCATATTTCATTTTTTTTTATTTTTGTCTTTTTCATTTTTATCGGTACCAGGGATCGAATTCACGACTGCCTGCTTGCAAGCAGGCGCTTATGCCGCTGAGCTAAATCCCCAGCCCCAGCATATTTCATTCTTTAAGAAGCAAAATAACTGGATTGACTGGACTTAAGAAAACATCCTCTAATGAGAATCATACCAAAATATAAAATGGTAGAGTTTGCTAAACTGGTAAAAAACGGCAGAAGGCAGCCAGGCAGGTGGCACACACCTACAATCCCAGCATTCAAGGGACTGAGGCAGGAAGGTGACTGTGAGTTAGAGGCCAGCCTGGGCTATACAGTAAGACCCTATCTCAAAAAACAAATGAACAAAAGCAGAAGAAAGCACTTTCAGATCCTAATACCTACTTCTAGAATGTTTGTTCAAAAGATGGTAACAGAAAATTGGAATTACAAAACAAAAACTTCCTGGGATAATTTCACCAGTAATTCTTGGTTCTTTTTCCTGTATTTGTTAACCTCTGTTCACCTGTGTGAATCAAAACCATCTGTCTGATCAAAACATCATCTGTGAAAATTGAGTCCTAGCATTGCAAAACAAAACTCTCATCAAAGGCCCCTACTTTAAAATTTCTATAGATAAAACGTCTTTTATTCTTCCTCCATTCTCAGTCTCTACAGCATTATCTACTAATACTTCCACTTAGTACTCAGAAGTTAACCTTTAAATCTAGGCATGGTGGCACACACCTGCATTACCAGCACTCAGGAGGCTTGCCCCACATTCAAACCCAGCCTGGACTACAAGGTGAGACTCTTTTGTTTCAAAAATAGCTAACTCAATTTTAAAAATAAAATAAGTGACAGTAAGAAGTTAATCTTTAAATAGTCCCTTATCCCAGTACCTACCCCACAATACATTGAAATGAGTAAAAATGGGCTTTTAAATAAGGGATTTTAGGGCTGAGGGTTTAGCTCAGTGATAAAGTGCCTGCCTGGCAAACACAAGGTCATGAGTTTGATCCCTGGTACCCTCCAAAAAGCAGGGTGGGGGTGGGGGTGGGAGTGGGGGTATGGTGTAGGAGACCACTACAAAGCGGCTCTGAGCAGGATTTAAATTCTACTAATTGGCTTTCTATGTTTATCTATGTCCTAGGCCTCAGCCCCTTGCCTGGTGGCGGGAGTTGATTCATAGTAAGTGAAACTCTATGAATCACTGGTCTTGGCTGAGGCTTGTTTGTGGCCTGTGAGACCAGAGATACCTCAAAGGGCATGATAAGGCCACAGCTGTGGACACTCGGCTCAAATATCAGTTAAGTGGATAGACTGCACTGCAGGAATTGCTCCTGCTGTCTCACTTCTACCATAGCTTCATCATAAGAAGGTTCTACTGAGTTGACTTGATTCATTATTTGGAGACTTCCTTGAAGTGACTTCCAAGGTCCTGCTCATTGCCTGCACTTTTCTCAGTTTCTCTGCCCTTTGTGTTAGACCTAATAAAAGTGGGCAGTCCAGAGAAGTCTTTGTCTTAGCCCTCAGCTAAAGGGTTTTGACTCTCCTGGAGCCCTAAAATCATATCACTTGTCTCATTTTATTTAAGCCTCGTCATACACTCATTTGGCAGATTGGGGATCTAGGTCAGGATCCTATGGGGGGGACTTCAACATCAGCTATGGATGGAATTCAACTCTTGCAGTGTGTTGGTTCTCCTTTGGGATGTCATGGATGGCATAAGTATGAGTTTAAACCAGTATGGAGGAGGCAGAGTAGGAATTCCATTTTTTGAATGAGTAGGAAATTTTGAGCCAGGCACAGTGGCACACACCTCTATTCCCAGCATTCTGGAGGCTGAGGCAAGAGGATCAAGGCCTACCTAGACTACACAGTGAGTCCACACCAGCCTGAATTACATAGCATAACCTTGTGTAAAACGAAACAGTAAAAAATGTTATTGAGGGAGAGACGGCCTCTGAAAGAGACTGGAGGGATCCCAGAAAATGGGTTGCCACTGGAATTGGGTATGTGAGAATATCTAGCCGTGATACAAACAAACCTAAACCAGAAATTCGATGTTTTACATTACTACAAGAAACAGCAGTTTAACGGGTTTATTTCCTGCTTAACATAATGAACCAGAAATCTTGTTTTCAAGCCATGTGTTTTCCTGGCTTTGTAAGTATATCCCAAGGGCAAACTCAACACCTTTGAGTCTCCAAGCTGGGAAACACAATTTGCCACCCCAGCAACTACAACTGCCAGCCAGAATGCAGTACTTCACATATAGGAGAAGCTGCTTTAAACCCAATACAACAGGTGAAAAGCTGCTTTGCAGTCTACTAGAGATAAGCAGTTTTGTAACTTTTCATTCAATAGTGTGATTTTTCAGGAGCAGATATGTATGCTTACAAAGTTTGCTACAATTATTTAAAAAACACGAATACCAGAAAGTGCCCTATTCAAGTGATTAAGCAATCTCAAATTGGTAAAACAAATAAAATACATGGAAACTCAGATTTTTCCTCAAAATAAACTATTTCCACTTTGAAGTGAAGTCAAAATACAACAAAGTATTCTTGCTAAATTGTGTTCTTATCAATACCAAATTAAGAGATGTAAATAGTCTATCCTAATTAACACTCATCTTCTTTTAACTACTGTCAAAAACAAATCAACAGGGGCCTAGGATTTAGCTCAGCAGCAAAAGATAAATAAAATGAAATAATTCTTTCATTAACTTGAAATAATTTAAAGGAACAATTCTTACCTTTTACTAGCTGGAAATACAAGGATTTATAGAAATACTTAGTTTTTCTATTCCATGAGCTCACACATTTGGTTAATTAAACACTGTCTAAAATTCTACCCGACAATATTTTACTAAAGTGCATAATTATCTAGCGCTTATACATATACTAACCTGTTATGTGAGATAAGCTGACCTGCAGGTAATCCAAGGCCAATGAATCAATCACTGCTTGTACATTGTGGGCATCATCTTCTTGACTCTTGGGAACAGCTATGAGATCTTGGGAGAAAAGCTGCATTAGTCTGCATCAACAAGGTTCCAAGTTTTCATCTATCTGTCTCTGACCAAGCTTTGAGTAATCTCATCTCCCATAAAAGTAAGCTCTGCACAAACACAATAGGCTACAGCACAGGTAAGTTAATAAAGCCTTCATTCTATACAGTAGAATCTTTACTGGTTGAATATCTGACTGAACTTTTTTTTTTTTGATACCAGGGAACTCATGACCTAGCACTTGCTTGGCAGGCACTTATGCTGCTGAGCTACACCAAGGCCCTTAAACTGACTTTTCAATACTGAGCATCTGTTGTTAACTATTTGTTACACCTACACTATGAACGTGCTGTACATAAGTACCCTGTAAAGATAGAGGTTCAAAATTCAAATAAATGCTAATAGTCTAAAAGGAAAAACAAGACATGAATTGAGACTTTAATCCATAACTGTATGCTGCTTTCCTTGAAAGAAAAAAATTTATAAGCAGGTGTTCAAAGTGGGTGTTTTGTTGTTGTTTTAAAGACAGGGTCTCATTATGTAGCTCAAGCCACCCTGGAACTTGCTATGTAGCCCTGGCTGGTCTCAAACTCACAATCACTTTCCATGAAGGCCAACACAAGATGGGCTCTTATATATCTGACTACAAGCATCTACTGGGGAAAAAAACCTATTGGAAATAATTAGTATTAAAAGTTTTAAAAGTCAGTATGCACCAGAATGTGACAGGACCAAGTCAAATTTGGTACTGAGTAAGATGAACCTTTGAAAGAGTTAAGATTAGATCACAGATACCAGGTAGCGCCCATCCCTTATTTTATGAACTAATAATGGAAATATTACAATACGCTAATAGTGGAAAAAGTATACAGGTCCTATATTACTATATTTAGTGTATAGTGTATAGGTTATAAAAAAAACCTATACAGAGACGGAAGCAGCAAAGGAATCTATGGATAAGGATGCTGAGATATTTAACCAAGAACACAGCAAAAGGATGAGATATCTCTGAAAGAAATTCACAAATCACAAATTCACAAGATAGTAAGACCTTGGTGTGGTGCTGCACAACATCATCCCAAATACTTGGAGGATGAGGCATGAGGATTGCTTCAAGTCCAGGCCAGCCCATGCTACATAGTGAGTTCATGACCAGCTTTGAACCAGATTATACAATGAGACCCTCTCTCACCACCTCTCCAAAGATATGACAAGTTTAACTGTTTTCTTAATAATAATTAATAATTATAGAAAAACATCAGTTCTTACCTGTAATAATAATATAACCCAACAAATTCCAAGTTCCACTCAACTGCAGAACCTTTAAATATGTATTTACAGGAATGAGGTACCTTTCCCAAGACATTGGACAAAATTAAATTAAATGACTGCTAGGCATGGTGGCACATGCCTGTAATCCCAGCACTCGGGATGAGGCGGGAAGATCCTTTCGAGTTTGAGGCCAGCCTGTGCTATAAAGTTAGTTAAAGGTCAACCTGAACTGCATAGTGCATATTGTCTCAAACAGACCATAAATAAATAAATAAACAACTAAACTGATTTGATCAAGGTTAGTATTATGTGTGGGTCCCATAAAGTATCGTAAGATAATGAATGCTGTATTTGAACAGAAATAAAATGCAGGTATTAAAAATAAAACGTTATAAATACTAAAGGAATTAACTGGCCTAGGATAGAAACAGTTACTTCAGTATCCTTACCTGGTACCTTTTCTCCCAAAATGGATTGATAAAGTGCAATAAAAACATTAGCATCACAATCTTCAAGTTCATGTATCCTCAGATGTATGTGACATTTACAAAGCAGGTTACTGGCAACAGTTACCCAATCTGTTGGGGGAAAAAAATCAGTCTTCAGAAGCACTAGAAAAGTCATGCACACATTTTAAAAACCAACAACCACATACAAGGATAGACACTAAACTTGATGCAAGATAAAGGAACTTGTTACAGAATTTTAAATACCCTTCTAGGCAACATTTTTTAAAAATGTATTTAATTTCTTGGGATGATCTTCAAAGTGCTATAGTTTCATTGTATAAAATCCAATTTTACTGTTACAAACTAAAGCCTTATTTATCAGTAATTTTTATTTTATAAGCCTTTAGCATTTTTAATTAAAATGTACTTGAAAGTAAATGGAAATATTTTATCATAAACTAGACAGTTTGTAAATATTCTTAGGTTATTAGAAACTAACAGAGTCGGCTTCAAATTCCCAATAGTATTACTCATGTTTTTACTCAATTATTTTGTATAAGCCAAGATCTCTCTAGCGACCAAATAGGTGACTTTAGGTGGTGAAGATCTGGAATAACACCAGAACTTACGCATTTATTAGTTATTTTATTTTTAAAAAATTACATTTGGGGGCTGGGGATTTAGCTCAGCGGCATAAGCGCCTGCCTTGAAAGCACGCAGTCGTGAGTTCGATCCCCGGTACCGATAAAAAAGAAAAAGACCAAAAAAAAAAAATTACACGACGTATACGAAAGGAAATAAACATAAAGACAACCTTAAGCTCAGAACTAGCGCATCAACAGTGCTGAAATTTCCTGTGTAATGCACCGCCTTCTGCCTTTCCCCATATATAGTGCTAGAATTACCAAGGTTGCTAGTTTGTTGACTAAAGATAAATGACAAAGTTTGTAACATTTATCTCCTAAAATGACTAGTTATAAAAAGGGAAAGCAGTTTAGCATTAGATCCATCTCCAGTATGTTAAGGGCATCCAAAAAAATAGTATGCTAGGGACATGTCTTGGAAACAAATGAGTCTGTGTTTCTTACACGCACACCATCCCCTCTCCTCAAGCCCATTGCTCAAAGCTGACCAATCCAAAACAAGTTTTTGGACGCCTACCAGGAAAAACGGATGAAAGCGTCCCAGACAACCAAATCAGTTCGCTTTTCACAAATCGTTTTAGACAAAGACTGTAACCCCAGTGGGCATTAAGGCCAAAAAGTACCACTATGTTACTCTGATAGGGACATCAACATTATTTTAAAAGCACTGTCTTTAAAGATCAATACAAATGTAGCTTCGGCTTCAGTTCCCAAAGTAAGAGCAGAGAGCACCAATGATGGTGGTTAAACAAAGCACGCAAATCCAGGTTCTGGGAAGAGCCTTCTGACTGATCTTCAACAGCCAGGGTGTGGGTGCCCTACAAGCCTCGCTGTAGGACCCCTCATACCCCCTGTCGCCGTCTTACAGCCTCAAAAGCGGGGGGGGGGGGGGACATTGAGGCTAAGCCTAAGATCCTACAGAACCTGCGACTTGCGATAGCGTGTCTGACAGTCAGGAGCCTCGGCAGTAGCAGACCCAAATGAAAGTGGGCCCGAGGCATCCGGAAGGTGGAGTATTACGAGTCCGACACACACCAGGATTCTGAGCCGAGACTCACCAGTCTCCGAGCTGGCCATATCTCGGAGGCAAGTTGCCGCCAGCCTCCGCAAACAGCGCGCGAGCTACGGAGTCCCGGAAAGGCCCTTCCGCAAACCCTGCGCGGGCGGGAGAAGGCACAAACCAGTAGGAGGAGTAAAGGGGGGGGGAAGGACGTTAAAACGGCTTCTCGCCGCTGATTGGTCATCAGAGAAGCACTTCCTTTCGCAGCACGTGCTTAGGTGGCAGTTTGCGGGCCCTGAACACCATTCCTCGAGGGCAAGATCTCGCTAGAGGTTTCTCCAGTCAACGAGTTGGACCGTCTAGGTAACCCCGTAGCGCCGATGGTCTCCCTGGGGCATTAGTTCGGCCACTTCCGGTGAACTGTGTCGTGATGTATTCCTCCGCCGACGCCAAATGAGGAAATAGTGCGGTCCTCTCACCTGGTGAGGACGGTCACGTGACAATGCCAGGCTCCGCCTTAAAGACTTATTTGGTTATGGGCGTGGGGGCTCCGTAGACGTAAACATCTCCGAAGTGGGGAGAGAGGGTTGGCTTGTATTGGTCATTTAATCGCCTGACTTTGGCCTGGAAAAGGGCTAAGTCCCTCACTTGAGATGTGGGAGGACTAGGAAAAGGTGAAGTCAAGAGAGTGGAATGAGGCGTCACAGTGGTAGATGAACCCAAGCGGGAAGGGATGGGGAAACGGACGTCTGAGGAAACAAGCACGGAGGGAGGGACGAGAAGATGGCGGATCCGTAACGCCGGCGGGCGTTGCGGCCTCTGCGCAGGGGGCGGGGCGATTAGGGCGTAGAGCGGCTCCCAGCATTCTTAGCGGCGGAGGAGGCGGCCCAGGCTATAAAACCGGCTGCCGGCAGCTAGTCGGCACCTCATTCATTTCTGCCGGTCTCTAGGTTTGTAGCTCCGGCTCTTGTCATCGAGGTCCCTCCGCCGCTACCGCCCCCACAAGGCTTCGCCGACGCCGAAGCCGCTTCCAGCGACTCGTCGCACCCATTTCTCTTAACTTCGTTCCCCGCCAACCGCAACCATTGACGCCATGTCGAGTTACTCGAGCGACCGGGACCGCGGCCGGGATCGAGGGTGAGTGGGAGCCCTCCTGTCAGGCCTGACGAGGTGGGGGGATGGGATGGCGGGTGGGGAGTCGCCTTGGGAAGTCGGTCTTTTCTGCCTCTTCTACAGCCTCTCTATAGGCGGAAGTTTTTGCGCCATTTTGATAGGTTAAAAAGCCGCCAGGGAGATGTGCCGTTTGAATCTCGCTTTGTGTTCGGGAGTGGGGGCCCGGGAGCCATCGGGCCTCGGCCGCTCGGCAGCTGTTGTGGGAACCCGAGTGTCTGTCGGGGGGAGGGCGGCGCGGCGCCGTGAGGCGGGCGGAGGAGCCGCCGTTGGGTGCCGTGCGGGGGGAGGTGTGTGGAGGACCCGGGAAAGGTACGGAGGAGTCGCCTCCGAGGCCTTCGGTGCGGCCGCGGGGTGGCCGGCGCCAGCGGGATCGGCCGTGGGCTGAGCCGCGGATACAAAATGCCGGCCTCGGACATGGCGGCGGCGCCTTTGTTACCCCGCCCGGCGGAGGAGCTCAAAATGGCAGCGTCGAGAAAATGTGGCGCAGAGAGAAATGCGAGACAAAGGGGGAAGCGCCGCCCCAGCGGGAACGCCGCCCGGCCGGCTCCGCCCGGGTCGGGACTCCTCCCCCGGTAGTCGCCTGCTCCTCCTTCTCTTTTTTCCTGTCGTTATATAATTTCGCTACCTTGATCGCGAGCGCTAACGCGTGGATTCCCCTAACGCGATTCGCCCGCGCGAGCGCGCTGCTGAATGCCCCCCTGCTCCTGGTGCTCTCCGTGCCTGTGCTGTCCCGTTATCCGTGAGCTCCTTTTGCTTGAAAACAGTCGTAAAAATAACACCGCTGTTAAGCTCCTCCCTTCTTGTTCTTGTGGGCACGTAATTCCTAAGCTCCTGGAGAAGACTAGATAGAATAGTAAGGTGTTAATCTTTCCTATTCCTAAGATTTAAAGAGGAGGCAGTTTTCCAGCCTGATAAATGCCAGGTTTGTTGTTTGGCCCAAATGGTGTGTACTTGGGATGCAAGGAACAGTATATATGTTGCCAGCTGACAGAATGATTGTCATTAAAGACACAGGTTGTATACCTCCAGAAATCTATTTTAACTGGTGCTGAGAGATGGTAAGTGTGAGTACAAACACAAGTAGAGATGTTTGGAAAATGTAATTTTTTTAATTTCAGCTTTGGGGCACCTCGATTTGGAGGAAGTAGAGCAGGTCCACTGTCTGGAAAGAAGTTTGGAAATCCTGGGGAGAAACTAGTAAAAAAGAAGTGGAATCTTGATGAGCTTCCCAAATTTGAGAAGAACTTTTACCAAGAACACCCAGATTTGGCTAGGCGCACAGCAGTGAGTAATTTCATGCGGCTTCATCGGGCAATAACTTAGTGATGGCTTTTAATAGGATATGTCAGTGACTGTATTGGCACAGTTAAATTTTTCTAACTTGGAAGAATGGCTGTAAATTTTCTGCTTGAGCGTAGTAGAATTTTGTGGATTTTAAGATACATGATTTTTGTATATGGATATAGTTAAAAGTAACTTGCTTTAAAGGAGTAAGCTATGGGCTTGTTAGCTGCATAGTTAGGAAAGATTGTCATACTTACAAAAATTACTGTTAATTTGTTTTGCAGCAAGAGGTGGAGACCTATAGAAGAAGCAAAGAAATTACAGTTCGAGGTCACAATTGTCCAAAACCAGTTCTAAATTTCTATGAAGCAAACTTCCCTGGTGAGTGCTTGTTTATTATTCTGGTCCCTTCTTCAATTTTTATCTTTGCATTACTAAGGTGGTATGGTATTCCTGATTGCAGCAAACGTCATGGATGTGATTGCAAGGCAGAACTTCACTGAACCAACTGCTATTCAAGCTCAGGGATGGCCAGTTGCTCTAAGTGGATTGGATATGGTTGGAGTAGCCCAGACTGGATCTGGGAAGACATTGTCTGTAAGTTTCAGTGGAATTACATTGCTAATTGTTTTTAGTTGCCAGGTGATAAATGTTAACATGAAATGGAAATAAAAACAAACTGATTTGTTTAGGATGATTTGTCCCTCTTTTCCACTCAATAGTATTTGCTGCCTGCCATCGTCCACATCAATCATCAGCCATTCCTAGAGAGAGGTGATGGACCTATTGTAAGTATATTGTTTCAAGTTTTATGGTTAGGATACTGCAGGGTCTTGTAGAACACATAGCAAAACTTATAGTAATTTGTAATTTTTGTTTCTGTGATGCTTATATAGAGAGGTTATTCTTACCTTGTGTAGCTGGAGCTACTTTAGTATTGGATGGCGTAGGAAGGATGTACCAGTTCAGACTAGTAATTTAAAGTTAGTCCACCTGGGTTCAATCTACACCCCCACCACCAATGTTCATACAAGAAGCAAAACCAGTATCTAATTCTGTGCTAAAAGCTGCTTCTCTTTACTTTAGTGTTTGGTGCTGGCACCAACTCGAGAATTGGCCCAGCAAGTGCAGCAGGTAGCTGCTGAATACTGTAGAGCTTGTCGCTTGAAGTCTACTTGCATCTATGGTGGTGCTCCCAAGGGACCACAGATACGTGATTTGGAGAGAGGTATGTGTGTAAGACTACAAGGCCTGTCACTGATAGCGATACATGTTCTAGGCACTGTAGTTAACATATTTACATTTATTTGAAGGTGTGGAGATCTGTATTGCAACACCTGGGAGACTGATTGACTTTTTAGAATGTGGAAAAACCAATCTGAGAAGAACAACCTATCTTGTCCTTGATGAAGCAGATAGAATGCTTGATATGGGCTTTGAACCTCAAATAAGGAAGATTGTGGATCAGATAAGAGTAAGTGCCTTTATATTCTTTTCAAGTTCATTTTTATTTCTGGCTATAGTCTAACCCCTCTCTATCTTTTAGCCTGATAGGCAAACCCTAATGTGGAGTGCAACTTGGCCAAAAGAAGTGCGACAGCTTGCTGAAGATTTCCTAAAAGACTATATTCATATTAACATTGGTGCACTGGAACTAAGCGCAAACCACAACATTCTTCAGATTGTGGATGTATGTCATGACGTAGAAAAGGATGAAAAGTAAGTATAGGTCTAGCAGCTTTTTAAGAATATTATTTGTATTAAGTGGAAGTTACTTGTTTCATAGGTTGTATTTACTGTAAGTTGCTTGGAATAATAAGAATACATACATTTTAAATTATCTTAGTTGGGTGAGGTGGCACAGGCCTGCAATCCCAGCATGCTAGGAGACTGAGGCTGGAAGATCACAAGTCACACAGGTTAGCAAGACTGTCTCAGATGGACTGGAGATGTACCTTCAGTTAGCCTAAGTTCAGTGCCTAGAACTATGAATGAAGTGAATGCATTTCAATCCATGAAAGAAGAATTTCCTGCCATGTTTTGAATGGTGGGAAGCAAGATAAAAGCGTGAATCAGACTATAATGTGCAACCAAAACTGCACTTCTCTTAAAATTTACAATTTTTCTTAAATCTTCAGGCTTATTCGTCTAATGGAAGAGATCATGAGTGAGAAGGAGAACAAAACCATTGTGTTTGTTGAAACAAAAAGAAGATGTGATGAGCTTACCAGAAAGATGAGGAGAGATGGGTATGTAGACTTAGTCTATTCAAACAGTTTGGAAAAGGGCAAACAAACTTGAGATCAGAAGCAGTAGTTACGGGTTTCACTGATGGGGATTGTGATAGTATAAGTAAAACTTCCTGGATGAAATTGAGATCTGTGATTAAAATAAAGAGATCTGATAGTCTGTCTCAGGTTTAAAATATTAATCTTAAAATCTTTTAGGTGGCCTGCCATGGGTATCCATGGTGACAAGAGTCAACAGGAGCGTGACTGGGTTCTAAATGGTAAGTATCACAAAATAAAAACGTCGTTATTCATTCGGATTTTTACTCAGGTTAATGGTCATGTATCTTTGTTTGTAGAATTCAAACACGGAAAAGCTCCTATTCTGATTGCTACAGATGTGGCCTCCAGAGGGCTAGGTTAGTACAAACTCGCATTCATGGCTTGGTTTCCCAGAAGATCTCCATATAGTTTTTTAAAGAAAGTTTATTGCTTTCTTTAACCTCTGCATTTTTTCTAAGTTTTTTTCGCATAAAGGTGCAGTCTTTGTGGCAAGGCCTAGGCATGACAATCGGAGGACTCGAGGGGGATGGAGGACTAGTGATCGGCTGGCTGCTTCCAGTCGATTAGAGAGGTGAAAAGCTGAACGTGTGCCAGTAATCTTCAAAGGGCAGAACATACCACCTCTGCCCCATAAACTGTTCTCTCCGGGGGAGGGGAAATGGAAGTTACCCTCACAGTTCACTGCCGTGGTATTTCTTCTGTCCCATGCTTTGCATGATTGCCATGGTACAGCATTGTTTCAAACTGTTCACTGTGATCTGTGGGTCTTTGAGTTTCAGTGAGTTTGCTGAAATGTCGAAGAAATATTTCCAAACTTCAATGTTCAATGAAATTTTTGTTCAAGTTTGAAATGGAGAGAGCAGCTTTAAAAGGTACTAAGCCTTTTACAAATTGGTGAGTACTGGCACATGAGACCTAGAGCAGGAGCAACTTCTCACACTTAAGTCAGTGGGAAAAGCAGTGCTTTGAAAGTTCCTCCCTCAGCCTACACAGTAGTCGTCATGTCGAGACCTGCCAGAGAGAGACACATTCTCAAGTGAATCCTGGCTTCTTGGAAGCGCTTGCCTAGACGAGACACTGCATAAAAACAACTTTTGGGGGACAGGTATGTTTTTCTTGCAGCTGCGGTTTTAAGGTCTTGGCAAGACAAGCAGTGTGGCCAGAATTTTGAACTACTGATGAGTATGTGATACAAAGGACCTTGTACATTAAACGGTCCTCAAAATGAGCACGTGAAGAGGTTGCTGTGAAACTTTTAAGTGGCCCTACTGCGCAGAAGCATTCAGATGTCACTTGATGATCTGTAAAAGGGACTTGTTCATTTGGGAATCTTCTAGGGATAAAATACACATTCCTTTCGGCAAGCTTCCATTACTGGGTGGGTAATGACAACACAGATAACGTGCTTTTTCTCCCCACCCCCTTTTTATTTTTTTCTTTTTTCAACTTAAATGGTATTCCTACAGGGAATGGATAACCATTTTAACTGTATTTTTTGCAGCCCGTACCTTCTTGGGAATACAATTGTCTAACTTTTTATTTTTGGTCTGGCTGTTGTGGTGTGCAAAACTCTGTACATTGCTATTTTGCCACACTGCAACACCTTACAGATGTGGAAGATGTGAAATTTGTCATCAATTATGACTACCCTAACTCCTCAGAGGATTATATTCATCGAATTGGAAGAACTGCTCGCAGTACCAAAACAGGCACAGCATACACTTTCTTTACACCTAATAACATAAAGCAAGTGAGCGACCTTATCTCTGTGCTTCGTGAAGCTAATCAAGCAATTAATCCCAAGTTGCTTCAGTTGGTCGAAGACAGAGGTTCAGGTAAGATTAGGCTTTGATAAGAAAAGTGATGGTTTTGCAGTTGCAGCATTGCCTGCAAATCATTTTAAATAGCATTGGAGAGTGAGTAGAATCTTCAGAAGTGTGAATTTGAGAATAAAAATGGTTCAGACCAAGTATGAGTATAACTGTTTTTTTGTTAGTAATGATTTAATCACTAGCCATAGGTTTAATCAGTTTGCAATATTTCTCTTTTAACAGGTCGTTCCAGGGGTAGAGGAGGCATGAAGGATGACCGGCGGGACAGATACTCTGCAGGCAAAAGGGGTGGATTTAATACCTTTAGAGACAGGGAAAATTATGACAGAGGTTACTCTAGTCTACTTAAGAGAGATTTTGGGGCAAAAACTCAGAATGGTGTTTACAGTGCTGCAAATTACACCAATGGGAGCTTTGGGAGTAATTTTGTGTCTGCTGGTATACAGACCAGTTTTAGGACCGGTAATCCAACAGGGACTTACCAGAATGGTTATGATAGCACTCAGCAATATGGAAGTAATGTTGCAAATATGCACAATGGTATGAATCAACAGGCATATGCATATCCTGCTACTGCAGCTGCACCTATGATTGGCTATCCAATGCCTACAGGATATTCTCAATAAGACTTTAGAAGTATATGTAAATGTCTGTTTTTCATAATTGCTCTTTATATTGTGTGTTATCAGACAAGATAGTTATTTAAGAAACATGGGAAATGCAGAAATGACTGCAGTGCAGCAGTAATTATGGTGCACTTTTTCGCTATTTAAGTTGGATATTTCTCTACATTCCTGAAACAATTTTTAGGTTTTTTTTGTACTAGACAATGCAGACAGTGTTTTCACAAAAGTAACTGTACAGTGATTTGAAATACAATAAATGAAGGCAATGCATGGCCTTCCAATAAAAGATATTTGAAGACTGACTTAGTGGAAATTGTACTTTATTTTACATATATGATGTCTGTAAAACTTTGCTTAGATGGTACGGTTTTTTGTTTTATTTCACTTTTTTTTTAATCATAAAGTGACTGCCATTCTTGGGGATGGGATATTAAGGCCCTTTCAAAAAATTTCCATTTTGCAAGAATTGAAAGTGATCTGAGTAAATTTCTCTTCAGGCCAAATTGCATAAAAGCTTTATCGGTTGCTTTCAACAGGGAAGTTCATTTAATAGCCAGCCTATTTTCTTATAACTACTAAGATAATAGGGAATAATTGTGTAGAGTGAGAACAATGTAGGTGACTGTTCCTTTTCAAAAATCTTTTGGAGTACAAAAGAGCTTCAAACAGCTTTTTCAGAAGATTATACTTAGAGCCGTACTGTGGATTACCAGATGAACAAAGCTGAAACACTTTTGATTTAATCCACAAGCTAAGTTTGAGTCTATGAACTGAATTTGCACAATGTCTATAGTGCAGGTTAGAGAGTCTAGTCTTCACAGACTTCTGAGGTTCTTGGCTAGTCACACTGGGAGTTATGAATGTCTTTATAATAATTGAGGGAATTCTAGAGGTCTAAAAACTGGAAGGTCTATCATACTCTTACCAAGGGAGAAAAACCTTATCAAAATGGTTGATCAGGAAGTAGTAACCAAAAGCACAGTAAGTACAGTACAGGTCTTCATGTTAGGTTCATTACTAGAAAGATGGGAATTGTTTTAAGTTTAACTTCTTTGGCTCACCAGCCTCTGTAATTTATTTCAGCTGTGGCTAAAAAGTAGGCCTGAATGTCTTCCCAAGGAGGCTGGTGTGTGTTACCAGGAAAGTGGGTCTAATGAGGCTCCATTTAAATGGGTAACCTTAAGGCTTTGATTGGTGTTAATGCTTTACCTCTGAAATGTGAAACTGCAGGGGTGGGGAGTGGAGTTTCTAATACTATTAACATTGAAAACTGATTCAGACCATCCTGAACTGTTCTCAATGGCATATGGTTAGTCATTTCATGATTTTTAACGTAGAAAATGCTTTTAGGGTAGGTTGAAGCTTTTATTACATATTTTACTGTTTAATGTCAACATGGGCCTTCTAATTTGTAAACATGGAAATGATTGTGGGCTGTGGGGTGAACAAACCACTTACCTATTTAACTGAAGTTTTAAAATACAGTCCACTTTTTAGCATGTGTGTTTTGTCCAGCCTGTGGTTGTCTTTAATAAATGTGATTTTTCTCCCACTCTCTCTTTTATTTATTTGTGTAGAGACCTCTTCCTGTTAACAGTATTAAACACTTGGTATACTAGCTTTGCACTAGATTACAGCAGTGCCCCTTTCTGCTCCTGCCCGTGTTGCATGTCATTTGATATTTACTGAGCGTATCTTACACCTTATTTTAACTACATTAACGCAAACTGCACAGTTACAAACTGTCCCGCCTTTGAAGTCTAGGGAAGCTTGTATGTTGTGCCGGGCCTTTTAAAGTTCCCATAACCCCATTAAGGGCAGATGTAATGTGGGGATCAGCATGAAGCATCTTGCTCACTTCACTTTTCCATTCAAGTACTTGTGTTTACATAGAGAGTATAAAATTGTGGAGCCTGCCAGGAAAAGTCTTACCATAAGTTTCACTGTATGATCTGATAAGCCTAGGAAAGTGTCCTCTGGTACAAGTTGCGGGAGACAACTCCAGTGACTTCCCCTTGAATGTAAAACAGTTACTGTACCTCTGATCACTTGGAGACATTTCATTACACTGATTCATAGCTGGCTATGGTATTTCCTCGCTCCAATTGGCTCTTAAGTACTGTCAATAAGGACGTCCCACCGAATGTTAGAGCCAATAGCTTATAGCTCTGGGAATGTCAGCTGGGTAGGAGCCTCAAAGTGAAGAGGCTGTGATTCCCCAGGGTACAAGAGTGTATATAAAACTGAAGCAACAGCCTCGCAGAACAATTTAGTTACCTTATTTAGATGATGTGAATTGATGCTTCTGCATACCTTTATCCCTTGCAATTCACAGAGATGCTTTCTCCCACCTGGATGGCCAGCTTAAGTTACAGAATTCCCACCATCCTGTCACTCATCCCTGAGCCACCCTCCTTCACAAGATAAATTCTGGGTGAGGCCTAGGATCAAAGCCTTTATCCTCATGTCCATGGGGATTGGAGTTAGGACTCCTTGGATGTCCTTAATTTAGAACATGTCTTGGTGTCTTTACTCTCGCCATGGGTTGCATTGGTGGTATTAGATTGGAATTAACTTGCTGGGATTCCAATAACGTCTCAAGAGAGATTACAAATAAAACTTTTTTAGGTTGTGAGGAAAACTAGGAAAATTACACTTGGATGACTGAACTCAGTATATGGGGTCACAACAGAAGTTGCATAAACATAGGTTCCTTTCCACTACTGAGGGGTTTTAAACATCCCCAAGGTCTGTGTTGGCAGAGGACGGTCCTGGAATCACAGTAGGTGTAAAGGGCTGCATTAGGGTCGCTTGCCCAGTTGCACCCAAGGGATTGAGAAGAACTCATCTGGGAATAGGCCTTTGGCAGCAAGCATCTATCTGAAAAATTAGAACCAAATTTCGTTTTCGTTAGATCCCTAAAACTAGAAAGTTGCGTTTAAATGGTGGTTTGGATCCCTGCGTGAGTAACCTAGCAAGATTCAAAAGCCTGGAGATGTAGCTCACTGCATGGTCCTGAACAGAATGAGTGGTTATTTGGAGAACAGTATTTTCAGTTTGGAAGTAAGAACAGCAGCTACAGTGCTTTTGCAAAGTTCTGTAGTATACAGCCCGATAAGAATCGGCAGCTGGAGGGCGGTGGGTAGGAGGATGGCGCAAGGTTTGGTCGGCCAACTGTGAATCTTAAAAACAAGCAAACAAAAAAATGCCATCGATAACGGCGTGGGCCCACCATGATCTACCACGATCCACCGTAGCTGCCGCTATAAATCAGCGGTGGAAGCTGCCAGGACGCAGTCACCCGCTTCCGGGGCGGAGCCAGCTGAGCGCGCACTCTCTTCCGTCGCGCCTGCGCCGTGAACTCTTGTCGGCGCTAAGGTTGTGGTGGTTTTTTGGACTAGGTATGATGCGTTTTTGCTGCTGAAAGAGATGCGCTCTGGTGCAGCAGTCAGGGCTTGTCACAAAGTCTGCAGGCGTCTGTTGTCTGGGTTTGAGGGTCGAGTAGATGGAGGACAGCCTGAGCGGTTGACGGAAAGGAGTAAGTCCCTCGGAGGACACCTGACGCCCCACACGGAGCATCCCCCGGAGAGCGAGCAGATAGAAATCCCGGAGTCCGCAGAGGGCGGCGAGGCGTTGTTAGAGGTCTGTCAGAGAAGGCATTTTCTTAACGGAACGAAACACGTTAGCCGAGATTCTCTTCTGCGGGGGTGCCACCACGGCTTTGGACCTCTAGGCGTAGAGTTGCGGAAGAACCTGGCCGCAGAATGGTGGTCCTCCGTGGTCGTGTGCAGAGAGCAGGTCTTCCCGGTGGACGCCCTGCACCACGACCCACGACCCTCGCTTCTGGGGGACGGGGCCTTCAGGTTAGTTTCTGCAGAAGCCCTACGCGAGATCTTGCAAGACAAAGAGCTGAGTAAAGAGCGGCTAGTAGCATTTCTTGAGAACTTACTAAAAACTTCTGGGAAACTACGGGAGACTCTTCTTCATGGTATGATTCTTCGCAGTTTCATGCTTCAAAACAGGTTTGGGGTGGAAAGCAGATTCGCCAAGTTTGGGGATTGCAACTGGCCCTCCTTAAATCCCAAGCAAAGGAAGTTGCGCGTTTCTCTTTTGTTTGTTTGTTTGTTCTGGTACCAGGGATCAAACTCACAACCTCACACTTGCCAGGGAGGCGCTTATACCACTGACCTAAAAATCCCCTGCCCGTTTCGCATTTGAAGTCGTGTTTTTTTTTAACGAAAAAAGGATAAAAACAATGATACAGAGTCTCAAAAAAAATTAGTTAATATATTGCGTATTATCTTCAAAGTAGTTGTTCAGATTACAAGACATAGGCGTGAAAAAAATGATCAGTCGAACAATGAAAATACAAACTTTTTGATGAACAGATTAGTTATCTATCTTGCATATATATAGATAATCTTTTCTTCTTTTTTTCCTTTCTTCTATCCCAGTTCTTTTTGAGCAGTTTGTTTGCCTTTCATTTTTACAATATCTATTGTACTTTTTTTTTTGTACCACGAATCAGACTCACAACCTCATGCTTGTTAGGTAGGCACTGTGCCACTGAGCGGATCTTGTTTACTCTTTCAGTTTTTTATGCTATGGAGACAATATGTTATTTACACATGCAAGACTGATTCACTTGACTTATGAATATGGTTGCAAGTTGCATCCATTTCCCTATAAAAGCCTCAAGTTTATCTTTCCTTATAACTGAGTAATAAAGTTGTTTCTTAATTATACCTGTCTGCCATGTCTGTGTAGCAGCCAGGGATGCTTGGTCTCATACATGTTTAAAAATACATATATATATATCTTTTTTATCCATTTTGTGGTTGATGGGCATTTGGGCTGTTTCCAAGATCTAAGTATTACAAATTGTGCCGCTGTACACACGTATGCACATGTATCACTGTGGTATGATGTTTTTGATTCTTCTGGGAAAATACCCAGAAGGGGAATAGCTGGAACCTCCAATTATAGTTTTTTAAGGAATCTTCACACTGATTTCCACAGTGGTTGCACCAGTCAACACTCCAACAGTGGAGAAATGTTCCCGTTTCCCCACAGCCTTACCAGCATTTGTTATTGGTTGATTTCTTGATAGCCATTCTTTGTAAAGTGAAAAGGAATCTCAGTGTTGTTTTAATTTGCATTTCTCCAATGACCAGTGAAACTGAACTTTTTTTATATGTTCACTTGCCATTTGTATTTCATCTGAGAAGTGCATATTCATCTCAGATGCCCATTTTTGGATTAAGTTTCTGAATTCTTTATATGTTCTAGATATAAGTCCTTTGTCTGAGGGACAGTTGGCTAACATTTTTTCCTACTGTACAGGTTTTCTTTTCACATCATAGGTGATTTCTTTGGATGTACAAAAACCTTTTAATAGATGAAATCTCAGTTGTTGACTCTTTGAAGTATTCCTTATGCAGTTTGCATTTTGCCTACCCCTGTGTCTTGAAGATTTCTACCTACCTTGTCTTCCAGGGTATTTAGTGTTTCTGTTTTAATATTTAGATCTTTGATCCATTTTGACTTTAGTTTAGTGCATGGTGTTAGATGTGGGTCTAGTTTTAGTTTTCAGCATGTGGAAAGCCAGTTTTTCCAGCACCATTTATTAAAAAGATTATCTTTCTTCCCCTGAGCATGTTTGTGCCCTTCATCAAAGATAAGGCAGCTGAGTGTCTTTGTCGATGTGTCTGCATTTTGTAATCTATTCCATTGATCCTCAGGTCTGTTTTTATGCCCCTACCATGCTGATTTCATCACAGTATCTTTGTAGTATAATTTCAAGTCAGGAGTTGTAATGCCTCCTGCCTTGCCTTTGTAGCCCAGCATTGCCTTTACTATTCTATTCTCTTCTGTTTCCAAATAAATTTTAGGGATGTTTTCTCTACATCTGTGAGGTATGCTGATGATATTTTGATTAGAATTGCATTAAATCTGTATAACAGTTTTGGGAGTATGGCCATTTTCACAGTGTTGGTTCTTCCTATCCAAGAGCAAGGGATATCTTTCCATTTTCTGATATCATACCCTCTTCAATCTTCTTTTTCAGACTACTATAGTTTTCAGTATATAGATCTTTTACATCCTTTGTTAGATTGATTCCTAAGTATCTCTTTTTTTGGATGGTATTTTGAAAGATGTTATTTCCGTAATTTCTCTCTCAGTGAGTTTGTTGTTTGTGTACAGGAATGCTGTCGATTTTTTTTAATGCTGATTTATTTTTTTGTCTTTTTCCTTTTTGTTGGTACCAGGGATCGAACTCACGACTGCCTGCTTGCAAGGCAGGCGCTTATGCCGCTGAGCTAAATCCCCAGCCCCTATGCTGTTGATTTTTGATTGTTGACTTTGTATCCAACTATGCTACTGAATTTGTGAAGTGGGTTTTTGTGTGTGTGTGTGTGTGTGTGTGTGTGTGTGTGTGGTCAGTTTTTTAACAGCACTCATCTTTTTTTTAATTTTAATTTTTTATTAGTGCATATTTGTTCTACAAGTTAATGGGTTTCATTTTTGCAATTCATACATTACATAATATTCTTTAATCATTTTCATAGCCTTCTTGCCCTGCCCTCCTTCCTAGTTTCACTTATTTGATTGTTTTGTCTTGTTTCCTGACAGGATCCTGCTCTGTTGTTTAGCAGGCCTTGAAATCAGGAAATAGCTGAAGCCGGCTTCAAACTTGCTGTAATCCTCCTGACTCAGCCTCCCACGTGCACCACCACACACCCAGCTTAGTTCACATTTTTGACAGGTTTAATGCATATAGCATAATTTGATCACATCCATCTCCTCATCAACCCACCCTTACACCACCCCCTTCTTCCTGTCCTCTTATCTAATAATGATCCCCATTCTACTTTCTTGTTGTCTTTTAGACTTGCACATAGGAAGAATATGAGACATTTGTTTTTTTTGTTTTTTTTTAAAGTGTATGGAGCCATCGCACAAAAAATCTGATAACTCTATAGACTCTGTCAGCAGGAACCATGTTTTGATGTGACTATCTGTGGTTACACTGTACAACTGACAAATGTAATCATTACCAGGAACAGTCACAGAAGACATTTGTTTTTCTGAGTTTGGCTTATTTTGCTGTATGTGATGATCTTAACAGCTATCTTTTTCTCTGAAAATGGCAGTTTCATTATCTATGGCTGAATAATATCCATTGTGTGTAGGTATATACATTTTCTTTTTGAATTCATCTCTCTATGGGCACCTGGGGTAGTGCATATTCAGTTATTATGAATGGTGCCACGTAAACATGGGTATGCAGGTGTCCCTGTGGTGTGCTGACTTTAATTCCTTTGAGTATATACCAAGATGTGCTATAACTGGATCACGTGGTAGCTTGGTTTTTAGTTGTGTTTTTTGTTTGTTTGTTTGGTTCAGTTTGGCTTTTTGAGAAAGGGCCTCAGTGTTCAGGCTGACCTGGAACTCACTGTGTGTCCTTGACCGGTCTCACCACAGTAGTCCTCCCAAGTCCTAGAATTACAGGCATACACCAGCACATCCAGCTGTGTTTTTAGTTTTATAAGGAACCTCCATAATGATTGCCATTATGTAGCTGTGCAGATTTACATTCCCCCACCAGTGTAGAAGAGCTCCCTCATTCCTTGCCAACATTAATTGTTTTTTGTATTCTTGATGATAGCCACTCTGACTGGGGTGAGATAGACTCTCAGTATAGTTTTGATTTGCATATCCCTAATGGCTAAAGATGCTGACCATTTTTGTGTATACAGGTATTGACTGTTTATACTTCTCTTAAGTTCTGTTCAATGCATTGATTGGGCTATCTGAGTTTCTGGTGTTGTGTTTCTTAAGTTCGTTATATACTCTAGATATTAATCCTATATCAAAAGAGTAGCTTCAGTAGAAGATTTTCTCCTATGTTTTGGGCTCTTTGTTCACTGTTTACCTTGCTGTGCAGAAACTTTTTAATTTGATGTAGTCCCATTTGCTGATTCTTGCTAGTATTTCCTGTACTGGTGGAGTCCTACTGAGGAACTGTGCCTATGCCTGTGACTGTGTTTCCCCGATATATTCTTCAGGCAGCTTCAAAGTCTTAGGTTGTTTATACCTAGGCTTTTGATCCATTTTGAATTTATTTTGTACAGGAAGAGAGATAAGGCTATAGTTTCAGTCTTCTGCAAATGGATATCCATGTCAAGTTTTTCAGCGCCATTTGCTTGGTTTGGTTTGATTTGGTTTGGTTTTTAGTTCCAGCTGTCCTTGAACTCACTGTGTGACCTTGGCTGGCCTCAAACTCAGTGATCCTCCTGCCTCAACTTCCTGAGTGGTAGGATTACAGGCATGAGCCACCACACCAGACTGTATAGTTCAGAAGGGCCTGGAATTCACTCCTGCCTCAGCCTCCTAAGTGCTTGGATTACAGATATGCACCCGACGCCCAACACCATTTGTTATTTTTGGCTTCCTTGTCCAGAATGAGATGGCTGTAATTTGCATGGATTTGTATAGGATCATATCATCTGTAAACAAAGATAATTTGTCTTCCTTTCCTATTTGTGTCCCTTTTATTCCTTTCTGATTCCTATTTGCTCTAGCTAGAAGTTTCAAGGACTACATTGAATATAGTGAGACTGGACAGCCTTTTCTTTTGGTGGGGTGGGGAGGTAGGTACCAGGATTTGAACTCAGGAACTCGATATTTGCTAGGCAGATATTATGCTGCCAAGCTAAATCTGTGGCTCTGGACATCTTTTTTTTGTTCCTGAAACACTGCTCATCTTGGAAAACTTCCGTCCTTACCAGTTTCATACTATGGAATAGTTTTAAATACTCTAAATATCCATGATTGTGAAAATTGGTAACTATAGTATTCTTCTAAACATTTCCTTAATAAAATAAAACAAACTAAAACAAGCTGGTGGTAAGTGTAATAATTTTGTAGTACTTTATTTCATTATGGCTTTACTGTGGAGGTACTGAATTACTGCTCATTTATCATGTCCTCACGCAAATCAGTCCTCTCCAGTCTCCGTTAGATGAAATCTAACATTATGTGATTTGCAGACTTAGGAAATTAGACTTAGTTTTCTTAGACATCCACTCATTGAAGCATCTGTTTTATGTGCCAGATGTTTTCTTGCCTTTAGGAAAGTTACATCCACTTACTTGCCAAGTCCTTTGACTTTGGTATGTTTAACTTAGAGTTACCCAATTTGCTTCTTTTTTCTTTTCCTAGTGCCTATCCGGTATCTGAACATTTTGACAGCTTCTGTTTCTGAATAGCTTTAAAAACATTTTAAAAAAATTTTTTTAGCCATTCTGTTTCCAGATGTAGCTCCTGCCGTATTCTCTTTCTTTCTTCTGTCTGTGACTAATTACACTTTAGGTCTTTTCTTTGTTTTGTCATCAACTTACTTGACTACATTAATCATGTTTTAAAGGCCATGCCTAATAACTCATGTATATCTGTTTCTAGTAGCTATCTTCCTCTGGACTTTTGGTCATTTGGGCTTTTCTTCTGACATGCTAGATAATTTATGTATAAAATATGAAGCTTTTGCTTCAATTTGTATGTCCAACTTGTAGACCACACGTTGGATATACCTACTGTCTTAGTTACTTTTTACTCGTTGCTGAGACGAAATACCCAAGTTGGGAAAGGAAAGGTTTATTTCTTACAGTTTTGGAGGTTTCAGTCCACACTCAGTTGGCTCCAAGGCAGGCGGGCATGGCTGGGCCACAGTTCATGGCAGCTGCAAACAGCAAGCAGGAACCAGCAAAGAGCAAGACACACCTTCTTCCTGCCATTACATCACATCCTGGCTCCACCCCTTTGTGGGTGGAGCACTGACACCATGAATCCAAGCACTAGACAATGAGCCAATCACAAATGCACAATGTAAACTCATGAGGCCTGGGGGACGCAGACATAAACCATGACACCTACTTTTTAATTTTTTTTTGAAATGGGAATCGAACTCGGGAACTTGTACTTGCCAGGCAGGTGTTGTGCTGCTGAGCTTTATGTCCAGTCCACTACACCTCATTTTTAAAGTAGTGATTTCTTCTTTCTAGGACTTTTCTTCATGCAGGCAGCTATATTGGGGGCATATTTCCTTCACAGTGAGGGCTACGTTGGTTAGAGGCTTCATTCTTTCCACTTCCCCTCTGTCTTCCTTAAGAATCACCTTCTAAGTGTCCCAGTGAAAACCTAGGGTACTTACCAGGGCCACTTCTCTGGGTGGGCCAGGTAGTACACTCTTTGTAAATCTTAGTCTCGGGGTACAACAGGAGGCTGTGCTCAGTTCTCAGCGTCTCAGCTCTTCCACTTGAGAATTTGGAAATTGTCACTGATGTTGAGTTCACCTTTCTTCTTTCCCTATGCTCTAGATAGTGGACCCTCAAGTTTCTTGCTGCCTGAGAACCTCTTCTTTCTTACGCAGATATTTAGATTTTTCTTATTATTGACAGCCTAGTATACTAAATCAGAGAGCACAATGCCACCATCTGTTGGGATGTAGTCTAACTGCGTGAAAGACAACAGACACTTAGCAGGGAACAGCAGGGAATTGAGACAGGGTCTTACTATGTAGTTTAGCCTGGCCTTTTAACTCAGTTGTGTAGTCAGGATCTCATGGTGATCCTCCTGCTTCAGCCTACCATGTGGTAGGATGACAGACATGTGCCACCATCTTCGGCTCAACAGAGACATTTTGAACTTTTCTTTGTTCTCAGTAGGAATGTTGGAATTATAATTGAAAGAGTTTTGGCCCAGACAGAACACTAGCCGGTGAAGCCTTAGAGGCGGAACCAAGAAGTTCCTATCTCCCCCACCCCTAGGAATTTACCTATGGCGCCAAAGACCAATGGGCTACCCGTGCATCCCTGATGCCTCCCCTTAGGTTCCACCCCAAACCGAGGTTACTTATATATCCCCTCCATGCCATGTATCCGCCAGAGAGAAAGCCGTACTTCAGTGGTTCGGGGTGGTTTGGTTTTCTCTCTCCAAGTTCTTAGAATAAAGGCCTCTTTTGTTTTATACTTCTCATCTTTTGGATGTAATCTTATCAATAATTTTGAACCTGTTTTATGTATATTGTAGGAACAATAGGCTAACCTTATTAGAACCAGGGTTTTCACTGTAAAAGAGATTTTAAAAATATAAAAGGAAAGGATAAGTTAATGCCAAATGTGACTAGTAATACCAGTATGAATTGATTTTTTTTTTTTTTTTGGGTCTTTTTTTGAGACAGGGTCTCACTATGCAGTTCAGACTGGCCTTAAGCTCACTTTGTAGCCCAAACTGGTTTTGAACTCGCAAAGATCCTCCTCGCTTGACCTCCTGTGCTGGGATTACAGGCATACACCACCACGCTCAGCTGAGTTTTTGTTTTTGTTTTTTTTACAGGGGGATCAAACTCATGACCTCTCACTTAGATGCTGAGCTAAACCTCCAGTCCTTGGATTTATGATTTTAAAAAATACATATTTCCTACCTATCTCCAGTGAAAGGGCATAGAGGTATTGACATTCAATAACAGTGAGCATACCTATGTCCCAGAACTTGCTTCTTAAAATGAACCATTGCTTGGATGTCTTAGTTACTTTTCTCATTATTGAGAGGAGGAGGAGGAGTTTATTGTAGCTCACAGTTTGTAGCTGGATGGCTCTAAGGCAGAGTGCCTTGGCAGAACAGCACAGCGGAGGAGAAACTGTTCACTGGCAGGCAGGAAGTAGCAAACAGCAGCTGTCCTCTCTCTGTCCCTTATCAGGCTACACGCCCTTAAGGTAAGTAGCAGCCACACCCAGGGAGGGCCTTCCCATTACCCACACCCAGAACTAGGCCAAAGGAATCAACAGATTAATCTAGTAAAAGCAACACCCCCTGCTCCTAGCATTATACACTTAACCCCAGGGTCACACACACCTAGACCCAGCCACCTCTGAAAAGCCCCACCCATGACCACGTGAGGCCTTAGGGGGACATCTGGACATAAGCTATACATTAGAGAAGTGCTATTTCCAGGGCCATGATAAGGAAAGCATAAGGTGAGTCAAACAATGTTGCTAGGAAGCAACGAATTGCTTGAGGACTAGTGAGTCATGTCAAACAGATGCTGGTTTGAAGAGTGCTGCCACTGGCTAAATTTGGCACAAACTGAGTATTAAAGTAAATATTGGGCCAGGGATATAGCTTCTGAGGCAGGAGGATCACCATGAGTTTGAGGCCAGTTTGGGCTACGTAGCAAGACCCTGAGTAAGATAAAATATTTTAAAAAACAAGTAATTGGGGCCAGAGATACAGCTCAACAGCACAAGTGCCTGCCTGGCAAGTGTGAGGTTGTGAGTTCGATCCCTGGTACCAAAACATAAATAATAGAGTCTGGAATAGTAGAGAAGAAGAAGCAGAGAAAACTTATGTTTTTATAGAAGCTGTGCAGTAAATACAGAAGAAAACAGATTCAGAAATTCATTGTTTTAGTTTATAACCTCAATACAATTGATTCAAGCAAGGATCATCAAAAATGAATTCTAAATCATTGGGTGAAAGATTATGAAAAGCAATATACTGATGAGTAGAAATTTACAAGGTTTAATCGAAATATATGGTAAATGTTTAAATTTTTAAAAGATTACAGTAAAAGACACATTGCCATTAGTCCCTTCAAAATGTTTCTCCTTGTCACTTTTCAAAGCAATTCTGAAAGTCCTCTTTTATGAGTGTCTTTACAGGAGTGATTAAAAATAACAGTGGTACTACCAGGTAAAAACAGACTGGTAAACATTATGGTTGGTCATCCATTTTATTCACCAGAGCTGGTACCCTGTGACTTCTGGGTCTTTCAGAGTCAAAATGAAAGGCAAACATTTTTTTTTTTTACTCTATTTTTTTTTTGTCTTTTTCCTTTTTATCGGTACCGGGGATCGAACCCACGACTGCCTGCTTGCAAGGCAGGCGCTTATGCCGCTGAGCTAAATCCCCAGCCCCAAGGCAAACATTTTTAATTGATTGAGAACATAAGTGCAACAGCAAAAACAGCATAACTACTTTTACTGCCTTAACCAAATGATCCATTTGATTTTGTCTATAATATAATGGTTCCTCTTACTATGATTTAGTAAGATACAGATATTCACAGTGTATTCCTGCTGTGAGTAATTAGTTCACATTGTAAGGTAAGTCCCACGTGTGAGATGATTTATCACTAGCCTGGACTTAAATCAAAACTCATTGTCACTGGAAGCAACGTTGAGGGGAAAGAGTCAGGGGAAATAATCTCAGTTATTGAAGAGATCTAATCAAAATGGGTATAAATTTTAATCAGAAAGAGAAAGGCAAAAAGTGGTATTTTGATTGACAGTTGGAAGCATTAAGTATCCTGTTAGATGACACAGTGGGATGGGGCTAACTTTATGGTACAGTGAAGGTAGACAGAGAATATTTTTGTTTTTAGGAGATGCACACTGAAGTGTGTGGGAGCCAACAGGAAAACATGGCAAATGTTGATAATTGATGAATTGTGGTGAAGGATATACAAGAGTCTTTTGTACTACTCTCTTGGCTTTCATATAGGTTTGAAAATCTTCAAACGAAAAAGAGGGGCTTAGGGATACAGCTCAGCAGCACAGCGCCTGCCTGGCAAGCATGAGGTCCTGAGTTCAGTTTCTGAACAGATAAAAAAAAAAAAAAGTTGTGGAGAAGCTACCTTAAATTATATGTAATTAAGATAACGTTACTAGTCATGGTACTTTACTGCTATGTTAACATTGTTAGGCTGTTGGTTTGTCCATCGGCTGACACAGATGGTTTTAGTTTGTGGAAGGGGTTTGACTGTGCTTGATGTGCCTTTTCACAGGTGCCCTGGAACACTATGTTAGTGGCCTGGACCTGGTAAACAAGAAGCTGCCTTATGGCCTTGCTCAGATAGGAGTGTGTTTTCATCCTGTTCCTGGCACCAATGAGCTCCCCAGTGGTGTTAAAAGGTATAAAATGTGGCAAACACCCTGGCTTTGTATTTACAGAGGTAACAACCAGACCTTTTAGCGTAGATTTTATAGCTTCAGATATGCTAACTGAAATGTTTCTGCTGTCTAAAGAATTGGTGAGAAGACGGAAGCCTCGTTGGTGTGGTTTACTTCTTCGAGGACCTCAAGCCAGTGGCTTGATTTCTGGTTGCATCATCGGCTGCTGTGGTGGAGAAAGGTAGCCTAATGAATTTAGTAGTTAACACACAAGTTTTCTTAATGTGTCCAAGGTAATGCTCTTGTATTATAAATGAAATCTGACTTGATACAGCTATGTCATATTTGTAAAGATACAGCTGTAGTAAATCAACAAATACAAGTTAAAAACGTCATAATGATTTTCATTGTTCCAAGCAACAGGCCTACTTTAGTGAAGACATTTGTTGTACCCAGATGCTTTTGTTCATAAGCCTTTATGTTCAAGGTAGAGTTCTTTTTTTTTTTTTTTTGTCTTTTTCGGTTTTTTTAATCGGTACCAGGGATCGAACTCACGACTGCCTGCTTGCAAGGCAGGCGCTTATGCCGCTGAGCTAAATCCCCAGCCCCCAAGGTAGAGTTCTAACCCCTCACCAGGCATTTTGGCTCATGCAAAGTTTGACCATTGCCCACTCTAACAACTTCAGATGTTGGTTCCTCCCTCCGTGAGCTCTCCATTTTAGTCAAAATGGTTGATTTAAAATCAAGCTTTAGTAAGTATATACTTATAAGAGCTAAAGTAAGCATTTTTGTACTGGTGTCCTATCTTTTTCCAAGTCTTTTTTTTTTTTTTTTTTTTTGTAGTACTGGGAATTAAACCCAAGGCCTTTGCACTGGTGAGTATTTCCAGACCAGTTTAAAAAATTTTTGAGACCCACTCTTGCTAAGTTGCCCAGGCTGGTGCCAAATTTGTTGTCTTCCTGCCTCAGCCTCCCTGAGTGCTGGGATTGCAGCCTTGTGCCACCACACTGCTTTCCAACTCTTAAAAAATCCCCAAACTCACAGGCTGGGGATTTAGCTCAGCAGCATAAGCGCCTGCCTTGCAAGCAGGTGGTCGTCAGTTCAAGCCCCAATACTGATAAAAAAAAAAAAAAAGAAAGAAAGATACCATGTTTACCCTATTTAGTTCATGATTAACTTCCCCTCTTATCAATGGCCACAAAAAGATTAGATGGCATCAATAGTTTTTTTAATAGTTTCTTAAGACAAAAACCAATATGTTTAATAGAATACTCATACATAATTAAATTTCACAGCTTTTATTTGACACTTGACTAGTTGCAATCAGTTGCTGGCTAAACAGTCTTAACAGCTTCAATTCTTAGAAATGATTACAAGATTTGAGGTAAGTTAGTGTTTATTTTAATGAGTTTTAAGACAAATTTTCTTTTCCAGTTTGCCATGAGTCCATCTAACTTCAGCAGTAGTGATTGTCAGGATGAAGAAGGACGAAAAGGGAACAGACTTTACTACAGTTTTCCCTGGGGAAAGGAGCCAATAGAAGTGATTTGGAATCTGGGTGACAAAGAACTCTTACACATGCATCCTGGAGATGTGTCTAAACTACACGTATGTTTTACTTTGAGCTTCTCTGTGTTGTTTATGTGTTCATGTCTGAACTAGTTCACAATAATTACAGGCATGGAGTCCTGTGACCCCGTAATACCTTGATATGTCTCTTTCAGGTGACACAGTACAGTCATCAAAGCCAGGAGATTAACAGTAATCCTCTTTTACTATTCGGTCCACAGTGCCCTTCAGATTTAACTGATTACCCAGTAATGCCCTTTGTAAGTCTGATACCCAATCAGTATCACATATTTCGTGCATCGTGATTTCATTACTCTCCGTCACGTGAACAGTTCCTACTCCTCCACGATCTTGATACCTGTGACAAGTGCAGGCTTGTTACTTTGTAGGACGTCTCTTGTCAAGGATTGGTTCTTCCTCCTTGTGCTTCTGTATTTTTCTAGGAACAATAGAGAAGCAGTTCCACCCTCATCCCAGTGCATCATTAGAAATTACAGGTATCAGTGCCTTCTTGAAAATGTTGACACTGATGTCTGTGCTTTGCTTTTCAAGTTTTGTTTTTGTACCAGAGATCAAACTCACAACCTTACATTTGCCAAGCAGGCGCTGATGCCACTGAGCTAAATCCCCTGCCCCAATACTGACTATTTGGTAACACAGTGTCTATTAGGCTTCTCTGATATAAAGCTGATTAAGACATCTTTTGTGGGCAGATACTTTAAAAGACTATGCACATAACCTCTTTGTCACCAGATTTTAATTTCCAGCTGGGGACTCCAGTGATGATTCTTGCCCAAATGAATTATTGCATTTGTGCTTTGTTTTGGTTTTTCAGTAATACTATCATTCCTTCTAGATTTATTGGTTAGCACTATGCTACCAGGTAGGGATTTCCCTTCTTCCCCATTTATTTTTTATGTTGCTATGGACTCTCAGATTT
The DNA here is from genome assembly GCF_034190915.1 of Cavia porcellus. NCBI lineage: Eukaryota > Metazoa > Chordata > Mammalia > Rodentia > Caviidae > Cavia > Cavia porcellus. Next base: position 16,437,609 of record NW_026947515.1, read on the forward strand.
CTATTTTTTTCATAGGATTATAATCTGTTACTGTAATTATCTATTTTGATATTCAAATTGTCCTAAACTTGGCCAGTATCCTTTTCAATACGTTCTTTATTCTCTGTACTAGTAATTCAGTAATTTGTTTTACACACACATACATGTGCACAGAGGTAAATCGCCTAGCCCTTACCCTGACCTGCATCCCCAGCCTTCTTTTTTGAGGCAGGATCTTACTAATCACCCAGGCAGGTCTTGAACTTGCAGTCTACCTGCTTCAGCTCCTAGAGTGCAGGAATTACAGACCTACATCACCACCACTTCTTACTTTTTATAAGAATAAACGGTTAAAAGATCATTTAATATTTTCTTGACCTAGGCGTAGAGCCATCCATTTCTGCAAGGACCCTTGGTTCCTACTAAAGGAAACTTTATTCATACACTGCAGTTGGCTGTGAAGTGTACTCTTTTAACCAGCTAGTGCTGTTTCTAGGCCCTCTCACGGACACAACTATGAAATGCTATACATGTCTACAAATAGTTACACAGACTTTTATTTTGGTTGTGTTGATACTAGGCATTGAACCTACATGTGATAGGGTGTTACTTTGTAGTTCTAACTGGCCTTAAACTCACTATGTAGCCCAAAATGGCCTTTATCTTGCACTGATCCTCCTGCCTCAGCCTCTGAGCACTGAGATTACTGGTGTGTAACTGGCTTTTTTTTTTTTTTTTTTTTTTTTTGAGACAAGGTCTTGCTAAATTGCCCAGGCTGGGCTTGAATTTGTAGTCCCTCTGCCTCAGTTTCCCTGAGTACTGGCATTGCAAGTGTCAGCCACCATGCCTAGCTGCTTTTCATTTCTTGTATACAGCCAATGTCCCTGTCATGCTTTGGCAAAGATAGCCCCGATACACCAGTCGTCCTAGCCTCACACTGTGGATGGAGGCTTTTGGCCCAGGGGAAAGAAAGAAGAGAGGCCAGTTTGGAAACTTCCTCCTGGACATGGTGGTCCCTACAGCCTCCTTTTCCTAACTGTTCTCACTAGCCCACAGGAAAGGGGAAAGGCAGTTAGAACTCAGCCTTTCTCTCCCAGTCGCACCCGCCAAAAGTCTAGCCCTGGACTTCCCAGGCTGGAAGTACCTGCCCCCTGCTCAGAAGCTCAGAGCCGGCAAGGGGAACAACCAGAAGCACAACCAAGTTTTCAAAAATGTGAGCAAACGATATAATTCCTTGGAAGAAGGAACCTTGCCTAAAACTACATATTTGGAGAAGAGGATTAGTGCTCTGCGGCCCAAGTGGTTCCAGATTTGACTGTATTTGATTTTCATAGATGGAGGGTTTTTTTTTTAATAGATAAGTTTTAGTGTACTTTTTTGGGGGGTTTAGGAGGTGTTTGTTTGTTTTGGTTATTTGACATAGAGTCTCACTATGTAGTTCAGGCTGGCCTTGAGCTCACTTCGTAGCCTGGGCTGGTCTCAAACTCACAATGATCCTCCTGCCTCAGCCTCCTGAGCGCTGGGATTACAGGCATGAGCCACCACACTTTGAAAAATTTTTTTTGTTTTTGTTTTGGTACTGGGGCTCAAACTCAAGACTTGTACTTGGCAGGTAGGCTGTGAGCTAAATCTCCAGCCTTTAATGTACTGTTTTATGGCTAATGGTCTTCCACAAGCACTTGAAACTTGAAAATACTATAATAAGGAAAACAATAAATTGAATATTTCTTTTTTTTTTTGGTCTTTTTTCATTTTTATCGGTACCAGGGATCGAACTCACGACTGCCTGCTTACAAGGCAGGTGCTTATGCCGCTGAGCTAAACCCCCAGTCCCAATTGAATATTTCTTATCTTCAATGTTCGAGAGTAGAAATGTTTTGATTTTGGAATATTTGCATGCAAATAATGAGATGTCTTAGAGGGATAGGACCTGAGTAGAAACACAAATGTTTATTGGTGTTCAGTGTTCCTGTGTTTTGACTTCCACCCACCACATGAAGTCAGGGGTGGAATTTTCCACTTGGGTGTCATGTACATCTTTAAATCTTCAGATTTAGAAGATTTAGGTTTTTTTTTTTTAATTTTATTTAAGGAGAAAAAAAAAAAAACAGAAAAAGGGTAAAAGTTATACAAAATTTCAGAAAAAATAAACAGTAGGAATTCACTAGTTACTTACATATTGTCATTTTAGAAATAGTTGTTCAAGTTACAAAATTAAAACATATAGAGGGGACTTTCAAACAGTGAGACTACAAACAGTTTTGTTCAGTGATCCAACAAAACTCAGCAATATGATTATCTATCTTATACTCTTAAATATATATGCAGTTATGTCTTTTATAGAACTTTCAGATTTGGGGTTTTCAATTAGGAATGCTCAATTTATAGTTCATACACAGTGAATACAATGATTAACTTAAATATGAGCAAAAAAACCAAACGAATTTGTAATTTTATATCTGTTTGGCCAGACCTAAATGTGTAAACTTATTATTATTATTATTATTATTTTGTCTTTTTCATTTTTATCAGTACCGGGGATCGAACTCACAACTGCCTGCTTGCAAAGCAGGTACTTACGCCGCTGAGCTAAATCCCCAGCCCCTTAAATGTGTAAACTTAAGGAAGCTGTGTCAGTTAAGTGATGCTGTGTTGTGCTCTCTTTGTGAAGGGCCGCGATGGGCGGAGACCGGTGGTCCCTTCTGTCATCTCTGTAAGCGGGGACCTAGACCGAGGCATGCTGGCTTACCTCTACGATTCTTTCCAGCTCACAGAGAATTCTTTTACCAGAAAGAAAAATCTTCATAGAAAGGTGCTTTTGATATTTCGGAGATAAACTGGTGAATTAAACATCTGGCTGGGGTTTTTCCCATTTTTTATGTTAATTGTGCTTCCCTTCTTTCCATAATTGCCCTAGGTACTTAAACTTCACCCTTGTTTAGCCCCTATTAAAGTTGCTTTGGATGTGGGAAGAGGTCCAACTGTGGAGCTGAGACAGGTGGGTTAAAGGAGTTTAAACGTCATGATTTTAAGTGCATACTTAGAGTCTCAACACTTTTGGAGGCTGAGGCAAGAGGATCACAAGTTCAAGTACTGCCTGTGCAATTCCACAAGACCTTGTTCAAAATGAAAAATAAAAGCAACGGGAGCTGGCGTGGTGGTGCAGGCCTCGTCCCAGCACTCGGGAGGCTGAGGCAGGGGGATCACTGTGGGTCTGAGACCAGCCGGGACTACAAAGTGGCTCAAGGCCAGCCTGAATTGCTTAGTGAGACAGTCTCAAAAAGACAGGAAAAAAAAAAAAGGCAGCTGGGATGTAGCTCAGTCGTAGAGCACCTCTGGGTTTGATCCTCCATACCACCAAATAATAATAATTTTATATGTAATCATCACTAAGTAAACTTGGTAATTCTGATTAATCAGATTTTTAAAATAAATAATGGAACTATGGATAAGGGTTGTGTAATTAGAGACAAGTTAAAGTATAACATGTTAAGAAGCTGAATACAAGCCGGGCATGATGACTCACACCTGTAATCCCAGCACTAGGGAGGCTGAGGCAGGAGGATCATTGCAAGTTTGAGACCGGCCTGGGCTACAAAGTGAGCTCAAAGCCAGCCTCAACTGCATAGCGAGACCCTGTCTCAGAAAAGACAAAAAAAAAAAAAAAAAAAAAAAGCTGAATACAGTTCAGTGGATTTTGGTGTTAACAGTTATCTCCACTCCATTTCTTTTTTTTTTTTTTTTTGGTACCGGAGATCAAATTCACAACCTCACACTTACAGGTAGGTGCTGTGTCACTGAGCTATATCCCTGGCCCTCAGTTTCATTTGAATGTATTTACATAGTTTTACCATGAAAATGTTTGTTCAGATGCCTGGTGACTTTCCCCTTTCCCTTTTAACCTAAACTTTGATGTTTGTTTCAGCACTGGAGGTCAAACCCAGGGACTCCCCACCACTCGGCTACATCCTCACCCCACACACACCCTCCTTTTTGAAATAGTCTCATTACATTGCCGAGGTGAAGCAATTTTTACTTTTTTTTTTTTGAGACAGTCTCCTTGTGTGTTTAGGCTGGCCGGAACCTCACAGCAATCCTTTTACAATCCTTTTGCCTCGGCCTCCTACATGCTAGGTTCCAGGTGTGCACCTGAGAATTTTGTTGTCTAGTCAATCTGGTCTAATCATTATAAATTCTTGAGAAAAACCAGGGAGCTGGTTTCTGTAGCAGTTGTTGGGCCTGAGTAAGAACCCTGAAGGCTTGGAGTGCCCCAGCTCTCCCTGGCTCCTGGGAAGGCGGTGACAGCAGATTGAGCAGAGAGAAAACCGTGGCCCCGTGCCCCTGCACCCGGGGCTGCAGCTGGCTCCACCACACATTTGATCTAGCAGGTTTCAGAGTTGGAGAAGCAGTGCTGTAACTCAGTCACCGCCACCAAAGAAGGGACTTTGGGTAATATCCAGAGTCACTTCTGGTCATCACAAGGTGCAGAGGTGGGGTTGCCACAGGCATCTGATGGTGGCCAGGAGGGCTGCTGACTGACCTTCCAGGGTCCAGGGTCCACTCCGCTGAGCTGGAGTGGCTGCAGCGCAGGGCCCTCGTCTATTTGCTGTCTGGGACTGCAGAGGGAGCCGGGGCTACCTGTGCCAGGCAGGTGTTCTGACCGCCCCACAGCGGGGACACTGAATTCTGCTGTGATGTTGCTTTTTATTATTTATTTATTTATTTTTTATCGGTACCGGGGATTGAACTCACGACCGCCTGCTTGCAAGGCAGGTGCGTATGCCACTGAGCTAAACCTCCAGCCCCCTGATGTTGCTTTTTAAAAACTAAGTTTTCCTGTATCGTTTATGTATTACTATTTTTGTGTTTCCAGTCAGGCTTCTGTGTCCAGCAGTGCACTGAAACTAATGAGTTTTTCTCTGGAAAGACTGATTCTGTAGTTGGTTTCTCCAGAAAGATTTGCATAGTTGGTTTCTGGGATACTAAACAACAGTTGGAATTTTTCGTTTTGTTTTGTTTTGTTTTGTTTTTGAGGCAGAATCTTGCTGTGTATTCTAGGCTGGTCCTGAACTCACTATGTTGCCCAGACTGGCCTCAAATTCATAATGATCCCCCTGCCTCAGCCTCCAGAGTGCTGAGCTTATGGTGCTGTGGCCAACCCTGGCCTCTTACGTGTTTCTTTTCTGGCTCTTCCTCCCATTCCAGACATGGATGTGATAACCTGAGAGCTCACTTTTCATCTCTCACTTGAGTTTGGAGTTTCATATATATCTTTGAAGGCAGCTTTTTTTTTTTTTTTTTCTTTTTATCGGTACCGGGGATCGAACTCAGGACCACCTCCTTGCAAGGCAGGTGCTTATGCTGCTGAGCTAAATCCCCAGCCCCAGCTTTTTTTTTTTTTTTAACAATCTGTTTTGGATATTTTGTGTTTTGAACAATGATTATGACAGAATTTCTTATTTAGTATAAAAATATCTAGAAGATACTGAGTTTTCAGTGGTTAAGTTTAATTTATAAAGCATACAAGTATAAACTATAAACATTGGGCTGGGGATTTAGCTCAGTGGCATAAGCACCTGCCTTGCAAGGAGGCGGTCATGAGTTTGATCCCTGGTACCAATAAAAATAAAATAAAATAAACTATAAACATTAGTATTGCATAGCTAAAGGGATTTATGCTCATTTTAGAGACTGAAAAGGATGACTTGTAAACCAGGCCCGTGACACACACCTGTAATTCTAGCCACTTGGAAGCTTGAGGCAGGAGGATTGTGACTGGAGGCGGTGGGTCCCTGTCTCCATTTAAGGAAGCAAAATGGGCTGCTGGGGGGTCTGCCCCAGCTGGCCGGCCGGTACAAACAAGGGACTTGTGTTTTCACAGAAATAGGAAGCGGGGTACTATTGGGAGGTTTTTGTGTTTTTCTCCAGGTTTGTCAAGGGCTATTTAATGAATTACTAGAAAATGGAATCTCTGTGTGGCCTGGTTATTTGGAAACTGTGCAGTCCTCACTGGAGCAGCTTTATTCAAAGTAAGATAATTTATCTTTCTAGTCATTAAAAATTATTGTATTCACTGTTTGATTGTATATATCTCTTTAGTTTATGATAACAGAAATAAATCTCTTAAATATATATGAAATTCAAATTATTCTTCACTTTTCCTTTTACAGAGCCCTGTGCCCTTAATTAATTGTTATAGCACAAAATAATACCCAGCAGGTATATTTGAGTACATGCTATGTGCATTTCCAAGGCATAATGTCATGACGCAGCCCACGTTTATTCACCACTGAAGTTAGGTACAGAAGGTGCATTTGTTGAATCAGGACTGAAGGAACGTGACCCGAGTCCCGTTGAGCAGAGGTCTGCCGTGGAGGGCAGAGGACTTGCCTCAGTGAGTGGCATGGCCCTCTCCCTGACTGCTCTGGGCTGAAACTGGCTGCTTCCTACTGCTCATCCCTAACCTGGAAGTTCCATCTGAGATGCTCTAACATCTGAAACCCTCACGTGACAGGGTCTAGTCAACATACAGGTGCACAACAGTAGTAGATGAAACTCCCTTCGGGCAGTGTGTATAAGGTGTAGGTGAAAGGTAAGAGCCAGGTGTGGGGCGCACATCTATCCCAGCCCTGGGGAGCGGGGCGCAGAAGGACTGCTGCCAGTTCAAGGCCCGCCTGGCCTGTGTAGCGAGTTCAGGACAGTCTGGATTTTTTATTTGTTGAGACAGGGTCTGGCTCTGCAGTTCAGCGTATCTCTAAATTCATGCAAACCACTTTGCTTCTTGCAGACAGTAGCTAAGATAAGGTCACTAATATCTTTTGTCTGGATAATTGAAATAATCTTCTATTTGTCTCTGCCTGTAATCTTGCTTGTGTGCTGTCTCATCAATTTTTTTAAACAAAGTAATTGTTTATTTTTATTTTTCTAAAACCTTTTGTGTTGAACACATGCCTTCTGGGTAAAAGTCTGAAGCTTTTTATTTTGCTCTTCAGTTCTCTAGGAGCTTGTTAAAATATACTTTTCAGACAATGTCTACAGAAAAATAGTGTTTGTTTTGTTTGTTTTAGTACTGTGGATCAAACCCAGGGGCTCTCTCTACTGTTACATCCCCATTTTGTTTTGAGACAGTTTCTCTAAGTTCTCCTGCCTCAACCCCCTTAACTGCTGGGATTTGCAGGCATGAGCCACTACACTCAGCTAAAAAATATGTCTCTACATATAAAAATAAAGCATATATAAAATGAAGGGGTGGGACTTAAGCTTTCTAATCTTCACAGGGTCTAAAATCTTATCCTTTGATGTAATCAAGTTTTATTTGTTCTTTTTATTGTTTAGGTTTTGTTGTCTCAAGATATTTGTGTTGAAATATTTATTAAGCACCTACTATATCTTTTGTACTTTGACATGATAGTAGATGAACATGACAGGAAGCTTACAGTCTAGCAGGATTAAAAAGACAATAAAAACTAAACAGATAAAGCTGGGCATGGTGGCACACGTTTATAATCACAGCGCTCGGGTGGCTGAGGCAGGCCGACATTGAAGTTCAAGACCAGTCTGAGCTACAAAGTGCGCTCAAGGCCAGCCTGAACTGCATGATGAGACCCTATCTCAAAAAACAGACAAATAAAAAGCTAATCTAAAAAGAAGTGTTCTTACATTACAGTTTAGGTTCCAAAAGACTGACGCTGTTATGAGGTTCATAAGTAACAACACACTAAAGGGTAAAAGGCTTATTTATTTCTCAAGCTTAATTTCCGTTATGACTTTCTAGTTATGCACTGTTAGAAACTCCCCAGAAATTTCACTTTGAACGTAATTCAGAAGCAGAAGAGCTGAGTATCTCTGATCCAGTCCTGAAGCCCTGACATGGGGCTCATGGTGAAAGCGACAGACCCTGCGGCAGGGAAAGCTGGGAGTGCGGGTTCTGACACCTGCCGCTCGTGCTCACGTGCTTTTGTGAAACTCCTTTTCTCTTAGATATGATGAAATGAGCATCCTCTTCACCATTTTGATTACCGAAACTACTTTGGAGAACGGATTGATACAGCTGAGAAGTAGAGATACCACAATGAAGGAAATGATGCATATATCAAAGTTAAAAGACTTTTTAATCAAGTATATATCGTCAGCTAAGAATGTATAGGTTTTCATATTTATATAATAAACATTCTCCTTTGCTCATTTGTCACATGTTGATTTACTTTTGGGGGGGTTTTGGTTTTTTTTGCTTTGTCTTTTACCCTTAAGAAGTAGACATTTTTGGTACTTTCCTTGATTCATTTTTTTCATTATCCTTTTAATGTATTCCATTGTGTCAAGAGTATGTCAAACTACAAGAAACAAAAATCCTGCTTCACTGGATTAAGCGAGTTGGGGTTTGTTTTTCTTGTATAACACAAAATTCAAGGGAGAGACTGTCCCAAACGGTAGACTGTTTATTCTCCAGTTAGGGACCCAGGCACCTTATTTCTGTTGTACTATCTTTCTGTACATTCGATATCAAATCCAGAGATTTGGCTGGTTTATAATTCCCCTTTGAGGGAATGACAATGTTTCTTAAACAGTTGTATTCTGTATCAGGGGGCCTTAATGTTTGATTATTTCTTTTTTGGGGTTGCTGGCAACCATCAATACCTAGACTGATCAGTTTATTAAATTTGCAAAAATAGTGATATTCTAAAAAATAAAATAAAGTATAGTGATATTCTGTATCTGCTGTCTTCATTTGTTAGTGATAGTACTTCGACAAAGTAAAACTTCTTAGGGACCAGGGATTTAGCTCAGTGGTGTAAGCACCTGCCTGGCAAGCGCGAGGTCATGAGTTTGATCCCCAGTACCAAAATAAAAGATGCTGTCAAAGTCAAACTTCCCACCTCTTGTGTGCTTACCTAGAGGTACAAAAGGGATCCGTGCAGGGTCTGCTGCTTTGCTTTACAGCAGGGTTCCTGCTGATGCTCCTCGCATCCCATCTTTGGCTGATAGGAACCTCTCGGGCTCAGTCATTCTGACAACCTTCAGTGGTCTTTGATAGTACCCCTGCTGACTCCTGTCCCTGAAGAGATTGTATATTGCTGTGTTTCTCCATCGAAACCTGGTTCCTCTTGGAAGCCACACTGGATATGGGATGCTCACTGATCAAAAGTGGTCTCTGTAGGCTTTTTTAGGGTTCCAAGCTAGCAAATGCACAAGTGTGTGTGTGTTTCCCTTCTAAAAAAGTTAATCATAAGTTCACACTAATACTTTGAATTCAAATTCAGGATAACCTGGTTTTGGGTTTAATCGTTTTTGTTTCTGTTTTATAGTTAAAACCCAGTGCCTTATGCGTTGATGGACAAGCACTGTACCTCTGAGAATCACCTTCCACCATAATCACTTTTATTAAGATATAACTTATATGTAATAAATTTGCCTATTTTAAATGCACAAATTGATGTTTTTGTTTTGGGGTTTGGGGGGGGGGTTGTTTTGTTCTTGTTTTGTAATTCAGGTTGGCCTTGAACTCACTGTGTGTCCCGGCTGGCCTGGAACTCCTAGTGCTCCTCTTGCCTCAGCCTCCCAAGGGCTGGAACTATAGGCTGAGCCACCATGCCTGAAAAATTGATAAATTTTGACAGGTACATAACCGTTATGAAAATGACAGCATAGAAATTTTCCATCATCCCAAAATGTCCCTTCGTGCCTTTTCAGGACTGTTAGGTTTACCTGAGAGCTGCAAACCTAACTAGTTTTGACAGAATTTCTCTCCAACCCAACTGTTTGCATTTATGTGTGTACGTATGTGTTTGTATGTTTGTTTATTTTGGTTTTGTGAGACAGAATCTCTATGTAATTCAGACTGGTGTTGGACTCTCTGGGTAGCTTGGGTTGACCTTGAACTTACAGCAGTCCTCCTGCCTCAGCTTCCCAGTTACTGGGATTACCTATCCCAGCCTCCAACTGCTTTTAATACATTTGTTACCCTAAATTTTTTTTACAAAACAAAACTTTATTTATAAAGAAATTTTGTAAAATTTATTTTTATTTCTCTCACTGTTACACAATACAGATATACTTCAGAAGATGTTGTTATAAACAGTCCATGAATTGAGCTCACTGATTGAGCTGGAAGGATGTCCTTGAAGACATCTGTTTCCTATTAACCCTAACCCTAACCCTCATGAGGAAGCATAGAAATCTCTCAATTTTATGAATTGTATTTCTTCTGAATAACAGGTCTGTTAATACATGTAGCCAGCCCTCTGTATGCACAGGTTAAATCTCATAGGTTGGTTCAACCAACCACAGACTGAAAAAATTTGCTTCTGAGACTGGGGATTTCACTCAGTGTCCTAAGTGATATCTGGCAAGTGCGAGGTCATGAGTTCGATCCCCAGTACCAAAAAAGAGAAAATTTTGCATCTCTCCTAAATATAGACTTTTTGCATGTTATTTCCTAAATAATGTAACATTAAAAAATAATGTAACAATTTAGAAGCAATTACACTGTAAATATCTAGAAATAATCTGAGGTATGCAGGAGGAGCAGGTATGGTGGCTCACACCTGTAATCTTAGTATTCACGAGGCTGAGACAGGAGGATTGCTTTGGGTTTGAGGCCAGCCTAGGCTGCATAATGAGTTCAGGATCAGCCTAAATTACAAAGTAAGACCCTGTCTTTTTTAAAAAATGAAAAAAAAATATGCACAAGAGGATTACATAGTTCCTATGTAAATACCATCATTTATCTAAGCATCTGGATTTTGGCATCGGAGGGAAGTGCTGGAGCCCAGGCCCTGCGGGTACCAAGGGTCAGCCTTGTACTTTGCGTACCTAAGTTTAGGCGTCGGGAAACAAAAGAGACAAAGTGCTTCTCGTGGTGGTGGAACAGGCAGTGAGCAGGTAAGAGCGGTGCCAGCCAGCTGCAGATAGTGCTGTGGAGGAAGCAGATAGGATGGGCTCAGTAATGGCTAGGCTAAGGTGCTCTATCGAGGTGGCCATGCGAGACCTCTGAGGAGGCACTGGTGTGGCCTGGGGCAGCACTGGGCAGAGGGGCTGGTGTGTGCTAAGCCCCTGCCCCAGAAAGGTGTGGGGTGACCTGGAGCAGGAAGGCTGGGGTAGTGAGCAAAGTGGACACGGGTGATTTTGGCTTATAGTTTTCCAGCTTTCAGTCAGTTCACGGTCAGTGGCCCCAGTGCTTTGGCCCACGGCAAGGCCGAGTAAGTATCAAGGTAAAGAGTGTAGCCAGGCAGCGCAGCTTCCCTCCTCATAGAGAAGGGAGAAGGGGCTGTGTTCCCATGATGCCCTGCGAGGGTGGGCCCCCATCCTTGACCTGTTTCCTCCAGTAGGCCCCACCCCCAGTGCTCTGCCTCCCTAGAGCACCATGAGCTGAGGATGAAGCTATTAGCACAAGGTCTTTCAGGGCCATTGAAGACCCCCAAGCCATTAACAGCCTAGGTAACACTGGCCAAGACAGAGAGGATGATGCCTCTTCTTAAAATTTGAGATAGGGTCTCATTAAGTTGCCCAGATTGGGTTTGAACTTGCAGTTCCCCAGCCTCAGCCTCCCGGAGTGCTGGGATTACATGCATGCACCACCACCTTGCTGCAATCCCCTTCTTGAACGTGGTAAGAGGAACACCTGCCCAGAACCCCGTACTTGACAGGGTCATGCTCTGCCCTCTCCCCAACTGTGCCTTCACCACGGGCTGTCTGTGGGCCAGCAAGACATGTCCAGAGTTGTGAAACTCTCAGGTATGCAAGTCTATAAATTTAAGAACCTGTGGAGAGCTCAGCATCTGGTAGTGTGTACTGGCAACAGATCAGAGGTAAGAAACTAGGCCACTTTCCTCCAGGGCAGTGAAGGAGAAGAAGGCATTGCAAATCCACCATTGAGCTGTCCTCCACGCCTCTAGAGAAGGCTCTTGGAGAGAAGCAGCACGGAGAAGCAGCAGCCTCCCCAGGTTGTGATCCGGCAGCCCAGGGCACAGAGGAGGAGGCTGAGTGGGAGAGACAGCCCGCAACACACGCCAGCTGCAAGGGTTGCTTCCTGCAACCTGCAACCTGCAACCCAGTGTGGCCCTGCAGACCCTGCCCTGCGTCCCTTGGATTATTGGTCATTTCCCTAATGATTAAAAAGATCGTTATGAAGTTTGTACTGTATCTGAGACCCGAGTTCCACATATTTCTCATATTCATTCTTATGGTTTCCCTTATGATTTTCTGTTCTCTAATCAAATGTCCATCTGGATTATGAGTCATACGTAGGAAAGCCTCTTCAAAATTATTTTTAAATCCTATTTCTTCCAGTACTTCTGTAGCTTCATTTTCAGAGATTTTAATATTTGATCTGTCTGAATTACTTTTGTTATGAGGGATAATATAAGAATCTAACTTTCTTTTAAAATGTGGTTCTCAAATTTTTACACTATGTTGAATAACCCGTGGATTTAAAATACTGTGTTTATCCTGTGCTAAAGTACTAGGTGGATTTAGATCTGTGTTTGGACGTCCAGTCCTGGCCCTCTGATCTACTTGTCTGCTCACACACCAAAACTGCAGGTCACAGCATTGTTCCGAGTGCTATACAAGTCTCATTTGTTTCCTGGTATGCGTTTTGGATTCCATGTCCAGTAAAATTTTGGAATGCAAGTAACTTATTCTGCACGTGTTCTGAAAGGTGAGCAAACATTTCTAATAGATTTTAACTTCTTAGTTATTTCTCTCATTGCTAAGACAAAATACCTGACACACGGGAGGAAAGGTCTATTTAGCTGAGTCAGTAGGGGTTTTAGTCCGTAGTAAGTTGGCGTAAGGGAGGGAGGCACGGCCGAGGGCATCACAGAGGAGAAACAGCCCATGACATGGCAGGGCAGAAGGCAACACATACATAAAGCAGCAGCAGAAGCAGCCGTGAAGCTGTGAGGCCGCCGCAGGCTTCTGTCTGTCCCTCACATTCCATCCAGGCTACCCACCCTTCTGGGTGGTGCCACCCACACCCAGACTGGGGCACCCTTAATTCCAGCATCGCATCCCAGATTCAGCCAGCTCCAAAAAGGCCCATTTTTTAGTGCATGAGGCTTTGGGGGCACATCTAGATACAAGCCATAACAGGAGATGTGTAAAATGTGGGAAACAGTGCAAAATTTTGTCGAAAATAACCACTAAATGAGGCTACAGCTGCAGGAGTGGGAATCTGTTTAACAACAGCGCAATGTCACATGCACTTTCAGTGTTTTGATTTCTCTTTTCCTTGCACTTCTAGGGATTGAACCAGGAGCTCTATCACTGAGCTGTACCCTTGCTGAGTTTTTCAGACTGGACTTGAACTTGCAATGACCCTCCTGTCTCTGTGGGGCTCTCCTGTGGGTAGCGTCATGCCCAGCTCGTGCCTCATTCCTGATTGATATTTTAGTCAGCTCCTTTATTTTTAAATGGTTCTTACTACGTTGCCCAGGCTGGTTCAGACTCCTGGACTCACCATAATCCTTCCACTTCAGCCTTCCAAGTAGCCGTAACCATGCCACAGGCTCAAGGCACCTTGCCCAGCTGACTATTTCTCCTCCTTCCCTTCCTCCCTCCCTCCATTTCTCCCTCTCTCCCTTCATTCCTTCCTTGTACCAGGAATAAATAAAAAAATATACAAGATAAATAAAAATATGCATTAAAGCAGTTGAGAGAACTAAAAACCATAAATGCTGAAATGTGATATATTTATAGTTTGGAAGACTTGATACTTGATCTACAGATTTAATGCAACATCAGTCAAAATCCCTATTATGTTCAGGGAGATTTTGTTTGTTCATATACAAAAATTACAAGCTGATTCAAACGTGCATAGAAGCACGGCACGGTGGTGCACGCCTGTAATCCAGCACACAGGAGGCTGAGGCAGGATGATCGCCACGAGTTTGAGACCAGCCTGGACTACAAAGTGTTCAAAGTCAGCCTGCACTGCACAGAGAGACCTTGTTTCAAAAAAACAAAAATAAACAAATACAGTAAATAGAATGTATATGGAAATACTAAGGGTGACAAAGAGCTAAATCCTTCCTGAGAAGAACTAGATGGGGAAAATTTGCCCTTTCAGGTTCAAAGCTTATTGCAAATTGTTATTGGCATAGCAGAGGTAAACAGAATAATCAAACAGAATCTCAAACTCAGGACTCCCATGTGTGTGGACATTGGACGTGTCCACAAAGATGACACTGTGGTTTGGTAGCAAAGGAGAGTCATTTCCATAAATCCCCAGAGCAGCTGGGGATGCCCCAGGGGAGGGGAAGGACACGCTAACTTCACACCCCACCCAGTCAGGTCCAGGTGGGAGCAGGGTGAAGCATGGAAGTGGATACAAAAGGCTTTTATAAGAAAGTAACATAAGGTATTACTTTTGCAACCACAGTGAAGTATATAGTTCTTCATCTGGACAAACACATACATAAAGGAAAAAAGGTAGACAAATGCCAGGCATGGTGGCACACACCTGTGATCCCAGCACTCAGGAGGCTGAGGCAGGAGGGCTGCTGCAAATTCAAGGCCAGCTGAAAGAAACAACGTGTGTGTGTCTGTGTGTAGGTGTGTATATATATATATATATATATATATATATATATAAACTAGGTAAGATAGTTATACTACTGATTTCTCTGAGTTCGCTGAAGAGAAAGATCTGTGCTGGTATTGTTTGGACAACTGATTGCAGATGTCTTGTGTCCTGGGTGAATGATTTGGGGACAACAATGTGCAATGTATGTGCCATTGTTGCCCCCTGACTGATGTGTTTGGAAATTTTGTTTTCTTTTTTTTCTTTCTTTTCTTTTCTTTCTTTCTTTCTTTCTTTCTTTTTTTTTTTTTTTTTTTTTTTTGTCTTTGAAATAAAATGGATTTGAAAAAAATTCAATAAAGAAATTTTTAAAAATACACCCCAAGTCTTAATCATGGGTCATATCAGGTCACTGCAGTGACCAACTCGGCAGCACACTCTGCTGACCCCCACCCACCCACTGTCCCTCTGTCCACTGCCTGGGGCCGCCTCCTAGACGAGATGGTTATTTGCACAAAAGGTCTGGTCTCCGGCTCTGCTTTCTAGACTGGCCCTTGGAGACAGGGTCAGAGGTCTTCTCGAGGAGCCCTGGGGGATGAAATCACCCTGCAGATCAGAGGTGACCAGGACTCCACGGCCAGTGGTAAGAGGGGCCCGCTGTGGCTTTCCTGTCCTCACGACTTTCCCCTGCGGTGGAGAGGGAAGGGCGAGGAAAAGTGAGGCCGAGGGTTACACAGTCGCAGTCGCACCAGCACTTGAAAGGTGGGCACTGAGGGTAATTATATGGGTTGCACAGTTGATGGCTTCTGTTACCTGCATCAGAAGCTTTGCAAGGGGAAAATGAGAGGCTGTCAATTCGGGGCAGGCTGGAAGCCACAGGGCCTCCTTGGCCCTGGTTAAAGCCTCTCTGATCGCCCACAGCCGAAGGGCACGCTGTGCTGGAGGTCAAGCCCAGGGTTTGATTAGAGGGTGGTGCAGCCGTGGAGTCAGAAGGGGAGCGCCGGGCAGTGCCCTGCTGTCCTCAGGCCCGGGCAGGGAAGGCGGGGCTGTGGGACACGGACATTCGGGGATTGGAAACGCCTGAGTCTCTTGGGCCCTCTTGAAGGCAGAAGCAGGGTTCCCACACTTGCTAGCAGAGTCTCCCGTGTTAGACGGTCCCACATAAGACAGATGCTTCCTGGTATGCTTTTTTTTATTATGGCTCCAAAACACATGTAAATTTTGCCATCCTGAACAAGTCGGTGTCGTCAGATACATTCATATTGCTCACACCCATCCCTGCCATCCGTCTCTAGGATTCATCTTCCCAAACGGACACTCTGTTGCCACTTAATCTCTGCTCCCCCTTCCCTGGCAACCAATGTTCTATTTACTTCTGTTTATTATTTTGCTTTTCTTCTTTAAGATCCATCCCTGTCTCCCCCATAGATCAATTTTAGGGTCTGGTCTCAGTGGAGCCTGCACAATGAAGGACAGTCCCCGCCATGGGAAGCGACCCAACCTCCCCAAGACTCCAGGGTCTCCTGGGAACTGGGCGGCCATCAGGAAGAGGAGGGAGGAGAGTGCTGAGCTGGCGGGTCCAGAACGTAAAACTGGCTCAGAGAAGCAGTGTTGAGTGTCCTATCAAGGGCATCGTAAATTTGCTGCTGGTGGCTTCTAGAAGCTTGAGCCCAGTGGTGAACCATCCAGGATGGCAGACGTGGTGAGTCAGGGGCTGTGCTATACGTTGGTGAAACCGGGCTGGTGGCAAAAATGTTGAAATGATGCGATTTTACACATGGCAGGTGAAATAAGATGTGTGACTCCATTAATTTTACTTCTTTTCATTTTTTACTAGAGCAACTGGAAAAATGTAGACATGTCTATGTGGTTCAAAGCCTATTTCCGGTGGGCAGTGCCAGCCGATAGAAAATACAGCGGGGATGCCAGAGGAGTCTGAGCAAAACACTGAGCAGGCAGGCAGCGGGCTCGGAGAAGGAGGTACAAAAACCGAGTCCATCAGGGGACACAGCTGTCCAGTCCTTTAAATGACTTAGAGACGCTGGCGTGGGGGAAGCTGAAGTGGTGGCTTCCCTCTGTCAGTCAGAGGTATTGCTGGAAGATGCCATCCTGCTCCTGGCCCTGGGGCCAATGGCAGTGGCTGAATTCCTGAATAGCAGAGGTTAGGTGGTGGCACTTAAAAGTGGGAAGCAAAGCTCATGTGATGACTTCAGTGGGTGCCAAGGACCAGAGCAGCTGGAATGCATGATGAGAACTAGGCGATCCTAAGAGAGAGAAACTGGCAAGCAGTATGGAGCCCTTACAACTGAGACAGGGAGAGAAGAGAGAGAAGGAGGGAGGAAGGGGGGGAGAGAGAGAGAAGAAGGAGGAGGAGGAAGAAGAGAAGGAAGGAAGGAACGAGGAACAGAAAAGAAAATTCAAAGCGGCTGAATGGACTGGTGTCAGCACTGTAATGGAAAGTCATCAATCCCAGATCTGAATCACTTCTCAAACCCATCAAGTGATAGTGATACCGGGTCCTCAGTCCTCCATTAAATGTTCCTCTAGCTCATTAGCAGACAGTGTATGTGCTGAAGAGAGGAGGCGGCCAGTTCATTGAGGGGTTGTGAGGTCTGTTAGAAACAAGGTCTGTGCCGAGACTGATTCCAAGAGACTCGGATGCCTTTTAGGGTGGAGGGCATGGGGCTGGGCTAGGAGCAAAGCTCTGCTTTACGCGTTTTCTCGTTTCTCACGCTGGCTCCAGTACCCTGAAGATCCACCTTAATGGTCATTTTCCTGGTTCCTATTGACAATAGGTTGGGCACAGAGTTGGCAGAAACTCCCCTCAGTCCCCTGGCATGTGCCCTGTAGAACATTTCTGTAAGAGAACCAAACTCTAAAACTGCCCACCCATCCCCAGCCAACATGACACAGCAGAAGCAATCCTAGATTCTGGGGAGAACTCTGGAGACCAGGGTCACCGTCAGGGACTGCAGATCTCCATAGCTTCGGAGTTCACCAGTGTGGCCACTGCAGACACTGGAGGCACCGTGGCAGACGACAGGAGGTTCCATCAATCCGCACCCTGAGCTGCTATGCTGGATGATTCAATATGACCTGTACTCATGGTGCACAGCTCTCAATCCGGCAAATGCGTTCTCTTCAATTCTTATCAGAAAATTTAAAGCAGTTTGAAGTCACTTGAAAAGGACACACAGCTGTCCCCAGTATAGCTGTAACTCTCTCCAACTCATTACAATACTATCTAAAGGGACATTGATGGGGGGGTGCCTGCGTGCATGTGTGTGTGTGTGTGTGTGTGTGTGTGTGTGTGTGTGTGCGTGTGCGTGACTGAGGACTAAACCAGGACCTTTGCCTTGAGTTACATCTTCAAGCTCTTTAATTTTTAAATTTTGAGACAGAGTCTCACTAACTTGCTAAATTGCTCATGGTGGGATCAAATTCGTAGTCCTGCAAAGTGCTGGTGTTACAGGCATGTAACTGGTGTTACACCTGGTGGGGGCTGCAAGTTCTGAGTGTGAGTCACACCCAGGCTCTGTCTAGCTGCCCTGCTCCTCAGGCCATCCGACCTGGCAGAAGAATTTGTGATAAATCAGCATGGAAACAGCCAGCACTGACTCACCAGCTCTGCAGCAGTGCCATCTGCCCCTAGGAAAAATTTACCAATTGAAGCACAGCTCCTGGCGTGCCACTGGGGCCCTCCATGAGCCCACATACTCGAGCCCAGGACATTGAGTGACTATGTGACTAGAGATGCCCACTGGCAGTGGAAGATTCTTTGCTCTAAGGAAAAGATGGGGTGAAAAACCAATGATCCATTGTGTAAGGGCAGTGGGACATTTAGCACTGGGCCCTCACAGATCCCCTGGGCAGAAAGCAAGGTACAGGAACAGGTGGCACAGACTCCCTGTCACCTGCCTGTTTGTCTGCCTGTGACTCACCGAAGGAAACCTGGCTTGGTTTGGTTGACCTGATATTTTGCTGAGATTCAAAGATAGACACTGCTGGTCTCCATCAGGCCAGCCCAGCAGGTGGAAGGAGAGGAGGGATCTTTCCCTCAGGCAGGGCTAACGCAGCGCCCGGGAGAGTCCGCTCTCACGCCTGGATGTGGTGTGTGGCTCAGCGGGTGGATTCAGGGATGGCAGGAAGGAGCAGGATCAGGAGATGAGAGAGCAGGACAGGGAGCACAGACAGCGTGGACAACAGCCCAGGGGAGGAGAGGGAAGCGTGGGGACCCTCCTGTCCTGTGTTGTTGCTCACCCGAGAGGCACTTACCAACCAGGGGATAACACCATCTGGGGGTGGCTATGGGCCAGGCGGCTACCCTGGTGCCATGTGGACCCATGAGCAGCCACAGTGGCGGCGGGGAGGGGAACACGTCCAGGAATTCACTGGGGAGGGGACATCTTTTGACATTTCCATGTCCAGTGACAACGGGAAATGGCAAATGCAGCCACCATGGCCTGGCACGGGCAGGTAAACAGAGGCTCAGATCCTATGGGCCAGATGATTTGGGTGACCCCAGCCATGCAGATCAGCAGGACTGAGGGTGAAGAGAATCTAGAAATGGATGACGGAGCAGGAGAGTAGGATTATTTGATTTTTTTAAAATCTTTTTCGTTTTTTATCGGTACCAGGGATCGAACTCACGACTGCCTGCTTGCAAGGCAGGCGCTTATGCCGCTGAGCTAAATCACCAGCCCCGAGCAGGAGGGTAGGAAGAACACGTAGGGCCTAAGTCCTTCCATTAACCCACCGGGGTGAAGTTTTGGCGGGGAGATGAGGACTGGCACTTCCTGGGATACACAGGGCAGATTTAGTGTCACAGGGGCATGGGTCAGCTGAGAGAAGGCGGGTGGAGGCACGTGGGTGTCCCTTGAGTACTGCCTCTACCCCACCGCAGCCGTGGGGACATCCCCGCGTGGGCTGGGTTCACTCTGCAATCAGAGCACCCCGCTCGGAATGCAAATCTTCTGTGCTCTGCCGCACTCTGATGGGGCCAAAAGACCTGTCCTTGGCGCATGCACTTTCTTAGGGAACCCTGAAGTAGGAGGATGTTGGTTCCTAAATGTCTCCCCTGTCCATCCTCCAACAAATGTTCCTGAGAGGCATCCTGGACTGGAGACTCAGAAGGTCTTAATGGAATTCAAGTCAGCCCCCCATGGCCGTGAGGTCCAGCGCATCTTCATGTTGGCTCTTTCTCCTTCCCTGTCTCTGTCTCCCCGTCCCTCTCTCCTGCACCCTGGGATCGCTTCCTATTAGCTAGACTCCCGGTGCCCTGTCCTGGTCTCAGGCTGTGCTTGAGGAGGGAATCGGGTTAAGACAAAGGACGAAGCCAGTGGTGGTCAAGTTGCCAAGTTTGTGACATCAAGGCATGGTGGCCCATTAGTGCGTGACCGAGGAAGCAAGTGTCACCTCTGGAATAGCTGGTCTCTTCACAAGTTTCTCTTAAATACTCCTCTTCCTGGCCCTCTCCGTTCATTCCCCAAGTTCATTCTTACAACAGATCTCGATGTGGGTATCACCCATCCCACCGCCTTACTAATGAGGGCACTAAAGGCCAGAGAGGTTAGGACACTCAGCCAGAATCACCAGCCACATAGCACAGGCCTGAGCCTAGACTTAGCTCAGGTTACTTTCTCTCAGGAAGCTCCACCCTGTTACTCTGCATAATAGATTAATTTCCCCAAATAAAAATATCAATAGAAAAAGGGAGGAATGATGGTCATGCATGCTGCTCAATGACTGTGAGATCTTCAAATTGGCCCAGACCTGTGTGTCCCTGCCCACCCTGAAGGGACACTCTTAGGACTAGCACATTTGCTTTTATTTGCTAGGATTTAACTCCCAGTTCAGCCACTTAACTAGCTGTGGTGACCTTGTCAAGCGGCTTCACTCATCTATGTTTCCTTACTTGCAAAAGCAAACTAATAGCATTGACCTTGTAGGCAGTCGCTATGGAGTCAGTGTCTCGGTGACGATGGCTGTGGTTTGGCCAGCTGGAAGTTTATTGTCAGGAATGATTAGGACTGAGGTTCAAGCCACCTCCAAATAAAGAACAGAGTAGAAATATTTTGCTCATATTTTTTTGTTTCTCTGGATCCCTAGAAATGTCTCTTGACTTTTATTAAACTTTATTTCTAATGCCTAGATTGAGAGACTCTAACTAGGAATTACTTTGTTTCCTATAAAAAGTGAATGATGACACCCCAAAACAAGTGAACATCCTGACTCCTGGAAGTTGTAAAGGTAACTATTTGAGAAAGGGGTCCTGAGACCATCCTGGATTATCCGGGTGGCCCCTGAATCAATCTGGCTGTCTCTCTCCAGGGTCTCACTATGTTGTCTAGACCGGATTCAGCCTCCCAAGTCGTGAGATCACAAGTGCTCACCACCACACCTGCCCCAGGACCCTAAATTTCAGTAGCAAACGTGCTAAGGACAGAAGGAAGCCAGATGTGGTGGCAGATGCCTGTAATCCTCACACTGTGGTGTCCCACTCACCAAGATGTTGTCTGATGACAAGATTGGATGTACACAGAAGAGCCAGAGGAATAACATCTCAATGTGCAAAACAAAGATTCACCTCAAGTGACCACTGTAGATAGTTTTAATTATTTTTGTTTTTTATTTGCCTGTTTGAGAGAGTTTTAGTCCATGCTACCTTCAAACTTGCTACATAGCCCAGGCTGGCCTCAAACTGTCAAACTTCCTGCCTCAGTGTCCTGAGTGCTGGGATTACAGGTATGCTCCACCAGGCCTGGTTTAAACCAGACTTTTTAAAGTGCCAAATGAATTTTCTCTGTGTTCTTGTAAATCACCTTCAAAAACGTGTCTGACACTGACATGGTTGCTTTATGTGTCAAAGGTGAGCTCAGAATAGATATAACCAGTTTTACAATCAGCAGAGGCTTCTGAAATACAAAGAGGGGGGGAAAAATCTAGTAAACTTAGGATATGTGTCCAGAAAGTCTCCAAAAGGAAATTCTGTTTCTAGAATTTGGGTGGCCTGACAAAACCAAATACTAACTAGTTGTTTTGGGCTTTTTCCCCCCCTAGACTGAGGTAAATCATTCATTCTTGGCAATGATTTAGTGCAACAGTGACTGCGCCCTCCTCCTGGGGACCGTGCATCCCCACCCGTCCCTCTCTTCCCCAGAGAGTTTACTGAGAGCTGAGCTATTGGATGCTGCGGCTTTCGGGGGTGCCCTTGTGTCCCCACCCTTGGTCCAAAGCCCAGGGTCACGGTGATGTCATGGGGACCTCAGTGACCTCTGTCATGCAGAGCTGCAGCTCACCTTGCTCTCTGGGGACCGATTCTTGGAACACGGGTACAGCGTAATGTATTTCCTGCGAGCGTCCTGTGCGGGGCAGAAGACGCGGTTACCGGGCCAGTCCTGCGAGTCTCCGACCACACGGGGGCAGTGGCGTCAAGGCGGTGAGCTTGGCAGAGGCCCTTGGCCGTTGACCCCACCTCGGCCTGGGGTCTGCATGTGCAAAACTTGAAGGTCGAGCCTCGGAGGCTGGGGGACTGTGTCGGGGCGGGGAAGCTCTGAGGCTGCGCTCTGAACGTGGCAGGCGCGGTCAGCGTGGGTCAGGATGGAGCTCAAGGTCAGCGCGGCCCTGCGCCTGCCTCCCCAGAAAGCGCCCGCGATGCCCGCTGCAGAGGCGAGCTCGGGCTGCAGCACGGTGACCGAGGCACTGGCCGGTGACCGCGGCAATTTTGTCTCCAAAGTTTTTTTTAAAAACTTAAGAACTGGGCTGGGGATTTAGCTCAGTGGCATAAGCGCTTGCCTTGCAAGCACGTGGTCCTGAGTTCGATCCCCGGTACCAAAAAAAAAAAAAAAAGAAAAGAAACCCATTATTGTGTTTTCAATAACAACTGGGGTTTAAAACTAAAACTTAAAAATCGAAGTCGTAGCTCAGCGTGTAAAGGGCCTCAGCTCAATCCCTAATACTCAAACCAAACCAAATCAAAGGTACCACCAGATCTTGAAAATCACTAAGGCAGTGGCAGATTTTAAGTGCTCTCACTAACACTTGCCTACTACGTATGAGGTTCTGGATTGATTCCCAGCACTGCAAAAACAAAACAAAAAACTAACGTACATGTATTTCAAAATAACATATCATACATGACTTTTTCCCTCAGCTGGGGAATTGAACCCAGTGTCCTTGTGCATCTTAGGCAAGCACTGTGCCACTAAGCTACATTCCCTGCCTTTGTATTTACTTATTTATTTTTGAGACAGGGTCTTACTATGTAGTTCACTATCCTCGAATTCACTATGTAGCCCAGTCTGGCCTCACACTTGAGGTAATCCTCCTGCCTCAGTCTCCCAAGTGCTGGGCTTACAGGCGTGCACCACTGTACCCAGCTGTAATTTTACTTTTAATCAGGCTTGCTAAGTTACCCAACTGAACTACCTAAAATTTAAGATCCTCCTGCTTCAGCACCCCCAGTGGCTGGGATTATATGCATACATCATCTCATCTGACTTACTGCTTTTATTTGCAATTAAAATACATTTGAAAATATCTTTAAACAGGGCATAGTAGTGCACACCTGTAATCCCAGCTCTCGGGAGGCTGAAGCAGGAAGATTGTTGTGAGTTCAAGACCAGCCTGGGTTACAAAGTGAGCTCAAGGCCAGCCTGAACTGCATAGCAAGACACTGTCTCAAAAAAAATAATAAATAAATAAATACATGCAAATAATAAATAAATACAAATAAATAGTAAACAAATGAAATATTATACCTTTAAAAAGATATTATCATGAAAACTTTGGAACGCAATGTGTAATACTGAGTTGATACAAAAAAATCTCCAAGTTATGTGAAAAAAATGAGGATAAATGGCCTTGCATGAGGGTGAATGTCACTCAGAGCCAGCAGACAAAGAGAACGTCTATAGGAGGATTTAAACAACCATCCTGGCCGTGGAAAGCGAGACAGGACATCTGGATGGGGGAGACATCCTACTCTATTCCTTTGGCATTGCATGAACCTTAAAAAGACAAGAATCTGGGCTGGGGATAGAGCTCAGTGATGCAGCACTTGCCTGGCAAGCATGAGATCCTGGGTTCAATTCCCAGTACCAAAAAGAAAAAAAAAAAAAAAAAAGACAAAGACCCAATCAACAGTGTTCTCCTACCTGCTTGATGTTTATAGACATTTTCGTACATGTGGCCTTCCGTGGGGGTATCTCCAGGGTTCGTGGGCGCATTATCTCTTAAAGCTTTTCCTACATGAATTGGTATAAAATCATCACACTGAGCCAATTCAGACACATGTTCTCTGCCTCTTCTGTCAACCAGCAGAACCCCCCGAAAGGGTGACTGATGCACCCCAGCAACTAAACTGTTGCCTAGTAGGGACAGACCATAGATTTGTCTAAATGCCTGCACGCAGGGCCTCCCCCACCCAATTCACTCCTGGGACCTCTGGGGAACATGCTTTCCCCATTAGATTTCGTGGAAAAGTCAGACAGATAGAAGAATCTGTAAGACACTTTATGACATCTTCAGGAGATGTAGGAACCCAGCTGGGTTCAGTTTCAGCAATAATTAAGAATATTGATGCTGGGGCTGGGGATTTAGCTCAGCGGCATAAGTGCCTGCCTTGCAAGCACGTGGTCAAAGTTCAATCCCCGGTACCCATAAAAAAACAAAAACAAAAAATATTTAAGAATATTGATGCCAGGTATAGTGGAGCACATCTGTAATCCCAGCACTGAGAAGCTGAGGCAGGAGGATTGCTGAGAGTTCATGGCCAGCCTGGGGTATATAATGAACTCAGTGCCAGCCTGAAGTACAAACGAGACTGTTTTTTTTTTTTGGGAGGGGGGGGAGCAAATTTCATGTTCTATATACCATTGTCTACAATTGTTTCTTTTTTTTGTACTGGAAATTGAACTCAGGACCTTGCACTTGCCAGGTAGGCGCTTATGCCACTGAGCTATATGCCAAGTCCTACAAATAATTTTTAAAAGAATACAAAAAGTGCTAAGAATTTCAAGGCAGTGGCAGGTGAGCATTAAGCAAGTCTCAGCTCTGTCCTGGGCAGAGACTGGGTAGCCACGCTGGTTTTTTCCCATCCTGATGTGGCCCCACCTGTAGCCCACATCAGGAAAGGCTGTTGCTGGGACCTGACGACTGTCCTGCGTGCTGGCCACCCAGGAAGTCTGTCTCATGTCCCCCTTCATTTTCTTCTCCTCCTTATGTTTCTGACTTCCCTTCCCTTCCCTTCATCCTCTGCCCTCTGTCGTCTCCCAAGCCTGTGGGGAAACAGTGGTAAGGAACATACTTGCTTTGTATTTTGGTATCAAACAAACCAGGAGGAGGACTGCTGCCAACAACACCAAAATCAATACTGCAATCGGCATCAGCAGCAGGCACAAAGGACAGCTGTTTCTCTCTGGAAGAAGACAGACCAGTGGTCACCGCACGGCTCTCCAGTGACATGGACCTGGCAGCCAGCCTGCTGAGCACCAGACCCTGAGCCCCAACAGACACAGGCAATCCAGGAGCATTGGCTGGTCAGGCCCTGAGTTTCCAAAGCTCTTCCACAGGCACGAGGCAAGTAAGGCCTTGGGTGGTTCTGGGGCAAAGTCCTTGGCTGCACTGGCATGAGTTGGATCCCTCCACCTCTACTCAATATGAAGTGCTGGTTAAAGATCAGACCCTGTGTAAAGCATTTTATATGCATAGCTTTATTTATATCGTTGGCGTCCCTCCCATTTAGAGACAGGAGAGAAAAATTCAGCAAGCTGGGGTTTTGTTTTGTTTTTTTCTTTGTTGAGACAGGGCCTCACTCATGCAGTTTCAGGCTGGTCTTGAATTCACTGTGTACCCCAGGCTAGTCTCAAACTTGCAAGGATCCTCCTGCCTCAGCCTCCTGAGGGCTGGGATTACAGGCATGCTCCGCTAAGACTCAACAAATTTAAGCACTTTACTCTGGGTCACACAGCTAGTACCCAGAGAAGCCATGATTATAGCTAAATGCCTGGCTCCTGCAGGCTGCCTCCTTGCACAGAACATACTGAACGCCAGTGTCTGGGCTCTATTCTCTGAGGAGTGGTTAGTGCCCAGGTACGCATGTTTTTGGTCTCTTTTCTCTTGGCTTGATGAATGTACCTGGAAGGTCAGATTTCAATCCGGAATTCTCAGCTTCTTTAGATCTCTGTACCAGGGTACGGCAGTGTGGGGAGAGCCACCCTGTTATGGTTTGGACCAAAAATGTCCCCCAGAGGCTTCTGTGTTCAGAAGTGGGGCTCTTGGGAAGTGATCAGATAGCAGGGGTAGTAACCTCATCAGGGGATCACTGTGTGGACGGGCTCACTGCGGAATGAACGTGCTGTTGGAGGAAGAAGTCCACAACGGACAGCTGCTGGAAGGTGCATTCCTGTCCAAAGGACTTTCCTTCCTTTCTGGCTCTCTCGCCCATCCTGTTTCCCAGCTGCCACGCAGTAAGGGGTTTTCCTTCTGCTGTAATGTTTCTGCCTTGGAGTCTGCTAACCATGGACTGCAGCCATGAACTAAAAAGTCCGTTATTTTTCTTTTTGCTGACACCCACAGTTAAAGGGAAAATGGTTTACTTAGCTCGCAGTCTATAGAGGTTTCAGTCCATAGTAAGCCAGCTAGCTCCATGGCAGGGTGGGGTGGCAAGAACCGTTCATGGTGAGCAAAAGATAGCAAAGCAACAAGGGACCTTGATAGTGCCTTTCTGCCCATTTTATCTTATCCAGGCTACTTAGGGCGGGTAGCACTCACACTCTTAATCCTAGTGCCCTTGATTAGCATTGCACCATGAATCAGTCCCAGTGTCGCAGACCCGGATGCAGCCACCTCTGAAGAAGCCCACCTATGACCAAGTGAGGCTTTGGGGGGACATCCAGACACAAGCCATAACACCAAATAAATCTTTCTTCCTTTAAATTTCCCATGTCAGATATTTTGTCCCAGCAACAAAAAGCTAATGCACAGCTGAAGTTCCAGCCTGTCTTCCTTTCTACCTGTTTACACTTGCAACCTTAGGGCCTCCCATGCACGTGGACCCCCGGGCTATACAACCAAATGCCACCCACAAACAGCTCCCCGGAGCCTTCACCACCTCACCGTGCTCATCCCATGAGAGACCAAATGGGGAGGAGGGTTGGAAAACCATGGAGGTGGGCTCTGACCTGACTGAGTAAGGAACTATGGTACAGTGTCCAGACTGAGGAGTGCAAAAATGGGGTACATTTCCATGGCCCCTTAGACTCCTCAGCCTATATAGGAAAGCACAAAGCCCCCCAAACATAAGTATAGTAAAAGGTCCCTTTCACTCCAAGTCAAAGGAAATGCTAGAATAAGTCCATGTTCACCAGGAATGGTGGCACACTCCTGTGATCCCAGCACTTGGAGGCCAGGGATTTAGCTCAATGGTATAAAGCACCTGTCTGGCAAGTACACAGTCATGAGATCAATTCCTGGTACCAAAAAAAAAAAGATTACCTCCAAAAATAATAACAATAATAAAAATAAAATAAAATGTAAATATCCTAGAAATAATAAATAAGAATTTTGAGCCTGGCATGGTGGCGCCTGTCTGTAATCCCAGCACTTGGGAGGCTGAGGCAGGAGGGTTATTGCAAGTTTGAGACCAGCCTGAGCAACACAGCAAGTTCAAGGCCAGACTGAACTACATAGTGAGGCCCTGTCTCAAAAAGACAAAATATTAATAATAATAATAATAACGACCCCACCACTCAGGAGACTCAGGCAAATCCAAAGCCAGCCTGTGCTCCAAAGTGAGCCCAAGGCCAACCTGAACTGCTTACTGAGATCTTGTCTCAAAAAGGTTTTTTAAAAAGTCTATATTCACCAGACATTAGCAGTGGGCCAATAAACAGCAAAGAATACAGGATTAGCAGTCAATAAAAAAACTCTAGGGATGGTGGCCATATTCATAATTTTAGCTACTTAGGAAGCTGAATCAGGAGAGTTGTAAGGGTTTTGTTTTGTTTTTGTCTTTTTGAGACAGGGTCTTGCTATGCAGTTCAGGCTGGCCTTGAGCTCACTTTGTAGTTGAGGCTGGTCTTGAACTCACAACGATCCTCTTGCCTCAGCCTCCCAAGTGCTGGGATTACAAGCATGAGCCACCACACCAGTCCTGGGTTGTAAGTTTTGAAGCCAGCCTGGACAACATGGGGAGACCTGTCTCAAAAAAAAAAAGAAAGTAAAGAAAAAGAAAAAAGGTTAAAGATCTAGCTCAGTGGCAGAGCAACCTTGAGTTCAGTCTCCAGCAGCAGAAAAAAAGCCAACAAAAATTATAGAAAAGCAGAAAACAAACAAACATAGACCTAGCAGCCTTGAAAAAAATGCAAACAGAAAGCAGGGTTGAGTCAGCCGTTTTGCAGCTTCCTGTGGTTCTTTATGGCAGAAAGCAACTCCATCAGGGTTGTGCGGGCCTTATTGAGGGGACCCTGCGTTTGGAGCAGGGGGTGGAAGCAGGGGGTGCTGGGGCAGCTGTGGTTTCTGGAAGCCAGTCCAGAGCTCGGGGCAGAGGGGATAATAACCGAGAGGAGCGGGCCGAATGGACTGCAGGGTCTGGCTGCGTGTTGGTCTCTGTGTTTCACTGACCTCAGTGTTCAGCATTCAGCAGTGTCCAGGTCTAGAGGGATGTAAGTGTCCCTTGAAGGGCTAAGCAGAAGGGTTCCACCTTTGTCCCTTTCTGTACTGCTGTGACAAAAAAGCCATTGCTGGGAAGGGTATACAGGAAAGAGGCTCATTTGGCTCGATTCTGGCGGCTAGAAAGTCCAAACACTGTGGTTTCTGGGGAGGGCCCCTCTGGACGCACCAGGCAATGTGAGGGAGAAGCGAAAGGGAGAGAACAATGTGCACAAGGGGCACACGCGTGTGCAAGGAAGTGGGGGAGGGACCACGCTGGCTCTTTTTGTTCTTTATCTGTTCTCACAAGAAGTAACTCAGTTCTGCCTGAACTATGTTCATTGATTAGGCAGGTGTTGACCCATCGCCTTATCACCTTGCCTTAAATGCTTCCTCTTAAAGATTCACCACCTCAGCTAGGTGTGTGGTGCACATCTGTAATCTCAGCATTCTGGGAGGCTGAGGCAGGAGGATCACAAGTTCAAGCCTAGCCTGTGTAATTTAGTGTCTTTGTGAGACCTTGTTGCAAATAACTAATAATAATAATAATAGAACGGCTGGGGATGGACTCTGGGGTGGCTGTGGTTCAATCCCACCATGGGGTAAAAGAAAAAAGGAAAAAAAAAAAAAAGATCCGCATCTCAGCACCATTACACTGGGCACTTATCTTCTGGACCACAGAGGAAACTTGCAAACAATATCCAGATGGTAGCTCTCAGTCACAAAGACGGATCAGAACCCCTACTCTTTCCCAGCCTGTGGCCCCGAAGATGAACGGTCCTGTCCCAAGGAAGGACACAGCAGGGTGAGCAGGGCAAGTGGGGGACAGAGCTGATTCCCAGCAGTGTGGCCTGCCTAAGTGCTGAGAAAGCTGGTGGGTGGGGCCCACCTCCGTTCTTTGAGGAACTGAGGTGCTTTTGTTCTCAAACCAAAAATATCCTGTTCTCTTAACTGTATTTTCATTTATAGATTTCAGCTGTGCAGTTATCTTGCACTTCTCCTAAAAAAGCAGAAGTAACTGCTAAATAGGCTCAATGGAAACACTCAAGCGGAAGCACCAGAGACTAGCATGCTCTTTCAAGTGGCTGCATATCTCCATGTGCCAGGCACACATCTCGCATGCTCTATTTGACCGTCCCCACAGCACTGCAAAGTTTATACTCTCTGCCCACTCTGGAGATGGACCTACGGAGCTCCAAAAAGCTAAAGAAACCTGTCCCTGGCGAGGCTTAATGGTGCACGTCTGAAGTTCCAACACTTGGGGAATTGAGGCAGGAGGACTGTTGCATGTTCAAGGCCAGCCTGGGCTACACAGTGAGTTCAGGACCAGTCTGAACTACACAGCAAGACTCTCGCAAAAACAAAAGAAAAACCTGTCTTTGTGGAGCGTGGTGGTCTGTAACCCTGGGATTCGATTGAGGCAGGAGGATCTCAAATTTGAGTCCAGCCTGGACAACTTAATGACTTAAAGAGACTGTTTTTAAAAATAAAAGTAGGGGGTCAGGGGTTTAGCTCAGCAGATTAAGGCCTGCCTGGCAAACACGAGGTACCAAAAATAAAATAAAATACAAAAATAAATAAAAATAGGGCAGTTGGAACTGACTCCAGAATCCATGATTTTTTTTTGAAACAATATCAGTTTGGTACAGAAACAATAAAATAAGGGGACCAAAATAAAGTAAATTCAAAGAAAATAATTTATAATCTCCTTGCTTCCTAGTTCTCCTGAACAGGATTCTCCATGACCATATCCCTGATAAAATGGCACCTAGAGGCGGCAACCACAAATGGCAACTTTGTTTGAGACTAACACCAATAGAACATCTTGCAATGGAAGGGAATTCTACCATAGCACTTTTCAATCTTTTTTTTTTTTTTTGATAGTGGGAATCAAACTCACAATCTCCAGCTTGCCAGGCAGGCACTTATGTCACTGAGCTAAATCCCCAGCCCTGCCACAGCACTTTTCAGGAAAGAAAAATTGAAACATTCATGAGGAAGCAGAGTGTGGGCTTCTCTGAGCCTGGATGATTGAAACTGGACCAACGATTGATATCTAAAGTGACTGGAAAGTTCTGGGCTTCCCTGAGAGTTGGACAGACTGGTTAAGGGCCTTACAGAGTCAAGATAATCTGTGATAGGAAATTTCAGTGAGTGTCATAAT
The DNA here is from genome assembly GCF_034190915.1 of Cavia porcellus. Classification (NCBI taxonomy): domain Eukaryota; kingdom Metazoa; phylum Chordata; class Mammalia; order Rodentia; family Caviidae; genus Cavia; species Cavia porcellus. Next base: position 16,467,923 of record NW_026947515.1, read on the forward strand.
GTCCAATAGACCAGTCCAGACAGATAGAGGAAAGGCCGACAGGTGTTTGATAGACAAGATATGCTTATAGATATCTAGCTAGCTACATATAAACTTTAAGGAGCCCTTTATTTTATTTACTTAACTTATTTTTGGTGCCAGGTATGGAACTCATGACTTTGCACTTACCAGGCAAGTGCTTGAGCCCCTGAGCTAAATCCTCAGCTTCTGGAGCTCTTTATTTTCCTTTGGCTGCTGCTTTCTCCTAAGACCTGCCCTAAATCCTCCATGCAAAGTGCCGCCTCCTCCTCTGCCCGCTCCAGCACTTGGTCGCATGCTGGTGCAGCTTGCACTACCTCAGGATACCATCATCTGCTGTACTTGTACCCTGTAACCCCTCCATCCTTGAATGAATTCACTTCAAGAATGAAAAATAGAATCTTTTTTTTTTTTTTTTTTTTTTTTTTTTTTGAGACAGGGTCTATGCAGTTCAGGCTGGCCTTAAGCTCACTTTGTAGCCCAGGCTGGTCTCGAACTCGAAATGATCCTCCTGCCTCAGCCTCCTGAGTGCTGGTATTACAGGCATGGGCCACCATGCGCAGCAAAAAATAGAATCTCAATACTTCCCTGTAGCTCCAAAGAATCTAAACTTGAGCCAGGGATGTAGCTCAATAGCACAACGCTTGCCTGGTAAGTGCAAAGCCCTGCGTTTGGTTCCCTTTACCAAAAACAAACAAACAAACAGAATCTAAACTCTTCTCATGGCTCTGAGGCCCTCAAAACTTGGTCCTTGTCCTCTCAGTCCCCTCCCCTCATGTGACCTTCAGTTTACTATCCTCCTTGCAGGTCCTTGGACCATCCAAGGTCCATCCCATACAGCTTCATGTATTCACTGCGTACCACTAGAGAGTATTATCAGTTAAGTTGGTGCCCTGGCATTATCCTCTATGTCCAGTACTGTGTTTGCAGAAGGTTTTCTCCCTCTGATGCTTATGCCTCTGAAAATTGTGATTTCTACTAGTTTATGGCAAAAGATTATTGGCTCTAATCTAGAACTCTTAACATTGACTAAAGCCTTCTGTAAGGGCCAAGGATATAGCTCAGTGGCACAGTACCTGCCTGACAAGTGTGAGGTTGTGAGTTTGATTTCTGGTACAAAAAAAAAAGTTGGTATAAAGTCTTCTGCAAAAATTTCTGTTTATACAAGTATGTATCTATGATCTTATAAGCATTTCTCTGGGGAAAGTATCAGCTACTATCATCAGGTTATTAACACAGTTATGACCTAAAGCTATGAATCATTGACCTCAGCATTGCTGTCTGATAGCATTTTCTATAGTGATGGAAATGTTCTGTGTGTGGTCCAATGGGAAAGCCACCAGCCACTTGTGACTTTTGAGCAATTGCAGTGTGGCTCATGAGACCATGGAATGGAGCTTTCTACACCACTAATTTTAATTAATTTATATTTAAATAGTGACATATGGCTAGTGGCTCCCATCCTGGATAGGTGAGACATAGAGAATCACTGAGTTGATCAGAAAGTGGTGATCTAGGTTGGGGATTTGGCTCAGCAGTATAAATGCCTGCCTGTCGAGCACAAGGTTGTAAGTTCGATCCCCACTACCAAACAAAAAAGAAAGTGGTGGTCTATACCTTTATAAGGCTCCAGTTATAATTACACATTTTTCTGTCTCTGTCTCACAGGGGTCCATTATCTAGGTCACTTTCCAAAGGTCAGACTATCACGGGGCATGGTGGTGCATTGCTGTAATCCCTGCACTTGGGAGACTGCGGCAGAAAGAGTTTCAGGCCAGTCTGGGCTACATAGTGAGTTCAAGTCCAGCGTGAACTACGCAGGGAGACCCTTCCTCAAAAACAAACAAAGACAGACAAAACAAAACAATGAGGTCATTGGTGTTGGGCTATCAGATACTTGGGGGGGAGATCGCAGAAAAAAATACAGAATTGATAAGATGTGTTTAGGAGGGAAAAACCCTGGCCAGGGAGGCACCTGACTGCAAGTTGAAGAGGGTGGGAAAGGGTAGGGGTTACAAAGCTCTCTCTGGGAGCTAAACACTGACCTCAGGATACGTCATTAAATCTTCAGGAGAAAAAAGGCCTTTTTGTTGTTGTTTTGTGGGACACAGGATGGGAATCATACAATAAAGCATCTAGAAAAGATGTAATAATTTTACGTAGAGATCTGAGTTCTACCTAAAAATCTAAGACCGTGATCTCGAATAGTCCAAAAGTCTGTGAAGGATAAAATGGAATAGAATTATTAAAATAAGAGCTCAGGAGGAAACCTGGCAGGTTTGCTGTGATTCAGATCTCGGAGGTCCCTCCGAGGTCTTGTGTGTTCTCCGGGTAGCGGATCAGATGTGACAGCTCTCCTTCCTCTGCAAGTCACCCTTGAGGCAACCTTAGTGGCACAGTGGGAGGTGCTGGGGACGGAAGCTGGGCTGAGTGGAGGGGGCAGATAACAGGGAGCATGAGGTGGAAGAGCAGACCTTGTCCCCAACCCCTTCTCCATCCCTCTGCCCCCCTCTCTGTGTTCCTGACCAGAAGAAGCTGCTTTCTCCTGCCATACTTTTCCTCTAAAAGGTTCCCGCCTCACCAAGGGCCTCAAAGCAGTGGGAACAGCTGAACACAGACCAAAATGCTTAAATGAAATTAACTAACTAACTAACTAAAATAAATCATTCTCTTCCTTCAAGGTGTCTTCTCAGGTATTCGGTCAGGGTGACAAAAGATGACACCAGGCTCCTGAGGATGTACAAGGAGTACCCACAGACCTTTGTGCAAAAGGAAAGAAGCCACAAATCACAGAGCCACGGGGCAGTGCGTGAGCTACTTACCCTCCAACAGGAAGTAGAAGGCGGGACTGTATTTTGAGCAGTTGAAAGCTTCAGCTTTGCATTTGTAAGGTCCTGAGTCATTGGCTTTCGAGATTGTGTGGTGGAAAATCACCGACTCTGCTATTCCCTTCTTGGTTTCCAAGTGTTTCTTGTGCAAAAACAGTGAGTAAGTGATATGCAGTGATGTGTTCTCATGGGAACAGTACAGGGACACATTCTGACCCACTGTGATCACAGGAGTACTTGAGTTCAAACTTGGAGAAGGGAATTCTGGAAAACAAAAGGATGCAGGAAACAGCCCTTGTGAAAAATCCTTAGAAATGACTTAGTGATGACTGGCCGCAGTTCATGGGCCAACTGTCAAGGACAATCCATCCCCTGACTACTGAGCCTCCTTGCAGTCACGGGGACGGATGCAGACAGGAAAACCCTTCTGAGGTGGTGACGGTCTCACCAGGGTGAATCTGCATCAGGCTCCATTAACATTGGCTAGGCCAGCCTAGCATGCTGATGAATGCCTGTGATCCCAGCACTCGGGAGGCTAAGGCAGGAGGATTTCCATAAGTTCCAAGGACAGCCTGGCTATATAGTTAGTTCAGAGTCAATCTGAATTATAACCCAAGACCCTGTCTCAAAAAAGAAAAGAAAAAGGAGACTAGGCAGACTTAGAAATACAAACATAGCTCCAGGGCGGGGGGTTTAGCTCAGTAGTGTAAGCACCTGCCTGGCAAGTGCAAGGTCATGAGTTCAATCACAAAAATAAACACAGCTCCAAGTTCTATGACCAAACCCTGTGTTGATGGATAATTATTTATTTTAATTAATTAATTTTATTTATTTATTTATTTTTGTCTTTTTGAGACGAGGTCTTGTTATGCAGTTCAAGCTGGCCTTAGGCTCACTTTGTAGCTTAGGCTGCTCTTGAGTTTGCCACAATCCACCTGCCTCAGCCTCCCAAGTGCTGGGATCATAGGAGTGCGCCACCACGCCTGGCTTCGTTTATTGTTTTGGTTTTTTTTTTGAGACACAGTCTCACTGGGTACTTCAGGCTGGCCTTGGGCTCATTATGTAGTCCAGGCTGGCCTCCAGCTCACTGCCAACTCCTGCCTTAGCCTCTTGAGTGCTGGGATTACAGGTGTGTATCACCATGGCTGGCTTTAATTTTTTTCTTTTGAACTGTTTCCAATATAACACACATAAGGCAATGTCAGGAACCCCTATGCTGCACCTATCACCCATCTTCTACAACGGTCAGCTCATGACCAATTCCATTTCATCTTATTCCTTCTGTCATGGCTATGGCTTGATCTCACCTTGCAGTTGAATCCTTACTGTGAGGCATAAATGGGGTGAACACAATCTCACTGTGATGTTTGGAGGCCTCTGGAGCTGACTAGGTTTCAGTACGGTCACCAGACTCAGACTGTTGGAGACTGAGCTATGTAAGGGTTAAACTGCTGACCGCCGTGCTCTAGAGACAAGGGTTAGCTGGAGGACACAGGCTCTCACTCCATTTCTTAAGTAACTTCTCTCTTTTTTTTTTTTTTTTTTTTTTTGTCTTTTTGAAACAGGGTCTTGCTATGCAGTTCAGACTGCCTTGAGCTCACTTTGTAGCCTAGGGTGGTCTCAAATTTACAATGATCCTCCTGCCTCAGCCTCCCAAGTGCTGGGATTACAGGTGTGAGCCACCACGTCCAGCTCAAAACACTTCTTTTCACTGGTGAAATATATTGCTTGGAGTAGTCTTTGCACTAAACCTCTCAAGGCCCTGCTCAGTTCCTGCCCCATCTCAGTATCCCACTGCTGTGTTTGGAATAGATATGCATGCTCCAGAGAGACCTGACCTTCCCAGACCTCCACACCATTTTACTGGTCCCTTTTATTTAAGCCTTCGCAGTAACTCATTTTAGGAGATTTGATGCTAGGCCAAGCCACCGATATGGGTCCCCGCAATCGAATCTGGTAGCTTCATGAGACGAGGGAGACCAGAGGACACACACAGGTGTGCTGCTTGTTCCCTGCCAGGTGACACCTGGTGTCCTCTGAGGATGCTACCAGCAAGATGCTCCTGGTCCCAGGCAGCACTTGAGAATGGTGAGCTGAAGCAAACCGATTTCTTTTTCTCAAATGACTGAGTCTGCAGAAACCCAGCTGAGACATTATTTTTAAAGCAAGTCCCAGCTCCACATTGTTTTGTCCATAAAGTTCAATACTGAAAAAGAGAAAAGCCGCCCCTGACAGCCTGGAACCGGCCTGTCCTGGCGAGGTTTGGTGCTTTGCTCTGGAACATGAGTGATTCCGTAGGCCACCAACACCACGCCTGGCCACGCCATGACAGTGAGGCGTGGACACAAAGTCAGGACCCCTGCACGGTCACACCAAACACAGGGAAAGACAGGAATGTCCAGCCACAGAACTGGCCTCGAGTTCCCCCAGTGTGGGGAACCACCCAGATGACTCTCTTTGAAAAGAAGAGCAATTATCTCCAAGTATCAATATGTACAGAGCTGACTGGGCTGTTTGTCTTGTCAACTGGCTTTAAGCAATGTACATTGGGCTGGCTGAGGAGCTGGTATGTCATCTCTGAAGCAAAGTGACAGTGACTCCCCAAATATGAGGTTGAGCCAGGCGGGATGGAGAGCCGTGCTCCACACCATCAGCTGGGACCAAACCTCGAGAAAGACGCTAAAGGATTGTACATCAGGACAAAAGGATCGTACATCAGGACTGAAGCTCTGACCCCAGATTATTAGAAACCACCTCAGCTGTGTTACGCAGATCTCTCTCTCTGCACTTCTTGCTCGCTGCTTACTGCAGAGTCAGTGACCTCAGACTCCTACCTAACCCAGCTGGCTGTAGTCACGCATTTCCTGCCACTCTCCCTGTCACTTCTCCCTGAGCCACTCCCTCATGGGGAATTAATAAACTCGGTTTGGGCTCTGGGCGAGGCCTTTGCTCTGATGAACCTCCATCTTGGCTGGAGCCCCCTTGGTTCCCCTTAACTACATATCTATGTCTCAGTGTCTTTATTCTCACCTTGGGTTGCACTGGAGGTGGTAGATTGGAATTAACTTGCTAGAATTCCAGTAACTTCTCCATGGGATTACAGATATAAACCTTCCTGAAGCACAGCAAGGATGGGAAAGGGTTCTCTACACCCCAGAATGGTGGACAGGAGCCACAGCCACTCCTTTACCAACCGCAGTGTGAAAATTATACAAAATGGAGTCATTCCTGTCATACCTCACTAACATGGAGTCCAGGGGCCAGGAGGCCAGGAGGAAAAGCACGCAGGTCACAGAACTGTCTCCTAAGACCAACCCCATGAAGCCACTGCCATAACTAACATGCTAATACTGATTTTTCTTAGCATCTACTTTGAAACAATCAGCCCTGAGTTTAAGAATAGTTTTATCAGGGGCTGGGGATTTAGCTCAGCGGCATAAGCGCCTGCCTTGCAAGCAGGCAGTCGTGAGTTTGATCCCCAGTACCGATAAAAAGGAAAAAGACAAAAAAAAAAAATAGTTTTACCTATCATGTAGCCACTCACCACAGCAGCCCACCAACTCCCCTTTCAGGCCACAAGTGCCAAGGTTGAGGCAGGAGGACCACTGCAAGTTCCAGGCCAGCCTGGGCTACAAAGTGAGTTCAAGGCCAGCCTGAACTGCATACTGAAACTCTATCTCAAAAGAAAGACAAAATAAAGAAAAAGACAAAAAACAAAAATAGCAACAACAACAATAAAAAATAATCACCTTAGTGTGTAGCACACACCCAGTAATCCCAGCACTGTGGTAGGCCCAGGCAGGAGTGACACAAATTTGGGCCCAGCCAAGGCAATTTGGTGATTTAGCCAGACCTTACCTGAAACTAAAAAATAGAAATGGGAATGTTGGGAATGTAGTTCCCTGAGAAGACCCTGAGCTTCATCCCCAGGAGCAGGAAAGAAAAGTAAACTAAAAGCAAAACTTCATGGAACTTTTCTTTTTCCCTGGTAGAACTCCAACCTTTTTTTTTTTTTTTTGTCTTTTTCATTTTTTTATCAGTACCAGGGATCAAACTCGTGACTGCCTGCTTGCAAGGAAGGTGCTTATGCCACTGAGCTAAACCCCCAGCCCTGCTCCAACCTTTCTTTTTTCCCTCTGACATCCCAGTCTACCCCGGCTTCTGCTAAATCCCTAGCCCCCAAGAACTTCTTTTTTACATCATGTTAAGATTAGATCTTCTAAGTAAGACACAAAAAATAGGAGCCATAATCAAAAGATTGAAAATACTGACTACTCTAGAACCTAAAAACTTTACTATGGCAAAATTAAAAGTCAAGTGACACTTAGAAAAAAACACTTAAACCATAAATAAGACCAAAGGATTTTAAATAATACATAAACCCAAGGAAATTCGATAAGAGACAGCTCTAGTAAATGGGCACATAGTACGAACAGGTAATTCTCGAAGACACGCAAGGGGCTGGTAAATGCAGTACCGCAGCCACCAGCAGATGGCGTGGGTGAGGCACATTTACATTGCTCCCAAATACCCTCGACTGCCCCCACTGTTTGATCTGCGTTATCAATACTTCCTGGTCTTTCATTGATTTCAGCTTCAAAGCAAGACCGCAGGTCCCTCTCCAACCAGACAGCTCCTCCTGAGTTTCCTCCGCCTAGGAATGCTGGACCTTTCGTGGCCAGTGAACATGAAAAAGACCCTCAGCTTTACAGGTGACAAGGCCACTGCAGATCGAATCACTGCAACAGCGGTCTTCACTCATCTTATTGGCATAAATGTCCTCGCTGATTGGACGTGGGGTGGGGCGGTCACTCGCCGTGACCACGTGTCAGGGCAGCCTGGCCTGGCCGCAGCGCAGCCCTCGTGACAACTGAAGCGTATAGGTCCTTCCACCTGGCAGCCTCACTTCTAGGATTTTACCCAACAGAGAGCGCTCGACCCTCCTATCCCCACCAAAGATGACTCTGCAGCAATGTCTGCTGCCCTCGGTTCATATCACAAGAAAAGTGGGGCAGTCAGTAAGGACACAGTCAAATAAAGCATGGCTGAGAATTATTCTTTTCCTTCCAAATCCATGTTATTTCAAGGAGAAAAGGAAAGAAAAACTAAAACATCTTTTCAAAACACCTCAATCAGGGAAGGCTGAGTATCAGTAAGTATAATACAGCTGTCAGAATGAAAAAAATCTGCATTTGCTACTTAAGAAGCTATCTACCATATGCTATTAAAAATGCCTGTAATCCCAGCACTCGGGAGGCTGAAGCAGGAGGATCACTGTGAGTTCAAGGCCAGGCCGGGCTACACAGTGAGTTCAGGGCCCGTCTGAATACATAGCAAGACCCTGTATCAAAAAACAAAGTAGAACAGCTGGGGATATAGCTCAGCTCAGCGGCATTAGCACCTGCCTGGCAAGCAGGAGGTTGTGAGTTCCATACCCAGCGCCAAAAACGAAAAACAAGAATGAAACAAATAACCCCACCAAGTGAAACAGGACTGTATGGTGTTGTCCTTCTGGAAACGGAGAGGGATGTGGGATTGGAGGAAGGGCAACAATGCTTTGATTTCATATAGGGCTAATGACAAGGGTCGCCTCCACTCTCCGTCACGTCACAGACGAAAGAAATTCTGTGTAAAGTAGCGACACTGTGTGTCCCGCCATCTGGCAGCTGGTAAATGGTGGGTCCAGGGTCTCTTGCTGATAGACTGTCTCCCAGTGTACACTGCTAATATTGCTTGAATCATTACTCTGAGATTAGAGGTTCATTGAAAAACAAAATGCCACAAATTAGAAAAATTTTATTCTAAAAGTCTCAGTGCTTTGTTATCAAATCTCAGAGGAAGAAAACTAAACGCTCAACCTCTGTCCCTAAAATCTTTAGTTGTTCATCTAAAGGCTTAGAAAAACTAGCTGGGCGTAACTAGCTCTGCAGGGGCTGAGGCAGGAGGATTGCAAATTCAAGGTCAGCCTGGGTAGTTTAGAGGAGTCCTTTCTCAGCATAAAATAAAAAGGACTGGTTGGATTCAGTCTCCAGCACCATAAAATAAAGAAAAGCCGAATACAAATTATCAATGGATACTCATATTTCATTAAAAATGGCTTTAAGGAGAAAGAAGTAAATGAAACTTACCTTTTGGATTTTTCATGGTTTTACAACCCAGTAGAGCTTTTGAAACTGAAAAAGAGAGAGAAAAAAATAGAAAAAAAAGAAAGAAATGTGAGAAAGCTTGCTTTCCAGCTTCTGGTTTGGACAGTCAAGGCTCCAGATGGTCAGTGGGCATACATGTGAGCGAAGAAAAGACACCCCAGAAGAGCAGTTTGTTCCAGCAGCCCCGCATTCTCCCGAGCGAGGTCGGGGCGCCGCGTGCAGTGGTGAGGTGCCCGACAAACTTCCTCTTCTTAAGCAAGTTAAAAGAATTTCGTCCTGTGCGCATGCTCTGACCACTTGGTGTGATGGCCCTGCGTGTTCCTCTGTGATTTCTTGTAAGAGAAAAATGTGTTAAGATGCACGCGACTCAGGCTTGCTGGGGATTCGGACGGGACAAGAGAAAAGAAAGGAAAACTTCGTCTGCTACCTTCATGCAACACTATCTATTTAGCTCTGCTCCTCTGCTCGGCCTGTGATCTGGTGAATGAGTGTGATCTGCTAATTACAAATTATAGCTACATCCCCAGATTTTTAAAAGCTTTTTTTTGGTTTTGGAGACAAAGATTCATTACAAGTTCAGGCTGGACTCGAACTCATGGCAATCCTCCCACCTCAGTCTTCCAAATGCTGTGATTACAGGCATTCTCTATGCCCACATCTTTGTTTTTATTTTACTTTTTTTTAAATTTTGAGACAGGGTCTTGCTAAGTCATTTTTTGGCCGAGGATAGGTTCAAACTTTTAGATCCTCCTGCCTCAGCCTCTCAGAGGGCTGGAATGACAGATGTGGGCCATCACCCCAAACTGCTCTTTTTGTGTCTGCAGCAGTCCTGCAGGACTTCATGAACATTTGGACGAGTGTACATCAGACACACGTGTGAAATCCCACTGGCTTCCTCTGTTCTTGTGCCTGCATGTTCTTCGTCAGCATCCATCGGGAAGGAACAGAATGGCCAGAGACTCACTTTGGGGACCCAGAAGGTTTCTGTGTAGACCTGTGCACACACAGTTTCTCTCAGATGCTTACAAATTGGAGCCAGGTCTTGGGGAGTAAAGAGAATATTGGTGAAGCCCACACGATGGCTGAAGTTTTCCAGTGACTTCATGGGAGCAGATGCAGGACGCACTTCTGTTTCAGGCCCAAGTGAGCATTCGGGAGACCTAAACTGCACGGGGAGAGTGGGCACCTCGAGGCACAACAGAACTGGGTCAAATAAACGTTCCTGTCAAATACTTAGCAAATAAAAAATGAGATTATGACTTCTGGGAGAACATGGCGGATAGATAACAGCAGCTTTGTAGGCTCTCTGAGATAGCCAGCTTAGAATCCAGGAATGGTGCGTTGTGAGGACTCCTAAGCAAGGGGAGATATACCCTGCCAACCCAGGAATGAACTGAGCTGAGAGAAACCAACTGGAAATACAATCCCAGATGCTATAACCAGAACAGATAAAATCTCAGCGCGGAAGCTGGAACCCGCACCACTGGAAATCACGATTTGAATTTCCTGCTGCCACCGCTACTGTGTCCCAATTGGCACAGCAGGGAGAGAGACGCGTGAAAGCTCTGACAGCAGGAATTGGCAAACGGAGTTGAGAGTGGGACTGGCGGGGAGCCCTACATCGGCCCGTGGTGAGTGAGAGGAACGGGGACCCTTCCATAGAGTAGGAGGCTCCAAAAGGGGACATTCCAGGACCGGGCAGGCTAGCCGAAACAGCACGCTGCAGTGACTTTAGTCACATATTCCCCTCTAAAGCAGGATTGGTGGGGAGTGCTTGACCTGGGTGACGTCGCTGACTAAGACCCAGTAGGCTAGCCCAAACCAGGTCCCAGAGCCTGGCAGTGCACCCTAGCAGTGAGGCTTTCTGTAGGTTGACCTAGAAGGGCAGGCCCAGCAGAGGCTGCCCAGGTCTGTGTCTCCCTAGTACACTGCAGTGGGCGGGAACACCTAGCCAGCATATTCAAAGAAACTGTAACCAACAAAGAAAGAAACTGGGCCTCCTATATACGCTTGTATGGAAGGAACAAAAAGTATGGGAAGAGGGAGTAACACGAAAGGGTCCTCAGTCCCCAATCCTGAGAACACTGATCCAGGAAAGGTAAATGCAAAGGAGAATGAGGACAGAAAATATGCAATATCAGACACGGCACCAATAGACAAAGCAATATCTCTGGAGCCTCATAGATGAGTTCAAAAGTGAAGTATTTAATGAAATAAAGCAAGAAATAAGTAGAATAGTTAGAGAAATGCTAAGCACCACCCAAGAAAAAACAGATGGTGGAATGGAAGAACAGAAAAAAAGGGGAGAATTGTTTGATGGAGAAAATAGAGAAAACATAGAATACGTGAGGCAGGTTCAAAGAGATTACCAGGAAACTAAAAACTCTATTGAAAGCTGGCATAACAGCTTGAAAGAAACTAAGGATAGATTATCTGAACTAGAGGGCAGATTTGTAAAGTGGGAGCATGAAATGAAAAACTTCTTAAAAATAACAAGAAAACAAACTGCAATAATACAAAGGCTAGAAGATGATAAGAGGATCTATAACTTAAGAATTAAGAACATACAAGAAGAAGTAGGGACACAAACAAATGAACTACAAAAGCTATTCACAGAAATAATCCAGGAGAATTTTCCTAATTTAGCAAAAGGTAAAGATACTCAGATGTATGAGACATACAGGACGCCAGCCACCTACAACCCAGAGCTACACCCAGGCATATAATAATCAAAATTCCAGAAATCCAATATAAGAACAGAATATTAAAAGCCATCAGAGACAAGAAACAGATCACTTACAAGGGAACACCCATCAGAATTACAGCAGACTTCTTGGCACAAACCATCAAATCACGAAGAGCGTGGGGGGAAATACTTCAAGCTTTGAAAGATAATAACCTCCAGCCAAGACTGATATATCCTGCACAACTATCCCTAGAAATTGATGGAAAAACAAGGTGCTTCCAGGATAAAGAGGAACTAGGGAAATTTGCAACCATCAATTCAACTCTACAGAGAATACTGAGGATATTCTAAAAAAAGAAAAATACCAAGATCCCAGAAACAGAGGCCTCAATGAATGGAGCAGAAAGCGAAATGAAGAAGACAAACTAACAACTAATGACAGAAAAAGAGCTCAACAGAAATGAGGCAGAGAAGGTTGGATGGTAGGAACAGCTATTTTGTAGAAAACAAGACATCATAATAGCTAGTGCTGATTTAATATCATCTTGTTTTGAAGTCCCATCAAGCTTTTGTTCTTCTGTCTCCATTGGTCTTAACATGTTGTATCTTATTGGATTTTATTATATGTGATAATATAAACAAAAACTTTTATAGACAAGGAGATTATACAGAAGCCATTGTTCATTTTCTGTTAGTTGATTCTGTAATACTGTAATACTGTCATTCTGTTGAATGGTTTTACATTGTCTTGATATGTTTGATGCTAGAGTACACCAAGTTATACTCAAAGATTTCAAGGAAAGAGACACTATGGTAACTACTTTTATGTCAGGATTATCTTGTGGTGAAACACTATTTTGCTTAAATGGTTATGTTTGACCTGCACTGTTTTTTTTGTTATGCCCTCTTTTATCTCAATCTCTTTTTTTTATTATTTACTTTTTTATTTTTATCTTTTTAATTAAGGGAAAAATAAATTAAAAATAGCAGGATATATTATAGTAACCCACTTTGATTTCCTATTAACGATTTGAAGCCCTGTATTGCTCTCACCATCTTGTTTTGACTGATTTTCCTCTATTCTGTTTTGCTTGATACTACCAAGTTCGAAAGTATAGGCAACAACTGTGAAGACAATAAGATTCATTATGACGCCCATTCTGGTTGACTATTATCTTCTTATGAAGTCCTGTAATGTCTCCAATGATTTGGCTTTATTGGTTTTGTTCTTTACTGTTTTGTTTAATTTTATTATAACTGATGATATAGGCAATTCTTTTTAAGATAGCAAGAAGCATTATGGCAACCACTGTTGATCACCTTGTATTCTGTTTTTACATTATGTATTATGTCCATCCTTTTGATTTGACTCTGTTTTGTTATGTCACATGTGGTTTTACTCTGTTCAAAAAAAAGTAATAAGAACTGTGGGAAAATGTGTAATTGTCATTGTACAAAAGAGAGGAAAAGAAAGTGCTCTAAAGGATATAACTGCATGTATATTTAAATGTATGAAATAGATAACCATATTACTGAGTTTTGTTGGATCATTGAACAGAACTGTTTGCAGTCTCACTGTTTGAAAGTCCACTTTATATGCTTTAATTTTGTAATCTGAACAACTATTTCTAAGATGACAATATTTAATCTATCAACTAGTAATTTCCTACTGTTTATTTTTTCTGAAAGTCTGTATAACTTGTACCGGTTTTTTTTCTCCTTAAATAAAATTTTAAAAAAAGAAATTTAAAAAATGAGATTATTAGGCACTGAGTCTCAACGGAGAGAGAACGGGGTAGGGTCTAAAGAATGCATTTTCAGATCAGGGACAAATGCCACCATGTCAGTAGAAAACCAAGTACTGCTTATTGTAGTAGCTGTTTCAATAAGAGCCAGGGTTATAAAAATCCCTCATCGGGCTGGGGATTTAGCTTAGTGGCATAAATACCTGCCTGGCGAGTGCAAGTTTGTGAGATCAAGCCCCTGTACAAAAAATAAATGTCCCTCATGTAGGGTATAGTGGTGTCTGTAATCTTGGCACTCAGGAAGCTGAGACAAGAGCATCCCTGCAGGTTTGAGGTCAGCCTGAGCTACATAGGGAGCTCATGGCCAGCCTGGGCTATGTAGTGATTCTCTGCCTCAAAAAAACCCCAACCACACAATGACAATGAAAAACCTTTATTTTGAGACAGGTTCCCGCTAAGTTGCTAAATTGCCAAGGTTGTCCTTGAATTTATACCCTCCTGCCTCTGTCTCCTAGAGTGCTGGATTACAGGCGTGAGCCACCATGTCTTTTTTATCTCGATAGATTGATTAGCCCTGATAACAAAACGCTAAACACAACAGACCTGCCCACTGTCCCCTCCTCATGGTCACTGAGGGAAATAGAGGCCCATACTCAGTGGAGGACTTCCTTGCACACACTTAAAAGTTGGGAACAATGTACAGTGGTTTCTACAGTGCACAGCTAATTTGGAATTTTTGCAGTCAGAGCCAGAGCTGTGTTGTACAGATCTGGAATTTTCCATCTGCATCCACCAGTGTATGAAACCAGCACCCAGGGGTGTGTCAGGGGTTTCCTTATAATCCCGGAAAACCAAAAACCCCTAACTGCTCCTCGCCTGTAAACGGGCTTTAGGATTGGAATATTTAACATCTAGTTTTCGTGTGTGGGTGTGCTTGGGTTTTGTTGTTTGTTTGTTTTTTTAAAAACATCTTTATTGAGCCTGGCATGGTGGCACACTCCTGTACTCCCAGCTCTGGGGAGGCTGAGGCAGGTACATCATTGTGGTTTGATGCCCGCCTGAGCTACACTGTGAGTTCAAGATCAGTCTGAACTACATAGTGAGACTCCATCTCCAAACAAATAAACAACAAACGACTTTATTGAGAGTTAATTCACATAATAGTCACCCATTTAAAGCACAGAGTTCAGTGCCTCAGACACATTCACAAAGCTGTTGAGGATCAGCAAATCAGTTCTGGAACACTTACATTATTCCAAAAGAAATTCCATACATGGGGAGAGATTTTGAAGCTCTTAAAAAATGATAATTTTCTATGTATTTTAAAAGAATTACATTCATGGTGGGCCAAAGGTATACAATGTGCACTGCAATATATATATATATATATATATATATATATATATATATATATATTTATTGATGTATTAGTATATGAAGAAGTTGTCTTTCACATCATTTCACTATACTATTATTTATTTTATATACTTTTTTAACATCAATAATATATCTTTATTAGAAATAAGAGCTGAAGTGGGGTGCACTGATACACGCCTATAATCCCAGCACTCTAAGAAGCTGAGGCAAGAGAATCATAAATTGGAGCCCAGCCTCGGTGATTTAGCAAGATTCTGTCTCAATATGAAAAAACATTTTTGAAGGGTGTCGGGATGGAGCCCAATGTGAAGGGTCCCAGGAAAAGGGGGTGGGAAGGAGAGACAGAGAGACAGAGAGAGACAGAGACAAAGAGAATAAACAAGAGTCTCCAGGCCGGGGTTTAGCTCGGGGGCATAAGCGCCTGCCTGGCAAGTGCGAGGTCGCCAGTTCAATCCTGGGAACCAAAACACAAAAACAAGGTGCCTCTAGAGCTTGAAGTTATTTAAGACAAATTGCCATCGGTAAATCTGAAAGAACAATTGCCGTGATTTTCCACGCAACTCTATTATCTTCCATTAGATGGCGCAATTGTCAAATTCTTGTAGTTTGAAGCGTGTTGTTGAGGGCTGCTTTGATTTTTGTTTTTCTTTTGTGTCATTTGAAACCTAAAAAAGAAAAAAAGTCAAAACTTCCTTCGTAAATACTCTATAATTCAGGCCGAAGGGGCAAACTGAACAAGGAACTTATAATTTAGTTCACAGATGAAAAAAACACTGTCAGATGTATGTGCTTTTTTTACTCCTACAAAAAGCCATTCCTACCTCCGCGTGGTGGCACATTCCTGTAGTCCTAGCACTCAGAAGGCTGAGGCAGGAGGATTGCCGTGAGTTAGAGTCAGCCTGAACTACATAATTAGTGAGTTCAAGGCCAGTCTGCACTGTACAGTAAGACGCTGTTTCAAAAAAAACTACTCCTGATATCATGATCCCCTGATGTGAAAAATGCCATCAGCTGCTACTTTGGAATTGTTCATAAATCAGAGTGGGCTGAAGTTCTGCCTTTTCACCATCAGTAACTTCTTCTTCTTCTTCTTCTTCTTCTTCTTCTTCTTCTTCTTCTTCTTCTTCTTCTTCTTCTTCTTCTTCTTCTTCTTCTTCTTCTTTTGTTTTTGATACAGGGTTTTACTATGCAGTTCAGGCTGGCCAGGAGCTCACTTTGTAACCCAGTCTGGTCTCAGATTTGCAAAAATCCTCTTGCTTCAGCCTCCTGAGTGCTGGGATTACAGGCATGCACCAGCACACCCAGTTTTAGTTTTGAACTTTTGATCCTCATACGTGCTGAGGTGACAGGTGTCCTATGCCCAGGTTGCTTGGAGCAGGTTTCATGATTTTATAGTGTAAGTATATTGCATGTGATTTCTCGGTCCACATCTAGAACAGACTTATATTAAAACAACCATTTCAGCCGGGCATGGTAGCTCATGCCTGTAATCCCAGCACTCGGGAGGCTGAGGCAGGAGGATCCTTGTGAGTTTGAGACCAGCCTGGGCTACAAAGTGAGCTCAAGGCCAGCCTGAACTGCATAGCAAGACCCTGTCTCAAAAACAAACAAATAAACAAACAAACAAACAAACATTAAAACGACCATTTCTTGCTCACCTGAAATTCAAATGTAACCTAAAGTCTTGGATTTTTATTTACTAAATCTGGGGATCCTGTGCCCTATAAAGTTACCCACCTGCGCAGCCACCGCCACTGTCCCATCTGAGACGGGTTCACCATCCCAGGTGGTGCCCCTTGTACATTGGCGAGGGATCCCCACTTCCTCCTGAGTGTCAGATGACATCGGTCTGCACCGTGTCTCTATAGATGTAGGAAAGCTGCGTTTTTAAGTAGAGAGAATTGGATGTTACATAATTTAGTTAGGACCTAACTATTTGCATGAAGAGTTTGGTTTCATTTTTTCAAGCAAAACTACAGAGGAACTGGCTGTCCGAGGCTGCGTTTGTCTGTTGTAATCAGAGCGATCTCCTGGTAGCAGGTACGTGGATTATCTAAATCTCTTGGTGTTTGTTTACCACCAGGGCCACCTGGTTGTGGTGAGGCTGCCAGCCGTGGCCTGGCCCTGCAAAGGGGGGCCTCCCCGGCCCAGCCCCGGCGGATCGGGAGGGAAGGGAGAGGAGGGGAGGCACTGGGAGGCGATGTCTAAGCACTTCTCCAGCTGCACTGGAAGAGTCCTGGTCCCTGGCTGCTGGGTCCTGTCCTGGAGTGACTTAACTGGAGGAAATCTTGCAGCGTAAGGCGCTCAATGCTGCACCTGCTGGCTGCAAAATGACCACTGTGGCTTCAGATTCATGCCTTGTACAACACTAAGGCTGAACAACTCACTCTAGGGACCCTGGTGAAAGATGACTCCTGCTTGAGGAAGGCAGTCAGCCTTTTCTAAGTGCTTTATATGTATTAAGACCTATGTATGCCTGCCAGGTGTGGTGGTGGACATCTGTAATCCCAGTACTTGGGAGGCTGAGGCAGGAGGAGCACCACCAGTATGAAGCCAGCTTGGGGTACATAGTGAATTCAAGGCCAGTTTGAACTACAAAGTGAGACCCTTTCTGAAAAAAAAATCTGTCTAATGCTATAAACGCATTATGAGGTACATATTCTTATTCCTTGCATTTTGTCTGTGAGGAAACTCAGGCTCAGGGAGTTTAAGCCTCTCAAGTTCACATAGCTCACCCAGCCCTCAAACCTTTTCTCTTCCCACCTAGAGGAACCTTTTCAGCTAAGCTGCATGGCATGGTGGGCAAGTTCTGTGGATCCCAGAAAGGAAGGCAGTAGAGCTTCCAGGAGGAGGAAGCAGGCAGTGTCCTTGTGGAGTTAGCTGTCCAAAGACGCAGGGAAGAGTGTTCTATGCAGAGGGGAACAGCATGTGCAAAGGTTAGAGGTCTGAGAGCTGTGACAGGTGACATTCCAGAGCGTTAAAAGTAACAAATGAACGAAGTTTTCATGAGGGCAAGTTCGAGAACTGGGCAGACCCTCAGAGGCTTCTTGGAGCCACTCTGGTTATTTGGCAGGTGGCGAGTGGCTGTGGCATGAGTCCCTCCCAACAAGGCCCGTTTCCTGCATTGTCCAGGGGTGCACTGGGATGGACGCAGCATGGCAGGGCCAGAGTGCAAGAGAGCAGAGAGGAGCCACTTGGGGGTCGGGCGGAGTGAGAGGGTGAGTGCTCACGTGTGACAGGGCCGCTCGGGTCCCTGGGCAGCTGGGCGTGCGAAACCTGCAGATCTGAAGGCCTGGCCTGCGGGGGCCCAGCCCCGGCCAGCTCTGGGCCTGGGGATGTGTGTGCTGGAGCCCAGGAAAAGAATATCCTAGTATGCTTCTCTGGCTGCTCAGTCCCTTCCTGGTGATTTATCGCTATGGAAACTGAGCTCTCTTCCTCTCCTGCTGGAGCTGCTGGGGCGCATTGTTGATGCCACAGGCCCACGGGTCACAAGTTCCTTCCTCTTCCTCTGTCCAGCTGCAGAAATGCTACAGTAACCTACGCGCCCAGAACCGCAGCTCACACCTGAAGAGCCCGGGCTTGGGAAAAACAATCGCACTGGATTCCCTGGGGCTCCTGGGCCCTGGGGTCAGCGGAGAGGCTGCACAATGAGTCAGGGAGAACAATGCGGGCCCAGGGCTGGACAGCGCCCCTGCTTTTCCCCTTCCTTCGGGCCCTCTGAGTAGGGGTTTAAAAATGTACCTATGAGAAAAGGACAAATTAAACAAATTATCCACAGGCAGTGGCAGGTAGTGAGTATTGTGTTAGGTGCCAGATAACTGAAACCAAAGTCCCTTTGTGTCCCCTTCCGCTGTGTGCCACCAGCTTGTTCTTGGAGCGGACCCAGGCAGATGGAGGCAGGATGTGAGTAGGAGAGGGGTGCAGAGCAGGAGGGGTCAGTGCATGAGATCCCGACACAGGGGGGTGAGGACACACGGAGGGCCGGACACCTGCCGTAGCACCGGTCCCTGCTGTGTTCACGGGAGATTCAGATGTGGCCAGCCGGAGGCTGGGTCAGAGCTGGCTCTGCCAGGGTTGATGGAACCCTCAGGCCGCTCCTGAGAGGCAGCCAGGCCCTGGGCCCAGCATCCACGTACCAGTGTAGGGTCCTGGGACCCAGGGAAGATGGGAGACCTGGCTAGGATGTCCTGAGGCAGGCCCAGGCCTGGCAGGCCCCACTGGTCATTCCAAGAGTCATGGCCAACCCCAGGGCCTTGGAATCCTCCAGACGTAAGGGATCCCTCTGTAGATTGCACTCTGTGGGGGTCAGGGAAACACCCCCTTTAACAATTTCAGTAGAAGAATTGTGGGTGCAGCTGGCCTTGGCCTCGCTCAGGAAAGCGTTTCAGTCAGGAGCTGGGCATCCTGATGCTTCTAGAAGGATTTTCTGTCTTGGACGCCTGTGAGCTTTCTTAGGTGCAGAATGGTCTTGTTTGCTTTGTGGCTAGGACTTCCCTTGATTTTGAACATGTCTGCTCCTTTCCCGCCCTGGAGAAGGCCTAAGTTCTACACATTCTAAGTAGTGGCATGAACAGTCCTGTTTTGTTTTGTTTTCTTTCTTTCTTTCATGTTTATTTTTTTATTTTGAAAGTAGTAAAATACAACAGAACAAGACAGAATAAAGCCAACTGAGACTGCATAGTGAAACTGGTACAGAACTTCACAGCAGGTTACCAGGATAACAGTAATAAGTATCACAGTATATTTTGTTATCTTTACAATAGTTGTTCTCTCAATCACATATATCAAAATAAAATGAAATACAGAACCTTATAGAACTTATCAAAACAGAACATTGAATAGAGCAGTACCATTAATCAGAATAAAGCAAAACAGTAATAAAAATATTTGCCTTCAAAGAGATGGTAGAAGGAAATCCCCCTTATTTGCTATGGTCAACCTCCCAGGAGATGTTCAGATTTCTGGTTCCCATTTGCTAACGGGGGACAGGGGAAGGGGGGTAGGGGAAGTGGGATGTTTGACTCTAGGCCGTGCACCAGGAGGTTCACTATTGCTTAGCAGGGAGGGGAGCTGCTTGCTTGGTTTCCCAGCGTCCTAAGTTCCAACATGGCGGATCTCAGGAGACACTGACTCAGGGCCGCAGTCTGCCACACTGCAGCTGCTTACCAGGGAGGGGAGCCTTTATTTATTTATTTTTTTAACATCAAGTACATTTATTAGAAAAGAAGACAGAAAATATCCTCATAGGGCCAGAGGTTTAGCTCAGCGGCACAAGTGCCTGCCTGCCAAGAAAATATCCTCATATCTCTCCTTAAGAAATTAAATAAAAGGCAGACTAAAACAAAAAACAAATAGAAGAAAATGAAGATCAAAAAACACAATCCCTTATCAAAATGCCAGCATCATTTCTCATAAAAATTAACATTTTTATTCTTGCATTTTTGTAGAAATACAAAAGACTCAGAAGAGTCTAAACAACTTTGATAAAGGAGCAAAGTTAGAGCTCCAGCCCTCCCCAGTCCCACGATTTGTCACAAAGTTACGTCAGTCGTGACAAAACAGCATTGATATCAAAATAGACAAACCACCACAGTACCAATATAAAGTCCCAAAATAGATACCCACATAACAGACATTTGATTTCTGGCACAGATGCAAAAACAATTAAGTGGAGAAAACATTGTACCCTTAATAAATGTACTGGAACAACTGGATAGCCACATGTGAAAAGCCTAAATCTTTTTTTTTTTTTTTTTGGACTTTTGAGACAGGGCCTCACTGTGTTGTTCAAGCTGGCTTTGAGTTCATTTTGTAGCCCAGGCTGGTCTCGAACTCGCAATGATCCTCCTGCCTCAGCCTCCCAAGTGTTGGGATTACAGGTGTGAGCCACTACGCACAGCTGAAAAGCCTAAATCTTATAGCACATCAAAAATTTCTTAAGACATCCAAAGTCAGCTCAAAATGGCTCACAGTGGGTTAAAGTAAAGGCGGGTGTGGCCTGAGTCATTGCTTTGGCTGAGGTCATTCTCTCTGGGACAAAGACTGGACAAGGTGTAGGAGGAAGGCAGAACCACGGAGGTGTTCAGTGAAGGGAGGCACTGAATTCGCTTCTGAGCAGGCCATGTGGAAGACACAGGAGGCCATTATGCTGCTTCTTTTTTAACTATCTTAAATGTTTTTTATAGACATAGATATGTTTTTTCTTTCAGTTTGTCATAGTAATGAAACAATACAATGTTTACACATGTGTGTCTTATTTCACTAATAGGTATATTGTCAAGGTGCATCCATTTACCTATAAAACTGTCCAGTTTATCATTCTTTATGGCTGAGTAGTATTCCATTGTATAGAAATACCACGTCTTTTTTACCCATTTCTCTGTCTTTCTCTCTGTCTCTCTGTCTCTGTCTCTGTCTCTGTCTCTGTCTCTGTCTCTCTCTCTCTGTCTCTGTCTCTGTCTTTTTGAGACAGGGTTTCACTATGTGGTTCAGGCTGGCTTTAAACTCACTTTGTAGCTCAGGCTGACCTTGAATTCACAGTTTATCCTCCTGCCTCAGTCTCCTGAGTGCTGGGGTTACAGATGTGAGCCACCATGCCCGCCTGCCCCCAGGTCTTTCCCACAGCCCCGCCCCAACCTCTGCACAAATGCCCCTAACAGGTTGGGTATTCTTTTCTGAAATACCTCTAACTAGAGGTATTTTGAGCTCTTTTTGTAGCTTTCTTTCTTTTTTTTTTTTAAATTCAAATACATGCACATATATAGCTGAGACATTTTGGAGATGGAACCCAAGTCTAAACATAAAATTCACTTATTGAATGTGCTTTGTTATGCGTATCTTACAGGTAATTTTGTACAATAGTTTAAATATTTTTGTGCATCAAACAAAGTTTCCTGATGTGAATTTTCCACTGTGGCACAGTGTCTGTACTCCAAAGTTTCTGATTTGTGAGCATTTCAGATTTTGAAGTTTTGAAATACAAATGGTCAACCAGTCATCTGTCCTCCATTCAGTAATGTTGATTCTTTAAAACATGTTTTATAGACAGAACTGTATTTGGAGGGATTGGCTTCTTTAACTCAGTATAATTTCTGGACACTCATCCAAGTTGTGTGTACCCATAGTGCGTTCTTTTCATTACTGAGTAATATTCCACGGTATGGATGTGACATCATTTATCATCCGATAGGATGATAACCGAAGGACAGGAAGGCTGATTCTGGGTCACCAGGAAATCTGGAATTACATAGACAACTGCTGTGAAGATTCATGTGCAGTGTGTGTGTGTGTGTGTGTGTGTGTGTGTGTGTAGCTGTCTCTTGCCCATGTTAGGTTTATTTCTCCAGGCAACTGATCCATTTTCAAACAGTTCTAACGCAGGTCCTTGACATCTTGAGGGACACCCCGAGACCCAGCTTGTTCATCCCATCCTCCCTCAGTATTAGCGATGTTTATACAGGCTCCTGGCTTCGTCCTAAATCATACGAACCTCGTTCTGCCCTGAGGCACCGTTTCCTGTGCATATTCCCATATCCCAACTTAGATGCCTTTTTATTTTTATAATCTATTTTAACTCTGTTTAATCAGGTAACATAGCCGTGAGGGGACAGGAAGCGTTCAGACAGCTGTATGGAACAAAATGAAGGATTACATCCTCGAATAACCTTGGCGAATAAATATTTCATATTCTGTGGATTTAGCCTTTTTTTTCAGATCTTGGCCAGTTCTGTTTTGTTCTCGGCCAAAGATTTTTATACTCATGGGCATTTCAAGATGTCCTGGAATATTTTTCTTCCACCCTCTGTGAGGAGGGAAGGCCCAGGAGCGGTGTCAGGCAGCTGCGTCCGAATGACATCACCACTCAAGGACTTGGGCAAGGGTGCAAACCTCTCGGAGAGCCCCCTTCCCTTGCTAGGAGAAAACAAAGGGGATAATAGTATCTGACTTGGGCTGGGGGTTTAGCTCAGGGGCATAAGTCCCTGCTTGGCAAACGCGAGGTCATGAGTTCGATCCCCAGCACCAAAAAAAAAAAAATAGTATCTGACTCATAAGATTAAGTGAAACTTCTCACGAGAAGCGCCGTGAGCACTCAAAAATCATTAGCTATGGTTACTGAAGGGAAAGCCTCGGGGGAGAGTCTTGGGTTAAAAGGTGATTTTAAGAGTAAAATCATAACTCTTACAACATAAAATGAAGATAGCTGGGGCTGGGGATTTAGCTCAGCGGCATAAGCGCCTGCCTTGCAAGCAGGCAGTCCTGAGTTCGATTCCCAGTACCGATAAAAAGGAAAAAGACCAAAAAAAAAAAAAAAAAATGAAGATAGCTGAAATATTTTACTTTAACTGATCACTTGCTGAGGGAGCCCGGGAGATATAACTGGTTAGAGGAGAAATCAAGGCGCATATCTGAGATTGGAGGTTCACTGATGGAATGTGGGTCCATGGATTGACCACAGGTAAAGGGCATCTGCCATCAGGGATGCTGAAGTGAATTTGTTTAACAGATGCAGAATTCCTCAGTAGCATCAGGGCAGAGATGGGCTGCACCCTCCCGCCTGACGCGATTTGCATTTCCTGAGCATGAATCGTTTGTTTTACTACCGGAACTCTGCAAGCCAGGAAGATAAGAAGTATTTCAAAGACAGTGAAAGGCAGAGCCACCCCAGAGACTCAGATAACCTCAAAGAATGCACCGGGCCATGCCTTGTTTTCATTGAAGATGCCCACGAAACTTCTGGGTCCGCCTCAGAAATTTTCCGTTTTTCTTGATATTTGTTAATTTGAGAAATTAAATTAAAGGTAAATTAAATGACATTTCAAGTTGCCCATACCCTTGCAGAATTTCATTAGATTGAAACTTGCATTGGCCTCATGAGAGGCCATCTGCTGTCAGGGACAAAGATTTGGCTCACATCAAGCCATTCCTCAGTCCTCTCCAAGATGCTAGTGCAGCCAGAGCAGGACTGACTCATGCTAAGGAAGCTGTGCTGTGGGATATTTGTAGCACTCCTTAAAAAGCAAAACTATCAGGGCTGGGGATTTAGCTCAGCAGCATAAGCGCCTGCCTTGCAAGCACGTGGTCGTGAGTTTGATCTCCGGTACCAATAAATAAATAAAACCATCTCCTGGGCCCACTGATACCTGCACATTAGGCTTGCCAGGGAAGGGTGGGGAATTGTTTCTGCTGTGTGCATGCGCGACCCGAGAGCTCCCTGCTCTGAATATCTGGATAACTGTACCCAGCAACTGTGGATTCAGGTTCAAAAGCTAAAAACAATTAAGCAAAGTTGTTAACAGCCTGGCTCAGCCTCGTTTTCCTCCACTCTCCCTTCAACTCCAACTGCAGAGTCTGCACCCTTCATAATTTTTGTTTTCCCCAAGAAGAATTTATTGCACTTTGCAGAGTGTAAACCTGTGACTCATTAGAAAGGGTCTTTAAGGGAACGTTTACAACATAACAAAAAGTTTTTACATGCTGAACAAATCACCTTTCCTAGGAGATTTTAAGGCCTCTGAGGTCTTAGTTTTGAAATTGTCTGCCTTCTTCCTTTCTCCAAAGCTCAGGACATTTTCTGGCTTTCAGGCTGGACCTTGGATGGGGACAAGTTTGTTCCCACAATTCTGCCACCCACCTGCTTGGCCCATAAAACTGGGCAGCAGGATCCCCTGGGGCAGGAGTTACACTTCCTCCCAAAGTAGGGATGGCAGGGTTCGCTCCCCCTGCAGTCGCCCTGGCCTGGATCCTGGTCAAGCCCAGGTGACAGCTGACCATGATAAGCAAAGGACACCTGTTCTGCTGGTCCCTGACAACCAGTAGGCCTGGGGCAGAGCCACGTACACAGTGGCCAAGAACCGGCCTGGTTAGTACCAGTTCAGATATGTGAAGGTGCTTTTCTCTTACATTCCCAGTGCCCTCATGAGAGGTGGGCAGACCAGAGGGATGGCATGAACACCAGCCGCCGGCCAGGGTTCCCATCTGATTCTGTGTTTCCTGCTGCTTCTCCCCCACCCCTCATACTAACCTTTTAAGAGAAGGACGGATTTCTACAGCCCAGAAGCTCCGGGGCTTAGACACAGGGCTTGGAGAAACAACTGCCACCATTTTCTGTGCAACCACCAAGGTTTTGGCCGTTTCAGAGGTGAGGGTTCCTAGGCACTTACATGGGCAAGCATGAGGGCTAGGAAGTCACCCACAAGAGGGGACGAGGTTCCGTTAAAGGTGCTTTTAGACCCGACATGGTGCTTTGTGCCTGTAATCCCGGCACTCTGGGAGCCTGAGGCAGGAGGATTGCAAGTTCCAATTTACCCAGGTGATTGGAAAGTTAGGAAAACCTTGTCTCAAAATAAAAAAATAAAAGCTGGCCATGGTGGCACATGCCTGTAATCCCAGCACACAGCAGGCTGAGGCAGGAAATGTGTAGCAAAATCAAGGTCAACCTGGGTTACATAGTCAAGTCACCCTGAATCTAGCCTGTCTTCTAAAAAACATTATTTTTAAGTAAAAAAAAAATGGACCAGGGGAATATAACTCAGTTGGAAGGTCCTGGGTTCAATTCCCCCTACCCAAAAAGTGTGTGTGTGGGGAGGCTCCTTTAAATTATGTCTTTGAATATAAAAGCAACCCCTGTACACAGGCAGCTTCCTGGAAGAGAGTCTCCAGGACATCTTTTGGCTCCCACCCCTGGGATTAGAGGTTCAAAACTAGGGTCTGGAAGAGGCTTGAGCTCTGCTGCTAATAGTTCAGTTTCAATTTTATCCTGGCTTTAGGTGGCCAGCTAGAGAACCTAATCAGCACTTGTCAGATTGCTTTAGAGTACATTTGCTCAGTGATCAATTTAGAGACAAGTTTATGGATTAAAACTTAGTGATTAGGGGCTGGGGATTTAGCTCAGTGGCATAAGCGCCTGCCTTATAAGTAAGCAGTTGTGAGTTCCATTTAAAGTTCCATAAACACCTGCCTTATAAGTAAGCAGTTGTGAGTTGCCATTTAAAAAAAAAGAAAAAAACCCCATTAACTTAATGATTAGCTGGAAACTGCCTGTACTTTCCTCCAGTGTCACTCTGTACCTAACATTCATTTTTGCCGATCTCTAGATAAACCATGACCACTTTACCCCCAGAAGATGTCACTTTCAGGATAAATTTCCTTTTGAACTTACGATGAAACAGACAGAGTGCCCTCTTGTTTCAGTAAAGTTCATTTCATCCTGATGAAAAAGGAGACGGTAGAGACCAAAAATATTCCAGGACTAATTATTAGTCTGCTGTGGTCATAGCAAGAACAGCCACGCTGGTACTTACGGAGTTTACCAAGGCATCTAACGCATCTCATGAAGATTCCTAGCTTCACTCAGAAGTGTGATATAAAAAGCGTGAAGAAGGCAGGCTCATCCCAGACCCGGGGCACCTCTCCCCTGGCAAGGGCAAGACCGTCCACCAGCTCCAAACTTGCTCTATTGCTTTCCCTAGGCCTGGGGCAGCAAGGCTGAGGTCTGTCCACGAGACCTGACCCTGGGTGGGGACGACACTTGCGGGGAGAAGGCAGCAGCTGGACCTGTGGCTGTTCACAGAGCACTCCAGACGCCCTCCCCTAAAGCCTATGTCCAGCGGAGGCCAGGGGACTGAAAGTCTTTCCGGTCTCCCACAGGGGCGAGGACACACCTTGACCTGGACAGTAACCGCTGTCTGGGGTGCAGGGACAGACAGGCCTCTGGTGCAGGGAAGGCAGCTTTAAAACCCATAGAATCCTAGACCTAGGCAGAGGAAACCGTGGCTGACTGAGCCCCAAGACTGCAGATCTTGGAAAGAAACCACTCGTTCAAAAGACACTCATTCTGGCTTTTGTATTCTGTGTTTTGATTATTTTTCTTCTTTTTCTTATGTTTTCTTTCCTGTGACTGTTCTTTAACATTACTAATTTCAGTTTACTTCTCAGGGCTGGGGATTTAGCTCAGCGGTGTAAGTGCCTGCCTGGCAAATGTGGGGTTGTGAGTTTGATCCCCAGTACCAAAAAAAATAAATAAATAAAAATAAAAACCAAACAAAACAAAAAAGCAATTTACTCCTCAGTACGATCCCCTACTCCGCATTGGTTAATTTCTCAATTTTTGCTTTTTTAAAAAAAAAATTTCTCCAGTCTGCTTTTTCTTTCTTTTCTTTTTTTTTTTTTTTTTTGTCTTTTTCATTTTTACCGGTACCGGGGATCAAACTCACAACTACCTGCTTGCAAGGCAGGCGCTTATGCCGCTGAGCTAAATCCCCAGCCCCTGCTTTTTCTTGTATAACTACTTAACTCCATGAATGTCTACACAGCTAGTTAACTTTATGCTACTGAATACCACTCTACTGTTAGGAGAGGTACAGTTATTCTAGTTAGTAGATATTTACTATTGGTCAATATTAGTTTGTTCTAGTGTTTATACTATAATTCTAGATCTCTTTTCTATAGTTAAGGGTGATACATTGTTTTGCTTTGTTTTGTTTTGAGACAGGGTCTCCCTATGTAATTCAGCCTAACCTTGAACTCATTATGTAGCTGAGGCTGACCTCTACCTCATGGTAATCCTCCTGCTTCAGCCTCCCAAGTGCTGGGATTACAGGTATATGTCACCACACGGAGAAAGGATGATACATCGTTGATTCTTAGGTTTTGTCAATGTTAAGTTTGGATTTGAAATTGTAATTGATGCTGATTTTATTACTTTTTTTTCTTTGGTACTGGGAATCAAACTCATGACCTTGTGCTTGCCAGGCAGGTGCTATGCTGCTGAGCTATATCTCTGGCCCTGATTTTATTTAAACACGGTAACATAGTTGTTGCTATTAATTGGTTCTCTTGGGGTGCCAGTATTTGGGTTTCCCTGGGTTCATTAACAACGTTGACCCATTCCTAGAGAACTGGGTGCTGGGCCTATAGTCTCCCATTCCAAGTAAACAGAAATGGTTGGATCCTGAAACAGAGTCAAAGGCCAACAGCCACATCCAGAGGACACCACTGAAAAGTAGACACCAACTAAAGTGATCTCTGTACTAGAAACTAAGCTTCCTACTATAACCAACCCACAAGCCTCAACGTAAAAACAAACAGAAACATGAGAAGACGAATTAGCAAAATACCTCTAAAAACTCCCAACACCCCTAAAACCGATCCATAGAGCATCAAAGGAAAGGAAGCTAAATTATTCAAAGTTATATCCAGTGAGGTAACAAAACAGATCAAAAAGGCATTCCACAGGCTCACAGAAGATACAAGTAATAAGATATTGAGCCAAATAGAATGACCAGTGAATCTACAGGAGGCACTATTAAAAATGCAGCAGAGCTAAGTGAAATGATACAAAGCATGAATGAGCAGCATAGAAAAGAATTAGAATCCATGAAAGGCTCCAAATAGACATTAGGAGGTTAAAAATTCTATCAAAAGGGTCGGAGATTTAGCTCAGCGGCATAAGCACCTGCCTTGCAAGTGTGCAGTTGTGAGTTCGATCCCTGGTACCAAAAAAAAAAAAAAGTTCTGTCAAAGGTATGGACAAGGGCCAGAAATTTAGCTCAGCGGCTTAAGTGCCTGCTTGTCAAGGGTAAGGTCCTGGGTTTGATCCCTGGTACCAAAAACCAAACAATCTAAAAGTACAGACAACATGCCAGGTGCACTGCATGCCTGTAATAGTAGCACATGGGAGGCTGAGTCAGGATTGCCATGAGTTCACGCTCAGTTGGGCTACATAGGGAGTTTAAGGTCAGCTAAAGGACTACACAGTGAGACTTTGTCAAAAAAAAAGTGCCAGCAACAGAAGTGACTAATTGACCAATGTCAGCAAGGAGTGGCAGATCCAGAAGCCAGGACTATTGTCAGTGATCAGTTAATGAGAGAGATACCGTAAAAACAACAAGACAAAAGAGCATGAAAGCTGGTGTGGTGGTGCACACCTGTAATTCCAGCACTGGGGAAGACATAGCTAGACCTTGTCTCAGAAAACAAATCGAAAAACCAAAAAAATCAACCCACCAAACAAAAACCATGAAAAATGGGTCCAAGAGCTCACAGGTGATACAAAGCAGACTAAACTAATATTAATTAGAACTAGTGGAAAATCAGAAGACAGCATGAATGTAATAGAAACCTATTAACTAAAATAATTGCAGAAAACTTTCCAAGTAAAGGAAAAGAATTTAACATACAGATTAGGGAGGCAGAAACAAAGTTCTCCAGGACACATTATTATCAAAGTCTCAGAAGCCCGACATAAGAAAAGAATCTTTAAAAGCGGTCAGAGAAAAGTAATCACATCTAAAGATAAATACATTAATATTACACCAGATTTCCCAACACAAGCATTAAAGGCCAGAAGAATGGGAAAGTAGAGAATCAACAACAGGCAAACAAGGACTGACAGGAATAGCTCAGTACCTAAGAGTAATACCTCCCAATGTGAATGGTCTCAACTCTCCAATCAAAAAACACAGACTGGCAAAATGGGCCAAGAAACAAAACCAATGGTTTACTATATACAAGAAACACGTTTAAACCAAAAAGAAACTCATACACAAAAATCAAAAATCAAAGTTTGGAAAACAATATAACATACAACAGGAACCTTAAAAAGCAGGTGTAGCTATCCTATATTCAAATAAAATAAAATTTAACCCCAAACTGATCAAAACAAGCAAAGAAAGTCCCTACACATTGGTTAAAGGAACAATCCAATAGGAAGAGATAACACTTATTAACATATATGCACCAAACAACAGCACACCCAACTTCATAAAATAAGTACTAGCTGGATATGGTGACACATGTCTTAACCCCAGCACTTGGGAGGCTGAGCCAGGAGAATAACGTGAATTTGAGGCAAGCCTGTGCTACATAGTGAGTTCAAGGTGAGCCTGAATTACAAAGCAAGACCCTGTCTCAAAAAACAAAAAGAAACTAACGAAAAAAGAAATTAAAGAGTATTTAAAAACCTACCAACTAAGGAAAGCCCAAGTCCAGATAGACTCACTGCTGAATTTTACAAAAACTTCAGGGAAAATCTAACACCAATACCCTCAAGCACTATAACAAAACGGAAAGAGAAGCAGTCCTCCAAAATCAGACCTGCAAACCAGCTTTATTCTGATTCAAAAACCAGACAGAGATTCAACCAAAAAAGAGAGCTACAGACCAATCTCTTTAATGAGTATAGATGGGAAAATTCTCAAAAAGATACTGGCAAACAGAATACAAGTGATCAAAAAGATCATATACTGTGACTAAATAGGTTTTGTCCCAGAGAAGCAAAAATGGTTCAACATCTTCAAATCAATAAATGTAATATAGACATAAACAGAAACAAGGACAAAAATCACACGATCCAGTTCAAGGCCCATGTGGAATATACAGCAAAACCTTGTCTCAAAAAACAAAAATAAAGGAACAGCCCCCTCAGTCCCCCCAAACCCTCAGCACTCAAGAGACCAAGGCAGGAGGATTGCTGTGAGTTTGAGGCCAGCTTGGGGTACACAAGCAGGTTCAAGACCAGCCTGTGATACAGAGTGAAACCTTGTCTCAAAAAACCAAAACGTGGGTTGAGGATGTAGCTTAGTGGTAGAATGCTTGCCCAGCAGCACAAGGCCTTGATTACCACAAAAAAAAAAAAAAAAAACAAAAAAAACAAAAAAAACCAAAGCACAACAGAACAAAATCCCTCCCCGGCAAGCGCAGGGTTATGAGTTTGATCCCCGGTACTAAAAAAAAAAAAAACAAAAAAACCCCAAAAACCAAAAAACAACTTGACCATTTCAATAGATGTACAGAAATGCTTTGACAGGGCCAGAGGTTTAGCTCAGTGACACAAGCGCCTGCCTTGCAAGTGTGAGGTCATGAATTTGATCCCTGGTACCAAAAAAAAAAAAAAAAAAAAAAAAAAAAAGCTTTGACAAAATCCAACTTTATTTAATGATAAAAATACACTGAAAAGGGGCTGGGGATTTAGCTCAGCGGCATAAGCGCCTGCCTTGCAAGCAGGCAGTCGTGAGTTCAATCCCTGGTACTGATAAAAAGGAAAAAGACAAAAAAAAAAAAAATACACTCGAAAGGCTATGTATAGAAAGGACTTATCTCAATCTGACAAAAAGCCATTTATGACAAATCTACTACCATCATATTAAATGGAGAAAAACTGAAACTTTCCTTTTAAAAATCAGGAACAAGATGAAGATGTCCACCATCACCACTACTAGTTGACTTAGTACTCAAATCATTAGCAATAACAATTTGAAAAGAAAAACTAACGGAGTAAGTATAAGAAAGGAAGAAGTGAAATTATCATTATTTGCAGATGACACGATCCTCTACATAAAGACCCCCCACAAATCCATCAATTCTCTTAAAATTAATAATCTAATTCAGTCATGTGTGGTAGCACCTGCTTGTAATCCCAGCACTCAGGAGGCTGAGGCAGGAAGATTGCTCTGAGGTCAGAGCTATCCTGGGCTATGTAATGAGTTTCTGGCCAACCTGAACTCAGGTTCAGCGAGACCCTTGTCTGAAAAACAAAACAAAACCCAAATTCGGTAATGTTGCAGAATACATAATCAACACACAAAATTCAGTAGCATTCTTGTACACTAATAATGAACCCACTGAGTCAGAAATTAGGAAAAAATATCATTCACAGTAACACCAAGAAAATTAAATATTTAGGAGTTAACCTAACCAAGGAAAGGAAAGACCTCTACAATGGAAACCACGGCACTCTGAAAAAGGAAATCAAAGATGACATAGGAAAATGGAAAAAAAAAAAAAAAAAACCCTTTCCTGGATAGGAAGAACCAATATAGTCAAAATGGTCATATTTCCAAAACAGATTTTTTTTTTTTTTGTACTGGAAATTGCCCACTTACCGGGCAGGTGCTAAAGCTACTGAGCTAAATCCCCAGCCCTGACATACAGATTTAACACAATACCAATAAAAATACCAATAGTTCACAGAACTGGAGAAAACAATCCTAAAGTTTATCTGAACCAGGAAAGATCCAGAATAGCAAAAGCAATCCTGGGTAAAAAGATCAAAGCAGGAAGCATCACAATCCTGGATTAGAAGTTATATTACCAGCCTATAGTGATTAAAAAAACAAAAATAAAACCAAAAACCAGCATGGCATTGCAACAAAAACAGACCTGAGGGTCAATGGAACAGAACAGAGTATGCATGCACTGTAGCAAACAGAGCTTCTTTAATCAGTGGTGTTGGAAAAATTGGCTGTGCACATGTAAAAAAAATGAATCTAGACCCCTGAGGACTAAACTAAAATTAAAAAGAATCAAAGAACTAAATGTTAAAGCAGAAACACTTAAACTGATGGAAAATAAAATAAAATAGGTAAAACTCAAGTTTTGCACAAGAAGTAACATTAAGAATCAACAAGTGGGGTCATATCAAATTAAAAAGCAAAACAACCAACAGAGTGGAAAGAAAATCTACAGAATGAGAAAAAGAATTTGCCCGCTATTCCTCAAACAGTGGATCAGTATCTAGAATATATAAAGAACACAGCAAAAGTAGATTCCTCCAAATAAAAGACCCAATCAAAACTGGATATGGTGGCACATGCTTGTAATTCCAGCATTTGGGAGGCTGAGGCATGAAGATCTTTGCAAATTCTAGACCAGCATGGGCTACAACGTGAGTTCCAGGCCAGTCTGAACCGAGATCCTGTCTCAAAAAAAAAAAAAAAAAAAAAAAATCCAATCAAAAAATATCAAGTGACATGAACAGATACTTCTGGGAAGAAGTACAAATGGCCAGTAATACAGGAAGAAATGATTAACATTGCTGGCCACTAGACAAATGCAAATTTAAACCACACTGAGATTCCATCTTACCCTAGAGAGAATGACCATCATCATGAGATCAGATAATAAGTGCTGGTAGGGGAGGCTTCTAGATTGTTGTGGAAATGTAAACTAGTACAACCACTGTGGAAATCAGTATGGAGATCACAAAACAATAAAACTAGCAATTCCATGAACCCAGCTGTTCTCCTTTTATGTGTCTTCCCAAAATTGTTAAAGGCATGATATTACAGTGATACATCCATACCCATGTTTATAGCAGCGTAATTCCTAATTGCTAAATCTTAGAAATGGCCTGTGTGTATCAACAGATGAATACATAGAGAAATGTGGTAATAACTGAGCGTGGTGGTTCATCCCTGTAATCTGAGCCCTCAAGAAGCTCACAGAAACAAAAAGAAAACATGGTGTTTACACACAATGCAGTTTTACTTTGCCATAAAGAGGCTGGGGATTTAGCTCAGTGCATAAGTGCCTGCCTGGCAAGCACAAGGTTGTGACTTTGATCCCTGGTTAAAAAAAAAAAAATACTTTGCCGTAAAGAAAGGTACACTTGAGTCATTTGCAAGAAAACAGATGCATTTTGAAACCATAATGTTAAGTGAAATAAATCAGACATACAAGCTTAATCTTACACAGTTTTTCTTAGGTGAAAATCTCCCCCAAAACAAAGACCAAAGCAAAAGATAGATAACAGGAAGTAGGAAGGCAGGTCTTTCTCAAAGGTTCAAGAGATGGAGAGAAGTGGGAAGGAGGGCGTGGGAAGGGCATAAAATAAAGAATTAAAATGTGCCGTGTAAAAGCACCAACTCCACCCAAGGACTGTAAACCTTATGTACTGCAAACATGTACTAATAAACATTATGATCAAAATAGAATAAGGGGATTTGTAGACGGTTGCACTTTTTTTTTTGTCTTTTTGAGACGAGGTCTCACTATGCAGTTCAGGCTGGCCTTGAGCTCACTTTGTAGCCCAGGCTGGTCTCGAACTCACAACGATCCTCCTGCCTCAGCCTCCAGAGTGCTGGGATTACAGGCATGAGCCACCATGCCCGGCTAATAGTTGTGCTTATTTATTTATGTATTTATTATCTTTTTTAAGACAGAGTGTCACTGTGCAGTTAACGCTGGCCTTGGGCTCGCTCGGTGGCCCAGGTTGGGCTTCAATTTGCACGGCTCTTCCTGCCTCAGCCTCCAGAGTGCTGGGGTATAGGAGCACCCCACCAGGCCTGGCTGATAGTTGTGTTTATAGGTAAATACGATGTTGGGAGATGGAGTCTGGTAGGAGGACTTGGGCCCCTGCGGCGTGGCCTGGGGGGCTGGATCCCCCTCTCCTGTATTTCCTTCATGCTCTCTGCTTTCTTTCTACCAAGCCACGAGCAGCTCTCTTCCACCTGCCCCTCCGCCATGCTACCACGCCCTGGAGCAGCCGAGCATGGATCAAAACATGAGCCACAGTCAACTTCTCCTTCCTTGAGTAGTGGGTGTTGGGTGTTTTGTCTCAGCAACAAGGGAAGTAACTAAGGCACTTGCTATTTTGGGATATTGTTTATTCGGTGCAGATATTCTTGAGAACTACAAGTGAAAAAGGAGGTACAGAAAAACTGGGTTAGTCCAAAGTCCCAGAGAACGGTCCTGAGCCCTGTATTTTTACTAGGAATCTATTGGGCAACCCCCTCTGACCCCTTCTTAGCTTCTTACACAGAAGCTTTCTTTTTCTCAATAATCTCCCCTCGTCCCCAAAAAAGCAGTCTACTGCCCAAACTTTAGCACGCATACACGAATTCCTAGAAGAATCTGGAGAGTACTTGATTGCATTCTTCACGACCTTATCAATACGGAAGTTGTCCTCTGAAATCCTGAGTAGATTAAGTTCCCACTAATGCAAACTGTGACACTCATAGATTTTATGCAGTTCTGAGTAGAAACATTGCTCTTTTTATACCAGTTTGGGGGTTCCTTAAAGATACAGTCCTGTGGGTGGACATCAGTATTCATGTTGGAGACGTGATGACACTCAGAGAAAGTCACCTCTCACACAGAGGTTTTCTGTTCTTACCTCTAGCAGGCGAAGACTCTGCAGAATAACCTGTGAAAAGGTCGGCCTCCTCTGCAGGCCCAGGAAGGGAGCACAGGCATTTGTCTCTCTGTCCCTGTGCCCAGCAGGTACCTCCAGGAGATGGAGATGCCTACTTCCCTCCTAGCTGCTTCCTCCCTGGGGTCTTCACAGAGGACACAGTCCTCTCTAGGGGTCATTTCTCAGGGCTGTCTTGGAGAGCAGCACTTCAGCTCCCTCTGATCACCAGCTGTGGTTTATGTCATTTCTCCTGTGTCACCTCCAGTCACCTGACTTGAAAGAAAAAAGATTGGGAAACAGATTGCTTTAGCACCCAGAAGATCTGGTGTTTGTGTGCGGGGCATCTATGCCAGCGACAGGCTGCTTCCCAGGAGGAGTCCTGGGGTAGTGGTCAGACAAACGCAGATCCTGTGTCCACAGGATTTCTGTGTCCCACATTTCCTCCTGTCCCATGGAAGGTGTGGCACATAGGTGTATTTAACAGGTGACGGCGTTATCTAAAATTTGAATATACCTGCTAGCAGTTATTTTTATTTGCTGGATCTGGTGGCCCGTGTGCCCTCTTTCCACTCATCTGTTCCTTATCTTGTCCAAAGTCATATTCATATTCAGTTCCTTAATTCATGCAGATGAAATCTTAGGGTCTGTTTTTCACAAACTGTGAAGAATTTCAAGATGACCACAACAGGCCACTAAACTGGGCCCGGAGGCTTCTGAGTACAAGGTCCTGTGTGACGGCAAACCCTGGTCTCAGGATTCACGCGAGTCGGCCAGGTCCTAGGTGTGGGTCTTCTGCCCAGCAACATGCCCGGCTAGGTCTGAGTCCTCTGAGGAAGCCAGACAGACACAGGCAGGCAGCTGTGACCCTGAGCACTGAGTCGATGCTTTACCACGTGGCCCACAGGCTCCCCGTCTGAAACACGGATCATGATCCTCCTTTTGGGAAGCTGATCATGGTCCCCAAAATATGAGGTCCTAACCCTTGGAACCCATGGATACCATCCTATGTGGCATCTTAGTCTATCTGGACTATTAAACCGAATGCTATAGACTAAGTGGGTTAGAAACCACAAAAATGTATTTTTCACAATGTGGGAGCTGAAATTCAAGATCAAAGCACTATGAAAGGTAATTTAATTTAATTTTTTGTCTTTTTGAAACACAGTTTCATTATGTAGTTCAGGCTGGCCATGCGCGTACTTTGTAGTCCAAAGTGGTCTCGACTTTGCAATGATCCTCCTGCCTCAGCCTCCCAAGTGCTGGGATTACAGGTGTGTGCAACCACACCTGGCTCAGCAAAAGTAATTTTAAAAGACACTAGCAGAGTTAGTATCTGGCAATGTTACTGAAGTCCTAGGCCAGACGTCCAATTCTAGGGGGAGAGGCTCTCAAAAAATCAGATCCGATCTCTCTCTCTCTGAAGAAATCAAACAAAAATTAACATTGAAAGGCAAGAAAGGCTCTTGAACAATTACAGCTATAGTAGCCCTGTCTTTGGGGATACTGATGTAAACTCCCATATTGTATAGGCAAGGGTACCAGAAGTATGCGTCAGTCAGTGAGTGATTGGGATCAGGTGGTGGTCCATGCGATCACTGTTGTGGTTTGGATTTGTTTGTTTTTGTTTTTTTGTCTTTTTGAGACAGAGTCTCACTGTGCAGTTCAGGCTGGCCTTGAGCTCACTTTGTAGCTCAGGCTGGTCTGGAACTCACAAGGATCCTCCTGCCTCAGCCTCCTGAGTGCTGGGATTACAGGTGTGTGCCACCACGCCTGGCCTAAATTAGCAGTGTTTTTCAGAAGTGGGAGTTTTAGAAGGTAACAGGGCTCTGATTTCATTGATGCACAGGAAATTCAGGAGGTAGTTAAAAAGAATGAGTCTCGGGCTATGCCTTGGGGGACCGTATCTTGTCCCCAACTGCTTTTCCCTGGGCTTTTTTCTTTCTGCTTCCTGGTTGCTAGGCGGTGAGCATTCTCAGCCACATGACTCTACTGCCATGATAATCCATCTCATCTGAAACCCAAACGGTGAAACCATTTGTCCTCAGACCGAAACCTCTGAGACCATCAGTCAGAATAAATATTTCTGCACACCTGTAACCTCAGCACTGGGATCCTAAGGCAGTAGGAGTGCCGTGAGTTCAAGGCCAACCTAGGTACATGGTGAGTTAAAAAGTAGCCTGAACTGCATAGCAAGACCCTGTCTCAACACTCATTCCAAATAAGTCATTCCTCCTTTTAAGTTTATCTCAGGTACTGTGTCACAGTAATGCAAAGCTGACTATCACGGTCACAATCTCAGGCTTAGTCCGTGGGACGTGCTCCCAGCAGGGTATGAAAGTTGCACTTGCCTGGGGGGGGGGTTGTCCTCCATAAAATATTTATGGCCAGGCATGATGTCACATGCCTGTAATCCCAGTACTCTGGGAGGCTGGGGCAGGAGGGTTGGAAATTTGAGCCCAACCTGAACAAGTTGGTTAGTCTCAAAATAAATTCTAAAATGAGGATGGGATGTTGATGAAAGATATTTATGGATTCAACTGTTTTCTATAACATAAGGCCACTCCCAAGTAGAATGACTCAGAACAAAGGAGATGGGTGCAAAATGGAGACAGACATAGTGGTTTTGTTGCTAGTTTTCATGATACAAGAGATTGAACCCAAGGCATTCTTTTTAAAAAGGAGAAGTTTGGGGGGCTGGGGGTTTAGCTCAGCGGCATAAGCGCCTGCCTTGAAAGCAGGCAGTCATGAGTTCGATCCCTGGTACCGATAAAAAGGAAAAAGACAAAAAAAAAAAAAAAGGAGAAGTTTGGTTGGACTCCCTGTTTTGGGGTCCCAAGGCAAAAGCACTGTGAGAGGGCATGGCAGAAGAGAGCTTCTCTCATCACAGCAGCCAGCAAGCAGAAGGAGAAGCAGGAAGCCAGGGAGGGAGATCCACCCTCCAAAGTCAGGGACCCCCATCTTCCAGCGGAGCCTGCCTCCTCACAGCACAGTTAGCTGTGAGCTCACCAGCAGTCAGGGTAGCTCCTCCTGAAGCCAACCACCTTCCCAAAGCAGCTCTGCACACATGAGAATACGGGTGACTTTCTGGTTAAACACCAGCCTCTGGTGGGTTCCTCTCCATCTCATTATGCAAACTCTATTCAATCCAACCTGGGCCAAAGTCTTGCAGGCCCAGGGCTGCTGAAAAGTCCCAGTCTGAAGCATCCTCTGAGCAAATCCTTAGCTGTGAGCACCTCATGGCAACCAGGAAACAGCTCCAGACCTTTTTAAATTGGGTTTTAAAAGTTTATATATTAGCCAAG
Organism: Cavia porcellus; assembly: GCF_034190915.1. Taxonomy (NCBI): domain Eukaryota; kingdom Metazoa; phylum Chordata; class Mammalia; order Rodentia; family Caviidae; genus Cavia; species Cavia porcellus. Next base: position 16,505,934 of record NW_026947515.1, read on the forward strand.
TGTGGTGCACCCCTGTAATCCTAGCACTTGGGAGGCCGAGGCAGGAGAATCATTTTGAGTTCAAGGCCAACCTGGGCTGCGTAATGAGTCCAAGGCCACCTTAAACTACATGACATGACCCTGACTCAAAAAAAACATAACAAAACAAATATTTATTTATTTATTTATTGAAACAGGGTCTCACTATGCAGTTCAGGTTAGTTTTGAAGTAACTGTGTAGCCCAGCCTGGCCCTTAACTCACAGCAACCCTCCTGCCCCAGGTCCCCTGGTACTACAGTTCTAGGCATGCACCAACATACCCAGCTTTACTTTTCATTTTGAAACAGAGTCTTATTACTCACTAACTTGAAAGAAACACTTAAAATGTCTTAATATAGTCTTATTGAAGCCAATGTAGTCTGTAATTTTTCTTTTCTACAATGATAAGAATCTCTCTGGCCACATATAAAACACCCTATCTCCGGGCAGGAGTCTCCCGCAGGATGGAGCAGTGTGGAACACTCTGCAGTGTCCTGTGGCCTCCTGTGGCCCAGCTGACCACTTCATGCTGGAAGTTGACAGGTTAGCTCTCAAAGCAAAGGCTCTATGCCTGTCTCCATGAGCTTGCTTGAGCTTCTTCTGGCAGTGGAGCTGGTAAAAGCAGCCGCTCAGACGGGGCAGGCTCGGCCCAAACCAAAGCAATAGCTGCCATGATTGCTATTGTTGTGTTAGCGGATACTGAGCTCTTATTGTTCTAAAAGGAAAGGGAGCCTGGTAAGGTGGTCTCAACTGTAATCCCAGAAATGTGGACGACTGAGCCGCAGGATTGCAAGCTGAAGGCCATCTTGGGCAATATAGTGAAAGCCCTGTTTTAAAATTTAAAAAAGTAAAAATCAAAAGGATAGGGAACAGGTGTGGTGGTGCATGGTTGTAATCCCTGTACTTGGGAGGCTGAGGCAGGCAGATGGTAGTGAGTTTAAAACCAACCTAGGTTACAGAGTGAGTTCTAGGCTGGCTTGAACTACATAGTGAGACCCTGTTTTGGAAGAAAAAAAAAGTGGATTGGGGATGTAGTTCAAGATCAATCTCTAGTTTCTGCTGGGGGAGAGATAGGGAAAGAAAGAGAAGGAGAGAAGGGAAGGGAAGGGAGAAAAGGAAAAACCATGATGGAAACATCATTGAAAAAGCTTTTGACAGGCAATCAAGAAGCAAGACTCATAAACCACGGTGCCGCTGTGGAAGGTGAGCCTTGGTCACCTCTGCCCTCTGTGTGCATCTGGAATAGATCGTACATTGTGCTCAGATGTTCAAGATGCTCATCCAGAGGCCAGCAGGTTCTTTCCTATGAACTTTTTTTCTTTTTTTTAACCAAGCACAGGCCTTCTGTTCTGTATCTTCTATTGATCACAAAGCCCCATCAGACAGAATCTTTTGTTTCTCCCCAATAGAATTCTCTACAAAGAAGTTTTACCTCTGCATTCCTGGACCACTTAAGCTTCCACTTTTCCTGCCTTCTTTGGGACATGGATCAGACTATATGAAACAGTGTCTCCCAAATCGCAATTCCTAAGATCCTAAACTTTTGCAATTTTCAATTTGAACTGTACAGTGTTGCGCTCCACTGGTTAAATGTGCTTCCAAATGTTTCACCTCCCTACCAGGCCTGTGCAGTGGGTAGATGGGAGTATTATTCCAAGGTAAAGGAAATGAGTCTCTGTGCACTTAAGGCATCAAAGCCCAAGGAGGATGCTAGACCCTCAGGCTTCTGATCTGTGCAGTGTTACAGGCACATCCCTCGGCGGGGACAGGTCCCAACAGTGTGCAGAGGACTGGTCCTGTCTTCCGCTCCCCAAGGTCACAAAGACCCATGGACAAGATAGGTCTGCAGAGGAGGAGCTGGGCAGATCTGGGGTGCCCTCACTGGCCTCTCTGCGTGTCTGGAGGACTGTGGATATCTCTGCAACCAGAGAGGGTCCACAGGTTCCTGAAGCACTGCGGCCTGTGGTGAGTACCCTAACCCGGCTGCGATTGAAGAACTGTGGAGCTTCCAAGGGGCAGGTGGGCGCACAGTGTCCCTGAGGCCCAGCTTGTCTGGAACTGCGGAGTTCTGAGCAGGCAGAGGAGGGCCACTGATTCTGTAGGCCTAATGGCTTGGAGTAGCACGGCGCCAGAGTCCCAGTAGCTCCAAACATAGAAGGGGATTTTCAACAGATCCTGAGGAAGCTTTCAAGTAACACTTGAAACACAGAAATATAGGAAAATGACAAAACGAAAGACCAAATTACAACCTCAAACCTCCAGCCCATCTCAAGAAACCCTAGGAGCGATGTATATAGAAGAAAATATATCCCATCCACCTCATATATCGGACACAATAGCCACTGAAATTGACAAGCAACTCCAGGAAGCTTTAAAGAAATTCAAACTCGAAATAATCTCCCAGATAAAAGAAGAAATGATAAAAGAAATGAAAGAGATTCTAAATATATCTAAAGAAAACACAGATAAAAAATTGGAGGAACTAAACAAAAAGATAGAATCCCTAGACGAGCAATATAAGAAACAAACAGAATACATAATGCAGATGCACAGAGATATACAGGAAATAAAAAACTCCACTGAAAGTTGTAAAAACCGCCTTAATGAAAGTGAAGATAGAATTTCAGACCTTGAAGACAGGATTGCAGCTAGTGAACAGGAAAGGAAAGATCTTTTGAAAATAACAAGGAACCAGGAAACAACAATTCAACAACTGCAAGACGATGCAAAGAAGAATAACATAAGAATGATAGGGATTAATGAAAGAGAGGGAGACAACATGAAGGATGTCAGGAGGATATTTAGAGAAGTAATAGCTGAAAATTTCCCAAGCATGAGATCAGAAACTGACATCAGGATCAGTGAAGCATATAGAACTCCAAACAGTCATAACCAAAATAAAACTACACCCAGACATATAATAGTCACCATCCCAGAAATCCAACACAAGAATAGATTATTAAAAGCTGTCAGAGAGAAAAGACAAATCACTTATAAAGGAAAACCTATCAGAATCACAGCAGACTTCTCAGCACAAACGATAAAGTCAAGAAGAGCATGGAGTGAAGTATTACAGATCCTAAAGCAAAATGATTTCCAACCAAGACTGATATATCCTGCAAAACTATCATTCAAAATAGATGGTGCAATACGATACTTCCATGACAAAGAACAGCTGAAGAACTTCATGAACACCAAACCAACCCTGCAAAAAATATTGAAAGACAGTTTAGATACACAAAGGAAAAAACCACTAAGCAAAGCAAATAATTAAACAGAACCGAAAGATAAAGATGCAACAGCAGAGAGATAACATTCCTACAATTAACCAGCATTTAACAGTAATAACCATTAATGTAAATGGTCTCAATGCACCAATCAAAAGAAACAGGCTAGCAGAATGGATCAAGAAACAAAATCCAACCATATGCTGTTTACAGGAAACCCATCTAACCCAGAAAGATACTCACAGACTGAAAGTCAAAGGATGGAAAACAATTCTTCATGCAGCAGGAATCCAAAAAAAGGCAGGAGTAGCCATTCTGTTTGCAGACAACGTGAACTTTAAACCAACAATGACCATAAAGGACAAAGAAGGTCACTACATACTCGTAAGGGGAAAACTCCAAGAGGAAGAGATAACTATCTTAAATATATACGCACCAAACTCCAGAGCACCCAGTTATATAAAACAATTATTAACAGAAATGAAAACTCAAATTATCAGTAACACAATTGTAACAGGAGACCTTAATACACCACTGACACCAAGGGACAGATCAACCAGACAGAAAATGAGCAAAGAAATAACAGAACTGAATCACACCTGTGAACAAATGGGTTTGATAGACATATACAGAATGTTCCACCCAACAACATCAGAATACACATTCTTCTCAGCAGTACATGGATCATTTTCTAAAATAGACCATATATTAGCTCACAGAACATATTTAAGCAAATGCAAAAGAGTTGAAATCATCCCTTGCATATTATCGGATCATAGCGCTCTGAAATTAGAAATTAATGACAAAGGATACTGCAAAAATTCCGCAAACACATGGAAACTAAATAACACACTCTTGAGTAATCAGTGGGTCACAGAAGAAATTAAAGAAGAAATTAAACAATACCTAAAAGAAAATGAAAATGCAGATACAACTTACCGGAATCTGTGGGATGCAATGAAAGCCGTTCTGAGAGGAAAATTTATTGCACTGAGTTCCCACATCAGGAAAACAGAACGAATACAAGTAAATAACTTGATGCTACACCTCAAACAGCTAGAAAAAGAAGAGCAAGTCAAGCCCAAAGCCAAAAGAAGAGAGGAAATTATAAGAATCAGAGCAGAAATCAATGCAATAGAGACTAAGAAAACAATCCAAAGAATCAACGAATCAAAGAGTTGGTTCTTTGAAAGAATAAATAAAATCGATAAGCCCCTAGCCAACCTTATTAAAAAAAGGAAAGAAAAAGCTCAAATTCATGCAATAAGAAATGAAAAAGGAGAAATCACTACAGACCCAATAGAAATACAGAGGATCATCAACACCTATTTCGAAAACCTCTACTCTCAAAAGTTTGATAACACAGAAGAAATAGACAGATTCTTAGAAGCATATGAAGTACCAAAGCTAGATCAAGAGGATATAAAACTGTTGAATAACCCAATCTCTGCTAATGAAATTGAGAATGTAATTGGGTCCTTGCCCACCAAGAAGAGCCCAGGCCCAGATGGATTCACTGCAGAATTCTACAAGAAATATAAAGAAGACCTAATGCCGACACTCCTCAAACTATTCAATGAAATTGAAAGGGAAGCAATCCTTCCTAAGTCATTCCTGGAAGCAAATATTACTCTAGTACCAAAACCTGAGAAAGACCCAACTATAAAAGAGAACTATAGACCGATCTCCCTAATGAACACAGATGCAAAAATCCTCAATAAAATATTGGCAAATAGGATCCAGCAAATCATCAAGAAGATTATACACCATGACCAGGTGGGATTCATCCCAGGAACGCAAGGATGGTTCAACATACGCAAATCAATAAATGTAATCCACCATATCAATAAAGCCAAAAATAAGAATCACATGATCATCTCTATAGATGCAGAAAAAGCCTTCGATAAGGTCCAACACTTATTCATGATAAGAACTTTACAGAAAATTGGAATAAATGGTCTTTACCTCAATATAATAAAGGCCATTTATGACAAACCAACAGCCAGCATCATACTAAATGGCCAAAAATTGAAAGCCTTTACTTTAAAATCGGGTACAAGACAAGGATGTCCTTTATCACCACTCCTATTTAATATAGTACTGGAAGTACTAGTCAGAGCAATTAGGCAAGAAAGAGAAATAAAATGGGTAAAGATAGGAAAAGAAGAAGTTAAATTATCATTGTTTGCAGATGACATGATACTCTACATAGAAGACCCCCTAAACTCCATTGAAATACTCTTAGATACAATAAATAAATTCAGTAATGTGGCTGGATACAAAATCAATACTCAGAAATCAATAGCATTCCTATACACGAACAACAAAATTACAGAGAGGGAAATAAGAGAAACTGGACTATTCACATTAGCAAGCAAAAAAATGAAATATTTAGGAATTACTCTTACGAAAGAAGTGAAAGACTTATACAGTGAAAATTATAATACACTGAAAAAGGAAATTGAAGATGATCTCAGAAAATGGAAAGACATCCCTTGCTCATGGATAGGAAGAACAAACATTGTGAAAATGGCCATTCTCCCAAAACTGTTATACAGATTCAATGCAATCCCAATAGAAATACCATCAACATACCTTATAGATCTAGAGAAATCACTCCTAAATTTCATCTGGAACCAGAAGAGACCTAGAATCGCAAAGGCAATTCTAAGCAGCAAAGACAAAGCAGGAGGCATCACAATCCCTGACTTGAAGTTATACTACAAAGCAACAGTAGTAAAATCAACATGGTATTGGAATCAAAACAGAGCTGAAGATCAGTGGAATAGATTAGAAGATACAACCACAACTACGAACACACTCAACCACCTTATTTTTGATAAAGGAGCCAAGCAGGTTCACTGGAAGAACGACAGTCTCTTTAATAAATGGTGCTGGAAAAACTGGCTCTCCATTTGCCGAAAACTAAAGCTAGACCCATGTCTATCACCATGTACTAAATTAAAATCTAAATGGGTCAAAGATCTGAATATTAAAACAGAAACACTAAATCTATTGGAAGACAAAATAGGTAGAAACCTTGGAGACATAGGAGTAGGTAAAGAATTCATGAACAGGACTCAAACCGCACGGGAAATACTTCCCAGAATCAGTAACTGGGACCACTTCTTATTAAAAAGTTTCTGCATGTCAAAAGAAATCTCCAGCATAGTGAAAAGAAAACCCACAAACTGGGAAAAGATTTTAGTGAACTCTCTCTCAGACAAGGGCCTCTTGTCTAAAACATATAAAGAATTAAAGAAACTCAGACCTCCGAAATTCAAAGATCCAATCCAAAAATGGGCATCTGAGATGAATATGCAATTCTCAGATGAAGAAATGCAAATGGCAAATAAATACATGAAAAAATGCTCATCATCATTGGTCATTAGAGAAATGCAAATTAAAACCACACTGAGATACCATCTCACTCCTGAAAGAATGGCCAGGATCAAGAAAACCGACAACAAATGCTGGAGAGGCTGTGGGGAAAAAGGAACTCTCCTGCACTGCTGGTGGGAGTGTAGACTGGTACAGCCTTTGTGGAGATCTGTCTGGAGATTTCTCAAAAAGTTGGGACTGGAAATCCCATTTATTCCAGCTATTCCACTTCTAGGCATATTCCCAGAAGAACTGAAAGCATCATACCACAGTGATATATGTGCACCTATGTTTATAGCAGCACAATTTGTAATCGCCAGATCTTGGAAACAACCCAAGTGCCCATCAACTGAGGAATGGATAAAAAAGTTGTGGTATTTCTATACAATGGAGTATTATTCAGCTATAAAGAAGGATCACATTGAGATATTTATCAATAAATGGGCACAGCTTGAGACCATACTCATAAGTGAAATAAATCAATCTCGCATGTGTGAATACTGAATAGTTTCCCTAATGTAAGTAATGATTCAAATATATAAATGTGGTAATCATGATTCCCCATTAGGTGGCCTTGAAGCCTTATAAAGTTTTCACTCATTAATTAGAAAGGCTTTATTCTGGGCTTCTTGATATGAAAATATTTGAAGCTAGAGTATATGAAGTTTTACCCAAATATTTCAAGGAAAAAGACACTATGGTAACTACTATTAAGTCAGGTTATAAGGTGGTGAAGTACTAGGTTATTGAAACAGTCATGCTGTGACCTCTATTGTTATATTGTTATGTCCTGTTTTATCTCAATCTCCCCCTTATTGTTTCAAAAAAAATTATTTAGTCATTTCTTATGTTTGTCTTAATTAAAGAAAAAATTCAAAAAAATTAGGGTATATAAATAGTAACTCTTTTCGATTTCCTATTAACTTGTTTTGAAGTCCTGTAGTACTCCCACGATCTTGTTTTGACTGATTAGACTCTGTTCCATTCTATATGATAGTATCAAGTTTGAAGACATAGGCAACTACTTTGAAGACAATAAGATTCACTAAGATACCCATTCTGGTTTGACTATTGTCTTCTTTGGAAGTCCTGTAATGTTTACAATGCCTAAGTTTTATTGGTCTTGTTCTCTACTGTTTTGTCCAACTTTATAATATCTAATGAGATAGACAATTCTTTTTAAGGAAACAAGGGACAACGTTGATAACCATTGTTGATAAACTTGTACTCTGTTCTACACCATGTGCTACGTCTATCCTTGGTATTGACTGACAGCTTTGTTTTGCCATATTTGACTGTATTCTCTCCCCCCCCCCCAAAGAAAGTAATAAGCACTAAGGAGTAATAAAATCCAAGATGTGTAAATTTTGTTGTAAAAAAGAGAGGGAAAAAAAAAAAAAGAAAAGGAGCTCTAACGGTTATAACAGCAAGTGTGTTTGGGGGTGTTAAATAGCTGACTTTATCAATGTTTTTGGAACATTGAACACAGCTGTTTGCAGTCTCCCTGTTTGAATGTCCACCTTGTGTTCTTTGATACTGTGATTTGAGGAACTATTTTCAAGAAAATAGTGTGTAATCTACTAGCAGGTAATTTCTTACTGTTATGGTTTTTTGTTTTGTTTTGTTTTGTTTTGTTTTGTTTTGTTTTGTAGTTCTGTATTGCGTGTACCCTTACGCCGCTTTGGTTTGTTTTGTGTTTTTCTCTTTTTCCTCTTAAATAAAAAAAAAAAAAAAAAAAAAAAAGACCCATGGACAAGGCGGGGTGAAATCCTGAGGCTCTTATTTCTGATCACCACAGTCTTGAAACAGATGGAGGCCTTCGTTCTCTGACACCTGTAACTGGAGCGTCTGTGCTTGCCCGCTCTACCTTTTCTCCCTAAGCCCCGCTCTACACTCAGCTGCTCAGAAAAGCCACTTCCTTAGCAGGTTGCCTTCTTGCTGTGATTTGGGCCTGTTTTACTTCCTGTTTATTCAAAGGCAGGAGCACAGCCTGTAGAAATATATCTGTTCCTGTCAATTCCATTTGAGTGATGAGGAAGATACAGCCTTGTTTTGGAATTAGATGACTAGGTGGCCAGATAGCAGAATGAATGTGCACAGTGTGTAGCCTTAAGGTGTCATTGTGCTCTTGCTTTAGGTCTGAGACCTAACAAATTATTATAAATAGATGACATAGTGAAGTCTTTGTTTCTTTGTAACTGTAACTGGCAAAGCGTGCTGTTCTGGACCCTCAGCCCCTGGCCCCACCCCTCAAGCCCACAGTGTCTAACTATGTGCCCAACACATACACAGACCGCATTTCTGGGTCTTCTTGTCGCCCCCCTCCATTTCTCCCTCTCCCCAAAGAAGTTGATTTGTGAGCTCTTTCTCTCTGGCAGAGAGCACTCCAAGGCCTCTCCAAGTGCATGCTGAGCAAGCACTCTGTCATCGAGCGACATCACAAGTTTCAAGGCTGCCCTCAAACTTGCCATCCTTCTGACTCAGTCTCCCCGGCAGGTGGGATTACAGGTGTGAATCAGTGACCACGCCTGGCTTCCTGCTGTTCTTGGCCCAACGTTTCCTACAGTGTTCATTTGGGACTCAGTCTTTTTATTGGTTCACTTTTTGGAAAGGGAAAAAGGACATATTTTGGGATCAAAAATTTGTAACCCAAAGCCAGGGATAGTGGGTACAGTAATCCTAATTACCTGGGAGCCCGAGACAGGAGGAGCTGGAGTTCGTGGCCAGCGTGGGCTGTTCAGCGCAAACATGTTTTTTAAGAAAATGGTTGAATGCTCAGATATTTGGTTATTGGAAAATCAGTCTAGTGTATGCTAGGAATTATAGGATATAATTTTTCTCCTTTTCAAACTGTTTACATTTAGCACTCAGGAGGCTGAGGCAGTCTTGCTGCCAGTGAGGTAGCAAAATGTTTCCACATTTTTCCTTTACCACTCAGCGTTTGGTTAGATGACAGGAATCTTTCCTTCCTTCCTTCCTTCCTTCCTTCCTTCCTTCCTTCCTTCCTTCCTTCCTTCCTAATTTAATTTTTAAGACAGTCTCACCATGTAGTTCAGGCTGGCCTTGAACTCACTGTGTAGCCCAGGCTGACTTTGAACTCATGGCAATCCTCCTGCCTCAGCCTCCCAAATCATGGGATCACAGGCGTGTGCCACCATACCTGAATATGGGTGGGAATAGTTTCTAATAGATTTCCAAAGAAGACAGTAGTTTACAGTGGGACATGGGGAATGGGAAACCACAGCAACAACCCTAAACAGCACCACAGAAAAAAAATTCTCAAGGAATAAGTGAGGTAAGTGTGTCCCTCAACAGCCTTTCTCACAACCTGCACTGAACTGCCAGATAGGGTTATCTGCTTACTGGAAACCATTCCTGCTCGGTGCTTGCCCTGAGGCAGACAAGTCTGGCTCTTCTTTTCTGCTGTTGGAAAGTGTCTTCCTTGAAGAAGGCCTGTAGCAGAGGGAGGTGTTTCAGAAAGAACATGGCACCCTCGGGGCAAAGATGACACAGTTGGGCTGGTGTAGTGACTTCCCCTCATCGTCTGGATGGTCACAGCCCTCTGACTGGTGTTCCTGATCATACTCTAGGACCCAGCAGTGGCCCTGCCATCAGGGGGAAGTAGCCCATCCGGGAGGACCTGTCTCTGGAGCCTGCCACAGAGATCTCTGACGGGGAGACCGGGAAGGTAAGGGCCACAGAGGAAGGGCGGCTGGGGCAGCGGAGGCCGGGCAAACCTTCCTGGAGTGAGTTAGAAGGGATTGTAGCATTCAGCTCACAGAAGAAAAGGACCCTTGAAGTAGATGAGCCGAGTTGGTTAGTTTTTTGTTTTTGTTTTGTTTTGTTTTGTTTGTACCAGGAATCGAATTCAGAGTCTTACCCTTAGCCAGGCAGGTGCTCATGCCACTGAGCCCTGTGGCCCCAGTGAACAGGATTAGGAAAGGCACCAATGCATTCTGAAAACTACATTGTAGCCACTGAAGTGTAGATTGAGGAAAAAAAGTATGATGAGGGTCCGAGCTGGGAAGATAATTGAGGGCCAATATGGGAGGGTCACAAACCAACATTTTTTGGAGCACAATGATGGGGTTTCAAACAGGGAAGTGGAAGAACCTGATTTATAGTTTAGAAAACTCTCTGTGGCCCGGTACAGTGAGTGTGTGTTTGGGACCAAGACTAGAAGAAGGTCTCTAAGTGGTGAGGGCACTGCACAAGCCAGAGGGAGCCCCCTGAGTCTGCCTTCCAACCTCTGTGGTGGACTCCATGATGTTTTGGAAAAGTCAGTTCAGAAAAGCAGGAGGCCCAGGTTAGACTGTGCAGAGGACCCCTTTGGGGAGGGGGACAAGGGAAAGGCAGGGAGACCTTGGTAAGTGTCCAGTAAGGAAACACTTTGAGTGGGGGCTGGAGACAGAAAAAAAAAGCCTTCACCGGCCACAAGAAGGAGATCCCTAATCCAGACAAAACAGGGAGAGTCAAGAATAGGGAGATAAATGTCACTTGTGCTTTTTTTTTTCTTTCCTTAAACAAAGCAACTGCATTCAGTGGTCCCTCAGGAAGGCCAGTCATTTCCTGAGGAGATATCAGCCCAGCCCAGGTCTCATTGTTCTGGGTTTCCCAAGCAATGGCCGCCATTACCTGACCAGCACCACAGAAGGTCTCTCTGGGGCGCCTGGAGCACTTACCAAATTGTTTCTGCTTTTCACCAAGCAGGTTTCTCATTGGCGGCTCCTGGAAACTATTTTCAAGGCATGGCCCAAAGGCAGGACTGAGTGTGCCGGGCAGCCTTTGCTTTCAGGATGCCCCCGGTGTGGGACCAGAGGAGCGCGATGTGGCTGGCGGCCCTGCTGACCCTGTTGCTCTGTGAGTTGTCCCTGTCCCCGCTGCCTTTTCCTTTCCTGAGCACTGAGCTTCTGAAACCAACAGATTTCTTCTGTCTCTTCCAGGTCGGAGCCTTGAGAGTCATGGAAACTGTAAGTTACGATGTTCCTCTCTCTTGTCTTCTGTAATTCCTAAAACTTGTGCAAAATGGTTTGGGGTTGATGTCTATCAAAATGGAGGAAAATTCTCCAATGGGATAGTTTATCCCAGTTGGGAGTCTTCTTTAGAAGAACTTAAAACAACAACGCTTGATCTAAGCCACGTTCTACTCAGTGCATTTTAGAAGCTGCGTTTCCAAATGTTCAGAAGTGCCTTTCAGAATCTACTTTTTTCTAGACCCTGGTGGACTGGCGTTTGTTGGAACTGGGCAGTTGGAAAGAAGCTAGTGATTCTATAATCTGTTTGTGTTTGTACTATTGTAAATTGTTTTTTACTATTCTGCCTCCTCCCTGATGGTTAATTTTTATTTCTGGGTGGTAGGAAAGGCTGAACTCAGGACTTTTGCGCTGAGCTGCATCTCCAGGGCCTTTTCAATTTTCGAGACAAGATCTTGCTATACTGCTAAGTTGCCTACGATGTACTCAAACTTGTGATTTTTTTTTTTTTTTTTTTTTTTTTGCCTCAGCCTCACAGAGTATCTAGGATTGTAGGCATGTCCGCTACGATGCCCAGCTCCCCATGTTTATTTTATTTTTGAGACAGACTCTCACCGTATAGTTCAGGCTGGGCTTAAACTCATTATGTGGCCCAGTTGGCCTTAAACTCATATGGTAACCCAATCTTAGCCTCGTAAGTGCCAGGATTACAGGCATGTGCCACCTTACCCAGCCTATTTGTGTTTTTGTTTGGTTTGGTTTGATTTTGGGGAGACAAGGTCTTATTATACAGTTTGGGCTGACTTTGAATTCACTAGGGATTCCAGACTGGCCTCAAACTCACAGTGATCTTCCTGCCTCAGGCTCCCAAGTGCTGGGATTACAGGTGTGCACCACCATCCCTGGCTCCTACTTTTGTTTTTGATAATATCTTCTGTTTTTTTTTCCTCCCAATTATTTTAACTACCAAATCAATTTGTCAGAGCCATGAAAACAGAACAACTTTGAAATTGGTACTACAATTTTTTTTCCTCCAGAATGATTTTTAAGAAGTACTGCATTCTCATTTTCATCCACCTGTGAGGCTACAGTTGAATCTGTAACACTGCGCTCCCACACAGGAAGGGGGTGCCGCCTGTCTTTGAAGCCTGGCTTGTCATCTGCTTTAGAGCTGAATGAGTATGAACTTTCATTTTGAAATAAGAGGGTTTTGTTCTGCTTTATTTGCAATTGCACAAAAGAAGGGCTGGGGGTTGTGAATGGAGGGAGAGACCAGAGGACGTGAACCCCTTGTCAGAAGTCACTTCAGTTGGCCTAGAGGAGGACCAGCTGGTTTGCAGGCAAATAGTACAGCTCTTGGGAGAAGTTTGTGGACAATCCTAGGTTGAGTTGAGGTTGGAGCTGTGGCCTCAGGAAGCACAGGGCAGGGCGGCTGCAACGTGGCTCCTCACCTGCAGGAGTCCCTGCTCAAACGTCCATGTGCCTCCTTGGGGATGTGACCACCCTGGCAACTGGTGGAGGCAGGAGATGCATTATTTTCAAGTCATCCCACTCCATCTCACAGGCCCGGGGCATGACTGGTTTGTTACCCAAATCTTGACCAACCAGCTGGGGCCAGAGGCCTGGCTCCTGTCGTTGGTACAGTTTGGCTTTGCCTCTTTGAGCTTTTCTCCCATGTAAAATTGAGGCAATCACAGAACCTAAGGCTTGGAGTGCCTGTGAGGTTGACGGGTAAAAGGAGGTAACTTTCCTGCAGAGATGAATTAAGGTCCACTCCAGGCACACACCTCCGGCTCCTGTCCAGACTGTGCCCCAGGACCGGATCCTGCTTTGCAAACATGCAGTGGGGTTGGGGCTCCTGCTCTCTGGCTCCGCTTGCTCGGTTTTCCAGCATTGCCATTGTCTACTTCTCCACCTCAAGCAGCAGGTCAGCCGCTCGCTCTCTTCCTGGGGATCTTAGGGCCAGTCTCTGCCGGCTCCTCAGGCCCCCGCTTCATAGTACACGCAGGGAACTGAGCGCCAGAGGTCACAAGGCCCCTGCAGTGTCAACACTAGGGGTTAGCAGGGTTCGGGGTTTCCTTTCTTTCGCCACCCACGGTGGCATTTAGATTCCGTGCGGGGGCAGTGAGGGGTGGTGCCTGACTGGCCAGTGCGCCTGGCTGTGTTCCCACTCTTTCCCCTCCTATCTGCAGCCTTCTGGGCCCCTCAGCTCCACCCGACCATAGCCTGTCACACTGCAATTCAGGAGATGACTTCAGCTCCACCTTCACCTAGAAAACAGTCTGGAGGGAACTGCCTCCGCTTCCTGCCTGGCCCTGGCTGCAGGCTTATCTGCCTCCCCACCCATCCTCCTGGCTTTCCTCCTGGCTGATCTGGGGCCTGTGCTCCACCTGGGCTGGAGCCTGTCCCTCCCTCACCCCAGGACCTCGCTTCTCTGCTTATCCACATCCCCTCTCCTGGTGCATCTCCGGGTTCCTGAGCCTTAGGCTCCCCCCGAGGCCAACAGCTGCATCTCTTCCTCTTCTTCTGGGTCCCTCACCCCCAGCTGCACCCCTGGGACTTTGTCTTCGTCCCTTATCATCATTTCCTCTTGGGGGGCGGGAACCTAATTCAGGAATCTCATCTTTCAGATTTAACTTTCATATCCTTTCAAATAAGTCTTCTAAAAATTATAAAGTTGGGCATGGTTGTGCATGGCTGAGATTCCAACACTCAAGAAGCTGAGGTAGGAGGATGGAAAGTTTGAGGCCAGCCTGGCAAATCGAGTGAATTCAAGCTCAAGACTACATAATGTTCCCAGGCCAAACAAAGTGATAAAATACAAGTAGTATAAAATGCATTATTAATGATATTTGGCATATTCATAATGTTGGCCACCATTAGCACTGACTAGTTCTAGAATATTCTTTTAAGTTCTAGAATATTCCATCATCCCCTAAAACAAGTTCTCCTGAGTCCCTTAGGAGTATCTCTGCCCCTTCATTTTCACCTGGTCATCCCAGGCTATTGACCAGCCTTGGGCTTGTGTCACAGGATCTTTCTCCAACTCTAACCTCATCTGCCATGCCTCTCCTGAAGAGGTCAGTGCCTGGCCTTCCCTCCTGGCACAGCTGACGTGGCCCACCCAGCCCCTCTGTCCCTGCACCCTGCTTCCTGTTACTAGCCTGGCCATGCCCGGAACACACTGTTTCCCACACCCTGGCGCTGGGAACATGCTGTCCCCCTGGAGTGCCCCCGCCTGCCTTCCCCAGGGGCTCAGTGCAGTGACAGTTTCTTCAGACTCTGGCCTCTCCTGGGCAGTGCTTCCTCTCAGGATCACCGACATCACCGGACCTCAGCTAGCTGGGCCCCCACCCCTACCCCACCTTACACAGCAGGGATGGTTCCTCCTTCACCCCAGAAGCCCAGCACCCAGCACAGGTGTTTGGCAATGTCTCCTGGATGGGAATCTGAAGTGCTCTTGGAGGTGGTGGAGATTTCACCAGAGGATGAGTTGGTGTGTTCTCTGCTGAGCACACAAGTTCACCAGGGACTGCATGGCTCCTGGTGCCCTGTACCCTGTTGGTGCCCTGCCAATAGAGGGTGGCCCTTTCTTCTCACCCACTCCTCTCTGAGTCATTTCTAGGTCAAGGGCCAGGTGGCTGGCTGAGTCAGGATGCTTTCTCTTTCCTGGGAGAATCTTCTTGTGGCGATGGGTGGCCTTGAGGTCCAGGAAATAGCCTCCATAATTTAGTATTTTGAGATTTGGTATTGTGGTCCCAGGGTATCTATCTGTGCCATGATGACTTTGTGACCTTGGATCCTTCTCCATCACCTGGCATCTGTGCAGGTCACAGCTGGGCCTGTGCACAACCTGGGATTTCAGCACGTAGGAGGCTGAGGCAGGAGGAATACTGAGATGTTCAAGGCCAGCCTGAACTACATAGCAAGAGCCTGTCTCAAAAAACAAAAAAATCTGATTTTATATTGTGATATATTTTTATTAGTGTCTATTAGCTTTTCAAAATATTGGTTTTCACTGTGATGCTTTTCCCTCCTTTTTGTTTGTTTTTATTTTTTGCTGTACTGGGGACTGAACCCAGAGCCTTCACCATGAACTACACCCCCAAAAAGCCCTTTTTACTTTGAGACAGTCTCATTAAATTGCTACATTTTCCAGGCTGAACTAGAACTTGCAATCCTGTTGCCTCAGCCTCCTGAAGTACGGAGATGAAACCTAGGCTGGTTTTGTATTTGTCCTGTAGGTTGTACTATGATAAACGTATGCATGCAGGTTGACCCCCCTAGTAAGTTACTTTTGTTTCTTCAGGTACCAAAGAGTGGCATAACCATATGGTAGTGTTTTATTTATTTTATTGGTACCGGGAATCATGGCAGTCCTAATTTTAATTTTTGAGGAACTTCCATACTGATCTCCATCATGGCTGTTCTAAGTCATACTCCCGAGAGCAGCACAGAAATTCTCCTTTTTCTCCACAGCCTCACCGGCATTGATTGTTTTTTGTATTCTTCGCGATAGTTGCTCTGACTGGGGTGAAATAGCATCTCAATGTAGTTTTGATTTGCATTTCTCTTATAGCTACAGATGTGCATTTTTTCATGTACTTATTAGCCATCTATACTTATTTTGAGAAGAGACTGCTCAATTCATTTGCCCAAAATCTGACCACTTTGTGCTAATTCAAAACCCCATCCTTTACCACAACAGTTCTGAACCTCGGCTCAGTGAGGAAAGCTCTGGGCCCTCTCTCCAAAAACACACTCTCATGCAACCCGTGGTGGTGCATGAGCCCTCACACCCAGCTGCACACCAGCTTCCCAGGCTGTGAACCTCACTGTGTTTCGTAAACAGTGTGACTTAAACTCGTAATTCTATTTGGCTCTACTTCTGACAAACTACACCAAAGCCCAGGGGCCTAACACAACACGCTGCCACCTCCTCTCAGAGGGGCGGACATCTGCGTGTGGCTTAGCGGGTGTTTCTGGCTCAGGGTCTCTCATGAGATGGCAGCCAAGCTGTCGGTCAGGCTTGCAGGGAAGGCTTGACGAGCTGGACCGTCTGCTTCCTGGCTCATTGTGCAGCAGGGCTGTCAGTTCCCCACCCTTGGGGCTCCTGGGGGGCTGCTTGAGCCAGGGCAGTAAGCTGGGCTCAGAGCCAGTGGTCTGAGAGAAGGGCCAACATGGAAACTGCATTGTCTTAGTGACTTAGTCTCCAAAGTGACCTCTCAGCACTTTCGGAGTATCGAGCGGACCACACAAACTGCCTCTGGGGTGAGGCAGGAGGTGATCACCGGGGTGTGACAAGCCGAGAGCAAGAGTCATCTTCGAGGCTCAAACATGGTGGTGGCGGTAGAAACGAGGCTTCTGCTTTTTTGCCCCATATGTGTGAGGTTTGGGGTTCAGATGAGTGAGGGCCCCTCTGTGTAAATACATGAAATGCTTTTCTGCTTCCATTCTGCCCTCCTTTATCCCCGTCTGTTCCCGTATCAAACAAGCTCATTTATCCACCCAGATGTATGTTAGAGTTGCTTAGAAAACCAACTCATCAGCAGCACCCTGTGCTAGGTGGTATCGTCCTCATTACCGAAGCTCCCTCTTGGTGCTTCAGACATGTTTGCTTTACACTTGTCAAAATGGGAGGGGGTGTTGTAAAACAAACCAACCCTGAGTCCTAGGAGTACTTAGGAGGAGGAATTGCACCAAGGCTGATTTCAGGGCCATACCCCTAGCGGAGGCCCCTGTGGGCGGGCACTGCCCGCTCCCCTCCTCTGAGCACCCAGTGTTAGCGACAGTGAGATGTCTGCTCTGAACAGTGCTAAGGAGGAAGAAAGGAAATGTCAGCCAGGGCCAGGCCTTGGGAACGTGGCCCTTCACTTCTCTTAGCCATCTTGGCCCCTTCAGTATTGAAGATAAAATTACCCGGGTTTGGGATTGTCGCTTGGTGGGAAACCTCCTACCAGGAAAGTAGGAAGCCCTGGGTTTTAGCCCTAACACACCACAAAAATCAGATAAATATACCATGGAAGACAGGCATGCCCATTATTCTAGAAAACTACCAAGAAAATATTTAAGCTGTCTGTCATTTGAAACGATTCTCTGGAAAGGTGAACAGTAGGTTCAGCTTTAAAGCTCCTGGGAGTTGCCGTTATTTCTGTGACCAAGAGAATCCAGGTGCCATGTCTCAAGTATTTCACAGGTACCAGGAGCTATGCTTCTCAAGTACTTACACTCAGGTTCTAATTTACACTGGCTTTTGTTACGCCCATTGTATAGACAAGGAAACTGAGGCTCCTTGGAGTTTAATAACTTGCCAGAGGTCACACAGTTTGTTAACAGTAGAAAGAGAATTTGCTCCAGGTACTCTGGCTCTGTGCCCTTGACCTTTACTGTGTTCTATCCAGAAAAATTACTAAGTAGCCTGGGTTAAAATGAAGAAGGATGTACCAAAGAGGTAAGGGAAGGATACTTGCCTTTCTCTGTGAAAGGAAGAGTCCCTGGGTGGGGACTGTATTAACTGGAGGGAAATAAATATGGTCCAGAGAAAACTATTGTGTCAAGAGATTGCCTAGCAAAGCAGCTGGGGAGAAAGACAGGAAAGGGAATTCTAAGAATCACAGAGTAGGAAATAACATGGACTTAAAAATAATTGCCATATCTTGTCTTGTGGTTTGGTCAGATGCTGGGTTTTGTTAGATAAATTGCTTGGAAGAAAGTAGTAGGCCAGGCATGGTGGTGCACACCTACAGTCCTAGTGCCCTGGGAGGCTGAGGCAGGAGGATCAAAAATTAAAACACAGCCTGGGAAATTTAGCCAGAGCCTGTCTCAAAATACAAAATAAAAACAGTGATGTAGCTTAGTGTGAACATGCGGGGAGTTCCCAGTACTGCAAAAATAAAAGGGGAAGAGGCGTTATTAACTGTTATGGTAAAATCTGTGATGTGTTATAGACAAATTAAATTTGCAGTTGTCCAAAAAAGGCTTAATTTTGTTAAAAGAGAGGGTAAGAAAGACAGGCATTGCTATTATCTACAGCCACTTAGCTAAGAATACCTTTTCTTATTTGAAAAGGGATTGAGACCATGTATGAAAATTATGTTCAACAAGAACGTTAATGGAGAAAATTTTAGAAAAGACTCATGGGGACACCAGAATTAGAGGAAAGCACAGGCAGGCACCTGAAGGCAGGGTCCTGTTAGCGCACAGAAACACATCACAAAGATGGCTAGAAGCAGAGACAAAACTCTGCCTTCCTATCTCTTAGCAACTGGAGAATAAAAGGAAACAAGATCCATTAGGAAATTCTCAGCATCCCAAGATAGAAACGCATCGGCTGTTCACGGGGCCATGTAGCTTTGCCATGTGAAATCAGACAAAATTCCCACGTGTTGAATCCCAAACTCTGGGATCCGTTTTCTTCGTTTTCAATTTTTTTCTGCAGGCCTGGGATCCAGCCCAGGGCTTTGCCTATGCTGGCCATAAACTACACCCCCGATCCCTCCAAAAGACAGTTTCTTAAGCACACCTATATTAGGCCTCTTAGGCCAGGCCCTCCTTGGCTCATGCATGGCCACTTTGACTTGTGGGTCTTTCTCTGCGCATGGGCAATGCTGATGTCTCCAAGTCTCCTCTCACAAGTCAGCACGAGCAGGGCTCACCTTAATGGCCTCGTTTTAATTTAATCACCTCTTACAGGTCTGATCTCCAAACAGAGTCACATTCTGTAATACCAGCAGTTAGGGCTTCAGTGTATGAATTTGAGTAGGGGGTGGGGGCAAAATTGAGCCCTTAACTATCTGTACCACCTTCTGTAGGGTCCAAGTGCTGTGTCATTTGGTTAATACCGGAGGGATAATAGGAAAATGATCCAAAAATATTTTAAAAATTTTTTTAATTTGATTTTTTGAGACAGGGTCTTGCTGTGTAGTTCAGGCTGGCCTTGAATTCACTAGGGTAACGCAGGCTGACCTCAAACTCATGGCAATTCTCCCACCTCACCTTTCTAAGTGCTGGGATTTCGGGTGTGTGCCGCTGTGCTCAGTTTAAAGACAAACAAGACTATTTGAACTTTTAGGGCCTGATGTAAGCGTGGCAGCCTACTTTGCTTGAATATCATCTCAGGGCCCACTATCCCACACTACCTCTGGCCCTGAAATTCTCGTAAATTAGGTAAGGTCCAAGACTGAAGGTGTCCAGTACGTGTGTGAGGTGCTACCTCTCGTGTAAAAGAGGCAGAGGAAATAAGACATTTTTTTGGAGACAGGGTCTCACTATGTAGTTCAGGTTGATCTAGGCCAGGCTGGCCTCAAACCTGAAGTGATTCTGCTGCCTCAGCCTCTCAAGTACTGGCATTACAGGAGTGTGCCACCATGCCCCATAAGATTTATATTTATACTTGCGTGTGTATTAAAGATACTGATTGGAAGGATACACAAGAGACTAGAATCAGCTGAGTGTTGTGGTACACATCTGTAACCGCAGCTCCGAGGGGGGCTGAGGCAAGAGGATTGCAAGTTCAAGCTCAGCCTGGGCAACTCAGTGATTTAATGACTCTCTGTCTTCAAATAAAATAGGGTTGGTGCCCAGTTCAGTGCAAAGGCACTGGATTCAATCCCCAGCACTGGGAAAACAACACCAAACTGAGAGCACCTGATTTCAAGGTTATGGCATTAGTTACATTTTTCCCTAGCCCTTTCCACACACATAACATTTATTCTTTTTAGTCAGCTATAGATCGTGAGACACCTAAGGTGGTTTTTCTGAGATGAACGTGGAGAGTAGCTATTTTACCATGCTGATTAAGTTTAGATCTTTGTGCTCGGGAAAGGAAACTGTCCTGCGGGGTGAGCTGAGGTAGCTTGAGATCCAGGAGCATAACTGGGACCCAGGAGGGCTGCAGGAGACCCCGCAGGCAGGACCAAGAGAACCCTCAGAAAGACAGACCTGCCCTGGTCTGCTCTGTACCTCGGACCCAAGTTCTGACCAATGAGCGAAGCCCAATCTCTAGCCTGGAAAATTTCCAGGCAGTGGCCAATCAGCAACTGAGAAAAGTGCTTACTGAGAGAGTCGGGAGGGGGAACTAGGCAGAGAATAAGTGCTAAGCAGCCCGTCTTCCCCCCAGCACCCTACTGTAAGCTATCTCCAAACGTGACCGCCAGAAAGCTGAATTCTACGGATAGCCCGAGTTCACTGGCACCAAGCCACTCCGGGGCTGAAGGATGCCAGCCGGAAATGATGTGTTTGTCTCCTTGGCCCCCAAACCTGGCTTCTGTGGTTGAGCTGTGTGCGCTTTTGACCCGCGCTCACTGTGCCTTGGTAGTCGGTGGGGGTGGGGTGCAAATGATGCTTCAGAAGTGGTTTCCACCTGGCAAAACCTCGAGCCCACCGGATAGAAAACATCAGCTGGCGGCAGCGCAGAGGTTCATTGTTTTTATGTAAAGACATCTTTTTTTTTCTTTTCTCAGTAATTTTAAAGCCTGGTGTTTCTCAACACCTATGTGTGTGAGTGTGCAAATGTGCTGGGAATAGAACCAGGCCTCACACATGCTGAGCTAGTCCTCTACTGCTGAGCCACACACCCAGTCCTCAACGCATATTCGAGAGTTTTTAAAAATATCTGGTTGAGGTTTTTAAGAATTTTTCATGTATTTTTATTTTATTTTATTTTATTTTATTTTGTCTTTTTGAAACAGGGTCTTTCCATGTAGTTCAGGCTGGCCTTGAGCTCACTTTGTAGCCCAGGCTGATCTTGAATTCACAACAATCCTCCTGCCTCAGCCTCCCGAGTGCTGGGATTACAGGCATGAGCCACCCACACCCGGCAAAAATTTTTCATTTATAATAAAAGTTCACAACTTGCCTTTTAAAAAACAGTCTACAAACTGCCAGCACCTATTAATAAGGCTATTATATTTAAAGGTTTTTGAAGGGAAGGAAGAAAGAAAAAAGAAGAGGAGGGAGGGAGAAGGATGATGCTGAGACTACTAATCCGGTCTGCTGCGGGGAGGGAAAGCTCTTGGGCCTGGCCCTCTGGCTTCGGATTAGAGGCAGTACTTCTCATGAAGCACTTCCGGTGTGCTTGGCACTGCGTTGGGTACTTTCAGGCTGTTCTTCTGTAATTTTATTGAAATAAGATAAAGAGGGATTATTCTCCCATCTTAGAGGTAAGGACACTGAACTCCAGGAAGTTAACCACTCCAGCCATCCAGTAAGACATCAGCCAGGACTTGAACACTGGTCCGAGCGGAACTCAGGCTCCCTGCACGGCCACGACAGCAGCCCTCAGGCTGCACCACCTTGTGTTTGTCACACGTTGCCATCCGATGTCAGTGAGCGAGGGAGCAGCTTAGTATCACCTGCCCCGCATTTAACCCACTGGCTATGTCACTAGCGCCTGGCCTCTGTGGGCTTTGGGGACCCAGGGCGGGATGTGACAGGCGCACGCGGAGTGGCAGCTGCCGCATCTGACGGTCTGTGCTTGTTCCATTTGCCTTAGCTTTCACCATCAACAGCATCAACATGCAGAGCCTGCCGGACTGGACGGTGGAGAACGGGCAGAACCTGACGCTGCAGTGCATCGTGGACATCAGCACCACGTCGCACGTGAAGCCGCAGCACCAGGTGCTGTTCTACAAGGATGATGTGCTCGTCCACAACGTTTCCTCCGTGAAGAACACAGAGAGCTTTCTTATTCCTCAGGCCCGGGCGCATGACTCAGGCATGTACAAGTGCACTGTGCTTCTGAACAACAAGAAGAAGACCACCGAGGAGAACAGGCTGAGGGTGACAGGTGAGTGAGTCCTGGGGTTTGGGTGCAGGAAAGCACAGGCAGTGTCTCATGGGAGCAAGCGGGATCAGTGATTGTGAGCGAGGAGTGCCACCCGCCTCCAGTGTGCATCTTACTGGAGGCATTTTCCGAGCCTGACGGTGTAGGCATTCAGCCTATTCCTCGTGTGCCAGGCTCTTTCTAACTTATTTGTCTTTGTACATGTTGTTTCCTGTCCCAGGAATACGCCTTTCTTTATGTTTATTTATCTATTTTGAGGTTGGGTCTCACTCTGCAGTTCAGGCGACCTTGAACCCACAGCCCAGGTTGGCTTCCAGCTTGAAGTGACTCTTCTGCTTCAGCCTCCTGAGCGCTGGGATTATAGACGCTCTCCCCAGTACACCCAGTTGCTCTTATTTTTATTTTGTTTCAAGAGCTATACTTTCTAGCTGGATGTGATATAATACATGCCTGGCATCCCAGCACTCTGGGAGGCTGAGAAGGAAGATCAAAAATTTAGTGGCTTAGCAAGACCCTGTCTTAAAATAAAAAATAAAAAAAAACATCTGGGGAGGTAGTTCAGTGTAAAGGCCCTTGATTCAGCCTTTAGTAGTACAAATAAGCAAGTAAACAAAAACCATAGCCAAACATATGCAATTTCACTTTCTTCTTCAAAGCTCAACTCAGTGATTTCTTTTCCTCTCTGACACTTTCTTAAACAAAATTGATATGTTGCTCATGTACTCTCTCTGCATTCAGTGGGATTTATTTGTTGAAAGGCCACAGGACTGTGGTAAGAAATTAGATTCTACGGTCTCTCCGCCTGGGTTTCTACCTGACTAATTCCTCTAACCACCCTATACTTCAAAATGCTTATCAGTAAAATGGACAACAACACTGATATTCAGCTCAGGGGGTTAGAGAAAGTATCCCACAGGTACAGTGGGAATCAAGTCCAGCACATGGGTCCTGCAATGCCAGCTGTGTGCCCTGGAGTAGCGTGTTAGTCCCTGACACGCTATAATGTACTGCCAGCCTGGGCTACATCATGAGTTCAAAGCTGGCCTGAACTATATAGAGAGAACCTGTCTGCTCTTCTAGACTATAAATCTTAAAGAGAGATAGTGCTTGGCCTATTTTTATAACTTGAGCAAGCAATCTGCCTCGAAGTAAGTGCTCAGTGAATGTTTATGCAATTAACTGAAGTCAATTCTAGCCTGTGGTTGGAGTTCGATAAATTACAATAATCATTGTAATACTAATAAATATTGGCTGTTTTTTCCTCTATCTTTAAACTGTCTCAGTTTGGGATTGTCCTATTGTCCCAAAGGAACCGTAAACCATTGAAAGCACCAACCAGATCTTGAGCATATTTTATATTTTTCAGAGTATCTGCCATGTACATATCTGTGGCGTGGGGAGGTGGGCGTTTAGGAGGAAAAGGAACCCTCAGACAGCTCGGCACAGTGACAGCTGAGGAAGGCCATGACACTAGACTCAACTGGTACTAACTGGACTGTCTCCTTCTCTCCAGGGGTGTCGAGTCCCAGGGTGACTCTGGACAAGAAGGAAGCGATCCAAGGCGGGGTCGTGATCGTCAATTGTTCTGTTCCAGAGGAAAGGGCCCCGATACATTTCAGAGTGGAAAAATTTGAAAAAAATACAAAAACTCTCAAACTCAAAAAAGAGAAGACTTCTTTGGAGCAGAATTTTGTGACTGTGGAATTCCCAATTGGAGAACAGGACCATATTTTATATTTTACCTGTGAAGCCAGGATTTCTTTGGGGTTCCAAATTGAGACTTCAAAAACCTCCGAGAGTGACGATGTCACTGTGAGGGGTCAGAGTCCTGCTTTCCTTCTTATCATTCTGTGTGGTTTCTGGATGGGCAAAAAGAATTGGAAAGGGACTAGATGGCTGACCTTGGGACATAAGGTCTCTTCTTAGTCATTTTGGTAGTACTTTTCAAACTTTTGGGGTTGTGACATATTTTATGTATGATACATATTTTGTCAGGTGTGATGGCACACGCCTGTAATTCCAACACTCGGGAGGCTGAAGCAGGAGGATTGCTGCAAGTTTGAGGCCAGCCTGGGCTACATAGTGAGTTCAAAGCTGGCCTGAACTATATAGACAAACAAACAAAAAATCAAGTAGAATAGAATAGAATTTGCTTTTTTGGCATATCATTATTATTATTATTATTCAAATAATGTATTTCTATGAAGCAGCATACTCCTGAGAGCTACGGTTTGGTCTTGCTGCAATGCTGTAATGGTTTAAGAACACCCTAGAAGAGCAGCAGGCCAAGGCGTTTCCACCTGCTATGGTTCAATCTGAGGGTTTGGCCTTCAAGGAAGTCAGAAGTGGCAATCAGAGGGCCAGGGATATTGCTCAGCAACACAGCACCTGCCCAGCAAGAGCAGGTCCTGAGTTCAATTCCTGGTACCGAAAAAGAAATTGCAATCAAAAAGACTGAGATATGGAAATGAGCTGGAAGGAAAAGAGAATCCGAGGTACCTAGAGAAGGAATTGAGAGGAAAGGTTGAGTTCTAAAAATTAATTAGGAGACGCAGAAGTGGCAAAGGGAGAGCAGAAGAGTAGGAAGAGCCAGGTTTGAACCTGAGTCCAACTGGTTTGTCCTCTTCTCTGTAGAGTCCTTCTCTACTCCCAGCTTCGACATCAGCCCCACTGGGACCATCACAGAAGGAGACCAGCTCAGCATCAAGTGCACCACTCAGGTGAATCACCTGGCCCGCGAGACTCCAGAAATCATCATTCTGAAGGACAAGACAATTGTGGCCAGCAGCAAACAGGGCCATGAGACCGTCTACTCAGTAATGGCCACGGTGGAACAAAATGGCAACTACACGTGCAAAGTGGAGTCCAGTCGCCTGTCCAAGGTCAACAGCACCGTGGTCAATGTCATAGGTAGGGCTTCCCTGGGGGGACGTTGGCTCGTGGCGGGCTCAGAAGACAGTCATGCTGCAATCCGGGATGGCCAGTGAGAGCCGGGCCTTTTCTGCCTGTGCTCGTTCAGATGAGGGTGCTCAGTCCAGGCTTTGGTGCCTGTGGGGAGAAGTGCTGGACTGTAGTGGCTGAGTGCGCAGCTCTGGCACCAAATCCCAGCCCTGCTGTCCACTTCCTGAGGGCTAGTGGGGGGGAGTAGTATTGGACTTGCCACAGCGCTGTGAGGGGAGGTGGCCGTGGCATTCCCGTTTTAGGGCTGGTGTAACAATCAAATGAAATGTGAACTTGCTGTTTCCTAGGTCAGTGCCAAGCACTGTGTTAAATCCCACACACAGGTCCTGTGACAGGGTTGGGAATGAAAAAAAAAAAATCAGCAAACAAAAACAAAATCAGACCAGTTCTCCATCCTGGAACTCTGTACAAAGGTTTATATGCATTTTTATTTCTTGCTCATAAAACTTCAGGAGGAAGATGATTTCATGCCCACTTTGTGGGTGTAGAAACAGACTGGGAAGTTAGAAACTGACTGAGGACTGCAGGATCACCACGGGGCGGGACTGGAATCGCCCCCAGGCCTTTTTGCTCTCCACAACTATGTACTTAAAGGTTCCCTCTGACTTCTGTTCCCTTGCCTGGCTTTGTTTCTCTC
Source organism: Cavia porcellus (assembly GCF_034190915.1). Taxonomy (NCBI): domain Eukaryota; kingdom Metazoa; phylum Chordata; class Mammalia; order Rodentia; family Caviidae; genus Cavia; species Cavia porcellus. Next base: position 16,531,915 of record NW_026947515.1, read on the forward strand.
TAAATAACATATTACCTAAGGTAGATACAGTGTGTTTCTTGTGTTTCCAAGAACTTAGAAAGTCCACTTCTGGGATCCCTGGGGCCGGTGTTTTTACGCATACACCCATTCATTCACTCAGAAAAAAACCCCTGGAGAGTCAAGCGGCCCTTGTGTCAGCAGCCAATGTTAGATCTTGCTAAACCCTACTGTTTGCTAACAGTTTAGCAAATTGTCAGGAATGACAAGTGTGCCGATGGCCTATGATATTTTTCACTGTTACCATTTATATTACCGTATTAGAGAGAAGTATTAATTCAGTGTATGTTGAACACCTTCTGTATGCTGGCGAGTTATTGGGAATAGGGAGCTATCTGAGGCCAGCACTTCCCAGATACAAATGGAGCAGCCTGTGGCAGTTTATTCAGGCTTCCCAGGTGATGTCCAGTGCTCCTTTTATAGGCTCTAGCGCACGCACCAAGTCTAAATCACTGGCCAAACGAAAGCACTTTGAAGTCCAGGACTCTTCCCCCCATGTTTAGCGAGGTGCCTGCCGCAGAAATGATCTGCAGTCAGTATTTGTGAAGTGAAATGTGTGAGTAAACAAATAATGAGGGGCTGGGGATACAGCTCAGCAGCACAGCACCTACCTGGCAAGCACGAGGTCCTAACTTCGGTTCCCAGTATCAATAAATTAATTGATTAGTTAATAAGTGGATGCACGAGTAAATCAGTACTTGATGCTTTGCAAGTTATGAAACTGCTCTTATCCATATCTGTGAAATGAGTTGGATTGTCTAGCGAGCAGAGCCTCTCATTGGGTCCCAGGCACACACAAGGCTCTTTGAGAGTTTGCTCAACAGGTGCCTAAGGATCAAAGGCAGACTTTCTGCAGGAAGGTGGGGTTGGTTCTGCCCAGAGGAGCAGGGCTGTGGACCTCCCCAGGCAGGTGCTTGGGTTGATGCCCAGCCACATCTCGCCCCTTTCCCTCCCAATGTTTTCCAGAACTGTTTCCCAAACCAAAGCTGGAGTCTTTGTCCACCCGTGTGGACCAAGGTGAGAGGCTGGACCTGCTGTGCTCCATCCCAAAAGCCCCTCCAGCCAACTTCACCATCCACAAGGAAGGCGTGATCGTGTCACAGGCCCAGAATTTCACCAAGATCGCTGAAGCGGGGGACAGCGGGACGTACACCTGCACTGCAGGCATTGGCAAAGTGGTCAAGAAAAGCAACGCCGTCCAGATCACAGTGTGTGGTGAGTGTGTCCCTGCGGGCTCCGAGAGCATCTGGGAGTGAGTGGGAGGAAGGAAACAGACCACTGGTGCCACCCTCCTGGGTCAGCAGGCAGACCAGTTTCCGGCTGGGCAAGAACAGGAGGGAAAGAAACGTGGGAATTCGAGATCCAGGCAGAGCGATGGTATTCCTGCTCAGAGCACACAAGAGGGGCCACACAGGGAGGATACTGCTGCCCGATGTCAAGTTCAGGGATTTGGCCAGGTGTGAGAGGAGGCTGAGGCAGGAGGACCACAAGTTCCAGCCTAGCCTGTGCAACTTGGTAACCTAATGAGACCCTGAAACAAAATTAAAAATTGAAAAAGAGATGAGGAGGTAGCTTAGCAAAAATTCCCAGTACTGCAACATAATTTTTTTAAGAAAACCAAATAATTAATTAATTTTAAAAATTAAAACAAAAGATCTGAAAAGATCTAGTTTTTATCCATATCTCACTAAGCAGAAAGGGTTGGACTTCCTGTGGGTAGAATGAAAAGCCAGCTTCCCAGACTTGAAGTGAATACAAGACCTGGTTAAAATACAACTTCTAATTCCAGAAGTTAGGACGGGTGATGCTAATGCTTCAGCCTCTGGACCACAGAGTATTGAGGTCCTAAGTGGACATGGAACCCCCGTGAGGTCACTGCCTCTGATTCTTTTCTCTTATTTATTTAGTGGTGTTAAGGATAGAACCAAAGGTCTTGGCCCTGAGCAACATTTGCAGCCCTTTTAAAATATTTTTTTGACACAGAGTCTTGCTAAGTTGCCCAGGCTCACCTCTAATGCGTTTGTCTTGCCTCAGCCTCTCCAGTAGCTGGGATATTAGGTGTGTACCACTCTGCCCAGTGCCCTAGAGTTTATTTCCAGACATATTCTGTTTGAATCCTTTCTATACATTTTGTGTGCTTTTCTGTGATTTTGTTCCACACACCAAAAACATATATATTTAATATAGGAAGTGAGCTATATTAAGATATAAACATGCACGTATGGGGATGTAATGATTCCTTGAATTTGTGTCCTTTATTTTGCCTACATCACTTGTGTGTGTGCATGCGCAAGTGTCAGGGGGCTCTGGGTACTGAATCCAGAGCCTTCACAATGAGCTACACCCCCAGCTTTGTGTGTGTGTGTGTGTGTGTGTGTGTGTGTGTGTGTGTGTGTGGTGGTACTGGAAATCAAACCCAGTGCTTCACACATGCTAGGCCTTTCTCTTTTCCTCATTACTAAATATACATGCTCTCTCTCTCTCTCTCCCTCTCATAAGGCAATCAGGAATTTCAAATTATCATGGTAGAAACAAAAGACCAGAGTTGAGAAGGAAGCTCCAGGGCTGGATGCATTGCTTTGTTGTCCTTGAGGTCATTTCTCCCTCTCTCTTTCTCTCTCTCTAGGAAATATCTCCAAACCCAGGATTTTTCACAACACTAAGTCCGAGATCATAAAAGGACATGCTGTAAGAATCAGTTGCCAATCCATAAATGGAACTTTACCTATTACTTATTACCTTTTAAAAGGAAGTGATGTTTTAGAGACTATTACAAAGAACTCAAGTGATCCTGCAGTATTCCAGGACAGCCCAACCAAAGATGTGGAATACAAGTGCGTTGCAGATAACTGTCACTCCCACCCTGAAGTGTCTAGCGAGGTTTTGAGCATCAAGGTGATAGGTAAGTTGCTGTGTTATGAGAAGAAATCATAAGGGGTTGGGACTTTGGTTGACATTTTGGGGGAGATTTGGGGTTGCCCAAAGGTGGTGGAGTCAGTAAAATAAGTGGGTGAGACTTGTGCCAAGTCTATAAACCAGATATGCATTAAAGCATAACCAGATCTTGCAGGAGATTTAGCTCAGCGACACAAGCACCTGCTTGGTGTGTGCGAGGTCAATGAGTTCAATTCCCAGTACCAAAAACAAACACAACAAATGACCAGACCCAGGAAACAGGATTGGAAAACACTGAGACCTCTTGATGTGGTCAGTATAATATCTTTGCAGACCTTTTAAATGAACTGCTGAAATAAAACACAAGGGAATATGTCCTGAATTTAGGAAGCACTAAATTTGGGGGTTTGGCTGCCTTGACTTTTGCTCCTTTTCAGGTGAATGGAGAGGCCAGGCATGGTGGCTCATGCCCGAATCACTGTAGTTGGTAGGCTAAGGCAGAGGAATCCCTGTGAGTTCAAGGCCAACCTGGACTATATAGTGAGACCTGGTCTCAAAAAATAACAAAACAAAACAAAAAATCAGATGAGTGGAGAGGCATCCCTGAGAACTGTAGGAGGATTGAAGATGCTTCTCGACTGGTGACCCAGCTGGAAAGCTCTGTCCCATGTAGAGCCTGCAGCAGTCAGAGCCGCAGGCCCTGGTCTGATGAGAGTTGGTACATTTGCCTGGAATTCTCCTATCTTGAAGGTGATTATGCTTCCTGAAGCCTCTGTCCTTGGCCCCTCAGAAGACCTTGGGCGTTCCACTGGCTGCATCTCTTAGATGTGATGCGTCTAGGGTAGGGAGCTTTGCTAAGTTTCCTCCTCTAGGCCCTTGGCATCTTCCTTTAACAGCTGTGTGCTATCACTGCATGCAGCTTATGAACTGCATGTTACGCGGTGCAGTGAAGAGCCAGAAGAAAAAAGACTTGATAAGCGTGAGTTCTTGGAAGACTGATCTACGGACCGTGTCATTAAGAAGCGGAGACTTCAGGACACAGTTTTGGTTTTGGGTTTTTTTTTTTTGTTTTGATTGCTATTTTTTAGCTTTGGTTTTAAATGTTCCTTTTGGGGTTTGTTTGTTTGAGTTTTGGAGTTTTGCTATTTTGTTTTGTTTTATACAGTCTCACTATGTATTCCAAATTACTCTTTCTTTTTTTTTTTTTTTTTATTGGTACCAGGGATCGAACTCACGACTGCCTGCTTGCAAGGCAGGTGCTTATGCCACTGAGCTAAATCCCGAGGGTCCCCCCCCATTGCTCTTGAACTTACTATATAGCCTGGCTGGCCTAAAACTCACAGCAGTTCTCCTGCCTCAGATGCTCAAGTGCTTGGATTATAGCTATGTGCCATCCTGTCCTTGGGAGTTTTGTTTTGTTTTGTTTTTAGAGTAGGAAGTTTTATTAAGGGAGAGATGGCTCCTGAGAGAGACAGAAAGAGACCCAGAAAGTGGGTTGCCCCGGAATATGTTTAGAGGCAAATGCAGAAGCCTATGGGAAGCTGTTGGTTGAAATTAAATTGACATGCAGGGTGTGATAGGACATGGCTACAACCCAAGAACTCAGAGAGGTTAAAGCAAAAAAAATTGCAAGTTGAAGCCTAACCTGGGACACTTACCAAATTAGCTTGACCTTGCCTCAAAATAAGAAATAAAATTTCTTAAAAGGGCTGGCGATGTGAGTCAGGGCAAAGGCCCTTGGTTCAACCCCAGTGCCCTCCTCCCACAAAAAATAAATTGTGTCATCATCAATAGCAACATTTACAGAGCTCTGATTATAGTCCAAGCCTGAGTGAAGTACTACAGTAAATTATCCCCATTCGTGCTTCCTAGCAACTAAGACTTGTAGTGGTAGCCTTGATTTATGATGAAGCAATTAAGGCAAATAGCTGGGGGGTGGGATCTGAGCCCAGACAGTCTGGCTCTAAGCCTCTACCCACTGTGCTGCAGAGTGAGAGAGGTCGGGCCACATCCTCTGCCACCGGCTTTAGTATGAGACCACTACCGTCCCACACCTGGTACTCAGCCTCCTCCAGCCAGCAGCTCCATGTTCTCAAAACTCCTGTACTCATGAGAGGGTGGTGTGGGTTAGAGTGCCCATCTGCCCGCCAGCCCGCTCTCACACAGGGAGGAAGGTCTATCTGGGAAGAAAGACAATTTAGGATCAGAACTTAGGTGGTCGAACGTGCTGCTGAGGAGAAGGGCTCATGGGAGAAAGATGGGTTCTGCTTGGACCCTCTGGGCATTCGGCTGGCCTGGTGAAAATGCCCAGCGAGCAATCTGAAAGGGGGCTGTCTGTTTAGATCTCAGTGCCCAGAAGCAGAAGCTAAGGGTATAGGGGAAATCACCAAAAAGAACGGGATGGAAATCTGGAGACTAACTTTCCAGAAAATTCATATTTCAGAGTCAAAATAACAAGCCAAAAAGAGGTGGAGGAGGAGCGGCAGGGTTGGGTGGAGGAGAATCAGAATCTTGAGGTAGCACGGAAGGCCAGAGAAAGCCCCGTTCAACAGGAAGTGCAAAGTGAGAGGCCACGGTTGGGAAGTGGACAAACAAACATTCACTATTGCATTTAATCTGCAGGCCCACGCTCTGAGAATCACACAGACTTTGGGGGCCTTCCTTTCTCTTTTTCTGAAATCACAGATACCACGCAGTTTCGAAAAAAAAAAAATGTGGTAGAAACTAGATTTCAATAATAAGGAAGTGGGGAATCGGGTTGTGAAAGCACAGAGGCCAAACAAGAAAATCAAATGATAGCCTGAGCAGCCAGGGAATCCAAGTTATCTGTAAGATCTAAACCTGCACGCACGCAGAACTCACAGGCAGGCCTAACTGAGCGGTCAGCAGTCCTCAGAGGAGCTGCCCTCGGGCTCACATTTAATCAGTGAGTGAGGACAGAGTGCCATCAACTGCTCTGCAGGGGTGGGAGGAATGACTTCAACGAAGGCACACCCCAGATCCGAGTCACCCCAGGCGGGGGCCAGCCATCATTGCTCGGTGCTAACCCTTTTCCTGCTTGCAGCCCCAGTGACCCAGGTCAAGCTTACTATCCTGAGGAACCCCGAGGTGGAGTCTGGGAAGGAAATTGTGCTTCAGTGCTCCGTGAACGAAGGGACCGTTCCAATCACATACAAGTTTTACAAGGACGAGGAGCACAAACCCTTCCACCAAATCACCTCAAATGACACCTCTGTAATTTGGTACAAGGAGCAGGCTAGCAAGGAGCAGGAGGGGCGGTACCACTGTGTGGCCTCCAACAAAGCTAGTGTCACCCAGAGCAGCACCCAGAGCAGCACCCAGAGCAACAGGCTGACCGTCAAAAGTGAGTCAGGGTCTCAAGGGTAAGGTGCAGCGTGGGCTCTCGGGAGGGCAGAAGGCCCATCCCGTGAAAGAGGGCTGAGTGGGAGTCCAGCTCAAGTGACCAAGGGTGAAGACAACACTTGTCCTCAGGCTCTTCCCACTGGAAATGATCGAAACCCACTCAAATTAACAGTAGAAAGAGGAGTGGTGTGTAAGGAATTGGAAGGACTTCATGCAGTCCCAACACTAAACTCTTGCAGATCCACACTGAGTGACTCACCTTGGGTCACATCTGCCACTGTGGGAGTTGGGTCACACAGATGGGACATGGTTAGGGGGAAAGGGCGGTGGCTTCCTAGGGAAGAAGAGCAGAGGAACAGATACTCCAAATGTGGACTCTACCCAGCAAACTGTTTTGACCCCTCCTTGGAGATTACAGCTAAGCTCAGTCTATAACAGACAAAACCAATTTTGCACCTGCAGATGCCAAGGAGATGCCAAGGTTAGACACTAGTTACAAAACTCATAAAATCAGTCCACAGCTACTGGTCTGTCAATCGTAGCAGCTGTGGCATTCCACTGTAGGAAAGAAAGTGTTACACAGTTAAATACCTCTTTCATACCCAAGAAGAAAGTGGGCATGTGAGTGACAGTGTAAAAAAAAAAAAACACAAACTCATAAAATCAGTCTTAATTGTTGCTTAAACCTAGTATTATTTCTTGCTGGCAGAGAAAGAACCAACATATTCCCTCTTCTTTCTCTTTCCATTTCCAGTCTTTCTTGCCTCGTGGAAGAAAGGACTTATTGCAGTTGTGGTCATTGGAGTGGTGATTGCCACGCTGGTAGTTGGAGCCAAGTGCTATGTACTAAGGAAAGCTAAAGGTGAGCACAGTTCCCTTCCCCACTTGGTGACATGAGGTCCTTGCCAGGAAACTGGCCATGAGTGTGCAATGCCCCAGAGGGAGTTGGGGAGCAGTCACTAGGTTTCTCCGTGGTTTCACCTTGATAACCAAAGATTCTGGCTTCAATGAGCATGGAGATTTTGTTGCCCCTAGATTTAGCAAGGCGGAAATAAGAGTGATTGCTTTCCTAGTTGGGCAACCAGCGGAGGGGAATATGGGAGAAGTTGCATCTTCATGTGGTCAGAAGAAGCTGTTCTTGTGGGGTGTGGCCACATCTGGTCCTATAACCGGTAGTGAGTGTCACAGACACAAGTGTACACACGTATGTGTGTGTGCATACACCATACCCTGCATGCATGTGCTGGGTGCCTCCCAGTTAAGCTGTCAGTAGTGCCATGACTTCTGCCCTTTAATTGGGATTAGCCAAACATGGATGAGAATTTGGGAACTCCTGCTCTCAGGAGCCTGATCTAAGATTCAAGGGAAAGAATTCCTCACCAGTACATTCTGAACAAAAAGTTTTATGGGGTTAGGTGGGTTCTTTGGAAGCTCTGGTGCTGTGGCCTTAGAAGGTGAGATGCAAATGGGGTAAGGAATGTTATGGCTTGTGCCTAATGTCCCCCCAAAGTCTTACAGGTGGGGTTTTGGGGTGTCAGAATCATGGTGTGTGACACCTAATAAGTCCACGGATGGGTTTGTAGCTGATGCTAGCAGGCAGTGCCTGCGGGAGGAGGTGGGTCACTGTGAGTGTGGCCTGGGTGTATCTGTATCTGTCCCTCCTGCCCTGAGTATTCCGTGCTTTCTCTGCTTGCTCACACTATGAACTGCCTCTCTTCTGCTATGCCGCCCTGCCTTGGAGGCAGCTGAGTAGGGACTGAAACTCCTATAAACCGTGAGCCAAAGTAAGCCTTTCCTCCTTTAACTTGAAGATATCAGGCATTTTGTCCCAACAATAAGAAATTAACTAAGACAAGGAGAGACCCTGGGTTTGTTTTTTTCTCAAGCAAGACAAGTAACTCCCTGGGAAGAGATGGCTTCCAACGAAACAGCGTCCAAGGCTGATCCTGACCTTGGTCTCAAGATACCCTGGAAATAAAAGTTCAAGGATCAACTTAGGCTTTAATTTTTGGAATTGTCTTTTTTTTTTTTTTTTTAATTGGTACCCGGGATTGAACTCACAACCACCTGCTTACAAGGCAGGTGCTTTATGCTGCTGAGCTAAATCCCCAGCCCCTGGAATTGTCTTAAATTGAAGAGATAAATGCCCCCTTATGTGCCACTGTCTTCATTTCTATCACATCCTACTACCAAAACTGCTTCTGTCTGAAGGAATCAAATTGTCAAGATATCTAGGGAAATGATGTGAAATCCATGTTTAAGACCAAGGAAATCACCTCTTCCTTGAAATGAAGTCTATGTTGCACAGGCTGGTCTTAAACTCATGATTCTCCTGCCTCGGCCTCCCAAATAGCTGGGATTAACACTGAGCCCAGCTCAAGAATGTACCTCTTGCTTTCTTTCCCTTTTCTGACTTCCTTTCTTTTTCAGACATGAGTATATCTAGCTTTCTTCCCTCTTTTTCTTCTCTTGTGTGTGTGGATGGAGCCAGGGCCTTGTGCACACAAGGCAAAAGCTCTACCACTGAGCCACATCCCCAGCCCTTTCCTCTTCCTTTTTATGGGTGCACAATCTTCAGGAAAGTCAAATGTGGTTGAAATGACTATTCCTCTGGTATGCACATGGAAACCTTATATTGATCTTGGTTTTTCTTTTTCTTTGTTTAAAGCCAAGCAGGTGCCTGTGGAAATGTCCAGGTCAGTGTCCTTGTAAGAGTGGGCAGCTGCTTTGTGGGCATGGCTAGATGTAGCTGTGGGGAGAGTTTGGTCATTGGGTAGTTCAGAGTCTTGGAAAATTCAGATCAGTGAGCTTTGGGTGTGAAGTGTGTGTGTGTATGTGAGTCTTAATGGGTGATTGCCAAATATCCTTTAATGGGAGGAAATGGCTTTTATGCTGAGATCATGTCCTTTTTAGACAAATATTTGTTTGTTTGTCTTTTTGAGGTACAGTCTCACTGTGTAGTTCAGGCTGACCTTGAGCTCACTTCGTAGTACAGGATGGGCTCAAACGTGCAGCGATCTTCCTGCCACAGCTTCCTAAGCTCTGGGATTACAGCTGTGCTCCACCACACCTGGCCTAGACAAATATTTGTGAATCCACTTTTCTTTATGAAATTATCATGGAAGTAGAAGGAAAATGACAATTTAGCTTACTATCCGAGTAGAACTGGCCCTTAATTTTTTTCTTTACTGTCTTTACTGTTCTTGATATTCAAAATTCATGAGTACAGAAATAATTGCTGGGGGCTGGGGATTTAGCTCAGTGGCATAAGCACCTGCCTTGCAAGCAGGCAGTTATGAGTTCGATTCCCGGTACTGATAAAAAAGAAAAAGACAAAAAAAAAAAAGAAAGAAAGAAATAATTGCTGTGTTGTAGAGAGAAACAGCAGCACAGGATGAGAGTGGCTAGGGTAGGGGATATAGCTCAGGGGCACAGCACCTGCCTGGCAAATGCAAGGTCCTGAGTTCTATTCCCCATATGCCCTTGCCTCCCCAAAAAAAGAAAGAAAGAAATGAGAGTGGCTTAGTAAAGGACTCAGTATTCATGTAGTCTTTGGGCCTGACACTTATGCAAAAGCAGAAAGTTGGGTCAGTTAGTCTTAGAGCTGAAAAATGTGTCCATTTCTTAAATGAACAAGTAAAGCTTTACTTCCTCTGGAAAGCTCTTCCTGCTTTCTTATGATTTTCCTTTAGTGATTTTGTTGGTTTGGGCTTAGAGTGAAAAATGCTTAATATGTATTTCCTTTTGAACTTTTGTTTTAAGGCCAGCAGCACCGCTTCTGAAATCCAATAATGAAAAGGTGTCAGAGCCTGACATCGAAGCCAACAGTCATTACGGTAAAGTCCTGGTTTCCTTGAATTGCTAAGAGTTTACCTGTACATAGGAGAAAAGGGCCAGGGGTAGAGCTCAGGAGCACAGTGCCTGTCTGGCAAGCACAAGGTCCTGAGTTCAATCCAGGTGCCAAAAAACAAAACAAAACAAAACAAACCTAGAAGAAAAACCCTGGGCTTCAAGCCAGGATACCTATCTAATCCCCCATTGAACGGTGACTTAACAACAACCAAAGCAAAAAGAAATTGAAAGGCAAACATTTTATGTCATTTCCACCACCTTCGTTTTTTTTTTTTTTTTTTAAGCGAATCAAATCAAACAAACAGCTAATCAGGACAGAACAATGAAAGCTATAGAAAACGTCAAAACAAGATAACAGGAAATCAGTGCTGGCTACCATAATCTTTTGTTTTCTTCAAAATAGCTGTCCATACCATCAGACATAGTAAAACCAAACCAAACCAAACAGCATAAAATCAATTAAAAAAGAATGAAAGTGTATTTTAAAGAGAATGAAACCAAACAAAATAAAACAGTATAAAGCAAATCAAAACAAAGCCGTGAAAGTGATACAGGATTTCAAAGCAAGATAAAGGAAATCAACCATGGCTACCATAATGCCTCTTCTTATCTTCAAAATTGCTGCCCTTATCACCAGGCATAACAAAATCAAACAAAACAGAATAAAAGCAATCAAAACAGAGCATTGAATAAAACAGAGCCAAATGAAGCAGTGAGAATAATATTGTATTTCAAAAACAAGACAGAAGGAAATTCCCCCATATTTGTTATATTGCATATTGTTATCCCCTTAATAGATGCTTAGACTATTGGCCGTAGGTCTACAAAGTCAATCAAACAATACAAGCATTAAGTTGTTTTTGTATCTCAGTTGCTAACTACTCAGCCTGGGGGGCTTGTCTCCCAGGCTTTGTGCTGGTTGGCTCACAGGAAGGATGAATTGGCCTCTTGTTAACTCACGGAAGGATGAATTGGTTTGCACCTCTCTTGGCTTGCACAGGCTCACAGGAAGGTCTACCACTTTCTCAATGTCCTGTGAAATGAAAAATGCAGAGTCATCTTAATACCTTGATACCATCAAAAGTTGAATATTGTCCAAAGATAAACATTTTGCATTTGCAAGACAAAGGCCAGTTAGCAAATCAAAATCCTGATAAAGCATGGAATTACTATCAGCATAAAATAATTTGAGTTCCACAAAAGGAAAACTAATACAAAGATTTTGCTCTTAGTGGAAACATTAACAGAAAAAAAAAAAGGAAAAGAAACCCAGTGAAAGGATACTCATTAAGAGGCTCACCCCAAGCTTGCAGGTCCACTTAGGGGGGTAGCCAGTCCAAACTGTTCTTTTTTTTTTTTTTTTTAAACAATTCTTGTTTGTGTTCTTGTTTTGTGTTTTTGTGTTTTGGGTCTCAGTATGTAGTGTAAGCTGGCCTTGAAATTGCTTATGGAGCCCAAGCTGGCCTCAAATCATGGGACTCCTCCTGCCTCAGCCTCCTAAGTGCTGGGATTACAGGCATGTGCCACCACACCAGGCAGGATTTTGGCCACTCTTCAGAGATACAGTAAATGCACCATCACTCCCTGCCTCCCTTAATCTTATTTGGTCTGTCAGAAATTTGCTTAAGCATTTCAGTGGGGATGCTAATTACCTCCAAGAAGGGGCTATCATTATATCATAAAAAAATTTCTGCCCCAGACCACATTTAGAGTTTTCTTTCTTTATCACCAAGTATGTGAATAATATGCCCACATTTCCCTCTAATTCTGTAATAGTATCTCAGAAAGTAAGTTTTTTGTTGGCTGGTTAGTTTGTTTGTTTGTGGTACTGGAGATTGGATTTAGTCTTCACACTGAGCTACATTTCCAGCTCTTTGTGTTTTTTAATTTTGAGACAGGATCTTGCTCATCTTGCTCATTTGCCCAGGCTGGGCTCAAACTGATGATCCTCCTGCCTCAGCCTCCCAGATTGCTAAGGTTACAGGCATGCACCACCATGCCTGGCTGATTTATTTATTTGTGTGCTTGTCTATTTATTTATTGTCCTTTTGAGACAGGGCCTCATTATGTAGTATAGGCTGGCCTTGAAATTGTTTATGTAGTCCAAGCTGGCTTCAAATCATGGGGATCCTCCTGCCTCAGCCTCCCAAGTGCTGGGATTACAGGCGTGCACCACCACACCCAGCCTGGCTGAATTTTTAAAGTTACAGAAAACTAGAATTTCCATTGTCACTCATCGAAATTGCTATTTTTCAACTAGGTTACAATGATGAAGTTGGAAACCATGTGATGAAGCAACCAAATGAAAGTAAAGGTAATTATCTGAGTGTTTTATTACAAACTTTTGCATTAAAAAATGAAAGACCTGTAAGAAAAAAGAACACTAAAACTGTGGGGCAGCAGGCTGCTTCCAGCCTTTTTAATGGTCCCGTGACTAAGTCATGTGTAAAATGGCTATGCCCAGGTGCTTTCTCTAAAGCTACTGTCTGGTGTCCTAAATCCAACCAGGTTGGCTTGTGCATCGCTGAGATACCCAATACCCACAAGTTAAAGGAGGAAAGGTTTATTTTAGCTCACATTTTGTGGAGGTTTCAGTCCATAGTTGGCTGACTTCAAGGCAGGGCAGCATGGCAGGGGGACATGACAAGGAAAAACCACCCATGGCCAGCAGGAAGCACCAAACCTTCCTTCTTATTCCATCCAGACCATGGACTGGTGCCTCCCACACCCCGAATTATGCTGAATCAATCAGTGGGTGAATCCACCGTCACACACCCATGAGCCAGTCACTCCCCAAAGCCCTACCTGTATGTGCAGGAGGCTTAGGGGACTTCTAGATACAAGGCCTGACATAGGTCTTAGCTAAAGAGCTGCGTCTCTATTCCAAATGGGCTTGGGTAGAACTGAGTTGGAGACTTTTTAAGACAGTTAACAACAAATAATTTGCTTCTGCCTAATACTCAGAGGGCTCAGGGTAAATAACATTTTAAAGTTCCTTTCTACTCTGGACTGCTGTCATGGAAGCTGCAACTATGAAAATACATGAAAGAAAGTCCTGTTTCTGGTAACTATCCTTGACTATAGATTATTGATTTAGTCACTAGTTTAATCAGGAAGGAATCCCTGATTATTCTGAATAATCTGAATTAAAGACAAACTGATTTCCTGGATCTCTCCAAAGCACCCTGAGCAATGGTGCTTACGATTCTTTGCCTTGTATGCCTCACATTCTCAAAGCAGTCTTGGCTGGTGACCCTCTTCCCGGCACACTTCCTGAGGTCTCCTCCTGTGTCCCTGGGGTTGGCATCGAAAGCATTCCAGCACAAAAGCCTTCAGCATTTTGAGTGAGACTGGACTTGGCTGCCATAGCTGATCTCTACTGACCTAGAAGTCCTCCCACTGTAGAAACCAGGACCTCACCAGGAGGGTCTATCAGTATCTAAGGGTCAGGGAGATGGAGAGTGACCCCCGTCCCAAGGCCCTGTTTCTGCCACCAGGCAGGGCTCATCCTGACTTCCACAGGCTAAGGTTTCCTCTTCCCCTAGAATAGAATTAAGCCTGAGTGTATCTGGCACCCTGTAATATTCCGACTAATATCCTGATTGGAATGAACATACCTAATGTGGCCTGGTGCCCCAAGGACAGTGCTGTCTAAACACAGGGTGCTGTGGTTCCTTTAAGCAGACCCTATGAACTCAGATGTGGAGTACACAGAAGTGCAAGTGACCTCAGCAGACCCCCAGCAAGGTAAGTAGGGCCCTGGAGTGAGCCAAGCCCATGCCTTGCTCTGGGGTGGGGTGTGAATGCTGGGGTGGGGGTGGAGTTGTGCTGTGAGAAGGGACTCTCAGAAGGTCAGCAGAGGTCCTGGATGTACGTACCTAAGGCAGCAGCTGAGACATTAATTTTGGCACAGGTAATATGTACTTAGCATTCACTGGGTGCCAGGCAGTGACTGCACTGCACACCGAGCCTGCTTTTAACTCTTTTAGAGACAAGGTCTTGCTAAGTTCCCCAGACTAGCCTCAAACTTGTGATCCCCTTCTCAGCCTCCTAGAGTTCTGGGATTATGGGGCTATGCCACCAAGCCTAGCTTGTTCAGATTTCTATCCTGGAGTAGAACCTTGCCAAATATAGCCTGTCCCTAAGAGCTGCCTGAACGGTGCTCAGAAATGAGTCAGAGGGGGCTGGGAAGGAAGGGACAGGCGCCCACCCGTCTTCACCGATGAATCCACCCACCCTTTCCTCGCTGTGAATCCTGGGCTGGGTACAGCTTCTTCCTCCTAAGGGATGTCAGGTTTGGAAGGAAAACAGAGGGGTGACAAGGGAGCAGGACACACGCAGACTCTAAATATAAATGGGGAAGCTCTTCTGTCCTCTTCATGAGCTTCCATTCTACTGAGTGCTCCAGCAGATGGCACAGCCCGAGGGCAGGGGAGACCAAATTCCTGCATGTCCTCTGTCTGCGGCACACGTGGAATCTCCTGTTATCCCGGACACTGGCACCTGCCCTTGGGTTCTCCCGCACAGGGCCAGACCCTGCCTTTGCTCTCCTCCTGATGGGGCTGGACTGGTGGAACTAACGGCTGTGCAGAAAGCTGGAAGGCTTTGAGTTTAAGAAGTGGAAGAATGAATGAAGAAGAATCCAGGGCTCTGGCCTTGGAAAAGTGTGCATTTCCCATTCTTTGGGAGCATGTTCACATCAGTGGCATCTGATTTTCTTGCTTAAAGGTAGAAAGGAATTGAGGGGAAAGTGAAAGCTCAAAATTCCTGGGATGGGGTGAAGCACAGGAAACTACCTTATGCTTTTCTTGCTGAGCTCCGCACACACAGTTGTATCCAGACCAATTGGTTCTTTTCCCACCTTGCATAAAGGTGCTGGTGCGCAGCAGGGGGAGGCCTGGAACTGGCGTCACTTGGATAGCAACAGGGAGCCTCTGGAGTGGTGATGGCAAACCTTTTAGAGCTTTCAATGGTAACAGCCTGCTGCAGCACATGTGCCATAAATTCGCAACCACTGATCTACAGGCTCCGACTTGAGTTTTCTGCCCCTTGGAGCTAAGTGACAGTGAGGAGGACAGGAGTGAGCCTCTGTGTTGGCCCTTTGCCTTCCCACAGAAGGGGAGTGAAGTGCAGAGAGGCCTGTGTGGGTCCAAGGCCAGTGATGGGTTAACGTGACCTGCTCTTGACTAACACAATGTCCTGTTCTCAAACCCCTGCCCCCAACCACACAGAGCTCTAACCCTGCTGGCAGCTGACCAAGTGTTCATTGTGACTGGAGAAGAGACGGGAAGGAACTTGTTAAATCCCAGTTTGCTGCATGTTTGCTCGGAGACTAATTGCTGGGAAAACCCCATGACGTTGAAGCAATCTCTTTCCCTTTTACCCAGAGAAAAACAGAGGCTAAAATATAGTTCCATCCGGAAACACAACTGACAGCCGAGACAAACAGCCTGCTGGCCTGGTTTACTCATCAGCAGGCAGCTGCTGCCACAGGGCAGCGAGAGGGAGGGGAGACAGCAGCTGAGCTGGGCAGGATGGGAGGGAACTGGGCAGCAAGAAAAACCAGGGGTGCAGCTCATCCAGCAGAAACCGTTCATGCCATCATGGCTATGAGTTACAAGGTGACAGGAGGGAGTCAGGCGGTCCTACACGGGCCCAAAGAGTGTTGGTGACCAGAAAGATCTTCTGGCCACCCCAGTACGACTTGGGGTTAGTGAGATTCACAAGACATTAGGCCCTCAAGCATGGCCACCCGCCTTCTCTCCAAAGCACCATCCCCACCATGGGCTCCCATTTCCCATCTGGGCCCATCCATATCAGGTTCCATTCTACAGTGACACTTCCTGGCCTTTCATGTAGCTGTCAGGAGCTGGGGAAGTGGTCAGATTCCATCCTGTTTCCTCAGGTGTGTGTGTGTGTGTGTGTGCATACATGTGTGTCTACACGTAGGAGTGTGGTTACTGTGTACAAATGTGCATGCATGCTATTCACATCTGTAGGTACACTGTGCGTGTGAATGCTGTATGAGGGTTTACACAGGGCTTGTGGTTATACACACTGTATGTGTATATGCATGGGTATATGCACCTCAGCATGAAAAAAATGAGTGTTGGTTATCTCCCAAGCCTGAAAGTCACCTCTGGATGTAATTCACAGCTGTTCTAAGATAGTCTAGTCAGAGAATCCCAACCCTGGCTGCCTATTAGAGTCTCCTAGGGAGCTCTTAGAATCACCAGCTCCAGGGCTGGGCCAGCACACTCAGATTCTGCAGTGGATTCTTAGCAAGTCCAGCTGCCTGGAACTGGCAGCCTCCCTCAGGCCCAGCTGATTGTCATACCCACTGTGATACCAGGCTCCAAGCCAGACCAAGGGGGATCCAGGTCTAGATTTTGGGGTCCAGACTCTGTGGAAATTGAGAGGCAAAGCAGCTGGCACAGAGTTGCTGTGTCGGGGAGAGAGGGTGCCTGTTGACTTCCTGCTTCTAGTGTGAGAGTAACACTGGTTAGGCCAGGATGCTCTGTGGCTGACAAGGTCTTGGCACTGCTGGACACAGACACGGCTGGGGTAGGTGGTAGATATAGCAATGTGCTGGCCTGGAACTGATAAACAACTACTAACTTGTGCCTGGTCCCTCTTCCAGTTCTAGGATCCAAGGGCACAGACACGGTGTACAGTGAGATCCGGAAAGCCAATCCCAGTAAGTGCCCTGGCTGTGGGCTGGGGTGGGTTTACAAGTCTGCGTCTACTTCCTTTGGTTTCTGCTGGCCTTATCCCATATCCACTGCTTCCTCGCTGAAGGGCGCCCAAGTTTGTTTGTTTGCTTGTTTTTGGTACCGGGGATCGAACTCATGACCTGGCACTTGCCTGGCAGGTGCTTGTACCACTGAGCTAAACCCCCAGCCCAGGTTAAGTTTTTTGTTGCTGTTTCATATTTGAAATGAAATTCACAGACTACTTTTAAATTCCACAAGTGAATCAGCAACCCAAAACACATAAACAAGCCAGGGGAAATAGCAGTTGTGCAAAACTCTTGCTTTGTAGAATGGACTTACCTACCATGGCTTGAATTCTTTGAAAGGGAGTCTAACTTGGCTGGGGAGTGGGTATAAAAAGCAACTGCTCTGAGTGTCAGCTGTGAACCTGAAGCAACCACAGGGGTCTCCGCCCAGCCCAGGTCTGCAGAATCCGAGTCTCTAGAATCTGATCCCAGTAACCTCTCAGGGTTATTTCTGACATTACCAGAATTTGAGAAATGCTGTTTTAAAGGCTCTGCGTATTGACCTGAATAACCAAACTTTATCTTAAATGGTGATCACTTCTTAAATCATCTTTTTAAAAAATGAATGTATTTGTGACTAGAGCAGAAACTTAGCCTCCCATGGAACGTGACACTAAATGAATTTTGAAAAACATGTTCTGGAGAAATTTTGGTTCAAGTACTTGTTTTGCAATCCCAGTATACTCAGAGCTAGAAAATGTAACTTTGGAATAAATAGGCTCTCTCTATTTGTCCAGTGAAACAGAAAGGTAAAGGCGAGGTAGGATTTGAGGTCAGTCCCACTGGGCAGTTAATGAAACAGGCTCCCATGGCCCAGTACTGCAGTGTCGGCTTCCAGTTGCAAAAGCTCATTTGGGTGCTCCCTAAGTGTGCTATATGTTCTATGCACATCACATCTTTCCACCCTCACAATAAATCCATTTTACAAATAAGGACTGAGGCAGAAGAGATTCAGACCTCCCAAGGTCATACAGCAAACAAGCCCTAATAACTGCCCTCCCAAGAGCCAAGCTCCAAGCTGCTGACCACAGAGCTCTACTGCCTTGGTTTTGGGAAGGGAGCTGTCAGAGTATGGGGGTGCAGAGAGCCCTGCTGCCAGAAGCCATCCTCTCACTACTTCTGCCTTGAGGCATTCAGGCTAAAGTCACCTAAAGCTACCAGTAGCAGCCCTGTTACAGCTGTGATACACGCAGCACAGAAAGCTCAACAGTGAGTAGTTAGAATTTTAAGGCGTGTACAGCATCCTAACGGAGGAAAAGGGGCTTTTGGCTTCTAAGGGGAGGCAAATATCTGGGGGGAAGTAGGAGAGTGAGGTCCATTTGTGCACCCGTCAGGGTGCAGGTCCATCTCAGCACCCCTTTTCTGTCTTCCTGGCCTTAAGTATTCCTTGGCAGGGGCCTTTATGGCAACCTCCATGGCTCAGAAGTTATTGCTTTTAGTCAGATAAGAAAGCTCTGGAAAAGCTCCTGTTTACATCTGTTGCTTTTCATTTGTCTCCAAATCAAAATAATCGTTATTGCCAAAGTGCCTGCATCTGCTGTAGGGTAGTCAGGTCTTCAAGTGGGTTCTCTCGGAATGAGTTAGTTCTAGATTACTCAGCCTGAGCTTTGCAAAACAGATCCTCAGACTGGAACTGTGGGCATCATAGAACCCAACTTAGTCGTGGGTGACCTGGCTTTGCTGGGAGACATGGAGGCTTGGTCCTAGTCTGCCACTTAACTAGCAGTGTGACTTTGACCAAGATGGCTTGGTCCTCAGAGACTCAGTTTCTTTAACTATTTCATGGAGATTGGACTGGATGTGAAAATGGGATAAGATCCTGAGATCCAGGCACTTGGGAGATTGAGGCAGGAGACTGCTGTGTGTTTGAGGCCACTCTGGGCTACATAATGAGCCCAGACTGAGTTCAAGGCCATCATGAACTACATAGTGAGACCCTGTCTTAAAAAAAGAAAAGATCACAGGAGATGTTAATACTTATCCCAGGTATTTCATATACTATCCCTACTATATGGTAAGCATTCAAATTTAGCTTAAAAATAGGAGGAACTTGAGCTCTGGAGTACTTTCACTTTCTCTGTGAGATCAGAAGGATGGGCTAGTTACAGATCAGTGGTTTGCAAGTTTGTTGAAACACAGCTCACATGATGCCCCCTCCCCAAATGCTGTGTCAATAGATCCAATAATTTGCATTTCTAGTAAGCTCCTTCATGCCGCTAGAGCTGTTGGCAGCCCCGGGAACACACTTTGAAAACTATCCTGTAGCTGCCCTGTGCCGTCTTCTGTCTGTGCTACACAGGTTCTGCTCCTTGTGAGAAGGACCCTGAGGATCCCGGAGCAATTGCTCAGGATTGGCCGGTGGGGAAATTCAGAAATACTATGTGTGTGGTGGGGTCACCCCCCCAGGAAAATAAAAGTCCCAGTGAAGGCAGGGGATCAGGCGGATCAGTTGGCCCCCCAGGGACAGAATAGGGTCCTCACTAACGTTGCCTTCTCATCCCCAGCCACCTTCCAGCCAGCAGTACTGCAGCAGGGGCTATTTTGGGAAATGGCTGATTGGGTGCAGTTCTGGCTATTTAGCCCCCTTTCCCCAGAGGAAAACCCCACCCCTTGATAAGCAAAAGGGCAAGGGCACGCCTTTCTCCAAGGAGCAGCCCAAGGCAGGACCTTGGAGAGACTTCTGGGGGCTGCTGAAAAGGCCTGACTCCCTGGGTGAGCTCATACACTATGGGACGTGGCTGGTCTTTGCAGGCATCTCCTGTAGTTTGTGAGCTTTGACTTTAAGTTCTAAGCTTAGCTCTTGTTTTTCAATTTTAAAGTACACATAGCACCATTTCAACCATCTCCAAGTGCATGGTTCAGAGCCTTGAGTCTGTTCACGTTGTTGGGCAGCCAGCCCCAACCCCTACCTCCAAAACCCTTCCATCTTTCCAAACCAAACCACACCCGTAAACAATAGCTCCTTCCCCCAGCTCCAGCAGCCAATATTCTACCCTCTGTCTTTGTGAAATTGGCCAAGCTCAGCTTTTTTATCTGTCAAATGAGGCAGTCAAGCCAGTGACCTTAAGTTCCCTTCCAATCACAGGATCCAGTCTCAGGCTGCTGGCGCCTGAATGTGGAAGTCCTAGGGCTTTGCTGTGGTCCCTGCAGGCTGGCTGCCTGAGTCACTTTTCTTTTTTTTTTTTTTTCCTCCCCTGCCACCAATACTGAAGATTGAGCTCAGAAAGTACTAGCTGTATCCCTTGCGGTTTTTTATTATGAGACAAGGTCTTGCTAAGTTGCCCAGGTTAACCTCCAACTTGCAGTCCTCCTGCCTCACCCTCCCAGGTAACTAGAATTTCAGATGTGCACCACCAGACCCAGGTTGGAATCACTCACTTCTTAAGAGCTACTCCTTGGTGGCCAGGGATTTAGTTCAGTAGCCTAAGCGCCTGCCTGGCGAGCAGGAGGTCATTAGGTGCCAGAAAAAAAGAAAAAAGAGTTACTCCCCAGGTAACCTTGGAGCTAATCCTAATTCTTAACCCACCATAGCTTCTCTCTTGAACACCATAGAAATCTACTCATAAACTCAAGTTTTCCCTCAAATCGGGATTCAGTCCTGGACCGGAGAGCCAACTTACCGTATTTCTGGTGTATTCATGATAGCCCAGCCCGAGCGGTCTATGTGAATCTCACGGAAAACCCTCTGAGGAAGACTGGGTTGTGTGACTTGGCTCCAGGCCTCCCCTTGCCCTCAGACATTAGTTTTCTCATCAGCTCCAACTCAGATGCCTCTGGCTCAGGTGGAACTGTGGCAGAGTGGACACCTAGTGACCCTCGGGTGGGGATGAACTGTGGTGGGAAGGTGGCATCTCTCCTGACTCAAGCCTTGAGTGTCCCCTTTTGGGTCATGGCTAGGGTTGTGCTAACTGATGTTTGGTTTGGAGCCTGCTGTGTGTTATGTGGCTAAGCTGACATCTTTCCCTTGCAACTCACTCTCAGCCTAAGATAAGGAGACTGTAGGGATTTCTTCCCTTCAGCTGCTACATGGTCATTGCTGTGGCATGTGCCCCGCCTGTTCAGGAGGGAAGGGAAAACATTCTCAGAACTAGGAAAAGTATGTAAGAAAGACACCAAATTGAGCAAAACCCAAGGAACAGAGCGAAGGACCTGCTGTGGCTGGGATGGGCTGAGGAAAGCGTCTGCCCTTCGGTAAGCTTTAGCTCTCTCAGGGAATGCCAACCAATGCCAACACTGACTCCGGATGATATATCTGTTTATTTTGTGACTCTGGGGATGGGATGCAGAGCCTCGCTAAGCTGACCTCTTGCTAAGCAGGCGCTCTGCCACTGAGGTTTCCCGCAACCCTGGAAACACTTTTGTTTGTCACAACTTGGCTGGGGGAGGGCAAAGCAATGGCGTCTGGTGAGTGGAGACAGCGATTCTGCTAAGCGTGTCACAGTGCTGGGGACAGCCCTGCCAACACAGAGACTTCAACGGCCCCAAATGTTCATAGCGCAACATTGAGAAACTCTGCCTTAGGGACCTCACCTCCTGGGACTCTCCAGCAAGAGCTTTCTTCTCCAGACGCCAGCTGATTTTTTTCCATGTACCCAACTTGCTAAATGGTAGGGGGACTTCTTACCCCTACCCCTCACCCTGGGAGAGATGCTGAGGCTTGCTGCAGTCCCTGCCCCATGTCCCATCCACTGAGTCAGACAGGGCCTCAGCCCACCTGAGATTCAGCTCACTCAGCCTTCCACTCCTGCTTGGAATTCAGACCTCACAGCGCAGAAACCCCGGATCCTCGATGCAATCATTCCCTGCCACCCTGTGTAGCAAGGGGATGGGTTGAGAACAGTCACAACAGGAAACAGTCATCAAGAAAGTGCCAAAGAAAAGAAGGCCTCCAGGCCAAGTCCCATCTGACAGAGAGAGAGAACACTTGAGTCTGTCCCCACCCATCCTGTGAGGCTGGGAGCCAGCTGTGCCATCGGGCACTGCCAAACTACCCCCTCGAGGTGGCACTTCCTCCAGTGCATAAGGTACTTCATACAAAAAATGAGGGTGCTACCCACCAAATTCTATTTTTATGGTGATTGCTCCATTACCAAAAATTAGCATTACCAAAAAGGAGCAAAAACTACCAATGAGAATAGACTTGGATTTCCATCCATATTATCCACAAATATAATGAATTTTTAGCATTTTATGCCAGATTACTTTAGGAAACACAGCCTTGAGGCTCTCCCCACTTGTACCTGGCTCCGGAGCCCATGGGTTGTAGGGCAGCTGGTACATGGCGCCCTGCGGTTCCTCCCAGGACAGCCTCGCTGTGTGGCAGTTGACACAGGGCCTCACGCTGGGCTGGGCTGATTCTTCCGGTTGTCCATGGCTGTGTGACTCTGGCCCAGAGACAGAGAGGGCCTTAGGGGCTTCCGGTCCTGTTCCCTCTAGGGGTGGCACACTGGGGTGTGGTAGGATGGAGTTTAAAAGGAAGTGGAGTGTGGGAACAAGACATTTTTAAGTTAGAGAGATGAAGATTATGACTCCGCCTGTGACAGATGGCCCCTGAGACTGCCCAAGGTCCAGACAGAACTGGGTTTTGAGCTCATTGGTCTGAGTATAAACCAGGGCCGCTGGAGTGCTGCTCTCCAGGAGACCGAGGACCTGGAGGGGGCTATGGCCTCCTCACCACTACCCGTACCCTTTTTAAGAGCAGCAACACCTTCTCTTGGGGCCTCCCCAGACAGCAGACGAGGTCCCCATAGCTACTGCATCTTCCAGCCTGGGTCCAGTGTGGGCAGTCTAGAGATTTTGGACATTGTGGTAGTAGTGGGGGCCTGGTCCTACTCACAGGGGCAAACCATTGCCCTCGCATGCCTCTTGCAGTGAAAGCTGCCTCTGACTGATGCTGGCAGCAGCCGCTCACCCTCCATGCAGATTCCTGTCCTCTGGCGTGGGCTTTTCCTACCTGCAGTCTCCCCTTCCTGACAGTTGCCCAGGGGCCATTTGCAGAGGTGTCCTGGCATGGCCAGCCACACAGCACATGCCCTTTGGACAGTTGAAATGAGACTCCCTAGGACAATGATGGTGAAGGTTTTAGCGCTTTCAACGGTAACAAGCAGCCCAGTGTGGCACTTGTGCCCATAGATTTGACTCCACTGCCCCAGGAGAAGGGAAAGTGAAGTGCTGTGCACGGGAACTGTTTGGCTCCTAGGACAAAAGCCTTAGGTACATTTCCGCCTCTTGCTCAGTTGATCCTACTCCTGGGAATAGGCAGACGAAATATTATGAAATTTATAGAAATAGCTTTGTTTCTAAAGAGGATGTTAGCATCATTTAAAATAACCAAAATTCTAGAATAAGCTTTTTTTCTCCAACCCTTTTAATTTTTATTTTTGAGACAGGCTAGACTTTGCAATCCTCCTGCTTCAGCGTCCGAGTTCTGAGATTGTAGACATGCGCCACCATACCTAGTTTAAGAATCATAACTTTTTGAAGTAAAGAACTGGTTAAGTAAACCCTTGCACGTATAATTGTTAAATAACGATTATAATGTTGCTGCTTTAACAGTTATGTTTAAAAAGGTACCAGAAACTCTTATAAAGTCATGTCATATGAAAAAATATAGGAGCTGGGTGTGGTGGCACACGCCTGTAATCCCAGCACTGAGACAAGAGGACAGCTGCAAATTGGAGGCCAGCCTGGGTTACATGGTGAGTTTGAAGCCAATCTGAACTGCATAGTGAGAGCTGGTCTCCAGAAAAACAAAAAAGAGGATATAAAAGATCACGTGCCATATAACTGCCCCCTTCAAAAAAAGCTTACTCAGTAGAAAATGGCTGGAGAATGTCAACAGAGTTTGGAGGGTAGGACGAGAGGAATTTTATTCCTACTTTCAAGATGTGTTTTATATTCTATTTTTCTGCAGTTTTCAATTGTTTTCTTAAAAACGTCTGCTACTAATATTTTTTAAAATGTTAAAGAATGTGCCAAGGACTTTACATGCCTGTCACATGGAACGAGAGGTTCCCTAGGAACCTGTCTGTGGGCAAGGAGTTGTAAACTTAAATGCTGGGTCACCACATGGCCTGGCATCCCTTTCTGTGTCATTGTCCCCAGCCTCTTGCCTGCACCCGCTCCCGCCCTTTAGCCCCTGAGATCTGGTGGGGAAGACAGATCTGTGCATTGCTTACCCGTGCTATTCTTTATCTTGCAGATTCTGTGGAAAACAGATATTCAGTAAGTACACTGTTGATAGAACAGTAGAATGTTGCCTGATCCTTCCAGGGTCTGCTTTATACTAATTGTCCTCCTACTCCTGTATTGGCCTAGACTGTTTTAAACCGGGATTCACTGACTAATCTGCATCAATTTGTTTCTATCATTATGTCTACCTAGGAAAGGGGACTTTAGGAATCCCTCTCAAAGGATTGGTAATCTAGGACATTCATTGCTTTTTCTTAGTAAGAAAGACACAGGCCCAGGCTGGGCATCGTGGCACACACCTGTAATCCCAGCACTCCTGGGAGTTCAAGGCCAGCCTGGACTACATAGTAAGTTCAAGGCCAGCCTGGTCTCCTACAACCATAAAGAAAAAGAAAAAGAAAACGATACAGGCCCAAGATGAAGCTGCAAAGGGCTGTCTCTCACTAACCTTACCACTCCACATTTCTGGGCACTACCCAGCAGTGCAGGAGTTAACAGGGCAGCTGTCATCTTAAGAAATGGGGAATCTGTTTGGGGAACTGTCTTTTAGTTAAGACTTCTGCAATCCCTTCCAGTGGGCCCCTGGCTTCCTTTGTTTTTTGAATTCTTGTAAAACAGAGCTTGTTATGCATTTGACAGGCAGGAAGCTGCTGACATTCTTTTTGTAGAGGAAAGCTATCAATTTAAGGAAAAGAAGAATGAAAGGAACATACTCTTAGTTTGTACCCACCCAGCCTCCTCAGATCAGAGACTGTTGGGGCTGGGGGTTTAGCTCAGCTGTGTAGGTGCCTGCTTGGCAAAGGCGAGGTTGTGAGTTCAATCCCCAGCACACACAAAAAAATTAGAGACCGTTGCATTAGAAAGATGGGGAGCCCAATTTATAGATGAAGAATACTGAGGCTTGGATTGAAAGAACAGCTTGCCCTCAGTCACCCAGAGCCAGGAACAAAGCGGGCTCTCTGGCCAGTGCTCTGTCCACACAAGTCTCCCTTAAACAAACGATGTTTGCTGTCCCAGCAGTAAAAACTTTGAGAGAGCAGAGAGTGAGAACTTTGCCCCACAGGTGGTTTGGGAGACATAAAAATGTGTTTTCCCTCCGTAATAAATGTGACTCCATCCTTAAGCCCAGATACCCTGCAGGACCAACGTATTTACTTTGTCTTCATTCCAAAGAGCCTTTCTGGGCAAAGGCTCCAAACTCCAGGCCACACTGAACTTTCCTTTTCCCCACAAGCTGGATCATGGACCCGAAATCTGTTCCTAAAAGTTCACGCGGGCTGGTCCTGGCCCCCAAGTACAGACTTTTGGTCAGCACCAAGGAGGACTCAGTCATTGGGAAAGGAATTTTGAATTTTTAAGCTTATGGGTTTTGTTTATAAAAGAAGCACGTATAGTTTCCTAATCATCAGCTGGAGTTGATTGGGAGAAAATCAACTGAATTGCCCAGCAGGGAAATGGGAGGGGATTTCCTTCCTGAAATCAAACCTGGCAATCATTCCCTCTTGTTTAATGGTCGTTACTTCTGAAAACATATTGGAGGAAATATCTTAACAATGAGACAGCCACTTGGCCAGCTGCTAATTTGGTATTGTTTGACTGGCTTCAATGGCACATTCTGACTTCACTTTTCCCGTGCCATTTTTGTCTTGTTTATACCTCGCGTTTGTGGCCTCTGCAGACAGATAACATGAAAGAGAACACCCTGTACTTAAATGAGAAGGGTGAATCTAAACCTATGAGAGTCAGTTCTCAATCTTGGCCAGGACCCTGCCTTCCTACAGCAAAAAGTGGTTGCAACCAATCACTTTCCTTCCTCTGGGGGCCCAGGCAGCTGGGCTGCCACAGAAGGGGGAACTGGCCTCAGTGCAATGAAGGGTGGTTTGCAACTCTGCAGCCCTCTCTGGGGTAACCCTGTCTTTTCCAAGCCTTAAGCTTCTGTATCTGTAAAGTGGAGTTGAGGACGAAGAGGAGAACCATGACTACTCAGGGCTTTATTAAAGTTTAAATGAGAAACTTAGCGACCACATAAAAGTTAGCTGTTATCTACTTTAAATTTATTCTCATGGCTTTGGCAACAGTGGATGTGGATGTTAAAGTTACTTTATTTGGCCCTCAAATGCCCCTGCAACAAATATGAAATGTAGCAATTGCTTCCCCAGGGAGTGAGATTCAATCGAAGCCAAGCTTTGACCTAGGAATCAGAGACCCACGTTGAGACTTAACTTGTGCTCACTGTGTATGAGCCCTGTCACTTTGGGCTCTTACCCTCAAGACCTGTTTCTTCATCTGTGAACTGGGGATGATAAAATACCTCCCCTAGTTGTTGCAAGGATTAAATGACGCGGTCCTAATACATTAGAAGAACTCATACGCAGTATTTTCTAAAAGTAGGAATTGGAGGTCCACGGGCTGTTTGAAACATGATTTTTGAGGAGATATGAATCATGTTCTGACCAGAAGTGGGCAATTTCATGGCTGTACTTGGATGGCTGACAGCTGGCCTCTGGCTTAGGCACAAGAAGCTCCGTCCTCGGATGTGAGCGTGTTAACCTTTATTTCAGAGTCCCTGAGCCAAGCCCTTCCTGTCTGTGGCACTGTTGTGCAGCAGTGTCCAGAAAGGGAGAGCAGAGATATCCAGGGAGGGCTCAGTTCTGGGTCCTACAGAAAGGCTGCACACCACAGGTCTCCCTCCTCTGGCCAGAGGGGAGGAAATGGCACAAGGGTAGCTGCCAGCACTGGCGAGCTTCCAGCTCTCTGGGGCCAACACAACTTTTTTGGCCTGCTCCTCCTGGTTCCTCCTGCAGAGGAGCAACCAGAGCCTTGACCTTCTAGTTGGAGTCCTCCGTCCTGCATCCCATTCCAAAAGGCTCTGACCCAGGAGGACCAGAACAAAATGGAGACGAGATCTCAGCTCACCCTTAAGATGCCAACCAACCCAGCCATGGGGTTCCCTAGACTCTGGGTGGTCTGCACATGTTCTTGTGCTGGTGCCTGGCTGAATTCCATCTGTAGCAGGGTGCCCTGTGCCACAGGCCCCTGCCATTTCCAATTGTCAAAATTCAACCTTTGAGGCCTGCTCCAAGTTACTTCTGTGATCTCCTCACTGCCCAGTCCAGCGCCTCTATTGCCTCTAAATGCTTCTGTATTTGCTAAAGGCTCTCCTATGGTCTTTCTCATAGTCATTTGTTAAGAACTGATCATATGGCTGGGGATTTAGTTCAGCGGCATATGCGTCTGCCTTGCAAGTGCACGGCCATAAGTTGGATCCCCAGAACCGCCAAAAAAAAAAAAAAAAAAAGTATTCTATAAAAAAGAACTGATCCTGTGAACAATTCTTGGGGCAGGTTCTTGCATCCTCAGCATAAAGTGCAGGTCAGATGAGGGTCCAGGTTCTGGTATGGGAAGCTGACCCGAGCATCACTTGAAGCAGTTTAACAGCACTGCAAGATGGTACAAGAGATGGTTTAACTTTTTTTATTGTAGGTATATATGTTATCTTAACCATTTTTAAATGTATAATGCAGTTCTACGAGGTGAATTCACATTGCTATGCAACCAGTATCACTAACCACCTCCTAAATTTTCATCTCACTCAGAAACTTTCATCACCTCAAGGTGAAACACTGTACCTATTTAACAGTAACTGGACTCTGCTCTTCCCCGCTCCCAGACTCCTGCAACCACTGTCTCACCTTCTGTCTCCATGAATCTGACCATTCTTCATACATCAAACAAGCAGACTCATATTTGTCCTTTGATGTCTGGCTTATTTCTTTTAGCATGATTCTTTCAAGGTTCATTTGTTTTAAAATATATCAGCATTTCATTCCTTTTAGGATAGAATCATTTTTAAATATCTAACTTTAATCATTTAAGTTCATTCATTTTTAAAATAAAAAGGAAAAAAACTTAAAAGAGCAGACTTAGCTGGGCGTGGTGGTACCACCCGTAATCCTAGTACTCAGGAGGCTGAGGCAGGAAGATCACCGTGAGTCCCAGGCCAGCCTGGGATACATGGTGAATTCAAGGCCAACCTGAACTACATAGCAAGGCCTTATCTCAAAAACAAAACAAACAAGCAGACCTAGAGAGAGCATAACCCATGCTAGTTCAAGGTGGAGCTGGGGCTAGAAGCCAGGTTTCTTAAAACTCACAAGTCGCATAGCTCACTGGCACAGTGCCTGCCTGGTAAGCATGAGATCATGAGTTCAATTCAAGAAACAAAACCCCTCACACTCCATTCTCTTTATATGGATAACTTTAGCACGCACCGAACTGCAGGCTAGTGCACATGTGTAGTTGATGCAGCTGCTTAACAGATTGATGTTCAGCATGTGTGCAGGGACAGAGGCAGCAGACAGTGGACAGAAGAGAGAGACAGTGTGGGCAGGGTGGGGTAGCCCAGGGGTGGCTGCACAGCCTTGCAGGTCCACTGTGTTCATCTGTCATTCTGCATATCTCTCTCCCGTGGCCATCTTCAGTCCTAGGGGGTGTGACTACAGCTTCTCTTGTGTTTTGTCCCTACAGAGAACACAGGGCTCGCTTGATGGAACTTAGGACAGCAAAAGCAGGTGCTCCTGTCTGGCAGACGTCCGCGTCCCAAGAAGAGCAGATGATTCCCATATTCCAAGACCTCTGTGCACTCATGAACCTGCTCTGCTCCCATGTAACCTAGAAACTCCTCAGACCAAGGCACCAGTTCTCAAATCCATCCTGCTGCATTCGTGTTAGGTATAAAGAGATACAGAGGGTCTGTCTGCTCAGTCGCCCTTGCGGCCCTCCTTCCACGGGGAAGCATCCTCGCAGTGTGGAAGGAGGTCAGAGTTAACAGACCACTGAGTATTTTAAAACTTGAATGTTTGGTCTTGTACAGAGATACAGAACTTTTGCATGTGCCCTCCTACCTGTTTCATCTTGTACCCGATCACTAGGAGATGGCCTACTCTGAGGCTTCTTAGTTTTCTGTTTTCTTTCTCTTGGGTCCTTCCAAGGCCTGAAGCTCTGGATAGCGCTTGTTCTTCAAAAATGACCAGACAGGGCTCCCCCTCCCCCCCTCCTGACCTCGCCCACCACAGGGTGGTAAACAAAGCTGCTTGGGTGCGGGTCCTTCGGAAAGGCCACCTAGATGGCCCTGCAGGGCCCTGCGGGCCCAGCTCGGGATGGAGCAGGAAGGCGCATGCGCACTCATGTCCTCTGGGCCCCGTCTTCCTCCAGCAAGCTGAAGGCCAAAGCGTGAGCAGGGGCTGCCTACGGCAGATACTATTTTTAATAGAAAAATGAAGTGTGTATTTTTCTTACTAATTTTTTTTAATTTATTCCCTGCTACAGAAGTGGTCTCCTGAGCTCTCCCGGTGTGTTGGAGGGGGTCTGGAGTGGGTGGAAAGGGCGGTGCCATTGCTGGGGAGCGCGCTGCGCCGCCATCGCCTTCCCCAGCGCACAGCGGCAGGGAGCCTGACGGGGGGTTGTATTAAATAAATTTGATTTTTACTCTTACCAAGTCTGTGAGATATCATCTTTTGAAAGGCCACCGGCAAGTAGAATGCCTCAGGCCTTTAGGGTCCCAGGGTAGGGGGAGCTACAGGTCCACTGAGAGTCCTAAACCGACTCATGGACGTCCAGTGCTGGCGCCTTAGTGTCCACTTCCCAGCTGAAGATTCCTGGGCCATCCCTGCCAAACAGGTTTGTCAGAGTTGGCACAGACACAGAGACAGGGAGAAAGAGGAAATCCAAGCTACCCAGTTCAATGTAAATTTCAGATAAATAAATTTTTAGCATGTGTCCCGTATATACTGCTTGGTATATATTTACACTAAAGTATTTGTATTTATGTGAGTTTCAAGTGTAATGGACCATCTTCCATTCTAGTTGAACAGAATAGTTCTAGTTGAACAGAATTCGCCCTCCTAATTCACCAGTGCTCAGGACCCATCCAGTGCCCGGGAGACTTCCCCATCTCCAGGAGCCTGTGGTGTGGAAAGGCCCAGGAGGTCTGCCAGGTTCCAATTGTGGAAAACTAGAGCCTTTAACCTCTGGGCTTCCGTTTCCTCATCTCAAATGAGATAGACGAGTGACTCTACCATTTTGAGACTCCCCTGAAACTTGATGAAGCCAGATGTACTGGTACACATTGTAATCCTAGCACTTAGGAGGCTAAGAAGTAGGATCTCTGTAAGTTCAGGGCAGAAAAATAAAGGAAGAAAGAAAAAATGAAAATATGATGAAATCTAGTGATTCCTCCCTCCCACCACCACTCACACATGCATGACATTGTATCACAGGAATGTCCTACAGGACCATGGACTCAGGTTAACGCCAAAGAGTTAGAGATGATTAGACGGCCTCTATGAAGCACCAGTGATCTGGGGAGGGTCCAGAACCCCCACTGTGTCAGCTCCTCGGACCATGCTGCCACCAGAGGAAGATCATGGCAGAGGAAGCAGTGGAGACCCTGTTCCTGTTGCTAGACACATATGAGTTTTATGTTTTTTCCTGCCGCCTGTGTTTCTCAGGAGGAAACCACACAGCAGTCAGGAGTCCTCCCTCGTTAGTGTAATGGCTAAAAATGTTTTCTGGCTTCAGCCTTCCTGAGCAGCTGTCATAACCAAGTGTCTGGAACTGTTTCCCCCCAAGAGCCTCCATTCAGGGCAGGGTGTAGCTGGGGACTGGCAGTAGAACTCATTACAACCACCTCTCGTGTTCTTCAGGTGCAACTGGTCACTGAAAGACTTAGTCCTTAGCAAACACGTGGAATTTTGATCCTCTTCTGAGGAGCTTCGGGGTCAGCTATGGATTACATGATCATATACTGGTTCCCGTCAACATTCACTGATTGGTTAGCCAAACTCCCTGACCTGGACTCAAATGGGTGATGTAATATCATGGTCAATACTCAGGTGTTAAAGCAATAATTCTTACCAGGGCAGTATAGCATCCCATTGGTCATTGGGCAGTGTCTAGAGATTTCTTTGGGAGAATGTGTTCCTGGCACAGCGTTGGAGAAGATGAAGATGC
Source organism: Cavia porcellus (assembly GCF_034190915.1). Lineage (NCBI taxonomy): Eukaryota > Metazoa > Chordata > Mammalia > Rodentia > Caviidae > Cavia > Cavia porcellus. The sequence continues at coordinate 16,563,023 of NW_026947515.1, forward strand.
TGTCATGGGAGACTGCATATCCCAGTCTCCCATGACAAATGATCAGGTCCAAAATGCCAGTAGTGGCAAGATCGAGGGTTCCTGCATGGAAACATCTGTTACTCGTTCATTTGCTCAACAAGCTCAGATCCATATGGCCGCCATCATGCTGAGCCTCAGATAGGATGATCACCAGATCCCACCCCCCAAAACTAACAGCCCTCCAAACAGTGGCTAATAAGTTTCACATCAAAGGGTCTACTTCAGGAGCTGGAAGTGGATCTCAGCGGAAGAACTGTCTTACATGCTCCAGGCCCTGGCTTTGATCTCCAGCACTACAATGAACACATGAACAAATGAGACAGTATCACATCCAACATTCCCAGCAGGACTTTGTTTGTCATTAGAAAACTGCTAGAAAATATTGATGATTTCAACATTTAAAAAAGACAGCCCTTGTTAAAAGGAACAGTCTTTAGGGTTGTTTTGGAATACCAAAAGAGCAGGCAGTAAATTTATTGAAAAATATCACAATCCAAAGTTATTTCTATGGGCTAGGGATTTCTCAGAGGCATAAGTGCCTGCCCAGCAAGGGCAAAGTTGTGAATTTGATCCCTGAACCAAAAAAAAAAAAAAAAGCCAAAATATTCCTAAAGCTTGAATTGTCCCTTCTTATAGCATTTGTAAGTTGGCAGGAAATGACATTTTATCTCAAAATGAATGTTGACAATAGAAAAGAAACATTATTTCCATGTCCAGACAGGAAGGACATAGAAAACAACACTGTAAAACAAATAAAATTCTTTTTTTTCCTAATAAAATTCTTAAAGAAAAATAGAAGGTATTGGGATAGAAGATTGACCCCCATGCAGTCTTGGGGGTGTCACACAGCCCAAGAGTCCTATTTTCTATAGAGAACCCTCCCTCATCCTCGTTGCAGTCCAGAAGGGTTTATATTTGTAATCCCAAGGAAAAAGTATTAGAATTCTAATGAGTTAATTCCAATCTACCATCTCCAGTGCAACCCAAGGGAGAATAAAGACCCTGAGACATGTATATGTAGTTATGGGGAACCAAGGGGGCTCCAGCCAAGACGGAGGTTCATCAGAGCAAAGGCCTCACCCAGAGCCCAACCCGAGTTTTATTAATTCCCCATGAGGGAGTGGCTCAGGGAGAAGTGACAGGGAGAGTGGCAGGAAATGTGTGACTACAATCAGCTGGGTTAGGTAGGAGTCTGAGGTCACTGACTCTGCAGTAAGCAGCGAGCAAGAGGTGCAGAGAGAGCAATCTGCGTAACACAGCTGAGGTGGTTTCTAATAATCTGGGGTCGGAGCTTCAGTCCTGATGTACGATCCTTTTGTCCTGATGTACAATCCTTTAGCGTCTTTCTCGAGGTTTGGTCCCAGCTGATGGTGTGGAGCACGGCTCTCCATCCCGCCCAGCTCAACCTCGTATTTGGGGAGTCACTGTCACTTTGCTTCAGAGATGACACACCAGCTCCTCAGCCAGCCCAATGTACATTGCTTAAAGCCAATTGATGAGACAAAGATCCTATTTCCAAATAAATTTTCATTGCAAGCCTCCAAGTAGATGTGCATCACAGGGGCATTACTTAACCCACTACAGAAAAGAATGGGCAGAAAAGATGGCCTCGGATCTCTGCAGCTCTAATTTTTCAGGTTTCCTTTGTTTTCTTTTTTTCTTTATCTCTCTTTTTTCCCTTGCTTTCTTGCTTGCTCCCTTCTTTCCTTCTGTTACAATCAACTGAGTTAGACAGGAATATTGTAGGCAGTCAAACAGGGCTAAACCCAGATACTTTGCAGATGTGAGGGAGACAGAGACCTCCTGCTGTGGGCCAGGCCTCAAAACAAGAGATCAAACAAATGCACCCATATCCTAAGGACTAATATTCTAAATAGGTCTCTATCATTCTGAGAAACCAGAAGTCACTATCACAACCCCGTGGGAAGAGTCACTGCTCCTTAAGCATGCCTGCCGTTATGGTTTATATCAGATGGCCCCCCAAGTCTTATATAATTATGGATGAGTCTAAGTCTAGGTTTATGATTGGTTATCATCTAACACTGGGATTGGTGGTGTGAGTGTTATATCTACTCAAGGGTGGAGTCAACATATAATATTACAGAAGAAAACAGGCGTGTCGCTCTGTTTTGCTGTTCCTGCTTGCTGTTGGTGGCCGCCATAAACCATTGCCCCTCATCTATGTCACTTTGCCTTGAAGCCAACTAAATATGACTAAAACTTACAATCTGTAAAAAATAAACCTTTCTTTCCCCAATTTTGGGCATCAGGTATTTTGTCTCAACAACAACAGAAAAAGAACAAAGACATCAGCTTTCTACGTGACTCACTTCCCCATTTGTCCCTGATTGAATCAATTTTACCTGAAGAGTTAATCTTATTGGTTAACCATAGCTCTGTCCCACCTTATGCCCACCTTGTGAGTTCCTGGGTTTCCTCCACCTTGGACCTGCCGGGGACTCACTCGGGACCCCTTCTGTCCGTCAGACAGAAGCTTTCTTTTTCTCAATAAATATATTTTGCTCTTACTCTCTATTGTTCCTAAAATTCATTCTTCAGCTTGTACCGGACATACAGTAGGTTTGGAGTTTCATTCCCCTATATCACTTCCTTCCTTTCTTTTTATCTTTCTGAGACAGGGTCTCACTTTGTAGCCCAGGCTGGCCTCAAACTCACAGTGATCTTCCTGGCTCGGCCTCTCAAGGGCTGGGATTACACACACACAGCTGGCACTCAAGTTTATAGGCTTATATTTATTGATATGCTTTGTAGTCCTAGTTATTTACTTTGAAAGCTAACACATGGGATATTTATTTTTCTCTATTTCAAAAAGAAAAACAAAAAGTCTCCAAAAACATATAAAGTTGTTTACATATATTTGTCCCCGAGTGGATTATTTTCCCAAGGATTTATTGGGTTTATGAGGGAAACTGGGTTTATGAGTTGCTGCCTTTACTTCCGTGATTTGGATGCGCCAGGTTTTCCTGGAACCGCTTGGCATGGGAGGGTCTGGTTTAGTGCCAGAAATGATTCCATTAGTTCTCGTACACAGACACTCCCTCCTTGAGTCTTTGGTTATGGGGGTCAGAATTTGTGGCACAAGGAAATCTCCCATTATCAGGACTTCTACAGGTCTGGAGCTCGAACCCAGGAAAAGAAAAAGTGTTTTGTAAAGTAAGAACAGACACCAGAAATGAACGCTGTCTCTGGAAGCTGTCACGCCACCAGCCTTTGATGAAACATGAAGCTTTGGACCACAGCTGTCCGGGAGACCCTCTGGCACGGGAAGCTGTGCTTATTCGGGCGTGGCCCTGAAGACTTAGACTGGAAGGAAGCTGTCCTTCTCTGGGCCCCTTTGGCAGCACCTCTGACTAAGGTTAATTCTCCTTGGACCCTTTCCTGCCATTGTCACCCATGTGTGCAACCCCAGGAAGCCCAGCTCACGCTGTCACCCACAGCAAAGAAATGGAGCTGCAGACAGTGCAGGGTCCCTGACCCAGAACCCACTCCCTGTCCCCAGAGGAGCAACCGAGGAGGCTGGACCCTTGGCCTGGGTCTTGTGGCCTTGACCGAGATCCCAACTACCTCATTTGACAGTGTTCCTCTTCCAAGGGAGCCACACGCCTTTTGAGGACCTTGGGAGTTGGGACAACAACAGCCAAAATTGTGTTCCTTCCCTTTGTTTTCTAAGGGCCCTCGGAGCCTCCCAGATTCTTGTGCAATTCTAGAAAGGAAAGTATTTTCTAGCTGAGGCCAACATTAATTTTTCCAACACCCTGGAAGACTAGGGCTTGGAGAAGGATATTTCATTTATGATGACGAAGTCCATGTGGCATTTATTACACAGCCAAGTTTGGGGTTCTTAGATCGGGTTTTCTACAGAAAACTCCTGCGTAGCTGCTGAGGGCCTGGCCAGCCACGCAGAGGCCTCATTTTACAGAATATTTTCTCAAGACATTCTTGTTAAGGAATCTACAGTCTCAACTGGATCTTGTGGCACACACCTGTAATCCCAGCACTCTGGCAAGCTGGAGCAGGAGGATTGCAAGTGCAAGCATGTCCTGGGCAGCTTCACCAACTGTGTGAGACCCTGTCTCAAAACCAAAAGTAAACAGGCTGGGGATTCCATCCTTAGTACCTAAAAAACAACAGCAACAGATTTGTTTTTATTTACAGTGACATTCAGGGCGGGTAGGCAGCAGGACACCAGGCTGATGTGGTCTCTGGAGCAAACAATGCTAAGACATCACAATTTTTCAATCATGTTTGTCTCGGGAGGAGCTGCTAGAATATCAAATGGTCATAGGATCACACCTCGGTATGTGTAGCAGGAAGTGGATTCCCGAGGTATGGGGGACTTTGTGTCATTGTAAAATGCCCCCCAAGTGCCCAGGAGAATGTTCTTACCAACCTACAAATGCTAAAAAGACAATTAAGTTCATCTGGGGGTCTTTACAACTGTTTTCTGTTTTGGGGTTTGGCTTGGTTTGGTTTGGTTTTGGAACTGGAAATTGAACTCAGGAGGAAAGAAAATATATATATATATATATGTATATATATATATATATATATATTTGTTAATATTCACAGGACCTTCAGAAGCTTTGTAAAAGAACTAGATTTTGAAAAAGCTTCAGCAGAAAACGAGTATCTGCTGCTTAATAGAAGGCAGCTTCCTAGTGCCCAGAAACAGTGGCTGTGCAGTCCCTGTCTCTTAGTAGACGCTGACAAACACTTTGTGCAACTTGAAGACGCAGAATGGGTCTCCTTTGTGGGTCTCCGCATTCTTCCTTTATGTTGTAGAGACAGCCCAGCTGGGCAGTGCGCTGCAGGAAAGTGGGAAGAGAAATAAAGATAGCATTAGCAGAAACTCAAATTTGTGCGCGATCTGTGAGAATCCAGCCCATGAATTGCTGCAGCTCAGTGTTAATCAGAGATGTGAGACTTCAGGTATTTGTAAAAGAAACTCCTGGATGTGTTTAAACCATTCTTTGAAGTTTTCATTTTGATTTGGATCATCGCAATATAATTCACCTGAACCACTAGGGCTCCTACGGATTCATGTTACCCTCTTCGAAGGAACGATGCCATTCTTCAAGCAGGACTTTGAGCTTTTTTTGGGAAACCTCTTCCACCTTGGAGCCTCATGGATGACACAGGGTTTTCTGCTAACAGATTTCCGCCGCTCCCGGACATGAGTCCCTGGTGAGTACTTGGGCCTTCTTAGGTCAGACAATGAACACTACATGGTCCCACGTGCTTCCTGTTTAGCCTTAACTGCCAAAGAAGTTAGAGCCAAATTCTGCACCCCCTATAGTGTAATTAACAACTGCTAAGTGCCAATTACACAGACTCCCTCTTCCGTGAGCTGCTAGCCCTTCCATCTTGATTCCTCGCTGTTCCCAACACACGATTTTTCATCTTGTCAGCTGCTGCAGATCCTTTGAGAAAAGATTTAACATCAATAATAAAAATTAAAATTATAGTTTAAAAATTAACTAGTAGAAAACTAAGTATGGTGGCACATGTCTATAATCCCAGCACTCTGGGAGGCTGATGCAGGAGGATTGCAAGTTCAAGGCCAGCCTAAGGAAATTGGTGATTAAGTAAAATCCAATTTCAAAATAAAAAAAGGCTGGGAAAGTAGCACAGTGCAAATGCCCTGTGTGTATTCCGAGTACCACCAAAAAAATTACATAAATAAAATTTTAAAAGTAGCAGCTGGGCCCAGAGGCCAGGTCCTGTCTCAAAAAATAAAAAAGTAAAGCAGTAGTTCAGTAGTAGAGCACACCGGTTCAATCCTCAGCAAACACCACAACAAACAAATTGCTGCCAATTGTATTTATTTATTTATTTATTTTGAGACAGGGTCTCACTATGTAGTTCATAGTGATCCTGAACTCACTAGAGAGCCCAGGCTGGCCTTGAACTCTCAGGCAAATGAGACCCTGGCTCAAAAAAATGGCAAAATTTTAGGCCTCTTGCCACATCTACCAAAATAGAATCCATTACCAAGATCGCAGGTGACTCATACGGAGCATCTGCAGGCGCCCGGCAACGCCACGCCCTCGCTTTCCTTGTCTGACTCAAAACGCGTTAGCTTTTAAGGCCCTTTCTCAAGCGATTGAGGACCACAGACTGCCGAGAGTGCCACCTGGCGGCCGCGTAGGTGAATTTTACACTTCTAGGACAAGGATCTCAAGTAAAATTACTATATGGACTTTTCAGAGGTAGCCACGTCACAAAAGATCAAATTTGTCTGAGGAATTGCTCTGTATTCCACGAGACCAAAATATCTGGACACTTAAATGCAACACAGGATCCCGGATTGGACCCAGACTTTAAAAAAAAAGTTGTTAAGGGACATTCTCAAAGGATACGTGTTGACAAATTAGAAATAAACTTTGTGATGTCTACACAGTACTTTAAAGCATGTTTTTGTTTTATTTGTACATGTTTGCAGCACATAATGACTGCATTCATCGTGGGGAGGAGGCACAGGTGCATAACCCGTGTTAATTCTTTGTCCGTCTCCTTCCCCCACCCCATCCCTCCATCTCTTGGTCCCTTCCCATTGGAGAAAGATCTATCTCCCTGCTTCCTATTACCTGTCTTTTATTTTGCTCTTTATGAGTCATCAAAAGTGAAAATACCTTTTAAAAAATATACTACATACACAAAGAGAGAAAGCAAAAGGGCAGACTTAACAACCAGCAAACTCTAGTAACCATAAAATCCTCCTCACAGGTTATTTCCTTGAGAGACTGAAGCTTACACCTATGAAGTGCCATCCTAGCTCTGGGATATGAAGGAGGACAGGCTGCAAACCAGAACCAATTTTCTTTTTTTTTTTTTTTGTCTTTTCAAGACAGAGTTTTGCTTTCTGATTCAGGCTGGCCTTGAACTCACTTTGAAGCCCAGGCTGCCCTCAAACTTGCAGACATCCTCCTGCATCAGCCTCCTAAGTGTTACGTGTGTGCTACCACGTCCTGCTAGAACCCTATTTTTTTGTTCATTTATTTATTTATTCTTGGCAGTGTTGGGGATGGAATCTAGGACCTCTTGCAAGCTAAGCCAGAGCCGCATTAAGCTACATCTTCAGCCCCAAGTGCTTCTGCTAACCTTCACAACCACGCCATTTTTTTTTAAAATCACTGCAATAAGTAACCTCGAAAGGGCCCCCAAGAGATGGGTGAGGTGGTACCCATGTCTTCGTATCATTTCTTACTCTCTAGAGCCAGACCTCAATTTTTTTTTTTTTTTTTTTTTTTTTTTTTTTTTTGAGATAGGATCTTCTTATGTATTTCCGTTCAGGCTGGCCTGGAACTTGTGGTAATCCTGGTTTAGCCCCACTTCACCAAATGTTGGCATTATAGGCATGCATCGCCATGCCCGGCTCAAACAGTCATCATCAAGAGTCGAAATCTGAAGGGAATGAAGTTCATTGAAGTCAGCCCCCTTATTTTCAGATTCTTTTATCAGCTCAGCAAGAAAGGGGTGCTGGGGGGGCTGCATGGGGTGAACGTGCAGGCAGGAAGGCGCAGGGGGCTGAAGGGGAGAGGGGGTAGCAGAGTCGAGCATGCGCAGCTGGACATAGGCGGAGTCGGCAGCAGGCAGCCTGGACCTCAGCCGTGCAGGGGGAGCCCAGGCTGGCACCCCCTGGGCATCGCTCGCCCCCGGGAACTCGCGGTCTTGACTGCCCTGCTCCGCTGGAGCCACCTGCCAGTGTGGAAGCCCAGGAGAATCGCGGGTCCTTAGTGGAGCTGGGAAGCAGACCTGGGGGAGGCCCGGCTGGCCCAAGTCCCTTGCAGGGTCTGAAGTGCGCCTGCGGCTGCAGCCACGCAGTTACTCTCCCTCGGGTGGCAGCGCCACAGCCAGGAAACACCAGCTTTGGCAATAAGATAAAAATGTCTTCTCGGGCCCTGGAGTCACCCAGGCTGGGTGGACTTTGCCCTGTCCAAGTAGCGTAGGGGACAAGGGAGCCGCTGCTTTTGCCACTGCCCCACAGCCTGGAGCAGGAGCTTTGAGCTTGGCCGCTCACTGGAATCTTCTCGGGAGCCTTCCAGCTCTCAAATGCCTGAGCTCTCTCTCGGAAATCCTCATTTAATATAAACACTCAGATTTTACATTTTATTTTATATATTAATTTGTTCATTTTGTGGTAGTGGAAAAGGCCTTTATACTTGAGCTACATGTGGTGGTCTTTTTATTTTGAAATAGGGTCTCACTAAGCTACCCAGGCTCTGGCCTCTACCTTGCTTTTTTTTTTTTTTTTTTTTTTTTTTTTTTTGTCTTTTTTATTTTTATCGGTACTGGGGATCGAATTCACAACCGCCTGCTTGCAAGGCAGGTGCTTATGCCACTGAGCTAAATCCCCAGCCCCTTGTTTTTCTTTTTTAACTTGCTTTCCTCCTACCTTAGCCTCCTAGACTAATAGCATTGTCCAATTTAAACACTTGGTTGTTTTGTTTTGGTCTTTTTCATTTTTATCGGTACCAGGGATCGAACTCACAACTGCCTGCTTGCAAGGCAGGCGCTTATGCCGCTGAGCTAAATTCCCAGCCCTTAAACACTTGTTTTTTGAGACAGGTTCTCACTATATAGTTTTGGCTCACAATGAAACCCAGGCTAGCCTCGAACTTGAGGTGATCCTCCTGCCTCAGCCTCCCAAGCATCACCACAGCGAAACTCAAATTTTAAAAAGCTGCTCAAGTGACTCTAATCTTCAGCCTGGGCCAGAAACTACTTCTAAGCATGGCCCCAGCTAGAGTTCAGCCTTGTGTGGCAAACCCTCCAATACCAAAGCCCTTCAGGAATATAAGGAATGTTGAATGCTGAGTTTCCTGTTTTGAAATTCCTCAGTCACAGAGTTCACCATGAGGGATCTCAAGCTTGATGTCTCACACCAGCCCGGAAGAGAGAATGCCTGGAGATGGATCCAGGTGTGTAAGTTTACTCTGAACTTGGAGACCTGGACCAAGCCACTCTCCTTCCTTGTTTCTTCTGGCTCCCATGTCTTGAAAGAGCCTTCCTTTCCTGAGTCCCTAGGTGTTTGGGGCACAGGGCCAAGTCTCAGAGGCTTTATAGTAGGAGCCAACAGAAGCCTTAGAAAGGACAGTGTCCTGAGGAGACAGGCACAAAACTGTCGATCTGTGCACGACTCATTCTAGGCACACAGGTGAGCTGTGTGCCCAGAAGGGAAGGGACCTTGCTGCAGGATTGGGAGCAGGAATCCAGCAGGCCAGAGTGCTCCCGAGAAAGTGACATACAGGAAGGGGGTGTGGCAGCTGGAGGAATTATGTGGCTCCCCCCGGGGCTGTGGTTCTCTACCAGGCTGCACATCACAGTCATCAGGGAGACTTAAAAACCCAGGCCCCAATTCAGATAATACATAATGACTGAGGAGCAGCAGGAGCTTTGAAAGTCTCCCCAGATGACTGAACCATCTGAACTGTGCACTCAGAGTGAGGCCCAGGGCTGGAGATGCCCTGCTTCCATCCTGGGAAAAGACAAGTGATCCCAGCTGGACTCTGACAACATCTCCATAGGTGACCAAGGGCCACCCTTACTGTAGCATCAGAGCGCCCTGACTCGGGCTGCCAGGCAGAGACAGGCGCTGGTGGGCTTCTGTGGCACATCGCGGAGTCCCGGGGGCCACTCGGCCCCTCGGGCCGGCTGTGTCACGGCCTCCATCTCTGCATTTCCCACTGATTTTATCTTCTCATCTCATTTGATTTTAAATTATCACATGCATGTTTAGTGTGAAAAAGTCTAACAGTATAACAGCGTAGAGAGTAAAACACGAAAACCCTCATTTACGACCGTTTCCCTCGCCTCTACACCCTGCTTGGAGAGAACCGGTTCTTCCCAACGCTTGCTCCCTTCCTCTTCACCCCAGAGATGTGCATGCACCCCGTGAGCACCGAGTTTTGTGTGGTTTGTCTGTTTACTTCTGGGATCTGGTATGCAGGAAGCCCTCAGTGCATGTGAGGGAGTAAACTGAGTGTTTCCTGTGACATAAGCAGTGTTTCTTCATTCACAGACTTTCACCTGACACCTAATAACTATGTTATTTATGGGTACATGGCGGCATTTCCCATGGATACAATATGTAAAGACCAGGTCAGAATAACTGGTCTGCCACCTCAGATACCTATCGTTTCCTTGTGTTGGGATCACTAAAATCCTCTCACTAGCATTTTTAAAGAAATTTTTTGGTACCGGGGCTCATTCAATTACTGTCACCCACAGTTACCTACTGTATCTATCCAACTGCACCCAGTACAACCAGGCCACTTGTACGGATTTTTCTTGTGCTTTCATTTAACAACGCAGCACTACCCCACCCCAACCGCTTTTCTTGGAGACAGGGTCTTGTTAAATGGCTAAGTTATCCCAGTCTTCCTCAATCAGCCTCTGGGGTCACGCCCATTACTTATAACTGCCTGGTACCCTGGAGTAAGGAAGAACTTTCTCTCTTTTTTATTGTATTTAATCAGTTTCCTGTTAGTGGACTTTTAAAAAAAATTGCAAACAGGGAAAATCCTCATGTATAGCATTTTGCACGTGTGACTGTTCACGAGAATCTGTTTCTAGCCTGGGACCTGCTAGTCGGAGGAGGATGCACTCAACCTTGAGTAGGTGTGATTCTTTCTTGGGCTTGGTCACAGCACTGTTCCCTCTTTCTCAGCTACCCTGGAGACACCTTCCACTCCGGGAGGGAGTTGTGGCCTTTTACTTTCGGAGCAGGCCAGGTGGGCCCAGTAGGGCTGTTAGGAACAGAGTTCAGGGCCTCAAGAAGTCTAGGCCGGTGGTTACCACTGAGCCACACTGCCAGCCCTGGGGTGGGGCCCAGACTTTGAGAAACTCTGCCAGGGGAGCCCTTGCTTGCTGGAATTGGGTGGAGAAGGGAGAGGAAATACGGCAGCCTGGGGCCTCCAGAGCCTTGGGCAGCACTGTGAGGCCCCTATGCACTGAGGGCCTGAGAGTCCCAAGAGAGAGGCAGGTTGCTGAGGTGGCCTGTCCCTCACCTCAGCACAGCAGCAGGAGGCACTTCGGGTTCCATCACTCAGCAAGAGAGTGAGAAGCACACCCGCAGCTCAAGCTGGGTGGTGGAATGAAGTGACAGCGTTCTCAGCGTTGGCAAAATTACCAACCCTGCGCTGCCTCTCTAAAAAGAAAATAACCAGGCTGTGGGCCTCAGATTGATTAAACAGTAATTAGACTTCAAAAGTATGCTAAGTGCCCTCTTTAAAAACCATCCAGCCAAGCAATTTTTCTCTCACATTCAATAGCATCTATTCTTGTATCCTTTTTTGCCCAAAATGGCCATAATTCCGGGGGAGCTGATGAGACAAGCACTCTTGGAAGCTGCCCATGGGAGGCGGAAGTGGGGCGCTTGGAACAGTGGCTGATGATCTGTCGCGGGAACCTTGGAATTTCCTGCCCTCCCGCTCAGTGGTTCCATTTCTAGGTATCAATCCTAAGGCAATGAATAGAATCTAAAATAAAGATTTGTGTATAAACTGGGCATGGTGGTGCACACCTGTAATTCCAGCATTTGGGAGGCTGAGGTAGGAGGATTGCTGTGAGTTCAAGACCAGTCTGGGGTACACAGTAAGTTCAAAACCAGCCTAGGCTACGTATTGAGACCCTGTGTCAAAAAGCAAAATGAGATAAAAGTTTGTGTACAAAGATATTACAATAATCTTGTTTATAAATATAAAAATAGTGGAGCAGACTGCGGGGCAGAGAACCAGAAATCACCAAGAAGCAAGCCCTCCCTGTGAACCAACCCCATGTGCTGGCTGCTGCTGGGGGCCAGGCACACCCCAGCCCCTTCTGGCTGGGAAACAAGAATCAACCTCCCCACCCCACCCTGCCCCATGTAAAGGACCGGTGGATCTGGAGAAATATAGGCTGCTGTGATAGCTATTGAGGTGAAATGCAATTTGATGTTGTGGTGTTTGTTTTGCAGGTTCAGGGCCAGTGGTCTGATCATCTATTCAGAGGATAACAGTAAGAAGTGTAGCATCTATGTGAAATCTCCTTCCGAAGGTGGTAGCCATTGTTAATTCCCTGTTATCTTGTTTTGAAGCCCTATATCATTTTCATTGTTTTGTTGGGTTGGGTTTTATTGTTTGATTTTATATCCAATGGCAGGAGCGGCTATTTCAAAGATAGCAAGATATATTATGGTAGCCATTTTGGATTTACTATTGTCTTGTTTTGAAGCCCCTTATTGCATTCATTGTTTCATTTTTATTGGTCTTATTCTATTCTGTTCTGTTTCATTTTTACTGTCTGAAGGTATATGCAGCTATTTTGAAGACAATAAGAGGCATTATGGTAGCCATTTTGATTTTGTATTGTTTTGAAGTCCTGTGTCAACTTATACTGGTTTCTTTTGATTGATTTTATTCAGTTTTGCTTTGCTTGGTTTTATTCTTCTTAAAATAAAAAAAAAATTGAAATTGAAATAAAAAAATAAAAATCCTAGAGCCAGGTATGGTGGCACTTGCCTGTAATCCCAGAACTGGAGAGGCTGAGACTGGAGGATCACGAGTTTGTATACAGAGCAAAATGTAGTCCAAGAAAGAAAGAAAGAAAATAAATTACGTAAGCAGTGACCTTTAATGAGAGGAGAGCTTTAGAATCAACTAGGAGTTTTGTTTTTGTTTTGAGGCAGAGTCTCACTATGTAACACAGGCTGGCCCTCAACCCCCTGCCTCCAACCACCAAGCGCTGGGATTATAGGCAAGTGCCACCAAGGTGTACACCACCATTCCTGACTAGGTAATGCTTACAATTCTTTGGTTTAAGACTTCTTAACCTGATACTTCTAGGATTAATGGATATTTAAAAATTTTTTCACAATGGATGTGAATTACTTTTATAATCAGAAAAAAATATTGAGAAAACAGATTAGAAGACAATAGAAAATTCAGTAGCAAACATCTATCAAGTCCTGTGCTTGGCACTGAAGATTAAAAATAAAGTCATAATCTGCTTTTTAAGAAATTGAAAATCATTAGGCACAGTAGCACATACCTGTAATCCTAGCCACTGGGAAAGCTGAGGCAGGAAGATTGCAAGTTTGAAGTCAGCCTGGGCAACCTAGTGAGACCCTGTCTCAGAATTAAAAATAAAAAATAAAATTAACAACTACCAAAAAAGGGCTGTGAATGTGGCTCAGGAGTAGAGTGTTGGCCTAGCATGCATGAGGCCCTTGGTTCAGTCCCCAATGGTGAAAAAAAGTAAAGTTCAAGTCTTTTTTGTTTGTTTTTGGAAACGGGACTCGAATTCAGGACCTTGAGCTTGCCAGGCAGGTACCATGCCACTGAGCTATATCCCCAGCCCGAGTTCACAATCTACACTGGGAAATAGCCATATAAAAAATAAATATTCTTCAACATACATGGAGGAAGGTGTCACCCTAATGTTACAGAGGTGATACCAGAACCTCTAAATATGATAGAAGGGAAGGAAATGTAACTCCCACCTTTTAGATGTCTGATATGCTGAGTCCATGTTCTCTAAGAATCAGAGAATGAGTTCTAGGAACAACGGAGGTTAGGAGTAGGGAGGTATTTACTGAGACAGAGAGAGAGCTCCTGAGAGGCAGGAGAGGGCCTCAGTGGGCTGCTGAGGACCTGACTTTACAGGGAAATTTTACAAAGCGATACCCATGTGGGCACGATGTGCCTTACAGCTATGATGAACCAGGAAGGAAACAAACATAGCCGCTTACTCACAGGTAATAGTGGTCAGGGGAGACACAGGTCACAGACAGGATACATGGAAACAACACTTTCTCTAGGAAATGACGGGCCCAGAGAGCTCTGTCATGCACCAGGTGAAGCCTTTATTAGGCTGGTGTCTAGGCTTCATTAGGCCAGTGTCTTGTCCTTCTAGGAAATATGCCGACCTGGGCATCTCGTCTTTATCTTGAGCCCTGGTCTCCAACAGCTATGTCTCTGGCCACAGTTGAGATGTGTTTCCCCTTGTCCTGGCTGTCTCTGGGGCCCAGCCCTATCTGAATGCCTACACTGTTTCTGCCTGGCTTTGCTGTCTATACTACCAAAGGTAAATGCTAGGAACCATGCGTTTCATGGATTAATTAGCTCTGGCGAGAAGGCTCAAGATAACACTGCCAAGTGAATGTTTCAGCTTGTCTGAGGGGTGTCTGGAGGAGGCCAGCAGAGCAATGGCATGGAAGCAGAAGAAATACCTCGTGCAGAGTCATGGAGGTGTGAACACGCTCCTGTGATGAGATGTGACCAGAGAGGCGTGGCTGGAGCAGGAGAGCCACAGAAGGAGGGCAAGGCCAGCTCAAAGTTTTATGCATTAGTGGGCCAAAGACCTGCAACTTAAACCAGGTTACTGGTTCCCAGACCATGTGCCCAGGAAAAGGGGTCCAGTGCACAAGTGTTCCATAGAAAATGCCTTTGCTTTAAAGGTCTTGCTCTTTCTTGAAGGACATTCCTCCTGACACGGTGTGCCAGGAATTATGCAGGATCAGCACAGGAAGTATGTCCTGCGTTTAACCACAGACCTTTTCCCTCACCCAGTTTGCATTATTTTAAAGAAAATTACTGTTAACATCTTATCTAGTGATGTCTCGGGACATAGTTTGGAAACTACGGCTGAAGGGAGCCCATAAAAGAAATCAGTAAAATGAGAAGAGCCCTAATTTAGGAGTCCCTGAGTTCCAGTGCATTTCACAGCCGGGCATGGTGGTGCATGCCTGTAATCTCAGCATTTGGGAGGCTGAGGCAGGAGGATCATTGTGAGTTCCAGACCACACTGGGCTATCAGGTGAGCTCAAGGTCAGCCTGAACTGCATAGTGAGACAAAAAAAAAAAAAAATGCTCGTGAATCAAATGCATTTCACTTTTTACCAACGCTTTGATCATGACAGTTCTTAGGTAAGTTGCTTTCCCAGTAAGGTTAAATAGATAAAAGCTGCCTGGTAGGCTTTGGGAGGTTAAATGAAAGAATACAAGCCATATGATAGACACTCAACAGGTTCCAAGTAATCAACAGTCACCATCATGATTAGATTAGAAAGATCTGTCAGCAGCTGGCTGGAGGCCTGGTGCAGGAAGACTAAGGAACACCCTGGGCGACTTCCTGGAGAAGCAGGAGAAGCAAACTCCCAGGGGATAGTGAGGCCACAGGGAATACCTGAGGCTCCAAGAGCCGGAAATCTGCAGGGCTGGGTGACGGGAGAACTGAGGACACCCACGGGCGGGTTAAGTGCCAGTAAGTTGGGGTTGGGGTGGTGCTTTTAACTGAGGCCAGAAGTCCAGGCAGAGCAGCATCATAGGGAGCAAAAACAATGAATTGTGGGCTGCCACCTGCATCTTAAACTCAGATCCTTCTGGCGTGATTTAAAATGGGCTCTAAGAGTTATTCCTTGATTTATTTTATTTTATTTATTTTAGAATTGTAGACACAATGACTACTTCCAGTTTCAAATCACATTTCACCTTATTTTTATTTGCCAGACTCACAGGGGTTTTTTTTTCTTTCTCTTTCTTTTTTATTATATCTTTCCCCAGCCTATCATAACGAAAGAAGCAAGCGTAAATTTTGGGTGAGAAAATTAGTCGCTCAGCTCTCGCCTGAAAATTGCTGTATATTCGTGATTCAGGGTGAAATATGTCACAGAGAAATATTCTGTGGTTGCACAACGCTGGGGCAGGGTTGGGAGTGGCAGCGATGCCCTTTGAGCAAGTCTGGTGGCATCGGGATGTTCCCAGCAGAGACATCGGCCCAGCCCTTTGTGAGCACACCTGAACCAGGCACCCTGCGCTCGTCACAAAGAACCAATGGTAAAAAGGGAACCACGGCAGGTAAATGTGATTCTCAGACATCTCAAGGAACGCAGGTCAAAGCCAAATCACTGTGTGTCTGAGAACACCGCTGCTCAGAAGGGGAAAGTCGTTTGGCCAAGGTCATGTGGCCAAGCGTGGTGGCACTGAGATCGCAGCTCAGGTGTTTCTGGTTCCATGGTAACCAGTATTCTATTCTCCTCCTGTCTCTGGAGAAAGACACAAGTGAAAAGGTTGGCACGGGGGCCATCGCACCGCAGGACAGGTGGACAAGGTCAAGGGCTTTCACTGTGACTCCTCCTCCTCCTAAGCCACAGAACTGATGCTGCTGCTGGGGTGAATCTGAGCGCCACTGTCAGGACCCCGGCCCCAAAGGTCATAACAGAATGTTATGCCAAGAGGTCTCCTCAGCGTATTTCCTTTGAGCTTGGTAGAACGTGGGGCAGGAAGCAAACCTCTCTACTCCAGCTTGGGAGTTTTATAGGTAAGGAAGCCAAAGGCTGGCATCTGCCTGGGAACCACCCAATGAGGAAGCCAAAGAGACTTGAACCCTGATCTCCTGGCTCAGGGGTCATTGTCATCTTGGCTTCCCTGGCTGGGGCCCCCACAATCTCCCACGGAGCCATGGTGGGTAAGGTGGGGACTCCAGAAAGTCTCTTTTCTCCTAGCACTAAATCCAATGCACACTCACGTCTATGATCGCGGAAAATCATCTACATGATTGCAGGGCTGAGTATGAGTTTGCTAGGGTTACTATAACACACAGCCAGACTGCATGGTTTACAGCAATGTATTTTTTTTTCTATTGAAGTCCAGAAGCTCAGAATTGGTGTCATCGCTGTGTAGATCAGGGTCAGGCTCCCTCAGAGGCTCCAGGGGAGAGTCTTCTCCTTACCTGCCCCCCACCACCCACTTCCAGTGGCTACAGCAACTCATCCTTCTAGACATCAAAGCGAGCGTCTTCAAAGCACTATGTTCTGCTTTTATGTTGTCTTTGCCTCTGTGCCATACCTCGTTCCGCTTCTCTCTGACAAGGACACTGAGGTCCCATGTAGGGATCTAATCCAATGGCGAAATAGATTCATTATCTGCTTGCGGCCCTGCTGGGCCTCGGGGAATTGGATCTGACAGAGAATATCAGAGGGGAGAGCTTAGGTCTGGCTTGAGCTCTCATCTAATGGCCTGGGCAGCCCTGCAGGGTTTTAGGGGTGCTGGGTGGGTGCTCCCTGGATGGGTGTTTCTCTAGAAGAGCAATCAGCAAAACACAGACCACAGCGAGGCTGCCTGATTTTGTAAACAACGTCTCATTGGAAGAGGTTGTTGGCTTGCAGATTGTCTATGGTTTCTTTTGAGCAGAGATGATGAAACAGGATTGAAGAGTTGTAATAACAGAAATAACATGGCCCTCAGCCTGAAACATTCACTGTCTCACCTTCAAAGAAAAGCTCCCCACTTTCTACACGAGGGGAGGAAGGGAGGCAGGAAGATACCGCTCTGATCTGCTTTCTGATTCGGAGACGGGATCCTGCTGAGCTTCCCAGGCCGGCCTCTTCCCCATAGCTGAGGTTGTAGGGGTGCTAACCCTAACCCTAACTTTTTTCTTTATTCCCTCTTGTCTCATTTTGTACAGCTTAAAATGTTCTCTCTTCAAGTTTACTCATCTTTTCCTCTGCCACACCCAGTCGACTTATCCCACACAGTGTGTCTGACCCCTACCCTACCCGGCATTGTATTTAGCTCTAGAAATTCAACTTGGATCATTATAAAGGGTTTTTATACTCCGTTAAACATGCTCAATCCTCTTTTTTTAAAAATTTTTTTATTTTTATTTTAAAGGGAGTAAAGTTAAACACACACACACACACACACAAAAAAAAAAAAAAAAAAACAGAACAAAATAGGACATAAGAAAGCAATGTAAGAGATATAAATTTCAAAGCTAGACGACCTGAGATCTTCACTATCACATGGTCTCTTGTTTTCTTCCAAATAATTGTCCATGTATTCACATACAGAAAGTTCATACAAAACAATATAGTATAAAGCTGATCCAAACTGAATGAGGAAGGTGTTTTAGATCCCCAAAACAGACAACAGGGAAGTCACTAAGGGCTGTTGTAGAGTCTCTCATTCTCTTCAAAATAGCTGTCCATACTTTCATGTATATTGAAGTTCAACAAAACAAAACAGGCAGGTGGGGAGGGGTTGCTTGGTTTCCCGGTGCTCCAGGTCCCAGCATGGCTCGGGTCCCAGTTAACGCCAGTGGCTCCCATCCTGGGCCACCACAGCCTGCCACATTCACAGCTGCTCCCGGGGGTGGGGGTTACTTCAAGCTGTTTCTTTCTAATGAATTGACCATTTCACTGCCCAAGTTCTGAAATGGCCAACAGAACATAGAAAGATATCTCTTTAGACTCCTGCTTGAAGCCACCAGCATCAGGAAGCTGCTGGCCTTGATTCAGGGCCAGAACATGCTCAATCTTCTGCTTTCTTCTTGGATAAGCTGTAGGATAGGTGTGATAGTAGTGGTTTTCTCATCTGCTAATTCTACCATCTGCATCATTTTAAATCTGCTTCTATTGTTCTCCTCAATATGGGTCATATTTTCTTTGCATGCCTGATAATTTTTGATGGGCTAACCGACTGTTGCTGTTAGTTATACATTTACCCTCACTCAGCTCCAAATCTGCCCTTCATTGCCTGCCCGGGAGAATTGAGCAGGGCCCTGCAGGCCTTTTTCTTTTTAGGAAACTTGGTGAGTGTAAGGCCTAGGCCAAGCGGACTTCTCTTCCTTGCCACGCTGTGCTTCTGTTGCTTTCTCGCTTATTTCTGGTTGCTGGAGGAGTGTGGAGGACCCCCAAAGGTCCGGCCTCTGTTAGCAGAATCTCCACTGACAGCACCCACTGGTGTCAACAGCTGCCCTCTAGTGGATCCTCACAGGCCGCATGATGGTTGGTTTCCCGGCTTCCGCTCATCTGCAGTCTGATTTCCTCTTCTGTCTTAACCTTGGTTCATTGCACTTGGACCTGACCTGGGACTTTTCCTCCCGCCCAGCAGCTGAAGACCAGCTCTGCTTTGGGAAACCCAGGGAACTCAGTTACCCAGGGCGCTGCAATCTTTCCTTCTCCAGTGAGGTCTGAATTCTGGCCTTGGGTATTCTCTTTCAGTCCCAGGATACACTTCAGAGGCATCTTTGCCCATGTATAGTTAATCCTCTTTCCTAGTGAATAATTCTTTATATTAAATTTTCTCTTGTTTGATTTCTTTCCCCTGACCGGACCCTGAATGCTATAGACACTGAATTTTACCTTACTAGGGTCTAAATATTTTCATATTTCTATAAATATTTTTGAGCTTTGTTTTGGGATGCAGTTAAGTTGCTTTAGAAAGAGTACAAACTAAAAATATAAAAAATTTAAAATTAAAAAAATTTTTTAAAAAAGAAAGAGTTCAAACTCTGGCCCTGATTCAAGGCCACAGTGGCTTCCTGATGCTGTTGGTTTCAAGCAGGAGCCTAAAGAGATGTCTTTCTATGATCTGTTGGCCATTTCAGAACTTGGGCAGTGAAATGGTCAATTTATTAGAAAGAAACAGCTTGAAGCACCCCCCCCAGCATTTACTGGGACCCACGCCATGCTGGGACCTGGATCACCAAGAAACCAAGCAGCCCTTCACCTCCTGCCTGTTTTGTTCTGTTGAACTTCAATATACATGAAAGTATGATCAACTATTTTGAAGCGAATGAGAGATTCTACAACAGTCATTGGTGACTTCCCTGTTGTTTGGTTTTGAAGCCCTAAAACGCCTTCCTCATTCTGTTCGGATCAGTTTTATACTATGTTGTTTTGTACGAATTCTCTGTATGTGAAGACATGGACAACTATCTGGAAGAAAACAAGAGACAATATGATCGTGAAGATCTCAGGTTGTCCAGCTTTGAAATTTTTATCTCTTACATTGCTTTCTTATGTCCTGTTTTGTTCTGTTTTGTTGTGTTTAATTTTACCCCCTTTAAAATAAAATTTAAAAAAAAAAAGAGTTCAAGCCATTTTAGGCTTTCTGGTAAGCTTCATTACCTGGGACCAGGGCAGTGTTTAGGGCTAATGTTTTTCCCTTACTTTTGAGGATGAAAAATAAACCTCCTGGTCAGGCTTCCCAGTGATGCTGCATGAGTTACAAGGTCTTCCACTCTAGTCAGTCAAAACAGGAACTGTTTCTGTTCTGGTGGGAACAGTGTTCTGTTTGTATTTGGGGTTTTAAGACAAGGTCTCACTGTGTAGTTCAGGTTGGCCTCGAACTCAGAAATCTTCCTGCCTCAGCCTCTAGAATGCTGGGTTTACACCATGTGCACCACCAAGCCTGGCTGATTCTGTGTTTAATGGGGGCTCATTCTATGCTTCCGCCGGGGGATTTAGCTCAGCGGCATATGTGCCTGCCTTGCAAGTGTGCAGTTGTGAGTTTGATCGCAGTACCAAAAAAAATTATCATTCTCTCCTGTCAAGACAACACCTTGCTGTAAACTAGAGGGAAAACATGTTGTCCTCACATGGCCAAAGGGGCAAGAGACACACAGACATCCTAAAAGCATGGCTTTGTTTTGGGCTGCTTTTCTGTTTTGTTTTGGTTTTGTGCGTGAGGACTGGTGACTGAGCCCAGGCCCTTCACACTGCGCTATAACCCAAGCCCCTTTTAAACTTTGAGACAGTTTCGCTAACCTGCAGAACTGGGCTTGAGTTTATAGCCCTCTTACCTTAGCTTCTCAAAGTGCTGGGATTACAGGTGTGTGCCACTGTGCTTGGCTCCTCAAACTCTTTTATCAGAACGTTAATCTTATTCGTGAGACAGAACCTCATGACCTAATCATGTCCTAAAGACCTACCTCTTACTACTATGGCTTTGGGACTAAGCTTCAACACATATTCTGGAGGGACATGAACATTCAAACCATAACAGGACTGTGTCTTTTAAACATTATTTAGGCAAGGTGTGTAGCTCAGTCTTAGAACACTTGTCTAGCAGGCTCAAGGTTCTGGATTTGATGCCCAGCCCTGGGGGAAAAACAAAAGCAAACATAATTAAAAGGCACTCATACATATATCATAATAACATTTTAAACACTTGCTACTAGCTGTGCATGGTGGTACATCCTTGTAATCCCAGCATGCTAGGAGGCTGAGGCAGGAGGATCACCAAGTTGGAGCCCAGCCTGGCAACTTAGCAACTCAGCAAGACCTTGTCTCAAAATTAAAAATAAAAAAAAATGGCTAGGGATGTAGCTCAGTAAAAAGAAGGTCCTGGGTTCAATTCCCTGATATTGAAAAGAAAAAAGAAAAAAAAATTGTTGCTAGTCATAGCTCCGATGTGGTAGATACTGTTTTAAGGGTTTTGTGTTTCACACAGAGTAGATCACTGTACTTAAAAGTAAATAAGCAGTTATATTAAATAACCTTCACAACGGCGCTGTGAGGCAGGTACTAATATCATCTTCATTTCACAGATGAGGAAAGGGAGCGCAGAGGCGCGGCAGTCAGGAGGAAACCCACCGTCCAGCCCTGGGACCAGCAGACCTCTCAGACCCTGTCCTCTCTCAAGTTACCTCTGGCAACCAGGTGTTGGGTTTTCTCTAAAACTAGCGGTAATGCTGGGGCAAGTGGGCTTCTCTCCAAAGACTGGACACAGTAGAGACAAGTTGTCACCAAGGCTTTCCCTGAACGGAGGGTAGCTAAGAGGATGGGCTGCTGCTCGCATCAGGTCAGGGACTGGTCATAGCCAATGGCTGAGTCTGGTTCCTTACCTGAGAACGACATGAGACGTTACCCAGTTGGGTTACCCACCAATCCCACCGGCGGAGATGACTCTTGATTTGGAAGCCACCTAGCAGATGGCCCAACAGCCACACTAAAGAACTCTACACCCTCAGTTTAAACTTTTCGGAATTTTTGACCAAGAGTAGTTACTTAGTTTTGCCACGAGGTGGCGCTAGCGTACCGGATAGCAAACCATAATTGGGAGGAAGGTGTTGACACTGTGCCCTTGAAGAAGAAAATCTAAAATTGTACTGATATTGGTTGACCAAATCTCAATTTTCTTCCTATTTTATACCTTCCAAATTTTCTACAATGAGCTTGCATTACTTTCACAGCAGCAGACTAGGAGAGGGCAGTGGTAAGAAATCACCACTTATTGGTAAACTTACTTTCTTATGTTAACTTTTCACAATTATTCTTTAATGGTTATAATGCTATGGTATGTGTCTTAATTACTTTTCTTGTTGCTGATACAAAATGCCTGACACCCAAAGTTAAAGGAAGGAAGGTTTATTTGGCTCACAGTTTGTAGAAGTTTCAGTCCCTAATTGGCTGGCTCCAAGGAGTGGTGCCAGAGGAGCACCAGTTCACGGTGGCAGCACACAGCAAAAGCAACAAGGGAGAGTGAAGACGCTTTCTGTCCCTTATATTGTGTGCAGCTTACCCACCCAGGGCGGGTATAGCACCCACACCCATAATCCTAGCTCTGGACATGAATCAATCACAAACTCAGCTGCCTCTGAAAAGTCTGCCTCCCATACTGTACAAGGCTTCGGGGTACATCTAGACACAAACCATAACAGTATGCATATTTATCTTTTAAAAACTTGCTAGTATAATAATTCTCTATTGTATTACAAATTTGTCATAAACACATGTTTATTGCTACACTCTATACAGTGACCATAGATTCAGGACTCACTTGGACCCAGGCAAATGTATCATTTTATGTGCATTTTGACTTAGTTCTCACATGATAGTGCTTCTGCCATGGATTGGGTGCAGTTAGTAACATAGTTTATACCTGTCCATAAAATGATGCTTTGAGAAGTTCATTATCATGACTTAATTATCCACCTACTATGTTCAGTTAATTTAATGTCCAACATCATTATTACCAATAACAGAGAAAACATCTCTTTGTAAAAAGCTTTTTCTGAATTCAGGAAATATGACTAGAAGTAAACTTTTCCAGTCTAAATTTTTTAAAGATTCTTTATAAATAGTGAAAAAGATGAAAAAATTTTAGGAACTGACTTCTGATTGGATACTTTATATAAAGGAATTTTGTTAATTTCTCTAGGTATGCTAATGGCACCGTGCTTATGTGTTTTAAAGAGCCTTCACCTAGTAAAGTACATCTACAAGTGAGATGATATCTGGAATTTTTAAAAAATAATTCAGTTGCGAGAGGCTAAGAGACTAATGAAAAAGGTGAGCATGTGTTGCTCATTGATAATGCTGGGTTGTGCCTACACAGGTATTGATCCACTAAGCTCTCTGCTTGAGTTTGTATTTGAAAGTGTCTATGATGAAATCTAAGGGGGAACTATAAAAAATGGTCTTCACCTTGAGACCATAATGTTAAGTGACGTAAGTCAGACACACAGTATCACATGGCTTCTCTTGTATGAGAAACCCAAAGTAGTAAATAATTTAAAGAGCAAAATGCAAGATGCACCATAGGAAACAGGGAGATAGAGCTTTTGCAAATGGGAAGGGGATCTAGAGGTGGGCAGAATGGGAGGGGAAAGAAAAAGAACTAAGATGGGTTACGTGTACCATCTCCTCACATGAATGATCATTGTGTACTGCACACATGCGCTGATAAAAAATAAAAACAAGCAAACAAATGATCTCATAGTCTACAGGAGAAGATATCCCCATGGCCCCTATTTTGCCTAATTAGTGAGAAATCAGACAAAAAGAACTGTCAGGGACACTTTAGCTTAATCCCCTGGCCCTGTTAAACAAGTTAAATTCTTCCTAAAATCAATCAATTTTGTTGTACTAAGACTTATTTTTGAATAGGATTATACAGCTAGCAAAGATCTAGATATCTGGTCCTTATTCTTTGAAGGCTCTGAGAATGCTTTTCTAAATTATAGTTAATATACTTATAAATTTAGATACCTATATATTCTAGTCATGATACAGATTTTGTTAAATTTCTGGAAATTTCCAGAGTTCCCTTTCATAGCAGAGAAACTCACCTACTGTTTTAAACTGAAAAAGCAAAATGTTTCGTGTTTGATGGAAGGAGCCGAGCACTGAACATTTGGAGCCTGTCCACTGGGGAGGGTCACAAGCGTCAGAAGGACAGGGAGATCGCCTGGCACTTTACGAGGGCACACACATCTTGCTTTTACTTGTGCCCACCCCTCTTTATCCTCCGATCAGCACCTGCTTTCTATCCACACTGCCACATCCTCTCCCCAGACCCTGCCCTCACCTGGCCGACTCAGCCCGCAGGGGCAGCTGGCTCGGCGCGTCGTCCAGTGCGGTGCAGCCTGAACTCAAA
This sequence comes from Cavia porcellus, assembly GCF_034190915.1. Classification (NCBI taxonomy): domain Eukaryota; kingdom Metazoa; phylum Chordata; class Mammalia; order Rodentia; family Caviidae; genus Cavia; species Cavia porcellus. The sequence goes on from NW_026947515.1 coordinate 16,587,208, forward strand.
AGGGGAAGCGGGGCAAAGCTGTGGGGAACACTGGGCCCCTCTCATAGATCTTTCTTTTTCCCTCAGAGCCTTCAGGGAAAGCAGACCTGAGCACACCTCCTCCCTTGCTTTCCCCAGATTTTGCATTGATACAAGAATTTCTACCTATTCTTATATTTTCCATGTGACCTAGAAAAAGAGAGGCTTCACTTTCTTAAACAAATAGTGTCATGGCCAGATGTGGTGGCTCACGCCTGTAATCCTAGCAATCAGGAGGCTGAGGCAGGAGGATTGTTGCGAGTTCGAGACCAGCCTGGGCTACAAAGTGAGCTCAAGGCCAGCCTGAACTGCATAGAGAGACCCTGCCTCAAAAAGACACTCACACAAAAAATAGTGTCACAGCAGGGTTTTATGCTGTTCGGCTGATGTCCAAAATAAAGCCATCGCAGTCACTGCCCCGTCCTACCCCTGTAGGGAGGGAAGGTTTTTGACTTTTTCCCGAATCACAGAAACTTTATCCTAAGTATTCATACAGAAGTGGGCTTTTCCTTTTCTCCCCATCATGGGCCGCTCTGTTCCCTCTACAGGACTTGTCAGTTTGTAGCTTTTGAGACATAGAAAGAAGTGGCGTGTTACACCATCGTGGTGCAAGAACATAAACTGTCACTCCGCAACTTGAACCCAAAACACCTCCACTCACGGTGCAGGAAACGTTTCGTTTCTTTCCTTCCTGTTGAGAAGCCTGGAGTCACACAGGATGTTTCCTAACTCCACCTGTAGGTTTGTGAGAGTGAAAGGGATTTCCGCGAGCTCAACAGGCCTCGCAGAGAGATCGGTGCCTTCTCTTAGTGGATGTCAAATGACCTTTGAGGGCCTGTGACAGCCTAGTCTTGGAGAAAGGGAAGAACAGAGCTGCTCCCTGCCCTCCTGGAGATCACAGAGCCAACAGCTGCTTGAATCGCTCTTTCACTGGGTGCCAAAAAAAGCAAAAGATACACAGAGGGGGCCTGGGTCACTCTCAGTTTACAACCCAGTGCCAAAGGAAAGTTTGCCAAAGTGACAGGCTTGATTCATTTTTGGAAGAAGGAGAATTTAATCCTTGCCAAGTCTGGAAAAGATGAAAGAGATCTGAGGAGGAGGAAGTGGATGATGAGGAAAAGCCTGGATTTGGTACGGATTGAGGTCCAGGAGGGGCTGAGGTTTCAAGTTGTTCCTTGGGGCCGTCTTTGTCAGCATAAAGGTTAAAGAGAATTATAAGAGATTCATGGATTCTGCATGTTCTTGTAGAACATGTTCTACAAGTTCTTGAAAAGGTCACTGAAGTGCAATCCTAGCTGCAAGAGAGCCTTGTGTGATGCTGGCCGGGCCCGATAGTCATGTCCTTCCGACAACAGCCAGTAGGTCACCTCCACAGGTCGTTGCCTACTGTGAGCGAGGCTTCCCAGCTCTTTGCCCACAGGCAAGAGCCTTGCAAATGAGTACCAAATCTTACCAGGCATTTTATTTTTTTGGCACCCAACTTTTCTCTGTTGCCCAAACACTGTTAGAACAGCAGTCATGGAAATTGAGAAGAGAAACAGAAACACCAGCTCTTTTCTCGAACTTCTTCTGATTGGAGATGTTTTGTTTTTCCCATTTCTAACTTGTATACAAGATGTACAAGAAGAAGAGAACAGGTCTCTGGGGACGTTGTTTGGTGATTATAGGGGACATACCGTAGCCTGCCCTGGCCAGCACTCCACTCCTGCACGTCCTGGCACCAGCAGGCAGGTGGACACCCGTGTGAAACAGAAAGAAATGCGTGACCCATCTCTTGTCCCATCTTGGTCTGGAGAGAATAGGCCAGACCAAAGGCAATGAGGCTCGCATGAGTTTCGAGGTGGCCAACAGATGCTCTATGAGAAAAACCGACAGCAAATTTAATTAGAAGTCTGACTGCTTTTGTGGGCGATTCATGAATCAAGACAGCTTCCAGTCTACAAAATAGACTGAGCAATAGCACAGTAGGGTTTTGTAAGATGAGAACAAGGAAACAGAACAATAAGGAAAAGCTATTATGTAATATTAGGTTACTTCAGGTTACTTTTATCCACAAGGGTTGAAGCACAGGAGCTCTTTATTAAATTGACTCAGGTAGACCAGGATTTTCTGTTTTCAGGAAAAACTGGTCTGTTTGGGGAATCTGTCTGCTTCCCTGAAGCTTCATGTTAATTATGTGGTATTTAGCCTGAGTGACTCCACATTGGTTTGGACTGGTCTATCGGGTCCTGGTTCGGGAGTTCCATCCCTAACTATGGCCACTTGTAATTTTTAGCAGAGAGAGGGTGTGTGCACAGAGCCACAGGTGTGCAGCCTTGCACCAGGAAGGTGAGGGAGGGGCATGGCTCTGGTTGGCTGGATCCCGATTGCCAGAAAAAGAGGGCAAGGTCATTAGGCAGGTGGGGAAGATGCTGGGCAAAAGCAGGAGGAGAGGGAAAGTGAGTTTACTTGGGACATATAGGCTTGAGAAGCAGGCTCAAGCATGGAATTAAAGTTGGGCATTGGTGCGTGACTAGAGTTCCAGCCACAGGTAAGGCAGGAGGATCACAAGTTCAAGGCCAGCCTGAGCAACTTAGAATTTGTCTCAAAATGCAATTATCGAAACACATCTAGGGATGTAACTTCCTGGAAGAGTAATTGCCTAACATGTTTTAAGAACTTAAATTCAATCCCCAATCCCACAAAAATTTAATTAAAGTGGAATTGGGTAATCATAAAGAGCCAGGTCACAGATGATGGTGGCTGTGGAGACACAGGGAAGCAGACAGACCTGAGATTGAGTTTGGATATGACCAGCCCAGGATTTCACTCATGGATTGGATGTGACCAGGAAAGGGTAAAATCGAGGACACCTCCTTGTCCTTGACCTGAATGAGTGAGTGGACAGAGGAGCTGTTGATAAGGTGGGCGTGGGAAGGGGCCAGGAGCTCCGCTGGAAGCGTTGTTGCTTAAAATGACTACCGCCATCCAAGGGGCACGTAGGTCAGCCTAGGAGATACCAGGAAGCCAGGGTTTTCTCCTGTGTTGCATAATGTATGAAAAGTGCACCATGGACAGGTCCTGGGATCCCTGACATTTACCATCACGATAGGCGCAAAAGCTTTGGAAAGCCTCTGACTCTTCCCACAGACTGCAGACGCCTGGCAGGCAGGGCTTGGGCACTGCTCCCTGCTCTGTCTCTCGCACCTTGCTGGGCACTTAGGGTTTAGTCTTTTCCGCTTGAATGGATGAATGAATGACATCAAGGCTCCTCCTGGCCTCTGCAAAGTAGGTGACTAAAGTCTGGGCCATGTACCTTTATCGCTTAATGAGTGATGTATGACTTATAGTCAGGAAGGACTAACTGCTCTCAGTAATGATTTGAGAGGTCACTATGATCGCTTAATGATGTAGGAGGCAAGGCAGGTGTAGAAGGTTAAGCAGGGAGCTGGAAACAGAAGGGAAGTGATTCCAATCTATCAATAAACCAGGCTTTCTTTGACCTTAGGCCAGCTACTTGATTTCTCCTTTTATTTATTTATTTATTTTTATCGGTATCAGGGATTGAACTTACGACCACACGCTTGCAAGGCAGGTGCTTATGCCGCTGAGCTAAATCCCCAGCCCCTACTTATTCCTTTTTAATGGAAATTATAGAGGTGATAGGCTTTGCTAATAAAAATAATTGTGGTATCCCTGTGACAAACAAAAGGCCCTAGTAAACCAGAGACTAAATATTTATTTCCAGAAGTAGTAACTGTTTGTGTCAGAAAGTTTAGCCAGGGACTTAGACACTGTGACAAAAGCCAGTCATTTTTCTTTCCTTTTCTTTGTTTTTAAAATATTTATTTATTTACTGTCAGGGTCTTGCTATGTCTTTCAGGCTGGCCTTGAATTCACTGTGGAACTCAAGTTGGCCTCAAACCTACAGCAATCCTCCTGCCTCAGCCTCCTGAATATTGGCATTACAGGCAAGCCCAGGCATTTTTCTACCCAGGAGCCCACTATAGGTCTTGGCCTGGAGGAGGGATAAGATAGCAAACATAGTTACATTTGTTTGTTCTTTGCCTGTGTGTCCCAGGGACCTGTTGGGAATGTTGCTATTTTCCTGACTGAAAGAAGCAGGTGAGGCCTTGGGTATCCTCTTCTTTCAAGTCTCATAGCCCCATGATGGAAACTTCCAGGAGAGCTTCACAAGAAAGCAGGTCCCTGGAACATATGAGCATCACAGAAGGAACTGACATGGGATGGGGACAGAGATGCCATAGACACTGGAGTCCTCCTGCAAGGGTAAAGTGACAGCCTGTGGCAGGCAGCCAGGTGAGCAGCCACAATGCAGTGGAGGGAGGGATGGAGTCACAAGCGATGCCAGGCCAGGCTGACCCAGCTTCCGTAGTGTTGTGGAAGAGGTGATGGAGCTCCAGTAGGGGCTGGTCACTTATTCATCAGCATTGCTCAAGAGCTGATTGCCTGCTAAGGGGCCAGGCCCTGTTATGGTTAATCATTACTGTGGGACACATCACCCCAGAACTCGGAGGCTTAAACAGTAGCCATTTGTTTTCTTTTGCATTTCTGTGGGTTGACTGAGCTCTGCTGTGTTCCTCTCTGTGTCATAATAGCTGAGGAATCCAGAGCACAGCTCAGCTGGAGCTTCCTTGATGGCTCACCTACAGAAATGGCCATTGGCTCTGAGTGTGGGCTGGAGACTAGGTGGGGACTCCACCTGGAGGGCCTTGGTTTCTGTCTTTGTGGCTTCTCCATGTTATTTAGGTGTGATAACTCGGACCCCAGTATAAAATCCAAGGAAGCAAGAAATTAAAATTTGAGAAGCAAAGGCTTTATTAGGTAAAATCCAGGCCTGGTGACGAGTCTCCGGGAGCCAATTTGGAGACTGCGCACCTCACAGCTAAAAGTCAGGACTTTTTATCTTGTAAATCCACAAACAGCTGCTGGTCACACAATGTAAGGAGGGGGATGGGGGTGTGACGCACTACAAAGCAGAAACGGCAATTGCAAGTCTCCCTGCATACTAGCAAGTTTAGATAAGAAGAAATCTTGTTTTTCTTAGCAAAGAATAGAGAAGTCTAACAGCAATTAACAACCTTAGTTACCTTACTTTAGCAACACAACTGTTATTTGTAGAGGGCAACAATGGTTAACATATCAATTAGGTAAGATTTTACAATTCTTTACAGAGGAGAGTATTGATTAACATATCCAGAGGGAAAGGAAAACACGCATTTACAGTAAGGCCAAGTTACAGGTATTGCTATGATACAAACGAAGCTATTTTTGTGAAGAATGTACAATCTAATACAATCTAATGCAATTAACACAATTTGTGACGGTGTAGGGAAGACCCGGGTTGTCAGGAGCTATTACCTCAGGCCTTTGTATTATGGCCTTAGAAAGTTAAAACTTAACCTAGTTAGATTTGAAGGGAGAAGGGGAGGGGAAGCAGCAGGTGGGCTTATACAGAACAGACCTTACTACGCGATAGTTAGGGGGCCTTAGGTTATAACATTAGGCTTCTTGGATGTTCCAAAAACCAGCACTAAGAGCTTCAGGCTTGGGCTCAGAAGTCTCAGAATGTCACTTCTGCCTCATTCTACTGGCCAAAGTCAGTCATAGGATGTATTAGTAATCTGCTGCTGCATCACAAGCCCCAAACTTACAGGTTTAAGATAGGATAAGCATATATCTCTCCCCATTTCCATGGATAACGAATTATAGAAAATTTTTTCCAGGGAGTTCTGGCTTGAGATGTCTTATGAGATTGCAGAGAAAATGTCACCCTAGGCTGCGCTCATCTGCAGGGGCCGTTTCCCAGGTGGCTCACTTGTCTAGTTGGCTACTTGGTGCCTGCTGGCAGGAGTTTTTTTGCATACATGGGCTTCTTCAGTGGCTGCTGGCAACACGGTGGCTACTTCCCCAAGAGCAAGTGATTCAAGAGACCAGGGTAGAAGCCTAAATGCTCTTTTTGAGCTGCTCTCAGACACTGTACACTATCCTGCCATCCTCTGTTTGACACTAGCCTGGTTCATGGAGAGGGGAGTCTACGAAAGGGTGACAGTGACCAAGGAGTAAGGGTCACTGGGGACTCTTTTGGAAGCTGACACCACATAAGGCCACCTCAAGATCCCACAGGGTGGAGAAATAAGCTCTACTTATGGATAGTGAGGACTAAGAAAGGCTTCGTGGGTTTGTGGCCATCCTCACATCTTTAATCCACTAGGGCCAGACTTAGAGACTTGGCAGAGGACAAATCACAGACCTTACAGTCTAGAGGACCACACAGAAAACTAGCGGCAAGGAATGGATCTCTCTAAGCTTCAGGACAGAGACGATAAATGTGTCTCAGAAAAGGTAAATTATATTCCAGAGTCATATAGCAAGTGGCAGAGCTTGAACTGATACTCAGACTCTTCAGACTTCAAGCCAAACCCTTCTTTGTGTTACACTACATTGCTGTTCATTACATTCTAATGTTAAAATCTAAATAGAGAATACGAGATCCCAGGCGGTGTTCAACAACGCTACGTAAAACTATGTTTAAAGAAGGAACAAAAGAGAATATAAAATGTGGTTAATAGGTTAGAAGAAATGGGTGTTTTCTTCCTTCTTTTGTGTTTCTGTATTTTAAAAAAATATTCTAAATTAAACCTCTATCATATTCATAACAGAAACCCCCAAACCATTTCCTGCTGGGTTGGATCCCAGAGGCCCAGGAGGAGAGACAGCTGCTGGGTGGAAGGGGGTTGGGCCCCTCCGTTGGTGAATTTGATTCCTCCTCTGCTGTGTGGTATGCGTGATGTTTCCAGTGTTTGGTTCTTCTGGAAATCATGTGGCTGTTAATTAACTCACCTGTGCAAACAAAGATGCCCCTGTCACCTCAGGTGTTGGAGGAGCCTCCAGGGCAGAGGAGCAGGAGAGCTGTGTTCCTGATCCTCCCCCAGTCAGGACAGCAAAGGAAACTGGAGAGACAGAGTCCACCAAGAAAATGTATACACACTTCAGGAAAAGAAAAATAGTATGATGTTTATTCAAAGGATGGCATTATGCTTGTGGGGGACCCTAGAGGATGTCACACATCTCAGAAAGCCCACTATGCTGCTGGCCTTGGAGAAGACACTGAAAATGAGGTGCAGCAGTCCCAGTGACAAGGTTACCCAAGCAGGTGTTTGCCGTGCTAATAAATGTCTGGACACTAATGGCCTCCACGCTGAGCACCTCTTGTATTGTACAGGCCAAAGGTAACTTGTATTAATCTCATGATGTTTCAATAAATTTAGTATTAAAGTATTTATACACATTTTTCTTTTCCTGAAATGTATATTTATATGTATAACTATGTCTATGACTAGACCTAGATATCTCACTGAGCTACATACAGTCTCAGGTCCTGTTGCCAGTATAGGCCTATCCCTATAACGTTCCAAGATCAAGGTGAGTGGTTTGTTTTCATTTTTGTTTTGAGACAAGGTCTTACTATGCAGTTCAGGCTGGCCTTGAGCATACTTTGTAGCCCAGGCTGGTCTTGGACTCGTAAAAATCCTCCTGCCTCAGCCTCCTAAGTGCTGGGATTACAGGCGTATGTCACCATGCTATGCAAGGTGAGTGTCTCTTAAATGTAAGTTTGAATTTCTGAAATGAGAAAATATTAGAAATAGATTCTACTCTGAAAACTCCAAGATACTGATATATAATCACTGTAGGTGAAGCTGTTTTGTATTAGAAGCCGTTTTTGGTTTCTATGGCTGTGTGATACCTTCTTCCACTTCTATTTTTGAGGCTCAAGCACATTACCCCATTGTCCTCTCATAGAGCATCACATTCTGTGGCCAGTAATTTTCTCCAGAGTGAAAAATAGGAACCATCAGTTGGGAAAGTAAACATATTCTACTGAGCACTTCGCATACACTTAATCTTTATGATAACATGTAAGGTGAATATCTGTAATTCATAGATGAGAAAATGGACAAGCAGATTCAGTGACTTTTCCACTCTCACATGACCTGGAAATCATAGCCACAGACTCTAGACCCAGGTCGAAATGACCCCAAAGCCTCTAGTCTATTGCTTCTTCCCTACCAGTACATTATAACACTAAAGGATATTTAAAGTTTTATGTCTCCATCCTAACTTTAATTTTTTTATCCAAATTTAGGGTAATGAGAGGTCCCCCTTTTTTCTGCAAAAGGCTTTATTTTCTTTTGGTCTGACACTTGGGAGGGAGCTCCAGAGAACTGAAAAGCTGCTCACTGGCTGCAGAGAGAGGGTTAGGGCAAAGCCCTGATGCCAGGCGATGCACGAGTCCCTCTGGGGCCATCAGGCATGGGTCTGGTAATCATGCATGAGGCTGTGCCTTTGAAGAGATACTCACCCAGCCTGGCCTGGGGGCTGGCAGCCTACTGAGAGTGGTGAGGTGGTCACCTATCTTCTTGATGCCCATCTCCTCCTCACCCAGAAAATGCTTCTCCAGGAAATTACAGAGATGGGCATTTGTCCATGGGCCCAAGAACAAAAATCCAAAAGAGCTTGGTTCAGGTTTTTCCAGGGTTAAGGCATCTTCCAAAGCACCCAGGGTTTTATCCCAGCCATCTTTAGAAGGTTTCAAAGGGAGGAGCACCACGATGGCAGAGTGGTAAGCAGCAGAAAAAGAGCCTCTCAGAGAGCTGCCATCCTGACACTGGAATATGGCAACATGAAGAGGACAAGAAGGAGCAGAATGGGTCCCTTGGGCCCAAGAAGAATCTGAAGCATGAACTGAAGCCCCCAGAAGAGAGAAATTTCAACAAAGAAGTAGGTACCCATCCACACTTCTCCATGAGAATGGACTCACGGCTCAAGAGGAGTGATTCAAACCTGCAGATACACGGTGATGGTGAAGGTGACAGCTGGCGACCCAGGAGGCCTCCACAGCAAGGCACAGCAGTGGAGGGGAGTAGCGAAAATGAAGGACTCCACGGGCTGGCAGTGAGCAAGGACGGTTCAGTCTTCCAGTGGGAGAAAGCGATTGGCTGTGAGCCATCTAGGAGAAGGGTCTGCTGAGCTCAACACCCAGAGCAGCTGGCTGCTGGCTCCATCTAGCAGCTCCCAGCTGGGCTCAGACCTGAGCAAGGTGCTTGGAGAATGGCGAGCTGAATGAGTCTGGTCTTGACCAGAAAGTACAGGCTTGCTGAGACTATCCACTACCCCCAAAAAAGGCTACTGCTGGCTTTCTGGGACTCTGTCCCCACACATTGTCTACCAGTGACAGCAGAGACAAATGAACCTGGAAGTGAGCTCTTTTCTTTCTTTTTCTATTCTCTTTCTCTCTCATTTGTTTTTTGTTGTGGTGGTTATTTTCTTTTTTGCTTTTTTTCTCCTTCATTATTTGAAATTGCTTTAATATAAGTATCAATATGATTTCTAGCCTCTTTGTGGTTGTGATTCTGTTCTGTTATTCTATTTACCTCTTCTTTGTCTCTTTCCCTCCAATCTTTTGCACCTGTTTCCCAAAGTTAAGAGTAACCCCCTTTTGTCCTCCAACCTTACTGCTAATCTCTTCCTCTTCTTCCACTTCTCTATTTTCTCCTTAACCCATTTTAAATTTTAATTCCTGTAGGCAAAGTCAATCTATTAAAGACTTGTATACTGCATATAATTTTCTGGTTTGTTTTATATTTTGTTATAAAACCACAAACCTAGTTTATATAGTTAAAAGTGGCCAATTAATGGTTAGTTCAGTTTGTCATTTTCTAGGCTGTGTTTGATGCTAATGGCACCACGATAACCAAAAGTCACATAATTGTTTTAAACAGCTATTCTTCCCGGTATTCCATGACTGAGACTAAGGGTTACAGAAAATATTGGGGCACACTGTTGACAAACCAGGGACTGGGCCAAACAAGCACCAACTTTTCATCTCCAACAAATTGAAGAGGTTGATCTTTCAACAGACTCAAAATCCCAAACCAGCATCACCTGGAAGATACTTCAGAGACGTAGTCATGACCTCAGGGTTCTAAATACTAGCAATAAAGCAACCCATCACAGGCAATTTATAAGCATCACCCTGGGAATTAAACTAAAAAATGAAAAGGAAACAAGAAGACACTAACATGCAAGCCCAGACAACCAGTTCATTGAAAGCAAACCTGGGGGCAACGAGGTGGGACGATCCGAAAGCCTCCCACCTGGCCTCTCTGAAGTGGTAACAACAAAGTAACTGAATGAGGCTCTGGAAAAACTCACATCAGAAACAATTTCTCTGATAACTGCAAAGATGGTGTCCACAATGAAGACCACGTTTCATGACACTAGAGCAGATAGAAGGTTTCTGCACATCCTGGAAGAAATCATGCCTGACACATTAGTTTTGCATTTTCAGGAGATGCTCAGTGCCCTTGTGCTTCTCCTTCTGGACCAGCTCAGCTTGCCAAAGAAATGACCCATGCTGGCCAGAGCCGCATTGTTCCTGTGGAAGGAGTAGTCCAGGGAAAGGTATGTGTAGGAGGCCCACAGGCGCAGAGTGGCCAGGTGGTTGATGGCAACTTCCACCCCAGTGGAACAATTCTGATGAATCCAAGTGGTTACGTGTAGTCAGCAGTAAGACGTTGCCCTTATTGCTTGTTGTTGGGTCCTGGAAGCAGGAGATGGGTGAGAAGATGCTCCCAAAGTTTGTGACTGGAAGGTGGATGGGAGATGAGAGAGAGGGAGTACCTGGGTCTGTTTTGTCCAAACACTGTTAAAACAAGAGACAGATCCTCAAGACCTCTGGACTTACATGTGTGAGGTCTGTCTTTTTGCAAATACTTTCTGTGCCAGATACATTCTTCCAGACACTGTGGGAATGGCCAGATCTGTAAATGCTCCTCCTAATTTCTGGCAAGTGCAACCTGGAGGTATCTTACCTCAGCTCTTGTCCCTCTGTTGACAGTGTGACTTAGAGCACGTGGAAAGCTGCTCCACACCAAGCCAGGGTTGCCTGGAAGCAGGGTTAGTGACACCCTCACTCCATCCCCAGTGCAGCTTTCTACCTATGGGGCAGGAACCAGAAGATAAATGCCATCTCTTTCCCGTCTGCACCTGGGAGGTTCTCCTGAGATGTTTTTCACAGGGCTTCCCAGTTGTTTCCACCAATCAGCCTGCCAAATATGTGGCTACTCCAATCACACATTCTCAGGTACCTCTGCCTCCATCCCTGCTTCAGTCTCCTGAGTTTCAACTGGGTTTTCTGGGCTCAACGCTCCCCACGTGGACTCCTGTAATGTATTCTTGTAAGAATTTTTGTCTTAAGCTCTGCTTTACAGTCATGACCAAAGCAGTCAAATATTTTCTTTGTCTCAGCACTCACTCAGTGCTCACCATCTTTGTCTTCTGAGTTGAACAGGGCTGAACAGCCACAGGCAAATGGCAAAGGTAGTGAGTCCTCCACAATTCTGTTTAACAGCCTGCTACTCTCCATGACCGTATAAATACAATCACTTCGGGCTGGGGATTTGCGGTCGTGAGTTCGATCCCTGGTACCGATAAAAAAAAACAAAAAAACCCAATCACTTCAAGGCTAAAAACAAAAACAAAAAACCCCACCCTCTCTGTGTATTTAGGTGAATGTGTGTGCCATTTAGTGGCTGGGTAAGCCTTCCCACTTCTGTTCTTTAAGGGCCACTGTGTCCTCATGGAGTTCAGAGATGCAGGGTAGGAGCCTGCAGTGCCAGGCTGTGCTCCTGATCTCCCATCCCTGGAGATAGAATTGTGCAACAGGTGATTTGGGAAAGCTTAAAACTGGATTTGCCATGCCAGAGTAGAGGCAGGAGGACAGTGGCTATAAGCAGAGGACCTTGCAGTTGGAAGGCAGAAAAGAGGTGAGTGTACTAGTCACCCTTCAGTGATTGTAACAAACAACTGAGATAAATCAACTTACTAAGACAGGTGTTTCTTTTGGTTCACAGTTTTAGAGATTTTAATCCATGAGCAATTGGCTCTGAGGCTGTGGACCTTTGGTGAGGTAGCACATCATGGTGGGAATGTACGGCAGAGCAAAACTGCTTGTTTCATGGCTGGGAGATCCTCCTACCTTTTTTTTTTTTTTTTTTTTTTTTTTGTCTTTTTTCTTTTTTATCGGTACCAGGGATCGAACTCACGACTGCCTGCTTGCAAGGCAGGCGCTTATGCCGCTGAGCTAAACCTCCAGTCCTATCCTCCTACCCTTTGAAGCTTCTTCTGCCTTCCAATAGGTGGTCTTCCTGTCTCAAAGTTTCTGACATCTCCCCAAAGTGCCAATTTAGGGAGGAAGGCTTTAATTCACAGGTGTTTGGAGGCCATTTAAGATCCAAACTATAGCAGTGCAGACTGGGGATGTGGCTCGGTGGTACAGTGCTCATTTAGCATGTGCAAGACTCTAGATTAGATCCTCAGCACTGAAAATAAAACTCTATAGCAGCATCAAGTTCACAGGGAACGCACAGGAGCTTGGGCTGAAGGACAGATTCCTTCTCTGTTCAGAGCACTAAGAAGATCTCTAAGAAGGAAGGCATAGAATTACAAGGGCAAGGGAGGAAAATGTCAGTCTTTCTAGAAATTCCATTCTGGCCCTGCTCCACATCAATTAGAAGCCACTATTCCCCAGTGGACCTCAGGATGACAGAATTTTGAGACATTTATATTTAATGACCTCAGGTCTCACAAGCTCCCCAGCAAAGAAAACCATCAACATTACCACTACTCACTGCTCAGACACTGCTCAGGAATTATTTGCATGAACATCTGCCCATTACTTGGGGCATCTGATGTCTTTCACACAGTACATCCTATAAGTGCTCATTGCCCACGGAGGAGACCTTCTGATTATTATCAGGTTTTCAATTTCATCCCCCATCCTCCATCTTGGAGAGGCATCCTGGTGTGGGGCTGAGTGGCAGGAAGAGCTGGGCCTCAGATGATTCTCCATGGAGGAATGAGTGACGGGGACCACAGGAGTCAAGCTTACTTATGGTCACATTTGACTTTGTCACCACTCAGAGTTGTTTACTTATGACATTCTGGCCTCCCTGTGCCTGAAGGAACACAAAGTCTGGTCCTGCCCATCTCTCCTCTCAGTCACCCTTTCCTCCTTGGGTTTCTTTTCCTTCCCCGTCCACCAGAACCCATGACCTGTACTTCAGTGGTCCAGTGGTAAGGGCCCCCAGTAGTTTGGTATTTTTCCTATTCCCAACTCTGCCAACTCTTGACACTGAATACTTCAGGCCTGGGCCCACTGGCCAAGTCCCTGAGAACTATATCTGCAACTCTGCAGTGCTGGAGCTGCCTCAAAACCACAGGCCATGGGGCTCCCCAGAATTCTCCCTCTCCACTGGCACCTCCCTCTTTCATTCCTATCAGTGGTCTTTTCAGTCCTTCACTGTTTCCCACAACGTACCCTGGTTATCACTTTTGCACCCATGCCCGAGAGATGATGTTCCTTCCTATCTATGGATTACAAACCAGGAACCAAGTAGACAGGAGCTTTCTCCACTTCCTGCCCTCCATCCATGAGTGAATCAGCACCCACATCACTCCTTACCTCCTTACCATATCCTCCTTATCTCAGAGGAAGAGCAGAGCCTCTTCCTACAGGGTACTGTCTGTACAGTACTGTACTGTACTGTACTTGTCCTCTTCTGCTCAGCCTCCTCATCCTCTGTTTTTTTTTTTAGCTCTTTTTAGCTCGGTTCCAAGCCAGCTATGAGTTTCCATCCCTGACTACATTGCTTCTACCAACGATCCAATAACTTTCTAATTTCTAACTTACAAGAAATTATATCCTTAGATTCTTTCTGACTTGACTGTCCTGAGACATATGCTGCTGTTGACCATTCTCTACTCCAACATTTTGGGGTGTGGGTTCTGAGAATCAAACTCAGGACCTCACGCTTGCCAGGCAGGCACTGTGCCATTGAACTAAATCCCTGACACTCCTCCAACATTGTTTTTTTTTTTAAATGACCTTTATAGATCTTAATACCTCCCATCTAACCATCCTTAAAACATTATTGAGGTTCAACAGGAATTATAAGGGCCTATTCTTATCCCCATAGCTCCTGGGCCTGTTTCTACACTATCACATGGTTGGGCTTTCTCTGCTTGACCTGGTGTGCCAGGTACGCCTGGGCACAGCCATGAGTGTTTTCATCTTTACCTCAGTTCCTGAGTGCTCACCGATTGCTGATTAATGGTGCGACATGTGGGACGAAGGATCCCTACCCTTCGTTGGATGCACAAGTGGATCAACTTTTTTTTTTCTATACTTCTAAACCATTTCTCCCTCAAAAAGTGCAAAACCAGTGCCAAAATGGAATTAAAAATCCTCAGCAGCTGGGTGTGGTAGTGTGTGCCTGTAGTCCCAGCACTCAGGGGGCCAAAGCAGGATTGCCACAAGTTTGAGGCCAGCCTGAACTGCACAATGAAACCCTATCTCAACAAAACAAAACAACAACAAAAAACAAATAAAAACTCTAGGGCATTTTTGTTTTGAGAGTCATAATAAGGATTATCTTGAAATGTGTAACTGGGAAAAATTCCAGGATATCAGAACCTACATAGACTTTAGGGATAGTTGAAGCCTGAGTTGTAAAAAAGTCTGGGGTGTTTGATCCCCAGTACCAAAAAAAAAAAAAAAAAGCCTGGGTGGTGGTAGAAAATAGGGTGAGGGAGAAGCCAGAGACATATTTTGGGTTGGATTTCTATGACTTAAGATCCTACTGTAGGTGGAAACTATTAGTTCCCTATGTATGTGCTATTCACATATAGCAGGTATTTAGAGTACAAAGTAAAAAATCTTGCTTAATATCTGAATTTTTGGCACCATAGTCCTTGACCTTTGTCATAGGTCACTAAAATAAATCACAGATTCCCAAGCTCTAAAATCATTCTTTCATTTGTAAGTTCAAAGTACACCTACATATGCCTCTTGACTTATGATGAGGTTATGCTAAGTCTTTGTCAATTGACACTGTCAGTTAAAAATGCATTTCATACACCCAGCCTCCTGCCCATCAGAGCTTAGCCACAAAAGGGCACTATCGCGTATTGATTGTTTCCCCTGTGATCATGTGGCTGAGAGCTGAGGCTCCCTGTCACTGCCGTGCACTGAGAGCACCATACTGCATATTGCTTGCCCAAGAAAAGATCAAAATTCAAAGTATAGTTTCTACCAAACACCAATTGCATTGATGAATCGAAAAAACATTAATTGAACTACTGTAAGTTGGGGACTCTGTATAGATGCGTAGCTTCTTCAGTTAATTTGCTTTTCAGGCCAGTCCAAGAACAGAGAGGTTTTGTTATTGTTCCATTTTATAGACAAGCAACATGGGATTGAGAGATTTAATTATATAACTTGTTCAAATCAAGCTCAAGCAGAAGGTAAACTAGAACAAAGACACTTAAACTTCAAGGTTGTACTCCCATATTTCCTTTTGATGTGGATTAGTAGTATATGTTTCTTTTACCTTTTGAAATTATCGTTCTGTTTCTGGCTGCAGGATGGCATTTTGGCAGGCACTGGAGCAGAGCAATTAGGAGGAACTTGGTCCTTAGTGTCATGAAAGCTGGCTCAACTTTAGCCCTGCTGCTTCAGTACATCACCAATCCCCTGTGAGCTTCAAATTCTATATCTGTAAAAATGAGACAATACCAATCACACAAGATCATTTGAAGGTTTCAATGAATTAATATGTGTGAAGGACTTGACAGAGCGATAGACTTAATATCAGGATGTGCATTGAACCTAGAGTGTAATAGTATCTTATTAGTATTAATATTATGTTATTATATGTTCATTTACTTTTCAAAACATCCCAAGTTCCCCCTTTGCAAAAAGAAGGGCTCTTTTTAAGTGTTCATGCTGAATCTTATTGCCCCTAGATTGAGGGTCTACCAACGATGCATTGATTTTTTTTCTTTTTGGGACAGGGTCTCACTACGTCATTCAGGCTGGCTTTGAATTCACTAGGTAGCCTAGGCTGGTCTTGAACTCATGGTGATCCTGCTGCTTCAACCGCCCCATTACTGAAATTGCAGGCATGCGCCATCACACCAACCTAAGAATTCATTTTCTTTTGGGAGGTATACAAGGGGCAAGTAGTAATCCTGGGTAATGATGTCTGCAACCCAGAGTCTCCACCTGTCAAACCCAAGACCAATGAGATATCACAGTAAAAAAAAATAAAAAGAAAAAGAAAGAAAGAAAGAAAAAGGTTATCCCATAGAAGATGCTCTAAAAGCTGGCCATCTGTGTAGAAATAAGTGAAGCTTGAGGGGATTAACTTCCAAATTCAGGTAGTGATTTCTGGGTCACACTGGTGTCAAAGACACTGGGCCAGGTGGTGACAATATGAGCTTGAAAGCATGGGATGCCTTCCCAAAGGGGCAGTGTGTCCTCCTGGGATTACAACTGAGCCACTGCTGAGGGTAAGCAAGTGGATGTTTGAATTAAGATCTTTATGTATTGCAAGTTAGGTGCACACCTGTAATTGCAGCACTTGGGAGGCTGAAGCAGAAGGATCGATGCAAATTCAAGGCCAGCCTGAAGTAGGTACACAACAAGAAACTTGTCTCAAGAAAAAAAAAGAGATACTCATATATTGCCTTTGGTTTCCCCAAGTTCTAAGCCTCAACTTTGTATCCTTGAAGTCTTTCAGTTGTTGCTTGTAGGTCCAGAGCCGTTCTAAATTCAGTCTTGCAAGCGCCATGCAGGAATTTTGTAGTAGTGATATAGGAGAATGAGACTCCCAACCTAATATGTCCTTGAGTTTGTGTTCTCTAAAATCAAAAAATGAATTTTAGGAAAGATGGAGTTAAAGAGTAGAATATATTTATTGAGAGAAAGAAAACTTCTGAGAGAGAAACAGAAGGGATCCCAAGTGGGTTGCCAAGGACTCTGTCTTTTCTAGGGACTTCTATAGAGCAGAATCACGGGGCAAGATGGGTTCAGGTGGGGGAAGACTGGGAACTCATAAAGCAGATGGGCATAAGGTGGGACATAACTATGGTTAGCCAATAAGATCAATAGTTCACGTAAAATTGATTATATTAGGGACAAATGGGGAAGCTAGTAAGGTAGAAAGCGGGCATTTTTAAGGAGCAGTGACTTCCCTAGGAGGATGAGATGGTGACTCCAGGCTTCCTCAGGATGACAGGGAACTATTTAGAATATTAATCCTCAGGGTATGGGTGCATTTGTTTAGTCTTTTGTCTTGAGGCCTGGCCCACAGCAGGAGGTGTATGTGTCGTGTGTCCCCCCCGCCCCCCCCCCGCAGTTGACAAGTATCTGTACTGGGTCCATTGAGGACTCAGCCCTGTCTGACTGCCTATATTTCTAACTAACTCAGCTGCCTGCAACAGTTGCGCTCCAGCTTTGCTAGCAAAGTCTCAAACATATGACTAATTCTGAGGATAAAAGTTTTTTTTTTTTTTCTTTTCTGGCGAATTTGAATTTCAGGATGATGATGGACTCAAAGTATGCACCTGAATGTGGCCCTTGCAGCACCCTCATCAAAATCACAGGGCAGGAAGTAGGTTTTAAAAACGAATGCGGACTCTGGAGTGAGACTTAAAGATCTGCCTGTTAAAATCCTACGAAGTGCTCAGATGTTGGTTTGCAACGGCTTAGACAACTAGCTGTGTGCCAGTGTTAGGTGCCAGTCCGGCCTGTAGCACCCCGTCTCAGCTTCATGTGCCCCAGCTTCACAGGTGATAACTGTTATTTACCACGACCACTCCAGAAAGCTCAATCTAAGTATGAATTCACCTCCTTTCCCTGTCGGCCTTAGACACTGCCTCTGTAAAATAGGTAGTTTCACGAGCACTAACCAACACATCGGTTCAGGATTGGACACTGTGAAGGGGTTGGGGGCTGGGAATTTGCCTTTTAACCCAACTTTTGCTATTGAATGGGGACAGACGTCTGACAGCTAAAACCTAAATTCGAGTGAATTTGTCAACTACACATCACCGATTGTCGAAGCCTCAGTGTCCCTCTCAGTCAGAAGCATCTGTTATTAAGCAGCAGGAAGAGAAAATTAAATGCAAAGAGCTTCGGGAAGCGTTGTAGCCTTATTGAGAGACGTTCTTAGCTTTCTTGAGATCCCTTCAGGTAACACCCGATCCCTGCACCTGCTCAGTCTCTAGGGCAGCGGCCCTTTAAAAGCCCTGACGAATCGCCCTCCGATTTCCGCGGCCTCTCTGGGCTCTTGGTAGGGGCTGGATTGATCAGGCCTGGCGTGCAATTTGTTCCGCCCCTGCCGCCCTCTGGTTGGCGGCGGCGGCGGCGGGCGCGGGGCGGGTCCGCTGACGGGGCGGAGCGGCCGGTGCCCGGGGGCGGGCGGGCTGCACAGCAGCGGCCGGAGCCCGAGCCCGAGCCCGAGCCCGAGCCCGAACCCGAGCTTGAGCCGCAGCGGCCCTGGAGTATGGGCGCCAGCGCAGTACGATGAGGCAGCCAGAGAGTCCGGGGTGAGCGCGCGCGGGGCCGGTGGGGCGGCGGACAGAGCGCCCGGCGGAGAAGGCCCGGGATGTGGCCGGCCGAGCCTACAGGTGCAGGGGACCCGCAGGTCCGACAGCTCTTGTCGCTGCGGGGGGCGGTCGCGTACGGTAGTGGCCCGGGCGTCCACGGCGCCCCTTCGCTCCTTCGGAGCCGGGGCGGGCGGCTGAGGCTTGGCTGAGGCCGGAGGTGCCTATGGGTCGGCAGTCTGCAGTCTCGAGGCGCCGGGCTCGGCTCCGGCTCCGGGCAGGAGGCGGCACCTCCAGTACGCTGGGGTGAAGTGGCTTGCACTTTATGAATGGTGTGCCCCGCGTTCCTGCCACTCCTTTCGCCCACGTCGCGAAATGCTCGGAAGTCGAGAACCGTAGCTACTTTTTAAAATTTTTCTTTTTTTACGCGAATCTGTCAGGGGCTGTCTACGTCTCGCTTGTTTTTCTCCAACTCTTGGCAAACGCGAGTTTGTGTGCCTTCGAGGGGAGGCGTTGGCGCGCCAAAGGTTAATAAGTGACTTTGGACCAAGGCCTAACACCAGGTGCCCGCGGGGAGCGCAAGGGTGACAGTAGCAGCCGAAGTGACTGCTGCTTGCTGAGCCCAGACGTGAAATCCCAGGTCCGGGAGCAGAAATGAACTGCCAGCTCCATTGCGCCACACGCTACCTGCCAGAGCGCGTGCCGGCGCGGGAGTTGGAGCAGGGGAGTTTTCCTCACCGAAAACGGCTTTTTGGAAAACTTAGCTCCACAGTGGGTTGATGGTTACTTTAAACCATCGGTTGTTATGGTTACAGGGCATCAAATGTAAGGGCAAAGTCTGTTTCCACCCTCGCTTTTTCTCCAGAGCCTTGGAATACTTTGTCACTACGTTTTTTGAGAAGATCATGGGCTTCCCAGGGGTAGAGGTTGAGCCCTGTTCATGGCTGTGGTTCCAGGGTGACACCACCATCTGCATAAGAACTGGAAGGAAATAGCGTTTTCTATACTATGATGGTTATTACCTAAGGATTTAGAGCAGTCGTTTCAGGAGCCAGGTGTATTCTGGAAAGGCAACAGTAAATGAAGTTTGTATGACAATGAGGAGAAATGGGCAGGTGATCTCAGAACCCTGGGGTAGTGTGAGTTGAGGGGTCCGTTTGGAAGTTCTGGAGCTCCTTGACACAGGGGCCAGAAAGCTGATCTCCTGGTAGAGTGAACCTGCCATTTCAGTTAGCTCTTAACCAACCCATAAAACTATTACAGTTACTCTCAGATTCTTCCAGAAGTGGACTGTAAGCCTCCTGAGGGGATGAGGATGGAATCAGGCTTTTGCTGTGCATTATTACATGAGCCCTTCTGGGAGTGTTGGTGAAAACTTGGAGAGGGGATATGGAGGACTCTGATGAACTGCCTTTGTTTGCCTATTTATCTCCTGGAAAAGGCTCAATATCTGAGAGGAAGGTTAGTAAAACACTAGCTCAGATTGGAAGGTGGTACTGACTCCTCTCAGATAATCCAAGGACTAGGATGGAAGAGGAGGAAGGGAAAGTGGAGGGGCTTGGTTTGAGTGTTGGAGCTTTGAAGAGTGAGGAAAATGTGTGATAAATTGGAGATGTAACATAGGCCAAGCGTACTGTTTATTACAGATTATATTGTTAGAATGCTTCTGGAGCAGAAACGGAAAATATTAGGCTTTTTTTTTTTTTTGTCTTTTTCGTTTTTATCGGTACCAGGGATCGAACTCACGACTTGCAAGGCAGGCGCTTATGCCGCTGAGCTAAATCCCTAGCCCCTATATTAGGCTTTTAGATAGCATGGGACAAGGAAAAATTGCTTAGACTTAAGAAAGCACTATTTATTCAACTAATTTTTATTGAGGATCTGCTATGTCAGAAATGAATTATGATGGAGGAAAAAGGAGTTTGTTTCTATATGCCACGTGATTGGCCTTCCTTTTAAGTCAGAAGCTCCTGCTTCCTGATGCTCTTGAGGAAAGGAAGGGGAGAAATGCACGAAATACTACTTAATGTAAAAACAAAACAAGCCAGCTGCAGTGGCATATGTCTATAATCCCAGCATTGTGAGAGACTGAGGCAGGAGAATTGCAAGTTTGACCCATGTGTGAGCAGTGTAGCAATTTAGAGAGACCCTGTCTGAAAATAAAAAAGGGCTGGGGTTGTGGCTCAGTGTGAAGTCCCTGGATTCCATCCCTGTACCACAAAACAAATAGAGCAGTGGAGAAATTCTTCCCTTTGTATACTACTTTGATAACAAACTGAATTTTTAAGGACCAGTCAGGTTCAATATAAAACTACTCATTCTTATGTCTGTTGGCCTGTGTCTTTTGATAGTAAATGCCTGTTCTTTTTACCCTATCAATTTGTTTATTCAAGTTGGGAAAATTTTTAAACATCGTCCTGGTCCTCCAGGTGCCACTTTTCTTTGCCAGGATATCCTGTCCAGTCTTTTCTGTCTGATCCTATTATCTCCTAAATGCCCCCTTTGGGAATTGTTGAGATCACTGGTAATACTAGTTTGAAGGCAAAAGGTGACTAGCACAGAAAAGATTGCCTTGTTGAATTCCAGCTCTGCCAGATATGTCCTACCTTTGTGTCCTCTCCAGGCCTACAGCAACCTCTGATGGCGGAGGTGCTAGCTTTTCTTTGTCAAAGAGGAAACTGAGGCCTAGGATGGTTCAGTAATTTAGCCAAGTGACAAGCTGGTTAGATGTTGTCTTTTATTGTTGCTGAGACAAAATACCTGACACAAGTTAAGAGAAGGAAGGACTATTTAGGACAATTTGTAGACTTTTGAGTCCTTAGTTGGCTGGCTGTAGGGCAAGACGGTGTGACAGAGGGGCGTCACAGAGGAGAAACAGTTCATGGCATGCAGCAGGCAGCAAAAGCAGCAAGGTAGCTGCGGCAAGCACCAAGAGCAGCCCTCTTTCTGCCTCTTATATTCATTCTGTCTATGTCACCTGCACTGGAGCTGGGTAGCACTCACATCAGGGTGGACACATTGCCCACACTCAGAGCTATACCAGTTCTGAATGAACAAATTTAGTAGTTATATACACTTAATCCCAGCATCACACCAGTAACCTGTGAAAAGCCTCACCTTGTGACCACATGAAGCTTTGGGGGGAAATCTAGATACAAGGCATAACAGATGTGGAGTAGGCATTTCAATCTAGGACTTTGATTCCAAAATGTACTTTTTTTCCACTTTAAGACATTATTTTTCCTGGGAGAGGAGTCGAATTCCTCTCACTGAGAGACAGTCTAGCACAGTACCTACTTGAGTGGACATATCAAGGTCAGGTTCAGAGATGCACAGAGTGGCTAAAGTTAATGAACTCTTATGCTGAGCTAGAAAAAAAGGGAGCAACTGGTGTCCTGCTTCTCTGGTAGTACAGGACCTTAAATAAAATACTTTATTTCTGTACCTCAGCTTCCTTATAAGGTGGAGGCACTAGTCACATTTCAGAATGCTGAGACAAAAAAAAAAAAAAAAAAAGCTAAGAAAATGCAGCTTGGCTGGTCCCAGTGCAGTGGTGTTTACAACTAATTGATCACAACCAGTTACAGATTTCTTTGTTCCTTCTCCACTCCCACTGTTTCACTTGACTAGCCTTAAAAAAAAAAAAAAAAAAGAAAGAAAATGCAGCTTATACTGTCTTAATTTTTTTTGAAGCATCTTATAGCTATGGGGTCTTACATTTGTAATTGGAAATGGCTCCTTTTTTGGTTCATAACATAACTGTGTGCCTTATAGCCAGTGGTCTTAGGCTAGATGGACTATGGAGTGCATTATTAGTTGGTAGTTTTGTGAATTAAATGGGGTTACTCATGTCTCAGGAGTACAGTGAACACCCGATAGCAGCAGGTCATGCTGGTGGGTGACAGAATGAACAGTTAGCTGGTTGATGGCTCTGAAGTAAATCTGCAGAACATCCGGTAAGCTTTGGCACTCAGAGGCAGGCAATATTCCATGATCTGTGGGCTGGTGGAACACTTTCCAATTTGCCTAGAGCTTTGTCCTTTGGCTGACTCTTGTCCCCATGAGAAGCATTAACTTCAGGGACTAATGAGCCGTGGACAGACAGCTCCCTTTGTCCTATGTATTCATTAAAGTCTTTGTCAACTTAAAATCCCAAGTTAAAAATAAATACTGATATAAAAAGACTAGAAACCTGTGCTCATGTGAGTATCCTACATGTAGGTTTTAAAGTGATTCCAGTTTATGTAAAAGATTGTGTTGCTCCTTCTCGGACTCACAGTGCTTAATGGCTTTGCATGAAATGTCCGTGAGACATTGTTAATGAGAGCGATGTAGGAGGTCTGAAGTACAGAAGCCCTTGACTGGCACTGGGAAAGGTTAAGCAGAGCCCTGGACTTGCGGTCAGGGGTTCTGTCCATAGGCTCCATGGTTTCATCTGTTATCCCCAGGCTCTAGGACACATTGCCTTGCCTCTGTGGTCTGTAAGGGGTCTCTTCTAATATGTTAGCCGTTAGTGGCCTGTCCCATTCACCACAACACAATCTCACAGATTATATGAGTTTGTAAACTAAGGCTCTGAGATAGGAAAGGATTGAAGGGATGCTACTTAATTCAAGACTTTCAGAGTTTCATTTGAATGTGATTGAGCTTTGTAAAGCAGAAAACAATAAGCAGGTGATGACAGTGTGCATAGCTATCATATGTGACGAACTGCCATGTGCTGACTACTGTCCCTACTGCTTCCCGTCTCCCCTTAATTGCAGTGCTGGGGATCAAACCCAGGGCTTTATGTAGGTTAGGAAGCTGAAGTTCACAAGGTTAAATGATTTGACCAAAATCACACTGTAGGGTCCAGACTTGTATCTGGAAGTAGAACTCAGGCTTCTGTTGCTTCCCAGCAGGTGTTTTCAGTTGCTTTAGGTGGATCCTGCCTCATTTTGGAATCATGATGCCTCAAGCTCTACCGTAGGAGCTTTCTAGGTTAAAAAGTAAGGTTTTCCTGCTTTTTGTTTGTTTTGTTTTAGGTTTTTGGTCTTTGGGTTTCTTGAGACAGAGTTTTGCTGTGTGGCTCAGGCTTAAACTCATGGGATCCAGGGGCTGGGGATTTAGCTCAGCGGCATAAGTGCCTGTCTTGCAAGCAGGGAGTCGTGAGTTTGATCCCCGGTACCGATAAAAAGGAAAAAGACAAAAAAAAAAAAAAACCTCATGGGGTCCTCTTGCCTCAGCCTCCCAAGTGCTGAGATTTCCTCTGCTTTGAGGTCTCAGATTTTTAGTCTGTTACCGTGTACTAGCACCAGTATAAATCCTGAGTTAAGAAAACATAAAGAATAGTTTACCAGAATTTTAGGAGACTAATGTCCTTGGAAGATTTTTCTTTGGTGGAGAACAAAAAGGTTATTGCCCTTTACCAAGGTCACTGATCAGAAAAAGGACTACTGAGATGAGAGAAAAATCTGATCTTTCTTCTGGAAGCGCATAGGGTGGGGAAACAGCGTGGGTTTTGAAACAGTCAGGTGGCCTTTGTCTGTTGGATTTGTCTGGAATATTGGTTTTACGGGCTTTACCCTAAGAAGATTATTGGAACCAAGGCATTGAGCACCTCTCTAGCTTATCCTACGAGTTGGGAAAAGCACAGGGCAAGAGGAGCCACCTTCAGTTATAAGCTTATTTAGGATTTGAGATCAAAACCTACTCTTTGGATTGCTCCTTCATATAACCTTTCAGAGTCACAATACGCATTTTGTAAGAGTTTCATTTCCCTTTTGTTATTTAGAGCTGACATAAGCTGGCTTGTTTTCTTGTCCCGTTTTTTTCTTTAGTTCTTTCTTTTATATAATGCTAGTTTTTTTTTTTTTTTTTTTTTTGTCTTTGAGACAGGATCCCACTGCAGTTTAGGCTAACCTTGAGCTCACTTTGTAGCCTAAGCTGGTCTCGAACTCACAGTGATCCTACTGCCTCAGTCTCTCGAGTGCTGGGAATACAGGCGTGCACCACCATGCCTGGCCTATAATACTATCTTTTAAGTAGTATTCTTTGGTTTTGGATTTTTGATTTACAGGATCTCACTATGTAGTTTAGGCTGGGCTTGAACTCAAAACAGTTTTCTTGCCTCTGTCTCCCGAATATGCCACTATGCCCAACTCTTAAAGCAGCATTCTTAAAGATGTTGTACTTATCATCTTGAATAGAGAATTTAAAATTTTTCTACTGAAAAAACTTGACTGATTCATCAAGCACTTGAGTATTTAGTGGGGCCAAGCACTGTGCTTGGCATTGGAAATCTGATGGGGAGCAAAACAGATGTAGTACCTGCCTGCACATGGTATCTTATCTAGTCTGGACAATAAAAAGCCAATAGAAACACTGTATCTACAGTACATGTGAAATCATAACAAGTGTGACATCTCCTTCCTCTGAAGGGAAAGAACAGGGCATCGAGCTAGGATAAAGGGAGGGAATGTGACCAGCGCTGCAGGAGGGGGAGCAATGTGTCGATAGGGTGGCTGCAGTCAGGAGTGACAGAAAGGGAGATGAGAGAGCCAGTGTGGTGGTGGTGGAGGTGGGGGTAGGAGCCCAGGAACCAGACCCTGCTCAGCTGGCCTTGGGAAGTTTAACGTCTTGTGCCTCATTTCCCCCCCTCTGCGTGAAGACTGAGTCCTCAGAGTAGTGCTTGGTTTATGCAGAAGTTTGCTGACTCACAGGTGTGGGAACTTGACCTGGAGTAGATGGATGAGCTTTTGTTCTTAGACACTGTTTTTGGTCATTCAGATGTAGGGTACCGTGGAGCTGGGGAAAGGAGAATGGCTGACAAGCGTGTCCCCCTGAGGCCAGCGGAGTGTTTGGTGTTGACTCTGAACTAAAAATTGGACAGTTTGGTGTTGATTCTGATGGACCTGGGCAGAGCTGGCCCTAGCGGCTGGAGCCTCGACAGCCAGTGTAGTGTGCACTGTGGGGCCAGGTGGATTGCAAGCCATTGCTCCTCTGCTACTGCATTAGTATTTGGATGTGTTGGGTAGATTTTTAGCATTTTTTTCTGTTAAGAGAAGTTTGAGGGCAGAAGCAAGTTGTGCATAGTACCTGCTTCAGCCACATCTCACAAGATTTGTTGCAGTTTTTGAGGTTTTGCATTGCTTGAACAACTATATGCCAAGATCATTCAGCAAGACTTTATGGGACTTTATGTGATTCTCTGGCCTGAATTGGAATGCTCAGTAAAACACCATGAGGATGTATAATTATCCGGCAGAGGACTAGATCCGGTCAGACTTGTATATAATTGCTTAAAAAAAGTGGGGGAAAAAATAGCTCAGTAGCATGGCACCTGCTTGGCAAGTGTGAGATCCTGAGTTTGATTCCTGGTACTGAAAGAAAAAAGAAAAAAAAGTAGGATCAGCTGGATGTGGTGGTACCACCGGTCTTCGAGAATCCCGGCATTCTTGAAGAGGAGGAGATCGCTGCAAGTTTGAGGCCAGCCTGAGCTACAAAGTGAGTTTGAAGCTAGCGTGAACTGCACAGTGAAACCCTGTCTCAAAAACAACCAAAACTCTTTTTTTTTCCCCCCCTCGGTACTAAAGATTAAATCCAGGGCCTTGTACGAGCATTCTGCAATACCACTGAACTCTTTGTTCTTAGCTCTCTTTTATTATTTTGAGATAGGGGTTCCTTAAATTGCCTAGCCTGGCCTCCCATTTGCAGTCCTCCTGCCTGAGGTTCCTGAGTACCTGGGATTACAGGCCTGTACCACTACACTAGGATTAAGAAATCATTTATTCTACAAGTGACTTATAATACACAAAAGTAAAAATAATATAAAGGTTCCTATGTATCTATAATCAATTTCAATAATTACCAACATTTCTCATCCTGTTCCAAGATGGTTTCACCTTAAAGTATTTTTGTGGATTTTTCTGTCATAATATAAGTGTATCTTTGGATTGAAAAATTATAAGGTGGAAATTATTAGAGAGAGAGAGAGAGAGAGAGAGAGAGAGAGCGAGCACGGGAGCGTGTGTGCATGAGCGAGCCAGCCAGCCCTGTATGCTGCATAATTATAGAGCTGGTATTATGTAGTTGACATTCAGAATTTAAAATGAGCATTTCTTAGAAACTCCTTATAGACTTGCTTTTGATAGTAAGTATAAAGAATTAAGAGTACCTTCAAGATAGTGTATTTACTATTTTATAAATACACTATTTACTGTCTTGTAAATATCAAGTATATTGGACCTTGTTTGAAGTATGTTAAAAGATAACCTGTATCTACAGTTGTTTCTAAATTATGGTTCCAATTTTTACCCTCACTGAAGTCACAGGTTATTTTCAAACAAATTTTTCACAAAACCCAAGCTGTGGGACTGATTAAAAGCAGTGTTTTAGGAATATTTATTAAAGTTTTTTAAAAAATAATTTTCACTTTTAAAACCAAAGAGGGTATAGTAAACTTTTGTTTTTATTTGTAAAAGGCAAATTCAGATCAAACATGCCAAGACCCCGGCAACAGCATGTCTGTAGACCATTGTCCAACAGATTTTTCTGTAATCTTGGAACTGTTCTAAATATGTGTTCTCTAGTATGTAGCCACTTGCCACATGTGATTAATAAACTTTTATAAAGTGATAGCACCGCTAATAAATTAGGCTTTGATTTTATCTAATTTTAATTTTAAACACAGTGATATATAATTCACAAATGCTTTTTGTTTGGGAACAGTTTGGTTTGCAAACAAAAGCATTTGGTAAAATTTTTGTTTTAGTTTGCAAACTCTGCATCAGTGAAAAGGACAAACACAATCAAGACCATCTTTCCTGCACAAATGCAAATGTGGCCGTTTTTTCCCAAATCATGAACAAATTAAGTTCATGAGCTGAGTTAGCACTTCAGCATCATGTGGCTACATTAAACGGTGCAATTCCAGGGTTTAAAACTGCCAGTCTCCATTATAGAATAGAACCCAGCACGAATTAATTTGGGAAACAAATGAAAGACTAGTAGTTATAAGTAGTTCCTAAGCTCAGTACATTTTAGAAGAGTTTGATTTTTGTGGTAGAAGGAAAGAACTGTCCAGCGGGGTTTGTGTCAGGGGCTGGAGAGGTTAGATTTGGTGCTGTGATGCCTCCTGGGCTTGGGATCTTGTGAAATGCAGAGTCAGTCTCTTGAGTTTTTGAGTATTTGTGCATTGCAGAAAAATCTCTTTAAGAGATAGAGAGGGTTCCAGGAGGTAGGATGACTCTGGCCTTAGGAGTTGTATTCCACTGCTGAAAGAGTTTCAGGGAACTTGATGGCTGCTGCAGAGGCACGGGCTGTCTTGGTTACCTCTTTTCCCCAATGCTTAGTAGATGCTTGATAAATACGCATTCAGAATGGACGGCTGCGGATGATCATTTCAGCAAATAGGCCAAGGGCTATAAATTTATGTAGACATTCTGAAAAACAGGTGCTTTGGGAAGTGAGCTGTGGCGTTTGCACAGCCATACTTTCTCTGGACTGCAAACCAAGCTGGAACCCCCAAAGCAGTAGCCACTCCTTTGCCAAGAGCTGTTGATCTTTACCTTGTAAATACCTCTTATGTCTTTCTCTTCTCTCTGGCTTCACTGTCACCACACTGGGTCAGACGGCCGGCTCTGTGATTGTGAGACTGCAGCAGCCCATTCACTGACCTGCCCATATTTCCTTCTACTGACCACATGAAGACAGTGTTTTCTTTAAGAAACTTCAGGGATAGAGAACCTGAGATTTCTTTGACAGATAGGAAAGAGTCTACATGCTTTTAAGCTCCACCTGTTTGTCCAGAGGACAAATAAGGATTAATATTAATGATGAAAGGCTTGTTCCAGATGCTGCCTAATTTTGTCTGACTTATATAACTTTTTAAGCTACTGTTAAATATTCTGCTTTCAATTTTTACCCCCTGTATATTTAGCATGATTATAAAATGAAGCTTGAGTGCCAGTGACTTGCTGGTGTTTCTTTTCCAAACTATCAAAAGATAATCGAACAATTCATCTTCTTTCATCTCCTTTAGATAGAGTGAGCCTGTTTGTTTGTTGGTTTGTTTTTTGGTCTTTTTGAGACAGAGTCTCACTATGCAATTCAGGCTGGCTTGAGCTCACTTGGTAGCCCAGGCTGCTCTTGAACTTGCTCCTGCCTCAGCCTCCCAAGTGCTGCAGGATGAGACTCTTGATCCCTGACTAAGCATCAACACCTTTCTTTAACCTGAAGCAGTTATAAGAGGGTTGGCTTTTGGGCCTTTCTACATCAAATAAAATATAAGGAGTCAAGGGTGGGGAGGGAGATGAGGTTTAATAGCATAAAGATAGGAGAGAGACAAGAAAAATCATAACTTAAAAATTATAAGAGGATTGGAACTCCAGGACACAGTTAAAATTATCCAAGATTATTATTTTTATTATTATTATTATTTTTTTCCAAGATTATTTTCACAGTATTTCCTAGGTTTTCTTATGCTTTTTTTCTAGGCCATTGATGGCAAACCTGTGCTACAGCCAGCTGTTTGTATCACTGAAAGCTGTAAAAAGGTTCACCATCAGTGTTCTAGCCCAGCATACCTGAACTATAAGGGTAGTTCAAGTCCATTAGTGAGTTTAACTGATAAAGGACAGAAACCAGATCTTAAGATAAAGGACTGTTTTTAGGCAAACCAGCTTACATAACTCATCTAAAAAATATTGCTGGGAGCTGTGGCACATGCCTGTGATCCCTTCTTACAGGATGCTGAGGCAGGAAGATTGCCATGAGTTTGAGACTAGTGTGAACTACATAGGGAGTTTAAGACCAGCCTGAACTGCATAGTGAGATCCTTTCTCAAAAAACAAACTTTTGTTAGACTTGTGTCATTCACCTTTAAATAAGCCATTATCTTTCTGTAAGTGAACTCCTTGTCCTGTAAACTAAGACCAACATGGTACTTGTACAGACACAAATTCCATAAATTTTCACTGCCAGAAACAAATATTTCTAGCTCCAAACTGTAGCATGCCTTTCTTTTTTGAGGGCCTGTATTCTGTTTTAAATTTTTGCCTGATAAGCCCCTTTATGCCTCTTAAATAAATATTCCAGGCATGATGACATGTACCTGAAGTTCAACCTACTAAGAAAGCTGTGGAGGAAATTTGTGTATCAGGGGCTGGAGCTATACCTCAGTGCAAAGCCCTTGGTTTAATTCTCCCTACTGTAAAAACAAAACCAGAAAAATCCCTCCAAACCAAAAAAAAACTCATGATCATGTCATGTTATTGTGTAAAGGCTTCTTACTGCTTTTGAGATAAGGTCCATAGCTGACCATGTTTCTGAACATGCAAACTCTCTCCCCTGCCTCCTTCAGCCTGGTCCTCACAGGTGCCTCCTACATCCCAGGCACATTGGCCTTTGCATCCCCAGCCAGCAAGGAGCTAGACTTTCCAGGAACTGAAACCTCTGTTGGGAATTCATCTCCGCACCTTTGCTCTCCTCACCCTTTGTGGCAGTCTCACAGTTTAGTACTCCATATTCCCTAACAGACATCTGCTTTCCCCCTTTCTCTGACAGGGTGGGGAGCTTATGCGTTATGCTCGCCTAGGACCTAGCACAGTATTGCCATTGCCTGTGCTTCTGAGATATTTGTTGAATAAATGAATAAGACCATGCAAGCATAACAGAAAACAAGAGAAACCTTAACTTAAGGAGTGCTCTTTAAAACTTGAGTTTATTGGAGAAGTTGAGTAATTTTTAGCATTGGAATAACTTGGGAAAGGAAAGGGAGGGAAAGAGCCCACAGAGACCTGCCATTGGAGCTATCCATTGGGTTTAAAGACAGCACCTCATGCAAATAGGTTGTGAGGAAACATTTTCTATACTCTTATCCTGGAATTGAAAAGTGTTTGCCTGCTGCCTAGCAGGAGTGGGACCTGAAGGGCCCCTTTTGTCTGGATGGGCTTTCCGCAGGCAGGAGGCATCTCATCATATGGCAACAGAAACATGACTTCAGTTTGAGACCTTGAGGATGGACTGTGCTGTGGGCAGCCCACAGTCATCGTGTCTTCCTAGCAGTGGGGGTTCTGTGTCGCCCTTATTTGTACCTCTCTGCCTCTTCCCCCTGCCTCACTCCCATCAGCTAAACAGTGATTCACCTATGCAGGATGTTTGGCAAGTGTTTGCTTTTAACCCATAGTACTAGTACAAAATTACAACAGCTGAACGGTAAAGAAGGCTCCAGGCAGTAAAAGGAATAAGAGGGAATTCTTGAGTGCACCTTAGAGGCAAGAAGCTTCCCGCTGTTGGGAGATTCCTAGCTGGAGACAAGGATTCCTCTGCCTAGATCGGCTCTGTGAGGCCCACTTCCAGATGGGCTGGGGAGCCCGCCAGTGCTCTATGTCAGCTGCCATGTGGTCGGGAAACAGGAAAAACCTGATCTTCCTCAGAACATTGAAGTTATGAAAAAGAAATTAAAGGACTCAAGGTCAAGATGATAAGTAAATTTCTTGTACAACTTTTGTGATTGTGACTCTAAAAGAGAACATTGATATGAGAGCAGGGTAATGTTTTTTCTAGCATACTTGCAAGTCTGGTTAAGACTTCAAACTGTATATTAAGAGGATAGAAGACAATCGTATACAGGAAAACTTCAAACCCAAATAACAAAGAGGCCTGCCTAACTTAGCAGCTGTCTTGGCACCAGAGTGGTGACCAGAAAGAAGCACTCAAGTGGAAACTGGCACTGAAGCTAGATGACAAACACCCTTGAGGAAAGGGCGTGTATGTACCTGCAGGCAGCCAAGGTAATATGATGGGGGGGCGGTTATTAGCGCTAATGACAGAGTCAAGAAGTATGGGTGCTCATGACCCCACAAGGAACTCCTCTGAGGGATGCCCTCAGTGTGCCCAGATGGTGGAAACTGCTAAACCATTTCACTTATGATGGAAAGGGAGGTGGGGAGCAGGTGATACCCTTTAAGATTGCTTGACAAACTGAAGGGACAGTGTGTTTTTTTCTGTAGACAGATTTTGGAACAGGCCCTCTTTCTAGTATCATTGACCATGCAGATGTTTGTATTCAGTGAATTGTATTACAAATGAGTCACTTGGTAACTTCTAACTCTACCTTGCTGATAATTCCGTATCTGATGAGAGAAAAATTGTGTGTTTTGGATTTAATGATGGCAAATAGAAAAAAATCTTGTTGACAGTGTGGATGAGGTAAAAGCCATCCAGAGATGGGGCAGGGGTGTGTGTGTGTGTGTGTGACTGACTGCAGCTGACAGTTTTCACTGAGCGTTCATGCAGGCTGACGCCTCCGCTAAAGTCACCACACTAAGCATTTCCTACTGTGTATTATTATTTGTTGTGGTTAATATGATGGGAATGTTCCTCACGTATACCAGAACAGGAGCCATCTTGTCCTCAATGCCCAGACACTTATTAGAAATAACCTCTTAATATTGGGAAAAGCACAGGCCTATAATCCTGGCTACGTGGGAGAGTGACATAAGAGGCCAGCCCGGGCACTTAGTGAGACTTTGTCTCCGAACAGTTTTTTGAAATTGTTGTTCAGTTGTACAGTGCTTGGATCTGTGCCCTGGGTTCCACCCACAGTACCACACCACCAAAAACAAAACAAACTGCAACAAAACCCGAAAACAAACCTTGAATATTAGTCTACAGCAGTGACTAATGGGGCTGGCTTCTGGGAATGGAACCCCGACCTGGAGTACGCTAAACATCAACTCCCCCCCATATCAGTGATTAATCTGATGCAGTATTCTCATTGGCTTCCCATCCACCTCACACCCCCTCCCCTAGAATTTGGAGTGGGAACCCCAGTACCTGCTTTGTGGAACCTGGAAGAAGCTGTTCTCAGGGGAAGTTGACCTGCTTCCCTGGCTAAGTTCAGAGGTGAGATCAAAGTAGAAAGTAAGTCAGAGTAGTAGAAAGCCCAAGGGAAAGGACTTTATTCTGTTTTAATTTCCCAGGGCAGGGTAACGTCTGTAGGGATAGGATGAGTGAATTCGATTTTGTCAGGGAAGGTTAATAGTAAAGCAGGAACATTAATTTTTTTCAAGGCTAAAACTCCCAACAGAAATGACTATTGATCATGCTCTGAGCAAAACAGCAAACTCATTTGGTTGACCTAGCTTTTGTTTTAAGGCTCGATTTTGAGGGAAAGGCATGTTCATACGAAATTTAATAGCCTGATGTGAATTTTGTTTCTGATTTGTGGTCCCAAAATCTTAGCCAGGAAAAAAGCATGTCTTGAGCTTCTGAATTAGGTGATTGAGTTGTTGGGCAGCAGATGTAGCAAGTCTAGGCCTCAGAAATTTCTGGAGTACATGATCAAGAGATCCTTTAAGGGATTATATGAATTTATAATGCCAAAGTGTTAATCTCAAAAAGTAAAATTGAAAACATTTAATGCATGTATTTTTTTACTCACGGCTTTGAAAGAGCCTCCCAGAAACTGGAGCTTTAACTGTTTCTAAAACCAGCTCTGCTGTGGCCTGATAAGCACTCGATCTGTCTGGTGGCACCTGCAGAGTCAGTCCATTAGGTCCTGGGCTCCTCCCGGCGTGCTGCAGTGGGGTGCCCCTGCCTGGTACCTGTGCTGCCGAGTGAGCACACAGAAAGCCAAGCCATCCTATTGATTGGTTCATGTTGAGTGAGATAGGTGCTTTGCAGCAAGCTAGGGATAAAAGGTGTATATTTGGGGCACTCTTCTTTATTTTAGGAATTTATAAACAAATGGTTATGTTGGTATTTGAAATGGAATTGAGAAGATTTGATTTCCTGGTTGTATAGCAATGAACAGAAGGTCAGGGTGGGTACTAGATTAAGACCTTCTGTTCTTACTCTTGACTTTTTATAGAGTATATGTTAGCATTTTTTGAAGTATGCCACTATTTTGAGAGGAAAGGACCTTGCCAGACATATAGGAAGCCCAGAAACTGGCTTTAGACTCTTCCTCTAACAGCTACAACTGTTTCATGCCAAATTCTTTGATGCTTGATGGAAGATTTGTACAGTAGATTTTCCCCGAATTGAGTTAATATGGACTGGTTATCCCGCAGTCCTGTGAGAATTCAGCAAGTGATGCTGCTCAGGAGTCCGTGGCTGTGCTTGGGGGCACACTGGGCAAGTCTAGATTCTTGCTGTGGGACTCAGCCTGCTGTGAGTCTTTTTTTTTTAATCCTTAGATTTTGTTCACTTTCCTTTTCCTTTTAAAAACTTCTATTAGAATATGTATGCAGTATGTAGTGTTTACATTGCTTGTGGTGCAGGTGGACAGTGCATCCTAATTCCTTTCTTCATCCTCTTTACCTCCTTTTCTCCCCCTCCTCTCCATCTCCTGTGAATCTTTAAAATGAAATCCTCCCTCCTTTCCTTTCCTTTAGAGTAGGGCTTTGAAGAATCTTCCCCTTCACCCCCCAGGGATAGGGATTGAACCCAGGCCTTACACTTATTAGGCAGGCAGTTTGCCACGACTACATCTCTAGCCATAAAGCATCTTTGTCAAAGCAAGTATTTTAACTCTAAAGTAGCATTAAATATGGCAGATTTCTAATTACAAAATAGCTATTTCCTCATGAATTAATATTGTATAAATTGGTGTGCCAGCCCTCGCCCACAACTTCAGTTAGCATGTAAGCATATTTTGGGGGTTTTTTGGTTGTTGTTATTTCTTGAATGTTTAGAAAGTAACCAGCTGTTTTCCCTAATACTGATCTTGGTTCCAGACCTAAAAATACTGATAAAGTTTTGGGAGGCCCTAAATGATGTTATTTTCTTGGAGCAGGACCTCATCCACTCTTTTGTTGTTTTGTTTTGTTTGAGGCAGGGTCGGACTAAGTAGTGCAGGCTTGGCCTTGAATTCTCCTCCTGCCCCAGCCTTCCAAGTGCTGGGACAACAGGCATGCGCCCCACCCGCTGCACCTCACCGGGTCTTTCTTCTGTCCTGTGTAAAGCCCACAAGACCACACACCTACCATCTAAAGGATGTGATCAAACTCTATCCCAAAACAAAGTAACCAGTTCTTTACATCTAGGACTTCTTCACTTGGGAGGAAGAAGGAGTCTGTCTCTTCAGAAATTGAATATGAATGAAAATAGAGTTTCTGAAAATGGGAAGAGAACCAAGAGTGGGAAGGTATAGGGAGGAAGATAAGGGGTAGGGGATGAAAAAAAATATATAATGCACATGTACCAACTCCCCGTGATAAGTGTAATCATTATGCACTGCAAACATATACCAGTAAAAGAATTTCTAAAAATTGAATATGAGCTGGGAGTGGCAGTGCATACCTCTCTGGGAGGCAGAGGCAGGAGGGTTCAAAGTTGAAACCTAGCCTGGGCAATTTGGTGACATGATGAGACCATGGCTCAGAATTAAAAAGGAATGAGAATGGGAATGTAGTTCAGTTGAAAGCCCTAGGTTCAGGCAAGGTTGTGAGTTTGATCCTCAGTACCACTCACACACACAAATAAATAAAAATCAAAATGGACCCCTCTAAAAAAAAATCAGAAAAGAAAGAAAGAAAAAGGAATTGTAGAGGTACTTGTGTACATGGATGTGTGTTCAGGATCTTTGTTCTGTGTGTGTGTGTGTGTGTGTGTGTTCAGCATCTTTGTTCACCAGTCTTTCAAATAGTTCTCAACCAAGACAGGCTAAGGAAGAGCTTGGAAACCTTTCATATCTTTTGTCTAAGTAGTTGTCAAGCAGGATTTGGTAGAGGAGGCAGTTTCCAGGAAGGGATGAACTTGAAACCTCGACAAGGCTGCAGGCGGAGCAAAGTGCAGGTTCCTCCGAGGGTGGCTTCCCCTTGCCGCCTTAGCGGGCTGTTTCTGTACCTCCTGTGTTCTCCCTCCTTACTGCTAGCCCCCCGCCCCTCGCACCCTTCAGGCATGCTCCAGATGAACTAGACCCAGGATCTTTTTTCCTTCCTTATTTCCGTAGTTTCTTTTGAGCATTGCACTTTCCACAGTGCCTCACTTCACTTTTCTTGGGTTTATCTCTTATTCTTCCTTCTCTCATTTCTTATTTTCTTCTTTATTCTAAATTAATCTATTGGTGGGGAGTGGCGGCACACACCTACAACCCCAGCTCTTGGAAGGATCACAGCAAGTTAGAAGCTACCTTTGGGCCACATAGTGAGTTCAAGACCAGCCTGAACTACTACACAGCAAGGCCTTGTCTTGAAAAATGAAAATAGTGCTGGGGATGTAGCTCAGTGGCACAGCACCTGCCTGGCAAATGTGAGGTCTTGAGTTCGATCTCTGGTAACCCCCCACCGAACCCCAAAATAATGATAATAATAATAATAGTCTGTTGCCAGCTATCATGGTTTCTATCAGGTTGTGGCCCTGTTAGGTAGGCTGCTCTCTAGGTCTGTGATTGGTCAGTGGGTCCTGCCCCTTCTTAGAATAATTAGGGACTCAGCTTGTCCTTCCAGCCCCTAAGTACAGCCACCTGCTGTGGAATCTCTGCTGTCCAAGAGCATAAATCTGTCACTGCATCCTTTTCTCATGAACCTGATGAGTCATATGATGGCAAGCCAGGTTTACAAATGTATGGCTCTGTTCCTTTTCCAATTTTGCCAGAGGCAGTAGAGACAGAAAATTTTGCTTTCAGGACATCATTCTTCCAAGGGCAGTCCAATATATAAAACAAAGCTGGTTGGCACATGCCTATGATCCCAGCATTCAGGAGGCTGAGGCAGAAGGATCATTATATGTTCAAGACCAGCCTGGGCTATGAAGTAAGCTCAAGGCCAGCTTGTACTGCGTAGTGTGAGACCCTGTTTCAAAAAGACAAAAAGCCTGATAATGTAGTCATTATTGTAGTGGAGCCCTGTTACCAAATTATGTGTGTGGGAATTGAAGCCAGGTAAGTGCTAGGTAAGTGCTGTAGTATTGAGTTCTACCCCCAGCTCTGGAAATCTGAATTACAGTCAATGATGATCATCTTTTGCTTTTGGCCATTTAGGCTGCTTCTCCTTGGTGCTTTTTCCCTCGGTGCTTTGCGGAGTCAGAGATCGGACTCTTAAAGGGTTTTAGAGGAAAGGCTGTTTCTCTTATTGCTTCATAGTGCACACCTTCCTCTAAACATGGGCAAGTGATCTGGGAGGCTCTGCTTTGAAACTGGATCTCTTCATTGAGGTGGCCATCTCATGAGCAGGTAATGTAAGCTGATGGTAATTACAGAAAACCTACTGTGAAATTCATCTAAAATTAATGAAGAGTTAGCACGTGGACTTTGAATACAGAGAGTTGGGCTTGGGCCTCAGTTGTCCAAATGTAAATGACTTTTCGCTGTATTCTTGTGTCTTTTAGCTGACCTTGCTTTTCTCTCTGTTGTGCGTATGGGCCATCTTTTCTCTTGCCTGTTAGTTTACCTTCCTGTGACCCAGACCTTTTTTTTTTTTTGACCCAGACCTTTTTAATGAGAAGCTACCACAATAGGTAGCATATTGTAAAGTCACATGTTAACTATTATCCATTCTATGAACCCAGAGGAGTATTTTTGTTGTTGTGGTGGTGGTAGTATTTTCCTGGTTTTTTTTTTTTTTTTTTTTTTTGTACTGGAGATTGAACTCACGACTGCGTGCTTGTAATTGTAAGGCAGGCACTTACGCCTTTGAGCTAAATACCCAATCCTTTTTTTTGAGACAGGATCTCACCGTGGAGGCTGACCTTGAACTCACCTTGTAGCCTAATCTGGCCTTTGGGATTACAGGCGTGCACCACCACATCCAGCCTTGTTGTTTTAAATTTAAGGGACAGGATCTCCTTAAATTGTCCAGGCTGACCTTTCAACTCCTGGGTTTAAGCAATCCTGTTTCAGCTTCCCAAGTAGCTGGGACTAGAGGCATGCACCAACGTGCCTGACTGGTCTTGTGCATTTAAAAGAAAACAGAGAAATGTGGAGAAACAAAGCTTGGCAGTGAAAAACAACTAGACGACCTTAAATACCATTGCTTGATATAATAGGAAGGATCTCTGCTCTTAGGTGCTTTTATGTCTTTTAGGAACTAACTGTTCTACTGAAGTAGACTTCAATTAAGAGAATGAGTTTGAGACACTCTAATAGTACATTTTCTAGATTTGATTGTCCAATTATAGCAAATAGAAATTATTTTGCAATTTTCTCAGCAGATTGTAATTTCTCCTGTACATCTAGTCATTCTGAAAATAATAGTGAAGAGGTGCATATGTATATTCCCAGTTTTCTTTCTTTTTTTTTTTCCAAATCCATTTTACAGTTTATTTATTTATTTATTTATTTATTTATTTTTGTTACCGGGGATTGAACTCACAATCTCATGCATACCAGGTAAATCCTTAAGCCGCTGAGCTAACTCCCCTCCAAATCCATTTTATTTCATAGGTAAAAAGAAAAAAAAAAGTAGAAGAAAAAGAAAAATACAACAAAATTTCAAAACCCATCATTCAGAGGGCAACAATGGTGCATTGTCATCCCCAGATCATTCCCCCAGGGCAGAAGACATCCGCATTCAGTTGTCCAAACAATACCAGCACAAACCTTTCTCTTCAGTGAACTTAGAGAAATTAGTAATATAATGTACACATAAACATATGTTGTTTCTTTCAGCTTTTCATATTAATGAAACACACATGTGTCTTATTTATTTCACTAATGAGTATGTTCTCAAATTGCATCCATTTACCTATAAAAGTCTCTAGTCTATCATTCTTTATGTCCGAGTAGTACTTCATCATATAAAAATACCATGTCTTTTATCCATTCCTCAGTTGATGGACATTTAGGTTGTTTCCAAAATCTAGCTATTATAAACCGTGCTGCTATAAATGTGGGTGTGCATATATCATCACTGTGGTATGATATTTTTAATTTTTGGGGGAAGATACTCAGGAGAGGAGTAGCTGAGTTGAAACTAGGACCCCTAGTCCTAGTTTTTTTTTTAGAAATCTCACACTGATTTCCACAGTAATTGCACCAGTCTGCATTCCCAGCAACTGTAGAAGAAGGGTTCTTTTCCCCCACAGCCCCTCCGCATTTCTTATTGCCTGATTTCTTGATAGTAGCTATTCTTTCTGGGATGAAGTAGAATCTCAGTGTTGTTTTAATTTGTATTTCTCGAATAACCAGAGATGAACATTTTTTCATATATTGATTTGATGTTTGCATTTCTTCATCTGAGAAGTGTGTATTCATCTCAGATTCCCGTTTTTGGATTGGGTCTTTAAATCTGGGAGGACTGATTTTTTTTTTTTTTTGAGTTCTGTATATGTTCTCAGTAGTAACCCGCTTTGTCTAAGGAACAGCTGGCACACATTTTCTCAGGCAAATGCCTACCTCAGTCCTCCCATGAAAACTGGACTCACACCAGCAGCAAACTCACTTGGGCGGGTTGTCTCTTCACTCTGTTGGTGGTTTCTCTTGCTGTGCAAAAGCTTTTGAGTAGGGTGAGATCCCAGTTGTTGATTCTTTGTGATAGTTCCTGTGCAATCCGGGTTTTGTTCATAAAATCTTTGCCTACACCAATGTCTTACAAGAGTTTCGCCTACTCCAGCAGATTTGATGTTTCTGTTTTAATAGTAAGATCTTTGATCCATTCTGATTTTAGCTTAGTACATGGTGAAAAATATGGATCCAGTTTTAATTAAACTTCAGCATGTGTAGAGCCAGTTTTTCCAGCACCATTTATTAAAGAGACTGTGTTCCAGTGAATGTGTTTAAAGATGTCTTTTTCTAAAACTGATTGCTTTCTAAATAGAACAGTACCATTTAATTTAGAAGAGGTAGTGGAGGAAGATTGTCACCTAGGAGAACAGGTAGAAAGCAGTCATTTTCCAGCCTCATTTGTTGTACCTTTGACCACATTTTTGAAGAAAGGCTCCAAAATTGCCGTGTGTGTGAAGGAAAAAAAAAAAAAAAAATACGGTAGCTGGGAGGACTTGGAGGGAAAGTGAGGTTTTCAGAGCAGGCAGATTCTGCTCTTCTGTGTCTTATCCGTACAGAGGAGGTGTGATCACAACAGGCCAGCAGCCAGGGTGTGAACAAGTAGAGAATTCTTATAATTTGTATGATGTTTAAATTTTCACATAACAGGGCTGGGGATTTAGCTCAGCGGCATAAGTGCCTGCCGTGCCAGCAGGCGGTCGTGAGTTCAATCCCTGGTACCGATAAAAAAAAAAAAAAGGAAAAAGACAAAAAAAAAATTTTTTTTTCACATAAGAAGCATGTAAAGAACAAGAATTCATCAAAAAACACATTTTTTAAAAAAATAGGGGAATGTACATGTTTATTCTATAGGATATTAAAATGTTTTAAAAATATCTGGGACCTAGTTTGTCGAAGAAGCCAGAAAACAGTGGGAACAATGGCTAAAGGGTTACATTTTGATGTAGCAATGCCTAGTGGAAGAAGAAAACTTGCCTAGGAGGAAAGTTTCTTTGGAGATGTGCCCTGCATTTTGGATGACACACTAAATCATGAAGACTTGACGTTAATTTTGATTAGATACTGGGTAAAATAATGTATTTCTGAGAAAAAAAAAAGATTCTTACAAAATGTCAAAGCCTGCAGTAGAAAATGTCACAATCTATGAATGCAAAGCAAATTCAAGAATCAAAATTCTAAGCAGTGGAAAAAAATCCTGAGTGAAGACTTTACCAAGTTTCTGCTGATTTCAGAGGCTAAAGCCATGAGGTCCAGCATGTTGTGTTGGGTAATCAGAAATGTGGCAGGTTCACTCACAAAAGGATTGCGAGAGCTACTACCCTGGCTTCTTAGTGGTTTTCCTTGGAAAGTTTTTGATTCCAAGCCATTCCCAGGTTAATAGAAACCTTGCTCATTAGAATCATCTCTGAGAAACTTTGGTTTTTAGAAGTAATCCAGAGGATGTCACACTTCAAATGACTAGTGGCTTCTTTTGAACACAGATCTTTTAGGAACTGGGAACACTGTGACTTCCTCCCCATAAACTGCACACGTACACAGAACACACTTTGCATGCATGTAGATCTTAAGAGCCCTTGATGTAAAATAAGATGCAGGGTTTTCAAAGAAGAGAATATTCGAAAGTGAGTTTGCTGCTGGTGCCGAGTCGTTTTCATCAGAAGGCTGAGGTAGGCATGTGCTTGAGAAAGGAACCTCGTGGATTGTTGAACAGTCAGATTTAGCAAGGTTGGAACCTGGCCTCATTTTGAGAGCCATACAGCCCAACAAAGTGCTTCCAGCTCTTCCCTTTCTTCAGGCCCTGGGACTCACCCTTTTCTGTAAGGATCTTTTCGAAGAAGGACTTTTTGTCTATAGGCAGTGCCATCTGCATGTATTTCCCTAATACAGCCATTGACCTCGTGGTCAATATAGCCTTGACATTAATTTGTTGGGTAAATTGCTCTTTTTATGTTATGAAAGAGGCATTGCATGCTTGTGTTACTCATAG
Source organism: Cavia porcellus (assembly GCF_034190915.1). Lineage (NCBI taxonomy): Eukaryota > Metazoa > Chordata > Mammalia > Rodentia > Caviidae > Cavia > Cavia porcellus. Next base: position 16,628,091 of record NW_026947515.1, read on the forward strand.
CACAACTTCAGAATAAAATGCATGTTTTTATGAAAGTGTATTGTGAAAACCACATATGTTAGATTTATAACTTGCTTTCTAGTCTTTTGCTGCACTTTCCCATGTGCTTCCTATGGACTAGGAGTAGGGTGATTGTGGCAAATAGCCAGGTCTGGGAACCCAGAGTCCTTCTGGCAGCAGCTCTTTGATTTAGCGGGTAGCCTGCAGAGGAGGCTACTCCCCTGAGGAAAACCTAAGAAGTGATTACCACCCAGACCTATTCCACCCTTTTCCAAAAGGTTCCCCTCTTCCTTTCTTCTCCCTTCCCCTGCCCTCCTCTTCTCTCTGTCTCTGTCTCAATGTGTAGCCCAGGCTGGCCTTGAATTTGTGGGGATCCTCCTACCTCAGCCTCCCAACTGCTGGGATTACAAGCTTGTGCCACCATCTGCAGCCCAGGATCCTTTTCTTTGATTCAACACCCCTGGGTTGGAATTTCAGTTTTCTAAAAGAAAGGCATTTTCCCTAGAGAAACAACATTACAAACAGTGGTTCAATACTTTTGTGCATTTCTCAGTTGGAAGAGCTGTGTTCTTGGAGAGGCTACTGAGTAGATCTAGAGTTTTAAATTACAATTTACTTTCTTTTAGCTACTGTGGATGTGTTATATTCAGGAATGTATTATACCTAGTGCCTACTTTCTAAAATACACTCAGCTCTTAATGCTATGTTTACTTTTCACAGAGTCTGGAATTTTCTCAGAACATACACAGCTTGACTAGGTAGTATGTACGGTGTTTGTTTAGTCGTTCAACCAATAAATATTTAAATACTTGCTAATGTGCCAGCTTTAGGGAAGAACAGTGAATAAACCTAAGTTTCTGCTACACACAGGACATATTCTTGTGGGGTGACAGGTAACAAGTGTCAACGTCAAATGGTACTTTTGTCCTCAAAAATAAAATGAGCAAGGGGAAAAGAAAATCTCAGGACAGGTGGTCAGGCAGGGCTTTCTGAGGAGGTCTTCTTACCCTAAATTTTGTTATTTTTACTGCAACACATTTGGGAAGTAACTTTTTTGGGGTGTCATGGAATTTCGTGAGGCTTCTTTGAAGAGACTTTGACAGATTTTATTTGAAGGACCTTTTTAGGAATCAGGGCTCTGGTGTCAGTTTCCTTTTGAGTGATCCTTTTCTTATTGTCAGTTTTCCTGCAGCGTGAACAGGAGAGATGAAGACTGTGGCCTCTTGGCCCTGCTTCAGAGCAGGGTCAAGCATCTTCCTCCTCCCCAGCTGGCTCCTGAGCCTGGCCGCTGAACTTCGCTGCCTGATGCTTTTTTGTGTACAGTTGTCGTTAGCATGAACGACCCAGCCCCTTAGCAGTCACTCCCAGGGGCCTGAGCACCTGCAGTGACACAGCTTCCACAGGCTAGCTGACTTCAGTTTACCTTGAAACCCATCCCTCAACAGGGTGTGGACCCAGGGTGAGGATTGCAGCTGTTGGTCTGGGGCTACTTTCCTTGTGAATGTCATTTTAAAGCTTCGAATCACAAAATTATAACCAGCAGTGCAGCTGTTGTTGTTGAAAGCACTTTTCCCCCTCACAGTTGACCTGTTAATCAGCCCTGCAATTAGTCTCATTACCCTAGTAGTCTCAGACACTTTAGTAACCAGTATTTGTGTAGGGCAAGAATTGGCAGATCTATAAGCAAATGTCTTCCTGCAATCCCCACAGACTGTATTCTTATTGTCACCTTGCTTGCCCTTTTGTAGACTAGGAAATTGACCCTAACCTTGGTAAGGAGGGAAGGGGATTAGCCATCCAATGAAGAGCTTGCCCTGGGAATCTTGCAGGACTCCTTTCATGCCCACACAGATGCTGTGAGATAAACTTTATTTTTCCCATTTTGCAGATGAAAATTTGAAGCTCAGGAAGACCTTGTAAGCCACCTGTGGTTACACAGCTGGTGAGAGGCAGAGGTGAAGTTTGCACTGGGTCTCAGTTAGAAATTTCTCTTTCTGCTGTAGTGGGCACCTGTCTGACCTGCCTGAGCTCACATGCCTCTTGCTCCCTTCTTGCCCATGTGGCTGCCACCTCCAGTCTCCTCTTGGGTGCCACCTCAGTAACTTCACCCACTGTCTGAACCAGGGCAGGGTGTGGTAGGCTGCGCCCTAGGTGGTAGGCCACGCCATCCGTTATCTCAGATATATGAAAGTTACTGGGTTTTGACAAAGAGCAACACATGCATGTACATCTGTAAAAATAAAAGCCTGCAAGAAGGGTGTGGTCCACATTACCCCAGCATATCAGGCATTGTTCACAGTTTTAAACACTGTGTGATTCATGTACCAGGTAGTTCCTATTTCTCCCCCTCATTTATCATGATTTCATTTCTATATTACTCCATTACTGGGTGGTACACGTTAGCCATCTGTGAGGACTGTGTAATATTTCCTGTTACCACACTCAGAATTCCTCGTGGATAATTTAATATTTATGGCCCAGCAAAGAATTTACATATGAGATTTTTTTTCTTGAGGAAATTACTAACTTGTGAGTTTAGCTTTAAAAAAGTGTTTTTGAAAAAATTTGTTTTATAAGTTAAGAGTAGTCTGTATTGTTTCAGTGGATTTGGGTTGGAAACCTGCTGGAGGCATTTGTTGGAAAACAAATATTTGTTGCCTCCAGATTTGTGTTTGCATCTTGATCTAAATTCTATAAGTAATTATAGCTAAAATTCACAAAGGCTTTTGGGAGATGATCATATGTTTAAGCAGGTAAAACCTTTTAAATTTTTTTCTTGTACTGGGAATTCAGCCTAGGGCCTTGTCACTGAGCTGCATACCTGCCTTTTTATTTTTTACTTTTTTCATCCCAGGCTTTAAAAATTTTTTATTCTAATAAAGGATCTCACTAAGTTGCCCACGGTGGTGTTGAACTTGTGATCTTCCTGTTTTGGCCTCCCAGAGTGCTATAATTACAGGCATGTACCACCATATTCCTCTTAGGTGAGGCTCGTAAGAAGCTGAAGCAGCTGGGTTGGACACAGGCAACCCAGGAGGCTTGCGGCAAGAGGATTGCTGTAAGTTTGAGGCCAGCCTGGGCTGTATAGCAAGACCCTGTCTCAAAAAAAAAAAAAAAAAAAAGAAAAAAGAAAAAAAAAAGCTGAAGCAGAGAGCACTGAATGAGTAAGAACAGGCCTTTAAAAATCAGGGTTATAAGGTTGAGGAAATTACTCAGTGGTACATCGCCTGTCTGGCAAGGCAAGGTCGTGAGTTCAATTCCTGGTTAAAAAAAACAAAACAAAACATTATCTTGAGGCTAAGAATATAAATGCTGAATGCATGTAATTTAAACAAACAAACAAAAAACCTTTTTATTCTTTGTTCTTTTGAGCCAGGGTCTTACCATGTAGTTCACACTGATTTTGAACTCTTATTAGATCCAGGTTGGCCTCATACTTGCAGTGATCCTTCTGCGTCAGCCTCCCAAGTGCTGGGATTGTAGGAGTGTTCATCCACACCCAGCTAAAAAACAGACATACTAACATTTGACTTCCACTGCAGAGGATCAGCCTCCTTCCTGGGAAGTCGCAGCTCCTTGCCTTTCCTGGTCTTGGGCATGGATTGGCGAGAGGAGTGCCTCTACTTATTTGATTTCTGTGTTTGTCCTTGCTGGTTACAGCCGTTAGGCAGGTTGTTCAACTTGTGGTCTCGGCTTCCTTATGTGGAACATGAAAGCATAATTCCTACCTCAAAGGCCCACAAAGATTCAAATGAGAAGCATCTGGAAATTGTCTGGGATGTGACTCTTAAGTGAAAGTTAGTTCCTTTTTTACCCTTAACTTAAAAGAGGAGTGAATTAGTATAGATTAGCGAGCTGTTTGGGTAATACAAACCCTCTCATTGCTTGTGTTTCAGAACAATTATTTTTCTTTGATTTGATGCTTATTTGATACCTCATTTAAATTAGGATGCCAGGGTCAAAAGAATCTTGTGTTAAATAGTAAGTAGAATTAAATTTCTCATGAAAGATATATTTCAAAGAGTTGAACTTAGGCAGACACGTCCGAAATATCATTATATATGTTATTTGCACAGGGTTGTTAAGAGCTCATGACTTCAAGAAGCTACTTCATCATTTAGCACATTCTGTTAATTGATTTTGGCTTATTTATAAGGAACCATTAGCCTCTCTTCCAGGAGACATGGAATGTATCCGTTCTTGAACCAGAACTTTAAACACCTTTCTGTTCCCACACTGGGAGGTCACCGGGTCTGAGAATCTCAAACTGAATCTAGCACATTCTCCTAAACCCAGTTCTCTTCCTAATCCCAGACTTGGTGATGGGACCCTTCTCCTTCAAAGTTTATAGTCCCAGCGCTAGCATTTGTCCTTAAGAACATTTTCTTTCTTTCACATCCAACCCGTCAAGTCCTATGCATTCGTCCTGACTCTCAAATTCCTCCTTTTGTCTCTACAGTTACCCTTGAATAAGGGTACCCCAAAGTAATCCTACTGTCATGGTTCCTCACCTGAAATACGCTAAGAGACTGACCCTTTCTTGCCTCTTTGCACTGGTTCCCACACTATAGCTGCAGTCAGTATTGTCTAATCACCTCAGCACCTGCCTCCAGACCCCAAACAGCCCTTCCGTTATTCCTTCCTGCTTTTGGGACACATCTTCATTGTGGCTGTTGAGTGCATGTCTGCCCCACCCCAGCCTTAGTGGTCTCCAGTCTCCTTCTGTGTGGGCTGTACTCACCCCCAAGGGCAGGTGCTCCTGCCTCAGGTGCTTGTGCTTGCCGCTGTTTCCTTGAATGTCCTCCACAGTCAGCCAACTGGCTCATCCTGGAGGAGGTCAGCCAAGTTCACACTTGCACTGGAGACTCTTCCATGCCTGACATTCAAATTGATAGGGCCGCCCTGCTGACTGTGAACACTGGGAGCCTTTCATGTCCCTTTGGGGCTCCACCCCACCCTCAGGACCTCAGAGGCAGGTCAGGTACTGTACTCTTGGTGATGTGTACAGCCAGGGTACAGATGGCACCTACTGAAAGCTACAGTCTTGCCCAGTCTCAGAGCTCGATCCAACTAGAAAGGTTGGGCTGACATTGGAACGTAGACCGTTTGCACACACCTGTAACAGTGAATAAATGGTGAAATTAAGAGAGTCTTAGCTCCGTAGTCCACTCTAAGACTTGTTTTATATGCATAATAGTTCAGAATAAAATTGTATTTTTTTCAATTGGTGATAATTGTACCTCAGGTAAACCTCATTGGCTATGATACTGTCATTGAACAAAGCTAAAAGTTTGGTTTTTTGTGAGGGGGTGTCCCAAGGATCAAACTCACAACCTTGCACTAACCAGGCAAGGACTTGAGCCACTGAGCTAAATCCCTGGCCTGAGTTTGTTTTTAACTAGCTGTTATCTTTGAATCTAATGCCTGCATGGTAGTGCCTTGAACCATTTAGATTAACATTTTATGGCATTCTTTACATTGGGGAAAATCTGTGGAAGCAGCTGCCTTAGACAAGCAGTGCCAAAGAGCAGACCAAGTCATGGGCAAAGTCACCAGGTAACTAACAGTAAGGATGTTTGCTAGTGTGGAGCTTGGCAGGGAGCCTTATCTCTTGTAGTGTCCCACTAATAGCTCCAAGCTAATTGTTACTAAATTCTCCAGAGGATAGAAATATGTTCCTATAGCGCGCAAAAAGGGATGTTCAGTGCTTTGGGGTTTTTATCATGTTGAATACATGCCACAAAACATTTACTTACAGGTTGGAGGGACAGGGTAGAATAGGCAGCACTGAGAGGAGTGCTGAAATTTTGGGGTTTTTTTTTTTGTCTTTTTAAAACAGAGTTTCGCTATGCAGTTCAGGCTCACTTTGAACTCACTATATAGGCTTAACTCCAGTAATCCTTCTGCCTCAGCCTTCAGAGTTCTGGGATTATAGGTATGTGCTACCATTCCCAGCATGATATTCTTTTATAAACTGTGGTTTACTGTACTCTCAGAAAAGTCTCTGCAATATAGAGCGTGTAGGCTGCTGTTTACTCCAAACAGGTTTTGAGAGCTTGTGACAATAGACTATACTGTTTCATAACCTATTCTGTGTATTGCTAGGATTTTTTTTTTTTTTTTTTGAGATAGGGTATCCTTATTTAGTTCAGCCTGGCCTTGAATTCACTGTGTAGCCCAGGCTGGCCTTGAATTTTTAGCAATCCTCCTGCCTCAGCCTCCCAAGTGCTGAGATTGCAGGTGTGCAGCACCATGCCTGGGTTTGTTTGTTTTTTTAAACTTGTTTCCTCAGATTTGTTGCTCACTCTAGGTAGATAGGTTAGGATCTTTGTCTTTCCGCTGCTCTGTATGTGTTGGATGGATGAAGTTTTTTTCTGGAGTACAGAGCACCTGTGGAATGGTTCAGTTGGTTCTGGGTTGACTTGTCGTTGTAAATAGCTGGATTTGGCAGTGGAGCACAGTGAGTGAGAACATGGCTTTAGAGTATGAGTCCTAGTTCTCCTAGTTAGTAACCTCGTTACCTTGGTGACTTGCTACAGCCACTTTTTTCTCATGTGTAGAACGTGCATGTTGATTTTATTTTTGGTACCAGGAATCAAACTCAGGACCTTGTGCTTACCAGGCAGGTGCTGTGCCACTGAGCTGTACCCCCAGCCTCATCTGTAGAATGTGGAAGTACTTCCTCACAGAGTTATGGGGCTTAAATGAAATAGGACCAGTAAAGTACCCTGGCTGGCCCTTCTAAGAGTTTCTTGCTGTTATTGGTTAGAATTCTTCCAACACATCTTTGTAGATCAGAACTACATCTGGCCTGGACACAAGGCGGCCCTTGATCTGCCTTCCCTCTGCGAGCTCATCCCTACTGCTTAACTGACAAGGTTTATGCCACTGCTCAAGACAGTATTTTTCTTTATCATGGAAATGTAAACAGCAGTCAAAAAGTTTTTGGAGGAAAAAAGTCCTCTGATTTTCTGAGGACTTTTATTATTTTTTGAATAACCTTTTTATATCTTTAAGTAGAATACCAAATTGATATGGTCTTTTGTGAACAAATGATCGTTCTTAGTGCACTGGACTTGGTCTCATAAAGACCCTAGGGGAGAGGGCAGTGAGGTGGACTGTAACATTCCTGTGCAGCGTCGCTGCCTGTCCTCATAGTTTGTGAGGTGCCGCCCCTTTTTTCTTTCTCTCAGTAGTCTGAGTGGTAAGGTTTTACCGTCAGGGTTCGCAGACGAGAAACTCCAGACCAGGGAGACTGCCCCTGTTTCCAGTTAGCCTCTGCTGCTGGCTGTACCTGGAGGACACTTTCGGGTGTTGAGTTATCTGAGAGGTATCTAATGGACTCCTAATTGTGTATGGATAGCCAGAAAGCTCTCTGCCTGTTTTGGCAGATGCATTCTCTTAGGACCCGCATAGGCTGAAAGAAAATAGACCAATAACAGACTCAGCACTAATCATCTGGAAAGGGCAGGCCACTGCTGTTAGGCAGTTATAGGACCTGTGAACAGAAAAACAAGAAGATCACAATTTTGTAACATTTGTTTCTTTGAAACATCAGATGGAGCCCCAATAGGGCCCTCAGGTTTATAGTGCCTCCAGATTTAGATCAGACGATCAGACTGTTTGGTTCCACACTATGTTCTCATGTTTCTGGTTATGAAATGCTGCTTGCGCTTATTTCCCTGATATGCCAACAAGCAGGTTTTCCCCTGTTCCTTTATGCATACAGTTTTTTTTTTATTCTACTTATCTTTCTTCTTTGTTCCTCATTTCTGCCTTCTGCCATGCAGTCAACATTTGAGACAGGTCCTGAAAGCAGACCTTCAGGAATGGACATCATGGAGGCCTGTCTGGAGTCTGTTTTGATCTTAGAGTTAGGGAGCTGAGGTCAGGACCCAGGAGACGAGGCCAAACTTAAAAGGCAAGTAGTGTGGGCCAGCGTAACAAAGATCAGAAGAATATATAGTCTCAGTGTGCCCTGAACCAGAGGATCAGCTGCCCACCCGATTCTTTGTTTAAAATATCTAAATAGTTGACTTCCGACCTTGACAGAGATAAGCTTTATAGAGCAGTAGCATGTTACAGCATAACTGCTTCAGAAATTGTGCTCTGCAGTGTAGGAATAGACTGGATTGACTAGTTACTGGTGCCCAGCAGTAGCTGGTACTGTACTCCCTACTTAGTTCCTAGATCTAGTTGCCTCTTTCTGTGTTTGCATGTATTGAAGTAAGGTAACATGTTCCTGGTATTCCATGCTGATTTAGACAAGCGAATCAATTCCATCGTGGCAGTGTGTGTGTGTATACCACATAGGCTTGTGATTCCTGAGGAATTTTTCAGATCGTGTTTTACAGTCCCCATTCCTTACCCTTGATAAGTGCCGAGATGGAGACGGATGGCTGGATCATCTGTGAGTTGAAGATATTTCCTATGATTTTTCTGGTACACCTCTCCTGTGTTCAATCCCCAAATGCACTTGCACTTTGAGAACAGTAACAAAGAATGTAACAATTGGTAACAACCAGTTGTCCTACCTACAGTTGTCTAGGCAGAGCTGATCTAGGCTTGTCCCTCTAAGCTGGAATCTGCAAAGGGACCCATGAGAGCCAGGTGGGCATTTTCAGCCTTGTAAAGGCTTGCTGGAAGCCATGTACTCACTCAGGATATGAACACGAAAGTTACACAGACTATCAAGTTTTTCCTTGCTTTCATTTGGGATTACAGTCCTTTATGGCTTCATACTGATTCTAAGTGCTGATTAGTTATGGATATCATAATAGGATTTCTGAGAGAGTGTTGGTCTCACTCTAGACATTGTTACTGGAGCTGGTATCAGATCTCACCCCACCTCTAACAGATGTGCTCACTGCCTTTGGAATGGGTTGACCTTGACTGTGAGTGCCCCTATCAAAATTAATCGACTGATTGTTTCTTGCTCAACTATACTTATCATCATACCTGTGGTAATAGTTTGATTTCAGAATATTGTGAACACTTTATAAATATGGGTAGCTGATTAAAATTTGGATTAGCTGTTGAAATGCAAAAAATAAACTGAATGGATCAATTACTGTTAAACATTGTTAGAAATGGCCACATTGTTAGAATGGGGGGAGGATGGAAAAGTAGAAAAAGAAGTTGATCTAACTACAGCTCTCGTCCAGCCGCACCTCCTTTTTTTTTTTTTTTTTTTTTTTTTTGAGACAGGGTCTTACTATGTAGTCCAGCCTGGCCTTCAACTCACTGTGTAGCCCAGGCTGCCCAGTGCTGGAGTTACAGTCATGTGCCACCATGCCCAGCTGGTGCTCTCATTTCAAAAATGATCCTTTCAAACAGTTTTGCATTAGAAGCAAAGATAACTTTTCTATATGAAACACCATTACTATTTAGTTTTTTTAGGCTTCCAGGAGCCTACTGATTGTGTGTTCCTTTTACTAGTCTGTTTTATGCACACACATCACCCCGAGTCTGCTTTCACATTGTGTGTGACAACATACAGGACTTCCTGTACTCTGCACTGTCCCTGCCATTCTCAATGGTCACAGCTGCTTGAACTAAATCTAAAGTCAGACAGTCAGGACAGCCTTGTCTTGGCGATCAGGGAAGGCTGGGGACAAGCTGTCTGTCTGACTACATGCCCATAAGTGCTCAGGCCTGCTGCAAGTGCCAGTAATGATAATAGTCACATCTGCTAAGTGTTACTTCTTAATTCTCCCAGGGGCCCCTGTGGGGAAGACACTGTTATCTCCATTTTATGTAGGAGGAAAAGAGCTTTTGGCAGGAACTCATCTAGTCACACGTTGATAAGCTAGGGAGCCAGCTTATTTAATTTCAGCATTTGAGTTCTTAACTAGGTTTTCGTGCAGTAGTGTTGCTCATTTGGTCCTCACCTGACTTCAGAAATTAATTACCTTCTCCCTAAATCCTTGAAACAAACACATCTATTAAATACATCTATTAATGTGTTTTAAAGTCACAGAAGCTTAATACTATACCAAGGTAGAGTAAGTGGTCAGGCAGGTAGGAGCCCCAGAGAACACCTCATCCACATGAGAGATTTATTAGTCTTCTTAGGGCCAGAAGGTGTGAGTGACGGGCGTGTGTTCAGTTTCTTTTGCTTTCATCCTCTAGTCAGCCTTTTTTCTCAAATTTAATGGGCAAAACAGTGACAGGCAACTTAAGTGTTGCCTTAAATACCCGTAGTGTCCCTTGTGGGAGATTCAAGAGATTCTTGGGATAATTTTGGCAACGGGTAGCTTGCTTTTTCCCCTGACCTCGAGCCTGCTTCCTGTCCTCCAGAAGTGACCACTAAGTTCCCATGAATTTCGGTTAGAAGCTATCCATCTGTTTTGCTCTATTCTCTGGCCAAATCTGAAGTTTTCGCATGGTCTGCTCAATGCTGGCATCCATGGTGACACTTAGCAATCACTTCAAACAGTCCCTCATGGCTGAATTTATTTGTGTATTCATTCATCCACTATGCAGTTCAGGCAGTGGCATTAAACTCACTGTGTAGGCCAAATGGCTTTGAACAGATTGCAGCCCTCCTGCCTCAGCCTCCAGAGTGCTGGGATTACAGGCTTGTACCACACACCTACCTCTCATACTGACCTTAGATCTTTAGTTGTTTCCAGGACACCTCTCATGACCAGCAAATCTGTGATTACACTGCTGTATGTTGCCAGATCTTCCATACTTTTCCAAGATCTTGCTGAATGAGAACATTTCACATATGACCGAAAGTTGACTGATGGTCTTTGAACTAGATTAGAATTGGAGTTCAGGCTTCAACAGTTGATGAACTAGACAGATGAGAAGTATCTGGGCTTTGGTTCCTTATCTGGAGTTGTGTGTTTTGATTTGCTTTTTCATTTGATATGATTTAAACTAAAGTGGTTTGGAGGATAAAGAAGAGTGCCTAATGACTCTTTGGATCAGTGGCCTTGGTGACTAAAGGAACAGCAGTACCATAATGGATGAGATGAATCAGGATGGATCAGGGTTGAGATGAGCTGGAATAAGGGGATCTTGGATGGGTCCGTTTGCTCTAGAATTACATCTCATTGGACCTGGGTGAAGAGTAGAAAGGGAGGGTGGGAAAGTTTCTAACAGGATGGAATAACGATGAGTATATACAGTTGGCTGCACAGACAAGATAGCAACTCCTACACCTTCCCAGTGAATTAACTGTCAAGGCCATCTGTTGAGATGGAGACAGGAAGGAGACAAAATTAGAGGCCTAACTTGAGAGTCACAGCCAAGAACCATACAAGTCAGGAATCTTACTATGAAGTCAGTGAGCTAATGCAGGAATTTTCTGGAAACAGCATAGATGTGGTTGAAAGACATGGACTAGGTCTGCATGCTGCAGCCACCTCCGGGTCAGGATCAGTAGCACCTGCCATGCAGCTTTACCTGCCATATCCTCCTCAGCTGCTGGAGATCAGTGGCTTGGGACGGCTGCAAGTCAGCTACCTGGAAGGAGTGGTCAAAAAATATAATGAATGGGGGCCTGGGGGGTTTAGCTCAGCGGCATAAGCACCTGCCTTGCAAGCAGGCGGTCGTGAGTTCAACCCCTGGTACTGATTAAAAAAAAAAAAAAAAAAAAAAATATATATATATATATATATATATATATATAATATATATCACGAATGATTAACTTTTTGAAAACTACATTAAAGACATGTTGCCAAGAATAGTACAATAAATGCATTAGGAGCAAAGGGGAGTGCTTTGGGCAGGATTAATGGTGACATGTCCTTTAATGAAATTTTAAATTTAAACATTCACCTTTTTTTTTAGATCATGTTGATCACACATTTACAGGAATTTGTTACAAAAACATTTCAGAGCGCCCTTATGTACCTTACCGACTGAATCTGGCACCATGCAACTTCTGGCTTCCCCCCGAAGTCTACATGCAACTACAGAAATGCCAATTATGAAGGTCTCATTAGTAGACCTGGCCGCTTTGCATATGACCAACCTGTAAGGGTTGTTTGTACAGGTATGCCAAATAAAACATGTCTGGGAGGTCTAGAAGTATTTATTAATGTGAGATGAACTGTTTGAATATTATTTGAAAAATACTTTTATTTAATTGCCTTAGTCAGCTGAAGTACAATACCCTGGTTTCCTTTGCTTGACTTTAATAGACACCAAGAATTTTTCTGGTGCAAAATGTGTCCCATTCTGATAGAATTTAGAGTCTACTGGAAGATTCCTTGAAGATAATGGAGGGGAGTCCCCTCCCTGTACAGCATGGGGTAGTGAAGGGAAGGAGCCCCTTAATCACAGTCTCCCACGGGGTGTGAAGCTCTTGCCTCTGCGGTCTCATGGCCTCCCTGAGTATGTGTTCTGGGTGGCTGGCTCTGTTTCTCCCTGGACAGTTGTCAGAATCTCACACTTGGGTAGAGAGAGCTTTTGGACCTGGTCACCTCATCACTGGGCTGTCCTCAGCTTAAGTCTATTCTTGCACAATTCACAAAGTGGTGGAGTTGAAAAAGGAGTGTTCCCTCTCAGGGGCCACGGGCACGTATCATAGTTCTTCTCAGAAGGAATCACAAGGTGGCCAGCTGGCCAGCTGAGGACGGTGAGGACTGTTGAGATGGAGGTGAGGCCAGGTGAGGACTGTCTCCCTTCCGGTACGTAGTGGCTCCTGACCTGGTAGGTCTTCAGTGTGACTTTGGTTTCTTGCCTTGTCTGTTTTCTCCTCCACTTAGAATGCACTCTCCACTGTCTCTGCTGGATGGCTTGTCACGTCTACCAGGGCCAGCTTGCACGTGGCCTCCGGAAAGCCTTCCGCCGTGGCTTCTCTTACCCACTTCCCGGCACTTCCTTTTGCCCTCGATCCTACTACTTTCTTCCTGTGCGCCTCCTGAACACTCCTGTATCTCAAACCTGATGTGTAAAAAGAATCTTCTTTTGGCCTCAGATTCCAAACTATAAATAAAATTCTGATGTAAGATTATACTTAGCAGATTTACTGCCCTATATCAAAGTCTGCTGTTGCTTATATAAAATAGTGTTTGTGATCAAAGACATGCTTTTTTTTGTTCTTAGTTTGCAAAGTTTTCTCAAATTATGAAGATTTAATCTGAAATACTTGCCTTACATGGAAAATCTGATCAGTAGATACTAATGAGTCAGGTGCAGTTGTGCATACCTATAATCTCAGCACTCAGGAGGCTGAGCCAGGAGGATTGCCAGGAGTTCGAGGCCAACCTGACTACATAGTGAAGTCAAGGCCAGCCTGAGCTACATACCAAGATCTTGTCCCAAAGAATCAAAAGCAAACAAGACTTTAATCAATTCAGATACATAAATTAGTTTCCCTATTACTAATATGTCTTAGTAAACTAAATTAGGAAAAATCCAAATACTTTACCATTTATTATAGTTAGAACATATGAAAAATGACTGTCAGTGTCCCAGAGTTAAAATTTTGATCCTTCTTAGCACTTGGGAGGCTGAGGTAGGAGGATTGCTGCTAGTTTGAGGCCAGCCTGCGCTATGAAGCAAGACCTGGTCTGTGCACAGAAAACAATGTTGTCGACATTGTCTAAAAAGACTTCGAGGACTAATGCTTTTATGCTAATGGAATGAGACAGGCTTCCTCAGGAAGCTATAATGAAGAAAAAGTGAGAGCTTCAGTACCTCAAAATCGCTGTAGATTAAAAGCAAACGAAGTCTGAAGGCTTGGGGGTGTAGTTCAGAATGTTTGCCTAGCGTTTGTGAACCCTGGGTTTGACCCCCAGCAGTGAAAAGAAGTGTGTGGGGGTGTATCACAAACGGAGGAAAATATATGGAACACACAATAAAGTATTAACTGGTCTCCTTATGTCAAGTGAACAAAACCCCTGGGACAGGAAATATGAAAGATCAATTAAAAGGAGAGAAACAGAAGGGGAAACCAGAGTACAAAGTGACTGTTAAAGCATTGAGTTATTGAGATTACCTTTGTGCCTAGATGCTGAATGAGTAGAATTTTGTTTTTTTAATTGGTGGTGGTGTTTTTCACCGTTAAAACCTAGCTTGTGCATGCTAGACAAGCAGTCGACCGCTGATCTGCATCCCAGGGCAGCAGTGTTCAGCCTGGAGAGTTCATGGTAGACATTTTACACAATGCAGTACTAGTAGGAGCACAGATTGCTAAGTAGGATGAATTGGCAAGACAGTTTCAAAAATTTAATGTGTATTTGACCCAAGAATTTTGCTTCTATGAATACCTTCTACCCCTACTCTTGTACACAGGACCTATGTAGAAGGCTTTTCAACATAGCAATGTTCCCAATAGGGAAAATTAGAAACAACTTAGATTTCTATCAATAAAAGATTATGTAGACAGTGTTATATCTGTGCTACATAGTTTGTGCGTGTGTGTGTGTGTGTGTGTGTGATTATTCATATACCATACAAAGATGTCCAAGAAATACTATGTGTAAAACAAACTGCAAAACAATATGTATTGCATGATTTCATTTAGAAATGAAAACCAACTTGTATTTTTAAATGTATGCAGAGGTCTGAAAGGATATTTTCTAAGTTATAATTTTTGGGGAAAAGTGAGAAGTTTTCACTTTTATTCTATATCTTTTTTAGTACATGTTTACGTAGGTGATGATTACATTCTTGTGAGGAGTTAGCACATGTACATAGCACATCATCTTTTTTTAACCCCCTTTCCTTCTCCTCCTTCCTCTTCCCTTCCATCTCTTGGTCCCCTTCCCTTATTTTACATCTGTTTTGGAGATTGTTACAATGAGCTTAAATTTTTATTTTTTGCTTTAAATTGAAACTGAAGGTTTATACATGCTGTTCAATCCTGCTTCATTACTTCTAAAATATTTCCTAAGGAAATAATCAGACAAGCAGGCAAATGGTTTTTTTGGGGGGGGGGCGCGGAGGGGGGGAGTTGGTTTTGTTTTGTCTTTTTGAGACAGGATCTCGCTATGCAGTTCAGACTGGCCTTAGGTTGGCTTTGTAGCCCAGGCTGCTCTCAAATTTGCAGTGATCCTTCTGCCCCAGCCTCCTGAGGGCTGGTGTTACAGGTCCCTGCCACTATACCTGGCTAGTCAGATTTTTATTCAGTATCCTGTATGGTTTTACAGCATTATTTGTGAGAAAGTGCTTAGAAAGGCAAGTTTCACTTTGCTCGTTGGAACGTATGTATCCTGCTGGGGTGAACTAGTGATTTGTAGTTAAAACCTGATTTCTGAACCACTCAGGATTTATTTGCCTTTAAAATTTGAAAGATGCTGGAACTTCCCTGTGTGACTTCGGAATTATTTCAAAATAAAGTTTAAAAACTTAAGGGAATGGTAAAACTTGAGCTTCCTCTTCTTTTTATTTTACTTTTTATTTGTTTGTTTTTTGAGACAGGGTCTCGCTATGCAGTTCAGGCTAATCTTGAACTTGCAACTATCCTCCTGCCTCAGCCTCCCAAGTGCTGGGATTATAGGTGTGGGCCACCACGCTGGGCCTTGACTTCCTCCTCTTAGTATCTGTAACTTCATTTGATAATTCTGAGCTATTGTAGATGGAAGGGGAGTGATATATGTGATAGACTCAAAACCATCTCTTGGTTGGGTTTGATTTTTATTTGAAACATAGTTTCAAACTTTAAAGTGGTTGCAAAAATAAAAACAGAATAAGGAATACCTTGTACCTTTTTCCGACCTACCTGTTGTTAGCACTGGACCCGTGGGCATCAGTTGTGGAATGTATGGTTTTGTGACCGACCACTCTTGTTCCTCCTCCTGTTTCACTGCTCCAGCTTCCTAGCTGCCAGGCATTGTCTCACTGAAGAGAAGGTTTACACCTGGTTTTCCAAGTGCTCAAGAGCTGATAGTGAATAGTTCTCTCTTTATTTATACATTTATTTAAATGTAAATTCAAGCAGGGCCCCTTCCAGGTTTTGGGTGGTTAATTCCTGCCCCTAACTTTAAATACTGACTTTTCCTTGCTCCTACCATGGGGTTAGAACTTTCCTTGCTCCTAACCCCATGGTAGGTCGACCTTTGGGCAGTGTGCCCCTGACAAGCAGCTGACTTGCTTCCATTGTGGTGCCTTTCCTTATAAGGTGCACCTCGTGTTTGCAATGTTCTTTCTCCGGCCGAGCATGGTGGCATACACCTATAATTCCAGTACTTGGGAGGCAGAGGCAGGAGGATTGCTGCAAGTTCCACGCCAGCCGGGCCAAATAGTGAGTTTCAGGCCAGCCTGAACTACAGGCAAGACTCTGTCTTAAACAGCCCCCCTGAATTGTTTCCGCAGATTTTCTCATAAGTCCCGTTCATAACTGTTATATCCTCTCAGGCTTCTGGGCAAGCACACTCTGATTTGGCCCTGCCAGTCCTGATTTTCATTACTTACTTACTCTGGGTATTTTTGCCCTCAGACAGATGCCACTTTAACACCTCCTTCTGTTGTCTCCTTAGTTTTCCCTGTGCTACATGGCATGGACATCCTTATTTAAAAACCTTGTAGGCCTTGTATGGTTGTACTATAGGCGTGGTCTGGTTTTTGTTTTTTCTTTTTGGTGCCGGGATTGAACCTACGTCCTCGTGTTTGCCAAGCAGGCACTTACACCACTGAGCTGAGCCCCTGGCCATGGTCTGGTTTTGAATAAGTTATTGTGAATTGAATTTAGTTTCATTACAGAATTATGTACCAGCCTACAAACCAAAATTCTAATCATATCCTTTATGATGCTGTCAGGTCCTCTGAGATACAACACTCCTCCTCATTGCAGATAGAAGCCCAGAAGTAGTCGAAGGTGGTGCCCTCACTAACTCATTAGCAGCATATGCGCCTTGTTGCAGTGGTGATGCTGGCGCAGGACCCTGCGGGCGGGTGCAGACACTGAGTGTAGGTCCGGGAATCTGATAACTAATTTGAAAGGAGTTTTGAGTTTCTGACAGTCTAGGTCTCTAAGTGCTTTGTAGTGTAAGTAGAGGGTTGTCTTTTTCTTTTTGTTAAATGAAACTGAAGCTAGAGCTAATTCATTATCTACAATGTCAATATTGATTTCTGCTTGCAAGATAGAATATTAATCGATTAGAACGGTTACTAGCAGTTCGCAGCTGTTCCATTGACTCTAAATTAATCAAATGATCACCTTTTTTTTTTTTGGTCTTTTTGAGACAGGGTCTCGCTATGCAGTTCAGCCTGGCCCTGAGCCCAGGCTACTCTCAAACTTGCAGGGATTCTCTTGCCTCTACCTCCCCAGTACTAGAATTACAGGTTAGCATCACCACACCCAGTAAAAGGTCACTGTTAAGATATACTTGAGTTTTTTAGACTAACTCAGACCTTCCTAGGATGGTTTGTTTTGATCAAATTCAATTTCCTGAGAGACATCAAGGCAGAAAAAGTCTTATAGCTTCCTTCATCCCCCCTTTTTACAAAAGCAATGTGTATTTAAAAAGTACACAGGTAAAAGATGTTAAACCATCCTCTGAAGTAGAATACAGTGTGTTTTTTTCCCTCTACCAAGAGGTTTTGGAATTAAAACTGTTGACTGATATATCCTAAGCTAGCAGATGGTATTTATTTGTACATCAAATGTCCAAATGTAAGATTGTTCTGAGGTAGCACATGTCAACAGGCTGGCTTTTATAATAATTTTTTTTATTAGTGACCTTGAAGGATTAAGGGGAGTCCTAAGACATGAGATTTAGTCCAACCAGGCTTACCTCTAAGATGCTACTTTACTGTGCTTTCTGTATCTGGAGGCTAGTTCTATTTTCAATTAGAACTAGAATTGTTTCTTCCATCCCTGCCTTAATGTAATATATGAACTAGAAATAATGATATAATAATAGCCATGCTGTTATTTTTCAATAAAAACTACAGCATTTATTAGCATGTAGGGATAACATAAGGATTAAACCACTGGAACACTTGCCTTTTTCATACATCATCATAATTGGCATTGCTCCCACTAAAGTTGAGTGTCTTTTCAACTTTATTGATCATTTCTAGTTGGAGACACTTTGTAATAGAGTAAGGTTATCTCCTTTCAGCATGATCTGGCCTAGTTATTTTCTTGACTTTGTTTTCAAATGAGTTTCTTCTGTGTCACCCAATACAAGGTTTATGTTCTCATCAAAACCAGTAATATAACCCTACATCCTCATTTCAGTTGCTGATAGAGCCACACCTGAATCTGGGATCTGTTCTCCTGCATTTTTAGCCCTTCCCAGGGTATGTGATGGCAGATCTCACAAAGACCACAACAGTGTGCAAAAGCCACACTACTGTTCAGCCTGTATATGTGTGGGAAGATCGTTCAGATGTATGGGTGATAGTAGAATGGCCTGGAAAGACACATGTTCCTTCTATGGCTCTGGTTGTAGGAGCTGTAGGATTATATTGCTTCAAATACAGCTGGACATGGGAAAAGCAGTTGTTAATAAAAATTAGACCAACCCCCCAAAAATAAAAAGCAACAGATCCAGAGAAGTTATTATCTCTAAATTAATGATTTCTAACATTTGAGTCTTGAAACACCCCTTCAAGCTGGGCATGGTGGCTACATATGTGTAATCCAAGCAATTGGGAGGCTGAGGCAGGAAGATTGCCATGAATTAAAGGCCAGCCTGGGCTACATAGTGAGTTAAAGGCCAGCCTCAAATACTGTCTCAAAAAATAAAAAAATGAAAAAGATCTTTTCATTGTACAGCCTGATGAATATATTGTTGGTTATTTTTTCATGTTTCAATTTATAATGGTAACCTTTCTTGGATAGCTGGAAATTAAATAAGTTTGGTTCTTACTAAATTGACACTTTGGTATTTTCTGACTCCACTGATGTCAATAGTTCATGGAGTGCATGAGGAGGAGGACAACTGGCTCCTGAGTCCTTTGGGGTTTTTGTTTGTTTTGCTTTTAGTTAGATGTAAAGTTAAATCTTTTATTTATTTATTTATTATTTTGGTTTATTTGAGACAAGGTCTCACTGTGCAGTTCAGGCTAGCCTTGAACTCACTATGTAGCCCAGGCCGGCCTCAAACTTGCTGTGGTTCTCCTGCCTCAGCCTCCCGAGTGCCGGAGTACAGGTGTGCACCACCACGCCCAGCCTTAAAGCCAGACCTTCTTTAGTAAGGTAGAGGCCATTAAGTCGTTTCTTATTTGTAGACTGAGTAGAGCCCTGCACAAATTTTGGAGTGACCAACCTTTACTAAGAGGCTTTCTCAGTCTTGCTAAGAGCAAGGAACTTCTCTATAGGGATGGTAACTGTAATGAGGAATCCTGCTGAAGTCATTGACAGAAAAATTGGGAAACCTTTTTGGAAGTACGGTCTGCCTGGTTAAGGCCAAAGTTCAGAGAGCACCTGGTTCCCCAAAAAGTATGGGAACATAAGTACATTTACATTTATTATCTTATAACTTAATCACACTGAAGTGTAAACACAGAGCAGTGTGAGGTTTTTGAACAGAATCATTTTAAAGTTGGCATGATAGTTCAAAGTACTAAATTATTTATAAAGTTTTGAAGGGCAAAATTTATAGTCTTCTTTATTTTTAGTGTTTTTAATTTGTAGACTCACAGAGGTTAATAATCATTCTCCCACAGAGCTATACCCCTGCTCCCTCCCTTCATATTTTATTTGGAGCTGTGGTCTCTCTGCATTGTCCAGGTTGGCTTCAAACTTGCCATCTTGCTGCTTTGGGTTCCTGGAAGTACAGGTGTGCAGCACTGTACCATGTTAAAACTTCACACTTAATAACATTTTACCAACTTAACCGTTTTAAGTATTTGGCTTATAGTATTAAGGATATCCACACTGATGTGTAACCAATCTCCAGAAGTTTTTCATCTTACAAAACTGAAACTCATATCTATTAACTAACAATTCCCTGTTTCTCCCCCAAGCCCTCGTGACAACCACCATTCTGCTTTTTGTGTCAGTGAATTTGACTCCTTAAGATGTATTGTATAACTGGAGTCACACAGTATTTTTTTTGTCACTAGCTTATTTCACGTGGCATAATGTCCTCAAGATTCATGAGACAAAATTTTCCTCCTATTATTAAGACTAGATAATATTTCCTGATGTGCATGTGAAGGTGCATATGTGTGTGTGCATGTGTGCGTGTGGGTCACGTTTTATTTATCCATTCTTCTGTCCATGGACATTTGTTTCCATCATCAGTTATTTGTAATGCTGCAGTGGGCATGAGTGTACAAATACATCTTTAACATCCTGTTTTCATTTCTTTGAACATACGCCCAGAAGTGGGATTGAGGTTCATATGCTTCTGCCTTCAACTTTTTGAGGACTCTCCTATTAAATTTCCCATAGTACTTGTACTATTTTTGCCATGTTGCCAACAGTGCACAAGGGCTCCAGTTCCTCTGTTTCCTTGCCAATACTTTAAAAAAATTACTGCCATCCTAATTAGTGGGAGGTGATAGCTTGTTGTGGTTTTAATTTGCATTTCCCTAGTAATTACTGATACTGACTCTCTTCACATGTGATTGTTAGCTATTTGTGTATCTTTAAAGAAATGTTTATTCAAGTCCTTCCCCATTTTTTAATCAGGTCATGCTGTTGCTGTTGCTTTGAGACAGTGCAGGCTGGCCTTGACCTTGCTCGTGTAGCCCAGGCTAGCCTCAAATTCATGGTGATCCTACTGACTCAGCCTCCCAAGTACTTGTTGTTGTTTTGAGTTGTAAGAGTTCTTTATATGTTCTGTTCACTCCTTACCAGATACATGATTTTTAAAAACTTGTTTCCATTCCATTAGGGTACCTTTTCATACTGTCCGTGCCCTTTGATGCCCAGAAATTTAAATTTTGATGTAGTTTATTTTATGTTTTTACTTTTGTTGACTGTGCTTCGATATTATATCCCAAAACTCAGTGCCAAATCTAATGTCGTAAAGCTTTTTTTCCTATTTTTTCTTAGAGTCTGTAGTCCTATTTTTAGATGTTTGATCAATTTAAAGTGTGTGTATTGCGTCTGTCTGTCTGTGTTTATGTATCCATCTATCTTTATTTCAAGACAGGGTCTTGCTAAATCGTCCAAACTGGGCTCAAACTTGTAATCCTGCCTCAGCCCTCCAGAATGCTAGGACTACAAGTGTGTGTCACCGTACCCCAGTTGGGGTTGATTTTTTACATTGTTGTTTTTTACAAGGTTAATTTTTTATATTGTCCAACTTTACTCTTTTATTTGAGGGATAGGCTTTTGTTTTTGTTTTTTTTTTTTTTGGTCTTTTTCGTTTTTATCGGTACCAGGGATTGAACTGACGACTGCCTGCTTGCAAGGCAGGCGCTTATGCCACTGAGCTAAATTCCCAGCCCCGAGGGATAGGCTTTTAATAATGGAAAGATACGAGATAGTTTCTTTGCTCTTTTCTCTATTTTGTTATGAACCTTGTCTTTTGACCTCTGATTTCCCTTTAGTAAGTAGTGCGAAGCTCAAAAGGAGTAAGTCCTAGAGATCCTTACTAATTGGGGGAAGCTGATGATATTTTTCAGATATTTGGACAGTGGTTGTTAGAGTCCAAAAGAACACTTAGATTCCCTTTTTACTATATCCTGATTACTTAAGAGAGAAGAATTATTTCAGATTCTCTTGCATACCTCCCGTATTCATTTCCTATTGTTCCTGGAACAGATTACCACAAATTTAATGACTTAAAAACAGCACTAATGTATGATTTTATAATCGTTGTAGTTAAATTCTACAGTCACAGTATTGGCAGGCTGCATTTATTCTGGAGACTCTGGGGAGAATCTGTCTTCTTGCTTCATCCAGCTTCTGGAGGCTGCCTGCATACCTTAGTTAGTGCCCCACCTTGAATTACTCTAACCCCTTCTTCCTGTCATATCTGGCTCCTTGAGTGTTCTGCCTTCTCCCCACCCCCCCCCCTTTTTGTCTTTTTCCTTTTTTATCAGTACCGGGGATCAAACTCACAACTGCCTGCTTGCAAGGCAGGCACTTATGCCGCTGAGCTAAATCCCCAGCCCCTCTCCTCTCCCCTTTTAAGGACTCTTGTGATTACCTTGGATTCACCCAGGTAACCTACAATACTCTTCCCATCTTGAGATACTTCATATTTGTGGAGTTCCTCTTGTCGTATAAAGTAACGTGCTTACAGGTTTGGGGGACGAAGATGCAGATGTCTGAGGCTGGGGAGGGCATTATTGTACCCTTAACATTCCCTTATCTCTCCTGTCTATCTCACAAAAGCTGTACCTCTTGTCTCTTAGGAACTTGGATCAATTTGAACTCTTTCTCTTATTTTCCCCTCTCCTGTGTTCTTTTCTTTTCTAGTTCTTTCTCATCTGTTTCTTTGTTTCCAGCCGTTTAGTGGAGGCATTTACCTCATCCTAGTCTTCCAGGTTAGCCTTCAGACTCCTCTGCCCGCCTGTAGCTGTCCCTGCAGGTATTTTGAGCTCATCTTGAAGTATACTTCTCTTTTTGGTGTGGGCCTGATAATTCTGTTATCTGAGGTCTCTGTGTTTCTGTCATCTTTTATGTCTGCAGGCCCTCAGTCTTGCTTCTCTATCTGCTTGGCTCCCTTTGATTAAGTGTCATTCCTCATAGTGGACAAAGTATCTGTAGGAGTAACTTGAGGCCTCAGGCGTAACTGCTTTCATAGGAAATTGACTTGTGATTTCAGTATTTCTGCTAGGCCCCTGGGGGTACTGCTTGTCCAGAATCACCTGGAAGGAGCCTCATGATTGAGAGTATGGGGACTTTCAGAGGAGGCCTCTAGTACTAAGTGAGGGTTGGTTTGCTTCTGGTTCGCCTGTTAGCAAGTAGTAAATGTAGCCTTTTGAGGGCCTGCTCAGTGTGAGAGTCACCACTTAGTGTTCCCCTTCAGCAGGCCTGGGCTAGGACTTTGATTTCTGCTCCGGAGCTCATTAAAATAAAAGTGCCAGTTTGCCAGTGTCGGCTGGCTAATGCTTTAAGAGCTGCAGCTCAGCTCTCTGGGTTTCTATTTCCTTAATTTTGGCCCGATTTTGCCTTGTTCAGTTGCCAAAGTTTCAGAGCTTCTCAGAGGATATTAAAAATATGTATTGTATTAATTGTTTCAGCAGAATGGTGGCCCTGATAATGGAGCCTGCCTTCCCAGACATCTGGCCTGTTTTTCCATGTTACCTCCGCCACCCCCATCTCTTCTGGGCCTGATTAGTCCTTATCAACACTATGATCATGTCAGACTTTTGTTTAAGAATGTGTATAGCAGGAAACCATCCCTAAGGGAACATAGTGACAATGTGAGATTTGAACTCTCCCTTCATAAGACACAGAGATCAGTGTTAGACTCCACAGTCTTATGTTCTGCTGGAGACTTTGGGAGACCTGGTAGGATGGAAATTTCCTCCATTGACATTTCTGTTCCTGGAGGCTGAAAAACATTGTTTCTTCTTTTAATCCTTTACATAATCGAGTTTGGTAGTAGAGGACAGAAAAATCATTTTTTATGGTGCTAGACTGTCAGATAATGACATCTTTCATTTCTCAGTGCGACTGGTCACGTGCTGGTTGAGAGCCGAGGTTTAGCTCACAGGGGAGCCATCCGTGACTGAGCACGGAGTGTGGTACCACAGGACAAAGCTGGAATGAAAAACATGTCTAGTATGTTCAAGGAAGCAAGCAGATGCCAAAGGAAGGGCATCTGGACCTCAGTGTTAGGAAGCCCATGTCTAACCCTCTTCCCACAGTTGGTCAGGGCTGTGCCCTTGAAGAGACTGTCTTATGTTCTGAGGTGTCTTTCAGGGCTATCCTGTTGGCCTTGACGTCTTACAAAGTTGTGACTGTGGAGAGGGTCAGTTCTGCTTGCTTGGGCAGCCAGCTTTTGGAAAGACAGAGAGGAAGGGCTTAGAGTTGTCCCTAAGAGGGTACCATTTGATGGGTTGCCTGGAACCCAAACCATGGGTTCTAGCTCTGTTACATTAAGCGTCCAATGATTTTGGTCCTAAAAGCAGCTTTGAGTAGTCTAGTGCCCTGGATTTGTAGATGAGCAAACATAGTCCCAGTCTTACATTTAAAGAGTAGTAATGATGTTCTAGTCTCATATGACTTGTTTTAGTAAAAACCTAAGGAAGTAGAGCCATACTTTGGTCACTTTGGTGGTATTGGGGAAGTTTAGTTTTAATCTATGAAGCTACTACTTGAAGCCTACAAAGAAAGGAACCGTGACGAGCCAGACTGCCTGCTCCCTCTGGCCACCTGGGCCCAAACTTGGGCCCTGCTAGCTGACACAGACCCCAAGACATTGGCAGAGAGCCGCAGAGGTCTCTTTAACTGGCTGTGTGGAGTAGGAGTGGGCAAATAGGTCCTGCTAGCCCCTGCCCAGAAATCGCTCAACCTTGTGAGCGGCTGCCAGCTGTTTCTCCCTGGTGCCTGGCTTGGCTGCTGAGAACACAGGCCCCTGTCGCGCTGCCATTTCCACACTATGGCCCTACACTGGGCCTCACTTTTCCCTTGATTCCCAGGCCACCTACCCACTACAGATGGCCCCGTCCTGCTGTTGCTTTACTTCTCTGTGGACCGACTCATGTCATTCAGCCTCAAAATTGTGCACTTTGTACTCAACTTGTGCCCACAGTTTCCTTCTCTTGGCAGCCACTGCTACTCATGAAGCAGTCTCAGAACAACAGAGCTTTGCCTACCATCCTTTATGATATTAAAGCATCAGACTTTCTTTTTAAATTACTTCTGATTTTCTTTTCAAATTTCCCTTGTAAAAGTAGATGTATTATGCTTTTCTGTAAGTCTGTTGGCATAAAGATAACAGGGAAAGATCACTCTGGAATTGAGACTGTTTTTCTAACTGCCACCAGTCACTGGGTTTAAATTGCTGTGTCCGGTTAATGGAGGGCATTCCTTTTCCCTGGACTGAAGAGGCATGTGAGAGCCTGATGGTCATGATGGAATGTATGCAAAGTTCTGTTGGAAAGTTGTTACAAAGATAATTTCTCTCAAGGATTTGATACAAAAATATGTATAATTTTAAGTGTGCCCTGGTTGGGGCTGGGCCTTAGCTCTGTACTTTTATTTTCATTGGAGAATTTCCTCTTTCCAAGATCCAGATTCAGAGTTTCCCACCCCTATTCCACTGTGTTTTGTTTTCTCTAACTGGTGGTATCAATTGCCAGAATTTCTAACAGAAATACTTGCCAGAAGCACCAAACATGGGAGCTCAAGCAGTGTAATCTTGATGGTCTGTGGCAGATTACTTGTCAGCGTATGGTATTAGCTTACAACCACCTATGAGCATAAACATGTAGAGTTTTTGGTCTGCAAAGAATCCTGGGTCTCTCATTTTCCACATGAAAATGCGGAGACCCAGAGATACCATGACCTGTGAAGCTCCCAGAGTCAGCTGAGAACGGAGCAAGCACCAGAAGCCCTCGGACTGGTCCCGAGGCAGATCCGCTTCCCACTTGCCCACAGTCTCTCTCTTGTACTCTGACAGCCACCCTTTGTCCTGGATGCAAAGCATAGATTTAGGTGCCTAACCACACCATGTGCACACTCATCTGCATGCCCTTTATTATACTGGATGTCACAAGGTGGGCATGGTGACTTCTCTTTTGCTGCCCATGTTTCAAGTGTCTGTCTTCTGTCCAGCTAACTACTAAGCTTCAGAAGGGCAGACAGCATGCTTAGCATGTCTCTCATGTCTTCACAGAGTTGGAACGTGGCTTAGAGTTTGACTGATAGTAGACTACAGCATTGATATTTCATTTTCTTGTTGTTAAAATAATGGATCTGGTGTAAATTACACCATTTGCTTTATCTTGAAGCCTTAGAACCATGACAGGTTTTATGCCTGTCATTCTAGCCCTCATGGAAGCTGACGCAGAAGAATCTCAGATTTCAGCTGAGCCTGGGTGACTTGGGGAGACCCTATCTCAACATAAAAATAAAAATAGTTTGATGTGAAGGCGCTGAGTTCAGTCCTCAGTGCTACCAAAAAAGAAGAAAAAAACAAAAAGCTGGGTATGGTGGTGCGTGCCTGTAAGTAACCCCAGCACTGGGGAGCCTGAGGTGAGGGATCACCATGAGTTCGAGGCCTGCTTGGGGTACATAAGTGAGTTCATAGCCTTCTCTCCAAAGCGAGACGCTGTCTCAGAAAAATAAAAATAAATAAAAATAACATGGCTATATTTTCATGGCCTCCTAAGTACCCAGACCTTATGGCACTTATCATTTGGAGAATAAAGAAGTCAACAGGTTATGGCAGTTAGTTTACAGAGTTCCACACTTGGATGCTTTGTTATTTACTTGCAGTAGTAAGATAGTATGAGTGCTGGTGGGAAAAGAAAGCTAAATTTTTAAAATTGCTTTGAAAATCGCGGTGGCAGCTGTAACTCCTTCTGAGTTAGCTTTGCATAGCCAGAAGATCACCTGTGAGATTTTTGTTTCAAGATCCTTAAAATCACCAGGATGCTGCATTTTATGCTATTGGACATTAGGTATTATCTATTGTTCAGGTACTTCAGGCTTTGCAGTAGAAGATCGCTGATAGAAATGTGCCAGTTAAAATTAAAGGAGGAAATGTTTACTCAAATGTTGTGAAGAAAGACAGTTTGTATGGCATTTATAACATTGGTGTGTGGCTTGCTCATAAAAGAGTGCCTAGCTGGAGTTCATGTAGTGAAATTGAAACCATTAAACCTACTGAAGTGAAAAAGTGGGGCATCTGCCGAGTAAAAGCTTAATCAAATTTAAGCAGAGCTTCACTCTGGGCTCCACTTTGTAAATGGCAGTGTCTCCCATGGAGAAAGTACTCTCTGACTTGCGTTTCTCTTATTTTCACAGAGCCTGAGCCCTTGTGAAGCCGGAAATGACAAGTCTGAATGGTCGCCATGCCGAGAAAACCATTGACATGCCAAAACCTTCAACCCCCAAAGTGCACGTGCAGAGGTCCGTGTCCCGAGACACTATCGCCATTCACTTCTCAGCATCTGGGGAGGAGGAGGAGGAAGAGGAGGAGGAGTTCAGGGAGTACTTTGAGGAGGGACTGGATGACCAAAGCATTGTAACAGGGCTTGAAGCCAAGGAGGACTTCTATCTTGAACCCCAAGGTGGCAATGATCCTGTGGGCCCTGCTGCCTCGCCCATCGTGGCAGATGGACTCTCCGTATCCCAGGCCCCTGCCACTTTGCCCGTCTCTGAGAACACTGTAAAGCTGTTGGAATCCCCTCCCCCAGCAGCTCAAGTATTAAGTACAGTGCCATTGGCTCTGTCTCCAGCGCCATCTTCGGGGCCCTTAGCCAGTTCTCCCAGTGTGTCATCTCTTTCTGAGCAGAAAACCAGTTCCTCTTCCCCTTTGTCCTCCCCTTCCAAGTCTCCCATCCTCTCCTCCAGTGCCTCATCCTCCGCTCTCTCCAGCACAAAGCCCTTTATGAGCCTGGTGAAGTCCCTGTCAACTGAGGTGGAGCCAAAAGAATCCCTATACCCACCAAGGCACAGACACTTGATGAAGACATTAGTCAAGTCTCTGTCCACTGACACTTCCAGGCAGGAGTCTGACACCGTGTCCTACAAGCCACCTGACTCCAAGCTGAATTTGCACCTGTTCAAGCAGTTCACACAGCCACGAAACACAGGTGGAGATTCCAAAACTGCTCCTTCTTCCCCACTGACTTCTCCCTCTGATACTCGCTCCTTTTTTAAAGTGCCCGAAATGGAGGCGAAAATTGAAGACACTAAACGACGCCTTTCAGAAGTCATATATGAGCCTTTTCAGCTTCTTAGTAAAATTATAGGGGAAGAAAGTGTCAGCCATAGGCCCAAAGCCTTATCTTCAAGTGCTTCAGAACTCTCCAACCTATCTGGCTTGAACGGGCATCTGGAAAGCAATAACAACTATAGCATCAAGGAGGAGGAGTGTGACTCTGAGGGGGATGGCCCTAGCAATGACTCTAACGTCCCCAAGAGTGACCACTCAAAGTCCACCGAAGAACCTGTGAGAGAGGTGGAACCAAAACTTTCCCAGGCGAGCAGCCTAAAGGATTTAGGCCTGAAAACGAGCTCTCTGGTCTTAGAGAAATGTTCGTTGTCTGCCTTAGTGAGCAAAGAAGATGAAGAGTTTTGTGAACTGTACGCAGAAGACTTTGACCTGGAAACAGAGGGTGAGGGTAGACTTGATAAGCCCCTCGATGTCCCTCTGAAGCCAGAGGTGCTCACAGAGGATGGCACCATTCTTGACAGTGAAGAGGAGGCGGACTTGACCACGCAGCACCCAGAATTACCTGTGAAGACGTTGGGCTTCTTTGTAATGTGTGTCTACGCATACCTCATTCTCCCCCTGCCCCACTATGTGAGCGGACTCCTTCTGGGAGTTGGCCTTGGATTCATGACTGCAGTTTGTGTGATTTGGTTTTTTACACCACCAAGTGCTCATAAATATCACAAGTCACATAAACATCGGCAACACTGGAATATGAGATCTTTGGATATCAAAGAACCTGAAATATTAAAGGTAAGACTCTCTATAGCCACTAGCAAGTACATGTGCTCTGTTACAACTTGACTGTAGAGATTTTTTTCCTTGTTCAAAAGAAGTGTCTGCAGGAAACTTAGAGAAAAAAATATTCCTTATCACACCAGTGAGAGAGAATTACAGTTAATGATTTGGTATGTAATTCTATTTTGTTTTTTCTTAATCACACATGTATAGGATATCACCCAGGAATATGCTCACCCAACTGTTGTCTTGCTTTAATGGGATAATACATTTAACAGCTGATCTTTTTTTCTTTCTTCCACATGACAGTGTGATATGAGACTGTTCTTTTTTAAGGGAAGCTGGTCCTGAGTCTTGAGACTATGAGACACTGTTAAGCTTAGCATTAATATATGAAATGGAGCAAAAGTGATTCATTATGTACAATGGCTCAGTTTCTGTGATAGTGTGATTCACATGACCTTCAAGTAAGTTAGTATAACTTTGGCAAAGAAAAGTGCTACTTCCATTCATATCAGGTCCTAAAGATGGACTCTGGCATGCAGTTTAAACTGGCTTGAGCACTTGTCTTGGAAAGATTTTAGTTTTAATGCAGTCAGTCTTTAGTTTTGATCCCGTCACTGCTATATTTCAGCAGTTAACCAGAGGAAGCCATGGGAATAGGGATTTAATTTGATGATACTCTGGTTACTTTGATCGTTGAAACAGTAAAGGCAATGATATGATGCTGAGCGCCTGCCTCAGGCTAGGAGTGGGTATTTCATTCAGCCCTCATCATAGCCCTCTGCAGCCAGGGTGTGTGCTTAGGAAGAAGTGAGGCTCAGTGAACATGGAGGACTCAGATTTTCTTGCAAGGAGTGTGTCTTCATCTGTTTTCTTTTGCTAATCACACAATAGTGCAGTTTGTATGAGTTAAACAAGTTTATTTTGTCTCATGGCTCTAGTACAAGATCAAGGGGCACCTAGGTGATGGCCTTGTTGACGGAGTGCTGAGGCAGCCTGGGCCTCATCAGGCAGACTGTGTGTGTGTCTGTATCTGTGTGTGTATGTCTGTATCTGTGTGTGTGTCTGTCTGTGTGTGTGTCCCCTGTGTTTTTCTCCCTTTCCTTACAAAGCCACCAATATTTAATCCTGGGGCCCCACTCTCATTACTTATCTAACCCTATTATCTCCTGTTTTAGTTACTTTTCTCTAAAATACCTAACACCTAAAGTCAAAGGAAGAAGGTTTATTTTAGCTCACAGTCATAGTTGGCTGGCTCCACAGCAGGGCAGGCAGCGAGCAATAGCACCAGACTTACCTTCTTTCTATCCCTTTATCCCTTCAGGTTACCCATCTTTTGGGTGCTGCCCTGCACCCAGAATGGGGTACCTCTAATCCAGCATGCCCTAATCCAGCCACCTCCACCTGTGAGCATATGAGGTTTTGAGGAGCATCTAGACAAGCAATAGCACCTCCCAAAGATCTCATCTAAACACCATAATCAAATTAGGTTTCCACCCTCTTAATACCTTGCTATGGAGATTAAATTCCAGCATGAGTTTTGGAGAGGAAAAGGTGTTTTGCGGTCCTGCAGATAAATGCATTTCAGTTTTCCTTGTAGAAAGCAGATAAATTAAATGCTCTCATAGGCTGACATCTGTAATCCAAAGTAAATCATCTTAATCCATTTTTCAAAAATTAAGTATATTGGTGCAGTTTAGGTATATGTAATGATCACACTCATCATGGGGAATTTGTACCTGTATATGATATATCTTGATTCCTCTTTTTCCCCTGTTCTCTTCCCTTCCCTTCAGTGCCTTTTTCCCTATTCATATTTTGTTTCCATTCTATCCTCCTTTTCTCATTTTTTTGTCTTCTCTTCCTTTGCTCCCCCCACCCCAGTTCCATTTCCTTTTGAACAATTTCTATGTCATATTTTTTGTTAAGCCTTTTGGTTCTTATTTATATTTTCAGTTTCTCATACCAGAGAGACAATGCGTTGTTTACAAGTGTGTTTGATTGATTTCACTTAAAGACTATGGTCTCAAGGTTCATCCATTTAGCTATAAATTTCTCAAGTTTATCCTTCTTTATGGCTGAGTACTCCACTGTGTAAAAAAACTCCACATATTCATCAGTTGATGGGCATTTGAGCTGTTGACAGGATTTAGCTATTATAAATTGTGCTGCTATAAACGGGTGTGAGGGGCCAAGGATTTAGCTCAGCAGCCTAAGTGCCTGCTTGGCAAACATGAGGTCGAGAGTTCAATCCCTACCAAAAAAAAAAAAAAAAAAAATTAAACATGGGTGTGCATATATTGCTGTGGTATGATGCTTTTAATTCATATATTGCTGTGGTGTGATGCTTTTAATTCTTTTGGAAAGATATCAAGAGGGGCCACTTGTCCTAGTTTTTGAGGAATCTCCACACTGATTTCCACAGTGGTTCATCAGTGTGTACTCCCCCCAACTGTGGAGAAGGTTCCTTTTCCCTGCAACCTCGCCAGCATTTCTTTTTAAATTTTATTTAAAAGGAAAAAGAGAAAAAACAAAACAAAACAAAGCAGTGTAAGAGTACAAGTAATACAGAACTACAAAAAAAAAAAAAAAAAAAAAAAAAAGTAAGAAATCACCAGTTAATAGATTACACATTATCATCTTAGAGATAGTTGCTCTAGTCACAGTATCAAAGCATACAAAGTGGACATTCAAACAGTGAGACTGCAAACAGTTGTGTTCAATGATCCAACCAAAAACATTAATATTGTCAGCTATTTAACACCCCTAAACACACTTGCAATTGTATCCTTTAGAGCACTTTTTTTCCTTCTCTTTTTTACAATAAAATTTACACATTTTGGGTTTTATTATTCCTTAGTTCTTATTACTTTTTTTTTTAGAAGAGAATAAAGTCAAATATGGCAAAACAAAGCTGGCAGTCAAAACCAAGGATAGACATAGTACATGATGTAAAAACAGAGTACAAGGTTATCAACAATGGTTACCATAATGCCTCTTGCTTCCTTATTATTGTCTATCTATTAGGTATTATAAAGTTGAACAAAACAGTAGAGAACAAGACCAATAAAACTTAAACATTGTAAACATTACAGGACTTCCAAAGGAGATAATAGTCAAACCAGAATGGGCATCTTAGTGAATCTTATTGCCTTCAAAGTAGTTGCCTATACCCTCAAACTTGATACTATCATAGAGAACGGAACAGAGTCTAATCAGTCAAAACAAGATAGTGGGAGTATTACAGGACTTCAAATCAAGTTAATAGGAAATCAAAAAAGTTACTATAATATATCCTGCTAATTTTTTAAATTTTTCCCCTTAATTAAAAAAACCATAAAAAATAACTAAATAATTTTTTTAATGAATAAGGGAGAGATTGAGATAAAAGAGGACATAACAACATAATAATACAGGTCAAAGCATGACTGTTTCAGCAACCTAGTGCTTTACCACCAAATAACCCGACTTAATAGTAGTTACCATAGTGTCTGTCTTTTTCCTTGAAATATTTGAATATAACTTCATATACTATAGCTTCAAATATTTCCATATCAAGAAGCCCAAAATAAAGCCATTCCAATTAATAAGTGACAACTTTATAAGACTTCAAGGCCACATAATGGGGAATCATGATTACCACATTTATATATTTGAATCATTACTTACATTAGGGAAACTATTCAGTATTCACACATGCGAGATTGATTTATTTCACTTATGAGTATGGTCTGAAGCTGCGCCCATTTATTGATAAATATCTCAATGTGATCCTTCTTTATAGCTGAGCAATACTCCATTGTATAGAAATACCACAACTTTTTTATCTATTCCTCAGTTGATGGACACCTGGGTTGTTTCCAAGATCTGGCGATTACAAATTGTGCTGCTATAAACAGAGGTGCACATATACCACTGTGGTATGATGCTTTCAATTCTTCTGGGAATATGCCTTGAAGTGGAGTAGCTGGAACAAATGGGACTTCCAATGCCAACTTTTTGAGAAATCTCCAGACTGACCTCCACAAAGGTTGTACCAGTCTACACTCCCACCAACAGTGTAGGAGAGTTCCTTTTTCCCCACAGCCTCTCCAGCATTTGTTGTAGTTGGTTTTCTTGATCCTGGCCATTCTTTCAGGAGTAAGATGGAATCTCAGTGTGGTTTTAATTTGCATTTCTCTAATGACCAATGATGATGAACATTTTTTCATGTATTTATTTGCCATTTGTATTTCTTCATCTGAGAAGTGCGTATTCACCTCAGATGCCTATTTTTGGATTGGATCTTTGAATTTTGGGGATCTGAGTTTTTTCAATTCTTTCTATGTTTTAGACAAGAGTCCCTTGTCGGAGTCGGAGTTCACTAAAATCTTTTCCCAGTTTGTGGGTTTTCTTTTCACTATGCTGGAGATTTCTTTTGACATGCAGAAACTTTTTAATAAGAAGTGGTCCCAGTTATTGATTCTGGGAAGTATTTCCCATGCAGTTTGAGTCCTGTTCATGAATTCTCTACCTACCCCTGTCTTCAAGGTTTCTACCCAATTTGTCTTCCAATAGATTTAGTGTTTCTGTTTTAATATTCAGATCTTTGACCCATTTAGATTTTAATTTAGTACATGGTGATAGGCGTGGGTCTAGCTTTAGTTTTCAGCAAATGGAGAGCCAGTTTTTCCAGCACCATTTATTAAAGAGACTGTCGTTGTTCCAGTGAACCTACTTGGCTCCTTTATCAAAGATAAGGTGGTTGAGTGTGTTTGTAGTTGTGGTTGTATCTTGTAATCTATTCCATTGATCTTCGTCTCTGTTTTGATTCCAGTACCATGTTGATTTTACTACTGTTGCTTTGTAGTATAACTTCAAGTCAGGGATTGTGATGCCTCCTGCCTTGCCTTTGCTGCTTAGAATTGCCTTTGCTATTCTAGGTCTCTTCTGGTTCCAGATGAATTTTATGAGTGATTTCTCTAGATTTATAAGGTATGTTGATGGCATTTTTATTGGGATTGCGTTGAATGTGTATAACAGTTTTGGGAGAATGGCCATTTTCACAGTGTTTGTTCTTCCTATCCATGAGCAAGGGATGTCTTTCCATTTTCTGAGATCATCTTCAATTTCTCTTTTCAGTGTATTGTAATTTTCCCTGTATAGGTCTTTCACTTCTTTCGTAACAGTAATTCCTAAATATTTCATTTTTTTGCTTGCTAGTGTGAAGAGTGTGGTTTCTCTTATTTCCCTCTCTGTGATTTTGTTGTTAGTGTATAGGAATGCTATTGATTTCTGAGTATTGATTTTGTATCCAGCTACATTACTGAATTTATTTATTATATCTAAGAGTCTTTCAATGGAGTT
Source organism: Cavia porcellus (assembly GCF_034190915.1). Taxonomy (NCBI): domain Eukaryota; kingdom Metazoa; phylum Chordata; class Mammalia; order Rodentia; family Caviidae; genus Cavia; species Cavia porcellus. The sequence continues at coordinate 16,661,885 of NW_026947515.1, forward strand.
TAGGGGGTCTTCTATGTAGAGTATCATGTCATCTGCAAACAATGATAATTTAACTTCTTCTTTTCCTATCTTTACCCCTTTTATTTGTCTCTCTTGTCTAATTGCTCTGGCTAGTACTTCCAGTACTATATTAAATAGGAGTGGTGATAAAGGACATCCTTGTCTTGTGCCTGATTTTAAAGTAAAGGCTTTCAATTTTTGGCCATTTAGTATGATGCTGGCTGTTGGTTTGTCATAAATGGCCTTTATTATATTGAGGTAAAGACCATCTATTCCAATTTTCTGTAAAGTTCATATCATGAATGAATGTTGGACCTTATCGAAGGCTTTTTCTGCATCTATAGAAATGATCATTTGATTCTTACTTTTGACTTTATTGATATGGTGGATTACATTTATTGATTTACATATGTTGAACCATCCCTGCATTCCTGGGATGAATCCCACTTGGTCATGGTGTATAATCTTCTTGATGATTTGCTGCATCCTATTTGCCAATATTTTATTGAGGATTTTTGCATCTGTGTTCATTAGGGAGATCAGTCTATAGTTCTCTTTTTTAGTTGGGTCTTTCTCAGGTTTTGGTACTAGAGTAATATTTGCTTCCAGGAATGACTTAGGAATGATTGCTTCCCTTTCAATTTCATTGAATAGTTTGAGGAGTGTCGGCATTAGGTCTTCTTTGTTTTTCTTGTAGAATTCTGCAGTGAATCCATCTGGGCCTGGCTCTTTTTTGTAGCTGAGGACTTAATTACATTTTCAATTTCATTAACAGAGATTGGGTTATTCAACAGTTTTACATCCTCTTGATCTAGCTTTGGTACTTCATATGTTTCTAGGAATCTGTCTATTTCTTCTGTGTTATCAAACCTTTGAGAGTAGAGATTTTTGAAATAGGTGTTGATAATCTTCTGTATTTCTAAAGGGTCTGTAGTGATTTCACCTTTTTCATTTCTTATTGCATGAATTTGAACTTTTTCTTCCCTTTTTTAATAAGGTTGGCTAGGGGGCTTATCAATTTTATTTATTCTTTCAAAGAACCAACTCTTTGATTCATTGATTCTTTGGATTGTTAGTCTCTATTGCATTGATTTCTGCTCTGATTTTTATAATTTCCTCTCTTCTTTTGGCTTTGGGCTTGACTTGCTCTTCTTTTTCTAGCTGTTTGAGGTGTAGCATCAGGTTATTTATTTGTATTCGTTCTGTTTTCCTGATTTGGGAACTCAGTGCAATAAATTTTCCTCTGAGGACAGCTTTCATTGTATCCCGTTACTGATTTCTTGATGATAGCCATTCTTTCTGGAGTGATATGGAATCTCATCATTGTTTTAATTGCATCTCTTATATGACCAGTGGTGTTGAACATTTAAAAAATATTTTTGTTTGAAGTGTACATTCATCTCAAGTGCTCATTTTTCAATTGGTCTTTAAATTTGTTGGGGGGGGGTCTGATTTTTTTTCAGTTCTGTGTATGTTCTAGATACTAGTCCTTTGTCTGAGGAACAGCTGACAAACAATTTTTCCTACTCTGTGGGTTGTCTTTTTACTCAGTGATTTCTTTTGCTGTGTAAAAGCTTTTAATGATCATAGTATCTCCCCTGCCATGTAATTATGTAAAAGCTTTTCAGTAAGATGAAGTACAGGTTGTTGATTCTTTGTAATATTTCCCTTATTGTCTAGGTTTTGTTCATGAAATCTTGTTTTGTTTTTTTTTTTTTTTTTTTGTCTTTTTTCTTTTTATCAGTACCAGGGATCGAACTCACGACTGCCTGCTTACAAGGCAGGCACTTATGCCGCTGAGCTAAATCTCCAGCCCTTGTTCATGAAATCTTTATAGTTAGAGACCTGTGTCTTTAAGAGTTCTGTTTATTCTTTCTTCCAATAGATTCAGTGTTTCTGTTTTAATATTTAGATTTTTGATCCATTTTGATTTTAGCTTAGTACATAATGATAGGCATGAGTCTAATTTTAGTCTTTGGCATGTGGAAAGACAGTTTTTCCAGCACCATTTATTAAACTGACTGTCTTTCTTCCAGTGAATGTGTTTGGCCCCTTTGTCAAAGATAAGGTGGTTGAGTGTGTTTGAAGTTGTTTCCGCATCTTCTGATTTGTTCCACTGATCCTTGGATATTTCCCCCCCTCCAATGCCATGCTCTTTTTTTTTTTTTTTTTTTGTATCACAATAGCTTTGTAGTACAGTTTCAAGCCAAGGATTGGGTGACCCCAGCCTTGACTTTGTTGCCCACAATTGTTTCTGCTGTTAGCCGCGGGAGACAGGAGACCAAACTCGAGCAGGATCAGCTCTCAAACTTTATTGCGTACAGCGAACCGGACCTAACAAGGTCCGCCACCCTCAGTGTTGGTTCCTCTTCTGCCCGTTGGGGGCAGGAACAACCTCTTATAAGGGGAAGCAGTATCCAATCACAGAGAAGCGCGTCTAACAAGCTGATAGGCTAGCGTCACGGGTAACTGGGCAGACCTGACAATTTGGCGGGCTTGTTCAGGCCGGGAAGAACCCAGAAGCAGGAAATGGGCGCCATCATAGGCGGCTTCCCACATCTCCCCCTTTTTTATTTATTAAAATAGGATGGTCTGTGGGTCCCTCCAAGGTGTCTATGACCTTGTTGCTGTTAGACACCTAGGAGTGGGCCTACCTTGTAGGCCGAGGCATGAGAGAATGTAGAGGTCTATACCCTGCTGTGCATCACCCTGTTTTGTGCATATCCTTGCGCCAGGACCATGCTCAAGGTGAGTGGTTCATTTTTTCGCAGGGCCAGGCTTTTGTGAACCGAACCTGGATGCATATAGACATTCATTCCTGCCTTCCCCCCAACCTTTGGGGTGGATGGCACTGCAGTACCCTTGGTCTCGCATCTCAATGCCAATAATTTGACTCCAGGAGGGACCCCTGGCCTTATAGGCCATGTATATCTGAGTGGAGCCTGTCTTAGGTTGACCGGGAGGGCTTTTCCCGTCTTACCCGTCATTGGCTTGCCCACTCAGCTCTTATAGCTGATGTTCTGCAATGTGAAGGAGATATGCGGTGGCCTGCTGGCCTGATGGGCCGCCTGCTGCCATTTGCATGGCTGCCATGGCTGTGACCTTAGCCTGCTGCTGAGTTTGTATGAGGCAATCTAACAAGCATTTAATAACCACAAGCCCCACTAGGAAGGCCACGGCAATCAGGATCCAAGTAGTCAGGTTGGGCCAGGAGAACCAGGAGGTGACGCGTTCCCACAAACTGGCTATAACACTGCCTAAAGTTGATAAATCGAACCTGACTGGACCTAGTTGGATACCGTCCATATTGTCAAGTTCCTGACCGACTATGAGGGACAAATTGTGAAACTTAGGTAGGTAGGTGTCTTGCAGCCAAGCTGTCATATTTTTGTTGGTCAAATTTGTGCGAACAGGGGTGATTAATAGGAACCCACAGAATAGAAAAAACTCCAAACCAGACATTTTAGTTTGTAGATGGTCTCGGGCGCTGAGCGTCGGTCCCAGAAGGGTCGAGTTGACTTGTGTCCGCGGGCTTATCCTCCTGTGCTTTATCAGGAACTGGTGGGGAGTTTACTGCTCGCGTCAATCTTTCCGGGACCCACAGCGGTTCGCAACCTGGTTCCTGTGGGAAAACACAAACCGCACCTCGGGTCCAGCTAAGCACTGGATCCGGGCCCATCCATTGTCCTGTAAGGACATCTTTCCATCTAACCAGCCCTTTGTCGGTTGGGGACGGATTGCTGTGCTCCATGGCAGGGGAATGATTGAGGTTCTATTCCATAGCTGATGTTGAATACCTAGGAATATGGAGGCTACCGTTGAAGAGGGTTTAATGGGACCCGCCGTCTCCAGAACTTGGAGAGCATTTACCACATATTTGGAGTCTGACAGGAGGTTAACGTCGCCTGGAAAGCAATGTAAGACCTCCTGTATTATCTGGAGCTCGACCACCTGGGGTTGGTCTGGAGTAAATTGGATAGTTTTTGGCTCTTGACCCATAACCACATATGCGCCTATCCGTGAAGATTATTGGAGCTCCAGTTATGGGGTATGCGGATGTAACCTTGGGAAAAATCACAGGGTGTACTGTAATAAACTGAAGTAGTGGGTCTTTTGGGAATTGATTATCTATGGTCCCTTGAAACGTACACTGGAGAATCGCCCAGGAATCTAGACACGTTGTTAAGGTCTCAATTTGTTCTCTTGTGTATGGTACATGTAGGGAGGAAGGAGGCACCCCAAAGTGTTGTCGTGAGATGCCCTCTAGAGAAAGGGAAGCGACCGCGTCTGGATAATGGTCAATAGCCTTAGCAGGAGACATTTTTGGATGGACCCAAAGCAAGGGTCCCTGTTGCCAAATGACAGCCGTGGGTTGTCTAGCTGTCTTGAGAACGCACACGCAGAAGGCAACCCAGGAAGTAGCTCTCCCTCTAACCAGGGCGGTGCCATAGGTTGTGGGCGCCCTCCGGCGGCCACGGGCGGAGGTGGCAGCCCAGGGAGCAACTCCTCTTCCGGCCACGGCGGTGCAGTAGGGCCTGGCGCCCTGAAGGGGGCGACCATGGGTCGCGAGCTTGCCAAGGAGCGGAAGGGCTTAAGCTCCTCCTGTAAGGCGGAGTAGCTCGGGCAGGGTGGTGTTTGGTTCCCCTTTTTATCTTCCCGAGCCCTAAGTTCCTCTTTTAACGGTGTAGGAGGGTCATGCTTAGCAAAGACGACCTCCTCTTCTGAGCCCTCCGAATCCGAATCAGAATCGGAGCCCTTGTGTTTCTCTGGAGGCCCAAAGTCAGGTGTGACTTCGGGCTCCTCCGAGCACTCGGATCGAGCTTTGTCAAGAGCCTGTCGGGCTGAGCAAAGCCCGGGGGTTCGTTCGTCCGTCAGACAAGCCCTAATCAGTTCCCACAGGGGTAAAACCATGGGATCCAAGCGTCCCTCTTCTCGGGCGCATCTAAGATCCCCTCCTAACTTCTCCCATGACGGGAGGGTTAGAGAGCCCGTGGGCCAAAACCAGGGGGCAATTTCATTAACACGATCCAGAAATCTCGAAAGGGTGACCCGGTTTATGTAGATGCCTCGGGTCCGCAGCAGGACTCTTAGGGAGTCAGCGAGGGGTTTGCAAGCAGCGTTGCCCACAATGGCGAAGCGAAAGCGAAACAAATGCAAAGAAAAAAAAAAAAAGACCGGCGTCCACCCGTGTGGCGCTCAAAATCTGTTAGGTGCGTCCACCCAACCCAGGTGATCCAGTACTCACCTGTCCCGGGAACCGCTGTATCTCACGTAGCTGATCAGGGTGAAGAGAAGAGGCGCTCGGGGCCTTCCGTTGTTATTGGGCCAGGTCCTCCATCGTACCACAGGCGACAGCAATCGCACCTCCCGGCCGAAGAGGCACGTCGCTGAGTCTTTTACCTTTTTCCCCGTACGGGCCACCAGATGACCAGAGCCGCGGGAGACAGGAGACCAAACTCGAGCAGGATCAGCTCTCAAACTTTATTGCGTACAGCGAACCGGACCTAACAAGGTCCGCCACCCTCAGTGTTGGTTCCTCTTCTGCCCGTTGGGGGCAGGAACAACCTCTTATAAGGGGAAGCAGTATCCAATCACAGAGAAGCGCGTCTAACAAGCTGATAGGCTAGCGTCACGGGTAACTGGGCAGACCTGACAATTTGGCGGGCTTGTTCAGGCCGGGAAGAACCCAGAAGCAGGAAATGGGCGCCATCATAGGCGGCTTCCCACACTTTTTTCTTTTTATCAGTACCGGGGATCGAACTCACGACTGCCTGCTTACAAGGCAGGCACTTATGCCGCTGAGCTAAATCTCCAGCCCTTGTTCATGAAATCTTTATAGTTAGAGACCTGTGTCTTTAAGAGTTCTGTTTATTCTTTCTTCCAATAGATTCAGTGTTTCTGTTTTAATATTTAGATTTTTGATCCATTTTGATTTTAGCTTAGTACATAATGATAGGCATGAGTCTAATTTTAGTCTTTGGCATGTGGAAAGACAGTTTTTCCAGCACCATTTATTAAACTGACTGTCTTTCTTCCAGTGAATGTGTTTGGCCCCTTTGTCAAAGATAAGGTGGTTGAGTGTGTTTGAAGTTGTTTCTGCATCTTCTGATTTGTTCCACTGATCCTTGGATATTTCCCCCCCCCTCCAATGCCATGCTCTTTTTTTTTTTTTTTTTTTTGTATCACAATAGCTTTGTAGTACAGTTTCAAGCCAAGGATTGGGTGACCCCAGCCTTGACTTTGTTGCCCACAATTGTTTCTGCTGTTAGGTTTCTTCTGGTCCTAAATGAATTTTAGGATTGTTTTATCTAATTCTGTGAGATATGCTGTTGGAATTTTTATTAGAATTGCATTAAATCTGTATAACAATTTTTGCAAGTGTGACCATTTTCACTACATTGGTTCTTCCTACCCAAAAGCAAGGGATATCTTTCTATTTTTTTCATGTCCTCTCCAATTTCCCTTTTCAGAGAACTGTAGTTTTCAGTGTGTAGGTATTTTCCTTTCCTCATTAGATTGATGCCTAGGTATTCTTTTTTTTTATTCTTAGGTTTTATGAATATTCTTCCTGACTGATGTTTAAACAACTCTGATAATTTTGGTAATTCTTTTCCACACTTAGCCTTAATTTATATAGAATAGTTTTGTTACTAATGAGGAAAAGTGAATTTTAGCCTGAGGGTCTTTTGTTTGATGTGCATGGTTCTTTTTAGAAAATTGACTGTTTAGAAAAGAGGTATTAGGCTGGTTGTGGTGGTACATTCTTATAATTCTAGCATTCAGGCTAAGGCGGGAGGATTTCTGTGAGTTTGAGGTCAACCTGGGTTACATAATGAGTTCAAGGCCAACCAGAACTACAGAGTGAGATCCTATCTTTAAAAAAAAATTAAAGAAAGAGAGATTATTAGTCTTTTATCATCTGCTGCTGCTTATTTTCTCACTGGACTTGTGCTATACTTTCTGTATGTTAGGATAATGTTAGCTATTGTAAAACACCAGAAGTTTCTTTTGTGCCAGTGTACTGTCCCTGTTGACTCAGGGACCCAGGCTGTCTATCTTGTGACTTCTGTTAGAGCTCAGCAATTAGTTTTGGGGACCAGACAGTATTTTGGGCTTATAGGTCAGATAGTCTTACTGTAGCCACACACCTCTGCAGTAATGGGTAAGCAACCATAGAAAATAAGTACATCAGTGGATATGGCCGTGTTCCAGCTAAACTGGATGGAAACAGATCCATCCGTTGCCAGTCATTGTCCTGGGTATTAGAGTTCTTCACGTGCAGTTTTAGGTAGAAAGCAGAAGCAAAGAGAAGTTATGCCTGCTTAAGTATCTGGACCTGCAAGTGACACATTCCAAATGTAAAGGGTTCTGGAAGTCTGGCATTTGCCTGGCTTCCCAACAATGGCCTTTGTTTTATGAAAGGGTACCAAATTTTGGAGGCACAGCTGGCTTCTCTGTCTCATCTTTGTAGTACTTAAAAGTTACAAGTTTATTGTCTGTCTTCTCTAACACACTGTATACTTTATGACAACATAGGCAGTGTCCACCTATTTATCATGTAAACTCAGCACCTGCTGTCTATTAGGCGTGTGATAAGTAATTGCTAGATGAATGAATTGGTATTGAGCTTGTTGAGTTGCTTTTTAAAAGAAATCCTTGCTGCCTGCTTAAAAATAAATGTAGTCTAAGGTTGGTGGAAGTGATCTTTTAAGAGAGTGAAAAAGACACAGTAAGACCCTGTCCTTAAAAAGAAAGAAAGAAAGAAAGAAAGAAAGAAAGAAAGAAAGAAAGAAAGAGAAAAATAGCTAGCCAGGTGTAGTGGTATATTTTTATAATCTCTATACTCTGGTAAGCTGAGGCAAGAAGATCACATGCCTGAGCCAGGCTTGGGCAAGTTAGTACCTTAGCAAGACTGTGTCTCAGAATTTAACAAAAAGGAAAAAAAAGAGATACTTTTTTTTGTTTTGTTTTTTTGAAACAAGGTCTCGCTATTATGTGGCCCAGGCTGGCCTGAACTCATTGTGTAGTGTAGACTGGCCTTGAACTTGTGACCGTCTTCCAGTTTCAGTCTCTCAAGTGCTGGAATCACAGGCATGCACCACCACACCTGGCTTAAAATAAAAAATTTTTAAAAGAACTGGGAATGTAGCAAAGGGCATAGGTACAATTCCCAGTACCACAAAGGAAAAAAAAAAAATGAAAAATCATTACTAAAAAGTACAGCTTTGAGAGTTTTTCTTTTCCTAAATGAAGTAGACAAGCCAAGATGGTCTGTCTGTGATAAGATTTGAAACTTGGTTCTTGCTGCTTGGAAACCATCTACAAGCCTGATCTCCCTCAGTAGTACTTAACCTATGCTACCTTCGTGGAACCAAAGGGAATAGAAGAATGGCAGATGTTAGAGAAATAGCCATAGTGGTAGTTCTGGGTATTCATTCTTGAATTGAGAGTCCAGAGTGCTGAGCATTACGCCTTGGAACCAGGCGATCTGGGTTTTTACTCTGTCACCTGATTTGTAGTTGTAAAGTAGCAGAGGAGATAGGTCTCACTGTCTTTCTAAATCAGATCTCCTGCTTTGGTTTGGTTGCAGTTTGTCCTCACCAAAGTGCTTGTTGAAATTTATTTACCAATACGGTGGTATTGAGAAGTGGTGGACCCTTTACGAGATAAATGTGTAATGCAGGCTGCACCCTCACAAAGGGATTGATATAATTTCTGTAACAGTGGTTTCCATATCATGAGAGTGGGTTATTTAAAGGCAGCTGGGCATCTGCCCCTGCATTTTTCTCTTGCATTTGTGCTTTTTTCCCTGCATGAATCTACTTATCATCCCACCCACCTACCATGCACAGAGTAGCACATGGCCCTCACCAGAAGTTAAGTACATGTCAGCATCTTGTCTTGGATCTTCAGAACTGTGAGCTACTATAAATAAACCTCTTTTCTTTAAAAATTACTGAAACTCAACTATTTTGTTACAGCAACAGAAAACAGACTAAGACAATTGTAAACTTGTTTCTGGAGTAAATTAAAAGAGCTACTTTTTGAGTAGTTTGATTTTGGAAATTAGTTAGCTGGCATTTTGTGTATCTGATCCTGTTAGGTTTTTTGTTTTTGATGTTGGGGGTCGAACTCATGGCCTTACTCTTGCTAGGCAGGTGTTTGTGCCACTGAGCTAGATTTCCAGCCCGAGTTTTTCTTTTCTTTTCTTTTTTATAGATGCAGTTCTTGAAGAAAGATATGAGGACTTTTGTAATACTTGCTAATACAGGAGATTATAAAACCTGCTGGAGATCAAGATCTTGGACAGAGGCTCAGTACTGTGACAGTCAGTACCTTGACAGTGACCCTGTGTACTTCATGCCCTCAATAGATTGTGACCCATAAACCAGTCAAGCAGGAAGCTGTGTTGCTAAAGGACTATTTTAGGAGACCATGTGTTTTTAAACCTCTGAGCATATAGGTTCTCAATGACATGGTCAGCAAATGCTTGCAGCCAAGATGGGACCAGGAATCTGGCTCATTTAAACAGTTCAAGGAACACAGCAGTTTTCTTCTGTGTGATTTAACTTGAGGCCAGAGAGAAGAAAAGTAAAGCTTTCTGTGCTTTATCAGGGCTTGGCTTTTCTTTTAACCACATGAACTAGATCGGTGATTATGTATCAAAATGTAAAGCAAACCACATAATTATATGCAGTATATAAGTCTGTAATGTATTGATTTTGCCCTCAGGGTTAAAATTTAAAATGGATTAAAGAGAAAATAGAGAAGTAGAAGAAGAGATTAGAAGTAAGGTTGGAGGACAAAGGGACAAACTGGTGCTGAAGACTAAAGGAAATGAGATATGGTAGCGCTAAAAGGAAGAACAGAACAGAACAGAACCACACCCACAAAAAGGTTAGGAACCACTTTCACACTCATACAAAACAATGAAGGAGAAAGAGAAAAGAAAAAAAAACAAAAAAAGAAAAGAAAAACAAAAAGTCCACTTCCGGGATTCTCTCTTGTGTCACCAGTAGACAGAATGTGGAGACAGAGCCTGATTCGTGCCGCTCTATCCCAGCAGGCCAGCAGTTGCTTTATGGTGGAATAGTGGATAACCTCAGCAGGCCTGCTCACTACAGTCCGAGCAATTTCCACAGGTCTGTGCCAGATGTGAGCTGCTAGAGGAAGCCAGCAGCAGTTCTGGGTTCCAGCTTATGCGGCCTGACTCCAAAATGGCTCCTGGTGAATCGCTGTCTCCCTGCAGGAGGACCGAGTCCTCTGCAGTCACTGCCAGCCAGTGCAGTGCCCACATCCACTGCTCCCCTCCACTGCCACGTCTCTCTGCAGAGGCCTCTGGGGTCGCCAGCCGTCACTGTCACTGTGACCCTGTGTCCCCAGCTTCCAACAGCTCCCTCTTGCACAGGGAGTCAGTCTCAGCGAGGAGGTGCTGCCGCCTCTCACCCTATCACCATCTTTGCTGAAGTTTCCTTTGCACTCTCTGGGGCTTCATTTCGCACTTCAGCTTCTTCCTGGATCCAGGGGACCCTCTTCCCTCTTGTCTTCCTCACCATGCTGTGTTCCAGCCTCTCTGGATAATTTGTGATTATGGATGTGGCTCTCAGGCTGTTTGCTCAGCTGCTTACTGCTCTGCCATCTTTGCAGAAGTTCTCTTTAGATGCAGTTTTGAATTACATCCTTTATCTCAGTCTTAAAAATTACCAGAACATAGCAGTGGGATGTCAGCTTCCAGAGTGGTAGTCTGTCTTTTTTTTTTTTTTTAAAGATAAGACCTAGGGGATTGACTAAAATTGTATTTATATCATTGCAGAGACTAATGGAAATGAATTTAAGAGAGCTTTTTTTCTTTAGGTCATGGCACAGTTAGATACATATGTAAGAGGGACAGGCTTTTTAAGTAATTAAGTTCCTTGAATACAGGCTTTGATTTTTGTCTGTAAAAGAATAATTTTATAGGGAGAAAGGCAATTTAAATTCAATTTCACTAATTATTTTAAATTTAAGAAATAAAAGCAAATTCTTAGGAAAAAATGGCATTACCAGGAAAGATTTGGGTTGCTTTTTGTTGGTCTTTTAAAACCCTCAGTAACAATAAGTGCAAGAAATGCAAAATCATTTCTTTGTTTGTTTGTTTGTTTTGTTTTGTTTTGTTTGAGATAGGGTATTGCTATGTAATCCATGCTGCAATCCTCCTGCCTCTGCCTCTTGAGTGCTGAGATTTCAGGTGTGTGCTGCCACACCCAACTCCTTTCTCTCTTAACTGAAAATAACATGCCCTTGTGCAGCAGGTCATGTGGGATTTTATATATGTCTTTTATAAACACAGCTATTTCTCAGCATGCCTTACTGTTAGAATGTGTATCAGATGAGTATTGCAACGCAGGTGACCATCTGTTTAGAAGTGTATTTTTCAAGGTTTTGAAGTTGTTTGGAAAGTTTCAAATATAGGCAAAAGTAAGGAGACTAGTATAATGTACTCAGCATCCAGTTAACGTTTTGCCAACTTTCCATGCAACTCATTAATTTAGGTCTTAATTGAACTATAATTCTGATGCATTGATGTTTGAGAATAGTTTTTAGCTTCCTGAAAATTCCTCTGGACCCTGCCTATGTATTCCAGGACCATGCCCTTCCATTTTGTTCTAGGTGTTATCTGAGTGATAAAAGCCATTGGCATCATGGGTCTAAGATTTTTCAAATTGTGTTTTTTGATGAGTAAAATTTTAACTAAGAAAAACCTGCTAGATCTGTTTTCATCCCCAAATGTATACATAAGGAAAGTACTAAATGCATTGGAGACTGTTATTACGTACAGTAATTAATCTTCAGGATGAGGTTTGTAGTACCTCAGAGATGAGGTTGTAAGCAAGATGGTCCCAAGGCAGACAGACGCCTGTATTTGTGTCAGCCCGACTACTGTTTCTGACTCCCTGTCTCATTCTTTACTTCTTCCTGTGATGTCCGTGGGTTACTAAAGATACTATCAGGAAGAAAATGTTAAGATTTTTCTCTATTTTTGCTCTTCCTAGCTAAGAAAGTAAATAAGGTTTGTGATGCTTAACATATAGATGACTATATATTGATTTTGACCAGAAACCATGGAAATTATAAACTATGAAATAATTGGTTTATATCCATTACAGTGCCTTAACACAGTGTGTCAGCTAAAGACAATCTGAAGATACATAGTGGAAGACTATTCACAAAAAATCTAATTACTGTACCCTTTGCTCTTTGTTTCTATTGTTTACTTTTCATAAAACTATTAGAACATGTATATTTATAAGTAAAGGGAATTATCATTGGTACATATTCAAAAATTATGTAACTGATGGATGCATAGTTTGAAAGATTTGGAGGCTACTTTATGCTTGGTCTATTTTCTTTTTTTTCTTTTTTTCTTTTTTTTTTTTTTTTTTTTTTTTTTTTTTTGTCTTTTTTTCTTTTTACCGGTACCAGAGATCAAACTCACCACTGCCTGCTTGCAAGGCAGGCGCTTATGCCGCTGAGCTAAATCGCCAGCCCTGCTTGGTCTATTTTCAACTCTTACTTGTTAACATAATTTAATGTTTATCATTTATTAATACAAACAGACCTTGGTTATTTCAGTGGTTCATCTAAGGTCATTTTATTTGCCTAATTTGAATGTGTTATCTCTTACTGTATTACTGTTATTTTATTTTTATTTATTTTTTTTTTTTTGAGACAGGGTCTCACTATGCAGTTCAGGCTGACCTCAGACTCACTGTGTAGTGAAGGGTGGCTTCCAACTTGCAGTGATCCTCCTGTCCCAGCCTCCTGAGTGCTGGGATGACTGGCATGAGCCACTGTGCCCAGCAATGCAATATAATTTAAAACTCAGCCTATAATCCCAGCACTTGGGAGGCATAGGCAGGTGGATCACCACAAATTTGAGGCCAGCCTAGACTATACAGTGAAATCTTGTCTCAAAAACCAAGTCAGGCATGTGGTGCACATCTGTAATCTCAACATCCAGGAGGCGGAGACAGGAAGATTGTTTCACATTCAAGGCCAGTCTGGGTTGCAAAGTAAGTTCAAGTTTAGCTGAATGGCATGGGGAGACCCAAAAAGACAAGACCTGAATTTAGGAGATGTTTCTCCGCAAGATAGGAAGACTGGAATAAGAGCTGTTCTCCTGGACTGGTGGCATGAAGCCTGACTCCTCCCTCATTCTAGTGATATGGCTGTGAAGGTGACCTTGAAGCAGGGAATTGGAGGTTATGAATGATATTGGCGTTAGTGCTTTCCTCCCCTAATGACTTTTTAAAAATGTTCTCTCCAATGTCTTTGAGTAGTATTTATTTTCAATATTAGCTGTCTGCTGAGGCTTTTATAGCATGAATCCGCACATCTCTTTTCATGGGTTAGCACTTTTCTATGGTCAGCTCAGCAACCCCCTGAGCAAGAGAGCATTGGCCTTGAACTCCTTATTGGCACTGAGCTGAAAGTGAGCACAATAGTAGTGCTTCCAGATGTTACTATTCTGTGAAAGGTTAATTGTAGCTTTTAATCTTTCCAAGTACTGTGTTAAATGGGCCCCTTTATAGATTGTGGGTTGTACTTTCAGCCAAACGTGGCCTCTTACTCCCGCAGAGAATTGAAGAGAAACCTCTGACCTTTCACAAACGCCATCACAGGACCAGTCTGTGGGCCAGACAGCTGCAGCCTGCTGACTGGGTCATTGTCCCCAGCGGTGTGTACTGTCTCCATTTTAACAACTTCAGAAAGAAGGGAGGCTTGTCTGAGATGTTTTAATGTGGGTTGAGAGCATCTCAGTTTTTTCAGTTGAGCTCTTGAAGTGGAATGAGGTGCTGGCAGTACGCTGTATCTCTTTATGTTCATTCCCCTGTCATAATAATTGTTAAGTAATTTAGAGTTAAGGATTTTAGAAAAGTGAACAGTAGACAGTGGGTGCTGTACAAGGAACAGAGTGGCAGTGCTGCTGTCAAGATTGGCTGTTTTGACTGCTGACATATAGAAATTCCGTGTGCAGTTTAGTTCAGGGAGTTATTCAAGTTTCAGGAAAAAGTTGGCAAGCTGATGGTATAAAGGTGATTAGGTTTGCACTGGGAAATTGCTTTCTGCAAGGGTGACCTGGTTTCCCATGACTGCAGTGCTTTAGGAGATAGAATCAGAGGGAATTGGAGGAGAGTTGTGCCTGGCCAGCCTGAGCCTCCCAGAGGCCCGTCTGCACCCCAGCTGCCTGCCTGATGTGTGTCAGGTGGCAGTGCCTGTAATTCTCTGAGTTTCCGATCAGCGCTTCTGATGTTCTGGAAAGAACCATGGTAAGAGGCAGGATACCTGGGTTCTGCTATCACATCTCTCTGCCCTGAGTTGGAAGGTGCTTAATCAAGTTCTTGCCTGAAAAGCTTTAATATTTTACGTATAAGGTTCTTTCTGAGGCTCTGTTTTTTTTGTTGTTGTTGTTGTTTTGTTTCCCTGCACTGTGCTATTTTTATGCAGTTTTACTTCGGCTTTTCTCTTTGAGAATCTTGATCAAGTAACCACTCAGGTTGTTCCCTTTCATGTTTCAAGGTACAAAGCCAGCACTCTACTTCCAGGATGTGGGGGACACACCAACCTGTTCTGATTACTTATGATTTCCAGTGATTTCATTTAATCTTTATGGCCACCATCTTTTTTAGTATATACACTGCCGAGGTGAGCACAGACAGCCACCATCTGGAGTTAGGGTTCTTTCATCCCATCAATCAAACATTTGTTACTGCTGAGATTTATAGACTGATCTGAGTTCTGTGGAGTGTGTAACTCAGTAGAGTAAATCAGGCAGTTACAGGAACAATGAGAAGAGTAACAGAGAAGGGAGGCTTCCTGGAAGAAGTGTCATCTTTGTCCTAGCCTGAGAGGTGACCAGGTACTAGCCTGTGCAGGAGCACTGTGCCAAAGAGCTCAGATGGGAGCCCATGCCTGCAAGTCAGAGAGGCTTGGTTCAAGCTCTAGGTGTGCCAGTCTCTAAATCTTGGGAGGCAAATCACTTACCTTCTCTCACCACGTTTCCTGTGATGTTGGGAACTGGCACAAGTAAAGGAAATAATGTCTCTGAAGGAACTGGAACATAGTACTGAGCTTACATGCAAGCTACTATCCTGAATATTCATAGTAGCAAATTAAAAATTATGTGCTTTAAAATTTGTTTACTTTATTATGTAAATTATACCTCAGAAGATGCTTTCATTGTGGAGAGCAATCTTTGTGGCTTAGGTATAGAGTATGAAGTAGGAAGCAAAGCTGGCTGCTGAACTATACTGAATCCCTTTCCATGTGAGAAAAGGGGGGGATGGTCTGGGTGCTAAGCACCACCCAGCTTATAACTGGCAAGCGGTAAAGGCAGGATTGAAACCGAAGCCTGTCAGATGCTTCACATCTGCGAAGGTGTGTGGTTGGTGTCAGTGCCTGTGTTTTGACCAGCAGTCTTTCCTGTCATTAAACAGGAGCAGGTTAGGATTGCACTTAAACTAACAAATAATTGCTCATAGTAGATGTGCAATTCAAGACTGGCTTCATGGGTAATTTTTTTTTTTTTTTTTGAGCTATGGACTTTAGCTTCTATAGATCTTTAGCACAAAAGAAAAGAACGTTACAGTAGTTCAGAAAGGAGAAAGTTGAAGATGAAAAGAAAAAATGATAGCACCTGAGGACCTGAAGAGATTGGGGTGGGAAAAGGAGGGCCATCCCTCCTGCTGGAAGAAGGGCATTTGGAGCCCCACGGGGTTGTCCCCCAGGGAGGCATCACCCAGATTCTCTCCTGGGTGTCTCACCTCTGCCGCTGTAATGCGGCAGGGAGGTTTCTGTGTGTCTGACCTGTGTGCTCTCTCCTTTACATTCCTCTTAGTCAGATTGTTGTAGACTTCGCAGAATTTGACAAGTTTTCAGAGCTGTCAGCAGAAAGGGTAACTGGTTACTCATCTCAGAACTGTGGCTGGGTGAGGACACGAGCCATGTGCAGTAGGACCTCAAGACGGGCCGGCTCCTGATGCTGCGGGTCAGGAACCTGGCTCCGAGGTTAGAAACCAGACCTCCTGAAACACTGTGGAAAAGATGACCTTTGTTAATCAGATCCAGGAATTTTCTTAGAAGCAATAATCAATTGTTAGATTGGGGCAGAGTAATGGCTCATCACTGAGTATATCTGCTCTGTGAACAGATGAGTGGATGCTCTGTCCTAACTCCCACATGTATGTGTCCTGTTTTGTTTGTTTTTTTTTCCTGTTTTGTTTTTTAAATCAGCAAATCAAAGGAATAAGCTAAAAACTTGATCTAAGTATGTTCATAAATAATGGTTTTGTTTTGTTTTGTTTCCTCTGTTACTGGGGATTGAACCCAGGGCCTTTCCACTGAGCCACATCCTCAGCCCTTTTTCTAATTTTTAATTTGAGACAGGTCTTACTAAATTGTTAAACTGCCCAGATTTGACTTGAATTTGACATCCTGCTGCCTCAGCCTCCCAGTGTACTAGGATTATAGACGTAACAACACATGCCTGACTTTGAGTATTTTTAATGTTCCTAGAGAGTTGTTCCTAGAGAGTTGTATAGAGTTTAATGTTCCTATAGTTTTTGTTATTGTTAAGACCTAGATTTTAATCCCAAACACCAAAGAAGTATGTGGGAGGATAAATAAATCATAGGATTGCATTGGTGACTAGCTTCACAGAGAAACAAAAAAGAGGGAGGGACCTTGATTTGTACTGCTGCCAGCCTCCATCTGTAGGAATTCACCTCGGCCAGGTGCACATTCCTATTGTGAAGTCAGTGAACATGGAGTTGGGAAATGGTATAACCCACCTTCCATCACTTCACAACAGATACATCATAAACCCTGAGAAAGCAAGAGCAAGCCAGCATTGCACAGTCAGTAAGTGTAATCCAGCAAAGTGTAATCACCATAGAAAAAAACAAAACTGTGAACCTAAGAATGTCTTTTAAGAATGTTCTGCAGTTAACAAAATAGACCACCCAAAATAGTTCTCTGACAGTGGATCTGCTTCAGGTCCCCTTGTGTTGTGCATTGCATCTAATCCTTTTTGCTTTACTGCTCTGATCGTTGCTGGTTTTTCTTTTTCTGTTTATTTTGTTTTTTTGAGACAGGGGCTTGCTAAGTAGTTTAGGTTAGCCTTAAACTCACTTTGTACCCCAGGCTGGCCTCGAACTTGCTGCAATCCTCCTGCCTCAGCATCCGGAGTACTGAGATTACAGGTGTGCACTGCCACATCTTACTGCTTTTTCTTTGTGGACACTCAGATCACATCATCTTCCCTTGGCTACTACTTGTTCATTTGCTACTTGTGGTTAGATACTGCTCCTGGCCAGTGACTCACCAGGAGAAAGAAGAAATCCTCCTGGCACATACAAAAAAATACTGAGGTTTATAAAACTGTTTAATTGGTTCATGAGTTTCATATCCTCTTCCCCCAAAGACAAAAGAGATATGTTCATTTTTTATTCAGTGAAATTATCTTTTTTAATAACCTTATTGTGATAACTTTTCTATTATACTTACTTTAATGGGGTTTTAGGATGGTGGAATAAAGACTTAGTTTTCCATTCTTTTGGGGCCACTCTCAGGTGAAGAATAAAATTTCTTTTTTAATTCATAACTGTAGGTAAGGATGAGTGGGTGCTCAGGTGCATGTGTGGTGCTGGGGATGAAACCCAGGCCCTTGAGCATGATAAGCAAGTGCTCTACCACTGAGCTACACCCTTAGGCCCAGTCCTTTTAAAAACGTGACTCAAGGGGGCTGGGGATTTAGCTCAGCGGCATAAGCACCTGCCTTGCAAGCAAGCAGTCATGAGTTCGATCCCTGGTACCGATAAAAAGGAAAAGGACAAAAAAAAACCTGACTCAACTCCTGACACTTTTCTTGGCACATAGATCTGTTACCTATTTTAATGAAAAGATGAAAAGTAAATCCCCTGGTTAATTTAGCAAGACTCTCAGTATCTAATTTTTTTTTAAAAAAGGACTGATGATGTAGCTTAGTGGTGGAGTACTCATGTTTAATCACCTGTCTGTCTGTCTATCTCTCTCTCTCTCTCTCTCTCTCTCTCTCTCTCTCTCACACACACACACACACACACACACACAGCAGGGAAAGGGGTTCCAAAGGTTCCTCATTCTCCCATGCTTTCCCGCGAATACTCTGTTGTGAGACCCAAATACTTACTCCAGGGTAGGGACCTTCTATACCTCTGTGCTCATTATAAAGACATGTAGAACAGAAAGAGCAAGAATATATCAGTTATAGTTTCTGAGGAACTTTTTAAAGTGATCTAGGCCACCATATAGCTATGAGATAAACTTTCTACCATGTTGGTATGTTAGGTTTTTATGCTTTGTTTGTATGCTCCAGAATGTTTGTGTTTTTAAAATCAGTGTATATGTACATATTTACTAATACTTAACACAGTTTTCTCATTTAAGTTACTATGTATCTTTGAAGTTTGACATGCTGTTGAGGGCTGGGGAATATGTAAGTGAAGGGGAGGGTATAAGTACCTGCCTGGCAAGCACAAGGTTGTGAGTTCTATCCCTGGTACCACAAAAAAAAAAAAAAAAAAAAAAAAAAGAGGAGAGAGAGAGAGAGAGAAAGAAATGACATGCTGTTGATTTCATCTGCTTTACCATATGATTTCATAAGAGCTATATGTTATAGTGACATTAAAATGAAGACATAGAAGTGAGTGTGGTGGCACACACCTGTAATCCCAGCATTAAGGAGGCTGATGCAGGAGTATCCAGTAAGTTCTGTGGCTACTTAGTGAGTGCAGGGCCAACCTGAAGTACATAGTGAGACCCTGTCTCAAAATCAAAAAAACAGAATTTAAAAAAAAATAAAAAGTTGTGGTAGGTTTTCTGATTTTCAGAATGTGAAATTTCAAAGATTGTTTGCAAGTGGATTGAGCAAAGTATGTGTTTTTCTACCTAAGAAAGCCAGACTGGGTAGAATCTCATATGCCTAGTGGTCAGGCAGAGAGACTTCTCAATTACATGAATAAAACTTTGAAGTTTGTGATTTGCTTGTCAGATTGAAAAGGAGAAGTAAAAGAACCATCTTTCATTTAGGATAGTAGACATTACTATTCTCTCCTCATATCCAGATTTTTGGTTATCCAAACCATACCAAATTACTCCATCTTGACACAGTTTCAGCAACCTCCATGTGAGGAAGTTAGCACCTCCATCAAAATCAAGTTGGGTTTCAGCGTCCCAAAAAACACAGTGGTCGTCGTTTTCACTGAATCAGATCAGTGTTCACTCTGATTTTACTAATGAAAGTTTTTCTCCAATAGGGATGGATGAATGAGATTTACAACTATGATCCAGAAACTTACCATGCAACTTTGACACATTCAGTCTTCGTTCGACTTGAGGGTGGAACCTTAAGGCTTTCAAAACCCAATAAAAACATATCCAGGAGGGCAAGCTACAATGAAACGAAGCCAGAAGTCACGTACATCAGCCAGAAAATCTATGACCTTTCCGACAGCAAGGTGAGCCCTGGGAATTTTGGAAGCAGAGCTTAGGCGAGTGAAAGACTAAGGAAACTTGGTTGCTTTACTGTATTTTTCCTACTAGGAAGGTTTTTATTTTATCATTTAAGGATCAGTATACTTTAAGACAGTGCCTTTCTAACTTTAATGCATGTGTGAGGCCAGGGACTTAGCTCTGCGGTGCAAGCACCTGCCTGGCATGCACGAGGTCATGAGTTCAATTCCTGGTACAAAAAAAAAAAAGAACCACTTTCACCTTACTACAGTTGTGAACCACATGAGCACCTCTTACAGTACAGATTCTGGTTCAGCAATATTGATGGGGCTGGGATCCTACACTTTATGATCTCCCAGGTCCTACACGTGCGGCAGGTACACAGACCAGATCTCAAGCAGAGGAATTCAGCACTTAGAATTCTGCCTCTCAGAGCTGATCTAAGCAGCCAAACAATATGCCACATGGTAAGAAAATACTAACTAATGAAGGCCCTGTAAAATGTGACAATTGTGTATGTGCAAAAAAGTATATTTTTATAAAATGTTGTTTCACCATTTTGTGTTTGTGAGGGAGATAAAGTATGATTTCTTTTTTGCAAGGGGGAGGTTGAGACAGGGTCTCACTATGTAGTTCAATGTGGCCTTGAACTCACTGTGTACTACAGGCTGCCCTTGAACTCATGGCAATCCTCCTGCCTCAGCCTCCCAGCCTCCCATATTACAGGTATGTATCACATACCTGGCATGTTGTTTGAATGCTATTCCACAGAACTATGGGTTCTCTGTCCTTACAACTGATCTGAATGTTCTTTAAATTTCTCTGAAATGGCAGAGGTACTTAATTTTTGTGTAAGCTTATTTTTGAGTCGATACCCATTGTTGCCTGGAGCTTTCCATCTAGACTGATATGTTCTCCCCCAGCTTAAGTTTAGCCCAGAGTCATTAAACACAGTTGGTGTCAAACTTAGTTAATGATAACTGACTAAATGCTATCATTGCTACTTCTGAAAAATTGTATACATAATTAATAACTCTTGCAGAATTCTTAAACATCAACATTCTGGAATGATTTTTGAGGACTAAGTCATTTCTAAAAATTTATTCCAGTTATATAGTTGTGTTACAGACAGGCAATAAATTTAGGTAATTATTTCACATTGATCATTTTAATCAGACATACTGTATGCTTTGTGTTACGTGTAATATTAATGTACAATGTAGTTAGTCTTAAGTACATAAATCATTTCACTTTATTTTTAGATTTATCTTGTACCTAAAAGTTTGGCTCGAAAACGAATCTGGAATAAAAAGTATCCTATTTGTATTGAGCTTGGTCGACAAGATGACTTTATGTCTAAGGCTCAGGCTGATAAGGAGACCTCTGAAGAGAAGCCACCAGCTGAGAAAGAGCTGGGAAGCGAGGACCCTAAGAAGCCGTCCCACCCTCAAGAGGGCACAAGATCTGTCCATCGAGATCAGATACTGTATCTGTTTGGGAGAACTGGCCGAGAAAAAGAGGAGTGGTTTAGGAGATTTATTCTGGCATCTAAGCTGAAGTCAGACCTCAAGAAGCCACCTGGTGTCTCTGGAAGTAAACCAGGTAATGGCATTTGTACTGAGTGCTTTTGCATTTTTAAAGGGCCTGTAGAGAGATTGGGAAAGACTGCCAGGCAGGGAAGAAGCCCACCCTGTATTGATTGCTCTCTGCCCCTTGAAGTGTTCTTATGACTCATGGACCTTTTAGACTAACACCACAACTCTTGGTATCGAATCACTTCAGGAGAAGTGGGCCCATTTGCAGATGTATGTGGTTAGCTTTTGATTGTTCTGCGGGTTGGTTGGTTTATTTGTTTGTACATGTTGTGATGTTCTAAAAGAGGCAGCAACAGCAGAAACTAGTTAGAAGAAAGCAAGTGAGAACTGGGGTTGTAAGCCAGTGATCGAGCATGTGCTAGTGTGTGCAAGGCCTGGGTTTAATCCCAGATCTGCAAATAAAAAATTAAGAAGGCAGAAAAGTCTGAGGTACTTCACACTAGTGCTCCGAGCTCCTAACCCTCAGCCTATCCTCCAAGCTTAAGATTGCCATAGAAATGTGGACCCCTCTGGCTGGCTGACCGGAAATCGATAGGAATGCTATTGATAGAAATGCAGGAATCCCACAAGTCCCTCGGAAGTACCTTAAACACTAAAACTCCAGAGGAATAGGAAGATTACTGAATATATTCATTTCCAAAAATAGTATGTTCATTTCCTAGGACTGCCAGGACAAAATGCCACAAACTGAGTGGCTTAAAACTGGAAATTCTTTCACATGACTGGAGACTAGAAGTACAGAATCAAGGTGTTAGCAAGGCTGTGCTCCTCAGAGACTGCACAGGATCCTTCCTTGTTTCTTGCTCACTTCTTCTGCTTGCCGGGTTCCCGACTTGCAACTGCAGCCCTCCAGGCTCTGCATTTCATCATGTGCATCATCTCTGCATGTCTCATCTCTTTTTTCCTGAGACGAGGTCTTGTTATCTAGTTTAGACTGACCTTAAACTCACTGTGTAGCCAAGGCTGGTCTTGTGCTCCCAGCAGTCCTGCCTCAGCCTCCCAGCTGCTGGGATTACAGACATGTACCACCATTCTCAGCTGCTCGTCTCCTATATAAAGACCCCAGCCTTTATATTTCCAAATAAGGTCACATTCTGAGATGACCAACATACCTTTTGGGGGACATAATGAAACCCAATATGCTGAATAAAAGAAGATTCAAGAAGGTGAGAACACCCCAGCCCCAGCACTACTTAACTCTCTTGAGTCTAACCTGTGCTGGCCAGTACAGTAGCTGTCAGGCCAGGTGGCTGACGAGCCCTGAAATGTGACCAGTTCAAGCTGAGCTGTGGTATAAATGTAAGCTTTACACTGGATTTCAAACTCAGTCCTGCCAAGTAGTTATCTCATTAAAATTTTTAATATTGATTACATGTTGAAATGATAATGTTTTAGATATAGTCAAATATTCCAATAATTTCATTTGCTTTTACCTTTTTAATGTGGCTACTAGAAAATTTCCCGTCGGACATGTGTAGCCCAGACTAGCCTCAGACTTGCAGCAATTCTCCTCACTCACTCAGCCTCCCAAGTTCTGGGATGATAGGCACATGCTAGATTTGTAAATATTTAAGATACAACTTTTATGCCAACATTTAAAAGTAATATTAAAGTCAGATGGTATGAAGGTAATAAAGGGTTATACAGAATTTAAATTCGGGGCTGAGGATTTAGCTCAGCGGCATAAGCCCCTGCCTTGCAAGCAGGCAGTCGTGAGTTCAATCCCCAATACCGATAAAAAGGAAAAAGACAAAAAAAAAAAAAACCAGAATTTAAATTCAAGGTAAAATTTCAAATACTACCTTGGAAATTAGCTGGCTAAAATTTAATTAAGAAATGACCAGTATAACTCTGTGAGACTCTGAGAACTTTCATTTCAGATGGTTGGAACCTCTCAAAAATAAAATGACTTGGTTAAATTTTTTTCTCCCACTCCTGGGAGTTGAACCCAGGGCCTATGCACTGAGCTACATACTCTGCATTTTTTTTTAAGGCAGTCTCACTTGGTCTGCCTCAGTTGCCTAGGCCAGACTCAAACTTGTGAATACTCTTACCTCAGCTTCCCAGGTGTGCCGTCATGTCCTGTCCTCATAAACTATTTTTTAAACCATCATTTAATAGCATTTTAGTGCTGTTTCTATTTAACCTGGGTATGTTTGTGATGATGAGTTTGGTGTTCTTGATGGTTGCTTCCTTCCTCTGTTGAGACATCACTTCTTTGCTCCAGGGATTTTGCCTACCCACAGCAGACACAGCAGCCCCTCTGGACACCTGACCCACAGCCGCAGCAGCAGCAAAGGCAGCGTGGAGGAGATCATGACACAGCCAAAGCAAAAGGAGCTGGTGGGCAGCATACGGCAGAAGATGCTTCTAGACTACACTGTGTACATGGGCCGGTGTGTGCCCCAGGAGAGTCGGAGCCCCAACAGGAGCCCTGTGCAGAGTGCAGAGAGCAGCCCCACGGCTGGGAAGAAGGTAAAGCTGCCTGGCCAGACCTTTCTGCTCATAACCTTCAGATCATTCCTTCATCCGTAGGGGATCAAGTACCCATTTTTTTTGCCAGGTCTTCCTTGTTCCAGGCCCTGGGAACAGGGTGATGAGCAAGATAGAGAAGGGCCCTGACCATGGGAGTTTGTGCCCTACTCAGGAAGTCAGCAAGAAACAGACATCAGGTAGACAGTAAAAATTGTAGCCTTCAAGGGGCTGGTGGGGAGTGCACTGAGGAGGTAAACTTTAGGCAGAGCCTGGGAACTTGAGGCAGTAAGCCTTGGCGAGAGGGGTTGGAGGACCCCTCTGGGAACCACCAGTAGCACAAAGGCCCCACAGTAAGAATGTGGTGCATGCCTGTAATCCCAGTGAGGAGGCTGAGGCAGTAGGATTGCCATGAGCTTAAGGGAAACTTGGGTTACATTATGAGTTCAAGGCCAATCTGAACCACATAGCAAGAGCCTGTCTCAAAGAAAAAAAAAGAATATGTTTGGACTGCTCAGCTAGCAGCATTAACAGCATTGAGGTCAGTATGGCCAAACAGTGAAGGAGGGCAAGAGAGAGGGGCAGAGCGGGTTGGACAGATCTATTCCAAGGAAGAGGGGCGGGGTGGGGAGGAGTGTGAACAGGGAGTGATGGTAGTCTGACTTATGTCTAAAAAAATGTGTGATGCTCAGTAGAGAAGTGGCTGTAGGGAGGATGGAGAAGGTGGGCAGAGGTGCCGGTGGTAACAGCAGGTGGTGAGGAGTGGTGAGTGTGTTGGCAGAAAAGCTGCCCAGGTGGATGTGGGTATGAGAAGGAGCAAAGGTGACACCTTACCTTTGGACTGAGCAACTGGTATTCAGTAGGGAAAGTCACAGAATCACTAGTGATAGAAGTCTTAATTCCTCAGCAGCTGCTATGGTAACTTCAAATGCTCAGACTCCTCAACTGTGCTGTGCTTTTGAAGTGTACCATAAACATGAGTACTGAGGTATGACAAGCAGGACATTGATGTAAGATCAGTAATGCAGGGGCCGGGGATTTAGCTCAGTGGTGTAAGTGCCTGCCTGCTAAGCGCAAAGTCATGAGTTCAATCCCTGGTACCAAAAAAAAAAAAGATCAGTAATGCAGGCTGCCACCTGCCAGACTTGGTTATAGCCTTGAGTAGCATTATTCTGATCCCTGAGCTTCCTAAATGGGCTTCTCTTCTGAGAGAAGTTAGGTAGCTTAGATATGCAGCTGCTAGATGAAGGACTGTGCAGAATCTTACCTAGAGTTCCAGGCCGTTGGCTTGCAGTGACTGTTACATTGGTGGGCTGTTTTGAATCCAAGTCAGGCTCCCACCTTTCCTGTACCCTGTATTCTCTGTGCAACCTGCAGCTTCTTTCTCTGATTCCTTCACTTGTGTTTGGCTTCTGGCAGTGACCAAATTTCTGTCCTTACTGGGAAACATGTGGTTTCTTTTTCTTGTGACTTTAGTTGGGGTGGGTTTTATTTGCTGTGTTAATCTTTTTACTTGTGGAAGAGGCCACACTGCCCTGTGTGAACTGCCAGAGCAAAAAGAACCACGTGGCTTTGCCAGCTTGTGGCCCATTGGCTCTGCCTAAGTTGCCAATAGAGTGGAGCTGCCCCTCTCTAGGCTGGAGCTGAGTGACTTAAACTGCTCCAGAAGTGTGCTGTCTGCTACTGGTAAGTCCCCCTTTGTCAGATTTCTTTTCTCCTTGGGCTGTCAGCTGTCAGGACCTAGGAAAATCAGAGGAGAACTGGACTGACATGAGAAGGGTATCTTAACAAAATGCTTCTTTGTGAAAAGTCTCCTTAAATTAAAAAGCAAAACAAATTCTATTCAGAGCATTTCCTGCATGATATGTATATTGTGTCACATGGTCCTTGCAAGCCCCCTACCCATTGTTGGGGTTTCTAGTCCAAACCTCCTACTTGGCACTTAGCTCTTTATGTACACAAACATTTCTCTCATCTTTTAAGTCAGATAGAAATCTTTTCAAACCACATTAAACTTCCTGGCTCTCGTGGGCAGAGGAGGCAGGGATGATTTCATCGTTTCTTGATAATTTCATATGAGTACAATAAATGGAAAGTCAGAACTGTCATGCACAGTGGCTCCTGGAGTCAGAACACTCTTGGCCCCCAGAATGCAGGCTCTGCAGTATGTTTTCCTGGTTGTCAGTTGATTGGTGCCAGCTTTCCATTCTTTGGCTCCTCCCTCAAGCTCCTGACCCTATCTTTCACCTCTGCCTTTGTTCACTGAATGATACCCACCATGGGCTAGGAAACAAGAAAGCCACCAACAGAGTAAAGAGACAACCCACAACATGGGGGAAATGTTTGCCATCTGTTCCTCTGACAAAGGATTACTATCAAGAGCATATAAAGAACTCAAAAAAATCAGTCCTCTCAGATTTAAAGACCCAATCCAAAAATGGGCACCTGAGATGAATAAACTTCTCAAATGAAGAAGTACAAACAGCAAATATAAAAAAAATGTTCACCATCACTAGTCATTCAAGAGATGCAAATTAAAACAACACTGAGATTTCACCTTACCCCAGACATTGGCTCTGCCCTCTGCCCTAAGCTGCCAGAAATCAAGCAATAAGAAATGTTGGCAGGGCTATGGGGAAAAAGGAACCCTTCTCCACTGTTGGTGGATATGCAGGTGGTGCAGGCACTGTGGAAATCAGTGTGGCGATTCCTCAAAATCTAGGATTGGTTGTCCTATTTAACCCAGCTATTCCCCTTCTGGTTTATCCCTTTTGCATTTGTTATCCCTCTTTTATCTTAGAGGGTAGCCTACTGTGGGTATTCTTTTGAACATTGCTGTTTCATTTACCAAAACATTCTGGAAATCACTCTGTATCAGTTCAGAGACTCCATCTCCCTTCTTTCCAAGCAGCTGCAAAGGACTCCATTGTGTGGCTGTTCCATAATGTGTTCAGTCACCACTGCATGGGCATGGAGGGTGCTTCCAGTGTTTTGCAATTACAGACAGTACCAAAATGAGTAACATGATGAGTATGTGTTTGTACTGTTGGGGGGTGTCTTCATTGTGAAATCTTAGAGGTTGGACTGCTGTGTCACACGTACTTCCATTAGATATTGCTAAATTACCCCTCTGCAGTGGTGGCACTGGCATTCATTCCCCTCTCCCCCAGGATGACAGTGCCCATTTCCTCAGTCCCACCAAATGTGGACCTTCTGGGTGTGCCTTCCCTTCTGCTAGAGTATTTCCTAGGGTCTATATTGGAGTTGATACCATGAGTCCAAGAGGAGGGGCTGCTGGAGTTCACAGACACAAAGGAACACTTGATACTTTTTCGAGATGCATCATCATATTTCTAGTATTGGCTATCACCCTGATGTTTGTGCAGGGTACCATTTCCCTTGCTCTTTCATACCGGCACCTAGGGCACTGCTCCAACCTTTGTCTCACCTTCTTCCTGCTCCCACATCACCCTGCTTCTGTGTCTGAAGGGCCATGGTTAAAGAATCTCTCTTCCCCAAGGACTATAGGACTCATGGCCACTGCTGCATACTTGACCTCTGCTCTGTTTTGTGGCTCAGTGCTGAGTCAGACTGCTAGGTCTCTGGTGCTCAGCATCCAAACCAATGTTAAAAACAATTAGCAAATGGTTTGTATTAAGCAATGCTAAAACACCGTTGGCAGTTATTGATTGTTAGACATAACAATTAAAAGCCAGGCATGGTGGCACACACCTGTAATCCCAATGCTCAGGAGGCTGAGGCAGGAAGATTGTTGCAAGTTCAAGACCAGTGTGGACTACATAGTGAGTTCAGGGCCAGCCTGGACTAGATAGTGAGACCCTGTCTCTCTATATCCCACATCTGTTGCACGTGTGCTCAGGACTGTGAGGCTCTTGGCTGTCTTTGCCCAAGTGTGGCTGTCTGGGAGAGAGGACCATCTTCTAGGCACCAGATGCCCATGTTCAGGCTGCAGAAGCCACTTCCACTTTTTTTTTTAAATTTTATTTAAAAGGAAAAAGAGAAAAAACAAAGCAATGTAAGGGTACAAGTAATACAGAACTACAAAAAAAAAAAAAAGTAAGAAATCACCAGTTAATAGATTACACATTATCATCTTAGAGATAGTTGCTCTAGTCACAGTATCAAAGCATACAAAGTGGACATTCAAACAGAGAGACTGCAAACAGTTGTGTTCAATGATCCATCCAAAAACATTAATATGGTCAGCTATTTAACACCCCTAAACACACTTGCAGTTGTATCCTTTAGAGCACTTTTTTTCCCTCTCTTTTTTACAACAAAATTTATACATTTTGGGTTTTTACTCCTTAGTTCTTATTACTTTTTTTTTTTTTGGAAGAGAATAAAGTCAAATATGGCAAAACAAAGCTGTCAGTCAAAACCAAGGATAGACATAGTACATGATGTAAAAACAGAGTACAAGGTTATCAACAATGGTTACCATAATGCCTCTTGCTTCCTTAAAAAGAATTGTCTATCTCATTAGGTATTATAAAGTTGAACAAAACAATAGAGAACAAGACCAATAAAACCTAAACCTTGTAAACATTACAGGACTCCCAAAGAAGATAATAGTCAAACCAGAATGGGCATCTTAGTGAATCTTATTGCCTTCAAAGTAGTTGCCTATACCCTCAAACTTGATACTATCATAGAGAATGGAACAGAGTCTAATCAGTCAAAACAAGATAGTGGGAGTATTATAGGACTTCAAATCAAGTTAATAGGAAATCAAAAAAGTTACTATAATATATCCTGCTAATTTTTTAAATTTTTCCCCTTAATTAAAAAAACCATAAAAAATAACTAAATAATTTTTTTAATGAATAAGGGAGAGATTGAGATAAAAGAGGACATAACAACGTAATAATACAGGTCAAAGCATGACTGTTTCAGCAACCTTGTCCACTGATTTTTAACACAAGGCTTTAGGAAATGTTTGAGATAATTCAGCTGCCCCACGATGGAGAGTCATGCTTTCATTTTCACTACCTGCACTCATTGTCTGCTATTTATAACCTGGATCACAGTACATTTCTACCAGAGTACCAGACTAGGATAATCCTACAAAATGAAGAAATTTGTAATAGACAAAGTTTTTCAGAGCTTCTCTTTTCCCTCTTCAGAAAGAGATTTTCAAATACTTAAAGGCAGCAAAATGCTGGATGTGGTATAGCAGCCCTGCTTGGGCTATGTAGTGAGTTTGAACTATGTAGAGAGAGACCTCATCTCAGAAAACGAAAAATAAGACCAGGCATGGTGGTATACACCTGTAATCCTGGCACTTGGAAAACTGGAAGGTCACTGACCATGCACACCCTGAATTATGTAGTGAGACCCTATCTCAAAAAAAAAAAAGTAGAAATGGAAAATGTTATCATGTAGTAAGTAAAAAAGGAGGAGGAGGAAAAGCCGAAGAAGAAGCAGAAGCAGCAGCCATACATCCAGGAAAAGGAATCAGACAAGAGACAGGAGTGCCATGACAAATCAACAATGGAGAATAATCTTTTCAGCAAATGGGTTGGAACAACAGAATGTCCACAGGTACCACATTTAAAAAGTAAGTCATAGTGGGTCATAGGCCTCAATGTAAGAACTGCACCTACAAAACTTTTAAAACAGGGCCAGGGATTTAGCTCAGCAGCATAAGCACTGCCTGACAAGCACAAGGTCACGAGTTCAATCCCCAGTACCAAAACAAAAAACAAACTTTTAAAATAGAAGTAAATCTTAGCCAGGCATGATGGCGCACATCTTTAATCCCAGCACTTGGAAGCTGAGGCAGAAGGATTACCATGAGTTCAAGGCTAGCTAGTGAGCTCAGCACCGTAGTCTGAACTACATAGGTGAGATCTGGGGCAGGGCAGGAGGTAGAGGAAGGAAGGAAAAAAGGAATAATCTTTGTAACCGAGTTAGGTAAAACCTCAGTGGTGTGTCACCAAAAGCAGAAACAACCAAAGGAAAAATAGGTAAACTGGACTTCCTCAAAAATAAAAACCTTTGTGCTGCAAACAGTGCCATCAAGAAAATGAAAGGACAACCCATCCATTTTTTATTCACATCTTTTTGTTTTGTGGTATTAGGGATCAAACCTTGGGCTTCACACATGCTGAGCAAGCCCTCTATCACGAGCTACATCCCCAGCTCTGTGTTTAAATTTTTAAGGACCTCACATCTTGTTTTCTATAGTGCCTGTTTGCTGCTTTAAATGAGTAAATTGTACATTCTGTGATTTATATCTCAAGCTATATTTTAAAAAGTTGATACAAGAACATAGACAAATTTAATTTTGGTTTGAAAAATAGTTCTGAGGCTGTACATGGTGGCATATGCACTTTTGGGAGACTGAGGAAGGGGGACTGCTGCAAGTTTGAGGCCAGCCTGGACTATATATAGTAAGTTCAGGACCAGTCTGAACTGCATAGTGAGACCATGTCTCAAAACATATATATTTCTGTGTCCTACGAAGTGTTAATACATTGAGAAAAAGACGAAAAGAAAATAGATTAAAATGTTTTAAGTAATTATATCTGGGTAGTAAGACCACAGGCTGTTTTCTACTATGAATATGCATTGTTTTTAGAATCAGGAAGGAAGCAAACAAATGTGGAAGAGTCCTCCTTTGTGTCCTTTCCTGGACCAAACTGCTACTTGTTTTGGTGGTTTTGTTTTTGAAACAGGGTCTTACTATGTAGTTCAGGCTGGTGTTGAACTCACTATGTAGCCCAGGCTGGCCTCGAATTTGTAGAGATCCCCCTGCCTCACCTCCCGAGGCGGGGATTACAGGCGTGCATTGCTCGCCCGGCATCATACTGCTACTTGTGACACCCTTAGGGCAGCAGTTAGTACTTAGGAGCAGAGGTGTTAAGTTCTCCTTTATAGTGAAGGAGCTGGACTAGACCCATAACCATTTGTAATAGGAAATATACTCCAAAACTGAGGAAATCTATACCACTTTGATTTTAGAAGTTAGTGTTGAATAAACCAAGTCCCAAGAGCTATGCAGACGGTGTTTTTTTTGTTTTTGTTTTTTTATGAGACAGGGTCTCACTTTACAGCGCAGGCTGGCCTCAATCTCACTATTTAGACTAGGCTGACCTCAAACTCGCAGGGATCCTCTTGCCTCAGCCTCCTGGGTGCTGGGGAGTTACAGCTGTGCACTACCACACCCAGCTATCTGGTCCTGATGGCCTTGCTTCAACTTTAGACCATTGAACATCCTAAAATTTTTAAAACCATCTTGGGAAGTTACCATTTCTAAATCTGTACAGACAGTTGACATGATAAAATGAGTATTCTCTTCACATCTCTCCCTACGGCCAAATAGTGTTATTAGGTAATACATGCACATTTTTTCCTCTAAGCTCTTAAAATTTTTATGACAGTCATTGGAAATAAGTTCTTCCTGGCAGCCTGTCGAATCCACATTCATTTATAAGCCGTCTTTGATGTATTGTCAGCGTTCTGCTTCTCTCAAGTTTTGCTTTGTTCCCCGCGCATCTGTGGAGAGAAGTCTACGTTAGAAACAGGAACTGTTGAAAAGAAAGAGCAACCTGCTTGTCAGTTATTTCAGAAATTTTGCCACATCGTATGCTGTTGGCTTGGACACAGTGTGAAATAGCCTTTGTTTCTTGCTGTTTTATGTGAAACCTGTTTCCTGTGAAAACGAGGATTGTAAAGAAAGGCCATTGAAGGGTAGGCCCTTCTCTTGAGAGGAGAAAAGGTAATTTCTTCTCTTACATAGTCTAAAAATCTAAGCAAGACTCAAAGAGCCCTACATGGGCAGTGACTGGCACTATCTAAACAGATGGAGGGCATCCAGCAAAAAAATTAAAAACAAAATAAATAAAAAGTCTGACTGAACAATCACTGATGCAAATTTCCACCTGGTAGTAGAAAATGTCTCAACGTCCAAAGACATGAAAAGCACAGAGAGAATGCTGTACAGCTATTGAAAATAGGAAGGACTTACATGTATTTGTTCATTTCAAACCATAATTTTGTTTCTGAGACTAACCAACAGTTTTAAGGGAAACCTGGAAGGCATACAAATTTGAAGGATTCTGGAAACATAACCATGTATAGTAGCATGTGGTTGAAAAATGTAAGTGAACTTCAGATCCCCCCCCCAAAGAAAGAACACAGAAAGGGAAAAACTGGTTGGACAGATAGATGGTGGACAGTCCACTTGGCCAGAATCCAGGCTGTGTATCTGGCTCACCTGAGTCAGGCTGTCAGAACTCCGGGCTTCAGAATATAGCCATGTAGCTATATGTTGTAGACCTGGGGTTTCCCCCTAGCAGACAGACCTATAGGTGTCAGACCCACAGGCACCAAGTGACCTGAGTGCTGCGCGCCCGGCCTGGGCACTGGGCTGTGATGTGCGGGCACGGTTTCCTGGAGTGCTGGTGGGAATGTGTGAGGAGTACAAAGCATGATGGAAATGAGAAAGAACAGGATACAGCGGTAACGCGTGCAGCAAGACAGATGTGTTTATGCAAACTACAGAGGGAGAGGAAAGGGTGAACAGTTCACAATTTCTGCATTTCTGGGTCTTTTGATCTTTACTTTCCAAAATTTATTTCCATGAGGCTATAGTCTAGTTAGAGACCTCAGCCCAGGAAAATGTCTGTCATAGCAGGGGGACACTTACCTCCCCTCTCTAACCCCTACACACTCCTCTCCTCCACCAGTTGAAGGAAGGTTCCTTTTTGTCGTGTACATGCATGAAGTGGCTGAGGAATGTGTTGGAGGGCCCATTTGTGGTCAGCGGACAGTGGCAGCAGTATGGCCACTGCCACGTTACTGAGTTCTGAGCCCATTACCCACATGGGTGCTGCTGCTTCCATCTTTATGACCATCCCTGACCTCTCCAGGCCCAAGTTCATAGTCTATATAACTGGCCTGGCCAGAGGAGCTACACAGGACATAGCAGATGTGTCGGTTAGATCGTATGGAGTGAGGTGAGAATGAGGATGTTTCCCTGGGTGTGGTGGATCGGCAGCTGGTGGTCACTTGTAACACCCAGCTGAATGGGTCAGCGTGTTGCTGAGTGCGAATGGCCCCCTGAGGGTTGTTGCCAACAACATTAAAAGGAGAACTGGAAGGGAAGGTGTGGTGCTGTTGGTTCTCATGTTGCTGCGGGTTCTCCTGGAGGAGCTTATTGATAGGAACTTAGTTGTTCTCATTGTCGGAGGAGTTCAAGACCTTATTGTCACTGAGAAAGGCTGCAGTTCACTTTGGGGGAGCTCTGGTCCTTATTTTGAGCATTACTTCCCGGCTCCAGAGGGTAAGGTGGCGTACTGTTCCATCTCTTGGAGAAACTTTTCACATTGGCTTCCTGATAGGAGCTTGACTGTTCTCGTCATTGCAAGAGCATCATTGTCGCTGAGGATAGCTGTGGTACTTTTCATGGGAGCTCTGGTCCTTTGAGTGTCGCTTCCTGGCTGCAGTGCAGAACCGTCAGCCTACTGGCCCAGATCCTTTATGCCCCTGGCATAGACTTTCTAGATTCCACCACTGACCTTTGGGCCTTTACAGTGCAGATGCACAAAACAGATTTGAATGA
Source organism: Cavia porcellus (assembly GCF_034190915.1). Lineage (NCBI taxonomy): Eukaryota > Metazoa > Chordata > Mammalia > Rodentia > Caviidae > Cavia > Cavia porcellus. The sequence continues at coordinate 16,695,071 of NW_026947515.1, forward strand.
GATTTCGTCGTGAGCTCTGAATCTCCAGTTGGACTTGTGGGGAGCATTGTCACGGGCTTTAGGTCTTCAGCTGGACTCATGCAGGACATTGCTGTGAGTCCCAGACCCTTGGCTGGATTTCCTTGGGTGTTCAGTGTGTAGACAGAGCTCCTGCACTTTTTTTGTGTTTGTCTCTGGGTGACTATTATAAAATAATACTATAAATTATGTATCCTGTATTAAATTGTTTCCCTCAGAAACCCTAACTACAATACTGGGCTGATGTTGGGGACAGCACCTGCCCATGGCTCTTAGCCCTGCCTCTTGGTCTGTGGAGAGAGGGCTTCTGAAACTCCTGATGCCACCAAAGCCAGTGTCTCTGGGTATAGGGTACAAGCTTTGATGCTTTTAAGCACCTGGAGAGTATCTTGACCCTGTAAGGGTCAGGCTGAACTGAGCTGATGGGGAACCGACTCCGTCTTCAGGAGGACTGGCTTGATGACTGCACATCCAAGCCTCGGCTGAAAAACGACGAGCAGACATTTGATCAGACGTATTGTTGATAGCAGGTTAGTTTGCGGGGGCTGACCAGGTTAGCCAAGCTAATTGTATGAAATATTAGCTGGTTCACAGGAAGTTCGGTGGAAAAAATAGACAAAAGATTTCAGCTGTGGTGGCAGCTTTCATTTCTCCCTTTTTTTCTGCAGCAAAATATAGGACTTGTGATTTAAAGAGAAGAAGCACAGCTCACACGTTTCCGTTCCTCTAAGGAGGGCCCTGCAGACTTTGTGAAAATAAGCACCTGTCTTGTTCTCCCTTGCCTTCTAGCTAATTTTGGTCCCTATTCTTTTGCCAGTTGCCAGAGGCTCCACCCTCTGAGGAGGAAGAACAAGAAGCCTGGGTGAATGCCTTGCTTGGAAGAATATTTTGGGACTTCTTAGGAGAGAAGTACTGGTCTGATCTTGTATCGAAGAAAATCCAAATGAAACTTAGCAAAATAAAGGTATTGTTCTCTACTCAAAGGGTTTCTAATTCCTCACTTTATAATTTCTGGACATTTCGCGCCCTACCATCATAGTGAAAAATAACCTTGTTTAAGCATATAACATACAAGAGCAGTAAGTTCTCAAGCAATGCATCTGACCCGGGTCACAGACTGATCTTGCTCTTCAGACTAACTGCATCTGGGGACTTAGAAAACTGTCATTTCATTTTGTGTGTGTGTGTGGGTGTGCCCCTGTGTTACCACATCATCCACTCCAGGTGATAATCCAAAAGTTGAGAAAATGTGAGCTCCTATAACTGATTTGTCCTGTAAAGTTTTAGTATGTTTGAGTTAGAAAAAAACTGAAATTGTGCAAAACATACTGAGTCTCCCAGTGGTCCAGGCCATGTGGTGCACTCAGAGGAAATCCTGGACTGCTTAAGACCACTTTCCAAGCCATACACCTTGCCACAGTTGCCACTGGCTCTGAATGTATCTGGGATGGACCTTTACTTCCTGGCCAAATGGTAGTGTATTGTAGCTGTCTTTGCTGAAGAAACACTCTTGCACTAAGACAGGCTGTCTTGGAAGTGAATTTAAACTGTGTTAAGTACTCCTCATGACTGTCTGGAAAGGATGCATATACCAAACATCAGAGTTATAAAGGTTTCTTACAAATAAGTTCAGCACAGTATAGAGCCAAGGAAGAATCACCTTGCTCCTTAAGTCTTCACTAAGAGCTTACACAGTCAGTAATTTAGCTAACTAGCTCTAAATAGTTTTTTTGTTTTTGTTTTTGTTTTTGTTTTGGATAGTAGATACCTTTAAGAAACAAAATCCTATAGATTCTTTCTCTAGAAGATAACCCAGCATGGTAGTGCAAGCCTGTAATCCCCAGCACTCCGGAAGCCGATGCAGGAAAATCATCACAAGTTTAGGACCAGGCTGCACTACATAAACCCTGTCTCAAAAAAAGAAAGAAAAATGTACATTGACAGGTTTTGCCCATGATTTCATTAAGTTCATGGACCCCAGGCTAAGAAATTGTAAGCCAACATAAAATTAGATTAGAAAGAGAATGTAGGCATGGTGGAGCTTCAGTTTATTTTGGCCATTCCCCTGGGTAAAGGTCAGTCTTCTCTGACTTAGTGGAATTCTGGTAAAGTCAGTCTGGTACCTCTGGGCCAAGTTTTCCCTTCTCCAGCCCCTGATGAAAAGGAAGGGCTGCCCTCTAAGTCAGAAGAGTGGGTGTCCAGGCAGAATTCGGGTAGGGTTTTAGAAGGAGTTTTTGATGAGTGTCAGCCAGCATGTGTTCTTGAGTAAGTTGAGGGCTGACTGAACCCACTTCTGCTAGCCAGTTCCCTAGGGGAACAGCAAGCTTCGGTAACCTTCCGTGTTGGAAGATGGAAGATGAGCTGTCAGCAGCCAACCCCGTGGCCCAGCTTCTCCACCATCTGGACACAGTGGAGCTGGAGTCCCAGATCGAGGCAGACAGTCGGGGCTGTTTCCCAGAGACGGTCAGTCCATGCCTGGGCAGGAGGGCTACACCTGGCAGTGCGAAAAACAAAGCAAGGTGTGCTTGAGCTACACATGGACACCACTGTTGTCACACATATTCTAGGGCATGGCACAGCGTGGTCCAGCCTTGTCTCCTGCAGGGGCCTGTGGTACCTCTTCATGTAGTGGAGTGTAGTGGCTGTGCCACTTTAGGGGAAGTTGAGGGCGACACTGCAAAGGTCTTCCTGAGTTAGGTGTTAAATCCATGCCAGGCTACGTGCAACCTTATTTTATTGAAATAGTCAGTTATATTTATTTTAAACACCTTAATTTTATTCTAAACTTTACAAAATTATTCTAATATCCAAGTGAAAGGTTATAACTAAGAAAACTGTAAGATAAAAAGATGGGCCAGATTTTAAAATATATTACTGTAGCTGTAGTAACGAGAGCAGTTTGCTCTTAGCTGGAAACAGCTCAGTACAATCTGTGGTGTCGTAGGAATTTAAAGGCGACACCATAACACTAGGGAAAGTATAGATTGCTCAATATATAAGTTAATATTGCTTATTAGTCATTTGGGTAAAAATAAAATTGGATCCCTAGCTTATATGTTACACTAAAATAATGAATAATATAAAGATTAAAAATACATACAGAAACCTGGGCATGGTGGCACACACCTGTAATCCCAGCATTTAGATGGCTGAGGCAGGAGGATCAACATGATGAGTTCAAGGTCAGCCTGAACTGCATAGTGAGACCCTGTCTCAAAACACACACGTGTACACACATACACACACAAATCGAAGTGGAGGAAATATACATGAATAATTTTGAGATGAAGTAGGAATTTCTGAGCATGCTATCAGTACTTTTGTGTTGTTTCCTGTATAGCAAACTCCTGCTGATAGATTAGGGAGTGCATTAGTTGCGGCCCAGCGGGAACCAGATGGCATACTCAGATGGGAGTCAGAGGGGATTCGGAGAGCCCAGAAGGGTGACTTTAGCGCTCGTGGGCCAGCACAAGTGGCTCTCCTGAAGGGGCAAAGGCAGGAAGCAGTTACCAAAACTCAGGCAAGAGAACTGTGTGGAAAGGGCAGCCTATCTCATAGGCTATGACATTCAGTGGAAGGAGGGGACAAATGCCTGACAACACACTTCTCCCCGTACCTCCCCGTCCCCTGCCCACTGGTGAATACCATTAGCTAGGTCCAACCGGAACTACAGGGCAAGAGGGACCAAGGATGCAGTTCACCCAGACCACAGAGGCACAGAGGGTAGATACAGGGAAGCAGAAAATTTCAAAGCATAGCATGGGGCAAAGGGATGTGACTTTATATTTCAAGAATTTTAATGGATGGTAATACCTAATAGTTACAGGAAGATTACCTACCAGAAACATTGTAACAATTTCTTACTTCCTGCTAGCAATCTGAGAAAGATCCATTTCCCATATTTAGGTTTTATTGGCCTTCCTGACCTCCTTAAGCCAAGATAGCCACTGTGGTCTAAGCCCCACCCTGTCCCATTAACTGTTTTATGAGACTTTTTTTGTTCTCTGCTTTCCTTGCCTGTTTCTGCCTCTCCAGTATAAATCCCCAAAGGTCAGGAAACTGGCTTCCTCGTGCAAGACTCTGTGGTGTGATGCCCAGACATGGTTTATGTAGTTACTTTTGGTTAAATAAATGGCAAAACCTGTGACCACTATTCATGTATGGTCTCCAAACCTGTGACCACCATTCCTTCAGAGTCTGTTAAATTCTTTTTTTTTTTTTTTTTTGGTACTGGAGATTGAACTTGTGACCTTGTGCTTGCCAGGCAGGCACTTATGCCATTGAGCTAAATCCCCGGCCTCAAGTCTGTTAAATTCTAACCACAGCATTTTTATCAGGTTACTAATGTGTCTCATTCACTGTTTACTTCTTTTCTCTAGCTCCCCTACTTTATGAATGAGTTAACTCTGACAGAGCTTGACATGGGAGTGGCTGTGCCAAAAATCCTTCAGGCCTTCAAGCCTTATGTTGATCACCAAGGTAATTAATTCTTAACTGACTGGAGTAGGATTTAATGAACCATTTAGGTGACTGCTCAGATATTTCTATTGTCCATTGCTGTGAATTCGTAACAAAGTTTTGTGTTTAGAGAGAATTGGGAAATTTTTAGCCATCTTATTTCTTGCGGAATGCCCTTTAAAATGTGTATATATATATATACACAGCTAAACTCTCTCCACATATATATATATACACACACACACACACACATTTTATATATATATATACATTTTATATATATGTATATGTGTAAATTTACTGCTCTGGGGATCAAATCCAGGGCCTTTGCACTGAGCTACATACCCAGAGCTTTTTTCCTAACTTTATATTTTGAGAGAGTTTTGTTTTGGTACCAGGATCAAACTCGGGACTTCGTACTTGCCAAGGCAGGTGCTTATGTTGCTGAGCTAAATCCCCTGCCCGAAAGAGTTGCTAAGTCACTAAATTGTCCGGGCTGAGCTCAAGCTGATACCATCCTCCTGGGACTATTGGCATGTGCCACTGTGCCTGACTCAGTGTCCTTTTTTTTTTCTTTGTTGTTTCTTTTTTGAGAGAGGGTCTCAGGCAAGCCCAGGTTGCCCTTTGGGACTCGTGGCGATCCTCTAGCCTCAGCCTCTTGAGTACTGAAATTACAGGTGTGCACCACCATGTGTGGCTACCTACTCTTGTAGGAAAAGAGAAAGTTAATTAGAATGTGGAGAGAGTTTAGCTAGAATTATCAGGATGATGCAGTGATTTATATGGCTGTTGTGTCATGTTGGATTAAAAGGACCTTGACTAGGAAAAATTCAGTATGTAGGAGTTTAGTAAAAAAATACAACAGGAGTGAGCTGGGCCTGGTAACAGCTATAATCCTTACCTACTTGGGAAGCTGAGTCAGGCATATCAAAAGCTCTAAGCCAGCCTGAACAGTTTAGATTCTGTCTCAAAATTTTTAAAAGTATATTTTTTTAAGGATTGAAAATGTAGTTCAGTGGTAGAGCATACTGAGTTCGATTCCCACTACTGAGGAAGAAGAAACAAAAATCAGGAGCGAGCCAGGTAAGCAAAAGTAGCCCGTAGCGTGCCAGGGAAATAAAGTCTCACCGCTTTCCTCACCGTGGCACCCTTCACCAGTGAGCCTCTGTCCACCTAGCCATGTTTGCATTATTCCTAAAGTGAGCCAGGAGCAAGGTAGGGGAAAATTAATCACAAGAGTTCAAGATTAATATTTGTTTTGAAGTAAATGTTTTGTAAATTTTGTAATGATGAATCTGAGTGCTCCTGGGTTTGGTCATGTCTGGTTCACTGAAAGTGCTAGAAAAGATTTAGATTGTTTGCAAATAGTTTAGCTCCTGTTCATTTTGACCCATTCACATTTTAAAAGTTGCATCATGAAAGTGTTCACTGCATAGCTGGGCTCTTTATCTTGTCTGGGTACAGGAGCTGCCCTCCTTCCTCTCACTCTGGTGGTCTCTGTTACCTTTGCTCTTTGCCTTTTCAGGAATGACTGATATCAGGCTGGTAAATGACCAGCTATCACGAGCCTCCTGAGAGTCTGGCTTTTAAAAAGTAAATAATGTGTGTACATGTTCTATTTTCTAATGTGCAAGCAGTCTGTTGTCTCATGACTGTCCTTTGTTGAATTAAAAGAAATTTCCAAGGAGAGGGGTTACAGGGACACAGCAGGCCTAAGCAGCTTCTAAGAAGTGTCCCTGTGGCTTTGAACTCTGCAGCTTCATGGAATAGCTTTGGCCCGGCTTTGAGAATAATTTAAGACCTAAGTGTCAAGCTTCTTTCTTGTTTCTCTACAGTAGGAGCTGTGTGAAATATTTCACTATGGAGATCAAAGGTTTGCTGCTTTTTAATCCATCTGAGGCATACTTAACTCCTTTCAGGGAAAATTTGAGAGATGCTTGCTTGTATAACAAGGATGCAAATATTACCAAAGAAAGGAATGAAGCCTATTGTGGTGGCACATGCCTGTAATTCCACCAGTCGGGAAGCTGAGGCAGGAGGGTCACCAAGAGTCAAGGCCAGTTTGACTACGTACATAGTGAGTTCAAGGCCAGCCTGAACTACATAGTGAAATTCTGTGTCCCCCCCAAAAAAAAAAGGAAGGAAATAAATCCTGTGGGATTAAGTCTGATCAAATTAGATTTTTTTCCAGCTCTACAAAGGATTCATGTATGGTGGCAAAACAAATTCACATAAGGAAATAGACATCATTTAATGATGGGGGTACTTTTTGAAAACTATCTGTAGTTGATTTCATTAGTTAGTATCACAGTGTGAACACCATAGAGTTTGGTTACACAAAGATGACATCACTAGGTGATATAATCTTTAATAACCCCAAGGAGAGGGGGTTATTATTTGGGACTTATTTGGGACTCTCACCTCCTTGCACTTTGGAAAAATGAAAAAACACGTCCTGACTTGTGCTTGCTTACTGAATGAATACTGAGGCCAAAGCTGGTAGAATTATCCCACCTGGGGAGACAACATGGAGTGCGTAGTTATGAGCACCAGCTCTAGAAGGAGACCACCCAGCTCGCTGCTCAGAGGCGTAGGGCAAATCCTAAGCCTCATTTCCTCATCTCTAAAATGGGGAGCCTCCTGGCATCCCCCTCCCAGCTCGTGAGATTACATGAGTGAATACATGAAAGGTGCTTCAGACAGCACCTCATGCGAGGCAAGCACTTTGTAAGTACTGGCTGTACTGTTACTGTTGTCACCTTCAGTGATGCTGTTGGAGAGTTGAGGATCTGGGTGGCTGTGGTGTTGAGTTGGCCATCTGATAGTGTGGAGCCAGTAGATCTTGCCAGATAAAGAGAAAAAAATGCCGCTCTCAGTTTTCATGGCCTTGCTGTGAAGAGAACAGTTCATAGTTCCTCTGACATGCTCACCAGTCCAAGTTCCTGGACACACACCAGCCTGGAGCTGGGATTAGGTACATGACTCTCACTCCCCTCCAATGGCAGGTAATGGGAAGATGGTCAGGGTCCGCCCGGAGAAGCCAACTGTGCCACCTGCCTCAGCTGTGGCCTTGCCTGCTCTCCACATGTCCTGCGAGCCACCCTCTACCACACACGCTCGCTACCCTTCCTACCTTGAACTGATCTCCCTGGCCCCTCTTACATGCCTTGGCCACCACCTGCAGGGCCTGCCCTCTAGGGACCAGCAGCCCATCCCTCCTAGCCAGGCTCTTTCCAATCGTTTTATTAAGTCTGATGTTGATCATTTATTCAGCAAATAATCATGTGAGGAAACTGAAATACCCCAAAAAGATAATGAGGAAAGCATAACCTATCATTCCTACCATAGCCAGGATTACTTTCTTTCTTTCTTTCTTTCTTTTGTACATTTTTTGTATATTCTCTCCCAATCTTTTTTCATACACATTAGAAAAAAAACACAGAACATATCACTTTTTTGCAGGGGAAAGGTGGGGGAGTACTGGGACTCAAACTCAGGACCTCATCTGAGTTGCCAGGCAGGCATTATACTACTGAGCTAAATCCCTGGCCCAGAGAATGTATAACCTTTTTAAAACCTTAAGAATGGCATGCATTGATGATTTGGACTGGATGTGTCAACCAAAGTCCCCTAACAGACCCTTCCATTTGTGCCCAGCTGCTGTACCTCAGTTTCCTCATCCATGAAGTGCCAGCAGTGGTACTGTCTGCCTTGCTTGGTTGTGGTGGGATTTAAACATCATGCAAGAAGTGCTCAGGGAACACAAGGGGCACATTGAGAGCTGCTGATGGCAGCTGTGCTACTGCAAAGCTGCATTGTAGTATAGCTTCCTGAAGAGGTTTGGTGGGCATCCGTTTCTGCCATCCAGGGTATTTGTGTACCCAGAGGTATGTCAGCAGGGCAGAATGAGCCCCAGATGTGGACTACAACCCTTGGATTGATTCATGCACTTCTCGGGGAGTGGGTAAAGACTTTTGCTACAAGTAGTTAAGTCTGTGAAGAGTCACTGGGTGTCCTCCTAAACAGTTCAGGACCCAAATAACAACTCAAGTGTTGTAGTCAGGGCTTTCAAGGACAATGAGCCAATATAAGACATATCATTATTTTATGATAATTATGATTATGACAAAAGATATGATTGTTTTATGATGATCACCCAAGGAGTTAAATACAAAGAAAGTGCAGGAAATCTATCCACACACTAAAGACCCAAGGAAATCCAGCCAAGGGTCTGGATACCACAGCAATGTCCTGCATGAGTCCAGCTAAAAACCTAGAGCCCATAACAATAGCTCATGAAAGTCCATTTCATAGATCTGCACTTGGATGGCCCAAAGGTCAGTGGTGGAAGCTAGAAAGTCTATACCAGTGGCGTGAAGGAGCTATGCCAGCAGGCCAAGTGTGGTGCACTGGAGCCAGGAAGCGATACTCAAAATAAGGACCACGGCTCTCCAGAAAGGTACCACAGCCACCCTCAGTGACAGAGGGGTCCCAAGTTCCTTCAATGATAATATATCAGGGAGGTCAGCGTGACAAACTTCTCTATGAGAACCAATAGCTCCAAACAACACTCACTTAGGAGCACCTACAACGCCACTCTTCCTCTCCAGGTCTCCTTTTTATGCTGGCAACAGTCCTCAAGTAGTTCATCCATGCTCAGCACCACGCTGATTCAGTTCAGCTGGTGTTTAAGTTGACCACCAGTTACCAGTCCACCAAGGTTTAATTAATTTCTTAGATTCTGTGGAAAGGGCACTAAGTCCCTCAGGAGAGAACCTTGACTGTCTCTGGAGATGCCCTTACTCATGCCATGGATACCCATGGTCTATACCTATTTTCTGAATATTGAGTTCCATATCTTTGGTCCATGCTAGGATCAAAGTTCCCACTATAGAAAACTGGAGCCACTATTAGTAGGTTACTAAAACTGGACCTCTCTCCTACACCTCAGAGCAAGCAGTTAGACAGCAGCTACGGCAGTCTGGTGGCATGGGCCTGGCAAGAGTGTCACAGACATGAAAAGGTTGTATGGAGAAGGGAAAGATACCCTCTGTGGGACTTGGGTGCAGGGAATCTTGATTTATGGCTCTGTTGACCTTGAAGAGGCAGAGCTGTGTATCAGTTACTGGTAGAGAAAGCTAAAAACATCATAAAAGGCACAGCCAGATTCAGGGTATTGCTAATTTTATGAAGTATTTGAAGGCACAATTGGGCACCAGTCTGCTATTTGTCGGGAGCAAAATAATCATTAATGCATTCTTCTAAGAACTGAGTAACTCCAGCCTCTGACCTTGATACGATGAATTATCAAATATTCCATTTTTAAGGAATCTTGTACTTGGATGTCAAATGTTGACTTTCCAGGTGAAAACCAGGGAGACTTGGGAAAGAGAGAAACAAGGAATGTGAGAGCCAGCCCAGATGGACAGGCTCAAAGGCCCCTTGACACATTCCAAGCAGCAGGTGACCCGTTAGGCCTGGCACAGAGACTTTCATAGCAGTAAGACAGGGAGAGGCTGTGTGAAACTCCCAGATGTGTGTTGCTATGGTAGGATGTGGCCTTTGTTAGCTGGAAAGCCTAAGGGAAGGCAGAATGTCTGCTCTGGTCATCAGCCCCTCGCCTCTGGGGCTGTGCAGTCAGCTGTGTGTATTACCATCATCCGACGTGCACCCTGGGTGCACCCTGCAGCCAAGGTCGTCTTTACTCTTCCTCGGGCATATTCTTGAAGGCAGGTCATCATCGCAGCGTCGCAGTTCGGATACATGCAGTGAGAACTCAGTGAGCACGTTTGATAGAATGAGCTGCCGTTTCTGCCCATTGGCCCTCTGGTAACTGTTGAGGTGCTGGTTCCAACTGTGTGACTGGAGCTTGGAAAACAGCCACTGAGCTCCTGGCAGCGGCTTGCACGGAGAGTGACTAACCCTGTCATGTTTGTTGTCAGTTGTGTTCCATGTGTTGCTGAATGAAGTGCCAGCTTTTGTAGGTGCCACCCTGCCCACAGTGGCCTCTTGTCCATGGGCACTGTGTGAGGAAGAGCCCCTGCCTGAGACTTTTCCAGGGCCAACTCTTTAGTCCTTTAAGGTATCAGAATTTGCCTGCTGCTCACCTTCTGGGTTTCGTCCTTGAGCAGGTAGTCACAGAAAGCAACATTTTTAGTAAAATGACTCTAGCACGGGTTCATTTCATCTTTGGATTTTGCAAGGCAGGGCCTCCCAACCCCCAGTACGTAACCAGTTGATCTTCAAGTTGCACATTGCTTGGTGAATCTTCAGGACACTTGTTGTGAGGTAAATCTCAAGTTCAGAAGATCTAGCAACTTGCTACAAGTTTTTCTTTGCATATTGTGCTCTCATACTCTATCTTCATCTCATTGTAGCACATCATAGTAATTTGTTGAAATATCTAAGAGAGGTTCATACCTATTTTTAAAATTTCTCAAATAGGGCTGGTAATTTAGCTAGTGGCATAGATGCTTGCCTGGCAAGCTTGAGGTCATGAGTTCGATCCCCAGTACCAAAAAAAAAAAATTCTCCAACTGTCTTTTTGCAATTCTGGATGTTGATTGATTGTTTATGACACAGTCTTGCTTACATAGGTCACTCTGTATGTGATGAGCTCAGGCTGGCCTTGAACTTGTGACAATCCTCTTGCCTCACTCTCCCGAGTGCTAGGATTATAGGTGTGTGCCACCATACTGGGCTTAGTTTTGGGGATCAAATCCAGGGATGCTCTGCTAGCGAGTTGTGGCCCCAGCTGCTTTAAATTTGTTTATTTAGTTTTGAGACAGTCTCACTAGTTTTCCCAGAGTGCTTACAAACATGTGGTCCTCCTGCCCTAGCCTCCCAAGCATCTGGGATTACAAGTATGTGCCACCATGGCCAGCTCAAGCCACTCTTGACTATGCGTTATCTCTGGCTACAGAGCAGAGCAAGGCCTTGCAGGTAGGCTCTGTGGGGCGGATTCAGTGGTGTAAAGTGCAGGTCCCCAGTTGAGGTAGCCGAGCCTCATTCTGCAGTAGCAGGTCTTCTTCGCCTGTGCTGTGGCTGAACTGCACCCCAGGGATGCAGTGTCCCAGTGACTGGGCCTGGCCCAGCACTTCACGATGCCAAATTCTTTTGTTTAAAAAACAAACAAAACTTTCCATTTGGGAAGAAGTAAGTTTGGTGCCTCTGAGAGGACAACTTTTGAAAGGAAAGCATACTGTTAATATTTATTGGATACCTAAACTTTCCAAAAGAAATAATTATGTTTGAATACATCTAGTAGCCAGGGAGTTTGAACCTGATAATTCTCAAGTTTAAAAAACCTGAAGATTTCAGCTGTAATAATAAATTTATGTTGAGCCGGGCATGGTAGTACATGCCTGAAATCCCAGCATTTAGGAAACTGAGGCAGGAGGATCACTACAAGTTCAAGGCCAGCCTGGGCTAAGTAGTGAGTCCAAGACCAGCCTGAACTACATAGCAAGACCTTGTCTCAAAAAACAAACAAATTAAATTATTTTGTATTGATAGTCTTTTTATATTGAGTTTAAATTAATATGTATCCTTTCATCCTATACTGGAAGTGATTAATGACTAAATGACTGTTGAAACAGATGTACCTTTTATTTCTAGTAAGAGTGTTTTGGGTTTTTTTTAATTAACTAAGTTTATTGATACATTTCAGATACACATAATGTTCATATACATCATAGAGAATTTGTTCATGATATTTGTTCATGATTTTCCCCCGTCACCTCTGTTCCACCCTTCTTCCCCTTCCTAGTTACAAAAGCTTAGTTTCCATTTTTTCCTTTTTTTCTCATTTTTTTCCTTTTCTTTTTCTTCCTTTTCCCCTCCCCTTCTCTAGTTCTCCTTATTGGAACATTTTCTTCCTATTTCACAATACTTGTTACACATTTGGCTCCTTATTTACCCTTTTGGTTTCATTAGGAGTATGGTCTCAAGGTACATCATTTAGCTGGAAATGTCTCAAGGTTATCCTTCTTTATGGCTTAGTTATACTCCATTGTATAAAATAATCACATTTTCCTTATCTGTTCGTAAATTGATGGGCATTTGGGCTGTTTCCAAGATATAAGCTACTACACACTGTGCCACTATAAACATGGTGCACACATATTGCTATGATATGATGCTTTTAATTCTTTGGGGAAGATACCAAGAAGAGGAATAGCTGGTTCCAGTGGGGCTCTATTCTAGGGGTTTTTTAAAAAAGTTATTTATTTATTTTTTGAGACAGGGTCTTGCTATAGTCCGAATTTTTTTAGAAGTCTCTACACTGATTTCCACAGTGATTGCCGTAGTCTGCACTCCTACCAACAGTAAAAAGGGTTCCTTTTTTCCCCATAGCTCCACCAGCATTTGTTATTGGTTGGTTTCGTGGTACTAGCCATTCTTTCTGGAGTGAGATGGAATCTCAGGTTTGTTTTAATTTGTGTCTCACAAAGGACCAATGATGTTGAACATTTTTTTCATATATTTGCGCTTTCTATTTCTTCATCCAAGAAGTGTCTATTTCAGATCTGTTTTTGGATTGGATTTAAATTTGAGAGGGTCTGATTTTTTTTAGTTCATTCTGTGTATTCTAAATGTTAATCTTTTGAGGAAAAGTTGGCGAAAATTTTTTCCTACACTGTGGATTGTCTCTTCACTTTGTTAGTGGTTTCTCTTGCTGTGCAAAGCTTTTTAATAAGATAAAATCCCATTTGTTGATCCTTTGTGAAGTCACTGTTTAGTTGTGATCTTGTTCATAAAATCTTTGCCTTACACTGATGTTTTCAAGAGTTCTACTTAGTCTATCTTCCAGCAGATTTGTCAGTAACAGTATTTTGAAGAACAAGGTAATTGGTGATTTTCAACAGCTTTACTGTAAGCAGGGAATAGAGAAATTTGAGTGTTACCACAGACAAAACAGTCACAGTTGATACACATGTCACTTCATTAAAGCAAGTCATTCATGGAAAATAATCACCTTCAATTATGAAAAAGAAAATGTGCTGAACAGAGAAATAGAAAGTGTGCTACCTTGTTTGAGGAATTGTGTCATTAGTGCTTCTTGGGGTTAAGCAATGGTTTACCTGAGAGGTAGACATGTAGGGGAAGTTATTTACCGCAATTGCTGAAAATGCTGCTGTTTGAACAATGGTTTTAGATTGATTTCCTGCTTCCATTTAGATGCTCTCATTTGTCTTATGTTTATTAACATTTAAACACCCACTAGAAGAGTCGCATTTTGATTGAAAGTCTGTGAAGTATTATGGACCTGTGGGTCTGAGAAATCACAGCATAGCCTGTCTCATCTGTCCTAGCGTGGACCCTTCCCCACGCAGTCTCAAGGTGATCCTGTGACGTTTTACACATAGTCTATAGCCACCACAGTGAAATTCCACAAACTTAAAACATTGTTGGGTATAAACTCATTGGCAGTAGTATCTTTGTAAGAAATAGATCTTTAAACCTAGTTATAAAGTGGTTACCTGACTACCTGGATAATCTTAGGAATTGAAAGGTAATCCCCTTGTTTCCATTTCTTGGAAATTTCTAGAAAGAAAGAGATTCTGATACTTTTTGTCACTATCCTTCTCACCTGACTAAATCTGACCCATTTTTCTGCCCCTCTTCCAAGCACTGACTGATTTCAGGAAAGACAATGGTTCCCTTATGTGTCTTTAGGGAATGACCCAGGTCAAAGATAAGTCTCTGTTCTTTCTGCTCAGGCCCATTCGCTTCTGGGGTGTGTTTTCCTGTGAAATAGGAGGAGGCAGAAGTTGGCCCTCTTTTGCTAAAGTGTGCTGAATTCACCATGACCACTATAGTGGATCGAAGTGCTGGCTGTCTGCCAGAAGGAGAAACATTTGAATCTTTCCTGGTACACACTGACTGTAGAGCTCTGCTTTCATAGCCTTCCTCTTGCTTATACTGGCAGTGCAAGCCATATTAGACTGCTGGTGTGGTGCTGACTTAGGTCCTTTAAACTCCATGTTTTCATACATATAATTTTTTGGTGTTTTGAGACAGGGTCTTGCTATGTAATCCAGGCCAGCCTTGAACCCACTGTTTAGCCCAGGATGGCCTTGAACCAGCAGCAGTCTCCTGCCTCAGCCTCCCAAGTGCTAGAATTCCAAGTGTGTGCCACTACACCCAGTTTAAAGTACAAGTGCCTATACTGTCATTCACAGGACACTTTTGTGGGAAGGAAAAACCTGTTTTTTCACTGTTTCTCCAGGACTCTGGATCGACTTGGAAATGTCCTACAATGGATCCTTTCTGATGACTCTTGAGACCAAAATGAATTTGACCAAACTAGGTAAAGAGCCTCTTGTTGAAGCCCTGAAGGTTGGAGAAATTGGCAAAGAAGGGTAAGGGTCTATATATGCACTTACTAACCCAACCTTGGGGGTCCAGCCTCTCTCTGCAGTCTTGGATTAGCGGGTCTGAGGTCTGAGCGCCCCTGGCTGGCAAGCTAGCATCACTGTAAGTGCTTCTGGACTCATCCCTGTAAGAGTGCACATACATCATCCATCCCCAGGGGAGCTCCCACTCCCTGCTCAGCTGTGACAGCTGTTTTGATCTCAGCACCGAGGCAGGGATAGCATCTCACTTACCCAAAAGGCATCACAGAGTCAGACAAGCAGGGCAAACCCATCTGAGCAATAAATTTCTCCATGAACCGAATCATTGCTCCAAAACACTATTATCTTCAGCTTTCTAGCACAGACAGCAATGTGTGAAGCCATTTAAGGTCCTTTGGGGAGTCACGGCTTTAGTCACCAAGCCAGAATTATCTGTAATGAGGTGGTTGGTTTTGCAGCTGAGAGGATACCCCACAAGTGTCCTGAGAAGCATCTTCCCAAAATAGTACTGTAAGGATTTGCTTGATGAATTCTTCTCTTTGTAGAAAGTACATTATGTTGCTCACAGTTGTCTAATTTAAAAATATTCCAAAAGTTTGAGATAATTTATGGAGCATTTTTCTTTTGTTTTGCTTTTCTGTGGTGGTACTTCTCACGGGGTATATCCTCAACTTTTTTTTTTTTTTTTTTTTTTTTTTTTTTTTTTTTTGAGGCAGGGTCTTGTTAAGTTGCTCAGACTAGGCTAATACTTGTGATCCTCCTGCCTCAGCCACCACATCTTGCTGGAGCTTGATTCCCACACCACCACCACCCCTCTTAATGCCTAAGAGAGTCACTGGGATCACCGAGAGGATAAGCCAGAACTTTTATATTCTCACACACCTTAAAAGTGGCTGTGCTGGAAGGTTGTTGAAAGTTCAAGATGAGACTCAGAGTCAGCCTGAACTACAGAGTGAGACCCTGCCTCAAAAGGACCAAAAAAAACAGTGACTGCTCTGACTACTCCTATAAATGTTTCCATTGTTTTTACCAAGTTAAAGCCTGCTGCTTCTCACATGTCTGCTCCCTTTGCATGGGAGTAACAGTAGAATGACAGGGAAATGCCACAGGTGCTGCCTTTGCACAGCTAAATGCAAGAAACAGGCTTTTAGATGTCTGCTTACTTAACACTACTCACCTACTGCTTTTATTCATGCTTGTGGTAGTAGCAGACTGGGTGAGTTATAGGTATACCTTCAAGAATATTCTTTTGATTAGATTATCTGAGTTGTTTAATGAAATGTTTTGTTTTAATAGTTGGGATAATTTTACCTGCTGTATGCAATCTAATCGACATCTGCTATTTTTTTTTCATTTTCTGCTGTTTGTTAAAATATATTTGGATTCTGCAATCTGTGGATTTGTATTTTCTGGTGAGTGGTACTTATCAACTCTCCGTGTGGCATTTCATACCCTGTGAATGATAACTCTTGTTTGGGTCCCCCATGAAACCATGGGGAAGCTTGTCTTTTCATCATGGTTCTAGACATGAAGGCACAGTTCATGGACTTGAGAGGCCGTTCAGATGAGGCCTTTGTGGTAAGGAAAGTCTTAGACATCCCTAGTTAGAATTGCTGGGAGTCCTGGGCAGATGTGATGGTACATTCCTGTAATCCAGCATTCAGGAGACAGAGGCAGGAGGATCACCATGAGTTCAAGGCTAGGCTGAGGTACATTGTGAGCTCTAGCCCAGCCTGAACTACATTGTGAGACCCTGCCTCAAACTAAAACAAAACAACAACAAAAATCAAACCCAAGCAACAAAAGATACATTGAAAATATTTTCTAGAAGGAATTACAGGCCTGTGCTACCACCCCTGACCCACATGCATCTTTGGGCTCAGTTTGTGGGAACATCAAACTTCTGAAAGCCCTTCCATAGTGAAGAAGTGATTCTAGAATCCATTTCTTTGCTTGCGCAGTCAGAGCGTGTAGAACCCCGAGACTAGAAGTAAGACAGAAATCACTGATGTTTGCTACTGACACCCTCCTTGTTATTGAGCTCCCTGAAGCAGACTCTATAGAGGTGGACAGCAGCAGCCTTTTCCTTCAGGCTCTGCTTTCAACCTGTGGCTGCCTGTCCAGGGCCACATTGAGATTTTGCACTCCAGTATCCAACTCTGGCAGGGCCTCTACTTTGTCTCGCTGCTTTTATCTGTCCCTGTCCAAGTGTGCAAGTGATTGTGCTCATGGGATGTCTGAGGAGATGCTGCTGACTCTGAAAAATTCTTTTTGTTATAGTTTAGTGAGACAGTATCTCACTGTGTAGTTCAGGCTGGTCCTGAACTCATTGTGTAGCCCAAGCTGGCCTCGAACTTGTGGCAGTACTCCTGCCTCAGCCTCTTGAATGCTGGGATTATAGCCATATGCCGCCATGCTCAGCTAACTCCCCCTTTCTGATAGTAAGATTATTCACCATAACACCCTGAGGACAGGATGGAGAAACTGAAATTTGTGTTGCTTTCTTCAAGTGAAGTCCCTTTCCTTTGAAATGTATGTCCACTGTGTATTGGTTGACATTTTTCCTGTAGGCTTTTTCTGTCCCAGATAGCCTAGTCACAAGCTGTAATTAGCATCACTTCTGGGCAGTAAGACTCAAAATGGAATTTAAGGCTAGAGCTGGAGCTTAATAGTAGAGCATTTGCCCAGCATGCCAGAAGCCCTGGGTTCTATCTCCAACATGTCTGTCTGTCTCGCTGTCTCGTGCTCTCCCTCTCTCTCTCTCTCTCTCTCTCTCTCTCTCTCTCTCTCTCTCTCTCTCTCTATCTCTCTCTCTCTCTCTCTCTCTCACACACACACACACACACACACACACACACACACACACACGGAATTCAGGTGGTAAGCTGAGTAATGTAAACTTTAGGAAAGGATCTGGAGAGGAGCTGAATGAATCAGAAAACGAGGCTTGATGAGTGGCATTAGAGCGAAGCATTCCTATGAGGCATTTGGGCTGTCCCCAGCCACCACTGCAGCCCGGGCCAGTGCGCAGGTTCCTGCATGATGACCCCACTGCGTCCGTGGTGTCTCACTGTCCACTAAGTTATCTCTCACTTGGTGAGAGGCCCTCGGTGTTCTAGGAGCCAAGTCCTTACACAGTACCCTGTGACACTTGTTCATGGGAACATGCACATGTGTATCTGTGACAGATGGATAGGACTGATTCCTCTTAAATAAAAGCAAATGAGTACATCCTAGGAAGTCTGATTCCCTCACAGGGATGTTGAATCTAATTATGCATTCTTTACTTAAAACATTTCTTAGAGCTTCTTTTATAGAATTGGAGTCTATGACATTTTTTAGCCATCCTGAGATAGCAAGTCAGCCTACTTTGTAGATAGTTTGAGAATTGTCAGAAATTGTCAAAGGTGATGATTGTAAGACCAAGAATTAAAATATTTGGTCCAATGCAGAGCATCAATAATAAAATGCTTCACTTTTTCTTATGTCTGGCTCCAAACACATTTCCAAAGCAGTTTTCAGCAGAGGCAGCATAAATGGAATAAGCCTTTTCAGGTGGCTCTCTTGAGAGCCTTATCTGGAATTGTGAGGGGTGTTTAAAGCCAGTGGGCTTATCACATTCAGTGTGTAGAGCGTCTTTTTATGAAGTTTCTGCTGACACTATAAAGTCAAGATAATAAATTGCATATTCAGGTGTAAAGCTGAAGATCAGCCAAACATTTTAGCCACATGCTTAATTAGTAGTGGGTGCCGTTTAAACACTGTCCAATGCAGACAGTAGAGTTAGTACTTAGAGTCAGAATTTTGTATCATTGGATCTGCTTTAGCTGGTATACCATTATCTAAATTTTTTATTTCAAGTTGCAAAATCTGCCCTGTTCTCTGTGCTACAAAGGATTAGTTTTGGAACCGGAGAGCTCACTGCAGTGCTCAGCCTTTAGCATCTTCTGCCCAGGGGTCTGGAGCTGCCAGATGACACATATCAGTGGGGACACGAAGGATAGTGGCTCAGTAGATCCCACTGGGATCACAGATCCTACAGACAGCCCTTTGTGCCGTGTGGAGTGGAGGTGAAGCAGGCTGTGTGCTGTGGGCATAGCTTCCCCACCTGGCTGCACAGGGTATGGACCAGAGTGCAGCCATACTGCTGATGGAGAAGTGGGACAGTTATGTAATCACTGGTGATTTATATCTATGACTGTCCTCGTCCCAAGACTCAGTTTGGGCTTTCTGGGGAATCATATTTTGCATCGTACATGTGAAACAAGAGTGCTTGAGGTTGCCTAATCTCAGAAGGCTCTGAAATGGCTCTGTGACCACAAACACACATAGGCACAGGACTAGCCAGGCCTGTGGTGGAAGGAAGGAAAAAGAGGCAGTCAGATGTTGTTAGGGATGAGAGGCTTCTGTTTTGCAGACGGAGCATCCCTTTAACTTGCTGGCTGGAGTACTGGTTCTAAAGTTTCAGGGCCACGCTCGAGCAGGATCCATGTGTCCTGCCAGGGAAGACACTCCTCAGATCCTCTTACAGCCCAGCTCCTGTTTCAGGGGTGGAGGCTTCAATCTCGCCATCCTGAGTGCAGTGCTGGGGCTGCTGCTGGGCTTTGTTAGCTTACTGGCATGTCTGTCTGCCCTTGACCCTGTTGGTTAGGAAATGACTGCTTCAGGGTGCTTCTGGTGGCCCAAGTGCTGCCTTAGAGCTGCAGGGAGATGTGGCCAGCTCTACTGCCTCCCATCTTGGCAGTCGTGTCCTTGTCAAAAATATAAGACCCAGGGGCAGGGGATTTAGCTCAGCAGCATAAGCACCTGCAAGCACAAGGTTGTGAGTTCAATTCCCAGTACAACACACACACACACGCCTCTATGTGGAGACCGTTTGGTTCCTGTGTGGAGACTACTTATTCATTTCATCCCAGTTAAGTCCCTGAGCCTCAGAGATAGACCCTACCAGTCAGTGTTCTTGGAGACACAGCCACAGTCCAGGGAGTGAACTGCCTCTGCGGGACTGAGCTCAGCCAAGACACCCCAGTGCCTCAGAGGGGAGCCTTGGTCCCTCTCTTCTGCCGGTGTTTCAGCAAGTCGCACGCCTCTGGAAACTTGAGTCCCAGCCTGGAGATTTTAATGAGGGATGATACTCTGATGAGGCTTTTCTTTGCTTTAACGAAAAGAATGGTCATTTGCATTTTTTCAGGTGAAGTCCTGGATTCTCATGTTAGTTGTTTCTTCAGATCCCTTAAGATTTACACCTTATGTTTTTTAGTTTGTGACTCTCAGAAGATGGGGCAGGTATAGGATAAGGTACTTAATTTCCCTAGGAAAGAGTCATGAATGATAACTAATTTGGGGATTAACCACGCCAGGAAATATCAGTTTTTGCCTCAGCTGGAGACAATGGACTTGCCTGCATGTCCTCATCACCAGTGAGAGCTGCTAATGTCACCGACATAGCTGTCACCTCACCCCTGCTACCATCTGTTCTTTCCATTCACCCTCCCACTTGTTTCCCCCTGTACTACTGACAAAATCACTGCATTTTATGTAACTGCATCACACTCCACCACCTGTCCTTTTGACGCATGCTCAAATGGCAGCTAACTCTTCAGGGCCCAAGTGCTCTGTAGTCCTGATGGGGAACTTGGCACTGGAATGTCCTGAGTAAGAACCAGGACTCTCAGATTGGGCCTTCTTTTTGTTGATGGTTTGAAGACAAGGAGAGTGTCATAGAGGTTCCATCTTGACCCCTTCTGGTTGATTGTGCATGTGCTCTTCCTAAGCAGTGGACTGGCTGCAGTGGTCACTGTTCTGTCTCCCTGTTCAGTTGCAGGCCCCGGGCATACTGTCTTGCAGACAGTGATGAGGAATCTTCCAGTGCCGGCTCCTCTGATGAAGATGATGCACCAGAGCCCAGTGCAGGAGACAAACAGCTGCTCCCAGGGGCTGAGGGGTGAGTAGAAGTGGATCAGGGCTCAAGCAAAGCCTTTCCCTTTCTTCCATGTGATCTTCCTCCTTCAATGCTGGATGAGGGTTGTTACATTAATATCCAGTGTCAGTAGACAGGCCCCAAAGAGGAACAATTTGTATATCTGTCCCTTCTTAATTCCAGACTCCGTAACTTTCTCCTGCCATTAAATAGCAAAGAAGTTGGAGGGCGAGGCTGTGCAAAGCAGCCCTGGTCCTCCTAGGAGGAAGAGGAGCCCTGGCTGCACACTGGCACTCCCTTGTCAGGTGGAAAGAAAAGCCTTAGCCCCTGAAGTGGGAGACCGTGTTGACTTGAGTTGCTGGCTCCTACAAAGCTGAAGAACTGAGGGTTTTTTATTCTTGTTTTTGTTTCTTTTGTTTTGGTGAATTTTGAAAATATTGATAACAGTCGATATTTTTGGATCATGAGTCATTTGGGGGCTCTTTTGCCTGTTACTTGGATAGTGGAATAAGTGGAATGAATCTTTGAATTATTTAAAAAGAGCTAAAGAAATAAAGATTATAAAGAAGCCAGTTTTTCAGAAACTTTAGTAAGAAAATAACCCATTCAATTATGAGATCATGTAGAAAAAGATAACCCGGACGTTTGGACAGGTGGTGCTAAACAGTGTGTGTGTTATTTAAACCCTAGTTGCTTGACCTTTTTGAAAATGATTGCTTTGAGCTAAGGATGTAGACGGGTGGTAGGGCACTTGCCTAGCGTGCATAAGACCCTGGGTTCCATTTCCAGCACTACCAAGGTGGTGGGGTGAAGGAAGAAAAAAAAGTGTTTATTTATAGGTACATACTATTCCTGATGCCTGGAACTGCAGAGGATTTTCATATCAGATATCCTCTCGTCTTAGTGAGTCTTATGAATTATATAACCTGACACAAAGGTTTATTTTCTTGACCTATAGTATGTCAGCTTAGTTTGACATAGCATTTTTCTTTAAGAGGTTCCAAACCCTAAAAATAAGGCAGGGAGGGGAATTCCAGGCCCTTTGAAAAGTACTTGCCTCTGGGCAAGGTGGCACACTTGTAATCCCAGCATTCTGGGTCACTGAGGTAAGATGATCATAAATTCAAACCCACCCAGAGTAATATAGTGTCTCAAAATTTAAAATTTAGTGTCTCAGAATTTAAAGGGCCCTGGGTTAAATCTCCAGTAACACACACACATACACACACACACAGAAAGAAAGAAAAGTATTTGCCACTCAGGCCAGTAGGACGCTACCTAACGTAGGTAATCACTGTTCTGTGTTTCTAGCATGCAGCATGATTTGCCATTTGATATTGGAGATTGAGAGGTTGCTGTATAGTAGTAGGACATGGACCTTTACATTCAGTCTTTGAGTAGTATATGGAAGGTCCCTTCTGTACATGAAGACCTTGTCTAGCCCTCCAGTGTCAGTTCAGGAGCTCTGACATTTGCAATTTTTTCAGGTAGTAGCTTTCGACTGAGGGCAATTTGGTCATCATATGTGGAGACAGACATGTTTGGCATAACTGGGGAGTGCTAGTGCCATCTAGTGGAAGAAGGCGGGGATGATGCTAAGAACCCTACAGTGCACAGCACAACACAGCTCAACTCAGAATTAGGTGATCCACGCCAACACAGCAGTTGAGAAAGGGCTGTAAAGGAAGGTGCACCTAGAGCCACAAGGAGCTTCTGTCTGTGAAAGAGCTAAGTTTATACTGACACCTTCTTGTGTTCCTCATTTTAAGGTATGTTGGAGGTCATCGAACAAGTAAAATTATGAGGTTCGTTGATAAAATTACCAAATCAAAATACTTCCAAAAAGCAACAGAGACAGAGTTTATTAAAAAGAAGATTGAAGAAGTCTCCAATACACCCCTGCTGCTAACTGTTGAAGTACAAGAATGTCGAGGAACCCTGGCGGTCAACATTCCTCCACCCCCAACTGACCGCGTATGGTGCGTAGAGGGGCCTTTAGGGACAGCAGACGATTCCTCTTGTTGCATAACCCTAAAAATCCCAGCCTGCTTAACTTAGCACTAAGGAAAGTACCTTCTTTACTGTTGGAAATTATACTTCTGTAATGGTTCATTCATATTTAAGGATTTATCTTCATATATCAGGGGCAGTTAGGATGAGTACATGAGATCTATGGGATGAGCTGTTTCTATTCTTGGTCTTCTTCCTCTCCAAAACTGACTGTTCCACTAGTAGTGACTTCTGCCACCTGTAGAGTGCCCTTGATCTCCGCTTGGCCTGGGTTATGCCTGCACTGCCGGGCTTGTTCTCACAGCATCCTGCTGATGAGGTGCCTGGTTGTCACACTTAATGGATGGAATTCAGTTACACATCCGGCAGAATCCAGGTAGTTAGGGAGACTTCCCAGAGTTATACCTTGATGGACATGTTTTTGGTGTTTGTGGTAGGAGATCTACACAAAGAGTTGGTTCTCAGCTCCAGCGGCATGATAGAATCACCTGGGAACTTACTGAAAATGCAGATATGCCTTCCTGTCCTCCAGGATTTCAGCAGTTGATGGAGGAGTTATAATTAAGCCAGGGTCAAGAATAAAATAAATTATGAACCCAGCATTTCTATCTATGAATCTAATTAAATTGGCATTAGGCTGGGATATAGCTCAGTGGTAAGAGACTTGCCTAGCATTGTAGAAAACCCTCACTTCTATCCCCAACACTGAAAAAAATTAGCATTGCATATTGCATAAAGTAAGCATAAGTAGATAGTTATCACATAAGAAATGTTAATGTGTCATAAACTATATTCATAACAAAAACATAGTTTTGTGACCCACCAAAGGGAAACCAGCGTTGCCTGTACATTTCTTTACGTTCCGGAGGCTTTGTAGAAATAATCAAAAGAGTTTTGAACTGTCTTAACTATTTGATGGTGCTAATAGTGTTTCCCAGTAAAACTTAAAAATACCTTTATATGCCAAGTGTAGTGGTGCACATCTGTAATCCCAGCACTCAGGGCTGAGACAAGAGTATCACCAGCCTGAACTGTATAGCAAGACCCTTTCTCAAAACAAAAACAAAAAAATTTTATATATAGACTTTTTTCTTATAGTAATAATTCATGATTTTTTAAAAAGTGATATTGAAAAAAAGACCAAAAATTAAGGACCATAGGGCCCGGGGATTTAGCTCAGCGACGTAAAGCACCTGCCTTGCAAGCAGGCAGTCGTGAGTTCCATCCGTGGTACCGATAAAAAAAAAACGGAAGAAAGAAAAAAAAATTAAGGTCCATTATCTTACCATCTAGAAATGACCACTGTTACTACTTTATAGTCTTCTAAATCTTAAAATATAATTTTTTTAAATACTGAGGTCAGGGCTGGGGATTTAGCTCAGCAGTGTAAGTTCCTGCCTTGCAAGCAGGGTCATGAGTTTGATCCCCAGTACCAGGAAAAAAAAAAACCTAAAAATAAATAAATAAATACTGAGTTCATACATTTCTTCCCTGTACCCTCAGACTTCTAGATTTAGCAGTTATACAAGCCACTGCCCAGCGGGCGGTGAAATTAAAGGCCCCTCAGATAGTGCTCCCCAGCATGTGCTCAGGTGCTGAGCTGTGTACCCCTGACCACACGATAAATACAAATATTGAGAACATTTAGATACACTTAGGGCAATTTTGCACTTCTCCTAGGTTTCTTAAACATTGACCTATAACAGATTAAAGTTTCAGGCAGTTTGCTGGCACTCAGTGTCTTATCCGGGTACTTTGCTAACAGTTCTGAGTTCCAGGCAGCTCTCATGGGAAGCTATAAAAGTACAGTGTGGAGGGTGGGAAGAAAAAGCAGGTCGGCATATGCTTAGGAGAATATGAGGAAAACTGACCCCGCTTCATTCATTGGCCCTTTCCTAGGGATGACAGTCAAGCCAGGTCTTTGAAGTTATGATTTTATTGTTGTTGTTTTGAGACAGGGTCTTATATCGTTCAGGCTGGCCTCCAACTAGGGGTGATCCTTCTACCTCAGCTTTCTGAGCCCTAGGATTACAGGCCTGTGCTATCACATATGTGTTTGTTTGGGTTTTTGTGATGTGCATATCTTTTATCAAAATAGAAAAAAGATCATTATCATTTTAGGGAAAACAAAAATAGAAATCCTCAGATAATGACCTTCCATAGGGTACTTCCTCACTTTTCCAGTTTGCAAGAAGTGGTCTAATTTGCTGGGGAGTACAGGGAGTTTAGAAATCATTCTTCCTTTGCCGAATTAACTGTAGAGGGGATTTTCAGACTTGTAACATTTTAAGTTGTGATAAAGCCCCATGTAAATGAGAAGCGTTTGCCATCAATGCTTGTCTACTTCCTCTCTGGCTCTAAATATGATTATTGTCGTCTTCTCAAAGGTACGGCTTCCGGAAGCCACCATATGTGGAGCTGAAAGCTCGGCCAAAACTTGGAGAGAGAGAAGTGACTTTAGTTCATGTGACAGAGTGGATAGAGAAGAAACTGGAGCAAGAGTTTCAGGTAAACATGTAGTGTTATCTCGTGTTTCACACCAGGTATAAAAAGCTCAGGATAAAATAGAGATCCTGAGCTTCATCTGGGTCAGGATCCACTTTTGAGAATCCAACAAAAGCCATTCACCTTCACCCCAGAAAGACACACATGCTCTAACATGGAGGTAAAATGTCAGGTAAGGTTTCAAAGGTCCCGCATAGAGTATTACTATGTAGTCTTCAGAGGAAACCCACAGGTGGATCAAGGAGCAAAATGATAAGGCTTCATACCAGTCAGGCTGCTGGGCCTCTCTGGCTGTGTTTCGTGCCGTGTGTAACTAGAATGGGCTTGCTCAGCTGCACCCCGTCTACAGTTAAGGACATTGCTTCCTATCCTTGTGTGCTATTCTTCTTGCTTTTTTAGTTCAACATACATTCATGGAAACTCTTCTGTAGACCATCGCCCAAATACCCTGGGACAGTGATGGTGAACCTCTTAGCACTTTCAGTGACACTGACAGCCCACTCACTGCAGCACTCTGCCATAGGTTCACCACCACTGCCCTACGACTTCAGCATAAACCGGGCCTCCCCATATACCTTCTAGTAGAGTCTGGGAGTTTACTAACCCAGATCATGGACCTCTCATACAGCCTTCTCCAGGCATGCTTCGTGCGGTTTGTTTTTGGGTGAGATATAGAGTCTTGCTGTGCAGTGCAGTCAGGGTTTGAGCTCACTCTAGCTCAGGCTGGCTGTGAACTTGTGAAGATCCTCCTGCCTCAGTGTTTCCATTTTGGCTTTTTAAAAAGATGGTCTTGCCATCTTGCCAGACATGGTGGTGGACATCTGTAACCTCAGCACTCAGGAAGCTGAAGCTGCAGGATCATTGCAAGTTCCATGTCAGCCTGGGCTATATAACATCCTATCCCAAAAAAAATCATTTTTTTTTTCCCTGAGATTTACAAACATAAATTCAGTTGAAATGTGTTCTGGGCATAATAATTTGCAAATACTGTCAGTAGTTAAAACAGTTCTTTTAATGTTGATAATCACTTATAATTTTATGGATGTACAGAAAATCAGAGTTCTGTTTTGGAACTGATATATTACATTTTGTATTTGTGCACTAGTGATTCCTCAACTCTTTAAATTACAGAGAGGGAAAACAAAAATTACAGTGGAGCAATATACAAGAAAAATTTGTATTCTTAAAAATCTATCCAAAGTCTGAAATTATAATTAGAACCCAAAAAAAAAAGGGTGATAAACTGACATTCTCCCACATGGCTGTTCTTTAATATCTCCCCGCAGAAAGTTTTTGTCATGCCAAATATGGATGATGTTTATATCCCTATAATGCACTCAGCCATGGACCCTCGCTCTACTTCCTGCCTCCTGAAAGACCCACCGGTGGAGGCTGCTGATCCGCTGTAATGGGTGAAGATTGGATGTTCCCTGTATTGAGACCTAGGTCAACATATGGGGTTCCTGGCTACCATCTGTGCTGTGGCATTGCCCTTTACTTGTGCCACAGCTACTGTCTCTTTAAGACTGCTTCTGCCCTCTGCCTGCTGGTGCCCATTCCACTGTGAGGTGTCATTCCCTGCTTCCAGTGACAGGTGTTTGTATTGCCTGCTGCAAAGCTTGGACTTGGCAAAGGAAACTGAAGAATCATCAAAGTGGACCCAGAAGTTACACGTGATTCACATCGTGGCTTTTTAAAGTCTACCAGTTTTTGTGACAGCAAACAAGCACAGTCAGAGTGAAGCTGTACAACTGGAAGACTTCCCCTCACCTCCTGGACTCATCCAAAGCTTTTCCTCAGGCAGCTGGTGCATAATGGAAATTTTTTTCACTCTCCACTTTGTAAACGATTGCAGTCCTCCATGCTCCAAGAATGTCAATGTGGTAATGTGTATGGGAAATGGAATTCTGTGAGCTATTGCAATGGTGGTAAAAGAGATACACATAGCAACTTATTTTTTTTCATATTAAGTTGTGCATTTGGAAGCAAGTTGCCATAGAACACACACAACTTTCAGCTGGGGTGGAGGCAGTGGGATTCATGTGAACATTAGGCAAAGTCATGAGATCAAACCATCCCAAGTCTTACCATTGAGGCACAATCATCCTGCCTTTAATCCTGATTGCTTTCCTGAGACACAAGCATATATGACAATGACAAATATGAGTCCCAAGACCCAGATTTCTGTGTGCTCTAGAAAGCTTCAAATACGAAGGGGAATCCTCTGTGGTTTGGAAAAGTTGTGGGCGGTTTTCTTTCCTGATAGCCAAAAAAGAACCGCTCAACTGGTAGCTGATTTTGAGTCAAGACCAGAGGTTTGCTTCCCACTAGACACTACATAGCTCCAAGTACATGTGACTTTCCTGTAATGTTGCCAACTTAATTTTGTGCATTTGTGTCAGAATGTTTAGTTTACAAGTTTGGGGACTCTCTACTTGTATAATTTGCTTTGAGAAGTAAATACAATTTTTTATTGTTTAAAGCTGCATTGAATATCAAAATTACCTTGGGTAACTTGGTAAGTTACATCTGTGGACAAAGCGAATAGTGATTTTTTTTTTTTTTTAAAAAGCACCTTGCCTGTCTTTAAAGAAATTAATATATTAAAAAGATATATTTGAGCCCTTATTTTAATTGCACCATTAAAACATTTGACTTAAATTACTTGACCACGCCATCGGTGTATTGTTCTAATTTCTCATCGTGTGGGCCGATTTGCCTGACAGGAGTCCGCATGTCTCGTTCACTGTTCCTCACTGTGCAGTAACTAAAGGCAAAGGACTAGATGCACTGCTGTGGATTACACAACTGCACCCTGCTGCACTTAATCGAAATAGTAGTGGGGACTTAGAAGAATTGCTTGCATTGTTTCACAAAATAATTATCTCCGGTCAAATACTAGATAAGCATCTAAGTTATTTCTACAAAATCCTGTTAGACAAGGACAGAATAGTGGATGCAGAGCACTTGGCCTTCACCTGCCAGTAAGAGCATTTATCTCTGTGTTCAGCTTGCCAAAAGACCAGTCCTTCTAAGTGTAAAAGACTTTTGTTACAACAAAACAGATCTAATTGGCTGGTACTTGGCCACTCTGCAATTGAGTATTTAACAGAAGTGTTAAAGTGAGAACAGAACAGATGCCAGGTACAATGGTGTGGGCCTTTAATCCCAGCACTCAGGGAGGTAGGATAGCCCAGTACAAGGCCTACATAGCGAGATCTCACCTCAAAAACACAAGATTTTTAAAAAATGACAGTAACATGCCACCTTTTATAAAGGTTAGAGCATAACGCTAACAAGAACATAGGTTGACATGTTGCTTTTGGCAAAGAGGGGACTTTGTCATTAGGTTGACTCACCCTTCTCTAAAGCTTTAGCTTACTAAATTGTTGAGATTTAGCAGTGATTCTTGGTTTGATCCATAGTGTCACAGTGCCACCTACGCCTATGGTTAAGAATGGCATTAACGTAAGGCAGGTGCCATTTCAGTCTACATCTAAATAACCAAGTTCAGATAACCTTAACCTAATTGCAACCCGGGTAATTGTGCTCCAGAGCTGAAACCCATACTCTTATTTCCAGTCATAATTTTAATCTGGGGCATTTATTTAATATCCACGCGTCAAATATTCTTCACTTGTGCACCCTTAACCCTCAACATAGGTGAACATTCGCGTAAAGCCAACTGTAAAAGTTGTCCCTCAAACGTCACTTCACAGCCGTCCTGTAACTATGCAGTTAAGCTAACTGGACAGCTCATCTCAAAGTCCATGGTGGTCACGGTTACCTGAGAAGTTTACTTGTATGCCTAACTACGCCTTGACCAGAACTTAAACCCATACCCAGCTCCAGCCCCAAGCCAGTTCTCGTCTAATCCCGCTGCTGTCTGACCTGCCCATCCCATATCGCGCGTAACACGTACATCTCCTGTATTCCGCCAGCACGGCAGCTGCAGACTTGGCAGACAACCTGGGGAGGTACAGCGTACGGGCGCAGAGGCGGGGCACTCACTAGGCACCGCTGTATGCATTTAGCCCGGTAAAAGTGCTGGTTTCCCCAGCAGCCGGGTGGCGGCCGTGTAGCTCGCGGTTAAAAGGGCCGTCGGCGAACGGCAGGCGGCCCCAGTTATGCGCGAGCACCTTCTCTGGCGCCGCAGCTTGACCCCCGGCGCCACACACAGGCGCACGGGGGCTCAAAGGCAGCGCGTCAGCAACCACACAGACGACAAGCTGGGGCCGAATCACTTTATTGAGGGATTTGGAGTGGGGAGAAACAGCTCGAAACACGCTTTAGACAAGGAGAAGGGACGTCCTTGGCATGGCTGGATCTGCAAAAAACGAAAGCATACTGTATGTCAGCGAGTGTGGGCCTCCCGGCCCGTCTCCTCCCCTCAGTGAACCCGACAACCGGCTCAGACTCCAGTTCGCATCACCCTTGTCAGCAGTCTAACACGTGCTTTAATTGGAATGTCATCACGGCCAGCCAACTGCCTCCCAGCCCACTCCCGGGGCAGGCCAGCCTTCCCACTCAGCAACACAGCACGCCTCACCTTCCAGTGTCCGCCGTCGCCAAAAGGCAGTGGTCCCAACGCGGATTCCACTTAAAGGAGTATAACGGAAGTAGTGGGGCGGGCTTTACTGCTATTATCCAATAGTAAGCGAAACTTCCAACTATAGGCTGCAATACTGACCTAATGATTGGCCGTGCTCGCTAAAGCCTCCAAAAGTATAGAGCGGTCGCACTTCAACCATAGAGATGGGACTAGGAAAGGCCGGAAGAGCCTTATTAAGAGTAGCCGGACTTCTCAATTCTTCCTAATTTCTTCGTACGATTTAATCATTAATCTTGTAATTAGCGCATCTATCTACGTTACACAAAAGAAAACTTTGGAAAATGGGAGACAAAGCCTAATTTTTATGACATACTCTGCCACCTGCTAGACTAGGATTTCAGAATGTAAACAAAACCGCCCTAGGTTCAAAGTAACCAGTAATGAGCGAGTTTAAACTATTACAAAGTAGACTGATAGCCGAGCGTGGTGGCGCACGCCCATAATCCTAGCACTCAGGAAAACTGAGGCAGGAAGATCAGTATAAATTTGAGGCCATCCCAGATTACCTAGCGAGACCCTATCTCAAAAAAAAAAAAAAAGAAAAAGAAAAGGAAATAAACCGACCTATCCTCACCCCGCCTCAAATTATGAAGCATAGCAAAGTTACTGTCACTTGTGGTAAACCTTTGTATGTGTGTGGGGGGGGGGGGGTCGTGGTTGTTTTTTTTTTTTTTTTTGTCTTTTTCCTTTTTATCGGTACCGGGGATCGAACTCACGACTGCCTGCTTGCAAGGCAGGCGTTTATGCTGCTGAGCTAAATCTCCAGCCCCCAGGTTGTTGTTTTTTTGTTTGTTTGTTTTTTCCTTCTTTGAATTTTTTTTGTTATCAGAAATCAAATACTTGCCAGGCAGGCGCTGAGCCGCTGAGCTACATCCCCACTCAAAATGGTAAAGCTTTTGTTTTAAAGGGCTGTGATGATGTGAAAAGTCTGTGATTTCAATATTCTAATAAATGCTACAAAAGAGAGAGAAATAGCCTACCGTGGAAACCTGAAGGAGAGAAGAACTAACTTGTCGAAAGCTAAAAGAACGTTCCAGAGTGTGTCGAGCTTTTTTTGAGCCCAGTGGTGTGCTTTTCCCTGGATTTACAGATAGCCTGCTCTCTTAAAGAGCTGATTTTAAACTGGAGAAGGAATAGTCACAATCCTTGATTTTGTTACTTCCTTCTTGTGTTTTCCTTCCATGATGTTTTGCTTTTTCTTAAGAGAAAGTTACCTGACTTGTGGTGAGTTATGGGTAGAGAGTTGCCCTAGCATACTGAAGGTTATAGGTTCACTGTCCAGTACAAAAAAGAAAGAGAGAGAGAGAGAGAGAGTCTCATTTTTGTAGTAATTAAAGCATTTCAGCCTAAGAGGTAGTACTAAGGTTCTTATTTTCATTAGTTTTTACATAGTCTTTAAATTTTAAAAATCCTCCGTTGCAAGTTCGAGGCCAGCCTGAACTGTATAGTGAGACCCCTCTCAAAAAAGACAAAAAAAAAAATTTTTTTTTTGTTTAAATCGTCTGCTTGAATCCAAAGCAAAACGCAATTATTTTAACCAGTATTTAATATCTTTGAGATAAGTTTATTTTTATTGCTGTTTAAACTGTTATTTCAACATATTTTACATTGTGATATAGTTTGTAGTTTGGGAAACATTGAAGTTTTCCCATTGTGAGCTAAAGTATAATCAACTTTTATAAATCTTCCACAAATTTTTGAAATGAAGATATTTTCAGTGTCATGCATAAATATATAAAATATGAATTAATAGCCTTTGTTATAATTTTTTTTTGGTCTTTTTCCTTTTTATCGGTACCAGGGATCGAACTCACGACTGCCTGCTTGCAAGGCAGGCGCTTATGCCGCTGAGCTAAATCCCCAGCCCCTTTGTTATAATTTCATTGTCAAAATATTTTGGGTATTATATATGTGAATAGAAGTATGTGATTTACAGTGATATTATTATGCTTTAAATACCAAACGCTGGAACCGGGGATTTAGCTCAGCAGCATAAGTGCCTGCCTGCCAGTTGTGAGGTTGTGAGTTTGATCCCTGGTACCAAAAAATAAAGAAAAAAAAAATAACTACAAATACCGAAAGCTGGTGAGGATGCAGAGCAGTAAGGGCTTTGATTTATTATGTTTGGTTGGTTTTTGGAGACAAGTTTTCACTACATAGTTGAGGCTGGCCATGAGTTCCTAGATAGCCCAGGCTGGCCTCAAATTTGACGCAATCCTGATTCATCCTCCCAAATGCTGGGATGACAGGTGTTTATCACCACTCCTAGCTCTAGATATTAGATTGTTTCTTCGTGTGTGTGTGTGTGTGTGTGTGTGTGTGTGTGTGTGTGTGTATTTTAAAACTTTTATTGATACACTTGAGATACATATAACATTCATTATAGGAAATTTGTCCCTGTACATGATATATCTTGCTTCTTTTTTTCTCATTCCCCTCCTCTCCATTCAATTTCTCTTCCTCTTCTTACTTATAAAAGTTCAGTGCCTGTTTTTTTTTTTCCTGTTACTCTCTTTTCTTTTCCTTGGGCCTTCTTTTCTTTCCTCTCCCTCCCTTGTTCCCCTTCTCATTTGAACATTTTCTACACATTTCTCAATATCTTTTACACATGTTGGTCCTTATATACACTTTTGGTCTCTCACACTGAGAATCAATGCAATATTTAAACATGTGTATCCAATTTATTTCACATAAGAGTAGGATATCAAGGTGTATCCATTTACCTAGAAATGTATCAAGCTTATCCTTCTTTCTGGTAGAGTAGTACTCCATTGTATAAAATAACCACATCTTCCTTATCCATTCACCAGTTGACGGCATTTAGACTGTTTCCAAAATTTAGCTATTATAAACTGTGGCACTATAAACATGAGTGTTCATATAATGCTGTGACATGGGGCTTTTAATTCTTTTGGGAACATATTTAGAAGAGGAAAGACTGGTTTCTCTAATCTGAGTTTTTTGAGGAATAACCACACTGACTTCCACAGTGGTTGCACCCAGTCTGCACTCCCACCAAGTAGAGAAGAGTTCCTTTTTTCCCCCACCTGCATTTATTATTGGTTGACTGCTTGATAATGGCCATCCTTTCTGGAGTGAGATGAAATCTCAGCATTGTTTTAAATGACTATGTTGTTGAACATTTTTTCATATATGTATTTGCCATTGCTACTGCTTGATCTAAGAAGTGTCTATTTCATATTGCCATTTTTGAATTGGGTCTTTACATTTCAGAGGGGTCTGATTTTTCTTTATATATTCTAAAAATTGGCCCTTTGTCTGAAGAACAGCTGGCAAATATTTTTTCCTTCATTGTCAGTTGTCTTTTCACTGTGTTGATGGTTTCTATTGCTGTGCAAAAGCTTTTGAGTAAGATGAGGTCCCTTTTGTTGATTTTTTTTGTGATATTTCATGTATGATCAGGGTTTTATCCACAATCTTTGCCTTCACCAATGTTTTCAAGAGTTCTACCTATTCTAACTTCCAGCAGTCTTAGTGATCAATTTTTATTTTAGTTTAGTGCATGGTGATAGACATGGGTGTAGTTTTAGTTTTCCAGCAAGTGAAAACCCAGATTTTCCAGCACCATTTATTAAACAAGCTATTTGTTTTTTCTGGTGAGTGTACCACACCATTCCTGGATTTTAAGCGGGGTATCTCAGAGAGCCTCCGTAGCTGCTGCTATCTATCTGCCATGTTCTCCCGGAAGTCTCGGAAGTATCTTATTTTTCAATCAACTTGAAAGACAGTTTTGTTGGGTATATATCAGTCTGAGTTGAGGTATAGAGAACTCCTGGTCCTCATCTCAATCCAGGAAGTTTATATTTGTAATCCCATGGATAAATTACTGGAACTCCAATAAGTTTTTTTTAATCTACTACTTCCAGTGCAACCCAGCATGAGAATAAAGACACTAAGACATATTTATAGTTGTGGGGTGCCAAGGGGTCCTAAGTCTGGCCAGGATGAAAGCTCATCAGAACAAAGGCCTTGACCCAGGGCCCAACCAAGATTTTATTAATTCATAAAGAAAGGAGTGGCTTGAGGATGAGTGACTGTGAGCTTTGTGGGAAATCTGTGAGTACTGTGAGCTGGGCTAGGGAGGAGGTCTAAAAGCATCTGTGCAATATGCAGAAAAACTAATTTGCATAACACAATTGAGGTAGCTTCTAATGTTTTGGGGTCAGTGCTTCAGTTCTGAGACGTAAATTTTTCTTCCCTGGGACGTCATAGCCTCTTTTTCTTTTTTTTTTTTTTTTTGTCTTTTTCTTTTTTATTGGTAACGGGGATTGAACTCACAACTGCCTGCTTGCAAGGCACGCACTTATGCCACTGAGCTAAATCCCCAGCCCCAGTCATAGCCTCTTAACTCAAGGCTTGATCACAGTTGGCAGTATGGAGTGGTGGCTCTTCATCCCACCTGGCTCAGTCATGTTTTGGGGGAGTCCTGGGGCAGGGAAACAGCAACTGTCACCCAGCTTCAAAGATTATGCATCGGCACCTCAGCCAGCCCTATTTACATTACTTAAAGCCAATAGAAGGATAAAGAAATGGCTTAGCAAGCTCTGTATGTATCAGTACATGGAGATAGATTTAGGTTTAGCCAAAATGGAGGTAAATGCTCTTTATTCAAGGAAAATCATCTAGGTGGTCCTGTACATTGGAGATTGTCTTGTTTTAGGGCTTGTGTTGTAAAGTCTGCTGTGATTCTGATGAACTTTCCTTTATAGATGCTTTGCTTTTTCTTTAACAGCTTTTAGTATTCTGTTCTTGTGTTGAATTTCTGGAATCTTGACTATTATCTCTTAGTGTAGATTTTTTTGATCACAGATAATTGGAGTTCTATATGCCTCATTTATCTCTGTGTCAAATTCTTTTCCCCTGCTTGAGAAGTTTCCTGCCATTACTTCTGTAAACAGATCTTTTCTGTCACTATCTCCTGCTTTTTTATTGATGCAAATCAATCTTATGTTATTCTTCTTTGTATCATCTATCAGCAGTTGGATTGGTTTTTCATAATTCTTTGTTATTTTTAAGAAATATTTCTTTTTGAGCTGGATCTGGTAGCTCATGCCTATAATCGCAGCACTCAGGAGGCTGAGGCAGGAGGATTGTTGTGAGTTTGAGACCAACCTGGGCTACAAAGTGAGCTCAAGGCCAGCCTGAACTGCATAGCGAGACCCCGTCTCAAAAAGACAAAAAGAAAATTTTTTTATAATTGCTAACTGCAATCCTGTCTTTTATATCTGACATTCTGCTCTCACATTGGCTCATTCTGCTGCATATACTTTCAATGGAATTTTTAATTTTTAATTTTAATTTTAATTTTGAATCTGTTTGATGGAATCCATTTCTTTCCTGTATTGGACATCCATGGTTTCTATCATTTTCCTAAGCTCTTTTATTTTTATCTGTATCTGCTCTAGAGTCACTAACTGTGTCTTTTATTATGGTCACCATCTCTGTAGTTATTTGAGAAATTAGTTTTGATTTTTCTAGAGTTTCATTCATCTGCTTTGATACTTCCACTGTTATCCCTTCAGAGAGTCCAGGCGGGTAGCTTGTAAATTATTCCACTTCACTGCCTCCGAGGTTTACCTTTGGTGAGCTGAAAGTCTAGGGTTGCATCATGTTTAATTGTCTTCTCATTTTGTATTTTTTTAGTTTATTTCCTGGGTTGATGCTTGTAAATTGCTTATGGCAAGTAGCTTTATTACTAGTACTAGAACCCTGAGGAAATGACTACTTCTCAGAGATGTCTTTCAGGTGTAGCTGGCTTTTGAGTTTTGAGTCTGTTACAAGATCCTACCTCTTCAATTTATTATTAAATTTATGAGAATTTGCTGCCTATTTGGCCTTGTTACTGATTCTTTGGCGCTAGCCTATAGAATTTTTTATGATCCTTAGGCAATCTCAGTCTTGACATATGCATAAGAGATTAGAACAATTATATCAACTTGGATAAAGTTAGACAATCAACAATAACAACAGCATTAAGCACAGAAAATAACAAATTGTGGTAACTTTTCCTTTGCTAGCTTTAACCACATGAACTAGATTTGTCATTATATGACAAAACGTAAAACAAACCAGAAATTGTATACAGTAAATAGCCCCTCAGTCTGTAAATTTCCCCCTTCAGGGAAAAAATGTAAAAGTGGTTAGAAGAAAAACATAGAAGAAGAGAAAGATTAGAAGCAAGGTTGGAGGGCAAAGGAAGATTATGCAAACTTTGGAAAACTAGTGAAGAAGACAAGCAGGAAAAAAGGAAGAAATACAAGAACAAAACAACAAAAAAAAATTAGAAATAATATTCACAGTCATATAAAAACAACAAGAAACAATCCAGAAATTAAAACAAAAATATAACAATTAGAAAATGTTCACTTCAAAGTGTCTCTGCTGTCACTGGTAGATGAAGTGGGCAGACTGAGTCCAGATCAGGTCGATTAGTCCCAGCAAGCCAGCCTCAGATTTACAGCAGGATAGCGGGTGATTCCAGCAGGCCTACACATTTAGTTTCACTGCAGTTCAGCCTGGTTTCTGGCTATAAGGCTGAAACTTGATTGTTCAACCTGCAAGACTCTCTATGCCTCAGCTTTCTGCTGGCTTGAACTCAGCTCTGCCTCACCCTGATGGGGAACCACTGGATGGAGCCAGCCCACAGCTTCTCTGAATTCCAGGCTCAGTTTGTCCCTCTCTAAGATGCTTACTGATGGGTCCTCCATGGGCGTGTCTAAATCTGAATAACTCACCAGCCACTTCAGTCTGCTGCATACACTGCTTGGTTCTACTGGTGCATTTCTCCATAGAGGTCTCTGGGGTCACCAGTTTTCACTGTGCATCACAGGTTTGGGCAAGCAGTGAGTCAGCGGGAATGTGCCATGTGCCACCTTCTTCTCCCTCTCCCCCTCCTCCTCCTCCTCCTTCTCTTCCTCTTCTTTCTCCCTCTCCTTCTCTTCCCTCTCCTCCTCTTCCTTCTTCCTCTCCTTCTTCCCCTCCTTCTCTTTCTCCTCCTGCTTCTTCCTTGAAATCTCTCCCTTTGGGGCTGGGGATTTAGCTCAGCAGCATAAGCGCCTGCCTTGCAAGCAGGCAGTTGTGAGTTTGATCCCCAGTACCAATAAAAAGGAAAAAGACAAAAAAAAATTTTTTTTTTAATTAAAAAATAAAAGAAAGAAATCTCTCCCTTTGCTTTCCCTGTGGGCTTCAGTTCTCACATCAGATCCTTATTGGTTCCTAACCACCCACTTCACTGCTTTTTCTCTTCCTCATGTTGCTATATTTTAGTGTCTGGACACCAAAATTCTCAGATAGTCTTCCTTAAAGTAGATTTTTTTCTTAAAAAGTTAAACACCAACTTACCATGTGACCAAACAGTCCTTGAGTACCTGAGAGAAATTCACACAAAATCCCATACATAAATGTCTATAGAAACATTGTTCACAATCCTGCCCAAACTGGCAGCATTCAAATGCTCTTTAATGGGGAAACAGATTTGCAAATTATCATACTTCCATACTGAGGTAGGATAGAAGAAATAAAGATAGATAGAAAGGAAAAGGAAACAGGGAAACTGGATAATTTTGAGAAAGTTTAAGCTTTGTGAGAAAACTGTACCTTCAAGAGTTAATTAATTTTAAGCAAAGTTACAGTTCCTTTTCCTTCTGAGGCCTATTTTTCTTCAGACTTCTCACACCTAGATTTTTTTTTTTTGTTTGTTTGCTTGTTTTTTGTTTTTAAGAGCGGATCTCTTATGTAGTTCAGCCTGGTCTTAAACTCACCCTGTAGCCCAGGCTGGCGCCCAAACAAGGAACACCTAAATTGAGATGTGGGAAGAAAAACTCCTCTGAGGGGGAGAGGCAGAGGATGAGATGGTGAGAGGACTCTGCAGGACACATTCAGAGAGGTCTGAGTGAAAGATACTTGGTGCCACAGAAAGTTTTCAGTTAGCTGGGGAAATGGGGCAGAATTTGCACCCTTGTTGTGTATGTTGTTGAAGCAAGCCAGAGCTCAAGTCAGCACCTATGAGCTCATAAAAATGTTATGGGAAATTGTTAAATAAATATGTGGTTTCTCCTAGTGGGAACCTTGAATATTCAAAATTGTCGTATGGTGAGAGAAAATTTAAAGAGAGCTCATAGCAAACGAGAAATTGTTTCTCCTGAGAACTTTTCAGCTTGGGGCCTGATAAAATCTGTTTTAGTTCTGCTAAGTACTAGTACCACAAAGTTTCTGTTTCAGAGAAGGACAAGAGAGAAAAGTTTAATGAAAAGAAAAACTGCCCACTGCACCTCAGCCGCTGGGGGGACCCAGAGTTGGATTAGATTGACAGAGAAACTCCACAGCCTGCACCTCCACAAGTTGTAGAGGCTGGTATATGTGCTAGCAAGGCCAAGGTGGTGAGTTTGAGATGCTGAGAGGGTTGTGAGAAGCCCGAATGCCTGCTTTGTGAAAACATCATGCCAGTCAAGGCAGGAGGCACAGACTGCATCCAGGCTGCATGTCACAGCTCAGGCTGCTTGGGCTGCCAGGCAGCCGTGCCCTTCCTGTGCCCTTGCCTGCACCCAGCCACTGACTTCCCCGAATGCACAGCCACTGCCTCTGTTGCAGCAGCACTGGCAGGCCAGTGGTGGAGCCACGTAACAGAGGTGGCTTTGCCCTCTCCTTTCCCTGGTTAAGCTTGAGATGGTGGCATGGGCCTGTAGCCCCAGCTTCACAGGAGGCATCTCACAGACAGCTCCCTCGTTCACAAGGGGCCAGAATTATTGTGCTTCAGTTGGCTTTTAAAAATACAAATTAAAAAAATACAAAAAAAGGTTACAAACAGGCCCTTCAAGTGGTCAAGGCCACAAAAGAGCTTAAAAATCAGCTAAAAGCTTGTTAAGATGTAATAAACAAATCTCATAGAAGATCAGTGTTAACCCAAGCTAGTTTAAGTCTCAAAGAGGGGACCCCACAAATGCTGTTAAAACAAAAAGAAGGTCTGAGTTGGTAAGAGAAAGTATAGAAGAGGCTGAGCCAGAGGCTAAGTGAAGAAAGTAGGCATGGGGGCTGAGGATTTAGCTCAGTGGCATAAGCACCTGCCTTGCAAGCAGGTGGTGAGATGGTTGTGAGTTCGATCCCCAGTACTGGAAAAAAGAAAAAAAAAAAAAAAAAAAAAAAGAGGGCATGGGGGTGCCAAGTTCTTTTTTTTTTTTTTTTTCTCTCCAAAATTCTTAAGACAAAATAAAATTTTAAACAGTATTATGAGTGAAAGTGTTTATTCCTTCTGTGGTGGACATTGTTACCTCACTTTGAGTCCTGTGTTATTTTCATTGTTTGGTTTGGTTTCATTCTTTTTTGTAGATTCTATTATGTATGGTGGTATGGGCAGCTATTTTGAAGATAACAAGATATATTATGGTATCCATTGTTGATTTCCTCTTATCTTGAAGTCCTGTATCACTTTCATTGTTTTAGTTTGATTGGTTTTATTCTGTTCGATTTTATTGTGTCTTATGGTAGTGTTTTTATTTGCTTTATTTTTATATATTTATTTATTTTTGGTACCAGGGATCAAACTTACAACCTCGAGCTTGCCAGGCAGGCACTTGTGCCACTGAGCTATACTCCTGGCCCTAATTGGCTTTATTCTATTTCATTTTGTTTGGTTTATTCTCTTTAAAAAACAAAATTAAAAATACTATAAGAAGGGTTTTATTTCTTCTAATTCTTATTATAAAAGATTTCTGTTAATTGACCTACAAAAAGTTTTAACTAGTCTGTTTATAGTTACAAACATAAAAACTGTAAAAAAAATTATTATACTTCAGTTTGACTAAATACATCTGAATGTACTCTGGTTTTATAAATTAATTGTCTTATATGTATTTGACTGTCTGTCTATCTGTCTAATTTGTAGCTAGTTACCGTATTTACAACTGTTTTGTTTGAGCTAACAAGTTTTTTTTTCTTGTTTTAACCTTTTTGGACTGTTCAACAACTAAAGTTTAGAGACCAGAACTAGATGATAACTGGACCGAGAGGGCAGCAAATATTTTGGCCCTGGCCCTCCGAGGTCAATGAGGATACAGAACATGAGGGAATCTCTTCTACGTGATCCTACAACTTTGAGTCGCCAAATCTCCTGACAGGGAGATTGCTGGACCCCAGAGGACAGGAATCAACAAGTGTACAGTGTGCCAAAGAAGGGTCACCAAGAGGAAAACGTCTCCCATGCTTTTACAGAAAGCATCATGGTCAACAAAGGCCCTGATCCATCCAGATGGCCGGCCCTGACAAAGGAGCTCAGAGGCTTTATGCATGTTTCTAAAGAAATGCCTAAGAAGACTTAACTGACCTTGGTAGACAGCAAGAGGCTAATTTTGATTAACACACGTCTCTATCTTGGACTTCAACACCCAGCAGAAAATTATGAACAAAAGATATATAAAACAGTGCCATAATAATAAGGTAGATATAAAAAGGGAATCCAATCACTGACCCCTTCTGCTAGTTTCCAGCTTTGGTAGCTAACTACTGTTATGGGTAAAAAAAAAAAATTTTAAAAAGATTGGGGTTTTTTGAAACAGGGTCTTACTCTGTAGTTCAGGGTGGACTTGAACTCATGTAGCCCAGGCTGGCCTCAAACTTGGGGTGATCCTTCTATCTCAGACCACTCAGTGCTGGGTTTGCAGGTGTGTGCCATCATACCCAGCTAAAAATCTTTAAATTGTTTAGCAAAATCAGCTAAAACTAACGACACTTATGACAAAATATCAGACTCCACCAAGAGTCTAGGAGGAGACTGAGTCAGTGGGTTACAATTGCTATTCTAGTCTCTTAGGGACAGTTTTTAGAACTGGCTTTTTTCCTAACCTGCGTCTCCATTCTTGTGCTCATATTTTGATTGTACATGCTCTAATGTCTAAAAAAATTGCTTTAAAACACAATTACAAAAACAAAAAGGGAAATGTGGTTATCTCTACATACACAATTAGATCTTGATTTCTTTACCTTTTTTTTTTGTTATCAGAATCTTCGTTTTGGTACAAGGGATCAAACTCACTACCTAGTGCTTGCCAGGTAGGTGCTTATGCTGCTGAGCTAAATGCCCAGTCCTTACCTTACACTTTTTAAACCCACTTGCAGAAAGTAAGTACCCTCCATCAGAACTTCATTGGTAAAAGGCCAAATCTGATTAGCACACCTAAGACTCAGGTCCTATAAAAGGATGTCCTAACAGAAAGTGGGATGGCCCAGTGCAGTTAATAGCACAGGGTCAAGGGTATGTTTATGTGTTAACAGACAATGGATGCCATTATGGCTGCCCTCCAGGAACATGCAATCATGAGACAGGAACACTTAGGCCTCATGGTGGAGATCTGACCCTTCAGTGTGAGCACTCTTAGAGATGGCCCTGGAGAGCCCAACACCATACAAGTACTGAGATCTGTGCAGGTTACAAAACCCATGACATGGGGACACTAAAAAAGATAACAGTAGGCTCCATGCTGGTGACATGACAGGGCCTCCCACAAACTCCTGAGAATATGTTTGTCGCTATGATGGACATGATAGCCTGTATGCTGTTTCAGCTGCTGCAGTTATAAAAACAAAAAGGGTGAAATGTTGGGGACCACAAATTATAATTGAGGCCAAGGCCCACAGGTCTTAATAGAGGCCTTAATGGGCCTATGATACTGTGAAGCTCAGAGCAAGACTGGGTCGGCATAAGATCACTGCCACCCTCTAAGTCATCCAGTGTTCTCTCTGACTATTGTGTGCGCCCAATAAATAGTGGCTAGCTCCAAGTGGCACTGTCTTTGCCATCCTGAGTCACTGACCTCCCAGCCCCCATGTCATGCATCACTAAATTTGTCTCTGTTTCTTATTGCATCCTTTTACCATACCACCCATCCCCAAGTAGCTGGGGATCTTGTCCAGCTCCTTGATAGGCTTAATAGTGCTTTTGGTGTTGGGATATTGTGTCCCTATCCCAGTATGACCTCAGGTCAGGTCCAGATGATCACAGATGAGATCAGGATGGTCTCAGGTAAGAGCAGTGATTTCTGGTGAAATGGAAAGTAACCAAAGGCAAGGCATCTTGAGCATTCTAGAGGTTGCTTGGGCTCTGGGACAAACAGAATAATAAACAAGTAAGTCTCTCAGTAAGGACAGTCACGCGACTCGGAATGAAATGCTCCACTAGTCCCCTCAGCTTGATGTTAAGGACTTTTAATGACAACCCATAGACAAAAAATAGGAATCTCAGCTGATGAAATATTGTTGTTTCATTTGGCCACAAACCCCATCCTTGCCCTATCCATATTCTGGCCAAAGTTCAAAATCGAATGAGGACTGGGTATATCAACTGTTGTTGATTGATTGTGTTAATATTATTTTTTTTTTGTCCTTTTTTTTTTTTGAGACAGGGTCTTGCCGCGCAATTCAGGCTGGCCTTGAGCTCACTTTGTAGCCAAGGCTGGTCTCGCACTCGCAACGATCCTCTTGCCTCAGTCTTCCGAGTGCTGGGATTACAGGTGTGAGCCACCACGCCTGGCGAATGTGTTAATATTAAAGACTGGAGTTTCAGGAGGAAATAGATTATGCCCTGTGTTTGCAGCAAGGGCCAGTCATCCTCTTCCCTCTAAGAAAATGAAAAAAACAAAACAAACAAACAAAAAAAAACAACTGAAGGATTTAAAAAAAAAGAGAGGATTCACTCTGGTTTCTCCTTCATGTGGGATTCTCTGAAATCTGTACCCTCAGCCAAAAACCCCAAACCCTGAATCAGTGGATCCAGCTCGACCAAAAATAGCATCAGCCAAAGGGGGCCAGCCCCTAGTCTAGTGGCCACCACCACACAAGCGAATAAAGACTGCCCTTATCCTTGGCTCAGGAAAAAAAAAATAAAGAAACACAACTCCTAGCACCCCAATAAAAACGGGGAGCCTACCATGCTATAGCATGAACACCAACCCAGAGTCACAATAAGAACCCATCGTT
This sequence comes from Cavia porcellus, assembly GCF_034190915.1. NCBI lineage: Eukaryota > Metazoa > Chordata > Mammalia > Rodentia > Caviidae > Cavia > Cavia porcellus. The sequence continues at coordinate 16,737,939 of NW_026947515.1, forward strand.
ACAAATCTTAGCTAATTGGTAAATTTACTTTTGGCTTCCAATTTAAATTGGTATTTTAATTTAATTAATATGCTTAAAACATTTCTTGTACATTATAGATTCTTAAACTAGAACTACAGGATTAACTTGCTCTTTTCTCTGCTTTCTGCTGATGTTAGGATAAGAGTCCTGATTCAAGGTTACTTGAAAATCTGTTGGCAGTCAGTCAAGTTTAAAAATGTAGCAGTCTGAGACCAAAAAAAAAAAAAAAAAAAAAAGACTGGAGCCCCATCCTGGGAAGAACTCTTGGTCTTGATTGTCTTTCTGCCCTTGAGATAATTAAGATTTGGTTTTAGCATGCATGGGATCACTCTTCTGTCCTTCCTCCATTGCCCTACGCCTGAGAAATAACACAATTTATACCAGGATTTTGTCCAAGGAAATCCTCTGTGATTACTGGATTCCAGGACCAGGTTTCCAGAATGGTGAGTTTCCCTTTCATGGGACTCTTTCAGAGTAAAGCTGACCTTTACTTATCTCTGGGCCACATTCTAAAAAGTAATCAAATATAAAAAACTGGTCTAGATTTAATCTGCAGACTCAAAAACAAACGTAAAAGTTTTATCAGGCTTTTTATCCTTAGGCATAACTGGAAATTATCTTTCACTTCCTCCTCCCTTCAAGAATACTGCACTAGGGGCTGGGGATTTAGCTCAGCGGCAAAAGCGCCTGCCTTGCAAGCAGGCAGTTGTGAGTTTGATCCCCGGTACCAATAAAAAGGAAAAAGGCCAAAAAAAAAATAAAAAATGCTGCACTACAGAGCAGAGTAACTAGTTTTTGTGGCACAGATCAATTCATTGATAGAACAACAACAAAATAAAAACCCCAGGGACCCTTCTGAATTTAGTAAGTTCCAAACAGAACCTATTAAAAGGGAGCCATACCCCCAGTTCCAGGCAAGACACTATTCTCAGAGCTATGCTGAGGTTCTGAAAGCAGGAACCCTGCAGCTAAGTATCTGGTCCGAGGATCACAGGCCCTTGAGGAAGGGGCCAGGCGCACGGCAGGAGGGCTAAGCCAGCTCTGGTCACTTCCTTGCACCTCCAGTGCACTGGGTTAAGTCTGGGAGTTAAGTCTAGGGGATGCCTTACACTGGAGACCGAGAAGAGAATAGACAGGGCCACCAAACCCTTTTGTTTCTTTTCCTTTTAAAATGCATACTTAGCTCCAAAGAGTGTCACCTGGTCTCTTTCTACACCCAAACCTGGCCTAAGCACACACCGGAAGTGGGTAAAATTACCTTTAACAGTCTGTCCCTTTAGAAGGAACAGTTACTTGTGGCTATTAAAATAGCAGTTTTGGCTATCAGCTGGGGTTATCAAAGCCACAACAAAGCCTGCGTAGCTGGCTATGTCAATAAGATAAACCCTTCATTTTGAAAACGGTCTTTGCTTTCACCAGCATAAGAGGGGTTTTTCCTCTTCTGATTCTTTCTTTTTTGTAACAGGGATTGAACTCACGACCTCACACTTGTAAAGCAGGCACTTATGCCGCTGAGCTACCCCCGCCCCCACTGCTGATTCTTATCACAAGAGATTTCTCTTAAATGACATATAATAAAGTCCAACTACTTTATTATATCAACTTAAAATTGTAAAAGTGTTATTGTAGTTCGACTTCACCAAATACATCTGAGAGTGCACTCTAATTTAAATGTAATCATCTTGCTCGTTCCTGAACCCATCCTACTGGGAGGCAGATAAGTATATACTGACGGGTTGATTTATTCTGGACTCTTCCAGGAGCTGGGAAGTGGTGTTAATCACGTAGGAACAACAGGCGTGTCCAAATGGCAATTGAGGCTCTCAGGAAAGGAAATAAGAGACACGGGTGTTAAGGAAACAACCCACATTTTTAAAGGAACATTTTCTATTTTTCAAAATCAAGAACAAAGCAACAATCTGACAACACAGCAGAAAGGTACTTCACATAAAAAAGAAAGAAAGGTACTTAACACGTTTTTTTATTCCCCTACTTATTCTGTGCAGCCATCTCACGTTGGCACACACATTCCTGATGCATGTACCTCAGGAGAATTGAAGGATATAAATTTCACTTATTTCAGATGCAGGAAGCCCAGAGGAGGAGGCTAGAGGAGATTCACTGCCTTTGGGGGAACTGAAAAAAACTGGCTAAGGCTGGAGCTTGGAGAGCAAGGGAGGGTGTGGTGGGTGGGGACCAGTCACAGTGTGGTTCTTGCTAAAAGTGACTTTTCTAAGGGCAAAGGAACACACTGATGGGCTTTCAGCCCTAGCGGGAGCGAATCTCGTCAAATGCAAGCTCCTTGGCAGGCCGTGCCACAGTAGCATAGTCTCCTCACTGAGAACTGGTGGTTACTGGGTGCCCGTCCCATGGAAGACATTATACACACTTTCTCTTAAATTCTCAGGAACGTCCTGAAAAGTAATGTTAGTTTTGTCATTTTTTTAGCTGTAATTCTCAGAGCAATCAGATCTAAGGCTCCAGCAGATGAATTTGTTTACATTTACACAATTGATAAATCCCAATTAGAGCTGGAATTTGAACTCCTTACTGATTTCAAAACTAGGCCTTTGATCACTGTAACCTGCAGCCTCCAGAAAAGTATATTCCCTCCCCCCCCTGCAGTGCTGGAGCTTGAACCCAGGACTGGGCAAGTGCTCTACCACTGAGCTACACCCTCAGCCCTACCTCTGTTCTACTCAAAACTATTCCTTGTTTTCTGAGAAGGCGATTCATCCAACATTCACTGTAACTGGGAATGGCAGGTTATATAGAAAATTATACAGAAGCCAAAGCCTGAAGCTTGAAGAGAGGCAAGAACAGCACTGAGTTTGAAGGGACTCAAGGCCAGAGAGTGGTGAGAGCTGTCCCAGCACACCAGGTTGGAGGCAGAACAAAGACAATACAACTTGGAAGGGAGTGGTTGTTCTTGAGAGAGAGGGCAGCTTGTCCAAGTCGTGTGTCTGCCTATGGATCAAATAGGTGTTGCACAACAGCTCAAAAACAAGAAGGGGAACTGGGCTTTTGCACTGTTATATATCCCAGACCTTTTAAGTTTAATTTTATTTTATTGAGTCAAGGTCTTCCTGAGTTGCTCAGTCTGGCCTTGAACTTGTGATTCTACTGCCTCGGCCCCCAGAGTGCTGCTATCACAGGTGCGCACAACTATGCCTAGCCTGAATCGCCTTTCTTTACAGGATGGAGGCAGCCCTGGAGACTGACACTTTTTGGCTTTGTACCCAGGAAGGAAGTGAGGCTTTTCTTGGCTCTAGCTGGAGTCAGATTGGGTCCAAGCCTTAGCCATGAGCTGAATCAAGGGGACTCGAGCTGTTTTGATAACCCATCGCTGCATAATGAACCACCTTGTAATTCAGTGGTTTAAGACAAGAACCATTTTATTGTCTCTCACAATAATTCTGTGTTAACTGGGCTCAGCCTTGAGAGATTTTTTCTGCTGCATGTGGTGTCAGCTAAGGACACCTGGGGGCTTGTTTGAGCTGGAGCATCCAGGTAGATCACTCAGCTGGCGCTGTTGAGGGGCGCAGCTCCATCCTCTTCTACCTACCCTGTGTGTGGCCTGTGGTTTAGGCGTCTCCCATTACAGGGGTACGGTAGGTGTGGGGAAGTTGGTTTTCTAGAGGGAGGGCCTCAAAAGAGAGTATGCTAACAGGAAGGAAAAAGGAGCTGTTAGGTCTCTTAAAACTTGAGCTTGGGACTCCCAGAATATCACTTCTGATCAAAGCCAGTCACAGGGCCAGTCCATTCTCAAAGGAAGGGAAATAAGCTCTACCTTGTGATGGGAAGAATTGTTTAGGCCCATAGGTGGAAAGAGGTTCTCACAACAGAGTGATAGGATTGACCTGGCTGCTCAGATGGCCACAACACCCCGAGTTTCTCCTCCTCCTGCCAGGCTGACCCCAGTTCCTGTTCACTGGCTTACTTCTGTGTTCTCAGGACTGGGAACAGTGTCTTGAACATAGTAGGAGCTCAGCAAACATTTAATGAACTATGGTTAAATTTTTCTTTCTCGTATTGTTTGAATCACTGCATTAGTCAAATGTATTCCATTGTACCTTGGCAAGGTCTCGTACTTACTTACATCGATCCTGTTCATTTTTCCTCTCTCTGTATCTCTGTTTCTCTTTCATTTTTTACCTTACAGGGGATTCAACCCAGAGCCTTCATACTAAACTACATCTCCAGCCCTTTTAATGTTTTTTGTTCGTTCACTTGTTTTTAAATTTTCAGACAGAGGTTGCTAAGTTTTAGGTCACCCAGGATGGGCTCAAGCTTTAGATTATTCTACCCTCGGCCTCCCAGAGTGCTGGGATTACTGATGTGTGTCATGGTCCCCTGGCTACCTCCTTCCCTTTTTTGCTCTAGATTCAGAAGGAAATAATATGCTAACAGTTTCATGCTGGTCTCTCAAATGCCTTTCTGTTCCTGTAACTCACTCTGAAGCTCACCTACAGTCCTGGCTCACTCTGCTGCCTCCTAAGGAAACCCCAGCCTCACTCTGGGGCCTCTGCCTCTGGCCATCCTGCCCACCTCTTCTCTCTCTCTGTCTCTCTGTTGCTCTGTCTCTCTCTTCCTCTATCTCTACCCCTCTCTCCTTTGGGAGTATGAACTCACAACAGGTCTATGAACTTTTTTTTTTTTCCCAAGACATTTAGATCCAATTATGGACTTTTCTTACCCTAGGCCTTTGTTCAAATACTCCATGTCCCCCTGCAACAGTGGTGACAACCTGTAGCACGCATGCTGTACTGGGCACACAGAGCCCCGTCTGTAGGCACACGAGCCAAGTTACCCCAACAGCTGAGCTTCAGATCACAGCTGGTTTTTTGCAAACTAAAACCTAAGTGTTCAGGGTAATGTGCAGTGTTCACACTTTGCAGTTTGGACACAAGGTCTCTAAAAGGTTCGCCATTATTGTCCTAGACTTTGTCTTGTCTCCTGTAATACCTGGTAAGAGGTGCGGACCAGATATCACTGAAGCCCTCCTGGCTCTCTACCCATCCCGTCTCCTTCTTCCAGCAGACATCTGCCTCTCCACCACATGGTTCTGTTTCTGCTTTTATTCTTATTTCCTCATACTTTTTATTTTTATTTTATTTTATTTTTTACCGGTACCAGGGATCGAACTCAGGACCACGCGCTTGTAAGGCAGTGCCACCGAGCTAAATCTCCAGCCCCACTTCCTCATACTTTTGATAGTCAGCCTTGTACCTTACATCTTTTTGTACATGTTCCATCACCTTTACCAACTTGTCGGCCCTGGTATTTTTTTTAATGACATCAATCCTTTTCACTTAGAAACTCTTAAAGAGAAAAAAAAAAAACTCTTAAAGATATTTGTTGAAAGAATGAATGCATAAATGAATGAACGCCTGGTAATCATCCATGGTGAGGTTAAAACCTAAGTCATGTAAAATGAAGATGACTAAATTATGCTAAAGTCTCTGTCTGCTCTAAAATTTGACTGTAAAATATGGTGGGTGAGTTCTCTAGAAAAAGGAGAAAGAATAGGTTATTCCTACATATTAAGCCACAATGAACATATCCTGTAGAAGAAAGAATAAAAGCAGAGAAACAGGAAGAAATTCAGGAAATGATATTCTAAGGTAGTGAATTTCAAGAAGAAAAAACCGTTGACATACCCGGGGAAAACATGATGAAATTTGGGCCCTGAGATTTACAAGGGGAAGAACATTTATGAGCTGTTAGAGAGAAGGTTCCAGAGAGTTCTGTGGAATTAAGCCAGACCTTAAGGGATTAGGAGAGTCTGGCCAGTGAAGACGAGGAGGGGCTTTGACAGGATGACCATTTTCATAGTGGTCCTTAACATTATTAATATACAGTACAGTGGAACCTCAGTTTACAACCTTAGTTTTACAATTTTGGAGACGATGCCGTGGTTGTGTTTGTGTAGGAAGATGGCTGCAGTTGAGTTTGTCACCTGATGTGGAGTTTGTGAATGGAAACCCAATTTTGTTAAATTTTGTTTTAGAGCCGAATTGCTTATGAATGGAGGCATTCATATGAACTGAGGCATTATTGTATTATAAACTGATAACATTTTGTATACTTTGCCATGGTGGCATACAGACTTGACACAAATGGGTGTGAAAAACAACATTTCACAAGCAAACCCACAAATAACAGGTTAGAGTTAGCCTGCGCTGTCCCCTAGGACAGTGAGGAATCTCACTATTCTCAGCAAACGGCTGCCAGAGTTTTGCATACTTTTGCACAACTTCAAGATGAAATCATGAGCGCTCATCTGTCATTTTGTTATAGGAAAAATGTAAGTCCTGAACTGTTATGTAAAATATGCTGAGTTTGTGGTCCCATAACACTGGGGAAAAAAGTCATGAACCAAAGAAGGAAGTTAGGGGAGTTTTATTAGAAATAAGGAGAAGAATAGCTCCTGGATTCCCAGGAGGGGTTCTGAGTGAGTGGCCACCAAGACTCTTTGGTCAGGGTAATTTATATGGCAAAATCACAGTGTGGGAAAATGTGGATCAAACTGCAATCGACCAACAGGGTCACAAGTACAGTCCCTTAGCTAATATTGAGAAACGAGTCGTATAGCCAGGGTATGTGGAAAGAACAAAGGAATTCATGGAAAGGGAGGAGGATATGGGTCTAGATATTCTGGTTTCCAGTCTATGCCTAGTTGGGCCCACTAGTGCTAATAACAGTGTAATCTCAAGTTGCTGTTTATCTTGCAGGCCTGGCTATTGCTCCTCCATCCTGAGGCCTGGCTCTCTTAAGTTTTGTTTGCCTCCAGCCATAATTCTGGTGCCTGTATTCTTTTGTGCTGACTTCTTGGAGGCCCAACCCCTGACTGCATGTTAATATCTATTTAATTTAGCTATCTATAATAAAATGAGGTAACACCCCTACTACCACACCACGTTTGTTCAAACTTTTGGTTGTTATTAGCAATCACTATCTATTCACAAACTTCATACCTGTGGATTCACTCAAGTACAGATCAAAAATACTTGGAGAAACATTTTAACCTGTGCTGAACATATACAGGACTTTTTTCCTTCTCATTCATCTCCAAACAATAAAGTGTAACAACTACCTGCACATATTTTGTTATGTTAGCAATCTAGAGATTATTTAAAGTATACAGGCAGATATACACGGATTATGCAAATACTATGGCTTTTTTTTTGAGATAGGGTCTTGCTCTGTAGCTCATTGTATAGCCCAAGCTAGACTCGAACTCACAGTGATCTTCCTGCCTCAGCTTCCTGAGTATGGGCATGTGCCACCATGCCCAGCCATGATATTTTATATAAGACATTTTCATATCACCCATGGGGTTTTGCTATCTTCAGGGAGATTCTAAAACCAATTTCTTATGACTATAAAGGGTTTCCAGCCTAGGACACTATACTTGCTATCACTAAGTGGTACCTTGTCATGATGCCGTGCACTGGGACAAGAATAACCTGTTAATGGTGGGATGTATCATATCACTGAACTGAAGTTAAATAGATCACTGGATTCTAATGTAGGCCGTGCCTTTTTCTAGCTGTATTTTTTCAATTGTGCTGTTAAAACTTTCTAAATCTTAGTATGTCATATGCAAGACAGGCCTAGTGATATCTACCTCTTGGAATGTTGTGCAAGATAACCCTAGAAAGCAGGTATTTACACATTTCTAAACAACAGCAAAGATGAAAAAAATAATAAATTTTATTTATTTTGATACAAATTTTTTTATTTATTTGATACAAAGAAATAAGGCCTTTTGCAGTGTAAGAAAATGTGTGCAGTGGTATGTGTGATTCCTTGGTAAACAGAAGTTCGTAGACTGAGTATCACAATCTTTTTCAGTCCAGTCATTTTAGAACAAGAAGAGCCAAAGTTCTGTTTACTAAGAACCAAACTGTTCCAAGTGACAGCAGTGTTTAAAACATCAGGACAAGATGGAGATAAAAAGTGTAGATTGCTCCCAGAGACTGACTCCTGTTTCACATTTTTTTTAATCCCATAACTATCCCCACACATGCTTCAAGTTCAAATTTGTTTGGAATTAGCAGCAGCAGCAAGGTACCAAAACAAATCTGACTGGATTTATTCTGATAAAGATTTTGTTCCCATGGGCTTTCAAATATGACCTCTCTGGATTTACAAATTCTTCAAGTCTCTTTCAAAAGGAGCTTACTGTTCTTTTTTGTTGTTGTTGGTGTTGGTCTCTTTCGTTTTTATCGGTACCAGGGATCAAACTCACGACTGCTGGCTTGCAAGGCAGGCGCTTACACTACTGAGCTAAACCCCCAGCCCCAAGCTTACTGTTCTTAATAGCTATTTGCAAGTCAACCTGACAATCACTGTACAGTGATTTTCTAGTTTCCACAGGTGAGGGGAAGCATCCAAGATCCAAGAATCTTAGCTTAATCCTTGGGGGGGGGGGACGGGACATTAAAACACAAATGGATTAGGTGCAAGTTTTTAACTCTAGGACCTATATCTAGGAGCTAGATCATAATTACTCCACTAGAGGGCAACATTTACTAAAATAAACACTAAGGGTTATTGGTCACAGGAATTAGCACAGGGCTTCAGGAGTGAGTGGGTCTTGGATAGGTGTTTGGGCTCTGCCTCCTGGAGATTCTGAATCAGTAAAGGAATGGAGCACAAAATGGTGTTGGAATTAAAAAAAAAAACTCCAATTTTCGGGACCATTGATTCAAAGAGAAGTGAAAATAAGATTCTTTTTAAACTGACTTTTTTCTACCTCCTAAGCATAGGTCCTGCTGCAGTCTTTGTTGAACCTAAAAGTATATATGTCTTTTTTAATGCGGCAAAAGAGGGATTATTTTACACCAAGACCATGATCTTGGCTTTGATTAGTGGATGCTATTTTATTTTATTTCTTGCGAGGTATCTTACTATGTAGTTCAGGTTAGCCTGGACTCATTATGTGTAGCCCAGGCTGCCCTTGAATTCATAGTAGTCCTCTTGCCTCGGCCTCCCTGGTGCTGGGGATTACAGGCATGCACCACCACATCCAGCTAGTGGATGCTATTTAATGAGACTTCCAGAAGGTCATTTACTACCCATTTTCAGGTCTTTTATGTGGGCAGATCTACTTCAAAAGCACCCTGCAAAATATTTCCATTTCTGTGTTTATCAGTGATGTCAGATTTTACTTCACTGTAAATGAAAAGCTGTCTAAATAGGTACTGAGACAGGGGACAAGATTATGGGCAACACCCCCATAAGGAAAACCAATGCCAATCAAGAGAAGTACAATACCTGAAGCGTATGGCCTGGTGTCTTAGTTGCTTTTCCCATTGCTGAGACAAAATACCCAACATCCAAAGTTAAAGGAGGAAAGGTTTCTTTAGCTCACAGTCTGTAGAGGTTTCAGTCCATAATCAGCTGGCTCCAAGGCAGGGTGGTGTGGCAGACAGGCATTGAGAAGAGAAACAGTACATGGCAGGCAGAAGACAGCAAACCAACCAGAACAGCCACAGCTGTTTCTATCCATTACATTCTATCCAGGGTACTTAGGGTGGGTGGCACTCACATCCTTAATCCTAGTGCCCTTGATCCTAGCATTGCACCATGAATAATTGAGTGTCATACACTCTAGATCCAGCCACCTCTAAAGAAACCCCACCTATAACCACAGGAGACTTGCAGGGGGTGGGGGCATCTACATACAAGTGATAACATCTGGTTAAACCTAAGAGTAACCTCAGTGCTGCATAAGAAATTCTAAGATCATACAAACAGCGCAATTAAGGCCTGGACATTTGGTCCAACTGAACACAAGATAAATATACCTGCCTGGCTCAGGTTCCTCGGATGATTTTTGTTTGTCTCTAGGACCTTTAAAGTTGATTTATGAGTCAGATTGAGGTCAGCATTCCCCTTCACGTTTCATCTGCTGCATACACAGGGTCACAGTGACATTTGAATTGTTGGAGGGCTGCCAGAGTTTCGGCACAGTGAGTTTCCCTCTCAGACTTACTGTGTTTAAGAAAATACACCAGAGAAGGGATCTGAAAACTGTCTTTAACTATTTTCTACTTCTTTTTTAAACTCAGCCATGCAATCTGATAGGCCTTATTGTCAGCTTACAATCCTGACAGGTAATCATTAAAGAGCTCTTCCTTGCTGTGTGGCTACAGACTCCCCACTGGACATCTGGACACCACGCTCAGGTGTGTTGGGCTTCTGTCTGCCGATTTCTCTCTGCTAATCCCAAACCTCTCTGAGTGCAACTACACATTTGGGTAACTTTTCAAAATGTGTCTACAGCTTTCACAGTTCCCAAGACTTTGCCCTACTCTTAAACAAGTATGTGGGATCTCTTAGCTGTAAACCAGGAAATGGGGAATTCTCTGAGACTTGGTCTTCTGTGAGTATTTCTGTCTTTTGTAGTTGGGTAGGATTGACCCACAGTGCACTCCCCTGCTGCTTCTAGATTTTTTTCCTGGTTGTTTACTCTTTCTCTTGAACCCTGAAAAAATCTTAGGCAGCTATGTGAGCAAGTCAGGAAAAAATACAACATACAAGATACTTTTTTGTTTTGTTTTGAGACAGAGTCTCAAACTCATAGTGATCCAGTTGCCTCAGCCTCTGGAGTGCTGGGATTACCAGTGTATCCCATCACACCTGGCATGGATACCTTTCCATGTACTCCAAATCTTGTTTATTTATTGACAGGGTCTCATTATGTAGTTCAGGCTGGCCTTGAACTCTCAGGAGACCCTCCTGCCTCAGCCTCCCTACTGCTGGGATTACATGTCTTTTACCTTCCAATTTAGTGGACAGCGGCTTGAGATCCAGTGAGTGAACAGCTTCTGGGTTGTTTAATTCTGATTAATAGCCCTCAGCTCTGCCTACTCCAACAAGTTGTGACACATTGGTCATTTCAAGCTTCACGCGGTCACATGTATAAATGTCATAAAAACACACACGACTCAAGCAGCCCAAATAGTTTCCTTACAATTTTTGTTGGTGGTGACTTGGCTGTGGTTCATTCCGAGGGGGAACTGATGGCCTCTGGCCGTGATATGAGGATAATTCTTGAGAGCAAAGAAAGGGACGAAAGAGGATTTTCGTGTCAGACAAGGCACAGTTGGAGGACCCTCGGCTGGGAACTCTGCAACTGCCGCGCAGGCTTTCACGCGTGCTTGCTGGAAACCCGTCCGCTGCTGAGATGCTCGGGCAGGCTCCCCAGCGATCCTCGCCGAGGATTCCACCTCGGCGGGAAGGTGAAGAAGGGGCTCCTAGGCACCTGGAACCGCCCAGGTCCCGGCCTTTCTCTCAGTCAAGTCTGACTGAGGGTCCCGCGGCCCGGTTAGCTGAGCCTTCAGGGGGAGACAGGTTGTTGGTCTCTCTCAGCATGCAAACTTGATAGCAGAGTGCGCGTAGACTGCAGCGGAGGGCGGAGGACAGAAACATTCCCTGCTCGGCCCCGCCCCCAGCCCCGCCCAAGACCACGCCCCCAGGTCCCTCGGAGCCGCCCTCCCCGGCCTCCGCCCCATCCCAGGTTTGCCCCGCCCCTCAGCCCCGCCCCGACCGGAAGAAGCCGCGGCACTCGGCGCTTATAGGGCCTGGAATGGGGGTGCCACCGCCACCTAGTCATCCCTGCGTTCGTCCAATCTCTCCCGCGGCCGCGCAGTCGTCGCGGCGCCCCCGCCCAGTCCTCCGTCCGCACCGCCCCCGGAGCCGGCCGGTGGGGCAGGGAGCAGGGCCGAGTCCCCGCCATGCCGGTCCGGCGTCTGCTGCTGCTGCTGGCGCTGCTGCTGCCCGGCCCTGGGGTGAGTGACCGGTGACCGCAGCGCGGGGAGAGCCCGCGGCGGCCGGGTCACTCACGGCGGGGAGGTCGTGCGGTCGTCGGGACAGGATCAGAGCCGCGGCGCAGTGGCGGCCAGAGGTTGCGAGCCCTACTGAAGCCCGAGCCGGGCGTGGGAGGCGGTGGGGCCCCAGCGCCTTCCCGGTCCGAGTCGTGGCGGCGGCCGGCCACGCCAAGGCGTCTGCCACCACAGCGGCCTCCGAGCCAGCACGGCTGTCATGGGCAGCGGCTCCAGGGGTCGGGTGGACGCAACTTGGTGGTGCCTCCAGCAGGCCGGGGCCCGGCGCCGGCCGCCCCCCTACTGGATCCTCCACACAGGTGGGCTTGGGCTCAGCCTGACAGTGGTCTCTGATCGAGGGGACGGGATGACATGACTTTCGAATCCTTGTTTAAACTTTAAAAATGCGACTCTGGGAAGCGAATTTATCAGGAAATGGTAGGTAAGTAAGCATTTTTACCGAAAGACCATGTTCTGCTTACCTGCCCCGCAGGTTCCTTGGTATTGGGAGGCGAGAGGCTTCCTTGCACAAAGGCATCGTGAAGCAAATTGAACTGTGGCAATTAGACTCTTTTAAGACCCAGGTGGGCCAGCAGTGAAGCCGCTTGAAAACTTTAAAATGAGAAACTTATCTCCTCACCTGAGATCACCGTGGGGCCGTCAGAAACGTCTTTTTTTAAATCTTTTTTTCTTGGTCTTTTTGAGATTCGGTTTCCCTATGCAGTTCAGGTTGCCCTTAAACTCACTCCTAAGCCCAGGCTGGCCTCGAACTCGCGGCAGTCCTCCAATGTCAGTCTCGGGATTGCTGGGATGACAGGAATGCGCCACCATGTCCAGTCTTATTATCTTTTTCTGGAGAAGGGAGGAATGATAGTGTCCGGTTTACATTGTTTATTTAACTGTTTATGACCTTTGCTCAGGTTGTGGGTTTGGGCACTGAGGACATTTTGTGGGCAGACTTGGTTTTTATCTTCTGGTTGGATGAAGTGAATGCTTTCTTGAAAAACACGTATTGTTCAGGATGTGGGTCTGGCACATTTGTGCAGGTTGTGTTTAATGACCTCTTTAAAAGGTACTGTGTTCTCTTTAATATGGCATATCGTGTACCAGCTGTCCAGGTGGAGAAGTGACATGTGGACTTTCAGGCCAGCCACAGCATGAACTCTTGGAACTCTAAAGCATTTCAGGGAAACGGTTGTCAATGATGTTAGAGTAACAAGAATCTGGAATCCAATGAAGTTGTAAATAAGGTCACCTTTTGTAGGAGGAGGTGGTTGAGATGCGTTTTGCTATGTAACTCAGGCTGGCCTTGAACTTAGCAGTCCTTTCTCCGTCTCCCAAGTGCTGGGTTTACAAGCATGTGCCACTATGCCAGGCTGAACTCAGGTTTTTTATTGAAAAGGAAAATTTGTGAACATTTTCTTTATGATAGAACCTCGGGATGTTAAATTTTTTTTTAAATTAAAAGAAAGCCACTTTTATAGCTGGGTTCAGGTTTTGAACTTGAACACTTTACCTTGGAATTTTTAAACTCCTGCCTGGCATCTGTTGACCAATAAGGAGTGTAAACAGTGGCCAAACATTTGACATGAAGTTGGTCATTTCATGTTGTCAAGTGCCAAGGTGTATGTGCATTCTCCTCCCCACATCTTTGTATTTGCTATTCTTGTGTTGGATTCTAGTGTTTTAGTTATTGAGTAACTTAGACTAAGGAGCCAAAAATAACTATTTAGCTTAGTTAGGACTATAGTTTCAGCTCATGTAAATATTTCCAAATTGTATTTAGAAATTCAGACTTCTTAGAATTCATGGTAAAATATTCCAGACCCTTATCAAAAGGTCATGTTTTACTGCAAATGCTTTTAGGTGAAAGGTCAAAAATTTACTTGCAGATTTTTCTCCCAGTAAAAGTTTTGAGCCCCAAACAAAGCAAGAATTATTATTGTAAAATTCTCGGTGAAATTTGTGGCAAAGTTGGCATGTACAGTAGGCATTAATACTGTTGTACAGAATACAGTGACTGTGAAATTAGACATTCCAAAGTTCTAACAGGTTGCTTGCTAGCTATGCCCCTAGGAAAGTTATTGTACTTTATAGGGACTCTGTTTCCTGATATGTGAAATAGAGCAGCTAACACATGAAGGTAGCCACTTTGTACATAATACATAATAAATGTAAATTCTTTACCTCCTTGGCAAAGTACCATAGTTACTCTTAAGTTATTATTTTTAATGCGTTTGCAATATTTGGATGATATTTCTTTTTGATTGGTGATGTGACTTTGATTTTCTTTCAGTGTATGAGCCTTGAGACTGCCAGATCCAAAATACAATTAACATCAGTGTTGTTGAGCACTCAAGGCTGTCTGTTTTTCTTGTTTATTTTTTTACCTGAAACAGGATCTCAGGCTGGCTGTGAACTCACTAGGTAGCCCAGGCTGGCCTCAAAACTGTGGGGAATCTCAGCAGAGTGGCATATGCCTGCAATCCCAGCTTTTAGGAAGCGGAGACCCGGGAATCAATTGAGGTTCAAGGCCATCCTGGGGAGTTCAAAGCCAGCCTAAACTAGGCAGTAAAACCTGTGTTCAAAAATCAGGAAAAAGAAAAACTGTGGGGGAATCTTCTGCCTTACCCTCCCAAGTGCTGGGATTACAGGTATGTGCTACCATACCTGGCAAGGCTGTCTTTTGTTACTTGTCTTTTAGTCAGGCTGGAGTTTTTCCTTTTTTCATAGACTCATTTTAGTGTTGGTTGGTGTTACATCATCACTGTCAGTAGCTCTCATTTTATGGTGTTTAGATGCTGCTTCTCTCAATTTGCCAAAATGATCTGTAGCATGTAAGGTCAAATAAATTTTTAGCTGAAATATATCAAGTATACTTAGCAAGAATGGGTTAGCTTAATGCAGGAGGAGGAAAGAAGTCGCTGAGAACTGAGGACCTGTGTGTATAAAAGCATACTGTACATCTGAGAGATGAGTCTTCATTAAACGTGTCCTTGGCAGGGAATGTAGCTCGGGGGCACAGCACAAGGTCCTGAGTTTGATTCCTGGTACCAAAAACAAAAATAAAAATAAATATGTCCTTGATTATCATTTATCGTTATCACCTGCACGAATCACCTGCATTTATACTATTTCTATTGAAACTATGAGTAGAATGTTTCATTAAGGTTGGTGTAGGATTGCTGATTGTGAATTTAAACAGTTGTGCACATGTGTGTTTCATTAACTCACCTGCTCCACGCAGCTTTTTGCAGTAGTATTGCTTTGCAGAGCTCAAGAGATAATGTGTTAGGGAGTTATTCTTGAGAAAATTAAATGATAGACTGTGTTTCTGAATATAAGTCCAGCGAGCTACGTGAAAGTTTCTTCACTTGACTGTAGCATAGTTCTACCGCCTGTGGACCTGGGAGATGTTGTTACTTGCTTACCTAAGGTTTTGTACTCCATTTCTTAGGATGACCAATCACTGGATAACTATTTCATTTTCATTGGAAACCTCTTTAGTTTTAAGATCCAAGATAACTATATGTTGAGTATGTTGTGTATTTTATAATGGTCAAATGTTCTCCCTAAAGAGATGATACAGGGGGGAAAAGCATAATGTGTTATTGTAATGGATTCCGTCTTTATTATTTTCAAATAACTCAGGGGCCTGTAACCTAGCAATATGATTAAACTATGATGTTGGCTTAAAAACTAGGCACGGTGAATCATAGTCCGTGATTAATAAATATGCAGGGTGGATATATTTTCTCAGCAGCTGAGAATTGTTTCCTCTCTTTATCTTTACCCATATTCCATCTTTGGTTTCAGAGCCACACATTGGAGAGGTGTTCAGTCACTATTTTTTTGTTTTTTGTTTTATTTTGTTTTTTCATAAATGTCCACCTATTCAGTTATGTTTTATTTTTGAGACAGGATCTTGCTATGTAGCTCAGGCTGGCCTCAAACCTGATACAGTTGTCCTGCTTCAGCCTCCCTGTGCTTAGATTACAGGTGTGCACCACCATGCCCAGCTTGGAGAGATGTTCAAATGAGGGCAATAGACCAGATACAGTTGGAAAAATAGAATTAATAATAATAATAATAATAATCAGAATTCCCTTGCTTGCATTCCATTTTAAGAATGTAGTTAGTTTTAAACAGTCTCTGTATCACTTTTGATTATCTTACTGTTTTTGTTGATGTACCAGCGTACAGCAAATACAGTGGTGTGTGTGCTGTGTATTTTTCATAGAATGTTTCCTATAACTTGCTGGGAAATGTTTTGAGTGTGCCATACATTTGTCACTATAGTAGTGCCTTAGTAAGTCATCACTCAAGCAAAAAGCATCTGAGCTTGTGACTCACCCACAGGTTGGGGAGTGTAAGTGATCAGGGCTGATATGGCAGTGAGCATGCTTTGCCTAGCTGCTGTCCTGCTGGCCTGGGGTCATTGTAATACTGTGTTATAAGGAAAAATGTGTCTCCTTTGTCTTTTTTCAGGTTTTTTTTTTTTTTTTTTTTTTGTGTGTGTGTGTTTTCTGTATGATGAGTTTTTTTTAATAACTCAAAATAATTATATTTGTAGAAAAGTCAGAAAGGACAGGTAAACTTAAATTAAAAAAAACCTCCGATAATCCTATACCCAAACATTACCACTCTTAACATTTTCAACAGTTGTAAGAAGGTATAATTCAGTTATTATGATTAACACATTTAAAGCATGTAGTTCAATGGGTTTTGGTCTATTTACACAGGATTGTACCTCATTACCCAGTTTCTGTTCTGTAGTACTAGGGCCTCAAACCCAGGCACAAGGCAAGGGCTCCACCACTGACCTCATCCCCCCCACAATCAGTTTTAGAATATTTTCATCATAATCAAAAGAAATTTCCCTTTTACTGGCTGTTACTCTCCTTTTCTCTCCAAGCCTCCTACTTGTGACTCCTCAACTTTCTTTGTACATTTATTTATTCTGTACGTTTCATATAAATGAGTATATGGTCTTTTGTAACTGGCTTCTTTGAGCTAGCATCATATTCTTAAGCTCATTCATGTTGTAACAATTCTGTTTTGCTTTTTGAGACAGGATCTCACTTTGTAGTTCAGGCTGACCTTGAACTCACTGTGTAGCCATGAACATGGCTGTCCTCCTGCTTCAGCCTCCCGAGTGCTGGGATTCCAGGTGTGTGCTTCACACCGGCCATGTTGTAGCAATTACCCGTATTTCTTCCCTTTTTATTGCTCAGCACTATTCCATTATATACTGCTCTTTCTCTCTCTCTCTCTCTTTCTTTCTTTTTTTGTAGACAGGGTCTCACTGTATAGCCCAGAATGACCTCAAACTCCCAGCAATCCTTCTGCCTCAGCCTCCTAAGTGCTGGGATAGTAGGCATGCACCACCATATCTGGCATATACAACATTTTGTTTATCTTTTTACCAGTTAATGGCTATTTGGTTATTTGTCCTTTTGGATATTATGAATAGTGTTCCTATAAACATTTATGCATGTGTTTTTGAATGGACACATATATACATATATATATATATATGTATTTTTTTTATTTAAAGAGAGAAGAAAAAAAGGACATAAAAAAACAATGTGGTAAAAGGGTACAAATAATACAGTGTTTTTAGAAAAAAATATATACAGTATGAAATCACCAGTTAATAGGTTACATATTATCTTCCCAGAAGTTGTCCATATCACTAAATTAAAGCATATAAAGTGAACATTCATACAGTGAAATTGGAGACAGTTCCGTTCAATGATCCAACAAAAGCTCAGTTATATGGTTTTTCATCCTACACACTCGGATGTACCTGCAATTATATCCCATAGTCCATCTTACTTTCCTCTCTTTTTTACAATAACAATTAGACTTTTAGGGTTTTATTACTCTCATGGTTCTTACTACTTTTTTGAAGAGAATAAAACCAAATGTGACTAAGCAAAACAGAGTCAGTTAGAACAGAAGGGTGGGCATAGCACGTGATGCAAAAATAGAATACTAGGTGATCAAAAAATATGGAACGCTTCACGAATTTGCGTGTCATCCTTGCGCAGGGGCCTTGCTAATCTTCTCTCTATCGTTCCAATTTTAGTATATATGCTGCCGAAGCGAGCACGGACATATATTTTTAAAAATTTTTTTGGCTTTTTGAGACAGGGTTTCACATGCTGTTCTTGAACTCACTTTGTAGACTAGGCTGGCCTCAAACTCCCAGTGATCCTCCTGCCTCAGCCTCCTGAGTACTGGGATGACAGGCGTGTAATGCAGCCTTACATTTTTCTTGAGAATGATGCTGCTGGATCAGTATCTAGGAATGGGACTCTGGGGTCATATGGCCGCTCATGTTAGACCTTTTAAAGGACTGGTGTTCTGTTTTATATTCTATCCTGTGGCACAGGAGAGTTCTGGTTTCTCTGCAGCTCTATGCACACTTCCTATCTTTTTTATTATAGCTACTCTAGCACTTATTCAGTGGTAACTCATGGTTTTGATTTGCATTTCCCTGATGGCAATCTGTTAACATCTTGACATACATCTTTACAGACATTTTTTTCTCTGCATATATTTACATAAATATTTTTCTTCCCTAAAGTGAAGCACATGGATCTTTCTGTCAGTAAATTTAGTTCTTTAATATCATTCTTATTGTCCTTGAATTGATATACCATGCATAATTTTACCACTCAACCATTTAGATATTGAAGCTGTTTAAAATTTTTATTGTTATGAATGATATAATGAATTTTGTTGTTGCTAACTCTTAAATGTATATTAACTGCTTAACTATTTGCTTGAAATAAGCTCCTAGAACTAAATTTGCTGATTTTGTGTACCCTTCTACAGCCACATTGTGAACCCTCAAGCAGTCTTGGATGTTTTGTTTTTTGTTTTTACTTATTTATTTTTTGAAACAGGGTCTTGTTACATAGTCCAGGCTTGCCTTGAAGTACGCTGTCCAGGCTGGCTTTGAACTTGTGATAGTCCTATCTCAGCCTCTCAAGTGCTGGGATTACAGGCATGCATCACCACGCCTGGCGATGGTAACAATTTTAAAGTAATTCACCTTTCTTTCTTTCTTTTAAGCAGTGTGGATTTTAAATTAGGTGAAAATGGAATGTTTAGATGTATATTTATTTTTATGAGACTGGGAACTGAACCCAGGACCTTCACACTGAGCTATATCCCCAGTCCTTTTTCCTCTTCCTCTTCCCCTTCTTCTTCTTTTCTCCTCCTCCTCCTCTTTCTTCTCCTCCTTCTACCCCCTCCTTCTTCCTCTTTTATTTTTTAATTTTGAGAAAGGATCTTGTTAATTGTTCAAACTGGATTCAAACTCACAGTCCTCCTGCCTCAGTCTCCCAGAGTGCTAGGATTACAGATGTGTGCCACACACTGGCATAGATTTTATATTTTAAAGATGTAAATAACACAGCAGTGTTTTAGTGATACCCTATGTAACTAAGAGCTATGGGAAAGATGATTTATTTTGGTTTGTAAAGTAACTATTTTGCAGCGTCATTTGGTCTGTGGTGGTTTCAGATCAGCTTTCTAGCAGATGTGGTCCCCATGTACCCTGAAGTACCTTGGGCTAATTCTGTGACTTTGGTTTTGAAGGCAGCCTGTCTACTACAGATAAGAGTTTTCCTATGTGGGTTGCGAGGCCATTTAAAGTTTTGCCTCAGGATTGTTCATAAATCAGGAGTTGATATTCTTGTCCCTTTTAGAGGCTGCAGTTCCTAAACTGTGGTGATAAACAGTGCATTTAGTGTTGTTTTGCTTTTCTTACAAACATACTTGGCCTTATTAATTCAAAACAGTGTGTCATTTGCAAAATAACCACCCTTCAAAGTCTATTAACATGTTATATAAAAGCAATCCTTTTAAAAACGTTTTAGTTATATCATTTAATAGCTTATCTAATTCATTTAATATTCAACTTTAATACAGAAAGGAACCTTTTAAAATCAACATATGTTTATTCTGTTTTTTTTTTTTTTTGTCTTTTGTCTTTTTGAGACAGGGTCTCACTATGAATTAAGGCTGGCCTTGAGCTCATTTTGTAGCGCTGGCTGGTCATGAACTTGCAACAATCCTCCTGCCTCAGCCTCCTGAGTGCTGGGATTACAGGCATGCACCACCACGCCTAACGTATTTATTAATCCAGTGAAGAACTAAACATTACCCAATTCCTTCCAGCCTTCACTTTAATACAACTTTTACATACATGAGCTACAATATGGTTTTGACCACTGTTATGCAGTTTGATAATATAGTTTAGTTGATTTTTTGCTTGTTGGTTAAAGTGAAATCCATCCTCAGACGAACAGCCCATTTAGGAAATTCAAAAAGTATATTCTTTGAATGGAGTTTCCAAAATATTCCAGAAATGTTTTGAGGTGTAAAAGCATCTGTGAATAGATGTTTAGCTTTCAAGGGGCACTGGAATTAGATATATTTAGACTGCTAGATGGGATCTTGACTGTTTAGTCCAGTAAGTCTCAGTTTTCCCCACTCAGCTGTACGTAAGAAATATAACATGTTCCTCAGTGATGTGGGAACGCACTGGAGCCTTGGAGAGTGACGTTCAGGAATATACCTTCCTCTCTCAAGTTGAAACCCTAGCCTGTTAAAGTCTAGAGCAAACAGCTGAAGCTGAGGCCAGACAGGGCTGATGATCTATCCAAGGTCATGTCTGAGTGGTGGAATGGAAGTCTGGACCTAACCTTCCTGCTTGCCTCCAGAGAACAGGCCCATCAGTGCTTAGATTCTGCTACATTCGTGAGAACAGGTCAGTTGCACCGCAAGGAACAGACCAAGACGGTTGTCACAAGGCTTGGGGTCTAGAGAAGAAACATTCAGCAGGCTTGCTTGTAAGCATTTGGAAGATGCTCAGATAGTGCTTATTCCTCCAGCAAGAGTCGTGGCCTCCTGCCTTTTATTGCAGTAGTGCAAAGATATGGCTTTGAGATGGAATGACCACCTTTACCCAAGAAGCTCCATCAAGAGAGTGGACCATTTTCATGTTTAGGGAGCCAACTCTGGAGAGAGTGGAGAATGGAGTTGGCTTGTTATTTTGAAACAGGGTCTTGCTGTGTAGTCGAGGCTGGCCTTGAACTCACTGTGTAGCCCAGGCTGACCTCGAACTTGAAGTGACCCTCTTACCTCAGCCTCCTGAGTATTGGGGTTACTGGCATGCACCACTACACCAGCTTTTTTTTTTTTTTTTTTTTTTGGTTGATTTTTTAGCATAGATCCTCACTGGCCTTGAACTTGAAGTGCTTCTCCTGCTTCAACCTGCCAAATTCTGAGATTATAGGCATGCACCATCAGGCGTGGCAAATGGACGTTAGGAAAGAGGTCACTAAACCTGATTCACAGTTTAAGCTCATTTCTTTGTTTGAGGGGTCTAATAATATCCAAGCAGGTGCATATTTTTCAGTAATGTCTCACCCAGTAATGTGTCTGAAATAGCAAAACTGAAAGTTCATGTCTTAGAAGCCCGGAACCAAAGTTGTTCTTTCCTAGTTTGAGCATAGCCTTCACCAAGAATTCCTGAAGAGATAAAACTCTTGAATCATCAAGAGCAAACGCTAGTCCTGCGTGTTTGCTTTTGCAGGACTTTCCACCTCCCAGGCAGTTCTGGCAACAGGGAATAAATCTGTGACGAGGGGAATGTGGCCCCTGGTTTTGGACCACAATGCAGAGAGCTGAGTTAGCTTAGGTGGGTCTCAGGAGGGTGTAACAAGGGCGGGAGGAGCAGCCAGGAAGTTACCCCTGGTGAGGAGAGAGAGAGGGAGAGAGAGGGAGGGAGTGAGGGAGGGAATTTTTTTTGCTGGCTTGTGTTAGAGAGCAGAGGGACTGGCCTTGCTTAACCCACATCTTAGGGCATTCAGCGTGGTATGTAGGCCATACCACCATAGTGGGCACTCAGCAAATCCTGACTGAATTCTTCTTTGAGGCTCACTGAGGCTAATAAAGCAAGGGATTGTCAAGCAAATGGGTTATGAATTTTATTTATTTATTTATTTATGTTGCCTTTTTCTTTTTTATCAGTACCAGGGATCAAACTCACAACCACACACTTGCAAGGCAGGCGCTTATGCCACTGAGCTAAATCCCCAGCCCCGGATTATGAATTTTAGAGGCTGTAATGGGGGAGATGTTCCCTAGCTGACTGTATTGTGTTTTTATTGGGATCCCACTGGTTTCTGTGGAATGCAGGAGCTTCCAGAATACTTGCTTGGGTAGACAGGGTGCAAGTGTGTCGTGGTTCTTGATCCTCATATCAGTGATGGGATAATATTTCCGTTGCCAGACCCTTAGATAAATGGCTTGTGATTATTCTGGGTGTTTCATTTTTCACTCAGCATGATATTTCACCATTTAAAAAAAATGAACTTTCATCCAGGGTGTCTGCTTATGTATAAACACGATCTCCTTAGTTAGAAGACTATTATTATAATTCAGAACCAGCTCATCCTTCAGTGAATCATCCCCCACCTTTTCAGACGAAGGAATAATTGTCTAGGCCACAAGAGTGTCATGAAAATTGAATTTTTCATACATTTTGTGAACAAACAGTGCTGTCAAATCCCTAGAACCTGACACTGCATTGATCTCCGGTTGAGTCAGGAGTTTGTTGACTAAGGTAAATCAGATGTCTGTTTTCTTAAAGCAAATGGGCTGTGGCGGGTGTGGGGGTAGGAGTGAGAGAAACATCTGTGTGAGCGCGCAGCTGCAGCGAGGAGTGGCCTTGAGGCAGCGCTGCCAGCCCTGACTTAAATTAGTCACCTGGAGTCACTTGGGGAGCCTTTAAAAACCCCTGTGCCCAGGCGTGTCATGCTAGGCGAAGGGAATCAGGATTCCTAGGAGTAGAGCCTGGCAGCACTTTAAAAAGTGCCTTGGGCAGCAGCAGGCGAGTCGCATAATGTGCGGCCAGGTTGAGGCCTTTGGGTGATTCATGTACCTTAATCCTGGGCACAGAAGGTGTACCTACACGTGGCCAGTAACGTCACAGAACACTGACTCAGGCCAGAGACTGCTGTTGGCTCAGTTTATAGGGAAGTTAGGACTTTCAGATTCTATTGGTTAAGTGGGGAACTAGGAATAATACAGAACCCAATATTACGTTGTTTTTCTATTATATTGTCCAGCTTTAAAGAGTAGGTAATTTAAGACCTGTGGGTATTTCTTCTTTGAGTACAAACCTTTGAAATTGCTTTTATTAGCTTCAACTGATAACTGGTCTTATATTCAAATGTACTCAGTTAATTGGATTATAAGATGTTTAAATGTTATTAAAAAGCTATAAAACACTTATGCTTACTTATTATTTTTGCCTTTGCCATATATTGCAGTTAGACTGCGTGGATTGCTATTGCTACTCAAAAAATTCTGTTGTCTTTCTCTATTTGTATTTAGAGGAGATTCACTTCTCTGTACCACACTGGCTGAGCAGGACCAAATATGAGGCTCTGGTGGAGCCAGCCTGACAAATACTATTGGAGTTTGCGCTGTGAAGACATTCTTGGGATGGAACTGGGCTTCGACGTTGAGGGAACTATGTGGACTCCAGCCTTGTGGCTGTTTCTGGTTGAACGTTTTGCTCAGAGAAAATCCTCATGTACAGCTCTAATT
This sequence comes from Cavia porcellus, assembly GCF_034190915.1. Classification (NCBI taxonomy): domain Eukaryota; kingdom Metazoa; phylum Chordata; class Mammalia; order Rodentia; family Caviidae; genus Cavia; species Cavia porcellus. The sequence continues at coordinate 16,761,428 of NW_026947515.1, forward strand.
CTACACTCCTTGAATAGACAGGCTGACATAATTGATGGCCTTAGTAGTTTGGAAATGTAATTTATAGGCATAGTCACTTGCTTCCATACACATTTTGACCCATATGATGGCAGTGTATTCTTCTTTGGTGGGGAGTTAGAGACGAGGGTTTGGTACTGGACAGCCATGAGACTGGACAGATGGGTTACCTTCCTACCCCATTTCTTTACTTGTAAAGCAAGGCAGTGGAACTAGAAAGTCTGCTCAGTGGACCTATTTCTAAATGTGTTCCCAAATTAGGAACACCAGTTTTTTTGCCATATCCTTTCCAGTACGGTGTCATATTCCCACCTGGGAGGTAGAAGACAGGAGGCCTACTTTGCTTTGAGCCTCTGGTTTCCTAGCTCTTGAATATAGTGAATTCTGTCTCTTTGTTCTCTCTGTTTGTCTATTTGTGTTTTTTTTTTGTTGTTGTTTCTGTGACAGGGTTTCACTATGCCGTTCAGGCTGGGCTTGAGCTCACTTTGTAGCTCAGGCTGGTTTTGAACTCAGATCTTCCTGTCTCAGCCTCCCAAGTGTTTAGAGTACAGATGTGTGCTACCACGCCCAGATTCACCAGTTTTTAAAATTTATTCTTTTATTTTGGTACCAGGGATCGAACTCACAACTTAGCACGTGCCATGCAGGTGCTCATGCCACTGAGCTAAATCCCCAGCCCTTTAAATGTACTCTTTAATTTTTAAAAATGTATTTATTTTTTTCAGTACCAAGATCGAACTCACAACCTATGCTTGCCAGACAGGCACTTGTGTTGTGTCACTAAGCTAAACCCCCCGAGCCCTCACCAATTTTTTGTTTTTTTAATCTATACCAGGAATCCAACTCATGACCACATGCTTGCAAGGCAGGCACTTAGGCCACTGAGCTAAATCCCCAGCCTCCTCACCAGTTTTTTTAAACATACATATTATATAGTATGCCAAGCACTCGCAAACATTAATGGACTAAACAAGGACTGCCTTCTCCTCGTGGAACTTATGTCTACTTATATCTACTTATATCTACGAGGTAGGCAAGAAACAATAGCACAATGAATAGTGTACATAAATTATGTAGACTATGAGAAAATTCTAAAAAGAAAAGAGAGCACAGCAAGAGAAACAGGACCTACTGAGTCGGGGAGTCAATGGGTATGGTCTCATCAGGTGTGGCTGTCTGTCCTGTAGGGCCGAGTGGAGGAATGGGCCTTTCCTTGACTACTGTGCTGTTCTAGGTAGAGCTCTTCCTGCACTCTGAGCAGTGTCGGGTCACCTAGTGTTGGGCTTAGCATACAAGTCTGTGCTTCACTTTGCTTCTCAGCTAATCTTTGAAGGACTGCTGTAAACGACTCTCAGGTATGTCTGAAAATCTTGAGCAAATATAAGGGTTGAGTGTGACCATTGTTGACAAGAAAATGTTTAAAAGTCTGTCAGGAAAGCCTCAGAAACCCCCACAACTCAGGGAACAGAGCCAGTTGTTTCTTGATTTATGTGATGGCTGTACTCAAATATGCATGAGGGGGGATGTATGCATGCGTTTGTGCCTGCAAGTGCATATTTACATTAAACAAAATTAAATGGTTTTATTAATTATAGAAGTATTTGTAACATCTCCAGATAAATTGAAATACAGTAAGAAAGTTGTAAAACCAGATTTGGGGAATCTCTGATCTCAAAGGCACTACAGTAGTTGCTCTGAACAATACAGTGATCTTATCTTGTCATCCTGTTAGGGTTTGTTTTCTACTCACTGTGGTCTGGTTTTGCAGAAAAGAAAAGTGTCCTTTCACATTAGATTAAATTTATCTGTATTTTTTTTTGTATTCAAACTGAGTAGGAACCAAGCTACAGTTGCTTTTCGAACTAACTCTAAGTCATGCTGATCTAATGGTTCCATACTTAGAAATCTCTGAGGCTTTTGTTAACTGGTAAAGTTCAGTTATTTATCTGACTTGTGGTTTGCAGAAGCATAGAAATCCCCCTTCAGTTTAGTTATCAGCTGGTTTTAGTTTATAGCATGTACATGTACCCAGCAGCCAGCCTTCCAGTCCCATGTAACATTGGTTGATTTCTGTGATATCTCTTTGCCTCACCCCCTGAACCTTAAAGTGAATCAAATTGTTACTAATATGTAATGTTGCACTTTTTTGAGATAAATGAAGGCTCTGGGATATTGTAAGATGAGGATTAGGAAGGACTGTATTTAAAGGCATCAAGTTTTATGTGGATTTTAGAGCATGTTTTGATTTGGTTGGGCTAGAAGAATCTACGAGAGGAAGACCAGGTAAGTCATGGGTGATTATGTTTCAGAGCTAAAAGTCTTCATCCAACTCAGTCTTCTTTCTTCATAAACTCAAAAACTGATACCTGGAGAAAGGAAATGGCTTGCCCAGAGCTCACACCAGAACACACACCCGCGTGCCATACTTCACCTACCTTCAGCTTTAATCTGTTAAGCATGTGCCAGGCTCATGGGAGTATCCAAAGAATATTGGATGTGGTGTTTCAAGAGGATAATTTGCTTTTCCTTGACTACTTGAAACTGTGGTGTTTCAAGAGGATAATTGAGAGGTTTTGGAGTCCTGTGGATGTAGGCTGGGCTGGTGAGGCGGGAGACTTAAGACTGCTGTAGGTAGCAGACCTCGAGGCATTGCCGAGTCAGCTATCAGGAGGCACAGGCATGGAATGTGGAGTCTTGCACTGTTCCTTGCTAGGTGGACAATTCCTTGATAGTAGAATTTTATAGGCTTTGGAACTCCAGTGCTTTCTGTGTAACAAGACCCTTCTTTCTATAAATATGTAGCATAAAGGAGAGAGTCCAGTTTGAGGTGGGGTTGAAAGAAGTGAACTAGCAAGTAACAGTCAAAGAGACAGCCCACAGAAAGACAAATAAAGCAGGGAATGTCTGGAAGAGACTGATAAATTCCCCAAGTCCTTGTCAACCTATTGAGTAATACAAGATTCAGTGACTGACTTAATCCTAGAAGGCTAGTAACTCCTAGATTTTGCCTACCGTGTTCATAGTGAGCATAGCCTTAGAGCAGTGATGATGCACCTTGCAGAGCCGCAGCACTTGAGCCATCGATTCACCATCACTGCCCTAGAAGGCGGCAGTAGGATGGAGTTGTACACCTGGGAGGTTAAAAGGAGAGGGGCAGGTTTAATGTCTTGGCCTTGTCAGATGAAACCTTCTGATCCCATGCAGAATGGCTGAGGAAACCCTAAGATGAGAGGCTTTGGAAAATAAATAAGAGACTTTGCATTGTTGTTTGTCCTCAAGCCCGCATTTAGACTTTCTCAAGAAATTTTGGTGTGATACTTCTTATTCAGCTGTAAATCAGTGAAGAAACAGTCTGTTGTTAGCACAAATTAAAACTTTAGGGAGATCTCAGCTGGGGTGTGCATGCAGATCTGTGTATGGTTGGGATATTGAGCACTTTGGGGGTTTTTCTTTTTGGGTTTGCTCTATAATGTTATGAACAGCCCACCTTCCTGCTCTTTTTGTAAACCATACAGGTAACCATATCAGGCATGTAAAAAATTTTATGGTTTTTGTGGCCCACTCTGTCTTAATGTACACCTGGGCTTTTGCCTACTCCCTCAGTCCCATCTGGCCCCATTTCTTCCTCTTCTTTTTCTCTAGCCACATTGAGCCTGTAGGTCCTCTAGCACAGTAAATTATCTTGTCTTATGGCCTTTGCACAGACTGTTCCACATGCCTGGGAAATTCTGCCTTTCCTCCCCTTTTCTGGAGATCTTAACTTGAATGTTTTCTTCCTTCAGGAAGATTTCTTTGATTCTGTGCACCCCTATCTGTCTGTTATGGTTCATGTCTGGATGTCCCCCCAAAGCCTCATGTGTTCATGGGTGTAGGCCTGTCAAAGGTGGCTGAATCTAGAGTTTGTGATTGGCGCTTAAACAGTGCTGGGATTGTCAGTGTGAGTGCTGCAGTCTCCCTGTGGCAGATAGCCTGCACACAGTGTAAGGGAGGAAAAGAGGCTTGCTCCTCCTTTCTGTCCGTTTAACTCTTGTTGCTTTTGGTGTCTGCCATCACCATGAACTGTTGGCCCTCTGCCATGCCATCCTACCTTGGAGCCAGCTGATTGTGAACTGAAACTGCTACAAACTGTGAGCTAAATAAACTTTTCCTTCCTTCATTTTAGGCATCAAGTATTCTGTCTCAGCAATGAGAGACAAATAACCAACACACTGCCCTCCAAACCATCAGAACATCCATTCAGTTCATTATCTCCTGTTAAGCTCCCAGGGTTCTCTCCATATCTCTTTCATAGCACTTACAGCAATTTGTCATCCTCTGTGTGCTTATTTGACTGCTGTGATCAGTTATTAGATGATAAGCTCTGTGAAGGCAGGAACTGGTTTCCTTTGACACAATTAGATGGTGATGGTTTATGTCACTTTTTTTTTAAATTGCAAAACTTTGTGTCCTTAAAATTGTCTTTATCTACAAATTTAAAATCTGAAGAACCTGGTTTCCCACCCAGAGACTTCATAAATATGAGTAGAAGAGCAAGTTTTTCATTTTTTTTTTCTCTTTTTTTATTGGTACCGGGGATCGAACTTACGACCGCCCGCTTGCAAGGCAGGTGCTAATGCCACTGAGCTAAATCCCCAGCCCCAAGTTTTTCATTTTAAAAGATCTTGTTGAAAATGGTCAAAGGTGATCCTCACAGGCATTTGTCCAACATCTAAAAAGCAGTGAAATCTTCAAATAGCCGGATCCACTGGGGTTGGTCACTTCATGGTCCAGAATTATCCCTCTATGTAATAGGAAAAAGTAAAATTTTACAGTCTAACGAGGGACAGCTGCCCCTAGATGACACTCCTGGATGGATTCCTGGCCATTCAATTTCCTCTGACAAGTACATCTGTCTAACTTCCCTTTTGCATCCCTCTCCCTCTTCTTTCTCTCCTCCCTTCCTTTCCCTTCCCTTCATTGTCACTAAGCTAGCTAGAAACTGTCTCTGTGGATGTAGACAGTAAAATCTACATGTAAATCAAATCATGTGAATGAAGTTCAATGAAAGTACCTAATTGTTGTTCATGAACTCTGATGCCACTGAAAATTAGGAGATAACTGAAGTCAAAGAAGTCAGGCTGCATGACAGAGACAGAGCAGCTGTGGCCCAGAGTAAGCTCATTGGGCTGGAATTGCAGGTTGTTCTCTAGAGGCAGTCAGTTCATTCTGACCAGGAGCCACATTGTGCTACAGTTAACCATCAAATTGGCATGAACATGAGTCACCTTGAAAAGCATGAGGAGGACTGGGATATAGCTCAGTGACACAGTGCCTGCTTGGTAAGCACAAGGTCCTGAGTTTGATTCCTGGTACAAAAAACAAACAAACAAGCAGCATGAGAAGCCCTCCTGACACACCTAAGATCTTCATCATCCTTTAGCCCTTAGCCTGTGGAATCACCAGAAGAAGGAAATCCTCACGTAGTTCTTGAATAATAGTAATAACTGACACTGATGTGGTGCTCTCTGTATTTAAGGTACTATTATTCTAAGAGCTTTTCATATATTAACTCATTTAAATTTCCCAACAACCCTTTTAAGTCAATTTTATTAGTATCTCCATTTCATGGGTGAGAAAAACAAGGCATGTGTTGGTCAATGCCTACCCAAGGTGGTCTGAAGCCAGAGCCAGGCCTTTAGCAACCATGTCCAATGCCTAAGCACCATGTTGGACTTAACCAGTATTTGTTCAGTATCTTAGAAAATTATATACTATGTAAGTTTTCAGGTGATTGAAATTAAATCTCAGAATTTAAAATGTAATGTTTGATGAAATTCATTTTAATAGTTATATACTCTTTTTTTTTTCTTCTCTCTCTGTCTCTGTCTGTCTGTCTGTCTCTCCCCGTCTCTTTCTCTTTTCTTTTTTTGAAACAGGGTCTTGCTCAGTAGTCCAGGCTCGCCTTGACCTCACTGTGTAGCCTAGACTGACCTCAGATCTTGTGCTTCGGCTTCCTGAGTGCTGGGATTGCAGACATATGCCACCATGCCTTGCCTCTCCTTCTTTCTTAAACACTACAAACATTCTTTAACCTTTCCTTAATCATCCCAGCTTGTCTTTGTCAGCACCAGCTCCACAGTACCTGCATTCCTAGCTCCACAGTACCTGCATTCATTCCAGGGCTGAAGCCACCGCAGTGGGTAAGACGGATGCGGGATGGGAAGTAATGGCGAGTTGAGAAAGAGTGGATGATCAGGTTTGGGAGTAGTGTTTACTTTCTTATGATATCTTTGGCTACCATCGATTTCTTTTATTAGGTCATCCACTTTACTATTTATGTAACTCTTGCTTTTGAAAGTTTTAGTATTATTTTGTGCATGTAGCATTTAGACAGATATTGCTATACCTATTTTCAAAAGAAAAAACAAATTTGGAAGTCTGTCCATGGTACACATGCCCATGTAATCCACTCTGTGGACCCAGAGAAGTTGGCAGTGAGATTGGATGACCTCCAGAGTAAATGGAGCCTGACAGGATGGTGACATTAGGAAGAGAGATTCCTGGGGAAATAAACATTGTGGACAGCAGAGTATGTTTGTAAAAATATGTCCCCTGCCCATCCCAGCCCTGGTTAGCCATTTGTCCTTTCTCAGGAGTGGGTTCTGTTCCTTGATGTCGGGAAATGCTTCTTCCTCAGATCCAAAGGAGTGCTGTATCTCATCATTGGTAATTCTGTCCTGGTTCTGTTTTCTGCCAGCCACTTGATAAGCTGGAAAGAGCAGCAGTGTATGATGTTGGTGTGTGACTCTTGAGTCTCAGAACCCTCTATTTGTAAGCCACAACTCTAAATTTTATTGTGTCAATGCAGTCTTCCAAGCAGTTGCTTATGCTTTCCTATCTCTGTCCAGATATGTAAGAATTGCTAAAAGATAGCCTCTTAGATGTGCCTGGAAAGTAGCCAGAGCTAGGTGTAGTGGCATATAAGCTCAGTAGGCTGAGGCAAGAGGATTGCTGCAAGTTCAAGGTCAGCCTGGCTACATAGTGAGTTCAAGGCCAGCTTGAACTAACAATGCCTTACTTCATGAAGCTCGTCTGTTTATATAGCTGGTCATTAAAATGGTCCATACTCTTCAAAGCAGTGTGTCATGCTAATCAGCAATGTGTGTTTCCTTGGCACTGACATTAAAAGAATGGCTGGCTTCATCACAGCATGTGGCAGTGGCTGTGTCATCCTCATCATCCTTCATGAAAGACTATCTTTTTGGACCATTAGAAAAGGCTGCTGAGGAGCTGCACTGTACAATCTGGTGACTGTAGTTAATAACAATGTATTGTATACTTGAAAGCTGCTGAAAGAATAGATTTTGAATGTTTTCACCACACACAAAAAATAATAGATACTTAGGTAGTAGATTTGTTAGTTTGATTTAGCCACTCCACAATGCATGTATACAGCAGAACATCATGTTATACACTGTAAGTTTATGCAGTTAAAAATAATCAGTCTGGGCAGGATGCATTTGCATGGTAGGAACTTCTATGGTGGCTAAGACTTTGGCTTTTTATGGTGTTTTTCCTGCCCACTTAGATCTACAGTGGGAGTCCATGAGTGCTCATCTAGAACATTTTGAAAGGCCCCACCCTGTCTAATTTGCAGTTCTGTTTGGTATGTTGGGTGTTAGAGAATCTACAAATTACATTTGGTCTCATCCTCAAGGTCCAACCCTCATATCAGCAGCAGAGGGCTGATCTCCATCTATCCCAGCAGGATTCAATAGGGAGCTTGTGGCCTAAAATAATTTGAGCTTATGGATCCCAGAGAACTGTGATTTAAAGTAGCAAAATTACAGTGTGGTGTGAAGAACATCAGATCAGAGTGGGTGGAGAGACCTGGAACCAGCCCTGTGTCTACCGTTAGTTGTCTGTGGTGCCTTGGACAAGTTACTTCACCTCTCTGGGCCTTCATTTTTCTTCACTATGAAATGAAAGGGTTGGGTAAGGTGTTGTCTAGGGCTCTTTTCATCTTGAAAATTATACATCCCCAGAGCGATAACAGTCGCTACTGTTTGATCTGTGTTGTGTGGGGTCACATGGGCTTAAATGACAATTTGGCTGACTGGAGAGAGAAGGGTGGCACGGTGGACTTGGTCAGTGAAGTGGATAATCCTCTAGGCTGAGCTAAACAATGAGGGTTTTCACTGGGAAGTTAGTCTGGCCAGCTGTCTCAAACAGAGCTGTATTTGGTGTTTAACTTTTATCATAAAACTTGGCAACATCTGGTGAGTGCAGGGGGCGGTTGTGTCATACATACAGTTGTTTGTAGATAATTTTAATTTAACTAGAGTACTTAATCCATTTTCACTTTGATGCCTTACCTGCTGCCCTCCCAAAGAAGTCTCTAACCTCTAAACTGACAGTTTCAGATTTATTGCTGTTATTAGAACTGGAAAGTTTTGTATCTCTGAGACTTATTTTCTTTTCTCTTGGGCTTTCCACGTGAGAATTTCTCCATGGTAAATTCAACTACACATGAGTATAGTTGGAATGGATGAAGTTTGGCCTTTTGTGAGGCTGGTGAGCAATTGAAGTCAGAGTTTCCTTAGTTTACCTTATTTCCACATCAAAGTGAGTGACACTAACAGTTTTCTTGATTCTCATTGGATTTTGGTTTTTGTTTGTTTTGGTTTTGGTCCTATGGATTCAACCCAGGGCCTCACACAGAGCTACATCCCGCCCTTTGTATTTTTACTTAGAGACAGAGCCTCACTGAGTAGTTAAGGCAGAGCTTGAACTTGAACTTGCCATCCTTCTGCCTCAGCCGCCCAGAGTGTCGCTGTTACAGTTGTGTGCTCTCTTGCTTGGCTTGATTGTCGCTAAATCCAAATTGTGGTTATTTTCCTTTTTAGCAAAGACAGCCAAAACTGTTGGCAGTACCTGCATTCTGAAGCTCAGTCACTAGATGATTGTGTAACCTTGGGTTTTAGTTTTCATAGCTAGAAAACGCAGGAGTTGGCCTAGCTCCCCGGGACTTCTCAGAAACCTTAGGGTTTTGGTATCACCCTAGGGCTTTGCTGCCTTCTCTTCTCTTCTCTTCTCTTCTCTTCTCTTCTCTTCTCTTCTCTCTCTCCTTCCTTCCTTTTTCCTTACTTCCTTCCAGAGACAAGGTCTCACTAAGCAGTTCAGGTTGGGCATGAACTCACTAAGTAGCCCAGGCTGGCCACAGACTCCTGGTGATCCTCCTGCCGCAGCCTCTCAAGTGTGGGATTAGAGATGTATACCACTGCACCCAACCAGGGCTTTTTTCTTGGCTGTGGTGTGGTAAAAGGCTTGCCGGAGTACCTTTCATGTCCAACTGTATTTCTTCCTTCCATGCAGGCAGAGGGTCCATGAAGACAAACAGAAAGCACTATTGAAGGATGAATTGATGAATACACATTTAGCCTAGGGCCCAAAAACCAGTTTGGAGGGAAATACATTCACCTCTTATGAAATTAGCATGTCTTCTTGTTCAGTATAAAATGGGCTTATGAAGTACCTTTTGTCAGATCATTAAAGAAGAGGAATAGCCTGAACTGAAGAACTCTAACTGTCTTGGGTGGTGGTTAATTACACCATACCCCAGAATTGCCACAGTAGTGTATAACTCTCAGCAGCCTAGTTTGGAAACCACATGGCGCTGTTCGGTTAGGCCTTGCCCTTTACTGCATCCCAGCTATGCTTGACTTCCCTCCAAAGCAAATTTCATTGTTACTTTTATTGACGTATTATCAGGAAACATTAACTGTTAGACTGGTTAGAAGGAACTGTATGTTTGACGGATTATTGTTGACCTGCACATGGGTAGAACAGAATTTGGAACAATTTTGCAGTCTTTTTTTTTTGTACTGGGGATTGAACTCACAGCCTTGCGCTTGCCAGGCAGGCGCTCAGGCCACTGAACTAAATCCCTGGCCAATTTTGAAGACTTAAGTCCTTAAAATATAGACATAGTCAAGCTAGAAAAGCCTTATTCTCACTGGTATTCTACTTCTGTTCTTAATCTTCATTCCATTCAATATACAGGAGACAAATCAATGAAATTCCTATGTCATTGCATATATGTAACTTTATAGAAGTCTCTAGATTGGTATGAGTATTTTGCTATTGGATCAGATGTATAAATGAGGTAAGGTAAACCCAACGTCAGACTTTGATTGGAATAAAAATCTTTTTATATCTGTCTAATCAGGGCTTTACTTAAGATGCTTTTAATCTGTACACTCTGACACTTGCCGGCAATTCCAGCTACTTGGGAGACCAAGACAGGAGAATCACAAGTTCAAGGACACTGGACAGCTTAGCAAGACTTTCTCTTAGAAAAAATATTAAAAGGGCTTGGGATGTAGCTCAGTGGCAGAGCATTTGCCTCGCATATATGAAGGTCTGGGTTCAGGCTCCTAGTAGCATACACACACATATTGCCAAAGATAGGCTTTTCGTCACTGAGAGTTTAGCGCACTCTCCTGATCAACATGAGGATTTTACTCCTGTGGGCCATGTGTGCTTTCTTTACTACTGAGAGATCGACATGTAAAGAGTGCCGATTTTAGTTTGATGTTGTCTTGGTGAATTCTTGGTAGTGTTTAGGCCCTCATTTGGCACAAATGACATTAGATTGGTGGTGCTTTGATGAGCACTTTTGTAAAGACCAGAACCACCAAAAGCCAGTCATTGTTTATAGTCTGGAGTAGGTAATATTATTGCAAATCAAATTGTAGACATAGACATTCTTTTTTTGAATATCATTTAGTGGCCTCCAAGAGTCACTGTGACAGAATACAGTAAGTCCCGGACTTACAAATGAGTGCCATTCCAGAACTGTTTGTAAGTTGGATTTATTCATAAGCAGGCAGAATGAATCTGATAAAATAGACCTGAGAAAGTTTGTAATTTGAATGTTGGGAAATTGGGTTTAATGTTCTATTTTTATAGTACTTCCTGCTGAATTGACATTGCTGCATAGGTTTTATTTATTGTGAGAAAAGCCCTACAGGATTTTTTTGTTTGTTTGTTTGTTTCGTTTTTTGTTTTTTGAGTCTTGCTATATAGTTCAGGCTAGCCTTGAACTCACTATGTAGTATATCGTGGCCTTGAACTCCTGCCTTAGCCTCCCGAGGGCTGAGATTATAGGCATATACCATGATGTCCAGCTTTGGACTTTTTGTGTGTCTTTGTGAGACATGGCCTTACTATGCGGTTCAGGCTGGCTTTGAGCTCACTTTGTAGCTCAGGCTGGTCTTGAACTTGTAATGATCTTTCTGCCTCAGCCTCTTGAGTGCTGGGATTACAGGTGTGCACCACCATACCTGGCTTGGACTGGTATCTTGTTTGGCACACCAGAAAGTATGTTTCTGATATTTCTTAAAATTAGCTGATCTATCTGGTGGGTTTTAGCCCGTTAGAATCAGCAGAGCAATCCAGTCAGCTTGCCGTTGTCTGTTGCTAGCCCTTGACATGGATGTATCTCTGTAAAGAATACCCTTTCTGCCTTCAAGACTTATTGCTGTGGGCAATAATTACAAGCTCTGGTTCTTTAGTATATTCTTACCCACTTGAAATTTATTTTCCTGCATTTGGTGATGTGCAGCTTTAATTGTTCTCAAGATTTCCTATGTTCTAACTGGGTGGTGAAACAAAATACCTTGGAAATCTTTCTCATTTAATCCTACTCTCACTTGCCTGCCTGTCTCAGGTCTTCCATAATGCTGTGAGATGTATTTGTTAGCCAGCTGAAATGAACACTGAAGTTAGTTTGCCTTCGCTTTGCCGCTAGGGCCAGCCATTCAGGGGATTCGAGCCCTGGCATGGAGCCCCTTCACTGCCAGAGGCAGCCTGGTGGTGACAAGCTGCGGGGACCGTTAGCCTAGGTACACATGGTATTGTATAACGATATTCTTCCAGAAACATGCCAATATTCTTGCTAGTGTTAAACAAGCATATTTTTAATTTGAAAGAATGGTTTTCTTAACCTTGAATATTTTCTTCCTCACTTTCCCGCTCTCTCTCCTCCTTTCCTTCCCTTCTTCCTTCCTTTGAGGTAGGGTCTCACTATATAACCCAGGCTGGACCTGAATTCATGGCAGTTCTCCTGCCTCTATCTCCTGAATTGAATTAAATTTCTTAACCTTAAATAAGGTGAAATTTAAGATTATGCAATCTAACAGTAATGCAGTGAGCATAAAGGAATTTTAATTAAAACAATACAAAACTATGTGTAGGAATAAGAAACCTTGAACAAATCTTAGAAATGGATATGATATTCCTAGAAGACATAATGATTATTAACCACAGTATTATACCATAGTCTGAGCTGGGCATGCTGGTGCATGAGTGTAGTCCCACCACTGGGAGGCTGAGGCAGTAAGATCGCATGAGTGTAAGGCCAGCCGAGCTACGTGGTAAGACCCTGTCTTAAAAACCAGAAAAAAGAAAATGAAAACCAAGACAGCTATGACAACAACTGTGTGTGTATTCATTCCATTGGGTGGAAATGGGAAGGAGAGAAAAATTATAGCCAAGACTTTTAACTCCATACTTACTGTGCTACAGTAGCATTATTGTTGCCATATGAATTTAGAGATATTGGCTTGAACAATTTGCATGCCACCTGAAAAGTTTAGGGCTCTGTTGTTCACAATGGTGGTTTTTCCACATCTCTGTTTTGAGAGGGTTTTGTAGGGGGAACAGAGTCCTCGCCAAGCATAGATCACTCTGCAAAACTGTGAGGGATGTGTGTGCACCGTGCTGCTTTTTCCTGCTGACTTAGGGATGCAAGACGTGTGCTAGTTTCATTCTTTTGTTCTTGGCCTTTGTTATTAGGTAATCAGTTAACCTGGAAATTGGTTTCTGAAACGTGTGTCTGAAATTTATGAACTATTTCTTTGGAAAATGCAGCATTTCTGAAACCTTTCAGAAGGATTCACTGCCACCACCAAACCCCAAGAAGCATTCAGCTGCCTTGGGTTCTGAAGCTCAGGAGTTTGCAGCGTGCCTCCTTTTGTACTTATTGGGGTGGGAGTGGGGGGGCTGAGTGTGAGTCAGCAAATTACAACTTGAGGAGTAGATGTGACTTTAAAGCCAAGTCATGGGTCTTTGCTGTGTGTCCTCCAGCCACTGGTGAACCATCATCTCTTTGCTTGACCACTCCCAAATACTGGTTCACACATTGAAAGTTTTTTTTTTTTTTTAAATTGGTACCAGGTACCAGGGATCGAACTCACGACTGCCTGCTTGCAAGGCAGGCGCCTATGCCGCTGAGCTAAATCCCCAGCCCCGAAAGGTTTTTGTTAGATGTCATTTTATTTGTTTTTGTGCTGTAAAGACACGTATCTGCCCCTTGATTCTGTAATTCTCTTCACTGAAGACTCTAAACAAAGTTATATCGGAGGGTATTTTAGAGAAGATTTTTTTCTTACTGGAAATATAAAGAGTTAATTAATGGAAGAGCAACTAATGATTAGCAGAATTCAGAATATTGAGAATAATTAAATTGTTGGTGACTGTTATTCATCTCTGCTAAAACAGTTGGTAGTTTTCCCATATCTCCATAGTAAATGCAGTGTGGATGGTGCCTTTTTTGAGCTGTGAGGCTGTCAGACTTTGGTGGAGCTCTGATAATCGAAACAGTGGACAGTTCAGCCCCATCCTGATCTCACATTTGTTTTCATGGGGAAGACTTGTTAAAATCCTCTCTGAGCCAGACATGGTGACATTCCCCTGTGATCCCAGGACTTGGGTGGCTGAGGCAGGAGGATCGCCTGGACTACATGGTAAGTTCAAGGCCAACGCAAACTATGTGGTATAACCCTGTTTCCGAAGTCAAGTCAGATTCTCTCTGAGCAGGGCTGTAATAAGGACTCTGCCACCACCAAATCCCACTACCTGAAATGGGCTGGTTTTCCCACATCTTCTGCAGTGTGTAGCCAGGCTTCACGGTCCTCAGGTCGGGCATTTCTCAAATGCTCTGCAGTCGCCTCATGTGCGAGAGTCTGTGCGGGCAGTCTGGTGTCTGTGGGGACCAGTGAGCTCACCCCTGTTGTTCTCAGCCTCCGCAGTGTTTCTGTGGACTCCTTTCTAGAAGTTACTGTCACTGCAGGAGTATGTATTCCAGTAGTTTTAAACATGAGTAGCATTTCAGACAGTCAGTGTGGAGCAGATCTGCAGAACTGGCTTTTTCTTTCCACTTTGATACTCTTTGCAAACTAATGTGTGTCGCTGTAGGGCCTGTTGCTATTTCACGTTTTAGAGAAAAGTGAGCACCAAGTTTGAAATAACTGGGTGAAGACAGCAGGCAAATTCATTATTGTGAAGCAGTGTGTTTTAATGTTCAAGAACAAATAGTTCTTAGCTGTCCTCAGTATCAAGAAAGTCATCTAGAAGCACATTTAATTCATGTTAGTTGCAGCAGCTATATCTGAAGGCAGGCATTTTCGCTTCAAAAAGGCAAGCGGGGGCTAGGGATACAGCTCAGCGGCAAATGTAAGGTCATGACTTGATTCCCAGTACTGAAAGAAAACTGTAGGTAGGAAAGCTAGAAATTGTGTAACATGCATATGCCTTACGAGAGTGTGGCACCGCGCAGAGTGGCTTCCCAGGCATCCGGATTTGAACTGGCCAAGAACCTTCAAAGACAAGAACTAGCCTGTTGTGCTGGGGGTGACTGTGGTCACTGTGATTAACTGTCAGGGTTCTTAGTTGCTAAATTCAGCTTCTCTCTAAACCTTATGCCTTTGAGTTTTCTAGAAGACTGCATTAGTTGTGTGATTAGTATTTCATTTCGATTCACCAACCGACCGTAGACAATTGCTCTTCTGTGGTTTGCCAGATGCTCAGTCAAACCAGGTGGCTTTCATCTCCATACTAGTGGTGAAGGAGCACTGAAATGTTTTATGAGTAGTGATCACTTTAAATATTACTGTGATAAGATTTATTGCTGGGGTTTGTTATTGTTGTATGGTAGATTTGGGTGTGTGTGAGTGTGTGTGTGTGTGTGTGTGTGTGTGTGTGTGTGTGTCTTTTAGACAGGATCTCACTGTGCAGTTCAGGTTGGTCTTGAGCTCACTTTGTAGCTGAGGCTGGTTTCAAATTCACAACAATCCTCCTGCTTCAGCCTCCCAAGTGCTGGGATTACAGGTGTGCCCCACCATGCTTGGCTCATGGGAGGCTTTAATAACAACAAATTCTTCTATTCTTGTATGCGCATAGTCTGATTGGGAGATGTCTGTATTTCTAAACTTCTGTCTGTCTTGCTAAGTATTAGAAATCAAAGGTAGTCAAGTTGCCTAATGCCCTGGGATGAAAAGTGCTTCTCCTGAAACTCATGTGCTTACTGGAACGCGTTCAAATTTCGGCTTCTCTCCCCCTTGCTAACTTATACATCTCTGTTCTAGTTTATGAAAGATTCATTGCAGATTACATGATCATGTTATTAAAAATACAGAAAACTAGAGGAGAAAAAAGCAGTTACTATAATTTTGCAATATTTGCATCTTTTTCCTATCTGCATTTTAAAAAAATTAGTGTGGAGGTGTCAACTGTTTAGGTTGTGAGAGACAGAAATCTAATTCCAACAAGCTTAAGCAAAGAGAGAAATTTAGTGTGGGGCCTGAGGGATCTCCGAGCTAGAGAGAAGAACACTGGAAACCAGGGTGTTGTCTGCAAATTTTTGAGTCACATTTCTTCTCAGGCTTCCTTTTGTTCTCTTTATCTTTTTTTTTTTCTCAGTTCTCAGAACTCTCTCATGTTTTACTTCCTTCTACTTCAGTCACCCTGAATCCAGCTCAGTTCCCATGTGGACCCTAAGAGTTGTCCAATGATATAATTATTCCTATGGTAACCAATGATATAATTATTCCTATGGTCCAATGATATAATTATTCCTATGACAGGTGGAAGCGGCTTTCCACTGTCTGGGCCCAGGTATGCATACATCTACTGTTTTCATGTATTCAGCCTTCAAACTGCTCACCTGAACATGATTGAGCCATCCCTGTGCTCGCAGCAAATCCACCCCTCTCTGGGAGACGGCCTGGTCTCACTTAGCTGCCCCCATGATAGCTTCCTCTCATCAGATGAGCAGGTCCAGATGTGGCTTAACATCTTCTGGGCCCAGTGGGCTAAAATAGTTTTAATGATTCCTCACTGGTGACTTTTGGATCCTCACACAGGGCAGGCACCACCCTTGATGCTTCTGTTTACTGGTCCCTGATCTGAGACTAGTTTGCTGGTCATAGTTAGAATGAAAAGCAGGTTCTTCTTGGTCAGGTTCCAAGTGTTGTACAGAGGATGGGCCCAGCAGGCCATAGTCATCTTGGGGTGAGTGGGCCTGGCCCCGAAGTAGCACGAAGGGCTGAACCTCTTCCTCTCCAGGCCTTACTCCCAAGAGTTGGGATGAGGAAGATTCTGACATTTTATGTTAACATACTCCCTTGTGCTGTGGGTCTCCCCTATGGAAAAGGAATGCAGGACCCAGCCACCTCAAGCTGCCCTGGAGAAAGCCATGGGGCCTTCCCTTTTAAGGGATTAACTGGCATCAATCACCCTGCTGCTGCTTTTTTTTTTTTTTTTTTTTTTTCTTTTTTGGTACCGGAAATTGGATTCTAGCCTTGTATTTACCTGACAGAACTGTTCTGCTGAGCTATATCCCTGGCCCCATCCTGCTTTTTTACAACAGTGACCAGTCATTCTGGGGCTCTCATGCACAAATAGACCTCCACAATCTTTTTGTGTTTAATATTAAAACCAACCATACTTCTACATTTTAAAAATATCATTTATGCTGGGATGATGGCAGGTGTCTATAATCCCAACACTTGAGAGGCTGAGGTAGGAGGATTACACGAGTTTGAGGTCAGCCTAAAAAAGATAGTAAAGCAAGCATTTATGCCTGAATTCAAACTGCTATAGTATAAGCAAATTGTGTTGACCTGCTTTTAATCTAAAATTACCCAGAGGAGAAAGCTTATTTGCTGGACAGCATAGGGGCAGAGAGAGAGAGAGAGAAAATCTTATTATAAGGCTGGCCTTGTTGAAGGCCCTATCTCAGTAGAGAAGGCTTACCCAGGAAACCTTAGCAGCTACCATGAACACATGTGTGTGTGCACACTGCTGCTCCATGGAAACTGTGTGGGGAGGGTGAGGGCAAAGCTAGAAGACAGGTGGACAGAAATGTGCACAGTGTCATTATAACAGTGGTGCACAGCAGATTTTGGACTCTTTCACTAGATAATGTATATAAGCATTTTTCTGTATTGCAATTTTTCTAAGTTCTATATTAATGCCTATATAATATTTCACCAAGCATATGTATCTTAATTGATTTTAGCCTTTTGGATATTCTTGGGAATTGGTTCTTTCTGGGTTTTTGTTTGCTTGTTTGTTTTTAAGTAGTTGGTAATGAATATTATTGCCCAGAGCCTTTTCCATATCTAGGATTATTTCTTTAGGGGATAGAAACAATTATAACATCTAAAATTAGAAGCACACTTTTTTTTTTAAAAGTACAGGAGATTGAACCAAAGGAGCAGAGTTACATCCTCAGCCCTTTTGAATTTGTGACCGTCTTGTCTCAGCTTCCTGAGAAGCTGGGATTACAGGCAAACTGTGCCAGCTAGTAATGTGTAATTTTCAATGCAACCAGGAATAGATGAAAAAGATAATTTGGGTATTTTCATAAAATGTTTTTTTTTCATCATTTGAACAAAAAAAGGTGTGTTTTGATTTAAATTGCATTTTGATTGCAAAAACTTTGAAGTGATGTTTTTTATTTACTTTTATAGCTTGGAAGCTTGATGTTTTAGTATGTAAATTGTTTAACAAAAGCTATTTTTCTATTTTTGTTTTTAATACATGCCTCTAACTTTTTCTCTAATTCTTCTTCATAAAATTTCAAAAGGAAGTGTGTATATTGAGTGTTGGCTGTTAGCATTCTTTTTTCTTTCTTTTTTTTAAATCATGGAGTCCTATGAGATGACCAGGGTAATCAGAAGGCTGAGGAGAATGTCGCCCTCCGTGTCAGTGGAAGCGCCCATGGGGTGTTTCAACGTTCCAGTACTTGTCATGGGCCTTTCTGTCCACAGGTAGGGCCAGTGCTTACATGGAACAAGATGACTTGACTCAGCTGTTCCCTCGATGGGAGTACAGATCCTTCCAAGCTCAGCTTCTTCGTCTGTCAGGTGGAGAGTTTGATGAAGAATTACTTTGGGGATAATGGGCCACGACTGTTCATGCTCAAAGTAAAAAAGCATAATGACGTGAGGCTCTTCTACATCCTATTGCAGATTTTTGCAAGTACCAGCACAGTGACTTTGCCTGAAACCTTGCTGTTTGTGTCAACCTTGGATGGAAGTTTGCACGCTGTCAGCAAGAGGACAGGCTCAATCAAATGGACTTTAAAAGAAGGTAATTTGGATTTGGGCCTTGTGTGATGTGGGTATTTATGTAGTTGCTTTCAAGGAAACATACTTCAGAGAAAGAAAAATGGTTATGCTATTAATAAAATAAGAAACGAGAATGGAGTAAAGAAAGGAAGAGGAATTCTACTCAAACTGTGTGTCCACAGCCTGAATTGTGATTATCCACTGAGGGCATCAGTTAAAGAAGTGTCTTAAGCGATTGCTTCTTTGTGTCCAGACTTCACTAGCTCAAAGGGCTGAGCTATTTAAACACTGGTTGGTGTTTATGAGGCTATTCTGCATTAGATTTGCTAAGTTCTAATGATTAGAACTTGTAATGGTAATTACAAAAAGATGTCTTCTTAACTCCTCAAATTATGCATTTGGTTTTATAGAGCCTGGAATTACTGAAAGCTATAAGATTTGACATCCATCCAGGTTAACCATTTTATTGGGTGATTGTGGTGAGGAAAGTAAAACACTAAGCCTGTTTCTCACTGAACTTCTCTCATCTCCATCTTACGATCTTTTTTCCTTATAGCAGTTGTAGAGTGAAGCCTTGATCTGGGAAATTAATTATATTTGATTTCCAAAGTAAGCTTATGGGACAAAGCCATGCATCTCAGAATTTGGGACTTTAAGTGTCATTTCTATTATTTTGTCCAGTAATAATTCTCATTTGACCCTCATTTGGGTCTGACCAGCGTGTTCTCTTTTGTCACTGCTCTGCAGCTCATTTATTTTTTATGAACACTGCCAGTAGTTTTCCTTTGTTAAGAAAGCATTCCCAAACAGTATTCTAATGGAAGAATCTCTATCTCACTTCATCTTGTCACTCCGGCAGCACATGTGTGTCCCATCCCTAGGTGAGAGCAGCCAGGACACTGCAGGCGCCCTGCCTCGCCTGTACAGGGCTTGCTCGGATCGGCATGGACTTCCCATCTCCAGAAAATTGACCTTCTCAGTAGTGAGCTTTATCAAACAGGCTCTGGAAACATCATCTGTACTGTCTGTCATGCTCAGACCTTTCAGTGTTTAAAATAAAAACAGAATACTTTAAATTTCAGAATTTCCTATTTTGTGCAAAGTTGAAAATCAACAAGTCTCTTTTGGATTGAGAAACATTTGGCTGTTGAATTTTAGGACTCAGGTATCACTTTCAGTGTCCCCAGGCAGACCGTGTTTGCCCTGAGCTATTCATTCTACTCTGTTTTCCTCTGTGCACCTAGTTTTAAGCTGATCTTGTTTAGGTCTTCAAGTAACCTTGGCTGTACCCAGCACAACAGTGTCCAGGTTGGTCTGTTACTTGCTCAGATATACAAACCAAGTATCCTCTCCTATAACTTAGAGCTGAAAGAATTTTTGTCTTTCTTTTCTATCCCCTTTCACTTAATGTGTATTTAGAGAATCTCAGGGAAAGATACTACATGGGATACAGAGAAGAAATAGGGAGACCTTGTCTCCAAGGTGTCCATGGTCCACTGGGGAGAAAACACAAGTATGCAGAACTCACCACAGAGCAGGGCTCTGTAACCGCCCAAGAGAGGGCCTGGTGGTTTGCTGTGAACCTGCACCCATCCAGGGGCAGGAGAGGCTGAGGCTCGCCGTGCTGTGGGAGGACAGGTAAGATGAGGGGGCTGAGTTCAGTTTCAGTCACGAGGGAGCATGGCAAGAGCAGTGAGGCTGCAGGACTCAGTACAGGGTCATTCCACAGGAGTTTGTGTGCTTTGCCATGAGAAAGCAGGAGGGCCGCAGGATGCATGAAGCCTTACTCACTGAGTAGGAGGCCAAGAACCATTAATGTGTTGGAGCAGGAAAGTGATTCAACCAGTGCTCTGCTTGTGCGTGTGCATGTGCATGTGCGTGCGTGCGTGCGTGTGTGTGTGTGTGTGTGTGTGTTGGAATGAGTAGAGATAGGAAGGCAACCTGAAAAGAAGGTCAGGGATGGGGAGAATGAGAGACGTGCCAGACACACAAGGAGCAGAAGCCATTGGCTTATTGTGTAGGAGAAGCAAGGAGGAGTTTAACAACACGTTTTATTTTTTGTCATACCCGGAGTAAAACTCAGGGCCTCATGCTTGCCAGGCAGGCGCTGCCCCACTGAGTTATATCCCCAATCCCTAACAATTCTTAAAGGAAGAACGAGAGAAATTTGAATAAGGTCTAATAAATTCAAATGGTAGTCATTATGTTCTAGATCTCACTGCTTTGCTAAGAATAAACTGGCTTTTAAAAATTAAATTCAGCCCTGAATTATCACTAGCTTCAATTTATATTTCTATACAGATTAGTGATGGCAAGCAGGGTGCATGCAGACTCAGCAACTTAGCAGACAGGCTGAAGGATTACGAGTTCCAGACTACTTCAGTGTGTTCCTGTCTAAAAGTGCTGGGCATGGTGGTACATGCTGGTAATTCCAATACTCAAGAGGCTGAGGCAAGAGGATCACCATGAGTTCCAGGCTAGCCTGAGCTGGAGACCTTGCCTCAAAAAAAAAAAGAAAGAAAGAACCCCAAAACACAAACAAACAAAAAAGTTAAAAAAAAAAAAAAAAACTGGGGATGTAGCTCAGTGCTTCTTGGGTTTAATCCCCAGTATTTAAAAAAAAAAAAATGTCGGGGTCGCTCCCGGCCGGCAGGAAAGACACACGACAAAGTCTGGCGGTGTGCAACCTTGCCTTTATTTGTCTCCGCGTGGGCCCCGCGAGGCCTCCTCTCTGCCACCAGCCCTTTCTCGCCGGTGGACTTTCTCTATCTCTCTCTGTGCTTCCTCTCTGTGCTTCCTGTCTCGTGGCGGGAGAGGCATTCACTTTTATAGGGTGACAGTGGCCAATCAGTTCAAAGCGCGCGATGCGGGCTGATTGGCTAACATCAGTTGTTGCTAGGCAGACTATCTTACAGAGCGGGTTGTTTAAGTCGCCAGCGCAATCGGGGCAGGAAGCAGGCGCCAACTTGACTCACTCGATGGGAGGGGCAATCTAGCTCAGGCTCCGCTCCCACCCACAGGCCCTACGTCCGCCAAGTAAGGCGACCGGTGTCGGCGGCTCCCAACAAAAAAAAATTCAAAAGCTGAGAAAGGATAAAAGAGAAATGTATTGGTACTCTGAGTTGGCAATTTGATTTTAATTTTACGATTATAACTAAAGATTTCAAAATTGATATTCTAGCTGCAAAGGTGGCACATACCTATAATTCCGTGCTTTGGGAGGCTGAGGCAAGAAAATCACAAGTTCAAACCTGACCTGGGCAACTCAGCAAGGCCCTGTCTCAAAACAAAACAAAACAATGCTATTCTAAAGCATTAACAGATAGCTGGGTTATAAACATATTCTAGGCCCTGAGGGTGCAGCAAGGGAACAAAACAGGCAAACTCCTCTCTTGCCTTATAGTTTTCATTCTAGAGGGGAAAACAGATAAGAAAAAAAATTGAGGAAAAATGGAGGAGAGAGGAGGGATGGACATTGGGCAAGGATGTAGGCTGCAGTTTTGATTTGGGAAAGTCCTTTGAGAAAGACCTCACAGAGGCAAGGGCTTCTCTTAGGGGGAGGCGTATGGGGCTGAACGTGGGATGCCTTTAAGTCATCACCCTGGGGTTCCTCAGAGCACGCATGGGTCTGCGACTCCATTTCCTGGTTTGCTGGCTGTTTGCTTTTTTGTGTATGGGAGGGGCTAACAAACTGACCCCACCGCCACCCCGGGCCATGCACATGCTGTAATTTTGGCAGGTGGTTTTGTTCCTCAACCAAACATGTATTGCTGTTCCCAGGAGGGGAGATTTCTTGGACCAGAAGGGCAAAGCATATCTGGTGTAGGGAAACAGTCTTGTTTTCTGGAGCTAGTATATGAATTGTGACATTTTACTCTAGGTAAAACCTTTCTAAACCTGGTTTTGTAACTGCAGCAACTCTCAATCTCTCAAATTCCCTTAGTGGGCAGGGCTAAATATGTTTCATTTCTGCAATTTCAGACCAAATGCAAACTGAAAATGTGCTCACATTTTGTTTTAGGTTAGCTTTATCAAGTTACTTTAGCGTGGTAGAGTTGAAAGGACTCTTGTGAATATTTGTAGGGAGGGCTTTGGGCTTCTTGCACTCGCCATAAAATATTAGTTATTGCTGGTGTTTGACACTCAAACCTTCATCAAATTGTCAATGATTCTTCAGTAACTGTTTCCTTCTCTCTCCTTTTCCAATAATGATAGGTATTTAGGACTGTGTCTAATTTAAAGCCAGTCTTCTTTTTTTTTTTTTTTTGAGACAGGGTCGTATGTGATTCTGACTGGCTTTGAACTCACTATATAACCCGTGTTAGCCTTAATCTCACTGCAGTTCTCCTGCCTCAGCCTTCTGTGTGCTGGAATTACAGATGTGCGCACCATGCCTGGCTAAACCCATTCTTTGCTAACAATAAAAGTGTTCTAAATATGTAACGTGGCTACTCTCCCAGTCAGACTCTTGAGTGTCCTATGAGGTTAGGAGGCAAGGCTGAGAGCAAAACTAATTGTTTGATGTGAGGGTGGTTTTATTCCCACCTGCATTTCCCTTTCTAAACGTGCACTGAGTACCTTGCTGCTGCCCCACGCTAATAGTATCATGCCTGCCAATCCTGAAGACCTGTGGCACTCTGCTGCTTTCCCCCTGGTGGCCAGTGGGTCACCATCCCTGTTGTGTGGATTTAGGAAGGACCTCCTGAACCTGCCTCAGACGCGTGGTATCAACAGGGCAGCCTGCTGATTGCTGTCGCTGCCTCCGCATCGCTGCCCTCCGTAGTCTTCCCATTCACCCACTGAGCTGCCATCAGACGCACCCTCCACATTCACCCACTGAGCTGCAGTGGGTGACACACCCTCCACAGAGGCCGCCGCTCATGCTGCACCTGCTCTGAAACACTCTTGGTGTGGTCTGCAGTGGTACTGCCACCACTGTGGCCTGCTGCCTGTGCCAGTGTGGACACTTTTACTTGAACACCAGGAGAGGAGTAGAGGAGGAGAGGGTGGGCATGGAGTGTGATGGTAGACAGTCGGCACCTGTGTCTTTGCCACCGCTAGTTTGGGACGCACTGGCCCCCTGGGTCAGGTCTGAGCTCCTCAGCCTGCAGGTAAGACCTTTCTTAGTCCACTCTTACAGATCCCTCTAGCCCAGTTTTCTTTGGCTGCCCATCCTCCCACCACATAGCTCCTTCCAGGCCGCAAAGCCCGTGGGCCTTTGCTTAAGTGCCCTTCTCAGAGCCTGTCTCCTCTGGGTTCTGGCGGTGCTTTGTTGTAGCCTCTTAGCACTCTTGTTGCCTGTACCATGAGTTTCTGCCCTCACCTGTCCTCCTGCTGGGTTGCTGCAGCTTCGAGGGGGCCTCCAGGCAGCCAGGTGCTCGGTGCTCGGCTCCCTCACCCTTCTGACTGGGCATCTTTTGCGTGTTCTAAGAAGCAGGTTGAACTGAACTTTGCCTCTTTGAGATGCGTTGTGTGTGGCTGGAACCTCATGGTGCTGGCTTCTGATTCCAGTTTCTACTCCTGAGTTTCATGTCGCCTTCCCGCTGTTCTGGTTGGTTTCCTCAGCGCCCTCTAAGCAGTGTGAGTGTCCTGACAAGTCAGAGATCCTCTTCAGAGCGGTGATAGAAACATGAAATGGGGGAGCTGTGAATAATGATGACTTGTTAAAGTAGTTCTAACCTGTTCTCAGGACCTTTGTAGGTTTAGGACATGCGTCGTCTACCTTTTCATCTCCCTGCTCAACAACCGGGAAGGTACTCTTTTTTTCTCCATCGTTGTGTGGGATTGAAATTAAATTTTAGAACAAGGGATGTGATAAAGGCCTGTTTTTGCTTTTGAGTATCTTTAAAATGTATTCAGTTCTTTCTTTCTCTTTTGTATTACATTTTTGAAGTAAGATTTATTCTTATTTTTATTTTTAGATTTTACTTTTAAATGTCTGCCAGTATGGGGATGTTATTTAGTGTACCCCATGTGTCCATCCCGCAATGTCAGCGTAGACCATGTCCAGTCTTATTCATCTGCACCCTGCTGGCTTCTCCCTTTCATGGCTGGGACGTGTTTCAAAGTGCCACATCTTTTTTTTTTTTTTTTTTTTTTTTAATTTTTTTGGTCTTTTTCCTTTTTATCGGTACCAGGAATCGAACTCACGACTGCCTGCTTGCAAGGCAGGCACTTATGCCGCTGAGCTAAATCCCCAGCCCCAACTTTTTGAATCGGTACCAGGGATCAAACTCCCAGCCACCTGCTTGCAAAGCAGGTGCTTATGCCGCTGAGCTAAATCCCCAGTCCCTAAAGTGCCACATCTTACATCCCAAGGGGGTCCTTTTGCAGCCGCAGTCCTCACCTGCAGTAGCATAGGTGTAGCTGTAGTGGGTTTCTTCAACAGTATTGTTGATATGTTTTGGAACACAGTTGTGATTGTGGAGGTACATGGATAAAGTGCCTTTTTGTCAATGATTTAAGTATTCTTCTGTTTATGTACCTTTGGGGGTCTTTGTGATTTGATGACATCTTATTGCTTGAGAATGAATTCTATTAAAAAAGAAAAAACGAATTCCGTGAGGTTACAACCTCCCGAGAGACACTTGGGCAGGTGATCTTTTGGTCTTGGGTTCATTCATGATCAGCTGTAACATTCACTGTGTGTTGTGGGCATGTTACTTCTGCTGAGGTAAAGCAAGTCAGTGTGTGGGTAGGTGTGGGCAGTTTTCTGATTATTCTGGTGTTTCCATCTTACTGCCTTTGTCAGATACTGACATCGTGCGATTTGCTGTGGTTATCCTTGAAGAAAACTTGTTACACGCTTTCCCAGATCTGATGAGATTTAGAATTTGAGGAGCTTTTGATTAGCTGTCTTTTCTAAAGTGCTTTCCACACAAAAACTGGGCTTTTGAGGAATATTTAAGGCTTTCTAGCTTACAATTTGAGGCTAACAACTTTAACAAGAATTGAAGGCTTAGATTAACCAAGGGCTTAATTCCTTGGAGGCAAGGAATGAGCTGCCACGGGGGAGAAATAGTCTCCAACTGGGTCACTCAGGTGCATGAAAAATACTTGGAAGACTTAAGTTTTGGGTTAAGGAAGGGTAAATGACTTTGTTTCTGCCAATTATTCTTTATAAGAAAATAGTATAGAACATTAAACATTCCTGAGGAAATGGTGGTTTTTTTTTTTTTTACCATATTCTAGCTGTGCCTTTCTAGTCTCACTTCTCTCTGTCAGACAGGATTAACTCTCCCTGTCAGTTTTCACTCATTCCCTCCACTTTATCTGGCCAGACATGGTTGTGCTGGCCCCTCTCCGTCCCGCGCTGGTTCAGGCCGGGGTGGCTTGGAGTGTGGTGCCACCTTTGTGCTTGCTTTGTGATTCTCCCTTCCCCTTCTCCGTTTGTGCCTTGATGCCCACCTGTCCAACCCTCCTTCAGGTGCCTGCCTCACACTTCCCTTTCTCAGAAGCCTCTTTTTTGGGGTCCTGGTGCCCACATACCACACCACACAGTCCTCAAGACCCTGAAGTCCGCTATATTTGTGTTGTGCCTCAGCAGGAACTCACCGCACCTGCCGGGCCTGTGTCTGTAGTCCCACACTCGGGGTAGCGATTCCTCACTCCTGTGGTCTTGTTGTTCCATTCTCTGAGCCTTGTGTGTTTCAGCCCAAACCCAGGAGATCCTGTGGCTCACGCCACATGTTTTAGCAGTTCATTACCCCGTGTTCCATCTGTAGTCACTTAATAAGGGAACTGTACATTCCTTTCTCTGTCCCAGGCAACACTTAACAGAGAACTAAGTCAATAGGAGATGCCCAACGTTTGTTTTCGAGATGTGTTTGGTAAATCTCAACAGGTAATCACTGGTAGGTGGGAGTTATCCTCCTGAGGGGGGGGGGAGAGGAGGACAAAGCAGTTGGGCCCTCATCTGTGGTCTCTTGCTCTTTTAATACTTTTAAAAAGGGACAACTGAAGACATTTCAAATCACTACAAGAGGCTCACTTAAAAGGGCCCATTGGGAGAATTTCTGATATGATATCCTGGTCATCCTGCAGAAATCTTTATCCGAGAGGAAGCTGGGTTTAAAATACTGGCATGTGAGGTCAGATCAGGGCCAGAAGGAAGCCCACAGTGCAGGACAGTACGACCAGTGCCTATTGAGATGCCACCAGAGAAGTAGGTGTTCCTGAAATATCAGTCTTCATCTGGGAAGGAGAAGAGAATGATCCTTCAGGGTTCCTTGAGCTGCAGTCAAGTGAGCAACCTGTTCTCATAGCTGCTGTGATCAAAAGATTCTTATTTCTTCCCACACCGAAGGAATCTGCCCAAGCTACCTCCAGAGAGAACTCCTGAATTCCAGTTTGAAACAGTTACTTAAATTTTGATTAACAAA
Source organism: Cavia porcellus (assembly GCF_034190915.1). NCBI lineage: Eukaryota > Metazoa > Chordata > Mammalia > Rodentia > Caviidae > Cavia > Cavia porcellus. The sequence goes on from NW_026947515.1 coordinate 16,788,222, forward strand.
AGGAATACATGTGTTATGTACATGTACCAACTTCCCATGAGGATTGTAAACATTATGTACTATACATGTACTAATAAACTAAAATAACTTTAAAACATACATTTCATTGACTTCATCAGAGACGTTTTCTGTTTAGCCCACTGGTCACCTCATGCTGCCCCACGCCTGTGCCCATTCTGGCTGGCCTTCGTTAGGGACACCGGCAGTGGTGCTCCAGGGGCCTCCCTATAACTGAGTGCCCTGGTGGACTGGAGAACCGGCCTCCTGAGGCACTCTGCAGGCGGGAGCGGGGAGGACAGTCCTTTTTTTCCAGCCTGCTAGAAATGGGTTTCCTGGAGGAGCTTTTCTAAAGATGATGACTGATTTTAATTTTTATTGGTACGTGTTTGCCATAATTGCCTTCATTGTGGGAGGTTGGTACATGCTTATAAAACATCTTAATTCTTTTTCTATTCCCTTTCCTCTGCTCCCTCCCTTCCCTTTCTCTTCATTGTTTGGTTCCTTCCTTTGCAAAAGTTCTATTTCCTGGTTTCCTGTTATCTATATTTTATTTTGCTGTTTAATAGAATAGATTCTTTCCATATACACACACAAGTAAAGAAACCAGCACCCTAGAAGCCTTATACCCCCAGTATATGATCAGCACTTGGCAGTTCCGCCACTCCCTGTCTTCACTTCCAAGAAAGTACCATATTATTTGAAACTGTTTTTAAAAATGTGAATAAACAGTACTATGCCTGGGCAGATGTTTTTTAGTTTTTATTATATATTATATTTTTAGTATTTATTATATATCCCGTTGGAAATGCCCTTTTCATTATGGAACACTTGTTTGAGTGACGGTGTTCTGTGTGCAGCATTGACTATCTTAAGTTACTGATCTCCTTTCATTCTCCAGACTGCACGGTGCATTCTGTATGATAGCGCAGAAGCCTGGGCAGCAGGACCCATGGGCTGAATGTTTTGCACTAAGTTGTACGTGCATTTTCTGTGTTTTCCTGTATATATTTCACAATAAGCAAAATGATGGGATTTGCTCCCAGATTGCTTGAAATTCAATCCAGCCCTCAGATATTTGAGAACCAGAGAAGCCACCTACAAGGAAGTACCTATCTCTTGAAAAACATGCTAAATACATCATCAGTACATACCAAGCACAATGCACAGTACATTCATATTTCCTGGAGAAAAGGGTGTTAGGAACCTGAAGGATAAGAAAGATTTAGATAGATGGAGATGGCGCCATGGAGGCGCCTCTTATGGTTAGACTTCCCCTCTTATGGTTAGACTTAGGTAGATGTGCTCCCTGAGAGAGAAAAGAGAGGCTGAGGGGAGAACTTGGAAGTATCCCTCCAGAATTGGAGTGGGGAGTGAAGGAAAAAACTCACTTCCTGCCAGGCATGGTGGTGCACGCCAGTAATTCCAGCATTGAGGAGATTGAAGAGAGATTGCTGCAAGTTTGAGGCTGCATAGTAAGAGCAAAGCAAGATCCTTGTCTCAACAAAACAAAACAGAACAAAACAAAAACGCACATCTTTTGGAGATAGAAATGTCTGCAGGCATTGTGGTGCAGATCTATAATCTCAGACTTGGGAGGTTGAAGCAGGAAGATTCCTGCGAGTTTGAGGCCAGTCTGGACTATAATGAGATTCTGTCTGAAAACAAAATAAAACACATACACGCACACAGAAAGAAAGAAAGAAAGAAAGAAAGAAAGAAAGAAAGAAAGAGAAAGAAAGAGAAAAAGAAAAGAAAGAAAAAAAAGTTTTTTATGAATTTGGACAAAGGAAAAATGTGAACATGTGTTTTGTCATTTCAGTGTCAGATTAACAAAGAAAATTACACTAGCATAACACAGTGGCGGTTAAGTTATCACCTGGTCTCATCCCAGAAGTTGTTTTCTGTGGGTGGAGAGGTTGTGCTGCATGTTTCAGACCACACTGGTCACCAGGGCGATGGAGGTAGGGCTGAGGCCCCGCCTCTCAGGACAGCAGTGAGCACATTGGTTTTTTCCTGAGCTGATTCTGGGAAACCAAACATTGATTTCCGCAGCATTTCCCCATATCTTTGCTTGCTAACCTCAGGATTATCTTGAATAACACCCAGTTTTACACTTGTGCAAGGAACCCTCCCTGTTTCCTTCTCCTGAAACGAGCTAGCTTGGTGAGGTTGGTTTATATATTTATCAGGCTCCACATGGACAGAATGGCTTATTTTGTAGGAGTATTTGCTTACAGTCTTACAGTTTGCCCACTGTTTCTTCTCATGTGGCTGAAAGCTTTTTAAACGCAAGAATCTTGCCTGATACCAATTCTCATTATTAAAGAAAAAGCCAACACTTTTTCCCCCCTGTTGCTCTTTATTTTACCTTTTCCCATGATGCTTTTTGTTTTTATTTTTCTAGCTTTCCAAAGATATTTATCTTTAATCTCTTTGATTCTTCTTCCTTGTGTGTGTGACACTAGAGATTGAACCCAGGGCCTTCACCCTGAGCTACATCCCTCACCCTTTTAAAATTTTTTACTTTTTAAAATTTTGAGACAGGGTCTCACTAATCTGCCCAGGCTCTGTTTGAACTTTTACTCTTCCTGCCTTAGCCTCCCAGGGTACTGGAGTTACACACATGTGCTACCATCCCTGGCTTTGACTTTAACGTGTGTGTGTGGAGCGGGGCAGGTACTGGGTATTGAACCCAGTGATGTTCTCCCACAGAGCTACATCCCCAGCCCTTTTTAATTTTTAAATTTTAGACAGTCTTGCTGAGTTGCCCAGTTTGGCCTCAAACTCATGATTGTCTCTTTTGAAATGTGGAAGATTTCAAGCATCTGTACAAAGAATAGTAGAATGATTCCTTAAAGATGTTCGCCCATCATTAATGGTCCAACGCTCTTTGTTTTGGTTGATGCACGCAGTTATTTTCTGTAATGTATGCAAGCAGCTCTTGGATTCAAATAATTCTTAAAGAAGAACAGTATCTGTGGAATAAATCATCATTGCATCTCAGAAACCAAGCAGCAGTTTGCTTGCCTCCGTTAAGCTGTCTGAGTGGTTGAGTATTTTCCTGATCCACACCTTTGCAGAAGCTTATCTAGGTATCCAGTTTTACTGAGTAGATGGTGAATAATAAAATGATCCTCATGTTCCCTCCCACCAGAGCTCATCTTCTTCTGAGACTCACAAGCCTGGTTCTTACACACCTATTTGTATCAGGAATCCTTTCCTGTTTCCACTGACATCCTGTGTCTTATGGTGCAGGGCCATCCTGGGACTTGAGGCCTCAGAATCAGGTGACCAGTGCATACACTATAGAAAACCAGGAAAATCTGCATCTGAAGACAAGTCCATGAGACTGAGCATACACTGCAGCAGGATCAGGTTACTGCCAGGAGTTCCAGTCACGTTGGTCTCTGTGTTTGTTTCTGGTGTACTCCTAGGCTTTGACGGTGTCCTTTTTACCTGTGATACCCTGAGTGACTGAAATAAACTAAACAGATGCCTTTTTGTACTGCCCTGCTTTCTCTGGAATGGGACATTTTTGCTTCTCCTCACTCACACAGCGTCAGGGCCACATTGGAGTACCTGGGTCCTAAATGTACTTTGACAAGTTTGTTTCAGCAGTGGATGTTGTGTGCCCTTGTTTCCTGTCTCTTGCATCAGTCTGTTTGTGAGAGTGTACCAGAGAGGTGATTAATGGGAAAGATAAACATATGCTTACTGACTGAAAGTTCTTCCTGTTTCCTAAAGTGTTTTCGATTTAGTGAATTGTTTGCTGCCCACAGACCACAAGCTGTTGATGGAGAAACCCTGTTCATCTGCTTGGCAGGTTCTCTGACATCAGTTTTTACAGTCTGTTTTTATTGCCTCCATTCGAAAAGTAAATGTTTGTTGAAAACTAAAGGTAGATTTGTTCTGCTATTCATATATCACGCCATGCTATTAATTTAAATATTAATTATTGGAAGTTCTATGCACAGTTGAAGATTGAAAAGTGGACTTGCTGGAGCCTTTCCACTTGCTTGAGCTTCATCCAGAGTGCTTTGACCAAATGATGATTTATGCTTCTATGTTGTGAATACTTCTGTTGTTGTGAGCACTGTGTGTCTTTGTGTAAAACCTGGTCCGTTAAACAAATGCCAGTATATACTAAGGCTTGAAAGATTTCCTTCATCTAAGAATGTCAGGTGATAAGAAGGATTGGACAGCTGTCTTGCCATAAACAGAGCCACAGGACTCTACATACAAAATCCTATTAGATGTTTGCTGCCTTGCCCCCCAGCTCTGAAGTGTGTACAGTGTGACTGTAGCTGTGGGTTTTGATTGGTGGCAGTATCTCCTCACTGTGCAGTCTCTTGCGTGAGGATTTTGCATGTTACAGCACAGTGCTGGCCCTCGTGCCCTTTTATCTCACCACCAGCTACCCAGACAATCCTTGCAGTGTGTGCCCAGGAGAACCTAGGCAGGGAAAATCAGCCACTTTTAACTGCTGTGACTGTGAAATTGACTTAGAGCAAAAGCTGTTTCCTAATTTATTTAGGAAAATTAATTGGAGAAAAGGAATGGGGACTAGACGTAGCTCTTGAGAGACAGGAAGGGTCCCACATGGATTGCCCACTTTTTCCTAATTCAAAAAGTAATGCCTGCTCTTGTACAAATTTTAAGAAATACAGAAAATGTGTACTTTGGGGGTTTGCTAATACTGCCAATAAAAATAAACATTTTTTAAACTCTTCATCTAATGTTTTTCTATTCTCTCATAGTTGCATTAATAGTGTCTGTACAATGTACTTTCTCCTGGACCTACCAGCATAAAGACTGAAAACTTCATTAGCCCTTTTAAAAGCTTTAATTTTTTTTTTTTGCCAAACAGATATTCCATGATTTCACCACATTATTGAATAGTAAAGACATTTGTAATGATATTGTAAACATCTTTATATAAAATCATTTTTTATATTTTATATTATTTTAAAACTAGATTTTATAGAACCTCAGTTAATGAATCAAAGGAAATCAACACTTAAAAGTTCCAGGATGGCTGTCACAGGCTGCTACCAAAGCAGGGTATCTCCATTTACCACCCAGTGAAAATCTGTTCTTTAAGCCACAGTTTGACATTTCTGAACAGGAATATCTAGCCCTCTTCTAGGTATCTGGCAAGGTAATGAATTGGGTTTTGGAAGTTCTTAAAGTTCCAGATAGTGGTCCTGTCACCCTTTGCCCACTGTGGCTTATGACTAGTTCTTCCTTCTGTATTTATCTCCCAAGTTATGTGGAAGTTTCTTGACAGCAGTTCTCAATTTGGTATCATTGACAATTATAGAACTTACGTTTGTGTCTTTGTGTTTGTTTCCTAAAGTGCACTCACGTGCATTACCTCATGTCAGTCAGCCTTCGTGGTTGGTATATCTTACGACTAGGGCTGGGATGTTCTCAACTGTGTCTGACGATGCCTTTGTTCTTTTGCACAGATCCAGTCCTTCAGGTCCCAACACACGTGGAGGAGTAAGTTTTCTCATTTGCTCAGCACTTCTCTTTAATTCATTACCTCATTTATTCAGGAAGCATTTGGGAGGCTTGTAGCTGGGATGCACACATGCCCAAGTTTAAGGTATAACCAAATGAGTGAGGGCTGAGAGCGCAGCTCAGTGGCAGGGTGCTTGCCTAGCATGTGCGAGCCCTGGGCCTGATCCCCAGCATGCGGGTGTGGAGGAGACAAAAAGAATACAGTCTTTCAGGTGCTGTGATGGGAACGGTAGTGCTGGAGTGTCCATTCCTTCTGGGAGGCTGGAGTGGTATTAAAAAGACTTACATAGGGTAAACTTAAGCTGAGTTTTAAATGGCGAAGTCTGGATCTCTCTCTTCTCTGTGTCATACCACGGGGAGGGAGATGATTGTGGCCTGCTCCTAGAGTACATGTGTTAGATGAGAAGTTGGCTGTCCTCTGTAAGAGCCCTCAGGTAAGGGCTCTTGAGCGAGTCAAGTTGTAGTCCCGTCTTCCATGGGTGGGCCTACAGGGGCAGTCTCCCGTCTGCTCAGTGGGAAGCTGTTGATAGAGAAACCCCTGTTCATGTTCTTGGCAGAGTCCCTGACATCAGTTTTCAATCTGTTTTTATTGCCCACATTTGAAAAAGTAAGTGTTGAAAACTAAAGGTAGATTTGTTCTGCCCATTCATGTATCATGCTGTGCTATTAACTATTAATTATCGGAGCTCTATGCACAACTGAAGAGAAGACTGGACCGGCTGGGTCCTTTCCACTTACTTGAGCTTCATCTAGAGTACTTTGACCAAATGATGGTTTACGCTTCTGTGGTTTCTCATGACTTCCTTCCCAAGCTGCTTTTCTCCACATTGTAGGACTATTTCATATATCTGTGGTGGCTGAAGGAGCAGTGGGTGGAGCTGTCACACACACACACACACACACACACACACACCTACTTCCCACTAATCCTGTGTTATGGCTTTGCATGAATTGATTGTTCTGTGCCTGGGCTGTCCTTTATCACTGATACTTATTATTTAATCTCTAGGCCTGCCTTCCTTCCAGATCCCAATGATGGAAGCCTGTATACACTTGGGGGCAAGAATAATGAAGGCTTGACGGTGAGAATTTTTAGCTTCCAAGTGTACTCTGGGAGTTCCCAACTCTGTCCTTAACTGTGTTGGCACATGGAGTTCACCTGGAATATTTAAATAAACTTCTGAGAAGCCGAGTGTGGTAGCACATGCCTATAAATCCAGCACTTGGGAGGCTGAAGCAGGAGGATCCCCGTGTTTCAAGCCATCTTGGGCTACATAAGCAAGTTCAAGGGTAGCCTCCACTACATAGTGAGACCCTGTCTCAGAAAAAGACTTCTGGAGATTCTGATTCAGGTGGTCTGGAGTGGATCCTGGGCATCAGTATGTTTTCAGAGCTTCCTAAATGAGTTTTCCTAAATGTGTAGCCAGAGTTGAAAAATGCAGACCCAGGCTGGCAGTTGCTGGTGGCCCAGTCAGCACACTGAGAGGATAAAAGTCTTGCTAGTAACAGATTTTCCTAACGTGATACCTTCAACTTAGGAGGAAGGGGTGTAGCTTGAAACACTGTCCCCACTCCACCCCCTCCAGTGTCTCTTTAGAGAAGCATGCGGTATTCTACCCCCAGCTCCATCTGGGAATGTAGACTTGTATTTTCGCTCTTTGCTCACATTTTTGTGATGTGGGGAACTCCTGAAAATTACTGAGCATAGATTAGTCTCCCATGAACTGTCTGCAGCCGAGGCTTTAATCCTCCTGCCTCTGCACCCCAAGTGCTGGCATTACAGCCATGCACCACCATACCTGGCGCATTTTTCCTTTTCTAAGGCTTAGTTTGAATGTTGGGATTATGGCCAAATCCAGATTGTTGGTTACTGTTTGCACTTTTGTTTTTAATGTTATAGAGGAATCTTTTTTTTGCTTAGAGAAAAAGGTGACAGTGTTATAGAATCCTGAGTTCTGTAACAGCAGGTTAAACAGTTTCAGGAACACAGGATGTTCCAAAAATAAAGTGCACTGAAACAAGCACTAACCAAAAGGACATGTCAGATGTCAGCTGTGGACTCGAGAATCAGTTTTATGATGAAATATGTTGAAACATTTGGATTCCTTCAAGTTTCTTTTTCTGGCACCTAACGTAAGTTCCTTTTTATAATCAAGAGATTCAGTTTTCTTCTGGTTTTTCAGTAGACAATTATTTGCTGAAGAGAGCACTAAAACATCTCTTTTGTACCTCAGACCCTTCTGTTATCCATGTAATGCTGCCTTCTTTCAAAGCTTATGCTGGCCCCAAGATTCCTTCTCGTTAGCATTAGTGTTGTGACTCCTTGCCGCTCTAAAAAGCATTGTCATTCTAGCTAGCTGGTGTCTCTTAGTCAAGTACTCCAAGACAGGAAAGTCCTTCTCCTACCTTTAAATGTGCAGCTCTCTCTGTTTGGGTAGGTCTTTTCACACAAGGTTTACGTCACCTAAGGTAGGTGCCCCGGGGAGGAGACCTGACATCGTGTGTCAGGCAAAGGAGTTCAGTTGCAGAACTCAGCCCAGGGTACCTCCTTTTCCTTGTGTTCCAGTTAGGAAAACTCATGTCTTTTAAGTGCTTCTTTCTTTTTAGCAGAACTGGGTAACACAAGCATACTGCCCAGTAAAATTTTTATAATTGCACAAGATTTGGTTAACTTATTTTCTTTGTTTTCTTCTTCTTCTTTTTTTTAAAGAAACTTCCCTTTACCATCCCAGAGTTGGTACAGGCATCCCCATGCCGAAGCTCAGATGGAATCCTGTACATGGGTAAGAGTTCCTGTTTTCAACACTAAAACTTGGATCTCTTTGACAGTGAGTCCCGTAATCCGGGAAAGTAGCAGTCAAGAGGGAGGGCTGCTGTCATCCTCTTGCTGATCCTTTGAGACAGGCCTTTCTGCCTTGATTATGTTGTGGTACTGTTCATGCCAGTATTGGCTGACCAATTAAGAAAAGGGTCCCCCTAGCTGGGAGAAATATTGACACTATTAATATAGTTACTCATTTAACAAGCTTTTAACTGCTGGGTTGGCCTATTTCTGTGATTTTAAGATTGCAACATACCCTGCTGCAACTGAATGAAATTTAAAGTGAAAATAATAGTCTGAGCCAAGGAAGGGAAGCCAGGTCCTGGCTACTAATTATAGGACTTTCTTAGTATTCTCTGCTATCGGGATATTGAGTAGAAATAGCACTTAACAGCTTGTCTAGATAAGCTGTCTTCATACCTCAGGGGTCACAGTTTTCAAAGCATCAACGCACCTGCTTTTCTTTACCACTCTTCTGCCAAAATGTCAATAAAAATGAAATTATAACACAAAGAAGGACTGTTTTTATCTTGAAATCATGATCGTGATAATAGCTTGTGTTTATATAGGAGCTTTTTTTTTTTAGGAACTGAAAGTGCTTCTTGCTTATTCATGTCCTGGAAGCTTTATGTGTATTTCTGAGTTTCAGATGCAAGCCAGCTTTTAAGTTTTTGCTAGGGACACTGAGACTCTTGCATCGTGCCAGTCCTTCAAACCGAGGAACTTTCAGCCTAGAGGTTCAAAAGAAGTAATCAGCAAGGCTTTCTCTGTCCTGCGGGCCATTCCCCAGGCCCATCTGACCATCTTCTGACCTTCGATGTTGCTGTTTGCTATCTGGGCTTCCAGCTTTTGCTAGCAGTTTGGTACTTACGTAGGACACTGGGGCATTATGTTTCCCTCATCTTTGTGTGGTGCCCTCTTAACTGACTTCATTAAGTGTATTTAAGAGCGTGGTAGTTGCCCAATTCATTTATTGAAGTTGTAGGCAGGTTATGCAGCCTGTAATGGTCCTTGAAGTAAGCATGTGTAAATCATTCCAAATGGGAAGAATTTATGGTCAGAGCTGCTTGGTGACAGTTTCATTTTGTTTTCATTAAAAAAAAATTAAGATCTTATTGTTGAGAAGAGAACTATAATCCATGAGCAAGTTGTACACATGTTGAACCCTCCTGTTTGTTACATCTGTTAGAATGAAGTATAGCTTTAGCAAATTTTAATGCCCCGTGATCCACTCCAGTACTGCAAAATTCTACTTCCAAGAGTCCTTGGTTGTAGGACATTTTTCTAATAAGTTAGTAAGATGCAGATGCCTCACAAAACAGAAATGCACACATCACAGTGACTGAGTTGATCTTCGGATTAGAAGCCCTGCCTACTGTCTCACTGTTAGCCAGGATGTCCTGGTATATATTCCATAGACAATGTGCTGTGGGTTTGCTGATAGTGTTGTTTGGCTTGTGGTGTCCACCTGTCCATATCTTTTAATCAGCTGCCCAAAGCAAGGGCCACGGTCTGTCCTTTGGGAATAACTTACAGCCTGGGTATACAGGCAGAGATAATTTTGGTTTCATTAGCGTCAGGTTACAACTAACTGCACTGACCAGGCACAGGTACTAGCTAATTATAGTTATCGATGATAACTATAGGTTTTCTTCACGTGTGGGCTAATTAATAAGAACATTGGGAAATAAGAATTGTGGTTACCAGGGAGACAAACTCCTGGGTATGTTTCTGTACTTACATAGCTCCTACCCCGTGGGAAAAAGAACTGCCCTTTACAAAAGTCGGGATTTTTTCATATTTAAGGCCACTAATCAAATCAATAACATCAACCTTAAAAACTAGGAGGCTTTTAGTAAGCTTAGTTTATTATATTTGGAGAAATTTGATATCATGATTGTATTATAAAATGTAAGATGTAGAGGCCCAAGAAGTTTCAACGTTATGATTTATTTTGTCACCTCAGAGAATCATAGAAATGTCTTCGGCCTGTGGATTCCAGGCCTCTTAGCACAGAGAATGCCCTGAAATCCAGAACGGCTGCTTTGGCAGCAGTATGTTTTTCCATATGGAATAGGTGCCAATGGCGGTGTTGTGTGGCCTTCCAGGTAAAAAGCAGGACATTTGGTACGTCGTTGACCTCCTGACTGGTGAGAAGCAGCAGACTTTGTCGTCAGCCTTTGCAGATAGTCTCTGCCCGTCAACCTCGCTTCTGTATCTTGGACGAACAGGTAAGGAATGAGCCTTGTGTCCAGCCTGCTTGCTTCCAGAAAGAGTGTAACCAATCTCCTCCATTGGCTCTGTTTCTGGCTTCGTTCTCCAGAAGGCGACCAGGGCTTTCTTCTCCAAACAGCATGATACTGCTTTCTGTAACCCTTCTGTGACCCGCATTGCCCAACACATACGTTTTAAGCTCCCCGCAGAACCCCCGGGTGCACTTGCCGCCTCCCTCTGCTCATCTTTCCCCGCTGCTGTCTTTGCTTCACTTTCACGTTTTTCCGCTTGGCTTGGGGTGTCTGAATAACTGTGCTACCTTACGGACTTGTAGTAGAGTGCTCCTCTCTAGCAGATACTCCTGGGTTTTTGGAAAATGTCCTCTCAGGCTGGCGATATAGCTCAGTGGCACAGCTCCTGCCTGGCAAGCCCAAGGTCCTGAGTTCAGTTTCCGGTACCAAAAAAAAAAGGGAACAAACTTGTATAAACATCAGATTAATGTTAAAAAGTCCCAGTGATTCAGGCCAAAATGACTTGGCTGTTGAAAATGTCCTCTCTTCTTCCGTAGCTCTGCTCAAAACTGCCCTTTGTGTAGTCTCTTCCTACGTTCAAAGCCTCCACCCTGCACAGGGATACTCAGCTCAGCTTTCCCACAGCATTTCAGTTAACATCGTCTCTACATATTTATAAATGTTACATGCCTATTTGCTGCCTCCCCCACTGGAATATCAGTTCCCTTGGGGAAGACTTTGTTTTCTTTACCAGCTGTGTATCTGCACTGGACATATTACCTGATGTATAGTAGGTGCTCAGATGTTTGAACAAGTGAATGGGTGAGCATGTTGCTGTGGAGACGTGCCTTACTTACTTGTGTATGTGCAGCACCTCACATGTCAGGTTTGGCATAACAATTGTGGAACACAACTTAAAGCTAAAAGCTGAAGCTAGAATACATCTAGAAGAAAATTATACCAAAAATCTAGGCTCCTGCAAATGTGTAAGATTATCATTCGTATATATTTATATGTTTTAAAAAGCATAGGATGAATGCATGAATGCATCATCGTGGTCTAACCATTCAGGTAACCAAGGCTGTACAGAGAGGCAGAACCTCCCCTCAGATGCAGTGGGAACAGTGCCTTTCTGCAGATTAGAAAGGCTGCTCCTGCTCCCACTTGTACTCCTAATTATAGAGGGAAGCACTCTCCATCCTGCTCCTGCAAAAATCAGCTGTTGTAATTGCTTAGGATTTGTGTATCCTTTTCTTTCCTTCTCTCCCCCTCCCTTGCTTCCTTTTTTCCTCTCTCCCTCCTTCCTTCCTTCCCTCCTTCCTCTCATCTTCTTTGTTTTTTGAGATGGCATTTTGTGTTGTAGTCCAGGCTGATCTTGAACACACTCTTTGCCCCAGGCTGGCCTCAAATTCACGGTGATCCTTCTGCTGCGCTCCTGAGTGCTGGGATTACAGGTGTGCGCCACCATGCCTGGCTTCGTTTACCTTTTCTATCAAGTAAAATCTTAGTAGTGATTCCAACTTCACCTGCTACAAAACTGTCTGTTCTTAGGGTAGAACTTGGACAGTAGGTGGAATGTGTATGTGCAGGTGCACAACTGTTGTTTCCGTTATCTATGGCTGCCCAATAAGCCACCTAACATAGCTCGTTAGTTGTTTCTGATTCTGTGGGTAAGGAATTCAGGAAGGGCTCAGCAAGGGGAGATCATCTCTATGCCGTGTGCAGGGCACACTCATGTCTGGGGCCTTGGTTCACCTCCACATGACCTTTTCCCTCACAGATGTCTGGACTTTTCAGCATGACAGCTGGGCTCCCTGTTGAATAAAAGTGGATGTCAGAATGTCTCATAAGTTCTGAGCTCAGTCTGGGCATGGTGGCACACACACATAGTGAGTTTAAGGCCAGCCTGAGCTACAGACTCTGTCTCCAAAAAAAAAAGTTCTGAGCTCAGAAGTCCCAGATTCTTACATCCTTTAACGTTGTAAGACTGGCCTACACCCAAGGGTGGAGAAACCAACTCAGCCTCTTAACGGAAAGAGTGACTTAGGGAAGAATTGTTGGTGGTAATCTTTCAGACAGCCTACCACGGTCTTCCTTCTGGCTGTAGTAGTTTTCAACCCTTCCACATACAGACATATTCACTTCTCCCACGACTCCCAGCATTCAGTCACAGCATCTCCCACCTCCAGTCCAGCCCTTGGGATCTGTCAGGTTTGGCGGGGATGAAGGTCGTCTGATCTGGAGACATGAGAATTAAAAGACAAGTTCTCTTTCTCCCCAGCCACCCCTCCCCCCCCATCCCCAGATGTGCAGTGGTAAGACAGAAGCTGGAGTGAACACTTCCATTCAAACAGGGAAGGACAGAGAAGCACGCATCAGATGCTGGACCTTAGTAATTCTGAAATCCAGCTAAGCACATGTTTTTAGGGGGTAAACGTACTTTAGGGGCAGGAATATTCCTTGATTCGGACCCAGTTTTATCCTCCATGATTTGTTCCTAATACATTGTTTTCAGTGCTTCTTGATTTTGTCCTCTGAGAAATCCTCTTTTCTATAAGAAATGACAAATTTTGTAGTTTTTCAGTCTGTTCTCTGTTTATTGAAAATAAGGGATGTAGGCTTTCTTTTTTACTATCTTGATCACTGTGGTCCATATTGATACTACTCCCTTAAAATCTTTGTGTGTTTCCCATATATTGAATTATCCATTTCATTACGTAAAAGCTGTGCCCATACAAGTCTGGTCTGAGATGTAGAAGTGCTATGGGAAAGTGCTCTTTGGGCTCTTTTTACCTAGCTCAGGATCTAGGACATTGGGGTGAACCTATGGTACAAGGGCCACAGTGGGCTGCATGTTACCATCGAAACCTCTAAAAAGTTTGCCATCACCAGTGTAGGAGATTCTACCTTAAATCTTTCTGAGGTCTCAAAGAAGGTGTGATGGTCTCACCCTGGGTGTGATCGAGTGCAACCTAACGCCATTTTTTTCGTCCCACTGCTCTGGATTTTATCTTTGTTCTAAAGCCATTTTCTTTACAGAGAATCTTTTCTCACTGGAGAATCTATCTTGGACCCTCTATGTTTCCTCTACATTTTGCTTGAAAGCTGGATGATTTTTGCTTTAGCTCATCATCTCGCAGTCTATCATATGCAGCCAAAAAAGCTGTTTAGCAGTTTCTTCTTCCAGCCCAGAAAGCTCCTTAGCCGGGTCTTCCAGTCATCACTGTGTCTGTATTCCCACTTAACGTAAGCACGTCATGATCTCAAGCTGTGTCACCCTGTTTCAGCTCCTAATGGTAATTTCCTCTTGCTTACTCAGATCACCACTGACAGTCTCCTTGTCACCTTGCCAGCCTCTAACTGGTCACAAAGTCAGTGCTGCAGTTCGCAGGTTTCTGTTCTGTCACCATTCTCTTCTAGGTACTAAGTTTTAATATTGTCCATCTATTGCAGGATAGTAAACCACCCCCTAGTTAGTGGCGAAGACAATTGTTATCCTGCTCATGACTCTGTGAGCAGTGAGTTCTAGGGTGCAGGAGAGGGTGACTTGTCTCTGCTTCACAGCTGTCTGCTGGTTCGCACATGTGTGGGCCTTCATGTTCTTGGTAGCCTTCATGTTCCATGTGGGTAGTCTGGACTTTCAAACATGCAATTTAGGGAGAATTTATTTGTTGTAACTAGATAAGTTCGACACCTCAGTAGGTGCCACGGTCCCTCTGTGGTAATGGGCTTGTCTGTGTCATCCAGAATACACTATCACCATGTATGACACCAAAACCCGAGAGCTTCGCTGGAATGCCACCTACTTTGACTACGCAGCCTCCCTGCCTGAGGATGATGGGGACTATAGTAAGTGCTTGCAAGGCTGGCGTGGCCCCTTCCACCCATGGGAAAAAGTTGTTGCAGAAAGCAGAATATTCTTGTAAGTCACTGGGTTCTGGACTTCCCATAGGCCTAAAGTAAATACTTCACACAGTCAGTGTGGCAGAGTCCTGGGTGAGAAGTCCTGCGGGGAACTGAATTAAAATGCTGGTGAGGTTGAGGAGTGCACACCTTACTGAGTCCTATGTGTCACAGAAGAAATTTGGTATAAGCTTCTGGGCAGTATAAATACAAGTCAGCACATGACATCAATAATCTCATGGAGAAGGCCACTCTGACGGTGGTTTCTTAGTTATTTCTTTAGTTAGCACTCCCCCAACTCCAATGATAACTGAGAAAGCCAATTTTGGCATCTGAACATTGGTATCTGAAAGTCTAATTCTGCCTTTTCTAGTCCAGGCCCTAGAATAGTTTCATCTGTCTCTGAGTGCGCCTTTGTGAGTCACATGAACACAGGTGTGACTTTATTGAGTCAAATTTTAACTTTTATTAGTACATGTTTACAGTACATAATGATAATATTCATCGTGGGGAGTTTATACACGTACATAACACATCTCAATTCTTTTACTTCTGCGCCCTTCCTTCCTCTTCAGTGTCTTGGTACTGAGGACCCTGAGCGCATTTATTGGAACCAGTGAAATTGTTCTGAGAATATTCTGGAAGTCTTGTTTCCTCTAGCCAAGTTAATGTAGCTTTCTAAGAAACTAGAGGATGTGGTCGCAGGATGTGGTGAATACTGACGTGTTTTATTGTTTGATGCTTACAGAGATGTCCCATTTTGTGTCCAATGGCGATGGCCTGGTGGTGACTGTGGACAGTGAATCTGGGGATGTCCTGTGGATCCAAAACTATGCCTCCCCTGTAGTGGCCTTCTACGTCTGGCAGCGGGAGGGTCTGAGGAAGGTGATGCACATCAACGTTGCTGTGGAGACCCTACGCTACCTGACCTTCATGCCCGGGGAGGTGGGCCGCATCACCAAGTGGAAGTACCCATTTCCCAAGGAGACCGAGGCCAAGAGCAAGCTGACGTGAGTTAGGGAGAGGGGCAGAGGGGCACAGCTGGAGCCCTGCGTTCTGCTTCTTCTGCAGCATTGCATATCCACACTGGCGGAGTTAGGGTTCAGGCATATGTCCCTGAGGCCAGAAGCTTAACAGCATGAGAACCAAGGACACCCCTTGATGCTCCAGAGTTCTTGAGTATCAGATAAAAATCATGTGATGGAAGGAGACTGCCAGTAAAACTACAGTGTAATTCGGATATATCTCTTGTAGAGATACAAGAGATTAATCCTTTTACTTTATGCATTTTCTAAATGTTTATTGTTAATGTTCCTATCCAACACTCAGCAGGCTTATATGCTCAGGCTCCACCTATTAATAAGTCTGTCACTCAGTCACTTAACAACATCAATCCTCTTTATAGGGAAGGTCAAGTAAGGTAACGTGGCTGACTGTGCTGCCCAGGTGGAAGGTGTTTGCTGAGAGAGGTTCAGGTAGCTTAGCGGAAGACCTGCCTGACAAGGCTTTGCCAGTAGTGACCAGAGGGTCTGGAGTGCAGCGTCCCCTGTTCTCATGCTGGCAGTACAGCCGTTACCCCTCGTCCCCTCTGAGAGGCCTCAGGCAGGGACAGATCACTGGCCATAGGACTGGAATTGCCGAGTTTGGCATTTCCTTTGCCTCACTTTTGTGGCTGAATGTTCCTGGAGCCTTTACAAAGCCTCTACTCCGTGAAAGCATGGTATGGCAGTGATCTGGGGGTGGTCAGTGTCCAAGTGTGCTGGCCAGGGCCATTAGGAGGCTTTGGCAGCAAGTGCTAAGTGTTCAGTCTCCTGACTGGTTATTGGATACAATCCTTTCTGTAGGCCGTCTTAGGCACGGCCTAGTCCTGCCATTCTGCAAATAAGGAAACTGAGGCTTGCTGTTAGATGACTTGTCTACATTTCTCTAGGTGGCAAGTGACACTGATGTCTAAAGTATCCTGTTCCCTGGCAGTGCCTACTTCTGCTTTTCCCATGCTGGGGCTGGTAGCTGGGCCTATGATTTTGCTCTCCCAAAGGCCCCTTTTATGGAATCTGGACATGAAATGACTGGAATATGGGTGTCTCCTCTTTCCAGGCCTACCCTGTATGTTGGAAAGTACTCCACCAGCCTCTACGCCTCCCCCTCTATGGTGCATGAGGGGGTCACCGTTGTGGTGAGTTCACTATGGTGTTCACAGATATGGCCTTCTCCGTTTTAGTAAAAAATTACCTGAGCTGGGTGTGGTGGCACACACCTGTAATCGCAGCACTAGGGAGGCTGAGGCAGGAGGATTGCATGAATTTCAGGGCAGCCTGGACTACTCAGTGAGACCCTGTCTTAAAAAAAAAAAAAAGAAGAAGAACAAAAAAAGAAGGACCTGGAGTTTTATGTGAATGTTCTGCTTGTTAAGAATTCAAAACACAGAGCTGCATGTCTCAGGAATGTCTCCAGCATATGCCGGCTGTTTCTGTAAAAGCAACCTACCTGACAGTAACCGTTTGCTAAAGCCAGGAAGCCCTAGGTGGCTGTGTTGCTTTTGTGTTCAGCCTGAACTTCCCAGGCAGTGTCCAGGCCCCTCATAGGATGGTCTGAACAGTGTCCGCCACTGCCCATTAGTTTCTGTGTGGGAGCTCTACCTCCCAGCTGATCCCCAAAGGTTCCCCGTTCAGCTTTCTTCTGAGCCTTCTTCCGGACTTGCTTCACACGTCACACTTCAGGGCCCTCCCTCTCTCTCCAGATCCCTTCCAGGCTTAGTGCTTTCCCAGCCCCCACTGGTCCTTGCCAGCCTTTCTCGAGTGCCGACTGTGCCTGCAGCCTTCTGACGCCAGCCACTGTCCTATCTCCCCAGGGCTGGGCGGGGAGGTTGTCCCAAGTGTCCTCAGCAGGCTGGCCATTGCTACAGCAGCAGGCAGTGTCTGCCTCTCAGCTCTGTAGTGAGCACATGGCCGTTCACCTCATTTGTAACAAGAGCGATGCACCCTGCTCCTTCGCTTAGATCTGCTTCTAGTCTTTCTTCTCACAGTCCCTCCCAAAGGCCCCAGTGTCCACAAGTGAGAGCCTGAAGAGCACTGTCGTGTCCTGAGGGTAGAACTTCACTTTCCCAGTCCTGGGGCCGTTGTGCCATGCTCTGACTGCCCTAGCTGGCCCCACACTAGAACCCACTCAGCTGAAGCCACGCAGTTCCCGCCAGGCTGGGCAGGGGTGTTGCAGGATCTGTGAATGCCCCTCCCCATACTCACCATCCCTGTCTCTGCAGCCCCGAGGTAGCACTCTTCCTTTGTTGGAAGGCCCCCAGACGGATGGTGTCACCATTGGGGACAAGG
Organism: Cavia porcellus; assembly: GCF_034190915.1. Classification (NCBI taxonomy): domain Eukaryota; kingdom Metazoa; phylum Chordata; class Mammalia; order Rodentia; family Caviidae; genus Cavia; species Cavia porcellus. Next base: position 16,806,020 of record NW_026947515.1, read on the forward strand.
GAGAGTGTGTGATCACACCCAGCACAGACCTCAAGTTTGACCCTGGGCTCAAAGGGAAGAGCAAGCTCAATTACTTGAGGAATTACTGGCTCCTGATAGGTAAGTGCCAGGCTCTTGTTGTGGCCTTAAGTGGTGGCTTGCTGCCTCCTGGTGGGCAAAAATGCCCTGGCTGCTTTACTGCTGCCTGTGACTCCAAGTGTATGTAGTGCTCTGTTCACTCCAAGGTGGCTGTTGAGATCTTGGAACAGTTTTATTCTCAACGAGAACAAACAAGGTAACTGGGTTGTGAGTGGGTTCTCAAAAATTGTTTAATGTCCCAAAACTCAGCTACAAAGTAACAAAGTTTGTGATTATCTGACATGAGAGTGTCTGCTCCTAATTCTCTAGAGACTGAGGCTGTTCCTGTTCCTGTGGGAGACTGGCCCAGGGTCTGTGTGGGTGAGCGGCTAGGGGAGGAGGTGATTGAGGGCTCCAGGGGGCTGAGTTGTGGAGAGTCAGCGGCTGCTCTTGGGTCAGGGCAGGGCGTCAAAGGTGTGTAAGGTGTGTGTGCTGGGGGGATTAAGGTTAGGTTAGGTCTCTTCCCTTCCTTTTCTCTTCTTTTTTGGTGCTAAAGATGAAACCAGGGCCCCGTTCATGTTAAGCACATGCTCTACCATTGTGCTCACCACTTTTTCCTCTCTTTCCATTTTTGCTGCCGACATTGGTGGCCCTGAGGTTGAATTGGAAGTTTATTTAGCTGTGTCACAGAGAAATAAGAGGTTGACATGACCTGAAGGCAGTGCGTGTGACAAATGAAGGCAGAGGTGAGAGATACTGTGTCCCTGGCAAGTGTCCCAATTAGAGCAGTATGGAGTTTTCTTGAGTCTAATCTGCCTTTTCTGTGCTTCCCCCAACACATGTGCACGAGCACACATGCACATACACATACATAAACACACACACACGCACACTCTCTGGTTCTACTGCCTCCCTGCCAAGAGCTGGGGAGAGATGGGGATGAGTCCGTAGACTGGTGGGGGAGGCTGGCCAGTTGCCACAGTGCTCTGAGGCTGCTGAGGCTTCTCATTCTCTTCCTCCTGGTGCCTGCAGAGAGATGTGTCCTGGCTGGGGATGCAGGCGCTGGGCTGTGTGGGCCCAGGGAGCAGCAGGACCACCAGGCAGCAGCCAGATGGGGCTGTGTGGGTTCAGCAACCGCAGAGGGAAGCCCCGTGTGCCTGAGCTCTGATCATTCTTTTGTGGGTGTCCAGAGCCTGTTCTTTGTTCTCCTGATTCTGTGGCCATTTTTATCATGGTTATTATTTTTACCAAATAATAAGGAAAGGATGACAAAAGAATTGTTCCTTTTTTGCAGAGGTAGTTTAGGAAATGCACATGGACGGGCCTGTGGTAAGGAAAAGACAGCTAATTAAGCAGAGGCCATTATGTTTACAAGGTCACACAGTTTTACATAAACTACACGCCAGTGGTTAAGATGCAGCACTAAGGAAATGTGTGGGAGAATACAAAAAAAGTAGGTGAAGAATTTCCACAGATAAATTGAAATCTCTTTAAAATAGACAAGTTGTCCAAGTGAAAAAAACTGGAGAGCCTAACCTAAGTATGAAGTAGTTAATTAAGGGCCCCACCATTCCGGAGAGCCTTGAGGAACTGCATAGTGAGTCATTTTTAAATAAGACAGTGTGAGGACTTGACAGCCTTCTTCTAGACTAGAACCACAGGGTATGCCCAACTGTGTTCTTTGATTGTGGACTACATTAAAGATACCCGACACTCACGTGCATCTGGAAGACAAACTGTGAGCCCAAGAGGTGTGGCCTATGGTTGCCCACAACCAGTAACCCTTACCTGGGATGCTCTCAGCTTGAACCAGAGCTTCAGTAAAAAAACACTGTCTCTGGAGGGCCTGATGCAAGAGGTCCAGGGTGGGACCTGGCCCTGTGCGTTTTACTCTGGAGTCTGACCCTACTGGTACTGATAATAAGTAAGTCATAGGACTAGTGCTATTGATACAAGAACATTAGGGACTTTGTGATTCTGTTGGTCAGAATGTGGCTCGAGATACTACTAAAGGCCCAGCTGTAGGAGGAGTCAGTGCATGTAGACTACCGGAGGGAGAGGAGGTTGAGGTTCGTGACCTGCATAGCAGTCTCTTTCTTGGTAGGTGCCCTGCAGACAGGTAGGACTCAGAGCCTTCTAAGAGTTGGCATTTCGAAGGAAGGCAGGAAGGCCCTGCAGCACAGGGTGTAATGTAGAAGGGCCACCTTGGTTCTCCTAGTGTGGGTGTCTTGTTACCTGAGGTTACCTGTGCTCACCTTCCCATCCACCAGCAAGTCTGAGGCAGGCAGCCACACGGGAAACCCTGCTCCTGAGCGAAATGTATCTCAGGGCTCCCTGTGGACAAGGGCTTTCTGGTGGACAGAGGAAGACTTGAGGTAGTTTAAAACAAAAGTAGGTTTCCCTCCAAGAATGATGTTACATTGTAGGTAGAGAATTGGCCTCAAAATGGTGGATTAAAGAGGGGATCAAATGTAGTTCAAGCTGACCTTGAATTCACTGTGTAGCCCAGGCCGGCCTCAAGATGGGGGATTAAAGAGAGATTTTCCAGACCAAGACACATACTGATTCAAACTAGTTACTGTTGCTCTTTATCTTAGCACAGCATCGTACAATCTTATAGGTTTGGGGAAAAGATCCTAAGGTGAGCAAGACCTAAATCAGGGTGAGGTCTGATTCCAGTGAGAGAGGAAAGAAAAGCCTGCCCAGCTGCAGACAGTCTGGGTGGAACAGTGACCTGGATCTTTTGGACTACATTTAGAGTCACTTAATTTTTTTAAATTTGTTTGTTTTAGATGGGATCTCACCATATAGTTCAAGCTGGCCTTGAATTCACTGTGTAGCCCAGGCTGGCTTCAAACCCATGGTGATCCTCCTGCTTCAGCCTCTTGGAATTATAGGCATGTGGACTATGCCTGGTTGGAGTGACTTAATTTTAGAGCTAAACAGGTTATCAAACTATATGAAATCCCAGGACCTAATCTTAATCATCTTTGTGTCTCTTATGGTAATTTGAACCCAATAGATGCTCCCATCAGTGTGTAACAAGTGCCAGGTAGTGATGAAGTAGTTATGTGGAGAACAGTGAGAGAGCCACAGGCTCCCTGCCCCTGTCCATCTGGCAGATTTCTCTTGTTCTCTTATGGGTAACTCATCAGGTAGGTAGAAGGAGGGCTGGACGTCCATCTGGATAACTGAGTAACTGAGTAACACGTTTGGGAGCCTTGGCAGAGTGATGTTTCTGGGGAAAGCATGGAAAGGAGGGCTCCTTGGACTTCAGATGGACATAATGCTTCACCTGTGAGTTGGACACAGACAGCCACACAGGCCTTACTTTGAATGTATCCCAAATATTCTGATCCCTCTTGTGACAAGGACATTTCTTTGTTCTCACTGGGAGTCTTAGAATACTGTGTTCTGCCACTGCTTAATCTGATTTCTGCTTTGATGGCATCTTCAGGTGTTTGCTTTCATTTCCTCTCACTTTCTAGCTGGGAGGTTTGGCCTGTGGACCCCCAGTAGCTAGCAAATGCTATGTAGCTCAGCATTGAGTGTTATCACTGCTTGGGAAACCGTTCTCACTAGAGATTTGTTTCCTCATAGGACACCATGAAACCCCACTGTCTGCATCCACCAAGATGCTGGAGAGATTTCCCAACAATCTGCCCAGACACCGGGAAAATGTGATTCCTGCTGACTCGGAGAAAAAGAGCTTTGAGGAAGTGAGTTAGGAAGTGAACTGACCCGCTGCTGGCTCATCCCATGAGGTGTCGGGGTTAAAGCAGTAGACTTTGCCCTTGCAGTAGAGGGTTGCACCAGAATCCATAGCAGATGAGATAAGTGGCCACGGGTGGATGGGGCGCAACAGAAGTGAGTAGGGAGGGAAAGTACAGGAAAGGCAGCAGGACAAGCGAGACCTGGAGGGACACATGGTGCTTGGCTTGGTGAGCAGGAGCCAGAAAGCAGTGGGGGCAGGCGAGGCCAAAGGTGAGGCGCGGTGGGAATAAGCGGGAATGAGTATCAGTGGGTTGAGAGGAAACGGCTACTAATCAAAGAGCAGTGGGAAATGAGCTCCCATGCGTACAGAGGAACTATGTTAGCAGCCTGGGCTGGAAGAGTAGCGTCCTGTAAAGAAGCAGGGAGACCTCAATGTTAAGAAGCTAAAGGCAGCCTATTGAAAGTGGCCTCCTAGCTGGGCGTGGTAAAGCACACCTGTAATCCCAGCACTGAAGAGGCTGAGGCAGGAGGGTTGCTACAAATTGGAGGCCAACCTGAACTACATAGTGAGACCCTGACTCAAAAAAAATTTAAAAAACAAGTATATGACCTTCTTTGGCTGCTCGATGTGGCGAAGCCACATGAGAACAGAGCCTTAGGTAGTAGGGAGGCCATCCCAGGTGGCAGCTGCTGAGATTCTGTTGTAGGCTGTAGGAGACAGGATGTATCATCAGGGGTCAGCTGAGACAGATGGCTCACCAGAGTTCGAGGGGAATTGAGTAAGGGGGTTTTTCACATGGAGGTGGTAATGCCAGGCTCTCACAGCATCCTTGGCCAGAAGCCAGGCAGTTCTCCAGGCCAGGTTCTGAGGGTTTGGGTAAAGGAGTTCAGCAGCCCCACTGAACTCAACCACGATCTCCTCCGCTTGTCTCCTCTGCTGTGCTTCCTCTACCTTCTCCCAGCCAGAGAGGCCATCGTCCAAGTCCACACAAGCCCAAATCCATACAGTCAGCTTTCTGGGGTACAGAGCAGGGGCTCTGCGGCAGAGACCCTGTGTGATGTGATCAGCAGGGGGGCTAGAGAGAATCTGGAGGCCTTGGAGGGCCTTTAGAGCTGGCAGTTCCTGCAGTCCCACCGTGGAAGCTGGGGGTTCAGGATGGAGACAAGGCCTGGACTGGGAAAGGCCAGAAGGAGGACAGGTGCTGATGTGGGCACCCAGTAACAAATGCACTTGAGAGACAGGGTTTTGTCCAAAGGCAGAGGAAAATCGTGATCTTTGCAGAGTCCAGGGCACAGTGTCTGTGATCCTTCACCTCTGGAGAGAGCCAGGTGGAGAAATACACGGATTCTTAAGACAGCAATCTTGAATAGCATGGCCCTGAAATCTTCTCTAAGCCATGAATATGCGTTATTGAACACTAAAAAATAAACCTATAAAGACGGAAGTAAGACAGTATCCTTAATCTTATGCACACAGCTAGCTAGCCACAGCAGTCCAGATTTTTTTCTTCTTTCTTTCCTGTTTTTTCTGTGCAGAGGCTGAACTCAGGATCTTTCACACTAAGCTACATCCCTACCTCTTTTTTATTTAAAAAAATTTTTTTGAGACCAGAATATATGTATTGGGGAAAGAAAACTTCTGTCTGAGAGAGACAAAGTTTATTTAGTTATTTATTTTTGAAAAATTTTATTTTTTGGAGATATCCTCTCACCATATAGCCTAGACTGGCCTCAAACTCATGGTGATCCTTCTGCCTCAGCCTCCTAAGTGCTGGGATTACAGATGTGTACCACCATGCCTGGCTCAAGTTTTTTATTTTGAGACAAGGTCTTACTAATTTGCTAAATAGCCTAGGCTGGGCTTGAATTTTCTGTCTTCCTGCCTCAGCCTCCCAGATTGCTGTGATTACAGACATAACCACCATGCCCAGCTCATAGTACAGATTTTTATATTTAACCATCTGACTTAAAGCATCTTTTTAAAAATCCATCAAATATTCTGAGATGTAACTGTATGGTAATGAGACTGGCTTTTTATACACTCATGAGCAGGTACTGCTAAAGGAATATTACACCTGTCAGGTCCTTGGCAAGCCTTCCTCAGCCTGCTGTGCACCAGGCAGGTGCCCCCAACTGTGAGACACTGAGGGCACATGAACAAAGGAAGAGGTCCTGAGGGCTCAGGGAGCAGTGGAAAGGGAAGAGAATGACTTAAGAGGCAGACTCCTGGGGTGGTGAAATGCTGCCACAGCGGTAAATCCATGCGCATGACCGCATGCGCATGACCGGGAGGCTGTGATGATTTTTTTTTTCTTTTTTTTTTTTTTCTGTGATGATTTCTTTGAGCAAACACAACCTGCCAGGAACCCTAGGTGTTTGAAAAGAGAGCAGTACATTTTTCTTTTTTTTTTTTTTTTGGTCTTTTTATTGGTACCAGGGATCGAAATCACGACTGCCTGCTTACAAGGCAGGCGCTTATGCCGCTGAGCTAAAACCCCAGCCCCTTGCAGTACATTTTTCTAAAAAGATTCAGAAACCAGGCATGGTGCTTAGCCCTATAATTCTGGCCTGGGCTGCATCATGAACTTGAGGCCAGTCGGAACTACATAGCAGGAGCCTGTCTTTCTCAATCTCTGTGTATGTTCCATGAAGTTCCAGAGATTCTGGGAGGAGGGCTCCCTTTTTATTTGAATTAATTTGGGACTTACAAATAAATTCGTCTTTAGTAAAGGCTAAGTGCTTTCTGATGCTTTTTAAAACTTTGGGAAAAGTAGAGTTCTTGAGTCGTTGATTTTAGAGTTGTGCTGAAAGTTCACAGGCTTACAGGAAAGGGGCTTCACTACTTCCTAAGCACGTGTCTACCCACAAGGGCAGCTTTCTTTTTCCATGTGAAAAGACATCAGAATTACTCCCAACTTTGCACCAAACTTTGTTACCGATAATTTCAGTTTCCCCAAACCAGATCTACCATTAAAGGAGGACATGTTTTGCCATTTTTTGAGGGTTTTTTCAAAAGAATGTCAGAGTCTGAAGACATTTCTGAAAATATTGCTCTGAAATTGGTTTTTGAGCAATAGTAGCCACTGCAAAAATGCGTGGCCTGTCAGAGCAATTACTGGGAGAGACAGCAGTTACCTGACTAAGTAACTTCTGATGAGCTAAAAAGAAAAAAAAAAGTATAAATGGGGATTTCTTGTCTTGATCAGTCACTTCATGAGTATCTGGCTAAAAACTCTGTAGTGATGTAGTAACTTTCTCCCATCCAAGGTTATCAACCTGGTTGACCAGACTTCAGAAACTGCACCCACTGCTGTGTCTCAGGATGTGGAGGAGAAGTTGGCTCGTGCTCCTGCCAAGCCTGAGGCCCCTGTGGACTCCATGCTCAAGGACATGGCCACCATCATCCTGAGTACCTTCCTCCTGGTCGGCTGGGTGGCCTTCATCATCTCCTACCCCCTGGTAAAGCTCAGCTCCTCCCCTCCACCTCCCTGCTTCTCCCACGCATTTTGCCAATCTCCCAACAGTGAGAGCCACACAAAAGCAGCCAGCATATTTCTTTTCACAGCTAAGGTCAATACTTGCTTATCTTCAAAAGCATTGCGGTTGAAAGAAGAGCTTCTCAGAAAAGGACAATTTTGAACCTAAATCTTAGTATTTTTCAATAAATAGGCTGGAAAAGGTCATTTTTAAACCTCCCCACAGATCGTTTTGAAAAGTTAATTGTATCTTCTTTATTAACGGTAGGAATAATAAGCGAAAATCTTTCCTCAAACTGCCGTTAAGTCAGCTGGAGTGAAGCAGCAGCAAGGTGACTCCTTGACTTTCTAGTTGAAAATAAGCAAGTAGCATCATCTGGTCGAGTGGGTGGTGGGTGAGAGGAGACCTTGGTCCTTTAGCAAGTTGCTTACGCACTGTGGTGTTACCGCCTCAGAACACAGCATTAGTGTGGGACTCAAGTGACAAAGCCTTTATGCACTTGCTTTCTGCAGGCAAACACTGTTCTGTGTTTTAATTTGTGCAGTCCTGTGAGGCTATTATGTGTCTTCTGTCCACATCAGAAGAAAGTAGGTTCTGAGACACTAAGTACCTTCCTAGTGTATGGTGTTTTCAGGACTTGAACAGACAGCACAAGCTAGAAGCCGCCCCAGTGGCTTGTTGGCTACGCCTCAATCTCTTTAGTCAACCTCCCATGCCCGAGTAAGATAATCACAGGCTGGTGTGACCTCTAATGACGACGGAGCATCCTTAAGAGTCTGTGAGAGGAGTGGGTAAGGGAGGCGGGGCATGGAATCAGGCAGCAGGTTCTTGGCCAAGTCTCTCCAGCCCCACCCCAGCTCATCCTGGCCACACTGCTGTGGGTGTGTGGCAGCAAGCTTCTGACCCCCCACCCCGCTTGCTGTCTGCCGTTGGACTGCCAGGCATCTGCTGACTTCCTCAAAGGGAAGGCTGAGGTTTGCTGCTCTCCACCTGGTGACTGACCATTCTTTCCATCTGGTTTCACTTTTATATCCCCTGTCAGACTTCCATAAAAGTTGTAGAATTCTAGGTTATTTATATGCAGCTCCCTTCCCGTGGCTCAGCCTTCTGCCTGGGACAGAGTTCCCTGGCACTCCTGTTTATCCCCTGGCAGGACCATCCAGGCTTGGACGTGAGTCATACTGGGAAGGATCTAACTGGCAGAAGGACCTGCAGGCATCCAACTGATTTGGCCTCTCAGTGTGACCCCGGGGTCACCTGAAGTCATCTGCCCCCTCTGCCATGGGGAGCGCCTCCTCCCCATGGCTGGTTTCCCTGGGGGAACACCACACGGGTCTGATGGAGGTGTCTCTTTGCAGAGCATGCACCAGCAGCGGCAGCTCCAGCATCAGCAGTTCCAGAAGGAGCTGGAGAAGATCCAGCTCCTGCAGCAGCAGCCGCCGCCCTTCCACCCACCTGGAGAGTTGACACAGGACACTGAGCTCCTGGACACGTCCAGCCCTTACTCAGAGAGCTCAGGGACCAGCAGCCCCAGCCCATCCCCGAGAGCCTCCAACCACTCACTGCATTCCAACAGCTCTGCCTCTAGGGCTGGCACCAGCGGCTCCCTGGAGCAGGATGATGAGGGTAAAGCTCTCGACATCTCTGGGCTGTTTATCTTCCTTTGACTCTGCATGAAAACCGTAGAGCACCATGTCCTTCCATGGTATCCCCTGAGGTTAGGAAGGGCTGTTCCCAAGGACTCACTGTCCTCCCCTGACTTCTTCCCACCCCGTGGGTCTCTGTGGGATGGGCTCCTGTCTCATCACATGGCCTGTCTCTCAGAGGACTTTGCAGGGTCATGTTGGTGACCCTTGTGTCCTCCACAGGCGTGGAATCCCTGCTGACCATAGCGGGAGCTCTGTATCAGACTTGTGAAAATTCCAAGGCCTGCTAGTGGCCAAGTAGAAAAGTGCAACTGTGACCCATTTGCTGGGAGTTGGCTGAGGTCAAGCTAATATTCAGCGGGGACTGACATAGACTGTTTTGGGACCTCGGAGCCCTGAGCCCCAAAAGGTCTCTTTATTTTATATGTTCACCATCTCCACTGGAATGTTCCAGGTGCAGAGCTTTAAGGTGAACCTTCCTTTTTTTGCTAGTTATTAAATGGTGCTAAGTGGCTGTATGAAGAATTCTGTCTTCCAGGAAAGTTTGAAGACGTGCATTCTTAGGATAATATAAAATCAGAAACAGAATTCAGGGCCAAGGACAAAACACAGGGGAGGAGGCATCAGCCCTGGGCATAAATTGGCAGTGAGTGCAGCCCACTGTTTCCTACCAGAAGTCTGGACAGGTGCTGCTTAAATTTCAACTTCCCAGCTCTTAATTGGAAGTCAGGAAGTTGGTAGTCATTTTTAATCCTGAAAGATTTTGTTGCTATTATTTTTTGTTTGTTTTATTTTTGTCTTTTTGAGATAGGATATCATTATGCAGTTCAGGCTGGCCTTCAGCTTACTTTGTAGCTCAAAATGACCTCAAACTCCAAGGAATCCTCTTGACTCAGCCTCCCAAGTGCTGGAATTACAAGCATGCACCACTCTGCCTACATTTTGTTTTGTTTTTGAGATAGGGTTTTGCTGTGTAGTGCAGGCTGACCTTGAACTCACTATGTAGTGCAGGCTGGCCTCTTAACTCATGGTAATTCTCTGGCCTCAGCCTCTTCTGAATGCTGGGATTACAGGCATGTGCCTGTTTAAAATGATATCTTCTATCTCGTGTTTTGTCCTAGGTGAGGAAGCCAGTATGGTGATAGTTGGAAAAATTTCATTCTGCCCCAAAGATGTGCTAGGCCATGGAGCTGAGGGCACCATTGTGTACAGGTGAGTGGCGTAGCTAGTCCCATGCCCTCCCATCAGGTGTGTGAGCGTCTGTTGAGTTACAGATCAACAGGTTCCTGGGGCACAAGAGGACCAAAGCAGTGACCCAGGCAAGTAAGTCCTGTCTCTGGGGAGCTCACACACGGAGAGACAAGTGATGGCCCCGCACTGCAGCTGGTGGTCAGGCCCTTAGGCTGTGGGAGTATGAGACGTCTCCTGTGTCACAGGGAAACCCTGTGGGTCCTGGGTCTCACCCTGTTTCCACTTGCATGCACCACATACACTTGCCACTCCCTGTCCTGCAGGGGCATGTTTGACAGCCGCGATGTGGCTGTGAAGAGGATCCTTCCCGAGTGTTTCAGCTTTGCCGACCGTGAAGTCCAGCTGCTGCGAGAATCAGACGAGCATCCCAATGTGATCCGCTACTTCTGCACAGAGCGGGACCGGCAGTTCCAGTACATTGCCATTGAGCTGTGTGCAGCCACCCTGCAGGAGGTGGGCCTGGCTGGCCCGGACCCAGCCGTTTGCCACAACCACTGCAACCTCCTGTCCTCTACTAATTGGGATGTTGTCTTAGGGACCTCAGATTTACTATTATTACATTTGTTAACTTTATTGAAGTGTAGTATAGTGAAGTGTATTTGTTCTAAATGTACAGTTTGAGGTACATTGACGCATGTGTATATCTACTTAACCACAAATACCAAATGTAACACATGGGTTAGTCCACTCTGTGTGCTCGGGCAGCCTTGGGTTGTGGTTGGCATGACTGCCCATGTTGTTTCCTGGGAGCTCAGTCTGTTCCTCCCATCTCTGTTTGTGTCTGGTGTGGGCTTGGAGGTTGCCAGTTGCTGACTCCAGGCTGAAAGATCCAGCAAACTCCTCAGTTTCCTGGCGTAGGCAGTGAATTTGAGTGTCTCACCTTACATTTCTCACTGTAAATTAGTAAATTGGAGTTCTATTTGTTTGGGTCAGCCCATTCTTTCAGGAGGTCTGTTGGAAAATACAGATGTTGACAGAGAATGTTGTCGATAAAATGGGATCAAAGGAAAGGAGCTCAGGAGCCAAACAGGGCTGTATGCCCTGACCTAGCCATTGTGTCTCCTGCAGTACGTGGAGCAGAAGGACTTCGCCCACCTTGGCCTGGAGCCCATCACCTTGCTACAGCAGACCACCTCAGGCCTGGCATATCTCCACTCCCTCAACATTGGTGAGAGGTCCCTAGGCCGGGCCAAGAGTAACCACAGCTGCCTGGTGCAGAGGAGGAGGGGTTATGAGATGGTCTCTTAACAAGTTGTGTGAGAATTTAAGATAGAACCTTATGTGCTGAAAATCAGAGCTTTAGAGATGACAGCAAGTGTATTGGGGGTCCTGTGAGGACTGCTCCATCTCATAGGAGGCTTGGCTTGCTTGTGTAAGCGTTATCCCAGTGACAGCGAACATTTCAGAGACCAAGTGCCCGAACTGCAGCCCTGAACTCACTTATGTATTGTGAAGTACCAGCACTGCACTTAAACCTGAATACTGTTTTAGTTCAGAAACAATCACTGTTATCCAGTTCTTGGCTGCTGGGACAGCTTGGCTTGCCTGCTGACAAGAGAGGGCTCTGCATGTCATAGGTTTGCTACCAGTGCATTATATAAAACTGGAATTCTCTCTTAGTTCACAGAGATCTGAAGCCCCACAACATTCTCCTCTCCATGCCCAATGCACATGGGAGGATCAAGGCCATGATCTCTGACTTTGGCCTCTGCAAGAAGTTAGCAGTGGGCAGGCACAGTTTTAGCCGCCGTTCTGGGGTCCCTGGCACCGAAGGCTGGATCGCTCCAGAGATGCTGAGTGAAGACTGCAAGGAGAACCCTGTGAGTAAAGGGAATAGTGTTCTGAAAACCTGAGGCCCGATCCATGGTATTTTCAGGAGTCAGAACCTTTAGTATTCAAGGTGGGGGCTGGGCACATGTCGCTGGAAAAAAACATTCCTGGGGCTGGGGATTTAGCTCAGCCGCATAAGCACCTGCCTTGCAAGCAGGCCGTCGTGAGTTCGATCCCTGGTACCGATAAAAATGAAAAAGACAAAAAAAAAAAAAGAAAAAGACATTCCTTTAGCAAAGCACTTCGGTGCCAACTTTCCATACACTCTAATGTGCAGACATAAGGTGGGACAAATAGAATTTGTTTTGGTTTTCCTACGCTTCTGATCACTTTTCTTTTTGTAGCACTGATGTCTGAAACTAGGGCCTCATATGCTAGGCAAGCACTGTACCACCGAGCTACTTCTCCAGCCTTTTTATTTGTATTTTATTTTGAGGGACTCGTTAAATTGCCCTGCTGGTCTTGAACCTGCAGTCCTTATGCCTCAGTTTCCCAAGCAGCTAGGATTACAGATGTGTACCCCCAGGCTGGGCTCTTCCAATCACTTTTGACCCCCCTTTTATATTTTGGGATAATCAGGACTTGCATAAGACGGTCAGACCTCCAGTTTCATTGTTTTTATATCTGTTTCTATTTTCTCAGCTTTTTAGTTTGAGCATTTTTAGATATACAAGAAATTGAAAGCATGTTATTAAGACCTGTGTACCTCCACCTAGATTCAGCCTTTATTGACACTTCTGGTACGTTTGCATTATCTTTTATTTATTTGTCTATTTTGTCACTGAAGCCTTCAAATGGAAGTAGCAGGCGTGCCAGTCCTTCACCCCTCACCACTGCAGCATGTGTCTCTGAGGCCGAGCACCGTCTGCTCCCTCACTCCTATGTCAGTACCAGACGCGGGGCTCAGTACTGCCTCAGCCTCTCATCTGATGGTTGCTGCATGTTTACAGCTCACATTAGTCCCTAAAAGTCTTTCACACAGCAGGGTTTCGTGTGTCTCGTGCTGCATTTAACTCTGTCTCTAAATTCACAATAGTCTTCCATCTGTTTTGGTCTCCAGTGCTGGTATTTTGGAGCCCAGGCAGCGGTTTGTAGACTGCACCGTCTGGGCTTGCTTGTCTCCTGTGGCAAGGCTTCACATCTCTCGTATTCCTTGTATTTCTTGTGAACTAGAAGTTACGTCTTTCGGCATAATTAGATTCAAGTGAAATGTTTGGGGCAGAGGTGGATCCCAGCTTGTGGCACCAGGAGATACATGATGCAGATTGTACCATCATTACTGTACCTCTGCCAGGGGTGCTAATATGGGCCATCTGTAGCAGCTGTCACTCCACCGAGAAAATTCATCTCCCCTTCGTTTTTAGCGAGTCACTTGTGGGGTGACCCCTTGACAGAGTGTGTGGCAGTCACTGGCCCAGGGGCTTTCATTCTTGCCTGAAGCATTCAATGCGATGACATTCTTCTCCATTTATTTACTGACAGTTTTTAGGTAAAGAATAGCTTTATTTTTATTGCCTGCTCTTTCTCCTCCTTTCCTTCCTCCTCCTCTTCTTTTCCTTATTCACTGTGGATTCAAGAATTTTTTTTTTTTTTTGGGATAAGGTCTTGCAGTGCAGTTCAGGCTGGCCTTGAACTCACTATGTAGCCCAGGCTGATCTCAAACTCAAGGAGATCCTCTTGCCTCAGCCTCCCGAGTGCTGGGATTACAGGCATGCACTACCATGCCTGGAAAGGATTTTTAAATAGTGTCATAATCAGTTTTTTTTTCTGTTTCCTTTTTCTCCTTCTGATACTCAATTTGTCCCAAATTTCACCAATAAGAGTCCCTTCAAGCTGGTTTTGGCATCCATTTGCCAAGAGCCCCTTGCAGTTGAGTATCTTACTCACTGACACAAGAGGTCATTCACAGGCTCACCGTACTGGGCATGGTGGCACTCCTCTGTAATCCCAGCACTCAGGATGCTGAGGCAGAGGGATTGCCATGAGTTCAAGGCCAGCCTGAATGACCTAGCAAGATTGTTTTTTGTTGTTGTTGTTTGTTTATTTGTTTTTTTTTTAAAGGCCACCTTGTCCTTCCTGAACCAGACCAGGGCGAGCCAGCCATCCTGACAGATTATACACAATAGAAGCACTTTTACCATTTTAAACATTGTACTTCAATTTAAAGCAAGTAATGCAGTTCTTTAAGCAGTAAGAATTTTTGGCTGTAGGTCAGGATGTGTTCTTTGGATTTGGGCCTGATTGGAGTTCTTCTTTACTCTTGAATTAAGCACATTCACAGGTCACTGCTGTGGCCTGAGTGAAGCTCGGATGTTTCACACGGTCCCTAACAACTTGAGAGTTGAGTCAGTTTCTGTCTCTTTACAGCCTGTTCCTCACTGTGCTATCTTACTTAACCCCACAGCAGTTCTCTGGCCAATTTTATTGACTCTTCCCAGTGAGTCCACTTACCACAGACTTTGTGGCACTCATATTTTATCAGCTTTGAGAGTATTCAAATGGCGAGCAGCAGCAGCGGCAGTAATGTGTTTGGGGAAGGACATAACTGGGAGCCCAGGTAGGCCGCACAGGTGGCTTGTTCCTTCATCATTGCCTGTGCCGGGGTAGGAGGCACACGGCTGCAGGAAGCTTGGGCAGCACAGTAGGGTACTGTGAGAAGGTTGGGCAGCATCAGGTAAGGGCACAGCTCCGGGGACTGGGTCCTTTCTGTCCCATATCTGTCACCTGTCCAGAGAAAATTCTGGCGAGGTAGAATTAAGACTTCCCAGTTTAAAATGTGAAGACCTTAGTCTTGCCCTGGTTGGTACAAACAACAGGGACCCTAGTTTATCCTTAAACCCTTCTGTTTGTGTCCGTATCTGAGATGGTGACATATGCTCTGCTTCCCCTACGAGGCTGTCGTGAAGCTGAATGTACCATATTGGAAAAGGTTGATTTTATAACGTAGATGGTAGTGAGTTGCTAGCTTTCTCTCATAATTTGTCTGGTGGAGAATCTAAGAGGTATAGCTCAGCAGTTAGGACCCTAGGCATGCTTGGGACCTGCATTGTCGGACCCTAAATAGCGTGAGCTGTAAGGAAATGTGTGTTTCCTTAAAAGCTCATCTGTAGACTGAGTGATTTTGAAGGATAAGGCAGAGGCATTATCAAATAATATCAAAAACCCACGCCTTGGGAACTTGTCAGGTAGTTTCTTTCCAGATCTGTTTTTAAACTGAAATCTGTCTACACTAACCCTCCTGTCCCTGGGGGCACAACAGGAATGCAGACACACAAAGGTCCCTGCCAACAGAGACTTTCCTGTCCTTTCTTTTGGGTGAAAAATACTTGACAGCTAGGAGAGCTTTTGGGGGCCAAGAGCTGCTGTACACAGTGTATCAGATCTTCAGGCAGGCAGTGGGGTGAGGAGCAAACCGTCACTGTCCCCTTACATCTCACCCTCTTTGGATGTAAGGAAGCTGAGGATGAGGTAGTCAAGGGCTTCCCCAGAGCTGGCATCCCACGCCTTTGACCCCGGGTCCCTTGTCCTCCACAGTGACCACAACACCAGGGCGGTACCGCACATCCATCAGCTGACTTCCCAGGACCCCTTCCGGGCTAATGTGGCCACGGTGCTTTTTCCCTCCCTGGCTGCGAGTGAGGTGTGGACTCTGCACCTCTCACACTGTGTGTTTCTTTTCAGACCTACACGGTGGACATCTTCTCCGCGGGCTGTGTCTTTTACTATGTCATCTCTGAGGGCAGCCACCCTTTTGGCAAGTCCCTGCAGCGGCAGGCCAACATTCTCCTGGGCGCCTACAGTCTTGACTGCTTCAACCCGGAGAAGCATGGTAGGTAGCTGGGCCTTGGGCTGCCATGCCCTCTGCACTCCCAGAGTCCCTGCCAGCCAGCTGCATCCCCTGACCTCAGAGATGGCTGGCCAGGGTAACCCGTGACCTGGGTAGGCCCCCGCTTTTCCACCTTGCCGTGTGAGGGTTGAGTAACCTAGGTTCTTTCTGTACTGGCATTTGGGCGGACAGCTTGGCATGTGCTTCATAAACTGCACTCAGGCCGTGGTCAGCAGACACAGTTGATGCTGGGCTGGGGACAGACTGGCTCTGTCCATGCTGTCCTAGCTCAGATGCAAAAAGTCTGTTTTCCAGAATCTGGGAGTTGTTGGGTTATACTTGTCCCATGATATTCCAGTGCTGCCTTTTGAAAAATTAAAACTAACATTGTTTTGCTTATGGGTTAATTTTTATTATTCATTGTAGAAAAACAGATGAGCAGAACATTATGTGAGGGTGAATGCTGTTAATGCCCTGATATATGTTATCCTAGCCATTGACCTAGACATTGATACAGACTTTCACAAAACCGAGGTTAATCCATACCTCCTACTTTGCGCTGGGCTCATTTTTCAACTTCACCCTAAGTGGCTGTGTCACTCGATACTGCACTGCAGGATCATTTGATGGCTCATCATCCAGTACCCAGAGGCATAGCACAGTGTCTCCCCAGGCTCTGCTAGTGGATCTTTCCCGTCCTTTTCACAAAGCACACAGTGAGAACTCCCCTTACTAGCAGAAGTGTGTTGTGAGTTCTTAATTATTTTACTGGAATCAGTTGTAAATGGAATCCTGCATCAAAGGCCGTGAAAATTTTGGGATTTCATTGTGGCTTTGCGTTCAAAATCGTGAGCTGCCTATTTATTTTCCTCCCTTTTAGAAGATGTCATCGCACGTGAGTTGATAGAAAACATGATCGCGATGGATCCCCAGCAGCGGCCTTCAGCGAAGCGCGTGCTGAAACACCCCTTCTTCTGGAGCGTGGAGAAGCAGCTCCAGTTCTTCCAGGTGCTCGCTTCTGCCTTCAGGGTCTCCAGATTCTGAAATGTGGAAGAAAATGACAAAGAGTAAAACAAATGACCCTAATCCCATCACCAGGGGGTCACGCTGTATATACGGTTTTGTATGCTTTTTTACTGTCCATAATAGTTTAAGGATTTTTCATGTTAGAGTTCTAAAATGTTAGTGATTGTAATATATCATGTGGATCTGCCATAATCTTTAAATTTTATATTATGGAATTTCTAAATATACACAAAAGTAGACCAAATACTTGCTATTACCCATCTCCCAGCTTTGACAAGTACTAACCTCTGCCCTTGCTCCACCCAGATTATTCCAAGCAAATCTCCGGCATATATAATTCGTGAAGGGGTCATACTTCACATAATTCCTGTGTGGAACTTTTTGCCCGTCACCTATTCAGTCTTTACCCAGAGCTTACTTTGCTGGGTGAGAGTCTGCAGAGTAAGAGTATGAGCTAAATGAGTGTGGGTTCGTTGGTGGTTGGACAGTGGTGGCCTTGTGACCTTGCCAGGTGGCTTTGTAGAGACTGTGTTTCTCAGATTTACACAGCAAGAGTTGAGCACAACTCACCCAGTGCCTCCCGCCCAGCACAGGGATCTGGGGACAGGGCTTTCCCCTGGGTCTGGGCAGAGTGGGCCTTGGTGAGTGCTGTGATTCAGAAGTGACGGTCACACTGTCCTGGAGCAGCAGGTTAACACTGCTTTCCAAGGCAGCAGTGAGAGTGGCTCAAATCAGGATCCAAAGGACGTAACAGGACAGTCACTTGACGGCAAAACGGGAATAAAACTTGTACAAAAAGACACAGATTAGGGTTAGTATCTTTGAGTCGTATGTGTTACAGCTAGTTTCCATCCACGTCAACTAGCTATAACTGCTTTATAGCAGAAACGCATCCCCAACATGCCCAGGGTGGACCTCTCCAAAGCTTTTCTCTAGAATTGCAAATTAGTTCAGCCAATCTGACTTCATTGTTTTCAGAGAAAGACAAGATTAGGATTCTCCTAAGGCTGCTTAGAATTAACAAGGTTGGGGTGGGGGCTGGCGATTTAGCTCAGCGGCATAAGTGCCTGCCTTGCAAGCAGGCAATCGTGAGTTTGATCCCGGGTACGATAAAAAGGAAAAAGACAAAAAAAAAAAAGAATTAACAAGGCGGTGCTGGTCAGTCCCCGCTCCTTGAGTAGCTGGGTGGCCTACTGTCTTACCACTGGTGGCTCAGAGGGGCTGGTATTCAGGGTACCCTTCTTGCCAAAATCAAACACAGAAAAGGGCCTGAATTTGGTGGGAAGGGAGTGTCTCCAGAGCTCTTACTCTATGAAATTTCCTCTTCAAAAAAAGAGGGCTCAGTTTCCTTCCCTTCGTTCTTTTTTTCCGTTTCTTTCCTTTCCTCCCTGCCCCCCATTTGGTGGCACTGGGAATTGAACCCAGGACCTTCATGCTGAGCTGCATTCCCAGCTCTTTTTTTTTTTTAACTTTTGAGACAGGATCTTGCTAAACTACTGAGTTGCTAGGCTCGGCTTGCACTTGTGATCCTCCTGCCTCCTGCCTCAGCCTCTCAGGATGTTGGAGTTGTAGACTTGTGTCACTTTGCTCAGTTTACTTCATGTTTTTCTGGTGTTCAGGTGAGGAGTGGGGACCTCTGCTAGTTAGGGTTTCAGCAGGGCCCATCTCAGTGAGTCAGTGCAACACACTGGGTAAGTCAGTTCAGGCTTATTCTTTCCTTTCATTTTGATTCATTGGCAAATACAGATTGCGCTGTGCCTCTGTGTAGACGTGGTACCTGTGTCTGGAGGCGAACTTCTGCAGATACTTTCTCATCTGTGCGCGGTGTACCCCTCTCTGTTGTGCAGTCTCTCGACCTGTCCCCATGAGCAGCAGCCACAGCTACCCACAGGACAGAAGTTGTGGGTTAGAGTGGCGGACCGCAGCTCCTGCCCAGCTTTGAGGGGGCAGCAGCCTGGGCCCCAGGAACATCAGTGTGTTTCCAGCTACCTAGCAGTAGCCATTCATGACATTGTGTGACTGACCTCCTGTGCTCGGCGTAGGTCACACTGACCAGCGTCTTTGCCTTGTTTTCTTCCCAGGATGTGAGTGACCGGATAGAAAAGGAATCCCTGGATGGCCCGATTGTGAGGCAGTTGGAGAGAGGCGGGCGAGCCGTGGTGAAGATGGACTGGCGGGAGAATATCACCGTGCCCCTCCAGACAGGTGGGCATGCCGCTGCCGTGAAGAAAGGCAGCAGCTGGTTCTGAGGAATAGCATGGGCTGAGCAGGTCCAGCTGTTTGGGCTCCACATCCCATTCCTTGAGTTGGAGATTTTCTCGGGTGTGTCCTCTGGGCTTGGTTACACGGTGGGACCTTGTGTCTTCGGATGACAGATTAACGCCAGTGTCATGCTCCAGGGGGAGTGGGATGAACACCACCCTTAGCTCAGAGGTGGGCCATCCGTTCTTGTGACCACACTTGAAATGATGTCACATTTCAATCCAGTTGCTCATTCCTGGGGCCCTAGGAATGATTCTCTTTTAAACAATGTATTTGTTATTTGCTTAACCATCACATCTCCTAATGTTTTTCTAGATTTGCGTAAATTTAGAACCTACAAGGGTGGCTCCGTCAGAGATCTCCTGCGAGCCATGAGAAACAAGGTAAAGGGCTGTGGCTGCTGGGGGCAGGAGGCTGCCACGAGGTCACCACTCTTCTTGCCCGGGTGATCTTGAGGAAGCTTTTCTTCCTACTGGGTTCCACCTTGCTGAGGCTACATGGCCCCAGCTGGACCTGAAAGTTAAAGGCTGTTTCCTCCCCTCACGTAGGTTTTCTCTTGGGGTGTTGGGGGACATAGTTAAGCACTGGGGAGCAGGGTCTCTGAGCCCATGTCCTTCGTCTTGAGACTCCCTGTGTTTCATGATGCCCTCCAGCTGCCTGGCAGCCGTCACACAAACAAATGGGTAGGGATCCTCGGGGCACCTCGCTATACAGGGCCTGGTCTCCAGGGACTCAGGGTTTCCTGCTTGTCCTCTGGGGAACCTAAGGGTGATCATGGTCTGTGCCATCGCCAAGCAGCCTTCAAACAGGGACCTGTCCCGAGCACAGAAGTGACCTCCTAACTCTTGGGACACATGCTTCAGTTCAGGTGATGTCACCCCATGCATCGCTGCCAGGACCCTCTCTCTGGCCTGGGCACCCCTGCTGGCCCTGCTGCTCAGCAGTGGAGCTGCACGCCTGCCCAGGCCAGGCCTTGCGTGCTGTAAGGCATCTTCCTGAAAGGGAAGCTGGCGGGCTGATTGGGACGCATAGGGCCCACGGAGCGCTTTCCCTTCAGAGAGGCAGCTAGCACTGTGTCTCCCAACTGCTAAGTCTGTGTCTCCTGCCCATTTGCAGAAGCACCACTACCGGGAGCTCCCTGCGGAAGTGCAGGAGACGCTGGGCTCCCTCCCCGATGACTTCGTGCGCTACTTCACGTCACGCTTCCCCCACCTCCTGTCACACACCTACCGTGCCATGGAATTGTGCAGCCACGAGAGACTCTTCCAGCCCTACTACCACGAGCCCCCGGAACCCCAGCCCCCAGTGACTCCAGATGCCCTCTGAACTAGGGCGACTCCTCTATTCTGGTGGCTGCAGCCATGACAACAGGTCTGGTCTCTGTAGTCCAGAGCTTGACACCACCCCAGCTTAGCAGAGAGACCAGCTTCCCAAACCGAGTGCCTTGAGCTGCCCCCTCTGCAGCCAGCAGAGGATAGTGCCAACCCCAGGAAGTGGGAGAAGCAGCCTCGAGACCTCCGAGGAGTGGGGAGGAAGTTGGCCTTGGAAGCTGCTCTCTAGTTTAGAGACACCTACAGGCAGGCTCGGCACAGAGGCTGTGAAAGGAGCCCTGCTGACCTTCTGCTGGGTGAGCTGACCTGCTGGATGAGGTCACCCTGACTTCCGTCTCTGTAAAATCCCTGTTTGATGGAGGTCTGTGGGCCTTTCAGGAAGGGAGTGGAAGAATCCTAGGTTTTGCCTGCTGGGCCCAGCTATGCTAGGATGTAGGAAGTACAGCCTTTGCTAGAAGCAGGCTCCAGTGGTGAGAGATACGGAGGAGAATGACATTCAGAGGTATTCTGGGGGCAGAAGGTGCCTCACTGATCACAAATGTGCCCACAGCCTCCCAGCTTACTGATAACAGTGTTTCCTTAGGTAGCGAAGCCAGTGGTTAGGGACTGGCCAGCAATGGTTGTGGACGGTTGAGACAGGTCTGTGGGTCTCTGGAAGGTGAAGAGGGTGCTGTGTTCAGAGGCAGTGCTAGCTCAGAACGCTGGTGACCTGGCAGGTGGAGCAAGAGAAAGAGTTCCCTGCCACCAGTAAGGGCAGCTGAGACCACACAGGGACCCGTCTTCAGGATGAGAGGGTCCGAATGGGAGCCTCCAAGCCATCCCGAGAAGATCCTGAACCAGTTGTGGGGGATACGGCTGCTCTGTCTCTGGCCAGCAGGTCTGGACGCATATGGCAAAGCAGGAGCCTGGGGGTTGGGAGCCAAGGCCAGAGTCACTGTGGGCTTTGTGGGCCAGCTTTTATGTTTCTCCTGGCAAATTTTAATGGCTATATTTCGATCGCATTGTAGAATGCTATGATAGCATAAGTAACTGAACATGAACCCACTTATGAAGAAGAAATGCAAGATACAGTGTCCTCGATTTTGAGTGGTACCAAAAATCTCCACCCCCTCAAGTGTATTCCATTTAGAATACTCTCTGATGCTGAAGGGTAAAACATTCTAGCAACACTATGTCTGAGTTAATGTCAAAGTAATGTTCCCTGAGTTACACCACTACGCTTTTTTCTCTAAAATCAGTATAATTTTAAACTTTGGTTTCAGTCAAAACTCCTTCTCCCTGCTGAAGGCCTCAGAGGTCAGGGTGCAGAGGGTCCGTGGGAGGAAGTGCTGTGTGCCTGCTTCCTCCCGCTGCGAGGCCACTGCCATCCAGTCCGGGCAAGCGGAGTCTCAGCTCCATTGTTTCCAAGGAAGAGTGGCATCGGCAGCTTTGGGCACCGACAGGAGTCATTCCTGCTTCCTCCTGGAATATTTCTGATTGTGTTTGTGTCAGGGACCACACATCCAAAGTTTGTTCTGCCTTTGAAGGATTTATTTCTGCTTTCATAAAGGCCAGAGTGACCTTTTCTTAGTATCAATATGATCTGATCTTGCATCTTTAAACCTCAAGAATGACCCTGCTTCCGCCTTGGACAGCCTTTCCCTTGGCCTCCTCGGCGTCTCCTGCCACATGGTCCGTCTCCCAGGGACACAGCCGGGTTGTTCGCGCTTGCTTTGATGCACCTGCGCCGTCTCTGCCTTCTGCCACCCTCCACGTGCTCCGTGTGCTTTGCCTGGGGGTCGGAGGGACAGCCCAGGGGAGTGTCAGGAGGTGTAGGAGGTGCCATGTGTCCCCGGACAGGACTGCCATGGGGACCGCTGCCGCCTTGTTCCTGTGGCTGAGTTTTTCCTCCAGGAAGTGCTGTGTGATTTCTACTGGCCCAGTTTGTTGTCATTTCCATATTTTTAGCCCAATTTGCCTGGAG
This sequence comes from Cavia porcellus, assembly GCF_034190915.1. NCBI lineage: Eukaryota > Metazoa > Chordata > Mammalia > Rodentia > Caviidae > Cavia > Cavia porcellus. The sequence goes on from NW_026947515.1 coordinate 16,828,403, forward strand.
ACAGATTTTTTTTTGGTCCTTTTCTACTCGTCACATTCATTTCTCACCATCCAAATTTCCCACACTCCTTTACTCAGCATATTTTATTTGAGGGTTTACTGTATTGAAGTGAGTAGGGAAACTGGAGAGCCTGACAGCCAGCCTCTGTGTTTGTCAGGCTTCCTGTGCAGAAGCCCGCAGCAAATAGCACTGCGCTACACAGAATCAAGCAGGCGGGAAAAGGCACGTGTTCGCGGTTTGCACAACTTCTGCCTTAAAATGTCCAAGACTGTCCAAGATTCTGTCGGCTCTGCTCAGGTCACCTTCTGTGTCTTCTCTGCTCACATTCAGGGACCCAGCACTGGTCAGTCAGGTCTGTCTGAAGGGTTCTTAAGACATTTGTTTTGAAAACATCTTGGACACCATCTGGTGTATCCCATTTGAGTCTAGAATTCCAGTTTCCCATTGTGCTCTCTCAGGGGAAGCTTTGTGCCTCTGTAGTTCAAGCTCTAGGGCTTCTGTGAGTCCTGGGAGGCTGTTTAACGTTTTAGGAGTTGAGTGTCTCCATCTGAGGACTGAGCTGTATGTGTTAGGAATCGGAGAACCTTGTAATTTATTCAGGTCTTGTCTTGAGCCATGTGTGGAACTCTTCCATCCCATGTGCCAGAATTTCTGTCATTGCTTCTTGAGCCTTTGGTTTCAGTTGTTGAAAAGTGCTGCATGTCCCTAGGCACCAGAGCATTTGCACTTTCAAGAACACTGGTATCCCCTGATCAGTCACAAGAGCATCTGGTGGCTGGACGTGAATCCTGGGCGCAGCGGCCCCCTGCTCTTGGGGCAGTTATGTCTCATGCAGGATCTTCTGTGAGATGGCACTGGTCAGTCACAGACCAACACTGGACAGTGGCCCAGCAAAATGCTTTCTTCCCAGCCTCTAGAGAGGTTTGTGTGTGTTCAGTAATCCAGTTACCACTGGTAGTCAGTCCCTTCTTACCGCAGTAAGAGTGAGTAATTGGCTACTGAGAGAAACTTCCACAGACGCAGCCTGGGTGTTGCTGGCCTCTGCCCTCCTGGCCACTCTCTTTTCAGCAGTGGACTTTGTCCGAGGGTGGTTTTCCCTGTGTTTCCGTTCTCCATCTGTTCACTGGATCCTTGTTCTTTGTTTTCATTATTCACTGGTCAGAAGATAGGAGAGCTGGAAGGATGAGCAGATGCAGCAGCGCTGGGAGGACCCTTTGGGCCCCCATTCGCCCTTCTCTCCGTTCTTTGGCTTTGGAAGCGGCATCTGTGTTTCCCGGTGCGTCTCTCCCTGGCTCCGGGTGCAGTGGTGTCACTGACTGTGGCCTGGCCTCGGCCTTTTCTGGAAGGAGGTCATCAGCCATCCTATGCAGGGCGCCCAGCTTCTTCCTTCCAGGATTGGATCCTTAATCTTTTAAGCCAAAGTATCTATTCTTTTCTTGTTCTTTGTTGCCTTTATGAAGCAGTAATTTTCCATGAATGACTCTGGCTCTGATTTTTTTTTTTCAACATCTCAATCCTGTCTGTATTCATTGGAAGACGACAAAGGATGTACCTGCCATGAGCCTCCCTTTGGAGCAGCCTGCACCCGCTGCCAGCTAGAGTCCCCACTACTTGGCGTTGCCTGTGTTCCTGTCTCTTGGGTACGGTATTCCTTCCCAGCGTCCCTAGGTCTGTGCCGGAGAGTTCCTGCTCACCTACGCATTACCGGTCAGCTGTGTGGCATTCTCACATGTGAACCTTGTGGAGTGTTCTTTTTTGCAATGACCTATTTATTGAACCTATTTATATTTATTTAATTTTTACTCTGAAGCATATCTAGTTACATTTGCACTTGCTTAAAAGCACATCAGATCTGGTTTGGACAGCACCCCTGACCATTTTAAAACTGGAAAAGGAAGAGTTATACTGTATCCTTCCATGGCATAAATGTTTTGTCTTTAGTGGGTGAATAATCTGGTCAGGGTAAAATGCTAATTCTTAGGTGATTTTTTTTTAATCGTGTGCCATTGTGTCTTCTCTGTGGATGGTTGTTTTAATTGGTATGTGTTAATTGTGATAAAATCCTATTTGTGGAACCTAAGATTCTCTTTTTAGCTTTATATTTTATAAACTGCCAGATTTTTATGTGTATTTTTATGTGTATTTTTAAAGTTTGATGATATGAGGGTCATTATCTAAAGTTAAAAGGCCTATTTTTGTACCTCTTGTACAGTTTTATAATTCTGCTGATTGATGACGGCATCTTACGTTGAGCCAACTACAAATAAAGGTAGTTTTAGATTTGAGAGTCAGTTTGTCTTCTTAAAGACTCAAGCACCACTCACAGGCAAGGTTCTGATTCTGCTGTGGTGGGGGTGGGGAACATTCTCAGCCTAAGCGGCCGGCCCAGCTGTAGGTCAACATCCTGGTGTGTACAGTGGACCCTGGGGCTGGATCATCCTCCCTGAGGGCTGCTTGTGGGGAAGCTTCCCTCAGACATTGCAGGAAAATCCCAGAAGTATTACTTGAGCTGAGTTTCCGCAGGGTGGCCAGTTAGAACGAACATGCCCCAAGGTGATTTTGGACCCCAAAATAAAGTGTGGGGTGGGTGTACAGTCAATAGAATCCTGGGCCAAGAAGCTAAGAGCAAAGAACTGCTGAGACAGCTTGGCTAAGAAAGCTCTGGAAGCTAACTCACCTGGAGGATGTCTGCAGCGCATGAGACAGCCACGCCCATGCCCAGGAACAGCGCCACTCTGCTGGCAAGTGAGGACCTCCCGGTGTGCCTGCTCCCCGGCCCAACCAAGCTTTCTGGAGAAGTCAGGGAGGTGCTGCAAGCTCTTGCACCAGGCCAGGGGCCACTCACAAAGGAAGGACCTAAAGGGCCTGCCAGACCTGGGACACCTCAACAGGAACTGCGTGAAGGCAGACTGCCCCTTCCCCATCTTGTGTCTTAGAAGCCCCCAGGAGCAACAGAGAGGCCTGTGGACACCCACTGTCTCTGAAGGGCTGGTCTTGAATACAGCCACATCCTCGGGATAAAGAGAAGTGAGACAGTGCCCTCTCTCACTTTGTGCAGCAGTGGACACAGCTCTTAGATTCCTGTTGGGCTACTAAGCAGGGTTGGGGATGGCCCAGGCCTGGGAGAGGCCATTCGAGGTGGGTAGCTCCCTCTAACCGCCTCTCCTGCCTCTGAGAACAGAGCAGTGCAGGACCTCCAGGGAAGCTGGCAGAGGGGACCCTTCTCCAGGCCATCCACTGGCACAGTCACAGTTGATTGTCCAGGGGGTCCTTGAGGTGGGTTGCAGCTTTGCATTCTGAGTCAGTGTCTACCTGTGAGGAGGAGCTTTCTCCTGCATGTTTGACACATTTAATTAAGCATGTAGCCAAAACATGCATTCACATGTATCTTCTAACAGTAAATACATCCACTTATCCTTTCTGTTTATATTTGTACTGTCTGTGGCAAGGTATGATCTGTAGTCTCTGCCAAGTGTGGTAGCACTTACTTCTAACCCGAGCACTCTGGTAGACCAAGGCAAGCAAATTTCAAGTTCAAGTGCCACGCTGGCAGTTTAACAGCTTAGCAAGACCCTATCTCAGATAGGCATTGTCTGGAGATGTAGCTCAGTGCAAAGGCCCTAGCTGCAATCCCCAGTACCACAAAACAAAGCAAAATAAAATGGCGGTGGGACTGGGGAGCTGTAGCTTTTTTTAAGACATCATTTTTTAAAAAAATTTTTTTATTAGTACACATTTGCAGTACATAATGATCAATTCCTCGTGGGGAGTTGGTACATGTACATAACATACTTCATCTCCTTCCCACTTCCTCCGTTTTTTGGTGCCTTTTCCTTTGGCAAAAGATCTATCTCTCTGTTTCCTATTATCTATTATCTTGTTCTTTATTTGTACTTTGGGCTTCTCATATAAGAGCTATCATACAGCTGGGTGTGGCGGCGGCACATGCCTGTGATCCCCAGCACTCTGGCAGGGGGATCACTGTAAGTTTGAGGCCAGCCTGAACTGCATAGTGAAACCCTATGTCAAAAAGACAGAGAAAAAAATTACCATGCAACAATTAAGCTTGTTTGTCTGACTTGCTTCATTTAGCATTATGGTTCTGAGCTCATCTAAACACTTAACCCACCTGCCGCCTTCCCCCTTGGGCAGCCACCGTGCTGGAGTGTGTATGTCTGCTTGTCTGCTTCCCTGCTGGCCTGTTTTCTCTCCCTGCAGTTGGTATTTCCCTCGTGACTGGAAACAATATATTTCAGTGAGTGACTGGCCCTACCCTTTGCCAAGGCCAAAACCCAGATCATGAGCCTGTCTGCAGGACAGATGTTGAGAGAAAAATGGGGCTGGAAAAACATGGCTGCCCCTGTGGAAGCCATACTGACAGACAACAGGGGTGCGAGAGGGCCCGGCCCGGCCTCTGAGACAGCCCAAGAAGTGCTGCCTCTGTCATGTTCCTCCCTTCCCTGTTAGCTCTTTGCCCTCTCTAATCCACTTTCCCCTTCCTAGCTGGTCCTCACGGCTTGGATGAAGACACAGAGATGTTCTCAGAGTCTGCTGGCAGGAGCCACAAAGCTAGAAAGAGTAATTCCACGGCCCAGACCCAGCAGGAGCCCACACTGCAAAAAGCTGAGCCAAAACACAGGCCGATAGGCAGTCTGCCTTTTCATGAAAGAGGAAGCAAGATCAATGAGGAAGCCTTTCACCAACTTGTCTGTGTGCAGGCTGTGGCACATGCGTTCTGGCCTGTGCTTCATGCTTTGCTGGGCTTCATATTCTTGAATGATGGGGCTGGAGGTGGAGAACAGGGCTGTGAGGGGCTTGGAAACCATAATGGTAGATATTTGAGGAAATGAGGCGTTTAGACCAGAGAGACAGATGTAAGACCTGGTGTGTCCTTGTCATCTGCCACACAGTGAAGAGCTTCGCTGTTTTGCTTCAAAGAGTTGAAGTTAGACTAGCGGGCTGCTAGATCCAGGAGAGAGGACTGGCCTGCAGTGGAAGGAGGGTCTGGATCTCTGCAGGATCCTACAGTGGTGAAGTGGCACCTCCTGAACAGGCCTGGGAACATACTTCCTTGGGTGTGAGAGTTTAGACTCTGCTCCCTTCCAAAGGCGCATCTGTGACTAAAGCCAACCCCTCCTGTGATGAGTTGTAAAAAGGGCTGCCTGACCAGGTGTAGTCACAGAAGGCAAAGTGCGTGAAGGGATGTACCATAAAAGCAGCCCAGCTGGTCACGTTCGCGGACTGGTTGTTGCCAGGATCCTGCCAGAAGCATGTGGAGTGTTAGACACAGCACCGTGGAGGTTGCCGCAAGGTGAGAGAATCAGGACCCACTGAGCTCTGATTTCTGGCATTTTTTTCTGCCTCAGGCTTGAGAAAAGAAAACCAAAGGGGCAGCACAGGAAGGGTAGATAGACTCAGATTCAACAGACAGATTGAGAGAACCAGTGACATGGCCTGGGAAAAGTCACCGCCCTTCACTGGAGATTTTCCTCAGAGCTTAGAATTTCAAGATGGCAGGCTCCATTCACTTAGCAGCCCTCTCTCCCACAACTAAGCCTTTCAAAGGAGAGAAGAAATAAAAAGCTGCCTCAAAAATAAGTGGAACAAAAATGGGGAAGCCACTGGGACACTCAGGAGAGGAGAACAGACCCAAGAGGGAAACTCCAGCTGCACAGTAGGTGAGGGAGTTGGGAGGAAGTGACTCCAGAGAGCTCCCCAGCCACAGTGAGTGAGTTAATGTTCTGCTGTGGGCTAAAGCTTTCCTGGGACGCTCTCCCTGCCACCTGTCCACCATGTAGCAGGGTTTTTTTGTTTTGTTTTTGGTGGTGGTGGAATGTTTCTAGAAAAAAGCAGGGTAGAAACTTAGGGGCTCATGAGAGCCCATGAATCCTCTCCACACACAGCAGCAGCCACCAAGGTCCTCACCAAGGAGCTCGTCCCCCCACTAGCTGTTTTGCAGAGCACAGGCCTCAGGGTAGCTCCTGCTCTGCACCCAGAGGCAGCAGCCAGAATTCCTCTTCTTAGGGAGCCCACCTACTTTGAGAAGAGGCAACACGGTAAGATCACCTTAGAGAGGGGGGACATCTGAGGACACAGACTAGACGATAGAGGACAGAGTCACAATATCCTTAGAGATACTGTGGGAGGGGAGGGTGTCACGTGCATTTACCCTGAAAAAAACTCAGAAATGAGAACATAAAATTGTTAAAATCAGAAATCACAGAGTGAAGAGGCAATCCACAATGTGGGAAAATGTTTTCCAGCTATTCTTCAGACAAAGGATTACTATCAAGAACATATAAAGAACTCAAAAAAAATCAGATCTCCCAAATTTAAAGACCCAATCCAAAAATGGGCATCTGAACACACTTCTCCAGTAAAGACATACAAACAGCAAATATATATATATATATGAAAAAGTGTTCACCATCTCTGGTTATTTCAGAGATGTAAATTTAAAAAAAAAAACTGAGATCCCACCTCACCCCAGAAAGAACGGCTAGCATCAAGAAATCAAGCAATAACAAATGCTGGAGGGGCTGTGGGGAAAAAAGAACCCTTCTCCACTGCTGGTGGGAATGCAGAATGGTGCAACCATTGTGGAAATCAGTATGGAGATGCCTCAAAAAGTAATGTTCCTCAGGTTGCAAGCATTGGCTTAATCCAGAGTAATGAAAGTATAGCATCCAGGAGAAGGAGACACCCCAAAAACCCACAGGATGGAGTAGGAGGTGAGTCTTCTGCAAAAGAGTGAGGAAACTGTCATCGGGCTTCACGTCAACAAGAGGCTGAGACAAAAGCGCTCTCTGCAGGGCAAGAATCTTGAACCGACAGTTCTAAATCTAACTTCAGGCTTGTCTTAGTCACTTTTCTTGTTGCTGAGACAAAATATCTGATACCCAAAGTTAAAGGAGAAAAGATTTATTTGGTTTACATTTCATAGAAACTTTAATCCGTAATCTGCTGGCTCCAAGGCTGGGTGGCACGTGGCAGAGAGGCAACCGTCCACGGTGGCAGAAGTTGGCAAAAGCAACAAGGGAGAGAGAAGACAAACCTCTTTCTGTCCCTTATGTCATAAGCAGGCTACCCATCGTAGGGCCGATCCTAGCCAGAACTATGCCAGACCAGTCAATGGACTGATTGAGTAAGCACACACCCTTAATCCCAGCATCCCGCACTCTGGCTTCAGCCACCTCTGAAAAAGCTCTGTGACCACGCGAGCTTTGGGGGAGCGTTTAGACACAAACCAGAACATCTCTGTTCTAGAGGTGAGGATAAAATAAAGGCCTTTTCAAATACAAAAGAACTCAAAGGAGTTTATCACTTACAGATTCACAACAGAGGAATTAAATTTCTTTCCCTTGGGCCTGGGATTTAGCTCAGTGGCTCAAGTGCTTACCTGATAAGCGTGAGGTCATGAGTTTGATCCCCGGTACAAAAAAAAAAAAAACCAAAAGAAGGTATAGAGAGCCCTTTATGGTCTCCAACTTGGCCCAGAAAGTTTATCTTGGGGAAAAGTTACTAGAATTCTAGCGAGTAAATTCCAATCTACCGCTTCCAGTGCAAACCACAGTGAAAATAAAGACACTAAAACATATTTACAGTTATGGGGAGCTAAGGGGACCCTAAACCAGCCAAGATAGTGGTTCGTTGGAATAAAAGGCCTTGACCCAGGGCCCATCCCAGGTTTTATTAGCTCCTGAAGAAGGGAGTGGCTTGAGGATGGGCGTGAGAAAGGCCGGGGTAGTGAGTGCCTCCATAGGTGACCTGAGGTCAGCTCTGCAATACGCAGAACGCAACTAAGGTAGCATCTAATGTTTTGGGGCCAGTGTTCAGTTCTGGTATGTACCCTTTCCTGCCCAGGGAAGTCGTGGCCTCTGATCTTGAGGCTCAACCCCAGCTGACTGCAAGGAACAGTGGTCCTTCATCCCTACTGGTTCAATTTGTTTTGGGACTCACAGGGCAGGGAAACAGCATCTGTCACCTGCAGCTTCGAAGTTTGCACACCTCAGCCAGCCCTATTTATATTGCTTAAGCCAACAGAAGGGATAAAGACATGGCCTAGCCAGCTCTGCACATATTGGTACATGGAGATAGGATTACCCAAAATGGAGATAATAGTTCTGTATTCAAGGAGAGGGGATTGAGGGGCCCTGGCCCCTCCTTTCTCTTCAGCTATGAGGCAGGCCTTGAGACATCTAGCGAGCATGGCCACAATGGGGGGGCAGGGCGCAGGTTCTGCTCCAAAGTTTTAATGCCCTGTTATTGTTGGGCCAAACCCTAAAAATGTGACCTTTGCCCCTACCCACAGCTGAAAAAGCCATCATGCCCTACGGTTTGTGGTGTCTCTTCTCTCCGGGAGGAGGAAAGGAAGCTGAGGAAGGGAGCATCCAGCATTGTCTGCTTCCACTGTGGGAGGGGTTGCTTCCCGAACAGGCTTCCCAGCTGGGGATTCTCCAAACACAGGAAGGACTCGGATGCCAGCTTGCTGGAAATACAAGATGTCTACCACATACTCCAACGGCTACATTCGTGGGAAGAATATACAGTGAGAGCCATTTAAAAGCCACAGCAGAGGTTAAAGGAAGAACAGGGCAGCTGGTGGTCATCCTGATACCCAGTCTCCAGAGAGAACTCATCTCCCTCCGAACTGACCCTCCCAGCCTCTCCCTCAGCTCTTTGTCTGGTGGCTGTTATGGATCAATGTAAAAATCTCTTTATACCACTTTCCTTAAAACAGTCTCAAGACTGCAGCTCTTCAAAATTGCTTGTAGTTGGAAAGAAATGTGATTCACTGTCCAGGAGTGTAATTGTTTCGTCTTTTAGACAGGGTGACACACTTGCCCACTTTAGACACTAGATGGCGCACTTGTGCCACCCGCCTCCTGGGTTAATCCTGGACTCTAGTGCTCGGTCATGTCTGTTCTATTGCTTTTGTCTTTTATTTTTTTAACTTTTTATCGGTACCGGGGATCGAACTCACGACCGCCTGCTTGCAAAGCAGGTGCTTATGCCGCTGAGCTAAATCCTCAGCCCCTTGTCTGTTCTGTTGCACAGTGGACTCTGCTACCTTTCTCACTTACAGAAGAATGCATTTGAGGTGGGGCTGAGGTCCAAATTAAAGACCAAGAAGCCTGGTTTCTTCAGCTCAATTATTTTCTTAGCTGGTAGTTTTCTAAGTTTTTTCTTTCAAAATATGCTCAGCTCCCCCAGTACGGTGTGAATGATCTCGGAATTGGGCATTATGTGGGTCCTTGCAGTAATCAAAATCAGGGTGTCCTTGGGCAGCACAACCTGCAGGACCCATGTGCATGCCCCAGCACCAACAGTGATAAACCACCACAAACGCTGTTGGCACCTTACAGTGCACCAGGCAGGTCAATGTTTTACAAATTGTCCTGTGAACGCCACCCCTTCACAGGGCCCCACAGCCTGTTATTTAGTCTCTAGGCCGCTGAGCCTCCTTGCCCCCGCCCTGCCCCTGCCGCCCCAGTGAAACATTAGCCTTCCTAGGCCCTGATCAGCATTCTGCGCCACACCTCTGGTCTCTGTTCGAGGTTGTGATTAGCTAGGCATTACTGAAATTGAGAACATTTTCTCATTCTGCTGAAATGTCAGGCTCCTCCCGATGGGCCCACCAGCATACCTGGGAACGTCTATTGGTCTCAGCCCAGACTCACTGAATCAGGATGGCCCAGTGGTCTGGGTTAGCAAAGCCTCCAGCAGTGAAGATGCACGCTCAGGCGAGAGACCGCTTGCTGTAAAAATACATTTGTCATAAAACCGAACTAGTCACTTCAGTTCAATAAACATTTACTCAACCTGGTTTTGGTACTTTAAAGTTCAGTTTACCGGAAACTCAGCAGAGAAGGAAAGGAAATAAACAGACACCATATGCAGACTACGCAAGGAAATGTGGGAGGGATTCCCAACTCTGGTTACACAAAAGAAAAAGAGAGTGTAGCTTTCAGAGTGGGCACGCAGGTTGTAATTTGGTAGGTTTTGTGGCTCTCTAGTGCTAAAAGCCGTCTTGCCATTAAGCAAGGGGCCCTGCCCGATGAGGGACAACTCTGGGGCGTCACAGCCGGGCTTCAGTCCAGCCTCTGTCCTCATGCAAACAGGATACTGTTTGTAAGGAAGGGCGCGTCCCTTCTGAAGACCCCCGGCCTTTCCCTCGATCCTTCTGACAGTTGGCGTCTGTGATCAGCTTGGCAGTTTTGTTCTTGTTCACACACAGCAGATCTCTAGTGACCCCACATGCATCACATAAACCAACCATTCCTTGGTGCGTTTCTGTTTTTCCACCTCATGTGCTGATTCTAGACACATCGGAAAGGGTAAAAGGTACATCCACACATCCATGCTTCCATACATGTTAACACACGCACACACCATATACAACTCTGCAACATTTGAGACTTACTAAATCTACCTGAAATCCAACCTTAATTGACTCCACTTGACTTCAGGAGAGAAAAGTGTTGATTAGTGATCAGTGTAGACCCAGGCACAAGGGACTGCTCAGTGTGGGGGGAAAGGAAACCATCTACATTGTTGGTAGAAATGTAAACTAGGACAACCAATTAACCACTTTGGACCTCATTATGGTGATTCCTCAGAAGACTAAAAATAAAAATCTCACATGGCCTAGCAATACCTCACCTGGCTATCTTCCAGAAAGAGCTAAAGATATTATACTTCATTTACAACAACACAAATCACAATAACTAAATCATGGAAGCAGCCTATATGCAGATTGACAGACAAATAGATAAAGAAAATGTGTATATATGCATAATGGAGTACTATTAAGCCATAAAGAAGAAAAATTGAGTCATTGGTAGGAAAAGGGATGGATCTTGAGGCCATAATACAAAGTGAAATGGGTCACAAAAGGTCTGACCCCCGTTTGCCTCCAGCTTCCCTAGGTCCTGGAGTGGTGGCTTCCAACCACTTGGGCTCTGAGAATGATCACAGCCCAGCTCCCATATCCTCTTGCCACCATCCCACTGAGCTGGAACCCAGCATGTCTGTATATGGCTGTTTCACAACAAAACCTCAGCCACTGCTATGTTGTGTGTTGCTACTCAATCACCGTTGCTCAGCTATACTTGCTTCCCCAGTCTCACTCCCTGTCACCTCACCCCACTTAACCCTGTACCACTAACCCTCCAAAATACCCAGTTCGGTGAACTCCATGCAGACTCTCCTTTGGATTTGGATTTACTACTGGAGGTCCCACTCAGAACCCTAAGTTCAGGCCAGTTGTGTTTCTATTGGGTCAACACTGTTATATATTATATGGCTTCCCTTATATGAGAGACACAACACATGAATTTTTTTTGTATTTTTACCGGTACCAGGGATTGAACTCATGACCACACACTTGCAAGGCAGGCGCTCATGCCGCTGAGCTAAATCCCCAGCCCCACAACACATAAATAATTTAAAGAACAAAATAAAAGAGCCATGCTAAGAAATAGAGCAGTAGACTCAGCAGAGATGGGAGAGGAATCTAGAAGAGGGAAAGGCAGGGGAAGTGTGGTAGAGTAAAAAGGATCAAGATGTGAGATTATATATATATATATATATATATATATATATATATGTCTCAAGCTCAATGTAATCACTATACATTGCAAACATATACAAGTAAAAATTAAAAACAAATAACTAAAAAAAGTACTTTGCATCAGGACAATAGAAAAGGTATTTTGAGCACATCTCAGGGATTGGCAAGATCTCACTGGCTCAAGAGTATAAAAAGGTAAAGGCAAACTTTTAAAAGACTGTTTTGAGAAGAGAGTCACAGGATGCCCTTTCCTGGAACAGCTGCCTAGGAAACTTGTTTGTTCCAGGGTTGATTTCACAACCGTGCATTCAGGAACCTCTGCAGCCATGATCCAAGGAGGCTAACTACTGCTTGAGCAGGCAGCAGACCTTGGTGTCACCCACCTGATGCTAGTTTCTCAGATATGCAGAATGTGATAATTATGGGATAAATGGAAGCTTTCAGAAAATGTAAGAAGTCCTGGGAGGCCAGGTAGTAGCTCCCTTAGACGGATGTACATGAAATGCAAGAGTAGTCACAGTATATGATCCTTTTAATTATTCCTTGCATCCTGTTTATCAGGATCTGGAGGATTTCTGCGTCTATGTTCACTGAAGAGGTTGGTCTGTAGTTCTCTTTTTCAGTTGGATCCTTGCTGGTTTTGGAATCAGGATAGCCCTAGCTTTCAGGTATGACTTGTGGAGTGCTCCTTCCCTTTCAATTTCAATAAAGAATTTGAGGAGTACTGTGTTAGATCTTCCTTGATCTTCTTTTTTTAAAGAGAATAAAACCAAGCAAAATAAAACAGAATAAAGCCAATCAAAACAAGACTGTAACTGACACAGGATTTCAAAACAAGATAATAGGAAATCAACTACAGTTACCATAATGCCTCTTATTGTCTTCAAAATAATTGCCCATACCCTTACACATAGTAAAGTCAAACAAAACAGAACAGAAGCGAACCAAAAAAAAAAAAAAAAAAAAAAAAAACAAAAAAACAAGGAATGCAATACAGGACTTCAAATGAATGCAATACAGGACTTCAAAACAAGATAATAGTAAATCCCAAATGACTACCATAATATATCTTGTTAGCTTTGAAAATAACTGCCCAAGCCATCAGATATAATAAAATCAAACAAGATAAAACAGAATAAAACTGAACCAAACAAAACAATGAGAATGATACAGGATTTCAAAACAAGCTAATAGGGAATAAACAACTGCTACCACCTTCCGAAGGTGACGCCTGATACCTTGCGTATCGTTATCCTCCTATAATAGGTGATCAGACTACCGGCTTTAGGCCTGCAAAGTCAGTAAAACACTGAAGACTGCAAGGATTAAGTTGTATTTTACCTCATTAGCTATCATCACAGCCTGTGTTTCTCCAGAGCAGCTGGTTGCTATGGGGGCAGATGCTGGTTCTTCTTGTCTCCCTGCCCACACGCCAGAAGGGGCCAGCATCTGGCTCTCCCCAGTCAGCCTGCACACAGCACAGACTCACAGGCAGTCTTGTTGACCTCTAGCTTCTTGTTGACTTCTTGTTTTCCTCCTGCCTTGAAGTTCTTATAGAATCTGGCAGTGAATTCATCAAGACCACAGCTTTTCTTAGTCAATAAATTTGTCTTAGTCGATGGCTTTTTTTAACATTACTACTTCAATTTTATGGCCTGGTATTGCATTATTCAGAGTTTTAAATCTTGGCTCATTTTTGGACTTTTTAATTCACTTTTTTTTGTTTGTTTGTTTTTTAATTTTATTTAATGAGAAAAAGATTTTAAAAAGCAGAGAAAGGGTACAAGCTATACAGGTTTACAGAAAAAAATAAACAGTAGGAAATCACTAGTTAATGGATTACATATTGTCATCTTAGAAATAATTGTTCAAGTTACAAAATTAAGGCTTATAAAGTGGACATTCCACAGTGAGACTGCAAACAGTTCTGCTCAATGATCCAACAAAACTCAGTAATATCATTATCTATCTTATACACTTAAATATACATGCAGTTATATCATTTAGAGCACTTTCTTTTCCTCTCTTTTGTACAATGACAATTATACACTTTGGGTTTTGTTGTTCCCACAGTTCTTATTACTTTTTGGAAGAGAGTAGAACCAAATGTGACATAACAGAACAGAGTCAGTCAAATCAAAAGGGTGGACACAATAGATAATGTAAAAGCATAATACAAGGTGATCAACAATGGTTACCATAATGCCTCCCGCTATCTCTAATAGAATTGCCTATATCATCAGTTAAAATAAAATTGAACAAACAGTAAAGAACAAAACCGACAAAACCAAAACATTGGAGACATTATAAGTCTTCAAAAGTAGATAACAGTCAACCAGAATGGGCGTCATAATGAATCTCACTATCTTCACAGCTGTTGCCTAAACTTTCAAACCTGGTACTATCAAGCAAAACAGAATAGAGGGACATCAGTCAAAACAAGATGGTGTGAGCAATACAGGGCTTTAAATCAAGATAATGGAAAGTCAAAGTGGGTTACTATAATATATCCTGCTATTTTTATTTATTTTTCCCTTAATTAAAAGGATAAAAATAAAAAAGTCCATAATAAAAGGGAGATTGAGATAAAAGAGGACATAACAGCAAAACAGCGCAGATCAAAACATAACCATTTAAGTAAAATAGTGTTTCACCACAAGATAATCCCGACATAAAAGTAGTTACCATATTGTCTCTTTCCTTGAAATCTTTGAGTATAACTTCGTATACTGTAGCATCAAATATATCAAAACAATGTAAAACCATTTAAGAGAATGACAGCATTACAGGGTATTTAGAATCAACTAACAGAAAATGAACAATGGTTTCTGTATAATCTCCTTGTCTATAAAAGTTTTTGCTTATACTATCATACATAATAAAATCCAGTAAGATACATCCTGGTTAGACCAATGGAGACAAAAGAACAAAAGCTTGATGAGACTTCAAAACAAGATGATACTAAATCAGTATTACCTATTAAGATGTCATTTTCTCCAAAATAGCTGTTCCTATCATCCAATCTTCTCTGTCTCACTTCTGTTGAGCTCTTTTTCTGTCATTAGTTGTCAGTTTGTCTTCTTCATTTTGTTTTCTGCTCCATTCATTGTGGCCTCTCTGCCACTATTTCTGGATTCTTTGTATTCTTTTTTAGAATATCCTGCAGTATCCTCTGTAGAGTTGAATTGGTGTTTGCATATTCCCCTAGTTCCTCTTTATCCTGGAAGCACCTTGTTTTTCCATCAATTTCCAGGGATAGTTGTGCAGGATATATCAATCTTGGCTGGAGATTATTATCTTTCAAAGCTTGAATTATTTCCCCCATGCTCTTCGTGATTTGATGGTTTGTGCCGAGAAGTCTGCTGTAATTCTGATGGGTGTTCCCTTGTAAGTGATCTGTTTCTTGTCTCTGATGGCTTTTAATATTCTGTTCTTGTATTGGATTTCTGGAATTTTAATTATTATATGCCTGGGTGTTGCTCTGTTTGGGTTGTAGGTGGCTGGGGTCCTGTATGCTTCATACAACTGAGTACCTTTTGCTAAATTAGGAAAATTCTCCTGGATTAGTTCTGTGAATAGCTTTTCTAGTTCATTTGTTTGTGTCCCTACTTCTTCTTTTATGTTCTTAATTCTTAAGTTATAGATCCTCTTATCATCTTCTAGTCTTTGTATTATTGCTGTTTGTTTCTTTGTTATTTTTAAGAAGTTTTTCATTTCATTCTCCCATATTACAAATCTGCCCTCCAGTTCAGATAATCTGTCCTTAGTTTCTTTTAAGCTGTTATGCCAGTTTTCGATAGAGTTTTTAGTTTCCTGGTAATCTCTTTGAACCTGCTTCACGTATTCTATGCTTTCTGTTCTCCATCAAACAATTCTCCCCTCTTTTTCTGTTCTTTCATTCCACCATCTGTTTTTTCTTGGGTGGTGCTTAGCATTTCTCTAACTATTCTGCTTATGTCTAGCTTCAGGTCATTAATAACTTCATTCCTAAACTTGTCTATGAGCTCTGGAGATAGCACTTTATATCTATTGGTGCTGTGTCTGCTATTGCCTCTTTCTCAGGATTGGGGGCCGAGGACCCTTTCTTGTTGCTGCCTCTTCCCATATTCTTTGTTCTTTATATATGCAAGCATGTATAGGAGGCCCAGCTTCCTTCCCTGTCGGCCACAGTCTGATTGAATTGTGCCGGCTAGGTGTTACCACCCACCGCAGCACACCAGGAAGTTGCAGACCAGGCAGCCTATGTGAGGCCCGCCCCTCCAGGTCAATCTACCTTCAGGCGCTGGGACCTGGGTTGTGCTAGCTACTGGGTCTCAGCCAGCAGCATCACATAGGCTAGGCACTGCTCACCAATCCCACTTGAAAGGGGGATACGTGACTGAAGTCACTGCAGCGCCCTGTTCCCGCAAGTCTGCCCTGTCTCAGAATGTCCTCTGTTGGAGTCTCCTAGACTGTAGAAGAGTCCCAGGTTTCTCTCACTCACTGCAGGTCAATGCACAGCTCCCTGCCTGTCCTGCTTTCAACTCTGTTCACCGATTCCCATTCTCAGAGCTTTCACTCGTCTCTCTCCCTGCCGAGCAGATGTAGACGCAGCAGCAGCGGCGGGAAACCCAAATCGCGGCTTACAATGGCACAGGCTCCTGCTTTCACACTGAGGCTTTTCTGTTCCTGTTATAGCACCAGGATTGCATTCCCAGTTGGTTTCTCTCAGCCCAGTTCGTTCTTGGGTCAGCAGGGCATAACTCCACTTGCTTATGATTCCTTACTCTGCACCATTCCTGAATTCTAAGCTGGGTCTTTCAGAGAGCCTCCCGAGGCAGAGCTTAAAAGATTAAAAGATTGTGTGCTTTGCAGTGAGAAAACTGCTATCGGCAGCACAATGAAGCATCACATGCACCGCAACAGGGAGGCTGTTGCTGTTCACAAGAGGAGCCACAAGGGGGTGCCCATTGACCGTGAGATCTGTCCCAAGATGGTGGTACTGAGCTGTCCCAAGATGGCAGTAAAAGATTAAAAGTACCATAAAAACTAAGCAATTAACTTTTTACTGCCAGGAGGTCTGGCCAACCTATCCACTTAGCAGTGATTGTTGGCCCAGGGAAGGAACATTTGACCCCTGCGTTCTCAAAAACCTCTATGATTTTTGCTGGGCCAGCGACAGGTTGATAGAACTCCCATACATCGAGGCCTTCCTGGTTCTGAGAACACGCCCATCTCTCATTAAGTCCTTACTTCCACCCAGATACTTTTGGCTAGCTCTGCCGCGACTCAAACTGTTTCCTCCTGCCAGGATTTGCTCGACGATGTTCCTCCAGTCTTTTCTTGGCCACCGCCTGCCTACCCCCAAACTTGTTCCCCACCGTTACCTCCCACCAGAGCACCCTCCCCTCCCCCTATGCCTGATTCTCTTGGCAGCTCTGGTCCCTCTGCACCTCAATTGCTTCCCACTGTGGGACCATTTTCCTCTTTGTCTCCCAGGACCCCTAACTCTCCCAGCAACTCTAATCACTCTGTTAGCGCTTCCTCAAAGTCTCCAACTCATTCTCCTGATAATTCTCTGATCTCTACAGCATTCTTGCCGCCTGCCCACCATACCTGATTTCAGTCGTTGTGCCCTTCTAACAAGCCACATGATTGTTCCAGCTTGTGCCGGGAACGGTCGCCATGTTACAACCCTCTGCCATGTGACAGGGTGCCGCCATCTTGGGACAGATCTCACGGTCAATGGGCACCCCCTTGTGGCTCCTCTTGTGAACAGCAACAGCCTCCCTGTTGAAGTGCACATGATGCTTCATTGTGCTGCCGATAGCAATTTTCTCACTGCAAAGTACACAATGAGATGCCATCTGCCTGTGTTTCCTCATCCCAGGGTGACCAGCAGCTGCTCTGTAGCTGCTCTACAGATGATTGCTCACATGCATTTACTGGACGGATGGCTGCCCAATGGCCATCTACTCCACAATCTTCTCAGGCTCTGCTATCGCTTTGGGAGCAAGCTGGCCCCAAGGGACTGGTTAATATACATGTGCCTTTCTCCCTTTCTGATCTATCCCAGATTACCCATAAATTAGGTAGCTTCTCAGTTGACCCACAGAATTATATCAGGCAATTTGAATTTATTACTAATTGTTATGATTTACATTTTAAGGATGTTTATGTGATTTTAAATACCACCCTCAGCTCACAAGAGTGAAATCAGCTGTGCCAAGCAGCTCAAGAAGAAGCTGACCCCAGGCATATGGCAAACACCGCTGATAACGACTCTGGGCCTGTAGCTGTGCTGGAACAAGATCCTAACTGGAACTATCAGAATGGACAAGGTTCAACAAAATTACATAAGATGATTGAGTGTCTGATTGTGGGCCTTAATAATATTGTTCACAAACATACTAACTACAACAAGCTTTTAGAACAGGTCCAGGAGGCTAATGAAAACCCAGCTGTGTTCTTAAATCGGCTTTGGGAAACCTTAATTAAGTTTACTAATGTAAACCCAGACTGTCATGAAGGGATGATTGTTTTTAACTCTTATTTTATTTCCCAGTCTGCTCCTGATATTCATGCAAAATTACAAAAGGTTGAATATGGCCCTCAGACTCCACAAGGGGATCTACTTAAATTAGCTTTCCATATCCTCAACAACAGAGATAAGGTTCAAAAAGAGGAGAAGCAAACTCAAAAATTAAAGTTTGCTAAATATCAGTCTGACCTTTTAGCAGTGGCACTTGGAGCTCCCAAGACAAGAAATCCACAACAAGGTGTGGCAGCCCAAGTCCTGTCTGGACTGTGCTTCAAATGCAGCAAACAAGGACACTGGGAAAAATATTGCCCTAACCCTGGCATTCCTCTAGGACCATGTCAATACTGCAACCTTAAAGGGCATTGGAAGAGCAACTGTTCTAGCCGCCAGCAAGCGGGTAAGCCATCCTCTAATCCCTCACCCTCACAGGAGACTTCATCAATGCCAGATTCATCACTGGCTGATCTGCTTGGACTTGCTGCAGAAGATTGATGGGGCTCGGGGCTCATAGCCCCCACTCCGGTAACCTTGTCGGAGCCCCCAAATCTCACTGGAGGTCTCAGGTAAGATAATATCTCTGCTTGTGGATACGGGGGCGACTTATAGTGTACTTCCTGAATTTTTAGGACCTTGTAGTAAGTCCTTGATTTCTGTTGTGGGCATTGACAGCCAGCCTAATCGGCCTTTGCAGACTGGGCCTGTCCCATGAAGATTCCAGACCCTTTTCTTTACCCGTAGCTTCCTAGTAATCCCAACATACCCCTTTTAGGTAGAGAACTTCTTCAAAAGCTTAATTTTTCCTTCACTTTCTCTCTCCCCACAGCCCTAATCCTCCAAACAGCCTCACAATGCATTGCAAAGCCATTCCCTCCCCTTCCTCTTTCTCTGGTTGACCCCATGGTTTAGGACACATCTACTCCTACTCTGGCTACACATGCCATACCTGTTTTAATCCGTCTCAGGGATCCCTCAATTTTTCCCTGAGTTCCCCAATATCCCATAGCTCCCCAACATTTAAGGGGACTTAAACCCATAATTAAGTGGCTTTTAGACAATGGTTCTTAAACCTACCCATTCACCCCACAATACTCCCATTCTCCCAGTGCTCAAGCCTGATGGGTCCTATCGCCTGGTACAGGACCTTAGGGTAATTAATAGTGCTGTTACCCTGACTCACCCAGTCGTGCCAAATCCCTATACCATGCTCTCTCATATCCCTCCCTCCACCACTCACTTTACAGTTATAGATCTTAAAGATGCCTTCTTCACTATCCCCCTACACCCTGATTGCCACCCTCTTTGCATTTACATGGACTGACCCAGACACTCAGGTCTCAACAACTTACTTGGCTTGTGAGTCTGCAAAGGCAGACTCAGAGATAGTCCCCACTTCTTTAGTCAAGCTCTCGCTACTGACCTCACAGAACTTGATCTCAAACCTAGTGTTCTCCTTCAATACATAGACGACCTTCTATTATGTTCTCCATCCCATATGTTAGCCATACACCATTCAGCCAGTCTTCTTAATTACCTTGCTAGTCGTGGATACAGGGTGTCTCCTGCCAAAGCCCAGAGAGCCTCCCCAAAAGTCAAATACCTAGGTCTCACTCTCACCCCCACACTCGCTCCATCACCTCAGATCTAAGGCAATTCTTCGTGATCTCCAGGTGCCCACAACTAAACAGCAGGTTACATCTTTCCTAGGTTTAGCTAATTTCTTTTGTCTCTGGATTCCTAACTTTGCAGCCCTAGCTCAACCCCTCTACAAGGCCACTAAGGGTCCCTTATCAGAACCCCTGGACCCTACTAGGCCCATACATGCCTCCTTTCATAAATTAAAAGAGGCTCTCCTAAAAGCTCTTACCCTTCCTGATCCCACCCAACCTTTCATCCTATACACTACTTGTCAGGGCCACAATGCTATAGGTGTACTAGGACACAAAAAAGGACCTTCTTTTCAAACAGTAGCTTACTTGTCAAAACAGTTAGATCACATAGTAAAAGGATGGGCTCCTTGTCTCTAAGCTCTTGCAGCTGCAGCCCTCCTCAAGCTAAAAGAGTTTACATTAGGGCAATCTATTACAGTACACTCACCTCATCACCTACGTGAGCTTATCTCACATAAGGTGCTCCCTGCCCTGATGACCCCTTCTCACCTTCAACAGGTACACTTAGCTCTCTCTCAAGACCCTTGCATCTCTATTGCAACTAGTGGTCCTCTTAATGTGACAACCTTACTTCCCACCTCAGAGGGCCATCCTCACCATGACTGTATAGAGTTTTTACAGATGACTCCCACCCCTTTCCCTCACATCAGTAGCACACCTCTCTCTTTAGCCTTTGACACATGGTTCATAGATGGCAGTTCAATGAACACAGACAACCAAAAGAAGGCAGGACACACAATAGTTAACCAGTCAAAAGTTATAGAGGCAAATCCACTGCCACCTGGCACCTCGTCACAGAGGGCAGAACTTATTGCCCTTACAAGGGCTCTTACACTAGCAAAAGACAAGATTATAAATATATACACCAACTCAAAGTATACATTTAGCATTTTACACTCTCATGCCTCTCTCCCGCGAACGGGATTTTATTACCACTCAGGGAACCCCCATCATTAATGCTCCCCTTATCCTTAAACTTCTAGAGGCAGCCCAACTTCCAAAGCAGGTGGCAGTTATTCATTGTAGAGGACACCAGAACTCTACAGATCCTATTGCTCAAGGCAATGCCTTTGCAGATTCACAAGCCAAGTTAGCTGCACAAGGGCCCTGCCCTTCTCATCTTCTCCCGTTAGTCCCAAACAGTCTACCTCAGCCTAATTACTCACCAGAGCAGTTACAGCTACTTCATAAACCAGATTACACACAAAACACTCAGGGATGGATTTTTCAGGGATCTAAACTTGTTCTCCCACATCAACAGGCCTTAGACATCATCACTGACTTACACAACTGTTTTCATATAGGATCACAGGCCCTATCCAAACTCTTAGCCCCAATAGTCACACACCCTTCTCTAAAAGCCATCATTCTTAAGATTACTCACACCTGTGATCTCTGTGCCAGGACCTCTCCTCAGGGACGCATGGCACCCCCTTCCTTTCCTACCCATCAGTTTCAAGGACACACTCCTGGTCAGGACTGGCAGATAGATTTTACACACATGCCCCGCCACAAGACTCTCAAATATCTTCTCACCTTTGTTTGTACCTTTTGAGGATGGATAGAAGCCTTTCCCACAACCAGGGAAACTGCTGATGTAGTTACCAAAGTCATATTACAAGAAATCATTCCAAGGTTTGTTCTACCTCAGAGTATACAGTCAGATAATGGTCCCGCCTTTATTTCTCAGATCACTCAACAGGTATCCTCAAGCTTACACATCACCCGGCACCTACACATCCCATACCATTCACAATCCTCAGGAAAAGTAGAAAAGGCAAATGGCCTCATAAAGACACACCTTACAAAACTCACTTTAGAACTACACCAACCTTGGCCTCAACTTTTGCCCTTAGCCTTAGCCAAGCTCAGGGCACTTCCCCGGGCTCCTACTTTCCTAAGTCCTTTTGAACTTATGTACGGCAGCCCATTCTTGCTCCACAATCTTCCTGCTCCCCAAAATCTCCCTCCCCTGGCTGACTATGTCCCAGTCCTCTCCTTCCTCCAACACCTGTTGTGACAACATGCTGATCTCTGCCTTCCACAACCCTCTGGAGAAGCCAAACCAGATCCTCCCATATCCCCAGGAGATCTAATTTATCTCAAATGTTCTAAATCCACAAGACTACAACCAAGGTGGAGAGGCCCCTATCTGGTCTACTTGGCTACCCCTACAGCGGTCAAAGTTGCTGGACTCCCATCCTGGTTTCACATCACTCAGGCTAAGAGGTGCCCTCCCAGCCCTAAATCTGATCATTCTGAGTGGTCATCTCATCTTCTGTCGCCCACCCATCTCCGTTTCACAAAGGCCTCGCAGCCACAGTTCACAGGCTAAGTCATGTTTTGTTATCCACTTTGGTTCCTAATTTCTTACGTTCTATTAATGATCATTTCTACAGCAGGACTCTTGACAGTCTTTCCCAAAGACTCCCACATCATGCGTAAGATCATCTTCATAATGTTCTATGCGATGACTGTCGTAGTTCTTTCTACCCTCAGCTGTTTGGTTAAGCGTGACATCCCTGAAAGCCTAAGCCCTTACCTTCCCTATACTGGTACAGCCACTGCCTTCCCTGGTCCCCCTATTTTTTCCAGTTCAACTCCTGGACCGGAGACAAGTTTTACACACCTACCCTCTTAACTTTCATGCTTTCCGATGGGGGAGTAATCACATCTCATAACATCTTTTCTCCTAACTTCACACTTAATTTTCAGAATTCTACCTCACCGTGACAATGATCCTACCTCAACGTCATCCTGATATAATGACATGTCTAAAATCAAAGGCACCTTTCCCTTTACCTCACCTGGGTCCTTAAATATGACAGTGTCATGTCTCCTCATAACATCTTGTCTCTTTGTTTTTCCAGTCTAACATACATGCATTCACCAGTGAGGCTGTCCTGGCTAAAACACCTGGCACCAGCGTCTACCTGGGCATCAACCGTCACCCCGTCGACTCCCCGAGACTCCAGTACAGCGCCCCCTGCCAGGAGAAAGTAGTTAAAGAGAGAAATCTTCACCCCTTTTCATAATAATAATAATCATAAGATGGGATATGAAAGGGTTTTGGCCCAGACAGGACTCTGTAGCCAGAAAAGCCTCAACCGGAACCAGGAAGCTCCTACCTCCCCCGCCCCTAGGGATTTACCTGTGACGTCATCTTCCCGCCCCTGGGAACTTACCTGTGGGGCCAAACCTAGGACCAATGGGCTACCCGTGCATCCCTGATGCCCCCTTAGGTTCCACCCCAAACCGAGGCTACTTACATACCCCCCGACGCCACATGTCCACCAGAGAGAAAGCCGGACTCCAGCGGTCGGGGGGTGCTGGTTCTCTCTCCGTGTTCTCAGAATAAAGGCCTGTTTTGTTTTATACTTCTCATCTTTTGGAAAGGGGAAGTACAGAGGTAGAGCACTGGGTGTCTATGATTGGTTCTTTTTTTTTTTTTTTTGTACTGGGGATCAAACTCGCCACCTTGTACTTGCCAGGAACTTATGCCACTGAGCTAAATTCCCAGCCCTGGATCTTACAATTTGCATCATAGTGACCAGCTAGGCACTCAGTGATCAGCAGTTTCTAGGAGACAAAAGCAACAGGAACTGCAACAGGAACTTGTACCCAGGCAACTTAGAAACTGAAGGGTACTGGCTAAGGGGCACTTTCTGTTACATCTGAAGCTGCTGATTCATTGGGGTTTAGCTTCTCTCTGAGGTCACTGGCCTCCTCCACAGTCAAGTTGTTTGGTTGATCGGTGTCTCTGCAGGCTTGTGCTGAGGGGAAACAAAATACAGAACCAGTTAGAAGTTGATGGGTGGACATGGAGACCTGTTTAGTTCATGTCTTCTTTTTAGTGTTGCACTCTGAGTGTGGCTCACTATGGGCCTTTGCCTCTGTCCCAGAATCCTCCACTTCCGTTCCCTAGGGAGAGGAGACTGCAGGTATTTGGCTCAGTTCCCAGTTCTCTTGGCGTGGGCTGCAGTATTGTTAATGACACCAAGGCAGTCCAGACATTGCACACACAGAATGCCAACTGAGAGCAACAACCATGTCACCTTGGCTGTAATAATAATAGCATCAAGATCAAACTAGATATTGACACACTATAAGAGCCAATAATGTAGCCCCTAACCACAGAAAAGAGATTATAACTATAGGATAAACACTAAGACAAACCAAATATTAACGTACAGTAAATAGCTACTTAACGGAACAACTTTACCTCCAATAACAACAGAACAGTATCCAAAAGTAATAGCATTGTTAACTACCTAAAGATTGATGAAGATTTATTAATTGTTATACCAATAAAGCTAGGAAGGGTGGGAAGCGGAAACATGAAAAAAAATAAGAAATGGAAGATGAGCGGGAGGTGAGAAAAGTGAAATAACAGAGTCTCTGAAGGAGCATGAGGACGTTAATAGTTTTAGGTAAAGGTAACAGAAAACAATAAGCAAAAAAAATAGCAAACTAAAGGAAAAAAAGCATGAGAAAAACATAAAAGAGGGAGAAAAACAAAAACAAAAAAGAAGACAAAAGGAGAGGGAAAGAACTCCAGACACACACACACACCCCACAAGGAATACCCAAAAATGAGTCCAGAAAATATTGCTCTATATTTTCCAGTAAGAAGTTTCCTTCTAGGACCTGCAGTCTTATAATCCAGCAAGTTGTGCTCCATCCATAAACCCCCGGTCTTGGCAATCATCCTAATTGGGGTGCGCCCTGTATGCACATAAACAGGAAAGCAGTCAGACCACTGATGTGTGCTGGACGCAGCCAGCAGAGTGAGGGCTCAAGCAGGCCACTGGATCCACTGCTAGCATTTTCAGAGGCAGCCACCTCTGAAAGCCACACCTGCCGGACCTGGGCTCCTACCCAGAGTGCAGGGCCTGTGTCCTCCTCATGCTTAACTTCTCCGGGAATCTGCGCCCAGCTCTCATGCTCTCCTCGCTGAGTCCTGTGGCTGACTCTCACCCAGGCACTGCGGCCTGGTAACCTGGGAGTCTTGGGGTGTTCTGTGGCTCAGTCCCATACACTCAACCCCTTCTACAAATGACACTTGGGTTAACCCCTCACTGGCAATGCAGTGGGTGCCGCCCTGGATTTCTTCTCCAACTGTACCCCTCAGTGAATCACTCAGTCTCAGAGTAGAACTCCACGCCGCCCTTGCAGGTGACAGAGCTGTGGACGTCCCTCAGCCGGCACCGCTGGCTCATGTTGTTGCATCCTGACACTGCAGACTCGTGGGGCAGGGCTTACTTCTCCCCTGGGACATTTGCTTCACCCACGATCAGCGCCACTGCAGGCTTGTATTGAGGGGACTCCGATGCAGAGCGGCTGGGTGTCGGCAAGTGGACAGGGCCAGGGCACGAAGTCCACTGGGCGCTGCTCTTCCCATAGTGCGGCAGGACTGGGCTCCAGTTAGGGAAGACTTTACGTCTTTATAACAGTGAATATCCTATCCATAACCATGGCTATCGCTTCAATTATTTAAATTCTTTTCAATGTGTTTCGATAAAGTTTTATAATTACAGGTCTTAGAGGTTTAGGGTTTGCTTGGTTTATTCCTACCTTTATTGGCTATCATAAGTGCAATGGTTTTAATCACATTCTGTATGTTACTGATGTGCTACAAAAGCAATTTATTCTTAAATATTGATCATATAGCTAGCTACCCTGCTGAAAGTTTTATTTTGAATCATTTGTCTAATGATTTGTTTTTTGGATATTCTGCTGATGTGGTTTCGTTCTCTAATCCTTAGATTTTTACTAGTTAATTCATTGGAGGTGGGGATTTAGCTCAGTGGCATAAGCACCTGCCTTGCAAGCAGGTGGTCGTGAGTTCAATCCCCGGTACCGACAAAAAAACCACTATGAAATCAACAGTAGTTACTAGTTAATTCATTAATGAATTAACTGAGTCTTACTACACTGTCTAGGACCTTTGGTGCAATGTTAAAAAGAAGTAGGGAATAGCTGGGCATTGTAGTGTGCTTCTGTAATCCCAGCACTCAGGAGGCTGAGGTAGGAGGATCATGGAGAGTTCGAGGGCAGTCTAGGTTACATAGTAAGTTCAAGGCCAGCCTGAACTAGTCACATAGCAAGTCCCTGCCTCCAAGAAAAAACCAAAACCAAAACAAAACACAAAAAACAAAAAGAGAGAAAAAGAAAGATGGAGCTGTCAGAGATCATGATTTTGAAGGAAATTCTAAAATGTATTCATTAAAGGTCGTGTTTTTCCGGGCTGGAGATTTAGCTCAGCGGCATAAAGCGCCTGCCTTGCAAGCGTGTAAAAAAAAGTTGTGTTTTCCTTATCATGTTACAATGTTGCAACATGATAAGAAAAACATGTTTATTAGAAAAGATGCCAAACATCAATGTGTGTGTTTATGTTTTTGTTTTTAGAATTTATTGAGATGATCTTATTTTTTCCTTAAATCTATTAACATGAGGTTTTAGTGTGGGCTCCTTCCAAAGCGGAGCTGGGCAAGGACTGAGGTTTAGGCAGGTTACATAAGAAACAAGTCCAGGGAGCAAAGAATGTCCATGGTCAGGGACAGGGAGCAGGAGATTAGAGAGGAGGAGAAGCCTGTTTTTTTGCCTTTCTAAGATAGGGTTTCACCCTGCGGCTCAGGCTGGCCTTAAACTTACTTTGTAGCCCCAGCTAGTTTCAAACTCACCGTGATCCTGTCTCAGCCTCCTGAGTGCTGGGATCACAGGCATGTGCCACCACACCCTGCTAGAAATCATTTAAAGGAGCTGGGCTATGATGTGCTGGAGGCAAAGGGCGTCAGTTCTGCTGAGACCGTTCAGAAGCACACAGCATGGCACCAGGAAGGAGGGGCTGCCGGGGACCCCACAGGCTCCTGATCCCTTTGTGGTAAAAGGGTGCATGTTAAGGACCCTAACTCTTCACATCTGGGAGATAGAGGCAGACAAATGGCTCCTAAAGCATTAAAAATGTCCCTGAGTACAAAAGCAAAAAGAAACTTAGTATAAACTGGCCGGGGTGGCTCACGCCTGTAATCCCAGCACTCGGGAGGCTGAGGCAGGAGGATCGTTGTGAGTTCGAGACCATCCTGGGCTACAAAGCGAGCTCAAGACTAGCCTGAACTGCATAGCGAGACCCCATCTCAAAAAAAGACCAAAAAAAAAAAAAAAAAGAAAGAAAAAAACTTAGTATACACTTGGAGTAGGGGACACGGGCAGCTGTACAGAGGCACCAAGCAACCCATCATTGGTGAAGGTAAAATCACAGGAGAGGAGCAGTCACAAGACATAAACCACCACAGCTGTGGGTTTCCATCTGTGAACCCAACTCAAATGTGATTTATACATTTATAGATTATAGATTTATACACTGCAGGTTTGATTTACCAATTATGTTTTCTTACAATTGTTGAATTTATACTGTAAGTGCTATTAACCTTTAATTTTCCTTTCTTGTTCAGAAATTTCTTTTCTTGTTGGGAAAATATAGTCATATAGAAAGAGTTAGAGAGCCAGGTATGGTGGCTCATGCCTGTAATCCCAGCATTTGGGAGGCTGAGGCAGGAGGATCATTACAAATTCAAAACCAGCCTGGGCTACAAAGTGAGTTCAAGGAAAGTCTGAACTGCTTAGTGAGACACTATCTCAAAAAGAAAAAAACCAAAACCAAAACCAAAAAACCAGGATATAGCTCAGTGGCACAATCCCTGCCTGGCACATACAAGGTCCTGAATTTGAGTCCCAGTTTAAAAAAAAAAAATGTTTCTGCATTTGCCATTCTCAGAAAGTTTTTATAAAAGTTGATTTACCTTAGCTAGGCATAATGGTGCAATCCCAGCTACTCAGAAGGTTGAGGCAGAAAGAATCACAAGTTTGACCTCAGTCTGGACAATTTAATGAGACTCTATCTCAAAAGTTAAAAATTTAAAAAGACTAGGGATGTAGCTTAGTGATGGAGTGCCCCTGTGTTTGCTATCCAGATCAAATGGAGAATATAAAAGAAAGAAAGAAAGAAAGAAAGAAAGAAAGAAGAAAAATTAGATTTGTCTCAATTTGGATATCTATAAAACTATGCTTACATGGTATTTTCTTTATGGGAAAATTTAAATTTAAAAAAAATTTTTGAGACAGTAATTCAGCTGGCCTTAAACTCACTATGTAGTTCAAGGCTGATCTTGAATTCTTGGTGATCCTCCTGCCTCAGCCTCTCAAGTGCTGGGATTACAGGCACGCAGATTACAGGCTACCAGAAAATGTTAGATTACTGATTTAACTTCTTTAATATTATAGACCCACTCAGACATTTTATGTTTTTATTAAAATAAGTCTAGTAAGTAATGTTTTTTTGAGGTTTCGTCTACTTTGTTTCACATTGAATGACATACTTTATTCAGTCTTCTTTTAGTTTTGTGTCTTTTCTTAAAAAGACATAACATAAAATGTATCCTTTATCTATTTTTAAATATCCAGTCCAGTAGTGTGAAGTGGGTTCCCATTTCTACATCCCATCGCCAATCCTACTCAACCGAAACTATCAGATAAACACTCCTTCCTCTCTGCAGCCCTTGAGCACCCAGTTTCCCTGAGTTTCTAACACTGTACTCTGGCTCCCATTTTAACTCCTGGTAACATTGACTTGTGTCTTCCTGTTGCTTGGGAACGAGGAGGATTCTCTGGCCTTCAGCTCCTGCTGTTTCCCTCCTGAGGGTCTCAGGGGAAGCCAGCTCCTCACCAGCCTCCCTTGCCCCTGCCCGGGTGGCCTCCATTGGCCACCACAGCTGGCTTTCACTCTTTGTGACTTACCCTCTCTGTACTTTGGTTACCCCATCTGTATGACAAGCACAGTAAAGGTACTCTACAGAGACAGGGATGTGTTAGCTAATATTTGCAGAGTGTGGACAGCAACCTGAAGTCAGTGATGCGTGCTGTGTCGTAGTGTTTGGGTCAGTGAGCCACGGCTAGAACAACAGCCCCATAAGGTTACGGTGGAGCTGAAATTCCCCGTCCCCTAGCAGCATCAGAGCCATTACACCTTCCTAGTGCACCGCACTCCTCACATGCTTGTGTAAGCAAACCTGTGGCACTGCTGGTTGTGAAAGCCTAGCGTGCACAGTTAGGAACACTGTGCCACAGCCCACAGCATCGAGGTCCGTGTGGGAGCGCTGTGACGTGCACTCTACCATGAGTTGCCTAAGGATGAATTTCCTGAAGTTTAGCCCGTTGTAGCAAAGCTGGCTGTACCCATGGCTGTGGTGTTATTGTTGTGTTATAACTCTGACCCAGGGGAGGCTCACTACAGCAGTGCCTCCCATCCCCCTACCCAGCAGTCCAAGCCGCTGGGCTCACCTGCTCTGCCTTCCCCGTGGCTGGAAAACTGTGCTCAGCCTCAGGTGAGATCAGATCCCTCCTGGCTAGGGCTCCAGTATCCCCCATTCCCTTCCTTCTGCCTCTTTTCTCTACTGATCCCAGGCCCTGCCCTCCCGCCCCCCTCCGCCCCAGCATCAGCATCATTCCAAAGCCCAATATCCTGGTCCAGGGACTTCCCTGGGCCAGGCTGATGAAGCAGCACTAGATGACTGTGCGCAGTAGCAGCGGCCTTTGGCCTCAGCAGTGAGGGCAGGACCTACCTGTGTTCTCTCAAACTGACTTGGGCGTAGGCCCCAGCCTCCAAGACTCAGGGGCCTCCCTTTGAAAGGCCTCCAATGGAGTGTCCTCAGAAAGCAAAGTGACCTGTCTTTCCACTGTCTGGGGATCGCAGGAAAAACTGGAAGAGTAAAGGATGTGTGGTGAGTCCATCAGAGTCCCGCACAGAGTCCCTACTGGGATTCCTGAACGTGCAAGGAAGCCTCGCTAGAAACAGGCTGCTGCCTGGAGGAGTCCCAGGCAAGGGTTCTCCCTGGCGGACGGGGGGGGGGGGGGGGGGGGGGGGGGGGGTGGACACCAGAGGCAGGCTCTTGAGATGGAGATTGGGGTTTGGGGTCGGCTGCTGCACACTGACTCCTGCTTCCCTGGGCCTGGCCACTGGAACTGCTGTGGACTGGACTTGCTGAAGCCTGGTCCTCACTTGGGCCTTGGGTCAGCTGAGTCAGGCACAGGTTTCGTTTGGGAACCAAGTGGCACATCAAGCTTTGTGCAGACTGCATGCTGCATGTCTGCAGGATAACTCCAAAGTCCTGTCTGGGTTTCTTTTGAAAGGTCTGGCTCTCTGCCCCTTTGCCATGGCGAGTGGGTATCCTGACTTTTGATTGTTCCTTCCCAGAAGTACCGCCAACAAAGGGCTGCATAGAATTTGGGGTGCTCCAGATCTGCACCCTGTAGGCCTCACTGTGCCATGTGCACACAGGCACGCAGGAATCTCCCGTGCATAGATGGACACACGCAAACGCATGTGCGCTGCACCCCTTGCCCTGCCCCTTCCCCGGGGGTGGGGAGCCCTAGGCTGTGCCCCAGCTTATCAGCTGCTCTCTAGCTTCCTCTGCCTGTTCTGGCAGGGACCTGGAATCTGACAGTGTACACATGGCTTCCTGACCTCAGCTAATGAGAGGAAGTTCTGTCACCAGCATATAGGAAACTGGGAATTTCAGGCGGGGGGGCCTTTCCGAGCAGTGCAGCCTACCTGGCTCCATCTAGGCAGCTCTCTGGTCCCCGGCAGTCCGCCGACCCCACCAGGAATGTCTTCTTTTGGCTTCTGGGACCTGTTTGTGGCCCTTCTCAGCCTGCTCTGCTGTTCAGGTGAGCTGGGACCCAGGGTTCCTGGTGTGGGGCTGCCCAGGGCAGGGTGTCGCTTTGTGCCCTGAGCTTTAAGGAAGGAAGAAATCCGCTGCCGTTCTGAACACAGACCACATTCTGCGGTGGGGTCAGGATGCTGTGGTGGCCTGGCTTTGAGTCACTGTGGTTCCAGGCAGTGGGTGGGGTCCTGGCCTTTTGGATACCAGGCAAAACAGGGCCCCCAACTTCAGGGTGTGTTGGTGCGGCAGGCTGTGGAGAAGGGTTGCCCTGGAGGTGAAGGGGTGCTGGGGACCTAAAGAAGATGATGGTGTACACCTAGCCTGTCTTTTAAACTAGTCTAAGCATCAGCTGGGGTAACGGGCATCACCCACTGGCTGTGCCAAAAGCAAAACTGTGGGTTTTCTCATTTGTCAGATAGCCTAGTAGTCGTTTCCTGTAGGGCCGTCATGAGTGTTCAACGAGACAGTGCTTCAAGGCGACCCTTACCAGTCTGTCTTCCTCTCCCCTGCCTTCCTCCTCACTGAGCTCTGACCACCCTGATCTTCCTGTTGCTTCCAAAATCCCAAGCACACTCCCACAGGAAAGTCTCTGTGCCATGATTCCATGTGCCTGGAACACTCCCAGAATACCCAGTAACACCCACAGGGCTCACCACCCCCTTCTATGCCCCCCTCTTTGTGAGGCCTTCGCTGACCACACTCCACTCCCTGTCCTTGTCCCTGCCACTGCCTCACAGACAGGGGCTCTAGCTCTGTAGGGGCCTCACTACAGCATGTGCTCTGCTGCTGGTCACCTTTGGTCACTGCTGTGTCCCCAGAGCCTAGTACAGTGCCTAGCACATGACAGGTGTTCAGAAGCACTTAGGGAAGAAAGATCAGGAAGGGGAGGTTAAACCCAGGGCCACACAGTTCAGGGGACATAGCTCAGAGCCCACCTCCTTTCTCAGAGAGGTCTTCACGGAGGAGGGGACAATGGGTGCACCTTGACAGAGGTGGACCATGAGCCTGAGGAAGACTCAGTGGAGCCGACTGGCAGAGGCACTGGAGGGAGCACCCAGAGGCAGGGAGCGGCTGGAAGGTTGCCTCCTGGGTTGAGCCAGGAATTGAACAGAGGGATCATCCATGGCTTTGAACCCCCTGTTGGCAGAGCACTCCCCTGGCAGGGCAGTGGGGATATCTACCTGCCAGTGTTTCTGACCTTCCAGGGCCTGCTGAGATGACATTTGAGGTTCACATATGGCCAGAGAAGTTGGTGGTTGAGCCCACAGGATCTAAGAGAGTCAACTGCAGCACCAGCTGTGCCCAGCCTGACAGGGGTGGTCTGGAGACCTACCTGACTAAGAAGCTGGTGGACCACCAGCCACAGTGGCAACAGTACTTGGTCTCAAACATCTCTAAAGACACAAAGGTCATTTGCTTCTTCTCCTGTGCCGGGAAGACACTGTCAAAGAGTCTGAACATCAGCGTGTACCGTGAGTGGCTGCATGCGTGCATGTTTGGGGGGCTTCTCTCCCAGGGCAGAGCCTGTGCCTATGAGTGCAGTGGGGTCTTCTCTAGCTCCACTCATTACAGCCCTCACTGCCCTGGTGACAAGCAGCAGGGTGGGGCAGTGGGCTCAGACTGCAAAACGACACCCTTCATGGTCCCTGAGCAAACAATCCAGTTCTGAATCTTGTGCCCAGGAGAACGGTCTGAGGTTCACTCAAACCAAGTCTTCTAGCTGCACGTGTTCTTAGCCTCCCTCCAGCTCGACACCAGGGTACCATACATGTGTGACAAGCAGGAGGGAAGGAATGTCAGGAGACATTCCTGGACACACATCACTTCATGAGGAGCTGTCACTTGGTATGTTCTTCTCCTGAAGGTCCCAGGAAAACCTTCCAAACAGGCTGGGATTCTCATCTTGACTGTACGGGGCTCACTGGGGCTTCCTATAACCAGTATCAGTGGATCCAGTGCATAGAAAGAGGCCCCAAATTTACATTTTATTCATATTTCCTGCGTGGGGTGAGGGTATACAGGATCTTGACTTACCAATTGTTTTAACCTTTAATATTTGTATTTAATATACCTGTAGAGGAGGGAGACGCACAGATCCAAGCTTTTATATCTTCCAAGTTGGTTGTACAAGTTCAGAGCCTTTTCTTCACCGGTCTTGTCTATTCTCTAAATCATGACCATAAAACTACCGCCAAGCACATCCTCACCCTGGACTGCTCCTTTTTCTTCTCTGCACCAGAGCAGGCCAGATCCCAGACCATTCTCTCCCTCACAAGGGCAGCTAGGGAGCTGGATCACCTCGGGTGTCAGGTGCCCTGGCTGGGTGGGACCTGCAGGGCTCACCCCAGTCCTATTTCCTCCATCCCCTGCAGAGCCTCCAAAGCAGGTCATGCTGAAGCTGCAGCCCACACGGGTGGCCGTGGGCACATCCTTCACCATTGAGTGCAGGGTGGCTGCTGTGGAACCCCTCGAGAGTCTTACCCTCACCGTGTTCCGTGGCCAAGAGACTGTGCACAACCAGACCTTTGTCGGGGCAGCGCCTGTCCCCCTGGAAGCCGCAACCACAGTCATCAGCACTGCTCCGCAAGGCAGCGGTCCCCTCAACTTCTCCTGCCAGGCCGAGCTGGACCTGAGGTCTAGAGGCGGGGACCTCATCCGCAGCATCTCGGAGCCCCAGGTCCTCCAGGTCTATGGTAATCAGATCCCAGGGAGAGGATGGGTCCCATTGGCTTTTGGGCCTCTTGTAAGGAGAAAAAAACCTGAGTGCTACTCTCAGGCCAGTTAGGGTGCACACTTAACCCTAAAGTCTCCCATCCTTCCTTGATTCTTTTGCTAAGCCCTCACCCTGGATCCTGACTATTCTAGAAGTCATGAGAGCTCAATTAGCCGCATGCTCATTATCCAGCTGTGTGACCTTGACCAAGGCAACCCCTGCTTTCCATCTTTGACTTCTCTCCACAGTGTGGCCTGTCTATCCCAGAGGTCCCCAAGTCCTGTGTTCCATGACCATGGCCAAAGTGTTCCCTGCCCTGGGGGGGCTCTGTTTGCTCTGCCTGTGGAGGGGGAAGGACTGTGTCACGGTGTCTGGTCACCATATTCTGGTCCCAGGGAACTTCTGCCCTCACCATATCACAGAGGTCTGGCTGGTGGCTGCAGCCTGGGCCACTTTTCTTCTAGCTGGCACTCTGAAGGCAGACACCATGGGCCACTCCTCTTGGAAAGCAGGATGACTGAAGGATCAATAAGTGGGTGCAGGGTGAGGGGTAGACATCTGATCCTTTGCCACACGCTGGCACCTGAGTCTTCTAAGACATCTATTTCCTCCCCAGAGCCTGTGCAGGACAACCAGATGGTCATCATTGTCGCGGTCACATCACTTCTGCTGTTCTTGTTTGTGACATCCATCCTGCTCTGCGGTATCATTGGCAAGCACCAGTGCCGGAGGGAGACAGGCTTCTATGGGGTACTGGCTGCCTGGCAGAGGCTGCCCCAGGCCTTCCGGGGGCAGCCCGCATGAGCCACGGGGCAGCCCCCATGGTGGCTGCTAGAATCTAGCATAGCTCCTCGGAGCTGGGATCCAGCCTGGCTGATGGACTGTGACAGCAGCATGGGACTCTGGGGACATTTCTTTTTCTAGCCTGAATACAAACACCTGGACTTAACCTGTCTCCTCCACAGCTGCTCCTGGGAAGGGGAAGAACAGGCATGGCCTTCTGTCCCTAGATGTGTCTCCTCCCTGTCCTCTTCGTCTCAGGAGCCTTCAGGGGCTGCAGCCAGCCCAGCTCCAGAAGACTGTCACTGAGCAGACCAGGCACCACATGACCCCTCTCATTCTGGTCTGGGCCACTAAGTGCTACTGAGGGAGGGCAAGGAAACACCCTGGCCTGGAGGGGCAAAGGACACTGTTCCCACTTGGGAACTTGGCCCCATGGGACCTCAGGCCATTCCTGGGGAAGAAGTAGGGCCGAGCTGGGCCTCTATTGGCTGCCAAGATCAGCTCCCTGGGCTGCCTGTGGGGTCCCAAGGGCACTGACTCAGCTTCTCCCACTCAAGGGAGCTTCAAGGAGCTTGAGAAACAGGAGCAGCCCTTTCCTCTTGCCTCCTGCCTGATTCTTAATCCAGAAAGTGACCTCACAGCTTTTGTTGTTCCAGAGCAGAAAGGGACAGAGGTAGGCTAGGGCTTATAGTGTGGGAGCATTGGCTGGTCTAGGCAGGAAACCAGGGGACAGAGTAGGGCTATGCGGCTTTGGGGCCACTGTGTAGGCTTGAAGGATCTCTTCCAGGCCAGTTCAGGGTGGCAGTGGAGCGGAGAGGGTGGATCCCCACCCCTAGAGAAGAGGGCTGCCAGCATGGGTGCAGCGTCAGCAGACAGTAGCAGGCAGCTGGAGACTACAGGGCACTTCTCAGGCCTGCGCTGGATCTGGTGAGGACCCCTGCGAGCGTCCATCCTCAGAGCAGGCTCTCAGCATCATAGTAGTCTGGGGAGACAGCACCTCCATCTTGCATCCCTCCCGCCCCAGTTGACTCCAGAGGAACCAAGAAAGAGTCAGGCCAGTGCCCATAGCAGTGATGGTACGAGGCCGGGAAGCCCCACCCCGGCTCTCGACCCTCCTGGCCTGATAGGCCTAGGCCCCACTGCTCATCCATCCAGCCCCCTACCTGAAGCTGGCGGCACATCTACACCCACGGTCTCTGTAGCACTGGGGGGCGGGGGTGGCGGCACAGCTCTCCTGGGGGGGGGGGACAGAGAAGAAAGACCCCTTCAGAAGCCCACAGGGCCCTGGTTAGCTCTTTCAGTCCAGCCCCCAAGCAGATACTTGCCCAGACCCCCAGCTCACTTACATCTTCGTTTTCCCAGAAGCAGGAGGCTGCTGCCAGATTCCTGGCATAGCCTGGGAGTAGGGTTGGCTCAAGGGGAAAGGAAGGAGAGCCGCTGGCCAGAGGGCCAAGGGGCCCACGGAGGCCACTGGGTAGGGCAGGTAGTAGTGGTGGAACACCAAGGGCGCTTCCTGCCGGATACACATCTCCTCCTCTGGCTCTTCCTGCTGCCCCTCCAGGTAGACCTGAGGTGTGTGCAAAGGGGGAGCGGACGATGACTCAGGGTCAGGCTTTCTCCACCCCAGCTCCACTCTTTCTCTCCTTATTTTCTCCAGATAACCCTCATCATAATGGCTACCATTTAATAAGTGTTTACTATATAAAAGCCTGGTATTGTGCAGACATTTATTTTTTATTTGGAGATGGGAAAAACAAGGCTCCGAGAGGCTGAACCACTTGTCTAAGGTCCCCCAACTAATAAATGGCAGAGTGGGGCTGGAAGAAATTCAGGCATGAAGCCAACCTGGGGCTCCGAGTATACCCAGCTACTCCTGGCCTTGTCCCCAGCTCCTGGCCCACCCGCGTCACTCAATGAAGTGGGGTGTTCATCCCCAGGACCCCTGGGGGAGGTGAGGGATCACTGCAACTCCTTGAAGTCTCCCTCTTCTTAGATTCCACTGGCCTGTCCTCGAATGCCTGTTGGCTCCCTGGAGCCTCTGTTCTCCAGGCTGCCTGCCCTCAGGCCTCTTCAGTCTCCCGTTGCTGACAAATAGGCTCAGCCTTAGTGTTTCCCCCTCTTGTCCCCTGCATCCTGTCTCCTGCTGACTGGGAGGGTGGACACACCAGCATCCAATGGTGCCTACCCTCCTGCGGCCTGGGGTCCAAGAGGAGCATGCACTACATAACCTGACCGGGAGCCTAGACCTGGGGACCTGTTATTCCTTCATGAAGTCTGACACAAATCTTGGTCCATGATAGCCATCAAAGGGACCCACCCAGACAGGTGTAGCTTAGCTTCCTGCTTCTCTGGGCCCAATCCTTGAGCACCAAACCAAAGCGCGGGGGATCTGCACTGGGCGAGGCACCCCCACGCACCTGCTGACCTTGGGAGTCTGGCTCAGGGCTCAGTGCCCCTGCCACCAGGCGACTCAGCAGCAACTGGTGCATCTGCGCGTTCTGCAGCGACATCAATTCCAGCAGATCTGGAGGTCCAGTATGGGTTTAACAGACCCACCCTGGCATGGCCCCCCTTGCACCTCCCTCACCCAGAGCACCTTCAGGGCCTTTCTCGGCCTGGAAGCCAGATAGACAGAGACAGCGTGCGCGCGTAAGGGGCGGAAAGCGTATGTGAGGGCGCTCCCAGGTCTCACCTTCCTTCACGCTGCCCTGCTGCGGGGGTGGACCAGAGACGATCAAAGGTAGGGGCTGCAGGATGGTCACTGAGGGCTGGGGACACGGGTGAGGACGCTCAGCCAGGCCAGGTGAGGAAGGCAAGGCGCTCGTCGTGATCCCAACACACCCCACCCCGTCCCGTGAGTCGTCTCCCTAACTCCACGCGCAGAGTTCTCGCCTCTTCGCTCTCACCGCCTCGCCTCTTCCTGTCCCGTATCTTTCCCGCGGTTTGGAACCTGGCCTCTCATCCCCACCTCCAGAATCCAGCCTCTCCCGAGGCTGCTCCTCCACTCTCCCTGCCCCCAACCCATGCCTGCCCCATGAAAGGCAGGCTCTGCTCTCCAGTTCAGCCCTCACCGACGTGGCCGCAAGCTGTGGTGGAACGCGACCCCAGCTCCTGCTGGCCCCGGAAGCCATGGCTTGCAGTCGCTGATTTGGGTTACCTCGGCAACGCCGACGCCAGGGCAAGACTCCTCCCACGCATGCGCGGGTCTGACCCTGTCTGGGGCGAGGCCGGGGCGGGGCGGGGAAAGGGGTGGGAAAGGGGCGGGGCATAGTTTTAATTTCTTCCATCAGCTCCTCTGTTTCTTAGGACTTACATCCTCTCTCCTGTGCTGGGTTTTTGGAGCGTTGTGTCTTTTCTCCTGCTGTACCTGTCATGGTTACTCACTCGCAGTACTGGGCGGGGAGGCCATGTCTGTTGAATAAATGAGTGAGTTGCTAGGTAGACTTGGTTTCCAGGACCTAGACCCCTAGCTCAGCTGACAGGCTCAGCAGGTATAGAGTCTTGCAGGGGCTGACTTGGGTGTGAGGGGCAGGTGGGTGAGAAGGGCGGCAGATGGGCTCCCTGCCTCTCAGGAGGAGGATGTCCTGTGGACAGAGTGGTTTCTAAAGAAGACCAGAAAGGAAACATGCCAAATTCACAGAAGAGGATGGAGCTCTGGCCAAAAATGCATTTGTGGTTCTTTATTTTGACCGTTTGCTCCCTGATCTCTGAGCCTTTATCCCTTGGAGGTGGAGAAATGTAGCAGTCCCCAATCCTGCCCCCTATATTGGAAAAGTTAGAAAGTATGTGTTTTTCTGACAGGAAGTTAGCAAGGTCTCCATTGCTTAAGAACAGGTGAAGGGGGAGATCTATTTCGGCAGCTGTGACCATGCTAAGATAGGCCTTGAGCAGCAGTCAAGGAAAATCCGGACAGGAAGCTGGGATTAACACCCTGGGAGTTTCCCTTCCCCCACCCTCCCCTTGGGTTTAGCTCCTCTTCCTGGCAGTCCTGGAGTCTGGAATCGCAGACATCTCCCACCCCATCTCCTGCCTTTGCTTCTTTGTCCTGTCACCCAAAGAGGGGGCAGTGCATTAGCTGTCTCTGTTGATCCTGTCACTTCAATAGCCTTCAGCATGCTGAGATCCAGTGGTCATAGGCCCCCAGTAAGTGGAACACACTGCTCTACCTAATTCCAGAACAAAATCAATCACTGTGGTCACCAAGGTTGTGGCTGTGGTGCAGGTGCCTACCTGAACCCTGGTCTAGCTCTATAGAGAAGTAAAGATAGACCCATCAAAAGAGAGCTGAAATACAAGGTCATGTAGAATCCCCAGTGCAGAAGATACCCAAGAAGGGACAACAAAAAACTGAGGGCTCGACTGCAGCCCTTCCAGGGGGAAAACCAGCAGTGTCTCCTGAGATCCACGCCATGTTGGAACTTAGGACTCTGGGAAGCCAAGCAAGCACCTTCCCTCCCTGGTAAGCGGAGGCAGTGTGGCCCACTGCAGCCCTTCCAGGGGGAGAACTAGCAGTGTCTCCTAAGATCCACGCCATGGAACTTAGGACTCTGGGAAGCCAAGCAAGCACCTCCCCTCCCTGGTAAGTGGAGGCAGGGTGGCAGACTGCAGCCCTTCCAGGGGGAGAACCAGCAGTGTCTCCTGAGATCCACGCCATGTTGGAACTGAGGATGCTGTGACAACAAATGACCATCTTGCCTCCCTGCTAAGCAATAGTGAGCCTACTGCTACATGGCCTAGAGTCAAATATCCCACTTCCCCTATCCCCTCCCCGCCATCAGCAAATGGGAACCAGAAATCTGAGCATCTCCTGGGAGGTTGACCATAGCAAATACCATTTTTTTGAAGGCAAATATTTTTATTACTGTTTTGTTCTTTTCTGATTAATGGTACTGCTTTATTCAATATTCTGTTTTGATAAGTTCTATAGTATTCTATATTTCATCTCATTTTGATATACATAATTGAAAGAACAACTATTATAAAGATAACAAAATATAACTGTGATACCTATTACTGTTATCCTGGTAACCTGCTGTGAAGTTCTGTGCCAATTTCACTGTAAAAAAAAAAAAAAGCAGAAACAAAACAAAAATATCTCTGAAGGATTAATTTTGACATAAACATTTATCATATATTACTCTTTTTTAGTTTTTTCTTTAAAAAATATCATATACTATTATGAAAATGTAAAAGAAAAATACAAGCCAAATTGATTAATTAATGTATTCTTAAATGTTCATATAAAGATCACAACTCTTTGGAAGAATTTTGTGTATACATATATATTAAAGTACACAAGAAATACTCAACATTAAAAAGAACAATGAGGGCTCAGTCACTGGGGGATGGAAAGCTGAGGAACGCAGCATTTGGTCTTAGCCAAGCAGCATGGGAGAGAAGAGGCCATCCAGGCTCAGATGTAGTGACAGACAAGACCTAAATGACCCACAAGGTCCAACTGTTTGGGTGGTAGAGGAGCAGACACAGGTTATTCATGGGTCAGACTCGAATGCCAAGTTTTGGCATTACCATCATCGCATGGGTAATGGAGCCATGAATGGGTTCTGAGCAGAAGAGAAACAAGAGGTGATATGCACAACCATGTTTTAGGAAAATTCATTTTGGTCTCCACATTTCTGTTTATTTCAGTCAAAGTTCAAAATAACAAATGTCTTAGGGTATAGAGTCTCCCAAAGGAATGCTCCTTGACTGCTGACCATCTTGGTTTAGTGTATCTTTATTGATGTGGAAGGACGTCCAACAGAGCTGAATGGAAAAACCAGGAGGCATAGTGATATCTTGTGTGTGTGTGTGTGTGTGTGTGTGTGTGTGTGTGTGTGTGTGTGCCTTTTTGAGACAGAATCTCGCTATGCAGTTCAGGCCTTGAGTTCACTTTGTAGCCAAGGCTGCTCTCAAAATTACAATGATTTTCCCGCCTCATCCTTCCGAGTGCTGGGATTATAGGCATGAGCCACCATGCCCAGCTGTGATGTCTTATTTTTGTTTTATGATCATATGTGCAGAGCTGAGCCTCTCTACCGTAGGATTAGCAAACAAAAGGCCCTGAGTTCAATCCCAGCACGCCGCCAACACATATACAAGTACATGTGCACATAAGTGTGTGTGTGGCAAGAGAGCTGGTAATCCAGCTGCAGAAAGGCTCTCAGCGCCCCCTGCCCCTGTGGGACAACGCTGAAGTGTAGTCCACACAGGCTCGGAGCCTCACAGGCTTGCACTCTAGTTTCTCCCAAGAGAGCCTGCTCCTAAACACCTTGCTGACTTTTCTCTTTCCTGACCATCCTCCACTCTTGTCACACTGCTTCCTGGTGTCTCCTTCCAAATAAACTACTTGCTCCCAAATCCTTGCCTCAGACTCTGCTTTGGGGGAATGTCTCCCAAGACGCCAGCCCTGGTTTCGCCACAGCTTCCCTCCTGTGTTATCCCAGATGCTGAAAATTTCTGGGAAAGGCTACTGTACTTTCTCTACAATACTTTCAGTTCAGGAAAATTAAGTACCAAAATAGACATTGAAGAAAAATCTTCTGAATATAAAATGGCCAAAGGGTTCAGCTGAGGCCAAGTTGGTGACAGGGAGGATGGCCAGAAGCCCACCACTTTTGTCCCTCTAGAGGGAGCCAGGTGCAGGCTAGAGGTGGCTGTGGAAAGCTGGTAGGGAGAGGTCCCCATAAAACTGCATGCTAACATTATGCAGAACATGTGTTTTTGGAAAAGAAGGCTCAGATGAAAACTCTCTCCCTCATGGTATTCAACTTGAGTTCTTTGTCAAAAGAAACCAAAACATTTGCTGTTTGGAGAGGGCGAGCTTGGAGGAGAGCTTACATCAGTCTTAGCAGAGCAGAGGAGGTAACCTGCCAAAACTTCTGTGCCTACTATTATTTTCTTTCAAGGACTGAACACACTGCCTATTTCTCCTTAATTTTTTTCCTTAACGAGGACCCTTGTTTACATCTTTAGACTGTTTTGTTTTGGGAGTGTGTGTTTGTCCCAAGACAATCTGTACCAACATATAATGTCCCAAGGCAATTTGTCCTGCCTATTGTCTTGGCAAATCAATTCTTACGAATAGACTACACATGGACAAAGATTTGTACTCAAACATGTTCATCACAGTGGGAATCAAACTCAGGGCCTTGTACTTACCAGGCAGGCACTGTGCCACTGAGTTACATCCCAGCCCCAGCAGTGTTATTTTTAAGATTTAAAAATTTAATATTACTCAATGTCCAGTAATAGGAGAGTAGCTGAGTAAATAGGGGCAGCTCACTCAGAGGAATGGGGTACGGTCATTAAAAGCCATGGGCCTGGAAAAATGAGCTTTCCTCTTCTCTTTAGGTGGAAAGAGAAAAATGTCAGTGCTTATTTCTGGTACAATTGAGAAGGCAGTGATGAGACAGAGCAGTCAAGCAGAGGGTTCTTCCCTTGAGGCCAGGTCCTAAAAGCACTAGAATATGAAGGTTAAAAGGGATTAGATCTGGCTCTGCAGAATTCTGTCAGTGACACAGTTATGTGACCAACAGAGGCTATGTGGGAAGGACGGAGCCCTAGAAATACAACAGTGAAAAGAATTTCATGTTTCTGCTTAGAAGCTCTGACTGCACTATTTCTGCAAATTACAGTTGTCCTTGTGAGAGATTTGTGTGTGATTTTGTTCAACAAGCACCCCGTGGCACTTTGAGGACTTACAAATAGGTCAGGGGATGTCCTGGGATAGAGACCTGGTTTCAAAGTCCCACCCCTCTGGGATTGCACTATGAGATGGAGTTCCAGAGCACTTCCTGGATCCTTCCTAGGATCCTGGAATTAGGGGCCACCAAGCATGAGGGGCATCCTGCTGAAGTCCCCAGGAAATCAAAGCATACTGATCAAATGACTCAGCTCCATGGTGGGTGTGACAAGGCTGTCCCTGTGGGTCAGAGTGAGATTTTCCCGGAAGAGGTTCTATTTTGCAAAATTTTGTTTATCAATGACTGTAACTCAGTCTAATTAGTTTAAGGAAAAAGTGTGGAATTTCAGCTTATGATAGGACAGTAATACAGCAGTCTGTAGTCTGCCTGGCTCAGGAACTCTAAAATGTGTCTGATTCTGGTTGTTCTCCACTTCTTCCTTCCGAATCACCTGCATCCCTCATTCTCCATCTGGTTGTCTCCTTCCTTCTACAAAAGAACTTCCCTGCTTCTGGAACATTCCCGTTTACTCTGGTTACTTCTGCCAGATTCAAAGACTTCTGAGAGAGAATCTTTCTTTATGTCTGGGTGCCTATAAATCCCAGGGAAGGGTTATGATTGGCCCAGGTTTTGGACCGTCGTCCCCTGTGGCCAAGAGCCCTGGTCAGATTTGGGTGACACTGCCACCCCATGACACAGGG
This sequence comes from Cavia porcellus, assembly GCF_034190915.1. Lineage (NCBI taxonomy): Eukaryota > Metazoa > Chordata > Mammalia > Rodentia > Caviidae > Cavia > Cavia porcellus. The sequence continues at coordinate 16,870,765 of NW_026947515.1, forward strand.
AGGGTGGCCACCAGGAAATCAGCATTTGAATTTCATACATTCAGGGGAGCTAAAAGAGCTGTTTCCAAGACAGGGAAGAGGGATTTAGCTCAGCGGCATAAGCGCCTGCCTTGCAAGCAGGCAGTCGTGAGTTCGATCCCTGGTACCAATAAAAAAGAAACAGACAAAAAAAAAGACAGGGAAGAGTACGTTCGCCTCAGGCTATGGAACAAAATCATGTTTATCACACTGCTCTCGTTTTCTGGGCAGCCCCATCCCTAATCCAGATGACACTTTGTGCAAATTAGAAAAAGTATACATTCCGCTATACATTTTGCCGAAAAATATTAAATAGACTAATCTATTAGTCCAACTTCAGATGGAATTAGTGCTCAGAACTGGGCAGGACACAACCCAGAAAGCGAATGTAGCAGCTCTACCTTCTTGTAAGGTGGAAGTTCCTCCTGATTAATCCCCCATTAAAGAACATTTACTCCACAGAGCTTTTAGAAGGTGGCCAAAGTGTCCAGGCGGGGACCAAAGGGGCAGAGCTATAAGTGAAAACAACAGCTGGTTCCCACCACCTCCCCTCTCCTAGCCAGTGCCCACAGACAACAGGGGACAGTAACCAGAAGTTGCAGACAGTAACCAGCAGTAAAGTGAACTGATGTCACAGCAGGGCTGGCAGTGATGAGGGGGACCCTGAGGAACAGCTTTGGGGAGGCAGCTGGGAGGGACATGAGAAGCAACGCATGTGCTTCCTCTGAATGCTAGAAAAAGCTGACCTTTGCAGAGAAGAGGCGAGGTGGGCAACACTTGGATTCTATTAATGAAACCAAGTGAGAGCTGGGGATGGTGGCACACATCTGTAATCCCAGCACTTGGAAGGATGAGGCAAGAGGATCACTAAAAGTTCGAGGTCAACTTGGGCTGCATAGTGAGTTCAGGGCCAGCCTGGACCATATAACTAGACTGTCTCAAAAAGCAAAGAACAGTCCACGGCCTTATCGCCCCAAACGTACCTGATCTTATCAAAAAACAGGAGAACTGCCTATGAGAGAGGCCAGGGAGCAAGGCAGGATAAAGGATCATGCACAGACCAGCACTCACACCCAGATTTGGAAAACAAATTAACTCTCAGTAGGTAGGCAACTTTCTCCAGGAGCCCACAGTGGCCACCTGGACTGGGGCCAATCTACGGGAAGTCCCAGTCCCAGCAAGAACTACTCCAGAAGGAGCTGGGCCTGGCCCCAGGGAAGGCCTCAGGGGTGACTGAGGCTGTGTCCACAGTTTGGGCAGGCTGGCTACAGGGACAGAGTCCAGCCCTGGAGCTCGAGATCACTACTTGACAGCCTCCCCGAGTCCTTGTCAACAGACACCTTGTCCAGGGCTCAGTTCATGGGGGCACCAAGCACAGCCAGAGCCCTGAGCGGCCAGAAAAGGAGGGATGGGCAGGAATGGTCCCAGGTCGGCCAGGCTGACTGTTGGGGAGAGTGAGGGCAGGAGTTAACCCAGACAGACACACACCGCCCGGCCTCAGCCAGATGCCTGGGAGCCGCTCTGAGATGAAGCATTTCACAATTCCTCCACTAGGGGTCACCACACCCTCAGAGTGGCGCATGGGGGAGGGGTGGTAAAACAGACGCCCACCCCCCCCCCCACGTCCCCACACAGGCTGCCCAAACCCTGAGGGACAAATGTCTAGCCAGTAGGTGGGGGTGGGGGGATACAGGAGATGGAGAAATGCCCCTTGAGACAGCTGTGCAGTGTGGCTAAACAGCTGGGAGTGAAACAGAGAGTGTGATGTGCAAGCAGGGGTGTATATGTGAGCACACACTTGTTATAAATCTAGTGACCATGACGGGTGGCCCTGTGTTCCTGGGAACAGAGCATGTAAATGGGTACAGGTGACTAACAGGTAAGTCACATTCGTGAAAACAGAACCCGTAAGCACTCAATAAAGATCCGTATCAGTGACATGTGGCATTTGTGTTCATCTGGGTGTGAGTGTGCCCGCGAGCACACATGGCCCTGTGTATTCGTGTACAAGCCAAGTACATATGTACAGGCCTGATGTGAGCCTGGGGCTGTGTACTAGTGAGCTGGTGCGTGTGCGATGGGGTAACCGCTGTTTGTGGATGTATCGAGTGATTCTTGTATGCAGCTGAGTATTAGGGGAGTGCAGCGTCTGTTCCTGGAGGGGACGTGTGTGTGCCTGAGTGACTGTGAGTGTGTGAGCCGGCTGTGCCAGGGAGCGTTTCTGGTAGTGAGTGTGAAAGGAGAGCAAGTGTGAGAATGAACCTGTGTACATTTGTCGAGCTAGGAGGACCTGTGGGGGGAGGGGCTCATATGTGTACCCATGTGGATATGTGTGTACATACGTGCATGTGTGTGTGTGTGTAGCCGAGTGTGTCACAGCCTGTCACTCTGGTCACTGAGGCTCCAGAGTCTAGTGCTCCGAGGCTGAGCCCTGAACACCCCAAGAGGGCAGTGTGGCGGAGGCTCCCACCTGAAGATTGGCCCGGTCCTCAGGTTTCACTCATGACCCTGTGACATCAGCGGCAGCAGCTGTCTCTGTGGCCCGGCCCCCCCGCCGGCCAAGTCCCCCAGAGTTCCAGCCCCAGCCTGAGGTGGGCACGACACTCCAGGCTTGTCAGCCACCACTCCACTCCCATCTAACAGTGAGTACCGTGCCCCTCCACACCAGCCAGACGGTATCCCCAAGGGCAGGTCACCCCAAGGGATAGGCCACCCTGGCCCCGACTCCAGCCTGGCTCTGAGAAAGTCACCACTTTGCTCTGGCACCACTGACCTCCTGCCCACACCGGGCTCTGTTGCCTGTGCCCAGGCTGGGTCCATCTGGCTGCCCTGCTGAACCTCTGTGCCTTGAACCCCTCTCTGTCCCCAGACTTGCCTCTGTCTGTGTCCAGTCATCTGTTCTCTGTTCCTGCCTGGCTGGCTGTCTTTGCCCTCCACAAGGGTCTTCACTTTGGTCACGGATGGCCTCGTGGCTAAAGCTTGGCTCCAGACAGGCACAGGGTGACCCACGGGACAGGGACTGGGCTGCAGTTTCTTCAGGAGAGAAGGGGAGCCAAAGCAGCGGCTGGCTGGGCCTGGTGCAGCTTCTCAGTCGGTTGCCAGGGTCGGGGGAGAGCAGCAAGAGGCTGGGTGGGAGCGGGGTGGTGGCTCCTTTGCGCCCCTGAAGAGGAATTTGTGAGATGCCGTCACCAAATACCTCCCAGGCAGCCTGGGATCTACCCCACCGTCCACTTCTTCTAGCCCACTCCCATTTGCTCTTCTCTGGGACAGGCTTAGCCCTAGGAAGGGGAGGGGCCCGGGGAGCCCCCCACCACAAGGAGGGGAATGTGGGGAGCTGGAGCCAGAGAGCACCGCTTGAGGTGAAGAAGAGACTACAGCACTTAGAAGACCCATAGGGGCCAGGAGGGCTATGGAGGACTCAGAAGGACATGAAGGGCCCGATTGGTGGTCAGGGGCTCGGGCCAGCAGTCCTTGGCCTCTTCCTCTCTGCCTGCAGGCAGAGCTGGGCACCGGGTCACTGGGAGGGATGATTGTGGTGGGTGGAGGAGGTAGAGCGATCTGAGCAGAGTTCAGGGATTCAGTGTGGAGGTACGTGAGCTGCATATCAAGGGGGTACAAGGGTCCTTCCTTACCAGGAGGACCTCTTGCTAAAGGGTTGTAAAATCCCAGTCTAGAGAGCCCTATGAGTGGGGTGGAGGCTACTGTAGGGGTCTGAAGAATGACTGTGTGAGCAGAGTCCAGAGTCCCCTTCCCACTCCACCCACCCAGGGAAGTCCTGTGTCCAGCGACCCCTCCCCTGCAGTCAGAGCAGGGGCCAGGTCAGGCTGAGGCTTACAGCACACTGCTGTAGGAGGTGGCCTTCAGGAGGGGACACCTCGGGTCATGTCCCTGTCTACCTACATCTCAGCAGGGGCCTGCACCAAAATAAATCACCCAGCAGAGCCTGGGAAGGGAGAAGGAAGGAGCCTGGGGCTGGTTTATTCAGTGCTACTGATGAAGCAGATTAGGGATGGTGGAGGCCCTGGACATGGGGAAGGGGCTGTCAGAGAGTTGCTATCAATCATCTGTGACAAGGCTGTGGCTGCACCCTGGGGTCTGGGCTGGGTCAGGGAGGCCCAAGAGGTTGCAGAGGCTGGAAATGTGCACAGTGGAGGAGGGTTAGGACTCACCCAGGACCCTCCAGATTCTTTTGGCTTCACCCCCCCCCCAGTGCCCTGCCGATGGCTGGCATCATCACCCTGCGTGGCAGAGGTATGGACTGCTGTGGTCACTGCCCTAGGGTTTGGAGCGACATTACCTGGATGAGACAAGGTAGAGGGCCATACGTACCCAAGGACCTTTAGGCCCTACAGTGTCAGGCACTGAGGCAAACATGAGCCAGGCCTCACCTGCCCAGCTCAAAGGCTGGCCTGATGTGAGGTTTGCTAGGCTGATTTTGCTTCCCCCCCTCTTCCCCCAGACCAGTTCAGGGAAGACCTGAGTTGGATGCTAAACACACTGATCTGGTCAGAGGCTGGGTTATCTGACAAGGCCCCTGCCTTTTGGGTTAGGGTTAGGCTAACTCCGGGCTAGGGCAGAGCTTGCTCGTGAGTCCAAGTTGCCATGGACACTGAAGGCCTGCACCTCTCCGAAGTTCTGGTGACTCCACAGGGGACCACAGGTCTGCAATGGCAAGAACTGGCCAAGTATCCCCCCAAAGGTGCTCATGGGGCTTGGGGAACCCTGTTTCCCGTCACCTCCAGTACCGCTACCCCAGGCTTTGGTGTGTGCCGCCCCATTCTGCCACATCAGCAATGGCTATTTTTATTCCCTGCCGTTTTCCATCAACAGCCTGCGTTGCAGGGGGTGTGGCAAGAGGAGTGAGGGGTTCCAGGAGCCAAAGGACAGCAGGTTCCCTCGCAGGAACTCTGCCAGGTCCCCTATGACAGGAAAAAGGAGCAAAACTCCAGTAGTCACTGGACCCTGCTCCATTTTTTAACTGATTTGCAAAAATGAGGTCCCCTCACCCACACCACAGGTACTAGAACATTATGGTCCACTTTAGACCGAGGTAGCAGTATAGCTTAGTGGTCAAGAGCCATCCACCACTCTTTTGAGAACCTTGACGGCTGGGTGTCAGCCCCAGTTTACTACAGAAGAAACAGACAGCTTCTTCTCCATGCCTCAGTTTCCTCATTCGTCAAGTGGGGTGATAACAGGATCATGGGGGCATTAAATGAACTCGCAGACACTGAAGTGCCCAGAACAGTGCCCGGCATGTAGTCCACTGTACCTAAGTATTCACTAGTAGCATCGTGGCTATTCCCAGAGACTTTCCCTGAAAACACATCTTTTGCTGTGGGGACAGGAAAAAGAGCTACAAAAAGAAGGGTGTTTCACAGATCTGACCCTGTTCAGATCTGGGGGAGGAGATGTGGGGTGTATTTTCTGCCTGGGGTGAGGACCCTTTATAAAAGGACTACAAAGCCCATTCTGTATCCCAAGATCACAGAGGCTGATGTGGCTGCTTCTAAGCTAAGTCAGCAGGGCAAAGCCCTCTGGCTCACCTCTTACTAAGATCTGATCTGCTTTTTGAATTTTGTCTTGTGTGCACGTGCCTGCGTACATTCGTGCGTGCGTGCATGCGTGTGTGTGTGTGTGTGTGTGTGTGTGTGTGTGTGTGTGTGTTATACTGAGGATTGAATCCAGGGCCTTTGTACTACACTACGTTCCCATCTCATTTTTAATTTTTTATTTTGAGACAGTGTCTCTCGTAGTCACTAAGCTGTCCCGTGATCCCCCTGCATCAGCCTCCCAGAGTTTTGGGACTGCATGAGTACCAAACACTTGGCTCACTCATCTTTTTTGAGGTTTGCAGATTGTTGGTCAATCTAAGTGGGGAGAAAATGGGGAGAAGACCTCCCTGGAGCAGTTTCTGAGCAGGCCCGTGTTCTCTATTGGCTGGATGGAGGGCAGGGGCCTGTTAGAGCAGAGAGCTCAGAGGGCGCTGTTGCAAGAGAGATTTAAGGTCTAGCTGGAGTGCTGGTGGCTGTACCCCAGCTCTCAATGTTACAGCAGGAAGGACTCTCAGGTCACTCTACCTGAAAGATGGGGGTTGATGGAGGGGAAGAGGAGCCTGGTTGGCCCTGGCATTCTCCTAGCACTGGGAGGTCTGGAGGGGGCTGGTGTGGGATAGAGGGGCTGCAAGGGAGACCAGGCAGGACATTCCCAAGATGAGACTGTGAGGAGGAGCAGGGAGGGGACAGGTGGCAGCTCTGTGGACGGGAGGATCTGTCCTAAGTCGGGCAAGGTGAACTCGACATGTCCACCTTGAGTGCTGCCCAGGACGCCATGCTTGGGGCTCCTTGGAAAGACCTAACACAATAGCCCCAGGCCTGGGTGGAACAAATCAGCCTCCTCATCCCCTCCAGCAGCTGAGAAATGACTCTTAGAGCTGACAAGAGTGTGCCTGTGTGTGTGCATAAGTGGGCCATAGTGAGGATTGTGAGGTATATGAGAGTTTATTGGTGTCAATAAAACCCAAGTTCTTTAACTAACTGTTTGCCTGTGTGTCCCACCTTGCCCTCACCGTGCAACTCCCAATCCAAGCCACAAGAAGCTTGGACACAGTCTCACCACATTCACCCTGCAGCCCAAGCCTTTCAGGAGCTTGGCCCAAGGACTCTAGCCTGCCCTTTAAAGAGGGCAGCTAGATGAGAACCACGCTGGTCCAGGGGCCACCTGTGTTGGAGGAGGACAGCCATGCCCAGCCCAGTTCCCTGAAAGGGCTGGAGAAAGGCCATGTTTGTAGTAACAGGCATGAGGATTTGGTGCATTAGAGAGCTGTGTTCAAATCCTGGATCTACCATTTGTTAGAGGAGACAGCATAAGTGAAGCATTTGCAACACACAGTGAATAGAAAATGAATGTACGCACCATCACTTTTCACCAGGAAATGTTTCTTTAAGCTTCTCCCTTGTGGATCTGTGTGTGTCAGAAGCATGGGCAAATGCAGTACTTGGGGGCCTCCTACTCCAAGGAGACTTTCCCAAGCTGGCCAGAGCTAAGAATGTGGCATTTGGAAATACATCCACTGACCTAACGCTGAGACTATAAAGCCAACCCAGGGGCCTTAATCCTAGGGAGAAGAGCTTCCATGACCCACAGATGAGCTGTGAGGAGATTAGCAGGAAAGGAGCACAACACACAAAACTTTAACCCAGATTATCTGTAGGTTTTTATTCCATGGGACCCTGAGCCAACCAAAAGCGCTCTTGGTAGAAGAAAAGGACCAAGCTGAGAAGAGGACAAAATTTGGAGAAAAAAATGCCCAGTGTTCTTGGAGAACCCTTGAGGACTAGCAGGGAATAGGACTATTGTGGAATAGGACTGAATTGCTCTTATATCGTGAATAGGAAACCACACTGGTATACAGTAAATGCAAAATTAATGTGGCCATCACTACCATTCTTACACAGGGTAAAACAAATGATCAGGCTGGTTGAATCAGGTTGCCCTGATCAGCCACGGAACTGTAATGAGCACCAGCTTCTCCCCTTGCTCAGGAGCCCCGGTCCTGAAGGCTGCTGGTAGCCTGAAGTGTCCAAGGGTTTCTACTTCATGCTTTCTGTTCCAGGACACCCTCTAAGGCCCCTTGGAGCAGATTTCCTCTGCAGCGAGGGTTAGGTCAGGAAAAGAAAGCCACTGGGGATGACATCCTCCAGGTCTTGGCCTGCCAAGCCTGAGGCCACCTTCCTCTCCTTCCTCTCCAAGCCCTAAATCCTGGCAGAGAAATAACAACTACCTCCTTCCCACATCCTCACCCCAGCCTGCTGCAGCTAAGAAGAAGCTGTGACTTGAGGCTTCCAGCTATCAAGACATGTAGATCACAATTCACTCTTGGAGCTGGGCCACTGCGGGGACACAGGAATTTGGGAAGGAGTCCACCTGGATGTCCAGTGCTGTCTTTGGCTAAGACAGAAGTTTGGTTTGTTTAAGTCTCACAGGAAGTGAGGCTAAGCTAAGCCCCCAGTACATGTGAAGCTTAAAGCGTGTATGTGCAGGGTCTCTTCACTGGCCACATACAGCTCTAGATAATTTTGCTCACAAAGAAACAAACAGCCAGACACTGGTGGGCAAGCAGCAGCTTTGCTGGAGATGAAGCACTTGCCTGACTGGTAAGAAGGACAGTGGCTGGGCTCTGAGCAAGGCCAGCAGGCTCCCTAGCATCGCTCTCTCTACAGGGATGTGCCCTAGACTGAATGAAATAAGCTTTGACGGGGTAGGTCCCAGGAGAGAACCCCACTGCAGCATTTATATCCTGGCCTGGCAAAGGCACGGCTGAAACTACTTGGGAAATTTCAGGCTGATGCAATGAAGCTGGGTGAGTTTCTGGATATTTGAAGAAGACTCTCTAAAAGCGTAGATTTTGCAAGTGGGAAGTAAGTTTTCCAAAAATGTATGGAGGTGGGGATTGTCACGAGTTTCTCCTGGCCAATAATTTGGGGCTATCAGTATAACAGATTCTCTGTTGTGAGGAATGAACTTGAACTGAGGGAAAATCAAGATCCAACAAGCCTTCACAAAAGACTGGAGGCACAGAGATGCAAAAGACAAAAATTTAAGTAGAGGCAGAAGAAAGTCCTACACCTGGACTTATATTAACTTTGCATCTTGCAACGTTGCTATAATCATTAAAGGTTCTGAGAGATTTTTTTCCATTTTGATTTTGTATATAGATAAGCAAGGAATCTTTAAACAAAGATTTATTTCTTCCTTCCAATTGACCTTACCTTTTATTTCCCTTTTCTTGTCTTATTGCATTAGCTGGGACTTCTACTACAATGTTGAAAGACAATGATGAGAGGGGATGTCCTTGCCTTGTTGCTGATGTTAGTGGAAGCGTTTTCTAGCTGTGGGTTTGGGTAATTTTTCTTTAGTGACTGGAGGAAGTTTCTTTCGATTGCTAGTTTGCTGAGTGTCTTTATCATAAGGGGGTATTAGATTTTTTCAAGTGCATTTTCTGCCTCTATTCATTGATCATGTGACAGTCTATCTTTAACCGGTTGATATGATGGATTAGATTGGCTGACTTTCAAATGTTGAGCCTGCTTTGCATCCCTGAGATAAATCCCACTTGGCTGTGGCATACAATTCTTTTGTTCATGTTTCATGGACCTATATGTGGACTGAAAAGAGAAAACTCAGGTACACAGTTTATATGTTGGGGAAGAGCTAATTAGATCACAGCTTAGCAGCGAAAGAGAGATGAGGAGTAAACTGGGATCAGGCTGCTGAAGAAGCAATGCCATCTTGGGATGAATGGACACAAAAGGGCCTGAGTCCCAGGAGAAAAGGCCCCTGTGGTCAGACTATATCTGGGGTTGGGTGTTCTGATCTGGCAGTCCCACAGGGAGAGGCAACGCCGGCTGGACTTGCTCCAGGAAGAGCTGCCTCGCCCTCCAGTGTCCTCACCCTCGGCTCTGTGCCCACAGACAGCTGGTCTTGGCCTGGCTGGATACTCCTGACCCTTCCTCCCCAGCCTCCATTCCTATCTGTTCACGACCGCCAGGCCCCCAGGACTGTCTGATTTTACCCACCACTTCCGCCCAAACTTCCGTTTGGAAGGAAGTTCCGATGGGACTTTTCACTTGCTAGATGGGTTCCAGCCCTGGCTCCCAGGGAGCTGGGTTTTAGTCTTGGCTCAGACTCTCATTTATCACTCTCTAAAATTATCTTATTTGCTTCCCTATTTACGTCTGCCTCCTCCCTCCGGAATCCAAGCTCAGTGAGGACAGGGACTCTGCTACCTCCATGGTCAACCCTGTCACCCAGCCCAGAGCCCAGCACATAGCAGATGCCCAGAAACTGTCAGTTGAATTAATAAACATGTAGTCTGTTTCTCCCTGGCCTCTAGTTCTCTATAGTGAAATAAGGGAGTTGGACTCATTACTCTCATAGATCCTTGCAATTTCAACATTTTCAAAGGCACCAGGAAGAGGTTACCTGGGACCCCCCCCCCCCGGTCTCTTAATGGCCACATCTCAGGGAGCAGGCTGGGCAGAATCAGGTGGCAAGAGAGTTGGAGCTGTCATCTTGGCTCCATTCACTCCTCACTGTGGCCCAAGGAGCCACAGGGAGGTCCGCCAGTGTATCACCTGCTTTGTGTTAGAGTGTGGACAGTGTCACGTCCAAACACCCCAGGTGTCTTACACTAGCACTAGTGCCCATTGGAAACAACAGCTTGTTTGATCTACTACAGTCACATGCAAAGGGTGGGCACAAGAAACATACAACAGGGGCATCACTTGAGCTCCAACCTCTGCAGAGAGCTCTCTAAGGCTGTAAGATGAATCCAGCGCCCCCTGCCCAAGCCAGGCATCGAGCACTGGACCCATTGTCATCCCCACTTTCCCCACCCCCAAACAGTTGCTGGGCTTGATGGGAGGTCTCTGCGCCTTCCCTCTGCCTTTAGTCTGGCCTGTTCCCCTTGCCTGGGATGTCCTTTCCCTGGCTCCCATGTTTCTGGAAAAACCACATCTTCCCTCCACTTGAAAGTAACCACTCACCACCTTCCCCCGCGAGAGCAGGCATCCCCTTCTTAACACATCATAGCCATGTGTGCCCACATCCACTTTCCCCGAGGCCACTAACTTTCTGTGGGCAGGACCCACAGCTGTGCATCTTTATACAGTTTGGATGGGTGGATGGATGGATGGATGGATGGATGGATGGATGGATGGATGGGTGGATGGATGGATGGATGGATGGGTGGATGGATGGATGGGTGGGTGGATGGATTGATGAGTGGATGGATAAATGAAACAGAAGAATCCACGGAAAGGTCTCATCATTTTGTTCAATTAATCAATAAACATGAACTGAATGCCTGCTGTATGCCGAGTGCTGGGAGCACCTTGGGCCAACGCAGGCACAGGTGCTGCTCTGTTGGCATTTCAGTCTAGTAGGAGAGACAAATAAATTGGGCAAGTAAGTAATTATAAATGATGATAAATGACATCAAGGAAAATACCAAGGATTGTGGTGGAGAGTAAAAAGAGGAAGAAAGTCCCTTGTAGTGGGAAATATTTGAACTTAGACCAGGGGAATAAGAAGGAAAATTCCAAGGACAGCAAGGGGCTGGGTAAAGACCCAAAGGCAGGAGCAAGCCCAGTGATCAGGAGTTGGAAGGAGGCGGCAGGACTGACGCAGAGTGACCAGGGGAGTGACCAGGAGATGGAGATGGAGGGGTACCCTGGAGCCCTGTGGGCCTCCACAGGATATTTAAGTTGCACAACAGAAAGTTTCTAGAGGAGAATTTTAAGAGGAGAAACACCATGATTTGGTTTTCGTTTTTAAAAGATCAATGGCTACTTTATGGGACTGGCTTGGAGGGGAAGAAGGATAACCAGGCAGTAACAAATTGGCTACTCCAAAATATTATTGTGGTCTGGGCTAGGGGAGCTGGAAAAAATGGACTTTAGGTACCTTTTGAAAATGCCAACATTGGTAGAGCTTTGGACTAAACAGATGGTGAGGGACGGAGAATTCGGGGAGACACACTGATTTTTTTGACTTGAGCAACTCGGTGGGGTGGTGCCATTTTCTGGCTTGAGAAAGACAGTAGGTGGACTGTGGGAGAACACAAAGATTTTGTTCCACCAGACATGGTGGTGCATGACTGTAACCCCACCACTGGGAAGGCAGAGGCAGGAGGATACCAGGGAGTTCAAGGCCAGCCTGAGCTACACAGTGAGTTCAACTGTATGGCAGGACTCTTTGTTAGAAAGCAAAACAAAACAAAAGCCCCCAACATTTTGTTCCAGTTGGGGTGCCTCTTAGTTACCCCTGTACAGCCTTCCAGGAAGCAATACACTGTGTCAGTGTGGAGATCAAAGGAGATGGTGACCTGGTTCCCTGGCTTTGTTTGCAGTCACGGCCGCAAGGCTACCCTGTGGAAAGTAAACCCTGAGAAATTTGAAGGATTCAGTAGAAAAAAGGACAAGTAAAGGAAACCAAAAAGGAACAGGCAGGCAGATAGAGAAACCCTGAGTGTGATTCCATGGAGGCTGAGAAAATAGAATGTTCCAGAAAGAGGTTTTGGCCAACTGGGTTGAATGCTTCCGAGAGAGAAAAGGAAGTGAAGACAGAAACATATGTGCTGCTCTTGGCAGCAGGGAGGGTGCTGGTGACTGACACAATGTGTTTCAGTTGAGTGGAGTAAAAGGGAGCCAGGTTGGAATGGGCTGAGGAATGAACGAAAGGTAAGCAAGTGGACACAGCTGGTGCAGGCACTTTCCAGGAAGTTTTTCTATGAACAAGGACAGAAAACAGGGCGACAGAGGAAGGGGGATGTGAGACTGGGAAAGCTGTTCTGCTGTAGCTGCCGCTGCGTTTAAGACGGGAGACACCAAGGCTTGGACATAAACGGAAGAAGTCAGTGAGCAGCAGAGAGGAAAAATAACATAACAGGAGAAAGAAATCTTAGGGAGGCGAGAGGGCCCAGGGCCCTGAGTCAGGTGGAAGACTTGGACTTTGATTATCTTTCCACTCTGTTAGAATGGCGGAGAGGCCATGGTGGGGATGGTTCTGTACACAGTGGCTCCTGCTTTCTCAACGAAGGAGGAAGCAAGGTCATCATGAACAGACAGATGAGAGGTGCAGGTGAGCAGCTCCAGCCCTGGAGAAGCAGAGGACAGTGATTCTGGGAGGGACAAAGGGCAGGGAAACTGACCACATCTAATGCCATGGGTGTGACAGAAGGAGAGAGATGGCCAGATTTGGGGGTATTAGTGAGTGGGAAATTAGATCCTGGATCCTGCTGGATCCTGAATCATGGAACTGAGGCTGGATGAGGTGAGAAGTGAAGACAGAAGGGATCTTACGTGGGGTGGGACTGCGGGGTTGAGAAGAACTGAAGACAGAGAAGTCTGAAGACCATGACCCCAGGCTCTTGAGCTAAGGGCTGAGAAGGCAGACAGGAGAGGGGGGAACTCGGCCTCGTGATATCAGGGAAAATCATGACTTCTGGTTGCACTTAAAGGAGAGGAGGGCTGAGGCTAATCCATTCATTGCCTCTAATTCACTCAGTCATTTGTTCATTTGATAAACTCACTGAGTGTTACGTGTGTGACAAACAGGGAGGGATCCACCCAGCCAGGCTGCCTAGGGAGAAGGTGGTTCTTGCGTAGGCTGAGTCTGGAAGGATGAATTGGAACTCTCTGGGAGCCAGGGAACAGGGATTCCTGAAAGTGAGCAGAGCACCAACAAATGGGTGAGAACAGGAAGCCACTTGGCCTGTGTAAATGAAGATAGCATAGCCAAGTGCCTGTCGGAAGGGATCAGGTGCTGAGGTAGGGATCACATCATTCAGGAAGCACTGGAAAAGTTTTGGGTTTAGCGTTAAGCCACTGAAGGATTGAAGCAAGGTTTGGGGGCCAGGATAGGTGTCCGTGTGCGTGAGTGTGTGTGTGTGTGTGTGTGTGTGTGTGTCTGGCAAGATCACATTTATGATTTTAGAAATGCAGATGGTGGATTGGAAATGAACCTGGAGGGAAGTTATTTGAATAGAGCAGGGAGGGGTGCGTGTGAGCTTTGGCCCCGGGGAAGTGAGAGGGCATTGATGTTGGGGTGGCACCTGAAGGGCATAGTAATTGGTCAGATTTGATGCCATGATGGTTTTTCCAGCCACCAACTCAAAGTGGGCTTCAACTTTCTCTGCAAGTGAAGGTATTTTTCTTTTCACGTAACAAAACATTCAAACAAGAAGTGGCTCCATGGGGCTGGGAATTTAGCTCAGCGGCATAAGCGCTACCTTGCAAGCAGGCAGTCGTGAGTTCGATCCCTGGTACCGATAAAAAGGAAAAAGACAAAAAAAAAGAAAGAAAGAAAGAAAGAAGTGGCTCCAGAATGGGTAAAAGGGCAGGAGGAGAAGATGTTAGGAAGAAGCACAGGTTTTGAAGGGAGAGATATGTGCTGGACCGGAAAACATCTGCCAGCGGTGGGAGAGGGGAAGGCCCTGGAGTGGAGGCCATGAGTGGCAAAAGTGTCGGGCCACATCTGCTCTCAAGGAAGCAGGCAGAAGTAGTGTGGGATGCTCAGGGTGCCCAGCAGAGAAGAAACCCTGTGACTGTCTCCCGGCACCTTGCGACTCAGGTGAGAGGGGTTTCTTCAAGGTCTGTGTTAAAGCTGGACTTTGGCTTTGGACCTGATAATTCCTCTGGGCTTCTCTGAAGGAGAGCAAGATTGGGATCAATCTTGTTGCCAGGTGGGGACTGTGAATTGGGTAGATCCCTCCAAGGCCACCTGGTGTCCTCATATGGTGACAAGCAGAGATCAGCATGCAAAGGGATGGGTGATGCACAGGAAGGTGGCCAGATGTGTGACAGGGTTATGAGGGCCTGTGTGAGGGGTTGGGTGTACACGACATGTGTGTGTGCACATACGTGTGCATGTTTGTGTATGCACGTGCATGCTCATGAGTGAGCAGCTGAGGGACTGAGGCAAGGGGTGGGTAGGAATGAGCAGAGTCATTCCCTGGAAACACGATTCCCTGGAGGCTGGCAAGGAGCAGCTGGGGAGCCAGGCACGGGTGTGGTCAGCTCTGCCCAATGACATCTTCCCCATGTGTTGGCCAGGCCTGAGGAGTACGTCTGCTGGCCACAGCAGGGACACAGCTCGGAGCCTGGACCAGCCTGCTGTGGCAGGACTGCTGTCAGTGCAGCTTAGGGGTGTGTGTGGGGGGGGTGAGGGTCTGCGTTGGAGTCCATGCATGTGAAGGCTGTATGTGACTGGACTGTGGTGGCCCCCTGTGCACGTCTGCTAATGTGGACATTCCCCAGAGCCATTTTCAGTAAGTGACCCAGCACTACCCTTTCACAGGGAGCAGGCTCAGGAGGCTTGGAAGAAGGGGCCAGGGGCCAGGGGAGGGATCGGGGCTGTCCCAGGAGACATTCCACACAGCACTCACAGGCCATAAAGTCTGGGGAGTGACCCTTTCCCCTCATCCAGTTCTTGTGGGGACCTCCAGCCTAACACAGGCCCTGGGAACTCTCATCTGTCCCTACTGCAGTTGCCCATCTCCTTGTTCCCGTGACTTTTTCTGTGCATCTTCCTCCTCTGTGCTAGCATCTGCAGCTGTCTTGACATGGATCCTTATGTCTTTTTGCTACAGCCCCTAGCCTGCCCCAGTCTTCCTGGGATGAGGGCGGCACACTGCTCTCACCGGGCTGCAGGAAAAGCTGTTAAAACCCTATGCAAGCCCAGAGGCCCTTCCTTCTCCCCTTTCAGAGCCCAACTCCAAACTTCTCAAAGATCAAGAAGGGGGCTCCACACTCCCACATTCCCCTTTTCCCTCCATCCAAGCCAAGGATGGAAAATCTAGACAGTGATACCACATTCTTTAAATGTGCCCCTGCTAGACATTACTAATCAATCACAGCCATCTTCTTTCTCCAGTCTGGCTATCTCCACTGACATATCTAGGTAGCTTGTATCACCTGATCCATGTGGCTCCACGATGAAATCTATCTGCCATCGGTGCATTAGGCTGATCTTGCGAAGACTCTTATCCTGGCCAAGGCAGGGACCACATGAATACAATCAACTGTGGTTCTCTCTCTTTCCCCATAGGCTGAAGTCATGCAGTTCCCGGAGTTTGGGCCCAGGAGGTATTGAGGGCTCTGGGGCATTGGCCCCAAGTCGCCAAGGCTGGAGAGGATCTTGTTGGTCTGCTGTCAGTCTTGAAGGCAGCCCACCCCACTGCTGGGGAGAGTGCAGTGCAGAGCCGGGAGAGGGATGCTCTGTGCCCAGCGTCTGTGCAGCAGGAGCAGCAGCTGGACCTTGCAGGCACATCTCCCAGTTCTGACAGGGCCTGCACACACACCTCCCTGGCCCAGCCTCTGGGCAGGCAGGAGGTGAGGCGTGGACCACAGGTCCAGCTGGACTGGCCACCCAACCCTCTGCATCTGTACACTGCAGCTAGCTGACCGCCTGCCATTCGCCTGGCCCCTGAGCCCAGGATGCAAGGATGGCCAGCTCAGCTGTGCCCAACCTACCCCTGGGCCCCCCATGCCTGCGTCCCTTCACCCGGGAGTCCCTAGCAGCCATAGAGCAGCGGGCAGTGGAGGAGGAGGCCCGGCTGCAGCGGAATAAGCAGATGGAGATTGAAGAGCCCGAACGGAAGCCACGCAGTGACCTGGAAGCTGGCAAGAACCTGCCACTTATCTATGGGGACCCCCCACCAGAAGTCATTGGCATTCCTCTCGAGGACATAGATCCCTACTACAGTGACAAGAAGGTCTGGGCCTGGGAGGGCTCCCTCTGTCTGTCTGTCCATTGTCCATCTGTGTGTCCCTCAGCCTCACAGGCTCTCTCCTTGTCTCAGACCTTCATCGTGCTCAACAAGGGCAAGGCCATCTTCCGCTTCTCTGCCACACCTGCCCTCTACATGCTGAGTCCATTCAGCGTGGTCAGGCGGGGTGCCATCAAGGTGCTCATCCATTCATATCCTTCATAAGAGGGAGAGGCAGGGAGGTCAGGGCCAGGGAAAATGGGGTGCTCTGAGCCGGGAGACCCTCTGTTGGCTCCTCTTTCCACTTTCCACAGTACTTTCCTTGACACACTCCCACGCTGTTCAGCATGTTCATCATGATCACCATCTTGACCAACTGTGTGTTCATGACCATGAGTGACCCACCTCCCTGGTCCAAGAATGTGGAGTAAGTGCCCCCTGACCCTGAGCCCTGAGACACAGCCCATCCTGGTTGTCTGTACTCTGAGGATGCTTAGTGACTGCTCCTGACTTCTAGGAAAGATGCTAACTGTCCCTGTGACTCTCATCAACTCTTAAACCCTCAGCTGGGAGGTGCACACTCACTTTCCCAGTGTCCTCAGCCCCTGGGTGCATATTTCATCTTCATCTCCGCGGCCCTCCTTCCTAGAAGGTCTGTCATTGTCACATAGGCCCCCGTTCAAGTGACAAGCCTGGCCCTGGCTGGCCCTCTCCCCGCCAGGTACACCTTCACAGGGATCTATACCTTTGAGTCCCTCATCAAGATGCTGGCCCGAGGCTTCTGCATCGATGACTTCACATTCCTCCGAGACCCTTGGAACTGGCTGGACTTCAGTGTCATTCTGATGGCGTGAGCAGGGGCCCACGGGCATCTTCAGTCTGGGGTGGGCAAGAGGAGGAGGCCAGGATTCAAACAGCTGTCAATCCTCTCAAAGGGGTGAGCAGTCAGGGCTGTCGGTTTCTTGTGCAGATAGTGAGCTGCACAGTTCTCAGAGCAGCCATTCCCAGGGTCTGGCTGGGAGGCTCTGCTGAGGCCCCTCTGTGTAGCATGCTTCCCTGCGCATCCACAGCCCCATAGGCTCTCACCCGCTGGGCGTGCTGGGCTACCCATGCCTCTCACACTCCTCAGCAGCAATGCCCTTGCACTATTTCCAATTCTTGGGCCCCCATAGGAATTGGGGGTGTCGGACCTGTCCCCAGTTCCCTGTGGTTAACGCCAACTACAAGGATTCAGGAACCGTTGTTCTGGGTCTGCCCCACCACCCACCTCAGCTCTGATACAGCTCTGTCTCAACCCCCTGTCCCATTCTCCAGGTACGTGACAGAATTTGTGGACTTGGGCAACATCTCAGCCCTGAGGACTTTCCGGGTGCTTCGAGCCCTGAAAACCATCACAGTCATCCCAGGTACTGGGGAGAGGAGGAGATAGGCCTGTCACCATGCTTAGGTCTAATATCTGACACTTGAGTTCTGGGAGCCTGACCCAAGCTTACTCCCAGGCCTGTGTTTGTGTAGGGTGCACACCACAGCCTGGACATAGCGGGGCCCATGTGGCCGGTGGGGAGGAGGAGCCTCCTTCCCAGACTGAGCATTTGAGGGGCAGGATAGTGAGGTGGGCGAGAGCACAGAATCCGGAGCCAGACAGCCCGGGTTGATTTTCTCTATTACTTCCTAACGTTGACCTTAAGCATGTGGCTTAACCCGCTTTTAGCTTGAGTATCCTTATGTGTGAGAACAGTGCTGCTCATTGGGTTGTTATAAGGATTAGACGCCTTAATATCTATGAAGTGCTGAGAGTAGTGTCTGGCCCAGGGGCCGTTATATGTGCCCGAAAGTGAGTGGGGGGCAATTGCGAAGTAATAAATACATCAAGGAACACAACAAAAAATAAAAATTTTTTTAAAAAGCACAACATACAGAGGACCTACTTCTTCCAGCTCCTCAAAACAGCGTGCAGAGGGTTAGTGGTATAGGTCACCTTGGCTAGCGTGAGAGAGGCCCTAGCTCAATCCCAGGCACCATTTTTCAAAAATGCAGAAAAATGAAATATAACCCAAGGAGGAAAGATGATCTAAAAGGAATGGAGAGCACTGCAGCTCTTTTCTAGGCCAGCACCCTCTCCTGGAGTGGAAGAAGATGTGGAAGGGCACTGGATGTGCTCACTCAGGACCTACCTCACTTCACACCGGCCATTGAGTTGAGGTCACCACTCCTTCCTCTGTGTCAGGCTCCAGAATCCTCTGGGCTCCAGAAAGGAGGATGCTGAGCATGTGGTTTCCATATTAGGTTAAGAAAAAGGGAGAAAGACAAAGACACAATAATCAGACCCTAAGAAGAAGTTAGGATTCTTCCACAGATGAGCGTCTGCCCTTGCGAGTCCTACTCCATTCCATCAGAATGCTTTATGTTTTTGTCTGTCCAAAGAGACAAAATGCAATGATGTTTCAGAGTCAGTCTCAAGCTTCTCAGAATGAATCCTGCCGGTCTTTGGGAATTAACAGTCGTTATAAGGAAAAGGATTCTGTTGCAGAGAATTTAAGGAAACATGGCATTAAAGTTTTTGTTTACCTCTGCAGGACTTTGATGGAATTATTTATATAATGGCTTTGTAAGAGAAAACTATAGGCCACGGCCTTTCCCAAATATTATCAAGCCCCTTTCTGAAGGGAGATTAGAGCTCTGCAAAGCACACACTGAGAGTGCTAACCTAGGGACATTTAGTAAACCTCCCCTTATGCTTCTGCATTGCTGTGCAGGTCAGGCAGTAGCCCAGTGAGTTCAAGTTCATTCTCTTAGTGGCAGAGATTCCATGGCAATTCCAAGGCTCCCCATTGCAGTGTGCTCAGAGAAGGTTGGGGTTACTTGGAGAAGACTTTAGCGAAGTGTTGTTACTTAGTCAGTCAAGCCTTGGGATGGAAATGTAGGCAAAGGCTGCGGGAAGGGGCAAGGTGGAGCCCTACCCTTGCCAACACTTTTACCATCTGTGATCAGGGCTGAAGACAATCGTGGGGGCACTGATCCAGTCGGTGAAGAAGCTGTCGGACGTGATGATCCTCACCGTTTTCTGCCTGAGTGTCTTTGCCCTGGTGGGGCTGCAGCTCTTCATGGGAAACCTGAGGCAGAAGTGCGTCCGCTGGCCCCCTCCCTTCAATGATACCAATGCTACGTGGTCTGGCAACGACACGTGGTACGGCACTGACACGTGGTACAGCAACTACACGTGGGGCAGCCACGAGAGCTGGGCCAGCAATTACACCTTCGACTGGGATGCGTACATCAACGATGAAGGTAAGGGCAGAGGCGGGCAGGGAAGGACAGGCCTGTCCCAGCTCTCGGGCAACCCCTGCCTCCATTGCTAATGAGACAGGAACCCAGTAGGGACACGAGCTGAAATCCATCACTTACCAGCTCACACGGAACCTCTGACTACTCACTCTGTCTATCGTCCCTCTTCCCTAACAGGCCATCTTGTTCTCCTTCATCACACTCCGTGCTCACACCCCAGCAAGGCCATCACCAGGCACCCACACATATTCTGTATTCTGTTCACATACCCAGGCCATGAGCCTCTCCCGCCGCCCCCTCTGTGTGCCAATTCACAAAGGGTCCACAAGGGTTTTCTTGCAACTTGAAAAAGTTACCCTTCTTCAACTCGCCCCTGGACTCTAGCTCCTGATTCTAGTTAGGATCTAGCGCAGGTACATGGTAACCCCATACACATACATACACATCCCTCTGGCTCTCCTGGGAGCCCTTCTGAATCCTGACAACCCTAGTATACACCAAGCTGACTCTAGGAGCTGAGAGCTCCCTGGGTTTTATCTACCCAGAGTCTTTGGAAGTTGGGATTATCAGTAAAGCATCGGGAGGGACCCCCAGGCACAGTCACCTGGCATGTGTGGTGTGCACAGACCTGTCTGCAAGTGTGCAATGAGCACAGGTGCTTGAGTGTGTCCATATGGGTGACACGCCTTATTTGTGACCTCTGACTCCCAAAGGGAACTACTATTTCCTGGAGGGTGCCAACGATGCTCTGCTCTGTGGGAACAGCAGTGATGCTGGGTGAGTGATGCTGGGGGTGGGTGGGGAAAGGAGCCCCAGGGGTCCTGGAGGGTGGGAGCTGATTAGGGATGAGACCTGAGAGTGTGAGGGAAACTCATGGACATGGATGGAAGACTTTCCAGTTTGGGAGACACAGACAGGACTGAGGGGTGTTTTTCCCGTGAGGTCCCTGATGTGTCCCCCAGCTGGAGTCCTCCTCCATCACTGAAGCAAGTACCCTATCCTGTCCCCAGGCACTGTCCTGAGGGTTATGAGTGCATGAAGGCCGGGCGCAACCCCAACTATGGCTACACCAGCTACGACACCTTCAGCTGGGCCTTTCTGGCTCTCTTCCGCCTCATGACACAGGATTACTGGGAGAACCTCTTCCAGCTGGTAAGCTGCCCCATCCTGCCCTTCCACCCACAGTTACCCCCCTTTGTCCCCAGTGTCTCCTCAGGGTCTCTTAGTGTCTGTCTCAGGATGGCTCTCAGCAGGGCCCTCTGCCATACCCCATGAATATTCTTACCATATTTCGGAGACCTCTGACACCAGCCACCTGCCCTTCTTCCCCATCTTTGCTTATAAGTGGAGATCTGAGACAGGACCCAGGCACCTCCAGATCTCACAGAAACCATGGCACCTACTGACCATGTTGGAAACTCGATTTCAGAAAAAGAACATGAAAGCCTCAACTCTGCCCAAACACAATTACAGTTGACCCTCCCTCCAAACCCAGGAGTTCCAAATCTATAGATTCAACCAATTGTGTATTGAAAATATTTGAGAAAAAAAAGTTGTGCCTGTACTAAACAGGTACAGACTTTTCTGGATCATCATTCCCTAAATAATACAGTACAATAGCTATTTTTATAGCACTTACATCACATTGCATATTATAAGTAATCTAGAAATGATTTAAGTTATAAGGAGAATGTGCCTGGTTTGGATGCAAATACAGTATCATCTGATATAAGGCACTTGAGCATTTGCAGATTTTGATATCCAAGAGGCTGCTGGAACCCATTCCACTAGATACCAAGTGCTGCCTATATTTAATGCCTGGTGCTCACAGGGCAGGCAGGTTAAGTGCCATCTGACCGCTTCTAACACCCATGATGTTAACAATAACAGCAGTGACAGTAATAGCCATTTGTCAAGTGCTCACTAGGTACCAGGCTCTGAGACAAAACTAGGATTCAAGCTGGCCCCAAAGCTGGTGTCCAACTTTTTCTATCCTAGATCTCAAGATGCCTAGCTGAAGTCCTTGGGATCTTTGAGGCAGGAATGCATGGGACACCAGAAATGCCTAGGTCCGATGTATATGTTTTAAAACTCCCCAGAATGTGCTTCAGAAGCGCTCAGATCCCCAGGCTCTGTAGGGACCCTTGTCACTTATTTGACTGGGTGATGCATGTGCGGAGGGGTGAGTAGGTGCCATGGGACTCCCTCCTTTCCCCACTCCAGACTCTTCGAGCAGCAGGCAAGACCTACATGATCTTCTTTGTGGTCATCATCTTCCTGGGCTCCTTCTATCTCATCAATCTGATCCTGGCAGTGGTGGCCATGGCATATGCTGAGCAGAATGAGGCCACCTTAGCCGAAGATCAGGAGAAAGAGGAGGAGTTTCAGCAGATGCTTGAGAAATTCAAAAAGCAGCAGGAGGAGCAGGAGAAAGTATGGATCTTGGGGGAGGGGTTAAGGACCCAGAGGGCCCCCTGCCCTCGGCCTGGGCTGCCTGACAACTGGGTTCTCCTGGGGAGGCTGAGGGAGAGCTATGGGAAAGAGCAGGCCCCAGACCAAGGGCTTTGGTGGAACGGGTGCCAGGAAGTACAGTGGATCCTCCAATTACAACAGGCCTGACATACAAACAACTTGACTGAAATTTTAGTTTATGACCAAAGTCTTCAGTTATGACCCAAAGACCAGCTACTTATGCTTCCAGATGGTCTCTGATACAGATTTAACCTTTAAAGAGTATTGAACATTACAACCTCCTTTCTTGTACTGGGTTAACTGAGAAATCCTGAGCTAATGTCTCTTGAAGGACACCGAACTCTGCCTGTGTACAGGAGAGAGACTTGGAAGGCTGTGTAGAGGAGCCTGAGCCTTCCACTGACAACTCGAGTTACAACCAGCCCTCAGGAATGAGTTGAATTTGTAAGGCAAGGGTCCACTGGACAGGGTCCACTCTACCTTGTGCCTCAGTTTCCTCATCAGTAATAAGGAACGTTCAGTAGCGAAACCGGAAAGGCCCACCGGCTCACAGACCTGTGGTTTCGTGCTTCTTTCCAGGTGCTTGCTGAGGGAGGCGCAGGTCCCCATCCAACTGCAGGGCGCAGTTGCCCATTTTCTCCATCTCATGAAGTATAGAGTCAGTCAGGGCCTCAGACAGTTGAGGGTCTTCAGGGATGACAGTTCATAGTCACTTGGTCCTGAACAAGTTACCTGATCCCACTGAGCCCCTTCCCCCCATGCACAAGCCAAGCAGGGGATTATCATCCTGAAGGACTCAGCGAGAGGCTGTGAGAGCCAATGAGACCATCCTCCTGACTCAGAGCTGGACCTCACACCTATCACCCCACAGGCCAAGGCTGCCCAGGCTCTGGAAGGTGTGGGGGCAGATGGAGACCTGGCTCATGGCAAAGACTGCAATGGCAGCCTGGACACGTCTGGGGAGAAGGGACCCCCAAGGCCGAGCTGTAGCGCAGAAAGTGCCATCTCGGATGCTATGGAGGGTGAGTGCCCTGCACCCCATACTTCTACTCTGCCTGCCCCCCAGCCTCCTTAGAGGTAGGATGGTGCCCGGCTAGATTCAGCTTCAGAAGGGCAGTAACTTAATATTGGCATTGAAGAAATGTGCTGTGATAAATATAGTCCTGTTTTAACCTGGCCCAGTTCTGACTGCAAGGCCAGGCGGCTGTAGGAACTGGGGGCTTCCGGGAGGGCCTTGGGGACTGCCAAGGCAACGGGGTAGGACAGGCTAATAATACTAACCAGGAAGGCTGGCTGTTCCGGAAACTGGAGATCCTGCTGCTCCTTCGGTGTTATTTGGGTAAAAGTTGAAAGTCAAAAACCCCGTTGCCTAGGTAAAATCATAAACTACTCCCAAGCCCTACTCACCATGTCCCAGGATACAGTAACGAAGGAAGGGTGGACGGGTGGTAGGTAGAGGGATGGATGGGCTGAAAGATTACTGAATAAAAAGAGATAGATGGGGTAATTGATGCGTGCACTTTGACCTGGAGAGAAGCAGTCTGACCCCTCCCTAGTTGAACTAGCCTTGAGCTGAAAACCAGGATTTGGGGACCTTCAGGACTTTGCAAACCCCTCCAGAGCACCATCTTACCTGACCTTGCATGATGCAGTCAGATAGCTGTGTGCCCTGCCAGAAAATGTTCCAAGAAGCCCTGGCCCCTCACCCCTGCCCTTCCTCTGTATGGGAAATTTTAGGCCTCAGACTGGGGCATGTCGGCCTCATGGTGGTGGGGCTGGGGGCAGGGAGGTCATGGTCAGATTAGAATCACAGGAGATCTTTGAGAAAGGTGCAGTTTTCCGCCTCCTGGGCAGAGTTGGGGTCATACCCACTGTTTCAGGTGGCTGCCAGTCGTTCCAGTCCCTTTTAGTTGTCTACAAAATGGGTGGCACTAATGTATTCACCTTATAACTTTCTGGTAATAAAATCAATGAGACCAGGCCTAGTCTAGGCCACTCCCATTGGCCTAAGAGGCCAGGCAGAGAAGCAGCCGCATTCCATGGTCCTGACAGAGCCTCAAGGTGACAAGTTCAGCGGGTGTTTCCAGAAAGCCACTCTGGAAGAAAAGAGGGTCTGCCTAGGGACAGTCTGGGGGAGCTGGCAATCCTGGCAGCAGGAGGAACAATCTTCAGGGGGGTCTCGGTCTATTCCTAAGGAGCTTGTGAGCCAGAGACCTGACCCCAAACGTGAGCTCTCTCCTTTCCCTGAGGCCTCTGGAATCCAGCCAGAATCAGGGCTGGCAGAGGTCCCAGTGAGCCAGAGCTCACCACCCAGGGCTTTCAGTGGTGTGCCAAGTAGGTGGGGCTTGAAAGAGAGCATCAAAGCAGGGCTTGGGTGAGGCTTCCAGAGGAGGAGGAGGTGGAGGCCCTTGAAAGGGCGTGGCTACCAGAGCAGGATTAGGGTGGGGCACTCAGGGGGAGTTTTAGGGACAGGCTTTGAGAGTGACACTGAGAGGGGCTTGGAGAAGCCTTATGAAAGAGGGTGGGCTTGTGAGATTCAGAGCCCAGAGGACCAGGATTTTCAGGCGTGAGGCTGTGTGGAGTTTATAAGAGAGATTACAATGAAAGTAGCAAATCTGGAGTAAACTGTGTTAGCTTTCCCTCACTGGGGCAAAGTACCTGACATAAACAATTCAAAAGAAGAAAGTGTTGTTACTGCTGTTGCCGCTGCTGTTGTTGTTGTTTGGGAGAGTGTTTGTTTGGCTGGTTGTTTATTTGTTTAGTTGATTGGGTTTTAGAGATAGGTTCTCAGTAGGTAGTCCAAGCCTTGAACTCACTGTGTAGCCTAGGGAGGCCTTGGACTCACTATCCTCTTGCCTCAGCCTCTTGAGTTCCTGAGATGTTTGCCACCATGAAGCAAGTTTTATTTGGGTTCATGGTTTCATGGAACCATTTTGGCTGGTTCCATGGCTTGTGCCTGAGGAGAGGCAGACTCATGGCAGAGCAAAGTTCCTTACCTCACAGCAGCACACACACACCATGACCTGCTTCCTTCAGTCGCTCGGGCCTTCTAACAACCCAGTCAGCTGATGAACTCTTCAATGACTTAATAGCTTAACCCATCGATGAGTGCCCTCCTGATCCAGTCACCTCTCTAGGCTTCACCCCTAAACACTGCCACATTGGGGATCGAACCTTTGATATGTGAGGCTCTCGGAGATACTTTATAAACCACAACATAGGCCTCCCTAGCAGTTGGAATGTTGAGAGGTGGAGCATGGAAGGAGGGGCCAGAGAGAAATTCTCATCAGGTTCCTGTCCCAACCTTGCTCTTAGAGCTGGAAGAGGCCCACCAGAAGTGCCCACCATGGTGGTACAAATGTGCGCACACAGTGCTCATATGGAACTGCTGTGTGCCATGGGTGAAGTTCAAACACATCATCTACCTGATCGTCATGGACCCCTTCGTGGACCTGGGCATCACCATCTGCATCGTGCTCAACACCCTCTTCATGGCCATGGAGCATTATCCTATGACTGAGCAGTTTGACAATGTGCTCTCCGTGGGCAATCTGGTAGGGAATCACAAGAGAAGAGGGTGGTCATTCGGGGCAGAGTGGAGGGGGCAGCAGGATCAAGGGGGCTCTTTGGGTTGTATGCAAACATGGGGCACCACAGAGGGCACCTGGGGACAGCTGGGGTTTTCCTAGCATCTGAGGAGTGTGAATTGTACAAGGGAGGTACATGAAGTAGAACCGTGAGACTAGAGTTTGAGACTAGAGTTTAGGGTATTTGGGGACACAGAGAATGAGTTGAGGTGCTAGTCTCTTGGGGAGCTGAGATTCAAGCCAGCCCTAGAAATGAGGGCTAAAATAGGGAAGTGGGGCATGGACACTGGGTGGAGGGTGGGTGATAGGTTTCTCCATCTTTGTCGGTTGTCACAGGCCTGGAAGGGACCAAGGGACCTGACAGTGGAGGCATATGCCCACAGGCGACCATGTCGGAGAGGTCCCAGCTCTCCGGAGCCCCCAGGGAATAGTGCCCCCTCATTTCTCCAGCCTGGCCAGGCCCTCCCTGTCCCAGCTCTTTGCTGCTCCGCTATTGTTGACATGCACTGATCCGCTTGCTTATCCCTGCCCATTAGGAGCATTATCACCTCGTTGCCAGCCCCAGTGGAGCCTGACAAAGGAAAAGCCGCTGCCTCCTCCAGCCCCACCCCAGTCTTCCCAATCCCATTTGCAATTTTTCAGGATGCAAAATGGGGGAGATGCTCCCCCAACCCCAAGGGAATGGCAAACTCAGGGAGAGTAAGGTGGGGCTGGGGCAGGACCAAGACTGGATGAGTGGCACAAAAATCAGGCTCTGGACTCTCCAGCCCTCAAAGCAGGCACATTATCTCAGGGAGATACCCAGGGTAGCCACGGCCAGGCTGGCCCAGAAGGCCAAGGGCGTGCTCTGGGCTCAGGGCACAGCTGCTAGAGTGTGCATGATGGGCAGGGCCCACGGCCTGCCCACTCCCTACCCACACTATGCGGCAGTCTGGGCACCTGCTATGGTCAGGGACAGCTCCTGGGAGGGGCTCAGCATGTGCCCAGGCAGACTGTGACCCCAGGGCAGCTGGTGCCTGGCAGGATGGGGACCACACCCATGGAGCTCTTAGAGGCCATTCGACCCCTAGAATCAGCGAGGCAACTCTGGCTTTTTTCTCACTGATTTTATCCATTTGGACCCCTGCTCTGCTCTGAGTCCACCAAGATTGACTGGGTTCTAGGACTGGACCCAGTAGAGAGTCTTGGGGTGCAGAGGAAGAGCCTGAGCTGAGGCCAGGGATCAGCAAGCGGAGCTCAGCCCCAGTACGGAGGAATGGGACTGAGCACTGGCCGCTGGCCTCTGTGAGCCTCCCTGCTTGCCTGTGAAACAGCATGATAATCCCTCCTAACTCTGTGGAGATGAGGAAATCAGTAAGGTCACAATGTAGACCAGGGTGTGCACCATGAATGCTGAATATTATGACTGGGTCAGGACCCATGAAGTTAAGTGACTTGCCCGCAGTCACAAGGCCAGAAATGGATGGGAAGAGGTCTCTGTGTTGTACCCCCCTGTGTCTATGGTATAGACCTTGCATCTGTCACTCAAATACATACACGTGGGCCACGAGTATCCCTCCTTCCCTCTCTCAGGGCTTGAACCACTTCACCCTAGTTTCCAAAGTCTCTGCCAAAAGGTGGAAGAGGGCAGGAGACTCCCAAGGTCCTGTGCCCCCTGAGGCTCAGTGACAGGACCCCACCCACCCACAGGTCTTCACGGGCATCTTCACAGCTGAGATGGTGCTGAAGCTAATCGCCTTGGACCCCTACGAGTATTTCCAGCAGGGCTGGAACATCTTCGACAGCATCATTGTCACCCTCAGCCTGGTGGAGCTGGGCCTGGCCAACGTGCAGGGGCTGTCTGTGCTCCGCTCCTTCCGTCTGGTATGAGGGACCCACAGGGCCAGGGGCTAAGGAGGAGGGGCCACAGAGCTAGAGATGAGCCTCTCTGCCCTGTGCCTACCAGTTGGCCTCTCTGAATCTTGCTTATCTGTAAACAACGTGAGAGGAAGTCCTCCCTCCCTATCAGGTAGCTATCAAGAGCTGACATCGATGACCAAGGGTAGCAGCAGAGCTGGGACTTCAGTGCTGTGTCACAGGCTTAAAAACAAAGGCTCAGCAGCTCATAGTGTCCAAGTGGAACTTCAGAGTCTGTCTTTCCTCTACCCCATAGGGATTACATACAGTATTTGTAAAAATTTTATAATGAGAGGCTGGCGATTTAGCTCAGTGGCATAAGCGCCTGTCTTACAAGTGTGCAGTCGTGAGTTCGACTCCCAGTACCAGAAAAAAAATTTATTATGAGAACTTCCATGCATATTTTAAAAAAGACAAAGGACACAGGTACCTACCAGCCAACTCTAACACCTTTTGTTTCACCCTCCCCCATTTTTATTGGGGAGACGGGGCGGGGGCATGTTAAAGCACAGCTGACTTTCCATCTCACTTGTAAATGCCTTAGTCTGTAGCCTTTACAGAGAAGGGTTTTTTAAAATACATCGATAGCAGGGGTGGTAGGAAATAAATAGCTCCCTTTAACAGAGGCCAACTGAGGCTCCAGATCACTCAGAGTTGGGGTTTCAGGCTATTCCAAGGTGATATTTCTCCTGAGGCCTTCATTCAGGGAGTCCCGGGCCTTATGTACCCTCCTGGCTCTCCCCAGCTCCGGGTCTTCAAACTGGCTAAGTCATGGCCAACGCTCAACATGCTCATCAAGATCATCGGTAACTCAGTGGGGGCCCTGGGCAACCTCACGCTGGTGCTGGCCATCATCGTGTTCATCTTCGCCGTGGTGGGCATGCAGCTGTTTGGCAAGAGCTACAAGGAGTGCGTGTGTAAGATCGCCTCGGACTGCAACCTGCCACGCTGGCACATGCACGATTTCTTCCACTCCTTCCTCATCGTCTTCCGCATCCTGTGTGGGGAGTGGATCGAGACCATGTGGGACTGCATGGAGGTGGCCGGCCAGGCCATGTGCCTCACCGTCTTCCTCATGGTCATGGTCATCGGTAACCTGGTGGTGAGTGAGACTGGCCAAGTGGCTTCCCCGTCTTCACCCAAAAAGTGCACGCACGAGGTGTGTCCCTCTCTCCTCTCTGCATCAGACTGCATTGGAGGGCCTTGTTCCTAGTAGGCGAAACTATAGGGCACTGCTGGTATTTGACTATTTTTTGCTTCCCAGTCCCCCTCTCAATGACAATGGCAATTTATATAAAACTGCTTAAGAATAATTGGGGAGGTGGGGTGGGCTGGGGATTTAGCTCAGTGGCATAAGCACCTGCCTTGCAAGCAGGTAGTCCTGAGTTCGATCCCTGGTATCGATAAAAAAAAAAAAAGAATCATCGGGGAATAAGCTAGGTGTGGTAACCATACCTGTAAGCTCAGCATTAGGGTGGTTGAGGCAGGAGGATCACTTTGAGTTCAAGGCCAATCTGGGCTACAAAGTGAGTTCAAGGCCAGCCTGAACTGCATAGTGAAACCCTGTCTCAAAAACACAAGCTCTAAGCTTGGCCTGGGAAATCAAGGTGTAGGTAGTATGTTGTGGAAAGTCGCAGGATAATGAATAAGACAGATCTGCATTACAATCCCAGCTCCCACTGGAGCTGTCACCCTGAACTCGTAACCACCTGTAGTCTATCGCACAGGAGAAACACAATAGGCGCCTCATGAGCCAGGTGTGACAGACACTGAAATTCCTGCACTCAAGGGGCCGAGACAGGAGATTTGAGTTCAAGACTCACCTGGGTGATATAGCAAGACCCTCAAAAAAACAAAAAATGGAAACAAACAGTACGTCATGATTGTGTGGGAAGACCAGCCTTAGCACACAGAAGGTCGCTGTGTGGAGTGGGACTGGAACCTCTCGCCTCTTGGTTTTCTCCTACCCTTTTTAGCTTCCTGTGATCCTGGGCTTGTGAGTCCAGGCTTTGGAAAAAAGAATTAAGTCCCAGTGTTGGGCGAATCCAGGGGTGACATCCAGAGCTCCATTCATTCGTCCCCTTTGTGTACCCTGGGCGCAGTGCATGAGGCTCTACAGCAGAGGTGGGCCAGTGAGGAGGGGGCAGGCTCTAGGGGCGCCCCCCAACCCTGCTAGCATTTTTGTGGCTGGGCTCATGGATGTATCTCTCTTAACCATATCAACTATGACTCTTCCCCCTCCTTTGTGGGGTGGGAATTGGGGAGTCACTGTGTTGGTGTCCTGGAGTGCTGGGCCCAGCTACCCCATGGTAGCCAGCACTGGCCTGGGCAACAGGGGGTGGAGGACACATGAAAGTCCCCACGTTCCGCAAGGGCTTGTGGAATCCTTGGGCTGCTGGGTCAGCGCTTCTCAGATATCGCTGAGCTCTGGCCGGGGGCAGGGGCAGTGGGGGGTGGGAGTGTCACCTCAGCTGAAGGAGAAAACCATGGGACAGCTACAGAAGAGGGCCCAGGTCCACTGTCCCTGAGACAGTGGCGTCCGAGGGAGTGGAGAGAGATGGGAAGGTGCTCAGGCCGAACTTTGGGGCAGGGTCTCAGGCCCTGAGTAGAAGTTGGGGGATATAAGTTTGCAAGTGACCAAAAGAATTATAGGGGGTTTCCATCTCTATGAACGTGCTCACTGGGAGAATTTGAGCAGGAAATTTAGCCTTGTGGGTCTTGGTTTTCTCATCTGGAAAACAGGGATGCTAATTCTTGCCATGCTGACCCTGAGAAGTCATGAGGATTACATAATGTGTCCAGTACTTAGCAAAGCACTTGGTACATGAGCCCAGGAGAGGCGAGATAGTCCAGGAAAATGGTTTTGTGTTAAAAATTGTTGTAATAAACTTGGTAGCTTCTAAAATTGATGAGACACCCTTGCGGGAGGTAGAAAAGGGGGACAATGGTATTAGCCTTTTGCAAAATACTCCTGTGTCAGTTTTGGGCTTCTGCCATGTGCCTGGCTTTCCGTGTATTATCTCCAATCCTCCCAGAAACCCTCTGAGGCAGGGAATGCTGCTTCCATAGCCTGAGGGAGGCACTGCCAACGCCGTGTGGCTGGCTGGTGAGAAACCAACCCGGGGCTAGCGCTTGGATCTGTGACTCCAGTAACCACGCCACCCATGAGAGCGTCAGGTGTAACACAGATCACCTCAACACCAGCAGCGAGGCGGGCCGTGCAGGGCATTTACTCAGTCTCTCCCGGCGCTCTGAGTATGTGGTCTGGGTTTGCTCACTCAGTCCTACAACCCATCCGTGGGCTGCACTGGTTTGTCTGTTTCCTACCTGAGGTAAATTAGTGATGGATGCAGGATTTGAGCCCACAGGATCTGGCTCCAGAGAGTCTGCAACCATTGGGCACACTGCCTGTTTGCCGTCACTGTCCCCACTCAAACGCAGGTACGTGTGCACGCATGCGTACACCACACACACACACACACACACACACGGAGGCATTTTTTTCCCCAGCCCAGCTCTGTGGCTCTTTCAATTTGCTCAGAGGGAGCAGAGTGGCCCAGGGAAGCAGCACAGTCAGCTCCTTGGGCACTGTGTCCTCTCATCCTCCTCCCCAGGCTTCGGAGAAGCAGGTGTCTGCCAGTGGGCACCAGGCCACCCTTCCAAGTAATGTGGGGACCCACGCCCCCTGCATCCATGATACTTGGTCACTTCCACCGGGCTATGATAAAGAAGGGGGAGTGATTGGGTCATAGGCAACCCGCCCTCCAGAGCCCCCAAGGGAACATGACCTCCATCTCCCTCTTCTCCTTTACCCCCCCCTTTGCCCGAAGAGGCTATTTCTGGCCCAGGCAGGAGCCGTGTGCAAACCCTGCTGACCCAGAGAGCAGCTAATTCCCATCTCAGATGTGTTTCTGGCAACTGGATGCCTCCCTCCCAAAGAGGGAGAAGGAAGACTAATAAATGTGGGTGGAGCCAAGGCAGAAAGGGAACTAGAGGACACGGTGTGGGTGTGAGCCCCCCAGCAGTTCTCTCAGAGAGGGTTTAATATATTATTTTAAAGGTACTGAATTAACATGAGAGCTAAGACAATGACAAAAAGACCTTGAAAAACACTGGTCAAGCCAGCGAGTGAGGCGCATGGAAAGGAGGGTCAAGGGCATAGCCTTTCACATGCAGATCCCTGGTCAATCATGTCCACTCACAGGGGTTGGGAGTGAGAACCAGGCTGTGCCTCTGGCTGACAGGGGCCAGAGCCCCCTCCCCACCAGCTTCACCTTTTTCCCACCATCCAGCCACTCGTGGGTGGTAGAAGGAATCACTACTATCCTGGGGACCCCTGGGATGCCATTCCCACTGTAGCTTAAAGCAAATTGTGCCCCCTAAAAATGTCCAATGACCAGAAGCCTGGGTTCCAATTCTGATGGTGTTGTCTGTCATAGAGCAAATCACTCTATCTTTCTGGGACTTGATTTCCTCATCTATAAAATGGGAGTTCACCACACTCTTTACTGTACCTTGTGCAGTGTTCTGTTGCACACTTAATACCAACCAACCTGTTCTGAGCAGCTGTCCACGTATCAGTCTTTTGATTGTCACAACAGTATGAGGAGTGCTGAAATCATTCCCATTTAACAGGTGAGGAAACTGAGGCACAGAGCAGTGAAGCAACTTGCCTCAGGATACACAGCTAGTAAACTGGGGTTTAGAGCCAAGCCTGGGCATCCTGTTCTGGTGTTTTTTTGGTTTTTTTGGTACTAGGGATCGAACTCACAACCTAGAGCTTGCCAGACAGGCACTTACGCTGCTGAGCTAAATCCCTGGCTCTTCCTGTTCTGAATTGTCCCATAAGGCCGCAGTATTGTATTTGTCTGATCACACATCTGTTTCCTCTAGGCTGTGGGCTCCTAAGGCTACTTGTTCCCCAGAAGTGGCAGGAACTCAGTAATTGTCTGTCCACTGGAAAATACAGTATGGGGAGGAGATGGGAGGAAAGTAAGCAGTCACCTGGTTAGTCTCTGTCAGTAGAGATGAGGGAAGGTAACCAGGAGTAAGTGGGGTAGGGAGCCCCAAGGGGAGAAAGAGATGGATAGCTGTGATTTCAGTGCCCCTTCCAGAGCAACAGGGGACAGAGCTAAGCACAGGATCTATTAGAGGTCTCACTTAATAAGTGAGGGGAAAAGGCTCACAGATTAGGGGGTCCAATAAATCCTAGAGACTTGAGCCCTGTTCTTTGTTCTGCATCCCCTGACAGTGGAGGTAGAGGACAGAGTCACTGAAAGTTTCCTTGTCACCCAGCGTGCCTCCCCAGAGCTTGCTACTGCTTTGGGCTGCTGTACTCACAAGCCTCAGTTCCCAGATCTGCAAAGTGGGACGGTAATAACAATGCCTGGTCGACAAGCAGTCTCACTCAGACATCCCATTAGGTGATGTCCTTTTGTTTAAATGCCCACATGCTTGCTGAAGCTGGCACCCCAGGGGCCCAGAGGCTGCTCTGAGCCTCTCTCTGCCCTTGTTTGCCAGGTCCTGAACCTGTTTCTGGCCCTCCTGCTAAGCTCCTTCAGTGCCGACAGCCTGGCAGCCTCAGACGAGGATGGTGAGATGAACAACCTGCAGATCGCTATCGGGCGCATCAGATGGGGCATCGGCTTTGCTAAGGCCTTCCTCTGGGGGCTGCTGCACGGCAAAATCCTGAGCCCCAACGAGATAATGCTCAGCCTCGGAGAGCCGGGGGGTACTGGAGAGGCTGGAGAGGCGGGGGAGAGTGCCCCTGAGGATGAGAAGAAGGAGCCACCCCCTGAGGAAGAGGACAAGGACCTGAAGAAGGACAATCACATCCTGAACCATGTGGGCCTGGCCAATGGCTCTCCCTCCACCATCGAGCTAGACCACCTCAATTTCATCAACAACCCCTACCTGACCATTCAGGTGCCCATTGCCTCTGAGGAGTCCGACCTAGAGATGCCAACCGAGGAGGAAACCGACACATTTTCGGAACCTGAGGATGGCAAGGTGAGCTTATCCAGAGTCTGGCTGGCTGGAGGGGCTGGTGGCAAGACAAATCTGGCTTCAAATTCTTGTGTGACCTTGAGCAGGTCACAAATCCTCTTTAACTCTCAGTTTCTCCATGTGTAAAATGGGGCAATGATACCCATCCCATAGCACTGACGTTAGTGTTACATGATGCGCTATGCACAGAGTTCTGTGAAAAAGATGATTATTATCAACCAGGCTTGGCCCTCTTACCAGCAGGTGGCGCTCTCGGACAGGCTGATTTACCGGTGGTGCCAGCTCTAGGATCGGCACCCAAGAGGCCTCTCTTAAATCCCCCTCGGAGTTTGAAGACTTTGACAAGTCCTTGCCACAATCATCTGTTTCTGCTTAGACCCCCACCTGGAACTGGTACCAATATTCCAAGGTGTCAGGTCCAGGCAGAGGCTCTGAGGAGAGGAGCTGTAGGGCCAACAGAATCTGGGACAAAGACAACCCAGAGTCACATACGCAGCTTGCTGCTGGGCCATGGTGCCCCTCCTCTGCCCTTCTCTTGCAAGACTGGAGAGGGGACTAAAACATAGGTGGCAGTTACCCCAGAGGCCAGGGCTGAGGCTTGGGACCCTGCCTGGGCCTCCCAGGGGCACTGACACCGAGGCCCCCTTACGTACTCTGTAGCCCTGTCAGGGAAGACTAGCACATGAGGGAGGCCAGGGCCTCTGTTGGCCCTGTACGCCAGCCCTGAGCCTAGTTGGGCACTGGAGCCTAATCAGCCTAGCCCGTGAAGCTCTTGACTTCTTATTCTCCCCAAATATGTGACATGTTGACTTACCAGGAGACCGAGTGCCTGCTGAGCTATAAATACCCCAGGCAATGTGGCACCAGACCTGGACCTCGATATGAAGAACTTGATGGGGGAGGAGCTAAGAACACCAGGTCAAAGCCCTGGGAGAGGAGTGGGACTGGGGACTCTTTAAAGGGAAGTAGGCAGAGCACAAGGGGCATTATGGGAGTTGAGGCACACGGTGAGACAAGTATTTCGGCTGATACTGTGACTGACCTACCACTACCTCAGTTTCCCTTTCTGTCAACTGGAAATAAGACTCAGCTATCCTTGGTTTTCTGGTCACTGCAGTGGCTGCAGAGTGGCCCTCACCACACCCGCCATCAAGCTGCCCAATCCACCTTCCTCTTCAGGGGCCTCACCCCAGCCGTGCAGGGTCTCATTGCAGAGTGAAGGCCAGGTCTGAGAAGCTGCCCTGGACAGCAGCGCCAGGAGGAGGCGGGAGGAGGCCCGGCCAGCACAGAGCCACAGCCCCACCCCCACTCCGATCAAGTTCCCTCGGCATCCAACTGGAGCTTTAGTGGGGGGGGAATTTTCCATCCTTTTTGGATCCTTCGGCCAAACAGGTCCTGGAGGTGGAGGGCTAGGATTCTGGGGGCACTGTAGACCTGTTTTGTGTGGGCTGTGGCACCCACCTCCGCCATGATCTCTTCTTTTAGCTCGGTACCTTGAAAAGTCCTTACAGGCCTTTGTGCAACGCTGGCTCCCTGCATCCCCCCAGATCCCCTGGCCTGCTGAGCCTGATTCTTTTTTTTTTTTTTTTGAGCCTGATTCTTGTTCAGCCTTCTCCTCTACCTGAGGCCCCTTCCCAGGCCTCACATGCCATGAGGGAAGGCCAGAGGCCACCCTTGGCCCTGTGGCCCTCCTGCAGGAGGCGCAGCACTGGGTCAGTCTCCCAGAGCTGAGTGAATGAATGAAGGCACAAACCTCCTCCATCCTTGTCTCCTTTCCCTCTGGTCTCCCATCCTGCCCCACAAGGTAGAAGGATGAGGGGGTCTTTGGGGGCCCATGGGTCACATGCTCCTGTGGCCCCTGCAGAAACCGCTGCAGCCCCTCTACGATGGGAACTCCTCCGTCTGCAGTACTGCTGATTACAAACCCCCCGAGGAGGACCCCGAGGAGCAGGCTGAGGAGAACCCTGAGGGGGAGCAGCCTGAGGAGTGCTTCACCGAAGGTAAGGACGTGCCCGAGGGCAGTACCCTTACTTGGCCTGGGCAGCTCCCCCACCCCAGTGTCCCTGTAAGAGGCAGGCTGTGCCAGGGCTGGAGAAGGCTGTGCAAAGACAGGTGGCCTTCCTCCCTGCCTCACCCTGGGTGTGAACCAGCTCCTGAGCCTCGGGCCTCAGAAGACAGCCCTGTGTTTACAAGGCTGAGCTGAGTGACCTGCCTGGGCGAGGTAGGGACGGGGACAGCTGGTCTGAGCCTCTTTCCTCCATCCTCCCCTGGCAGGGGTGACACATAGATGGAGTAGGCTATGGACCAGGGACCTGAGTCCCCCACTTGAACCACACAGAGCCAGATGTGGAAGAAAGGGCCTGGGACTGGGGAGCAGTGAGGTGAGGGATGTGGTGGGGTGGCCACATGACAGCATGCCCACCCTGTCCCCCAGCCTGTGTGCAGCGCTTCCCCTGCCTCTACGTGGACATCTCTCAGGGCCGCGGGAAGATGTGGTGGACACTGCGCAGGGCCTGCTTCAAGATTGTTGAACACAACTGGTTTGAGACCTTCATTGTCTTCATGATCTTGCTCAGCAGTGGGGCCCTGGTAAGCACCACCCCAGGGGACAGGGCAGGTACAGACCCAGGCCCAAGACCAAAAGGAGTTCCCCCCCCAGGGCTCCTTCCCAGGGATGGACATGGCCCAGATGGTCCCAAACTCAGAGTTGTGAGGAGGACTCACGCGTGCCTCCAGGATGTGTTTTAGAATGTATTCGCTTCTTAAAGTGACAGATGGGTTCCCCAGGCTCCCTGGGCTCTAACTGTGTAAACTTCTGGCTACTGAGGAGGTAGGTGGGCTCCCCCCCAAGAATTTTGGGTTAAGATCAGGGCAGATTTGAAGATGCATCACTGTGGAAAACTCCCAGCAGACGACTTAGGATCAAGATTCCTTCCCTTCAGGAAATTTGCTCCTCTCTATGCTGGGAAGGACCCCTAGGAGCCAGTATCATGGGGCAGGGTATGGGACATGGCTGATGCCCCAACCTCTAGCCCCCTGGCCACCCTTGTGTCACGCCGGTATCCCCCAGGCCTTTGAAGACATCTACATCGAGCAGCGACGAGTCATCCGCACCATCCTAGAATACGCTGATAAGGTCTTCACCTACATTTTCATTATGGAGATGCTGCTCAAATGGGTGGCATACGGCTTCAAGGTGTACTTCACCAACGCCTGGTGCTGGCTCGATTTCCTCATTGTGGATGTGAGTTTGCCAGCCCTTTCCCCTCAGCCAGATGCCGAGGCTATTGTGACTGTGTACCTTTAGAAGCTCAGGCCTTGGGATTTACCCACAGCTCTAGGAGTCAGACCCCTAGATCAGTATCAGTCCCTGCTATGACCACCTTCCTGCTTCTCAGATACAGCTTGCGAAGAGGAAAAATAAAAGACCACATTTCCCATGCCAGTGTGGGGAGGATTCTCATATCCGCTTTGATAGGTGTCCAGGCTCATGAGCGAGATGGGCATCAGTCTCTCTCATCTGTTGTCATCCCCAGTTGCCAGTGACATCACTGAGGTAGTAGGCAGACTCCAGAGATTCTGGGGCAGGACTCGGGCTGTTCTTCCCACCAGATGGGGCTGCTCATTAGGGAGGGGATCCAGGGAGCTGTGGGTGCAGGAAGATGCTGCCTCAAGGATAGGTCTGTTTCTGGGGACTGTGGTCCAACTTGAAGGAGTCTAAGGATCCTGTACTCACTGACCACACCCATCCCTTTTTGCAGGTCTCCATCATCAGCCTGGTAGCCAACTGGCTGGGCTACTCTGAGCTGGGACCCATCAAATCCCTGAGAACGCTTCGAGCCCTGCGACCCTTGAGGGCACTGTCTCGATTCGAGGGCATGAGGGTGGGTACTAAGGGGACCCCTGAGGAAGG
This sequence comes from Cavia porcellus, assembly GCF_034190915.1. Classification (NCBI taxonomy): domain Eukaryota; kingdom Metazoa; phylum Chordata; class Mammalia; order Rodentia; family Caviidae; genus Cavia; species Cavia porcellus. The sequence continues at coordinate 16,908,212 of NW_026947515.1, forward strand.
CTACAGATGGGGGAGCAGCCACCCACAGTGCAGGGTGGAGAAGCGCATGTCTGTATTCTAACAGCCAATAGGGCTTGATATGCTTTGGCCAGACTGGGAACCTGGAGCAATCTGCGGCCCATCCCTGGCCGGCCCCATTCATTGTCATGAAGACAATGAAGGTCTCTGCTGCTGCAGTGCACAGAGGGCTCTGCAGGGAGAAGAGTCTGAAGGCCAGCAGCCCAGGGATTCATAGGTGACCGTCTCTCCCTACCTCAGACTGCCCCCCTGGGGGAGGGGGCTGAAATCTGAGACGGGGTGAGGGAGTTTGTGCTCCCCTTCTGAGCCTGGCCCCCTTGACCCTGGTGGTTATATCTTTGAACTTGAGGACAGTTTATAGAAGATCCCCTCAGGCCCTTGAGAAGGGAAGTAACAGGTAAACACAGTGGGCGAGACTGACGGGACTTCCCTAGTGACAGGAAGGAACAAGACTCAGTCCACAGAGACCTTAAGAATGGACTGGCTTGCGGGCAAGAGGCAGGTTGGCCCCAATGGCTCCCTCTTGTTGGAGCAAGTGGCCTGCAGGACTAAGCCTGCCCACCCTCTGGGTTGGGAACCTCACCCTACTAAGGAGACATAACCTGCCCATGGCCACACAGCTGGGCATTAGCCCAAGAGAAGCAGAGCTGGACTCCGTAGTCTTCTGCCATCTATTTTCTGCAGGTCAAGGAACAGGCCCTCAAAAGGGGACAATTCTCAAACTCATCCCAGGCTCAAACAGTTTGGTAGGACCGGTGACCAGGGATAGTGGCACCAGGGGTCTGGCCCTGGAATCGTGCTGTTTCAGAGACCCCAGTGGCCTCTTTCTTGTGTCTTTTCTGTGTGTGTCACTAATTATGTGAGCCAGTGAGCGAGGACCGAGTCACATGGGCTGAGTTTCCTACGGGGGCCGAGGAAAGAATGTTTGTCTCCTGCCTGGTGGCCCGTGACAGGGCCGCTTCCAGAGAAGCCCAGTGCCCCCATTCTGGCCTGATGGCTCCAGCCAAGCAGAGAGCCCTGCTCAACCACCAGGCCAGCAGTTCCCCATCCCTAGCCCTGCCATCCCCACCCCCACCCCCATGTTTACCCCAGCCAACAGCTTGTCCCCACCAGGCCTCACTCAGAATGACCGCCCTCCAAAAGCCCCTTCCCGAGGCCCTCGGGTTAGTGCGCATCTGAGGGCCACAGCAGTGACCCGCCGCTGGCCCCCAGGTGGTGGTGAACGCCCTCCTGGGAGCCATCCCTTCCATCATGAACGTGCTGCTTGTCTGCCTCATCTTCTGGCTCATCTTCAGTATCATGGGCGTCAACTTGTTCGCTGGGAAGTTCTACTACTGCATGAACACCACCACCTCGGAGAGGTTCGACATCTCAGAGGTCAACAACAAGTCCGAGTGTGAGAGCCTCATGCACACGGGCCAGGTGCGCTGGCTCAACGTCAAGGTCAACTATGACAACGTGGGCCTCGGCTACCTCTCCCTCCTCCAGGTGGTAAGCGTCCCCCACCGCCCCTGTGCAGAACCGGGATAGAGTTGCCTTCTCACCTATCACTGTGCTGGAAACCACTGTCACACCTCGTTAGGGTGCCACCCACCTTGCCCTCAATGCTGTGGGAGCCTGAGGTAGTGTCCAGACCTCTCCTCTATTTGACACTTGTTCGGTGGGGCTCTGGAAGGGGGTCCACAGGGAGGGTCTTGCTGGGGAGGGAAGGGAAACTCACGGGTGGGTGTCACCACCTCTCCTAGGCCACCTTCAAGGGTTGGATGGATATCATGTACGCCGCCGTGGACTCCCGGGAGGTGAGTGAGGTCGCTGACATGTAGCTGGTGAGTGAGCCGGGGAAGTACCATAGCAGCACGTTCATTCTGTCATCCCGACCACACCACACCATCTCCTCGGGAGCCCTGGCAGCCTGGGGGTGGGTGGGAGAAACTTGTGTATGCACCTCACCTTGTCCCATCCTCTGGCCCTGCAGCAGGAGGAGCAGCCACAGTATGAAGTGAACCTCTACATGTACCTCTACTTTGTCATCTTCATCATCTTTGGGTCCTTCTTCACACTCAACCTCTTCATCGGTGTCATCATCGACAACTTCAACCAGCAGAAGAAGAAGATGAGTATCTGGCCCGCCTCCTCGGCCCCACCCCTACCGCCTCGGCTCCTGCTTCCCCTCCCCCATCTACCACTCCTCCCTGTGGTCACCGGCTGCCTGATAGCCCTGTGCTGTCGCTGGCAGCCTCCCTGCCAGCCAGCCTGGTTCCAGATCCCACCAGGAGACCTTGAACAGTGACATCATTTTCCTGATCTATAAAATGATATTGCGACTACCTAGCTTCCTTGGTTATTCTAGGACTCAATGAGATATTGCTGGAAATTGGTCCAACACAGGCTTCTAGGCAGTATTGGTCCTTTCCCTCTGTCACCCCTACACTGCCCTTCTCTGGACCCTTAGCTCCTCCCAGACCCCTCCCCCTCCTTCCCTATGCCTCCATTTTTGGCCCTTCCAAGGCCCCTCCTCATTCCTACAGGCTTTTCTGCCGGGGTGGGGGCTGCTTTAAGGGTAGTGCCTGAGGTAGGAGAGTCTGAGAGGCAGTGAAGGGACCTACTCCAAACTTATGAGCCCTATCCCACTGTACTTTGGAGGAAAAGACATCTTCATGACAGAGGAACAGAAGAAATACTACAATGCTATGAAGAAGCTTGGCTCCAAGAAGCCTCAGAAGCCGATTCCACGGCCCCAGGTACTGTGGCCCCTCCTGTTATGGCCTGCACCGAGCTGCTGCCTGAGGGGTTGATGAGGGTGAAATTCAGCCTCCCTCTGCCCACCGAGCAGGTAGGGTCCACCTACAGGGAGTCATGACCACACATGTGCACACCCAGCAATTGCACTAGACTCAGGTCACTGGTTTATGCCTCATCTGCCCCTGTGCACCCTACCAGCGTCCATCCTCTCCTGGAACCCTCAGTGGCCTCTGGAGACAGGGCTTCATCAGTGGGGAGGAAGAAGCTGTCCAGACACTCTCCCCAATAAGCCGTGACTTTGGGAGAAAGAAGAGAGGTCCCAGAGGGAGGAGGGATTTCCTTGGACCCCACAGAAGGATGTGGTCCCAGGCCCTTCCCACCTGTGGCTGATTTCACCACCACCACCCCTGACACCTGTCTGTGTCCTCTCCATCTTCCTGTGCCTCCTTCCTGTCCCCATCCTGTCCTGGCCCTGACCCTGTCCTGCACCCCATGTCCACTCCTGTATTACAGAACAAGATCCAAGGCTTGGTGTACGACTTCGTGACAAAACAGGTATTTGACATCACCATCATGATCCTCATTTGCCTCAACATGGTCACCATGATGGTGGAGACGGATGACCAGAGCCAGCTCAAGGTGGACATCCTGTACAACATCAACATGATCTTCATTGTCATCTTCACCGGGGAGTGTGTGCTCAAGATGTTCGCCTTGCGCCAGTACTATTTCACCATCGGCTGGAACATCTTCGACTTTGTGGTCGTCATCCTGTCCATTGTGGGTGAGCTGGCAGGGCAGTGCCTACCCGAGTCACTCGGGAAGGCCTTCTGCACGCACACACATCTGCACAGGCACCTGGCACACTCACACACAAACACACATGCATACAACTGCCAGTCACTCTTAATACACAAAGGTACACGTAGGCAACCTGTCACCTGTGCACACATAAACACACCTCGAGCCACGTGTGATGGCACATGCCTGTAATTCCAGTTCTCATTAGGATCAACTTAGTGACTCAGTGAGATTCTGTCTCAAAATTAAAAATAAAAATGTTAGAAAGGCTGGTTCAGGCCCCAGATTCAATGCCCAGTGATAACAAAAAAAAAAAAAGACAGACAGACAGACAGACATGGTTTTGACTGGTAGATGCACACTTGGGTGCTGCATGGAAAACATAAGACAGTCTTCATATGACCAAAAAGTCATGGACATATATATCACCATAATAGTTAACCCCCCTTTACTGAGCACTTACTGTATTCCTGGCCCTGTGCTATGCACTTTATAGGTATTGTCTTATTCATTGCTTATAGCAACAGTCACAGAGTATATAGTAACATTCATAGGCAAGGGAACTGAGTCACAAACAGCGACATAGCCAGAATCACACAGCTGTCCTACCCATCTGACTCCAGCTCACCTATGGCATCTACAAACAGCCTCCATCTGAGCTTTGCTCAGAGGGTTAGCCCCTCTGCTCCTCGGTGGGGCGGAGCACACCAGCTGGCCCTGAGCCCCATTCCCTGCTCTCTGACCCAGCTCCTGTTCCTCCCTGCAGGTCTTGCACTCTCCGACCTGATCCAGAAATACTTTGTGTCGCCCACCCTGTTCCGTGTGATCCGCTTGGCTCGCATTGGGCGTGTCCTGCGGCTAATCCGTGGGGCCAAGGGCATCCGAACGCTGCTGTTTGCCCTCATGATGTCACTGCCTGCCCTATTCAACATCGGCCTCCTCCTCTTCCTGGTCATGTTTATCTATTCCATCTTCGGCATGTCCAACTTTGCCTACGTCAAGAAAGAATCGGGCATCGACGACATGTTCAACTTTGAGACATTTGGCAACAGCATCATCTGCCTCTTTGAAATCACCACATCAGCTGGCTGGGATGGGCTTCTGAACCCCATCCTCAACAGTGGGCCCCCAGATTGTGACCCCACACTAGAGAACCCCGGCACCAGTGTCAAGGGTGACTGCGGCAACCCATCCATTGGGATCTGCTTCTTCTGCAGCTACATCATCATCTCCTTCCTCATTGTGGTCAACATGTACATCGCCATTATCCTGGAGAACTTCAACGTGGCAACCGAGGAGAGCAGTGAGCCCCTTGGTGAAGATGACTTCGAGATGTTCTATGAAACATGGGAGAAATTCGACCCTGACGCCACGCAGTTCATTGACTACAGCCGCCTGTCTGACTTCGTGGACACCCTGCAGGAACCCCTGAGAATTGCCAAGCCTAACAAAATCAAGCTCATCACTCTGGACCTACCCATGGTGCCAGGAGACAAGATCCACTGTCTGGACATCCTCTTTGCCCTGACTAAAGAGGTGCTGGGTGACTCTGGGGAAATGGATGCCCTCAAGCAGACCATGGAGGAGAAGTTCATGGCTGCCAATCCCTCTAAGGTCTCCTACGAGCCCATCACCACCACCCTGAAGAGGAAACATGAGGAGGTGTGTGCCATCAAGATCCAGAGAGCCTACCGCCGGCATCTGCTGCAGCGCTCTCTGAAGCAGGCATCCTACATGTACCGCCACAGCCAGGACGGCAACGGGGACGGGGATGGGGGGGCCCCTGAGAAGGAGGGGCTGATCGCCAATGCCATGAGCCAGATGTATGGCCCAGAGAATGGGAAGACCAGTGTACAGAGCCAAGGGCAGGAGGAGGGTTCCACGGGGGACACTGGACTCGCCATGGGGCTCGTGCCCATCAACCCCTCAGATACTACGCTGCCTCCCTCCCCGCCACCAGGGCAGACAGTGCGCCCAGGGGTCAAAGAGTCTCTTGTCTAGCGAGCAGTTAACAAGGTGACCAGCTGAGCCTTGGTGCGTCCAAAGCTCCCCCGAGTGCCTGTGCACTGTTTGAGGGAGCAGGGTTTTGAGTCCAGGACTACACCCAGCTCCCTGTAGGGGACAGGATTTGGCCGTGCTGAGTCTGGCTCCCAGGCTTTGAGAAGTGGGAACTGCATTCAGGGACCCACGCTGGCCTGAAGCCCTTGCCTCCATGATTTCATCCTGAGTTGCTCTGACCTCCTCATGGACCCTGCTGTTCCTCCTTCTGGCCTGAAGGAGGGTAGAACATGAGGATCTCTGCCCCTTAGGTGGGAATGAGCCAGCCTACAGTGGAGGGATTGGCTACCCTCCTGTCACCAGAGTCTTAAGGGCTACTGACTTCTCCCCAGGAAGTGGCCCAAGGCCCCCAGCTCCAGGCCAGACATCTTCACCTCAACTAGTGCAGACACCTGAGCTCAGGACTCAGCCAGCCCTCTCCCTCTCACTCTGGGGTGCGGCTTCCCACTACCAGCTCAGGAATTCCCTGGAGAAGGGAAATATTATTCATCCAGAAATTGCCCTCACAAACCTGATTGGCCACTGGATCTTGGGCTGGTATTGAGTCCTGAAACCTTTTCCTGGGCCCTGTCTAGGCCCATGGAGAGCTCCTGACTGGCCTCTAGCAGAGGAGCAGAAGGAAGAATTCCACTTGGAAATTACCTTTTCTATGAAGCATGGATGTGAAATACAGGCCGGGTCCTGCCAACTGTGTGGCCACACTTAGCCTGGGTAGATCAGGGATCCTGATGCTGAATGAGAGCCTGGGTAGATCAGGGATCCTGATGCTGAATGAGAAGACCCTGTTCCTACTCTTTCTTGTCTCCTCTTGCCTTCAGTAGACCACCAGGGCCCCTTGGAGCCCCATCCAGCCTCAGAAATCTCTCCTTCCTCATCTTTTCCCATGCCTACGTATCCTTCTCACGTCTTTTAAGTGGCCCTAAGAATGTTATAGTGGAACTCATGTGACAGGTGTTGATACTGGGGCATGCAGCTCGCCTCATTTGGGCTCAGCCTTCCAACTTCCTGCTGCCTGGAACTGCTGATCTGGACATGGTGGCATCAGTCTTTGCTAGCTCCTGAAAAGCAGAGGCCGAACTGGGAGGATATGAGAGTCCTCCTCAGAGGCCTCTGGGTTCTGTCACCTGTGCGTGTGTGACTGTGTGTCTGCTTGTAGGCTGAGCAGATACTATATGTGTGCTCAGGTTCACACTGTGTGTGTGAACCACTGTAGAGCAGTGTCTGCAGAAGCAAGTGTGTCTGGGTTTCTTCGTGTCTCTGTGTATCAGTGTGCCCTGGAGTGTCTGAGGTCCATGTGAGTACAGCTGGTGTGTGTGTGTGTCTGTGTGTGTGTGTGTGTGTGTGTGTGTGTGTGTGTGTTCTGTGCTGGCCTGTTCATATATTCATATGAGAGCGTAGACCTGTGCCCTGAAGGTCCAGTGATTGTGATATTGTGTAAGATTTGTGCTTTGGGTCCCCTATTGACTTAAGTTCCTCTTCTTTTTCCTCTTGTTTCTCATGAACAGTTCGGTTAAAACTCAGGAAGCTGCAAAACCCTTTTAAAAAGATACGAATGTGTTCACGCGCACAGGGGCCCATGGGCCAGGGTCTCCTTCTTGTCTGCCCTGTTCTCCTGCCCTCCGGGTCCTGCCTGGGGGTCTCTTTCCCTCCTTCCCCACAAGCTTCTCTCTTCCCATTCCTGTTCTTGTTCCCATCCCTGTGGCCTCAGCCCTGCTCCCTGCTCCCTGGCGATGGGAGGATGCCTCAACTCCTTCCATCTCTTCCTGCCATAGCGGGTGAGCCTCCCCCTTCCCAGCCCCCTGCCCCTCTGGCACAGAGCCTTGGGAATCTGTTGGATTGGACGTTCCTTGTCCATTGCAGAGGAAGAGCAGATGGGCAGGGCCTGGCTTCTTCCTGCCTGTGGCCCTCTTCCCTGCAGACTGACACCCATTCCTACCTTGTCGAGGTGGGAACCAGCCTGGAGCCAAGCTGGAAGACGAACTTCTTTGTACAGTTCTCTTTGTACAATAAACCCTCCCCTGGTGCCGCAGATGTGTGGGCTTCTCCTTTCGGTGCCTCCACGAGTGGATATGGGCGAAGAAGAAGGGCTGTGGGCAGTGCTGCCGAGAGAGGGAGTAATGAGGGAGCCTCTGGGGCAGGATGTGGAGGGCCAGTCCTCCCCTCCCCTCCCTGCAAACAAGCAGCTCCCAAGACACGCATGTGGTGACCCTGTATCCCCAGCCCTGCCCTCCCTAAGCCCCCTTCAGTTCTCTGCTTCCTCAGGGACATCAAAGAGACCCCCCAGGACTGTCCCTGACCCTTGGTCCCAAAGAATCCAGGGTCACATGGATCTGTGTGCAATAGAGAGTAGTCTTACCTAGCAAACTCAGCCCACAAGTCCAGTGGGTGACCTGTAACTTGATACATTTTCTGTAATGACTCCTGATTCCTGGGCTGAGCTCCTCCAAGCTAGTAAATACCTGCACGTTTTCAGGGTTTCCGTATCCACTTTTCCTGGGTCCTGAGGCTCTGTGGCATGGTGAAGGAAGGGCAAACATCTGCCGTGGCCCACGGGCTGCCCAGGATATCCCTCGGCTGTCCCTGTGCCCCTTCCAGCCTTCCGGTTTCCTTTGCTGCTGAGCATCTCTACAGAGGTCTCTGAGCCCCCAGGGTCCTGGTGCCCTCTCTAGAGACAAAGCTCATTCTCACTTCCAGGCCTCGTGGGGGGCCTTTCTGGCCCAGAGGCCAGGAAGACTGCAGAATGCCAAAGCCCATTCTTCTCCTGACCCTTGACTGGCAGGAGGAAAAAAGCAAAACACTGGGTGGGAAACATCAACAGCGTAGGCTGGAGTCTCACAGTTTCCATGGCTCCCGAGACGCGTGCCGCTTGCCTTCCCGAGGGTGTGTGGGTCTCTCACCAGTCAAGTGCCCTTGGTGCACACGGCTGCCTATGAGGAGCACAGAGTTACTGGTATTCTGTGCAGGTGAGGAAATTTGGCTTCTGAAAGGTTCAGAATGAGTGCTGTTGGTATGTGGCATGGGCAATGCTTTTCCTTGTGAGTAACTGTCTTTCCCGTGGGGGGCCTTCATTGCCCCCAGGCCAACGAAAGCAGGGGCACCGGCTATGAACATAATTGTCTCCAAATGGTCCCAGATAAGGGATCCTCTGAGAAGCACTGTGACTTGGGGTGAGGGTGGTGGTTAGCTCGTACACTAGGTTAGGATTTGAATCCAGCAGGCCACCTAGGCAGGAGTGGACTATATGGGGGTCCGGGGTTGGAGTTCCTTCCCTGAGACTCTTCCTGCCCCTATTCTTGCAGAGGTGACTGTGGTCCTTTGCCCAACCTAAGTCCCTTGTTCCTTTTCCCATCCGCTCATCTCTTGTCTTGACTCTGTCTTCCTGGAAAGGAGAGAGCCAGGCGTCAGTGTGTGGAGCTCAGGGCAGCCAGGACAGTGGCGGGGGCAGGCTTGCCAGATTGCCTGCTCCAGGAAGGACAGGGTTTGTGCTGTTATCATCAGGAAGGGAACAGTACAGCCCCAGCTGTGACAAATAACTCTGCAGGTGGCCGCAAACCCCACCCCCTGCCTCGCTGCCTCTGCTTCTCCTGAGAACAAGTCTCCACTAGGCATGCATGGGAATGAAGTCCAAAGGGCACATCTGCATCCCACCCACGGGTGACGCATGTGAGTTTGGAGGACAGCTACTGCCTGGACATCTGTGCCCCCCAGTCATCCTCGGCCCCAGGACCAGCTTCTCAGCAGGCCCCACATCACATTGCCAGGGTGGCACACACCCATGAGCACACACCCTTGCACACGTGTGTGACCCAAGCCTTTCCTGATGCCCTTTCATTATTGAGGGACCTCAGCCTCAAAGCTAAGATCTGCATCACCAGGGGCTCGGCGGGGATAAACTTTGCTAAAGGGGGAGAGCCCCAGATTTTGTTCTACATCCTGAGCTGGTCTCTCTCCAGCCACTGCCACCAGCACTTGGTGGGGCCTGTAATCCCTACACTGACCTCAAATGATGTTATTATTCCTAGGTTGTTTGTTCTGTGAGCTGAACATCTGATACCTTTTCAGAGAAAAAAAAAATTTTTTTTTCATTTGGAACATCTGGAAATAATCAAGAACATTTGGGTCTTCCCAGAACGAGCTGTCCTTTAGATGAACACATAACCTTTGTGTCCCTAACGTCCACAGCTCAGGTCCCAATCTGCTGTGTTCAGAGAAGCCTCACCCTGTCATGTGAAGAGCAGACCTACGACAGAGGTGGGTGTTACCTAGACCCTTTGCCTTCCAACCCTCATGTGGGAGGAGCGCCTGCACCTCCCTAAGCCTAGGCAGACCTGTCAGACTCACGGGCTGAGAATAGAGGGTCATGGGGACTGAGATGTGGACAGAGGGCACTGAAGACTTAACATCTGTCTTCCTCTCCTGGAGATCAGGAGATGAGAAAAAATGAGGGGACAAGAAAGAAAGAAGTCGCCAGGAGACATAAAACTCCCAGAGGGCTGAGGTTTGCAAGCCTGCTGTGTACAGCACTGCAGGTGGCATCCTGCACAAGGGCAACCCCCAAGGGGGCCCTGGGATAGGAACACAAAGCGAGGCTTACATGAACCCCCGAACACTGTGATTCCGTCCTCAGCTCTACCGACTTGAAGATTATGGCCAGAGCTATCAGAAGCTGAGGGCTCGCTTCTTCACACTCACCCCCTGAGCTCTGCCCAAGGTCCTCTGGAGCTGTGGACAACACCTCAGTGACCTCAGAGTGCCAGAAAGCCCCCAGGAGAAGCCTCTCACTGTTAAGCGTTAGATCTTCTCTAATCCATCTCTACCCAAGTTCGCCCCTTTGGCAGCCCACAGCAAACACTCCCACAGCATGAGGAAGGGTCCCCCTCATCATGGACTGGACCACATCTTCTCCCAAGTCGTTGCCACCTTGGTCTGCTTTTGCTCAAGAACTTCAAAGGCGCCCTCCACAGCTTTTCCAGTATGGCCACCTGCACACTAGACAACAGGCTCTGCTTTGGACCCGTCAGGAGCCCGGCCTGGTTTCACTGTTGACCCCTGCCCTTGTCCTGTCCCCACCCAAAGGGTGAGGGTGGTCTAACTCAGAGGGACTGAGCTCAGATTCACTCACTCATGTCTAGCTAAGTGCCTAGGAATAAACACCAGCAGGGCCCTGCCTTTTAGGAGCCAGCAGACTGCAGAGAGCAGGCCGAAGGCCCAGGGACAAACGCCAGAGGGTTGGAGACACAGGGAGGAAACAAAAGCTGGCCCCTTGTCCAGGGTTTCTACCAAGGGCCCCGGCTGTCCTGCCCAAGGTGGGCCACCTTCAGGCCTTAGTGGCCCAGCTGACAAGACCATCCCTCCCCCAGGGTCCCCTGAGAGCTGGTGCCTCCCTTGGGTCCCAATTTGCATGGCAGGAAGGGGCCTGATGGGGAAGAGGCAGGGAGGGGACAGGCGGCAGCCCAGCAGTTACACATTTCTCTCAAGAATCTCGGACGTGGTCACAGGCTCAGGGGCAGAACGGTGACCATGGCCGGGCTGGTGCTGTGTCCTGCGTCCAGCAACTGGATGGTGCTGTTGGTGCTGCTGCTTTCAGGTACAGGCCCTTGTGAGGCCCGCTGGCTTCGCTCTGTGTCCTTGGCTCTGTCTCTGCTCTCTCTTCTCCCTCCTACAGCTCAACCTCTGCTCTCTGCCTCCCTCTGACTGACTCCAGAGCCCAGGCCTGTGCATCTTAGCCTTGGTGATGGGCTCAGGATCTGCGGCCACAGCCCCTCTTCCTCCTGGAGGGTGTTGGATTGAGCTGAGCACAAGGGGCAAACAGGCGGCAGCCGTGATGGTGGAAGGGTAGGGTCTTGAAGGAAGAGAGGGACTGAGTATGGCTTATGCCAAGTGTGTGAAGACACTCACTACATGGGGGATGCAGGGGAGAGGCAGCCCCAACCAGACCACAGTAGATGCATGCTGCAGAAATGGTTCCCTCCTTGTCTGGAAGATGGGAGAGCCCTCCCAGCTGCGACTTCCTTCCTGTCTCATTTAAATGCCTCCTCAGTGCCATCCTGAGGGTCAAGCTCAGAGTGGGAGCTAGAGAGGGGTTTCTGGTACCACTACCAAGTTCCTGTCTCCCCAGGGCAAAGGCAGAGAGAATTGAGGGATCCATCGTGAAGCTACCTCCTGGAAGGAGGGAGTTGTTTGGGAATGCAGAGAACGTAGGGGTGGGGCAGTCAATTGAGGGTAGAGAAGCCTGATCTGGTCCCACCCACTTCCCCCTCCCCTCCAGGTGAGCCGGTGTCACCAATCACTGATGAAGACATGTACCTGAATCCCAAAGGTCAGTCACCTCGTCCACAGCCTCTGGGGACAACTTTGTGTTCAATGCCCAGTACTGTCCCAGGGACTGCTGCTTTTCCCATTTTTGTTGGGTCTCCCCATCTAGATCTCCCATCCTCAGGCTTCCTTAAGGTCTCTCTGAGTCTCCACCCAGCCAGCCATCATCCTGCCACTGGGTGCTAGGCTAACTTGGCGCTTATGTCGCTGAGCTAAATCCCCAGGCCTTAACCTGAGGTCAGAGCTGGGAGTCAGAGGGGATTCTATGGAGGTCTCAGGCCTGGATCTGTCTAGGAGGAGTCAGCATAGGCTTGGGGATGAGCCCCTCAGGGCAGGGCTCAGGGATTCCCCAGAAGCCAAAGGCTGAGCCCAAGGCAAAATGAGTCTCCTCAAAGCAGGTAGGAAAGCTTTCCAAGCTGAGTCCAAGAACAAGGTACAATAGGATTGTCCAGGAGGGTTGAGCGGGCTGGTGGAGGAGGGCAGGCTATGGATTGGCCCTTTGCCCCCTGGGAGCCATGAGGAGTCCTTGAAGATTACAGGTAGATACAGATGGATCAGAAGAGTGGCTAGAAGAACTGGATCGAGCTGCAGGCTGTCCTGTGGAACTCCAGGCCTGGGGGTGAACCCTGAGTCTGGCTGTTCTAAGGGGTGTGGAGAAAAAGCAGAAGATTCCATGCCCCATAAAGGACACTTAGATGGGCAGAGGGACAGTCAGGAAGAGGTAGGCCCAGTGGCTCATTGTGTGGATCCTCACATGGCTCACATACCTCTGCCTCCTGACTGCCCCACACCCTCAGGAGCAAGGACAGGGAAGGCAGACTGAGCCAGAGTCACTCACTGCCTTCCCAGGGCTGCGGTCTGCAGGAGAGGCTGGCACTCAGGAAAAGGCCAGCATGGATTTTGAATATGATCTTGCTGTCCACAGGAAGCGCTTGTTCCCGGATCTGGCAAAACCCCCGTTTCGTGGCCAGGAAAAGGGGCTCTGTGGTGAAAATGCAGTGCCACATAGACAGCTCCAGCTTCACTAGCATGGTGACCTGGTTCCGCAAACAGGAGACAGACAAGGAGGCCCAGAAACTGTCTCTAGAACAGGGCCACATCCAGCAGACCCATAACGACTCCATCCACACCCTCATCATTCAAGGCGTCCAGTTTGAGGACAATGGCATCTACTTCTGCCAGCAAGAGTGCCCGGGGACAGACACCGGTGTCTCCCGGGGCTGCGGCACGGAACTTCGAGTCATGGGTGTGTGCCAGGTGGACGGGGTGTTCATGCAGCCATCCATACCCACCTCTAGTCAGCCTACACTGGGGGTGAGCGACCATGGATGGAGGTCGCTGTGGCCCCAGAGCACTCAGGACAGCTGCTGGAAAGCAGGTCCTGGTGGGTTACTAAGAACCACCACTGCAAGCTCACGGGGTGGGGTGGGGGACTCCACTAAAGCCCTCACCCAGCATCATGGCCCTCCCTCAGGATTCAGCACCTTGGCACAGCTGAAGCGGCGGAATACACTGAAAGATGGCATCATCATGATCCAGACTCTCCTCATCATCCTTTTCATCATTGTGCCCATCTTCCTGCTGCTGGACAAGGTGACCATGGGCGCTAGGGAGGTAGACACAGGGCAGTCCCGATGGGCAGGGTCTCCATTTTGCCAGCCCCTGCAGTGTCTGACTTGGCCTGGCCCCAGGCAGAGCTGCTCTTTGGCTCACCTGTTGACATACACACCCCTTCATTCCATTCACTTATTGCCACATCCATCCCCTCACCCAGGCCCATATTCCTGGCCCAACAGAGGCTGGGGCCGGGGGTGGCTCACACTCTTTTCTCCATCGCTAGGATGACAGCAAAGCCGGGATGGAGGAAGATCACACCTACGAGGTAAGAACGGGACGCCCAGCAGCTCTGAGCTGAGCAGGCAGCGGCCCCATGTGTATTGGTGTAGTCAGGGAGGGGCCAGGGCCTGAACTCTACTTCATGTCTGCAGGGCCTGGACATTGACCAGACAGCCACCTATGAGGACATAGTGACTCTGCGGACAGGGGAGGTGAAGTGGTCTGTCGGGGAGCACCCAGGCCAAGAATGAGGAGCCAGCGCCCCTGCCCCAGGACACCGTTTCTGGGCCTCATTGACTGCATCAGAGTTGCCTGGTTCATGGTCCGTCCCCTCCTCCCTGGACCCCCAGCTGGTCTCTGAGGCTGGCCCACCAGAGCCGCCTCCCCTTCCAGCCATTGTTCCAGGCTCTTACCAAAGGGCCTAGAACGGAAGGACAACAGACAGTGACTTGGAATGGGGAGTGGATAGACTGGGCCCAGCCTTCTGCGGGTGCTATACAGGATCCCCACCTTGGGGACGTGAAAGCAGAGACTTGTTAAAACCTGTAAATGGCGTCTAACGCAAACTAGCTTCCTACAGGGTCTTGGAAAAGCCATGGCTCCCCAAGGACCCCAGAACGGTTATTGAGAATTGCATTCCTCTCTCCCATCCTCTCCCCTCTAATGGGGCACCATACCTGGAGCCCATTGTCCCATGGAATAAACGATGTGTCTGACAACCTCCATACGGGCACGAAACTTCTCGTGGGGTAGGGCGAGTGGGGGTGACATCTGAATGTGACACCTGTGGGCCTATGGGCTGTGGAGAAGGGGGCTGGAGACCCAGTTAGTGTCTATGGTCACATCCTCATGTCATCGTCCTCTCTGGCCTTGGCTGCTCTATAAGGCTCCTTCCCACCCCAACCTGTCCCAAATCACCTGGCCTTCAAGATCCTCTGCCTACAGGAACCCTTGCAAAGCATCCTGGGCACTGCCCAGACAGGTTCAGATCAAACCGTACAGCTGTGGGCGTGGCTGCTGCCTGTTCACTTGGCTTTGGTTCTCCAATTAAACTAGAAGCTGCCTGAGAGTAGGGGTTGCCTGGCTCTACGACACCCCTTGCCCCTCCTACACCATCCTCCACTATGTCTAGAACCTTTTCTTTTCAACTTGATCCAGAGCCACTCAGAGAAAAAATTTCTAAAGAGGAAGGTCGCATGTGATGACGTTTGGGGGTCCTTAAGGGAGCTACCTCTTCAGGTTTTCCCAGCATCACATTGGGCCTCAAGGTCCCTCGGGCCTCAAGGTCCCACAAAATGATTCCTAGGTACCAGCTGCAGGAATAACTGGGAACAGCTCACCGCTGGGAGTGAAGGACAAACACCTGGCTACGCAAAGCCCCCCTCCTGAGCTAGTCTCTGCTCCATTTCTTGCTGGCCTTGGAGGAACCCTTCTCTGCCATTCATGCTCTGGACTTAGGCAGGTAAATTCCTACCCTGGAGGAGCTTCCAGTTTACCTGAAGAGCCATCTGAGAGCCATTGAGAGAAGCACCGCATTTTTATTTTTATTTTATTTTTATTTTCCAGTATTGGGGGTTGAGCCCAAGGCCTTAACACTAAACTACATCCAGGCCTTTTTTATTTTTTGTTTGTTTGTTTGGAGACAAGATCTTGATACATTACTAAATTGCCCAGATTAGGCTTGGACATGTGATCCTCCTGCCTCAGTCTCCCAGAGTGCTGGGTTTAGCTTTACAGGTATGTACCAATGCGCCAGCTGAGAAGCACCACTTCTTAACAGATCCCCTGTGGGGTTCCAGGTGGGGTGGGTGGTAAGGTGCACACATCTAGTTTCAGCTCAATCTTCCACTCGCTCAACAGGGCCCGGCTCCCTCCCTGGTCTGGGGCTGCCAGACCCCAGCTTGTTTTGGCCTCTGCCTCCACTGAGCTGGAGCCCTGGCTTTCCTGCTGCTTTGCATAGTGGAGCTAATTTTGTCCCCTCCCTTCACCAGGGACCTGGGCAGCCAGCCAAGGTGGAGGAGTCTTCACTTCTCCCCTAATGAGGGTTTGCCCCCACTTGGGGCTGTCCTGGGTCATGGGAGGCTTCAGCTTTACCAAAAAACTAACACCTTTGAATAACTGGGTTTCCCTAAGGCTTTGAAGTGCTTATTGACAGAGAAGCATTTGGGCAGGAGGCCACCTCCTCCACAGACACTCCCCACATGAATTAGTATTCCTAGGTTAAAATGGAGAAGCCCTCCCATATGATTTTGTTCAGGAACTCACATTTTTGGTGTCATCATGGCAATCTTAAGGGGCCTTGGGCCCCAGAATTGGCTCAAGCAGTGGAAACGTTACTGGGTGAAGCACATCTCAGACCTCAGGTGCTTTATCTGTAAAATGTGTATGATAAACCTATCTGGACCTGGGCCTGATGGCAGCTGCCATCCCAGCCTACGGCAGGAAGATCACTTGAGCTCAGGAACTGGAGGCCATTCAAGGCAACGTAGTAACCCTATCTCAAAAAGCCCAAAATCTATCCAAACCAAAGGAATTTAACTATTTGCCTTTTAAAACAAAAAACTATGTAATGAAACTGAGTTTGTTTTGTTTTTGCTACTGTTAGGTTTGGTTTGATCTGTTGAGACAGGATCTCACCATGTTGTTCAGCCTGGCCTCAAACTCATAGCAATCCTCCTGCCTCAGCCTCCCAAGTGCTTGGGATCCCAGGGACATGCCACCACTCCCAGCCTGAGTTTGTTTTCTTTGGGTGAATTCTAGAACATACAGATTTGTATAACCAACTCCATAATTTAGATATGAAACATGAACCAAAAGTTTTTATTGAGCCCAGTGAATACCCAATTGAACAACTCCTAAATGACAGTAATTTATTTTTTTCAGTACTGAACTCAGTGCCTTCACCGTGACTATATCTCTAGTCCTTTTATTTACGTTTTATTTTGTTTGAGGCTTGGTGGGTTGTTTGTTTGTGGGACAAGATCTCACTAAATTGCTCAGGCTGCCAAAACATTCAATCCTGCCTCTGCGTTCAGCTAGCTTGGTCTCTAAGTATTCACTGCTATGCTAGAAACACCAACACATTCTCTTTTACATGACCTTGCTTAAGCTTCTCTATAACCCCGAAAGAAGAGAACCTTATCTCTGTCTCCCCCACCCCCTAGCAAAAAAGAGTCAAGGCTAAGGAAATTACCAGAACTGGCCACAAAGCACACACAGTCTTCCGACTCCAAATGTGGCCCTACATGACACTGCATCACAGTGACCTTCCTTGAAGGACTTCACACCAACAAAACTTTGAGCCATAGGAGCAAGAGAAGGACTGAGGGAAGGGAATTCTGGGACAATTTTGTTTATTTTCAAAGTCTGCCCAGTGAAGAAATTTACTCTTTCCACCCCTGTGGACATGGCTGGACCAGCCGCCCAGAATCCTCAAGAGTCTTCCCTCAGCCATCCTTGCAGGAGCCCAGGTCCTCCTGGCCTTCCCGTCCCCAGCAGGCAGCTGTGAGACCCCTGATGGGCACATGCTCCCCCACCCCCACCTGCTGGGGGAATCCAGCTGGGCCCCTGGGGACCCTGGTTTAAGCACGGGCTGCTTCCTCCTCCACTCTAGCTTGACTTCCGGCCTTCTCTGTGCAGGTGCTGCTTAGCCTAGGTTGCTCTGACCCAAGGCTTTGGGTGTTTTTCCAAAGGCAAGAGAAAACAAAAAATGTGCAAAGCTGCTGCTGTTTGGGCAGCATCAGCATCGAGCAGGCAGTGTTCACCTGAGCAGGGTCTGACCCGGCTAGGCCACCTGCTCAAAGGCCACGGCGGAAGCAGCATTTGGGGTTCCTGGATTCTGTCTGCTCCTTTTAGGCCCCTTCAGAGCTGCAGTGAGACCCCACTTCCGGGGAGTCCCTAGATGTGTCCCAGGTCTCCAGCTGCCCTGCTATGACTCACTCCAGTCCCACGTTGTCCTGCAAACAACAACCAACCTCCCCCTGGAGTCACCCCACTGCCCTGTCTACCCCATAGGGCTTCACTTGGAAACAGAGGCGACTGCAGAGCACAAAAGTTAGCAGACATTAAATGCGGAGTGCAGTGTTAATGTTAAAACCCATCCTGACTGATCCTAGCACAGTTTCTAAAAATTACTTTCCCCTTGGAGCTAAACTCTCCTTCTCCACACAGGAGGACAGGATAGGGAAGGGAGACACTACCTCTAGGATCCAGGTTCACAGGCTGCAATCTCTGAGAATGTTAGTGTGAACTTGGAATGGGCACCGACCCACATATGGCCTTGTGTACTTTTTCATTTTATTTTTTGATGTGCGTGTTGCTGTGCATTCAAGTTCCTGTCCTCATTATTTTAAAATAACTGTAGGAGGATCCTGAGGCAGGACACGGTGTACATCACCAGTCCCAGTCAGCTGCACCTGTGAGCCCCTCTCTTGGGTCTATGCTTCTATCCATTTGTTCCACTCGCCAGACGCATTTGAATTCCCAGCCAGGGACTGGACGAACTGGCCTGCTCCTTCCATTCCCTGGTTTATCTCTCATCTCTGTGTCAGCTGTTTCCTTTCTGGTAGGTTTCCCCGTTGGAGACTTCAGTCTTTAATTTACCATTATACAGTATGTTTATTTATTTGCTATTGTCTCTCTTACCAATAGACTCCAGAAGAGACAGGATCATCTCTTTTGAGTCATCAAGGTATGCATATCTGCCTGGCAGGATATCCGGTATAAGGTATGGGCAGCAGCTACTTCTTGAGTCAGTAATGCCTACAAAGAGAACAAATGAAAGGGAGCAATCCAGCCTCGGAGAGCTTGCAGTGCAGTAAGGGGAACGAGATAGCCACAAATAACCAGAGGGGAAGGTACTATACTTGATCTTCACCAAAAGGTCAAGAAGTAAGACCACAAGATAAGATAAAAGAGGCATTGGTTATTTTTAGCTGAGAGTACCCAGCAGGCAAAGATCCCAGGCTTCCTGCGATTTCTGGAACACACAATGGTCCATATAATTGTTTTCAATGGAATTTGGGAATTATTCCCTAGGGAAGTTACTCAGTATGTCTAGAGACAGTGGACTGTCACCTGACGTGGACGTGGACCTCTTCCATGTTGTTTGGAGATCATCATCACTCAGTATAAACAACACCTGCATCAATACACAGCCGTGTCTGCGCTGCTCTCAGCACGGCTCTCACGGTCCTCCCTCTATGCTTGAGTCCTCTGGCTGCAAAGTGGGCAACTCAAGGGTCCCCTGAGATACAGGAAGTGAAAACATGATGCACACTGAAACGTGCAATACAAATGTGAATCACGATGCGATTTGGTTCATTAAATCAGGCCACATCGAGTTGTTTTTTCTACTGCTTTTCTTAGTGCCTGTGGATACCCCATTCTGAAGCCGGTGTTCCTTATACTCAATTCCTGCCGCTTTCACTGGAGAGCTTCTCCACAGGGACTTGAGTCTGCCTTGCACTGAGGGAAGTCCTGTGCATGCCAGGCAGTGCCACCATCTTTACCAGTCGGGGCTTCTAAAGGGGTTGGAATGGCAGAAAGATCAGGGGCCTTGCCTGGCTGTTGCTTTGGGACTGGAGATCTCAGCAAGAAGGCACCTTATTGGTGATGTTCTGGGAGTGGTGTGGATGATTCATGTGTAGCCCAGATGAAATATATGAACTTCCAAATACACTGAAAGGAACATATACATTCCAAGTTACAACCTGAGTGTTCTTTAAAGATGACTGGGGGTTCATTCTGAGCCCGAGGAGGCTGACCTCAGAGATGCTAATCACAGCCTCTCCCCACAGGCCATCCAGAGACCACTGCTGGGCAGTCCCCAAACCTGATGGAGTCAGTCAGAGGTGTCTGTGTGTCCCAAGACTGGGTGACTTTCCAAATCTAATTCCAAGTTTAGCTTCTTCCAGCACACATCCCGTGTGCCCACTTTGTATAACCGTCAGTCTCCAGCTCAGGGTTCTTCTGGCCTCTGCTCCAGGAGGGGCTTCTTCCGGAGTCCAGAGTCCACATGGACGATTCTCAGCATTGAAGAAGCATCTGACATGGAGGCTCCGTGTTAACGCCCCCATCAGGTGACACAGGAGGAAAGATGGCAGGGGAGGCAGAAGACTCCATGGGCTCGGGGCCGCCTCCCCTGGCTTCCTGGCCCCTACTCTTTGGTGGAGCTGGAAGCAGGAGAGAAAAGGATGTGTCTGATGTCCCTGTGGCCCCATCTTCCTCAAGCCTGTATCCAGGCGATGCTCCCCACAAGCCTGCCTGGAGAACATTCTCCAGGGTCCCAGGCCTCCCGGGAGGTGACAAACAGGAGTCCTAGAAGGAAAAGGTGGTGAGGCCCAAGCATTCATGTTCCAGAACAAGGGCATGAGTTTTTGTGGTTGATGCCAACATCATAATCAACCATGCAACCAACTGCTTCTATTTGTTTTCTCAGTTTGAAGCCCTAGGTGTCCTGAGACTCAGGGATGGAAGGCTTAGGGGCAGGGAGTGCGTTTCTTTCTGCCTTCAACCCGGGGCTGAGGGATTTAGAAGTCAGAAATAACTGAGGGGCACCACACAGTGTGCTAGGAGAAAGGGCTCCAGACGGTGGAACACTGAGAAATCAAGGCCGAGGAGGCTGCCACCTTGGCTGATTTGGCTCATGAAGGTGGTCTCTCAGAGCCTCAGTCTCTTCCTCTGAAAACAAGTGTGACTAAGACTTGTTCACATAACTGTTGTGAGATTGCACGTAGCTATGCTCTTTCATTTCTGTACTGATCTCTGGACAGACACTAAAAGATGGGAAAAACAGCAAAGAACTACAATGACTGCTTAGGGCACTTTTGAGGTTCCTGTACATTGAGTTTTATTGCTGGGAAGACCCAAGCCCTCAAAGGCTTCCCCTGCTCTGAGATTCTCTGATGTTTCAGGGCAAATGCAAAGAAGCATTGTGGCCTGTTTCTGTTCCCAAGATTTGTGCTTCTCGGTTTGTATCTCTGTGGCAGATCTGAGGAGAGGTTTGATCATTAATTGTGACATGTCAACTTGACTTGCATAACTGCCCAGCAGGGGCTGGGGATTTAGCTCAGCGGCATAAGCGCCTGCCTTGCAAGCAGGCAGTTGTGAGTTTGATTCCTGGTACCGATAAAAAGGAAAAAGACAAAAAAAAAAAAAGAACTGTAAAGTTCTGAATGTATCTGGATGGTTGATGGGTAGGCCAGTAACTTGAGGAGGGAAAGATCTACCCCAGTCTGAGGCATCAACCAATAGGATTGTAGCCTAGATAAAATAAAAAGGGAAAGGAGGGCTGGGGATTTAGCTCAGTGGTATAAGTGGCTGCCTGGCAAATGCGAGGTCGTGAGTTAGATTCCTGGTACCAAAAAAAGGTGAGGGGAAGGAGAGGAAAAAATTTTTTTCAGAAGAGCTTCAATCTTTGCCCTTGCCATTGGACACTGGTCTCCACATTCTTCAGCTTTGCAGTGCAGAGTCACACTGGTGACTCTATGGCGAGCTTCCAGGCCTTAGACCTTTGATTGCTACTAAATCCTTTGGCTTTCCAGAGCAAATTGTCATTTTGGGTCCTTCTACCTCTGGTCCTGTAAGCTTACCTAATAAATCCCTACCTATTGATTACCTTCCTCTAGGACAAACGCAATACCTCAAGTTTCAGTCCTCTGCCCCATAAACATAAGGGGACTCCAGCACTCAGAGAAGAGAGGCAACATGTGGGATCCACGCCCTTCACTGGTTGTGTCATCACCACACTCAGCTGCTTCAGCTCTACTAGGTGATGGGATGGAGGAAGCAAGTAAGGAATCTGGAGCCAAACTGTGCCCAGAACACCCAGAATCTACTGCCAGTCTTTGGCCTCCTTTCTAAGCACAATTCTCTCTGGGTACAGGGAAAGCACGTAGGGAAGAAGAAAGGGACAGGACACAGAATGGGAAGGAGTCAACACTGCTCTCAAGAAACAGTCGTCCTGACACTGCCCCACTTGGGGAACTGTGGGGCTCTCTCAACCTTGGTAGACAAACTCTACTGCACCATCCTGATGGAACGACCCCGAACTCTGCTTCTGTCATTCTCGTAAGACCTCAGAATGGGTGGTCTCTCTAGCTGAGACCCTCTGTGCACAATCCTCATGACCATGGTGATGAGGAAGGGGATGATGGTTAGCCCAGGGGCATGACACCCGCAGACAAGCGGGAACAGGATGAGTGGGAGGAGCTTGTAAATTATCCATCAGCACAAACCGTCAGCGGCCCCATGCATAAATACAAGGAGAAAACAGACAGCAGCCTTGTGGGTGGGGGGTGGAAGGGGACCAGGGTATAAAAAGGGCCCACAAGGGACCAACTCCAGAATCCTACGCTCCAGTTCCCGAAACCAGTCAGGGTCCTGTGGACAGCTCACTCAGCTGCAATGGCTGCAGGTAAGTGTCCCTGAAGTCCCTTTGGGCATGGTGTGGACCAAGGGGAGGTGTGGGGACCCTGCAGACAGAGTGGGGGAATCAACCCTTGGGTTTGGAGTTTCAGAATGTGAATACAGCCATCTAATCCCAACATGCCGACTATGCTCTCGGTGCTTAGGAGAGGTGGGGGAGAAGGAACTGCCTCAGAGTGGTCCCCTGCTCTCGGGCCTCCCTCACCCTCCTGTCTCTCCCTAGGCTCTCAGGCCACCTGGCTCCTCATCTTCGCCCTGCTCTGCCTGCCCTGGCCTAAGGAGGTCCGTGGTTTCCCGGCCATGCCTTTGTCCAGCCTTTTTGGCAACGCAGTGCTCCGAGCCCAGCACCTGCATCAGTTGGCTGCTGACACCTACAAAGAATTTGTAAGCTCCCCAGGGATGGGTACCTGGCCAGGGTAGTGAACCCTCCCTGGAAAGTAATGAGAGGAAAGTGAGGGGCTCAGGGGTTGTACGCAAGTAAAGTGTGGTTTGGATGAGCAGAAACTAGGGAGCTTCCTGATAAAGTAGCTATGGAAGCTGCTCACCAGCCCAGACCTCAGTGATGGTGCTTCCCCTAGGAGCGCACCTACATCCCCGAGGGACAGCGTTACTCCATCCACAACACCCAGACTGCCTTCTGCTTCTCGGAGACCATCCCTGCTCCAACGGACAAGGAAGAAGCCCAGCAGAGATCCGTGAGTGGCCACCAGGCTCTTCAAAGTCAGTTCTCCCTTCCTTCCTGGCAGCCCTGCCCATGCCCCAGGCCAGGGGTCACCTTCTCTCCCAGACTAGGTTGTGGGAGGCCCAAGCAGAGACCACCCTAGCTGCGCGGCAACTCGCTGGTCTTCTCCCACAGGACGTGGAGCTCCTGCACTTCTCACTGCTGCTCATCCAGTCATGGCTGGGGCCTGTGCAGTTCCTCAGCAGGGTCTTCACCAACAGCCTGGTGTTCGGCACCTCGGACCGTGTCTATGAAAAACTGAAGGACCTGGAGGAGGGCATCCAGGCGCTGATGCGGGTAAGGATGGCCCTGGGGCCACAACCACCACCCCACTGGCCAGCTACAGGCTGGTGGGACTTCCAGAGCTGTGGGGGGAAATGCTGCTGCTCTTCCTTTCCCCTTCTGGATCCTCCAGGCGGTTCTCTAGGCCACTGAAGATGGGGAGGAAGGTGGATGCAAGTGGGAAGCCAGGACTCTCATGAACTTGGCTTCTGCCGTCCTTCCTCCCAATTACAGGAACTAGAAGATGGCACCCCCCGTGCCGGGCAGATCCTCAAGCAAACCTATGACAAATTTGACACCAACTTACGCAGCAACGACGCACTGCTCAAGAACTACGGGCTGCTCTCCTGCTTCAGGAAGGACCTGCACAGGACTGAGACCTACCTGCGGGTCATGAAGTGTCGCCGCTTTGTGGAGAGCAGCTGTGCCTTCTAGTTGCACAGTGTTTCTGTCACCCGCCTGCTTCTCTCCGTACCCTGGAAAGTGCCACTCCAGTGCCCACTGTCCTTGTCCCAATAAAACTGAGCTGCATCATATTATCTGACTAGGTGTCTTTCTGTTATGCAATGGAAGTGGGGGGCAGTAAGACTGGGCGGACAACCCACAGGAATCCTGTGGGGTCTCTGGAACTGGGCTACTGAGATAGTGGTCCTGGGTCTTCTCATGTCAGAGAGAAGCTGACACATTACTCCTCCATCACACCCTAACTCTGCCACCTGTTGGTGTCCCAGTTTTCTGGGTAGTCACTAGTTAACAAGCTCATAGGTCACCCCATAAAGTACTTGGAGGCCTCTCTCCCTCTCCCACCAGCACCAGAAATGCCAAATTCACCTCCCTCAGAGCGAGAAGAAACGAAAACAAGACAGGCTAATACACGCAGAAACAAATGCCCCCTCTCCTCAATGAGAAATACGAGGGAAATCACAGAATTATGTCCTTGCATAAAACTTTAGGCTAAATATTCATTAGGTTCCACTACCCATAGGAAATGAGGTGAGAGCAAAAAATGAACAAAACCAGCACATTCGGAATCCGAATTGGGCAAAGAAAGTGGAAGAGAAAATAGGGATTGCAAATCCTGGGCCAGGAGATGCCACGTCAATGACTTTGTGAGTGATGAGAGCTGAGTGAGACAGGAGATGTGCCATGGACACCACGCAGAGGATGGAGCCGCCAAAGTGCAGCTCGTCCAGTCTTGGGCCACGCATGTCTGCAGGAAGAAGTTTGCCAGACCTAATTCTTCAACACTACTGGGACCCCTGAAGTTCCTTTGGTTTCTTTTCTTTCTTTCTTTTTTTTTTGATACTGGGGATTGAACTTGCGACCTCACACTTGCCAGGCAGGCGCTTATGCCACTGAGCTAAATCCCTGGCCCCCTTTGTTTTTTTTTGTATGCAAAATCATTTTTTTTCCCCTTTGGTATGGGGATCAAACTCACAACCTTGCGCCTGCCAAGCAGGCACTTGTGCCACTGAGCTAAACCCCCAGTGCAAAATCTAATTTTTAAACATTGGCCACTAATACATATTGAAAACATTTTAAGGTCAAAAAATGAATGCAAACACATCTGGTTTTCAAGCTGGCAGGGATCAGCTTTGTTCTAAAGGCAGTGTTATTAGGACAGCTTGGCATAAGCAAAGAATCAGAGACTCTTTTGTAGTTTGTGTTCTTGAACAAATTACTTAACAGCCTTGAGATAATAATACACGCTATTTGTAGTTTGTGTTCTTGAACAAATTACTTAACAGCCTTGAGATAATAATACACAGATTTTATGAGGGTTAACTGAAATTGTATTGCTAGCCCTTGTGTTTTTCAGATTCCATGCAATATTTTTAATTCACTCTGACAAGATAGCATTTCTGAATTCCTTCCATCAGCGTTGCCAAAATGTGCACAGTGAGCTTTGTCCCTTTATGCATATTTGAGAGCAGAACTCACACTTTCCACTTTCTTCAAAGTCCTCAGAAAGTGAGGATCTGGGCTTCCAGGTCAAGCAAGCTCACACTTGCCTTGAAGCTCCTTTAATTCACGAGTTTCGCTGGGGGGTAGCAGGGTGGTTGACCTCTTGCTTAGCGTGTGTGAAGCTCTGGATTTGAACTCCAGTGTTGAAAAAAAAATTAAATGAAACTAAACTAAAATACAGAAGTCTCTGACAGAGCTGAGAAATACTGAACGATAGTAGCATCATGCCAGCTGGGCCCAGTTGGTATAAAGCTTTCCCAGTTTTTACACCAAAAGCATGATGTCCAAGGATCCCCTAAACTCAATACAAACTAAGCTATTAAGATTGGCCGCCTGAGCCAGGCATAGAGGCACACAGCTGAAATCCCAGCACTGTGGACTTCAAGTCAGGAAGATCACTGACAGTTCAAGGCCAGCCTCAATTACGTAGCAAGATCTGATCTCAAAAATAAACAAACAAATGATTTGAAATGGCTGGGGATATAGCTTACTGTGAAGGTCCTGGTTCATCCCCCAGTACCAGGGGGAAAAATCTTCTAACTAGGATTTGTAAATCCTAAGAAACCAAAAAGGAGAAAGTATGGAAAGGAAGAAATAAAAAACCAGACAACTAGGAAGAAAGAACATAATGGGCCAGTTGGGCCAATGGTGGTGCATGCCTGTAATCCCAGCATTTGAGAGGCTGAGATGGGAGGATTGCTATGACTCTAAGGCTATCCTGGGCTACTTGTGAATTCAAGGCCAGCCTACACTACATACAGGATACAGATGGAGGCTGAATTCCTGAATTCCAGGATCCTGAACTCCAGGCTAGCCTGGGGTACATAGCAAGACTCTGTCTCAAAACAAAACAAGAACTTTTAGGGTCTGGAAACAATGGGAGCAACTACCCATAAGAATTTGTTGCTAGTGGGGCTGGGGATTTCGCTCAGCAGCATAAGTGCCTGCCTTGCAAGCCTGTGGTCATAAGTTCGATCCCTGGTACCAGTAAAAATACAAAAAAATACGAAAAAAAAAAAAAAAGAATTTGTTACTATACTGGAAAAGAAAGGCAATGAGACATTTTTGGGCTGTGTGAATTGGCAAGGAGGGGCTAGGGGACTCCTGGTTGTGTGAATCTCTGGAAAGGAAAAAGAACAGGTGCACCCATGGGGAAGAGCTTAGAACAAATGTAGGTGGGATGACTAATCCGAAGTATCTGTAGTAGAGGGTTGCCTAGCATGCTGCACGCTAACCACCTGCACTGAGACAACACAGAAGAAAAGTACTGAGCTCTAAACTACCCCCAGGGTGACACTTAATTATGGGAACCCAAGCAAGAAGTTACCTGGAGCTCAAAGACCCACAGTGCCCAGCATGTGGCCAACCGCAGGCTGGCATCTGCAGTGTCTCTTGGTTTGCAGGGACCCTGTAGGACGACTGTCAACAGCGACGCCGTGTGGCAGTGTGGAGCAAAGACCAGCCAGGCCAAGCCTCCAGCGCCCCCTGCTGGAAATAGGAAAGTCAAATGACTGCTGCTTCTTTTCCCGGTTTAGTGTGCCTCTGGGCTTTGGGGCCCTAAAGTGGCCTTCACAGATGTAAAACAACTGCAGGAAACAACTGCAGGCCTAATGCAGTTAGCTGACCGTGACAGAAATGTCTGGAGGTCCCTTGATTAGCTTCTCTCTCTCTCTCTGGTACCTGAGATTGAACTCAGGGCCTCATGCATGCTAGGCAAGTACTCTACCACTGAGCTACATCCCCAGCCCTACTCTGCTCTCTTAAATCTACTTCATAAGCTATTTCTTCAAGTGCTCCATTTGAGGTGAATGTTTGTGTTACACTTACATTGTGAGAGAGTTGAGGGCTATCATAGTGGAATAATTGAGATCGAAAAGATCAAATTTGGGGGAGCACTGTTTTTACAAACTCAGATCAAAATGTGTCCAGGATCTCTCTCTTGAGCCTGAGTTAGATTTTCTCTTTAACAATCTATGTTGTCCTGAACATAGCAAATTTAGTCTCTTCATCTACCCTCGCTTCCCTGATATGGTTTGGGTAAGTGTCCCCCAAAGAACCACACGTTAAAATCTTGGTTCCCAATCTGATGGTGCTATTGAAAGATGGTAGAATCTTTTTCTTTTTACTTTTTTTTTTTTTTTACTCAGTACTGGGGATCGAACTCACGACTGCTAGCACTTGCAAGACAGGTGCTTATGCTGCTGAGCTAAATCTCTAACCCTGATAGTATAATCTTTTAAGATATGGCATCTAGTGAAAGGGAGTTAGCTCAATATCCCCTTGAAGGGGATATTGAGACCCCAGGCCCAAAGGTTACAGAGTAAAGTGATCACAGACTGAAATCTATAACTAAAATAAACCCTTTTGCTTTATAGGTTGATTTAGCTATATAGTATTTGTTACAATAATGGAAAGCTGACTTAACACATTCCTTTTTTGTACTGGTAATCAAACTTAGGACCTCACACTGGCCAGGCTGGCAGTGTGCTGCTGAGCTCTATCCCTGGCCCAAACACATTCCTAATTTTGAGTCAGTGAACTATACTCTCAGCCCAAGAAGACACCTCTCGAAGCTTAAAAGAAAGTCTTACATACACATGAAAATAGATATTTCTTTATGCAAAGGGAGAATAAACATTAGAACTGTAACTTAGGAAGCCATGTAGTTAAATATATATGTCAAATTGGAGTTCACAGGTGATTACTCTGTAATGGTTTCTGAAAAAGAACTCAGAGGTATTTGAGACCCTTCACCTAGGAGGTCAATTTCATAGAACCTCTACCTTCCCCTTCAGAGACAAAACATCAGTGCTGAGTGACCTCCCTAGCTGACCCAATGTGGAATTTATGCTTTTTATTCTGCTCCAGGCTAACAACTGATGATTATCAAGTTAAGGCATAACTGAAAGAGAAATGAAATACAGATGACTAGAAAGGAGAAAAGGGAAATCATAACTTTAAAAATAAAAACTGCAGCTTCAAGACACAAACCTAGTTTTTAAAGTTTTTTTTTTTTTCCTCTCAAGACACAGTGAGCCTGGGCCATTCCATTTTAGTTGCAAATGGAGTTTGCCAAGGCATGGTGGCACGAGTGAGTAGTCCCAAAAGTCCAGAGGCTGAGGCAGGAGGGTCACCATGACTTTAGAGCCAACCTGCCATGCAGACTGAATCTGAGGATTACATAGTGAGACCCTGTCTCAAAAAAACAAAAACAACAACAGCAAATACCTTGCAGATAGACTTGGCCATCCACTTTTACCGTAAACAGGCTTTTTTTTTTTTTTAACTTGTAAATTGCCCTTTCCTTGGGGATGAGCTAGAATTCACCTGGACTGGGTTTGAACTTTTGATCTTCATGTCGCAGCCCCCTACAGAGCTAGGATGACCGGATGCACCACTCTGCCTGGGATGTTTTTTGTTATTTTGAGGCTGGATGTTACTATGTTGCTCAGGTTGGCCTCAAATTCAGACTTAAAAGCTATCCTCCTGCCTCAAGCTGCCCACATACCTGGAGGCACATACAACTGCTGGCCTCTGTGGATATTGTGTTTGCTTTGTTGTTTGTTTGATTTTTTTTTTTTTTTTTTTTTTTTGGTCTTTTTTCAGACAGGGTCTCACTATGCAGTTCAGGCTGTCTTGAGCTCACTTTGTAGCCCAGGCTGGTCTCGAACTCATGACAATCCTCCTGCTTCAGCCTCCAAGTGCTTGGATTACAGTCGTGTGCCACTACACCTGGTACAGCTGGTTTTTAATGAGGGTGCCAAAACAATTTAATAGTGAAAGAACAGCCATTTCAAGGAATGGAATGTAACAGGGTTGAATCCCAACAGTACAAAAAGAAAAAAGAAAAAATATGGATTCATGCTTATTTCCTTGTATGTGGATAACTTTTGAAAACATTATGCTACATGGAATAAGGCAGACACAAAAGATCACTTAATTTATGATTCTCATTTATGCAAAATATCCAGACAAAGAAATAAATAAATATAGGAAGCAGAATATGTCCACCGATTGAAAACTGATGGTCACCATCAACAACTGAAATGACTCAGCATGGTGCTGACTGCAGATGGCCCATCTGAGAATTGTTGCCTGCATAAAAAGGAGACCTGGAGAGGAACAGGAGAGTTTTGTTTGGTGCTGTTGGTTCTCCTGTTGCTGTGGGTTCTCCTGGAAGAGCTTGCCGAGCTTCTTTCCTGATATGAACTCGGCTTGGGACCTTGTTGTTGCTGAGAATGGCAGCGGTTCCCTTAGGGGGAGCTCTGGTCCTAACCGTGAGTGTTGCTTCCTGGCTCCAATGCAGATCCCTCAGCCTGCTGGCTCAGATCCTTCAACACCCCCCCCCCCCCCCCCCCCCCCCCCCCGGCACAGACTTTTAGCTTCCACCACTAAACTTGAGCCTTCCCAGTACAGATCCATGGAACAGACTTGCATGAGTCATTGTGGGCTCTAGGCCGCTAGTTGGATTCATGGGGGACATTGTCATGGGCTCTAGGTCTTTAGCTGAACGCATGCAGGATATTGCCATGGGATCTAGACCCTCAGCTGGATTCTCTAGGTCTTTAGTGTGTGGACAGATTTCTTGCACTTTCTTTGTATTTACTTCCTTGGGTGACCATCCTAAATAGTACTATAAATTATGTATCCTGGACTGTCTTGTTCTCCTTGCAATCCCTGACTACAGCACAGCTTAATGGCTGTACAGAGCTGGAGGTGGGGAAGAAAATGAACACTGCCAGTGGCCACAGGGTTTCTTTTGGGGTAATGAATATGTTATAAAATTATGATGACTTGATTGTACAACTTTGTGTAACTATATTAAAAATGATTGGATTGGACACTCTATTTCTTTATTTTTGCAGTGATAAGGCTCAGACCTCAGCCTGGTGTATAGTAAATGCGCTTCCAGTTGACCTTCCTTTCCAGCTTAAAACTGTGCAGTATCACAGGCTGAATTATAGGACAACTGAATTACATCTCAGCTTGTTATATTTAAAACTTGTGAGATTAAAGCAATGGGGCATTTATGGGAACAAAAAATTGCCTCCCTCATTAAACCATCTGAAACTCATTTTAGTCATTTTAAGATGTTTAAACTTTCTTAAAAAGTTCTATAATAGTACTAGAGAAAAGATGAATTGGCTTAGAAAAATAATCTTGGTGTAAAGTCGTCTTTCTTAAGTATAACATGAAACACAGGAGCTAAAGAGAAATAATATGTTTGTCTATATAAAGAATTAAGATATCTGTGTGGAAGAAATACTGTAAGCCAAAAGTCAAAATGCAGAAAATATAAGGTATATTTACAATCACTGAGCCACACGCCTGCCCTGACATACTATATTTGTATTGAACTAGTGTTTTCATGAAAGTATCAATAACTTTTATTATTTTGCACAGAAAACTCTCTAGAAGGATATTCAAAAATTCTTGAAGTCCTTACTGCAAAGAGTATATGCCTGGGTCAGAGGGGTCAGAGGGGTCAGAGGGACTTTTCCTGTATTTCTCTTCTGCTGGAACAATAAGCATATACTACTTTACAAAATATTTTTAGTGAAAAAGTCAACCGTCGTATACTTTATAGATTTTAAAACCTAGAGGATTATATTTCCCTTGGTAAGAACTGTGAAGGTATAAGAATTTATCATACAAGTTTTTAAAACAGATACTGTGCTCAAGAAAGAATAATATTGGGCCGGGGATTTAGCTCAGCAGCAGAAGCGCCTGCCTGGCAAGAGTGAGGTCATGAGTTCAATCCTTGGTACCAAAAAAAAAAAAAACCATGAAAGAGGAGAGGGGGCACCCAACAAAGTGTGATAGCAGACCTCCCTGAAAGCAGGCACAGTCTGTCATCAGTGAACGGTCTCAGCTGGCAGCATTGGCCAGTGATTTCAGGATCTCCTTCTGTTTTTTTAACTGCAAGCACTTTTTTTTTTTTTTTTTTTTTTTGCCAAATCTTCCTAAATTTGAAAAAAAGAGAAATTTTTTTCTGAGTTTCTTTCTTAAAATATTACATTTATTGACATGATACATGTAATAAAGAAAAAGGCATTTTTTCATGGTCATAAATATCCAATTATTTCAACTAATATCACAGGAACTGTCTTCCTGGGCTCCTCAAGATTTGGCTGGATATTTGGGTACTCCAGATAGATACAATTCAAGCTTGTAATCCCTTGTCCTGTTCAGAAGACGGTTTCATGAAGGAGAGATTCTCAAATGATGCAGTGGATCCTTGGCCTGTCATTTAGAAAGCACAGGAGCTTGACCTCCTGTAAGTAGTTCTGCTGAACCTCGGCTTGCAAATTTGTACATCAGATCTAACACGACATTTTACAAATATCTGTATTTTCCTTCGAGCAAATGTTTGTTGATACAAAATGCATCAAAGCACCAGGAATACAACAATTAAAAAATTCTTATAAAATGTCTCCTTTGCCTTCACTTCTGAAGTTACAGGTTTAGAAGTACAGTTCTTTTTTTTTTTTTTTTTTTGTCTTTTTCCTTTTTATCAGTACCGGGGATCGAACTCACGACTGCCTGCTTACAAGGCAGGCGCTTATGCCACTGAGCTAAATCCCCAGCCCCTAGAAGTATAGTTCTTGAGGGAATATTATTTTCAACATAAATATTAACAATAGTGTTATCTACTGGTTTCTAAAGTGGTTGTAATATATTATAGTCATTTTAAAAAGTAGCATTATGTATTTGGCATAACACCTTTGATAATAATTGATTACTTGTCACAGGTGATGTGCATCTGTATGTGTATTTAATGCACACCTGTAATCCCAGGTAGTCAAGTGCCTGAGGCAGGAGGATCACAAGTTCTAGACCATCCTGGTTTGTGAATCTACTTTTGATAATAATTTCCTAGGGGATATCTCTAGT
Organism: Cavia porcellus; assembly: GCF_034190915.1. Classification (NCBI taxonomy): domain Eukaryota; kingdom Metazoa; phylum Chordata; class Mammalia; order Rodentia; family Caviidae; genus Cavia; species Cavia porcellus. Next base: position 16,940,271 of record NW_026947515.1, read on the forward strand.
GTGTGGTTGAATGGGTCTGTTACTAATGCTCCCAAGAAGGGAAGTGGACTTGCAGCTGCCAGAAAACAACTTGTGTGCAAAGAGGCAAAATTTTCTTACCAAAAATAGATCATTCTGATAGAAGTAGAAAAGCTTAATTTCCCAAATCTGCAATTTATGGCATTATAAAGCTTCTGGCCTTGGGAGTCTCTGAATACCACTCATAGGTCTTACTAGAAAGAGGTCCAGGAAGTTTGAGCAAAGCAGAAAATGAGTCTTGGTATCTAAAAAAAATATTTTTCCCTTTCATATCAAGAATTTTTTAAGTCTGTTCCAGAACAAAGACCAGTTTGTTGAAAGGGACTTTGAGAGACCACAGGCACCTACAGTCTTGGGAGCTGGTCTAGTAGATACTATTTCAAAGGCATGAGTCTTGATAACTAATTAATGAACCAGTTATTTCCTGCAACAACCATGGTTTGGTTCTTAGTGTCCTGCAAGGATCTGAGAGTCTCTTTGTCAGGTGGAGAAAAAGTGGGCAACTGTGCACTGATGCCAACAAAATGCCCACCGAGGCTGAGGAGTGTGTCACGGATGCATCTACTGTCCCATCTCTGCTTGTTCACCCAGGCAAGAGATTTCTTTGTATCTGGATCCAGATATCACCTTGGACTAGTGCTGCATAGAAAAAGATGGAATACCTCCACTGGTAACATTACTCCTTGCTTTGCAGGTGGAGTAACATTATGAGAACATTTGCTTGCCCTGTGGCTGGGGAAGCCACTATCAGACTCAGAAGCAGGAGAGCCTGGGAGACCCCATTCCTTTTGTACCCACAGGCCTCTCTTGGCACATTGGCAAGGACTGGGACGACCTTAGGAGCCCTGGGTGGGCAAGAGCTAGACTATGTCCTCTCCCCTCCCTACCATGAGGGCTTATGCTTCTGTGACTGCAGCCCAAGGCCTCTGAGCCGTTTGCACACATGAGTGACCCTTCTGACTCCTTGGCGGCCTCTGGAAGGGATGTCTTCATAGGCCTGGGCAGCAGGCTGGGTCCATATGGCCATTCTGGAGTGACAACATTGAGCTCAGGCCAAAAAGCCGGAAAGGCAGTCAGTGGGACCCACATACAGAGGAACTGGAGAAATGTCACGTCCTTGCTTCTCCCCTCAAATCACCCAGGCTTTCTATGCTCAAATCACCCAGGCTTCTATGCCCAAGCCACCTCTATATCCTGGCCTTTGGCTGAGTCAGTGCTGATTCCTCAAAGGGATACATGGTGGGAGCACAGATCTGTGGCAAGGCTGGGGCTTGGCCACTTTGAGGATAGGCTGGATGGCTTTGGGGGACAACTGGGGTTTTCTCACTGGAGAGGGGCTAGGCTCACTGGGCAGGTGGGAATTTAGGGATGGGAGTCTTCATGCACAGGTGTGAATAGGTGTGTGACTGGAGGGTGCAGGTGGACACATCTCTGAATGCAGCTGCTGTGCCCACGAGCACCCTATGCGCACACCTGTGTACCCACATACCTGCGCACAGATGCAAGGCCTGGGCACATGTGCAGGCCTGTGGGTGCTCACAGGAGCCTGGATCTTCTCCCTTATAGGTAGCAGACTTGAAGGGCCGATGAATGGGACAGCTTATTCCTTCACAAGGACTTGAGCTTTTCTAGAGTAGAGGTGGCTCCAAGGCTCAAATCCCAGGATCTGGGCATGCCTTGTGCCCTGAGGCTGTATCCAGGCAGTGTGAGGTTTGTCCTACTTTTGCCTGCTGCAAGATCCTGCTGTGTGCCTTGCAGTGAAAGAGGAATTTGTAGTTCTCCATGGAGTCTTGGAACAGGAAAGGCCAGCCATGGACTGAGGACCCCAGGTGGAGAGAAGGCCACCTGGGTTTATGCCTGGCTCGAGCCAGTGGGGAAGGAAGACAGGGCCTTGCTGGGCCCTCTGGTCACCTCTTGGCCTCCATCCTGGCTCTGCACATCCTCCTCCTGGCCAACCTTGCTCCTCTCCATGCCCAACCTTTCCTCCTCTCCCCTTCCTTCCCAAAGGCTTGCTAAGCAGATATTCATCAGCACCACCTTGAGCTCTCTGCTGTCAAGGCTAATTCTGGCTCCCAGGTCTCCTCCTGCTTGTCCCTCAGGGCTGAGGAGCTCGGTCCCTCCCCAATCCTGCAAGCACTCTCCATTCCCTGACCCCTGCTGTCCTGGCTTTCCTCCTGAACCTCCCTCTCCCCCGCCCTTTGGTCTCTCTGACGTCTCAGTATTGGGGTGTCCTGGTCCCCATATTCTCTGCTCCTGTTTGAATATCCACTGCCTTGTAATCTCGCCCAGACTCATGGCTTTCAAATGACCACCCTCGGGTAGAACTGAATCACTTACTATTTCTCTCTTCTCACCAGAAAGCAAAGTACTCAGAGACAAGTACTTTTTATAGTCAAGTTTATTGAAGAATAACTTATACACACTTTAATTCATCTTTTTAGCACTCAATTCCATGAGCTTTTGACAAAAGTACTAGCTCTGTAGCTGCTGCCATAATCAATTACAGGATGGCTCCTATCAGCTCCAAAAGGTCTCTTGGCCTTTCTGTGACCAGCCTCAGCCCCAAGTCCCATGCCTGCCAGTCATTGGTCTGTTTTGTGTCCTGATAGTTCTGTCTTTTCCAAGAAGTCACATAAATGGAATTTCAAAAGGTGTGTAATCTTTTGAATCAGCTTGTCCCATTCGTTTTTCTCTTTATTTTATTGTAGGATCCACTTATTTGTTCACAGGGTGACCAAGTGTCCTAAGTTTGCCCAAGAGCAAGGTGTTCCCCAAGGCCTGGCATTTGCAGTGCAGAATTTGGGATGGTTGGTTACCCTGATTCACCAGCTAAAGGACATTTAGGTCATTTCCAGTTTGGGGTGGTTTTGTATACTTGGTCAATATAAGCAATGACACAGAGTTTTAGAGAACATAAATTTCTGTTTCTCTTTGGTAAGTGCTTGGAATGGTGGTGCGAGATCGAGTGTCCACTTTACCAGGTAAGAATCCACCAGGCTGTGTGACGAGTCGCCAAGCCATCCTGCACCCCTGCTGGCACTGTATGAGAATTCCTGTTGTTCCACGTCTTCTCCAGAACTGGCAGTGACTGGCAAGTTTTAAACCATGCTGAAAGATGTATAAAAGTATCTCCTGTGGTTGGCAAAGACTTCCTTTAGTCATTTGTGTAGTGTTGGGCCTGCTACACTGCAAACTCTCAGTGGGATTTACTGAAGGAAAAATGAATGGTTGGAGGAAGTGGATGCAGTCTCAGGTAGCGCCTGAGCCTGTCGCTGCCTATGCATTCGCCACGTGCCGTACCCTCTTTCACGGCAACTGTCTCTAAGCAGTCACACCATTTTATCCAGCTGCCTCATTTCAGGAAGGGGCTATGCTGTGATCTGAGTAGTAAGAATGAATTCCAAGGGCCAATGTGACTGTAGGTTAAGGCTCTCATTAGCTGAGACCCGGGCTCAGGAAAGAGTAGAGGGTCCCCTCGGACTCCACTGGGCCAAAGGCGGGACTAGACCTCTGGGTGAGGCTCTGACTAGCAAAATGCTGGTCAGACCAGCATGACAGTGGGATACAGGACCCTACTTTGGGACGGACACTACTGCAGGGTGCTCCTGGCAGTGACTGGCTGGGAAGGCTGATGCCTGCCATCTTTCTGCAGGTGTCCAGGGCCAATGCATGTATATATCTGTCTGTGCTCTGTGCATTTAAAAAAATACCATTTTTTAACCACCTACAAAACTAGCTTTGCCCACTTGTGGCACGTGCCTCCACCAGGAATGTGCAGCTGTGGGATCACATTTCCTGTTGTAATGAACGCACCATCGCAGCACTTTCTCAGGGCTTCACATTATTGAATCATGACAAGCAGGCGAGAGGGGTACTTTTATTGTCCCCGTTACTTGTGGGCCACTTGAGGTACAGGACGGCTCACTGATCATCCTCAAATGAGGTAACTAATGGAGGGCAGGGCCCAAACTGAATCTCTCCTAGCCACTGTATATATTGCCCCCTTGCTGGGGTTCTTCTCGTGTTTCCTGAGACCCTACTCTGTGCCTGGCCCATATTAGGGTGTGGATACAGAGGGAAAGGCACAGTCTCTGTCCTCCCAGAACACAGCTTGTTTCTGAAGGTGGGAGTCAGGTTAGGCTGTCCCTAGGTGGCAGGTACAGTAAATGGTGCAGAGAGAACACACACTGCGAATCATCCTGAGAGACTGCAGGCCTTTTCTGGCCAGCTGCTCTGGTCCCAAAGATACCGGTCCCCTGTATTCCTAGGGCAGCACCATTGCTGGGATTGTGCTTGTCCACTTCTGGACCAAGTCTTGCTGCCCCTGTGCCCTGCTTGTGGCACAGGGGACACCAGCAACTGGTGCTTAGCAAAGTGGGTGTGGTTTAGAGCAGAGCTTGGGGACGGAAGGTAGGGAGCCCAAGTGAGGCAGAGAACAGGATGGGCCCAGCCAGAGGTGGGGCCAGAAGGGAAGAGGGTCCTGTGAGACACCCTGACAACCCCTCTGTGACCCCAGGGGAAAAGATCCTGGCCACTCACTGTCCTTGGGGCCTGATTTTAAAAAAACCTACAGAAAATTGGAATTGATGCTCTTTATCTCAATCTGATAAAAGCTACAACAGTCAACATCATATTAAATGGACAAAAACTGAAAGTTTTCACTCTAAAAACTGGAACAAGAAAGGGATGTTCACTGTCTCCCCTCTTACTCAGTATAGTTCTGAAAATATTAGCCAGAGCAATTAAACAAGAAAAATGAATAAGGATAGGAAAGGAAGAATTTAAATTATGATTATTTGCTTTGCAGATGACATGATACTCTACATAGAAGTCTCCCAAAACCCCACCAAAAGACTTCTAGATTTAATAGTCAAACTCAGTAGCGTAGCTGGATACAAAGTCACCACTCAAAAATCAATAGTGTTTCTGTACACAAATAAAAAACTCACTGAGAGAGAAATTAGGGAAACAACACTTTTCACAATGGCATCCCCAAAAATGAAATGCCTAGGAATCAGTCTAACAAAGAAAGTAAAAGACCTCTCTACATTAAAAACTGCAATACTCTAAAAAAGGAAATTGAAGAGGAAATCAGAAAATGGAAGGATATTTCTTATCTTTGGGTAGAAAGAAGCAATATAGTGAAAATGGTCATACGTCTAGAATTGTTATATGGATTTAATGCAATCCTGATCAAAATTCCAATAGCATATCTCATAGAATTACAGAAAACAAACCTAAAATTCATTTGGAACCAGAATTGCTCTTGAATAGCAAAGGCAATTCTGGGCAACAGAAGCAAAGCAGAGGCATCATAATCCCTGAGTTGACTTGAAATTATACCACAAAGCTAAATGGGATGGGGCAGGTGGGTCAGCTTAGCAGCATAAGTGCCTGCCTGGCAAGCACAAGGTTGTGAGTTCAATTCCTGATATTAAAAAAAAAAAAAAAGAAAGAAAAAGCTAAATGAGAAAAACAGTAGAAAAAAGAAGAGAAAAAATTCAGGCCCAAGGATCAATGGAACAGACACACGCAACTTTGACAAAGGAGCCAAACACCTTCGGTAGAAAAAGAATAACCTCTTTAATAAGTGGTGCTGGAAAAACTGGCTTTCCACATGCTGAAGATTAAAAATAGACCCATATCTCCTGCCATGCACTAAGCTAAAATTCAAATATCTAAATATTAAAACAGAAACACAGATCTGCTAGAAGAGAGAATAGGCAGAACTCTTGAAAACATTGGTATAGGCGAAGACTGTATAAGCAAAACCCCACCTGCACAGGAAATAGCACAAGAAATCAACAACTGAGATCTCATCTTACTAAAAAGCTTTGCACAGCAAGAGAAACCACCAACAGAGTGAAGAGACAATGTGGGAAAAAATTTTGCCAGCTGTCCTTCACACAAAGGACTACTAGCTAGAATGTATAAAGAACTTGAAAAAATCAGACACCCCAAATTTAAAGACCCAAACCAAAAATGAGCATCTGAAATGAACAGACACATCTCAGAAGCAGAAGTGGAAATGGCAAATAAATACATGGAAAAATGTTCAACATCACCAGTCATTCCAGAGACGCAAATTTAAAACACACTGTGATTCCATTTCACACCAGAAAGAATCGCTATTGTCAAGAAATCAACTAGTAACTAATGTTGGTGGGGCTGTGGGGAAAAAGGAACCCTTCTCCACTGTTGGTGGGAATGCAAACTGGTGCAACCACTGCTGAAATCAATGTGGAGATCCCTCAAAAAACTAGGACTGGAGGTCCTATTTGACCCAGCTAGTCTATTTCTTAGTATCTTCCTGAAAGAATTAAAAGCATCATACCACAGCAATATATGTGCACCCACGTTTACAGCAGCACAATTTGTAATAGCTAAATCTTGGAAACAGCCCAAATGTCCACCAACTGATGAATGGATATAAGATGTGGTTCTTTTATACGATAGTGTACACTCAGCCATAAAGAAAGATAATTTTGAGGCATTTCTATATAAATGCATGTACCTTGAGAACATGCCTTAAGAGAAATAAATAGGACACATGTGCAAATATGGCATCATTTGTCTGGTGTGAGAAATCAAAAGTGTAAATAAGGACCAAAATGTATAACTGGTATTGTGAAATAGGAAAAAATGTTCAAATGGGAAGGAGCACTAGGGAGGGGAAGAGGGGGAGGAAGGAAAAAGAAAAAAGTGAGCAAAGTAGGAAAAAATGGGGGAAAAAGCTTTTGTAAATATGAAAGGAAAGAGGGGTTAAAGGGAGGGTAGGAAATAGGGAAAAGGAAATAATCAAGATACATCAGGTACAAAATCCCTATGGTGGATGTGATTGTTATATATACCTAAAATGTACTAATAAGCTTAATTTTAAAAATATGTGTGCATTTTATTTAAAATGCTATGAAGCCTAGTGTAATTGATTTTACAGCTAAATGCTAAACACTTTAAAAAGTTATTATACTACTTTTGTTTGCAAATAATTTTAAAATAACTTAAAATCTATTTTAATAAGTTTACGTGCAGATCATACCTGAAAGGATTCACAAGGAAGTATACCAGCACTTGCTCCTAAGGACAGCTAGGTGCTCAGGAGAAGAAAGTAGGAGGGAGCTAATCCTGTTAGTACTCCTTTCTGCTTTAGGACTAGAGTCCTAAATGTAACGCATATGCTGCAGTATCAGGTTCAACTGGCTTAGTGTTTCCACAAGATACGTGCAGTATGTAAGCTCACCAAATTATTTAAGGAGCTGCTTCTTGAAAACTCTCCTTATTCATTGTCACCTGATATAAATCCACATCAGAAGTAAAATGCCCAGAGACAAAGACCTGAATTGCAGCAGGGCACTTGGCTAAACACTCAGGGTAGAAAGACTTCCAGGCAAAGTATCCGGGTCCTCTTAGATGTTATCTATGGTCGCTATTGTTTCACGAACTTCCCCAAGCACAAGTAGCAGAGAATCCCTAGATATGAGCAATGAAACAAAAGGGAGGTTTTTGTTTGTTTGTTTTGTACAACTCACGACTGTGCCTTGCAAGGCAGGCGCTTATGCCGCTGAGCTAAATCCCGGGCCTCTAGAAAGGGGCTTACACTACTGAGCTATATGCCCTTCTCCCAGGAGTTCTTTTACTGGCATTTTAATTTGGCACCTGAGATGCCTAAGGAGTCTGATGCCCCAGGTTCTAGCAGTAAGCTAGATCCGTACAACACACCACCCAGCAGCCATCAACCCGCTTCCCAAGGTGTCACTTTTACCTCCAACAGAAAACAGGCAAAATTAATCAGGCGCAGTGGTGCACGCCTAAACTCCCAGCGCTCGAGCAGAGGCAGGAGGATCACTGCCAAGTCAAGGTCCTAAAAGGAACAAAAACAAATACAAACAAAGCGGGGAAAGGCCCTAACCGGAAAACCCGGCTTGGTTCTCGGCCCCGCCAGTTCCCTGCGCAGCAGCTCTGCGCACCCTGCCCCAGCCTCTCCCCGGCAAGGGAGACAAATTCACCGCCCACCTCTGCGCAGGCGAGGAGAGCGCTACACCCCTCTGCGATCCAGAGCAGCTCTGCTGAGGGCCGAAGACCTCGGCGAGGAGGCGGGAGGCGGGGGCCGGACTTGGTGTGCGAGCGATGGGGACCCAGCCTGGGGCTCACAGGCGCCATAGCGCGCGGCGGACGGATCTAGATCGCGGTGGCTGCTCTCGGCCGGCGGGGGCGGAGGCGCCTGCTGCTGCTGCTGGCCGACTTGAGGGTCTCCAAGGCCCCCATCTGCTTTGCCAGGGTCACCAGAGCGGCCTATCGCCCTGCGAGGCAAACCTTGAAGGCCGCGGGGCCGCGAGCAGGAGCGGAGCCCGTGCGCCCCACTGTCTCGGGCGCGTCCGGAGCCGGGCTTGGAAGTGGGGACCTTTTGGGGCTCGCCTGTCCACCAAGCTGGCCAGTGGCCTGAGCGAAGGGCTTACCTCCTCAGCCCCTGGGGAGAGTGCGACGCACTCCCACCCACCCCGCCTTTCCTCTCCTATTGGCGGGTAGATGAGCAAGGGGTGCTGGACAGAGGATGGCGGGGAGACCTGGGGTTAACTCCTAGCGCCTGTGCAGCAGAGTGGGATGACCTCAGTGTGCCACCTGAGTAGTGATCCACGCAGTGAGGGACCTGCTAAAGGACACTCAGGAGGGCACACCTGCCACTTATAGTCCCCTTTTCTTGGCCAAAAGTCACACCATCTTCTCAGAGCCTGTCAGTTGTCCCAAAACTGCCAGGGAAACCGCACTGTTCCTAAGGTGATTGCAGTAGCTCCCCCCTGCTTCCCACAACGAGGCAGAAAAACATTCTTTTTATAAACCTTAAGAAGCCAAGAATCTCCCTCCGGCGCAAGCCAGCAGGAGACCCAGTCAGGGGGCTCTGGTGAGCCTACTGGGGCGCAAACATCCCAACCCCAACCGCCCTCCCCATTAGCAACTGGGGACAGAGGTCTGAGCAGCTCTTGAGAGGATGCCCCTGTGCATCACAGCAAATATGGGGGGATTTCCTTCCATCTTCTGTTTGAAGGCAAATGTTGTTTCACTGTTTTGTTTCATTATGATTAATTGTATTACTCTAGTCAATATTCTTTCGAATGGTTTTATAATGTTCTGGTTTTGGTTTGATTTTGCTATGCCTGATTGACTGGACAACTATTAAGAAGATAATGAGATACACTATGAAACCTATTACTGTTATGCCAGTAACCTGCTGTGTCTCAATTGGCTTTGTTCTGCCTTGTCCTGTTGTATTTCTACCTTCAGACAAACAAACAAACAGAAGCCAAGAATACTTTTCTTTTTTGGAGACATGGTCTTGCTAAGTAGTCCAGGTGGCCTCCGCCTCCCAAGTGCTGGGATTATAGGTATCATGCCCAGCCAAGGATGCCTTTAAAAATTTTATTAGTACATTTTAGATATACCTAATAACATTCATCATAGGGAATTTGTGTTTGTACATGATATACCTTGCTTTTTTTCCCAATCCCCTTTCCTTCCTTTAACCTCTCTTCCCCTCCTTAAGAATACTTGAATTTCTATTTAGCAATTGCTGACTCAAGATTTTATGAACGTTTATAACATTAATCCCATTTACATTTATTTACTCAATACCTGAAGGCCTCAAATCTCAACTGGGAGGTCCATTTCCATATGCCCTGGCGTTGACAGGTTGGACTGAGAGCCTGTGTGTTCTGACTGTAAATCAGGGGCCTCCCTACCTCCTGGCCACATGGGTCTCTCCAACACACCGGTGGGCTCCTTCCTCAAGGAGCCTGAGCCTAGAATGCAAAGAGCACCAGCAGGGCCGAAGGTGTGATCTTTCTGTAACTCATCATGGGAGTCATACCACCACCCTCAAGAACTCCACACTCAAACCTGATCTACTATATATGTATGGTAAAAATCTGTCTCAAAAAGGCAGTAAAATTAATTTCTCATTAAGAAAACAGGGGGCAGTCTATATATTACACTCCATCTGTTATAACTTAAACATCTCAGAACATATAGGTTAATATAAAGACAGTTCATCATTCCATTTTTAATTTTTGGTTCTTGTTTAACTTTTTTTTTTTTTTTTTTGGTCTTTTTTGTTTTTATTGGTACCAGGGATCGAACTCATGACTCCCTGCTTGCAAGGCAGGTGCTTATACTGCTGAGCTAAATCCCCAGCCCCCTATTATTTAACATATTTGTAACACTCATATCTTCTAGGCTTCTCCAGCTCCTAGTCTAGCAGATACTCACCTGTGCTGTTACTAAGACAATGTTGTGTATATATTTTTGGCAACTCTGCAAATGTTTTCTGCATTATAAAACCTTCACAAATTAAAGCAATGTCAGCTTCTTCCATAAGCCTCAATGAAATACTGACCACAACCTGTCTCCCTGTAATTCTTTTAGGTCAGCCAGGATGAGGCTTTTGATTCCTGGCTACGTAAGGGCAGCCCCACTTCAGCCTGATACTGATAGTTAAAAGCCTGATAGTTAAAAGAAAAAAAATATTCAGCCTGTAGCTTCTCTGCAGCCCTTAAGAATGAGGAGGAGGAGGAGGCTGGGTAGATAGACTAAACAAAGGTAGAAAGTGAAAGAGTTGCCGGCCCAGATGAAACACTGTAACCAGAAAAGGCTGCAGCTAAACTCCTCCCCCCGCTGCCCCCTATGCACTTGATTGTAACCCTATATCCCCATCCTTAAGAATCTGTGCGCCAATGAGATACCTGTGCATCTCTAATGGCATTAGGGTGCTGCCCTAAGCTTAGGCTATTTAGATTCCCCCACGCCACGTATCCGAGGGAGTTCGCCAGAGAGAGAGAGACCGCCAGATTCCAGCGGCCAGCGCCGGCCAGCGCGCCAGTCTCCACTCCCCGTGTTCCCGGAGAGACCACCCGCCCCGGGTGCAGAGATGCTGCGCCCGGGGCTGGCGGCGGGGGGCCCCCTCCCCGCAGTCCCGGAATAAAGCCACCGCTGACCACTACTTTCATGGCCGTCCACTCCACTCCATTCCTCCCACGGACTTCTCTTCTCCTCCCCCTTCTCTCAGACCTAACAGATGGTGCCCTGTGACTCGGCGGCAGGTGAGAGACTATAATTTTCTCAGTTTTGTTTTATAGTCCCCTGTTGTTAAAATTTCTTTACTTCTACAGTCACAAATCCACTACCACTCTGATGAGTAACTCCCCTGATAACTTTTAAAACAGGCTGTTTCTTTCCCAGCGTGCGCTCTTTCCTCCCTGTGTCCCCGACCCGTGCGCCCTTCTTCCGGCTCCCGCTCGCAGCCTCGGCGCCGCCGGTCCCACAGTCATGACGGCCTTCCGCGTGGCCCATGAGGCCTGGTCACCCGGGGGGGGGGGGGGGGGGCCGCGCCCGGCGCCTCTCCCTCCCCCCCCCCAACCACGTTGTGGCTCCCTTTCTTTCGCTGGCGGGGCGGCTCTGGGCGGGGGGGCCCTTTGCAGGACTTTTGAAGCGGCTTTCTTTCCTGGCGCGGCTCCTCTCCCTCCCCGCCGCGCGCTACCTCCGCGCGCCGCCTGGGCGCCGCTGGTCCCGCGGTCATGAGACGGTCTCCCGCGTGGCCCGCGGGGCCTGGTCACCCCAGGGGGTGCCTGCGCCTGGCTCCTCTGCGCCAGGCGCCTCTCCCGCCCCCCTCCCACCACGTTTTAGCTCCCTTTATTTCGCCGGCGCAGCGGCTCGAGCCCCGGCCCTTCCCATTCATTGCCTCCGCCCGCGCCTGGCTCCTCTCCCTTTTGTTTCCCACTTTACGCCAGTCCGTCCGCCACCGCCGTTCTCCTGAGGTTAAATGAGACCAGACAATGAGACCTGAGATTCACATCAAACTGCTTTTGATCTTAAAAACAGCCTTTTTTCTTTCTTTTCGCTCTCACATTGTGTTCCAATTCTGTGGGCCTCTCTGGCTTTGGCCTCCAGCCCAGCCCATTTCCTGTTTCACCACCGGCGCAGCCGCACGGTGGCAGCGTCCCGCAGCGTCCCTGCGCCATACCCCACCCGCCGTAGCCGCCCAAAAGCCGTGGCTTTCACAGCGCGCCCAGCTCTGGCGCGGCCGTGAGCCTTTCAAAACAAAGCCCGCCTAACTTCACGCTGTGCCTCTCCCGCGGCCACAGCATACTACTCGCCCTGCCCCACACACGGGGCTCCGCGCAGCAAGCAAGCTGTGCCTCTGACTGCCTCTGCCACCGCCCCGCCCCTCCGGGGCGCGGCCACCATCTCTGCTGCCCGCCTCGGCCGTCGCCCCGCCCCTCCGGGGCACAGCCACCGCGTTGGCCACCGCGCCGCCCCTCCAGGACGCGGCCACCCCCTCTGTTGCCCGCCTCGGCCGTCGCCCCGCCCCTCCGGGGGACCGAACGCGAGCCACAGCTCCCTTTGGCGCCAGGCGTCAACTGGGATCACCACTCGGGGCCTCCAAGCCCCACCCCCTTACGCGATCGCAGCGAAACGACGTCATTTCCCTGCGCCGCTTAGTGCGTCACAGTAAGCCTCTGTTCTCTGCTTACGGTGTCCCGCATTCGCCCCGCCCACTCTACGGTTCCTTGCCTGCCCCTCCGCGGCACCGCACACACAGGCTGCCTCTGCTGCCTCATGCCACAGATCTCACTGTTTCAACCTGCCTTTAACACTACACGTTTCCAAAGTCTCACGGCCCTGCCCAAAATTTTTTTTACAGTTCTATTCCACTCGAGAGAGGCTATTTTTTTCCTTTTTTTCTTACAGTTTTTCTACCATTTGTTCACTATTGCTGGCCACCTGATAATTTTACCAACCTGCCTGCCTTATAATCTTAAATGCTGATATTAAATTCCTGCATACTTACTTAATTCTACTATAGTCCAAATCCCAAACAAAAAGACAAAACTTGACCTTCAAACCTTAGAGAGATCTTAATATGGTTTTTCATATTTTTAACACTTGTGACACTTAAAGTTCTGAGACAGGTAAACCTACACAAGGTGGAGCTGCCTGCCCCCTCCATGGACCATGCTCAAATGCAGCAGAAGATACTGGACAAAAAAATGCCCCATCCTGGCATTCTTTGAGACCTTACTCCAGGGCTACTGGACTGTCCTAGCCACCAGAGAGTGGGTAAGTCATCCTAAGTAATAGCCCTCACAGGAAATGTCGACACTGCCAGATTCGTCACCGACAGAAAATCCGCTGCTGAAGACTGAAAAAGTTCAGGGCAACAACAGCCCCCTTTAAGGTGTCCGTCTCAGACTCCAAGTCGCACTAAAGTCTCAGGTAAGACATTCTCTATATTTGTGGACATAGAGGCCATATATACAGAGTTCTTCCTGAGTATTCAGGCTGCTATATTAAGTCCTCAATCTCTATGACAGGGTATTGATGGTCAACCTATGCCATTTACATTACAAACAGGGCCTATCTTGTGCAGGTCCCAGTCCTAAATCTTAAAATGCCTTTTATACAGGCTGACTTAGACACACTGAGGCCTCAACAGCTTCCACCTGTTGTTGCTGGTAGACTCTTCCTCAGTGATATAGACCACCCCCTTCCTTTCTTATTCACCAATTTTTCAGGTACCCTGGTCAAGACTGACAGATACATTTTTATCTTCTCATTTGGTTTATACTTTTTCAGGATACATAAAAGCCTTTCTCATACTTGCTAAAGTTCTGTTACAGCAAATCATTCCAAGGACTACAACCAGGTTACAGCAACCCATGCCTAAATCAAAGTTGCTAGACTGCCATCCTGGTTTCACATCACTCAGGCTAAGAGGTGCCCTTCCAGCTCTAAATCTGATCATTCTGAGTGGTCATCTCATCTCCTGTCGCCTACCCGTCTCCGTCTCACAAAGGCCGCGCAGCCACAGTTAACAGGCTAAGTCATGTTTTGTTATCCATTTTGGTTCCTAATTTCTTACATTCTATTAATGATCATTTTTACAGCAGGACTCTTTAACAGTAGTGCCTACAGACTCCAACATCATGCATACCAGAGACAAGCCTCACCAACCTACCGTCTTAACTTTTATGCTTTCAGATGGGGGAGTAATCACCTCTCATAACTCCACTCCTCCTAACCCCACGTTTAATTTTCAGAATTCTGCCTCACCGTGGAAATGTTTCTACCTCAACATGGTCCTGATAGAATGATATGTCTAAATCAAAGGCACCTTTCCTTCTACCTCACCTGGGTCCTTAAATATAATAGTGCCATGTCTCCTAATAACATTATGTCTCTTTGTTTTTCCAGTCTGACATACGTACATTCACCAGTGAAGTTGTCCTGGCTAAAACACCTGACATCAGTGTCTACCTGGGCATCAACCTTCATCCCGTCAAACTCCCCTAGACCCCCAATACAGCGCCCTCAGCCAGCAGGAAGTAGTTACAGAGAGAGATCTTCGCCCCTTTTCCTAATAACCAGAAGATGGGATATGAAAGAGTTGCCGGCCCAGATGAAACACTGTAACCAGAAAAGGCTGCAGCTAAACTCCTCCCCCCCCTGCTCCCTATGCACTTGATTGTAACCCTATATCCCCATCCTTAAGAATCTGTGCGCCAATGAGATACCTGTGCATCTCTAATGGCATTAGGGTGCTGCCCTAAGCTTAGGCTATTTAGATTCCCCCACGCCACGTGTCCGAGGGAGTTCGCCAGAGAGAGAGAGACCGCCAGATTCCAGCGGCCAGCGCTGGCCAGCGCGCCAGTCTCCACTCCCCGTGTTCCCGGAGAGACCACCCGCGCCCGGGTGCAGAGATGCTGCGCCCGGGGCTGGCGGCGGGGGGCCCCCTCCCCACAGTCCCGGAATAAAGTCACCGCTGACCACTACTTTCACGGCCGTCCACTCCGCTCCATTCCTCCCACGGACTTCTCCTCTCCTCCCCCTTCTCTCAGACCTAACAGAAAGGAGACAAGGAAAAGCGTAACTTTAAAAATGAAAACTGCAACTTCAAGACATAAACCCGGTTTTTAAGAGTTTTTTCCCCCAAAACACAATAAGCTTTGGGTCATTCTCTTTTACATATAAATGGGTCTGTTACCTATAAATAGCTCACCTCTTTTCACCTGTAAAATTGATCTTTCCCAGGAGATGAGAAGCCGTTCTGTGACCTGGGATGGCTACCCCCTAAGAATGGGCCACCATCCTCCCTCGAGGGCTGTCACCTTTCAACTATAAATTAAATTCCTTCTCCATAGGTTCACAAGTCTACAGCTTCCCACTCTTAAATCCCTCATGAATATACCCAGCTCAAGGCCATAAGCATACCTCCCTCTTTTGTATGTACTTTAAAAACTATGCCTCGTCTAGCGTGGTACAGTATGCCTGTAATCCCAGCACTTAGGAGGCTGAGGCAGGAAGATCACCGAGATTTCAAAGCCATCCTGAACTACATGGTGAGAATGTCTTAAAAACTCAAAAACAAGCCAAAAAGTACAACTAATAAATCCCTTTATGCATCTTACCAATGCCTCCTGAAGATTCTTTTTCTGTGATGAAAGTCAGTGAACCTGTAACCTGCGCTGTGAGTTGCAGGAGTCAAGGTTCACATCTCCACTTTGGAGACTTCCTTGGACCCTGTCTGGCGACAACCACTACTGATCCTTAATGACTTCATCAAGCTCAGTTCTGGGAGCTGCCTTTCCAGAACCCCGGCTTAGGGTTGTAGGGGCATGTGGAGATAGAACAGAGTTCTTATTCCTAGCCCTTTGATTGATATCCTCTTTGAAGTCTTGTTGTGGGGCTAAGAAATTAGTTCCCATCTAGTCATCAGGAAACCATGAGAAGTGACGTTCATCCCTAAAATATTTCTGCTCTCTCTCTCTGTTTGTCTGAGACAAGGCTGACTGACTATATACAGTTCAGGCTGGTCTTGAACTCTCTTCGTAGCCCAGACTGGCCTCAAACTCACCAAGATCCTCCTGCTTCAACCTCCCAAATGCTGAGATTACAGGCATGTGGCACCATGCCCAGCTTGACTATTTCTTTTGTCTGATGTTTGGGAAAAAGGAGCAGTGGGAATGAAGAGGCAATTGCAAGATCATATTTTAATATAAGAACATACAAAATATAGCAAAGAGGAAAAGGCCAATCTCACTAGTTGAACACGGAACCAAAATTCTTACTGATTAAATTCAGAAAAATATATACATAGATGGGACACACAGTGGATGGGACACACAGGACATGGGAACCTGAACAGGAGAACAATGAGGGCAATAAAACCTCACAAAGTTTCTTCCTTTCTCCTTGGTCTACTCTTCCTTCTTTTTTTTTTTTTTTTTTTTTTTTTTGGTACTGGGGATCGAACTCAGGCTTGCTAGGCAGGCACTTATGCTACTGAGCTAAATCCCCAGCCCCTACTCTTCCCTTCTTGAGAAGCTCCAATAGTAGAAATCTCATTCACCCAAAGACCTGTTTCTAGACAAAAATTATGTGAGTTTCACAATTCTGCTTGTTGAACACCAAACTGGTTTTCCTCCACTTTGTTCTGCTCTTTCTGCTGATAAGGCAATTTCCTCTTCTTTATTTTGCAGGGTCCAAGGTTAAAATACAGTGCTGTTGTGTTTATGCCCACCACAAGGAGGACAACAACAATGAAGAAGACGGTGTAACTGCTTCCTTTATTGCATCCTGGCCAAAACACAGAAGACACAGAAATCGGGGGTGGCAGCACCGAAGACAAGAGAATCATCCCCCCTCAGCCCACCAATCCCAGTTCTCAGTCTCACCTTCCCCAGCCCAGTAAAATCTCCCTTTCCATGATTTTATCAACCCCCTGGTGGATTTCTATCCCAAGCCTTGCAGCAGGGCAGCAGCAGTCACCTTGAACAGTAAGAGCAATGTCTTTGCCGACAGAGCCCAGCTGGTTAGTGGCTGTGCAGCAGTAGATTCCAATGTGGTTCTGGGCTGCCTTATGAGGCACGTCAAGGTCAACGATAATCCCATTCCAGGTGTACACTAAAGCTGGAGCTGGGTTTCCCTCTGGGACACAAATGAGCATCTGCTCCTTCCCTTCTACCCATGTCTGGTTGCTAGGGCAACCAGATTCTTCCAATCTTGGCTTGTCTGGAAAAAAAAGGAAGGAAGGAAGGAAGGAAGGAAGGAAGAAAGAAAGAAAGAAAGAAAGAAAGAAAGAAAGAAAGAAAGAAAGAAAGACTCCCCAAAGAAGCCAGCATGTTGTATGTCCTGCTCCCTCCTAACCTTCATGCTTGGCTCCCTTTCCTTCCCCAAGCAAATGCTACTTCCTTAACAAATTTCTTTTCAAGGGAAAGACTATCAGTTTCCTGCTTACACCAGCTTCCCTTTCTTCTACTTGGCCAAGGAGTCTGAGATTAAACCTGGGGTGGTTTTGTTTGTTTTGTTTTGTTTTGTTTTGTTTTTTGTCTTTTTTGAGACAGGGTCTCTCTATGCAGTTCAGGCTGGCCTTGAGCTCACTTTGTAGCCCAGGCTGGTCTTGAACTTGCAACGATCCTCTTGCCTCAGCCTCCCAAGTGCTGGGATTACAGGCCACCTCGTCCAGCTAAACCCGGGGTATTTTTATGCATTCGCACTAAATGGTAACATGCTGCTGTCAAAAGGGACCTGGAGCCCTGCTTCCTATCTTAGCTTCTCAGCAGGTAAGGTGCTGGGAAGGGGCAAACTCAGAAATGGAGACTTTTCTCCCTTTTCATAATACAAATTTTGATAGGGAAGTTTTGGAGATTTCCCTCCTTCGTATCAGCTCCACTATCACTTTTAATGTTCTCCACAACCACCCACTCTCACCCGATGTGTCTGGCTGCTTGAACACTTTCCTTTCTAGCCTCAATTGCCCCTCATCTCTCTATGCACTCACTTCCTGGCTGCAAGGTAAGCTTGGATAGTTTTCATTTGATTTTCCCTTTTGATTTTATTGTTATTGTTGGGGGGGGAAATGTGGCAACTCTACTGGCTAAGATCTCGGAAATAGAAAGATAATCCTTTTTGACAAAAAAGATTAGGCTTCTAGGGGCTCGAGATTTAGCTCAGCGGCATAAGCACCTGCCTTGCAAGCAGGCGGTCATGAGGTCGATCCCCGGTACCGATAAAAATGAAAAAGACAAAAAAAAAAAAAAGATCAGGCTTCTACTCACATAAAACATGGAGCTGAATCACAGTAGTTTTAATCAGTTGCTGGCCCTGCACCTCCAAAGCAGCCTCACAGGAGAAATTTCGGCTATCATCCTCCTCCTTGGCAGTAAATAGAAGCCAGGCAGCTTCCCCAAGGGCAGGGAGATGTGGGAATCCTTGAAGCCTAAGAGTAGGCCTGGGTGATGTTAATATATGCCCTGAGCAGGTTACATTAACATCTGTCCCTGCCGCGGGCTATGGTTCTTCTATCTCTAGGACTGGTGGAGGGAAACCTATAAAAAAAAAAAAAAGTGGGGGTAGGGGAGGGACCAAACACAGTTTTCAAAACTGATAGCAACTTCTGTACTCTTGCTCTTGGTCTTCTCCCTTGGTAGGCAGACAAAAAAGAGACGAGACTCTGGATACCATTACTGCTTCTGTAAAGCCTTAATAGAAGGGACAAAAAGTAGTTTGGAAATTTGAGAGCTTCTATTTCAACAAATAGAGCATGTATACATTCGCTATGCTTCTGCTACAAGGAAAGCAAGATGTCTTTCCATATTGCAGGTCTCCTCTTTGCCTCTAATAATTGTTCTAGAATGAAATTCAAGCATCCATAATCACTCTTCAAGCATCATGGCTTTAAGAAACAGGGTGACGAGTAGAAAGAACCACTGCCATAATACAACCTGCCTGCATTTATCAGAAAAAGAAGAAAACCATGCCTTTTCCAAAGGTCACCAACCCATTACTGTGTCAGTTTTCAGTGGCAGAGAACCCACCGGGGAAGAGAAAAGGCAGTCACTTACTATAGACAAGCACTGGCTGCCTTGTTTCCTGTTCCACTGGACCCAGAGATACAAAAACACGACAGCTCCTGGACACCAGTCTCCATGGTCCGAACAGTGGCATTGGCCCACACTGTCCCTCCCTTCCAGGAGAGGAAGAGGCTCAGCGCCTGGCCTCCCAGAAGCATACAGAATACAACATCTTTGGCTGGGAACACCCTAGCCACCTCGCAGCTCACAGGTTCTGCCGTCCCAACTTCCAGAACTGAAGAGACCCAGATGAGGAATTCTGCCAAGAAATTAGGAAAATGAAAATAAAAAGAAAGAAAAAAGCCACGATCAATCATGTGACATGTGGGGAGGGAGAGGTGGGAAATGATTTTTCTCTCCCAAGATGAGCTAAAAGTACAGCTGGTGCTCCATTAGCCTCGCAACCCCAGCCTGTGGGAACTTAGACCCAAAGGCCATGGCAAAATGAACAAAATGAGCCCCAAGGTGCCTTCCGTGCCTGGACTCTTGACTCACCAAAGATCCAGAGTACCTTGATGGCTGAGCTGCCGTGAAAGAGCCCCCAACCTTGTGCATTCAAATCCAGTTCTGCACTACAGGAGAAATTGCACCTGTCATTCTCCCTCTGGGCTGTGACACTGATGGTGAGTGACCTCAGCTCTCTGAGGGGCCAAAGCCAAGCTCACAAAGTTCTTTCTGTACAGTTCTTGGTTACCCTGGAAAAGGGTAAGGGTGAGGTGCTTCAGGGGTGCCACATGGGGCACAAGGCACTTCACCATAAAGGCTTCATCCATGGCTACCCAGTCAGGCTGCAGCTCCAGGATCACCTGCTCTGGCGGCTCTTGAAGACATAAAGGCAGGGCTTGATGACAGAGGGCTACCACCTCTCCAGAAAGGTCACTGCTACTGATAAACTATCTTCCTGCCAGCCTTTGGCTCCTCTGCCCATCAAAGGTGGTGACAGCAGCCAAGAAATGTGATAGTAGAGGGAGGTCCTTTGCTTTGACTGTTGCTGCCGTTCAAGAGAATTTTATTTCCTACCAGAGGTGCTTCAGAGGCACCACCAGCTCAGCATTACACAAAAACTCCCTCCAGACCCCACTGACTCTTTTTTATCTTTTAATTTTATTTATTTATTTATTTTGGTACTGGGGATCAAACTCCTGATATTGCACTTGCCAGGCAGGCACTTATGCCGCTGAGCTAAATCCCTGGCCCTGCACTCACTCTTAAAAGCTGTAATTTTGCCAATGCTGGTTTCTACCTGAAAGATCCTCCTCGCCTGCCCCAACAAAAGCTTATCCATCCTGCACAAAGGCAGCTTGGGAGCCTTCTTTTCCACACTTCACTAACTATCCCAGTTTCAAAATACTCTCCTTTCATTCTAAGACCTCAGAGCAAATAAATCAGTGCTGCTTTTACACTTTTTTGGTGATTTGGAAGTTAGCATTATTAGCAGCTACTTCCTGTATGTGAGAATATTCTCAAGCAAAGATGTCTGGATACCCTCTATAGCCTACTAACAACACAAAACCCAGAAGAAGAACAGAAGTAACTAGCTCTAGAATTCTTGGAAGTATGACAAAAATCATTATTAAGAGTCCAAATCCTCTCCACTAAGAGAAATGCTAATTCTTCCCTGAGTAAATACAGCCATCTCCAGTTTCCCCACTCCTGCCAGTCTACTCACCATACACAGTGATGTTGAGGGCGGTATCCTTTTGGATCCCTGCACAAGAAAAGAAGCACCGCAGGACAGAGTTCACTGTGACATCCTCCAGGAGGAACTCTTTCCACTGGTGGCCTTTGTCTACCTCGGTTCTCTTTAAGTTGGTCTGGATGCCACTGGGCCCTGGGTCTGGGCAGGTGGTGCTGCAGTTGACCACCAAGGACTGTCCAAAGCCCACGAAGGCCTGACTGGGCCAAACAGAAACCTCAAATAGCTCCCCTCTGGCCCTTGAAATGAATGCAGATGCCAAAGACTCTGGTGAGGATCACTAGACTCAGACAAAATAAAAAGTCTGCTCTCCATAATTCTAGGTTAGAGAGCAGGGAAACTGCCCTGAATAAAAAAGTTCAGGGGACTGGACAAGTAAAGAACTTTAAATAACAAGTGAGAGCCTCAATTCCACCACTATTCCTTTTATCCATCTTCTCCCTTCAGATCTAGATTTCACCATGGAATCGATGGAGTTGTTAAGATCATGCCCAAGGAACCACTTTCTTCATAGGCTTTCAGGATTCTTGAAAACTCCCCAGGTTTGGGGATACTCATAGGGTTAGCAGACCCTTGAGCAAAAAAAGCCGTTTTATTATTAATTTTTGCAGCACTGGGGATTGAACTCATGACCTCACAGTTACTTGGCAGATGCTTATGTCACTGAGCTAAGTGTTTCCTCTCAAACTAGAGCTAAGGACTGCTTTCATGAGAATCACCTAGAATGCTTGTAGACCTGCAGATTCCAACTCCCTCAGATTGAATGGTTACAAATTTGTAAAGAAGGGACGTGGAAACATGCCAGAGAACAAAACAAGCCTCCTGGGGAACTTTCCACAACCTTAATTGTGAACCCGTAACCACTGGCCACGATTACTCATTTCTCATGGGATTTTCCACTTCTTCTGTTTTGCTTCAGTGCAAAGGCAACCAATAGTTTAGTCTTACATGTTACCCAGACGTTCATTCGCTAAAAAGGCTTGGTCCCTAACCTGTGGCTATACTGAGAAGGGTAGAACCTTCAGGAGGTAGGGCTTAGGGGAAGGAACCTAGCTCACTGGGAGCAGGCCACAGGGGACACTGGGACTCTAGTCCCACTCTTTTCGCTTTCTCGTTGCCACAAAGTAAGCAGATTTGCTCCCTCACAACTCCCGTATGATGTTCTGCCTCACCACAAGCCCCCAAGACAATGTGGTCTAGCAACCATGGACTGAAGCATCTGAAACCATGGGCCGAAACTCTATCCTCCTTTTATGCTGATTTTCCTGGGTATTACGTTCCAGTGACCAAACACGAACCCAAGTGTATTAGAGAAATCTCATGTTCTCTTGTGGGAGTGTGGGATAGCCTTCAGACACCTGCTGTAGGTGAATGTCACAGTCTGCTGCAGTCTTCCCTACAGGTCCCCTCTAGCCAGCCCATACTATCCACCCCCTGCATCTACCAAATATAAGTTCCCTCTGGGAATATACCATGCTTGTAGCAATGTTACTGGCTAAGGCTTCAGAGCGCCTTTCTCACCACTGGAAATTCGTTCCTTGCTCTTGAGCTATGGGCCCTGTTCTATTACTCATTGTGGCTCATCACGTCACAAATGATGAGAAGAAAAAGACAAGACAGTTTGGGGACACCAGAGAGCCAAGTAGAGAAAGCCTATTTTCTAGGGAGAGTTGTCTCTGATGATTTACTAATTTGAGTTATCCCAATTATAAAACAAAGACACCTAAAGGTTCTGTGTCCTAGTGATCCAGTAAACAGAAATGTCTCCCAAGGACCCGGATGAACTAATACTGAAGTGTCACCATACTCAGGAGTTCCCATTCCTCTCCTCCCTGACCTGCCACCTGTGTTCCAGCAGACACTGAAGAAACTTTCCCAGACAGCCTCACCTGGGCAAGGAATCAAGGCCAGCTGAGTACAGACACCAAACAGGAGCACTGCCATCCTTCAGAGAAAGGCCAAAAGCTGGGGGAAAAGAAAAGCAACGATCGTGCTGGAGAAAGGGGGGGGGGGTGTAGAAAATTCTGTCTTTGCATTGTTAGGTCAGCCCCTTTCCTAGCACCATATCAGTCTGGAGAAACTGCAGAAAGAACATCAGCAGGATGGGTGAACTAAAAATACCTCTTGTATCTATTCATTTAAGTTTGGCCTATATATACAGGAAAAAGACACACCAAATATGAAAAACAATGAAGGGATATTTGAGTAGTGAGATTCATAAATGAGACTATGTTATACTCATCCCTTTATCAAATAACTTCCATCTATCAGACTGAACCGACAGAAGAGTGTCAGCATAGAAACATGAAAAATGGCATTTAGAGAAAATTTGGCAGAGTTAATCTGACCCTGTCCAATGGAAAATTACCTGAATCTAGAGAACTTGGTCATAAAGTCCTGTTTTCTGACGTAAGGGAGAAATGTTTAACCAGGCCTGTCTCTTTAGGACCTTTGAAAATATCCCTCAGAATAATTAATTCATTTCTTTCTAATCTGCCTCCATAGTCAGCAAGGGAACCTTGAATTACCACTTTAGTTGAAAGTAGTTAAAAGTGTCTTCTCTGTTCACCACCAATCTACTCCTTGCTTCCTTTCAAAATTCCATTAAAACTGAGAATAACAACGCACACTTATAATCCCAGCACTCTGGGAGGCTGAGGCAAGAGGGTTGCAAGTTCAAGTCCAGCCTAGATAATCTAGCAATATCTTGTCTCAAAATTAATTTTTAAAAAGGTCTAGAAACGTAGTTCAGTGCAAAGGCCTTGGATTCAATCCCCACTGTTGAAACAAAAAGAGGGGAGGGGGAACGTTCAAGGTAATTTCCTCTAAGAAAATTTGCTTTTTTCTTGCAATGCTGCTATATATAAAACTTTACTAATTTTGTATGTGAATTTTCAAACACTGGGTTTTGTATAGGTCTATCCTACTTCTATGCTAGTCTGAAAAGTTTTTTTATACATGCCTAATATAATAGGTTTATCAAGATTTATACTTTTAAGTGAATGTTACCTTTCAAAATAAGCACTTTAGGTATATTTGAGCTTATTCCAGAGACGACTATCATTCACAACTTCTTTTGAAAGTTATTTAAAACTGGTTTTAAGCTATGTGAGAAAGAAAACTGTCTTTATTAAATTAATTTTCTTTCTTTTGTATGGGGTGGAGTACTGGGGAATGAACCCAGGGCCTCACACATGTTAAGCAAGTGTTCTATCACTGAAGTACATCCCCCTCAAAAAAATTGTTTTAAATGTTTGAGACAGGGTTGCACTAGACTGCCCAGGCTGAACTTGAAATTTTCATGAATCAGTCTCCCAACTAGATGGAATTACAACTATTCGCCACCATATCTAACTAAATTATCCTGTTATTTTGAACAAAAATGGTATTATTCAGTCATCTTGTCAAACTCAGCTCTGAATTACCTCTCTTTCCTAGGAAGATCTGTTATCATTGAAAATATTTAAATAAAGCACCCAAACTCCAAAGGAAATTTCAAAACATCAGTATTAAGTAACAACTCTTGGAAAAAGTACAAGAGGCCCAAGTGGGACTGCTTATATTCATGTATTGTTTCTGAAAAAAATTTTTTTGCAAACAATTATTGAGCAGCTACAACATGCCAAGCTTTTCAAAAGGTTTTTAAAGGGCAGAGGATGTAGCTTAGTGTGAAGGTCCTGGTTCAATCTTCAAAACTGGGCTGGTGAGGAAATGAGGTAAAACCCTGAGGCTAACCTAGGCATTCTTTTTCTTTTAGTTTTCTGAGACAAGGTCTCACTATGGATTTCAGGCTGGCCTCAAACTTACTGTGTAGCCCAGTGATCCTCCTGCCTCAGCCTCCCAAGTTTTGAGATTACAGATGTACGCCATCTTACAAGATGCAAACCTTACAAGATGCAAACCATTCTGTATGCAGACCAACACTTAAGTCTTTCACTGCTGCTGTACTTTCCATGAATCCAGACTATTTATACTCTGATGGGCCACATCGGCACAAACAACTCCCCAGAAGTTAACATGAGACCTCCTATTAATCTTTGTTTGCTAATATTACTTTCAACACAGTTGACCTTGGGGTGAATTTCTGTCTATATTGTCTGTCTTTTGCCCTCAGTCTTAGCTGAAAAAAATTTCCCATCTCTCATCACTATAAACCAAGATGGCTGATTTTCCTTGTTGTTGCTATGAATACATACCTATGCCCATAACAGGTATAAGAAAGACCTTAAGGGTAGCAGGGGGTGGGGGTGGGGGTGGGTGGACGTTCTTTTCTTTTTTTTTTTTTTTTTTTTTGTCTCTTTCTTTTTTTTCTCGGTACCAGGGATCAAACTCACGACTGCCTGCTTCCAAGGCAGGTGCTTATGCCGCTGAGCTAAATCCCCAGCCCCTCTTTTCTTCTTTTTATACAGGGTTTCACTAAGCAGTTCAGGCTGGCTGTGAACTGATTTTGTTCCAGGATGGCCTTGACTTGGAATTACAAGTGCTGGAATGCCAGGTGTGCACTGCCATGCCCAGCTATTCTTTTTACTTTCATACTATATCCTGACAACCTTCCCATATCTACCCACTATCTCCACAGCTCTGACCTTTCATCCTCACAGAGACAAGTTATGATCAGATTCTGAACCCTAAGATTTTACATTTGGTTAAGCAGAAGTGAAGTAGCATTCTAAGGGGAAACTATTAAAATTCCTTTGGCTTATGCTGTAGACTATATCCTAAAGTTGAAGGATTGCAGTGGAAGTCTAGCTCCTCCACTTGAGTTCCGAGAGGGTTGGCTGCATTAGGGCAGGTGACCAGAAAGAGACAAACCCTGATTCTTGGGTCACCTGCACCAGACTTCATATACAAGTTTGGTATTCTCACCTTCTACATATGTATGTAAGTCACAACCTTCTCTTCACATTGTCTCTTCTCTCTGCCTGGGATTTGCTCCCCCAACGCTATCCAACCAATTCTCTGGGCAGTGAGACCTACCCTGACCAGCCTTTGTTCAACCATGATCGCCCACACCTTCTATCTATGATACCGCTTTCTTTTCCCATCGCCCTGTAACATACTCATACTTGGTTGTTAGGGCTGTAATTGGTATCCCTCTTCCGGTGTAAGACTGTACCAGCCACCAGTGCTGAGATCTTTGTGATAGATCCCAAACGCTTAAAGTGGTCATAGGTGTTCAGCGACTACAGTTGAAGGAAACTGATAAAATATGTTCAAATATTTGTGTAAGGAATTCCACCCACCACTTGGATGCAGGATCTAAAGCCAGTTCTTGCCGGGGAAACTGCTTCTGTCTAGCTGGGAGAGGGAAGTATACACTCGTGGTCATGAGAGCTTTTACAGGAGGTCAGTAGTTAAAACATAAATACTGACAGCTGGGCACGGTGGCTCACACTTGTAATCCCTGCACGTGGGAGGATGAGGCAGGTGGATCCGCGAGTGCAAGGCCAGCCTGGGCTACATAGGAAGATACCATCTCTAAAAAAGAAAATGAAGACAAGAAAAAAAGAAAAACTCTTCAGCGAGTGCGTCAACTACAGTGTGAGCTGCTGGAGCCAGCCTTGAGCTAGGCCTCCACGGATTTCATGAGAAAGCCAGGGCATTAGCACTGGAGTTGCTGAGGCAGGACGATCGATACGAGTTCGAAGCCAACTTGGGCTACAAAGTGAATTCATGGCCAGTCTGAATTGCATGCAACTCTGTCTCAAAAAGGCCAAAAAGAAGAAAAAAAAGGAAGAAAGAAAGAAGAAAAGGAGAGAAAGCCAGGGCAGAAATCGCCATGAGCCCAAGCAAATTAAACACACCCTAAATTCTTACTGATCGAGGGCTGTCTCTTTGTCTCTCGTCCTCGCCCACCCACTCCTCGCTTCTCTAGACACCACCCGAGGTGATTAGCCCCGCGGCTTTCCAGCGGTTCTCGAGGCAGGCACGCGCTCAAACCGTTTCGTCGCCACAGCCAGAGGGGGGCGCTTCAACTAGGCGACGCCTCCTGATCTTCCTAGAAACTCATGACGTATTTACAATACCTCAGTACGATTGGCTGAGATTAGCGGGACAGGCAGAAAGGTAAAATAACAGAGGGGGTAAGCGGGGAAGATAAAGGAGAGCTTGTGTTTTATGCGGCAGGAAGCATATATTTGACTCATGGTAATCATTACTGACTGAAACAAAGTGAAAATAAGATGTGTTTTTGGAGAGAATAATGGCTCTAGAAGAAAACAAAAGGTTGTCCTTCCCTACATATTTTCGCCTCGTGGTTCTGTCTGAACACGTGAGACGCGGAGCTGCAGAGCTTTGCGCACGCAGCTGCGTTAGGAACGTCGCTGGTGCTGTGAGGCTTGAGTTTTCTTACTCTGTCAAATTCTTCCTGGGCCCTGACGTGTTGATGCAGACCCATAATCTCAGTTCTTTAGGAGGCTGAGACAGGAGGACTGCAGATTTGAGCTCAAGCTGGGCAATGCATCAACTTACTGGAGATCTTTAAATAAAAAGAGCTGAGGATGTAAACACAGTGTGAAGCCCTGGGCAGTACCACACAGCAACAGCAACCACCACCACAAAAGAAGCCGGACCACAAGCCGCTCCTTCACCTGGGATAGAAAATTGGTTTGGCCGGGCTCTAGCAACATTTGGAAGAATCCTTTTGATGTGTCCCCACACACACCTTTTTTCTGTCTCCCCCCCCCCTCCCCGCCGCAAAGGTTTGGTGACCAGCTTTCTCTCCCTCATCCTGCGCGTCTACTCACCCTCACCTTGCCCAGAAGTTAACAGTGAGACCTTAAAAATGAGGGTGAAAAAAGAGGTCAGCTTCTTGGATCTCTCCACCTGGGAGCCTTTGCCAATTTCCATGTCAAAGGTCTCGCCTGCTAAAGTCTCTAGGTCTCATTCGAGGGTATTTTTCCCAAAACATTTGCCTTGAGCCCAAACTGGGCCTTTCCCATCCGGCATCTGTGGTGTCACTTTGTGTCTTTGGCTCTTCCTCAGTCCTTGTCTTGAGCCTGAGGCATGGACCGAGTGCCCCGGTGTAGTGATATGTGAAGATTTGGGATCCCCCCCCCGCTCCGGCAGACAGTTATGCTTATCTACTATCTCATTTACTGTAACTACCCTAGGGTAAGCACAACTGCTATGTCACTTTATGGATAAAAGGACAGACCTGAAGAGGAGTCACTATTCTGTATATGGAGGTGGTAGGCAGACTTAATGGTATCCTGTATAAGTTCTAAGAACTGCATTTCTTGTCCTGCAATGATCTTTTATCCACCTCTAGACTATGAATGATGCTTTCCCCCTTCAATGGGAGTCTCATTATGTTAGCTAAGTTAGCTCCAAACTCCTGGTCTCAAGAGAACCTCCTGCCTCAGCTTCCTGAGGCGCTGGGACTTCAGGTACTTGTCAGCATGACCGTCCTGAGTGATTATCCTTAGGCTGTATTGGTTGGCTGGCTTTCTTGTATGGTAGTTTTATCATTGCTTTGATTCTGTTTATTTTGACAATTTGAGGAGAAAAGTTAGGGTAAAGAGCCAGCAGTGCTCTGGCCAGCCTCAATCTAGCCCATCTCTTCTCAGCTGTGTATGTAATGACAGCTGTGTATGTAGTGACATTGGTCACTTGAAAACAGCCACCATGGGAAGTATGTATATCACTGAAATTGTCAAAGGTTACAAATGAGGGTTTATTTTGTTCTGAGAACTGTTAAGCATTTACCAGAACACCACTGTATATATCTATTTATTCATTGCTTTCTTCCTATAATATGTGGGTTTTTTAGTTTTTGTGTCTTCAGCATCTTGAGCAGTGCCTGCAGAGCACGCACTCAAACATTTAGGAATTGAATGACCAGAGTCTGTGACCTAACACCTTGGTTTTCTTTGTGGAAGGGCAATTCATGACACCTTTGGAAGAGCTTAGCTTTGTGACAGCAACCTCCATGGACTCTTTTGTTTTAATTCTGCTACTCTACCCCTTATCCAAAGGGGAAGTAAAAATGAGAATTTGAGTCTGTCCAGAGACCACCACCTCTTCTGGCCAGTAAGGCCGCCCATCACCTGACCATCACCTGCCCTTGTGTCTTCTGTCAGAAGAGATCAGAGCAAGAATGCCAGCCTCAAACTGCTCCAAAGAGCAAAGTGGGGAAAAACCTTGTTACCAATTCTCCCAAAAAAAAGGTGATTTTTCTCTTAACTCTTCAGAGACTGTTTTTGACAGATTTTGGAGACTTCTGGGAATTTTTAATTTGCAAGCTTTTATTGTATCTTCATGGCAATGTTTTAAGAATTATTCATATATGTCATATGTATTGTTTACAATTTAAATGTGGGCAGTTGATTGTCCATTATATCTCAATACAGCTAGGGTTTTTTTTTTTTTGCTTTTTGGGTTTTTTGTTTGTTTGTTTGGTTGGTTGGTTTGGTTTGGTTGGCTTTTTGAGACCAAGTAGGTCTTACTGTGTAGATCAGGATGGCCTCAAATTCACTGCAATCCACCTGCCTCATACAGATGGGGTTTTTGTTGGTTTGTTTGTTTAAAGTCTTTATGTAAGTATTTAATATTCAGGAAACTTTTTTCAGTATCAATCAAAAAATTTCAGGGGCTGGGGATTTAGCTCAGTGGCATAAGCGCCTGCCTTGCAAGCAGGCAGTCATGAGTTCGATCCCTGGTACCGATAAAAAGGAAAAAAACGAAAAAAAATTTCATGTGTGAAAGGTTTACAATTTTTAGAAATTTCGTTTGCTTATCACCTTATATGTTACTCCTAGCAAAATGTATTTGTGTTATGGTTGCTCCTACTTTTTCTTAGTAGATTTTTTACTTTACCTCACTTTTAGTATGTTTATTTCTTATTTTGTTTAGTTTGGATCTCCACCAACATATTTTTGACTAATACATATCAACTGTTTTGGTGTTTTGGTTTTTTTTTAATCGGTACCGGGGATCGAACTCATGACCGCCTGCTTGCAAGGCAGGTACTTATGCTACTGAGCCAAATCCCCAGCCCCATGTTTTTGGTGTTTTGAGACAGGGTCTCACTTATGTAATTCAGACCAACCTTAAACTTACTCTCTAGCCCAGGCTGGCCTTCAATTTATGGCAATCCTCTTGCCACAGCCTCCCAAGTGCTGGATTATGGACATGCGTGCCACCACGCCTGGCTACATATCAAACCTGAACCTAATTCATAAGAGATTTCATAGTGACCACTTTGACCCATTCTTATTTTTCATTTGTGCCTGTGAATGGTTTTATTCATTTATGGTAAACATTTTTTCAAATTTCCACAAGTAGCCATTTCTTCAAAGGCCACAAATTAACATCCTAATCTTTCCTTCTTGGACACCAAAATTTCTTTTAATTTTGGCAAGAGTTTTCAGCTTCAAATAATTTTAATTTTTGTTTCGTTTTTGAGATCAGGTCTAACAAAAGTTCAGACTGATCTTGAACTCACTGTGTAGCCCAGGCTGGCTATGAACTCACAACAGTGTTCCCGAAACCTCAGCCCCTGAGTTCTGGGATTAAAAGCAAGTGCCCCGGAGCCTGACAGTTCTTTTCTTTCTTTATTTATTTTTGGTGCTGGAAATCACAACTATACCTCTTAGCTGCTAGGTAAGAGTTCCCATGGCCTACACCCATTTTTAATTTTGTCAGATACATTATTTTTATTTTTTTCTAGTTGCTCAGTGGTATATCAGCCATAACTTTCATTTTTTAATGAAAAAGATAAATTCAAAGATCTTTAATGCTATTGAAATAATCCCATCCAAAAGAAATAGCTATCTCATGCTTTTAAAAAATAGTAATTAAGTGGGTGCAGTAGGATACACCTGTAATCTCAGCTGCTCAGGAGGCTGGCTGTAAGATCAGCAAGATTCTGTCTCAAATTTTTTAAAAAATTTAGAGATGTTCAGGGATTTAGCGCAGTATTACAATGATTCCTTAGCATTTCTGGGCCCTTGGATTCAATCCCCATTACCACACACCCATAAATAGTTTTTTAAAAAGTTCTTACAATTTATAAATTGGTCACTGTTAGAGTTTGTGTTTAAATGTTCCTCCAAGGCGTCATGTGTTGATGGGACTTTCAAAGGCAGCTGAGTCTAGCGTTTGTGATTGGTTCATTATCTGGCTCTGGGATTGGCAGTATGAGTGCTGCACCTATCCAGGGGTGGGTAGCTGGCATACAGTAAAGGGAAGAAAGGAGGTGTGCTTTTCTCTTTTTGCTCTTTTCACTCTTGCCACTTTTGGGATCTGCCACAGCCACCCTTAGCCACACCATCCTGCCTTGGAAGCAGGAAGCATGGACTGAAAACTCCTAAAACTGCAAGCTAAATAAACCTTTCCTTCCTTCATTTTGGGCATGAAGTATTTTGTGTCAGTAATGAAAGAAAAGTAACAAAGACAGAATTTGGTACCAGGAGTTGGATCATTGCTGTGACTATACCTGACTATGTGGTTCAAGATCCTTTGGAAATGACTTGTGGGAAGAATTTGGAAAGGTTCAAAGATATTTCCTGAAGGAATAGAGCTGGAACAGCTTAGGCTGCTCTGTATAGGAGATTCTGGTCAAAGCTCAAGAGATCAGAAAACCAGTAAAGACCAGGTCTGGGAGGTTTCTGCTGGGAAGGACTGCATTGGTTATTGGACTCCAGATAATTTGTTATGGCTTGGCAGAGTTTGTCTGCATTTTGCTTATGTCCAGAGACTTTGCCTGAGACTAAGATTAAGGGTGTCAAATTAATCTGGCAAAAGAAATTTCAAGGAGGTCAAATGTTGAGGTAGTAGCATGGCTATTATTGTTGGGAGCTTTTAGCCAGATTTATGTTGCAAATCAAGAGCACAGAGCCCAGCAAGATGTTTTAAAATGTGAGTTTGACCAGAACAAAAGCTCCAGCAAAGCTGTGGACTGTAAAGATAGAGCTAGATCTCGATTGCCGAGAGGAACAGAATAGAAAAGATGACCTAGAGCATCATGGGAAGTGGTTGTGTGTCTCCACCCTTTGCAGCCTCAAAATTTCAAAAGTGAAAGACTTTGCTTTGAGGAGAAAGCTACAGAGCATCATGTTCCACAGTGGCGGTGGAGGCCACACAGGTTCCAAAATGACAGCAGCCACACCAGCTTCTAGAATAGTGGTAACATAAAAAATTTGTTCCTCAGAGTCAAGTTTAGAGTGCACAGCAATCCAGGCACTCAACCTCTACAGTCAAAAGAGAGGGAAGCCTGGCTTCTGCTCCAGCTGGCAGCAGACATTAGCACCACCATGTGGTGCTGGTTCTAAGCACATGTAGAATACAAGAGTCCTGAGGTTGAAAAGGTTTGCACCCAGATTTCAGAGGGCCTGGGAAGGCAGGGTGTGAAGCTGTGAGTGTGAAGCCAAAGGTGCAGGGGAGACCCCAGAAGTTTGGAAAAGCCAGGAGTGTGGATTGTCTAAGAAAACCTACAAGAAAAGAGCAAAGCCAGCACAAGAAAGAAGCTGTGGGAGCTACAACCACCAGAAGGGCCATGTTGGGTGGAGTCACTCAAGCCTTTTGGAGATCGCAACCAGATTGCTTCAGATACTGAAAATGGACCTCCAGAACTTAATGTCTGCCCTGCTGGATTTTGCACTTCCTTTGGTCCCCTTCCTTTGTATCCCCATTTGTACCCTTTGGAATGGTAATGTTTATCTTGTACCATTGTATGTTGGAAGTGTTTAACTTTGTTTTCATTTGTACAGTGGTCACAGCTAAGAGTTTGCTTTAGATCTCAGAGGAGACTTGTGACTTGGACTTTTCAGCAATGCTGAAACTGTTAGGATCCTGGCGATTCTTAGAGACTTTTGCATAAAGGATGCGCATGAGTCTTTGGGGGCTCTGGGGGTAGAATGTTACAGTGTGTGTTTAAATGTCCCACCAAAGCTTCATGCAAGTGACGGGGGGCAGGACTTTCAAAGGTGGCCGAGTTCGGTGTTTGTGACTGGTTCACTGTCTGGCACTGGGATTAGTGGAGTGAGTGCTGTATCCACCCGTACCAGGTAGCCAGCATACAAAATAAGGGAAGGAAGGAGGCATGCTTTAACCTTTTTGCCCTTTTCACTCTTGCCGCTTTTGGAATCTGCCACAGCCATCATGAACAGTTGCCCCTTAGCCATGCCACTCGGCCTTGGACCAGCTGAGCAAGGATGAAAACCTCAAAAAACTGTGAGCTAAATAAACCTTTCCTTCCTTCGTTTCGAGTGTCAGGTTATTTTGTCTCAGCAATGAGAGAAAAGTAACCAAGACAGTCACTTAGTTAATTTTGGCAAATAGGCCTGCTATGATTGACCAATTTCTTTATGTGACAGGTGTTTTCCTAGGGAAGTGGAAAGGTTGTTCTTCAAATGGATAATTGCTCAGGCAAAGGCAAAGATGGTTGGGAAGTTGTTTTGGAGAAGCAGCTAGTTAAAACTTGACAAAAATAACAGAAACCTCAGCTAGAGAGCTCTTTTTTTTTCTTTTTCCTTTGAGACAGGGTCTTGTTATGTAGTTCAAGCTAGACTTGAACTTACTGTATAGCCCTAGCTGGCCTGGAAGTCATGGCAATCCTCCTGCCTCAGCTTCCCAAGTGCTGGGATTACAGGTATGCATCATGACAGCTAGTTTACATCTCAATTTTAACTAGTTTTCTTGGTGACTAGCCTTCCCAAATCTTTCACTTTCATGATCAATCAAAATTTTTACCTGTTCTCTGCTTCTACAGGTGTTAGCACCTATCTCAGTGGCCATTTGTATATAGATGCTGAACATTTCACCAGGGCACCTTAACTAGAATTAGAAGAACAGATAGATAAAGGGTTAAAGTCAGCTGTTAGTACTAAGTGACTCAACCTTGGGCAGGCCCATCAGAAACAAGGTGCAAATGTCTGAACTAAGCAAATAAAGAAAAAAAAAATACAGGAATCTAGATGGAAAGTCACAAATTAATTGGTCCAAGAGACTGAGAGGATAACACCCAAGGATTTGGAGCCAGGCATTGTGACACACTCAGGAGGTTGAGTCAGGAGGATCACTATGAGTTCAAGGCCAATTTGGGCTACATAGTGGATTCAGGGCCAGCCTAAACTACATAGTAAGACCCTGTCTGACACTTTCCTGCTCCTCAAAAAAAACCTCAAGGACTTGGTAGCACAAGTTAACTGTTAAGGTTAATTAAGCTGGTTTTACCCTTCTGGGGTAATGTGTTAACTATTGATCAGGACAAACTTGGAATAGGGTTTCTGGGGTAAGAGGTGGAGTTAGTTTTTATCATCAGAATTATTTCCTGAGCAGACCTTGTTTCCAAAGGTCCTTGTTGTCCTGGAGCTCACACTGGAGGGTTTGTGACTGAAGATGAATCACAAACAAAAACCACAGCACAATATGTATTCTTACAGAGAAGATTGAGTGCCATGAAAATCAAAAATGACAGCAAAAAGTTGGTAATAGCAGTTAGAGGGTGGCAATAGGAAGCAATGGAAAATTCGAGGCAGTGATACTTGAGTTGGCCTTGAAGAATAAACTGATGCTTGCAGGGCAGAGAATTAGGGAAAAACAATTATTCATTTAATAAATATAAGGGCTGGGGATTTAGTGTAGTGACTTAAGTGCCTGCCTGGCAATCATGAGGTTGTAAGTTCAATCCCCAGCACCAAAAACAAACAAAAAATAAAAATAAAATCCCACACATTTAATAAATATGTCCTGAATACTTAACTTTGTAACAAATATGGTCCTAGGTAGTGGGGACATAGCAGCAAATGAGACAAAGTTCTTGCTTTGAGGGGTAGAAAGAAACTATAGCTTAAGGGCTTGGCACGTTTAGGGGAAGGTAACTTTGGTGTGGCTTGATGATATACTGCATGGGCTGTGGTAGAAAATACAGCTTGCAAGAAAGGGTGAGGACAGTGGGCCTGCTATGCCATGCTACAACATTTAAGTGACCACTCTTCTTTCATTGGCTTTTATTTATTTTTTAATTTATTTTAAAATTTTTTGCATTCCTGAACCCACGATTGCGAGAGAAGCACTCTACCACCAAGCTTCAAACTTGGCCCTGCCTATTAGCTTTTAAGCAATTTGGAACCTTGGATCCCTTTCTAAAAGGAAATCTTTCATAGTCACTCAACATATAAAACAATAAAAACAGAGCTGCCTGGTCAAAGCTGGGATGGAGGTAGTCTGAGGAGGAATTCCTACCTCTGTGCTCCATTTCACTCTCAGCTCTCCATGAAGATCCTGAGACATTTCTGAGACACCTACAGGACAAGGGGTTAAGACCCCCACTGAAGTCATGGAGGGCACACAAAGGTGGATATAATGGAAGACATGTTCTTATTTGCTTCTTTGGATAAAACTGCCAGGAACAATACAGTAGGATAGCGAGATAGCAGAGAAGCCAGTTGGGTGGGTTAGGGAAGAGCTGAAGACTTGATTTAAGGTTGACCGAACAGATCCAAGAAAGATTTGGGATGAATCAACAGAACACAATGACTAACAACTAGGAGGAAGAGAGAGAAGTGAAAGATAATTTCAAGTGAGACCAAATGAAAGTTCTCACGGCTTTCTCCAAGCTTTGCTTTTGGTTGCAGGCACCCCTAAGCATGTGGTTGAGTCTCT
The DNA here is from genome assembly GCF_034190915.1 of Cavia porcellus. NCBI lineage: Eukaryota > Metazoa > Chordata > Mammalia > Rodentia > Caviidae > Cavia > Cavia porcellus. Next base: position 16,975,491 of record NW_026947515.1, read on the forward strand.
CCATCTTCCTTGGCTTTTAGTTGCCTCAAAGTCCAATGTCACTGTCTCAGCAAGGCAGAGTTGGCCCTTTGCCACGTCCTTGTGCCCTTCACCAAGATAGCAGGGAGGAGAGCAGCCTTCAAGAACAATGAGACTTTGCTTTTGAGCAGATAGGCTTAAATGACTTCTGAAAAGTCTAGCAGGGAGTTGGAAATACAGATCTGAAACTCAGGTAAGGGGTTGGTGATACAGATTTAGTGTTATAGGAAAGTCAACAGTATTTGAAGGGATGGCAGAAGATGAGTATGTCTGAATACACTGGATACAGAGAAAAGAGATAGAGATAGAAACCATGAAGAGAAGGACACTGAAGGACCCAGAAGCGGAGTAAAGGGTAAGTCAGAGATCCCGCTGGAGGCTCTTCCCTCGATGTCCTACAGTAGAGGTCTGTTTGTTAATTATAAACAGCTCTGACTCCCAATCCAAAGCCAGACAGTCACCTCTGGAGGATCTGAGACATGACTAGGAAGCGGCCTCTGAGACTCCAACACCATGCAGGTCTTTACCTTGCACTGGAGAGTGAACAAAAGAAAGTGGGACCCAGACTTGGAGCCCAGAGACAACAGTGTTACAAACCAGCCTGAGCTTGAAGCCCATTACTTCTTCCCACCTTACCTGACTGCAGCCCTTTTTTTAAAGACTTTATTCTTAGAATAAATCTATAGGAAAAATGAGCAAATAGATACTCCCCCAATTTTCCTCCTTTAGTAATACCTTCCATTAAGAGGGTAAATTGGTTAGAATTAATAAACCAGTATTGATACATTATTATTAGCAAAATCCATAGCTTATATTTAAGTTCACTGTGTGTTACACAGTTCTGTGAATTTTGTTTTGTTTTGAGACAAGGTGTCACAGTGTAGTCCTGGACTTGAACTCACAATTTCTTGCCTCAGCCTCCCTAAGGCTGGGACTACCATGTTCAGCATGAGTTCTATGGATGTTTCACAAATGGTTAATATATAGTCACCATTGTTTTGTTTTGTTGTCTTTTTGAGACAGGGTCTCTCTATGCAGTTCACGCTACACTTGAGCTCACATTGTAACCCAAGCTTGTCTTGAACTCACAGTGATCCTCTTGCCTCAGCCTTTTGAGTGCTGAGACTACAGGTGTGCGCCAACATGCCTGGCTCTATAGTCACCATTATTGTATCATGGAGCATAGTTTCACTGCCCTGAAAATACCCAGTACCTCACCTATTCTTCATCTTTCCCCAATTCTAGCAATTTTTGATTTTACTGTGTCTGTAATTTTGCTTTTTATGACCTCTGCTTTTATCTGGACAGGTTTTCGTAATCTGGTCTGGGCTGACCTTGAGCAAACCCAAGCTGATCTCAAACTCTTGTTCCTTATGGCTTGGTCTCCTGAGTGCTGGGATTACTGGCACATGTCACCATGGCCAACTAACATTTTTTTAAATGGCTGCAAAACATGGTCTCATGGGGGTCATCCTATTGTCTACTGTCAGATGTTATGATTGATTGATTGATTTGGGATACCAGGAATCGAATTCAGCCTCCTGCTTTCTAGGCAGGCACTGTGCCACTGGCGATATGCCTGACCCCAGATGTTATGATTTAAATAAATGACTAGGATGGTACCACCAAAACTTGTCCTTACATAGCAGCAAGTCAGACTTTGCTGAGCTGGCACAGGATTCAGTCGCCCATGTGTTCATTCTTAGCTGTGTATACCCACATTTCATTATTGTTGGACAAAAGATCTTTTTAGATATGACACATTAGCTTAGCAACCAGAAGAAAACATCTGGCATTTACTCCGATGGAAGAAACAAAGGAAAGTTATGAATACCATCTGCAATTTTCCCCTCTACTGGAACCTTTGTAAATTTCCTAGTTTTCTTTGCCAACTGCTTGTCACAGGAGTGCCAGAGCAAATGAAACCACTGAGGTTTCTCATGGTGTCCTGGGCTTAGCACTGGGCTCCCAGGACTGAAGCCCATTTTTACAATTTTTTTTTTTGGTCTTTTTTGTTTTTATCGGTACCAGGGATCAAATTTACGACTGCACACTTGCAAGGCAGGCACTTATGCCGCTGAGCTAAATCCCCAGCCCCTGAAGCCCATTTTTTTGCGCACTGGTATCCACTCACACTGTTGGAAGTCTCTGTGATTCAGATGTTTTATCTACTTGTCTGGTTAACTATAAAAATGTGGATGTTGAGAACTGTGGCCAAAATATGCACACAGACGAGAAGCTTCGTCCATAGGATTTAGCAATACTGATTCCAATTTTCCTCACCGTTTACTGTTTAATGCCTTTGAGTCTTTTTTTTTTTTTCTTTTTTGAGATTAAAAACTGCTATGCAGTTCAGGCTGGACTACAACTCAATCTGTAGCCCAGGACAGCTGCAAACTTGCAGCAATCCTCTTGTCTCAGCCTCCTGAGTGCTGGAATTACAGGTGTGCACCTCCATGGCTGGCCTGAGTCTTTGAGTTTTAATCTGCCTTCTTTGCCTAAGCCCAAAATATTTTCATTAATCTCTTCATCTGTCAAAGACCTCCTCTGTTTGCCCACGATATCTTGTGTAGTAAATACCTTAGCAGTTGTCATGTGGCATGTTAGCTTTCCCTCACATAACAAAATACCTGATATAATCAACTCACAAAGAAAAAGGGTCTATTTCACCTCACAGCTTTGAAGTCTCCAGTCTGTGATTGTTTGGACCTGTTGTGAGGCAGCACATCACAGCAGAAGCATGTGCAGGAGCAAAAAACCATTTATATGAGTAGCCAAGGAGCAAAGAGGAAGAGGGCAGGATCCTACAAGTCCCACGGAGGATACACCCTAGTGAACTAAAGACCTCTCAGGAGCTCTACTCAAAGGTTCCCAGTATAGGAATTATTGGGGACCAAGCCGTTAACCCTTGGGCTGTTGGGGACATTCATCTAATTTTTACAGAGAGTTGAAGTTGCTCAGATTGGCCTTAAACTTGTGATCCTCCTGCCTCAGTCTCCAGAGTAGCTGTGGACACGGTATGTGCTATCATAGCTGTCTGATTCCATTTATATGAAATGTCCACAGTACGTAAATCCACAGAATGGAATGTAGATTGGGAGTGAGGAGGAATGGGGAGCAACTGTTTTGAATATGGGGTTTTCTTTTGGGGTGATGAAATTATTTGGGAACTAAACAGATATGGTGGTTGCACAACAGTGTGAGTGTAGTTAACACCAGAGAGTTGTTTACTTTAAAATATGCTATATTAAAAACAATAAATAAAATAAAATATGCTATGTTAATCAGAGACACAGACAGACACAGAAAGACCCTGCCTTCACAGTTATACTGCAGAGAGACACAGATCAGACAGTAAGCCAGTGTATCCATAAATAGTTATATATTTGTGATGATCACTAGGTGGGATGTAAAGGGAGAGAGACTCTGAGGTGGGAAGTGGTTTGGTGGTTTGAGAAATTTCAAGGACACCTTCTGGACTGATGTTTTGAGGGAGTGATTTAAAATGAGCTTAAGGTGGTCAGCAAGACTCAGATCCTGCAGAGCCTTACAGATTATGACAGGTATTGTAAGCCTCAATTTAAGAGCAAGAGGGAACTGGGGAGATTTTAAGTAAGAGATTAACAGGATTTAAATTGTATAGTTTTATCTATTTGTATTTTTTGTGAACCTGGGGACTGAACCAAAGGCATTGCACATACTAGGCAAGTATTCCACCACTATGCCCTCCGCCCAGTTTTATCTATTTTTAAATGCACATATGAGCTTGCCTCTTTCTGTGGAGTAGTGGTAATCTAAAAGGGGGTTGTGCCAGAAGCATCTAGGAAGCTTATTTTTAAAACTACAACACTGGGAGTAGGGCATTGTGGCCAACACCTGTAATTGCAATACTGGGAAGCCTAGGTAGGAAGATCACAAGTTCCAGCCCACTCTGGAGAACTTAGTGAGACCCTGTCTCAAAATTTAAAAACATAGGAATGTAGCTCAATGTGAAGACCTTGAGCTTATTTTCCATTACTGCAATAGTATAATTTACACACACAGATAGACAGAAAGACATACACACACTTATTGGAGGAAGGGTTAGCAGGAAAACTTTTTAGAATAGCTCCCAAAAGATTTTGATTCTTCCCTTCCCCTAACACGTCCTAGAGAACTACTGTAACTTTGGAAGCTTGAAACTTACTAATTCTCTATCTAGTGGGCATGAGGAGGGGACATAATTCAGTGACTGTTAACTAGCAATTTCAGTGGACTATACCATAAGCAACTTTTAGCAAGAATGGAGAGGGATTCCTGACACGAAAGCAGCTGCAGCAGGGGAAGATACAGAAGAACAAGTGAGAACTAACTGCTAAAGAGGATTAGAGGACTGTGGTATAAACACTACCTGGGGTGCTATGGTACAAGGAGGGAAGCAAGCAATTGGCTGGGGATGAAAACATAAAGCAGAGGATTTTATAGTGAAAAATAATGTCTTGATTACTGAAAAGTGTGTTCTACACACAGCACCCCTTGATAGCTAGTTAGAAATGTAGGTTGCCCCCCCCCCCCGCACTAAATCATAAACTGAGTTTAACAAGAATCTCTGGAGGTTTTGTTTGTTTTTCCTCATGCAAGTTTAGGAAGCACTGATCTGTATCATAGGGAGCAGACCCTGCACCACCAGGGAGTAGGTCCCTATCCCAACTGAAGCATTTTATGTTGAATATATTCTGATATAGACAGTGTAGTAGTTTCCGAAAAGGTACTGAATTTTGGAAAATTAGCTGGACAGAGAACTACAAATTCTTTCATTATGAAAACTTCCTTCTAAAAAAATTTTCAGCGAAATAAAACACCAGGTTTAAGTGAGGCACAGTCATGCTAAAAAATGTGATAAGAACGCAGCCAAGTCAACCGTTCACGCAGCCAGATCCAGTCTGCAGACGCCCTATGATCCGTGGCAGAAGAGCAGTCTGGCTGGGCTTTCTTTTCATTTTTTTGGTGACAGGCTGGCCTGGAACTCATGGTAAACCTCCTACCTCAGCTTCCAGAGTGCTGCAATCACAGGTGCGCGCCACTTCGCTCAGCTAGGATGAGCTTCTAAATAAAGCTGGCAGCTGTTCTGCCCCAGAGAACTGCTCTAGCCTTTCAGGGCCGGGGTATAGCTCAGCGGCACAAGCGCTGCCTGGCAAGCGTTCGATTCCCGGTACAAAAAAAGGATCTTTAACACTGGAAATGAAGATATGACAAAACTACTTCTAGGGAGTATTATACAGCCGGGTATGACTGATGCAGCTACAACCGGGAGACAGCAGCAGCTCCCAAACCACGGTGGCTCCCCTAGGTGACTTTTGACCTTTGACCCTGCGTCTCGCTGGTTGCTTCCGTAAGCAACTTCCGCTTCCGCCCCGAGGACGAAAGGCGGGCCCAGAGGGGGCGGAGCTCCGAGGCTGGCGGTTAGGGGCGGGCCTTGTTAGGGCTGGGGTTTGAGAGGGCATTCTCCATTGGGCTGCTAGCTAGGGGCAGGGCCTAAAATTGGGTCGAGTAGGGAGTTAGTAGCCACCTCGGGCTACCGGCCAGCTAGGCTAAACCTGTGGAGGCGGGGGCTGGGGGCGGGGCGGCGGCAGGCGGGCTCGCAGCAGATCCCGGATGCGGAATTTCGTAGTTCTGGAGTGGAATCAGGGTCGGCCCTGTTTTAAAGAAGATCAGCAAGGAACTCTCGAATTTCGGGTTAGGAAATCCCGGAACCCGGAATAAGAAACCTCGGAACTCGGAATTAAGGTTGGAAAGTCCCGGATCGCGGAGCACTGCGCGCGGAGCGGACTTGAAGCTGAGCTCGGCTCGTTGCACCGCGGGACGGGACGGAGCGATGTCGGGCCGTGGCGCGGGCGGGTTCCCGCTGCCCCCGTTGAGCCCTGGCAGCGGCGCCGTTGCCGCGGCCCTGGGAGCGCCGCCTACCCCAGCGGGACCCGGAATGCTGCCTGGTCCAGCGCTTCGGGGCCCGGGACCTGCTGGAGGCGTGGGGGCCCCTGGGGCTGCCGCCTTCCGCCCCATGGGCCCCGCGGGTCCCGCGGCTCAGTACCAGGTGAGGAAGGGGGGCGGCGCCTCGGGGCCTCTGGAGAGGAACCTGGGGGAGTCCCTGCACGGAGAGTCCAAGGGCCTTGGAGGAGGTGCGGATCTGGCCAGGGCTCGCAGCTTGCGGCCAGGGGCCAGAGTTTGGGGCAACAGTGAAAGGGACTGCGATGTTGAAGCAGTTGGGAGTATCCTGGGGCTTCTTGGCACGGGGATTCTGAGTGACTGAGAGATGGCAGCGTCATGGGAGAGAGCTAACGAGTTGTAGGTGGACTGATAGGGTGGTCTAACTCAGGTCCTAGATTGGGGGCTGCTGGGGTGTGGTGATGAGGAAGTTTTGGAAAAGGGTCTTAATGAGAAACCAGGATTACCCTGCATGGGTCTCAGTCCCTTTCCAAGTCTGTCCTGTTTTGTTTTTTTTCCCCTCGTTAGGAATTGGCAGATCTCTAGCATGTTTGAGATGGCTCCCAGCTGCTAGTGAGGAGGAAGGAGGCGTCCTACAGCAGTCAGGCCCAGGAACCTTGGGAATGAATCCAGGTTAGATCAGAGACATTGGTGCCCAGGCTTGAGAAAGGCCCAGCCCAGTTTGACCACTTTTATCCTGAGCGTTCTGCGTGATGTCTCTATCGAAGAGTTGAGTCTGAAGTAGCAGAGGAATGGCTCCACTCAGAGCCTGCTGGCTCTGGGATTGGAGGATCCTGCATTTGCAGGGGTTGTTTCAAAGGGTACTCTTCGACCCTTCAGGCTTCTAAGGAGAGAGCCTGTCAGGTTGCAGCTTTAAAGGCCATTGAGAGGCAGAGACTTGATCCTTGTTGGTCACTGTGAAGAACTCAGCCTGACTGCTGGTGCAGCTCTTCAGTCCCCCAGTGTGTTCTTTGCGGTTTTCCTCAGAATGCTTGGGAATTGTGACTGTCCTTTTTCCAGCCCCCTTTCCACTTTTATGTAGCTTCCAGGTTCTGATAGCACCATATGCTAGGCCGTGTGTCTGAGCCTTTGGCCCGGGCTTCTTGCTAATGTCCCAAGGTGTGTTGTTGCTTACTCTGTTCTCTACTGTTATGTCCAGGTAGGAGTTGCAGAAATGTATCCTCATGGAATATACAAACCCTGCCAAGACCCCAGAATCCTCCTATTCTAAGGACATCCTTACTTGGGGATACTGATTTTTCCCTTACTCCTTATTTATTTCCATCTTGAAAAGAAAGTGTCTGAGTATGAGAAGGGACAGACCTGGTCCTAAGGTTCCAGCCAGGGTCCAACTTTCCCCTCATGTTCTCTCCCTGGGATTCTGGATCCAGGATGTTGGTGCAGTTATTCCAGTCCTTGGGTTGGTCACCCGAGACCTGGCCTAGAGCTTCCTTTGGCCTTTTGGCCGTGGTGGGGACCTGGAACCTACAGAGAAGCCTCTTCAGTTTCCTTGGCATGCTACCTGTAGGAAATGTGCCCTTGGGAAAGCCCTTTCAGGGATGAATTCCACAGTTTTTGGGGGGAGTGACTTTGGGTCAGATAGCCCGAGGGAAGCAGATGCTCTGTACCCTGGCTTTCCATCCCTCCAGCTTGTCATCTTCATCTCCTCCTCTCTTTCTCTTCCTCCACAGAGGGGCACAAGAGACAGGTGGGAAGAACCAGCTAATTTGGTTCTTCCAGCTAATTTGAGTTTGAGGGAGATTCTGCCTACTCTCTTTCAAGTCCATTTGTATGATTTCCAGGAGAAAAACTTACGGTCTGGGGAACAAAGGGGTTTCTGTTTGTTAGGACTCAAGAGCTGAGCAGAAAGAACAAGGATTTGAGGACCCAAGCCAGACAAGTAGAGGACCCAGGGCCTTGAACTGTAAGCAGCTGATAAACGTAAAGTGATGGCCCATCTCCCTCTAGAGGTTGGCTCTAGCTTTTGGACTACAGTCAGCTGAGGAACTCAAAAGCAACAAAAACAAAACAAAACAAAATGAACAAAAGCACATAGATTTCTGTGTTTACTCTAGATTTCAAAATACTTTCTACTCATTAGGTAAAGGGGAAATACGCTCCAACCAAGGCCTTTAAGGCCCAGTTACCAGAAACATCAGGGCCACAGACTTATAGGTGGCGCAGGGCAACTAAGATCACCCGAATCCTAGATTCCTCACTTCTGCTGCAGTAGCAGAGGGCTCAGCCCCTGCTCTGCTGTCCTGAGACAGTGATAGGGTCAAGCTTAGAATACAGGCTGGTGCTGGACCCAGACAAAGAAGTCGCTGCACCTTCTGGGTTTACAGAAGTTTGAACCAGGCTTACCTAATCGTGCTGCAGGCAGGAGGCTGAGGGTTTGAGGCTACAGAATTGTTTTCCCTTTTTTTCTACTGCGGGTTTTTGATTTGATTTGTTTTGTTTTCTGAGGAGGAGGAGGAGAAGTTACTGGTGCTTCAAAACCCAGGTGTAGAGTTGGCAGTGTTTAGCCTGACTTGATGAACTGTAAGCAGCCTTCCCCTGGGGCCCTGAGTGAACTAGGGACTCAGAGCTTGGGTAGTCTGAAGCAGATGTCTGGGTGGGGCCTATTCTAGGCTTGCCTGTGCTGCTCTGTCTTGGGATTTCCCGTTGCCTGAGCACCTGCCCTGGAGGTCTTAGTGGTACTGCAGGTTTTGTGAGCATCTTCTTGGGGACTACAAGGCCCTAGTTCATATTTTGCAGTTCTTCCCTTTGTCTCAGGCCCTGGGAAACCCTTAAGTCTGGGATGGCTGGTCCAGACATATAGCTTGGACCACACTGAGCCCCCTCTGCCCCCCTTTCTATAATCTTGGCCGTGGATCATTAAGGCAGAGAAACTGCCTGGTCTTTTGCCTTTCAACAGCCTTGATGAATCTTTTCCTGATGGAGAGAAACTTATGGCAGGACTCCTGAGGCCCCAAAGCTCCTCACTTTTAACTGCTCATTTTCCAAAAGCTTTTCTAGTCCTTTTGTGTCCTTTCCCACTTCTCTGGGTCATGTTCCTCCTAATTTCTGCATCTGGTCATGAATCTGACCCTCTGTATGGGAAACATGGGTTTGGTACTTGATGAAGAGGTGGTAGAGAGACTCATCTCCAGGATGCTGGGGTGGGAGAGGGTCCTTTTGATTTGGTACAAGTCTCCACCCAGCTTGGCTTCGTTGGCTGGTTGCGTAATCTGGGCCCTGGGGCCAGCCCTGTGAAGCTGCCAGGGACAGTGTGTGCGAAGCAGAGCTGCCAAACAGGCCTTGCAGGCAATAGCCATAGAAAGGGGGTTGGGATGCAGAGGTTACTCTCAAATGGCCTCCACAAAAATGTTGGGGACCTGGGCCTTGGGTGAAAAGTCCTTGTTTAGAAAAAGAGTTTAAAGAAAAAGAATTTATTTCTATTACCCAGGTTGCTGCTGCTGCTGCTATGCCCAATGCAGGTTGCATCTCATGATAATTTTATCTTCATTCCCCAGCATGGAACGTCTAATAACAGTGGTGGGGAACCAGCTGTTAGCAGTGAAAGCTCTGAAGGGTTTGCCATCTCTGCCTAGGATTCAGTTGAGCCAGCACCAAGCCTTACTGCCAAGTGGTGCCTGGACCACAGGTAGAGACCAGGTGTTTGCCACTCTCTCACAAGGGACCCAGGAACCGTAGCTGTAGGGTCTTCTGGCATAGGGATAGGGGTGTAGCAATAGGGGATGAGAGAAGGGTCCAGTTCTGATTGTAGATAGGGGACATATGGTGACCAGATGGGTTTTGTACTCTGATGCCACCTCCACTAGTTGGGATGTGTCCGAGTCATCTTGTTGCAGTTACTCACTTGGGGTGCTGCTGCCTAATAGGCTTGCTAGGCCAGCAAGTGCCTTTCTCCCTCAATCACACCACCATGCTGGTGCCAGGGGATGGCACTGGGGCTCTGCCCTATTAGTCTGCCTGTATCTTTCTCTACCCTTCTGCTGGCTGTGATATTGGCCTCTGCCTCAGAAGTACTGTGTTTCTTCTTGGAGGTGGGGTAAGGAGGAGCAAAGGCTTGGTGGAACCATCTAAAGGCCTCAAAGCTGCTGGTCCCAGAAGTGTGGGACAGTATGTCAGGGCTGGAAGGCAGCGATGGATCCTGAAAAACTCCACAGGCACTTTCCCTCAGCAGGCAGGGCTCTCCTTCCACTCCTGGGCCCTGAGAGCCTCATTAGCTGGCACCAATGCCAGGGCGGTTGCAGGGGTGGGGCTGGTGTGGGTTACACTCTGCTCAAGAAGCTGCTACCCTTTGTTCTCAGTCTCCAGCAGAGCTCTCCTGAGCTCCACAAGGGCTCAGGGCTGGGCCTCGCTGAGAAGAGGGATGGAAGGCATGGGCTGTGGGTTCCGTAGGGCCCTGCCATTGACCTATGCACATCCACTGTCTTACTTTCCCCAGCGGCCAGGCATGTCACCAGGGAACCGGATGCCCATGGCTGGCTTGCAGGTGGGACCCCCTACTGGCTCCCCATTTGGCACAGCTGTTCCACTAAGACCTGGCATGCCACCCACCATGATGGATCCATTCCGAAAACGCCTGCTTGTGCCCCAGGCCCAGCCACCAATGCCTGCCCAGCGCCGGGGGTAAGACGTCCTTCTTCCCAGTCTGTTTTAGCCTAACTCTGGTAGAAGCAGAGCTTTGATCTATTATCAAGGAGACTTGGCTCTCTATGCAAAGTTACTGAGGAATGGAGAGGTGTGTACGTGTGCATGTATGTGTATGTGTGTGTGTGTCTGTCTGTTCTTTGGACCATTAATGTCTAAAATAGCTTCCTGTCCTGTCTCTGCAGGCTAAAAAGGAGGAAGATGGCAGATAAGGTTCTACCTCAGCGAGTGAGTATACTGGGAGGGAGGCCCATTCGCATCTGGCTGGCCAGAGTAGAAGGCCGTCTCCCCCCACGCTGGGCTGGGAAGGAAGGGAACCAGAGCCGTGTGAAGCAAGCTGTTGAATTCCTTCCTCTATAGATTCGGGAACTTGTCCCAGAGTCTCAGGCATACATGGATCTCTTGGCATTTGAGAGGAAGCTGGACCAGACCATTGCTCGCAAGCGGATGGAAATCCAGGAGGCCATCAAAAAGCCTCTGACGGTATGTGCAGCCCCGACCACCTGGGCCTCCGATTTTGCTGCTCTTCCCTGGCCCTGTTTTCCATGGCTCTGAGAGGGTCTGCATTGGGCTAGAGCAGTGTTTTTTCACATGTAGGATACAGTCCATTAGAGTATAAACTCAATTTCATGTGTTTGGGTCAGCATGGGGTTTTTTTGGGTACATTTTAGATGTACATAATGATCACATTTATTTTAGGGAATTTGTACCTGTATATGATATATCTTGCTTTTTTCCTCATTCCCCTCCTCTTCAGCCCCTCTTCCTTTCTTTCTTTGTAAAAGCTTTCAGATTTTTTCCTTTTATTCTTTTGTTCTTCCCTTTCCCCCTCTCTCATCCTTTCCCTCTCTCCACTCCTTTATTCCTCTTTATTATTTGAACATTTCCTTCCTATTTCTCAATATCTATTACACATTTTGGTTCTTATTTACACTTTTAGTTTCTCACACCAAAGAAACTAGTATTTAAACATGCGCCTGATTTATTTCACTTAAGAGTAGGGTCTCAAGGTGCATCCATTTATCTAGAAATGGCTTAAGCTTATCTTTTATGGCAGAGTAGTACTCCATAGTATAAACTGCATCCTCTTTATCCATTCATCTGTTGATGGGCATTTGGGCTGTTTCCAAGATTTAGCTATTATAAATTGTGCCACTATAAACATGGGCATGCATATATCACTGTGGTATGCTTTTAATTCTTTTAGGAAGATACCAAGAAGGGGAATAGCTGGGTCACATAGGACATCTAGTCTTAGTTTTCTGAGGAATCTCCACACTTATTTCCACAATGGTTTTACCATTCTGTATCCTTACCAACAGTGGAGAAAGTTTCTTTTTTTCCCTACAGTCGAACCAACATTTGTTATTGGTTGATTTTTTCACAATAACCATTCTTTCTGAAGCAAGATAGAATCTCACCACTGTTTTAATTTACATCTCTCAAATGACTAGTAATGCTGAACATTTTTTCATATATTTATTTGCTTCTTTATGGCAGAGTAACATTCCATTGTATAATGTCTTCATCTGAGAAGTATGTATTCATCTCAGGTGCCTGTTTTTGGATTGGGTCTTTAAATTTAAGCAGTCTGATTTCTTTTGAGTTCTTTGTATATTCTAGCTAGTAGTCCTTTGTCTGAGGGACAGCTGGCAAATTTTTTTCCCACATTGTGGGTTATCTTTGCACTCTGTTGGTGGTTTCATTTGCTGTGCAAAAGCTTTTTAATAAGCTGGGATCCCGCTTGTTGATTCTTTGTGTTATTTTCTGTACAGTTGGGGTTTTGTTCATAAAATCTTTGCCTACACCAGTGTCTTCAAGAGTTCTATCTCTTCTATCTTCTAGCAGATTTAGTGTGTTTGTTTTAATATTTAGATCTATGATTCATTTCAGTTTTAGTTCTGTGCATCATGAAAGACACAGATCTAGTTTTAATCTTCAGCATATGGAAAGTCAGTTTTTCTAGTACTGTTTATTACAAAGAAGTGATCTTGCTTCTAGTGAGGATATTTTACTCCTTTGTCAAAGATAAGGTAGTTGAGTATGTCTGGAGTTGTTTGTACATATCTGTTTCTTTGATCTTCAGGTTTCTTTTTTTGCCATAATCCTGCTGTTTTTATCATAATAGCTTTGTAGTAAAATTTCAAGTCAGGGATTGTGCATGTGTGGATCAGCGTATTTGAAATGAACATAAAATAGTAAAAAAATATGAAAATATATCACAGTAGCAAAGTACCTACTATTCTAGTGAGGGTAGTATTTTATGAAATTGTTTCAGATACAACATGGGTGATGATTGAAAATGTAAATCTTGGCCAGGTGTGGTGTACTAATCCCAGTACTGCAGGAGGTTTGAGGCAGAATTGCAGGTTCAAGGCCAGTTTTGACAATTTAGTGACTTCATGAACCCTTACCTCAAAACATAGAAAAGGCCTGGGGTTGTAAGTCACTGAAAACGCCCTAACTTCAATCCCTAGTACAAGGGTGAAAATCTTATGGATCAAGGTCAAAAGTGTGAATGTTGCCAACAGGATAAATGTTCTTTTTTCCCATCTTTAAGGAAGCTTTTTTATTTTTCTGTTCTTTTTAAAACAATAGTCTAGAATAGTCTCCTGAGTAGTAAAGACTTTATAGTAGACTAGGATATTTTGGGGACCATTGTAGGTACGTGGGTTGTATTGAAAATACAAGCTGGAGAGTTCCCCACTGACCCTGCCCCCTCCCACAGTGCTGGGGCTAGACCCAGGGTTTCACACTTGCTAGGGAAATCCTCTACCACATCTTAGCCCCAGCATCTTTGGATTTGCTTGAAAGCCCCCTATATGTACCTGTGCCACACTACCAATCCTACTGTGTTGACATTATCATTTGTATACCTTTTCATCATAAAACTTTTTAAAAACATTTTTTTGGTACTGGGGATAAAAAAACAAAACAAAACTGAGTTTCTTGAAAGCCAGGATTTATTACTTCCAATTCCTAGTACCTGACAAAGTGCTTGGCCCACAGCAGTCAGTAACTGATTGTTGAATGAGTTCATATGGGAAGACTGGGCAGTGATTTTCAAAGTGTTGGTCCACCTCTACTTGATTTTCTTTAGCAAAAGCGAAAGCTTCGAATCTACATTTCCAATACGTTCAGTCCCAGCAAGGCAGAAGGTGATAGTGTGGGAACTGCAGGGACCTCTGGAGGAACTCCAGCAGGAGACAAGGTGGCTTCCTGGGAACTCCGTGTGGAGGGCAAACTGCTGGATGATGTAAGTTGGGAAGGGGGATGTCTGAAACAGCTTGTGGGGTTAAGACTGGGGCCGGACATGGATATTTTCAAAGAAGTCCTGCCATAGGGAGAGGGCAAAGCTCCAGCTGTGTATTTATTGGCAGTGCTGGGGATTCACCAGGGCCTCATGCATGTGAGTGCTCTACCACTGAGCTACACATACCCCAGTACCAAGTAGAAGATGTATCGTTACTCAGCCTTCTTGCACATGGCTATCAAGTATCTTGAAGTCATTCACTGGCTGGCAGTGGAGGTACAGCAAGTTTTCTTTCCACTCCAGTTTCTCACTTTGCCCAGAGTCTGCTTCTTCAGAATGCAAGGCTCCTCTGTGTCCTGAGCTTAAGGATTGGAGCAGTGTTCCTTTTTGGGGGCTTAATGATTGAAACTCAAAAGCACCCTATCTCACACTTCTATTCGCAGCCTAGCAAACAGAAGAGAAAGTTTTCTTCATTCTTCAAGAGCCTTGTCATTGAGCTGGACAAAGAACTGTATGGGCCTGACAATCACCTGGTAGAGGTGAGAGGGCCTCAAGACACTAAGCTAAGCCCCTTGAGTGGAGTAATGGGCTTGGTGATAAGCTCTGTTCCTTTTTTCCCTGCCAGTGGCATCGGATGCCCACCACTCAGGAGACAGATGGCTTCCAGGTGAAACGGCCAGGAGACCTCAATGTCAAGTGCACACTCCTGCTCATGCTGGATCATCAGGTGACAGATACCCTGGATCATAACTGGGGCCACAGGGAGTGGTCAGGGGGAGGGGGACAGGTTCCTGTAAATCCTTCCTGTTCCTGCCCTTTTCTCATTTTTTCTCAAGAATGCCTCTTCTGATTCCCCCATCTACCCTCAGCCTCCTCAGTATAAACTGGATCCCCGACTAGCGAGGTTACTGGGAGTGCACACACAGACAAGGGCTGCCATCATGCAAGCCCTGTGGCTTTACATCAAACACAACCAGCTGCAGGATGGACATGAGCGCGAGTACATCAATTGCAACCGTTACTTTCGCCAGGTTAGCCTACTTTTCCTGGGTGGTATCCTGTTTGTTCCACTCCTCGCCTGCTACTGTAGAGCTCCAGTGGGTTAGTGCTTGTCTTCTACTACCTTTACTGCCTCAGGCTTCCCCAAGCTTTTGTTGCTTTTTCCAGATCTTTAGTTGTGGACGGCTCCGTTTCTCTGAGATTCCTATGAAACTGGCTGGACTGCTACAGCATCCAGACCCCATTGTCATCAACCATGTTATCAGGTAAAGGAAGGGGATGGGAAGACTGAGGCACATGCACTCAGGGCTTGATCTAAAGTCGGAGACACTGTAGGTTGGTTTCTTGCTAGTGTGCTCATAGAATGGGCCCCCAAGGGCCCAATCACATGCTTCTGTTTCCTTTCCTGTCTGCTTCATTCTAGTGTGGACCCTAATGACCAGAAGAAGACAGCCTGTTATGACATTGATGTGGAGGTAGATGACCCACTGAAGGCTCAGATGAGCAATTTTCTAGCCTCTACCACCAATCAGCAGGAGATTGCCTCTCTTGACGTCAAGGTAGACCCTCTGCCTTTATAACCTCCCCTAGGACCCAGATTGAGGGTGGGCCAGACTCATTTTCCTCCAACACACTGGGAATGGGATTTCTGCTCAATGCTTTGGTTTGTCCTTGGAAACCGACCTCAAGGGTAGTGGCTCATTTTAACATTTACTTCTTCAGATCCATGAGACCATTGAATCCATCAACCAGCTGAAGACTCAGAGAGATTTCATGCTTAGCTTTAGCACTGACCCCCAGGATTTCATCCAGGAATGGCTCCGTTCCCAGCGCAGAGACCTCAAGGTTAGTACTCTTTCCTCTGGGTGATTTTTACCACAGCACTGTGCTCCCAGGTCCAACGCAGACTGACTAAAATGTGTGAATTTTGCCATGACTTTCCTCATGGCTCTTGGCAGATCATCACTGATGTGATTGGAAATCCCGAGGAGGAGAGACGAGCTGCTTTCTACCATCAGCCCTGGGCCCAGGAAGCAGTGGGGAGGCATATCTTTGCCAAGGTGAGGCTCAGCCCTGTTTGGCCTTCTTTAGTTGTGAGTAACAAGAAGTCTGAGCCACACTCTTCCTTATCCAGGTGCAACAGCGAAGACAAGAACTGGAACAGGTGCTGGGAATTCGCCTGACCTAAATGCTCAGGGATCTCTTCTTCTGTCCTGGAGCCTGGCAGGGACCACCCTTTTGGGTCCTGGCTTGTGCCACAGACATGTAGGATGGGGTGAGGGCGTCTCCCAGCACCCTCTACTCCCAGATTTAGTTTCATAAATGTAGTGGTAGGATTCCTTGTTGCTTGGTCCCAAAGCCTTATTACTTTTTGCATTGTTTAACTGGGTTCTCAAGCTGCCTCCTCTGCCCCCTGCAGGCAGGCCCAGGTAGGACTGCTGGAGGTCATGCTTGGCATTTTTAGGAACCAAAGGCTGCTGGGTTTGCATGTTTACAGGCTCTCCTCCCAGGGCCAGTGTCAGAGCTGTCTAGAGAGCCAGGCAAGGAAGAGGAGGCCCAGCCTAGGCTCTTCTTAGCCTTTCTAAACCAAAGTTCTTTGCCATTCCATAAGCCCAGCCTTGCTGCTGGATTTTTCTTCCTTTGGGTATTTGCACTATGTGGGGAGCAGGTTTTTCTATGTGGGAGCCACTTTTTGTACAGGGGTAAGCTGGGGTTTTTCAGGGAGCCCTATTTGGTGCCTCCTTCCTTGTATTTTCTCAATCTATGCAAGCAGCTATGGCTGCCATCATCTCTTGGGATCCCTCCCAGGATGGGAGTGAAACCTCTGAGAAGGAGGGGGTGTACCAGTTCTTTAGCCTGGTCTGAGGTAGGTGGTATGCATGGCAGAGGGCAAGGTAAGATGAAGGGAAGGCTGAGAGGATTGTTTTGCCCTTTGGAACTTGGTGAGCTTAGGGCTTGGCAAATGTCATTTCTGGCAGGTTTGGAAATTTCCAAATAAATTTTTTTGTTTATTGGTGGTGCCTAGACCTTGTCATTGAGCAGTGTGGCCACTCTAAGAGACTGGAATTCTAGAGCGCTTGTTGCACAGATCTTTATTTGAAGGATACACAAAAAAGACATCTCCTCATTTCCATAATTTTTTGATGGACATGTTTTTCTCACTATCCTTCTGCATGACCTAGAGAGAAAGAGAGCACACATATGTGAGCGTAAGTTGTGAACACAAGCCTCAGTCTCTGCTCCTGAGTCACCGTCAGCAAAATGAGAACAATGGAGACATGTACCTTGGCTACTGCCATCTCAAAATCTTCCTGGGTGACATGGACTCGCCGTTCCCGCAGTGCATACATGCCAGCCTCTGTGCACACGCCCTGAACAGGAAAAGGAAGCTGAGATACTGTTGCCTCCTCAAACCCTGAGAAACCCTTTGAAGTGGCAGCTTCCTGCCACTTCTGTCTCCCTGAGACTCTGGTTACCTTAACCTCAGCTCCTGATGCTCCTGGCATTAGCTCAGCAATTTTTCTCAAGTTAATCCCCCGGGTCAGGTTCATTTTCCGAGAATGGATTTTCAGAATGTCCAGCCGGGCCTAGAGATGGGAGAGGAAAGTCCTTGGTCCCACACCCTGTCCCCACAGCCAGAACGGCTCCAGGAACTATCCATCACAGACCTCCTCATTGGGGGGTGGGAATTCAATTTTTCTGTCGATGCGTCCTGGGCGAAGCAATGCAGAATCCAGGATATCAATCCTATTAGTAGCCATGATAACCTGATCAGAGAAAAGGAGAGTTAGCTATGGTATTGGCACGCATGTCACCTGAGGCATGTCACCCAAGGCCTTCCATATTGGCTTGTCCTTAGGCCTACACCACTTTACCTTGATATTCTTGGTGGCTTCAAAGCCATCTAGCTGGTTGAGTAGCTCCAGCATCGTGCGCTGCACTTCACTGTCTCCTCCAGAGCCCCCCTCAAGCCGAGAGGAGCCAATGGAGTCAATTTCATCCATGAAGATAATAGATGGGGCGTGTTCTCGTGCCATGACAAATAGCTCTCTCACCATTCTTGCCCCTGTGCAGACCCAGCTGGCATTAGAAGCTAATGAGCCTCTCACCCTCTACCCTTCTCCTGGGTTCCCACATTCCTAGCCACAATTACCTTCCCCAATGAATTTCTGTACCAATTCCGAGCCAGAGACACGAATAAAGGTACAGTCTGTATGATGAGCTACAGCACGGGCCAACAGTGTCTTTCCGGTGCCCGGGGGTCCATATAGCAACACTCCCTACAGGAAAACAGTAGGACTCAGGGTAGAAAGTTGGCTTTACTTCATTCAGTGAACATTTTACTGTGTACTAGTGTTATGCTTGATTCCTAGGCAAGAGGTTATGGATGCTTCTCTCTAAAGCTTGTATGTAAACCAGTTTAGTGCCTTGGAAACAGCTCTCCCCCAGCTGGTGCTATTCCACAGAAAGGACAGCCCAAGTAGCCTGCAGCCTATCCAAACCCCAGCACTCAATCTGGCCCAGGACAGGAGTAAGTACAGCCAGCCTGTATGGATGCTCACAGAAGCCTAGTCCTCACCTTTGGCTGCGCAATGCCCAGGGCTTCAAAGAGCTCAGGGTGCTTTACGGGCAACTCAATTACTTCTTTGATCTCCTTGATTTGCTTGTCCAATCCACCAATCATCTCATAGGTCGAGTCTGGCACCTTCTCCACCATCATGAGTGACACCAGAGGGTCTACCTTGTTGGGGAGGATCTTGTGCAGAGTATAGCTGTCGTTTCTTAGGGCCACCCGGCAATTGGGTGTCACCTGGATGGAGGCAGCAAATTTCAGGTAGTGGAACACCAACAGCTGATCCAACCCCCACTCACCTACTACACTCACATCATTGATATCGATGTTCTTGTCCACATCCACGACAAACTTGCCCTCAGGATGTACCTGAAGAAACAAGGGCTCATGACCTTTCTTAAATCACCAAATCGAAGAACCTTGGGATTCTAGAATAACATAACAGAACACTGTCCTCGAGGCTATATACAGGGTGGAAAAGCAGTGGGTGGCAGGATGGTTCTTGGGGTCATGTTGCCTTTACCTTGACCAACACTTTCTTCTTATCCATGGCCCGGACTACTTCACCCACATAGGAGCCCTGTTCCTGTAGCAGCTGTAGCTCTTCCCGCAACAGGCGAACTAGATGGCAAACAGATACACTGGTCACCTAGTTTCTCCTTTGGTGTCCCCTCCCTGGGGATTTAATTCAACATACACTAAGTAGAGCACCATGTTGAAATTTTGAAGTCTCTCTCTCTTTCTCTCTCTCTCTCTCTCTCTCACACACACACACACACACACACACACACTCACATCCCAAAGGGAGTTACAATGAAACTCAAGGCACACAGGAGTTGTGTGGAGCAAGTGACTCCATAGTAAGCTGGGAACAGTAGCCAGCACATACTGTAATCCCAGCACTCTGGGAGGCTTAGGCAGCAGGATCACAGTTTCTGGTCCAGCATGGGCAACTTAGTAAGACTCCATCTCAAAACATAAAAGAGATGGGGAAACAGCTCAGTGCAGACTTGGGTTCAATTCCCAGTATGACAAAGCAGGAGACTGGGGTAGGAGGTACTGTTCCCTGAGACCTAAGGCAACCTAAGGCCACCTACAGTGGCAGCAAACAGGCCAGACAGCTCTACCCAGTCCGCTCCGGCATGTCAGCAGGGCATGATGCTGTCCAGGATTCCTGAGCCATTAGGCTCCCAGGTTTTCCTCTCTACCTCCCTTTCTTTCTCTCCCCTTCTGCTCTCCCTTTGTCTCTTTCTGTCATACACACACTACCTCGCTCTTCATCTCCCTCTCTTTTTTCCCCTTGCTTTTTACCTATCTTTAGCATTTTCTTTTAAGCAGAAAAGAAAAAATTTACGATGCAACTCTAAATAAGAGATAAGCATAGGAAACAACTACATAATGATGGTGTAAAGCATCGCTTTGGACTAGGAGGAAACACTGCTATGAGAATGCAGGTTTGGGAGATTAGGAATAGCCAGACTTCAGAACTGCCCGACTTCAGAACTGCCCACATGCAGATTCCCATCTTATCCCTCTGACCTTTTGCATTTAGCTCATTCCTCTGTGCCTGCAGCCGCCGAAGGTTCTGGCTCTTATCATTCACAATCAACTGTGGAAAGCAGGAGAGAAATTTTGTTACTCAAAGAAAGTAGCTAGAAGGCAGGATCTTGGCCAGGACCTTCATAGGCAGATGTAAGCTGCAGGAAGGGCATTGGTGCCTCTATGTTCAGATTCTCCAACAGGATCCTAATGACCCTGTTCTTTTAAGGGTCTCTTTAGAGCCTTGGGGTAGCTATCACAAAAGGCTGCTTGGGAAGTGCTAACAGCTTGCATATTGTAGTAGCTTTCCTTTATTTTGTACCAGCTACTGAATTTAGGGCTTTAACAATTAACTACATTACCTCTTTTTTTGTTGTTTTCAGTTTTTGAGATGGTCTCACTAAGTTGTCCAAATGGGACTTGAACCTGTGATCTTCCTGGTTCAGCTTCCCGAGTGCTGGGATATGCACACTGACTTTCTTATAGTGAGGCAACATGCCAAAGTGGAATGATCTTTAGGTAGGAAATTAAGTTCTAGCTCAGCAGCTGTCAATTAAAAATGAAGTATAGGACTAGGGATATAGCTCAGTAGCAGAATACTTGCCTAGTACATGTAAGGCCCTGGGTTCAACTCACTCATTCTAGAAAAAAGAAAATTAGCATACACAAGGCCCTTGGTTTGCTCTTCAGTACTGCAAAAATATAAATCCAATATAATAACTATAAGGGTACATGGAGCTTTATTTTTTTGTCTTTCCTCACACATTATATTATTATTATTGTTATTTTAGATGCCCAGTTCCTTTACTCAGTCTCCACAGTGCTGTTCCTCCTCAAGTTGCATTTCACCTAACCCTAGTCTCATCTCTTGAGTCCATGTCTCCCCTTTTTAAAAGAAACTCCTGCATTGATACTTCTCCCACAGGGTTTCAGCCGTGGCTAGTGACCTGTTCTATTAGAATCTAACTAACAACATGTGAATACTACTGCCTTTACTTACAGGGATGGGTTAAGGATTAACAAGTTTTTTTTTCTTTCCCCCCTGGAGACAGGGCCTTACTGTGTAGTTCAGGCTGACCTGGGACTCACAGTGATCCTCCTGCCTCAGCCTCCACAGTGCTGAAATTACAGGTGTGCACCACCACACTCAGTTCTCAAGGGTAACAAGGGATTGTTACACTCATATACTTCACACTACGTGGTCTTTTTTGTTTTTGTTTTTTGAGACAGGTCTCACTAAGTAGTTCAGGCTGATTTTAAACAGCCCAGATTGGCTTCCACCTCAGTGATCCTTCTGTCTCTCCCTTTCAAGTGCATGGATTAGACTGTGCTGCCACGCTCAGCTACTTGTTACTTCTTACTAAGTACTAGAAATAAAATAGGAAAATAGACCAGGAAGTCCAGCCTAGGCTACACAGCAAGACCCTGCCTCAAAAAACAAAAACAAAAACCCCAAAACACACATAGGGAAATAGCTTCTTTCACTGCACTATTGTAGAAAATCTTGCCAGTCCTCATCCCCTCCTAGATCCCTGTTAGAGTTAGTCCTCACCTGAAGCTCTTCAATCTTGGACAAATAGTACTGGCGGAGTCCGCTGCCTGCCTTTCCCTCTTCCAGCTCCATCTGAAGACACAGTGTAGTTATTAAACAGGAAACTAAACACTCAGAATAAAGCCACTTTCAGGGCATTTCACCATACGGCTCAACATCAGGCAGCTCTGCGTGGTTAAGAGCTCCGACTTCCGATGGTTAATATCTGGGTTCTATTCCTTCACTCCTTTCCTTTGAAACTCCATTTTTCCGTGATTAAAATTTAAATGAACACAAACACCGGCCATCTCAAGGTTTTTAGGAGCCCGAGAGACTACGTACACGGGAGTCCTTAGAAATCTGGTAAGTGCCATACAGACCGAAGTGTTAACTACTATAGATCGAGTCAGAAAGAAAAAAACAGTCACTTAACCTCCGGCTCCTAAGGCTCTTCTCACTCCATTTAGTACAAGGCTCTGCCTTGACTCACCGCGGGAGGCGCTGACACAGCAAATCCAGTTTCAGGCAAGGCCCAGTCTGGATTGGTCCACTTACACCCCCGACCCACCCGACTCTCTTGTCCCAGCCCGCTCGCCATCTCAGGTCACACACGACTCGTCCCCAGGCCCGGTCTCCGCCCGGCTGCCGCTGCCACAGCCGCCATACCTGCTCTGGCCCGTCAAGCGCCATATTCCGTCTTCAATAGAGACCGCCGGCATCCGAGCAACCTTAGCGCGCAGGCGCAGAAACCAGAGTTTCAGCCGGAAGACGCGGCAGAGAGAGTTCCGGGTCAATGGGCGGGGTGTGTCGCGAAAACAATAAATTATAGGGGCCATGATGGGAGGGATGGATTCTCGGGATGAGTTTGGGGAAGAAATGAGTATATCACCTAATTGTTGCTTTCTAGAAACTCAGTGTTTACATATTATAATCTCCCTCCCTAGTCACTTTCTTCAATTTGTAAGGCTTGGTGCAACAACATTTAAGGCCACATTCAAGATGGAGAAAAATTTGGGGCCAGGGACGCCGGGAGCGCGAGCGGAAGCGGAAGTAGCCTACATGTGCTCCTCTGTAACGAAAAAGCTTCTGGGTAGAAGTTTTGGAGTGTGATTGCTGTGTGAAGTTGGTAATGGAAGCAGAATCTAGTACTTAGAAGACCACCTCAATTTCTACTTTCTCTTTAGATTGAGTGACATTCTCCCATTCTACCATGGGCAAGAAGGGCAAAGTTGGCAAAAGCCGGCGGGACAAGTTTTATCATTTGGCAAAGGAGACTGGTGAGTTAGGCTTCGTGCTGTGAGCGAACTAAGAACGACTTTGGTGGCCTTCGCCTTTCCAAATGTTGGGCTCCATTTCCGCAGAATGGGTGGTGGGTTACGAAGCTGGAGAAATCCCGCTAGAAAAGCGTTTCACGAGTCGTCATTTTGTCGCCATCCTCCTGCCTCCCAGGTTATCGTTCCCGCTCTGCTTTCAAGCTGATCCAGCTCAATCGCCGCTTTCAGTTCTTACAGAAAGCTCGAGCCTTACTGGATTTGTGTGCCGCGCCAGGAGGATGGTATGTAACACTCAGCGCAGTAATTCCTGGTAGTAGTTTCACGGCCCTGAATGGTTTACAATTGTCTGCTAAGGAGAGGGTTGGATTTTGGGTCTTCCCCACCCCCAACCCAGTGCAGTAATTCTAGCCCCACATTTCTCTATATTCCCGAGCAGCAAAGTCCGTTCTAAACCTTGGGTG
The DNA here is from genome assembly GCF_034190915.1 of Cavia porcellus. Classification (NCBI taxonomy): domain Eukaryota; kingdom Metazoa; phylum Chordata; class Mammalia; order Rodentia; family Caviidae; genus Cavia; species Cavia porcellus. The sequence continues at coordinate 16,998,760 of NW_026947515.1, forward strand.
GGCTATTTCCTTTCTTGATTGCAGATGCCTTTGGCCACTACACTTGGCCAGACTCTGACATCAAGGGTGAGGGATCACATTGCCAGGGGAAAAGGGACAATTCTAGGTTTTTAATCTCTATTTCTTTAATAGGCTGCAAGTGGCCGCCAAGTTTATGCCTGTGTCCAGTCTTATTGTAGGTGAGTAACTGGTGCCCTACTGGACGTTTTAGGGAGCAGGAGGTACTAATTATTCTGCATTTCTTTCCTCGCTGGTTGAGTACTCTGACCTGATCTCTTCCAGGAGTGGACCTAGTTCCAATCAAGCCTCTACCCAATGTAGTGACTCTTCAGGAGGACATCACTACAGAACGCTGTAGGCAGGTAATAGGAATTCTTCTCTTTCTATCATTATATGTACAAATATTCACTGCTTCCGAATTTCCTAAGTACAATATTTACTATGCTCTGGGCAGATGTCTGCATGACATCAATATAAGTATGTGACATTCCTAATGTCCACTCTATCCTTATTTAGTCAGGGGTGAAATCCTTTCCAGTGGACTGTTACACTCTAAGTTCCAGAAAGATGGAAATGTATTAGCTTTGTTTAATTTCCAGTACCTGACACAGTATTTTGTTTGTGCTAGCTACTCAATAGATGACTGGGTGGACAGATCACTGGACTGGGGAATTGTCTGTTCTTTACTCATTCTTGTGTTTTCTGTTGCCATAATGCCTCTCCTTTGTAGGCACTAAGAAAGGAGCTAAAGACCTGGAAAGTGGATGTTGTGCTCAACGATGGGGCCCCCAATGTTGGGGCTAGTTGGGTCCATGATGCTTACTCACAAGGTGTGCAGAGTGGGTTTGATGAGGGTAGAGATGGAAGTGGCATGCCCTCGAGATCATAAAGAGATCTTCACTATCTGTCTTTATCCCACAGCCCACTTGACGTTGATGGCTCTGCGTCTGGCTTGTGATTTTTTGGCCCGTGGTGGCTGCTTCATCACAAAGGTTTTCCGTTCCCGTGATTATCAGCCTCTGTTGTGGATCTTTCAGCAGCTGTTCCGCCGTGTCCAGGCCACCAAGCCCCAAGCCTCTCGCCATGAATCTGCAGAAATCTTTGTAGTCTGCCAGGGTGGGCATCACTTCCTTCTCTTGGCTCAGCTTTCTAATTACCAAAGCATATTTTAAAATGTATCTTACCATTTTAGGATTCTTGGCTCCTGACAAGGTGGACAGTAAATTCTTTGATCCTAAGTTTGCCTTTAAGGAGGTTGAAGTTCAGGCAAAGACTGTTACTGAGTTGGTAACTAAGAAGAAGCCAAAGGTGTGTTTGGGGGGGGGAAGTTGGGCTTTGTGGGTCTTTCAGAAACCTCAGAAGGAACTGCCCAACCATTTTGCTTTCCCTAAGGCTGAAGGCTATGCTGAGGGTGACCTGACACTTTATCACCGTACCTCGGTCACTGACTTTCTACGGGCTGCCAACCCTGTTGACTTCCTTTCCAAGGCTAGCGAGGTGAGATCCCAGACTTGAGGGAGTGATGTCAGGGAGCCCCAGAAACAGCCTAAAAATCTCCCTTGACTGCTTTTCCTCTCCAATAGATCTCAATAGATGATAAAGAGTTGGCACAACATCCAGCTACCACTGAGGACATACAGGCATGTTGTCAGGACATCAAAGTTCTGGGTCGCAAGGAACTCAGGTATGTAGTGGGGTGAGTGAAGGGGCCAGCTCTGAAGGAGAGAAAAGCCCTTGGACAAAGGTCATGATGCTAGATCCCTGGGATAAGTATGTTCCTGTGCTAGAGGTTTGGGTGGGGCCTGAACATTAGGATTTATGATATGGCTGGAGCCTGAAATCTTAAGTGTAGATTAGCTGCAGCATGCTAAAGCATGTGTGTAGTCCTAGCACTTGGGAGCTGAGGCAGGAGGATCATTGAGGCCAGCGTGGTTTATATAGCAGGACTTTCTCAAAACACCAAAACAAAGTGTAGACTTAAAATAGAAGAAGCGGGGGTAGGGATATAGCTCAGTGGCCTAAGTGCCTGCTTGACAAGCCCATGTCCTGAGATCAATTCCCAGTACAAAAAAAAAAAAAGAGAGAGAGAGAGAGAGAGAGAGATGGGAAATGACAAGGTCAGTATTTCTGGGACAGGTCCCTACTGAACTGGAGAACAAAACTTCGGCGCTATATGGCTAAGAAGCTGAAGGAGCAAGCAAAAGCACTGGATATCAGGTGAGAAGGGAACCAATGAGGTTAGGTGTAACTCTGTGTTGGGAACAAGTATCTGAAAAACAACCAAACATTTTGGACTGTTAGCCTCAGCTCAGGAGAGGAAGAAGGTGATGAAGAGGAAGAGTCTACCACTGAGACCACAAGGCAGCCTTCTAAAGAGGAGGAGGAAGAGGAGCAGCTAAACCAAACCCTGGCAGAGATGAAGGCCCAGGAGGTGGCAGAATTGAAGAGGTTAGGGGAGCTGGGGAAGAGCTTGGGGAACCCGCTGTGTGTGAAGATGGGGGAAAAGAATGAAAGGTACAGATAAGCAATCTTCAGGGCAGGGCAGGGCAGGTTTTCAAATTCTCTTAACCCATCCTTTTAGGAAGAAAAAGAAGCTACTACGAGAGCAGAGGAAGCAGCGGGAACGTGTAGAACTAAAGATGGATCTCCCTGGAGTTTCCATTGCAGATGAGGGAGAGACAGGCATGTTCTCCCTGCGTACCATCCAAGGTCACCAGGTGAGGTGGGGTTGGTGATAAAGGTTGAGGAAACAGGTGGGTGACTTAGGAGGAGAAGGGGAAAAAAATAAAAGCCATGACTCAAAAGGATAAAAGAAACATACCCGTAATGATGAAATCAGAAAGCTCTGTGATTGTGATATAGATTATTGTAGAACTAGACCATCAGGACCAAGAGCTGAGATTATGGTAAATGTAGCAAGGATAGCTGGATTACAGTCTTCAGTTTACCAAGTTAGCACTTGGAATTAGGTGAGTGGTGCTTCTGTCAAATACTAAAGACCATGCTTTTCTTTTCTTTGACCATGCTTTTCTTGATGAAAGCAGTGTCACAAACAAAATGAACTTTTGTAGCTTTTGTGTGGGAATGTCACAATCAAGTCATCTGTGGCACACATGAAAGGCAGTATAGCAGTCAGAGCAGACCATAAGGTCAGTCTTCAGATCTAGCTGCACCACTTAGGCTGTGTGACTTTGAACTGCCCCTTAGCAGTTTTCAGCTTACCTGCTAGGGTTTTTGTGACTGATCCCGTAAGGAAAACAGATTTTGAGTTCTGACATTTAGTTAAAGTGAATCAGTTCTGTTAGATGGACGTTGTCTGGATTCCTTTTCTCAGTGGATCAAAATTCTAAGGTGGCCGGGCATGGTGACACACACCTGTAATGCCAGCGCTTGGTAGGCTGAGGAAGGAAGATCATTGTAAATTTGAGACCAGCCTGAGCTACAGACTGAGTTCAGGGCCAGCCAGAACTGCACAGTGAGACCCTGTCTTTAAAAAACTTAATAAAACAAAATCTAAGGTAATGATGTCTTTTCTAAGTGATTTTTTTTTTTTTTCCTTTTGTAGCACTGGTGCTGAGAATTGGACTCAGGGTTTCTTAAATGCAAGGCATGCTTTCTACCACTGAGCTAGTTACCTCTTAAGTCCTAAGAATGATTTTTTTTTTTTTTTTTTTTTTTGGTACTGGGGATCAAACTCATGACCTTGCACTTGCCAGTCAGGTGCTTGTGCCACTGAGCTAAATCCCTTACCCCCTAAGAATGATTTTTAAATGAGCAGGACAGAAGTGTTCTCTAGAATGGGATGTTTAGATAGGTCAGTCTCCTCTTAGGTCACGGTCACATTGGTAAAAGGAAATAGCTATTTGCCTGTGTATTAGTGTTGCTGAGGAAATGGATACAGAAATATTTTTTACTAAGAGTACTTAGTACTCAATCTGTTTCTCTTAAACCTCAGTTGTTAGAGGAAGTAACACAAGGGGACATGAATGCTGCAGACAGACTTCTATCTGATCTGCCAAGGGATGACATCTATGTGTCAGATGCTGAGGAGGATAATGGTTCATCGCTGGACAGTGACCTGGATCCAGAAGAGTTGGCAGGAGTTGGGGGACATCAGAGTCTGAAAGACCAAAAGTGGTAAGGGATTCATAAGAGCTGTGTCCCTACCTTTAGTTCCAACTCCTGACAAATTTGATGTGTATGTTGCCAAAAATGTGTGGGGAGCAAGGCCACTGGGCATTTGGTTACTGAGCCTTTCCTGACTTTTCTTGGTGTCTCCAGTGTTCGATTTGCTCAACTAGAAGATAAAGAGGAGGAGGAGGAGGAGGAGGAGGAAGAGAATCCACTGCTGATACCACTAGAGGAAAAGACAGTGTTGCAAGAAGAACAAGCCAACCTGTGGTTCTCAAAGGTAAGAAGCTGGAGTAAGACTGTCGGGAAACTTGCATTCCCTGGGAGAAGGATAGCTGAAGGTTCTCCCACAACAGGATGGCTTCAGTTGGATTGACGATGATGCCGATGAAGCCCTCGAGATCAGTCAGGCCCAGTTGTTGTACAAGAGCCGTCAGAAGGAGCAGGAGCTGTCAAAATCACTGTCACCTTCTAGTTTGAAGACTGAGAGAAAGTTTCCCCAGAACATGAATGAGACCCCAAATGAAGAGGCTCCCTCAAGTACAGGAGCTACCGCTGGCCCTGAAAGGGTAGGAAGTGACAGCTCAGACAGTGAGAGCAGTAGCAGTGAGGATGAAGAGAGGTAAGTGGGTACAGTGGGCGGGAACAGTAAAAGGGGAAGCAGTGATATGAATCGTTTCTTTAAGGATAGGGACCTTTAAAGATACCAATGATTGATTTAACTGGCCTGAGTGACAAGGCCTTCTCTAAATTCACTTAGGAAGCAGGGTGGAGGTAGAGTGAGTGACACAGACAGGGTAGAGTTATTTGTTCATAATCTTGCTTTTTTCCTATAGTAGGGGACCATCTCGTGGTAAGAAACGATGCCGAGGGCCTAAGTCAGATGATAATGGGTTTGAGATAGTACCTATTGAGAACCCAGGTGAGAGCTCTTGTTTGTGTGGAATGAGAGGATATGGATTTCAGTATTGAGAACTGGGGTTTGACATTTGTCCTTTCCCTAGTGAAACATCGGATTCTGGACCCTGAAGGCCTTGCTTTAGGTGCTGTTATTGCATCCTCCAAAAAGGCCAAAAGAGACCTCATAGATAATTCTTTCAACCGGTAAGAGAACCAGAAAATCACAAGCTGTGAAGATGTGGTTAAATAGATGGCTGTCTTCTTAGGAAGCCTGGAATGGTTATTGGCCTGCTGTCTTCTCTGCCCAGATATGCATTTAATGAAGATGAAGGTGAGCTTCCAGACTGGTTTGTGCAAGAAGAGAAGCAGCATCGAATACGACAGTTGCCTCTTGACAAGAAGGAAGTGGAGCACTACCGCAAACGCTGGAAGGAAATTAATGCACGTCCCATCAAGAAAGTGGCTGAGGCCAAGGCCAGAAAGAAACGGAGGGTAAGTGGGGGTTTTCTGAGGTTAGGTGTAGGTGGGGCAGAGGTGAAGAACTGCCTAACTGAAGTCCCCTCCTAGATGCTGAAGAAGCTGGAACAAACCAAGAAGAAGGCAGAAGCTGTGGTGAACACAGTGGACATCTCAGAACGAGAGAAGGTGGCACAGTTGCGAAGGTAATTGGGGAAAGACACAAAAGGGTTGAAAAGATGAGCAGAAAGTAGGCCTCTAATCTTTTTTTCTTTTTATAGTCTCTACAAGAAGGCTGGGCTTGGCAAGGAGAAACGCCAAGTCACCTATGTTGTAGCCAAAAAAGGTGTGGGCCGCAAAGTGCGGCGGCCAGCTGGAGTCAGAGGTCATTTCAAGGTGGTAGATTCCAGAATGAAGAAGGATCAGAGAGCACAGCAACGTAAGGAGCAGAAGAAAAAACACAAAAGGAAATAAGAAGATTGTAAAACTTAGCAGGCAAAATGTGGTACAGCTAACCCTGACCTTGATAACCAGTCTTGCCCTTGCCTATATCACAACTGTCTAATAAAATGCCAGGGAAGTGGTCCTAAATGGTAAGAACATCTTTTTGTCTGCAGGATGGTCTCCCTTGAAAGCAGCAAGGGTGCCATGACAGTTCATTACCATTCTAGGAAAAACATTTGAGTGCTGGCTGAAACAGATTTCTTTAAAATCTTAAGGGATCAAGTTCAATGTGATATTTTGTAAGGACATGGACCTCTTGCATCTCCCCTTACCCTACATCATTATTAGTTGAATAAAACATTATCTCTACTACTACAAATTGTAATATGTATCAGCTATTTTAAGGTAGAAACGACAAACAATCTGTGGGTCCCAGTAGTAAAACATTTACTAGAGAGCAAGCAGAGTAATGCACAGCTTAAAGAAACCTTCACAAAGTCACAAAGTTTGAAGTTTGTATATTTCTTTTCCTTTTATAAACAAGATAGAACAAAAGTCATCAAAATCATTTCAGCAAAAGACTTCTATTAGGGCAAGTTACAAAAAAAAAAAAAAAAAAGACACTTTAAAAGCTGCTGTTTTTTTTTTTTGTAAATTTTCAATTTAACCAGTACCTCAGGCCTGAAGCAATCCTGGAACCCCTTCCACAGTCATTTCCCTTCAATCACATAAGCTCTGAAAAAAAGGTCTCAAGCCAGGTCTGGAAGGTTGCCTCTTCTGTGTCTCAGGGCTGGATATAATCTGAAGAACCTGAGCATCAACCTTTTTTTGGTACCAGGGATTGAACTCAGAGGACCTTACACTTGCCAGACAGGTGCTTATGCCACTGAGTTAAACCCCCAGCTGCCAAACATCAACCATTTTTTAGAATTTTGGGGATCTCCGTTTCCTGTAAATGTCTTGAAGCACCAAACTACTTTCCAAACATCCCCAATAGCTCAATAAATTGGGTTTGCAAAAGCCAACTCCTAAAAAAGGGAACTGCCTGGCCAGAGCGTTAAGAAAAAATCTGATTCATAGATGTTTATAAGGTGACATTTTAGTAAAAAATATAAGCTACTTACAAACCTAGAGTGAGTTTTGTGCCCTATAAAGGCGCTTTTCCTCCAAAGTGTCTTCCATTTACCCTCATGATAACTCACCCAGAGCTAACAAAAGCTTCCCTGCTCACATTGCTTGCTGGGGCCAAAGCAGCTTCCCAAGAAAGCATCTGAACAATCATTCACATGAAGGTATAATGTCTGTGCTCCAAGCTCTCCACTAAGGGCAGGGGGTCCATATACCTTGGACCCCAACCCAGCCCTGAGACACCTAGTTACCAAAATCTCTCTAAAAATAAAATTAAAGAACTGATTTCACGCTGTAACACATACCCTCTAACTGTCCCATCGACTTTTCTTGCGTTTAGGTGGCTCCGGGACAGCAAAACCATCAGCTGTCTTATCTGTCTTACTGTCCATCTTGCTGTCCACCTTGGGGTCCATCTTGCTTTCACGATTACAACTTTCTTTCCTGCTTTCTCCATTTCGACCATCATTTGTGCCCCGGCTCTCTCCATGCCGGCCTGTACTTCCTCCATGCCTGTTCTCTCCATGCCGATGGCCATCTGTATGACGGCTGCTACTGCTGCTTTCTGGGTACCGGTATCCATCTCCATGGCGACCACCATCTCCATGACGTGGGCTATCGCCATGCCGAATGCCACTCTCTCCATGACTGTGACGGCTGCCACCCCGGTTATCAGTATATCTCTCTCTCTTCCCATTGCCACCCCCAATCCCTTCTCGGCTGTTATTTCCTGAAGCTGTGTTGTTGGCTCCCTGGGTGCCAAGAGAAGGGTATGTCACCGGAGCATTGCTGATATTTCCAGCACTGCCAAAGCCTGGGATGCTCTTGGCAGAACTGGCGATAGGGCTGTCAGGACTGCTGTGGCCCTGCTGTGCTGAATTAGTTGGAACAGAATTCAAGCTTCCTGCACTAGTCCATCCACTTGGCCCAGCAGCAGAACTTCCGGCCTTTTGATTACTTAAACTGGCTGCAACAAAATGACTCTTGTACTGTGACTGAAAGAGAAAAAGGCAACAGGAATAGGTACAGCAGCAAATTCAAAAGACTTGTTATACATACAAGTTTGGCAATTCTATAAAGAATACAGAAACTAGGTCTGTTATCTTGGCATTGTGACTTGTGTGAGATCTTTCTGATGATTCTTCAGGTCTTGTGCTATAAAACAAAGATTTTTATAGGGATGGATCTTAATGTACCAAAGTTCACTGCCTGGTAGACTGTAAGTACTCTATGTATAAAGCATTTATGGTCTGCAATCTGTTACTTACAGTTCAAAACTTTAAAAAATTGTGAAAACACTTTTCAGAGTTTGGAACTGCACCTCAATAGTATAGCACTTGCCTAGCATGCCGAAAGCCATGAGTTTTATCCCCAGCAAAACTAAAAACAAAGCCTAACCTGAATTGACATAGTATGCCTACAATTGTATTTTGGTTTAGAAGTGAATCTGGCAGGGTGTGACTACATGCACTGATGTAATAATATACGCAATATAAATGACATTATTTAAAAATTAATTCCCATACAGAGTTTCTGAGTTCTTCTATTAATATAAAACAAAAAAATTATGAGGCCAAGCTAGAAATCAGTCTAGATACAGGTAAAATGTACAAAGGCCCAGTTAGTTAATCAGATGGTACTAGCTAAATGGAATAGCAGGTTGGAAGAGAGATTCAAAGTTTATAGGAAAACTGGATATGGTGTCTGTATTTCCAACTACTCAAGAGGCTGAGGTGGGAGGATCACTAGATTTCATTACCTTGAGACAAGCCTGGGCAACATAACATTTCAAAATAAAACAAATTAAAAACAAAAACAACATACTGTTCACAACAGACAACAGAATCAAACTAGTCTTAGCCAAAAAGGGAAATTTTTACAGCTATGCCTTATAGGTGGGCAACACCAAAGGTTGTGGAACTAGGGAATGAAACAGACCCTCCTACCGTATAGCAGTCTCAGGCTCTGGCTGCTGATACAAATGACCACCATGAGGGTTTTCCCTAGCTCTAACTTGTCTCTCTAGATAAGCTACTGTTAAGTTTATACAGAAATTCTCCATTTAACCACTACCTGTTTTTTTTTTTTTAAAGACAGGCATGCTGTTTGGACTTATGACCCATCTTTTTTTTTTTTTTTTTGTACTCTGTGTATCTTGTTTATAGAATCTCAATTCTTTTTTGTGCAGTACACCTTACTAGATATAAAAATTATGCTAATAAAAGCAAACTTACTAAGTTAAGAGTTTCCTTTGGCCATTTCTTTGTTCTGCATATTATAAACAATTCCTCATTTAGTGACCAATTAACTACCTAGTTGCAGGGATGGAACCCGGTTGGGGAATGAGCAATGTCTGTATGTGAAATCCAGGCAATGTGACAAAGGGAAACCCCTAAATCTAGCATGAGGTCTAGTGTCAGTTACCACCTCAGGAAGACTACAGCTCCCACACTGTCCAGAAAGCCTTTTTTTTAAAAAAATACTTATTTCAAACCTGGAAAGCTGCTTTCATTGCTGTCAGGCGATCTCCCATGGCTCCTGTAGAGGGCTTGTAGGCCTCATAATTACTCATCACATTGTTGTTATTTCCTCGATCCTAAAAAATAAAACATATCCATAAGGACAAAAAAAATAGATGGAAATGTAACTACCAAAGACTGGAGCTCATTATACTAAAAACTCTGCAGTAAGAGCTACAATGAGATTTGGATATTTTTAGAAAGTTGCCATTTGTGGGAAATGATGACAGTCATCTAAACATTCCTATGCCCTTCACCCAACAATTCCATTCTTGGAAATGCCATTGGATTACACCCAAAGTTCAGCATGTATTACTTATATAAATATTCAGTTAAGTAAAAATTATGTTAAACATGAAAAAGCCACCAGAATAGCATACTATATAACTGCTTAGCCTCTAAATTAAGACCGCTAAGGATCTCAATCTCTGCTTTGACACTTACCAGTACGTAACTACAAGGTCTCTGTTTTATTATCTGTACTTACACACAGAAGATGAACTGCTTTAAATACTTGGAATGGGCCTGCCACATATAAATGTTCAATAATTATTGGCTATCACCACCATCTCCATCATTATCATCATCATTACTGTAGCAAGGGAAGAATATTTATTGAAGATGCAAAGTTTACGTAACACTACAGAAAATTGGCAACTTTCTTCCATGGTTCAGGAATAATACATGTCAGAAAATAGGGAGGTGTACATCTTTAGTCCCAGCTACTTGATAGGCTGAGCTGGTAGGATCACATAGGTTTATGAGTTTGAGACCAGCCTGGAAAACTCAAGGAGATCCTGTGTCTCAAAGAACAAAACAAGCAGCCAGGCATGGTAAACAATACCTGTAGTCCATGTTAGTCAGGAAGCTGAGCCATGAGGACTAAATTCAAGGCTAACCTGGGCAATTTAGCAATAGCCTATTCTCAAAAACAAAACAAAAAAAAAGGGCTGGGAATATAGCTTACTGGTACAGCATGTTTGGGTTTCATCTCCAGTACAAATACAAAACAAAATCAAACAAAATGCCACAGAAAAACTCAAGCGTGGCATGGCTGCACATACCTATAGCCCCAGGTATGTACTTGGGAGGTTGAGGTAGGAGGGTCGCTTGATCCCATGAATCAGAGAACAGCATGGGCAGCATAGCAAGTTACTTATTGCAAAATAGGAAGAAGAAGGGAAGGAGGGGAAGGGAGGGAGAGAGGGAAGAGGAAGAAAGAGGAGAAGAGAGGAGAGGAGAGGAGAAGAGAGGAAAGGAGACGAAGAAGGAAGGAAAAGAGGGAGAGAAGGGAAGCGAAGGAAAAAAAATGAAAGGAAGGATAATCAGACAAAGTAGGTAGTTAAGCTGGTGTGAGGTTATTTGGCTTGTTTGAAACATTTCATTTCATGTGCTTTTGAAACAATTTCCCCAGACTGTAGGAATCATTCCTGAGTTTAGTGACAAAGTGTAAGCTAGTTTATACAGTGACTCTCTAGCAAGTTTTCCCCAGCAGCAGGCTAAACTAGAGCTGGAAGAATTATAAAAATAGACTGCTGGGTCCCTCCTCTAGTTTCTGACTGACCAAATCTGAGGTAGGAGTTGTCTGCGAACATCCAAGGATGGTAACTTTAGTACCATGGAAAATCTGAACTAATTTCCTGAGCAAGCCCTAGTCAGCCAAGTACACACAGATGCTTCACTAATAGTAAGTTTCATTATGAACCAGTACTACACATTAACTCAAGTCAGATTAAATACATGCTCAGTACTGAAGAGGCTTTGAACTTTCTGGAACTTTCATAGGTAGATCAGATTCAATTTACCATCATTAAAGACATGGGACTGATCCCAAGAGAACTGAAGTAGTTTGTACTCACTGTGTTCTCAGAGCCTAGACCAGGCCGCTCCCTATAGCCCAGGCCACCTCCACCAATGTTCAGCTTTTTGCCTTTCCCTCCTTTGAAGCGAGATTTCCGAAACCAGGCATTCTGCATTGAACACAATTCAAAGTTAAGCCAGGGAAAGGAAGAGATCAAAAGAACAAGGTCAAAGAGGAAATTTGGGAGGGAAGAGTTCAGTTTCATTTTTAGCTAATGCATTTATAACCAAAGGGAATTGGAATTGTTCACAGGAACTACAGACTTGTTTCTTTTTGATAGTTTAACTCACTAAATTTGTCAGGAGGCTTAGATGCTTAGCTAAGGCTTCCCTTACTGTTCCTTACACCAGGGCCTATCTCCTAGAAGGGCAATGAATAGGTAAACTTCAAAAGCAGAGTGGTAGTTGGATCTCGTGGTGTAAGCCTGTAATCCCAGCACTATGGAAGGACAAGGAAGAGGAATCACAAGTTCAAACCCGGCCCATATACACACACATACACAACTCAGTGAGACATCTCAAATTAAGCTAGGTGAAATCACACTTACTAGAAATGATTCTAGAGACAAACTCCTAGGAAGGACGAGTAACTAAAAAACAAAATTTATTTATCCAGAGCCTAAAAGTTTTCATGGACTTGATCATTGCCAGAATACTCTCATCAGAGTTATTCACATTTTCTTAAGAATGTCAACATCTTGCTAGGCAGGGTGGTGCATGTCTATAATCCCAGCACTTGCAGAGGCTGAGGGAATTATTTGCAGTTAGCCTGGAGTGAGTTCAAGGCTAGCCTGAACTAAACAGAGAGACACTCTAACAAAAGGAATGCAAACATCTTTGAGAGTTTAAGGCAATAATCACACGTTACTGTTAAAGTACTTCAGAGGCTTAAGGAAAGTGCTAAGCATAGAGAACCTGAGGCACTAAAACAGATGTAAAAAACTGCCCAAAACAAAACATATCCCATTTAAAACTTTAGTTTAGCACTGTCTCTCTACTATATAGTCCTTAACACCTAGAATCAGAAACACAGGCAGTCTTATATTACAACCAGGCAAAGAATTAGACACTTAACAGTTCCTAAAATCAGATCTTGTTCTGAACTCATTTGTAACTTGCAAACTTATAATTGTAACTCAAGATTTGATTTGACAGAAGCAGTTTTGGACTGTGGCATACCTAGGAAGAGAATAATCACTATGTGGTCAAAGACTTAAGATCTCTGTGTGTAAAGAATACTCAAGAAGCACTACAAAACTGCTTTCTTCAAGACATCACGGGGCTGGGGATTTAGCTCAGCGGCATAAGCGCCTGCCTTGCAAGCAGGCAGTCGTGAGTTCAATCCCCCGTACCGATAAAAAGGAAAAAGGCCAAAAAAAACCAAAAAAGACATCACACATGTTTAGCACCACAAAAGAAAAAGAGTTCTAGGACTAGAGATTTAGCTCAGTGGCATAAGTGCTTCCTTCCAAGTGTGTAGTCCTGAGTTCAAGCCCCGCTACCAAAAAGAAAAAGAAAAAGAGTTCTTTGGAGAAGAGCACGAAGAATAGCTCTTCTTTGAAATTAAATTTACTTCTCAGTACACTGTGAAGTGGGCAAGTAGAAATCTTGGGGACAAATTTTAGCATACAGCAAGTAGCAGCTTTTTAAGAGACATGGCATTGACAGAAGACAAACAGAGATGAGGATAGATACTATCATCCCACATTTGAAGCCTGTGTCTCATAACCCTACTGCCTGTTTTCTTGTCAAATATATATAATCTCCTCTACCAGCTAAAATATTACAGCTGTATGATCTGAGGTAATTTAAAGTATGTCTAGTCCCTTACCTGCATTGCGAGATCTAAGAGCTCTTTGGATACATGTTGGTTGGCTCCTTCCAAGTTCCGGACAAGGTCACCAGCGAAATTGCTGTCCTTGGGGGTCAATAAGGTATAGGCCACACCTTTCTCACCGGCTCTTCCTGTGCGGCCAATCCTATGTGTATGGGTATCAATGTCTCGTGCCACATCATAGTTAATGACAGTTTTAATTGAAGGAATGTCCAGACCACGGGCTAAAATAAAACAAACCAAATTCTTTCATTCTTCATCTAGAATAAAGATCAAAGTAAATAGAAATACTTGAGCTTTAAGAGCCAACATCTCCTTTATCTGAGTACACAGATTTGGTGAACTGTACTTAAGTTTTCCAGTGTTACTATGATAGATTCTATGATGCTGGGCTGGGCCATCTATGATAAAGGACTTGTATCTTTTGGTATCATTAATCTACTAGGTCCTCTTTCTTGCACCTGGAATATATTTTTAAAAAAATGAAACTAGGAAGAAGTGTAACCCTGGCCTCAAATGTACAATTTCTCCTGTCTTGGCTGGGACTAGATGGATGTACCACTGTATCTCAGATGTGTCTTACGCCTGAGAACTTTTGTCTTTTCTGTAAGAAAATACCAGTTATAAGGGTAACTATTAAAATACAGCAGAACAGGAGCCTTCACCCAGATGGCAGAATGGTAGGCAGCTGAGAAAGGGCCTGAGTCCTTGTCCAGATACTAGAATATAGCAATGTGAGGAAAACATGGAGGAGTGGGTTCCCTGGACCCAGAAAGGATCTGAAGCCTGTGTCTCATAGGCTTCTTTCTGAGGAACTGAAGTCCACAGAAAGAGTGGAGAGTGAAACCTGAAAGAAGAAAAGAGAAGTAGCCAGTGGTGCCTCCTCCCCAGTCAGGACTCACTATGCAAGAAAAGCGACTCAAATGTGTGGACACACAGTGACTGCTGGTAACCCCAGAGGCCGTCACAGAAATATGCAGTAGTGGACATGGAAGACTCCACTAGCTGACAGTGAGTGCTGAGGGCTCAGCCACACTACATAAGACAGTGACTGACCAGGAGTCATTTTAGAGAGGGGTCAACTGAGCTCAGAATTGAGAATGGCTGCTGGCTCCATCTAGTGACTCCCAGCTGGGCTCCAGCCAAAAGGTACAGGCTTGTTGAGATTATCCACTACCCCACCAAAAAGCTCCTGCTGACTTACTGGGATAGACTGGTATGGACTGGGACCGTCTACCCAGCGACAGCAGAGGCAAACCTAGAAGTGCAATTTTTTCTTTCTTTTTTTTCTATTTGTTTTTTGTAGTCGTGGTTTTGTTATTCTTTTTTTCCTTCATTGTTTGTTCTTGTTTTTATGAGTCTGAATGTGGTTTCTAGCCTTTTTGTGGTTGTGCTTCTGTTCTTTTTTATATCTCTAGCTTTTCTTTTTTTTTTTTTTTATCTCTAGTCTTCTGTACCAGTTTCCCAATGTCCTCCAGGATTACTTCTAATCTCTTCCTCTTCTTCCACTTCTCTATTTTCTCTCTAATCCATTTTAAATTTTAACCTCTTAGGGCAAAATTCACATATTAAGGACTTGTATACAGCATTTAATTTTCTGGCTTTAGATTTTGTTATGTAACTACAAAAAATCTTTGGGGGGGGGTCCTTTTGAGACAGGGTTTACCATGCAGATCAGGCTGGCCTTGAGCTCAGTTTGTAGCCCAGGGTACAATGCATGATGTACCTCCTGCCTCAGTCTCCGGAGTGCTGGGATTATAGGCATGTACCACCATGTTGGCAGTAATTACAATCTAGTTCATATGGTTAAAGGTAACAAATTAATAGTTAGCTCAGTTTCTCAATTTTGAAGCGGTGTTCTGACAACTGCTCTAAACCAATGTTCTTCTTGGTATTCCAAAACTGCGACTAAGGGTCACAGAAAATATGGTAGTCCAGTACCAAAGAATCAGTTGCCCAACAGGTAGCAACTTCTCATTCCCAACAAATCAAAGAGGTAGGATCTTGCGAAGGACTCAAAATTCCAAAACCAGCTACACCTGGTCAGAAGTAGTCTTTTTCTAAGGGTTCTAAAGACCAGTAATAAAGCAACCCATCACAGGCAATTTACAAGCATTATCCCAGGAATTAATAGAGAAAAGAAAACAAGAAGACACTTAAACGCGATGCAGTTCTAGACATCTCGTTCACCAAAGGGAAACTTGGGGCAAGAAGTGGGTCAATTTGAAAGCAACTCATCTCGTTTCTCTGAAGTGGTAATGACAAAGAACGACTGAGGTCTAGAAAAAAATCAATTCAGAAATAATTTCTCTGATAACTGCAGGGGTGGTGTCCTTAGTGACTTTAGAGCAGACACAGACAAAAAATAGAGGAACACAAGAAAATTATAGAAGCCATGAATGTTCAGCATAGTAAAGAAATGGAATCCATTTGTTTCTGGAGATTCAAGCAGATATCCACAGAAATGAAAATTCTACTGGGGGGATAAAATTTCATTGAAAAGTATTGACAGTAGATTAAGCCAATGTGAGGACAGCATCTCAGATACAGAAGACAGGCTTGCGCTTAGGGATCATGAAAAATCAGTCCAGGAGCTGCTAGATGAGACAAAGAAAAATAACAAGATTGACTGGAGTCAATGATAAAGGCAGGAGATATTACAAATGATTTAAAACCTGTTAACAGATATCATGGCAGAAAACTTCCCTGGTAGAGAAAAAGAATTTGATATACAGTAAGTGACGCATATAGATCTCCAATTAACCATAATGAAAAAAAATCTACAGCCAGGCATACCATAGTCAAAATTCCAGAAATTCAACACAATGGAATATTAAAAGTTGCCAAGGGACAAGAAATATATCACTTATAAAGGAAAGCCCAGCAGAATCACAGCTGATTTCTCAGCAGGAGAGCTTGGAGTGATAAGGACAACAACCTTCAACCCAGATTGATGTTCCTTGCAATAATGTCTTTCAAAACTGAGAGACATAAGATACTTACATGACAAAAACACATCTGATGAAATTTATGATCACCAAACTAGAACTCCAAAATGTTCTGAAGAACATTCTAGAGATAACAAGGACTGTAACTCCATGAACCTCAAATAGAAGAAATTCACCACACAAGGCAAACAAACAGAAGGAGGGGGAAAAAAACAAAATTCAGAGACTGAAAGTTGAAGGATGGAAAACAATACTCCATGCAACAGGAACTCAGAAAAAAGGAGTAGCTATTCTATTTGCAGACAAAGTGAATTTCAAGCCAAGACTTACTAAAAGAGATAAAAAAGGCCACTATATCCTTGTAAAGGGAACAATCCAAGAAAAAGAGATGTCATAAATATATATGCAACAAATATCGGTGTACCTAACTATACAAAACAAGTATTAACGGGCATGAAAAATCAAATAAGCACTAATACAATTGTACTGGGGGATCTCAATACTTCACTGACACAAACAAATCAACTGAACAAAATTAAATATTCAAACAGAACCAAACTTTTGAACAAATGGACTTAGTAGATGTCCACAGTGTTTCAACCCACAACATTGAAATACACATTGTTCTCAGCTGCATGCAGCACATTCTCCAAAACAGTCTACAAACTAGCTCATAGAACATGCTTAACTAAATGCAAAAGAACTGAAATTATCCCAAGCATATTATCAGACCATAGCACATGAAACTGGGTAACAAGGCAAAAGAAACCACAGGAACTTCATAAACACATGGAAATTAAATAGCACCCTCCTGAACAACCACGGGTCACAGTAGAAATTAAAGAAGAAATTAGTTTCTACAGTTAAATGATAATGACAATGCAACATATTAGGACTTACAGGACACAATGAAAGCAGTCCTATGAAGGAAATATATAGCAGTAAATACCCAATTAGGAAAACAGAGCAAGTGCAATAAACAACTTCATGATGAACCTCAAACTTCTACAAAAACAGTAACAGGTTAAGTCAAAAGCTCATACAAGGGAAGAAACTATAAAGATCAGAGCACAAATTAACGCACTGGAAACTTAAAAAAAAAAAAGAACTGATGTTTATTCTTTGAAAGATAAAATAAAAGGAGTAATGATAGAAAAGGAAAAAGTTAAATTATTATTATTTGCAGGTGACATGATATTCCACATAGAAGATACCCAAAATTCTACTAAAAATTGTTAGATATAATAGGCAAATTTAGTAGTGTAGCTGGATACAAATCAACACTCAAAAATCAATAGCCTTCCTGTACACAAACAAACCCACTGAGAGAGAAATTAGGGAAATAACACCTTCCACAATAGCATCAAACAAATGAAATACCTTGGTAGCAATGAAGGACGTAAAAGACGTATATTTTGAAAGCTATACTACTCTGAAAAAGGAAACTGAAGAGGATATCAGAAGGCTAAAAGAAATAAATATATAGAAAAGATAGTTATACTACTAATTTCTCTAATTCACTGAAAAGAATTTTTGTGCTAATATTGTTTGCAAAATTAAATGCGGTATCTTGTACTCTGAGTAATTTAAAGATAACAAACCCCAAGGTATTAACAATTGCTACCCTTTCATTACCTGTTCTGAAGTTATTTTTTTCTCTTTAAAACCAAACAAAAAATAAAAGAAACAACTATCAATTTATCCCAGTTCTTCTTTTTTTTGATAAATTCTTTTTTTTTTCTACCACTGCTGAGATGATAAATTCTGCTTGTTCCTATAACTATTAAAAACAAAACACATCTACCTCTTGCCTCACAAACAAAACAGCTGAAAGGGACTATTTTAGCAGTACTGTTGTCCAACAGAAATACAATGCAAGACATAGAGAAAAACACAAGAGTCTACTAGCTACACTGAAACTAAAAATAGATGAAATGAATTTTGCAATATATTTATTTTAAACTAGACTCCAATTTGTTGTGCTATGCCAGCCAAATGAATAGCTATTAATGATATGAGTTTGTATTAATTGCACCATCTTTCTCAGACTCAGCCTAAAAAAATAGAAATAGATAAAAGAAAAAACAATCAAAAACCAAAAAAACTCTGCAGATAAAGCCAAGTATTATGGCACATGTATGTAACCCCAGTTCTTGTGGTGTTGGGTCAGAATAACTGAGTTTCAGGCCAGCCTGGGTTCCATAGCTGAAGGCAACCCTGGACAATGTAGTGAAACATACCTTTTTTTTTTTGTCTTTTTCGTTTTTTTCGGTACCAGGGATCGAACTCACGACTGCCGGCTTGCAAGGCAGGCGCTTATGCCGCTGAGCTAAATCCCCAGCCCCTGTGAAACATATCTTAAGAACAAAATTATGGGGCTGGGGATTTAGCTCAGCGGCATAAGCGCTTGCCTTGCAAGCCGGCAGTCGTGAGTTCGATCCCTGGTACCGAAAAAGACAAAAAAAAAAAAATTGTAATAAGACAAAACCAAAAAACTATGCAGAACAAAGCCAACAGTCATACTCTAGAAACATTTCCAGTCTTGAGAGAAGTATGCCCAACAACTTACCTTATTTATACTGATCATAAGATATAAACAGTGTAAACATGTGCATATTCAGACACATAGTAAAGGTGTCCCACCACCCCCTTCACCCCTGCTAGCTAGAGATATTTTTATCAAAGAAAGAGAAGCACTAAGGAAAAAGTGGTATTCAGAGTTCCAGGTTGTGATTACTGCCGAAACGCTGCTCCACAGAATAAAGCCAACCAAGCCAGCCCTTCAATCAGCCTGCTCAGATGTTGCAGGTCATATTACTGGGTAAGATAGTATCCTTAGGACAGAGACTAAAGCTGCAATGAAGTTCATACTCTACCTGCAACATCAGTAGCCACCAGGACTGGGATGTCCTTTTTCTTAAAGTCTGAAATGACCTTGTTTCTCTCACTCTGGTCCATGTCCCCATGGAGCAGGCCAAGATTATGACCCTCCTGCTTAAGGTTATTGGCTAGCTCTTCAGCATTAGCTTTTTTAGTAACAAATAGGAGAACACTCCCTGAAGAGGTAAACTCTACCAGACGCCGGGTAAGCCAATTCCATTTACTAGGCCCAGAATGGAGAATCTCCACAATCTGTGTCACATCTTCATTTGCCTGGGAAGAAAGACATACAAGAGGTGACTGTTGATGCTGATAACATAGAGCACCTGAAGAAGTGAAGAAGTAGGTATTGTATTTTCCAACTGCATTTAGAAGATACTTAAATAGTGCCTGTTGTCACTGGTCCTTAATTAAACATGTCAAGTATAGGTCAAAAATTACCTTTCCTCTCAAATCACCTTATTCTCTACCACACACATGCATACAGGCATTGTGTATACACAGTCTGTTGTTAAAAATGTATAAATACCTCAAGAAAGAAAAACCTGTATAATACTTTAATGCACACCAGACAACTGACTCGAGTAAACTGGAGCTGCTTTGTACAAATGCATGTTAGGATTTGCATGATGTCTCAATAAACATAGTATTATAATATTTATACAAGTTATTCTTTTCCTAAAGTGTGTATAAATTTTAACACCCCAATTCATACAAATGCCATGCTTTTTTAAATGATCATTCAAATTATTTCTAATGAAGTAAAATCATTTTCAGGATTGAAAACTGTTGTTAATGAATTTATATATGCAAATAGAAGGCATTCAAAGGCAAGACTGGACTATGTCAAAATACTAACTGAAGTCAGTGTGGTGGTGCACACCTGTAATCCCAGCACTTGGGAGACTGAGGCAAGAGAATCAATATGAGTTTAAGACTGGCCTGAGCTGCATAAATGAGTTCATGGCTACCCTGCACTACATAGTGAGCAAGACCCTATCTCGAACATAAAAAAAAAAAAAAAAAAAAAAAAAAAAAAAAAAGCAAAAGCATTAACTGTACAGAAACTTTTCTTAAGAATAAACATGGGAGGGGCTGGGGATTTAGCTCAGTGGCATAAGCCCCTGCCTTGCAAGCAGGCAGTCGTGAATTCGATCCCTGGTTCCGATAAAAAGGAAAAAGACAAAAAAAAAAAAAAAAGGAATAAACATGGGAATAAGCTAATAATAATTAGTTATAAGCCAGGTGTTGGGGCACACACCTGTGATACCAGCACTCTGGAAGGCTGAAGCAGGCAGATTACAAGTTTGAAATCAGTCTGCACAACTTACGGAGACTGTCCCAAAATAAATAAAAAGGGCTGAGAGGTACAACTCAGTGCAATGCCCCGGGCTTAATTTCCAGTATTTGGGGGTGAGGGGGATTAGCTGTGTATTTCAAAAACAGCTACACATAAAAAATGAGGTGACAGATATGTCAGTTACCATGATCTGGCCATCACATAGGGTATACATGTTTTGAAATATCACGTTATACCCCATATATACGTATAATTGTATGTACATACATGTTATTAAAAAATATTCTCTAAAAATGCAAAAACAAAACAAAAATGTCATAGCAAGGAACTTTATGAATTCTCAAGTATTTCTAACTAAATTTCAAATCCTAATTTGGGAGAAATTTCTTAAATAAGTTATATATACAGACTAGAAATCAAACCTTTATTCCCACCAGGCCTTTCAAGTTATCCCACTCTATTCTGTGCAGGCCTCTTCTCACACTCATTTAAAATGTCAGTTCCACCTAATTCACTGGTAGTCTTAAATAAGCAGATCTATTTATTTCTTTAAAAGCTTAAAAAAAATACTTTGAAAATTTTTTAAAAAAAGAAAAGTGAAATGAACATAATCGATTCCCACATACCAATTACTTTCAACAATTATCACTATTTTGCCAATCTCGTTTCACTTATCTCCCAACTTGTTTAAAACAAATCTGAAACACATTGCCTCATCTGTAAACATATTTTTATTCTTTTAACAATAAGAATTAACTCTACTGTCTTTGTAATATAATATAATAACACATTGGGTTCCCTCCTTCAGTTTACCTCTCCAATATCTCCCTGTACCACACGAATAGGGTCAATCAGGATGTCTCTGGCCAGTTTTTCAATCTTTTTCCGAAAAGTTGCACTGAATAAGAGAGCTAAAAGGCAAAGTAAGTTATATTATAATAAACAGTATGGCTTTCTTAAACTAAATATGCACAACATTTTCTTGACATTAATTTTAACTAAGTTAAACTTTAAATTTTGAAGTTTAAAAACTAAAGATATTTTAGTTTAAAAATTGAGAAGATTCTCCCTTACTTTTATTTTTTGAGTCAACAAATGACTTGCTAGCCTGGCTGAGGAAAAATTCTTTTATTTCAAACCAGCAAATGTATACTGCACAATACTTCTACTCATTGATAAAACTGCATAAACTGAGGTAAGTAATTTTTGAGTCTTAATTTTCTCATCTATAAAGTAATAGATGAGAAATAGATATAAATAATTATATCCTATGACCTTCAAGGTCCTGTCACATAAATAGTTATTATCTTCCCCTTTATGGTTTCTCAAGTACACACATGATCATTTTTGCTTTTATATCTATGAGTGTGCTTTTAAAGTAAGTGTTCTGATGGCAAATATATAGTTTTTAAATAAAGCTTCTTTATACATACTCTGTCTGTCAGGGCGGACATGACTTGCTATGGATCGAACCTGGTACTCTAGAAGAACAGGAAAATTAATATTATAACCTGTAATACAGTTTAGAAAGCCTGGAAAAAAAATTATTAAATTTACATAAAATCCTCATCTAAGAAATTTTAAAACTTTAAAGACATATTTTTCATTCTGAAACCTAAAAAGCTTTCCCTCCAATTAGTAAAGATGGTTATTTAAAAGTTTACAAAGTTGAGGACCAGGGATATAGCTCAGCAGCATAATGCCTGCATGGCAAGTGCAAGGCTGTGAGTTCAATTCCCTATAACAACAACAACAACAACAACAACAACAACAACGTTTACAAAGTTGAGAAAGTCAAGGAGAGAAAAGCAGAGAGACTTTGGATGACCTAACATCTACCTACACAGACCTTGACTTTCACATCACCAACATAAATGAAACTGAAAGAGAGAAAAATATTCTCCTTACATATAGAGCCACTTTCAATTTTCCTCAGTCCATGCTTTCCTTGATAAAGTTCCCAAAAATAATGTCTTAGCTGTACCTCTAGTCTAACCCTATCCATGACTATTTTAGTTTCTCTTATGCTGAAAAACATTGCTTATTTCTAGAAAGACATGGAAGAAATAATAGTAATAAGGATAGGGACAAAGAAACTGGTATCCAAAGCATACCAAATCCCATGTCAAACATTCGATCTGCTTCATCAAACACAAGATAAGAGACTCTTTGAAGATTAGTAGCTTTCTTCTTCACATGATCAATCAGTCGACCCTATGAGATCCACAAAATGAATGTAAATGTAACTAAAAGCATTTACAAGGCCTTTCAAAGCTGCTGTCCTGGCAAAAGTACTAATTCTTCAGTCTTAGACAGTGATAGATGTAACAGCCCAACTTTGTATATTACATGGACTAAGGAACAGAAATTTTGAAAAACTCAATTCTTCTTTTACACTAATAGTGATTTAAATTCTGTGCTTAAGTGGCCAGAACTACTTCTGGAAGACATTCTGAAATGAACTGATTTAAAACCTTACTGATGGGTTTTAAGGTTTACATATTAGAAGACAGTTCTGACCATACTGAATTTTTCTCATTCTTGGTATTCATGGATCCATTTCTCGTGAGAGCATAAGAAAAGCTATTTGAAATAGAAGGGAATTCACACTTCTAATATATATGTCAGATACTCTTAACTGCCAGTCAAAATTAAAACAAAACCAGAGGCTGCCATTTATCACCATATTCTCAATTTTGGCTTACACTGTTTCAGAGGAAATTCCTTCCAAAACTGTGAAGGACAGACAAATAAATAATGGTCTGTGTGTGTAAAACCATCAGCTGAACTGAATCAGTATGGTGCTGGATGTGGATGGCCCACCTGAGGATTGTTGCCAACATGAAAGGGAGAACTACAGTAGGAGTAGTGGTAGTACTGTTGGTTCTCCTGGAGGAGCCTTGTTGAGTTTCTTTCTGGATGTAAACTTGGTTGCTCTTATTGTCAGAGGAGCTCAGGACCTTGTTATTGCTAAGAATGGCTGTGACTCACTTTGGGGGAGCTCTGGTCTTTACTCTGAGCATCGATTCCTGGCTCGAGGGGAAGATGTGTATTGTTAAATTTCCTGAAGAAGTTTATCACACTGGCTTCCTGATACGAATTCAGCTCTTCTCATTGTCAGAGGAGCTCAGGACCTCGATGTTGCTGAAGATGGCTGTAGTACTTTTTGGGGAGTTCTAGACCTTATCTTGAGCATCACTTCCTAGCTCCAATGCAGATCTCTCAGCCTACTGGCACAGATCCTTCATTCTACTGGCACACTTTCTAGCTTCCACCACTGACCTTTGGGCATTCCCAGTGCAGATAAATGAAATAAGAGTCATACGAGATATTGTTGTGGACTCTAGTTGGACTTGTGGGGGCCATTTTCATGGGCTCTAGGTCTTCAGTTGGGACTCATGCAGGATATTGCCATGGGGTCTATGGCTGGATTTTTTGGGGTTTTTAGTGTGTGGGCAGATTTCCTGCACTTTTTGTGTTTGATTCTTTGAATGACAATTATAAAGTTATTTTAAAAATTATGTGTCCTATATTAAATTGTTTTCCTTGCAAACTGACTATAACAAAAACCAATCATGTTTTTTATACCAAGGGAGGTTGAGAAGCCATTTACAAAAGACATACTTACTGGAGTACACACAACAATTTCTGCCCCTTCCTGAAGGGCCTTGGCCTGCTCCCACATGCTCCCTCCTCCGTATACAGCCACTGATCGAAGATTGTATGCTTTCCCAAACCGCTTACATTCAGCATGGATCTATAAAATTGTTAATAACATATTAACAAACTGTAACACTAACAAATACATTACAACCCAAAATGGAGTTCTGGAAAATGGAATATGACACAGAAAATTAGGCGTGCAAAATGGCACACACCTATAATTCCATCTACTCAAGAGGCAGCAAACTAAGCTCAAGAATAACCTGGGCAATTTAGCAAGACCCTGTCTCAAAATAAAATTTAAAAAAGGATTGAAGATACAGGTAGGAGGTAGGGGGCTTACCTAACATGCACGGAAGAAAAGAAAGAAAAAAAAAAAAAAAACCTTTTTAAAGTTAGGATTAAGCTCATTTTTATGAGTTTAAAAATCAGTTTTATTCATAAAAATTAGGCTGTCTAAAAACCTTGACTATTCATTCTTTCCACTTTCTTCCCGAGACAGTCACTGCCTGTCCATAAAGTTCATTCACCCTAGAAAAATTATGAACATGTAACATAAACAATTTCCATAATACTTTTTTCAGCAGAATTGTTTTTGTAGCACAGAAAATATATAACACATAATACTTTCCAAAAAGTTTTCTGTCAGCACAACAGTAAGAATATACTTAATACCACTGAGTTGTACATTTAAAATTGCTTAATATTGAGTCAAGAAGTCTGAGGCAGGAGGATCACAAGTTCAAGCCCAGCCAACTTAGCAAGACCTGAGATTCTGTTTCAAAATAAAAAGTAAAACAGGACTGGGAAGTAGCTCAGCACAAAGGCCTTAAGTTCAATCCTTAGTATCACCCCCCAAAAAGTACGTGTATAGGGGTCAAGATGGTCAGTTTTATGTGTACTTTATCACAATTAAAGACAAAAATCCTTTCATAGTCCACACAAAGACAGAGGCATTCTATATAAACCACATACCTGTTGGCAAAGTTCCCTTGTAGGACACACAATCACTGCAATTGGTCCATCACCTGGCTCCAATTCCTTCTGATCCATTATATGAATCAACATGGGCCAGATAAAAGCTGCAGTTTTTCCACTGCCTGTTTTAGCAATACCAATCATATCTCTACCACTTAATGCCACAGGTACACCCTGGAGAAAAATAAAGTGTATCTACTCTCAAATTTCAATTGTAAAAATGAACTGAAAGAAATCTTGGGGAAGGATAAATGACTACTAATGCCATTTATTTCCGATCGAACAAAAATATCTTGAGCCATACACACTGGCTGGGAAATAGAAAACAGCTGACATTCTCATCAGTTTTTAGGGTTACAGGACAAATATTATGTCCTTCATATGGATCAGCTACCATTTACAGAACATGCATGACTATTTTTTGATATACAGAAATGAAAAACTGACTTATTATCAAAGTAGCTATTCACCTGGGTTGGTGGTGCATGCCTATAAACCCAGCACTTAGGAGACCGAGGTAGGAGGATCACTGTTAATGGAGGGCCAATCTGAACTGTACAGTCAGGCCCTGTCTCAACAAACAAACAAAAGCAATCATAAAAAAAGTAGCTGCCAAAAATAAAAAAATGTCCTCCCATTGAGAAAATACAATCCATCCCATTTTCTCTGTAGGAATAAATAAATTCCATAAGAAAGCAAAGGCATTACTTTCAATAATAAATCAAAAATTTCAGGTCATGGACAAAATTCTAGTTACTAATAATGCTAAATTTCTCCTACACAAATCGTTTTTATGTTAGGTTTAGGCCTAATAATTTTCCTCATATTATAACTCTATGTACTTACATCAGATACAAAAACATGCCCCAGCTCTTAGCAACTTAAGAGTAGTAAGTAATTCATAACTTATTTTTTAATGATTAAGAGTTTTAAAAATGCTCTTGGGTTTCATATATGCCCCCCTGCCCTTTTAACAGGAAAAGTCAAAGACTAGCACTTTCTATCTATATTGGCACTGTTTTCTTTTTCTTTGACTTCTGACTTGACAACTAAATATAGTCATGGAATATTATTTTACTTTATTTTCCTTTCATTATTTTACTTACCTGGCACTGTATTGGAGTGGGCTGTGTATACTCAGATTTCCGAATCTGGTGCATAAGTTGTTCATCAAACCCAAAATGAGCAAAACTACTCCCTGGTCTAGGAGGTGCAGCACCGGAGACCTAGAGATAGAAACAACTCCCAGGAATGAATTCCACATAAATAGATTTGAAGTTCAACAGTATGTCCCAAATCTGGCATTTTAGCTTGAGTGTGGAAGAAGCGAAAACTTAAATCTGGACCCAAAAGTGTATCATTGAAAAGGGAAAATCTCAAATAATATGAGGACCTCATATAAACAACTCTATGACAACTGTTCCTGAGATTATTCTGTCAGATGATTTTAAATGACAAAGTACCTAAAAACTCTTAAAACAAAGTTCTCTTATTAGAAATAAATGGAAGAAAAACTATTCAATGGATTATAGAAAGTCACTGTTAGTTTTTTCCATTTTGCAATAAATATTAACCAGATGGTAAAAAAAAATTAAAATTTACAAATAAGTCCGAATAAGATAAGAATATACCCTCTCGTTGCAAAGATACAATCTACCACTGGCTGAATAAAGTCTCTTCCATTGTTTGTCGGTCCAACTACTGTCTTTTTTTGTTTTTATTGGTACAAGGGATCGAACTCACGACTGCCTGCTTTCAAGGCAGGCGCTTATGCTACTGAGCTAAATCCCCAGCCCTGGTCCAACTACTGTCAAGCACTGTCACAACTGTGTACAAGTAAAGAATGAGACTTATAACCTCTATTTTGTCTCCAGCAGTGGTAACCTTTTACTGTTTCTCCAGTGATGTTGATATTTCCAATCAGGATTTCATTAAAAGATTTTTGGGGAAGAGTTAATCTCTGGGAAAACAGGTAAGTACAAATACACATATATGCATGTACATATACATCCCACCCCTTCAAAAACTGTGTTTCAAAAATCATGTAACTGGTAAGGTAGACACAAGCCAGAAAGTTGTCCATACAAACAGTAGATTAAAATAATGTCTGAGTGTCATTAACATGTAAAAAGCACCTTAAATAATATAGCCAATCAGCGATCTAGAACTTCTTGGTGGACAATTTAAACCATCATTCTGAAATCAGTGCATTGTGTACTTTACAATAGTACTCAACTCTTCCCACAACAGAAAGGAATGGCCAATCTTCAAATATCATCTAAATGACTACAACAATCAAACCAAGACACATAAGCCCAAAGATATAATCATTATTGTAGTGAAGACAGCTCAGGGGCCATTAAAAATTAAATTCAATTAAAACTCGACTAATTATCATTAATATCAGAGTATTTGTTTAATGATTATCTTACCCGAAGATTGAGCTTATGTCGAAGATCTATTAACTGTTGTGGAGTGAGGTTGGTTATCTCCTCATGTTCGTTGTAAAAATTTTTTTCAAATGGTGGGTAGTCAATCTGCAGGTCCAATTATTCAAAGTTAGTCTAGAATTCAAGAGTCAATTCTGTAAGTTTGATTTTAATGCAAAATAACCTTCTACAAATATAATACAAATAAAGCCATTCTTCATAGGAAGACCAAAACAATTCATTTATTCTTGACACACATCTCCAAAAATATAGCCAATGCCTTGTTCTATTCCTGTTTTCAACATGAACACCAACCTACTTTCCAAACATTAAGGGCTCCTCAAATCTGAACAATATTGAAGCAAATTAAGGGATCTTGACAATGGAAAGGCTTTTAGAGAACAACTATTTTAAAGATATTCAAATATATATGTGTATTTTAAATGTTTTGGATTAAGTTGTTCTCCTAGCTCTAGGCATTCAAAAACATTTCTAGTATTTTCTTTACAGGTAGTTCTGCCTTTAGAGAAAGTTCTATTATCTTTTGATTTTTTCTTTTTTTGAAGGGTGGCGGTATAAGGGATTAAACTCACATGCTAGGCAGTCACTATCAATAAGCAACATCCTCAGCCTAGCTCTACTCTTTTCAAAAAGGGGGTCTGTTTATATAATTTAAAAATGTATGACCATAAGAAATAGGAAGACAGGTCTTTTGGGATGGGGACCAAGAGACAGAATGAGAGGGAGAGAGGTGGGTAAGGAAATTAAAAAAATCAAGATGTGTTATGCATATGTAAAAACTACCCATGAGAAATGTAATAATTACATACTGCAAAAGGGTACCCATAAAAAATTTTTAAAAATATATGACAGCATTTTAAATTCCTAAAAGAGGGCTGGGGATTTAGCTCAGCTGCATAAGCGCCTGCCTTGCAAGCAGGTAGTCATGAGTTCAATCCCTGGTACCGATAAAAAGGAAAAAGACAAAAAAAAAAAAAAAAGACTTTGGTTAAGGGGGCTGGGGATTTAGCTCAGTAAATAAGCACCTGCCTTGCAAGCAGGGAGTCGTGAGTTCGATCCCCGGTACCGATAAAAGGGAAAAAGAAATTTAAAAAAAAAAAAAGAATTTGGCTAAGTAATTCTCCTTTTGACATCATAATAGTCAAAAAAATTTTTAAAGGAAAATTTAACCTCCTGTAGATAGTAAAAAATTCCTAATTCTGGATACATCTAAAAATTTTGGTGAGAAGAATGGCATTATACGTTTGCAAATCTCTTTAAAATTTGACTTAAAATATCTCCTACTACATTCAAACTGTAGTGATAGACTGGTTTAATATAAATCCATGAAGAAAATCACTCCTCAAAAGCATGCAGTGAAAAAAGAGAATATTTTTTTACTCCTATAATGTACTTGTAAATTTCTATTCTTTATTATTACAGTACGACTTAACTAGCAATTATTTTTGTGTAATCTGAAACCACAAACTTGTTATACTTAGTTATCTTAAGAGTGTTGGTCTACAGAGGGGTTTTTTTGTTTTGTTTTGTTACTTGGAATTGAACTCAGAATCTTCACAATGAACTATATCCCAGGCCTTTTTATTTTAAGACAGGTCTCACTAAATTGCCCTGGTTGACCTTAAAATTTATGATCCTCTGAATACCTACCCCCTCTATTTTTTCCTATCCTGTATTTTGATGGGGCTTTCACCCATGCATGATTCTGTAACATCATACACTGATCATTGGGAAAATATTTATACACTGAGGTAGTATGTAGATCATCCATAAGTTCATAGATCTCATATGTTATAGGCAGGAGGACTGCATGTTTGAGCCTCGCAATGACAATGTAGCAAATAGTGAGTTACAAAAAATTCAAAAAACAAGGGCAGGTGTGGTGGTGCACATTTGTAATTCCAGCACTCAAGAGGCTGAAGCAGGAGGATCACTGTGAATTCAAGGTCAGCCTGAACTACACAGCAAGACCGTGATTTAAATCAAAACCTTTAAAAACATCACCATCAGTTTTATCACCATAGCCTTTAAGTATTGAGAAACTATCAAGTTCAGTGTACAGTTATTTTTGTTTCAATGAAAATTAATTTTTACTGTTTCATAATGAGAATTCTGAGTGGACGCCCCCCACCCCATAGAGAAGAATATAACACTAAAATAAGTTTGGTGCCACTGCCTTGATTCATACTAAGCCATTAACAGTTTTACTTTTCACTGATTTTACATTATCAATGCAAGTGCTTATGTAATGAAAAACACAAACAACCTTGATATTACAAAAATTCTTTTAACTCTGTAGACTCTCTGAATAACCATTTGAGAACCAATGCTCTATATCAGCGAAACTTTTAGAGTGCCCAAACTATAATCCAAAACCCACTTATTTATCACAAAGTACCAACACGGGGGTTAAACCTGAATAATGAGGTTTTAGTTTTGGAAAAACAACTCATATTAACATCTTTTGTCTTAAGAAAGAAACAACACACATGCCATATGTTTGCTACCACTGCCCTAGATCTAGAGCCAAACATAGTATATAAGATCTGAAGTGATATTTAATGTAAGGAAAAACTGATACTTTTTTTCAAGTGGGTATATGACTGCTTCACTTTTTTGCTTGACTTAAGTAACCTGCAATTCCTGGCTTTACTTTGAAGAATCAAACATCTTCTTTGAAGAATCTATCTGCCACAGATTTGGAAGCAAGAGCAAACATTTATAGCATTTAGAAACATGTAGTGGGGCATGGTGGCACAGATCTGTAATTCTAGAACTCTGAGGCTGAGGCAGGAGGATCACAAATTCAACAAAGGGCAATTTAGCAAGACCCTGATGACTCAAAAAAATAAAAAGGGTTGAGGATATTGCTCAGTGTTAGACTGCCTATAGATTTCATCCCCAGTAACAAAATAAAAACAAAAATATTCAAGTCCAGGGGTCCATGTGAAAGGAGGGTAAAGCTGGGCATAGTAGTACATGCCTGTAATTCCAGCACTAAGGGAGGCTGAGGAAGGAGGATTTCTTCAAGTTCAAGGCCAGCCTGAATTACATAGTGAGATCAAGATCAGGTTCAAATACACAATCAACACAAAGGAAGGTGTGAGTTCTCAAAAACAAGCACAATTGCTTTTAAAGAAGCCAATCAAGAATTCTGAAACTGAATGCAAACAAACAACAGATTCATCCTTTTGGGGAGCAGTACTGTGGACTGAACTGAGGCCTTTGCACTGAGCTATACCCCCTATTCCCCACCTCTTTCTGGTACCGAGGATCCAACTCATGACCTCACACTTGCCAGACAGGTACTTGTGCCACTGAGCTAAACCCCTAAAGCCCCCTGCCCTAAAAGAGACAAGTTCTTACTCAGCTGCCCAGGTTAGGCTTGGTCAACCTTCTGCCTCAGTCTTGCAGAATGCTGGAGATTACAGAAATGTACCATCATCCAGCTATGATTCACCTTTTAACAACATAAACTGTGAAAGCTTCATGGAATTTCTGGCCCAACCACTTAGCAGAAATAATAAGATTCCCAAAGTACAAATATTCTTATGACATGATATAGATATTGGAGAAACTTAAAAGTTTAAACATTAAAGCTGGAAAAAAAAAAAAAAAACCCCACCAACTTGAAACAAGAATTAAATTTAACAAGAAGCCTCATACCTCTGAATGATCAATGGGAGGAAGAGGATCAATTATTTTTTTGGAGGGTGCAATTGGATTTCCATCACTATCATATTCCAGATTATCTTCTTCTTCTTCCTGAACCACACCAGCAGTTGGGTTTTCTGCCATGTATCGAAAATAAGCTTCCTGCAGGAAAGCACAAAAACATAATCGCACTCAAGTACAGCTGAGAACATTTCTACTTTTGTAATCATTGTATCAGAAGACTGAACTGCTTAAAAACCTATCAAGTAAGGCTAGACTTTTACTAGAAATAATTCCTTTATAAATCAGTATTCAGAAGGACAATCCGAAGAAATGAATACTATGAAGTGACTTAATTTGTTTAAGAAAGTATTTATAAATCTGCCTACTCTACAGCCTTTCTTGGGGGTGCAGTGGGGGTCTCTACCTACCCGGCCCAAAGCTGGAAAACCTATGCTGTAGCTTTACCAATCCAAGTTTAGAAGGTGACACTGATTACAAAGGTCACAAACCTGGAAAGGGCTACCATTCTCTTATTATCCCACAACTGAACAATGGAAAAAATAAATACTAACAAACAGTCACTAATGTTTGATCTTCAGAAACAAGAATCATAAACAGAACCTTTAGAAAAAGTGAGAGATTAGATGGTGCTAGAGGCCATCAATAGAACCCACACTACTACTGATTTATCAGAATAAATGTTAATTTTGGATTTAAAAAAAGCAAAGTGAATAAAGCTTGTCTTTGTTTTTGATGTCAGTTGGTCAAACATGCCATCTGCAACATGAGGGAAAGCCATGTGAATCTTAATCTTAATACCAACTGGTAACACAGGTAGAAAAGGAGTAAGTCAAATGACATTCCCTGTTGAATGTCAAGAATGGCCATTTCAGGGAAGGCAAGCTCTAGGCTTGTCCCCAGTATAGACTTTGTGGGGTAAAAATAAAAGATAGAAATACTGCATAAGAACTCACTTGGTCATCTTCCTCTTCAATGTCATCTCGAATACCCCTGGAAAAACAAGCGGAGAAACAAACTTCCCTGCAAATGTTCCACATACCCAGCTCCATACTTACAGCAGATTAGTGTTGAATTCCATACACCACAGGAACTCTCAACACTAACAATAACAAAGCAGCAATAAGCATACTGTAAACTATCCACCCATCATCAAGGTGTGGTTTCATTCTATGGTCTACACTTTGCATGTCTTTTGAATGAGATGATAGGAACTTCAATTGCTAACATGGATATAAAGAGTAAAAACTTTCTGAAGATACCAAAGAATTTTAAGCCTTTCAACCCATACGACAAACAAAATAGTTTGCGATTATGCAAAATATTTCATATTATAAAGAAAAAATCCTGTATTTAGCATATACTAGAGAATGGCACAAGTTTCTCATGGTGTTTTCAAGTTTCTATCTCTACAATAATTGCTTTGAGCCAGTATCAGTTACCTTGGGGATGGAAACAGAAAGAAAAAACTACATAAGCCCCTTTATAAGTATGGAACTAAAACTCCTAAGCAGTTCATATGGAGAAGGATTCACTGACGCTTGCTTTTCTCTGTGGAATTATATAGAAAGTCAGGTTGCTTAGTTCCACAACCATCTGCTTTTACTCAAACTTGCCACTTAATCTAGGAGAACTTGCTATTCCTAAGGCAAATAGTAAGCAACACCGCCATTGTAAGGCAACTGTAAGAGCATACAACATAAAGAAGCACCAAAAGAGGGCTGAACCTCCATACGGCACAAGAACCTTGGGAAGGGCTTAAAGGACTGATTGCCTAGTAAAGAGAGTAAAAAGTCCAACCTTGCCTGGTAGGAAAAAACCTTACAAGTATGTTCAGCAAGGGAAAGAGGTGACTTCTTCTCAGAAATTAAAGTACTCAAGTTTTGATTATGGTACTTAAAGCATGATGTCACTCTTTAAAACGAATTAGGTTTTATTTCTAATAATATACATAGTTTTATTTCTAATAGTGTCACCATTACTTTTCACCACCAATCACACAAGCACTGACCTATTTTATATTAATAATGGGAAAAAACTCAGTACAATGAACCCAAATTTTAGTAATTATACTTTCTTATCTCCTCGGGTAATTTATGTTTACTAAATGGTTATTTATAGTTGAAGATCAAATGCTATTTTGTCAGACAGAATGTCTTTTAATTACTGCAAATGCAAAGACTTCTGTAATCTCTATAGACAGAACTATTTAAAATACAAGAATATCATAAAACAAAGTTATTTATAGAGTTAACTTTTTTCTCTGTAAAGTTTGGGGGAACAAGCTTTTCAGTATTTCAGGTATTGTTATTATCTTTTGTGAAGGGAGAAGAAAACAACTTACTTTACATTTTTTCTTTCCTTGTCCTTTTCTTCAAGTCTCTTCATGTCTCTAGCTGCCTGATCCTAATGAAATAAAAGACTATGTGAAATTCCATTAAACTAAAAACACTTAAAGAGGAATTTGTTTAAAAATAATCTTAAATAAAAATGTCCTCATGGTATTTGAGACAGGGTCTCAACTTAGTAACTAAAATGCCCAGGCTGGCCTTAAACTTGTAATCATCTGGCCTCATGCTCCCAGAGTGCTGGGATTATAGGTGTACACCACAATACTCTGCTTTGTTTGATGTTTTAAAATGCCACTATATAAACCACAGCATGATCAGATGTTCTATTGAGTTGAAAATTCCTGGTAAAGATGAATTATTTTAAAAAGTACTGTATTATGTACAAACTAAAGGGCCTGAGCTGTCAGATATAAAATACACAGAAGATTATAAAAGTGATAAAAACAATGTAACATATATAATGTAATAGGTCACTACACTTGTATAGCACGTCTTAAGCCTACAAAATAAATCTTTTTTAGAACAGTCTAAAAATAAATCTTCATGCAGTCCAAGCAAAATATAAACCTTTCAGAAAAGCCAATATCTGAAATCATAAATACATGCAAATTCTTAAGACATCAACGTATTTTCCAAGTTTAGCATCTAATCTCCAACTTACAAAAAAAACCCTTTTGATACTGTATAAAAAAGACCCTCAAGAGAATGACATTGTACCATAAAAGATTTACCCTCCAAACAACTTCAACTACTTAAAAGACAAGCAAGAGAATTTGGGCCACTTTTAGATATTCTCACTGAAAAAGGGCTATGTCAGCTTTTGCCACCATAAGTCAAATCTAAACTTAAACCTAGAAAATCAAGAACTGATTTTTGCTTTCAAATTCATCACTAGGTATACCAGGAAATAATGAAATTTTCTGTAAAACAAAGCCCTTTGGGAAATGTCCACATTAAAAATGAAGAAATCACACCATACACAAGACACCCGAAAAATGGTAAACCATTTATCGCCTCTTAGAGTAAATCACTTAACATACTTACTAAATACCTAGTATGCTGCAAGACGCATTATGTCCTAAATAATTTTGGTATGCTGAATAATTTGGTAAAAGGCAGAAATACAAGGTACTAAAAGAACTTAAAAAAAAAGAGAAAAGAAAGAAGTTGTATTCTTTTGATTTAAAGTTTTGTTTTTTTCCCAATGGTGGGGGATTTAACTCAAGGCTTTATGTATGGTTGGAAGTGCTTCACTGCTGAGTGACACCCTTGGTTACATGGACATACTTGTGCTACTACTTCAGTAAGTGGGCATAATCTTTCTAAAGTATAATATCACCTGTACTGTATTACTCTGGTTGTTTTATTTTGATACTGACATAGACTTGAGTTCAGAAAAAAAATCTTTCTCCACTGAAAGAAAAAAAGCAAATGTGACAGTAAATGAGTGTAACAGTGGTCTGTATGTCAAGAAAACAAGGGTTGATGCAAACAAGAAAAATGTATGCCTTATCTCAAGCAGGCAGCCTCTTGTTCAGTAATAGCTTATTTCTGCCATGCAAGACTGCAGTGTTAGTACTGTCAGATCTTCACTTTTTCAGTCTAGATTTCTAGCTAAAATTCCAATTTTAAAAATGCTGGCTTGTATTTTAACCATACAAAAACATACCTAATTTGGATACTTTCCCTGCTTCCTTTGAAGAGAGACAAATTCAATAAGTAAGATACATAGAATGTTACTTCAAAAGCAAGGAAGTAACAAGTTTTAAGCAAGGGATTAATTAACACAGTGCAAAAGATGATGTCCCAATAATGTACCA
Source organism: Cavia porcellus (assembly GCF_034190915.1). Lineage (NCBI taxonomy): Eukaryota > Metazoa > Chordata > Mammalia > Rodentia > Caviidae > Cavia > Cavia porcellus. Next base: position 17,034,097 of record NW_026947515.1, read on the forward strand.
CCTAAGTAGCAGAGAAGCAACTAAAGGAGGGAGACTAGGCAAGAGTTAATGAAGGTATTGGGTAGGAAAACAATAGTGAACAGAGACAAGGAAGAAAAAGATGCAAATGCTACTGTAAAAACTGACAGACTCAGCAAATTTTAAGAGAAAGGTACCATTATGTACTAGAAAGAGCTGGACCATATCTTGCAAATACGATGTGAGGCAGGTGATCTGAATTGATCTAAATTGTCTCTGGGCTCAGTTTTGCATGCATTAAGCCTAGGGTTCAATCCTAGCATCACATGCATGAAATGGATTATCTTTGGGTTCAGTTTCCTTATCTGTTAAAAATTATACACATTGCTGGGAATACAGCTCAGCAGCACAAGTGCCTGCCTGGCAAGCCCAAGGTCATGAGTCAGATCTCCAGTAGCAAAAAAAAAAAAAAAAAAGAAAAAAATTTACATATATTGTTTTTTCCCTATGTTCCACAGTTTTTCTGAGGGTTAAATGAAGCAGATAACATGTTTGATAACTTGTTAAAAAGAAAGAGGTCAATGAAAGATATCATATGAATGCTGATGTCAACAGATGACAAGGGAATGAACTGGCTGAGGAAGAAAAGATAACAAGTTACGTTTACAGAGCCAGTGGAACACACTCATATAAAAATGGTCAAAATGCTTCTGGAAAATCAGGGCTAAAACCATAAAGAGTAAAATGATGGGACTAAAGATATGAATTATACACACAGAAGCTAAATGTTTGTAAGTGGATGAGCTAACTATGAAAGCTATAAAGAACCAAATAGCAAGTCAATATAGACACCTGAAAAGGAACTTCTATATTTAAAGAACTGGAAGAGGGATATTAAGAATGAAAGATCAGGACTTCTGGGAGAACATGGCGGATAGATAGCAGCAACTTCGGAGGCTCTCTGAGAAACCGCACTTAAAATCCAGGAATGGTGCTGGGTGAGAAGTCCTAAGCGAGCGGAGATATACTTTGCTGACCCAGGAACGAACTGAACTAAGAGAAACCAACTAGAAACGCAATTCTGTTGATATAACAGGAACAGGTAAGGTCTCAGCTTGGAAGCTGGAGCCCACGCCACTGGAAGCCACAATTTGATTTTCCTGCAGCCGCTGCTGCGCCCCAATCGGCATGGCAAGGAGAGAGACGCGAAAGCTCTGAGAGTGGAAAGCGGTGAATGGAGTTGAGAGCGGGACTGGCAGGGTACCTGCATCGACCTGCAGTAAGTGAGCGGATCGGGGACCCTTCCATAGAGTAGGAGGATTCAGCAAAGCACATACTAGGACCCGGCAGACTAGCCGGAACAGGATGCTGTAGTGACTTCAGTCACATATTCCCCTCTCAAGCAGCACTGGTGGGGAGTGCCTGGCTTGGGTGATGCCACTGACTAAGACCCAGTAAGTTAGCCCAAACCAGGTCCCAGTGCCTGGAAGTGCACCCTAGCAGTGAAGCCTTCGGTAGGCTGACCTGGAGGGGCGGGCCCAGCATAGGCTGCCCAGGTCTGTGTCTCCCTAGTACACTGCAGTGGGCGGGAACACCTACCCAGCACAATTCAAACAAACTGTAACCGACAAAGAAAGAAACATGGGCCTCCTATATACGTTGTATAAAAGGAACAAAAAATATGGGAAGAGGGAGCAACAAGAAAGGGTCCTCGGCCCCCAATCCTGAGAAACATGCAGTATCAGACATGGCACCAGTAGACATAAAGCAATCTCTCCAGAGCCTCATAGACGAACTCAGGAATGAAGTTATTAACGACTTGAAGCAAGATATAAGTAGAATAGTTAGAGAAATGCTAAGCACCACCCAAGAAAAAAAAGATGGTGGAATGGAAGAACAGAAAAAAAGGGGAGAATTATTTGATGGAGAAAATAGAGAAAACATAGAATATGTGAAGCAGGTTCAAAGGGATTACCAGGAAACAAAAACTCTACTAAAAACTGGCATAACAGCTTGAAAGGAACTAAGGATAGATTATCTGACCTGGAGGGCAGATTTGTAATCTAGGAGCATGAAATGAAAAACTTCTTAAAAATAACAAAAAAACAGCAATAATACAAAGGCTAGAAGATGATAAGAGGATCTATAACTTAAGAACATAAAAGAAGAAATAAGGACACAAACAAATGGACTACAAAAGCTATTCACAGAAATAATCCAAGAGAATTTCCCTAATTTAGCAAACGGTAAAGATACTCAGATGTATGAGGCATACAGGACCCCAGCCACCTACAACCCAAACAGAGCTATACCCAGACATATAATAATGAAAATTCTAGAAATCCAATATAAGAACAGAATATTAAAAGCCATCAGAGACAAGAAACAGATCACTTACAAGGGAACACCCATCAGAATTACAGCAGACTTCTCGGCACAAACCATCAAATCATGAAGAGCATGGGGGGAAATAATTCAAGCTTTGAAAGATAATAAACTCCAGCCAAGATTGATATATCCTGCACAACTGTCCCTAGAAATTGATGGAAAAACAAGGTGCTTCCAGGATAAAGAGGAACTAGGGGAATTTGCAACCACCAATTCAACTCTACAGAGAATACTGCAGAATATTCTAAAAAAAGAAAATACCAAGATTCCAGAAATAGTGGCAGAGAGGCCACAATGAATGGCGAGAAAGCGAAATGAAGAAGACAAACTAACAACAAACGATAGAAAAAGAGCTCAACAGAAATGAGGCAGAGAAGATCGAATGGTAGGAACAGCTACTTTGGAGAAAACAAGACATCATAATAGCTAGTGCTGATTTAGTATCATCTTGTTTTGAAGTCCCATCAAACTTGCATTCTTCTGTCTCCATCGGTCTTAAAAAGTTGTATCTTATTGGATTTTATTATATATGAAATATAAGCAAAAACTTTTACAGACTAGGAGATTATACAGAAACCATTGTTCATTTTCTGTTAATTGGTTCTAAATACCCTGTAATAATGTCATTCTCTTGAATGGTTTTATAGTGTCTTGGTATGTTTGGTGCTACAGTATACGAAGTTATACTCAAAGATTTCAAGGAAAGAGACACTATAGTAACTATTTTTATGTCAGGATATCTTGTGATGAAACACTGTTTTGCTTAAATGGTTATGTTTTGACCTGCGCTGTTCTGTTGTTAAGTCCTCTTTTATCTCAATCCTCCCTCCCTTTTTAAAATTATTTATTTTTATTTCTATCTTTTTAATTAAGGGAAAAATAAATAAAAAATAGCAGGATACATTATAATAACCTACTTTGATTTCCTACTAACTTGATTTGAAATCTTGTACTGCCCTCATCATCTTGTTTTGACTGATTTTCCCCTATTCTGCTTAGCTTGATACTACCAAGTTTGAAAGTATAGGCAACAACTGTGAAGATAATAAGATTCATTATGACGCCCATTCTGGTTAACTATTATCTTCTTTTAAAGTCCTGTAATGTCTTCAATGCTTTGGTTTTATTCTTTACTGTTTTGTTCAATTTTATTACAACTGGCAATTCTTCTTAAAATAGCAAGAGGCAGTATGGTAACCATTGTTGATCACCTTGTATTTTGTTTTTCATTATCTATTATGTCCATCTTTTTGATTTGACTGACTCTGTTCTAATATGTCGCATTTGGTTTTACTCTCTTCAAAAAAAGTAATAAGAACTGTGGGAGTAATAAAACCCAAAATGTGTAATTGTCATTGTACAAAAGAAAACAAAGTGCTCTAAACGTTATAACTGCATATATGTTTAAGTGTATAAGATAGATAACCATATTACTGAGTTTTGTTGGATCATTGAACAAAACTGTTTGTAGTCTCACTGTTTCAAAGTCTACTTTACATGCTTTAATTTTGTAACTTGAACAACTATTTCTAAGATGAGAATATGTGGTCTATTAACTAGTGATTTCTTACTGTTCATTTTTTAAATTTTGTATTACTTGTACCCTTTTTCTGTTTTTTTCTTTTTCTCCTTAAATTAAAAAAAAAAAAAAAAGAATGAAAGATCAGTTCATAGGACATTAATGGTTCTGTGCTGTAACAATAGTAGTTCTAAAAGTTCTATTTATTTATTAAGAGGCAAGGTCTTCCTTAGTAATTTAACTGGCCTTGAATTCATCACCATCCTCTTGCCTCAGCCTTCCAAGTGCTAGGATTACATGTGTGATACTATACCAGGCTTAAGAGTTCTCTTACACAGCTGGGGGTGGGGGGGAGGTGCGTGCACACCTGTAATCCTAGCACTTGGAAGGCTGAGGCAGAAGGATGACTGTGAGTTCAAGGCCAGCCTGGGATACATAGTGAGTTAAAAGACTCAGCCTGTGAAAGAAGAAAGGGAAAAGGAAAAAGACATAACAATATACAATATTACAACCATTGTCAAATTCCTATCATCTTGTTTTGTAAACCTATACTATTATGGTTTTTGGGTTTGTTGTGGCTGTTTGTCTCTTCTGCTTTTTGTTTTTTCTTTTCTGTGTCTTAAGACCTCCTGGACTACATAGCCAGACCTTGTCTGAAAAAGCCAAGAGTTCTCTCACAGAGATGCAGAAACATTTAGAGATGAAACTGTATGTCTGGGATTCACTTTAAAATAATAAAAAAATTTAAGAGGAGTGATCTGATAAAACAAAACTAAAAGTGGTTAATGACAAATTCAGGGAAAGGGTACATGGGATTAGTTTTATTATTCAGTTTTTGTGTGAGTTTAATAATTTCCAGAATAAAAAGTAAATGAATAATTAGAAGAGATTAAAAAGGGGAGGGAGGTTTCTTCAAGTTTCAATGTTGATAATAAAAAATAATTCAGATTTGAAATGTCAGTAAATTCCTTAAATTTAATTGCCTTACACAAATATGTACTTAAAACAGATGTGGTGACAAATGCCTTGTAATCAGTACTTAGGAGGCTCAGGAGGATCACTGCAAACTCAAGGCTAGTCTGGGCTACACAGTGAGTTCAAGGCCAATCTAACTATAAAGTGAGATTCTGCATCAAAAAAAAAAGTACTTATTAAATGATATATTGAAGATCATGTTTTACTTCACAGAATATGCTAAGTTTATTGAAACAAAGCAAAATACACAAATCTTGACCTATGCCAGGAATAGTGGCTCATACCTGCAATCCCAGCTGCTCAGAAGGCTGAAGTAGGAGGATCAAAGTTCAAGCCTGGGCAACTTAATTAAAACCTTATCTCAAAATAAAAAATAAAAGGACTGAAGACGCAGCTTGCTGTTCCTTGGGTTCAATCCCTAGTACCTCAGAAAAAAATTCTTGAGTTACAGTGTACAAAGGTTATAGCCACTAATGATCTCTGAAAATACTACAGAGGAAGAGGACATAAAAAATAACAATAAAAAAAACACCAGCTGACAAATAATGAACAAGGCATGTTAACTATTTCTAATTGCTAAATACTTTAATGAACAAACTGCTACTACTTGCCTCTACTTCAGCCATAAATGCCTCCAAGGGATCATCATCACTGTCAGAATCTGCTGGCTTAGAATGGAATTGCTGACGGGTAGGTGAGTTTTCAGCAGGAATGTAAGGCAAATCAACATTACTAGAATCTTCTTCTTCGTCTTCAAAATACCTGAAAATTAAAATACAGATTGATAAAATGAATAGTCTAAGGTTAGTGAGTTCTTTCAACAGAAACTTTTATAAGGTATCTTACTATTAAGAGATTCCTCTTATACAAGTCAAATTAAAGAACTCCCAAGGTTTTTAGCTATGGAACTAACTGGTACCACTTAATACACGCAAAAATTCTAATATTTCACGAAAGCAGTCACAGCAAATTTTTCATTTCAATAGCATGTTCAATCACATTCTCAGAGACCAGGGGTATAATTCAGCAGCACAGCACCTGCTTGGCAAGCATGAGGTCCTGATTTCAATTCCCTGTACCAAAGAAAAAAAATCATTCTCAATTCTGAAAGGGTTAGGTTTTCAGTACAACTGAGTACCTCACTGTTGAAATAAGTGTAACAAATCTTAAAGAGCATGTGCCACAGGGAATAAAAAAAACCCTGCATGAAATGTTAAAAACTTATTCTTAACCAGACATGGTGATGCATACCTGTAATCCCAGCTCTAGAGACATTGAGGCCATGAGTTTGAGGGTACCCTCCCTTGGCTTTATAGCAAGTTCAAGGACAGCCTGGGCTACATAGCAAGACCTTGTTTCAGAAAAACAAAAACAAAAACAAAAACACAAAGTAATCCTAGAGATATTTTCATACAACTAAGGACTTTCTTCAGAAGTTCTGGGCTATTTTCTGAGACTAATCAAAAACTTCTAGAATTAAAAATAACAGGTTATATCATGTACAGGTACAATTCTCTATGATGAACATGACTGTTGTGTATCTAAAATATACCAATGAAATATGATTGAAAGCACATAAATGCTCAGTCCACAATCCTTCACATTAGTCAACTGTTCTAAAAGAATTAACTTCAAGGGCTATCAGAAAGGCATACAACTACAAACTCACCACTTGGGAGGCAGGAGAAGGATCACCTTGAATTCGATACCACCTTAGTCTACATGGTGAGTTCGAGGCCAGCCAAACTACAGAGTAAGACCCTGCCTCAAAAATACCAAAAAGAATAACTTCATAACCTAAAGTATCATTCTTCTTACAATATTTAAAAAAAAAAAAAAAAAAAAGGGATGTCAATCCAGTTTTTGGGGGGTAATCCTCCAGCCTCAGCCACCTGAGTTCTGGGATTACAGATGTGCATTCCCATACCCGGCATTTATTATAGCTCTTGATAAATAAAAATAAAGCACTATTTAGACTTCACATCAAACTTTAAAAAATAAGCTGTACTTGTTGACACAACCTGTAATTTCAGCACTTGGAAGACTGAGGCAGGAGGAATGCCACAAGTTTAAGGCCAGTCTGGGCTATGTGGTGAGTTCAGGGTCTGAACTACACAGTGAGACCTTGTTTCAGGGACTATTCTCACACCCCCCCCCCCCAGCAAATACTAGTTCAAATACCTGCAGCTTAAACATTGAAAGCACATGAAGTCATCATGGGAATTATTTTAAAAGCACTAATAACTGTTATGCTCTGTACACATTAATGCAGTAAGTGTATATATACTAATTAATATCAATCATACACCTCATAACATTTGGGTCAATGACAGACTATAGGTATAATGGTAGTTTATAAGACTGTAATGGATCTGAAAATTTCCTGTGGCCTAATGACACTGTGGTACAACATTGTGTCAGTAGTGGTGCTGGTGTTGCCAGTATATAACTGTATTACACATGATTATATACAGTACATAAAATTCGATGATGTTTAGTGGTATATGTATTTAATGTAGTATATATTGTTTTTCATTATGTTAGAGTGTACTCTTTTTTTGTTTTTTTTTTTTTTTTTCTTTTTTATCGGTACCAGCATCCAACTCACGACCACCTGCTTGCAAGCCAGGTGCTTATGCCGCTGAGCTAAATCCCCAGCCTAGAGTGTACTCTTAATTATTCTCTGAAAAATTTACAGTAGCCAGGTATGATAGTGTGTATCTGTTGTCCCAGTACTCAGGAAGCTGAGGCAGGAGGATCACTGAGCGTTTAAGGCCAGCCTGAACTATACAGTGAAATCACCTCCAAAACAAAACAAACATAACACTAACAACAACAAAAAGTTAGCAGTAAAATGGCTCAGGCAGGTCCTCCAGGAGACATTCCAGAAGGAGGTACCGTTATCAGAGATGACAGCACTTCTACCTCTAAATCCCAGATGACAGCACATGTACCATCCTTGCCTTTTAAAACCACCTACTGGGACAAAATATAGAAATAAAAGAAGTCAGTAATATTAATAAGCCTGACCCTGTACCAGCCTGGAGAATGTGTATGGTTATATCTTAGTTCTTAACAAGAAGTTTAAAAAGTAAAAAAATTAAGTAAAACTTCAAACTACCAAAGGTTTATACAATAAGGACACAAAGAAAGAAAATGTTTTTTGGACAGGTATGTATTTGTTTCAAGTTAAATGTTACTATAAAGAAGTTTTAAAAAGTTACCAAAAGCTCAGGTTAATTTAATATTCAAGAAAAAAAATCCATTTTTTATAAGTTAAAACATGACCTAAGTGTACAGTGTTTATAAAGCTGACAATAGTGTTTGGCAATGTCCTTACACCTTCACTGACTTGCCCAGAACAAATTCAAGTCCTGCAAGTAGCATTCATGGTTAAGTACCCTGTGGTGGTATCATTTTTTTATTTTTTGCATTGTATTTTTACTGTTGCCTTTTCTATACTTATGAAATATTTAGACATAGCACTGTATCGCAACTACTTACAACATTTAAGTAATGCAGTGTGTGTTTGTAGTCCAGAGACAACAGGCTACACCACAGAGCCTAGGTGTGCAGGCTATACCAGCCAGGTTTGGTTAAGTATATGTTCATAAGACAATGAAATCAATTAGGTATACTTCTCTCAGAAAGCATTCCCATCGTTAATGCATGACTAATACACTAACAGTCATTTATGGAGCAACTGTTATACACACATGTATACAATATTGCATACTCATTTATATAGGCTTTAACTAATAAAACAGTATCACAAACTCATTAACTGTTCTCTAGAACAATCCTTTACTGTGCTGACCTTCCAAAATACTACTTCTGTATTTTGATTCCTGAATAACATACCAAGCTTTCTAAAATGCTACTGTGTACTTCTAAAAAGTTTTATTTTATTTACTTATTTTAATTTTTGAGACAGGATCTTGCTCTGTAGTTCAGACTAGCCTCAGGCTGACCCTCCTGCTTCAGCCTCTGGAGTGCTGGGATTACAGGCATGCATCATAACATCTGGCTTAATATTTTAAACTCCAATCATGAGAAGGTTTTTAACACATAAAACAAAGCCAAAAAACTCCGTGCCATGACCAGGTTGGAAATAATAGCAATAAAGTATTTCCTGAGGATTGGTGGTGTAGCTCACTGGTAGAACATTTGCTTAACATGCATGAGATCTTAGGTATCATCCTCAGCACCATAAAAAGGAGAAGAAAAAAGATTTCTTCAGATTCAGTATAAGTAAAATTATCTATAGAAATTAAAAAATCAAACCTTCAAATCTCAGCTTTTTAAACACCTTACTAGACATACAAGCTAAAAAATGATACTTAAAAGTTTCCTGTATATTGCAGGGAAAATACAGATTTTCTACCACTTTAAGACATTACAGTCTAATAATTTCTTTAAGGCAAAATGTGTTTCTCTCAGTTCCAACAACTGCCTGTGTTGACAAATGATTGGTTGGATAGTCAATAAAAAACTGAAAGACCACCAAAAACCACATTAATTATGTAAAATTTTGCAGCCCTGTTTAAGTTTAAATGGCCTTAAATCTTGCCACAACATATTTATTCCGTAACTGCCCAATGGAACACAAATTAAGAAACTATGCTTCATGGAACAAAAAAAGTATAAGTACCACAAGTACTATATTCTTTACAAATAAGTAAAATTGCCAGGTGTAGTGGTGCATGCTTGTAATTTTAGCACATTGGAGGCTGAGGCAGGAGGATTCTATCAAGTAGACTACATGATGAGGCCCAGTCTCAAAAACAACAAAATCCAGAAAACAAATTAAGTAAAATTAACAGTTTAACTTATTATAAACAACCCAATAAATAAAGCAATCAATTTAGAAAGACATATTATGGGAAACAAAGGATTTTTTGGCCTCAATCTCTGCTGATGGAATGAGAATCTCAAAGGGCATCCTTTGCTAAATCAGGAATTACATTTATGCTTTTTTCATAGCCTTTGTACTGAGCTACATGCCCACCTTTTTCATTTGAGACAGTCTTGCTAAGTCACTAAGTTAACCAGCCTGGGCTCAAACTTGTGATCCGCCTGCCTCAGCCTCCCAGGGTGCTAAAATTATAGCTATGTGTTACCATGCCCTTCTTTTTCTCTTCTTTTTTTGGGGTGGCAGGGTTGAATTAAAGCCAGGGCCTCTTGCATGCAGAGCAAGCACTCTACAACTGAACCACACCCCTGGCCCAACTTACGCATTTTCTTCATCAAAGTTGGCCCTTTTAGATCCAATTTTGTAGAAAGAAGGAAGCTGCGGTGGAGCTGATTTTCCAAATCCAGAGGAAGAACTAGTTGCCCCAAAGGCACTGTGCGATTGTTGAGGAAGTTTGGTTTCTTCTTTCTTCCCAGCACTGATGGCAAAACCTCCAAAACCAAATCCCCGCTTAGTGCCAGGGCCACCTTTATTCCAGTTCATGGTGCCCACGACTGACCTGTAAAGAACAAGATGTGTGAACTTTTACAATTTTTTATTTTGCTTTATAAGCAGCCTCACTTGGCTTCTCTTTCAACTTTGACCCACAATTTTATTTTAAACTTGTTTTTCAATTAAAACTGTAACACTGCACTTCAGATGGTTATGAAAACCTTAACAAAACCAGATGTGGTGGGACACACCTGTAACTCCAGCACTCTGGAAGACTGAGACAGAAGGACTGCAAGTTTGAGCCCCACTTGGGCAACTTAGTGATTTACCAAGATCTTGTCTGAAAATAAAAAATAAAAAGAGCTGGGGATGTAGCTCAGTGTGAAGACTCTATGTTCTATCATCAGCACCAACAAATAAAAAGAAAACTTCAACCAAATGATATTTCCTAAAATACTAAGAAATCATATTAATTTTATTGGGATCTCATTAACTAAACAGTAATGTAGTAATATTACCTTGCTCAAAAGGATGATTTTTCATTAATATTAAGTTGCAAAATACTAAGCAAAAACAATTTAGGGACTCTTAAGATAGGCTAGGCATTTTATTAGGCAGTTAAAGACAGCAAGAAGACAATCCCTTCATTTTATCCTTAAAGAATTTGTAGCCACTAGGAAAACACAAAAAAAAACTCAAAAAGTAATTTGTAATATGCTTGCTATGATAAAAACTCAAATGTTGCTGGATGTAATCTCAGCACTTGGGAGGCTGAGGCAGGATTATGACAAATTCAAGGTCATCAAGATTATGGCCACGGGGGCTGGGGATTTAGCTCAGCGGCATAAGCACCTGCTTTGCAAGCAGGCGGTCGTGAGTTCGATCCCCAGTACCGAAAGAAAAAAAAAAAAAAAAAGACTATGGCCACATAGTGGCCAGGGATTTAGCACAGTGGCATAAGCGTTTGCCTGGCAAACATGAGGACTTGAGTTCTATCCCAAAGATTATGGCCACGCATAGTGGGAAATGCCTGTAGTCTTGACTACTCAGGAGGCTGAGCATGAGGATCTGTTTAGTCTAGGAAGTCCAGATCTGATTGAGGAGCACAGCAAGACTCAGAAAAGACTAAATGTTTGGAGTTATTATCTACATGTATTCCCTGAAGGTTATTTATGAACCATTCATTCACTGAACAACTACCCACCAGAATTCTCTAAAAGAAACTGTAAAATCATAATCCAATTAAATTGTTGCCAGCTGTATTTAGTTAGGTTATATGTAAAGATTACAAAGAAATTTCTTGAATATCATAAAATGTTTATAAACTATTTACTAATCTTGGGCCCCAAAACATTTTTATTCATTTTCTCTTGGGTTTTTTTCTCCCCTCAAAACATATTTTGAGTCAACAATTGGGGATTAAACCAAGGCCTTTGGGCTGACTTAGATCCAAAGTACATACAAAAACACTTTCCCGGGGCTGGGGATTTAGCTCAGCAGCTTAAGTGCCTGCCTGGCAAGTATGAAGTTGTGAGTTCAATCCCCAGTACCACCAAAAAAAACCCCAAAAAACAAAAAACAAAACAAAACATAAAAAACCCACCTTTCTCCTGCCTTTTTTTGAGACAGGGTCTTGCTATGATTCCACATTGCTCTTGTGTGTACTAGGTTCCTAGGCTGGCTTAAACTCACCACCAGCTTCCCAAGTGCTAGGACTACAGATGTGGCTTTTTCGTACTTTGAGACAGGGTTTCACTCAAGTGGCCAAGGTAACTTGTGATTCTCCTGTCTCAGCCTCACAGAGTGCTGGGATTTAAGACATACACCATCATGCCCTGCTTCAAAACACTGTTCTTTGTTCTTTGAGACATAGTCTTGCTATATAATTCAGACTGCCTGTGAACTCACTATGCAGGCTAGGTTGTCCTCAAACTCATGGCAATCCTCCTGCCTCACCTCCCAAAGTGCTAGGACTAATCGGCATATGCTCCATGCCTGACTCCAAAACCATCTTTCTTAATGACACAGTTCACCTAAGTTTTGTAGGAAAGCAGAAAACTCACAGTGCAAAAAGAAAATTTAAAACTATTGTGTTGGGAACATAAATTCAGGATTTTTCTTCTTCTTTTTAAGACAGAGTTTCACTATACAATTCAGGCTGGCCTCAAACTTACTTTGTAGCCCAGGCTGGTCTTGAACTTGCAATGATCCTCCTGCCTCAGCCTCCGGAGTACTGGGATTGCAGGTGTGCACCCTCATAAGCAGCTAAATTCAGGTAGATTTTAAGAAACACAAACAATTGATGTCCTCAGACTATTGTGATTTGAAATAAAGTGGATTAGAAAAAAAAAGAAGAAACACAATCTTCTAGCAGGAAAACTTTCAGTGGCATACTGAAGTTTGCTGAGGAAGCAAGTGTATTTTAAAACTGGACATTTATATACTAAAGATACTATCCATATTCTCAAGTTGACAGTGCAGTTTTAGCCAGCCAAAAAACATGATGTACCAGGTTAGCTGAGTGGTAGAGTGCTTGCCGAGCATGCATGACGCCCTGGTTCAATTCCTATCATCACAAAAAAACAATACAACAAAACAAAACAAAACACCCAAGATGACATGTAGGGGACTGGAGCTCAGTGGTAGAGAACATGGTGAGCATACATGAAGTTCTGGTTTTTTTTGGTTTTGGTACCAGGAATGGAACTCACAACCTCATGCTTGCTAGGCAGCTGCTGTGCCACTAGGCTATATCCCTGGCTCTGAGGCCCTAGATTTAATTTCCAACACAGCAAAAAACAAAATAATACAGTGCCTCCTAACACAAGTACTACACACACAAAGTTCATTCCAGTGGTCCAGGAGAGACATACCCAAAACAGGAATGAGCAGAGATGAAAGTACAAGTTTTCTTGGAGAGATATTGCTATTAAGTTTTGAAATCTGAAGAGGCACTCATCAGGGAAGCAGCGTTAGAGAAGGATGCTTTAGAATAAAGAAATTGCAAGTACTAAGGTTGAGGAAAAAAACAATTTAATGCAGCTACAGGCATCTGGGAAGGTTCAGAAAGACAGGTAGGCTCAAGAAAACAACTCGGTAAATTAAAACTATTCCATACAAAGTTATGTACAGTACTACCAACAAAAAGAATCATTCACCTTAAGCAAAAAAGATGTTTCAAATTAGTGTATTAGATGATGGGTGCCCAGTGTGCAATGGCTAAATAGCAAACTCCTCAATGGTATATGCAGCCTGCTGCTTGTATGGGCTAATCCTAAGGGACCTTGGAGACACTGTTTCCTGGTGGATGTTCATGTTTCTGACCTTGTGTTGTTCACAATCTAGGCTCCAGACAGGCATGTGGGATGCCTTTGGGAAGCCCCAGAGCACAGTGGCAAGGAATTCACATTGGACAAGTTATTATGTCCATCCACACACAAGAGTTGCAGAACGAACAGGTGATAGAGACCACATTCAAGTTCTCTGGCCACCAGAAGAACCATATCTCAAAGAAATAGGGCTTTACCAAGTTCAATGCAGAGGAATTTGAAGACATGGTGGCTAAGAAACACTTCATCTCTGATAGCTGCAGGGTGAAACATTCCAAATTGCTGTTCCTCAGACATGTGGCAGGCTTGTATTCCTGAAGGCTTACACTGTACCATCACTCCCTTCATAACAAATTCATCAATAAATCTTATCTCTGCTGGGCATGGTGGCACTTACCTGTAATCCCAGTACTCTGGAAGCTGACACAGGAAGATCACTTAGTTTGAGGCCAGCCTGGGCTCCAGAATGAGTTAGGGCCAGCCTAAACTATAAGACTCTGCCTCAGAACACAGATAGATAAACAAACCCAAACCTTATTCTGCCCACAAAAACAAACAAAAAACCAGAAAAACTGTTAGCAAGGAAAGTGGCTAGGAGGCTATTATAGAAATAAATTAAAAATGGCAGAGTCCTGAACTAAGTAACTACCTCTGAGGAAGGAGAAAGAGGGCATCATTTATTTAGGAATCTAAGAAAAAGAATCAAAGGGTTGCACGGCCAAAATTGGTGTGGAAGCTAAGGGAAAAAGAAGGGCCTGGTATAATTCTGTAAGTTTCCAGTTTTAATGGCTGGGTGAATGAGGTGATGTCATTAACAGAAATGTAAACTTTTTAAAATTTTTATTTTATTCTTTAATTTTTAAAAATTTTGTCTTTTTGTTTTTTTATCGGTACTGGGGATTGAACTCACAATAACACACTTGCAAGGCAGGTGCTTATGCCGCTGAGCTAAATTCCCAGCTCCAGAAATGTAAACTTGAAAGGTGCTACACACAGCAAAGCTTGGAAAAATGGGCAGAAAGCAAAGTGAGTTCAATATCTCTGGCAGAACTAATGAGAGATGCCAAGCAGAACTCTTAACTGCAGAGTGGAGCCTAGATGGAGCTAACATTTGATGTAAGACACTTGCACAATACTGATATAGATAAGCTAGCAAAGAAGCTACAGAGTGTGAAAAGAGGTAAAATAAACCTTACAGTGTGGTTACATTTAGGAATGAGTAGGGAAGAGAAGCATGAAAACTCCAAAAGGAATAGAGAGGAAACAAACACAGCTGATAAGGGAAATTTTACAGGCAGAAAGAAATGTCCTATGTTAAAAACTAAATAGAAGTCACTTAAGATGTGAACTTAAAAAGTCTCTGTTGAGAATGGAAGAGTAAGGGCACAGTTGAGGAATGACTGGTGAGAAAGGGGTACAAAGAAAAGACCAGATCAAGAAGAGTAAATATTATTTTGTAGACCATTTATCAACGATTGGAAGCAAGTGAGGCATCCAGAGAATTTTACATACCAAGGCCCTTTAAGTCACTAAATTGCTCAGGCTAGTGTTCTCCTACCTTAGCCTCTCAGAGTGGTAGGACTTTACAGGTATCAGCTATTTAGCTTAGTCAGAGTTTTACTTTTTAAGGAAGAAATGCAAGCATGTGACTGACAAGTCCTATCAACAGTTAGAAAAACTGAAGGTATGTAGTGACAGGAAAAGAAAGAAAAAAAAAAAAAGGAAAGAATGAGGTCCTGAGCAGACCTAAAGATCAAAACTTTTAACAAAAGGGATAAGTACCTTTTCCTCCAGACTAACAAGAAGAGAGCAGGTATAGATATAAGTCAATCCTAGTAGATAATCAAATGGCTCAAATTACAAAGCAGTAAATCAATTCCTTGGTTTTAAAAATTCAACTTTTAAACTGAGTGTACAAGCACAAGGCTGTAATCGCAACTCTGAAGACTGAAGCAGGAGGACTGCTGTGAGTTCAAGGCCAGTCTAGTTTTCACAGCTAGACACTACCTAAAAAAAAAAAAAAAAAGAACAATTCTACTTCTGTTGAGTGTAGTGGTACATGCCTGTAATTCCAGCATTTGGAAGTTAAGGCAGGAGGACTGCTGCACATTTGAGGCTAGCATAGCCTATACAAGTTCAAGATCAGCCTGAACTACATGGAGAGACCTTGTCTCAAAAAACCAAACCAAACCAAACAATCTACTTCTTCCATAGGTGAAATCTGCTCAGTGGCTTACAGACTCAACAGATCAAAAGCAGTATCCTTTAGGTAGAGATCTAGAGAACTATGGCCATTTTCTTTAATTCATCAATTTTGGCAATACTAAACAAATTTATTTTCTATATATCCTACTGATTAGAATATGACTTTTATGCTGGATATGGTAGTCCATTCTTGTAATCTCAGCTGCCTGGGACACTGAGGCAAAAGAATCATAAACTTGAGGTTAGCCTGGGTAACTGATCAAGATCCTATCTTAAAATTTTTAAAAGGCTAGGCATGATGGCATATACCTATAATCCTAGTGACCTGGGAGGCTCAGGCAGGAGAATCAAAAATTGGAAGCCAGCCTGGGCCACTTAGACTCTGTCTCAAAAACAAACAAAACAATTTTTTAAAAAAGCTCAGTGGTATAGAACAAGAATAGGGCCCTGATTTCAATCCTTAGTACAACAAAAAACAATCCCTCCAACTATATAAAGGTAGGATAACAGTGCATAAGTATGTGTGCAGTACTCAAAAGAATTTTCAATGAATAAATATGCATCCACACTCTCCAAAATTCATTCCAGAGTTTCAGAAAACCATTATTATTTCAAATCTTATTATCTAACCAGCTGCCCTTCCTGATTAAAAATAAGTCAGTTCATCCTCAATGCATCATTACTTTGTTTCTTGACAAGTCTTTTACTACTCATACTGGCATATTTACCATATAGCTTCCTATACCAGGTAAACTTCCTAGATTTCATTTAAAATTTTTACAATCCTTCCCCAAAGTCCAATTAAAACATAGGTAAAGAATTTTGACAGACGGTTCTTCAAATAAAATGGCCAATCAGCATAAGAAAATATGTTCAATACCATTAATAATTAGGAAGATGCAATTCAAAACCATACCTTACATCCACTTAACAGCTATTCTAAAAAAAAAAAACAAAACAAAAAAAC
Source organism: Cavia porcellus (assembly GCF_034190915.1). Lineage (NCBI taxonomy): Eukaryota > Metazoa > Chordata > Mammalia > Rodentia > Caviidae > Cavia > Cavia porcellus. Next base: position 17,050,842 of record NW_026947515.1, read on the forward strand.
AAAAAAAAAACACAGAACAACAACAACAACAAAAACCTACAAAATAGCCTCTCACCAAGATAGTCCTAAAGATTGAAGCAAAACAAATTCTGAAAGCCAGGAAAGTTTCCATAGCCACATACAAAGAAAGATCTGTCCCTCATACCACTTTATGCCTGCCCAAGACACTGGGGCTCTGAAGGCAACCTCTCAATGTATCCTTGAAAGAGCATTCCCAGAAGAAATATGCTTAATCACGTCATCAGGTTCACCCTAACCAATGAATGTGCCACGAAAGTTGAAGCTAACATACTTGTGTTCACTGTCAATGTCAAAGCTCCGAAGAAGCTCTACATGACAGTGAGGTGGCCATGGTCAACACTCCGGTAAGACTCTGGTCTCTTTCTCTGATAAGAGAAAGCAAACTTTATTAGTTCCTCTTGATTATGATGCTTTGGATGTTGTCAACAAAACTGGGATTCATTTGGGCAATTCTAAACAAAATTTCCCACCACAAATAATGTTAATATTGGCACATATGTGAAGAAAGAGCCTCTTATATTGTTGAGAGAAACGTAAAATGTGAAACAATGTAGGGGTTTTTCAAAAGATTAAACAGAATTAACATATGATCCACCATATCTGTACATGGTGATATATGCCCGTAATCCCAGCACTTGGGAGGTTGAAGGAAGATTACCGAGTTGCAAGCCAGCCTGGAATACAAAATGAGTTCAAGGCCAGCCTGAACTGCCTAGTGAAACTCTGTCTCAAACACACACACACACACACACACACACACACACCCTAAAAAACGGATATACACTATGACAGATGAATCTTGAGGACACTACATTGAGTAAGTTACAAAGAACACATGATTCCACTTATATGAAGTATTCCTAACAGTCAAATTCCAAGACCGAAATAGTGATTGCAGTGATTGTGACTGCAGTAGAATAGTGATTGCAGTGGTGATGAGAGCTAGGGATAAAAAGGACTACTGCTGTTTAATAGGCACATTTCAGTTTTCCCTTCAGAAAATAGTTCTGTGGCTGGATGGCAGTGATGGTAACAAAACAATGCAGGTATATTTATTGCCACTGAACTGTGTACTTAAAAAAAAATTTTTTTTTTTAAATAGAGACTTTGTAGTCCAGGCTGGCCTTGAACTGTGGCAATCCTCCTATCTCACTCTCCCAAGTGCTGGGATTACATGTGTAATATCACCATGTATGGCTCTAAAATGGCTACATTTTCAATGTGTATTTTAAAGTTAAAAACAAACAAAAAAATAAACTAGGTGTGGTGGCACATATTTGTAATTCCTGTAATCTAGGAGGTTGAGACAAAAGGAATGAAAATTGGAGCTCAGCCTGGGCAACTCAGCGAGACCCTGTCTCAAAATAAAGGGGTGGGATTACAGAGGATGTAACTCAGTGAGAGGGCCCTAAATTCAACAGTGAGTAGCACGATTAACAAACGGAGAGAAAAGACCCAATATTATGAAAATTAAAGAATTAGAAATTCTATTTGCACATGTATTTTTGTTAATTTTATCCAACTTACAGAAGTGTAGTTTCTGAAATGATGTTTTGTGAAACATGGATTTTTTTTACTTTTTTTTTCTTTTAAAAAATATTCCTTTAGCCAGAATGGTGGTACATGCCTGTAATCCCACAACTCTTGGAGGCTGAAGCAGGAGAATCCTAAATTTGAGCCCAGCTTGGGAAAAAGGGCTGAGAATGTTGCTCAGTGTAAAAGTCAAGTTCAAACCCCAGTACAATGTCTCCATACACAATCTTTAAAATGTGTTTTACAAACCTTGTCTCAAAAAAGCCAAAAAACAAAACAAAATAAAATGTGTTTTACTGGAACCTGCAACTAGCAAATACTCCAAATTCCCAAGAAGTATCTCTATGTAGTAAAGTTATAACATAAATTCAAATAGTTATAATTAAGGTGAGTGAGGGGTGCATGCCTATAATTCCAGCACTTGGGAGGCAATGCTAGTCCTGCATGGGCAACTTAAGAGAAATCCTGTTTCAAAATAAAAAGGGCTACAGACAAAGTTCAGTGCAAAAGCTCTAGGTTCAATACTCAGGAGTATTATCAGCACCAAGGGAAGTTATGTTATCAGATGTTTTAAGACTAGATTGATTCTGAATCAGATCACTTTTCTGGAAAATCATATTTATGTTACCATTTTAGGAGTATTTCAGATGAGCTCTGAGAGATAGGACCTTCATGGATAGATAGGACAGACTTAGTTAGGAGAAAATTTAAGAAGAGGAAAAAACATTTATCAGAGTGTTTGATTTTCCTGAAACTGAAGTATATAGGGAGAAACTCTGAGTAACAGAAATGGTAAAAGAGTAATGGCATAAAGTAAGGTCTCATTCCAGCCTGACTGAACTGAACTGAAGAGAATGACAAAAACAGAAATGTGTATATGGAAGGTATATGTCACAAAGTGGAAAAACCTAGAGAACGAGGTCATACAGAGCATCTCAATGCTCACATCTCTTTGATGTGACTTTTCTTACTTCCACAATACCAACATATATCACACCACTGCCCCCAAGGAAATAGGAATTTATGTTCTTTTTTTCATTCTGTTTAACTATTACTTCATTATTTTATAATTGAGCACATGAATGACAATCTGCTCTAGAACAGATTTAAAACTGAGCAAAGTATGGTAGCTTACATCTATAATCCCAGCACTTAGGAGGTTAACGCAGGAGGATCACTGTGAGTTTGAGACCACCTTGGGTTACATAGTGAGTTCAAGGTTAGCCTGAAATATGCAGTGAGACCTCATCTCAAAAATAAATAAATAATAAAAACATAAAAAGTTAAAATTGACATGAATCTCAAGGAATTTATTTACTTTCTCTGGGCCTCAGCTTCATCTGTACGATGTTGAAGATACCATTTACTTTATGAGCTAGGATAAAAAACTGAGTTCACACACAAAAGTACATTTTTAAAAACCTGGTACGTAGTAAGTGCTCAATACACAGGAGCTGATGTTTAACATCATTATTTCTCCAGAAATGAACTTCTCCATAGGTAAGTAGCTAATATCAGATCTCTTTCAACTCAGAGAATTATATCTAAGTGTTGTATGACACTGATGATTAAGTTAGAGATCACTAGCAGTTGTCAAATGGAAGCAAGCTTTATGAAAGAGCTAAAGCTAACACTAGGTTCTTCAAGCTGGGTAGAGATGTACAAAGAAAGATATTCTAAGAAGGAATTAGTAAAAGCTGGGAAGTTAGAAAAGTGAAATACAAATAAGAAATGTACCTGCCAGGCGCGGTGGTACATACTTGCAATCTCTGCACTTGGGAGGTTACAAAAACAGAAAGTTTGCTGTTTGAGGCCAGCTTGGGCTATGCAGTTCAAAGACAGCCTGAACTACATAGCAAGATCTTGTCTCAAAAATTGCCTGGAGTTTGTGTTTTGATTAACAGTGAAAAATAAGACAGGGAGATGAATTTTTTACATAGTGAACTAAAAATAGATATAGAGATATAGATAAAACTATATTACTTCATCACCTGAATTTCTGAAAAAGAGCTCTTGAGTTATAGTGGATAGTTGATTAGCATCACCTCTATCTACTAATCTGCTCTAAGAATATCTTACACACTAATTAATTCTTTAATGAGAATCTGTACAAAAAATAAGACTTTCATCACATTTTTCTAAAACCAAATATAACTAACTGCTGGATGATAGTTACTTTAGAAGCATCCCCTTCTCTTTAATGAAACTAAGGACAAATTATAACTATCTTCGTGATACAGCATGAATTTGAAGAATTGCACTTGTCCATGATTATGCTACATTATTACAATGTAAGTTAAATCTTATCACCCCTCTGCTCAGATGGTTCCCATCTTATGCATAGTTGAGATGAAATCTTCATAAAGGCCTAAAAGGCCCTGGTTGTTTTGCCCATTCCCCTTCCCCCTCCCATTTTTCCTTAACCTTATCTTTTACCACTCCCTTGTTTGCTCAGTGCTCCAAACACATTCATCTTTCACTGTCTTCTAACAGGCTACCCTTGTCCTCTTGAAGGCCTTTATGCTAGCTGTTCTCTTACTCCAGATATTTATTTGACTCCCTCATCTCCTAGTGTGCTTAAATAATGGCTTGTCATAAAAGGTTTCTCTAACCACTCTACTAAAAATTCCAACATCCACCCCCATTTCTCATTTCCTAAGGCACTGTTTTTCCTAAGGTATATTAAGTTTTCTAATGTACCCTATAATATAAGCTTGTTTCTCTTCCTCCTACTATGTTTCATAAAGGCAGGACTCAGATCTATAACTGATACCTTTTGAGGGTGGGTAGGAAATAGGCACAGCAGATACTAATAAAAGTAATCCTTGGATATATTAATTATTATGCTATTCCTTCTGGGTACACGAAAACACACTTTTTACCCACCGTTGAAAGTCTAACCATGTTTTACACTAAACACCATTCGCGTCTTACCCGCCACAACTGGGCTGAGCTCTAAAAACTAATTGAAAGTCTCTACCCTTTAGGAGCTCCCGCACATGAATACAGAAGACAGATACACAAACAGTACTCACAGAAAAAGTACCATAGAAGGAAGCCACAGGAAACTGAACGACAGCCTAAAGAAGTAGAGGCCAAGAAGGAAATGCTCACTAAATTGATGAGGCTACATAATTCCCCAAACTCTGACTAGTGTGATAGTCTTTTTATGTTTTTCGTGTGTTAGCGATCCACATAAATTATTTACTCACATGAGGCAGGCTCTCAAGTAGGCCGCCAAAGTTTGTCTATGGTAATGCTAATCACAAAGGCCAGTGACTGACTTTTCTCATTTTCTGACCCGTCAACTTCTGCTACCAGGAACCCCTATTTGGGAGTTTTGCATCTCCCAACTGCTGCCCACTTGGGTCAGAAGCTTCCCCACGGCTACCTCAGCCTTGGAGCCCGGCACTCTACAAATCCCTTTTTGAGTCCTGCAAGCGCCGCCTCCGAAAAGCCGCCAACTGGGCCTCGCTGAGAACTGGGAAAGGCGGGTTCCGTGGGAGGGCGACGCGGCTCCGAAGAATCTCTCAGGGCCTCAGAGCGCACCCTATCCCTCCTGGGCCCCCGGGCCCTGAGGCTTCGCCGACTCTTTGTTAAAAAGAGGCTGCGGTTCCTCGGCTTTTGCTAGGCCCCAGTTGCCTCTAGTGACCCAAGGGCGAGCAGTCTCGCCTTCAGACCCCTTTCACACAGACCTGCTGCTATGGTTGCAGCGACAGCCGCCAACACCTCTGTCGTAGAGGGAATCCCACAGCCAGAATTAGGCGCGGTCTGGATCGCGTCCCGCCGCGCTCCTCCTTCTCCGCCCCCTTCGCTGCCGCCGCTGCTACTGCTGCTATCGCCGCCGCCGCCTCTCTGCCCGTTGCTGACGGAGGGAGGGGAACGCACACCTGACATGCGCACTCAGGAGAGTGAGCGCCGGAGGGCGGGGCCTGGGGAGGAAACTACGGCTCCCGGAAGGTGCTGCTTGCGCCCGTCCTTAAAATTCCGGAATCCTTCACAGACTCCTCAGGCACCTACAGGAAGCTGCTGCTGGGTGGAAGGTGTTCACGGCCCACCAAAAAACGTATCTGGGACTAGAAAAAGTGGCAGGGGCAGGGAGCCGCCCAAAACTCTCAACAGAATAAAGGTCGGAAATTATATTTACATAAAAATGCCAGTCTCCTTATCTTTGGTCACCTGCAAATACGATTTAAGCAACATTCACCTTATGCCTCAGACCACATGGTCCCAAAGAACATGGCCACCTTTAACTTCCGGATCACCAGTTGAGTGTGACATCAGTCTTACTAATGGAGAAATCCGTCTTTTAGCGACGACATTTCTGGCCCCGGGGCGGGGATTATGTAATTTTCCCAGCCGCCCCACCTCACCTCTAACAGCGCGAACGAGGAAGTCTCGCGCTTTCCTGGAGGCTGCGTCCTGTGCTCCCCGTTGCGCGCAGGCGCGGACGAGCCGTACGCATTCTACGTAACAGACGGTGGGGGCTACGTGAAGAGTGGAGCGCCGTGCCTGTGTTACCTGCAGTGTCTGCGTCCTGTGGGCGTCTCGACGAGTCAGACTGCCGCTAAGGCGAAGGCAGCAGAGAGGCGGGTAGAAGTACCCGCAGCCGGAGCGCCAGACGGGTGCAGGTTGGTAGTGGGCCGTGATGCGTTAGTCGCGGGGACACCTTCAGGCCGAGTGACGGTTGAGTTGCGTGGCCTGTAGCCGGGCCCCGTTTTCCACCCCAGCAACCCGTAAGTTTAGCGGGTAATGACATCGATCCCCGCAACTTCTCATCTCTCCCGACTCTCTTTAAAAACATTTTTAAAATCTCTGTCCGCTTTTTCTAATCGATTTACGGTTTATCTTTCGGAGTGTGGGGGTAATTGTGGTGCTTTTGGGGATCTCTGCAGAGGTGTGAGCAAATACCAACTCAAAAGACAAACTTGAGGAAATTTCCAGCGTGCAGCAGGAAAAATGGAACGTAGACTTTAGGATGAATGGATTCGTCATGGTGGAGAGACAAGAAATGGGTGGTTTGACAGAAATGACTTATGTGGTGAACCTTCTTTGAAAGTTTCTAACAAGACATGTTTTTAATTGACATCAGTAAGTAAACAGATCAATGTCTACATGCTTCCTAGAAATCTCATGTTTTGGTTAATGTCATACAGGCCTAATCTGAACTGTCAACAAAGAATGAGCGTTCCATTTATTCCTCTTTCAAGTCCAGAGTCAGTTGTTGAGAGATAATAAGGCGAGTTTGAAAAAAAAAAAAGTTACACCAGACCCGTTAGTGCTCATGCCCTGCCTCCGTTCAGTTTTGCCGACTTCAGGAGCCATGGAGGCTGCATGACATGGCAACTTGTGCTTGTGAGAAATGGGTTAACAAATACAGTGGAGACCTAGGAAAACCAATGTGCAAAGTGCTTGGACAATTTTAACCTAAATAACCTTAAGCTTTGTTACAATGCTGAATTATAGTAGAAATGCCTTTGGTTGTATGAACATTCCAAAGGGAAATTCCAGACCTTATGACATTCTTAACCAGCTTGGCTGTCTACAGTAAACATTTAGTTGCTTCTACTTAAAAAGTTTAAGCCTGGAGTTCTGAAAGGGAAGCACTAAAATAGATATTAACTCTTGGAGATCTTTATTAAAGTATGCCAGAAGAAAGGGAATTAGTATTTATCGAGTACATTCCTTGAGGATTTTGCAGGAAATAGGAAATATGTGTTACATCTTAGTCGTTATGCTTTGTTTCAAGATTTTGCTGAGGCTTAGTAGTTTCTCTCCCTCTCTCTCTGGGTGATATTTCCTGGATGATCTTGTCTATACACCATCTTTTTCCCCGTTCAAGCCTGGTTCCTAAACATTTTGTTTACAGCTACTTCCTTGCCTTCCTCTCTGAAAATGGGTTATAACACCTTTTTGGCGCATTGTGAAAATTGAGATACCTTAATCTTGTAGCATACTACTTGAAACACCTCAAAATTTTTAGTGAGTAGCAAATTGAATTACCTTTGCCTTACTTTTTTTCCTCCTTTATTATTGTCTATCTCAATAAAAATGGCTTTTTCCAGTTATTCATTTAACAGAACTTGGAGCCAGGCATGGTGCACCCCTGTAATGGGAGGCTGAGGCAAGATCATCACCAGCCTGGTGGGCTACCTAGTGAGTTCAAGGCCAGCTCAGAATACATAGCAAGACCCTGTCCTCCAAAAACAGACAAATAAACAACGTAGACTTGGAATCACTGCAGGTCTTGCCCATGTGTTCCCTTTATGTTTACTTTGTGTTGATACATACAATCTTCTGTTTGTTTGTTTTGTTACCCGGTATCAAGCTTACACTAACACCACTGAGATAAATTCCCGGCCTGACAAATACAATTCTTGGGTGTCTGTTTGTTTGTTTGTTTTTTGTTTTATTATTATTGTTGTTTTTGGTGCTGGGAATTGAACTCATGACCTCACGCTTGCCAGGCAGGCCCTTATGCTGCTGAGCTAAATCCCTGACCCAAAATTTAATTCTTAAATAGCTGTCTAATTAACTTTTCTCTTCATTTATGCAACAAATATTATTTTATCAGTTATTTGAGACTTCCTATTTTTCCTCCTTCAAGTACTTTTCTTGGATTTATTCCGTATATAAATTGTTAAAATTAGCTGGGTGTAGTGGCACATACTGGTAATCCCAGCACTGGGGAGGCAGGCTGAGGCAGGAGAATCATTGAAAATTCAAGATTCAAGACCAGTCTGGGCTACAAAGTGAACTCAAGACTAGCCTGAACTGCATAGCAAGACCCTGTCTCAAAAAGACAAAAAAAAAGGGTCAGGGATTTAGCTCAGGGGCGTAAGTGCCTGTCTGGTAAATTTGAGATCGTGAGTTCAATCCCTAGTACCACAAAAAAAAAATTTTTTTTTTTTGTTAAAATTAACTTGCATATCTGACAGTGTCATTTTGTTGGTTTTTCTTTTTTCTTTCTTTCTTTGTTTTGATTAAAATACTTTAGTTGCCTGTGATTATTTGAACTTCTTGGTGTGGTGTTTAAATGAAGATTGACATGATCTGGCTCCTGTTGGCCTTTCTAGCTTCATTTTTTTTTTTTGTCTTTTTCGTTTTTATCGGTATCAGGGATTGAACTCACGACTGCCTGCTTGCCAGGCAGGCGCTTTTGCCGCTGAGCTAAATCCCCAGCCCCTTAGCTTTATTTTCTTAACTTGGGTTTATAAACCCAGTGTTCTAGCAAACCAAAATATGCTAGTTTAGACCTCTTTGCTATTTTTCAGTCTCCAATTCATCTTCTCCAATACAGAAACTATGCTTTTGGGCTGGTGATTTAGCTCAGTGGCCTAAACACCTGCCTGGCAAGCACCAGGTCATGAGTTCAATCCCTGGTACCACAACAAACCAAAAAAAAAAAAAAAAAACCTATGCTTTTAAGTTACAAAAGTACATTACAGAAAAATTAGAACAAAAATAAAGTACTCATAATCCTACTGAACACCCTGCATACTACAGTGATACCTCAGTTTATAAATTCAGTGATCTCCAAGATTCCGCTCACAAACTGAACCAGATAAGACCCAAATCAAGTTTCCTCATAAGATCAATATTGAACATAACGTTGAATTTGATTCAGTTCTTGTCCAATTTGATTTGTGGCCAGAATCATAGAAAGAATCATTTGTGTATTTATATATAGATGTATATGCTTCTAAACCTTTTTCTTGGTACATTTGCTTCTAAAACAACATGATCCCAGCACTCTGGAAGTCTAAAGCAGAGGGATCACAAGTTCAAGCCCAGACTGACAATTTGAGGCTTAAGTGAGCCCCTGTCTCAAAATAAAAAAGGAATGGGGCTGTAGCTCAGTGTGTGAAGATTCTGCATTCAGTCCCCCAGTATCGCAGTCAGTCAATCAGTTCTAATAATTTTTAATGGACAAAAAATAAACTTGTCATTTAGATAATACCCATAGTTTACCAAATAATTTTAAAACTCTCATAAGTAATAGTGTAACATAACCCTTAAGCTAAAATTCTGTACAAATTTATGATGGTAATTATGTTTGTGTGAGTTTTTTGGGGAACAGGAGGTTGAGACAGGTTCTGACTTTGTAGGGTAAGCTGGCCTTAAACTTGTTTATGTGGCCCAGGCTTTTATGCCTTGACCTGTCAGTGCTGGCATTACAGACGTATACTACCATACCTGGCAGGAATCATGTTTCATTCTTTTTGGCATAGTATGTATCACGGTGATATGCTCAGCAAAGGTAGAGTTGATGTAATGGGGTCATTTTATAAAAATCAAAAATCAGTGTTCTTACATTACTTTGTAGGAATATATTAGCCTTTGATGATTATCAAAACCTGAAGTGATAAAAGTTATGTTTTAAAAAGATATTGTAGATTGAGGGGGGCTGTTTGAGTTTAGAGTATCACTGTGTAGTTCAGGCTGGCCTTGAATTCACCTTGTAGCCCACGCTGGCCTGAAACTTTAAATGATCCTCCTGCCTCAGTCTTCAAGTGCTGGAATTAAAACATGTACCACACTTGGTGGATTTATAGATTTTTATTTTTAACTGTTTATAAAATCTGATCAGTATATATGTAGAATGGCAGTTCACTTTAGGATTCTTTTTTTTCTCATTTTGAAGCTTATTTTTAGGGTGAGATGAAAACCTTCCATGCTTTCTGCATTGTTCTCTTGGTGTTTGGAAGTGTCTCGGAAGCCAAGTTTGATGACTTCGAAGATGAGGATGACATTGTAGAGTATGATGATAATGACTTTGCTGAATTTGAAGATGTCGTAGAAGATTCTGTTACTGAATCTCCTCCACGGTTGATAACCACTGAAGATGATGAAGATGAGACCACTGTGGAGTTAGAAGGGCAAGATGAAAACCAAGAAGGAGATTTTGAAGATGCAGATACCCAGGTGGGGCTCTTTTGTTTTTATTGGTTTTCTGGGAAATTTAAAGGGTGGTGAATTTGTAATCAGCATTTTCCCCAGACCTATATCTTTTTTTTTTTTTTTTTTTTTTTTTGTCTTTTTCTTTTTTTATCGGTACTGGGGATCGAACTTACAACCACACACTTGCAAGGCAAGCGCTTATGCTGCTGCGCTAAATCCCCAGCCCCCCCAGACCTATATCTAAGGAAAAATTACTCTCTGGAATCTTTAGTTTCTCCTCAGTAAGTAGTGCTCTTGTAAATGTTTTGTTATATAGTCCCACCTTTTGTATGGATAATGTAAATCGTACTTTTCTTTTGGATTAATGTTCTTGCTAAGAGGGACTGAAAAGTTATGTTCAGGTGAGAATTATCATGTAGAACTTTGGGTTCAGCAGTGTGAGGAATCATCCTCACTTTTGTGTTTTTTAGTTTTTGAAGTACAAGTAACAAATGAATGTTACATATTTTTAAATTTTAGGATATGATGTCCTGATATATATTGTGAAGTGATTAGCATGTTCATCTTACCTCCTACTTGTATGTATATAGTGGGAATACTTAACATCTAATTTCTTAGCAAATATGAAATATACAATACACTGTTAACTGTTAGTACTGTGTTACACTGTATATTAGGTGCCAGAATTTACCTTATAACTGAAATTTGGATTCTGTAATATTTTGTTAAACTAATATAGTATCTCTGTGTTCCATACTTGCTGCTTGTAAGTTCTGTTTTCCTCTACAAATATTGGCCACAGGATGAGACACAATTGCTGGTAGCATTTATAGAAGAAAACATTGTATTTCATTTTTATAGGAGGGAGATACTGAGAGTGAGCCATATGATGATGAAGAATTCGAAGGTTATGAAGACAAAACAGATACTTCATCCAGCAAAAATAAGGACCCAATAACAATTGTTGATGTAGGTATTCAGAATTCTGAATTCTAAACTAACCAATAAAATACCTTTTTGTCATTAGTCCCAGAAATATAACTAGTGACATCTGGTAGTGATATTGTTATAATATCATAATGGGAACTGGTGAAGAGTTTTTCTGATATATAGTCACACCTAGAGAAGCAACTCTTATGTTTTATTCTGGTCTTTCTAAGAAATAAACTGGGTATGGTGCACACACCTATAGTCCCAGCACTTGGGAGACTGAGCCAGAAGTGCCATGAGCTGGAGGCCAGGTTAGGCTATGTAGCAAGACTTTGTCTCAAAGGAAAAAAAAAAGGAGTGAGAGAGACAAAGAGAAAGAAAGAAAGGGACATACATTGGATATAGTTTTGGGCGGGACTCAGAGCCAAGTTAAATACAAAAGGTCTGCCACATTTTTATCCCATTTGACTGTCTTTATTTCCTTAAAGAATCTTTTACAGTGCTGACCTAGAAAACCAAAATGAGTATATTTTTCAAAATAAAATTGTATACATGTACAGTTGTACATGGGTTTCTCATTTTTCATCTTAATTGTTCAGCCAACTTTAAATGGAATAATTCCTGGCACATATGAGGTCATCAGTTTGATCCCTGGTATAAATAAATAGAATAGAATGATTTCTCTCCTTTAGGTTCCTGCCCACCTCCAAAACAGTTGGGAAAGTTACTATCTAGAAATTTTGATGGTGACTGGTCTGCTCGCCTATATCATGAACTATATTATTGGAAAGAATAAAAATAGTCGCCTTGCTCAGGCCTGGTTTAACACTCATCGAGAGCTTTTGGAGAGCAACTTTACATTAGTAGGTAAGGCCAATATGAGATGAGCTGCCTACTCGAAAACAATCTGGTAAGAACAGTTTATTCTACTCTTCATAAGCATCTAGCTACTTTATGGACTGCAAAAAATGTTTTATTCTCCTCCAAGGATCCTATTTTTATTAGATTTTATAGATTCAGGAAATAATTTCATAATCTTTCACTTGTCATCAGTATAATTGCTCTAAAATTTTCAACAAAATCAGTGTTGCCACTAATGGAGGTGCACAGTTATAATCCCAGTACTTAGGAGGCTGAGGCAGTAAGGTCACTGCAAGTTTGATCTACAAATCTGATCTGCAAATCTGAACTACATAATGAGGCCTTGTCTCAATAAATAAATAGAAATGGAAATTAGTGTTATTAAAACAAGTTGATAAAGTTCTGGTTGAATTGAAGATTTGACATTTTAAGTAGCTTGATGAATGTTTTCATTCAATATGTCTTATAGAAAGTTTGTTTCTCTTGAACAGCATACAGGGATCCATGTGCTGTACTTTTTAGCACACTTTATTGTGCTAGATATTTTGTGTATATTGTTTATATTTATCTTTGTAACAATACTATTGCTCATTGGATTTACTTTTCAGTTTTCAGAGTGTGGGAATTGAACAGCAATGTTAAAACTTGTTTAAGTTATTAAATTGCAACTATGATATTACAGCATTATCTATGTGTTTCCAAAGTCCATACTGTCTTCAATACACTCTTTAATACCAAAAAGTTCACAGTTCTTGCTGAGGAAATTAGAAAAGGAAAATAAGCAGCCTTTGACTCTTTGCTCTCTCTTTGTTCATTTCCTTGTAGTACCAGAGTCTTTGTTCTTTTTTTTTGAGGTAGAGTCTTGGTATGTAGCCCAGCCTGGACTCAAATTTGCAGCTACCCTCCTGCTTCCACCTCCTGAATGCTGTGATGATAGGCATATGCTACCATACACAGACCATTACTTTATTTATTTTAGTTTTTGTTTTTGTGATACTGAAATTGAATTCAAGGAGTCACTGAGCTACAATCATAGCCCTTTTTACATTTTTTATTTTGAAACAGGGTTTTGCTAAATTGCTCAAGCTGGCCTTGAACTTGATGTCTGCCTTATCCTCTAAAGTAACTGAGATTATAACTGTTCACTACTGTGCCTGGCTTACTTTTTTTGGGGGGGGGGTGTTTGAACTCACAACTTCGTGCTTGCCAGGTGGGGCTGTGCCGCTGAACTAAATCCCTGGCCCCCTGGCTTACTTTTAAAATTCTTGATGTTTCCATTAAAAATGATGGACTCAAAAGGCATGAATATAATCAAAATACATTATGTACTTTGAAACTCCCTCAAAACATGTGATGCTGGGGGGGGGAGTGAGGAGAGTGATGGGGCAAAGATTAAATTATGTGCAGAATAAAACTCATCTGTACAATCAACATGCACTAATTAAAAAATGTGTTGGATGAGACCAGCCCCTCCCCACTCTATTGGCTCCTGTTGTACACTCCAGCCATAATGATGGCATCAGCCATGAAACTCCCACCAGAGGTCAAAAAAACGGAGCTATCTGATCAAGGGCTTTCTGCTTCCAAAACTATAAAAGAGTTTATCTATTAAAGAAAATACGGACTGAGTCAGGTATAGTGGCACATGCCTGTAATCCCCTGTGCTGGAAAGGCTGAGGCTAAGAGGTTTACAAGTTCAAGGCCATCCTGGTCAATTTAGCAAGACCTTGTCTTAAATTTTAAAAATATCTGGGGTTGTAGCTTAACAGTTGCCTAGCCTGTGGGAAGCCCTGGGTTCCATCACCAGCACTGCAAACATAAAAAAAAAAAAAAGTCAAAGGGAAACCTCACTTCCTCCTACATCGCAACCCTAGCACACGTGGCCCAGCAAAGGAGGAGCCTGCCCAGAGCCATGGTATCTGCTACATTCTGATAGTTGAGGATAGATACTATCTGCTCTGGTTTCCCAGTATAAATTCACAGAGAAACATGAATGCATAACTGTAGGGAGAAGGCATAGTGAAAATTTTATACGGAAAACTTTAGGAAATGTTTAGTTTTCCTGCATGTAGTAGAAAATTGAAAAAGTAAGATGTGTTTGGTGTTCTGGTAAGTGAGAAAACTGTTAGTAAATTCTCTTGTCCTCTATCAGGAGAAGTAACTAAAATTAATGAAGCTATAACAGAAAATTTAGGACTTATCAACAAATCCTGTTTGAGAATGATTAGCTGATGAAGATGACATTGAGTGACCCTTCAAAACTAGATGAACTGATGAGTGAATAAACTTGAGAAATACACCAAATTTGTGGAGGAGTGAATACAGAACTCATAAATGATCTAACATAAAATAATGATAGCAAAGAAGTAAAAGAACAGTGCCAAACTATATTAATCCCAATCCAGAGCAGATTCTGTACATAGCAAAGTATTGCTATTTTAATGCTGTGATAAGGATAGAGTACATTGTGGTGATTATGCCCCAGAATTTTGAGTGAATTTCATTCTACCCTTAGGGGATGATGGAACTAACAAAGAAGCAACAAGCACAGGAAAGCTGAACCAGGAGAATGAACACATCTATAACCTGTGGTGTTCTGGCCGAGTATGCTGTGAGGGCATGCTTATCCAGCTAAGAGTAAGTACGAAGCATCTGTCAGATATTTTGTATTATTATATATTATTTATATTATACATGTTACATGTTATTTAACCTGGGTAATATATATGATATCTTATTTATATGAACATAAATATATATTCCCATAATTATTTTCTAAATCTGAGTTCAGATCCTCTAAATTCAGTGTATCATCACATATTTGATTTTAAATGAGTTCTAAATGCTGTATTCTAACTGACAGATGTGTAGTAGAAGATATTTGAAAAAGTATATGACTCCCTATTCAAGGCTGTTTATAGTAAGTGGAGGTTGCAACTGTGTTTTTATTTTTTTAGTTTCTCAAGAGACAAGATTTACTGAATGTCCTGGCTCGAATGATGAGGCCAGTGAGTGATCAAGTGGTATGTGATCTTTTTGCTGAATCTTTGTATATACGCTGAATACATTTCTGTCTAGATTGTATTTAGAGTATCTAGCAACTTGTGTCCCTTGTCACAAAATTGATCCTTTTGTATTTAGAAAGGTAATTTTCACTTAGTTTGCAACTATCAAGAGGCTTTTGTGTGCCTTTTGGAGGAGAAAAAAAAATTAATACCCTGTCACTACAAAAATCAACTGAATTAGCCCTGATAGAGGAAAAAACAGTTGTCGCAAATAATTTGCCCTGGAATCCAGCTCTGTTCCTGTGTATGTTTTTATCTTTGGCAAAAAGGTAAGGTTTTTTTCCTAAATATTTTTTTCTTTGAATAAATAATTTTAGTTAAAACAGTTCATCTTTATTATTAGGTGCACCTTTATTCCTTTATTAAATCAACATGTTAATCTGAAAATTGTACCCTTCATCAGAAATGCCTTTATGATTCCTCTCCCTTCATCCCTTTTTTTCCTTTTCTCCTATATTGTTGAGGTCTTCACACTGAACTACATCCCTAGCCTTTGTTATTTATTAATTTTTTTAAATTTTGAGACAGGGTCTGGCCATGTCACTAAGTTTCCCCGGTTGGGCTCAAACTTGTACCACTATGCCCAGCTCCCTCATTCTTACAATAAATGTGTTACTTCCCGCTGCTACAAAAGTATGCAGGAGAGTTTCTTCTTAAAGTAATAGAACTTGAGGTATGTGAGTGCATGTCAATGTGCAAAGTAGTGTTTGCTTACTAATTGCTGCATTAATAATATAAATAAATTAGATACTTTGAAAAACTTTTAGTTTGAAACTCGTTTTAAAGGTTTCAGTCTTAGTTGTAAATCTCTCTCTTAGTAGAGTGGGAGGACACAGGACTTTGCTATATGTTTCAGGCTCAACTTGAACTCAAGTGGTCTTGCTGCCTCAGCCTCATGAGTGCTCAGATTGCAGGGGTGCACTACCATACTTGGCTAGTCATTTTTTTTTTTTTTTTTTTTTGTACTGGGGATCAAACTCACAATCTTGTGCTTGTCAGGCAGATGCTTACACCATTGAGCTAAATCCCTGGCTTAGTTGTAAAATCTTTTAATTGTTTTAATATGATCACTGACTACTTATTTCTTTAAATTTTGGAACCCTATCAGCTAATATGGAAGACTAACCCCTGTGTTTTTCTTACCAAACATTATATTAGGTAAAAAGGAAAGAAGGGCTAGATATAGTGACATGTACCTGCAATCTGGGGGACCGAGGCAGGAGGATTGCAAGTTGGAGCCCTTCACCGGCAATTTAGTGACTTTGCAAGATGCTGACTCAAAATTATAAAAGGGCTGGGAATGCAACTGAGTGCAGAGGCTTTGATTTCAGTCCCCAGTATCACAAGGGTGTGGAAGGAGTTGCTGTATCCTCCTCCTGTTTTCTCTATTTTTAGGAATTATTTTTTAGTAGCTAGGCCTGGCAGCACATGTCTATAATCCCAGAACATAAGTGGGTGAAGCAGGAGAATTGCAAGTTCAAGGCCAGTCTGGGCTACGTAGCGAGACTCTTGTCTCAAAAAAAGAAAGTTTTCTTTAGTGTTTTAATCATTTTCTATTCTCTCTTAGAGTATATTTAATCTTTTCCAATGAGCCAGCTATTTTTTTCTCTCTCTCAAAATAGAATTACCTTCAATATACACATAATTCTTTATTTGCTTTTTAAATTTTTTTGTTTTGCTGGATTGTATTTAAGATGTTGGCTTTGTGTAATATCCCATTAATCCTTGAAGAACAGAACATTTAAAGCTGCCATCTTGCCAGGTCTTCCCTTATTTTAAGATTTTACTTTCTCCATATTCTGATAATTATTTGACCTAAATGTTTAAATAATACAATTAATATGAAAATATGGCCATTCTTTATTAGCTCAGACTCTTAGATATAACTTTATCTCCCAGACCCAATTGTTTGCCCCCCTGAGAATGTTTTTTAACACCAAAAATTGATTCTTAGGTTCTCTGAATACCAACTGGGTGTGGTCAGCAAGTGTCAGTTCAGTTCAGTTCTGATATTGGTTGCCTGGAGTTAGCTTCACATCCCACAAATTAAAGATCTCAACCCACAAAATGCCTCTACCTCAGAGGCTATCACAAATCTCAGGCCACATACATACGCTTTTGACTGATTGAATGTAAATCAAGGGTCCCCACTGTCCTATTTAGATTCACTAATGTGTTATAATAACAAAACTGGCAGGGAGGGGGTGATACATTTACTGGCTTATTATTAAAGACACAATTCAGCTGAAATAAAACTTTCCCCTAAAAAAAAAATCCAACTTATTTATAGCCAAATAAAAGAGACTTTGGATGAAATAAAGGAGAGGTTTTTGTGCAGGACTTCCCCCATGCCCCTCTGAACACCCCATCCTTCAGCGGATTGAGTTCACCAACTTGAAAGCTCCCTGAATCCGTTAAGACTTTTACTGGAGTACAGTCTTCATCCTCCATCTTGTCCCCAGAGGTCCTGATTAGAACTTAAAGCTTTACCCTCTAAGCATTGACTTTTCTCTGAGCAGCCCCATTCATGAGACCATCTAGGGATCATCTTAAGCCACTGCATTAGTGTAAACTCAGTAGTGATTGAAAGAAGTTAGTTATCAATAACAAAAGACACACTTATCATTCAGAAAATTCTGAGGGTCTTGGGAATTCTATGCCAGAAACCTGGGACAGAAATCAAATGTATTTCTTATACCACATTGTCCAATTCAGATCTTATTTATTCCTAATTTTTTCACTCAAATACTCCTATATGGATAGTGTTTTATTACTGTATAACAAATTATCACAAATTTAGAGCTACAGGCCCTTTTTTGAAATAGTCTCACTAAGGGGGCTGGGGATTTAACTCAGCGGCATAAGTGCCTGCCTTGCAAGCAGGCAGTCGTGAGTTCGATCCCCAGTACCGATAAAAAGCAAAAAGACAAAAAAAGAAAGAAAGAAAGAAATAGTCTCACTAAGTGATCTAGGCTAGACTCAAACTTTCTATACTCCTGTCTCAGTCTCCTAAAGTGTGAGATTACAGGCATGCATTCAGGATCTTAATAGGCTGAAATTAAGGTGTCAGCCAGACTCTTAATTTCCTTCTTTATGTCCTCTTCTTAGGGTCATTCAGGTTGTTAGCAGAATTAAGTTCCTTATGGTGATAGGTCCCCATTAACTTGCTATTTCTTGTCAACTGGGAACCACAGTCAGCTCCTGGAGTCCCCATCAGGTTCTCCCCATGCCCTCCTCATAAAAGACCTTCTGCCTTATCACAGTGTTAAGTGTGGGATTGATACCCTATCATGTTTACAAATCCCACTCAAGGAAAGCGTATATATACCAGAAGGAGGAATTTTAAGGGCTATTTGAAATCTGCCTAGCACAGAAGTCAACAAATAAGCTTTTTGTTTTTTTAAGCAAATAAAAGTAACCATGAATGATGAAGACATGGATACATTCGTGTTTGCAGTTGGCACACGAAAGGCTTTGGTACGACTACAGAAGGAAATGCAAGATCTGGTATGTCAAGTTGTTACAACTCAAACATTTTTAGAAACTGTGTCTCTTAATTACATAGATGTCCAGCTTCATAGCATAGGACAGTTAATCATATTAGTCAGTTGTTAAACACTGTTTTGAAATGGATCAGTACATGTTCTGGAAAAATTTACTTGTGCCTCGTAAAATAGCATGTAGTGTATTACTTTCAATTTCTTCTTTCTCTAGAGTGAATTTTGTAGTGACAAACCCAAGTCTGGAGCAAAATATGGACTGCCAGACTCTTTGGCCATCCTGTCAGAGATGGGAGAAGTCACAGAGGGAATGATGGATACAAAGGTAAATGCAGTAGAAGTCTTGCATTTTCCAGACCTGGCAATGAGGAGACACTCTTCCTAAAAGCCAGATTATATTATGTCAGTACACTAGTTACGTATTCCTTTCCTACACAAATATTAAAATACCTTTAAGCAGAGGATTAACTTGTCAAAAGGATGATTTGATTAGTCAAGAAATTCTTGCTAAATCAAAAGCAAATTGTTTGTGGAATTGCTAATAACTTTCATTTTTTTTTTTTTTTGTCTTTTTCCTCCCCCGACCTTAACCATTTTAAGGTAACTATGAAAGTTAAAATATGCTTTACATTGAATATTTGTGTCAAAGGTGTGTAAAAGTCACTTTGTTGGATTTACAACCTAATCTGACTTAACCAGTGATCTCAAATGGAGCTCATTTATAAGTTGGGGACTGGGCTGGGGATTTACTCAGCGGCATAAGCACCTGCCTTGCAAACAGGCGGTCTTGAGTTCAATCCCCGGTACCGATAAAAAGGAAAAAGACAAAAAAATAATAATAATAAGTTGGGGACTTACCGTGCTAGTTTCATTTTAGAGAAAATTCTTACTTAATTTTTAAAACATTTTGGTTTGAATGACGTTTAAAAAGTAGGAAGGTTAAAGAGTGAATAACTTTGTGAGAAAAGTAAAATAAGTCAACACTTCCTTTAAAACATAATTTTGTTTTCTTTTTTTTCAGATGGTCCACTTTCTTACACACTATGCTGACAAGATTGAATCTGTTCATTTTTCAGACCAATTCTCTGGTCCAAAAATTATGCAAGAGTAAGTATAAGATAAAAGTATTAAAATTCACTTTTCTCACTAGTTTTGTGCTGAATCACTGCAAGATATTTCTACAGTTTCCCATATCAAATGAGTGGGGGAAGTTGGTGACAACCTCCCCAAGTTTTCCTTTCTTTCACTATTGATTCATGAGAGTCTACTGAATATCCTATGGGAGATAAATGAGCCTATCCTGCCCCCATTTTGCATATGCCCCTGCATGTTTGCATCATCCATTTAGTAAAGTAGATGAGTCTTACAGAATAGATAATACTAAGAAAATGAAATTGCTAATCCCTTTCTCCTTTTTTTTTTTTTTTTTTTTGTTTTTTGTGGTTAAATTTATGACATTAATCTGTGATGCTTGTTTTGTGCTTGATTACAAAGCTGTGTATTTTACAATTTATAGCCTTTTCTGTCTTCTTTCTTTAAATAATTGAGTGATTATATCCTTCCAACATATTATCAAGTTTCCTCGATGCCTATAAAATTTCTGGGTTTATAACAGTATTGTTCAGATGTACAGTTTTAAGGATTGGATTTGTTCTTTGGATTCACAATCTATTCACAATCTATTTCAAGAGTTTAGTTTACTCTTGAAAACCAAACTGATTTTTTTTTTTTTTTTTTTTTGTCTTTTTCCTTTTTATTGGTACCAGGGATCGAACTCACGACTCCCTGCTTGCAAGGCAGGCGCTTATGCTGCTGAGCTAAATCCCCAGCCCCTTGAACTGATAAATTTTAAGTTACAAGTTACTGTTATTGACTGTGTAGTTGAGTACAATTAAAAGCCCTTATGGGACCTAGCTTTGTAGTGTAGACCTGTAATCTCAGCATTTTAGGGAACTAAGGCTGAACAATTTAACAGCATAGTGAGACCCTGTCTCAAAAATTTTTGAAGGAACTGGTGATGTAACTCAGTGTAAAGGCCCTGGGTTCAGTCATTTTAAAAAAAAGGACAAGAAGGTATTCTGGGACCTGGCATGGTGGCACATACCTGTAATCCAAGCTATTCAGGAAACAAGGATCACAAGTTCAAGGCCAGCCTGGGAAACTTAGTGAAACCCCACCTCAAAATAGAAAAGGATATTAATATACCTCAGTTGATAGAGCATCACTGGTTCCATCTCTGATATCATTAAAATTCATTTCCGTAGCACCAAAACAATAGCAAATTTATTCTGAATTTCAATTGTATGTCAAGATTATTCGTGTCTTCGTGCCTCTAAGAGGTGTTGTATTGTCTTTGCCTTGCTTAACAACACTAAGGATAAAGCATCATGGTATTACAGCATTTGGAAGCGTTTTGTGTAAATGAGAGAGGGTCGTTGATAAAGATTACAAAGAAATCTTCAGTTAGAGAACTGAATCATATATAGATCATGCTTCTGAATTCATGGGGTTTTGTTCCAGAATCTCCTTCCAATAACAAAATCTGAGAATGCTCAAGTCCCTTATGTGAAATGTCATGTAATTTGCATGCAACTTCTACATATCCATCCCTATGCTTTACTTATAATACATAATACCATGTAACTGGTATCTAAATCTTTTTTTGTCTTTTTCTTTTATATCGGTACCGGGAATTGAACTCACGACTGCCTGCTTGCAAGGCAGGTGCTTATACCGCTGAGCTTAACCCCCAGCCCCATCTAAATCATTTTTAAACTGTTTGTTTAAGAAATAATGAGAAAGGCTGGGGATATAGCTCAGTGGTACAAGTATCTGCCTGGCAAATGCAAGGTCCTGAGTTCAATTCACAGTACCAATAAATGAATGAATGCATGAATGAATGAAATAATGAGAAGAAAAAATATCTACATTAAACATTAAGTCACAATTAAAAAATTTCTTATCCACAGTTGATTGACATGGCAGATACTGTCAGTATTGATGGGTACAGAGTGCTGACCATACGTTATATACTAGGTTATCCCTAGATTTATTCTGATCCTAATTCAGCATGCTTTCCCCAACTGTGGGGTTCATACCTGTGATCCCACTGCTCTGGGAGACTTGAGGCAGAAGTGTGAACCCATCTTGGGAAATACAGTGACTTAGGGAGCCCCAATCTTAAAAGTTAAAGAGGTTTGGGAATATAGTTCAATATGAAGCTCCTGGATAAATCCTCAGTACTGAAAACAAAAATTCTGTTAGGCCCATTTCTGATTCTCTAGGTGAGATGGACTGTAACCTTCCTATAGCAAACGTCTTTGAAGGTGCTAACGTATAGGATAAAGTTCTTTTGGGAATACATCCATCAGATAGACAAGTGGAACAGATGATCTTAAAGCTCCTTCAGGCTCTGAGTTTGTACTTGACTTGTTGATGCCTAGTCACATACTATACTGATTGCAAGCATCTGTCCATGTAAGTGAACTGTGGTGATTTGCATGCATGGAAAGTGTCATTCTTAGGCTCTCTTAATATATTTTTCTTTTGTGACAGGGAAGGTCAGCCTTTAAAGCTACCTGACACTAAGCGGACATTATTGTTTACATTTAATGGTAAGTGTTGTGGGTCCTGTTTGAGTTCTTCGTTTTCTGTGAGATGATCTGAAGAAGGATATTGTTCTTCTCAAGTGATAGCTATAAAACTACATTAAAACCATGGGTTGGGGATGCAGCTCAGTAGTAAGTGTCTAGCATGTGCAAGGCCCAGAAGTCTACTAATTACTAATACTGAGAAACAAAACAAAAACCTCTTATGCCTGCTTGTTGATTTCTGAAATTCTTGAAGAAAGCGACTATTGGGCTAGGTGTGGAGAGCATTCTTGTAATGCCAGCAACCAGGAGGCTAAGACAGGAGATCACCAAAAGTTTGAGGCCAGCTTGTAGTACATGAGTTCAAACCCAGCCTGAACTACATTGTAAGACCCTGTCTCAAAAACCAAAACCAAAAGAAAAGAAGGAAGGAAAACAAAGAGTTGTAACTGGACTGTGGATATAATTTAGCAGTAGAAGACTTACAAGGCTCCATATAAAACATAAATAATAAAACCTTTTATATGTTTAGATTTCTATTTTTCACTGCATCTTAATTGCCAAAAATACTTGGAGAAAGGAACCTAATAACACAAGAAGAAGGGGAAAAAAAGTAGTTTGTTTACTCTAAAATGTTAATGATCCTATTAACTCAGTAGGAAAATCGCTTTCTTTTCCAGTGCCTGGCTTAGGCAACACTTATCCAAAGGATATGGAGGCTTTGCTACCCTTGATGAACATGGTGATTTATTCTATTGATAAAGCCAAAAAGTTCCGACTCAACAGAGAAGTAAGTTCCAAAGCGTGTTTTACAAACTGACACCTTTTATTGTTGTTCCTTTTCCGGGGTGGGGGGGCAAGCTATCAATGATTTCATTGACTCTTTGCTAGTTGACTTGAAAAGCCAAATGGGAATAGTTTTATGAAAGAATGCTAAATGAGACTTGACTTCTATTGGATAGAAATGGATTTCTTACAAGAGACTATTTCTTGGGGAAAGGGCAAACAAAAAGCGGATAAGAACCGTGCACGAGTAGAAGAGAACTTCCTGAAACTGACACATGTGCAGAGACAGGAAGCTGCACAGTCGCGTCGTGAGGAGAAGAAAAGAGCAGAGAAGGAGCGAATCATGAATGAGGAAGATCCTGAGAAGCAACGCAGGCTGGAGGTAAGAGAAATTTTCTTTATTGTTGGAGTAAAATTAATATTTTTGGTGTTGGAATGGCTATTTGTACAATATTGGCTAGTAGCAGTAATTCTGTATATAAATGTACACAAACTAAAGATTAGTAATATTTTAGCATTTAGAACATCTTGTCAGTTGAAGTACAATAAATAAAAAATGATTTTTTGGGGGCTGGGGATTTAGCTCAGCGGCTTAAGTGCCTGCCTTGCAAACGCATAGTCATGAGTACAATCCCTGGTACCAGTGGTGGTGGTGGTGGGGTGATTTTTTTTTTCCTGTTTAAACCATACTAGATGAAGTTTGTGAACTGGAAAATGATCTGAATTATCCTTTTCTACCAGCACAATCCCATTTTAAGCCAAACATAGTGGTATATAAGATTTAATTAGAATATTTAATATTTTTATGTGGCTTTTTATTTTGTTTGTTTTTGTGGTATTGGGGATTGAACCCAGAGGCTTCTCATTAATCTATATCCTTAGCTATTTTTTTGTTGTTGTTTTCATTTGCAAAATAGGGTCTTGGGAAGTTGAACTTACTTTTTTTTTCATTTGTGAATCCCATATCCGCCTTTTTGTTAGTACATGTTTTCAGTATATAATGTTTACGTTCCTTGTGTAGAGTTGGCACATGTGCATAACATATCTTATTTCCTTTTATTCATCCCTCTTCCCTCCATTTCTTGATCCTTTCCATTTGAGAAAAATCAGTCTTTCTACTTTCTATTATCCATCTTTTATTTAGATCTTTATATTTTGGGTTTCTCATAAAATAAAAAGCATATGATATTTAAGCTTGTGTGTCTGATTTATTTCATTTAATAATTATTTCACTCAAAGTACACCCATTTTCCTACAAATGACTCGAAAGTTTATGACAGAATAGTACTTCACTGTCTATAAATACATTTTCTTTATCTGTTTTTCTGTTAATGGACATATAGGCTGCTTGCAAGATTTATTATAAATTGTGCTACTGTACATAGGGTATGCATGTATTACTGCAATATAATGTCTAACTCTTGGGAACATACCTGTGGAGGGAATAGCTGGGTCAAATGGAATTTCTACTTTTAGGGATTTTTTTTTTTTTTTTTTTTTTGTACTTGGAATCAAACTCGGCCTCATACTTAACAGGCAAGTGCTATGCCACTGAGCTACATCCCCTGCCCTAGTTTTAGTTTTTTGAGGAATCTCCATACTAATTTTCACAGTGCAGAAGGGTTCCTTTTTTCCTGCAGCCTCATCAGCATTCATTATTATTTGATCTCTTAATGGAAAATTAAAGTAAGGTAGAATTTCAGTGTTTTAATTTACATTTCTCTAAGGGCCAGCATATCATGCATTTTTTTCATGCATTTATTGGCTGTTTACACTTCTTCAGTAAAGTATCTATTGATTTCAATAGCCCATGTTTTGATTGGGTATTTTATTTGGAGGAGAGGCATCTAATGTTTTGAAGTTCTTTACATGTTTTAGATATTGATCCTGTGTCTCGGGAATAGCTGGCAAAATATTTTTCCTATTGTGCAGGTCGTCTTTTCACTCTAGTGATTATTTCTTTAGCTGTGCAGAAGCGATTTGATTTGGTTTGGGTTCTCTTCAGAAAATCCTTGCCAAATTTTTTATCATTCAACAGATTAAATGCTTTCTATTTTAATATTTAGTTCTTTGATGCATTTGCTTTTAGTTTAGTCCATCGTGAAATGTTTGGGTCCAGATTCAGTGTTCTGTATGAGGAGAGCTTTCCCAATACCACTCATTAAAGAGGCTGTCTTTCCTCCAATGTATGTTTTTGGCCTCTTTATCTAAAATCAAATGGTCCAATGTGCTTGGGGTAGTTGCTGCATCTGTTCTGTTCCACTGATACCTGTGTTTTGGGCCAGTACCATGCTGTTTTTGTCACTGTAACTCTATAATACAACCTTAAGTCTAGGATGTAATGCTTTTGTTACCCATGATTGCTTTGGGCCCCTTCTGGTTCCATGTTGTTTATGGTTGATACATTGTGTCAACTTGAGATGTTCAGAAGTTTAACTGAGTGACTTAGCAGGGAACCAGGGTACTTACTTTATAAACATCCTCAGCCTGTGCAAGAGGAGGGCAAAAAAGTGGTGTGAGTACTACATCCACCCTGGGTAGCCTGCCTCGAAGTGTTGCCTTTGTGCTATGCTACTCTGCTTTTGAGCCGTCTGATTGTGGACTGAAACCTCTACAAACTGTGAGCTAAATAATCTTTTCTTTCTTTAATTTTGGGTGTCAGGTATTTTGTCCCAGCAATGACAGAAACATTTACAAAAGATTGTTTTCTCCAATTTTGTGAAGTTTGATATTTTTTTTAGGATTGTGTTAAGTCTGTATATTAATTTTGGAAGTATGGCCATTTTCACTATAACTTTCTTTCTTAAGAGGCTCACTATTGGTGTAAAGAAAAGCTATTGATCTGTGTGTATGTATGTGTTAATTTTGTGTCTGCTACATTACTAAATTTGGTTAATTTTAAGAGTTTTGGTGAATTTTGGAGGGATTGTGTCATGTGTAAATGATAATTTTACTTTTTTCTTTCATATACATCTTCCTTTTTTGTTGTTTTTACCTAATTGCTCTTCCTAATGTTTTAAGTACTATGTTGAATAGGAATGGTGAAAGGGAACCAGATTTTAGAAAATTTCAGCTTTTCCCCATTTAATATGATGTTGAGAGTAGGTTTGTCATAAATGATTTATTAGATTAAGATCCTTTTATAACTCTTTTCTTCAGTGTTTTTATTATAAAAGTATATGTTTTGTCAAAGGTTTTTTTACATCCATTGAGATGATCATGTGATTTTTGTTCTTGCTTCTGTTTATATGATGTGTTAGCCAGTATTTACTGGTTTGCATATATTGAACCATGCTTGCATTTCTGGGATAAAGACTACTTTGTCATGATGTACAATCTTTTTGATGATTCATTGCATTCTGTTTGCCAGTATCTCGTTAAGAAATTTTACATCTATATTTATCAAAGAGATTGATCTGTAGTTCTGATTGACTGGATCCTTTTCTGGTTTTGGAATCAGGATAATAATAATGTCCAGAAATGACTTTGGGAGTACTCTTCTTTCAGTTTCATTAAAAAGCTTGGGTATTGGTGTTAGATCTTCTCTGAAGTTTTTGTAGGATTCAGCAGTGAATCCATTAGGACCTGCCCTTTTCTTAATTGGTAGGTTTTTTTATTTACTGCATCTGTTTCGTTGCCTGCTATTGAATTATTTGGGTTTTTAAACTTGTTGGTTCAGTTTTGGTAATGCAATTGTATCTAGGAATTTTTCCTTTGTTTTATTTTTGCAGTTTACTGATGTAGAGGTTTGTGAAGTTATTGATAATCATCTTTTATTTCAGCAGTATCTGTTGTAGTCTTAGGTTTTTTTTTTTTTTTTTTTAAACAGTCTTGCTATGAACCCACTACTGAGCCCAGGCAGACCTAGAACTCAACTGCAATCCTCTTGGCTTAACCTCCCAAGTGCTGAGGTTACTGGCGTGTACCACCATGCCTGGCTACCTTTGTTATTTCTAATTGCATTGATGTGAGACTTTTCTGAGTTTTGTTTGTTTGTTTTTTGGTTAGATTGCCAAGGATTTGTATATTTTTTTCTTTCAAAGAACCGATTCTTTGATTCATTGGTTTTTTGGTTTTTTGGTTTTTTTGTACTTTTCTCCCCTCAATCTCATTGATTTTTTTGCTCTGATCTTTTTAATGTTCTTGCTTCTGCTGGCTTTAGATTTGGATTGTTTTTCTAGGACCTCAAATTAGTTTGGCTGTTTTTGCAATATGTTATTTACAGTTATAAATTTCCTTCCAGGAGAGCTTTGAGTTGTGTTCCATAAACTGGTATGTTGAACTGCATTATTGTTTAGTTCTACAAACTGTCTCATTTCTTCCTTGATTTCTTCTTTAGTTCATTGTTTATTTAATAGTATATTTTTTTGTTATTTGTACAGGAAATCGAACTCAATACCTTGCACTCCTAGGCAGGTGATTTATCACTGAGCTATATCGCTGGCTCATATTGTTTAGTTTCTATACATGTGCATAATTTCTGTGTTTCCTTTGTCACTGATTTCTAGTTTCATTGTGCTATGATCTGGTAATATGATGGTATAATTTTAGTTCTTTTACATTTATGTAAGCTTGTTTTGTTGGCTAGTATGTGGTCTCTTTTGGAGAGAGTTCTACGTGCTGCTGAGAAGAATGTGTATTCTTCGTCATTTGGTGGAACACTTGGTAGATATCTACTAACAGTTGTACAAAGGTTATATTCAACTCTGATATCTGTTGATTATTTTGTCTGGCTGACCTTTTTTTGATAGCGGCATATTGAGGTCCCCCACTGTAATTGTAGTTATATTTATCTCATCTTTGATATCCAGTAGTACTTGTCTTATAAAGTTGGATGTATCATTTGTTCATTGCATATATGTTTATAATTGTTATCTCTTTCTGATGTATCAGTCCCTTAACCAGTATGTAATGACCATCTTTTGCCTCTTGATCAGTTTTGGCTTAAAGTTTACTTTGTCTCAATATAGGATAACCACACTTGCCTTTTTTCAGGTTTCTGTTGAATGGAATCATGTTTCCTGTCTTTTTTTTTCCCCTTATAGTTTTGTTTTGTGTTAAGTGTGTTTTTTGTATATCATACCATTGGATTTTGTTTCTTGAGCCATTCTGCCAGTCTGTATCTTTTGATTGGAAAATTGAGACCTTTTACATTGTCATTACTGATAGTATTGACTTATTCCTGTCACTGTATTATTTTCCTGTTGCTGATTCTGTATCTTTCCCTTATACTTAACAACTCACTCTACCTGGTTTAGTTATTCTAGTAGACCTTTTGTCATTGTTGGACTCATTGTCTCTTTCTAGGTTATTCTGGAATTTTTTAGAGAACTTGAAATTTTTGGTGGTAACGAATATCTTGAAGTTCATCAATTTTCAAACATAGGTTTGCAGAATAAATCAGCCTAGGTTGGAAATTGTTTTCTTTTAGGGCTTAAAACATTTCATTCAAGCCAGTTGTGGTGGTATGCTCCTATAATCCCAGTACTTGGGAGGCTGAAGCAAGAGGATCATTGCAAGTTTGAGAACCAGCCTGGGCTGCAAAGTGAGCCCAAGGTCAGCCTGACTACATAGTGAGACCTTGTCTCAAGAAGACAAAACAAAACAAAACACATTTCATTCAAAGTTCTCCTGCCCTTTGAGGTTTGTATTGAGAAGTCTCCTGTATTTATAATAGGCTTACCCTTATAAGTGATTCCTTGCTTTCTCTAGCTGCTTTTTAAGATCCTGTTCTTGTATTGGAGATAAGAGATTTTGACTAAGGTGTTGTGGAGAAGTTCTTTTCTGATCATGGCTATGGAGTTCCATATGCCTTATCTGAATGTTTAAATGCTTTTCCCTTATTTGGAAATTTTTCTGCTGTTACTTCATTAAACAGGTTTTTTAATGCCATTTGTGCTGTCTTCTGGTTTTTCATTAATTCCAGTTAACCTTAGATTTATCTTTGTGTCATCTAGGAGCTGGTGGATCCATTTTTCACTTTCTCTTGGTTTTTTTAAGCTATTTTGCCAGGCATGGTGGTTCATGCTTGTAATCTCAGCACTCAGGAGGCTGAGGCAGGAGGATTGCTGGGTATTTGAGGCCAGCCTGGGCTGCAGGGTGACTTCAAGACCAACCTGAACTGCAAGCAAGACCCAGTGTTTAAAAAAGACAGGAAAAAAAAAAAAAAAGAGGAAGAAAAATGTATTTAATTAATTGGTTCCTGCAGCTCTGTCTTTTAATTCTCATACTCTGTCCTCACAATGGTCACTTCTGCTGCCCATTCTTTCAATAGAATTTTTAAACCTCCTGAATTTCTATTTGAAAGCTTTTTTATGGGCTCTAAATTGTTTTTTATGTTTTGTTTTGTTTTGTCTTTTTCCTTTTTATCGGTACCGGGGATCGAACTCACGACTGCCTGCTTTCAAGGCAGGCGCTTATGCCGCTGAGCTAAACCCCCAGCCCCTGTTTTTTATGTTTGTCATTCATATTTGGCACTGTTTTGTTAAAATCTGCTAGTTTTTTATTAGCGCCCTTTACAGACTTGCTGAATGCTCACTTGGCTCAGTATCTGTTTTCTTATATCTTCTGTGAGCTTGCCAAATGTTATTGATCCATTTTGTTTACTTTCTTGATAAGTACTGCGTAATTTGGGTGTGTAGCTTTTGGTTTGTTCCCCTTCAGTGCTGCATATATCAGTTTTGGAGAATTTCTGAGTTTCTGTAAATGCAAAAAATAAAAAGAATATGATACAATACAGTATAACTTGTAAATGCTAGTCAAAATAGAGGAGCACAGTTGGGTGTGGTGGCTTGTAGTTCAGGCACTGGAGAGCTGAGGCAGGAGGGTCACTGAGTTCAAGGCTAGCCTGTAGTGAGACCCTGTCTCAAAAAATGGAAAAAAAAAACATACACACACAGAGTTCTCAAAGTTGTTAATTTGAATAATAATATCCAGTAGAAAAAAAATTTGTTAGAGAAAAGACCTGCTGGCAAGAAAATATGAAAACATGAGCAGCTATGTGGCACCACAGTAGCATCTTTGCCAGTAGCATCATTGATGCTGTTGGGTGAAGTGCCAAAGTGATGCCTCTTCGCTCTTGTGATTTTTTTTTTTTTAAATCTGGTTTGGGTTAGTTAATGGGCAGTTTTCTCCTAAAAATTTAACTTTGCTTATGCAGTCTTTATAAATGAAAATGACTTTTTAATGTATGTACATAAAGAATCTACACAGGAGCTGAGTGCTGTGGTGCACACTTGTAATCCTGCTGAGGTAAGAATATTGCAGGTTTAACCCTAGCCTAGGCAGTTTAATGATTTAGACCCTCCCTTACACACATACACACACACACACACACACACACACACACACACACACACTAAAAAACAGCTGGAGATGTAGCATTGAGTGAAAGCCTGGATTGATCAGTTGAATTCCTCATTCATACAGATGAGATGAACTCCTTGTCCCTGCTAATAGTGCTTTTCATTTGTTTTGTTTTCTTATATATTTAACTTGAAAAATATAAAGGATGTACACAGAAATTAAAATTAACCTTCATTTGTGAAAATAAAAATAATAAGTTTTTCAAGCCTTCCCTCTCTGATCCATCTGTGAGC
Source organism: Cavia porcellus (assembly GCF_034190915.1). Taxonomy (NCBI): domain Eukaryota; kingdom Metazoa; phylum Chordata; class Mammalia; order Rodentia; family Caviidae; genus Cavia; species Cavia porcellus. Next base: position 17,081,627 of record NW_026947515.1, read on the forward strand.
CTAGTGTATATATCTCTTTTCATAATGGAAATCATGTTAAAGTACTTTTCTACAACTTTTTAATGTTAAAAATGTGACAGTCTTTCAAGAAAATGATGTCTTCTCACATTTGTGCTGCTTTTATTTCCTGCGAGAAAGTCCTGGTCTCTATCTACCTACCAATTATAAATTACTATAAATGCATACATATTTACGAACATATATGAAAATATACTAGGATCATTTTCTTCATAAAAATATTTAGGTATATAAATACATACATATTTATGAACATATATGCAGATATACTAGGATCATTTTCTTCATAAAAAATATTTAGGTATATATGTAGGTAAATACGTATATATTTATATACATATAAAAAAAACTTTTTAAACAGTCTCACTATGTAGTTTAGGCTGGCCTTGAACTCATTACGTAGCCAAGGCTGGCCTCAAACTTACAGTGATCCTCCTTCCTCAGCCTCCCAAGTTCTGGGACTATAGGTGTGTACTACACATGGCCATTTTGGAGTTTTTTTGTTGTTGTTTGTTATTTTTGAAAGTGGCTAATGAAATAGTTCAAGCTGCCTTAAACTCCTGGAGCTAACCTTAAACTCACAACTCTCCTCCTCAGCCTCCCAATTGCTGAGATTGATTACAGGCATGCATCACCCTACTTATTTAACATAAATGTATTTCTAACCATGATACTGTATTCTGTGTATCAGTTGTTTTATACATGGGTATATGTACGATATAATATGGGAGGCTTGAGGAGGAATTACTATGGTTGAGATAGTGGTAGGGATGATGAGAGAGTACCTTAACCATTTTATATAACTGCACTAGAATAGTATAACTTTCATACCCCCGGGCTCTTAGGAGGCAATAGCACTGCCAGAGGACAAAGGTTATTTCCTGCTTTTAGAATCAAAACTCACAATGTGTTTTCCAATAAAAGTGCCATTAATACTGATCTTTCAGTTTTTCAAGCTACTTACACAATAAGACAGCTGTGAATGGATAAACATTAAGGATACACAGCAGTATATTTAGATAATCTTTGTTACTTAGTGGGGGATCCTAACAGTCTGTAGTTCCACAACCAGGAGTTTATACTATGAAAAACTGTATATATTGCATACTTCTCCTTTTCCTCTTCTTGTCTTGCTCCTGTACCATTTGAGGAGTGTATTGATCGGTTTTTTTCTACCCAGATTTCCTTTAGAAAAACATGAAGTTTAAGATTATTTCTGAAAAAAGTTTCAATTAAATGTTTCCACTGATGACTGTAAACCACTTGTCATGGCTGATAACAACAACCTGAAGCATCTTCCTCTTCTGTATAACCTCATAGTTCCTTTTTTTGTACTGGAAATTGAACTCAGAACCTTGCATTTGCCAGGCAAGTGCTTATGCTGCTGAGCTACATCCCCGGTCCCATAATTCCTAAATACAAATACAATAAAAATTCCCAGTTGAACTTTCTGTATTAAAATACTGTTCTCAGGTATGCTTGTCTGTACAAATATAAAGAGATTTAGAGTGAATGGTGTGATGAAACAAGACTCTGAAGGTTTTGTGAACTTTAAGTACAAACCCTTGTCATACTTCAACAGTATGATGAATGTTGAGCCAGTGTTTCCAGGTATAAGAAAAATCAAATCAGAATTATAGAGTCTGGCTAAATACAGTAATTGGTTTCAGTTTAAATTGAGTTCTTCATTTGAAGTTAATGTAATTTTTATTTACCAGTGTAGTTACTAGCAATTTCATAGATATTGTTAAAAGCTATTTATATAGCAAGCCTAACTTTTTAAATAATACAGGCAGTATCCTGCTTTTGAATTTTTTTTTAAACTTAGGGTTATGACTTATTTTAGACTTTTTCTTTCTTTCTCTTTCCCTGTCTCCTAGGAAGCTGCTTTAAGGCGTGAGCAAAAGAAGCTGGAGAAAAAGCAAATGAAAATGAAACAAATCAAAGTGAAAGCCATGTAGAAAAATCCCGGAGATCTGAGTCCTAACGCCACTTGTGAGCTCAGTTCATGGAAAATAAAAACTGAGTCCATCTCATCATAAATTTCACACTTCTTGGCACCTGGGAAATCATATTTCATTATCTATTCTGCTGTTGGTTCGAAGTTTTACAGAAGTTGTAGATAAATTTGAAAGGGCTGTATTTCCATAATTTTCTTGTAGATAATCAAATTATTTTGATTATTTTATAAAAGTGATATAAAATGTGTAGTTTTGAAATATTTTAAATTATACATTAGTCAGCAGTGCTTTTATTACTTTAGTGTTTGAAAAACATTAAAGTTATGGGTAGATAATTAGGTAGTTGCTTTTTGTTTAAACTAGGCATTTTGAACAACAATGGAAATTGACTTTTAAACCATGATTCCAAAAATAACTACTGGAATTGCACAATAAACATTGCTTGGTGTTTTCTTCTGTGTGTACATTAAACTTGTGCAAAAGTAAAATATAGAACACTATGTGGTGATGGAATTTCAAGGGCTCAAAACAGTACAGTGTGTGTTTTATGGGTGGGAGGGGATAATGACAGTATTATAGGAAGGTCTGTAGCTGTTAGGACACTGTTGTCTACATGGAAAACTAGGGCTAGATAGTAAAGGAGCAGTTTTTCTTCTTACCTGATAGTTGTGAGCTAATGACTGTGAATGCTATATGTTAAGTGCTTATATGTTTCTTTTTCTTCAGCAACAAATGCATGACAAATTAACTGCTTCATCCAGATTGGCAATCAGATCATTGGTATGTGTGGTCACATTTTTCTTCTAGGTTGCTGCAACTTACTGGATGTTCATGGAGAAGCTGTATTCTCTGTTTGAGGGCTGTGTACCTTTGTTTCTCCCTGTGTGTTTTTCTACTGTAGAGGCTGAGTATGGTCTTTCAATGAAGTAGCCATAAATATGCATAAATATTTTAAAAGTGAGCTTTCCTAAACTATTAGGAGCTGTTTCTGCCTTTTGAGGAAGAAACTCTTGGGAAGAGACCCATCTAACTGCACAAGCATTTGTCTTGTTCAAATCTCTGCATTTTATAAATGCTTCTTACTAAGCAAGCGTTTTTTAAATTACTGTTTGTACCAGGTAATTTTTGCTGGGGATTGGAAAGCATTGGGCTTTTTTAGTGTGTATGGGGTGATGGGGTTTTCACTGTTGATGTTTTATGTGCAAGTCTATTTGAGCAATAACAATGAGTTGCTGTGAAAACAGCATGTGCTGCTGTCTTTGTGGCTGCATGGGAACTTTCCGTATGGGTTTTCTCTAGGTTACAGCAGAAATATGTAAACTAGGAGGTGCAAATGTAATATTTTTAACAGTTCATGAATCTAACTTACTATAGTGACAAAAAATAACACAATTAATTAAAGCAATATAATTCTAGAATTAGGGTTGTTTTACAAACCTATGAAACACATTTGAGAAATCAAAGTTAATATGCTTAGCTCTCTTGAGTAATACAAGCTTTCTTAAAGTCCCACACATTTGGACGATGGCAGCTAATTTTGTAACTTAAGCATTCATATGAACTACCTATGGACATATATTAAACTGATTCACAAAAATCTCAGAGTGCCGCCTTGACTTTTCTGGAATTGCCCTATAAGAATATACTCCTATGGGAAGGTTTTGATCATTTAAAATTAGCACTAAAATTCTTTTCCTTAGGACTTTGTTTTGAATATTCCCTTTGTTAGTACTATCACTACTTTAGTGTTTCATATTAATAAATGTTACATTCTGGTATATGTTATTAATAGCCTCCTTTCTACTGATCCTGTGTTAGTCAGCTTTCTGTTACTGTGACAGAATACCTGAAATAATTGAAGGAGGGAAGATTGTTTGCTAAAGTTTCATCCCAGCAGCACCACAGGCCGGTAACCAAAACTTCGACACTTTCATCATCATTTGAGGACATTTACCATAAGGCTATACTTTGAGGGATCGTTTCTATAATATGTTACTAGAGAAGTTTCTCTGATCGTGTGGAACACAATTCAAACTATCAAGGTCCCCCTGTCAGGCTTGGATACTGTTGTCTTTCCAGTCGATGAAAGGACAAAGAGGAGACTTTACTGTCAACCACTGGACAAATCACTGCTGAACTCTGTAATCTCATCTTCATTGCCTGAGCACTTAGCAATGCCAAAGTAATCACCGGACTATAAGACAAAGACCTGGCATGTTTCAATAAAACCAATTACTAATCTTTTTACTTTGGGCAAGTCATTAATTGTTTTGAAATATTTTATTCATCTTCCTAAAAAAATGAGAGTAGTAGTTGTTTTCCTTGCATACTTCACAAGTAGTTCAAAACTAACAAGTAGTATGTTTCAAATTTTTTACAAATTCAAAGCACTTTGCAAAGGCAAAGGTAAGGTATCTAGGACTGTTCTCTAAATGGTATATTTTTTTACTCTCACTTTTCTTTCCCCCAGTGGAAATGAAGCATATCCTTTCACAGTTCATATTCCCTTTCCTCCCCCTCCCCCCTTCTTTATTGAGACAGCGTCTCACTGTATAGTTCTGGCTGGCTTTGAATTCGTAATGTTGCCCAGGCTTACCTCAACTTGGTGATCTTCTTACCTTAGCATGCTGAGAGCTAGGATTGCAGGTGTGTCTCTCTTTTTCTCTTTCTCTGTACCCCATGAATCCAGAGCCTTTGCACTGTTTTGAGACAAGATCTCACTGAGTTGCCAAGGCTGGACTGTAACTTGTTATCTTGCCTCAGCCTCCCAGAGTGCCCAGAATACAGGCATGCACCATCCTGCCTGCCTCAGAATTCCCTAAATTAATCTACAAAAGTTGTCAAGAGTATTTTTTGATGAAGAGTGAAATCATTTATCATTGTTTCCTTAGCAATAGGAAATTTGACCATGAAGCACCAGATGTGGAACTCTTTCCTTTTGATGGAATTTAGACCAAAGAAAATCAGATTGATACCCTCATACCTTCCATCCAGTAGGAATCGGCTGTGTGAAGATTACTTAGAGCTCTGTTGTACAAGGATCAATTGGATTTGGTGAGGAAGGGTGAAATACTGTACTTCATTCTCCGGTTCTTTTTCCTTACCGTTCTGCTTCCACTCATTTTGAACGATACAGATGTATGTACAAGGGAGAAGAATTACACAGAAGAGTAAAAAGTGTTTTCTCAGTTTCTGGTGTTTGGTGATCAGAGGAAGATGTAATTATATGAGGAAGGGAGTACTGTAGTCTTGTTACCTTTGTACAAACCGAATGCCATTGTACTTACCTGAAGTGAGTAGGACTGCTTTCAGAAAAAAGTATTTTTTTCCTAGTGAGAGATGTTTGTATCTAATACTGTACCACTTTATTTATTGGTTTATTTCTCTCTTTTTTGGGGGGGGGGTTATTTCTTTTTTTTTTTTTTTTTTTGGTCTTTTTCGTTTTTATCGGTACCAGGGATCGAACTCACGACTGCCTGCTTGCAAGGCAGGTGCTTATGCCGCTGAGCTAAATCCCCAGCCATGGGGGGGGGGGGGTTATTTCTTGAGAAGGCATTTTCCCTGTTGTCTAGGCTGGTCTCAAATTTGTGGGCTCAACAGATCCTCTGGCTTCAACTTTCCTAATAACTGGGATTATAGGCATTCATCATTCCCAGCTACTACTATACCATTTTTAAATGAATATTTTACTATTTATTGAGTACTTTATTGCTACCTTCCTCTTTTAAAAATAACTCTCTTAAATTCTCCTAATGGGTTTTATTCAAAAACTAACTTTTAAAATATTTAAAAATCACCCTGGGGTGTGTATGTGAGAGACATAGAATCTCTTTAAATTTCACAGACCCTCCTGCCTCAGTCCACCCAAGCCTTTTTTTTCTTTTTTTTAATTATTACATTTGAGCTGGGCAAGGTAGATATTCCTGTAACCTAATTTTTTGGGAACCTGAGGCAGGAGAATCATAAGTTTGAGCCGAGCCTAGCCTGGGCAGTTTAGTACCTTAGCAAGGCCCTGTCTCAAAACATAAAAAAAGGCTGGGGATGTAACAACTTATTTCAGTACAAAGGCTCTCAGTTCAGTCCCTAGTACCACAAAAACATCCATGACAGTTATTTGAGAATTAGATATTACTTCTACTTGAGTTGTTTTATCAGCTTGAGGGAAAATTCTAAACTACTATTTATTTTTAAAATCACATTTGGCATTTAGATACATAGATTTCTCTCTTTTTTTGTTGTTTTTGTTTTGTTTTTTGAGATAAGATTTCTTTTTTTTTTTTTTTTGTGGTACTGGGAATTGAACTCATCACCTCGTGCTTGCCAGGCAGGTGCTTATGCCACTGAGCTAAATCACTGGCCCAAGAAAGGGTTTCAATATGCAGTTCAGGCTGGTCTTCAACTCACAATGAACTCAGGATGGCCTTAAGCTTGTAGTGGTCCTGCCTCAGCCTCGCAAGTGCTGTGATTGCAGAAGAGTGCTGTTATGCCCTGCTATCACATAGATTTCTTCTGCATATTTTTTTTCCTATAGCTATGTTATTTAGCAAGGTTTGTAGCAAAGTTAGAATTGAAGCCAGTTTTTTGTGGGGTTTTTTTGGTCTTTTTCCTTTTTATCGGTACCAGGGATCGAACTCAGGACTGCCTGCTTGCAAGGCAGGCACTTATGCCGCTGAGCTAAATCCCCAGCCCTGAAGCCAGTTTTCTGTTTCAGGAAAAAGCATTGCAGCTAGGTGTGGTGGTACACACCTATAATCACAGTGCTCAGGAAGCTGAGGCAAGAGGTTTGATGAAAGTTCCAGGCCAACCTGAGCTATATAATCACATTTACCCCACCCCACCTCCAGTTTTTTTTTTTTTTTTTTTTAAACAAACCTGGATTTGAAGGCAGAAGCCTAATTGTTCTATTTATTTTGTGAGGTTCTCAGAATCAGAAGTGGTAGGTGCCGCTGTAATCCTGTCACTAACATGCTGAGGCAGGGGAGTCACAAGTTCAATTCCACCCTGAGCAACTTAGCGACTTAGTGAAATCATGTCTCAGAATACAAGGGGGTGGTGGTGGGCAGTGGAAGGGACATAGCTGTGTTTTCAGGTCTTAGGTTCAATCCCCAGGACCTCATGGATGTTAGTCAAAGATTTACCACTGAGCTGCATCCTAGCCCTGTCTTACTGCCCTAACATGCATTTCCTTATCTAGAGGTAGGCATTATCCTCTTTCTGTTTTATAAATTAGGTGTTAGGAAGATCATACTAGATAATGTGTAATATGCTTTAAGATATGAAATGCTGTGCAGATTAATCTTATTCAACCTCTTCTGTACATCAAATGTATTTTCCTGTTTAACCTGAGTATTTTTTTTAAATCAGTTTCAGAGATCAAACACGACTGTGCTTGCAAAGCAGGTGCTTATGCCACTGAGCTAAATCCCCAGCCCAACCTGAGTATTTCTATAACTTCACCTTTCACATGGTTAATATATATGTTAACTTGAAGAGACCAGTGTACTTAAACTGAAACTTAATCAAAAACACACAGTAACAACCAAGATGCAAGTAACAACCAAGGTCTTCATCCATATTCATTCCTCTAGGCTTCAGGCCAGTTTTGGAAAGCTCCAGAAATGATGAAGACTATAACCCTTATAAGTCAGTGAAAAACATTAGGTAGTTTCTGTATCCCTGGCACATAACAAATCAAGAGCAAAGCAGTAAAAGACATACTCTGTAAATTCTGAAAGTTAACCTTTCCTTACACTGACATGGATTGGTATATGAGAGGTCCTATTGTAAGGAAAACTAAAGATAATATAAATTTGCACTTTGAAACAGCTAAAGGGTGTTTAGACCAAAGGGTTCTCTGAACAGTCATCCACTGGTAAAATCTTTTAGACTCCCTCATTGATATAGAAATCTAACATTTTGTTAGAAGACGCCATAGCCAATGGTATAATGGTAGAAACCTGTGATCCCAGTTACTTAGGAAGGTGGGCAGGACTGCAAGCTTGAGGCAAGCCAGCCTAGGAAATTTGATAAGAACTTGTCTTTAAAAAATATTGGTGGGGCTGGGGATTTAGCTCAGCGGCATAAGCACCTGCCTTGCAAGCAAGCAGTCGTGAGTTCGATCCCCGGTACTGATAAAAAAGGAAAAAGACAAAAAAAAAAAATTGGTAAATGCCATGTTAGAACTTAGGGTGCTGGGGAACCAAGCAACCAGCTCACCTCCCTGGGAAGCAGCTGTGGTGTGGCAGGCTGTGGCCACCCCAGGGGGAGAACCACCAGTGACTCCTGAGACCCTCGCCATGTTGGAACTTAGGGTGCTGGGAAACCAAGCAACCTTCTTGCCTCCCTGCTAAGTGGTAGTGAGCCTATCTGCACACAGGCTGAGAATCAAACACCCCACCTCCCACCCCCATTAGCAAATGGGAGCCAGAGATCTGAGCATCTCTTGGGAGGTTGACCATATGCAATATAGCAAATAAGGGGGATTTCCTTCTACCATCTCTTTGAAGGCAAATATTTTTACCATCTGTTTTGCTTTATTCTGATTAATGGTATTGCTCTATTCAATACTGTTTTGATAAGTTCTATAACATTCTGTATTTCATTTTATTTTGCTATACCTGGTTGAAAGAACAACTATTGTGAAGATAAAAGATATACTGTGGTACCTATTACTGTTATCCCGTTAATCTGCTGTGAAGTTCGGTACCAATTTCACTACATTGTCTAAATTGGCTTTGTATGATCTTCAAAATAATAAAAAATTTTTTAAAAATATTGGTACAGTGCTAGTTATGTTGCTCAGAGACATGACAAGGCCCTGGGTTCCATCTCTAGTACTGCAAATAAAAGGGGGGAAAATGGATTATGTGTACCAGGCATTTAAATAGATGGAAAATATTCCTCATTGTAATGGCTCCAAGAAGTTTGACATTTTAAGCACTGTCTTCTCTAATACTGTACTTCCAATTTCAAAGTTAACGGGAACAACATGGAATTTTACTTATTTTTCTGCTACTATATTGCTTTGTGAATTTATTAAGTTTGCTACTGAGAGGCTTCTTATTTTGAAAATGAGACAATCTGAGGACAGTGCCTTGGAAAGTTAAAGATAACATGTTGGGGAGGAGATGTTGGGCCAAGGATACAGCTCAGTGACAGCACCTGCGTGGGAGCACAAGGTTCTGACTTTAATTCCCACTACTGCCCCCTCACCCCCTGCTACCAAAAGGATAAAATAATGGTAAAGATAATACCAAAAGAATGTGTGTAAAATAAAATGCAACCCTCAAGTGAGTAAGACTGATTCCAGTTTGTTTCATCTGTCCCTGTTTGATATAGCTGCACTTCTTCATTTTGGAAGTGAGTGTCAAGGGTCAGAGTTTGGAAAAAATAACTCATTGCTTGATGGTACATGCCCATTTGGTAGGCCTTTACAAACCCACAGTGAACATAATAACCAAAAACCCTAATCTCAGCTGGCTGTCGTGGTTTGTACCTCTAATTTCAAGACACTGGGAGTTGTAGAAGAGTTAGAGCCCATCCTCGGTCAGAGACTTAGTGAAGTCTGTCCAAAAACCATACAAACCAAACACAGCTGAGGATGCAGCTCTGTGCAGTGGCCTTGGGGTTCACTCTCCAATACCGGGCAGGCAGGAAAGTAAAAGAAATTCCCCAAACCTCAGTCTCACAAAAGGGAGTCTTGCTCCATTTCTTGAGCCCTGCGTGGTATGGCTTGGGCTAGCTTTCCCATCCAGGCAAGCCTTATTGTGATTAAGGACCCAGCGACAAAAAGATACAGAAAAGAGAAATTACACTTCTCACTAGTTCAGCTATTACTCTTATTTCACAGATCAGGAATCTTGGGCACATGAAAAGGGTTTTTCCATCTTTGCAGTGATGAGAGCTAAGTGAGGCATGTGAGATATCTAAAGAAAGTGCAAAATACTTTTCCATTTAAGCTTCGCCACGTTAAATGACTGAAAAAAAAAATTTTTCCCCCTAAAGTAGCCAGAGCTGATTTGCTTTCTCTAGTCACCTTTATCCTTCAGTACTAAAATAAGCCCACTTTCCTTCTTGCTGCTAATGAGCCGAGGCTCTGAGGAGCTCTTTTAGGATCCTGCGGGGTCATAAACCAGTAATAAGCTAGATCTTCGACTTGTGGAAACGGACGCTCTCCAAGACACAACCCACCCAAGTAGGCGCTGCACGGGAAAGGACGTGAGAGGAGCGGCGACTGCAGAGACAGAAGCTCTGGCAAAGCGCGAGGCGCTGACACAGCTGAGGTCGCGGCCGAGCTTCCTCTCCCGCTCCCGCGGGGCTGGGGCGGGGCCAGAAAGGCGAGGGGTGGGGCGGGGCGGAGCTTGCGCTTCACGCCTCCCCAGGTCTGTCGACTGCGCATGGCACGTTGCGTACCTCCCGCCCAGCAACCGGCCTGGCTGCAGCGCGGCCTCTAAACTGAGGAGGCAGAGATCGGGTCGGAGCTACGGGCTAACTCCAGGAACAGGTACCGGGTGGCGGGGCCGCCTGGTGAGCTCCCCGATTCCCTCTTGCCCCGACGCCGAGGCCATCTCCTCGGTGGCAGGCCTTCGTCAGAGCGGCACTGCTCGCTCGCTTTCGCCTTCCAAAGCCTTTGCAACCCGCATCCTGGGCTCCCTCCTTGAAGGGCTTTGGTATGGGCAGAATAGGCTTGGGCCTGACTGAGATGCCAGAGCTGAGCTGCCAGGCGAGAGAGATGAACTCCTTCCTGCCTTCCTTCCCCACCCTTCCTCTAGGTGGAAACCTAGGGCTAGGGCCAGGCTGACTGCTTTGAATGGGCCAAAACGGAGAACTTTTAATTGTCTTTTAAAAATTGTTTTCTAAATGCCCACAGGAGAGTTAACATGAGAGAAATGGTTGAATTAACTTGTTGATAAATTTCAGGAAATGGAGAACTAACCTCTCTGCCCAACCTTTTGCTTACTTACTAAGTCATACATAACTTTAATTTGACCTCCCACCACTCAAGGAAACCCAGTGGAGTTGGTACTCTTCTTAAGGTACTATCTGTTGAAATAGAACCGCGTTCCAGTATGTAAATGTTTCTTCATGGATGGTTAATCCTGTCTAGGGGCACCCAAGACTTTTTTGTGGTTTTTTTTTTTGTCTTTTTCCTTTTTATCGGTACCGGGGATCGAGCTCACGACTGCCTGCTTGCAAGGCGGTCTCTTATGCCGCTGAGCTAAACCCCAAGCCCCCTTGTTTTCTTTTTTTGACAGGCTCTCACATAGTCTGGTCTTGAACTTGCTGTGTAGCACAGGCTGACCTGGAATAATAGGTGTGCTCCACCACACCCGTCCAGAACTGTTTCTGGTCCCTAAGAATTGATGGCACAATCAAATTTCATTAGCTGCCTAAGTCCTAGAGTCTATATCATCAATTAGTTGCAATGCTGAACTGATCATATCTGTTCCTCACAAATAGCTAGGTGTCTTAGAGATATTTTGGCTCAAATCCAGAAATGGAAGAAGTTTATAGAGAATAAATGACAAGAAGGGAAAGCCAAATAAATTCTTTCTGTACCATTTGACACCTAAATGCTAATCAAGTGATACCTCCTTATTATCTTTTGTACACTCAGACTTAAATCTTTTCTCCAGGTTTCTCTGGAATATTGTCTAAATCATTCTGGAAATCTGACTTTGGAGAAGATTTAATCAGTCTTTACCACTTCTTCATGTGGCTTTTACAGCTTCCCTTTGCTTTACTTTCTTGAGCTGTACAGTGGAGGATAATGCTGGGCATGGTGGCACATACTGTAATCCCAACATTTGAGAGGCTGAAGTAGGAGGATCACCACTTATTTGAGGCCAGCTTGAGCTACATATTGAGTTCAAGGCCAGCCTGAACTACATAGTGAGACCCTGTCTCAAAAAAAAAAAAAAAAAACTTGAGGATGATAGTACTTGTGGGCTGATCTCTGTGGTTAACACAGTGCCAGGAACTTACATAGGAAGTTTGCCATAAATGTTGGCTACTTTTATTATCTTTATTATTATTAATTTAATATCCCTGGAGCACGTAGCCCCTGAGGATGCAACAGTGAACAAGATTCATTCCTTGCCTTTGTGGAATCGCTATACTAGCGGAAGAGTTAATCAGACACTTAAGAATGTACGTGTAGGAGTTTGAGTTGGGGAAGAGAGATCAGTCACTCTTAAATTTTTAGCTGCTGAAACCCAAGGCCACACATCTTGGCATCACTTAAACATCACTCTGAATGCTATTTCCTTTTGAGTATCTTCTAATCTCTGAATGACTCAAATATTTGTCCTCATCTTTCACCACTTCAATTCTTTGCTTTCCTAGTTCTGTCATTGATACACTATTCTTTTTGTGATCACTAGGACACACACACAAAAAAACTGGTATCACTAGTTGTCCATAGGTTGAATGGGCCCCCTGATAAGGTCTGACATGGACATTTATTTATTTATTTATTTATTTTGTCTTTTTCGTTTTTATCGGTACCAGGGATGGAACTCACGACGGCCCGCTTGCAAGGCAGGCGCTTATGCCGCTGAGCTAAATCCCCAGCCCAGACATGGACATTTTTAAAGTAGAGGTTAAAAAACACTATATCCATGAATTTGTACTTCTAGCATGCTTTCTCTCTGCTTTATACAGTACTTACTTTATTCTTCCTTCTCTCCCATGCATCTATTTCTTTTCTTTTCTTTCTTTTTTTTGTACCGGGGACTAAACTGACAACTTCACACTTGCCAGACAGGCGCTTATGCCACTGAGCTAAATCCCCAGCCCCTATGCATCTTATTTCTTAATGCACCAAATACCACAGGCTCCTATCAGCACAAATGTAGTCTAATTGTTTTCTAATTGCTTTTCCTTTTTCAGGGTTATTTTTACCTGTTCCCTTTAACATTTCTTTGCAGAGGAACATCACTTAGAATACTTCTTGGAACAAGACTTCTCAAATGTTACTGTTCATGCATCAGCAGAGTCTTAGACCTACCTGTTCACACCTAGGAGAGTGTTAAAATGACTAAGCTCCATTTAGTTTTTCTAAGTCAAAAATCTGCATCTTAATCTGATCCTTAAATCATCTGCATGCACAGTAAAATTTGAGAGACCCCATCTTAGAGCACTGTTGTACGTGTATCCTCATTCTGTTCAAAATCTGCAGTGACGTCCTCTGGCCTGTTGAATAAAATCTATTACTGTAGCATGCATTAAAGGCCTGTTTGTTGTCCTCATGTACATAGAGTTCTGCTTCTGTAACTGCCCTCACATTAATTGGAGAGTATAGCTCAGCACACTTCTCTGTATATTGATTGGGTCACTCATTCAGTATTATTGAGTGTCTCTTGAGTGGTGGGCACTGTTGTAGAAGCTGAGAGATACACCTGTGAGCAAGATAAAGCATATACCAAATATCAGAAGTTTATACTATTTTGGTGTGAAATTCCCAATATTTATGTGTCCCATTTGATATTCTAGGTTTATTGCAGCTCATAATAGTCTTAATTTCTCATCACTCATTTTTATCTGGGCATTATCCTGTCCTGCTCTTTATGTGACTGTTTTCACAACTAGTTTGTAAGCTCCTTACTTTACAGGGATGTATCATGTGTTTTCTACCTTTTTGTGTTGTTAAGACCAGGCACCAGGGTCCTGCCAAGAAGAGGTGCTTACATTTAAGAGTGACAAGCTCTTCATGATTATCAGGTCCTGCCCCCAACATACATTCTGGGCTTTTAAGATTAGCTGGAAGTGGCACACCCTTTTTAAGTGTTGATGTACGTATCTCTTACTGTAAGATGATAGTTATTCTATCAGTACTCTTAATGTAAATGAATATCATGTTATCTTAGTGCTTATGCTTAAAAGCAGTTTGTGAAGAGTGTACGTGTTTTAGTTGTGCTAATTAAAATTAATACATCATCTCATTTTTCTGCAAAGTGTCAATCATTGTCTCAGCAAGCAGTAGAATCTTTTAAATAATTAATTGATGCAGTCTGACAAATAACAAATCTATTTCTGAAATGAGTATGTAGTGGTAAAGTACTTGTCTACTATTAAAAGCCCTTCCTGGATTTAGTTGTGGTTTGGTGACATTTATATTTGTAATCCCAAGGGAAAATTGTTGGAATTCTGTAGAGTTAATTCCAATCTACCACTTCCAGTGCAACCCATGGTGCAAATGAAGAGACAAATATGTATCTAAAATGGTGGGGAGCCAAGGAGATCCTAAGTCCAAGGCTTTAACCCACAGCTGAATCCAGATTTTATTAATTCTGTCCTTTTTTTTACTCTCCTGGGTGAAAATAAATTCCTTGGAGGAATTTATTTAAACTTCATCTTTGTCCCTTTCTTTCTTTCTTTCTTTTTTTTTTTTTTTTTGGTACCAGGGAACGAACTCATAACTTTGTCCTTGCCAGGCAGGCACTTATGTTGCTGAGCTAAATCCCCAGCCCTTTTGTCCCTTTCATAATCTTGACTCTAGATCTTGAATACTTCTATTTTTTTTCTTTTTTTTTTTTTTAAAAGGACTGGAGAACGCCCGCGGGTCTCGAATCACTGGACCAATCGGCCGGGGCAGTTAGGAAGCCAGACTCGAAGGAACCGCTGGGCTAAAGCGAGCCCGAATACTTCTATTTTTAAATCTTGGAAAAAAATTACTTTCAAAGTTTCCTTTAGAAATATAGTCAAGCCAATGTAGTGGACCACATCTATAATCTCAGGAGGCTGAAGCAGGAGGATTGCAAGTTCAAATCCAGCCTGGACAATATAATGATTTAGCAAAACTGTCTCAAAAAGAGCTGGAGTTGTTGCTCAGTGTGAAAGCCCTGGATAGTACACACATGCACACTGTGTGTGTATATATATATATATATATTCATTCATTCCCCTCAATTGTTAGAGCCTCACCATCAGAGAGAAAGGTATCCAAATCCCAGTTTTAGAATGGATGCCATTAAAATCATTTTAGAGGGGCTGGAGATTTAGCTCAGCGTCATAAGCACCTGCCTTGCAAGCAGGCAGTCGTGAGTTGGATCCCCAGTACCGATAAAAAGGAAGAAGACAAAAAAAAAAACCATTTTAGAGATGTTACAATTGAAATTCAGCAAACCAAACTAAATCAAATTAACAAAGATGACAAGAACACAATTTATACTGTGCTTCTAACTTTCTGTGCATTTTTCATTATACTGTACCACACCATATTGCCACTTTCTCTTTTTGATTTCTGATACTTTTTTTTTTTTGCCAAGAATTGATCTCAGGACCTCGTGCTTGCTAGGCAGGTGCTGTGCCACTGAGCTATATCCGTGGTCTTTGGATTACTTTTTGATTTCTAATTACTCTTACTGTGGCCTTTGATGCTTTTTAGCATTCGTGATTGTTCTTGACATTTGTGTAGTAACAGTATGTACTGAAATTAATTTGTTGTTTTCTAAATATTAACCTTCTTAATAGTTTCTATTTTCCTATCTTTGTTTTACAGTCTTTGAAAAGTTTCCAAATTGTGTGTCTTTCCATTTTCTGTTCTGAAGTACAGATTTGATAAGCAATATTAGGAAAAATTTTGACAGAATTGAAATAAAGTCAGAAAAAAAATCGTTCCTGATTATTAATTTAGAATGGTATTGCTTCTGATTATCCTCATAACGTGATCTCTGTAATAAACATCTTCAGAACATGCATGTTAGAAATAGAGTGACAAGTTTCCTAGGTTATTTATTTACTTATTTTTATCATTACCAGGGATTGAACTCACGACTACGCCCTTGCAAGGCAGGCGCTTATGCCGCTGAGCTTCTTAGGTCTTTTAATGTGAAATAAAGGCTGACACTCAAGTAACTTCGTACAAATAATTTTATTGGAGGCAAACAGAAAGGTATAAGACAGTAGTGACAAGCCTATCAGCTTGTTATTGTGGTTTTTTTAAGACAAAAGATGTTAATGTATGAATTGTTTTTTCTAAGCTAAAACCTTCATATTCAGCTTTAATTGCAGTGTTGGCACTTTATGATAAGTGAGTTTGGGGTTGTAGTTTGGATGCTCTAAAAGGTTCACTTTCACTGATCTATGCCGTTAACTATCTATTGGCCTGTTTTAATCAAGGAATAACAAATGTTTAGAACAGTTTTCTTCAGTGTCCTGGAAGTTCCAAGACCAGTCTCAGGTTCAGTGTTCCCTAGGAGGGCTCACAGGACCCAGCGCCTAGTCATACTCATGGTTATGATTTATTGTGGCAAAACGATATGCAAAATGGAGCAGAGAGAACAAGTAGAAGTAGAGGAGACAGTGTGAGCTTCCGAGTGCCTCCCCCGGTGGAGTCACAGGACTTTTCAGAAAGGAGTTGTCACTATGAGTGAAGTGGTCATTAGAGACTCAGTTCCTGTGATGTAAACAGCCTCTGTTTGTCCTGTCCCTAAACTCAAGATTCTCAGAAGCAAAGTAGGTATTTGGCATAAACCGTATTCTTGTAGTCATGCTTCTCATTTCCTGGAATGGTGGGAAACCTCCCAAACCAAGTCATCAGATGTCAGCCCGGTAAGCATATAAGCAGATCTTTTTAAGGAATAACAGTTGAGACCTGCCATGTTAACTTTCTGAACAAGCCCAAAGTGTATGTTTTTTTGCTTTTTGTTTTTTTATTTTTTGGGGGTTTGTTTTGAGACAGGGTCTTGAGCTCACTTTGTAGCCCAGGCTGATCTCGAACTCACAGTGATCTTCCTGCCTCAGCCTCCTGAGTGCTGGGATTATAGGTGTGTACCACCATGCCTGGCTATGTATTATTTCTTTAAAAATTTGCTTTTGAAGACAGCAAATTTTACTCACCTATAATCCCAGAAGTCTGGGGGGTTAAAGCAAGAACTGAAAAACATCGCCACACTGTTTGACACTGAAAAAGCAGACAGAGTGCAGCTAACCTAGAGGTCCGCTAGTCTAGATTGCTGCAGGAGGACACAGGGCCCTGAGAATACCATTTCCAGCAGAAAATTAGAATTGATGAGTTGAGAATATGGAAAAACATTAATAAGGCAAATAGCAAAGATGTAAGTATTTGGAAGAAGTTAATACAATATGAAACTGAAGTTCTCCAGAAGCTATGCCAATATTCTGCAGATTGGCTAAGTAGAACATCACGGTTGCAGAAGGTGAAATGTTGTATGTGTGGAACCAAAATTGTTTGGGCTGTCTTAAGTCTTTTAGAAAATATCCTTTGTTGCTGTTACTCTTTGAGAGATTTGAGACGGGATCTTCTTGAACTCATTATATACCCCAACTTACATTGAATGTGTTAATCCTTCTGCCTTGGTCTTCTGAGTGCTGGGATTATAGTCATGCACCACCATGCCCCGTTGAAAAAACAGCTTTTATTTATTTATTTGTGCTTGGGATCTAACCCAGGGCCTTCACATGCCAGGCAGAAGCTCTGCTACTAAGTTGGTTACATCCCTAGCATCTCCAGCCCTGCTATTTACTTTTATTTTATTTTTTAAATTTTATTTATTTATTTATTTATTGGTGCCGGAGATCAAACTCATGACCTCATGTTTGCCAAGCAGGCACTTAAACCGCTGAGCTAAACCTCCCAGCCTGCCATTTACTTTTAATCTTTGTATCAGACCTTGACATGCTTATTTAGAAAAATTACCAAAACAATACTGTTGTTAGCACATAACTAGCCTCTTCCAGCTCTAAAGCTAAAAATGCTATAACATTTGAAACCTGTTAGAAAAGATTTCTTCACTTTGCTGTAGCCCACCTATCTAATATTAGTATATTTGTTGAGTATATTGATTTAGGGCTTTTTTTATTAGCTATGAAAATTCATGTAACTACTTTTACTTCAGAACACATCATTTGGGACAGTGGTGGCAAGCCTATTGCATGTGTGCCTCAGCAGGCACACAGAGCCCTCTCTGTTGACATGTGACCAAGTTTCCCTAGCGTCACCCTAAGCAACTGGTTTAATTGTGGTATTGGCACTTTCTGATAAATAAGTGGGTTTGGGTTGCAGTTTGTTCACTTGGTCTCTAAAAGGTTCATCGTCACTGATTTTTGGTAACTTGAAACCATGTTCCTGGTTGTAGTCACTCATATTTGGCTCAGAATAAGCTATTTTCTTACTTGTAAACAGAGCTGTTATTTTGCATCAACAGTAGCTACAAGCAAATGAACAAATGAGGCAGGTATTAACTCTAGGAGGGGTAGGAAGGGATCCACAAGAAAGAAGACATGGGTACCAAAGTGTAGCTCAATGGTAGAATACATGTTTAGCTTGTGCGAGGCCCTGGATTATGTCTTCAGCTATATAAGAAAAATAAGATTACTGGCTCTCCCTGTTTATCTCAGCTGTAAACTGTATTTGCATAGAGATAATGATGTAAATATGGGCAATTAGTGGAACCAAAAATTGTGTCAGAATGATGTTGCGAGAATGAGGGCAGGAAGTAGGATGAGGGAAGTAAATTAGGAGAGCTCAGTCTCTATTTACTGTGGTAGAAAGTTAGTAGATAAATGTTTAAGATTGATAAGTCACAGCCATGCACACATTTAAGAATGGTGATAAAAAACAGAATAATTCCTTAAAAGAATTGAAGGTAATTACTTCCAGGAAGAGGTTAAGAGGGCATTTTTTAAGAGACATTTAAAAATTAAAAAGTACCATATGGCAACAGATTCCTTCTTACAGAATTACAGAGTTTTAAGCCAGGCATGGTGGCATATAACCTTTTTAAAATAACAAAAGAAGAGGGGCTGGGAATTTAGCTCAGCAGCATAAGTGCCTGCTTGGCAAATCTCTGGTACCAAAAAAAAAAAAAAAAAACTTGTGGGCTATAGCTCAGCGGTTTAACTGCCTGCCTAGAAAGTACCAGGTTGTGAGTTTGATTCCTGGGACCCAAAAATAAATAGAATAGAATAGAGTAGAATAGGATAGAATAAAAAAAAGTTGACAAACTCAAGTCTGTTTCTGTTTTCCTTTTATAGGTTTGTTTTTGAGATCGAAGTAGATCTAAACATTAGGACCTCATGTCTTTCCTTGTAAGTAAACCGGAGCGAATTAGGGTGAGTATTTCCATTCTTCTGACTTTACTGTTTTTCTTTTCTGAAAATAAAGTGTTTTGGCAGATGTTATGGGTGTTTTTTGTTTTTTTTTTTTATGTGAAAACGAATCATGCAAAAGCAAGGGATATAGAAAGTAAAGTAGGTATTGCAGTCTCGTCCCTGGAGAAAAGAGCTTTCAGGTAGAGGGATCCCAAGAAAGGAGATACGCAAAGAAAGGAAATATGGAGGCTGACCAAGACAGACAGAATACATAGTACTACTAGTTTATCTGATGGGGAGAAAGAACAAGGTGACTTGTTTTATGAAAAAATATCAGTCACACTCAATAAATTGATAGCCCCTTTCAAATTAGGGATTTAGCTCAGCAGCATAAGTGCCTGCCTTGCAAGCATGTGGTCGTAAGTTCGATCCCCAGCACCAATAAATAAATATTAAAGCACAAATTATATATATATATATTTTTTTTTTATCGGTACCAGGGATCGAACTCATAACCACCTGCTTGCAAGGCAGGTGCTTATGCCGCTGAGCTAAATCCCCAGCCCCCCACAAATTATATTTTATGATATAGTACATATAAATATTTTAACTTGTGCTTGTTTTAGTACTGGGAGTTGAGCCCAGGGTCTTGTATGTGCTAATGTGCTAGATAAACACTCTACCACTGGACTAAACCTCTAGCCCCACATAATATTGTTTTTTATTTGGAAGAAAATTGTTACAGGTTGGAAGAAAATTGTTATAGAGAAGGACAGTGATTTTATAGCACTAGTTCACAGACTGTTACACAACTTCAGAATGTTAATCTTTATTATGTCCATGTGTATATGAATATTTATATTGTAAAGTCAGTGCTAATTAAGAGGAAAAAGTGAATCTCTTCTTAGTCTGAACTCACTGGAAAGAATGCTTGCATGGCAATCTTTAGTACCAATCCTTAAGTGAAATACACTCTTTTTTTTTTTTTTGTCTTTTTCCTTTTTATCAGTACCAGGGATCGAACTCACGACTGCCTGCTTTCAAGGCAGGCACTTATGCCGCTGAGCTAAACCCCCAGCCCCTGAAATATACTCTTTGATTCCATTAATTTTCTATTTTAACCTCACCTGATTCAGATAAAACCAGACCTTGATTAGTATGATGAAAATCTAATACTCATTTGAGATAGGCCAGTAAGATGAACTGTAGATTGATCCTGCTAGTTTGGTCCTTGTGAACTTGGTAGGAAATGTAAATGGTGATGCTGGTAGAAACCTTAGGCCCTAGCCAATGAAAGAATATGCAACTTGTGTTTCCTTTTACAAACTAACTGAGAAATGTGAAAAACTGTTTCATTGCTGTTTTTTGAATTTTGAATTCCAATAATACTTTTTAGATTGGCATTAATGAGTCAAAGCATCTATAATAGATAGCTATGGAATGACTAAGATGGAGCTAATGATAAGTTTCCTATATAGGAAAGACAAAAGCATTCTTCAGTGTTAGAGCCAGTACTGTGTATATGTCACATCTATCAAAGTTAGGATTTAGTCATCTTTCTGTCTAAGATTAGGGGTAAAGAAAAATAGAAAAAGGAATTAATCTATTGTTTGTGGGTGACTTCAAGTTTCTTTTCAAAACTTTTTCATAGAAATGTATTCTGTCTATGCTGCATGATTCTGCTTTGTAGCTATGGTTTTATTTGTCTGAGGCTGATAACTAATTCGTTGCAGTTTGGAAGAAATACTAATTCTCTTTGGGGTTTTCCTCTTTAGCGGTGGGTCTCGGAAAAGTTCATTGTTGAGGGCTTAAGAGATTTGGAACTATTTGGAGGTAAGTACATTATGTCACTTAGCTACCAATTCAGGATAAATATTACAATTCTTTTCGTTGACTAAATCAGTTTATAGAAATTAGCAATTCTGAGAGCAGGTGTAAAACTATAGTTAGATATTTTTGGCTTCTTTTTGTTTTCCTTTTTTATTTTGTCTTTTTGAGACACTGTGCAGCACAAGCTGGTCTTGAACTCACTTTGTAACCCAGGCTGGCCTCAAACTGGCAGGATCTCTAGCCTTAGCCTCCCAAGTGCTAGAATTACAGGCTTATACCAGCATGCCTGGCTGTTTGGTTCCTTTTATAATCCATTGTTTCCCAGAGATGTGAGGATTCACCTAGCAATTGACCTTGACATACCTTTTTTTTTTTTTTTAACCTTGACATATCTTGATTGTTAGAAAGTCAATACAATATTTATTTAAAGGAATTTTTTTTTCTGAGTATTTGTCTAACTGAATTTATTTATTTTGGTGGTACTGGGACATGAACCCAGAGCCTTCACACTATACTATATCCCCACCCCTTTTTTATTTTTTGATTCTGGGTTTCCCTAAGTTGCTAACTTGCTCAGTGTGGACTCAAACTTGTAATGTTTCTGCCTCACCCACTCACCTACTGCCGTACTCCCTGCTAGGATTCCAGGCCTTGCACCATTGTGCCCAGGTTAGTGTATGAGACTTTACTGAATGGGTTTCAGATTTGATGATTTAAGTACCAGTTCTCTGGCTGCCTTTATGGTGTTTTGTTTTGTTTTGTTTGAGACAGGCTGTCACTTTGTAATTCAGGCCTCAAACTAGGCAGTTTTCCAGGTACCTGCCTTAGTTTCCCAAGTGCTAGGATTCTAGGCATGTGTCACCATGCCCAGCTTGCCCTGGCTATTTTTTGACAATGCCTTACTGCAGTGGTGGCTTTTAGAGCTTTCAGTGATAACAAACAGCTGGCTGCAGCATGTGAGCTACAGGTTTGCCACCTGATCTGAACAGGATGAAGATACGGATGAAGATACGGACATAGGTGTTCTATATAGCTGCTTTATGAAATTTTGTATTACTAAGTATTATACAACTTGGAATAAGCCTTCTGCTCTGGAAAACTGAGTTAGATTTTCTTTTAATGCATTCTTCTGGTGCTTCTTACTTTTTTTTTTTTTTTTTTTGGTCTTTTTCATTTTTATCGGTACCGGGGATCGAACTCACGACCGCCTGCTTGCAAGGCAGGTGCTTATGCCACTGAGCTAAACCTCCAGCCCCGGTGCTTCTTACTTTTAATGGACTACTTTAAGCAACTTCTGCTGTTTGTATACCAGAAAACTGATGTCCAAGGAGGAGAAAATTCCTGTTTTGATAAATTGAAGCTAATTTACTTTGCTACCAATCTCCTCTAGCAATACAAGAATGCATTTTCCTTGTTGGCTAAACTTGTCTAATTTTGTATAGCTTAAGATATTTAGAGCTATATGATTTAACATAGTTGGAAGTGGGTAATCCACTACTTTATAGTTCAAAATCAGTCTCTCTTTTCCCCTCCCCTCTTCCCTCTCCTCCATTTCATTTCTTTTCCTTTCCTTTTTTTTTTTAATAATTCGTACCAGGGATTGAACTCATGACTACATACTTGCAAGGCAGGCGCTTATGCCGCTGAGCTAAATCCCCAGCCCCTTCCTTTCCTTTTCTTTGTAGCATTGAGAATTTGAAGCTAAGGCCTTCACTCTGAATTACATTTCCAGCCCCTTCTTTTTCATTATTTGTGAGACAGGCTGAGTGTCTAAGTTGAGCCTGAACTTATAGTCCTTTTGCCTTAGGATCGTAGAGCTGCTAAAATTATAGGCATATGCTACTAAGCCCAACATACATGTATGTATGTATGTATGTATGTATGTATTTTTGTGGTGCTGGAGATTAAAACCAGGGCCTCACATATGCTGTTGCCTCACAACAGGCAAAATGTTGTGCCACTGAACTATGCTCCCACCTTAAAGATTTTTAACATATACCACTGGGAAAAATCAAAAGGACTTACAGAATTTGTCTGATTTTTTTAAAAATCCATTTTATTCAAGGATAAAAAGAAAAAAAAGAGTTTGTCTGATTCAAGAATAGAAAATTATTTCAATTGTACTGTGATTTGTTTGTTTTCACTCTGAGTAGTAGAGTGCCATAAAATCCTTATTTTGTATTCAGAATAGAGTGAACCCAATTTTGGAAAATCAAATCGGGTAATGATCCCTTATATACGTGTTGCTGTATTAAAACTTTTTTGCCAAAAAGGAAAACAAAAATAACACTATTTTTTAGTCATTGTACCCCCTGGGAACTAGCCAGCCATCTCTATGACTTTAAAGTGAACTTTGGGGTCTGGGAGTAGCAGTGGCAAAGTCCTTGTCTAGCATGTGTGAGGCCCTGGATTTGACTCCCAGCAATGCAAAAAAATAAGAAGAAAGAAAAGGAAAGGAAAAGGAAAAGAAAAGAATTTGGCTCTGAAACCAGTCTGTTTAAAATAACACTGTGTACAGAGGACAAGTAGATATATGACCTAGAACTTAAGCAGTTGAGTCTTCCTCAGCAAAGAATACCCTCAGAGTAGTAGCCTGTTGGGTTCTGAAGGCCATAGCTATATGTTTAAAACACCATTTCCTGCAGCGTTTGACTGTGGATCTGTGCATGTGTGTTTATATGTAGCACTGCAGCCACTTTTTTCTGTAATCACTCTTAGGTGATTTCTATTAATAAATGTATTCCAAAGTGCAATAATTGCTGTTATGAATGTGGGTGTGTCTTCTGCTAAACAACACAATGCCAACCATCAATTTCTCTACTCCAGAGCAGGCTCCGGGTGACACTCGGAGAAAAGTAAGTGATTTTTTAGGCTCTAGCAATATGGCTGTTGCATGCAAGTGACTTCTTGTGAAACTTTGTATGTGGTTTGTTGGCTTATCATTTTATGTTTCTGCTTCTCTGTCATTGAGCTTTATTTGTACTATAATTCTTTTACTTGTAGAGACTCAGGTTTCTCCCTGGAAAGACTTTGATGTGTAGTTTAGAGTGAAAATATCTCAGGAACTTCTGGGAATTCTTCTGGGATTAAGATCTCCTTCTTGGGGCCAGGGATATAGCTCAGCAGCATACATGTGCCTGCCTGGCATGAGTGAGGTCATGAGTTCAATCCCTGGTACCAAAAATCTCTTTCTCTCCTCTTCCTAAATATGTGCCCACCACCCCTGTACCACCACCCTCAAGTAAGTTTCACCAATCTGAAATGTGGTTATCTTTTCGTCCTTGATGGTTCTAATTTATCCATCCTTGGTCTACTAATAATAGGTTTCAGTCTCCTATCTTAAAAGTAAGATTTTTAAAAGTACGAAAGAGAAAATTTACTTTTTCCATTGGTAAAGGCTGCAAGGCTTGCTGTCTTTCTTCTCCTGATTTCTTTTACCTAAGCAAATAGCACAAGAAGTACACCGGTTACTAAGTTATTTTGAGAAAGTGTAATCAGTGTCTTACAAAGCAAGAAGACAAGAATTCTTTTTTAAGTACACTTTGGCAGGGTTGTAGCACAGTGGTACAGTGCCTGCCTGGCAAGGGCAAGGTCGAGAGTTCAATGGTCGGTACCAAAACAAAAATTGCAACTTTTTAAAAAATTATTTATTTATTTATTTACAACTTTTTTTTTTTTAAGTACACTTCTTTATAAAATTTTTTTCCCTTTTTTTTGGTCTTTTTCCTTTTTATTGGTACCAGGGATCGAACTCACGACTTGCCTGCTTGCAAGCAGGCGCTTATGCCACTGAGCTAAATCCCTAGCCCCTGTTTTTTTTTTTAAATACACTTCTTTTTTGGGTTTATAAATATTTACACCTTTTGTAGGTAGCCCCAAGGTTGACTGAAAGATGATGGTGTTGACTAGGAATTTCTTTTTGAGTAAAAGTTTGGCTGTGCTTTTATAATCTGCTAGTAAGAAGCACTTGTCTATAAGAGCCAAATCTTTACTCAGAAGACTGAAAAAGTTACCTCAAAGATCCCTTAGATTTCTTTTCAGAATACAATACCAAGGTGCTGGGGATTTAGCTTAGTAGCACAAGCACCTGCCTGGCAAGCACAAGGTCGTGAGTTCAATCCCCGGGAATCAAAAACAGAATACAGTACCAATTATATGTAATTTTCACAGTTGTGAACATTCTACCAAAAGCTATCCTGTGTGAAACCTGTGGAAAGTTGGATGTGTTTATTTGGTGACATCTTCTAAATGTTGTCTTTGTATGCTTCGTTGCTTTTTTTGTTTTCTTTTTGTGATGCGGGGTTGTATTTTGTTTTAAACTCTTTAAACAGCATTCATTTTATGGTAATTTCTGGATGTCAGTAGCTTATATATTAAATGCTTCAAAACAAAGTGCTTTTTATGGTGTGGAAAGCTAAGAAAAAACTCTTAATAGAATTAGTTTTTTTCCTTGAGGGTTTAGACATTGTATAATATGCCAACAAAACTGTGCCATCTTATGTTTGAGCAGAATGGGCTAAATATTTCATCTTTTTCATCTGAATTTAGACCTTTTGTGAATGTGAAACAGTATAATGGATTGACCTCCCTTTCTTATGTCAGCATCCTTTCAGAATAATAGCTTTGTTTCCTGGTTTGTTCATTTACTTTTGTAAGTAAAGGTTCTCTCTGTCTTAGGCCTGTACAATAGCCACAAAGCAAAAATCCACCATCTTGGGTTGTTTCCAATGAGTTAGGAACAGAGTGGTGGAGAAGGAGCTGCAGCAGTCCCTGGACTAGTTCATTTCATTCAGTTCCCGATTGCCCATGAAGTCATATTTCCAATTACCTGAAGGATTTTATTTTTTAAAGTTAAAACTTTCAATTAGTTTCTCCATTAGTAATAGAAATATTTGTCATGTTATTAAGAACAGTAGGTTAATGAGCCATTTCCTATCTAGGCTCAATAAGAATGTGCCTTAGGGTTATGCTTGGTAGATAGTGTATGTCTTATTTGTGCTCCTTGCAAGGATGAAAGACATAGGTAGTAAAAGAATATTTATTTGTATGTAGTTTTTCCCAAGTGCGTATTTATCTAAAGTGTATTGTAAATACTGTGATCTCAGGACACAGTTGTCTAATATAGTCTCTTTTTCTTTTTCTTTATTTTTTTATTTTTTGGGGGCAAGATCTCACTGTGTAGTGCAGGCTGGCCTCGAACCTGGTTTTTGTAGGACAGGCTGGCCTCCAGTGTGTGGTGATCTTCCTGCCTCAGCCTCCTGAGTCCTAGGATTATAGGCATGAGCCACCACATCTAGCCACAAACTCTTTTTTTCAAATTAGAGAAAGTTGTTTTTTGTTTTTTTTTTCCAAATTAGAGAAGTAGCCAGGTGTTTGTTTGGATCAGTGATGTAAGTACCTGCCGGCAAGTGCAAGGTCATGAGTTTGATCTCCTGTACCACCCCCCAAAAAATTAGAGAAAGTTTAAGGATTTTGGGGATCAGAGAAGAGAAAACTTTTAAAAAGCAGTTACTTTTCAAGCCAAGCATGGTGGCGCACTCCTGTAGTTCCAGCATTTGAGAATCTAAGGCAGGAGGAGGATCACTGTGAATTCAAGGGCAGCCGCCGTCTTGGCTACATGATGAGTTCAAGGCCAGTGTGAACTGCACAGTAAGACCTCAAACAAAACAAAGTAATTGCTTTTCACTGGGGCTGTAGTGTTAATTGGCTAAAAAGTTAGTGCTTTTTTACTCTCAGGTATGAGACTGTAATCCCTAGATTGCCTCTTGTGCCAGGAGTCTGCCAATGTGAATGTATTACCTGAGTGGTGGCATTTCTGGTGTGGGCCATTATGTTTCCAAAAGAACTTGCATTCAGTGTACTCTTTTCTTTAGCTCATGGGAATGACAAAGCCCTGGGCAGAAAACATCCAGACTTCAAACTTTGTTTAAATGATTTTTGCTTTTTAAATATGTATGATTATTATTCTAGGCACACTGGGTAATACATCAGTGAACAAGACAGATAAGATCTCTTCCTTATGGAGCTTGCATTCTAGTGGAAGAGATAGGAAACAAATGAACTATAGAGTAATGACTACTGTTAAAAAGTAAAGCAAGATGCTTTAATATAGTGAGTGGGAGCCCACTTATACTGCTGGATGAGTCTTCTTTGAAGAGTTGACATTTAAGTTAAAATCTCAGTGATGAGGAAAAGGCATTGATAAGAAAATGGAAGGCCAGTGAAGAGTAGGCCAGAGATGGAGACGCGCAGACCTGTAGTGGAGGTAGAAGTGTTCCCAGCAGAGGGTGACTAGGAGAGGCTTTTTAAGATTGGGCCATGCTTGTTTGGGGGCGAGGAGTAAGGGGAAGAGATCTGAGAGGCAGGAGTCAAATCATGTGGACATTCCTAGGCCAGAGTAGGGAGTTTGGGTCTGAAAACAGCCAACTGAGCTTTCTGTTAACCAGTGACATTGATTTTATTGAGAGCAAGAGTATGTACCATGGTTTTAGAGTTGAGAAGACAAGATTCTTAATGACTAATAGCATAAATTTTAAACAAACAGAGATTCACCATTCTAAAGCTTTGCTTAAATTGCTGAAATTGCATTTGTCTCTTGTTATGTATCTCTGTCACTTGTGTCAACCTTCTGGCTCTGACACCCAAGTACAGGGATTAAAGACATGTGCCATCATGCCTGGCTCCACCTTTGTTTTTGTTCTTTTCACCCTTTGCCATTTTGTTTGAATAGAAAGTCACTAAAAGTAGATGGTAATAGAGAGGAAAATAGAATTCATATATATTGAATACCCGTTATATACCAGGTAATGCTAAACTCTACATATTTTGTAATATTGTAATATTGTTATAATAGTCATAACAATGGAAATTATACCACCGCTGAGACTCTAAGAGATTAAAACAGTAATGGCAAACGTTTTAAAAGTTTTCAGTGATGTGAACAGCCCACTATAGCATGAATGCCGGAGGTTCACCACCACTTGGTTAGAGTAACTTGCCTGAGGTTACAGGCAGTGATAGGCCCAAATTCAAATTCTGCCTCTGTCTGGCCACTAAATACTGTGCCATATATTTTACTGAAACTAGCTGTTCCAAATTATCTTTCCTAAAATTTAACAGATATTAGTCACAGAAGCTTCCTGAACAGGTACCACTGAGAAATGCTAGGTTAAACAGAGCTGAACAAGTTTCTTTACTACAGAACTTCCCCATGCTTTGCTATGGAAATAAGTCTTATGATTCTTCATGACAGAAAGCACGTGCATTGCCTAGCTTCATTGACTGTAGAAACTTTTCTCTTATACCAAGTGCCAAGTTCAGTGTTCTTTGGGGCCTACTTTGGGAAAATCCTGTACCAAAAACAACTCAGTAGCAAACATACCTAAGATAGGAAGAAACATTTCACCTTGAAGAAAATCCACATGTCCAATAAGTATGTAAAAAGATACTTACCTTCATTAGTAATCAGGGAACTATAAATCAGGTCTACCATGAGATTGCCAAAAAAATAATAAATCTGAAATACCAAATATTGGGAGAAAGATGAGTTAACAACAACACATGTGTGTTTGGGTATAACCATTTTGGAAAACAATTTGGCATGGTCTCACAAAGCTGATTGTTCATATACTCTGTGACCTGCCAGTTCTGTCCACTCCTAGGTATAAGCATAGTCAGGAGACATATTCAGACATGTTTGTAGTAGCACAGTTCATCATTGCAGAATTGGAAAACAATTAAAAGGCTTATTAGTGTTTAGATAAACCAAGGTATACGTTCATGAGAGGAATATTATTTAACAGTGAAAGTGGAAGAATGACACCAAATACAGCTGAATCTTAGAACAAAGTGGATTACATTAAAAATGGACTTTGGTGATTGAGTTGCTTGACTCTTTAGGGTCAATTAACTAAGTTGTGAAGGAGGCAGAGCCCATTTGGGTTCGTTCCTCATAGTCACTGTCAAATATGTATATATATTTGGGGTTTGGGGGAGGTATTTTTGTTTTGTTATGTTTTGTTTTGCTTTTAGAAAAGATCTCACTGTGTAGTTCGGGCTGGCCTCAAACTCCAAGCATCCTTCTTGCTTCAGCCTCCTGAATGCTGGGATTACACTTAGGTGTGCCACCACACCTAGCTATGCAGCATCGTATATTTTGAAACTAGATATGCCCAAAATATCAACAAAAAGTATATTAATTTCCCTGGTGTAGGTCTAGGTCTTGTGTCATTTAATCTCCTTGATCCTCATTTTTGTTACTGAGCTATGGGGAAGATCAGCTACACTGTACAATGCTCAGAAAAGTATATATGTTCAAATAACATTTGACCATGATCTATTTTGTTTTCTTTTGTTTTTTACTTTGTTTTGTTTTGTTTTGAGACAGGGTTCACTGAGTCACTAAATTACCCAGGCTGAGTTTGATTCTCCTTGCTTCAGCCTCCCAAAGTACTAGAATTATGGGCATGCTTTGCCTGAGCATACTTGGTTCTTTCTTTTTTTTGGTACCAGGGATCAAACACATGACTACATGCTTGCAAGGCAAAGCTAAATCCTCAGCCCTGAGCATACTTTTTATGGGTTCTTCTTTGGTTGAGATCTAAAGGCTGTGTCCCTGGCCTCTGGCTCAGTGCACCGCTCACTTGTAAATGTGAGGAAATGGGAAGCCTAGACTCTTAGTTTGCTAAAAAAGTATCATCTTCTAACCATATTTTTTCCTTCTTTTCATTTTCTTTTTCTCTTTTTCTTATGCATTACTGGGGATTGAACCTGAGGCCTTTGTACTGAGCTACTACCTCAGCTCTTTTTAAAAAAATTTTTTTTTATTTTGTGGTACTGGGTATTGAACCCAGTGCCTTTGCACTAAACTACATCTCCGGTTCCTTTTTTATTTTGAGATAGGATCTCATTAAATCACAGAATTACCCAGACTGGGCTCAAATTTGTAATCCTTCTGCCTCAGCCTCCTCAGGTACTGTGTACCACCAGGCTAACTGGACACATTTTTCTTAGAGCAAGATTTAGCATTTGACCTTTTGGGATCTTGTTGTCAGGACCTGCATGGTGGCACACTCCTGTAACCCCAGCACTCAGAAGGCTGAGGCAGGACGATCATTGCAAGTTTGAGACCTGCCTGGGCTACAAAGTGAAGCCAAGGTCAGCCTGAACTGCATAACAAGACTATGTCCCAAAAAGACACATAGAGGATCCTAGTGCATCAGGAAATTAAAGAGAACTCTTCACCTATCTTGTCTTCTCTTTTCTAAACACGTTTTTCTCCAGACATCCTTTCCCCAAGTAAGAATTTCATAGACTTACGCAGATAAATTAGTGACAAGCAGTTTGGCAGCAGATGCATAGGTTTTTGTTGCCCTGGTGCATTCGTACATATTGCCAGCACTTACTTGCTCTGACATCACTGCTGATTATTGCACTGAGCATCTGATGCTTTATTTCTCCTCAAATAATACTGGCACTATTTCTTTGTCACAGAATCAGGATTTATGTGTTTATTTAGATGTGAGTATCCTCATGAGTCCAAATTATCACATCTACCCCACTCCCATTTTATCCCATTTTCTCTATTAATCTATTTTTCTTTTTCTTTAGACCAATGAGGCGAGCTCAGAGTCGATAGCATCCTTCTCCAAACAAGAGATCATGAATTGCTACCTGCCAGAGGCAGGGTGTTATGAGCTGCTCAGTGTTATAGGTAATGTGCTGGAATTGTTACTGCTTTTCTGCTCCACAGAACTGCTACAGCTTTTTCAGCTAGTTACAAGATTCATGGTTCTGAGGCAGTTCGTGCAGACGGTGATCCCAGTACTCAGGAGGCTGAGGCAGGAGAATTGATACAAGTTCATAGCCATAGTGAGTCCAGGATCAGCATGAACCGCAAAACTAGACCCTTTCACAAGGCAAGACCAGACCAAACCTGGCTTTTGTGAGTTTTCTTTGGGTTCCTGCTGTCAGGTATTAGAAGAAGTTAAGTTTCCAGGAGAGAAGATCTTTTGCAATATTTTCTTCATGGCCATGCAAATCTGATGTCCTGGGCTTTAGTCAGGTAGAAAGGTTGACTAAAAAAGAACTAAGAGGGCAAAAGCTGAGAAATTTAACTTTCCTGATAAAATCAAGTTATTTTTGTTTAAAGAACACAAAAAGAAACCTTGGCTATTGTCTTAAACAGTGTCATTCTTTTCTTTTAGGCAAAGGATTTGAGGACCTAATGACAGTTAATCTTGCCAGGTACAAACCAACAGGAGAGTATGTGACAGTACGCAGGATTAACCTGGAAGCTTGTTCCAATGAGATGGTGACATTCTTGCAGGTAATAAAACATGAGCATGACCCTGGAGGGTGGGCTCTCAGTCCCATAGTAATTGCAGTGCAT
The DNA here is from genome assembly GCF_034190915.1 of Cavia porcellus. Classification (NCBI taxonomy): domain Eukaryota; kingdom Metazoa; phylum Chordata; class Mammalia; order Rodentia; family Caviidae; genus Cavia; species Cavia porcellus. The sequence continues at coordinate 17,112,881 of NW_026947515.1, forward strand.
CTCTTACCTCAGTCTATTGAAAGGTTATGATGAGAAACAGAAGTAGGGCAAGTGTTCAGAAGTCACAGAGGCTTTCAGTGAAGAACCTTAGGCCTTTTACATTAAGGAATGGGCTGTAAGACTGCTCGACCCAGTTTATATTACCATTTTCTTCTTTATATATTCCTTTCTGGCTCATTTATTCATTTATTATTCAGAAAGGCTAAGTGACATGGCCTCAGTCACACATTACTAAGTGGCAGAGCAATGAATTGGAGCCAGGTAATGTTGTTCCAGATGCAGGGCTGTGAACCCTCCACTAGGGCCATCTTCTAGCTATTAACATCCTGTTTGCCTGAGATTCTTTGCTATGCAGAAACAACCAGTTGCTCTCTTGTTGCACTGAGTCCACAGCAGCTAGACTTTTCCCTGGCTGATATAGCTTGGCTTTAGGGCGCAGCTCAACACATGTTCAGTACATATGCCTGCAGCCCAGCCTCTTCTGCATTTGCTAGGTTTTCCTGAATTGATGATGCTCACCTCATGGTGCTCTAGCTCCTTTGTTCCAAGTAGTTTGATGGAGCTAATAGTGGAGCGGAAGGCTAGTCCAAGCTAAGTTATGTGAAAAAAACACCAACAAATTTGCTTTAGAGCTTGTTGGATTGTATGATTCTTTTGGCTTTTATTTTCTGAAGCAGTAGTCAGGTAGAAGATACAGCCCACTTAGTCTTAGTTTGTGTCCCAAAGGCTAAGATCCTGAAATTTCTATAGTTCTTGTATCTAATTAATTAGTTAATTAATTAGTCTTTTTTTGAGACAGGGTCTCACTATGCAGTTCAGGCTGGTCTTGAACTTGCAACATTCCTCATGCCTCAGCCTCCTAAGTGCTGGAATTACAGGCATGTACCGCCATGCCTGGCTGTAATTATTTATTTTTTATACTTGGTATAGCTGCTTCTGAGGAAGGGATCACTCGGTCTGAGGTTACTGAAAAAGTATCTTCTAATGTTTATCAATTATCATTTGTTCCTTAATACCTTGTTTCTGTCAATTATCGTATTTTTTTTTCTTTTTCTTTTCTTTTTTTTTTTTTGTCTTTTTCCTTTTTATCGGTACCAGGGATCGAACTCATGACTGCCTGCTTGCAAGGCAGGCGCTTATGCCAATGAGCTAAATCCCCAGCCCCCATTTTTTAAAATCAGTACCAGGGATCAAACTCACGACTGCCTGCTTGCAAGGCAGGCGCTTATGCTGCTGAGCTAAATCCCTAGCCCCAATTATCATATTTTTATAAAATAGGAAAATTTGTTTTCTTTTTTATTGGTGTATATATAATATTTATATTTGTTTGGGGGTTGGAGCTTTTTTGTTTGTCTCTTAGTTTTTGTATTTTTTGAGACATAGTCTCACTAAATCACTGTTTGCCTTGTTGGGCTTGAATTTGTGATCCTCCTGCCTCAGCCTCCCTATTTCTGGGGTTACAGACATAAACTTCCATGTACAGCTTCTTTTGGTTTTTTGAGATAGTGTCTTACTATGTAGTCCTGTGTGGCCTTGAATTTGCTGTGTAGCTGATGCTGGGCTCAAACTTACAGTCTTCCTATCTCAGATGTCCAAGTGCTGGATTACATACCACTCAGGTTATTTTCCTTTTCTCCCGTCCTCCTTCCCTCCCCTGCCTACCTCCCTTCTTCTTTCCTTCTTTCCCTCTTTTTTTCTTTTCTTTTTTTTAAGATAGAGTTTTAGAGTTTTGCTATATAGTTCAGACTGATCTTGAACTCACTATGTAGCCTAAACTGACCACAAACTCATGATTATCCTCCTGCCTCAGCCGACCAAGTACTTGAGATTCTTGAGTTAGCTGTCAGAGCTACCCTACAAAGCTGGCAAAGCGGGTTGGCTTCCTTATGGGGAAGCCTAGTTTCTCCTACAGTGGAAGCACTCAATTAGGCTTCTCCCATGCCTCTGAGAAGAGCTGCCGAAAGAACAAGGTCCTATATTACTCATGCTGTCACATTCATATTAAGCAGTACTCTGCAGTGCCCACTTGATTCTGATTTCAGCTTTCCCATTGCTTTCAGGGGGAGCTTCATGTCTCTAAACTCTTCAATCATCCCAATATCGTGCCATATCGAGCTACCTTTATTGCAGAAAATGAACTGTGGGTAGTCACGTCATTCATGGCATATGGTGAGTAGGAAAGGGTTCCTGGAAGCGGGAGTTTTTATAACTCCATTGGCAGATTACCTGTGTGATGTTTTCTTTCTTTGTCACCCTTTGCTATTTTGTTACAATTCTCTTCTTCAGGTTCTGCAAAGGATCTCATTGGTACTCACTTCATGGATGGCATGAATGAACTGGCAATTGCTTATATCCTGCAGGGGGTTCTGAAGGCTCTGGACTACATCCATCACATGGGTTATGTGCACAGGTAACATTCTTTTTTGGAGGTTTGGTTTTGGTTTTAGTTTTTGAGACAGGATCTCACTATGTAGTCCAGGCCGATCTTGAACTTCACTGCCTTAGCATCCAGAGTGCTAGAATTATAGGCAAGATCCACCTCTCCCAGCTATGCACGGGTACCTTCTTAAGTGGCTTCACTTTATTAATAAGAGTAGATATCTGAGACCATGAGCCCTGGAGGAAATATTTGAAAGTTGACTTCAATTAATGAAGCCAGAGTTTATAATCAGGATATGCATTCTGACCTTGCCCCTGACTTGGGAGACAGTCATTTAGCCTATCAATGCTAAAGCCATTGACTTTCTTTATTGAGCAGCTTGGTCCTGAGTATTGGTTTGGTTTCATTTTGTTTCATTTTTTGAGACAGGGCAGGTTGTTATCGTGTAGTTCAGGCTAGCTTTGAATTCATTATGTAGCCCAGGCTGGCCTGGAATTTGTGGTGATCCTCAGGCAAGACACCAAGAAGATTAAAGGCCTAAATATAAATTTAAACTACAGACTTAACCAGAAGGAAATAGTTTTTGAGATCTGAGTCATAAAAGGCCTTCGATGTATTTTAGAAATGTGACATTAACTAAAAAAAAAAAAAAGTAGATGAATTTGATTATATCAAGATTAAAGATTGCTGTTCAATAAAGAACACCATGAAAAACTGAAGAAACAAGTAACAGTGGAAAATGTTAACGTCTAACGCACAAAGATTAATAACAAGGAAATCTTGCAAAGCAACAAGAAAAGCACAGCAAAGTAGTGAGTGGGCAAAGGATATGAAGTTTATGTAAGAGAAAACTCCAGAGATTAGAGATCATAGGGACACTCAACCTAGCAGTCAGAGAAAAGCACATGAAAAGATGTCGCTTTGTACACACGTGAGTAGTGGTAGCAGCTAGGTGTGACGGTGCAAGCTTGTAATTCCAGCACTCTGGAAGCCTGAGGATCACCACAAATTCCAGGCCAGCCTGGATTACATAATGAAGATGGGATCACAGATTTTAGCTTAGCCTGGGTAACTTAGGAAAATATGTTTCAAAAAAAGAAAGAAAACCTATGGCGGAGCTTTCAGTGATCTACAGCCCACTGTAGCATACGTGCTATGAATTCACCACCACTGGCCTAGGGGGGATAGCTCAGTGCAAAGGCTCTGGGTTCAGCCCCTAGTACCATTTGAAAAAAAAAAAAAAGACCAGTGGTGAGTAGAAGGCCAGATGAGTCCTAGTGCAGTAAGGAGATGGCTGCGTCCTGATAGCGGGATATGCCAGTGCTGCCTCTGGGTGTATGTCTCAAGAAACAGACTCATTGGGCATGTATGGAGATGTCACTGGTCATATTTGTACTGAGTACAGGTAGTATGGATGTCCTTCCCTGGAGAATAGATGAATAAAAGTGTTAGATCCTGCCCAGGACTCAAGATGACAGTTAGAAGCAAAAATCTGCTGGATGTGATGGTACATGCCTGTAATTTCATTTACTATGGAGGCTGAGATTAGGAGGATTGTAAGTTCTAGCCCAGCCTGGGCAACATAAAAAAAAAAAATAGGGCTGGGATGTAGCGCTTGGTGGTAGAGGATCCTTGTGTTCAGTTCTCAGCACTGGAGTAGAGTTAGGGGGCAGAGATCAGAGGACACAGATAATGATACTTTTTTTCTTTTTACACAGATGGTCTTAGATATGTAGCACTGAGTAAAAACAAAACCAAAAAATACTCTAAGACATAGCATGGAGTGAAAAAAGAAGAACAAGTTGGGTAACAGACCTATTAGATTGAGGACATATACATACAAAACAGTGATACACTTTTTTTTTCTTTTTTTGGGGTCTTTCAAAAAACAGGGTTTCAGCTGGCCTTGGGCTCACTTTGTAGCCTAAGCTACTCTCGAACTTGCAGTGATCTTCCTGCCTCTGCCTCCCAAGTGCTAGGATTACAGGAGTGTGCTCCATGCCCAGCTAAAACTGTGGTATACTTTAAAAGAATTTCTATAAACAAGCACAGATGTTTTCAGTCTCCCCAATGGTTCTGTCCAACTTATTCTTCCTTTTTCACTCCATGTCATGTTTTAGAGTATTTTTGGTAGGAAATGGGGGAAAGAGGATCTTACACATAAAAGAGAACAAGTCATAAGAAAAATTTTGAATTTTATATGTAAATGGCCTCATGTTGTTTTCTCTTTTCCTGTGTATGTTTGACATTTTTCATAAAAATGTGTTTGTGTATATATAAAGTGCATACACACACACACACACACACACACACACACACACCCCATCCCCACCCCTACCCCCCGGGAGAAAGCCAACTAAATAGAGTGTGTAGAGACAAAGGTTTGTAGCATGAAGGGCTCCAGCTGCCCATGGCACCCTTTCTGCCTCCCCCAGGAGTGTCAAATCAAGCCACATTCTGATCTCTGTGGATGGGAAAGTCTACCTCTCTGGTTTACGCAGCAACCTCAGCATGATCAGCCATGGGCAGCGGCAGCGAGTGGTCCACGATTTTCCCAAGTACAGTATCAAGGTTCTGCCTTGGCTCAGCCCAGAAGTCCTCCAGCAGGTGTGTGTACTGATCCTAAGGTGTCCCTGTCGGTCCTACCAACTCACGATTCTCAAGATGTCCCCAAGAATTTCCTGGGATAGGGAAGAGTGCTTCTGAGTGGAGTACGGGGTTCTGGAGGGAGGAGTCCCAGTTGGCCAGGTGCGCTAGCAGCCCAATCAGCATGGGCATTACCTGCCTACTGTGGATGGATGTAGTTTTTATTTGCTGGGGTCCTAAAGCATACTTGATGTTAGTGCAGCTCCCTTCAGGGGTCCTTCCCACCTATGGAAGAGTGAAGGTTTTGGAACTACTTGGGGCTCTCCAGATCCATATGCTGAGCTGGAGCATCAGCCCCAGTACTTCCTCCTACTTATTACACAGCAAACCAAACATTTGTTCCTTGTAAAAATAGCAGTCAATCTGCAGTAGTATAAGCAAGGTCCAATTACCAGCTGGTCTCAGCTGTGGGGTAGGCATTCTTTTCTTACTGTTTTTGATTCACTTTTTTTTTTTTTTTCCCTTTAACAAACACCAGACTACAAGTAAAACATCTGTGGCTTTCTTTTTCCTGACTTAGAATCTTCAGGGTTATGATGCCAAGTCTGATATCTACAGTGTGGGAATCACAGCCTGTGAATTGGCCAATGGCCATGTCCCCTTTAAGGATATGCCTGCCACCCAGGTGAGCCTGCAACCCAGTGCTTCCTTTCTTGCCTGCCTTTCCCAAATGTTTGTGGTTACCTGTCTCACTCAGGGACACTGACTAAGGTTTCTAAGATGAAAGACATGGTTCATTTTTTCAAGAAGAGCAACCTCTTTCTCCCAGGGGGGATGAGTGTATATTGCTTCTCCATATGTGAAATGCTGCGGTCACAGAGCCCAGCCCGGGCTGGGGAGATCCCAAGGGCATTAGTGTAAATAGGAGCTCATATACTTTATATCTACTTAAAACATATAAACTAAGCTAACCAGTTTTTGTAAAATATCTTCTATCTTCCTACTTTGATAAAGAAGGTCAGTTTCCAATTTAGAATTCTCAGGCATCTCAGAGTTACACGCCTGCACACTCTGCCCCACGTCTTTGGAAACTTCACTGCACAGGCTTGCCTTCTGTCTACTGCCCTTTGACTTCTGTCTGTTGCCTTTCCACTTGGGCGCACCCTCCAGCTTAGGAGTATCCAGGCAGTGGCACAATCTCCTTAATGGACATCCCCAGCAAGGAGGCTTGCCCGGGCCTCATTACATCCAGGAAGTTTAATTGGGCGTCATCTGGGCAGGGATTACCTGAGTTCCCGGGTGCGAGGGGCATGGTCTAGAACTGGGAGAACATTGACACAAGGGCAGCTAGAGGATATCAGGCTTGGGTTAAGTCTTAAAGGCAAAGAGCAATTTCACCAGGTGAAGAGTAGGAACAGAAGCTGATTCTTTAGGCCCACAGTCAAGAAAGAACAGGATCTGTGGGACAGCATAGTTGTAAATAGCTAAAGTACAGGTGCTGCGGGGGGAGGCCATCTGGGTGATGAGACCGGAGAAAGAAGCAAGAGCACCTCATGAAGAGTTTTGTGTGTCACCTGAAGGCATTTGGCTCCTGCTCCAAAACGAAACACAGAGCATGTGGAGAATTCCTCCTGTAGGACACAGAGCAACAGCAAGAGCAAAAAAAAAAAAAAAGAAGAAGAAGAAAAAGCAGATATATAGGCCAGGGATTTAGCCCAGTGGCATAAGCACCTGCCTTGCAGGTGAATTCCATCCCGGTACAAAAAAAAAAAAAAAAAAAAAAAATATATATATATATATATATATATATATATATATAAGTTTAAGAAGATCATTCTAATAAGTGGATTAAATCTGGCAGATAGTTATGATGGCTTGGACATTTAGGTAAGGTATCAGGAAAGCTAATAAATATAATTCAGTAACTGAAGAATGTATAGAAAAAAATAGAATGCTCAGGAAAAAATTAAAAGGTTATTTAGGGGGCTAGGGATATAGCTCAGTGGCAGAGTGCTTGCCTAGAATATGAGAGGCACTGAATTAGATCCCCAGTACCATAAAAAATCAAAAACAAAATTTATTTTGGGTGCAAAAGCCTTAGATCTAGAAGTAGCACCATCCAGAACTTTGTACAGTGATGAAATGTCTATACCTTTGCTGACTAGTATGGCAACCAATAGCTACCTATAGGCATTAAGCATTTAAAATATTTCAGTGAGACTGAGGGACCGAGTTTTAAACTTGATTTAATTTAAATATAAAGAGCCACACATAGTTAGTGCTGCCTTAGAGAAATTTCTGTATTTTTGGCTTGAACAGCTCATTAAGTTCATGAAAATGCCCATGAAGATAGCAGTATTCAGAGTGGGGTTGGGTTCACATGTACGTTTTGAGAGCTTCATAACAGCTGCCCACACCTGGCAAGATCCTGGGTACACTACGCGGCCTTTTTTTGTGATACCCCAGGATGAGGCACTACAGGTATTACATTGTGAACTCATTGGGCCCACATGTATATGGCAGCCTGGGGGCTGGGCTTCAAGGAAAGTGACTGGATTGTTCCCTCCACCTTAGGGTAAGGGCTGAACGAGTTAGTGGGGAGAGGAAACTGTGGGCCCTTCCTCCAGCCACAGTGAAGGGTTCTCACAATCTTTCCTGTCTTCCTCTTTCCTCTATTGGCCTAGCCAGGGGGAAGCTGCGAAGCCAGTGGCCAGCGTTCCTTTAGAAAAGTTAGCTTGATTCAGCTTCCGTCTTTTCTCCCAAAAGATCTCATTTATAGGCAGATCATATTTCTAAAGAGGCCCCTTAGGCCTTGGGACCCCTTCCAGCTCAGACCCTGACTCTCCTCCCCAGATGCTGCTGGAGAAGCTGAATGGCACAGTACCGTGCCTGTTAGACACCAGCACCATCCCTGTCGAGGAGCTGACCATGAGCCCCTCACGTTCAGCAGCCAACTCTGGCCTGGGTGAGAGCCTGGCCACCGGCATCCCACGGTCTTCCAATGGTGACTCGCCTTCCCACCCCTATCACCGAACCTTCTCCCCACACTTCCACCATTTTGTGGAGCAGTGCCTTCAGCGTAACCCAGATGCAAGGTATGCTGCTGGCATGGGGCTGGGCTCTGGGGAGCAGCAAGAGGAGAGGAAGTTGCAGAGTTGGGCCAGGGTGTGAGGGCTTGTGCTTCTCAAAGGCTCTGTAAGGGTCTGTAAGGCTCTGTAAGGGTTCCGAGGAGGAAAGTGCGGCTCCGCAGCAAAAGAGGTCGTCAGTTCGTGGGTTAGCTAAGAACCCAGTATTGGCGAGCTGAAGAAGAGATGAGAGGCAGGGTTGGGAAGTGGGTACCGGGTGATGTGGCTCTCTTCCCCTTTCTCTCCAGGCCAAGTGCCAGCGCCCTTCTGAGCCACTCCTTCTTCAGACAGGTATAAGACAGTCTCCCCTGGCTCCTTGTGTCTTCTTGCCTGTGGGTCTAGTTGCCTGAGTTCCCTCAGCCCTGTAACTATGGGGTCTTTAGGTATTTTCTCCTGCTGTTTTTGAATTAGAGAAATAAAGCCCCCAAATTCTACTTCTTCCTCTTTATTATCTTCAGTTCTATAGTCTATTTCACCACTCAACTCTGTCCTTCCACAGATCAAGCGACGCGCCTCAGAAGCTTTGCCTGAATTGCTTCGTCCTGTCACCCCAATCACCAATTTTGAAAGCAGCCAGTCTCAGGATCACAGTGGGATCTTTGGCTTGGTAACAAACCTGGAAGAGCTGGAGGTGGATGACTGGGAATTCTGAGCCTCTGCAGACCAGGCATGTTCTCCAGCTCGGCATCGGCTGGCACATTCCCAACCTCCTGGCTGCCAAATGGGTAGCAAGGACCTTGCCAGCAGAGCTGCTTGCTGGCTCACGGGAAGGACATTCTGGGAGAGATGTCTTCACTGCTCTGTGATTTTTAAGACATAAGGACTCACAGGATTTCGAGGATTCAGTAAGCTGACACGCCCCACCCAGAGAGCTGAGGTGACCTCATCAGAAGGAAGACATGCTGTGCTGGCCCTGGGAATGAAGTCAAGCCCAGGGTTTGACTCATCAACCCAAGGAATTGTCACCTCTTCTTCCTACCAGTTGCTCTCCTGCCAGTGGAATTCCGTTGGGATAGGTCCGTGAAAGGGCAAGTTCAAAGCAACCTGCCTCCATTGCCCTCAGGCCTCTTCCTAATAATTGAAGAGGAACGTATTTCTTTCAAGCACCAGGTTAAAGCTAGGACAGTCCAACCTTACCTCTCATATCGCTGGGACCCAGACACCTAAGACCTTCCTGTAGCGCATCTGTGTAGCTCAACTCTTTCCTGAGAGTCTATCTTCATACCACTTGCCACCTGTCTTGGTGTTTCTCCAAGGACTATAATGTCTTGTGTCACCCAAGAGCTTCAGTCCTTATGCTGTTAGTTTCATTATCAGAACAAATTAAAATGTGTGGAGAATGGCATTGGTGTGTGTGTGCATGTGCACAGAGATTGCAGGCCTGCTTCTTCGTATGTTTTCAAAAGAGGCCGCAAAGGGTAATACTTGGATCATTGCACCCTGGGTTCTGACCCCCATAAGGGGGCCCACAGGAAGCACAGCAGTGACCTTTTACTAGATGAGACATAACAGGTTTTGAGACAGGGGTTCACTTTGTAATTTAGGCTGGATCTGAATGTACTATGTAGTTCAACCTGGCTTTGAACTCACAGTGATCCTCCTATGTCAGCCTCCTAAGCCCTAGAATGACACCACCACACCCCAAGTTTTTTTTTTTAAGACCTATAAGAGATGATCTGTTGGGGCTGGAGATTTAGCATAAGCACCTGCCTTGCAAGCAGGTGGTCGTGAGTTTGATCCCTGGTACCGGAAAAAAAAGTTTAAAAAATTGATAAAAAGAGATGATCTGTTCATCACCTAAAATTTCAAAACAACTGTACTAATTTTTGCCTGTGGCCATCAAACTATTTGAGACTAGAAGGATCTGGGTGCCAAAATTGGCTACTCTGTAGGACCACTTTGAGCCACTGTGAGTCAGGGCAGAAGATGCTGAGTTTCGGCAGAAAAGGGTGGAAGAGTTTTGTCACATAACCTGGAGAGTCTCTTTACCATTGGTATTGATACCCAAAAAGCAAGTTAAGCTTAGACCCAACAGCTGCCTGCTCCCATCACTGGTGCTGGCAGCCAGTGAGTGGGAGCACAGGGGCTGCACTAACGCAGTCCCCTCTGGTATTTCGCAAGCATATTCTGTTCTGATGCTTGTTTTGTGCATGCACAGTTCTGGCCAAGGCTGTAGGCCTTGGCAGTTCCTTGAGGTGTGGGCTCTGCTGGCTGTGGCCCCAGGCATTTGAAGTGTCAGATAAAGGAAGTGCCCCTCCCTTCTTCCTGAGGCTAGTATGAACCAACAAATGCCCTGGCCATTTCCATGGAAATTTTAACAACAGGTTAAAGATAAAAAACTTAAAAGTCTCTTCCTTTGAGCAATTACTGGGAGGGAGGTGAAGGGCATGACATCCACTATCAGTAGAGATAGGGACCTGAAGGGATGAGAGTACCCAGTTAAACGTTTCCAGCCAGCTCCTTGCTACTTTTCTTTTTAATTAATGGGCGTACTCAGAGTCTCACTATATTGCCCATCCAGACTGGTCTCAAACTCCTGTGTTCAAGAGAGACTCTTGCCTCAATTTCCCCTATCCAGTAGCTTGGGACTGTAATTGTGTGTCACCGTACTAGGCTGAAGCTCCTGTTTCTCAACACTGCATCACTTTATCGGCCACGTTTCCCTCAGAACTGCTGATTCTGTGGTCACCAACTACAGCTCAGCGCCTACAGATGGCCTTGCCTGCTGAGCAAGGCAGGGGCCTCAGGCCTGACCCCCAGCCCTGACCAGCGGGGCTCTGGGAGCCTGTTTGGGTAACCTCCTGGGCTTTCTTTCTTGCATCAAACGGCCCCCTTGGAGAATTTAAGTGTGTCTCATGGGAGACACATGCAGTTATAGAGTTCTTAAGTGCCCATCAGGGAGTCCTCAGGGTCCCCATCTCCCCCTAAGCAACACAGACAGACACACGCCTCTTCCTTCAGAGCAAACCAAAGATTGAAGGAAAAAAGTGAAGCTCAGCATGGGTACCCACTGTGGGCCCGGGAAGCGGCTGGGTGTTGGGCTGCCTGCAGCCTAGCAGGTGTGGAACTCTTCTTTTCCCTTAAAAACGCGCGGATGCACTCAGGTGCTGCCAGTTCTATTCCTGCCACAGTGTGGGAACACTGAGGCTGTGCTTCCCGGAACAACCTCCAGCCTGGCCTCTGGCAAAGCCAGTTGCTGGAACCCAGAAGCCTCAGGCTGCCGCGCAGGAGCCTGTTCAGAGCTGCCCTGTGTTTCCGCAACACAGCTGAGGCTACACACTCCGGTGGGCATCGCCGGAGCCCTGCTGTGCACTGGGACTAGGGCGGCGGCAGAGCGCCTTGCTGCTGAGCCATTTCCGTTCTCTGGAACAAGTCACAAAGTCTTCAGGCCTAGTGTCTCATTTGGGGACGAGGTTTGGGTGCCTTAGATTTGCTAGCTTGAGGGCTGACAAACCCTATCCTGAGGATGTACCCCAGCTTTCCTCAGGGCCACGATTAGCAAGCAGTCCCACAAAATCAAGCCGCTGAAACGCTCTGTACGTGGGGCCCCAGGAGAGTATGTGCCCCGGGAAGCTCACTGGGATGGGGCCCATCGGACCCCCTGGTCAGGCGGGCTACCCAGGCCCTCCCTGCAGCTCGCGGCTGGCCCGACCGGGACCTCGCAGCCTCGCCGACGGACTTGGCCAGACCTCGTGCTGCTGCCATCTTCCTCGGCGGGCCCCGCGTGCGTGGGGGCGGCCCCTGGCGGCTGGAGGACTTCGCGGCCCGTTGGGGTTCGGGGGTCATACCGGGTGTGGGCTCTGGCCTGCCTCCCGGGTCGGCCAGCAGGGTCTCAGCCTACAGGGCTAGGCAGTACTTGGGCCGTCAGGCCCTGTGTCTACAAGAGCCAACAGGGGAAACCGAGGCAGCGAAAGGCCTAGGCATGATTCGGAGAGGCGGTGCGGTCACAGCCTGAACTTGTCCCCGCGCGAGGTATGCTGTGAGGGCCTTTGGGCTCCTGTCCCCGCTATCACTGATCCCCTCTCCGCGCGCGGGTGCCTGGCACCTGGAGCCTTGGGGAGAAGGCAGACGGGACAGACCCTGGCGACCAGCGGCACGGAGCCGGGGCTGGTGCGGGCCCGGGAGCGCGATGTGGGCGCGGGGGGCAGACAAAGGCGGGGGACGGAGAACCACGGAAAGACAAAGCACGGAGGGCGGTCGGCGGCGGCAGCGGGGCCCCGGAGGCGGCTCCGGCGCGACGGAGCCAATGGGCGGGCGCGGGGCGGGGGCCGGCGGGGCGGCGCCGGCATAAGGCGGCGGTGGTGGTGGCCGCTCGGGGACCACTGGCGGCGGCGGAAGCTCGGCCCCGCTCCCTCCTCGCACCCGAGGCGGCCCCTGAGACTGACCCCCGCCCCCACGGCCCAGGCCGGGGCCCGGTGAGACCTGCGGCCAGCCGGGGAGGGTCTGCATCCAGCGCGCGAGCCTGAGCACCGAGATGGGGGGCGAGGGGCGCAGACGCCCGGCGGTTCCGCGCGTTGTTCTTTCCTGGGGCCCGAGGATCACATCCGCCCTTCAGGGGCGGGCCCTCGGGGACGCGGGGTCTAGGGGTCGGGTTCCCGCAGGTCCTCTGGCCGAGGAGCTGGCCGCGGGCGGGGGAGCGGCCTGGTGGGCAGGCGGCCAGGCCGAGCGCTGTCCAGGACTGCGCGCATGGGCCCGGCACTGGGCAGTGCGCGGCACGGTTCAAGCTGGGGCAACGGGTTCTCGCCCTGGCACTCTTGGCCCCGCCCTCGGCTGACCCCTTCACCCCAGGAGGAGTCTCCCGCAAGGCGCACTCAGAACCCGCATCTACAGTTTTTCACCGCTAACTTTGTTCTTCCACACATGGTTCCAACACAGGGACCTTGACCCAGGAGGGGGAGTCGTGGGGACTGGGGAGTGGGGGGCAGAGGGGCGGCGAAGGAATGGGTGAGGGGCGGAAGTGGCAAAACCAAGAGCAACAGGAAATGACTTAGGGAAAGTCCCAACCACAGCCCCCCAGCCCCTTTTCTGTAAACACCCCACCCTGCAGGCTGGGGGAAGGGCTCATGGGGCCCTACCAAACGACTTCCCCTTGCAGAACCCAGCGGGTGCCGCGTCTCAGCCCAGGGCCTCCATCACTTTTGAAGAGCCATGTTCCAGGCTGCAGGAGCCGCCCAGACCACCCCCTCTCATGTAGGTGACCATCCGAGTGGGAAGGATGAAGGGAGAGGAGCGGCCTGTTTGTCCAGCACCTTTTGCCCCCTCTTGAGTGGCCTGGGATCTGGGAAGGCCACTCCAGAGTCACCCCTGCACTTATTGTCCCTCTCCCTCAGGAAGCCAAAGGCGGTGGTGGCAGCAGCACTGTGCAGCGCTCCAAGGTAGGGTCCTCTGGGTAGCTGTGGGTGGAGGAAAGGGTAGGTGATGGCCAGGCCCTTGGCTGAGTGTCCCCCTACAGTCTTTCAGCCTTCGGGCCCAGGTGAAGGAGACCTGCACCGCCTGCCAGAAGACTGTGTACCCCATGGAGCGGCTGGTGGCCGACAAGCTCGTTTTTCACAACTCTTGCTTCTGCTGCAAGCACTGCCACACCAAGCTGAGGTGCGACCCTGCCCTGCCTGACTGGCCCCTGACTTTCAGCCCTGACCCGGCCTGACCTGGTTGTTCTACTTCCGCAGCCTGGGCAGCTACGCAGCTCTGCACGGCGAGTTTTACTGCAAACCCCACTTCCAGCAGCTGTTTAAGAGCAAAGGCAACTACGATGAGGGTTTCGGACGCAAGCAGCACAAGGAGCTCTGGACCCACAAGGAAGTGGACCCTAGCACCAAGACAGCCTGAGACACCCTGTAATCTTCTGCTCCCTCTGCAGAGGGCCTAGAACTGGGCCTTTGGAAGGGTGGCAAAGAGGTTGATTGTAGGCTTGGCTGGGCTGGCAGGGTAGAAGGGGGCACAGCTCCTCAGGCAGAAGATTCCAGGTGCAGGGCTCTGCTCCAGGATTCTTTCCTTCTCCCTCGGTGGGTAGGGGTGTGGGAGCAAGGACTGGCGTTTGCTCACCTGCTTCTTTCAGCCTACCCCACCCCACCTCACACCCCCCCCCTGGAAGGCCCCCAAATGTTTCCCTAACTAGGTGCCTTTTCTCCAGCAAGGAGTCAGCATGTTCCCCCTCAGGGTCCCAAGCGCCCTCACTGCCACCTGGGCTGTGTGCAGCCCCCAAGTCTCCCCATCTACCTCTGCCCTTAACCTGGACCCAAGCTACAGGGAACTGGAGGAAGGAGAGCGAGTGCGCCACCTGCTGGGCCTCGTGGTTGCCACTTCTGCAGAAGCAGGGGAGGGGATGGGGAAGTGGCGAGACAAGGCAGAACCTGCCTTTTGGGGGTTTGGGACCCTCTTGCACCAGGAAGTTAGAAGCCTCTGCCAGGGTGAGAGCCTGAGACCTGCTGGGTGGGCAGCTTCCATGCTCCCCTTTTATTCCTGCCCCTCTGTTGTGATGAACCCCATTTTAAACATGTTTAAATAGATGCTGACTCTGTTATTATGTGGCCTAAAGTGGGGTTTTGTGGTAGAAAAGATGCAGACTCACCCTATGAAGGAGAAGGGGGAACAGAGCCCAGAGCACTCTTGGCCTTGGTGGGAGGGTCAATGGATGTCAGAAATACTAGCCAGTTTTAAAAGGGGGGGGGGTGCTCTTCCACTCGGACAAGGCACTGTACCCTGCAACTGTAATGGAAACTCACTGTGCCCCTCAGCTTCGAGCTGGTACTCGCCCTGTGCCCTGGAAATCTGCAAGAATGGTGGGAACCTGTAGTGCCATTGAAGATTTTAGTGACTGCTACCTTTTAATCCCCGTTCTCCCTTATTGCTACATCTTTCTAGTGCCTTTCCAAAATCTGGGGTTGACTTTCTGTCCTGAGAGCACAGGCACACAGAGGAACTGTAATTTACAGCAAACAAGACAAGCTTAGACTGACCCCACCACCACCATGTAAAAACAGAAGTCTGGGTTGTCCTGTCCCAGAACCACTGGCTTGATTTTCCCAAAGAGCTTGCGGGATACATGAGCTGGGGGAACAAAATAATAGACCCCTGGAGGCTCTGCTGCCACCACCCTATACAACTTAAGTTCCTTGGTAATTCCTACCCAGAAAACTGGGCCTCAAGCCCTGGTGTCAGGTGAGCCACAGTGCTGTTGAGGGAGGCACTGCTCCTTGCAGAGGCAGAGAAGGCACTCAAGGCCTAGGTCCTCGGTGGAGAAGAACCTCAGAGCAGACCCAGCTTCCTGTATCACAGGTCAGTGATGGGAACGAGAATCTCCCTTTAGGTGGGTCAAGGGACATGCTGGAGAGGTGGCTTCTGAGTACTCACCTGCAAGGATGGGCTGAAGACCCTACTGGGTGCCACATACTGCAGGAATCCAGGGCATCCAGGTGATGTCCAGGTCAGGAGCACCAACAATGCTACCTTAGTAAATGACCCCCAATGTACCTACCACGCTGTATGGTGCTTGTGGCAGGGAAAGGGAGGAAGGGGGCTGAGTGCTGTGGGATGACGGCAATACTCAACCCAAGAATCCCAGGACTCCTTTAGCTGAGGGGCCCAAGCTTTTTGCTAGGTACCACACCTAGCCCCTCCCACATACCTGTAACCCCAACCAAAAGCATGGCCACAGGATGCCTCTAGTATAAATGATCCCTTTTATTGAAAGTAATGTGTGACACTGGCCTGGCTTTGCACTGCAAGCCCTCAGTCAAGATACAGTCAAATAACTATGGTTGAAGGTTCTTCTGCACAGTTCACAATTCAGATATAAACAGAGCTGGAGGGACAGGAGGGCGGTAAGGTGTGCACTGACCCAGCCCTGGCCCTTCCACGCGGGGTTGGCTGAGGCACACACACTCCACGGAATGATGGAACTGTGGCTTAACCCCTTCCCACATTAAGCCTGGGGCTGCTAACAAACTGCCAAGAACCTTTGGGCCCAGGCCATCCTAGAACCCCGTTAACTTTTCATCTGGATTAGTAAAAAAAAAACAATAAATTAAAATTAAGCAATAGCTTGGTCCTGAGGATGCTGAGCCAGCATGTCCACAGTTTTTGGCACAAAAATGAGTCATTTTTTGTTTTTTTTTGGAGTTCCAAGATTTGTTGGCTTGTTTTTAAATTCATTTTCAAAATGTTCCCTGTGAGGTAAGACCCTGGAAGTGGGGCTCTGTGAGAGCCTGGACCTGGGACACAGTCATCTTGTCAGCGACACCATGCTGTTTCCACGTGGGGGGTGGGGATGGGAGACACTAGGGACAGGGTGAGGGCCAGGGAAGGCTATGGCCATTAGGATGGGGTCACAGAGAGGCTGAGCTGCTGCTTGGCAGCTTAGGTCGAGATGATGGCTGGTCCCCACCCTGGGCAAGGGCCAGGATGGGAGGCAGGAGCATGCGTTTGCTGGCCTCGGGACAACCGCCTGTGGAAGGTGGCTTGACAGAGTCCCCTGGTAAAAAGGGGTGGCACAAAGGGGCCCAGGCCCAGTTGGCACCATGCAGCACACATTTCTGCAAAACCAGCTGCTTTCATTGTTCTCTTCTCTCTTGAGGCGTCCATCACCTGTAACAGTCTACAACTGATATATATATAAAAACCATCAAATATGATCTGAGATATAAATTAACAAGTACAAGGCCTCACATTACATGATGTGAAAAGGCTAAAAACAGCGATAGAAACTACATTCATAAAAGTGCATCGTCAACATACAACGAAGGCTTTGGCTTGTTCTGTGCCCGTGGGGAAGTGGGCATGGCTGGCAACGAGCTGCCTGGCACTAATCCCCAGCTCCCTGGAGATGCCCATCCCTGGGCACTGCCCCCCCCATTAATGACAACTCCCAAGGAAACTGGGCATTGGGAGGGAGGAGCTCTAGCAATAGGCACATTTTGGAAGGAGGCATGGAGGACCAGCGCCCAGGCTGAGGTAAATATGGCCAACTCTAAGCTGCTTGGAGATCCTGTTTCCCCGATCACTTGCCATTCCTCTCACATGGGAGGTACAAGAAGGGAAGAGACTGAGACCTCACTAGGCCAGGCAAGGTGGGCTAAAGAGAGCTGCTGGTTCTGGACAGTTGGTGGCAGCACATAGGCTTTCCCTTGTACCAGGTGGAGTGGGCTCTGGCCTGGCAGGGTCATGACTCACACAGCCGAAGACAACTGCTGGGGCTCTCCTGAACAGCTGGGTCAGGCTTGCACCCAGCTGGCCAGATGCCCTCGCAGAGTTGTCTACCTTTTCTGCTTCAGTAGGGCGATGAATGTTAGGCCAGGAGCCCAAAGGCTACCCCGGCAGCTCTTTCCAGGAAAGCCCAAGGCCCAAGCCCACACTGGGATACTCAAGAGCCCAGGGGACACACAAGTCTCCAGTTTAGAAACCGGGTACAGCGAGTGACTCCAACTTGTAAAACAGAGACAATTGCATTGACAAAACTGGGTCTCCCCGCTCAGGGGAGCAGTTACACATCTCAGGCCTCTGCTTGAGGATGCAAGGTCGTGGGGGCAGGCAGCACAGGCTCCTTCTTCCCTGAATAAGGCAGCATAACATTTGCTTCATCTTTGGTAAAGAACAAGGACTGGCAAGGCTGACCTGGGGCTCCGTAAGAGAGGGTAGCCTGTGCCTCTGCCTTCCAGGGGTTGGGGATGCTGGGCTTTACCTTAGGCTTGAGTGGGCTCTGCCAGCCACAGACACTCTGGTGGTTGCCAGACACTGGGAGGAGACACTATAACATTCTGAATGAAAATAACACTATTCAAACCCTGTGTCAGTCCTGTGCCACAGACCCCCTGGGCTTCAGCACAGACTGCAGGACACATCCCAAGGGTGGGCCCACTGCTGCCTTGCACACTGTTCCCAGCCCTTCCCCTCCACACTGAACTTGGGGGTGCCAGAGCTTAGGTCTGGTAGGCTGGGGTCTCCCAGTCCTTGAGGCTACAGATATCCCATCTGGCTCTGAGCTCCACTGGCACAAGGGGCACAGGCAAATGCTGGCTGGACTGCAGCTCCCTGGTCCACAGCTTTGCCTGGGAGAAGCAGCGAATTTGCTGAGCCCCACAGCAGCGCCTTGCCCATGCAGCAGGAGTGGCCAGCAGCAGCATGGCCTTGAGAGCTCAGTACACAAGCTGTGCAAAGTGGTGTGTGAGCAGCTCCTCAGCTGAAGGTCTCTGATGAGCCTCCACAAAAATGCGTCTCAGGAAGTCCCGGCCATGTTCAGAGATGTGAGAAGGCAGCTGAGGGTTGGTAGGCTGGGTGGCAATCTTGAAAATGGCAGCCATTGCTTCATACTCTGCCCACGGTGGTTTCTCTGTCAGCATCTCCACCACAGTGCAGCCCAGGCTCCTGGAGAGAGAGACCCCCATGTCACCCCTTGGACAGCTCCAGGCCCTGGCTGTGCACCCACTGTAGTGAAAAGAGATACTTTCCCCAGATCACACTATGGCACAAGATAGGCCAAGCTGATGGTTGCTGTCCCTGAATTCTCAGAGGACAGAAGAGGTTTCAAAGCATATAGGATAAGCCTGTATCCCACATTTACCAAGAAGCTTTTTCTTTTTTCTGTAGGGATTGTATTCAGGGCCTTTAACTCATCGCTAGTCCTTCTTTACAATTTTGAGGCAGGAGCCTAACCCCGTTGCCCTCATACTGATTAATTCATTCAGCACCCACATAAGAAATGTGGGAAGAAGCCAGGCCAGCCCCCATGTGCATGCAGGGCAACAGGGACTCTCCTGTAGGTACCCAGAGGTAGGCTAGGAGAACTAGCCAGCTATATCTTGGAGAAGCCTTGAGTGTCTGGTGAAGCTTGCCCCATACGCCACGTCCACCTGCAGAACCTGGGTTAGAAGAAACTCACATGCCTGACCCCTTCCCCTACACTGTGGGATGGGAAGCCAACATGGAAAGTGCCTGGGACCCTACAACCTTCTTGTCTGGAGGAACCCAGGAAAATGTCAAGATGAAGGAGCAATAGGCAATCTCTGGCCTCCAGCCCAAACAGAATAAGTCCAAGAGATATGGACATGGAAGAAAGTGGAAGTTGCCTGAAATTTCTCGAATGATGGCAACTGAAGTAAAGAAACTAATTTAGGGAGACTGCAAAATAAATCAATCAGAAAAAATATCTTAGGTAAAAGAAGTAATGACAAATACGTTGCTGAGCATATCTAAGGAAGACATAAAAAAACAAAAATGAGGCACATAGGGAAATGAGGGAAACCTTGAATGAACAATAGAGAGAAGAATCGGAATGCATGAAACAGACTCAAAGAGAGATATCCAAGAAATTAAAAACTCCACTGAAAGCTGGAAAACCACCTGAAAGAAACTGAAGATAGACTTTCAGAACTTGAAAACACGATGGCAGCTAGCAATTGTGAAACAGAAGATCTCTTAAAAATAACAAGGAACCAGGAAACAACAATTCAGTGGCTCTAAGGGCAAAAAAAAAAATCATTTAAGAATGATAAGTGTCAGCAAAAAACAGGAGTCAACACAAAAGACATAAAAAGATTATTTACAGAAATAATAACAGAGAACTTCCAAAGGGAAAAGGACCTGACATACAGATAAGTGGGGCATACAGACCTCCAACTAGCCATAGCCAAATTAAATCTACACCCAGACATATAAGATGATCCCAGAAATTCAGCACAAATGCAGAATATTAGAAGCAGATTACCTGTAAAGGGAAACTCATCAGAATCACGACTTCTTAACACAAACCATCACATAAAGAATAGCTTGGGGGGCTGGAGGTTTAGCTCAGCGGCATAAGCGCCTGCCTTGTAAGCAGGCAGTCGTGAGTTCGATCCCCGGTACGGATAAAAAGGAAAAAGGAAAAAGACAAAAAAAAAAAAAAAAAAAAAAAAAAAAGGCTTAGAGTGAAGTATTCTGTCTTGAAAGAAAGGAACTTCCAACCTAGACTGATGTACCCTGAAAAACTACCTTTCAAAGTTAATGGAAAAAAGATACTTCCATGATAAAGAACAGCTGAAGGAATTCATGACCACCAAACTAACTCTACAAAGAGTACCAAAGGATCTGCTAGAGTTAAAGATGACCGCAGTTCCAGGAACTGCAGCAGAGTGGGATCACAGAGCGGGCCAGGCAACTGAAGTGGAGCGGAAAAGTAGGGAACCAAGAGCAGGAAAAAAGCATGGCAAAGAGGAGCCAGTGCATGTTGGCTGTAACCACTAATGTAGACAGCCTTATTCACCAATAAAAAGGAACACAGGCAGAATGGATCGAGAAACAAGATCTACAAAGTGTGGCATACAAGAAACACATTAACTCAAAAGGAAATTCATAGACTGAAAGTCAAAAGAGAGAAAACAATGCCTCATGCAAAGGGACTCAAAAAAAGCAGGGGTAGCTTGCCTATCAACCACAGAGTGTACAAGGATACAGCTCCAAGAGCACAGCTCAGTAGTAGAGTGACTAAATCATGGGTAAGGCCTGAGGTTCCATTCCTAGGATGGAGTGTGAGTGTGTGTGAGTGTGTGTGTGTGTGTGTGTGTGTGTGTGTGTGTGTGTGTGTGTGTTGGGAAGCTCCAAGACAATTGTACAATGGACCCTTGACTTAGGAACTCAACTCATTCCTGAGGGCTGGTTGTAACTTGAGTTGTCAGTGGAAGGCTCAGGCTCCTCTACACAGCCTTCCAAGTTTCTCTCCTGTATACAGGCAGAGTTCAGTGTCTTTTGAGAGACACTGGCCCAGGATTTCTCAGTTAACCCAGTACAAGAAAGGAGGTTGTAATGTTTTACAACTCTTTAAGGGTTAAATCTGTATGTGAGACCATCTGGAAACATAAGCAGCTGGGATTCGGATCATAAGCCAAGCCTTTGATTGTAAGTTAAAACTAAAATTCTGGTCATAATCCAAGTTGTTCATATGTCAGTTTGGTTACAACTTGAGGGTCCACTGTATTCATTTCCTATTACTACTGTAACAAATTTCTACAAACTTAGTGGCGTGACTACAACAGTTCTGGTGGTCAGCAGTCTAAAATCAATCTCACTGAGCTAACATTAAGGCATCAGCAAGAATGGTTCCTTCTGGAAGCTCTAAGTTTCCCTCCCCTCCCCTGGCCTGATCTCATGCTGAGGATGGAACCTAGGTCCTTGCACATGATAAGCACGTGATCTAGCACTAAAGTCTTCCGGCCCTGCCTGAACTTCTTGGGTCATGGGTCTTCTCCTTGCCTCGCTCCAGCCTTCTGCTTCCATTGTCACATCTCCCACTGCCTGTGCTCATCTCCTGTCTTTCTTGCCCCCCGAGTTTTTCTGTTTTTTGCGATTTTTTTTTTGGTGCTGGGGATTGAACCCAAGAGCTTTTCCACTGAGCTACACCCCAGTTCTCCTACTTTTTTAAAAAATAGGGTATTTGTAATTATAATGGGCCCACTTAGACAGTCCAGAATAACCTGTCCATCTCTATGTCATTAGTCACAGCTGCAAAGAATCTGACTGCCACACAGTACAAGGTAACATTTATAGGTTCCAGGTTACATGGACATCTTTGAGGGGACCACTACTCAGCGTGCCTAATAACTTGCAAAGGAGAGAAGTTCTCACAACTTCTAAATCCTTGCTGAAGGAGGAGATAAGTTAGGCAGAGCAAATGAAGCCATCTGAGTACTTTAAGTATGCTCTTGTTTAGAGACAGAGCTAAGCCTTCAGAGTGGGTCCTACTTCTTTTTTATTTTTGAGACAGGGTCTCATTGTGTAGCTCAGGCTGGCCTCAAACTCACAGCAATCCTTCTGCCTCAGCCTCCCAAATGCTGGGATTACAGGTGTGCGCCAGTATGGATCCTACTTCTTAAAGGAATTTAGCAAACATGAGATTATTTTTCACGGCTAAATTCCTAGCACCAACAGTTTTGCTATTTGAGGTTAAATGCACCATAGTTGTCACATGTCACTGCTTGAACCACCACCCCTACCTAGGCTCTGGGTGCACTGGCTAGCACAACCCAGGTTCTCAGTCTCCCCTGCTATATTCAGGTGATTTCCAGTTTGCAGCTACTATACCCAAGGCAAGAGGATGGGATCCCGGCATGTCCTAATGCTCACCACACATCTGCCTTCCTTCCATAGCCCTCGCCGCTGATCACCTCAGGGCTCATCCAGTAGGGTGTGCCGGTGACTGAGCGCATGCCTGTTCCAGACATGCAGATGGTCTGCAGGCGTTTGCTGGCTCCGAAGTCCCCCAGTTTCACATTTCCAGCAGAGTCTCGGAGGATGTTGGCCCCTAAGACATCAAAGGGCAGAGAAAATCACCTGAGACACTTTCATTTTCTACTATTCTCCCTCCAGGCACCAAGAGCTAATGGAAGGGCACAGGCCACCACTGAAATGGACAGAAGCTGCATATGACACAGTCCAATGAAAGGAACCCTCACATCCACAACACCTAAGTGATCATCTCCTTGGTCAACATTTGCACAGCACTACAGGGTATTTCTCCAAATTGCTCAACCCATCTTACACCAACCCCCAAATGGGAAGGACTCGGAGCTGATTCCAGAAAGCTCAGAATGGTTGACTGGCCCATCTAGTCACTGCATAGTAACATCCTGGAACCCAAGTCTTGAGGACTCACACAACCTGCCCCTACTCACCCTTGATGTCCCGGTGAACAATCATGTTGCTGTGCAGATAAGACATGCCCTCCAGGATCTGCCGGGTGTACTTGCGGGTCACACTCTCCGTCAGAGCTCCATAGGCCTTCAACTGGTCTTTCACTGAGCCCTACCAGCCACAAGGAGTCAGAGGGAGTCCTCTCAGAGGACGGCTATGGGAAGGAGCAAGGCTATTTCCAGCCCCTAGCACTGCAGGAAAGCAGAGATTCAACCAAGTCCCATTTGTGATGTGGAAGACACTTTTCTAGAAGCTGTAGGACAGCTTAGAAAAAAGCATGAAACAATCTTTCCTTCAAGCAATGTAGGGCACACGTCTAGGAGAAAGTGCCTCTATTCCAGGTGAATGCTGTGCTTACGGGACAGAGAATAGCCATCCCACGGTAGGTTTAGGCTGGCCTGGGACAGTGTTCACCTCATACCCTCACTGCAGCCACAGGGCCCTCCTGACTCCAAATCCTGCCATCACCTCACCCGGCTCCTCTGTACTCTGAAGCCTCAAGGGGTCAGCCCAAGCTCGAGGGGGATCATCCTCCCAGCCCTCAGTCCCAAGTCAGGCCCTCTTTTGTACAGTCTTACATGCATTCAAGGAGCACATACCCCTGGCATATACTCCATGAAGATGGTCAGAGTCTTCTCGGCACGGTCCCTCAGGCAGCCATAGTACTGCACTATACGCTCATGCTGCAGGTTCTTCAGCAACTGGATCTCACACTCCAGGGCACTCACCTCCTACAGAGGGGCCAGTGGTCACCTGGGAACTTAGCCTGGGGTCAGTTCTGCTCACCTTAATCTACATCTCACAAGGGTCTGCCTTGAGAACTTCAGTTGAACAAAAGGGGGACTTCTCAACTGTCTGCTCCTCAACCACAACGCTGGGTAACCCTCAGGCATGGCATTCCTAGGCCCTGAGGGAGGCTGACAGTGAGAACAAGGCTTGTAGGGCTTAGTTGAGGTAACCATCAAGGATAGTTTACTCAAGGTAAGATATAGGCCACATATTCCTTCTTTAGAATTAGACCAAACAAGTGAGCCCCATGGCTCCTCCTGGGGCTGAAAGCTGGAGAGAGGTGCTATTTTGGAGAGTTGAGGCAGAGTATACTGGTTATCACCTCTCAGTTTGGGTTACTGGGGCCTTTGGTATGGACTCAGTTTCTCAGTTTCTCTTGCTTCATGTATAGCAAAGGAGCCTGGGAGAAGAATGATGGGGAGGCAAGTTGTAGCACCTTGAGCAATTCACCCTTGAATAAGAGGTATTTTCATTGGAATGGGAGAAAAGGAGGTCGGGGCATGGAGAAGGTGGTACCTTGCTTGTCTCAGGACTGTCCGGGTCAAACTGGACCTGCTTGGAAGCAAGTTCACGTCCTGTGTCCACATCATAGCACAAATAGACCCTGCCAAAGGCACCCTGGCCCAGGAGTTTCCCCCGGCGCCAATTGATGGGGGCACTAGGAGCTACAGGAAAAATAGCAGAAACTGTATTACGATACACACACTCATTAGAGACCCTTCTCATTCTCCAGATGCTGGATCATGGGGCCTCTGGCTCAGGCTCCACCCACACCTAGCACCATCTATTCTCACAGTACAGCCTCTCTACCCCACCTGGAGCAGGCTCAGTACCCTGGTCAATGGGACCTTAAGGTCAGAAGCTTGGGAAGCAGAGGACAGCTAACGCAGTGGTAAAGTGCTCTTCTGCATTCATCAAATACTTTTACCTCCAAAGCTCCAAAATAACATGGCAGAAATCAAGCGCATGCTTTTCAGTTTGAACATGGAAAAACTACAGACCAGACAGAAGTCTATAGCAGTAGAATCAAGCATAAGGTCCAAGATATGCTTTCCTCTCCAAGGTTCTCTCAGTGTGGAGAGAATGGGTCAGAAGAGCAGACTGCTGAGCCTAAGCTCCCCAGAGGCCTGGCTGTCCTCCTGCCCCTGCAATTCATCTGAGCACCCTTAGCAGTCTCTTCCGTGCCAGGGACACTCCTCACTCACACTTGGTCGGCACATTCCTCTCCTGAACAGAAAGAGTGTTCTCGCTGTCTGCACTTCGCAGGCGCCCCCGGGGGTCCAGGTATTGTACAGCCAGACCCATGTTCTCGCCATTTGTGCTTAGGGAGCGGCTGGAGGGAACCAGAGTGAACAGGTTGCCTTGATGACGTCGTATTCGGGGAAATGTTCTTCTGCCTGGAGTGGGGCAAGAGCCAGAGCAGAGCAAGTCAGACCTCTGGCCGTAAGACTGAATGTACAAACCAGCTAGAAGTGACAATAATACTAGCTCTGTCTATTCTACCTGCCCTCCCACCCGACTTATGCCAGAGGGGATGCTGTCCTTTATAGCCAAGTCAAGTCAAATCTGTAGTATTTCTGCAGCTGCTACTGAAGGATTTGAAGGGCTGGTACCCTAGAGCACACCATGGAACAAAAGACAGAGTGGTAGCATGTTAGTCTACAACTACAATTCCCCATCGGATTAGTTTCCTGTCCCACTTGCCTCAAGTCTAAGTTTTTCAGGAATAAAGGGAAATGCACGGCCTGGAACTCCCCATTCCTTTATAAATCTTCCACAAAAATGTAAGCATGATTATCTCAAGGCAGCCAGCAGGGGGCAGCATGGAGACACACTCACCATCATTGTAGTCTTTATGGTGCACAGACACGTGGTAGCGCCGGGGATAGGTTCCTCCTTTTACCCCTTTGTCATAGAGCTGGGTTTCTCTATCTGAGTGAGACAGGGGAATCACTGGCTTCTGGGCGGTTCTGTGGGTAAGCCACTTAAGCCCCAGGTCACCTGAGAGCCTACAGCAGCAGGCCCAGGAGAATTTCCATAGTTCAGGCTTTCCAACCCAGCACCATCCCTGGCCCCACCCAGACATCCCTTAGTGCCCACTCAGCCTCCTGGAGCTCACCGGAGTACTCCTGCCTGTTGTCTGGGAAGCTCTGGGCTCGCGACATTCGTGACTTCCGGAAGGATGGACTACAGAAAACAAAAAAGAATCATAAAAATACACCTCAGTGTGCTTCCAGAGCAGCCTAGAGGGCAGAAAAAGGCAGAGCACCCAGATGATTTGTGTCCCTTATTAAGTGTATCCACACCCAGATGTGTGGGAAGCAGAAGAGGAGGAAAGCGACCCTTTCTGGGCCTGGTCTCTCTCTCTTCCCTTCCTTTCACTAGTCAGAAGCCCTGACTTGACAGGACTCCGGTGGTAAGCACATCTATCCTACTGAACTCTCCTTTAGCTGAGCATCTTTTTCTCTTCATAACCTTTATCCCCACCTTTGTAACAGGTGAAGGACTGCAAGAAAATTCCTGGCCCAGGCAGTGACAAAGATCGTAGCTTACAAACTTTCAGGTTACTGCTTTCAGATTTACTTTAGTCAGCTTCTTCTCATTTAATCCTCATAACTCTGAGGAAGGAAATATAAACATGGTAACAGGTGCCGATTACTGAACATCTGCTGTGCCGACACCCTATAGGTCAGGTGTGAGCACTCTTATTTACTCGCCCAATGATACAGGCAGGAAGCAACATAGCGGGGCTTCAACCCAAAGTCCATGTTCCTGCTGCAGTATATGGCATCATCCTTTCACACGAATTATATCCACCTATTTCAGAGACAAGGAAACTGAGGAACTCAAGAGTTAAGGGACTTGTCTGAAGCCACTCAAATATCTGCCCTTTTCCAGTTTCCAAAAAGGTAAGATGAGAGCTCAAGTCAGGCTGGACTTCAGATAAGTCTGTCTTTAGAAGAAAACAAAGCACTGCAGGGACAGGGGAAACACTCAAGAATAAGAAAACAGGCAAACTTAGCTGTCTTTCCCAGCATCCACCCGAATGGCCCTTGTCCTGACATGAAAGTGCCTTCTGAGAGCCACAGGTCAGAAACTCTCAAGACAGTGAGTGGGTGGTGTCCACTAGTGCCCATCTTTGAGAACTGTCCTCCCTCCTGCCCCAAAGTTTAGGAAAGAGCTCAAAGCTAGAGCCAGCCTGTTCTTGGCAAGAAGTTCTCAGCATGTGGCAAAAGCTCCTGGCCTTTTTCCTCCCCTGGCTGGTTGTAAGCAAGCCCAACAAGTAACTACGCCTCTATCATGTAATATGCAGAGGGAAGACAGCACTTATGAGAGTTATTAGGAAAGACACTACAAATCTGGCCACAGTCACAAGATTAGTACCCACATGAACAATTAGTTACGTAAATCAAAAAATAAAACCCCTTAAAAATCCCAAGCCTGCTCCCCTATCTCCTGACCACCCTAATCTTGCCCAGAGATAATCATAACAAGGCCAGGGCAGGGCACAGGAGCAGTGGTTATGAAGCCAGCACTATTTGGTTATGAAGCCAGCACTTGTTCCCTCACTGGGTGTTAAGAACAGGATTCATTATCAAGCAGATGGTGTGTGGTACGCTAGGCTGTCTAGATATTTTGTTTTCTTATTTTTATTTATTACTTATTATCTTTTTGAGACAAGGTCTCTCTATGCAGTTTTGGTTGGCCTTGGGCTCACTTTGTAGCCTAGGCTGGTCTTGAACTTTGAACAATCCTCCTGCTTCAGCCACCAGAGTGCTGGGATTATAGGAGTGCACCACCATGCCCAGCTGTTTTCTTGATTTTAGATCACTTTTTTATCTACCAGAAACACTTAGAAGAAAAAAATGAAAGTAAACCCAAAAATTCAATTTTTTCCCCAAACTTCAAAAGTCAAATAAGCAATGAGGAAAAAAAAAAAAAATGTAGCATACAGTATGTGGAAAGACAAAACATGTAAAACAGAACAACACAGAAAGCACTTAATAAATAAGTCACTTTATAAATTTTTTTTAATTTTGTTTTTGAGACAAGGTCTTGCTGTGCAGTCCAGGCCGGCCTCAAACTAATGGCAATCCTCTTGCCTCCTGAGTGCTGGGAGTTACAGGCACAGGCCACCACGCCCACTTGTATTTTGTTATGTTCATTTTATTATGCAAACAAAACACTGTCTGTGGTGTTTGTGAAATTAAGGAAAGGGTTTTCCTGGAAGCTTGATGTTTTAACCTTGGTCCTATGAATGGGATGAGTTCAGAGACACACACTCGATAACTACTTCCTCAACCCACTGGCTCCTAAAATACCTACACATTAACACCCAAACCACCCGCAGCCCCATACCTGTCTGCTGACCTGTCCAAGGACTGGCAGCTTCCTGACAAGGAATTTTCAGCACTGCTCAGGGGGTCCAGCATCTGCAAGGCAAGCCATAAAATAAAACCAGTCCCAAAACAAATTCCAGCCAGGAGACCCAGGCCCTATGACCTACTCAGGGCTAGCACATTGTCTCTATTGTTAAATATCAAAGTGCCCTTTCTTTCTCAGGTAGTGGGGAAAATGGTTAGTAAGATAGCATTCTCCACTGCAGTTTGAAAGGAAAGTTTCCAATGGGGAGAAAAACGCTTGGATGGCACGGCAAAGAGTTCTGCCAGGAGACCAAAGCAGAACTGCTTCTCTTGTTGGCGTTTTGTTGGCTCATCAACATCAGTGCCTGGCACTGGAGATGGTACTACCCTGTGGAGGCTTCCAGTGAATCTGGGTGGGACCTCAATGCTTCTGTTTACACTTGATAATTCATAATTTACAAAGACAAGTATTGCCTCATTTCACAGATGAATACTGCAGGCTGAGAAATGATAGGAGACCTATCAAAAGGCCAAAACTAGTTATTGCATAGCTGATATCAAAACAAAAATTTCCTAGTTCTTGGTTCTAATGCAGAGGTAAAAAATATCTACATAAATTATTTTTCTGGCCCTTGGTAATATGAAGCAACAAAAAGCCTTTGAAATAGTTTTTTTTCCCCAGTGAAGGTACTTTTCTTCATTTAATCTGTACATAGTGAGGCTGGAGTTAGGTCTTAAATTTTAGAGTACAGTCATCCCTCAGCATCCATAGGGACTGGCTCCACAATCTTTGCAGATATCAAAATCTGTGCATGCTGAAGTCTCTGTTATAAGATGGCGTATCATCCATGCACATCCTCCTATTACTTTATATCCAAATTACTTATAATACACAATACAATGTAAATGCTATAGTATTAGTTTAGGGAATGATAAGAAAAAAAGCCTGTACATATTCAGTGCAGACACAATTTTTTCCAAATATTTTCATTTTACAGCCGGTTGAATCCACAGACATGAAACCCACAGGCACAAAGGGCTAACTGTGTTAGTTATCTGAGCTCTGAAATTAAACATTATGCAATTTTTACCAAAATTATGAAAATTCAATAACATAAAATTTCATAAAGTTAGTTTCCAACTCAAATATCCCCACCCATAATATCAAATACTTCAGATCATACAGTCATATATGATTTTTAAAAATTTTCCCATCAGAGCAAATGAACTGCAAAGTAAAATTGCAAATCTTGTATACCATACAAGATTTCCCAAGATGGGTGAAACCAATATGGGAAATTACTTCCTATCCTTCAAATGCATATTGGGCAAAGTTAGACCAGGTAACAGAAAAGAGAAAATGAAAGAGAAGGATGGTTAAGTGTTATGCTGGAAGAAAAATACCAAAGGTTCAAAAGGCCTTGGGAAAAACTGCTGAGTCCAGTGAATGCTTTTGCAAAAAATGACCCTTGTTATGATAATGTCACAGAAGTTAAAGCAGAAGTGAAGGAAGTTACACTGTGCTAGCATAATTTCTACTAGAAAAAGTAAGCCAAAAATTAATATGAATTAAGTTTTGTTTATTCTAAAAGTTAGCAAATAATGCAATTATTACCTAAACCTGATCAGAGCAAAAATTAAAAAAAAAAAAAATCTTGGTTTCACTTTTCAAGAAAGTCTCAATTGAATACTGCATATAGTTGATTTATTTTGACAGGCCTGTTACTAGCAGGAATTCTCTTCTGCTAAAGAGGTGAGGGAATGGGGGAGGACCTTGGCTTTCACAGTTCTCAGCTTCCACCATTCTTGGTCTGTTTCTAAAAGTCAGTCCTCACTAAGAATCAAATCCAAGGCTAGGAAGGTAAAATAAAAAATGAACCGGCCACAGTACAGGATCATGGAGAAGGACAGAAACCAAAGGCAATTCACCTCATCTGTACTCGCTGGGATTTCAGAGCCTTAACCCTTAGAATAGTGGCTGTTCAGAAGTCCTATAATGAGAGACACTGAAAGGAACATCAGTCAAATGCCCAAAAAAATGACCCTGAAGCTAAAGCCACTTCAGGTCATGGTTCCAAATGTGAGTTTATCTGGAAGGCAGCAGTACAGATGAGAGAGTAAAGCATGCCAAGAGTTTCTCATAGTATATATGGTGGGAACAGTAAATAAAAAATTACAAGAATCAGTTGTTTTATAAAATCCCACATGAGGTGATGATGGCTTATTTGGTGGCTTTTTTACCCTTAAAAAGTTCTTCTTAAATTAAATTTAGAAATATACAATCAAATCAAATTCACTGAAATGATCAGAATGAGATCTCACACTTGCTGAATTCACTACCATTTTTTTCCCCCGTGACAGTCTTGCTATATAGTTCAGGCTGGCCTTGAAATCATTATGTAGCCCAGGCTGGCCTTGTGATAACCTTCCTGCTTCAGCCTCTAAGTGTAGGGATTACAGATTGATATCACAATACTGGACTCTAAACTGCTATTTTCATCAAGTAAACTACTAGTTAAAGAAAATCAGCCATTAGGCTGGGTGTGGTAGGTGCATGCACTCAGGAGGCTGAGGCAGGAGGGATTACTGTGAATCTCAGGCAAGCCTGGGCTACACAGTGAGTTCAAGGCCAGCCTGAACTACATGAGACCCTGTCTCAAAAACAAAAACAAAACGGGGGGAAAAAAAAGCCAGTCATTAGAGCCAGGTCTGGTGATATACACCTATAATCCCAGCACTCTGGAAGGCTAAAAGAAGAGGATGCAAATTCAAGGCCCAGCTGGGCAATTTAGAAATTTCTTTTCTCAAAAAAAACGGGGAGAGGTAGACATGTAGCTCAGCACAAAGACCCTAGGTTCAGTCACAGTAAAATACACACACACAGCCACTACAAAGGATGAGTACTGTGGTGGGACACATGGACCAGTGAGTCACAATGAGTCACCCTCCCCCTGAATGCAAGTAGCACCTATGACTTACTTCTAGGCAGTGGATTATGGGGAAGACAGGATGCTTACTCCATGATTCCACTGTCTTTGCAAACTGGACCAAGAAGCTTTCCTGTTGGCTTTGAATAAGCCTCTCCATCATGAGAGGTCTCATAGCAAAAAAAATGTAGGGGGTCGGGATTTAGCTCAGTGGCTCATCAAGCGCTTGCCTGGTAGGTGCAAGGTTATGAGTTTCATCCCTGGTACCAAACCAAACAAACGAACAAAAAAACAACAACAATCTACTGTGGGTGGCCTCTAGGACACATCTAGTGAAAAAACAGAAACCACAGCCCTACAATCATAAGGAACTGCATTCTGCCAACAACCATATGAGCTTGAAAGACAATTCAAACTCAAGAAAAGGAATGCAGTCCAGCTAGCACCTTGGTTGCAGACTCAGCTACATTGATGTCTAGACTACTGATCCAAGGAAACTAAATCATAAATTAAAGCACTATAAGAATATATTTGTGATAATTTGTTATCTACCAATAGATAATTAATAACAGCTGTCTATCATCATAGGTCAGTCTAACCAATTCCACAGTGTAATAAGGATATTGTTCACGCCCTACTTTTCATCAAGAAATACCAAAACTAAAATATAGCCAGTGAAACACACAATCTGTTAGTTTAGCACTGGTCATATGTAAAAACTTGCCAAAATGAAGAAAGACAGTTGTAAGGAAGAACATAAACAACATAAATTCTACAGGAAGACCAGTAAGGGACCTTAGAAGGGAAACTGTCAAGTGCTCACCCAACACCAAGGAGGCTAGGTAACTTGGATCCCATCTTTGCAGCAATTGATATTTGGCCCCTAGAAAGGAATAATCCGTATTTGGGCAGGCCTGGTACGTAGAAAAGTTACTGTTTGAAGTTCTAATTTCTCAAGGTGGCCATCATTTGGTCTGACCCAGACTGTGTGCACAATCTAGTCCCCCATACTCACACATTGCTCGCTGGTCTCTGGGATGAATTCCCCCTCACTGTTGATGCTGGTGTAGGATCCCTGTCGAGCGATGTGCTGCTGCCGCTCAGGCACATAGCCAGGGGGAGGTGAACTTCGACCAGGGTTCTGGGAGCCTAGAGCACAGAAACAAGGCTTTTAAAAACAAAGCCCAGGACAAGTGGCTCAAGAGGAGCAAGCATGGGGCCTGTTAGAGATACAGGGCCCTGGGCTAGGACGTAACTCTGATGAAGCATGTTTGAGCTGCCTGAGGCAAAGTCTCTTACTAATAGAGAGCAAACTCCAGAGATAGAGGAGGTACTAAAGCATATATGACCAAAATGTCAATACAAAACAGGACCAGAATATATCCTATGAAATCAATTTAAGCTGGCAATTATTAGACAACGTTATAACATTCTTACATGTAATTATTCCTTCATAATGTCATTCTTCTTTCTCCCTTTAGAGCATCAATACCATTTCCTCACATTTTACAGTTAGAGATCCCCCATATTCTTCGGGGATATGTTCTAAGATCCAGTGGGTGCCTGAGACTCCAAATAATATCAAACATGATATATAACTAAGTTTTTCCTATGCATATATATGGTTTTTTTTTTTAAATCAGTACCAGAGATCGAACTCACGACTGCCTGCTTGCAAGGCAGGTGCTTATGCTGCTGAGCTAAATCCCCAGCCCCGCATATATATGTTTGAAGGTTATAAATTAGGCATGGTAAGAGACTGACACCAACAAAATAGGACATTTATATCCTATTTTGTAATATCATGTAATAAAATTGTCAGCATTACGGCCTTGCAATTTGGGCTATTGTTAAGTAAAATAAGGGCTACTCCTATACTTCCTGATACTCTGGGCAATCATGTTGCCTTTTTTTTTTTTTTTTGTCTTTTTCATTTTTATCGGTACCAGGGATGGAACTCACGACCGCTTGCTTGCAAGGCAGGTGCTTATGACGCTGAGCTAAATTCCCAGCCCCCATGTTGCCTCCTTTTATTTTGAGAAAGGGTCCTACTAAGTCATCTAAATTGCCTTAGTTAAGCTTGAACCTTCATCCTTTCGCCTCTACTTCCCAGAGAGCAGAGACTACAGGTGTGTATCATCACATTCAGTTTATGCTGCATTTAAATTGTGCTTTTTACTTTTTGTTGGACATTCACAGTACTTACCTCATTTGACTTTCAACATGTCTGCAACTGAGGTGGCAATATCTTTGGAGTTTAACTTTGGAGATTTATTACTTAAATCTTTCAACAATCCTGAGACATGAGTATTTGCTTTACTTAACAGAGGAAGAAACAGACTCAAGGAGCCTTATATTTTTCAAAAAAATTTTTTTAGAGAACAAAATGTATACCTGTTTTACAGGTGAGAGGACACAAGGTCAATTCATCTGAATTGTCATACAAGTTTGTAAAATAGAACAGCTTATCATCCTAATATCACCAAATGACACAAATGTGAGCAGTAGTTTATAAACCATTAATCAATGATTTTGTTATAAGGAATTTTGAGTCTGAAAAATTACACCTCCCTACTCCTAGGACCAAAGTTTTCCTGTCTGAGCCTGCTACTTTTCTTGATCTGAGAAAGAAATAAAAATAAAGTCAGAAGTTGTAATATTTCCCCTTTTTAAGCACACCAAACAGACCACAAATCAATCAATCAAGGTATAACAGGGCCGGGGTGTAGCTTAATAGCAGAGTACTTGCCTAGCATGCACAAGGCCCTGAGTTCAATCCCCAGCTCAGGGAAGGAAGAAAAAAAGCTTTAACAATATGCATACCATATGTAGTTGTTTGAAACCTTAAATATAGAACTCTTATCCTAAGATCATTTCCTTCTCTGGGTGGTACAATTTATACCACCATGTAGAAAACCAAACATATAAGAGCTTTCCATTGCCTGGTCTTATTCTGTACTCTTCACACCTCCTCTATGGCCAGCAATTCCTAGACGTTGGAAACAGGAGAAGTGCCACCCCACAACAAAACAGGCTACTTTCCTCACTGGTCAGATTCTCCTAGGTAGTTTGGGATGTAGTACTAGGTTTTAAAATGGGATGGTGGGCAAGATGCTCTGTGGGAATGGTTAAGTAAAAAAGAAACAAGTTTGGTAGCTGAAATTTTGGGCAAGAACCTAACTCGGTATATTCTAGAAGACAGAAAGAGTCAACACTAACTCCTTTCCTGAAAGAATCCAGTTCCAGAAGGAAAATTTTGGAGGCACACTGTGCTCTGGAAGGAGAGGTGATACATGTTCTGCACAAGCTGCCAATGAGCCCAGCTGAGGCTTCACCTGGAGAACAGCATGAGCCTCGCCACAGCTGGGGCTCAACAACACTTCCCAGGAAGGTTCCTCCCACTATTCCAAGGGCCTCTCGAAGGAAGGACAATACTTAATAAAAATAAAGTTTGCAGCCAGTGATGTAGCTCAGCAGCACAAGTAACTGCCTGGAAAGTGCAAGGTCCTGAGTTTGATTCCTGGTACAAAAATAATAAAAATATTAATTAAATAAAGGCTGCAGAGAAATTTAAATTATTACTGTATTCTCAATGTCTTTCAAGAGAATGACTCCTTCAATCTCCCACATAAAAGTCAGCTTTTCAGAATACATGGCTCATTTAGTTGTGTAGAAGAGATTTGATGCATTTGTCACTAAAAACCCCTCAATTGCTTCTTGGAGGCATTAATCTAAAGGATATGTCTCAGGCAGAAAGGTGATGATGTGGAAACTTTAGTACTAGACTCCAGAGCAATGGTCAGAAAAAAACTGCTCTGCGATAAGACAGACTTCTTCTGGATTTCTTGTTTCAATACCTTACTCCTAGGGTAGAGGCTAAAAATTCTGAAGTAAAGCAGGACCTGAGTCTGTCTTTCACGTGATCTCAGATAACCTTCAAATAGAGTCTGCCCAGCCCTGATGAAACCTGAAACCGCTCTAATGTAAATTTAGGGATACTGTGCTATGAACTAACAAAGCAATGTAATCAGCCAGTGTGGGATTTTTTTCCCTTCACTGCTTTCTTCTCTTTCTTCCTTCTACCCACCCCTCTCTTTCAACAGTCATTTCTCATTTAACCTTTAAAACAACCCTGCAGTGGAGGTGCATGGTTATCATTCACATGTAGTAGAGGCCCAGAGTAGCTTAATGATGGGGCTGTGGCTAGAAAACAGCTTTTGTGACTCCCAGGGCAGGTCACCCATGGCAATTTTGAGACCAAAATTTATTTCCAATAAGGGCTGCTCAACACACTGACTGAAGGCAAAACTTGCTGAACTGTTTCCCTTGAGTGGTAAGAGGATGAGAGATGGAAAGAGGCCAGCTAGCATACAGATTTCTTGATAGTACAGGGAAAACACAGTGCTATGTCCAAAACCACGCAAATTCAGAGTGGTTTTGTCCATGGTTATTCATGAGGATGGTATTACAAACTGCCATCTGGCCAACAAAGGGCTCAGAGCAAAGACAAGATAGAGGAGAGGAGAAACTGGACCAAAGATAAGAAAATGACTCCACTTCCCAAATGGTCCAGATATTAAAATCCACGTATTTGCTCACTTCCTTTGCTACCATAACACAAAAGTTCAGTGTAACCATGAAAAAGGCTTTTCTTAAGCCTCCACATGACTAAAAACACACAGCACTATTAAAATAGTAGCTTACAAACTAGCTGACATCCTGAGTCCCACTTTTGGCTTTAGAAAACATTTTGGAAACCCAGAAATTCTTTGGCAATTCAATCCATTTGTTGATAACATTTTTCAGCAGTAGAAGCAAGACTAAAGAGATAAGCAAAAAGTATCTAGAAAAGCCTCACTTTGGAATTAGGTTCAAGTCAGGCTTTGAAAATTACTGGATGATTTAAACTTGGACCACTATTTCTTGACTTGCAAAAATCGAGAGAACCATCTCCCCCATACCTACTTTTGGTGGTACAGGTACACATCTATATGACACACTCAGTGGGAGGAATGGGGTAGAATCCCATTCATTTTGTTCATTTTCCATGGCAGATATGAGTTACACTCAGGATCCATTCCACCTGTCAAGTATCTCTTTCTGTACTTCAGAAGCTTAATTATCTAAAAGCTGTATTTCTAAGACTCTTTTCTGGGCCAGACACTCAGATGCACTTGTGTGAGATTTAGTTTCCTGTCATTCCTGCTGCCTCAGTCAGAGCTGTTGGCAGCCCTACATATCTACTATGGACCAGAGCTGAGGGATACTGGACTTCTGGATTGGGGACCTTCTAATTATGGAAGAGAGAGGAGCTCTGTGCTGTCTGTGAGCCTACAGCCTGCATCTTTCCCTCGCCCGATGGTTCTATACGTCAGAATGTGCACTACATCTTTTCTTCCTGAAATGATCTACAGTGAATTCTCATTTGTGCAAATGAACCCTGACCCACATGAGCTAAGGTGAAAAGAAATTATGCATTTTACCTAGAACAAGAAAAATGTTTCTTGAAAGGGACTGGGTGAAGAAAAAGAAAAATTCTCATTTATTGATGAAATCTGAGGCCAAATTGGTCCATCTAAACTAACCCCAGACAGAATGAACTGCCCCACCTAGTAGTGTCCAGAGTAAGACTGCCCTGGGGTTTGATATACTTGGCCCTGCTAACACCCATCCTTTCCCTTGCTAGCTGAACTCTCTCCTGATTTTGCAGGAGGGATGGGACTAGCTCACTGGAGGCCAGCACTACAGATACAGAAGGGCCTGAGGGAAAACAGCTAAGGTTTTCTGAGCTTTTATTTCCAGCCAGAGACTTTCACTTTTTCCAATCCACACTGTGGCCTACAAAGAGCCAGCCTTGTTATCTGATGGGCAATGAGCCAGGGGCTATTGTGCACAGGCCCACCGCCTGGAGCAGGAAAGGGAAGTCTCCCCAAACCAATGGCTATCAGAGGAAGCGAATGGAAAAACCAGGAGTTTGCAGAATTGCTCCAGGGTATTTTCAGTTTTTTTTTTTTCTTTTTTTTTAATCTTCATTTCAAGCATTTTGAGCCAACTAGCTACACAAGAAGCAGTCAAGAAAAAGTGAAACCAGGGATTGAACAGGACAGGATACTGGGAACTATAAGACTCTAATGGTCATGTATTTACCAGCAATGACAGGAGTGAGCCAGGTTGCACAAAGCTCTGCCATGCAAAGCACAGATCACTCCACAGGTGTCAGGAGGCAAGCACAGATAGAGGGATGTGAAACAGGTTCCCTAAGACACCCTTCCCTGGCATTCCAGCCTCATCTTGCTGCTTTAGCTTCAGCAGGCCATTTGTGTTAAAGGGGACCACCTCAGCACCAGCATCAACATCAGAGCACAGAAGCAGTCCTCTGATCAGGGAGGTCCACAGCTTCCCTTATTCTACACATAAGGAGAAGATCAGGGTTTATGCTGCCAGCTATCCAAACTCTTCCCAGGATATAGTATTCTCTGCTAGCCTCTTTAACCCAGAAAAGCAGAGTTAAGAGATAACTTTTCAATCTGGGATATGGCTGATTCTTTTACTCTATACTCTGACTTGAAGCTAAAAGGCTCTCAGATTCCAGCCTTGTCATAAGAGAACCTTCAGCAGGAAGCTGATACAGTCAGGAAGTTGCTTCTGTAGGCAGTTCTGGGTCAGTGTTAATGTGCAGGTCATTATAAGTACAAAGATGCATTTCTAAATCCTCTTCTCCCTTGGGAGATAGCTGAGTGGGAAAGATAATTAAATCTTTTTCTTCTTTATTAAGTTTATTGGTATATGTTGGGTACACATAATGATCAAATCTTTCTCTTTCTTGATAGAAAATTATAACCAGTATTTCCCAAAATACAATAGGCTGGGCTACGTGGAACAGTTCTGCTCAATGTTTTCATCGTACAAGATCTTGAGAACATCCTGCATTTCATTTCTCAAACTTTCCATTTTATTCTACTGTTCCTGGTTGGATCTAGTATTACAAGAATTTATAGCACAAAGGAGAAAAGAACCCTTTGAAAGTGGCCATTTTGTTTTCAAGTATACAGCCACCACCTCAAGTTCTGGTTTCTACCCTTTCACAACTGTCCCAAGACTGGAAGTTTGCAGAGCACACAATGCCCAACCTCGCTATGGCCCAGCTATAAGAAGTTCTCGCCCTTTCAACATTCTTTCCCTCTGCCTGAATTTTTCTTCCTCTTCTCTCTGAGGCAGAAGCTTCTCTCCTTCAAGGCCATTATAGCTTTCCAGCTGGCCTCTCTGATCGGCTACTGTAGGAGCCACCCCACTTACTGTCCTTCCACTTTTGCTCTTTCTCAGTTGTCTTTGTCTCTTCCTTTGCAAGCTGCTCAGATCTCTAGCCTAAAGATATCCTGACTTCAATCTCTGACCTCGTTTTCTTTCACTATCAAACTCCTTGAAAGTCTGCCTGTCTTCATTCATCTTGGATTCATCTACAGCTGTGCTGGGCTGTAGATGATACGGCAAGACAAGAGAAAGATGGTGTGAGAATAGAAGCAAAGGCCATAACAAGATGAACAGGGGCCAGAATGTGGTATGCATGAGCCCTTCAGTGAAAGCTCAATTACATGGCTTAGAGGCACCACCCCACTGAATGAAAGAATGGTGCTTAAGCTTGGTCTCAAAGGCAACAGAATTTCCATAGGCAAAAATAGGAAGAAGGACATTTTTTTCATAGGGAAATTCCATCCAAATGCCTGGCGATTTCTCCATAGGAAGTTAAGTCTTGTGAGTTTATCCATTACATAGGAAGGTTTTTTTGGTCTGCTTTTGTTGAGTATAAACTAGAGTAACAGACTGGCTTTAAAAAATGGATTTCATAATATATTATGAAATCCATTATGATGGGGAAAAAACAAAAGGTAAATATGATAGATGGCTTCAAATATTTGAAGAATTGCCATATGAAAGATTCTGAATTACTCAAGAAAGCAGTACTAGCTAGGTATGGTGGCACAAGCCTGTAATCCCAGCACTATG
Organism: Cavia porcellus; assembly: GCF_034190915.1. NCBI lineage: Eukaryota > Metazoa > Chordata > Mammalia > Rodentia > Caviidae > Cavia > Cavia porcellus. The sequence continues at coordinate 17,151,717 of NW_026947515.1, forward strand.
GCAAGCTGAGACAGGAGGATTATAAATTGGAACCCAGCCTGGCCAACTGAGCAAGTCCATGTAAACAGTAAGAAAGGGCTGGGGACATAGCTCACCACAAAGCACAGTACCACAGGAGAGGGAAGGGGAGGGGAAGGAAAAGGAGAGGGGAGCAGAGCAGTGTAGGGTACTTGCCTAGCACAAACAAATCTACGGGTATAACAAATTCCAAACAAGAGGGAGAAGAATAGACTAGAATTAACTGGCAGTCAGAAAATGCAGATTTTCAATTTACTCTAAGAACAAATTTTCAATAGAGATATCTAAAACCTAATTGGCATACCCTGAACTTCTCCATCTTTGCACATTTTTCAGTGGGAATGATCAGCAGATTAAGTGGGAATCCCCCATTCAGTGGGAATGATCTGCTAAACAGTCACAGGTATGTTAATGGTGAAAGGGAAAAAAGGCAAGAATGGAGTAGGCGGTTGAACTACTAAGCTTACTAACCAAGGACTTCTTCTTTGACTTCATTTCTACTGTTAGAACTTTTCAGCCTTATACTGTAACTGGCTCACAGCAAGCACTCAGACATTTGTGCATGGAAATGACAAGTGTTAAGTAAAATAAATCAGATAGAGAAGCTTGAAATGAGAAACCTGCAGTATAAATAATCTATAGAGCAAAATAAAAGATAGATGATAGAAAACAGGAAGACAGACTTTCTAGAGATGAAAAGGGGATCTGGGATGGGGTGGACTGTAGGAAGCAGAGGAGAGAAAGGGGAAATAAAAAGGATATAATATATACATGTGCACCGTTTTCCTACAATGAATATATTTATTATGTATCACAAACTAAACATATTAATAACAAAGATTAAGAAAAAGCAAACCACAACTTTGTGTATCCTCCTGTCCTTTCCCATCTCACTGGTAGGGCTCCCTGCCCATCCTCTGATTTCTTCTCCTTTCCTGCATCCCTTGGAGTCTCATCCTTTCTAACCAGCTGAAAGTGTGGCACTCCAAAGGCTCAGCTATAGGCCCTCTTCTTGTTTTGGCCATGGCTTTTTTTTAAACCAGGGATCGTTCACGACCTCGTACTTGCCAGGCATACACTTACGCCACTGAGCTAAATCTCCAGCCCCCTCTTCTTGTTTTCTTGTCAGCTTAGACATACTTCTTTGGGCCCATGAATTTCATCTTGATGATTTTCAACCTTTTTTTCCTAGTCCTGACTTTCTCCTCTCTGAGCTACAGACCTGCATACCTAACTGCTCATCTGCTATATCCTCTCAGCTGTCTGAGAGGCACACCAACATCCAAACATGGCTAAAAGATTAGGTCTTTCCCTTCCTAGCACCTGAGACCAGCATCTCTTTGAGTATCCTTGCCATAGTATGTCTCCTTCTCTCAACACCTGAAAATTCAACCCAGCAGCACAGCAATTCTTAAACCTTCTGGTTTAAGAGAATCCTTCTAACATTTTAGCTTTTATGTATGTGGGTTGAACTGTAAGTGCAGAAAGAATGCAACACCCTTCCCCACCCTTAACAAGTGTCACAGTGGATGACTCTATAAAAGATAGGTTAACAAAAGAAAAGCACAGCTATTTTATTTAATCAAAACTTTATGTGACATATGAGTCAAAATGAAGACACATTCTCCAAAGAGTTAAAGACACATGACAGTGATACATGCATATCCATATTTATAGCAGAACAACTAAAATCTTGGAAGTGGCCTACAGTCCTCAAAAAAGGAATGGATAAAGAAAATGTATCTACACACAATGTAGCACAACTCAGCCAATCAAGGATAAATTTGAATCAGGTAGGAAAAGGGACCTGGAGACCATAATGCTAAGTGAAATAAATCAGATACAGGAGGTTAAATATCACATGGTTTCTCTTATGAGAATATAGAGTAAAATAAAAGATTATAGGAAATAAAGAGAAACATCTTTTGCAGATGGATCTAGGATTAGAGGGAGAGGAGAAGGGAAAGTAAAAAGCTTTAAAATATGATATATGAAAAAAAATGATATATGTACCAACTTCCCATAATGAATGTATTGAATTATGTTTCATAAACATGTAATACTGCTGCTGCTGCTAATAATAATAATAATACTAGTAATAATAATAATAAACAGAATGAAGATACAAAGACTCAGGGAAAACGGTTCCTTTTTTGGATACAATGAAGAATGAACAATGATGCAGAAATGTGACTAGACAAAACCCAATGGTAACAGACTGAGAAGGAAAATCCAACAAGACCTGTTCAGACGCTTTTTGGCTTCTCTATGTGGCATTCCTTCCCCCTAGGTACAGGGCAACACCTCTCTGGAATGAGTTTCCTGATCTACTATCAGGTAAGGGAGGTGGCTCTTACAGAGAAACATGGGGAAGTTACAGAACTGTATGTGGGTTTTATGGCTGGTTTAGAGGATGAAGGGCTTTTATTTCCATGACTTGCCTTGGAGAAAAGAGAACAGTAGTTTCTACAGTCTTCTTTGGAGGGTAAAGGAGCACAGGATATAGGAGGTCAAAAGATCAGAGACTGTTTCCAATGCCCTTCCAATGTCCTTCAATTCAAAGTTTTCAGCATGTCAAAGCACTATGCTTTACAGGATCATCTTCATTTTGCTTTTGTGTCTTAAGTCAGGGTCTTGCAATGTAGTTCAGGCCTTGAATTCACTATGTAACCCAGGCTGGTCTTAAATTTCCAGCAATACTCCTGCCTCAGCCTCCATAATGTTAGGATTACATGGATGCCCCACCATACCAAACTTTGGAGTATTATTTCCTGAGCCCCAGCCAATCTACAGGGAATTAAAGCTCAAGAAAAAGAAATTACACCAGGCATAGTGGTACATGCCCATGATCCCAGTATTTGCATGGCTGAGGTAGAAAGATCTCTTCAAATTTGAGGTTAGGCTGGGGGGGGGCGCGTGCGTGTGTGCGCGCGCACGCACACACACACACACACACACACACACACACACACACACACACACACACACACTATATATATATATATATATTCTGCCAAAGAGCTACACCTCAGTCCAAGCTCAGAAATCTACCCTAATCCTACTGGGGTTCAACCCAGGTTCTAGGAAGCTATACCCGCAATCTTTTTTTATTTTTTATTTTGAGAGTCTTGCTTATTTGCCTAGGGTGTCTTTAGCCTCCAGAGTAGCTATAATTACAGGTATGCACCATGGCACCAGTTAAGATCAGGAAAAGCTTTTTGTAAAGCTTAGAAAATTTTAAAACATAATAATATATATGAGCATACAATTCCACTAGTCATCAGATAAGACATCACCTCAGGCACATAATCTCTAGAAAACTCCACTGTACACTTGTAAGAGAGTGAGTGTCAGATATTAGTATGATTATGAAAATAATTTCAACTTTACAGATACCCAAAAGGATCTTGGACTCCCCAGGACCCCCACACACTTTAAGAACCACTGAAAAGCTATTTTGTCAGTTTTACCCCTAGATGTCTCAAATCCCTCCAGCTCCTTCTTATCTTCACTACTTACTGTAAGCAGCCTAATCCAAGTTTCTGTTTTCTTTCACCTGAATCATTGCATTGACCCAATATAATTTCCCTAAGTCCATGGTTGCGAACCAATGGCATAAGTGCCACAGCTGTCTGTCTACTGTCACTAAAAGCTCTAAAAGGTTTGTCATCTCTGCCCTAGGTGATTCATTCTCATCCCCTCCAAACTGTTCTCCACACTATAGCCAGAGCAATCGTTAAAAAATGCATTTGTGGACATGTAATACCATGCATTCCCCCTCATGTAAAAATCCTAATGTGGCTTTTCACTGCTTTCTACATAGGGATCAACATCTTTATTATAGTCCACAAGGCTCTGCCTTCCTCTTCAGTCAAGTTCTGTCTTCTTTCTTCTGCTCTCAAGTCTCAAGTCAGGGGACCTCCATTCTCATGTAATTCACACTGCTTCCTGCCATCAGGCCTTTACCTATGTGCAACATGCCCTACCTAGAGCCCTCCTCCCTGTATCCCCTTTGCTTGCCTCTCATCTGTGCTTCAGGCAGTAGCTTTCCTAGTTCCAAAATCAGGTGCCATCCCTCAGCCACACAGTTACAGCACATCTTTGGTCAGTTTGGAATTATACATTGATCACATCATGACAAGTAAATGTCCATCTTCAGGGACAGAATCCATGTCTTTTTTGCTTCACATGCCTCTAGCATACAGTACTCGGGCAATGAATGAACCAAACTGCAGCTTATGGGAGAGAAATAAGATAACGAGATAACACAATAAGCATTATAATGGAGATGTGCATAGAGGCAAACATTTTCAGTGGTTTCCTGCTGACTACCAAAAAACCTAAGTGCAATCAAGTACACCAAAGCATTTAGGAAGTAGCCCAGATATTCCTTTTTCGTTTTGTTGTTTTGCTTTTTGAGAGAGGGTCTCACCAGTCCTGGAGATTCTCCTGCCTTGGCCTCCCCAGTGCTGGGATACAGGTGTGTATAACCATGCCCAGTGCCCAGGCATTCTTTTCAGTGTCCCTTATGCCTCCTCTACATGTATTTGCCCAGCGGGAGCTGAAAGACAGTGGGTTCACCACAGGTGTGTTCTAAAATCCCTCTCTCCTCATTTTCGAATACGAAAGTCCTCCATAACCTCTCAGCTTAGACAGCTCCTCTCCAGAATGCATTTCCCAGATTATTCTAGTTAGAAATAATCTCTCCCATTCCTGGTTTTGCCCTCTTTTCTTGCCCACTGCTCTGACCTCTTCTCCAGTTCCAGGATACTTATATTCCAGGGATATTTTCTAGGGTGATGGCTCTCTTGCTTTACTCAGATTAGTGAAAACAAATCCACCAATTATCTACAGAAATCTGCAATTCATTTACAGATATTCAACTTAGTAGCACTTACTATCAGCATTTGCTCGGGTTCCAGAAATTACTCCCAGAGGCCATGTCAGTGAATAACCCATATTTCCTGCTACTCCTTCCTCCCTCATGGCAGGTTCAGCAGCAGAACCAAGGTTAGATTGCCTCAAGCTCAGCTGAGGATCTTTAGAGAGCAGCTCAGTTTAGTGTACATCTTCTTTTTATGGAAAAGGGCAAAGCTTCCTGGTAACAGGAGGGTTTCAATATTAAGGTAGCAGGGCTGGGGATTTAGCTCAGCGGTATAAGCACCTGCCTTGCAAGCAGGCGATCATGAGTTCGATCCTTGGTACCGATAAAAATGAAAAAGACAAAAAAAAAAAAAAAATTAAGGTAGCAGGTACAACGCTAATTTTTGATGAGGCCAGATTTCCCACTTAATAAAAATTTCGTAATTCAAGAAATCAGTTTTCTTGACAGACAGAGTAATGCTGTGTTATCTGGTATAAAGCACATATCTGACTTAGGCTCTTTTTCTGGGGAAGCTTGGCAGCTTTCCCACTAGTTAGAAAATTGTATGTACTACATCAACACTCCATCCTTCTCAGACAATCTAAGACAACTCTGTAAGAGTTTCACTAGCCAACATCTTCCTAGAAGCACGAAGACTTCTCAGGCATCATAAGCAAGAGGTTTGAGGTCAAAATTCAAACTCAGATATGACTCCTAAGTCCCCAGTCTTTGGGAAAAGAATGGTAAAAAATAAGTGCTACTCTACTGGAAGTCTTCAAACAAATGTGTGAGATGTCTTAGGAATACTTAAAAGAAATTTAGTCACACAATTACAACGTAATACCGTAAGATCCTACTCCAGTCGTTTCCTTACCCCTTTTCCTCAAATGAAAGCACAGAATATTACTCTCTACAGAGTGGTAGACAATACATATCTGAAAACTGCTTAATAAGTATTTGAGGACTTCAAATGTGAGCAGACAAAATTGATGAGGACATGGGAAGGGAGTAAAATACTCACTGACAGAGAGGTGCCTGCTTCTGGGCTCGGGGGGCTGGTAGATGGTATTTATATCCCCAGCGGACTGGGAAGCCTTGATCCGCACCTGCTTGGACACCCCAGAGTGGGGGGAGGAACTGGTCTGTAAGAGAAGAGGAAAAAGGCTGAACTAGATCTTTAAAAGGCTATTAGATTCCCCGAACTTTTTCTAGGACTTTCTACACTTTTAGCCTCCTTCACACTTTTAACACATGAGCTACCTAGCTTTTCCCTAAACCTTATGCCTCAATCTGTCTTGGAAAATCATTTTCTTGGTGTAGTTTTACAGTGTCAGTGATAAATCAGCAGCAATACTTGGTACCCCCATTTAGTGGATGATGACCCAGACATGAAGGAATAACAGGCATTCCTGTAACAATCTGCCAAACAGAAGAGAACTGTAAATATTCTCATAAAATTCTCCAGAGGGCATAGGAAGAATAGCAGGAAATTATTGCAGCAGCAACATCACCTGCAGTGAAGTCAAAATAGTGAACAACGGCGACTTCCCTGCCCAACAAGAAGTATTTAGAAAGTAGCTCAACATGTTGCTTCTTCCTTCCCCAAGCAAAACTGATGCCTTAAAAGCAAGGTAAAAAGATCGCAGTTGGCCCCAAGTACCAGGGTTTATATTGCATGTAAATCACCTCAGGATTGTGCTCAACTGGGAAAAGATATCACAGGCACTACTCTGCTGCAGGTCACAGACTTCAGAGCAAGGTGAATAGCACTTCCTGCACCCCATTCCCACTTTGCACCAATCCAGTCAAGTCACCAGGTGAGCACCAGAAAGAAACCAACGCAACAAAAGGAGGCTTTTGCACAGAGAAAGTTTAAAAATAAACATTGGAGGTAAGCAAGTGATATCAGGATATGAACACAAATGAGCAGAGCACTACTGAAAATGGAAGTTCAGGGTCTACCAACAATTTGGGTCAATGTTTCTACTTGCTTCTTTATAACCTCTACCTTCCATAAGAACACACAAAGAAGTCCGACCTAAACAATCTCTATATCCTGTCCTTCAGGAAAAAGGCTTTCCCGCTCCCCAGGGCAAGTTCAGCTGCCAAGCAACCTTCTCTAGTCTCCCTATGCCAGACCTTATCACATGCAGGGCTGTCTTGACAAACTGTCTGCTGTAACGGGAAGTCAGAACCAAGGGGAAGTGAGTGTTCTTGCTGAGGTCTCTGATGTGCAATAGCTCTTTGCTGAGAGTCAGAAAGGAAAAAACAGCCAAAGTCACACACTGGGGTACACAAGCTCATGAAGGACAAGGGAAGGCCACAACCCTACAGCCACAAAACTACACGACAAATGTCCTGAAGGCACCTGGTTGGATCCAGAGCCTTCCGCACAGTGAGAATTCACTGAGTTTTGGCAACACGAATTTGAAATGTACCATAAAACATCCTCTCTAAGCCCTTGGTTTTAAAGTAAAAAGTTGAACCTGTGAAGTAGAGACAAGGGCCAGCACAAGCTTAAATTTGTAAAAGAAAAGGGTAAAGTTATAACAGCAGCTTAGAAAGTAGGTCCAGGAAATCAGTGAAGGTTTCAGAACAGGGCTTTTCATATATATTTTTTTAATTTTATTTAAGGAGAAAAAAGAAAAAAAGGCTTTTCATATTTTGAAACACATACATTTAAAAATCCCCTGGTCTTGTTAAAGTGCAAATTCTGATGTGGTAGGTCTGAGTGGGGCACAGAGCTCCACTTCCAACAGACGATGCTGGTGCTGCTGTTCCATAAGCTATTCTGTGAGCAGTGAGGTCTCAGGAGGTGAGGCATGCTCCAATTTCAGTGCTCTCAACCCCCAATGACATTAGAACTACCCAAGGAGCTTCTGATCTCTCAGAATAATGACAACAGGATCTTTGTGGATGAACTCCAAGCACTATGTATGTATGTATGTATTTTTAGGTACCAGTAATCGAACTCACAACCTTGTATTTGCAAGACAGGTGCTTATGCCACTGAGCTATATTCTCAGCCCCCACCGCTGATTTTTAAATCTTCTCAAGGGATTGTAATGTTCAGCCATGTTTTGAAAATCTCAATACAAAGGAATAATGAATAGTGTGGTAAACGAAAATGACTTTGTTACAAGGATTCATAGAATCTTAAACAACACTCAAAAATAAGAAAGACAGAAAGGATTAAATGAGACTATACCTAAAAAACATAGAAGACTGTCATGGAATGAAAGGAACTGTAGAGTATGAAATATGCAGCTAGCAGAACATGATGATTTACATATGTATGTTTATACAGCAGCTAAAAGGTGGTATCTAATCATTTTATTAAAACTTTAATGAATAATTCTGTGGCTAGCAGCATGCTCTGGCTGACACAGATGATATGAAAAAGTACTGGAGAACTACATGTATAACAATTAGCAGTGGAGCCAGGTGTGGTGGTGTGCGCCTGTAATCTCCACATTCAGGAGCCTGAGGCAGGAGGACCACTGGAATTCAAGACCAGTTTGGGTTACATGGTGAGTTCAAGACCAGCCTGAACTGTATAGCAAGACTATGTCTCAAAAAAGCAAAAAAAAAAAAAAGATTAGCAGTGACTGGAAGATGGGAGATCAGCAGAAAAATAAATTACAATAGTTGACCCATAAATGATTTCAGATTTGGTGATACGACACAAAAGGAACAAACAGATTGAACTATGGAGAAGGAAAAAAGGAGGGAGAGGGGTTGCTTTTGGCTTGGTAGGTAGAAATGCAAGATAAGTGACACATGGAATCTCACCAATAGCACCCCTGTAGTTCTCTGCTTTAATGGTGGTACCAAGAGACATCTGCACTGAAGACCACGGTAGTGGTGGAAGTGTAAGTTAATTAAGTTACTTCTCCATTGAGATTATCCATTTCCTTTAAAATCATTTTTAAAAAATCTGTTTTCAAGCCAGACCACTTTAGAGTAATAAACCCATTCTTACCACCTGTTATAAAATTCTTATTTCAGGATTTGGCTCAGTGACATAAGCACCTGCCTGGCAAGTGCGAGGTCGTGAGTTCAATCCCAGGTACAAAACAAAACAAAACAATCCTTATTTCCTTTTGTCCTAAGATAAATCCAAGTATTCAAAGGGTTCAACCACACTGAGATTAGGTCACTATATTTGAGAGTTCATTATTTACATTTTTAATAACTTTGGTGACTTTCATCACATACATACTTAAGACTATTTCAACTGACTGTAAGAGTTGTGGCTTTTTTATACTATTCACATATAAAAGTGACCCTCCAAGCCCTTGAAATTTTTGTCTTCCTAGGGACTTCTTCTAGATCAGTAATCTTTTGTGCCATAGAAAATAGAATAGCATACCTTATAACTTTTCCTCATGGATAACACTGTTGTTCTAATGTTACCCAACTGGCAAGGTTTCTTTAGGATTTAGGGTTACTTTTCTGGATGATACCTGATAGGTAGTCAACTACACAGAACAACTGGATTCTGGACTAGCTGTGCCATCATATTTGTACTGCCTCAACTAGGCAAGCCACTTTGAGTCTCCACTTTCCCAGGTGTACACCGGAGATAACAGATGCCTGTCCTGAACTCCTCAGAGTTGTAAGAACAATTGAGAGATGAAAAAATCACCTCTTATAAGTAAGGTACTATTACTTTAAACATTATTTATTTTAAAAATGGATTACACAGAAATACCAACTAGTTTTATATTTCTATGCTTATCCTATTATTTTAGAAAGACTGAAAAGAATTATCCTTTAGATTATCCTTGACAATTTGAACTTAAATCATAGGTAAGCTGATAGGAAAGTTGAGAAGTGGGCAACATTTGGATAAAAACAGAAGTTTCCTTTTGTCAGAAAGAATCTGAGATAACAAAATGAAACGGCTGGGTACTTGTTTAGTTTTCATTTTCGAATACAAGTGACAAAAGAATGGTTAAGTTTGAGTCTCAACTAGAAAGTTGTAAGATGATTAAGAGCAGAAAATTTAAGAATTAAATGTGTGCATATATGTTTAAAGAGGTCTTTAAGTACCAAGAAAGAGAGCATAAGCGAGAAACAGAGAAAGAAATAAGCTAAGACTTGGTGGTAGAAGACGACAAATGTCTTAAAATGACAATAGAAACTAAGGCTACAGAGACTCTTCACAGAGGAAGGTCTGTGGTTAACAAATCCAGGAGTCCCTAGCTAAGAACACAGTAGTCTAAGACAATAGCTTTGGCCATGCAATGTAAGGGTTATAACTGTACCTTGGGTGAGGGATAAAGACAGAAGAAAGAACAGAAGGATCAGCAGAGGGGATGGAGGTTTAGCTAAGTGGCGTAAGTGCCTGCTTGACAAACACAAGGTCGTGCGTTCAATCCCCGGTACAAAAAAAAAAAAAAAAAAGAAAGAAAATCCAAAAAGAGGAATAAGCAGAAATAATTAATATTAATTATTAATTAAATTAATTAATTAATATATTAATTAAATTAATAACAGAAATAAGCTGGGCATGATGGCGCATTCCTATAATCCCAGGACTGGGGGACAGAGGGGAGTTGAAGCAGGAAGATTGCCATGAGTTTGAGGCCAGCCTAAACTCAAAAACCAAAAAACAAGAATAAGAAGGAACTGAACGGGTGGTTACAAAATTTAGATGAGGTTATTACTTGGAGTAGAGAAACAAAGAGGCTGATAGCTCTCAGCAGGAGGAACTGAAGGCCGGGGTGACGTGTGGTATCTGGGGCACTGTGCTTCAAGTGTGATCTCTGTACACTAGTCTGTATGCTAGTCTCTGTACACTGTACAACCTGTACACTAGTCTTTCAACAAGTACAGAAACAGAGAGTAAGTCTTGAAACACTTTACAGCAATTTGGCACAGTGGCTTTAGGTCCATTGACTCAAATGATTAAAAACTGTGTGCTGTTATTTTATCAGAGTTCAGTTTACTTTTCCATTTCATTTTTCAGTATTTGTATGTACTTCAAAAAAAATTTTTTAAATGGACCAATGGCAGATTGAAAATTAAAAGAACTAAACTGGTATTTCTTTTCTTTTTTTGGGGGGGGGGTCTTTTTGAGACAGGGTCTCTATGCAGTTCAGGCTGGACTTGAGCTCACTTTGTAGCCCAGGCTGGTCTCCAACTCTCAAGGACCCTCCTGCCTCAGCCTCCTGAGTGCTGGGATTACAGGTGTGAGACACCACGCCCAGCTTAAATTGATATTTTACATTGTTTAGAGAAGCACTTCCATAAGTGAGCATTCCAGAGCATACAGCAATTTTTTTTCATCATTCTTTTATTTTGAAGACCTATATCTATGCCAGGTGTGGTAATGCATGCCTGCAATTCCAGCATTTGGAAGGCTGAGGCAGGAGGATCAAGAGTTCAAGGCCAGTCATATTTACACAGTGAGTTCAGGGGCATAGACCTCAAACTAAAACGCTGTCTTAAAAAAAAAGTTTGAAATCTAGCTGAGGAAAGGAAGATATTTTTGCCACCATTAGTCTTAAATGCAAATCTTTGTCTTGTACTGGGGCTTGAACCTACGGCCTTGTACATGTTAGGCAAGTACCACTGAGCTACATTTCTAGCATAAATGCAAATTTTTACAAATACAAAAAATGCAAGCAGTGTAAGTGTACCAACACTGCATGAATACCAGGAAAACATTTACATAAGGTACGTATTCGATGACCAAAAACTAAAAAGGCATATGCAAAAATACATCAATTTATGTGTTATAGTAAGAGGGTTATGTAACAAAATATGCTAATAAATTCTGAAGTCAAATACAGTAGTGAATGCATGGAATTTCCGCACTTGGAAGGCTGAGGCAGGAGGACTGCATGAGTTCGAGGCCAGTCTGGGCTACACAGTTGAATTCAAAGCCAGCCTGAAATATAAAGCAAGACTCTGCCTTAAAAAAAAAGAAAAAAATCTATTTATCTATCTATCTATCTATCCATCCATCCATCCATCTCCATTTCAAGAGATTTATGTATTCTTATAGATATGAAGATATTTTTTACATAGAAAAGTTTTTTTGTGTGTGTGGCACTTGGGATCAAACATAATGCCCCATGCACTAGGCAAGTACTCCACCACAGAGATACAATCCCAGCCCTTTATGTTTATTTATTTTTATTCTGAGGCAGAGTCTCAGTAAGTCGTCCAGACTAGCTGCAACTCGACTTCCTACCACAGCCTTATGCATTGCTGGAATTACAAATTCTGTTCAGTGACAATGTTCAGTCATTAAAATAAATAAATTAGAAAATTGCATGAATACCAGGAAAACATTTACATAAGGTACAACATTCAATAACCAAAGACTAGAAAGGCATATGCAAAAATATATCAATAAATGTGTTACAGTAAGAGGATTACATAAAATAGCGCCCTTGGTTTTTTTAAACTTTAGAAAAACTTACACTGACTTTATTATAACTGCTTAAAATATAGCTCCTTAGAGAGAGGCATCAATGTGGCATTTGTCTTATGCAATGCCTTTCAAACCACAGACTGTTACATTTCAAACAGCTCTGAGTATTACAGCAATATCTGCAGCCATGTGCATTTTAGTGATTAGAACACTGGCAATAAAAAAGCAGTTGTTTATAATTTCTGATCAGGAGATCAAGAGAGTATAGGGATCACAATCACATGAGAGGAGACAGCTCCCAGTCACATAATCATTAAACCTAACTCCAATTCCAGTTTCTTGCTCAGGGAAGAATGTTGTTGAAAATGATCTCTGCTTGACTCTTTTCAACAATTCAAGCAGTGTTATGTTTTATTTAGTGAAAAACCCAAGGTTTCAAAACAATGATATAGCTCATATTTTGGGGAGCTTATAATCCTTTGGAAGATTACAAATTACAAATGTGCAACCAGAGGGAATTACTAAATAATTTACAAAGTAGCGTACAAACTGTATCCTCTGATTGAAGGAATACTAAATAATCAAAATGGCCTAGTCAAAAACGCTAAACAAATTGTAATAAATCAAAGATCCTAAAAAAGGTGATAACTATGGACAGCAAAGAGGAAAGAAAAACCATGGGTCACACAGTATACTAAAAACCATGGGAGTATACTAAAAACTGTAGAAAGATAAGATGGGGAGCTAAAAGTAGGACCAGTCAGTGGTGAATCCTGGATGCTGGATTAAATTTAGATCTTGCATGATAGACAGTAAATGATTTTATGGAGCAGGTATGTAACCTGAACAGAGAAATTAAATGACAAAGTATATCTTTTACTTCAGAGTATTTCCCAAGATGTATTCAGAAGATACAATGGAATCAAGAACATTCCTCACGCACAGGGACATTTCTGCAATTATATTTGAGGCTATTGGCTTCATTCTATTTTCTCAACTGCATTTTCTTAGCCTCCTCCTAATCAATGACAGTCTAGCCCCTCAAGTCTCTTAGAAAATTAAAAAAAAAAAAAAAAAAAAAAACTAAAAGAAAACAAATGATCAGTATGAGTACCATTCCATCTAGATGCTTTCCTGGTATGTTATGCTCATTGTTCTCACGCAGCCATGTCAGCTATGCACAGTCTAATGTCTTCAAGCATAATGAAAGGAAAGCGTGCCAAGAGACCTTTAGAAACATGCATCTGAAGAAAACTGGTATGAGAACCAGTGATTTAAAGAGATTCAGTGGGGTGTGGTGATGCACACCTTTAACCCCAGCATTTAGGAGGCTGAGGCAGGACAATCCCCATGGGTTCAGAGCCAGCCTGAGCTACAGAGTGAGTTTAAGGTCAGCCTGACCTACATAGTGAGACCCTGCCTCAAAAATCCAAAGACAAACCAAACCAAACCCCAGGAGACCCAGACTGCAAAGTATTCTTGTGAAAAGTAGGCCTCTGGGGACCATACAAACGGAGGAAATTGTGTAAGAGATAATTTCCCCTTTTGACAGCTCCCATAGATTGCCTGCCTTTGCTAAGGCAGCAGCCCTTCAGCCTGTGACCTTTTCTTTTCTTAAACAGAAAGCAAAGTTTGTTTCCTCCATGTGTCCTAAAGGAAAGGCAAGGCGGCTCAGTTACTTGAGTTGGGTTCACAAAGCACGATAGTCTCATATCCTTGACAGCCTCGGCTGAACAGCACCCCTCCACTAATCAAATCTTTCTTGGTGGTGTCAAAATCTAATTGAAAGGACATAAATATAAAAAAGAATTTTCTCCTTTATCATAAAGTGTTTTCCTTCCTCCCACACTATTAGCCAAATAATCATTAGTGCTAACTTTGACACTGACAACCTTGCTTTCAGTGAAATCAAACACAGAATGAAAGCAAATGCTGGCCACCGACATAGTGAGCTGGGTTGCACTTAGGCTCTCAATTTGGCAGTGGCTGAGGAACACAGAATTCTGACAAGGAAGCGAGGCAGGCCTGAAGGAAAGCAAGCTGTGTCTTCAGCTGGCAGGCCATGACAGCAAATACTTACATCATTTCTGTCCTGGGACAGCAGCAATATCCTAAGGCTTTTCATGCTCGAGCTTCTATCCAAAATGTCAATTGCTTTATCGAGATCATCTTGGTTTTTCAGCAGGATGGAGAGCTGAGACACACGACCGAGAAAAAGGAAATCATAAAATACAAATCTATCTCAATGTTTCAGTTTGAAAAAATAAAAACTAAATTTTTGGAGAAAAACAATTTCACTAGATACTATTGGGTCTTAAAAAGACCTAGCTGAAATCATAGGAGATTTTTTTTTCTGTATGTATATAACTCAACAATTTTTAGTCACTTTATGGAGTTATGCAATCATCATCACAATTCAATCTTCACAGATTGCCATTACTTCTAAAATACCTCTTGTGCCCATTTACATTAATCACCCCCTTTCTACTTCCAGCCCTAGGCAGTCACTAATCTACTTTCTACCTCTATAGTTTTGTTTTACCTTTTCTGGACATTTAACATAAATGGAATCAACAATTCAAACACATTCAAAAATTCACAGTCTTGTATCTAACTCCTTTCACTTAACGGATTTTTGTTTATCCACTGCTGTAGCACATTTCATTAATTTGAGACATTTTCTGATGATAGGTTCCTCTTGTTTAAAAAAAACTGTCAATTCCAAAGCATCAAATCCCAAACAGCTACAACTGCCATTCCAACTGCCATTACTTTCTTTCCAAAGTAAGCAGTATAATCATGCCCCATCCCCACCATCTCCAACTATGCTGACCTCAAAAGAACGAGCAGGAAAGGTGGAGGACACGTGGGGAGCTGGACAAGGGCACAAATTTAGATCACAGAGTAAAGTTTAATGTTTAATGCTAAAGAATCAGTTACTAGAGTGTGAAAACCATCTCCAATTTCATTCCACTGACTTATTAAACAGAAAGTCCTTGAGGGCACAGCTATAGTAATTGTCACTCACTGTTAAAGCAGAAGACATCATGAGTAGATAGTATTAAAGGATACAAAAGTATACTTTCCTAGGACCTAATAAATGTCAAGACTTACACTTTTTAGTATAATTAGTGCAAACTGGCCTTGAACTTACTTTGTAGCCCAGTCTGGCCTCCAATTCACAGCGATCCTCTTGCTTCAGCCTCCTGAAGCTAAGATTACAAAAGTGCACAACCACACCCAGCTCTTACACATTTTTAATTTAAAAAAAATCAAGTAGAAGTCCAAATTCAGTTTCTAATTTGTAATACAGTGAAATGAAAGAACTCTAAATCCTAAGCTAGGAAAAAACAATAGAATAGTATTTGAAATAAAATTTCAGTGTGGTGGTACATTCCTGTAATCCCAGCACTTGGGAGGCTGAGGAAGGAGAATTGCTGCCAAATTTGAAGCCAGCCTGGGTTACTCAGTGAGTTCAAGGGAAGGCTGAACTATGTAACAAGACGCTAACTCAAAAATAAATAAACAAATAATCTGATTTAATTTCAGTTAGGCATGGTGGCACACAACTGTAATATCAGCTACTCAGGAGAATGAGGCAGGAGGATACAAGCTTGAGGTCAGCCTGTCTCAAAATAAAACTTAAAAAAAGGCTGGGAATGTAGGTTAGTGGTTGTAAGATCCTATGTTCAATCCCCAGTATCAAAAAATAAATGAACAAATGAATGAAGAAAATAATGAAATAAAACAAAATCTAGCTGGGTGTGGTGGTACATGCCTATAATCCCAGCTACTTGGGAGGCTGAGGTAGGACTGAAAGTTAAAAGTCCAGCCTGGTTTAGTGAGACTATCTCAAAATAAAAAGAGGACTGGGGATATAGCTCAATAGAGAGCTCTTGCTTAGCATGTGTAAGACCTGGGTTCAATCTCCAGCACAAACAAAATGTCATAACTACTCATGGGAGAGAATGTTTTGCAAATCATATAATACTACAAAAGAATCTACTCCTAGTGATATTCAAAATATGAATAAGTGAGACTTTCTTTCCAGGGAGAGTTAAAGAAATCACTGAAATAATAGTTACTTTAAAAAAACTAAACTATAATTTCACAAATGTGCAAGAGCCTAGTATACAGGATACATAAAAAACTCATATAATTCAACAGTAAAGAGAAATCTGCCAGGCACGGTGGGACACGCCTGTAATTCTATTACTCTAGGAGACTAAGGCAGGAGGATTGCAAGTTCAAGACCAGTGTGGGCAATTTAATGAGCAAAATAAATTTTAAAATAAAATGCTCAAAATGAATTTTTAAAAGGCCCAGAGATGTAGCTCAGTGTAAAATCCCTGGATGCAATTCCCAGTACTGAGAAAAAAAAATTCAATTTTTAAAATGGGTAAGGACTAGGTGCAGTGGCGAACACCTGTAATTCCAGCACTCCAGGCCATTGAGGGAGAAGCTTGAACTCAACTCCAGCCTGGGCAGCTTAGTGAGACCTCGTCTCAAAATAAAAAATAAAAGCACACAAAAAGATGTGCATCACTAGTCATTAGAGAAATGCAAATCAAAACCACAATGACATACCATTCCCCAGCCACCAGCATAGTTATTAAACAGAAGGGGCTGGGTGTGTAATTCAGTGGCAGAGTTCTTACCTAGCATATAAAAGGCTTTGGTTGGATCTCCAGCACCAAAAACAAGCAAACAAACAAACAGGAAAAAAAAAAAAAAAAAAAAAAAAAAGAAAGGAAAGAAGAGAAAAGAGCAAGTGCTGTTAAGAATGGCAGAGAAATTGCTACTCTCATATACAGCTGGTAGGAATGCACAATAATGTAGCCATTATAAAAAAAAATTGCGACAACCCATTTAGGACGCCTCCTGGGTCACAGGAACTATCCTATTCTCCATTCCATCCCTATTTCTCATTCCTTTTTTCCAGTAGATTTTCCTACTCTAAAAAAAAAAAAAAAAAAAAAGACAGTTTAAAGAAAAGTAAAGACCTGTCATATAACCTTAGCATGCTAAGCCTTACACATGCTAAGCATATACCCGTTATTTTTATATATATATAGCTGATAGCACTATCAGTTATATAATTAAGAACTGAAAAGACACCTAAAACTCATTCAGATATTTAGGAACTGAAAGGACATATAAAAACTTGCACAGAAACAACAAATGTCCATCAGTAGATGAATGAATACACAAAAAAGTGATACATCTATGTAATAGGATGTTTATTACTCAGTTATAAAGAATAGTAAGTCTTGATACATACAACAATATAGATGATTTTTGAAAACAAAGGCTTTGTGAAAGAAGCCAGACACAAAAGGCCAATACTGTATGATTCCACTTATTTAAAATATTCAGAATAACAAAATCAAAGACATGGGCCAGGGATATAACTTAGCAGCACAGCACCTACTTGGCAAATATGAATTTGATTTCCCATACCACAAAAAAAAAAAAAAAAAAAAAAAAAATCAAAGAAAATAGGTGGTTGCTAAGATCTCTGATAAAAAGAAAAGATAAGTGACTACTAACAAGTGTGGAGTTTCTCTTTAGGGTGATAAAGTTTTGGATTTAGCTGGTGGTATTGGTACAACTCTGACTATATTAAAAAACCACTGAATTGTATACTTAGAGTTAACTACATGGTAAGTGAATTGTATCTCAATAAAACCTATTACAAAAATATAAATTAAAACTCAAAAAGAGTTTTCACTTGAGCTTCTCAAATCCTGGTATGACAGATTTTAAATAAAGGGCAAAGAAAAGAAAGGAACTAGGCAGATTTTAAATTAACAAAATGTAAATCAGGCTGGGCATGGTGGTGCATGCCTATAATTTCAGCACTCAGGAGGCTGAAAAGCAGGACAATGGCTGAGAGTTCGGGGCCAAAGCGGAGCTACATAGTGAGTTCAAGGTCAGGCTGAATTATGTAATAGCAAGACCTTGTCTCAAAAAACTGAAAAATAAATAGAAAAGTAAGTTGGTTAGGTCCTGGTCACTGATATCAGTATAGTATGAACATCTGAAATTTGGGGTGGGGTAGGATGGTTCTGGGGATTGAAGGTAAGGCCTCTGTACTGAGCTACATGGGGTCCTTTTTTTAGTATTTTATTTTGAGACCAAGTCTCTTTAAGTTACTAAATTATCCAGGTTGGTCTAGAACTTACGATCTTCCTGCCTGAGACTCCCAGAGTGCTAGGATAACAGGTATGAGTCACTATGACTGGCTAGTTTATGGATCTCAAAATATTTACACCTGTATTATTATTAATGTTATAATTTGGGTCTAGATGCCCCGCCGGAATGAGGTGGCTGAATCTCAGGTGTATGATGCTGAGATTAAGGGTGTGTGATTACTAAATCAGTCCATTGATTAGTTGGTACCACCCTAATCCTAGTAGCTTGGATATAACATAAGGGACAAAAAGAGGCTTGTCTTCTCCTTTGCTTGCTTTGGGATCTTCTGCTTGCCATGGACTGGTTCTACTCTGAGATGCCCCTCCGCCATGCCAACTTGCCTTGAAGCCAGGTGATTATGGACTGAAGCCTCTATAAACTGTGAGCTAAATAAATCTTTCCTCCCTTAACTTTAGGCACTGGGAAGTTTGTTTCAGCAATAAGAGAAAAGCAACTACAACAATTAACTTCAGAGTTAGCGATTTTTTAAAAACTGCTGTATTTCTAAAATTTATTTAAAAACCCAAAGTATACCGATAGTATATTCAGTTGCAGCTGTTTCACTGGAAGGGACTATCAGCACTTGCAGAGTTCAGCCCTAAACTAAGATATTTTTCTTTTTTTGTGGTGCTGAGGATCAAATTCAGGGTCTCGTACATGCTAGCCAAGAGCTCTGCCACTGAGTTATACCCCTAGTTCTTTTGATTTCATTTTTGTGTATTTGATTGTTTTATACTAAGAATGAACCTGGGAACCTTGGGGGGTGGTGCTCTACCGCTGAACTACATAGCTAGCATCATTTGACTCACCAAATTTGTGTAAAAACAGACCAGACTGTACAAACAGACACCAGTACATGGACAGACTGATAAGCATCTTTCACATCAGACTGTACTCAAATATATATATTAGCCCTTTTTATTTTTTAAACTTTTTTTTTTTTTTTGTACCAGTGATCAAACTCACGACCTTGCACTTGCCAGGCAGGTGCTTACGCCACTGAGCTAAATCCCTGGCCCTTCCTTATTTTTTTTAATTTTTGAGACAGGTTCTCGCTGAGTCGCCTGGGGTGCCTTCAAACTTGTGGTGGTCCTGTCCGAATCTCCTAAATAGCTAAGAGTACAGGCAGATGCCATTATACTTAGCTCTAAACTACAAAAAAAAATGTAACTCTTTAATAAATAAAACTACACAACAAGATATGACTGTTAAACAGCCACGATGCTGCCAAGTTTTTTGTCTTGCCCACCAACTTGACTCCCTCAAATTCTCATTACTATGTACCATCCATCTGTCTCACCTCATTGTTCATGTAATGTAGATCGAGAGGCTGCCCAAACACTTTTGCCACCTTGAGCTCCACATCTTCGTATCTCACAGGTCGGCTGAATGCTATAATTCTGAAAAGAACAGGAGAGTTGGTTAACTGTATACTTAAAACACAGTATTTAAAAAGCAGTAGTCTGAGCATAGCTTCCCTTTCTTTTAAATGTAAGATTACCTAAGATACATGCAGGGCCCTTACACTGGGCTATTTCCTAGCCCTTTTTAAAATTTTAAGATAGGATCTTGTTAATTTGCCCAGGCTGGACTAAAACTTGTAATCTTCCTGCCTCAGCCTACTGAGTAGCTGGGATTATAGGCAGGTGTGTCATGCCTCCTCAGATCATTTTTTGAGACCACTGTTGTCATATCTGAGCATGTAAGTAGTACTAGTACTGAAGTTTTTTGTAAAGATTCATTAGGTCAATTCACAAAACAATTTCTATAAATATAAAGCAGAGTAAGGACATAAGCGAAGAGGCTATGAAAATATGATCTGTTATTAAATATCCTAGAAACACTGAAAAGTGGGGATAAACGAAACAAGAATGGCTAAATGTTGATAATATTGAAGCTGGGTGACAAGTCTATAAGTGTTCAATATAATATTCTGTTTATGTTTATACGTGCTGGAAAATTTCATAATAAAAAGGCTGTCTGTTTGTTAGATGCTCCTAGGGATTGAACCCCAGATCTTTGTACTGAACTACATCCTCAGACTTTTTATGATTTTGAGACAGGGTTTCACTAAATCACTAAATTATATAAGGTGGCCTGAACTTGAAATCTTCCTCCCTTCCTCCCAGAGTGTTGAATTACAAGAGTATACCACCACACCTGGCAATAACAGAAAGTTTTAATGAATGTATACGCTTTTGTACAGGACTGCCAATGGTCAACCATTTTTGATACATGAAGGAATTTCACAGATCCAATCTCATACCTTCCAACTTCAACAATTAAAAATAAGCAAAGAGATAAATGGAACAGAAAAGAACATCAGAAAGAAATGTGTGCGTATGTGCACACACATACACACAAAATTTAGATTAAAAAAATAAATCTGTCGGGTATGTTTATACATACCTGTAATCCCAGCAGTGGGGAGGCTGAGGCAAGAGGATTGCTGAGAGTTCAAGGCCAACCTGGACTATATAGTAAGTTTAAGGGCAGCCATAACTATATAGTGAGACCTCAAGTCAGAAAACAATCAAAAAAAAATTTTGGCCAGGAGAGGTGGCACATGTCAATAGTCCCAGTTACTCAGAAGCCTGAAGTAGGAGGATGGCCTCAACCCAAGAATTCAAAACCAGGTGAAGCAAAATATATTACAGGGGGAAATGTCTAAGCATAATATAAATAAAAAATCAAGAAAACAGATGTGACAATGAAACTTTAAATTTTGACAAAAAAATAAACCATCAATGAAGATTTTTAAAAAATATCAAACTTGGGAGAAAATACTTTAAAAACAGTAAAAAAAAAAAAAACAAAAACAAACAGAAGAGGTATGAATACATACATGAAAAGATGATCCATGATATAATTAGGACAATGCATATTAAAATGACCTCCACCTCTCAGTATGCCTAAGCAGAATCAAATCAGCCTTGTGGTGAGGCAGCAGCATACGGTCATGGGCTTTACACCACTCCTCCACAATGACGGGAAGAACCGTGTGGCTGTCACATCTCTCTTGTTTGCCTAGAGTGGGAAGTGGTATAACTAGAGGAAGAAGTGATAAGCCACAGGAAAATAGGGATATAAGCCATTGAATTTTTAATAAAATATGAACAAATAATTCTTTAATTGTTCTCTGTTCTCTGTGAAAATCAAATCTTCAAGTTTTCAATATCTGGAATTGTCTTATTCAGTTTGGCAGCCACTAGCCACGCAGTTGTATCAAAATTTATTAAATTTAAATTTAAAATTGATTCTTCAGTCTCACTAGCTGCAAATGAAAGGCTCACAAGCAACATGTGGCTAGTGGCCTACGTATTAGCACAGATACAGAACATTTCTATTATAGCTGAAATTTTTATTGAACAGCTTCAACAGAATATTATTACTACAAACCAAAACCTGTCCTTCACAAAAGCCTGACACCTCAGAAAGATAATTCCCCCATAGTTCTTCCTTTGGAAATGATATTGTCAACTACACTGATTTGTTGCCACTAGAAAATTCATTCACATTATATATCTTTAATATATTTACTCTCAAATCCGTTGTCCCAAGTAGTGATACTGTTGG
This sequence comes from Cavia porcellus, assembly GCF_034190915.1. NCBI lineage: Eukaryota > Metazoa > Chordata > Mammalia > Rodentia > Caviidae > Cavia > Cavia porcellus. The sequence continues at coordinate 17,173,757 of NW_026947515.1, forward strand.
TATAATTAGGATACTATCTAGATGGTTACATGGAAAAGTATTTTCTGGAGCCTCTGGAGAGAAAGTAGTTTTCTATTAATTCCTAATATAAAATTCTATCCCTTGCTTCAGGGTCTTACAACAGTTTAAAAGGGGGTCAGCTTTATGTGTGACTATATTTCAAAATAAACCAAAACAAAGGGCTGGGAACGTAGATCACTAAGCCTACGGGTTCAATCCCCAGTATTAAAAAAAAAAAAAAGAAGATGACTACCAGGGATTTAGCTCAGTCCACTCCAGATGTTCTTAGCACAATCCTAAGAATCAGGCTCAGAGATTTAATTCTCCTATACTTGGTCTGCTAATGAGCCATTCATAACCACTAAAAGCTGCCTGATAGTCTGATCAAGAATAGAAATCAGGACTTTCATGAAAAATCACATAAGCACTAATACAATTGGGGGACCTTAATACCCCACTGTCACAAATACGCAGATCAACTAGACAAAAAATTAACAACGAAATATCAGAACTGACCCAAACTTTTCAACAAATGGATTTAGCAGATATCTGCAGTGTTCCATCCACAACATCAAAATATACATTCTCTTCAGCTACACAAACAATGTTCTCCAAAGTAGACCGTATACTAGCTAACAGAACATGCTTAAGTAAACACAAATGTACTGAAATTATCCCAAGCATATTATCAGACCACAGTGCATGAAATTGAGTATCAATGGCAAAAGAAACCACAAATACATCATAAACACATGGAAATTACATAATACCCTCCTGAACAACCAATGGGTCACAGATGAAATTAAAAGAAACTTGATAGTTTCTAAAATTAAACAATAAGCCAATACAACATATTGGAACTTATGGAATGCAATGAAAGCAGTCTTACGAGAGAAATTTATAGCAGTGAATTCTTACATCAGAAAAATAGAATGAACTCAATTAAACATCCTAATGTTGAATTTCAGGTTCTAAGAAAACAAGAGCAAGTCAAGCAAAGAGCTTGTAACAGGGATTATAAAGATCAAAGCAGAAATTAATGTTATAGAGACTAAGAAAACAATACAAAGAATCAAGTATATTCTTTGAAAGATTAAATAAAATTGACAAACTCTTAGCCAACCTTATCAAAAAAAGGAAAGAAGGGCCAGGGATTTAGCTCAGTGGCATAAGCGCCTGCTTTGCAAGCATGAGGTTGTGAGTTCGATCCCCTGTACCAAAAAAAAAGGAAAGAAAAGACTCAAATCCATATAATTAGGAATGAAAGGGTAAAATCACAACAGATCATACAGAAATCCAAATCATCAATATCTACTCCAAGAATCTGTATTCTAGTAAGATGGAAAACACAGAAGAAATGGAAAGATTCCTGAAAACATATAAATTACCAAAGCTGAAACAAGAAGATATGGAAAATCTAAATAAACCAGTATCAATCAATGAAATTGAGGATGTAATTAAAAACCTATCAACAAAGAAATGTCCAGGCCCTGGAAAATTCACCGCTGATTTCTACAAGAAATTTTTAAAAGACCTATAATGCTGCTACTTCTCAGATTCTTTAATGAAACTGAAAGGAAAGCAAACTTATCTTGGAAGCAAGTATTACTCTAATACAAAATCCAGAGAAAGATCCAACCAAAAAAGAGAACTATAGGCCAATCTCTCTAATGAACACAGACACAAAAATCCTCAAGAAGATACCAAGAAGATTATACACCAGGGTTCAGGCAGGATTTAGGGATGGTTCAACATATGCAAATCAATAAATTAACAGGGAGAAGAACAAAAACCATATAATCATCTCAACAGATGTAGAAAAAGCATTTGAAAAAGTCAATATTCATTCATGATTAAAAAAAACACTCTACAGAAAATTAGAATAGATGATCTTTATTTCAATCTGATAAAAGCCATCTACGACAAACCAACAGTCAACATAATACTAAATGGTCAAAACTGAAAGCAATTTTATTTTAAAATCAGGAACAAGACAAAGATGTCCACTATCACTTTTATTCAATATAGCTATGGAAACATTAGCCAGGACATGTAGACAAGACAAAGAAATAAAAGGAATAAAGATAGGAAAGTAAGAAGTTATCATTATTTGCAGATGACATGATACTACTGCACATAGAAGATCCAAAAAGAAAAAAGCTACCAAAAGAATTCAGTACTCTGAAAAAGGAGATTGAAGAGTATCAGAAAATGGAAAAATATCCCTCATTCTGGGATAGGACAAATAGAGTAAAAATGGCCATATTTCCAAAATTGTTAGACAGATCTAACACAATCCTCATCAAAACACCAATAGCATACTTCATAAAATTAGAGAAAACAATCCTAAATTTCACTTGGAACCAGATGAGACCCAGAATAACAAAAGCAGTTCTAGGCACAAAGCTAGGGCAAGGGACATCATACTCCCTGACTGAAATTATACTACAAAGCTATTGTGATAAAAAAAAGTGTGGTACTAGCAAAGAAAAACAGAATGAGGATCAACTGAACAAATTAGAAGATATAGAAACAATTCCAAACACACTCAGTCAACTTACTTACTTACTTATTTATTTTTGTCTTTTAAAGAGAAAGGGTTTCACTATGCAGTTCAGGTTGGCCTCGGATTCCAATTCACAGTGAACCTCCTGCTTCAGTCTCCTGAGTGCTGAGATTGATAAAGGACCCCAACACCTTCTCTGGAAGATACCCTCTTTAATAAATGACGCTGGAAAAACTGGCCACATGCTGAAGATTAAAACATATTTTTTTTACCATGAACTTAACTAAAATTGAAATAGAAAAAATAACTAAGTATTAAAACAAACACTAAATCAATTGGAAAATAGAATAAGTATAATTCTTGAAGACACTGGTGGAGGCAAAGACTTTATGAACAAAACCTTGACTGTCCAAAGAATCAACTGGGATCTCATTTTATTAAAAAGCTTTTGCACAGCAGGAGACACAACATACCATTTGGGAAAAGTTTTTGCCAGCTGCTTCAGGATTGATATTTAGAATACATAAAGAACTAAAATAAATCAGACAACTCAAATCTAAAGACCCAATCCAAAAATGAGCATCTGAAATGAATACTTCTCAGATAAAAAAATAGAAACAGCAAATAAATACCTGGAAAAATGTTCAACATCACTGGTTAAATGAGAGATGTAAATTAAAACAATGCTGGGATTCCATCTCATTCCACTCAAGAAATCAAACAATAACAAATGGTGGTGGAGCTGTGGGGAAAAAGGAATCTTTCTCCACTGCTGGTGGGAATGTAGACTACTATATCCACTGTGGAAATTAGTGCGGAGATTCCGCAAAGAACTTAAACTAGAGGTTCCATTCAACCTATTCTTCTTCTTGGTATCTTTCCAAAAGAAATAAAAGCACCATATCACAGTGACATATGTACACCTGTGTTTATAGTAGCTTAGTTTATAATAACTAAATCTTGGAAACTGCCTGAATGCTCATCAACAGATGAATGAATAAAGAGGATGTGAGTTTTTAAACCAGGGAGTACTACTCTGCCATAAAAAGCTTAAGATATTTCTAGCTAAATGGATGCACCCTGATCATGTGTGTAAGTGAAATAAATCAGACACACATGTTTGCATTGTTTCTCTGGTGTGAGACACCAAAAGTGTAAATGAGGAGCAAAATATACAATAGATATTGGGAAATGAAAAGAAAATGTTTAAATAAGGAGAATAGGGTCAAGGAGAAGGGGAAAGGAAGGAGGGACAAGAAAAAAAGAGAACATAGGAAAAATGGAAGCAAAAATTTTACAAAGAAAAGGAAGAGAGGATGGAGGGAGGGGAGTAAAATGGGAAAAAAAGAAGAAGCAAGATACATCATATACAGGTACAAATTCCCTATGATGAGTGTTAGTGTTAGCATTATGTATATCTAAAATGTACCAGTAAGAAAAAAGAAGTTAAAAAAAAAAAATCAGGACTTTCAGATTTGGTAAGAATCATGCCACTGCCATCCTACTGACTAATAGACATTTTTTTTAACCAATCTTTAAAAGATTTAAATCTGCTACAGTGTCCTGCCTCTAAGGTTTTCAAAAGGAAGGAGATCCTAATCTAAAGTCCTCCTCTTTATCTCCCAGTGGATGAGAAGGTGGAAGGTCAGGGGTACTCTCTGGTCCTTATCCTTTTAAAACAAAACAAAGTCTGCCCACTAGAAGGGATACCCAGAATGAATGAATGGGAGAAGTCACCATTTTCTTTTTTCTGTAAAAGTGTACATTTTACAAGATACTGCTAGGGCCAGGGATTTAGCTCAGCGGCACAAGCGCCTGCCTGGCAAGCGCAAGCTTGTGAGTTCAATCCCTGGTACCAAAAAAAGAGAAAAGATATTGCTCAAATTCCCTGTAAAAAGTAAAGAAGGTGCACATTGACATTCTCTATAAAACACTAGGACATGAAATACATGAAAACTAATGCTATCTGGCAAAGAACAGCTTGAACTTGGCTTCCTGGCACCAATTTTCAAAAGTTCTCAATTTCATACATACACAAACAGTGAAATGCCATGGCATCCTGAAAACAGATCCATAAAACAAGAATACAAAGTTTTCAAAATCTTGATACTAACATTCTTCCACTCAGGGCTTCAGAAGGCCATTCCTGTCTGACCACCTTAAATATTTGTGGTTTCAATCTGGCAGCTTGTCTGAAACCAAACACATACACTTTCTCAGTGTAAGTTCACTCACTGTAACTACATAGCACTCTGGGAACAGAAAATTCAGGAGAGTAAACTGTATAATTAGGCTCCAACACAATTGAGCTTTTGATTTCATATCTACTTCTGAAAATTCTCTGCTACTCTAAGTTTGGCCATCTCTCCAAAACCCATTCAATCAGAAAGTGTGAAAAGCAGCAATGATGAAGTAGCAATTTAATTTCCTTATTTCTGGCAGGATGCAGCAAGACGAGAGCTATGGACAGAGCTCAAAAGAGCTTCTTCCTTTCAGGCCTGGAACAGGCTAGAACCCACAAGGGAACAGCAGGACCGTGGTTCCGCAGACCACACTTTCCACAGTGTTTCTACTGGGCAACCTCTAACAATTTTCCAGGCTTGTGAATGAGTGTTTGAAAAAGAGAACAGCAGCCACCCATCTCATCTACAGCTAGCTTCAAAGTAAGTTGAAAGGTGCCAGCTGCAGAGTACTCCCAGAATAAAGAACATGTGGAGACACTGAGATCCTACACTGGGATAAAGTTGAACGCCTCATAAGCAAGCTCTTTACTTCTCCAAATACTCAAAGCAAAGGGAAAAAGTAGAGACAGCAACAGGAAGGAGAGGCAAAGAGTGAAAAACTAATATTAAGATACTTAGGTGCACATATATATACAAGGTCCCATGACTGGTGCTCTGTCTCCTTTTAAAACATTTCCCCTTAGATAAATGAGAAATTAAATAGTCACATTTTCCTCCACTGGGACTTCTATCTTGGCTTCCCACACAAAATAATAATGATGATGGCAATGAAAACTAAAATGCTCATGATAGAGAAAAAGAAGTTTCTTATCATTATTTTTACTTTACTAATTAGATAAGACTTAGACTATGAACTCAAAAACTCCTTCTATGTTTGGTCCTCAAAGGACCAAACTTTTAAAAGTTATGGACTTGGTACAGCTTCCCATGACCTTGAGACACCATGGATAAGCTTCCACTTCATCAACCTAATCCTAAAAGCTAGGACTACTCTTCAGGGGGTAGGAAGGCACCGCGCGGTGGAACCATGCTGACCACCCTCTACTGCCCACAGGTGGCACAACGTCAGCTATGCAGAAGTAGTAACAGAGTAGAGCTGGCGTTTTCACTTCCTCTTTCAGAAAAATAGCAGAACAGAAGAGACTAAACAGCCCCAGTTTGAAATGGTAGGTCAAAACAAGGACGAAACTTTCCTGCTTTTACACAATCAACCCCACTCCTTAGCCACTGGTCCCGCAGGGATCATGACAGGCTTCTTAAGTTCAGTGCTTTCTGAAAACTTCAGCACCATGAACGCTACTGATCAAAAGGCAACTTACCGTCTCTCCCCATTGTGCTCAAACTTGATTCTGACGTCACTCTGCCAAAAGTAATGATACACTGGTTAGAGGGTTCCCTGGCATGTTATTCCAGCCATGCAAGTGAAAATATGAAATCTGAGCAGTCCTTTAACATTAGGCAAATATAACCATGAGACAATCACCCCATGGCTCTTAGTTCAGTTACTCTACCCTGAAAGGCTTTCCTTTCCAATGAGTTACGACTTCCAGTTCTAAAGTCAGGAGCAACAAACTCTTGGGATACAATTCCTAGGGGCCTACCCCAGTGCAGTTTCTTAATTTATATACTCTCTGTTCTATAATTGGCTCTGAAATTTCTCCTACTATATACCTCCTCACCACAATACCTTTCCTTCTTGATTGATACTTGTAAATAAATCTTGTGGCAGACCACGGGCAAACTGCTTATCCTCTGAGTTTTAGTTTTCCGTTTGTAACATGTAGTAAATACACCTTGCAGACCTGCTATGAAAACTAAATGAGACGTTAGTAAAATATCTGACATATAGTAGATGTGTGATAAATGTTTTTTTGCTTCTGCTGTTATTTCTACTACTATCACAGGGTTTCCCACAATCTTCACAAACCTATTCTCGTGGGAATAAAATAGGACCCTGAACAAATTACCTTAGATTGTTCCTGGCTTTCTCCAAAGTGACCATTCTTGGGCATATAAACTGAAAGGGCAGAAATCATGTTTATTTTATTTCTATATTCCCAGTGCCACAAAAAGGGAATACATATACAATTTGTGCTTAACAATATTTGATAAATAGATGAATAGACTGAAGAACAGAACTGAGACTCAATGTCAGAAAGGAAGTAGAAGCATTAAAACATTAAAGAAAAAATCCAGGAGAAATAAATATTTTAAATATTATTTGAGGGCGTTAGAAAAATGATAGGAAAGAGATATTATAGAAGAAGAGAGGAAAAAGGTAACATTGTCAGGAAACCAGCAAATAATAGATGAAGAGAAGGAAGAATTCATGGTCAATGAGTAAAACATGATACTGAAAAAGACTAATAGACTGTGGCTTATACTAAGAACAGTGGCACATATCTATAAATGCAGGCTGAAGCAGAAGGGTCTCAAGTTTGAGCTTAAGGCCAGCCTGAACTAGATAGCGGGACCTTGTCTCACGAAATCCAAGACTGGCCGGGGATATAGCTCAGTGGCATAAGTGCTTGTTTGGCAAGCGTGAGGTCATGAATTCGATCTCCAGCACCAAAAACAAAAAGAAAAAAAAAAAGAATCCAAGACTGTGGCCACTGTGGTGGTAAATGTCTGTAATCCCAGCACTTTGGAACCTGAGGCAAGAGGAATGCCACAAGTTAAGGCCAGCCTAGGCTACACAGTGAGACCCTATCACAAAAACAAAAACAAAAACAAAAACAAAAAGACCATGGCTTTGAAGAAAGAAGCCTTCAAAGCCTCCAAATTGGGGAACAAATAGCAGTCTGAGAAGATGAAGAACACCAAGAATTTGAAAGGTAGGAAGGGTACATAAAGAACTTCCTCCCACAGAGCTAGAATTTTCTTCCAGTCTACTGAATTGGAACAAAGGTTCTAATTTAAACTCTAAAAATGAGGCCCTTAAGAGCTTTTGTGTATGTGGTTAATTTAAGCTAATATTTATCACTAGAAATTAATACAGAAAATTTACATTTTAAAATTTCAAAATAACAATTAAAAAAATTAGATATTAACATAAATAGACCTTTTATAAAAATTATGCTTTCCAAAAAAAAAATTAGTGACACAATATAAATCTCTTTAATACATGGTCTAAGATAGCTAAATTTTCCTGCCTGCTTCTACTTTCATTCTGTTGCAATAACATTGAACACATAGCTTCTGGAAAACTCCATTGCACATTCTTAAGAGAATAAGAGTGAGAGTTCGATCCCTGGTACCGAGAAAAAGGAAAAAGACAAAAAAAAAAAAAAAAGAGAGAGAATAAGAGTGAAAAGGACAAGTAATATCACAGTAGTATGAAAATAATGTATATCCACCCCTAAATAGGGTCTTTGAAACCTCCCATGTGGTCCCCACACTGCATCTTGAGAATCAATGAATTCAAAAATAAGAATACTATCCTCTCTAATCCATTATTGTAAAGATAAGGAAAGTAAAGTTCCAAGAGCTTAGTGTCCCTGGAAGTGCATGAATTAAACGGCAGACAGCCGGAACAAGGTGTATGTGGTAACTCTTCAAATATAGCCCTGATATGGCCCTCTTATGTTTCCACATAACATGAAGCATTTTAACCATTTACAGTGCACAATGATAGCTAATGTTTATTGAGCATTCACGTTTATCAAGAGTGTTCTAAGCATGTTACATATATTACATTAATCCTTACTATTATGATCACTATTTTACAAAAGTTTTCTTACAAGTTACAAGAAGTTTCAGTAAGGTCACCCAAGGTTACATCATACTGTTTGTAAATTAAGAACAAGGATTCAAACCCTGGAATTCTGACTCCTAACTACCAAGCTAACTGTTACACAGTCAAATGGCTTATTTCAGTCACACAAGGCTTCAATGGGAACAATGAAAATACCAAAGGATCTTACGTAACCTTACTTTTTGGAACTCATGGAGAAAGAGATTGAAAGCTACCTAAATTGGAGAAATAATAGAGTCAGAATCTAGAGACCAGGATACCAATCATGTAGTAAGCTGGGGAGCCAGAAGAGGACTCCTTTGCTGAGGCTGTGGATGGATGGGTCCAGGGAAGGTAAAAAAGGAAAGTGCCCCACCTGAGCTGCGTTCTAGATAGTATCATGCATGTACATATGCACCGTATAAGGGCAAAAGGCAGTGCAATGCAGGGAGCTGCCATAAGGATTCAAGGTTTATAAGAGTGACAGTAGTTTTTTCATTACTATCTTTTTTTTTTTCCTCCTCTCACTATGCTAAGCAACTGTCATAACAAGAGTCCTCCAAAGCAGGTCCTTGAGATATGCTGCCACGCTCTGGCATGCTTCTCCAACTTCCCACTTCCTGCTCCCACAATGGCCTCTAGAGCATCCTGAGTACTCATTAAACATAGTCCTTTCTGTCCCTGCAGATAGGTTACCACATCCTTCCACTGTTCCTGCCTCCACCCAGCACACTTTGATGTAGCTCTCATTATTATTATTTTTTAATTAATAGATCTTTGGAATAGTTTTAGATCTACAGAATAATTGAGGAGTTAGTGCAGAATTCCCACATAACTCCTTCACACAAGTTTTTCCCATTATTAACATCTTGTATCAGAATAGTATGTTTCCTTTTGTTACAATTAATTCACATTGATATATCAATTAAAGCCTATAGTTTATTCAGATTTTCTCAGATCTTTTTTGGTTTGTTTCTAGAGACATAGTCTTACTATGTAGTTAAGGCTAGCCTCAAACTTGAGGCAATCCTCCTGCCTCAGCCTCCTGAGTTCTGGAATTAATGGCACACCCCAGCTTACCCAACTCAGGTCTTCTTCTATTAATTTTTACCAAATGTTTTTCCCCCCTCTAACGCTCTCCTTAGGAGGGATACAATCTTAAAAATTGTGGCAAGTAAGCTGAGCATGATGGACCACATAATGGACCACATAATGAAATCCTGTCTCAAAAAAAAAAAAAAAAAAAATTTATGGCAAGGAACCTCCTCAATCTCTTTATAGACTGAAGGAATTAAATTTATTTCATGAGGGGATGTAACAGGAATACAGTTCTACATGAAATTAGTCAGAAATGGAACTGAACCTTTGCTCCAAATCACAAATCACTTGTATTCAAGCCTAACCAAGCTTGAGACTACTAAGCAGTACAAACAAAGATGCCTTCTCCAATGCCATGCCACCTATTCCAGAGCAGGATGCAGACTTCCATTTATCATGTGATATGCTCAAATCTACGTTTCTCCTGACAGGCTGACAACAATAAGCCATGTATAAAAATGGTTCAGATAAAACTAACTTCATTCAATTCCTCTCTGTCATTCTTCTTGACCTCTTGGAGGCGTTTTGCACTGGTAGCCTAGTCCTTTGACTTCTGTGACTCTAGTCCAGCCCATGGAACCTGCCACCATGCTAGTCACTTCTGTTTCTTTGCTGATTTTCCGTCTTCATGCCCTCTCCTACCCTCGTCCCATATGTGACCAAGAGCTTTTGATCTCTGGCTTCCTTTCCCCTCTAACACTCTCCTCAGGAGGGATACAATTAATCAAAATTCAGTCTCTAAATAGAAGACTCTCAAATCTCTATGTTCATCTCCATTCTATGAAGCAAAATTTCATCTCCCCATCATCTGTTTAAGGCAGGTATTTAGTTGTTAAAAATGGAGCACTGAGGTCAAACTGCTTACTTTACATCCTCTACAATTTCTCATGTGACCTTGCACTTGTTACTTACCCTCTCTGTGACCCTTACCTTATTTTTAAAGTAAAAATAATGATAGAATAATATTCATCTGATAGACTTAAACTTTTTATAATAATTGACTAAAGCAATTAGAATACCCAATTTATAAGTGTTCAGTAAGTGATAAAACAGGCCTGTTATCCTTGAACCAAAACCACTGAGGCCAAAGTGTTTCACGTTTAGAACTTGAAAAGGCAGTATGATGTGAATTCTATGATGCCTTCTCTCTTCCCAGGGGAGTGAGGGGGTGGCTGGAATAGCCAGTATCAGAGAGGCAAAATGCTCACAAATATTTCCTGTACTCCCCTGCATTTCCTGAAGTTAGTTTAGGTATTTTTCCCCTTCTGACCAAGAGATAGAAAGAGAATTGATTCTATACTTTTCCCTGGCAGCGTATGGCCTAAGATAGGCTCCTTTGACTGAGATTACTTACTGACTGAGAGGAACACTATCCTCATCCCTCCTCATACTAGACATATCATCATTAAGTTTTGCAGTTTTCAGTTTGCCTGTTAACACAGTATAAATTAGTTATCCAAGCTACCCTAACTTTTGCAATGAAAGTATGAATATGCACAATAAATAGGATAAAGACTATAAATATTGCTGTGTCTGTTCAGGTCAAGTTTTGTTGCCAAATAAGTTTGCTATCAAACAACGAAACAGAGTATTAGTTTGCAGAACTCTTTGGATTTCAGAATATACATAAGAGACTGTGGATCTACAAAAATCAACACACACACACACACACACACACACACACACACACACACACAGCCCTCACACACTCTCAAAGTTTTTTTCCACTGTCATCTCAAAATTTAACCTGGCTGTGTATGTTTACATCAACTACCCTCCAAAATTAGTCTCCCGGGGCTGGGGATTTAGCTCAGCGGCATAAGCGCCTGCCTTGCAAGCAGGCAGTCGTGAGTTCGATCCCTGGTACGGACAAAATCAAAAAAGAAAAAAAAAAAAAAAAAAAAAAAAGAATCCCAAAATTAGTCTCCCTTCTCAGTGTTGTTGGTATTACTGTCCTTTCAGCTACACAAGGTTAAACCTCTGAGTTCTGCTTGATCCTTTCCTTCCTTTCTCCCCAGGTTTCAATTCTCACTTTAAAGGCTTTCAGTATGAAACTTCGCTTCCCATTCTTTCTGACATCTTATTGGTCACCTGGGTTCCAAAAGCCACCACAGTACTTCTTAGGTTCTCCCCTCCAGCCCATTCTACATTCCCCTATAGGTCTTTATCTTACCTCCAATTTCAACATATGCTTTCCTCATTCAAAGAGTAATCAGTGATAACCACGACCTACAGAATAAAGTCTAAATTCTCTACCATTTAAAGCCTTCTGAAATATAGGCTCATTTAGTTTACCTAACCATCTCACACTTTTTGCTCTCCATAGAAACCCTCCTCTCCAACCAGATCAATGCTCATCCTTATTTTCTGAAATACAGTATATCCTTCTCCATAGGCCTTTTGAATAATCTGTTTTTTGACCTGGAGTGTCACCCTTCTTCCTCCTCAACCAGCTAAACTTGTATACATCCTCATAGCCTGGATCAAGCACCACCTCCATTTGAAATGACACCCTAATGCCTTTGGTTCAAACTTACATCTTTTACGTTCTTAGCTTTCCACAACACTAATTTTTTTGGACCATACAGTTAACTAGATACAATCATACCCTACCACAATCTCTTTTTTTGTTTGTATTTTGGATTTCCTGAGTAAAACTGCATAATTCCTGGGGTATAAAGAACATAACCTACATTTTGTGTGTGTGTGTGTGTGTGTGTGTGCGCGCATCTATGAAGGTTGACTGTAGACATAATGTTGAACCAAACAAAGAGGTACCACAGATGCTGAGGAAAAAAGTTCAAAAGTGTAGGTCTAGGAAGATTCAAGTCTCTTCTCCCTCACAGTTTACTGGTAGAAGGATAGTCAGAGTCATGTTCAGAAGGGTGACAGGTTATAGTAAAGAAAAAGGAGAAGAAAGAAGAGGGAAGGGCTATGGGTTTAGTTCAGTGGTATAAGTGCCTGCTTGGCAAGCATAAGGTTATGAGTTCAATCCCTGATACCAAAAAAAAAAAAAAAAAAAAGAAGAAGAAGAAGAGGGGGAAAGGAAGAGGAACAGAGAAGGCCTCAAGGTTGAACTACAGATTTGGAAACTTATAGGGGCAAAAAGGCTAACTGGTAACAGCAAACTTAAGCAGAAATGGCCCTGTGGAAGTCTTAATTTTGTGGTTAAACATGTAATCCAAAAGAGCTCTGGACAATCCAGTACAATCAAACTGCCTATTAAACCAAGCTTTATGAACTAATTTAATCAGGCAAAGACCTCTCAGTTTACCATTACCTCGCTTATCCTCTCTCTGATTTGTATTACTCTTTGTATTTGCTGTATATAACTGAAGGCTCTTTGAAACTGCAGTCCTTACTTTATCAGACAGTAAATAAACAAAAGAAAAAGGCAACAAAAATAAAAATCTTATTTGTAATCATGACTCAGGAAAGTCAAAAGAGAACAATGGAAGAAATGATTATGAATCAATCTTCCTACAAGATATAAGTTTAGTTCAAACTGGCCAGTCCATCTTATCAGTAATCCTCGAAAGTGAAGGGAAGTTTTAAAGAGCTAGGTAAAAGCAAAAGGCAGTCTATTCAATCACTGACCCAGCTAGGGAAACAGACTCCTGGAATTCTCTTCCTCTGGGACTGATAGCAAAGGCCCTGCCCTGCCAATGCTTCCCATAAAGAAAACAGCTTTTCCATTCTGAAGGATCTACTAGTGAATATCTTGAGAGTGACATCCAGATCCTGGGTTCTATTAAGCATCTACCTACCATTTTGATAACATTTAAGGGAAACAAGAATCCAGGGAAATAAAGATTTTATTTCTTCCTCCACTGAAGTTTTATGAAATTAGGCTAGATTTAGAAGTTTGCAAAAAAAAAAAAAAATCAATCAAATGGTAACAGCAACCTCATAAAGGTGGGAAAACTCATAATCCTTTTAGTTCCATTAACACTAGACAGAAGATCTAGGTTACCCATGTGTAAAATCTCTATGCATAGTTCTGGTCAGAAGTTGCTCCACAAATCTCAAATCCCCAGTGCCAGGACATGATACAAGTGACACAGTCAGTATAGCTTTACATTTGTACATCTGTCTTATAACATACAAATATTTTACATTGTCTATGATCTTACAACAACCTTAAGAGGCAGTAGATACAACAGTAATATGTCTAAACTTCTGATGGAAAAACAAAGGTTTTAAAAGGTTATACGGCTCACAGTTGGTAAAATTATGACTAGGAGTCACAAGATCTAGGGTGGCTACCTGGCTCAACTTAATACTTTTGTGTAAAATGTCTGCAAACACTGAAGTATTATGCACATGTTTATAATTGTTGGTATTGTTAACTACTGTTGTGGAAAGCACTCTGTAAATTGTAAAATCATATGTAAACACATAGTTAACAAGTCTAGGACTTCTAGGCCCGTGCTCTTTCACTGCATTATCATCCCCACAGAGAGCAAGCCCCTACAAAGCACTAAATAGATGATAACTGATGGGATGTTGCACACCACAGCTTGCAAAACCATCCAGAATCAAGCCACAATTAGAACAGGTCAAACATCTAACCATTCTGTAGGCTTCAAAAACAGAATTCAGAGAAGACAAGAGCCTACCTCATAGCTAAGTACCCCAACACCCATGTATTATAGCTCCTCCAAATGCTTGTTATCAAATGCATTCTATCTTTCAATTGCTTACTTGGTTTGTTTATTTAAGCAAGAGGATGTCTAAAATTCTGCCAAAAGAAACTGAATTGGGTTTTCCATCTCTCCCAGGACTCAGCCCCCAAACAATTCTGTCAATGAACTAACTCAGTTCCTCGGCTTTCCTAGCTTTGCCAAGCATGAGCCTCGTGAAACTGTGCCAATCTCAACTTGGCCTTGTAGCCAATGCCACCATTCTTACACTGAAGGACTGTTTGCCTTTGCCAATATCACTCCACTCATGAATAAATAGCCTTTATCACTAGCCAAAATGCTTGGGTTATCTTCAACTGTGACTCTGCAGTTTGAATCTTTAGCTCAATTTGATATTTCTTAACCCAATTTAGCTTCTCTTAGCCATTCAAATTAGGTTTTGATCTTTCAGTCCTTTCTCTTCGTAAGCATGGACTTTCTGGCAGAAGAATTGGTAATTAAAAAAAAGAAACAGAGACCAAAAAACCAAACCAAAACAAAAAACCTACTGTATTGTATCCTAGGCCTGTGCTAGCAAAAACAGTAATAAATGTTGATTTACTCAGTAAATTTTAGTCATATTTTAATAGATTATTAACATAATCAGGCTGTTATTATTTATTGGTACCAAGAATTGAACTTAGGCCCTGGCACTTACCAGGCAGGTGCTTAAGCCGCTGTGCTGCATCCCCAGTCCGTGGCTCTTTTTATTACACCAATTGTAAATTCCTCTCCCTCATGCACTCCCCACACATTCATCTCACTATTTCACCAGAAGGGAATTCTCTTTTTGCTTTCAAGATTTTGCTTTCTTGGTCAGAAGCTGTTGTAAATCCCAGGAGAGAACATTTTACAGCTTTGACTTCATTAAGGGGAAAAGCTATCTTGACATTTTCATTGCCCTTTACCTAATATTACCCAATAATAAATCTTTTTTTTTTTTTGTCTTTTTTTGTTTTTATCAGTACCAGGGATCGAACTGATGACTGCACACTTGCAAGGAAGGCGCTTATGCCGCTGAGCTAAATCCACAGCCCCCCAATAATAAATCTTTGAGCTTCCATTTCTAAACAGACATATTATTTCTTTCTTTCTTTCTTTTTTTTTTTGTCTTTTTCCTTTTTATCAGTACCGGGGATCGAACTCACAACTGCCTGCTTGCAAGGCAGGCGCTTATGCCGCTGAGCTAAATCCCCAGCCCCAGCAATATTATTTCTACAGCTTCTTGTTCCCCCAAAGAACAGAATGTTAGGATTCCCACTAAAGAGCTTAACACAACCTACGTAGAAGGAATGGATGCACCAATTTTTAGAAAAGAGATATTTAATTTATTCCCACTTCCTTTTTGGGGGTGATATTGGGGGTTAAACCCAACAGCTTCACACTGAGCTTTATCCTCAGTCCTTTTTATTTTTTTTTCTAAGACAGGATCTTGCTAAATTGCTAGGTTGCTTAGGCTAGGCTCCAATTTGCAATCCTCCTGCCTCAGCTCCCCAGGATATTAGGATTATAGGTATATTATCATCATGCCTGGCTCCATATACTTAATTTCTTGCCCAGAAAATCAACAGTCCCTTTTAAGTCCCTTTTGTATTAGGCAGTAGAATTTTATGTACTATGTAAGCTAAGTAATATGTACTTATAGTATACAAAGTTGTACTACCCAATACAACAGCCACCAGTCACATGCAGCTATTAACATAATTAAAATTTTAAGTTAATAACAAATAAAATTTAAAATTAAGTTTCTCAACAACCACAAGTGGCTATTGGCAACCATATTGAATAATTCAAATAGAGAACATTTCTATCATGATCAAGTATACTGGACAGCACTAAATAAAGGTTGCTTATGAACAGTATCATCTAATTGTAGGATAACTAGAATAATCAGTGTTCCCTACGAATCCACCAAAACAATTTATCTAGGAAATTAATTCTATTCTTTTAGCACGAGAAACAGAATTGAAAAGCACATTTCAGCTTTAATAGATAATATGGATCCTTACCAAAAATTTCTTTTTCTCACTGGCCCCCGCACATGAGCTTGTTGTTATTGTGGGGCTGTTCAGAAGGGCTGAGCTGCTGCTGCTGTGTTTTTTCTTTAAAAACAAAAAAACCCAAGGTTAATAATTTGTATCCACCATACAACAGAAGAAAGTATGACATTAATTCAAGCAAACTGCTATCCAAAGAGCTGAGAGATCTTGTTAAATTTACTTTCTAAGCAATCCTTTTCATAACCTAATACCCCTTGATTTCACTATACTAACACAGCAGCAAGCACAGTAAAAAAGTCAGGACTTCTCTTATAGTAACTTTTACTTTCAAAACAAGTTTCCCTCAAAATAATGCCCCATTAAGAAACTATCAAGGACCACTCCACGCCTCTTTTCCCCAGAGTGGTCTCTTTGAGTTCTCCAATGTAAGGAAGAATTCCCTTTTCACCCATTAACTGATATTCCTGCTAACGGTCCTGTTTGAAAAAAGACCAGTTAACTAGAGTGGCTGTGCACGTGGACAGGAAGGAAGTGAGGTCATCAGGCTCAAGCCTCGGGAGGGGACCCACTTCTGGTAAAATGCTCCTTCAAAAAGTGGTTCTGAATACAAATAAGTTACTTTAAGGGAAAGCCCTCACTACTAGATAGAATAATGTATGAGAAGAATACAAGAATGATTTCTAATCTGGTTACTACCCCAGTTTTGTATAATAATTAAAACAATCAAAGAAATTCTCTTTTTTTTTTCTTTGTTTTTAGTGCAAGTTTTGCTATGTAGTGCAAGCTGGCCTTGAACTCACTTATGTAGCCCAGGCCTGCCTTGAACTCAAGGCAATCCTCCTGCCTCAGTCTTCCATGTACTGGGATTATAGGCATGCACCAACACACCTGGCTAATGCAGCTGTCTAAATTAATCTTACTGTCATAACATGAAACAAAAAGACCATCTTCTAGGTTTCCTAAAATTCCTAAAAGCAGGAAATACTCTGAGAGGTTATATCTAGCAAGACCACATTCTAGAACCTTATACAGTGGTACTTTGGCTCAGAAATTTTATTCTTTCCATGGTTCTGGTCTGAGTTGGATAAGAACAAAACCAAATTCAATGGTTGGGCTCAATGTTGATTTTTTTTTTTTTTGGTACCAGCAATCAAACTCAAGACTCCATGCTTGCCAGGCAGGCTCTGTGCCACTGAACTATATCCCTGGCTCAATGTTGATCTTATGGGAAAATTTGTTTCATTTCTTGTCTGGTCTGATTTGCGACCAGAATCATGGAGAAAACTGCATACTGTATTTTCTCTAATATCTAAATGTGCTTCAAAGAATTGGCAGGCAAGATATAAATGAAAGAGAAGGCTAGCTGGTCAGAGAACCATGAGGGAGAATGTCAGGGAGAAATTTTCATCAAACATGCTCAACAGAGTCACCAGAAATATAGCTCTGGATATCCTGTAAGTGGGAGAGCTCCCTATTTGTTCATTCTTCTCTGCAGGCCAAAGTACCCAGGAAACAAGACAGTAAATGTCACTAAAGGTGAGAGGAAGATTGTCTATGACACATTAGTTTAAATATTAACAAAAATAGATCATGAACCTGAATAAAATAATTGCCAAAAGATCAATAAAGGAAAAAAATACATAAATACTGTCTCCATAACAGATGAAGGAATTATACTCCATAGATAAAATGCTATGTACAAGTCATGGACCCATACATGATGGCATATATCACCATTTAACAGGCTGAAAGGAAGGGACCAATAGCATTTAATGCTGGTATCTGAATAGCCTTGGGTTTTCATAGTTCCCATTTGAAGATCCTTCCCCAAATAATCTAGATACGCTCTGCCACAGCCACACATACCTGTCTATTTGGGTGACTTGTGTCCTTGTTCTTCATGGTCTCATATCCAGACACCCGGGGACGTCGGCTCATCTGGAGAGCCACCAGATCCTTCATGATTGAGTCCAGTGCCTCTTGCTCATCTGCAATGAAAGTGATTACATGAACTAAGACACTTGAATACACAGCAAAGCACTTCCACAAGTTATTTAACATTCAGGGAGTTCTGTCCAGGTAAAATTACAGATCTAACAACTATAACCACACACAGGGAATGCCTCCTAAAAGTAAACAACTGAAGTTAAATTATAACAGTTTGAACTTATATGGATTCTTATCAGCACTCCAGTCAGACTTCTGGGAGCAATACATACCAAATGATTTTGACTAAGGGAGGTTCTCACACAACAATTTTTCCAGTGCCAGAGAAACTCAACCATGAAAAATAAATGCAACATTGGAGTGAAGAACTATACAGTATATTACATAGCAGGGTATTGAGTGAAAAGATAAATTCAGAGAAAAGTGATTATGGGACAGTCAGCACTAGTTCTATTTTTAAAGCATCTTATATAGGAAAACATATCTCAGAAGGTACCAAACAAGGACCTCAGGTAGCTACTTTGTTTTTTTTTTCCGTTTTTTATCGGTACCAGGGATCGAACTCACGACTGCCTGCTTGCAAAGCAGGCGCTTATGCCGCTGAGCTAAATCCCCAGCCCCTAGGTAGCTACTTTGAACAGAAGTTGCTTAACAAGCCTAGCCTTTGAATGCTGCCTTATATCTCTTTACAAGTTTACAGACCTTCTGCTTCCCATAGGGAAGTCAATGGGCAATTCTATTGTTTTCCCACTTAACTGACCAAGCAAAGTATTGTTTCTACCTTACTGGTATCATTTTTAATACCCTTTTCTTTCTTTTTTTTTTTTTTGGTCTTTTTCTTTTTTATCAGTACCAAGGATTGAACTCACGACAATACACTTGCAAGGCAGGTGCTTATGCCACTGAGCTAAATCCCCAGCCCTCATTACTCTCTTCTTGAAAAAGCATAGAGTACTAAGTTCTCATGCACTAAAAACAACTGGTCAAAACCCCAGACACAAACTACCCCAATTTCAAGTTTTATAAAATTCCCCTGGTTCCTTTGTCCATTCAAATAAGATTTAGAGGTTGAAAATTATCTAGAATGTGAGAAATGAACTGTTACACCTACTTTGGTGACAAGTGACTCATTTGCAAACTTTAAAAGTTGATATAAACCAGGCACATACTCCAGAGGCAGAGGCAGAGGCAGAAGGATTGACTTTGAGGCTAGTCTGAGCTACACGATCAGCTCAAGATCAGCCTCAACTACTGAGTAAGACCTTGTCTCAAAAAGAAAAAAAAAATTTCACCCACAAAGTGCCTATCTTGTTCCTTGGGAATATTCTACTATCTTGTGAAAAGGAAACATAAGCATGAATCTAATCTGTTTTTCTACATTACCTCTTCTTTCTAGACACAATCTGTTCAGATGCCTGCCATTGCCCTCTGAGGATATGTAGGAAAAGACAAAAGTACTTATAAAAATATTTTACCTGTTTAAAAAAAAAAAGTAAAACTAGATTTAAAACTTGCAGGGAAAGTATCACAATAGCCTTTCATATGATTTCACTTCATTTCATATAGGGTGACATAGTTCTAGTGCCAAAAGCATTCAGTAAAGAGAACAACAAATGAGGCAAATCAAGACCTTGCACTTGTAAGGCAGGTGCTGTGCCACTGAGCTACATCACCAGCTATCCTACTTTATTTTGAGACGGGTTTCACTAAGTTGCCTACGCTAGCCTTGAATTTGACATTCTCCTGCCTCAACCCCCCTTACTATCCCTAGAGTTGGGATTATAGGTTTGGGCATGCAAAGCACACTTTTCAAGTTGAGTCCACAAGTATGCTTGGTGAAATCATTTCTTATTCTCTGGAAGATGCGACTATTATTATTATTATTACTATGATGATGATGATGTGGTGTTGGGGATTAAATCCAAGGCCTTTTGCCTTTAGACAAGTGCTTAACCACTGAGCCACATCCCATGTCCTAGATGTGACTATTATAAGAACTGGTTTGTCAGGTTAACAAATTCTGCTAACCAATTCCTGGCATTACTTAATGGATAAACTTGTTTGGTAGTTCTTCACTGACAACATACTACAGGAATGGTTTGTTGCTACTGCATAAATTCTGGGACAATTGACATAAGTGAAACAGAGTTACAGAATCTGATTTTGTGTCAAAGTCAGAAGTATTACTAGAACCAGACAAGTTCTTCAAACTAAGGACATTACAAGCCTAGCATGGTAGCACATGCCTGTTATCCCAGTACTCAGGAGGCTGAAGCAGGAAGATATTGCAAGTCCGAGACCAGCCTGGGTTACAAAGGAAGCTCAAGGCCAGCCTGAATTGCATGATGAGAGCCTGTCTCAAAAAAAAAAAAAGAAGAAGAAGAAAAAAATTCAAACTAAGGACATGGATAAAAGCAGAAAGTAAATCAAATGATTCTTATAAACATTTCTTCCTGGCTTAAAATTTTTAACAATTACTAACACTTCTCCAGTGGGGTATTGCTTAAAAACAAACAAATACAACTTTAAAACACTCTTTTAGGACATAGCAGTGAGAAATACGAACTTTGGAGCCAGGAAGACCTAGGTGTAAGGAGGCCTTGAGAAAATCATGTATCCTTTTAAACCTCAATTTCCAAATGTGTAAAATAAATATAATAAAAGCATTCTTTCACAAAGTTGCTGTGAGAAGAAAGAAATCAAGAACTTATAAATTATTACTTCTTGTACTACCTAACACTTAGTAATGCTTAAAAAATGCTGGCTATTATTATCGTCAATAGGAAAAGGTCAATGGAAAAAGACTGGAGGCCACTTAATCTACCCTAGTATTTAATTTTATTCCTGAACATTGTTAACTGTTAACAACAATGATTTACTGAATACTTATCATGTATTATAAACAAGAAAAGCTACTTCAAGGTGTTCAAACTCTAGGGATAAAAGGGTAAGTAATACACAAATATGAAGTTACACAACAAAATGAATAGGCACTATATAAACTGGGGTACATAAACACAAATATACAAAATATATTTTTAAAATGTGAGTAGCAAGAGGCTGTGTAGATGATTTTATATAATTGCTAACAGAATAGATTCTTCCAGAAAAGCAAACTGTTGCAACTTTATCAGGAGTTTATGAAGTGAACTGAAGAAGAGAAAAGAAATGAATATGCAAATAAGGAATAAAGGAGAGCTAGGCATGGTAGTGTAAACTGTAAATCTCAAACTCCAGAAACTGAGCAGGAGGACCATCACAAGTTTGGGGCCAGCCGCAACTACACAGTGACCATATCTCAAAACAAAACAAGATAGGAAGGGATGAAAAACAAATCAAGACTGAGTTTAATAAAGATCACGTAGAGTGGGAAAATGGGAAGCTGGCAAAACATCCTTTAAGAAGATTGGAAAAAACAAGACCACCCCCACAGAGGCCAAAATCCAAAAAAGGGTAGTGGCAGGGTTAGGTTAGGCAAGTTCAACAGAATAGTAGAGGCAGAAACTAAGTCTTAAAGGGAACAAAGAAGCTGGAAGTAGTAGAAAACAACTGCATACCTATGAACTTTATGTGTGAACCTACTGGGGTTAGCGTAATAGTATGCTATATTCTGAAAAAACTTCCTGAAGATAGGGGATGGTCTGACACAAAGAACTATCAGGACGGGGCCGGTGATTTAACTCAGTGGCATAAGCACCTGCCTAGCAAGCACAAGGTCACAAGTTCCATGCTCAGTACAAACAAAACAAAACAACCAGGAAGCATACAGAGAGGAAGAAGTTAATTCTAAAGAGTAAGAAGTCAGAAATCTAAGAAGAAGAGGCGTCTTCACAAAAAACAGGGAAAGCTGGTGTGGCAGTGCATGCTTGTAACCCTAAAACCTGGGAGACTGAAGCAGGAAGACTGCAAGTTGGACTACATAGTGAGATCCTGTCTCAAAAAGGAAGCTCTTCAGTAATATTTTTGTTTTTGTGGGTTTAGGTTTTTGTTTTTAGATACAGGATCTCACTAAATTGGCACAGGAAAAGACTTGAACTTGGAATTCTCCAGCCTCCCAAGTAACTGGGATTAGAAGTGTGTGTCACAATGCCTGACTGTTTTAAGTAGGTAAGTATCCATCATTCCCCAGGCAAGCACTTTTTCTTCTCCTATACCCTGACCTATAGAACGGGGACTGCCAAGAAACATACCTCTCTGTCTGAGCTCCAGCAGAAATTTACCTATCTAGCCTCAGCTTTTACTACTACCTAAAACACAAGGCAGGGGCAGTTCTTGTGGCACTTCCCATTCATGAGTTCTGTTGGCTAAAAATCTGAAAAACTTCCTGGAAGCACCATGTCCTCCTACAAACACTGTCATCATGCAAGATATCTGTTTACTGTGCCACATACTCTTTCTTCCATATACGCAAATCCCCAGAGTAATATTTTAATGTTTTTGCTTAACTAATTGATATTGTTTCTTCATATTGCCAAGGTTCTACTGAGCTCTGCCAGATCTGATCCACTTACTCACCCAGTAAATCATGCTTCAGAGTATCCCTGAGTCAAGTTCTTTTTTCTTTTCATGGCATTTCACATACTTCTACTGCATCCAACCCTGTCTGTACCCAAGGAAGTACCATTTTACAATAATTATGTATTTGGAAATAAGGCCCAATCCTCCAATCACAGACAGTTTTATCCCTCAAGAATATTGTTGAGCCTTTGCTAGATCTCAAAGTCAAATTGTTTATTTTTCTGTTTCTATAATACACATTCAATATTAACTGATGATTCAAAATTTAAAAATACACATTGCAATGTAAACCACTGCTTCTTCATAAAATCAGTATATATCATCACGATGTTTTACCTTACTACTTGACATAATCAGCCTAAAGTACTACAGACTACAGGATTATATGTGCTAACCCCTAAACATAGAATTGCTTTTTCTTTCCAGTGTACCTTTACATACGTTTGACATAGTACTGCACCTACAATCCACTATGCTTACTAGTTGATCATTCTTAATTCAAAAATTCAAAATGTGACATGGATTAGGTATGTTCAACCATTAAAGTTTATGCAAATATTCCCAAATCCAAAAACTTCTAAAATCTGAAATACTTCTGGGCCCAAGCACTTATAAAGGATACACATCCTGGCTTGTTTACATATGTCTATTTTATTTTAGCTATCTATAATTTCTTGGGATATGATAATGCAAGTACAGGGATTAATGCTATACTTAGAGCTCAAAAAGCATTAGACAAATAGGCATTGAATAATTGGACATTTTACTAGAACTAGGAAGACTACTTGTTAACCTCTGTGTATTCCAGAGTAATCCTCAGGTGGATATATACTTTTATGAATGCCTAAAGTTCAGTTTTAAAATTCAATGTTGGATTTTAATGATATAGCCATGTTGATCTATTAAACTGTTATTCATTTTGCTGGTTCGGGCATTCTGGCGTAATCCCACCACTTGGGAGGCTGATGCAGGAGGATGACCTCAAATTCAAGGCCAACCTGAACAATAGAGTGACAGTCTGTATCAAAAAACAAACAAAAAAACAATTGCTAATCATTCTGAATCTGCACAGGTGATCCAATTCTAGACAGACTCAGTTGAGACCAATCTTACAGGGATTCTAGCTTGAGAATCCTAGGGACACAGTCTTTTCTCTGCATATCACAATGATTTGTATCTGAAAACAAGTTGTCAACCCAGAAATAGACCATCTTTAATTCTATAATCAGTTCACTACAGTTTCCTGTAACATGTTCATATACATTTTTCAGTAACACATCCCACTAAGCTTTAAACTGCATTTATAAAAGACCAAATGAACACTAGTTAATTAGTCTCTTATTAACAGCATTTGCCACTATAATTACTAGAACTGGGAGGGAATCCTAGTGTGACCAAGAAAAACAACCAACCCAGTTAATTTTTTTAATAGCCACATGATATCAGTGCTAAAAACAAAACAAAATACCCAAAAAACAAAAACCAGAATATTTCCCATTAATTACAAGGGTAAGTTTTAGTTTCTACCAGAAATCAAGTTGGGTCAACAGTCAGTATAATATCCAATCTGTTTTTAGTATAATATCCAAGCTGTCAAATAAGGTTGGGCCTGTAGCACTGACCAGTTCAGGAAATATGATTATTAACCAAAGAACCTGCAGAGCAGGGACTTAAATTCAGTCCTTTCCTCACTGGGCTGGAATTCAACAAGTTTTAACTAAAATATTAAGGAGTCCATGTTTCTTTTCATCAAACCCTTAAATTTGTTTATTTAGTTTGATGCTAAGGATTGAACTCAAAGCCTCATGCTCGATACTCAGTTTATTTAGAACAACAACAACCAAAACAAACTAAACTGGAGACTTGAATTTTTACCATTTATTTATTTATTTATTTACTTACTTACTTATTTATTTGTGATAGCGGGGACCTCTTGCTTACCAGGCACGCACGTGAGTAGCTGAGCTAAATTTCCAGCCGATTTTTACCATTTGTATCTCCAAAACAACTAGTATTTAAAAAAAAAAAAAGTGTCTGTGTGTTCATATAACTTCACTGAGCCCTATACAAATCAAGAGCCAAGTGCCAGCAGAACTCAACATTATCTCTAAATTGTGTGTAAAGATCATTCACATTAAAGAAAGAGAAAGGAAATGGTGTGGGGAAAGTCAGGTCAGTGGTTCTTAAACTGGTTTGCCTAACATACTTCAGCCTCCAGGCAAATTAACTCCCCCTTCCCTGACATGAAGACAAACAAGATGATACTGCGTTCCTGGTCATCATATTCTTTTTTTTTTTCCTGAGGTTCTAAATCTACTTCTGTATTTCCTTTCTTCTTCATTACTGTTTTTCCATATACTCACATTTAACGTTTTTGAAGACGTCCTGAAACATGAATACAGGCTCACATCTACAAATCATAGCTCTCATCTCTATGAGAGTGGGCTTACTAGTTTTGCAGTCAAAGTGTGGAGTGGCATTGAATATGGGCAAGGTGGTGCACTCCAGTAATTCCAGCACTTGGGAGCCTGAGGCAGTAAGATCCCAACTTGTACTATGTATAGTTTGCTTTCTCACATGACAACAAAAGAAGTGTGGAGTGAGAAGACTGTATACTCTCAAGTATTTCACACTCCCCTTTGAGACTTAAGACTCTCCAGAGGACAAGAGGAAAGAAGAATTAGAAACAATATTACAGGGCCTGGGGATTTAGCTCAGCAGCATAAGTGCCTGCCTTGTAAGTGTGTGGTTGTGAGTTTGATCCCAGGTACCAATAAAAAAGACAAAAAAAAAAAAAAAAAAAAGAATATTACAATATAGGTTCATAATTCAAAGATTTACTTCAAAATCTACAACACAAGATGAATGGTTAAAGTGTGGGTAAAAAGAATTCTATGACTTATTTAGAGGAAATGTTCAATAAATAATTGCTGAATTATATATTAAAATATCAGAACTTAATTGGTTCCTATTTTGCCTAACTTTCATGGGGGCCCTTCTTCAGCAAAAAAAAAAAAACAAAAAAAAAACCCAAAAGCATTTCTGAAATACACATTCTGAAATATGATGAGACAGTAGGCCCAGCAAAAGAATAAACCTTTCCCGTACTGGATAAGGGATGGCATGAATCAGAACAGGCCAGTTCATTCAAAGTCAGAGTGTGGAGATGGGTCACAAATGAGTACCTGGCCAATGTGACATAGAGTACAATTATCTGCAAAATGACTTGGTCTTACTTTAGGACAAAGTAAACATTAAGTCTTCTTCACATGGGGTATTCTACATAAGGAAATAATTTTGCAAAAGGTTTTTTTTTTCACTTGTTTATTCCTTTATCATTTAGGTCAATAGCAAATATTCCGCAAAATTTGCGATTAGGGACCACAGTATCACAACACTTGTACCTACAGGAGAGGCAAACTACACTTAAAATGTTACTTGCTCCGATTTTAGTCATTTGCTGAAGGATCAAAAACTATACGAAATGTAATTCAGTTCAAATGCTGCGCATAGAAGACATTTAAAGCTTTTCTTAGATTACATCTTCACAGCAGAAAATGCAAATACTGACCAAAAGGAAATGAGTTCATAAAGATTTTTTCGTAAGGTGAATGTTCTTTCAAAAGTAAAAAGGATATCATACGATAAAAAAACTGAAACATTGCAATCAGATTTTTTTAAAAGAAGGACATAAACTATACCCAGCAGCACCCGGCCATTTCCAACTTCCAGTAATCTGTGTGCAGCGCACATTTCTTAGCTGCGCCGTGAATAACAGATTTGCGTTTAAGCACCACTTAGCGAATCCCTCCTCGCCCTCCCCCCTGCTCCAGGGCTCGCAGAGCTGTAGAGCAAGCCCCGGGAACTCTCACAGGCCGGCCTGTGTGAGCAAAGGGAAGGAAATGACACAGGCAGAAAAAAAAAAAAAAAAAAAAAAAAAAACAAATCAAGGAAAAGACACCGCAGCTGGGCCTGCACCAGCCTTCAGCCCTGGTCCCACACTGTGCTTTGGTTCCCCCGCCCTCGCGCTAGCAGGACGGCTCGCTGGAGCCGAGCACCAGTCCTGGTCCCGCCGCCTTCGCGCCACCCGGAAGAAGGGCTGCCGAGCGCGATCCGACGGCGGGGCGGCCCTGGGAGGGTTCGCGACGCCGATAGCTGGCCGACAGGGACGGCAGTATGCAGCCTAGTCGGGCGGGCTGGCTATGCTTGCCAGGCCGCTGCCCAGGGTCCTCCTCTCCTCAGCCCGGGGCGGGGCGTCGCGAGGCAGCGCGGGCACAGGCCGGGGCGGTGGCGACACTCACCCATGGTGGCGACGGCGGCGGCTTGGGCCCAGAAGTGTCACCTTCGCAGCCGGGGCTGCATGCCGGGGGCCCGGGCGGCGGGGACGGCGGCGGGCCTGGCTCCGCGCGGAGACCGCGGGCTGCGCTCAGGGGCCCCGCCGCCTCCCCAGGCTCCAGCTCCGGCTCCGCCCGCGGCCGGGCGCTGTGGCATGAGCGGAGTGGCCCGCTACATCCCGGGCACTCCCGGGCTAGGCCTAGCCCGGCCTCCGAGGCGCCGCTGTGCACACCCGCCAGTCCCTTACTCCGCAATCTGTCGGTCCGGCCACAGTTCTCCACCTCAAGAACACTCCGAAAAACAAACCGCTGGTCGCGTAGCTCGCCCCTTGCTTGTCACTCACACTAGCACCCACCAATCACAGACAGTGACTAGACTTTCGCCCCACCTCCACTCACTTCAGCAGCCAATGATAAAGAGAAAATCGGCTGCCCCCGCAGCTCTCCCTCCCTACCTCTCTTCCCAACACCCTCTCATCAGTCAGCTAATCATCAACACCACACGATGAACCAATCCCGCCTACTCTCTCAGGATGCAATGGGCGAAGCCAAAGCGGTTTTCGAGGGCTTTCGGGAGCCTGCCAATCATCGAGACAGCGCCTAGTTTCCCCGCACTGATATCCAATCACGGAAAGGGTTCTGAGCATCCGCCTCTGCGCATCCCTCGCGGGCGGCCTAGCTCTCTCTCCCAGAGGTGTCGGCTGCTCCAATCACAGCTCCGGAGTGAGGCTCCCCCCATGTTCCCTTCTCGGGTCAGTCAGCAGAGGCTCGGCGGGAACGCGGGCTGGAGCAGATTCCGCGGGCTACACAGGAGCTGGCGTTAAAAGATGACAGCCCTAGGGGCCCTTGCGCCTTTCGTCCTTCGGGTTCTCCGCGGGTCGCCGCGGCTCAGGCGGTTCCGGAGCCTGGCGTCCTGCCCTCCCCGCATCCAGCAAGGACTCGAAATGGGCGGAGAGAGTCTGGCCGAGTGCTTACCGGCGTGTGGCCACCTCTGCCGCCCAATCCCCTGGTTAGTTCTCCAGGCCAGACGCTCCGCTGGCCGAGAGAGGGGAAGCCTCGCCATTGCCCACTCTGTTCTGGGTCTCAGACATCTGGGGCCACACCCTCTGGTCTCGGTTCCTTCGGCCCCGGAAGTGGGGCCGAATGCTGGAATGCGAGTGCCCACATTTCAAAGAACCAACTCTTCTAGTTATAAAAGCAACACAAACTTATTGTACAAAAACTGAAAAGTGAGAAAGTATAATATTTTCTGAGAAGGGAAAGAGAAATTTATCAGTCATTACTATATGCCAGGCATATCATTTAATTTTAGCAGTGGAGGTAAATAATACTGCTGGAATTTAAGTGAAAGTGCAGCTCAGAGTTTAAATTTCATGTTCAAGAGGAGGAAACAGGCCTGCCTGACTCCGAAGGGCCATGTTCATGCACCAGATCAGGGTTTTTCAACTTTTTTTTTCTTTCATTGCCCATCCCTGCTAGGAGATTTGTTAATTAATTGCTTAACTTACGTTTATTTCATTTTGGAGCGCTGGGGATTGAGCCCAGGGCCTCATGCATGCTAAGCAAAAACTCCACCAATGAACTACATTTCACCCAAAAACTTTAAATTAGTTAAGTTCTTCCTAACTTGCTGGGCATGGTGGTGTGCACCTGTAATCCCCAGCCCTTAGGAGGCTGATGCAGGAGGATCCTCTTCGGGTTAAAGGCCAGCCTAAACTACAGAGCAAAAACCCTTTGTCAACAAAATATTAGGAAGAATAAAATTTTCCTAATAAATGACATTAAATTCTAAGGAATGAGATTTTATTAGAGGAGTTTTGAAGGCCACATATTGTTGTATAATCAAGGCTTTTTTCACTGTTTAAGAATCAATTTTTGGGTGTGGTAGTATATACCTGTAATCCCAACTACTGGTGAGGCAGATATAGGAAGACTGAGTTGAAGGTCAGCCTGAACAAGGTAGTAAGAGCCAGTCTCAAAAATGAAAAGGACTGGAGCTGTGGCTCCAGTGGTAGAGTGCTCACTTAAGGTGTGAGACTCTCAAATACCTACCATCTTTCATTGCACATTTAAAAAAACATGAATACATGACTCTCAAATAGGGATGTTTGAGATTGAATGTAATTTCTTTATTCTTTTTTTTGGCGGGGATGGTAGAGGGGTAGGGAACCAGGAATCAAAGTCAGGACCTCAGGTTGCCAGGCAGGAGCTGCACCACTGAGCTAAATCCCTGGCTTGAATGCAGTTTCCACAAGTGTGTATTTTATCTTCTCTGTTGTTACTTTCACTCAAAAAAGTTATGTAAAAATCCACATTATTATTCCAGCACTTGGAAGGCTGAGACTGGAGGATCGTTGCAAGTTGACCAGCCTGGGCTACATAGTGAGTTCAAGGCCAGTCCGAACTGCATAGCGAGACCCTGCCTCAAAAAGACCAAAAAAAAAAAAAAAAAAAAAAAATCCACATTATTAAATTCTATTAGATTAGGGGAGGCATCTAAACATAAATAACCAATTAACCATTAAAAGCATGATCCTTTAATTAGCCAGTTGTGGTGGTGCAAACTGTAGTCCTAGCACTCTGGAGGCTGAGGCAGGAGAATCACTATGGGTTCTTGGGCAGCCTGGGTTCAAAAAAAGATAAGATCCTTTAACACAAATTTCTTAGATTGAAAATAATTGGATTCCTCCAAATTAATTTATTTCAATTTCTAAAATAAAGCTATTTTTAGAAACAAGTTCTATAAATATAAAATGTAGAATGTCTTCATTTGGGCATAAAATATAAGTTTGTTGAGAAAGTAAATATGGAAACATTCTAAATTATGAAGTAGCATATAAACTTAAAGCTGCCTATTTTAATTATGTGCTACTCAGATATTTGGATGAATTATCTCCTACAAAAAGTAAAGAATTCTAGATAGTAGTATGATTATAAAATGAGGTATAAGGGCATATGTTTTGGTATACTCTTAGACTACTTTTTTTCTCTTCCCTCTGCTCTTGTACATCAGTTTTTTCCCTATTAACTAGTGATTTCTTATCTTGTTCATCATTGATTGGTGTCATTGTGAAATTAGTCATCTGTTTTTCCTAGAAGCTGAAGTTGTCATTTATAGTCAAGTTGGTTTTAGTTTTCCATCTTTATCTATCTTCTATCTACTTTATTTGTGGCTCCTTCAGGAAAATTACTGAGTTCACAAATGGCTTACAACTTATAAGTAGACAAATAAGGATTCCAAAAGCCACTCCTGCCAACTACTTGACAAGGACAAGTGGTTGACCCTCCTGGCCTTTCTGAAGAAGGAAGTGACTAGTAGAAGCAAAAGCCACCAAGGAACAGACTTCTGATTCAGCCCTTTACAGTTCCTTCTGTCCCTTATTCCTCTCCAATTCCCAGTGTCCCATCATTTGGCACTGAGGATAAAAAGAAGCTAAGGCTGGTAGTTCTGGGTCCTTGCAGCTCTCAATCCTAGCTTGGTGTAGCCTTTCTGACAGAAGCAGCTGAGGTGGGGATCACAAGTGCGGAGCTGAGCGTATGGAGTGCCTGAGGCGAACAGGTGTTCCAGCCCTGAAAAAGGGGCATGAGAGGCTAGCTAGCTGTTAGCTAGCTGTTAGGGGCTTCACTTGACACCAACCTGCAGAGTGTACAAATAAACTCACTGCAGTTGTTGAGCAATTTGCCAACAGGGCAGAAAACTCCACTTGATGGTCCCAGGTTTCTGTATCCTATCTTTATTTCTTTACCCTTCATGGTCCTCATCCTGAGGAGTATAAGAGCTGTGCTGGCTACAGCAGTTTGGCACCTGAACAGGGACCTGGGGTACATGAAAACTTATTATATAGCAGGTGAGAGGACATGTCTAGGAGTATGCATGCAAAAAAAACAGGCTTGTGAGAGCAAAAGAGCAAAACAGACTCATGAGCTATATAGGGGAGAGAGGTGTATTGATAACATCAATATTGTGTCAGGTGTAAAACACTGGGCAAACATGTTCTCAAGAACTGATGCAGCCAGGTTTGGTGGTACACACCTGTAATCTAAGCACTCAGGAGGTTAAGGCAGGAGAATTGTGAGTTCAAGACCAGCCTGGGCTACAAAGTGAGCTCAAGCCCAGTCTGAACAGCAAGACCCTGTCTCAAAAAAAAAAAAAAAAAAAAGAAAAGAAAAGAAAAAAGAAAAAGAAAAGAGCAACACATGTATATAGAAATGCTTATTGTAGCACTGATTTCTGTATTTACCTTTTTTTGTGTGTGTGGACTTGGATTACAGAGTGTCTTAATATGCTTGTCCAGATGAACACAGATGATTTGGCTCATAGCACTATTTTAAAATCAAGTCCACAACAGGCTGGGGATTTAGCTCAGCGGCATAAGCACCTGCCTTGTAAGCAGGCGGTCATGAGTTTGATCCCCGGTACTGATTTAAAAAAAAAAAAAAAAAAAATCAAGTCCATGGGGCTGCGAATTTAGCTCACTGGTGTAAGTGCTTGCCTGGCAAGTGCAAGGTCATGAGTTCAATCCCCAGTACAAAATAAATAAATAAATAAAATAAATCAAGTCCAGAGCCCTGATATAGTTTAAACTCTCTATTCTGCTCAATCAGATAAGGAAGGAGGCCTGGGATTTTAGCTCAGCGGCACAGCACTTACCTGGTAAGCACAACGCTGTTAGTTGGCTTCCCAGTACAAAAAAATAAAGAAGAAAGGAGCTGTGGGGACGAAAGCCCACTAGAGAGGAGTGTTTCACTACAACTTCAGTTTCACAGCTGCCCAAGGTAAATCAGTAACTTTAACTGAACCACAAGTGGCAACTTTCACCTTTTCAGTTCAGAGAAATTCTGCGGTATTTGTTTGTTAAAACTTCCACCCTTCTTAGAATAATCATCCTTTAAATTAACTGTTCAACAATTGATCTCTGAAAATATAAATAAATGCTATAAAGAGGTTTACAAGCCCATAAATGGACCATACCGTCTGAGATGATTCAACTTCATATAGACAGTGACCCCCTCATATGTACAAGGAGCTACCTTGGCAGCAACTATCACTCAGGTTATTCATCCACAGTCTAGAGAAAAGGGAAAAAAATAAAAGTTACTTTTTTCAGCTGTGAAGAGTTGGAAACATTTTGGCCAAAATTTCTCTGCTGCACCTACAAGGGCAGCACAGTCATTATGTGTTCCTTCAACAAAACCTAGTATCTGTACAAAATGTAGACGAAGGTATATCATAGACAAATGAGTAGATCCAAAACTGATGTGGAAGGCCGACCTTTTCCAGGAAACTTCCAGCAGGGCGTGCTGCGGCCCCACAAATACCTACCCAGGTTGGTGTGGCAGGTCGGACTTGGTGCCACAGGGGACTGGTGCCACAGAATTGGTGTTTGCAAGCTGCTATAGGCCATGGTGGATGGGCAGAGGCACAAAAGTGTGGCTGCTCCCCCATCACATGCTGTGGCACAAGCTCCTGGGGGCACAGCTGAGCCTTTAAACCATCAGCTGACCTATGCCATGGCACTCTCACCACGCTCCTCAGCA
This sequence comes from Cavia porcellus, assembly GCF_034190915.1. Lineage (NCBI taxonomy): Eukaryota > Metazoa > Chordata > Mammalia > Rodentia > Caviidae > Cavia > Cavia porcellus. The sequence continues at coordinate 17,206,356 of NW_026947515.1, forward strand.
ACTGGAGGCTCTTGAGCCAGTGGGTGAGAGAGCAGGTGGGCAGGTGAGCAAGCAATGGCAGACAGTGACAGCCTCACTTGGCTCTGCTGCTATGGCTACCCTGGGTGATCCATGACACTCTTGAGACTTTGCGGTCTGCCAATTACTAGGTGGCAATGGAGCCAGGGCCCACAGTGCATACCTCTGGCACCTGTGGCTGCTCACAGGCACTTAAAGACTGACAATAGCCCAGCTTATACAAGTGCTGCCTTCCCAATGTTTTGTAAAACTTTTCACATTTCCCTTACAAAAAGGAATTCCTTATAATCCTAAAGGTCAAGGAGTTGTTGAATGTGCTCCCCATAAGCTCACAGTTCAATTACAAAAAATAAAAAGAATCCTTCCCTAATAGATAAAAAGATTTTGTTCCTTCCAAAAAAAATTTTTTTTTTTTTTTGGTACCTGGGATTGAACTGCCAAACCTACCTCTGCTGAGCTAAATCCCCTCCTTCCAAATTCTTAAAAGATCTCTGCTAATTGACCCACAGAAATTCTGACAAGTCTACTTGTAATTACAAACTTCTAAAATTGTAAAAAAGAGTTATTATAATTCAACTTGGCTAAGAAAATATTTTGAATGCACTCTGATCTTCAAATTGCTTATATATCTGTTGTTTTGTTTTTGTCTGTTAGTCCATTCTGTAAACAGCTGTTTCTTTAAAATTTGAGCTCAACATTGTTTTTCTTTTTTCTTCTTTTTCTTTTGCATTTTTGGATCAATTGTTTGTAATTTAATTTGACTTATAAACTTTTTTTTTTGGTACTGGGAACTGAACTTGGGATTTTGTATTTGACAGGCAGACACTGTGCTGCTGAGCCATTTCCCCAGCTCTAGCTTATAGATTTAAATAACATGCTTTCACCAAAGTTGCCAGCTGGTTGAAGTGATGTTAAAATTGGTTTTATAAATGTAATGAATATTGTTCTTTATTATGACTTGAGAGTTTTCTTGTTGCTCATAATAAGTGGCAAGTGATATGATTTGGTTTTCGGAGGTCACCAAAAAATTGTTAAAATAATTACTAAAATTCCTTAGGGTGGGGAGAAATTATTGGACAGGACTCCAATTGTTGAATAAAGGAGCAGCTCCCGAGGAAAAATTATCCCAGCCTTTGTTCATTAATAGGAAGCCCCAGTAATCTCTACTGCCTTATGGGAGACACCCCAAAAAAGTTGCTCAAAAAATGTTTATATCCGGGGCTGGGGATTTAGCTCAGCAGCATAAGTGCCTGCATTGCAAGCAGGCAGTCGTGAGTTCAATAGTCGGTACCGGTAAAAAGGAAAAAGACCAAAAAAAAAAAAAAAAAAAGTTTATATCCATCATCGTCAAAAGATTAAGTTTTCTAGACAATAAGATTTTCTGATTTAAAGATGTTCTGGTGCAAAACTAAACTAAGAAAAGTTTCATATGGCTATGAGGATTGTTATTAATCTCATGGTGCATGAAATGTATTCATGCCTCCAGATGCACAGGTCTTCCAAGATGTAAAACAGGATTCTTTATAGTGATAGACTTTTTCTCTCAGATTCAGACATTTGCCTTTCTTTTGTGCTCCAACTGCTTGTGACAGAAAGTTCATGTCAAGCCAACATGGGCTCACCTGTCAGTAATAACAAAAATGTATGAGATGTATGTGCTACTAGAGATGCCTAGATATTAAACAGTCCAGACAATGTCACACATTTTAATGACATCCCATTAGAGGGGATGTCAACAAATTAGGTACAAGTTTCTTATGTATTAGATAGAGTTGATTGATTATAAAGGTTATACTTGTCAAAATGGAAATTTAAGTACATTACAAAATGTCATCATGATTGTCATGCTGCAATATTATATATGGCTTTTAATTTCAAATTTTCTGTGTAATACTGTATAACTGTTATCTGTTAACATCCAATAGGAATTCAACTACTAGAATGTCAGTGGTTAAGTAGAAATAACAGTTCTACTTTGTATCTCAAAGTACTTCATATTCAGATAAAATTATTATGTTAATCTCACTGCTCCTATTACAATGTCATGTCATGAACCTCTTCTGGATATTCAGCAACTGAGGTTTGGAAACCAAAAATTAGAAAAATAGATGAGCTTAGAGGACAGCCAATATTTTTGCCCTGGCCCTCCAAGGTAAACAAATACCCAGGATAGGAGGGAACCTTTTTAGTGACAGCCTACTACTCTGATGAGTTATGAAACTCTTAACTAAGATTGTGGGACCACAGAGGAAGGAAATCAACAGTAAATTATGTGCCTAAGGAGAGTCACCGGGAGAGAAAAGTCTCAAGTCTCCCAAGCTTTCACAGAAAGCACCTTGGTCAAGCAATGGCCATGACTCATCCAGCAGCTGACATTGACAGAAGAACTGAGAGGCACTATGCATGGTTCAAGGTAAATCCTGAGGCAACTAACTGACCTAAATAGCAAAAAATTGGGGCTAGGGATTTAGCTCAGCGGCATCAGCGCCTGCCTTGCGAGCAGGCAGTCATGAGTTCGATCCCTGGTACCGATAAAAAGGAAAAAGACCAAAAAAAAAGCAAAAAATTAATTAATGCAAGTCTCATTTAAACTTGGTCTTGAACATCCAGCAGAAAAATATAACCACAATAAAGAAAATCATCTGCAGAGTCCTCCAAACACAGCTCCAGTTTCAACTAACCACTCAGCAATTGCAACTACAAAACAGAAAAGGAGGAGATGTCAGGAGTGGCTGAGCTGGAGATCATTCACAAACTTGGAGCCGAGAGCACAGGGCACCAGAAGCAAACAGGTGTTCTGGCTCTGAGAACATGGGACATGAAAGGCAAGATAGTTGTCAGGTGAAATCCCTTTGCTTAACATCAGCCTGCCAAGTGTATAAATAAATGCACTGCAGTTGTTGAGCAGTTCATCAACAGAAAAGAGGGCGCCATCTGATCTCAGCTTGCTTTCTTTTTTTTCTTTGTTGGTCTTTTTTTGAGACAGAGTATCACTATACGGTTCAGGCCCACCTTGAACTCACTCTGTAGCCCAGGCTGGTCTCGAACTTGCAACAATCCTCCTGCCTCAGCCTCCCAAGTGCTAGGATTACAGGCATGTGCCACGGCACCTGGCTGATCCAGCTTTCTGTATCTTGTTTTCATTTCTTCACCTTCTTGCTACCCATCAAAGTTCTCACCCCAGGAAGTTCAAGAGCCATACTGGTCATGGCAAGAGAGTAGCCTAATCTACTGATAGGTCTACTCTGACCAATGTCAGGATCCAAGCAGGCCATGCAACACAGGGGCCTGGGAGTCCCTTATCACCAGTGCCTAATTTCCTCTGGGCTACAGCTGTAAGCTCTGTGGTAGAAGGGTATGAAAGTCACACAAAGAGAACAAAAATGCATACTAATAGCACACACTGTTCCTATAAAGAACAGCCCTGCATCTTCCTTCTGAGGTCCCCTCTTAGAGCAGAATGTAGGGTTATTTCTGCTCAGTGTAGGGCCAATTAAGCAGTCTGTGCTCTAGATAAGTAGAGTTCCTAGTACATGGTCAGTATTCCCATGGTCATGGAAATTTCATGAACATTTTTTTTCTTTTCCAAATCCATTTTATTCATAGATAAAAAGAAAGAAAAAAAACTATAACAAAATTTTAAAGCATGTCAAATGGGGTAACAATGGTACATACATCATGCATTGTCATCCCCAAGTCATTCACCCAAAGCACAAGACATCTGCCTTTAATTGTCTGAACAATACCAGTACAAATTTTTCTCTTCAGCGAACTCAAAGAAATCAGTAATAACTATCTTAACTTTTTATATACATATATACACATAGACATATATTTTTTTCTTTCAGCTTGTTCATGAACATTTGTTACATGAATGAATGACAACTAAACCAGCAATAGGCCACAGAATGCTTGGATCCAGCCACTATCAAAAAATAAATAAATAACAGTCTAGTATTAGAATAGAGTACTAAGCCTAGAGACCTAAAAATTAAATCTATAGGTCCTGACAACCAGGCACAAACTCAAGACAACTAAAAAGGAATACAAAACCAATACAGTAACCCAGATCAACCACTGTTACTATTAAAAAGCAGTTCCAAGCCAGGCATGATTGCTCATGCCTATAATCCCAGCACTTGGGAGGCCGAGGTAGGAGGATCGATTCAAGTTTGAGTTCAGTCTGGGCTACATAGTGAGTTCAAGGCCAGACTGAAATACACAGTGAGACCCTGTCTTAGAAAAAGTAAAACAGCAGTTGCTATTACACAGGGCCTTGGGGTATTTACTGTCCCCACAACTGCCAACCACCTGAGATTAGTCACACCAACTGAATGATTCCACCCTGCATTCAAGAGGTCTGAGACACCAGCAGAGATGACAAAGAAGCCACAGTGAAGTATGGAATTTCCTTGGCCTCAAGGCCATAAGACCTGGCCTTAGGACTAATCTGCCATGCTTCCTACCTGCTTCCATCTCAGAGATTGCTGCAGAAGCCTGTGCTCCAGGATGATTGACACTTGCCCAGGAAGGAGCCCAAGGGCATATACAGTCTGGTTACTCAATGTTGTCATAGACATGAATCACATCTTCATAGTTGACAAGAGCCTGGATGAGATGAGCAGCCTGCTTCAGGTCAGCATCAGCCAGCTGCACTTTTGCATGGGGGATGAACTCCAGTGTACAGGACATGGAACACAAGCCCAGGGAGTCTAGCTTCTTCCTCACTTGATGCAGCGAAGAGGCATCACAAATAAACTAGACAGAAAGGAGTCAGGAAGTGAGGAGCAAGTCAGTAACAAGACAAGGCCAGCCAGAACTTCACAAAGTCATAAATGCAACCACCATTTTCAATGAATCACTCAGTTTTCAAGGTTCTGAATCTTTCTCATCATCCTCAGAAGGGCAGGTCCCATCCAATATTCACTTAGTAGCTGTGTAATATGTGAAGAGTCTGCCTTACCTGTACCCTGGGGCACAGAAAGAAAGAAACTAAGAGGCATGCCTTAAAGCATCTATTGAAGCCCTCTCAGGAGCCCAGGCAACACAAAACCTCCCTACTCACTTTAAAAAAGTTATTTTCTTCATCTTCATCTTCCTGGACATCCTCAGCTCCTGCTTCAATTGCCAGCTCCAGTGCACGTTCTAGGCTCACAGCTCTCCTCTCTCTGTCTTCCACTCCAACCGTGACTACCCCCTTTTTGTTAAAGGAGTGACGTGCTCCTTCAGTCATCATTCCCCTGACGGGAGATGAAAAAGGATGGAGTGTGTGAATGCCTTTAGTCAGCCTCCACAAAGCACAGCATTCTGATGTCATCTCTTCCCCACTCAGCATCCAGAGTACATGCAGACATGGCGCAGGTCCCTTCCTGAAGAAGGTGCAGCTGTCTTTGGGTAAGGGAAAATAGAGGGATCATCCTTACCCTCTATTATCTGCCCTGACTAGAGTCTGGAGGAGTCAAAGACTTGGCTTATCATTTCCTGTTCCATTAAGACATCAGTCCTGGTGCAATATATATATATTTTTTTATGGGTACTGGGATCAAACTCACGACCGCATGCTTGCAAGACTGGCATTTATCCATTCTGGTTGACTATTATCTTCTTTTGAAGTCCTCTAATGTCTCCAATGTTTTGGTTTTATTGATCTTATTCTTTACTGTTTTGTTCAATTTTATTATAACTGATGATTTAGGCAATTCTTCTTAAGATAGCAAGAGGCAGTATGGTAACCATTGTTGATCACCGTGTATTTTGTTTTTACATTATGTATTATGTCCATCCTTTTGATTTGACTGACTCTGTCCTGGTATGTCACATTTGGTTTTACTTTCTTCAAAAAAGTCATAAGAACTGTGGGAGTAATAAAACCCAAAATGTGTAATTGTCATTGTACAAAAAAGAAAGGAAAAGAAAGTTCTCTAAAAGTTCTCTAAAGATAGATAACCATATTACTGAATTTTGTTGGATCATTGAACAAAACTGTTTGCAGTCTCACTGTTTTAAAGTCCCCTCTATATGCTTTAATTTTGTAACTTCAACAACTATTTCTAAGATGACAATATGTAATTAACTAGTGATTTCCTACTGTTTATTTTTTCTGAAAGTCTGTATAACTTGTACCCTTTTTCTGTTTTTTTCTTCTTTTTTCTCCTTAAATAAAATTAAAAAAAAAAAAAAAAAAAGCCTGGCATTTATGCCGCTAAGCTAAATCCCTAGCCCTCTGGTGCAATATTTTAAGACCTGGCTTCAGATGGGATAATCAACTATCCTGTGTTTTGAATCTTGCATAGTAAAGGAAATCAGTAATGTCATTGGATTTTGTGAAGGAGGAAGTGTGCTTAAAGACCACCAGATATTTATCTTGTATTGAACTGGACCCTAAAGGCTCTGTTCCCTTCCACCCTTCTCTCCCTCTGACACACACTTACCCATGCTTGTTCAGGATATGTTTAATGTCCGACTGGCACTTGGAGCCACTGTTAGATAATGCTTCAATGAGAAGAGAAGAACCACCAGGGCCTCGACCCTCATACAGCAAATAAATGCTTTTAGTCTTCTGCAATAAATAACAGGAATCATGAACACATTTTCTTGGTTTCAATTTCCTCTCACATGCTAGCGCCGTACCACATGCAACACAAAGTTGACTCTATGGGATGGGCTCTTTAGGCTGGATTCTGGGCTCAAGTTTTTGTCCTCACTCTTGAGGAGGCCTTTGGGATCAACTTTTGAGGTACCTGGAAGTACTAGCCTTTCTTGGGAAGTCTGATTTTCTGGTCTCTCAATAATCAGCCATCTCCTAGCTCTGCTTCCTCCTAAATCTCACAATTTTCTAGGCACTGCTCTCATGATTAATCTGTCTATACATCAAAATACACAAAACCCACCTGTAATGTCTCAACACTCCTACCTCTGGGGCTTTGCTGAACATTGCTACAGAAAAATCAAACACTTGGGCCATGGCATGAGAGCCACTGATCTTAAAATTCAAACACCAGAACTCTAATGAGCAGTTTTTTCTGGATATCCATACCTCTACTCATCCCTCATCCATACAACTGATCTCCATATTCTCTCCAAGCACTCTTTCTTGAACTTTTTCAAGAGTTTTCAACTGATGACTTCTCTTCTCTCTCACAAAGGAAACACAGGGCCTCCACATGAGAAAAATCCTGTCCCTACCATGCTTAGATGAAGAAAATATATGTACTAGTTAGAGCACAGGCGCTGGAATCTGGCTATCTGGTTTCAAGTCTGTCATTTTCTGTGTAACTTAAGTCAAGTCACCTAACTTTTCTGTACCTCAGTTTCCACTTAACATCATTTGAAGTATGTGCTGATATAATGCATATAGAATTCTCATCAAGATATTTGACCTGGAACAAGTGCTCAATAACTACTACTATTAAAATGATTATTAGCTAGGGGTGATGGCACATCCCTGTAATTCCAGCTACCTGAAAGGCAGAGGCAGAGAATCAAGATTTTGAGGCCAGCCTGGGCAACTTAGTAAGACTCTGTCTCAAATCTCAAAATAAAAAAAAACCTTTTAAAAGGCCTAGGAGCCAGGTGTAGTGGTACACACCCATAATCCAAGTAGTACTCAGGAGGCTGAGGCAGAAAGATTGCTGCAAGCTCAAGGCCAGTTTGGTTACATAGTGAGTTCAAAGCTACCCTGAACTACATAGCAAGGTCCTGTTAAAAAAAAAAAAAAAAGCCGTAGGGCTATAGCTCACTCATAGAGCAACTCTGGGTTCCATCCCTAGGAGAATAATAATAATAATAATAATAATAATAATTAATTTCCTCAGATCCTTCTTACTTTTACAGTATTACAAGAAAAGTAGGCTCGGGTCTGGGGATTTAGCTCAGCGGCATAAGCGCCTGCCTTGCAAGCAGGCAGTCGCGAGTTTGATCCCTGGTACCGATAAAAATGAAAAAGACAAAAAAAAAAAAAAAAAGAAAAGAAAAGTAGGCTCCTCACCAGAGCTCAGTATCCCTGCCCCTCCCACCATCACACCCACCCCTTCCCTTGCCACTGTCTTTTCTTTATAGCATAAACGTCTGAAAAAGAAAAATAAACTTTTCCTCAGTCTAACATCAGAGCTTTCCCCCCAGCTCCTCCCCTTTGCTCACACCTCTTCCTGCTTGGCCAAGCAGTCCTAGGATATGGATCTCTGCTCGCTGATCACCATCCTATTCCCAATGGTGCTTCTCCAACCAGTGGCCACAGACAGAGAATCCCTGTAGTCCTGTGGGCCAACGTAGTGAACCACATTTCTACTCGTTCTCTGCTAATTTAAGAAGTATTTGGTGGCCTTCTAAATATGCACACTGTGGGGCCGTAATCAATAACAAGAATGTTAAACTGAGGACACACCTCCATCTTCAGTGCTGCCTCAATTGTTGACTTGGGCATCTGCTTGCTGCGACACACTTCTAAGATGTTGAATAAGTTGCTGTTGAGCTGAGGATTGGGGCCTCCCTCTGAGGTAAGATAAAAAGAAAAAGAGCGAGGAAAGACATATTATTATGGGCTGGGGGTTTAGCTTAGTGGCATAAGTGCCTGCCTGGCAAGCACGAGGTAGTGAGTTTGATCCCGCCAAAAACCAAACAAACAAAAAAGATGTATTATTACAAAAAAGGGGGAGGAGGTTCCAGCCCACTCCTAGTCCTTCTAGCCAAAACAATAGCAAGCTACTATTTTGCTCATTGTTGAAACACTATCCAGTATTTCAATGTGAAATAGAGAAGAATCTTGGAAAAGAAATTTCTAATTCATGTTGCCTTTAGGATAGTTATTCTGTTAGGTTTCAGTGAACTCTACTTTTAATCAGATGAAGAGGTAAGAGAGATAGTAACAATATTTCCTGAATGTATTAATACCCCTTGTTCATACTCTATTGCAGTATTTTGCTTTGGGCATAATTATTGAAATGCTCACATGACACTGTACTCATCCTGTCTCTGACAGTAGGACTTGTTATAATCTTTGATTTACCAGTGCCAGACATGAAATAAACACTCAACAGTGTTAGTCAAACTTAATATCAAGAATTCTTGCCAGGCGTAGGCACATGGCTATCATCCCAGCACCCGGGAGGCAGAGGTAAGAAGATCACCACCAGTTGGAGGCCAGCCTGGACTAGTGAGTTCAAGGCCATCCTGAAATATGTAGTAAGACTCTGTCTCAAAAAACTGAAAACAAAAACAAAAATAAAATTCTTAGCACATGTAAGGCTCTGGGTTTGATTTTAAAAAGAAGCTGAGCCTGCCTGGAAAGTGCAAGGTAGTGAGTTCAATCACAAGGCCCCCCCCCCAAAAAAAAAGAAAAGAAAAAAGAAGAGAGCAACAGCAGCTGGGTTCAATGGTTCACATTTATAATCCCAGCACTTGTTGAAACTGAGGCAGGGAGGATCACAAGTTCGAATCTCACTTGGGCAACCTAGTGAGATCCTATCTCAAAGCTAAAAATTGAGGGCTGGGCATTTAGCTCAGTAGTTCCTAGGTTCACACTTCTAGCAGCAGCAACAAAGAGAAGGATCAGGCATGAGTTGTAGAGGCAAATTAACATTAACTGAATGCTTATATGCCCCCAAATTACCTTTTGGTGGGCGTTTTCCTTGTTTTTGAGAAAAGAAAACAAACTCAGCAAAGTTAAGCCATATGCTTAAGGTCATAGGCTTGTCAGTGACAAAATCCAAAGTGCAAAGTTCAGATGCATCTGCCTCCTCCAATTTTGGGTGGTGCTGGGAATCGAACTCCAGGACTAGTGCACTCTAGGCAAGTAGTCTATCACTGAGCTACATCCTCAGCCCATTTGTCTATCCTTTTTTCTTTTTAAATTGAAGTTTACTGGTTAATAAGGCTATGGTTTTTATAGGGCTTTCCCTCTATTTCTATGGATGTCAAACTAAAAAGAAAGTAGACTTTTAGGATGGCTTGCAATAGATTGCATACCTTCCTTTCTTTTTTTTTTTTTTTTTTGTCTTTTTCATTTTTATCGGTACCAGGGATCGAACTCACGACCACCTGCTTGCAAGGCAGGTGCTTATGCCGCTGAGCTAAATCCCCAGCCCCCACATACCTTCCTTTCAAAAAACTGTGCCTCAGGAAATCCTAATGACAACTGAGGCCTAAGCAAGGAATAACTTTATTCAGTTTCCCTGCCACAACCTACATGCTACTACAGGCAACTGCAGAGAGCCTGGTTTGTCTCTTCAGGAGAGACACAGGTCCCATTTAACTCTTAGGACGTTTCTATGAAGCCTACAGCGTCTAGATATGCACTTGGATGAAGTCATTTTTACCTTTTCTCTTCCAAAGGGCAGTTCCTTGACAAGAAAAGTTATCTAGAAAAGTAAGTGGGGACATCAGATTTAGATAGGTGTTTTGAAGTGAGAAACAACAATTGGGGAAGGAAAAGAAAACAAAGAGTTAGGGGTCAGATGGGCGATGACCCAGCTCAGAGAGACAAGAAAGGCCATAAGCACGGAGAGGATATTGAGAGCCAGTAGTGAGTGAGTGACCGTCACTTTCTCACCTTTAACGGCCAGGCGGATACTGAGACTAAGTTTAGAGAAAATGCGACTCCTTTCTGCGTCCTTGGGACCCTTGATGTGCCGGACTTTGGACCACTTATTGTGCCCGGCGGATGCCTCAGCGGTGAGGTGCAGCGTCCTACCCAGAGCCAAGTCGCAGCCCGGGGTCTTAGGCTGGAAGACGCATGGAGTTGCCTCGCAGACACTGGAGCCTCGAGCTCTAGTGCATCTGGCAGCTGCCCTGCTCAAGCCAACAGCAGTCCAAGACGCCATCGGCTCGGCACCTGGGCTGCGAGCTGCAAACTGGTGTGGGCAAGGTCAACGCGTCCTGTCTACTTCCGGAACAAGAAGCTTCTGACGCTGCAGCCGCTTTTGCCAGCCTCCAGAAAGTTAAAAGCTCACTCCATCCCGGAACTGTCCAACCGTGAATGACCTCTTACCGTCCTCCGGCAGCCGAGCGCGGGGACCTTTGATGGCGTAGCACACTTCCTTTCCCAGCTCCGTTGCAAAAATCCATCCCCTCCACCGCAAAGTCCGTTCCGCTGCGCGGTACACGTTCCTAGCTTGCCCTATGAACAGCATGAAGCAGGAGGGAGCTACTCTGGATGGCTCCGGTTGCTTAGAGGTGAGGGAGAGGTGGGCCTGCCGGATTTTATTTCCCGCAGTGACCTCGTAGACATACACTTGAGTTATGCAACTGATTTTGTTTCCAAATTCCTTCCTAACTCTTGAGAAGGTCCGCAAAGATAAATGTTTTGTTCTTGCAAAAGAATATCTAATTCGGCAGTCTTGTTTAATTAAACCTCGGCCAGAAAAGTGACTTGCTTATTTATTTAGCCTTTCTAATCCAACGTTCTATAGATAAGGATACTGCCACCTACTTTACCAGCATAGGAAGTTGAAACCACGACTTAAGGCGTTGGAGATTTAAAGAAATAAATTTACGTAAATAGCAGTGACAATAGGGACCAAGTTTCTAAGCGAGAGACTCCTTGGAGTAGGCTCACCTGAGTCACGGGCTTTTGGAGAGAAGAAAAATGATCAAACTTTTTGAAGCCATACGCTTTTTATTTTGCATTTACTTTCCGAAGAGGGAAAACCAATGTCATTAGTAGGAAGATGGGGAAGAAATGAAGTGGCAGGTAGCAAAAGTCTTTTATTGGTGCTCCATGGTGAGACTTAAATCCAAAGAGCTTGGTGTTAGCAGGACCATGTGATTGGCTTTTCACTTAGCATGCTTTCAGGACTTAGATAGCAATGTGTATGAATGTCACTCCTTTTTATTATTAAATTTCTGTCTGCAGGGGTTCGACTGGATGGGCTCCGAAGCCTTGCTGCTTTATTTACTCGTAACCACGGGCAAGTTCCTTTGTTTTTATTTACAAGTAGCATAGCTAGGAAAATTAAATGGGAAAGTGAATACAAAGCACACAGGCATAGATTTTATATTATTACGAAAGAACCTCCATAATCAATCTACTTATCTCCCAGGTCTCATGTCCTGATGCTGTATTTCTGTGAGGGCTGTGTATGTGGGCTGAGGTGAAGAGGATAGTTATTAACTCTTCACCGAGTACAAACCTTTTATCACCTTTGTTCCTGGATTTGGCTTGTCCTTCAGCTTTTCACTAGTAAAATATTGTGTTTCAATACCTAGTTGAACTGTCATCCTGCTCAGTGAAGCCTTCTTAGATCACTCCTTTGAATTTTTAGCTGTAATTATAGTTCACTTATGAAGTGTGTATATATTAGGGATTTAAACTCATGCCCAAAGGATAGTAGACAAGCATTCTACTATAAAACTTCATCCTCAGCCCAAATTTTTATTATTAACTTTTTATTAAAAATAGTTTATCTGGGCTGGGGATTTAGCTCAGCGGCATAAGCACCTGCCTTGCAAGCAGGTGGTCGTGAGTTTGATCCCTGGTACCGATAAAAATGAAAAAGACAAAAAAAAATTGTTTATCTTCAGAAAATGTGAGTAAAAAAATTGTTTATTATTCAAGTTACTTAGTGAAACCTCCTTGTACTTTCTAGATTAGAAACATCAGACTGCTCCCAGTATGTTTCTCAGTTCCTGTATTAAGCAGACTCAGGTCTTTGCTGGCCCGTCTTTCAAGATTCTTCCCCATGTATCATTTTCCATCTGCACCTACTGATTCTCTAGTTGAGCTCCGATGACCTACTCACATAATCCTTCATGTATGTCCGTATCTTCATAAAATTTAATTTTTTGTTAAAATATTTTCTTCCACAATGCTAAATTATTTGAGAGCAGGATTGTAATTCCTGTGCCCAATGCAGTTATTTTTATATAACAGTTTCATTGCCATATTCAACATATAACCCAGGCCATTGACTTAAAGTATACAATGTTGACTTCATTATGTAGCCTAGGCTACCCTGCCTCAGTGCTGAGATTATAAGTGTGTGCCACAACACCAGCTTACAATGATTTTAGTACATTCAGAGTTATTTAAATATCACACAATTGACTTCTCATTTTTATCACTCCAAAAAGCAGTCCTGTGCCCAGTATCAGCCACTTTGTTTCCTCTTGTCACAGCAGCAAGCAATGTTTACTTTGGTTTCTGTGAGTTTTCCTTTGCCAGATCTATCTTTCTTTCCTTTCTCTTTGTACCAGGGATAGAACTCACAACCTCTTGCTTGCCAGGCAGGCACTTATGCCACTGAGCTAAATCCACAGCCCTATTTGCCAGACACTTCTTATGAACACAGTTGTACACTATATACTTCTCTGTGATTGGCTTTTCACTTAGCATGCTTTCAGGACTTAGATAGCAATGTGTATGAATGTCACTCCTTTTTATTATTTTTATTCTAATGTGTTCATATATATAAATATAGATATGGTATCAAAATACAGTAGATTTTAAAAATTTATTACAGCAAAACACACTGCCTTTAATACCCCGCAAGGTACTGCCTCTCACTTTGATCACACTGATCTCATCTCATCATTCTTACCACTTTCTGAAGCAGTTAGGTCCTAATTTGTGAATGTCTTTAGTTGCACTGTTATGGCTACCTCAGTGTCCTGAACTGATGCAACCAAAAGCTGCAAATTTGGTGACTAATACGGATAGGACACAATATCCATATTAGCTGGATGTCACTGTGCAGGAGCATTCACATTTTTTATCATACCTCATAAGACACCACAGAAAAAGAACTTTCAGAACTGCTTCAAAAAGTGGCAAGAATGATGGGATAAGTATGTTTGAACTGATGGCAAGTATTAATGGATTATAGTCAATGTTACTTGGTCCAATATATCCTTTATTGCAATTTTTTAAAACCCCAAAGATTCACTGTGTATTTTTATCATATCTCGTATACCAGATTTTATTTATCTACTCATCGCTTGACAGACATTGCTTTCACTTCTATTATGAATAATGATGCTAATAGTGTTGTGTGAAGATGTTTTTACTTCTCTTGGGAATATGCTTAGGAGTGGAACTTCTTTTTTTTTTTTGAGTGGAACTTCTTGCTCATAATTGTTTAACCTTTTAAAGGAGAGCCAAACTGTTTTCCAAAATGATTGCATTAGTTTACATTCTCACTAGCAGGTATGATGGTTCAATTTCTCCAAATCCTAAGATTGTCCTCTTTTTGTCTAGTTACACCCACCTGGGGGGTGCATTGTATCATTTCGGTTTTGAATGCATTTTCCTCATGACTAATGATATTGAGCATCTTTTCATGTGCTACTATAGTATGAGAGTACTACAGTATACTTTTCATAAGTCACTGTGTTACTTTAGTAATAAAAAGAAAATTAATGGATTTCTCCACTGGAATTTATGATCACAAGCATCAAGGCCAAAAGAAGATTTATAGTTGCCCTTGTTCAATCACCCAGAACTTGGCAGGCAGTAGTCCAATAGTCAGGCTTGCTATCTCACTGTAACAGAGGAGACCATACACCAGGAATGGTGGGGAGTCTCACCTAACAGGAAAAGATGATTACTGTAGAATTATGAGGAGGCTGGAGTTTCAAGAAATTTAAATGAAAGTTTGACAGGCTCAGAGGAATACATAGCTATGTGAAAAGGGGTGAACATCAGCCCTAGAGTGCAAAAAGGACCCAGATCCATTTCTTTAGACGCAGCAAGTTAAATGTGGAATGTTGTGTTCAGAAATTGCTGCTTAGAAGTGCTTGTCTGGGTTGGAAATCTAGTCTGTTTTTCTACGTCAAAATGGCAGTTCTTCCAAATAAAACTTAAGGCTTTATTCTCACTGACCATTTTAAACAGCAAAATTTGTCAGCTAGTTTTAAAGAACAAGATATCTCAGGAAAATTTGAGTCACACAGACCAAACAAAACCTAAGGCTTTATCGTCATTGACCATTTTATTTGAACATTTTTTTAAATCGGTACTGGGGATCGAACTCACGACCACACATTTGCAAGGCAGGCACTTAATGCCTGTTGAGCTAAATCCCTAGCCCCTCACTGACTTTAAACAGGAAAATTTATCAGCTAGTTTTAAAAAAGATTCTCCAGAAAAATTTATTTTAGTCATACAGAAAGTTCTTAAATTGGAGTGTGTGCTTGGGGTAACAGTCCTATTTCCTATTAGCTTTCTTGCTGTTTTTAGCAGTGTCGTCACAGCCCAATCCTGGGGCTGGAACCCATGTGTTGACACAGGTGAGGCATGTGCTCCCCAATGGAGCCATGCCTGAGTCCTTTATCTGTGTCTGTTTATCTGTGTCTTATCTGTGATAAGATAGGGCAGATTTTACCTTTCTCAATCTATTACTTACTTTCCTGAGATAACTTCATAGGTGACTGAATCATCTTTAGAGGCTTCTTGTTAAGGATCATTGAAGTCACTTATCTAAAAGGGAGTACTGGAGATAAAAGACTGCCTGAAGTATCTATTAGGCTCAAACATGTGTTGTCTAACTCTGACAGCTCTCAAGGAATGAAATGACACTGGCAAATATTCCAGACACCAACTTTGCCAGTTCCTGGTACTGCAGAGATATTACTATTCACTCATCACTTTATTTTTTTCTTTCTTGACTTTCTTTGCAGTTATGTTAGAACTAAGTCTGGCAGATATAAATAGAAGGATGCTACTTCTAGGGTGATTCTACAAAACAGCCCTCTTCTAAGTGACTTAGAAGTCATATGTTCTATACGAGGTAGTTACAAAGTGGAGAAGACTTTGTATAACTTTTATTCTGCTTGGTCCAAATGCATACCCAAGACCAGTGGTGGCAAACCTATGGTACACTTGTCATGATGGGCTGGTTTTCTGTGGCACCAGGAATTGAATTTATGACCTTGTACTTGCCAGCCAGGCACTGTGCCACTGAACTATACCCCTAGTCCACGGTGGGCTAACTTGTATCATTAAAAGCTCTAAAAGATTCATCATTATGGGCTGAGATTATCAGGATTATAGTCAATGTTACTGTCTCAACTTTCTCCTTAAAGCCAGTGAGTTTGCTGGGTGTGGTGGTACACACCAGTAATCCCAGCTACTCAGGAGTACTGCAGGAGGACTGTAAGTTCAAGGTCAATGTGGGAAATTTAGCAAAAGCCTGTCTCAATACTTGTCTAATACCATATGTGCAAGGCCCTGGGTTCAATCCCCAGTACCACTAAAATCAATTACTAAAACAGGAAATCATGTATTTCCCATAAACTATGCACTGTCAGATCATATAGCATAATTCCAATGGAGCCAGCAGATGCGCAGAATTCTCCAAACTATCCACCCCTCTTCACAGACTCACAGCCTCAGAGCTCCACATCCTGCAACACAATGGCAGGAACTTATTGAATACTGATTTAGTTTGCCTTTCTTCTTTTCCCTTAAAGAGGCCTCCTACCATGAGTAAATAATTAAAAATAAATGGGAGCAAGTTATATTTATCTAGGACACATGACATTGGAATAGCAGTAGTATATAAAGCCCTTCCCTTCCTACCATGTTGAGGCACAAGTTTGGGAAACCGATTTGGATTTTGAAATTCCTGGTCAGCTGTCAGAGCCTAGGGTCCAAACACAGATCTAAAAGTTGGGAGTTACCTGTTTTCTTCATAGCCAATAGATTACTGAATACCTTTTTCTTTTTTGATGGTACTACGGATTGAATCTAGGGCTTTCACACAGATCTACATCCCCAATCATTTTTTGAGACAGGGTTTTGCCAATTCACTAAATTGCCTATGCTGCTCTCAAACTTGTGATCCTCCTGCCTCAGTATCCAAGAGTGCTGGGATCCCAGGCGTTTACCACCATACCCAGATTACTGAATTCTGATTATTTCATCTCTTACCTCCCATGACATGCTCCATCCTCTCCCTCTCTGCTTTTTCCTACCTCAGTTCAGGTTTTTATGTTATTGTAACATGTGATCTTCCCTTCTCACTACCCTCTCAGAGGCTCTCTCTTCATTGCCTACCCTTGTACAATGGAACTCTAGTCATGAATTCCCTCCATGTAGAATTTCCAAACTTTAAAATATGAGTGTAAGGTATCACATTTTTTTCAAGACGCTCCCTGATCTGGCTCTCTGGCCACTTTTGCCACCATTCCTCACACATAACCCACCAACATGTAAACTCAAGGCAGGCATTCTTCATTCTTTGACAGTTTCTGAGCCTACCTCTGATCTTGAAGAACACTGTCAAATGTCTCTTTATCTGAATGTTAAGAAGTCTCCTTTGATACAGTACACGAAATTTAAGAGTCATGCCCTTGATAGAGTAGATGCTTGTCTTTTGTTAACTGAATAACTAACAAGTGACCAAATAGGAGACAAAAAGGTGAGTCAAAAAAAAAAAAAAGCAATGACTCCATTATGAATGGAATCATTATGTGCTACAAACACACCCCCTGGCCCCTCACCCCCAAAAAAGACAATGAGTGACAAATGTAACAGGCAGAGGCAGAATCTAATTCCTTGACCAGTGTTTGCGAAACAAATCAGGAAGGACTGAATTCATCACAAGAGGAAATTCATCTACATATGTTCAAATTTTATTACAAAGTATGATGGGCAGAAAATACAGTACTTCTTATACAGGAGGCTGAAACAAAATGAAAGGGTGAAAATTAGGTTTAATGTATTTAGGAAATGAAATAAAAGTCATAGAAAGAAGACTCCACTTTCAGGTGCCTTCGTAGTGCCGTCAGTGGAGATTCCTCTGCGTGGTTTCACAGCACAGTGTTAAAATTTTATTACAAGCCCTGTGTACAATCAGTCCTGTGAAAATAATATTTATAAGAGAAAATGGTTACAGTACAGTTCGGCAAGGAGCAGCTTCCTCTCCATCTGACCAGGGGATGCCACAAAACCTATGGGACAGAGGGAAAGTTTAAATATGTAACAAGAAAGTAAGTTTAGACACACTAGGCTAAAGGGCACAGAGGTTAGAGCTTAACATTTCAGAGAACAAGAAATCTCCATCTTCTACATAGAGGTTTATACAATCATGCTACAAATTCACACTCAAAGAGGGGATGAGGGAAAGTCACTGACAGAGGGGCCATAAAATACAAGGAACCAAAGCAAGTGATTCATACTGGACTAAAGTAATCTGAAGCTTCAGTTGAACAATTTTTATAACACAACCCAAAGCATGAACATTTCTTTCAATAGTAGATACCACAAGTTCATCTTCACTGGGTTGTCCCAAAGGTGGGTGCTTGTACATTCTCCAGCTGTCACACACTGTCAGTATCTTCCTTCTGGAGTTCAAACTTTCTTAGCTTATTTGTTCCTGGTTTGACATACCAGTCCAAGCCTCTTTAGAAAGGCACCTATATGTTTCCACATTGTAAAAAAAAAAATGACATCCAGAAAGTAGCCCAACAGGATCTAACCCATCCCATGTGGCCACACATTTGACTTTGACCATTAGCAGCAACAGTAACAGTGGGAAGAGGAGAGGGTACAGGTGGGTGCAGTGGAAAAGGCTCCGCAACACAAGACACTCTTGGTGCCTTTGTAGCCAGGGCAGAGACGATAACTGCCAAAAAGCCTAGGCTATAACTCATGGTGACTTTGCTTAGCTCAGCTCTCTTCCAGAAAACCCAACCTAAGTCCCAAGTATAGCCCTCCTCCTTCATCCTAGAGTAAAGGGAAAAGTGTGCTCAAAGGATTCTACTTCAATGGTACCCCTTTTCCCAAGCCAGAAGTCAGAGGAACTATCATATTCTCAAAGTGAGGAAAGTGGAGATGCAATTCTGGGCTGCCCTTCCTTGTTTGGTAAACCCTGGAGCTCCAGTATGTCCTTAAGCCTAGGAATTCAGGACCATGTCACAGCAAGGAGAAAGTTCTACAGTGTAACAATGCAAGAAAGAAAAAAAAAAAAGCAGTTAAGGTCTACATGACTGTTTACCACCTCTGTACAAACCTACAACTAATGATAACTATGATCTGGAATGGCTATGGGACACCCAATGCTTGCAGATTTTCACTTACCGTTGCCTGCTGCAGAAAGGGTTTCCTTCCCTGAGCTGTCACTATGTCTCACAGTTCCCCAGCACCACAGATGCCTGATTAATATTCTAAGAAGGGTGACCAGGCTGAGGGCATGTATGCACTCTGCAGTCATACAAATCTGAATGGTTCCCCACCTGAGACCTTACGTGCCTTTTAATATTTCCTCCCTTAATCCAAAGAAATACCACTGACTTTTCCTACTTCCTAAATCTTACAACATTTCAGATACAAGTTTTGGCAAAACATTGTAGGACTCTGAATTTTTACGTTTTTATTGAGTCTTAGCCGATTCTCTGGGAGCTGATCCTGGATTTGATGTGAAGTTGTCATTCAGTGATCAAATATAGCCCTCTTTAAGTCTTAACCTTGCAGGTTAGTTCTTCCTTGGAAGGAGAGGTCCTAACCCCTAGAGTGTAAAAACTCAACGTGTGTAAATGCCCTGGACTCATACCGTTAGGTTCTCAGGCCTAACTGATCCAGCCTTCTGCTGTTCAGCAGAGCAGGTCTGTTTGTACCCATGGCTTGGCCTGTTAAGGGCATCAAAGGGGGCATCACAGCTGCCCCAAAACCAGAGGTGCCCCCACAGCAAGCCCTACAACCTGTTTGAGGAAAGCAGATGGGAGCTCTTCAGCTTGCTTTTGAAACTACAACAGATCTGTTTCTGGAGAACAGCCAGTTAGAGGCTCCATATCTTGAGACTATAGAAATTTCTTCCTCAGGCAACAGGCCATCTGTTTGTATAAAGAGAAGGTGAGAGCTGGGACTTCAAAATACCAGAACCTAAAACCTGTGGGCACATATGGGTTTGCTGAAGGAGCAGAGAGTCTCACCTGGGCTGCAGATAGGTGCAGAGGAACAGGACTACACTGAAGGGCCTAAAGAAGCATGATAAGTCTGGGAGTCCACAGGCCAAGGGGAAAATTCATCATTCAAATCTATGCAAATAGCCACTGCTAATTAATTTTCTGAATTAATGTTTTTCGAGTTTCAGTTGACAAATCTCCTTGCCACTCAGACCAGGATTAAGTCCACTAAGAACTCAGGGGACCAGCCCCCCATGCCCACCCTGCAGGTCCAGCCACTGCTAACCATATCAACTCCCATCAAAGAACTTCTCCACAGAAAGAAGTGGGGCCGCCTAGGACAGCAGCTATCAGCCGAACTTACTCCCCTCTGAGAGGAAGTCCCTATAATCACCATTAAACACAATTAAAAGCAGAGGAAGGGTCTGACCACAAACTGCTTGCTTTATATCTCCAATCAATGCAGTGAAAATCTGGTGGTAAATGCAGCAGATGGCCACCCAGAATCCCACAACAAAAAGAGCAACGAAGATGCTCAAAGGGAGAAATACCCCAACAATAAAATCTTTTCCTTTGGGATAAGCCTCCGTGTAGTAGAGCAAGCTATGACTTCTGCTATAAAACTACATCAGTTGTGGAAAGGAAAGACTCTGCCAGAAAAGTTTAAAGAGCCAGAAGAATACAGTTAACTTATTTCTTAAGCAGGTGAGAGCCTAGGTGAACAAAACCATTGGCTGTAGGCTTACTACCCTCCTAATCTCAGATGAACAACTCAGAAGGTCCCAAAAACCTTCAGGCACTTAGACACAGCATGATAAGCCAGGCAAACTCTTTTCAGTGTAAGTCCCAAATTCTGCTCCCCCCAAGAACTCATCTAAAATCAGAATTACATGTAAGTCCCCTCCATGAAACCTATTTATGTAACGGAAAAAGACACTTGCAGCCTGTAAGTCAACAAGTAACAGAAGACTACAAGTTCAATACTGCTCAGAAAGAAGGGATGAGGAGTTTGACAGGGGTGAGTAGACTTTTTCTTGGACTGACTCTGGGGCCTATGATTCTTCTGAAGCTAGTTACTTGATGTCTCAGGGTATCACATCCAGTTAGTCCACCCCCCAAAACAGCTGCCTGTCTCTCTGTTTCTGAAGAACTCATACAGTGTCAGAGTGTCTTTTCCTCTCAGAAAGACTCTCACTCAGAGCACTCAATCCAAAGAGGGACCAATATTCCACCAGCCACAGGAAACTCAATAAACCGAAACACCAAAGTTCAGCTTAGAGATCTTTCTTGCTTATCATACAAGTCCCAGAATGGAGTGGCCTGGGATTTATAACTAAAGGGAAAACCAAACTCTGAAACTCTGTACTGTATCCATGCTCTAAGTTCAGCTTTCCTGAAGTGATTCCTCTCCAGCCTGCCCCACTACCCCAATCAGCTGCTTAGCTCAGCTCTAGCAAATGCCTAGAAGACACCCGTGAAGCCAGACAGAGGAGCTTGTCTTTCCTGTGAGCCCAAAAGAGCCTTGAGAAGAGATGCAGTGAAAAAATATTGGTGAGTTGGTGGACTTCAGAGCACCAGAGTGGTTTGGGACTCCTGGTCAGGCATGTGCCACTCCAGCAATGACGCCGGAAGGCAAACTGTGCACAGGGTCAAGGATCCAGTGCCTGCTCCAGGCACTGAGAAAAGAGAGAAAGATGCAAAACAAAGGGACTATAAAAACCAAAGAAGAAACCAGAAGAGCAATATTACTTTCATTAAAAAATTAGCCTGATAGATAAAAAATATACAAAGTTGAGATTTGTTAAAGACACTGACACTTAGGAGGAAAGACTACTTCAAGTTGGTATTTGTTCCCACTTAAGTGCTAACACGAACACAGACAGGGACAAGATATGAACCACTGCCTTTGGCAGCAAACAGACACTGGGGCAGATGGATACAAACAGAGCCAGTGCTTGTACTGCTCATTAACAACAGCTGACAAACAAATACATAGACATATTTAATTGAAGAAACAAAGGAAAAAAGAAATGAGAGAGAAATGTTAAAACTCAGCTCTGGGCCGAGGAGAAACCACACAGCACTGAGTCTGGCACAAAGAATGTCAAGTGACTGGCCAGACACTCACAGAGCAGCTTCTGGAAACAGTGGGTGCAAAGCAAAGAATGACATACTGGCCACTGGAAATATGTTTCTTCTTACTTGGAGTGGGGCCGAGGTGGGAAACACACAAGCCCCAGCCATGTGGGTAAGTCGCCACCAACACTACACTCTGAGGATCTCCAGGCAGTTGTTGTAGCAAATGGCGATCCAGTCAGGCTGAGTGGATGCCCACTGCACATTGTTGATCTCTCCTTCAGCTGTGTAGGCCAGAATAGGGTCCTCGATGGCTCGGGGCATTTGCTGGATGTCCCAGATGAGAGCCTGATGGTCATCCGCTAAGAACACAGAGAGTAAGCAAGGTCAAATCAGGCAATGTGCATAATGATCCCTGCCATCTGGAGAGCGAGTCACAATTCATAAATATTTACTCACCAAAACCTCTAGGGAAGGGCTTTATTTTAAGCCCTCATTTTATAGATAAGGAAACTGAGATTCAAAAACGTTAAGGCATTTGCCCCAAGCCACACAACTATGCTGCCAGTGAGTAGCAGGGTCAGGACTCAAATCTGGCATTAACTTCATGTCCCAGATATCCCTGGGTTCCTTTAACCGTAACGTTAGGATATTAGATCTAGATGAACTAGACATTAGGACTAGATGGGCTCCTCCTCATTGGGGTCAGGCATCAGGAAAGGACAATGGGATAAAAAAAAAAAAAAAAAAAAAAAAAAAAAAAACCCAAGTCAGGCATGGTGGCAGAAACCTATAATCTCAGCACTGTGGAAGGCTGAGACAGGAGGACTGTAAGCTCCAGGCTAGCCTGGGCAATTTAGCAACTTACTGAGACCCTGTCTCAAAATTTAAAAATTAAAAAGGCTGGGGATATAGCTCAATATTCTCTCTGTTCCATCCATAAATGCAGTACTAGGGAAAAAAACAGAGTCCAAAATATGATGTCACTTTTCAGCTACTAAATAAAAGTTAAACGGTTAAACACCCTTCTCTGACAATTTGATCTAATGTAAGTTTCCCATTTTATGAGCAATTATGCTTCAATGAGGTGTTCTAGAGAATGATGACTGAGATAAAGTGCTTTGTGGACATGTACCTTTAAATGTTTCTTCCAAGTAAAGAGCCATAGGAAACATCAAATAAGAACGTATTCATTTTTAAAAAAACTATAAGCACTAGAAAGCCAAGTGTGGTGGTGGCACACACCTAATAATCCCAGCACTTTGGGAGACTGAACTGGAGGATTGCAAGTTTGAGTCCGGTCTGGACAGTTTATTAACTTAGCAAGAACTTGTCTCAAAAAGAAAAACAACAAACAAACCAACAAACAAAAAATGTTGGGATATAGCTCGGTGTGAGAGTTCTGGGTTCAATCCCTGGTTACCTTCTACTACCACCAAAGGCTACAAGAAATACATCAAAATGAGAATGGTTAGAATGGCAAAGTTATGAGTTAGTTACGCTTACTTTCTCTAGTCCCTAAATAATTTGCAATATTGCTAAGTTTTATTTCTTTTCTTCTTTTTCTTTTTTTTTTTTCCAGTACTAGGAACCCTAATTGGCCAGACTAGCCATGGGCAACACTGGCACCTACCAAGTCCACATCATGTGGGTAAGGTGCAAGACCCTATTCTCCAATGGCTTATAGATCCAACAGATGGATGGGTTAAAAAAACACGATATTTGTAAACATGGAGTACTACTCTGCTATAAAGAAGGATAAACCTGAGCCATTTGTAGGAAAATGGAAGCATCTTAATACCATAATGTGAAGTGAAATAAATCAGACACACAGCTTAAATATTGTATGATTTCTCTTACACATGAAACCCAAAATATAAAGAGTAAAATTAATGATAGATAATAAGAGAAGAGAAGATAGATGTCTTGCAAAAGGGAAGGATCTAGAGATGAAGGGAGGAAGGGGAGGGAAAAGCAATTTAAAAAAAGAATTAAGGTATGTTATGCACATGTACCAACTCTGCACAAGCAGCACAATCATTATGTACTACAAACATATATTAATGAAAAAATAAAAACTGGATCGGGGGATCCCTTTTCCCAAGACATTCTACGCCAAGAGGTCAGAGCATTGCTTTAAACACTCGCACTTCTACTCTCTGTCAACCATGGGTGTCACCATTCTCTTCTTCCTTCTCCATCCTCTTTCTACACACTCCCAGACAAAATGGGAGCAATAATGAAGACAATCACAGCCTGGGGGTATAGGTGGCAGGAGAGCCCAAATTACTCCTCAATGAGATAAGCAGACATGGACAGAGAGCCAAAAATAGAAAATGCTTCCTGCCCGTCAAATTAATGCTAAGATGGCAGAGAACCAAATCATTGTTTCGGTGGCTCCATAATGAACAAGGTTTGTCATTTAAAGGCCACTAATTAGTGAGGAGGGGAAAAAGCACGTTAGAAGGAAGGCTAGTGCACAGAAAAACACACACGAAATGTAATATGGCTAAAACAGAATGCAGTCTTTGTAGAATAAAGGAATATATTCATAGTGAGGGAGATGTAGCTGCCTATGTGTCAAAAGTATCTGGAAGGAGACACCCAACTGTAGTTAAAGGTCATGCACGGAAAGTGGGGCAAAGGTGGGACAGCAACAAGATAATGGTTTTTTACCTTGCTAGTCACTAAACCTCTAATTTACTTCCTTCCTGCAGATTTGTTATAGTGAAGCCTCAAAGGCCCAGTGGGATGTCAATCTTGGCATTCCCAACAATCTTGTTACATTCAAGAGGGATGCCACATCCTGGATCTGAGTCCCCTGTATGAATCTAGGTTTCCAAGAAGACAGTTTGACACACAGGCCTATATCTGATACGCATTGTCATTAGTATATGTGGAAAAGGTTCTGCCCACTGAGGTTACAAGATTATCTGGAAACATAACATGCTTCAATTTCATAGTGTAGGGAGGCTCTTGAGTCACTTTGTGTAAATCTCTCAAAACTATGCTTGGAAAACAGTAAAGAATACGTTTTTAAGGTGCCAAGAGTACAGATTCCTTACTACTCCATGTCTCCACCATGGTTACCTGCAGTGCAGATGTGGCAAGATGAATGTGGGGCCCAAGCAATACCATTGACACATGCTCGGTGGTTGTTTAACCTGGCAACAGGTGTGCAAGGAACTCGGACATCCAGAATCACCACCTGTAGAAATACAAGCAAAAGGTCCTGAAACTGCAGGGTATAGCTAAACAAATAAAGAAAAGACTCTATGTGACATTTTTTTTCTCAAACATAACTTTTTCATTTGTGGGTTTAAATAATATTAGACAGGGTTAGGGGATGTGAAAACAAGAAGATATAGTCCCTGTCCTGAACAACATGGGCCTTTAGACTGATAGGGAAAAGAGGAAGCAGAAGTAGGTACCATTAGTTTGGGTAACCACTGAGTCCCAGCAATTGACTGTGATAAGAACTCTGTATCACAGCAGGACAAAATGAGACCTTGATCAAAGCGGAAATGGGAATGTAAGAAGTCTGAAGTACAAGCTCTGCCAAACCCCTGCATCCTCTTCATCCACAATACACTCCTTTTATTAAGTAATAGACTAGAGAGAGGTGCTTTTTCTACACTTGCTTGAAGCTGGATGAATGTGTGTAGCATGTAGAAGGGGGAAATGGCTGTTTTTTTCCATCCAGCCCATACATATAAATGATTTAGATGACTCTTTAAATATTGCTTATTTTGGCTCTAAATCCAACACTCTATGTATTAGAAGTTTTTTTGTTTTGTTTTGAAATAATAGTCTTTGCTCTAGATCAGGCTTTCACAATCTTAGCACTACTGACATTTTGGATAGGACTTGGGGTATATCCTATGCATTATAAGATGTTCAGCAGAATCTCTGGTCTTTACCTGCTAGATGCCAAGAGGACTACTCACCTCCACCCAAGTTGTCACAACCAAAAATGTCTCTGGCTACTTACAGAAATTCCCTGGGAGCAACACTGCCACCAGCTAAGAACTAGTCTTGCAGATATACTAAGCAGTGCTTGCATTAGGTGGCGGGGCCTTGTTAGTCTACTTGTGGTGCTCACCTCCATTCCATCCATGGCCATAGTAGCCAGGTAGTTTGGGTCCTGTTTGTTCCAGCAGAGACGAAGCAGAGGGTGATGCTGCGGGTCTTCATAAATGATGGTGCTGTGCTCCAGATGGCGGAGATCAAACATTCGGACCGAGCCATCAGCACCCACAGAGGCAAACATGTCCCTGCCGCCTCCAGCTCGGCTAAACGCAATATCATACACCTGTTGGAGATCAAGTAAGACACTTCAGTAAGATTCAGATCTGTCATCTCTTTCACTATAGTAGAGAAATCTACCATCTCCAGTTCATCCGAACCTCAGCTTGTGACAAAGAAGCAAGTAAAGGAATCCTAAACAGTGTCTGTGGGTACTAGAACTCCAGAGCTCTACCAACAACTGTTTCCCAAAAATGAAGTTTATTCTGCTACACACATTGTCAGGCTTCTTCCCACTTGCTGCTTTCCAACTCTTCTTCCAAATGATAATAAAACAAAAGGCACATATACCCTACTAATTGGCAGAACACAAAAAACTGAGCAGGGATTCTGTATGCATAGGCTCAGTGGAAACCAGAACTAGTGTCATAATCCAAGCTTGAGACATTTGCTTCTGGGCGTTGGCAGCTTTACATTTATATGCAATCACAGGCACACATGATCAAATTATGTTTGAAATCATCAGTTTGAAAGGTGGAAGCAGCACTCCTGAGGCCATTTAATAGCAGTCAAGCTGATTCTGCTATGAAACTTAAACCTGAAACTCATTTTGCAAGAAAGAGGTAATAGCAGTTTTGAATTATGGAAGGTCAAGTGTTGCTCTATTTAGGATCACTCTTTTCCTAGGACATGTTTCTTCTCCAAAATGGTTTATATTCATAAGTGTCTCAGTTGCTTTATTGTTGCTGGGACAAAATACCCAACACTCATAATTTAAGGGAAAAGAGGTTTATTTTGGCTCACGTTTCAGTCCACAGTTGGTTGGCTCCAAGGCAGGACGGCATGGCAGAAGCAAGCAGCTCATATCATGGCAGAGAGGAAACAGAGCATCAAGGGAGAAGCCAGGAAGGGAGATACAACCTTCTAGGTCAAGCCCACAGTGAGCTGTCTCTTCCCACCAATAGCAAGTCAGCTATAATGTCCCCAAAATCCAATCACTTCCCAAAGGTCCTGACTGCACCTCAATGAAGCTTTAGGGAGACATGACATAAACCACTACGGCTACAGCTCTCTTCGCAAAGCCAAGTCTTTCACTTTTGCAATTCTGAGCCTGAGAAGGGTAAGACCTTTTTGATTCCTCATACACTCTGAATGCATCCTTTCTACTAAACTGTTATAAAGAATTTGGCTTCATTTTAATAACTGTTTTAGTAACCAAACTCAACTCTGCTCCATCTTTGCAGAAGCCTACTTTCTGGCAAAACTGAAAACTTTTAACATCATTCAGCTATGCCATTTGTACTTGATTCTCAAGGTAGAGCTGGCTAAAAGCCCTCAACAATACCATACCATAGCCTAAATGTTAGGCTGCCTTGAAATTTCCTCTGCCAGCTTAATGTGCCCTTAATCTAACCCTTAATCTAAGTTTCCTGTGGTCTCGGGACATGAGCAAAACATAGACAAGTTTTCTGCCAGAGCACAACACATGTGGCTGCTGTCCAACTGCCAACAAAGCCCTGCTTCCTTCCTAAAACCTTCGAGCCAAGGCTTTTCTATTTGCCTTTTTTTTTTTTTTTTTAAAATCAGCATTCCAGTCATCTGAGCTCTGACCAGAATCTCCCATTAAGCTTGGCTTACAGCATTCTAGAACTGCTTCTCC
The DNA here is from genome assembly GCF_034190915.1 of Cavia porcellus. Taxonomy (NCBI): domain Eukaryota; kingdom Metazoa; phylum Chordata; class Mammalia; order Rodentia; family Caviidae; genus Cavia; species Cavia porcellus. The sequence continues at coordinate 17,234,191 of NW_026947515.1, forward strand.
TGCTGGCATCTCCAGACTTAAAATCCTCAGATAAGCCAGTTCCAAAGACTCCTGAATCACATGGTCAGGTTGTCTCACAGCAATGACCTCATTTCTCTGGTACCAAAATCTGTTTTGGTCACTTTCTTCATTGCTGGGCCAAAATACCTGACACCCACAACTTAAAGGAGAGGTTTCTTTTGGCTCACAGTTTGTAAGGTTTCAGCCCACAGCTGACTGGCTGCAAGGCAGTACAGCATGGCAGAGGGACACAGCTAAGAACTGTTCATGCAAGCTGGCCAAGAAATGAGAATCTGTGTCAAAGGAGAAGCCAGGGATGGAGATAGGCCACACACATAGTGACCAACTTTTCCAACCAGACCCTGCCTTCTCACAAGCAGTCAGTTAGAAATCCATATAATCGGATCACCTTCCCAAAGCCCCACCTTTGGGCATACAAGGCTTTGAGAGAATATTTAGATAACCATAACAATAAGTGAGTCAATTTAGATTTCAAACACTTTTCTGCATTTATAATTTTCTGCAAACATTTTGTCTAACTAATGTCTAGGAGAAACAGAGGCAGGGAACAATAAAGAGCTTCAGAGACAGAGAGGGACTAAGAGAGATAGATAAAACTCTAGAGTCAGACAAGTGAAGAGATACAGAAACAGTAAAGTCCCATGTTGGGCTTGGTGGCCCATGTCCACAATTTCACCTACTTGGGAGGCTAAGGCAGAAAGATGCCAAGTTTAAACCCAATCTAGGTCACTCAGCAAGACTCACAAAATAAAAACCAAAACGGTTGAAGATACAGCTTAGTGGTACAGCACTCCTGGGTTTGTTCTTAAAACAAAACAAAACAAATTGGCATGGTAGCTCATGCCTGTAATACTGCACTTGATAGAGAGGTTACAGCAAGAGAATGAGTTTGAGACCAGCCTGGGCTACATAGTGAGTTTGAGTCCAGCCTGGACTACATAGTAAGACCCTGTATCAAATAAACAAAACAAAAATCCCAAACAAAACCTACCTTCTGCAGTCAAAAATAATAAAGATAGCTGACTTCTGAGGACACATGAGTAGAATTTCTTATTAAACACTGCAGCTTTTATACTCGGGTTTAGCCTATTCAGGTACACTAGCAAATTAAGATCCATTTCTATTTAACCTTCTGAATTCCTTTCTCTCTAGCAGATAATAAAGAAATTATGCTTCTCTTTAGTAATTAATGAGTTCAAAAGGGAAGTAGGTCAGTCATCAACAAGAGGCTCCCAGGCCTGACAGCCCCAGCAGATCACGGCTTGTCCAGCTATTTCAGGCAGATGCAGCAGTACATGCATCCCATGGTACCATCTCTGAATACTCTCAGGTGAGACATCATAGGTGCCCAGGAGCAGTGTGACACAGTGCACAAAGTTCTCTTTGCTTTAAATGACTGGTCCTTTATCCATGTGTCGTTTGTCAGGAAAAAAAGTGAGTAATAATTCTCAAGTGTATTAAACTCTCCTCTATGCCCACCTGCCAGGCATCCAAGAAAGCATCCCAAATAAGTCTTTCCTTAAATTCAGAGAAAAGGAGTGAGGAAAATCAAGGTGCAAGATCTGCTTGCCTCAGAACCACCATCCTCAGGTTCCTTTCTTCAAGGCCAGGTGCTGGTCTGGGGTCTATCTGCTAAGATCCATTGCAGACTGTCCTTCCTGCTCCTTTCTGTTCACAAGAGAACTGACTCTTACAGGCTAAGTTTGGCAGGGTCTTAGGTCTGCTGACGGTTTCTAGATGGTTCAGCCATGGGAAGCCCTGGTGGGAAACTGGATGGTGGGAAGCAGGGAAAAAAGCTAAGTACTTCTCCTCCTCACTCTGTCCCCAAAGTGTCTTTGCCAGTTAAACTCATCCCCTGGACCCTAGAAACCCTGTGTCCTCTACTGGGCTTTCTGGCTTCTAGGTAACGACAGCTTCCTGCTGCTCCTATTTTCTCCATTAGTTTACTGCTGCCTCATCCGTGTAAGAAATCCCATGGCTTAAACAGTCTTAGTCTATATACAATACTTAGGAGTAGTTACTGTCTCTGAGTAGGAACTAAAAGAGAACAGCAAATTAGGTTGTCATATAACTAAAATGCAGCAACCACATGATACCAAGACAGCTTCTAGAAGTTCCTTACTACTCTCGGCAAAACAAACTCTTCATTTGAAACTGGTTTAGCAGGAGTCAAGTCCAGCAGTCTTACAATAGATCTTAAAACTTAGAAGCACCGAGGCCAAAAACAACCCTTTATGTAACTACCTTCCTATATTGTTGATAATCTCCAATTTTTCACCATGGTCAAGATGTCCTTTTTACCTGTACAAATATTAATACTACTAACTGTGAGGTTAAGGGAGAAAAAAAGAGAAACACAACCTCAAAGAAATGAGATAGGAGTATGGGATGGCTCTGGGTAGACTACTATGCCAAATTATCAAAGGAATGCTTTGATTAATCACTAAACTGAGTATGGTTGAGCATACCTGTAATCCTAGCATTGGGAAGCTGAGGCAAGACAATCACTGCAAGTTTGAGAACAGCCTCAGGTACATAGTGAGTTCAAGGCCAGCTGAACTGCATAGTGAGACCCTGTCACAAAACCACCCCATAATCACCAGTACCTTTCTTCAGTTTTTCCCACAAACATAAAAGAAATGTCATATCAAAGTAAAATGTTTGTTTCCAAATAATATTAGAAATATAAAGATTACATAAATATACTAGAATGCAATAAAATATATATAAAGAGAAAATATTAATTAGGTTTGTCTGTCAGAAAGTTGTCTTTCTTCCTTTACTCTTAAAAGGAAAACCATTATATTGTGAAGTAAGTTTTACTCTGAAATTATTTTGAATCACACCAATTTCTAGTGTATCTCTAAGAGACTTCATTATTAAAAAAAAAAACCTGTTACATGAAAAGGAAAACAGACTTTAGAACAAGTCATTTATATTAGTCAAAAAATGCATTATTCTACAACAATGCTGTTCCTGTCATTCTTATACACTATTATTTTTACTTTGAACATGAAGCATTTTGATTGTCTACATAATTTGCAAAACAGTGAAAGAATAACCTGACACATTACCTACTGGTATAGAAAGTGTCTGAGGAAAGTAAAGCATCATTACCTCTTTGTCATGGGCAATCAGCTGGGTTTTCACATGGCCAGACACAAGATTCACTCGCCCCAACACCTGCCCAGTCTCCAGCCCCCAGATGGTGCAAGTTGTGTCGATGCTTGAGGTACCTGTGAACACCAGTGCAAGTCAGCGCTGATGGGGTAAGATTCCCATGCAAACATCTCTTCTGTGCTTGCTCATCTGCTTGGCCAGGAAACAACATGCCATAAATGCTTCCTGAGTGTAGGAAGCATTTAGTCCTTATCTTAGGATGCTTAGATTTTAACTAGAGAGACAAGATATGCACACACAGAAAGCTCAACCCTACGTGAGGAATTAATAACCATACATCTAACCCATTTCTCATTTGGCCCTGTTTTGTGTAGGATGCTGCATGAAACTCAGGCCCTTAATTCAAAACTGATTCAGAGGTTGGAGAGTCACTAAGAGGCAGAGCACTTGCCCAGTATGTGTGAGGCCCTAGGTTCAATCCCCAGCACCAAAAACAAACAAAAAACTGGCCCAGTGTTATATGTGATGCTTTCTCCTCATCCAGTGTTTTCTCTGAGAAAATGTATCATTCTTCTTCAAACTGGAATACATGTTTCTCCCTAACTCCCTTACCCAAAAGATAAGGATCCACCTCATTCCAGTCAAAGGAAGTCAGGGGGGCACAGAAATCCGAATTCTTGTTATTATTTAGCAAACATTCCAGCCTTGTCTCTGTTTCACCAACCTGAAGAATAATAATTGGGGGGAAAAAAATCAACCAGTCCTATCCTCACAAAAAAATTTAAAAGCCCTATTCAGATAATATCTTGGTAAATCTAAGACATGTGAGAAAACATTTTTATCATAAAAAGTAATAAAATCTATAAGAACTCCCCAAATTAGACTTCTTCCCAAAGTTTTTTTTCTAAAGGTGAGGTCTTCTCACTTTGTTTTGTCCAGAATCTTAGGACCTTGTCTACTTGGCTATATACCGCAGACTACTGAATTTGTTGAGTTCAGCTGACAGGGGAAAGGAGATTCCAAGATCTGCTCACATAATCTATTAACATTAATGGCCTAATGTTTTGTTTAATTTACACAAAAATATCTTAACTGTTAACAGACTAACAGACCAAGTACCCCCAACCCCACTGAAGAATGTATTCATCATATCAGATTAACTGAGCCTCAGGTTTCCAGGCTGACTATAGCCAAGACAAGAATTCTTGGAATCTTGGCTAGATTTACTAGAAAATCTGCTGAGCCAAACAATTCAGTCCAAAGCAGCTTTGCTCATTTGTCCCAGGCTGCAGTGACACTCACTACCCTTATCCTGTCTTACTCTTTGTGACTACACAGTTAACAGCTAACACGCGGAAAGCTACTTATCTAGCTGCTAAAGAAGCATTTGCTTACCCTCCACACACGTAGATAGTCGCCGCTTGTTGCCAGCAGATCTGGATAGACTCCTTTGGTGTCAGGGATCCACATGAGCTTTGTGGTGGGGTATGGATGGTCAAAGGTATTTCGGCAAATAAATTCTGAACTCTCCTCATCTAATCCAACAAGCTGTACCTGCAATATACCGAAGTTGAGTCACATAAGCATTTGTTTTTCTGGAGCAGTATCAAATATCTAACTGCAGAGTCAAAAACTATTACAACAAAAAGGAATGTAGACCTGCTATCCCACTGCCAGACAGGAAACTCAGACTCAAAGGATTCAGTTACATTCCACACGACAAAGATAGTAAAAGACAGAGACAAGATTTGAATGCAGGTGTTCCGACTACAAGTCTGTCACTTGACCCCATGCCAGGTAACTGTATTATCTTCTAGTCTGTTACATCTCCTCCTCCAACTTCTGTAATATCAAAAAGTGTGAAGCCTACTTTTTGGTTTCCACAATGACGAGAAATGCTATGGGTACTTACAGAGGTTGGGGATATCAAACACCCTGTGTAGTCCCTTGTAATAAATTAATGTTCCACTTAAAAACCAACAGTGTACAATACACACACACACACACACACACACACACACACACACAAACACACACACACACACAGTCTCAACACTGGATACTTAACAGGTTTACAGGTAAGAATGCATGAGCATTCAAGAATTCAAACCACAGTAATAGAACAAGGGGTGTCACTGAAAATTCTAACTGCTTCCACCATTCCACCTTTTCTTAGAGTCAATTTTGGTCTCATCATTAACATCCATCTTCTACATCAAACTCATTCTGGCTCCATGGAAACTGGCACTCAAATATATTTGCTTATGAACTATCAACTGGCAGAGGGAATGGTATGAATTTTTCGTAAAAATCAATAATAGGAAAAGCACTAACCATAATATTTCCGTAATAGGAAAAGCACATTCCCCACCAATAATAGGAAAAGCACACAAAAAGAAAGTATGGTCTTTCTGACCTAATTCAGTCTTTGATTCCAGTATAACCCCCCAACTAAGTATAGCTGCATACAGTAAAATTCACCCAAGTATACAGTCCAGTGAGTTCTGGTCAGTATACAGTTTTGTAACCCTCACTATAATTAATCTATAGAACTCTTTTACCAACCAAAATGTTATCTCAGCTGGGGTTTAGTTCAGTGGCACAAGTACCTGCCTGCAAGTGCAAGGTCCTGAGTCTGATCCCCAGTATCAAAAAAACAAAACGTTATTTTAGGCTCCTCCACAATGCTCTACCCCTAAACACTGATCTATGTATGGTTTTGTCTTCTTCTATGTTACTTACACAGGAATTTACAGTACTGAGAATTTTATGTCTAACTACTGTCACTCAGCATTACAATCTTGAAATGCATCCATGTTCCTGTATCAGTAGCTCATTTTTTTACTGTTGAAAAATATTGCACCATTTATAATTTATCCATTTATTATTCAATGCATGCTATTTCTAGATTATGGCTATTATAAACATTGCGGCCATGAACATTTATGTATAAGTCTTTTGGTGGACTCACTTCTCTGGGTAGGTATCTTTAAGAGTACAACAGTGGAGTCATATGATAAGGCTATTTTTAACTTTACTTAAAACTGTCAAGCTGTTTTCTAAAAGGACAGTATCATTTTGCATTCCCACGAGCAATATATAAGCATGCCAGGTGCTACACATCTTTGTCAGCACTTGGTATTTCCAGTTGTTTTGTTTTTATGGTACTAGGGATCAAAATCAGGGTATGTTATCACTGACTTAAAATCTCCAGCCCATTTTATTTTGAGACAAGGTCTCCCTATGTAGCCCAGGCAGGCCTCGAGCTTTCACTCCTGTCTCAGCCTTCTAAGAGGTGGTATTACAGGCATGTATCATCAATGTGCAAATTTTATAATCATTTGGTCAAGTTCTGCAGAAAGCCTGCTAACTACAATTGTGTTGAATCTACAGACCTCTTCGGGAAGAATTACTGTGTTAATATTGAGTCTTTGAATCTATGAATATAGCATAGTTCTTCATTTATTTTCCACCCCTCACAATTTCTTTCTACAATGCTAGAGTTTTTGGTATACTTAATGTTTTCATTAACTTTATTCCTTTATGTTAGTATAAATGGAATTTTTATTCCTTTATGCTATTATGAATGGAATTTTTTTCCAGAATTAACAACACCATTTTTAAAATTCAATTTCTGATTATTCATTTATTTCTGTACATTTAATTATGAATCCTTAACTTTGCTCCATTAGTTACTAGTTTTAGTAGCTTTTTGTAGATACCTAAAAAATTCTTTATTTATTTGGTTTTTGTTTGATTTCTTTTATTTTTGCAGTGCTCAGGATCAAATCTGCGGTCTTATACATCCGAGGCAAGCACTCTACCACCAAGATACCTCTTCAATCTTTTACATACAATTACATATCTAACTTTAAAAATCTGTAAGATAACTAAATCTACTCACTTTATGGAGCACTTCAGGGCTTTCAAATAACTTAGAATGTGCTGGAGAGATAATGTGTAAGACTGTAAAAGGAGACAGAACTCAGTGCTCTAGAGAACATGTGAGAAAGCAATAAAAGCAGAGTCAAAGATTAGTACATTGATTTGCTTATTTGTAACACAAGCAATAACTGGTAACTGGTTCATCAAAACAAACAAAAACAGTATTTCAAACTGGGTGAAGGAGGAAAGGTAGAGTTTGATTCTGAGCAGTCTTGAAAGTGTATAGGAAGGAGCCACATAGACAATAAAGGAAGAGAAGGGCATCCCAGGAGGGGGAACAGAAGGTGCAGATGTGCAAAGGTAGCACACAAAACGAGCCGTTTGGTGGCAGCAAGGAGACCTATTTGAGAGGAACTGTGCGGGAAGAGCTATGAAGGCACAGTGAGCTGAGGGAGGCACCCCCCCACCCCGCAGAGTACCCGACAGGAGAGCAGTATGGCCATGAGCCCTCTGAGGGTGACAGACCCACACCGCACACACTGGACCGGGGAGAAGCTAGATTTGGGGCACACAGAGGGAACAGGTGGGAAAGGAAGGCTAAGGGCTTCTGATGATAGGTACTGAAAATGGTAAGGTATGCCCAGGGAGGGCCACAAGAGGGACTGTGACCAAACGGAACAGACCTTACAGCGAATCAAAAAGTTCACATTCTGATCTTTGCAAAAAGTAGTAGTGTCTGCCCGGTGTGGTAGTGCATGTCTATAATTCCAGCACTTGGAGGCTGAGGCAGAAGGATCATGGCAAGTTTGAGGCCAGCCTGGGCTACATAGTGAGTTTAAGGTCAACTTGAACTTTGCAGAGAGACCCTGTCTCAAAAAAAAAAAAAAAAAAACCACACACACACACACACACAAAAAGTACTCAGTGAGTGACGGTTTGTGGTGGAATAGGAAATATCTGGCATCACCCATGGTGGGAGGAAGATAAAACAATATAGATTCTGGGCCAGATATTTCATTCATATATTCATTCAGCAAATACTGAGTGGCTACTACCAGAAATGGTTATAGTAGGAAGCATAAAACTCCAAATCCTTCTTTTTAAACATGTAGGGAACACCATGAGGTTAAACTACAAGAGAAAAGGCTACGCTCACTTCTAAAACTTGCCTGTCAAAGTCATCAGGCATTTCTTCACAGGCCCCAATAACAGATGCTACGAGCATTTACCACTTAGGATCCTCTCAAGCTAACATTCAAAGTCATCTACCACCACGCTGTCATCACTTTCACTGATCTCACTGCTCCCCATCTTTGTCTCATGCCTTCACATTTCCACCAATATTCTTAAAATTCCCACACCTCCTTTCTCTTGATCTCAATTCTGCCTAATATTAATATCGTACAGTGGTATCTGGTTTCCAGTGTTCCTCACTTACCATTTGTTAACTGATGGACCTGGGCAGTGTAACTTTACTTTGTCAATCCTGTTTCCCAATCTGTAAAGTGATTGTATCTACCTCAGAGCTGTATGAAATAATTAATTCTATGTATTCTTCAGTACAAGAACTTTTAATATTATAATGTCTCATCTCCTGTATAGACTACTTACGATCTTTCTTTCTTCTTTTTTTTTTTGGAAGCAGGGATCGAACTCACGCTTGCCAGGCAGGCACTTACACCACTGGGCTAAATCCCTGGCTCCATGATCTTTCCTAATATGACGCATTTGGTGATTAATTCCAAATTGCCTCCGGAAAGCATCACTGTCTTATGCTATTTACCACAGTAAATGTCTTAGATGGGATCTACCTTATATTTTCTTGTACAGTCTATAGCAATAGCTTCCAAATTTGGCTTTCTTGCTACTATTCCCTATAGGTTCCCGTACATATGTGCCTAAGTATTGTTGCCTGTCCTTTTCTTTTTTTTCCCTTTCTCTTTCTCCCTCTCCTCTTTCTTTTTACAGGAACACCAAAGTGAGTATTTTAACAGGGTCTGTACTATAGCACAGAGTGAGTCGGGGGTAGTACACAGGAAGGAACCTTCTTAGACTAAAACCCTGTTCCCTTTACCTCTGGAGGCCGAAGACTCAAGAGAGCATTTTGGCATTAGATGGTGTGTATGTTTTACCCTTTTTTTTTTTTTTTTTTTTAAATTTTTGCCTTTTTGAGAGCGGATTTCACTATGCAGTTCAGGCTGGCCTTGAACTCACTTTGTAGCCGAGGTTGGTCTCCATCAATTGTCTGGGGGGTTTTTTGTTTGTTTGTTTTTGGGTTTTTTGGTACCGGGGATCGAACTCACAACCTTGCACTTGTCTGGCAGGTGACTATACCACTAAGCCAAATCCCCAGGCCCCAGACTGGTCTCGCTTTGTAAGAATCCTCCTTCCTCAGCCTCCCAAGAGCTGGGATTACAGGTATGTGTCACCACCCCGCTTTGGTACGAGGGATGGAACTCATGATCTGCGCATGCCACGTATCGCAGAAGATTGTTCAATGTCAAGATGAGTAGCTCTATCTCATTCTTTTATAGCAGATTATAATAAAACACACAATATATTTAACCACTCACAGTTACTTTCATTACATTCCATTACTTTGCTATTATAAATACTACAATGAATATCCTTGCATTAGAGGTAGAAATGCAGTTTCACTTAGGCTTCAAAACCAAGGAACACTTTGTCAACTTAGTTCACCAAGAAGCAGCCCCATGTTGGACATGCTTGATCAGCTATTAATATAGTGATGCTAGGTTTCTCCTCTATTATTATTTATACATAATTTCCTTGATAAAAAGTGCCCAGTAGAAAAGGGAATAGACAATAAGGCTCTACCCTGAACTCTTTACCATTATATTACCTATCATTTTCTTGCTCAGACTTACAGTTTTATCTATTTTGATGATCTCTCAACTGGATTTATTTTGTTTTTAAATGAATTTTTAGATTACAGGATTATAAGGTGTATCACCACCATTGTATAAAATCACAGGGGTTTGTCTATATGAATGTTTAAACACCCCCCATGCCATCAACAAACTCACATTATTAATTTGGTGTGTGTTGCTTCTACATTTTTTTTTTCTTTTTTGGTGGTAGTAAAAGAGGTTGAACCAGGCCCTCTGCAGTGAGCTACACCTCCAGCCCTTTTTTTTTTAACTAGGATCTCACTAAATTTCTAAATTGCCCAGAGTGGGTTTAAACATGTGACTTTCTTGCTTCAGCCTCCCAGACCTCTATAATTACAGATGTGTGGGACACACATAACCACAAAGTTGCTTGCTTCTACGTTCTTTTATATAGTTAAGCATATACATATATATAAAAGTTTAAAAATTTTCCCTCAAGTTTTAGAAAAATGGAAAACTCATCTTAGTTCACTGAAAATTTTACGCTTACATTGGTTGAACAATTTCTCATCTTTATCTTGTAATCTGAGCAACTACTTTTAAGATAACAATGTACAACATATTAACCACTGTTAATTTCCTATTAACTTGTTTTTATTTTCTGTATTATCAATTTTTTTCTTTCAAAAGAAAAAAGACACTGAGCAATATAGCTATGGCTATCAAATTTATTAACGTACAAAATAATGGGCATCCTTCAGGTCAATATAGAGAGATAACTCTTTGTATCCTGTTCTTACTCACCAATTTCATTAGTGTACATTATCCCCGCCCCCCCCCCCATACTGGGGGATGGAACTCATGATCTTGCGCTTGCCAGGCAGGTGCTTGTGCCACTGAGCTAAATCCTGGCTCTGGCTCTAACTATATTAACTCCCAGCTCTTATTTCTCTTTCTTGCCACTACTTTTTTTCAGTTTTTTTTTTTTTTATTAGTATATGTTTGCAACACACAACATTACATTCGTCTTGGGGAGCTTGTTCACACATATATCACATCTTAATCATTTTTTCTTGCTATTACTTCTTATACACTCATGTTTAGGGACTACTGTCTTACTTTTGGAAACCAAACTCCCAAGAATGAGATTTCTGTAGTGAAAAATAAGTGCATTCTAAATTTTAATAGATCCCAATTTACTTTCCAAAGAGGGAGCAGCAATTCACATTCCTACCAATTGTGTGCAAACTTATCAGCACTAGAAGAAATAACTTAATTCTCATCAATTTGAAAGGGAAAAAAAAAATACCAGAGGCCAATTTCCTTTCCCTTCCCTGTGAGGTTGAAGATCTTTTCCTGTTTATTGTTCACTTGCAATTTATCTCCTGTGAGCTGGCTCTTCATGTCCTTTGTCCATTAGTCTATCACACTAACAGACTTAGTTCTTATTATCTCATGTTTAGAAAACACTGACACTTGGCCTGCTGCTTTGACTTTTGATCCTACTAAAAGCACACCCTTTCACAGAGAAATTTTTGATCTTTTTTTTTTTTTTAAAGAAAAGGAAACAAAAGAATACATGGAGATAAAAAAGGGTAGAAATAATACAAAATTACAGAAAAGCAAACGGTAAGAAATTGCTGGTTGATAAGTTACACAATGTCATCTTAGAAATAGCTGTTCATGTTATAGAATTAAAGTATTTAGAATGACATTCATAAAGTGACACTACAAACCCTTCTGCTCTATGATCGAACAAGAGCTCAGTAATATGGTTATCAGTCCTACACGTTTGTTTTACATCTCAAAGAGGGTAAGATTAAACATATCAAAACAGAACAAAGCAGTTAAAAAAAAAACAATTTAAAGAAATACAGATTTCGCAGCAATTTTGACCTTTTAATGTCACATCTGTCAACTCTTCGATAGCTGACTCTGGTTGTAATGGTTACCTTAAAGACTGTCTTCTTCCCTGCTCACCATAGCCCCAGGACACATTCCTAGCAAATTCTCTAATATTGTCTATGTGATTTTCTTTCGATTTAGATATTTGATCTGGAATTGAGTTTCATGTACAAAGTTAGAAGGTTCTAAATTTTTCTGCCAGATGGATAATTATGCCATATAATTTAATTATTCTCCAGTGAATTAAAGTCCTATCTTATATATTACATATCTATATATGATTTTTGGAATACTTTATTCAATTCTACCAGTTGTTCTGGCTCAATTTTTTTTCCATTAGTATAAATTATTTCTCTCTCTCTCTCTCTCTTTTTTTTTTTGGTACTGGGGATCAAACTGATGACCTTGCACTTGCCATGTAGGCACTTGTGCCACTGAGCTAAATTCCTGGCTCTGGCTCTAATTATATTAACTCCTGATGTTTAATTTAGCAGGTAACTTTCGAGTTTTTCAACATACTGTTTATTCTTTATTTTTTTGCCTAGATTCTTGACATCAATATGCATTTAAGACTCTAGAGACAGTACTTTAGTTCTAGCCCTGCTTTTATCCTTTGTGTGACTTTAGACACATGATTTGGCATATTGGGGCTTCAATTTCCTCATCTTTGATATGTAGTATTTTTTCCAATGACTTTAATTCTTGTTAAGTTTATTTATTTATTTATGTACCAGGAACTGAACTCAGGACCCTCCCCTTGCCAGGCCGGCACTTATGCCACGGGGCTATATTCCCAGCCCTTCTTGTTAATTTCAAAATATGGTCAATTTCTGTAAATTAGGTTATGTTGTTGAACACTGCATTTCTTATTAGACACAAACTTTATGTACTTACAAAAACAAACTGTTACTTTTTAAATCCTCTATAGCTTTAGACTTGTCTACTTGATCTTACACTTTCCAAGGTGTAAAGTATGAAATTCCTTTTGCCTCTTTCTTTTTTTTTCTTTTTTTTTTTGAGGCAAAGTCTCTATTCCAGGCTGGCCTTAAACTTTGTGTAACCCAGGCTGGCTACAGTTTTTAATTTCTATTTGATTGTTTTTGTCTTCCTGATCCTTTTCTGTGTTTTTAATAGTTTAAAAGCCTTTACTTTATCTTAATGAAGCTTTTAACTCTGTAACAACTATATACTTTTCTTTTCTACCTTCCTATGCTCTGACAATTCTATTTTCTCCTATCACCTGTTTGCCTGTATCTCTAATTGGAGTTCAGTGTTTTCTTAAATTCTCTGAACTCTCACTGGTAGGACCAGACATTACTTTTCAGCTGAGGAAAAAAAACTTTCCTGGTGTAAGTACCTTACCTGCCATTTACTTATGTACACACCACTTTTCTTATATTATCTTTTTAGCTACATCCTGGTTCCTTTAGAATGAGGCAGGTTCTCCTAGTTAATCTGAAGGAGGTTTCTGCGCAAGGGAGGACAGGCCCACAGTCCAAGTTGGCAAAATACACAGAGCTTTTGAATCTCTTTGGCCACGCAAGATGAGACATCACCACGCTGTTCACAATTCAGTCTTTAGACCATGTCTATGTGTCCTTGTACACCTGGCTCCCTTTCTCCTTAAGGTGTCAACCGCAGTCTGGAGAAGCTCCTGCCACCAGCCTATGCACTTGCTTCTCATGGTCCTAAAAGATTGATTTGCTCCATCAGAGTCCCACTCTGGAGAACTGCAGCTCTTCTGAGTTTATTCTTCAGCCACACTCTTACTCAGCACTTTCCTATACCTATTATGCCACCATCCTTCTTTACATTACCATAGGAACATAAGAAAAAAATCAAATCTGATGATTTTTATTGTTGACATTTAGGTTTTTTCCTCTGCCTTTTCCTCATGGTTTTCCTTCTCTATTCTGTTAATAAGCATTTTCATGCCTCGCTGCCAGAGCCTTTCTAAAACCATTGTTCTACAATGCTTTGCCCAACTGGTGAAACAAAAGCCCCTAAAAAGAAAAGCTGCAAGGCAGGATCCCCCATTTTTTCAATTCTAGGGATTGAACCTATGACTCTTGCACTGAGGTACATGCCCAACCTTTTTTTAAGGTTCCTTTGTTTACTGAGACAGTCTGCTAAATTGCACAGGATGGCTTGACTTGCGATCCTCCTGCCTCAGCTTCCCAGAGCGCTGGGATTATAGGAAGGCCCTGTTCATTTTTACTCATTTTTAAACTCCTAAGAAGAAAATATGAAATTTAAAATATCCCTTGAAAACATGACATGTTCTATTTCGCCACGTCATGAGAAAACAATAAAGTATGCATTATTCACATCTTACAGTTTTTTAAAGTACCATGTCCACCTAGTTTGTCATCGTAAACTCCTTGAAGAAGGAATGATATTCTACTTTAATACTAGTACAGACTTTTTTTTTTTTTTGGCGATGGCAGAAACAGAAAGGTCCAGCCATGCCAAGGACATCCCTTCTCCTTGTCTAAAGTATGTTTTGAGCTGTTTCTCCCCACTCCAAATTCCTCAATACAATGATTTGGACCCCGCCCCCAAATACTAGTACAGAACATAAAGTATTGTTTGTGTGTGTGTAAAATCTTTAAACAAGCCACCAAGTTATCCAAATCAACACAACACACCAATCATTGGACCATTTTCTTTCTCTTCTCTTCTCTCTCTCTCCTTTCTTTCTTTTAAGACAAGTTCTCGCTATGTAGATTCAGGGTGTTCTTAAACTCAGTGGTGATCTGCCTGCTTAAGCTTCCCAACTTCTAATGTACCATATTTTTACAACTGTTATTTTAACATAGAAAAGCAGGATTTTTTTTTTTTTTTTTTTGTCTTTTTCGTTTTTATCGGTACCAGGGATCGAACTCACGACTGCCTGCTTGCAAGGCAGGTGCTTATGCCACTGAGCTAAATCCCCAGCCCCAGAAAAGCAGTATTTTAAGAATTTGAGCCAGGCCTGGTGGCTCACGCCTGTAATCCCAGCACTCCAGAGGCTGAGGAGGGAGGATCCTTGCGAGTTTGAGACCAGCCTGGGCTACAGAGTGAGCTCAAGGCCAGCCTGAACTGCATAGCAAAACCTCGTCTCAAAAAAGACAAAAAAAAAAAAAAAGAAAAGAAAACAGAAAAGCAGTATTTTAAGAAGCTAAACTGGACTTTTCTGGTCCTTATCATTTGTCTTCTCTTCAATCCAAATGCTGATGACTGCTTTGGACCACTGCTCTGTCAACCTTTCGAGATGCATTCTGGCCCTGTAATCCTTGTTCCTGGCTCCTAACCTCAGGGAGGCCAGACTACCACTAAACAGACTCATTCTCCATCCAATCAGAGCATCTCCAATAAGTGTGTGTGAATAGAATTAGGGCAAAAAACAACTGATTCAGTGGCCTTTTAGAGGAATTAGCCCTCACGCTGTCTAGAAAAATGAGAATAAAACCATAAGAGTTTTTACTTTCTATATTCCCCTGCTGACCGCGGTGTGCTAAAATATTCTCTTCACTGCCGAGACTCTTTTATCTTATAAAGGCTACAGGAGATTTTCAAGTACAATCATGTACATGTGTTTAATTACTTACATATATGTATGTCCAATTAATAAGCAAACATGAATCCTCAGGGCTGCCACAAATACTAAGAAATGAACAACTTCCCAACTTCTAATGTACCATATTTTTACAACTGTTATTTTAACATAGAAAAGCAGGATTTTTTTTTTTGGTCTTTTTCGTTTTTATCGGTACCAGGGATCGAACTCACGACTGCCTGCTTGCAAGGCAGGTGCTTATGCCGCTGAGCTAAATCCCCAGCCCCAGAAAAGCAGTATTTTAAGAATTTGAGCCATTGTTGTATGACTTACTATCACAGTCATAGTAATTAAAGTAACTGCATTAAAAATCTCAAAGAAGCTGGTCGTGGTGGCACATGTCTATAATTCTAGTACTCTTGGAGGCTGAGACAGGAGAATCACAGGTTCAAGGCAGCCTAAACATATTGAGACCCTGTCCAAAAAGAAAGAAAGAAAGAAAAAGAAAGAAACTCAGAACTCAGAGGGAGCAAACAGACTGACAAGAAAGATGTTCACTTGCATGTACTGCAGGTTTATGGTCATCATACCTAGATACTTCAAAAAGCATCAAATATACATACAATTGCTTACTAGGAGCTTCAAAATAAATATTTTTCAGATGGTAGACTTCAGAGCTTAAGTGGCAAGTTTAGTTAACACGCACCTAAGTGGAAGAAATGTTTCCATCTTTTCCCAACAGAAGAATGGAAATCTACTTGCCCAAGGACTGCAGATATTAAAACTGAGGAGCACTTGACTAGCAATCACAAGATCCTGGGTTCAAACCCCAGTACTGTGAAAAATAAACAACCAAACAATCACCTTAGGAGCAATATCAAATTCTTATGTTAGAGCTACTGTGTGCAAGTGAGACAGAACTAGAGAAAATTAGCTTAGGCTAGCACGTTATGCTCCTGGGAGTCTGACTATGAGAAGCTGCTAGACTGGTTAAAAGACTAAGAAATTTTTCTACTCAGATCCTTAAAAGATAGGAGGTGGACATAATGGCCCTTTGACATACCTGTCTGACTTAAGGTTCTGATTCCTCTCTGAAAAATACAAAATTCAAATTTACCTAACATCCAAATAATTCTCCTCATATATATTTCAATTACAGTATGGTAAGACTGATGATTAAATAGCTAATATACATGCTTGCTTCAGCAGCACATATAATAAGTAGTTAACATTTCTCAATGACTTACTCCATACTACAGTTCCTAAGTCCAGTACACACATTAAATTTTATCATCTACATAACAACCTTATAAGACGGGGAAACTCAGTACCTACTGCCCTTCTTGTACAGATGAGGAGACTGAAGCCCAGAGCATAACTTGCCCACAGCCACACAAAACTGGGAAATGGGAGGATTCAGAGCTTAGCCCAGGGCTGGGGATGTAACTCAGCAGCACAGCAGTTGGCTAGCATGAATGTGGCCCTGGGTTCAAGCTCTACATCTCAGAAAAAAGAAAAAAAACTAAAACAAAAAACCTCAACCCAGGCTATCTCACAGAGGTCATCTAGCAATATAGCTTTTACTATGGGTGAACTTGGATGAAAGGGCAGGACCAACATTCAGAAACGCAAAGGTAACTCTGGGGTGCATTTCTTAGAAGGCCATCTAGACCACTTGTGCCTGTCAACTTCAGGACTGAAGCCCAGGACTGAGCAAGTCCCTTGAGATTCTCACACTAAAATTTAGAGAACCATTCTTCTGATACCAAAAACCATTGCTATAGCACCCAAAAAGAACATAAACCACAACACCAATAATAGGGCTTTTTATTCAAAGTGTAATAAATAGAATCTGTTTCTTTATTCTGCAACAATTCCTAAATTTATTTTCGATAGGTGTGATGGTGAATGCGTATAATCCCAGCACATGGCAGACTTAGGCAGGAGCAACACTGAGAGTTCAAGGCCAGCCTGAATCACTTTAGCAAGAACCTGTCTCAAAACACAATTAAATTAAATTAAATTAAAAACTTGTTCTTATAAGGGAAGACCTGGAAATCAAACTCTTAAGACCTTGTAGGTTTGGCCAGGGGGTTAGCTCAGCTCCTGCCTGGTAAGTACGAACTTGTGAGTTCGATGCCTGGTACCAAATCCCAACCCCAAAAAATCTTACAGGTTTAGTCCCATGAACCAACTATGAGCGATTTGAGAATACAAAATCATAATCATATTAATACTAAAATTTGAAATTTACAATCAGGTTTCATTAGTCAACGTGTCCACATGAAAAAAGATAACTATTTTAGGGTCTTTTCATCAATGCTAATTTGATGTGTTATCTTGTCCTTTGGTAGCACTTACCATCCATGGAAAGGAGCTAAGGTCTAAAACTTTCAATTCTTTAAATTCCTCTAAATTATGAAGTCTGTCACTTTAATGGTAGAACTTCCCGCCAAACAGTCTGAGAACCACTAATGTAAATTAGGACATACTGCCCACCACCTCCTAGACTCCTGTATAACAAGGTTTCTTAACTTGGAGGCCATGAACTTGAACTGGAAAATTATGCTCATATTTTCACTAACCTCTAATTCAAAGACAGCATCTCCTGAGTTATGAATGGAGGCAGCCACACACAGCAGTATGAGTACCTATGATTGTCTCCAACAGAAACCTTGTTTTTTCACATCGTAATACATCTTAAAATACTGCCTATCTTTATCACTACTTCAAATTATGGTAATTGCAGGAGAAAATATAATTTCTTTTAGTGAGTTAAAGGTCCATAATACTACATCATCACTTTATGAAAAGAAAAAATCCTGATACTTGTAGTACCATATAATTGGTTTTCTTTGGAATCCTAGGTATTTTACGTTCTTGAAAACGTAATGATGAGAAGAGGTCTGGTATTTTAAATAATAGTTCTGGTGGGTCTTAATCTTACACAATATTCACACCGGGTCTTTTAATTCCACTCCCAGTGTTGTTGCCTGCCATGGCAGAAAGAGGCATCAGAGGAAAGGAAATAAAGCTGTCTTGCTTGGGTCAGAGTGCATCAGTGTATGCTCCCCAGGATTTGTGAATGTGTAATGTTTAGACAATCAGAATTCACACCTTTCATCTCTTTCTCAAAGGAGATACCAAAGTTAGTACATATTCCAGAGAAATAGTTGTGCTCCTGAAAAACTACAAACAAATCTAAAATATTTAAAATATGTTGGCAGACCTTTGCATGTAAACAGAATCTGTTTCCTGAAGCAAGCAGTGGGTCAAGCATACTAAAACTGCCGTGTGCAACATCTCATAGTCAGTGAGCCAGCCAGAACTCAATCCTAGATCACCTGGCTTTTTACTCCTGCATCAGGTTTGTCACTGCTGCACAGTCTTATTCTTAAGTCTGACGTTCACATCAGTCAAAAGAAGTCCTGGCTTGAAACACCACTGGCTGAAGTTTCTAGTTGTTCTGATCACTATGGTTCCCACTTTTAGTGAGGAAACAGATAAAGGAAAGAAAACTGTTTCCAACAACTCTCAAAAATACACTTGTTTTGCACTGCAAAAAGTTTCCCCCTCTGACAATGCTCAATGAACGGTTCTTAAATTGATGGACATTCAACAAGTCAAAACTTACTCAAGATCGCAAATCAACATAAAAGGAGCCAAGAAAAGATTAGATCAGGTGTCATGCTTCTCTTCATGAACAATGCCAGGATCACAGGCAGGCCAACTTCCAACTAGAGACAGCCCTGAAAAGCAGGAATGTCAAGAAGCAAGAGCTATGCCAAAGCTGGCAGGAAGGCTGGAAACACACGGTAGTAACTGGGGTTGGAATAGGAAGCAGGAGGGCAGAGCATGCTAAACAGTGCTGACAAATCTAGTGTGGCCAGGAGTGTGCGACCACCGATTGATCTGTCTGTCCTTTTCCTTCATAGCCATCACTCCCTCTTTCCTCCTCTGCCCCAACAACTGAAGCAAGGCGGCAGGAGTTGTGAGAATGGGTGGATACATGCCATAGCTTTGGGATAAACTCGGCTTTGAAATCTGTTGCCACCACGAAATACCTGGTTGCCATGGGGCAAGTCACCTATTGTGCCTCAGTTTCCACACTACACAGGAATATTGCCAGAATTGAGACAAAGAGTACAGAACCCTCAGCACAGGGCCAGACACAGGAACCGCTCTGGTGTGCAGGAGGGTTCTCGGGTCTGAGCGCCGGGCCAGAGAAGGCACTCCCGGTCTGCTTCCCGCCAGCTGAGTTCCGAGCCCCTGCCCGGCCCACCTTGTTGTTGTACTCCTCCACGAAGCTGCCCAGAGCCAGGCGAAAGCGCTTGTCAGGCCGCACGCTCCAGTTCATGGCGTAGACGGTCCAGGGCGCTTCATACTTGTAGATCTCCTTCCGTTTGCCGTGCAGCGACATGGTGGTTGCCCGGGCCGCAGAGCTGTCCGAAGCGACAGCGAGGTGCGGCGGGCAAGAGGGACGCTGGCGGAGAGCCGGGACTGACACCCAAGTGTCCGAAGGGAGGCGGGGCAGGGGCGGGCAGGAACGGTCTACCCCGGAAGGGGGGCCACCGCGACAAACAACGACGGCCTCACCCGACCCCCACTTTCAAACGAGCTTCAGAACCCACAACCACCACCTTCCGCTTGGGATGCCGCCCCGCTCTCTAGAACGGAAGCCACGCGTCCTCAGCAGCAGCACCACCCATTGGCTGGCTGACCAGTCCTTTTGAAACTATTCCTTCTTCTCATTGGTTATTGCAACCATAATTCTGAAAACTCTTCGTTATTGGTGTGCATGTTTGTCATTCCAACTCCTCGCCCCGCCCAACTCCTAAAGGCTGGAGCTTTGACAACCCCAAATGTCATTGGCTGTTCAAGATGTCAGTCAGTTAATTAACGGCGCTGTGCTGGTGAGCCAGGAGTCGGGCGTCCTGTAGGCGACCCGCGGGCATCCAAGTTGTAGGCCAAGTCTGTGAGCGTGAAACCTCAGTATAGCTTTTTCCATCTTTCTTTTCTCTTCTGCTATTCTAAGTGGCCTCTCCACGCCGTGGCTTTAAATTCCGCCGTAATAGAGGATCTCCTGCATTTTGTCTCACAGAGCTTCGAGGTCTGGCGTTGGCGGATGCCAGACAAGAGCCATCTTCTTAACCCACAGCACTTTTAACTGGCAGAGCTGGTTATCCCAGGACGTAGCCACCGGCCCAAGTCGGATCTTTTTGTGCTTTTTTTCGCGATCTAGAAATGTTCCCGAAGTCTAGGGTTGGTTTTCAGTGGGCAGCAACCTGACTAGCTTGGCGTCAAGTTTTGGTTAGTTCCCAGGCAGTCTGTTTCTCTGAGTGGGCCCCGAGGCAAACGCTAATTCCTAAATCTGTGCAGCAAGTTTGAATTCTAGGGGAAAGATCTGAATCTAAGTAACATCGTTGTAAATTTACTC
Organism: Cavia porcellus; assembly: GCF_034190915.1. Classification (NCBI taxonomy): domain Eukaryota; kingdom Metazoa; phylum Chordata; class Mammalia; order Rodentia; family Caviidae; genus Cavia; species Cavia porcellus. Next base: position 17,254,949 of record NW_026947515.1, read on the forward strand.
TTTAATTTCTGGCTTTCAACGAAGTTGAAGGTTCGTACTGCATTATTAGGTATTACCTACAAAAAAATGTCTTAAAAACGATTTTTAAAGATAAATATGAGATAATTCATAAAGAATTCAATGAATATAAGGGACAATACTGTACATAACAACCCTTTTTTTAGGCCTACCTACTTATATGGACAAGTTTTCTGTGCAGGTAAGTTTTTTTTTTTTTTAAATAAAAGATAAGTTTTTAAAAAACATTGCTAAATGTTGTCTTATAATAATTTTAAAAAGTTATATTACAAATGAATGATGTTTCTGGGCACAGTGACTGAGGCCACTTGGGAGGCTGAATCAGGAGGATCACAAGTTCAAGGCCATGTGAGGCAACTTAGACACTGCCTTAAAATCACTATTCTCTTTGGATGAAAATAGAGCAATATAAGATAGGGTAAAATATTTACAACACATTGGGCATTACGTCCTTCAAAACTGTTTATCACTGAAATATTTCAGGTGTCAACAAAGTGAGGGGCGACATATATTTTTAACATTCATTTAAGAAGAAAAGACTACACACCAGTGACCAAGAGTTACTCTAGCAGCAACAGCTCTTCTCAGCAGGCAGGTTAACTGTACATGCTCTCAAACCAGACCATCTGGGTTGAAATTCTGTTCTGTTTTTTCCTATCGTGTTGGATATTATTCTTATTTTTTGGATACTGGGCACTGAACCCAGGGCCTCCTGCATGCTTAGACAAGCACTCCACCACTGTGCTGTACCCCTAGTCCTTTTTATTGTTTTATTCTGAGGCAGATACACAGGCTTGAGCCTGTGATCCAACTGCCTCCACTTCCTGAGGAGCTACAACTACAAAAATAACCCCCTTCCCTGACTTTCCCTTAAAAACAAAAATATCATATAATAAATATATATGATACAAATATATATACATAATAAAATATATTAATGCTGACCTTTCAGGGTTGTTTTGAGCATTAGATGAAATTAGTGTATGTGTTGCAATTAAGACGGTGCCTGGTGCCCAGTGAGTGCTATACAAGTGTTTACTGTGGTCATGATTCTGTGTGGCCACCAGATCCATCTGCTTCCCTCCACCCCCATCTGGCTAACAGCCCCACATGAGGTCTCCAACATAATGGATGTGGTGAAGAGTGAGCTCCTATCTGGCTCCTTGAAGATACCACAGCATAGTCAAGAACATGATGACCCTTAGATAAATTACACATCAAACCCAACATGAAACGTACAGATTTTATTAGCTTCATGAAATTCCATTGCCTTCAAGGGACCCAGATATTGTCGTGAGACTATCAGGGAGGAAGGGGCTAAGCATTGAAGTTCTGCTCCTCCATGTCTACCACAGAGGGAACCTTTATCTCCAGGCCAGTCGGAGCATCCTGGCAGGAGGTCTGTCCACGCCTCTCCCTTAGTACTGGACCTTGAGGTGGTGGCTGTTTTTGAGCCAGGAGGTGATCACACATGCAGCCTAGTGCAAGACTCACAAGGAGGGTAAGAAACTTTATTCCTTCATGAATATCTCCATCTTTTAAGCTATCTCCACACCTGTGCTCTCCCACTCTCGGGAGGGCTTGCTAAATACACAGAGCCTCCATGGAGGTCTGGTCAGAGTCCTGTGTGTCACCTGGGCTCAGCAATTTGGGTTACCAATTTGTAGTTACTCTAGGTGAATGGTTTTCAGAGATGCATCTGTGAGCCTAGCCACTTCCTCCCATGTCATTAACTCTTACCTCAGCCACTTTAAAAAAAAATCTTGTGGTGGCTTTTACCCTGGGACTCAGTGGCCCTAACTCCTTGTGAATCCAGGGTCTGAGCCATATCTCTGGAACTCCAACTGCTTGGGAACAGAGCCAAGGTGTTCAGGGAGAGAGGGAAAGCGAGAGCCACAGACAAGTCCCTGTACCTCCAGGGGACACACAGGTGAGGGCAGGGGTGACAGGAGCTCCTCAGGCTGCTGCTGTTCCAAGGATGTCATCAGCGTTTTGTCTACTGCCACAGCCAGGTGAGGCATCCTCGGAGAGGAGTTCTTGTGCTTCGGTGTACATTTGTTTAAGTCACCATAAGGTAGATTCTGGGAAGGGGAAGAAAGATTGAAGTATGCTGTGTAGGGCACTTCCAGGCCAGAATGGGAGTTAATCTACTCTGACCTAAAGGACAGAGCTCCTCCTACACCTCTGGATCCTTGCCCCAGTTGTGTAGCTTGTTATCACCACCAAGGATCTGCTACCACCTTGACCCAATAATCCTGTTGTGATAACTGAAATCGTAAAAGAGGACCACAGAAGTCACACAAGTTCTAGGCCTGATGCTACATTCTGAACAAGTTGGGGTGGAGAGGGAAGAACCTGAATACTCCCCTCAATTCTTACCTGTGCAGGGGGCAGAGGACCTAGGAGCAGCCTGGGCCCTGGACTCTGAGTTGCTGAGGCCGCAGGAAACAAGGGCAAGTCATTGGAGGCAGGTCCCCCCAAGATGTAGCTGGTGTGGCTCTGTGGCACGGACTGTTGAAGCAGCTGTAGGATGTGGCTGAGATCTGATGCCATGCGGGACTCCAGCCTGCCAGATATACCCTTTGCAGTCAGGGTCAGTTTTCTAAGAGCAGTTCAGGCCCTGAGGGCAGCTCTCAACTGTGTAGTGTCCATGCTCCATCTGGTGCAGTAGCAGCCTGAACCTAACTGAAGCTATTTCTCCACTGGGAGCCACAATCTCCAGCCAAATTCATGTTGCCAGTGTGTCCAGGCATGGGGCCCACAACATTCAGTCCTAATGGTGCTTTGACATGATAATTCTAATTTTACACAAAAGGGCAAACAGGCTCAGAGCTGTTGAGTAACTTTTCCACACTCTTGCTGTGAGTTACAGAGTCATAATTTGAACTCAGGACTATGTTGTTCCTAAGCTGTTTCTGCCACAACAGCTCTGATCCCAGCCCTTTACCAGGCTCCGTGGGATTTATTCTGCACATAAATGTGCCTTTTCCCCATGAATCTTCCTTGGTATTCCAGGATTTGATGGGCGAAACCATCTAAATATTTGTTTAGTGACTGGGATGGATAAATTTGCCTTTAAATGGGCATTATTCTAAAATTCACAACACATGCAGTAATTCCCTGAGTACCCAGTAGGCGGCGGCTATGCCTAGCCTAAGGCAGTCTCTTGAGCCTTGCCAGAGGGAACACTCACCTGTCCATCTGGGCCTGGAGCAGCTGTAGCCTGGAGCCTAGCTCCTGAGGCCAGCAGTCTGGCCCCTGCTGTGGGTTTGGCGGCCTGTGCCTTGGAGGCATTTGGTGAAGCAACTCAGGCCAGAGGCCAGATGCATCTGAGATGCTCAGGGATGGTGCTTCACCTGCAGGTAGGAAAGAGACACTTCTCCACACATCTGGGTCTCTAGGCCTGTCCCTTCTCTGTAGAGTTGGTGCTGTCCTTTTACCTGCCATGGGATAGCGTGGGGAGTATTTCTCCTTACCTGGGTGACCTGGAGTATGAGGTCTTCCTACTGTGGAAGTCTGGATTCCAGGACACAGGAGGCTGTAGCCCTGGAAGGGAGCTGAAGACCCAGCTTTGGGTGGTGGAGGAGCTGTTAGAATAGATGTTTCTAGTTCTGGTCTCATTGCTCAGAGACCTGCAGCCCAAGGGGTTCCCTAGTGCCTTGGTGTGGAATCCGAGGGGCCTGACTAATACCTACCCCTGAGAAGGGCCCCTAGCAAACAGTGAGCCCTGGTTCTCTGACCCTGAGGCAACAGGTTTTTAGGGCTGGGAAAGTGGGGAGAAGAGAGAAGCACATGGAGGAAGTCCTCTCTTATCCTTTGAGTGTCGCAGGGTCATCTCTCCCCAGGGAATGCAGGATGAGAAAATCAAGAAGGGGCAGGAAGATGGCAGGGGCTGGCTCTGCTCACCTGACTGGTTGTCACTGAGGAAGAAGCCGTGGTGGTCTTTGTTGGGGGCCTGCTGGGGTGATGACTGGAGACCTCCATCTGCCTTGTAGGGAACAAGAGCATCGAGCAACAGGCCAAAGATGGGCCTCTTTTTCCTCCCTACCCCTGCTCTCCCTTAGTGGCCCTGTCATATTCAGGTGGCAAAATGGTATTTGGTGGCTGGACACACACTGTAGTGAAGCTTTGGGGAGCTTCTGCAGGCTCTTCCCTATGAGGGGTCTAGACAGGTGAATGGAGGTTTGGAGACAATGATTTTCTACTAGGGCAGAGACAGGGGCTGAGTCATGGAAGAGGCTCCCTTGAACAGCAAGATTTAGCAGTAAAAGAGCTGCCACTCCGGTCTCCTCTTTCCTGAATGTTCTCTCCATGTGGACTGGCGGGGAGCATCCTCTCAAGAGACGAAGTATCTACTCCAGAGTTGTCCTCAGCAGCGTCCCTGGCTACCCACCCTTCTGCCACTGTGAGATTTGGGTTGCTGATGATCCAGGTCATAGGGGCTGCCAGGATGTCTAACCATTGAGCACTCAGGCCACCTGATGGCTCCAAGAGGCTGGGCGCAATGAGGCAGCCCAGGTGAGAAGGAGAGAGATTAGATGAGGAGACAGCATGAGGAGCCACTACCCACCCTGGCCCACTGGGTCAGACTCACATCCCGCAGGTTGAAGGTGACCTCCAGCTTACTCCAGAAGCTGTCCGCAAAGGCAGGGTACATGTCCAGTACTTCCAGAAGGTCTGCCCGCTGGATCTTGTGCAGGTCACAGTAGGTCAGGGCCCGTACATCTGCACTGGACTTGCCTGGCTGGGCATGAAGGCTAACAGGCTCCCCAAAGATGTCATTCTTCCCTGCCAACCAGGGGGATGATGGTCCTTCCACGGTCTGGCTCAGGGAGGCTTCCTTGTGAGGAGCCTCCCGGAGAGTCCCTTGAACATGATGCTCCCCTCAGAAATCCTGTTAAAGTGGGGCCTAGTGCTTACGGGGAGGGTCTAGAGATAGGACTGGATGTGTGGGCTGTCTAGGAGGAGGAGGTAAGGCAATGTCCTTTCTCTGTCCTCTGAGCTTTACAGAGGTCCCCTCACAGCTGCTCCTGTCCTGGGCTTGTGGATCCCCTCACTGTCCCCAAGACCCTCAGGACTACCCTCCCTTTATCAGAATCCCTCTCCTTTTATACAGGTTCTTTGACACTGCCTCCACTCCCATCCAGGAGACAGGAGGTAGTAAGGTCCACCAAAGAGCCACTGCCAACCTTTCTGCTTCCTCAGGATGTCAGTGCTGGGGGTCAGGGTACAGGGAACCCTTCAGCACCTTTAAGGATTCTGAGGCTTCTGCTTTTTGTGTTCCCCTCCATGAATTCCAGTGTCTTCATCTCTAAAATGGGATAACCATGTCTTCCCCACCTAAGCCTGTCAAGACTGTCAAGAAAGTGCCCCCAAACTAGGAAGCACCAGACTAAGTTAATGAAAGGTATGGAAAAGTTGGAGGTCCCAGGGTGGACGTATGGTGGGTACTCAGGGTAGATGACAAGGATATGGGGCCTTCTCTATGTCAGAGGATGTGCTGATCATAGGATATGTTATGGCTTGTATTTGGATGTCCCTTCAAAGCCTCATGTGCCCATAGGTGGGACTTTGGGGAGTGATTGGATTAGTCTCCTGAAAGCTTTAGTGTAGTTCTGGTTTGTGGGTGATGGATTTACTGAAGAGGAAAGACCCACCCTGGTGTGGGTGGCACCAACCAATAGGCTTACAGCCTGGATGGAATAAAAAGGGAATGAAGAAGGTTCACTGCTTCCTGTCTGCCACAACATGAACTGCATCTCCTATGTGATCCCCTTCTGCCATGCTTCTCTGCCTTGGAATCAGCTGACTATGGAATGAAACCTCTACAAACTGAGCTTTAAAAAAACGCTTTGCCTCTTTTAACTTTTGTCCCAGCAGTGAGCAAATAACTAAGACCAAATACAAACTTGAAGAGGCTGTCAAATAAGCAGACAGTTAGAAAGCCACAAAATTACAGAATGAACTGTAGAGCCTTAGAACATAGGAATCCAAAGCTGTGGGGCCACGGTGGTGGTGGGGCTCCTTCTGCCAGGGAAGGTTGGGGCAGGGAGTGGTTCTTATGCAGGAAAGGAAATTCACAGAACATTAAGGAAAACCAGGTCTGTAGGAGAAAGGTAATCTGGGCAGAAGAAATAGCATGTGGTCATACCGCATGGTCAGAGCTGAGAACAGAGAGGCTAAGACTGGGGGTGTCATAAAACATCATTACTTTGACTCCCACTCCCCCTAAAAAAAGTCCATCCATCTCAGCCTGGTGACTGATGCACAGAGGGTACTAATGATTCAACATAGGTCAGAGACTGGACATATCTCCCTAAAAGAATGGAATGAAAGGTCACCCACAGAGGAGGGGCCTGAGGCCTAGAGAGGGAAGGGATTCACCAGGCTCACTCAGGAAACCCTGCATCTTGAAATCTGGGTAAGTAATAACAGGCTGGTTTTCTAGTAGATGAAAGATTATGATCTACTCAGAACACAATGAGAGGATTTCATATTTTAAACTAAAACAAATTTGAAAAGCCTCTTAATTATTAATAATTACTATCCCTCCCACATGAACAGCAGTTGTAAGGCAGGCTGGGAATAAGTAAAGGGCCCATAGAGGAGCCTGTGCTTGAGCTCAGTCTTCAAGGATGCCTGATAGGCACAGGGTAGGCACTATAAGCAGAGTGGCAGCATATGCAAAGACTCAGGGGTTTAACAGATATGTCAGGTTTAGAGAACAGATAGGCCGTGAGGCTGGACCATGAAGTGCTAGAGATGGGGGGTTGCAGGACTCAGGGTAGCCAAAGGGGGCAGAACTGTGTGTGCACTATGTATTCCAAGCTGGTTTTGAACTCATGTAGTCCAGGATGGCCTCAGACTCAAGCCGAGCCTCCTGCCTCAGCCTCTTGAGTGCTGGAATAATTATAGGTGTGCTCCCTCTGGCACACAGGGATTCTGAGTCGAAGAGGACTATGTGTAGATGTATTTCAGGTCTGTGGTGGAACATGGGGACAGACCATATGCAAGGCCATGGAAAAGGACATCCTCACACCTTCCCAGAAAGACATGATGAGGGCCAGACCCAGGTAGGGACAAAGAGACAGGTGTGGGATAGAGAGGTTCCAAGAGTGAAACAGAGTGCACTGTCGCTGACCAGATGGCAGGAGGCTGGAAGGACCTTTCCCTGTGGCCTATAGCCATGGCAATGGGTGAATGGTTCACTGTGATGGAGATGCCAAAGAGGCTGCTTTTGAGGAAAGTCATGGTTTCAGATTAGGATATGTTGAGTGTGGCCTGCTTATGGAATCCCTATGTGACCCTGCCAGAGAGGAATGGAACATTCTTCTGTAAGGAGACACTGGAGCTGTACGGAGCTCTGGGGGTCCTTATGGCACAGGTGGAGGCCAAAGCTGAGGGAGAAAGGTGCCAGCGTGGGTGAGGCTGTAGATCAAGAAGAGAGCAGAGCAGTGGTGCTAGGTGAGCACTCACCAAGAATAGGCCAGGGGGAGAGGAATGAGCAGGGGAGCACTGGGGGGACCTGTCCACTGAGGTTGGAGGTGACCCAGGCCCTGGAGACCAAAGCAGGCTAGCCCAAGTTGGGATCAGAGATGGGGTGAAGCTGAAGGCCTGAGGAAGGCAAAAAAGGTGAGGACCCGGTGATGCCCACGGAAGGAAAGGGACTTGCCCCAGACCCCTCAGCAGGCAGGTGGCAGAGGCTGCTTGGGAACCAAGTCTGTCCCTCTCCCTGCTCATATCCCTGCTGCTGCACTGAATAAGACTGACCCTTCAGGGCACTGTCTCTATGTAAGACCCTTGCCTGTCATCCTAATCTGCCAACTTGCCTGGGCTTCTGAGTCAGACACGGAGCCTTGGAATTCCAGTATGGCCTTTGACTGGCATGAACTCTAACAGCCTCCGCCTTCCTTTTAAGAAAATGGAGCCTATAGCAGAGCATTGTGTTACAGATTCTGGGAACTGAGACACATGCCGGGCTCGTGGCCCCTCTGTAAAAGAAGCCGAGGTCCTCATTATGAAGAAAGTGGGCCAGGGGGTATTTTCACCCTGTCGTCCAACATCTGGCCACCCTGCCTGACTCACCTAGTATAGCCACGACCACGTCGTCGCGTAGGATCTCTATGGAGCCGCGGGAGATAAAGTAGAGCGTGGAAAGCACGTCTCCAAGGTGCACTAGCGTGTCCCCGGGGGGCGCATGCGTGGTCTTGAACTTCACAGCGAGTGCGCGCAGGCAGCCTTTGCTGGCACCTTGGAAGGCAGGGCACTGCTGCAGCAGCGCGCGGTGTAGGTGCAGGCAGATATCTGCCTGAAGACACTCCGGGAAGCCTTTCAGCACCTGCGAGGCGTGGGGCGGGGCAGGGGCGAGTCCAGAGGGGTGCGGCCGGGATGAGGCTGGGGACCCCGCATCCCCAGGACCTTGACCTCTTCCCACCCGGGGCGATAGCCAGAGCTGGCCTCCAGCTTCCCCGCTGTGTGGTGGCGGGGCTCACCGCGTTCATGTCGATGCCATTGGTGTAGGACCAGGCGTGCTGGAAGTACTCTTCCAGACGCTGCCGCAGTGGATTGGGAATCTGATGGAAGCGGATGAACTCCTTGACGCGCAGCATCTGCGTGTGGTAGCGCGCAGTGCCCGAGTACAGGCGCTGGATGATGGCTGACACGTTGCCGAAGATGCTGGCATACATGAGTGCTGGGGACAGGGCAGGAAATGAACCACTTGACCTGGTGACCAGGCCACACCACTGCCAGACTCCCTCGCTTGGCAGCCCCTTGGTGAGGAACCCTCTGTCCATGGTAATATCAGAAGTGTCATGACAGCACCAGGACATATGGGAACAAAGACCCTTGGCCTTTTGTGCTCTTGTCCCTGGCCCTCTCAGCATTCTCCCAGGCCCTGAGGTCAAGCACTTCTAAAGAAAGAACTAGGGTGATGGATTCTTTTGTGGTTCATATTTCTTTTCTCCTGCAAGTTGTAAAAGTATAATGGGAAAACTCTTGGTCTGTTGTTTTCACCCAGTTTTTCTTCTCTTGTTTTTGTTTTTCTGGGCTGTTACATCTCTAAATACTTTGAACATGACAACCTAATTTGTATAAAATTTCACACTGCTTTCAAGGTCTTAAACCAGCTGTCTCGGAAAGCAGGAAGCTGGGTGCAGGGACTGAGAGCAGCACAGCCATGGAGCTGGCCAGCAGGCCTGGCACTGGGCTCAGAGACTCCCTAATTGTGTGGTTCCTGGCAAATTAGGGCCTTCAGTTCCTGCTCTGTAAACTAAACTGTGCTCATAAAAGAGTGAAATGTGTGTGTTGTTACGTGCTGAGGGGAATGGCCGGTAGGGTCAGCTTCAGCCTGTGCAGTTACAGAGAGCCCAACCTAATCTCAAAATTCTGGATGATTTTTCAAGAAAGCCCTCTACAGTTCCATTTTGCACCCAGCTCTGCTAGCTTTGTGCCTTATCACAAAGGAAGTTTGGGTGTTAAATTCTACATACAACTTATTGTACAATGTACAAAAATAAATGTGTTTCACACATAGGGTAAGAGTACCACATGCATTGTTACTGTCTTATGCCTATTTCGACCCTCTACCCACAAAAACAAAACAAAACAAAACCCCCAGAATTCTCAAGGCCCATAGCACAAAGTTGTACTTACAGCCAATGAGCATGACGCAAATGGAGAAGACCTTCTCAGAGTTTGTATTGGGTGAAACATTTCCAAAGCCCACACTGGTGAGGCTGCTGAAGGTGAAGTAGAGGGCTGTGACATACTTGTCCTGCACTGAGGGGCCTGAGGCTGGGTCACTGCCATTATAGTGCTTGCCAAGCTGAGCGCCCAGGCTGTCCAGCCAGCCAATCTTGGGTTCCAGGTAGGGCCGCTCCACATTGCCGATGGCATACCAAATGCAGGCCAGCCAGTGCGCAATGAGGGCAAAGGTGCACATGAGCAGGAAGAGCACCGCTGCCCCGTATTCAGAGTAGCGGTCCAGCTTCCGTGCCACACGCACCAGCCGCAGTAGCCGTGCTGTCTTCAGGAGCCCAATCAGGGTTGTGGTCTGTGGGGCACAGAAAGGTGTGTTCAGGCTCATATTTTTCCATTGATACCTAGTCACATGGTCATTAAACAAACACTAATGAAAAATCTGCTCTGGGTCAGGATTTGGCAGTGGGATATAGTGTGGGACCTTACAGTACTCTCAGCCTACAGCTCCAAACAGTGTTCTGGTTGCAGGATCGGGGAAAGGGAAGTCCAGTCTGCAGGGGCAGCTCACGAGAGGCTTCACAGAGGAAATGAGACACTGCTGGCATGTGAGTGCCACAGGAGAGACAAGAGATTTGAAGTGACAGACAGGGCCCAAGTGAGAAACTGAGCATGGCCCTGCAGCCTGGAGCAGAGTGGCACAGTGGTGGAGCAGTGAGACAGTTAGGAGGGTGGGTGGGGCTGCTGAGGACTGAGTGGCAGGGTCGGTTAAGTGATCTGACATTTGTACTGGCTGCCTTGTGGAGGGATAGAGGTGGGGAAGGTCACTCAGTGTAGGTACAGGCAGCAGGGTGGAGAGGATAGAACTTATGGACGATTTGCTGCGGGGCTGGGAGTGACATAGTACACTGCTGAACACTCCCTGCTGAGCTGGCTGGAGTGATGGAGGGGTGACTGACACCCAGAATGGAGAGTGGATTTGGGTCGAAAACTGTTCCTGAGGAGATGTCAAGGAGGGTAAAGTGGAACCAGAAGCTATACAATAGCTCTCATATCACCCATGTGAAGCAAGAGGAACTGAGGCCATGAAGAGGATGAGGTTGTCTTAGGGTCCAGGCTGTGGATCCCACTTCTAACTCCTAGATATGTGAGAGGCTGAGACTATAGAACTGCTAGTCTCAGAAGTAGCACAAATTCTGGGGGTGGCAAAGGACCTGCTGGCAGCCTGTTCTTCTCTCTGAGCTGCTCAGAGAGCTGGGCGAAGGGACAGCCCATCAGCTGGTCTTTCTCCAGCTGGTCTGGAAGACGATAAATGCCTGAGGCCTCCATTCCACCACTGCTTGCTGTGGCCAAGCTGCCCAGTTCCAGAGTCTCTCTGCATCCAGGCCTGTAAGGCAGGAAGGCCTCAGGGCTGGGGTGCCAGAGGCAACCACAGCTGCTGGCCTGGATGCCATTTGCTCACCTCATCTGATCCAGTGCGGAAGATGAGCAGGTCAAAGGGGATGGCAGCTACCATGTCGATGAGGAACCAGCCCTTGAAGTAGTGGACAGCAATGCGGCGGGGATGGCTGACTACCTCATCATTGGAGTTGACATAGGTAGTACGGAAATTGATGACAATGTCCACGACAAACATGATGTCCACAATAAGGTCCACCATGGTGAGTGGACTGCAGGTGTAGCCACAGGCCCCCCGCTGTGACTCATCCTGGTCACTGAGCAGGAAGGCAGCCGAGTAGGGAGTGAAGACAGCTGTGTAGATGACCAGCAGCAGAATGAGCCAGTCCCACACAGCCTTGAAGGGGCTGTAGTGCAGGATGGTCCCACGGTGGATGCGTGGCGCCTGCAGCTTGTACTCTGGCAGCACATCTGCACCCAGGGACAGGACCTGGGGGTGAGGGCCATGAGGGGTGAGTGGGGGCAGCCACTGCTGGTGAGACAGGCCTTGGGGAGAAGCCTAGGAAGGGAGCCATGGGAAAGGCTGGGTGACTTTGGCTGCAAAGGGCAGAGAAAACCGGAGGAAGTAGGAACAGAGGAAGCAGGACAAAGGACAAAGTGTCCATATCGGTCCCATGGTGATCTTAGGCTTGAAGCTCATAATCCCGTTCAGATACAGGCCATGCTGGAGTGGGCCAACTATGGGCGTATTCCAGAAAAGAGCTGAGATTGAGGAGATAACTTGGTGATCAATCCTCTCTGGTGGGCTTGGGAAGGTCCTTGTGATGGGAGTTCCCAAAAGACATACACTACCCCAGGAATAACTCTCAGAGATGCCAATGGAAAGAGCTAAATTTGCGGTGAGGATAGCCAATCAGGATCTTTGATAGGCCCTGGGTCCCAGGAAATCCCAGCTGCTTCACACATGTCCAAGAGAGTTTGAAACAATACATTCAGTGGAGCTTATTTTCTTTTGCCCATCCTACTACTGCCTACAAGATGATGGGCAACAGAGAGTCACCAGGGCTTGGGCCAACATGCTCAGGCTTTGCCCAACCGCCCAACAGGAGAAATGAAAGAGATAGAAGAATAGGATGGACAGGGGTTTGAAGCCAGTCTTTCAAACTTGAATCCCAGGTCTGACAATTGCTATCTGCGTGCCTTGCAACAAGTTTTGTTAACTTCCCAGGCCTCACTTCATACACCAGCAAAATGGTAACAAAGCGCAACAGATTGTGTGCGGTTGCTAAGATGAAATGCAATGTGTCTCTTTGCATTTAGGTGGCATGCGCTGCTCTACATGGCCAGGCCTCCTGCTTCCTTGTCCTGTGTCACCTGTCACTCCACCAAGGGGAGAGCCTGAGGGGCTGAATAGTTCACAGACCCTTTCCCGCCAGGTGGAGTCTGGTAGAAGGTCTGGGTTTCAGAGAATCTGCACTGTGAGGTTTTGACTTTGCAGACCAGATCAACCAGACAGAATCAGAAGAAGGAGGTTCCATCAAAGGGCTGGTTCCCACCAGAGGATTCTTGATCTGACATCCGAAGCCTACAGTGGGGCCTCGGTGTCCTCACCCTGCAGTAACTTTCTGATGGGCCTTTAGGCCTTAGCTCATATTTCACATCATCAGGAAGCCCCTTGGGCCCCATGTAGACTGGGACTCTCTTTTTTTTCTTTGTATCAGGGATGGAACTTACGACCTTGTGCTTGCCAGGCAGGCACTATGCCGCCGAGCTATATCCCTGACCTGGGACCCTATTTTTTATTTTCTTCATACCCCATATACAGTCCTGACCACATGTTACCCTTCACTAGGCTATAAGTGCAGCCAGGTGATTAGTCAGTCTACCTGCTCTTCCCTGTGCTCCCACATGCAGTCTGCGTGGGCTCTCAACTACTGACCACTGAATGAGCACCAGCATCTTGGGTTCTGTTTCCAAGTGCAGGCTGAGCACCACACCCATGGCTGTCAGTGTCTGCCTCTCTTCCAAGCCAGTAGCTAACCCTGTCTGTCTGGGGAGTGTGAGAAAGGTTGCAGGGATGGGGGAGAAAGTTCCCCAGACCGGAAGACACACTGACACTGAGTCTCCCACTGTCTCATGAGGTCTCTTCTGTAGCAAAGCCCACCCTGGCCAGGGACACCTGGGAACTGGTGGGCCTTCAGAATATAGATACCTGGGAGCAAGATCATAGCCTTAGACACTTAAAGTTCTAGAAGAGGTCGGTGCGACTTCGCTGTTCTGGATCATACAAGTCCCTTCTTCTGAGCTTTGTCAGGTACCACTCCTGACTTTAGGGCCCATGTTGGGTAGTGGGTAACGCCAAGAGGACCTATGTGCCCACCAGGCCTGTCCATCTTTAGAGACAATTCTCCAATCCAAGAGTGGCCACCATGTTTGTGCCAATTTAAAGGCATTGGTGTTAGCCTTAGAGGGGTTTCTCACCCTACCTGACCTCAGAGGGCCGAGCCCTACAGCCTGGGCTGTCTCCTTTCCCACGGTCCTTGCATTTAGTGGGGTTGTGTAGGTGAGCAGTTCTGGTTCCAGAACTGACTGTTCTTTGATGGAAAGGGGCAGAGAGAAAAAAGGCTGCCCAGTGAAGATACAGCCCCCCATAAAGGTTTCCACTCCCTTGCTCAGCCCTCCCCTAGATGCCCCTGTGGATTAGAACTTTTGAGTGTCTGCAAGGCTACCCCTTCTTAATGTGAAATAGATCTTTGGAGACCATTTTATGTAACTACCTGCATTTTGCACAAGAAAGTCCAGAAGCCTTGAAGGCTGTCCCTTGTCCAAAGTCACACAGTGAATCAGTACCAGGATTCTGGTTACTGGAACTTCAAGTAAGACTTTCTGTTTCCCTCTGGAATGCTCAGGCCATCAAGCCCCAGGAGAAAGGTGAGTGAACTCAGGGACATTTACCTTGAGCTGAGCAAAAGAGACCACATGGGGAAGGGACTTTCAGGGATGGGCCTTTAAGGGGCTGTTCAACTTTAACAGTCATCAGCTCTACCCTGTCTCCTTTTGACATGCAGGAGGATCCTGTGCGTATTATTGAAGGCGGGGAGTGGCTGTTATTTGAAAGGCAAGGGGCAAGAGCAGGGCAGGGGACCTCCTGCCATTCCTCCTTCCTCTCCTTGTTTCTGTATGGCCCTCATCCATGCTGTTTCCCCTTCTCCTTCGCTGGGACGGGAAGTGACTTGGGCAGGCCCCCAATGGTGGCCTGTGCGTGCTGTCTTGCTCCCTCCTACCCCAGATACCCCAGTGCTAAGAGATAGACTCTTACAGGCACTGCTGATCCCAACTTCTCACAGCACCAGGAGCTTGGCCTCTGGGGAGCCCTTCAGGTGTAGAAACTCCACTCAAACAGGGGTCTGGACAAGCTGCATCTCTCTGAGAGTCAAAACCCCAGGAAACCCCAGGTCCAGGGCTTGGCAGCTCGCACCTGGGTGACTTTCTCAGTGACGTTCTGTGTTCGCTCAACCACCTTGTGTGGCGCAATGATCTCGATCTCTGTGGTGGAACCGGAGCGGTGCTTCTCCAGGTTGAACTCCACGAAGTTGAGTGTGAACTGCGGGATCTGGCTGACAGTCCTGTACTTGCCCCTGCCTGGGCCAGGCCCCTGTCCACCTGGCCTGCCATGAGAGCCCTCTGAAACCAGGGCCTGGGTCAGAGCAGCCAGGGCCAGACCACTGGCTGCTCCAGTGGGTACCCCCAGCCTGCCCCAGTCACCTCCACCCATAGCCCACGTCACGCACTCACCAGAGCCCAGAAAGCTTCGGGACAGCAGGCGCTGGGTCAGGCTGCGACTGCTGTTCTTGGCCAACAGCTGGGCCAGGTCCTCAAAGTTGAGGATGAACATGATGACAGTCCCATCCTCATTCTTCACAGGCACCACATCCACTAAGCATCTGAAGCTGGAGGCTGTAAACACCATCATCAGGGGGAGGGGTGGTCATTGAAAGGGTCGCCTCTGTTGTCTAGAGAGGAGGCCGGTGAAGGTCAAGTTAAGGGCATCTACTGGAGCGAAGAAGCCTAGACAGTGACCATAGTTAATGGGTAGAGGGTGGGGAACTGGTCAGCTAGTGCCCTACCCAAAGGACAGAGACGAGGAGACCAACTAAGCAGCTCATTAGGAGATAACATCGCATTAGGTCCAAGTCCAGGCATGGTCCTCAGTTCAGGGCTGAGCCTCATAGTTTGTTTCTGCTGTAATTAAAGCTGAGCAGATGGGAGTGGATTAAGTGGGGAGGCGAGCTGGGGCACTCTACACCCATGTGGCTTTGGCTGACACTGGGCTCAGCTCCCATAACACCACACCACAAAAATGCCCCCTTCTCCTACTCTGGAAGGAACATGTTAGGTGTACACTAAGTGCTGGGCATAGACCCAGTGGGCACTTCAGGCCTCAGGAGATCCTTGCAGGACAGGCATAGACTTTCGTTCTGCAGGTGACAGACTGGGGTTTTGAGAAACTGATTTGCCATGGCTGGGAGGAGACATGAAGCAAGGACCCCTGGGCTCTTGACACACAACAGCTTGGCAAAGGGAAGAGCCTTGTCTGGGAAGAAGGTATTGGAGCAGTCCCAAGGCAGAGCCTGGGACCAGGGATCAGGCAGGGCAGTGTCCTGAGGGTCAGAGAGAAGGAAAAGGCAGGTAGGAGCAGAACAGGCCTCTTATGGTCCTTGTTCCACCCTTTGGGCAGCCCAAACATAGCTGTTGGCCCCTTTGTACCTCTGGCCACAGTCTCTCTTCCCTCTGTTTGCTCCAGGTTCCTGCTACCTTCTCATTGGTGGATGGAACAAAATCACTTGAAATGATGCATATCACAGAACAGAGCCTAGGAGCAGGCATTCCATGGGGTTCCTTCTGTGCCTCAGTTCAAACTGCTGGCCACAATCAGTTTGAAAGGGCAAGATCCTCAGGGACAAGGCCTGAGATGATCTTGCAAATCAAAAAGCAGAGCTGCACACCCAATGACAGGTTTGGGTTTGTCTCGCTTCTCCTAAGTATTTATTGATGAAATAAAGCACATATGTGTAAATATGAGGGCACAGTGGCCAGGCCCTAGTTGTGACTTACCTCCCCTGCCCATTCTCGCAGCCATCAGGCCTGGTATACAGCTGAGCCTCCCTCCTCTCCCCTCCCACTTTGCTCTCAGGAGCAGGAATCTCCCAGATCAGATTCCTGGACTCTCAGGCACCAGGCAGCCATCTGCCAGCTGCTGCATGGGCCCTGGGGAGACATCCATGAGGAGGAGAAGCCCCCTGCCTGGCCTGACCCTCCCCTGGGGTTGCATTGCTTTGGTCACTCTTGTCAGCCTGGGGTGTGGCAAGGCTCCTGCCTCTAAAGTCAAATTATGTTCCCTCTCTCTCTGGCACTGGGGAGACTTAGCCTGGCTGGGGAGAAGAGCCCTCCAGGCTTTCTATGCTGCTGGAGTAACCATGGCCCCATCTTCCCACTCCCTATTTCTCTTGTTTGAAAGCCCAGACTGGGAATGCATTGAAGGCCAGCCCCTCATAGCAGTAAGGGTTGGAGCAGCCTGGGCAGGCAGCCTTAGGTAAGCAGTCTGGGATAGGCAGACAGCCAGCTAGGAGAATTTGAAAGAGTCAAGCACATCTTCTTCCTGTATCGCAGGATAACTCTCCTTGTTTCTCCAAAGCTCAGAGCCTACAAGTAACTGGATGGGCAGCAGTAGGTGAGTGCCTTAAGTTGTGCCTAGGAGCAGCAGGATCCTGGTGTCCCTGCCCTGTATCTGTAGGACAAACCATAGTATTTGCCTATTTTTCCCTTCCAAGGGCTCCTCCCAGTGCTTCTCATTCAGCTTCTCATTGCCCACATCCCCTCCCCACTCTGACCCTCACTCCAGCCTCTTCACAACCTGCCCCTGTTCTAGAGGTACTGAGGGTTGAACCCAGGGCCTCACCCATGGTAGGCAGGGACTTAACCCCTGAGCTACACCCACAGCCTCACTCTGAGTTCTTTTCCCACACTCCATCTAGCATTGTGCTGAGCCCTTAGGGACCCGTGGTGCCCAGGAAGCTGCCACTAGGAGGGGGGCTATACCACACTGCAGGGTGCTGCCTCCAGCTTGGCCCTCCTGGCATTTAGAGGTGAGTGTGTGGAAAACACTGCAGAAGGGAGAGGGCAGACAGTAGCTCCTGACCTCAGTCTTGCCCTGTCCTCTTTAAGTGCAGCTGAAGTCTGAGAAGCCCCAACCCTCCTGGAGTCTGGCCTAGAGATGACAAGATTCTGGTTTAGGCCCATCAGAGTAGAGGACTAGTAAAGGCAGACAGGGAGGGCTGGGTCCTCTGGCAAGTGCCCAGTGAGGCAGGAGTAAGGGAGGACTGCGCGCTCTCCATGCCACCTCTAGACTCTCACTTGTTCTAGTCTGTGACAGTCCCCCTTCCTCCTTATCTGTTAAGGTGTTGCTTTTCCTAGCAAAGACAGGTGAGAAAGAGCCTTGTTTTTTCAAGAGTCTCTGACCTTGGCTCATAGGGGTGATTTTTACCAAGTGCTGCAGCCTCTGAGTCGACTTTATGCAGTGGATTACCCTTTTAGAGGAAAGAGGATTATAAATAAACCAGCTAGAGATCTGTTCAGGACCCCTTCCCACCTCCCGAGATTCATGGAGTGGAATAGAGAGAAAACGCTGATCTAGAAAGAAATCAATCACCATATGTCCCTCAGCAGGACTGAAAGATGTATATGAATATGATTTTTTAAAAAAGGGATCATGTGTTGAAAGTGGTTCATAAGGTGAACATTAGTTATCTGAGCACTATATCGTTTTTGTAGTGTAATACAGGTCAGAAATCTCCCTTTTCTGGGTTTCAGGCCAATTTCAGGAATGACCAGATGGTCAAAGGCCTGGGCAACAGGACAAGGAAGGATTGAGGGTGGATATGGGCAGTATGGAAATTTTACAGCACCGTATATAAGGATAATTTCCATTTTCACTCAGGGCCATCCTCCAACTCTAGTTGGCCTCTTCTAATAGCTGGAGGACCTTGGCAGGGTTTGAGTTAAACGTGGCCTTGACCTCTGCTCCCTGCCCAGCAAACTGTAGGGTGCTGATGGAACTCTAAGAACCCTGATCCAACATCCCCAGGATCTGACATCAGCTTTCACTCTCTGCAGTGTAGATAGAGCTTTGGGGTCAAGGAGGAGAACAGAAAGGACTTATGTCCCCTCACCTCTTGTTGTCCTATCCTGTTCCTGTAGGACCCTTCTCAGCCCCTGACTGTCACCTCTTCCCTGCAATGATGTGAAAAGGTGAGGTCACAGATTTTAAAATATTCTGACTTCATTAACTCTGAATTCTGCCAGACTAAGCCACATTCTTCCTTGTTTCCGGATCCTGCCTCTGCCACAGCACTTCCAGCTGTTGCTTTCTTGGTCTGCAGCAGCAAGGGAAAAACAAGGCAATAGGCAGAACCAGACCCAGAAGCCCCCCAAAAGTCCATAATTACACACACACACACGTGTGTGTGCACACACATGCACTCATGTGCGCACGCAGGCACACATGAACATGCACACGCAAACACACACAGATTCTCACGTTCACACTCACACTCACACACACCTAGTTCCCTGGAACCCAAGTTCTTAGTACCCGTTAGTCCCAGCCCAAAAGCATTTTTCTATGGTCTGCTGACCCTCATGCTATTTACACAGGAACTTTTCTCTTCTGGAGGCATCCTTTTCCAAAAGTACTGACTCCAAGGACAGAAGAAATCGGGTCCTTTATTTCCTCTTGGGAAAAAGACCCTGGGATTGCTCAGAACAGACATCTCTTAGGGAAGGGTCCAGAGACTTCAGCCCCATTGTCTGGTTGGATCCCAGCAGTGATCTTTGACAAATTCCACAGACATAAGATGAAGGGATTTATCTAAACCAGTAGTTCTCAAACTTAGCAGGGCATCAGAGCTGCTAGGAGACTTTACCAAACACACTTGCCTAGTCTCTTCGTATACACTGTGAGCCAAACACTCTCTCTAGGGTAGACATGTTTGGGAAAATATGCAAGTAATTCTGACGTAGAACTATATTAGATGCGGGCCTTGACCGTGGTGAGTTCCAAAGGACTTTCAAGAACTGGTCCTAGTTCCCACTAACACTTCTTTCCCAGCTCTGCCAGGCACACTATAGTTCTGGGAGGATGAGCTCAAAGCCTGCTGGGCTTTGCTCAGTCCCTGACTATTTTGCTTGCAATGGTTTTGGGTACCAGCAGTAATCCAAAATCTACCTGGATAAATTTCTTGGTTGGGGAAAACTCCAGACTCTATCTTCTCAAAGAGCTGCAGCTAGATGAACCAGGCAGGAGCTCCCACACCTTCCCTGACTGCACAGGCCTTAAAGGGGTGACTCCTCCCCTCATACCCAGAGCAGACTCACATGAGGAAAGGTTAATTTCCATCGCAGATGCCTGACAGCTGAAGATGACAGTGACAAAGTGGACAGCCAAGAGACTGAGGACAAAGGGGAGGGATGATGGGGCAGGAGGCTCTGCCCCATGCCTCTACCAGTTGCTGGATGAACCTGTCCCAAGCCTCTGAAAAAGACCACAGATGGCAGAGCATCCAAAACTCATTGCTGTCCCCTACCATGAGGAAACTGAGGCCCAGAGAGTGAGGGCAGGATTAGTCCAGGCCCGTTTGTCATTAGATTTACCTTAGATTTACCAGGTCATCTGGTGGGCCAAGAGAGAGGCCAGCCAAGCGTGCCCCGCAGAACCCCTAGCCCAAATGTGGCTCTCACCATCCTTTCGGTAGTAGAGAATGTCCACCTTGCACTCCTCAGCCCCCAGCAGGGCCTGCGCCAGGCGAGACACAGCACTACTCGGGGTGTTGGGGCCTGTGAGGAAGTCGCAGGTGCAGGGTCGCTGCATCACCTCCACTCGGGAATAGCCGAAGAGCTCACAGAAGCCGTCATTGCAGTAAATGATGGCGCAGTTCTCCATCTGAGCATTGGCTATCAGAAACTTTCGACCTGGGTGGGAGGTAAGAGGTAGGGCGACTCTGGAAGCCAGCCCTGGGCATCGGGCAGGGAAAGATTACAGGGACTGTGGCAGCAGGAAAGGGAATTTAGATGTTGGAATTTAGTTGAGGGAACAGGACTGGAAGGAGGGGAAGACAGGTTGGGGAGGGCTCAAGGGGAAAGTCATTCTCCAGAGAGTAAGGGGTGAGGGTGAAGGAGAAGGGGGCAGATGGTGACCAGTAAGCAGGAGAGGGGGCTCGGTCCTGGAGACCGGGAAAAGCAGGGCGGCAAATGTTGGTGAAGGGAGAGAAAGGCTCAAGACCTGAGGATAGTGAAGAAGGGTCAGGTGAGCAGGGATGTAAGCAGTGGGGAGTTAGACCTGGGAGAGCAGCCTGGCCAGGCGAAAGGGAAGGAGTCAAGGAAACCCTTAGAGTTGGGGGTAAAGTCTGGAGAGGAAAGCAGAGCCCGGATTACAAAGGAAGCCAGGGTCTGAGCACCAAGAAAAGTATTCTGCTGGGAGAGGGAGGAGCTCCATTGTGCTGTTTTCCAGGATGGAGGTGTTTAGGAGGCCTCAAAGTGAAGGATTTTGCATTCACAATGGCACCCGCTCCCCCGTTTGCCCCAACATAAGTTAGTAAAGGAGTCTGACTGCTCCTGCCACTGACGGAACACTCCGGATCGCCCCCATCCCCAGCCCAATACACACACACTCACTCTGGCCTTCGAACTTGCGGATGATGGTGTCCAGGTAAGTGTTTTGGGGCGCGACGTGGCCCCTACGGACCGGCATCTTTCCCTGGCTCCAACCCAGAGTTACCGGCACCCCGGGCTCCCCGCAGTCTCTGGCTGTCCTGGGGCTCAGTGGTGTGGACTCCAGGTGGGCGCCGCCCCGGGGGAGGGCCGTCGGTTCCCGGCTCCGCCCTCCAGCGACGGCCTCCCCAGTCCTCCCCAGTTCTCCCCGCCTCTCCCGGCCCCTCTGCTACAGTCCTTCGCTTCCTTTCCACAACCGCAGCCCGCCACGCCTCCTCCCCTCCTCTGCTGCCCGGGAGCTGTCCACGCTGTGGTGCTGAAAGAAGCGTGCACCGGGGCTTGTGGCGTTCTCTGGAGCTTAGGCAGTTTCTCTGGGGGCCACCTGGTAGAAACTAGGTCATGAACCCTAGGGTGTGGAATATGGCACCGACTCGGGAAGGAGAAGAATTCTCTGAGGCCTCAGCCTCTCCTGGACCCCCTTTCGGGTACTGAAGGGCAGTTTTCTCTCCCAATAAATACAGGATAACATTAGGAGACTGCAAGCGGAAGGATTTCTTTGGGGCCACAGGTGGTCTTTTGTTAAAGGCTCTGTCCAGAGTCTGACCTCTGGGCCTGATTGTGATAATGATACACTTAGGTTTTTGGTCAGCCAGTGACAAGTAGCCTCCAGTCAGGCTCCAGTATTCATCCTGTATGCCTGGTGGCAGACTCAGCCAAAGCCTAGTCCTGGCAGGTTGGGCTAGAATACACACGAATGTACATAAAATATGCAATAAAGTGCCTTCTTTAGAAGCCTGAGAGCTCTTAGCCTTCAGACATAGCTTGAAAGGGCAAATTTTAAACCACTTATTAGTAAGTGACCACTGATGCATGAGTACTGACTGCAAGTGAGCCTACTAGAAGAAATGGATGCATGGAGAGAGGTTTATTGAAAGAGGTGTTCTAGGACAGAAGGGTAAGGGGGACCACTGTTTCTAAGCATCTTGGTGGGCTTGGAATGCTGCAGAAGGTCCAGTGGTCAATTTTGAGCTAAGAGGTCGGACATTCAAAATGGAGGATGTGCCTAAGGCAAAGGCTGAAGATGATGGCCCTGGGGAGGGGTGAGCTAGGTAGTGGGGGGTAAAGGTTAACTGATAAAAACTCTCTGCTGCCATTTTTAGTATCTAGATTTAATTGGTGGGCAACCAAGTTCTCAAGCAGATAACAGATTCTGGAAGAAACCTGAAGATTTTGAAGGACATATTTGGGCAAAATAAACCTTAAATGAGGGGGTGATGAGGGAAGGATGACCAAGGAGGTTCACTGAGGCTTTTGCTGGAATCTGGTGTAGTCTAGGGGTCCTGGTTAGGTGTGCATTTGCCACGCAGAACCACAATGCCTGATGGAAGCCTCATTGGCCACTGTAGCTGGGAAATGAGAGGGCTGCTGGTGTGGCCTCCTGGAGAAAGGCAAAAGTGTCCTGGCTCCCCCTGTGTGTGGAGGGTCAGGCTGGCTGAGGAGGAAAAATGAGGTGGTTTTCACAGGCTCAGTGTGTAGGATGCTGAGCTCTGAGGAGAGACTTGGGCAATGGGACATCCATGCATTCTTTTACTCATTCAAACATTTTCACTTACTAGAAATGTTACACAGGGATATACTCCTGACGTGGGTATTTAACAGCTAATCATTGGCACAAATAACAATTTTACAGTACAGCAAGGTAAAAACAGCCACAGACACAACAAATGAAAGTGCTATGGAATTGGGGATTGGGGCAGGAAGTACTTGGGTTCAGTCATAACATAGGAACATGTCTAGAAATATATATATATAAGAAGAGAAAAGAGCCATAGAGACCTTGGTGTGCTACCTCTGTGCCCTGAACTTGTGACTTTGAGGCTCAGATCCTTAATCTGGGGAGAGCTGTTGCAGTCATTTGGCCATCTTCCTATCAACTCAGCAGGAGCTCTGGTGCCCCTTCTCTGTGTTTTCTAACTATAATATACTTCCCCTGAAGTTTCCCCTATTTTCTGACACACAGTGGCTCTCAGGACTCTCAGGAACTCCTGGAGCCTTAGTCCAGACTTAGCCAGTCCTAAAATATTGGGTGTGGTATCGCTGTGGCCAACAAACTGGAGAGGAAGAGTTGGAAGGGACCCACCCCATCCTTTCTCAGGCCTATTCCTAGAACACTAATGTCTCATATATCCTCCTACAGCTCTCTTCTCATTATCTTCCCCCACCCCTATTGAGCCTGGAAAGGTGCTGTTTGTCCTCTGCTTGTTCCCCAGGGCAACCAGCCAGGCGGCAGGTGTGTGTGTTGAACAAGGCCATCTCCGGAGCAGAGTGGCTGGAGATGAGCTTTGTTTAAATATTAAAGAAGTCAATCATTAATCATGCCTGGCTTAATGCCCAGCTACCCACTGTCTCCATTAGAGAGGGCCTGTGCTGGGTTAGGAAGAACCACGGGGCAGTTTGTGAGACTACTTGGATCTCAGGTGGCCCACAGAGAGCTGATTAGTACCACAGCACATTACACAGCCAAACACAGGGCCAGATCAGTGAAGAGATGCATGGTACACAGTGCTTATGAACTAGACATTACCATGTTTAAAGGAATGTCCAGGGCTACTTGGGAACATTTTGTAAGGGGACTGAAGCAAGGTGTTTTTTCTAACTAGAACAAAGTTCTAGGGTTCTGCAGAGCCAGCCAAATCCCACATAGCCTTCCAAACTCTATAGCTGCATTCTTAAGCCAAATCTAGGCTCTTTGAAGAATCAGTTGTGGAGTAAGAGCCAGTTCAAAGGACATAGCTACTAGGTCAATAAAACTGTGGATCCCGAACCTTGCAGAGGCAGGTGGGTAGTGTGGCCTGGAACACAGAATTGCTGCCTGTGCACATAGACTCACATTTGGGTTTTCAAACACACAATCAAAACACTACATGTATCCAGGTGTGTCTCAGTTGCACAGGTGCAAGCATAGGTGGACAGTATGCCTTAAGATTGTTCCCTCTTTGTCATCCACCCTCCAGGGTTCAGGCCCTCCCTGTCCCTCAGCCTCACCAGTGTCAGTGGTGGCTAGTCCTTGCTCTACTAGTCAGCTCTCATCCCTGAAGACTTCTTGTGGTTGTGTGTGAAGATCCGAATAGATAGGCTGATGGTGCACAGCAGTAGGATCAAGAAGAGGCCCAGCAGAATCCACTGTCTTCGAGCGGCCTGTCGGAGCTCCATGGGCACACTCAGGAAGTAGGCATAAGTGCTGATTATTGGGACGTCTTGGTCTCCTGACCATTTTTCTAGGAAGTCCAGTCTGTAGGCCATACCCAGGAGCACCAGGAACATGACAAAGCTCAAACCCAGAAGTATCCACAGCCCAAATGTAACCTGGTCAGGCTTCATCTGCAGACCCAGTAATGCCACTTTGTTTGTACTTCTTTCTGCAGAAGACAGGAACATCTCACAGAGCAGGTGGGCCTAGCAAGGGGGTCCTAGGTTTTCTGTAGCTGTTGGGGGGATCTGACTGCTACTGGACTTGTCCTTCAGCCTCAGGTTATGGGTGAGAAGGAGGATGTGAAAGAATAGAAGGAAGAGAAAGATATGGGCATGGGTAAGGTGACATACACCAGGGAACCTAGTCAGGAGGCAAGATACTGACCCTGTGCTCAGACACCAGCCTGGCAATCTGGCTGGGTGGTGTGCAAGAAGCAACTGAGCCAGGGCTGGGCATGGCTATACTCAGGCCAAGTACAGAAAAGTTAGCTAGCAGCAGTGCTGTGCCAGCTCAAGCTGGGCAATGGACAGCCTGAGAGTTATGGCTGAGTTGGCATAGAGAATGGCCCAAGGAAGAGCAGGTTACAGCCTAGGGTTACACTAATGCTGGGCTCAGAATCAGATTAACTAACCTGAAAAGGAACAGATGTAGTCTGGCCATCCTAGGATTTTACCCTGCCACATGTTCTCAGCCACTAGCCAGTTCAGCAGTGGCTTGAAATAGGTCATGAGGGCACTTGCACACATATTGGACTGCCCAGTCAGCTCCTTTAGAACCTCTGGCCAGGGCTTGCTGGAGCCCAGCTTCAGGGCATGCCTGGAAGGTGTGAGAATAACTGTAAGGCCATGTGTGGGGGTGTCCACAAGTACTGCTATGACTACTTGGTGTCCCTCCAGGCTTTGCCAACCAGACTCCTCCCACAGAGCTCAGCATAGTGGACATAATCACCAGCTTTGAAATATACTCATCTGAGTTTGAAGTTTAGCTTAGTACTTATTTGGGACTCAGCTTCAATACTGATAAAATCAAGATAATACCAGTATCTGCCTTATACATTTGCTACAATGCTGAGAGGCAATAAATGTTAATCTTTAACTGCCACTGATGTTTATTAGACAGTTGTGATCATTATTCTCCTGGACTCAAATAGACATAAAGTCTGAGCCACAATTTCCTGTGAAATGTTCAGTGTCAGTGGGCAGAAGCAGCTCTTCAATCCTTTCTGGTCTTACACAGTTTAGGAAGGTTCAAGATCTCAAGAATGTGGGAAATATTCTGTGTATCACGTGCAGCACCACACAAATTTCTGCTGTCTCAAGACACACCCAGCACTAGGTAGCAGGTGGTAGAACCTTGGCTTGGCCCATTGCACTTGCTCAGTAGGGGTACAGGCTATGCCAAAGCCCGGGCTCCAGGCTCTTCAGCCTGACTTGTGGCAGGGCAGTGGCTGGTAGAGATGCTAATCTCATTCCCTGATCTGCCCAATAAAAAGGTGAGGTCTAGAGTCCCAGATGGCACCAATAGGGTCTGGTCTAACACAGATCCAGATTGTAAACCCAGCCCTGCTACTTCTGCACCTGTAACTTCTGGCATACAACTTAAAGCTTCTCACAGACTGCATTTTCTCTTCAGTAAATGGTTCCATGAAAACTTCCCCACAGTGAGAATTAAATCACCTAATGACTAAGGAGAACTTTGTAACTTGCAAAGAGTAATACACATCATTTAATAACTGGGAAGGAAGAAGATTGGGAAACTAAAGAATAGTGGATTCTTGGCAGACCCTAATGCAGAAAAATGTAGTTAGGATCCCTGAAAACTTAAGGGAAAAGATTGTCAAGACTGATAGAAAAAATTGAGGTAAAAACCTGCCACAATTAAAAACAAAACAAAACAAAGCCCTGGACTAGAGGATTTGGTCAGATGCTTTATCTTGGGTGAAAAGAAAAAGCTAACAGTGGGGCTGAGGATTTAGCTCAGCGGCAAGCGCGTGGTCGTGAGTTCTATCCCGGTACCAATAAAAAAAAAAAAAAAAAAAAAGAAAAAGCTAGAAGAGGGAATCTTCAGTTACTGAAAATCTAACCATTCAGAAAGAAGACTATAGGCTGATGTGAAGAGATGTGTGAGCTGAGTCCAGTCTGCAGCTGGTGGAGAAAGCACAGAAGGCCAGAGACTGTAAAGCTGTCAGCCAGCATTGCCTGGAACCCCTCAAGTCTAAAGTGACAATCTCTGGGTCATGGACAAAGCCAGACCCACCGAACACTGCAGGCTGCCTGAGGTAGAGCAACTTTGGGAAATTAAATGGGGTCCACTTTGACTCTCCATTCCCAACACCTGGCCAGGGTGTTTAGATTTAAGAGGATGAGTCAAAGGTAGCAAAATCAAATTTTAAGACGCATTAGGCATGTCGGGTTCAGTGAAATGCTCCCTGTGGTTCAATATAATTTGGAAGGTAAAGCAGAAGTGTCTGGGGTCTAGAGTTTGAAATATACCAGGGCTACACAGCAAGACTCCATTTCACAAAGGCAAAAGAGCAGCTAAACCCCTCTTTCTTCTGCCCTGCTGTAAAACAGAGAAGTCCTGAATAAACTCTTTAAAATGAACCCATCTCACTTTTACCTATTTATCTATTCATTTATTTATTCTTTGGTGGTGATCCTGAGGATTGCACCCAGGCCTCATGCTTTGTTAGTAGGTGAAGTGCTCTACCATTAAGTTACCTACCCAACCCCTACGTTTAGTTAACCTCCAATTACACCATGCCTGAGCTCATGGATATCCCCATGTCCTAGCCTTCAGAGTTGAGTGACTCCTCTCATTCCTTCTCTTTTCTGATGCTCACTTGCTCAGTGATTGGTGTATAATTCAGCAGGCCAACCTGGCCAGGTGCAGTAACAGCTGCTTTTTCCTTCTTCTCAGCCCCCACCTTGTCTTTTCTCTCTCCCTTGTGAACCCCACATTCCTCTTTGCTGCCATTTCAACTTTCACAAAGCTTGTAATATCCTCATTTCTCAGGAGCCTCTCATCTGCCCACTGCCAAGAAAATGATGTTTAAGGCTCTAAGTTTGGAAGAGTCAGTATCTTCCTGGATCAGGGTCTGCATGGTAATGTAGGAGGGCTGGTGAGCGAGGGTGGAGTATGACTGGTCATCTTCTTTGGAGCCAGTCAGACCCTGACAGCCCTCTACACCCAGGGTGGGTGGAGGACGGAAGTGGTAAGAATGACCAAGGTGAAATGCCCCATCAAGGAGGTGGGAGAAGGAGGAAATAAAGTGAGTTGATGTAAAGAAAACAGACATCTGCTATTTCTTTAGTACAGAGATCCTTCCTTATTCTCCAAACACAATCTCTTAACCCTCCACCAAGGCCTTCCACACCTCTCTCATTGTGTGGAGTCTAATTATTTCAGATCTCCTTCACCCTGCTGGATTCATGGTGGTTGGTTGGCACTGGCACGAGTACATTTTTGCTGAGGGAATACATGAGGGGATAAGAATACAACAAGGAGAGAGGTGCGTTTATATTGAAGATCCTCAGAAAAGCTCAAAACTAGGAATCATCCAGAATGTCCCCTCATAGTAAGAAATGGTAAACAGCAAATAGACAAGGGAGATGTAGGTCATGCATGGTTCTTCTCGCCTTGTGAATAAAGCCCAGGGAGCCAGTCCTGCAACTCCATCTGGCCTGCTGGCTACAAGCGTACTGCATGGTAGACTCACAAGTACGCTCATTAAATATGCAGAGGATACTAAATTAGGTGACATTCTGAATCCTCTGGGAACACGAATAAGATTTAAAGCAACCTTGACCAATTAGGGAAACAGACACATTGAAATTAGTGGAAATCAGTGGAAAAAAGCCCACAGCAGTGTATGAGATACACATCTCAGTTGCTGGTGTAGACTTGAAGTTAATTTCACCCGGGCTCTTATCCTTTAACTGATGGAGGCAGCAGTGTGAAAGACAATGTTTTGGAGTCAGCTCTGGGTTCAAAGCATAGAATTCCTCCTTGTTGCATCCATGAATCGCTATCCTGTGACCTCCCTGACCTTTGGTTGCATTATTTTGAAAAGTCATATAATAACATTTATTTTGCAAAGCTAAGTGCTACTAGTATGAAACAGTAAGGACACTCATCAGAGAGCCTGGTGTGCCTTAAGAGCTTTGTACCTTGAATTCAGGTTCCCCAGACTCTCCAAGTCTACTTCAAGGGCAAAATGAAACAAAACGAAACACCACAGAGCAGGAAAGATGCTTTGATTGTGCGAGTGTCTGTGTGTCTGTGTGTCTATATGTGTGTGCTTAGCAGACAGGGCCCAATAGTGTCTGACCATAAAGTGGTCAGCAAGAAGAAACGTGCTCCAATTCATGTAGGAAAGAGTGCAGTCTGACATGAGGGTGATCTAGCAGCAGGATGGAAGCTCAGTGAAGTTCTGCCCTGGTAGCCCAAGGAGGCTGGGTGAGGAAAGGGGGTCTTGAGCAGGGTTTGCATCCAAGGGAGACAGAGCAGCTGAGGACAAACGAGGGAAGAGGCCACTCACCCGAGGATCCTCCCAGCTATCTTTGAGCCATAGATGTCACACTGGTGCAGTGGACCCACGTAGCCCGAGGCATTGCACAGAGCTTCATGCAACTGGAACTGGAGCACCGTGCTAAGGAAATATCTGGAACACAAGGGCAGGTTGGGGGACAGGATCAGGGTTGAGAAACCCCAGGCCACTTCAGCCTAGGCAGCTCCAGTTTGCAAAGGCCAATGGGTGCATGCCAACAATCACTCCACCTGAGTGCAGGCTGCCTGAGCAAGGTCCTGCCTTACGTTGGCCTAGAATACAAGGACCTTCCTTGTGTACCTTTGTGAACCAGTGGTGAATCCTACCCTTACCTTCCCCTTTCCTTTCTCCCCTGGTGGCAGCAGGGAGGATTTAGATTAGAATATTCCCACCTTCTCTGCCCTTCACCCAGGATCTAATGGAGAAACCCAAAGGACTGCAGGGCACAGACCTAACAAGGCTGTACAATCAGGTGGGAAGAGGTAGGCAGAGGAACGGGTAGCATTTGAACCCAGGGCCTTGCTAGAGACCATCAGCCTCATCCCATGCCTCCCAAAGCCCACCTCCAGAGCTGACTCTGCTGATAGGGCCCAGAGCTTTACTGCATGTAGGGCACACTGGCAGCAACATGGAACTTGGCAGCAGGGTCAAAGTCATCCTCTATCCGAGGAACACGTGGGCACAGGCCTTGGTACTCTAACCCGCCAGGAGAAAAACAAGGTCCTGCTAGAGGCCCCTGAAGGATCTCAGAACATAAGGTTTTTCCAAGCTCCTGTGAGTGTCTGTTGAAATTGGACCTGGCATGCAGATAACAGTGGACATATTTTCATTCATTCAATAACTGAAAACACCTGGGATCGGGAATCAAAATAAAACCATAAGAGCAGATAACATCGACTGAGCACTTCCTCTGTGCACTGAGCTGTGTTTATGGACTCCTGCACTCTCTCAACACAGGCCTGGTCTCTGGAGAGGTGTCACAGAGGAAAGGAGCAAGGCCAAGTCTCTGCTTGCATCCATCCTAATGAAAGGGAACAGATTTTGGATCAGTAATGAGGTAATTTCCTCTAGTAAATAGTGCCAAGAAGACAACAGAGAAACACGCCTGTGGCATGGTACTACTATTATTGTGTGCATTGTACAGATGAGGAAACCAAGATTTAGATATCAAGGAAGTGGCCTTAGGACCCAGCACTAGTCACTGGCAGACTGACTAGGTGAGGCTGTTTTGTTCCTCTGCACTGTGCTGCTGTGGGAGATTGTGGGACTGTCACTGAGTCTTCTTATACAATGACTACAAAATGGAATAAAATGATCCATCATAGGGATCTGACAATGTCTATGCTCCCATATACAACTCAATGTTGTATTGTTGGTTCATTCCCAGGGGTGAGTAGACTGTTGTGAGGTCCTCTGTGGGTTCCTGGCTCAAGGTCCAGGGAGCAAACCCTCACTCAGTCCTGGGGCTCATTGGCTGGTTGGTGGTGGGCGTGGCTGGTAGAGAAAGGACAATGTCCTTGTGGATACCTCAGATAGCAGGGGTAGTGAGGGGAAGTGCTCTTGGAGGAAACAAGGTCCGGGCATTGCCCAGTCCACCAGAGATATGCCCTTGAAATCATGGACTGGGGGTAGGAGAACAACAGGAGCAGGAGGAGCACCCAGTTCTGCCCCTGCTAGGGTGGGACTTCAGCCTGGACATGTGGCCTGTCAGTGCTGGCTACCACTGCTGGGAAATGACCATTTTGAATGAGCACAACACAGAGCGATAGCAAAGGAGCTGCAGGTCTTACACAGTAATCCATGTCATCCTGTGTCCAGCAGCCTTAAGCCAGTCATTCTGACACCTGGTGGATATGGAGAAGCCCTGCTCATCCGTATTATTATCCAACCAAATGCCCTGCCTAACTGTGGGTGGACTCCTTTGATAGCTTTGGGATGCCAAGCCTCTGGCAGCCAGGCCTGTGTGTTAGGGAAGCGAGCCTGCCTCCCTCCTATGGTCACTCTTTCCCAGAGGACAAGTGCTGAGGCCCTGTTCATCTGTCTCACTCTGGGCCTCATTGTGGGAAGAGGGAGGTAGGGAGGTGAGGGGGCCTGCCTTGTGGTCAATCTTCTGTTCTTGAAGAATTCTAGGAGCAATCCTGATGGGAGTTTCCCAGCCTACCAGTTAGCAGGGGGAACCTGCCAGGATGCCTTTTTCACAGATGAGACTAAAGCTGGAGAGATTGAGACCAGTTCAGTGCCAGTGTCACATTCAGAAGGAGGCTTCAGGATTCCCCACATTTGGCTCTATGCACTACAGCATGGGTGCTTTTGTCTGCTGGCTGCAAACATCCCACACTGCCTTGGGGCTTCTCATAGCCTGAGATTCACCAACATTGTACCCCACTCTGCTTTAAAAGGAGAGGCCAACATCACCCTCTGGCAATGGTGGTCACGTGTGAGGATGGAGCTGAAAATCCAAGGCAGCACCTTCCCACCTGAGGTTCCACCACTCCTGGTTGTAGATGTTCTTCTCAATGGTGCCATCAAAGACCCTCCAGCGATACAGGTCCATTAGATAGCTGAAGGGGATGAAGGCAATCTTCTGCAGGGCCATGCCCATCAGGTAATTGACTTCCTCCTCTGGGGATGAGGTCAGGGCAATTAGAGGTTGGCTCCAGAGCTCTCCCTTCCTTTACCCATGCCTGGATGGCCCCACCCACTCCCCTCAAGCTGCAACCCCAGGCTCAGGCTGCCTTCCTATTGTCCCTTTGGTCCCCACAACCTGAGTCCTGCTGCAGGAGGTTGATCAGGCCTGTGGTAGACAAGTGCCTGTGGGAAGAGGAAGAGCGTGTGACCTTTGCCCCCACAGCCTCTTCAAAAGCCGGGTTGGCATCTTCACGGAAAATTACAGACAGGTTCTGGTATTGCATGAAGTATTGGATATGAACCATCTGCTGGAAGACTGAGAGCAGGTCTTCTATGGTCACTTCAGTGCATTTCTTTATCCTAGAGTTAAAGGACAAGGATCAAGAGCATGAAAATGACCTGGGAAGGTTGGCACACTTCTCCATTCATCCTCTTTAAGTATCTGGCATGAACAAGCTGGAGATCAGAGGGCTTTGGTTGCTATCTTTTCCCACTCCAAGCCCCATATCCAATCAGTGACCAAGACCATGGCTTCCACGTCCATCTCCTCTTCTGTACTTTTGGCTTACATCTCCACTCCTTTGGCTGGGCCTTCATCTGCTTATTCCTCCCTTATGTGGCCTATGACAGGCAGATGTGGGATGGGAGGAGGATGTGGAATTGTAGTGTTGATGATAGTTACCTGAAGTCATTGCCAGTGTAGAAGTCCCAGGCAGAGGTCTGACATTCCACCGCCCGCCCATCGGTCGGACTCTCCAGCATTGACTTTTTCCAGAAGTCAGGTGGAACAGATAGCATCCCCAAGGAGGTGAAGTGCATCTTGTTCCCATGACCAAGAAAACAGCAAAGCTGGGAGAAGCTCTGTGCCATTCACAAGCAAACTCCATATTATGACAGCAATGGTTTAAAGGTTGGGCATGGAGTGTTCAATCTGGAGTCTCCACCCATCCGCTGGTAAACTGTCCCAGTTTTATTGGTGAGGAGGTCTCCTCTGAGGTTCAGAACAGTGAGCTACAAAGCCAAGCAGAGAACTTAGGACTCTGGACTTTTAAATCAGAACTCCTCTTTTCCACTTGGGTTCATCTGCAAGTAGAAAGAGTGCGGTGGGATTGGCGCCCCTGTTGTTTTTTTTATGGGTACTGGGGATTGAACTCACAGCTGCCTGCTTGCAAGGCAGGTGCTTATGCGCTGAGCTAAATCCCCAATCCCCTGGTTTTTTTTTTTTTTTAATGTGTTTTTGAGACAGAGTCTTGCTATGCAGTTCAGGCTGGGCTTGAGCTCACTTTGTAGGCCAGGCTGGTCTCAAACTTGCAATTTTCTTCCTTCTTCAGCCTCCCAAGTGCTGGGATTACAGGTGTGTGCCACCATGCTCAGTGGAGCCACTCTTGGATCTGAACCAGAGACTGATGAGACCCAAGTGCTAGGGTTGCCTCTAAATAGATGGGTAGAATGATGGATGGGTACATGGAGTGTGGATAAATACATGAAAGTGACATTTCTGCGTCTTCAGGCTCTGCAAACCCAATTGTTTGTGTTCATCTGAATTGCCCTCTTATATTCACATGTTTTGGTCTTTCTTTTCTTCTTTCGCGGGACACATGTTCATCCCTGGAGCTATTCAAAGCATTTCTTCTCACCTTTAGACCTGCTACTGCAGAAAAGCTGAGCATTACATGTGTGCAGTCAAGGGAGCAGCAGGGTAGAAACAGATGCAGATATTCGGGTCAGGGTGCTTGTCCATGTGTGTTTCAGCACCAGCCACAGCCTTCAGCCCTCTGCCACATCTTGGTTCCTGTCCAGTACTCTGACACACATGGTCTGAGGAGCGCAGCTCCATCTTTCCTCCAAAGAGATCCTTCCCATTTTCCTCCACTCACAGACGCCCCCTGTCCTGTATCATTCTCAGCCCACGCCCACCTGAGTTGTGACCATGACCAGAGAACCTGACCCAACAATCCCCAAACATGCTGTGGTCACAATATATTTGAAATACAAGAAAAGCAAGACAAAAATCAGTGACACTTCTGGTTAAACTGCTCAACAGAGCTCATAGGGAAGTGAGCTTCAAGCCTGAAAACATGCATGCATGATAAAAACATAGTGAAAATACAAAACAAAGATTGAAAATACAAAATACAGAGCTGAATTGGACAGGACGAAAGGCAACTCTCAATTGCTAGAGATGAGGAGGTCATCTGCGGCACCTAACTCAAAATACAATGAAATCCAAAAAGAAAAATCTAATAAAATTTTTAGAAGATGACAGGGGCAAAGTTTAATGACATTGGTTTTGGCATTGATTTCCTGGACATGACACGAAAAGCACATGCACAAAAGGACGAACTGAACTTCATCAAATTTAAAAATCTTTATGCATCCAAGAACATCATCAAAAGTAAAAAGTAGGAAACCTAAAATGGTGGAGTAGAGGCTGCCAGCAAAGTGTAGACTTCCGGGGTCTAGAGTCAAACTACAATGTAGAGAAGAGAAGGAAGGAGGTGAATGGGGAAGGAGCTGCTAGGAAGACTGGAAACTGCAAAGCCAGAGAGATGAACCAGTGCAGGGGTTCAGGAATGGGGAGGGCTCCAAGCTCCCCTCAGCTCCTGGGAGGGGCATCTGCCCAGGAGAGATGGGGGTGGCTCTAGGGAGAGACACTGAGAGAAGCCCTCAGCTACTATAAACTGCAAAAACACAGTATTTTATTCTGAAAGTGGCCCTTTTGTAAAGCAGGATGAAGTTGGGGAGGAAGTGCAGTTTGGTGCCTGCCACATTTGAGAGGATTTAACCCAGAGCCATTTGAGGAGGGATTAATTATTTGGGACTGAGCCCAGAGCAACTGCAGAGCAGATCTGGTGTCACCCTTCCGCAGTGACTGGGTGGGAGATGGCCCCAGGATGTATTAGTGAAGGTGTGCAGGCTGGCCAGAGCCCCCTGGGAGTTTAAGCTCAGACCAGGAGGGATGTGGGTGTCCCAAACTCCATGCTGAGAAACCAGACCAGGCAACTATGACTTAGAGAAGGGCTGGGTCTGCAGGTACAGGCATTAGGTCTAGCAGACTGCCTGATTCTCACCCCACCTACATCTACCTCGGAATTCAGCTGTGTTTCTAACATGAGCAATGGTACAGTTCCATTTGGGTGGTTGCCATGGCCTTGGGCATATAAAGGGGCCTCTGGAGCAGGAGTGGGGACACCTCACAAATCCACAGGCTGAAAGCTAGTGGGAGAAAACTGACTTGGGGTGCACAGAGGGACAAGGAAAGTGGGAGCTGCTAGAGTGAGCGCAGCCTCCAGGCCGACACCATTGACTGCCCATGTCCAGCAGAAAAGGCAGGGCAGCGTCCAACATCCATACAGAAATGTAAGTGTGGAAGCAAAACAGGTCTCAACAATGACTCACTGTCCCTCCTCATGTTTTCTGGGTGCCAAAGCTGCAGACCCTGGAAAGCAAAGACTCATTCAAAAGCACAGGGGACTTTTTTTGGATTTTGGATTTTTTGGTCTTCTTTCTTTCTTTCTTTCTTTTTTTCCCTTCTTTCCTTTTTGAGACAGGGTCTTAATATGTAGTTGAGGCTGGCCTTGAGCTCAGTTTGTAGTCCAGGCTGGTCTTGAACTTGCAATGACCCTCCTTCCTCAGTCTCCTGAGTGCTGGATTTACAGGTGTGCTCCATCACATCCAGCTGGACCTTCTCTTTTTTTTAGGGTGTGAGTGTGTTTTCCTTTTCTTTTTTGGCTTTTTTTTTTTTTTTTTTTTTGCACTAGGGATCAAACTCAAAACCTCATACTTGCCAGGCCGGCACTTATGCAGCAGAGCTAAATCTCTGGTGCCTCTTCTTTTAGCATTTTTTTTTTTTAAAGAAAAGGAAACAAAAAAATACATGGAGATAAAAAAGGGTAGAAATAATACAAACTTACAGAAAAACAAACAGTAAGAAATTGCTGATTGATAAGTTACACATTGTCATCTTAGAAATAGCTGTTCATGTTATAGAATTAAAGTATTTAGAATGACATTCAAAAAGTGACACTACAAACCGTTCTGCTCTCTGATCGAACAAAAGCTCAGTAATATGGTTATCAGTCCTACACATTTGTTTTACATCTCAAAGAAGGTAAGGTTAAACATATCAAAACAGAACAAAGCAGTTAAAAAAACAATTTAAAGAAATACAGATTTCAAAGCAAGTCCACTGGAGATCTTCATTGTCTATCTAACTGTCTCTAGTTTCTTACAAATAGTTGTCCCCATCTTCACCCACTTTATATACTTATTGCATATTATAGAACTAATCAAATCATTGGAGGCTTTTTAGGTCCTCAATTCCAAATTAGGGAAGACAATAGCAACTACCATCACATCTCTCATTCTCTTTGTGATAGCTGTCCCTATCTCTACATATGCTGAAATTGAACTCAAGAAACCAGTCCAATGTCATTCTAATCAGCGAACAATAGTATTGCTAGAATTTATATCATAATGCTACAAAATTAGCCTCGGGTTTCTTAGCGTCTCTTCCTCAGAGTATCTGTTCATTACATCTTGCATTATATAATCTGTTCCTGTAAATAATTAAAAAAAAACCCATGTGTGAATTTATACATATATATCTATCCTCTCTGTATTATAGGGAAAACCAAGTCATAGCAAGATAGCAAAACAATTTCCTAGAAAAACATGCAATGGATAAGACATATAAGACCACAATATAGATGATTTTCCGTAGTTACTATGTTTTCTCTTGTTATTTTCAATAGATTTGTCCACAACACTGGCTTATTATAGTTAAACATAGTATCACCTATTTTTACAAAAACTTAACTTTGACAGCATTGTAGGATTTGAGAGCTGTTACTAATTAATACCAGTATGGATATCCTTTACATCTTGTCATCCTCAGAGTAGTTTCCTCTACTTTTAGGGTTGATACTAACAAGCATACCAATTTCAAATAAAATCAGCCAAGGCCAACCCATAGTCTTATGATTCAGATTCAATTAAGATCAGTCATAGGAAGACAATGTAAGTAATACAGGATTTCAGTTTAAGTTAATAGGAAAGTAAGGATAGTTACCATGGTATAACCTGCTATTTTTGGGTCAAGATGTCTGTGCCCTCAAATCTGACATGAGTGGACAGACCAGAACAAATTAAATTCAAACTAAATATGGCAATAAGACTACTGTGTCTTTTAAATCCTTATACACCAGTAACAATGACCTCTGCCTTTTTTTTTATAGAGTTTCAGAGCTGTCTATACTAAAGACTATAGCTTACTGTCTCTGCCTCATGTCTGCTACTCCACTTTTCTGCTATAATTTGTCCACCTTATTCCCTCATTCCACTGTCTGCCCCATTCACTGAGGCCTCTCTGCCACTGTTGCCGGAATCCTGGTATCTCTTCCTCTCTTTCTCTGTAATGTCCTTCAGCACTCTCTGTAGGGTTGGATTGGTGGCCACGGACTCCCACAGTTCCTCCTTGTCTTGGAAGTATCTTATTTCTCCATTAATTTTGAGAGAGTGTTTTGATGGGTATATGAGCTTTGGTTGCATATTATTTTCTTTTTTTTTTTTTTTTTTTGGTCTTTTTTGTTTTTGCCGGTACCAGGGATCAAACTCACGACCGCCTGCTTGCAAGGCAGGCGCTTATGCCGCTGAGCTAAATCCCCAGCCCCGCATATTATTTTCTTTCAGGACTTGGAATATTTCTCCCCACTCCCTTCTTGACTTAAGAGTTTGTGTTGATAAGTCTGCTGTTATTTTGATAGTTTTCCCGTTGTAGGTAATCTGCATCTTTTCTCTGGCTGCTTTTAATATTCTGTTCTTTTGGTGGATTTCTGGAATTTTGATTATTATATGTCTAGGCGTAGATCTGTTTTGGTTGTAGGTAGCTGGTGTTCTGTATGCCTCATTTATCTGGATATCATCTCTTTTTGCTATACATGGGAAATTTTGCTTTAATATATCTGTGAATATTCTTTGTATTTCATTTTGGTTGCTCCTGTTTCCTCACTCACATTCTTTATTCTTAAGTTATGTATCTTTTTGTCATCTTCTAGTTTTTGAATTGCTTCTTTCTGGTTCCTTGTTATTTTTAAGAGGTTTTTTCTTTCATGATCATATGCCATAAATCTCTCTTCAAGTTTCAGAAGGCTGTCTTTAGTTTCTGTCAAGGCATTTTGCCAATATTCAATGTTGTTTTTAGTTTCCTGGTATTCTCTTTGGATCTGTTTCATGTATTCAAAGTTATGTTTAAATTCTTCTTCAGAAGTTTCTCTTTCTTTTCTGATTTCCTCAGTTCTTCCATCTGTGTTCTCCTGGGCGGGGCTTGTCATTTCTTTAATTAATCTCTTTATATCTTGCCTCTCTTGGATCAGGAGTACAGCTTTAAATTCATCTATGAGATCATGAAGGTACTTTTTAATTTCGGCTAATGCTGTGTTGAGCAATGGATGGTTACTGTGCTTGTTCTCTTCAGTGTTTACTTCTCCTGGGCTTATTTTCTCTTGTTGGGCAGCTGGAGATTTTTTAAAATTTTTATCTCTTGTCATGTTTCTGGTTTCTTTCAGACTGTCCTGGGGTTCTCTGGCCCTCTCCAAATTGCTTAGGGCCTTTCAGAAGCGTGCTGACTTGAATTTTTGCTGTCCTCCCCAATTTGCTGTTATCTGGGGTAGGCTGGGATGCAGGGGCGGTACAGGCTAGTCTCTAGCCTCTGTGCCAGTTAGTTCCTAAATTAGGCTGTACTTTCTGGTTGTCACTGAGTTGTGACTATTTTGTATCTGCTTATTGGGCCCCAAGCAGAGGCTTGGTTTAGCCCCAGTAGCTCCTGCCGGTTCTCTTTGTACCAGAAGCAGCTGACTAATGTCACTATGGCACAGGGTTCTGCCCAAATCCCAGCTGTTCTCTTCCAGACCTCTCTGTGACAGGAGCACCAGAACAGCAGATCTGCCCAAATCCAAGATGTCTCCCACTAGTTCTCTGAATGACACTGAAGCCAGCATGTACTCAGGCTTTGCCCAATTTCAAGATGTCTTCCACCAGCCCTCCCTACAGGGGGACTCAGTGATGTCACCGAGCTGTAGGTTCAGCCCAACTCTAAGATGTCTGCCACCAGACTCTGTGTTATTGATGTCCCCGTGGTGGCGGGCACGGCCCAGTTCCAAGATGTTCTCTGGCCAACCCCAGCAGCCGCGGGGTCCCCCATACTCACCAGGGTCCAGCGCAGGTCCTCCTCCCAGGTCCACTGCACACCACGCCGCCCACCTTTCCCACGCTTCCAGCACAGTGTGGAACGGTCAGAAATCTGCTCAGCGTTCGGCTTTGGAGCTCCAGAGCCTTTCATGATCTCCTCTGCTGCAGCAGGGCAGTCCTGGCTGCTTCTTGGGGTCCTAGGTCTCAGTTTCCAGCAGTCACCAAAAGCCAACACAGCTTTTCCTGCTGGGTCCACGGGTCAGTTTGTTGATTTAAAGGTGCGGGATTTGCAGCCTCCCATTATCAGCCTTCACAGTCTCAGCACTACTTTAAATCCTCCAGCTGCACTGTCTTGGTTAATAAGAATCATTATCCATTTGTCTGGCCTTCTCCATGTTGTCATATTCTAGCTTCTAATATGATTTCTCCGGAAAGACTCTCCACCTGATCCCCTAGCTAGCTGCCATTTTCTAGAGGCCCACATTGCTTAACTCTTTTTAAGCTTTTTATTGTCCTTGTTTTGCTGGGTTTTTTTGTTCTTATCTATTCCTTTTATCTAATTATTGATTACTTTTGTCTAATTAATTTCCTTTTTTCTGTTTCATATTTATTTTTCAAAAATTACTTCGCTCATTCTCTCATCTCATCCCTGCCCCCTCCATCATTATTATTATAATCATTAAGCTTTATTCATCTTTAATATTTAGTTAATTCTCTGCTATTATTTCTTTTTGATATTTCTAATTTTATTTAAAGAAAGACTAAACACAACAGAAAATGGTTAGAAATAATACATACGTTCAGAGAAAAAAATAAACAGTAAGAAATCACTAGTTGTTGTTTAAATGTTGTCGTTTTACAAACAGTTGTTCCAGATACAAAAATGGAACTTGTAAAGTGGGAATTGAAACAGTGAGACTGTGAACAGTTCTGTTCAACTGTCCAACAAAAACTTAGTAACAAGGTTGTCAATCCTATACACTTAAACATACATGCAGTTATCCATAGCTTCATTTATGTTTAGATTAAACAAACTAAAGCAGGTTAAAATCATTCTGAACAAACAATAACAGTATTGCTGGATTTCACATCATGACACTCCGTGATCAGCACTGGGTACTGTAGTGTCTTTTTTAAAAAAAATTTAATTTAAAGAAAGACTAAACAAAACAGAAAATGGGTACAAATAATATATAATTTTAAAGAAAAAAATAGTAAGAAATCACTAGTTGATGATTATATATTGTCTTCTTACAAATAGTTGTTCAAGATACAAAAATGGAACTTGTAAAGTGGGAATTCAAACAGTGAGACCGCAACCAGTTCTGTTCAACTATCCAACAAAAACTTAGAAATATGGTTATCAATCCTATACACTTAAACATACATGCAGTTATCCATATCTTCAATTATGTTGAGATTGAATAAACCCAAGCAGGCTAATATCACTCTGAACAAAGAATAATATTATTGCTGAGTTTCACATTATGACACTCCAGGATCAGCACTGGGTATTTTAGTGTCTCTTTTTCTTCAAAGCATCTGTTCATTTCTTCATGTGTCATATGATCAGTTCTCATAAACTGTTTATAGATTCTACACATGCATGAGTCTTAACATGTATATCTATCCTTTGTATATTAGAGGGAGAAACAAAACAAAGCAAGGCAAAACAAAACATATTCCTATAAACACATGAAACAAAATAATCATATAAGACCGTTGTACAAAGAGTTCTACCATGGTTCCTGTGTTGTCTCCTGTTATCTCCAGTAGAATTGGCTATATCATCAGACATAGTATAATTGAATATGTCAGTAC
Organism: Cavia porcellus; assembly: GCF_034190915.1. Lineage (NCBI taxonomy): Eukaryota > Metazoa > Chordata > Mammalia > Rodentia > Caviidae > Cavia > Cavia porcellus. The sequence goes on from NW_026947515.1 coordinate 17,295,268, forward strand.
ATAACAATATTAATAAAAACACAACTTTGTATATAGTATAGAACTTCAAAAACCAGCAGTTATCAAACCAGAATGTGTATCGTAGAGTCTTGTCATCTTCAGTATAGTTGCCTGTACTCTTAGACTTGATACTATCAATCATATCAGTTTTGAATAAAATCTTCTCTGCCTCATTTCTGTTATGCTCATTTTTTTCCATCAGTTGTTTGCTTATCTTCTTCATTCTGTTTTCTGCTCCATGAGCTGAGGCCTCTCTGCCACTGTTCCTAGAATCTTAGTACTTTTCTCTCTCTCTAGAATGCCCTGCAGTATTCTCTGTAGAGTTGGACTGGTGGTTGCAAATTTCCCAAGTTCCTCTTTGTCTTGGAAGCATCTTGTTTCTCCATTAATTTCTAGAGACAGTTTAGGAGGGTATATCAATCTGGAATGGAGGTCAATTTCTTTCAGGGCTGGGAATATTTTGCACCAGGCTCTTCTTGACTTGATGGTTTGAGATGGTTGAGAAGTCTGCCATTATTCTGATGGTCCTTCCTCTGTAGGTTATCTGTTTCTTTTTTCTAACAGCTTTAAATATTCTGTTCTTATATTGAATTTCTGGGATCTTGATTATTATATGTGTGGGTGTAGCTCTGCTTTGGTTGTAGGTGGCTGGAGTTCTGTATGCCTCATATATCAGAATATCATTTCCTTTTCCTATGTTTGGGAAGTTTTCTTTGATTATTTCTGTGAATAACCTTTGTCATTCCTTTGTTTGTATCCTAGCTTCTTCATTTACATTCTTTATTCTCAAGTTATAGATCCTTTTGTCATCTTCTAGCCTTTGTATTGTTACTGCTTGTTTCCTTGTTATTTTTAAAGAGTTTTTCCTTTCATACTCCCACACTGCAAAATTGTCCTCCAGTTTGGATAATCTATCATTGGTTTTTTTTCAAGCTGATTTGTCAGCTTTCCATAGAGTTTTTAATTTCCTGTGATCTCTTTGAATCTGCTTCATGTATTCTATATTTTTTTTATATTCTTCATCAAATGGTTCTCTCCTTTGTTTGAGTTCCTCCCTTCTTCCGTTTGTGTCTGCTTGAGGGGTGCTTAGTATCTCTTTTATTAATCTTCTTATATCTTGCTTTATTTGGCTAAATATTTCACTTTTGAACTCGTCTATGAGGTCCTGAATATATCTCTTTATGTCCACTGGCTTGTGTCTAATATTGCATGTTTACTGTTCTCATTCTCTTTTGTATTTACCTGTCCTGTGTCAATGTTCAGGCCTGGGGACTTTTTGTTGTTGCTTTCTCTTCCCATCTTTTTTGCTTCTTCCAGGAGGCCCCAGTTTCTTTCTTTGTTGGTTACAATTCTTCTGAAGCATGCTGGCTAGATGACCCTTCACACTGCAGTGTGCTAGTGAGTTGCAGACAGGGACAGTGTTTGCTGGCCCCTCCCTCTGGATCAGTCAAACTGCTGTGGCCTGCAGTACTGTATTACTTTGTGCCGCCTCCCCTCTGGACCAGCCAAACCTCTGTGGCCTGACTGGGCCAGTGTGGTTAGTGTGCCCAGCACTGTAGGGACTTGTCCTCGGATAACCTATTGGGTCTCAGCCAGGTCATGTGACCCAGGTCTAGCTCACTCCACCAATCCCATTTGAGAAAGGAACAACTGACTGAAGTCACTGCTGCCCCTTGTACCTGCCAGTCCTGCCGGGTCTCAGAATGTCATCTGCCAGAGCTCCCCTGTTTATGGAATGGCTCCACTCCCGTCACTCACCACAGGTTGATGTAGGCACCCTGCCAACTCAGCCTCGATTCTGCCAACCCACGGACTCAATGCAAGTGCACCTCCAGTGAGTCGAAGTGTTGGGACCTCGGATGAGTCAGCAAGTTGCAGCGGGACCTTGGCAAGTTGTCATGGTGGGACCCCGGCAAGTCACAGTGGGACCTCGGATGGTCAGCAAGTGGCCTTAATTTCTTCTTGGGACGAGAGAATTCATCTCCCTCTATTGGGGCTCCTGACTTTGTATTATGTTGAATTCTAAGTTGCCTATCTCAGGGAGCTTCTGTAGCCAGGTGTTATCTATGTGCCATCTTTGCTCCTCCCCTCTCTCTCTGCTATTATTGTTGAATTATTTTTTAATATTTTTTTGTTTCTTTTTTCTTTGAAACAGGACCTTGCTGTGTAGCCCAGGCTGGTCTCGAACTCATAGCAATCCTCCTGCCTCAGCCTAATTTCTAGGGTTACAGGCATGTGTCATAGGCCTGGCTTATTTCTACTGTTATTAAAGGTATAGTTGCATTTAGTATACGTTCGTCCTATGTCAATATGTGGTTTGTCTTTGTGTTTATACTAGAATGATAGATCTCTTTCCTATGATTAAGCTAGATGACTATGGACATGTACCTCTACAAATTGTTAAGTAAAATAAATCTTTCCTCCTTAACTGTGGGTGTGGGATAGTTTTATGCTAGCAATGATGAAGCAACTAAGATATATGGGAAAATAATTTCACATACAGATAAATGAGGCATAGAGAACCCCAAATAGCCAAGATCAGAAAAGAACTTCTCCATAACATGTTATTGTCAAAATCCAACCCAGATGTCCAAACCAGGGCAGACTCTGAAATGCTGTTAGAGAACCCAACAAATTATTATAAAGATAAGTCCATTAGAATTACAGCAGATTTCTCAACACAAACTTTAGAGGCCAAGAGTATTTGGAGTAAAGTGTTCAAGCTCTAAAACAAAACAAAAACAAACAAAAATCCAAGCTAGCGTGATATATCCTGTAAAACCATTTTTCAAATTGATGAAGAAATAAGGTCTTTCTATAGCAAAGAGCATTTTAAGAAATTCATAGCTACTTAGCCACACTCCAAAAAAAAATTCGTAAGGGTATCCTAGAAAGAAAATGAATCTTACAATATAAAAAGTCTAGTAGAAGGAATGTATCAGGTAGGCTGAGGGAAAGAAGAAAAACAGGAATCACCAACTGTAAAATAAAGCAATAGCAAGAATAAGTTAATATCTTTCATCCTTTTTTAAAACTTCATTTTAAAGAGAGTAAAATTAAACATAACAAAATAGAACAAAAGAAAACAATGTAAGAGACACAGATTTCAAAGCAAGACAACTCGAGATCTTCATTGTCTATCATATTGTCTCTTGTTTTCATCTGAATAGTTATCCATATCTTCACATACAGCGAATTCACATGAAACAACATAGTATAGAACTGATCCAAACAGAATGAGGAAGGCATTTTAGGTCTTCAAGACCAGACCATAGGGAAGTCAACAATGGCTGTCATAGTGTCTCTCATTCTTTTCAAATTAGCTGTCTACACCTTCATTTATGTTGAAATTAAACAAAACAAAACAGACTAAAGTCACTCTGAACAAAGAATAATGGTATTGCTGGATTTCACATCATGACACTACAGAATCAGCACTGGGTACCTCAGTGTCTCTTTGTCTTCAAGGTAGTTGTCCATTTCATCGTGAAGTATATAATCAGTTCTCATAAACTGTTTAGAAGTTCTACACATGCATGAGTCTCTACGTATATTTCTAACCTTTCTGATTACAGGGAAAAACAAAGCATATCAGGACAAGACAAAACAAATTCGTATAAAAACATGAAACGATAAAGTCATATAAAACCACAGTACAAGGTGATCTACAATGGTTACAGTGTCGTCTCTTGATATCTTCAATAGAATTGTTCATATCATCAGACAGTATAATTGAATATAGCAGTACATAACAATATTAATAAAAACAAAACATTGTAGACAGTGTAAAACTTCAAAAGCAGGTAATAGTCAAACCAGAGTGGGTATCCTAGTGAATTTGTCATCTTCAGTGTAGTTGCCTATACTCTCAGACTTGATACTATCAATCATAACAGATTTGAATAAAATCTGTCAATACAAAACAGCAATCTAACCAACCAGATTCAACTAAGATCAGTCATGATAAAACAATGTAAGTTATACAGGGCTTCAGATTAAGTTAATAGGAAATTAAGGATGATTACCGTACTGGATCTTGTTTTTGGGATAACTGTCTGTGCCCTCAAATCTAGTACAAGTAGACAACTGGAACAGAATATAATCCACCTAAACAGCAGTGAGAACAATGTTGGTTTTAAAACCTGATACACTATTAACAATATCCTCTGCCTTCTGTTTTAAGACTATTCCTCCCTTTTCCCACCTACAGGGTGGGACACACTTTAGCGCTGCACATTTTGGGTCCCACTAACTCCCTGAGATTTTTGTGGGGGGGGGGGCCAACCTGCTATTTACCTAAATGGTTCCAAACCTTCTCACTCCTGGACTTGATCTCAAGTTGTATTCCTTTACTTACAAAAGCCTCCAGGTTTTCCTCGTTATAGCTGAGTAATTCTCTATTGCGCATAAATATGTCTTTCTAACCTATCTGCAGGTGCTGGTTGTGTTGCCCCTATTTCTCTCTGGCTCCCTGTCACACAGAGCATTGTTTTCTCACATTTGATTTTTGGTTCACAAATCCTTTTTCAGGTTAATTATATTTCCAATAGAGAGCATCTCGGTGGACCCTACCTCCTGCTCTACTCTGCCTTAAAAAAAAAAAATGTATCAAGGCCATCTATGTTAGAGCTTATAGCCAAACTTCTCTGTCTCATTTCTGTTATGCTATTTTCCTCTCGTTGTTTGTCTACTTTTCTGCTTCATTCCGCTGTCTGCCCCGTTCATTGAGGCCTCTCTGCCACTGCTCCTGAAATTCTGGAATTTTTTCCTCTCTTTCTAGAAAGTCCTTTAGTATTCTCTGTAGGGTTGGATTGGTGGTCACAAATTCCCCCAGTTCCTCTTTCAGACAAAGAACTTTCAAAACACACACTGGGAAACGTGTGATATACAGCAGAAGTTTGCAATGATTTTGAGGCTGCATTTATACATTTGATTGCGCTACTGAATGGTAAACTTCCATCCTCTTACAAATCCAAAATCCTCAATTCCGCGTACTGCCCCGTGAAAGAGACCTGCACAACAAAGCTGTGTGCAATACAACACACACACACACACACACACACACACACACACACACACACACGCACGCACAAGTAAACACTTTAGGCTAAGGATCCTGAGGGACAAGAATTGGGAAATGAACTCTATCAGGGTCAAGACATCAGCAAAGCCCAGAAGAGGGTCAGGGCCAAAATGCCGAATAAAAAAGGTCAGGCTGTCTGGGGAGCCGCTGGTGTCAGGAAACTGACCAACTTCCATTTGGCCAAGTTCCAGGTTTGGCGTTTAAATACCTGAAAAGTAGATCTAGGTATGTTATCTGAAAAACAAAACAAAAAAAAAGAATGCACAGTGCAAATATAGTGTGAATCCATTTAAAATATGTGTGGAAGGGCTGAGGATATAGCTCAGTGGCATAAAAGCTTTCCTGGTAAGCACAAGGTCCTGAATTTGATTCCCGGCAACAAGAAAGAAATATATATAAAGGAGCTGGAAAAGTACCCACCAAAATGTCAACAGTACTCATCTCTTGATGTTGCTGTAAAGAGCTTTTTTTTTCTTTATACTTTTCCAAGCTTCCTACATAAACATGTAGAGAAGGTATTAAAATGTCCCTCATAATAACACTCCCCACATCCACGCTGGGGTTTCCCAACGGGTAGTTCCAAGTGAGGTTATGTGTGCTGGGAGGATAAGGAGACAGTCTTTCATGTTAACCCTTTTGGGGGCAGTGTCTGCAGCCACTGCTCCAGCATTCCTCTTTGTGTGTGTGTGTGTGTGTGTGTGTGTGAGTGTGTGTGTGTGCACGCGCGTGGCGCCCCTGTATATTGTGCTGGCACTCAAACCTGCCTTGTGCATAGGGGAGCCAAGTGCTCTACTCCTGAGCCGCAACTCTAGTCCAAGGCTGGTTTATCAGGCTGTTACTCAAGTGATTCTGTCTGGGAACCAAGGAAATCTACCAAGATCAGTGGACTGGCATAATCAGGAGCCCAAGGTAAGACTGGACTAGTCCATACTCTCAGTCAGTCAGGCCCATCCAAGGCACTCACCTTCCAGCAGCCAAAGAGAGGCAGGGGCTTTCCCTCTGAGTGAACCGGGCCATTATTAAAAATGACTAGATCAAGGAGCCAGCACTGATCAGCAAGGGCCCCCATAGCACTTCAACATGTGAAGCCAGGACCCCAGAAGTTCTGCCTCTATTCCCAGCCTCCTAGATCACTGCTGGATCAGTACGTGGGCAGGCAAGGGCCACTTCATGTGGCAGGACACTGTGGCAGCCAACGACCCAGGTTGGAGGGAAGATAAGTCTGAGGCTGGATGGCGTGTGTGCACTACAACAAGAGCTCTGGGGACTCTTTGAGGTTCTTTCTGGATGAAGGTGGAGGTAGCAACCCAGAAAAGGGACCAGCTGGACTTCCAGGATACTGGAGAGCCATCTGTCCCTATCCCTAACTTCCCCATGAGGGACACAGACTCACACGATGAGGATAGGACTTTTAATTGAATTCACAGAAGGACCAGGGGAAACTCCATTTAGACAGCAGGGTACCCAAAAAATGAGGGCAGAGCTGAGGTGGCTGGTGACATAGAGGACAGAAAAGAAGGGGAAGGGGTGGGAGGAAGAGCATGCTGGGATACAATCTTGGCCCACCAAACACATTCACTACCCAATCTCTTGTGGACACTTCCTAGCCAGCCCAGTCTAGCTTGGTCATCTCAAGTGTGTCTCAGATCCACCTCAGAGCCAAACTGGGGCTGGTGGAGACTGTGGTGGCGCCTGCTGAAGAGCTGCTGGGTAAGGCCCAAGGTGGCCACCAGTAGGGCACCACCCAGGAAGAGCAGCACCCACTGGCCCATGCGGGCCTGCTGTGGCTCCAGGTTCATGCCCAAGAAGTTGACATGGCCAGTGTCCGAGAAGAAGTCTGAGGGAGCTGGACAAGGAAGCAAGAAAACAGGGCAGTGGGCAGGGGGATGGGTGGGCCGGGTCTACAGGCTCTGGCTTCCCTGTTCTTTCTCTGAGGTCAGACGTGAGCCTGCCTGGACTGGGGAGGGGGCTCTGTCCTGTCGAACACTGGGGGGGTGGGCCTTGGGCTGGAGGTGGGGTGGGTCGTGATACCAGAGTTTGGTGTCCAGTTGTACTGCGGCCAGCCCAGCTTCTGCCCATGCCACCCGTTTTCAGTGACAAGCCAGTCCATCAGTGGCTTGAAGTAGTTCATCATGGCCAAGGCCGACATGTTGGGCTGACCTGTCATCAGCTTCATGGCTTCTGGCCAAGGTTTACTGTAGCCTAGCTTCATGATGTCCCTGGGGAATCCACCAGAGAAAGGGAAACTGAGTCAGAACAACCCAGGCCCTCTTTCCTCAGCCTGATATTCTTCTTTGTATCCGTCTCTCTGTCTAAACGTTCCTTTAGGAATAGGAAGGTCTGAGACCAGGATCCTCTAGGTCCCCACTGGGCGGGAGGCTGAGGGGAGCAGAGCAGAGTGTGAAAATTGTGAGAGGGCCAGGAACACTTACGCCAGCCGCTTCCCTGCTTCCTTGGACTGGTAGATATCACATTTGTGCAGCGGCCCCTGGTGGCCAGCAGCCTGGCACAGCGCCTCATGGAACTGGAACTGGATGACAAAGCTGACAAAGTACCTGGAGGGGAGGGAAGGTGTGGTGTGGAATGAAGTGGACTGAGGGGCTGTGCTACTGACAATCCAGTCCCTTCTGCCCATGGCAGCCACGCAGGAACCAGCAGAGCAGGACAAGGTGCGGAAATCAGGGGGCTTCTGGGGTTGTCCCAGCGCCTCCCTAGCTGTGGCTGTGCAGATGCCAGAAGGCCACCTCCACTTCTTGAGGCCCCAGGGACCAGCCCCTTGGTGGGAGGCAGCTTGGGGCAGAAGGCTTAGCAGAATGCTTCTGAGTCAGTGACATCTCATCCCGGGATGTATATACACAGCGGCAAGGGGCTGCCAAAGGGGTCAGATGGATGTGTTTAGGGTGGTCTGGGCAGGGAAGCCAGCCTAAAATGATCTTACCTGAAGCAGTAGGAATTCTCAGGTAGAAATGCACCAGTCAAGGCCAGAGCAACTGTTTCAAGCATGGAAGAGTTTTAAATGTCCAGGCCTCTGCTTTTCAACACTGGGCACAAACCACGAGCTGTTCTCCTCCCTGGCATTTCTTTGTCCTGGCTGCTGAATACAGAAACGGATTCTATCAAGTACACTTGGATTGAAAAGCCCTATGTTTGGTGTTGTTACTGACTTCCTTTGGGTGCTAGAGCAATGGTTTTTGGTATCAGAAGAATGGTTCTCTAAATTTTACTGTGAGAATCTCAAGGGACTTACTCAGTCCTTGGCTTCAGTCCTGGAGTTGACAGGCACAGGTGGTCTAGATGGCCTGCTAAGAACTTCCCCTAGAGTTACCTTTGCATTTGCATTTCTGCATGTTGGTCCTGCCCTTTCATCCAAGTTCCCCCATAATAAAAGCTCTATTTCCAGATGGCCTCTGTGAGATAGCCTGGGTTGTGGATTTGTCTGAGTTTTTTTTTTTCTTCTTCTCCGAGATGTAGAGCTTGAACCCAGAGCCACATTAACGTTCGCCAAGTGCTGACCGCGGAGCTACATCCCCACCCCTGGGCTAAGCTCTGAATCCTCCCATTTCCCAGTTTTGTGTGGCTATGGAAAAGTTATGCTCTGGGCTTCAGTGTCCTCATCTGTACAGCAAGGGCAGTAGGTTCTGAGGTTCCCTATCTTATAAGGTGGTTATGTAGAAGATGGGAGTTAATGTATGTAACAGACTTAGGAACTGTGGTATGGAGTAAGTCATTGAGAAATGCTAGCTACTAATTATATGTGCAGCTGAAGCAAGCATGTATGTTAGCTATTTAATCATTAGTCTTACCATACTGTAATAGAAATACATATGAAGAGAATTATATGGGTGTTAGGTAAATTTGAATTTTGTATTTTCCAGAGAGGAATCAGGACCTTAAGTCAGACAGGTATGTCCAAGGGCCATTATATCCATCTTCTATCTTTTAAGGATCTAAGTAAAAAAATTCCTCATCCTTTTAACCAGCCATGGTACCGTCTAGCAGCTTCTCATAGTCAAACTCCCAGGAGCATAACGTGCTAGCCTAAGCTAATTTTCTTTAGTTGCACACAGTAACTCTAACATAAGAATTTGATGTTTCTCCTAAGGTGATTGTTTGGTTGTTTGTTTTTCACAGTACTGGGGTTTGAACCCAGGATCTTGTGATTGCTAGTCAAGTGCTCCTGAGTTTTAATATCTGCAGTCCTTGGGCAAGTAGATTTCCCTTCTTCTGTTGGGAAAAGGTGGTGGCTGGTTTTGAGCCAAGAATTGATCAGACATGCAGCCTAGAGCAAGACTCACAAGGAGGGTCAGAAACTTTATTCCTTTCTTCATGAATATCTCCACCTTAAGCTACCTCCACACCTGTGCTCCCTCACCTTTGGGAGGGCTTGCTGTCTATACAGAGCCCTGAAGGAGGACAGGTCAAAGTGCTCTGTGTCAACTGGTTTCACCTGGGTTAGCAATTTGTTTTTTATTTATTTATTTATTTATTTATTTTTTAATACCGGGGATCGAACTCACGACTGCCTGCTTACAAGGCAGGCGCTTATGCCGCTGAGCTAAATCCCCAGCCCCATGGGTTAGCAATTTGTAGTTGTTGGGCGCAGGCGCTCAACATACCATACCCCACCCGGGACTAAGGACCACGCCAGCTTCCGCAATGCAATACGTCCCTCTTTAAATTAGCCAACCCGTGCGCACCTGGTGCTCACTCGTATTCGCCCCGTGCCGACTCTGTGGCAACCCCTGATTGGCCACAGCTGGATATAGTAACCAGAGCCCACGTCCCATTCCCGCCCTGCTTCCTCATGGCAGCCTGTGATTGGTCACGGCCAAATATATAAACCAGAGCCCGCGTAAATAAAGCAGCAGTTAACTGTCGCCCACAAGAGCGTCTCCTGTCTCATTGGGGGGCTGCGCCGGTCAGTAGTTATTCTAGGAGAACGGTTTTCAGAGAGCCATCTTTGGCTTAGGCACTCCTCTAACATCCTTAACTCTTATCTGAGCCACCTTAAGCTCCTTGTGGTAGCTTTTACTCAGGGACTCATTGGCTCTTAACACCTTGTGAATCCATGGTCTGAGCCATATCGCTGAAACTCCAGCTGCTTGGGAACAGAGCCAAGTTGTGCAGGGAGGGAGGGAAAGAGAGGGCCACAGACAAGTCCCTGTACCTCCAGGGGACACACAGGCGAGGACAGGGGTGACAGGAGCTCCTCAGGCTTCTGTTCCAAGGATGCCATCAGGGTTTTGTCTACTGCCACAGCCAGGTGAGGCATCCTGGGAGAGGAGTTCTGCTTTGGTGTACATTTGTTTAAGTCACCATAAAGTCGTTCTGGGAAAGGGCAGAAAGATAGAAATATGCTCTGTAGGGAGCCTCTAGGCCAGAATGGGAGTTAATCTACTCTGACCTAAGGGACAGAGCTCCTCCCAAATCTCTGGGTCATTGCCCCAGCTGTGGGCCTTGTTATCACCACCCAGGATTTGCTTTCACCTTGACCAGTGATCCTGTTGTGATAACCAAAATCATAAAAGAGGACCACAGAAGCCACACAAGTTCTAGGCCTGATGCCACATTCCGAACAAGTTGGGGTTGGGAGGAAAGAATCTGAATACTCCCCTCGACTCTTACCTGTGCAGGGGGCAGAGGACCCAGGAGCAGCCTGGGCCCTGGACTCTTGAGTTGCTGAGCCCACAGGAAACAAGGCCAACTCATTGGAGGCAGGGGCCCCCAGGATGTAGCTGGCGTGGCTGTGCAGCATGGACTGTTGAAGCAGCTGCAGGATGTGGCTGAGATCTGATGCCATGTGGACTCCAGCCTGCTAAACATACCCTCGGCCATCAGGTTCAATTTTCTAAGAGCAGTTCAGGCCCTAAGGGCAGCTCTCAACTCTGTAGTCTCCATGCTCCATCCAGTGCAGTGGCAGCCTTGGACCTACCTGAAAGTATTTCCCCATGGGGAGCCACAACCTCAGGCCAAATTCCCCTGACTCATGTTACCAGTGTCCAGGCATGGGGCCCACAACATTCAGTCCCAATGGTGCTTTGACATGATTATTCTAATTGTATGATTTTCATGGGTGAAACTGAGGCTCAGAGCTGCAGAGTATCTTTTCCAACTCTTGCTGCTGAGTTATAAAGTCATAATTTGAACTGAGATCTATGCTGTTCCTAAGCTCTCTATCACAATAGCCCTGATCCCAGCCCTTTGCAAGGCTTCATGAGATTTATTCTGCACATAAATGTGCCTTTTTCCTATGAATTTGCCTTGGTATTCCAAAATTTGCTGGCAAAGTCATATAAATAATTGTTCTTAGTGAAGGGGATGGAAAATCTGCCTGTAAATGGGCATCATTCTGAAATTCACAAGACATGCAGTAATTCCCTGAGCATCCTGCAGGCGGCAGCTATGCCCTGCCTAAGGCAGTCTTTTGAGCCTTGCCAGAGGGAGCACTCACCTGTCCAACTGGGCCTGGAGCAGCTCTAGCCTGGAGCCTCGCTCCTGAGGCCAGCATTTTCGTCCCCACTGTGGGTTTGGCGGCCTATGGCTGGAGAAACTCAGGCCAGAGGCCAGATGCATCTGAGATGATAGGGATGGTGCTTCACCTGCAGGAAAAAAGGAAACACTTGTCCACACAGCTAATTCTATAGGCCTGTCCCTTCACTGTAGACCCAGCAATCCTGTTGTGATAACTGAAATCGTAAAAGAGAACCACAGAAGCCATCCAAGTTCTAGTCCTGATAGCACATTCAGAACAAGTTGGGGGTGGTGTCCCTTTACCTGTCATGGGACAGCGTGGGGGGTATCTCTCCTTACCTGGGTGATATGGAGCATGAGATATTCCTACTTGGAGGTCTGGCTTCCAGGACCTAGGAGTCTGTAGCCCTGGAAGGGAACTGAAGACCCAGCTTTGGGTGGTGGAGGGGCTTTTAGAATAGACATTTCTAGTTCTGGTCTCATTGGTCAGGGACCAGCAGCCCAAGGGGTTCCCTAGTGCTTTGGTGTGGACCTCATGGGCCTGACCAATACCTAGGCGTGAAAGAGGCACCTAGCAAATAGCTCTGGTCTGACCTTGAGGCCACAGGTCTTCAGGCTGGGAGACGAGGGAGAAGAGAGAAGCACATGGAGGAAGTCCTCTCTTATCCTTTGAGTGTCGCAGGGTCATCTCTCCCCAGGGAATGCAGGATGGATAAAATCAAGAAGGGGCCAGAAGATGGCAGGGGCTGGCTCTGCTCACCTGACTGCTTGTCACTGAGGAAGAAGCCGTGGTGGTCTTTGCTGGGGGCCTGCTGGGATGATGACTGGAGACCTCCATCTGCCTTGTAGGGAACATGAGCATTGAGCAACAGGCCAAAGATGGGCCTCTTTTTCCTCCCTACCCCTGCTCTCCCTTAGTGGCCCTGTCATACTCAGGTGGCAAAATGGTATTTGGTGGCTGGGCACACACTGTAGTGAAGCTTTGGGGAACTTTCTGCAGGCTCTTCCCTATGAGGGGTCTAGACAGTTGAATGGAGGTTTGGAGACAGTGATTTTCTACTAGGGCAGAGACAGGGGCTGAGTCTTGGGAGAGGCTCCATAGAATAGCAAGGTTTAGGAGTAGAAGGGCTGTTGCTCCCGTCTGCTCTTTCCTGAATGTTCTCTGCATGTGGACTGGCGGGGAACATCCTCTCTGGAGACCAAGTATGTGACCCTAATCTACTCTAGAGTTGTCCTCAGCAGCGTCCCTTTCTATCCACCCTGCTGCCACTGTGAGACTTGGGTTGCTGATGACCCAGGCCACGGGGACTGCCCTGATGTCTAGCCATTGAGTACGCAGGCCACCTGATGGCTCCAAGAGGCTGGGCATAATGAGGCAGTCCTCGTAAGAAGGAGAGAGACTGGAGGAGGGCACAGCAGCTGAGGAGCCACCACCCACCCTGGCCCACTGGCTCAGACTCACATCCCGCAGGTTGAAGGTGACCTCCAGCTTACTCCAGACGCTGTCCGCAAAGGCAGGGTACATGTCCAGCAATTCCAGAAGGTCTGCCCTCTGGATCTTGTGCAGGTCACAGTAGGTCGGGGTCTGTACATCTGCACTGAACTTGCCTGGCCATGCATGGAGGATACCAGGCTCCCCAAAGATGTCATTCTTCCCTGCCAACCAGGGGGATGATGGTCCTTCCAGAGTCTGGCTCAGGGAGGCTTCCTTATGAGGCGCCTCCCCGAAAGTCCCTTGAACATGATGCTCCCCTCAGAAATCCCGCTGAGGTGGGGCCTAGTGCTTAGGGTGAAGGTCTGGGGATAGGACTGGATGTGTGGGCTGTCTAGGAGGAGGAAGATAAGGGAATGTCCTTTGTCTTTCCTCTGAGCTTTACAGAGGTCTCCTCAGAGCTGCTCCTGTCTTGGGCTTGTGGATCACCTCTCTGTCTCCAAGATCCTCAGAACTACCCTCCCTTTATCAGAATCCTTCACCTTTTATTCAGGTTCTTTGACATTGCGACCACTCCCATCCAGGAGACAGGAGGTATTAAGGGCCACCAAAGGGCCACTGCCAACCTTCCTGCTTCCTCAGGATGCCAGTGCTGGGGGACAGGTGACAGGGAATGCTTCAGCACCTTTAAGGATTCTGAGGCTTCTGCTTTTTGTTGTCCCCTCTATGAACTCAAGTTTCTTCATCCCTAAAATGGAATAACCATGTCTTCCCCACCTAACCCTGTCAAGACTGTCACGAAAGTGCCCCAAAACCAGGAAGCACCTGACTAAGTTAATGAAAGGAACTGGAAAGTTTGGAGGTCCCAGGGTGGACGTTTGGTGAATCTCAGTGTAGATGACAAGGATATGGGGCCTTTTCTATGTCAGAGGATGTGCTGGCCATAGGATATGTTATGGCTTGTATCTGGATGTCGCTTCAAAGCCTCATGTGCCCATAGGTGGGACTTTGGGGAGTGATTGGATCATTGGTATGTGATACTAGATTAGTCTCCTGAAAGCTTTAGTGTAGTTCTGGTTTGTGGGTGATGGATTTACTGAAGAGGAAAGACCCACCCTGGAGGTGGGTGGTACCAACCAATAGGCTTACAGCCTGGATAGAACAAAAAGGGAATGGAGAAGGTTCGATGCTTCCTGCCTGCCACAACATGAACTCTGTCTCCTGTGCAATCCCCTCCGCCATGCTTCTCTGCTTTGGAATGAGCTGACTATGGATTGAAACCTCTACAAACTGAGCTTTAAAAAAATACCTTGCCTCTTTCAACTTTTGTCCCAGCAGTGAGCAAATAACTGAGCCCGAATACAAACTTAAAGAGGCTGTGAAATAAGCAGACAGTTAGCCACAAAATTACAGAATGAACGTTGGTGTAGGACCAGGCAGGCTGGAAGTCCTCTTTCAGAGGCTGCCGCAGTGGATTGGGAATCTGACGGAAGCGGAAGAACTCCTTAATGCGCAGCATCTGCGTGTGGTAGCGCGCAGTGCCCTAGTACAGGCGCTGGATGATGGTTGACACATTGCCAAAGATGCTGGCATACATGAGCGCTGGGGACAGGGCAGGGAATGAACCACTTGACCTGATGACCAGGCCACACCACTGCCAGACTCCCTCGCTTGGCAGCCCCTTGGTGAGGAGCCCTCGGTCCATGGCAATATCAGCAGTGCCATGACAGCACCAGGACATATGGGAACAAAGGCCCTTGGCCTTTTGTGCTCTTGTCCCTGGCCCTCTCAGCATTCTCTTGGGCCCTGAGGTCAAGTACCTGTAAAGAAAGAACTAGGGTGATAGATTATTTGTTGTTTATATTTCTTTTCTCCTGCAAGTTGTAAAAGTATAATGGGATAACTCTTGGTCTGTTGTTTTCACCCAGTTTTTCTTCTCTTGTTTTTGTTTTTTGGGCTGTCACATCTCTAAATACTTTGAACATGACAACCTAATCTGTATAAAATTTCACACTACTTTCAGGGTCCTAAACCAGCTGTCTCGGAAGGCAGGAAGCTGGGTGCAGGGACTGAGAGCAGCACAGCCATGGAGCTGGCCAGCAGGCCTGGCACTGGGCTCAGAGACTCCCTAATTGTGTGGTTCCTGGCAAATTAGGGTCTTCAGTTCCTGCTCTGTAAACTAAACTGTGCTCATAAAAGAGTGAAATGTGTGTGTTGTTACGTGCTGAGGGGAATGGCCGGTAGGGTCAGCTTCAGCCTGTGCAGTTACAGAGAGCCCAACCTAATCTCAACATTCTTGATGATTTTTCAAGAAAGCCCTCTACCTTTCCATTTTGTACCCAGCTCTACAAATGCTAGTCTTGTGCCTGGCTTATCTCAAGGCTTATCTCATTTTGGATGTTAAATTCTATATACAACTGATTGTACAAATGCGCAAAAATAAATGTGTTGCACAGTTAGGGTTAGAGTACCACATGCCTTGTTACTGTGTTATGTCTATTTCAACCCTCTCCCCACCAAAACAAAACTAATCCAACATTCCCAAGGCCCATAGCACAAGGTTGTATTTCCAGCCAATGAGCATGACACAGATGGAGAAGAGCTTCTCAGAGTTTGTATTGGGTGAAACATTGCTGAAGCCCACACTGGTGAGGCTGCTGAAGGTGAAGTAGAGGGCTGTGACATACTTGTCCTGCACTGAGGAGCCCGAGGCTGGGTCACTACCATTATAGTGCTTGCCAAGCTGAGCGCCCAGGCTGTCCAGCAGCCAATCTTGGGTCCCAGGTAGGGCCGCTCCACATTGCCGATGGTATACGAATGCAGGCCAGCCAGTGCCCAATGAGGGCAAAGGTGCACAAGAGAAGGAATAGCACTGCTGCCCTGTATTCAGAGTAGGGGTCCAGCAACATGCACCAGCCGCCACAGCCAAGCTGTCTTCAATGGCCCAATCAGGGTCATGGTGTGGGGCACAGAAAGAGGGTGTTCAGGATCATATTTTTTCATTGATACCTCGTCACATGGTCCACTAATGAAAAATCTGCTCTGGGCCAGGCATTTGGCAGTGGGATATAGAGTGGGACCTTACAGTACTCTCAGCCTACAGCTCCAAAAAGAGTTCTGATTGCAGGATGGTGGAAAGGGAAGTCCACTCTGCAGGGGCAGGTCAAGAGAGGCTTCACAGGGGCTGGGGATTTAGTTCAGCGGCATAAGCGCCTGCCTTGCAAGCCGGTGGTCGTGAGTTCAATCCCTGGTACTGATAAAAAACAAAAAAGACCAAAAAAAAAAAAAAAAAAGATAGAGAGAGAGAGGCTTCACAGAGGAAATGAGACACATGTGAGTCTTGAGAGATCAGGCAAGGTCTCGCTCCTGGCAGAGGGAGTGAGAAAGACACTGCTGGCACGTGAGTGCCACAGAAGAGACAAGAGATCTGAAGTGGCAGGCAGGGCTCACATGGCCCTGCAGCCTGGAGCAGCGTGGCAGATGGCAGAGCAGTGAGACACAGCTGGGAGGGTGGGCGGGGCTGCTGAGGACTGAGTGGCAGGGTCAGTTACGTGATCTGACATTTGTACTGGCTGCCTTGTGCAGGGATAGAGGTGGGGAAGGTCACTCAGTGTAGGCACAGGCAGCAGGGTGGAGAGGATAGAACTTATGGACGATTTGCTGCGGGGCTGGGAGTGACATACTACACCGATGAACACTCCCTGCTGAGCTGGCTGGAGTGCTGGAGGGGTGACTGACACCCAGAATGGAGAGTGGATTTGGGTAGAAAACTGTTCCTGAGGAGATGTGAAGGAGGGTAAAGTGGCACCAGAAGCTATGAAAATGCTCTCATACACCGCAGGTATGTTTGAGTGTGTAGGATGGAAAACCATATTACTGAGCTTTTGTTGGATCATTGAACGGAACTGTCTCCAATATCACTGGATGAGTGTCTACTTTATATGCTTTAATTTTGTAATTTGTACAACTGTTTCTGGGAAGATAATATGTAACCTATTGACTGGTGATTTCTTACTATATATTTTTTTTCTTGAAGTTCTGTATTACTTGTACCCTTTTACTGCTTTGTTCTTTTATGTCCTTTCTTTTTTCTCTTTAAATAAAAAAAAGAAAAAGAAGAAAATGCTCTCATATCACCCATGGAAAGCAAGAGGAGCTGCGACCATGAAGAGGATGAGGCTGTATTGGGGGTCCAGGCTGTGGATCCCGTTTCTAACTCCTAGATATGTGAGAGGCTGAGACTATAGAACTGCTAGTCTCAGAAGTAGCACAAATTCTGGGGGTGGCAAAGGACCTGCTGGCAGCCTGTTCTTCTCTCTGAGCTGCTCAGAGAGCTGGGCAAAAGGACAGCCCATCAGCTGGTCTTTCTCCAGCTGGTCTGGAAGACGATAGATGCCTGAGGCCTCCATTCCACCACTGCTTGCTGTGGCCAAGCTGCCCAGTTCCAGGGTCTCTCTGCATCCAGGACTGTAATGCAGGAAGGCTTCAGGGCTGGGGTGCCAGAGGCAACCACAGCTGCTGGCCTGGATGCTATTTGCTCACCTCATCTGATCCAGTGCGGAAGATGAGCAGGTCAAAGGGGATGGCAGCCACCATGTCGATGAGGAACCAGCCCTTGAAGTAGTGGACAGCAATGCGGCGGGGGTGGCTGACTACCTCATCACTGGAGTTGACATAGGTAGTATGGAAATTGATGACAATGTCCACGACAAACATGAGGTCCACCATGGTGAGTGGACTGCAGGTGTAGCCACAGGCCCCCCGCTGTGACTCATCCTGGTCACTGAGCAGGAAGGCAGCCGAGTAGGGAGTGAAGACAGCTGTGTAGATGACCAGCAGCAGAATGAGCCAGTCCCACACAGCCTTGAAGGTGCTGCAGGGCAGGATGGTCCCATGGTGGATGTGTGGGGCCTGCAGCTTGTACTCTGGCAGCACATGTGCATCCAGAGACAGGACCGGGGGGTGAGGGCCATGAGGGGTGAGTGGGGGGAGCCACTGCTGGTGAGACAGGCCTTGGGGATAAGCCTAGGAAGGGAGCCATGGGAACGGCTGGGTGACATTGGCTGCAATGGGCAGAGGGGACGGGGGGAAGTAGAGACAGCGGAAGCAGGACAAAGGACAAAGGGTCCATGATTGTCTCATATGTACCTGTCTGGTAGAAGTCCGGGTTTCAGAGAATCTGCACTGTGAGGTTTTGACTTTGCAGACCAGATCAACCAGACAGAATCAGAAGAAGGAGGTTCCATCAAAGGGCTGGTTCCCACCAGAGGACTCTTCATCTGATATCCAAAACCTACAGTGGGGGTCTCAGTGTCCTCACACTGCAGTAACTTTCTGCCGGGCCTCTAGGCCTTGGCTCATATTTCACTTCATCAGGAAGCCCCTCAGACCCCATGTAGACTGAGACTCTCTTCTTAGGATGGAACTCACGACCTTGCGCTTGCCAGGCAGGCACTGTGCTGCCGAGCTATGTCTCTGGACTGGGATACTATTTTTTATTTTCTTCATACCCCATATACAGTCCTGACCACATGTTACCCTTCACTAGGCTATAAGTGCAGCCAGGTGATTTGTCAATCTACCTGCTCTTCCCTGTGCTCCAACATGCAGTCTGTGTGGGTTCTCAACTACTGACCACTGAATGAGCACCGGCATCTTGGGTTCTGTTTCCAAGTTCAGGCTGAGCATCACACCCATGGCTGTCAGTGTCTGCCCCTTCTTCCAGGCCACTCCCTAACCCTGTCTGTCTGGGGAGTGAGAGAAAGGCTGCAGGGATAGGGGAGAAAGTTGCAAGCTGTTGAGAAAAGAGTGTCCAGCCCCTTAGCTCCTCAGGACAGCAGACAGGGAGACACACTGATGCTCAGTCTCCCACTGTCTCATCGGAGCTCTTCTGTAGCAAAGCCCACCCTGGCCAGGGACACCTGGGAGCTGGTGGACCTTCAGAATGTAGGGATCTGGCAGCAAGATCACAGCCTTAGGCACTTAAAGTTCTAGAAGAGGTCAGTGCGACCTTGCTGTTGTGCATCATGCTAATCCCTTCTTCGGAGCTCTGTCAGGAGCCACCCCTGGCATTAAGGCCCATGTTGGGTAGGTAGTAAAGCCAAGAGGACCTATGTGCCCACCAGGCCTGTCCATCTTCAGAGACAATTCTGCAATCCAAGAGTGGCCACCATATTGGTGCCATTTTAAAGGCATTGGTGTTAGCCTTAGACAGTTTTCTCACGCTACCTCACCTCAGAGGGCCTAGCTCTGCAGCCTGGGCCTTCTCCTTCCCCACAGCCCTTGCACTCAATGGGGTTGAATAGTTGAGTGGTTCTTCTTCCTGCAATGACTCTTCTGTTAATGGAAAGAAGTAGAGAAAACAAGGGCTGCTCCCATGAGGAGACAGCCCCCCAAAAAGGCTTGCACTTCCTTGCTCAGCCTTCGCCTAGTACCCCCTGTGGATTAGAACTTTGAGTATCTGCAGAGCTACCACTTCTTAACGTGAAGTGATTGTTAGGAGGCCATTTCATGTAACTACCTGCATTTTGCACAAGAAAGCCCTGAGGACCAGAAGGCTGTCCCTTGTCCAGTGTCACACAGTGAATCGGTACTAGGACTCTGGTCACTGGAACCTCAAGCAAGACTCTGTGTTTCCTTGTGGAATGCTCAGGCCATTAAGCCCCATTAGAAAGGAGAGTGAACTCAGGGACATTTACCTTGAGCTGAGCAAAGAGACCACATGGAGAAGGGACTTTCAGGGATGGGCCTTTAAGGGGCTGTTCAAATTTAACAGTCATCAGCTCTACCGTCTCCTCTTGACATGCAGGAGGATCCTGTGTATTATTGAAGGGTAAGGTGGCTGTTATTTGAAAGGCAAGGGGCAAGGGCAGGGCAGGGGGCCTCCTGCCATTCTTCCTTCCTCTCCTTGTTTCTGTATGGCCCTCATCCATGCTGTTTCCCCTTCTCCTTTGCAGGGATGGGAAATGACTTGGGCAGGCCCCTAATGGTGGCCTGTGCACCCTGTCTTGTTCCCTCCTACCCCAGATACCCCAGTGCTAAGAGATAGACTCTTATAGGCACTGCTGATCCCAAATTCTCTGAGCTCCAGGACTTTGGCCTCAGGTGAGCTCTTTAGGTGTAGAAACTCCACTCAAGCAGGGGTCTGGACATGCTGCATCTCTCTGTTAGTCAAGACCCCAAGGAACCCCAGGTTCAGGGCTTGCTAGCTGGCACATGGGTGACCTTCTCAGTGACGTTCTGTGTTTACTCTACCACCTTGTGTGGCGCAATGATTTCGATCTCTGTGGTGGAACTGGAGCGGTGCTTCTCAAGGTTGAACACCATGAGGTTGAATGTGAACTGTGGGACCTGGCTGACAGTTATGTACTTGTACCTGCCTGGGCCAGGCCCCTGTCCACCTCTCCTTCCACAGAGCCCTCTGAAACAGGGCCTGGATCAGAGCAGCCAGGGCCAGGCCACTGGCTGCTCCAGTGGATGCCCCTAGCCTTCCCTGGTCACCACCACCCATAGCCCAACTCACTTGCTCACCAGAGCCCAGAAAGTTTTGGGACAGCAGGTGCTGGGTCAGGTTGGGACTGCTGTTCTTGGCCAACAGCTGGGCCAGGTCCTCAAAGTTGAGGATCAACATGATGACAGCCCCATCCTGATTCTTCACAGGCAACATATCCACTAAGCATCTGAAGCTGGAGGCTGTAAACACCATCAGCAGGTGGAGGTGGTGGTCATTGAAAGGATCTCCTCCATTGGCTGGAGAGGAGGCTGGTGAAGGTCAAGTTAAAGGCACCTACTGGAGAGAAAAGGCCTAGACAGTGACCAGAGTTGATGGGTAGATGGTGGAGAACTGGTCAGCTAGTGCCCTACCCAAACGACAGAGAGGAGGATACCAACTAAGCAGCTCATTAGGAGATAACATCGCATTAGGTCCAAGTCCAGGCATGGCCCTCAGTTCAGGGCTGAGGCTCAAGGTTTGTTTCTGCTGTAATTACAGCTGAGCAGATGGGAGTGGATTAAGTGGGGAGGCCAGCTGGGGCACTGTACACCCATGTGGCTTTGGCTGACACTGGGCTCAGCTCCCATAACACCACACCACAAAAATGCCCCCTTCTCTGACACTGGAAGGAACATGTTGTTGGGTTTACACTAAGTGCTGGGCAGAGACCCAGTGGGCACTTTGGGCCTCAGGAGATCTTTGCAGGGCAGATGTAGGCTTCTGTTCTGCAGGTGACAGACTGGGATTTTGAGAATCTGATTTGCCATGGCTGGGAGGAGACATGAAGCAAGGACCCCTGGGCTCTTGGCACACAACAGCTTGGCAAAGGGAAGAGCCTTGTCTGGGAGGAAGGTATTGGAGCAGTCCCAAGGCAGAGCCTGGGACCAGGGATCAGGCAGGGCAGTGTCCTGAGGGTCAGAGAGAAGGAAAAGGCACGTAGGAGCAGAACAGGTCCCTATGCTGCTTGTTCTGCCCCCTGGGCAGCCCAAACATAGCTGTTGGCCCCTTTGTACCTCTGGCCACAGTCTCTGTTCCCTCTCCTTGCTCCAGGCTCCTGCTACCTTCTCATTGGTGGATGGAACAAAATCACTTGAAATAATGCATATCACAGAACAGAGCCTAGGAGCAGGCATTCCATGGGGTTCCTTCTGTGCCTCAGTTCAAACTGCTGGCCACAATCAGTTTGAAAGGGCAAGATCCTCAGGGACAAGGCCTGAGATGACCTTGCAAATCAAAAGGCAGAGCTGCACGCCCAATGATAGGTTTGGGTTTGTCTCACTTCTGCTAAGTATGTATTGATGAAATAAAGCACATATGTGTAAATATGAGGGCACAGTGGCCAGGCCTTAGTTGTGGCTTACCTCCCCTGCCCATTCTCACAGCCATCAGGCCTGGTATACAGCTGAGCCTCCCTCCTCTTCCCTCCCCATTTTGCTCTCAGGAGCAGGAATCTCCCAGATCAGATTCCTGGACTCTCAGGCACCAGGCAGCCACCTGCCGGCTGCTGTGTGGGTCCAGGGGAGACATCCATATGGAGGAGAGGCCCCTGGCCTGGCTTTACCCTCCCCTGGGTTGCATTGCTGTAGTCACTCTTGTCAGCCTGGGGTGTGGCAAGGCTCCTGCCTCTAAAGTCCAATTATGTTTCCTGTCTCCCTGGCACTGGGGACACTTAGCCTGGCAGGGGGCAAGAGGGAGGGTGGAAAGCTCTGCAGGCTTTCTATGGTGCTGGAGTAGCCATGGCCCCATCTTCCCACTCGCTATTTCTCTGGTTTGAAAGCCCAGACTGGGAATGCATTGAAGACCAGCCCCTCATAGCAGTAAGGGTTGGAGCAGCCTGGGGTAGGCACACTGGAGTAGGCAGACAGGCAGCTATGAGAATTTGGAAGAGTTTAGCACATCCTCTTCATGTACTGCAGGGTAACTGTCTTTGCTTCTCCAAAGCTCGAAGCCTACAAGTACCTGGGTGGGCAGTAGTAGGTGAGTGTTTTTTTGTGCCCAGAAACAGCAGTGTCCTGGTGTCCTTGCCCTGTCTCTGTAGGACACACCCAAAGTCTGCCTACTTTTCCCTTCCAAGGGCTTCTCCTAGTACTTCTCATTGCCCATATTTCCTCCCAACTCGGACCCTCACTCTCGCCACTTGACAACCTGCCCCTTGTCTGGAAGGTACTGAGGGTTGAACCCAGGGCCTCACCCATTGTAGGGAGACACTCAAGCCCTGAGCTACACCCACAGCCTCACTCTGAGTTCTTTTCCCACACTCCATCTAGCATGGTGCTGAGCCCTTAGGGACCATTTGTGCCTCAGAATGCTGCCACTAGGAGGGGGGCTATACCACACTGCAAGGTGCTGCCTCCAGCTCAGCCCACCTGGCATTTAGAGATGAGTGTGTGGAAAACACTGCGGGAAGGAGAGGGCAGACAGTAGCTCCTGACCTCAGTCTTGCCCTGTCCACCTTAAGTGGAGCTGAGGACTGAGAAGCCCCAATCCTCCTGGAGTCTGGCCTAGAGATGACAAGATTCTGGTTTAGGCCCATCAGAGTAGAGGACTAGTAAAGGCAGACAGGGAGGGCTGGGTCCTCTGGCAAGTGCCCAGTGGGGCAGGAGTAAGGGAGGACTGTGCGCTCTCCATGCCACCCCTAGACTCTCACTTGTTCTAGTCTGTGACAGTCCCCCTTCCTCTTTATTTGTTAAGGTGTTGTTTTTCCTAGCAAAGACAGGTGAGAAAGAGCCTTGCTTTCTCAAGAGTCTCTGACCTTGGCTCATAGGGGTGATTTTTACCAAGTGCTGCAACCTCTGAGTCAACTTTATGCAGTGGATTACCCTTTTAGAGGAAAGAGGATTATAAGTAAACCAGCTAGAGATCTGTTCAGGACCCCTTCCCACCTCCCAAGAGTCTGGGAGTGGAGTAGAGAGAAAACACTGATCTGGAAAGAAATAAATCACAATATGTCCCTCAGCAGGACTGTAAGATGTTTATGAATATGATTTTTTAACAAAAGAATTACATGGTAGGAGTACATCATAAGGTTAACATAAGTTATCTGAGCACTGTATCCTTCTCTTAGTGTAATGATGGTCAGGAATCTCCCTTTTCTGGGTTTCAGACTAATTTCAGTAATGTCCAGATGATGAAACCTGGGCAACAGGACAAGCCAGAATTGAGAGTGGGAAGTTTTACAGCACCATGTACAAGGATAATTTCCATTTTCACTCAGGGCCACCTTCCAACTCTAGTTGGCCTCTTCTAATAGCTGGAGGACCTTGGCAGGGTTTGAGTTAAAGCGTGGCCTTGACCTCTGCTCCCTGCCCAGGAAACGTAGGGTGCTGATGGAACGCTAAGAGCCCTGATCCGACATCCCCAGGATCTGACATCAGCCTTCACCCTCTTCTGTATTGACAGAGCTTTGGGGTCAAGGAAGAGAACAGAAAGGACCTGTGTCCCCTCACCTCTTTTTGTTTCATTCTGTTCCTGCAGGACCCTTCTCTCTTCCCTGCAGTGATGTTTAAAGGTGAAGTCACAGATTTCAAAATATTCTGACTTCATTAACCCTGTTAGTTCTGCCAGACTAAGCCACATTCTTCCTTGTCTCCGGATTCTGCTTCTGGGCCAGAAGGGACAACCAACGCATAGTCAGAACTGGACCAAGAAGCCCCCCAAAAGTCCATAATGACACACCTTCACACACGTGCTCACATGTGCACATACATGTGCCATCAGGGAGGCACACAGGTACATGAACACACCCACACATTCTCATGTTCATAATCACACTCACAAACACCTAGGCCCCTGGAACCCAAGTTCTCAGTACCCGTAAGTTCCAATCCAAAAGCATTTTTGTATACTCTACTGGCCCGCATGCTATTTCCACGGGAACTTCTCTCTTCTGGAGGCTTCCTTTTCCAAAAGTCTTGTATCCAAGGACAGAGGAAATCGGGTCCTTTTTCCTTCTTCTTGGAAAAAGGGCCATGAATATACTCAAGAGAAACTTCTCTTAGGGAAGGATCCAGAGACTTCAGCTCCAGTGTCTGGTTGGACCCTGGCAGTGTTCTTTGATTAGTTTCACTGACACAAAGTGAAGGGATTTATCCTTTGGGAACAAAACCAGTGGTTCCCAAATATAGCAGGGCATCAGAACTGCCAGGAGATTTTTCCAAATACACTTGCCTAGTCTCTTCTTGTGCACTGGGAGCCAACACTCTCTTTAGGGAAGATATGATTTGAAAAATATGCCCCAAGTAATTCTGATATAGAACTGTATTAGATGCGGGCCTGGACCATGGTGAGTTACAAAGGACTTTCAAGTTCTCGTCCTAATTGCCACCGACATTTCTTTCGCAGCTCTACCGGGCATACTATAGTTCTGGGAGGATGAGCTCAAAGGCTGCTGGGCTTTGCTCAGTTCCTGTTTTGCTTGCAATGATTTTGGGTAGTAGTAGGAACCCAAACTCTACCTGGAAGAACCTCTTGGTTGGGGAAAACTCCAGATCCTGTCTTCTCAAAGATCTTCAGCTAGATGAGCCAGGCAGGAGCTCCTACACCTTCTCTGGCTTCACAGGCCTTGAAGGGGTGACTCCATCCCAAATTCCCAGGGCAGACTCACATGAGGAAAGGTTAATTTCCATTGCAGCTGCCTGATAGCTGGGGCTGACAGTGACAAAGTGGACAACCAGGAGACTGACGACAAAGGGGAGGGATGATGGAGCAGGAGGCGCTGCCCAGGGTCCCTACCAGTTGCTGGATGAGCCTGTCCCAGGCCTCTGAAAAAGACCACAGATGGCAGAGCATCCAAAACTCATTGCTGTCCCCTACTATGAGGAAACTGAGGCCCAAAGAGTGAGGGCAGGATTAGTCCAGGCCCGTTTGTCATTAGATTTACCTTAGATTTAGCAGGTCATCTGGTGGGCCAAGAGAGAGGCCAGCCAAGCGTGCCCCTAGCCCAACTGTGGCTCTCACCATCCTTATGGTAGTACAGGATGTCCACTGTGCGTTCCTCAGCGCCCAGAAGGGCCTGTGGCAGCTGGGACACAGTACTACTCAGGTGTTGGGGCCTGTGAGGAAGTCGCAGGTGCACGGTCGCTGCATCACCTCCACTCGGGAATAGCCGAAGAGCTCACAGAAGCCATCATTGCAGTAAATGATGGCACAATTCTCCATCTGAGCATTGGCTATCAGAAACTTACGACCTGGGTGGGAGGTAAGAGGTAGGGCGACTCTGGAAGCCAGCCTCGGGCAGCAGGCAGGAAAGATTACAGGGACTGTGGCAGCAGGAAAGGGAGTTTAGATGTTGGAATTTAGTTGAGGGAGCAGGACTGGAAGGAGGGAAAGACAGGATGGGGAGGGCTCAAGGGGAAAGTCATTCCTCCGGAGAGTAAGGGGTGAGGGTGAAGGAGAAGGGGGCAGATGGTGACCAGTAAGCAGGAGAGGGGGCTCGGTCCTGGAGACTGGGAAAAGCAGGGCGGCAAATGTTGGTGAAGGGAGAGAAAGGCTCAAGCCCTGAGGATAGTGAAGAAGGGTCAGGTGAGCAGGGATGTAAGCAGTGGGGAGTTAGACCTGGGAGAGCAGCCTGGCCAGGCGAAAGGGAAGGAGTCAAGGAAACCCTTAGAGTTGGGGGTAAAGTCTGGAGAGGAAAGCAGAGCCCGGATTACAAAGGAAGCCAGGGTCTGAGCACCAAGAAAAGTATTCTGCTGGGAGGGGGAGGAGCTCCATTGTGCTGTTTTCCAGGATGGAGGTGTTTAGGAGGCCTCAAAGTGATGGGTTTTGCATTCACAATGGCACCCGCTCCCCTGTTTGCCCCAACATAAGTTAGTAGAGGGGTCTGACTGTTCCTGCCACAGACCAAGGACTCTGGATCACCGCTCCTACATCCCCACCCCAACACACACACACACACACACACACACACACACACACACACACTCACTCAGGCCTTCGAACTTGTGGATGATGGTGTCCATGTGTTTTGGGGCGCAACATGGCCTCTATGTACAGGCATCTTTCTGTGGCCCCACCAGGTGTTACTGGCACCCTGGCTCCCTGCAGTCTCTGGCTGTCCACTGTTGTCGACTCCAGGGTGGACGCCGCCCCAGGGGAGGGCCGTGGGCTCCTGGCCCCACCAAAGTCAGCCTCCCCAGTCCTCCCAGTTCTCCCTGCCTTTCCCTGCCCCTTTGCTACCACCCTGGGCTCCCTTTCCACAACTTCAGCCCACCAAGCCTCCTCCCCTCCTCTGCTGCCCGGAGCTGTCCACGCTGTGGTGCTGAAAGCAGCGCGCACCAGGGCTTGTGGAGTTCTCTGGGGCCCAAGCAGTTTCTCTGGGGCCCACCTGGCAGAAACTGGGCCATAAATCGTAGGGTGCGTAGTGTGGCACTGGGCCTGGGAAGGGGAAGAATTCCCTGAGGCCCCACTCTCTCCTGGACCCCGTTTGTGTACTTTTCTCTCCCATTAAATGGCAGTTTTCTCTCCCATTAAATACAGGAGAACATTGGGAGACCTCCAGTAGGAGGAGTTGTGTGAGCCCACAGGTGGTCTTTTACTAAAGGCTTTATCCAGAGTCTGACCTCTGGGCCTGACCATGATAATGATACACTTAGGTTTATGGTCATCCAGTGACAAGTAGCCTCTAGTCAGGCTCCAGTATTCATCCTGTATGCCAAAATATGCAATAAAGTGCATTCTTTAGAGGCCTGAGAACTCTTAGCATGTATACATAGCTTGAAAGGGCATATTTAAACCGCTTATTAGTAAGTGACCACTGATGCATGAGTACTGACTGAAAATGAGCATACTAGAAGCAAGAGAGAGGTTTATTGAAAGAGGTGTTCTAGGAGAGAAGGGTAAGGGGGACTACTGTTTCCTGAGCATCTTGGTGGGCTTGGAATGCTACAGAGGGTCCAGTGGTCAGTTCTGAGCAAGGAGGGCCAACATTCAAAGTGGAGCATGTGCCTAAGGCAAAGGCTGAGGATGATGGGGTGGGGGCAGATTGCAGGGGCTGAGCTGGGTAGTGGGGATAAAGGTTAACTGATAAAAAAATCTCTGCTGCCATTTTTAGTATCTAGAATTGATGGGCAACCAAATTCTTAAGCAGATAATAGATTCTGAAACAAATGTGAAGATTTTAAAGGATATATTTGGGCAAAATAAACCTTAAATAACGGGGTGATGGCGGGTGGATGGCCAAGGAGGTTCACTGAGGCTTTTGCTGGAGTCTGGTGAAGCCTGGGGGTCTTGGTTAAGTGTGCATTTGCCACGCAGAACCACATTGCCTGATGGAAGCCTCATTGGCCACTGTAGGTGGAAGATGAGAGGGCTGTTGGTGTGGTCTGCTGAAGAAGTCCAGAAGTGTCTTGGCTGCCTCTGTGTGTGGCGGGTCAGGTTGGCTGAGGAGGAAAAATGGGGTGGTTTTCACAGGCTCAGTGTGTAGGATGCTGAGCTCTGAGGAGAGACTTGGGCAATGGGACATCCATGCATTCTTTTACTCATTCAAACATTTTCACTTACTAGAAATGTTACACAGGGATATACTCCTGACGTGGGTATTTAACAGCTAATCATTGGCACAAATAACAATTTTACAGTACGGCAAGGTAAAAACAGCCACAGAGACATCAAATGAAAGTGCTATGGAATTGGGGATTGGGGCAGGAATTACTTGGGCTCAGTCATAACATAGGAACACGTCTAGAAATACATATAGGAAGAGAAAAGAGCCATAGAGACCTTGGTGTGCTACCTCTGTGGCCTGAACTTCTGACTGTGAGGCTCAGATCCTTAATCTGGGGAGAGTTGTTGCAGTTATTTGGCCATCTTCCTATCAGCTCAGGAGGAGCTCTGATGCCCCATCTCTGTGTTTTCTAACTATAATATACTTCCCCTCAAGTTTCCCCTATTTCTTGAGACACAGTGACTCTCAGGATTCCTTGACACCTCTGGAGGCTTAGTCCAGACAGCGAGTCTAAAAATATTGGGTGTGCTCTATTGCTGTGGCAAACAAACTGGAGAGAAAGAGTTGGAGAGGTTGAGGGAAGGGACCTACCCCACCTTTTCCCAGGCCTATTCCTAGAGCACTGATGTCTCAGACATCCTCCTACAGCTCTCTTCATCTTCCCCCACCCTTGTTGAGCCTGGAAAGGTGCTGTTTGTCCTCTGCTTGCTCCCCAGGGCAATCTGCCAGGTTCCAGGTGTGTGTTGAACAAGACCATCTCCGGAGCAGAGTGGCTGGAGATGAGCTTTGTTTAAATATTAAAGAAATAAATCATCAGTCATGCCTGGCTTTATGCCCAGCTACTCACTGTCTCCATTCAAGAGGGCCTGTGCTGGGTTAGGGAGAACCACGGGGCAGTTTGTGAGACTATTTGGATCTCAGGTGGCCAACAAAGAGCTGATTAGGACTACAGCATATTAGCAGCCAAACACAGGGCCAGATCAGTGAAGAGATACATGATACACAGTGTATATGAACTAGATATCACTGAGGTTTTGTTTTTTATATCACCAAGTTCAAAGGAATGTCCAGGCATACTTAGGAACATTTGGTAAGGGGACTGAACCAAGGTGTTTTTCTAACTAGAATAGAGATTCCTTAGGTTCCTAAGAACCAGCCAAGTGCCCATTAGCCTTCCAAACCCCATAGTTGCATTCTTAAGCCAAATTTAGGCTATTTGAAGAATCAATTGGGGGCTGGGGATTTACTCAGCGGCATAAGCACCTGCCTTGCAAGCAGGCGGTCATGAGTTCGATCCCCAGTAACAATAAAAAAAAGGAAAAGGAAAAAAGGAAGAATCAGTTGTGTGGTTAGAGCCAGGTCAAAGGCACAGCTACTAGGTCAATAAAACTGTGGATCCTGAACCTTGGGGAGGTGGTTAGGTACCATGGCCTGAAACACAGAGCTGCTGCCTGTGCATGTAGCCTCACATTTGGGTTTGCAAACACACAATCAAAGCACCACATGTATCCGGGTATGTTTCTGTTGCACCCAATGACAGGTGGGCAGTATGCCTTCAAATTGCTCCCTCTTTGTCATCCACCCTCCTGGGTTCAGGCCCTCCCTGTCCCTCAGCCTCACCAGTGTGATTGGTGGCTAATCCTTGTTTTACTAGTCAGCTCTCATCCCTGAAGACTTCTTGTGATTGTGTGCCAAGACCCAAATGCTGAGGCTGATATTGCACAGCACTAGGATCAAGCAGAGGCCCAGAAGAGTCCACTGTCTTCGAGCGGCCTTTCGGGGCTCCATGGGCACACCCAGGAAGTAGTTATCGGGCAGGGTGCTGAGTATCATGCTGTCGTCCTCTAGTGACTGTTTTTCTTTGAAGTACAACCTGTAGGCTATTCTCAGGATCACCAGGAATATGACAAAGCTCAAACCCAGAAGTATACACAGCACAAATGTAACCTGGTCAGTCTTCATCTGCAGATCCAGTAATGCCACTTTGTTTGTACTTCTTTCTGTGGAGGACAGGAACATCTCACAGAACAGGTGGGCCTAGCAAGGGGGCCCTAGATTTTCTGTTGTTGTTGGGGGATCTGACTGCTACTAGACTTGTCAGCCCCAGAACATGGGTGAGAAGGAGAATGAGACAAAATAGAAGAGAAAGATACGGGCATGAGTAGGGTGACATGCCCTAGGGAACCTAGTCAGGAGGCAAGATGTTGACCCTCTGCTCAGATGCCAGCCTGGCAATCTGGCCGGGTGATGTGCCAGAAGCAACTGAGTAAGGGCTGGACATGGCTGTACTCAAGCTGAGTAAAGACAGGTTGACCAGCACCAGTACTGTGCCAGCTCAAGCTGGACGATGGACAGCCTGAGAATTACGGCTGAGTTGGCATAGAGAATGGCCCAGGGAAGAGCAGGTTAGAGCTTAGGGTTACACTAAGGCTGGGCTCAGAATCAGATTAACTAACCTGAAAAGGGACAGGTGTAGTCTGGCCAGCCTAGGATTTCACCTTGTCGCACGTTCTCAATCACTAGCCAGTTCAGCAGTGGCTTGAAGTAGGTCATGAGGGCACTTGCAGATAAATTGGCCTGCACGGTCAGCTCCTTTAGAACCTCTGGCCAGGGCTTGCTGGAGCCCAGCTTCAGGGCATGCCTGGAGGATGCGGGGATAACTGTAAGGCTGTGTGGGGCTTTCCACAAGTACTGCTATGACTACTTGGTGTACCTCCAGGCTTTGCCAGCCAGACTTCTCCCACAGAGCTCAGCATAGTCGACACAATCACCAGCTTGGAAATATATTCATCTGAGTTTGAAGTCGAGCTTAGCCACTTAGCAGGTGTTTGAGCCTCAGCTTCAATATTCATAAAATCAAAGTAATACCAGTACCTGCCTTATAGGTTTGCTACAATGCTGAGAGGCAATAAATGTTAACTATTAACTGCCACTGATGTTTATTAAGCAGTTGTGATCATTATTCTCCTGGACTCAAATAGACACAAAGTCTGAGCCACAGTTTCCTGTGAAGTGTTCAGTGTCAGTGGGCAGAAGCAGCTCTTTAGTCCTTTCTGGTCTTACAGAGTTTAGGAAGGTTTAAGATTCAAAATTGTGGGAGATATTCTGTGTATCACTTGCAGCACCACACAAATGTCTGCTGTCTCAAGACACACCCAGCGCTAGGTAGCAGGTGGTAGAACCTTGGCTTGGCCCATTGCACTTGCTCAGTAGGGGTACTGGCCATGCCAAAGCCCGGGCTCCAGGCTCTTCACCCTGACTTGTGGGGGGGGGGGCAGTGGCAGCTAGAGATGTTGATCCTTCTCAACTTGTCATTCCCTGATCTGAGTAATAAAAAGGTGATGCCTGGAGTCCCAGGGGGCACCAATAGAGTCTGGACTAACAGAGACCCAGATTGAAGACCCAGCCCTGCTACTTCTGCACATGTAACTTCTGGTATACAACTTAAAGCCTCTAGTAGACTGCATTCTCTCTTCAGTAAATGGGTTCCATGAAAACTTCCCCCCAGTGAGGATTAAGTCACATATTGACTTAGGAGAACTTTGTAACTTGCAAAGAGTGATACACATCACTTAACTGGGAAGGAATGAGATTGGGAAACTAAAGATTAGTGGATTCTTGGCAAACCTTACTGCAGAAAAATGTAGTTAGGATCCCTGAAAATTAAGGTAAAAGATTGTTAAGACTGTTAGAAAATATTAAGGTAAAAACCTGACACAATTGAAAAAAAAGCAAAAAAACAAAACCCATGACTAGAGGATTTGGTCAGAAGCTATATCTTAGGTAAAAAGAAAAAGCTAGAAGAGGGAACCTTAAGTTACTAAAAATCTAACTGTTCAGAAAGAAGAGTATAGGCTGAGGGGCAAAATGTGTTAGCTGAGCCAAGCCTGCAGTTGGTGGAGACAGCACAGAAGACCAGAGACTGCAAAGCTGTCAGCCTGCACTGCCTGGAACCCCCAGGTCCAAAGTGACAATGACAGGGCTGTGAACAAAGCCAGACCCACCCTCCACAGCTGGATGGGTGAGGTAGAGGGGCTTTGGGAATGGGGTTCACTTTGATTCTCCATTCCCAGCTCCTGGCCAGGGTGTTTGGCTTTAGGGGGATGAGTCAAAGGTAACAAAATCAAATTTTAAGATGCATTAGGCATATGAGGCTCAGTGAAATGCTCCCTGTGGTTCCACATAATTTGGAAGGTGATGTAGAAGGGCCTCTTGAGTCTAGAGTTTGAAATTAACCAGGGCTACACTACAAGATTCCATTTCACAAAAGGCAAAAGAGCAACGAAACTATTCTTGTTCCGGCCCTGCTGTGAAACTGAGAGAAATCCTGCATAAACTCTTTACAATGAACCCATCTCACTTTTACCTATCTACTCATCTATTTCTTCTTTGGTGGTGATCCTGAGGATTGCACCCAGGCCTCATGCTTGTTAAGTGCTCTACCACTAAGTTACTTCCCCAACCCCTACGTTTAGTTAACCTCCAATTACACCATGCCTGAGCTCATGGATATCCCCATGTCCTAGCCTTCAGAGTTGAGTGACTGCTCTCATTCCTTCTCTTTTCTGATGCTCACTTGCTCAGTGATTGGTGTATATTGCAGCAGGCCAACCTGGCCCGGTGCAGTAACAGCTGCTTTTCCTTCCTGCCCAATTCCCACCTTGTCTTCTCTCTCCCTTGTGAACCCCACATTCCTCTTTGCTGCCATTTCAACTTTCACAAAGCTTGTAATATCCTCATTTCTCAGGAGCCTCTCATCTGCCCACTGCCAAGAAAATGATGTTTAAGGCTCTAAGTTTGGAAGAGTCAGTATCTTCCTGGATCAGGGGTCTGCATGGTAATGTAGGAGGGCTGGTGAGCGAGGGTGGAGTATGACTGGTCATCTTCTTTGGAGCCAGTCAGACCCTGACAGCCCTCTACACCCAGGGTGAGTGGAGGATGGAAGTGGTGAGAATGGCCAAGGTGAAATGCCCCATCATGGAGGTGGGAGAAGGAGGAATTAAAGTGAGTTGATGTAAAGAAAACAGACATCTGCTATTTCTGTAGTACAGAGATCCTTCCTTGTTCTCCAAACACAATCTCTTAACCCTCCACCAAGGCCTTCCACACCTCTCTCATTGTGTGGTGTTTAATTATTTCAGATCTCCTTCCCCCTGCTGGATTCATGGTGGTTGGTTGGCACTGGCACGAGTACATTTTTGCTGGGTGAATACGTGAGTGGATAAGAATACAAGGAGTAGAGAGGTGCGTTTATATTGAAGATCCTCAGAAAAGTTTAAAGATAGGAGTCATCCAGAATGCCCCCTCATAGTGATAAAAGGTAAAGAACAAATAGACAAGGGAGATGTAGGTCATGCAAGGTTCTTCTCGCCCTGTGAGTAAAGCCCAGTGAGCCGTCCTGCAACTACATCTGGCCTATTGGCTACAGGTGTACTGCATGGTAGAATCACAAGTATGCTCATTAAGTATGCAGAGGATACTAAAGTAGGGGACATTCTGAATCCTCTGGGAATATGAATGAGTTTTAAAGCAACCTTGACCAATTTGGGAAACAGACACATTGAAATTAGTGGAGATCAGTGGAAAAAAGCCCACATCAGTGTATGAGCTGCACATCTCAGTTGCTGGAGTAGACGAAGTTAATTTCACCAGGGCTCTTATCCTTTAACTGATGGAGGCAGCCGTGTGAAAGACCATGCTTTGAAGTTAGCTCTGGCTTCAAAGCATAGATTTCCTCCTTGCTGTGTCCGTGAGTCGCCATCCTGTGACCTCCCTGACCTTTGGTTGCATTATTTGTAAACTACAGATAGTAATATTTATTTTGCAAAGCTAAGAGCTACTAGTACAAAATAGTAAGAAAACTCATCAGAGAGCCTGGTGGGTCTTAAGAAGAGCTTTGTGCTTTCAATTCAGGTTCACCAGCCTTTCGTAGTCTACTTCAAGAGCACAATGAAACAAAAGGAAACACCACAGAGCAAGAGAGATGGTTTGATTGAGTGTCTGTATATCTCTGTGTGTGTGTGTGTGTGTGTGTGTGTGTGTGTGTGTGTATTAGCAGAAGGGGTCCAACATTGTCTGACCATAAAGTGTTCAGCAAAGGGAAATATGCTCCAATTCATGTAGGAAAGAGCGCAGTCTGACATGAGGGTGATCTAGCAGCAGGATGGAAGCTCAGTGAAGTTCTGCCCAGGTAGCCCAAGGAGGCTGGGTGAGAAAAGGGGGCCTTGAGCAGGATTGCTTACAAGGGAAACAGAGCAGCTGAGGACAAATGAGGGAAGAGGCCACTCACCCGAGGATCCTCCCAGCTATCTTTGAGCTATAGATGTCACACTGGTGCAGTGGACCCACGTAGCCCGAGGCATTGCACAGAGCTTCATGCAACTGGAACTGGAGCACCGTGCTAAAGAAGTATCTGGAACACAAGGGCAGGTTGGGGGATAGGATCAGGGTTGAGGAACCCCAGGCCACTTCAGCCTAGGCAGCTCCGGTTTGCAAAGGCCACAAGGGTGCATGCCAACAGTCACCACCTGGTGCAGGCTGCCTGGGCAAGGTCCTGCCTTACGTTGGCCTAGAATACAAGGACCTTCCTTGTGTACCTTTGTGAGCCAATCATGAGCCCTACAGTTACCTTCCCCTTTCCTTTCTATCATGGGGGCAGCAGGGAGGATTTAGATTAGAATATTCCCACCTTCTCTGCTCTTCACCCAGGATCTAATGGAGAAATCCAAAGGACTCCAAGGCACTGACCTAACAAGGCTGTACAATCAGGTGGGAAGAGGTAGGCAGAGGAACGGGTAGCATTTGGACCCAGGGCCTTGCTAGAGACCGTCAGCCTCATCCCATGCCTCCCAAAGCCCGCCTCCCAGAGCTGACTCTGCTGATAGGGCCCAGAGCTTTATGCATGTAGGGCACACTGGCAGCAACATGGAACTTGGCAGCTGGGTCAAAGTCATCCTCTGTCCGAGGAACAGGTGGGCACAGGCCTTGGTACTCTAACCTGCCAGGAGAAAAACAAGGTCCTGCTAGAGGCCCCTGAAGAATCTCAGAACATACGGTTTTTCAAAGCTCCTCTGTGCGTCTATTGAAATTGGACCTGGTGTGCAGACAACAGTGGACATATTTTCATTCATTCAGTAACTGAGAACACTTGGGATTGGGAATCAAAATGAAACCATAAGAGCAGATAACACTGACTGAGCACTTCCTCTGCTCTCTGAGCTGTGTTTATGGACTCCTGCACTCTCTCAACACAGGCCCATTTCTGGAGAGGTGTCACAGAGGAAAGGAGCAAGGCCTAATGAAAGGGAACAGATTTTGGAGCAGTAATGAGGTAATTTCCTCTAGTAAATAGTGCTAAGAAGACAACAGAGAAACACCCCTGTGGCATGGTACTACTATTGTTGTGCGCTTTGTCCAAATGAGGAAACCAAGATTTAGAAATCAAGGAAGTGGCCTTAGGACCCAGCACTGTCACTGGCAGACTGACTAGGTGAGGCTGTTTTGTTCCTCTGCACTGTGCTGCTGTGGGAGATTGTAGGACTGTCACTGAGGCTTGTCATACAATGACTATAAAATGGGGAATAAAATTATCCATCATAGGGATTTGACAATGTCTATGGGAGACTTGGTGTTGTATTGTTGGTTCACTGGTACCTGGGAACCATCCCGGGGTGAGTAGACTGTTGGGAGGTCCTTCTAGAGGTTCCTTACTCAAGGTCCAGGGAGCAAACCCTCACTCAGTGCTGGGGCTCATTGGCTGGTTGGTGGTGGGCGTGGCTGGTAGAGAAAGGACAATGTCCTTGTGGATACGTCAGATAGCAGGGGTAGTGAGGGGAAGTGCTCTTGGAGGAAACAAGGTCCGGGCATTGCCCAGTCCACCAGAGATATGCCCTTGAAATCATGGATTGGGGGTAGGAGAACAACAGGAGCAGGTGGAGCACCCCATTCTGCCACTGCTAGGGTGGGACCTCAGCCTGGACATGTGGCATCTGTGACTGTTGGCTACTGCTGCTGGGAGGTGACCATTTTGAATGAGCACAACACAGAGCGATAGTAAAGGAGCTGCAGGTCTCACACAGTAATCCATGTCATCCTGTGTCCAGCAGCCTTAAGCCAGTCATTCTGACACCTGGTGGATATGGAGAAGCCCTGCTCATCCGTATTATTATCCAACCAAATGCCCTGCCTAACTGTGGGTGGACTCCTTTGATTGCTTTGGGATGCCAAGCCTCTGGCAGCCAGGCATGTGTGTAAGGGCAGGGAGCCTGCCTCCCTCCTGTGGCCACTCTTTCCCAGAGGACAAGTGCTGAGGCCCTGTTCATCTGTCCTCCCAGCCTCACTGTGGGAAGAAGGAGGGAGGTGAGGGGGGCTGCTTGGTGGTCAATGTTCTGTTCTTGAGGAATTCCAGGAACAATCATGGTAGCCAACCAAGGAGCAGGGGGAGCCTGCCAGGATGCCTTTTTCACAGATGAGACTGAAGCTGGAGAGATTGAGACCAGCTCAGTGCCGGTACCAGATTCAGAAGGGGGCTTCAGGATTCCCCACACTGGCTCTATGCACTACACCATGGGTGCTTTTGTCTGCTGGCAGCAAACATCTCACACTGTCTTGGGGTTTCTCTAAGCCCAAGAGTCACCAACATTGTACCCTACTCTGCTTTTAAAGGCGAGGCCACCATCACCCTCTGGCAGTGGTGGTCAAGCTCTACGCACACCACGTGTGGGGATGGAGCTGAAAGTCCAGAGGAGCACCTTCCCACCTGAGGTTCCACCACTCCTGGTTGTAGATGTTCTTCTCAATGGTGCCATCGAAGACCCTCCAGTGATACAGGTCCATTAGATAGCTGAAGGGGATGAAGGCAATCTTCTGCAGGGCCATGCCCATCAGGTAATTGACTTCCTCCTCTGGGGATGAGGTCAGGGCAATTAGGGGTTGGCTCCAGAGCTCTCCCTTCCTTTACCCATGCCTGGATGGCCCCACCCACTCCCCTCAAGCTGCAACCCCAGGCTCAGGCTGCCTTCCTATTGTCCCTTTGGTCCTCACAACCTGAGTCCTGCCGCAGGAGGTTGAGCAGGCCTGTGCTGAACAAGTGCCTGTGGGAAGAGGCAGAGAGTGTGACCATTGCCCCCACAGCCTCTTCAAAAGCAGGGTTGGCACCTTCCCGGAAGATTACAGACAGGTTCTGGTATTGCATGAAGTATTGGATATGACCCATCTGGTGGAAGACGGACAGCATGTCTTCTAGGGTCACTTCAGTGCATTTCTTTATCCTAGAGTTAAAGGACAAGGATCAAGAGCATGAAAATGCCCTAGGAAGTTTGGTACACTTCTACATTGAGACCTCTTTAAGGAACTGGCATGAACAGGCTGGAGATCAGAGGGCTTTGGTTGCTATCTTTCCCACTCCAGGCCCCATATCCAATCAGTGACCAAGACCATGGCTTCCGCGTCCATCTCCCCTTCTGTACTTCTGGCTTACATCTCCCCTCCCTTTGCTGGGCCCTCCCGTCCTTACTCCTCCCTTAATACCTGCCTATGACAGGTAGATGTGGGATGGGACGAGGATGTGGAATTGTAGTGCTAGCAGCTGGCCCTGTTGATGATAGTTACCTGAAGTCATTGCCACTGTAAAAGTCCCAGGCAGAGGTCTGACATTCCACTGACCGTCCATCGGCCGGCCTCTCCAGCATTGACTTTTTCCAGAAATCAGGTGGGACAGACAGCATCCCCAAGGAGGTGAAGAATTTGTCAGCCTCTTCAAACATTTTCTCAGGTCTCCAGTGCTGTTGCGGTGAGGGAGAACATGTACACTGCCCTATTCCCCAGGCACCTGAGGGTAGGGACATCCAGGGGCCAAGCACTGACCTGCTGTTTCATCATGCATGTGATGTCTATGGGGGGCTTCTTAGGGAAAGGCAGAACCATGTCTAGGATGTTGTCCCAGGACTGAGCCCACATGTCCCCTGGATGGAGAGTGGAAGGGTTCAGAGGAGGTGACAACAGTCTGCCTGCTGACTGAATACCCATCCCTGCACCAGCAGACCCTTACCCAGCAGGTGGGCAGGGATAGGCCCCCGAAAACTGATGAGTTCAGGCCCATAGTGGCGGTACAGGGCACGGTGCACATATGCATGCAGATTAAGATAGAGAGGCTTGAGCTCCTGGTAAATCTGCTCCATGTCTTGCTCCAGGGTATCTGACTCGTACGTAGCACGCCACAGTTGTCCCATGTCTTTGTACCCTAGGGCAGGAGAGGGGACTTGCCAGGCACTCACCCTACCCACCTTAGCCCAGTCTTGCAGGCAGGAGACCTAGGTGCTTCCTTGGGAAGCTGTTCAAGCTCCCTGGTTGTCTGGACCTTCACCTGAAAAATGGGAGTATTACCTGCCGAGGCCACAGTCTGCACTGGATCGGATCAGACCAGGAGAAGTATGAAACGAAGCCCCAGTATGAGCTCCTTTCCATGCCTTCAAGGCTCTGCCCTCTCTAGCCCACAGTGAGTCCCTCCTCATCCTCGCCATGCCTGCAACCTCCTGTCCTCTGTCACCCTGCTTGGGAACTCCCTCAACCGCAGCCCAGTGGCCCTATGAGCTTCTTTCAGATTCTCCAAACTCTGCCTCTCTCCCAGTGCGGGCCATTTTCTTCCTGCCTGGCTGGCTCTTGGCCATGTTTTGAGCATGAGTAAGAGCTGGAGGCTTTCCTCGTTTCCTCCCTCAGCACCATCTCTGCACCATCATCATAAGTGGTGTTAAAGAAGAGTGTGTCCTTGACCACAGTACTTCCTTACAGGACTGCAAGCTCACAGGACAAGCATGCATCTATTTTTACCTGCATAGGTTCAGAACCTCTGTAGCATCCAGCACACAGTACCTACTCATCTGACATTTGTGGGGCCCCCTACAGGCCTGCAGCTGAGTGTCTGGGATCCTGTGCCTCCCTCTGAAGACTCAACTTTGCCCCTTGTTGGGTACTTTCCTGTGACGGACTTGTGTCCAGACTGCTCCAGACTTGTGTCCGTTGAGCTGTGCAGCTTTGTTGCTGAGCTGCATGTAGCGCCAGAAAATGGGGCGGAGTTGGCGACCCACAGAGTCCCGCCAGCCCTCCCAGGCCCACAGCAGCTCCTTATGGTCTCTGGATGTAGCCATGACTTCTTCGAGGTCTGTGGCCAGAAAAGAAGTCACATGGGACCCCCACGTCACGCACGGCTCTGCCATTAGCCACCCCAGGTGCCTTCCTCCAACAAGGCAGCTCAGCTAGGGTTGGGAGAGCCACAGAAGGGGCAGGGCCTGGACACTCACCGGGCTCCAGGGTCATGCAGGACCCCTCATCCAGGCACACTTGGGCCAGGCTGTATGTTGTCTCCATGTGGGCCACAAGCTTGTTGTACTGGGGGGACAGGTGTCACCCAGGACAGGCCTGTGCCCTGGCCTGCCAGTAGCACTAACTCCACAAACCAGAAGGGGTGGGTCTGTTTCAAACACCCACCCTCCTCCCATACAGGAACTTTGCTTCTGCTCTGACTGCCCATCTCCTGCCCCAGACACTGGTTCCCCACCAGGTATGACCCACCCATCCCTGGGCTAGGGCAAGTGTGCCTGGAGCCCTGGGGCTCTGTCCATCACCTCCCAAAGGTCGTCCTATGGCAAGGCTGTCTTGCCTATGTCCTGTAGTTTACTCAGCATGCGCTTCACAGTTGGGTCCTGGAGCTGGGTGATGTTAAACCGGTGGGGCTGGGTGCCAAAGTGTTTCTTGACGTAGGACCTCTCTAATTCCTTCTGCAGGTGGAAAGAGGGTCATCACGTTTG
This sequence comes from Cavia porcellus, assembly GCF_034190915.1. NCBI lineage: Eukaryota > Metazoa > Chordata > Mammalia > Rodentia > Caviidae > Cavia > Cavia porcellus. The sequence goes on from NW_026947515.1 coordinate 17,334,991, forward strand.
TTGTGGCACGTTGAGACAGGCAGTAGGTGTCCCACATTGAACTGCCAGGGCCATGACTCCCCTTCCCACTTCCAAATCCCATTTTAAGTGTCCATATCATTGAAGATTTGCTAAGAGGATCCTGGGTTCCTAGAAGCAAGGACGAAGGGCTTAAAAAAGGAAAAGAACCAGCAGACGCTTATAAAAAAAAAAAAAAAAAAACAGTTTGGGGCCACTAAGAGACCTGGAGCTTGCAGCTCGCTTTAACATGTGCTTCGAAGCTTCCCTCTTTCCTCCGACTCTAGACCGGGATCAGCATATACGAGTCCTAATTCCCAATAACCCCTGAGAAGAGGAAAGGGTGGAAAGAGTAGAGGGCAGGAAGGTGGAACCATACCATTTGTTCTGGATTTGTCTTGGTGATGTTGGTGACATAGTTCCAAGTGGCTTCCACAAACTCCTTCAACACAGTATTGGCTGTTTGTTCATAGTACTTCAGGAACCGCTTTGCCTCAGTTTCATTGTAGGCCACAGCTGCAGGAAGGGGGTTATGTGATCCTGTCCCCACCCAGGGCCCTGTCACATGTTCCTTTAGGTCTGTAGTTACACATAAATTTGCATCCCCCACAATCCTAAGCCATGACAAGAGCTGCCCATAGCACAGGATCACAAGTAGGGAAGATCCAGGGTGAGTCCAGCTTGTTTCCATGACCAAAGAACTGCAGCACTGGGAGAAGCTTTGTAGCATTCACAAGCAAAGTCCTTATTATGACATCAGTGGCTTAAGGGCCGGGCATGGAATGTTCAATCTGGAAAGTCTCCACCCATCCTCTGGTACACTGTCCCTGTTTTGTAGGTGAGGAGGTCTCTGAGAATCAGAACAGTCAGGCTCCAAAGCCAAGCAGAGAACTTAGGACTCTAGACTTTTAAAACAGAACTCCTCTTTTCCATTTGGGTACTTCTGCAAGTAGAAAGAGTGGGGTGGGGTTGAAACCCCTGTTGTTGTTGTTGTTGTTGTTTAATGTGCTTTTGAGACAGAGTCTCGCTATGCAGTTCAGGCTGGGCTTGAGCTCATTCACATATATTCTCATGTCTCATTCACTTATATTCACATGTTTTGGTCTTTCTTTCTTTCTTTCTTTCTTTCTTTCTTTCTTTCTTTCTTCTTTCATGGGACACATGGTCATCCTCGGAGATTTTCAGGGCATTTCTTCTCACCCTTAGACCTGCTACTGCAGAAAAGCTGGGCATTACACATGTGCAGTCAAGGGAGCAGCAGGGTAGAAACAGATGCAGATATTCGGGTCTGGGTGCTTGTCCATGTGTGTTTCAGCACCAGCCACAGCCTTCAGCCCTCTGCCGCATCTTGGTCACTGTCCAGTACTCTGACACACACGGTCTGAGGAGGGCAGCTCCATCTTCACTCCACAGAGGTCCTTCCCATTTTCCTCCACTCACAGACGCCCCCTGTCCTGTGTCATTCTCAGCCCAGGGCCACTCACCCTTTCACATAAGCTGTGACCATGACCAGAGAAACTGACCAAATAATCCCCCAAATAGGATACGCTATGAAATACAAGAAAAGCAAGACAAAAATCAGTGACATTTCTGGTTAAACTGCTCAACAGATCTCACAGGGAAGTCTTGACAATTCAGCTTCAAGCCTGAAAACAAGCATGCATGATAAGAAACATAATGAAAATACAAAGCAAAGACTGAAAATACAACATGCAGAGCTGAATTGGAAAGGAGGAAATGCGATTCTCGATTGCTAGAGATGACAAGAGCCCTTGTGGCAGCAAGTGGGGACTGAAGGTCTCTGGCCACATGGGATGTAACTGTGCCTAGATGCCTAGAGCTGTGGTGCTAATGTGTGTACAGAGTAGCTGATCACCTTCTGTGGGGCCGAAGCAACATCTCCCTCAAGCTGGAGCTGAGAGATGGCTTTCTAAGTGCAAAAAGCAGATGTAGGCACAGGACCCTGCAAAATGCTGTTTCTGTTGAGTGAGAATGGCTTATGGTTCAAGTTTAGCAAATAGAGAAGATCTAGTGCCTGGAGGGGCTACAACAATAACCACCATCTCCACCTGCACCCCTACCCCCATTAAGGGGCTTTGTGTATCAGAATCCTCATAACAAATTCATGAGTCGAGTACTGTGACCAACTCCATTTTCAGACAAGGACACAGAGGTAGAATGAGGCTGAAGAACCTGCTTACAACACCTTGGCTTAGTTCCAGGCCACATGCTGACCGGCAGACACAAGGAATAGAGCGGTCCACCCCTAGGAAGGATCAATCTCAGCTATACTAATGGACTTGCAGGCTGGGGATGTAGCTCAGTGGTAGAGTGTTTGCTTAGCATATGTGAGGCCCTGGGTTCAGTCTGCTGCACTACACACACACACACACACACACACACACAAACTACAGATCATCTTGCCAACACAAAACTCAAAATGCACCAAAATCCCAAATAGAAAAATGTAATAAAATTTTTAGAAGACAACAGGGGGCAAAGTTGAATGACACTGATGTTGGCAGTAATTTCCAGGACATGACATGAAAAGCACAGGCAGTAAAAACAGCAAAAAGACAAATTGAGCTTCATCAAATTTAAAAATCTTTATGCATCCAAGAACATCATCAAAAGTAAAAAGGAGGAAACCTGAAATGGTGGAGTAGAGGCTGCCAGCAAAGTGTGGACTTCCGGGATCTAGAGTCAAGCAACAGTGTAGAGAAGAGAAGGAAGGAGGTGAATGGAGAAGGAGCTGCTAGGAAGACTGGAAACTGCAAAGCCAGAGAGATGAACCAGTGCAGGGGTTCAGGAATGGGGAGGGCTCCAAGCTCCCCTCAGCTCCTGGGAGGGGCATCTGCCCAGGAGAGATGGGGTGGCTCTAGGGAGAGACACTGAGAGAAGCCCTCAGCTACTATAAACTGCAAAAACACAGTATTTTATTCGGAAAGTGGCCCTTTTGTAAAGCAGGATGGAGTTGGGGAGGAAGTGCAGTTCGGTGCCTGCCACATTTGAGAGGATTTAACCCAGAGCCATTTGAGGAGGGATTAATTATTTGGGACTGAGCCAAGAGCAATGCAGAGCAGATCTGGTGTCACCCTTCCGCAGTGACTGGGTGGGAGATGGCCCCAGGAGGTAGTAGTGAAGGTGTGCAGGCTGGCCAGAGCCCCCAGGAGGGATGTGGGTGTCCCAAACTCCGTGCTGAGAAACCAGACCAGGCTTAGAGAAGGGCTGGATCTGCAGGTGCAGGCATTAGGTCTAGCAGACTGCCTGATTCTCACCCCACCTACATCTACCTCGGAATTCAGCTGTGTTTCTAACATGAGCAATGGTACAGTTCCATTTGGGTGGTTGCCATGGCCTTCGGCATATAAAGGGGCCTCTGGAGCAGGAGTGGGGGCACCTCCCAAATCCACAGGCTGAAAGCTAGTGAGAGAAAACTGACTTGGGGTGCACAGAGGGACAAGGAAAGTGGGAGCTGCTAGAGTGAGCGCAGTCTCCAGGCAGACACCACTGACTGCCCATGTCCAGCAGAAAAGGCAGGGCAGCATCCAACATCCATACAGAAATGTAAGTGTGGAAGCAAAACAGGTCTCAACAATGACTCACTGTCCCTCCTCATGTTTGCTGGGTGCCAAAGCTGCAGACCCTGGAAAGCAAAGACTCATTCAAAAGCACAGGGGACTTTTTTGGATTTTGGATTTTTTGGTCTTTCTCTCTTTTTTTCTCTATTGATTTTCTTTTTGAGACATGGTCTTACTATATAGCCCAGGCTGGTCTTGAACTTGCAGTGACCCTCCTCCTGCCTCAGTCTCCCGAGTGCTGGATTTACAGGTGTGTACCATCACATATGGTTGGACTTCATTTCTTTTCTTTTCCTTCTCTTTCCTTTCTTTTCTTTTTTTAGGATGTGGGTGTGTATTTTCCTTTTTTGTAGCTTGTTTTCTCTTTTTTTGGTACTGAGGTTACCCCCAGTCCCACTTTTTTTAGCTTTTTATTGTCTTTATTTTGCTGGGGTTTTTGTTAGTTTTTTTCCATAGTTCTGTTGAATTGCTTGCTTGTAACATTTTCTTTTTTTATTTTAGAGAGTAAAATTAAACATAACAGAACAAGCAATAAAATAAAGCAATGTAAGAGATAAATTTCAAAGCAATACAACCAGAGATCTTCACTATCATATTGTCTTTTGTTTTCTTCCAAATAGTTGTCCATATCTTTATATACAGTGAATTCATACAAAACAGCATAGTGTAAAATTAATCCAAACAGGATGATGAAAGTGTTTTAGGTCTTCAACACCAGACAATAGGGAAGTCAACAATGGTTGTCATAATGTCTCTCATTCTCTTCAGAATAGCTGTCCTTCATGTATGTCGAAATTAAACAAAACAAAATGGACTAAAGTCACTCTGAACAAATAATCGTATTGCTGGATTTCACAACATGATGCTATGGAATCAGCACTAGGTACCTTAGTGTCTCTTTTTCTTCAGAGTGGTTGTTCATTTCATCATGTGTTATATAATCAGTTCTAATTAACTGTTTATAAGTGATATGTATGCATGAGTCTCTACATGTATATGTATCCTTTCTGTATTAGAGGGAAAAACAAAACAAAGCAAGACAAAACAACAATTTCCTAGAAAAACATAAAGTGAAAAAACATATAAAACCACAATACAAGGTGATCTATGTTGGTTACTATGATATCTCTTGTTATCTTCAATAGAGTTGTCTATATCACCAGGCATAGCACAATTAAACAGAGTAGTACATAACAATATTAATAAAAACAAAACTTTGGAGACATTGTAAGACCTCAAAAGCAGGTAATAGTCAAACCAGAGTGGGTATCCTAGTGAATCTTGTCATCTTCAATGTAGTTGCCTATACTCTCAGATTTGATACTATCAATCATAACAGATTTGAATAAAATCAGTCAATACAAAACAGCAATCTAACAAACCAGATTCAAATAAGATCAGTCATGAGAAGACAGTGTAAGTTATACAGGGCTTCAGATTAAGTTAATAGGAAATTAAGGATAACTACTGTACTATATCCTGCTATTTTGGGGATAGCTGTCTGTGCCCTGAAAGCTATTAGAAGTAGAAACAGAAAATAATCTGGAACAGAGAATAATCCACCTAAACAGAGCAGTGAGAGTGATGTGGGTTTGAAATCCTGATACACTGTTAACAACATCCTCTGCCTTGCTTTTTCAGACAATTCTTTCCCTTTCACTTTTACAGGGTGCGATGTGCATTTTGGGTTCAACAATCTCCCTGTTTTAAAATGGGGGGCAACCTGCTATTTACCTAAATGATTCTGATCCTTCTCACTCTTGGACTTGATCTCAAGTTGTATTCCTTTACCTACAAAAGCCTCTAGGTTTTCCTTCATTGTAGCTGAGTAGTTCTCTACTGCACACAAGTGTCAGTCTTTCCAACCTATCTGCAATTGCTGGTTAAGATACCCCTATTTCTCTCTGGTTCCCTGTCACATAGAGCATTGTTTTCTTATATTTGATTTTTGGTCCATAAACCCTCTTTCAAGTTAATTATATTTTCTATACAGAGCATCTTGATGGACCCTACCTCCTGATCTACCCTGCCTGTGTTTCTTTTTGTTAGTGTATCAAGGCTATCTATGTTAGCGATGATAGTCACCCTTCTCTGCCTCATTTCTGCTATGCTATTTTTCTGTCATTGGTTGTCTAGTTTTCTCCTTCATTCCATTGTCTGCCTCATTCACTGAGGCCTCTCTGCCACTGTTCCTGAAATCCTGGTATTCCTTTTCTCTCTCTCTAGAATGTCCTTCAGTGTAATCTATAGGGTTGGTTTGGTTGTCATGAACTCCCACAGTTCCTCTTTGTCACGGAAGCATCTTGTTTCTCCATTAATTTTGAGAGACAGTTTTTCAGGATACATCAGTCTGAGTTGGAGGTTATTTTCTTTCAGGGCTTGGAATACTTCTGTCCAAGCTCTTCTTGATTTGATGGTTTGTGTTGAGAAGTCTGTCATGATTTTGGTGGGTTTTCCTTTATAGGTGATCTGTTTCTTTTCTCTTATGGCTTTTTTTTTTCTGGTACCTGGGATTGAACTCACAACCTTGCACTTGCCAGGCAGGTGCTTATGCAGCTGAGCTAAATCCCAGGCCCTTTCTGATGGCTTTTTATACTGTGCTCTTGTGATGAATTTCTGGAATCTTGATTATTATATGTCTGGGTGTAGCTCTGTTTTGGTTGTAGGTGGCTGGAGTTGTGTATGCCTCATACATCTGAATATCATTTCCTTTTCCTATGCTTGGAAAATTTTCCTTAATTATTTATGTGAATAGCCTTTGTATTTCCTTTGTGTTTACCCCTACTTCTTAACTCACATTTTTCATTTTTAAGTTATAGATCCTCTTTTCTTCTAGCCTTTGTATGGTTACTGCCTATTTCCTTGTTATTTTTAAGAGATCTTTCCTTTTGCAATCAGACATTGCAAACATATCTTCCAGTTTTGTTAATCTACCTCTAGTCTCTGTCAGGCAATTTTTCCAGCTTTCCATAGAGTTTTTAAATTCCTGGTAATCTCTTTGAATCTGTTTCATGTCTTCTAGGTTTTCTTTCTATTCTTCATCAAAAGTTTCTCTCCTTTTTCTGTGTTCCTCCATTCTTCTATCTGTGTCTTCTTGAGAGGTTCTTAGCATTTCTTTTATTAACCTTATGTCTTGCTTTCTTGAATTAGTATTTCAGGTTTGAGCACATCTATGATGTCACAAAGATATCTCTTTACGTCTGCTGATGCTGTGTTTGATGTTGCATGTTTGCTGTCCTTAGCGTCATCTGTATTTTCCTCTCCTGGATCAATATTCACAGGGTTGGGGGCTGAGGGGTGGGAGCTTTTTCTTATCTCTTTCTCTTATCATGTTTTTGGTTTCTTCCATAAGGTGTGTAGTAGAGGTACCTGCCCCTTTCCTTGTTAGTTATGGTTCTTCTGAAGCCTGCTGGCTAAGGATTGCTGCCCTTTCCAGTTTTCTGTTGGTCATTGAGGTGCAAGCAGGAGTGGCATATGCTGGCTCCACCCCTCCAAGCCAGTTAAATTGCAGAGGCCTTAACCATGCCAGTGTGTGCTGCAGGTACGGAATCAGTTTTGGGACAACTTTTTGGGTCCCGGCCAGGGTCCCAATCTGCTCTAGGTAAGGAGCAACCTGCTGAAGTCACTGCCATTCCTTGTTCACACCCATCCTGCTGGAATGCAACGTGTTGTCCAGTTGGTTGCCCCTTTCCTGTAGGAGGGTTATTCTGAGCACTTGCCACAGGTTAGGGCAGGTCTCCTTGCTGGCTTCATTCTCCATTGGACTCCATGATCCCAGACTTCAGTGCGACCTTGGCTCTGTGAGTGGCAGAGGCAAAGTTTGGACTCCAGTGAGAGCCCCATAGCCACTAATTTTAGCTGCTCCAATGGTAGCCAGGGGACCATGCATTTGACTTGCTCTTTTCCCTTGAGTTTCTTCCTGGGTTGAGCGGATCCATCTTCCTCTGTCTGGTCCTGCCCAGGATGTTTTATTTTGGCATCTGAGTTGTTTCTCTCAGGGAGGCTCTGTATTTTGCTGCTTACTGATCCTCTATCTTTAGCTCCAGGTTTTTTGTTCTTATCTGTTCCTTTTATCTAATTGTATTAATTTCCTTCTACTCTTTAGTAGTACCCTTTATCTCTCTTTTCTCTCTTTTCATATTTCTTTTATTTTTCAAATTTTACTTCTTTCATTCTCTCATCTCATCCCCGCCCCCTCATCTTTATTTTTATAATCATTAGGCTTTATTAATCTTTAATATTTAGTTAACTCTCAGATATTATTGTTGACTTTTTTTCTATTTTTTCATTTGTTTCTTTTTTTGTCTTTGAAACAGGACCTTGCTGTGTAGCCCAGGCTGGTCTCAAATTCATGGCAATCCTCTTGCTTCAGCCTAAGTTCTAGGATTAAAGGCATGTACCATAGCTTGGCTTTTACTGTTAGTAAAGCTGTAGCTGTTGCATTTAGTATATGTTCATCCTATGTCGATATTTGGTTTGTCTTTGTGTTTATTCTAGAATAATGATTTCTTTCCTATGATTAAGCTAGATGACTATGGACCTAAACCTCTACAAATTGTTAAGTAAAATAAATCTTTCCTCCTTAATGGTGAGTGTGGGATAGTTTTATGCTAGTAATGAGGAAGCAACTAAGATATATGGGAAAAGAATTTCACATACAGATAAACGAGGCATAGAGAACCCCAAATACCCAAGATCAGAAAAGAACTTCTCCATAACATGTTATAGTCAAAATCCAACCCAGGTGTCCAACCCAGGGCAGAATCTGAAATACTGTTAGAGAAAAGCAACAAATTAATATAAAGATAAGTCCATTATAATTACAACAGAATTCTCAATGCAAACTTTAAGGCCAGGAGTATGTGGAGAAAAGTGTTCAAGCCCTAGAACAAAACAAACAAAAACACAAAAATGAAAAAACAAATCCAACCCAGAGTGATATATCCTGAAAAATTATTTTTCAAATTGATAGAAAAATAAGGTCTTTCTATAACAAAGAAGATCTTAAGAAATTCATGGCTAACTAGCCACACTCCAAAAAAAATTCTTAAGGGTATCCTAGAAAGAAAATCAATCTTATAATATAAAAAGTCTGGTAGAAGGAATGCATCAGGTAGGCTGAGTGAAAAAGAGAATCCAGGAATCACCAACTGTAAAATAAAGCAATAGCGAGAATAAGTTAATATCTTTCAATAATAATTATAAATGCAAATTGTTGCAATTTCCCAATTAAAATACATAGATTGGCAGAATAGATCAAAAGCAATACTCAAATATGCTTTATACAAGAAGCACATTTAATCCAAAAAAATTCATTGACTAAACATCAAAGGATAACACACAAAATTCCATGCAATGGGAACTAGAAAACATGCAAGAATAGACTTCAAGACAAAAATGGTCAGAAGAGTTAAAAAAAAGTCATTACACACACATCAGTTAAAGGAACAACTCAACAGGAAGTGATAACAATTACAAATATGTAGGCACCAAACACCAGCGCAATCAACTTCGATGAACAATTGGACAAAAAAGATCAAATAAACGTCAACAAGATCATAGGGAGACCTCAATATCCCATTGTTACAAATAGATCAACTAGCCAAAATATCACCAAACAAATATCAGAGTTGAACCAAACCTTCAGTGAAAAAGATTTAAGCCAGGCATGGTGGCTCACGTCTGTAATCCCAGCACTCGGGAGGCTGAGGCAGGAGGATCGTTGTGAGTACGAGACCGGCCTGGGCTGTAAAGTGAGCTCAAGGCCAGCCTGAACTGCATAGAGAAACCCTATCTCAAAAAAGACAAAAAAGAAAAAAGAAAAAGATTTAGTAGCTATCTATAGAGCATCCCATTCAATAACAGAAAACGTTTTCTTCTCAGAAGTGTCTGGAACTTTCTTCAACACAGACCACATACTAGCCTATGAGATAGTTAAGTAAGTGCAAAAGAATCAGAATCATATAACATATTATCAGATCATTGTGCACTGAAACTAGAAATGAATGGCAAAGGAAAGCACAGAAAGAATGCAAACATGTACTCGTGAATAATCAATGAGTCACAGAAGAAATTGAGCAAGAAATTAGTTCCTGCAGGGGATTTAGCTCAGTGGCATAAGCCCCTGCCTGGCAAGCATGAGGTCATGAGTTCAATCCTTGGTACCAATAAAAAAAAAAAAAAAAGAAATTATTCCTGGACTCAAATAATAATGTCAATACAACTACCAGAACCTGTGAGGCACAATGAAAACAGTCCTAAGAGACAAGTTTATAGCCATAAATGCCTACATCAGCAAAACAGAGAAAACCCAAACAAATAACCAAATGATGTATTTCAGGTTCCTGGAAAAATAAGGACAATCCAAATCCAAAGCTAGTGTTACAAAGGAAATTATAAAGATCAGAGCAGAAATTAATGGAACTCAGACCAACAAACATAAAGAATTAATGAAGAGTTTGTTCTTCAAATACTAAAATAGACAAATCCTTAGCCAATATAACCAAAAAGGGAAAGAAAAAAGCCAAATCAATACAATTAGAAATGAAAAAGGTGCCAGGCCTGGTGGGGCAAGTCTGTAATCCCAGCAGGGAGGCTGAGGCAGGAGGATCCTGTGAGTTCAAGACTATTATGGTTTACAACGTGAGCTCAAGGCCAACCCAAAATGCATAGCAAGACCCTGTCTCAAAAAGATACACACACACACACACACACACACACACACACACACAGAGTGACATCACAATGCTCTACTGTCAAATCCAGATTAATAGTAACTAGTACTTTAAAGACCTGTACTCCAATAAATTGAGGAATCCAAAAGAAATGAATACATTCCTAGATACATTATGAAACAAGATATAAAACTAAAAGTCATAGACAAGAACCCAACTGAAAAAGAGAACTACAGGTCAATCTCCTTCATGAACCTAGACATAAAAATTCTCAACAAGATACTAGTAAACAGAATGCAACAAATCATGAAAAAGATCATACATCGTAACTAAGTAAGCTTCATCCCAGAGATATAAGAATGGTTCAACATACACAAATCAATAAATGTAATGCATCAACCAATAGAAGCAAGATCAAAAATCACACGATCATGTTAATAGATACAACAAAAAACCTTTGACAAAAGCCAACATTCCTTCATGATTTTAAAACATCTTTAATAAGTATAAAGGGACCTTGTCTCAATCTGACAAAAGTTACTTACAGCAAACCTAATGCCAACATCATATTAAATGGGGGAAAATGAAAATCTTTCCCTCTAAAATCAGGAAGAAGACAAAGATGTCCACTTTCACTACCCCGTTCAAAACATGTTCAGTATCTAAAACATATTCCAGAGCAATTAGACAAGAGAAAGTCATTCATAGGAAAATGGATGCACCTTGAGATCACAGTATGAAGTGAAACACACCAATATGCAAACTAAATTATCACATAGTTTCTTCTATATGAGTAACCCAAACTCTAAATACAAAACAAAAGATAGTCTGAAACCGTAGGCTCGTTCTCAAGTACGTAAAAACAACCAAATAAACAAAAACCAAAAAGGATTCTTTTCCCATACATACTTGCCAGTATTTGTTGTTATTTGATTTCTTAATGATAGCTATTCTTTCTAGAGTAAGAAGGAGCTATTTGTGTTGTCAATAAATATTGTCGATTTTGTGTTGATTTTATATCCTGTTATTCTACCAAATTTGGTTAATTCTAGGAGTCTTTGGTGAATTTTTTTTCACTATTTTTTTTTTTTTTTTGGCGATACTGGGGATTGAACTCATGACCTCATGCTTGCCAGGCAGGCACTCATGCCACTGAGCTAAATCCCCAGCCCCCTTTGGTGAAGTTTTGGGTCTTCTCTGAACAGGATCACTTCATCCATGAATAATGATAATGTGACTTCTCTTCTGTGCGTGTCCCTTTTCTTTCTTTTTCTTGGGAAAGTAGGGAAGTAGAACTTTTGCAAAAATGGAAGAGACCAAGAGGTGGAAGGAACAGGGAGGGAAAAGAAAGGGGATAAAAAAAAGAACAAGATATGTTGTGTACATGTACCCACTCCTATAGTGAATATAATCATGTACTGCAAATACCGAGTAATAAAAACAAAAATTAAAAAACTTTCTAAAAGGGGCAAAGATGGGATGGGGATGTAGTTCAGTGGGGCAGCACCTGCCTGGCAAGTGAAAAGCCTTGATTTCCATTCCTGGTACCAAAAACGAACAAACAAACAAAACACAAAGCAAAACAGTAAGACAACCTATCCACATAATGGCAGAAAAGATTTACAAATTGTATATTGAATATGAAATTTGATACGCAGTATCCATGATATATAAAGAACTCTTCTAGTTGAGAGCACTGATGTAATCCCAGCTACTCTAGAAGTTGAGGTAAGAGCATCACGTATTTGAGGCCCACCTCAAAGTAAAAAATAAAAAAATAAAGATATAAATAAAATAAAGTAAATTTTAAAAATGAATAGATAAATAAATAAATAAATAAATAGAGTGTAGCCCAATCTGAGGCCCTGAGTTCATTCCCAGGTTCCTAAAAACAAAAAGATAAACAAAAGGCCCCTTGACATCCTGTGATAGCTCAGACCCTGGAATAAAATCCAAGGAAGAAAGCAATTAAAATTTAGGGAGCAAAGACTTTATTTTAGGCCAGGCCTGGTGATGCAGCCTTGGGGAGCCAATATGGACGACTGCACGACTTACAGCTAAAGGGTTGGGTTTTTAAAACGGAAAACCACAGGAATGTTGTGAACTTTGACATAGTTTGATAAAATCTGGGCTTCTTGGTATTTCTTTTAACTTCCTTGTAGTTAAACATTTGTTAAGGAACAGCATATTTTACTACAGATAGGCTGAAGGGGGTGGGGGGATTACAAGAAACTGAAACTTAAGGCTTTTACGGAAAATGGAGACTTAACCTAAAAAGAATGGGGAGGGGAGGGGAGATTTACAAAGAGCTGAGACTTAAGTCTTTACTGGAAACGGAATTTTAATCTCTATTGAAACTGCGCATACAGAACAGGAAGGAGGCACATTCGTTAGAACTAGGCTACAACACATCCAAAGACTAAAGAAAAGACTTTGGCTAGAGACCTTTCTGAAGAATACATGAAGGGCTCAGAAGCGCACTGAAAAATGTTCAGTAACACTAATCCTTAGGGAGATGCAAATAAGATACCACATTACAACCACAAGGATCAAAAACCCAGAAACTCTGGCAAGAATTTGGATAAATTAGAACTCTTGTGTACTACTACACCAGTGAAATATAAAATGTTACAGTAATGGTGGAAAACAGAACAGAAGTTGCTCAAAAAATTAAACATAGAATTCCTGTACCATTCAGTTATATGTACATACAAAAGAATTGAGAGCAGGAGGCTCACAGAGATGACTGTGCACTCGTGCTCATGGCAGCATTGTTCACCACAGCCTTTGTGAGTCCAGATGTTTACTTATTGGAAACCCAAAAATCGACTTCAGCCACCCAAGTATTGTAATCCTCTTTCTAGTTTTCCTCACAATCCAGAAAGTTATATTGTAATCCCATTGAGACGTTACTGGAATCCTGGCCAGTCAATTCCAATCTACCACCACCAGTGCAATCCACAGAGAGAGTAAGGACACCAAGACATATTCCAAGTTAAAGGCAGCCAAGAGGTCCTAAGTCCATTTCCCGTGAGGACATGTGAACAAAGGCCAGGATCCTAGGCCTCTACCAGCATTTATTCTCTTGTGAAGAAAGGTAGGGGGTGGCTCAGGGATGAGTGATAGGATGTAGCGGATTACTGAATAAGTTGAATAACCTAGCCAGGTGCAAGGAAGGCATCTCTGTAATTTGTAGAGATAAATATATGCAGGAGGATTAATTTACATAACCTGATTAAGATAGCAGTAGAATTGTTTGGGGGGGGGGGGGCTGTTTCTTCGGTTTCTGATATGCAAACTCTTGTGCCCTGGGGAGTCATTGCCTCTTATCTTGAGGCTCCTTCTCAGTTGACATTCCCGGAGCTATCTGGTCTGCAGCTCACCAGCTCAATCCTGTAATGTGGAGAGCACCATGCATTGACATTTCTTGAGCTATTTGCTCTGCGTCTTGCCAGCTCAGGCCTGTAATGTAGAGAGCACCATGCAAGGAGACGGGATTGTCTGATGGCCAGGCTTTGCACATTAACACCTTGGCTAGCCTTATTTGCAATGCTTAGAACCAATTGAAGAGAGAAGGAAATATCCTAGCCAGCCTTTCACATATCAGTATAAGGAAATGAGTCTCCAAGTAATCGGAGTCACAGCAATTGTTTTGGATCCAAAGACTAAAGAAAATACTTTTGGCTAGAGACCTTTCTGAAGAAGACATGAAGGGCTCAGAAGCACCCTGAAAAATGTTCAGTGTGACAACCAGTGAGACAACCAGAGTTGTCTCTCACATCTGTGATGGCTACACATTAGCACCCGGGCTAGCCTTGTTTGCCATGCTCAGAGTTAATTGAAGAGAAGGAAATACCCTAGCCACCTTTTTACATATCAGGATAAGGAAATGAGTCTCCAAATATTCAAAGTCACAGTAATTGTTTTGGATTCAAAGGGAGACACTGGAGTTGTCTCCTACATCTCTCCCTTTCTTGTTTTGTAACTCCAGCAGGGCTGGTCTTGGCTGTATAGCCTCCAGTTGTCTCCAGGTAGTGAATCCTCTATGACAGGCTTTAATCAGAAAAATTACAAAGAATAGAATGAACACACTAATTCTGAGATAAAACCAAAAGTGAGCCTTGAGGTATGCAAATGGATTTAATTGTTCTGTGACATCAGCAAACTTATCCCAGTCTTTAATTTGGGTATCAAAGGTAGCTGTTTGTTGTGACAGGGACAGCACTAGCCTCTGAAGAGCATCTATATCCATAGTAATATTCTGATGAATTGCTCCTTGTATGTGCCTCTTGATCATTTCCCAAGGATGTAGACTTTTGTTATATGGCAATGGAGTGATACAAAAATGTATCATATTATAGTGACACTTTAAGCCTTGTTGTAACTGTAGGCTTTTAATTTGATCTCCCATCCATAGGACTGAAGTCTCTAGAATGCTCACTTGGGTTTGTAACTTTATATCAATCTCTCTCAGTTTTCCAGCTCTCATCAGCAGTTCTTGTCCAATAATCTACAAAGTGAGCAGTTTGTATTGAATGTGCTAATGCTGTGGAGCCAAAAGCTGTACTGGGTATCCAAAAAACTAGGGAAGTAATCCCTGCAATAATCAACCCAAGCATCCTCTTGGTTTGACTGTTAAATCTTTTGATCAAGGTCTCCACCAACAAGGCAGTAGGTGAATGATACCAAGGCTCCATTAGATTGACTGGAAGCCAAACTCCAGGCATCCTGCCCATGACTATTTATCATGGAGTCCTTAGAAAGCAACTCAGGCATGATACAATGTGTTAGATAACAGCTAGTACACGAGAACGTATTTTGTTGCCATTCTATCTTTCCTATCAACAGTACATAAGAATCATAAACACACATATATATTTTTATATACCTATCACTCTGTAACACTAATTTTACTTTCCTCCATCAGCTGGCTGCAGATGTCCAGTCTGCAGCTGTCCTGCATGAAAAGGCAAGGCTAGCTTCCATAAAGTGTGCTGCAGGGGGCCAGCCCTGTCATTGATAATAAGTCTAGCAACAGGAGAATTGAAGCCTCTACCTGACCACGTAATATTAGATAAGGCTTCTGAGGTCATTGTATTGTCAGGAGAGCCTGAAACGGAAATCTCATGCCAATCTTGACCTTTTCCCATAGTAAACCTCTGGGACACCAGTCTATAAAGGAATAATTGAATTTGTGTATAATCTGTCCATGGTATGGATCTCTACAATATTGCCAAGGGCCCAAATCACCTTCCTTGAAATTAGGAGTATGAGCTACTGGAATACAGATAGGAATGTTAGGTTTGAACTCTCTAACAAGGTTGCCATCTGAAGGAATAGAAGTCAAGGTCAATAACTCAAAGCGTCCCTTTGACAGCTGTATCTTTCAAACCTGATCTACAGCAGACATACATGGGTTAGAGTCTTGCTGTAGTTGAATTACACATAAGGGAGGATATACAAAATGAGAGGTAGTATTTACTTTAGCTCATTCTTGTAGATGCTGGAAAATATGGGGGCCTGGCAGAACAGTAAATGAAGGATTCTTGCTTTCTATAGAATGAAAATTTCTGGTGGCCTGTCCATCCAAGTTAAGGGTCTGAGTAAAGGTGGATTAGGTATGTAAGCCCAGTACTCCTCCCCCTGAACCAAAGGAATATATGTTGCAGCTGTTTGGATAACAAGCACAGTAAGGAAAAAACTGTCAGGTGATTGAACCAAACCCTGGCTATTAACTAGATGGCAAGCTCCATGAACGGTCTGCTGCAGGACTTTCCAGGACAGTGGGCGATGTGCTGTAAGGTTCATTGCTCGAGGTCTTGACACATCCTGCTGTAGGTGGGTGAGATTCTGGCCATGCAACAGCAACAGCTATGATGATTGTAATGTCTGCCAATAATCTGTGGAGATATAAGAATATTCTTGGCCCCAATTTAAAAGTGATACCGGACCATTCCATACACCAGATTGGAGGTTATGCCAAGGTACAGGGTGTAAGGACTTCATAGAATGGTCAGATTTTTGTTCCTAACATATCACATTCATCAGCAAATCAAAATCAAAGATAGGGTTCAGAAAATTTAAAACATATGTAGCAAAATCTAAGTAGATTTGAGGAGAATTTTGACCCTCTACTCCCCCTTGGTTTTGTTTGATTAACTGACCTTTTAATTTAAAATAAGTACACTCAATTACTGTCTGACTTTTGGGATTACAGGGTATTCTTTTTTTTTTTTTCTTTTTCCTTTTTATGGGTACCGGGGATCGAACTCACGACCTCCTGCTTGGGAGGCCGCTGAGCTAAATCCCCAGCCCCTATAGAGTATTCTTGTGAAATGCTTCATATCCCATTTATCAGGATAATACTGAAAAAGCTTGGTAAAATAATTAGGACCAATATTAGATTTTATTGTTAGTGATATCCTTAAGTTAGCAAAAACTGATACACAATGATGTATGATTACATGTTTATTCTGTTTACCTGAAAGACAGTTAGCATGGAAGCTATTTATAGAGGCACAAATACATTTAAGCTTGTTATTACTTATGTAACAGGTTATCTATAATATTTCTGTGATTATAACTGTGTTGAGGAACAAGCCTAGAAATATGTTTACAGGCAAAATACGATAACACAATTTGTCCAGCCTGTGCTATGGTAATTGTAAATGTCTGTAATAAAGGTTTGGAAATGAAAAAATTTCTAGTTTTTTTGAATTATTAAAAATGGAAGCCAGATTTACCAGAGTATCTGTGTTATTATAATCACCAAATGCCAATGAACTGGGAGGATTAAAATAGGTTATAATAAGACCATTAAGGAATGGAGCAGTCTTAATGAATGTATCCCATTGCACTTTTGAAATTACTTGTAATAGTGTGGGCTTGAATTGACAACCTTGGTGTTGTTTATCTAAAGATGTTAATAGGACTTCCAACTTTTTTTGTATAGAAGTACCAAAAGTTTTTATCATAAATCCAACTTTAGCTTTATGTTGGTTAACTGAGGAAGCAACGAGTGATGTTACTATGCCTGTCTGTCTATCATGGCTGACATAAGGTAGCTGCGGTAATTGAGGAGAGCCTGAACCTAGCAATGCCAGGGAGGCGGGACTAAACAACCAAGTCTGCATCCATGATTGGCTGTTTATTATGGTGACATCAGTTCTCATACCCAACAATGCAGTAAGAGCTTTGTTTCCAATATTTGGCACCCAACGTGGGGCATGAACCCATGACCCTGAGATTAAGAGTCTCATGCTCTACCGACTGAGCTAGCCAGGCTAGACTTGTTTGCCATGCTCAGAGTTAATTGAAGAGAAGGAAATACCCTAGCCACCTTTTTACATATCAGGATAAGGAAATGAGTCTCCAAATATTCAAAGTCACAGTAATTGTTTTGGACTCAAAGGGAGACACTAGAATTGTCTCCCATATTTACTGACAAGTAACTGGGGACACAAAATGTGGTATACACCCTGGAATGGAATGGTAGTCTTAGAAAGGTACAACACTGATACAGGTTACAACTGGGATAAGCCTTAATCCAGACACACAGGGACAAGCAGTACACTGCTCCACTTATGTGGGCCTTGGGGTAGTTAACTTCACAGTGACAGGGTGAAGGAGACTGGCTTCTGGCATCTGTAGGGAGAGGAGACTGAAGAGTGGTTACATTTCTGAAGATGTTTAGTGAATATGAATGTACTTATGCTACTGAACTGTGCCCTTAAAATGGTTAAAATAGTACCCTGGTAGAGAGTCCAGCACTCAGTAAGCCCTGGGTCAAGTTCTATTATCAAATAAATACCCAAGGCTAAAAAGGTTCCATGTGTCCATTAAAAATACATAGCTATATATTAAAATGGATAAATTGGTGCATTTTGGGGCTAAGGTAGTTTAGTGGGAGAGCACTTGTCTAGCACACACAAGGCCCTAGGTTTTCAGTGATAAAAAAAAACAACACAAGTAAATTTAATGACATGGATATTGTACTACCATTGAAAAAACACAAGTCTTTAAAGTGATTATGGAACAGAATCTGTGAAGGAAAAATAGGCCTTGTGAAAACATGAGGCGCTAAAATGAAAACCATGGTTATTAGAACCCAAAACCCTCAGTGTGCAGGGTTAGCACAGGCTGAAGGGCAGAATTGCTGCCTGAGGAGACACTGCTGGGAAAGTCCCCAGATGCTCAGGTGAGATACAGGATCAGGGGGACAAAACAGCTTCTGAGGAGACTCTGATAGGAGACTGGAGACCACTGTGAACAAGAGGCACCATGGTGCTGGGTTCTGCAAGCAAAGGGAAAATAAAGGCACGCACACACCGGGGGCCAGCAAAATGGCTGCGGCCCTGCCAGCATAAGCAGGCAGCTTTGATTGAGAAAAAGAACAAAGAAACTTACACTGCGCACATTTAGATTACACATCTTGTGCACTTCTTGTCCTTATAGGACCTCAGGTTTTTTCCTTGGGATGGGGGGAAAGTTCCAAGGCCTGCACTTTTCCCCAAAACATCATCGATGGGGTGTGTCCAGGACAAAATAGAGTCAGTGTGGCTTCTCTACATCATGGCACCATTCACTTCTGTGATGTTCCAGAGGTGAAACAAGCCATGGGGCCCAAGTGAACCAGCTTCTTATGTTCCCAGGAAGAAGGCAATCCACTGTGAAAGTCTCTGTAAGGTAGGGAGAAACTTGAGTTTTCCACCCAGTGTTGTCACCTAATCGCTCTGCTCAGCTTTTTCTGTCTCTGACGGGAGGGGCTGACTGTGAAGGACTCACATCTGGGACTTCGGGAGTATTGAAGCATGAGGCAGATGAGGAAGACCTCGACCAGGGGAATGCTGCACCCACAGAGAGGGAAATTATGGACCCATAGAGAGGGAAATGCTTCTCCAACAGAGAGGGAAATGCTCACCCATAGAGAGGGAAATCCTCACCCAGAGAGAGGGAAGTGCTCACTCACAGAGAGGAAGCCATGCATTGGTTTCATCCTCACAGCAATCATGAAGGGCTTGTTTTATTTTTTGCTATATTGGGCATGGAACCCAGACCATCCTAACACTGAATCACACCCGTAGCATTTAAATTTTTAAAATTTTGAGCCAAGTGTCTTGCTTTATAACCCAGGGTGTTCTAAAATTTCATTTCTCCTGCCTCAGCCTCCTGAGTGCTGGGATTACAGATGTGCAACACTACACCCACCATAAAGGGTTTATGAGAAATATTTCTAGTTGGACGTGGTAGCGGATGCTTGTAATCTTGGCTATTCAGGAGAATGAGATGGGAGGATTGAGAGATACATAGCCTGGGCTACATAGCAACGGCATATCTAAACAAAACAGAGGAAACAGAAAGAACCCAGGCACAGAGCCCTGAACTGCCTCAGGTCACATGGAGAGTAAATCAGGAGGTGGGACTGGCCTGAGGCTGAGCCCAAAACCACTGGATTCACTGGCTTAAAATCCAGGGTGGCTGGGGTGGCCTGCTGGAGGACCTGGGGAGGGTACAGGGTTAGGAGGGGACAGGAATCAAGAGAACTGTCCAGGTCCCACACCACTCGTGGCGTAGGGAAGAGCAGGTCACTGAACAGCAGCCTTGGCAGGTGCAGCATGAACTAAGGCTCAAATTGGGCCAGGGATTCAGCTAAGTGGCCTCAGTGCCTGCTTGGCAAGGGTGAGGTCATGAGTTCAATCCCCCGTACCAAAAAAAAAAAAGAAGGCTCAAACTTCAGGGCTACTGAACGAAAGTGGGTTGGCATTCTCCCTGTTATTACATCTTCCTCTGCCCTCTTGAGTAGTAGCTTTTATGCTGTGGCATGTGCCTGTAATCCCAACTATGTGAGATAGTGAGGCAACTGGATTCCAAGTTCAAGGCCAGCCCGGGCAATTTATAGTTCAGGCTGGCCTCAAACTTCTGACAATCCTGCTGCCTCAGCCTCCCTAGGAGGCCCAAAGTTTTATTAGAAGGTCTGGAGATGTATTTCCGGTGGCTTACCTAGAATGTATAAGGTCCTGAGGGCCATTTCTAGTCACACACACACACACACACACACACACACACACACACACACACAACAGAAGCAACAATAGCTGGGAAACTAGCTCAGCAGCACAAGAGCCTGCCCAGCAAGTGTAAACTTCTGAGTTCAGTTCCTGGTACAAAAGAGAGAGAGAGAGAGAGAGAGAGAGAGGGAGAGAGAAAACAATTGTTATACAAAAAATCAAATAAATAAGGCTGACCAGGCCAACCACAATTCTCTGCCCTCATCTATAGCCGGGTCTTTGAATTCTGAAAGCTGGAGACCTCGTGCTGCCCACAGGCTCTGCCAAGAAGCACTTCTGAGGTTCGTAAAAATAGTAAATGGTTCTGTGACAACGAACTTTGTCTAGCAGACAAAGAATTTCAAAACATAAGCTGGGAAGGGTGGAGGGGGGTAATTAAGGTCTGTGATATGCCGTAGAAGTTTGGAATGATTTTGAGGCTGTGTCTATACATTCTATTGTCCTACTGAATGGCAAACTTCCATCCTCTTTTTTTTTTTTTTTTTTTTTTTTTGTCTTTTTCCTTTTTATCAGTACCGGGGATCGAACTCACGACTGCCTGCTTGCAAGGCAGGCGCTTATGCCGCTGAGCTAAAACCCCAGCCCCACTTCCATTCTCTTACAAATCCAAAATTCCTCAATTGCATGTCCTGCCCCATGAGAGACCTGAAAACAAAGCCTGTGTGCAACACACAGACATACACGCACTCGCACACACACACACACACACACACACACACACACACACACACAGGAGCAAACACTGTGGGCTAAGGATCCTGGGGGACAGGAATTGGGAGATGAAGGTCAAGATATCAGCAAAGCCCAGAAGAGGGTCAGGGCCAAAAGGCTGGATAAAGAAGGCCAGGCTGGCTGTGGAGCCTCTGGTGTCAGAAAACTGACCAACTTCCATTTGGCCAAGTTCCAGATTGGTGTTTAAATAACTGAAAAGTACATCTAGTTATGTTATCTGGAAAAAAAATGAATGCAGAAGTGCAAATATAATGTGATTCCATTTAAAATATGTTCAGAAGGGCTGGGGATATCACTAAGTGGCAGAAGACCTTCCCTGCTAAGCACACGGTCCTGAGTTTGATTCCCGGCAACAACCACCAAATATGTATATAAAAGGGGCTGGCAAAGTACACACCAAAATGTCAGCAGTACTCATCTCTTGATGTTGCTATAAAGGGCTCTTATTTTCTTTATACTTTTCCAAGCTTCCTACATAAACATGTAGAGAAGTTATTAAAATGTCCCTCACAATGACATTCCCCGCATCCACGCTGGGGTCTCCCAAGGGGGAGCTCCAAGCGAGGTGGTGTGTGCTGGGAGGATAAGCAGGCAGCCTTTGGATGTTAACCCCTTTGGGGGCACTGGCTACAGACATTGCTCCAGCATTCCTCTTTGTGTGTGTGTGTGTGTGCACGCGGCGCCCCTGTGCATTGTGCTGGCACTCAAACCTGCCTTGTGCATATGCGAGTCAAGTACTCTACTCCTGAGCCACAACTCTAGTCCAAGGCGGTTTTACCAGGCTGTTACTCAAGTGGTTCTGTCTGGAACCAAGGATGTCCACCTATATCAGTGGACACAGAGCTGTTGTAATCAGGAGCCCAAGGTAAGACTGGACTAGTCCATACTCTCAGTCAGTCAGGCCCATCCAAGACACTCACCTTCCAGCAGCCAAAGACAGGCAGGGGCCATCCATCAGGGTGAACCGGGCCATTATTAGAAATGACTGGATCAAGGAGCCAGCACTGATCAGCAAGGGCCCCCAGAGCACATCACCATGGGAAGCCAGCACCCCAGAAGTCCTGCCTCTACTCCCAGCCTCCTAGAGCACTCTTGGATCAGTATGTGGGCAGGCAAGGGTCACTTCACATGGCAGGACACTGTGGCAGCCAACGACCCAGGCTAGAGAGAGGACAAGTCTGAGGCTGGATGGCCTGTGTGCACTAGAACAGGAGCTCTGGGGACTCTTTGAGGTTCTTTCTGGATGAAGGTGGAGGTAGCAACCCAGAAAAGGGACCAGCTGGACTTCCAGGACACGAGAGCCATCTGCCCCTATTCCTAACTTCCCCATGAGGAACACAGACTCACACAGTGAGGGCAGGACCTTTAATTGTATTCACAGAGAGACTAGGGGGAAACTCCATGTTAGACAGCTGGGGACCCAAAAAATGGAGGCAGAGCTGAGCTGGCTGGTGGCATAGAGGACAGAGAAGAAGGGGAAGGGGTGGGAGGAAGAGCGTGCTGGGATACAACCACATTCCCTTCCCAGTCTCTTGTGGACACTCCCTGGCCAGCCCAGTCCAGCTTGGTCATCTCAAGAGTGTCTCAGCTCCACCTCAGAGCCAAACTGGGGCTGGCGGAGACTGTGGTGGCGCCTGCTGAAGAGCTGCTGGGTGAGGCCCAAGGTGGCCACCAGTAGGGCACCACCCAGGAAGAGCAGCACCCACTGGCCCATGCGGGCCTGCTGTGGCTCCAGGTTCATGCCCAAGAAGTTGACACGGCCAGTGTGGGAGAAGTCTGAGGGAGCTGGACGAGGAAGCAAGAAGACAGGGCAGTGGGCAGGGGGATGGGTGGGCCAGGGCTACAGGCTCTGGCTTCCCTGTTCTTTCTCTGAGGTCAGACGTGAGCCTGCCTGGACTGGGGAGGGGGCTCTGTCCTGTCGAACACTGGGGGGCTGGGCCTTGGGCTGGAGGTGGGGTGGGTCGTGATACCAGAGTTTGGTGTCCAGTTGTACTGCGGCCAGCCCAGCTTCTCCCCGTGCCGCCCGTTTTCAGTGACAAGCCAGTCCATCAGTGGCTTGAAGTAGTTCATCATGGCCAAGGCCGACATGTTGGGCTGACCTGTCATCAGCTTCATGGCTTCTGGCCAAGGTTTACTGTAGCCTAGCTTCATGATGTCCCTGGGGAATCCACCAGAGAAAGGGAAACTGAGTCAGAACAACCCAGGCCCTCTTTCCTCAGCCTGATATTCTTCTTTGTATCCGTCTCTCTGTCTAAACGTTCCTTTAGGAATAGGAAGGTCTGAGACCAGGATCCTCTAGTTCCCCACTGGGCGGGAGGCTGAGGGGAGCAGAGCAGAGTGTGAAAATTGTGAGAGGGCCAGGAACACTTACGCCAGCCGCTTCCCTGCTTCCTTGGACTGGTAGATATCACATTTGTGCAGCGGCCCCTGGTGGCCAGCAGCCTGGCACAGCGCCTCATGGAACTGGAACTGGATGACAAAGCTGACAAAGTACCTGGAGGGGAGGGAAGGTGTGGTGTGGAATGAAGTGGACTGAGGGGCTGTGCTACTGACAATCCAGTCCCTTCTGCCCATGGCAGCCACGCAGGACCAGCAGAGCAGGACGAGGTCCGGAAATCAGGGTGAGCCCACCCTGGCTTCTGGGGTTGTCCCAGCGCCTCCCTAGCTGTGGCTGTGCAGATGCCAGAAGGCCACCTCCACTTCTTGAGGCCCCAGGGACCAGCCCCTTGGTGGGAGGCAGCTTGGGGCAGAAGGCTTAGCAGAATGCTTCTGAGTCAGTGACATCTCATCCCGGGATGTATATACACAGCGGCAAGGGGCTGCCAAAGGGGTCAGATGGATGTGTTTAGGGTGGTCTGGGCAGGGAAGCCAGCCTAAAATGATCTTACCTGAAGCAGTAGGAATTCTCAGGTAGAAATGCACCAGTCAAGGCCAGAGCAGCTGTGCCAAGCCTGGAGGGGTTTTAAATGTCCAGACAAGCAGTGCAGGCCTCTGCCTTTCAACACTGGGCACAAACCACGTGAGGCTCCCTTCCCTGGCATTTCCTTAACGTACATTGCCCTGGTTGCTGGCCAGAGGGTGGACTGTGTTTCTAGAGTGCCTGGCCTCCTCTGCCTACCCTGTTTGAGTAACTGTCCATGCTAAGCTGGGAGGCTAATATCTCAAGGCTGTCCTGCGGTGATGAGAGCGAGTGCTGCTTTGAACCCCAGAGAGGAAATGGCTCCAGCTGGCAAGCAGAGGCCTCACCCAAGAGTTCTCTCTGGAGCACCATGGTGGTCAGGCCTATCTCACATGCCTCAGGGTAAGGCTCCTTGCTCCTCTGTCCCCTGAGTGGGTGAGCTGTGCTCCCCACCCACCTTCCCTGGACTCTTAGGAACAGACTTCATCAATCCCTTACATGCTGGCATTGTGCCAGGCACCAGGATGGGGCAGCGGGTGTGGTGCACAGTCCTGGTCCTCACTGGAGTTCCAAGGACACAGGAGGAAAGGACTAGAGGTGGCTACAGTGATCTTGAGACCCTCCATGTTCTCAGTACCTTGATTCCCTGGGGGACTGGGATACCTGTGGCCAGGGACGCCTGGAATTCCTCCCTGAAGTCTCCCAGCTTCCAGCTTCTAGGGGGTTCTAGAATCCCACACCCATTTTTCCTTACCCTCAGCAAGTGCCCTCCTGTAGCACCGGGCAGGAAAAGGCTGCACCAGGCACCCCTTGCTTTGGCTGCATGACTCACACAGGTCAGTGTGCTGACGCACTGCTCTTAATATTTAACAATGGTGGGCCTGGGCTGCCAGAGCCTGACCATACTGTGTAGTGGACAGTGAGCCCTTGTGACCATGCTGTAAGATGCGATCAAGGTGAGGAACTGGGTGCTCACAGACTGGAGACTGGCTCAAGGAAACAAAGTCATGGTCATTTTGACTCTAAACCTTCAACTGCAACACACCCTTAACAGCCCTGCCTCCCAACTGAATTGTTTTTCAGCCCTGAGTTTTAGGGTATAGAAAAGTTTTTTCAGGTGCAACTCAAAGTATCCCACAGGTAATAGGTTCAACCACAGCAAAAACAATCTTGTTTCAAAAACAGAACCAAAACCAGGCATTCCTCAGGTCAATATCCAGCTGTGTGTCATGGTTAATGTAAACTAGCCGGCTGAGGTCTGGTCACCACTAGCAAATTATTAGCTAAGTTTCTCTTTCTTAACTGTCTGGATGGCAGAGGCTCTCATCTCACCAAGAGGCTGTTTAAAGAAGCAGCCTAAGTCTTGGCAGCATATGAGGGGACCCAGGTGCCAGGTGGCATGTGCCAGCCCCAAAAGTCTGGAGGGAAGCCCCAAGGTGCACAGGGACAGTAATTTAAACATCAAGTCATGGGTGGCCCCTCCTCCCTACCCTTACCTGATGTAAGGTACACTTGAAGGAATGTGGAACTTGGCCCCTGGGTCAAAGTCATCTCGGGACCTGGGCACTGGGGGACAGAGACCCTGGTACTTCAGCCTGTCAAGGGGGAAGATATGTTGGAGAGAGTGCTTCGGGAGAACCACGCCAGGGGGAAGGTTGGCATCTTTTACTTAAAGGATGTTCTCTGCACCTGGGGCTACACTGGGTGCTTGACTCCTGCATGCAGTGCCTCTGCGCACAACCACCCTGTGACACATCACACACACACACCCCACTCCCCCAGTGATGGTGACCTTTCAGAGCTTTCCGTGATACAATCAACCCAGCCGGCTGTGTGTGCCACAGGCTCAACACCACTGCCCCAGCCTATCTATCACAGAGGTGCACACAGACCCCCATGAGGACCCTTCCAGCCTCCACCGCTGGAATATTCTAGAACCTGAGGCTCCACCACTCCTGGTTATAGTTTTCCTTGGTGATGCTTCCATCAAATACTCTCCAACGCCACTGGTCAATGAGGTAGCTGAAGGGGATGAAAGCGATCTTGTCGAGTGCCATCTTCATCAGAAAGTTGATGTCATGCTCTGCCAAGAGAAGGGAGCATGGCCTTAGGCCTGTGTCTGCCTCCTACAGGACTTCACAGCTTATCCCTGGTGGGTGTGCAATGGGTAGCGGGAACAGGGCACTGTACCTCTTTGGTCCTGGACCTCCTCTTGAGACGGTCTGTGTGTTCCATTCTCCCAGGCTCACCCCACTGGGTCCCCTTCCTCCCCATCACTGACTCAGACCTCTGACCTCAGGCTGCTAAGTGCCTCTCCCCCACCTCCCAAGCTTGCGATCCCTTCTTAGCCCTCAGCCTGCCAGGATCTCATTCTCACCGTAGCTGCTGCCCTCAGTACTCAGCAGATTGAGGCTGTGTAGATGCTTGGGAGTAGACACTGAGAGAGCCAGCACGTCTCCAATGGCCTCATGAAAGCCAGGGTTGGCACCCTCCCGAAAGGCCAAAGGCAAATCCTTGTACTGCATGAAATACTGGATGTGGCCCATTTCATGGTGGGCCACCACCAGGTCCTCCATGTTCACAGTGGTGCACTGCTTGATCCTGGGGTTGAGAGAGAGAAGGTGTCAGAAGAGGCCTGGAAACAAAAGGGGCTGTGATGCTGCATTCTGAGCAGACCCACCGCTACTAAACGCGGGAAACAGAGCATGATGGGAAGGAAGGTGGTGAGGAGAAATCAAGTAAGCCTAAGAAAGAGAATTTACGTGTTGGGAGTCCTTAAAGTACGGTCACTCCAGGCACTTCTCTGCCCCAGATTCAAGCCCGCATTCAAGCTTTCTGACTATATAGTCTTGCCCTACAGGCAATGAGATACTCCTAGAGACCTTACAGAATGTGTGTCTTATGGTTTCCTATGTTTATCTCCCAAGGCTAGGGCTTCTCAAAGGGGACAACAATGCCTGTGCATCTCATGGAACCCAATATCAAGAGTTCCTATGGTTAGGTCTGAATGATGGATGCAGAACCGTCCAAGCCAGAAGGTTCCATCTGCTCCTATTCATCGTCTTTCTCTCTCTCTCTCTCTCTCTCTTTCTCTCTCTCTCCCTCTCCCCACTTTTCTCCTCTCCTCTATTCCCCCTTCCCAGGGATAGGGCCTCATAAATTTAACCACTGAGCTACAGCCCCCTCCCCTCCCCTGTTCTCTTTTGCAAGCCATTCCAGTTTCAGGATCTAAGCAAAATCTTTTACTTCGGGTTCATCTAATTTTTCTGCCATTCTCACTGGGGGAGGAGGCAGGAGCTGCCCAGCATCCTGGCTACAATGAGATATGTGTCTGCCTCGTTTGTCTCCTGACTCCATAAAAGGGAGGATCCCCCAAGAACCCTTACCCGCCTTGATCCTGTCTGCCTCAGCCTTACAACTTTAGTCCTTGAGCTTTGGAAGGGCCCAAGGCCAGGCAGCCCGGTGAATCCTGTCGGATTTGATTTCAGGCTCTTGTGGCCATTCTTTTCTTGATGGACATTTCATCAGCTGTAGTAGATTATTTTGCCACTTCTCCTAAGAAGCAGTCATTTTTTCCTCTTCTCTTAGGAATTGATTTAGCCAATAAAACACAGCAGGCCTAGGGACTTTTGGGCTTAGCTGTTAAAGAGGATGTTGGCTGGTAGGCTAAATCTGTCAGCCTGAGACTGCCACAGTGTGATGGAACTGCTGTCCCAGACACCCCAACCAGGCACCTGATGTGAGCAGAAAGGCCGTCTTGAATATTCCGCCCTAGACATGTTGCATGGGGAAATATCAATAAACTCAGGACCAAACACAGGATGAGCCATCCTGGGGCGGCAGGTAAGCAGTGGAGCACTTGCCTAGCATGTATGAGGCCATGGGTTTGAGCCCTAGCACAACACATGTACACATACACAAATTACCCCAACTGAGGTCTCTATCATGGTGTAGTAGGGACAACCATTTCCACTGCACATTGCTTGACCTGCTAGACCATAACATCTCAAGTATAATCATGCTCCATCAGTTTTTTTTACATCAATAAGTTTTGTGGGTGGTTTGTTATGCAGCAGTGACTAACAAAAACTCATGCAGATGAAGGCAGCTTCTGTCAGTGTTGACAGTGGGTCTGTGTGGAGTCCCTAAATCCCAGACTACACCTAAAAACAGGGTCAGTTCCATGCAGAGGTCTTTCTGAGTAAAGGAGGCTGGGCAGTTCTCACCCAGCACTGGGACATTGCACATTCCCAGCCAACCATGTGGGCAGGCTGGCCAGCACTTGAGGAAACCCTCGTTTTGTGAAAACAAACAAACAAACAATCAATCAAACAATGTCTGAGCTGGAGTCTAGCCTAATGCTCTTGACCCTTGGCCCCAAACTGTGCCCCTGACCCTCCTTGCTCACTCCAGCTGAGGAAACAACCATGGAGCCTTGACTTGGCTCATCTCTTTGCTCCTGGCCCAAGGCAAGACATCCTTGCTCCAGCTGGACAGACCTGAAGTCCTTGCCATTGTAGAAGTCCCAGGCTGAGGCATGGCACACCACCTCCCGCCCATCTGTTGGCTTTTCCAGCATTGACTTGTTCCAGAAGTCAGGAGGCACAGGCAGCAACCCCAGGGAGACGAAGAAATCATCAGCTTCTTTAAACATCCTTGTAGGTGTCCATCCCTGCAAGCAAAGAGAGTTTTGCCTAAACTTGGGGCTCTGGGGACTGCTGAGGGGGGCAGCAGAGAGAGCTGAATCTGTGGGTCCCTCCCTTCTGGGCAGAGACCCTCCCAACCCCCCGAACCCCAGGAAAGCCCCTGGAGGAGAACCCCAGCCCACAGACCTGGTTTATCATGGCCTCTGTGGCGTCCATCTTGGGGGCAAAAGGGAAGGGTGCCACCAAGTCATAGATGTTGGACCAGGTCTGTGCCCACATGTTCCCTGGAGGCAGATAGGAAAGAGATGGCAGAGAGAGGAAACAGATGTGACTTTTTGGGACCAGAGCCATCCTTCGAGGAAGAGGGATCCAGATCCCAGTTCTGCCAATCGTAGCAGACACCCACTGCCTGACACCCACTGTATGTAGACTTTGCTGTGTGTGACATACACTATCTTCAGAATGCACATCAGCCCAAAGTCTTAACATCAGTTACAGGTGAAGACCTTGGTGGTCATCAGGGAATCTAGGTGGTCTTCACTGTCCAGAGCATTGAAAAAATCCTACAAATGAGAAAGCTACAGGTCTCTGGAACATCTATGTCAATAGAACTCACTTCCTGAGTACTATGCCAAACACACTGTGCATGTAAACTTGTATACTTGCCTGCACCCAGGTACTGGGATGATTTCTACTATACACCACAGGAAACTGATCTTCCCAGAGGCCCACAGCTGGATTTAATGGCTGGTAAGCCACGCCTTATTAAGCCACCATCCTGTGTCTCCTCTACAACTCAAGTTTGGTTCACACAAGTCACATGTCAAGAACCAACTACACTATCTTTAGGAGACATTAATGTCTCTGAGTTTAGGTTGAGAAAAGACACCAAGGAGCTGGGGATTTAGCTCAGCAGCATAAGCGCCTGCCTTGTAAGCAGGCAGTCGTGAGTTTGATCCTCGATACTGATAAAAAGGAAAGACCAAAAAAAAAAAAAAAAAGACACCAGGTTTTCAGGACTGGAGAAAAGGAAAATATTCAGAATGAGTGAGAGGTTCAAAAATAAGCAAGAAGGTTCAAGGGTTTAGCTCAGCGGCCTAAGTGCCTCCCTGGCAAGTGTGAGGTTGTGAGTTCAATCCCAGTACCAAAGAAAGCAAAATAGGCAAGGCATCAGGATTCTTCCACCATCAAGGAAGAGTAGGTTGAGTTGACAGTGAGATCTGAAAGTGCCAACCAGCAGAGCCAGACAGGGAGAGTGCAGTGTGAATACACAGCCGCCTTGTGGCTCCTCCTTGGCTGACTGCTGTGGGGCTGAGTTCTAAGTGTCAGGTCCCCAGCCACTGCGGGCATACCGGTCCCAGCCTGGTCTCTGTTTCAGTCACTGAACTGATATCCACTCACACATTCTTGGTCTCACCATAGGGACCATGCAGGGCTGGTCTTTTGAGCTGCCATGACTTGGGCTGAGTGGGAACTAGACCCATATCTGGACCATCTTCTGGGGTCTCCCTTATGATATTTTTATGTGTCTGTGAGATCGAGGATTGAATTCAGGGGTTCACACAGATGCTAAATGAGCTACATCCCTATTCCCCTCTTTTGGAAATTTTTTGAGACAAGCTCTTGCTAAGTGGCCCAGGGTGGCCCCAAACTTGTGATCCTCCCTTCTCAGCCTCCCAAGTTAAGATTACATGTGTGTCATGGTGTCCAGTCTTCCCTGTAACTTCTGAGTGTTCTGTGATCCTACCTGGCCTGTATGCTTATAACATAGACCCTAGGAAAATGCTCTGAATAGCCTGACAGGAACAGAAAACTGGGTACCTCTGCTTCATTCCAGTTCCTACCATCCCTTATCATCTTCGTGGCCTCCTTCATGCATTCAGGGCATTGAGTTTACAACATTTGAAAACTGAGGTTCAAGCCAGGGGTGGTGGCATATGCCTGTAATCCCAGCACTGAGGAGGCTGAGGCAGGAGGACAGCCATGATTTTGAGCTAATAGGTTCAAGGACACCATGAACTATGTAGTGAAATCTTGTCTTCAAAAAAACACAGAACGAAACAAACAAATGAAACAACAAACCACCACCACAACAAAAAGAAAACTAAAGTTTGAATTGGATCTACATTCTTAAGATTCTTCTTTATTCTAGTTCCCTTGGTTCAGACACTATCTGTCCTCTCCCCACATCCCACTTTTAATCCCTCAAAACCTCTTGTCTTGCAAGGCTCTGCTCATGGGCAGCCTCCCCAGCCTGCATTCTCAGCCCTTCCTCTTCCCAGATCCAGCTACTGTGAAGCATGATGGACAATGTGGTCTTCCCCTCACAAGTTCTTGAAATTTTACCCCCACTATCTACAGTACCTTGCACAATGTGGGTCTGGAGCCCATGTGACACAAAAAGGGAGCAGGGTGTATCGTTCAGTGATAGAGCACTTGCCTGACACACAGACACTGAGTTCATTCCCAAAACCATGGGTGCACACACGTGCACACGCTCGTGTATTCACACTCACACACATACACACACAGGCACATGGCAATAGATGTAAGCAGGAGTGTCCTCCATCCTGGCTATGTTCCCTCCACCACTCTCCCAGCCTGCTCCCTGCCCTCTAGCTAGTCCCATCCTGACCTTCACCGAATTGCCCATCTTCTCCCGCTCAGGACTGGACTGCAGCCTCACCCAGCAGATGGGCAGGAATGGGACCCTCCAGGTTGATGTGCTCAGGCCCGTAGTGGCGGTGCAGGGCACGGCGCACGTAGGCGTGCAGGTTCTGGTAGAGCGGCTGAAGCTCCAGGAAGATCTGCTCCAGGTCTTGCTCCAGAGATGGTGTCTCGTACATGGATCTCCATGAATCTCCTGCATCGATGTAGCCTGCACAGGGGACACAGCTGGGCTCTCCTGAAAACTGACCATTCTCACACCTCCCTACCACCTGTAGGACCTCTCTGAGGAAGCCAAGGGACGCTGGGACCAGAGGGCCAGTGATACCAGTAGGAGGGACTCACCATTGAGCCGAGCAGCCTTGTTGGTGAGCTCCACATACTTTGGGAAGAAAGGGAGGATGGCTCTTCCCACCTTGTCTCGCCAGCCCTTCCATACCCAGAGCAGTTCTTCATATTTCCGGGATGTGGCCATCACATTCGTCAGATCTGAGAGGGGAGCAGTTGAATGGTTTAAGCCCCAGCCCTTGGCTCACCTCCTCCCATCTATTTATGGGAGGACTTGAATTTCAGAGCTGGAATAAACCTGGTAAGATCACGTGAAAGTGAGTACCCAGACAGAAAGCCTAGGGAAAGGGGAGACAGAGGGAGAGCCGTATCCACCAAGAGCTCAGAGGGCACCTGCTGGGGTCATATGCTGTGCATATGTGATCTCAGACCTTGCAGGGTTTCAGTGACCCTTCGAGGGATCTGCGTCAATTTGAACAGTTTGGTGATGTGCTAGGGTCTCCCCATCAGGAAGTGGCTGAGCTGAGGCACAAACCAGACTCCAGAGCCCCTGCCTCCCTCCATGCCTCTCCCTGGGAGACATGGCTCAGGGGTCCAAAGACCTTAGTTCTATTTCCAGCCCTCCTACTGGTCCCCAAATTAGCACTCTCCCTACTTTTACTAGACTTGTTCTCTCTCTTCCATCTATAAAAAGGGGACACACGTATCAACCTTCTCAGGAGAACAGAAGTTCACAAGGACATGGGTACCTGAGTAGAGATTTGTGCCTCCTCATCTCTGTGTCCCCCACAGGGCCCAAGGCACCCTTCAAAAATTGTTAAGAGACTGAACTTAATAAAGAATAGCTGCAAAGATTGTGGGAGAGTGAGGAGCTGTCTGAGTGTCACCAAGGAGCTGGAACTCCTGGGTTTATGTCCTGTTGATGCTGCTAAGTGTATAGACTCCCTAACTATGTATGACAAGGAACTGATATCCACTTCATAAGCTGGGGTGAGAGTTATGTAAAGCCATGGGGTATCAGTGTTGAAGATCCACAGAAAGACAGATGGCTTTCCTTCGTGCTTTGGTCCTCGTCTGAGACAGAGGAAGACAAAGGCTTTCGCTGTTACCCAAACCCTTGCTGATGAATTTAAGCTTCTCCCCCTATTCTGGAACATACTACATGATATCTATCTACTTTTTGCAGAGAAAGTACATTCAATTAGTTTTGTTTTTAAAATGTGTATTTTTGGAATTTCACATCTGGTCTCTGGTACTGTGATTCTTTGGCCTTTGTGGGTGTATTTTTGCTGAGTCAGTGACCTGATGCTCCAGCACTGAATCAGGGGATTGCCTAGGGGTGAGGGTGTTGAATGCACACTCCTTTTAATACTCTGTCCCCCATCCAGCCAGACGTGCAGGCACATGCTCCTCCCCTGACTTTATGTGCATGCCCACATCCACCACCTGCAGGCCAAACCCCGCCTGGGGAAGCTGTTTTTCTCTCCTGTTTATTTTCCATTTCCCCTTCTATTGGTCATTGTTCTAACATGAGAGCTGGGCTGGGGGCCAGGAAGAAACCATTTCTGCATGGAGATGCCTTATGAAGAATGTTTATGCCTGTAAGTCCGCAGCCCTGGAAAGGGTGAGTCAGGAGGGACTGGGAGAGTGTGTGTGTGAGTCTCTGGGGGCCCAGAGTTAGCTCCTTCAAAGACGATGAGCTCAGAAGGACCAGTAGGTGAGAGAGACAGAGGGTGGCCAAGCTGGCTCACGCCTGTCCAGCAGGAAGTAGCCGTGGAAGAAGGGGTGATGTGAGAAGGGACAGGTTTGGAATCAGAGGCCATGTTCAAGTCTGATGCTTCTCAGGGCAGTTTGACTGCGTGATTCATCCTGTCCAGGCTGTGTGTGTGTGTGTGGGTGGGGGCTGCCTTCAGAGAAGGTGAGGAGCACATGGCCAAGATCAGGAAGGGAGAAGAGAGAAACTAAGGTTTCTGGCTCTTTGCATAGGGGAGTTCAAGCCCTTGAAATGCCACTTTGAGATTCTGCTTCTTTGGGAGATAGAGTGCAGAGAAAAAAGGAAAGGCAAGAGAGTCCTAAAACAAGGTAGTTTCACGATGGGTGGCGAATGGCAAAGGCCAGAGTAGACGCTGGGCCTGGGTAAGGGCAGAGAATCCCCACTGATGGGAAGCTGGAAGTGAATTAGGGGAGCCCAACTGCCCCTTCACTGGCAACACCCCTTTGCCAACCCAGCCCCTGTTTATCGCTTATTCTCCTAGGAGGCTCTCACCAGGCTCCAACTGTAGACAAGTGCCATTGGTGTGGCAGACGTTGGCCACGCTGTAAGTAGTTTCCATGTCCAGTAGAATCTGGTTATACTGCAGGGGGGAAGAAGAGGGACAATGAGGGGGGCTCTTTGCTTTAGGTCCAGAAACATGATTGGGGTACCGGGAAGGGTGTTCCCTAAAGGTACTGCTTTCCCTGGAATTTTGGAGGCATCTGTGGACATGGCCAATGTCACAACTTAAAAAATTAAGGAAGAGGAAGCAATGTGAAAGCCAGACCCTTGAGCAGGGCCCACTCTCCCAGCAGCCTGATATCCACTTTGGTTTGCTCCCCTCAAACCAAATACCTCTTCCAGCTCCTGCGTAGGGAGTGCTGCCCTATCCAGGTCTTGAACTTTCTTTATGATCCGTTTGGTAGTGGCATTCTGGAAGTTGTTCACGTCAAACTGCTTGGCCCAGGTGCCATACTTCAGGGTATGGTTGGCCATTTGCATGTTCTTTTGCAGCTGAGGACACAGACGGTGGTGTCAGGGGATCCTGGAGCTTTGGGAAAGTCTCTGTGCAAAAAGTATCATGGCGGGAGGGCAAGAGGACTGGGGTGGTGGTAAGGGTGGGGGCAGCTGCCCCTTTTGCACGTAAAGACCCTCTTCAGGCTGGTCTGTCTGACTGTGTCCCAGATGCATTATAAGGCCCTATCTACAATTGAACAAGACTGTGTCACTGGCAGACACAGAGAAAAGGAGCCTTAATGTATCTTTTTATTTGGTACTGGGGATTGAACTCACTACCTCGTGCTTGTCAGGCAAGTGCTTATGCCACTGAGCTAAATTCCTGGCCCCCTTAATGTGTCTTTAAAGGCCATTAGGATGACAGCACCTTGCTATTAACTGGGTGGTCTCCCTAAGATTTGGGATCCCATCAATAAAATGGGAAGAAGGCCAACAATTTTGTAAGAATTGGACCTTTAAGGTGTTAGCAAATAGGAGCTTTCAACCTTTTAAAAAGTGAATCTGACATTGCTTTACTTATGCACAACCAATTACAATCTTTCTGACTACACAGGTTGCTGGCAAAAACAAATTCTGTTCAGGCATCGAGTACATGCTTGCCAAATATGAACTTGAACACTGTTTTAAATATTCCATGGATGTATCCCACAAGCTCTGGCAGCCCCGAACTATGCACGTGTGAGTGTCATGTGTGCATCTGTGGGGCTGTGGACACGCACGAGACTGCAGAGGTGGCGGTGGCGCTTACCAGGATCTTGCTGCCTTCAGCAGTGATGTTGGTGTTATAGTTCCAGTTGGCCTCCGAGTATTCGTTCCACACCACCTGAGATGTCCGGTCATATTCCTCCACAAACTTGTTAGCCTCGACCTCATCAGTCACCAGGTCTGTGGGGCAGAGCAGAGGTGAAGAACAAGCCTCCCTGTCCTCACTCCACGGTGCAGTTCCACTAGAGCCCCCACCTGCCATCCCTGCCTCCCTGCTCCCCAAGGCCCTGCCCTCTCCCACTTGGGCTCTCAGTTTTCTGGTGGTTTGTTGTCTGCTTGGGTGTTTTCCAGCTCGTTTCTTGGTGAGTTGTCTGATTTCTGGTTGATACTTGGCTGGCTATCCCCTGGCTGACGGTCACCTGATGGGTGGTTGCCTGGCTGAGGACCAGTAAGAGGTGCCCACAGCATAGCAACAGGAAGGGGAGGCTAGGCAGTCCTAGAGCAGCCCAACGTTGGCCCATGGCCACAGAAGAGCAGAGCCCTGCGGCTGCCACCCCTAGCCAATTAGAGCAGAGCCTGCAGTGTGACCTCATAGAATGGTGTGCCCAGCCACTCTGCCCCCAGGGGCCCTCAAGCCTTGGAACACCCCTTTTAGGATGCAGTGAGGGGAGTCCATTCCACCACAGAGCCTTTCTGATGAGCTTGACGGGTTGCCCAGCCCTCCAGAGCAGGGACCAGGGTTCAAATAGGAAGAGCCAACCAGGACCCTGGCCTTAGGGCCATCCCACCCTCACTCAGGACTTTACCAATGCCCTCTGGGTAGTTGTTGGGCAATGGAGGGCGCCACTGATATTCTGGCCAGCCCAGGACCTCGCTGTTCCGTTGGTTCTGCTCTTGTAGCCACTGGATGACTGGCTGGAAGTAACTGAGCAGCGGCTGAGCATCCAAGGCATCCGAGCCCACCAGGTCCTTCAGCACCTCCTGCCAGGGCTTGGAGTAGCCTGCCTGCAGCACTTTCCTGTTAGGCAGAGTAAGCACTAAGGGCACAGGAAACACAGGTGGGTTTGAGAGCAGTCCCATTGTCCACCTGCTCCCACTGGCTACAACACCAGTGGTAACATGATTCCAGAGCCTAAGACCCCTGAGAAGGTAGCACGGGATGTGTACCTCGCCCCACAATAGCTGAAGGCCCACTCAGTGTTTGATGAGAGATAAGTTACCACACAGTACTTCGGCCCTGTGGTGTCCCAACCTAAACAGATGGTTGCCTCCCAATGTCTCTGCCCTCTGGCAGCCTCTGCCAGCCTCCCACATACCTTCTCCTTCCCACCACATACCGGAGCTTGGCCCCTGCCTTGGTGGACTCATAGATGTCACACTGGTGCAGCGGTCCCTGGTGGCCTGCCTCCTTGCACAGGGCTTGGTGGAACTGGAACTGCAGTACAAAGCTCACAAAGTACCTGCAGTCACAGGGTAAGCATTAGAGGGATGCAGAGGCCAGAGATGAGTCTTCTGCCAAGGTACTGTCCAGCAACCTACAGGGCGGAGGTATCTTAGGGCAGAAGGGAGCACTAGCTCAGTTCATGAGGGCCATTCTTTTTTTGTTTTATTGTTTTTACTTTTTGAAACAGGGTCTATGTATTCCAGACTAGCCTTGAACTCACAATATAGCCCTGGCTGGCCTCAAATTCACAGTAATCCCTCCATCTCAGCCTCCCAACTGCTGAGATAGGGCAGCTAGGATCACGAGAGGAGGGATGCAGGAGTACTCGTACCTGATGTATGGTGTCACATTTGGGATATGAAACTTAGCTCCAGCATCAAAGTGGGTTTCATTTCGGTCCACCGGGGGGCAGATTCCCTGATACTTGGTTCTAGAAGAGGACAGTTATTTTAGGGCCCAGGGCTTGCACAGGCTTCCTGAGCTTCCACAGAGAAGGTAGCACCCTCTGGTACCCCTATCCCATGCAGAGAACTTGCTGGAGGAGTTTCAGGCAGGGAGAAGGGTTTGAGTAAGAGGATATAGACTCCATTAGAGCAAGGGATGAGGCTGAGAGGCAAGAGGCTCCAAGCTGCCCAGGAGTGCTAGGAGGACTCTGGGGTTAGGCTCTTCCTATCCTTCTTCTCACCGAAGATACCACCAGTCGAAGTTGTAGCGGGAAGGCGGGGTACGCCCACTGAACACTCCCCAGCGCCACTGGTCAATTAAGTAGCCAAAGGGCAGGAAAGCAACTTTTTCCAGTGCCATCTTTAGCAGAAAATTAATGTCACTTTCTGTGGGATGATGAGACAAGAAAGAGAGGTCAGGAAGAGAAGGAAGTCCAACTAGGGCACAGTTGGCCTCGGGAATGGCCAATGGGAGACATAGAGAAAGTGAGTCCTGAGAACTAGGGCTCTGCTTGGAAGAGGATTTGGGGGGAGTTTTGCGATCAGGATGAGCTATGAATCTGTGGCCTGGGGCTCTGAAGTTAAAAAACAAAAGGGCAGATCTAGGTGAGGACTAGTGGAGCTGGAGAGCAGGTGAGTGAGGCCAAGCTGGGTCCTCTCAATATGACTGTACCTGAGTCATTGGTGACATGGTCCAGCAGGCCTATTTTGTGCAGATGTGCAGGAGTGGAGACTGACAGTGCCAGCACATCCCCAATGGCCTCATGGAAGCCAGGGTTGGCACCTCTGCGCAGGGTGACAGGCAGGTCCTTGTACTGTAGGTAGTACTGCACATGGCCCATTTCATGGTGCACCGTGTAGAGCTGGCTCATTGTGACCCTTGTGCACTGCTTGATCCTGGGGCAGGGAAAGGACGAGGAAAGAGATGAATGATAGGGCAGGGCAGCGGCCAGAGAACTGGGGAGGCTGAGCCACTTGATGGAGATGACTAATAGGGACACAGCCCTGGGAGAAAGAGCTGGAATCATGCAAATCCTTGACCCTGCTCTGACCCACTATCACTCAGGCCTTCCATCTCCTTCCATGGTACAAGAATCGACTGCTTATCAGAGCTGCCAAAGATGGTGGTCTGATGGGTTCATATGCCCAACAATA
The DNA here is from genome assembly GCF_034190915.1 of Cavia porcellus. Classification (NCBI taxonomy): domain Eukaryota; kingdom Metazoa; phylum Chordata; class Mammalia; order Rodentia; family Caviidae; genus Cavia; species Cavia porcellus. The sequence continues at coordinate 17,373,059 of NW_026947515.1, forward strand.
GACTAGCCCATAGCGAGCGCAAGGGCAGGTAGAGGCAGGCCTGTACCCCAGCTGCACCCTTCCAAAGTCCCAGCATGCTGCTGCTCCCATGTCTACACCTGAAGTCCTTCCTGTTGTAGAAGTCCCAGGCTGAGGCATGGCACACCACCTCCCTCCCGTCGGACGGCTTCTCCAGCATTGACTCTGCCCAGAACTCAGCAGGCATAGGTGAGAGCCCCAGGGACGTGAAGAACTCTTCTGCCACCCGGAACATGTGTGTAGCATTCCAGCCCTGGTGCCGGGTGTGGACACAGGTCAGGGGCCAGCTGTGAGGAGGGGTCGCTGGCTTCCCTGGGAACAGGTCTAGAGTTCCCCAACCCAGGGCAGCTCCCTGCCCATCTAAGACATCTCTGCTCAGTGGCCTCCTTTCCCAGAGGCAGGACCCTACAGACCACAGGAGACAGAAAGTGAACGTTCCTCACCCCCACCACCATGGACATAGACCCCACTCAGCACTGACCCTTCCTGCCCCTCTTCCCATCTCTGACTCCCTCTCACTGCCTCAACCTGGATTCCGCATTTCTTACCTTCTCTACCATAGCACTGGTGATGTCGAGGCTGGGCTTATCTGGGAAAGGCACCACCATGTCGTAGAGGTTGTTCCAGCTCTGTGCCCACATGTTTCCTAGAAGGAGGAGTAAGGAGGGGAAAAGCCTGGTGCCCTGCCCAGCCATATTTGATTGTCCATGTGTGTCACTGAGTAAGCACTCTGGGTACCAGCATCTGCACCCTGGGGGCAGGGGTCCAGGGCAGCTCGCCTGGCTCAGGGCCAAGCATGCCACACACCAGCCTCGCCCATATCCTGCTGTGGGTCCCGTGCTCCCTGGGTCTGGCCGCTGCCAAGGCTGGTCCTGGGCAATGTTGCTGAGTGCCAGGGTCCCTGCCTCCCAACCCTGTAAGGGACGGGGCTTGTCTCCTTGCACATGAATGAGGATGAAGTGGTTGTCTCCACTGGACTGGAAACCAAAGCATTCAGTTTGATGCCTATCTGGTCTCTAACCACAGTCAGCTGTGCACCCTAAGCCTCAAGTGTCCCCTTCTGTAATGAATAAATGCTAACATCGGTGATGGTGAGTGTGGGAAAGTGAATATACATTGCTCCACACATGAGGCAAGAGAAGGATGACCCCCCTTTCCCTTCTCTGGGTATCACCTTGAACCCAGGCTTCCCTGGGACTCACATGGAGGCCAGGCCAGATCCTTACCCAGAAGATGGGCAGGGATAGGCCCCCTGAGGTTGATATACTTGTCCCCGTAGCGGCGGTACAGTGCACGGCGGACATAGGCATGAAGATTCAAGTAGAGGGGCTCTAACTGGTGGTAGAGGTGCTCCAGGTCCTCTTCAAAGGTGGGTGAGTCATACAGTGAACGCCAGTAGGCCCCTGTGTCCGAGAAGCCTAGCAGGGTGGGGCAGGAGGGTGCGGGTCAGGACCAAGGTGCTAGGGCTCAGTGAGAAACAGCAGACAAGAGCACTTTGCAAGCGGGGAAGAGCTGCTGCCCTTGACTAGAGAGAAGGAAGCTCACCATCCTGTTTGTAGGCTTCATTGCTGAGGCTGGTGAGGTCCTGGTACAGGGGCTTCAAGGGGATGCCCACAGCATCGTGCCAGCCTTCCCACACATACAGCAGCATGGCATAGCTTCTCGAAGAAGCCATAATGTTGGTAAGCTCTGAGATATAGATGAGGAGGGTCAGTTACGAGACTTCTGCATCCAAGTCTGCAACAGTCTTCACCAAGGGTATGCACAAAGATCAGCATCATTTCCACCAAGTTCCTCAACATCACAGTGTCCCCAAAGCCAAGGGTAACCTACAGCCTGGTAGCATGGGGCTGGGAGCTATACAAAGCAAGAATCCAGGCAAGATCCCATCCCCAAGAATATGATGTCCAAGGTGATTAACACAGAAAGGTCACTCAGAAGACAAAACCCAGATAGACTCTTCATAGCTCATTGGATGGAGTGATGAACCTCAAGAGAAGTCCCACGGGGTCTAGAGCCTATGTAGGGCTCCTAGGGAAAGTGGGAGGACCCATGAAAGGAAAAAACCAAGCAACTTGTGAGGAAGGCCTAGTGGGTGTGGGAGAGACCGGTGGGGGGTGGTGCTGGAGATTCTAGAAATCACTTGCCAGGGGAAATAAAAGTGTGGGGGTCATCACGGTCAAGCCCCTACTGGAGGTCAGCGCCTTTGGGTTTTTTGGTAAACATGCCATCCCTTGAGTGCAGCAGGGTGATGGGGAAGAAGGGCAGGGACACTCTGCAGAGGACAGACAGGGCCATACCTGGGTCCAGGGACCAGCAGGTGGCAGTCTTGTTGGGGAAGCAGACCTTGCCGGTGGAGTAGATTCTGCTCATGTTGCTTAGCAGAGAGTTGTACTGGGGAGTTGGAACGGAGCAAATGTTAGCCACGAACAGTCCCTGGAATTAATCTGACCACCTCTCCTCTCTATGCTGGAAAGAAAAGGTGGCCTGGAGAGAGCATGTTGTCTTCACAAGGTCAGTCTATGGCAGTGAGAGCACTTTTGATTATTAATACACTGATGTCCCTTCCAGGGGGGCATTCTATGTAAGTGAAGCCAGTGTCCTGAGAGCAAGGGGCCCATCGAATCCCAGCTCAGCCCCACCTGGCAATGAGGATGAATCTCATCCTCTGGTCTCTGTGCTTTCTCAGTCCTCTTCGACCTTTCTAGAAAAGCCCCTACACCAAACTGGCCTAGGGAGAAATTTAGTTTTTCCCTTTCTGTATAGTACTGGCAATGAAATCATACATGTTAAGCAAGTGCTCTACCACCGAGCTACTCTCAGCCTTTGAATTTGTCTTTTCACTCCATAATACTGGCTTCAATTTAAAGCAACTTCCCATTAAATATCCAAGGAAAGCCAGTGCTTCCCCAGCAGCCTACCTATGTTTCCCAGGCTTCCCTACAGATCGCTGGGTCCCTACCTTCCTGCCAGGCCGCTCCCCAACCACCACCCTACCAGTTCTGCCTCTTCCCTCAGGCTCACCTGCTGCCGCTTGGCCAGGTCCAAGTTGGCAGGTCCCAGGATGCGCACAGCTCTGATAATCCTGCGCAGCACTGGGTCACTGAAGTTTTGCCACAAGGGCTCATATAGTTCCTTAGCCCTCTGGCCCCAAGCCTCTGCAAACTCCTGGCTGAGCAGAGATGCTTCTTCCTGTAGGCACCGGGAGGAAAGAGAGGGTGAACAACTCAGGAATTCTGCTTCTGGGGAAGCTATGGGGCTGGAGGGCATGGAAAAAAGCCCTGGGCTTTTAGACAAGTGGCTGTGCAGAGATCCCTGTTTTGGAGCTTGAGGCAGCAGTCCCCCCTCCTCCTAGGCCTCTAACTAAGAAGTGAGGGGAATCTGCCTCAGGGCAACGATGGGGCTGAAAATGAAGCCAGCAGGAAGGCGGGATGAGGGCAAGGTGACCACGTCTGGACGTAGGTAGGCAGCTGCCTGAAGAGGAGGATTCCAGAGCAGCGCAGGGCACCTTCTGTGAAAGCTCCCGCTGCCCAGCTTTGGTCCCGGACGCTGCCACCGGGGTGGGGGACGCAGTCTCGGAGACGTCAGCCTCGTCTACTCCGTGTCTGTGTTGGACACGGATCACGTGCCCTGCCTGTGCGAGGGAACCTCGCAGAGGGTGGGCGCGCCTGCTACCAGCCCCGGCCGGCGGGTCCCGGGGGCGCCCGCTGCCAGCCCCTGGCGCCCGGCCGCGGGCTCGTGGTTGGCCGTCGCGGCCCGCCCCGCCCCCGCCCGGGCCCGGGCGCCCACCTGGCGCCGCGCATTCTCCTCGGTGATGTTGGTGTCGTGCGCCCAGCTGGCGGCCATGCTCTGGAACAGCACCTGCTCGAAGCTCGAGCTGTAGCTCTCCGCGAAGCGCCGCGCGCCGGCCTCGTCGGCGGAAAAGTTCCCGGGCTGCAGCTCGGGGCGCAGCGCCAGGGCCGGCGGCGGCGGCGGCGGGAGCAGCAGCAAGGCCAGCAGCCACGGGAGCGGCGGCCGCAGCCCCGGCCGGCCCGGCGCGGCCCCCATGGCGCGGTGCGCGGCGCTGCCCCTTCTCCCGCGCCGCGCCGCTCTGCGGATTATAAAAGCCGGCCGCCGCCGCCTCCCGGCACACGCCCGCCCCCCGCCCGCCGCGCTTCCCCTCGGCCGGGTCAGCGCCGGGCCGCACAGGCCGGGCGGCGGCGCGCGAGGTTCCCGGCCCTCCCCGGGCAGGGCGGCCGGCGGGAGGGGCCGGGCCGGGCTTTCCCAGAGGAAGCCGCGGGGGACCCTCCCCTGCGGCGGGCTGAGAAGTCCGAGCCTGCCCGCCCGCCCGCCCGCCCTCCGGCTGCGGTCACGTCGCCCAGCCCCGGGAGCCCTGGCGGCGGATCACGACCTTCCCGGCCTGACCCCTTGGCCGCGCTCTGGTGCAGCACAGATGAGGTGAACGTGGCTCACCAGGCCGCGGCGCCGGTGGGGAGGAGGGTCGCCTCCGGTCGGCACCTCGCGTAGGTGCTGCGGTGTCAGCAGCCCGCTCACCTGGGGCCTGGGTGAGGGTGGGGGGCTGCTCGCAATGGGGGGGTGGAGGAGGAGCCACTTAGGTGCAGAAGCGCTGGCACTCCTGCCCCTACCCGCTGGGGACACAAGCTGTCAGTTGCTTGGCAGAAGCAAGCACACATCATCCCAACAGAGCCCTAGAGCCTCACAGTTGCAGGCTTTGAGCTAAAAAATGCCTTAGAGATTACAACCCCCTCATTTCACAGATGAAGAAATTACAGCTCAGACAGTTTGAGTGGCTTGTTCCAAGTCACCTCAGGTCTCTACACTCCCTGACAGTCTTTTCCTGTCTCCTCCACGCGCCCCTCAAAGTGACAGGCATGGGGAGGGAAGATAGGGATGTCTTCTTGAGGCACAGAATGTTGTGGAGGCCAGGTCCTCAGCACCAGGCCTCCGGGCCCGAGGACCCTGTCCTCTAGCAGATGGGTTTCATGCAGCATGGAGTGTGTACAGGAGGCTCAATGACTGCTGTGATCATGCTGAGCTGTCAGATGACATGGAGTCATGGGAGAGGGCTCAGAAGGAGAGGTGGGTAAGCAGGTGGAGAGAAAGGGAGGAAGGTGGCTGCCCCCAGCCGAGGAGAGGCAAGGAGTTGTCATTACATGATAGGGGAGCCAGCTTTGGTTTTGCACACCTGTAGCGACTCTTGAGGCTGAAACAGGAGGGTCACAAGTTCAAGGCCAGCCCTGACAACTTGGCAAGACCTTGTCTCAAAGTATATAGCTCAGTGCTAGAGCCCCCTTGATTCTGTCATTCCTAAGTGGGGGTGGGGTGGCAGTAGAGGATGAGGGTGTGAGAAGACAACTGGGGACAGACTGGCTTTCCTGGCTTCCTCTGCTCTGTGGTTTTCTCTCACAACTTCCCCCACACCACCTCTAACCTTGGCTCAGAGAGCCAAGTGGACCCCAGGGACCAGGGGAGACTTCGAGGCTGGCTAAATGGACAATGCTTGTTATGAGGACAGCTCTGTGGAGAGCAAATGACAGGTGAGCACGATGTGATGGCCTGGATTCTTGGTGTTGCTGGTTTGCTTGCAATCTTTTTTTTTTTTTTTTTTTTTTTTGTCTTTTTCTTTTTTATCGGTACCGGGGATCGAACTCACGACTGTCTGCTTGCAAGGCAGGTGCTTATGCCACTGAGCTAAATCCCCAGCCCGGTTTGCTTGCAATCTAGCAGGTAGCTCTCCAGGCTTCAAGGGCTGCCTTCTGCCTTCTGGGAGGAAGCAGTCTCTGCTGGTGGAAGCTTGAATGGGGGATTTTGAGAGTGATGCCTGGCCTGGCATCCCCCCAAAAGGGGGATGGGTGGAGAGGGGAAAGAGCCTGAGGCTTAGCCTCTACCCGGAACACTTCTCTACTGTCAGTGTGGAAACTGCCGACAGCAAGGGGAAGCAGGCTGTGGAGGGAAGGGCCGGAGAGGCGGGTTGCAAATGGAGGCCAGCCTTGCCGCTGAAGGCTGCAGAGCCAGAAACGCAGAAGGATGGAAGAGTGCGCACTGCTGTTTCGTTCACTCACTCTCAGGTCCAGCTGTGTGGCCTTGTGGCTGGTCCCTGGTTTAGGAGCTGATTTAGCCATGAGCAGCTTCCACCTTACTGAAAAATTATAAAACCAAAGGCCAAGTGGTTTTTTGAGATAATCTAATCTTGCTCTTCAGAGCGAACTGATAACTAAAACTAGTTGAGAGAATCATTCTGTATTTCCATCAAGGTCACATTTTATTGTCCTGTTATGCAGCTTTTCCACTGCATCATGGTGCCAGGAGGGCAGAGATGGGGTCTGACTTCCTTTCTGCAGTTTTCCCAGAGTTTAGCGTAGTGTCTGGGACAAAGAAGGTCCTCAATCAAGGATGTGAGAATGTTACTGGTTAGATCTTTACTCAAAATAAAATAAAAAGTGTTGGGGCTGGAGATTTAGCTCAGTGGCATAAGCGCCTGCCCTGCAAGCAGGCAGTTGTGAGTTCGATCCCCGGTACCGATAAAAAGGAAAAAGACAAAAAAAAAAAAAAAAAACCCCAAAAAACAAAAAAAGAGTGCTGGGGATGTAGCTCAGTGCACGGCCCTGGGTTCAAGCTCTAGTATGATAAGTAAATAAATAAGCTGGAATGTGAAAATGTGGCGGGAAGACCCAGATTCATATTTACACTCTGGGTAGTAAGTTCAGCACCTCAGCAAGAATAATATTTGAAGAGCAAAATCTCACTAATTTGAAATTTGTAATAATACAGACACTATAACCTTGATCCCAACAAGTAAAAGCTAAAAATTACTTCTTTCTGGGTTTAGAGTCTTATGAGGGAAAAGGAACATATCTTACATTTGTATAGCACTTTAGATCTTTCCAAAGTCTTGTGTGTAGATGACTTTTTTTTTTTTTTTTTGTCTTTCTTATCGGTACCGGGGATCGAACTCACGACTACACACTGGCAAGGCAGGCACTTATGCCGCTGAGCTAAATCCCCAGCCCCATGTGTGTAGATGATTTAATTTGACATTTACAATAACCTTGAGAAGAAGGAAAGAGATCATGTTCTCTGTTCAATCAGCTGCCTTCCAAAGCTGCCACCAAAACTATGGAGAGGGTTCCAAATCCTGCAAGAAGATGCTATTATTCCCGAGGCCAATGCAAAGAATCATAGATCTTATCCAGCTGAGGAAATGCTGTCAGTTTGGGGAACATCTCTCCACCTTTTCATCTTTGTTAGAGTTAGCAGCCCAGTTTGAGAAAAAACAGTATTTAAAATATGACCAGGAATGGAATGGAAATAAGAGTTTAGTTAAAAAAATTTTTTTTGACAGTCTCTCACTATGTGGCTTAGGCTGACCTTGAACTTGCAGTGATCCTCCTACCTCAGCCTCTCATTGGCTGGGATTGTAGGCCTGTGCCACTGTGTTTGGCAAGGGTTTAGAAAATAAATCCTTATATTTATGTTCAATTATTTTAAATTTTTTATTAACTAATTAATTGGTGGTACTGGAAGTTGAATCCAGGGGCTTCCACATACTAGAAAAGTGCTCCACCACTGAGTTACTTTCTCAAGCATTTTTAAAATTGGTGGTGCGTGCATGCCTGTAATCCAGCACTCAGGAAGCTGAGGCAGGGGGATTGCTTCGAGTTCAAGGCCAGCCTGGGCTACACAGTGAGATCCTACCTCAAAAATTTTTTAAATTTAATTTAATTCTTATTTTATTTTGTTCCCTTGAGATAGGGTCTATATTGTGCATGCTGGTCTTTTTTTTTTTTTTTTTTTTTTTTTTTTTTTTTTTGTCTTTTTCGTTTTTATCAGTACCCGGGATTGAACTCACGACTGCCTGCTTGCAAAGGCAGGTGCTTATGCCGCTGAGCTAAATCCCCAGCCCCTCTGTTCTTGAACTATGTCGCCCAGGCTGTCCTTGATTTCATCTTAGTTTCTCCAGTGCTGGAATTACAGGTTTATGCCACCATGCTTGGCACTTTATTTTTTTGAGACAGAATTTTACTAAGTGGCTTAGGCTAGTCTTTCTGTCTCAGTCTCCCAAGTAGCTGGGAATATAAGTGTGTACGACCATACCAAGCTCTAATTGATTATAAAAGGAATGATGGGAAAATTAAGTGAAAAAAGTCTTTTATCAAATGGTGCTGGATTCTTACATGCAAAAAAATTCATTTGCTCTCCTATCTCATATCACATGTAAAATTTGACTCAAAATGAATTTTAGTTGACATAAAACTCTTAGAAGAAAGCATACGTATAAATTTTTGTGGCCTTGAATTAGTCAATGATTTCTTAGATAGCACATCAAAAGTACCAGTGATAAAAGAAAGAACTAAATTGAATTTTATCAAAATTAAAAACATGCAGTGGTGCACGCCTGTAATTTCAACTACTCAGGAGGCTGAGGCAGGAGAGTTACAAGTTAGGGTCCAGCCTGGGCAATTTAGCAAGATCTTGTTTCAGAATACAAAAAAAAAGTCTGAGGATGTAGCGCAGTGTAAAGCCCAGAAAAAGGAAAAAACAAAGCAAAAACCCAAACTTTTGTGCTTCAAAGATTATAAACAATGAAAAGAGAACCCATGGGATGGTAGAAATATTTCCAAAGCATGAATATAGCAAGGGACTTCTGACTAGACTACAACGCAATAATAAAAAACAAATAGTTTAAAATGGACAAAGGGTTTATATAGACATTCTCCAAAGAAACATCCCAATGACCCGTGAACATGCAAAAGGGTACTCAACCTCACTAGCCATCAGAGACTTCTCTAATTAAGCCCCACTAAAGACAGCAAAAATTTAAAAATACAATAGCAAATGTTGGCAAGCATAGGAGAGCCTGAGGTCCTCACACATTGCTGGTGAGATTATAAAATTACAGCCAAATGGCAGAGTAAACAATGACTCAGCCTCTCTGAGATTCAGGACCAGACCCTGGAAAATAACAACTTGCGGTGGGGGTGGGGAGGAGAGGAAGGATGGAAGATCCCCAGGAACCAGGAAGGATCGAATAGGAAAACAGGAAAATTGAAACCTACAGAACAATTAAAGAGGGAAGGGAAGGCACAACACACTTTCTCTCCAAGCTGTTGGCCCTCACTCTTGTGAGAAGGGAAGATCAAATCTGCATAGCCAAAGTGAAAGCAGGGGACTCCAGAGGGCTTCAGGGAAAACACAGCAGTGGAATGGACTGGCAGATGCTATGGACTTCAACAGCTGGTGAGAGACTGCAGTGCACACAGCTGCCAACCGTCCTGGGGAGTGCTTTGGTGGAAAGCCATTCCCCAGGAGGGGTTGACTGTTTGAGCCCAGAACTCAGAGCAGCCACAAGATGAATGAAATTCAGGGTTCCTACAGTGACTGGGTGAGGGACAATCATGAGAGACAGCTGAGGTCAGGAAGCCAAGGTCAGGCTGCCAAGAGATCCCCAGAGTGGTTTAAGCTAAAGGACACTGGCCGCACTCCCATGGCCAGGGGCCAGACTCAGGCCGAATTGTTCTGGATTTGAAAGCTGTAGAACTGGCCCCTGGCCCTAACCCTGCTGCCCCCCTCCCTGTGCCTGCAACCAGCTCAGCTCACATCTTATCTGCCAGGGTGAACAGGGACACATATTGACTTGGCCACCGCAGCAAAACTGTGGATCCCACACATTCAAAATCATGGAGATCCCTCTCTCTGTTTTGGTGTTTTGTAAGTGTGTATTACTTTTTTCTCTCTCTCTCTTCCTCACCAGTGTATTGGGGAATTTTCCTTTATCCTTCCTTGCTTCTTATCTTTTTCTAACTTTTTCTCTCTTTTTCTTTACTTTTCCTCTTTTCTTTTTTATTTTTTCCTCCCTTTAATTTCTTCTCCTTATTTTTACTCTATGTAATTGACTTCTTTTTGTTCTCTTTTTTAAAAAATCTATTGTCGGGGCTGGGGATTTAGCTCAGCGGCATAAGCACCCGCCTTGCAAGCAGGTGGTCGTGAGTTCAATCCCTGGTACCGATAAAAATGAGAAAGACAAAAAAAAAAAAAACTATTGTCATTTTTTTCTTTTACCTTTACCTAATTCTATAACTATGCTTCTAATCTCCAATGAGGTCTCTAAAAAATAAAACCATTTCTTTCTCCTTCTCATATTGTTATAGACAGCTGAGTTAGTTTGAAATATTACAGGCAGTCAGACAGGCAGAGGAAGCCAGTGCAGAAGCCCAGATACCTCGCAACTTTTGGGGAGACACACACCTCCTGCTGTGGGCCAAGCCTCAACACAAAAGATCAAACAAATGCACCCATATCCTAAGGAATGATATTGTAAATAGTTCTCTGTCACCCTGAGGAAGCCAGGAGTTACCATCTCAACACCTACAGGAAGAGTCACTGTTCTTTAAGCACCCATTTGCTGAGTGACTCACTTCACCATTTGTCCTGAGCAATTTAATTTTACCTGAGCAATTAATCTTCTGTCCCACCTTATGCCCATCTGCCTTGCGAGGTCCCAGTTTTCCCCACTTTGAACCCATCTTACCCCATGATTTTACTCTATAAAAGTCCCTAGAAAAGAGAGAATCTTTGGCAACTTGCTCAGGACCCTTTCTGTCTCTCTCAGCTTTCTTTCTCTCAATAAATATATTCTGCTCTTAACCTCTATTGTTCCTAAAATTCATTCTTCAATTTTAGAAAACACAAACTTGTACTAGACGTATAGTAGATCAAGAGTTTCATTCCCCTGTATCTTTGGAGGTCTTCCACTAAGGTCACTGGATGGAGGTAAGAGTTTGCTTTTGTCTCATAGTCTCTGGACTGGGACTCATTTAGTTAGCAAAGTTTTATGCTTCAAATTTTGCTTTGTCTTTGTCAGCTGCTTTGTCAGTTGTGTTTGTCAGTTACTTGTGATAACTGCTTATGATTTGCCCATGTTTTTAATTGTCTTGTCTCTTAATATAATAAATCTAAGTTAAAACATGGGAAGATTAAAAGGTTATGATAGTTCTTCGGTGAGACATTTTTATTATTTTGTTCTTATACATGTTAAATTTAAATTAGTTGCTAAACTTACTGTACCACTTGCTTGACTGTTTAGACAATAGCACCAGAGAGAATAATATGAGAGCATCCTTAACAGACTTTAATGCTAACCTCTGTAAAATGATTCTCTTAAACGAAATCTAGCTCAGACTTAGAAAATATACATGCCAACAATGAAACCAGGACTCCTTCCACCATTTAAAAAAGCACTAGACTGGTGGCTGGTCTCTTAAGACTTGGAGGTGAGGCTTCACTGGCTCTGATCCTCCTCTGCACACTCGAGGAAATGTCAAGCCTGTTCTGCTTCAGTTTCCTTCCTTTGACTTCACTCATTTCCTACTTTGTACTGATAGGATTGTTTCCAAAAGATGTGAAGTATAAAACAAAAGAGGCCTTTATTCTGAGAACACAGAGAGAGATAACCAACACCCGACTCACAGTCCGGCTTTCTCTTGGGTGGCAGGGTGTGTGTGTGTGTGTGTGTGTGTGTGTGTGTGTGTGTGTATAAGTAGCCTAAGCTTAGGGTAGTTATAGAGATGCACAGGTATCTCATTGGCACACGTTTGGCGCCAGGGGCAGATTCCTAGGGGTGGGGGAGATAGAGTCACAGGTAAATCTCTAGGGGCAGGGGAGGTTCCGGTTGAGGCTTTTCTGGCTACAGTGTCCTGTCTGAGCCAAAACCCTTTCAGTACTTGCCTTATAGAGGCACATGAAGTCAGAAAAAAACTCTAGGCTATTCAAACCTTTTCCTCCTAAATTAAGCCCATAGAGATGAGCGTTTGCTAGTGCTGAAGACAGGGAAGTCATCTTATATGAAGGACACATATCCCATCTCTGGGTTAGATGAGACATCGGAATTGTACCTCCAGAAAGACGTACATAAAATCCATGTCCTGGCTTGATGTTCTGGGCCACATCTCTTCCAGAGATTGAACCTGAGACACAGTGGGGAGAACCAGCTTCCACGTTGGAAGGACCTAAACACATTTTAGACTAAGGAGGCTTTCTAACTTTTCAAGTTGTGGATCTTAAAACCTTTATAGAGTATTAGGTAATGATCTAACACAGGGTTTTAACTATCCCTTGCAGAACTTTGACAGTCAGTGGTTACAACAGCTGTCACTCCTAAAAGCAGAAGACAAATTTTCCCAGTATCTGTTTGGTGAATCCTCACTGGAGCCAGTGGCCAGTGCAGTCAATGGAGTGTTGACCAGACAGACAGCTGGAGTCCTTTCTGGAGACCTCTGGTTATCTGAGCCAATAGAAACTAAGAACAGTGAAGGTTCTTGGGCTCCCTGGTGGACATCTGAGGGTTCCTCAGTGGACATTCTCTCACGACCACAGAAAATCTCCACTTATTTATTTACTTATGTCTTTCTGCTAGTAAATTAAAGGTATTCACTAAACTTTTCAGGCCGTTAGACTACCTAAGGCACCCAGAAACAGCTTTTTACATTTCAAAAGAAACTAGCAGGGAATGATTTGCATTTGTGCCTTACATATGTAAATTAAGAGTAAATAGCCTTTTCTGTGTGCCTAGAAGACTGATAAAATGTGATTGCTAGATAATAATTTATAAATTTAACCTGTGAGCTTCAAAGATATAGAAATTTAAATAAAGCAAGCCTTGTGCCTTCACTAGAAAAGATTGCTTAGGTAATTAGAGAACACAAATGCCTTGAGAATTTGCCCCAGGGCTCAGGGCAGAGTTCCTAAATGTATTTGTTGTCTTTATTTCAGAGAGAATCTCCTTCACAGAACAGAGAAATGCTTTAGCTCACCTTTTTACAATAAACAAAAGCTAATAAAAATAGCTTATTATAAAGTTATGCTTCCTTCTTTAAGCATTCCTTATGGAGACAAAGCTCATGAGCTATCTGGGGAGTAAGATTGTGTGCCAGGCCAAGGGTGGATAGACTGACCGAATTTATCTTCTACTCTCTCCAAAGGGCATCCGCCTGCCCTGGAGCAGAATCAACCTGAGAGGCACCTTGGAGAACATTTATTGAAAAAGAATAAGGGGCTGGGGATTTAGCTCAGCGGCATAAGCACCTGCCTTGCAAGTAGGCAGTCGTGGGTACGATCCCCAGTACCAATAAAAAGGAAAAAGACAAAAAAAAAAAAAAAAAAAAAAAGAAAGAAAGAAAGAAAAGGAATAAAAAGAGATGCCTTAATTTAGCTCCTTTTTGCATAGCTAGATAGCTCAAAATCCAAGTTTCACGCAGTACAGGGCTAGGGACAAAGCTCAGCAAAACTTCCTCAGTTTGATTTCTGGCCCTGAAAAATACTACAGGCTACAGACTACAGACTATAGACTACAGACACGGGCAACTCAATGCCAAAACCCCTTACTCCTTTGGGATGCATTCTTAAGCACTGGAAGATACACAATCCTTCCATATTGAAAAAGAGCCAATTGTTATTTCTCTGCACGCATGTGTGGCCTACCTACCCCCTAGAGCTAAAATGGAATACAGAGGGAAGTATTAAGTATAACGTTCTTTTACAACTAAAATCATACTGTAAGATGTTCAACATGTGTTGAAACTTTCTTCACATTAAGAGATAATTCTCATCTATGCTCCAGCTACAATGATAATCCTTATGAGCCTACTCCCATTCACAGGTCTCTTTCTCTCTGTGACTTAAAGCAAATTCAGCTAGAACTAGGAAAATTTTCAGATGACCCTGATAAGGACATTGATGTCTTTAGTGGATTTACTCAGACCTGTGAGCCAGGCTGGAAAGATGTAATGCTCCTCTTAAATCAAACTTTGACTTCTAGTGAGAGACAGGCAGCATTACAAGCTGCTATTGCCTTTGGAGATGACTATCTCACATTGTTAATTTTAGAAGGCCAGGAGATAGATAGCCAGGGGAGCCACCATTCCCACTGGTGCACAACAGTTCCCACCCAAGGCCCCAAGTGGCTTGACAACAGTACAGGAAATTGGAACAGGAGACACTTTCAAGTGCATATTCTTGAAAGTCTAAGAAGAACAAAAGCCAAGCCTCCTGGTTATTTTAAGTTGTCAGTATTTCTCAGGAAAAAGGTGAAAACCCCTCTGACTTCTTAGATCGTTTATCAGAGACACTAATAAAACATATATCCATAGATTCTGATTCAACAGAGGGACAGATTTTGCTTAAAGACATGTTTATTACCCAGTCAACTCCAGATATTAGAAAAAGCTACAAAAGACAGCTTTTGCTCCAGATAGTTCACTTGATTCTTTAGTAAAAACTGCCTCATTAGTATACTATAATCAGGCCTGGGAGAAAGCCAAAGAGGAATCTAAGAGACCGAAAAACGACTGTCTTTTTTGTGGGCTTTAAAAACAGACCGAAGAGCTCAATGACAACACCTACTTGCTGTCTCTGCCACAAGTCAGGCCACTGTAAGAGGGACTGCCTCTAAAAGGCCCCATACTATGCCCTAGCTGCAAAGGGGGCCACTGGAAGTCCGACCGCCCTCTGAGGCCAAGGCCCCAGGGTTCAGACCCATCCTATCAGCTGGTCCAGTAGGACTAAAGGGCCTTGGGGCACTTGACTCCTCCCTCTGACCGGAGTGGCATCTCTGCCTGTCATCTCCACAGAGAAGCTCTGAGTAATCATGACAAGAGTCAAAAACCAGCCAAGTGCTGGACACTGGCACATGGCTCTTTGTCCTCCTCAACTCTGGTCTTCCTTCCAGGCACTGTACCTCAATACCGTCACCAAAATATAGGTTGCTTAAACTGTAATTGGGATAATTTTCACTTAATCTTTTGGTTTTACCTAAAAACCCAACTCCAATTCTGGAAAGATTTTATCTTGTCTAAATTCTAGTTGCCAACTAATCAAAATGATGCTGAGACTGGTTTTTACAAATATAGGACATATTGTTGTTCATATATAAAAAATTAAAGAGTTTCATTTGTCAAAATAATATATTAGTCTGGTTCTCATACATTATCAAACATTTAGAGATAATTGTAACTAAAGTTAGAAGAATTTATGACAAAACATCAGACTCCATCAATAAAAGTACCTAATAGCTAATGGGTTACAACTGTCATAATTTAGAAACAGTTTCTAAACTTAAGTGTCATCCTTACTATTATAAGCAGCTTAGTTAGAAATATTATAGGCAGTGAGACAGGGCTAGGTCCTCAAAGGAGCCAGTGCAGAAGCCCAGATGCCTTGCAACTTTTGAGGGAGACAGATACCTCCTGCTGCGGACCAGGCCTCAACACAAAAGATCAAACAAATGCATCCACATCCTAAGGACTGATACTTTAAATAGTTCTCTATCACCCTGAGGAAGTAAGGAGTCACCACCCCAACCCACTATGGGAAGAGTCACTACTGTTAAGCACACCCGCTTACTACATGACTGGCTTCCCCATTTGTCCCTGATTTAATCAATTTTACCTGAGCAATTAATCTTATTGGTTAACCATAGTTCTGTCCCACCTTATGCCCATCTGCCTTGTGAGTTCCCAGTCTTCCCCACCTTGAACCTGTCTCACCCCATGATTTTACTCCATAAAAGTCCCTAGAAAAGACAGAATCTTTGGCAACTTGTTCATGACCCCTTCTGTCTCGCTCTTAGACAGAAGCTTTCTTTCCCTCAACAAATATTTCTGCTCTTAACCTCCACTGTTCCTAAAATTCATTCTTTGATTTTTGGAGAACACGAATTCATACTGGACATATAATAGGTTGGGAGTTTCATCCCTCTATATCAGTATCATAGAGTTTATGGCTTAACATTTTCCTCTTCCATTCCCCAGCCCAAAACCCTATAACTTTAATATAACCATAAAGCTTTGTTAGTCTTTTGATATTTAATGTTGTAAAATTATTGTTGAATTCTTAGTTCCACCATTAGTGAAGATATAGCTGTCATATTTAGTACATATTAGCTGTAGGTCAATACCTTGGTTATCTTAATGTTTACACCATAATTACAGATTTCTCTAGAATTAAGGATAGTACATAATAGGGTCTTATGGTATGTTAATATCCAGTTGCTCTTGGGTCATAATCCTGTAGCTGATTCACTTGATATTAACATGGTCACATAATTGTCACTATTTATCTATGAATCAATACTCTGATAATCTAGAATACATTCCTGAAAATTTGGTTGTTGGGATAACTACATGCATAACTAATTCTAGGGTCTAATTCTGCCCCTCCTCAATTAACCAAGGTGGTCAGATGTTGGGGTTATGGCAAAGGATTACAGTTAGCCACACCCAAAGTACCTCACTGAAAAGCAACTAAAGAGATCTCTACACTAACAAAAAAGTCTTTAGACTGTAAGCGTCCACAAACCTCAGCACAAAACAAAACAATAGAAACATGAGAAGACACAGCAATAAAATGATCTCAAATATTCCAACTCCTCCACAAATCCAAAGGAATCAAAAGGATGACAGATGACATCAGAAAACAGAACAGAGATACTTAGTAGGATCAGAGAAGAGATTACTCAACAGATAGTGGAAGTAATAACCAAAAAGATGCAGAAGCTTTCAGAAGACACTAATAGGTTAGATGAGCTAAATAAAATGACGCAAAACATGAGTGATCAGTTTATTTATTGGTATGGAAATCGAACTCAGCGCCTTGCACTTGCCAGGCAGGTGCTGTGCCACTGAGCTACATCCCCAGCCTGAATGATCAGTTTAGAAAAGAATCAGAGTCCAGGGAGAAGTCTCAATCAGAAATCTAGGAGATTGGACCAAGGATTTAGCTCAGTGGTATAAGCGCCTGCCTGGCAAGCACGAGGTCATGAGTTTGGTCCCCAGTACGAGAAAAAAAAAAAAAAAAAGAAAGAAATCCAGGAGATTAAAAATCATGTTGAAAGTATAGGCAGCAGAACCAACCACTGTGGACATTAGTTCATTGTTAGCATACTCGAAGGCACCCTAAAAACAAGAGAGATAGTGGAACCCAGGGGACTGCACAAGGAAGCAACTGGCCCGCCCTCTTGGTAAGTGCTTCCCTGCAGCAGGAGCCAGGAGGAGACCCAGTCAGCATCTCCTGTGGGCCTAAGCATCCCAACCCCCACGACCCCCATCCCTGCTAGCAACTGGGGCCAGAGGTCTGAGCATCTCTTGGGAGGATGACTGTATGCAATATAACAAACATGGGGGATCTCCTCCTATCTTCTGTTTGAAGGCAAAGGTTGTTTTCACTGTTTTGCTTTGTTCTGATTAACTGTTTTTTCTATTCAATATTCTCTTTCAATTGGTTTGTTCTGTTTTTGGTTTGATTTTGCTATACCTGATTGAAAGGACAACTATTGTGAAGATAACGAGATACACTATGGTACCTATTACTGTTATCCCGGTATCTTGCTGTAAAGTTCTGTACCAATTTCACTGCACTGTCTCAATTGGCTTTGTTCTGTCTTACTTCTACTACCTTCAAAAAAAAAAAAAAAAAAAAAAAAAAAAAAAAAAAAAAAAAACCAAATAAAAAAAAACAAGAGAACATAAAAAATTGGTCTAATAGCTGCTAGATGGCACAAAAAAGACTAATCTAAGAATAACCAGAATAAGTGAAAAATCAGGAGGTAGCACATAATGCATAAAAAACCTGTTCAGAAAAAATACTCAGAAAACTCTCCAAATACAGAGAAACAAATAAAGATACAGATGACAAGTGAGATATATAGAACACCGAAGAGCCACTACCAAAAGAGAACTTCTCTTTGCCACATTATATAAAAATGTACCAGAATTCTGTCACAGAAGGCTGAGTGGGGTGGTGCACACCTGTAATCCCAGGACTTGGGAAGGAGGTTGAGGCAAGAGGATCACTGTAAGTTCTAGGCCAACCTGGACTACAGAGAGACTCTGTCAAAAAAAAAAAAACCAACCAAACAAACAAAAAAACAGTTAAAAACTGTTAGAGAAAGGCAATGAATCCCATATAAAGATAAACCCATTAGAACTATAGCAGACTTCTTTACACACCCTTAAAGGCAAGAAGGCCTTGGACTGAAATGTTCAAGCCCTAAGAGATAACAACTTCCAACCTTAACTTACATTTTCTGCACAACTTTCCTTCAAAAATGATAGAGAAATAAGGTATTTCCATGTCAAGGAGCACCTCAAGAAATTCTTGACTACTAAGCCAGCATTATAAAAAAACTCTCAAGGATATCCTAGAAAGAGATCATAAAACCCAAAATGCCAATAAGTCAAAAAGAATGAATGCACTAGGAGGGATAAGCAGCCATGGAAAAGGAAAACAAAATAAAAATACAAAGGAAATCAGCAATAGGAAAATAATGCAATGATAGGAATTGGTCAATAACTCCCAATATGAGTGGACTCAACTTCCCAATGGAAAGACACAGATGTAGAACAAGTCAGCAAAATCTGGCTGACCTGTGGCACACACCTGTAATCTCAGCACTCAGGAGTCTGAGACAAGAGAGTTACTGTGAGTTAGAGGCCAGCCTGAGTTACATAGTTCAAATCCAGCAGGACTATACAAAAAACTAACAAGCAAACTCAACCCAACGATATATAGTCCACAAGAAACATTCAATTAAAAAACACACTCACACATTAAAACTCCAAGAATAGAAAACAATATTCCATGCAATGGAAACCCAGAAAAAAAGCAGAGTAGCTATCCTAGTGAATTTCAAGCCAAGACTGATCAGAAGGGACAAAGTTATTATTATGTATTATTAAGGGAATAACAGGATGTGATTACAGTCATAAACACAAATACACCAAATATCAGCACACCTAGCTTCATAAAAGAGACATTAACGGACATGAAAAATCAGGTATACAGCAGCACAATTATACTGGGGAATCTCAATACCACACTGTCACAATTGGACAGATCAATTAGACAAAAATTTGACAAAGAAATATCAGAATTGAACCCAGCCTGTGAGTAAATGGACTTAATAGGTATCTACAGAGTGTTCCATCCAAATATGACAGAATACACATTCTCTCAGCAGCACATGGGAATTTCTCCAAGGTAGACCACAATGCTTAAGTAAATACAAAAGAACTGAAATTATCCTATGCATATTATCAGATCATGATACAATGAAACTAGAAATAAAAAAAGAAAGAAACTAGAAATCAATGGCAAAAGACATCATAGAAACTTTGTAACCACATGGAAGTTAAATGGTACATTCAAATAATCAGTGGGTCACAGATAAAGAAGAAATCAGGCAGTTCCTGCAATCAAATAATAATGCCAGTCCAGTATACCAGATCCTATATGACACAGTGAAAGCAGTTCTAAGAAGGAATTTATCATAGTGAATTCTCACATTAGGAAAATAGAGCAAACTCAAATAACCTAATGATGCACCTCAAGGTCCTAGAAAATCAAGAACAATCCAAACCCAGAGCCAGTGCAAGGAAGGAAATTATAAACATCAGCACATAAATCAATGAAATTGAGACAAAAATATAAAGGATTAATGAATCCAAGAGTTGGCTCTTTGAAAGAGTAAACAAAATAGATAAACTTTTAACAGTCTTACCAAAATAAAGAAGAGACCCTAATTCATACAGTTAGAAATGAAAAAGGTCAAATTGCAACAGATTCTGCTAAAATTCAGAAGATCAACAGTAACTTCTTTGAGAAACTGTACTCTAATAAAGTGGAAAATATAGAAGAAATGAACAGATTCCTAGATACATATGAATTACCAAAGTTGAACCAAAAAGATATAAAAATTTTGAATAATCCAACATCAGTCAATGAAACTAAAGAAGTAAAAAACAAAAAACAAAAACTACCAATGAAAGCCCAGGTCCTGACAGACCTACTGTTGACTTCTAGGAGAACTTTAGAGAAGATCTAACACCAGTGCTCCTCAAACTCTTCATGAAATTAGAAGGGAAGCAATACTCCCAAAGTCATTCCTGGAAGCAAGCATTACGCTGATTCTAAAACCAAGAAAGAACCCATACAAAAAAGACAGGTACCTAAGCCTAGTCCCTTTAATGATCACAGGTGCAAAAAGTCTCAGTAAGATACGGCCAAGCACAGTGTAGCAGACCATCAAAAAGATCATGCAGCCCAATCAAGAGGAGCAGGAACACTTCATCAAATACACATGAATAAATTAATACACCACATAAACAGAAGCAAGGACAAAAGTCACATGGTCATTTCAATAGACAAAGAAAAAGCACTTGACAAAACCCAACATCCATTCCTGATTTTTAAAAAACCCTGAAGAAAATATAAGAGATCTTTATCTCAACCTGATAAAAGACTTATTACAAACCAATGGCCCACATCATACTGAATGGAGATAAACTTAAAGCTTTCCTCTAAAATCAGGACTGAGACAAGGATATCTGCTATCACTACGCCTGTTCAATATAATTCTTGAAACATTAGTTAAAGCAATTAGATAAGAGAAAGAAATAAGAGGGATACAGATAGGAGAAGAAGAAGTTAAATCACCATTATTTGCAGATAACATGATCCTCTACATAGAAGACACCAAAAACCACACCAAAAGACTCCTAGAATTAATAACTAAATTTAATAGCATAGTCAGATACAAGGTCAATATTCAAAATCAATAATGTTCCTGTACACCAACAACAAACTCAGAGATAAATTAGGGAAATAGTGCCTTTTACAATGGTATATAAAAAAGAGACAATTAGGACTTAACCTACCAAGGAACTGAAAGACCTTTACAATGAAAACTGTAGTACTCTGAAAAAAGGAGATAGAAGAGGTCAGAAAATGGAAAGATATCTCTTGTTCCTGGATAGACTATATAGTCAAAATGGCCCATACTTCTCAAACTGTTTTATAGATTTAACACAATCTAAATCAAAAAGGCCAATAGCATTTCTCACAGAACTAGACAAAGCAATCTTAAAATTCAAATGAAACCAGAAAGAGACAGCAATAGCAAAAGCAACTCTAGACAACAGGGCAAGGCAGAGGGAATCACATCACTAGATTTCAAGTTATACTACAAAGCTACAATGATAAAAACAGCATGGTACTAGCAAAACACAAAACAACTGGAGCCGAGAAGTCATACAACAAAGACCAGGGCTGTCCTGAAAAGCACCATAGTCATCCTCGGCGACACGGAGGCCCTGAGCTCCTCCGACGATAAGCACAGTCGGGTACATGCCAGGAAGCCAGCATGACAAGTTCATCCTGGAGACCAAGCAGTACACGTCTTCCCCTCTGGAGCCAGGAAGCAGTGCTCAATGTGAGGACCAGAGCTTCTCCAGGAGAACCAACGGCTCAAACAGCAACTTGTAAGAGAACCCACAACACCTCAATGCAACAACACAATAATGCCTTAACGTCTCAACCCTCAACACCTCCCTTCTTCTCCACCTATTTATCCTGGCAACTTTCCTCAGGTGGAGCATCCTCCCTCAGTGCCATGCTGTTGTAATCCAGCTGGCATTAAGCTGACCACCAGTTCTTAATCCATAACATCATCAAACAACAACAACAAATGCTATCACAATCACAAAGTTCCTATATAGCAAAAAGCCCACCATGAGGAAAGAGATAATGGGGGAAAATCCGCCAGCTACTCCTCAAAGGACTAACAGCTATAATATATAAAGAACTAAAAATAATCAGACCCTCCCAAATTCAAGGATCCAAGCAAAAAGTGAGCATACGAAAAACATAGATGCTTCTCAGATGAAAAAATATAAACAAGCAATAAATACATGAAAAAAATTCAACATCACTGGCCATTCAAGAAATGCCAATTAAGCCAACAGAGATTCCCTCTTACTTCAGAAAGAGTAACAATCATCAAAAAATCAACTAATAAGAAATGCTGGAGAGGCCACAGGGAAAATGAACACTTCTTCATGGTTGAGTGTGTGATAAAATCATAGAAATCAATGCAGAGATTCCTCAAAAAAGCAAAAGTACAAATTCCATTTGCTACAGGTGTTCCCCCTCCAGATATCTCCCCCTCCAGATACCATGGTGATAAGTTTATACAGGTTTATAGCAGCACAACTCATAATAGCTAAATCTAGGAATCATCTTATATATCCAGCAGCAGATGAATGGGTAAAATGTATTTACACATGGTGGAGTACTAGTCTGTCATAAGGAAGGACAAACTTGAGCTATGGTGGGAAGATGGCCTCACCTTGAGACCATAATGTCACGTGAAGTACATCAGACACACAAGCTTAAATATCATGTTTCCTCTTATATGAAAAACTCAACATATTAAGAGCAAAATAAAAACAGATAAGGGGAGAAAAAAGTTATTGTAATCCACTATGAGCAATATATCTGAAAGTATACCTTGATTTAATATAACTGTCTTAAATGTTTTATATGGTTTTTGGCCTGTCAGTCTGGCTGTTAATCTGTATGTGTAATTAACTTTGTAAGGACTTCTAAGATAAATAAATGAATCTGATGCTAGCCAAATACAAAGGCAGGTGGAAGAGAGAAGGAAAAAGAAAGAATTAAGATGTGCCATGTATAGGTACCAACTCTGCACGTAATCATTATGTTCTGCAAAAATGTGCTAAGAAAAAAGTTAAAGACATTTAAAAAGTAAATAAAATGGTATAGCCACTTTGGAAAACAGATTGGCTGTTCTTCAAAATGTTAAACACAGAATTATCATGTGACTCTGTAATTCCAATCGTAAATATACTACAATTGTATATAAAATTGAAAACATACAAGAACCTGTACAGGAAATGTTCGTAGGAGTATGTTATACATTATAGCCAAATATTGGAAACAACCCCAAATGTCTATAACTGATGAATGGATAATCAAAATGTGTTATATTCAAGTAATGAAATATCTATCCAGACTTAAGGAATGAAGCACTTATCTTGCTGTCACACAGGTGAACCTTCAAAACATGCTTCATTTGCCATGCCAGCCTGCTTGGAGCCACTGGACTGTGAACTAAAACCTCTACAAACTGTAAGCTAAACAGAACTTTCCTCTTTAAAAAAAAATTATGCTAATGAACAAAAAGCAAGATACTGAGTAGCTCATGGCCTTCTGTGCCCACAACAACTCAGCAACTTGTCATCCCAGATCCCTGCCTGCATCCCTAAGTTGTTTCTTGCTCTCTCCTGCAGTGTGCCGTGATCCAGGCAGGAGACTGGAACCCGCTGCAGGGGTCTTCAATAGTTTGAATCCATTTATATGAAATGTCCAGAACAAGCAAATCCATAGAGACAGAAAACAGATTAGCAGTTGCTAGGGATTTGGGGTTGGGGCAGAATGAATGACTGCCAGTGGGTGTGGGGTTTTTTCTAGGACGAAATGTTCTGCAGCTAGAGGTGATAGTTACACAACTCTGGGAATACACTAAGCCCCACTAAATTTTACACTGCAAAAGGGAGAATTCTGGGGTGGCATGTCCCTGTAATTGCAGCACTTGGGCAGTGAAACAGGAGGATCACCATGAGTTCAAGGCCAGCTTGAACTACACAGCGAGACCCTGTCTCAAAGAAGCAAAACAAATAACCAAAAAGGAGGATTTTATGGTATAAGAATTCTATCCTGATAAAGCTGTTTTCCTGTAAGAAATACTTAGACCTGGGAATGTATCTTAGTGGTAAAGCACCTACCTAGCAGGTGCCAGCCCCTGAATTTATCCCCAGCACAGAAAAGAGGAAAAGCTTGGGGCTGGGGATTTAGCTCAGCAGCATAAGTGCCTGCCTTACAAGCAGGCAGTCGTGAGTTCGATCCCTGGTACCAGTAAAAACGAAAAAGACCAAAAAAAAAAAAAAAAAGAGGAAAAGCTCAAATGTTTAAGTGCATCATTGTATTTTCATTTTTTAAAAAAATCTCCTGTGCTGCGGTGTGGCAGACTGCGGCCCTTCCAGGGGGAGAACCACCAGTGTCTCCTGAGATCCTCGCCATGTTGGAACTTAGGACGCTGGGAAACCAAGCAAGCAGCCTGCCTCCCTGTAAGCAATAGTGAACCTCCTGGTGCACGGCCTAGAGTCAAACATCCCACTTCCCCTGTCCCCCATTAGCAAATGGGAACCAGAAATCTGAGCATCTCCTGGGAGGTTGACCATAGCAAATAAGGGGATTTCCTTCTACCATCTCTTTGAAGGCAAATATTACTGTTTTGCTTTATTCTGATTAATGGTACTGCTCTATTCAATATTATGTTTTGATAGGTTCTATAATATTCTGTATTTCATTTTATTTTGATATACGTGATTGAAAGAACAACTATTGTGAAGATAACGAGATATACTGTGATACCTATTACTGTTATCCCGGTAACCTGCTGTGAAGTTCCATATCAATTTCACTACACTGTCTCAGTTGGCTTTATTCTGTCTTGTTCTGTTGTATTTTACTACTTTAAAAAAAAAAAAAAGTAAAAATAAAATAAAATAAAATGGAGAAAAAAAATCTCCTGATTGGTTTTCAGAGGATACCAAGTGTCCACATATGCCTTTCTGCTTTAGCCAAAACTTACGTATTGCTCAGAGACTGCCATGAAGCAGCCCAGCCCAGCTCACTCTTCCAGTCCTAATCTCTCCTTGCTGTATTTATTCAGCATTAACTGTCATCTGCGTTCTCATGTGAGACTGAATGCAAGCATGGAGGCAACAGTATTAGATTAGGAGCCAGAAAAATCAGGGCCACACTAATAAACCTCATGACCTCAACAAAACAAACTCTTGAGCCTGTTTCCTCATGTGCACAGTGAAAATGTTTCTTAGGCTTTTTTTTTTTTTTTTTTTTTTTTTGTACCAGGGATCAAACTCAGGACCTCCCGCTCGCCAGGCAGGTGCTTAAGCTGCTGAACTAAAATTCTGGCCCTCTTTTAGGTGTATGAGAAGACAAAAATAGTTCTTTTGTCAGGTATGCCCATACCCCTCAAAATGAGTATCATCAAAATCACCTGCTAATTTTCTTTATATGCAAAGCACTGGCTAAAATAAAATTATTTATTGCCTTTAACATAAAAATTGACGTTAAGAGAAAATTCGCTCCCCAAGACCAAGTGCTGAGGATTGTATGAATAGTAGCTGTTAGGGCGAAAGATGGCTTCTGGCCCTTGAGGGAGACCACCAAGACTTTTTGTCTGGAGGAAGAGATGGTTTAGCCTCTGCGGCTCAGGGTGGTGCCCAGGTGGGACGCCTGAGCCAGTGCGAAGGTGGGGATGACCAGCGTGCCTGAAGGGGGAACCTTTCTGTGCTGCGGGCAATGCCTGGCCAGCAGAAGAGCAAAGAGAAGCTGGGGTGTAGTGCAAGTGCCCCAAATGTGCGTGGCGTGTGTGAAGCTCGCTGTTTGGTCCCTAGCACAGAAACAAGCAAAATGTATATATTCTGACAAGAACCACATATAAAATTTCCATTTTCTAATAGCTACATTACAAAAAATAAAAACAACAGCTAATATTTAAATATATTTATTTCAACATATCTAACATAGTATGTCAATCCCAAAATTACTAATAACATAGTTCACCATTTTTTGCTGTGCTATTGTCTAAAAATACAGTGTGGGTTGTACGTGTTTCGATTTGGATTTTAAAATTTGAAGAGTGAAACAGTCCTACCCAAGCGGTAAGTTTGTGTTTACATTTCACACCGCTTCCGTTTTAACATTTACATTAGTTTAAAAAATAGGTAAACATTGGAATTGAGTCCCGGGCAGGCAGCGCTGAGCGGCTGTCCACCCAGACCTCCCGGGCTCCGGGCTCAGCCCCTGCGCCTGGCCCTGTCCGGGGGGCAAAGGCCAGGACTGCAGAGCCCCTTTAGACCTTGGGGGCCACCTGGCTCGGAAACCTTTGCAGGGTGCCGTAAGCCTCACCTGGCGCAGCTGCCTCCAGCTAGGAGTCGGAGCCCTGGTGTGTTTGGGTCTGGTGAGTATTTCCAGTCCAGCAGTTGAGAGTGGAGCCTCCATCCTGCATTTGCAGAGGTGCCTCCGACCGCTGGGCCACAGCGCCGCATTCTGCGCTTTCGGGGGCTGAGCACCCCGGCGGGCCGCAGCCGGCTAATTCTCGGAGGACTTCGGGCCGGGGCCTCAGCCCTGCACTGCGCCCCGAGGTCGCATCCGGAGCCCCGCTCGCCCGCAGCGCCCTTCTGCGCGCCCCTGCGGGTGGCAACAACACAAACATCCCGGGGTCGCGGGATGAGGACGCGGCGCCAGAAAGCAGAGAGGCCGAGGGATCAGGGGCCCCAGAAGGACGCGGGGAGCTGGCGCCAGCACCTGCGCCCCGCCTTGCAGCCTCGCCCGCGTGCGTGGGGGGGGGGGCATCGCCGGCCGATGCGCCTGCGCGAGGGGGTGGGCGCCGCGGGGTCCCTCCTGTCCCGGTGGAGGCCACCTCGAGGTCGTGGGAACCCAGGGGACCTGTTAGGGCGCTGAAGACAGGCTTTCACTTATGACGCCTGCTTCAGGCTGGGCGTGGGGCGCATGCCTGGAAACCACCCCCCCCACCCACCCCCCACCCCCCACCCCCGGCACCCTGGAAAGCCCAGGCCGGGTAACGCAGCAATTTAGGGAGACCCTGTCAAAAAAATAAATAAATAAATAAATAAAGGTCAGGTATGTAGTGCAGTGTGAAGGCCTCATGCCATGCACAATCCCCCGTATGGGGTGGAGTGGGATGCGGGGTGGGGTGAGGGAATGTGTGTGTGCGTGCGCGCGCTCACTATCTAAGGCCTATGTAAGGTGTGAAGTGTAATGGAAAATAAAGACCCGTAAACCCACTACCCAGCATCCCCCTGTGTCCAGCTGTGGGCCTCCTTTTCCCATCTTGCACCCTACGGCTGTCCTAAATGCTAAATATTACTTTATTATCTTTTAAAGACAGTTGCAGTAGTGCTCTGTATAACCCCTCTAAACATCATATTAATTTCACTTGTTTGAGAACTTTGCAAAAATGGTGTCGGTTAGGTTCAAACCCAAGAGAAATGCAATCCAATGTCAGTGCTGCTGTCCAAGAAGCTGAAAAGTGGAAGCAGCCCCGGGGCCCAGCAACTGCTGAATGGAAAACAAAACCGGCCCGGCATACCCCAGTGTGGGATAAGATTTGGTGATGAGAGAGGCATGGTGTTTCGATACATCCTGCAGCACGTCCTGAGGCTCAGAAACCCTTCAAGCTGCATCAAAATCAGTGTCGCTCAAACTTGGACTTGTCCCTTCGGGCTCAAGTGCAGGGAGAGCCTTTGTCACCCTGAATCTCATTATTCACCTCAGGAAAGCATACTGACAGAAGCAGCCCGGCTGGATTTGGTCTTTGTCTCCTGCGCTCATTTACAAGCCGCTGTGGGCTGAGGATGTAGCTCCGTGTTTGCACAGCACGTATAGGATCCTAGTTTTGGTTCTCAGCACTAGTAATTCTATTACTACTAATGAAAACAGCAATAATGCCTGCGTCTTGGTCCCTTCTTTTCCCTACAAACATTTATTACTCCCCAAGTTACACCTCTCCGTTCTCAATGCCTTCTCTGAAAAAGGTTATGTTGATAACGGGTACACTGTGATTGCCCCTCTGAATTTGTAGTTTATTGTCAGTTGATCCCCACTTTCCTTTCTTGTGGGGGAATCTCAAAAACCCAGTGTCACCAGGTCATGCAGAGCACACTACCATCCTAGCCACTGGGTAGGCTGAGACAGGATTGTGAGTTTGAGGCCAGCCCGGGCAACACCGTGAGATCCTCATCTCAAACAAAACAAAAACAAAATCATAATGCTGGGCCTGGTGGTGCAGGCCTGTAATTTAATTATTGTGGGAGGCTGAGACAGGAGAACCGTAGCAAGTTTGAGACCAGCCTGGGCTACAAAGTGAGCTCCAGGCCAGTCTGAACTGCATAGTGAGACTCTGTCTCAGAAAGACAAAATAACATTAATAATATCAAATAAAATAAAGTAATAATTTAAAAAAATAAAAATGCACTGAGGATGTAGCTTAGAGCAAAAGCTCTGGATTCAGTCCCTAGTATTGCCAGAAACAAAAACACCCCCCAACATACGTGGTGTATAAGTACATTTACATAAAATGTCCAAAAAACTAAAGTTTATATAAGTGGTTGTTTGAGCTGTGAGTGGGAATGGGGAACAACTTAAAATAGGCGTGGGGTTTATTTAGGGAGTGACAGAATTACTAAAATTAGATAGTGATGGAAGTCAGTGATAGTTGCATAATTATCTAGTAATCACTGAATCACACAAAATGAGCAAATTTTACAAAAATTATCTTTAAAGTTTTTTTTAAATGTATTATTTTAGGATTTTCTGATACTTCTTGTTTTCCTCTGACAATTATGTGTTTGAGGCTTCATTGCACCACGGCAAAGAGCAGTGTCTTACCCATTTTCATAACTCTGAAAGGTCTATCATGTGATCATACCATGAATGACTATCTCCAGTCCCTTGTGACTCCACATTCCGGTCACTTCTTGTTTTCACTATTACAACACAGTTTTCTGGAATCATTTTGAATGTGTCTCTTGGGGTACACAAGTAATAACATGTCTGTTGATTAGAATAGCAAGGTACCAGGATTCATATACTGTGTGTCTCTTTTTCATTTACTTTTTGTTCTCCTCCCCTCCCCTTCCTATCCTTTAGTGATTGCTATTCTACTCGCTTGTTGGATGAGATTCATTTTTGCAGCTTCTCCAAATGAACGAGAACAATCAATATTGCCTTTTTGTGTATGGATTATTTCACTTAACATAATGATCTTTAGTTCATTCACTTTGCCACAAATGACAGAATTTCATTCTTTTATATGGCTGGGTAATATTCCGTTATATATATTATATATACATTATATATATATATATAATACTATATATATTACATTCTTTTATCTGTTGATAGAAACTTGTTTGATTCTATGTTTTGGCTGTTGTGAATAGTGCTACAATAAACACAGGAATATACGACTTCCTTGATATAATGATTTCATTTTTCTTGGCTATGTATCAGTAGTTGGATTGGCACATTATACGGTAATTCTATTTTTAGTTAGATTGGTTGCAGTACTGGGGATCGAAATTAAAGCCTTTACACCAAGCTATAGCTTCAGATTTTTTTCCCCCAAGACAGTCTCACCAATTTGTTAGGTGAGTTCAAATTTGCAATCCTTCTGTCTTGACCTCCCAAAGTGCTGGAGTTATACTTATTTTTAATTTTATTTTTTTGGTGCTGAGGACTGAACTCAAGGCCTTATGCTTACCTGGCAAGTATCCTGACACTGAGCTATATACCTTTGCTCATTTTTCAGTTGGGTTATTTGTTTTTCTGCTGTTATTTGTACTTTGGATATTATAGTATATGTTCTTTGGATTAATCCTTTGTGATAATAAACTGTAAATAGATTGTAAACATTCTGCAGGTTGTTTTTTTCACACTGTTGTCTCCACTGCTGTGAAGAAGCTTTTTAATTTGGTATGATCCTATTTGACTATTTTTATTTTTTGTGTCTGTGCTTTGGGCATCTTATCCAAAATACCTTCATTTACACCAGTGTCTCAAAGTGTTCTGTGTCTTCCTCCAGTAGTTCCAAGGTTTGAGTTCTTATACTCAGGTCTCTGATCCATTTTTGAGTTGATATTTGTATATGCCAAGAGGTAGGATGCTAGCTTTATTGTTTTTTTTTGTAGCAAGAATCGAACTCATGACCTCACTCTTGTGAGGCACGCGCAGTGCCCCTGAGCAATATCCCCAGCCGTCTAGCTTCCGTTGTCCGCTGGTCAGTTTCCTTGGCATGATTACTGAAAAGATGGCCTTTTCTTCAGTTTGTTTCCTTGCTGCATTTGCTGAAAATCAGTTGGCTGTATGTTTGTGGATTAATTTCTGGGTTCTCAATTGGCTCATTGCTATTTTTTGGTAATTCGTTTTTATTGTAAATATCTTACAAAAGTATTATTCTCCAAATAGATTTGAAACAAAAACAAAAACAAAACTTGGGGCTGGGGATTTAGCTCAGCAGTTTAAGTACCTGCCTGGCAAGCACAAGTTTGTGAGTTTGATCCCCGGTACCCCCCCCCCAAAAAAAAGGCAAAGAAAAAACAAACACAAAACTGGTCCTTCGCTATAGCTTGGGAAGTACTATTCCAGGGAAGTACTATTGCATGTAACATTGCTGGGTCAAAGGCCTGTGGAGTTCATAGACAGATAAACATTTGAGGGTATCCAAGGGTCATTTTATTTTCTAAATTAGGTACACAGCTAGGTGGGGTGGTGCGCCCCTGTAATCTCAGCACTCAGGAGGATGAGGCTAGAAGACCCCCAGGAGTTTGAGGCCACCTTGGGCATAAAAACAAAGAACAGTCAAGCAAATTGTACTTTAGAGGCTGGAGGTAAAGCTCAGTGGCTAAGTGCATGCTTAGTATGTGTCTGTCCCTGGGCTCGATCGTTGGCCCTAAAAATAAAAACAAGGATTCATAGAAGTAAAATAGTCATGTAGCAGGGCCTCCCATGAAATTGTCTTTTGCTCTCCTGCTCTTCTCTAATCCTTTTGGTAGAGAAGCCCCACCAAGTGATTAAATCTTTCTTTACCAAATCCAGAACATCAGGTGACCCGTGACCTTCGTAATCTCCTCCTCAGTGCTTAGTTCTATGGTAAGGAGCATGTACTATGTTATCAGCTAACATGAAGCTTGAAACTAAACTGCAGAAAAACAATGAGTCTGAGAAGAAAATGCAGGAAGTAGCCGCTGCACACCAAGGTCCACTGCAAGTTGTGACTGGACACTGCCCCAGAGGATGGTAGCTTTCCTGCCCACTATCTCATAGTCCCTCATTTTCCTCTCCATAAAAGCTCTTTGAGTTCCCAAATCCCATGGAAAGGGCTTTGTGACAGAGTCCGGAGCAGGCTTTTCGAATAAAGTCACCTCCCTTGCCTGAGCCTCCTGTTTGCAGCCTAGTCGGTGCTGTGAAGTGGGCAGCCTGTGACACAGTCCTGACCTCCTGTGCGGACAGGGGACAGGCATGTTACTCCCTCAGAGCATGAATTTATCTTTTCTCCTGGGACATCAGGGACTTAAAGCCGTTTTTGCTATGAAGCATGAGTGTTCACTTGACCTTACAGATGCCAGATGCCCAACATGGGTAACTAAAGGCAGAAACAAAGCTTGAAATTTATTTTCCAGGCACCAGGTCTGAGATAATGATTGTTGTGGTCAGGGTTTACAGGGAAAGGGTTTAATACATGATACATAATTAATAGGATTATTTTATAATATTTTCCCAGAGAGTCAAATGCAGAAGAACGCAGGAAATTTGGCCACACAGCAGAGACTTAAAGAATCCAACCTAGGGCTTGGATCCTGTGGCAATGTCCAGCTGAAGACCTAGAGCCCATGACAATGTCTCATGCAAGTCTCCCTCAAGGATCTGTGCTGGGAAGGTCCAAAGGTCAGTAGTGGAAGCTAGAAAGTGCGTCAGCAGGATGAAGGATCTGTGCCAGCAGCCTGAGGAATCTGCACTGGAGTCAGGAAGTGATGCACAAGGTAAGGGCCAGAGCTCCCTAAAGAGAACTACAGCCACCTCAGTGACAGCAAGGATCTCTGCTGAGAACAGCCATGCTCATACCAGAAAAGCCAGTGTGATAAGCTTCTCCAGAAGGATCAACACACAGGATCATCCCCTCCAATTCTGCTTTAATGCTGCTGACAACAATTCTTCGGTGGGCCTTCCACACCCAGCATCATGCTGATTCAGTTCAGCTGAGTCTTACAAGTTGACCATTAGTTAATCCACCATAATGACCAACTAACCCCACTCTACCAGCTAATCCTTGAAAACTGGCCACCTGCTTTTGCAGGTGGCTGATCTGAACCCTTATATCAGAGTGTGCCCCCTCCAGCTACCTGACCTAGAGTTTCTCCTATCTTGCCTCTGACTTTCCAGTGACAGTATTTTCTATAATTTTGTGCTTCTGTTTTAATTCCATATCTACCAAAGCAAGGGCTCGTGCTGGCCATTGACAGCCCCACCTCTGCTTGTGGTACCAGCCTGCTGATCTGTACCCCTGACTGGACATAAGAGTTCTCACACTGCCCCACGTCTCCCCCAGTGCTTACCATTACCCTAGTTTTAAAATATTGCCAGTTTAGGAGGTATAACGTTTATTCACTTATAGCTAATGAAGTTAAATATCTTTTCATATATTTATGGGGCACTTGTGCTTTTTCTATTCTTGTTTGTTTTCTTTGCCTGCTTTTCTTTTTCTAATTGACTCATGAGAGTTCTTTGTACATTCTTTTTTTTTTTTTTTTTTTTTTGTCTTTTTCATTTTTATCGGTACCAGGGATCGAACTCAGACTGCCTGCTTGCAACACAGGCGCTTATGCCGCTGAGCTAAATCCCCAGCCCCTCTTTGTACATTCTTGATATTAATCCTGAGATATGTTGCAGAAGCCAGAGCACTGTGGTAGATACCTATAATTCCAGTTACTTGGGAGGCTGGGGCAGGAGGGTTGAAAATTCAAGGCCAGGGGGCTGGAGGTTTAGCTCAGCGGCATAAGCACCTGCCTTAAAAAGCAGGCAGTCGTGAGTTCGATCCCCAGTACCAATAAAAACGAAAAAGCCAAAAAAAAAAAAAAAAAAGAAAAGAAAATTCAAGGCCAGCCTGAGAATTCAGAGTCTGTCTCAAAATAAAGTGATAAAAATTTAGGATTGTAGCTCAGTAGTAGAACATTTGCCTTAGCATATGTGAAGCCCTGGATTCAATAGGGAATGTCACAAAAACCAAAAATATGCTGCAGATATCATTCTCAGTTTGTAAATTGTCATGTGAATTTCTCTTTTGTTTTGTTGTTGTTGTTCTTGGTATTGGGATCAAACTCATGATTGTGCACTTGCAAGGCAGGCGCTTATGCTGCTGAGCTAAATCCCTGGCACCCTGCTTTTGTTTTTGAGACAGTCTTCACTTTGCAGTTCAGGCTGGACTTGCATTCACTGTATATCCCAGGCTGGCTTCAATTCCACCGTGCTCCTTGTCCCTCCTGAGTGCTAGGACTGCAGCCATCATGCTGGGATACTTTGGTTTTGTTTTGTGTTTAGTTTTGTTTTCCAGTCTTGGGCATTGAACCCAGGGCTTCTCACTGAGCTACACCCCCAGCTCAGCTACACCCCCAGGATTGCCACAAATCCAAGGCCAGCCTTCACAGCATCAATGCCAGCATAGTGAACCCACACTGACCAAAAAAAAAAAAAAAAAAAAAAGCCTAAAACTATGTCCTGCCGCAGTGAAGGGTTCTCTAGCCCCCAGTGCACTCTGCCCTGCAGCAGTGAAGGGTTCCCTGGCCCCTAGTGCACTCTGCCCTGCAGCAGTGAAGGGTTCCCTGGCCCCCAGTGCACTCTGCCCTGCAGCAGTGAAGGGTTCCCTGGCCCCCAGTGCACTCTGCCCTGCAGCAGTGAAGGGTTCCCTGGCCCCAAGTGCCTCTGCCTATGGAGCATCAGGCCCCATCTCCCATGATGCAGTGGGAATAGGACGTGTGCTTCCTTGGTCCAGGCCCAAGACCTAGCCCAGCTCTGCCACAGTTGTGGACAATGACAAGACATCTCTACTTCCCGGGACAAGAACATTTGAGTAATATTTGAGTCACATCTGTCCTTTACTCTACTGCCTAATCTGGCCTGGTCTTCATTAAAAAGTCTCCCCTCCTGTCCTCCATTCACTTGCTCCTTCACACTTCCGCAGGTACCCAGGAGAGCAGGCATTGTGTTCATGTCCCCCAAGACACAGCATGACAGTGGGGAGCAGGGGCCAGCTGGCCTGACTTCCAGACTCCCCAGGTCTAGCAGTGTTGCTAGGCTGAGCCCTGAGGTGAGTTAGCAGCTCATCAAGCCTGTACTTTGGGATGCATTTCAAGCAGAAAGAACGGGAGAGCTCCTGAGTGCTCAGCACAGGTGGAGCAGGAAGCAGGGCTCAGCTGCAGGCATCTTGGCCCCCTCCCCATGGCAGCAAAGATGACTGAACATAAGTACAAAGGCCAGGACACCAGAGAGGCAGTGGCAGATGACAGTTGTGGGCTCAGGATTGTGTGGAGGGTGGACTGGCACCAGAAAGCACCCACAAAAGGGGTGGGTGGGGGAGGGAAGAGGAGGAGGAGCTGTCATCATGGGGTGGTGACATCTTTCCTTACTGGGGAACTTGTTAGAACAGGCCTAGGGGTAGCTGGCAGCAGAAACAGGATGATCCCCTGGGACAGGTGAGCCTCTGGCCTCCAGGTGAGGGTTCTTTGTCATGAAGAGGGGCCCCTCTATTCTAGCTTGGTCTTCTTCCTGCAGCCACTGAGATCCTTCATCTTTTTTCTGCCTGCTCCCTTTCTCTTGAGATGCTGCTGCCCGGGTATCCATCCCAGAGAACTTTCCAGAAGGTGTTGAACCCCCACCCCCATAAAGAACCAAAGATCCAAAACCTGACCCAGGAACCCTGAAGATGGCTACTAGGTCCTGCTTCAGAGGCAGGCCTAGAAGTGTATTTGCCACTGATAGGATTTTTGGTGCAATTAGAAGACAAAATATAAAGTAAAAGTGGCCTTTAAGGATGCAGAGAGAATCCCACAACCACTGGGTTCTGGCTTTTTCTGCCGGACACATGATGTGGGGGGCATACATATTGCTTTGGTCTGGGTGTTGCCTAAAGGGGCATTGTTGATGCTCAAGTAGCACCACAGGTAAATTGCCTAGAAAAGGACCTCAAGGTCTTGTAATCCACAAATGAGCCCCCCAGAGCCCAACCTTGAGTTCAAAAATGGGCAAGACATGTTTTTGAAAAGCAGCGCTGATTTATTTTATCCTGGGCCCAGCAACACAGTGCAGTTGGAGTTTGCAAGAGCTGTGTGTTCCCCTCAAAACTTGCAGCCTTTTTGTAAATATCACAATCTACAAAGTAAGGGGTTACGGGCATGGATCAGAAAATCTGCTAAGGAAATTTTTCCCTTAGCAGATGACAGAGAAGTCTAGCAGTAATTAACAATCCTTTGTCAGCTTATTTTAGCACCACATCTGTTATTTGTAGAGGGCAACAATGGTTAACATATCAATTAGGTTAGGTTCCCAGGGACTTACAATTCTTTACAGAGGGAAGCATTGATTAACATATCAAATAGGTCACCCAAAGGGGGAAAAAACGCATACAGAACAGTACGGTGGTATTACAGGTACTTTGGTCATACAAACATAAGCTCTTTTTGCTAGTGTACATGGCCCCATGTCTCACTGCTGTAGTGTCCTATCTAGGGCAAAATCCTTTCATTCCCGTCTTTTTATTGTTAGGAACAGGGTGAAGTTTTTCTCTCTTACTATTTTCTGCTGAAAGGGGGCGCCGTATTGGGGTTTAGGAGGGTTGATGGGATGATGGTTGATGCCCATGCAGAAGCTGGTGCCAGGTGTTTTAACCAGGACAACTTTATCATTAGTGAATGCCTGCACGTTAGACTAGAAAAATAAAGAGACAAGGTGCTAAGAGGAGGCAGGCCACTATCATATTTAAGGACCCAGGTGAGGTGGAAGGAAAAGTGCCTTTGATTTAGATATGTCATTTTATCAGGACCACGGTGAGGTAGAATCATTACCACAGTGAGATAGGATTCTGAAAAACCAAGTGTGGGGTTAGGAGGAGTGAAGTTATGAGAGGTGATTATACCCCAATCTAAAAGGGTAAAAGTTAAGAGTGTAGGTAGGTAGGGCTTTTCTCTGGTCCAGGAGTTGAGCTGGAAAGAATTAGAGGGATGGGGCAGGCCGAGGCTGCGTCTCTATAAGGAAGGTAAGAGCTTAGGCCTTTAGGGATCTCACGTTTGACTAAACAACTGAGGGTAGAGAGAACTAAGACAGTTGTCATGTAGAATATGAAGATGATCTGCATGATGTTGGAGTCTTTAGGAAAGACTGTTAAGAGTCCTGCTGTAAAAAAGATAATTAATAGAATGTAAGAAATTAAGAACCAAATTGGATAACAAAACTTGACTTAGCCTGAGACTTGTGGCTGTGAGGCCTTAGTGAGATGGAGATGGGTGGGCGACAGAAGATGAGATGACCACTCAGGATGGTTAGATTTAGGGCTGGGAGGGCACCGCTTAGCCTGAGTGATGTGAAACCAGGATGGGAGTCCAGCAACTTTGACTGCTGTTGGGGTTGCCAAGAAGACCAGATAGGGCCCACTCCACCTTGGTTGTAGTCCTTGGGATGATTTCCTGTAACAGAACTTTAGTAATATATCAGCAATCTCCCTGGTTGGGGGAAAGGCTTTTATCTATACTGAAACAGTACAAACAAGGTGAGAAGATATTTGCGAGTTTTGTGGCAGGGCATGTGTGTAAAAATCTATCTGCTAGTCTTGACTAGGGTTGTATTTGACAAATTGATGAACAGGAAAGGAAGGGGTAGGGGTGCTATGTGTCCCTAAGGAGTTTGTACTATAGAGATGACAGGTGTAAGCTTTTGAGATCTCAGAGTGTCTGGGTCAATTTGCAAAAACACAGTAATTTTTAAAAGGCATTTTTAAGATCTATGACTGTAAAGTGAGTGGTGGAGGGAGGGATATGAGAGAACATGGTATAAGGGTTTGGCACCACTGGATGGATTGGGGTAATAGCACTATTGATTATCCTAAGGTCCTGTACCAGACAATAGGACCCATCAGGCCTGAGTATCGGGAGAATGGGAGTATTATAGGGTGAATGGATAGGTTTAAGAAAACCATTGTTTAAAAGGTGCTTAAATCCCTGTAAATGTTTGGAAGCTATGGGATATAGGGGAAACACAAGGAAAAATTGAAGGATCTCTGAGACAAATTAAAATAGGCATGGCATGGGCAGCGCAGTGGGATTTAGAGGTATCTCAAACTATGGGATGGACCAGAGAAGAAGCGAGTCTGGAACCTGCATGCAATAGGCCCTGTCCTCAAAGGCTGCATATGTTGGCCATCAACACCCACTATAGATCCTGCGGACTTAATATAGTGGCCTGAAAACTCAGGAAGAACACTCTACATGGCCTTTATGTCCACAAGTATAGAGAATGTCTTGCCTGAGACCTCTGGTGGGACTTGGGGCTCTGAGAAGGACACCTTAATGGGGACTGTGAGCCCTGAGCCCCGTCAATCTTTAGCAGCAAGTCCAAGTAGATCTGTTAGCAATGAATCTGGTAGTGATGGCGTTTCCTGTGAGGGCTAGGAATTAGAGGATGGCTTACCCACTCTCTGGCAGCTAGGACAGCCGCTCTTCCAGTGGCCCTGGGGCAAGGCCCCAAAGGAACGCCAGGATTGGTGCACTCTCCTGCCCAATGTCCTTCCTTGCTGCACTTGAAGCATGGTCCAGGAGGGGCTCAGGCAGCTCCACCTTGTGTCAGTTTGCCTGTCTCAGAGCTCCAAGCGTGACTGCTAAAAGATCAGATTGTTATTTTTTATCTCTGTTGTTGAAAACATGAAAAGCCATATTAAGAAGGTCTTCCTGTGGGGTTTAAGGGCCAAGTTGAGCCTTTTGACCTAAAGATGAAGAGTTTCTGCCAACTTGCTGCCATTGTGATAAAAGCATAAATAAAAGATCAGGTTTTTGGTTTGATAGCCTTTTGGAGGCCAAGAGCACCAAGGTTATGAACCAGGCACCCCAGAGGAGTGTTTTTTTGGGGAACAGGAAGTGGCCCCCATGACCGAATTATAGGTGAGCTGATAGAACATCTTTGGCTCGGGAAGTAAGAGCTGTGGCTCCCCCCAAGGAAAGTGGAAGCTGTCCTGGGTCACACCTGTCAAAAGAGGTCATCCCCAGTTTTGTAGGTGTGACACCGAACATGTCTCCTCACCCGTTCTCTTTGGCCTGGTCACCAAAGAGTGACCAGGTGGGGTCGTAGTGAACAAAAATGTCAGTCTTGGGGCTGGGGATTTAGCTCAGCACATAAGTGCCTGCCTTGCAAGCAGGCGGTCGTGAGTTCGATTCCTGGTATCGATGAAAAGTTAAAAAAAAAAAAAAAAAAAAAAAAAAAAAAGCAAAAATGTCAGTCTTGCTTCAAGCCGTGCAGCCTAAGGAGCGTAAAAACTGGTATCCCTGTTCGGGATGGCAGGATGGGTTTTCCTTAGCAAACTTGCTAAGGAATGTTTTTTGTTTCAAAAAAAAAACCTCCCAGACTGGCAGCTCACTGGTGTGGAGTGAGAAGGTTGCTGTTTCATGCAGATAAGTGGCAACAATCCCAGAGGGAGAAAAAGGTGTTTCGGAGTGGTCCCAGGCAGGGGGACTCAAACTGGGAGGGATTCCCAGGAGCCACTCACTCTGCCTTTCCTGGTCGGGGAACCAACTGATACGATTTTGGCATAATTAGAAGACAGAAAATATAAAGTAAAAATGGCCTTTACTTCAAGGATGTGGAGAGAATCCCATGACCACTGGGGTCTGGCTTTTTCTGCCAGACACGTGGTGTGGTGGGCATACATATAGCTTTGGTCTGGGGTGATGCATAAGGGGCATTGCTGACGCCCATGCAGCCCATTGGAATTCATCATTTCACGCCATAGGTAAATTACCTAGGGCGGGGAAAATGACCTCAAGGTAAACATCCCTTGGTCCAGCCTCTCACTGCTGTGGTGTCCTATCTAGGGCAAAGTCCTTTAGCCACCACCTTCCTGTTTCTCTACCACTAGCCATCTCTCCATTAGTGGGTACCAGGTCCTGCCTGCTGAGCTAGGGGTCCAAGTGCTTTACACATACTACTCATTTAAACTTCTTAGCAAGCCTGAGAGTTAGACGCCAGTTATTTGCCATTTTACAGATGAGGAAAACAGCATTCAGAGATCACGCTGCTTAGTGAGTTGACCAAGTCCTCATGGCGTAAAGCCCAAAATGCAGTGGGACAGGGGCCCCTTGAGCCTCATCCCATCCACCCTCCTCCTTGCAGACAGTGAGGCTGGCTTGATGTTAAGGGACAGTGCCAAATGTCATCCTTTTTTTCTCCCCTTACTCCATTACTGGGAGTCAAACTCAGGGCCTTGGGCACCGGGGTAAGCACTCCTAACACAGATGCGTCCCCAGCCCATGTCACACTCTAGACTCAGAAGGTTCTTACCATTCATTATCAAATTGTAAACCTGTGTCTCCTGGTTTTGCCTCTAGTGAAGTTGAAATTCCCTCTCCTGCTTATCTTTAAGTGGACAGGGACAAGGATACCACCTCTCTGGGGTGCTGTGTGACCTTTCCACAGTACTTAGCTCCTCCAAGTCATCCTCTGTACACCTCTTAAAACTGTGCCTCTTGCTCTCCAGTGCCCCCATCTCCCCTTCAGAACCTCCTCCTGTCACACTGAGACCCCTCCTCTGGCCTCCTG
The DNA here is from genome assembly GCF_034190915.1 of Cavia porcellus. NCBI lineage: Eukaryota > Metazoa > Chordata > Mammalia > Rodentia > Caviidae > Cavia > Cavia porcellus. Next base: position 17,412,386 of record NW_026947515.1, read on the forward strand.
TAGTCTGTTTTCCCTGTGACAGTGAGAATGCTCATTCTAAACTCCTCTCTGATCCTTCTCAAAAACCAGACTGGGGATGCAGCTCAGTGGTGCAGCACTGGCCTAGCATGTGTGAGGCATGGGCACCACAAAACCAAATATAAAACCAAACCCTTCCCTGGTCTCATTACCTGGGAATAAGATCCACAGTCCTGGCTGTGGGGTGCAAAGTCCTTGTTGATGTGGGCCCTGACTCCTCCATGCCTCCAGATCTTTTCCTACTGCCTGTTACTGCTTCTCACGGGCCAGCTCGCTAGCAGGATGACCCTGATATGTTCCACGGTCAACAATAAAGAAAGGAAAGATACAAGAGTCTTAAGATACGTATGAGACCAATCAGCACAGATCAGTCAAACTGCCAGCTCTGCTGGAACCCGGCTTGGTGCTCAAGGATGAGCACGATCTACTGTTGTTCCAAAGCCCTGTGGCTCTGCCCTGGGACCTGCGTGCATCTTACTCTAGCTGTGTGTATGGTACTCATTGTCCCCAGAGACTAAGCACTCACTGAAAAGGAAGATTACAATCTACATTCCAGAAGCTTCCGTTCAGCCAGGAAGATAGAGATAGAGAGGAAGGAGAGAGGGGGAAAAAGAAAGAAAGGGAGAGGAAATAGTCCAAAGAGAAACATGGAAAGCCACAGAGAAGGGAGGAAGGGAAGGACAACCACAATCAGAGAAGTGGTAGAAGCCCTGCGGTGGGGGTTTGGCCAGCCTCTGACTGGGCCAGGGAGTCTCCTGTTGGCTTCATCAGAGACCCAGCAAGAGAAGGCACATCCACCCTTGGGGGCCACCCCTCAGCCTTAGCCCTGCTGCTAGCCCCCTGCCTGGCCTGCCCAGCCCTTCCCTGAAACTTCTTACTTGATCTCCAAGTTCCCTGGAAGGTGCCGTGACAATAGAGGATGGGCTTCTGGGGAGGAAGTTGGCATTGAGTTTTAGTTCACTTAGCGTGGTTTTCTTAATTCTAAGAAGCACCTCTTCAGCAGGCATTATCTGCAGATGTCAGACAGGAAGTTTCATGCCAAGGGGACAAGGAGACGTGGCTGCAGACTTCCCTGGCCAGAGCATAGCAGTCTCCTGTCACTAGTGGGCTGACAGACATGTGAGGAGCAGGAGGGTGTTGGGGATGAGCCCTTGTCTTCTTAGTGACCTTTCTGACATCTAGCAGGATGGGCTCTGGGGCTTCCAAAAGGATAGTTCAGGGAGAATCCTGGGTCGGCCTGAGCTAGGAGGGGGTGGTGCTGGTCACTGTGTGTGGCCCAAGCTGACCTGCCACTTGGTTCAGTAGGGTGTGAGTGGGGGTGGGGGCACCATAGACATAGCACTGGCTGCTAAAGAGCTGAGGGGCCTGGGCTAACTGGTTCAGGGCAGTCCTCCTGCTAGGGTGCAGCAGGGTCTACTCATGGTGGCCTGAAGCAGCCAGGATTGATCAGATGAAGAAGAGCCAGGGAAGGGGAGAAAAGCCCCTGAAGGGAGGAGAGAGCAGGTGTCTGGACCTGCCCTGCCCTCATCCACGTTGCTCAGGCTGTGAGGCAGAACTCACAGATGTGAAATGGATCATGATTGAAAGAGCTCTCACGCAGTCTCTTTGCCTTCCAAAAACCGCAGGCCCTAAAATCTAAGAATAGTCTTGGGGAAATGCTTTTGGACCCTGAGGCTTTGAGGCTGGACTTGCACCACGCTCACTCAGAATTCCAAGGAATTTGTGAGCTCCTGCTCCACTCCAGGAGCAGGCTTGAGCTCCCTGGGACAGCAGGAGGCATGGCCCGACTAAGATCAACTTGGGTTGGGGTGTCACTTAAACCCACCTCAGGGTCTCTCCTGGGCTGGGAGGGACTAGGAGAGGGTGTCTTTCTGGATGAGGGGGCCTCTGGACTGAGGTCAAGGGCCTTTCCAATCTAACCTATCAGCTGGCCGGGTCGGACACTCAAGGCACGGCAAGGCTGGCGCCGAGGTCAAGAGCTGTCTAAAGGATGGAGTGGGGCAGGGAGGCCGAAACTTCTTACTCAGGAATTTGTGCTGCTGATCTGTGGGGACCCTGGAAGTCTTAGGCTCTGTGGCTGACTGCAGGCCAAGCCTCATGCTGGCGCCTCACTTTGCTGCTCTTCTGTGGGTAGCTTCATCTCGGTCTGGGGAACCCATGCTTTCCCCGCAGCCGGGTCAGGCCACCCTCCAGGCCCCACATCCACATCAAAACCCTGGGATGAGGAGCTTGGCAGAGAACTAAGGGCCATGTATCCTGAGGTGGGTGGCCTTTGGGAGCCAGGATGAGAGCCCAGAGCTGTCCAAGGCTTTGCACAAAGTTCAGGAGCCCCAGCCCTGCCTGTGTGGCTGGCAGGTAGATGTAAACAGTTGGCTGTCATTATCAGCAGCACCTGTCCTCCCATCTCCATACCATCTGCTATCACCGCCCAAGCTGTGGTCATCCCCATACCCCGGGCCTCACACGCTTGCCCTCCTGGCTGAGAGGGTTTCCTAGCATTTCACTGTGGGTCTTCAATGTTTTTTTGACGGACTGACTGACCACCACTCAGGGAGAAAAGTGGGGAGGTGGGGGAATGAGGACATCAGTGGGACACAAGCTTCTCCTGGTTTCCTTTCTGAAGGGCACACAGGCCCAGATAAGTGTGCTGTGTAGTGGGCCAGGCTTCCAGGGCCTCCTTCTCAGGTATACCAGAAGCCAATGGGCACACCTCGCTTGGCCGAGGGAAGCCTGGCCACGCCCTGCTGACAGGGCCAGTGTGCGGATTGTCCAGTGTAGCCAGGGGATCACAGCTGCAGGTCTACAGAGGCTTCTCAGTCACAGATGGGGCCCTGGCCACATTCCTTATAACTTTGTTCCCATCACATTTACAGTCCTGCCCGCCTCCACATGCGCACTGACCTCTCTGGTAGCGACAGGAGTGGACAAGCTGTGTTCATTCCTGCCCTCTGCTGGAATCACCTTCCCATGGCTGTGCCCCCACTTCTCTCCCCAGAGAGCCCCCTCTGCAACCCCTCCCTTTTCTCCACCCCTTCTCCCACCTAATTATTTTTTAAGGATACTTACATTGTTGAAACATAACACTTGTGTTTCATGCAATTAGGTTCCTGTGTGTAGATGTCCACATACCTGCACATTCATGTAATATATATATACATTTATATGTAATTTGTTAGTTTACTTTTTGATTCTCTGTCTCCCCCATTTCAAGAGAGTTACGAGAAAGCGGGGCCTGGTCTGTCTCCTCTATTGTTGTCTCTCCAGGGTCTGCAACAATACCTGGCACAGAGCAGCTGCTCAACAAATCCTTGCTGAAAGGCCAGGAAGGAAGTTAACCTGGAACAGGAAGGAGGGACAGAAGCACGAGGGTGCAGGGAGAAAACTTCCTGCTGATGCCACCTCAGAGGGCAGTGTGAAAAGGACTGGGAGGCTGACAAAGCCTCCTGCTTTGGCTGCTACCCACCTCGTGTGCCCAGGGCTGTGTGTGTTGCCACCTCCTACCCAAGAGGGCCCTGGGTCCTGTTTGTCAGGGCTCAGCAGAGGACAATGCCTGACCTCCATCTTGGCTTTGTAAAGTAACCATGTGACCATCATGTTTGTCTAGGTCAGTGATGGGGAGCCTTTTAGAGCTTTTGGTGATCTGAACAGCCTGCTGCAGCATGTGTGCCATAGGTTCGCCACCTCTGGCTTAGGTCTTGTCTTAGACTAGACCAGGCTTCGGGTGACAATCCACAGAGTTTGGTTTCTCTCAGCTCTAGTGCCCTTGTATTTGGGAGGTCCAAGGTGACTCCTGACTTCTCTGGTAGCTCGGGTAGCTTTGTGGACAGTGTCCTGTCTCGATGCCTCTTCCACCACCGTGACTGTACATCCATGGACACTCTTTTGATGGTTCTGCTGGGGCCACTGCCTGTCCGGTCACCTCCCTGCTCCTGAAGTAGGAAGACAGGTTTTTCTTCCTGAGTGACGCATAGTTTTATTTTAAGCTTGTCACAGTAGCCTTGCACTTTCAGTTTCCTTAGGGAGCAGGCCTGCCGATGGTACCACCTGGCCTGGCTGCCCTCACTCTCAGCAGAGTGGTCAGGCGACATGTCTTGGCAGTGCCATTTCAGGGCTGGCACCGCCTCGGTTCAGGCATGTGGATTCCCAAAGCCAGTGGCCCACACTCCTGCACGGGGCTCCAGGGAATCTTGACTCGAATAAGCCCGGGACCCCCAAGGAAGGCAGGCACACCCAGCTTCCGGGGCATTGTTCTTGCTCCTTGAGCCAGCAGTGATGCTCCTGGCCCCTTCCACCTGTCACCTGGCAGGTTAACACCTGTTCATCTCAGAGCTATGTCAGTGTATGCCACATGGCCTTCCCTGACACCCACATGCTCTGTCACTGGGTCCCCTTTCCATGGTGCTAGTTATCATGGACCAGTCTCTTGTCTGGAGTTGTGGTGCACAGCAGGAAAGGAAAGAAAGAGCGAGAGACTAAAATAGAGGGGTGCACAGGAGGGTTCTGGAAGGACCAGTTGCTCTCTAGGAACAAAGAGCCAGGAGCCACCAGAACCTTGGTACTTATTCATTACATCTGAGTCAAGGACAGTGGGTGTTTCCAGGAATAGCAGTGGCGACCACCGTGGGCCAGGAAGACCAAAACATTCTTGCAAGGACAAGGACAAGGAAGAGACAGGGGGCAGTAAGCTAACTGTAGTTACCCCAGGAGTCTTCCACAGGTCTTATCTTACCTTGAGCAGCCACAGCATGGAGCCCTATGGCTTCCAGTTGTAAGCAGAGAAGAGAGGGGAGTTCCTGAGTTCCAATCTGGCCCAAGGGCAGGACAAGAACAGTTTTTGTAGACCTGATTTACAGTTCATGGTCCCCAATACTTTGTCACTGTACCCTGGTTTTCCAGAGTCTCTGGTATGGTCCTACTTGGAAAAACCTGAGAATGGGGTTGTGCCTGTCCTGTTCACTGCTGAACCCCAGTGTCTTCCTGCATACCTGGCACAGATGAAGTACACCGCAAATAGGTGTAAGGATGTTTAAATGTTTCGGTGTCTTTAGGACTGGTGACTCCATCTATGCTTCGTGTACCGCTTGCAGTCCACGCTGAGGCCTCTCCCTTGAGCCTGCTGGATGAGACGCTATTGGGTGCTCCAGCTTCTGGGACAGGCATGGGGGGGGGCCCTCCCAGCCTCCCGCACAGGAGCAAGGGTTGGATTGCCACATATAATATAGGACACTAATTATTTTTCAGGAAAAACCTCTAGTATATTGCATGTAATATACCTTAATGCCAACTTTTTTTTAAAAAGTTCAAATTTAACTAGGAGTCTTATGCTTTGCCCTTCTATTTTCTGAATCTGGTACCCTTAGGGAGAAATGGTGAACTAGGGAGAGGTGGATGTGACGTCTGATCTCCAGGTACCTGATTACAAGATCCATTCTGCTCAGTGCCTTAGTACTCTTCTTAAATGCTTTTGGTCAGAAACCAGTTGTAGCCAGGGGTAATGGCACATATCCGTAAACCCAGCACTCGGGAGGCTGCAGCAGGAGAATCTCTGTGAATTTGAGGCTAGCTTGGGCTACATAGTGAGTTTCTGTCTCGAAAGAAAGAAGAAAAAAAGAAAGAAAGAGAGAAAGGAAAGAAAGAAAGAAAGAAAGAAAGAAAGAAAGAAAAGAAAAGAAAAGAAAAGAAAAGAAAAGAAAAGAAAAGAAAAGGCCAGGTGTGTTCAGAGCAGTTCCCAGACCATCTCCTGTACCTTGCGTCCAGGAGGGTACTTAATTTTCCACCCCCTGCCCTGTCTGCCTCACTGTGATTAGGGGAAGGCATTGATGTTTGAATTGAGATTCAAAGGAAAGAGGCCAGTAATGATCTGTGACAAGACATTCCAAGGAGAGGTCAGAATGAATGAACCAGAGGTGCACCTGAGGACCAGGAAGCCCAGCTGAGCTCCACAAGCACATTCAGCATTCCCAGCCAGGACCTCACCCATGAGTCACCCAAAAGGGCAGAAAGGGAACTGTCCTCCAGTCCTTGCCCTGACCCTAGGGCACACACTGCTAAGGCTTTGGAGGCAGGGGTTTTTGCCACAGGAAAGGGAAGGTGGTCTGAGCACCTGCCATTCTGGGCTAGGGATTCTGGCAGCTGGACAAGGCCCCTGGTGCCCTGCTGCACTTTGATGGCATCACCTGTTCTGAAAAGTGGCTGAGTGGAGCTAAGTTCTCACATTACTGGTGCAAAAGTTTCTCCCCAGCTCAGAGCACTTCTTCCCCTTGCCATTTAAGCAAACCCCTGAAAACAGTTTGGGGGTGTGTGATCTCTCTTTTAAGAGAAAAAGAGCTGCAGCCAGGGCTAGAATCTTTCCTTGCTTGTTTGGTAGGGAAAGCCCTACCCTGTAACCAGGGATCTTGACACTTGAAGGGGCCTCTCCTGCTGAGCCTGCCACAACCCAGAACACACAGACCCAACAGTGAGAATGGCTCAGTTCCACCTTCAATTCACAGGGCATTGTTGCACTGTTTGCCTATTGGCTGTTTCCTACCTAAGAATTTCCCTTAACTGCCTCCAAATGAAGTTATCCTTGTACAAGTCCTCCTGGAGAGACTTAAGTGTTTGTCCCATCTGAAAGTGTGTCCATGTGCTTAGCAGCACGAACTCTCTCTGAGTGGGTAAGAGGTCCCTGTGCCCTCCAGGGAAACTCTGAGTCCTGCCCATGGGAGGATCCAATCTGAGGGGCTCCAAGGACTGCTTTCCACAGCACCCCCGGAAGCCGATCATTAGCTGAGCTTGTTTTCAGTCTGCAGGGGAGGAAACCCCATTTCCCTCCTACTGCTGGTCCCAGGGTGAGTTTGGCTAACCCTAACAGGAAAGAACCTTTTGTTCCCAGCTTGTAGGAAGTCTGAGCTGGACCTGTTTATGTACCCATAGCATTTCCTGCATAGAGGGCCTGGATCTGGCAAAGGAGCTGGCTCTCAGCTCTGGTCTTGGCAACCTCCTGTCTTAGGGGACGCTGTGGATGGTGGATGGTGAGGTCTAGAACTTCACCGGAGGCTGACAGTATCTTATCCTTAGGCTGTCACACATACACACGGGTATACACGTACACAAATCGTTATGCAGAGCCATCTTGCTTCCAAAAAGGGGAAGCAAAAACTGTCAACAACCTTTTTGTGTGTGTGAATGGAACTGGAGAAGTGGAACGTGAGCTGGGAGCAAGGGCGTACTTTTCGACTCTGGGCCGGCGAGAGTAGAGGAGGCACGAAGGTTGGGCAGAGGTGGGCCAAAGCGCAGGGAAACCTGGCAGTCCCGAGCCGGCGTTCTGCATCCTACTCCTGGCCTCGCAGTCCCATCCCCAGCCTCTCTGGCCCGCCTGGGCACACCGTGGAGTCAGGCCCGGGCAGGCGGGGGCCCAAGGCTCCTGTCTCTCGTGTTCATCGGGGCGCAGCCCTCGCACGTCTCCTAAGTCGGTGCCCCGGAAGGCGCTCGCCAGCCCAGATCCCAGTGCGGTATCCGGGGACCCGGCGGGGCCTGTCCCACGCGCGGCCGGAGCACCGGCACGTGCAGGCCAGCCCGGTGGGCCGGAGTCTGTCCCCGACTGCGGGGCTTCGCAGGCAGGTGCTTCCGGGCCCAGCGGCCCTCGCCGCCGCCCGCCCAGCTGCCAGCCAGCCGCCGCCGCCCGGTCGCCATGGTGACGCTGTCGCGCCGAAGCCCGCACGCCCTCCCGGAGACCGGCGCGGCCCGCCGAACCTGCAGAGCGGCCCGGGCCTGGTGCGGGGAGGCCGGCTGGCGGGTCGGCGGCGCCGCGCGACGGGACGAGGTAGGCGGCGGGGGCAGTGGGAGCGCAGTCCCGCGCCACGGGGTGGCAGCTCGGGGCGCGGCGGGGCCGCCTCGGCGTGCGGGGCAGGCGAGGATCGGACCGGCGCCCGCGGCGGAAACGCGGGCTCTCGCGCCGCGGAGGGCCTTTCCGTCCCTTTCCGCCGCGCGCCGGCTGGGTGCAGGCCTTCCCACCCGCGAGGGCCGCCCCCGAGCCCCGGGCTGGGATAGCTCCCCGGCGGGATCCCGGGTCCGGCTGGCTCCCTTCCGCCTTCCGGGCTCTGGCTCCCCCGGCCGAGTCTCGCGGAGCGAAGCTCGACGGCGACACCAGCGGGCAGGCTTCCACCTGGGGCTGGAGCGCGGTGGGGAAGTGGAGCGACCTGCGTTTGTTTGGCGCGACTGTTCTTTGAAACCTGAAACCCGGGCCCCCCCTCTTTCGTGGTAGCCGGGTCCTGCGTTGTGATCTTGATCCCTTCCTTTTCCTCCTCTGACACCTCAGCTTCTTCGTGAGAGTAGAAGTTTCCAGACTGGGAAAGTCTGGCCCCTTGCATTCCATTGGCCGTGGTGACCCCGAGGGTGGGTACCCCATTTGAGGAACTGGGCAGTGCTGCCGCCGCTTCAGACACCTGGGTGTTGGCGGGCCGCCTCCCTTCTCCGCCTGCCTGCTTTCCGCGCAGTATCGCGGGCACAGAGCGGAGGGCCCATGTGGACTCGGTCCGGGAGGCTGGCACCTGTCCCGAGGCTGTCCCTGAAGGTCGCCCCTCTCCTTTCCCTTTCCACCTTGGCAGTCTTCGCGAGTTTCCTAAGATTCATTAAATGAAGTCCACCCGAGGTTGCTTGGATTCTCTTCCTTTCTTCTCAAAACAAATGGAAACAAAAATAAAACATCTTTGCCCTCTCTTCTGGATGCCTCGATCTTCCCTGAAATTAGATCCAGGCAGCAAAATCCTGGGCCGCTCTCTCTCCACCCCTCCCCCAGCACCTGCCACTGGAGGTGGAGCCAGCTTCCGCTTGGCTGCCCTGCCACCTTTCCTAGACCTGCTAACAAGAGGAAGGTTCTGCTTCCTAATCCCAGTGCTGGTGGACATCATGAGAAATGAATCATTTGCAAAAGGCAGCTTGACTGGGAAGATGCTTTCTAATCAACTCATAAGTGGGTTTTGAGAATCTACAATGTCACATATTAAAAGCAGCTCATCCTGCCTGCTTTCCTGTTTCTGGAGTTTCTACTCCAGAAGTGTGGGAGGCTGACAGTAGCAGAATATGAATGTATTAGAGGGATGTGGCCCTAAGCACATGTTCATGTGCTGCTGACATGTGACTCTGAGGATGTCATTAGGGCCAGATTTAGTGTTTTTAGGCCATTGCCTAGTGTGGCAGTACTGTGCTAAGGACTTGCAGGTATTTTCCCATGTTAATCTTTGTGCAGTCCAGGGAGGTAGGCCTTAATATTCCCTCACTTCATAGATGAAGAATCAGGCACAGAAGATGACATGACAGTATTTGAATAAATGTAAAATTTTGTACACACACACACGCACATATAACAAAGAGGCAGGCTCCCAGAGGAGACTTGCTTTGCCTGGAAACACAGTCATTGACGGTGGAGCTGACTTTGAATCACATATCTTTCTGGCCCAGATTGCATTGTGACTTTCTTTTTTTCCTTTAGGAGTGGAAATCAGACCCAGGACCTTTACACTGAGCTGTATCCCAGTCCTTAAAAAAAAATTAAAAAAAAATTTATTGGACTCAGGGTCTTGCTAAGTTACGGAGTGGGACTCCAACTTTTGATTCTTTTATCTTAGCTTCCCAGAGTGCTGGGATTGCAAGAATGTGTCATCTTGTCAGGCTATATTGTGACTTTCATGGGCCTGAGTACTTTGGCTTTGTGATGGCCCTGTCTTCCTAAAACCAATAGTTCTTTTTTTTTTTTTTTAAATTTACACTTGTATTGTTATAAAGACAGACATTCAGACTAGATTAAAAATTCAAACATTTTCTTTCATTTTATTTTCTTCTCATTAATTAAAATGGAAACTTTCCTGTTTGTAAGTAACGGGAGCCCTGGCATTGAGGCCCCTGTGCCTGATGCTGACCCAAGCTGTGCTTTCTTCCTGTTATACGTTGGGTGTGGGATGTTAAGAAAGTGCCCCATCCAACAGCTCAGCCCTCACTTCGCTTTCTCTTTAACCACATTCTCAACAACTGAGCCATTTTCATCCATCAAGAAAAATAATCCAGCCAGGCGTGGAGGTACACGCTTGTAATCCCAACATTTGGGACCCTGAGGCAGGATTGCTGTGAGTTTGAGGCCAGCCTGGTATACAGAGAGACCCTGTGTCCAAAAAAAAAAAAAATCAGTTCGCTCCTCTATCACAGTCTGTTCTAACTCAAAACCCTGCTGCTGATAAAGAGTGGCCAGGCCAGGCTTCCTGCTACCCACCTTCTCCGCTCCACCCTCTGCCCCGGGGCTGTACATCCTGTGCAGTGCCTGGTCCCCAGTAATGAGATTAGGCTTGGTGGACTTTTAATGAAATTCAGTGGGTGTGAGGAGGGAGCATGATGCTTAGCATGGGTTAAGCCCTGCAGGTTGCTGTGTCCCTGGTTTATTGCATTACATGGCGTCTGACTGCAGGTGGTCACAACCCAATGGGCCAGGAGCTGCCAGGGACCTGCCACCCCATCCTGTACTGTCACTGAGGAAGAAGGGTGAGAAGGGGCCACATGCTTCCAAGTGGGGGACTTGGCTGATGAGCAGAGAAAACCTTTATGGTGGGAAGTGGCTACCTCCAGCCCTTGAAGCCACAGCCCACAATTCTGCTGTGGGACACAGAGGTCCAGCTCAGTCTGCAACGTGGGTGTGAAGGAAATGTGGAGGGCAGGGGAGTGTTTTCACTGTCATGATTGGGAAACAAGGCACCATGACGCTGAGATGCTTGCTTACTGGGGAGCAAATGATCAGCAGTGTCAAGGGGAGCCCATGGCAGCCTGGGTTCTGGCAGAGCCTTGGGCGCATCTTTCCCTATATCCTAGACCTCCTTGGGCACAGATGGGCTACCACTTATGTGTAGCTGAACTGCTTTTGGGGGAGTCCTGTTGCTAAAGGACTCTTTTCATTCATCTCTCTGAAGTTATAGAACCTCTCACTATGTGTGTTTTTTTTTTTTAACTTGGATTTTCTGCACTTAGAATTTAGTAACTGTGAGGTCACCCCTAGGGAAGACCATGTGGTCTTGCCACTTTGTCATCTTTTATGCTTAGACCTTGCAACATCATTTTCAGATCAGACCTTCTCCCTCTGCCCTGCAGTTCCAAAGGTCAACTCTCTCCTGTGTCTGGTTGCCCCGGGCTGTAGGGCCCTGGAGAGCAGCTCTTCCTCCTGAGATCCCTTTTCATACCTCCCCACTCAAGCCTGCAGCCTTTTCTCCTAGGTGCGCGGCAGTACCTGTGTCTGTGCCATGGTGGGGTGGAGGGTGAGCAGGGAACAGGAAGCTGGCCGGGGTGGGAGAGAAAAACTATCACAGAGCCCTGCATCAGAGTGACTGTGACAGTGCCACCCTAATCACTGGGAGTTAGAAAGTACAGAGCCAGTAGGAGACATAGGGTGCCAGGCAGGAGCCTCACAAACAGGTCATTTCTTAAAGGAGGGGCTCCCCTCTTTGAGCCAGGTCCAAATTCTTACGCACTTTCCTTTAACATCTGTGTCTATGTGGCAACTTGTCCTCAAGGGCCCAGGGCAGTACTGGTGAACCTTTCAGAACTTTCAGGGATACGGATACCCTCTGCAGCGTGCCTGCCATAGGTTGGCTCCCCTGGCCTGGAGCAGAAACTGTCTTCTCTGTATAGATCTAGCACCTGGCAGTGCTGACACATTGCAGGTCAGCTCTTTGCTGACAGTGACTTTTGTCATCTTTGAGCCCTGTTTTGGAGTGGGTAGTGCTCTTGCATGCACAGCTGTGGGTCGAGGGTTAGGTCAGAGCAGGTAAGAGCCAGGGGGCTGTTGGCCTCCACCCTCCTGATGCATGTATGTAAGCTCTGTCTCACCCTGATGTGGGTGCAAGCAGCACTTGGGTGCTGACTTCCCGGGGAATCGGGGGCCAGATTCTTAATGTAGGATGGTAACGACCCACATTCTGAGAAAAGGACCCCATCGGAGTTTCTGCCTGTCTTGTGAGGAAATCGGCTGGGACAGGGAAAATAGGCTGTGGAGAGCAATCTCTGGCCCCTACCGCCCTCAGATCTGCCTTTCATAGTCTACGTGGCATAAAGAAGTTTTGGCTGATCAGGCTGCCTCAGGGCGCTGTTCCTTCTGTCCTTCCTAATGTGGAGCTAATCACATTCTGTCTGTACTCTGGGTATGAATCTAATAAACGAGGCAGTGGCTTGGCAAGGAGGACACAGGACAAATGACCAGAGGACAGGCTTTCTCCCTTTAGTATACTTTCTTTGCTAGAGTTGGGCAAGGGGTCAGGTTACCTGTGGAGTTCTAGAGAAAAATACATCACATGGTCCTCCCTGTCCTCCAGGAGTGAGCAGAGGAGCGCCGTGGGATTAATCCGAGAAAGAACCAGAAGGGGAAGGAAGCTCTGGAGACCCTTGGGGACAAACAGGAAAGAGGTGAGCAAGATGTCTGTGGGCCTGGAATGAAGAGGATGTGTGCAGGCAGTAGGAGTGGGGAGCTAAGCTCAGCTTAGCCAAGGTGGAGGGAGGAAGGGCTGCAGGTTGTGTTATGAGAGTCAGGGAGCCCAGGAGCCTCCTGCACGTGGACAGGAGCACAGTCGTGTTCCGGCTGCATTTTTCTGGTGGGCGACGTGGCTGGGGAGCTGGGTCTGTCTCTGGCCCGTCAGGCACAACGCCGTGGGAGAGGCTGGCAGCCCTGACTGCATGAGGCAGTGAAGGCAGCGGAGAGGAAGTGGTAGCGGAGCCTCCGCTTACACAAGTGTGCAGAGGTGGTCACCGCATACCTTTGGTCTGGTGAAAACCTGGGAGCCAGGCAGCTGCGTGTTGATGAGAGGATCAGGCATCAGCTAAGAAACAGAACGGTGGTGTGTGCAGTAAGTGTGAAGTTACTAGGATGCTGGTGCAGAGGGTATTCACTGATGTGAGAGGATATGCATGGTAACAGTTACACCTAAGAAAGCAGGTTAGAAAATGGCATGAACTATTCTTAAAAAATAAAAATGTGTATGTGTTTCTAGAAAAAAGTGTGTAAGGGTATGAGTCAAGTGTTGATGACATAACAGTGTGCCTTACTAACCTTCCCGTCCCTTTGGTGGTGGTTCTAGGGATGGACCCAGGGCCTTGCGCATGTTAGGCCACTGCTGACCATTGAGCTGCATCTCACCTTTTAAAAACATTATTATTATTTTTATTTTGAGGCAGGATCTGGTTAAGTTGCCCAAGCTGGCCTCGAACTTGTGATGCTCCTGTTTCAGGCTCTTGACTAGTTGGGAGTATAGGTCTGCACTACCCTGTCCAGCACTCCCCGTCCCTCTCTTTTAGCGGTGGAATTGCCAGCAGTTGTCAGATGTCAGATGTGGTGGAGAATGGGCGAGTACAGATGGAGCCTGATCACAAGACTATAAACTCCATCCTGCTGGTACCCACTGCTGCTGAGCAGCTGACCAGGGAAGGGCTGTGGGCCAGAATGGACATGTGCATACCATGCTGGTGGTGGTGTCCCCTCATGGCAGGACCATTTTGTGAAGCCCTGGCTACAGTCAGCACTGTGGGCAAGGGAAAGGAGGCCTAGGCTGTGAAGGTCATGTGTGTTCTTCCAGCTCCCTCCTCCCATCCTGGTTGTCCATGGCTGGGCTTGGGGACAGGAAAACCCACAGGTGCAGGGTAAAGAGCTGGCCCTGAGGCTGTCCTGCTGTCACAGTCTATACACACACTGGAGCCCATGTGAGTCTCCTAAGCCAAGCTGTCTTGAACCTCTGAGAATAGTAATTTACCTGCTTTACCTGCTTGCCTGGATTGTCCTGAGCTCAGTAGGGTCTGTGGATACGTGTGAGTTCTGTGTGTAAGGTGTTCTTTGTTGGTTGCATGTCTGGTGGTTTCAGTTTTAGAAATATAAGAGAAATCTCACTTTGGAGAGGAACAGGGCAGGAAGGGAAGGAGACTGCTAGGCATCTGGCTGTCAGATACCATTATTCTGCAGCACAGAGGAGCCCACTGAAGGGATCTGAGCCTGGCTTCCTAGGGTGGTGGGACTGCTCATCTGGAGCTTAGAAGCCATGGTGGGGGAGGTTTCCATTTCTCACCCCAAATGTACCTTTTCAACGATATAAGAAAGTAGTAGCCCTGTACTTGAAGGGATTTGCTTATTTTTCTATAATTTACCTGGAAAGTGCACCTAAGAAAACCCATGGCCTCATGAAACAGAAGGTATAGCCCAGGCCTAGGGCCATGCTCCCTGCGGAGCTTGGCATGTCTCCCCCTGTGATCATCCTGCAAGTTGGACCCAGGTCAGGTCTGTCTTTGTGGAAAAACTTGGGCTCGCACAGAGCCACTCCTGGGACTCTTGGGATGCTGTCCCAGGAAGATGGCAGGAAAGGGTCTTAGAAGTGGAAGTGCTAGGTGTGCTTTGGCACAGGGGTGGGGGAGATGGCAGGAGTACTTGGAGAGGCACACACACCTTCTGGAGGCGGTGGGTGGCTCCTCTGAGTGCTTTGTCTTCCCTGCAGCAGCAGCCTCAGCATGGAGAGTGGAACTGGCCTGGGGTCCACCCCTTCCACACTGCCGTACTACGTGGCCTTCTCCCAGCTGCTGGGCCTGACCGTGGTGGCCATGACTGGTGCTTGGCTGGGTCTTTACCGAGGCGGCATTGCTTGGGAGAGCACCCTTCAGTTTAATGTGCACCCCCTCTGCATGATCATAGGCCTGATCTTCCTGCAGGGAGATGGTGAGTTGTATGGTGCTGGCTTCCTGGACCCTTTCTGCCATGCCTGAGCTTGTGCTGTCCCTGGGAGAGGCAGTTTGTAGGAATCCTGTCACCTCTGATGTCTCTTCCAGTTAGACAGATCCAAGATTCTAGAAAGGACAGAGGAGGAAGCTGGAGTAAAATCTGGGAGATGGGAATTCAAATCCAGGCTCTGAGGCTGGAGGATGAGGGTGCTTTCTTGATCAGAGAGCCAAGGGCAGCTAGAATGGGCAGAGGTATGTGCACACGTGTGTGCTGCTGTACTTGGACTTGGCCTCACTAAAGCACTTTTGCCTGGGGCAGCCAGGGAACCAGGAAGCCATAACTATAGCTAGTTGAGCGACTCTTTCTAGCAGTGGCCTGGTGACAACCATTGCTGGCTAGACATAGCATCACAGCTGGACATAGCAAGGATTAGGTTAGGATTACAGGTTCCATTTTGGGCACCAGGAGTCTGCTTGCCAAGAGCGATAACAATCTGGTCAGGCTAGAGAATAGAACTCTTTGCGGTGAGTGACATCATTAAAGGTAAACTCAGAGTCTGGCTATTATCTTAGTGTGGCTGCCCAATGAATTCAAAACACTGAGTGAATGAAATCACAGGCTCCCTAACAAGAAGGGGGTGTGAGTGTCTCCTGGCCCAGCTGTGATTTTGGGTAGGGCTAAGGGCAGAGTCCTACCTTTGCTGCTCTTGTGGTGGCAGGAACTGTGTCACAGCCTCCCATCCTGGCCTCTTGAGTGTGCATGGGAGTGTAGGGGTGGGCAGGGCTGAGGAGGGGGGTCCATTCTACAAAGCCCAGAAGCTACCCAAGGTGCTCCTAGAGGCCTGTCATCCTCTCCAGTTCCTGTGACTGGCAGACCTTGATGGCCCTTGTCCCAGATCCTTCCCATCAGCACGGGCCTCTATGCTGCTCCTGCAGCAGAGGTTGATGCACTAATGTTCCCCTTCTGTCTTCCCATAAGCCCTGCTGGTTTACCGTGTCTTCAGGAAAGAGGCCAAACGCACAACCAAGGTCCTGCATGGGCTGCTGCATGTCTTTGCATTCATCATAGCCTTGGTGGGTAAGTTCCCGGGCACAGCCATTCCTTCCCCTACCTGCTGCTTCAGGCTTGAAAAGCAGCTGTTGTGCAAGTGCGGTTCCCTACCCAGAACTGTACAGTCCTGCTCCACGTTCTTCCCTCCCCGAGATGTCCCAGGCAGGGACACTGGGTGCTAGCCATTACTGGGCTGGACCAAAGCCCAGAAGCTTCAGCTAGCCAGTTCCCCTCAGGCCATCCCACTCCCTCCCTCTTCTATATCTAGCCCCATCCTCACATGGCCTCTGTCTATGGTCTAGGTTTGGTGGCTGTGTTCGATTACCACAGGAAGATGGACTATGCTGACCTGTACAGCCTGCACAGCTGGTGCGGGATCCTTGTCTTTGTCCTTTACTTCATACAGGTGAGTCTTTCCAGCACCCCAGGTCCTGGCCATTGTATTGGGGAGAGGAGGAAGAGGCTAAAGTGTCTGCAACAGAGGGGCTCATTTTCCAAGGTGGCTCAAAATGTGAGAATTGGTTGGTTTGGTTGGAATGTTACCTCCAGATACTGTGATGGGAATGAAGCCAGGATTTTAGGGGTGCCCAGTCCCGGTGCCTTTCCTGAGGACTTGACACATGGTCACATGCCCAAACTCCTGAGTGCAAAGTATGATGGACTTTGCTGTGGGTCTAAGGCCTCAAGGAAAATAGCCTTAAGTACCGAGGACCAGGACCCTTTCTCTGTAAGTACATTAAGCACCCTTTTCCTAGGAGCCAGGTGAGGGATGCAGAGGCTGCCTTCGTTTCCTCCCCTGTCAGAGCACTGTCCAGCATTGCCTCTCCTTTTCTTCTAGTGGCTCATGGGCTTCACCTTCTTCCTGTTCCCTGGAGCTTCATTTTCTCTGCGGAGCCGCTACCGCCCTCAACATATTTTCTTTGGTGCCACCATTTTTCTCCTTTCTGTGGGCACAGCTCTGCTTGGCCTGAAGGAGGCACTGCTGTTTAAACTTGGGTGAGTGTCTTAAGCAGGAGAGGTGGGCCCCAGCTCTCTACAAAGATGGAGCCCTGCCCTCTGCTTCACTGCACCTTAAGTTTTTGTGGGCAGTGATTTTCTGTCTGGGAAGGAATGGCGAGGGCTGGTGTTAACAAAACTGTGGCCCCGGAAGTGAATGGCATTGGCCTGCTGCATCACCTTAGGTGGCTTCTCCTTTCCATTCTTCTCCACAGGGCCAAGTACAGCACGTTTGAGCCTGAGGGGATCCTGGCCAATGTGCTGGGCCTGCTGCTGGCCTGCTTCGGGGTGGCTGTCCTCTACATCCTGGCTCAGGCTGACTGGAAGCGGCCTCCCCAGGCTGAAGAGCAGGCCCTCTCAATGGACTTCAAGACATTGACGGAAGGGGACAGCCCCAGCTCCCAGTGATAGCCTGTCCTTGTCCTGTCTGGGGGCCTGGCAGGGGTGGTCCCTTGGTTTTGTGGGGCTCCCACAAATATCATTTATTTATCCCTGCTGGGGCTGAGTCTTCAGGCACCAGAGGAGGGTCCAGGTAGTGAGTGAGGAGTTGGGGTGCAGTGGTGTTTGAGCGGTTGCTGGGGCTGCAATTAACACTTTGCTTTCCTTCCTTGTTGCTGCTGTAGAAGTGTCCATTGAGTCACATACAGGCCTATGCCATTGCTTCCCCTTCAAATGAAGAAGGTTTGGGTAGGGGCCTGGAGGAGCTGCAGAATGGCTCATCTCAAAGCAGAAGATGCTGGAGTGAAGCCCTGGAAACTCTAGGGTCTCAGGGACAGGCCTGATGCTTTGTTAACACTGAATTCAAACCAGGAATCTATGTAGCCTGAGTAGCAGTGGGCCTGTTCTTGGCAGTTGAGCAAGTGATATTATGTGTAAAGTATGCTGGTGTTCAGAGCAAGGCTCCCCAGGAGAGGGGAGGGACTGGCCCCAGGAGGCACAGCTGCAGTCTTGGGCCTTCCTATTCTTTAACCCTTGAGTCCCAGGATGGCTTGGTGGTGGGCGGGATAGAAGCATGTGGCTTCAGACACACATGCCCTATGCCCCAGCCAGTGAGGACAGCCCTCCCTGGCCAGCCCTGCTCCACTCAAGCCAGCTCAGGCGCTGCTTTCAGAAGCGGAATACATACCTTCTGCACAGGTCATAATTGAAGAGCTGCTGTTCCTGCTGCCCGACACAGGGCTGCTTTGGCACACTGCTTGGTGTGAGCAGCTGCTTCTATTCTGAGGGGCGAGCCCCTTCTCCCTATGGTCCCATCTTTGCAGGGAGTTAGGACGGAGGCAGAATGAGAGTGACCCCCTGTAGTATCTGGACATTGCTTCAACCGTGTGTGATGTTAGCTGAGTCAGTTTGGCTTCAGTCTAGAAATAATGTGATTAGAGCATTGATCTTGTGCTTCTTCAATTTGGCAATTGGGCTGAAAGAAGCCTGACAGTGTAAGACACACAGTTTACTTAAGTAAAGAAATTAGTAAAATTTCCAAACTGATTTCCATTCTTTTAACAGTTACCCTTTCCACACTTACATGCTGCCTTACAGAAACTGGCTGGCCTCCTGTTGCTTTCATTTCTAATAATTTGCTTCTGCTGTGGGTCTTTCGTCTAGCGCTGTCACGTCTCAGAGCACACAGCTTTGATCCAGCTCTCTTCTCATCCTCTTTCCCCATCTCCCACCTGCCTGGATGATGACGTTAACTCCAGTTTCAGCAGTATACTCTTCAAGGACAAGGGATCTTATCAGTTCTTTAACTGCCTTGCACACACTTGTATAGTCCAGTGTTTACATGTAGGAAACAGCCTCAGACAAACTACCACAGTACAATTCTATACTCTGTTGCCAGATCAACACAGAGAGAGAATTGTAGGTTTGCAATGAGCGTCTGTAAATTGGTCTGTTTGCCAACCTAGACCTTGGATGATTAAGGACCAAAAAGGCCCCCAAGCTGATGTGTGTGGTTTCTCTGGTGTGTCTGTGGTGTCTCCTGGGAGTAGATGTGCCATTTGTGCAGCAGATAATTCAATAAATGTCTACAGCAGTCTGCACGCCTGTTATCTTCATTTGCTATGGGAATGAAAGGAACCAGACATTTTAACAGTGAAGTTAGTACCACTGAAGGTTGAGAGAAACTGTCCCCAGGCTGGGCACGGAAGATAAAGTGCTCAACTGTTTTTGTTTTTACTGTATCATTTTTGTTTTGCTATGTAGTTCAGACTGGCTTTGAATTTGCTGTGGTTTTCTGGCCTCAGCTTCTCAAGTGCTGGGACTGTAGGCATGTGTGTGCCGTTTATATGTCTTTTTGATCCCTACCAAGAAGAGCAAAAATCTCAGCACAGGCTGAGGTTCCACTTTATATCACTTTATATGGCTTAGGAAAGAGCTGTTTTTGTGGTAAATTTGGATGCAATCTCATTCTGTCATTTAAAGCAACTTAAAAATTTACTGGGGAACTATTTTAAAGGTACCCTACAACAAATCCTCTCACAGGCTACATGTACACTTGCTTCCTGGCATTTGTTTAGCTGGATTGTCTGTTGCAGCTGTTCTCTAAAGCACCGGGGACAGAGATGAGAGTTCCCCTTTGAACATCTGCAGTCTTTTCTCATGAATCATGGGTTCCTTGTGGACCTTTATTTGCTTAAAAGCATCGAGGGAACAAAGCTGGTGTATGTCATAAACCAAGTGCTCAGTCAAGCACAGGGCTATGTGAAGCAGAGAGATCTTGGCCTCTTACATACCACCATTTTCTGGCTTTTGGGGCTAGCCTCTGAATCTTCTAGGTCTCTGTATATGTGTGAACATTCAAATGATCCCAGACACTAGAGGACAATACCTTTATCTTTTCTAAAACTCTCAAGTTAGATGAGAGCAAGGATTTCATCTTGAGTTTGAAACCGTGAAAAGTCCCAAAATTACTAGTGACTTCAGTGAGATTACTTCTCCAAAGGAACCTGGAGCAACTCTTGGCAAGCCTTCCTCTTCCTCTTCCTTTTTTTTTTTGAAACAAGGTCTCAGTTTGTAGTTCAGACTGTCCTCAAATTCATGGCAACTCTCCTGCCTCAGCCTCCTGAGTGCTCCTGGGATTAGAGGCATCTGTCACACTACAGAACATATGTAAAGTTCCTACCATAGTGCTTGGGCTAAATGGGCCTGGGACTCTGAGCCCTTTCTCTTGTGTAAGGAAACTTACTTTACCCTGAACCAGCCAGACTCAACAGCTTTATCACTGACTGGATCACTAGTGCCGTCTCATTACCTGGAATAGAATGACTCAGTCAGTAAGGGGCTCTGAACTCCCTCTGCTTACTTTCCCAACGAAGTCTCAGTGCATCCCAGGTTGGCCTCACTCACTCACTCTCTTGCCTCAGCCCCATGTGCTGAATTCCAGGTATATACTAACACACCCAGCTCCTCCAGCTTGTTGTAAAGCTAAAGACCCCCCAACCTCACCCTGACAGTGGTTTTTGTCTTCTTTTCCCAGCCTGGCAGAGGACCTAGCTCCCACATGCTCATATGCACCATGGAGCACCTACCTATTAAATTATTAAGAGGTATCGATTAAGGAATTAAATAACAAAAATCTTCTGAAAACCTACAAAAAACTTTTTACTGATTTGCTGTTTGATTCTACTCTGAGTAGCTTTTTAATCAGGTTCAGGAAAACTTTTTGTAAGCTTTTTTCCTTCCAATGCTCCAAGAATCCTCTAAAGCTGGGGTTTTACCAAGAGCTTACGTGTTTTTGGTTTCTCATGAAATAACTGATGGTTTGTAAACCAGCCAGTGGTTCCTTCTAAGGTCCTCTCTGCCCCTCAAAGGTGACCTGGTATCCAGGTTGGGATGACCATGCATGGCCTGAAGTTTTCCTGCTTTCCTGGGTTTTGGTTGTTTAGGAAAGTGGATGTAGCTACCCAGCAGGAATGTTTGTTTAGCATAATCGGATACAGGAAGTGGTCTCCTTCCTTCTTGTTCCCAGTGTAGACAAAGAGGTTGCAGTTAGGAAAGGATGCAGGGCTCAGGGCCATTTTTTTTTTTTTTTTTTTTTTTTAATGTAGAGTCAGTTTCAGGAAACCTACCACCTCTTTATTCATCCTGCAGCTGCTTCACTCATATATGGTGAGGACTAGAAATATGGTCAGATTTCTGAAGAAAAATTAAAACTATTCAAAGCTATGGGCCTTGAGCTTTAACCAAGTTAGCCTCTAGATCTATAGCCTGGGCTGCCCCATCCTAGGCATACCATCTTTACTAGACAACTTGGCTGCCAGCCCACTTCAGCCTTGGATTTTGGTAAGGTGGCTGGATAGCTAAATGACATGAGAAGAGCACAGGACTCTCTCACTGAAGAAAAATCTTTGCTGAAAGGTCCCTAGAATTATTTTTTGTTCTCACAGATCCCTCAAATGCCTATTGCACTATCCAACTCAGAGGAGAATAGATGCAAGGAGTGACTCTAAATATCCCACAACAGACCAACTGAATTACCATGACTTTGGCTTTAGCCTTACTCATTTAACAGTTTACCTCCAGAGTCACCTGGGCAGCATGTCTGTGTAGGTACTATCTCTAGGGTCATTCAAGCAGGGTCATTTCAACCAGTCAATTCTTGTACTGAATAAATTTGAAAAAATTTTCATTGTTAAATATTTCCTATTATGCAATTTTTGATCATCCTGTATTTAAATAATTTGGACTAGTCAGTGGTTAACCCACCAGATTCTTCCTTGGTGGGTGGTACCCTCAGTACTATGGTGTACCTTCACTCAAGAGGGTGAGTCTAGATGTCAGCTTCATGGAGAAAGCATAATGGAAGGAGAAAAGCACCACAATGCCAGTTCTTTCCAAGTGTTAACCATTTATAAATAAGTACATTTGCTTTCATACATACAGTTCATTGTACAGATGACGCTCTGTATACATGGGGCAGGAAAATGCATTCATTTGAACTTTTCACATCTATCTCAC
Organism: Cavia porcellus; assembly: GCF_034190915.1. Taxonomy (NCBI): domain Eukaryota; kingdom Metazoa; phylum Chordata; class Mammalia; order Rodentia; family Caviidae; genus Cavia; species Cavia porcellus. The sequence continues at coordinate 17,434,116 of NW_026947515.1, forward strand.
ACAGCTCACATGTACAGACAATAAAACTGCTCAAGCAAATACAGCAAAGGAAAATGTCTTCCTTATACACGGGGCTGGAGGCCTCCGCTGAGTGTGGGGTATCCCCACTGCACGAGTTCACAACTGTGTGGTGTTCAATATATCAGGATAGAGAACAAACATGCATTGGATAATATACTGTACAGAGAAAGTCTTTTACATCTGAGTTATAGAAAACCTAAATGAAAACTAAGTGCATTAAAGCTTTTTCCAGCAAGTGTCTTGAAAGGACAGCAAAGAGGAAGAATCAAAATCATATTAGTACAAATCACTTTAATTAGACTGTACATGTCTGTACTAATTAAAATCATCTTGGATTTGGAGGAGACAGAACAGAGACATAGATGCTGTGCTAGATGGAAAGGAGGCCATGCCTGAGAATGGCACCTGCCCTGAGCCTGACAAGGAACTGGCCCCATTCAGCAGGAATCAGCCAAAGGTAAAAAATAACAATAGCAATGACAACAAAACACGAACAGGAACTGAAGTTTCAGGATTTCCAAAACAACCCACAAATGATGTGGAGATCTGGGCTGGCGTTTCTAATCCCCCACCCCCCAAAAAGTGGTACACAATAAGGCAGGTACATTCAAGTACTGAATTTTCCAGAATAATTCTCTATCTAGTCCTGGGGACCTAAGGGAGTGAGTTGAGACCTCCTAGCCAGATTTTCTGGTTAGTGATTAGCAAAAGAAAATTCAGCCACCAAATGCTACAAAATCAAAGCAGCTAAGCCACTTCCTTTCCACAGAATAAGTCTATCTGAAAAAATGAGAGCAATGCTGGTCTATATGCATCCAGCAACAACCTGACTGGTCAGTTTAGTGTAGGAATCACAGAGTCAGCAGGAAGAAATGAGATGATAGGGAAACATGAAAGTAACACTTGATTTTTGGTGTCCAATTATGCATTCATTTGGTACTGACTTTCAAAGCTCTGACTGTGGCCCACATGTGGCCACGAGCATCTCAGGGTGGCTCAGCTGCTGTGAGGCATTGGACACCGAAATGAAGGTTACCAACACTTCAGCCCTTGAGTGGTCTGTATTACAAAAGGAGTTGATGAAGACCCAGTGATTATTCAAGTAGCTCTGCACAGTGGCTCCACCAGCCCCATTGTGCTTTTGTCCAGGCCCCCAGCCAGCCACCTTTTCTTGGGAGCAGCCAGAGCTGAATTCAAGGCATTGCATGGTGAAGGTTTCCATGACACGTCTTTGTAGGTAGCTCTTACCCCTAAGCCCTTTGTTCATTGTTGTTAGTCATGGTAGATGGTCAATCTGGAATATCTAGAGGAAGAAGAGAAGCCACACCGCCCAGTGAAGCATGGCCCTTGGTGTGGAGGCAGCAGCAGGTTGCCTTTGCAGGTCGGTTTCTTGAGAAGTGGCAGCCCAAGGACAGAGAGGAAGGGTGAATGAAGCTGCTGAGCACTGAGATAAGAAACGGTATGGGCAGGCATGTCTTGCCTGCTTGGGGCGCCTGCTCCATTTTGTGGCAAAGATTCAGTGAGCAACTGGTTTTGTCCATGGCATTTTGCAGTAGAAAAATAACTATCTTTGAGTCAAACTACCCAGCTGTGATATTTCTGGAGTTATAAAAGTTGGAGGCTGAAAAGTTGGATGTTCATGGGGAAGGAGGGGGAGGGTCCTCTCCACATCCAGCCATCTATAGCTACTCAGGCTTCTTCCAGCCTATTCCTGGCTGAAATTCCAAAGCAGGTAGTGTTTAATCTGTCTTGCTACAACTGGCATAGACGCATGAAGACCCTTCTAGGCCTTTCCCTTCTTCCTAAACCTCAGTCTATGGCCTATTTGCTGCCCTGGAAGCAGCTCCTTGAGAAGGCTGCCTTTCTTTTGCTTTTCAAGCAAGTGTAGTGCAGAGCCACAGTGACACCTAGTGGTAAAGCATGGTGAAGCACAAGTGACATCCACGTATCCCACTGTTAATGACTAAAATCTAAGGAAAAATACGATTATTAAATTAGATACTGATTAACTTTTAATTTTTCTATTGGGAATATCTCTGGAATACAAAAATACCAATATTTAGGAGGGGTTCATAAACTACTATACAATATAAGGACCAAGAACACCTTTCTCTAGTTTATAGTAATTTAGGAAAAGTAATAATCCAGGCCTAACTAAAATTAGCAAACTTGTAAATCTGGACAACAACCTGGGTACTGTACATGATTCTAATTAGTGGAATTTTCCTGAGCCATCACGTTTAAATTTAAACACATCTAAAAAGAGGGTCCATGGGAGAGGAACAAGAAGGGTTTGTGCTCTATTAACTTGGGACTTTTAATAGTGCACACCTGCAACCCAGACAGCTACAACAGCAGATACAAAATGGTCTCCATTTTGTCCTTGCCAAATTCTCATGTTACATAGGTTTTTCCTTTACTTTGTAAATAAACATTTATTTTTAATTGTTGATTCTGTGCCTTACTGATCCAGTAAATAAAGTAACCATGTCTCAGGAGTCCCTAAGAAAATTGCTGGAAAAGCACTTTAAAATCACTGCAAAGATTTTTTTTTTTTGCTTAAAAATTCTTAAATATTTTTGATGCTTATATACAATAGTTACTTCTTGTGCTATAAATGCTGTGATTCACTGCTTGATTTCTTTCTTTTCCTTGTTTTTCTTGAAAAAATACACTGAAAGACAAAAGTGATTCTGCTAACTCCTAAGGAAGACACTACTCACACTTAAATATCCAGTATTTATGAGACTTACAAATTCAAACAGTAAAGTGCACCCATTTATAGACATGATGTGATGGAAACCCATTAGTGCAAGAATTCTGGGCAAAGGAAATGTGATCTGGTAAGAAACCTATAAGCTAAAGTTACCTCTAGCTCCATTTCAGAGTGATGTGAATTGGGCAAGTGAACTAACCAGCTTCATTTGAAAAATTTCCTCCCACCTGAACCCAGACACTGATTCAGCAAATATCTATTGTTGAGGAAGGAGCATCTCTAAAATACAGTACAAAGATCATTCCATGGCAGTGAAGTAGCGAAAAAGGGCACAGTTAGCTTCTAAGAACCTCATTTTCTGCCCTAATAAATTCCTTTTTATGTCTACAAAAACAATGGGCCCCAGTAGTGATATTCACTCCCTCTTACATGGCTAAAAAAATCCTGCATTTTTGCATGCAGATATTTTGCCCAATAGGACATGTCCTTAAACCCCTCATTTGTCTTGGAAAACTGAAAAAGCAGCCTTAGAAGATGCAGTGTGTTTGTAAAACCGTATGAATTACCCATGTACCACGAAAGGTAAGTTTGAGTGGTATGTGTAGCATTCCAAATAGGCAGGGGCATTTTTCTAATAGGGTGAGAAATTCTTCAAAATGTAGCAGTTCCCCACTGATAGGTGGTCTAAATGGGACAAAATTGCAGAGACAAATAGGTCTGAGACCTGGCCAAAAAGACAACTGAGAGGCTTCAGGTTCACTCCTCAGCAAAGGGGAAGAAAAAATAAGTGTGAAGCTATGGGATCAGCCTGTACCTGGGAGCACTGCAGCCTTACATGTTAGGCAAATACTGTATATGGAGCTACATCTCAGCCCACACTTCCTCTTCCTGATGTGGGACATAGAGAAAGACAGGCAGGTAGAGGCCCATCTGGTCTAGCTGAGTAGAAGCGGTGCTTATGCGTCTGCCCATGCCCCAGTTGTTTGCTTCTAGCACAGAGAGATGAGTGTGGGGTTAGCTGTTTTAGGCCAGGGGCTGAGGCAGTCCATCTACTTGACAGAATTTAGGTTAGTAAAGAAATGTTTCTGAACTCAGCTTTATGCTTCCCATGTCTTAATGATCTTTTCAGAGTATACTTCTACAAATGAGTCTGGTCACAACTAGATTTTATTCAGGAAAGAGCCTTTTCTGTAGCCCTTTTACTAACAGAGCAGAATCATTTCCCTAACAATAGGGAGCTAATTCTCTGTTAATTTTAGCTGTTTAGTTTGTTGGGCTGAGCTGTTCAGTTTTAAGGGCTGATGCGCAGCCAGTGATAGGACCATGTGGAGGCTGTGTTACGCATGTTCTTACTGTCCATTTCATAGTGGCCTCAGTTGCTTACAAGTTAGGTTACCAAACAAGCACAAGACCTAGAAGATGTGTAGAGGATGACTGGAGAGGAAATTAGTTGTGTGTTTCATGCCCCCTCCCAGGGTTAGAAAACAGAGCTCAAAGGGTCTTCACCCCAAAACACTTTTTTTTGCTATGTCTGATATTGTAATATCACCTCTTTAAATGTCCCTAGAAAATTATTCTTCTAGTAGTGAATGAGACAACTGGCATGGAATGCAATGGCCTTGAGTGGAAGCCCTGGGAATCCAGTAAGCTTTTTGAAGAACCAATTTCTTCTCAACACCATCTGGGTTGGAAAACAGAAGGTCAGTAAAACAGAACATGGCTCTCAGTGAAAATGTAACAAACATGATTATTATGTCAGACAACCCTCAGGAATAGCTTGTTGTGGAATCTGATGCTCAGTGATGTTTCAGGACCTAAAAATTAGAAGAGATGGTCCGCAGCATTTTGCTGAGAATCCAGAACCTCTGTCTGTCCCTCTCCCTTCCTCCTTCTCCCCTTCTCTTTCTTTCTCTCCCTTCCCTACCCTTGGAAAATCAGCAGCTTTTAGTGGTTCATTGCTGGTTAAAAACCTAAGAATAATTCTCAGTAGATTCTTTAAAAATGTTCATGGTTCTTTCTCATTGAATTTCCTTGGTTGTCAGACACACTTAAAGGGCTGGCTGGTTCCTAAAAATGCCTCTTGGAAAATCAATGTAGTGATGCTCTAAATAATTAGATTGTATTGTTTTTCTCTATTTTAAGAGACTTATTTCTTCTGTTTTCTTGACTCTTGTACCCAATGGGAACACCAGCAATAACGCAAATGAACATTTTAGACCTGGTGACTGCAGGGAGCTGGCAGTCTGGGGAGGAGACCATGGCACAGGAATGCACTGGGGCTGGGTGTTTGGATAACACTGGATAAGAACATAAAGGCATAGGGGTATCACACTCTTTGAAAGTTGCTACAAGAAAATGAATAAGAACATCTTACTTTTTAAAAAAGGAAAGAAGACATTTCTACAACAAGAACATCAGTGAAAGCGATTGTCTCCTGGAAAAAGCTGACCAGTGTTTTCTGATCTCCCTGGGTTAAAGCACACAGTACAGAAATCTCCTTGTTGGCATCTGAAGAGGGAGAGAACATGTGGCTGGGGCACACACCAGAGAAAACTGAAGTCCTGGCTTTCTGTAGGCCAGCTTCCCAGTTGGCTGCATGCAAAGGATTTCAGCATGTGGGCTGCCACCTCTGAACACCACACATAAATTACGTAAGAAATTAAGCCAGAGAACTACCTCAATGTGGAAACCAAGCCTGAAAATGTGCAGTGAAAACATATGGGTCTCACTCCAACAAATGTCTTTTAAACATTAGACTCCACAAATGGTCTCTTTGGTTTGATAGGGGATGTCTGCCCTTGTCGAGAGTCCCGGGACAACTGCCTGTACAGGTTGTCCTGGTATGCCTGAGCCACCGGTAGGGTCCGAGCCACCTTCACGTCAGGATAAGAGGAGGCCTGGCTGACTCTTTCCAAGAGGTCTCCACGGGACCCATTAGCCAACATCCCATGGGGGCTGTAATAATCGTCCTCCAGCAAATGGCCATTCTGTGCATTGTTGGTTTTGTTATAAAAGGCAATGTTGCTGATGGATGATGGTGGACTGAAGGACTCAGGTTGAGGCAGGTTGCCTGGAGATGTGGGACTGAGTACGGTATCCACTGATGACACAGCCCAGGTCCGATTCTGCTGGTGAAGGTGGGGGTACTGTTGAGTCCGGGCTGTTTTATCTATGATCCCCATGAATGGTGTGGTCCTGGATCGAGTAGGCTCACTGGGGTAACCTCCCTGAGTGGGAGACACTGGTGACAGCTCATCACATGACCTATCATACGCCGGTTTCAGTGGGATCTCCATTTGCTGAATTGAGGAAGAAGGCCGGAAGGTGGGAGTTAGGTTGGAGGTGGATGAGATGCTATTGCTAGATGGAGAGAAGCGAAGGCCCACACTCTGTGAGTGCAGCAGTGGCCTGGGGGTTGGTGGGTGGGGCTTGATTTCACTAGGGTTGACACTGATAGGTCTTCTGATTAAATGTGACACATCAGGGGAACCTAGCTGGCTGGAAGAACGATCCAAATCTAGTTTTGAGTGACATACTGGGTAATAGGATGCTGACTGGCTGCGTCCAATTTGTGGTGTCTGGCTGTATCTCATGCCACCTCGATAAGCTGAGGAAGGTCGTTGTGGAAGATCTTCTTTGGTCAACCCACCATGTTGACAGATGGCACCTGCACTCAGGCTGGCTTGGACGTGCTGCACAGGTCTCCCATCTCCTACAATTCCCCCAATTGATCCTTGATAAACCAACCGGCTCTGACTTACTCCCATGTCTCCTTGTGAAGACTGGTATTTACTGGCCATTGAATGGGCAACTTGGCCATAGGCTCCAGTGGGGATGACAGTGCTTGAGTGAACTGCTGAGCTCGGTTGGTTGCTTCTTACAATCTGGGCCTTAGCAGGCTGTAACCTGAGCCCTGGCTGGGGAACTGCCACAGGAAGCTGAGGCATCTGGTAAGGACGCTGGGCCATTTTAGATAATGGAGATTTTGGTCTGCCAGGAAGCTGGCTTACACTAGCTTCTTGCTGATAGCGCACAGGTGAACCAGACTGGGATCTGTAAATACTCATGCTTTCAGCTGGAGGGCTGGCCCGATACTGAGGACCTCTACGAAGAGGGGAAGGGGGAGGGCTTGGGTATTCTTTGCTCTGCCCTCCCACAGGAGGGGGGCTAAAGCGGTAAGATCCACCCTGATGAGCTGGGGAAGTATGTGGTGGACTAGGCCTGTAATGAGAGTTCTGGTGAGTTGGAGAAAGAGCAGGTGAGGTGGACTGATATCCTTGTCTAGTGGGAGAACCTACAGAACTATTGGACCGGAAGTCAAAAACTTGATGAGAGCCAAGAGGTGAGCTAGAGATGTAGGCTGAATCCCTATGGGCTGGAGAGGAGGGTGGGCTCTGGATTATTGGGAGCCCCTGACTAGGCCGAGCCTCTGTCTGGAGGCCAATGGAAACATTTTCAACATCCTGTTCCAGATATTCCTCTTCAAATACATCTTGTACAGAGTATATATCTTCATGCTGTGGTTCAGCTTCTGTCTCTTCTGGTAGCTGCTGCTGAGGTTGCTGCTGTGGAGGTGGCTGTGGTGGTGGCTGCTGCTGCTGTTGCTGCTGCATCTGTCTGCACTCTTCTTCCACTCTCATCAGGAGTCTCTGGATCTCACGGTTGTTTGGACATAGCTTGATGGCCTCATTCAGGTCCTCTAAGGCTGCTGCAAACTGTCTGCTTGACAAAATGCAAACACAGGAACTGGAATTACTCTGAATCAATAGGAATCACCAAGAGCTGTAAGCCTGGTCACTATTTCAGGGAACTGTGTCGGCACTTGTGGGAAACTGAGGTGTCTTGATTTAGTTTAATTTGTAAGGAAAGAAATAAGTGTGCTGTCATTCTAGAAGAGTCCAGAATGATTCATTAGCCCTTTTATCTTTTATCTTCCTTCTTGCCTCTCTGGGGTTAGCAGAGAAAAAGTCTCCACTGTGTCGGTCCAGTCAGGCACTTCGGGAAGATTCTCAGTGCCCAAATGCATATTAGGCAGTATAAGGGTTGGGTGGGGTTGTCATTTACAGTGTCACTGTCAAGCAGCTTAGGAATAAAGTAGTAATTATAATATTTAAAAATCTCACGGATCCAGCAGGAAATTTTCTTCATATTCTTAATATTTTGGATGTAAATTTTTGGACTTTTCATCTTAGGCAAGAACCCTGTCCTTTGCTCTTTCTGTCCCTCACCCCACTCCACTGCTGTGTTTCTTTGCACTAGGTCAGAGTGGGCAGGTGTTAGGCTTGCTGACCAGGCAACGCAGGTCAGGGCTGAGCTCACCCCAAGGAGATTCTAATTTCAAAATGAGGAAATGAACTGTCAGAGACATTCCAATTCTCTCTATTAGTACTGCCTGGAAAATGGGCAATTGGTCTTGTGAGAAAGGAACAATCCAGAGAGGAAGAACTTAATAGCTAAGTTTCTGTAAATACTTGTTCATCTCAGGTGGTGAAGACTAATATCACTGTTTCCATCATCACTAGCTTCAGTCTGGGTTTGATATTCATGGCTATATCTCCCTGGTAATAGCAATGAACCCAAAGCAATTCTTTTTCAAGCAGAATTTGAGAGAAGGTAGGGTGCTGGGTTGGAAGACATCAAGGGTAGTGACAAATTACCCAAAGAAATTGATGGCAGGTTCTAGGTCTTTCAGGAGGCTTTCCTATTCAGAAGCTAAACTACAACAGAGGGCACAAGGAATGTGGATAATATTTCTCTTGGGTTCCTTCAGTCCTGTCAACAGGTGTGTGTGTGTGTGTGTGTGTGTGTGTGTGTGTGTGTGTGGTGGTGGTGGTGGTGGTGGTGGTGGTGGTGGTGGTGGTGGCTCACATGGAGGAGGGGGGTTGATGCCACCAGACTTGAGGAGAGTTCCAAAAGAAAGACTAAAGAATTCAGAGTCCCCATATGCCTATAAGAAAAGAGAGCAGCCTGTGATGGTAGGTGACCCACTCTGCTTTTCCTTTAAAAGGGCCAGTGGGATATTTTGCTTAAGTGATCTCCTTAAGTCATCAGTGTGTTTTTATGCTATCTGTTTTGGGTTGAAAAGTGGCTGCAACATGGCAGAGGTTTGTTTTATGGAAGAAGGTGCCATTATCTACTTTACTTTTCTCCCAAAGTAAATTGCTCTTGGCTTGGGCTCCACAGCCCAAAAGATTTGCTGATCTTGAGCTGAGTGCTATGCTACAGGAGCCATCTCCAAAGCCTGGGCCTCAAGGAAAAACACATTCAGGTACATATGCCCCAGGGGTGGCCTACATTGCCTTGGCCAGATTTTCAGAAAAGAGGTCTCTTGCTTTTCACCCTCTCTCTCTCTCCTCACCTGCTGCTGCGTTTTGCCCTTGCTCTTGCATAGTAAGCTTCATAAGATTTCGGTTTCAGCTCCAGGGCCTTAGTAGCAAATTCCTCCGCCATTCCAAAATCCTGTCATTACAATAGGTGTGCAAATGAGTCATTGAAGAGATATAAAAAACAACACAACTTGGGAATAAGACAAATTATATGTAACATTTCTTTGACATTTATGGATGGAACACTTGGAATTTGGGACATGCCTAACATGGCTCTGGCCATGCGGCACACAGACTGAAAGTTTTCTTCTGCCTTTGCCCTAAGTGGCCCTATGACTGATCAGTGGACTTTATCTACCCACAGTAGTACAACACTTAATTTGGCATCTTTCTGTCTTATCAGAAAATTCTTTTTAGCTCAGAAGCCAAACATCAACCTTTTACAGTGAAGAAACTGAAGCTGGAAACCTGAACTCTCATTTCACACGCATGTATAATGTAAGCCTACAGACAGTGCCACCTCATGGGAACCCTCGGCCTACCCCTGTGGCTTCCTGTTGTGCCCACTAGGCTTTGGCTTCCTAAGGCATGATGGAGAGTATGTCATATAGAATCCATGAGGAGGGCCTCTGAGTAAAGATGACTGCATTGACCACAGAGACTAGATGGTGTAGACAGATTTGGCCTCAATTCTGTAGCTTAAGAACTATAGTATGCTGTGTATTTTCTTGACCATGTCTTCTTCAGAGGTAGGATTAAGCATGATAAAGCATTAAGTGCTATACATAGTGCCTGGCATGTAGTAGATACTTAATAAATTGTATTTTCCATTTCAGACAGGCTTATGTTTTCCACTACCTGATTTCTTACTTAGGAAACAACAATAACAACAACAAAATAGAGGATATTGGCTGTGGAGGAGGGGTCTGTCCTATTCTTAAAAGTCCTCTAGAGGAACATGTTCTTAGAGCTATCTACTCCCACTCTGATGCCCCCTGGGAACAGCAGTTTGGGGAAATGCTGGAGGCATAGGGAAGTCCTTGTCTTTAAGATCCCTTTAAATGCTAAGCTAATGGGGAAGGTTTTTCTCTTATTTAATGTCAAACCACAGTACAGCACTGTAGCCACTGCTTATATTCACAACTTCTGGGGCAGAAAACAAAGTTTTAGACAGAATAAAGGGCCTAGAAGATAGGTAAATTAAAAGAACACTAATGGGAAAATTACTATAGAAGCTGACAGACTTGTGATAGTGCTGGCCTGTGATAAGTAATTTCCTAGCTTTTTATACAAAATTAGTGTTAGAATGAAAATATTCCAGTTTACATGGGCCATCTTCTAACCTTACTGTTTCCCATCTCATCCTTTATTTCTTCTTTTTGTATAATGATTACTTTTGGGATAATGAAAGTACCTTTAAGGCACAGATTATTTGATAGTGACAGAAGTAAGCAGGCTAGCAGCAACTTCTGAGCTTTGCCTTATTCTCACTAGCTGGAACTATAGGAGACTGATTCTTAGGACTTTCGTTTCTGTTTCACAGGAAAATACTCAGGCAGAACCACCTTCTGCCTTCACCAGAGATACCACCCTGAAAAAGAGATGTTTTTCATGTCCCCAGTCCTCTCAGCACCCAGCCACAAGTCTGCCTCTGAAGGCCATAACTGTGTCTTCTGAGACTAGCCAAGTCCATCTCAAGGCTATCTTCACTGTTAGGTTTTTGGGCCTGGATTGATGATATAAAGGTCATATTCATAATCTTCCTGGAACTGATGCAGATTCCTGGTCAGCTGAAACATTGCTTTTGTATTGCTGAGTTCTTTATCAACCAAACTGGGAATTATTTCTACCTCCCAAGGAACTGTGATATAAAAGCCTGATGGATATCAGCAATTCCTCACATGGTCTTAGCTTAGAATGTAATAGAGGTTTCTTGGCTTAGGATTCTTTGTGGATTAAAGAAGTAGTGGCTTAGGACACCTTATCTACAAGGCAGGTGAGAAGGACCAAGGTCAAGTACACAGAGAGATAAAGGTCAAGAAGAGTTCTAAGGGTCCTTCCAGGGCAAGAAGAGACATGGCATGCTGGAATGAAAAGATAAGGAATCAAAATTTCAAGAATAGCTGTAGAAACTAATCCTTTTAGTTGATGGTTCAGAGCCCTCTTCTCTACCCTTCCTTAAATGAGGTGGGGCATATATTAGAAAGAAGGGCAATGACTAAAATCCCTAATTAATTGTAGCTGGAGTTCTAGAGACCACTGCTCTCACATTTTCCCAAGGACTAAAACACTGATTTGGTAGGATAGGAACAGGGATGGGGATGATGGCATTCCAATTACTTTCACTGGAAATTATGAAAATTCAGAATGCTACAAAGTGTTGACAACATTGACTTTTCTACAGCTTGAGAAATGCAATATAGTTAGATTTGACTTCTTTCAAATTGCAAATGTCAGTGCTCTGTGAAGGACAACCAAGTTCCAAATGGGGCCAGAGGATTTGAGGGATCTGGTACACGCTAATGGGTGACATGAACTTTCAATTTGCAGAACTAGAGAAGAGTTGAGATGAAGAGAGACTTACATTCATTTTCCGGCGACACCGAGAAAGGTTGAGGAGGAGAGACACCTTTAGTTCCCGGAAGGTTTTCAAGTCCTCACCAAACCCTTCTCTAGGGAATTTCTTCAGAGCATACTGGTAGCGTTGGGCAGCTTCCTTTACTTTACCTTTCTAAAGGGATACAAGATGGAAAAGCATACTGTTGGTCTGCTAAGCAGCTGAGGAAGTTTTGTCTCTTCCCTTGCTGCTCTCAGCAGTTGTTACTAAAGGTTTAGCCTACCACATACCCTTGATGGTGAGAACAGAAGGTCTGATATTTTCTTAGTTTTATTTCTATTTTCCCTTGGTCATGCTGGGGATCAAACCCAGGGCCTCACACATGTTATAGACAAATGCTGTACTACTGAGCCATATCCCCAGCCCAGGTCCAGTGTTTTCTAAAGGTAACTCTCTTGGTAGCAAACAAAAGTTTGAAACAGGCACTCAAGTTACAAGCCAGAGAGAAACAAAGCCTTGGCAAATGGAATGCCCTGGACCCCATTCCTAACTTGATTTCAAAGGGCTGATTTTGCTCATTTCAAAGTTGCTTTTTCTTGAGCTGCTGTCTCTATGTACTCCATGGTCACTGCTTCTACCTTGGTTGCTGATTTGTTTGGAGAGTCTTTTCCTGTCTGATGGTTTACTATTCTACCTTCCAGAAGAGCTCACTCTCTTCTTTATGAAGAGTATGACAGCTAAAGTGGCTCAGGTGCTGCTTCCCTAATCTCATGGTGGAAAATAATGTCAACCAATTTCCCAAAAAGAAAAGAAGGGAGCAAGGGAATAGAATACATAGTAGTAGAGAAGTGAAGCTCAGAGTTTGTGATTTTATCTGGGAGGCTGAGGCAAGAGGACTGCAAGCCCAGCTTGGGCAATTTAGTGAGAACATCTCAAAAATAAAACAAAACAAAAACATAACCAAGTAAAAAACACCAGGCTGAGGACATAGCTTAGTGTAAAAGTCTTGGGTTTAATCCTTAATATTATACCCACCACAAAAAAAGATTTTGTAATTTTACCTGCCTTTGTAAAAGAGATCTTTGAAGATGAAGTAAATCTATCACCAAGTTAAGGGTCTGGCCAGAGGGGCCTTGAGCTTTTCTTCCATTTTGTATCTGAAAATCTTTGAGTCCAGAAAGATACAGAAAGCAACTCCTGCCTTTATGTACTGTATTCCATCTGTACTGCTCCAACTGCCCAGGTTGGAATCTTTTATTTTCCCTGCAGCATCTTTTACTACGAGAAAACTGGAGTCTTCCAGAATAGAATTCTGGTGGCAACAATAGCTCTACCTATTTTCATTAGGTTGGACTCTCTGCCTTGGAATACCAGAAGTCATGCTATCATCAAGAATTGAGACTTTTTAAAGCAATGCCATTTTAATTTCTATAAATATGACATCTAGAGAAACAAGGACATTCTTTGAAGTAACACAAAATAAAGTTTGGGTCGGAGCATAAACTTGCTGAGAGTCCTAGGTTAGCCTTCACTCTCAAAGAGTATTCAGGAAATAGAATTCTGAGCCCAAGAACATGTATACTTCTGACATATGGTAGGGATAACATGCTTCACAATTATTCTTTACCTTTTGGACCTGGGACTATCTCAGGGATGCTTACTATTTTAAAGACTGGGTTGGATTTGCAGGTCACCTTCAGGAGAAGATGATCCAGCTAATCTAAACATCACAAGATGACTTTGATATGGAATGTTCTTAAGGAACGTTCTATGAGACACATTTGTGTTAGGGTATAGAAATTTCAGCTTGAATTATAAGTGCAAAATGACTCTACACCTTTTTTTGGTTGTCGTTCAGTTTAGTGATTTTAAGCAAATCTTGTAAGTACTATTTCTCTTGGTTTCATTATCTTATTTAAGGATACTGATATATCACATTTAATTATTTTAAACCCTATGTATATATTAAATATGAAAGCTATACTCAATAGATTGGAAATAGCTAGATCACAGTATTTTATTTTTACTTGTCTTGTAAATTTCCATTTAATAGCTTTCATGTAAAACTCATGCTACCACCTGTAATGTCAGATAAACCTAGGGCTTAGATTAATGAGTTGCATAGATATGTAGGTCACTCTGTTTTTTTGAGACAGGGTCTCACTGTGTAGTCTAGGCTGGTCTTGAACTCATTATGTAGCTTACGCTGGCCTGAAACACATGATGATCTTCCTGTGTCAGCCTCCCAAGTTCTAGGCTTACAGTTATGTTCCACTACTCTCGGCTTATAGTTTACTCTTACTGGGAAGGCAAAATCCTAGGATCTTCAATGTTGGAACCAATCACTGAGGAATGGCATTCTTCCTTTTTCTCTAGCTACAGGGTGATAACTATCAAGATTTAGAAGATTCTACATATAGAAAATATGACTTTTTAAAGAAAATGTTCCTCCTGCCCTCACCTTATAAAACATGTCCCCCTCTTCCATCAGCTTGCTCAGCAGGATGATCATGATGTCTGGTTTGGAGGTGGCCATCGCCCATGTGGCTGGACCTGTAGTGTACAGGATGCATGATGGGTAAAAAACTCATACAATGTAAGGGTGGAGGAAGCTAGGTGAAAAAAACATCCTGGGGGAATTTCTGCTGAGAGAACAACTTGCTCCACAATAATTACCTCATCTTTTAGACCTGGGAGTATTTTAGTGACTCCCACTGCTAAGAAGCTATGTTGTGTTTGTATTCACCTTAAAATAAGAATATCTGAATTGTACAAGTTTGCACCACAGGAAGACAGCAGAGCCTTTGTGTTGCGTGCGGGGACATGATAGTGTAGTGTGGAATTATTTTACATCAAGAAATTGGGAGAAAAGGTTTTATTAAAGGTCACTAAGGATTTGAAAAAAGTAATTTATTTTTGACTTGGGAATCAAAACTCCCAGATGTTAGACTTTTAATTTTTAAACATGTATTTTGCAGAAGGGAAACCAGTAAATAATTTAAAGGCTTCCTTAATTTGTAAGTACCAAATTAGACTCCGGGAGATTCACTTTGAACCAGGAGTATACTTTGAATGTCAAACAGAAGTAAAACAAACCAACAATACTAAGGACTACTTTAGCCACAAAAGAAAGAAAAGGTTAAGTGATTAGTTTACAGAGGGCTTATTTATTAACTAAGCTTTTCAGGGTTAGTTATCAAAAGTTCAAGTTATTCTCTACAACAGTCATTAAAAAAATCTTCTTTTAAGGTGAAGTAAATTAAAAGATTAGAGGTGTAGGGAACTCATGCAGGCTAAAATTAAAAGGAGAAGGCAAAGCTGACCAAGCCATCAGACCACGCCTGATGCTGACAGCGGTGAAATATACCTCGTGGGCGACTCGGTAACGTCTGACAACCTTCAAAGAAAGGAGAAAACAAAAAGTTGTAGGAGAGGAAAAAAAAAATGGATGAAGGTGAAAAAAAAAAAAGAAGGAAAAAGCAGCAGTGAGAGGCAGGCAGCAAAAAAGCCAGCACATCAGCCAACCCTTGTCTATAGGTCTGTGGGGTGGGGGAGCAGCTGGGACAGAGGCAGCAGGGACTTGAGAATCTGAAGCACATTCAGAGCAAGGGAAAGCAAAGGCTCATGGCACTGCAGGGATCCAGGATGCTCACACTGTGGGGCAGGTACAGAGGCAGTACTGAGGTATGTTTAAGTTTAGTGCAGCCTCCTGGCTAAGGCTACAAGGGGCATGGCAGAGAACCTGGATGCAAAGTGCTACAGACCATGGCTCAGAAGGTGCTCTCTGGACCAGAAGTCTTTTTGTCCACTTGGGTAATAATTGGACTAGGGTAGAGGGAACTATACACAACCACACTAAAACACCCTGGGTAGTTAGACCACTGGACCAGTCTGGCCCCTGGGCACAGATGGCCAACACCACCTTTTTTCTCCTACCTATTTTAGCTCCTTTCTTCAGGAGAGTGACAACAACAGACGTGTTCCGGCACCCTACTGCCCTATCCAAAGGGCGCATTCCACTGTAGTCAACGTGCTCGATCATGGCCCCATGATCCACCAGGAACTGGACCTACAACATGGATCAAGCAGAACAGTTAAGAGGTGCAACTGCTCAGCATTGCTTCATTGAGGGAGCTGGTTGATGCCTGCCCTTTATGTAGCTGCTGGTCTTAGGTAGGCTGCATAGCTCTGAGATTTCAAGCCACAGCTATATCCTTGCTCTTTAATAATGTTTTGCGTATTTTTATTCTCTAGCAAGTATAGCTCTGAGAACTCTACCAGGAATCATTAAAATACAACTTCACCTTTCAACCCCAGCGACTACTGGGAGGGAAAAGTGCCTCTGTCCCTACAGTCCTTAGTTGTGTAAGAGTACTCACCACCTCAGCATCACCATAGAAAGCCGCCAGGTCCAGTGGAGTACGGCCATTCTTGTCAGCGTGGTCTGTGGCAGCTCCATTATCTACCAGTGAGCGTACAACTGAAAGATGACCCTTCAGACAAGCCCAGCTGAGTGCTGTCAATCCTTCCTTGTCCATTAGAGCAATAGAGGCACCTATAAAGCAAGTGTTAACACAGAACTAAGAACATGAAAATTCATGATGGAGGTGTAGTCCTCAAAGTACATGTCCTATCAAAGAATATCTTTTGTTTCTGGATATCTCCATTGTAAAAAATTGATCCTATAAACTGCCAATAGAGTCCAGTTGTCCCGGATAGTTGATTTCTTCCACAAATCTTAACTTTAGTAGCCATTAAGTTTCATCACTCTTCTGTGAGAATCGTCTACTTTGGCCAAATAGATGTGCTTGATGCCTCTAGAATCTCCCATAAATGTTCTTGAATCCTCACTTTTGGTTGTATTACTCCCATATGTAGAATACCTTTTCTTTTTCCATGACTTGCCTCATTTTTACCCATTTGTCAGGAATTATCTCAAATTCCCATGTCTCCAAGAGCTTTTTCCAGTTCACAGTCACTTCATCTTGAACCTGTGTAACATATTCTGTTACTTGTTTTTATGTACTCCCACTTGTATATAATCAATTCTTAACAAATGTTTTCTGAACTGAGTGGAAGTCTTCTATTTATAATAATGTACACTTGAGAGATTCTCATAAAATAGGAGCCCAGTACCTGTTTATCATTGTGGATAGTACCAGGTCAGTTTCTCTCTCCCACAAAAAAACAGGGCTTGCAGTGGTAGAATACTCCTGGTTCAATCCTCAGTACTGGAAAAAAAAAGTCTAGCTCACAGAAACAGAGTAAAATAGTATTTGCCAATTTTAATTTGTCAATTTAAAAATAAGAAATTCAGAGTTTACTTAAACTAGTCAATCTTATTCAATAACGCTATTCCTGTCCTCTACATACCTTTTATATTTTACATCTGCTTCTGGTCAACAATTCTTGTTTCATCTGTAAGGATCCAGCATACGTGAAACACTGTTCTGTAAGCAGTCTAAGTTCAGTGTGTGTTTGATTCTTGTGCCTAGATTGCAAGCTCCTTGATGGCAAGGAGCCTATCATTTCCTTGACAGTTATAGCTAAGACAATGGCATGTCATACTTACTAACTAGAGATCAACTTAATGCTCACAGAAAACTTTCCGGGATAATTGGTAAGCTGGACAAAATTCAGATGTCAGAGCCAGGGATTTAAGCTCAGCAGCATAAGCGCCTGCCTGGCAAGCACAAAGCAGTGAGTTCAATCCCTGGTTCCAACTCGCTCCCCCCCACCAAAAAAAAAAAAAAAAAAAAAAAAAAAAAAAAAAAACCCAAAAGCAAAACAACAACAACAAAAACCCCCACACAAATATTCAGATGTCAGTTCAATTTAGGACCCACCCAGCCAGGCTCAGGATCATCTGATCTTTCACCTTTGTATCCCTAGAGGTCAAAGCCAATATGTGGCTTTTCATGGTAGGATGAAAAGCTAAAAGGAATAATACCTCTTGCCCTCATGAAAGCCTTTCTCATAATGATTTAGCTTACAACTTAAAAACACTGACTTTGTTTATTTATTTATTTGTTTTTGGAGACGTCATGTAGTGCAGGCTGGCCTTGAACTCATAAGAGATCCTACTCCCTCAGCCTCCCGAGTGCTGGGATTACAGGTGTGCACTACTATATCCAGAAAACCATGATTTTAATATGGAATGTATATGAATATAGGAGAGAATCTAAGGGGCTTTCTTATCTGTAATACCTACAAATTCTTTGGACGGTCTCCCTGGACAGAAAAAGCCAAAGGACAGAAGGTATTAAATGTATATAATTTTCCAATGATAAGGGAAGTTGGAATTTAAAAGGATATACATATGACGCAAATTCAAAGTATGTTCAATGCTTTCAAAATTTGATTTGTAATCTTCTTTTTATTTTCTATGTAGTTAATGAAATGAATTTTCATACATCTGAAAATATAACATCCACTTTACAACTTTGGAGTAACTGTCAACCTTTTTATCCATCTTATTTCCTACATATAAATTAGCCTTTTTGTCCAAAATATTTCTTGCACTTGGTTCTTTTTTCTACTTTGATGGCAACTGCCCTGTATTAGGACTTCATTATATATTATCTATTCTATTACAATGTATCATTTATTCTAATCCTAATGGATATCTTGGTTCCATTTTTAGTCATCAGGTTTACTATTCATACTGTTGCCAGTGATTTTTTTTTTTTTCATTTTAAAAAAGCACAACTCTGAACTCCTGTTTTAAAATCCTGAGGTCTGGTGGGTGCTGTGCAAGCACTCTTACCACCCAGTTACATCTCCAGCCCCATCTCTGCCTTTAAAGACCTACTCTACTTTTTGCAGAGTTAAGTCCATTTTTTATTTTTATTTTTTGGTTTTGAGACTCACTATGTTCTGGCCTAGAACTCATGGTGATCTTCCTATCTCAGCCTCCCAAGTGCTGGGATTACACATGTGTGTACCTGGTTGAAGTTCCAATTCTTTTAAACTGGTCATTTTCCATTTTTTCACATACTCTTCCAGGTTTACTTTCCAACAGGCCTCATATGCTAGCCAACTTGCCTATTTCCTCAAAGTTATTCTATGCTGTCATTCTCTTTGACCTTTTATCTACATTATTTACACTTCTTAAATATAGAACACTTCTATCCGAATGTCAAAGTCTATCCAATTCTAAGTCAACTACCTTTATTTTGAACACATGATTGTCTGCCTTTTAAATCTATTTAGTTTAATAATTTCTTTCAAAAATTTTTATTAGTACAAGTTTTCTGTACATGATTATATTCACCATGGAGAGTTGGTACATATATATAACATCTTAATTCTTTTTACTTTCCTTTCCTTTCTCTTTTCTCTCCCCTTTCATTTTTTATTCTATTTGTAAAAGACCAGTTCCCTATTTCCCATCATCCAGTTTTTATTTTGCTCTTTATGTATACTTTGAGTTTCTCACATAAAAACAACAACAACAACAACAAAGAAGACATACACTATCTGATTTATTTCACTTAACATTAGTTTCTCAAGGGCCAACCATTTTTCCACAAATGACTCAAGTTTATTCTTCATGGCACACACTTAGTACTCTACTGTCTGTCTTTTAAGGTATTTACTTTTGTTTTATCTCTTCTTTGCCATATTATAGATCCTGTGAGGGTTCAAATTAACTAAAAAATCATGTATATTTTCTACCATAGTGTTCTACAAATACTGTAGGCTAAATAAATACTTACAGATTTTGTTGAATTAGTGAAAGCTTCTCACGAAGTATGAAAAAAAAAATGAACCAGTGCAAATACCAGAGTGTTTTCAGTACAAAGGAACAACGAATCTCTGGAATTGGTGCCTAAAGAGTTTTTCCTGGCCTATGGCAGACACTGTAGCTATCTAAATGGTATCGGCAGCTGAAGAGGACTCACATTTCTCCAGTGGAAATGGTTTGTCCTGAACACTCCTACTTGATACACATATTCTTGAGAATCTAGACACGTTCCCTCCCTTTATCTACGGTGTCTCACCCTTTCCCAAAACAAATGAGGATAGGTATCATGAAACCAGAGTTGCTCTGTAGCTTGCACTGGGTAGGCAAGAGTCACTTTGTATACTGGCAGAGCAACTGTGTGTCTCACCACCCTTCAGACTGATGTTAAGGAAACAGATATTCTGTGAAGGATCTATTAAGTTTCCAAATGGGCTCGACATTTTAGAAGAAACTAATCCTCTTCCTAGTTCAACTTTGTCAGTTGTTTAGGCTTGGGCATAGTTTTTTGGGATATTTTCCCTGAAGGAAATTTTACGTGCTCATTTGATGTTGAAGTCCTATTTACCATATTGGAGGAAAATTAGAATAAAGTCAGTATGACTTTAGTCACTTTGTTACCTCCAGCTTCATGCAAAAGCTAAGGCTCCACTAGATGGCACTCTGATGTCACCAGTGACAAGCTTTGTTTATACTATGGAGGTCTGTGGAGGTGTAATGTCAACAATTATTGTTTTTGTTTTACTCTTGCACACATTTGTAGTGCATAATGATTACATTCATTGTGTTGGGGAAGTAGATATATGTACATAACTTATCTTAGTTCTTTTTATTTTCCTTTCTTCTCCTTTACCTGTAGATCCTCTTCTCATTTGCAAAGGACCTGTTTCCTATTGTCTATCTTTTATTTTGGTCTTTAAATTACTTATACTTTGGGTTTCTCATGTGAGCTATGCAATACTCAAATTCATGTGTGTGATTTATTTTACTTAAAATTACAGTCTTAAGATGCATCCATTTTCTCACAAAGGACTCAAATTTATCCTTCTTTATGCAGCATAATATTCCATCGTGTATAAATATCATATTTGATGCATTCATCTGTTGATGGATAGACAGGCCATTTACAAAACTTAGCTACTATGAGTTGTGCTGCTATAAACATGGGTATTGATGTGTAACTGCAGTATGATGTTTTTTTTTTTTTTTCCACTTTCAAATCTTTCAGGACAAGTATGATGTTTTTTAACTCTTCTAAAAGCTAAAGAAATGGCTGAGTTGAATGGAATTTCTAATTTTCTTTCCATACTGATTTCTATAGTGGTTATACTAGTTCACACTCCTTCCTGCAGTGCAGAAGGGTATCTTTTCCCCTACAACATTTCCACTATTAGCTGTTGTTTGACTTCTTTCCTTCTTTTTTATTTCTTGCATTTTTTGAGACAAAGTCTTGCTATATCTTGAACTTAGGCTGGTCTTAAATTTATTATGTAGCTTAAGCTCACCTCACAATTATGTTGGTCCTCTTGCTTCAGCCTCCTGACATTATAGTCATGTGATACCACTCCTGAACTTATTGTTAGATTTATTGATGATAGCCATTCTTTTTGGAGTGAGATGGAATCTCAATGTTGTATTAATTTGCATTAAAACTTTTTTGCATATTTTTCCACGTATTTATTGATCACTTATACTTCTGATAAGTATCTACTCATTTCAGTTGCCCTTGTTTTGACTGGGTCTTTTATTTTTTGGGGGGAGTCTGATTTTTTAAAAAAATTCTTTATATGTTCTAGGTATTAGTTATCTGAGAAGTAGTGGGAAACATTTTTTTCTTGTTCTTTAGGTTTTTCTTCACTCTGGCAGTTGTTTCCTTTGCTGTCCAGAAGTTTTAAAATTTTAAATAATCGCATTTGTTGATTCTTGATATAATTAGTTACTGTTTTATACAAGTGACTAAAGTAATAGCAGTGGACAGGAGCCTTAAATGCTCTATGAGAGAGGATCTCTACAGGAGAAAGTTCATCAGGTTCATATAACACCAACTTCTTTAACTTACTTCTCATTCAATGAATTTGTGGATGTTGGTAAGCATCCAAAGGAACTTACTATAATGTATAATGGCCTCATAACAATATCCTCATTTTCCAAATAAAGGCCCACTGTTAGCAGGTATCTTAACTCTCATTTGCTTTCTCTGGATTCCAGAAAAATATGAGTTGTGCAGATTTACCAAAGAATTGAGAAAGTCAAAATATGACCCCTGAAAGATGAACAATCATTGAATGTACATTAAAAAAGTTAAAATTTGAAGATTGCTAACCTGATTAAAAGAATTCAGAACATGGTAACTTGATTTAAATCCCTCAGGACATAAGGAATAGAAAATCTCAGAACTGGAAGGATTTTACTGTACATAAGAGGACAGGAGGAACTTTTCAGTTTCTAATCAACCAGATAAGTAATATCCATTCTTAACATCTCCTGGTGTCTACTACTGTAAATCAGGATTTCAGCAGGTAATTCTGGGCACTGGTTGTCTAGATCTTGTATACAAGAACTGACCTTGTGCAAGTAGAAAGTCAACGGTTCCTAGATGGCCTTCAGAAGCAGCCATCATCAGGGGAGTGCGGCCTTGCTTATCTGCCATGTTAACATCAGCTCCATGGGTGAGTAGAAGATCAACAATCTGAAAGTGGAGAGAAATAGGGACCAATTAGCTCAAGAAAATCTGCTGAAAAGACATTCTAGTATAGGTGCAGGTACTCCTGCTGTACAGGGGAGGCACCTCTGTAAGTAGCTCTTTAACAATTTCTTGTAAGTATGGTACTAGTATTATGTGGACACTAGTAGTCTCTAGTTATCTTAGAGATAGCAAGTGAGAAGGATTCATCTCTGAACATCTGCATGCGCTGCTAAGAAAAAAAAAAGAAAGAAAGAAGAAAAAAAAAAAGAAAGCCAAAAATACAGTTAAACATCATAATGGAAGCTCCAATACAAGTTACTGCCATTTCATAATCAGTGCCATTTTATTAATCTCTATGGAGCTGCAAGCCTGCCCATAGCAATGAATACCATTTAAGTGACTACAAAAAAGTACCTCTGATAGCTTTTTGCTTTCTAGAGTCTTATTTTCCTACTCCAATACTTTTTTTCTTAATGAATTTAATTTTAATTTTATTTTAAAGGGAATAAAGCAAATACAATGAAACTGAATACAGCCAATCAAAACAGAACAACAAGAGTGATATAGGACTCCAAACAAGATAATAGGAAATCAGCAATGGCAACCATAATGCCTCATGTTATCTTCAAACTATCTGCTCATACTATTAATCATATAATAAAATCAAACAGAACAGAACAAAACAAAACCAATCAAAACAAAACAATGTAAGTGATACAGAACTTCAAAAGTAGACAATAGGAAATCAACAATGGCTAACATAATATATTTTATCTTCAAAATAGTTGCCCATACCATCAAACATAATAGAACAAAACAAAACAGAATCAACAAAGACCAAACAGTGAAAATGATACAGGACTTCAAAACAAGATAATAGGAAATTAACAATGGCTGTCGTCTTCTCTTTTTAGACATTTCCTCCTCTTTCACCTTTACAATATTGTACATTTGGGATTCCCCCTAACCCTTTCAGTTTTCTATACTAGGGAGACAACACAATGTTCAGCCATGTGAGTCCAAACAATTTCATTCATGAGCATGATCTTGAGTTGCATCTGTTGACCCACACAA
Organism: Cavia porcellus; assembly: GCF_034190915.1. Classification (NCBI taxonomy): domain Eukaryota; kingdom Metazoa; phylum Chordata; class Mammalia; order Rodentia; family Caviidae; genus Cavia; species Cavia porcellus. Next base: position 17,457,240 of record NW_026947515.1, read on the forward strand.
AAGCCTTGAAATTATCTTTCTTTATAGCTAAGCAGCTTTCCAATTGTATAAAAATAAAAATACCATATCTTTCCTATCTATTCCACAGTTGATGAGCAAGCTATCCCTGCTTTTTTCTGGGTCCTTGACACATGGAGCATTGTCTTGTCTTCTCTGACCTTCAGTCTATGAATTTTCTTTTGAGTTAAATGTGTTTCTTATATACAGCCTATTGATGGATCTGGTCTCCCAACCCACTTGGCCTGTGCTTCTTTTTATTGGTGAGTTGAGGCCATCACATTAATGGTTAACTGATAAGTACTGGTTCATCTCTACCATGTTATCCTCCTGCCACTGGCCCCCACTTTCCCCCTCTGTTTAATTGCTTGCCTTGCTTGAGTCTTCTCTGCTACTGTTCCTGGAAACATGGTCATCTTTATCTCTCTCTGGAATATCCTTCAATACTCTGTAGGGTTGGTTTGGTGAGCATGCATTCCTTCATTTGTTCTTTATCAGGAAAGTATCTTATTTCACCATTAATTTTGAAAGATAGTTTTGCAGGGTACATCAATCTGGGTTGGAGGTTATTTTCTTTCAGGACTTGAAACTTCAAGCTCTCCTTGACTTGATGGTTTATGTTGAGAAGTCTGTTGTGATTCTGATGGATTTTCCTTTATAGGTGATCTGTTTCTTTTCTCTAACAGCCTTTCATAGTCTGTTCTTATGCTGAATTTCTGGGATATTGATTATTCTATGTCTGGGTATAGACTTATTTTGATCATGGCTATCTGGAGTCTTAGATGCCTCACTTACCTGAATGTCAGGTCCTTTTCCCATGCTTGGGAAGTTTTCTGCTATTGTTTGTGTAAATAGTCTCTTATGTCATTTGTGTTGACTCCTGCTTTTTCGCTGACATCTAATCATTTTTAAATTACTTTTCTTGGTGTTGTCTTGCAGATGTTGAATTATTTTCTGGCTCCTCATTATTTTAAAGAGATCTTTCCTTTCATGATTGCTTGATGCAATGCTGTCTTCAAGGTCTGAAAGTTTATCTTCAGTTTCTTTCAGGCTTTCAGTGGAGTTTTTAATTTCCTGGATTAGCTCTTTGAATCTCTTTGTTTCATGCATTGCAGTTCTTTCCTGTATTGTTTATTCAAGATTTCCATCATTTTCCAATGCTCCCGTTTTATCTATCTTCTTTAGATATGCTCCATACTTCTTTCATTATGGTTGCCATTTGTTCTTTTACCTGAGATATTATTTCTGATCTGACTACTTTTATAGCCTCATGAAGTTGTTTCCTTACCTCAGTCGCTATCCTTTCAGAAATTTCAGGTGTGCAAATTCCAATGTCTTCTGTTTCTAAGTCTCCTAGACTCGTTCTGTGTAAGCTGGAGGTCTGAGATTGCCTTTTGTTCCTTTGTCTTGACATTTTCCTAGGTTTCTCTGGAAGAGCTGGCTGTGGGGTCCCAGGTGATTCCTACAGTGGTTGCCCATCCACAGGATAAGAGGAATGGGTCAGGCACCTGGGTTTCTCATATCCAAGGTTCCCAGGGACACAGTGGAGTACAGGGCAGGCTTCTCCAGACTGTACAGCTACACCAAGGCTTCCCTCATGATGGCAGGTGTGCTAGCTGGTTTTTCCCATTGGTGCTGGCAACCAGTCCTTGTTGGTGGCCAGTTAGCTCACAGAGGTACCTATGTTCAGTTTTTTTTTCTGGTGTTTACAGTTCTGTGATAATGTCTGTGTTGCATCCCAGATGTGCTAGGTATGGACTTGATCTTGGCCTCTGGATGTTCAGGATGAGATGGTCTTCTGTTGGTGGAGTTCTCCAGAGTCCAATTGCTGTCTCCTTACTGCTGCTTCAGATGTTGCCATATTATTGGCTCCACTGACTACTTCACTTTGCAGAGGGCAGAGGGTGTGTGTGTGTGTCTGTGTGCAACAGGCTGTTGATCTGAATCCTTGGTTTCCTGTGAGTCATACACTCTTTCAGTTGAAACATAATGGAGGGGTGCAGGGCATGGTCAAGTTCTTTTAAAGATTATTATCAGCATGGGCAACCCACTCAGGACCCTTTCTGTTTTTCTCTCTGACAGAATCTTTGTTTCTCTCAATAAATCTATTCTGCTCTTAACCTTTGATGTTCCTAAAATTCATTCTTTGATTTTATAGAATACAAACTCGTACCACACATATAGTAGGTTGGGAGTTTCATTTTCCTGTATCATTTGAAGGTTTTCCACTGAGATCACTGGATGGAGACTTAAAGTTGTATGCCAAGATAAAATGTCTGGTGTCTATGAAGAGCCTTTAAAAAGATTCTCTGTAGAGTATCCCTAACTGCCGACCAACAACTACGACCCCTTTCAGCTTGAAGAAGCCAGACTGGTCATCACCCAATACTCCCTTCATGGCAATTTGGGTTACTTCTTCAGAGAAGGGATTGTTACAGGCAACTGAATTAGGTAGAAATATTATAGGCAATTAGACAGGGGAGGGCCCTTGAAGGAGCTGGTGCAGAAGGCCGCATACCTTGCAACCTTGGAGAAGACAGACACCTCCACTGTAGGCTAGACCTAAAGACAAAAGATCAAGCAAATGCACCCACATCCTTCGGACTGATATTCTAAATAGTTCTCTATCACACTGAGGAAGCCAGGAGTCACTATCCATTTGTTCTTTTACATGAGATACACTAAAGGAAGAGTCACTGCTCTGTATGCATGCCTGCTTGCTATGTAACTTGCTTTCCCATTTGTCTCTGATTTAATCAATTTTACCTGAGCAATTACTCTTACTGGTTGACCATAGTTCTATCCTACCTCATGCCTGCCTGCCTTGTGAGTTCTCATGTTTTCCCCATCTTAGACCTGCCTCACTGTGTTTTTACTCTATAAAAGTCCCTCTCTCAGACAGTCTTTGGCGTCCCATTTGCGACCCCTTCTGTCCCTCTCTCAGACAGAAGCTTTCTCTCATTAAATATATTCTGCTCTTAAAAAAAGAGATTATCATCAGTATGCTTTCTTTTCCATTCTAAGTATAGAGATTAGCATTATTCATAATCCAAATATCTGGAAAGATTACAAAACTAGAATTTGCATACACTGCATTTCCTTTTAGCAAGTCTGAAACAACTAAGAGTTAAGTGTGGTTAGCAAGGATCGGTTGAGAAATGAGCTTTTCACTGACCTGGTGGATACTGTGAAATGTGAGAACGAGGTTACTTCAAGTTGAGGACAAAGGTAGATAGTCAATCTAGATTACAATGACAGTGTAGCAGAAAATGCCCGCTCTTGCCCCAGTATACAACAGTTTGTTAGTTGCCTTGGTAATAGTTCCTGGTCCAGATCTGAGGGCTCCTGTTTCTTATACAAATGGTTGGTCACTCTAAAGCATAGCTGGTCATTATGATATACACTGTATAAATCAACCCCCAATTGACAAGCCATTCTGCTTCTGTACTTCCTGCTTATTTCATAAAAGCCCTAGATCAGCATCTGATATTTTGGGAGGGATCCGCATCAGTGCCTGTCAAAGTAAATAAATCTGCCTCCAAATACTGGGTGTCATTTCGGTGTTTCTGCTTGCCACTGCAATGGTTTTGAATGTTAATTTTTTAATCACCTCAATTAACAAGAATATTAGTAACAAACCCCAAGTCATCAAACCCAATGACTTCTGGGTAACCAAAATTTGTGATCTTTTTATTCTTTGTATCAGAAGTTTCTACCTGTAGCTCATTCCTGCTCAAGGTGTTGAAGGTTACTACCTGCTTACCTGCCAGTGACCCTGGCGAACAGTGCTGAATAAGGGTACTGCACCTCGACGGTTTGGCTGGGCCACTGCAGCACCTTGCTCCAAAAGCAGACGGCATACCTCCAGTTTACCTCTTCCGGCTGCAGCTGTCAGGGCTGAAAGCAGAGAACAAAGACTAAGGTTAGGCCGTTCTTGTTCTTTTTAGTCCTTAGTATTAAGCATGGCCTTAAGGTACAAACAGTTTATGTACTGCTATTTTACCTTCAAGATAGTGATTTCATATATATATATATATATATATATATATATATATATATAATATTTTTAAATAAAGGGCCTTTTCACTGAGCTATATCTTCAAACTTTTACTTTTTGAGACAGGGTCTTGCTAAGTTGCTGAATTGCCTAGGCTGGGCTTGAACTTATAATCCTCCTGACTTAAACTCCCAGAGTATATTACTGGTGTATACCACCATGCCCTGTGGAAGAAAATTTCTTTTAAAGGACAATAAAAAAAAAACTTTTAAATGGGCTCACAATATCTGGGGGCAATCATAATACTATACTACATCTACTGAAAAAATCATCTTTGCCTAACTCACCTAGTTTCATTTTTTTCCTACCTAGATGTCTTCTCTGTTTTGGCTTACCTCTCTTTTGGTGCCTCATTCTAGCTATAAACCTTCTCCTAGTTTACATGTAAGTGGGATCCAGAGAGAAGAGATTTTTTTTTTTTAATTGGTACCGGGGATCGAACTCACGACCACCTGCTTGCAAGACAGGTTCTTACGCCGCTGAGCTAAATCCCCAGCCCCGAGAGAAGAGATTTTATAGAACTGAAGTCTGTTTTAGAGTTAGCTGGGAACCACATCTGGCTGACCTTATTACTGAGCTGTAAAACCCAATGAATCAAGAACAAAAATTGCAGTCTTAAGGCTTTCGGTGAGCCTGTCTTCCTGCCTGTCTGCCTCTCTTCCTTTCTTATTAACTGAAATACAAGTTTTTCCTATATTTGTAACTATTTTTTATATGAGGATCAGAATTTTTCAAGGTAATTTTTCTTTTTTTTTTTTTTTTTTGCAACAGGGATTGAACTCATGCCCCTGAACTTCCCAATGGTAATGGTTTTGAAGATGTGAAAAAAGTGTGGTCAATCATCTTCTCCTGAATGCAAAATAAAGGAGATGGCTGGGAATATAAAGTGGGGTACTTCTGTAATCACTTTGAGAACAAGGCAGAAGAAGTTCAAGTTGTAGACTAGCCTTGGCAACTGAGCAAGACTCTGCCTCAAAAAAGCCCAACTCAAACCAAACAAAAAATACAAGAAACAAATAGAAAGGAAAATTATTAGATGACAGGAGTTACATTTAGTTTTAAAGAAAAGTTTTATTTCCTTTCTAAAGTTAACTTGGAAAACTGATATGAGAGACAACAGGTCCTTCCTTCTCGATGACCACCTATCCTAGTAACAAATTAGAAAATGATAGTATTTGGCAGGTGCAGATATTTCAGTTTGTAAACACTGCAACTTAGTAGAAAAGCCATGAAATTTAAATCAAATGGCCACTTTGTCATTTTTGCATTTAAGTGCAAATTAAGCATCTTGTCTTTGGGCTTGGCCTAATCTATCTGCAACTGAGTCATATGCAAAACTAAATCATCTATAGTTTCCACAAAGATAAACCTTCAAGTAATTCTTTTCTTCCCCGAGGATAAAATGGGCTTAAGAAGTGTGACAATTTTCTAAGATATGTACTCTTAAACCAAGTTTATAATTTGTTTTATGTGTATTTTTAATTTTATTTTGCAACTCTTGACACTGGTATTTCTGTTCAGTTTCTCATAGTAGGGCAGAGGCTTGGTCTTATCTAAAGGTGAAGGTCATTTTCAAGCTCTGAGTGAATGACCACACATGTTAAGGGCTATAATTATTTACTTGACAAAGAAGTTTTGCCTTGATTCTTTTAAATTTATGTGATCTTTATTTCCCAAGTCAGAAAAAAATCCCATCTGTATATGGTTGGAACCCCAGAGTAGTTTAAGAAGATGACAGGCACAGATATGGGTTGGACATCATAAGAATCATCTTTTTTGATCCCACTTAAATAGCTACAAGGTAGTCTGCTGCTGCAAACCTCCCTCGTGTGCAGGCCAGATACATTCTTTTTAACCAAAGAACCTATAGCACTCTAGAGAAAAAAAAAGATATTTCAGAATCAACCTCTTACTAGTGAAGCCAGTTCACAGAACCTATTTGAATATTCACAGCCAGTGCTCTTCTGCATAGTTGTACTGTTTACTCCAACAGTTACATTGCTTTACTTGGCCCATTTCTCTCTGTTGAATAATACTTTTTCTTTTTAGTACTGAGGATTGAATTCATGACCTTGTGCTTGCCAGGCATGTGCTTACACCACTGAGCTAAATCCCTGGCTGAATAACACATTTTTATGTGAGGGAATGTTCTATTTGGCCTTTTTCTTTGTTATATTATCTCTGTTGCTTAGGTTATGATGTCATTTGGCAGCAAATTTCAGTCAATAGCTAGACAAGGTCATTAACACAGCTGGCCAATTTCATCTCAAAAACAGTTGAACTTTTCAAATTCGAAGAGCAAGACTGCTTTTGGTTGGATTTTATAAGTTAGAACTTTTTTTGAAAGAAAGATTAAGATAAAGTTAGCTCTATAAAGTAACAAACTGAATCTTAGAGCAAACATAGCCATTAGGAGCAAAATCTCTTCCTAAAGACCAGAAAATGAATTTGTTCCCTAGTTTGTCAGGATCTGGTGAGATTACCTGACACAAATGCTTTTCCCTTCAAAGGGAAACAGCTAAGGAGTTTAGAGAGGCTGAGACGATGCACCTTGGAGTTGGAGAAATAGCCAAAGTTGGCTGATGGGATGCTGACACTAAACAGAATGCAGAAGAGTAAATGACTTTTTAAAATCTACTTTCAGCCTTGAAGGAGTATACCATGTAAAATCAATGGTGGGAAGGTGACTGGGGAGACTTACACCAATCACTACTAACCAAAATAGACATTTATTGAGCTATTTGTCAAGATACTGTTTCTGTTTCTCAACAAATCCATGGTCAAGTAAGAAAAAAAAAAAAGAAAATTCACTACTATGAATGGGGTAGGCACAAAAGAGATGAGCCCATGATATGAAAGTGGTGGAGGAAAAGTCTGTTTTGTTTTTGTTTTTGTGTCCTAGGAATTGAATTCATGACTTTGCGCTTGTCAGGGAGGTACTGGTGCTGCTGAGCTAAACCCTTAGCCCCAGAGGAAAAGAATCTGCAAAGGTCTTTGGAAGAGAAGATAATCTGAGCTGGATGAGGAGAGATAAATAGGGGACTTACAGCCATGGAAAGACATTCAGGAGTGGGGTATGCTGAGATGGCACTGAAACAACATTATGGGAAACATTATGTTGTTGTTATAATTGGAATTACTGGAGAAGACAGGCAACACATGAATCTGGAGATCATTTTTTAATGCTACATTAAATAACAATTCTATAAGTAGTAAAAAAAGCAAACTGACATTAAGTTTTGATTTCTTAAAAGGTTTGAGATAATACAAATATAAGAAAATTAATAAAATATTTTTCAAAGCCTGAGGCCTCAAGTTTTTATTCTAATGTGAAATTTGTATTAGTAAAAATAGTCCTCTATTTAGTTTATATCTTTCTGGAAGCTTTCCAAGGATTTCTTTTTAAGCATGGCACTAGAATGTTACATTTATTATTGTAGTTATTAGCTTTGTAATTTTCTATTCATGATCAACATTGAGCCATGACTTTTCTTCCTGCTCCCCTCAGTGGTTACATGCCCATGTTGTAGGTAAAAGATATATACTGGGAGGTAAGGCAACTTTGTGTTGGAGAAGGATGTGCTGACAGAAAAGTAAGTCACCATGTCCCTTCTGTAGCTCCAGGTCATTACAGATACTCCAAAACTGCTAATGTCCTGGCCATTTCCTTCCTCATAGCCTGTTCTCTAGCTTCTCTTAAGAAAGGGCTCCAGAGACAACAGCTGTTTCCAGCTGCACATTTTCCTTTATTCTTTTATGGACTCTTGAACTGCAGCTGCTTGGCATCTGCTCCCTTTGGCTTTACAGAGGGAGAAATTGTTTGAGAAGCAAATTCCTAAGCTTGGGATCATTTCATGTGAAAATGTTAAAAGTCATGAAACCTGTCTGACATTTTGTAATGAGAAGAAATAATTTAATTCAATAAGTTGTTATAAATTTTAAATGAATTCAAGAGTTTTATTTTTAGCAACACTCTTACCCTAACCAAAATGAATACCTTTCTTTTTTTAGTAAAATAATTCCCCTAAATTGTCCATCTAAATATTAGTCTATTTATCCTGGTAAATATGACACATATCCGTGGTTATTTGACCATTTTCTTTGCTTTGGCTTCATGAAAACACATCAAAGATTACTAATGTTTCTCCAGATTCTCCATTTTAGACTTGGAGGAAACATAACAATCATTTCCTGCAAAGGTCACAAGGAAGAGCTTTCTATTTGTGCAATGAGTACCAAATGCTTTTGAAGTTCGGAAGACACTTGGGTCATCCAAGTATCACTAAGTACCGTGCAGCAAGTAACAAATGATTTAGAAATTATTTTGTTATAAATTAAGGAAAATTGCATGGGGCTGGTTTTATTTTTTTAAAATGGTGATTGAACTCACAACCTCATGCTTGCCAGGCAGGTGTTTGTGCCACTGAGCTAAATCCCCGGCATGGGGCTAGGTTTTAACAGGGTGGTGCCTTCATTTTGCATAGAGATAGCAACTTTATTCATAATGTAAAATTCAACTGTGTCTGCTATCTACCACGATAGCATGTTAAAACACAAACGTGGTTGGAAGTGTAGCTCAGTGGTAGAACAACGGCCTACAACGCATGAGGTCCTGCCTGGTTTTAATCTCCAGCACCATCAAGAAAATCAGAGATAGATAAAAATGTAACCTCCTGCTTTACAACTATAGATGGACAGAGTGATTTCAGTGGCAAAAATTCTAGAGAAATCACATAAAAAAAAGAACGGTCACAACTATTTTCTGCTCTAGTTTGGCACATGTAAGGAAATTTTCAGTCTTTTAAAAATACTTGGGAACAAGAATGGTGAAAAATTTTGCTTGAAATTTCTAATGATATGGAAAATTCAAAGGGAAAAGGACTACAAAAGGGATATTTTCTGACATGGGCTAAATCAGTCTCCAAAACAAAAGTTGAAAGACAGAAGAGTGTCAAAGATATGACAGAGAAAAAAACAAAGTATGAGACATGGAGAGTCCACATAAATACAACAGAACCTATGAGAGACAATGTGTGTGAGAAGTACCTGTCTCTCCCCAAAGACTGTCAAAACTGTTGATCTGTGCTCGCTCCACTTCTTCTTCATCTTTTTCTGGAAGATCAAGTAGGTAGGAGACAATCTGAAACAAGAAATTGTGTAAGTTCAAACTTTATATAGAGAACTGTTACTTTGCTGTCTGATATTTGGAAGACACCTGAGTCTTCCAAGTATCACTAAGTATCTCGGTCACAAAAAGAATCAGAACTCATTGTGTTGGCAACGAAACCCAAAATTACTCTGATAAGCATTTATCTATCAGTGAATATGTTTCTTTTGAGTGTAATTCATTCATATAGTATGTGATTTTTAAAAACTACACATTCCTCCTATTTCTGTTAAAGAAACATTCTTTCACCTTCCCGACAAGGCTGTAATTGAGAAAACTGAGGGCCCACATTTCTTCTTAGCAGAACGAAAACATGTTTCTTCCTTAAAACGACTGAGTCTAGTAAAGAGACAATGGCTGCTTACTCCAAAAAAAAGGGACTGTTTTGTTTCCAGGCATTTTGACTGGACAGAGTGTTAAAATTTTTTTTCTACGGACTTTAAAAATTTCAGTTTTATTTAATATTCCCTTGATGACATAGCATTATCAGTTGACAAGCTAAACAGTGTATCAACTATTTCACGAGCATCTGATGCAGTAGTATAGAGCTGGTTTGTAGTGTCCCGTAAGAGCTGTTACATTTCTAGAAATTTTGCAAGTCAGTTGTTAAATAAAATCAATTGTCTATTAAAAATTAAGTAAAAATTAAATAAACTACATAAAAATAAAATGGATATAGTTCAGTAGCCCAGTGCCTGTCTGGAAAGCACGAGGTCATGAGTTTGATTCTTAGTAACAAACAAAAACAAAAACAAAAACAAAAAAACCTCAAATTTGAGTTGGAGATGTAGCTCAGTGGTAGGGCCCTTGCTTAGCATGTGTGAGGATCTGGCTTTTATCCCCAGGACCACAAAAACATAAAAACCCTTAAGCCATGTAACTTCCTATTGATCTAACTATATCTTCTTACTAGCTATGCTACTGAAGTCATTTATGTTTATTGTATGTACAGAGTGGAACACTACATAATTGCTTCCACTTTTGTGTTCAGTGATTATCATACTGGTAGCCTGAAATTAGCCATGGTGGGAGTGCATATACCCCAGAAGTTGGCAAACAGCATAAATAAAATAAAAAATAAATAAAAGCAAAGTGGGATACAACTTCATTTGTCAAATCATGGTTTGGTTGAAACCACAGGTTAGTCACAGATATAAATTTGGCAAAATTTGATCTAAGTACTCAAGTAAGAGTACTTTGCATTTTATTATTTGTGGAGTATACAACATATTCCTTAGATCAGTAAAATTTATTAGAAGACATACAAACACACAACCCTACCTATTGGACTCTGTTCCCCTCTCCAGAGTCAGCTGTTAAAACATTTCATGTCAAATTACCAATTCCATATATTTGCTATTAACATTACTATTATTAATAATTAACAAAAATACCATTTGCATAGCGTTTAAATGTTTACAAAGCACCTTTCTTAAAACCTTGTAAGAAAGAACTTAGTAACTTTACTTTATGGATAGGAAACTAAGGTTCTAAGAGATTAGGTCAATCGTCCAAGGTCTAGATTTAATGAGCAGTAAAGCTGGGATCAAAACCTGAGCCTTCTGAGGTTTTTCATGTTGTGTGTGTCCCATTTCACACTGTGTAATGATATGACAACAACTAATCCCTGTATGCTTCAGTGTCACTGTTAAATAGGGATGGAAATATGGGGAGATATTAGATAACTTTTCTAGATCCTTTTTGACTTTCTATGCCCATGATCCTAGGTATGTTAACATACTAGTGCCTAGCGGACTTTAATTTGTTTGTTCCTCAGAAGAGTGACCAAAAATTCATATTAATTTTCATGGCAACTGTATACTATGTAAGCTTTACCTCTCTTTCTTAGGTTCTTAAATACATGGCGTGGAAATAACACCTTATTGCCGTCTTCTTACCTCAGTGTAACCCATGCTGGCTGCAGCAATGAGGGCCTGCTGGATGGCATGGCTCTTCTTAAACACTCCTTGCTGCTGGCCAGCCATTGTCCAATCACACTGAATCAAAAATTTGACGACCTCTAGATGACCTCGGAGTGCAGCATGAACCAAAGCACACTGCCCATTCTTATCCAAGTGATCCACCTAAGGGGAGAGGACAGAAAAATCTGGGTTAATTAAGACCTGTGGCTGTATACCCAATCTGGTTACACCAGCTCAATGCGCATGTCTAGACTACTAAGACTTATCCACTGCCTTTTTTTTTTTTTTTTTTTGTGGTACCAGGGATTGAATTCATGATCATGTGGTTTCAAGGCAGGTACTTATGCCATTGAACTAAATCTCTGGCCCCTACTGCCATTTCTTAAAACAATCTGAGAGAAATTACAAGATATTCTACTTGGGCTAGATCATTACCAAGCCATAATTATGCTAGATCTTCCTTTAGGAGGAATTTTGTTTCTTTAGAAAAGGAGGTTAGAGTTTTGTTTTAACATTAAAAAACAAAACAAAACAAAACCCTCTCAGCTCAAGCTTTGATTTCCTCAGGTATATTTCACTTCCTGCACAAATAGTTGTTTTCAGACTAAGATCTGAGAAACTTATATATCTCTGTGGGCACAAAAACCAGTCTTTGAAATTATGAAAAGGGAAAAAACTTTTTGGAGTGCCATTTTTTTTTTTTTGATCCTAAAGGAGCAAAATATATTATGAATTACACACTTAACAACCAAGCTTTGGCAAAGGTCATCCCTCTCTTTCAGAAGACAAAATCTCAAATATCTAGCCCAAATGGCTATCGGCATTTGGAGTTTAGTGTTAGACAAAGCTCTGATAGCAGGTTTCCTAATTTCAGTTCCAAGTTTAGGCTAAAAAAAAAAGAAACATTAAGATCAGTCTACTAGAAGGTCCTTAGTTGTAAATTTCAATGCATGAAATAACCTTTTCTAGCAGGAATATACTATCTTGTCTGTCACAGTGACTGCATTTAAAATCTAACTTCGTCTGGTTCTCCCCTTGACTGGTTCCATCCAGCAAACCATATGACAAATGCTTAATGAATACTTGGTATGTGCAAGGAATAAAAGGAACAAATGATAGAGAAGATAATAATACATAGATTCTGTTCTCAATAACTTTTTCAAACAAGCAAGGTAGGATAAGACGTAACTAATGTAATAAAGTACTGTCCAAACAATGAAAAATATATGATAAGTGTCACAACAAAATAAAAGTACAATAACATTGCAGAGAAAGGAAAAATTAACTTCTGATTAGAATTAAGAACAAGTTCAGAAGGAAAGTTCTGCGTCAACTGGCTGACACAGTAAATTCTTAACTTATTCTAGATTTTTTTTAAGGGTATGCTGCCTAACGGAAGAGGTTTAAAGTGTCAGGTTGAGACTTTCTGCAATGTCAGACTAAGGGTTTGAATTTAACTAGTAGGTGGTAAAGAGTTATTGGGAATTTTCATGCTCATAATTGCACTTTCTTCTGTCTTTCTTTTGGAACCTAAACTCAGAACCTCACGCTAGCCCGGCAGACACTGTGCCCCTGAGCTATATCCCCAGCTCTCATAACTGCATTTTCATAAACTAAGGGACGAGTAAAAGCAATCATAGCTCTTTGGAGAAATAGTTGATTCCTGAGCTGGGGCAGTAATAGGAAGAGATGATTCTTGTGGTGCAAGGAAGGAAGGAAGTTATTTCATAATAGCAGGGTAAAGTTAAAAGGCACAAGAACCAAGGACCACATCTGGGACAACCTGAGCAACAAAATGAATCCTAATGGCTATGATTACAGGCACAGGATAAGATAAATAAATACATAATGAGGAAAGACAGCTCTTCCTTCAGTGGAAGCACAACTAATAAATATTGAAGGAATGATGAAAACAGAAAATCACCATGAAGCAAATACCACAGCAATATTAATGACATAAGAATCAGGGTTGGAGAAAAAAGGAATTATTCTTCAAGCTATTTTCTGGCTAACATTTAGTGTTTGGCTTCTAATTGAACTTGAAAGGACAAATGATTGGGAAGATCCAAAGACTTCAGTTTTAAGAAAATCAGGTGCAATATTATCAGACTGTAAATAGCAGGAAGAAGAGGTAGTTATAGGGTAAAAATGATGAAGTAGGCTAGGTGCGGTGGTGCACACCTGTTATCTCAGCACTCAGGAGTCTGTGGCAGGAGAATTGCCATGAGTTTGAGGTCTGCCTGGACTACACAGTGAGTTCAAGGCTAGTCTAAAGTATATGGTGAGATTCTCTTTCAACACTTCAACTCCCTAAAAAGATGATGAATTATTTTAGAAAATTAAATGAGAGGCACCAGTGAGGCCTTCTGGCATAATCTATATCAAAGAGATAGTTAGGAATGTAACATCATCCTCAAAAGAATTTTCAGGAACTAGCAACTTGGAGTTAAGAATCACATAAATGTAGGGAGAAGAGTTTGAACTTGAATGTATTTGATTCCAAAGCCTATGATTTTAATGTAATTGTCCTGGCTCAGCCTCCTGGGTAGCTAGAATTACAGGGTGAGCCACCATTCCAGGCCTTAACTTTTTGAATCTTGAAAAAGTGAGATTGAAAGAGGTTAAATAACTTTCTTAAGTCTTTATATAAAATAAGTGTATATTTGTCCCAATACTGTATTTGATCCACTTTATGTTTGATACCAAAGTGTCTGACTGTAATGATTTGCTCCCTTTTTTTCTCAAGAAAGCCACACTGCAAGTGGTTAAGGAATACTAAGAAAGCAGAGGTAGTAAGTAGATATGACAGGTCTGGTGGATAAGGAAGGGAAATAATAGGATCTAGCCTCCTGGCAGGCAGCAGAGAGGAGGGTTTCTGTAGGTTTCTAGAAATTGAGGTGGGGGAAGAAGTATGACTCTAGAAAAGGAAAGAAATAATGTGAGACAAGCAACTTACTGAGATCAAGAATGCAAGAGGAAGCAACTTCTTTAGAGAGTAAAGCAAACACTTCCTTTTCTGAGGCAGAAGTACAAGTGAATGAATGGTAATAACTAGTAGAGTTCTGAGATTCAGGTCCACTGAAATGAACTCAATTTTACTAATTCAGGAGGGTGGTAGAAGTGTGACAGCATCTGGTGATGAGTGGAAATGATTTACATATCTGCTCTTAGGAGCCAGTGAAAGATGAAAAGAGTAACAGGTTGGTAGTATAAGTGTTGAGCAGCAGGAAAGACCCAGCTGGGATTTGAATTTACAGTAATAGTAATAATGTAATAACTATTTTCTTTCTAAAGATGTCCATTCAGGGCTGGGGATATAGCTCAGTGGGACAGCGCCTGCCTGGCAAGCATGAAGTGGTGAGTTCAATTCCTGGTACCAAAAAAAAAAAAAAAAAGATGTACCTTCAAACAAATGGATGTTAATATAAGTAGACACATACTGTGTCACAGTCAACTTCCAAGGCTCTGCTATTTCACTGTGAATCTCAGTTCTTAAAGGAGTCTCAGGAGTCCCACTTTCTTCCCTGGTAAGAGCCCTAGGCACCTCAGAATGAGGTCACACAATATGTATATTTCACTGTGAAACTGACATCCTCAGTTTATTTTTAGGACTGAATCAAAATACTGTAAGCTAAAATTTCCCCCAGAATCTTTCATTTGTGAAGCTAGCGTTTCTCTTTTCTGAAACTGAGTCCTTTTATTCAAGTGACTCTGGAGATACCATAAAGCAAACGTTTTGGAAATGTTTTCAGAAAACTAAAATGTACTAGTAACACCTTGGAATGTCCTTTTTCAGTATGAGTATAAATAGGGATAATCATCTTTTCCTCAAATTACCAGGATGGTGGTCTTCAAGAACAGAATGAGGATTCTGGTCTCTCATCCACACAGGTAACATTTCTTTTCTACACATGAAAGAAAGAAAGAATCTGCAGGAGCCGTTCAGTTCAGACCTCCCATAGCAGGTCTGTCATACCTTCACTTCTCCTTTTTTATGTTAGAAAGGCACTTCTTCTGAGACTAGTAGAGAATTTCTGGGTTGTTCAGTAGAGAATTTTTATAGTTGCACATAAATATGTTTTCCTAAATGTCTCTCAGGATTAGTTGTGCCCATATACAGTGCAGACTGGCACTGGTAAGTGAGCAAATACTAGGACATGAGCAGAGCCAGCTCTCCTTTTGATTTGCTCCCCTCATTAGGGTTTGATATACCTAGATTCCTGAGGTAACTCAGGATTTTAGGAAGATTCCACATAAGG
Organism: Cavia porcellus; assembly: GCF_034190915.1. Taxonomy (NCBI): domain Eukaryota; kingdom Metazoa; phylum Chordata; class Mammalia; order Rodentia; family Caviidae; genus Cavia; species Cavia porcellus. Next base: position 17,472,642 of record NW_026947515.1, read on the forward strand.
AAGGAAGAAAGGAATAGTAGTAGAGGTTGGGATCCATTACCTTGGCTCGTTTCTTGCATAGTAGCACCACGATGCTCAGGAACCCCGCTGCTGCAGCGTACCCTAGAGGAGTCAGGCCACTTTCAGAAGAGGCATCCACATTGGCCCCAAATTCTAAAAGTAGGGCTACCATTTCTGTGTAACCAAGATGAGACTGAACACACAGAATTGGAGCATTATTTAAAACTTCTGTTCGGTAATTAATATTGGCACCTCCCAAAATCAGCAGTCGGCTGACCTGAATATAAGTAAATAAACAGAAGTAATAATCAGACAAACATCAGACACATCTTTTTACATTTTTAAAAAATTAAATTACCTGAAATCCTTCAGCAGTGGCTAGAAGCTTTTAATAACTTTTATATCCTTCATTATTCCTTTTTCAATAGATATTTTGCTTTTAGAGAGGAATGTTAAAAAGTTCTTTACATAAACTGCTAAATGGGTGGAGCAAATGCTACTTATACACTAGTGGTGAACACTTATCTCTACTGATTAAATTCTTGATCAGAACAGCTCCTCCCAAACAAAAGCTGGCTGAGATTAATTTACTCTTTAGAACTACTAAGACCTGATCTGATGGCAGATACAACTTACAAAAGACAGAAGGAAAACAGGGTTAGTTTTCAATTCACAGAATAAGATGCAACAATTTAAAATATATTATTAGTAAAAGGTTAATTAATAGGAGACAGGCTGAGTCGGGGAACCAGTCCCATGTGCGGGCCACTGCTGGACTAGAACAGCCAGACTCCAGCCATGAGTCAGTGCCATTCATGGACCAGGGGTAGAGAGAACAAGGCCACGTTATACTCATAAATGAAATAAATCAAACTCTCATGTATAAATACCGTATAGTCTCCCTAATGTAAGAAATGTAAGGGTATGTAAGATTTTATGGTAATCATGATTCCCCATTACATTGCTTTGAAGCCAGGAGAGTTCCTTTTACCCACAGCCTCTCTAGCATTTGTTGTTGGTAGTTTTCTTGATCCTGGCCATTCTTTCTGGAGTGAGATGGAGTCTCAGTGTTGTTTAAATTTGCATTTTTCTAATGACTAATGATGATGAACATTTTTTCATGTATTTATTTGTCATTTCTATTTCATCTGAGAACTGTGTATTCATCTCAGATGCCCATTTTTGGATTGGGTCTTTGAATTACAAGGGTCTGATTTTTTAAAATTCTTTATGTTTTAGACAGAAGTCCTTTGTCTGAGGGACAGTTCACTAAGATTTTTTTCCCAGTTTGTGGATTTTCTTTTCACTATGCTGAGATTTATTTTGACATGCAGAAACTTTTTAATAAGATGTGATCCCAGTTATTGATTCTGGGAAGTATTTCCCCTGCAGTTTGATTCCTGGTCATGAATTCTCTGCCTACCCCTATGTCTTCAAGATTTCTGCCTACTTTGTCTTCCAACAGATTTAATGTTTCTGTTTTAATATTCAGACTTTGATTCATTTAGATTTTAGTTTAGTACACGGTGATAGGCATGGGTCTAGTTTTAGCTATCGGCATATGAAGAGCCAGCTTTTCCAGCACCATTTATTAAAGAGACTGTCATTCTTCCAGTGAACATATTTGGCCCCTTTATCAAAGATAAGGTGGTTGAGTGTATTTGTAGTTGTGGTTGTATCTTCTAATCTATTCCACTGATCTTCAGATCTGTTTTTATACCAGTACCATGTTGCTTTTATTATAGTAGCTTTGTAGTATAACTTCAAGTCAGGGATTGTGATGCCTCCTGCCTTGCCTTTGCTGCTTAGAATTGCCTTTGCTATTCTAGATCTCTTCTAGTTCCAGATGAATTTTAGGAGTGATTACTCTAGACCTAAGAGGTATGTTGATGGTATTTTCATTGGGATTGCACTGAATCTCTATAACGGTTTTGGAGAATGGCCATGTCTTCCTATCCATGAACAAGGGATATCTTTCCATTTTCTAAGATCTTCTTCAATTTCTTTTTTCAGGGTATTATAATTTTCCCTGTATAGATCTTTTACTTCTTTTGTGACATTAATTCCTAAGTATTTCATTTTTTTGGATGCTGTGAAAGGTATGGCTTCTCTTATTTATCTCTCAGTGATTTGTTAGCGTATAGGAATGCTATTGATTTTTGAGTGTATCCAGCTACATTGCTGAATTTATTTTTCTATCAAGGAGTCTTTCAATGGAGTTTTGGGGTCTTCTATGTAGAGTATCATGTCATCTGCAAATAATGATAATTTAACTTCCTCTTTTCCTACCTTTACTTCTTTTATTTCTCTCTCTTGTCTAATTGCTCTGGCTAGTATTTCCAGTACTATGCTGAATAGGAGCAGTGATAAGGGACATCCTTGTCTTGTGCCTGATTTTAAGGTAAAGACCTTTGGTTTTTAGCCCTTTAATATGATGCTGGCTGTTGGTTTGTTGTAGATGGCCTTTATCATATTGAGTTAAAGCCCATCTATTCCAATTTTCTGTAAGGTTCTTATCATGAATGAGCGTTGGACCTTATCAAAAGCTTTTTCTGCATCTATAGAGATGATCATGTGATTCTTACTTTTGGCTTTATTGATATGGTGGATTACTTTTATTGATTTATGTATGTTGAACCACCCTGCATGCCTGGGTGTATCCCACTTGGTCATGGTGCATAATCTTCTTGATGATTTCCTGCATCCTGTTTGCCAATATTTTACTGAGGATTTTTGCATCTATGTTCAACAGGGAGACTGGCTTGTAGTTCTCTTTTTTAGTTGGGTCTTTCTCAGGTTTTGGTACTAGAGTAATATTTGCTTCCAGAAATGACTTAGGAAGATTTGTTTCCTTTTCGATTTCATTGAAGAGTTTGAGGAGTGTTGGCATTAAGTCTTCTTTGTATTTCTTGTAGAATTCTGCAATGAATCCGTTTGGGCCTGGGCTCTCCTTTGTAGGTAAGGACTTAATTACATTTTCAATTTCATTAATAGAAATCGGGTTATTCAGCAGCTTTACATCTTCTTGATCCAGCTTTGGTACTTCATATGTTTCTAGGAATCAGTCCATTTTTGTGTCATCAAACCTATGAGAGTAGGGTTTTTTCAAATAGGTGTTGATGATCTTCTGTATTTCCACAGAGTCTGTAGTGATTTCACCTTTTCCATTCCTTATTGCATGAATTTGAGCTTTTTCTTCCCTTTTTAAAAATAAGGTTGGCTAGGGGCTTATTTTATTTATTATTTCAAAGAACCAACTCTTTGATTCATTGATTCTTTAGACTGTTTTCTTAGTCTCTATTGTGTTAATTTCTGCTCTGATTTTTATTAATTTCCTCTCTTCCTTTGGCTTTGGGCTTAACTTGCTCTTCTTTTTCTACATATTTGAGGTTTAGCATCAGGTTGTTTATTTGTATTCATTCTGTTTTCCTGATTTGAGAACTTAGTGCAATAAATTTTCCTGTGAGGACCACTTTCATTGCATCCCACAGATTCTGGTAAGTTGTATTAGTATTTTCGTTTGCTTGTAGGTATTATTTAATTTCTTCTTTAATTTCTGTGGCCCACTGATTGCTCAAGAGTATATTATTCAATTTCCATGTGTTTGTGGGGTTTTTGCAGTTTATTTTATCATTAATTTCTAGTTTCATGGCAGTATGATCTGATAACATGCATGGGATAATTTCAACTCTTTTGTATTTACTCAAATATGTCCTGTGGGCTAGAATATGGTCTATTTTAGAGAATGTCCCATGTACTGCTGAGAAGGATGTATATTCTCATGTTGATGGATGGAACACTCTGTATACGTCTATCAAGTCCATTTGTTCACAGGTGTGGTTTAGTTCTGTTATTTCTTTGCTGATTTTCTGTTTGGTTGATCTGTCCCTTTGTGACAATGGTGTGTTAAGGTCTCCTGTTATAATTGTGTTGTTGCTTATTTGATTTTTCATTTCTGTTAATACTTGCTTTGTATAGGTGGGTGTTCCTGAATTTGGTACATATATATTTAAGATTGTTATCTCTTCCTCTTGAAGTTTTCCCCTAACTAGAATGTAGTGACCTCCTTCATCTCTTCGGATCATTCTTGGTTTGAAGTTCACATTGTCTGCAAACAGAATAGCTACCACCACTTTTGTTTGGGTTCCTGTTGCATGAAGTATTGTTTTCCATCCTTTGACTTTCAGTCTGTGGGTATCCTTTTGGGTATGCTCTTGTACACAGCATATAGTTGGATGTTGTTTCTTGATCCATTCTGCCAATCTGTTTAATTGCTGAACTGAGACCATACATTAATGGTTATAACTGTTATATACTGGTTTATCGTTGACATGTTATCTTTCTGCTGCTGCATCTTTACCTTTCTGTTCTGTTTGTCTGCCTCACTTACGGTTTTTTCCTATGTGTATCTAGAATGTCTTACAGTATTCTTTGCAGGGTTGGTTTAGTGATCATGAAGTTCTTCAGCTGTTCTTTGTCATGGAAGTATCTTATTTCTCCATCTATTTTGAAGGACAGTGTTTCAGGGTACATCTGTCTTTTCTCTCTAACACCTTTTAATAGTCTATTCTTATGCTGGATTTCTGGGATGGTGATTACTATATATCTGGATATAGGTTTATTTTAGTTATGGCTATTGAGAGTTCTATATGCTTCACTAATCCATATGTCAGTTTCCATTCTCATGTTTGGGAAATTTTCAGCTATTACTTCGGTAAATAGCCTCATGATATCATTTGTGTTGTCCCCTTGTTTTTCATTTACCCCTATCAATCTTACGTTGTTTTTCTTTGCATCATCTTGCAGCTGTTGAACTGTTAGTTCCTGATTCCTCATTATTTTCAAAAGTTCTTTCCTTTCCTGTTCACTAGGTACAGTCTTGTCTTTGAGAGGTCTGAAATTCTATCTTCACTTTTGATGAGGCAGTTTTGACAACTTTCAATGGAATTTTTGATTTCCTGTATATCTCTTTGAGTCTGCTTCATGTATTGTTTCTTATATTGTTCATTCAGGGATTCTATCTTTTTGCTTTGTTCCTCTAACTTTTTAACTGTGTCTTCTTTAGATGTGTTCAGCATTTCTTTTTTTCTTTTTTTTTGTCTTTTTCCTTTTTATCATTACCAGGGATCGAACTCACGACTGCCTGCTTGCAAGGCAGGCCCTTATGCCGCTGAGCTAAATCCCCAGCCCCCTGTTCAGCATTTCTTTCATTACTTTTATCATTTCTTATTTTACCTGGGAGAATATTTCTAATTTAAACTCCTTTAAAGCTTCCCAGATTTGCTTCTTTATTTCAGTTGCTATCATTTCAGGTATTTCAGGTGTATGGCATATATTTTCTTCTATGTACATGGCTCCTAGGCTTTCTTGGGGTGGGCTGGAGGTTTGAGATTGCATTTTGGTCTTTCATCTTGTCATTTTCCTGCATTTCTGTTTCAAGTGATGTTCCAAAGCTTTCCCTGGGTGTGTTGGAAATCGTCTATGCCCTTGGCTCCTGGGACTGAATAGAGGTTGTTGAGCATGGTCCAGTCAGGCCCATAGGACCTCCAGTGCCACCTTCCGTGTTCCAGGAAGCTGGCTGCCTAACCACTGTGGGTGATGGCCCAAAGCTCTCCCTAGGCTAGCACCAATGCGCTGGAACTCACCTCATGTGCCCTCAGCTCCCCTGATTGAAGAAGATTGCTGGGTGTGGTCTAGTCTGGCCTGGGAAACCTGCAGAGACCAGTCTAGTGTGGCTGGAAGCTGGGTGGGTTCTTAATGGCTGGGAGTGATGATCTTAAACTCTCCCTGGGCTGGCAGATGTGCTGGAACTCAAATTTTGTAATGTTTTGAAGTACTCTCTTACATTGGTTTATTTTGATTGGTTTTATCCTCTTTAAAATAAAAAATACCAGGGGATAAGCTAAGATAAATAAGCAACTAAATAATCATGTATTGTCCTTCCAGTTTTTTTTACAGTTAATTCTTTAATCTTTTTGTAATTTCTTTGTTTTTTTTTGATGTCAGAAATCAAATGCAGGGCTTTATGCCTAAGAGGCGGTGCTTGTGCTGCTGAGCTATACCCCAAATTTCTTTGTGTTTACCTTTATATTTGGAGTGTAGAGATTTCGTAGCGATGCCAATGCCATGGAGAGACCTTCTGTGCTATAGGAAATCCAGAGACCTTGGAGGATGGAGGATGATACACCAACTTTTTTACTTAAACCCTGAAAAAGAAATATAGAGACAGAATTATTAGGCCTGCTAAAAAGTATAACTAGTAATAAGTCAGCACCTTTTAGGTTTTTTGCGCTAAATTAAGAGTCTCAGCTTTAACAATGGCCATGCCCAGCAGAGCCTAACTACAGATGCAGACAGACACTAGTGCTATAGGAGCAAGGTAATTTAAATTCTAACTCTAATTAAATTCAAGTTACTAAAATACACGTTGTGGCAGAGATATTGTGAGGCAACCACTGACTATCATTTAACTCTTTCCTCTTGAAGTTAAGAAAACTATTTTCCAACCTCCTTTAGAGTTAAGTGAGCTGTGCGAGTGAGTTCTGGTTAATAAATTTTAGGCAGAAGCAACATGTACCATGCAGATTTGGCCTCAAAACTTCCTGTGTGTTTCTGTATGCTTTCTACTTTTCTTCTTGACTGAAAAGATCTAACAGAGGACTCTTGACACTCAGGATGATTTTTGAACTATTACACAGAAGGAACCTGTCTAATGATCTTCACTAGACTGCACTGTAATACAGAAACAATAAATTTTTTAAGTCATTGAGACTTTGTAGGCTTGTTACTGCTGCTAGCATTCTTCACTCTGACTAACATACCCCAAAACAACCACATTTATTCATCCTTACGGAAAACACACACACACACACACACACACACACACACACACACACACACAAAATTTGATTGCCATCAGCAATGATTTTTTTTCCTAGTATGAAAGGGATAGGCTCCAACTCATGTATTAGTGTTTGCCCTTTCACAGGGGCTTCTGCGATAGGAAACTGGAATAATTTCTTCTTTAAACTGTGTTGAGATACTCTCTGGTAATCATCTTACCCTTCTGTCAAAATCTGGGTCAAGGGAGTTGACAAGGAAATTTTCAGGGCAAGAAGGATATTAACAAAGTTTGGTAACTAAGTGGACCTGGAGGGCTATATGTTTTTCAAAGACTTATACTACTTTTGCTTGTTTTGGTCCTTAAAGTGCAGGCTATTTTCCCTAGAGAACCTATACATATCCAAATCAGTGAGGTGTATTTATCTGGCATATTAGGGAAGGGACTGTCTACATAAGGAGGAATATTTCTGTTTTTAGGAGATACAGATTCATCGAAGAAAATCTGAAATTACAGTACTCATGATCTTCAAGGGCCAAACGTCTAAGTGAGTAAAGAAAATATTTCCTGTAGAGAGACTTTTCACAGTATACCAAAGACTGAAAGAAAAATAATGCTATGGGAAGGCTGGATGCATGAATATTATAAAAAGACATTTCTGATGGATATCTTCTTTCCCTCTGTGGGAATATGCTGATGCAAACAAATTATGTTAAAAGTTTTATTTCTATGAAATAATCAAAATAGACTCTTTCTCCAGATTTCTACATTTGAAGATCATCTCAAGAACTGTAGCAGGATGGTTCAAAGCTATTTAATATCACATAGTGTTGATTTCTAAGTTGATAATGTTTAAAAGAATATTTCTTTTTAAAAGAATACTAACTTGGTAGTTTTTAGAAGAATACTTTAAAAGAATACAGACACAAGCCTGTAATTTCAGTGACTAGGGAAGCTGAGGTAGAAGGATCTCAAGTATAAGACAGCCTGGGCAATTTGGAAGACTGTTTCAAAAAGAAAAGGGCAGTGGTTTAGTTCAGTGATAGATGGCTTGTGTAGCATGTATGAAATTGTGTTTGATTGCCAGCATTGTAAAAACAAAACAAAAGTCTACATTTTAAAAGTTTTTGAAATAATAATATAAATTTTTAATAAAAAACAATATGGTATTAAGAATAAAAGTAGTGGGAGCCTCAAAGAAAACTCCCCAGATGTCTAATGATTATTCTTCCACTGAGTCCAGTGACTCTGGAAACAGCTCTTCCAAAGCATTAGCCTCTGAACAACCATCGGACAATGACTGCTTAGGGGAAGCAGTTGTTCTGCTGTGAATGGTTTTGTCAACAAGCAAAGGAAAGTGAAAGTAAATCTGGCAGCAAAATTTGACAATGCTGATACAGAAGAAAATGAGTACTCTGTGAATGGAAGGTTTGCCAAAGAGTATGAAGACATAGTACCAGTTGGTGAAGGTGGATATGGAACAGTTTTCAAAGCAAAACACAAATTAGAGAAAAACCATTTCTGTTATTAAGCAGGTTGAATACACTGATGACAAAGCATTGTGTGAAGCACAAGTGTTGGCAGCTCTTAATCATCCCAATATTGTTCAGTATCGTTATGGATGGAAAGAACTTCTTGATGGAGTGGGGAGCCCCAAACAGAGGGAGATGAATTCTCTCCTCCCAAGAAGAAATTAAGGCAACTTGCCAACCATCTGAGGTCCTACTGTGACTTGCAGAGGTCCCACCATGACTTGCTGAGGTCCCGCTGCTTCAACATTGAGTTTGGGGGTTGGTGAGTCAAAAGGAGAGCTGAGTGGGCAGGGTGCCTACATTGACCTGTGGTGAGTAACGGGAGTGGAGCCATTCCATAAATAGGGGGGCTCCGGAAGATGACATTCTGGGACTAGGAAGGACTGGCAAGTGACTTTAAAAGGACAGCAGTGACTTTAGTCAAATGTTCCCTTCCCGAACGGGATTGGTGGAGTGAGCTAGGCCTGGGTCACGTGACCTGGCTGAGACCCAATAGATTATCCGAAATCAAGTCCCTACAGCAGTGGTGTACACTAACCACACTAACTCAGTGAAACCTCAGAAGTTTAACTGACAGTGCAGGCCACAGCAGCTTGACTGACCTGGAGGGGAGGTGGTGCAAAGAAATGCAGTGCACATCAAAGCAACTTGACTGATCCCCTCCAGCCACTTCCTCTGGCACTTCCGGGCTGCCAGCAAGACCTGTCGCAGTGGGCCCGCCGGAGGCTGGGGGAGCGGAGCGACTTGGTGCCCACCAGCTGCCCCTGCCTCTGCCGCCACCACCGCCGTGCTCCAGTCGCTGCCCCCTGGAGGGAGCTGCAATACAGTGCAGGCCATAACAGCTTCACTGATCCAGAGGGGAGGGGCCAGCATACGCTGTCCCTGTCTGCAATTCACTAGTACATGGCAGTGGGAAAGGTCATCTAGCCAGCACGCTTCAGAAGAATTGTAACCAACAAAGAAAAAAACTGGGGCCTCCTGGAAGAAGCAAAACAGATGGGAAGAGGAAGCAACAACAAAAAGTCCCCTGGTCCCAACCCTGAGAACATGCACCCAAGACAGGTAAATACAAAGGAGAATGAGAACAGCAAACAAGCAATATCAGACACAAGGCCAGTGGACATAAAGGGATATATCCGGGACCTCACAGATGAGTTCAAAAGTGAAATATTTAGCCAAATAAAGCAAGATATAAGAAGATTAATAAAAGAGATACTAAGCACCCCTCAAGCAGACACAGACGGAAGAAGGGAGGAACTTGGGGCTGGGGATTTAGCTCAGTGGCATAAGTGCCTGCCTTGCATGCAGGCAGTCGTGAGTTTGATCCCCGGTACCGATAAAAAGGAAAAAGGAAAAAGACAAAAGAAAAAAAAAAAAAAAAGAAGAAGGGAGAAACTCAAACAAAGGAGAGAACTATTTGATGAAGACTATAAAAAATATAGAATACATGAAGCACATTCAAAGAGATCACCAGGAAATTAAAAACTCTATGGAAAGATGGCAAATCAGCTTGAAAGAAACTAAGGATAGATTATCCAAACTGGAGGACAATTTTGCAATGTGGGAGTATGAAAGGGAGAACTTTTTAAAAATAACAAGGAAACAAGCAGTAACAATACAAAGGCTAGAAGACGACAGAAGGGTCTATAACTTGAGAATAAAGAATGTGAATGATGAAGCAGGGGTATAAACAAAGGAACTACAAAGGTTATTCAAAGAAATAATTAAGGAAAATTTCCCAAACATAGAAAAGGAAATGATATTCAGATGTATGAGGCATACAGAACTCCAGCCACCTACAACCAAAACAGAGCTACACCCAGGCATATAATAATCAAGATCCCAGAAATTCAATATAAAAACAGAATATTAAAAGCTGTTAGGGACAAGAAACAGATAACCTATAAAGGAAGGCCCATCAGAATAACAGCAGACTTCTTGACACAAACCATCAAGTCAAGAAGAGCCTGGAGCAAAATATTCCAAGCCCTGAAAGAAAATAACCTCCATCCCACATCGATATACCCTGCTAAACTGTCTCTAGAAATTAATGGAGAAACAATATGCTTCCAAGACAAAGAGGAATTTGGGGAATTCGCAACCATCAATCCAACTCTACAGAGAATATTGCAGGGCATTCTGGAAAGAGAGAAAAGTACTAGGATTCCAGGAACAGTGGCAGAGAGGCCTCAATGAATGGAGCAGAAAACAGAATGAAGAAGATAAGCAGACAACTGATGGCAAAAAAAGAGCATAACATAAATGAGGCAGAGAAGATTTTATTCAAAATTGGTATGATTGATATTACCAAGTCTGAGAGTATAAGCAACTATACTGAAGATGACAAGACTACGATACACATTCTGGTTTGGCAACTGCCAGTTTTTGAAGTTCTATACTATATACAAAGTTGTGTTTTTATTAGTACTGTTATGTACTGATATATTCACTTATACTATGTCTGATGATATAGCCAATTCTATTGGAGATAACAAGACAACACAGGAACCATGGTGGAACTCTTTGTACAACAGTCTTATATGTTTTTTTCGTTTCATGTGTTTATAGGAATATGTTTTGTTTTGCCTTGCTTTGCTTTCTAATAAAGAAAGGATATAAATACATGTTAAGACTCATGTATGTGTAGAATCTATAAACAGTTTATGAGAACTGATCATATGACACATGATGAAATGAACAGATACTTTGAAGAAAAACAGACACTAAAGTACCCAGTGCTGTTCCTGGAGTGTCATAATGAAACCCAGCAATTGTATTATTCTTCAGAGTGATTTTAGCCTGTTTGGGTTTATTCAGTGTCAACATAATTGAAGATATGAATAACTGCATGTATAAGTATATAGGATTGATAACCATATTTCTAAGTTTTTGTTGGATAGTTTAACAGAACTGGTTGCAATCTCACTGTCTGAATCCCCACTTTATAAGCTCCACTTTAGTATCTTGAATTAACTATCTGTAAGAAGACAATCTGTACTCAACAGTTAGTGATTTCTGTTTATTTTTTCTTTGAAATTATGTATTATTTCTACCCGTTTTCTGTTTTGTTTAGTCTTTCTTTAAATTAAAAAGACACTACAGTACCCAGTGCTGATCACAGAGTGTCATGATGTGAAATCCAGCAATACTATTATTCTTTGTTCAGAATGATTTTAACCTGCTTTAGTTTGTTTAATATAAACATAAATGAAGCTATGTATAACTGCATGTATGTTTAAGTGCATACGATTGACAACCATGTTACTAAGTTTTTGTTGGAAAGTTGAACAGAATTATTTGCAGTCTCGCTGTTTGAATTCCCACTTTACATGTTCCATTTTTGTACCTTGAACAACTATTTGTAAAACGACAATATGCAAATATCAACTAGTGATTTCTTACTGTTTACTTTTTTCTCTGAATGTATGTATTATTTCTACCTATTTTCTGTTTTGTTTAGTCTTTCTTTAAATAAAATTAAAAAAAGAAAAAAAAAAAAGAATAAAAGTAGCTCCAACCCCTCATCACAACCCTGAGATGGGCATTGGTGTTTATCATTTAAAATGTTTTCTATGCATATGCAAGAACACACAATTATCTATAAATGAAGTACAATTTATTTTATTAAATATTTTTTTATTTTATGGAAAATTTCAAACTTATTCAAAAAAGTGAAGACTAATACTATAGGTTGAGTACCCTTAATATTAAAAATTGGAAAAGAATCCAAATCTGAAAACTCTGAGCACTGACACAATGGAAAAAGTGAGAAATTTCGTACCTAACCTCATGTGCTGGGTTGCAGTCAAAAAAAGGCACACTGACAACATTGTACAAATTTACTTTCAAGCTATGTATACAATTGTAGTTTAAAAAAAATTAAAATGAGATTGAGTCTCATTCCTAACATATCTTAATATTTATGTGTAAATAGTCCAAAATCAAAACTACCCTGAATCTGAAACATTTCTGGTCCTAAGTAAGACCAGGTAAGAGACACTCAATCTCAGTCTCAATAAGGTTAAGGATAAAAGGTGTTCAATTTCAACTCATGTATTCATCATCTCACTTGAACAATGTTTAACTCATGGCTACCCTGATAGTCCCACCCATATACTTATTTTTATTTTAAGATGAAAAAAGAGGGCTGGGGATTCAGCTCAGTGGTTTAAGTGCCTGTGTGGCAAGCATGAGTGAGGCCGTCAGTTCAATCCCTGGTACAAAAAAAAAAAAAAAAAAAAAAAAAAAGAAAGAAAGAAAGGAATAAAAATGATGATACAAGATTGCAAAACAAGATAATAGGAGATTAACAATGGCTAATATAGTGTGTATTGTTATCTTCAAAGTAGCTGCTCAGATTACAAGATACAGGCAAGAAAAAATGACCAAAGCACAAATCATTCTTTTTGATGAACTAATAGAGATTAGCAGTATAATTACTTATAATTAGTGTATATATATATATATATATATATATATATATAAAATCTTTCCCCTTCTTTCTTTTCTCCTTTCTCCCATTCCAGTTGTTCTTTCTTTTTGAGCAGTTTCTTTCCCTTTCACTTTCACAATACCTATTGTATATTTTGGATTTCATTTATTTACTCTTTCAGTTTTTACATTAGGGAGATAATATGATGTATACCATGCAAGTCTGACTTCTTTCATTTATGAATATGGTCTCAAATATCATCCATTTATCTATAAAAGCCTTGAGTTTATCCTTTATAGCTGAGTATTATACAAAATGCTACATCTTTTTTATTCATTCCTTGGTTGATGGGCATTTGGATTGCTTCCAAGATTTAGCTATTACAAATTGTGCTGTGATAAACATGGGCACATATATCTCTGTGGCAGAGGGGGGACAGCTAGGTCGAATGGCACCTCTAATCCTAGTTTTTTGAGGAATCTTCACACTAATTTCCACAAAGGCTGCACCAACAGTGGAGAAAGGTTTCCTTTTCCCCCACAGTCCTGCTAGCATTTGTTATTGGTTGATTTCTTGATGACAGCCATCTTTCTAGAGTGAATCTCAGTGTTTCAATTTGCATTTCTCTAATAACCATTGATGTTGAATATTTTGTCATATATTTATGTGCCATTTGTATTTCTTCATCTGAGAAGTGCATATTCATCTCAGCTAACTATTTTTGGATTGGGTCTTTGAATCTGGGAGGGGGGTCTGATATTTTTCAATTCTTTATATGGTGTAGATTGAAGTCCTTTGTCTGAGGGACAGTTAGCTAAAATTTTTTTTCCATTCTGTGGGTTGTCTTTTGACTCTGTTGGTGATTTCTTTTGATGTACAAAACCTTTTTAATTAGATGAGAACCAGTTACTGATTCTTTGAAGTAGTTCCTGTGCATTGTGGGTTTTGTTCATGAACTCTGCCTACCCCTATGAGTTCAAGATTTCTACCTAAGTAGATTTGGTATTTTAATATTTAAATCTTTGATCCATTTAGACTTTAGTGCATACTGATAGACATGTGTCTAGTTTTTGCCTTTGGCATATGGAAAGCCAGTTTTTTCAGCACCACTTATCAAAGAGGCTGTCTTTCTTCCAGTGAACATGTTTGGCCCCTTTGTCAAAGATACGGTAGCTGAGTGTCTTTGCAGTTGTGTCTGCATCTTTTAATCTGTTTCACTGATCCTCAGGTCTGGATTTTTTTCCCAGCATCATGCTGATTTTATCACAGTAGCTTTTGTAGTATAATTTCAAGTCAGGGATTGTGATGCCTCCTGCCTTGTCTTTATTGCCCAGGATTGCCTTTGCCATTCCAGGTCTCTTCTGTTTCCAAATGAATTTTAGGAATGTTTTCTCTAGATCTGTAAGGTATTTTTATTGAGATTGCATTAAATCTGTACAAGTTTTGGGAGTATGGCCATTTTCACAATGTTAGTTCTTCCTGAGCAAAGGTATCTTTATTTTCTGATATTCTTTTCAATATCCTCTTTCAGAGTACTGTGATTTTCAATATATAGGTCTTTTACATCCTTTGTTAGACTGATTCCTAAGTATTTAATTTTTTGGATTCTATTATAAAAGCATCCCTCAATTTTCTCTTAGTGAGCTTACTATTTGAATACATGAATTCTAATGATGACGATGATGATGATGATTTTTTGGCACCAAGGATTGAACACATGACCTTCACTTGCCAGGCAGGTGCTTATGCTGCTGAGCTATATTCCTAGTCCACGCTATTGATTTTTGAGTACTGACATTGTATCTAGCTATGCTGTGAATTTGCTTTTTTTTTTTGGTCTTTTTCATTTTTATTGGTACCAGGGATCGAACTCACGACTGCCTGCTTGCAAGGCAGGTGCTTACGCAGCTGAGCTAAATCCCCAGCCCCTTGAATTTGCTTATTAACTTTAGTAGTCTTTTGGTGGAGTTTCTGGGGTCTTTTATATACAGTGTCATGTCATCTGCAAATAAAGATAATTTAACTTTCTTTCCTATCTTTATTCCTTTTATTTCTTGCATTTGTCTAATTACTTTAACATTTCCAGAACTATATAGAATAGGAGCGGTGATAGTGGACATTCTTGTCTTGTGTCTGATTAAAAGTAAAAGCTTTCAGTTTTTCTGTTTAGTATGATGTTGGCTGTTGGTATGTCATACATAGATTTTTATCAGATTGAAGTAAAGAGCATCTATTCTGATTTTCTGTAGGGTTTTTATAATGAATGAGTGTGAGACTTTATCAAAAGCCTTTCTGTATATATTAAGATGATAATGGATTTTTGTCTTTGGCTCTGTTGATATGATGTATTACATTTATTGATTTGCATACATTGAACCATTCCTGCATTCCTGGGATGAATCCCACTTGGTCATGATATATAATCCTCTTGATGATTTGCTGTGTTGTTTGCTAGTATTTTACCGAGGATATCTGCATCTATGTTCATTAGGGAGACTAGCTTGTAGTTTTCTTTTTTGGTTGGGTCTTTCTCTGGCTGTGGTGTCAGAGTAATATTTGCCTCCCGGCATGAATTAGGGAGAATTGCTTTCCTTTCAATTTCATTAAAGAATTTGAGGAGTATTGACATTAAATCTTCTCTAAATTTCTTGTAAAATCAATCAGGACCTGGGCTTTTCTTTGTTGATACGTTTTTAATTATGTTTTTCAGTTTCATTAACTGTATTTGTTTATTTAGAATATTTATCTTGATTTAGCTTTGGTATTTCACACATTCCTATAAATCTGTCCATTTCTTCTGTGTTTTCCATTTATATGAGCAAAGATTTTCTTTTTTTTTTAATTTTTAAAAAAGATTTTCTTTTTTTAAATGAGCAAAGATTTCTAACGTAGGTATTGACAATCTTTTGAATTTCTACTGGATCTGTAGTGATTTCATCCTTTCATTCCTCACTACATGAATTGGAGTTCTTTTTTAAAGAGGGAAAAATTAAACACAATAAAAGAGAACAAAACAAAGCACAAGAAAGCAATGTAAGAGACACAAATCTCAAAGTGAGACAACCAGAGATCTTCACTATTCATCACACTGTCTCCTGCTTTCTTCCAAACAGTTGTACATATCTCCACACACAGTGAATTCATACAAAATAGCACAGTATAAAACTGATCTGAATGGGATGATGAAGGCATTCTAGGTCTTCAAGACCAGACAATAGCGTCTGTCATAGTGTCTCTCGTTCTCTTCAAAATAACTGTCCACACCTTCATGTATGTTGAAATTAAACCAAACAAAACAGACTAAAATCACTCTGAACAAAGAACAACAGTACTTCTGGATTTCACATCATGACGTTACAGAATCAGCACTGGGTACCTTAGTGTCTGTTTTTCTTCTACGTAGTTGTTCACCTCATCATGCACTATATAATCAACTCTCATAAACTGTTTATAAGTTCTATGCATGTATAAGTCTTTACATGAATATCTATCCTTTCTATATTAGAGGGAAAAACAAAACAAAGTAAGACAAGACAAAACAAAACAAATTCCCAGAAAAACACGAAATGAAAAAGTCATACAAAACCACAACACAAGGTGATCTACAATGGTTACTATGATATCTCCTGTTATCTTCAATACAATTGTCTATATCATCAGGCATAGTATAATTGAACATAGCAATAATAATACCAACAAAAATGAAACATTGTAGACACTGTAAGACTCCAAAAGCAGGTAATAATCAAACCAGAGTGGGTATCCTAGTGAATCTTGACATCTTCAGTGTAGTTGCTTATACGCTCAGACTTGATATTATGAATCATAAAAGATTTGAATAAAATCAGTCAAGAAAAAACAGTGATCTAACAAACCACATTCAAATAAGATCAGTCATAATAAGACAGTATAAGTTATATAGGGCTTCAGATTAAGTTAATAGGAAATTAAGGATGTTTACTGTATATATCCTGCTATGTTTGGAACAGCTGTCTGTACCCTCAAATCTAGTACAAATAGACAGACTGGAACAGAATATAATCAAACTAAACAGAGCAGTGAGAACAATGATTTTAAATCCTGATACACTATTAACAAAGTCCTCTGCCTTCTTTCTTTAGACAATTCCTCCCCTTTCACTTTTACAGGGTGCATTTTGGGTCCCACTAACTCCTTTAGTTTTTAGATTAGGGGGTAACCTGCTATTTACCTAAGTGGTTCTAAACCTTTTTACCTCTAAGCTTGATTGTATTCCTTTACCTGTAAAAGCCTCAAGGTTTTCCTTTATTATAGCTGAGTAGTTCTCTACTGCACAAAAGTGTCATGTGTTTCCAGCCTATCTATGACTGCTGGACGAGCTGCCCCTATTTCTCTCTGGTTTCCTGTCACATAGAGCATTGTGTTCTTATATTTGACTTTCGGTCCATGAACCCTCTTTCAGGTTAATTATATTTCCTATAAAGAGCATCTCTGTGGACCCTATCTTCTGATCTACTCTGCCTGTGTTTCTTTTTGTTAGTATATGAAGGCCACCTATGTTAGAGATTACAGCCAACCTTCTCTGCCTCATTTCTGCAATGCTATTTTTCTGTCATTGATTGTCTACTTTTCTCCTTCATTCTACTGTCTGCTCCATTCACTGAGGCCTCTCTGCCACTGTTCCTGAAATCCTGGTATTCTTTTTCTAGAATGTCCTTCAGCATTTTTTGTCAGATTGGTGGTCATGAACTCCCACAGTTCCTCTTTGTAATGGAAGCATCTTGTTTCTCCATTAATTTTGAGAGACAGTTTTTCAGGGTACATCAATCTGGGTTAGAGGTTATTTTCTTTCAGGGCTTGGAATACTTCTCTTCAAGCTCTTCTTGATTTGATAGTTTATGTAGAGAATCTGTTGTGATTTTGATGGGTTTTCCTTTATAGGTAATGTGTCTCTTTTCTCTGATAGCTTTTAATATTCTATCTTTGTGATGAATTTCTGGGATCTTGATTATTATATGTCTGGGTGTAGCTCTGTTTTGGTTGTAGGTGGGTGGAGTTCTGTGTGCCTCATATATCTGAATATCATTTCCTTTTCCTATGCTTGGAAAGTTTTCCTTTATTATTTATGTAAATAGCCTTTGTATTTCCTTTGTGTTTACCACTGCTTCTTCACTCACATTTTTTCTTCTTAAATTATTGATCCTCTTGTCATCTTCTTGCTTTTGTATTGTTACTGGCTGTTTCCTTGTTATTTTTAAGGGATCTTTTTTTTTGCAATCAGACATTG
This sequence comes from Cavia porcellus, assembly GCF_034190915.1. Lineage (NCBI taxonomy): Eukaryota > Metazoa > Chordata > Mammalia > Rodentia > Caviidae > Cavia > Cavia porcellus. The sequence continues at coordinate 17,490,713 of NW_026947515.1, forward strand.
CAAACCTATATTCAAGTTTTGTTAATCTATATCTCTAGTTTCTTTCAGGCAATTTTTCCAGCTTTCGATGGAGTTTTTAATTTCCTGGTAATCTCTTTGAATCTGTTTCATTTCTTCTAGGTTTTCTTTAGATTTTTCATCAAATGTTTCTCTCCTTTTGTATGTTCCTCCATTCTTCTGTCTGTGTCTTCTTCAGAGGTGCTCAGCATTTCTTTTATTAATCTTCTTCAATCTTGCTTTACTTGAATTAGTATTTCAGGTTTGAGCTCATCTATGGTATCATAAAGATATCTCTTTATGTCCGTGGATGCTGTGTCTGATATTGCATTTTTCTGCCCTCAGTCTCTTTCTATATTTACCTCTCCTGGATCATTATTTGCAGGTCTGGAGGCTGGAGGCGAGGAGCTTTTTCTTATTTCTTTCCCTTGTCATGGTTTTGGTTTCTCCCATACAAGTGTATAGTGGAGGTCCCAGATCCTTTCCTTGTTGGTTGTGGTTCTTCTGAAGGGTGCTGGCTAGGGATTTCTGCCCTCTCCAGTTTATGTTGGTCCCCTGAGGTGCAAGCAGGGGTGGCATATGCTGGCCACTCCCCTCTGAGCCAGTCAACCTGTGGAGGCCTTCACCACATTAGTGTGTGCCGTGCGTACAGAACCAGTTTCAGGACAACTTATTCGATCCCAGTTAGGAGCATGACCCAGGCCAAGCAGATCTCACCAAACTGCTCTGGGTAGAGAACAACCAACTGAAGTCACTGCCATTCCTTGTTCATGCTCATCCTGCCCGATTCCAACACGGATCTCTACACCAGCTCCATTTTCCTTTGGGTTCGCCAACCCCTTACTTCAGTACAACTGCAGCTTGGCAAGTCACAGCAGTCCAAGTTTGGGCAGCTCCAGCAAGAGCACTGTGGCCACTAATCTTAGCTGCTCTGATGTTAGCCACGGGACTGTGCATTTGACTGGCTCTTTTACTTTTACTTTTACTTTCTTCCTAGGTCAAGAGGATCCTCTGTCTGGTCCTCCCAGGAACTTTTATTCTGGCATCTGAGTTGTTTCTCTTAGGGAGACTCTGCATTTTGCTGCTTACTGATCTGTCATTTTTCCATGAATTAGAGTTTTTTCTTTCCTTTCTTGATAATGTTGGCTATGGGTTTATTGATTTTGTTTATTCTTTCAAAGAACCAACTCTCCCATTTATTAATTCTTCCACCCATATTTTCCACCTCCCACACCTAGATTATTTTGAAGTAAATCCCTGATAGCTTATCAGCTAGTAACTATGTTAGCTAAGATTGAACTATTTAGTTAAGTGTCTCTAAATGATAAGAATTCTTTCAAAAACACAGTCCAACATATTAACATACTTTTAGTGTCATGGCATTTGCCTATAATTTATGGCTCTGGGAATCAGAGGAAGAGGATCACAAGTTTGAACCTACCCTGAGTAACTTAATTACTTAGAAAAGAGACCCTGTCTCAAAATGGGAGACAGCTCAGTGGGTTCAATCTTTCACTGGGTATCCCTGGGTTCAATCTTTCAAACCACATACACACAAAAAATAAAAATAAAATAATTAAAAAAGGGGAATTCTGTGAGGTCAAATATCCATCCATGCAGGATTTAAATTTTGATAGTTTCAAAGTTAAAAAAATTATTTTTGACTTGGGATGCACATAAGGTCTATGTATATTACAACTAGTGTAAAAACACTTTCAAAATTTAAAAGAACTGTTAGATATATTTCTGTTAATTTTTCAAACAAAATATTGGGGCACACTGCATATCTATACACATGTTTTTAGCCTCTATTTCAAAGGAGGCATAGCAATCCATTATTTTGATATAGCATTATTAAAGTCAGCACTCTATAGATTAATATTTATAGGTAGTTCTGTTCCCCTTCTCCACTTTTCAGTTATCTTTCTTTCTTTTTTTTTTTTTCTTTTTCATTTTTACCGGTACCGGGGATCGAACTCACGACCGCCTGCTAGCAAGGCAGGTGCTTATGCTGCTGAGCTAAATCCCCAATCCCGCAGTTATATTTCAATAATATTCCCTGTACAGGTGTCTTGTTTTTCATTTTGTTTTTGAGACAGGGTCTCATTATGTAATCCAGGCTGGCCTCAAACTCACAATCATCTGGCTGTAGTACATACATCTTTATACACTTGTGCAAATATATTTGTAGGATAGGCCTTTAAAAGTGGATGCTGTTATTATTTTGTGCCATTTTGACATGTTTGTTAAAGTGTCTGCCTGTATCTAAATGTTTCCAATATGAAACCCAAAGCTTAACAAACCGAAGAATGATGCTAATTACTTGTACTCATCCTGTCATTTCATCCTGTCTTAATTATAAATGATGGACAAGAGAGTGAGAAAAAAAGGCCAGATTCCACAGAGCAGACCACTGTTTTCTCAGAAACACTAAGTCACAATGAGAGATTAAAACAGAATCTAGTGTTAACTCTTCATATCATGAAGAAATTATTGCACCTCTCATCTTCCTCTGTTTTTAAAGTATCACTAAGTTGCTATGACTGTTATTTTGACATAAGACCAAATATTACAGTTCTTTTGGGAAGAACTACAAATGTTATTTAGTCTAGGTTGGAGTCCAGGTTTTAGGGCTCTACTCCACCGAACACTGCAGAAATCTGGCTCTGAAGACCTCAGGGTTCTAATTTAGAATATATGCGGGCCTCATTAAGATCTTTTTTCCCCCCACTGGTGGGGAATCTAACCATAGGCCTCAGGCATGCTAGGGAAGTGCTTTACCACTGAGCTACATTTATACCTCTGGAAAAACATGAATATTTCTTAAATTTAGTATACAATATTTGATTCTTTATTTATCTGTGCTGCCCTATATGTTTGAAATATTTCATAAAAAAAATTTTAAAAAGCAATCAGGAATCTTTTTTTTCTCTAAAATAAGAATAAAAGGTAAAAACTAGTAATGATATAGACTGGTTTACGGTGAGATGAGAAAAACGGTAAAGTAAATCATACTTAATGGCTTTAATTTTTTTCACTAACTCTTAAGCTGTATGTTGAATTACTTGATTTGGTTAGCAGCTAGAGAAAAGAGTAAGAGTAGACTTTGGGAGCTGGGAATAGTGTTACACATTTGTAATCCTAACACTCAGGAGGCTGAGGCAGGAGGATTGCTGTGAGTTTGAGGCCAGTCTAGGCTACAAAATTAGTTCAGGGATAGCTTGAACTGCATAGTGAGACCCTGCCTCTAAAATGCATACACACCAAAAAATAAAATAAAACAAAACAAAAAACCCCAACACTTTGGTAAGGGAATTTCAATTAAATGGTTCATTAAATGGACCACAAAGCAGCACTTTGTGAGAGCTCCAATGAGGTTGGAGAAAAAATATTAAGAAACAGGCTAGAAATACAGAGCCAGAGTCCAGGATTTGTAGCATTAGCTTTATTTGCATATAGACTTTTGATCTCTTTTAGTTGGTGGAGATCATTTGCTCCTGTGAGATATGCACAGGCATAGACCACCACGCCTAGTTAAATTCATGGTGTGGTGCTACATGCTCTAATGCCAGCACTGTGATTCCAGCACTTGGGAGGCAAAAGTAGGAGGACTGTCACAAGTTCAAGGCCAGCCTGGGCTACACAATGAGTTCATGGCCAGCCTGAATTACATAGTGAGACCCTATCTCAAAGCAAGCAAACAAATTATTGAACAACCAAACAAGGAACAAAACCCAACATAAACCATGATGGTTTCTTAAAGAGAACTTTATGTTCCAATAACTTGAAAAAGTACCTCTTTAATATTCATAACTATTACTGTGAGAAGAGAGCTCTTTGTATCAGGAATAAATGATAATGGAGCCCCTTTCTTAGAATCTAAATTGACAATACTGCTAACCAATTGCAAATACTTGCTTTCTTAAAAACAAAACAAACAAACAAAAAACTCCAAAATATAGGGAAAGCATCAATAAACCAGAGAAATCTCCTCTTACAGTACTCAGGTATATTCAGGCTTTTTTTTTTTTGGACTGAAGACGGTGCATACTAGGCAAACACTACCACTAAGCTACATCCTCAGTCCTTTTCCAATTTTATTTTGAGACAGGTCTTGTTAAATTACTCAGGCCTTGAGCTTGTGATCCTCCTGTTTGAGCCACAGGAGTACTAAGTTTACAGGTATGTGCCACCATGTCTGGCCTTCAGAAATCTTTAGATCATGACAAAAATTAACTTTGGGGCTTAGCCATTTTCTTCATAGTAAGCTATTTGCAGACATATCTAATTGCAGAAATATCTCAAGTGGATTACTACTGTTTTCACCTAACCATTGCTCATGGTCACGTTTGATTATATTACAAGGATACAAGTAAACAAACAGTATTCTTCATTGTACAGAAGGGCTTGGAAAACTACAGCCTAGGGGAAAATTTAGATGTCCTCTCCTCTTGTTTTTATAAGTCAAGTCTATCCATATTCATTCATTTCTGTATTGTCTCACTGGTTTTGAATTATGATGGCAAAGTTAAGTGGTTGCAAACGAGATTATAGAGACTATAAAGCCATATCCAGCCCTTTACAGAAAAATGTTGTCAACTGCTGCTATAAGACAATGCTAGTAACCTCTGAAGAGATAGGGTGATATTATGATGTGGAATTTATACTTATTGAATCTTATCTTCAGGAAAAAGAGTATCACTAATAATTATTATCATAAAAACTAGATATATATCTAGTACTATGCATTTTATAACATGCCTTTTAAACATATATTTTGTTTTTAATTTTTATTGGTACATGTTTGCAGTACATAATGATTACATTCATCACAAGGAGGTTGTTATATGTACACAACATATCTTAATTCTTTTATTTCTCCTTCCTTTCTTTTTCCTCCCCATTCTCTCCATCTCTTATTCTTCCCATTTGCAAAAAAGTTAACTCCTGTTCCCTATTACTGTTTGTTTTTGAGATAGTTTCACTATGTAGTTACAGACTAGACTCAAACTCACTGTGTAACCCATGCTGGCCTCAAATTCATGACCCTTATTCCTGCCTTAGTCTCAAGAGTGGAGGTTATAGATGTGTGGCATCATGTCTGGCTACATATTTTATATCAGATGACTCTTGTAACAATTCTGAGAGCTACTGTTATCATTTTACAAATGAGAACTTCCATTTAAATCTATGGCTTTTATTGATATCTAAGAATCTTTTTTCTACTTACATGTTTTTTTCCCTGATCAACAGTTCTTTTCTAGTAAGACATGCTGTAAGACTGACTACCCAAAGGACTATTTTAGAGGACACTGTTTAGGGAGCTAATTGCAGAAATACTCCAAAATCTCTCTAGTGACTAGATTCAAGATAAACAGTTTGTACTATAAACTAGATTGAAATATCTCCAGCCACAATTAATAAATATCTTTCTTTTCCTAGATTAAAATATGATGATTTTTCTGCTTCAGCCTCTTGAGTACTACCAATTGCCATGCAATCCTCTTTCTGGGTATATAAACTCAAGACTATTTAAGAAATATTATCCATACATAAACCTATAGCTTAATAATGTAAATGTACTAAATACCACTAAGTTGTGATATACTAAATGTGCCTTTAAAGCAAGTAATTTTTAAAAATGTAAGTGTAAGGTTTATTTTTTAGGCTGAGGAGATGTACTGATAGTGGTGAAGGTGGCACAACCATAAACACACTAAAAATCATTGACAGGTACATGTGAAACTGGCAAGCTTTATGTGGTTATATAACATTATACCTCAATAAAGCTCTTACACACAAAAAAGGCTTAAAAAGGTTCCACAGCCAGACAAACACAGATATTTACAGACTTCCAAACTTCTCACATTTTAAAGTAATTAATGAACATATACATTTTTTTCTATGAATACAGAAAAGACAAAGGAAGCTGTATGTGGTGGTATATGCCTGCAATGTAAGTACCCTGGGAGCAAGAGGATTGCAAGTTTGAGCCCAGAATGAGCAAATTAGTGACTTGGTGAGACCCTATTTCAAACTATACTGCACTATATTACACTAACCTAACCTAACCTAAACTAAACAAAAAGAATGGCCAGGGATATATCTCAGTGTAAAGGCAATGGGTGCAATCCCCAGTATGAGACATGGGGGAAGAGACATTTAAAATGAGAAGAAATACATACCAGACTACACGTCACTGCTGATTATATGTTTTAAGTGCAATTGATTAAGTCTATCTTTGCCTTTTGAAGTATTAAACATTTTGTGGTGCCAGAGATTAAACCTAGAGCCTCATGCATGCTAGGTAAGTAATGCAAACTGGGCTATATTCCTTAGCCCCTTGTCTTTGCTTTTCATAACCCTTAGCTGATGGGGACTAAGAATTCTAGCAATTTGGGAGAAACTAATGCCTATCAAAGACAGAACTCTGAATTTAAGGAACCACGTAAATACCTAGAAAGCCATAGTCTAAGTCTTTATTCATCTGTTTGCAGTCATATCATTGTATGAAGAAGTATTTGTAGGCCTAATCACACATGGAGCAGTCTTATCTCAGGCAACCATGTTGTCTACATCAACATAGGATAAAACTGTGCTAAGGACAGGGCTATATGATTTAAATGTAGGTCTTTATGTTCTGGATAAAGTCATGCTTGATCAAATGAAGTTTCTCTGTTAATCTGCTGTTTATTTTATGGTGCACAAAGGCAGGCATCAACTTTACCTTTGCATCTGATCCTAAGCAGATGAGAATGCTAAAAGATTAATACTTAATTTACTTGCCCATCCATCTGAAAGATAATAATCTTAGAATTTATGGAAGTAGTAGACATTTTTCAGTCCGCTTGAAACTGGAATGAGAAACCTTGCCTGTTTAGTTTCACTGCTCTTAGTAAGGTCAGTTTGTAAGGTCATATTTTGTACGGTGATTTGTTGGACAAGACAATTTTGGTTCAATTAAAGGACCTGTTACTGTGGGGTCACTTATGTTTATCAAAAATAGGCTTCTCTGACCATGTGCTTATATACTGGGAAGAATTTGCTAGGTTCCTGGAACTGCCCTCAATGTCATCTTTCTCTCTGAAGACAACTGTTTACAACCTCTCCTGGGGGAAGTCTGATCCAGAGAACTGCTTAAGATACCTTTATTTCTCAAGTTGGAGTTAGAGAAAGAACTCTGAAGAGACTGGAAGGATTAGAACTACCAATATGCAGTAACAGCAAATTGTGGGCTAGAAAAATCAGTACAATAAATTTCCTTCTCTGCTTTTATGTGTTAACTAAAAATTGTTACGCAAAATAAATTCTTTGAGATGAGGGATTGTATCCTTTTATCTTTTACACTCTACTATCTTGTACAGTGCTTTGGTAAGTACTGCATAAATGAATGAATGCATACATGCAAAAGCAAATGAATTACCTGCTTTCCTCTAAGTGTACCAGTACAATTTTTTGAAATGGCTCAGAGGAAAACTGGAATTATAATCTGAGAGACACTGGGGAAGTAGATTCAAGCAAAATTAGCATTCATTCTAGGGAAATGATTTAAAAAATCATAGGAACAGAATTATTAAGATCTTTACTAAAAGAATCATAAGAAATTTGAAAGACTACTTTCACTGTGTTTTGTTTTTTAGACACTGAAAACATGTGACTAACTGTGGTAACATGACTACTCAGGAGATAACAGGTTACATGTGGAGTATATGCATTTGTGTGTATGTTTCTCACTTAAGTGACTATGCACAAACATTTTCTGGAAAACCTAGTAATCCACTAAATTGGGAAATGGTCAGTGCAGATGTCACTACTATTTAATCTCTCTGTTAAGACAGGGATAGTTCTCTTTCTAAAGACCAAGGGAAAAACAGGCTGTATACTTTAGGAGATGGACTAACTTTGTAGCAAAATAATTTTAGCAAGCAGAGTCTACACTGAACAGCAGTTTTATTTCACATATATAATGATATGTGGATAAGGAAAATCTGCTAGAGATGGAAAGAAAAAAGGCTTCTCATGTCTTTAATTACCTTAAAGATGTGTGCTTTGAGGATATGATGTCCCAGTTCAATAGTCTGCTGTCGGTTTAGTTTTCCTTCTTGGCGGGAAAACCAGAAGGCAAGTAACGTGTGACCACTTCTGCAAGAAAAATAGACTCATTTTAGAATTGCAATGCCTCGGTTCTGCTTTGAGGAAGTGTTCAGGCCTAGCAATTTCCCCACCAAAACTCATTTGACTAATATTTTGGGGAAGGGAAGTTGCTGCTGGGCAGATAATGAGTATGATAATGAGTTCCCAGTCCTTTACCCAATCACATGTATATTATAATCAATGAATGAACATCACTTCTCGCTGGACTACAACTATATCACACAATGGTTACGTTAAAAGATTTTCACTTTTATTTTCTGTCTCTGTCAGCAACTCTTATTTTTATGCCCCATTCCCTTAGCAGCTCTTATTTTCTCAATGCTTAAATGTTAGGGCTGCTTCAATGATTTTTGTATTAGTATTTCCTATTACATCCTGTTTGTATTAGCTCATTCATCCTCAGAGCCAGTGTCACCATCTACCACCTTTAGGTATTTTTTATCTAGACCTCTCTTCTCAGTCTTAGACAAGTATTTGCTTAAATATTTACTGGACTTCTCCCTGTGACTTCTCCACAGCACCTACACTCAACAGGTTCTAACTGAATTAACCACCACTTGCCCAACTCAAGTCTTCTCTGTTCAGCTCTACCAAGCCTCCACCCTTTTCCTGAGTAGAGTACAGCACTGTTTTTAGTGCCACCAGTGTAGATCGTACATACCTCTAATAAAATGTTTGCCATACTGTTACAAGCTCTTTCCTTCACTAAGCTGTTTTTCCTGCTGGCTTACAGTCCTCCATATCTCCCTGCCAACAGATTTCCTATCTGCTCATTAAAGAAAATTCTTTTTTCTGCATCAGGATATTGTCTTATCTGTCTATAATAACCCAGAACTGCCTCTTCCCTCTTTTTAACTGTGTGGTCAGCTGGTCTGAGGACAAACACCAAAGGAAGGCTAGGATAACATACTGCAGAATTACAGAGCCTAACCCCTGACTATAACATCCAAACTACCCTAACTTTGAACTTGCTATTATATAAAGTAATAATTTTTAAAAAATACATTTGATTTGGAATTTTCTCTGTGTATGTGTGTGTGTTTTGGAAGTAGGGATTGAATCCATGGCTTTCACACTGAGCCACTGAACTACATGCCCAGTTTTTTTTTTTTTAACTTTGAAACAGGGTCTCAATAAATCACTAAATTAACTACCTGGAATGGGTTCAAATTTGCAATTTTCCTGCCTTAGCCTCCTAGAGTGCTGCAATTAGAGGCAGGTTAACATGCCCAACTTAATGATACCTGTCCTTAAGCATGAATGAGCACATATATGCTTATGGAGATATGTGGGATATGTGTACATACAGGGCGTATATATTTTTAGTTTAGCTTATGAAAGAAATTTGGATATTCTCCATAATGCCTAATATATAAAAATGCTCACTAAAAATTTTTAGAAAAAAAAACTGGACATTAAAGAAAGGACAACTACCACCTCTGGGATGTATATTTGTACTGCATTAGCTATAAACTTTAGGAACTCTGGACACTTGGAAGTCTATGGCTCAGCAGGTTAGTGTCAGCACTAACACTACTAACCCAACTCTTTTACTCCTTTCACTTAGAGAGCCAGAAAACAAGAAAATGAAACCAATTATATTGATTTCTGGTCTAATGAACTAATCGAACAAAAGTATTAAGTGAACTTTTGCTGGTGATATTTCCCTAATAGGAGGCCAAAATATCTAATGGAGAACTTCTTTTTATATTGAACACTGGCTCTGCAGTTAGGTTTAACTTGAAAATCTTACACTGAAGTTTGAAACATTAACATTATTTCATTCATTCATTCATTCATTTTAGTTTTAGTGAAGAAGTTGCAGGACAAGTCCCATCTTACACAGAAATCATCTCAAAGATTATTTCATTTAATAAGATTTAAAAAGGAAATCCTAACCTTTGGCTTCACAGTTTTAAAAAGTTGTAATGGATGCCAGGTCAATGTAAAACAAAAACAAATATACTGGTGAATATTTAATTGGATAAGATTAACCATAATAAAAAGAGAGTTATTTAAGTACAGGAACATACAAACAAGTGCATCTTATATGGAACCATCACTACTGTCTGAAGGCTGAATCCAGGGTTGTTTTGAGCTCATAAAATCTGATTGCCACTGACTTTTATTTATTCTGTGAAAGCACAATTTAGCTGGTAGATTGTTATAATAGAGCACAGAGAAGTCAGATAATAATGAAAATCATTTATAAAGTGTCCTATTTTCAAGGTCTTGAAATTCTTTCCAGTTATTAACAGTAGAATTATGTTTTATTTTATTTTAAAGGAATAAAACCAAACAAAATAAAACAGAAAAAGCCAATCAAAACAAAATAATTAAAGTGATACAGGACTTCAAAACAAGATAATAGGAAATCAACAATGGCTACCATAATATATCTTAATATCTTCAAAATAGCTACCCATATCATCAGACATAATAAAATCAAACACAACAAAATAAGACCAAACCAAATGAAACAAGTAGGAAATTAACAATGACTACCGCAATCCTACTGGCAGTTGAACTCAGGACCCTGTGCTTGCTGGGCAGGTACTTGTGCCGCTGAGCTATATCCTGGCCCTGACACTGAGTTTTTAAGAGTTCCTTCTGGATTCTGTTTATCAATCCTTTGTTACATATATAGTTTGCAAATAATGCATTTTCTCCCATTTGGTGGGTTATATTTTCACTCTGTTGATTGTTTTCTTTGGTGCAGAAGCTTTTATTTATTTTATTTGTCTTTTTGAGACAGGGTCTTGCTATGCAGTTCAGGCTGGCTTTGGGCTCACTTTGTAGCCCAGGGTAGTCTTGAACTTCCAATGATCTGCCTGCCTCAGCCTCTCAAGTGCTGGATTACAGGAGTGTGCCACAACTCCTGGCTGGTGCAGAAGCTTTTAGTGTGATGTAATCTCATTTATTATTATTATTTTCTTCTGTATTTGTTTAGTGTGCTTCTGGGGTCTTCTCAAAAAAATCTCTGCTCTTTCTAATGCCCTGGAGCATTTTTTTTTCTTTTAGTAGTTTCACAGTTGTACTCTTTAAGTTTTAGCTTCTTACTCTTGCCATTCCCCTATGTCTACTATCCTTCATCATTTAAGTCAAATGCATAAGTCACTGATACTATTATCCTTACTTTCCCCCCACCATCAAGTACTTTTGAGTATCTCCCAAGTGTCTCTCTCACATACCATATTCTTCCTTATAAGTCTCGGCATTTTTCACCTAGACTACAGGCCTTATAGCTAGTGTTCCATTTGCAGTATCTTCTCTTCTTCAATCTATCTCCCATACACTGTCAGATTTATCTTTCACATCATCAGAGTTAACTCATTAATTCCTCCTCCTCAAAAAGTTACAGAGGCCCTCTGTTAGCTACATAATAAAGTCTTAAACATGGTGTTCAGGATTTTTTCCTTCCTCTCTTTCCTCCTTTCTGACCATGCACCTTATCTTATTTTCTCTTTACAGGTGACCAAATTCCCCAAAGTCACTTAGAACCTTTACATTTCTCCTTGCTTCTGTCCTGCTTTTCTGTTCTGTCTGCAGTGCTCTCCTTGCCCTCTGCTGCCTTTATAAGTCCAACCTATCCCTTCAAGGCTGAACTCCAGTACAATCTCTTCTTTTTCTTTGTCTAAGTTCCTATGATACCTTACGCTAGTAATGATGAACCTTTCAGAAGTTTCAATGACACAAACAGCCCCTTGAAGTATGTGTGCCGAAGGTTCACCTTATACCATTGCCTTATACTATGGCATATTATTGCTATGTGTCTAACTTCCTTTTAGAGGAAGTAGTGGCTATAGCATAAGGGGGTGTCTTATCTATTTCTTTAGTGGTTGGTACAGTTCTTAATGTAAAAGAGAAGTTCAATAAATTTTGAATTATTTTAATTATTGGGCAGCAGAAAGAAAACAAGGATTCCCAGATCCACTTCACAGTATACTATTCATTTTGGCCTGGACTTTATAGGTATTTCTCTTGTTCTTGTGTAGTACTGTGAAATGGTGTAAATATGGCTCAAATATTAGGAATAGACTGACGTTCCTGATATTTTTCACCTCTTATATTAAAATTTATGCCTACAGTTAAACTTTCTGTTGCACTAGAATCTGCTAGCTGCTATCTAGTCTTAGAAAATGATATCCATGTCTGAAAAAATTCTTGCTTCTTACCAGACGTAGTGGCATATGCCCATAATCTTAGTATGCTGAGGGCTGAGAAAAGAGGATCTCAAGTTTGAGACCAGCCTGCACAGGTAATTTATTTATTGATTTAGCAAGACACTATCTCAAAAATAAAAAAGGTTTGAGATTATAACTCAGTAGAAAGACCCTTCCAATCCTCATACTAGAAAATAAACCTTGCTTCTGATTATAGCTTATCAATCAGTAACTACTTCTGCTTTTTCATGCTTTTTTATAAAAGCTAAGTTTTAAATGCATTTCTAGTCAACTTGTGTTATTGTTTCACATTCAATGTGGACATGGAAGAGCCATATGAACATGAACTGTAAGTAGTGATTATAAGTAACATTCCCCAGATGTATCTGTAGAAATGTGTAGAATGGTAGTAGACTTAGAATCTGGATAGGGATTTGCTACATTCACCCATTTTGCCTCACACCTTCCTATTGTCTTTCTGGTCTGTTGGGATATCACCTGGCCCTAAAACCATGGACAGCTCTTGTCTGTCCCAACAATGAAGCTGGCAAGCCTCAGAATGCAGACTGGTATTGACTGTATTGAACTGACACAATGTGAAATGTCAGAAATTTACATAGGAAAATTTGCCACTTCTCTCTTCCTTTTCAGCTCTGTTTACACCTGTAGCACAGCATTTTGCTTTGAATTCTAGCTAGTAATAAATGTGTCTATTACCACTCTTGAGACATAGTAAGAAGAGTGAAAAAAAAAAGACATTTCTATGGATCTTTGAGGAGTTTTTCAAATATTGTAACCTGTAAGCTTAAACTTAGTATAAAAATTAGTACAGTTTACCATTGTTCATTTACTAATTTATCACTAAAAATATTTTTTGTGTCCTACTTGTGTGTCAGGTATCCTACTAACCATTAAGAAGACAAAGGTAAAATAGAAAAGGTTTTTGTCCTCAGACTCATGTCTTAAAAGGGAAAGTGAACAGTAAACAAGTGATACAGATTAGAAAGGAAGTAAAAGGTTGCTATGATTTAGATAAAAAACAGGGAAATTAGATAAAGTGACAAGTAGAAGTCTCTCTGTGTGGCATTTAAACTGATATCTCTTGGAGGATTGAAAAACAGTTCTGGTAAGACAGAGACAGTGATTCCAGATGGTGAAAACTTAAGTGCAAATTCCCAAAAGTGAAAAAGAGAAAATTCTAGGAGCTGGCAGAAAATAATGAGTAAGAGAGAGGATGAAGGAGCTCAATTCAGACAGGCAGGCTAAAGCTAGCTCTATACGTACAGATCTTGAAGAATCTGGCTTTGAGTTTAATTTGATCATAAGAGTCCACTGAAAAATTTTCAGAAGAAATTGCAAGGTCAGAATTGTGCTTTTAAAAAATCATTTTGACTGATGGTGGACAGGAGCAGTCAGGGGAGGAGCAAGATCAACCAAGAAGCTAAAGTAATCCATGTGAAAGCCTCTGGTGTGGTCTGTAGAGATTAAAAATAAATGGAAATTTACAAGTAAAATCTAAGTGGTAGAACCAGCTAGATACACTGAAGGCTATAGTAAATGAATGTCTCAGAGCTGTGAGTTTTCATGGTTAAAATGACAGAGCTGTTTGCATTTGAAAATCTCTAGAGAAGGTTGAGTGAATTCTTCTACTTGCAAGAAGGAAAATGTGCTGTGAAGTTCCATTAAGTTGGCAATAACAACTTCTGATTGCTGCGTCATTAGTCTTTGTTTGACAACCAAGGAAAACCTTTGGGATTCTTATCTTTTGATTTAGCCAGCATTGTTTCAAAGATTCACCAATGGGATAAATTAGCTTCTATTTCTATGTCACTTTCAGTATTAAAAACTTCTCAATTATTTGCTCACTTCAATCGCATTTTAGATATCTAGATGCAATTATTTTAAACTGATATTTTCTATACTAAACTTAACCAACTTAAAAAGTAGTATTACTGGGCTGGGGATTTAGCCCAGCAGCATAAGTGTCTGCTTGGCAAGTGCAAGGTTGTGAGTTCGATCCCTGGTACCAAAAAAGAAAAAAAAAGTAGTATTACTTTTCTATAGCAAAACCAAACAATATAGAATACAAGTCCTTTCTATGTCTTGTTATCTTCTGTAATGTTTCATGAAAGAATAAACACTAAGCATTTATATCTGTGAAACCATAAAATGATAATCTCTCCCATCATACCATAAACAGAACAATTTCTCTGAATATATACCGACTTAGCAAATTTCTCGTAAGGTTATAACAGTCAGAATAAGTAGTTTTCAGTTTTACCTGGATTTAGTGAAGAATTCTGATTATGAACTTTTTCCACATTTCATTTTGGATTTGGAAAAGGAAACAAAAAATACTATGACCCATCATCTGATGGTTAGACAGTTTTAAAGATAGTACCAAGTGACTAATAGTTGTAGATCTCATGCTGAGGTTAAATACCTTCATAAAGTTGAAAGATATCCATGTATTGATAAACTAAGTAGATTTCATATATCATATCACAAACCCATGACCTTGTGTCACAAGAGTAATATTTCAAATTTGAGTTTCAAATTTATTTTTAATACTAAAGGGGGGTTAGAAATTGAATAATAGGAAAAATATTCATTTTCAAATTAGACAAATCTCCAGTAATACTGCAAATCAATGAACTCTGTCCCTGGAAAGTATACATCCAAACCTTGACATAAGATTAATTTCTGAGCTGGGCATGGACGCACATGCTTGTAATTCTAGCACTTGAGAGGTAGAGGCAGGAGGATCACTGCAAGCTCAGGGCCACCCTGAACTACATTGTGAAGTCTGTCTCAAAACAAAACAAAAATCAGAACAAAAGGACTGACTTCCATTTAGGAATAAACAAAGAATTAAAAGTGAAGCAGATCTAGACACTGAAAAAAAGAATAAAGAGCTAATGCTTTTAGGAGGTAAGGTCATCTGCTAATATTCAAATGTCCGTAAATGATGTTTGGTACACCTCCCTTTTGCTTTAACTCTTAAACTCCTAAGGATTGACTTAGTTCCAAGAATGTCTTTTCCTTTCCTTTGTTTAACTGGTTTGCTGAATTCTCTCCGAAAGCTTTTAAAAAGCAGAATCTATTCTACAATTTAAGGGTTTGCTATGGAAATCCACAGTGAATATCAGAAGCAGTGACCCTGAATTTGTGCCTCAGTGAGGATAAGGTTAAATGTTATTTTACTTGGAGAGTCATGCTTAGACCAAAAGAACAAACAGAATCACTACGAACTATAACATGTCATTTTGTTATTCTATATATTCCACAAGAAGCCAGGTAGTAAAGGTCCCTGACATAGTTACTCTTCCTTTGGGAGAATATGTCCTCTTTTCTATCTAGTACTATTTTTCTAATATTTTGCTTTGTGGCACAGATTTTGTAGCACCAGGTCTGCACTGTATAATTCACTAAGTAAATATATAATTCATTACCAAACAAATTGAGAACAATCTTAACAAATCACTAATTTTAAGCAATCAATTCTGGTCATAAAGAAGTAAGTACTCAACTATTCTCACAGATAAGAGTAACTTGGGTAGTCTTTGCTCCTTCCTATTCATGTACCATAATATTTACTATTTTTATTTGAGGAAATCAAATTAAACCAAATTAGCCATTGTCTTAGTTACTTTTCTCACTGCCAAGACAAAATACCCTACTTCAAAGTTAAAAGAGGAAAAGTAGATCACAGTTTCTGTAGGTTTCAGCTCATAGTTGGCTGGCTCCACGGCAGGGTGGCATGGCAGAGAGGAATTGCAGAGAAATAGTCCATGACAAGTAGGCAGGCAAGAGCAAGTGAGGGATGACCACAGCTCTTTCTGTCCCTTATATCTTATCCAGGTTACTTATGGCTGGTAGCACTCACATCCTTAATGCTAGTGCCCTTGATCCTAGCATTGCACCATGAATCAATTCCAGTATTATACACTCTAGACCCAGCCACTTCTTACAAAGCCTCACTTAGAGGCTTTGTCATCTAAACACAAGTGGTAACAGGCTTCTATATCATGACCTCCCAGGTTGTATCAGCTCAATGCTCATTATATAAAATTCACAACAAACTTTCGGTCCCCAATGGTCTACTTTCTCCTTTTTATATTTCTACCATCAAAGGCACTAATGGTTTGAATAACAAAGACCGGTGCCCTGTTCTCTCAATCACCTTACTTAAAATGCACAGGTTGCCACAAATGGACTTTTTACTACTTTATTCTTAGCCTAATAGCAGGGATTAGTTCATTAGATTAGTGAATTAATCTGGTATCTCTGGGCCTAAGGGAATAAAATTGGACATTAAACTCAGGGTATGACAGAGGTACAGCAATGATGCACAGTGAAAAGAGAAAGTAGAATAAGGTGGTAAGGTCCACAGTTTGCATGCTTCAAGAGGCATCTCTTTGTTGTTGTGGTGGTGGTGGTGGTAGTGATGATGGTGATAATGGAGATTAAACTCTTATACATGCTAGGCAAGTACTACCACTAAATTTGAGAATACACTACATTCCTATTCCCAATTCTTTTTTTGCTTTAAGACAATCTCATACTAAGATGCTCATATCTTGAACTTGTGACCCTCCAGCCTCTTGAGTAGCTAAGACAAGAGGTATGCACAACCATGTCTAGCTAAGGAACACACTTTTATCTAGAATGCAAATCCAAATCTTTTGATATCATATGGAAGTTTTAATAACAATGTATTTTAATAACAAATTATTATTATTTTTGGTACCAACTCAGGACTTTGAGCTTGTCAGGCAGGCGCTAGTGCCACTGAGCTAAATCCCCAGTCCTAACAAATGATTCTTCAGTGATACTTAGCTTACATTTTGGTAAAAACATAAATCCAGGAAAAAATATTATCTGTAACCCTTTTTTTTCTGTCATAATTGAACCTTCATGCAATATTATATCATTTCCTCTGGTATATCCATTCTTTGGACAGATTCTGGGACAATAATAGTCTTCTTCTCCCTACTCCCCCAGTACTATGAGTTTAACTCAAGACCTACACAGTAAGTTGTATCCCCATCCCCTTTTTGTTTTTATTTTGAGATTAAGGTCTTGCTAAATTATCCAGACTGGGCCTGAATTTGTGATCTTCCAGCCTCAGTCTCCCAGAGTTCTGAGATTACAGGTATGAGCTACTACCACACCTGACTGGAAGTCTAATAATACTGTATTTAAAACAAGTATGGTGGTGTACAGTTGTAATTCTATCTCTCTGGTCGGCTAAGGCAGGAGGATCTCAAATTCAAGTTTTGCCTGAACAATGTAGTGACTCAGCAAGACCTGTCTCAAAATAAAAAGGGTCAGAAAGGTAGCTCAATGTGAAGGCTCTGGATTTGATTTCCACCACAGAGGGACGGGAATGGGGAAGGGAAAAGAAAACACAACCTTAGATGTAGCACTGACCTCTGGCTCTACTATTTCCTTTTTCCAGTGCCATTCTCAGCCTTTCTTCTTTAGTTCAGGCAGAAGCTACTTCCTTGGGTGGCCTATCTTTAAGGAAGATCAACTACTTTTTGACATCAGTAGAATATTCTCCTTCATGTCTAATTCCCTAATAAGGTCAACAAGTTCAGAGTTAAAACTGAGCACAGAAAGTCCAGGAACACGGATGAAAAGAGACGAGCATGTTGTATTGTTTTGAAGACCTCTCATTACAACAGAAATACACATTAGGCAATGGCTTACTTGGTGTGCCTTTAAAGCAATGAGTTGGTCTTGTCTGGTCTACTGAAATACACTGGATATGGAGAGAAGTGGGAGAGGAAATGGAGAATGGAGGGGGAAACACTGCCTTGACATGACTGCATAAAACACATATTTTAAGGGCTAGGGATAAAGCTTAGCAGCATAGCATCTGCCTCGTAAGAATGAGGTTGTGAGTTTGATCCCAAGTATTCAAACAAAATGAGACAACCCCGTATTTTAGCCAGGTGTGGAGGTGCATACCTGCAATCCCAGCACTTGGGAGGGTGAGGCAGGAGGATTGCTATATGAGTTTAAGGCCAGCCTTACTGTTCAAAACCAACCAATCAACAAAACAAAACAAAACAAAAGAACAAAATCTGTATTTTCTTCTTTTGGAGTCCCTGAGGATTTCATCCTTTGTAAGGATATTATTTCAGTGGTAGATTGATTGCCTTGGACCTCAACTCTGGTATGTTTTAGACTAGGAGAGCATACTGGAGCAGGACTTTTCTAGAAACTGATCTCAAAGTGATTATTACATAATTCTAGATCAGTCTGTTCCTAAATATGTAGTTGCTAACTCTATGTATTAAGCACTACAGCAGTATTTCCCACCCCAACTCCGTGGCTTCACTTTTTATGTTTTTATGTTAGTTACCCAGTGTCAACTACAGTCTGGAAATACTAAATGGAAAATATCAGAAATAAACACTTCATAAATTTTTAAAAAATGTGCTGTTGTGAGTAAATATGATGAAATCTCATGCCACCTCATCTGTCCTGCCTGAGTCTTGAATGATTCTTTGGCTAGTGCATATATGCTACTTCTCCATTAGCCACGCAGTAGCCCTCCTTGGTTACTGCAATATTAGTAACTTTGCAATATGGTATTGCAGAGTTTGTGTTCAAGCAATTCTAACAATGGCCCTCCAGCCATTGCTTACAATTTTGATACGCCGGAAAGAAGCTGTGAAGTGCTTCCTTTATATGAAAAGGTAAAAGTACAATAAGCTAATTCTGACTGTCATACAACTTTTAATATAGCACACTGTTAAAATTATTTTTATTATTAAATACTGTTACAAATTTTAAGTTTTACATAATTTATAAATTGAACTTTGTCACAGCTATGTACAAATAGGAAAAACTACAGTACCTATATGGTTTGGTCCTGCCTGCAGTTTCAGTATCCAATGGAGGGGGGTGGTGTCTGAAAACTTGTAAGGAAAGACTACCTTACAACAAAATCCTTTTGGAAAAACCATACAATTTATGTAACAGACTTAGACTCAGTTTTTTGTTTGTTTCTAAAAACCCTGTGTCTAAAATGTTAACAGCTGAAGAATGTTGAACTTAATCACAGGAATTAGGCACACACGAAGGGTCTCCAGTACTATGAAGAGGAAGAGGGAAAAGAACATACCCTGAATCATTTCTTTGTACTCTGTACTATTACTGGTGTTTATCTCCAAGACCTCACTTAATTCTCACCAATTCCAAGAGAAAGGTACAGTATAATGCTTTTATGTAAATAAAAAAACTAAGTCTCAAAACTTCCATGTAACATTTTCCAAAGGTTACAATTCTAGAAGTAAGATTTTCACACACATAATTCGACTCAGTGGTTCCTCTTCTTTCCACTACAGTTAAGTTTCTTTAAATATTTTTACCTTGTCACGGAAAATATCATACATTCTACTGTTTGGCTTACTATCACCATCAGAATCTGGAACTAATTTCCTAATGAATCAGCATGAAGTAGATTAAGCGGCATGCTCACAAGCACAGTAGTTTGTGGAACACAGTCACAAGGGCAATAAAATCCAAGCATCATCAGATTTACAGGCTCTCTGATGAGTCACAGTTTGAGGAAAGAAGTCTAATTTGGCCTTTCTTATTTTTGTGCCAGAAGAAACTCTGGAGTTACGTTGTTGGGAGTTTCCAGGAATTTAGTACTAATTTTAACTTCTAAAATCACCTATTAAAGATTCCTTTAATAAAAGGGTAATACAGAAAACAGTGGAAAGCACAACTCATAAGGATGCTAGAAACTAGGTTTTACCCAATAGAATGGTAAATAGTTACATATAAGGCCTAGTTTGTTGAGTTGATAAAGATTCTCAAATTAGGGTCAAATTTATGAGGAAAGAGTGCTGGGGTGGTGGCAGTGGTTAATTAATAATGTCTGCCATGGATGCAAGGATTGAGATTGGTGGTATTTACCATATTTTAGTATTCTATTCTTCCTCTCTTTACCTACTTAATAACTTTGTGACTTTGTTCAAGTGATTCAGTTCCTTTACAGCCTTTATAACTAAATGGGGAAAAATGGCATATTATCTGAAAGCAGAGTGACTAGATTATATGATTTTGTCAAGTCTTTGTCAGCTATAGGGTTTTCACTTTTACTTTTTTTTGTTGTTGCTTGTTTTGGGGCAAGGTCTTGCAACGTAGCCCAAACTAGCCTTAAAATGGCAGCCTTAAACTGTTCTAAGTGCTAGGATTATAGATGAGTGTTAATCACCTTAAAAAAGGCCAATAAAAAATTTAAAATTTAAAATGCTCTAAGATGAAGAGATGAAAAATATGTCAGTTTCAATATCGGAACAATGAGGAAATCTGTTAAATGGTTATGTGTGGTAAAGATTACTCAGGAAAAACATAGGAATTTAGGGAAATACTCTAAATATCTGTGTAGACATTGAATATTAAAGAAATAACATAGTGAGAGTACGATTTACTAAGCTTTCATCATAAGTCTTGCCTTGAGAACAGCAATGATGTTTTCTCTATGGGAAACATTCAATGTAGAAAACTTCCCATTACTTTGAATACCCATGCTCCATACTACAAGTACAAAATAGGCTCAGAATTACTCATTATAGATCTATATCTTACCTGGGATCACAGAGAAATTTGGTTTTCTCTCCTTCTTCTCTCCAGATAAGCCATTCTCGAAAAGAAGGATGTACAAACATACGAGTCATATCTCTGCGCTTGATTAGGAACATGGAGAGGTTCTCCATTCTCTGCTGAAAATCTTCCCATTCTAGTGTGCCTTCAATGCTACCAGCATTGATGGCCTGAAAGATATGCTCATCAGTCAGTGGGTGGAGAGAGGCCACTGCCACATTCAGGAGAGGCATCACCCGATCAAAGGAAGACTGGGTTGGGAACTTCATATTGCACTGAAGTAAATAAACCTCTGAGAGTGAAACAGGAACTACTTTGTAGCTAGAACTCTTTAACACTAGATAGCCTTTCTCTATGAGGTCAAATGTGAGTTTCAGGTATAGATAGGACCCTTGACTGAGGGTCTTGAGATGAGAACTGAGCTTGCCAAATGTTGTATTGTCCATTTTGCCATTAAGTGAAATGTTATTCTGGATCTCTGAGCTGCTGTGTATCCGGTGCAGGATGTAAGCCTGCAGGTCCTGGTCTATGGCTTCATTCTCTTCTAGTCGATCCAAAAAAATCCTATGGAAAGGCAGCAACTTGGTAATTTCCTAAAACAGATGGAGAGAGAGAGAAAGAGACAGAAAGACCTTCAGTTTCCCCTAACTCTTGTGGATAAACTGTAACATTTACAAATTTACTCAGAGCTTCTTAGTGGTCAAAGAAAAGAGGAAAACATGATCAAGTATTAGTATCCACAGACTAAAACAAATTAGCTGCAGAGGAGGGACACAAAACACTTTTCCTAATATTAAGACGTAAGAAAAATCTTCATGGGTCTTTGTAAAGAGACTTTGGGACTCATTGCATGGTCAGTATTCTAAACAGTTTTCCTTTAGAGCTAAAATGAAAAATGGAGTGTTGCACAATTCTGGTTGTATTTTTTTCCAGTGTAAACCATGGCGTAAGGTCTATTCAGTTAGACAAATGTATAAGCATTTGAAGAGTATCATGTAACTGTGTGGCTTTTAATAAAAAAGAAACAAAACCAGTGTGGTTTTCTAACCTTCCTCATAAAAGGACTCATAAAAGTTAACATAGGCCTTCTGGAGATTCTTGAGTTGAAAGGAATATTTCTAATAGTAGAAAGCTTGGCCTTTTGGTGATCGGCTTGGAAATGATGTTGGGGGAAGGTGGCTTAGTGATGACTCTTATATACTGGATTCTATCATTCTTATATTTGTATAGACTTTGTCCTGTTAAGTACCCATTTTCACCTCTAAATCTATTTCTTCTTCTCAACTGAGCCACACAGATATATACCTCATATGCTTCTTTCCATCTACAATATTAGCCTCGGATTCTTTTCATTTTCAGGAAAACTTACAGAAAAGTTTTCTCTATGTTATTTCTAACCTCTCTAATTCTATTCTCTTATTTATTCCAATCAGGGTTCAATGTTATACTTTACTGGAATGGTTCTCGTCAAGGTTATCAGTAATCTTGACTTTACCATATCAGTTAATTACCTTTCAGTTATCAAATTTCTCTTTCTCTCAGCAGTATTAAGACACAGCTGACCATACCTTTCTGTACCTTTTGAGTTTCTGCAGTTTGCTCCCATAGCATGCTCATCTCATTTTCCTCTTAGCATACTAGCCAATCTTATCAGCCTCTCCTGTCTTTTATTTTCATTTTCTAGCAAACAGGCCCTAAACTGATTTTAAGTACTTGTTTCTCTTCACTAGGTAGTCTCATTCCCTAGAATATTTAGTTGTAAACATCATCAATATGTCGAAGATACCTTTTATGTTTCCAGATTATTTATCTGCCTAGAGTTCCCATCTTATACTTCTCTGTACTCAACAGTTAACACTTAGATGTTTTACAGACAAACTTAATGTGACTAAGTCAGAACTAATAAATTTTGTGTCCCCATCAAATCTTTCAAAAAATGGAATTACCATAGGCACTAACATCAAATTCCTGGAGGTATCTGTAATTTTTCTTTTCCCTCAAATTACTACTCCATTCATTTGCTCATCTGAACCTCCTAACTAAAATCTATCCATCAAGTCCTGACATTCCTTCAAAATATACTGCAAACATGACACTTCACATGGTCTCCATCGTTATCACTCTAGTGTAAGTCAGTCACTATCATCTTTCATCTATGTTTCCATTTGAATTCTTTATTATTATTATTATTATTATTATTATTATTATTATTATTATTATTATGTGGCACTGGAGATTAAGCCCAGGGCCTTGGCTATGCTAAGTAAGTGATGTACCACTGAGCCACTTCTCCATTCCTCTACTTACATCCTTGATCCTCTGTATTTTATTATTATACAGCTAGCAGATAAAGAGATCTTTTAAAAAGGTACATCATTTTTATCACTTTATAAGGTACCCTGGACAAGCCTTTTCTATCTTCTCTATCTAAAACAATTATCATAACTGTTAAATCTTCAACCTCTAGAACAGTGCCTTACACAATCCAAGTATTTAAGAGATGTTTGCAGAAATAATGACTGTGAGATTACTTTTAAGACCTATAAATTATTTTAGAATGTCAGTGCTGAAAGAAATTATATTTTTTCTGTACTGGGAATTAAAAATAGGACCTCACTCATGCTAGGCAAATGTTCTACAGCTGAGCTATATCTCTAGTACAAGTAAATAATTTTTAAAAATTCTTAGTTGAAGAAGTGGGGATGTAGCTTAGTGGTAGAATACTTGTCTAGCATGTATGAGACATGAGATCAATATATATGTGTGAAGACAATGAAATATGGACTTTGTAGATTAGGATATATAGTACTTTTTCTCTTCTTTGGCATAGATAAAAATTCTGTTCCACACAGATGTGCTTCAAATTTCTTTTGCAATTGCAGATAGCAGTATGTGAAAGTATATGTGAGGCTAATACTGCCTAAATATACATTTGGTAAAAACAAAGACTACATTCCTTGAGGCTTCTTAATTTTATCTTTCATCTGTAACAATAAAACTATTGAACAATTAGTTGTAAAGACAGAAGGGGAACTTGATGCAAGATTCCTTTTTTTTTTTTGGCGGTACTGGGGATTGAACCCACAACCTCATGCTTGCCAGGCAGGTACTTACACCACTGAGCTAAATCCCCAGCCCTTGATGCAAGATTCTTCTTCGTGTATTAATAATTATCACAGGGAGTTGTGTCAAAATAGGTAGGTAAGTAATATATTAATATATAATATTTTAATATTCATGAAAAGAGGATTTGGTAGTACTGGGGATTGAACCTAGGGCATCACACATGGTGGGTGGACAAGTACTCTAGCACTGAATTATATCACCATTATTTTTATTTTTTGAGATAAGGTCTCTCTAAGTTGCCCAAGCTATCCTTAAGCTTGTGTTCCTCAGATCATAGCTTCCTAAGTAGCTAGGATTACAGGCGTGTGTCACCATAGGTGGTGAGGGATCCACCCCCCAAACTATGCGTAAATATGTAAAGATACCAATTTGACTACAATAACAATGGAGGGAAAGGTGGAGTCATTTATCCTTAGCCCATACATTTTTATAGGATTTAGTTCTAGTTCCTGGTCCTTTGCCTAAGGTAGCAATAGCAAACCTTTTAGAACTTTCAATGATACAACAGCCTGCTGTGGTACATGTACCATAGGCTCACCATCACTAACTAGGCCATTAAGTGAATAGTTATAAGCAAGGAAGATAATAAATACATTTAAAAAACACAACTTATCTCTCAGTTGCAATAAATTCACAGCCCTAATACTGTCACTGTTAGAAGACATAGAACATTCACCTTAATGCTACAGAAATGTTGTTAAAGTAGAAGCAAAGGGAAGAACCAAAAAAAAAAAAAAATATCTGTCTTGGGCCTGGGGATTTAGCTTAGTGCCATAGCACCTGCCTGGCAAGTGCAAGGTTGCGAGTTTGATTCCCAGTACCAAAACAACAACAAAATCTGTCCTGAGATGGTAGGTTGCACTGGATTTTGCATAGTATTACATGATTTAGAAGTGAAACAAAAACCAAAGCTCTAAGGATTTTCTTTGTATTGCTGTCCTCAGGACAAATCCAGAAAATAGGCATATTTTATCAAACCTTATTCAGAGGACTGCGAGTAGGAATTAAAGTTATATCTAGAAAGATCGTATCTCCTACCTTCTTTGGGAACTATTCTTGATAGGTGCTAGTATATAGTAGAGATTTATCATATATCTTTACTAAGGGAACTAGGGAACTAGAATCTAGACTTCTTTTAGTTTAAACCCTTTCCAAGGGAAACAATTTATAGTTCAAAAACAAACAAACACATACCTGTAAACTGGTCCTAACTGTTACAATTAGTTTGAGCCAAGAAGGAAATTTTCCAATCATTTTACTCAGAAATGATACAATTGTATCCCCATAATCCGGTTTGTGAAATTCTGCTTCATTTAATCCATCAATTAAAATGATGAAATCTTCATCTGGGATTTTTCTCTCTGAGATAAAAAGAAACAAATTACTTCATAATTACCAAGTAGATATGTGAATTTTTACTCGGTCCTTGATCATGTATCTGTCCAGAAAAAAATGTTAGAAAGGCCTCTTATGATGCCTTGAATGCTCACGGTAAATAATTTTATAAAGATAGGAAATAATTCATTCAATGAATTCAACTGTGTTGTTTTTGCATAGTATAGAAGATTTTGTCACATATATGTGAGCATATGAATCACAATTTCAGGAATATCCATATTATCAGTTGTGATACAATATGAACACTAGAGTTTTAAGAATCTGTACATGAAAACTCAATTTTTCTCTTACACATGAAAAACCTAAAAAGAATATGCTTGTTTCCCCTGCACCGATCTAATAGCATTAGAGAGAATAATGTCATATGTTATTTTGGGAATTTCCCAAAAAAGATTTAATTTAAAAGTCTAAAGCAGTATAGAGGAATACATGTGACTTTGTAGCGGGAAGGAAGGGATGAACAGAAAAGGAACCCTAACTAATAGACCTCAATCAGTAGATTATGTTGGAAGATCCTTGTGGCTTCCTGGTCTACACCCAAAGAAACCACAATTAACCAGTGTGATCTTCCCAGGAAAGAAGTCATGTGGAAAAAACATCTGGCTGTTTATATTCAGTACCCCTCCAGATTCCACTAGATCATAGATTGACAAAATCAATTTATTTCTGGGGCTCAGCCAAAGAAGGAGTTAAGTGAGCCTTAAGGTTTCTGTTCTCATTAAATGCTTTTCAGTTCTTGAACAACACTGAGCAAATTAGAATTTAAAAAATCCCCAAATCGAAAAACATTTTTGTATAAATCAACCGTGAGTGGTAAAAAAAAGGTACTACTTGGTAGAACCATACAGGATTTGAAGGGAAGAAAGCAAGAAGTCATTAAGTGTCTGGTCTAGAAATAAGTTTTTGTCTGTGGAGGAAAATGAAAATGAAGCTGAGTTCAGAATAAAAAGTCTATAGACTTCTAAATAAGATAGGCTCTTTTTGTCAAGAGTCAAAAACAAATTATACATGCTATTTCTGTTTTACATTTGAACTTACACAGATCTCTTATGATAATAAACATTTATATGTTTCCTCTAAAGCAAAGCTTTGTATGAAGTAATTTAATTCCAATACTCTAAATACTATACGGCAGTTCTTAAATTATTGCTTTACTGTGGTGACATTTTAGGAAAAGAAATGAACGATGAATTCCACTCAAACTATTAACAATGATTATTAATGAAGTGGCATTCTAGGTAATGTAGGAATATGAAAAAATACTCAGGGAATCCAAAGAATTAAGAACAAGAGAGGATTTGTTTGAAACTAATCAGGATTTACTCAAACAACTAGGAGGCTACTATGTTCTTGACTTTAAGGACTCTGGCTCTCTTAAGCTTAACTGTGTCTTTACGTCTCACAGAAGAATTTTCTATTTATGTCTGTCTGAGTATCACCATCTATCCTGTCCAGAGGTGAGCAGGAACCATCCTGTGTATGGCTCAGGAGAACCCACTGCAATGTTTTCAAAAGCTGGTTTTTAAGTAGTATAGTATATATAGAATTTATATACTATACACTGGAAATTGGCAAACATTAAAATCAGCTTTCCCATCCTGGATGGCTGTTAAAAATTTACCAACACGGGCTGGAGATTTAGCTCAGCAGCATAAGCACCTTCCTTGCAAGCAGGCTGTTGTGAGTTCGATCCCCGGTACCAATGAAAAAGACCAAAAAAAAAAAAAAAAAAATTCCAACAGAACAGACTGCCTACATTCATCAACTGTATACCTCCTTTAACTTCACATAGGTTTCTTCCTAAGAGAGACACAATCTTCAAGTGGAGAAAAAGGCTGGTCATAATGGATCTGTACCAATTTTTTTTTTAAGAGAAAAAAAAAAAAGCAGTACAAACACATTCTCAAGCATAAACATCAAGAAAGAGCTCTAATCTTAGCACTTGGGAGACTGTGGCAGGAGAACCGCTGTAAATTTGAGGAAATCATGGCTACAAAA
Organism: Cavia porcellus; assembly: GCF_034190915.1. Taxonomy (NCBI): domain Eukaryota; kingdom Metazoa; phylum Chordata; class Mammalia; order Rodentia; family Caviidae; genus Cavia; species Cavia porcellus. The sequence continues at coordinate 17,518,177 of NW_026947515.1, forward strand.
TGAGCTCAAGTCTAGCCTGAATTGTATAGTGAAACCTGTCTCAAAAAGACAAAAAGTTCTCTAAAATAGAGGTAGTTGTGGTGACACATGCCTGTAAAGCCACCACTTGAAAAGCTGAGGTAGGAGGATTGCCTAGAATTTGAGGCCAGCCTGCGCTACAAAGTGAATTCAAGACCAACCCTAAACTACATGGTGCATAGTGAGGCCCTGTCTCAAAAGAAAAAAGAAAAAGAAGTATGCTCTGAAGTATGATGTAGACATTTTAATGAAGAGGTAATTCATTTGCTAATAAAATTAATCTTTCATTTGCACAAATTTCCAGTAGGGTGTATTACTCATCAAAGGAGTAAAAAAAAGACAATATATTATTTCATTTAAAGAAAAATACTTTTTCTTTCTAATCAAGATCAAGACACTCTTCTAAGTCCTGTTTTTTGTTTTTCTTTTAAAAGTTCTACTTCGAAGGAATTACGCTTCACCTATGAACACAGGTATATGAATATCAACAAGTCATTTCATCAGTTAAGTAGCAGAAAGGCATGCTTATCTAGGGATATCATAGTTTTCAGGATTCATAACAATAAAGGAAAAGAATTTACACTAATGCTACCAATAGTGTAAAACAATGAAAACTATTCCTAAAATAATTCCTTTTCGTTTGGTAAATGAGGGGTCTCAATTAAAGATTTAAGAAATGGGATTTTATCTTCAGACTTTGTCTTTCAAATGTAACCAGTTTTAGGAAAATGCTTCTGCATGTTGATCTTCAAGCTTCTGTAGATTTCATTCATTTGTTTAGTTTTGGTTTTTTGAGACAGGATCTTGCTGTATGTTTCAGCTGGCCTTGAGTAGTAGTCCTCCTGTCTTTAGCTTCCCAAGTGCTGGGACTACAGGCATGCACCACTGCAGTTGGCAGCAGCCTTTTAAGTAATACACTAATTTAGGAACTTTTACAAGATTTTACAAATGAAAATTTAAAAAGAATTAGGGACTAACAAAGGACTGCTACTTATATTTTACTAAGAACATTAAAACTACAATTATCCATTATTAACTTTATTTCACAGAATAAAAATGTTTTAACATTACATATTAAAGATATTAAACTTTGTATCCATACACAATTTATGTAAAACTATATTATATCTACATTCACGTAAATTCTAGGCAGTCTCCATTTTTAAATTTTTGTCATGGATTAACTGAAAACTCTGGTTCTTAAGAGCCATTGCTCTGACATGTCACTGCAAGAGCTTCCCAAGCCCCTGAATGTTCATTTTTAATCTCTTAAAAAGATACACCCACCACTTACATACACACAGCAAATATTTGAACTGTCTTCTTTAGTAGTCCCATTTTTAGACCTTGCCTAGGTGCCTAAGAGAAATAATTGCAAAGACTGCTGGAGAAAAGAAAGTAGCTAGTAGTAGAGTTAGACTGAATCCTAGTATATGAGATTACATTTAAGTATTACATAGAAATCATTAGAAGTGAAAAGACTCAGACAATTTTTTTTATCAAAAAAGCTTTGCATTGCATCTAAATTATCTTTTAGCTGTAAAAACAAATTACTATCTCATTTCACATTTGTGGCTGAAGCAGAAGTCTACTGAGAAACCTCAAAAGCATTTCCTTTGTTTTCATTATACTTGTGAAAATTATTGTGAGAAATACTGACTCTAATTTTTTAAAGAAAAATGTACAATTTGAAATTTATTTCCTGACTCTACATTGAATAGGCTTTACATAAACTTCCCTGGAAACAATACTCTATCTAACAATGAAAGGTTATGTATTGTAAAAGTTATTATAATGAAATTTATATGCAGTGAAATGAGAATGTCTAATTTTTAGAGGTTTCATAAATGTTCTCATGTAACCAACACCTCGATGAAAATGTACAGAATTTCAATCATTCCAAATGTGTTGTTTGTGACACTCATGTACACTGTTAGATGTATTATTAGTCTGTTCTTTTTTTATTCCTAATATATATTCCATTGAACGAATATGCAATTTGTTTATGCATTCTATTGATGCACATCTGGGTTTTTTCCAGTTTTTGACTACTATGAATGAAGTTCCCAGAAACATTTCTTACTTTTGTTTGTTTTTGAGACAGGGTCTCGCTAGGTAGTAGAAGGATTCTTATGTAAGTCTTTTTGCATATATCTTAATTTCCCTTAAGTAAATACTTAGGAACAGAATTGCTTGGTCATAAAGTATATACTTTATGACCAAATATACGTAACTTTATAAGAAACTGCCAAACAGATTTCCAAAGTTAGCTGTATCATTTTACAGTCCCAACCATGAGAGTTTTAGTACTTTTTCATTCTCATCAACATTTAATGCTCATTCTTTTCAATTTTAACTATTTCAGTGGGTTAGAAGTGGTAAATTATAATTTTAAACTACATTTCCCTGATAATTAATGACATTAAGCACATTTTTCACATCCTTGTATGATATCAACATATGTTCTTTTGTGGAGTTTTTAAATAGCCTATCCATTTTAAAATTGGATTGTTGAGGGGCTAGGGATTTAGCTCGTGGCATAAGCGTCTGCCTTGCAAGCAGGCAGTCATGAGTTCGATCCCCGGTACCGATAAAAAGGAAAAAGACAAAAAAAAAAAAAAAAAAAAAAAAAATTGGATTGTTGGATGGCATGGTGGCACATGCGTATACCACAGCTATTCAGAAAGCTGAGGCAAGAGGATTTCAAGTTCAAGGCAACTTAGGCTGTCTTAAAATAAAATAAAATAAAATAAAAAGTGTTAGCGAAATAATTCAATGAAAGAGTGTGTTTGTTATACACAAGGTCCTGGATTTGGTGCCCAGCGCCACAAAACAAACAAATAAAATAAATGAAAAAAGTATATTGTTTATATTTTTCTTATTGACTGGCATGTATTCTTTATGTATTGTGGATACAATGCTTTTTCTTCACTCTCTTATACACACACCCACACTCATACACGCTCATGCACACACATACACACACCCACCAGATGAGTATTTTCTCCAATTTGTGACTTGCTTTTCCTTTTTCTTAGTGTTAGCTTTGGCTCAGAAGACATTTCAGATTTCAGGTGATGAAATCTAAAATTTGAGACAGGAACTCACTAAATTGTCCAGGCTGGTCTTGAATTTGTAATCCTATTACCTCAGGCTCTTGACTACTTGGTATTACAGATGTGTACTACTGTACCTATTTGTTACCCTTTAAAATATATCCTAAGAAGTTTTTACTTACTCCAAGTTGTGAAGATATTTCCTGTGTTCTTCTGTTGCCTCTAGAGATTAAACTTTTCTAACTGGGCCCCTGATCCATCTTACATTTGTGTACAGTGTAAAGACTGAGAAAAATTTTTTTTTTGGCAGTACAAGAACCCTGTACTATTGAGCTATATCTTCAACCTATAATAATAGTAATAATAATAACAATAATAATTATTATTATTTTATTTATTTTTGTGATGGTGTCTTGTTGATTTTGTGCAGGCTTGGCTTGAACTTGTAATCATCTTGCTGCAGCCTCCTGAGTAGTTGGAAGAATAGGTAAGTGCTACCACACCACAAAACATCACTGCCACTATACTTGGCTGGGACTCATTTTGTTTCATATACATTTATTTAGTGGTCCCAGGACTATCTGATTAACAAGAATTATTTTTCCTAAATTGTCTTGGAACCTTTGAGAAGAGCAATAGATTACATTTATGTCTGGATTTATTTCTATATTCTCTACTATGTTCCACAGTTCTGTTTTCCATTGTTGTGTGATTACCTGTCAGTGGAGTGCTGGAGCTGACTAATGTTAGCTCCTGAGAGCTGATTAGCTAAATTTTATGCAACAAACAAGTTTTTCTCTAAGATGGTTGTTAAATATTTAGTGAAACATTACTGCCTGTCATGATTATTGTAGTAATCTGTAATGTTCAAAGTCTTGAAATTAAATACTACAATTTTTCAAAAATTTTAAAGCTATTCTTGTTTTCTATTCTATTCTTGTTTTTACTTAGTTATTTTTGTTTTCTATAATTTTCTATTTGTTGTAACTTTCACATAAAAAACCTGTTGGGATTTTGATGGGAATCATGTTGAACCTACAGACCAGTTTGAGGAAAAACTGATGCTTTTCAACCCATATATACAGCATATCTTTTCCATTTACTCAATTCTTTAATTATATCCTGGTAAGATTTCATTGTGCTTTCACTGTAATGATCTCATACATTTTTTGGTCAAATTTGCTTTTTTTTTGGGTGGTACTGGGGATCAAACTCATTACCTCACGCTTGCCAGGCAGGTGCTTATGCTGCTGAGCTAAATCCCCAGCCTGTCAAATTTATTCTTATGTATTCATGGTTTTGATGCTACTAAAAATATCTGTTCTAGTTATCTTTACAACATCAAACAAGTTACTTGAGTGGCAGGGCTAGAATCATTTGGAGGGTTCTCATGCACAAATTTTGTGTCAGGATTATACATCTTCACAGCATGGTGATTTCAAGGTAGCCAGACTCTCTATATGGTAATACATGCCTCTGAAAGAAATATTTCAGTGAAAAAGATGAGAGCTGCATTTATATTCTAATCTCACTGTCACACAGCATCAGTTTGCAGTATTCTGTTGGTTGAAGCAGTTAGAATCCTGCTGACTGGGAAGTACATTCTTAATGGGATGAATGTTAAAGAATATGTGGCTATGTTTTAAAATTGTACAGTACTATTTACACTTCATTTTTTAATTGTTCTTAGATATTTATACATTGGCCTTATATATGAAGTTTTGCATTTATTAGTTCTAACAGGATTTTTTTTTTGTAGAGTCTAAGGTTTTCTCGGCAAACAAGACAGTTTTACTTCTTCTTTGCCAATCTTTGTAATATTTGCTGGCTTATTTTCCTATCTTACTAGTTGGGACCATCAGTGGATGTTGAATATAAGTGATGAGACTGACGAAGGTTGTCCTGCTCTTGATCTTAAGAGGAAAGTATTTAACATTCTACCCACTAGTTGTATGTTTTTTGGAGTTCTTCCAATCAAATAAAGCTTCTTTCTAGTCTTAGTTCACATAATTATCATTCTTAATTGATGTACTATTTTGTCAAATGCTTTTCTGCATTAAGCTGATTAGAGGAAAAGTAATAAGAACTGTGGGAATAATAAAACCAAAATGTGTAATTATCATTGTAAAAAAGAGAGGAAAAGAAAGTGCTCTAAAGGATATAACTGCAAGTATATTTAAGCATATAAGATAGATAACCATATTACTGAGTTTTTGTGGGATCACTGAACAGAACTGTTTGCAGTCTCACTGTTTGAATGTCCACTTTATATGCTTTAATTTTATAACTTGAACAACTATTTCTAAGATGACAATATGTAATCTATTAACTAGTGATTTCTTACTGTTTATTTTTTTTTAATTCTGTATAACTTGTACCCTTTTTCTGTTTTTTTTTTCTTTTTCTCCTTCAATAAAATAAAAAAAAAAAGAATTAAAAACAGTGGTTGCACAGTAGGGAGAAAAAAAAGATGATTAGAGGGATAATCACTTTTTTCTGTTAATATGATAAATTATTATGATAAATTTCAATGTTAAGCTAATATGATAAATTTCAAATGTTAAGCTAATACTGCATCTTGATTAAACAGGGTCATTAATTTGCTATCAGTCTATTTGGTGTCCCCCACCCTAGTACTGGAGATTGAATCCAGGGTTTTGGCAGAGTCTTCAATCCCAAGCCCTTTTAAAATTTTGAGAAAACATCTTTTTTAGGTGCTAAATTGTTGAGGGTAGGCCTGTACTTGTGATCTTCCTGCCTGAGTTTCCTTTTCCCGAGTACTTGGATTATGGGCATGAGCCACAGTGCCTGACAGATTACTGAGTCCTGATTATTCTCTTTCTTAACTCCTGTCACTTGGGGCCTGTTCTCCTCTCTGCTGTTCCTGCATTAGTTTAGGCTTTTATTTTCTTACACTTCATCTAATATAATAAGTGATATCTTTTCGCTTCTCACTACCCTCTAAGAGGCTCTTTCTTCAATACCTGTCTTTCTGCAATGCATTTCTAATTGTAACCTCCCTGTATGTGAATTTTGCATACCTAATCTCTTCTATGGCTCACCATATGAACCTGTAGTTGAAAAAAAAGTTTTAAACTTCAATAGCATAAAGAAAAATATAGGCAAAGGGATAAGCAGAGAAATAACCAATTTTTATAGTGCAAACCAACTAATATCTGGCATAAAGAATATAGTCAATAAATGTGTTTCAATGCCAGGTGTAATTCCAGCACTTGAGAGGCTGAGGCAGGAGGATCACCATGAATCTGAGGCCAGCCTGGGCCATACAGTGAGTTCAAGACAAGTCTGAACTATGCAGAAAGACCCTGTCTTAAAAAAAAAACAGAAGAAAAAAATGTTTCACAAAAATATAGGTTTTTATAACAATATGTTGAGTATCAATTGAGGTATTAAGAGAGGATCTAATGTCAGTTTGGAAGGATGTTAGTTTCTGATTGGGGGGATAAGATGAATCAGTAAGTCCTAAGTGAGGTTTGCACTTGAACTGGTATTTGAAAAGATGGGTAGAATTCTGATAGGCAAAAATGTGAAGAGAAGGGACACTAAAAAAATAATCAGTACATATATGGAGGCAGGAAAATGTGGGGGACTGTTTAAAGACTGGTAAATATTTTAGTTTGCATGCAAACAATGGTACATAAGGATAAAGTAAATAATAAGGCTCAAAAGTAGGCTGAGTTCAGGCCATCAAGCACCCTGAACGTTAGACTAACTTTCCAGAGGTTAACTCAGTATGAACAGGGAATCACTGGTTTCTGAACTAGAAAGTTAAGGGATCAGAGCAATGTTTTATGAAGCTTCATCTGGAAGCAATAAAGTTTAGAAGACTAGAATGATTAAGGCAGAACTTTCCCACCAGACATTCCATGAATGGCTTATAAGTGTGCTTATAAAATCACTCTTTTAGCAGGCATTAAGTGCTACATATCTGTAGTAGCTCCAGCTACTTTGGGGCTGAGCGGGAAGGGTCACTTGAGACTAGGAATTATAGGTTAGCTTTGGCAAAATAGTGAGACTCAGTCTAAAAAACTAACAAAAACTCCTCTGTATTCCTCAGGGTACCTGGGACCTTGAATAGCTGCAGCCATAGAGCCAGTTGTATCCAGTCATGAGTAGTCATGAATTTTTTTCCAGTTTGCTATACAATTTGTTATAAAATTTAATAAAGCAGTATACCAGAGAACCAGCGAAGACCAGGAACGAGCAGTAATACAGATATGATGTTATAAGTAGCTGAATAGTCCTTGGGGATGATAATAGTATGAACAAATTTGAAAAAAACAAATATGAGAAAATATGATGAAGGCAGAACAGAATTTAGAGACTGACTGATTTTTTAGGAAATATGCTTAAAATATTTGTAAAAAAAATTCAAAGATTTAAAAGTTTTAAAAGATATGATCAAGCTATAAGTAGAAGAAAATATAACAGAAGCATAGACAAAGCCAAGATTATCCGCGTTGGGAAGGAAGAAATTTGGTATCTAAGTTATCAGCAATGAATTTAAAATATTTAAAGATGACTGCCAGAATTTTAGAAATTATAAAATATCTTTCCTTAAAGTACTACTGAAACCCTTGAGAGAGGTATGTAAGTCTCTCAATAATAAATAGAATTATTGAGGAATTTCATGCTTACTAAAATCCTTTCTCTGGCTTCCAGCACTGACAAAAACACTGTTAAAAGGACAGAGAACGGAGCATAATGGAGAGTTGCACTGTCTTTAAGGAGATGGCTGTTTTTATGCTGCACATGATAGAACTGGAGAGTAAAATGGGAGGAAAGGTAGAGTATGAGTGGGAGGTAGATTCCATTTAATTTTGTTTCATTTAAGAAAGAAGTAATACAGAATTTACATACCAAGAAATATCTTTCTACCTTATAAAATACTTTTCTAAGTATACAATTAAGTGATTTCTAGTATAAATACAGGTTTGTATAAACCTGAACAGATAATAAAAAAAAAATTACATAAACGCTACAGTTGTTTCTAGCTATTAAAACTCTACCACACTAAGGGGGAGCCATACTTTACTTATTCACAGTATTTGGGCTTGATACAAACAACTGGAAGTTCACTATCTTTAGTATGAGAAAAATGAGTTACATTTAAAAATAAAAATGAGAATTTTTATAAAGAGAGGTACTACTACTACTTAGTAGTTTCTCTAGGAATCTTTTTGCCAAGTAGTATCTTTTATCTCTTAATAGTATCTTGTAGAATATTAGCTACAGAACTTTTAATTTTGGCAATGTGATAAAAAATAATCATTTCTATAGCATGACCTAGAGGATCTAGGGCTCCTTTGGCCTTCTTTTGTACCTTTATGGAGATTCTCTAAAGGCTCCAGGACTCCTCTCCGGAAGGAGGCCATGGGGTCTTGAACACAAGAACGAAGGCTCAGCATGCTTTGCAGGTGAGGTTCTCGAAGAAGTTGTTCCCGATATGCTGTTAGCTGAGGTGAGCGGCAGAGCAGAGCAGCAACATTATGGACAAACTCCGGTACCAGGCAAGTATAGGCATTATCTGCTTGACAATAGTGATAGGCAACCACCTACAAAAGAAACATTAAAATGCAAATAAACTTATCAGTAGCAATAGCTATAATTATTATATGAACGTTCTGTAACACTGTCTTTGGTCTCTTGTACTGTTTTCAAATAAATAATAAGGCTGCTTATTCAACTGCCTAATTCATGTCACATCAGAAATATCTATTATATATACATGATATCATTTCCATTATATATATATCATAAGCTAAAATTAAGATGTATAGATTAAAACTGAATTTTCTGAGTTATAATAGGAAGACTGAAAATCAAGATGCATATGAATATCACTAACATTAATTATTAACATTTAACTAACAACATTATCACTAACATTAAATGTTATCATTAATATTTATTTAGCACAAAGCAGTATATGAAAGATTTTGATTCGTAACAAAGTATTAGGAATGAAAAAATCAGAAAAATTTTAGTCTTCACAGACACAAATGCTTGTATCACTTTTGATTACAACTGTGTTATAATTCAGATTTTACATTATCACTAAGTACCAAACAGAGTATCAAAATCAAACAAAAGAAAAAGGAGAAAGGGTAGGTTGTTTTTCTTTTTCTTTTTGAGACAGTCTTGCTACACACTGCAGACTGACCTTGAATCTACTCTATAGCTCAGGCTGGCTTTGAGTCTTCCTCCCTCAGTCTCCCAAATGTTAGCATCACGGATATGTGCCACCCCAATTAGCATGGAGTGAGGGTTTTGTTAGGTGCAGGTTTTCAATTCAAAGAACTCAGAAAACTTGAGTTTAAATAACATGAAGGGGCTACACTGTCTGACTACAATTTGGAAGTTTTGAATTTGCAGAGTTCACTCCTTATCTTTTTGTTGATTTCTTTGTCTCAAGAGCAAGTACAGGGAGTGATTTTAATCTAGCCAGTCTGGCTCATTACTACCTAGAAAAAATGACATTGGTAGGGAAGAGTCAGCTTGATGTATGGAAACAATTTGGCATTGAGGTTCAGTTCAGCGCATAGTAAGTGAGCATATCAGTTGATGTAGCTATTTTTGTTACTATCACTTCCACTCTCCTCACTCATCATCCTCACTAAAGTTCCACACACTCTTTTTTAGCTATTAGCTTTGAATCTATAGGCAACTGAAACTTGGGCCAGTGCCATTCATCAATATGCTCTGGGACTTCTTCAGTCATCTCTCAGACAATAGTCATTTACTTAAGTATTCTGCTTTGAAAAGATTCCTGTATCCTGTCATTCTTGAAAAGATTCCAGTCATCCTGTATTCATTCTTTTAACACATGCTAGAAATGTCAATACTGAAAAAATACCTGAATCATAAATATAAAAAGAAAATCAAAATTCAGAAAATGATACAAAAGCTGAAGATAGGAACTGCTTGCAATAATGCAATGAAGTCTGAGCTTCAATTGATACTGCAAATAAAAAGTTGTATTTTTGTGAAAACAATCTCCCTCAAAAAACCCAAAATAACTCCCTTTTCTTTAAAGTAGACCAGTTACTTATCTGAAAAATGGTAAGAAATCTAAGTAAAATCTTGTCAGCAATTGACCTATCCTCTCAATAAAGCGAGTATCCATGGTTATTGTCCACATGGATACAAATCTTCATTTGATAAAAAAGCAAACAGCAAACCTCTCAATCAATAGAAAGTTCCACCATATATTACTTCAACTGATCCCACACGTCAGGGCTAAGCACAGCTCAGCAAATCTGTTGTAATCTACGCTTTACCTAAGTAGGAGATACCATTTTAAAGAGAAAAATTATGCAATACAGAGAAAGAACTCTTTTACTGATTTCATTAAAAATCACCTGTACTTGGCTTAATGAGTTTCATTTAACAAGGTCAATGTTGATACAGCTCCTAGTCTTGCCTCTCTTTTAATTTTAAATATTTCTTTGGCATTTGTCACGGTTTATGTCAGTGGCCCCCAGGCCTCATGAGTTTGCATTATGCATTTGTGATTGGTTCATTGTCTAGCGCTTGGATTGATGGTGTCAGTGCTATACCCACATAGAGGTGGAGCCAGCATACAATGTAATGGCAGGAGGAAGGTGTGTCTCTCTCTTGCAGGTTTCCACTTTGCTGTTTGCAACCGCCATGAACTGCGGGCCAGCCATACCACCCTGCCTTGGAGTCAACTGAGTATGAACTGAAACCTCCAAAAACTGTAAGAAATAAACCTTTCCTTCCCCAACTTTGACTAAGATAGCATTCCAAATACAAAATCTTGATTCTTTCATAGATTTCAGGTAGAAAAACCATTCGGTATCTTTGTGAGATCTGAATTTGGCTCAAAATTGCTTATCTACTAGACCTTTCAAAGTAGTTTGTAGTATATATGTACACACAGCCTATCAAAAAATTTGGCATCTCCTCAAAATTGTCTTTTACTATCTAGAATATTTCTATGTATAAAAAGTAGGAAATAAGCCTGGGAGTGTAGATTTTTCTACTGGTCTCTTCCTGCGGCAGTGCTTAGTAGCAGATTTAGAAAATACTCTCTGCAGCTTTGAGGAAGTTATCAAATCTACCCCTACATTGTCACTATTATTACAGTTTCTTAGAAGTGGTTCAGAGTTAGTCTATGTCTGCCCTGATAGATCAACACAAACTATTTCCTTAGTGAATTTGTATTTCTCAAAATTTTACTTTTATGTCCTCAGTTTCCTTTACTTTTTATTATGAAAAATATATATGAGCAGAGATTAGGACAATGTTCATATTTGTGCCATCCAGCTACAACTATCAAAACTCATAACCACCTTTTTCTATTTCTATTCCTCTTCCCAAGCTTCAAGTATCATACAGTTTCATCTATACATATTCAGTCTTCTCCCATCCCCTTTTCTCTTTCATTTGTGTGCTGTTGTGGATGGAATCCAGGGCCTTATGCATGCTAGGGCAGTGCTCTGCCAGCCTTAATATTTATTTCTAAAAGATAAAGACTCTTTTTTTAAAACATAACCAAAATATCACTTTTACAACTACTTCAGCAAGAATTTCATAATACCCTCAATTAGCTAATCAGGTGGTGAGATTAAATTTTATTTTTAGTTACTGTGGTGGATTAAAAACTGGTGGTCAACTTAAACACCAGCTGAACTGGATCAGCATGGTGTTGAGTATAGATGGCCCAACTGAGAACTGTTGCCAGTATAAAAAAGGAGAAGTGGAGAGGAAGAGCAGCATTGTGGGTTCTCCTAAGAGGTGGTGTTGTTTGAAGCTGTTGGTTCTCCTGGAGGAGCTTGTCCTGCTGGATTCCCTGATACGAACTTGGCTGTTACCACTGGAGAACCTTGGGACCTTGTCACTGAGAATGGCTGTGGTTCACTTTGAGGGAGCTTTGGTCCTTATTTGAGCATCGCTTCCTGGCTCTAGTGGGGAAGATGTGTGCTTTTCATTCTTGAGGAGAAGCCTGGCTGGTTTTCTGATATGAACTTGGCTGTTTCTTATCGTTGGAGGAGCTTATGACCTCATTGTCACTGAAGATGGCTGTGGTACTTTTCAGGGGACCCCTGCTCCTTATTTTGAGCATTGTGTCTTGGCTCTAGTGCAAAACACTCAGCCTACTGGCATAGATCCTTCACCATGCTGGGATAAACTTTCTAGGTTCCACTGTTGACCTTTGGGCCTTCCCAGTGCAGATCTGTGAAAAGGACTTGCATGAGTCATTGTCATGGACTCTAGACCTACAGCTGGACTTGTGGGGGACATTGCTATGGGCTCTAGCTCTTCAGCAGGACTCATGCAGTACATTGCTGTGGGATCCAGGCCCTTAGCTGGATTTCCTAGGTCATTAATATATGGGCAGATTTCCTGTGTTTTCTTTGTATTTGACTCCTTGGTGACCATTATAAATAATACTATAGATTATGTGCCCTGTATATAATTGTTTTCCTTGCAAACTGCTAACTACAATAATTACTTATATTATGTTAGCTATTTACATCTCAAGTATTCCTTATGTTAAATCTCTAAGCTTTTATTAAAACAATTCTATATAAACCATATATGACACTGACTATAGTTGCATTAATTATTTGGAAGAAGACAGTAGGTTTTACCTTACTCTTGTGAGAGAAGAAACAAACTGATAGGCTACACAGAGAAAAAACTGGAGGCCAATATTTTAGCCTTGTGCATAAAATCTTTTGATTTATGCTGTATCTAAAACATGATAGAACTTATTATAATGCTCATCAAAGGGAACAAGTGGCAGTAAATCTGCCAGGATTGTGCTAGAAGTTAAAGTGCTAGGGCAGAGCTAAAGATGGCAGATCAGTAAGCAGCAAAATATGAGCCTCCCTGAGAGAAACAGCTCAGACACTGGAATAAGACATCCTGGAGAAGACTGGATTGAAGGATATGGATCCTCTTGAACCAGGAAGAAATTAAAAGGAAAGAAGCCAGTCAAACTCAAGGTTGTGGTGCTACCACTGGAGCTGCTCAAATTCATAGCCACAGTGCTCTAGCTAGAGCTACCCAGACTTTCAATAGCAGTGCACTTGCTGCTGGAGCCACAGCTGTGCTGAAGTTGGGGGTCGGCGAGCCCAAAAGAGAACGGAGCCAGCATGAAGACCTGCACTAATTCGTGGTGAGTGCTTGGAATAAGACTCTCCCACAGGAAAGGGGCAACCAACTGGATGACATATTGGAATTGGGCAGGACAGTCCTGAACAAGGAATAGCAGTGACTTCAGTTGGTTGCTCCCTGCCCAGAGCAGACTGGTGGGATTTGCTTGGGCTGGGTCCCACCCCTGGCTGGGACCCAAAAGCCAGGGACAAAACTGTACCTAAAGTTGTCCCGAACCAGTTCCATATGTGCAGCACACACTAGGGTGGTGATGGCAACCGCAGGTTGACTAGCTCGGAGGGGAGGAGCCAGGATACACCACTCCTGCTTAGACCTCACTAACCAACAGCAAACTGGAAAGGGCAGAAATCCCTAGCCAGTGCACTTCAGAAGAACCACAACCAACAAGGAAAGGGCGACCGCCACGATACACCTGTATGAAGAAACCAACAACATAACAAGAGATAATTTTAAAAAAACCCAGCCCCCAATCCAGCAAATATTGATTCAGGAGATGTAAATACAGAAGAAATTGAGGGCAGCAAGCAGCAATATCAGACATGGCATCAGCTGACATAAAGAAACATCTTTGTGACATCATAGACGAGCTCAAGACTAAAATATTAATTCAAGCAAAGCAAGATATAAGAAGATTAATAAAAGAAATGCTAAGCACCTCTCAAGAAGACACAGACAGAAGAATGCAGGAACACAAAAAAAGGAGAGAAATGTTTGATGAAGAATCTAAAGAAAACCTAAAAGACATTCAACAGATTCAAAGAGATTACCAGGAAATTAAAAACTCCATCAAAAGCTAGAAAAATTGCCTGACAGAAACTAGAGATAGATTAACAAAACTTGAAGATAGGTTTGCAATGTGTTATCGCAAAAGGAAAGATCTCTTAAAAAAATAACAAGGAAGCAGGCAGTAATAATACAAAGGCTGTAACATGACAAAAGGATCTATAACATAAGAATAAAAAATGTAAGTGAAAAAGCAGGGGTAAACACAAAGGAAATACAAAGGCTATTCATAGAAATAATTAAGGAAAACTTCCCAAACATAAAAAAGAAAATGATATCCAGATGTTTGAGGCATACAGAACTCCAGCCACCTACAACCAAAAGAGCTATACCCAGACATATAGTAATCAAGATCCCAGAAATTCATCACAAGAATAGAATATTAAAAGTCATCAGAGAATAGAAACAGATCACCTATAAAGGCATACCCATCAAAATCATGGCAGACTTCTTTGACACAAATCATCAAATCAAGCACAGTTTGTAGTGAAGTATTCCAAGCCTGAAAAAAAAAAAAAAAACCCTCCAACCCAGATTGATGTACCCTGAGAAACTGTCTCTCAAAATTAAATGGAGAAACAAGATAATTCAATGACAAAGAGGAACTAGGGGAATTTGTGACTACCAATCCAATCCTACAAAAAAATAATGAAGGACATTCTAGAGAGAGAGAAAAAAAAATACCAAGATTTCAGGACAAGTGTCAGAGAGGCCTCAGTGAACGGAGCAGACTGTATAATCAAGGAGAAAAGCACACAATCAATGGCAAATGAGGCAGAGAAAGTTGGCTATAATCTTTAACATAGATGGCCTTGATACATTAACCAAAAGAAACACAGGCAGAATAGATCAGGAGGTAGCGTCCATCGAGATGCTCTGTATAGGAAATATAATTAACCTGAAAGAGGATTTATGAACCGAAACTCAAATAAAAGAAAACAATGCTCCATGTGGCAGGGAACCAGAAAGAAATAGGAGCAACTCAACCAGTACCTGCAGATAGGTGGAAAGACACAATACTTTTGTGCAGTAGAGAACTACTCAGCTATAATGAAGGAAAACCTTGAGGCTTTTGTAGGTAAAGAAATACAACTTGAGATCAAGTCCAGGAGTGAGAAGGTTCGGAACCACTTAGGTAAACAGCAGGTTGCCCCTTCCAATCTAAAAACTGAGGGAGTTGGTAGGACCCAAAATTTGCAGTGCTCCCTGTGGGAGTGAAAGGGGAGAAATAGTTTTAAAAAGGCAGAGGACATTGTTAATAGTGTATCAGTATTTAAAATGCACATTACTCTCACAACTCTGTTTAGATGTATTATATTCTGTTCCAGTTGGTCTACTTGTACTAGACTTGAGGGCACAGACAGCTGTCCCCCAAATAGCAGGATATATTATGGTAATCATCCTTAGTTTCCTATTAACTTAATCTGAAGAGCTGTATAACTTACACTGTGTTATAATGACTGATCTTATTTGAATCTGGTTTTTTAGATTGCTGTTTTTTTTTTTTTTTTTTGGTCTTTTTCATTTTTATCGGTACCGGGGATTGAACTCACGACCGCCTGCTTGCAAGGCAGGTGCTTATGCCGCTGAGCTAAATCCCCAGCCCCCTAGATTGCTGTTTTGTATTGACTGATTTTATTTCAATCTGTTATGATTGATAGTATCAAGTTTGAGAGTATAGGCAACTGCACTGAAGATGACAAGATTCACTAAGATACCCACTCTGGTTTGACTATTACCTATTTTTGAAGTCTTATAATGTCTCCAATGTTTTATTTTTATTAATACTGTTATGTACTGCTATATTCAATTATACTATGCCTGATGATATAGAAAATTCTATTGAAGATAAAGAAACATCATAGGTAAGCACTGTAGATCACCTTGTAGTGCAGTTTTACATGACTTTTTCATTTCATGTTTTTCTAGGAATTTGTTGTGTTTTGTCTTGCTTTGTTTTGTTATTCCGTCTAATACAGAAAGGATAGATAAACATGTAGAGACTCATACATGTGTAGAACTTATAAAGTTTATGAGAACTGATTATATAATGCATGATGAGGTGAACAACTACTTTGAAGAAAAAGAGACACTACAGTACCCAGTGCTGATTCTGTAGCATCATGATGTGAAATCCAGAAATACTATTATTATTTGTTCAGAGTGATTTTAGTCTATTTTGTTTTGTTTAATTTCAACATACATGAAAGTATGGATGGCTATTTTGAAGAAAATGAGAGACACTATGATAATCATTGTTGACTTCCTTATTGTCTGGTCTTGAAGACCTAGAATGCCTTCCTCATCCTGTTTGGCTCAATTTTATACTATGTTGTTTTATATTAATTCACTGTATGTGAAGATATGGACAACCAATAAGAGACAATATGTTAGATATTGAAGATCTCTGGTTGCCTTGCTTTGAAATCTGTCTCTTACATTGCTTTGTTATGTTCTGTTATGTTTAATTTTACCCTCTTTACAATAAAATTTTAAAAAAGAAGTTAAAATGCTTTATACATTACAGATCATTTTCTATTTTAAGTACCTGTGACAGAATTAGGTCAATCTCACACTAAGGAAAGTCAGTTTTGTAATCCCAGCTAGTCAGGAAGCTGAGGTAGGTGGATTGCAAATTCAAGGGCGGTGTGGTGAATTTAGTGACAGCTTGTCTCAAAATAAAACAAAAAAAAATTCTTGAGAATATAGCTTAGTGGTACAGTACCCTTCGGTTAAATCCCCAGGATATTTTCCTTCCAACAGTTTTGAGTATCTGGAATTTGAACTGAAAAATCTAGTTTACATAGTGGCTAACATTCGGATCATTTAAATTCTGCAGTTGTAATTGCTCTTCCCTCAGATTGTTCTCATATTCTTACACAGCCCTTGAATTCATAGCAATTCCTCTTGTCTCAGCTTCTCAAATGCTGGGATTCGAGGTATTCATTACTATGCACAGCTAACATTGTTTTTATTTGACAAATCATAGCATACTGATGGAATATAATGTAATGGTTTGGTATATGTATACAATGTTGAATGACCAAATCAAAATATGTAACATATCACATTATTCTCTTATTGTAAAATATATATCATTATTGTAGTTATCCTGCCATGGCATAAATCTTAAAACTATTTCTTCTATATTAAAACTTTGTACTCTTTGATTAACAACTCCGTATTCGCTGTCTTCCCAACTTTCACTCCCAACTTCTGGTAACCATCAATTTACTGTACTTCTATGAATTCAACTTTTAAAGATTCCAAATGTAAGTGAGATCATGTGGCTTTACCTTTATGTGCTTAGTTTATTTCACTTAGGACAATGTCCTATAGATTAATCTATGCTATTGCAAATGACAGGGTTTTCTTCTTTATAAAGGGTGATTTGTAATCCACTGTATGTATATACTGTGTTTTCTTTATCCATTTATCACTTACTGACACTTAGATTGTTTTGTATCATGGTTATTGTGAATAGTGCTGCCCTAAATATGAAGTATGGTTATTCTGTCAATGTGCTGATTTTATTTCTTTTAGATATATATCCAAAAATGCAATTAATGGGTTATGTGACAGTTTTATTATTAGATTTTTGTGGCTTTTCCCCTTATCTTCTTCGTCCTCTTTTTCTTCCTCCTCATCTTTTTTGCAGTACTGGGGATTGAACCCCGGGCCTTGTATATGCTAGATAAACACTCTATCACTGAGTTTCATCACCAGCTCTATTTTTAGTTTTCTGAGAAACTGCCAGATAGTTTTCTATAATGGTTGTATTAATTTACATTTCACCCAAAAATGTACAAGAGCTCCTTCTTCTCTGCATCTTTGCCAACACTTGTTATTCTTCATCTTTCCAATACGGGCTATCCAGGGACCACGGATTTTAGCTCAGTGGCATAAATGCCTGACTGGCAAGCGCAAGGTCATGAGTTACAAAAAAAAAAAAAAATCTATCTTAAAAAGTGTAAGACTATATTGTAGTTTTAATTTGTATTTTTTCCAGTGAGCATTTTTCAAATACTTTCTGATCATTTGCATGTTTTCTTTTAAGAAATGTCTTTTCAGGTCTGTGTTAGTCAGTTTTATGCCACTCTTATAAACACCTAAGTTAATCAACCCATAAAGTGAAAAGGTTTATTTTGCTTCACAGTTTTAGTCTACAGCTGACAGGCCTAGTGTTTTGGGCCTGAGGCAAGACAGCAAGAATATCATGGCAAAGGTGCTTGGTGGAACAAAACTGCTTATGGCCAGGGGAAGAAAAGAGAAAGCTGAAGGAGTAGGGGTCTTACCATCCCCTCTAAAGAAACACCATCAAAGTGTAGAACTCGTCTCACTAGGTCTCAAGTATTTACATTTCTACAACCTGTAACAGCAACAAGATGAGGACTAAGTTTTAACCCACAGGCCTTCCAGAACCCATTTACAACAAGCTCATTTATTTACTTTTTAATCAAGATGTTTTTTGCCATACAGTTAAATTCTATAAATGGTCTGGATACTAACCAATACCCTATCAGATGTACAGTTTACAAAAATTTTCTTCTATTCTATGAGTTGCTTTTTCACAGTTATTTCCTTTGTTATGCAAAAATTTTTTGAGTTTGATGCCATCTCATTTGTCTATGTTTGTTTTCGTAACGTGATTTCAGTTTATATTGTAAATATTTTGTCTCAATTTTAAAGTTGTCATCTTCACTTTGTCTCCAGTGTTTTAATTGTCATGTAACATTTAAGAAATTTTTTATGAAGTTTAACTTATCAATCTTTTCTTCTATTTTACTTTTAGTTCTTAGTTAAAAGTCTTTTCCTCTGACCAACATTAAAGAGGAAATCACTCATATTTTCTACTATTACTTATTTGTATGGTTTTATTATTTTTGTATCATTTCATTTTTTATATTTGGATTCCTAATCCATTTGGCGTTTATAAGGTGTACAGTATGAGGTAAAGATTCATTTATCTTTTATCAGTTAGTCACCCTAGCACCAAATAATTAGAAAGCCCATCTTCTTCCTGTGACCTGTGATACCCGTCATCATACACTAAGTATTCACACATATTTGGGTCTAATTCTGAATTTTCCATTTTATTCCACCATCCAGTCCTTCATTCATATATCAGTACCACAATGTTATGACTACAGGCACTTTATAGTATGCTTCAACACTAAGTGGTTAGAGCTTTGTTATTTAAATAGCTACAGCAGTATTTCAGGGTAATGTTTAATTCTGTCATAATTCTAGGTCTAAATAGCTACATCTCATAGATTTGTTATTATTCAATTATATATTACTGATACCTTGAGCCAAAGGAGGTTAGGACCAATAATATTAAGTACAAATAATATTATGTACAAAAGAATGTGGATAATTTACTTCATCTAGATTCCTATAAAATTAGAACTGGTACAGAAGAAACAGGCTTAGGTACATTTAATTCATTGTTTATAAACTCTGTCTCAGAGAACAGTCTGGCAAAATTCTAGCTTATCAAGATTTATTTCCAGAAGACATGAATTTTAGTCTGATTTGTGTAATAAACTGGCTGAGAACCATTATTATAAATGAGCACTTAATTAAATGCTTGAAAATTTCATAACAGAAAAGTGATACTTATATTCATTCTCAAATACTGAAAGAACTTTCATTGTATGCAAGGCTTTGTGCTAAGGTTCTAGCAATATAATCCTTTTTTGCCCTTCAGAGATAAGCAGGAAAGACAGGCAATTAAACAAATAAAAATAATAATGAGATAAATACTATGAAAGAGGAAATATAGGGTGCTGGAATGATACAAAGCTAGAGACCTTAAGATAACTGAGGAGAGCCAGAGAAAGCTTCTTAGAAGAAGCAATATTATCTAGATGTGGCACATGCCTGTAATCTTAGCACTTGGGAGGCTAAGATAGGAGGATCATTCCAAGTTCAAGGCCAGTCTGTGCTACAGTGAGGTCAAGGCCAGCCTGAACTAAATAGTGAGACCCTGTTTTAAAAAACCAAAAAAGAACCAATATTTAAACTGAGATATGAAGGAACAGGAATGAATCTGGGGATAGCATTGTTTCAGGTAGAGAAAACATGAAAAGAATATATGCACATGTCCTAAGGCAAGACACAGATTCACAATCTGAAAGGACTAAAATCAGTGTTAGTGTGGCTACTGTGAGTGGGGAATGGTGGATTTTCAACTGCTAATGGTGGTGTGATGGTTTTGTTCCCTCAGGAATACTTAGAAACATCTGGAGACATTTTCAGTTATCAAAATTGGAAGTTGATAAAATAGTATGGGTGGTGGTCAGAGGCAACAACACTTTCAACATACCACATTATATGGCATGACACTTGACATTTTCTTAATCTCACATGTAAAGAATTGGCTAGTTTATAATATTTAGCCTGGGACTAGACCTACAAAAATTAAAGGCCTTTTCTTCATCATTCATGTGATATTGCATTTACTATTTTGTTTTTCCAGTACTGGAAACCCTCATGTATGCTTGGCAACACTCTAGGCACAAACTACCCAAGAGAGAGAATGTGATCCTGACGCTTGGTTTAACAGTACCCCAAAAAGAAGATCAAGTCCCTCTACCCTTGAGGTAAACTCCAAGTCTCTTGTGTGATATTTTAAGAGGGGAGTTTTGATTTCATTCAAGGGTAACAAGAAGCTACTTGCTGTTTTATTTTATTTTTTTAAGACTGGGGCTCACTATGTAGTTCAAGTTAGCCTTGAACTCATATTTCCTAAATGTAAATTTCAAAATCAGCCATAGTAACATACATTAAATTATGCTTTACTGTTGTTTTATATTGTCTCCCTCCTCCCCAAGGTGTATGCACAGGTGTCTAGCTTCTATCAACATATTATTTTAACATGCTCAACATTAGAGGATTGTTGAAACGATTATTTCTCTGGCAGAAAGTTTTAACTGTAGCAGCTACAATCTCAAGAACCATGACGATTTGACATATCCCTGAGATGGTATAGTATTAGTTTCTTGGCAAGAATGACATTTCACTTTTTCTTAAAATTTTTTGAAGAAAACCCCTTGAACTATTTCTACGACATTTCTTTAAATTAGAGAACAGTTTAGAATTCTAGTTTCTCTAGCTTATTTTATAGCTTCTTACTCAAAGGACCGAGTCAGTGACAATTTGCCTAATGTGACAGCAGTTTCTAGTTGAATCCTTTATTTGAAGGATTTTAGGACAGTAAAATTTTCTTGCTTTGAGGCCTCACTAATGGTTAATAGATTTTCCTAAAAAAGCACTAAACAAAAATCCTTCCCGTCATACCAGAGAAGCAATACCATGTGAAGCACAGGCTCTGGAGCCTGTCTGTCTTGTTTTACATCTTGACTATGCTATACACTAGTATAATTTCTCAGGCAAGTTATTTATTCTCAGACTCTGATTCCTCATTTGCAGAATGAGAATAATAATAGTAATCATCTTATGGAGGTAAATACTTACTCTGAATCCTAGCTCTGCCATTTATCCCTGTATGACCTTTGGGGGGGGGATCGTTGAAATTATAGTTTCTTTACCTGAATGGGGATAATAATGGCTATCTCCTAGGATTAAGGCAAGAATGAAGAGACGAGGTAACAAAAATACAATACTGATATCCAATATTTATTAAGTCTTCAGTAAATAGAAGCCATGAGTTCCTGGTCCTATGAATTTTGCATGAAGACATGGTGATAACATATCTAAAAACCTATTATTGTAATTAAATTCACATATATAGAAAGGGTCCTGAATGACATTTCTGCATCTTTTTATGCTCAATCATACTTTAAAAATACACAAAAGCTGAGTGTGGTCATGCAGCCCTATATTCCCAGCAATTTGGGAAGCTGAGGCAAGGGGACTGCCTTGAATTCAAGGCAAGCCTCAACTACATAGTGAGATGCCGTCTCAAAAACCAAACCAAAAAAAAGAAAGAAAGCACAAAAGCAAGCGCAAAAGCAAGCACAAAAGCAAAAGCAAAAAACAAAGAAATAGCCAATGTTAACTGGATACACACTTGAGTGATGCTGACCTAATAAAATCTCTTATACTTCAAATGTAAAGTGTTTCTTTAGCAACAACAAAAAATGGTTTTAAAGTTACATCAAAAACTGTTCAGTGTACTCTATTAATTAGCAGGCAGGAAGCAGCAAGAATACTATGAAATACCAAAGGTAATTACTGGTATACCAGAACTGACACAAAAAGCAATGTCAAGAGGTCCTAAAAAGTTCTGCATATTGAGCTACTGCATTGAAATACTGATCTCATTTAAAAAGTATATGTTGGCTTCCTGTGCAACTCCTGCTGGCCCTGAAGAACACGTGACACACTGGGACCTTGGCCTGCACTGCCACGCCACGCACACTTCCTGCAGGACTCCTGCTGGCATGGAGGAATGCCTTGCCCAACGGCCACTGTCCTTGGCGACCTTCTCCATCTTCTAAACTAAGTACTTGATCTTCAGCTCACACTCCTCTGCTCAGAACCTTAAACTGCAGTGGATTAACCATGCTGTGTTGAGGGAGACACAGTGACCTCTTCTCACCCAAAAAGAAGACCTCCGCAGGCTCCAATCACTATGTTCGGTGCTTCTCCTGACATTTGTCCTACAACTTCAACAACCAGTTGAAGTTACAACTTCACTGAGTAGAATAGGACCAAACAGGATGAAACACAATGAACCCACTCAGAACAAAACCCTGAAAGCGATATAGGATTTCAAACCAAGATAGCACCCTATGGACGCCTGGACTGATACCACAGACCTGCCCCTCAGCCCAGGACCACATATACCGCTGCACCATATTCCTACACACACTGCAGACACCCAGACTGAAGCCACTGGCCCAGGACTACCTACACTGCTGCTCCATGCTTTCTATGTGCCCTGTGGATGCTCCAACTGAGGACATCTGCTGGCCTGTCGGGGACACTCCCTATCTCCTGGATCTAATACTGCTCTTGATCTTCAGTTCCCACCCTTTGTTCCAGAACCTTGGACTACAATGAATTAACTGTGCTAGCTTGAAGGGAGATTCAGTAACTGCCTTACCCAAATAGAAGATCTCAGCAGGCTCCAGTCAGTGTGGTAAGTATGCCCTTAAAATAGGTGTACAGTGGGTACAAAGGGCCAGTAGTAAAGCTCCCTCCAGCTAACCTTAAGACCTTGGTAAGTCTGACAAGAGTGTGGGTGACTCCTTCTTATGCACAGAGAACATTAGGCAGGATGAGGAATGTGCCAATAAGGACTTCCCTAAATTGGAGAAAATCAAAAGGGCTTATGACACACACAGGCACACAGTGGGGCCTCAGCTGACACAAACACTATAGACAGGGAGATTTGGTGACCTGGAATAACCTGAAAATATAATAACAGCAGGAACTAAAAGTTGACCTACATCAATACTACTAAGCTTGTCAGCCCAGGAAGAATATAGGACTCACCCAACAGGCCCCGCAGGGGGAAGTCAGGTGACTGGCCCATCTCTCCATTGTGGGACCCAGCAACTGGACAAACATCAACCTTACAGTAGGACCCCAAGATACACACTATCAACAGTTGACACTAGTGGGATTGAAGGACCAAATATTAACTCAAAAGGGGAAAATGGCAAAACAAAAAAGCAAAATGCAATCTCAAATATCTAGCCCAGCAGAAACAAATACAGGAGACATTGAAATAGAGGACTTCAAAAGAAACACACCTGAAATCTCTGAAAAGATAGTGAGTGAAATAAAAAACAACTCCATCAGGCCTATAGACGAAATCAAATTAGAAGTACTCTCCTATGTAAAGACACAAACAACCTTATTAAAGGAATTGCCTAGTGCAGTTAAAGAAGAAACAGAGAAAAAAGTATAGGAACATGGGAAACTGATGGAAACCTTGAATGAACAATATAGACAAGCAGAATTCATGAAACAAACTCAGAAAGACATCCAAGAAACAAAAAATTCTATTGAAAGCTGGCAAAACTGTTTAAATGGATCGGCACAGCAGGGATAGAGGCACAAAAGCTCTGAGAGCAGGAATCGGCAAAGGGAGTTGAGAGCGGGACTGGCGGGGAGACCTGCATTGACCTGCGGTGAGTGAGAGGAACGGGGACCCTTCCAAAGACTAGGAAGCTCCAACAGAGGACATTCTGGGACCATGAAGACAAGCCGGAATAGGATGCTGCAGTGACTTTAGTTGCATATTCCCCTCTACAGCGGGATTGGTGGGGAGCACCTCACCTGGGTGACGCCACGGACTAAGACCCAGTAGGCTAGCCCAAACCAGGTCCCAGAGCCTGGTGGTTCACCCTAGCAGTGAAGCCTTCAATAGGTTGACTTGGAGGGGTGGGCCCAACATACACTAACCCTGGTCTGTGTCTCCCTAGTACAATGCAGTGGGCGGGAACACTTAGCTGGCAGATTGAAACAAACTGTAACCCACAAAGAAAGAAACTGGGCCTCCTATATATACCTGTACGGAAGGAACAAGAAATATGAGAAGAGGAGGCAACAAGAAAGGGTCCTTGGCCCCCAATCCTGAGAACACTGATCCAGGAAAGGTAAATGCAAAGGAGAATGAGGACAAAAAAACATGGAATATCAGACATGGCACCAATAGACATAAAGCACTATCTGAGGAGCCACATAGATGAGTTCAAAAGTGAAGTATTTAATGAAGTAAAGCAAGATATAAGTAGAACAGTTAGAGAAATGCTAAGCACTGCCCAAGAAAAAACAGAGGGTGGAATGGAAGAACAGAAAAAAAGGGGAGAATTGTTTGATGGCGAAAATAGAGAAAACATAGGATACGTGAAGCAGCTTCAAAGAAATTACCAGGAAACTAAAAACTCTATTGAAAGCTGGCATAACTGCTTGAAAGAAACTAAGGATAGATTATCTAAACTAGAGGACAGATTTGTAATGTGGGAGCATGAAATGAAAAACTTCTTAAAAATAATAAGGAAACAAACAGCAATAATACAAAGACTAGAAGATGATAAAAGGATCTATAACTTAAGAATTAAGAACATAAAGGAAGAAGTAAGGACACAAACAAATGAACTACAAAGGCTATTCACAGAAATAATCCAGGAGAATTTAGCAATTTAGCAAAAGGTAAAGATACTCAGATGTATGAGGCATACGGGACCCCAGCCAACTACAACTCAAACAGAACTACATCCAGGCATATAATAATCAAAATTCCAGAAATCCAATATAAGAACAGAATATTAAAAGCCATCAGAGACAAGCAACAGATCACTTACAAGGGAACACCCATCAGAATTACAGCAGACTTCTTGGCACAAACCATCAAATCACGAAGAGCATGGGAGGAAATAATTCAAGCTTTGAAAGATAATAACCTCCAGCCAAGATTGATGTATCTCGCACAACTGTCCCTAGAAATTAATGGAGAAACAAGAATTGCAACCACCAGTTCAACTCTACAGAGAATACTGCAGGACATTCTAAAAAAGAAAAATACCAAGATTCCAGAAACAGTGGCAGAGAGACCACAATAAATGGAGCGGAAAGTGAAATGAAGAAGACAAACTGACAGAAAATGACACAAAATGACAGAAAGAGCTCAACAGAAATGAGGCAGAGAAGGTTGGATGGTAGGAACAGCTATTTTGGAGAAAACAATACATCATAATAGCTAGTGCTGATTTAATATTATCTTATTTTGAAGTCCCATCAAGCTTTTGTTCTTCTGTCTCCATCAGTCTTAACATGTTGTATCTTATTGGATTTCATTATATGTGATAATATAAACAAAAACTTTTATAGACAAGGAGATTATACAGAAACCATTGTTTATTTTCTGTTAGTTGGTTCTAAATACTCTGTAATACTGTCATTCTCTTGAATGGTTTTACATTGTCTTGATATGTTTGGTGCTATAACTTTGAGTATACAAAGTTATACTCAAAGATTTCAAGGAAAGACACTATGGTAACTACTTTTATGTCGGGATATCTTGTGGTGAAACAGTATTTTGCTTAAATGGTTATGTTTTGACCTGTGCTGTTTTGTTGTTATGTCCTCTTCTATGTCAATCTCCTTTTCTCATTATTTACTTTTTTATTTTTATCTTTTTAATTAAGGAAAAATATTAAAAATAGCAGGATATATTATAGTAACCCACTTTGATTTCCTATTAACTTGATTTGAAACCCTGTATTGCTCTCACTATCTTGTTTTGACTGATTTTTCTCTATTCTGTTTTGCTTGATAGTACCAAGTTTGAGAGTATAGGTAACAACTCTGAAGATAATTAAGATTCACTATGATGCCCATTCTGATTTGACTATTATCTTCTCTTCAAGTCCTGCAATGTCTCCAATGTTTTGGTTTTATTGGTTTTGTTCTTTACTGTTTTGTTCAATTTTATTATAAATGATGATATAGGCAATTTTTTTTAAGATAGCAAGAGGCATTATGGTAACCATTGTTGATCACCTTGTATTCTGTTTTTACATTAGGTATTATGTCCATCCTTTTGATTTGACTGACTGTTTTGTTATGTCACATTCGGTTTTATTCTCTTCCAAAAAAGTAGTAAGAACTGTGGGAGTAATAAACCCCAAAATGTGTAATTGTCATTATAAAAAAGAGAGGAAAAGAAAGTGCTCTAAAGGATATAACTGCATGTATATTTAAGTGTATAAGATAGATAACCATACTACTGAGTTTAGTTGGATCACTGAACAGAACTGTTTGCAGTTTCACTGTTTGAATGTCTACTTTATATGCTTTAATTTTTTAACTTGAATAACTATTTCTAAGATGACAATATGTAATCTATTAACTAGTGATTTCCTACTGTTTATTTTTTCTGAAATTCTGTATAACTTGTACCCTTTTCCTGTTTTTTTTTCTTTTTTTCCTTAAATAAAATTAAAAAAAAAAACTGTTTAAATGAAGCTGAGGATAGGATTTCAGACCTTGAGGACAGGATCTCAATTAGCGAGCAATCATGAAAGAATAGAAACTAACAAAGCAGCATGAAATGACAATCCAGCAGCTTCAACATGATGCCAAGAGCAACAATATAAGATTAATAGGCATCAGTGAAGATGCAAGAGACAATGCAAATGACATAACTAAACTATGCACAGAAATAATAGCAGAAAATTTCCCAAACATGGGGTAAAACTGATATGCAGAGAAGTGAGGCATATAGAATGCCAAACACTCATAATCAACACAATTCTACACCCAGACATATAATAATTAAGATCTTAGAAATACAGCATAAAAACAGAATACTAAAAGCTATTAGAGAAAAGACACAATTCACCTATCAAGGAAAGTACATAGAATCACAACAGATTTTTCAGCACAAACCCTCAAGTCAAGATGAGCTTGGAGTGAGATTTCAAGCCCTCAAAGAAAACAACTTTCAAACCAGACCGATGTATCCAGAAAAACTTTCATTCAAATTTAATGGAGAAACAAGATACTTCCATGACAAAGAATAACTGAAAAAATTCATGTCCACCAAACCTAAAAAGAGTATTGAAAGACGTACTAGATAGAGATAAAAATGACCACAATCTCCAGAACAGCAACAGAAGGAAACCACCAGATAGGACAAGCAATTAAACAGAGGTAAAGCAGAAAACAAACAACTGGAAGATAGCATGGCAAAGTCGAGTCAGTACATATCAGTGATATCCATAAATGTAAATGACCTCAATTCACCTATCAAAAGAAATAGGTTGACAGAATGGATCAAGAAACATGATCCTACAATGTGCCGTATACAAGAAACATATCTGACCCAAAAGTAAATTCATAGATTAAAAGTCAAAAGACAGAAAACAGTATTCCATACGACAGGAACCCAGAAAAAAGCAAGGGTAACTATTCTATTTGTAGACAATGTGAACTTTAAACCTAAAGTCACTAAAAGAGATAAAGAAGGTCACTACATACTAGTTAGTGGAAAAATTCAAGAGGAAGAACTAACAATTATAAATATATATGCACCAAATACAGGAGTACCCACCTATATAAGAAATACTAATGACATGAAAAACCAAATACACAAGAACACAGTTTTAACAGGCGACCTTAATACCCCCTTGTCACAAAGAGTCAGATCAACTAGACAAAAAGTCAGTAAAGAAGTAATAGAACTGAATCATACCTGTGAGCAACTGAACTTAGTAGATGTTTACAGAGTGTTCTACCCACCTCAGAATACACATTCTTCTCAGATGCGCATGGGACATTCTCCAAAACAGACTATATATTATCCCTAAAACATTCTTAACTAACTGCAAAGGTACTGAAATTATCCCATGTATAATATCTGACCATAGTGCACTGAAATTGGAAATGCAAAATAAATTGCAAAACCTGCATAAACACATGGAAATTAAGTAACAACCTTCCAAACAACCGGTGGGCTACAGATGTAATTTAAAAAGAAATAAAGCAATACCTACAATTCAATGAAAATGCGGAAACAACATACTGTAATTTGTGGGATGCAATGGAAGTGGTCTTAAGAGGGAAATATATAGCAATAAATTGTCATACCAAGAAAAAAGAATGAGCACAAATAAAGAACCTAATGCTTCATCTTAAGCTTCTAGAAAAAGCAAGTTAAATCCAAAGCTCATAGAAGAGAGGAAATTGTAAAGATTAGAGCAGAAATCAATGCAATTGAAACTAAGAAAAGGATACAAAGAATTAGAGAATGAAAAAGCTGGTTTTTTGAGCAAATAAACAAAACTGACATACCTCTAGCTAACCTTATCAAGAAAAAGAAAGAAAAAAAAAACCCAAATTCACACAATAAGGACTGAAAAGAGGGAAATTACTACAGATCCCATGGAAATACAAAAGATCATGAATACCTACTTTGAAAATCTCTACTTACATAGAGTGGAAAACCAGAGGAAATGGACAGATTTCTAGAAACACAGGAACTACCAAAGTTCAACCAAGAAGATACAGCAATTTTGAATAACTCAGTATCAGCTACTGAAATTGAAAATGTAATTAAAAACTTACCAACAAAGAAAAGCCCAGGTCCTAATGGATACACAGCTGAATTCTACAAGAAGGTTAGAGAAGATTTGATGCCAATATTCCTTAAACTCTTCAATGAAATTGAAAAGGAAGCAATCTTCCCTAAGTCATTCCTGGAGGCAAGTATTACTCTCATACCAAAACTAGAGGAAGACCCAACCAAAAAGAAGAACTGTAGGCCAATCTCACTAATGAACACTGACGCAGATTCTCAATAAAAGACTGGCAAATAAAATGCAGCAAATCATCAAGAATATTATATATCATGACCAAGTGGGATTCATTCCAGGAATGCAGGGATGGTTTAACATACGCAAATCAATAAATGTAACACACCACATCAACAGTGCCAAAAACAAAAATCCTCATGGTCATCTCAATAGATGCAGAAAAAGCTTTCAAGAAGTCCAACACCTGGGCATGATAAAAACCCTTCAGAAACTCAGAATACACAGTGTCTACCTCAAACTTATAAAGGCCATCTGTGACAAACCCACAGCCAACATTATACTAAATGGACAAAAACTGAAAGCTTTCACTTTAAAATCAGGAACAAGATAAGGATGTCCACTATCACCACTCCTATTCAATATAGCTCTGGAAACACTAGCCAGAGCAATCAGACAAGAGAGATAAAAGGAATAAAGATAGGAAAGAAAGAAGTTAAATTATTACTATTTGAAGACATGATTCTCTATACAGAAGACCCAAAAAACTCCATTAAAAGACTGCTAGAGATAATAAATTCAGCAGTGTAGCTGGATACAAAGTCAGTGCTCAAAAATCAATAGAACTCCTGTATACAAACAAAAAACTCCATGAAAGAGAAATTATGAAAATATCGCACTTCACAATAGTATGTAAAAAAATATAATACTTAGGAATCAACTTAAGAATGTAATAGACCTATATGCTGAAAATTATGCTACACTAAAAAAGATAAAAGAGTATATTAGAAAACAGAAGAATATTCCTTGCTTTTGGCTACGAAGAACCAATGTTGTGAAAATGGCCATACTCCCAAAACTGTTACACAGATTTAACACAATCCCAATCAAAACACCATTAACATACCTCACAGATCTAGAGAAAACACTCCTAAAATTTATTTGGAAACAGACAAAACCTAGAATAGCAAAGGCAATTCTGGGCAACAAAGGCAAGGCAGGAAGCATCTCAATTCCTGACTTGAAACTATACAACAAAGGCATAGTGATAAAATCAGCATGGTATTGGCAAAGAAATAGACCTGAGGATCAATGGAACAGATTAGAAGATGCAAGCACAACTACAAAAACACTCAGCTACCTGATATTTGACAAAGGGGATCCTCTTTAATAAATGGTGTTGGAAAAACTGGTTCTCCACATGCTGAAGACTGAAACCAGATCCATGTCTATCACCATGCACAAAACTAAAGTCTAAATGGATCAAAAACCTAAATATTAATTCTCATGTTTGGGAAATTTTCAGCTATTACTTCGGTAAATAGCCTCTTGATATCATTTGTGTTGTTCCCTTCTTTTTCATTTATCCATATCAATCTTATGTTGTTTTTCTTTGCATCATCTTGCAGCTGTTGAATTGTTATTTCCTGATTCCTATTTTTAAAAGATCTTTCCTTTCCTGTTCCCTAGCTGCAATCTTGTCTTCGAAGTCTGAAATTCTATCTTCACTTTCGTTGAGTTGGTTTTGACAACTTTCGATGGAATTTTTATTTCCCGTATATCTCTTTGAATCTGCTTCATGTATTCTGTTTGTTTCTTGAATTGTCAATCCAGCGATTCTATCTTTTTGTTTTGTTCCTCTAATTTTTTTAACTGTGGCTTCTTTAGATATGTTCAGCATCTCTTTCATTACTTTTATCATTTCTTCTTTTACCTGGGATATTATTTCTAGTTTGAATTCCTTTAAAGCTTCCTGGAGTTGCTTCTTTATTTCAGTTGCTATTATTACAGTTATTTCAGGTGTATGGCAAATATTTTCTTTTTCTTTTTTTTTTTTGTCTTTTTCATTTTTATCGGTACTGGGGATTGAACTCACGACTGCCTGCTTGCAAGGCAGGTGCTTATGCTGCTGAGCTAAATCCCTAGCCCCAAATATTTTCTTTTATGTACATGGCTCCTAGGCTTTCTTGGGATGGGCTGGAGGTTTGAGATTGCTTTTGGTCTTAGTTTTGTCATTTTCCTATATTTCTGTGTTTCAAGCGTTGTTCCAAGGCTTCCCATGGGTGTGTTGGAAATCATCTCCTATGCCCTGGGCTCCTGGGACTGAATGGAGGTTGCTGAGCATGGTCCAGTCAGGCCCTCAGGCCCTCCCAGGTAGCTGGGCAGGCACCTAACCAATGTGGATGATGGGCTAAAGCTCTCCCTAGCAAAGAACAATGCCTGGAACTCATTTCACCTGCTCTCAAGTCCCCTGATTGAAGAAGGTCGCTGGGCATAATGTAGTCGGTCTGCAAAACCTCCCAAGGCTAGTCTAGTGTGACTGGGAGCTGGGCAGGTCCTTGAGCACTGGGAGCAATGATCTTAAAGTCTTCCGGGGCTCCAGATGGTGCATAGGACTCACCCCAGCTGCTAGCTGAGTTTCCCAGTTTGAAAGAAGAAAGATCTAAGTATTAAAACAGAAACACTAAATCTATTGGAAGACAAGGTAGGTAAAAGTCTTGGAGACATGGGGTAGGCAGAGAATTCATGAACAAAACGCAAACTGCATGGGAAACACTTTAAAGAATCAACAACTGGGATCTCATATTATTGAAAAGTTTCTACACTTCAAAAGAAATCACCAACAGTGAAAAGAAAACCCACAGAATAGGAAAGAATTTTAGCCAGCAACCCCTCAGACAAAGGACTTATATCCAGAATATATAAAGAATTGAAAAACATCAAGCTCCCCAAATTCAAAGACTCTCTCCAAAAATGGGCATCTGAGATGAACACAGTTCTCAGATAAAGATATATAAATGGCAAATAAATATATGAAGAAATGTTCACCATCACTGGTCATTCAAGAAAGCAAATTAAAACAGCACTGAGATTTCATCTCAGTTTGGAAAGAATAGCTGCCAACAAGAAATCAACTGATAACAAATGTTGGTGAGACTGCGGGGAAAAAGGAACACTGCCCCACTGTTGGTGGGAGTGTAGACTGGTGCAATGACTATGGAAATTAGTATGGAGAATTCTCAGAAGACTAGGATTGGAAGTTGCATTCAATCCAGCTATTCCCCCTCCTGGGTATTTTGCCAGAAAAACTAAAAAGGTCAGATCACAGTGATGTATGTGTACCCATGTTCACAGCAGCACAATTTGAATTACTAGTATCCCCAAAACATATTTTAAGTGAATAACTGTGATGGTAGAAGCATTACAGCATTCATGTTTTGCTATGATACTTATTCTGTTTTAAAATAAGAGAGTGACGACCATTTCCACAAGCAATATTTGTTAAAAGCAGAAATATCTTTTATTTTTCCCATTGGCTTTTTTTTTTTTTTTTTTGATGGAGTCTTGTTACATAGTTTAGGCTTACTTTGAACTCACTATGCACCCACTCAGGCTGGCCTCCAATTCAAGAGATTCTTTTGCCTCCTGAGTGTTGGAATTACAGGTATACACCACCATGTTCAGCTAACTCAAAGTTACAACAAGTTAGCAATGAATATGAGGGAAATTTAGACTATTTTCAGAAGTTCATTTAATGACTAATGCGTTACCAAACAGCGTGGATAATAATGTAGTTTGGGGAAACAGCAGCTACAGTCTTAGCTAGATTGACCTTCTATGAAGAAGACTGGACCAATACTACGATCATCTGCAAAATTTCAGGAAAGTAGCATGTATAAGGAGCTGAAAACAGAATTTCTGTAATATTTATATAAGAAGTTAGATCCCCACATCTTCATCCTTACACTGTCTGGCTAGCTGATTGTCTTCCCAAAACTTACAGGACAGAACATTTTATTCACTAAAGAAACTAAACTAAAGAGAATCTGGGCTTAGGGACATCAAAGGGACAAAGCAAGTCAAGGATCAGATATAGGATTGAAAACACGGAACAAAGAGCCTCAGTAAAAGTCTGTATACTGAATGGTTAAACCCTAGCTGTCTCTGCTCAGCTCCAGAACACTGGCACTCAGCATATATACTCTCCAGGCAAGAGACTGGAGGATTCTTTGCTAGAGAATATAAATAGGAAAGGAAAAGAGCTAATGGATACTAACTTGGGATATTTCCAATAAAAGGATCATCTTAATGCTCTTAACACACAAAAACTCCTAATTGGTTTTTCAGTGCCTAGTCATTAAGGAAAAAGAGAATTATTACATGCATAAAACAAGAACAGGGTGTTAAATAAGAGGACAATTGCAGAAAAAAAGCTACTGAAAATTAAAATTATGATAGACAAAATAAAAATTCTTTAAAAACTCTAGAAACTAGAGTATGGGACACAAAAGAAAATTAAAATATTTTTTGAATTCTAATTTTTTATTACTAGGAGTTATACAAGGAGAGAACAGAGAATACAAAAGCATTTTCCTAATATTAAACAGTATCTCTAGGATCTTTTATATACCAATTGTAGTAAATGGAAAAAAATATCCAAAAGCAGTGTGATAAAAATGAGGTCCTAAAAGTTCTAGAGAAGAAAATTCTGCTTCAAAATATCTTATAGACATGTGGAGAATCAGAAATGTACCAGATATTAATAAAGATATTAGAAGCATAAGACAAAAGAGTAATGCTATAAAAAGAACTATTCTGAAGCAAATGATTTTGAACCTGGAATGATATTGTCAGTCAAATAAAGTATAAACACAGAATAAAGGTATGTCTTGAAATGTTAAATCTCAAAAAACTTGTATGTCCTATAACTTCTTTTCAGAAGATACTGGAGGATGTGCTTCAGCAAAATAAGGAATAAAATCAAGAAAGATGACATGGGATCACATTCAGAAGAAAATGACAGGAATTTTAGGAGAAAAAGTAAGTGCTATCTCTCAGGAGTGTCCTGGGTCCAGATCAAGCCCTTTTTCAGGGCTCTCGGATGAATTTTGTCTAGGGAAAAGAAAACGTAATTGTTAAGAATGGAAAGTGGCATTTCATAAAGTTATATTAAGAGTTATGGAATAACTTTAGCCAATGTTTGAAGATAGATAAACACATTTTAAAATAAGACATTTTTATTTTTATTTTTTTGGTTTGTTTTTTTTTTTGGTACCAGGGATTGAACTCATGATCTTGCACTTGCCAGGCAGGCAATTAAGCCACTGAACTAAATCCCCAGCCACAAAATGAGGCATTTTTATATAAATGCCAGGTAAAAGATAATTGTTCAAGAAGGAAACGTTATTTTTGGCTCAAGAGTGAACCATGATTGCACAGTATTAATACTGAAAATGCTATAGTACGGATTCAGATAAATATCATGATATAACTGTATTGTGATGATGGTAGGAAGAAGATGGAGTATACTTACAATTAAACAAGAGATAATATGTAAATGAATAAGAAAAATTATAGTAGCATATGAAAATGGGCTGGGTAGAGAAAGTAAATTGCTAGTTTCGAGTGTTACTTGATTTTTTATGTGCATGTTACTTTGAGAAAAAAGGGATTTTTCAACACAAAAATTAACTGAAAGAGTTCAGAGCTAGGAATAGAAATGCAAAAGTATCTATTACTTACACTATGATCTTGGTAAACTATATAAATTGAGTCTCAACTTCCTTGTCTATTCATCAGGACTGAGTTTGTTTGTTTCTTCTTTTCTTTTCTTTCTTTCTTAGGACTTTATTGCTAAGAGTCCTGTCAACTCCAAAGTTCTGATCCCATTATAGTAAAGTTTAAACTAAAATCAAAACCACCAGAAACTCTTCTCCATGTGCTCATGGTATATCTTTACATACTTTTGTCACTTTGCCACAGATCTTTCCACATTTGCCTTGATGTTGAAATGGAACTAGCATGTCCCCAGCTTGGGAATTCTGCTGTACCTGTGAGGCTAGTCTTCGCATAGCCTCCTCCTGCCGCCTGCGCATTTCTGGGGTTCCTGGGCAGCTTCCACTGGTGATGGATGAGTGAGCTGAAGGTGGCTGTGTGAGTGGCAGCTCTCTGTTGGCATCTACATCTGGATTAAAAAGATGAGATGACTGTATCAGATAACTGTAAAACTTTAAAAGTTAGTTAAATTCATTTGTTATATGATCTAGCAATTCCACTCACAAGACACACATTCAAGAGAAACAAAAATACAAGTCTCCAGAAAAACTTATGTACAAATGTTCAGAGAAGCATGACTCAAAATAGCCAAAACTGGAGATAAATGTCCAGTACCCAGTGAACAGAGAAACTGTGATATATCCATACAATCAATTACTGTTTGTCACAGTACTAAGTAAGAAATGACATACTGACACAGGCTCTACCAAAGATGATCCCTGAAAAGTATAAGCTAAACAAAGAAGTCAATTAAAAAACATCACATAACTGGGTGTGGCAGCACACGCTTGTAGTCCCTGTACTCTGGGCATCTGAGGCAGAAGGATCAAAACATGGACAACTCAGTGACATAGCTAGACATTGTCTCAAAAGAGGTTGGGAACTGATGATGTAGCTCAGTGTGAAGGCACTGGGTTCAAGCTCCAGCACTGGGAAAGGGAGGACAATGACACATCGTATATGATTCTAATTTATGAAATGCCCAGAATAGGGACTTCCATAGAGACACAAAGTTGATTACAGGTTTCCTAAGGCTTGAGGTAGTGGACTACAAGAATAGGGATGTACCTAATAAGAAGCATGGGTTTCTTTTAGTGGGATAAATGTTTTAAAATTAGATGACAATTCCTATGCATCCTTGTGAATATATTAAAAATACTGAATTGAATCCTTTTATTTATTTTTTGTAGCTCATGTGTAGCCTTGAACTCACTGTGTAGTCCAGGCTGGTCTTTAACTCATGGCAATCCTCTTGCCTCAGCCTCGTGACTGCTGGGATTACTGGTATGTGCCACCATGCATGGCCTGAACTGAATATTTAAATGGGTAAGTTATATGGGTTATATTTTATGGCTCCATAAGACTTTTTAAATTTAATTTTTGAAGATCAGGGTCTTTCTGTGTTTCCCATCCTGGCCTTGAATCTATGATCCTTTTGCCTCAGCCTTCTGAATAGCTGAAATTTTAAATATGTACCACCATGTCTGGCTGGATCCATAGTATTTTAAAAATTCCGTTTGTTCCTGAGATGTTTAGAAAATGTTTTCTTATCTACTGCTAAAATTATAGATGACATTTAGGAATAAGACTGTTGATTAAAACAGGAACTAAAATAAATATTTGAGATTATCTGATGACAATTAGCTACTGAAAAGAAGGAATAGAGGAAGGCAGCCCTCATTTAACTCTCTACCACTAAGAGTGAATTTACATGTCTATCACACAACTGGATTGAGTTCTGAGTAACTACAGGGTGATAGGTACAGGAGAGACCACGAAAAAAATCTGAAGAAATGGATAACATCTTAAGTTGAAATTAAGTTCAGTAATTTGTCAGTCACTGTATTACTTCTGCTGCCCATTTTTGTTCCATGACTCCCATTTTTTTTGGTCTGGAATTTGATTTTGTGAGTAATTACTTTCCAAAAACTCTTTCAGCTATTCCTTTTAGAGATATCCTATTTTTTTGTACAAGTGTTTCACTTTCTATTTGGTATTTAGTGAACATGAGAAGTAACAATTAATAGGTAAGTGGTAGTCAATGCACAGAGCAGGGAAAGGCAGAGTTACTTAGCAGCTTTTTGAGGGCTTGGCAGCTGTCAACAAATGTCAAATCCAAACAACTACACTGGGTCATTTTAGTGGTAGGAAAATATAGTTTTGTATTGGACAAACTTCCTTAATAACTACTTCTGAGTGTTCCTATAGTTACTGTAGTAATGTCTGAATTATACAATGAATCTATTTTCACAAAATGTTTTTGTTTTGTGTGCATGTGTGTGGTTTGGGGTTTGGTAGGCGACGGGGTAGGGAATGATGGAGGACTCAGATTTGGAAAAGTAGGCAGGAAGCATGATAACAGGCTAGTGCCTTCCCTTTTCTGCAACTACCCAGGGAATGACAAGGAGGAGCAGGCAGGATAGAGTCAATCATCCATGAGTCTATCACTATGCTATCAGAACAGTGATATACAAAGGAGTCACAGAGACCATTAGCTATCTGGTTTTCTTTTGGACACACTCAAACAGCTCACCTCTTAGACTAGGGATAGTTTAGTGTGATAGATATTTAAGCACTCAAAGGAAAACACTGAAACAGTTGTCTTTTTGACCATGCAAAGATATTCTTGGAATAAAAAAACTGGCACAGAAGCTATAATATTATATTATAATTATTACTGTAACTACTATATTAAGGATTGAACTCAGGACCTTTACATTGAGCTACATCCTTATATTATGCTTCTGTCTTTTTATTTTTTAATTTGAGTCTTGCTAGGTCACTCAATTGTCTAACTTGGGCTTGAAATTATAATCCTCCTTGCCTTTACCTCTAATGCAGGGATTACAGGTGTGTCACCACACCTAGCTAAGCTAAAAGTAAGTCTTAAATATCAACTAGTCATACTTAAAAAGAAAACTGAGACCTAAAGAATAAAGTACAGTTTTCAAGGTCACAAGACAGTGTACAGTCAATGTGAGTGCTGGGCACGAATACTGGGTAAAAGGTTCCAGAGTACTATGTCAATCTGCCCTAGAAGAGAGCTGAACATGATATTTTCCTAGACTCTAAGAATTTTTCTGTATTTTTCTTACCATGCTGTGGTAAACAGGGTATTTTGATTGAATTGGATTTCTTCTTAGAAGCTAGTTCTTTTTGTAAATATTAGATATCTGTAATTTTACCAGAGCCAATCTATGTGATACTAATTTCAAAAGGAAAGAAGATAACTGGAAGATATTCAGTGAACTCTTAAGTTTTTAGACATGATAACTTTCACGATCTCACACAAACTATTTCTAGTGGTTGTTATCTGAATGTGTGTGATAGGCCAAATTACTGATCTGTCACTAGTATAGTAGTATTACGCTATATCATGCTATACTACATTATGTACATTGCACTACACTATGGTATGCTACACTATACTACACTACACTATACTAGAAAACTATATAGTAATAGCTTTTTTTGTTCTTTTATAATTAACAGAAATCAGGGAGACTGGTACTACGTGTATCCATGTATGTTATGTATAAAAAGAACATTTTTTGAGGGAGGGGCACTGGGAATCGAACTCAGGACCTTGATCTTGCCAGAAGGCACTAAACTACTGAGTTATATCCCTGGCCCACAAAGAACATTTTTATAAAAGCATTTTTATACACATTTCCTTTTTTAAAATTTTGAGACAGGGTTTGCTATGCAGTTCAGGCTGGTGTTGAACTCGCTATGTAGTCCAGATTGGCATCAAACTCATGGCAATCCTCCTCCTGCCTCAGCCTCCTTGAGTGATGGGATTACAGGCATGTGCCACCATGCCTGGCGTATTTTCTTTACTTGAGTAAGTTTCACTAGTAAGGAGAGGCAGAATAGGAAAGTGGGTAAGAGAATGGCTTCTGAAACCAGATTGCTCAGTGTTTCAATTTATTGCCTTTAATTTTTTTTGGTACCAGGGATCAAACTCACCACCTCGCCCTTGGCAAGCAGGCACTTACACTGCTGAACTAAGTACCTGGCCCAATTTATTGCCTTTAAAATCTGGTAGTCTTTCTTAAACTTTCTGAGTGTTGGAGTCTTAGCCATTAAATGAAGACAAAAAGGACTACTTCACTGAATTGATGACAGTAGTGGATGAATTAATATCTGTAAAGCACTTAAAATTGTCTGGCACATAGTAAGTACCGAATGAGTGTTTTAAAAATAAACAACATCCGAGTGATCATTAAGTATATGATGAAGGAAGTCTGACATATATGATAAGAGAACTTAACATCTCCCCACTGGGAAGCAGGAGCCCTCCAAGAACATAATAAAGTCCAAGGATCATAACACTGACATCAGCAACAAAGAAAGAAAGGTTGCAAAC
The DNA here is from genome assembly GCF_034190915.1 of Cavia porcellus. Classification (NCBI taxonomy): domain Eukaryota; kingdom Metazoa; phylum Chordata; class Mammalia; order Rodentia; family Caviidae; genus Cavia; species Cavia porcellus. The sequence continues at coordinate 17,557,356 of NW_026947515.1, forward strand.
AGATTGTGCTAGCATATAACAAGAAGAAATAGGCACAGGCTGAATAAAATCTGAGAGCGATGAATGCAAATAGCTCTATAGGCAAGTTCTGTAGCCATTATTCAAACAGAATTACAGAAACAGGGAAGAGTAACAAATTTATGCCATGAGAAAGTTTTTTTCCCCCAGTGCTACTTAGTAACTGTTGAATATGAGGTTTAGATATCCACAGAGCATTACATTCTTTCTTTGAACTCCGAATTAACAAACCTCGCATGCAAGTCAAGTTTTACAAATCAAAAAATAAAAGGATATGTATTTAAATATAAATATGCTAGAAAAAATTTCAGCACCAAAGAACCAGGAAGTTTCTTAAAAAAGAATACATACGTTTTGGGGAGGCATGTGGACTGTCTGAGGCGATCTGTCTCATCCGTGTACCATGGCAGCTAAGGGCCACCAGTCTAGAGACGATGGCAGTTTTTCCGAACCCAATATTTCCTACGATCACCACTCCTTGGTTCACGTTGGCATCTGAACTTTGAAGCTGAGCATCTATTTCATGGAAAACCCAATCCCGACCAACAAACACTGATTCTGTAGTGATGCTGGGTACTTCAAAGAGTAGGGGCTTCAGGGAGATATCTGGAGGCCTGTAAGGTGCAAAGCGAACTGAAAGGAACAATAAAGAACAAAGAACTTATGTTAAACAGTCAATATTGAGAGAAACAAACAAACAAAAAAATAAAGCACTGTAGTTTAGAAGTCTACTAGAGGTACAGTCTGATGATATTTTGGGCTTATTCAGAAAATAATAAAGCTCTGAATGTTGGTTTTACATTAATAAATAATATAGGTGTGCTAGATTCATTTGATACTTTAGATGGCAGAATGTAAACACTGAACAAACAGTAAGGATTTACAAAGGTCAAAACTGAGACAAAATTAAAAATTATTAAAAAACAGCACCTGACGCTGGCAAAAACAAAACAAAAGCAAAAAAATTTAAAAAACAGGTCGAGGCAAAGGAAAAAAAAAGAATTGAGATGTGTTATGTATTGATTCCCCACAAAGAATATAATCATTATGTACTGCAAGCATATACACACATATATGTATACACTTTCAATTAAAACCATTTAGGGCCAGGGATATAGCTCAGTGGCATAACTGCCTGCCTGGCAAGCACAAGGACCCTGAGCTTGATTCCCAGTACCCAAACCAAAACCAAACCAAACAGTCTGAAAGCCATTAGAATAACTGTTTTTTAAATGATAGATGAAAATTCAAAAAATAGTGCAGATAACTAAAAATATAAAGCCAAATTCTGACAACTGAAGACAATATTTTCCTGTATCAGTTTTAAAATGCTCAATTTTTTCATTAAAAAAGGACACGGGCTGTGAAGAACAGCTACATATGTGATCATTTATAATTTCTTGAATCATATCTCTTTAACAAAATGTATTCTTTAAAAATCCGTAACTGGGCTGGGAATAGAGCTCAGTGGCAAAGTATATTCCTAGCACGTGTAAAGCCCTGGCTTCAATTTCTAGTCTTGAAAAAAACAACAGAACTCATAAGTATATTTACAAAATTTAGCAAAAAATTAAGACTTTAATTTGCTTAAAAAATTCACTGGCCCATAATAATGTTTTACTTTGCTTAAACACTATTTTATTAAGATAAAATACTCACACCATAAAATTCACCCTTTTAAAGTACAAATTCAGTGATTTTTAGAATATATTCACAAAGTTGTGCAACTATTATTATTAAATCATCTCTAAATATGTTTGTCATTCTCCCCTAAAATGCTGTTATCTATAAGCTGCCACTCCTTCGTCTACCCGTCTTTTAGCAACCAGAAATTTACTGTATCTTCAGTTGTGTCTCTCTGGACATTTCATGTAAATGGAACCATAGTTTATATACCTTTTTCTGGTTCTTTTCACTATGCATGTTTTTGATGTTCATCCACATCATAAGCATGTACCAATACTCCATTCTTTTTCATTGTCAAATAATATTCCACTGTATGGACACAGTACATTTGTTTATCCATTTATTAGCTAATGAACATTAGGACTGTTCCCATTCTTTGGTTTTTATAAGTAATGGTGCTATGGATATTCATGTACAAAGTTCAGAATACACAAGTTTTTCAATTCTCTTGGTTATATACTTATCACAGGAGTGGAATTTCTGGTTCATATGGAAATTCTGTGTTTAATTTTTTGATAAACTGCCAGATTGTTTTCTCTATTATTTATTATTTTTATGCATATGTATGTTAATGCAGTCACCATAGAAATCTTAGAAACAGTAGACAAAATAGAAACAGTTCTCCAATTAGCTAGTGAAACACTACTGATGCATACTTTTCAAGTTTTGTTCCTAATATATATGCTTATTTTAAGACCAAAAACATGGACTCATACATACTGTTTTCTAAAGTGTCTTTTTACTAAGAAGGATAAAGTGAACATCTTTCTTCATCAAATATATAAACCTACATCTTCATTACTGTTGTTATTTGTTATACTTGGGATTGAACCCAGGGCTTCAAGCAAGCTAGGCAAGTACTCACTTGCCTTTGCTTAAATTTTATTTTGAGGTATGGCCCTGCTAAATTGCCCAGGCTGGTCTTGAATTTATCTTGCTTTAGCATCCTGAGTTTCTTGTAATAAGTGTGGAACATCCCACTATATGACTAAGTCATTATTTAGTATTTAACCAGTATCTTATAGTTGAATATTTAGATTATTTTGGTTTTCCACTGTTATAATCATAGCCTACAATGAAATAGCCCTTATTATGTACCAGGCTTACTAACCTGTTAGTAAGCAGGTTAAACTTCACAATAGTGCCATTTAGTGGCTATTACTATTTCTATTTTACAGATGAAGAAACTGAGACTCGGAGAAATTAAACTATTTGCCTAAAGCTGAAAGGCTTTAGTCTGAATCCTAGTTTCTCTCATTAGAAGCAGCAGTACAACAAACGTTTTGTATATTTACCTTGACACACTTGCCTTATTATTTTCTTGAAAAAGTTAATGCTGGAACTGAAATTTCTCAATTAATCAGCTGTGCTTTTGACATACCTTGCCAAACTGTTCTTAAGAAGTGTTATACTGGTTATATGAGACCACATCCTTTATACTCTTACTGTCACACTGGGTGATATTACCACTATTATTTATTGTTTTCAAAGTACTTGGAATTGAACTCAAGGCCTTGCATATGTTTGACAAGCTTTCCTTGTATATTCTGAGCTACATCACTAGCCTAATAATGTTATTCTTAATTACATTGTTAGTCTATGAGAAATAGTATTTCCTTATTTTTAATAGATACTTTCTTAATTATTAAAGTTAAAATTGCATGTTGATGGATTTTGTTCATATTCCTATTGGGAGGCCTGTTTGCCTTGTTGGTTTGTAAGAACATTTAGGAAACTGTTTGCTTGCCTTATTTATTTATTTATTTATTTATTTATTTATTTAAAATACCCTATTCTTTGCTTTAAGTTTTCTTTCATCTTTTATTTTTTGAACTTAGAAAAGTTAAAAGTTTAAATGGCAAAACTTGTCAGTTCTTTTAATGGTTTCTGTCTTCAATATTGTTTTCTAAAAGGTCCTTTACCACTTGAAAATATAAAGATATTAATACTTTTTCTAATGCTTTTATTTTGGGACCTGGTATACAGAAGGGACCAAACTTAAGTTTTCTGCCCAAATGGTTAACAAAGTATTTCACTGAGAGTTTGAATTATCACTAATTTGAAATGTTTACTGTATCTTATTTATTCAGGTCTGTTTCAGTTAGCTCTGTTCTTTGTATCTCAGTATCACACTGACTTAGTATATACTATGTGATTACAAGTCTCCCATCATTATTGTTTTAGAATTTGAATATCACTTTGAAAATAATTTGCAGAACTAGTCTGAAAGCTTATCATAATTTTTTTCAATTTAATTACTCCTGGTAGCTAACCAGAAATTAAAAGTTCCATTAAGAAGCTTTCTTAAAATAAACATATTTTTATAAACCAGACACATTTCTTTTAAGGGGATACAAATCACATAAATGAAAATAATAATTGTTTTAATGTTTTATTAAAATCCCTGGATAATTCACACAACAATATAGACAGCGAACACTAGCTGGGCATGGTAGCACATGCTTATCATTTCAGCATTCGGGAAGCTGAGGCAGGAAGACTGTTACAAGTTTGAGGATAACATGGACTGCATAGTGAGTTCAAGGCCAGCCTATACTATAAAGATCTTGTTTCCAAGAAAGAAAGAGAAAGAGAGAGAGAGAGAGAGAGAGAGAGAGAGAGAGAAAGAATCAAACACTAAGAAATGTTTTGAAACAACTAAAGAAATACAAACTAAAGCAAATTACACCTTTAAAGAAAATAAGCTTTTTTGGTGTAAATCATTTTAATAAAAATATTTACTACATGCCACTCTGACCTTAATATACTGTTTATTTCTAGGAATTTAAAGAAATGGCTAAAAACTCACACATATCCATGTTGTTTGTTGCAGCACATATGGTATTAGTGAGGTCTATGCTATGGTATAACCAGCAATTACTTCATAGACATTAAAATATAAAATACTAGGTATTTTTGCAGTATCACGAAAATGTGAAATATAAATAGGGTATATTATAAAGAGAAACAGCAGACTACAAAATAGAATACATGATTACAACTTAAAGTACATGCAAATGAAAGGTAATAGGCAAAAAAGTAAAGACATTAAAAAGTATTAAAGGTGTATCTAATTAAAATTTGAAATTATTTTCAATATATTTAACTATTTAAAAATAACTAAAACAGTAATTGTTATGTTATTCATAGACAAAAGAAACAGAAACTTTACCAGATTATTGATTCTTCTGTCACAGAATGACTATACCACCACAATTAACAACTTTTCAAACTATCAGTTAACTGAAACAAAAAGGATACATACATATATTTCAGGTAGTCTTCTCCCACAATTTTTTTTTTTTTTTTTTTTTTTTTTTGCAGTACTGGGGACTGAACCTAGGGTATCTGCACTGAGCTAAATATCCCCACATCCCATCTTAAAATTTTGAGACAGCGTCTGGCTATCTCACTAAATTGTTCAGGGTGGGCTCAAATTTGTGATCCTCCTGCCTCAGGCTCACAGTGTCCTGGGGTACAGGTGTGTACCCAGATTTTTAGAAATGAAAAAAATGCATATGTTGTTTAAAATTTGAACTATTTCAACTACAGGTTGAACATTCCTAACCCAAAAATCTGAAATTTAAACTATTCCAGAATTTTAAACACTTTTGGTTCCAAGTATTCTGGATAAGGGATATTCTACCTGGATTACAGAATAATTAACAATTATAAAAAATAGAACTGGGAGCTGGGCATGGTGGTGCACGCCTGTAATTCCAGGATTTGGGAGGCCTGAGGATTACTGAGCTTAAGATCAGCTTAAACTACATACTGAGAGCCTGTCTGAAAAAGCCAGAATCAAATCAAACCAAACCAAACCAACAACAAAAACAAAAAGCAAAACAAAAGAAAATATAGGTCTGGGAATACAGCTCAGTGGCAGATTGCTTGCCTGGTATGCATAAAGCCATAAATTAAAACCCTCACACTGAAAAAAAGTATAAATATATAAAACTGGCTGTTTCTGCCTGGAAAGTCTTAATGACTGGCTTGTCCGTGTGTGTGTGTGTGTGTGTGTGTGAATGTGTGCGCGCGCACATGCGTACACGCATGCACACGTGCTTTTAAATAGGCTATGGTGAATCACTGAAGTGGATATAACACTAGTATAGGTTCCTTGGAGAAGAAAGATTGGAGATATCTTGAAAATTATTCACTGCAAAAGTCTTGAAATGCAATGAAGACACAAACTAAGAGATAGTGATAAAAATGTGAAAACTGGAGGGATGTATAAGACTTGTCAAAAAATTGAGTGTACTGGAATAGGGAAAATAAATTTTTTTAAAAATCCCTAATTTCGGGGCTGGGGATTTAGCTCAGTGGCATAAGCGCCTGGTTTACAAGCAGGCAATCATGAGTTTGATCCCCGGTCCCGATAAAAAGGAAAAAGACCAAAAAAAAAAAAAAAAATCCCTAATTTCAAGTCTGAGGGATTATGGGTCCAGGGAGAACCAAAATCTCAATCAAGAAGAGATTTACTATTTGGTAGAAATAGCTTTCCCACTTTCTATTTTAGAAAGACGCCTTCCCTTCAAATATGAATTAGAAATAAAATTTTAACACCTGGAAAGAAAAAAATTGAAACCCTGGGTATATTTAAATATAATTATTTAATTTTTAAAAAATTTCAACTGAGGCAAAAAAAGTCTATTGAGTTAATCTCAACAGAAAATCAAAGTACTGCACCAATTCTTTTGTGATGACAAATTCTGTACCAGTATTGGCAAACCTGCAGCACATGCCTGCAGCAGCCTGTCTATATCACTGAAAGCTCTAAAAGCTCACCATCACTGGGTCATCAAAGCCCTTCACTCTGAATTTGAACTTTGCAGAACATCATTTGAAGCTAATGGAAATTATATTTGTTTCTTTTATGTTTTTATATAGGTCACTGAGATGAGGAGATGTATAGGATGGAGGTCTTAATGTCCTGGACAAGATAGCTGATAATTACTCTGGTCTCTCCATTTCTTGAACTATTTGGTCTTATTTGCTGCTTTGTTTGCTTATAATGTGCTTTCATTGAGTGTTCATCTGGAAGGCTTCTTTTTGTTCTTAGATTTCAGCATAAATGCTACTTTTTCAGAGAGGGCTCCCCCCCTGCATTTACTCACATGCATGAATCTAGTGTCTAGCTTGTTTGCCTCCTGGGGAGTAGTATGTCTCATTCCCCAGTGTTCCTGTCATACGTAGCCCAGCTGCTGGACACACTTATAAGGTTTTCATATGATCCCTTTACCTGGAATGATCTTCCCTTACATGTCCAAATGAGTTTCCCCTTGTCAAAGATTTGATTGAATGTCAGCTCTTCATAGGCCTACTCAATATCCTCCCCTTTAAAACTGCAGATACTCCATAACCTCCCTTATTCTTCCTTTCCTTTTGTCCTGCTTTTTTAGTTTATTTTAAAATGAAAAATGAAAAAAGAGTAAAAATGATGATATACAATTTCAAAACAGGATATTAGGAGATTAACAATGGTTGATATGTTATGTATTGTTATTTTCAAAGTAGTTGTTCAAATTACCACACGTATGTATGAAAAAATGCTCAAAGTATGAACCACTTTTTGCTGAGTTAACAGAGATTAATAGTATAATTATCACATATATGTATATAATCTTTTCCCTTGTTTTCTCCCTTCTCTCATCTCAGTCATTCCTTCCCTTTTCAGCTGTTTCCTCCCCTTTCACTTTTATAATATCTATTATACACTTTGGATCCCACTAACTCCAATTTTTTGTACTAGGGAGACAACATGATGTTCATCCTTCTGAGTCCAAACTATTTCACCCACAAGCATGATTTCAAATTGCATCCATCACCAACAAGAGCCTCAAGATTATCCTTTATAGCTGAGTAGTTTTCCATACTATAAAAATACCTTATCTTTCTTATCCATTTCACAGTTGATGGGCAAGCTACCCTTGCTTTTTCTCAGTCCCTGACACATGAAGCACTGTCTTGTCTTCTCTGACCTTCAGTCCACAAATTTTCTTTTGAGTCAAATGTGTTTCTTGTATATAGCATATTGATAGATGTGGTTTCACGAGCTACTGTGCCTGTGTTTCTTTTTATTGGTAAATTGAAGCCACCACATTAATGGGTACAATCGACATGCATTAGCTCTTCTCTACCATGATAGCCTCCCGCCACTGGTCCCCCAACTTTTCCCTTCCATTCAACTGCCTCTCCTGTTTGGTAATCCTGTTCTGCTATTGTTCCTGGAAACGTGGTCATCTTTATTTTTCTCTGGAATATCCTTCAACACTTTTTGTAGGATTGGTTTGGTGGGCATGAATTCCTTCAGTGTTCTTTATCAGGAAAATATCTTATTTCATCATTAATTTTGGAAGCTGTTTTCTTTCAGGACCTGAAACACTTCACTCCAAGTTCTCCCTGACTTGATGGTTTGTGTTGAGAAATCTGTTGTGATTCTGATAGGTTTTCCTTTTTAGGTGATCTGTTTCTTTTCTTTAACAGCCTTTAATAGTCTGGGACCTTGATTATTATATGTTGGGGTTAGATTCTAAAATCCCCAAGTGGGATTTTAGAAATCCTAAAATCCCCTGTTCTCTGTTGTATCAAATCTGTGCTTTTTAAACCAGGCCTTGCAGTGCATACCTGTAATCCCAGCATTCAAGAGGCTAAGGCAGGATGACTGTCACAAGTTTGAGGCTAGTCCACACTACAAAGTGAGAGCGTCTCACAACTTCCCCCTTGCAAAAAAATAAGCTAAGTTGATTTACAGATTCTGAAGGCTTCATGTACTATAAATCAACTCTATTGGGGCCTCTCTTCACAGCTCACCCTGGAGAGCCATATGAGGGAGACGTGTAAACTCAAGAGTACTCTATTCTGTCCCTATGTCTTAGTGCAAGTTGTCCTTCTTCTCTGAAATGTCCCTTTTCTATTCAAATTTGTCCACACACTACGATTCAGATTAATTTTCAGTTTTACAATATTCACTCCCACTTCTAAAATTAGTTTTTATATCATATAATTAAGCATATGCTCATTTACACTATTAACATTTTACTACAGGGTTTTTACCTTCCCCCCTTTTTGTGGTGCTAGATTTGAGCCAGGGCCTCACACATGATAGGCAAGTGCTCTGTCACTAAGTTACATCACCAGTCTTTCTTAACATTTTAAATGGTGTTTTTCTAACCAGATGTCAAGCTCTTGGGGAGGGATAATACACAGCACAATTTTAAGGATCAACTAAGGGTGAGAATGGGGAATAAAAAGGGAAATCATATTACTATCTTTCGGGTCTTTGGCATACTGTAGTTTTTTAAAAATATGCATCTTTTTACTCATTCTATACACTGTCTCTTCATTTTCTTGACAGTGTCCTTTGATGTACAAAAGGTTTAAATTCTGAAGAAGTTCAATTTATCTATTTTATTGTTGCCATGCTTTTCAGTGCCATAGCTAACAGAATCCCATTTTGAAGGTATGAAGATTTACTCTGATGTTTTTTTCTAAGGATCTTATGCTTTAAATCTTATATTTAGGTTACATTAACTGATTTTGAGTTAACTTTTGCCCATTTTTATTAGTACATGTGTGCAGTACATAATTACATTTCTCATGGGGAGCTGGTGTATACACATAATACATCTTGGTTTTTTTCTTCTTCATCTCCTTATATTCTGCTCCATCCTCCCCACGTTTTCCATGACTTGATCCCCTTTCCATTTGCAAAAGATCTAGCTTCCGGTTACCTATCTTTTATTTTGCTCTATTTATAGTTTGGGCTTTGTTTGTGAGATGGGGTCAAGTGTCATTCTTTTGCATGTAGGTATCTAGCAGTTGCTGAATAAATTATTCTTTTTCTACTGAATGGACTTGGCACCCTTGAAAAGCAACTGGCCGTAGATGTATGAATTTACTTTTGGATTTTAAATTCTGTTATACTGATTTATATATGTATTCCTATGTCAATATCATACTATTTTGAACATTATAGCTTTATAGTAGCTTTAGAAATTGGGGAACTGTGAGTCTTCCAATTTGTTTTTTTCCCATATCATTTTGACTGTTCACAGATGCTTGTAATTTTATATAAACCAGTGTTTCCATTTCTGACAAAAAAGTTGGTCAAATTTTAAAAGGGATGATGTTAAGTTTGTAGCTTGCTTTGTAGACTTACAGTTTTTACATCTTAACATTATTAATTCTTAATACAGATGCTTTATGGAGACTTAAGTTAGTCACATTTTGTGGGCTGATTTTATACTCTGCAACTTTGCTGAATTTGTTTTATTAGCTTTAGTGGCTTTTTGAAGATTCTTTCTAATCCTTTCTTTTCTTCTGGACATACAGTATATGTGTTCTTTCCACTTCAACTTTTGCAAAACATTTCAATAAAGTATAGTGATATCTGCAATTTACTTTAAAATGCATAAAAATGACAAGGGGATAAAAAAGTAACAGATAAAGAAATTAAAAAGATAATCTAATAAAATGTTAAGGGCAAAAAGGTGATGGTATATACATGTTTATTACAAAGTATTTTCAACTCTTTTGTATATCTGAAATTTCTTCCTAATAAAACACCGGGAGGAAGAACATTCCAATAGGGCACACAAATAAGCTTTGGAAAGTAGTTTCTTTATGGAGTCACTCCAGACTCCAGTCAGTTTGTACATCTTTTTGATGTAAATTACTCTTGTGTTAATAAATGAATTCTTTCTAGGAAACAGTCTATGAGATTGTTACTAATTATAATTATATATCTAGGTTTTCAGGGAATATTTACATGTCTTTTAGGCAAAGATTAAACTTCTAAAACACAAACAAGAATGCATCAAGGGTAACCGGCCTGCCTGCCCAAATGTAAATATAAATGATCCAAAAAGGAATTAAAACAGAGGAAGCAAAGCAAAAGAGTGCCAACTGAATTTTGACTAAAGCATTTATTCATGGAAAACAACTATGAATAATTTTTAATAAGTCAGTCACAGGACTAACAGAAAAAAGGAATGCATAATACAGTCAAAGTCTGGTGAAAATAAAAGCGCAGTTGTATTTGCTTGCATTCACCTATGATGACTACAAAGTCAAGCCCAGAAACATCTCTAGTTTCTCAGAACAAAAGGTAATTTTAGAATTATTCTTAAGGTTCATGTACTGCATGTTATTCTCTATATAAAATAACAGGAAAAATACATGTGCTTCAGACAAACTCATATAACATCAGTAGTAAATATACAGCAAAAAACAGGCTTATTGTTCATAAATACTGTGACTTGTCTACGGAGTTTCTTGAAAGGCTGATTCATCCATTATAAAAATTACATCTGTTGTTAGTACGCAGGAATACCACTAATGGAGGTAGCTATTCCTACATTAGGAAACAGGTTTTTAAAGAATGTAAAACAACTGAATCAGTACAAAGATGTACAAATAGTAATGAATTCTGAAAAATTCATTCCAGATTAAATTCTGTTTAAAATAAGTAAGACACTCGGTGAGCAAGGAAATATGAGATACCTCCTTATCTTCAAAGTATAGTTAACAATTACATCTTGAGGATTAAGCAAATTAAAATATGTTATGTTCTGGATACTATCTTGTTAGCTATCATCACTATCGATAGCATTGAGACAATCAGTGTAACTATAATTACCTCCCTCTCACAGACCTAGTTTAAGATAAAATCCAACAAAAAAGGTTACTGAGAACATATTGGCTCTTTTTAAGCTTTCTTCCCTTTGAGGTTTCTGCTTTATTTATTTTGTTCCTTTGAATACTCAATTTTGTTTCAGAATGATAACTCATGGGCTGGCTTCCATTCATATTACTTTTCAGAAACTGTTTTCGTTAAAGTCACTAAAGACTTTCTATCTTAAATCATCAATTTGTTTTCAATCATTAGGGTTCTTAATCACTCTTTAGTATTTTATACTGTTAACCAATCCTCACATTTTGAAATACTCTACCTTTTTAGGCTTAACATGATCAATATATTTTCTTTTTGTTTTCTTGTCCTCTCCTCCTGAAATATATCAATTTATTCTTCTTTCGTATCTATTCCTAAAATACTACCAATCTTAGCTTCTCTATGCTGTTTTTTTTCCTAACCTCAAGAATAGTCTAGTGGCTTTCACAATTATATAGGAGGTGATGGTTCCAAGCCTGTATTTCCATTCTAGACCTCATTCCTAGATTCCTGTACAGCATTATCAACAACTTACAAGAGTCATCTATTTAGATATTTAATATAAGTCTCAAGTTTAAAATGTTTAACTAAAGTTATCTCACTCACCTTAACCTATTCTTTCTCTTCCATTTGTTACCACAATTAATGAAATATCATCTGTCTGGTCTTCCAAAACAGAAGCTTGGGACTTATCCAGAATTTCTTCTTCCTTAATCATTAGAACTAATTTGTCATCCTGTTAACAATTATTCTTGAGAAATATCTCTCAGATATCATTCTTTTTGTCTTCTCCCATTCCATTGCTACTTATAGTGCTATAACCCTGGAGGAGTTCCTGGATCACTCTAAGACTCAGTACTGTTATCTGTAAAATAAGGTTAAATAAAATTTATGTTAAGTCTTTAAGTTAGAATCTAGTAAATGCTTAGTGAATGACAGCTATACAACTTTGGTCTTCCATATCTTTTGCTTTTATTATGTAACTAAACATGCTTTTAGCAATCTCTCATATGCCCTCCATATTTTTCCACCAAAATTTTTCCACATATGTATCTCATATGATCATGTCCACTCTATTTTTGCCTACATTATCTTATCAACTCACCCTAGCACAGTTACTTGACCTAGTAACTTATCTTTATATTTCTTGTCATAGGATATATATATTCAATAGATGAATTCAAGAATGAAAAAGATGATATAGATTTTCCATTCTCAACTGTAGGGAAATGTGTATAGATTTGGTCTTGATAATACAAAATTTTGACAAATCAGTTATAGAATGTACACTCAGGTCTTTCAAATCATTGTTCTGTACTATAATAAAAAAGAACCATTTGTTTACAACCTTTGAGAAATACACTGCAGTTTAAAGGCTAGTGTCATAAACCAGGGGCCATTAAATAACAAGACAGAGAAGAAAAACTTATTTTTAAGCCCTACGCATATCAAGTCCATGGCCTGGATGCTGACAAAGGTGCAGTGAATGAGTATTTTATTCAGGAAAGTGGTGGAAGAGGTAAAATGTGTTAATATGCAGAGAAGACAAGATATTTCTCTTAAAAGACTATTTGTTTTTTTCTTTTAGATTTGAGAATGCTTGAATCCATATCTAGTAAGTAACGTCTTGATAAGATTAGGTATGTTTATTGTTACATAAATAATGACTATTTCATTACTGTTTTAAGTAGAGTATGTATTTTGTGGAAAAGTCTATTCTAAATACCTAGATTGCTGTTTTCTAACGAGAGGTAGGTTCATGTTCTGATTCACTTCATCTATAATTTCCTTTTAAAAAACTTGACATCAGAGCCAGATGTAGTGCTGTAAGCCTGTAATCTCATTTACTTGGGAGGCTGAGGCAGGAGAATCACAAGTTTAAGGCCATCTTGGGCAACTTAGGGAGACTATCTATCTCAAAATAATGTCCTAAAAAATCGATATGAATTTCCACTTCTGGCCCAGAAGGAGTAGATTAATTTTCCCACTCCAACCAACAAAGCAAACCCCTACATAACATAGAAATGCGCGCACACACACACATGCACACATGGTTTTCAAGACTAGACACAAAGCAATGAAAACCTCTTGATTTTTCTGCTTACCACTTTGACAGAACTTCTAGGTCAAATGTAAGGAGAAGATTTTCAGTTTCCAGATCCACATGGAAGGAGTCCAGAAGCCCTACTTCATCCTAACAGGTAAAAACTCAGCAGACTGTTCAACAGACTATAGTCTAGGAGGATCTGTAAGACACTGGGGCACAGAGCAAACTATTGCCCCTAAAACCTGAAGAAACAGACTGGCAAATACAGGGAGTCATAGTTTATCAGAGCAGAGACATGCCAAGAGTGGAAAATGCAGTGGAAACCATTGTCAGGGTAGGAAAACCTGAATTTTAATTGAGGAATTGCTGGAGGCTCTGTGTAGACAAATCAGAGAATTAAAACTCCAAGGAATGTGTAAAATAGTTTTTCTTTCCCCAAATTTTGTGTGCTTTCATCTAGAAGCCCTACTAGGTCCCACAGCAAATACATTTTTTTTTTTTTTAAAGTCCTGGAGGCCTCTGATGAGGTAGGGTTGGTGGCAGTGAGGATGGATTATTTTGAAACATGCCAGAGCACTTGTTCTCAATGAGGCATGTCCTAAAAAGAAACTAATTGAGCAGAGACTAACAAGGGGTAGTATTAGCAAGCCTAACTGATTTAGGGAAGTACACTTCAGGCCATTCTAGCATCCTATCCTACCTAAAGGTAGGAGACAACAACATTTAAGAGAAACATTTAAGAAGTCTACAGTCCAGGTGTACAAGCCCACTAGAAAACTAAGATCAACTCAAAGGACTATCCTATAGACAGTCTTCTGCCTCTAAAATCTTACTACCATATAACTAAAAGCCTATTTTACAACAGTTCCTTATACCTAGTTCATAATATCCAGTTATCAAAACGATTACAAGTCATATCAAAAAGTAAAAGCAAAAACAACAAACAAAAACCCCAAACAATAACAACAAACCCACCTAACTTGAAGAGACAGAAAAAGCATCAGAACCAGACAAAGCAAGGATGCTGTATTTCACCAAGTGAACATTTAAAACCACTATGATTAGTAAGTTAAGGTCTCCTGTGGGTAAAATTAACAACACACAGATGGGTAATGTAAGCAGAGAGATGAAAATCCTAAGAAAGAAAAAAATAAATCAAAGACAGAAAACACTCCAAGGGAAATGAAGACTGTCTTTGGTAGCATTATTAATAGATCAGACATGACTGAGGAAAGAAACTTGGATTTTGGGAGTACCTCATTAGAAACTTCCAAAGAAGCAAGAATAAAAAAAGCCAAACAAAACAACCCTAAAAGAATACCCAAGGTTTGTAGGACAAATATATAAAAGTTGTAACAAGTAATGGAACAAACAATGGAAGGAGAATAGAAAGTAAAAAGAACAAAAGAAATATTTAAAATAATATTAACTGACAACTTCTGCCAAATTAACATCAGAAACTAAAGCACAGTAAGCTAATGTTAGAGAACATCAAGCAAAATAAATGCCAAAAGAAAACAAATCAAAATGTAGGCTTAGTCTTTTCAAATTAGAGAAAATCAAAGACAAGAAAAGAAATTAGAGGAGAAAACATCCTACCAAAAGAAAAGGTAAGAATTATATATGACTTCTCAGAAAGTGTATAAACAAAGAATAGTCAATCATTTAGAGTACTGAGAAAGAAACTTCCAACCAATCTACAACTCTTTTTTTTAATTGCTGCTGTTTGTTTTTCAATCAGGTTTTATGAGAGAGAGAAAGAGAGAAAGAGAGAGAGAGAGAGAGAGAGAGAGAGAGAGAGAGAGAGAGAGGATTTTTCAGGAAAAAAAAAAAGAAAAAGAAAAAGAAAAAGAAAAAGAATGAGGGCAGTCATGGCAGGCTATAGGCAGCAGGGTCCCAGGACATATGGGAGGCTCAATCAAGTACACAGTTTGTAGTGATGGTTGTGGGGCAACTTGAAGAAGACCAAGACATGATAACAGAGGTATTTAGAATGGAGGGGTTTGTTTCCCTTGATCCCAGCATTTACAGCCCAGATCTATTCAAAGGACAGTGGCTAGGATAAGACTGATGAACTTCAAGAAAGGGGGGAAGTGGGCCATCCTGGCAATGGACTAGGGACCAGGTACTGAGGGAGCAGTGATACAGCGAAAAATGTACAGGCTTGCAATGGCAGTGACTTGTGAGATCTGGGGGGTGAAGAAAGGACTCTGGAGTGATGCCACTAAGAGCTCTCTCTCCCACTGTCTCCTCAATGCCATTGTATTTGTGGTGATCCCTGACACCATTGAATTTAGTGCTAGTAGGGGCACTCTCCTGTCAATTCCCAAACTCCACTGACTTCACAGGTCTCTGAAAAGAGACCTTGCAAAAAGCTAAATAGCTAGGCCATGTGATCACTTGGAATAGAAAAAACACTCCGGATTAGCACCTGTGGAGGTTCTTTCTTGCTAGCCCTTAACACTGATTGACAGATAAACAGGAGTACAGCTCTGACCTACAAGGTACAATGAGTGGACAAAAAAAATCACTAGATTGGTGCTTCTGCCCAAACCCTGTGCACCACTAAATCACCAACCCAGATTAGTATATATTGCAATAATCCTTTCATATTGATGGAGAAATAAAGACATTCCATGATAAACTAAAAAAATTCATGACCACCAAACCTGCATTACAGAAAATACTCAAGTGAATTCAAACAGGGATGGCAATGTCCATATAATTCAAAAGCCTGAAGGAAAGTTTACATATTGTAGAAAGAGTAGTTAAACAAATCAAGCTGGGGACAAAATGACAGGAATCAGTAAATGTCTTTCAACAATAATAGTCAATAATTAGCGTTAAGTCTTCAATCAAAAGACAGAAACTGGCAGATTGGATCAAAAACACCAAAACAAAAAATACCACACCATTGAACAAACTGATTTACAAGAAATCTTCAAAGTGTTTCATCTAACAATAGTAGAATATATTCTTGAGAAGCCCATAAAACATTCTCCAAAACAGTTTTGCAGATTTGAGATCATAGGGCATGTTTTTCTAAATACACAATAACGAACAATTCTTGCTTTCTACCAGATCACAATGGAACAAAATTAGAAATCAGCAGAAAAGACCAATACATGGAGACTGAGTTATACACTGTATCAAAAAGAATGGATCAATGGAAAAAGAAGAAATCAGGGAAGAAACTTTAAAATTTAGTTTGACATCATCAAACTAAATGACAACATCAGAGTCTCTGGGACACTACAAAAGCAATTATAAGAGGGAAGTTTATAATGGTGAGTGCTTCTATCAGAGAAAAAACTAATCTCAAATAAACAATTTAATGATGAATCTCAGCCCTAGAATAAAAACTGAAAACTAATAGAAGAAATTATAAAGCTCAGAGCAGTAATCAATAATACTGAGACTAAGAAATCAATACCAAAAAAATCAATAAATCAAAGAGATGGTTCTTTGAAAATGTAAGATTGATGAGCCATTAGCCAAACTAATAAAAAGAAAAAGATCCACATCAACAAAATTGAAAAGCTGAAATTACAACAGATACCACTAAGGTCCAGAAGATAAGAAATTATTTTGGAAACTTATATTCCAATAACTGAAGAATCTGAAACAAATGGATAAATTCCTAGACATATCACTTACCAAAATTGAACCAACAATATAAGAAAAATCTGAACATACCTGTAACAGATAATTAAAAACTGATGCAATAAGAAAAATTCTACTAACTATGAAAATTCCAGGACTGGATGGATTCATTATTAAATTTTACTAAACTTTAAAGAAGAACCAATGTCGGCTCAGCCCCGCCCACAGCCTCTGCAACCAGAGGAGCGCACAGGGGCTGGCTGGAAGGAGAGACAACAGTGGAGTGGAGGGAGTCTGCTCAGCCCCGGACCGCAGCCTATCCAGCTGGAGGAGTGCACCACAGCTGCCATAGGGAAGTAGAGAGCTGGGCTGAGCCTCTAGAACCTGCTCTAGGCTCCTCTGCAAACTTCTTTTGACCTGGAGAGCACCAGCACTACTGCCATTGCCTGGAGGAGGGAGCAGCCCTGCTAACGAGGTTTGAGGCCTACCTACGCCATGGGGGAACCTCTATCAGCCTGGGGAGCTTTGCCATCCAAGGAGCTGGATGACTACACAACATCCAATCTCTGGGAGAGTAAGAGATCCTGGCTTTGGTGGGTTGGGGGTCCGCTGGGCTTGCAGTCACATTAGATTGGGCTTAGCAGGATTCGGGATTGCCTGGACCACATCAGATGGCCTTCTTTCCCTCAGGGGAGCTTTGCTACCAGAGGGGAAAATTGTGCAGCTTGAAGAGGCTTTAGATCTACCTGAGAGGAGTCTGGCAACTCTTTTAATAAAGGGACTCCACTGCCCAAGGAGGGAGCTACATTACCAGAGGAGTCCCAAGAGCCTAGGTCCAACACACCCAGGGGAAACTCTGGAACAACACTTGAAACACGGAAATATAGGAAAAGGACAAAACAAAAGACCAAAATGGAATCTCAAACATCCAGCCCATCCCAAGAAAGCCTAGGAGCCATGTACATAGAAGAAAATACATGCGATATACCTGAAATAATAGTAAGTGAAATAAAGAAGCAACTCCGGGAAGCTTTAAAGGAACTCAAGCTAGAAATAATCTCTCAGGTAAAAGAAAAAAATGATAAAAGAAATGAAGGAGATGCTGAACATATCTAAAGAAGACACAGTTAAAATATTGGAAGAACTAAACAAAAAGATAGAATCCCAGGATGAACAATATAAGAAACAAACAGAAGATATAAAACAGATGCAAAGAGATATACAGGAAATCAAAAATTCCATTGAAAGTTGTAAAAACCACCTTAATGAATGCGAAGATAGAATTTCAGATTCTTGAAGACAAGATTGCAGCCAGTGAACAGGAAAGGAAAGATCTTTTAAAAATAACAAGAAATCAAGAAGTAACAATTCAACACATGCAAGATGATGCAAAGAAAAACAACATAAGGTTGATAGGGATAAATGAAAAAGAAGGAGACAACAGAAAGGATGTCAAGAGGATATTTAGAGAAGTAATAGCTGAAAATTTCCCAACCATGAAGTTGGAAACAGATGTCACGATCAATGAAGCATACAGAACACCAGCCAAACATAACCACAGCCATACATACATAACCACAGCCAAAATAAAACTGCACACAGATATATAATAATCACCATCCCAGAGATCAAACAAAAGAATAGAATATTAAAAGCTATCAGAGAGAAAAGACAGGTCATCTATAAAGGGAAACCTATCAGAATCACAGCAGACTTCTCAACACAAACAATAAAGGCAAGAAGAGCATGGAGTGAAATATTTCAGATCCTAAAGGAAAATGATTTCCAACCTAGACTGATGTACCCTGAAAAACTGTCCTTCAAAATCGACGGAGAGGGCTGGGGATTTAGCTCAGCAGCATAAGCGCCTGCCTTGCAAGCAGGCAGTTGTGAGTTCGATCCCTGGTACCAATAAAAACGAAAAAGACAAAAAAAAAAAATCGATGGAGAAATAAGATACTTCCACAACAAAGAATAGCTGAAGAACTTCATATTCACCAAGCCAATCCTGCAAAGAATACTGAAAGACAGCTTAGATACACTTAGGAAAAAACCACCAAACAAAGCAGACAGTTAAGCAGAACAGAAAGATAAAGATGCAACAGCAGAAAGATAACATGTCAGCAATAAACCAATATATAACAGTTATAACCATTAACGTAAATGGTCTCAATGCACCAATTAAAAGAAATAGGCAGAATGGATCAAGAAACAAAATCCAACCATATGCTGTCAACAAGAAACCCATCTAACCCAAAAGGATACTCACAGACTGAAAGTCAAAGAATGGAAAACAATACTTCATGCAACAGGAATCCAAAAAAAAAAAAAAAAAAAAAAGCAAGGGTAGCTATTCTCTTTGCAGACAATGTGAACTTCAAACCAATAATGATCAGAAGAGATAAAGAAGGTGACTACATACTGGTTAAGGGAAAACTACAAGAGGAAGAGATAACTATCTTAAATATATATGCACCAAATTCCAGAGCACCCAGTTATATAAAACAAGTAATATCAGAAATGAAAAACCAAATTAGCAGTAATACAATTATAACAGGCGATTTCAACACACCATTGACACCAATGGACAGATCAACCAGACATAAATCAGCAAAGAAATAAAAGAACTGAATCACACCTGTGAACAAATGGAATTGATAGACATATACAGAGTATTCCACCCAACAACAACAGAATACACATTCTTCTCAGCAGTACATGGGACATTCTCTAAAATAGACCATATATTAACTCACAGAACATATTTAAATAAATGCAAAAGAGTTGAAATTATCCCTTGCATGGTATTAGATCACAGCGCTATGAAATTAGAAATTAATGATAAAAGATACTGCAAAAATCCTACAAACACATGGAAACAATAACACACTCTTGAGTAATCAGTGGGTCACAGAGGAAATTAAAAAAGAAATTAAACAATACCCACAAACAAATGAAAACACAAATACAACTTACCAGAATCTGTAGGATGCAATGAAAGCTGTTCTCAGAGGAAAATTTATTGCACTGAGTTCCCACATCAGGAAACAGAACAAATACAAATAAATAACCTGATGTTACACCTCAAACATCTAGAAAAAGAGAGCAAGTCAAGCCCAAAGCCGAAAGAAGAGAGGAAATTATAAAAATCAGAGCAGAAATCAATGCAATAGAGACTAAGAAAACAATCCAAAAAATCAATGAATCAAACAGTTGGTTCTTTAAAAGAATAAATAAAATTGATAAGCCCCTAGCCAACCTTATTAAAAAAAGGGAAGAAAAAGCTCAAATTCATGCAATAAGGAATGAAAAAGGTGAAATCACTACAGACCCAATAGAAATACAGAAGATCATCAACACCTATTTCAAAAACCTCTACTCTCAAAGGTTTGATAACACGGAAGAAAGAGATTCCTAGAAGCATATGATGTACCAAAGCTAAATCAAGAAGATGTAAAACTACTGAATAATTCTATTTCTATTAATGAAATCGAAAACGTAATTAAGTCCTTACCTACAAAGAAGAGTCCAGGCCCATACAGATTCACTGCAGAATTCTACAAGACATACAAAGAAGATCTATTGCCGACACTCCTCAAACTCTTCAATGAAATTGAAAGGGAAGCAATCCTTCCCAAGTCATTCCTGGAAGCAAATATTACTCTAGTACCAAAACCTGAGAAAGACCCAACTGAAAAAGAGAACTACAGACCAATCTCCCTAATGAACACAGATGCAAAAACCCTCAATAAAATATTGGCAAATAGGATGCAGCAAATCATCAAGAAGATTATACACCAAGACCAAGTGGGATTCATCCCAGGTATGCAGGAATGGTTCAACATACGTAAATCAATAAATGTAATCCACCATATCAATAGAGTCGAAAGTAAGAATCACATGATCATCTCTATAGATGCAGAAAAAGCTTTTGATAAGGTACAACATTCATTTATGGTAAGAACCTTGCAGAAAATTGGAATAGATGGTCTTTACCTCAACATAATAAAGGCCATCTATGACAAACCAACAGCCAGTATCATATTAAATGGTCAAAAACTGAAGGCCTTTACTTTAAAATCAGGCACAAGACAAGGATGTCCCCTGTCACCACTCCTATTTAATATGGTACTGGAAATTCTGGCCAGAGCAATTAGACAAGAGAGAGAAATAAAAGGCGTAAAGATAGGCATAAAGAAGGCATAAAGAAGAAGTTAAATTATCACTATTTGCAGATGATATGATACTCTACATAGAAAACCCCCAAAACTCCACTGAAAGACTCCTAGATATAATAAATAAATTCAGCAATGCAGCTGTGTACAAAATCAATACTCAAAAATCAATAGCATTCCTATACACTAACAACAAATTCACAGAGAGAGAGAAATAAGAGAAGTCACACCCTTCACACTAGCAACCAAAAAAAATGTTAGGAATTATTCTCATGAAAGAAGTAAAAGACCTATACAGGGAAAATTATTATACACTGAAAAATGAAATTGAAGATGATCTCAGAAAATGGAAAGACACCCCTTGCTCATGGATAGGAAGAATAAATATTGTGAAAATGGTCATCCTCCCAAAACTGTTATACAGATTCAATGCAATCCCGATAAAAATACCATCAACATACCTCATAGACCTCGAGAAATCACTCCTAAAATTCATCTGGAGTGAGAAGAGACCAAGAATAGCAAGGACAGTTCTAAGCAGCAAAGGCAAGGCAGGAGGCATCACAATCCCTGACTTGAAGTTATACTACAAAGCATCTGTAGTTAAATCAACATGGTACTGGAATCAAAACAGAGCCGAAGATCAGTGGAATACATTAGAAGATACAACCACAACTACAAACACATTCAACCACCTAATCTTTGATAAAGGGGCCAAACATGTTCACTGGAAGAATGATAGTCTCTTTAATAAATGATGTTGGAAAAACTTGCTCTCCATATTCTGAAAATTAAAACTAGACCCATGCCTATCACCATACACTAAAATAAAATCTAAATGGATCACAGATCTAAATATTAAAACAAACACTAAATTTATTGGAAGACAAATTGGGTAAAAACCTTGAAGACATAGGGGTAGGTAGAGAATTCATGAACAAGACTCAAACCGCACAGGAAATACTTCCCAGAGTCAACAGCTGCAATCACATCTTATTAAAAAGTTTCTGCACGTTAAAAGAAATCTCTAACATAGTGAAAAGAAAACCCACAAACTGGGAAAAAATCTTAGTGAATTGCCCCTCAGACAAAGGACTTCTGTCTAAAACATATAAAGAATTAAAAAAAATCAGACCCCCAAAATTCAAATACCCCATCCAAATAACAGTTTATCCAGAATAAACAGTTTTCAGATGAAGAAATACAAACGGCAAATAAATATATGAAAAAATGTTCATCATCATTAGTCACTAGAGAAATGCAAATTAAAACCACACCGAGATTTCATCTCACTCCTGAAAGAATGGCCAGGATCAAGAAAACCAACAACAACAAACGCTGGAGAAGCTGTGGGGAAAAAGGAACTCTCCTACACTGTTGGTGGGAGTACAGACCAGTGCAACCATTGTGGAGTTCACTCTGGAGATTTCTCAGAAAGCTGGGACTGGAAGCCCCATTTGACCCAGCTATTGCACTTCTAGGCGTATTCCCAGAAGAGCTGAAAGCATCATACCACAGTGACATATGTGTACCCATGTTTATAGCAGCACAATTTGTAATAGCCAGATCTTGGAAACAACCTAAGTGTCCATCAACTGAGGAATGGATAAAAAAGTTGTGGTATTTTTATACAACGGAGTACTACTCAGCTTTAAAGAATGATCTCATTGAGACATTTATAAATAAATGGACACACCTTGAGACCATACTTATAAGTGAAATAAATCAAACTCACATGTATAAATACTCAATTGTTTCCCTAGTGTAAGTAATGATAAGAATACACAAAAGTACATGGTAATCAGAGTCCCCAGTCACACTGGTTTGAAGCCATATAATGTTTTCACTCATTAATTGGAATGGTTTTAATCTGGGTTGTTTTATATTATTGTCTGCGACACTACGAATAGCTACTTTGAAGAAAATAAGACAGCGTAATAGCTAGCGCTGATTTAATATCACCCTGTTTTGAAGCCCCATCAAGTTGTTGTTTGTCTGTTTCCATTAGTTTTAACATGTTGTATCTTATTATATTTTAATGTATGCAACAGTATAAGCAAAATTTTTTATAGGCAAAGAGATCACATAGAAACTGAAGTTCGGTTTCTGTTAGCTGGTTCTAAATACCCTGCAATACTTTCATTCTCTTGAATGGTTTCACACTGTCTTGATAAGTTTGATGCTATAGTGTACGAAGTTAGACTCAAATATTTCAAGGAAAGAGACACTATGGTAACTACTATTAATGTCAGGCTATCTAGTGGTGAAACAATGATGCTTAAATTGTTCGGTTCTAACCTGTGTTGTGCTATTGATATGCTCTTTTTTTATCTCAATCTCCCCCACCTTTTTTAAAAATTAATTTATTTCTTAGTATCTTGTAATTAAGGGAAAACTACATTAAAAATAGTGGGATATATTATAGTAACTTTTTTGTTTTCCTATTAAGCTGATTTGAACCCTTGTATTGTTCTCCACATCTTGTTCTGACTGATTTTATTATATTCTGTTCTGTTTAATAGTATCAGATTTGAGGGTATAGGCAACCACTTTGAAGGCAACCAGATACTCTAGGATGCCCATTATGGTTTGACTATTATCTTCTTTGAAAGTCCTGCAAGGTCTCCAATGTGGGTTTTACTTATTCTGTACTGTTGTGTTCAATTCTTTTATACCAGCTGATATAGGCACCTCTTTGTAGGATAACAAGAGGCATAATGGTAACCATTGTTGATCACCTAGTAATCTCTTTTAGCATTATATACTATGTCCATCCTCCTGTTCTGACTCTGTTTTGCTTTGTCACACAGGGGGTTTTTTTTGTTGTTGTTTTGTTTTATATATATTTTTCTTTTCCTCTTTAAAGAAAAAGTTATAAGAACTGTGGGAGTAATGGAACCCAAAATGTGTGATTGTTAGCGTAAAATAGGGAGGAAAGAAAGTGATCTAAAGGAAATAACTTGAAGAGTATTTAAGAGTGTAGGATAGAAAACCATATTAATGAGTTTTTGTTGGATCACTGAACAGAACTGTCTGCAATCTCACTGTATTAATGTCCACTTTGTATGCTTTAATTTTGTAACCTGGACAACTGTTTCTGAGATGACAATGTGTAATCTATTTACTAGTGAATTTTTACTGTATATTTTTTCTCTTGAAATTCTGTATTACTTGTAGCCTTTTACTGTCTTGCTTTGTCTTGTTTTGTTTTTCTCTTTAAATAAATAAAAAAAAAACCAATGTCAACACTCAAGCTTTTCTATGTAACTGAAAGAGAAAGAATGATTCCAAACCTATTCCACAAAGCCAACATTATTTTGATAGCAAAACCAGGACAGGACTCAAAGAAAGAAAAGGAAGGAAGGAAGGAAGCAAGCAAGCAAGCAAGCAAACAAAGAAGCAAAGAAGATAGGCATAGGCCAATATTCCTGATGAACATAAATGCAAAGGTCCTCAATAAGATAAATGCAAAGAGAACAGAATAAATCACTGAAAGGATTATATATTACATCCAAGTTGAATTCATCTCAGGTATGCAAAGATGATAGAATATACATATAATCAATAAATGTTACACCTACATAAATAAAATTAAGGATAAAAATCACATCATCATTTTAACAGATGCAGAAAAAGCCTTGAAAAAAATCCAATGTCCACTTATGACAATACACTGATAAAGACATTCATAGAGGAATCTTGCATCACACTGATAAAAGCCACATATGACAGACCCACCTCTAACATCACACAAGTTGTGAAAAACTTAAAATTCAGGAATGAAACAAGGGTGTTACTTATCACCAATCCTGTTGAATATAGTACTTAAAACTTTAGTAAGAGGAATTAGTTAAGAGAAAGAAATAAAAGGGATAAAAACAGCAAAGAAGCCAATCTATCATTATTTGTAGAGAATATGGTTTTCTACATAGAAGAATCCAGAAACCTTCACTAAAAGAATCTTAGAACTGATAAAGTCAGCAAACTGGCAGGATAAAATATCAATTCAGAAAAATCAATAGCATCCTGTATACCAATAATGAATTCACTAACAAAGAAATTAGGAAAACAATTGTATTCATGATCGTTTTGAAAAATTAAATACTTAGGAATTGACCTAACCAATAAGGTAAAATACCTGTGTAATGAAAACCATAGCACAGTATTCTAACAAAAGAGACTAAAGAGGACATCAGAAAATGTAGACACTCCGTTCTTAGATAGGCAGAATTAATATCAGTAAATGGCCATATTACCAAAAGTGATACACAGATTTAATGCGAAAAGAAACAGAATTCTTCATAGAACTAAAAAAAAAATTCTAAAATTTATATGGAACTAGAAGAGACCCAGAATAGCCAAAGCAATCTGAAGCAACAGAAGCAAAGTGGAAGACCACAATTCTACATGTCAAGTTATACTATGAAGTTATAGTAACAAATTCACCACGGTACAGGCAGAAACACAGACATGTAGACAGACCAACGAATTCCATGTACGTATAGTCATCTGAATTTGACAAAGGGCCCTGAAAAAGACACTAAGAGAAAAGATAGCTTCTTTAACAAAGAGTGCTGAGAAAACAGACCATGTGCAGAAGAATGAAAATAGAACCACATTGCTTACCCTGCACTAAAATCCAGTATCAACGTATCTAATACATACGCAAATAGAAACACTGAAATTTTTGGATAATGGGAAACACTTGGAAGGCACAGGCATCTGCAAGGATTTTGTGGACAGAATGCATACACGAAATAACAAGCATCAAAAATTAGGGTTACATCAAGTTAAAATGCTTCTGCAACAACAAAAGAAACAATGAGAAAAGTTAGGAAACAACTTACAGAATGCGGAAAATGTTTTTAACCAGCTACTCTTCTGATGGACGAACAATACCCAGAATATATGTATGAAGAACTCAAAAAATTAACCCTCCAAATAACAAATGACTCAACTAAAAAAAAAAGGAAAAATGAGTTGAATGGATACTTCTCAAAAGAAGTAAAATGGCCAACAAATACATGAAAAACTTTTCATCTTCTTTAACCATTATGGAAATGCAAATCAAAACAACACTGATTCCATCTGACTCTAGCCAGAATGTCTATCATCAAGAACATAAAATGCAATAAATACGAATGAGGATGTGGGAGTAAAGGAATCTTTGTACATTGTTGGGGAGAATATAAACCAGTGCAACCAGTATTGAAATCAGTATGAAAATTCCTCAAAAAAGCAAAAAATAGAAACTGCATTTAAAACAGCATTATTTCTCCTGGGTATATTCCCAAAGGATTGAAAGACATCATACTATATCAATGCATGCATACTCATGTTTATAACACAGCAACTCACAATTATTCTAGAAACAGCCTAGGCAGTCATCAATGGATGAATAGCAAAAATCAATGTACATATAGACAATAGAGTAGTAGTCAGTCATAATTCAAAAACCCTCTATCAGGGCTGGGGATTTAGGTCAGTGGCATAAGCATCTGCCTGGCAAGTATGAAGTCCTGAGTTCCATTCCTAGTACCATAAAACAACAACAAACCCCTCTATCAGAAATGGACAGATAAGCAAGCAATGACAGCTTAAGTAAACAACACCAGCAATCTGTTGAATTATAATTAACCTCTCAGACTCCTTTATATAAATGATAGCAAAATGTACTTCTCTTAAACTCACACAGAACATTCACCAAACTATATCACATTCTGGTTATAAAATATATAACAATATTAAAATAATATAAATCATATATTTATACTATTAGACAATATAATTATAAATCAATAAAAATAAATGAATAATCCCAAAATATGTAGAGATTAAACAACATACAAAGAAGAAAACCCACTGAAAACCTGACAGAATCCCTTAGTTCAGAGATGGATATGAGAATAAAGATATCAGACAGTTACAGTTCAAAGAACTGATACTGGAAAGATGAGAACTGTAGAGAAAAAATTCTGGAGATTTGTGGAGATTAATCTTAGCATTATCAGTAGAATGACAGGCAAATAACATGTGAGAAAAACTATTCAAGGCTGGGGAAAGTTAAGGAAAATACAACTTGTTAACACATATTTTTCTTTTCTTGCTGTACCTAGATTTGAGACTGTTTCTTACTTTTTAAATTATAAATTGTGGTAAAAACATGTAACATGAGACGTGCCAATCACCACTATAATTTATATTTTGATGACTATGATAGAAGCCACATATAAGTAGAATTATGTAATAAGTATCCTTTTGTGATGGGTGTTTTTCATTTAGTATAAATACCTAAACGTTCAACCATACAGCATATGATAGAGCTTCTTTTTAAGACTAATATTCTATCATGTTTAGATGATTCTTAACTTAAGCAGCGTTTATGATGGATAAACTCTTGGTAAATTGAAAGTGCCATTAGTTGAAATGCATTTATACACAGAACTTACCATGCATCAGAGTTTAGCCTAGCCCACCTTAAACTTGCACAGAATATTCACATTAGCCTACAGTTAGATGAAAATCATCTAGCACAAAGTCTGTTTCATTATAACAGCAACCTATAAAATGGGAGAAAATATTTGCAATTGTATCTCAAAGGGATTAATAATTAGGATGTGACTCAGAGATGTAATGCCTGAGACAAAGGATAATAAAGGTCCTATTAACACAAGCAGAGATAAAAAACAAGCAGGTGCTCTTTTGGACGAATGGATCACATGGATAATACCTTCTCTGACCATAGTTCCTGCTACAAGGGCAATTATTTTTTATATGCAACACTGTTCCCCAATCTTAACTTTCTGAGGTCTAAATATCTACAATCAGCCAATATATTGCTGTAATTATATCACATATCGCTTTGTATTTTTATTATGCAAGACCAAGACAATAAAGTGGTTAAGAGTATAGTCTCTGCCAGGTATGATGGTGCATGGCTGTAATTGCAACACTTTGTGAGGCTGAGGCAAAAGAACTGCAAACTGGAGCCCAGCCTGGGTAACAGAGAGAAATGTGTCTCAAATATCTAATAAACAGTCATTGTCTCTGTCTCTGTCTCTGTCTCCCTCCCTCCCTCCCTTCCTCCCTCTCTCTCTGTCTTTCATCTTTTTGATACAAGGTCTCACTCTGTGGTTCAGGCCAGCCTTGAACTCACTTTGTAGTAAAGGCTCACCTCAACCTCACAGTGATCCTTCAGCCTCAGTATCCCAAGAGTAGGAATTATAGGCATGCACCACCATGCTCGGCTTAAAAAAAACTTTTTTTTTTTCTTTTTGCTTTTTATCGGTACCGGGGATCGAACTCATGACTGCCTGCTTATAAGGCAGGCGCTTATGCTGCTGAGCTAAATCCCCAGCCCCCACGGCTTAAAAATTTTTTAAAAAGGAAATGTACTTGTAATTGAGTGTAAAGGCCCTGGGTTCAATCCTCAGTATTGGCCCCCGCAAAAGAACCTTCTACAAACAAATGAAAACCCGAAACAAACCAAAACCAAAACCAAAACCAAGTCTCTGGAGTCTATCAGATATAAACTGAATTCTGACACTGTTATTTACTAGATATGTAACTAGAAATAGGGCATTTAGTATCTTTAAGTCTCAATTTCCTCATTACCATTATTTACATCAAGGATTGGTGTGGATTATATAAGAATACATTAAGTACTTTTAAGTACTGTGCCTCCAAAAAAAGAACTCCAATAAATGGAAGCTATCATTTTTATACCTGTTTAAAAGTATCTCATATTCAATCTTTATCCCAGTAGTTTTAAAAATTTGCTTATATTACCTATATGCAATAATAGGTTTCACTTCAGCATATTTGCATATGTTTATAATATACCTGGGGTATATTTGACTCTACTCTTACACCTTGCCTATTCCTCTATTCTCAATTCTTTTTGTCTCCCTTCTATTTTCATGTTATCTTGTTTCTAGATACTACATATGCTGCGATATTTGTCCAAGTCTTTATCTCATTATGATGATCTCCAATTCCACCCATTTTTCTGCACATGATTTTGTTTTTTATAGTTGAGTAATACCCTATTGTTTCTGCATGTATAAATAAATAAATATGTATCTTGGTTACTTTTCTCTCGTTGTTGAGACAAAATACTTGATGCCCTAAGTGAAGCAAGGAAAGATTTATTTATCTTACAGTTTGGGGGGTTTCAGTCCATATTCAATTGGCTCCAAGGCAGGGTGGCATAGCTGCGGAGCAGGGATTCATGGCAGCCACAAGTGATAAGAACGAAAGGATAAAAGGGGGAAAGCATGCCTCCTTCGCACCCTTACATTGTATGCTGGCTCCCTTGGGCAGGTGCAGCATTCACTCTAACCACTCCTAGGGTTATATAGCTAACGAATCACAAATGCTAGATTCAGCCACCTCGGTGACTGTATGAGGCTTGGGGGTGGGGCATCTAAACACAAACCATAACAATATATATGTATGTATATCACATTTTCTTTACCCACTCTTTAGTGTATGGACACTTAGGCTGTTTACATAGTTTAGCTATCATGAATTGTACTGCAATAAATATGGGTATGTGGGTATCTTTAAAATATGCTGACTTCAATTCCTTTGGGTATATAATGATGAGTAGAATAGCTGGATTAAGTGGTGGCTCTAGTTTTGGTGTCTTGAGGAATCTCCATACTGATTTCCATAACGGCTGTACTAATTAACATTACCACCAAAAATGTATAAGGGTCTTAGTGTATTCTGTTAATGTGGGAATAAAAAAGGGAGGAGGCTTATTTTACTTTGAAAAAAAGTAAATACTTTGAATCTTTGAGTAACTCATATATTAACTTTCTGCTTTCTCATTGGTCTTACAGGAAAATATTTGTTGAGAAAAATCTGGAGTTAGTCCTGAGTAGAATTTTCAGCAAGAGAGCCAGGAATTTAGCTAAGCACCCTAAGTACCTGCCTGATTAGCACAAGGTTGTGAGTTTGATCCCCAGCACACACACACACACACACACAAGAAATTTAGGAAGAGAAAGAAGACTTTTAGAGATTAGTAAAGAAAACTAATTTCACTACTAAAATTTGGAGGAATTGGGTTTTCAACTCTTGTTGGGAGGCTGCTACTGTTTACACAGTTCCTAACATTTAATACCTCAAAATAGAGGAAAAATACAGAAGTAAAGTTTTAAATATATGATAAACACTGATAAAATAATTATATAATTGTCAACATTGTTTTGAGTTACCACACTATTGGTCTTGAAGGTAAGACACAATATTTATTTTTGGATGTAAGAAAACTGGCTATTTTATTATTACTATTATTACTGTGGTATTTTTGAGACAAGATCTTGCTATGTAGTCCAGGCTGATCTTGAACTCACTGTGTATCCCACTTGTGATGATCTTTATGCCTCAGCCTCCAAGTGCTGAGAATACAGGCATGTGCCACCATGCCCAGCTGAAAACTGCCCATTTTAATTACTTGGAATTTTAATTATATGTCACCTACATGCAATAACATGGATGGAAATAGAGATTATGTTAAGTTCAGATACAGAAAGACAAATACCGCATGTTCTTATATGTGGTATATGGAAAAAGATGATTTTACAGAAATACAGAGTAGAAAAACAGTAGTAATTACCTGACACGGAGAAGGGTGAAGGGGAAGAAAGGACAGTTAATGGGTATAGAGATGCAGTTGAGTAGGAGAAATATCTTGTAATGTTCTCTAGCACAGTAAGATAAATATGGTTGACAGCACTTAACTGAATATTTCAAAATAGTTGAGATGATTTTGATTGTTGCCAATACAAAAATCTGATAAATGCCTTGGGTGATAGACATAGCAGTTCACTTGATCATTACACCCTATATAAATGTACTAAAATTTCACACAGTACCCTACAAATATGAATAATTACAATATTTGTGTCAAATAAAATTTAAACAAAAATTTTAAAAAGGAAGACAGTTAGGTGTAGTGATCCATGCTGGTAATCCCAGCACTCAAGAAACTGAGGCAGGATGATTTTGAGTTCAAGGTCAGCCTGGGCTACCCAGTGAGTATGGGACCAGGCTAGCCTATACACTGAGACCCTGGGTCAAAAAAACAAAGGATGAAAAT
Organism: Cavia porcellus; assembly: GCF_034190915.1. NCBI lineage: Eukaryota > Metazoa > Chordata > Mammalia > Rodentia > Caviidae > Cavia > Cavia porcellus. The sequence continues at coordinate 17,588,666 of NW_026947515.1, forward strand.
CAAGATAGCAGAGTTTGAGAATTAGAAAGTCATTTTTATTGCTCTATCCCACAAATGGAAAGCATACATAAAGGTTTTCTTGTCCCCAAATCAAATAGTTTTGTGTTCTGCATGTTTACCATTTTTAATTAATAAGAGATATGAGAAGCAAAAACTAAAACAAAACTATCAAAATGGCTTAATGTGGTTTTCTTTACTACACTTAAAAAGACTTTTAATGATTTCATTTTGCAGAGTCAGATACCACAATTATAATTTCCCTCATATTATATCACAGCCTTTCTTTAAATAGTGCATTATTTAATATAAGAGGTCAATAGGTATCTATGGAAACTCATGTGGTTTATAGATTCTTCTCTCACTGAAAGGTTACGTCTCTTGTAGGTTTTATGGGTGAACTTTTGTATATTAACTATCATTTAGGTTTTCAAATTCTAAAATGTAATTTACCAAACAAACTGGTTTACATAAAACCAGATCTATGGGTATTTGGAGATATATGTGCTAACAAGTAGTGATATATTTAACAAAATCACATTCAGGGTATTCAAAAAACAAACACCAAAAAACAAAACCAAAAAATCAGAAATTAGTTCCTAGGAGACATTCAAAGGCATTCAGTTAAAATGTCACCTTTTCAACTTTTTAGATACCTTTTGCAGAAGAACTGGTTGGTGTTGCAGGAAACAACTTCATACAACTAACACTTATAATCTGCTCATCTAATTTATATAAAGACAGTTTCATGTTTGCAGGCTTATTTCTGGATTTTGAATTTCCCTAAGAAGAAGAAAATTTAATCTTACTTGTAAACTAAAACAATGAATAATGAAATAAAAAGGATTAATGCAAATATTCCCCTGTAAATGTGAAAGCCAGCCAGCCAAAAATCAAGATGACCAACCAACCTCAAATATGTGTGAGTCAGTGGGCTAATACTTATGACATGCATTTTAGTCAGCTCCATAAAGAATTCATTGTTTCAGGAAAGTAAAGGACTTAGAAATGGTGTGAAGCACTGATTTTATTTGACAAAAATTAAACTCCTTGTTTTGACAAAGCCGAGTTAACTGCGGCAGAGCCAATTTCACATAAATTCTGCCAATGAATCAGACTATCATCTGCATATAACCCTCATTCTTTGTGTCTATTAAAGCAGTAATTAACTAAACACAAAGGCTCTGAGTTGCCCTTGTGTAATGGGATTTAGTGAAAGTACTAAGGAAACCAACTCATATTGAGAAATGAAATTTTAATTAATAAGTGTAATCTTAAACAGAACAATATGGTCATAATTTAATATCAGGTAGGTTAGGATCTTACTATTGATAAGTTAATTTACCATAGGTAGCCACTACTTGAAGTTACTATGGTAGCATTTGCTTTGTGCGTTTAAAGTTTTCACCCATTCTCTTATTACAGTCAGTCATTTGACTGTATTTATCAGTGAAAACCAATTACCTCTTCATTTTTCTTAACATGTAGCAAAGTTTTATTTTTCCTATGGAATGAGAGATTTCAGAAGTTTCAAGTAGATGATTCTAGCATAACTCCACTTTTAACAAAATGGTGACTAAATGAAAAATAGAAGCCTCAACTAATTTTAAAACTTTAAGTTAAAAACTTTAATAGAGCTAAATTAATTCAATTAAATATTCATCAAAGATAGGCTTTGGGATCAGAAAAGGCTCTTAAGAGTATGTTAGCTATCTATACACCCTGCACAAATACCCTACTATGACTACTTTAGTGTTAGAGCTTAAGCTCTTGGATGGCTGACAGCTAGGAATCTGGTAACTTGCTGCAAGGGGTTTCTGGAGAGTTCACTTAGGTGACCTCCCTGTCATTAGGCTGTGTTTCTGGAAACATCAGTTTTGGTAGAACAGCTGTTCAAAACAACTGTCTTGAAAAGTTAAAAAAAAAAGCTTTTTTTTATTAATGAAGCAAATGTTAATGTTACAACTCCACTTGAAGATCCAAATTCTAACTTAGACATTAAGCAAAGTTTTGCCAAGCAGTCAAAAGACAACCACCAAAGTTACTACTGAAATATGTTAAGTGAATTTGCCTATATTCTGAAACCATATTCATAAAAAACTTGTAATAATCGCTCAAAATAGGGACTGGGGATTTAGAGGGGCTGGGATTTAGCTCAGTGGCATAAGCGCCTGCCTTGCAAGCAGGCAGTCGTGAGTTCAATCCCTGGTACCGATAAAAACGAAAAAGACCAAAAATATATATATATATATAAAAATAAAAAAAAATAATAATCGCTCAAAATATATTCTTTTGTATTCCTGTAAACAGACTGTATGATCCTGAAGGCATAAATCTTATTTTCAATTACAACAATTCCCTCTAAATTAGTGGTTTTCAAGTGTGGTACATGGACTCCTGTGGGTTCTGAATACATTCTCTGGGAGTCCTCAAAGACTAAACTATCTTTTTTTTTTTTTTCCCGTTTTTCATTTTTTATCGGTACCAGAAATCGAACTCACTACTGCCTGCTTGCAAGGCAGGAGCTTATGCCACTGAGCTAAGTCCCCAGCCCTAAACTACCTTTATAATACTAAAAGGTTATTTTTCTTCTTTGACAGTTATTGTCTCCCAATTATACAATGTATTTTTTTATTACACAATGTAAATGAAATAAATGAGTTCATTGTTGTTTATTTAAAAAGACTATTTTAACAATCTCTTTATTATTTTAAAAATCTGTTATATTTAACAAAAACTAATACTTGATATGTTTTTTTTTTTTTTTTTTTTGGTACCGGAGATTGAACTCACAACTTTGCGCTTGCTAGGTAGGTGCTTATGCTACTGAGCTGAATCCTTGACCCTAAAATGTTAATTTTAATTTCTAACAAGGTAAATGTCTGCTTAACTCATATAAACAGAAGCTTTTCAGGATCTTCAACAACATTTTAAGAGTACAAAGGGATCCTACGATTAAAAAGTTGGAGAAACACTGCTCTAAACAGAATAGTGCAAGACTTTATCTATATAAAGCTCCCAAGAAATGCTAGTCATCTCAAATGTTGTTTAGATATATTCAGTAGACATTATTTCAGACTGTACTTGGAATCAGTTAGTCAATCAACTTAATACCCCTGAGAGCCATATACATGTGACCACTATCTATCATGTCTAAACACTCTTGGAAGGCAGAGGCAGGAGAACTCCCAGGAGCACTGCCTGAGCAGCTAAGCAATTTACTAACACTCTGTCTCAAAGCAAAAATTGAAGAAAGGACTGAGGATGTAACTTAAGTGTTAAGGCGTTGGGTTTAATTCCTAGTAATACACACATAGACATAACCACAGAAAAAAAGAAAAAAAAAACTATCTGATACATCTGTGAGTGATACTTTAAAATGTAGAAAGATATATATATATATATACACCTCTATTCTAATATGAGAATATATATTTCATGCAAACTAAAAAGTTTTCACTAACTTTATTACTTGCAGAGAATAAGGTAACTTGTATTTCAACCATAATCAGAATAAAAAAGCTGAAGTATGTCTCTAATTTGTATGTTCTTTTATATGAAATTAGAAAGGATGATGTTTTTTAAAAATCATGCCACAAAGGCTGGAGCAAGTGGCGGGCGCCCCAGGGAAGAGAACCAGTCAGCGTCTCCCGGGATCCATGCCATGTTGGAACTTAGGGCGCTTGGGAAACAAAGCAACCTGCTTGCCTCCCTGATAAGCAGCCATGGCTCGAACAAGCAGTGGCCACCCCAGAGCAAAACCCAGCCAGGTCTTCCGAATCCCCACCACAGGGGAACTTAGGGCATTGGGAAACACAGCAACTCAGTCCCCTATCAGTCCGAGAATCAAACATCCCATCCACCTCCCCCATTAGCAAATGGGAGCCAGAGGTCTGAGCATCTCTTGGGAGGTTGGCCATATGCCATGTAGCAAATATGGTGAATTTCCTTCTACTATCTCTTTGAAGGCAAATATTGTTATCATTGTTTTGCTTTGTTCTGATTAACTGTATAGCTCTATTCAATATTCTGTTTTGATAAGTTCTATAATGTTCTGTATTTGGTTTGATTTTGCTATACCTGATTGAAAGGACAACTATTTTGAAGATAATGAGATGTACTATGGTACCTATTACTGTTATCCCAGTATCCTGCTGTGACATTCTATACCAATTTCACTGCATTTTCTCAACTGGCCTTGTTCTGTCTTGTTCTGTTGTATTTTACTACCTTCAAAATAATAAAAAAGTTTTTTTAAAAATCATGCCACGAAAACAATGTGATTATTTTCTTACAATAAAGTACAATGTTTTGGATATAAATAAGTTATAAGGGCTTGCTAAGTAATATAAAGAAACCTAAGGAAAATTTCTGTCCAAATTTGCTTTCTTTTCTCTTTAATGTGCCTTAAGTCATATCACAAGCCATACAATTCACTTGTAAGCAGTAATAAGTATAACAGGTTGTATTTGGAGAGAGGGTTATTCTTCAGGGTCTCTAAGTTCTGAATTAGAGTAAGCTAATTTTAGAAGGCCAAAGTATTACTAAGTAAACATTCTCTCTCTTGTAGATAAATGTACCTTCCTGGATGGTATGTTCTAATTATTTAGACAGCTTAAGAGGAACGATCTTGAAAAATAAAGCCAATTTCAAGGAACTGATTCACTAAAGTTATAGCACCTACACATTGGACAAATTTAGGCTTACATATTAAGGTAAACAATAAACTGAGATACTTCCTGCAAGGGCTATGAAATTAGTATCATTATAAATGCATTATTCAGGCATAGAGTTTCCTAAAGAAGCAGGTATGCTTTGGGAAAACTCTTGGATGCATTTTTGTTTAGAATATTCAAGGGGGGGCTCAATACAATGGAAAGTGTTCATAACACTTGTCTGTGTGTAAACATCAAGCTCATGGGAATGTATCTGATAAAATCTTATGATATCTTTGGATACTAAAAGCATCTATGGCCTATCAAGTAAAGGTAAAAATAAAGTGAAGGAATCTCCAAAATAATACAACTGAAATTTGTCAGTTTTTTCTAAACATAGCATAATATTCATTATTCAAAAATTAGCAAAGCAGAAAATGATGTCAGTTTGTTTTTTTCAGTAATAAAGTGCAAGGTTATAACAATGTGCCACATTTTCAAGCAAATGTGAAGCTCTCTGTAAGTCAGTAATAGTGTCCAATTTTCTTAATATTGCCGAGCACTGTGGATTCAGTACAAATAAATTATTTTGCCTTTTGATTAATTTCTTCAGGCGTTGGATAGTATCAGTGTAAGATAGTGCTTGATGTAATTCCATTTTCTACACTGGAAATACATAGCTGCACATAAAAGGCAACTGGTTTACAGGAAACTGAAGAAACTGCAAACAAGATGGACAAAACAATTAAGAACTAAAACTATGATTGAGGCTATCAACAATGGTTGATTGAAGTTTGGCAATTATAACAATACTATCAATTATTTTATGCAATTATTTGCTTAGTCAGTACTGAAAAATTATCAGTATAATAGTTTCCAGAATGGACAGCAGGCATATATAAATTCCTACCTGTGGAAGTTAAGCATGTGGTTTTATACTGCCTACAGTAGGGCACAAGACAAGGGAGAGAAAGGAAAGCAGAAAGAAAAATGAAAAGTCTCCAGGATGAAAACGCAAATTCACTTGATATAGTAGAAATACAAACGGCTAAATAATAGATGAAAGCTGACTATAAGTTTGGTTTATTTTGAGCAAGCAAGAGGCATAAACGCCAAAAACAGATCCCTCAGGACCACTATTATAACAAAATGATAGTCTTTGCAAAGATCAGGTTTCTTCTTAGAGAAATATGAGGCATGCCACAAAGAAGTTAAAGAAACATACCTAACTGGAAAAAAAGGACAAGTTGTTCAAATGTTGCCAGTAGAGGATTAGCAGTATTGTATGAAACTCTTAAAATAAAAATACTACATGCTCCTGGAAAGGCCACTAGAATGAAAATAAAATTCTCTACTAACATACATGATTATTTGCATAAAATTCACCAGGATTATAACTAAAAGTGAAAATGATCAGTCACTTTTGAAATCTGGTATCTTAAAAAGGTTATTTCCTCTACTACCACCTACCCTTTACATTTGTTTTCTTTCAGAATTTCAAGGAATCCATACTTGTAAATATTGATGACTACAATGTGTTTCTATAATAAGCAAAATCTATTTGTAGAATTAGTTTCATTCTAAAATAGGTAATCTCACATTCTAAAGTAGGTTTAAAAAAAGTTTTAAAATAGAAGGATAAAGAGGAACCTTTTGACTGCTGCCCATTTCCATTTATTTCGTTGTATCCCAAAGCCCTCCCGTGCTTCTAACCTCTTAAATCCTGCTGTGTGCGTGCACCACCCATGCTTTGTCTTGGCATTCGAAGGGAAGTTCTCAAAGGTGTATGCCTCTGCTCATCCAGGTAAGCAAGGTCTTCTAAATGTGCAGAGCTGGTAGCTGATAAGACAGAAAAGTTTAGTTAGAATAAGTTTAAAAAGCTTCTTTCACCTAATCTGTTTCATCTAAACTCTAAAATCAAGGTTTATTCCAATATAAATTACAAATGTACAATGCACTTACTATTATGCCTTTAAAAAGCTAAGTAAATTGAAAAACAGGATTTCATTTGTTACTTTAAGATAAGACATTTTAAATCTGTGTTTTTTCAGACTATTACATTAAACAGAGGGAAATATTTCCTATTTCAAACAGAAACAAGTAAGCTAAACAAACATAAAAATCTCACTTCATAAAGTAGTCAATCGTAAAAATTATTTCAGATTTACAGTGAAAACAAAACAAAAAATTGCCAGACCAACAATGCCAGACCAAAAATGCCATTTGCTTTGTAATACCTGAATCATGATAGCAGCAGCAAAATGAAATTTGTGTTACCTAAAAAAAACCCCCTTCTGTTTCAGTCCCCCAAGGACTGAGATTACCATTAAGTATGGCTCAAATATAACATTTTATTTTTGGTGGTAATGGGGATTGAAGCCAGGGCCTTTACACTGAACTATACCCTCAGTCTCCTAACCCCTCCTTTTAAAAACTTGAGATAAAAGTTTTACCAAGTTGTACAGGCTGGGCTTGAACTTACATTCTTGCCTCAGTCTCCCGAAGTGCTAGCAATACAAGTATATGCCACTAAGTCTGGCACTATATCGTAATAATACCTTTACAATGGTTTTTAATCAGTCTATAGCAGTAGTGGCAAGTCTATGGCACATGTGACATAGTGGGTGTCTGTATCAGTAAAAGCTCTAAAAGGTTCACCATCACTGGTCTGTAAGAAAGAAGATGGCACAGGAAACATTTTACAAAAGTATGTAGCATATAACATTTAAAATAATATTCCTGTTAGCATTATAGGAACAGACTGTTTTTAAAGGTTGTTGTATCAAATGCCTATCTAAAGTTCAACTCTGTCTCTTTCAAGGAGGTTGGATATTTTACAATTGAACATGTCAAAACTCAGGAACATATAATTTGAGACATCACATTTCATCTGTTATTGGTAATATGGTTTATTCTATTTCTCTACCTCCTACTCTTTTCTTTTGACAAAAATGTTTCTTCTTGCATACCAAAAAACATGACTGGACAACTTTTTAAAAGTTTATTAATAAGGTAAAGAAATCAGGGAGCTGAACTATAACTCCAGCACCTGGGAGATGGAAGCAAAAAGATAGCCATGAAATTTGAGGCCAGCCTGAACTACATAGTGAGCCCCTATCTAAAAAAAAAAAAAAAAAAAAAATCAGGGAATGAACATTTACTTATGAAATACTCACGGGATACCAAAAAGTGTGAAACATGCTTTTCTTAAATGATGTCTTTTATTTTAAATGGAACAAAGAAGTCAGAAACTATAGCAAAATTCAGAAAGTGTTGTAACACATTTTTCCTAAAGTATTCACTTCTGGTACTATGCCAAGGCATGCTAAATGTATTTGGCATGCTAAATATATTTGGTATTGACAGCAGGGCAGGACAATGACTTCTTTGCTCTTTCTCTGTGCCTCTCCAATGCTAACAATCCACAAAAGCTATTAGCTGCTTATCCTCAACTTATATACTATAAAAGTAGCTGGTTCTCCATCACAAAAAAGCTGGGAAATCCCTTATCTTTACAATGTCTGCCAAAGTCATTCAGCTAAATAACTTTAATGTTACAGTGAGGACTCTGAATCTATGTCCTCAACATGCAAGGCACAATAATAGTTCAGTTTTTATTTACAAAGGAAAGGTGAAACCACCTCTGGTGACTAAGACTCTACATGGTCATAATGGTCCAACAGTAATGGACCATTACTAGGGATATATTTCTTATTTCAAACAGAAACAAGTAAGCTAAACAAACATAAAAATCTCACTTCATAAAGTAGTCAATTGTAAAAATTATTTCAGATTTACAGTGAAAACAAAACAAAAAATTGCCAGACCAACACCTTAAAAAATCACCATCTGCCGCTCTCCAAAATGTGCCTGTGGCACACTAAAATACTGGCATAAATTCTTCACCTCCCTATAGCCATGGTCTTTGTCATCTATCTCTGCAGTTTCCTTTTTTTTTTTTTTTGTACCAGGAATTGAACTCACCACCCTCATACTTGCCAGGCAGGCACTTACACCACTGAGCTAAATCTCTGGCCTTGGCAGTTCTTCCCACTAGGCCTGAAACAAACTTTGCAACTACTGACACTGGGGTTAGACATCTGACTTGCTTTGACAAATGGAATATTCGCAGACATGCTACAAGAAAGAATCAAAATGTGCTTGTTTAGTTACACTTCTCTTTTTTACATCTGTCAATACTATAAGACAGTATGCCTCTTGGTTCATGGAGGTGATAAAAAAGAGACAAATCTGGAGCCAATCTTTAGCTTGAAGCCAAGCCTAATCAAACAACCTCAAAATTTTAGACTAATTTATTACACATTTATTACACATTACCAACAGTACAATGATATATCTATTGATCTTTCTACAGCTGAGTTTAGGCTCAGTTACAATCGTCTGAGCCCCTAACAGGCAGAGATTGTATATGAAAATAATTCCATTATCAGTAACTATACTATGTCTTACATAAAACAGGAGTTTAAAATGCTTATTCATTTGTTTAAAGGGGACTAAAAGCTATTTAGCAGATAGCTTTACTAAGTATGATTTCAACAACCGTTAGCTTATTTACTTTAGTATTCAGTCTATCAAAAATAGAGGAATTTTCTTATCAATGCTTTTGTGATCTAGAAAATGATACCGGCTTTATATGTGGTCAGAAAGGCAGAATAAGCTAATACCAAGAATGAATGTGGGAAGTGGGAGTGTAGCTCAATGATTAGAGTGCTTGCCTAGCAGGTATGAGGCCCTGACATACTAGTGTGCAGTGCATACTAGTACGTGCACACATGCACCCCAAACAAACACAAAACAAAAATCAATCAAACAAGGAGAATAAAATGAAATATATATATGGCCATGTGTTGCTTAAGGACAAGGATATGTTACAAGAAAATGTCATCAGGTGATTTTGTCATTATGTAAACACCATTGAGTGTATATACACAAACATATACTAAGATGGCTATGAAGTAGGGAATATAATCTCATGGGATCATTGTGATATATACCATCCACTGTTGGTTGAATCTTGGCCCAGAAAATTTAGAATTGAAATGTGTGATGTAGCACATGACTGTAACTCAGATTTGATTTATAAAGAATTCAGAGTGTCATTTTGTGAAATATGATTAGCATGAACTGTTTAAAGTAGTTTTTATGATACAATCCTGAAATATTCTACTCACACTTTGGATTAGTTGTGCCCTATCAATTCTAAATCTCAGATTTGTTTTCATTTGATTTTCACTTAGTTCTAATGTTGAACTATTCTATTTTTCTATCTTAAATCAAATAATAAAGATAGTTTGAGATACACAGTGAAAATCAAGTCAGGTCATCACTATTAATACAATGCAAAGTTTGATATTCTATTATGTTAATGTTCTTTGTGCTCAAATATGAGAAAAGCTGATTAAAATGTGCTCGACAATACATATACTTCATATTTCCTTTTTAGTTATTTGTATCTATTGGAAACACAGCCAAATAAGTATTACCCAAATTGCAGATACAGTTTCTCTGAGGAAGCAAGTCTCTGAAAGTTAGTTTATAGTTTATATATTTAAACTTGAGAAAAAGAACAAATTAAGAAAGCAACCCCATTTACAATAGCTACAAGATAAATTAATAAATAACATAGGAATAAATTTAAACAAAGAGTTATACATTGAAAACTACTAAACATTGATGAAATGAACTGATGAAGACACACAGAAAAAAATATAAAGACCTCCTATGTTCATGGATTGATTGAAGGATCAATACTGTTAAAATATCCATGCTATCCAAAATGATTTACAGATTCAAAATACCAATGGCATTCTTTATATGGCCAGAAGAAATACTATAATTTGTAATGGAAATACAGAAACCTTGGATAAACAAGCTAATCTCCAGAAAAAGGAACAAAGCAGGAGGCATTATACAACTTGTCTTCAAAATATACTTCAAGACTGAGCAATCGGGGCTGGGGATTTAGCTCAGCGGCATAAGCACCTGCCTTGCAAGCAGGCGGTCGTGAGTTCGATCCCCAGTACCGATTTAAAAAAAAAAAAAAAAAAGACTGAGCAATCAATATTGGTACTGGCATAAATATAAACACATATGACAATGGAACAGAATAGAGAACCTAAAAGTAATCCACAAATCTAATCACTGATAAAAGTACTAAGAACACATACTGGGGAAGAAACAGTGTCTTCCATAAATAGTGCTGGGAAAATCAATATCCACAAACAGAAGAACAGAATTTGATTCTTACTTTATCATATACAAAAATGGATTGAAGACTTAAACATAAGACCTGGAATTACAAAATTAGTAGGAAAAAATCCCACACTTCCCTGATCATGACACTGGAATGGCAAGCAATTTTTGGATAAGACGCCAGAAGCATAGGAAACAAAAGCATGAACAGACAAATGGGATTATATAAACAGTTCCTCAATCACTTGAATCTTTTCATTTCCATGTTATTCTTTAAGAAAACATCTTCATCATATTGTGTCAATCTGATCTCAGTAAAAAACTTGCTCAGGCTGCACCTTCTTGCCTTCCCTTACTGATTTCTTAATCAAACACATACATAGTTATTTAGAATGTGTGTTACTCAGCTTTGTTTATGTATCTACCTTTCCTCATGGATGATAACAGGGATCTCAAGGACAAGAGGAAATATCTGATTTATGTTTGATCATCCTATACATTCACAGTAAGAGTATTTTGCACACAATAGTCGACGTAGAAATGAATTCCAGATGAATCTTATTTAGACTTAATAATCTGTCTGACTATATCCTTATCTTCCTCACTGTTTTTCTAATGCTTAATGCACATCATTAAAATAACATGCTGGGCTTAACAATGTTTGTAATATCTTTCATCATATACTGCTGGTTCTCGCTTTTAGTTTTTTTCCACAGCATATATGACTATCATACTATATTAATGACTTACTTATTACATTTATTTTATTTTTTCTAAGTAGAAGGTAAGTTGCACGATGACGGGAACTTTTGTTTTGTTAACTGATACTACAGCACTCTGAAGAGTACCTGGTATTCATGCTCAAAAAATATCTGTGTAATGACTGAGTATTGTATCACACATACACACTGTGTTTCAGCTACATGTAAGCAATAAGTAATAAATTAACTTTCATCTTCTAGGGTATTTTGGAAGAAAAGGGTCTAATAATGTCTTGAACATCATTATCCTATACAAAGATCAATGATCTCTATATGAACACATATATTTCTATGTCATGGTACCACTCTTGAAGTGAAATTGTACTTCAAGTCTTTTTTATAAAAGATAATTCTGTCAGATTAAATTAATGATAATGATCAAGGGAAATAAATGTTACTCTTAACCTGTAAGACGTCAGATAACTGTTGAGTTTGTGATTTTTAAAATTAAAGAATGAATTTTAAGGAACAACAGAGGTTAAGAGTAGGAAAGCTTTATTGTAATAGTTCATGACTGACAGAAGAGGTCTTGAAAGTAGGTTGTCAATGAGTCCCACTTTTCAAGGTTTTATACAGAAAAATTGCAAAGTGGGTATTACATGGGTCAAAACAATGATTAACCAATAAGACTGTAAGTATAGCCTGTTAGGTAATATTGATCTAACGGGAAGCAGGTTACATAGCAATTGTACATGGAAAGAACAAAGATCTTTAGGAAGGGATGGATCAGGATTCCTAGTCACCCACCAGGATGACTGATGTCTATCTAGACATTATTGGACCAGGTGATATCAATTGTCTTATCCCCTAGGGAGGTATGTAGGCCAGGTCATTCTGTCTTTATTTTGGGGCCTGGCCTCCAACAAATGCGCTTCCAGCCACAGTTGTATGTTTTCATCTTTTGCACTGACTTCCTGAAGGGCCTAGCTCTAACTACCTAGAATATTTCTACTCAACTTAGTTGTCTATAAAAATATTTAATGAACATTTATGAGATACAAGTATGAGATAACTGATGAGTTCAAGTGAATTGAGGAAATAGAAACACAAACTTACAATAAAATTTTTATATAAAAGCACAGAACTTTAAATGGGAAAATGATAAGATGATTAATTAAAAAGCCTCATTTTTATAGAGAAATTAAAGGAAAAAAGGAGAAATATATTTTTGAAATTTTATTGGACCAGAACAACCTGAGAACCATTCACTTAGATTCCACTTAACTGACACATTTTTTAAAAAAAAATTAAGAAAATTTGTAAGTGCATCAAAAGTGGGCAGAAAAAAAAATCCAGTAGGCAATATTTGCCATAAAAATGTAAAAAAACTTCTATATTGAATTTGGAAGTCAATCTAAATTACTTCTTCTTATATCAGTTACAAACAGAATATGGTAGCAAAATTATCATTCTAGCTGACCTGTTTTCTACTGCCTGACCAAGAAGAAGCCATTCAGTTGTCCTTTCACCCTTGATCCATGAAGCAAATATTCTGACTCCTGAAAAGTCTAATTTTTATTTTTGGTAAAATCTGCATTACAATTTCTGATTGAACCCTTCTAGATTCCCATTCTGCACTGACCTGACTTTTAAGATCCTTAAGCAAAATGTGCATCTCCACGCCTTAACAAGTAGATGGTGAGTTTGTATTAAACTGATGTTTCTGTTTGTATGATTCCCTGATACTTTTCACACAAAGCACTGACAATAGCTGTTGCAAGTGAACATTTCCTGCTTGTCACATCCCTTCAACTCACTGCCAATTTTATTTTAATACATCAAGGATGACCAACAGCTTCTCTGATAATTTCTAACGTGCAACCACAAGTCCACAATGGTCTTCTATTTCTTATCAACACAAGTATGCAACAGCAATTTAATTTTGAAAACAATAAAATTTATAGTTTAATTTTTTATATTTTAGAATTTTAATTTAAAAAATATGAACATCTAAATTTTTATTTGTAAAACTCAGTTACTACCATAGAAAATATCCACGCCAAGGCTGCAGACTGCCAAAATACATTCACAATCACTTCATTATTCAAGATAAAAGTTCTTATGTTTTCAGCAAATAGTATTATCCTCCTCTGTGAAACAAGGAGTTTGAATTGGTACAGCTCAAATTCAATAGTTTTTATGTTTATGAGTATATAACTGAATCTATTTTTCCAATATTCTTATACCTATATTAATCAGACCTTTATTTTAATACATCAATATTTTAAGAGTTTGATATTTATTTTTCCTTATAAATTAAGTAAAACACTCAGAAAAAATGTCTCCATAAATATTTCTATATATGTTGATTTCACTGTCTTTGCAAGTACAAATGCCAGGACAATACAAAAATGCTTATAAAGATGCCAAATACACGGCAAAAAACCCAAAAACAAACACACAAAAAAAGATCCTCTTCCCAAGATGAGGAAATTTATTTTTTTAAATTTTAAGGATATTAAAATACAACAAAACAAGATAGAACAAAGCCAATCAAAACAATGCATTGAAAATGGTACAGAACTTCAGAGCAGCATACTGGGAAAACAATAATGGGTACCATAGTGTTATGGTTTGAAAACTTAACGACAGCTGGATTACATCAGCATGCATTGAGAGAAGATGCTCCACCTGAGGAGGGTTGCCAGGATAAATAGGTGGAGAAGAAGAGAGGTGTTGAGAGGGTTGAGGCGTTAAGGAGACATTGTGGGTTCTCCTACGAGTTGCTGTCTGAGTTGTTGGTTCTCCTGGAGGTCTTCACATCGAGCATTGCTTCCCGGCTCCGGAGGGGGAAGACATGTACTGTCTGGTCTCCAGGATGAACTCATCAGGCTGCTTCCTGGCAAGTACCCAACTGCGCTTGTTGTAGGAGGAGCTCGGGGCCTCCGTGTCGCTGAGGACAGCTGTGGTGCCTTTCAGGACAGCCCCGCTCTTAGGTGTGTGACTTCTCGGCTCCAGTGTAGAACCCTCATCCCACTAGCACAGCTCCGTCATCCTGCTGGTGCAGACTTCTGGCTTCCACCACTGACCCTTGGGTCTTCCCGGCACGAATCCGTAAAAGAGACTCGCGTGAGTCCTTCTTGTGGGCTCTGGACCTCTAGTTGGACTCGTGGGAGGCATTGCCCTGAGCTCTGGGTTTTTATCTGGACTCATGTGGGACATTGCCGTGGGGTTTAGACTCTTGACTAATTAATCTATGCCGTTGGTGTTGCGGATAGATTTCCTGCATTTTCCTGTGTTAACGTCTGGTGACCATTATAAAAATATTATAAATTCCATGTCCTGATCTGAATTGTTCTCTTTGTACAACCCGACTACAATGGAATAGTTGTCCATTCAATCAGGAATGGCAAAATTAAAGACAGAACAGTATAAAACCAATCAAAACAGAATAATGAATAGAGCAAAACAATTAATCAGAACAAAGCAAAACAGTGAAAACAATACTGGCCTTCAAAGACAAGATAGAAAAAAATCTCCCATATTTGCTATATTGCATACTGTCATCCTCAAGATGGGGAAATCTGCATCATTCTCAATGTGATATAAATGGTATTTGTGTACCTCATTATTAACCATAATTGGTCTAAAGTAATTATATAATTTATAATAAGATCATGTTTAAAAAAGGTAAATTTACGAGTTGGATTTGAAAAAGGTCTTTTATTGCTAGCATTCATCACTCCTCATCTTTCACCTTGCTCCAAAGTTAGTATGTTTAGAAAATTTAGTAAGTATAAATATACAGGATTTAGTAAGTATAAATATACAGGAATTTTTCTATTTGAAACTCATTTCAATGACTGAAATCCTCAGTCATTCTTATTATCATGGAAATCTGAGTACTCAGTCTTTTGAGGAATCACTTCTATGTGCAATAATAAAGCAAAAAATGTATATTCATAGATAAAATGAGGCGACAGACCTCTCCTAAACTAAGAAAATTTAAAAACTGACTTAGATGTCTAATCATTTAAGCTGCCAAGAATTACAGTTTTATCAAATACACGGTCTATGAAAGTGATGGTTTTTCTACATTCTGGAAACATTTCAACATGAAAGTGGGGGACTCATTTGGTTTAGAGCTTATGTCCCTGTTTCTTTGTGAACATAGCAAAACCAGGGTTTTCAGAAACAGAAAACAACCCAATACAAACCATTCTCTCACCTATGAATTGCCCTGGGGAAATAGTAAATCTGCTTGTATTTTATGTTCAATACTGACAAGTAATAATTCTCTCACAAACAATTTTGTTCAAAAGTCACTGTGTACTACTTCAACAGTGTAAAATTCTATTTTTCAGGATAGAGCTATTTGGCCTCTGATGATACATTTAACTTCTTATAGGCAAAATCAGTACAGCTTTACAAATGAAAAACATTCTATTATGTTGGAAGGACTAATATTATGGGATGACACACTGTAAGGAAAAATCAACAATAAAGATCTACAGGCATAAAAATTTAGGATAATAATTTTAATATTTTAATATGAGAAGGAGAATGAGAATGAAAAGAGGAAGAATACACTTAAGTCTATACAGGAAGAAGTATTTTCCAATTAAATAAACTCTAGTAACACAGAGGAAATCACTGTTTTTTTTTTTTTTGAAATCACTGTTTTATAATAGTTGATACAAATACTACACACAGTGACACCAAAAGCACAGTTCACAAAACATTTTTTATTTAAGAGAAAAAGACACAGAAAAGAAAAACAAAAAGCAAAGAGACAAACAACAACAAACCCTCAAAGAATAACACTATAGATTTTCCAAACAAAATAATATGAATTTCACAATAGCTGTAATATTACATATTGTTATCTTCAAAAGGGTTGTTTAGATTAGCAGATACATGTAAAATTGATCTAATCATGTGTATTAACTGTACTTTTCCAAGCACTAATACAATTACTAGTATAGTCATCTTAGCTATTTTATGTGTGTGTATATGTCTCTTTCCTTTTTCCTTCCTTTTTCCTCCTTTCCCCTACCTCAGTTACTTTTCCTCCTTGAGCCGTGTCTTACTTTTATAAAATATTTATTGTAGATTTTGGATTGTATTTGCTCTTTCAGTTTTTTACAGTAGGGAGACAATATGGTATTTACACATGTGATTTATTTCACTTGGGTAACAGTCTCAAGTCGCGTCCACTTATTTACAAAGGCCTCAACGTAATCTTTCTTCATAGCTGAGTAGTACTCCATTGTATTAAATACCACATCTTTTATCGATTCCTCAGCTGATGGGCATTTAGGTTGTTTCCAAGATTTGGCTATTACAAATTGTGCTGCTATAAACATTGGTGTACATATATCACTGTTTTATGATGTTTTCAATTTGAGAAAATGCCCAGAAGTGGGATAACTGGGTCAAATCGAATCTTTAATCCTAGCTTTTTGCAGAATCTCCAGACTGATTTCCACAATGGTTGTACCAATCTACATTCTCAACAGTGGAGAAGAGTTCTTTTTTCCCTACAGCCTCCCAAGCATTTGTTACTGGTTGATTTCTTGATCTTGGCCATTGTTTCTGAGTGACATGGAATCTCAGTGTTGTTTTAATTTGCATTTCTCAAAAGACAATGATGTTAAACATTTTTTCATATATTTATTTGCCATTTGTATTTCTTAGTTGAGAAGCATGTATTCATTCAGATGCTCATTTATGGATTGGAGTCTTTCAATTTGGAGGGCCTTATTTTTTAAAATTCTCTATATGTTCTAGATAGAAGTCCTTTGAGGGACAGTTAGCTAAGATTTTTTCCCAGTTTGTGAGTTTTCTTTTCAGTCTGTTAGAGATTTCTTCTGACATGCAAAACCTTTTTAATAAGATGAGATCCCAGTTGTTGATTCTTTGAAGTACTTTCTGTGCATTTTGATTTTTGTTCATAAACTCTGTCTACCCCTATGTTGTCATCAAGATCTTTATACGTTCCTCCTTCTTTTGGCTTTGAACTTGAGTTGCTCTGCTTTTCCTAGAAATTTAAGGTGCAGCATTAGGTTATTTATTAGTGTTCATTCCATTTTCCTGATATGGGAGTTTACAACTAAAAATTTCCCTCTGTCCCACAGGTTCCAGTAAGTTGTATTTGCATTTTCATTTGACTGCAGATATTGTTTAGTTTCTCCTTTAATTTGTTCTGTGACCCATTGGTTGTTAAGGAGACTGTTACTTAATTTCCATAATGTTATTGGGGTCCTTATGGGGTTTTTGGTCATCAATTTACAATTTTATTGTGCATGGGGTTATTTCAATTCCTATACATTTACTTAAGCATGTCTGATGGGATAGTATATGGTCTGTTTTAGAGAATGACTTATATGCAGTTGAAAAGAATGTGTATTTTTTGTTGTTGGAACACTCAGTACACATATACTATGTCCATTTGTTCACAAGTATGATTCAGTTTATTATTTCTTGGCTGATATTTTTGCTTCTTCTTTGCTGTCTCTTTGTGACAACGGGGTGTTTTTGCTTCTTTTTTGCTGTCTCTTTGTGACAATGGGGTGTTAAGGGCCCCAGTTATAACTGTATTTTTGCTTATTTGATTTGTCATGTTTATTAAGATTTGTATTACATAATGGATATTCCCATATTTGGTGCATACATATTTATGATTGTGATCTCTTCCTCTTCAAAGTTCCCCCTAACAAGTACGTAGTGACTTTCTTTATCTCTTTTGATCATTCTTGGTTTTAAGTTCATGTTGTCTGCAAGGAAAATAGCTAACTCTGCTTTCTTCTGGATTCTTGTCTCATGGAGTATTGTTTTCTAACCTTTGACTTTTATTCTATGACTTTTGTTAAATATGTTTCTTGTATACAGCATGTTGCTGGATTTTCTTTACTCTACTCTGCCATTCTGTTTCCTTTCAATGGTGGGTTGAGACCATTTATATTGATGGACACAGCTGATACGTACTGACTTAACCCTGCCATGTTGTTTCTGTTATTGGTTTTCTACTTTTTCCATTTAATCGTTTGCCCTGCTTAGTGGTTTCCTTCTGCTGTTGTTCTTGGCATTGTAGTTATCTGTATCTCTTTCTAGAGTATCTTTCAGTACTCTTTGTAACACTGATTTGGTGGTCATGAATTTGTTCAGTTGTTCTTTGTCATGGAAATATTTTATTTCCCCATATTTTCCTTTGTTGGAAGTTGTTTTCTTTCAGGACTTGAAATACTTCATGCCAAATTCTTCTTGACTTGAAGGTTTGTGTTGAGAAGTCTGTCATGATTCTGATAGGCTTTCTTCAGAGGTGATTTGTTTTGCTTCTTTGACAGGTTTTAACATTCTGTTCTAGTAATGAATTTCTCAGACCCTAATTATTATATGTTTGGGTGAAGATTTAATTTCGTTATGGTTAATTGGGGTTCTATATGTTTCACTTACCTGAATATCAGATTCTTTTCCCCCGTTTGGAAAATTTTCTGCTATTGTTTAAGTAAATAGTCTTATAATTTGTAGACCCTTGCTTTTTTGCTGATACCTGTCAGTCTTACATTGTTTCTCTTTGCATCATTTTGTAGCTGTTTATTTTTGTTTCCTGGCTCCTTGTTATTTTTAAGAGACCTTTACTTTCATGATCATAAGCTTCCATCCTGTCCTCAAAGTCAGAGAGTCTGTCTTCAGCTGCATTCAAGTGGTTTTGCCAGATTTCAATGGAATTTTTAATTTCCTGACTATTCCTTTGAATATGTTTTATGCATTGTAATTGTCTTATATTATTCATCCAAGGTTTTCTTATGTTTCTCTATACTTTAATCTAGATCTTCTTTAGATATACTCAACATTTCTTTCATAATGTTTATCATTTTTACTGGGAAATTATTTCTAATCTGATTTCCTCTATAGCTTCATGGGAGTTATTTCTTTATTTCATTTCAGAAAGTTCAGTTGTGTGATTTCCAGGGTCTTCATTGTCTCCTGGGTTTGTTATTGGTGGGCTGAAGGACTGAGATTGATCTTTTGTCATTTTACTCTGGGACTATGTGGCTGACCAGGCACTCTCCCAATGGATTGCACTGGAACACTGTGCTGGGCAGAGCTTTGATCCTACAATAAACACATGGCTAGCTGGAGCACACCCCTGATCTATGGCACCAGAGCCTCATGCTGTGATGGACAAAGCTCAAAATCTTCAGGACCTGTTGACTATGCTGATCACTCCCTGATGGACAGCTCTTGAGCTCTGGGCTTGGCAGGACATTGTGCCTCTGTGACCTGTGATGCTGGTTGGCCATTACCCTGACAGATTGCACTGTACAGGTAGAGCTCAGATCCTCCATGCAGCTAGGAGGGACATACCCCCAGAGTGTGGTGCTAGGGTCTTGTACCTGGCCAAGTAAGTTCAGAAACTCTAGGACCCAGGTGGCTACCTGGAACACACTCCAGGAGTATGGTGCCAGGGCCCTGCACCTGACTGGGAGAAGTTTAGAATCTCAGGATGGTATGGCTGGCTGGGATGCACCTCCAAAGTTTGGTGCAGGGACCACAAAACATTTTTTTGATAAATAAACCTCATTAAAATTTACATGTTTATATGATTCAAAACATATCACTAAAGAACAGAAATAAAAACCAAACAAATGAATAAACAACAAAAAACAAAAAAAAAAGCAACAAACATATTATTTGACCAAACTTGTTTCCAGATTATATAGCACGTACTTGAAACTCTATAAGACAACTCACTCAAAACATATGCAAAAGGTTGAATATAAATTTCAGTAAAGGAGATATGTTAGTAGCAAATATATACACAAAATAAGCACAATACTAAATTAATATTAAACATTAGTAAAATACATGTTAAAACTACAATCATCCCATACTAAATCCCCAGGACTGCAAAACCAAAAAAGCTGGGAGAGGTGGTATGTCCCAGTGTGTGGGAGACTTGAGGCAGGAATACTGTGAGTTCAAGGTCAGCATGGATTACACAGTGAGATCCTGTCCCACAAAAAGTAAACAAAATGCAACAAAAACCCCTGCAACAAGTCCTACAACCAAATAGCATTTCACAGCTTTCAAAAGACCTACAAAAAAAGATAAAATAATAACAAATGATGACGGAGATGTAGAAAAGGAGGAACCCTATATGTTGCTGGTAGGAATGTAAACTGGCACAACCACTTTGGACAATAGTTTGGCAATTTCTTAAAAAGTTAAACATGAATTTACCATATGAGAGAGCATTTCCATTCCTAGGTGTCTGTCTAAAAGAAATGAAAATATATGTCCATTCATAGGCTTATGCACAAATATTTCCAGCAGCAGTACTGGCAATAGCTCAGAACTGCAAACAACTTAAACATTCATCTATTGCTAAATGGATAGCGTACACTGGAATACTGCTTGCAATAAAGGAGAATGAACTGGTACTTTTTTTTTTTTTGTCAAAGATGAACCTCAAAAACATTTTTGAAAGAGTAAAAGAAGGCAATACATGTAATTCTATTTATATGAAATGTTAAAAGTGTTATAGTTAGAAAGTAGGTCAGTGGTTGCTTGGGACAGGGGTAGCAATAGGATCAACATTAAATAAATTGGAAGGATTTCATTATCATTATAAAAATGTTCTAAGTCTGATTTATAGTGAAGGTTACATAATTTGACAGATTTACTAAATATTAATGAACTACACACTTGAAACGTGCAAATTTTATAGTATGTAAACTATGGCTCAATATAGTTGCTTTTGAAAAAATGGTTTAAAAATTCACAGAGATGCTTTAGGATTTGAACTATGCAAACACTGAACTAAAGTGGCAGTAATAGACATTTTTGGCTAGTTTCAGTACAGAGTCTAGGTTTATTCTATCAATAAAATAGGACTCAAATAACAACCCATTTATTAAAGTTACTGGGTTAAGCAACACTAAAAATAGGTATGTTAGACAAAGATCTAGTTATGTCTCCTAGGACAGGAGATCTAAATATAATTTATCTATTTTTAAAACTGCGGTATGATTTGCATAGTTTATACATTTTAAGTATACAGCTCAATTTTTATATATGTACAAACCCATGTGACCATTATTCAGCTTAAGACAGAAAGCTCCCTTAGTCAACAATTCTACAAAAGGTAATGGCTACTTTGATTTTATCACTCTAGTAATATAATAGTTCTATTTTTCTGAACTTCTATATGAATATACATACTTCATTAGCCATATACATTTTGGGGTCTTTTTTTTAAAGACAGGGTCTCAATGGGTTGGCCGTGAACTTACTATGTGCCTGGGCTGACTTTGAACTCGAGGTGATCCTCTTACCTCAGCCTCCACAACATTGGAATTATAGGAGTATGCCACCATGGCTGACTTGTGTCTGACTTATGTTCAACACATCTGTGAAATGTACTAAATGTATCCCCTGTACTCTGTACATTTCTTTTTCACTGCTGTACACAATGTATTTAACAACTCTACTGTTGATGAACATTTGGTATTATGAATAAACTAATACAAATATTGTCACACTGTTCTGGTAAACACTATCTTTTTCATGAGTATTCTACTTATGTAGAATCCTCCAATTTATTCTATATAGATAAATATAGTCAAATTTAGATAAATATAGGCATTTTTCTAAACTGAAAACTTGGTAATACAGCTGTTGCTTAAACTTCTTAAAGTATTTTCCACTACCAAGATAAAAATCCAATACTTACTATCACCATATATAAGGTATTTTTGTATTACTTTTAACAATATTTTCTAACATTACTTCCTTGTACTCCATGTTCTAGTCACACAGAAATACTAATTATGTGCCAAGTTCTTTAACTTCTTGCTGCCACGTCTTCCTTGTTCCTGTTCGTCTTTCTGTAAACTCTTATGTGTATTTTACTATCACATCACCTTAATCTACTCCTTTGAACTTAAATACTTTTATACTGTCTTATTGAAAAGCTAAATTCTGAAAACAAAGACTTAACATGCACGGAGATAAACAATTTCTTACTGGACATTATCTATGTACCACAATGATGATGACAGTCTAGCTAAATTCACATTATAAAAACTTAAGGACAAAATGTAAGAACAAAACCTTAAGAGGAAAACAAAACTTAAGAGGCCTCTTTTAAGCCCTAGATAGAGTCCTTGTTATCTCATCTAGGTATATCTAAATAGTAATTTTCCTCTCACAGAATTTCTTACAATTTTTTAAAATCACTATGCAATTTGTGAAGTTACATGAAATATATCATAAAACTTGTGCATAAAAACCTAAAACAATTTCTCTGATAACACTATCTGCAAGATATCTATCTGATAAGTACAGCTGAGGGGTAAGTTGAGACAAATGAATATGAATGCCAGGAAAATTTTAAAATGGAGGTTGGAGGCCCTTCTATAAAAGCCAGGACAGTAAATAATTAGGCTCTGTGTGCCAGATGGTTCATGTGGGGAATACTGAACTGTTACTATGGGGCCAAAACAGCCCTACATGAATGCATGAGTGTGGCTGTGCTGAAACTAAACTTTACTTACAAAACAGGGTGGATCAAATTTGGCCCTGGAGTGCTGGTTTGCTGACTATTCCTTTGGTGAAATAAGACTTTAAAAAGAATACTAAATGTTGCTTATACATTCTATATATTAAAGAAAACCACAGGTTGTGATTCTAGAATAAATAAGATATTGAGATAGTAGTAAATCCAAAATTGTTTCTATCTTATGTAGATTCTGGGGTGTGTGTGTGTGTGTGTGTGTGTGTGTGTGTGTGTTTTCCTTAAATAAAGGTATCTGTATTCTGTGTGTGACTGGGGGGATAATCCCTTCTATGAAATATCTAGATTTGATGGCAGAATTAAAAAACACTATTGGATTCATTACTGTACTGTTATTTTTATTTAATTTCACAAGTTGCCTCGTTTCTATACTGGTTAGTTAACTCAACTGACAGTTACAGTTCAACTACTGGAGTACTCTGTTTTTAATCTCAAACATTTATATTTAGTAGTCAGAGCAAAGCAACAGCTGCAAACAATGCAAAGTGGACTGTAGAAAATATATACACAAACTAGAGTTTAGAGGATGACAAAACTACCTGTACCTGCCAAAGTAAGGGGATGATGACACTTCATGAAGAAGGGAATATCTGAGTTTAGCCTGGAAAGGTGGCCAGGCATTAGGTGAGTTGGTAGATGCTTCATGGCCTATAACTGACTGAAAAGTAGCCAGGATGGCTTTCTCAGATTAATATCAAAATATTGCATTTACTAAGGCTAAGTTGTTTCATTCTTCCTACAGGGCTAAAGGCACAAAATGCTACAAGAATCAGGGAGCACTTCACTAATATAGAGGCAGAACAGTTATAGGATATGCTTGGGCTAACAGATGCTACTGAAGAGCTGGACAGATTTACACAAATGAGAAGGTTCTTGATTAATACATGGAAAAGTGGTTCTATAGGGATACATATAAAATAAATAGGAAGCATAAGCAACACAAGATAGGACACAATTTTAACAGAATGTTAATATTAAGTAGCGACAGAGATACCCAGCCTTGAATTGACATAGTTCACTGAGACTAACTACATGGCCCAATGAAATAAAGCTTTTATCTCTGGTTCCTACTAATGCTCAAGTCCTTTGTCAAGTAATAGAGCCAGCATTTTCTTAGAAATCATTAGACTAGAGATGAAGTAAACTTGGATGACTTTAAAATTTAGTAGCTACATTTCCCCATTTATATATAAGCAAGAATTTAAACAGTTCCCTTCTGCAAAGACAATTTGATTGATTCTCTTCTTAAGTTACAACACTCTAGGATTCTAATATGACATGATAGATGGGGATCAGTATGTCTAGAAGAACCTAGGAGAAAAAAAAGTCTTGCTACCATTATGTAAAAGTAAATAATCATAAAGAACACAAAAGTTTTGTGTAGTCACTAATCTTTTAGATGAGCCATTCCCCAGAATCACATGGTAACAGACACTGATCATTTTACCACAGGGAAGAACAAAAATAATGGATTAGAATAGGCAGGAAAGGCAGTGGGAATGGCAAGAAGGACTGCATTGTTATCTGTGAAAACAAGTAATTATATCTGGGAATATACAGCAAAAGTTTTATTATCCTGCATCAGTGAGATAAATCTATCTAGGCATTCATCAGGAAAGTGAGAAAAGCAAACATAACTTTTATTTCATAATCTGGACAAACTCCAGATGATGATGCATTTTGAAAATGTCAGAATGTCTATTTCTGCAAAAGCTCCTGTCTGAACTATTAAACTGCAACTTAGCTATATTAAAAATATCCCTTTGACATCATTTTTGAGTAGCTATAAAAGAATAATGACTCCATGTTTTAGTCACTTAACCTTCTGTATCATTCCATTATAATCGAGTTCACTAGTTTGTTTGTTTGTTTGTTCGTTTGTCTTGGCTGTATTGAAGACTGAACCCAGGGCCTGCACACTGAGCTACATCCCAGTCCTTTTAAAATTATTATTATTATCATCATTATTTTATGAAAAAAAGATAAAACAAACTTTCATAACAAGATGATAGGAGAATACCAACAGCGAATTCACTATGTATTATTATCTTTAAAGTCAAAAATCACAGTATAAGATATGGGCATAAAAATGCTTCAATCGATATAAGGACACACTTTCCTTTTCTATAAACTAAGAAACACTAATAGTATAGTTTATCTGCATTTTCTTTCTCTCTTCCCTTCCTTTTCCCAGTTTAACCCCTTTTTCTTTTTTAACAATTTCTTCCCATTTCACAATATTTTTGTACATTTTCAACCTTATTTGCTCTTCCAGTTTTGCATACCAGGGAGACATGATGATTACACATACATAATTTATTTCACTAATGAGTATGGTCTCAATTTTCATCCATTTACCTATAAAAGTTTCAAGTTTATCCTTCTTTATGGCTGAGTAGTATTCCATTGTACAAAGTACCATATCTTTTTTTTTATCCATTCCTCAGTTGATAGATTAAAATTATTTTTAAATTTTGATACCAGGTCTTGCTAAGTAGCTAATAACGTGGGGTTTGTTTTTTGTTAAAAACTAAAATTTAATATCTCTCTCTCTCTCGGTATAGGGGATTAAACTCGGGGCTAGCTCACTGAGCAGAATATCTCATCTTTTTTTTTTTAAATTTTGGGAGTGAGTGTTGCTAAGTTGCCAGGTTGGGCTCAAATATGTGATCCTTCTGCCTCAGCGTCTCAAAGTTCTGGGATTATAGTTATGTATTACCATACGTGGCTAAAACTAAAGTTTTCAAAAATTAAAAAATTCGATCTAAATTTTAAATATTTCATATATAACAAAAAACGAATTAGTTTGATGATACATTTCATAGGCTTTCTTTCAGACTTAAATGTATTTTTGTATATTTCAAGAGCAGATCAAAGCAACTGATCAAGGAAGATGAACCTTCTCCAAGGCTCAAAAAAATTACACGTGTGTTATTGAAACACGGAAGAATAGCTTTAAAAAGATGAACACGTAATTTAAATTCTATTAGAACAGGTTTTATTGCTGTTTATCCTAGCAATATAGCTTTTTTTTTTTTTTTTTGTCTTTTTCCTTTTTATCAGTACCAGGGATCGAACTCATGACTGCCTGCTTGCAAGGCAGGCGCTTATGCCACTGAGCTAAATCCCCAGCCCCAATATGGCTATTTTTAAAGCTAAAAAAAGACACTTACCTGCTACTGAATTTGGCCGTGGCATAAGATACAAAGGAATGGACTGTACTGATTGAGATAAAACTGTTTCTAAATTCTTCTCTGGGATCTTATTGAGACTGTAGGTGGAAGCAGTCATGTTTTCATCTACTCGATATAGACAGGAGTCCATGCTGGATTTTTGAGACTGCCAAGGCTTTAGGTTCCCTCCAGATCCTAATTCTTTACTGGCTTCTCCAGCATATTTTGTGCGTTCCATATTTTCAGAATAGCTTGTCAAAGTAGCTAGGAAAAAACAAAGTAAAATCAAGTGAAAAAAGGTACAGATAAATTTATACCTAGACAATAATAATATTAATTATATCATTTTACAGTAACTAATAACCACTTCACTTTCATAACAAAGTTTAAACAAGTAAAACTATAATACAATCATCTTTACATAGACTTACTTTGAAAATTCTATTTATGAACTAATCAATTCATGATTATCAGTGCTTAAAAACATAAATCTAGACTTTATCAGTGCTAAATTTTTAAAAATTTAATAAAAAATTAAGACATTTTCATGGTATATTGGAGAACATCAGAGGTCTAAATGATAGCTCATTTTCTCTTATACTTCCAATGTACCTATTGTCAAAGGAAAAAAAAAGATCTAAATTCATACAGTAATTTTCACAATTCATTTTAGTTCTTTGTAAACTTAAATAGCACTCTAGATTTTATAATATTAAGAAAAGAAGATGAACTGCCAAAGAAAACCCTAAATTTTTCTTTAAGAAAAAAAGTCTGATTTGGTTGTCACAAAAAGTAAAGAAATATGGGAGGAGGAACCTAAGCCAGGGAAGTGAATAAAGAACAACTTTTATAAATTCAACTCAATAAATTTTATAAATTCAATTAAAGCAGAGAAGAGGGCATGTGTTTTGAGGCTCATCTGAAAAAGGATATTAGAAATATCAGAATACTTTTGGAAACATTAGATTTTGGAAGTTAAGTCTCCATACTGTTTACGCTTCATTTCCTGTTTGATGATTACTTACATAAGCCTTAAGAAATAGACAACTTATGCTAACTGTGGGAAGACAGCTAATAAAATGGATAAATTATAAACTATATTCTTTCATTTTGGCTGGTCTTTAAGGACAAGAAACCAAGTATAAAATAGGTGGTAGCAACTTTGAAAAAGAAAGGAGATTCTGAAACCAAGAAAATTATCAAAGTGAAAAACACGAAGAACAAAATAAAACTAGTTAGGAACTGAAAAGTAACTCTGAGGTCTTAATATACAATGTGATTGTTTTGTTTTGTTTTTGTAACATAAAGAACTAATACCCCAGAAAAAGCTCAGAAACATATTAAGCAACATTCTTTCTTTCTTTTACATTATAACCATTAATACTATTAGTACCACAGTAAGTTCATTTTTCAAAGTGTTTTATACTTTTTATTTATTTACTGTGGTGCTGGGGATCAAACCCAAGGCCTTGCACATGCTAATAAGCACACACTGTACTACTCAGCCCTGGTCTGGCCATCTTTACAACTTTTAAACCCATCCTGTCTCACTTCATCATCAATACAATACTTTACACAGCACTGGTATTACTATCCTCATTATCTTATTATACAGATCAGGAAATAGAGAATATTAGGAAATAGGAAATATTAAGTATCATGTGCACTATCACAGACATGTGACATCCCAGATAGAAAAATTATTTGTGATTTTAGCATTTTTTACTTTATGTTGTTACTTAATTCTTCTGTAGATGTACCTTGTTCCCTTTCCTGGATCACACACTCTTTGTTTTTTAGTGCCATCTCTAAAATACCCTGGTATTACAAAATACAAACAGTGATGATAAACAGAGGGACAAAACAAGGGAGAGCAGGCAGGCTAAATCCCTATTTCCATTCACACAAAGCATAGAGAATATGGAGGATAAACACGCAGGTAGTTAGGCCATTTTGGAAGTCAAAACAAACATTACAAACTATATGAGCAGAAAAACAAATGGGTTTATTTTTCAGTCATCTTTCTTTCTTCTTTCTTCCTACTTAAACTATTTCTATCAAATAGCTTTCTAATACTTAACTTAAAAATATTTCTAACAAGGATATAAATGTACACCTGGAAAATTGTGTAAGCAAAGAAACCACCTACTTTGGCAAAACTAAAACACTGGCAAATTGTTTCTGATTTTTAGGAATATACTACTGTACTCATTCAATATTTCAGCTCTGGCAAATGGTTTTTATTTATGTTAGAAAAAAGGTTGGAAAAGATCAATAAGGCTTTCTATTTTAGGATACTGTCAAATAATTAGATTGCTGTATTTTCTTTAATTTTCAAGGACTTCAATAAATGGTCCTTGTAATACTTACCAAACTCCTATTCATTACAAAAATTCATGCTTATCTATACTGAGTCACCAGGTTTTACCAAATTGGACTGGTTGGTCAGGTGAGGGAAGGAATGTCTTATCCAAAGAGAAAAATATATGCAAGCAAATAGAGACAAAATATACTAAAATTTGTAAAATAATTAAACTAAGTTTAATGACTTAACAGTTTGTCCTGAACATCACTCAGGCAGCGCATTTGTTTAGGCACCATCCTGAGCATTGCTCAGGCAGGTGTCACTTCAATCTGTCAATTCTTATACTGAGCAAATTTGATAAAGTTGTCATTTTTATATTTTTTGTTGTCTTATAAAAATTAATTTTAAAAGGTGCAAATTTCAGTCATCCTATACTGAAATAATTGGACTGGTTAAGTTGTTAATAAGGCTGGAAGTTGATCTAGAATTAGGGGGTAAGGTTGGAAAAAGTAGTATGTTCATAAAAGTTCAATAACTGGCTTCATAAAACTGAAATCAAAAGAAAAACAGTAACAAAACAATTCTGACTGTAGTGCTTACTGCTTCCTTTCCTCATCTGACCAACCAGTCCAATCTGGTAAAACCTCGTGACCCAGTATAGGTGAGTGTGAATTTTTTTTTTAATGAGTAAGAGTTTGGTAAGTATTATTAGGACATTTATTCAAGTCCTTAAAGCCCATTTGGTGATCAATTTCAAGCTATACATAGTTTAACAGCAGGCTCACAAAATGGTACAAATTTGAATAAGCCGATATTACTGGTACAAGCTTATCACATTTTTATGCCCATACCTTATACTGTGATTTTTGACTTTAAAGATAATAATATATAGTGAATTAGCTGTTGGTATTCTCCTATCATCTTGTTATGAAAGTTTGTTTTATCTTTTTTCCATAAAATAATGATGATAATAATAACAGAACTCTTGAAGACAATGGTATAGGCAAAGACTTTATGAACAAAACTCCAATTGCATAGGCAATAGCAGAAAGAATCAATAACTGGGATCTAATGTTATTAAAAAGATTTTGCATAGCAAAAGAAACCACCAACAGAGTGAACAGTCAACCCAGAGTATGGGAAAAACATTTGCCAGCTGTTCCTCAGACAAAGGCTACTATCCAGAATGAACAAAGAATTTAAAAAAAAATCAGATCCTCTGCCCCAATTTAAAGACCCCATCCAAAAATGGGCATCTGAAATGAGTGTACACTTCTCATATTAAGAAGCACAAACAGCAAATAAATATGTGAAAAAATGTTCAATATCTCTGGCAATTTGAGAGAATCAAATTAAAACATCACTGAGATTCCATTTTACTTCATAAAAAAAAAGCTATTTTTAAGAATCAACCAATAACAAATGCTGGCAGGGCTGTGGGGAGAAAGGAACTCTTCTTCACAGTTGGTGGGAGTGTACGACCATTACAGAAATCAGTGTGGAGATTACTCAAAAAACCAAAACTAGAGATTCCACTTGACCCAGCTATTCTCATTCTTGAAACCTTCCTGAAAGAATTAAAAGCATCATACTACAGTGTTACATGTAAACCCACGTTTACAGCAGCACAGTTTGTAACAGCTAAATCTTAGAAACAGCGCAAATGCCTATCAATGGATGACAGATAAAGAAGATGTAGGTTTTTTTATACAGTAGAGTAGAACTCCATCACAAAGAAGGATAAGCTTGAAACTTGTAGATAAACGCATGTACCTTGAGATCATACTCTCAAGTGAAATAAACTGAACACACATCAGTAAATACCACACTGTTTCTCTGGTGTGAGTAACAAAAAAGGTAAGTAAGGACCAAAATGTATAATGAATATTGGGAAATGAGAAGAAAATTTTCAAATGAGAAGGGCAACAAGAGAAAGGAAGGAGAGAATAACAAAAATAAGAGGACAGAAGGAAAAAATGAAACAAAGCTTTTGCAAATAAAGGGAAGAAGAAAGATGTATCACGTACATGTACAAATTTCCTATGATGAATGTTATCATTATGTATATCTAAAATATATCAATAAAAAATAAGCAATGAGACTGCATTGTAATAAAAAGTCTAACAAGCAAAAGAGTTCATGGCCACATGGAGTCCCTGCTGACTTTAACGAGACCTTTAAAAAAACTAACACCTATAGTTTGCTCCTCAAACTGTACATGAAATAGGAAAGAAATACTTCCAAACCTCTTCAATGAGGTCAAACCTCAATCATCATGATACCAAAACCTGACAAGGTGACAATACAAAACAAAACCACAAACCAGTATCTTTGATAAACACAGACACAAAAATTCTTTTTTTAAAAAAATTTTATTTAAAAGGAAAAAGAGAAAAACAAAACAAAACGAAGCAGTGTAAGGGTACAAGTAATACAGAACTACAAAAAAAAAAAAAAAAAAAAAAAAAACAAAAAACAAAAAACAGTAAGAAATCACCGGTTAATAGATTACATATTATCATCTTAGAGATAGTTGCTCAAATCACAGTATCAAAGAATACAAAGTGGACATTCAAACAGTGAGACTGCAAACAGTTGTGTTCAATGATCCAACCAAAAACATTAATACGGTCAGCTATTTAACACCCCTAAACACTCTTGCTGTTGTATCATTTAGAACTCTTTTTTTTTTCCCTCTCTTTTTTACAACAAAATTTACACATTTTGGGTTTTATTACCCCTTAGTTCTTATTACTTTTGGGGGGGGGAGAGAATAAAGTCAAATATGGCAAAACAAAGCTGTTAGTCAAACCAAGCATACACATAGCACATGATGTAAAACAGAGTACAAGGTTATCAACAATGGTTATCAACAATGTCTCTTGTTTCCTTAAAAAGAATTGTCTATCTCATTAGATATTATAAAGTTGAACAAAACAGTAGAGAACAAGACCAATAAAACTTAAGCATTGTAAACATTACAGGACTTCCAAAGGAGACAATAGTCAAACCAGAATGGGCATCTTAGTGAATCTTATTGCCTTCAAAGTAGTTGCCTATACCCTCAAACTTGATACTATCATACAGAATGGAACAGAGTCTCATCAGTCAAAACAAGATAGTGGGAGTATTACAGGACTTCAAAACAAGTTAATAGGAAATCAAAAAAGTTACTATTATATACCCTGCTATTTTTTTTAATTTTTCCCCTTAATTAAAAAAACATAAAAAGTAACTAAATAATTTTTTAATGAATAAGGCAGAGATTGAGATAAAACAGGACATAACAATATAACAATACAGGTCAAAGCATGACTGTTTCAGCAACTTAGTGGTTCACCACCAAATAACCCGACTTAATAGTAGTTACAATAGTGTCTGTCTTTTTCCTTGAAATATTTGAATAAAACTTCATATACTATAGCTTCAAGTATTTCCATATCAAGAAGCCCAGAATAAAGCCTTTCCAATTAATAAGTGAAAACTTTATAAGGCTTCAAGGCCACATAATGGGGAATCATGATTACCACATATTTATATATTTGAATCATTACTTACATTAGGGAAACTATTCGGTATTCATACATGCGAGATTGATTTATTTCACTTATGAGTATGGTCTCAAGCTGCGCCCATTTATTGATAAATATCTCAATGTGATCGTTCTTTATAGCTGAATAATACTCCATTGTATAGAAATACCACAACTTTTTTATCCATTCCTCAGCTGATGGACACTTGGGTTGTTTCCAAGATCTGGCGATTACAAATTGTGCTGCTATAAACATAGGTGCACATGTATCACTGTGGTATGATGCTTTCAGTTCTTCTGGGAATACGCCTAGAAGTGGAACAGCTGGAATAAATGGGACTTCCAATCCCAGCTTTTTGAGAAATCTCCAGACTGACCTCCACAAAGGCTGCACCAGTCGACACTCCCACCAACAGTACAGGAGAGTTCCTTTTTCCCCACAGCCTTTCCAGCATTTGTTGTTGTTGGTTTTCTTGATCCTGACCATTCTTTCAGGAATGAGACGGTATCTCAGTGTGGTTTTAATTTGCATTTCTCTAATAACAAAGGATGATGAACATTTTTTCATGTATTTATTTGCCACTTGCATTTCTTCATCTGAAAAGTGCGTATTCATCTCAGATGGCCATTTTTGGATTGGATCTTTGAATTTTGGGGGTCTGAGTTTTTTTAATTCTTTATATGTTTTAGACAAGAGTCCTTTGTCTGAGAGAGAGTTCACTAAAATCTTTTCCCAGTTTGTGGGTTTTCTTTTTACCATGCTGGAGATTTGTTTTGACATGCAGAAACTTTTAAATAAGAAGTGGTCCTAGCTATTGATTCTGGGAAGTATTTCCGGTGCGGTTTGAGTCCTATTCATGAATTCTCTACCTACTCCTATGTCTTCAAGGTTTCTACCCAATTTGTCTTCCAGTAGTTTTAGTGTTTCTGTTTTAATATTCAGATCTTTGACCCATTTAGATTTTAATTTAGTACATGGTGACAGACATGGGTCTAGCTTTAGTTTTTGGCAAATGGAGAGCCAGTTTTTCCAGCACCATTTATTAAAGAGACTGTCGTTCTTCCAGTGAACCTGCTTGGCTCCTTTATCAAAGATAAGGTGGTTGAGTGTGTTTGTAGTTGTGGTTGTATCTTCTAATCTATTCCATTGATCTTCGGCCCTGTTTTGATTCCAATACCATGCTGATTATACTACTGTTGCTTTGTAGTATAACTTCAAGTCAGGGATTGTGATGCCTCCTGCTTTGTCTTTGCTGCTTAGAATTGCCTTTGCTATTCTAGGTCTCTTCTGGTTCCAGATGAAATTTAGGAGTGATTTCTCTAGATCTATAAGGTATGTTGATGGTATTTTTATTGGGATTGCATTGAATCTGTATAACAGTTTTGGGAGAATGGCCATTTTCACAATGTTTGTTCTTCCTATCCATGAGCAAGGGATGTCTTTCCATTTTCTGAGATCATCTTCAATTTCTTTTTTCAGTGTATTATAATTTTCACTGTATAAATCTTTCACTTCTTTTGTAAGAGTAATTCCTAAATATTTCATTTTTTTGCTTGCTAATGTGAAAAGTGTAGTTTCTCTTATTTCCCTCTCTGTGATTTTGTTGTTAGTGTATAGGAATGCTATTGATTTCTAAGTATTGATTTTGTATCTAGCCACATTACTGAATTCATTTATTGTATCTAAGAGTCATTCAATGGAGTTTAGGGGGTCTTCTAGCTAGAGTATCATGTCATCTGCAAACAATGATAATTTAACTTCTTTTTTTCCTATCTTTACCCCTTGTATTTCTCTCTCTTGCCTAATTGCTCTGGCTAGTACTTCCAGTACTAAATAGGAGTGGTGATAAAGGACATCCTTGTCTTTTGCCTGATTTTAAAGTAAAGGTCTTTCAATTTTTGGCCATTTAGTATGATGCTGGCTGTTGGTTTGTCATAAATGGCCTTTATTATATTGAGGTAAAGACCATCTATTCCAATTTTCTGTAAAGTTCTTATCATGAATAAATGTTGGACCTTATCGAAGGCTTTTTCCACATCTATAGAAATGATCATGTGATTCTTACTTTTGGCTTTATTGATATGGTAGATTACATTTATTGATTTACGTATGTTGAACCATCCTTGCATTCCTGGGATGAATCCCACTTGGTCATGGTGTATAATCTTCTTGATGATTTGCTGCACCCGATTTGCCAATATTTTATTGAGGATTTTTACATCTGTGTTCATTAGGGAGATCGGTCTATAGTTCTCTTTTTTAGTTGGGTCTTTCTCAGGTTTTGGTACTAGAGTAATATTTGCTTCCAGGAATGATTTAGGAAGGATTGCTTCCCTTTCAATTTCATTGAATAGTTTGAGGAGTGTTGGCATTAGGTCTTCTTTGTATTTCTTGTAGAATTCTGCAGTGAATCCATCTGGGCCTGGGCTCTTCTTGGTAAGGACTTAATGACATTTTCAATTTCATTAACAGAGGTTGGGTTATTCAACAGTTTTACATCCTCCTGATCTAGCTTTGGTACTTCATCTGTTTCTAAGAATCTGTCTATTTCTTCTGTGTTATCAAACTTTTGAGAGTAGAGGTTTTCGAAATAGGTATTGATGATCTTCTGTATTTCTATTGGGTCTGTAGTGATTTCACCTTTTTCATTTCTTATTTGCATGAATTTGAGCTTTTTCTTCCCTTTTTAAAATAAGGTTGGCTAGGGGCCTATCAATTTTATTTATTCTTTCAAAGAACCAACTCTTTGATTCGTTGATTCTTTGGATTGTTTTCTTAGTCTCTATTGCATTGATTTCTGCTCTGATTTTTATTATTTCCTCTCTTCTTTTGGCTTTGGGCTTGACTTGCTCTTCTTTTTATAACTGTCTGAGGTGTAGCATCAAGTTATTTATTTGTATTCTTTCTGTTTTCCTGATGTGGGAACTCAGTGCAATAAATTTTCCTCCGAGGACGGCTTTCATTGCATCCCACAAATTCCGGTATGTTGTATCTGCATTTTCATTTTCTTTTAGGTATTGTTTAATTTCTTCTTTAATTTCTTCTGTGACCCACTGATTACTCAAGAGTGTGTTATTCAGTTTCCATGTGTTTGCGAGATTTTTGCAGTATCTTTTATCATTAATTTCTAGTTTCAGAGCGCTATGATCCGATAACATGCAAGGGATGATTTCAACTTTTTTGCATTTGTTTAAATATGTTCTGTGAGCTAATATATGGTCTATTTTAGAGAATGATCCATGTACTGCTGAGAAGAATGTGTATTCTGATGTTGTTGGGTGGAACATTCTGTATATGTCTATCAAATCCATTTGTTCACAGGTGTGATTCAGTTCTGTTATTTCTTTGCTCATTTTCTGTCTGGTTGATCTGTCCCTTGGTGTCAAAGGCATATTGGGGTCCCCTGTTACAATTGTGTTACTGATAATTTGCGTTTTCATTTCTGTTAATAGTTGTTTTATATAACTGGGTGCTCTGGAGTTTGGTGCATATATATTTAAGATAGTTATCTCTTCCTCTTGGAGTTTCCCCCTTACGAGTATGTAGTGACCTTCTTTGTCCTTTATGGTCATTGTTGGTTTAAAGTTCACGTTGTCTGCAAACAGAATGGCTACTCCTGTCTTTTTTTGGATTCCTGCTGCATGAAGTATTGTTTTCTATCCTTTGACTTTCAGTCTGTGAGTATCCTTCTGGGTTAGATGGGTTTCCTGTAAACAGCATATGGTTGGATTTTGTTTCTTGATCCATTCTGCTAGTCTGTTTCTTTTGATTGGTGCATTGAGACCATTTACATTAATGGTTATTACTGTTAAATGCTGGTTTATTGTTGACATGTTATCTCTCTGCTGTTGCATCTTTATCTTTCTGTTCTGTTTAATTATCTGCTTTGCTTAGTGGTTTTTTCCTTTGTTTATCTAAACTGTCTTTCAATATTTTTTGCAGGGTTGGTTTGGTGTTCATGAAGTTCTTCAGCTGTTCTTTGTCATGGAAGTATCGTATTTCCCCATCAATTTTGAATGATAGTTTTTCAGGATACATCAGTCTAGGTTGGAAATCATTTTGCTTTAGGATCTGGAATACTTCACTCCATGCTCTTCTTGACTTTATTGTTTGTGCTGAGAAGTCTGCTGTGATTCTGATAGGTTTTCCTTTATAAGTGATCTGTCTTTTCTCTCTGACAGCTTTTAATAATCTATTCTTGTGTTGGATTTCTGGGATGGTGATTATTATATGTCTGGGTGTAGTTTTATTTTGGTTATGACTATTTGGAGTTCTATGTGCTTCACTGATCCTGATGTCAGTTTCTGATCTCATGCTTGGGAAATTTTCAGCTATTACTTCTCTAAATATCCTGTTGACATCCTTTATGTTGTCTCCTTCTTTTTCATTAATCCCTATCATTCTTATGTTATTTTTCTTTGCATCGTCTTGCAGTTGTTGAATTGTTGTTTCCTGATTCCTTGTTATTTTTAAAAGATCTTTCCTTTCCTGTTCACTATCTGCAATCCTGTCTTCAAGGTCTGAAATTCTATCTTCACTTTCATTAAGGTGGTTTTTACAACTTTCAGTGGAGATTTTTATTTCCTGTATATCTCTGTGCATCTGCATTATGTATTCTGTTTATTTCTTATATTTCTCATCTAGGGATTCTATCTTTTTGTTTAGTTCCTCCAATTATTTATCTGTGTTTTCTTTAGATATATTCAGAATCTCTTTCATTTCTTTTATCATTTCATCTTTTACCTGGGAGATTATTTCGAGTTTGAATTTCTTTAAAGCTTCCTGGAGTTGCTTGTTAATTTCAGAAGCTACTATGTCCGATATTTGAGGTGAATAGCATATATTTTCTTCTATATACATTGTTCCTAGGGTTTCTTGAGATGGGCTGGAGGTTTGAGGTTGTAATTTGGTTTTTCATTTTGTCATTTTCCTATATTTCTGTGTTTCAAGTGTTATTTGAAAGCTTCCTCAGGGTCTGTTGGAAATCCCCTTCTATGTTTACAGCTTCTGAGACTCTGGCACCCCGTTACCCCAAGCCTCTGGGCCTGCAGAACCAATGGCCCTCCTCTGCCTTTTCAGAACTCTGCAGTTCCAGATAAGCTGGGCCTCAGGGACACTGTGCGCCCACCTGCCCTTTGGAAGCTCCACAGCTCTCCAAGCGCAGCTGGGATGTGGAGGCAGATGTAGCCGCCTCAAACCCGCCTCTCCACTTCACTGCACCCGGAAGCCTGGAAGGTCCCAAACAGTCTGGAATTTGGGCAGAGTGTGCCGAACACTCACCACTAGCCATGGTGCCTCTGGAACCTGTGATCCTCCCCTGCTTGCTGAGATATCCACAGTCCTCCAGACACACTGGGAGGCTGATGCAGGCCCCAGATCCACCCAGCCCCTCTGCACACCGATGGTGAGGTGCAGGAGTCCCAAACAGGCTGGGCTCAGGGGATAGCGTGCGCCCGCCTACTTGTTGGAGCTCCACAGTTCTCCAAGTGCAGCCGGGATGGGGAGGCGGATGTAGAGGCCTCAAACCCCCTTCTCCACTTCACTGCACCCGGAAGCCTGGAGGGTCCCAAACAGTCTGCAATTTGGGCAGAGTGCGCTGAGCACTCACCACTGGCCATGGTGCCTCTGGAACCTGCGATCCTCCCCTGCTTGCTGAGATTTCCACAGTCCTCCAGACACACTGGGAGGCTGATACAGGCGCCCCAGATCCGCCCAGCCCCTCTGCACACCGATGGTGAGGTGTGGGAGTCCCAAACAGCCACAAAAATTCTTAGTACGGTACTTGGCAAATCAAATTCAGTAACACATTGAAAAGATCATACACCATGATTAAGTTGGTTTCATTCCAGGAATCCAAGGATGCTTCAACATACACAAATTAACAAATGCAATACACTATAGTCTTAGTGATTTTTCTCACTGTTGGAACACATCATCTGACAAGAACAAAAGCGTAATTTGAATCACAGTTTCTTGAGATTTCAGTTCATAGTTGGGTGGCTCTAAGGCAGGATGGCATGGCAGATGAAAAGCTGCTCACTTTATGGCATCTAGAAAGCAGAGTCCAGGGAGGAGGTATGAAGGGACACAGTTCTAAAGTGAGACATCTCTTTTGATCAGGCCCTACTTCCTAGCAAATCAGCTATAAATCCTAGAAGCCCCACCAGTGATTTCACATGTTGAAGATATCTAGATAGTAATTGTAACAAGCATATAATAACCATAGATCTCTTTTCTATTATTGGTCCTGAGAGTCTGTCTATATTCAGTTTGTATTTGGTGCTGTTGCTGTTGTTGATTTTACTACTATAGGTAAGAATAACATAGTTGTTGCTATCAATTGGTTTTCTCTGGCAACAACTAGACTGTCGGGGATCAAAAGCAATACTGCAGCCTATTATTACCTAAAGACTGGGTACTGGGCCAAATAACCTGCAACCTCTCTTCCCAAATAAATGGAAGGAGGTGGATTCTGCCATAGAAACAAAAGGCCAACAGTTAGCCATGCCAGCAGGATATCTCTGAAAAATAGATTTTAACTAAAGAGGTCTTTACACTAGCAACAAATTTATCCATGATAAACAGCCAGCAAGCCTCAGCACAGAGAAAAAGAAAAGAAAAGTAAGATAAAACAATAGCTGGACATACAGGCAAATGCCTATAATCCCAGTACTTGGGAGGCTGCAGCATGAGGATTGCTGGGAATTCAAGGCCAGTCTGGGCTACACAGTGAGTTTAAAGGCCAGCCTGAACTACACACAATAAGACCTTGTCTCACAGACCCAATTGGGGGGGGGGCAGGAAAGGGAGAAAGAATGAATAAAGAGAAATGTCTTTAAAACCTTCCATCTCTTCTACAGTCAATCCAAGATGCATTAAGTGGGAGAAAAATTAAAAGTCACATAGCCAAAGTATCTGAAAGGATGACAATAGGGGTAATCAAAAAGAGAAATAAGGTGTTTGGCAAATTCAAAGATGATATAACCAGACATAATGATATTAATGAATCAAATTTCAGTGAATCTATAGAAGACACTAATAAAATACTAGCTGTATAAACAAAGAAACACAAAACATGAATGTCCAGTACAAAAAAGAATTGGAGTCCAAAAAAATAGATTCTCCAAATATAAACCCATGAGCGTTAAAATGCTATTAAAAGTACATAAAGCAGAAACTACCCAGGTCACGACAGTGTCATATCTAGATGACAGGGCTGTGGTTGATGAGCAGTTAATGAGAGACCTTTATTTTATTCATTTGGATACATTTACTGACTGCACACAGGGTCTCAGTTTATAAGTCAGGCTGGTCTTCAACGTACTATGTAGCCTCAGTGGGTTGCAAATGTAAGACAATTCTCCTGCCTCAACCTCTCAAGTGCTGGGATTACAGTTATGGCTATAACACCTGGCATAAAAAATACTTTAAAAATAAGAGAATATGAAAAATTAATCTTAACAGTTGCTAGATGGTACGAAGACTAAACTAAAGATTAACTGGAATTAGTGAAAAATCAGAAGATAGCACAAAGAACATGTATCTGTTTATGTTTCCAAACATGGGAAAAGAATTTAACATACAGATAAGTGAGGCATATTAGTCCCAAATAGCTATAATTAGAAATGAACTACCTCACAACACATCACAGTCAAAACACCAGAAATCCAATACAAGAATGAAATCTTATTATTATTTTAAGAGTAGGAAAATTTCTTGGATAAGAAATAGGGAACAGGAATAGCTCCTGAGAAATACAAAGGATCCCAAATGGACGGCCAACAAATGGAACCTTAAAAGCTTTAGAAAATAGTAACGTATCACTTAGAAAGGAAAACTGATTGAATTTTAGGAGACTGGTGGCCTCACCTGACCTTACTGGCATGAGCTGAAGGCTGGCACAGAGAATCCATTCCAGCTGTGCAACCTCAGCACCTTGCTTGCAACTTGGTAGGGCCCTGCCCAGCATCACAATCGGTCACAAACCTTAGGGTAGGTCCTTTGGGTCCTGGTTGGGCCTTGCCCAGCCACCCCAAGTGGCTGGGGGAATTGCCTGAGCTGGGTTGGGAAACCAAAGGCCTGCATAGCAAATCCCATCCAGCTGTGCAACCTAGACACCTTGCATGGAACTTGGCAAAGCCTCAGCCAGTGACCCTAAGCAGCTGTGGAGCTTTGTACGTCATGTGGCATGAGCTTTGTACGTCATGAAGGCCTTTAAAGCATAGTCCATCTAACTGTTCAGCCTTGGTACAACACTCAGAACCTGGCAGCCCTCTCACCCAGGAACCTCATGCAGCCGGGGAGCTTCAAAGTACCATGTAGCGGGTGTTGAAGGTCTACCCAGCATATTCCCCACATTTAAGGAGCCTTCATGTGCCATTAGGGATCTAGTAAGGCCTGACTAATGCCCTCCAGTCACATGAGGAAACTGCTTGCAGTATAAGGTAGTCTCAACCCAGAAAGCAACTGAGACGTTGCATTCAGTTTCTCCAGGGCAATATAGGAAAATGACAAAACAAAAGAGCAAACTGCAATCTCAAACCACTAGCCTATTGAAACCAAGCCTAGGAGACACAGATATAGAACAAAAAGTAAACCATACAGCTGTAACATCTAAAATGATACCAACTGCAGTAAAGAAACAAATCCATCAAGCTGTAAGGAACTCAGATCAGAAATAATCTCTCAGGTTTATCATTCCAAAAAAAGAAGGAATGATAAATATAATAAAAGAAATGCTGAACATATCTAAAGAAGACATAGATTAAAAAATTGAGCAGCACTGCAAAAAGATGTAAATCTTGAATGAACAATATAAGACAGAAACGCAATGCATGAAACAGATTCAAAGAGATATCCAGGAAATCAAAAATTCCACTGAAATCTGGCAAAACCACCTCACTGAAAGTGAAGATAGACTTTCAGACTTCAAAGAAAAGACTGCAGCTAGTAAACAGGAAGGAAAAGGTCTTTTGAAAATAACAAAGAATCAGGAAATAAATAAAAAAAAAAAGATGATGCAAAGAAAAACAACATAAAACTGATAGGTGTGAATCGTGGCTTGAGCAAGTGGTGGATGCCCCAGGGGAAGAACCAGCCAGTGTCTCCTGAATCCATGACATGCTGGAACTTAAGGTACTGGGAAACAAAGCAACCCACTCGGCTTGCTGGTAAGCAGCCATGAGGCTATAGGCATGTGGGCTGAGAATCAAACATCCCATCCCCCCCCCCCCATTAGCAAATGGGTGCCAAAGGTCTGAGCATCTCTTGGGAGGTTGACCATGTGCAATATAACAAATAGGGGAGATTTCCTTCACCATCTCTTTGAAGGCAAATATTGTTATCACTGTTTTGCTTTGTTCTGATTAATTGTATAGCTCTATTCAATATTGTTTTGATAAATTCTATAATGTTCTGTATTTGGTTTGATTTTGCTATTCCTGATTGAAAGGACAACTACTGTGAAGATAACGAGATATACTGTGGTACTTATTGCTGTTATCCCAATAACTTGCTGTGACGTTCTGTACCAATTTCATTGCCTTATCACAATTGGCTTTGTTCTGTTGTATTTTACTTCCTTCAAAATAAAAAAAAAAAAAATGGGCAAAAAAAACCCTGATTTATACCCTGAGGTATAAATGAAAAAGATAACACAAATTATATCAAAAGACTATTTACAGAATAGCTGAAAATTTCCAAAAGATGAGAAAGGAAACTGAAATACAGATAAGTGAAACATATAGAGCTCCAATTAGCCATAACCAAAATCAGACATATAATCAAATCAGAGAAATTCAACGTAAGAGCAGAATATTAAAAGATGTGAGAAGAGACAGATCACTTATAGAGGAAAGCCTGTCAGGATCACAACAGACTTATCAACACAAACAATGAAGTTGAGAACAGCATGGAGTGATAATGACTTCCAACCCAGATTGACGTACCCAGGAAAACTGTCCTTCAAAATGGAAGGAGAAATAAGATACTTCCATGACAAAGAACAGATAAAGAACTTCATGACCACCAAACCAAGCCTGCAAAGAACACTAAAAAATATAGACAGACATAAAAATAACTACAACTTCAAGAATACCAACAGGAAAAAATGAGTAAACAAGGCAAACAATTAAGAGGGGAGA
Organism: Cavia porcellus; assembly: GCF_034190915.1. Taxonomy (NCBI): domain Eukaryota; kingdom Metazoa; phylum Chordata; class Mammalia; order Rodentia; family Caviidae; genus Cavia; species Cavia porcellus. Next base: position 17,630,966 of record NW_026947515.1, read on the forward strand.
AAGGTAAAGAGCCAACAGCAGAAAGATAATATACAAAAAATAAGCCAGTATAGATCAGTTATAACTATTAATGCAAATGGCCTCAATTCACCAATTAAAAGAAATAGACTGTCAGAATAGATCAAGAAACAACATCCAATCATATGCTGTATACAAAAAACCCATCTAACCCAAAAGGAAATTCATAGACTAAAAGTCAAAGGATGGAAAACAATACTTTATGCAACAGAAACGCCCTGCCCCCAAGGATAGCTATTCTGTTTGTAGACAATGTAAACTTCAAACCAGGAATGATCAAAAGAGATAAAAAAAAGGTCACTAAATTACTAGTTAGGGAAAACTTCAAGAGTAAGAGAAAACAAACTTAAATATATGTATCAAATATAGTAGCAGCTAGATATATAAAACAAGTATTAATAGACATTAAAATGAAATAAGCAATAACACAATTATAATGGGAGACCTTAACACCCCACTGACATAAAGAGACATATCAATTAGACAGAAAATCAGCAAAGAAATAACAAACTGAATCACTCGTCAACAAATGGACCTAGTGGACGTGTACACAGTGTTCCATTCAACAAGATTGAAATATTCATTTTTCTCAGCTGCACATGGGACATTCTCTAAAACAGACCATATATTAGTCCTCAGAATATGGTTAATTAATGGCAACATAACTGAATTTATGCATATTATCTGATCACTGTGACATAAAACTAGTAATCAATAACAAACTGCCAAAACTCCATAAACACATAGAAATTAAAGAATACACTCCTGAAAAATCAATGGGTTACAGGAAAATTAAAGAAGAAATTAAACAATATCTACAAGCAAATGAAAATAAAAATACAACTTACTGGAACTTGCTGAGATGCAATGGAAGCAATCCTCATAGATAAAATTTACTGAGGTGAATTCCCAAATCAGGAAAACAGAACGAACACAAATAAATAATCTGATGCTATACTTCAAACATCTAGAAAAAGAAGAGCAACTCAAGCCCAAAACCAAAAGAAGGGAGGAAAGTATAAAGATCAGAGCAGAAACTAATACAATAGAGACTAAGAAAACAATACAAAGAATTAACGAATCAAAGGATTGTTTCTTTGAAGGAATAAAACTGATATGCATCTAGCCAATCTTATGTAAAAAAGGAAAGAAAAATCTCAGATTTAAGCAATAAAGAATGAAAAGGGTGAAATCACTACAGACCTTGTGGAACAGAAGGCCATCAATGCCTACTTCGAAAATCCTCACTCTCATAGGTTTGATAACACAGAAGAAATGGACACATTCCTAGAAACATATGAATCACCAAAGCTGGAGCAAGAGGATATAAAACTGCTGAATAACCCAATTTCAGTTATGAAATTAAATATAATTAAAGCCTTATCAACAGAGAAAAGCCCAGGTCTTGATGGATTCACTGCCTAATTCTACAAGAAATTCAAGGAAGACTTTAATTCCAACACTCCCCAAACTCTTCAATGAAATTGAAAGGGAAGCAGTTTTCCCTAACTCATTTCTGGAAGCAAGCATTACCCTAATTCCAAAACTAGAGAAAGACCCAACCAAAAGAGAACTACTGGCCAATCTCCCCAATGAACATAGATGCAAACATCTCCCACAAAATAATGGAAAACAGAATGCAGCAAACCATCAAGAAGATTATACAACACAACCACGTGGGGTTCATCCCAGGAATGCAGGGATGGTTCAACATACATAAATCAATAAATGTAATTCACCATATCAATACAGCCAAAAATAAGAATCACATGATCATTTCAATAGATGCAGAAAAGGCTTCTGCTAAGGTCCAACACTCATTCATGATAAAAACCCTACAGAAAATCAGAATAGATGGTCTTTAACTCAATACGATAAAAGCCATCTCTGACAAACCAACAGCCAGCATCATATTAAATGGCCAGAAACTGAAAGTCAGGAGCAAGACAAGGATGTCCATTATCACTAGTCCTATTCAATACAGTGCTGGAAATATTAGCCAGAGTAATTAGACTACAGTTAGAAATAAAAGGAGTAACAATACAAAAGGAAGGCATTAAATTATTATTATTCACAGATGACATGATACTCTATATACAAGACCCTAAAACTCCATTGAAGGACTTCTCAATTTAGGAACAAAATTCAGTAATGTAGCTGGATAAAAAGTCAACACTCAAAAATAGAAAGTGTTCTCGTACACAAACAACAAACTCACTGAGAGAAATAAGAGAAGCCATATTCTTCACAACAACATCCAAAAAAATGAAATACTTAGGGATCAATCTAACAAAAGCGGTAAAATATTCAGTGAAAATTACAATACTCTTAAAGAAATGAAAGAGGATCACAGAAAATGGAAAGACATTCCTTGTATATGGATAGGAAGAACAAACATTGTGAAAATGGCAGTTCTCCCAAAATTGTTATACATAATTAATGCAATTCCAATCAAAATACCATTAACATACCTCACAGATCTAGAGAAATCTTTCCTAAAATTCATCTGGAACCAGAATAGACATAGAATAGCAAAGGCAATTCTGGGCAACAAAGGCAAACCAGGAGGCATCACAATCTCTGACTTAGCAAGTTATATTACAAAGCTACCGTGATAAAATCAGCATGGTACTGAAATAAAAACAAACATGAAGAACAGTGGAATACATCGGAAGATACAACCACAACTACAAACACACTCAGCAATCTTATCTTTGACAAGGGTGCCCAACAAATTTCCTGGAAGAAAGATAGCCTCTAAGGAGGTGGTGCTGGAAAAACTGGCTCTCTGTATGCTGAAAACTAAAACTAGATCCATGCCTATCACCATGCACTAAAGTCAAAATGGCTCAAAGATCTAAATATTAAAACAGCAACACTAAATCTACTGAAAGACAAAGTAAGTAAAAATCTTGAAGACAAAGTGGGTAGGCAGAGAACTGATGAACAAAAATCAAACCACAGGAAATATTTCCCAGAATCAATAACTGGGATCTCATCTTATTAAAAAGTTTTTGCATGTCAAAAGAAATCTTGAGCAGAGTAAGAAGAAAACCCAAAAATAAAGAAAAAATCTTAGTCAACTTCCCCTCAGACAAAGGATTTCCATCTAGAACATATAAAGAATTTTAACAATTCAGCCCCCAAAATTTAAAGATCCAATCCAGAAATTGGCATCTGAGTTGAATATATAGTTCTCAGCTAAAGAACTACAAATGGCAAATAAATATATGAAAAAATGTTCAGCGTCATTGGTCATTTGAGAAATGCAATTAAAACAATACTGAAATTCTACTTTACTCTAGAAAGAATGGCCAGCATTAAGAAAACTACCAACAACAAATGCTGGAGAGGCTGTGGGGAAAAGGGAACTCTTCTGCACTGTTGGTGGTAGTGCAGACTGGGGCAGCCACTGTGGAAATCAGTCTGGAGTTCCTCAAAAAGCTGGGATTGGACCAACTATTCCACTTCTGGGCATACTGCCAGAAGAACTGAAAGCATCATACCACAGTGACATATGTGCACCCATGTTTATAGTAGCACAATTTGTAATAGCCAAATCTTGGAAACAACCTAAATGCCCATCGACTGAGGAATGAAGAAAAAAGATGTGGTGTTTTTATACAATGGAGGACTGGCATTTGAAGTAAATGGATACAATTTGAGACCATATTCATAAGTGAAATATATCAAACACACATGTGTAAATACCATATTATCTCCATAGTGTAAGAAACTAGAAGAGTAAATAAAGGTACAAAATCTATAATCATTAACGTGAAAGGGTAAAAAATTGCTTAGGGCAAAAATTAACTCAGGAGTTAATTTTAAAAAGGAGAAAAGAAAGAAGGGAAAAGAAAAAAGAAACTTGTATAATATACACTTAAGATAGCTAAGATGATTCTGCTACTAATTCTATTAGTTCATGGAACAAACAAACTATTAACATTCACAGGATTAGATCAACTTTGCATGTTTCTATCTCATAATCTGAAGAACTCTTTTGAAGATAATTATGCAAAATAACATTACTTATGTTCCTACCACCTTATTTTAAAAGTCTATATTGTCACTGTTTTCAGCTCTTTGTTGTTACTCGTCTTTTGTTTTTTATTTTCTCTTAATGTTATGTTTTTCTCTCTAATACCGAAAGGATAGGTATATATTTATAGGCTTATACACACCTACACTTGACCTAAAGAGTTTACAAGAATTGATTTTCTTATGTGTGATGGTATGAATAGCTACTTTGAAGGAAAAGATAGCCATTGCTGATTTCCTATCATCCTGTTGTGAAGTCCAGTAATACTTTTATTCTTGTTTTGATTGGTTTTAGTCTGTTTTGTATTATTTAATTTCAATATATGTGAAGGTATGGACAGCTATTTTGAAGATAACACGAGACACTATGGTAGACATTATTGATTTTCCTATTATCTGATTATGAAGGCTTGTAATGCTTTCATTCTTTTATTTTGCATGCTTTTATGCTATTTTTGTCTGGTTTCAAATCATTGTATGTGAAGATATGGACAAGTATTCTGAAGAAAACAAGAGACATTAAAGTAACCACTGTTGATTTCTTGTCTTGTTTTGAAATCCTGTGTTGACTGCATTGTTTTGTTCTGATTTGGTTTTTTTTTTCCCTTTTGTTTTATTCTGTTTAAATAAAAAATTTTAAAAAAAGAATTACAGCAGACTTCTCAATACAAACCTTAAAGGAAAGGGCAGCATGGAGTGAAGTGTTACAAGCCCTAAAAGAAAACAACTTCCAGGGCAGATTGATACATCTGAAAAAATTGTATCTTTCAAAATAGATACAGAAGTAAGACATTTCCATGACAAAAACTATTTAAAGAAATTAATGAACACCAATCCAGCAACTGAAAAAAATTCTCAAGTATGTCCTAGAAAGAGACAATGAAGCTAACAATGCCAAAAGATCTAACAGAATGAATGCATCAGGCAGGTTAAACAATTAGGTAGAAGGGAAAGAAAAGGAATCAGCTGTAGTAAAATAATACAATGACAGAAATATATCAGTATCTATTAATTATCACAATCAATGTGAATTGTCTCAATTAGTCAATTCAAAAACACATATTGGCAGAATGGATCAAGAAATAAAATACATTATTTTATATACAACAGACATATTTCACTCCCCCAAAATTTACAGACTAAAAAAATTAAAGGATACAAAACAATATTACATGTAATAAAAACCTGAAAACAAGCAGAAATAGGTATCCTATTTTGAGATAAAGTGGACATTAAGTGAAAACTGACCAGATTAGACAAAGACGGTCACTATACAGTACTTAAAGGAAACATTCATTAGGAAGAGATTACAATTATAAACATATTCACCAATAAAGGTGCACCTAATTTCAAGAAATGAACACTACTGGACATAGGTCATCAGAGAAACAGTAATACAACTATACTGGGGAACTCAATACTCCATGATCACAAATATATCAACTAAACAAAAAAAAGCCACAAAGAAGTATCAGAGTTGAATATATGGACTTATAAGTTTTACAATGGGGTCCCATTGTAATCTCTATTTTTCACTGCTGGGTGTAATTAATTCAACCACTTGATGGAAAATAGCTAACAACTTATGGTTCATGCTGCATGATAGAACAATCATGCACATACCACTGGTGATTCAAACTGGTGGGACTGTGTTAATGAATGTATACAGGGTTGTTCCATCCAACAACAGAATACACATTCTTTTTGGCAGTACATGGAACCTTCCCCAAAATAGACCACAAACTAGCCAATAAAACATGCTTAAGTAAATGCAAAATAATTCAAATTTTATCATGTATATTATCAAATCAGTGCAATCAAACTAGAAATCAATGGTAAGAGAAACCACAAATATGCAAACACACGGAGATTAAACACTCTTTGTTTGTTTGTTTGTTTGTTTTTTCGTTTTTATCGGTACCAGGGATCGAACTCCCAACTGCCTGCTTTCAAGGCAGGCCCTTATGCCACTGAGCTAAATCCCCAGCCCCTAAACACACTCTTGAATAATCAATTGGTCACAGAAGAAATTCAGGGAAAAATAAGGCAGTTTCTAGAATTAAATGATAATACCAATATAACATGCCAGAATTTATGGGACACAATTAAAGTAGTCCTTAAAAAGGGAAGTTTACAACTGTAAGTGTCCATATCATAAAAACACTGTTAGCCTAAATAGATAATCTAATGATACACCTCAAGGTCCTGGAAAAAGAACAACAACCAAAATCCAGAACTACTACAGGAAAAAAAAATCAGAGTAAATCAATGAAATGAAACAATAAATCAATGAAATGATAACAACAAAAAAACCAAAGAATCAAAGATGAGTTCTTTGAAATGATAAATAAAAGACAAACCTTTAGCCAATCTTAGCAAAAAGAACCCCAAAAAACAAAACAAGCACAAATCAATGCAATCAAAAATGAAAAAGGAGAAATCATAACAGACAAGATCCATAAAATTACTAAAAACTACTTCACAAACCTACACACCAATAAATTGGAAAACCTGGAAGAAACGGAGATTCCTACTAGTACATACAAATTGTCAAAACTCAACCAAAATCTTAAATAATCAACAAGAAGTGATGAAACAAAAGTGATGAGAAACTACCACCTAAGAAAAGCCCAGGGTCTGATGGATTTGGTGCCAAATTCTATAAGAACTTCAGAAAAGATATAATGTCAATATTCCTCAAATTCTTTAATAAAATTGAAGGAGAAAGAATATTTCTAAAATTATTCCTGAAAGCTACTATTATCCTGACCGAAAAACCAGACAAAGACCCAACCAAAAAAGAAGGTCAAAGAAGATGGACATTTAATGAGCCTAGATACCAGAACTTCAACAAGATATTGGGAAGCAAATGCCAACAAAGCATCAAAAAGGGTATATACCATGGCCTAGTAGGCTTCATTCTAGTGATAAAAAACATGGTTCAACATATGCAAATCAATATAATCCATCACATTAAACAAATGCAAGGACAAAAAAAAATAACATGGCATCTAAGTTGATACAGAAAAAGCTTTTAATAAAATACAGAATCCTTTAATTTTAAAAAGCCTGGAGAAAACAGGTATAGAAGGACATGATTATCTCCATTTGATAAAAGTCATTTATGAGAACCAACTGTTAATATCATAAAAAGTGTGAAAAATTTAAAGGATTCTTTCTAAAATTGAGAAAAAGACAAAGACAACCACGATCATTACTTCTCTTTAATACACTCAGAGCATCAGGAAAGAGAAAGAAATAACAGAGAAACATAGGCAAGAAAGAAGTGCAAGTATCACTATCACAAGATAATATGATCCTCTACTTAGAAGACCCAAAACACTCACCAAAAGACTCCTAGAGAAACTAAATTCAGCACTGTAGCAGGATACAAAATCAACACACAAAGATAGTAAATGAATGAGGCTCTAGAAAAAATAAAATCAGAAATAATTTCTCAGATAGCTACCGAGATAGTGACCACAATGAAAGACATGCACAGTGACTTTAGAACAGATACAGATAAAAAATAGAGGAGCTTAGGAAAATGATGGAAACCATGAATACAAACACAAGAAAGATGCAGAATCCCTAAAACAGATTCAAGGTGACATTCAGAAGATTAAACATCCATTGAAAATATCTGCAGCAGAATGAGCCAAAGATACAGAAGACAAGCTTTTGGTTAGTGATCATGAAAAGACAGATTTCTTAAAAACAGAAAGGGAGCACAAGAAATCATTCTATCATACTAGATGATGCAAGGAAGATTAACCTAAGATTGCTTGAAGTTCATAAAAAAGCAGGAGATTGCTCAAGTGACATAAAAAACCTGTTCACAGACAACATAAAGTAAATTTCTCTGGAAGAAAAAAAGAATTTGATATACAGTTAAGTGAGGGATACAGAACTCCAATTAGCAACAACAACAACAATAATAATAAACTACAGCCAGGCATATCATCATAGTCATGCCAAAAATTCAATACAAGAATAAAATATTTAAAGCAGTTAGAGAAAAGAAATAAATCACCTATAAAGGAAAGCCCACTAGAATCCCAGCAGATTTATCAACACAAACCCTTAAATCAAGGACACCATGTAGTGAAATATTGAAAGCCCTAAAAGAAAACAATGTTCAACTCAAATTGAGGTACTAAGCATAACTATCTTTCAAAAGTGATAGAGAAATAAGATACTTCCATGAAAAAGAACATCTGAGAAAATTCATGAACACCACACCGACACTCCAAAATGTACTAAAGGACATTGTAGAAAGAAGGAAGACTACAACTCCAAACTCCAACAGAAGGAATCCAACAGGCAAGGCAAACAATTAAGGAGGGAGGAAAAGAAGGAAGAAAGAGAAATAAAGGGACACAATAGGAAAACAACATGACAAGGATAAGTCAATCATATCAGTTATAATCATCACTAATCAACTATTTAGTTCACTAATCAAAAGAAACAAACTGGCAGAATGGATCAAGAAGCAAGATCTCGGGGCTGGGGATTTAGCTCAGTGGCATAAGCGCCTGCCTTGCAAGCCAGCAGTCGTGAGTTTGATCCCTGGTACGGATAAAAAAAGGAAAAAGGCAAAAAAAAAAAAAAAAAAAAAAAAAAAAAAGAAGCAAGATCTCAATGATAAGCTGCATAGAATAAACATGTTTCATTTATAAAGAAATTCATATACTGAAAGTCAACAGATGGAAAACAATATTCCATGTAACAAGAACCCAGAAAATGGGTAATCATTTTCTTTGCAGACAAAGTGAATTTTAAACCAAGACTGCCTGACAAAGGAGTTCACTACATCATTGTAAAGGGAATAATCCAAGGGGAAGAGATAACAGCCATAAACATATATATGCACCAAATATTAGTGCACCTAACTATATAAAAAAGTATTAATGCACACAAAAAAATCAAATAAGCACTAGTACAATTGTATTTGATGATCTCAATACTCTACTTTCACAAAAAGGTCAACTAGGCAAAAAAAAAAATAATAATAATCCACAATGAAATATTACAACTAAACCAAACTTTTGAACAAACGGACTGAGTAGATATATGAAGAGCATTCCACCCCACATTAAAATACACATTCTCCTCAGCTGCACATAGATTGTTTTCCAACACTGATGACATACTAGTTCCTGGAACAGGCTAAAGTAAATGCAAAAGAACTAAAATTGTCCCATGCATATTATCTGACCACAGTGCAACGAAACTGGAAATTGATGGAAAAAGAAGCTACAAGAAACTCATGAACATATAGAAATTTTTAAAACCCATTTAACACACAGAAATTAAATAATATCCTCCCGAACAACCAATTGTTCACAGATATAATTAAAGAACAAATTAGAAAGATTTTGCCATTAAACAATAATAACAATACTACATACTGGAACACAATGAAAGCAGTCCTGTGAGAGAAATTTATAGCAGTTGATACTCATATTAGGAAAAGAGAGCGAGCTCCAGTAACCAATTTAATGTTAAACTTCAAGCTTCTAGAAAAAGAAATACAGCATAAGCCCAAAGCTTATATGATGAACAAAATTACAAAGATCAGAGCAAACTAATACAATGGAGACTAAAAAACAAAAACCCCAATGAATGGAGGAAATTAGTTCTTTGAAAGAATAAACAAAATCAACAAACTCTTACGCACCTCATCAAAAAAAGGAAAGACTCACCTCCATGCAATTAGGAATAAAAAATGTAAAATCACAATGGACTCTGTAGAAATTCAGAAGATCATCTATATTTACTTTGAGAATTTGGATTCTAATAATATGGAAAATACATAAGAAATAGACAGATTCCTAGATACATATGAATTACCAGAGCTGAATCAAAAAGATATAAAAAATCCTAGATGAACCATTATCATTGTGACTGAAAATGTAATTAAAATCTACCAACAAAGGAAAGGCCAGACCTTGATAAATTCAATGCTAAATTCTACAAGACACTAAGAAAGAGAAAGAGAGAGAAAGAGAGAAATATTTAGAGACCTAATACCACCACTACTCAAACTCTTAAATTCATTTCTAGAAGAAAGCATTACCCTGATACTAAAACCAGAGAAGGACCCAAGTAAGAAAGAGAACTACAAGCAAATCTCCCTAATGGTCACAGATGCAAAAGTCCTCAAGAAGATACTGGCAAAATGCAGCAAATCATCAAAAAGATTATACACTGTGACCCAGGAATGCAAGGATGGTTCAGCTTACATAAATCAATACATGTAATACACCTCATTAACAGAGCCAAGGACAAATTATATGATCATTTCAATAGATGCAGAAAAAGCTTTTGACAAAATTCAACAACTATTCATGATAAAAAACCCTACAGAAAACTGTAATAGATGGTCTTTATCTCAACCTGATAAAAGCCCTTTATGACAAACCAATATAGTAAACAGACACAAACTGAAAGCTTTCACTTTAAAATTGGGAACAAGGCCATTCACAGACTGTGGGGGAAGAGAACAAGAAGTCACAAAGAAGAAAGCCCTTCCTTTGAATTGGTGCCATGTACAGGCAGCGATGAGGACAGCCATACGCCAGCCTTTTACTGTGAATCAGTGCCAATCGTGAACTGTGGAGGAAGAGAACAAAAAGTCATGAAGAAGCAAGGCCTCCCTGCGAATTGGCACCATGCACGGGCCAATGGAGGGACAGCCAGATGCTAGCCTTTTCCTGTGTGTCATCACCATTTAAGGACCATGAGGGAAAAGAACAAGAAGTCAACAAGAAGCATGACCTCCCTGAAAAAACCGGCACCATGTGCAGGCTGCTGGGGGGACAGCTAATTGCCAGCCTTTCCCCGGTATTAGATGCCATTCAAGGAATGTAGGGGAAGAGAACAAGAAGTCACCAAGAGGTAAGCCTTCCCTGTGAATTGGCACCATGTGCATGTCACTGAGGAGACATCCAGATGCTGGCATTTTCCCATCAGTCAGTGCCATTCAAGGACTGTGGGAGAGGAGAGCAGGAGGTCAACAAGAAGCAAGCCCTCTCTGCAAATTGGCCCTATATGTGACCACTGAGGAACAGCTTTTCCTGTGAGTTGGCACTATTTGTGGACTGTGGGGGAAGATAACAAGAAGTCACCAAGAAGCAAGCCCGCTCCGTGAATTGGTGCCATGAGCAGGCTACTGAGGAGACATCCAGATGCTGGCCTTTTCCCAGGGGTCAGCATCATTTGCAGACTGTGGGGAAGGAGAATGAGAAGTCAATAGAGGCAGGCCTTCATGCTGAATCAGCACCATGTGCGGGTCATTGGGGAAAGAGCCAGGTGCCAGCCCTGTTAGCACAAGGGCTAGAAAAGAAGAAAGGCCGCCACCCTAGTAAGTGACCAGATGATTTGGAGAAACATAGACAGTGACGATGGCTACTGAGGTGGAATACAAGTCAGTGCTTGTGGTATTTAGTGTTTTGCTGACTTTGCAGGTCTTCAGCTGGTGGTCTGATCATCTATTCAGAGGATGGATACACACAGTATAGCACCTGTATAGGATCTCCTTCTGAGGATAGTGGCCACTGTTGATTTTCTATGGGCTTGTTTTGAAGTCTTGTATAATTTTCACTGTTTTGTTAGGTTGGATTATCTGATGGCATTGGGCAGCTATTCCAAAGAGAGCAAGATATATTATGGTAGCTATTTTGTATTTACTGTTCTTTTGTTTTGAAGCCTTTATTGCATTGTTTTGTTTTTATTGGTTCTAATCTGTTCTGTTCTGTTTGATTTTTTGCTATGTCTGAAAATATCTGTAGCTATGCTGAAGAAAGCAGGAGGCATTATGATAACTATTGCTGATTTCCTATTGTTTTGAGATCCTATGTCACTTGCACTGGTTTGTCTCAATTGGATTTGTTTTATTTTGCTTTTCTTGGTTTTATTCTCTTTAAAATAAAATAAAATAAGGAACAAGGCAAGGATGTCCATTGTCACCACTGTTATTCAATATAGTTCTGAAAAGTTTAGCCAGAATGATTAGATGAAAGAAAGAAATAAAAGGAGTAACAACAGAAAAAATGAAGTTAAATTATCCTTATCTGAAGATGACCTGATGCTCCTATTAAATAGAAGACCCCAAATTCCACCAAAGGCCATCTCGATTTAATAAGCAAATTCAGTAACATAGTTGGATACATAGTCAACACTTACAAGTAAATAGGCTTCCTGTACATGAGTAACAAACTAACTGAGAGACAAATTAAGGCAAAAACACCTTTCACAATAGCTTTCCCTGAAAATGAAATGCCTTGCAATCAATCTAATGAAGAAAGTATAAGATCTCTACACTGAAAACTACAGTACTCTGAGAAAGGAGATTGTAGAGGATATCAGAAAATGGAAAGATAAACCTTGCTCTTGGGTGGGAATAATCAATATAGTAAAAATGGCCATATTTCCAAAACTGTTATTTAGGTTTAATACAATTCTGATTAAAGTTCCAACAGGATATCTCATAGAATGAGAGAAAATCCTAAAAATCATTTGGAACCAGAAGAGACCTGGACAGCAAAGGCAATTCAGGGCAACAAAGGAAAGCCAGGGGGCATCATAATCCTAGACTAGAAATTATACTATAAAGTTAATGTGATTAAAAACAGCATTATACTGGCAAAACAAACAAAGAAAGAAAAAACAAAACAACAGTCTTGAGTCTCAGTGGAACAGATTATAAGACATGAAACAACTCCATGCACACTTAGTCACCCTATCTTTGGGAGCCAAATACATTCACTGAACAAAGATAGCCTCTCTAATAAATGGTGCTGGAAAAATTGGCTTTTCACATTTGAAGATTAAAACTGGACCCATATCTTTCACCAAACACTAAAGTTCAAGTGGCTCAAAGATCTAAATATTAAAACAGGAACATTAACTCTGCTGGGAGATAGAATAGGTAGAACTCTTAAAAGACACTGGTATAGGCAAAGACTATGAACAATGCTCTGATGGCACAGGAACTATCACGAAGAATCAACAACTGAGATCTCATTTTATTAAAAGCTTATGCACAGCAAGAGAAACCACCAATAAAATGAAGCCACAGCTCACAGTTCGAGAAAAAATGTTCGCCAGCTGTTTCTCAGACAAAGGATTACTATTGAGAACACATAAAGAACTAAAAAAAAATCAGATGCCCTTTCAATTTAAATGCCCAATCCAAAAATGGCATCTCAGATGAATACACACTTCTCACATGAAGAAGTACAAACAGCAAATAAATATATTAAAAAATGTTAACTGTCACTGGTTCCATGTGACCCACCTATTCCATGTCTGAGTATTTTCTATCATACCACAGCAATATATGCACACATATGTTTACAGTGGCACAGTCTGTAATAACCAAATCTAGGAAACACTCCAAATATCCATCAACTGGTGAATGGATAAAGAAGTTATATATATTTTTAATATAATAGAGTACTATTCTGCATAAAGAAGAATAAGCTTGAGACATTCCTAGGTAATGAATGCACCTTTTTTTTTTTTTTTTGGGTGCTTTTTCCTAAAGTTAAATGGATGCACCTTGAGGCCAAACTCTTAAGTGAAATAAATTGAACACAAACGTATAAATAACACATTGTTTCTCAGACATTTGAGAAAAAGGAAACATAAATAAGGACCACAACATGTATTATATATTGTGAAATAGGAAGAAAATATTCAAACAGAGAGGGGAATAAGGAAGAGGGGACAGGGAGAGCAAAAGTGAAACCAAGGTGAGAAAAGGAGTAAAAAATGGAAACAAAGCTTTGGAAATGGTAAGAGGAGAAGGGGTTGAAGAGAGATTAGAGGAACAAGAAAAAAAAAGGAATCAAGTTATATGATGTAGAAGTATATCATGTAGAAGTATACATATATCATGTAGAAGTATCAAAATACCAACAGGATTCGTTACAGATACAGAAAAAAATCCAAAAATCCATATGGAATCAGAACAGATGAAGAATAGTGAAAGCAATCCTTGGTAACAAAAGCCAAGCAGCACGCATCACAGTTTCAGATTTGAAGTTACATTACAAAGCTACATTTAAAAAAAGTATATGGTACCAGCACAAAACAGACATGTGGATCAATGGAACAGAATATGGAAGAAGAATCAACCTCAGATACACTCAGTGATTTGCTAAGGGGCCAAAAAAGTACACTGGAGGAATGGCAACTTCTTTAATAAATGGGTCCTGCGAAAACTGTATATCTACATGTAGAAGTTGAATCTAAATCCACTTATCACACCAAGTGTAAACAAAAATCAAAATAGATCAAAGATCTAAATATGAAAATAAATAATCTGCTGGCAGATAAAATAGGCACAATTGTTGAAGACACAGACATAGGCAAAGGCTTTCTGTATATAACCTCAGTGGTACAAGAAATAATACTGATAATCAAAAATTAAATCATATCAAATTAAGAGATTTGAACACCAAGGAAAATTCCACAGTGACACATTTGACAGAATGGGAAACAAATATTAACCACCTATTCCTCAGAAGACTGACACCTAGAATATATGAATTTAACAAAACAAACGAGAACTCCCCCAAATAAAAGTCCCAAACAAAAAAGGGCAACCAAAATGAAAGGACACATCTCAGAAGTAAAAATGGCCAATAAAAACAAGAAAACCTGATCATTAGGAGAAATGCAAATTAAAACAACATTGATATTCTATACCATTTTGTTTCAGAAAGAATGGCTATCATCAAAAAATCAAGTAATAACAAATGCTAGCCAGGCTGTAGGATAAAAAGCAAACTTTCTACATTATTGGTGTGAATGTAAACTAATACAATCAGTAGGAAAACTAGTATGGAGATTTCTCAAAATGCTAAAACTATCTGACATAGATCTTCCCCTTCCAGGTATCTTCCCAAAAGATTTATACACTCATACCCATTTTATAGTAGAATAAGTTATTGCACTTAAATTTTTTAAATGGCCTATGTGCCTATCAGTAGATGAATGGAAAAATGAAAATGAGTTATTTACATTCAACAGAGTACTACTCTTCCAAAAGAATAAACTTGAGGCAACTGTAGATTAATGGGTGCAGCTTGAGACAATAATGTTAAGAGAAATAAATCAGACACATAAACTTAAATATCACATGGTTTTTCTTATGTGAGACACCCAAAATACAAATAAAGAACAAAGTAAAAGATAGATAATATGAGGAAGATCTTTTTCAAATCAGAAAGGGAACAAAAGAAGGTGAGAGGAGAAAGTGTGTGTGTGTGTTGGGGGGGGGGACCTGAAAAAAAAAATGGAAATAGAGCTTCCCCAAATGAGAAGAGGGCCTGAGAGTTTAAAGGAGCAAGGAAGAATGAGAAGTGTGGGGGATGACAAAAGAATTAAGATGTGTTGTATACATATACCAAGTCCCCATGATAAATGTAATCATTATGTACCACAAACCTGTAATAGTAAAAAAAATTATTTAAAAACCATAAAATGATTAATATAAAAACCAACTTACCAATGATGCCACTATCTCTGCTTTCAAGAGTGGAAGTTGGACTAGTGACAGCCCCATAGCTACAATCCTGCACAGTTGCATTGGTACTGACTGGTGGGAGAGTAGAGCAAGGGCTACTGGCTGGTGGAGAGGCAGTGCTGCTGGTCAGAGTGGAACAGGGACTTATCCGTTGAGTGATTGCTGAAGTCTGAAAAATGAGAAGCAAGTAAAGTAAGTTAAACTGATCAGTTGTTGAAGATATAATCTTATAGCAAAGTAATATCTTGACCAAAAGAAGTATTCCATAGGTATAACTTTTATATCTACCAGGTTCTATTTGTTTTTGCTTTTCATGGGGAGATCTACAATTAAGGTGAAATTTGATGAACTTAGCATAAGCAAAGACTGTGACAGGACCAGACATTGCCATTTACTAACTGAATATAGAAATTTCTCATTAAGCACAAATTCTCCTTGCTATTTCAAACTGATAAGGTTTTCAAAGGGCTTACAACTATGTTCCATTAATAATTTTCTTTGGTAGGATAAAGATGCTGAGTTCAATATCTGGTATAAAAAAAAAAGGATAACATACATTTGATGTATGTTCAACTAAGCATAAGTGACATTCTCATTAGCCTAAAACTAAATAAATCCTCTCAATCATATTAATAATATTAGGATTAGGATATTTTAAAAAAACATAATAAGCAAAGAAAATACACAAATTTTAATATGTATCTCTCCAAAAGAGAAAGAAATATCAGTTTCTTTGTAATCTCCATTTTTATAAAATGCTGTCAATATATTAGACCAATTTTTAAATAGGTATGGAGGAGAATCACCTTTGAGATGTAAAAACTGTAAGATGGAACAAGTATGAACAATCCTAACAGTTAAGAAACTACTGAGAGAAGAAGTGATCAGTAGAATGTAATCTAAAACTTTTTGTCTTTTGCAGAAAAATGATGTACGTTAACTTGCTTACTTTAGATTCTGTTATCATAATCACTATCCTGAGGACAACATTATCATAGGATCTTCCAAAACAAAGTCTATTTTTGACAGTATTGTATTTAGCTCAGAAGACAATCACTATGAAAGTCACAAAGAATATTACTATCTTCATTTAAGAAATGTGAAAATGACAAAAACAAAAAACAAATGTGAAAATGATATCTTTAAAAATAGGAAAGCAATAAAGTAATTTTCCTATAAATCATGCAGGTTTGCATATAATTATATGCTAATTTTACTACAGACTATATTTTTACTTTTTTTGGTATTAGGGATCAAACTAACAACCCTCATGCTTGCCAGGCAGGCACTTGTTCTGTTGAGCTAAATCCCTGGCCCAATATTCTTATACTTTCTATTTATATGACATTTAAAAGCTTTCAAAGTATTTTTATATTTATGAACTAATTTGATTCTCACAACACTTGTCAGGTATATTACACTAGAGAAGTATGGTGCAGTTGTTAAGAACACAGATTATAAAAGCAGACTGTCTGAAGTTGCACATCATTCTATTAATTTCTGGCAATGCTTCCATTTCTTATCTGAAAACTGGAATGTAAATATATTATACCAACCATACTTGGTTGTGAAGAAGCCTAAACAAAATAATACAAGAAGAGTGAGAGATGTAGGTTAAGGGTAGAGCACATGCCTATCATGCTTAAGACCCTGGAATATATCTCTAGTACTGAAAAAAAATGCAACTAAATCGTTTATCAGTAAGCATTTAATAACTGTCAGCCACAATTACTCAGGAGAAAACTGAAGCTCAGAGACAGTAAGTTGCAGGTAAAAATTTGTAAAATGGTAGGTGACAGAATTAGAACTAGAACATTTTCTACTTCCTGATTCAGTCTTTTTGTTATATATTACCTTAATTATATTAAGTCAAGATATTGCTCATTTACTTATTTAAGATTCTTTTACTCAGTAAATTTATAAGTAAGGGAAACACACAGACTTGTAACTTTATTCAGAAATCACTGACATATTGTGATATGAAGAACCTCAAAAGCAAAAAGCAGAATTTTATCATCTGAAGAAACGCTGCTTTGTAGAATGAAAGAATGAAGTTCTAAGAAATATTCATGCTGTTCCGGGAGAACATGGCGGACAGATAACAGCAGCTACGGAGGCTCTCTGAAAGACTCGGCTCGTAATTCAGGAATGGTGCGGAGTAAGGAGTCATAAGCAGGTGGAGATATGCTCTGCTGACCCAGGAACGAACTGAGATGAGAGAAACCAACTTGGAATGCAGTCCTGGTGCTAGAACAGGAACAGAAAAGCCTCAGTGTGAAGGCTGGAGCCCGCGCCATTGGAAGCCTGGATTTGGGTTTCCCGCCGTGGGGCGGCTGCGTCTACATCGGCTCGGCAGGGAGAGAGACGCGCGGAAGCTCTGAGAACGGGAATTGGTGAATGGAGTTGAGAGCGGGATGGGTGTGGAGCCGTGCACTGACTTGTGGTGAGGTGAGTGAGAGAAACTGACACTCTACCACAGTTTGACTCCAGCGGAGGACATTCTGGGACTGGGCAGACTTGCGGGAGCAGGGCGCTGTGGCGACTTCAGCCATGTATCCCCCTCTCAAGTGGGATTTGTGAGAAGTGCCTAGCCTACGTGACGCTGCTGGTGGACCCAGTAGGCTAGCCCAACCCAGATCCCAGAGCCTGAGGGTGGCCTGGAGGGGCGGGCCCCTCGTAGGCTGGCTGATCTGCAACTTCCTGGTGTGCTACGGTGGGCGGGAACACCTAGCCGGTGCAATTTGATCAGGCTGTGGCTGACAGGGAGGGAAACTGGGCCTCCTATATAAGCTTGTATATATAAGGAACAAAGAATATGGGAAGAGGCAGCAACAAAAAAAGCTCCTCGGCCCCCAATCCTGAGAAACAGGCAATAGCGGACACCGCACCAATAGACATAAAGCGCCATCTAGAGAGCCTCACAGATCAGTTCAGGAATGAAGTTATCAATGACCTGAAGCTAGAAGTAAGCAGAATAGTTAGAGAAATGCTAAGCACCACCCAGGAAAAAACAGATGGTGGAATTGAAGAAGAGAAAAAGAGGGGAGAATTGTTTGATGGAGAAAATAGAGAAAGCATAGAATATGTGAAGCAGGTTCAAAGGGACTACCAGGAAACTAAAAACTCTATCGAAAACTGGCATAACAGCTTGAAAGAAACTAAGGACAGACTATCTGAACTGGAGGGCAGATTTGTAATATGGGAGAATGAAATAAAAAACTTCTTAAAAGTAACAAAGAAACAAACAGCAATAATACAAAGTCAAGAAGATGGTAAGAGGATCCATAACTTAAGAATTAAGAACATAAAAGAAGAAGTAGGGACACAAACAAATGAACCACAAAAGCTACTCACAGAAATAATCCAGGAGAATTTTCCTAATTTAGCAAAAGGTAAAGATACTCAGATGTATGAGGCATAGAGGACCCCAGCCACCTACAACCCAAACAGAGCAAAACCCAGGCATATAATAATCACAATTCCAGAAATTCAATACAAGAACAGAATATTAAAAGCTGTCAGAGACAAGAAACAGACCACTTACAAGGGAACACCCATCAGAATTACAGCAGATTTCTCTGCACAAACCATCAAATCACGAAGAGTGTGGGGGGAACTAATTCAAGCTTTGAAAGATAATAATCTCCAGCCAAGACTGAGATATCCTGCACAACTGTCCCTGGAAATTGATGGGAAAACAAGGTGCTTCCAGGATAAAGAGGAACTGGGGGAATTTGCAACCACCAATTCAACTCTACAGAGAGAATACTCTGAGAGAATACAGGATATTCTAAAAAAGAAAAATACAAAGAATCCAGAAATAGTGGCGGGGAGGCCACAATGAATGGAGCAGAGAACAAAATGAAGAAGACAAACTGACAACTAATGACAGAAAAAGAGCTCAACAGAAATGAGGCAGAGAAGAGTGGATGATAGGAACAGCTATTTTGGAGAAAATGACATCTTAATAGGTAATACTGATTTAGTATCATCTTGTTTTGAAGTCTCATCAAACTTTGTTCTTCTGTCTCCATTGGTCTAAACAGGTTGTATCTTATTGGATTTCATTATGTACGATAGTATAAGCAAAAACTTTTAAAGACAAGGAGATTATACAGAAACCATTGTTCATTTTCTGTTAGTTGATTCTAAATACCCTGTAATGCTGTCATTCTCTTAAATGGTTTTACATTGTTTTGATATATTTAATGCTACAATATATGAAGTTGTACTCAAGGATTTCAAGGAAAGAGACAATATGGTAACTACTTTTATGTCAGGATTATCTTGTGGTGAAACACTATTCTGCTTAAATGGTTACGTTTTGATCTGCGCTGATTTGCTGTTATGCCCTCTTTTATCTCAATCTCCACTCCATTATTTACTTTTTTATTTTCATCCTTTTAATTAAGGGAAAAATAAATAAAAATAGCAGGATATATTATAGCAACCCACTTTGACTTTCCATTATCTTGATTTAAAGCCCTGTATTACTCTCACCATCTTGTTTTTGACTAATGTCCCCCTATTCTGCTTTGCTTGATAGTACCAGGTTTGAAAGTTTAGGCAACAGCTGTGAAGATAGTGAGATTCATTATGACACCCATTCTCGATGACTTTTATCTACTTTTGAAGACCTACAATGTCTCCAATGTTTTGGTTTTGTCGGTTTTGTTCTTTACTGTTTTGTTCCATTTTATTATAACTGATGATATAGCCAATTCTATTAGAGATAGCGGGAGGCATTATGGTAACCATTATTGATCACCTTGTATTATGCTTTTACATTATTTATTATGTCCACCCTTTTGATTTGATTGACTCTGTTGTTATGTCACATTTGGTTCTACTCCCTTCCAAAAAAGTAGTAAGAACTGTGGGAGTAACAAAACCCAAAATGTGTAATTGTCATTGTACAAAAGAGAGGAAAAGGAAGTGCTCTAAATGATATAACTGCATGTATGTTTAAGTGTATAAGATAGAAAATGATATCACTGAGTTTTATTGGATCATTGAACAGAACTGTTTGCAGTCTCACTGTTGGAATGTCCACTTTACAAGCTTTAACTTTGTGACTTGAAGAATTGTTTCTAGGATGACAATGTGTAATCCATTAACTAGCGATTTCCTACTGTTTATTTTTTTCTGTAAATCTGTATAACTTGTACCCTTTCTCTGCTTTTTTTTTCTCCTTAAATAAAATTAAAAAAAAAGAAATATTCATGCTGTAAGATTTATGTTATGTAATGTGGCTGTTATTACATTCTCTCCGCTCTCGCTTTCCCTCCCTCCCTCCTTTATCTTGCTCTCTCACTATAGTTCTCTCTGGATACAGGTTAAAATCAAGGCTTTTATTCTGAGCCACATCTCTGGCCATGGCACCTTCCACCTTTTTTTAAAATTTTGAGACAGTCTTCAACTTGTGATCCTCCTTCTTCAGCCTCCCAGTCTGATGGAAATACAGTTGCGCTGCAAAAGTCATACTTTAATTTGGTATGACTATCAAGAAATGAAAATAGGGGCCTGGGGATTTAGCTCAGCAGCGTAAGTGCCTGCCTTGCAAACAGGCAGTCATGAGTTCGATCCTAGGTACCGATAAAAATGAGAAAGACAAAAAAAAAAAAAAAAAAGAAATGAAAATAAAACAGATGTTCTATCTATACCAATACATAAAAGCCCTCAATATAAGTCATTTCTATTTTTAATTCACAGAGTTTAGGTGTGCTAATATTACAATGCAAATTTTAATTACAAAAAGTCAACAGTATTAGCTGCATATCTGTAATTTCAGCACTGTTAAGAATGTGAAATAAAAAGACTACAAGTTTGAGCACAGCCTGACAACTTAGTGGGATTCTGTTTTTAAAAAGGTTGGGGATGTAGCTCAACGTGAAGGTTCTGGGTTTAATCCTAGTACCAGAAAAAAAAGTCATTAGTTTTTCCATTGTGAAATTTATATTCTTGTATGAGGCACAGACAAAAAGCCCACAATTAACACATAATAAACTATCAGGTATGATGATGGGTGGGTATTGTTTGGTAACCTCATTAAGGAAGGCCTCTCTGAAGCAATAACATCTGAATGGATGAATGAAGTGAAATGAATTACACAGGAAAACAATTCCAATACAACCCAATATGCTTTATGTGTTCAGGAACAACAGGGAGGCCCAATATGGCTGGAAGGCAGTGCATGAAAGTGAGGGGTAGAAAATGATGGAGGAGAGTAGCAAGGGGCTAGATCAGTTAGAGTGTTCCTGGCTATGATGATTTTAGAATTTATTCTAAGTGTGATGGGCATATAATGAAAGATTAAAAGTAGAGAACTATCATAATCATATTCACGTTTTATAACCATCACTGTGGCTACTGAGGTAACAGAATATAGAGACAGGTGGGGAAATGGAGGCCTATAAGGAGTTCATTTATTTATGTGATCAGTATCTAGCACTTAATAATGTTCAATATGGTTGTAGGTAAAGAGGGTACATAGTGATGAAACCAGGCAAAGACTCAGGCCTTCTGGGATAACATCTATAGCTATTACAGTGATGCAGGCAACAAATGAAAGTGGTTAGTCTTAGCCACAGCAGTATAAGTAATTAAGAAAAATTAAAAGTTTTGTATATATTTTGAATACAAGAGTCCATGATTTCCTAAAAGAGTGACTGTAAGGCATGACAGAGAGAAATCAAGAATGGCTCCAGTACTTTTTTTTCTTCAGACAGTAGGGGGTACCATTTACTCAGCTGGGGAACACGGAATAATAAGCAGGTTCTGGGAGAAAATCCAAAAGTTAATTTTGGTATATTAAATTTGAGAGTATCCTAAACATATAGGTAGAAAACATAATGTAGGTATTAAATATACAAATCTAGAGTTAAAGGAACTAGTGATAATTCCAAAGTTAAGAGAGTATTTACAGAAATAAGAATGAAAGAGAATCAATAGTATTGCTGATACTATTGGCATCATCAGGCACCTAAACACAATAAAAGCTTCCCAGGTGACTGTACATGCAGTTGGAAATACCAATGACATAGGTGCTAACGATAAAAATAGAGATCTAAGGGGGAGAGTGATGGATCAATTAAACATTACCCAAAAGATATATAAATACATTGAAATTATCCTCAAACAACTATAACAAAGCTAATTTATGACAGAAATTTCAGTAAAGAATTAGTAAATACTAGTAGAAATATTAGTAAAGAATATGTAATTTGGAATTAATTTTTGTCCTCAGAGTAAAATGCTTCACAAGAAGATATTCACACAAACATTAAGAACATATAAATAAATATGACTGTATTTTTTTTTGCCACACTTAAATGGAAAAAGCCAAAAGAAAGAAAACTACTAAAATAATTTGTAATGTTAATATTTTAAAATTTTCTCAGCTGGATGTTCCAATCATTAATTTTCAGGTTCTCTATTTTGCTAAAACTAATTTTTTGGAGCAAATTTTAGCTATATCCCATAACTTTTGTTATGCTTAGTTTTCATTCTGCAGTTAAAATATTTTCTAATTTCTTGTGATGTCTTGGTCTCAAAAGGTATTCAGAAGTGTATTACTTAAACCGAAATATATGCAGATCTTCTAGGTATTATTTTCTAATTTATCATTTTGTAATTAATATGGTCACTATAATTATAATCTTTTGAAATTTGTCAAGAATTGCTCTATGGCTTATTGTATTATCAATATGATAAATCATCTATGTGCACTTGAAAACTGTAAACTGTTTTTTTTTTTTTTTTTGTATCTGGAATTAAATTCAGGGCCTCATGCTTGACAGGCAGGTGCTGTGCCACTGAGCTACATTCCTGGCCCTACAAACTGTTTTTATATAATTTCTGAGTGCAGTGCTCATATGTCACTGTTATTAGACATCTTATATAGTTATTCATTTGATAAATGAATCAAAGTCTAAAAGTATATTTTCTGCTTTTAAACCTAAGAATAAACAGGTGTTTCATAAACTGAAGAACTATAATGATTATGGAAAATTAAGTTACATTTTAGGCCTCAAAAGGCATTCAATAATTGGGGTTATCCTTCTTAGCAAACACATTATCTTTCTTTTTCTGATATAATATGCTGACTCATACAAGCAATTTACCTGACTTTCATCCTGTACCTCCATGCTGAACTGGTCACCTGGCTGAACTTCTGTGACTTTTTCTCCAAGGAGAAAGCCAAGACGAGTCATGAGTGTGTTTGCTGCCTCATCTACAGATGGAGGAGGGCCAAGTTCCTGTTCGGCATCACCTGTAACAAGAAGGCAAAACATGAATCCTTCAAAAATGTTCTAGTTCTGTAAGTATTCTTACATTCAGTTTGGTCACTTGTTTAGTTCACTAAGTGCAAACAGTCTACAAACTGATTTTCCTACTTGCACAGATAATAACTGCTGTATAATCTACTGAAATTACCCTCATTTTATCTGCTGGAAACACCTGATTTTGAGAGAATGTTTTTATAGCTTGACACACAGAAAAAGGTCCCAATTTCTTAGGCATTTAGTTTTTGAATATGGTTCCAGTATTGAGATTTAATTCTCAAACACAATCTCTTTAGTCAGTTTCTTTTAATACTATTTAAATATTCCTTTTTTCTTTTGAAATAATTTAAAGTTTTAAGATTAGGACAAAAACACTATTTTCCTTAACCATTTGAATGTTACAGACATGATGTCCCATTATCCTCTGAACAATGACACTCTTTTTATAATTAGTTAAGTTTATTGGTACATTTTAGATACATATAATGATCACATTCATCAGAGAGAATCTGTACTTCTACACAACATATCAAACTTCTTTTTCCCATTTCTTTATTTCTCTTCAATCGCTTTCCCCCTCCTTATTCACCGTGAGTTGTCTCTTCACCGTGTTGATTTCTTTTGCTGTGTAAGTTTTTTAGTAAGATGAGATCCCAGTTATTCTTTGTAATATTTCCCATGTGACTGTGGCTTTGTTCATAAAAGTTTTTGCCTAAGCCAGTGTCTTTAAAAGTTCTACCTATTCTCTTCCAGCAGATTTAGTGTGTCTGTTTTTATATCTGGATTTTTATATAACTCATAACAGAATGAAAATGAGGAAACTGAAATTTCACATTATTATGACCCCATCTACAGACCTCAAATATTTGCCTCAAATACTTGCCCATAATGTCCTTTTTTCACAAAAGAATGAGATTTAGGCTAGCCAGTAGTAGTTTGTTTACTAGTAGTCTAGTTCAGTTACCAGTTCTCTTTCACCTTTTCAAATCTGAAATAGTGTCTTATCCTTGACTTTCTTGATGTTTTTAAGAATGACAGACCAGTTGTTTTGTATCCCCAGTTCTTTTACAAACATTTTAAAAATTTTATGTTGAATGGCCCTGTACCAGGCCAGCAGTTATCTTAAACCGTTGGCTTCAAGCAGGAGCCTAAAGTGGTATCTTTCTATGGTCTGTTGGCCATTTTACAACTTTAGAAATTCATTAGAAGGAAACAACTCAACACCCAGTAAGCCTGCTGTAGTGGGTCTGGAATAGTCATGCCCTTCCCATTGTGGACCACACGCCCCTGGAGTTCCACAGCCATACGAAAACATCAATGAGCACTTGCAGAATATTCAAGGTGTGATAAAAATATATGAATATTTACATTAAAAATATATTAAAGTAAAACCACATTGCCATTAATCCCCTCAAACTACTTCTTCCTTCACATACACTTATCCCATCATTATTGCTGCTTTCTGAAGCAGTTCTGGAAGTCCTGTTTTGTGAGTACATTTATTAGATGCAATAAAAATACAGTGAACTCTGCTGCCCTGTGTTATTCAAAGGAACAGGTAAGCTAATGCACTCAATCTGCAACTATGCAACTTCTATCTCTTTCCCAAAGATAATAATAACCATGTGAAATGAAGACTTGAAATGATTCAAATCATTGCAGCAATAGTGCAACAAAGACGCTCAGGACAAACAACTTCCAGAACTACTTCAGAAAGAGGTAAGAATGATAGGCTAAGTGTGTTTGAATTGAGGATGAATGACAGTGTGTGTTTTACAGCAATAAATTAAAAACATATTTTTAAAAAAATTTTTATTTAAAGAAAGACAAAGCAAAACAGAAAATGGGCAGAAATAGTACATACTTTCAAAGAAAATAAATAAACAGTAATAAATCATTAGTTGATGTATACATATTATCCTCCCACAAATAATTGTTCAAGATACAAAAGTGGAACATATAAATGGGAATTCAACCAGGGAGACTGCAAACAGTTCTGTTCACCTATCCAACAAAAACTAAGTAATATGGCTATCAATCCTATCCACTTAGACATGTACACATTTATCCATATCTTTATTTATGTTGAGACCAAACAAAACTTAGTAGATTAGAATCATTCTGAACAAAGATTAACAGTATTGCTCAATTTCACATCATGACACTCGGGAATCAGCACTGGGCACTGCAGTGCCCCTTTCTTTCCTTCAAAGTATTTGTTCATTTCAACATGTGTCATAAGATCAATTCTCATAAACTGTTTATAGGTTTTACGCAAGCATGAGTCTTAACATGTGTTTCTAGCCTTTCTATATTAGAGGGAGAAACAGAACAAAGCAGGACAGAACAAAACATATTCCTATAGACACAAAAAACTAAAAGGGCATATAAAACCGCTACATAAGGAGTTCTAACATGGTCACCGTGCTGTCTCTACTTATCATCAACAGAATTGGCTATATAACCAGATAAAGTATAATTGAACGTATTAGTACATACAGAATTAACAGAAATAAAACTTTGTAGATAGTGTAGAGCTACAAAAACAAGTAGTAATCAAATCAGAATGGGTATTGTAGTGAATCACTGTCATTTTCAGTATAGTTGTCTATACTCCTCAACTTGATACCATCAACCTAACAGTTTTGAATAAAATCTGTCAAAAATAAGGAACATTCAAACAAGTCAGATTTAACTAATATCAGACATGATACAACAGTATAAGTCATACAGGGATCTGGATTAATTTAATAGGAAATTAAAGACGACCAATGTGCTATATCCTAATATCCTCAGGACAGCAGTCTATGGCCTCAGATTCAGTGCTTGTATACAAACTGGGACGGAACAAGTTCCATCCAAGCAGAGTGGTACGAGTAATAAGTGTTTTAGTTTCTGATACACTAGTACAACATCTTCTGCTATCTTTTTTAAGACTATTCCTCCCCTCTCTCTCCCCCAGGATGTACTGTGTATTTTTGAGTCTCCCCAACACTCATGGTTTTATATTGGGGGGAGCAACCTGCTATTTACCTAAGTGTTTGTGAACTTTCTCACTCCCGGACTTGATCTGTAGTTGTATTTCTTCACTTATTAAAGCCTGTCCGTTCAACCTATCCATAAATACTGGTTCAGTTACCCCTATTACTCTCTGGTTCCCTATCACATCAAGTTCTGTTTTCTCATACTTGATTTTGGTCCATATACCCTTCTTTAGGTTAGTATTTCCTATAAAGAGCCTCTCGGTGGACCCTGCCTCTTGATCCACTCTGCCTGCGATTCTCTCTTTTCTCCCTTAAGTTAGTGTATCTAGGCCATCTATATTAGAAATTATATCCAACCTTCTCTGCCTCATTTCTGTTGTGCTCTTTTTCCGTCATTAGTTGTCTGTCTGTCTTCTTCATTTGGCTTTTTGTTCCACTCATTGGGGCCTCTCTGCCACTGTTTCTGAAATCCTGGTGCTCTTCTCTCTCTTTAGAATGTCCTGTAGTATTCTCTGCAGAGTTGGATTGGTGGTTGTGAATTCCCCCAGTTCCTCTTTATCTTGGAAGCATCTTGTTTCTCCATTAATTTCTAGGGACAATTGTGCAGGATACATCAATCTGGGCTGGAGGTTATTTTCTTTCAAGGCTTGGATTATTTTGCCCCACACTCTTCTAGATTTGATGGTTTGTGCCCAGAAGTCTGCCATAATTCTGATGGGTTTTCCCTTGTAAGTGATCTCTTTCTTGTCTCTGACCGCTTTTAATATTCTGTTCTTATATTGGATTTCTGGAATCTTGATTATTGTATGCCTGGGTGTAGTTGTGTTTTGATTACAGGTGGCTGGAGTTCTGTATGCCTCACACATCTAAGCATCTTTTCCTTTTCCTATGTTTGGGAAGTTTTCCCTTATTATTTCTGTGAATAGCCTTTGCAGTTCCTTTGTTTATACCCCTGCTTCTTCATTCACATTCTTTATTCTTAAGTTATAAATCCTCTTGTCGTCTTCTAGCCTTTGTATTGTTACTGTTTGTTTCCTTGTTATTTTTAAGAATTTTTTCCTTTCATGTTCCCACATTGCAAACCTGTCCTCCAGTTTGAATAATCTATCCTTAGTTTCTTTCAAGCAGTTTTGCCAGCTTTCAATGGAGTTTTTAATTTCCTGGAATCTCTTTAAACCGGCTTCATGTATTCTATGTTTTCTCTATTTTCTCCATCAAACAATTCTCCCCCCCCCCACCTTTTTTGTTCTTCCATTCTTCCATCTGTTTTTTCTTGGGAGGTGCTTAGTATTTCTTTAATTATTCCATTTATATCTTGCTTTACTTGGTTAAATACTTCACTTTTGAACTTGTCTATGAGGTCCCGAAGATACAGCTTTATGTCTATTGGTGCTGTGTCTGATACTGCATGTTTTCTGTCCTCATTCTCCTTTGCATTTACCTTTCCTGGATCAATGTTCTCAGGTTTCGGGACTGAGGACCTTTTCTTGTTGCCTCCTCTTCTCGTATTTTTTTGCTCCTTCCATATAGGCATATATAGGAGGCCTGATTTCTTTCTTTGTTGGTTCAGTTTGTCTGAAGCACACTGACTAGGTGGTCCCACCCACTGCTGTGTACTATGAGAGGTACAGACCTGGGCAGCCTACGTTGGGCCTGTCCCTCAGGTCAGCCAACCTGCTGAAAACTTCACTGTGTTGGGGTGCACTGCCAGGTGTAATAACTTGTTTTGGGCTAGCCTATTGGGGCTCAGTACACGGCATCACCCACGTCAAGTGCTCCCCACCAGTCCTGCTTGAGAAGGGAATAGCTGACTGAAGTCACTGCAGCCCCTTGTTCTGGCCAGTCTGCCTAGTCCCAGAATGTTGTCTGTTGGAACTCCCCCTTTTCTATGGAAGGGTTTTTATTCCACTCACTCACTGCAGGTCAATGCAGGGATCCCCACCAGCTTTGCTCTCAGTTTGGTTCGCCGACTCCCAGTGTGTTAGTAGATCCAGTGAGTTGAAACTGGCAGGCTATCCCAGCTGCGCAAATTCAAGTGCAGTAGCAGCAGCGAGTTCAAGCCGTGAGTTCAAGTAGCAGCACAGAGACTGTAGCGGTTCCAATCATAGCACTGGGACTGTATTTTTTTCTTTTTTTGGTGCTGGGGATTGAACTCATGACCTTGCACTTGCCAGGCAGGTGCTTATGCCACTGAGTTAAATCCCCAGCCTGGGACTGTATTTTTAATTGGTTTCTTTCAGCTTAGTTTGTTCCTGGATCCGGAGGGTATATCTCCCTCTGTTTGGGACTCCCCATGCTGTATTATTTTTGGAATCTAATTTGACTATATAGAGAGTCTCTGTAGCCTGCTGTTATCTATTTGCCATCTTTCTCTGAGTCTCCTAAAAACGTATTTTTAACATTTATCATAGTATAAGCTCCCACTCACCCACTTGGGCCACTCACTTTCAGGATATTTCCAAATAAAGAAAATCACACAAAAGAAAAGAAATCACGTAAAATGTAACAGGGAACTAAAAATGATACATTAGGAATGTGATGTGTTAAAATTTTATTAAATTAGAATCTGATTACATGAACTTACTTGACTGCCAACATTTTCTTAGACTTTAAATTGAGATGCATTTAATCTCATCCCACCTTGTAACATTTCACAATGACATAGATCCTATACGATATTACAAAACTTATTTAAATCAGAGTTCAAGAAGGGTATCAGAAAATGGAAAGATATCCTTTGTACTTGGCTAGGCAAAACGAATACAGTGAAAATGACTGTACTTCCAAAACTTTTATGCAAATTTAATCAACAATCCTGATCAAAATACCAATAGCATACCTTACAGAACTAGAGAAAATAATCCTAAAACTCATATGGAACCAGAAGAGACATGGAATAGCAAAAGTGATTTGGAGCTGCAAGTGCAAGGCAGGCATCACAATCCCTGATCGAAAGTTGTACTACAACGCTATGGCGATAAAAAAGAGCATGGTACTGGCAAAGAAACAGACCCAACAATTAATGGAACAGAAGATGTAGAAACAACTCCAAGCATACTTAGATGTCTTATCTTTGACAAAGGGGTCAAATATCTTCATTCCAAGAAATCGTCTTGAATAAATGGTATTGGGAAAACTGGCTTGACACTTGCTAAATAATGAACCTAGAGCCATATCTTTCACCACTAAACTAAAAAAAATGGATCAAAGATGTAAGTATTAAAACAAAAACAGTAAATGTGCTGAAAGGATTAGATAGAACACTTGAAGACAGTGGTGTAGACAAAGAAACTTTGTACATACAGGAAATACTATAAGGAATCAAACACTGAGATCACAACAAATTAAAAAACCTTTTACATAGCAAAACAAACTACCAACAGAGTGATGAGACAACCCACAGAGTGGAAAACTTTATTAACTCTTCCTTGGACAAAGGACTAACCTATAACATATAGAAATAAGTTAAAAAACATCAGCTCCCCGTTGACAAATTTAAAGTCCCAATCTAAAAAATGGGCATTTGAAATGAAAATACACTTCTCAGATGAAGAAGTACAAACAGTAAATAAATGTATGAAAAAATGTTCAACATCACTGGTCATTTGAGAAATAAAAATTAAAGCAATGGTGAGATTTCATATCATTCTGGAAAGAATGGCTATGATCAAGAAATCAGTAAATAAAAAATATAGCATGAGCTGTGAGAAGTATTCTGCTGGTGGGAGTATAAATTGGTACAACTCCTATGGAAATCAGTACAGGGATTCCTCGAACAAACTAAAATGACAGGTTCTATTTGATCTAGTTGTGGAAGATTCCCTTCTAGGAATCTTCCCAAACGAGTTGAAAGCATCATACAATGGTAACATATGTATACTCATGTTTATAGAAGCACATTCAACAGTTAAATGTTAAAAACAGCGCGCCAATCAATAAACAAATGAATTGAGAACATGAGATATTTAGATACAGTGGAGTACTACTCTGCCATAAAAATGTTAAACTTGAGTCATTTTTAGGTAAATGAATGCAACAGAGGACCATAATTTTAAGTGAAATAAATCAAACACAGAACTTTAAATATCACACTGTTTCTTTTGTATGAGAAACCTAAACAGTAAATAAGAAGCAAAACAGAGGACAGATATTGGGAAGTAGAACATGTTGAAATGGGAAGGGGAACATAGGAAGGGGACAAAGAAGGAAGGGAGGGAGGGAAAGGAAAGTGGATTTTAAAAAGAGAATGGCAAAGGAAAATGGAAACGAAACTTTTGGAAATGGGGAGGGGGATGGTCAAAAAATAGGAATTAAGACATATTATGTACAAGTACAACTCCCCTATGATAAAAGCGATCACTATGCATGGCAAATATGTACTAATAAAATTTTAAACAATAAATAAAACTCTTTGTGGAGCTATATATGCTTTTTCAATATTGCAAGCATTGTATACTGTTTGATACTAGGAACACAGCAATTTCTTATTACTCTGGATATTCAATATTACATGTTTAAACCACTCCAAATGCTAAGAAAGTAATTTTTTTCATTGTTATTACTCAGGTTATCAACTACATTAATTCCTCTACTATGCCACAAACAGAATAAAGATGTATGTTCATTATTGAATATTAATACTGAAATCAAGTGTTCCTTTTGTGGAAAAATCTATTAAGAACTCTCATTGAATTTATGTCAGAGGTTCTGTTTTCCTTTTCTTTTCTCTCCAAAAAGCAACACAGATTTTTTTTTTGTCAGAGTAGAAATACGAGTATTTTTATATTATGCATATAGTATTTAGATTTACATACTATTCTCCCATGAATGATTCAAAACTTCTTATTCCTTTGTAAACTAAAGATGTTGCTCTCTTCAAGTTGATGAGAAACTTTTTCCCTTCCTACAGGTTAACGTCTACTGTTTTTTAAACTTTCTCATAAATTTCAGGGCTCTAGATATTCTCAAGCTCCATTTTGCTGTCTCCTAAAACTTTATTCTGATAATCACCAAAAATTTTGTATGCACAGGTTAACATTAGGAGACATAAAAATTTAAGTCTCATAATTTAGGAGATAAAGCTATTAGAAAAGCCGATAATCTACTTGAGAAATAAGATTAACATGATTTCTTTATTTAGCATGTTCTTATATAAAACATACTTATAAGTCACTAGTCTAAAACTTTATAAATAATTTGCTTACTTAATCCATATAGCTTTATGAAAGGGGTATTATTCTTCTCATTTTGCAGATGAGAAGGTAGAGGTACAGAGAAATTGTTATCTGTTAAGTCACATAAATAGTAAATGATAGAAGAAGGTTGACTCCAGAATCCATCCTTCCAATTTGTGTAATATAATGCTTTCCTCACTGGAAGGAAATACTACAAGATGGAAAGAACATTTAAATAGTTAAAAGTGATACTATAATTTATACTAGCTTACCAAAAAGTTTGAACCTCTATGTTTTGGTCAATTTTTCAAACGTATTTTGAAATACGAGCAACTACTTTGAAGATAACAATACACAACGTACTAATCATTTTTATTCTATTTTGTTTTGAAATGTATCTCTTTTTCTTTGTTTAAAAAATACAAAAACAAACAACCCCCTCCCCAAACTGACAAATGATGATGGCTTTAAGAATCTTGGATAACGGTTTTCCGGGAGAACATGGCGGACAGATAACAGCAACTACCGGAGGCTCTCTGAAAGACTCGGCTCAGAAGCCAGGAATGGTGCGGACTAAGGAGACATAAGCAGGTGGAGATATGCTCTGCTGACTCAGGAACGAACTGGGCTGAGAGAAACCAACTTGGAATGCAGTCCTGGTGCTAAAACAGGAACAGAAAAGCCTCGGTGTGGAGCTGGACCCCGCGCCACTGTAAGCCGCTATTTGGGTTTCCCGCCGCGCGGCGGCTGGCTGCCTTTACAGTGGCTCAGCAAGGAGAGAGACACGCAGAAGCTCTGAGAACAGCAATCTGCGAACGGCAGGGAGGCGTGCACTGACTTGTGGTGAGGTGAGTGAGAGAAACTGACACTCTACCACAGTTTGACTCCAGCGGAGGACTTTCTGGGCCCGAGCAGTCCTGCGGGAGCAGGGCGTGGTGGCGACTCCAGCCACACATCCCCCTCTTGGGCGGGATTGGTGAAAAGTGCCTGGCCTGCGTGACGCTGCCGGCGGACCTGGTAGGCTGTCCCAACCCAGATCCCAGAGCCTGACGGTGGCCCAGAGGGGCGACTCCCGCGTAGGCTGCCTGGTCCGTAACTCCCTGGTGCGCAGCGGTGAGCGGGAACACCTAACTGGCGCAATTCGATCAGGCTGTGGCTGACTGGGAGAGAAGCTGGGCCTCTTATATAAGCTTGCATATATAAGGAACAGAGAAGAAGAGGCAGCATGGGAAGAGGCAGCAACAAGAAAGGCTCCTCGGCCCCCAATTCTGAGAAACAGGCAATAGCAGACACCGCACCAATATACATAAGGCACCATATAGAGAGCCTCATAGACCAATTCAGGAATGAAGTTATCAACGACCTGAAGCTAGAAGTATGCAGAATAGTTAGAGAAATGCTAAGTACCACCCAAGAAAAAACAGGCGGTGGAATGGAAGAACAGAAAAAAAGGGGAGAATTGTTTGATGGAGAAAACAGAGAAACCATAGAATACGTGAAGCAGGTTCAAAGGGACTACCAAGATACCAAGAAGTCTATAGAAGACTGGCATAACAGCTTGAAAGAAACTGAGGACAGACTATCTGAACTGGAGGGCAGACTTGTAATATGGGAGAATGAAATGAAAAACTTCTTAAAAATAACAAAGAAACAAACAGCAATAATACAAAGACAAGAAGATGATAAGAGGATCCATAACTTAAGGATTAAGAACATAAAAGAAGAAGTAGGGACACAAACAAGTGAACTACAAAAGCTACTCACAGAAATAATCCAGGAGAATTTTCCTAATTTAGCAAAAGGTAAAGATACTCAGATGTATGAGGCATACAGGACCCCAGCTACCTACAACCCAAACAGAGCAACACCCAGGCATATAATAATCACAATTCCAGAAATTCAATACAAGAACAGAATATTAAAAGCTGTCAGAGACAAGAAACAGACCACTTACAAGGGAACACCCATCAGAATTACAGCAGATTTCTCGGCACAAACCATCAAATCACGAAGAGCATGGGGGGAAATAATTCAAGCTTTGAAAGATAATAATCTCCAGCCAAGATTGAGATATCCTGCACAACTGTCCCTGGAAATTGATGGAAAAACAAGGTGCTTCCAGGATAAAGAGGAACTGGGGGAATTTGCAACCACCAATTCAACTCTACAGAGAGTATTGCAGGATATTCTAAAAAAAGAAAAATACAAAGAATCCAGAAATAATGGCAGGGAGGCCACAACGAATGGAGCAGAGAACAAAATGAAGAAGACAAACTGACAGCTACTGACAGAAAAAGAGCTCAACAGAAATGAGGCAGAGAAGATTGGATGATAGGAATAGCTATTTTGGAGAAAATGACATCTTAATAGGTAATACTGATTTAGTATCATCTTGTTTTGAAGTCTCATCTAGCTTTTGTCCTTCTGTCTCCAATGGTCTAAATAGGTTGTATCTTACTGGATTTTATTATGTACGATAGTATAAGCAAAAACCTTGTAAAGACAAGGAGATTATACAGAAACCATTGTTCATTTTCTGTTAGTCGATTCTAAATACTCTGTAATGCTGTCATTCTCTTAAATGGTTTTACATTGTTTTGATATACTTAATGCTACAGTATACGAAGTTGTACTCAAGGATTTCAAAAAAAGACAATATAGTAACTACTTTTAGGTTAGGATTATCTGGTGGTGAAACACTATTCTGCTTAAATGGTTATGTTTTGATCTGCGCTGTTTCGTTGTTATGCCCTCTTTTATCTCAATCTCCACTCCATTATTTACTTTTTTATCTTTATCCTTTTAATTAAAGGAAAAAAATAGCAGGATATATTATAGTAACCCACTTTGACTTTTCATTACTTTGATTTAAAGCCCTGTATTACTCTTACCATCTGGTTTTTAACTGATGTTCCCCTATTCTGTTTTGCTGGATAGTATCAGGTTCGAAAGTTTAGGCATCAGCTGTGAAGATAATGAGATTCATTATGACGCCCATTCTTGTTGACTTTTATCTACTTTTAAAGACCTACAATGTCTCCAATGTTTTGGTTTTGTCGGTTTTATTCTTTACTGTTGTGTTCAATTGTATTATAACTAATGATATAGGCAATTCTATTAGAGATAGCGGGAGGCATTATAGTAACCATTGTTGATCACCTTGTATTATGTTTTTACATTATCTATTATGTCCACCCTTTTGACTTGACCGATTCTGTTCTGTTATGTCACATTTGGTTTTACTCTCTTCCAAAAAAGTAATAAGAACCGTGGGAGCAATGAAACCCAAAATGTGTAATAGTCATGGTACAAAAGAGAGGAAAAGAAAGTGCTCCAAACTATATAACTGCATGTATATTTAAGTGTATAAGATAGAAAATGATATCACAGAGTTTTATTGGATCAATGAACAGAACTGTTTGCAGTATCGTTGATGGAATGTCCACTTTACAAGCTTTAATTTTGTGACTTGAACAATTATTTCTAAGATGACAATATGTAATCCATTAACTAGTGATTTCCTACTGTTCATTTTTTTTCTGTAAATCTGTATAACTTGTACCCTTTCCCTGCTTTTTTTTTTCCTGTTCTCCTTAAATAAAATTAAAAAAAAAAAAAAAAAAGAATCTTGGATAACAGGTGGATGTGGTGGTACACAACTGTAATCCCAGCCCTGAGAAGATGAGGCAGAAGGACTGCTGTAAGTTTGAGGCCAGCTGGGGCTGCATAGTAAATTTAAGGCTAGCCTGAACTACACAGCGAGAACCTGTTTCAAAACAAACACAACTACCACAAAAAGAACAGTGAATAATGATGCAGAGGAAGATTTAGAAAAGCTTCTTAAGTGTTGGCAATACTCTATATCTTCATATAGATACAGCCATACGGGTGTATTCACATCACAAAACTTTATAAAAAGTTAACATTATTTTTGGGGCAATCTTAATTAAAAACATGGCAGAAAATGTACAAAGTACACTGACTTTCAAAATGAAACAATATTTGTACTATTTAGTTTTTCTCTTTTATTCAAAAAAGAAATCTAGATTTATAAAGAAAAATAATGCTATATAAGTATTTAAAAACTTGATATCTATTTAAATTGTTCAAATAAGGGACAGTAATTAAATATCAGCAAACTTAATATCCTAAACATTGATAACTTTCTCTTATCTTAAAGAAGTTTTGAAATAAAGATTTAAACATATCAAATGTTTTATGATAAACCACATACCAGTCCAATTATTTAAACACAGGATTACCAAAAATTGCATATTTTTCATTAATTTTACAAGATAATACTACAAGAAATATAAAAACAACTTTATCAAATTTATTCAATATCAAAATCAACCAGTTTAATGCTACCCGCTCAAGTGATGCTCAGGATAGTCAATACATAAAGAAATGTTAGTAACACTCAGGGTAAACTGCTAAGTAGTTAGAACAGATCTTCACCAGCCCTGCCCCTGCACACCAACCATCATTGGAGAGATCTCCCGCAGGTAACCAGCTCAGTTCTGGGAGGCAGCGGCCACCCTTGCCCCTGTGTACACATCTTTCATGATCAAGGATGTTTCCCAATGCCGGTAGCCAGCGTGGGCTGGAAAAAGCAGCAGCCAGCCTGCACCAGCACACCCAATGGCCACCAATGGATACCTGTAGCCAGTACTGGCCAGGAGAGCCAAAGAATCACATTTTGGAGAAGTACAACCAACATGGAAAGTGCCAGAGACTCCACCACCTGCTTGTCTGGAAGAATCCACGAAAATGTCAAAAAGAAGAAGCAGAAGGCAGTCTTTGGTTTCCAAGCCAAGCACACCAAGCTCAGGAGATGCAAACATAGAAGAGATCGGGAGTCACATACCTGAAGTTTCTGAAGTGATGGCAAGTTAAGTAAAGAAAGAACTTCATGAGGCTATAAAAGAAATTAGAACAGATATACTATCTCAGGTAAAAGAAGAAACAAAAATCATTATAAAAGAATAGTTAAGAAATAGAAAAAATAGGCATAGGAAAATGAGACAAACCATGAATGAACAATAAGAAGGATTTAGAATGCATGAAACAGATTCAAAGAGATATCCAGGAAATTAAAAACTCCATTGAAAGCTAGCAAAAACCACAAAAAGAAAGTGAAGATAGACTTTCAGATCTCGAAGACAAGTTTGTAGCTACTAATCATGAAAGGAACTATCTCTTTAAAAAAAAATCAAGGAACCAGGAAATAACAATACAACAGCTATAAGACAACACAAAGAAAAATAGTGATAGGTGTCAGTGAAAAAGCAGGTCTCAACAAAACTGACATAAAAAGTCT
The DNA here is from genome assembly GCF_034190915.1 of Cavia porcellus. NCBI lineage: Eukaryota > Metazoa > Chordata > Mammalia > Rodentia > Caviidae > Cavia > Cavia porcellus. The sequence continues at coordinate 17,668,324 of NW_026947515.1, forward strand.
ATTTATAGAACAGCAGAAAACTTTCCAAGCATGGTAAAGGACCTGACATTCAGATAAGTGAGGCATATGAGTCTCTAGTTAGCTGTAACCCAAACAAATCTCCACCTAGACATATAATAATCAAGATCCCAGAAATTCGGCACAAGAACAGAATAGTAAAAGTTGTTAGAGAAAGGAACAGAGGAAAACCCATCAGAATTATGACAGACTTCTCAACACAAACCATCAAGTCACAAAGAGGCTGGAGTGAAGTATTTCAATTCCTGAAAGAAAACAACTTCCAACCCACACTGATGTACCCTGCAAAACTATCTTTCAAAGTTAATAGAGAAACAAGAAACTTTCATGACAAGAACAAGTGAAAGAATTCATGACTGCCAAATCAATCCCACAAAGTTACTAAAGGACATTATATAGAGAGAAAAAGATCACAGTTCCAAGAATGGGGGCAAAGGGGGATCATCAAGCAAGGCAAACAATTGCATAGAGAGGAAAAGTAGGCAGTCAATGGCAGGAAAATAGCATCGCAGACATGAACCACTGCATGCTGGTCATAACCATTAATGTAGATGGCCTCAATTTACCACTAAAAAAAAACATAAGCAGAGTGGCTTGGGAGACACGATACATCAATATGCTTTATACAAGAAACATTTAATTTGAAAGAAAATTCACGGACTGAAAGTTGAAAGAGAGAAAACAATGCTCTATGTGACAGGGAACCAGAAAAAATTAGGGGTATCCTGCCCATCTACTGCAGAATGGATAAGAAAGAGATGGCATTTTTGCATAATGGAAAGCTACTCAGCTATAAAGAAGGAAAACCTAGAGGCTCTTTAGGTAAATGGATACAACTGGAGATCTCTTACTCAGGGGTGAAACAGTTTAGCCACGTGGGTGAACACTGTGTTGTCTCCCTAGTATAAAAAACCAAAGGAGCTAGTGGTATCCAAAATGAACCTTAGATACTGTGAAATTGAAAGGGGAGGAAAAATCTAAAAAGAGAAGGCAGTGGCCACTGTTAATCTATTATTGTGCTTTAAAACTCTGTATTGTTTTCGTTGTTCTGCTTGATTTTATTCCGTTTTGTTTTGTTTGATTTTATTATGTTTAATGGCATGGGCAGCTATTTCAAAGATAACAAAATATATTATGGTCCCATTACTGATTTCCTGTTATCTTGTTTCAAAGCCCTGTATTGCTTTCATTGATTTTGTTCTACTGCTTTGTTTGATTTTATGATATCTGACAATATAGGCAGCTACTTTGAAGATAGCAAGAGATTATAGTAGCCATTGTTGTATTCTATTATCTTGTTTTGAAGTCCTGTATTGCTTTTATTGTTTTGTTTTGATTGGTTTTATTCTGTTTTGTTTTGTTTGATTTTATTATTTCTGATGGTATGGGTGGTAATTTTGAAGATAAGAGGCATTGGGGTAGTCATTACTGATTTTCTTTTATTTTGTTTAAAGTCCTGTATCACATTCATTGTTTTGTTTTGATTGACTATTGTTTTATTTCATTTGGTTTTATTCTCTTAAAAAAAACTCCACAGATCTTCAATCAATAATATTTTTAATGGGCTATTTAGTCTATAGAAATGGCAGCTAGAACATAGGTTCTCAGTCTCTCTCCTTCCCACTATTCATTCATCACACTAAAATGAAAAGGCTGCCAAGACATGAATATTGTGATACTTGGAAGGTATATAGAAAACTTACAGTTGTTAAGAACAGATGTGATTTCCTGTAGTGTAGAGACTAAGGGAAATATCCATGACCAAAAAGCAAGAAAAATAGCAAAAGCCTTATATTTCTCGGCTTCTTGGCTGACAGATGTTGAAGGTTCTACCTGGAAAGAAGCTGTACCTGCTGAATGTGGTCCTTGGAGGTACAACTTTTGCTTTAGGCATATCATTACCAGACAAATGAAGACAGATTGAGATTTCAAGTGAAATTTCTTTTCTCCTGGAATTGTTGACTGGGGCCTGCAGGGAAAAGAACCCTATTGGCTTGGTGAAATGTTCCCTTTCAGTAGAAACGTCAGTACAATTCTCTCTCATCCTCAACTATTTCAAGGCTCCCAGTATGCATGGGAAGTTTATGTTTGAGATGGTATAGCTCATTATTGAGACTGTAGAAGATCATCTGTAGCAGTGATAGAGAACCTTTTAGGCATTCCAATGATAAAAACAGCCCACTTGCATGCATGCTATAGGTTCACCAGCACTGGTCTGTAGCATTCAAACTCACCTACATACCTTCCACTAGGCCAACTGAATCTATAAACAGTGAGCCACTAGTGACAACCAACAACAAGAAGGCAGAACCCTAGTGTATCAACATTAACCTTGGATAAATTCAAGTTATTACTAAAAGACAACCAAACAAATACAGAGCTAACAACAAATTGCATGTAGTTATGTAAAGATTACCTTTGCATGTACATTCTTCAATAGCCAAGAAAAGTAAGCAACAAGAAGAGGTGGAGCTGTGGAGCCAGTGGCACCCATGTGTCTAGGGAAGAGAACCAAGAAGCCAACCCCATTCTGTGAGCCAGAGTTGGTTGTGGGCCAGGCCAACCCTGTACTATGAGCCAGCAGTGGCAAAACATCCTGGGAAGAAAACTAAGAAGCAGCTAACCCTTTCCTATGAGCCAGTGGGAGTCAAGGGCTTGGATGACCCCTTCTTGTCAGCCAGCCAGTGCATGCCTGGGAGACAAGAAGTACTAAGACACTCCTGTCGAAGATAAACAACTGGCTGGTTGGAAGACACATAGGTTGTGATGATAGCCACCGAAGTAAAAACATGAATTAATCCCTGTATGTTTGATTGACTTTGTAGGCCTAAAGTGGGTAGTTCTAGCATCTATTTAAAGGGAAACAATATACAATATAGTCACTATATAGTCACTATAGTCACTATGGGGGATTTCCTTTTGAAGGTGGCAGCCATTGTTAATTCCCTATTATCTTGTTTTGAAGTCCTGTATCATTTTCATTGCTTTGTTTGGTTTGGTTTTATTCGGTTTTGTCTAGTTTGATTTTATTATATCTGATGGCATGGGCAGCTATATCAAAGACAACAAGATATATTATGGTAACCATTGTTAATTTCCTATTACCTTGTTTTGAAGTCCTGTATCACTTTCATTCTTTTTAGTTGGCTTTTTCTGTTTTATCTTTTTTTTATTTTTATTTTTTTTGTCTTTTTCCTTTTTATCGGTACTGGTACCAGGGGATCAAACTCACAAATGCCTGCTTGCAAGGCAGGCGCTTATGCCACTGAGCTAAATCCCCAGCCCCTTCTGTTTTATCTTGTTTGGTTTTATTATGTCTGATGGTATGGGTGGCCATTGTGGATTTCCTATTATGAAGACCCGTATCACTTTCATTGTTTTATTTGGATTGAGTTCTGTTTTATTTTGTTTGCTTTTATTCTCTTTAAAATAGAAAGCAGTAGAGTTGTGTGCAAACATAGTAGAAACACATAACTCTAATACTGAGTTAAAGTTCACATGCCTAACACACAGAAACATCAAAGAAATATCTATAGAGGTGTGTGCAGTGACAAATGTTTGTAATCTTAGCACTAAGGAGATGGAGGGAAGAGGAGTTTTTAAGTCCAGCCTGAGCTACACAGAAATTTTAAGACCACCAAAGACTATACTGGAGATCCTGTCTTGGAAGGTAAGGAGGAGTGAGAGAGAGACAGACCAACTGAAAGTATGAATAAAATAATTTTAGAGAAGAATCTAACAGGATTTGAGTAACTGGATTTATTGGAATTGAGAATGAATTGAAGAAAGTTGAGGCAAAAAGTCTTAAGAATTTCTTCAGCTTCTGAAAAATATAAACATATGTATACGTCAATCTAATCTTCTTTCCTTCCTTCTAAATATCAACATTGTCCTTTCCTCTATCTGTCTTAATAGGTTTTATATTGTTATAATGAAATGCCCAAGACCAGGTAATTTATAAAGACTAGAAGTTTATTCAGCTAAAGTTTCTGGAGGTTGAAAAGTTGAAGAGAATGGCACTGGCATCCCCTGAGAACTTGCATGTTGCATCATAACTTGGTGGAGGGTGTCACATAGAGTGAAAAAAACATTCTGATTAAGGTCTCCTTTGCATGAAATCACTACTACCATCACAGCACTCCTACCTCTAAAATTTCATCTAATCCTATAAAAACTCCTTTAAGAGCTCACTTCCAAATACCATAAACACATGCATTTGGGAATTAAGAGAAAAATCAATGTATATAAGAAATATTTACAAATTAATGATAGGGATAAAGCATACAAAGAAGAGAGAAATTTATCTTGGGAAGGAATAGGGAAGAACATGGAAGATATTTCTGAGTGAAAGCCATATTTGAAATTAGTAAGTTTGATGTTTAACAGTAGACTTGAAAGAACAGAGGGAACAATTTTCTGATTCAAATTCTATATGACTTATCAGTTCAACACCAACAGAAATGACAAAATATAGCAATATTTAATGTTATTTTAAAAACCATTTTATTTCTGGAACAATATTTATACTAGCAGTAGAAGTAATAGTAGCAGTAATAGTAGTATCAGCGATAACTGCAACATACTGAGCTATTAGTGCTGGGTACATTTCTAAGTGCATTAAATATATAAAATTATTTAATCTTAACATATTCCTTATCTTAGAGATAGCAAATTTGAGACCACAAAGATTAAATTCCTTCTTCCATGTGGATAGAGTTACTTAAATAATAAATATTTAGGTCCTGGTTGTCTGGCTTCTGAATCTATGTTCTTAACAACTTCATCATTCTGCCAACAAGATATATGTCATTATTAAATATAAATTACCTATGTGTTTATTTTTATATTTAACAGAATTACCTACTATAGACAACATATAAAAGCCCCCATTAACTAAATAACTATTTACTAAGTACTTCAGATGTGCCCAGTGCTATATTGGGTGTCAGACATATGTGTTAGGTTTATGAACCATTGGCACAATTCCCATCATTCAGTAACTTTAACTAAATCAAATTAAAAATTCTGTGATATATAAAATTCAAGCTAGAAATGCTATAAAAAAGCAAGTGCTAAAAATTTCAAAAGATATTTTGATCTTTTCCTGAGGATACTAATTTTCTCCTTAGCAATGGTTTATACTTTACAACAAGTGCAAAGAGTACCTTCTTCTTCAAGTAGTCAGCATACATAGAAAATGAATAATAACTGAAACTGTACCAAGAAATGAGTATCAAATAGTTAACACATCCAAATCCCCAATCTACACCCCTAATACGGTAGACTGTACGCAGATAACACACAAAATCTAGGGCCACATTCTCAATTCTTGGTGTTCTCTTAGCATTTCCACACTCTCTCCATTCTTTGTATTGTCTTAGCACTTTCACATTGAGCTGTACACTAGTGTTGCAATGTTTCAACAATTTGTTCTTTTATGTAGCTAAGCAGTATTCTTTATATTGTTATACCACATTACAAAATTTCCCATTTTGATTGATATTTGACTGTTTTGTTTTTGGTGATTACAACCAAAAGTGTTAATTCATGTAAGTCTTTAAGTGCATATATACTTCAGTTTCTCTTTGAATAACACAAGAGCTCTGCGATGACTAGATTATAAACCTTAAAATTTCAATTCCATAAAAAACTGACAGTTTTTAAATGATGGTTTAGTTTAGACCTTTACAAGCAGTGCCTGAGAATTCTAGGTTCTCCATATCCTCACCCAGACTTAGTATGGTGAACCTTTTATATTCTAGCCACATTAATGAGTGTATAGTGGTATCTCATTGGTACATAGTGGTATCTCATTGGTTTTAATTTATATTTCTTTAATGACTAACAATGCTTAATATCAATTGACATGTTTAATGACCATTATAGCATTTTCTTTTGTGAATGCTCAAATCTATTTGGAAATTTGGCTGTCTTGTTAATCAGTTGTAACAGTTCTTTATTTTGGATCTAAGGACTTTAGATACACGAGAACAAGTATTTTCTCCTATTGTATGGATTTCCTTTCCATTTTCTAAAGAATATATTTGAAACACAAAATCTTTTAATTTAAATAAAGTTCAAATTTTTGGAGTTTTTACTTTGATCGCTCACACTTTTTATTCCTATTCAAGAAATCTCTGTCCATTCTAAGGTTACAGAGTTTTACTCTTAGCTTGTACATTTGGAATTTATTTGAAATGAACTTTTGTGTACCAGTCTGCAGTAACAGACAAAAACGTTCATTTTCCTACTAAATTTTTCTGACACTTTCAATGATGAATAATGTTAAGTCTAGAAGTCTTTTGTTATTCTTTTGAAAATTCTTTTTGGCCTTCTAGGCCATTCTCATTTAAATGTAAATTTTAGAATCAGTTGATAAATCTCTACAAATATTGTTTCCTGTGATTGTAAATTAAATCAATTTGGGTAAAATTACTATACTAACAACACTGAATCTTATAACTTCTGAGTAGTAGACCCTTTTAAAATTTTCTTAACTTTTTTGATGTTTAGTGTATGTCTTGTGCATAATTTGTTAAATTTATCCCTAAATATCTCATGATTTTGAATTCTATTATAAATAAATTAGTCTGTATTTTAACTCAAGTTAACAATTCTGCTTTGCACTTATAGCATTCATTTACAAACCAGTAGAATACAAACACAAGTAACGAATGATATGAATTAGAAGATAAACGGTCTTTGTATCCATAGGCCAAGACAAATCATGCAAAGGATTTTATTTACAAGGATGAAATTTACAGGAAAACAAAAGCATGCCTAACTATTAAAGGATAACATTTGAATTTGACAGTGTTTTGAGAAATGTTTTAAAAATGAAAGGAAGAAAGTGAACCAGCCTTTTAAGTGAAATGATTATAATTAATTAGATGTTGGGACAAGAGATCAAGGAATTCACTCTATATAAAATACTTTGTCTATAGTGGCTTTTACTTGTACTGACTGTATAATGATAAGAATTCCAAATTAAAAATGCTTTACAAATGCAAAACATATATGAACACGTATCAATCAGTATAAAACTTTTTTCCTTTCTTGAATTTTAAATACATCTTAATTTTGTTGTCCAATAAATACCATTATCTTTGAAAGGCATTACCACTTTTAAAAAGATTTGAAAGGATCCATATAAAAAACATTAATCTCCAATTCCTCTGAAAGTACTTGGTGTAGATAAAAGTTTATTTTCAGAAGACCAGTCTGGACTTTGGTCCTCATCCTTGCACCTGTTTAATAAAACTGTTGTCCCGGTCTGCCATTAGTGTCAAAATACATAGTACACTTGACACATTGTATTTATTAAAAAATGTATAACAAATTCTTCTGAAGTAAAAATATAAACAAAAATATTATCTTTTAGCACTTGATTACTGAAAATTTTTAATACAAGTTCACTGTTTAAATTTTAGAAAACACACAAAAGTAATGATGACGAACAATAAAGATGTTGCTATCTCAGTGTTTATTTTCCTTGAGCTAATTATGTGATAGATATTATTTTGCTTACTCACAGTAAGTCATATTAACTACAAATATATTTTAGCACAATTTTACAAAAATTTTTAAAAAGAATAAAGTATACTTTATGCATACTTTAGCTAGTACATAGAAAAGTCAGAAGTTAAACAGATCTAACTATAAAACCTAAGCTCTTATTCACAGCCCAAGAAAGAAACTTAAAACTACCTGTAATCCAACCAACCAGGTACAAGTTCTGCTAAAATTAGTATCATCTCACCAACTGTACTCTAATGCTGCAACAATCCAAATTTTCTCCTTTTTAGGCACCAGTGTTATAGCTTGGTGTACTTTTTTAGGTATTTTAACTATGAAAATGTATTTTTGGGGGCTGGGGATTTAGCTCAGTGGCATAAGTGCTTGCCTTGCAAGCAGTCGTGAGTTTGATCCCCGGTACCGATAAAAAGGAAAAAGACAAAAAAAAAGAAAATGTATTTTCGTATCTATGTAAACACATCTTTAATAAAACTATGGAAATGATAGGCTACATATAATGTTGATGTGACAAGAAACTGAAGCACAGACAAAATACACATGCTCCATATGTATAATTAAAAATGTCCCTAAACTTTAAATATTTTCCTGATTTATAGAATACTTTTAAGATATTTTTCATACCTCAGCATTATACCTACAGTAATATCTCTAGCTAACATTTGTAAGCATTTACTATGAGCCAATGAAATGAGTCTAAGTGTTTTATATGTATTACTTTAAGATTGTTATCTCCATTTTTTTTTACAGATGAGAAAACTGAGGCTTAGATTAAGTGAACTAGTTAAAATCACAAGGCTAATTTTAGTATTATAAGCAGAAAAGTTACAAAGAAACAATGATCTATCCTATTTGAGGAACTGTTGTATTGAAATAACTGATATTACTTGGTTACCTTTTTCACAAATGTGTATTACAGCCCAATCTCATACATAAAAACTGATTTTCCTAGTTTTAATCTGAAAATAGTAAGGGATACTCATAGAATTTATAGTAACAGATTAAAGGGCAATATATTTCTGGACTATATTGTGCCCACTTCAACAGTTCAGCAATAAATCCTATTATGACCCAGATAAATCATTTAAATTCTCCAGGTCTTCATTTGTCCACTGTCAGACAATTATTTAACATAATTCCCTAACAATTCCCTACTTCATAGTTTAGTTATGTTAACACTATCAATCATCTTCATGGTTGCAATTGCAGAACCAAAGCACATCTTTGGTTCTATATATTTCTCACATTTTCTGCTAAAACAAAACTGACTTTAAATTTTGATTATAAAATCTAAAGATACATAGGCATTCAATTTACTAGGCAAGTATTTTGAATCAAAAGCTACTGTACATCCCAAAGTAGCTTTCCCTAGACTTTGCAGACCAAATATTAATGATTTGATCTTGTTTGACCCACAAACTCCCTTCACAACAACAAAAGTTATACATGAATACACAGATGGCAGGTACAGATGGAGAAACTAACAAAAATATGTATGTCTTAAACACAGAAGTTTTGTTCCTTCAACCTTTTTAAGACCTAAAGGTTTAAGCATAGATAATACAGAAACAACATTGCCAATTACACTCCAGAAGTCAACAATAGTAAAAGGAATCCCTATAAACTTCCAGCTTTTTTCTATTATACCTTTTTTTTTTTAAACAATCTATAATAGCCCTTTATAACCCAGTTGATTCTGACAGTATGGAACCTCAACCATCAATTTAGGCATCATACAGGGATTTTTCAGAAATGCAAATTCTTTTTCTACCTCAGAGTTACTCAGATTCTGAGGAATGCTATTTGAGAACCACTGTTCTAATCTATAGTTTATTATGATTGCTGTCTCTGTGAAATATAGTTCCCTAAATGCACAGGTGATAATGAATAAAGCAGGTAGACAAGAAGATATCAGGACACTAGCTTTAATTGTTATATAGGAGTGCACAATAAAATGTTAGTTGTTCTGCTAGTGCTGCATATCTTATTCAAAAAATTTAAAAGTATAGATTGATACTGCTTCCTTTCTACTTTCTGAAGGTTTATGTAATTGAATCTATGAAAAAACCAACAGTATACAGGTTAATAGGAGAAACGGTATACAACGTCATTATATGCCCAATGGCATTACAAGAAAGAAAAGTGAGTCCTTAAGTATCTAGAAAGATCTAGATTATACATCTTTCAGAGGACAATGGAGAGAAGATAAGGGCAATTTAAGGGTGAGTAAATGAGTTTTGGGAAAGATGAACAGGTCCTCAGAAGAGGTGAAAATCTATGACAATCTTTCTGTGCATGGTGTCCACCTTTTATCTCTTTTCCTGTGATGTGGTTAATATTCCCTCATTGATGAGATTGCCATAGGAGTGAACTCATGACAAATGAATTCCTTTTTTGGAGACTCTATCTTCAGGGAAATGGGAGAACTTCAGAGAAGGCAACTCCCCTTGTCTGCTTGCCTACTTACAGGAGAAAGAAGGGGGAAAGTGGAGAGCAAAAGGTCATGAAGATTGGTTCTGAGGGTACTTCTACAGCCTTCCAATTTCCAGTTCAATGAACCAGCATGCAAAAACACCACAGGTACTTTGGTGTGTCCATTTTTAAGTTCCAACAATTTGTTTTATGAGCGAACTGTTTTATTCATTTGTTGTTATTGTTTAATAGATAATATGTCGCATTACTATTCTTATCTCAGTAGAAACTTACTTTTAGAAAGTCTAATAACTTTATTATAAAAGATCAAATCATTATGAAGTTTCTATGCTTTCTATATGTTTCAGCCAAGAAAAGGGAAGACACATACCATGGCGATTAACATTTTGACATGGTATTTTATTTTTTTCCTGGTTTTCTAAAAATCTTCATTGAAATTTAGTTTGGTTCAATTATAAATCAGAAAGAAATTCATGCTTGTGTAAAGTATGCATCAACATTTATTTTGGTAAGGTTGTGCACAGTGATTGAATGCAGACATTCTAATAAACAGCAGCTATTCTGCTTGTATGACAATAACAATAGATAAAGTTGATTAAAGATGTCAAGTGGGAATTGAAGAAGCAAAGAAATAAGCTTTCCCTTGACAGCTATTCTAATATGTAAATTTGAAAAGAAAAGGCCTGCAAGGGTAGGAAGAAACGGTTTGGTTAAGGAGCTTGCTGCCTAGCACGTATAAGACCTTGGGTTTGATCTCCAGAACCCAAGAGAAAAAAGCAAGCAAAACAAAAAGGTCTCTTGAAAAAGTATAGCAATTAGCACCTTTATTTATTTTATCTGTAACACTAAAAGTTGCATGAAGAAATGCAAAGCACAATATTCCATTGCTTAAAAAGTATGACTGGGACTGGGGCCGGAGATTTAGCTCAGTGGCATAAGCGCCTGCCTAGCAAGGGCAAAGTCGTGAGTTCGATCCCTGGTACGGATAAAAAAGAAAAAGACAAAAAAAAAAAAAAAAAAAAAAAAAAAAGAAGTATGACTGTACCTCAAGACATGAAAAAGACTCTTCTATGTGCTACAGTAGGAAACAGAAAAGTTGGTTACTAAGATAAAAAAACCATTACTGATTTAGGAAAGAATAGTCTCTAAAACAGTGGTTAAAGTACAAGGTTCAAAGTCCTGAGAGTAAAATCTCTAAGATCTTTCAATATTCAAAATTGATTCATAAAATCATGTTATTAAATTTGTCCAAGCTCTGCCCACCCTACCCACCTCCTTGTCCTTCATTCCTTCCTCCTCCCTCCCTCCCTTTTTCCCTCCTCCCCTGCTCTCTGATACAGGGCCTCACTATGTAATTCAGGCTGGCCCTGAACTCACTATGTAACCCAGGCTGGTCTTGAACTCATGGTGATCTTCCTGCCTTACCCTCCCAATTGCCGGGATTATAAGTGTGTGCCACCATGCCTGGCCAAGATTTTGCTCATTATTTTGTTTTAACTTGTCTGACCTGACTTCACAGATACATTATCCTGACATTTCATATTAGAACTATTGGCACCTTTCCTGGGACTAGGAATCATTTTATTCTATCGACTTCTAAGTTGTAAATACGAATTAGTTTCATTCATGATGACTTAATACCAATTTTGATGAGCACAAATTTAAGGAAAAGAAAACAAAACTAAGTTTTCTAAGTCTTGTACTAATGTTGCAATTTGTATATTCAACAAGAGTTGTGAACATTTCTGACACAGTTCTACAGACTTTTTCTAGAGTGTAAAGGATGTTACAAAGCAATTCACCTAAGTCTGAAGGAATCTAAGCACTGATAATATCTGTCTCAGTTTTGTTCCTTACACAAGAAGGGTTTCGGTGAGGTCCCGCATGTGTTTACACGCCATTCACAAGAAGTATTTCTAAAATTGAGTGTCCAAAAGAAGTCGAACTCACGAAACTATTTTTTAATTCAAGTTTAATGTTTCCAATAACATGTATATCTGTAATTACCCACAATTCCAACAGGAATTGGGCATATTAGATCACATGCAAAAGATCTGGCACTAAATGTATATCCCTATTCATATGTTCAACATTCTTGTATCTACATGGCTACAACAAAATTTCTTCAATTACTTCAAATCACAAAAAAAAAAAAAACCCTGAAAACTGTTTGCCAAAATTATTTCAATTATACTGAAAATTACCTTTGAAATTATTTTCAATATTTTCATTATTATAGCAAATCAAAACAGAATGTTCAGTAAAAACTATGCACTTTAAAGGAGAACATATGAGTTGCAAAAGAAGAAACATGTTTTTATAAGTTATATACATGTAAAATACTGCTCTTTCAAAGCAGACACTTTGCATGCATGCTTACCAGAGCAGTATGCATCCACGTCCAGTTTCTGAGCTGAAGTGAGTGTTGGGGAGCCAAGCTCGGATTCTGGAATTCGTGGGCTCTCAACAAACTTTGCTTTCCTCAGGGGGGCTGAGAGAGAAGAAGAGAGAGAGACAGAGAGAGACAGAGAGAGAGAGAGAACGAAGGAGGAGGAGGAAAGAGAGAGAAGGAGAAAGAAACAGGGAAAGAGAAGGGGAAAGGGAAAGAGAGAAACACAGGGGGGTCATGAGTAAGGGGAACAGCAGGCAACAGATGGAAGCACTTAAATGAACGAAACACTCTGTCAGACTCAGATCAGGTTACCCTAGTTTTTGTGCCAGAAAAAAAAAAAAAAAATTAGCTGCATTCTTCATAGAGGAGATGGGCCTTGCTAAAAACTCACTTTAAAAAAAAAAGCTTCACTTAAAATGGGGAAGGCTAAAATCTAATATTCAAAACATAAACTGTGATTCTCTATTACCTTTAGTTATGTTCTCTCTTTACAAAGCAAAGAGCTCTCTTTAATGGCTTTCTGTGCCATTAAATACAAGTATTAACTAAGCAAAGTGCAGGACTAAGTTGTAAAGTTATTTTTTAATAGAAACTGTAATCAAAAGTTTTCTTTATGTAGAAATATCTACTCTAATATTCCATTGTGATGAATACCAACAGCAGGATTAAAAATAATCTAATCAGGCCTAATCAACATAGTTTAACAAATCAAACATTTTACTGTCAGACATTAATGGAAGATGTCAAAACTAATGGAAAAAATATTATGTCAATTTGACACTGAGGCAGAGTTACAAATTTAATCACAAAGTCTACGGACTTCCATTCATTCATTATTATATAGAAGATAGCTGCATGTAACATGCAATTTGTAAATTAAATGTTTTACTTATTGAAAGCATGTATCAATTTTATTTACTGATTTTAGGGAAAAATTTTAAAACACTGATATACACTTAAAAAACAATATTTTAAAAGTTAAAATTGGAGACTGCTTTGGTGCTTTTGAACTATTAAATAAACTTTAAGTGTTATTGTGCTTAGGCTAGTACTGGACTAAGTATCAAAAGGATTGGTTAGATATGAAATTCATTTGTATGAATGAATTAGGGTCACAGCCATAGATGCCTAAGACATGTGAGTATTTAAGATCACATTACTTATTTTCAAAAGTTTCAGCATGTTTTCCAAATCCTCATCCATTACTGATAAACAGGGAACTCTTAAGTTATTTCTAAAAGACATTGTTAAAAGTATTGTAAAACTTTGCCACTACAATGGCCAGAATTATTTTTTTTAGGATAAAAGTGATAACACATTAAAAGAATACAGAAAAAATTTAAATGTGCCAATATTCAAAACCTACAGGCAACTAAACCACAATTTAAACTTCAGAGTGTATATATATACTGTTAAATGTGTTTTGAAAACAAAAAAAAAAAAAACAGATGCAGGGGATGGAAATAGAATTTTAGAAAAGTAATTGTGATGTGTTGTGTACATGTATTGAGGTCCTATGAGAAATGTGATCATTATGTACTACAGATATGTACAAAAAAGAGGCGGAGGAAGAGGAAGAGAAGAAGAAGTAAAACAGGAGAAGGGATCTAAGATATGGAGAGAAAGGGAAGGAAAAGAAGGAAAGGGGGAAAAAAGCCTGTTACTGTTCTTGGCAACAAAACCCTAAAACTATGGGTGGTTACTTTCTCATAAAAAAGTAAGTTTGGGAATAGCTGAACTCTCAACTATGTTAACAATGTAATACTTAGGTTGTTTTTAAAAATCACTACCACAAATGAAGATCTGAATAGATTTATATACAGCCTACTAACAGCCAGTATCAAAATATCTCTCATTGTATTCTCATGAACTAATTAAAAATGAAGTATTTTATTTATTAAATATTACCTAGTAAAGGAAAAATGATTATAATTTTGTTCCAACAGCTCTTAAATCCATTACTAGATTTTTATCAAAGCAGTGTCACACTGTAATCCCAGCATTTGGGAAGCTGAGGCAAGAGGACTGCTGTGAGATCAAAGCCAGCCTGGGCTACAAAGTGAGCTCAAGGATAGCCTGAACTGCATAGTGAAATCCTGCCTCAAAAAAGACAAAACAAACCAAACCAAAACAAACAAACAAAAGCAATGTTATGGCATCAGAATAACTATTATACTTGTTGAGTTCTGATCAAGACAGTACTGATCTCTAACCAAGCAAAACTACATATTTAAAAACTTTAATAAAATTTTTACAATAAAATTCTGGGACTAATAATAGACAAGAACTAGCACCTTTGAGTAGAAATGTAAAAAAAAAAAAAAAACTGAGCAGAGCAGAATTTGACAGGGGTTTGAGGAATGTACAAGAATTATGAGACAGAGTCGAGGGAAAAGATCAGGGTCCTAGAAATTATAAATGTTTGAGGACTTTGAAAAGAATGTAGAGTACATGGTATTATTCAGAAGCTGAGTAGATTATAGCAAAGTAAAAAATGAAACCTCTTACCGAAATACGTAATTTCTAGCAAAGAGTATCATTTCAGTTCTGTGAAGTTCAATGTCATACTGATTTCCCTTCTCAGGGAATTCCAACTAAGGTTATCTTTATAGATTACAGTGAGTATTTAATTCTTCTATTTATCTTTATTTCTACCTTATCTGTGGGGTACTGTGCAAATCTAATAATGCAATTAAATTATTTTTAAAGTAGATGATAATAGCGCTCCAAATTATAGGTATTTTTTTTGGGGGGGTCTTTTTCATTTTTATCGGTACCAGGGATCGAACTCACGACCGCCTGTTTGCAAGGCAGGTGCTTATGCCACTGAGCTATGCCCCAGCCCCAATTATAGGTAATCTTATGTGTAAGTCAAACAAACTGAGAGGTATAATCACAGATAAGACAAGATGGTTTGGGGCCAGGGATTTAGCTCACTGGCTCAAGCACTTAACTGGTAAGTGGAAGGTCATAAATTCAATCCCTGGTACCAAACAAACAAAAGTAAAAATAAATAAATAGACAGATTGTCTGATAGTCATGATACTGGATAGTAGAGAACATAAAAAGGCAAGTTCAAAAGTAGAACACGGTATTTTTCTTGAAAGCCTAGAATTTTAGTAGACTTAACTGTAAAAGCTGATATATAAGATTAATTCAGATAGCTAAAAGAATTTTTACAATTAAAGTGTTTGCCTAACCCAAACCAAAACCAAAACCAAACCAAACAAAACAAAACAAAACAAAACAAAAACAAAACAGTGGTTGAGTAAGATGAGTAAAAAGAAACTACAAACAAAATCAGGTATTTTATTGTGATGGAAAAGACAAAATGAAACTACTGCTCTGAGAATGATCTGAAACCACACTAGGAACATGAAAAGGTATAAAAGATTTGACTTCGGGAATCTGGCAGAGGTTTAGAAAACAGGCAAAATGATTTGAAACATGTAGGTTTTGACTCTAGCTCTTACTAGTAACAAGTAATTAGGCTAATTGCTTAGCTTCAGTAAACCTTGGTTTCCTCACAAAGTCAAAGAATTATTTTAAGGTGTAGATAATTCTAAGCATGTAAAACATTAAGTACATTGTTTATAAGCTCACCTGCAAGTTTAAAATGTAGAACAATGAGGACTATGGCTATGAGAAATAAAGTAAGCAAGTGGTTTTAAGATACAATATGAAGAGGCTGTGTAACATGGTAGTATTGTAGTGTGGAGTTAGTGCAGGAATCAAGGATTTGGTGTTTGGTATCAGAAAGTCTAAATTGGAGTCACATGTCTTCTACTTTTGTTGGCTCCAAGAAGCTTTATGTACTTAAGTTTCTTCATCAGTTATTTTGGATTAAATTGGTACCTACATCATGGATGAGCTGTGAAATTACATTAATTCATGTAAAATGTTCTGTACATTTGTTAAAATGTCCTGAGTTTTCACTTGTAGATGCTGTTGGGGCTTGGCATAACTGATGCCATCCTCAGCCTTGCATTTAAGTAGTACCCTGTATTTGACTCAGAAAAATAGAAAATTACTTAGGGTGCAAGTCCCATGAGAAAAGCAAAATGAACTGAACCTACAGGAGAAAAATTAACCTGCTCAACAAAAGAAGCAGGATATAGGTATCAATGGAAAATTAATAAAAGATTCAAGCTAAATTGTTTCCAACAGGGTGCCTTTTGTGATTCTCTCTTTTAAAAACTCTGTAACTTCCCAGTTTGGGGCCACTTGTTTGGACCCTGACGGGGTTGGGGTGAGGGGGGTGTTGTCTATATAACGAGTAGTCCTGAGCTCAGTTATTAAATTTCAAATATATCAATTTGGCTGCTCAGATTTCTATACTGTTGTTCAAGAACACATCTCATTTGGGGGCTCATCCGGGATTATAGGATCCAAGCCTCTCTTTGAGGCAATTGTTCCTCAGGGGGACTGCCTAGAGACATTCCTTGCTCCTGAGGAATCTTTGTTTCAAAGAGAAAACCAGAACCCCTGGACACTAATGATCTGCACAGGTAAGATCCAGATCCTTACCGGTAAGATCCTTACCAGTAAGGATCTTACCGGTAAAGTTGTTCTACTTTTTGTTGGGGTGCCCCTCCGGGATCTTTGGAGATGTTGGGTACAACTTTAAAATCTCCAAGAACAGTTCCCAGACAAGATGTTGTCTGGAACTTGTTAACTTGTTGACTTTTTGAACTAGTTCTCGGTTAATTTATATCTTTGTTTTGTTAATGTTGTTTGTTACAGGTTTAATGCTTGCTATTCATGTAATTGTGTCAGTCTGCTTTTGCTTTTTGTTGCCTTTGCAATGTTTTCTTAACCATTTTCAGAAATTTTGTCTGGAGAGCCTCTTCTTACGATGAACCTGTTTACCGAGGGAAGCTCCAAACTTTTTGTGAATTTAAATGGCCTGCTTTCTTAGTTTCTTGGTCTGTGGAAAGGACTCTTAACCTCTCTTTGTGTTAGCAGGTCTATCTCAACTCTTTGAAAAACAACAGCGCTGCCACTGCAGCTGCCAATGGGGCCACTCCTGCAGGCACCCCACCCAGCATGTCCCACCTGCAGGCTCTGCAAACTCCTGTGACCCTGAACCCTGAAACTTGAGGCCTAGACACCTCTAGGCTCCCATTACAGAGAATAGGTTGGCCCCCTTTTCTTCTCCCCATGTTGAGCATTCAGTAGGAGCAAGGCATCTTAACTGCTTCCTGCCCAGCACCAGCAGCACAAGCAACCAGACAGCAGCAACCCTTGAGAGGAGCCAGAGACAAAGCCAAAAGTCCACGCCACACCACAAGGGTGGTTTCCAGCTCTTAGGGGCTGTTATGGATTAAGAACTGGTGGTCAACTTAACGCCAGCTGGATTACATCAGATGGCATTGGGCGAAGATGCTGCACCTGAGTAAACTTGCCAGGATAAATAGGTGGAGAAGAAGGGAGATGTTGAGGGCTGAGGCGTTAAGGAGACATTGTGGGTTCTCCTGCAAGTTGCTGTCTGAGCTGTTGGTTCTCCTGGAGAAGCTTTGGTCCTCACATCAAGCATTGCGCTTCCTGACTCCGAAGGGGAAGACATGTACTGCCTGGTCTCCAGGATGAACTCATCACGCTGCTTCCTGGTACGTACCCAACTGCGCTTGTCGTAGGAGGAGCTCAGGGCCACTGTGTCACTGAGGACAGCTGTGGTGCCTTTCAGGACAGCCCCGCTCTTAGGTGTGAGTGTGACTTCTCGGCTCCAGTGTAGAACCCTCATCCCACTAGCACAGCTCCTTCATCCTGCTGGCATAGACTTTCTAGCTTCCACCGCTGACCCTTGGGTCTTCCCGGCACAGATCCGTAAAGGAGACTGGCGTGAGTCCTTCTTGTGGGCTCTGGACTTCCAGTTGGACTCGTGGAGGCACTGTCCTGAGCTCTGGGTTTTTATCTGGACTCATGTGGGACATGTGCTATGGGGTTTAGGTTCTTAATCTATGTCTTTGGTGTTGTGGATAGATTTCCTGCATTTTCCTGTGTTAACTTCCGGTGACCATTATAAAATATTATAAACTCCATGTCCTGAACCTAATTGTTCTCTGTGTACAACCCCTGACTACAACAGGGGCCAAGAACACGGGCAGCAGCATGGCTTCCCTGATGAACACAAGCCCGACAAGCTGTAGGGGCCCCAAGCCCTTCACTCGCTCTATTCAAGGTAAGGAGGCTCTTCTATGGTTTCACCAGACTTGTTTGGGTGCTTTTAAAACTGGTGCTTAGAAGCCAAATAATCTGTCTAAATAGAGATAAGTTAGGGACTTGACAAGGCTCTATCTGCTTTCTTGGAACACTTCCTCTATACCTACCGATCTCGTAGTACCTAAAAATAGACGTGCCCTAAACAGCACGTTTGTCTCCCAATCAGCCCCAGATACTGAAAAAAAAAGCTTCAAAGGCTAGAAAGATTCAATAGTAAGGCACTCTCAGAGTTAATGGAGATAGCCCAAAAGGCCAGCTTGGTTAACACAGGAGCGAGCTATTCAGTCCTGCAACAACCAGTTGGTCCCTTGACTCAGACCAAGACAAGCATTTAAGGAACAACTGGAAAATAGAGGCTTACCCATGGACTCAGGCCAGTATTACAGATTGGAGCAGAGGGTCTCTAACCTACTTTTTCCTTGTCATGTCCAAATGTCCTTACCATCTGATCAGACAAGATTTGCTCCACAAGTTACAGGCTCAAATCTGTTTTGAGGGCACAAACCCCTCGGTGACTCTTGGGTTTAATAGAAAGACTAGAGATCTTCAGAAAGCCAGATCAGAGGTGACTACCACTCCTCTTTCTGCTATTCTTTTTACTTGTCCTCTGACCAAAGGATACCGGTTTCTGGGGGACTCGCTCCTGGCAGACTCCCTTCCGACCTCGTTGCTACAAAAATGGCAAAAGGAGATTTCTAGGGTCCGGACAGAATCCAATCTTCTGGGACTTGCAATCAACCCTTAACCCTGGGGCTACCCCAGCCTAAGTCTGCCAATATCCACTTAGCTTACAGGCCAAGTAAAGAATTTCCAAGTACATTCAAAGGCTAAAAGAGGCCAATATCTTGATTTCTTGTAAGTCAGCCTAAAATACGCCTTTGCTACCTGTCCAGAAGCCTGGGAATTCAGACTATCAGCCTGTCCAAGACCCCCGAGAGGTAAATAAAGGAGTCATGACTCTCCACCACACTATTCCTAATCCATATACTTTGCTAAGTTTGCTGCCTCCTATGCACATCTGCTACTCCGCATTGGACCTGAGGGGATGCCTTCTTCTTCCTACCACTAGCTCCAGTAAGTCAACCCCTCTTCGACTTTAAATGGACAGACCCTAAGACTGGAAAATTAGGACAACTGACCTGGACGTGTTTACCTTAGGGGTTCAAAAATGTGCCAATTCTATTTGATGAGGCCCTAATGAGGGACCTACAAGATTTTCAGTAGATGGGACTGGGGACTTAGTTCAGCAGTATAAGCATCTGCCTGGTAGCGCAAGGTTGTGAGTTCGATCCCTGGGACCAAAAAAAATCATCTAAGATTTTCAGGGAGAACATCCCTCCATCAAGTGCTTCAGTATGTAGATGATTTACTACTGGCCACCACAGATTTGTCCTCTTGTCAGGAAGCCATGGAGGCCCCATTGAGAGACTTAGACAAATTGGGCTATTGAGTCTCCACCAAAAAGGCACAGCTCTGCCTGCCCAAAGTCACTTATCTGGGATATATATCAAAAGAAAAAACATGCTTTGTGGGATTAAAGGATTGAGGCTACCTTAAAAATCCCTTCCCCAAGACTAAACATCAAATTAGAAAATTTCTAGATGCTCTGGACTACTGTTGGTTGTGGATTCAGGGTTTTACTGAAATGGCCCAGCCACTCTGTATCTCTACTGGAGGGGATCCATGTGGACCTTTAATCTGGACTGAGTTAGAAGAACAAGCTTTCAATATTGACTGCATCAAGTTCCTGTCTACCTCGGCCCTCAATTTGCAACTCTCCTGCCTGATGATGACTCCTCAGTGCTGATACATAATTGTATGGACATTATTGACTTGGTTTCAAGCCTGCGAGCTGACCTGACTGATGTCCTGCTTCCCTAGCCTAAAACCATCCTTTTCAGACAACAGCAGGTACCTCCAAGTACCTTGCCACTTGAGTGGCAAGAGCTACGGTGACCACCAAAACTGAGACACATTTACTGGATGGACTGAATCAACACTCATAGTAACTAAAAAACTCCTTTATAACATAGTGCCTCTATTCAGTTTGCCCACCTTTCTGAGATCCAACAATGGTCCAACTTTCATAGCTCAGATCATTCAAAATATAAAATTACATTGTGCCTAACAGCCTCAAAATTCAAGCCACGCGGAAAGAACAAACAGAAGCATAAAGGAAACTTTCAAAATTGGCTCTTTAGACTGGCAAAAACTGGGTAAGTCTCCTTCCTTTTGCCCTTTTGCATGTGCGATGTAACCCTACCTCTAGGGCATTATTCCTTTGGAGACCATGTTCAGCTGACCGCCCCCTTTGATTCCCCGTGTCCAAGATGATAAGTAAGCTGCTGTTACTAATGGGGAAATTGATAAGTCCTTACATGCTTGCCAGCCCTTCCTGTATTCAACCCACCACTTGTTTGGGGGCCAACAGACCATTTCCTCAAAACCCGTTGACCCCCTGGCAGCTCAACTTGGTGATCCCATATCCCTAGGCACCCGCTGGGAAAGACCCTATACAGTCACCTTGAGTACTCCCACGGCTGTCAAGGTTGCTGCAAAGAGCCATTAGATTCATCACTTCTACCTCAAGCCTGCAATACCAGAGACTCCAGCTAAGTGGACTATGTCTAACTAATATTGAACCCAGATGATAAACCCTCAAACCTTGATGCTGGTTCTTCATGGTGGTGGGGGCAAGGACCTAAGTCCCTCACTTTGAGAAACATTCAGTGTTCTGGACTTTGTATTCAGTCTGTAAATTTCCCCTTGAAGCACTCCCCATTTTGAATTAATTATAATTCAACTGTGTATGTACAGAATACACAGTACTCTTATCCCCTCAACCAACATTTAGTCTCCCCGCAGGGAACTTGGTTTGCCTGTACAAATGGCTGCACCCCTTGCACTCGTCTGGCTGTCTTTACTGGACTTAACCTTGAACTTTGTATCTTAACTCATGTTCTTCCCCAAGTGTACTGGTATTCTGGAGAATGAGGGAGAAAACATACGGGATTTCCCAACCTCATGGGATAAAAGAGGGCCCCAGTCCTAGTTTCTGTCCTTTTAGGATTAAAAGTAACTGGTTCCACAACACTAGGAACCATAGCTCTCATAATGGGAAACCAAAATTACCAGCATCAGCGAGCCTTAGAGTTTTTGCCTGATTATCTATAGCAGGTATTCTCCTTTGATCTGTTTCCTCAATTCAGTAACTTCTGTTCTTTGCTAAAGTTCTCCACAGTTACACAACTTTAGTAAGGATGCCAAAGTTCACCTAGTTCTTGTCCTCCACCTAATCTTTTCTGTCAGATATCACATGACTATGATATCAAGAGTCCAGTGTCTGAAGTTCAGTCAGAGGGAATGATAGTATTGACTGTCACCTTGATTGGCTTGAGAGTAGACTAGAGATTAGTAAACTTCTGTCTGGATATTTCTGGGTGGGTCACAGAGTATGACCTCAGGATGACTATACTATAAAGTATTTGTTTCTTGACCCCTTCCTTTCTGGATGCTCACAGCTTTCCTCTGGCATGTCCTTCCATCATAGTATTTTTGCCATTTAGTTCACAGAAGATGGACTGAAACCTCTGAAACTGTGAGCAAGAATGAACCACTCCTCCCTTAAATTGTGAATATTGTATATTTTGTGTCAGCAGTGGGAAGGTGACCAATACAAAGGGCAAACTCAGTACTGATTACTTCATCACAGTGGGAAGAAGCCTCTTATGATGTTCAATTTACACTGTATGTATGTTTCATTATTCAAATTGTGTCTGAAAAAAACACAGCCTGTGGCTATTTTATATTCTGTATTCTTAGGTGTGGCCTGTAATAGTGCCAGGCACAGAGGAAGTAATACTGTTTACCAAATAAATAAACTAGCTTATATTTATGTGTTGTCTGTGGTATGAAATGATCTACTCATGTACTTTATACATTTTAATGACTAAGTCCAAACAAAACTTGTTATTCTAGGCTATAATCAAGGTTACTCAAAAGTATGCTGTTCCAATGTAAGTTGTATTATCATACAATGATGGAGTACCACACAAAAGTACTAAACATGTTGATTTACAGAGAGAACATACAAGCAAGAGACAAGGAGACAATTACGGTGCTTTAAAGAAAGCTGTTTGAAAGAAGATCACAATAACTTTTAGGGTATTCCTACAGATATTCAATGGAATTTTTAATAAACAGAAATTCCCTTTTAAGGACAAGTAGGGTGTATACCTTTTATCTGCACATGTTCTTACATAAAAAAGGCAAACTACTGTAGCTGACAATAGCAAAAGTCAGAGTATGAGATTCAGTATAGTCTTAATGACTTTGCATAAATAAATCAATAATCTGCATTCAGAAGTCTTTTAAATGTGGTAACCTGAAACACAATTCTCAAATACAAATCACTTTAATAAAATTCAATTTCATATCTATACATCTGAAGAAATCACTGTTTTTTAACAACATAAAAGGTCCCAAATTTCAAAGTTCTGAAACACTGGCTTGTAATGTAATTACTGTCTTACTGATTTAAGCAATTCTATTTATCAAATCAATTTCTGAATTGTAGAAGTAGCTCTGAAGCCAGATGTGGTGGCACATAAAATGTAATGCCAGTATTCTGAGAGAATGAGGCAGGAGGATTATGAGATCAAGCCCAGACTGGGTAACTCAGCAAGAACCACACTTCTTTTCACAATTCTGGTCAACAGAACTCTTTCTATGATTCTGCAATTCTGGCTACATGAAGTTGCATGATGGTAAGGCATTAAGCAAGATGTACTTCCAAGCAGTAAGATAGAATTATTACATACATAACTTCTTCTTGGCTCCTATGTATGAGCAGCCAAAAGAATAAAATAAAGAACACAATAGTTGAAATAAGTGACTCCATGTGATCTTCAACAAATCATTTTACTTTTCTAACCTTGGATTCATCTTTAGAATTCAAGTCTCCTCTCTCTCTTTCTCTCTCTCTCTCTCAAAATTTAACTCAAAGAATAAAAGTAGGTAAAAATTTAAAAGAAAATACCAATATTTAAACATTTATTATTCTTTGGAAACATGGTGAAAGTATAGTGTTGGCCACTGACTGACTTCTCCTGGAACAGAAACTAAAATAAAAACCAAGGATTTACAATTAAGCCATAGTGCACGTAACAGATGTTTTGTACATTCTCTATAAGTGGTCTACATCACAATAATAAATAATGACACGGCTCTTGAAGATACTGTAAATATTTAAATAAATTCATCTTTAAAAACCCAGCACAGTGCCTTACACTAGAATGTGCTCAACATTAACATTGTTAACGCATCATCACAATGATGGTGCTAGTTGTGATGATGTGACAAGCCAATGAAGGAACATGAAGAGTACAAAGGAAAATTTTAAAATACTGCTAAGAATGGCTGGCATCTATGGTGGATGAGTACAACCTGTAACTGCAAGAAGTCATCCTATTTCTTGCCTGAGGTTCTTTGTGCTTCTCTCTGTTACACAGATAATTTATTTAATGAATACTTTTTAGTGGAATACATCTTATAACAAGAGAGCTAGTACAAACTGTCTTCTATGTCTGACACAGAAAGCTGTGGTATGTTAAAAAGGAGATGTCTAAGGAGAAAGCTATTTACAGTATCAGAAACCTGGAAATATAATCTTATTTATTTTGGGGAAAGGGGTACTGGAGCTTAAATCCAGAGTTTCTGTACTGAGCTATAACCCCAGACCTTTTTTTACTTTAAGAGAAGAGCTCATTAAATCAGTAAGTTGTCTAGGTGGGGTTTGAAATTGAGAATCCCCTGCCTCAGCCTCCTAGAATGCTGCGATTACAGTCATCGAATGAAGTGTCTAGCTAATAAACATATTTTGAAACATTTTACCAACAAGATTTGAAAGTATGCTAAAATATATATTATATTAGAATTCTGGAATTCTAAATCTGAAGTATACATTCCATTACTGTGTGAAACATATGAACCATCAAACTCCATTTGATTATAAGTTCTCTTAAAGGCAAAAGGTGTAGAATAATCTCAGAACGGTGCCTTGAGAATGATATATAATGTATCCACACTGCTGTTTCCCTTCTACTTAGCTATCAAATTACTGGCATTAGCCAGAAAACATGCTAACTAAAGTTTAATAAAATTCCTTGAAAAAAGTTTTATATATACTTAGAAATCAAGAAACACACTTGGATATTAACCAGGTATATAACTGCCAACCATCATTTAATGGCAACTCCAAACTTACTTCTCCAATGTGGACTCAAAAGGTCTGAAGTTAACAAAGAAAGCAATAAAGTAATTATTACTGGAAAGTTAAATGGCCTTTCCTTTCTCTGAGGAGATCATAACCAATAAATATGGTAAAAAAAAATCCCTACTAAAATCTATATAAACATGAACACTGTGCCAATACTGCAATAAAATTCTGTAAAAATAGGTTAAAAGAATAACTATGATTAACAACTATTTCAGAACACTAAGTAGAGAGGATTCTGAATGTCCCTAACACAGGGAAATGAAATGTTGGGTGAAGAATATTCCAACCATTCTGCCGTTACACATCATATATAAATATTGAAACATAACAATGTAGCCTATAAATGTGTAATTATTCTATACCAATTTTAAGACTTTTTAAAAGAATATATTAAGAACAAATTAAGTCTTTGTCCCATGTATAAAAATGACTTATTGAGACATTTTTAAAGATCAAGATGTGAGGAGGTCAAATCTTCTGGCTTGTATTTGGAATGTACAGTTGCTGCCAGTCTTATAATAGGGAACTCACAATAGAGAACACTCAGTAATTCTAACCCTGAGCAAAGAATCATATTTCTCTGACCTTAGAATATTTGTCAGAGATTACCAGTCTCTATAAGAGGACAGGTTGCTTTTTCTAAAACCTTGGTTTCATCTGGCTTATTAAAAACAGTAAAGAAGGTAAGTAGATTATTCATTACTGAGAAAAACAGGTTAACACAAACATGAGTTGCCTTCTCTGGTGGGAATAAACACACACACACACACACACACACACACACACACACGACTAGAGCTAGCTGGAGAAACAGGACTAGCATTCTGCCAGGAAAGTTCTGATTTGAAAGTAGGATCAGAGACTGTATTATTTTGACTTTTTTCACTTCTTTCACAGAAGCACAAAATATTGCTTGCCTTATTCTTCTTGGTAGTATGGTAGAAAACAAGGGTGATCTTTGTATATATTCAAAGAGTAGACATTGGTCTGACATAAAAGGTTTTTCTTTTCTTGGGGCTTTTCAAAATTTGCCAAATCTGGTTTCCAAACAAATAAAATATTGATGAATTTACCATATTACTTTCTGGAATAGAAGCTAAAAAGCAAATCTCAAATTTAAAAATTCTTGCATTTTTTCCTTGGGAGTTCTGTCATTCTACTAATGTATTGCATTGAATATATAGAAAAGGAAAAAGCATGGTACAAATAGTAAGGAATAATAAAATCATTTTTTATAAAATTTAGCAAAAAAGCACAATATTAATCTACAATGTACACATAGTTCTACAGTTAGAAACAAATAATTTGAAAAACTGCCAGTATTTATGAACAACTAATATTTAAAAACTATTACCTGTGAAGTTCAATTTTGTAAAACAAGTTTCTACTGTTTGAGGTATCTCACCAGTAATAACTATAAACCTAGAGAAAATACAAAAACAAACACCTCAGTGGTCTGGAGAGTAAATGAAATTAGATGGATTCTGGAGGAGGTTGAAAATTGCAAGAAAAAATTGAATTTGGATGACTGTTCCATTCTTTAAGCTTTTGTCTTGAAAGTGGACCATAGTCAACACTGCATGAAATTATAAACTTTTAACACAACACATACTTTTCCTAGTTTGAGGTTATCTGAGTGAAGCAAATTAACATGGCAATCAACTCAAACATTTCTGTTAAAAAGAGAAGCCAAAATCCTGTCATTATCATGAATCCCAAATACATGAATAGTACCCTTGCATTACCTATTTTACTCATGTTGTATATTAGATCTCCAGATTTGGTCATCTTACATATCCGCTTCTTTATAGTCTAACCTCCACCTGCTTATTCATGCCACATAAGAAATTTTATTTAGCATCTATGTTGAAATTTTTTCTACTAACATTCTACATAAAAGTGAAATCACGCAATATTTTTCTTACATTGCACTGTAGTTGGAAAAAACTCTTCATGTAATAATTTATTTTACTATTTTACGATTTTTCAAAATTATTTTTTATTTTAAAGAGAATAGAGAAAAAGAAAACAAAACAGAACAAAGAAAATCAGAACAGAACAATACAAGCAACACAGGACTTCACAACAAAACAACAGGAAATCAACAGTGGCTACCATAATGTCTCTTTTGTTTTGCTGAAATAGTTGACCACACCTTCATACACAATAATATCAAACATAACAAAATAGTATAAAAGTAATCAAAAGAATGAAAGCATTACACAATTTCAAAACCAAATAGCAGGAAATGAACAATGGCTACTATCTCATTTTCCTCAAAAATGCTGTCCACACCATCACATAACAAATAAAAAATCAAGTAAAACACAACAGGATAGAACCAATCAAAAGACAAAAAGCATGATACGACATCATAACAAGATGACAGGAAATCAGCAATGGCTACCATGATGTCTCATTTTCTTCAAAACAGCTGTTCATACCATCACACACAATAAAATCAAACAAAACAAAACAGAATAAAACTAATTAAACAAACAACTGAAAACACTATAAGACTTCAGTGTAAGAGGAAACCAACCATGATTACTATAAATACATCCCATCATGTTCAAAATAGCTGCCCATACCATCAGACAGTGAAATCTAACAAAACAAAGCCAAATCTAACAATGTTGTGAAAACAATATAAGAGTTCAAAGACAAGACAATAAGAAATTAACAATAGTTTCCACCTTTCCCTCCACGGTGTTTCCTCTCCATTACTATTACAATAACTATTTTACTTGTGGATCCCATTAACTCCTTCTGTTTCTTATGCTATGGTTTATGCATATGAGTTCAAACTGTTTTGCCCATGAACATGATCTCCATTTATGTACAAGAGCCTCGAGATTATTCTACTTTATACCTGGATAGCTTTCCACTGCATAAAAATACCATAACTTTGTTATCCATTCTGCGGTTGATTGGCAAGTTACTCTTGCTTTTTGTTTGGTCACCTGTCACAAAGAGCAACTGTTTTCTCTCCTTTGATTTTTAGTCTATGAATTTCCTTTCCAGTTAAATGTGTTTCTTGTATACAGTATATCAATGGATGTTGTTCTTGATTCACTCTTCCTTTCTTTCTTTTTATTGCTAAACTGAGGCCAGCCACATTAATGGTTACAACCAGCGTACACTGGTTTGTCTCTGCCCTGCTATCTTCCTGTTGTTGGCTCTCCACTTTTCTCCTTCATTCAGTTGCCTGTCTTGTTTGGCGATCCTCCGCTGCTGCTATTCCTGGAACCATGGTCATCTTCATCTCTCTCTAGAATATCCTTTAGCACTCTCTGTAGGGTTGGTTTGGTAGTCATGAATTCCTTCAGTTGTTCTTTATCATGGATGAATCTTATTTTTTCATCAATTTTAAAAGATAGTCTTGCAGGGTAGATCAATCTGGGTCAGAAGTTATTTTCTTTCAGAGTTTGAAACTCTTCACGCCAAACTCTTCTTGACTTGATTGATGGTTTGTGTTGAGAAATCTGCCATGATTCTGATTGGTTTTCCTTTATAGGTGATCTGTTTCTTTTCTCTAACAGCTTTTTTTTTTAATTTTAAAGAGATTAAGACAAAACAGGACATAATAAAGCAGATCAGAACAACAATATAAGCAACACAATATTTCACCACAAGACAAACCCTAACATTAACTACTATACGGTCTCTTTCTTTGAAATAGTTGAGCGTAACTTCATATACAATAGTGTCAAACATAACAAAATAGTAAAAACCATTCAAGAGAACGAACGTATTACAGGGCATTCAGAAACAAACAACAGAAAACGAACAATGGCTACTCTATTATCTCATTTTCCATAGAAAATTCGTTTATACTGTCACACATAATACTATCTAATAAGATACAACATGATAGAACCAATGGAAACAGAAGAACAAAAGCACGGTAGGACTTCAGAATAAGACAATATTAAATCAGCAGTGGCTATTATAATGAGTTGTTTTCTTCAAAATAGCTGTTCATACCATCACAAATAATAAAATCCAACAAACCAGGATAAACTCATTCCAACTAATGAATGCAATTATTATAAGGCTTCAAAACAATGTAACTGGGAATCATGAGTACCATAAACTCTTATGTACTCTTACCATTTTTGATTTCCTGTATATCTCTTTGTATCTGCTTTATGGATTGTTTGTTTCTTATATTGCTCATCTAGGGATTCTATCTTTTTGTTTAGTTCCTCCAATTTTTTAACTGTGTCTTCTTTAGATATGTTCAGCATCTCCTTCATTTCTTTTATCATTTTTTCTTTTACCTGGGAGAGTATTTCTAGTTTGAATTCTTTTAAAGCTTCCCAGAGTTGCATCTTTATTTCAGTTGCTATTATGTCCGATATTTCAGGTATATGGCATATATTTTCTCCTATGTACATAGCTCCTAAGGTTTCTTAGGATGGGCTGGAGGTTTGAGATTGTAATTTGGTCTTTTGTTTTGTCATTTTCCTATATTTCTGTGTTTCAAGTATTTCAAGTGTTATTCCAAGGCCTCCCCAAGTCTGTTGGAAATCCTCTTCTATGCCCTCAGCTTCTGGGCCTCAGGCCACCCAGTTCCCCGATTGAGAGAGGGTCACTGGAGGTGGGGCAGGCCAGCTCAAGCCCAGCCTCTGGAACCCATGGTGTCCACTTGCTTAGAACTCCAGAGTCCACCAAGCATGGCCGGGAGCGGGGAGGCCGTTGAAGGCCCGCTCCACTCTTACCATTTTTTACACTAGGGAGACTATATGGTATTTATACATGTGAGTTTGATTTATTTTGCTTATAAGTATGGTCTCAAGTTGTGCCCATTTATTTATAAATATCACAATGTGATTCTTTATAGCTGAGTACTACTCTATTGTATAAAAATACCACAACTTTTTTATCCATTCCTCAGTTGATGTACACTTTAGGATGTTTCCAAGATCTGGCTATTATAAATTGTGCTGCTATAAACATGTATCACTGTGGTATGATGTTTTCCAGTTCTTCTGGGAATAGGCCTAGAAGTGGAATAGCTGGGTCAAATGGGAATCTAACAGCTTTTAATACTCTGTTCTTGTGCTGAATTTCTGGGATCTTGACTATTATATGTCTGGATGTAGATAGCGTGGTTATGGCTGGTTAGAGTCCTATATGCCTCACTTATCTGCATGCCAGATCCATTTCCCATGTTTGGGAAGTTATCTGCTATTACTTCTGTAAATAGCCATTTAATTTCATTTGAGTTGACCCCTGTTCTTCACTGACACTTATCACTCTTACATTATGCTTCTTTGTGTCATCTTGCAGCCACTGAATTATTTCCTGATTCCGTATTATTTTAAGACAGCTTTCCTTTCGTGATCACTATTTGCAATCCTATCTTCAAGGTCTGAAACTCTATCTCTTTCAAGTGGTTTCACCACCTGTCCATTGAACTATTTAATTTCCTGCATCTCTCTTTGAATCTCTTGCATACATTGTAATTCCTATATTCACCATTTTCCTATGCTTCTTTTTTTTATCTATATCTTCTTTAGACATGCTGAGCAATTCTTTCAGTATGTTTGTGATTTCTTCTTTACCTGAGACATTATTTCTGATTTGACTGCTTTTACAATCTTGTGAAGTTTTTTTTCTTCTTCAGTTGCTATTCTCTCAGTGATTTCAGGTGTGTGACTGTGATTTTCTTCCATGATCGTATCTTTCAGACTTATTATGTGTGGGCTGGAGGTTTGATACTGCCTTTTGCTCTTTCATCTTGACATTCTCCTGGGTTCCTCTCAACAAGCTGGTTGTGGGGCTCCAGGCACTTCCCATGTTGGCTGTCTCTCTGCGGTATAGGAGAATGGGATAGGCACCTGGGTTCCTCTAATTCCAGATTTATAATGAGGTAGCAAGCAATGGATGGGCTTTTCCAGACCTGTGCAGCTACAATGGGGCTTCCTTGATCATCAAGAGTGCATGGAATTGGGCTGCTTTTTTCAATCTGTGTGTCTGCACTGGAACTCCCATGATGGTGGCAGACACACAGGGATGTGTTTGTCTGATTCTCCTGGTGGGTGATAGCTGTCTGAAGGAACCAAGGGCCTCCAATGGAGGCCTACAGGTGCATGGAGCTTCCCTGGCTATATATCCCTGCTCCTGTTGGCTGCCCACAGGAAGGGGCCTTCCAGTGCATCACCTGGCAGGCAGAGGCAGATCTGTCTGGCTCTCCCTGCAAGCACTGTCAGCCCACAGGAAAAGGTCTCCAGGGACAAAGGCAGATCTGTCTGGCTCTCTCTGTCCACCCTGGCTGCTCGAAGTAAAGGACCTTCCAGTGGCGGTACCCGGATTTGTCTGACTTTCTGCATGTGTTGGCTGCCTGCAGGAAGGGGACTCCAGGAGGCGGTGCCTAGCAGGTGGAGCCGGATCTCCTCATATGATTTTAATCTTTACAGAGTTAAGAATTCCTTTATGACCTAATGTGATCTGAAAAGCATAAGAATTGAATGATAGTATATAGTTACATAGTACATGCATATACATATCTGCATATAAACACAGACTCTATATACACACATACGTAGTATATAATAATTTGAAATGAGAGTAGAGATGATAAATTTGAAGATAAATGAAAGGAAGCTAAGCAGAAGACATAGAGAAAAATAAATGTAAAAAAAAGAAAAAATTCAAGGCCTGTAAGATGTTATCCAAAGGTCTAACATGTAATGACAGGTAAAAGAAAAAACAACAACAAAAAAATCCCACAGAGAAAGTGTAGCAGAAAAAACTTTTGGATGAAGCCTAAACAGCTATCAAATTTGGCAATAGATATAAATTTACATCATCAAAAAGCCTAGAAACTGTACATGTGATAAATATGAACAGAAGCATAATAAGCCTGTCAAGAACTGCTAAACAGAAAAGAAAAAAATGAGAGCCAAGGATTTATCTCACTGATAAAGTACTTGTATAACATATAAACTAACAAGGGTTAGATTATAACACTGAAAAACAAAAAAACCTTGAAAGCTATGAGAAAAACAGTGCATCACCTATCAAGGCCAACAATCTGAATAACATCTAACATGAGAAATATGCAACTCAGCCAGGTGTTTTGGCGCATACCTTTAGTCCCAACACTTGGGAGACTGAGCAGGATGACTAAAAGTTTAAGGAGGAAAGAAAAGAGGAGGGACTTCAAAAGACAATAAAACAATATCCTTTACATACTAATACACCTAATATGCTGAACCAAAAAATTTTAAACTACTGAAAATATCCATTAAAAATGGAAGAAAACTAAGGCATTTTCAGAGAACCAAAAATACAACAAGAGCAGAAAAAACTATTAAGTATTAAAGATAATTACTCTTCACAAGAAAAGAAAAAGACACCAGAGGTATAGGAAAAATAATGAACATCATCAGCAGTAATAAGTATCTGAGTAAATATAAAAACTTCAATTTTTCTTCTAATATATATGATTGTTTACTTTTTAGTTATCTTGAAAGCCTCTAAGAACTCATCTTCCTGAATTCCCATTAAAATATTATAAAATTAATAATTTGCAATAGTTTCTAGTTTATTGGGAGATGTGATACAAGTTGTGGTGAAGGAAAAATATTAATCAAATTTATTATGCAAGTAATATTCTATGGATTTTATTTTTTTTTTTTGAGACAAAGTCTCATGATGTTGTTGAACTCTCTTGCATCCGCCTTCCAAGTGCTGGGATTATAGGCATGTGACCATGCTCAGCTATAATTCAGGTTTCAGAATGGAACACAGTATAAAATCCTGATAGGGCCTGGGATAAGGGATATAACTCAGTGACAGAGCTTATAGTTCCTGTTCATTTCATCTTTTGCACCAAAACAAAGAAAAATAAACAAAAGATTATTACACAATGATGTAGTATGAAATAGAAAATTTAAGTATAAATATATTTCTGTATGAGTAATTCATTTAGATTATGTTTTATGCTCTAAAATGACACATTTCTATGATATTTCATTCTCTCAATAATAAACTATTTGAGAAGTACCAAAAACAGTAATAGGAACATGAGACTATTTCTGAAAGATAAACTTAACACAAAATGTTTTTTTAAAAATCCAAGGTACAATCTAGGAAAAATTATACAATTAGAATTAAGGTCAAATTAAAATTAAGTTAAAGGGGCAATAACAGATCATAGATCAATGGCATGGTGCACAGACAAAGCAATAAATGAGATATTAATATATTTACAAAAAATGATCATAAAAGCAGTAACTTATCAAGAGAATGGGGGACACTACAAAAACTAGCCAGAGAAATAGCAGAGAGGTAAGCAGCAACAAATAAATTTCTCTGGTTTGGAGTCCACATGTTGAAATACAGCAATGTGAGGAAAAGAAGAAAGCGGGAAGCGGGTCTCTAGGACCTAGCAACTATCTAAAAAGTGAGAATTGGAGCCCACAGAAGAGCAAAGAAAGAGGTGGCAAATGGCATTTTTTCCCAGAATTCCAGATCACAATGTGAGAGAAGTGGCTTGAACCTACAGAGGCATGCTGAATACAGGTGACTTCAGAGACCTCCATAGAAAAACATCAAAAGAATGGAGCAGTGATTGCTGGAGGCTGCACTGGCAGGACAGTGATTGGAATTCAAATGGCCCCAGGATGGGGTGACTTTCTAGTCACCATTTTGGAAATGGAGAAGATGAACCTGGGACTCAGAGCAGCCACTGTTGGCTCTGCCTCAGTGTCTCAGGGTTCGGAAACACTCAGGATCAGGGAGCTGAGTTCCAACTGCCAAGCTCGCATAGTGTTTATGGGCTACACAAGATGGTTCCCAGCATCACTGCCAGAAATCAAGATAAGCCTGATTTTGAGTGAAGGCTTACTGGGATTATTCACCACACTACCATAATTCTACTGAAGACTTCCTGGGATCAACCAAAACTGATCTAGGTATGTGCCCTTTTTCTACCAGTGATAGCAAATTTAAGTCATAAGTAGACATTATTTTTCTCTTCCCTTCTTTGCTTTTTTATCTTTGTCTTGAATGTTTGTTCCTATTTTTATGAGTGTGAACATTCCTTCTAGTTTAGTTTATTGTTCTATTCTTTTCTGTTTCTTCCTTCTTTCTTCTATATTTCTTCAACAGTTTCCCAAAGCTTCTATAATCTTCATTTGTCCTGAAGCCTTCCTTCTCAACTCTTTCTTCTATTTCTCTATTTTATCTGCTTAAGCCTTTTAAATGCTGTCCTCCGATGATAAAAATGCTCTATTGAGGGAATAATTTTTGTAAACATTTCTGTGATTTGTTTTAAGTTTTGTTATATAGCTGAAAATCCTGTTAATACAGTTAAAGGTGGGAAATTTACAGTTACCATGATTTGTCATTTTCTATACTGTGCTTGATGCTATTGTTATTATGATTATACTAATTTAGCCAAGTGACACAGTTGTTCTAATCACTTGTACTTACTTGGATGCCAAGACTGAGATTACCTGAGGTAATAAACAACACTAAACATCAGAACCAAATGACCAGGGACAAGGTCGAATAGGCACAACTTCTCATTATAAATAATGTGAAGAGGTAAATCATCATACTAAAAAGCAAAAACAAGTTACACTAAGAAGACTTCTCTTATACGTAGTCATTTGTAAGGAGTTTTTGACACAATAAAACCACCTACCATAAGCAATGTATAAGCATCAATGTAAAAATTAAACTTAAAAAAAGAAAGATAGAAAATGAGAATACACCAAAGCAAAATGAACCCTCAGACCTCCGACTTGCCCAAGTTAAACCAAGGGAATAGTAAGGAGGAACAATTCAAAAGCCAAAAACCTTAACTCTCAGAAATAGTAGCAGTATGAGTAACAAAGCAGATGAATGAGGCTCTAAACAAAAGTAAATCAAATAACTAAAGAGATGATGAACATATTAAAGGACATGGCTAGTCAAACTAAAGTAAATACAGATAAAGAAATAGAACGGTTTAGGAAAATATAAAAACCAAGAACACCCAACACAGTAAAAAAGGAATCCATGAAACAGATTCAAAGAGACAGATTTAAAATTCTATTGGAAATATACACTGCAAAATCAAACAATGTAAAGACAAAATATCACATGTAGGAGACATGACTGAAGTTAAGCAAAAACAAAAATGAAGATTTCTTAAAAATATCAAGAGACTATGAAAGATCAATCTGACAGCTAGTAAATGACATAAAGATGAGTAACAAGGTAGATCAGAGTCAACAAAAAACCAAGAGACAAATGACAAAAAAATCTGTTAACAAAAGTAATGGCAGAAAACTTTGCAAACATAGAAAAAGATCCTGACATACAGACAGGTGAAGTATATAGCATTCTAGTCATGATTAAAAAAAAAAAAAAACTACAACCAAGGCATATAATAGCATTCCAGAAATTCAACACAAAAGCATAATAGAAGACACTGTTAGAGAAGTGGCTCAATATATACAAATTACTAAATGTAATAAATCATTAACAGAGTCAAGGATAAATATCACATGATTGTCAAAACAGAAGCAGAAAAAGCATTTGACAAAATCTAGTAGTCATTCATGATAAAAATCCCACAAAAAATTGGCCTTTATCTTGTTTTGATAACAGTCATCTAGGACAATCTAACAGCCAGCATTATATCAAATGGACAAAAGCTTAAAGATTTTATTCCAGAGTAAGGAACAATACAAGGACATTCACTTTCAATACTCGCATTCAATATAGTTCTGGAAACATTATCCAAACTAATTAAATAACACAGAGAAATAAAAGGAATGAGGATAGGAAAGTAAGATGTTAAATTATCAGTATTTGTAGATGACATGATACTCCATTTACAAGGACTCAAAAAAATCCACGAAAATTTCTCAATTTCAAAACTAAATTCAGTGGCATAGAGAGATACAATGTTAACACTCAAAAACCAATAGCATTCCTGGACATAAACAATAAACTCACCAGAGAGAAATTAGGGAAACAACAACTTTTACAAAAACAGAGACAAATTAGGAAACAATCTAAGAAAGAAAGTAAAAGATCTTTACATAGAAAATTATAGTACTCTGAAAAGGTGGATTGAAGAGGATATCAGAAAATGGAAAGATATCCCTTGCTCATGGACAGGAAAAATCAACTTAGTGAAGATGGCCGTACTTGCAAAACTGTTAGATTTAACACAATCTTGATCAAAATACCAATGGTATTTTGATAAAATACCAATACTCATAGAATTACAGAAAACAATCTTGACATTTATTTGGAACCATAAGAGATCAGTATGGCTAAAGCAATTCTGGGAAACAAAGGTAAGGAAGGGAACTTATAATCTCTCACTTGAAATTACATTATAAAATTACTGTGATAAAAACAGGATGGTCCGGGCAAAACAAAACAAGCCATCCAAGCAAACAAAAACCTCAAAAAGCCAAACAAAACAAAACAGATCCTAGGATCAATAGAACACAATAAAAGATGCAGAAATGACTCCAGCCACCTTATTTTAGAGAAAGGGGCCAAACACCCTCAATGAAAGATGCTGGCAAAACTTGGCTTTCTACATGCCAAAGATTAAAATTTGACCCATATCTGTCACCATGCAATAAATTAAATTAGAAATGGATCAAGATCTAAATATTAAAACAGAACTACTAAATCTGTTGCAAGACAGAATAGGTTGAATTTGTAAATATATAGGTGTAGACAAAGACTTTATGAACAAAATTCTGAAATGACAGGAACTATCACAAAGAATCAACAACTAGGGTCTTATTTAAAAGCTTTTGTGCAGCAAAATAAACCACCAACAAAGTGCAGAGACAGCCTACAGAGTGCAAAAAAAATTTTTGTTAAGGTCTTCTTTGGACAAAGGACTAATATCTAGAATATTCAAAGAACTGAAAAAAATCAGATCCCCGAAATTTAAAGACCCAATCCAAAAATGGGCATCTAAAATGAAGCTAGAAAAGACAAAAATACGAAAAAAATGTTGAACAGCACTGGTCATTTGAGAGATGCAAATTAAAATGCTGAGTCTCCATTTCATTACAAAAAGGATGGCTATTATCAAGAGATCAAAAACAAATGCTTTAGGGGATATAGGAAAAAGGGGGCACTTCTTCACTGCCAATGGGAATGCAGACTGGTACAATTTCTGTGGAAATCTTCTTCAAATAGTTAAATGTCACATTGGGCCCAGATATTTCCCTTCTTGGTATCTTCCTGAAGGAATTAAAAGCATCATATCACAGCAATATACTCACAGTGGCATGTTTACAGCAACAAAGTTTATAATAGCTAAATTGTGGAAACAGCCCAAATGTTCATCAACCAATGAATGGATAAAGAGGACATGGATTTTTTTTTATGTAATAGAGTATTACCCTGCCTTAAATAAGGATAAACTTTAGATACTTCTGTATAAATGGATGTAGCCTGAGAATATATCCTTAAGCAGAATAAACCAGACACGTATTTAAATATTGCATTGTTTCTGTGTGAGAAACCAAAAGTGTAAATATGGACCAAAATGTGAAACAGATATTGTGAAATAGGAAGAAAATATTCAAATGAGAAAGAGAGCAAGGGAGAGGTCAGGAAAAAGGAAGGAAGACAAAACAAGAAAGCAGAAGAAATGGAAACAAAGCTCTTGTAAATAAGGAGGGGAAGAGGAGTTGAAGGGAGGGAAAAGGTTTGGGGAAAACTGAATCAAGATATCTTATGTATAGACACAAATTCCTTAACAGTAATGCTATCATATAATATCTAAAATGTACCAAGTTTTTTACAAAAGAAATGGAGGTAGAAGCACAAATAAGGGATAGGAATTAAAAGAATTGATATGTGTTATTTATATGTAACAACTCCACAAATGGAGTGCAAAGATTATGAACTGCAAACATGTAGCCCAAAAAAGGGAAGGGGATCAAGGGATGAGCGGACTGGGGAGAGAGGCAAGGAAGAGGGTTGAAAAATTGGATCAAAATTTGTTACAGACATGTATCAACTGCCTGCAACGAATGTAAATGTTACTTACATACTATTGAAGTCTGTGCCTAGAACCCCAATCTTCCAAACAAGTACATGGAAAAGGTTGAAATGAATGACACGAGTGGTATGACCTTTGGGCTCCAGTAGGACCAAAACCCTTTGCAGAGTTCTTAACTCTGGTGGCTGAGACAGACATTATCCCTGGGTGGCCCGTATTTATTTATTATTCAAACAAGGAAGGGATTAGAGTGGAAAATGCAGGACCTTGGGAGGAGTTCAAGGACACTTCCAAACAAAAGACAATGCTAATTAAGAACTATCCTAGGAGAAGGTCTCCAGGGGTCCTCAGCTATGCCCTATCTTGCCCCTGAGGCATCGCCTTGTTATCAGTTCAGCCAAGCCAGGGCCATGTCACAGGCTTACGTGTATTCAGCTTCAATGGCTCCAACAACATACAACACACATAGACACATGTACTAATAAACAAAAAAAAGTAAAAGAAAATGAAAAAAAAAAATTAAAAGAATACTAGACATTTTGTGTAAGGAAAAAAATTTCACAATACAATAGAGAATAACTTATCTAATGGTAATGACAAAAATCCCAAATTTTAACTTCAGATATGGCAAACTATACTTTCCTTTGCTGGTACTTACAAGAAATTAGTCATAACTGTAGTATATACTGAACCTTAGGCTTGGGTAAGCTATACCATATACAATAACATTTTTTTCAACAGTTACTTTTATAAACAGGCCAAAATTGGCATGAAAAAGGTGTTTCTCCCCTTTTTTAGGCACTACAATATTTTCAGTGAATCCCAAAATTTAGGATAGAGCAATAGGATGATTCAGTTGTCATAACTATATTTAGCCTCAGTTTAAAGGTGTTTACCATCACAAGTCTGATCAATAAATAAAATAGTAAGCCAAGCATTTTAAAATTCTCACTTTAATAAAACTTTAGTAAATAAAGGCCTTAATTATCATAATAAATTTTCTGCTTTGTCCTGCTTAGGTGAAAGAATTCAAGTTAATAATATTATTGAAGCCCTATGTAAACTCAGAATGTTCTTTTAATTTACTGAACAAGTGTTTAAAACATCTACTATTAATAGCTACTATATGTCAAATAAGGATAAATACTGTTTTTGCCTCATGCGGAGACAAGACATAAATTACAAATAAACTAAATAATAATTAGGGTAAATGGTGACTAAGCAATTATGATCTAAAACAGTTCAAATTAATTTACATAATTCTCTTACTAGGCTTGGTACTAGTACATATTACCTACTTTTTATAGACAAAGATACTAAGGTACAGAGTTACTTGCTCCAAAGCACAAATATGATTTTTGTTTTAAATCCAAACAATCTGAATCCACAGTATATAAACTATATTATAAAGTCTTAAGCCTCAGTATAGTGCTACATAATTTAAAACATTTGTAATAAATGCTAAGATGGAAGTCTACTCTAAACTCAATGTGTAATGTTACTTCAATTCTAAGTTTCTTATAAGATAATAATGTAATTGAAAGGGTTTGGGCCCAGACAGCACTCTGTAGCCAGGAAGCCTCAGCGGGAACCAGGAAGCTCCTATCTCCCCCGCCCCTAGGGATTTACCTGTGACTCTATCTCCCCCCACCCTTAGGAATCTGCCCCTGGCACCAAACGTGTGCCAATGAGGTACCTGTGCATCTCTAATGGCCCTAGGGCACTACCCTAAACTTAGGCTACTTATATACAACCCCCACGCCACCTGTCTGCCAGAGAGAAAGCCAGACTCCAGTGGTGGTGGTGGGGGAGGTGGGTGTCGGTTATCTCTCTCGTGTTCTTAGAATAAAGGCCTCTTTTGTTTTATACTGCACATTTTTTGAAAATAATCCTATCAGTAATGATGGATATATTCATGCTTTTTTGGGTAAAGGGCTCTTTTAAATTAAGTAGTTTCTACTTATTTAAAAATATAATCTTAAAATATAACAAATGGCTTCCCTTTTGATCAAGTTAAAGGCAGAAAATACAGAGGACAAAAGAATATAGAACAATACAGAAAAATAAATAGGATCTTGGAATTACAGAACCATTATGTGATATTATCAACTATTATTACTGGACACTATGTCCTAGACACTGTCTCTTTCCTGAGAGACAGTAAGTGAATTCACTTAATCCTTACAAACACTGTGGTTATTGGTATATCAATTTCCTTTCTTTTTTATTTTCCTCTCTTTTGAGACAGGGTCTCACTTTGTAGTGCAGGCTGGCCTTGAATGTACTATGAAGCCCAGGTTAGCCTCAAACTTATGGCGATCTTCCTGCCTCAACTTCCAAATGCTGGGATTATAGGTATACACCACCATCCATGGCTAGTATCTTCTTTTCATAGATGAAGAAACTGAAGAACACTTAAGTTTGATTTATGTACATTTTTGGTTTTTTTGTTTTGTTTTTGAGATAGGGATTCACTAATAGTTCGGGCTATCCTTGAATCTACAATGTTTCCCAGGCTGTCTTTGAATTCACTATGTAGCCAAGGCTGGCCTTGAATTCACCTTATGCCTACCTCAGCCTTCTGAGTGCTGGTAAACAGGCATGCACCACCATGCCTGGTTATATAAAAACTGCCCAATGCCATGCAACATACCATATCACAAGGTTTCACGAAAAAGCCATCTGCTTTATCCTAATATAAAAATGAGACACTTAGTAAGGTAAGAATGTGAAATGCAGAAAGAGTACTTTATCTCAAAGTTTTAAAGAGTCCTATAAATAACTTTACATCATATAGATACTTAAAACACATATAACTCCAAATGTATTTGGCTGTGAATTTATTAGAGACTTCTTTCTCCCACATCTACTCCCACCAGTTTTATGCAGTTCCTTTCTCTCTCAGTGAAGGGTTTGGATTACTATTTAAGAAAGCAAAAAGTAGAATCACTTTACAGCAGATTCCTCTGTATATAAATTTGACAACAGTGCTTGAATAGTTCGTAAAACTATTTTAAACCTCAGCTTCTATAAAAGTTAAATTATAATGTCTTGGTTCACCCAGTATTGTTCATATTGGTTGTTATTCATATTCTTTGTCTCTGTCTCTCTTGGTGTGTCTGTCTCTCCTACTACAGAAATGAACCCAGAGCCTTCACACTTAGCTAAATCCCCAGTCCTAATCCTTTTTTGAGACAAGAGTCTTCTAAGTTGTTAGGCTGCCCAGGCTGGCCTCAAACTCATGATCCTTTTGCCTCAGCCTCCCAGAATATTGGGATTTCAGGGATGTTTTTATTTTATTCTTTATTTCAAAGAGAATAAAACCAAATCAAACAAAACAGAATAAAGCTAATCAGAACAGAACAATGAAGGTGATACAGAACTTCAAAAACAAAGTAGGAAATTAATAATCGGTACCATAATGTGCCATTTTTTTCAAAATAGCTGCCTATACCATCAGACATAACAAAATCAAACCAAAACAGGTCAAAACCAATCAAAACAAATAAATGAAGACATTACAGGACTTCAAAACAAGATAATAGAAAATCAACAACGAATACCATAATACATTCCATTGTCTTCAAAACAACTACACATACTATCAGACCCAGTAAAACCAAACAGAACAAAACAGAATAAAAACAAATCTAAAAAAAACTATGAAAACAGTACAAGAATTCAAAACAGGATAACAGGAAATTAACAATGGTTACCATCTTCCCTTTTTAGATGTTTCCTCCTCTATAATATTTATTGTATATTTTGGATCCCACTAACTCCTTCAGTTTTTTATACTATGACCATTTCGCCTATGAGCACGATCTCAAGTTGCTTCCATTTACCTACAAGAGTCTCAGGATTATCTTTCTTTATTGCTGAGTGGCTCTCCATTGTATTAAAATACCGTATCCTAGCTGAATGGCTCTCCATTGTATTAAAATACCGTATCTTTGTTATCCATTGTACAGTTGATGATCAAGTCACTCTTGCTTTTTTCTGGTCTCCTGTCAAACAGAGCAACTGTTTTCTCTCCTTTGATTTTTCAATCTGTGGATTTCCTTTCAAGTTAAGTGTGTTTCTTGTGTACAGTATATCGATGGAT
Source organism: Cavia porcellus (assembly GCF_034190915.1). Taxonomy (NCBI): domain Eukaryota; kingdom Metazoa; phylum Chordata; class Mammalia; order Rodentia; family Caviidae; genus Cavia; species Cavia porcellus. The sequence continues at coordinate 17,710,292 of NW_026947515.1, forward strand.
CTTGTTTCTTGATTTATCTAGAGAATTTGAGTAATCTGCCATTTTGCCACAATCTCCTGGAGTGCCAAAATGAGTTCTGCCATATTTCATTATGCATCATTACCCATTCCTTTCTAAGAAATAATACAATTTTTGTTTGATGTAAGGGAGGGAGTTGGCTTTCACATAGTTATGAGAAACTAAGCAGTTAAACGGGTTCCTTTATTGAAAGACTTCTTAGAGCTTTCAAAAATACCAAATTGTTAGCTTCTCCATCATCATTTGTCTATTTCATATGATGGATTCCTTTCTCATCATTATGGCTTAACTCAACTATAAATCACTACTATTTTGAACTGTGTAAGACTTTTATCTTAGCTGGATTCATTATTCATCTATAACCTCTGAATTCTCTATCTCTTTCTTAAGAAAGAAAGACATGTTTCTTTTACTTCAAGATCTCTATTTTTAGTCTGACACCCAGGCCAAGTGACCTAAGTAATTATGTCTGAAACAGGAAAATTTATACATAGGTACGCAAATTCACAGGAAAAAATGAGATGTTTCTATAGAGCAAGTTCTATTTAATTGGGAAGATACATTTTTATGATAAATCTAAAACAAATGTACACTATTTCAAACTGAAAAAATAAAACTTTCAGGCATTTCCAGGTTTTGCTTTTGGACATTCCAACTTTTTTCATAAGCATTAAAACTTTTCTGCTCTAAAGATATTCCCATTGAAAAAGCCCAAGAAGTGCTGCTGATGTAGGCCAAGGAGAGGAAGAGTAGTTAAGTAAAGTATCACTCTGAGAACAGTTTCTTTATGCCAAGTACCACATGGCTGCTTTGTATATATTAGCTTCTTAATGCCTACAATCATATTAGAAATGTGGATTTTTTCACTAACAGAAGAGAAACTTCAGAAAAGTTAACTTGTCCTTAACTGCAAAACTTACAGTAGTGAAAAATTTTATTATATAATGTTGGAAGCATAAAGAACACATGTCTGTCATTGAAATTTTGTGGTTGATTCCTATGGTAATAACTAGGGCTCACTCTTAAAATAATTTATAACCAATTTAATTATTTGAGTCAATACAGATCCTGACAGGAATAAGATTCATATTTTTAGTAAAAGCTTAATTAGTGATATTAACAAATTCCCAGATACTCAGAAGTCTTACCAGAAAGATATGCTTAAGTTTTAATTAATGACAACTGGGGGAAACTTAGCCCTTTTCTATTTATGTTTTCTATTAAATAAAGGCATCAACTAAGATTTTACCAGTTACTTATGTGCTACATGAATAATACTGAAAAAGCTTCTTTAAATTTTTTTAGAAAGTAAGTCTACAAAGGTCAAATTGTTTTGAAATTTAGGTCTTTTTTTTTTTTTTTAAAGAACACCACCACTTGAATCTGCAGTTGCAACTTTATAACAAATAAACTCTATGGCTCTCACTTAAAGAAAGCCTAACATAATATATATATGTTTGTCAGATCAACTTAATAGGGATTATTTACCATGAAAGGACTTACAAAATCTCTTAAAATGAGTGAATTTTAAATTAAATCTCTTACAATAAGTAAATATTAAATTATTCCACTTACAAACAAATGAATAGGTTTATATACAACCTTTCAGGAATATGTATTGATCAAAGCCCCAAACATGAGAAAATATCAAAGAATATGCAAGAAAAGATTATTTGAAAATGAATAAGTCCTTTGTTAAAAAATACTAACCTTATTTAAAAGTATCTAAATTGGTCTTTGTTACTATTATTAAGAATTAGTGTCAGAGACAATGGAACACAAAATCCTTTATTGCATATATGCATTTATGAGGATAAACTAATAACAAAGGAGCATTGGTATAATATACTCACTAAATATTTATAAAACTTTTTTAAACTTGTACTTTTAATCTCCATGCAACAGTAAAACTGTGACTATTCAACTTATTTAATGTTAATTACAGATAATACAAGCAAAATCTTTTAAAATGACATGATTATGAGTATGAAAGATTAATATTTTTAATTACCCTTACATATATCAGTTCTCCCTCTTTAAAGATTCCTTATACAGTGAACAAATGAAAAGATAAATAGGCAAAAGCCTCAAAAATGGAGGGACTAGAAATCAAAATGTATAATGAACAATAACAAAATTTCCCCCAACTGTGTAAATTAAAGAAACCTAGTCATTTCTCTATAGACTGCATCCTCTGAGCAGTATACATTTAAGAAGAGCAACTCAGGAGGATAAATAACTGAAAGAGTAAGCCCAGGTAAAAATGCCTTTTTCTTCTTTCTCTGACTAAAAATTAGTCCAAAAATTCTAATTTTGAAAAATCAAGTTCCCACCTCTAGTACAATTCTTAGTTATCATGGTTAGCTGAATAACTAAAGAGAAAAAAATAACTAAAAGACAGAAAACAGTCTTTCAAGAAAATTCAATTTGTAAATTCAATTTATCTTCAGTTGATAATTACAAATGAACTGCAAATACAAGTAAAAAAGGTAAAGTTGTTAACGTAGCCTGACCTTAACTGGGGAAAATACACAAAAATCAACATTACTAGTAAATAATGAAAAGGGTTTTTTAAAACTCCTTTCACATCCTTTTATTTGTAAACATTTCAGCTAATCAAATAGGAATTGATACAGTAATGAAACATGCTTACAAAATTTTCAAGTTTCTATACTTCATTTTAAAGATACTTTAATTATAACGGTACTGCAATAGGAAGTAGAAATCTATTCTGGAATCATATCTGAGAAGAAAAGCAATCTGACCTTCACGGTTGCATAGCTCTCTTTGAAATTACTGTTCACTTTTTAATAATATAAAATAGTTTTAAGAGGTTCATGATACATAAAAATTATGAAGTAAAAAGACCATACAAAATTAAATAAATATGCCCAATGACAAGCTTTAAATGGCTTCTCTGGAAAATAAGTTTCAAATTTTCTTAGGTTATATTTCTTTTCTTATAAAGCTCAAAGCAGGCCTTAACTCAGAAATCCATGTAACACAAAAATTCTACTCATCATACTCACAGGCTTTAGTTTTTCTTCCTCATTAGTCAATGCTATGAATTTTTCTCCTTTTTCAGGCTTATTCACTGCTCATGTTGTTATCAAACCTGATACATCAGTAATTATCCATATTTTAATCTTCTCCAGCCAGTTCTTTACTCTGCCAAGAACTTACTATGCATTACAGGTGACAATTCTTACAGCAGATGTTGATTATGGTCCCAAAGCACAAGAGATGCTCCCAAAGGGGCAGAGAACCCCTAACAACATCATCTGCTTCATTTTGTATCCAGAAAAGCACTGTGGTTATTTGTTTTGAAAAACTAATGGTTTCATGAAAGCATATATAGATGAGCTCTTTTCATTAAATCACTTGACATAGCTTATTTTTTCCAGAATACTGCAGCGAATACAGATTCTATGACTCCATTAGGAAAAAAATTTTTATACTTTTCTCTGTGGCGCAGTTTATTCTTCTGTTAGAGCAAATTTTTGGAAGAACTGGTTCTTTAGGTTTCTAATGGCGCAGCATTTAACAGAGTGAATGATTCACGGATGTTCTTCTTAATATTCGGGAGTAACACGGAAGGCTAGCAGTACAGCCTAGGTCCAGAGCTGATGAATGGTGCAGTGCTGCTGTTGTCATAGCAACCAGGGGGGGTGCAGTACCATATAAGGAGCAGTGACTAGGATTCTGGGAACAATTTATATTAAAAAGCTGCAAGCTCCTCGCCTTAAAGCTATAAACTCCTCTTTACTGATTCTTCAGGTTTTATTTTTCTGAATTGTGAGGCTGAGCTGTGAGCGCAGTTATTACAAAATACTGTGAGTATACACTAAAAAGAAAACACTACATAGTGAGGTAATTTAAGTACTAATAATGTTTCAGTAAGCTAGTATGTGTTTGCAGTATTTTCCAAGTTTATTGGTTTAAATGTTAAACCCTTTTCAGGCTTATTGTGTTTGTTGCAAACGTAAGAAACTGTTCAGAACCTGAGGTAGCAGAAAATTCATTTCAAAAATATTTAGATCTGAAACCTTAGAATCTTTCATTCAGATGATATGCATCAAATTTCACCAAAATTGCATCATCATCAATTGATATACTAATGAAATAGTAATGATACTAATACCAATTTCAAAGACAGGCATACTACCTCCTGTATTCCTTCTAGATGCAGAAAGGTTCAAAAGATACTAACTTCAATGAAAATGTTCATTCCGGATCAAAGAAATTTCTACATCAGTTTCTGGTGAAATAAGGTCACTATTATATCCCACACTTTTTCTGAAGGTCCCTCTCTACTGAGCCTAGGAGAACCTTTTTCCTGTAATAGTTTCTCCCTACCTGCCAGGAATCCAGAAAGTCCTTTCCCTCTCTTCTAGTGTACAGCAAGGTAGCTTCCAAAAAGATTAAGGGAGAAAGGGAAGTTAGAGAAGGTGTCAATGCATGGTTGGTTGTAGTGATATCATTTTGCAGTACTCTGGACATGGCTCTGGTCTGTGCAGAAAAAAAAAATCTTTCATTCAACTCCTAAAGTATGGACCACTAGTGCTTTACTGGCAATTTCATATGAAATAGTTTTATTTCATATCAATGTCTGCTTCTTTCCATCATCATTTATTTAATAAAATATTTAGATACAACATAAAGCAAACTAAATCATGTAACTATTTATTACATTGTTCTCTTACATGGATAGCACATGTCAATCACAATTTTAATTGTATACTTTATAGGGTTTAAACCCAGGGTGTGCGACATGAGCTACATCCCACCCTTTTTAAAAATTTATTTTGAGACAGAATCTTAAATAGTTTCCAAGGCTGATCTTAGACACTCAACCTCCTGCCACAGCCTCCCAAGCAGTTGGCATTACAGACATCTGCTATCATGCCTGGCAGTGAATTTTATGCATTAATCTCCATAAAGGACAACCATAGTAAAAATGAGTAAAAAGGACTTTAGTGCAGTGGGAAAGACATCTTTTGACTAGTTTTCTGACTATAGTTGTAGTAACAGCTTACTAGCTAAGCTAAGTGTTTAATCACTCTGACCCTCAGGTTTGTCATCTATAACGTATGGGTAATATCATAATTTCTATTTTCTTCCTAAAGCTATTGTAGGAGTAGAATAAAATAAATTAATGTAACACAAAGACTTGAAATTCTAAAGATTTAATCTTTTTTTTTTTTTCCCCAGCATCGGGGATCGAACTCACGACCACACACTTGCCAGGCAGGCGCTTATGCCACTGAGCTAAATCCCCAGCCCTTAAAGCCCTTAAAATACCTAATTCAAAAAAAAAAAAAAAATCAGAAAGGAAAATGAATTTCATAGAACTCATCAGAAACAGAAAATTGCTGGAAAGGTTAAACAGTTTTTCCAGGCTACTTTCTGTGTTTGACTGGAAATGTGGTTTCATCACATGTCACATAATCAGTCTCATCATACTGTACACACTTGACACAGGTAGCTATTTCTTTTTAGGAATACAGTGTTATGGATTAAAAACTGGTGGTCAATTTAACATCAGCTGAATTAAATCAGCATGGTGCTGAGCACAGATGGTCCACCTGAGGAAAGTTGCCAGCATAAATAGAGACAAGGAGAGGACAAGTGAGGTGCTGTGGGTTTCTTGAAGTGTTGCTGTTTGAGCCGTTGGTTCTCCTGGAGGAGCCATCATGACTAGCTTCCTCAGTGTGAGTTTGACCATTGTCATCAGAGGAGCTCTGGCCTTTGCTGGTGAGAGTGGCTGTGGTTCACTTTGGGGGAGCTCTGGTCCTTACATCTAGCATTGCTTTCTGGCTCCAGAGGGGAAGACTTGTGCTGTTTATCTCCAGGACAAACTCATCATGCTGGCTTTCTGGCATGTACTAGACTGTTCTTATTGTCAGAGGAACTTGGAGCCTCTGTGTCGCTGAGGATGGCTGTGGTACTTCTCAGGGCAGCCCTGGTTCTTATTTTGAGTATAACTTCTTGGCTCCAGTGTAGAACTCTCAGCCTCTCAGCACAGCTCATTTACCCCGCTGCCATAGACTTTCTAGCTTCGATTGTTAACCTTTGGGCATTCCCAGTGCGTATCCATACAACAGACTGGTGTGAGTCCTTCTTGTGGGCTCTAGACCTCCAGTTGGACTCGTGGGAGGATAAGCTCTAGGTCTTCATCTGGACTCATGCAGATTGGACTTCATCCCACATTGCTGTGGGACGGGATGTGAATATCCTATGTCTTTAGTGTTGTAGACAGATTTCCTGCACTTTCTTGAGTTTAACTCTTAGTGATCATCATAAAAAATATTATAAATTCTGTGTCCTGATTCTAATTGTTCTCCTTACAACTCCTGAATACAACATAATAGTAAACAGAGACACTGTGAATTTGAGTTAAAAGATTATAATAATCACAATGTAATTTCACAGCATGACATGACTTCTAAATGGAGGAAACCAAAGAAGTTCCTATAGAATGATATTAAGGAACATGCAAAGTGTTTCAAAACAATTGTTTCAATTTTCATTTATCTTTTACTTCACCTAACAAGAAACTATAAACATAAAAATAAACATTTATGTTGATTTGAAAATTCTAGGAGCCAGGCATAGTGGTGGTACACTGTCTGTGATCTCTACTAATATATTTGGGAGGCTGAGGCAAGAAAATCACAAATTCAAGCCCAGACTGGGCAACACAGAGAGACCCAGCCTTAAAAAAATAAAAATTTAAAAAACCAGGGACAATGGTATACTCCTGCAGTTTCAGCTACTTGAGAGGCTGAGTCAAGAGGACTACTTCAGCACAAAAGGTTAAACTGGCATGAGCAACACAGAAAGATCCTTTGGGGTTGGGAGGAATTCTATGGACAGCACATTTCAGTTCTCTGTTTCCTTGATTGGCTAATCTTTTCTATCTAGTAAGCTTTTAAAAATCAAGTATGTATTGCTTTGGGTTAATAGTTATTTTTAAAGAAAATTTCTTTAGTTGTGACTCTTTAGAATATAGTAACTCATCTTACAAAAGAGAGCAAGTTTTTCTCCCATAATCCCACTTTCCAAATCAAGCTGAGTTATTCATGCGATAAACAGATTTTAGAATAATTCTAAAAATTATGTAGACTTAAAAGCAGATCATTTTGCACTGACTTTTATTTAAATTTGGCTTAGGCTCTGTAGAAGCTGATTGGGATGACAGTATGGCTAAGGCACCATAAAAGAAAAAGTACAGAGATTTATTTTGCTTGAAAAATTGTATTTAAGATAAAGAGCAGAGATTTAAGGATGTAAGCTTTTCCCTTAGTTACTAATTTATAACTCCCTTATGAATTATTTAGGTAAACCAGTCTAAAACTTACATGAAATTTTACATTCTTTTTGTTTTTATTCTTTTTCCAATCTTCCCCCATTATAAGCTTTCTCTAGTGAGTAGTCATCAGTAATAAATGCTACAGTATTTTCAAGACAGGGTGATAATTACAGTTACATGAATGCATAAATTCTCTATTTTCAAAAAAAATAAAAGTAAGAAAATGTCTGTCCCACTTGTTATAGTAATTCAAGTTTGGGCCAGATTTCTATGTGTAGTTGTGTCTTTTATACCACTGGTTACTGCTCTAGAGTAAGACTTCAACTTGCAACCATAGTTGCAAGTTGCACAGATGAGCACAGAAATATGCTTAATAAGGGAGCAATTGTCTAGCATGTTTAAGGTCCTGGGTTCCATCCATAGTACACAAATGAGACAGACAGGGACAAAGACAGAGACACAGAGAGACAGAGAAACAGGGAAAAAGAGATTGAGAAAATCATATAATGTGGTCCCCTTATATTAATCAACTACTTCATCTACTGATAACAAAAGACTAAGATCATTACAAATCTGAAGAATAAACTGGTAGGACTGAACACATTAAAGAGCAGTATTTGTTTAATGAATGTTTGGAAGAATATTTGAGAGATTCTGAAGATATTTATCATACTACTGTATGATGTTGTGTCATGCTACTCTATTTTCACTTTATATGTTACCTTTACTATCTAAACCTGCATAAAATTAGCCCAAATATGCAATGCTACTTCTAAACTGTAATTACCACACTTGAAAAAGATCGTTAATTGGCAGGTAGTTCTTTTAGAATTTTTAATTGATAAGTACAGCATTAAAAAGTGTTAAAACTATCCCAAGGCCGTAAACACGCACACGGGTTGAATCCCAGTGCACAGGGAAACCTTGGAACTTTATGCCCAGGCAGTAAGACCATGCCCTGCATCTGCAATCACCCTCAGACACATAGGAAGTATCCATGGGCCTAACTGGGCCACGCCCAGCAAACTCCAAGCAGCTAGCAGGGGCTGGAATCCATCCCAGGCCCTGAACCCTGGCAGGTTGAATTCCAATGCACAGGGAAGCCTTGGAACATCTCTCCCAGGCGGAAAGCCCACTCACTGCATCTGAAATCACCTGAGGGTACATGGGAGTTCATGTGGGCCTAACTTGCCCTGGCCCAGAGAACTCGAAGAGGATAGCAGTTGTCTGTGGTCTGCCCTGGGAGCCAAAAGTGTGCCAGGTGATTCCCACTATAGGTGGGGAAGCATTGAAATATCCCTCAAAACCTGGAAATACAGGAAAATGACAAAATAAAAGAACAAAATGCAATCTCAAACTTGCAACCCAATGCAAGCAAACATAGAAGAGATGGACACAGAAGAAAAATATAAGCCATATACCTGAAATTCATGAAATAACAACTGAAGTCAAAGAAACAACTCCAGGAAGCTATAAAAGAACTTAAATCAGAAATAATCTCCCAGGTAACAAAATAAATGCTAAGTATAATGAAAAAAATGCTGAACACATCTAAAGAAGACATACTTAAAAATTTAGAGGAATAATGCAAAAAGATGGAAACTCTGAATGAACAATATAAGAAACAGAATGCATAAACCAGATTCAAAGAGATATACAGAAAACCAAAAATTCAATTAAAAGTTGGCAAAACCACCTCAACGAAGGTGAAGACAGAATTTCAGACCTCAAAGACAAGATTGCAGCTAGTGAACAGGAAAGGAAAGATTTTTTAAAAATAACAAAGTACCAGGAAATAACAATTCAACAACTGCAAGATAATGCAAAGAAAAACAACGGAAGATTGATAGGGATAAACAAAAAGGAAGATGACAACAAAAACGGTATTAAGAGGCTATGTACAGAACTAATACCTAAAAATTTCCCAAACCTGAGAATGGAAACTGACATACAGATCAGTGAGCATATAGAACTCCAAATAGCCATAACAAAAATAAAACTACACCCAGACATAATCACCATCCCAGAAATCCAACATGAAAATAGAGTATTAAACACTGTTAAACACAAGAGACAGATCACCTAAAGAAAAGCCTATCAGAATCACAGCAGACTTCTCAACACCAACAATGAAGTCAAAAAGAGCATGGAGCGAAATATTTCAGATCCTAAAGGAAAATGACTTCCAATCCAGACTGAAATACCCTGAGAAACTGTCCTTCAAAACGGATGGAGAAATAAGATACTTCCACAACAAAGAACAGCTGGAGAACTTCATGACCACCAAACCAACCGTGTAAAGAATATTGAAAGACATTCTAGACAGACATAGGAAAAAAACCACTAAGCAAGGCAAACAATTAAACAGAGTGGAAAGGTAAAGAATCAACAGCAGAAAGATAACATGTCAAAAGTAAACTAAAATATATCAGTTATAACCATTAATGTAAATGGTCTCAATTCACCAATTAAAAGAAACAGACTGGCCGAATGGATCAAGAAAAAACATCCACCCATATGCTTTATACAGGAAACCCATCTAACCCAAAAAGAAACACATAGACTGAAACAATACTCCATGCAACAAGATTTCGCCAAAGCAGCAGAGGTAGCTATTCTGCTTGCAGACAATGTGAACTTCAAACTAAGAATGATCCAGAGAGATAAAGGCCACTATGTACTAGTTAGGGGAAAACTTTAAGAGGAAGAGATAACAATCTTAAATATCACCAAATTTGGGAGCACCCAGCTATACAAAACAAACATTAACAGAAATGAAAACTCAAATAAGCAATAACACAATTGTAACAGATCTTAACACACCATTGACACAAAGGGACAGATCAACTAGACAGAAAATCAGCAAAGAAATAAAAGAATTGAATCACACTTGTAAACAAATAAACTTAGTAGGCGTATACAGTGTTCTACCCCACAACATCAGAATATATATTCTTCTCAGTAGCATATGGAACATTCTCTAAAATAGACCATATACTACCCCACAAAACATGCTTAAGTAAATGGAAAAGAACTGAAATTATCTTATGCATGTTATTGGATCATAGGACCATGAAACTAGAAATTAATTAACAAAAGAAACTACAAAAACCCCACAAACACATGAAAATTGAATAATAAACTCCTGAGCAATCAATGGGTCACAGAGTAAATTAAAGAAGAAATTAAACAATATTTACAGGCAAACAAGAATACAAATACATCTTACTGGAACCTGTGGGACACAATGAAAGCAGTCCTCAGAGGAAAATTTATTGTGGTGAATTCTCACATCAGGAAAACAGAATGAACACAAATAAACAACCTGATGCTACACTTCAAACATCTAGAAAAAGAACAACAAGTCAAGCCCAAAGCCAAAAGAAGAGAGGAAATTATAAAGGTCAGAAAAGAAATCAAAGCAATAGAGACAAAGAATCAATGAATCAAAGAGTTGGTTCTTTGAAAGAATAAATAAAATTGACAGGCCTCTAGCCAACCTTATTAAAAAAAGGAAAGAAAAAATTCAAATTCATGCAAAAAGGAATGAAAACGGTGAAATCACTACAGACCTTGTGGAAATACAGAAGATCATCAACACCTATTTCGAAAACCTGGCTTGATAACACAGAACAAATGAACAGACTCCTAGAAACATATGATTTACCAAAGCTGAGTCAAGAAGATGTAGAACTGCCGAATAACCCAATTTCAATTAACGAAATTGAAAATGTAATTAAATCCTTGCCAACAACGAAAAGCCCAGGTCCTGATGAATTTACTGTGGAATTCTACAAGAAATTCAAAGAAGATTTAATGCCCACACACTATTCAAACTCTTCAATGAAATTGAAAGGGAAACAATTCTCCCCAACTGATTCCTGGAAGCAAACATTAATACCAAAACCTTGAGAAAGACCCAACTAAAAAAGAGAACTACAGGCCAGTCTCCCTAATGAACACAGAAGCAAAAATTCTCAATAAAATTTTGGCAAATAGAATGCAGCAAATCATCAAGAATATTATAAACCATGACCAAGTAGGAATCATCCCAGACATGCAGGGATGGTTCAACATATGCAAATCAATAAATGTAATCCACCATATCAATACAGCCAAAAATGAGAACCACATGATCATTTCTATAGATGCAGAAAAGGCTTTTGATAAGGTCCAACACTCATTCATGGCAAGAACCTTAGATAAAATCAAAATAGATGGTCTTTACCTCAATATGATAAAAGCTATCTATGACAAACCAACAGCTAGTATCATATTAAATGGCCAAAAACTGAAAGCCTTTACCCTAAAATCAGGAACAAGACAACGATGTCCATTATTACCACTCCTGCAGGAAATACTAGCAGAGTAATTAGACAAAAAAAGAAAAATAAAAGGATAAGGATAGGAAAAGAAGTTAAATTATCATTATTTGCAGATGACACGGTACTCTACATGGAATACCCCCAAAACTCCATTGAAAGATTCCTAGGCATAATAAATAAATTCAGTCTAGTAGCTGGATAAAAAGTCAACACTCAAAAATCAATAGCATTCCTATACACTAACAACAAAACCACTGAGAGAGAAATAAGAGAAGCCACACCCTTCACAGTAGCATCCAAAAAAATGAAATGCTTAGGAATTAATCTAACAAAAGAAGCAAAAGATCTATTCAGGGAAAATTATAATGCCCTGAAAAAGAAATTGAAGAGGACCTCAGAAAATGGAAAGACAACCCTTGTTCATGGATAGGAAGAACAAACATTATGAAAATGGCCATTCTTCCAAAATTGTTATATGATTTAATGCAATCCCAATCAAAATGCCACTAGCATACCTCACAGATTTAGAGAAATCCCTCCTAAAATTTATCTGAAACCAGAAGAGACCTAGAACAGCAAAGGCAATTCTAAGCAGCAAAGGCAAGGCAGGAGGCATCACAATCCCTGACTTGAAGTTATACTACAAAGCTACTGTAATAAAAGCAACATGGTACTGGAATAAAAACAGACCTGGCGATCAATGGAATACAACTACAACTACAAACACACTCAGCCACCTTCTCTTTGATAAAGGAGCCAAACAAAGTCCATTGGAAGAAAGATAGTCTCTTCAATAAATGGTGCTGGAAAAACTGGCTCTCCATATGCCGAAAACTAAAACCAGACCCATGCCTATTACCATGTACTAAACTAAAGTCTAAATGGATCAAAGATCTAAAATTTTAAAACAGAAACAGTAAATCTGTTGGAAGACAAAGTAGGTAGAAATATTGAAGACATAGGGGTAGGTAGAGAATTCATGAACAAGAATCAAACTGCACACGAAATACTTCACAGAATCAACAACTGGGATTGTATCCTATTAAAGAGTTTTTGCATGTCGAAAGAAATCTCCAGCATAGTGAAAAGAAAGCCCACAAATTGTGAAAACACCTAGTGAATGGTCCCTCAGAGAAAGGACTTCTGTCTAGAACATATAAAGAATTTTTAAAAATCAGATCCCCAAAATTCAAAACTCATTCCAAAAATGGGCATCTGAGATGAATATACAGTTCTCAGATGAAGAAATACAAATGGCAAATAAATACATGAAAAAATGTTCAGCATCATTGGTCATTTGAGAAACACAAATTAAAACATCCCTGAGGTTCCATCTCACACCAGAAAGAATGGCCAGGATCAAAAAAAAAAACAAAAAACAAAAACAAAAAACTACCAACAACAAATGCTGGAGAGGCTGTAGGGGGAAAGGAACTCTTCTGTACTGTTAGTGGGAGTGCAGACTGATGCAGCCACTGTGGAGGTCAATCTGGAGATTCCTCAAAAAGCTGGGATTGGGAAGTTCAATTTGACCCAGCTATTCCATTTCTGGGCATACTCCCAGAAGAACTGAAAACATCATACCACAATGATATATTTGCACCCATGTTTATAGCAGCACAGTTTGTAACAGCCAAATCTTGGAAACAACCTAAGTGTACATCAACAGAGGAATGGATAAAAAAGATGTGGTATTTTTGTGCAATAGAGTACTACTCTGCTACAAAGAATGATCACACTGAGATATTTATGAGTAAATTGACGAAACTTGAGACCATACTCATAAATGAAATAAATCAAACTCATATGTGCAAATACTGTATAGTCTCTCTAGTGTAAGAAGTGGTAAGAGTACATAAGATACCAAAAAAACTCAGTAAAAGGACAAGAATCTGCTTAGAGGGAAAAAAATAATATCTCAGGAAAAATGAGCGAAAAAAAGGGAAGAGAAAAAATATCTAAAATTATATAAACACACTTAGGATAGCTAAGATGATTGTGCTATGAATTCTATAAGTTCTTGGAACAAAACAGCTAACATTCATAGGATTAGAACAATTTTTCATATTATTGTATGGTGATCTGAGGAACTCTTGAAGATCATTATGTAAAATAACAACTGTTACGCTCGTACCATCTTGTTTTGAAGACCTATATTGTCAGTGTTCTGAGTTCTTTGCTATTTTTGTGTACATGTCTTTTTCATTTTGTGTTTTTCTAGGAATTTGTTTTGTTTTGTTTCCCCTCTAATACAGAAAGAATAGGCACACGTGTAGAGACTCATACATGTGTAGAACTTCTAAACAGTTTTATGACAATCAATTATATAACACATGATGAAATTAACAACTACTTTGAAGAAAAAGAGACACTGAGGTACCCAGTGCTGATTCTGTAGTGTCATGATGTGAAATCCACCAATACTATTATTCTTTGTTCAGAGTGATTTTAGTCTGTTTTGTTTTCTTTAATTTCAACATACATGAAGGTATGAATGGCTATTTTGAAGAGACAAGATACATTATGGCAGTCATTATTGACTTCTCTATTGTCTGGTCTTGAAGACCTAAAATGCCCTCATCATCCTGTTCTGATCAGTTTTATACAATTTTGTTTTATATGAATTCATTGTATGTGAAGATAGGTACCACTATTTGGAAGAAAACAAGAGACAAGGAGATAGACAGTGAAGATCTCTAGTTGTCTGGCTTTGAAATCTGTGTTTCTTATATTGTTTTCTTATGATCTGTTTTGTTTTATTTTAACTTTACCCTCTTTAAAATAAAAATTTTAAAAAGTGTTAAACCACATATTATATATATAATATACATATATATATATATCTTGCTTTTATTTATTAAATTAATCTTCATTTGTAAAGTTTAACAATTGATATAGATGGACATATAAATAATCACTTTCAGAAGCCAGAAACACAGACTAATTAGAAACAGAAAACATGGATGTCCAAAAAATTTCGGTATAACTCAAAATGCTGTTCATTATGCTGCTGAAACAAAACCAGCAAACAGACCATTAATACAACACAGATAATTCCAAATGGCTCTATTTCTCATTTAACAAAACTCAGTCAATAACATGAAAGAACAACTGACATAAATGCTAAGGGAAGGTGTACTCACAATAAAGTTCATCTAAAATGAAACTGTCATTTCTACCCTCTGAAAGAGTTTTGGTCCAGACAGGACACTGTAGCCGGTGAAGCCTTAGAGGCAGAACCAAGGAGCTGCTATGTCCCCCACCCCTAGGAATTTACCTGTGACTCCATCTTCCCCGCCCCTAGGAATTTACCTATGGTGCCAAACAAAGACCAATGGGCTACCCATGCATCCCTAATGCCCTCTTAGGTTCCACCCCAAACCGAGGCTACTTATATACCCACCATGGCACGAGTCCTCCAGAGAGAAAGCCAGACTCCAGCAGTGGGGGGGTGGGGGGGTGTTGTTTTTCTCTCTCCACATTCTCAGAATAAAGGTCATTTATATTTCATACTTCTTATTTTTTCAGCCGCCGCCAGTCCCCCACAGTTCTATCCATCTTTTGGATATAATCTTATCACCCTCTAGTGTTTAAAATTCTTATCAGAGAGGAGTAATTCTATCACACCACACCTTTATAAAGTTAGGTGGTAAATATGTCAATTTGGTACTTAATTTTCTAAGATGAGAAAAACTATAGTTTGACATTATAAAATTCTATTGTGATATTAATATATATTCTTTGTACAACTTCACATAATCTCATACTACAATTTATTTCTTGTTTAGAGAGTAAGGATACCTTTTGAATTGTGGATATTTATTTACTTCCTTTTTGCCATGCTTTGTGACTGAGAAGTATTCTAAGAACCAATATTATTTAGCCCCTATTTTTAACATTTTACAGTTTATTTTGTTGTTTTGTTTTGTTTTTTTTTTGAGTTTTGTTTTTAGAGGGTCTTACTATGCAGTTTAGGCTGGCCTTGAACTCATGGAGATCTTCCTGCCTCGGCCTCCTTCCTGCGTACTGGGATTATAGGCAAATGCCACCATATCCAGCAACATTTTATAGTTTTTTAAAGTTTTTAAAGACAGCAAGTGTGCAGATAAGCAAGAAAAAAGGACAGCACCAATTAAGCATAAAAATTGATTATGAAAAACTGTAGTATAAAATCAAGATAAATTTTATTAGCAAGAAAATAGATAAAGCATAGACAAGGACAATTTTCTTGGTATTTGTGAATCATTACAAAGTAATTAAAAAGGAGCTATAAGATTATTTCACTGAATGATGGCCAAAACTTACTATCTGATAGTACTCCTTCTAATATATCTCTCTCCGGACCCATAGACTTTCAGTTAGAAAGATTTTGACTGTCAAATTTAATAAATAATTTAAACTAACTTGGCCAAGCATGATGGCCTGTAATCCCAGAATTCAGGAGACTAAGGCAGGAAAATCCCTGTGAGTTCAAGGCCAGCATGAGCTACATAATGAGTTTAAGGCAGCCTGAATATACTATATAGTGAGACCCTGTATTAAAAACCAAACAAATGAAAAACAAAACAAAAACTAACTGGACCCTCAAATAAAGTGAGCTGATTAAAATAAGGTGATGTAATTCTATAGAAAAAAAATTAAGATAGTCTGTATGATTTTGATGACAAGCGAAAGTGTACTGTCTTCCAGGCTTTTTTAAATATTGAAAATTCCATCAGGGAATGGCCCTGAATGTTACGAAGCTTAGTGGCACTAAAGATAATGTCATCTAAAAGTAGGACTGCTAAATTATGTTTAAATGTTGTAACAAGCACTAGACACATAGAAACTCTTTATAAACATTCCTGTATTCCCGTCAGGGTAAGGTATTATTAAATTTATTTTTGTATGAGGAAATAAAAGTTCAATGTGCCAATACATGAGTGAGGAATTGTAAATTGGTACTTTGACTAAGTGAGCTCTTTACCAGTAAGGCCTTAATAGTTTCGTTTTGTTTTGGTACTGGGAATTGAACTCATGACCTTATGCTTGTCAGTCAGGTGCTTTGTCACTGAGCTACATTCCCAGTCCTCTTAATGGACTCTATCACATTTTACACATTCCACAAAGATCTACTGAAGACAAAGGTCTACTTTATGATATGTCCCCATTGCTGAGATATTTTTGTAAATTACTTCTTTAGGTATAAGCGGGATGGGGTGGGGTGGAGGACTTTTTCCATCAAATTGAAAAGGAGGTTGAGCCCTATGTGAACAGGAAACTTCCAGAGATAATGGGAAGCAAACTTGATTAGAAGCTACATAGAACCACAGCATGTGAGGTGAGGTTGGGTTCTTAAAAATCGTTTAAATTATTCTCTTTGCTTCAATATGAAGGAACTGCATTATAGCACTGGGGAAAAAACCAAAACAAGATCATTCTTAAGTTCTACTTTTGTCAAAATATTCTCCAGGCAACTTTTTTTACAAAAGCACTAAGTAAAAAATTGTGAGTTGTTTTTTTTTGTTTTGTCTTTTGTCATTTTCCTTTTTATCCGTACGGGGGATTGAACTCACGACTGTCTGCTTGCAAGGCAGGCGCTTATGCCGCTGAGCTAAACCTCCAGCCCCCCAAAATTGTGAGTTCAATGAGAAAAGCCAGTTTTTTTCTTAGAGCATTGAATGTGAAAGAAACATATATTCCAAGATCATAGAAAAGGCACATATTTCAAGGTGTCACTAACAAAGGACCTTCAACATTCCAGGCAATCTCAATGTTGGAGATTACTCAGTGCCTTAGTGTGAGTTCCACTGCTTGGACAGACAGTAGAAAACAAGGAGTACTAAGGGAATATATAGTATGCAATCAGGGATCCAGCCATTTCTTGTACCTCTCCCTAAAATTCTAAAGGCAATTACTAAATTAGAGGAAAAATAAAGAAGTTTAAAGATTTTTCTACTCCCCCAAAGCACACTGCCCTCTTCTGAATTATCCATAATAATTTTATCTTTCTACTTTTCCTAGCTTATGGAAATCATTTCCTCAGCAACACTATTCTAAATTATGCAATATTTCCCATATTAGATGTACTTTTTCTCTATCTCTAGTTACCCAGAAAACCTCAGCTAATATACACATCTGATTTTTATCCTTTCCTCATCAGCTGGCTCCAAATGCAACTCTTCTAAAGTACTGGGTCATAATAATGCACTGATGTCTCTCAGACTTGAACTGAATATATGCACTGCATAACCCTAAAATGTAACAATTATTTCCCTGTTACTGAAAAGATAAAGAGACTGGTTTACATTTTCCCTAGGGTACCAGTGTATCTTTTATTTACATAAAAGAACACAGGGAGAGGAAGTGGTGAGAGTTTGGACAGTAATAGAAGGACGATAGATTCATTAACCCACAGAATACATACGGCAGTGAACTGACCAGAGAAGCAAGGGGACACTTTCAGAAAGTCTTAGATGTGCTCCAACATCACTAAAGCATAAAAACAGGCTTTTTCTCTCATCACCAGTATGAAGAGTTAGACATAAGTCATTCCCAGGAATAGCAAAGTACTCTCCCTGGGGACAGAAATGATATATATATATATAGGAGAGATACATATTTTTAAGGCATCAGGAATAAATTTCACTGTTTTTCAAAGAAGTGAACAGCAATTACACAAAGTGGTCACCAAATCTGAAAACTAGGAAAATCTTTTAACAAATAGTTTATTGATGTTATGAATGATAAAATACTAGTCTCTGTATTTCTTAGACTTCATGGCCTCCCCATATAGTCTATCTTTGGAATAGGAATGAAAAAAGGATTTCCCACCTATATTATAAAGCTATTATAATCACTATAGGTATAGCTTGTGTAACCTTTTCTTCAACCTCACAGTGTCCATTTCCATTACCAACTATTTATAATCTGCATGGAGTTATTCACAGAAAATAAAATACCATCAGTATCAATATTTCAAAGTTTATTTTGTTGGTCTCAATAAAGAGCTCAACTATTCTATTAACCCAGTAATTGCATAAAGTTTTATTACTTCTATACATAAGATATAATCATTCAGCACTTCCATACATGAATATGAACTTTTTTGAGGATTCTCAAAGACTTTAGAAGTCTAATTGTTTTTTTAACAATAAAACGAGTAGCGTGAACCCATGAGTGAGATCAGTCATTTAAAGTAAAATCTGCTGCATGGCTCAGTTGCCAGAGCATAAGAGTTAAAATACAGTTCCCTAGGTCTCAGTTCATAGAGCAATTTGAGAGAGATAAATGTACACTCTTTATCTAAAAGATTAAGACAAGCATAGAGAACAGATGTTTTTAAAAATGCAGTTGGTAGAAGCTAAGACTTTCCATCGAAGAATGTCTGAAAAGGAGGGATTCTATGAAGCACAGATGCAGAGAAGAAGGCATTACTCCTATAAGAAATAATGAATTGTGAACAGAGTTGCTCAGAAGTACTACAAAGAGCAATTAGCTTCGATTCCATTGTCACCAAGAGGACACAGAGAAAAGAAAGTCTGTGCTAGAGTCTTTGTTGTTCTCAGACTCAAGCAGGGAGAACCAGAGACTACCATCATCACCTACAAAAAGGCTACTACAGCAACAACACAGATGTCAAAAACTAGATCAAGTGTAGGGTAGACAAAAGTTGAAATTCTGCCTGCGTTTGCTTTTTTTTTTTTTTTTTTTCTTTTTCCTTTTTATCGGTACCGGTGATCGAACTCACGACTGCTTGCTTGCAAGGTGGGCACTTATGCCGCTGAGCTAAATCCCCAGCCTAGAAACTCCTTCTTTTGAAAGGCAGAGGGAAGGCTTCTTCATAAAACCCTTTAATTCACTAGTTTTCCTGTCATTGTGGCACTTAAACTAAAAAGGATGGTGCAAGCTTTCTCAGCTAGCTTCTAATTGGACACAACATCAACACTACATGCAAGATTGAATGATCATATCTTCTGGGCCCCTTTTCCACTGGACAGGCTCAGTACACTTTTGTAGACAAACTGAATAGGTATGTTCTTATCTGAGAAAACTGCATAAACCTAAGACCAGATTTTGTCAGCTCCCATTCCAGAAGACTGATGGGGAGTTCTGCAGTTCTTGTATAGTTCCATGACTGTCTTTGCTCTATCTTTGTATCATCTTAGTCAAACGGTAACCCCTTCAGGAATATCATCCTCCTACTAGATTAATGGATATGATCAATCACATGTATCTTCCACAAGGAAGGTGGATCTAATATCTTCGGAGATGATCTTTAAGTGTTCTGAATGGAATGTACAAATTAATTGCTAGATCCAGGTCATAAATTTTGTCTAGGGTTTCAACCTATACTAATCCTCAGAAAATCATTCAGTAGTTGTGCAGGCCATTTCCTACCTCCAGCTCTGACATCTACAGGTATGTAATCATATAATTTGGGGCAGAAAGAACTTTCTCCAGATACTGTATTGCCATAGGCCAACTTCCATGTTGGCCTTGAAGTTCTCCTGTAGGAAATGGCCAACAGAGAGATGCTGGAGGCCTAAATTCTAAATGATCCTCTCCCACGTGGTGCTCTTCATCAAGGTATGTGGCCCAAGCATGACTGCATACAGGAGTTAGCAAGCCAGAGTCTTCATGCTGAGGAAAGTGGTCCCCAATGCTGCCCAGAAACTTTATTTCTAGGCTCTGCTTCTGACATGCTCCAGTACCTGCAGGGACTCAAGGTTAATGTTTTTGGTAAATATTGACTACTTTACCCTCTGGGATTTTGCACTTTTCTATCCCTAGATTCCCTTAGATTTACAAGTTCCACCTACTTCCTATGATAGCCAACAATTGCCCACTACTGATCAAGCCCTAAGTTTTATGGTCTTTTTAGACCTCCGCATCATTACTGTACCAGACTATATCTTATTAATTTGCCTTCTCCAACTTGTGTCCTATCTTCCTGATTAGACACGTCACTGGCCAGAACTCTAAAAAATTTTAGAAAACAAAACAAAAATTTTTAGAAAACTCAATTCAGATTTTAGGCAAGTAAATTTCTTAAAATATAAAGAAAGGAAGCTCTGAGGCAATGGTCAGTAATTTTAGAAGAGAAAATGGCTCAAAGATTAGATTGAAATAAAAAAATCAATAAATGATGACAAAGAGAGACAAAAAAAAAAATCCAAAAACTAGTAAACAAGGAAAGTGGGAGAAGGGAGGAAAGAAACAGTTAATAATGACACTGAACTTTCCTATGGGCACCCAATGCAGGAAGAGACAACCAGCAGATCTGCCTCAACTTGCTGGGTGTCACCACCAGGAGGCCCTTTCCTGCAGGTGGAGAGTGCAGGCAGAGAGCCAGACAGATCTGCGTCTGTGTACTGGGCGCTGCCACAAGAAGGCCCTTTCCTGCAGGCGGCCAGGACAGGCAAAAAGAACCAGCAGATCCACCTCCACCTGCCAGGTGCTGCCATCAGAAGACCGAGGCCTGCCAGCAGCCAGCACAGATAGAGAGAATCAGCAGATCCCCCTCTACCTGGAGGGAGCTGCCACAGAAGGCTCCTTCCTGCAGGCAGCCAACAGGAAGAGGGACATACAGCCAGGGAAACTCCATGTACCTGTAGGCCTCCATTGGAGGCCCTTAGTTCCTTTGGGTAGCTATCACCCACCAGAAGAATCAGACAAACACACTCCTGTGTGTCTGCCACCATCGTGGGAGTCTCAGTGCAGAGAAACAGATTGAGAAAAGCAGCCCCACCTCCACATACCCCAATCATCAGGAAAGCCCTGGTGTAGCTGCATAGGTCCGGAGCAGCCCGTCCCACTCCCTGTTACCTCACTGTAAATCTGGGGTTAGAGGAACCCAGATGCCTGTCCTATTTTCTTATACCGCAGAGTGACAGCCAACATGGGAAGTGCCTGGGGCCCAACAACCAGCATGCTGAGAGGAACAATGTTCAGAGAAGAATGTCAAGATGAAGGAGCAAAAGGCAATATCAGACCTCCAGCCCACACATAAGTCTGAGATACACAGTCATACAAGAAACTCACAGTCACATCTGGGAGGGAAAGGTGGAAACTACTGTTAATTTCTTATTGTTTTGTCTTTGAACTCTTATATTATTTTCACAACATTGTTAGATTTGGCTTTGTTTTGTTAGATTTTACTGTCTGATGATATGGGCAGCTATTCTAAACATGATGGGATGTATTATAGTAATCATGGTTGGTTTCCTCTTACACTGTTTTGAAGTCTTATAGTGTTTTCAGTTGTTTGTTTAGTTTTATTCTGTTTTGTTTTGTTTGATTTTATTGTGTGTGATGGTATGAACAGCTGTTTTGAAGAAAATGAGACATCATGGTAGCCATTGCTGATTTCCTATCATCTTGTTATGATGTCATATCATGCTTTTTGTCTTTTGATTGGTTGTATCCTGTTGTGTTTTATTTGATTTTTTATTTGTTATGTGATGGTGTGGACAGCATTTTTGAGGAAAATGAGATAGTAGCCATTGTTCATTTCCTGCTATCTAGTTTTGAAGCTGTGTAATGCTTTCATTCTTTTGATTACTTTTATACTATTTTGCTATGTTTGATATTATTGTGTATGAAGATGTGGTCAACTATTTCAGCAAAACAAAAGAGACATTATGGTAGCCACTGTTATTTCCTGTTGTCTTGTTGTGATGTCCTATTTTGCTTACATTGTTCTGTACTGATTTGCTTTGTTTTGTTTTGTTTTATATTATTCTGTTTAAAATTTAAAAATACATTAAAAAATAATGGGACTAAAATGAACATATGTTAAACACCAACTGGTATATATACCAATTTCCCGTGATAAACCCCATCATGATGTATATTAACACGTACCAATAAAATATTAAAAAGTAATTTATATAATAATAAACATATGGAAGTATCTAAAGAAATGAATACCAGAAATAGTAATAATCATATTCATTATGATTGTTGTTATTGCTATTAGAGCATACTGAAAATTGCCTTCCAGGTCTAATGCATGCTAAGCAAGTGCTCAATAAGTGAGAAATATTCCCACCCACAGAGGCAAATTTGTGCCCAAAAAAGCAATAAACAGAGAAAAAAAGGTCACAATCAAAGATGAACAGCAAAACATCCTCTAAATACAACTGTCAAGGAAGAATAAAGTCCTAACTAAGAAGAGCTATGCTTTTAAGATAGAAAGAGTATTGTAGGGATATACTGAGAATAAAAACATGAACGAGGAAAGGGCTGATCCACTGCAAGAAAAAGACAGTAATAATTGTGTTCATGAACTTTCCCTTATGAATCTCTCTCTAGAGTTAAACTACTATGTTCTTGACATACTTCATATTTATTTAACCCACATAATACTCTATAAAGGAGAAATGACAACAATAATAATGTAATAAAAAAAAGAAAAACATACTCAGTAATGAAGTGACTTAATTAAGGCCATACAGTTAATAAGTGTGAGAAGCAATGCCGGAACCCAAACATATGTGATTCCGAAGTTTGTCATACTTAGCATTCTACTCCAAAACATGTACAACTACTAATTACTCAATCTTTGTGCAAAAGCTGTTAATACCAAAAGAGTCACTTATATCAGTCCTAACAAAACTAAAAACAAGTAAGTTATAAAGAAAAAATTTCCACAGTAATCTGATACACAGTGACTTACAAAAGACTATGCCAGAACCACAGCTTTGCATAAAGACCACCTTCCCCCTCCCACCCTACACAAACATCTACAACGATATTTGTCCAGTAACTCCAACATCAGACTGACACTACCCTTGTGAATCCTTGTGACTCTGGATTATTGTTTCAAATTTTCTAATGTAATCTCCCCCATTATTACCTTTAAAACTCAGCCTTAACACTTTGGTTTGTGTTCTTTTTGTTTTTTGAGACAGGGTCTCAAGATGTAGTTAGGAGGGTTATAAACTAAGTACATACCATACCACAGAGTGTGCAACAATTCAAATCCTTTTCTTAAAAAGTTAATTTGGGACAGGGTCTTTTATTTTGGGTGGACATCAAACTTGCAACCCTCTTGCCTCAGCCTTCCAAATGGCTGGGGTTACAGGCATGTGCTGCCATGTTCAACTCCTCAACCATTTGTTTTTTTAAAAAATTTTTATTAGTACATGTTTGTAGTGTATAATGAATACACTCATCATGATTCATCTGTACATTCTGGATATGCTCATAGTTTACTATGGCTTATGTATTCCCATTGCAATGCAGTTCTACACATTTCCAAATAAACAGTCTTGAAAGAACTTTTCTCTGATTCTTATTTATGTGGATATTGTACTTTTGATGATTAAAAAAAATCAGGCATTGAAACATAATGACCATTATAATAGTATTAACTAGTGGGACTTTAAAGGTGATTAAAGTATAGTGGCACATGTCTGCAATCCAAGCACTCTCAGAGGCTGAGGTACAAGTTCACAAATTCAAACCCATTCTGGATAACTCAGTGATTTAGCAAAACAAAGTGGGTAGGGGAGAAATTAGTTCACAAGAGCATTCCTTCCCTCACAGCCTTTATAAAAAAACCATCCCATAATGTTTGGCTTTCCTGTCCTCCCATCTTCTGCCACATGAGGAACTGGGCAACATCTTGGGCACAGAGAACAACCTTCACCAGAAACCAAACCAAAGAATAGCTTCTTTGATTGTGACACTTCTCTTCCTCCATAATTCCAAGAAAATAAATTGCTGCTCTTTATAAATTACTCATTCTCATTTTTTATAGCAGCACACACAGACTGACAACTCCTACACAGTATTTTGCTTCAATGTTCTCCATTATACTTAATGTATAGAGGATAGACTATATTATAAGGTCACAAAACTCCAATTTATGAGGAAAATGAATCTAAACACATCATCAAAATATAAGAGCACATAATTTACAATTAAAAATTCTAAAAGAACATGAAGGAATGAAAAATTCAAGAAACAAGAATTTTAAAAGAAAAATTTTTATTATGTTCCACTATTGTGTGCCATTCCAAAAATGGGACACTTAGCACAAAAAGATTAAGGCACACATTTTTATCCTGTAAATTAGAAAACTAATGGTTGAAAGGAATAGTCTGTTACACAGAGGAAAGCTTACACTCACTGAAAGTATTCACACAGAAGTTATTCACCATCCACTTAAGATTGCTGTGCATACTAGAAACGCTCACATAGGTAAAGTACCTATAAACATCTATAATTAATATAATTACTAGTATTACATGATTGATTAAATGTTTAGTTAAAATTTATTACAAAATCATCTGAGGACCTGTGATTTTTGTAGTTACTAGCTATAATTTTTAAGTTTTCTTGTATCAATTTTACTGTTTGTTTCTTTCCCTTCTTTCTAGGTTTTTAAAAATTATTTTTCTGTAAAGTTGCTCACTGTATTTTCTTAAAGACATTATTATAGTTGTTAATTCATTTTTTATGTCCCATATGTTACTTATCTTTTTTCTCTTTCACTTTGATCGTTTCTCTTAAAGTTTCTTCTAGGTCTTCTCAAAGAAACTGCCTGTGTCTTTGTGTCTTCACTGGTTAAAATTTTTTAAAAATTTTTATTTATTTCTTCATTTAATTTCACTGATAAACTTTAAACTTTTTTTAGCTCCTTGAGTTAAAATGATTTATTTTCAGTACCTCTTTTCTAATACAAGCATTCAAATTACTGACTTTTTCACAGAGTACTATTTGGCTGGATCTGAAAAGTTTTAATTCCTAAAACATGTCAACTTGATTTTCTTTTTTTCAATTTTGGCTTCTATTTTAACCTGAGATAGGTCTTAAACTTTAAATTTCTAGAGAAAGAATTATCATCTGTGTTTATGCTGTTAGATTCTTTCATTTTAAGTAAATAATGCAGTTTGTCACTACACACATGATCAATTTCTATAAACAGATTACAATGTCAAAAAAGAATACATGGTTCTTATTTCATCTACAATTATATGAATTAAGTTTACTAACTACATTTAGATTATTAAATTTTTCCATATCCTTTAAGGCATTGAGAAAATGATTTTATAAAAAATTAAAATCACCTTGTCAATTCATCAACTTTCTTTCATTTTTAAGTGTTTTCTATACATACCTTTTCGAAAGTTCATAAAAAAATGACAATGTATTGTTCATATACAGTAAGGTTCATCTATTTAAAGTGCACAGTCAATAGATTTAGTGTAGTTAAGAGTTGTGAGACTCTCATCCTAAACTGTTTAGAACATTTTTATTAGTCCAAAATGGAATTCTGTGCCCTTAGCAGCAAACTTCCCATACTCCTTTAGGAGGAGATAATCACTAATTAATATTTGGTCTCTACAGATTTGCCTTTTCTGGAGATTTCAAATAATTGAAACTATACCATATTATGTGTTCTAGCATGGATAATAATTTATTTTTACTTCCAAATTCTATAGTTATACTATATTTTATTTGTCCATTCAATGGCTGATGAAAATTCAAACTACTTTCACTTCTTGGCTCTCATGAAGACATCTATGCAAGTTTTGGTGTGAATGTTTTTATTTCTCATGGGTGGATTTATATATTTTGACCATTTTTTTCATATATAAAAAGCTCAATAACTATTAGTATCTATTTCATGACTTGTACCTGCAAAAAATATCAAATACTTAATTATTTTTGTTTATTTTTATTTTGTTTTGTATTATAATAAATGTGATCCTTTTTTTAACATTTGCCTGGTATATATTTTTCATTTTTTTATTTGCAAGCTTTTTTTCACTTTGTTTTAGTAGTGCCCATTATGGAAAAAGCACGTTATACCTTCTAATACATTCCATCATTTTTTAGGGTAATTGCTATCATATTTCATGTGATGACTGACTTACTTAAATTTTCTTTGACTTCTGGCACTTTTATATGTTTTCTCTTCCTTTTCACTTTTATATGTTTCTTTCCTGTTCTCCTTCAGTTTTCATCATAATCTTATAGGTCAACTAACCTGACAGAAATGAAATAATTTCATTTTCAAAAATGTAAATGACTTAATGCTTTGGCTCCTGTTTCATCAAGGTTAATTTGGGCATTTTGGAAAACTATCCCTAGCAGCACTTATTCAGAAATAGAAAGGTACAGCTACTATAATTCAATAGATCACACTTAGCAATACCACAACAGCTATAAATAACCCTATTATGAGTAAGCATTGCAATACTCTATATGATACTTCCACTCTGTATGATTCCCATTCAACCATGACAATAAATTAGAATAGAAAATTACCTTTTTTTAAAACCAGGAATTGAACTCACGAACTCAGGCTTGCTAGGCAAGTGCTTGTACTACTGAGCTAAATTACTTTCTTGTATACAAGAACAAAGGTTAAAATCTCACAAAATATAAAAAGAGCTGATTTAGGTATGTTGCACACTCCAGTGTGTGTAAATATGACAAAATGTTTCTTTATTTGATTGTTTATGCATTGAGTAAGTGCTCAAGATACACCTCATGGCAAAATCTCCATCTCAGTCTTCTTTTCAACAGTATCTTGGCCTTGGCCTTTTTACCACCAGTTGTAGCATTAAGAAACTTGCTAACTCAGTTTAGTAACAATCCCCTCCTCTCCTTGATATACAATCACCCTGCAATCCCACTACCTCTGACACTCCCATTTTAATCATTTTATATTCACTGACTCTTTTGAGATCATCTGGGATGATCTCATACCAGAATTCTTTACTGTATTTGGAATTGAACTTAGTTCTATACTGAGATCTCTTTCCTCTATACCTGAATAAATGTGGGGTTTTTCTTTTCTTTTCTCTTTTTAATAATTTAACTGCCCAGATCTGGTTTTAACAATACTAACTCATGTATACTAAACACATACACTGAGTTAAATAACTCCTCTACATTCTCCAGTTTGGGCTCAGAAAACTATGGAAATAATCTCTTCAGGGCCAGAAATGGAAGGCACCCCTCTTCCCCTTCTACAGAATTAATCCTGGGTTTACAACACAGTAACTGAATCGTTAACCCATAATATATAATTTAGAAATTAGAAATAATAGAAACTGATTTAGAAATAGCAACTGAGTTCAGTATTATTATTCTAATGATCTTAAAAGTCTCCATATACATTTCTTCACTTAACCTTATAAGAAATATGTGATATCTAACAGTAGTGATGGAACTCTAACAAACATATCTACTACATATTTTAATCTGATAAAATTAACTTTAAGAGGTCTTGAATTTCAATGTTTATTTTAAAAGCGCTTATGAGAGACAGTATAAACTGAAAGTCACATGAATATGAGGATGCCTAAATTAATCAGACTAAGTAGACTAATATTATATGTAGGCCTTCATATCTTCAAATTAGCTTCCCAATAATTTTCTTTTGATGCCAATAAAAGAAGACAGTGTTTTCATTTTATCCACAATACAAACAAGAGGAAAAGTAACAGTGAATGTTTGTTATACATTAGGATACATGTTTAAGGAATCTTAACTTTCAAAGCAAACATATTTTTTCCTCATAATAATATTCCCCATAGTATATATCTTGAATCTCAGTATGTTTTCAAATATTGCAAGGTAAGGAAAGAATACCAGTGAACACATCATGAGAACACTAAAATATATCAGGTCATGTAGAATAAAACTATATAGAAGTCCTTTTTATTTTTAAACATTTATTATTATTATTATTATTATTATTATTATTGGTTTTTTTAAGGCAGGATCTCACTATGTGTTCTAGGTTGGCTTTCAGCTCACTATGTAGCCCATGCTGGCCTAAAATTGGGGCAGTCCTCCTACCTCAGACTCCCAAGTACTGAGATTACAGGTATGTACCACCATGCCTGACCAACTACTTCTTAATATGGAAAAAGCTTAACAAATGTTTCCAGAATGTATCTTAAATAAGTAAATGTTCCTGTCTGATCCATGACAAAAACAGTATCTTGGCCACTGCTAGCATCTGAAATATAAATTAACAAAACCAGTTCAGTTACTGCAATTTATTTACTATCCAAATTAGACTGCCATATGGTCATTCCAATCTATTAGCAGTAAATACTCTTAATATCAGCAGCCTAAATATTTTTTCTCAAGAGATTAATCTATTTGCTGTTAGTATTTGAAGATTACCTCTCAGGAAAGTTGGACTTACTCAAGATACTTAAGTTACTTCAAAGCATTTCCAAAAAGCTTAAAACATATACATTGTTTGACATAGCTGACAGAAAGTCAATAACCCAATCTCTTTAGAAAACATAATAATTGTAGCTAACATTTTGACTACCTACTCTATGTTAGATATTGTTTTATGAGCTTTACATGTATTCACTCATTTAATTCTTACTGCTTATACAAGGCAGATATTATTGTCCTTATTTTAGAATAAGCAACTGAAATAGAGATATTTTAGGTAAAGTTGAGCAAGATTACACAGAAAATGTATCACTTCAGTTGATTCTGGATTTTGTAAATGGTAAAAATCATAAACATTAAAAAAAGAGTACATATAAACTTATATACTTCCCTCTTCAACTCCTTTGCTTTCCCAATAGTGGGAATTGAACCCAGGGGCACTTTATTACTGAGCTATATCTTCACTCCTTTTTAAAGTTCCCATTTTGACTCAGGGTCTTGCTAAGTG
This sequence comes from Cavia porcellus, assembly GCF_034190915.1. Taxonomy (NCBI): domain Eukaryota; kingdom Metazoa; phylum Chordata; class Mammalia; order Rodentia; family Caviidae; genus Cavia; species Cavia porcellus. The sequence continues at coordinate 17,739,594 of NW_026947515.1, forward strand.
ATCCAAGCTTAGCTCCCTTTCCAACTTGCCATCTTCCTGTCTCAGTAAAGTAGCAAAGATTATAGGAATGTACCACAATGCCCAAACCTCTCCCACCCTGAGTAAGAGTTAGTATATTTCCATACTGCCACCAAATGTATACATGGGTGAATTTGTGTTCATAGCAATTTTTAACACATCAATTCCTATTGCTAATAATTTTCTTTTTGTTACATAAACAATATTAAATAACATACATTTTAAAACTTGCACAAGTCTATTTGTAAACTCTAAGCCAAAATTCCTTTGACATTTATGCACATTACATAGATAAATCGAATAAATTTAAAAAATGTTGAATTAATGAATTAACTATTGGCATTCCTAAATTATCTATGGATTAAGACATGCTGAGGGTCTTATGATAATATTAAAAAAAATAAACCTTGGAGAGGTTTTTTTTTGAATAAGAATTTGGAGATAATGGGTCTAACAGTATGTCTCTACACACTCCTATGTATCATCCCCGATGCACAATACCCAACTAAAGCAAGTGAGCCTTGGAGTCTACTCAATCTCTAGTTTAGATCTTCAAGCCTTCCTTTACTGTTTAAACCATCTGACTGCATATTTTGTTATTGGGAACATAAAAATCATAATATACCAGATATGGGAGATGGAGTATTATCTTCTGTAAACTTCAATTTTCTTGGTGATAAAATGAGATTGCTTCCATGTTGCACTACCTTTAGAGGATTTTTCCTTTAGTAAGAAATTTCTCTCTCAGTCTAAGAACCTACGCCATGCACAGACCCCATCGGACTGAACAGCCAGACCCAATCTCTCCCCGTGAGTGAGCACCATTCACAAACTAGGGGCTAAAGAGAACAAAGGACACATCAGCAAGCAAACTCAGTCTGGGAACCAGTGCGATGTGTGGACCCCTTCAGGACTGGAAGAGCCAGACCCTAGCTTCTCCCCATGAGTGAGCACCATTCATGAACTGGGAGTAGAGAGAACAAAGGATGAATCAGCGAGCAAATCCAACCTGGTAACTTGCACCATGCGTGGACCCACCCTGGAATGGAACAGCCAGACCCTTGCCCCTTTCAGCACATAGGCTGGCAAACAAGAAGTACCATCCCACAGCCACCCCCTGGCCCTGTAAGTAACAGGCTTATCCAGAGAGACACAGGCTGTGACGATAGCTATCGAGGTGAAATGCAATTGGATGCCTGTGGTGCTTTGGTGTTTCACTAACAATGCTGGTCTAGGGCCAGTGGTCTGATCACAGGTTCAGAGGATAGCAGTACGCAGTGTGCCAAATTATGTATCTACTCTTAAGAAAAGATTTTTCCTATTCTTCCTCCCTGCTAAGTCAAAGGATTTAAAAATGGACTTATTTCTGCAAGTAAGTCTTTATATACACCTGTGTTGAAAGATGAAGGTAAATGTGATAAATATGCTAAAAATAGAAAGGTTATGTAAGAACAATGATAGGAAAAAGCTACTCCCTATAACAGCTTTTAAGATGAAACATCGGTATGCTACATACCTTCCAGGAAATGGAGACAATGGCTAAAAATCAGGCAAATACATACAAGGTTAACAAACATGGGATATTCTGGTCCTCCATACTGCATTCTTCATATACTTGCCATCAAGATTCAATTTAAAGGTAAATCAGTTACATTTCTTCTCATTCCTCCTTTGCTTAAAATTCTACAAATAATGCAGGCATCTCATCATGACCTAAAACTTCTGGGTTTTACCAACCTCTCCACTGCATTTTCACCTATCCTTTCATTGACTACTCAATGTAAGCCATACTTGCTCTCTTTTCACTCGAAGCTCATTTCTGTCTTGGACTATTCCCTCTTCCTAGAAGGCTCATATTCCACACCTTTTAAAGGCTTTTTTAAAATTCAAACATCAAACTCTCCTGCTGCTAAATGATCATTCCATAAAAAGAAACTATACTGGACTAGGGATTTAGCTCAGTGGTATAAACACTGCCTGGCAAGCGCAAGATTGTGAGTTCAATCCCCAGTGTACCCCCCCCAAAACAAAACAAAACAAAAAACTATACTTCTACCTCAGTCTCTTAATCACATTTCCTACTTTATACCTTCATAGCACCTGTTACTAAAATTTAATTAATCAGGTGTTTTGCCACTCTTATATCCAGTACCTGGTATACAATGGGCCCTATTTGTTGAATGATTAAGAAAAGCACTGAAGAATAACAAATGAACTAATTCACATGTACTGAAGGCCAAATATGAAGAAGCCATAAAAGAAATGAAACTGGCTCCTATTCTGACTCTATTTATTCAATATGAATGGTAATATGAATACAAAGAATATAAGGCAGTTAGAAGTTTAAATGCACAGAAATGACAAAATTAAAGATACCTTTAATGGCCCCATTAAATGAGTGTACTTTGATAACTAATGGCAAATAAGAACCATGCTCCTGAGGGTATTTCTTTTTGGTTGGTTAGTTTTTCACTATCCAACTTTCCTTCTACTTATTTATTATGAAACACAACTTTGAGAGGAAGAATAAAAAATGAATAATCTGACTATAGGTTTTATTAAGGTTCAATGTATTTTCATAATCCTCATCCTGTGCTTCACTTAAAAGAAAAGCAGCTACAGACATTTTCATGGCAACTTCTTTAAAGAAAGAGGTTTCTAACTGAAACAGTAATAAGATCCAAAATATACAAAAAATATTGTAATAAAGAGGTTTCTTTCATTTATAAATTTTTAAATGCACTGTCAATCTTTAAATTATTAAGGCCTGAAGAGTCTTCAGTAAGACAAAGTATTTGAAAGATCCCACACTTCAAACATTGTAAAATTAAAACTGAATAGTTTATATAAGCTATTATATAAACTCATTCTTACTGCTTTACCACAACATCTCTGGGATATTGGGCATGTTACTGAGGTTATCATTATACGCATTTATCATTTAATAAAAACGGCCTATCAAAGTGAAATTCAAATTGTGATAGGCAAATAGAATAGGAAAGTAGCATCTCCAATACCTCGGGCAATCCAACTCACATACATGGAAACTGAATTTTTCTTGCTATTTCTTCTAATGTGTGTGGTAAAATAGTACATTATATAACAACTATCAGATTTGGATGTTTTAAATTTTTAGCAATCAATACCTTTAACTGCAAAAACAGGGAGCATATCTAAACAATGAAATTATATTCATGTCAAATCCCATTAAATCTATCATATTTTTGGCCTTTAATAGAGATTCAGTACCTCAAACTACAACATTAGGCTGGGGGGGGGGGAGTTAAGGGCCTCACATTTGCTAGGCAAGAGTTCTACCGCTGAGCTACACCCCTAGCCATATTAGATTATCTTATAAATTTTTATCTAATGACTTAAGAGTTAATGCTTTGACTCATTTAGCTCTTGAAAATTCCTAAAATACAACAAGCAATGTAAAGAAGAAAAACTTATGCTTCCAAGAATTACAGAAAAAAATTCTATTCTTTTGATGAATATTACAGATGGTGAAAGTTTCATTCTACTTAAATACTCTAAAAATTCTACTTTTCTCCTCTCGATTCTTTTTAATTGTCATAATGATAACCAAATATTGTCTGCATCAATACCAGGCATACAGGAAACAATCAGCATACGTTCAATTTCATGCTTTTATAAAACATGAATCTCAGTCAACTGATTGCCATCAAGAAACTACTGGTAAAGTAGAAAAATCTAACAAAATGACCTATATTTAAAGATTTTCACACGTAAGTATTCTTCAGGGCATTTTAAATTTTTTCTATGACCAACTCAGGAGGACATAAGATCATTTAATAAATATTCAGTTTTCACATCTAACCACCTCATGCGAGTATGCAGTAAACACTATGACATACATTAAAGTTAGTGCAATCCACAATATATGAATTATCATAAATACCACAAGAAGCTGTAGTAATATCCTATGGAGAAGAAAATACTTAAATCAGCTTTTTAAAACAGAGATGATCTATATAACTCATGATTCCAAACAAAAATATGACTGATGTACCTTTGCTAAACTATAAAGCTCTTATTATCCTAAAATTACAATGCCTCCATCTGTTAATCTGACAAGAACAAGCTGATAAACGAAATTAGAACAACAGTGTATTCTGGCAAAACTAGAGACTTCCTGAAAACCTAGAAAAATATGTCCACAACAGATGGGTCACTTAGAAAATAAATACATCAATCTGTCAGAGTAATATTCTAATTTTCTAAATTAAAATCAATAGGAGCTCCACTTTCCAAGAGTCTATAACATTAGGAAGGCCAATAAAGAAAAATCTAAAGATGAATATAAACCTCGAGCGCCATATTGTTATGTTTCCTCTAAAACATACTGAATTCAGGTAAAGTCCTTACCAGTTAACTTCTTCACAGGTTGGAGCCGAACACTGATAGACTGATGTGTGAGTAAGGGGGAGGATGGAAGAGAGCGAGACATGCCCTCCATAATCCGAATGTGCTGCATACCTTCACTCATTGGAAGTGGTGGAACAGCGTAGTCTGGCTCAAAAGCACAGTCACTTTCTGTGGAGATGCCACCTGTTAACAGAAGAGAAAGTCATGAAAGAGCTGATAATAAAAGATTCTTCCTTCCTCATTAAAATACATATTTTAGGATGATTTAGAACAGTATATAGAGACACTGATTTTCACTATGAGAAACCAAATGAAGTGTTTTTCAACACACGCATTTGTTTAGACTGTATATTCAAATCTGGGTCTAGTACTAGGAAATGGAAGATGAGTAAAGGTTCCTCTTCAAGGGGCTCAGTTTCTCATGAGACATGCAGTCATATAACTATAAAACAATACTATTACAGTTTAGATCTATAATATCTGCCCAAGTCTCATGTGCTCAGCATTGGAGCACTCTGAAAGGTGATTTGATCACTGTGATTAATCCATTAGTGAGTTCACAACTGAATGTGCTGGTAGGAAGCAAGACTTGGTTGGAGGAAGTAGTTCACAGGGGGCATAACCTGGAAGGGGGTATTTTTGACACCTATCCAGCTCTTTCCATTTTTTCCCTGCATCCTGATTGTTGTAAAATGAATAATTTTTCTCTGCTATATCTTTCCACCATGTTTCTACCTTAGATCTAGCTATGTACTAAACCTCAGAAATTGTGAGCCAAATTAAATCTTCCCTCTTTAAATTACATTTCCCAAAAGGGTGATGAAAAGCTGACTCCCACAAACACAGTACCAAAATCAGAGCAATGATCTTGTTTTTCCTGACAGAAAATGAAGACAATATTTACCTACTTAAGAATGTGCAATTGCTAGTAGGGTCATTGTAACTTATTCATTTCTTTGTCTCCTCCCTCATGAATACACATTAAAACGTAAGTAGGTAAGATTGTTAAGTAGGGTAAGGTAAGATTATATGGTAAATCTGTTCATTAAAAAAGTAGTTACAAACTGTGAAATTCTACTCCTGGTAATGGTAGATTATGTACTTCAGTCCCATTTTTTCCTAAAAAAAAAACTAGAATAAAGATATTTAAAATCTTACTGAGGCAATGAAAAACGAACAGAATGATGAAGAATATAAGGAAAAGACTGAAGTGTGGCAGCTGAGACTACTTTTTACTTCAGAGCATTGGAGAAGCTAAAAAGCTTTGAGTTTTACAAAGCTGGGAACAAAATGTGAGAGTCTAGAACTCATTAAAGTGTAAAGGAGCAGTTACGAAAATTCGAACACTTTCATTAAAAGTACAAAGGAATAAATACAAACTGAACCCAAACTAGCTCTCACAAGGAGTAAGGTTAGTTGTAAATATCTCCCACTAAATTAAATGAAGGTAATCCTGAATTGCTAGAGCCCACCAAAACAAGCATAAGTCTTCCTGTGGGAAAATAATATTATCAAATAATTTATAAAATTTGTTATATATAATATCTGGCTCTTAAGTAACAATAATAGATATGATAACATGAATAAAGTCAGTCAAAAAAGCCATTTAAATCAGAAATAGAAAGTATGGAACAAGACACAAAACTTAAAATAGCATATTTAATATGCTTAGAATATAAAAATTACAAAATTTAAATACACAAGTTATGAAATTAAAAATGTTAATACATGAGTTAAAGGCAGATTAGCACAGTAAAAAGAACTAGTAAACTTAAAGGTATATCAGAAGAAAGCATTAAAATGTTTAGAGCACCAAAAGAATAGAAATGGATTCTTAGTTATAACATCAGAAGAATGAGCAATAAAACAAAAGATAACTTCGTTGAAATTAAAAACGTGCACTGTAAGATACCATGACAAGTTTAAAAACTCTCAAATGGGAGAAAATATTTGCAAATCATGTATCTGACAAAGGTATATCACATCTATAATATGTAAAGAATTCACACACTCAACACATTGATGGCACGAATGTAAGAAGGTACCAGTTCTGTGTGAAATAGATTAGTGATTCCTCAAACACCACATGATCCAACCCTTCTTTCTTCTCCTGAGTATGTATATACTCCAAGAAATGAAAACATGTTTTCAAGCAAAAAACTGAGTAAGAATGTTCACAATAGCATTATTTATAATAGTCAAAAAGTAGAAACAACCCAGTACCTGAAAAATGGATACATAAAATGTAACATATCTATACCATGGGATATTTAGTCAGAAAAATAATGAAAACTTAATTCAAGCTAAATACTTAAAATTCTTATAAACATAATGAATGAAAGATAAAAGACAGTCACAAAAAGCCACATGTTATATGATCCTATTTATATAAAATTTCAGAATAGGCATAGCCAGGAAGACAGAAAGTAGATTTAGTTTGCAGGGATCAGGAATAAGAGGGAATAGATATGCCACCAGACAGCTACAGGGTTTTCCTTTGGGGTGATATTTTACATAACAGTGATGCCTGGACAAAATTAAAATGCACTGAATCACTGAATTGTATACTTGGGAAAAGGGGCTCAGTACTGAGGATGAACCCCAGAACTTCACACCCACCCAGGAAACAAATTGCCATCAAATTGCACCCCACCCCAAACTATAGGGTTTAAATTGGTGAATTTTATGGTACATAAATTTTACCTCAATAAAAATTACAAGGATATTTACAGCCAACTACTTATTTATTCAGTCCAGAAGTCTGGAAATCATTTTTAATTTCTTCACTTCTCAATTTTTGTGTTGGTTCTACAAAATAAAATATCAAAATATACTTCAAAACTTCTGTGAACTCCATTTCTCCTACCATTATATTGGTCTAGGAGGCTACTATTACCTTTACTCCAAAATTCTCTTGAGAGAAATCTTAAAATTTATTCTTTATCCTTAGTTTTCAGAAATTTTCACCAGGATATGACTTAAGTTTTTCCTTGTCATTAGTCTCTGGGCTCTTTGATTTACTACGTTGACTAATTCTTTACTTCCAACTGTCCTTTTCCCTTTCTCTGGAGCTTGATCAGAAGGATACTATATCTCCCAGCCCTATTTTTCAAATGTGGTTCTCTCATAATAGATTTCTCATCTTAAGGTTTTCATGAACAAAACTAAAATGAGTTACACATAATTACAACTTTTATAAATTTATAAGCGAAGAACCGTATCATCAGAGGAATTTCCTATGGAATTGTTTTAAGAAGAATCTGCATTAGGTTGTTTAATATATGTCAACAAATGAATTTGATTTAGTGAAGTACCACTTTTACTTGAAATGTTCCACCATTAAAAATTAACTGATAATTTTAGAATCTAGTAATACTCCTTAGGGAATCATACCGCAATTAGTCTAGTTTGGCTGTCCTAGTTTACTTTTCTGTGTGAAACATTTTCTTCCATCTTCTCTGCCCTATAAATCATGCTTAAATTCACTGGTGTTGCAAAAGAAAAAAATTAAAAATGTTTGTTTCAAGTAAAGAAAGTACTTATGTGCATTCACAGAATGACTATATTTTACTTTTAGATAACTAGCATAGATAACCAGATAACACAGATAACTAGATAACAATTCTATGTCATGCTCATGAATCTGAAGACTGACTGTAAATCAACCTACTTAGGTTGGGACAGAGAGGACTGGGCTATTTACTAGATTTATGATGACATTCAGAACCACATCAATGTATTTTTAATAGAGGGCCCAGCCATTAAAGGGGCTACTGAATACTTGGGCTTGCTCATCACATGGTAGTTCAGAGGCAAGGAGGCCAAGTCAAATCAGAAGAGCATATGTAAGACCTCTGTTCACCAACATTCTCCTGCCCCAAGTGTAGCAGAGAGCCAAGAATGGCATCAATGGGGAGGGAAAATAATATCTGGCCCTCATCTATGGGAGCAACTGTGAAGTTGCACAGTCAACAGAACGTACCTACAACTTTATAACACAAAAGAAATGACAACTTGGGAATTCAACTCACTACATATACAAGATAACATTTATGAACTTGGCGGGTGGTTGCTGGAAATTGCACCCACTATCTCAGTCCAGTACTTTAAAACTGAGCAATATGCCGAGCCCTCAATCTTCATTTTCTACTGTTCTCTTTATTATTACTTTTTCTGTTTTAACTAACCAAATTAAAGGTTACTGAAATGATAAGATAGAGCTATCGATGAATAAAATTAACTGCTAATTTGTCAGAAAAAAAGTTATACTGGCCACTTGGTGACTAGATATAAAAAGTTGAGTTTAAAAGTAAAAAGATATCAAGCAGATGGAGTTTTTAAAAATGAAAGAATAATTATAATGTAATTAAAATTTCAGCATTCACTACAAAGTCTTATGGTAAGTTTAAGGTCAGCCTGAACTATATGGTGGGAGAGATTCTCGCAGAGAAGGAGGAGAGGGAATATGAATGAATGAAAATGAACGACTTTCTTACTTTAATTTTTTTAAAGGGTGAAGCTTTTGTTTTGTTTTGTTTTTGTACTGAGAATTAAACTCAGGACCTTGTGCTTGCCAGGCAGATGCTTGTGCTGCTGAGCTATATTCCTGGCTTGTTTTCTAATTTTTAAAGTTACATACATAAGCACAAACAAAATGTATCAATAATTCACTCCTAAAAGACAACAGAGCTTTTGCCTAATTTATTGTAACTACTCTTTTAATTCAAGGCTTACATCACCCTGTGATTCTGTAACACTCTCACAAACCCATATATTAGGCAATAATATGCTGTCAGAAATTTAACAACTAGTACAGAATCATATAGTTACTAGGTGTGGAAGCAAATGTCTGTAATCCCAGCAGACATCTGTAATGCCCAGAATTTAAGTCGGTTGGGCAATTTAGCAGAGAGAGAGTAAATTAGTCTCCACGTCCTATGGCATGTGCCCCCACCCCCCAGCAACTGGATGGTTTCGAGATCAGCTGGAATAGACAGCAACTAAGGTACCTAAAGCAACTAAATGCTTGTATTGTTATGCTGAGCTGGGGCCAGAGGTCCGAGTATCTCTTAGGAGGATGACCTTATGCAATCTAGCAAATATGGGGGGTTTCCTTTTATCTTGTCTTTGAAGGCCAATATTGTTTTCACTGTTTTGCTTTGTTCTGATTAATAGTTTAGCTCTATTCAATATTCTGCTTTGACTGATTTTATAGTGTTCTGTTTTTGGTTTGATTTTGCTATACCTGATTGAATGGACAACTATTATGAAGACATTAAGATACACTATGTACCTATTATTGCTATCCTGGTATCCTGCTCTGAAGTTCTGTATGAGTTTTGCTGCATGGTCTTGATTGGCTTTGTTCTGTGTTGTTTTATTATATTTTACTATCTTTAAAATTAAAAAAAAAGAGGAAAAGAAATGCTGGAGGCTTTAATAAAAAAGGTACACAACATATAAGAGATAAGTAAACAATGCAAACTCTAGAAAAGATTCGTAAACAGATCAAAAAATAGAAAAATAATGGAAATAAAAATGCCTTTGACAGCTTCATTAGTAGGCAAACATTACTGAGCAAAGAATCTCCAAACTTGAGGCTATATCAGTAAAACATCCAAAATTGAAAAAAGAAAAAAAAAAAGAAATAGAGAAAAACAATATTTAAGAACTGTGGTACAACTATAGAAGACATAAATAAGCACAATGTAAATAACAAAAGAAAGGACCAGAAGAAATGTTTAAAGCAGTAACGACTAATGGTTTTCCCAAACTAATGACAAGGTAAAGGGCCAAACAAGCAACAACAACCAAATCTCTATGCCTCAATATATCATATTCAAACTACAGAAAATCAAAGATTAAAAAAAGTCTTCAGGAAGAAAACACCCTACTTGTTGTATCTTGTAGTTTAGCCTCATGTACTCTTAGGTGGGGCTTTCAGTTTAGCACAGTTCTAGGTTTAGCATAGTTCTAGGTGTCATATTGTTCACTTATCTCTTATATGTTGTGTACCTTTTTTATTAAAGCCTCTAGCATTTCTTTTCCTCTTTTTTTAATTTTAAAGATAGTAAAATATAATAAAACAAATAGGAAGACTCATCCTGGATGTGAATGGCACTAATTAATAGGATTGTAGCTTGAACAGAGGCTCCAAGCTGCTGCTTTACTGCTTCCTGCCTACTGTCTGAATTGCCATGGACTATTCCTCTGCCATGCTACCCTGCCTTGCAGCCATCTGAGAATGGAATGAAACCTCTGCAACTGTCAGCTAAAATAAACCTCTCCTCCTCTAATTTGTGGGTGTTGGGTATTTTCTCTTAGAAGAAAGTAATTAAGATACTACTCAAGAAGCAAAGATAAAACCTTACCTGCCCTGCACTCAGAAACAACACAGGAGGAAAAGAAAGTAGAATGAAATGTTTTCAATGTTGGGGGAGGGGGACACCAACCTAGAATTCTGTACCCTATGTAATTATCCTTTAAAAGTGAAAGATAAAAATTTTATTAGGCACAAAAACAAAAAAGAAAAACAGGAAACTTTTACCAGTTAAGCAGTCTTGCAAGAAATGTTTAAAGTTTTTCAAAAGAAAAAAATAATATAGATCAGAAAATCTGATTTACATAAATAAAAGCAGCACTGTGGAGAATAAATATGCAAGTGTAAAATAAAGGCTTTAAAGGATTCTTTATTGACCTACAACATAAACTTGCTCAATAACAACTACGTATTAGATTATGCTTGTATGTATTTATGCTTTTATGTGTATATACATATACATACTTGTATATGGTTCTGTATAAGTTAAATGTAAGCTCACCTAGAAAAAAATTAGGCATGTTCTGTTACTATAAGACACTATTTGTACTACTCATGAGACAACAGTAGTCTCAATAGTAGTCACCACTTACTCATAGGAATATGTTATAAGACCCTCATGAGATGCTTAAAACACAGGCAGTACCAAACCCCATTTATACTATTTTTTTCTATACATACAGTGGTACCTCAGTTTACAAACTTAATTTGTTCTATGATTTTGGAAAAGATGTCCATGTCTGTGCAGAAATATGGTCATGGTCATGTCTGTCACCCAATGTAGTTTGCAAACAAAAGCAAAACTTTTCCTAACACTTTTGTTTATGAACCAAATTGTTTACAAACAAAAGCATTTGTGAACCAAGGTACTATTGTATATTCTTACAATAAAGTTTAATTTCTAAATCAAGCACAATGAGATATTAACAATTATAAAATAATTAATAAATGACTATGATGACTACAGTATATTTTATTGTAGTGTAGATTTTACCAATCTCAGTATATAATTATTTTCTTTCCTTGAGAACCTTCACCTTTTCATTTAAAGTACTTTACAATTTCTTATTGGCATATCTGAATTGGCAGCAAAAATACTCTTGTACTTTGAGGCCATTACTAAATAAAAGCAGGATTCAGAAGCACAGCAATATGCCAACAGTTATCCGAGTAACTAATGGTTAAGTGACATATACAGCATGGATACACTAGAAAAGGGGATGATTCACATCCTGGGCAGGCTAGACAGAATGGTATGAAATTTCATCATACTACTCAGAACAGTGTAAAATTTAAACTCGTAAGTTATTTATTTCTGGAATTTTTCACTTAACATTTTTAAACCATGTCTCATTGTGAGTACTAAAACTATGAAAAGTAAAGCCATGATTTGGATGCTACTGTAATATTTTTCAAAACTGATTTGTAATTAGTTGACAATGTGTATTGCAAACTTTTGGCAACCACTAAAACCATGACAAAAGAAGTAAACTGGTATGCTAAGAGGAGAGAAAAGAGAATTAAACAAAATGTTCAATTAAAAACACAAAAGCCAGAAAAATGACAAAAACAGAAATAATGAGGCAAGGCAACAGACAAAAGATAGTAATAAATATGGCAGGTATTAGTCCATACATCAATAATCATTTTAAATATCACAGACAACACATACCAATTAAAAGACAGAGTCTAGCTGGTTTAGGTGACGTGTACCTATCATCCCACAACTTGGGAGGTACAGGCAGAAGGATAACAAACCCAAGACTGCAAGACCAGCCAGGGCAACATAATGAGACTTCATCTCAAAAAAGAGCAAAAGGTTTGCCATCTTGGGCCAACAAATAAAATACAACTATCTATTGTTTATAGGAAAGTCACATTAAATATAACACTTATAAATTAAAAATTTAAAAAAAGATGGAGTAAGATCTACTACACTACACATTAATGAAAGGAAAGTGGAAGCAGCTATATTACTTTGAAACACAGAAGCAAAAAGAGCAAGGCAAGAAATCTGAGACATTTCATAGAAATTTAAAAGGCAATTTTCCAAAAAGACATAGTAGGCTTTGAGGTATATGTGCCTAACAACAGAGCACCCAACTACTATACAAGAGGCAAAAACTCATTGAACTTTATGGAGAAAATAGATGAATCTACTATTACACTTGGAGACTTTAATATCTCTCTATCAAAAATGGACAGATACAATAGTCAGAAAATCAGTAAGCACACAGCTGAATTCAACTGTACCAGCATTCAACAGGATAATATAATAGACATCTATTACCTACTTCATATAACAAATATACATTCTTTTTTTTTTTTTTTTTTTTGTCTTTTTCCTTTTTATCGGTACCAGGGATCGAACTCATGACTGCCTGCTTGCAAGGCAGGCGCTTATGCCGCTGAGCTAAACCTCCAGCCCCGACATTCTTTTCAAGATCAAATGAAATATATACCATGATAGACCAAAATAGGACCATAAAGTACATCTTTACAAATTAAAAGAATAGAAATCATATATGTTTTCAGATCCCAATGATATTAAACTAGAAATCATTAACAGAAAGATAACTGAGAAATTCTCAAAGCAAAGAATAAATACCACATATTTGAATAACACAAAGGTCAAAGAAATCTCTGAAAAAATTTTAAGATAGTTTGAAGTAGTTGAAAATGAAAAGACAGGTTTTCAAAATTAATGGAATGCAGCAAAAACAATGTTAACATGCAAATGTTTTGTCTTGAATACAAATTAGCAGGAAAATGGGTTTAAAATCAATGTTCTAAGTATACACAGTAGAAAACTAGTGAGGAAAATAAGCAAATTAAATTCCAAAGAAATAAAAAAACTAAATAGAAATCAGAGCAAAAATAAAAGCAACTAAAAATGGAAAATCAACACAAACAAATGAAAATGGAACATATATGAAAAGATCAATAAAACTGATCAGTCTCTAGTTAGGTTAAGACAGCAGACATAATTATCAAGTCAGAAATGAAAAGGACGCTTTTACATACCTCATGGAAAATAAAAGGATGATAAAATATTATGATAATTTTCAGATCATAATTTGATAATCTAGATAAACTGGACCAATTTCTTGAATGATATAATCTGTCAAAACTCTCACAAAAAGGAATAATCTAAAGTCTATAATTATTAAAGAAATTTAATAAATAAATAATCTAAAGCAAAAATTTCAAGCTCAAATGGCTTTATTAGAGATGAATTCTACTAAAAATTAGCGGGGGAAATTATATCAATTTTCTACAATCTCTTTCAAAATGCAGAAGGAATACTTCCTAAATCGCCCTACAAAGTTAGCTGATTTGAATACAAAAACCAGACAGACCCTACAAAAGGACTATAGCAATATTTTTCATGAACATACATACACAAATACTCAAAAAATACTAGCAAATCATACCCAATGTGGTGGTGTACTCCTGTACTTCCAGCACCCTAGAAGGGAAGTATGCCCAAGTTGAACCTACATGGGATGAATTCAGCAAACCTGCAATAACTTTGTTATTGTGACAAAATATCTTATAGCATCAATGTAATCACAAAAGAAGTTTGTTCTGGTTCACTGCCTCAAAATATGTAAATAATACAGAGCCAGTGTCAGGGCTCAGAGATATTGCACTTGCTTAGTATGTACAAGTACAAGGCTCTGGGTGGGAAGACAGACAGACAGACAGACAGACAGAGATAGTTCCAGTACAGATAAGCAGGCAGGCAGGCCAGGCAGAAAGACAGACAGAGATAGTTCCAGTACAGATAAGCAGGCAGGCAGGCCAGGCAGACAGACAGACAGACAGACAGACAGATAGATAGATAGATAGATAGATAGAGTGAGAGAGTGAGCAATGGGGATGCAGCCCACTGCAAAGATCCTAAGTATAATCCCAGGTACTACCAAAAAAATAAAAGTACATTATTAGTACAATCAAATACAACAATGCACAAAAATAATTATATATGATGAGCAAATGAAGTTTACTCCAGGTATGCCAGGCTAGTTCAACATTTTGTTTTATTATTGCTCTTTTTTTTTTTTTAAATACAAAGTCTTGCTATATAGTTCAAGCTGGCCTTGAAATCATTGTGTGGTCCCAGGTGACCTCAAACTCAGGGTGATCCTCCTGTCTCCCAAGTACTAGGATTAGAGGCATGTTATAACACCTGGCTCTCAAACATTTTTAAACGAATTATAATCTGTCACAACAGCAGGCAAAAAAAGAAAAATCACATGATCACATCCATATGATCAGATGCAGAAAAAGCATTTGTCAAAATTCAAAATCATATAAGGAGTTAGAAACATGCATAAGCAGATGGAGAAGGAAAACAAAACTTAAAAGTTCTACTGAAGTGATAGTGAAGTAAACATTCCAGTGATGTATAGATTCTAAGATAGCTCAAAACTCAAGAATTACCCACCAGGTAAAGTGAGAAAAATTGAGGAACAAGGAAGGAAGCTGTGTTACTTACTCAGTTTTCTGTGATTGTGACAAAATATCTGAGACAATGAACGTAGTTAACAGTAGAAGTTTGTCCTGGCTTATAGTTTCAGAGGCGTCAGTTCATGGTCACATGGTCCTGTGGTCCTGGACCTATTCTGGCAGATTATGTCATGGCAGGAGTACATAGTTGAAAAGAATTGTCCACCTAACCAATAAGTCAATCCACCCTTCCTGTGAGCTAGTGGCAGCCATGATGGTTGGCAGGAGAACCAAGAAGTTGACCAACCTTCCCATGAACTAGCCAGCATACAGACTGGGAGACAAGAAGAGCACACTCCTGTACTCCTGTACTTCCAGCACCCTAGAAGTACTCCTGTACTTCCAGCACATCTCCAGATGAGATGATAGCAACTGAGGTACAAAAACAACTTAATGCTTGAATTGTCTGATTGAGTTTGCAAGCCTAAGACTGGTAGTCTGAGTATCTGTTTAGAGAATAACAATATGCAATATAGCAACTATGGGGGATTTTCTTCTGTCTTGTTTTTGAAATCCAACAGTCTTGTTTTGTTCCCTTAAAAAAAAAAAAAAAAACTGTTCACCTCTAAGTAGGCAGGAAGAAGTAAGATAAAAGGAAAAGCTAAAGTTCCAATATCTCCTTCAATGTCATGCCCCAAATGACTTAACTTTCTTCTAATAGGCCCCAAATTTTAAAGGTTCCATTTCAAAATCATCATAGCCTGGGGACCAAGCCTTCAACATGTAGGCCTCTTAGGAACAACTGAGATTCAAACTTTAGTGAAGGCCCTTGTAAATCTGAGAGACAAGAAAATCTTCCTTTCATCTCACCCCTTTCCTCACTTCTCCTCTGTTCCAGTCTCTAAGCAATTCCATCATGGTAACAACACGTAGACGGTAGTGGTGCCAAGGAAGCATCTAAAGCTTCAAGAGAAAAAAACCTCTTTCTCTTGACTGCAGGAGATGTAACCTTAAGAATGATCACATCTTTCTTGTTGTTGCTGTTTTTCCCCTCAGTCTGTCTTCTCATCACTTAAGACTGAATGAAGATATAGCTGTAGAAAATGAACAGCACAGTGAGAAAATTAAAGTCCCTGCTGTTTTGGGTCCAGATGATAGGAAAGAAAAGTCTTGGAGGCCTGGAAATTATTGGCGAGATTCTGTTGAAGAAAGAGATCAAGAAAACAATCGTGTAGTACTGAGCATAAACTACTAAGCTCTCCTCTGAGCTATGCATGTTCGGATTTGATCCTAACCAATATACCACTGGTTTTCACAATGCTACAAGGTATGCCACCACTCTTATCCACCCCTCCACCCCATCATACTTATGGGACTTAACCTAAATAGTGCTGCAAATGCTTAGAAAACTAAACTAATACTTGACTACAGACCACAGAATGGAAGGTAAGCATATGTACCCCTAATATAATCTGGTTAATTGGCCACTAATACAAAAAAAAATCTCCTTAGGATTTAAATAAAACACAAGTTTTATAACACATTCAAAATGTTATTAAAATGTATAGGATTCTAAAATTATTTAGCACATTAAAAAAAAAACCCTAATCTTTAAGGGCAAAGTCGGATAAATGCTGAGCTGACATATATGTTGGAATTAAAAAACAAAGACTTTAAGGCAACTGTTATAATAATGCTTCAATAAGCAAAGGCAATTTTTTTTTTTGTCTTTTTCTTCATTTTTGTTGGTACTGGGGATTGAACTCACGACCGCCTATTTGCAAGGCAGGTGCTTATGCCGCTGAGCTAAATCCCCAGCCCCAAGGCAAATATTTTTTAAGTGAATGTAAAGACAAAAATCTCAAAATCTTGGGTATATTTTATATTTGAAACACATCATCCTTCCTGCTAGACATAATTCAAATGCTATCTGTGGTCAATGACTATACTACACTATAGATGTTCTATACCTGTATCTCAAATCAAATCTAATCAGTATCCAAAGGGTAAAATAAAAAGTGTAGTCAAATAAAGAAACTGGAACAAAAAGAGAGAAGTGCAATCCAACCAAAAACTAAAAATAACCTGTCACATCCTCATTCAAATCACCCATGAAACCTGTGTAAAACACAGACAAAACTTAGAAAATAACAGAACTTATAACTTACTGAGATAGTTTTTCCCACTGCTGCTACTGTTTTTAGATGTACTTTTGATGCTAAAGCAAACCAACACATCCCTGGCATTTACTGTGCAGCTCTTGACCTGGGAATAAGTAAGCAATAAGTATTCAGCTGTTAGGGCCAGCTATACATTTTCACTGTCCTACCTTCTACCAATTCTCTGGTTCTATGCCATAATCTAATCCAGAGAGATTTTCTGTGTCTTTACATTCAACAGAGCATTTTGCTAGTCCACTACACTGATATCATGCTGGTTAGACTTAGTGAACAGGAAGCAGTAACTGATTTAGATACCTCAGTAAGGTACTTATCATAAAACTAAGTAAATCTCAGGAGAGACGTGAGTGTTGAGATTAAAAAAAAAAGAAAGAAAAGAAAAAACATGCCAGCCCTGCAACTAACTACTATCCTGTTTTGAAAAACAGCCTTTGGCTTACTGACAAGGTCTTCAAATGAAAAGCCTAACCGTGTAGCCTCATGTTATCATGTGACCTGGGCAGTCCACCATGAACTAAGTATTGTTGGACTAACAAAACAACAGAGTTGTGTATACACGGCATCACTTCATCACTAAATGAAAGCAGCTACACATGAGATCAGGCTTCAGCAGGTACTGAACCATAAGTAACTTGCATGAATGACCCATATGCTTATGGTTCCCACTTCTGTTATCTAATGTTTCTTAAACTGAATACATTATCTCAAGGAGAATTCTCTATGACTGAGGTAGGGGAAATGACTTTGTTTATTGATGGTTCAGTATAACAAGTAGATGACAACACCATTATCACCTTACTACAGGGTTGTTCTGAATGACAGTAATAAAGAGAAACTACCCAATAAGAGAAATTTGAGAAGCACATATAAAGTTATTCATTTTCCCTGTGAAGAGAAATGACACCAATTAATGGACAATGTTTAATAACTGACTAGATATTCAGGCCTTGGAAGAAAACAATCAGAAAAGTAACAAAGAGATCTGGGGATGAGGAATGTTGATAGACCACTTTGAAAGAGCACAAAATATGAAGTAATATGTCCCATGTGAATGACTGCCAAAGAGCAAACTTTGCAGGAAACAGGGTGCTTAACCCAGTAGACAAGTTCACTCAATTTTTGTCCCATGACTCATTAACAATAAGTTGAAGTTTACACATGGGCACAGCAATATGGATATCAATTAACAATACTGTACTAATCTGACTACAGCCACAGCTGAGTGTTAATCTGACTGTAGTACACACATATAGTGAGGAACAGCTAAGTAGACAGCCAGTCATTTCTCTGATCTTTTATGGCCTTTTGAAATTTCCTCTAATAAATGAACTGAAAATTTAAAGTAAATTTGGATACATTAGTTACCCATCATATCGCCATTAACAGTGTGAAGTTTTTCAAGTTGTCTTAGTCTGCCCCCTTGTGGGAACTAGCATTTCACTATTTTCCTAGTAATAAAACATTAAATCCAAACTGCTCCTCAAATGATTACAGTATCTCCATCCTATTCTATAATAATTTTCCCCATCTTTTGATATCTAATTATTTATGACCATTTGTTAGGATTTATAAACTTTTTTCAAAAAGAATATTATGATTGTCTTTTATTAGAAATATTCAGATATTTTAATTTTCTGTATGTTCAACATAACTTTTCCAGCCTGGTTAGTTGCATGCTTTTGCGCCTTTTTTCTCTAAATAAGGATAAGCAAGGAGTGCTTACAAAGCTTTCTCTAAATATGGATAAACGAGGAGTACTTATAAGGCTTTTAGATTTAGGCCAACTGTCCAAATACTAAGTAGGATTTTAACATGTTCTGTCACAAAGTCTACTCGGGCTGCATATTTCAAAAGTGTAAGAGTTCTACATAATGATGAATTACCTTGTAAATTTAAACACTCAAAGATGAGAAAATGGTGGAATAACTCACATTATACCATTATACAGATGTTATGAAATTAAGAGTTTCAGTATATTCTTGGAGAGATGCCCATGTTAATTGAGAGAGAAAAAAACACTGTTAATTGAGAGAGGAAACAAAACACTGCATTTCATTTTTAAAAAAAAAATCTTCAAACTAAATCAGAAACAGTGGCACACATCTGCAATCCCTATTTGTTGGAAGATGAAGCAAAAGAATGGCAAATTTGAGCCCACACAGCACAATTTAGCAACTTACTGAGACCCTGTCTCAGTGAAAAAAAATTAAAAACCACAAGGGCTGGGTATGTAGTACAGAATAAAGGCCCTGGGTAAAATCCTCAGTATCCCCTCCAAAAAAATTCTCCAACTAATTTGTATCACCTTATATACGTCATTATGAGTTCTGAGAAAAAACATGGAATAATACAGTCTGAATACAGGTGATATTAGTTACTTTAGTGGAGTGGAAGAGGAATTGTATGATAAAATGTAATTTTAAAAATTCAACCAGATTATAGCCCACATTAAAAAATAGAAGTACAACGTATGTATACATATATGCAAGTTTATTCTGATATATCATAACAACTCAAAATATAATAAGGAATTGCTGATGAGAGGGTCAACTTCAAGTTTAATTTTACAAAAAAGAGTGTCATACAAAAATATCAGAAACAAGTTAAATTTTCAGAAGAATTACGGGACTAGAAATATACATTTCAGAAGAATTTATCATGTAAGTTCAAATCTTCCAAGTATTATCTAACCAACCACAAACTTATACTTTAGATACCAGAATGACAGATTCTAAATGCACACTAACAACAACAGTGGTTTTAAAATTTCAGTGTGGATAAATATAAAGTAGAAATGGTTTTTCTATGAAAAATAATACTGATTTTACAGTATTCTGTAAATTAAATGGTGATTGTGTGTGAAAGCATCTACTCTGTAATATGGTACGTATATAAAACTAAATGTTAAATTCATTTTTTCTGGTTCTACAGCAACTTATATTGAACCCTAAAGGACTTTTATCTGAATGATAAACTACTAAAACAACTGAACAATCCTATACATTAGTGACACTACTGTATCTATTCTTATATTAAGATAAAAATAAAACTATGAGTATAGTTTTTCTCATTACTCTCTATAATTAGCCAGATGGCTCAATAAAGAAATTTTTGAAAAAAATTTGTATGTATTTCAAGGATATAACATCTCTTATCTTCTAAATATTTTACAAATCTGAAAGTAAAGAGAATTGGACCATGGTATATCTGACAATTGAACTGTACAATTTTATCACATATACACTAGCATATATTTATCAATTTGAGTGGGCTTACAAGTCATGAGAATTGTGCAAAGCCAAACACCATAAATATTTTCCCAAAATTAGTTGTTTCATGGGTATTACTATATTCAGGCATATCTTGTACATCAGATCCTAATATCTTCATTACAGTATTTTTGTAAAAGTGAATCAGAACTGAGTTTTGATCCTATCACACTAGCTGATGTACCTATTCAATATCTAGAACAAAGTTGTTTACATATGTATCATGTATAATGAAGAAAACATTTAATGCATAAAATAGAACATAACAAAAATTTATGAAGTAACTCAAGATTCCTGAAATAAAGAACCAAAATGCCAAGAATTCTAGAGCTCCCTTCATCATATTTAATAACCTCAATATAAGGCATTGGGATTATGTTCAATAAAAAGACCCTACTGTTAATGAACTAGATTACTAGGAAAAACAGAGATCCAAAATACAAATTAAGACAAAGTAAAGTAAAAAATTTTTTTAAATTCAGTTATATATAATATACTATTGGAAAGTAGAAAATAATCATCCAACTTTAGGAGGCCATATTGGGATCAAACTGGCACCACCAATTTTACAGTTATATACAAAAGCCTCAGTTTGTAAAGCAACAGACAATGAATTATTCTGACAAACTGTTCTGACAAACTGCTTATATTCAACAAATTTTAGCACTACTTTATTTTTTCAGTGTGAAAAGTAACAGCAGGGCTGGGGAGTTAGCCTAGTGGTGCAAGCACCTGCCTTTGTACAAGCACACAGTTGTGAGTTAGATCCCCAGTACCAAAAATAAAAAAATAAAGTAACAGCAGTAAATACTAACTAGATCAATACTGGCCTAGTCATATATCTTCCTAAGCAAACCAAGTGCAAGACATTCATTTACTCATTTAATAAATACCGATAAATTTTTAGATGCCTGTGTCCTAGAACTACAGTTTCCAAGGAAACTCACAAGAAGCCTTACTTCTATAGTTGAGATGACAATAAGTAATTAATTAAAACAAATAGTTTACTTTCAGGTAATCATTAAATAATATGAAGGTCAGAGCTGGGTGTTAAGATATAATAGTCACAGAAAGTCTCATTTTTACCAGAGTACAAATCTACAGCATTTTATGCAGGAAAGAGTTTTGCTAAGAAAACACTCAACATTTTAAGCAAAAAGGTAAGTATAGCTAAAATAAGATGGGTAAGGAAGTGCTAGTACAGTTAAAGTGCTGGGAAAAGGGCAAATCAGGAAGGATCATATAGGTAATGATAAAGACTTCCAAGCTTTCTCTCTTGCTCTTTTTTTAATTTTATTTTTTATTCTACTTTTATAGTACATGTTGCAGTACATAAAGATTACATTTACTGTGGGGAACTGGCACATGTACATAACATATTGCAATTCCCTTCTTTACCCACCCCTTTCATTCTCTTTTATTTTTCCTGCATCAGATTAATTTACTTATAAATTAATCATTTATACAGATTGAAAACTAGAAGTATTAGGCCTAAGAATATATAGTACATATAAGACAATTGTACTAAGTTAAGGCGCTCTTTTCAATACATCATTTGCACTGGATTATAATACCTTTTTTTCTTTCTCTTTTTTCCTATTACTTTTTATCTCATACTTTACATAGATAGATAACATAGATAAAGAGATTTTCATATAAGAGAAACATGCAATATTTAAGCTTCTTATCTGAGTTATTTCACTTAATAGTTCCATCTTAAAGTAAATCCATTTTTCTCTAGGTGACTCAAATTTATTCTCTGTTTGTCTTTTATTTTTTGGCTTTGTGAAATAGGGTCTCAGTATGCAGTTCAGGCTGGCCTTGAACTTACAACATAGTTCAGGCTGGCTTTAAGCTCATAGTGATCCTCGTACTTCAGCCTCTCAAACGCTGGGATTACGCACACCTCACCATAATCAGCTTAAATTTATCCTTATTTATGTCAGAGTAGTACTCCAATATATATATACATAAAAATTTTTAACCCAATCATCTGGTGATACACATACTGCTTCCAGGATTTAGCTATTAGGAATTGTGCTGCTATAAATGGGTATACATACACCACTGTAGTATGATGTCTTTAACTCTTTTTTGGAAATTAGCTTTTTGAGGAATTTGCATGTTTATTTCCATAGTAGTTTTATCAGTTTACAGTCCCACCAACAATGGAGAAGTGTTCCTTTTTGCCCCCTACTCTCGCCTGCATTTGTTATTAACTGATTTCTTGATGGCAGTCATTCTTTCAGAACTGAGATAAAAACTCAGTGCTGACTTAATTTGCATTTCTCCAATGGCCAGTAATGTTGACCATTTTTTCATGTGTTTCATTTGTATTTCTTCATCTATGAAGTATTTATTCATTTCAGATGCCTATTTTTTAACTGAATTTTCAAGTGGGGGGGATCTTTTTTGAGTTCTTTACATATTCTAGGTATTAGTCCTTTATCTCAGTAGCTAGCCAGCAAACTTTTTCCCCCGTTCTGTAGGTTGCCTCTTCACTGTTAGTTTCCTTTAGTGTGAGAATCTTTTCAATATGATGTGATCTAATTTGTGGACTCTTGTATTTTCTGTCCAACAAGGATTTCATTCAAAAAGTCTTTGCCTATGCCTATGTCTTCAAGAGTTTTATCTACTTTGTCTTCCAGCATTGTATTCCTATTCTAATGTTTAGATCTATGGTCCATTTTGATTTTAGTTTAGTGCATAGAGATATCAATCTAGATTCAACATTTAGCATGTGGATAGCCAGTTTTCCAAGCACCATTTATTAAAGAGGCCATCTTTTCTCCAGTGAAAGGATACGTCTCCTTTGTCAAAACAATAGCTCTGGAGCTTATTCGCAATGTAAGGAGCCACTAAAGTGTTTTTCCAATTTTGTGGAAATATATTATGCAATTTGTTTAAAAAGAGCATTATTGCTATCCAGTGGAAACAACAGACCACTTGTAAGTAAAAATGGAAATAGCAGGATAGGTTAGTATGCCACTGTAATAGTAAAGGAAAGAAGTAACAATAGTTCAGAGTAATACTTGTTATAATAAATGATGGCAATTTGGAAACAACATAGCCATGCATGATGATGCATGCCTGCAATCCCAGCATGCAGGAGGCTCAAGCAGGATGAATGCCAAGAGTCTGAAGTCAGTGTGGGCTATGTAGTGAGTTCAAAGCTAGCCAGAACTTCCAGTGTGAGCAAAGCTCTGTGTCAAAAACAAACAAACATAAAACCCAGAATTTTTAAAAATGAAAATAAAATAGGACCAGGGATGTAGCTCAGTATGAAGGCCCTGGGCTCCATTCTGGTGCTGAAAAAAATGTTTTTAGAAACAACACAGCAGGGGCTGTGGATTTAGCTCAGCGGCATAAGCGCCTGCCTTGCAAGCATGTGGTTGTGAGTTTGATCCCTGGTACCAAAAAAAAAAAGAAAGAAAGAAAGAAACAACACAGCAGTATAGAAAGGACAAAATTCATTTTATAAGGAAGAAATTTTTAAAGCACTATGAAATAAAACAAAATGCTAAACTTGAGGAGAAATATTAAGACAACCTGGGAATATAAAAACTAATTGTAATTTGATTGAGTAATTGTATCCCAGAACATTTGCAGGACGGTGATTGTGATATAGAATGTTTCCAGGATTTTGTTTAAGGACAGAAGCAAGAGACGCACCTAGGAAAAGCAACCTAAACAATAAGAGTATAAATATCAGGTCATCTCCTGTATGCAATACGATAAGCAGAAAACATCAGAGGTCTCTGCCCTTACACTGGAGCAATAAGTATTGCATCAGAATACACTATACCATCGCTTCTCAGCCTTTTGGGAAGATCAAGTGCAGAATACACTGTGAAACAAATCAGAAACCAACACAGTTGATTAACACACAAAGGAGAAAAGATAAAGACACTGGAATACTCAACCAGATACCTTACATGTCCTCTATTGTTATAAGAAAAAAAAATCAAATAGAAACTGAAGCCACAATCAGAGCAAATTGGTAGGTGGCATGCACTTATTTGGGGATATTAGTTGTATAGAATTAATATCTGTTCTGAATGAATTAGCATCAGTCTTATTTGATTGATATTTGTAGTCTCCTAATAATTATTCCATATTTTAAGTACGACTGCTCCAAGACAGGCAAACAGTATTATTATATAATAAAATTGAAAGAGCTTTGGGTCTAATTTAAGATGGAGCAAGCGTATTCTACCTTCATCAAATGTAACTAAAGCCCCTGAATATTACTGAAAACCTTGTTAAGAATACGGCAGCAATCCAAGGACATAGGAAGTAAACTATGAAAGAAAACTAGAATTTGAAACATCATCATGCAGTGATAAGTTTTCTGTTGTTTTTTATGTCCTGAAAATTTCTACCCTGAATCTAAATACTAAAACTATATACCAAGAACAAACAAAAAAGAATACAAGGTAACTCTTTCGTTTTTAGTTAGAAAGTAGAAAAGTGGGACCTCTATATGAGATTGAGAGAGTAGGGGAAATTTCCTAGCTTGTTCTCTTTTTAGTTTTTTTTTTTAAATTTAATTTAAGGAGAAAAAGAAAAAAAAAACAGAAAAAGGGTACAAGTTATACAGAATTTCAGAAAGAATAAACAGTAGGAAATCACTAGTTAATAGATTATATATTGTTATCTTAGAAATAGTTGTTCAAGTTACAAAATTAAAGCATATAAAGTGGACTTTCAAACAGTGAGACTGTAAACAGTTTTGTTCAATGATCCAACAAAACTCAGTAATACAGTTATCTATCTTATACACTTAAATATATATGCAGTTATATCCTTTAGAGAACTTTCTTTTCCTTTCTTTTGTACAATAACGATTACACATTTTGGGTTTTATTACTCCCACAGTTCTTACTACTTTTTTTTGAAGAGAGTAAAACCAAATGTGACATAACAGAACAGAGTTAGTGAAATCAAAAGGATAGACATAATAGGATAATATAAAAACAAAATACAAGGTGATCAACAATGGTTACCATACTGCCTCTTGCTATCTTAAAAAGAATTGCCTATATCATCAGTTATAATAAAATTGAACAAAACAGTAAAGAATAAAACCAAAGCATTGGAGACATTACAGGACTTTAAAAGAAGATAATAGTCGAGAATGGGCGTCATAATGAATCTTATTATCTTAACAGTTGTTGCGGGGCTGGAGGTTTAGCTCAACGGCATAAGCAACTGCCTTGCAAGCAGGCGGTTGTGAATTCGATCCCCGGTACCGATAAAAATGAAAAAGACAAAAAAATAAAATAAAAAAACAATTGCTGCCTATACTTTCGAACTTGGTACTATTAAGCAAAGCAGAATAGGGGAAAATCAGTCAAAACAAGATGGTGAGGGCAATACAGGGTTTCAAATCAAGTTAATAGGAAATCAAAGTAGGTTACTATACTATATCCTGCTATTTTTTATTTATTTTTCCCTTAATTAAAAAGGTAAAAATAAAAAAGTAAATAATAAAAAAAGGAGATTGAGATAAGAAGGCATAACAACAAAACAGCGCAGGTCAAAGCATAACCATTTAAGCAAAATAGTGTTTCACCCCAAGATATCCTGACATAAAAGTAGTTACCATAGTGTTTCTTTCCTTGAAATCTTTGAGTATAACTTTGTATACTGTAGCACCAAACATATCAAGACAATGTAAACCCATTCAAGAGAATGACAGTATTACAGGGTATTTAGAACCAACTATCAGAAAATGAACAATGGTTTCTGTATAATCTCCTTGTCTATAAAATTTTATGCTTATATTATCACATATAATAAAATCCAATAAGATACAACCTGTTAAGACTGATGGAGACAGAAGAATAAAAGCTTGATGGGACTTCAAAACAAGATGATACTAAATCAGCACTACCTATTAGGATGTTTTGTTTTCTCCAAAATAGCTGTTCCTAACATCCAATCTTCTCTGCCTCATTTCTGTTGAGCTCTTTTTCTGTCGTTTGTTGTCAGTTTGTCTTCTTCATTTTGCTTTCTGCTCCATTCATTGTGGCCTAGCTCTGCCACTGTTTTCAGAATCTTGATATTTTCCTTTCTTAGAATATCCTGCAGTATTCTCTGTAGAGTTGAATTGGTGTTTGCAAATTCCCCTAATTCCTCTTTATCCTGGAAGCACCTTGTTTTTCCAACAATTTCTATGTACAGTTGTGCAGGATATATCAATCTTGGCTGGAGATTATTATCTTTCAAAGCTTGACTTATTTCCCCCCATGCTCCTCGTGATTTGATGATTTGTACCGAGAAGTCTGCTGTAATTCTGATGGGTGTTCCCTTGTAAGTGATCTGTTTCTTGTCTCTGACAACTTTTAATATTCTGTTCTTATATTGGATTTCTGGAATTTTGATTATTATATGCCTGGGTGTAGCTCTGTTTGGGTAGTAGGTAGCTGGGGTCCTGTATGCCTCACACATCTGAGTATCTTTACCATTTGCTAAAGTAGGGAAATTCTCTTGGATTATTTCTGTGAATAGCTTTTGTAGTCCATTTGTTTGTGTCCTTACTTCTTCTATGTTCTTAATTCTTAAGTTATAGATCCTCTTATAGTCTTCTAGCCTTTGTATTATTCTTGTTATTTTTAAGAGGTTTTTCATTTCATGCTCCCACATTACAAATCTGTCCTCCAGTTCAGATAATCTATCCTTAGTTTCTTTCAAGCTGTTATGTCAGCTTTCGATAGAGTTTTTAGTTTCCTGGTAATCTCTTTGCTTCACGTATTCTATGTTTTCTCTATTTTCTCTATCAAACAATTCTTCCCTTTTTTTCTGTTCTTCCATTCCACCATCTGTTTTTTCGTGGGTGGTGCTTAGCATTTCTCTAACTATTCTACTTATATCTTGCTTTATTTCATTAAACACTTCTCTTTTGAACTCATCTATGAAGCTCTGGAGATATTGCTTTATGTCTATTGGTGCCGTATCTGATATTGCATGTTTTCTTTCCTCATTCTCCTTTGCATTCACCTTTCCTGGATCAGTGTTCTCAGGATTGGGGACTGAGGACCCTTTCTTGCTGCTTCCTATTTCCATACTTTTTGTTCCTTCCATACAAGCAAATATAGGAGGCCCAGGTTTTTTTTTTCTCTTTGTGTGTTACAGTTTGTTTGAATTGCGCTGGCTAGGTGTTCCCACCCACTGCAGTGTACTAGGGAGACACAGACCTGGGCAGCCTCTGCTGGGCCTGCTCTTCCAGGTCAATCTACCGAAGGCTTCACTGCTAGGATGCACCTCCAGGCGCTGGCACCTCGTTTGGGCTAGCCTACTGGGTCTTAGTCAGCGGCATCACCCAGGCCAGGCACTCCCCACCAATCCCGCTTGAGAGGGGAATATGCAACTAAAGTTATGGCAGCATCCTGTTCTGGCAAGTCTGCCCAGTCCCAGTATGTCCTTTGCTGAAGCCTCCTACTCTATGGAAGGGTCCCCATTCTGCTCACTCACCGCAGGTCAATACAAGGCTCCCTGCCAGTCCCGTTCTCAACTCCGTTCGCTGATTCCCACTCTGAGTTTTTGCACATCTCTCTTCCTGCCATGCTGATTTGGATGCAGCAGCGGCAGGAAGAAATGGAAATCGTGGCTTCCAATGGCACGGGTTCCAGCTTCCGCGCTGAGGTTTTATCTGTTCCTATTATAGCACCGGGATTGCATTTCCAGTTGGTTTCTCTTAGCTTAGTTCGTTCCTGGGTTGGCAGGGTGTATCTCCCCTTGCTTAGGACTCCTCGCACTGCCCCATTCCTGGATTCTAAGCAGGATATCTCAGAGAGCCTCCGAAGCTGCTGCTATCTATCCGCCATGTTCTCCCGGAAGTCTTCTCTTTTTAGCTTTCTTTTAGCCCTGTCCCCAGGTGTTGTGGTTTGTTTAAATGTTCCCCCAAAGCCTGACAAAATCATAGAGATGGCTGGGTCCAGCATTTGTGATTGGTTCACTGTCTAGCACTGGGATTGGCACTGTGAGTTCTGTGCCTGCCCAGGGGCAGGTAGCCCACATACAAAATAAGGGAGGTAGGGAGGTATACCTTCTCCCCCTTTTACCCTGTTCACTCTTGTTGCTTTGTGGCCCACATGAACTGTTGCCCCTTAGCCATGCCACCCTGCCTTGGAGGCAGCTGAGTGTGAATTGAAACTTCCAAAAACAGTAAGCTAAATAAAACTTTCCTTCTCTAATTTAAGACATCAGGTATTTGCCTCAGCAACAAGAGAAGAGTAACCAAGACGTCAGGTAAGCCCATTTCAAAAATGGCAGCTATAGCTAAAGACACAAGAATCTGAAACAGACAAATTCTTCTTTATAACTCAAAGAATGGGAGAGAACTACAAGGAGAAACAGACAAACCCACACTTAATCCGAGATGTCAATATTCCTCTTTAATTGACAGAAGTAAGCAGAAAATCAGCCAAGAATATATATAGAAGACGGGAACAACACTATCAACTTAGCCAAACTGGTGTTTGCAGAACTTTTCATACCAAAATAGTATAATCCACATTCATGTTAAGTGCTCACTTAACATTATTCCAGTAGAACATGGTGGTATAAGCCTATAATCCCAGCACTCTACAAGGCTGAGGTACAAGACCTGAAAAGCCTGGGCAACTGATTCAACTCCCATCTTAAAAACATAAATAAATAAAAAGTTTTAAAAAGGGCTAAGAATGTAAGCCCACTGTGAAAGCCCTGGCTTCAATCTCCAGTACTATCTACCCCTCTTAAATTCAAATAGATCATTTCCAGGGCCATAAAACAAGACTTAGAAAATTTAAAATGATTCAACTCATAAAAATTCTCTGACCACGAAGAATTTAAATTAACAATCAATGAAATATCTGAAAAATCTCCAAATGAATGGATATTGTGTCAATATATTCTAAACAACACATTAGTCAAAGAAGGGGGACTTTGAGCTTAATGAAAATATCACTTATCAAAAGCTATGAAATAGGGGCTGGAGATTTAGTTCAGCAGCATAAGCACCTGCCTTGCAAGCAGGCAGTCATGAGTTCAATCCCTGGTACCGATAAAAAAAGGAAAAAGACAAAAAAAAAAAAAAAAAAAAAAAAGCTATGAAATACAGTCAATGCAATACACAGAGGAAAATAGTACTAAACTTGTATATATAGTATTAAAAAAAATTATCAATGACCTCACCTTCTACCTTAAAGTACAGAAAGGAAAGGAAAACCCCAAAGCAGGCAAAAAGACATAATAAAAGGTACAATGAAACAGAAAAGTTACATATAAAATGACTAAATATTTAAAGTAATTCTGTGAGCTCTATAAAACTGACTAAAACATGGTCCAAAAGGACCATTATAAGAAAAAAAAATCCATATTACCAATATCAAGTGTGAGAGAAGTAACTTCAACATAGATTCTACACTTATTAAAACCACATTCAAGAAGAAATAGAGCCAGGCACATTGGTGCATGCTTGCAATCCCAACATCAGGGAGACTGAGGCAGGAGGATTACAAATTTGAGGGCAGCCTGAGCAATTTAGGGTCAATGGGTAGAATGTCCTTGGGTTTACTTCTTAGTACCATAAAAAAGAAGGAAAGAAAAAAAGTCAGGTAATTTTAAATAGTCCTATATGTACTAAAGAATTTGAATTTATATTTTAAAAATCTTCCAGCAAAGAAAATTCTAGGCCCACATGAATTCCTGAAAAACTGTATCAAATAGTTAAGGATAAAACAAATAATACCAATTCTACACCAAACATCCTAGGAAGCTGAGGAAGAAAAAAATCTCAATTTTCATCTTATATGACCAGAACTACCCTGATACTAAAAGGAGACAAAACATAAGATTAAAAAACTTAAAAGATCAACATTTCACATGGATGTAAAACTAATTTCTATTCTTAGCAAATCAAATCCATCAACCACACACACACACACACACACACACACACACACAAACAAGCCACAGGTCAGATTTCCCTGCCCTGCTTTTACTACAATGTTTCCCTATCATAAAGATCTAAATCAAGTAGATAATGAAAACATTTGTAACCACATACTGACAAAAACTGATAGGGTTTGCTATGCAAGGTAACCAGCATGGATGTCAGCTATAGTGGGCCCCAGGGAAAGACTAACGACTTATACTAACATCACCTTCTCTACATAATATTTGTTTTCCAAAAAGTTCAGAACTTCATGTTGCTTATTATTTTAAATATTTATTATTAACTCAACTCTGAGCCATTCATTTAGTCATATAAAACTTTTCTAAAGAAAATTGTATCAGGTTTCTATCAATCTGAAGAATTTTCTGGAGACTTTGAACATCTTCCAACCTGGACTGGTCGTCCTCTATCCTTATCTTTACATTGTCATCCTGAAAGATTTTTCTCCTTTATTGACTTTCCTATATAACCCCTTTTTCTCATCAGATGGATTCAAGTAGATTTCTTAAAGAGAAGATGGGGACCTCAACTCGCCCCATCTGTGCAGCACATTTTAGGTTCCCCAACTTACATCACAGGAAAGAATTTTAAGGTGTGTTAGTGAAAAGCATAGATAGATTTACTAGCCAGAGTTCAGAAGGTAAAATAGAATGCAGACTTTCAAAAGAGCAGCACATTGTAGTCTTTGGATGAGAATATTTATGTGGTTTTTGGTGATGTCCTCAAGATGGGTGATCTAGAATATATATTACTAATGTCAGATTATCTGTCATAGATATCAAATGTAAGCCATTTGCATGTATTTCAAGTTTAGAGGTGTGGAACGCCTAATTTAATAGTACTCTTTCCTTGTGGTGGAAGTCTAGAGTTAATCAACCCACACAATCAGAGGACAAACGCAGGTTCTGTACAGGTGAAAAACATAGGCCCAATTTATACGAGACATGCACAAGAGCCCAAGTTATAGAATTACTGTGTTTTTAATACAGTTAGGGGTTTTTTTAAAATGAGTTTACTGGAAGGGAATAAAGGCATCATGACCTTGGATAACTTCATGTCCTGAAGCTGCAGTTTTCTTAATTATAATTTTTCTTGTCTCCAATCTACTATTATTTTTTTAAATTTTAGTTCATTTCTTTCTTCTATTTGACTGACTTTCTCATTTTGATAGACTACATTCTCCAAAAGATTCCTAAGAAAGAATACAAGGCAGGCAAATTGCTTCTGACAACCTGTATGTCTTAAAATATTTTAATTTTACTTGGTGGGGTGTGGTTCACACTCGAGATTGAACCTTAGCACTCACCCATGCTGGCAAGTACACTATTACTGAGCTACATATTCAGCCATTTCATTTCTTATCTTGAAACAGGGTCTCCCAAATTTGCCTAAGCTGGCCTCAAACTTGTGATATCCTATCTCAGTCTCCTGAGAAGCTAGGACTACTCGAATATTATACCATTTTAGGCTTTAATTTTAAACTTATATCTAATTAATAGTTTCAATGCATTTGAAACTCTAAAATTAAAATTATTTTCTTCAAAAGTTAGAAGATGATGCTTTTTTCAATTTCTAACGCTACAATTAAGAAATTCAAAACCTACTGATTTCTCTTATTTTATACAAGACAAGGTTTTTTTTTTACCTCCCATGAAAGTTCTCTTGGGTCTCAGTGGTTGGAAATGGTACCGCATGTGCCTTAGTTTGTATCTCTTCTCACCTATGGTCAACATGAGTCTTTTTAACTGAAAAATTTGCATCCTTAGTACAAGAAAATTCTTTTGAATCATTTTGTTGATGACCATTTCCTCATTCTCTCTGCTCTCTCATTTGAAAACTATTACTATCTGAATATGAAAATGCCTGCATACTTCCTGCAAATTGCTTAACACTGCTTTTTTTCTATCACTGATCCTTTTGTTATAATTGTATAGATTCCTTCAATGTTAATTTCTAATACTTCCATGAAGCTTTGATTTTTGCTATAATTTTAATATTTAGGAGACATTTTAAAAAGTCATCACATCATATTTTTATAGTCTCTTTGTTTCATGGCTGCATTTTCTTATTTCTCTGAGGATAATGGCAGTCTATTATTTCCTCTACAAAACTTTCAAGTTGCTTTAATTTCTATATTTCACACACATTAGAGGGTTTCTACCAATATCTAATAATTCTTACTTAGCCATTCACATTTAAAAGGGTAGGACTGAAACACTGAGTGGGAGTTTTGATACCTGAAGCAATCTTAGTTGGGCTGTTTAAAGAATGTGATGAGTACATTTGTGTATCTTTCTTTTTAGGCAGATACCTCAGAAAAGATTTTTCTAACCTCCTGGCTGGAATTTAAAGACCTGGCCTGAGCCCAGTAGAATAAAGATAGGAGAAAAAAAGCTAATATCCAATTTTCCTGTTTCCCTCAACCTTGCTTGGTATCTCCCAGTCTATGGAGTTGTTTTCTCCCTTTTCCAAAGAATAAATTTGAGGCGTTGCTAAGGCTGGGGGCGAGATAATTGAATATTTGCCCAGCTGACTAGTTAGCTAGGTTTTAGGAGTTCTCGGGAATCCATTACTTCTTCAACAGACTTTCCAGTTTCCTTTCAGACCTTCCATTTCCTTACACTTCTTTTCTTCAGCTTTTTGAGACCTCTGCAGAGTAAATCAGGTTGTTTTATAGATTTCTGCTGTTATTGAATCTGGAATTAAATTTTCGATTTTTCATTTACTCTCTAGTTTCTAAAATTAGATGGATGTTATCTTCCCTCCAGGTCTTCTTTACTAAGGTTTCACTAGTTTCTTTCTTCCTTTTTTTTTTCTCACTGAGTTTCTAAAATGAGCAAAGCAGAACTAGGGGCTCACCCATATTTTACTCCTAACATTATTTGTTTCTAATTCATTTCATTAAAAATAGTTTTTAAATTTCTTTCTTTTGAATAAATATATATTACAAAAAAACTCTTAAGGTAAAAAACATGTTATTAATGAAATCTGAAAATGATTTAATTTCTGATTATATGGTAGTAGTGTTTGGATCATGAAAATCAGCTTTTATTTTTGAAGTTTATCATTTTTTATTAAAATTCAGTTATACTTCATGATTTGAAAACTATTTGAACTCTTTAAGAAAATATTTATGGGAATAATTTCACATACATATACCTATGACCTTTAATGAAAATTACTTAACAATAATCACTACAACTTTGTTTTAATTTTATTTTTAGGGTTTATATATATTCAATCATTTTCTTTTTTATATTAAAATGTTTATAGAGAAGAGCAAGTAGATAAATTCTTAACATTTAAAATACATGGATAATATTTAAGAATGAAAAATGTTGGTGTAGGTTAAAATTTTCAAAGTAACTCAAGTATTTCTCTTTTTATCTGTAATAAAAATTTTATTGAGGAGCTGGGCGGATCCGGAGTGCCTGCAGAAGCCCCTTCCTTTGTCTGGAGGAGTGAATATTTCTGCAAGCAGGGAGGGATCCCAGGTTCCTGAGGCACCTCGACCTGTGCCCAGCCGCACCTAGCCATCCGCCTGCAGAGGAGGAGCTGGGCGGATCCGGAGTGCCTGCAGAAGCCCCTTCCTTTGTCTGGAGAAGTGAATATTTCTGCAAGCAGGGAGGGATCCCAGGTTCCTGAGGCACCTCGGCCTGTGGTGAGTGGCCAGCACAGTCTGCCCAAATCTCAGACTGTTCCGAACCCCCCAGGCTTCTGGGTGCAGTGAAGTGGAGCAGTGGGTTAGAGGCCACTACAGCCGCCTCCCCATCCCAGCTACACCTGGAGGTCTGCAGAGCTCAACGGGTGGGCGGGCCTACACTATCCCCCCCCCCCAGCCCAGCCACGCCTAGCCATCTGCGTGCAGAGGAGGAGCTGGGCGGATCCAGAGTGCCCGCAGAAGGCCCTTCCTTTGTCTGGAGGACTGTGGATATCTCTGCAAGCAGGGAGGGATCACAGGCTCCTGAGGCACTGCGGCCTGTGGTGAGTACCCTAACCCGGCTGCGATTCAAGAGCTGTGGATCTACCAAGGGGCAGGTGGGCGCACAGTGTCCCTGAGGCCCAGCTTGTCTGGAACCACGGAGTTCTGAACAAGCAGAGGAGGGCCATTGGTTCTGCAGGCCCAATGGCCTGGGGTAGAGTGGTGCCAGAGTCTCAGTAGCTGCAAACATAGAAGGGGATTTTCAACAGATCCTGAGGAGGCTTTCAAATAACACTTGAAACACAGAAATATAGGAAAATGACAAAACGAAAGACCAAATTACAACCTCAAACCTCCAGCCCATCTCAGGAAACCCTAGGAGGAATGTATTTAGAAGTAAATATATCCCATCCTCCTCATATATCAAACACAATAGCTACTGAAGTTGACAAGCAACTCCAGGAAGCTTTAAAGAAATTCAAACTCGAAATAATATCCCAGATAAAAGAAGAAATGATAAAAGAAATGAAAGAGATTCTAAATATATCTAAAGAAAACACAGATAAAAAATTGGAGGAACTAAACAAAAAGATAGAATCCCTAGATGAGCAATATAAGAAACAAACAGAATACATAATGCAGATGCACAGAGATATACAGGAAATAAAAATCTCCACTGAAAGTTGTAAAAGCCGCCTTAATGAAAGTGAAAATAGAATTTCAGACCTTGAAGACAGGATTGCAGATAGTGAACAGGAAAGGAAAGATCTTTTAAAAATAACAAGGAATCAGGAAACAACAATTCAACAACTGCAAGATGATGCAAAGAAGAATAACATAAGAATGATAGGGATTAATGAAAAAGAAGGAGACAACATAAAGGATATCAAGAGGATATTTAGAGAAGCAATAGCTGAAAACTTCCCAAGCATGAGATCAGAAACTGACATCAGGATCAGTGAAGCATACAGAACTCCAAATAGTGATAACCAAAATAAAACTACACCCAGACATATAATAATCACCATCCCAGAAATCCAACACAAGAATACATTATTAAAAGCTGTCAGAGAGAAAAGACAGATCACTTATAAAGGAAAACCTATCAGAATCACAGCAGACTTCTCATCACAAACAATAAAAGTCAAGAAGAGCATGGAGTGAAGTATTCCAGATCCTAAGCAAAATGATTTCCAACCTAGACTGATATATCCTGCAAAACTATCATTTAAAATAGATGGTGAAATACGATACTTCCATGACAAAGAACAGCTGAAGAACTTCATGAACACCAAACCAACCCTGCAAAAAAATTGAAAGACAGTTTAGATACACAAAGGAAAAAACCACTAAGCAAAGCAAATAATTAAACAGAACAGAAAGATAAAGATGCAACAGCAGAGAGATAAGATTCCTACAATTAACCAACATTTCACAGTAATAACCATTAATGTAAATGGTCTCAATGCACCAACCAAAAGAAACAGACTAACAGAATGGATCAAGAAACAAAATCCAACCATATGCTGTTTACAGGAAACCCATCTAACCCAGAAGGATACTCACAGACTGAAAGTCAAAGGATGGAAAACAATTCTTCATGCAGCAGGAATCCAAAAAAAGGCAGGAGTAGCCATTCTGTTTGCAAACAACGTGAACTTTAAACCAACAATGACCATAAAGGATAAAGAAGGTCACTACATACTCGTAAGGGGAAAACTCCAAGAGGAAGAGATAACTATCTTAAATATATACGCACCAAACTCCAGAGCGCCCAGTTATATAAAACAATTATTAACAGAAATGAAAACTCAAATTATCAGTAACACAATTGTAACAGGAGACCTTAATACGCCATTGACACCAAGGGACAGATCGACCAGACAGAAAATGAGTAAAGAAATAAAAGAACTGAATCATACCTGTGAACAAATGGGTTTGATAGACATATACAGAATGTTCCACCCAACAACATCAGAATACACATTCTTCTCAGCAGTACATGGATCATGTTCTAAAATAGACCATATATTAGCACACAGAACATATTTAAACAAGTGCAAAAGAGCTGAAATCATCCCTTGCATGTTATCAGATCACAGCGCTCTGAAATTAGAAATTAACGATAAAAGATACTGCAAAAATCCCACAAACAAATGGAAACTGAATAACACACTCTTGAGTAATCAGTGGGTCACAGAAGAAATTAAAGAAGAAATCAAACAATACCTAAAAGAAAATGAAAATGCAGATACAACTTACCGGAATCTGTGGGATGCAATGAAAGCCGTCCTGAGAGGAAAATTTATTGCACTGAGTTCCCACATCAGGAAAACAGAACGAATACAAATAAATAACTTGATGCTACACCTCAAACAGCTAGAAAAAGAAGAGCAAGTCAAGCCCAAAGCCAAAAGAAGACAGGAAATTATAAAAATTAGAGCAGAAATCAATGCAATAGAGACTAAGAAAACAATCCAAAGGATCAACAAATCAAAGAGTTGGTTCTTTGAAAGAATAAATAAAATCGATAAGCCCCTAGCCAACCTTATTAAAAAAAGGGAAGAAAAAGCTCAAATTCATGCAATAAGAAATGAAAAAGGAGAAGTCACTACAGACCCAATAGAAATACAGAAGATCATCAACACCTATTTCGAAAACCTCTACTCTCAAAAGTTTGATAACACAGAAGAAATAGACAGATTCTTAGAAGCATATGAAGTTCCAAAGCTAGATCAAGAGGATGTAAAATTGTTCAATAACCCAATCTCGGTTACTGAAATTGAAAATGTAATTAAGTCCTTACCCACCAAGAAGAGCCCAGGCCCAGATGGATTCACTGCAGAATTCTACAAGAAATACAAAGAAGACCTAATGCCGACACTCCTCAAACTATTCAATGAAATTGAAAGGGAAGCAATCCTTCCTAAGTCATTCCTGGAAGCAAATATTACTCTAGTACCAAAACCTGAGAAAGACCCAACTAAAAAAGAGAACTATAGACCGATCTCCCTAATGAACACAAATGCAAAAATCCTCAATAAAATATTGGCAAATAGGATCCAGCAAATCATCAAGAAGATTATACACCATGACCAAGTGGGATTCATCCCAGGAATGCAAGGATGGTTCAACATACGCAAATCAATAAATGTAATCCACCATATCAATAAAGCCAAAAATAAGAATCACATGATCATTTCTATAGATGCAGAAAAAGCCTTTGATAAGGTCCAACATTTATTCATGATAAAAACTCTACAGAAAATTGGAATAGATGGTCTTTACCTCAATATAATAAAGGCCATTTATGACAAACCAACAGCCAGCATCATACTAAATGGCCAAAAATTGAAAGCCTTTACTTTAAAATCAGGCACAAGACAAGGATGTCCTTTATCACCGCTCCTATTTAATATAGTACTGGAAGTACTAGCCAGAGCAATTAGGCAAGAAAGAGAAATAAAAGGGGTAAAGATAGGAAAAGAAGAAGTTAAGTTGTCATTGTTTGCAGATGACATGATACTCTACATAGAAGACCCCCTAAGCTCCATTGAAAGACTCTTAGATACAATAAATAAATTCAGAAATGTGGCTGGATACAAAATCAATACTCAGAAATCAACAGCATTCCTATACACAAACAACAAAATCACAGAGAGGGAAATAAGGGAAACTGGACTATTCACATTAGCAAGCAAAAAAATGAAATATTTAGGAATTACTCTTACGAAAGAAGTGAAAGACTTATACAGTGAAAACTATAATACACTGAAAAAGGAAATTGAAGATGATCTCAGAAAATGGAAAGACATCCCTTGCTCATGGATAGGAAGAACAAACATTGTGAAGATGGCCATTCTCCCAAAACTCTTATACAGATTCAATGCAATCCCAATAGAAATACCATCAACATACCTTATAGATCTAGAGAAATCACTCCTAAATTTCATCTGGAACCAGAAGAGACCTAGAATCGCAAAAGCAATTCTAAGCAGCAAAGACAAAGCAGGAGGCATCACAATCCCTGACTTGAAATTATACTACAAAGCAACAGTAGTAAAATCAACATGGTATTGGAATCAAAACAGAGCTGAAGATCAATGGAATAGATTAGAAGATACAACCACAACTACAAACACACTCAACCACCTTATCTTTGATAAAGGAGCCAAGCAGGTTCACTGGAAGAACGACAGTCTCTTTAATAAATGGTGCTGGAAAAACTGGCTCTCCATTTGCCGAAAACTAAAGCTAGACCCATGTCTATCACCATGTACTAAATTAAAATCTAAATGGGTCAAAGATCTGAATATTAAAACAGAAACGCTAAATTTATTGGAAGACAAATTGGGTAGAAACCTTGGAGACATAGGAGTAGGTAGAGAATTCATGAACAGGACTCAAACTGCACGGGAAATACTTCCCAGAATCAATAACTGGGACCACTTCTTATTAAAAAGTTTCTGCATGTCAAAAGAAATCTCCAGCATAGTGAAAAGAAAAACCCACAAACTGGGAAAAGATTTTAGTGAACTCTCTCTCAGACAAGGGACTCTTGTCTAAAACATATAAAGAATTAAAAAAACTCAGACCTGCAAAATTCAAAGATCCAATCCAAAAATGGGCATCTGAGATGAATACGCAATTCTCAGATGAAGAAAAGCAAATGGCAAATAAATACATGAAAAAATGCTCATCATCATTGGTCATTAGAGAAATGCAAATTAAAACCACACTGAGATACCATCTCACTCCTGAAAGAATGGCCAGGATCAAGAAAACCAACAATAACAAATGCTGGAGAGGCTGTGGGGAAAAAGGAACTCTCCTGCACTGTTGGTGGGAGTGTAGACTGGTACAGCCTTTGTGGAGGTCTGTCTGGAGGTTTCTCAAAAAGTTGGGATTGGAAATCCCATTTATTCCAGCTATTCCACTTCTAGGCATATTCCCAGAAGAACTGAAAGCATCATACCACAGGGATATATGTGCACCTATGTAATCGCCAGATCTTGGAAACAACCCAAGTGTCCATCAACTGAGGAATGGATAAAAAAGTTGTGGTATTTCTATACAATGGAGTATTATTCAGCTATAAAGAAGGATCGCATTGAGATATTTATCAATAAATGGGCACAGCTTGAGACCATACTCATAAGTGAAATAAATCAATCTCGCATGTATGAATACCGAATAGTTTCCCTAATGTAAGTAATGATTCAAATATATAAAAATATGTGATAATCATGATTCCCAATTATGTGGCCTTGAAGCCTTATAAAATTTTCACTTATTATTTAGAAAGGCTTTATTCTGGGCTTCTTGATATGGAAATATTTGAAGCTATAGTATATGAAGTTTTATCCAAATATTTTAAGGAAAAAGACAGACACTATGGTAACTACTATTCTTTAAAAAAATTATTTAGCTATTTCTTATGTTTATTTTAATTAAGGGAAAAATTTTTAAAAATTAGGATATATAATAGTAACTCTTTTGGATCTCCTATTAACTTGTTTTGAAGTCCTGTAATACTCCCACGATCTTGTTTTGACTGATTAGACTCTGTTCCATTCTGTGCGATAGTAGCAAGTCTGAGGGTATAGGCAACTAATTTGAAGGCAATAAGATTCACAAAGATGCCCATTCTGGTTTGACTATTGTCTCCTTTGGAAGTCCTGTAATGTTCACAATGCCTAAGTTTTATTGGTCTTGTTCTCTACTGTTTTGTCCAACTTTATAATATCTAATGAGATAGACAATTCCTTTTAAGGAAACAAGAGACAACGTTGATAACCATTGTTAATAACCTTGTACTCTGTTCACATCATGTGCTATGTCTATCCTTGGTTTTGACTTACAGCTTTGTTTCGCCATACTTGACTTTATTCTCTCCCCCCCCCAAAAAAAGTAATAAGAACTAAGGAGTAATAAAATCCAAAATGTGTAAATTTTGTTGTAAAAAAGAGAGGGAGGAAAAAAAAAAAGAGCTCTAACGGATATAACAGCAAGTGTGTTTAGGGGTGTTAAATAGCTGACTATATTAATGTTTTTGGATCATTGAACACAGCTGTTTGCAGTCTCTCTGTTTGAATGTCTACTTTATATTCTTTGATACTGTGATTTGAGCAACTATTTCCAAGATGATAATATGTAATCTATTAACAGGTGATTTCTTACTGTTATGTTTTGTGGTTTTTTTTGTAGTTCTATATTATGTGTAACCTTACACTGCTTTGTTTTGTTTTGTGTTTTTCTCTTTTTCCTCTTAAATAAAAAAAAATTTTTATTAAAGTAGTACAGCTCTAAAACTTGGGAAAACTCAAGTTGCAGAAAACATAGAATAAGATTATGGAATAAATGAACTTTTACAGGGTTAAAACACTACATATTTATAAATTAAACTTTATTTTATTTTAGCTATTACTAAAGATTTTCTGAAATCAAAGTAAGTAAGTAATAGCCTGAAAGTATTTTCATTAATTGTGTTCTCAATTCTCATTGCCTTAAGAATCAATTCATTAACTTAACAACATTTACTTAATGACTCCTACATTTCAATTGTTTATTTTTGGCATGGAGGATAAGTCAGTAATCAAAACAGAAGCTGTGTTATCATGGAATACTCTTTCTATTTTGAACAGAGAATATACGTGGAGTAAATACAAGTATGATCATTACTATGAAGAAAAGGAATATGGAGATGGAGAATAGTCATGCAATTTCAGATAGGTTGCTTAGGAAAAGGCTATCAGAAGATTTCACTGACATGAAATGTTTTTACACTGTCATTTTTAAAAAATTAAATCAAAAGCCTATAATAATAAATTAAAAGAAAAGAAAATTAGTAGAAAGATCCTAAAATAATACAACAATTCTATCATTTTTTCTCAAAGAACACAACAGATAATACACTGATAAAAAATTACAACAAATGATATTGCTGAAAATTTACATTCAAAAAGTGCTACCTAGACATACACCATTATGCCTCAAAATTTCTTAAACCTTAATATTATCTTTAAAATAAAGCCATTTTTAAGATTTTTATATCTTGAATAAATATTATATAGCAATTTTCTGTATTATAATTTATACCCTAAATCAGAAACTAGCATATATTCTTAAAACAGTACCCACAAAAACTTCAGTCTTCAAATTAAGGACTAGAAGGAAATACTTGGTATTTTAAAAGTTTTACCTTGCCCAGAGCGGCCTTGCCGAGAATCTACACTTGACTGTCTTCGATCGGGTGGTTCCTCGCTCCCTCCATCTACATAAAATAAAACAAGAACATAAACAAATAGATAATGAGATTGACATATTTTCTCTAGTGCCATCTATATATTAAAACTAGTATTTCTATCATTTGTTTTCATTTCTTATTACATGGATCATTAAAGTATTTGAGAATTTTTTTTTCTATAAGAACCAATGGTTCTTACTCTTATTCTTGTAGGACGTTTACATTCTGGTCTAAAAAATCCAGTGAAAGTTCAAGTGTTTTTCTCTTCCACTATACATAGTATACTATACTAAGCATACAATGAAACAATTTTATCAACTCTACAGTTCATTTGCTGAATTCCAATTCATAAGCTCTGATTTAAAGCAATACCTAAACAAATGACAGCTGCTTATTTTTCTAAAGTACATTAAATAATCCAGTCCTTAGGACTGTAGGTTTTATTATCATAAACTTTATAAGTTATTAATATATTATTCATTGTAAGTAAAGTAGGCATAGTAAAATAGAAAGCAGTACTTTGAAAACGTCTAAAGATATATAATGAGTTTAAACAAAAGTAAAACTTAAACATAGAGGTCTAAATGGCTATAATTTATTTTCATATTAGCTAAGTTTAAAATGTACTAAAAATTCGACAATTTTCTTTATGCTTTCTTTTATACAACCTCATAGCTTATTCTTAACTTATGAGTAAGAGGTAGTAGGTACAAGCAGGTTTAACAAGGACTAATCTTGTGCTGCCATCTATTTGTGTTATTGTTTATTTCTGTCAACGACTCATGTATTGGCATTTGTCTTTTTTAAACATATAACTAATTTTTATCATTGATATAGTTTTTTTTTAAATTAGTTACTATAAGGCTTAGCAAAAAACAAATTCATTTATCAAGCATCTTTTCAATTATTTATTTTAGAGGCCTTAGCTAACAAATACAGGCTTATTCAGTTTGTTCCAAAAATATAGTTAGTTTAAAAGCATAGTCTAAAAAATATATTTACAGTAAGTAATGTTCATATCTAAGTCCAGTATTATCTTGACAACTTCATAAAATATCCCACTAATTTAATTAATCATATTTGCAAAAGAAATTACTCAGTGACAGGCAGTTATATGTTTCATTGTAGTATGCAAATATTTTTAAAATACAGATCAGCTTAAATATTGTTTTTTAAAAAACATTATTTTGATTCTGCTGTTACTAAATAAATTTTGACATATGAATAAAATACATTAGACATGTTGACAAAATTATATATTATTAAAATACAAAGGTCAAATTTTTGCCTTTGACATGTGAAACAAACTGACAGGCAAAAATTTACCTATGCATTATCATCCCAGAATGAGTGACTTGCATCTTTTGAAATTAAGAATTTTAATTCTCCAATTTCATGATCCAGGAAAGCAATTCTGTAATTTATATGGATTCTTCTGCTAAAGCTCAGTATTTTACTGGACCAAGTCACACTTAATTTTTAGATTTTTCAAACCCTGTAGAAACTTCTACCTCATACTTTAATATATAAATATCCAAAATAAC
Source organism: Cavia porcellus (assembly GCF_034190915.1). NCBI lineage: Eukaryota > Metazoa > Chordata > Mammalia > Rodentia > Caviidae > Cavia > Cavia porcellus. Next base: position 17,782,876 of record NW_026947515.1, read on the forward strand.
AAAAAGAACCTCAAAGTATTTCTTCTTTATAATATCTAAGAAGGGAGAGACAGGCAGTCAATAGTTACTACTTACTTAATATCTACCAAGTATTTTTATATAGTATAACTAACCCCTTTGAAGTAAAAATCTATTTCAGAGGTGAGGACACTAAAACTCTCAAGTAACAAAACCAATAAAGATGAAACTCTATTTTAATCCAGGGCAATGATTCAGTACATCTCTCTTGTACCCAAACTTACTAAATAGTTGTTGAATTTGTTAATATGTTTACATTTCATTTTATTCACATAAAAGCATCTTGAAAGAGTGCAACTCAGTAACCACAGCAGTAACTACATTACAGAATATAAGCTTTATAATAAATTAAGTTATGATGATTTAATCTTACATTTTAAATTAATTTTCTTATTTGTTTCCAATATAAAATCAAACACCTATTCTCTTCAAAGAAAAATACTGCTCCCCACAGCCCATGTGCACTTTCTCTCCCCCTCCCTGCCTCTTCATTCTATTAAAAAAGATACTGAGAGTTTCTGTTGGCAATGAAATACCAACAACTAAAATACACTGAGTATCTTATTACAAATTCAGGAACACTTTGCCAACAACATAAGCTTGTCTCCTCAGGTCCATATTATCATTCCTTACAATGGAGACCATTATTTAAGAAATTCTATTTATAAGGAAAAATTTTAAGATTTGTTATTCTGTATTACCTGTACTTGAATAACTAAACCTCCCATCATGCATCTATCCTTCTTTTGTCTATTTAATCTGTCACTGCAAATTTAAGTACATATGCTTTACAAGGAAAATGCTGCCTTAAGACAAAACTTTAAAAAACAGAGAGATAACTAGTTCTTTTTCATAAAGTATACAGTATGAAAATGATACATTTTTATTTTTTAGTGGAGAGGTGACTTACACTGACACATATATAACTCTTGCCAAGTCAACTACATGAGATATAGTTTTTTGTTGAGTTATTTTTCATGAGAGAGGGTCTCACTATGTAGCTCAGGTTGGGCTCAAACTCTCAGTGATCCTCCTGTTTCAGTCTCCCAAATGGTAGGGTTACAAAGTCATGAGCCACCATGCCGCGCTGAGATGAACATTTTTAATTTATGTATGTTATGATACAAAGTTAACAAGCACATGCTAGAATTATACTGGGGGGAAAAGTAAGAATCCTGATCTACTTAATTAATTTTCTTTAAAAGCTCTTTAAAGCTCTTTAAACTCTTTACAAAACTCTTTAAAGCTGCATTTGAAAAAGACCGCTCTTTAAATAACTTTAGTGGTATAAGTGAGTGGCTAATACATATGATTTTGCTCCAATAAAATTTTAGTTATGGACACTAAAATTTAAACTTCAGGGATCTGGAGATTAAGCTCATGGTATAAGTGCCTGCCTGGTAAGCGTAAGGTTATGCATTCAATCCCCAGTACCCCACTCCAAAAAAAAACTTCATACAATTTATAATCTTTCAAAGAATTACTCTTTTAATTTTTCCAAGTATTTAGAAATGTAAAAATCATTCTTAGACTATAAACCATATAACAACAGGCAGTAACCTAGACCCCTGCTCTAAAGCAGGAAGATTAGTAGGCTAATTAAAGCAATCTGTGAACAGTAATGACTTGAAAGTAAGCGAAGTAAGGATGAAAAGAAAGCTCTGTAAATGAGACCTAATCTACTCTATGGCTTCACAAATTTAATGGCAGCATAGGTTTAGGAACCCTTTTATTGACTCTCCTTAGGTGATTTTAAGAATAGAATTTGAATGTTTCCAAAACTACTTTGAAAAAATGCAAGATTGCACTGCTTAATTACATGTTACATTTCAATCCTCTCCATGAACAACAAAAGTACCTGCAAGGTGACTAAAAATGTATATAATTTCATCTTCCTCCAGTAAAGCTTTACGATTTTTAAATGCTCAAACCCAGCATGGTGACTCAAGCCTATAATCCCAGAACTCAAGTGGCTAAGGCCAGCCTGAACTACATAGTAAGTTCAAGATCAGCCTGAGCTACAAAACAATACCTTGTTTCAAAAACAAAGCAAAACAAAATACCAATGGATCAAAGCTGCAATTTTTAGGCTCACTACCTCCAGACAATAAAGTACATCATATAATACGTCTACACACTTACATAGAAATACAACTAAGGACATAATTTAGTCTTGACCTTACAGTTCCTAAATAAAACCCGGTTGAAAGCCACAATTTATAAATTATAGTATCATTTTCTATTTTCATAAAAACTAATATGATACATGTTTCAATGATAATCAGAATTGAAACCAAAATGAGATTTTTTTTAATATTAAGCCCATTTACAAAAATTTCTATATACAATTATTTTGCTTAAATATTCCATAGAAGTAAATAAAAAGTATCAGCAGACAATCCAAAATTTATACTGGTAACTCTTTTCTCCAAATGCAGGATGAAAACAACTGCACATCACAAAGATACAGGCAAAATAAAAGAATATACCACTTCTCTGTGGATGACATAACTCCTTTTAATCAATTGCTAATTATAATTTACCTATTACTTACTTTTTAATTATTATGAGATGTTACAAAAATAGAGCACAATGCACACAGTGATCACTAAGGAATCTGAGTGTATCATGTAATTGAGAGCTACAGAACACTATCTATAAAAGAGATGCAAATGCAAGAACTTCCTACAGTGTTTAATTTGCACTCTGCTTTTAAATTTCAAAGGCTTCTAGGAAATGTGTGGAAATATGTACTCACGTATGAACACACAAAAATATCCACATACACACAAAAAAGAGCTGAGTCTTAGTCCCGTATCTGTTGCTTTTAGTTGAGATTTTATAAGTATCAGTGTTCTGATCTGTAAAAATGAGATCAACATAATACTTTTCTCTTAAAGTTGTTGTGAAGTTCAAATTAGCTAATATAGGTGACAGAACTTTGTAATCTCTAAATTAATGATTTTTCAGGCGCCAGGGTGAGACTTCAGGGACAATGTGAATATATTTTTGGTTTTTACAAATGAATAAAAGCTAGGGATACTGCTAAATAGCCTAAAATTCACAGGTCAGTCACCGACAACAATAATTATTTGATCCAAAATGTAAGTAGTGCTAGTAGTTGAAAAGTCTTGCTCTTTATATTCATAATGAAGTGTTTATAATAATCAAAATTATTCAAATTTAATTTTATTGGTATTTTTCAAAGATACAAAATTAAAGTGAAAAACAAAACACACACTGATGTATACAACTACCAAACCTTAACAAATCTTAATTTCTTATATCAATTTGTTTTAAAGAAATTGTTTAAAGAAAGACAATACTGGTGGCAATACAGAGCTGATATTTTCTTTATGCCATTCTCCAATACAATTTCCTTTCCTCAAAAATCCTTCACTAAAGAAATTAGTCTTAACTTAGTATACAACACTGCATCCATAGTTTAATGTCCTTAATGTATTACATGTATGTGTTTCCACTGTTTTTTTTCATTATATAAGCATAATGTAGTAACACCATTCAAAAATTTGCTATTTTCATTTAATATTTAGGTTTAGAAACTCACTTGTGCAAAAATATGTAGTTCTTTGTAATTCTATTTAACTTAGGAACTCCATGGTATAAATATATCACAATTTGTCTCTTCTGTTACTAATGAAAAGTAGTTTCCATATTTATAGTATGTAAAGAATCTTGCAATAAATCATATTTGGCACATGTTCAGTCTCACTGGACGTAAGTTCCTTGTGCACATGTTCAGAATCTACAAGTAGAATTGTAAATCATACAATACAAAAACTTGAAGCAACCAAATTCCTCTCAAAAACAGATGCACTAATTTTTATTTCCCAGGAAAAGTAAATGTTTTCATTTCTTCATATTCTTATAAATATTTAACAAGCTTTTTCATCTTTGCTACTCTAAAAATGTAAATTGGTATCTGATTTTTAAATTGCATTTCCTTTCCTGAAGTATGTCTACTAGCCATTTGATGTTTATGTAGACTCCTGTTTATATGCTTTGCCTATTTGGCACATTCTTCTGATTGCCATGTTTTCTGATGAAAAATCTCAAGCCACTGGAAATTGTTCCCTCCTACTCCCTGGGATGTTTTCAAAACTTTATTCTTTTGCTTTTAGTTTTGAGTAGATTGATTACATAGTGATCAGGTGTGAATTTCTTTACCTTTATCCTTTTTTAGGGTCCTGGGAGGCACTCCCTCTCATATGGGGGAATGAACCAAGGACCTTTGCACAAACCATCCCTCTTTTCACTCTCACAGGATCTTACTTCACTGCTCAACTGTCCAGGCTGTGCTAAAACTTGTGATACTCCTGCAACAGCTTCCCAAAGTACTGAGATTACAGGCATGTGCCACCATGTACAGCTTCAGGAAGCTTCTTGAATCCTGTACATCTGTGTTTTAGTCAATGTTTTTCAAATATTGTTTTAGTACCATATTTTAACTTCTCTTCTTCTGGAATTCCAATGACATGAACATTAGACATTTTCTTGTCTTCCAGATCCTAGAAATTCTATTTTTCCTCTTACCTTTTTCACCGTTTTAAGTTTGAATAACTTCTACTGATCTGTTTTCAAGTTCATGGACTTTTTTTTCTCTGTCATCTCTATTCTCCTGAGCTCATTAAATGTGTACTTTTTCTAATCTTAATTTTAAATTAATTTTATTGGTACATTTTTCATATATATAATGATCACATACGTCATAGGGAATTTGCACCTGCATATGATATACCCTGACTCTTCTTTTTCTCCCCATTCCCTTTTCCTCCCTTCAGTCTTTCTCCTTACTAATCCTAAATTTATTATTGCACTCTTCTTTGTATCTCATGTTTCTTTATTTAGACATGTTGTTTTTCATTCATTTCAAGAGGGTTCATAAGACTGCTTGTGTAGGCATTTTTATCATAACTATGTGAAAATATTTGTTAGATAATTTCATCATGTGAATCATAGTGATGTTGGCATCTACCAATTGTCTTTCCCTTGCAAGGTGATATTTTCCTACTTCTTTATATATTGATTCCACATTTAATTGGTATATCAATCTTTGTATATAATTTTAGATAGTATCTGGATATTCTCCATGTTTTAAGCTATGAGATCCTAAAAATCAGCTTTAATCCTAAAAGAAATGTCAGTTCAGTTTTGCAGAGCCTTAGTAGTATTATTTTCATCCACCATATACCACTTAGTGTTTGGTCTGGGATAATAATCGTGAGTCAGTTCTAAAAGTCTTGGGTGTGATGAATAGGACTAGATCCACAGTGCAGATCTCAGGAATGAGCCCTATGAATGTTAACAACCTTATAAGCTTCCTTTTCTGAAGTGTTCTTTCTGCACCCTTTTAGTACTTTCCAGTTCCCTGTCACTCTTTTTGGGTGCTCTGAAAAAAATCTGGGGCCACAGTTACTTGTTTCTGCTTCATATTTCACAACTACATGTTATGTCTGGGGCCCAGTGATAAGAAGACAGAATTGGGGTGGCGGAGTTGACCCCACACTCTTGGGGCCATTGATCAGAGAAGGTTCTCCTCTCAGAGCTTTTTGGCTTATGTGAGTTCCCAATATTACTATTAAGACAGGAGACTGGAGCCAGAGGAAAAGGAAAAAAAACAAGGACGGAAGGCATTTGCATTCTCTGCGTGTTCAGAATTTCTTCCCACTCCTCAAACCAGAACTAGATGGTTTCTCCTTAAGATACTTATTCCTATGTCCTCATACCTACTTTTTTTGAGCTACATTAATCTCTGAACACTTGATGCAACAGGAAAAAACAATCCTAAATTCATTACTGACACAATGTCCTCTCAACTTTCCTACTGCTATATATTCCTTATAGAGTCCTCAAGTAGTTGTTTCCTGCATTTTGTCCAGGGTTTATAGATTTATTCAATGATAAAAGGTTAGATCATGTTCACTTTATCTTACCTAGATGTAGAATCCTTCTCTAATTTTTTATTGTAATGCTATTTATCTCCCTAGTATATATTAACACTAATCCCTTGTTTATGGCATGGCAAAACCTATCTATCTATCTATCATCCATCCATCCACCTATGATCTATGTGTGTCTTTCTAGGCTTTCGGAAAAATATGGAAGTCAGAGACTGGCAAATCTCTAGAGGCCAAAGTGCTTAGGGGCTGCTACTGCTAATGGAAACTTGTTCACTGGTGTGCAGGTGACACTGACTGGCTAACATTTAAAAATATAAGGGCTGGGGATTTAGCGGAAGCACCTGCCTTGCAAGTATGTGGTCGTAAGTTCGATCCCCAGTACCGATAAAAAAAGAGAAAAAAAAATGTGATCAGTGAGCCAAGTTATCACTTATAGACCCTGGCCCTGAAACAGAACTCACAGAGCCAAACATCAAGGCAGCCCACATGACCCTGGGATCCAGGTGTGTTCTTACATACCCAGGCATCAAGTCCATCCTAGCATCAGACCAGTGCCTGAGAAGTGAGGTTCAAGGCCTGCCTTGGGCTTAACTTCTGGACGAGGTTTCAGGTCAGCCCTCACTAATATAAATGCCAGGCTCATCTCTGTGGAGCAAGTCTCCAGGCCCCTCTAGCACATCTAATCAAACTCCAAAGTCATCTCAATGGCCCCAAGCTCCATATCAGTCCATGTGGATTGGGGGCCTAGGTCCACTCACTTGTTGAGCCAGATACTGGAAAAACCTACCAAGGATGTTAACAGCAAGTATACTTTCAGACTCAGTCGCACAGCCTAAGCAGAATCTCAAGATGAGCTAAATGGTAAAAGTTTTCTCAGCTTTCAAAGAGCAAAGTAGGTGCCTATTTCTTGAAATGCATATACACCAAGTCAGGGCCACAATGATCATGCATAATCAGGAAAACATATCACCAAGGAACAAAGTAAAGTAACAGATCATAAAGAAATAAGGATCTGCCAGGCATGGTGGTGTACATTATACCCTCAGTCACTACTTGGGAGGCTGATGTAGAAAGACTGCAAGTTTGAGGCCGACCCGGGCAACTCAGCAAGACCCATCTCAAAATCAGAATTTTTAAAAAGGAGTGAAAATTTAGCACAGGGGTAAAGCACTTGCCTAGAATACATAAAGCCCTGGGTTTATTCCCCAGAACAACCAAAAAAAAGAAAGAAGAGAAGAGAGAGGAAGAGAGGATCAAGTGTAACTTGCACCCTAAGCCAAGCCACAGAACTTCTCTTCCCTCAAGTAAAGTAGATCACAAAAAAATCTTCCTCTACCCTTCTATCTTGAATTTGGCCATAAACAAATTCTCTGACATTATGGTTTTCAAATACTAGGTCACAAGAACCTCATCACTCCAGAGGGGTCCTGAATACCCTAGAGAAAGCAAGGGGCACAGAGAGGACAAATGTGACAGGAAGGCTGGGTCTCCCCACCCATTCTGTTACTTTTGGATCATGGAGCAATTAGCACTTGAACACATTTCCACACAATTATCCATGCTTCAATCAAGATTACACAATGAAATCTATATAAAAACCTAAAAAGACAAGGCTTGGAGACCTTCCAGATAGCTCAACACATGGCAGTTCCTACAGAACACTCCAAAAGAGAATAGGAGCTCTGCAACTCTTCTTTTAGACCTAACAGTATGCCTTTCTTCATCTCTATCTTTGTAATAGTACTTGAAAACTAGTAAATGTGATTCTCTGAGTTCTGTGAGGCAATGAAGCAAATGAATCTGAACAGGGAACTATGGAAATCCAAATTCATAGTCAGCTGATCAGCAGCACAGGTAAAATAATAGGTAATCACTTGGCCTCAGTGTGTAGGCTCTGAGATCATCTAAAAGAACAGTCTCAGTACTAAATAGGATTAGAGGACATCAGATAGGTGTCCACTATAGAATTATTTCTTGCTGGTCACAAGAAATTCCTTTACGTTGTATTATAGAAGCCTCTGGGTTGATTTTAGTACAAGAGCAGACAATTAAAACACTGTTTTTCCAACACTACTACAATTTAAATCCAAAATGGCACCAAAAGTCTTATATTCAGAAGTAGAACTTTTAGAAGGTGAATGGGCCATGGGGGCATTACATTCTGTATGTTAATTTATTGATGAGTTTATAGCTAATTGTGCTGTTCAGAAGTGAGGCCTGACAGAAGAGTTGAGTCACTAGCAGTATAACTCAGAAGAGTATATTCTTATCCCTGGCTCACCCCACACCTGCTGTCATAACAGGAACATTTTTCCTCCACTGGACCTTCTACCATGCCATTTCTGCCTTGGAGCTGGCTAGCCATGAACAGAAGCCACATAACAGTGAGCCAAAATAAACCTCCTTTAATTAAACCCTTGAAGCATAACAGAGAGTGCCTCATACACACCTTTTATTCTGCAAATTTTTATGTTAGCATAGTAATACCCAGCAAAGTGTCTCAGTACCTTTCCCTGAGGGATACATAAAGCAATCTTTGTGAACGTGTGCAAAAGTGTCAAACCAGAATTTAGACCCGTTATGCTCCGTGAAGCAGTTTTTGGGTATGTTTACCTAAGCATCAAGGACAGTATAATACACTCACACCACTCAAAGATTTGTTTTTTTAAAAGTTTATTTTGATTTTTCTGGTAAAAGTAGCCCAATTCAGTAAAATGGCACATGAAAAAACAGATTTGCAAGCTTTGGAGGAGATCAAAAGTGAATGATCAGATTACTAATGCATACTAATGATGAAGTGATCCACTATGGTAAAATACGTTGTTTTCACAACAGAAGAATGGTGTAGTAGATGATAATGATGATGATGATGACGATGACGATGATGACAATGATAACTTTGACATTGGCTGTGTGAGCCAACCTTCCTGTAAGAGTGAAACGGTTTCAGGAGGAATTTGAAAACATTTGACAGAATGGGATAGAGAAGCCCTAGACTGCTGAAAGCCAGCTTGATGAGTGATTTTGATTATAGCTCAAAAAACAAGAATGCTGATAGAAATATGGACAATGAAGCCCAGATCCATGAAGTTTTAAAATACGAATGAGGATTTTGGTGGAAACTGGACAAGAGGACATGCATGTTTCATTACAACAAGAAATTTGTCTATATTTTGTCTGTGTCCTACAACAGCGGTGGTGAAACCATAGCATGTGCACCACAGTAGGCTATTTGCATCATTAAGGGTTCCAAAGGTTCATTATCACTGTTCTAAGTCTTCGTGTGAGACTAAATTTTAAAGTGGTGAGCCAGGTATAGTGGTACATACCTGTAATGCCAGTATTCAAGAGGCTAAGACAGGAGGATCACCACAAGTTTAAGTTCAGCTCGCACTACATTATAAGATCTAAGGCCAGCTTCAACTGTATAGTGAGACATCTCAAAAACTAAATAGAGCTGAGACAGGAGGAGTACAGGGCATTTGAAGTCAGCCTAAGCTACATACCGAGTTCAAGGCCAGTTTGAGCTACACAGTGAGACCTTGTCTCAAAAAGCAAATAAACAGAGGCTGAGGAAGGAGGAGCTCAGTGAGTCTGAGGTAGCCTGGGTTACATAAGTTAGTTAAAGGCCAGCCCAAACTATACAGTGAGATCCTGAATCAAAACAAAAACCAACAACAATAACAAAAGAGAAAGAAACATCAAAAGGGAGTTTTTGGAAAATGATCAGTAACTGGCTGTGTAAACTGGCTGCAGAAGAGCTGCTACCATGTCCTCAGAGTTAGACCCCATAAGTCCTGGGGGCAAGATGGGAGGGAAAAAAGCAACATAGCTTTGGCTGTAATGGCGGGAAAAAGTATTGTTAGAGCTCCCCTAATGAACTTTGGTACTAACCAAAATATGAATGTGTAAAATGATTTTTAAAAATGGGTTGTATCTAGAAAATATACATGCACACAATCTTTATGTGTCCCTTCTAGTATTCCAAGAAACAGTGGTTACTCTGCCATTTCAGTAAAAGCTCTTAAAGAGTACCCGCCACTCTTAAAAGTGGAAGACAGGCTTCCCCAGCACCTTCTGGTTAATCCCCCACTGAACCCAGTGGGAATACTGGCCAGATAAACAGTTGAATTCCTTTCTGGAGAAGGATTTCTGAATATATGGACCCAGTGAATGTTAAGAGGGTAACTGAGGAACCATGGCTGGGCTGACTCCCTGGTGAGCACCAAAAGGTTCCTTAGTGGAAGCTGGGTCTCAACAGCCTCGTTGAGTAAGCAGCAGGGAAATCCCCATTTATCTGTTCCCTACCAAATGCACTCCTCAGTAGGGTTAGAGGTAAAACTCAGTGATCTCCTGGTATCCTCCATCCCAGAGTGACCTGAAACAATGCTGTTAAGAGCCTTGTTTTAAGCCTCCATTGAGTTAAAAAACAATTAAAAAAAAAAGAGTTGAACTACAGGTTTGGACTTTTTTCCTCTCTGCTTGTAAGATAGACCTTTCCTCTTTAGATATGTCTTGATACATATATGGGGCCAGAAACAGGTCAAAACAATATGACCTGATGCTCTGTGGGGTTACCAAGACCACTCCCAGGTCACCTATTTAGGGCAACTCATTTCTCAGGGCAAAAAGGTACTAAGTTCAGAGAGAACCCAACCCATTCTGAACTCTGTCAAAATGTATCAAACAACTAAGAGCCATTCTAGGGGTGACTGGGTTTTGCAGAATTTGGATTCTAGGATATGCTAAAAAGGTCAAGTCCCTTTACCAGCTTCTTAAGAAGACCCAAGTATAGGGACTCATCTCCTTGCGTGGAGCACAGACACCAAACAGGCTTCCTAGGTTCTCAAGATGACCCAACAGGAAGCCCATACACTGGAACTTCCCAGTCAAGACAAGTATGCTTTCCTCTTAAAGTGAGAAATGGAATGGCTTTAGGGGTTCTTACCCGTTTTCTGGGGCCTAGTTACCAGCTGGTAGCCTATTTAAGCAATAAACTGCACACTGGGGCCAGAAGATAGCCAAGTTGTTAATGGGCCTTTAGTAGAAGCGGGGATATTAATTCCTGAAACTCAAGCTTACCTAGTTCTGGAAGGACCCTTATGATTAAGTTCCCACACAATATTGAGAATTACTTTATGTCCCAGTCCACTCCAGGTCTCTGATGCACAGATTTTAAAATATCAGGTTCTCTTGGTAGATGTAAGTACTGAAACCTGTCAAAGCCTTAACCCAGTCAAAGCCTTAACCCTGTCACCCTCCTGCCTAATCTCCAAGAGCCAAGGGAAAGTGAACATAATTGTACAGGGGTTCTAACCTATACCCAACAGCCAAGGGTTAACTAGTCAGCCTCTCAATGATTCAGAGGACAAACTGTTTACTGATGGCAGCTCCTTTGTGCAGGATGGACTCAAGAAGGCAAGATAGGCAGTATAGGAGTGTTTGAGTCAGGCCTGATAATCTCACAACACAAATGCTCAAAAGGCAGAGGTGACTGCTCTCACCCAAGCACTAATTTGACAAGACTTGAGAGAATAAACACCTACATGGATTCTAAGTATTCATTATATTGGTTCATGTTCATACCCTTATCTGGAAGGAACAACGTCTAATAATTTCTAATGGATCTTCCATTAAACATAACCTAGAGATTTTATAACTCATTGAGGCTGTACATTTGCTTTAAAAAGTGGCAGTAATTCACTGCCTAGACAATATGAAGGAACAGATCTTATTACTGTGGGCAATAGAAGAGCTGTTGATAAAAGAGACAAATATAGCTGCATCTTGGCAGCTAGAATGCCCCCACTTGTGCTCCATTAGTTTACTGCCTACTAGTCCACCTATTTATTTTAAAAGGAAATTCTACATGCCAAGAGCCAGGGATGATGGGTCCTTAATGCTGAGGGATGGTGGGCTACCATCAAGGGCCACTTCTGTCTGCCAAAAAGCTTGGCATGGAAAGTAATTAAAAAGATGTGTGATACTTGCCATTTAGGACAAAAGAACACTCTTACCTTGGTTACCAAATCCCTTCTAGGTGAAGGATTTGATGAAGAAGTGACACAAATGGTAAAAGTTATGAAATGTCTCTAAGGACTAATCTTCAGAATTTCTGATTAAAATCACCAGGAGTACAACATCGAGGTAGCTGCCCAGAAGAAAAATGGCAGATTGATTTCATTCACATGCCAGGAGGCCAACACAACCAGTACCTCTTACTACTGATCATCACTGACATAGATTAGATAGAAGCCTTTCCCACTCAGACTGAGAAGACTCAAGTAGTCAGGGTCCTTGTCCATACGGTTTGGAGTGCCATGAAACAATGGGCTTGCATTCTCCTCTGAAATTACCAGTGTGTGTCGTAAGCCCTGGGCATTGAGTATCAGCTTCACTATGCCTGGAAGCCCCAGTCAACAGAGAGAATACACTAATGGGATACTCAAGAGACACTTGCTCAAGATGGTACAGGAATGTAAAGCCCCTTACAAAGAGCCCCTACCTGTGGCACTTATACAAGTCAGAAATATATCCAGGTTTCAGGGGCTGTCTCTCTTTGAACTCCTGTACGGAAGACCTCTCTCAGAAATGATGTCCTAATCAATGAGGAAATAAAAGAAACCTTAAGACAAGTAAAGTCCTTATCCTGGTTCCAGCAGATCCTGTCAGACTTAAGGCAAATAAATGGACCCCTTGGTCAACTCCATCTAGCAAGTTTCACTTTTGCCCTTGGCTCTGGTTCTGGTCAAAACTCTAGACACAAGATCTATCCAAACCCCAGTGGGAGGGTCCCAAATTAGTGATCCTTTTGCATCCCTACTGCCAATCTGAGCCCACCTACACCTGTAAAGCTTTAGAGGATGAAAAGTTTCTGTTCAAAAGACAAACCAAGAAAAATAATCTGAAGTGTTGTATTACTTAAAAAAGAGTGCAATTTCTTTCTAGTGTGACACAGGACTATGCAGTCATTACAATAAAAATAGTACTGGATATGTGGAACATGCTTCTCTTATCAAGTGCCTCAGGACTCCCTTGCTAAGTATCCCTGTTTCAAGGAAATAACTGGGATATGTTATAAGATTACATCGATGAGACATGGAAAGTCTCAGCAGTTTATAGTTTAGAACACTGTTACAAGGTAACTGAGTGGCCTATAAACTCAACTCTTAATGATCCCAGACATAATCAAATTTTTTTCTAAAAATGCCATTAAAGCCTTTCTATTGGCTATGGTAAAGCCCCTACTGAATAAGAGTAGGGGACCCCCTAGTGAGAGCTAATAATCATAAATATCAAGATGGTTACTTCCAGATATGGAATGACTAAGTTTAACTATCACTATAGGGTACCTCATCAGAAAGCACTCCTTACAGTGGGAACAGAGAAATCACTCTTATTCTCATTGGCCTTATTCCACTCAATACTTGAGGTAGACATCCCCTTAGCAGTGCACACACATTGTAACTTCACAGACCAACTACTGATTTGAAACACACTGCATTAATTGGACTTAATTAGACGGACATCCCTCTATTGGCACTTGTTGATCCCGCAGAACCAATTTATGGCTACCTTGGGTGGATAAGGAGATCCACACTGGATTTGCATGACCACAAGACAGAAGTGTCAAAAATATCAGTCAATTTGAAAACTTGCCTTATCTGGGACATGACTGCACATTTGGCTGCTACTTCTGTCCCTTCTCTAAGATTAGAGAACCCTGAAAGAGTTTTGGCCCAGACAGGACACTGTAGCTGGAAAAGCCTCAGCCAGAACCAAGGAGCTCCTATCTCCCCCACCCCTAGGGATTTACCTATGGCTCTATCTTCCCCACTTGTAGGAATTTACTTATGGCGCCAAAAGGATACCAATGGGCTACTTGTGTATCCCTAATGCCCCTCAGGCACCATCCCTAAACTAAGCTACATGCATGCCCCCACTCCACATGTTCCACAGAGGGATTGGGGGAGGTGGCCACATCCCAGGGGCTCGGGGGTGTCTCTCCCCACATTCTCAAAATAAAGGTCATTTATATTTCATACTTCTTATCTTTTCAGCCGCCGCCAGTCCCCCACAGTTCTATCAAATGCCATGTAACACACTGATCTCAACTATGATCAATGGGCCTTAAATGATACCTTAACCAGGACCTCTCTCCTAAACAAAGAATTCAAATTAATGAGACAAACTAGGAACTAGGAGGAACTTATGTAACCATAAAAGCTGAATGTTGTTTTTACACTGCTGATCCTTTTGCTAAAATTTCAAGATTGCTCAAGATACTAGGTAAAAGGTTGTTACCCTAGTATAAATTACTGTATAATTACAGTGGTGATCTAACATGGCAGAAAGCCAAAGTGGGAACACTTACCACTTCCTCCTCCTTCTTCAGTCCTAATTGCAACTCCCTTTCCTATTTGCACACAAAGAAAATTCCAATCAGTTCCTCAAACATCATCAGTGTCTGCCCCATGTGCCACTTCCAATCAGAGGTCATATAACCCTCTGCCTCTCTATATCCAGTTGAAGGAGATAGTCTAACACCCACGGGTTGTATACTCCTTTCCACATCCTCAATAAACCTGTTCTTTTCTGAATCTTTTTCCTTACCCTCTTTGTGGGAGGCCATCACTGGTTCTTCCTGCTAAAAGCAAGTGTTGGTCTCATTAAAAATAGTTTCACTGATCTTATTATTTGGCCCAAGCATACATAATTGGTTCTTTGGTTTTGTCATCTCTAGACTTAAAGCTATGTTTTTATCCAACATGAAAACACCTAATGTTTACTGATGGGCTCTAGACAGATCCATTACAGAGTATTTCTGACCACAACTTTGACCAACTCCAACTGAAAGTAGTCAAAGCAGCCCATTGCTTCTTGCCCCCTCAAACAGTAAGGGGCACCTCTACAGAAAGAAAAATATTATAGGCTGTATGTTTAGATAAAATGATAAAATTAACTGCTCCCACTATACTACTGACATAACTGATCTTATCTTGCTAGGTGATCAACAACTGAGGTTTGGAAGACCAAGACTCAAAAGATAACTGGGCAAAGGGGACAGCCAATATTTTGGCCGTCACCCTCTAAGGTCAACAAGGACCCAGGATACAAGAGAAACTTTTTACAGAATCCTGCAACTTTAGCAAGTCACCCTATCTCCTGAATAGGGAGACTGTTACACCCTAAAGGACAGGAGTCAGCTAGTGTGTATCTACTATTACAGGCAGCTAAGTTAGTTAGAAATATTATAGGCAGTAAGATAGGGCTAGGTCCTCAAAGGAGCCAGTGCATAAACCCAGATATCTGCAACTGTCCGGGAGACAGACACCTCCTGCTGTGGGCCAGGCTTCAAGACAAAGGATGAAACAAATGTATCTACATCCTAAGGACTAATATTCTAAATAGTTTCCTATCACCCTGAGAAAACCAGGAGTCACTCCCAAGGGAAGAGTCACAGAATGGCAGCTTTCTATGTGACATGCTTCCCCATTTGTCCCCAATTTAATCAATTTTACCTGAACTACTAACTTTATTGGCTAACTATAGTTATGTCTCACCTTATGAGTTCCCAGTTTTCCTCCACCTTGAACCCATCTTGCCCCATGATTTTGCTCTATACAAGTCCCTGGAAAAGACAGAGTCCTCAGCAACCCACTCGGGACCCCTTCTGTTTCTCTCAGACAGAAGTTTTCTTTCTCTTGATAAATATATTCTACTCTTAACCTCTGTTGTTCCTAAAATTCATTCTTTGATTTTATAGAACACAAACTCGCGGACATAGTAGGTTGGGAGTTTCATTCCTCTATATCAATATTAGAAGGGAGTTCACTAAGGAAAAAATGAACCATGCTTCCCAGGGCCATGTGGTCTAGCACAGCCTGATCGATCCTGGTAGATGAGACATCTGACAGAGGAAGAACTGAAAGAGTTAAGAGGCTCTGACCGTGGCCCCAAAGGTAATAATGCCTGAGGAGACTTAACTGATCTTGAAATAGACAGCTAAGTATAAATATAAGTATCAAGAGGTAAATTATGATAAGAAAGATTTCACCTGAACTTGGTCTTGAATATCCAGCAACAAAAATATATAGCCAGAGATACATATGAGTAATAACAATATAGATTAGACATGGAGGGCAAGGGTTTGAATCACAGAACCCTGCTAACAGTTCTAAGTGCCAGCTAGTTACAACTGCTATTCCAAATCTTTAAAAAGAGTGTCTGAAAAGTCTCCTTCCCAATTTGACTTTCCATTCTATTGCTTATGCTTTGGTCATATATACTTTAATCTCTTGGTAAAGCTTGATTATTCATGCCTAGAGGTTGCCAATCTTCAAGTGATCATACAGACAAAACTCACTGTAAAGCTGCCAGACTTATTCTACCAATGCCCATCATACAAACCCCTGCTGAAGTCTCTTACCTGCTGCTCCCCAATTACAATTAGACATTGGCTATTTTCCCACAGCACTTGGATGGTTGTCTCAGAAGGGGAATATAGGCAAAGGGGACCCTGTAGGTACGCAAAAGATAAGCTAAAGGCTTCCGTGAGCTTTGTTAAAATTAATGGAGAGGCTTACTGAGGGTAACCAGAGGCAGTTTACAAGAGGAAGCTTCTGCAGTTGGAAAGACAAAGGCAGCTAGATTTGAGCAACCAGAAATACAAAGGCAAAAATACTAAACTCAGAAAGTTCTCTGGTGGTGCAATTAATAAGATCAATTAACGTAAGAATGGCATAGTCTGCCTTTAATCCTTAACCCTAAACTACCTGTCCATAAGCTTCCCAACCATAATCATATTCTCCACTAGCAGTCAGGATAAAAGTTACATGGCCAGAAGAAATCTAAGAGGAGGATCAAAGACAGCCAGAGAGCTAATCTGATTATGGGCTCCTACATAGGAGAAACCTAATAAAAGGAGCCATAGACTAGAGGCCATAAACATTTCACTTTTGAATGCTTCCTACTTGTTCAAAGTAGCTGTCTGCAATCTTTCTTTCCTCTTTTCTCCACCTTCAAGCAAACTATCTTTACTTTATAAACAAAGATAAATAAAATTAAATTAAATTAAAAGTGGTGCACTAATTGAAATGGCAGAGGGGCCTGGGTTTAACTCAGTTGCATACGCGCCTACCTGGCAAGCATGAGGGTGAGAGTTTGATTCCAGAAAGAAAGAAAGAAACAAACAAACAAACAAACAAAGGAAGGGCAGAGGCACTTCCAAGACTCTCAAGTATTCAGCTTGCTGTTTTCACTCAGAATTACAATGAAAGTCAGAAGCAAAAGGCAGAGTTTAATGTTGTGAAGCTTTTTCCCACATAAAATGAGCAAAGGAGAGGATGACTGCTTAAAAATATTAGCATTAAAAAGAGGCAAAGTACTTCCCATAAAGACAATAGGAAATATGGCTTGAAAACACCTCATTCATTTTAGACTCAAAAGTGCTAAGATTATATCCAAAAGATGAGAAGTATAAAACACAAGAGGCCTTTATTCTGAGAACACTGAGAGAGAAAACCAAAACCCCCTAGCGCTGGAGTCTGGCTTTCTCTCTGGGGGACACCGGACACGTGGCATGGGGGGGTATGTAAGTAACCTCGGTTTGGGGTGGAACCTAAAGGGGCATCAGGGATGCACAGGTAGCCCATTGGTCCTAGTTTGGCGCCATAGGTAAATTTCTAGAGAGCGGGGAAGATGGAGTCACAGGTAAATTCCTAGGGGTGGGGGAGATAGAAGCTCCTTGGATCTGCCTTTAAGGCTTCACCAGCTACAGTGTCCTGTCTGGGCCAAAACCCTTTCAAAAGGGTGCAAAAGTATAATCTTTTCATGTGAGAAGAGGGCCACTGGGTCACTTCAATAGAAGACTCACCTAACATTGGTTCCCCCAGATCCATTTCAGGTCACTCAGCCATCCAGGCACCCATATCTATTTCAGCCATACTCCAAAGATACTCAGCTACTGCTTCAGTTGGCAGCGGAATTTGGAATCAACCAAATTCTGGTTTTTACAAGGCATCCAAGGGTTACAGGGTCACAAAAGTTTCCACTCAGAAATTAAAAGAAGCTAAAGAGGACGAGTGCAGTATGCAAAATGAGAATAAAGTTGGGCTGCACTATTTTTCAACTGCTATACTAAAATCTTTACTGAAAGCTTTCTGTAAGCACTTTCTGTTGTTACAGATTGCTTGGTTGATTTTTTTTTTTTTTTTTTTGTCTTTTTGAGAAAGGGTTTCACTACGCAGTTTAGGCTAGTCTTGAGCTTAATTTTGTAGCCCAGGCTGGTCTAGAATTTGCAACGATCCTCCTGCCTGAGCCTCCTGAATCCTGGGATTATAGGCATATGCTACCACGCCTGGCAAGTATTATAAATTCTTTCAATGATCTCATTCTATTAAATCTTTACAAATACTTACTTTTAAAATGATTATAAGGATTAAATAATTTTTATTTTATTTTTTATTTTAAAGAAAAAAATTGTACAAAATTTCAAAATAAGACTGTAGGAGAGCTACAATAGTTAGCACACTGTGTATTGTTATTTTCAAAGTAGCTGCTCCTATTATAATCTATAGGCATGAAAAATTGACCAAACAATATAGGCGCACGCCTTCCTTTTCAATGAACTAATATCAATTAGTAGTATAACTATCTTAACTGTTTTGTGTGAATGAAGATACTTTTTTTTCCCTCTTCCCTTCTTTCTTTTCTCCTTTCTCTCATCCCCATTTCTCCTTTTATAACAGTTTCCTTCCACTTCACAATATTTATTGTACCTTCTGGATCCTATTTACTTTTTCACCTTAAGCATTAAACAATTTTAATGAACAAAACCTCCAGACTAATTTAGCAAATATGACTTCAATATAAATAACAGTGCTCCTTCAGTTCACAAACTCAATCCACTGCCATGATTCTGATTGTAAAACTGGAAAAAAAAACAAATCAAATTTCCCAATTAAGTCAACATTGTACCTAACCACTGAATTTCACTGGGTTCTTGTCCAACTCAGTCTGCAACCAGAATCATGGAAAGAACCAAGTTCATAAGCTGACTACCATTGTATAACCCTTTGGCTATCAGAAATTCACTTAGTGCAAATTAGAGAAGTTGCAATGGATGACTTAGTCAGTACTCAGTCTGACTCAGATAACTGGAAATAAACAGAAAAATTTAGTAGTGACAAAATCTTCATGTTTCTAAAAACAGATGGAGAAAATATGAAAACAAAAAACTATTCAAATTACCTAATATTTAATTAATAACTCAGAGAGATGCCTTTTTGAATCTAACAATTTGCAACAATGTTGAAATATGTTACTAAAGGAACAAGGATTTGATTAGGAGATTATGATTTTGCTTTTCAGTTACTAAAGTGAAATAGGAAAACATGATTATTGAACAATGAATGTGGCCACAGAGTTTGAATCTTTGTAGGTGTTAAGTGATATATGGCTGTAGAATATAACATCAAATATCTCAATAAAATCAAGATCCAGAGGGGGAAAAATCCCTAAGATTGTATTAAAAAGAGGGATTCAAGACTAATCCCTTCTGGAGAGAACAAATAAAAAGCAAGGGCCAGGTGATGTGGTGCACAACTGTAATTCCAGCACTCAGGAGGCTCAGACAGAGGATCTCTGTGAGTTTGAGGCTAGCCTGGGTTACACAGTGAGTTTAAGGCCAGTTTGAACTATATAGCAAGACCCTGTCTCAAAAACAAAAACAAAAAACAAAAAACATGAACCACATTGGTGTATATGCATTCTGAAAAGGATCACCATTAAAACAGTGTGAAAAAGGAAGTGAGACATGGTAGCACATGCCTGTAATCCCAGCACTCAGAAGGCTGACGCAAAGGACACTGCAAATTTGAGGCCAGCCTAGACTCTGTAACAAGACTAATGTCAAAAAAAAAAAAAGAAAGAAAGAAAGAAAGAAAAGGATCACAGCAGAAATTATGTTTCTCCAAAATACTGAGATTACAAAATATAGTTTGAAGCACTAACATATTTGATAGCTTATACATAGTTAATGGTGTTTATGCACAGTTATGAGATGATTATACTAACAAAATTATGTCAGCTTTACAAACCACAAATATAACAACACCTGACAATTTGCCACCTCAGATTTGGGAATGATCTTGAATCTGAAGAGAGGGAAGCAATGATGTCAACTGAGAATGCTCTCTGTGGTGTATCTTTTTTTTTTTTCTTTCTTTCTTTTTTTGGTGCGGGAGATCAAATTCACAACCTTGCACTTCTCAGGCAAGCGCTTACGCCACTGAGCTAAATCCCCTGCCTCAATGCTTTCTGTACAGAAATTACATTATCTTTGGAGTAAATCTAGACCACATATATGTAAAGGATCCACAGTTATTTAAAACTTTTCAGAAATTCAGAGAGAGACATTTTAGATTTCTACAACTTAAAACTCCAGGCGTTTCTAGTATTCTGATTTGTCCTAAGTAGGATCTACATATTTTAGCATGCTATAAGAACCACACAGGCAGATGCATCAATGAATAAAATTATGATAGCTATAACGAAAATGTCATGCATAAAATTAACCATATGGAACTGCCTTATATATAACACACGAGAATATTAACTTTATAATAAAAATGAATGCATTTAATAAATTTTTTACTTTTTGTTGAAGGGGAGCATTAAATATGGAACACTAGTAAGAGTCCATTTTGGAAGCTTATATCTGAAATCATGTAAGTAATACCGAGTTTTTTTTTGTAGATGTTTCTATAATCAGGGGAAATATTCTTCAAGAAAAGTTTGTTAAGAGAGGCATGGCAATAAAAACTTTTACTTTCTTCCAATTCAAATTACACTTAAAAAATAAACACTAAAAGAAATAATTTCTCAAGATAACATTTACGATTTTACAAGCAAATCCATTCACCATTTATAAAAACTTAAGAATGAAACCTCATTATTTTTCAAAGTAGATTAGGCATTCATGGCAATCCTTTTGACAAAACATCATTTTAGAAATTTATTAGGTAAAAAAACAAGAACAAACTTCTGAGAATCAAAAACAAACAAAGAGGAAGGGAAGGAAGGGAGGACAGAAGGGCAAAAGAGAGACAGAAAGAGAGAAGAAGGAAGAAAAAGAAAGAGAAAGGGAGAGGGAAAGAAGGAAGGGAATGAGTGAGCAAGCACAAGCAAGTAGGCAGGCAACACCTACCACAGCAGAATCTCATTTAAAATTTTTAGAACTCATGTATCTATTCTAAATATATATTAAGCTTCTCTTTTGAAAGATTTCAGCTTGTGGTTAATCTCAGATTTTGTATGATCCTTTCTTAAATGAACACACTGTATCTCTAAACCTATTCTTATATATGGTAATAAGATGATGTACAATTATAGATAGTCCAGTAATATCAACAGAAGAACACAGAAAGATGGTTGGCTAGATACCATAAAAATCACTTTGTCAAAATTAATCATGAAGACAAAACTAAAGCAGTGTGATGGTACATACCTGTAATCCCAACACTAGGGAAATTACTGCAAATTTGTGGCCAGCCTGGGCTACAGTGAGTTTAAAGGCAGCCTGCACTACAAAGCAAGATCTTACCTCTAAAAACAACAAACTTGGGGGCTGGGGATTTAGCTCAGTGGCATAAGTGACTGCCTTGTAAGCAGGCAGTCGTAGGTTCGATTCCTGGTACCGGTAAAAACAAAACAAAACAAAACAAAACACAGAAGGTTGGTTGGGGAGGGAAGGAAAGGGAGGAAAAAAACTAGTTAATGGAGAATTCTAATCCTTTACTATTCATTCAAAATCTAATTAAAACTTCATCTTGTAATCAATAGTTACTCTAAAAATTGCCAGAAAAGGGTAAAAGGTGCCCAGTGAGCCCTTCGTCACCTCTCCTTCCATCCATAAACTTTTCTTCCTCTTACAAATGTTAAGACCTACTATGTGCTAGTCATTAAACTAGGTGTTACAGATACTACAACACATAAAGGATAATGTGCTAATAAGGATTTAAGAGTCTCACAGGAGAAAGCAGATTCAAGTAGTAATTGTATCACCAGGTAATAAATGCAGTGATTCACATATGCACAGATATTACACACGCCTACTATCTGCATCTAACACATAGGTTAGTGGTCACTGCTTTCCCTATCTGCCAACTGTCCTTCAGCCTAAACAGCTGCACAGCCTCAGTTGCACAGAGGGGTCTCTGCAGCAGACAGGGACATCAGAAATCCACAGGACAAAGCTAGGCTGAAAAAGCCATAAATTGGGGTACACAGAGTGATAGAAACTGGGACCAACTGGACTGAATGTAGCCCAAGGGAAAATATCACTGACAGATCATGCCTAGCAGGAAAAGAGGGGGAAATATTCAACATTCGAACACAAAACCTGAAGTATGGAAGCTGGTGTGCACTCCTGCAATCCCAGTACTTGGGAGGCTGAGGTAGAAGAATCACTGCAAACTGGAGATAAGCCTGAACTACAAAGGCCAGCCTGAAGTGCATAGAGACCATGTCTCAAAAAGACAAAAAAAAAAAAAAAAAAAAAAAAATCCCTGGTGTGGAAACAAAATAGGTCTTAGTACTGACTGATTATCCCTATACCACATCTGGTGGTTTCTTATACTGCAGATGGTAGAAAGATCACTGATTCAAAAGACAAAGGCAGGGAGCCTGAGAGTTAGCTCAGTGGCATAAGCGCCTGCCTGGCAAGTGTGAGGTCATGAGTTTGATCCCCAGTACCAAGGGGAAAAAAAACACACACAAAGGTATGTGGGGGACTCATTTCTCTTTTTCTTTGTAAGGGTTCTGAGGTTTTGAGGGTTTGTTTGTTTTGGGGTTTTGGTGTGTTTTTTGTTGTTCTTGTTTTGGTATCAGGGATCAAACTCATGACTTTACGTTTGCCAAGCAGGCACTTATGCTGCTGAGCTAAACCCCCAGCTCAAAGTTTTGGGGGCCTTTTCTCTCTTTTATTTCTTTATTTTCCCTTCATTTGCTTATTTGTTTTTTTTCTGTTGCTCATATTTAACCTAATTTTCTTTTATTTCTTAATGGTAACTTCTATTTCACATTTCTCTCATCCTTCTCATCTTCATTTTTCAAACTTTATTACTTTTGATTTTTACTTCCCAATCTTCTATCATTATCAGTATTACTATTACAATTAATTGATCTATTCATATTTAGTTAAGACTTCACTATTACTGAATTCTTTTCTATATTTAACAGTGGTGTGGTTGTTGAACATAGTAACTACTGCACATTAAAATTTGGTTGTCTTCAGTCTATAATTTCAGAGCTTTTTTTACTATTGTTAAGAATGTACAGTGGTAGAAAAGCCAGCACCTCCTGAGAATCCACCATGCTGGAATTTGGGGCACCAACCAGGCAATCAATGATCCAGCCATCCTGGTAAGCAGTGGGCTGAGAATCAACCCCCCTCATTAAGCAACCAGACGAACCAGAGGACAGTCTGACTTGATAGCAACTAAGGTACAGAAAGCAACTAAATGCTTGTATCATTTGATTGATTATGCAAGCCTGAGACCAGCGGTCTCAGCTTTTCTCTGGAGGATGACAGTATACAATATAGCAAATATGGAAGATTATCTTCTCTCTTGTCTTTGAAGTCCAATACTGTTTGCACTGTTTTCCTTTGTTTTGATGTTTTTGCTTTATTCAATATTGTTTTGATGGTTTTATTGTATTGTTTTATATTTGATTTTGCTATATCTGATATAACGGACAACTATGGTGAAGATAACAAGATATACTATGGTAGATGTTATTGTTCGCCTGGTAGCTTAGCATAACTGATGCCATCTTGAGTTCTGTATTTGACTAATGCTCTGTATTTGACCCAGAAGAGTGAAAAATTACCTAGAGTACAATCCTATGAGAAAAGCAAAATGAGCTGCACCCACAAGAGAAAAATTAACCTGTTCAACAAAGCAGCAGGATATAGGTGTCAACCAAAAATTAATGTAAGATTCTAGCTAAATTGTTTCCAACAGAATGTCTTTTTTGTGGTTTCCAGTTCAGATCCACTTAGTGACACTCTGAAACAGGGGTCTATATGCGAGTAGTCCTGAGTTCAGCTAATAAAATTCCACATTTTTCAATTAGGCTGCTTGGATTCCTATATTGTTCACGAACCCACATCACCAGTATCCTGCTCTGAAGTTCTGTACCAATTCTGCTGCACTGTCTTGACTGGCTTTGTTCTGTCTTGTTTTGTTGTATTTTACTATCTTTAAAATAAAAAAAAAAAATCTAAGAAAAAAAGAATCTACAGTGGTAGCTTTCATTGGTTTTAATGGCATGGCAATACCCAGTGTATCTTTGACTGCATTATTATTGCAGATTTTATTGCAATTACAGAGTAGCAGTCTACTTGCTATTAATTATTTTTCACTGTATGCCAGTACATGGTTTGTCTTCATCTCATTAACAATATTGTGGAGCTCATTTCAAGAGAACTGGTTGCTGAGCCAATTACACTATATCCTCCCCTCCCTGAATTAACAGAGGTGATCAGATCTTAAGGCAGAAAAAAAAGCTTACAATTAGCTGTGCCGTAAGACAAACATTACTGGACATAAAATATCAGATAAAAATCACAACTGCAAATATCTTTACATTCAATATAATCGCTATGAATATTAGAATGGGAATTAATCAAAAACTAAAATAGAAATTCCATGTGACCTAGCTATTCCCTTTCTAGGTATTTCATCAAAAGTTAAAGACATCATATTACAGTGCTAGGTGTATGCTAATATGTCCATGAAGAAATGAATGGATAAAAAAATGTGGTATATATACACAATACCGTAGTACTCTTAAGATAAATGAGTCATTTGTAGAGAAATGTACCTTGAGACTATAATGTCAAGTGAAATAAAGTGAACATACAAGCTTAAATAAGGCATGGTTTCTCTTATATGAGAAACCCAAGTATAAATAAAGACCAAAATAAAAAGTAGATTAATAGGGAAAATAAGAGTTTCCTAGAGTTGTTTTTGGCTTACTAAAAATGATGTTTCACTTCAGCATTTTATGGTGTTGGCAGGTTTTATAATCTTTGTACTTCACAAAATGAAATTCTCTTATTCATGATATCATTATGTATTTATGTCAAATACATACACCTTTGACATGAAAAAAAGAAGAGAATGTCAGTAATGATTAGAAAGTTGAAATGTTGCCCCAAGTGAGAAATGTCAGTAATGATTAGAAAGTTGAAATGTTGCCCCAAGTGAGAAATATACAGAAAGAAATAAAATATTATTTAAGTTTTATAAACTCATCACAGATATAATATGGAACTTCAATACCTCACTATCACAAATAGATCAACTAGGCAAAAACACAACAAAAACAACAAAATATTGTTCTACACTTTTGAATGAATGAATTTAATATCCAGTGTTCTACTCAACAACAGAATATATCTTCTCAGAAACACATGAGATGTTCTCTAAAATAGACCACATACTTAAGTAAATGCAAATCAATTAAAATATATCATGCATATTATCATATCATAGTGCAATGAAACTAGAAATGATGGCAAAAAAAATCACAAAACTTATGCAAAAATATATGGAAATTACATAATACTCTCTTGAATAATCAAAGAAGAAATTTGTTTCAAAAATCAATAATGCCACTACAACCTGAGTACCTATGATGTAATACAATGAAATTTTGATTTCTGTGAATGCCCACATCAAAAAAGCACAGCAAGCCCAAAAAATAACATACTGATACACTTCAGTGTCCTAGAAAAAGTTACACTTCAAATCCAAAGCCAGTACAAGGAAGGAATGTGTGAAGACCAAGACAGAAATTAATGAAATTGGGACTAAAAAAAACAATACATGAATAAACAACACAGAGCTTCTGGGAAGATGGCAAAGTGGTATGTAGCAGCAAATTGGCCTACCAGAGAATCAGAATCCAGACACTAGAATATAACAACTTGGGGAAGAAAACAAGAAGAGATGTAGATTCCAAGGACCCAGGAAAGATTTGAAGGGAGAACTGGAGCCTAAAGGGAAAATAAAGAGACTAACCTCAACACAGAAAAAGAAGGTGGCAAACTACACTTTCTTCCCGACTGCCGGCTCACATCATGAGTGAGAAGGCTAGAAAATTTAAAAACATACAGTAGGAGCAGGTGACTCCAGAGCTCTTCAGGAAGAAATGTAAAAGTGAAAAGGAGCAGGATGCTGCAAGCTACAACCGGTGAGTAACTCCAATTCAATCATCCCCACGACAGGGTGCTTGTGTAGACACCATTTATAGAGGGTTGCAAACTGAACTGAGATTCAGAGAAGCCACAGGTTGAATTCACCTCACAGTTCCCACTGACTGGATAAGGCACAACCAAGGAAAACATGCAGGGTCAGGGACCTGAAATCAGGCTGGTATGAAACATCCTGAGTGTTGTGCGCTGAAAAACTCAACCCTCAACTCCACAACCAGAGGGCAGGATCAACTTGACCTGCCATGGAGCTGATAACACAAAAATCAGCACATTGCCCTACTCCTGCTACAGGCTTTCTGGGATTAACAAGCACCCATCTCTAATCCTTCTGCAGGTTTCCTGAAATCATCCGGCACAGGTCTGGGCTTTGTCTACCAGTGATAGCATAGACATACCCAGAATTGGTCACTACCACAAAACTGTAGACTCCAGTAGAAAACACAGGCTTGAAACCAGAGAAATGTCTTTTTCTCTTTCTTTTAATTTTTCTCTGCTTTATTTCCCTCTTTTTTTCTTGATTGTTCCTGTTTTTTCATAAGTATTGTGAAGAATTTACCAATAGGTCAACTTATAATACCCAGCTGAACTGAATCACTGTGGTTCTCAGTCTAGAGGGCCCACGTGAGGATTGTTGCCAATGAAAAGAAGAATTGGAGAGAAAAATGGTGTGCTGTTGATTCTCCTGAAGAAGTGTATAGTGCTGGTTCTTCTGATATGAACTCAGCTGTTCTCACTGTCAGAAGAGCTTGAGTCCTTGCTGCTGCTGAAGAGTGTTAGGGTTCTCTTTGGGGAAGCGCTGGTCCTTACTTTGAGCATCACTTCCCAGTTCTAGTGAAGATTCCTCAGTCTGCTGGAACAAATCCTTCATCACACTGGTGCAGACTTTCCAGTTGCCACCACTGACCTCTGAGCCTTCTCAGTGTAGATCTTTGATAAAGATTTGCATGAGACATAGCCTTAGGCTTGAGGCCTCTACTTGGACTCTGAGAGAATGTTGCCATGGACTCTAGGTCTTCACCTGGACATGCAAGATACTGTCATGGGATCCAGGGCCTCAGCTGGATTCTTTAGGTCTCTAGTGTAATGACAGATCTCCTGTACTCTTCTGCAACTAACATTTTGGGTGAATATTATAAAATAATCCTATAAATTATGTTTCCGGTACTAAATCTATTTCATTATAAACTCACTACTAGTGTGAACATTGTTTTTAGTTTTTTGTTTTGTCTTTTCCTCCTGTCTTTTTCAGCAGTTTGCCAAAGTTTAGTAATTTTCCTTGTTTCAACCATGTTTCTAAATCTCTTATTCTTATTTCTCTATTTTTTTCTCTTATTTCTTTTAAATTTACTCCCCTGAAGGTAAAATTGATCTGTTGAGGGAATATGTACTGAATATAATTTTCTGATTTGTTTTAAAGTTGATTATATAACTATAAATCATGTGTCTATGGTTAAAGTTGACAAAATAACAGTTATCATAGTTTGCCATTTTCTAGACTGTGCTCAATGCTATTTTTTTTACTGATTGTATTACTTCAGACATGGTGACATAGTTGCAATCAGCTGTTCTTCCCTGTATGTCAATAGTGAGATTATCAGGGGATCATAAACATCAGCACAGTCCAGTAACAAATAACTGGGTGCTAGGTCAAACAGGCAGCAACTTCTCATCTGTAATAAGCTAAAGAGGCAGAACCTTGGGAATGATTCAAAAGCTAAAAGCAAGCAACATTTGGAAGGTATCTCTGAAAAGTAGTCATTTCCTACAGAGATCTCAATAAAAGCAATAAAGCTATGTACCGTAAGCAATTTATAAGCATCAATACAGAAAATAAATTTAAAAAAATAAAAATGAGAAAACACAAAAGCAAGATGTAGCCCAAGACTTCCAGCTCAATCAAGGCAAAACCACTGAGCACATTAAGGTAGAAGAAATAAAAAGCCATCCAGCTGAAATTTGTGAAATAGTAGCAGCAGAAGTAATACAACACATGGATGAGGCTCTAAAAAAAATAAATCAGAAATAATTTCACAGATAACTAAAGACATGATGATCACAGATAACCAGCAGATGAAAGTTACGGCTAGTCAATCTAGAGTAGATATAAATAAAAAATAAGAGTTTAGGAAAGTGATGGAAACAATGAATGTCCAACATAGAAAAGAACTGGGTTCCATGAAACAAATTCAACTAGATATTCAGATTAAAAATTCTACTGAAAGTTTATCCAGCAGAATCAGTATGAGGGCAGAATATCTGATCTAGGAGACAGGTTTGGGATTAGTAATCATCAAATGAAAGACTTCTTAAAAATAGCAAGGAATCACACACAAAAAATCAATCCAACAGCTACTAAATGATGCAAACAAGATAACATAAAATTGATCAGAATCTGTGAAAAGTAAAAAGAGTAAAAAGAACATTCAAAAAAACCTGTTCACAGAAGTAATAGTAGCAACTTCCCAGGCATGGAAAGAAGAATTGGACATTCAGGTAAATTAGACATTCAGAACTCTAAAGGGGGAGGGGGGGGGCACGACAAAAACAAAAAACAAAAAAAACTACACCAAGGCATATAATAATCGAGATTCCAGAAGCTCAGCAAAAGAATAGGTATTAAAAGCTGTTAGAGAACAGAAACCAAACCACCTATAAGGAAATTCAATTGGAATCACAGGAGATACTGCAACTCAAGCCCTTAAGTCTAAGAGAGCTTAGAGTGAAGTATTTCAAGCCCTAAAAGAAAAAAACCTCCAAATCAGATTAATATACCTCACAAAACTATGTTTCAAAACTGACAGAGAAATAAAATACTTCCAAGACAATGCCTGAAGAAATTCAGGACCATCGAACCAGCACTCTAAAATGTTCTGCTTAGAAAGAGATAATAAAGACTGCGATTTCATGAACTCCAATAGAATTAATCCATCAGGTAGGGCAAACAATTAAACAGAGGGGAAAAGGAATCAACCACAGGAAAGTTATATAACAAGAAAATTCAATACATATCAGTTATAACCATCAATATAAATGGTCTCAAATACCAGTCAAAAGATACAGATTGGAAGAATGGATAAAGAAATAAAATCCAACGACATTCTGCAAAGAAGAAACATGTTTAACACAAAATGAAATTCACAGACTGAAGGTCAAAGAATATGAAACTATACTCTATTGAACCGAAACTCAGAAAAAAGCACAGATAGCTTTTCTATCTGTAGACAAAGTGCATTCCAAGCCAAGACTGATCAGGGAGGACAAAGGTTACTAAATACTTGTTAGGAGAACAATCCAAAAAGAAGAGATAAAAATCAAAAAAATACATACAACATCAATACACCCAACTATATAAAAGTCATGAATATTAAACAATCAAATAAGCACTAATGCAATTGTAATGGAGAACCTCAATACCACACTGTCACACACACACAAAAAAAAAGATCAGCTAGACAAAAACTAAACAAAGAAATATCAGAACTGAATCAAACTTTTCAACAAATGGACTTAGTAGATGTCTACAGTGTTCCACTCACAACATAACAACATACATTCTTCTCAGCTGCCCAAGGGACATTCTCCAAAACAGATTACACACTAGCTCACAGCCCAGGCTTAACTAAATGCAAAGGAACTGAAATTATCCTATGCATATTATCAGATCACAATACAATGAAATTGAAAATCAAGGGCAAAACAAACAAAAGAACTGCATAAACACATGGAAATTAACACCATCTTGAACAACCAACAGGTCATAGATGAAACTAAAGAAAATGCACAGTTCCTGAAATTCAATGATAATGCCACTACAACATATTGGAACCTATGAGATGCAATTAAAGTAGTCCTATGAGAGAAATTTATAGCAGTGAATTCTCACATCAGAAAAACAGGACTAGAGTAAAAAAACCTAGTGTTGAACCCCGAGCATCTAGAAAAAGAAGAGCAAGTTAAACCCAAAGTATATACAACAGAAAAATTATAAAGTTCAGTGAAGAAATTAATGCAATTGCAACTAGGAAAATAACACAAAGTCAATGAACAAAAGGGCTGATTCTTTGAAATATTAAATAAAATATTAGTGAACTTTCTTTGGAAAGACCAAATCTACGCAATTAGGAATAAAAATGGTGAAATCACAACAGATGCTGCAGAAATCCAGAAAATCAGCAATACCTATGATATTGAAAACCTGTATTCTAAGAAGATGGAAAATGCAAAAGAAATGGGTGGATTCCTACATACATATGAATTACCAAAGCTGAATCAAGAAGATATAAAATTCTAAATTGAAGATATAATTAAAAACCTACCAACAAAGAAACCCCAGACCCTGACTAATTCACTGCTGAACTCTTCAAGAAATTTAGAGATGATATAACCCCACTCTTCTCAAACTCTTTAATGAAATTAAAAGGGAAGCAACACTCCCAAACTCATTACTGTATGCAAGCATTACCCTGATACCTAAATCAGAGAAGAATCCAACCAAAAAAAAAGAACTACAGGCCAATTTCCCTAATGAATACAGGCACAAAAAGTCTCATTAAGATATTGGCAAGCAGAATGTGGCAAACTATCAAGATTATACATCATGACCAAAGCAGGACTTATCCCAGCCATGTAGGAGTAGTTCAACATACACAAATCAATAAATGTAATGCATCACCTTAACAGAACAAAGGACAAAAACCATATGATTATCTTAATAGACAGAAAAAACCCATTTGACAAAGTACAACACCTATTCATAATAAAAACCCTAAAGAAAATTGGAATAGATAGTTTTTATTTCAACCTAATAAAAGCCATCTATGACAAGTTAACAGCCAACAGTATACTAAATGGTAAAAATCTGAAAGCTTTCATTCTGAGATCAGGAACAAGACTAGGGTGCCTCCTATCACCATTCCCATTCAAAACAGCTCTGGAAACATTTGCCAGAGCAATTAGACAAGAGAAGAAAATAAAAGAAGAAAGGACAGCAAAGGAAGATGTTAAATTATCATTATTTGCAGATGACATATTCCATATAGAAGATCCCAAAAACTTCACAAAAAGATTTCTAGATTTCATAACTAAATTCAGTAGTATAACTGGATACAAACTCAACACTCAAAAATCAATAGCATTGTGGTACACAAAATAATCTATTGAGAGAGAAATTAGTAAAACAACAGCTTTTACAATAACATCAAGAAAAATGAAATACTTAGGAATCAATCTAACAAAAGAAGTAAAAATCTTTTACATTGAAAATACAGTAATTTGAAAAGGAAGATTAAAAAGAATATCAGAAAAAGGGAAGATACCCTTTATTCTTGAATAGGAAGAACCAATATGGTGAAAATAGCCATACTTCCTGAGCTGTTATACAGATATATTGCAATTCACACCAAAATACCAATAGCATACCTCACAGAACTAGAGAAAACAAGCATACACCCATATTTTCACCATGCACTAAACTAAATTCCAAATGGATCTGTTATGGTTTATGTTTGGATGGCGCCCCCAGGCCTTATGCAGTCATTGGAGGTAGCTGAATCTAGTGTCTCTGACTGGTTTGTTGTCTAGTGTTGGCACTGGCAGTATGAGTGCTGTCCCCGCACAGGGGCAAGTAACCAGCACACAATATGAAGGAGGAAAGAAGGCAAGCCTTCCCCTTTTGCCCTTTTGCTCGTGCTTGTGGCTGGCATGAATAGCTACACCTCAGCCATGTCACCCTGCCTTAGAGTCAGCTGAGTATAGACTGAAACCTCCAAAAACTGTAAGCTAGGTAAATCTTTCCTTCCTTCATTTTGGACATAAGGTATTTTGCCTTAACAAGAGAAAAGAAACCAAGACAGGATCAAATATCTAAATATTAAAACAGAAACACTAAATTTGCCACAAAATAGAACAGATAAAACTCTTGAAGACAGAGATACAGGCAAAGATTTTATGAACAAAACCCCAATCACACAGGAAATATTATCAAATCATCAACAAGTGAGATCTCATCTTATTAAAAAGCTTTTGCAAACAAAATAAACCATCAATAGAATGAAAAGACAAGCCAATAATTGGAAAAACAATTCTACTAGCTACTCCTCTGACAAAGGACTAGTATGTATCTAGAATACATAAGGGACTCAAAAAACGAGACCTCCCAAATTTAAAAATACAATACAAAAATTGGCATCTGAAATGGATACTTCTCAGTTGAATAATTACAAACAGCAACTAAATATATGAAAAAATGTTCAACAGCACTGGTCATTCAAGAGATGCAAATCAGAACAACACTGAGATTCCATATCAAAGAATGGCTATTATCAAAAAATCAACTAATAGCAAATGCTAGTGAGGCTGTGGGAAAAAAAGAATCCTCCATTGTTGGTGGGAGTGTAAATTGGTATAACCAATATGGAAATCAATAGCGAGAGTCCTCAAAACAGTAAGACTGGAAGTTCCATTTGACCAACTATTCCCCTTCTGGTGTCTACCCAAAAGAGTTAAAAGATCATTCTACAGCAATAAATGCATACCCATGGATATAGCAGCACAATTTGTAATAGCTAAATCTTGAAATAGCCTTAATTTCCATCATGGATGAATGAGTAAAGACGACTTTTTTTAAAAATAATAATGGAGCATTACTCTACTGTAAAGAAGGAAAAACTTGATACATTTCTAGGTAAATGGATGCATCTTGAGACTATACTTTTAAGTGAAACAAATCAGACACACTTGTTCAAATATCGTATTTTTTTGTGTGTGTGAGAACCAAAGGGCTAAATAAGGACCAAAATGGATAATAGATATTGGGAAGTAGGAATACAAATGAGAAGGAGAACAAAGAATGGGGAAAGGAAGGAAGAAGAAAAAACAAAAAAAGAAAAAAGTTACTACTGTAATACAGGGGATCCCAAAAACCGCACACACAATTTTCCATCTTATATTATTATAATTATTTGTCACATCTAATAAATCAATATTGATACATTATTGTTACCTAAGATCCACCTTTTATTGAGATTTCCTTAAGGTTTTGCTTCTGGCTTTCTGGTCGGTTGCTTGAATGGTTGCTTTGTTTGTTTGTTCATTTATGCCAGGGTCTTGGTAAGATGTCAAAGTGCCAGGCTGGGCTTGCACCTGGAATCCTCCTGCCTCAGTCTCCTACAGACTGAGGTCACCATACCTGCTTTAGATTTTCTCAGTTTTTATTTAATGTCTTCTTTGCATTCTAGGATATCATGTTATATTAGTCCTCGTGTCTCCTTAGGTACTTCTGGCTTTCCTTTTTTCTTAAGATTTTTCTGGCTTATTGGCAACCTTAACAGATTTTAGGATTACTCATCAGGCATCTGTAGAATGTCCCTCAATTAAGAGTTTTTTTCTCATGTTCTCATGCTTGAACTGAGCTTACAGGGTTTTGGAAAACCATAAGACAAACTACCATTCTTAGCACATTACATAACAGTTAATGTTACTGAGTTGATGATGTACCTCAGTGGTATAGTACTTTCCAAATATGCACAAAGCCATAGGTTTGATCCCTAACACTGCCAAAAGAAAAAGAAGAAAGACGAAAAAGAGAAGGAGGTAGAGGAGAAAGAGAAGGAGAAGGAGCTGTGGAGAGCATAAAACTATGTAAGTATATGTAAACCTGGCATGGTGACACAAATGAAACTAAGTACATATGTGTAAACCAGATGTTGTGGCACGATCCTACAATCTCAACATTCTGGGAGGCTGAGGCAGGAAGATAGTAAATTCAAGCCTAGACTGGGAAATTTATGAGACTCTCTCAAAATAAAGAAAAAAAAAGGGTTGATGAAGTAGCATGTGTATGCATGTGCGTATGTATATGTGTGTGTGCACGCACATACATTTCCCACATAAGAAAAAGTCAAATTTTAGCTTTTTAGATTGTACCAACTTTAATGAGAATAGTCATTATCTTTCTGGTCCTTACTACATGTTAGGTCACATACTAAGTTTTATAAACTCATACCATTTGGTCCTCAATAAAATCCTATGAGATGCCAAGAATGGTGGTGCACGCCTGTAACCCCAGCACTCAGGAGGATGAGGCAAGAGGATTGTTGAGAGTTCGACACCAGCCTAAGCTATAAAGTGAACTCAAGGCCAGCCCAAACTGCATAGT
The DNA here is from genome assembly GCF_034190915.1 of Cavia porcellus. Taxonomy (NCBI): domain Eukaryota; kingdom Metazoa; phylum Chordata; class Mammalia; order Rodentia; family Caviidae; genus Cavia; species Cavia porcellus. The sequence goes on from NW_026947515.1 coordinate 17,817,254, forward strand.
GAGAGCATGTCTCAAAAAGACTCCCCCCCAAAAAAAATTCTATGAGATAATATTTTGGCTTTTGTTTTTCTTTTTTGCACTACTGAGGACTGAATTCAAATCCTCTGCACTGAGCTAGAACCCCAGCATTTTTTATTTTGAGACAGAGTCTTAGTGAATATCTTAAATTTCCCAGATGGGGTTAGAATTTACAATGCTGCTTCATAAGGCAGCTAAAATTACATGTGCATGTCATCATGTCTGATTTATTTTGTCCTTTCTGTACAATGCAGAGTTAGTAAATACAGGTTCTAGGATCTGAAACTACTACTTCCTTCCTACATATATGTAAATCCATTATTTTATCAGGGAGCCTCCTATTCATCTGTCTGCACATCTACTTGAAAGTTCTGTCTGTGTAACAATTGCCATTTAAAATTCTCTGCTTGGATATCTCAAACAGGTTTCAAACTTAAAATACACAAGCATGAAATTTTAAAGTTCCTCTAACCCATTCAAATCTGTGTCTCTCAGAGAGCCCCATCTAAATGAATGTTTCAACAAATACTGTTGCTTTTCTCTCCTAAATATTTTTGAATCCATCCACCTGCTGTCATCTCCAATCTACATCCATTCCCATATATCCATTCTCTTCTAAACAAGAATGCAATTCTAATAATTATCCCATCTAATATGTACTTAAAATGTTCAAACGATTTGCCACCCGAAAAAAGAAAAATTCTAAAAGCAGTTTACTTTTTCATATTACAATGAAATTTTAATCTTACCAGTGAAAACAGAAAGAAGTTGTCTTGTCTTAGGGGTGAAATGGAAAGGGGGAGCACTTGGTTTTTAATCTGTTAGCAACTGTTACCCTATATTTGTAGAAAGTAGGAATGTAAAGGTTTATTTTTATTGTGAAATAGTGTGACATATTAAAAATAAAATCCTTTATTACTAGCATCACTAAAACATATACATTACAAAGGCTGGAATATGGGGTGAAATCTATTTTATCTTGATCTCCCCAGGTATACAGTAGTTCTTTCTCTGGTATCTGCTTTAGCCATCTGAAGGTACAGATCAAAACTGAAAAATCAGAAAACAAAGTAAAACAAAAAAACAGTATTAGGAAAATAAAGGGAGATCTGATTAAAAATGAAGCTGGAAAAAGTAAACTGAAGATTAAGGACAGAGCTGAATGTTAGGACATCTTAATTTTCAATTAATGCAGAAAGAGATTATGAAAGAGTTCAGAAATACATTCATACAAATCCACCATTTACTGTATGACATTGGTCAAGTCACTTAACAACCTCTCTTTGCCTCAATTTCTTCATCAGTTAAATAAACAAAGTAACTGAATTTATTCCTTAAGGTTGTGAAAATTAATTTGTATAATTATGTATGTATTTACATATGGATGTGCATGCATGGTGTTATTATTTACATACTTGCTTGTTATTATTATTCATTTGCCCATTATTGGGAACCCACTAACCACAGGGGCGTTACACTATGGACTAAAGAAGTACAGAAGACACATTTTTCATTTTTTGCCCTCTTAAAGTACATAGCCATTTCACTATGAGAGACAATGCGAACTAATATACAATCTTCAACATTTTTAATTAATTCTCAAAGCTATCAATTTATCCAAGTTTATCAATAATTTTAATGTCATTTAATTTTTTTACAATTGCTAAAACTTAATGGAAAATGCTAGCAGGACTTGGTGGTACATAATTGTAATCCCAGCACTCAGGATCCTGAGGCAAGAGGATTGCCATAACTTTGAGGCCAGCCTAGGCTAAAAAAGCAAATTCAAGGCCCTGTCTCAAAATACACACACACACACACACACAGAGCTAATGGTCTGCTGGTAAGTAGGTAGAAATAGAAATATATATAAAAATCTTCCCTAGAATACAAATCTGAAGATGTTGTAAACCATATTTTTCACCAATTTCCCATTATTCTTTGTATCTTTAATATCTAAAATATATATTAAATTCCCAAGAAATTACCTCAATACCCTCTATTCAGAGAAAGTAGCAATTTCTTCCTCTTTATTTTACACTTAACTACATTATCAACCTAAAAGATTCATAAATACACTCAGAAACTATGAATGTCTTAGAATTACACAAAGACAATAATAGATAAATGAATACAGACAGGAGGTTTTTACTATTTAGTTGAAAAAAATTATACTATAGTATAACACCTTTTCTTTTGATGCTGTAAGAGTATTTATATATTTTCTTTAATGAAACAACATTCATTCATTGTGAAAAATATCTCATACAAGTCATTCCCTAATCATAATACTTTGTATCACTCATTCAACAACAAAGTATCTTAACTGCATCCAGCTCTCTATTGCAAATTTACAGTACTAATCCTGGCCAGCCATTTTGTTTTCAGTTTGTAACTTATGCAGCCAGCTGCCTTCAGCCAGAATCTATTAGCATACTGGATAATTTAGAAAATAAGCACAGAAATGAAGCCTGTAATATACAGGTCAGGATAGATCTATACATTAGATATTTCCCTTTAAATGTATCTTATTTTACGATATTTTTCAATTTCCTTTCAATGTAATTCATTCTCTTAATTCAAATGCTCATTCCTGCTCACAGAAATTTCCTCTCCTCCAGATCCTACAACTTAAGTTGACCTATTATTATTTAACTGGAAGAATTTTCAATTTTTAATAAAATACACTATAAGCATTTTGTGAAGGCACAAAATGTTGTATATTTGACATAGTAATTTACAGCTATAGTCCAGCAGACTACCTAGCCAAAAATTAAGTAATAAAGGCTAACATACATTATTCTCACATCTCAAGTGTATTTCTAATAGCCAGCAGACAATGTTCCACCTATTTTTGACTTGCAACATTCTGTTGTTTGGATGTCAATAACAATGTGGACTTACCAAGCATCACTGAAGTTTTAGAAGACAAATTATCAAGTAATTTTCAAATGATGGAGAAGGGTAGGCCAAAGAGTCACTATTAGTATCCTGTCCTTTAGAACTCTTCTTTTCCATCACATCCTCCCTCCATCCAGTTCATCCATAGTGATTAAATGTTCCAAACTTATGTTTTCATTAACCCATTCTACCACTTAACTCCTTTTAATGAGACCCTGTCTTTAAAAAAAAAAAACTCTTTTTAGAAAGATTCTACTAGTTTACTAAATAAAGTCTGACATGCTAGATTATAAACGGTCTGCAAAAATAACACTAAACAAAGCAAAACAGCAGAAAGAGAGGAAAAAGCAAAGATTACAAAGCTCAAAGATAAGATTACTGAAGAGTTTTAGCAATCTCATTTTCTCTTCCAAACTTCACCTCATCTCTAAGGCATTTTTGTTTTTTCTGTGATGCTAACTAATCATTTAGCCTGCTGTGGAAGCCTCTGGTTAGAAAGGATTTCAAGGCTGCTGTGTCTTGTGAAGAGCCAATCAGATTTCTTTGTTTCATCTGCAACATTCCATCAGGGTTATATAACATTTTAGACACAGGAAACATTCTAATAATATAGTATGCTTCAATCTATAGCTATTGTCACTAAATTTGGCACATAAAAAAATCTCATATTATTCTTCTATGTTGCCCAATAAAATAAAAAAAGATCTTTTTCTTTTCAAGAGGAGTGAATTTGTTTTGTCAAAGAGTTTTTTAAAATACAAAATAGGAACACTCTGCAGATTACTAAAATAAATGCTGAGTTCTTGTTTCTGTCTATAGTAAAGTGAGGTAACCTAACACAGTAGCAGACAGCCATACAGTTATTAATTCTTATCACATATAAAATATCTTTAGAGTAAAATAAAACATTATAAATAGACTTTTAAGCTCAGGCTGAATTCTTTGCTGGTATGTTTAAAGCACACAAAAAAAAGCCAAATCTTAAAAATGTTTGGACTAATGTTTCCTCCAAAAACCTGCATTTTGAATATTATGCCATGATGCTAACCACAATAAATTATCACAGCAGTTTTGTTTCCTAATGTTCATAATACTTTGCAGATATTTGTAATAGAACCATACAAATATATAGTTTCTCTTCCTTCCAGAGATAATGCTGCATAATTCAAATACTGCTCTTCTATGCTATTAATATGGTTAACTCAGATGTTCAAAAACACATTAACCTGGAACCCATAAATATAATTAATATATATATATATCTCAAAGGCATCCTACAGATGATAGTTACAAATCAGCACAGGATTAAAATAGTGCCCCAAAGCATAAAAAAGCTGAATCTTTTGGGTGTGGCTTAAAACATATCTTGTTTCAACTGGGCAGCTCCCCAGTAACATGCAGCCACAGAAACCCAAAATATATGAGTACATATGCAAAGTGCTTCAAGGAGGGGGTGGGAACTAAACGTCCATGTTTTTTCTATGCTTGATATCTTCAATTGTTCTATAGTGTACTTATAAAATGACAATGCATTGAATCAATGCTGAGTACTGCCTTAAGGAACCAAGGACCAAAAAATTTACTAGCTCTACTCCCTTTATTTCATACTCACTGTCTATAACATGGCCGTTCTTACAAACATCTTGCTTTCATAAAAGAGAGAATCATTTAAATCATGACTGTGCAATGTGAGTTCGCCCTGCATTACAGTCATCAATAAAATATAAAGTGCCAACTCTCATGTTCATTGTACTGATTTTCCATATCTCACCAGAGAATGTTTTACTAATGCTTTCTGCTATTATAAAATGAACAATATAAGGAGACAGACATTGGCAGGAGCTGCGACAAATGTACAACAGAGAAAATATAAAATCTATAGGTGCTTAAGTTTTGAAAAATCTCGTATTAACAGGAAAAATATTCAATGAACACTATACATATAAGATACTCACAAAATGAGTAGAAATAAATCTGTTTAAAAGATACCATACATGCATTTTACTAATGTTACACATACAATATGCCTGAACCTCTTGTATATTGAGGGCATGCAGATTTCAGAACTGCAACACTTTCATTCTTAAATGGCTATAATCAAATATTAAAACAGCTAAGAACATCTGACATACTGAACTAAAACCTAAGCCTTTAGTCTTGCTGAACAATTTTTTCTCTTGTTCAGTGGAGCAAACCCACCTGTGAATCATACTGACGGTTATTTTTTTCCCAATCCCTGAACGTCCTGCACCATTTTGTTTGTCTTCTGGACAGTGGAGAAATCAGCAGAACAGCAGTGAAGGAGTGTACTGGAGTCAGCAGAGTCAGTGCCAGCCTCCTACTGCAGTCTGTATATTGAATGCACTCAAACCCACAGGTGCCTACGTAAAATCCTCCAGCTGCAGCCTGCAACTTAATGTTTCCTTCAGCAGTAAATCTGTATACTACTTTCACTTTGCTTTAACCTAACAAAAGAACGGAATGCACAACACTGTGCTACTACTTTTTTTAAAAGTGATTTTTACACAAAATACTTACATAGACATTGTCTCTATTAAATAAACAAAAATGACTTTTGAATCGTGAAGATCAGTATAATCACTGATAGAAAAATGCAATTCTGATATTTCTAAAGCTCCAAACTGATAATTTAAATTTTAAAAAGCTACATATACCTTAATATTTTATAAGCTAGGTTATGAAAGTAATTTTCACAGACTATGTGTATTACGTACAAATGCATAAACAGACTTGCTTCTACCCATACATTTTCATGAACAATTTATTACAAGAAAGTATAAAATACCTGTTAAAAGGCAAAATGAATCCACTAAGTACATGTTCAGTGTCATGTGAATCAGAGACATACTCTTTCCACAAAAATTCCAAACACATAATCTCTTCATCCTACCAGGATTATAAAGTTTAAAAATGAGAAGAAACTTTAAGTAAAAAATAAATCTAATCTTTTGGTTTCTCAGGTAAACTAAAGGACCAAAGAGATTACCATTCTCAAGGTCACATAACTAATCAATAGCAGAGCCTGCTAAAATATGTTTTAATGAATACCAAGTAAACTACTGGCATTCATCCAAAATTAAACAAGTAACCCAAATATTATAACTACTTAAAAAATTCAGTTTATGGTTTTAAAAAAAAAAACTTTAGGGAAAAACATCTCCAGGCACAAATGGTTTCACAGGTGAATTCTACCAAATGATTCAAGAAATAATACCTCCTTCTACAAAATTACTTCCAGAAGACAAAAGGTAGATATTACTAATTTTATGAGGGCAAAATTACTCAACCCAGCCCAAAAAATTACAAAAAAAAAAAAAACCCACTGTTTCTTGTGAGTATAAACCAAAAGTTCTTGATGAAATATTAGCTAGTTAAATATAGTAATGTACAAAAAGTAAAACATACTATTTGTAAGTAAGATTTATCCTCAAAATGTTTGGCTAGTTCAATATTGTAAAAGCATTAAATGTAGCCCACCATATTAATAGTTCGAAGAAGAAAAACCACATAATTATATTACCTGATACAGAAAAAAACATGCAACAAAATTTAACATCTGAAAAAAATTACTAAACTAGGAATAGAAAGAAGTTTCTTTAACTTGATAGAGAGCATCTACCAAAAACCTACAGTCATGTGAAGGGATCTGCAGATGGAGTAGACAGAAGAGAGAAAAGGGAATCAAAAAGGATCAAGATGTGATATGCATACGTACCAGTTTCCATAATGAACGTATTTATTATGTATTGCAAACATACACTAATAACAAAAAGAGGGAAAATACTCAGTAGTAAAAGGCTGGATGTTCCACTCACTAAGATCAGAGACAACGTAAGAACATTCATATCTCACCATACTTAACCACCTTCATATTACAAGTATTGGTCAGAGTTATCAGATGAGAAAAAGAAGAAACAAAAATCTTCCTATGTGCAGCAAACACTGTCCACTTTTAAAAATTCAAAATAACTGAACAAAAGCACTTCTAAGGACTAATAAATCAGTTTAGCAAAACCAGAGGATACAAATTTAGAAGACGAAAATCAATATTTCTATATCTATACATACACAATGTTTTCTTAGAAACCAAATTTTAAAAAATAATGTCAGAGGAGGAAGAAAAAGGGGGTAGGGAGGCAAGGAGAACAAAGACAAGGTAAGCAGAAGGAGGGAGAATAGGAGATGACAGTGATGATGATAAATAAGTCTAGTAAAATATGTATTAGACCTATGTGATAGAAAATGCAAAATGCTAATTAATGAATGATAGCAAATAAGACCTAAATAAATAGAAAAACATATCATGTTCATGGACTGGACAACCCACCAGGCAAAAATGTTATTTCTACCCCCAATGATTACAAATTTAATGAAATTCCAACCAAATTCTAGAAGAATTTTTTCATAGATATAGGTACGCTGATTCTAAAATTTATATGAAAAGGTAAAGAATCTAAAATAGCTAACACAATTTTGCAAAAGAATGAAGTTACAGTATCACACTATCCTATTTTTAAAAATTACTAGAAAATTTGTTTGTAATCCCATACTCGGGAGGCTGAGGCAGGAGAATCACCATGAGTTCAAGCCAGGCTGGGCTACGTAAGTGAGCTCAAGAGTAGCCTGCACTATTCCATGAGAGAGAGAGAGAGAGAGAGAGAGAGAGAGAGAGAGAGAGAAAGCAAGCAAGCAAGCAAGCATGAAAGCAAGAAAGCAAGCAGGAGGAGGAGAAAACCTACAAACCTACAGTAATCAAGATAGTGCAGGATCGGTGAAAGAATAGAAATAGAAACCAGTGAACAGACAGACAATGCAGAAACGGATCCAAACAAATACAGCCAATAGATTTTTTTTTTTTTTGGTCTTTTTCTTTTTTATCGGTACCAGGGATCAAACTCACAACCACACACTTGCAAGGCAGGTGCTTATGCTGCTAAGCTAAATCCCCAGCCCCTAGCTAATAGATTTTTAACAATCGTCCAAAAGTAATTCAAAGGCAAAAGGATTATATTTTTCAATAAAGATCCTCAAACAATTGCATATACACATGCAAAAAACAAACACACCAAACAACCTAATACCTTCCATAAAAAGAATTTAAAATGGATCACAGATACAAATATAAAAAGATAAACTTTAGAAAAAAATAAGTATTTAGAATCTAGGACTATACAAAGTGTTCTGAGATGGTTTTCTTATTTGTTTATTTGTTTTGTGGGAGGTGGCTGGTAGTGGGGGGAGGTTGGGTGCTGTGTTGACAAACCTATGGTCTCAGGCATTGTAAGCACTTTCTCTTCCACCCTCCTGCCCTGAGTTTTAAGATATGATACCAAAAACATTATTAAATTAAAAAATTATAAAATTCACCACTGTTGAGAGCACAAGCAAAATATATATGCAACAACAGACCTGCATCTAGAAAATACAGCAAACAGTTAAAATTCAACAGTGAAAAAGCAAACAACCTCATAGAAAAAAATGGACAAAGGATCTGAAAAGGTATCGCATCATAGAGGTATGTGAAAGGCATAAAAAAGATATTCCTCAGCCAGAGGTGACACGAAATTCAAATCACAATGAAGTACCACCACGAATTTAATAGATTAATAAATTTTTATTAATAAATAATTATTAATAAAATTTTATTAATAAATAATTAATTCAATAAATTAAATAACCAATGTTCTACTGTAGTTTAATGAATAAACAAACTGTGATGCATCCATACAATGGCATATCACTACTGTTTGACCCAATAACTTGGATGAATCTCAAAGGCATTATGCAAAATGAAAGCCAGATTAGTATTACAGTACTCCATTTATATAACATTCTCAAAAATGAAACTACTGAGATGGAGAACAGCTCATCAGATTCCAGGATCAGGAACAGGGGAAAAAGATGTGACTACAAGAATTACCATAATGTAACCCTTTACCAAGATAATATACTATCTATTGTGGTAGGTATATACATACACACACTATATTAAGTGGCTTTTACCTCATAATAATGCCAAAAAGTTTAATCATCATTGGGTTATCATGAGTTCCAATTCTAGTTCTCTGCTTTTTTTTGTCTGGGTGCCTATCTCACTTATCTCACTTCCTTTGGATATCTCATCATCACCTCAAACTTAACATCTCCCAAAATGAATTCACAGCATTCTCCTTAAATCCAAATAAACAACACAATTTACTCAAATACCAAAGCCAGAAACGTTGTCATTTCTGAATGAAAAGTTTGTTAATTAGATGATTAGAATAGTGTGACATAATAAGAAACATGTATTTGGCCCTTGCCCTCCCAGTCCTAACAATTTCCTGGGTAAAGGGGTTATAAGAACATGTTTGTTATTTGGGTATAGACATAAGAGATTCTAAGACCTCTGAAATCTTAAGACAAGGAATATGAATGTCTTTTTTGTATGTCAGTAATATGACTGGTGGCTAAAGTCCCCTGGCTAGCTTTAGGATAGGAGCTAACTGCCACAAGTACCAACCCTGTGACTAGAGGGGACTTTCAACTTCATCCCTTTAATCTCTAGGAAGAAAGAAAAGACTAAGATCAAGTTCAAACAACAATGGCCAATAATTTAATCAATCATGCATATATAATAGAGCCCAAATAAGTAACCTGAACTGATGGGGCTCCTGGTCCGTGAATGAATCCAGATGAATATGTCCATATCCCATCTCTACAAGGATGGACACTCTTGCGTTCAAGACCCTGCCACACTATCTTATATACTTTTCTAGTGGGCTATTCACCTATATTCTTTGTAATATCAGATGTTTGTTTGTGGTCCTGGGAATCAAATCCATGGCCTTCACACTAAACTACATTCTTGGCCCCACTCTCTTTTTTAAATTTTGAGACAAGGTCTTGCTAAGTTGCCAAATTGCTAAGGCTGCTCTCAACTTTCCACAGTGCTGGAATTACACATGTGTGCCACCATGCCGGGGTGTAATACTCTTTATTTGAAAACAGCATACATATGTTTTTGGTAGTTCTGTGAGCTACTCTAAAACACTATTGAGCTCATGAAAGTAGTGAAGGGAACCTCTGATTTATGCCTAATAGGTCAGAAGAACTGCAGAAGCAGAATTGCCATTATTGTCTAAAGTAGGAGATAATCTTGTGAAACTAAAACACTTAACTCTTGGGGTCTCCACTACCTCTGGGTAACGCTGAGGCCAGGAGATAGAAGAAAGTTAGGGTACAGGTCCTGAATAGTTAACCCAAATAAACTGAACGTCAGGGATTCAGTAAGCTGAAATACAAAACGCCCAAATAATTAAGTTAAGCACCCTGACTCTCAGGGCCTAATGGACTCCAAAGGAGGAGGACAGGTTCCTAAACAAACTGGCAAGGAGTCTTGGAGAGATGTAATACAAACAAGACAGCCTACTTTTCAGACATCAAAGCTCTGGCAGCAACCAATAGCATCCCTACATTCTATCATGTTCACTTGTACCAAAAACTGCACAAAGGCTCCTAGACTTAAACATCTACAATGTTTTCTACCTTTTGGAAACACCCTCCTAATCATTGGGCAGACTTTTCATTCTTCCTAAGTAATACTCAGTCAACTCCCCACCACTTACTGCTTGGCAAGTTCAATTTTCAGTTGCCCCAAAACAATGACCCAGGGCAAGAGTGAACTAGTTACAGTGGCAGATTGAACACAAAATTCAGTTGGTGTCCAGAGATCTGGAGAAGTGCTTTATGTACACGTAAATTTGGTTCAATCGTACTACTATATTTCCAGTGGCTCTATTCTTACACCTTTTGGGAGGGTAGCAAAGATTAAACTCAGGACCATGTGCTTGCAAGGTAGGCACTTATGCCACTGAGCTAAATCGCCAGCCCAAATTTTCATTGTTTTTTGTTTCACGGAGAAGTTTTTTTTTTTTTTGGGGGGGGGGCAGTAACCAGGGCTCAAGCTCACCATCTTGCACTTGTGAGGCAGGCACTCATGCCGCTGAGCTAAATCCCCAGCCCCTTGTGGTTCTATTTTTTTTATTTAAAGAAAGACAAAACAAAATAGAAAACGGGCAAAAATAATACTTTCAAAGAAAATAAATAAACAGCAATAAATCACTAGTTGATGTATACATATTGTCCCCCCACAAATAGTTGTCCAAGATACAAAAGTGGAACATATAAATGGGAATCCAACCAGGGAGACTGCAGTTCTATTCAACTATCCAACAAAAGCTAAGTAATATGGCTATCAATCCTATACACTTATACATGTACGCATTTATCCATATCTTCACTTATGTTGAGACCTAACAAAACTTATTAGATTAAAATCCTTCTGAACAAAGATTAATAATATTGCTGGATTTCACATTATAACACTCCAGAATCTGCACTGGGCACTGCAGTGCCCCTTTCTTTCCTAGAAAGTATTTGTTCATTTCATCATGTGTCATAAGATCAGTTCGCATAAACTGTTCATAGGTTTTACACAAGCATGAGTCTTAACATGTGTATTTCTATCCTTTCTCTACTAGAGGGAGAAACAGAACAAAGCAGGACAGAACAAAACATATTCCTATAGACACATAAAACTAAAAAGACATATAAAACTGCTGTATAAGGAGTTCTACCATGGTCCCTGTGCTGTCTCTACTTATCATCAACAGAATTGGCTATATCATCAGATAAAGTATAATTGAATATATCAGTACATAACAGAATTAACAGAAATACAACTTTGTAGATAGTGTAGAGCTACAAAAACAGGTAGTAATCAAATCAGAATGGATATCACGGTGAATCATTGTCATTTTCAGTATAGTTGTCTATACTCAACTTGATACCAGCAACCTAACAGTTTTGAATAAAATCTGTCAATAATAAGCAGCAATCAAACAAGTCAGATTTAACTAAGATCAGTCATGATACAACAGTATAAGTCATACAGGGATCCTGGTTGAGTTAATAGGAAATTAAAGATGACCACTCTGCTATGTCCTGAAATCTTTGGGACAGTTAACTATGCCCTCAGATCCAATGCCTGTATACAAACTAGGACGGAACAAGTTCCATCCAAGCAGAGTGGTGTGAGTAACAAGCATTTTAATTCTTGATACACTATTAGCTATATATTGTGCTGGTTTTTTTTAAGACTATTCCTCCGCTTTCACTCCCCCAGGATGAACTGTGTATTTTTGGGTCTCCGCAACACTCACGGTTTTATATTGGGGGGAGGGGGGGCAACCTGCTATTTACCTAAGTGTTTCCGAAGTTTCTCACTCCTGGACTGGATTTCTAGTTATATTTCTTCATTTATTAAAGCCTGTCTGTTCAACCTATCCATAAATACAGCTCCAGTGACCCCTATTATTCTCTGGTTACCTATCACATCAAGTTCTGTTTTCTCATATTTGATTTTGGTCCATATAACCTTCTTTAGGCTAATTATATTTCCTATAAAGAGCATCTCAGTGTGTGCCTCTTGATTCACTCTGTCTGTGATTCTCTTTTTTCCCTTAAGTTAGTGTATCTAGGCCATCTATATTAGAAATTATATCCAACCTTCTCTGCCTCATTTCTGTTGTGCTCTTTTTCCGTCATTAGTTGTCTGTTTGTCTTCTTCATTTGGCTTTTTGTTCCATTCACTGGGGCCTCTCTGCCACTGTTCCTGAAATCCTTGTGCTTTTCTCTCTCTTTAGAATGTACTGTAGTATTCTCTGTAGAGTTGGATTGGCGGTTGCAATTCTCCCAGTTCCTCTTTATCTTGGAAGCACCTTGCTTCTCTATTAATTTCTAGGGACAATTGTGCAGGATATATCAATCTGGGCTGGAGATTATTGTCTTTCAAGGCTTGGATTATTTCGCCCCACATTCTTCTAGATTTGATGGTTTGTGCCCAGAAGTCTGCCGTAATTCTGATGGGTTTTCCCTTGTAAGTGATCTCTTTCTTGTCTCTGACAGCTTTTAATATTCTGTTCTTATATTGGCTTTCTGGAATCTTGATTATTGTATGCCTGGGTGTAGTTGTGTTTTGATTATAGGCGGCTGGAGTTCTGTATGCCTCACACATCTGAGCATCTTTTCCTTTTCCTATGTTTGGGAAGTTTTCCCTTATTATCTCTGTGAATAGCCTTTGCAGTTTCTTTGTTTATACCCCCTGCTTCTTCATTCACATTCTTTATTCTTAAGTTATAAATCCTCTTGTCGTCTTCTAGCCTTTGTATTGTTACTGTTTGTTTCCTTGTTATTTTTAAGAATTTTTTCCTTTCATGTTCCCACACTGCAAGCTTGTCCTCCAGTTCAGATAATCTATCCTTAGTTTCTTTCAAGCAGTTTTGCCAGCTTTCAATTGAGTTTTTTTTTGTTTGTTTTTTTGGGGTTTTTTTTTTTGTTTTTGTTTTTTTGTCTTTTTCCTTTTTATTGGTACCAGGGATCGAACTAACGACTGCCTGCTTTCAAAGCAGGCACTTATGCTGCTGAGCTAAACCCCCAGCCCCTCAACGGAGTTTTTAAATTTCCTGGAATCTCTTTGAACCTGCTTCGTGTATTCTATGTTTTCTCTATTTTCTCCATCAAACAATTCTCCTCTTTTCTTTTGTTCTTCCATTCTACCATCTGTTTTTTCTTGGGAGATGCTTAACATTTCTTTAATTATTCTATTTATATCTTGCTTTACTTGGTTAAATACTTCACTTTTGAACTCGTCTATGAGATCCCAAAGATATTGCTTTATGTCTATTGGTGCCATGCCTGATATTGCATGTTTTCTGTCCTCATTCTCCTTTGCATTTACCTTTCCTGGATCTGTGTTCTCAGGATTGGGAACTGAGGACCCTTTCTTGTTGCCTCCTCTTCTCATATTTTTTGTTCCTTCCATACAGGTGTATATAGGAGGCCGAGTTTCTTTCTTGGTTGGTTTCAGTTTGTCTGAAGCGCCCTGACTAGGTGGTCCCACCCACTGCAGTGTACTAGGAGGTACAGACCTGGGCAGCCTACGTTGGGCCTGCCCCTGCAGGTCAACCTACTGAAGGCTTCACTGCATTAGGGTGCACTGTCGGGTGTAGGGACTTGGTTAAGGCTAGCCTATTGGGCCTCAGTCTGTAGCGTCACCCAGATCAAGTGCTCCCCACCAGTACCGTTTGAGAAGGGAATATGTGACTAAAGTCACTACAGCGCCTTGTTCTGGCCAGTCTGCCCGGTCCCAGAATATCATCTGTTGGAGCCTCTTTGTCTATGGAAGGATTTTCATTCCCCTCACTCACTGCAGGTCAATGCAATGTGCCCTGCCAGCTCTGCTCTCAATTTGGTTCCCTGATTCCTGCTCTCAGAGCATTTGCATCTCCAGTGAGTTGAAACTAGTGGGCTCCTGGCTGCACCAATTCAGGTGCAACAGCGGCAGGGTATTCAAGCTGCGAGTTCAAGTGGCAGCACCGAGACTTTAGCTGCTCCAATCGTAGCACCAGGACTGTATTTTTAATTGGTTTCTCTCAGCTTAGTTCATTCCTGGGTCAGCAGGGTGTATCTCCCTCTGTTTGGGACTCCCCACACTGTATTATTATTGGAATCTAAGTTGGCTATCTCAGAGAGCCTCTGTAGCTGCTGTTACCCATCCGCCATCTTTTGATTTGTTTATGGCTCTATTTTTAAGTAAACACACAGTACACATTCATGTTGAGCAAATGAAAAGACAAGACTATGGTTCATCCTTCCTTCTACTCACACAACTATCAAATTCAGATGATTTTTATTTTTATCTTTCCATCCCCAATGCCACCCACTTGGTTTAGACATTATCTCTCACCTGCATGCTGCTGCAGTGGCTCTTAAAGATGGGTGTTTTGTTTTGGCTTTTGCCTACTGCTTTCCTCACATCACATACCACACTTTCTGAGAACTGCCCTTTACCAACCTTCACTTCATCTACTAATTTTACTCCTGTCCACTGCCACAACTGGTTTTCACTAAAGCAGATACACAAGAGGTGACAATAACAAACTTTACCAAGACTTGTCTGGGGGTGGATATCAGATCTAAATTAGGCTAGAATTTAATTTATGGTAGCCAACCAGAGTACCTAATTACCTATATCAAAATTCCTGAGTATAGTTTATTAAATGTATCAAGTCTTCTCATAGCTTCATGCCTGTATATTTGCTATATTCCCTGCCTAAAAGTTCCTTTCCCGAATTTCTTGAACTAGTTAACTACTCTATAGGCACAATAGTCACCACCTCCACCAAGAATGGCTCTATTTCTCTCTAGTCTTCGATGAAGTTATTCCTCTACATTCTAGCAGTACCTTGTGTAGAACATTATCATAGGACTTTTCACACTATATTTTAATAATATCGGTTTACTTATGTTACGTAGTATGATCTGTTAGAGATTATTTTTCCCCAACCTACTCCCCCAATTCTGGAGATCTGAACCCCAGGGTTTTCACAATGAGCTGCATCTCTCCCCACCCCCATATACACACACACACACTCCTCACTTTTTTAAAAGGCATAGTTCACTAATTTATCCGGCTGGATTTGCTAATTTATCCAGGCTGGATTTGAATTTGGGGGATTACACACATGAGTCACTAGGACCATCAGCTTAGTAATCTGGTCATCCATTATCAAAAAGGGAACAAAACTGGATAGCAAAGTAATATAATATTCTAAGTAAAGAAATGAATGACTAATACCAAAGGTAGTACAGTATGAGGTAAATTTTTGAGGCAAAAAAGTGCCAACAGGTATTATATTGAAAAAATTCATTTGTTTTCTTCAATACTGTATTATCTTTCTCCCACTCAACAGTCTCATGTCAATTCTTTTGTGTTCATGTTGTCTTCATTTTAGCAACTTTCTAACACCCCAGAGATTCCAGAAACAGAATTACTGCAATGACCAGAATGGACCATATACTCTTTTATCTCCATTTACCAGCAAATTCTGTTTCTCTATCTGAATGCCTAACACCAAGTTACCTTTCAAAATACAACTTGCATTATCCTCTCCTTCTTGCCCCTTCTCAAACTGTTCTGACTCTGGTTGGCTACCATAAATCAATCTCTGGCCTAACTTAGATCTGATCCCTACTCCCAGACACATCCTGGGTAAGGTTTGTGATCAACTCCTTTTGGGTACCTGCTTTAGTGAAAACCAAGTGTCATAGTGGACAGGAGTAAAGTTAGTGAGGAAGTGATGGGTTAGAAATCTGAAGTGTTGCTTTAGAACTATCTTTCTTTGATTGGATTTTGAGGTCCCTGTAAGTAGAACTATCTGAACAGGTATTACAATTCCTGATACATAATCATAAATGCTGTTTGCCAAATTTCTAAATTTTACACATATTTCAAGTTAATGCAATCTGTGCAATATATATATGAGCATACGTTTGGTTAAAGTACTTAATGTATACTACAATGAACACTTAATAAAGTATGCTGAGTCTGAACCGACTGTACAAAAAGATGAACAAAATGATTTTTTCCAGGCTTAAATTTTCATATACATAATAAGCAAAGGATACTTCAATACTATATACACTCAGGAAAACAGTAAAATCACGTTACAGTGTCACTGAACAGGGTCTGAGAAGATCCCCCAAAAAGGAGATAGTGACCTCAACTGAGCCAGCCTAGTGGGTTCTTTACTCATATCGTGAAAGATTTTACGACTTGTCAATTTGAGGTATGGATATCTTTATCAAGCAGAGTTAAAAGTATAGACTCCAGCTAAAGTGACTGGAGAGGACATATTCTGATGCAGGGGTTCAGAATGACCTGTCACAATAGAAGGAGGCCAGCTTTTACGTCTTAGCTGAAGTAGGGTCCAGTGATCCATTATTTCACTTTTGGTTTCCGTAGCTCTAAAGAAATCCTTAGGTCTTTTTTCTGTTTTTGTTTTTATTTTTGTCAAGGGGGGGTGGTGTTAGGGTTGGGGACTACATTTCAAACTCATGACCTCGCACTCACCAGGGAGGACCTGTGCCACTGAGCTATATTCCCAAAATCCTTAGGTCTTGAAGGGCAATTTGGTTTCTGTGAGATGATCTTTTTTGTTCAGAAGGGGTTGGCTTGTTTAGTCATGAGATCATTGTTCCTGGTTGGAGGAGGTGATTTCATCATGGGTGGTCTTTAAGGCTCTATTTTTCCTATAACCCAGGTGATTATAGATTGCAGACTTGCAGACTTTCTCCCCAGAGGGATCTAGAACTGAACACTGTGTAAACTTACAGTTGAGTATTGCTGTAAACCCTGAATATTTCATCAGCTACTCTTAACTTGGTGTCCTGTGTCTTGAGGGAGCAGGAGTGCTGAGGATTGAACCTTGGTACTTTGCACTGCTCTATATCCTCAGTCCTTTTTTTATCTTTATTTTTTGAGACAGAGTCTCATTAAGTTGCCCAGGCTGGATGGCTGGAACTCAAGATCTTCCTGCCCCAGCCACCCAAAGTACTGGGATTACAGGCATGTGTCACTAATACAGACAGTACAACTGGAGTTAGAGGGTCCCTCCCCTCCACTCAGTGCTGTGGTGGACCACTCACCTGAGTGACAATCCAGGGCCAACTCCCCTACCACTACCCTTATCCTAAGGCTTATTAAGAGGCACAAATAACAAAAGCAAAGACTCCTAAGCCTGCCCTGGAAAATTCCAAAATCTCAAACTAAGATGCTTGCATACCAAACCTGCTTACATTAACTGCACTAACCTTTCTTCACCTGGGGTTCACTGAAGGTCCATACATTGAGCTGCATCTCATACATAAAACTGTAACAGGATTAGTTATGAGAAAATTCAACACCCAACGGAGACAGCTGACATGACTCAGCACCCTGTCAATCACTCTTTGGGAAGACCCCAGTGAGAGGCTCTGCAGAACCTGCGTAACATTTTAAATCAACCTAATGTCCCTATCAGTCCTGCCATTTTCCTTTCACAGTGACAAGCTTAGTACTTAAACTGTGTTACTTTTTTCTTATAACTACATGCCATATCTAATTCTTTGTTCATCCTGCACTGCACAAGAACCCAGGAACTTGTCCCAGACCCCATCATCCACAATAACACCACCACACTGGCTGTGTTCTCAGTCTTGAAGGTGAATGACTCAGGGTAGGTTAATTTAGGGCTAATAAACCTTATAATAGAGACACTTCCAAAGTGATTAACCTGTCTATTAGCGGAGCCTGGCAAGTATCTGAACCAGTTTTAAGTTTCTAAGCCACACAAAAAATTGAATTTCTTTTGTCTCCTTTTTACCTATTACTTCTTTTACTGCAATAGAATTAGTGTCATGTTTACTATATATCTTTTATCACTGTTACTTCACTGATGATATATCCCATTGACCACAACAAATAATTTTACAAAAAACATTTTATGAGAAAGTTGAACCATGGGGTTACTATGCAAAAGTTTGGCAAGAGACAAACCACTCTAAAATGCTTCTTTGGCATAAGGATTATTTTGAGTTAAAGGCACTAGAAAAATCAGCAGATGCAAAAAGGGTACTCTGACCTTCCTTTTTCTCCCTGAAAGATGAAACGCCTATATGAAAAACACAGTTCCCTTATCAGGAAAAGAGAAATATTTCTATCACCCAAGATGAGATGTTGCAGGCAAGAGATATTTGTACAAGCCAAGTTTGTTAAAGGAACTATTATCTTGCTACTTACTCCTCCGTAGTTAGTTAATTGTCCTAATCCAAGCCCCTCTCTTTTGTCACCACAATTAACTACTCTTCATCCAACTCAATATAATTAGTGTCCTGCTCTGATTCTCTGGGTCTTCATTTTCCTATGAGGGCTTTCATGTACATATAAAAAATCTGTATTTTTTTTCTCCTATTCATCTGTCTCATGTCAATTTAATTGTCAAAAACAGCAAAAGTTCATAGGTAAACGTAGTAGTAAAGTTTGGCCTCCCCTACACAGGCAAAAAATTTAAGCCTCATCCTAATATTAAAGGAGATACTTAACATGTTACTTGCTCATTCAATTTACTAAGAGTAAAATATTTAAATATTTTTTTAAAAGGCAAACAAAACCTGGTTTGTTCATCTTTTGTTTAGAAACCTGACCAGCTTACTTTCTAGCTTTGGAAGATACTAAAGATGATTCAGAAACTCCTCTTAAAAAATACTCAGATTTTTGTTCATTTGTTGTTGTTGTTGTTATTGTTGCCTTTAAGTTGAAGTGTCACTATGTAGCAGTTCAGGCTGGTCTTGACTTTGCTATGTGTCCCTGGCTGGATTTACCTTGTGACACACCTGTCTCAGCTTCCCAAATGCTGAGATTACAGGCATGTACCACTATGCCTGGCTCAACAAGCAAGATTTACTTTTTTTTTTTTTTGCTGTTGTTGGTTTTTTGTTCATCTGGGTCTGGGTCTTGGGGGGATTTTTTTGTTTTTTGTTTTTTGCAGTGTTAGGGACTGAGTCTAGAGTCTTAATACCAACTATACCTCTAGGCTTATTTTTAATACTACTATTTTGAGACAGGGTCTTACCAAGTTGCCCAGGTTGGTCTTGAATTTATGATCCTCCTGTCTCAGCCTCCAGAGTGCTAGAATTACAACTGTACACCACCACTTCTAGCTAGAAATGTATTCATTCCAGAGATCATGGAAAGACTGGAGTCTATGATTACTGTACTATATAAATTTTTAAAAGATAGCTTACTCTTTTTTTAGCATCTCACCTCCTTCTATCGTTAACTTTTCACTATTATGAGAATCTCTATGGATTTTTATTAGAATTTCCATATGTCAATGATAACACCTCATGACTATATTATGCATATGTGCAAGACCACATATCTGTGATCAAGTTTTTGTTTGAAATACTTGAAAGTTTTATAAGGAAAAAATTAAAAACAGAAGAAAAATTTGATTACATTAAAATAATTTATTGCTTTAACTTGGAGTAAGCAATACTATATGTCAAAACATGCATGAAAGATACACCATTAATAATAAAATGATATATTTAATTCATTATTTAAATTCCTTTTTAAAATCAGAATCTGTTTCTTAAATAGTTCACTGCAAACCTCAAACTTAGGAATATAAAATAAGTAGGATTTAGGGGTTGGGGTTGGGGGAGGGGGGTCTTTTTGGTTGTCGTTGGTTTTTTGAAACAGGATCTCGCTATGTAGTTCAGGTTGTCCTTAAACCCATTAAGTGGCCCAGGCTGGCCTTGAACTCACAGCAATCCTTCCTCAGTCTCCCGAGTGCTGCAACTACAACCATGTGCCACCATGCTTGGCTTTATACTTGGATTTTTCTTTTTTTTTTTTTTTTTTGGTACCAGGGATCAAGCTCATGACCTCACGTTTGCCAGGGAGACGCTTACACAGCTGAGCTAAATCCCCAGCCCTATACTTGGATTTTTAAAGGAACTAATCTGTAGCAATAGTGCCAAAATCAAACCAGTTTAAATGTTCAAATTGAAACCCTTTTAAAACACCACATTTAAAATACGTAAGTTTGGTTTTTTGTTTTTGTTTTTGGTCTTTTTTTTTTCACTATGCAGTTCAGACTGGCCTCAAACTCTCAGTGATCCTCCTGCCTCATACTACTGTCCTGGGGTCACAAGCATCTACTACCCACTCAGCTAAATGGACAATTTACGAAAGTAGTTTTAGTCAAAGGAACTTCAATCTGTACTACTATGTTAAATTTTAAGCACCTTACAAGTGGAGGATAGGAATAAACTATACAGAAGAATAAAAATTAGCATTTTAACTGAAAAATTAGTCTCTCTTCCTTTTTCTTCATCATGCATGGAAACAATAAACTTTGAAAGTACCAAATAATAAAAATAGACAATCAGTGAAAAAAAACTCTGTAAGCTAAAAGATGACAGTGCAGTACTAGAAAAGCTTTTAAAATTAAATTGTCTCAAAGTTCTAAGGAAGCATAATTCTAATGTTGGAATAAGGGCAAATTAGAAAAAAATTCAGAAAATGGGAGTAAAGTATGAAGCTAAGTAAATTACATTTGAAATAGTACAAAGGAGGACAACTGTCTGAGTAATTATTCATTCAATCTCATTTCTACTGTCATTTCCTTAGCCTTTTTTATTTCTCTTAACTAACATTTCTTTATTGCAGGCTTTTATTTTTTTCTCTTGTTCTTTTCTGGGTTTTGTTTGTTTGTTTGTTTGTTTTTGAAACAGGTCTTCTTAGGTTGCCCAGGCTGGCCTCAAATTCCCAAACTTGTGGGCTTAACTGATTCTCCTGCTTCAGCCTCCGATGTAGCTGAGACCTACGGGTGTTCTTACTGTGCCTGGTTTTAGTCCATTCTATACATTACTGGCAGAGTACTGCCCTTAAAATGCTATTCATTCACAAAACAAACATTACTGAGTGCCCACTATGTGTCAACTACGTGCTAATATACAGCAGTAGAAAAGAGAATGAATTTGTCACACACAAAAAAATTATTCCAATAGGAAAGACAAAAGAACAGAAAAATAAGACATCATAATAATAAGTGATAGACAAAAAGAAGAGTCAAAATAAAAATAAGACTCAAAGGACAGACTTCACTGAGAAAGTGAACCTAAAAAGTATGGGACTTTCCAGGCATAAGAAAAGCAATATAAAAGCCCTAAAGGAGGAGAAGGCTAGAAAGAAAAAACAAGAGTAATAGCCAGGTGCAGTGGTACACACCTGCAATTCCAGCACTCAGGGGAGCAGAAGCAGGAAGATAACAGATTGGATCCAAGTCCAGTCAACCCAGTGACTTAGATCCTATTTCAAACTAAGAATTTGTTAAAGTCTGGAGGTATAGTTTAGTATGAAGGCCCAAGGTTCAATCTCTTGGACCCGGAGGGGCATAGCAGAAGGGAGCAAAAGCTATATACAGGAAATTAGGGGAAAGTTACGGGAAATTAGGCCAAAGGTAATCAGGAACAGATCTTATACATGGAAAAACAGGAACTTAATCAACTTATGTTGGTCTCTTACTTAAAGACTGCATTTGGTACCTTACTGCCAGAATTCTTCACTATCATTTTCACTATTTATCATTCCATTCTGTCTGCCAACCTTCTGTTCCCACTCCCTCATCCCCAAATACTGTATCTTAAACCAGCAAAGATGAAGAAGACATTTATAACATCACAATGGGGAGTAAGACATTATCACATTTCATTCCCCCAGTTATAACAGTCCTTGCTGACACTCTAGTTGAGAATCTCTAACACTTTTAGTAAATATTGTAGGAATTTAAGGGCAGGAAAAAAGACCAAGACCAATAGCACAAATATTCTTTGGGGGCTGTGGGGGGTGTACCAGAGACGGAACTCATGATCTCATGCTTGCCAGGCGGACGCTCATGCCGCTGAGCTAAATCCCTGACCTGCACAAATACTTTTGAAAGATAAATATCAAGCATTATATTAATACAGTTAATAATTAGGAAAGCTATGGAGAAATGATAATATCGATCAGTTTACATGTAAGGTATACTGTAAATGATTATATTTAAGTGATGATTTGCATTCAATAATAAACTATGTAAGAAACAGAAAAAAATCAACCTACAACTTATAACTGAAATTTGTATTTCATATATCCATGAAAAAAAGCAAATATATGCAAATTTTTTTAAATCTCTCTCTTCTATACCACAAGAAGCTGCCAAAATCTCAGCTATTTATTGCTTTGCTACATTCTCAGCAACATCAAATCTCAACCTTTATTCAAAGAAAAATACATAGTTCGCAGATCTCAGTTTTGACTTTCTTCCACTCAACTGTCTCATTTATTCAGTGATAACAATACATGTAAAATGAGAATCCCATGGTTTCTATTCCCACTAGCTGTATAAACTTCTCATATTTTTTCTGTTTGTGTTACTGGGATTGAACCAGTGCCACCTACATTCTAAGTATACGGTGATTAACACACTCAATCCAATTAGCTGTATCATCTTGAGCAAGACTTTTTATCTCTCATGAGTAAAATGGAAAGGAATTTGCTTAAATGAAGTAACATTATTTACTTTTGTGAAGTATGAAACGCATATACTTTTAACTATTAACAAGTTTCATAGCTAACTTTATATGCTCTCTTTCAATTAAATAGATACAGATATATAAGTGTCAATATAGTGATAGTATAACTACTACAAGAATAAAAGGAAGTATGCAGTCCTAAGCTATAGTAGGGAAACATTTATGGGATGTTCATAAATAATGCAAGATATTATTATGCTATTAAGTTCCACATTAAACACACAATAAGTGCTATAATAGGCCTGGCAAAAGAATGATCACTGTGAGCCAGAGTAAGATATAAGGTAGAATACCATGATTAAGTGGGATTCATAGGCAACTCAAATATAAGGCAAGTTTATTCCAGATATGGTCAAAGCCATGATCAAAGAGATACAAAAAATAAGGCATTAAAAAGATTGACCTGGATAAATTACAAAGTTTCTGAATATAAATTACACAGAATTAAGATTACTGAGGTTAGGTCATGTCAGGTCCTGTTCAATTATGTTTCTAAGTAGTCCCTTAGGAAGATTAATATGGCAGCAGGATGAGGGCAAAGACAAGTGCGAACAAGTCAGAGAGAGTAGCGCATTTATTTATTAATTCAAAAAATATTTATTCAGCTCCTATGAATTTCCAGGTAACGTTCTAGATGCTGGGAATATCTAGACAGTGAGCTCATAGGATTTGGAGAAGACAATCAACAAAACCAAGCAAACAAGGTAAAACTACTGACAAATGCTATGTAATACACTACTGCTATGTAGTACAAAGTGATAGGACAGAATTTGTAATGAAGATGGGTGAGAAAAAAAAGACTATGAGAGTTTTAAAAAAGAGTTGGGGAGCAAGCAGTGTTCATACACTCAAGGATTCTGTAGGCTTAGTGAAAGACTCTAAGCTTTACTCTAAGACCTACTGAAATCTACTGTGAGAACTGGAGACAAGGGTTGATACAATTTGATAAAAGTTTATTTACCATCACTACGGTCATTTACTAAGCTTATGCACAGGAAGGAAGAAGACTGACCTATATAGCTATATTTTTTTTTAATTTTAAAGAGAATAAAACAAAAAACCAGAATAGAACAAAGCAAATCAGAACAGAACAATAAAAACAACATAGGACTTCACAAGTGGCTACCACATGTTTCTTGCTTTCTTTGAACTAGTTGACCACACCTTTACACACAGTAATATGAAACATAATAGTATAAAACCAATCAAAAGAATGAAAGCATTACCCAACTTCAAAACCAAATAGCAGGAAATGAACAATGGCTACTATAGTATCTCATTTTCCTCAAAAACGCTGTCCATACCATCACAAATAATACAATTAAAAAAAAACACACAAGAGGATAATCAAAACCAAAGGGAAAAAAGCATGATAGGACATCATAATAAGATAATAGGAAATCTGCAATGGCTACCATGATGTCTCATTTTCTTCAAAATAGCTGTTCATACCATCACACACAATAAAATCAAACAAAACAAAACAGAATAAAACCAATTAAACAAACAACTGAAAGCACTGTAAGACTTCAAAACAATGTAAGAGGAAACTAACCATGATTACCATAATACATCCCATCATGTTCAAAATAGCTGCCCATACCATCAGAGTAAAATCTAACAAAACAAGACCAAACAAAGCCAAACCTAACAACATTGTGAAAACAATATAAGAGTTCAAGACAAAACAATAAGAAATTAACAATAGTTTCCACCTTTCCCTCCAAGGTGTTTCCTCCCCATCACTATTACAGTAACTGTTTTGCTTGTGGATCCCATTAACTCCTTCTGTTTCTCATGTTATGGTTCACACATATGAGTTCAAACTGTTTTACCCATGAACATGATCTCCAGTTGTGTCCATTTACCTACAAGAGCCTCGAGATTATTCTACTTTACACCTGGGTAGCTTTCCACTGCATAAAAATACCGTATCTTTGTTATCCATTCTGTGGTTGATGGGCAAGTTCCTCTTGTTTTTTGTTTGGTCTCATCACACAAAGCAAATGTTTTCTCTCCTTTGATTTTTAGTCTACAAATTTCCTTTCCAGTTAAATGTTTCTTGTATACAGTACATCGATGGATCTTGTTTCTTGATCTACTCTCCCTGTCTTTCTTTTTATTGCTGAACTGAGGCCAGCTACATTAATGGTTACAACCAGCATACATCGGTTTGTCTCTGCCCTGCTATCCTCCTGTTGTTGGCCCTCCACTTTTCCTTTTCATTCACTTGCCTGTCGTTTGGCGATCCTCCTCTGCTACTATTCCTGGAACTATGGTCATCTTATCTCTCTCTAGAATATCCTTTAGCACTTTATAGGGTTGGTTTGGTAGTCATGAATTCCTTCAGTTGTTCTTTATCATGGAAGTATCTTACTTTTCCATCAATTTTGAAAGATAGTCTTGCAGAGTATATCAATCTGGGATGGAAGTTGTTTTCTTTCAGAGTTTGAAACACTTCACACCAAACTCTTCTTGATGGTTTGTGTGGACAAGTCTGCTGTGATTCTGAATGGTTTTCCTTTATAGGTGATCTGTTACTTTTCTCTAACAGCTTTTAATATTCTGTTCTTGTGCTGAATTTCTGGGACCTTGATTATTTATGTCTGGGTGTACATTTACTTTGGTTATGACTAATTGGAGTCCTATATGCCTCACTTATCAGCATGCCAGATCCATTTCCCATGTTTGGAAAGTTATCTGCTATTATTTCTATAAATAGCCTTTTAATTTCATTTGTGTTGACCCTTGCTTCTTCAACGACTCCTATCACTCTTAAATTATGCTTCTTTGCGTCATCTTGCAGCCATTGAATTATTTCCTGATTCCATGTTATTTTTAAGACATCTTTCCTTTCACGATCACTAGCTTGCAATCCTGTTTTCAAGGTTTGAAAATCTTATCTTCACTCACTTTCAAGCAGTTTTACCAGCTTTGAATTTTTTATTTCCTAGATCTCTCTTTGAATGTTTCATACATTGTAATTCCTTTCAGTAGTCAAAGTTTCCATCATTTTCCTATACTCCTCTTTTTTTTTATCTTTGTCTACTTTAGACATGCTAAGCAATTCTTTCAGTATGTTTGTGACTTCGTCTTTTACCTGAGACATTATTTCTGATTTAACTCCTTTTACAATCTTGTGAAGTTATTTCTTTACTTTAGTTGCTATCCTCTCATAGATTTCAGGTGTATGACTTCATTTTCTTCCATGACTGTATCTCCCAGACTTGTGGGTTAGAGTTCTGAGATCATGACATTCTCCTGGGTTCCTTTCAACAAGCTGGTTGAGAAGCCCCAGGTACTCCCCATGTTGGCTGCCCCTCTACAATGTAGGGAAATGGAACAGGCACCAGGGTTCCCCTAATCCCAGGTTACAGGGAGGTAGCAGGGCATGAAGCAGGCTTCTCCAGACCTATGCAGCTACACTGGAGTTTTCCTGATGATTAGGAGTTTGTAGAGGTGGGGATACTTCTCTCAGCCTGTGTGAACTCCCACAGTGCTAACAGGCACACAGGGGTGTGTTTGTCTGATTCTACTGGTGGGTGATTGCTGCTGCAAGGAATCAAGGGCCTCCAATAATGCACAGAGCTTACCTTGCTTTTGTGTCCCTGCTTCTGCTGGCTGCCCACAGGAAAGGGCCTTCTGGTGGCAATGCCCAGCAGGTGGAGGCAGATCTTTGGCTTGCTCTGCCCACACTGGCCACCTGCTATCTGCCCCACTTGGTGAGCCCCCTCTGCCACTGTTTGGCTTACCAGTGGCTGTTGTGAAGTATATGTAGAGGCAGAATTGGCCCTCTGCCTCCTAGCTAGTTACCTGGAGGGATCTATGATGATGGCTGCCAGAGTGCATGCAGAGGGGTGGGGCTGGAGCCCTCACCATGGCTGTTAAGAGTATGGAACCCTGGTATGGCTGCTGGAATGCACACAAGGGTGGGGCTTAGTCCAAGCAATTCCACTGGTCTGCTCCCAGCTAGGGAGCTGGAGGGAGCTGGCTGCAGTTCTGCTCCTGGGTTTATCCAGCCCACTCCAAAATGACTCCCAGCCAATCACTCTCTCCTGTGGGAGAGCTGAGCCTTATGCACTCACCACCAGCGAGTGCAGTCCTCTGTGTCTGCCACTCCCCTCCACCACCACATCTCTTTGCAGGGTGTTCTAGGCTTGCCAGTCACCAGTCACCATGACCGTACATCCCCCCAACAGCTCTTCTCACACAGGGTGTCCAGCTCCACGTGAAGATGCCACCAACTACCACCATCTTCTTCAAGTTTTGTTTATTTTGTTGTTTTGCTTTTTTACTCTTTTTATGGGCTTCAACTCTCACTTTAGGTTCTTGCTAGGTCCAGGAGACCCATTTCCTTCTTGTCTTCCCCATGATGCTATATTCCAGCACCTGGACTGTTTCTCTCAGTGACCCTGTTTACTCTGCTGCTTACTGCTCTACTATCTTCCCAGAAGTCCCCTATGCACCTATACTGACAAAAGATTCTACTGAGCTAAAGAAAAAAAAATCAGCAAAATGTGTATCTATATATGAACTGGCTAGATGAGCAAGGGTAAATTTTTTTTTCTGTAATAGGCCAGACTAAATACTTTAATATTTGTTGCAGCTACAAAACTTTGTTCATATAGCATAAAAGCAGGTGCAATATCAACAATATATAAATGAAGGAATTTGGCTATTTGTGTTACAAAAATAGGCAGTAGGACAGATTTAGCCTTATAGGCCATAGCACTAATCCCTGGTACAGAGGTGTAAGAATCTCACATTCAAAGCTATGTCTCCCCCACAAGACTGCTGGTAAATTCACAGGGACAGTAATCTGGGATCCTAGAAGCCTGGCTGTAAAACTGAGTAAGATCTTCATAATTATATAGTATTTAGATACTGCTTCTGAAGGAGACACCTGATACACACAAAGAACAAATGTTAGTGTAGAGGTTAACCAATTTCGCCAGTTTTCAAATCCCAGTGATTATCTCTTTCTTCATCATAGCTGTCTCATATAAAAACATGCTTTCCTTCTTTAGGGAAAAATACTATTTACTCCAGCCTCAATACTTTTAAACATAATGTCTAAGAAATAACAGAATAATGCTGGTACATGTGAAGAAGGGAAATGTGATTCATAATCAAATGGTAAAGTAAGAACAGAACCACA
The DNA here is from genome assembly GCF_034190915.1 of Cavia porcellus. Lineage (NCBI taxonomy): Eukaryota > Metazoa > Chordata > Mammalia > Rodentia > Caviidae > Cavia > Cavia porcellus. The sequence goes on from NW_026947515.1 coordinate 17,845,359, forward strand.
AATAATCTAGATATGGGAATTGGCAGAACCATCAACCATTATACTATTATTAAGTATCATGAACAAGTTAAGAAATAAAAAATGAGCTAGACATGATAACTTTAGTATTTTGGGGAAGTTGAAGCTTGAGAATTCCAAATTCAGGTCCAGACTGAGAAAACCAGTAGCTTAAAAAAATTAAACATAAATAAAATAAAAATAAACTATCTCAAAAAAATAATAAAAAGGACTGAGAGTGTAGCTCAGTGTATATAGGCCCTCATTCAACCTCCAGTACCTATATTAATTAATTAATTGTTTTTAAAAGAAATGAGGAAAAGATGGGGGGGAAAAAAAGAAAGTATACTGAGTTCAATCTCCGCTCCGAAAGGAAGGAAGGAAGGAAGGAAGGAAGGAAGGAAGGAAGGAAAGAAGGAAGGAAGGAAGGAAGGAAGGAAGGAAGGAAGGAAGAAAGAAAGAAAGAAAGAATATATACATAAAATGTTAACAGAGAAATGAAAAAATGGAGTATGTTTTAAAGACAATACATATTCTACAGCTAACAATCATTGCTTAAAATTAAGACTTCACTGGCTAAGCTAAGCTGATTAAACACAGCAAAAGAAAGTATGAACACACACACATTAACCAAAGGCAAAGGGAGGAGGGAAAAAGGAGGAAGAACAGCAGGAGAAAAACGAAGAGAAGAAGAAAAAGAAACATTTTGAAGATAAGAGGATACAACCAAATAATCTAATTAATATACAAACTAAATCCCCCCAAAATATGAACAGAGATAAGAAAAATACTTGGAGATAATGGTTAAGACTTTCCACAGACAGAGAAACACACAGATTAAACAAGCTCACCAAATCAACAGAAAGAAAAACATATATCTAAAGTACATGATAGGCAAATGCTGAAAATCAAGATTTAAAAAAATAAAAAAAGGAAGCCCTCCTCCTGCCTGCTACCACCAACAGTACAAGGAAAAAAATAATAATTATGGCAAATTTCTCTTCAGAAACTACATGTCAAAAGAAAATAGAAAAATATTTTAAAAGTGCTCAGAGAAAGAGAACTGCCAATCTAAATTTATATCCAGGAAAAAGAACCTTTAAGAATGGTTGCAAATAAAGACACTTTGAGAAAATGAGCAAAGCGAGTTTCCCATAAAGATTTCTCACCAAAGGAGATTCTAAAGAGTTCTTCAGACCTAAACCAAGATAATTTCATCTAAAAAGTGAGAGATGCAGAAAAGAATGAAAATCGATTATGTGCAAAATCTAAATAACCAGTACATAAAGCAACAATAATATATTGTGGAATTTAACATATAAATAGGTAAAAAGAACGTAAGGCCCTTTCACTGTCCAAGAAATTCAAAACACCAATGAATATTAAATTTGGTAAGTAAAAACTAATGTTTTCATCTTTAGAGTGACCATTTAAAAATTACAGAAGACTACATTATTTCCATTATTTCAGGGAAAATACGTAGTAAATTTTTTATCAGTCCAAAATAGCAATAAATTAGAAAAACAAGCATAGAAAAGGTATCATAAGTGGAAAACATCTAGCACATACATCACTGACTGAACTAATGTAGATCTTAAGTCATCTTTAAAAGAACAAATCTGTCAGAATAAAAAAAGGAAAAACATCTATTAACAGCAAAACCATAAGGAAATATTGAAAGTAAAATAATGAAAAATCACTTCTTGTAAATATTAATCAAAAGAAAACTGTAGTAGCTATATTAATATTATACAAAGTCAATTTTGAAACAAAAGAAATTAAAGGACATGTCTTAATATTTAAAAAGTCAATTCACCAGGAAGATATAACAACCCTAAATTTGAATGTATGTAGTAAGATAACTTACAAATACATAAAACAAAAACTGTCAGGATGTGAATAAACAAACACATCTACAATGTGTGATATTTTATCACAAATTTCTTACTAAGTAATTTTAAACAAATAAGTGACATGAAGCCAAGCATAGTACCCGTCTCTATTCCCAGCATTCTGGGAGGCTGAGTGAAGAGGCTCAAAAATTTGGAGCACAGCTTGAACGACTTAATGCCTTTGTAAGGCCCTGTCCGAAACTAAAGGTTTTTTTAAAAAATAGCTGGGGATGTAACATAGTTTGAAGACCTCAGGTTCAACACCCAGTATTGTCCCCACCCTGCAAAACAAAAGTAATACAAAATATTTGAGAACCATCATTAACAAGTCAAATTATTTGCAGGCATACCAAGAACATTCACCAATCTCAATCAACATCAAAAGCATAAAATAATTTAGAACAGATTCTCAGATAATAACAATTAAACTAGAATTCAATAATAACATAGTAAGCATTATGTACTGACTGAAGCCTAGTCTCTGGTCACACAACTCTAAAACCTTTAGAATTTCAGAAATGTTAAGTGGATTTGGTGTTTTTGTTTTTGTATGCTAAATGAAATGACTGGATAAACAGAGGCTCATAGGAAGAAAGGGGAAAAGAAGGGAAAAGGAAAATAATACAGATATATATAGATACAGATGTATAGAGCTATAGAGACATGTATTCATGAAACAGTTAAGATATACTATTCATTGATATTAGTTTGTTGAAAAGGTGAGTGCCTCTACTGTCTGATCAATTTTTAATGCCTACAGTTTGTAATAGGAGCAACTACTTTGCAAATAACAATACACAATTACTAACCATTGCTACTCTCCTATAATCCACGTTGATTTTTTTTTTTTTTTTTTTTGTACCGTGAATTAAACTCATGACCTCATGTTTGCTTAGACAGGCGCTGTGCTGCTGAACTATACCCCGGCCCTTATGTTGAAATTTTGTATCATTGTTTTTATTGGTTTATTTTTTCTTTAAAATAAAAAAAAAAAAAAATGGAAGCCCTTAGCCTTAAGATGAGGGGTGGATACCAAGGAAAACAATCACATTATTAGACATTCCAAACTTTCAGACTTACCCTCTAAACTCTGGGTAAAGGAGAGGGACTGCATTTAATCAGTCAATCAAATCTATACAAATAAAACTACAGAAAAACCAGAAAAGATAAGACTTTGGGTTGGTGGACATACAGCAGTGTTTGAAGGATGGGATACCCAAAAAGGGCATGGAAGCTCAGTGCCTGTGCCCCATACCTTGTCCTATCTATCTCTTCCATGTAGTGCTCCTGAACTGTGTTCTTTTATAAACTATTTTTACTGAGTTCTGCAAACTAAAATAATCAAACTTGAGGGTCATGGAAACCTTCAATTTGTAGCCAAATCAAGCAGAAGTTGTGCATTGCCTAGGAATCCACCACTTGCAATTGACACTTGACATGGCGGGGGATGGTTTCCCAACTTGTGGGACTGAGGCTGCAAACTGTGGGGTCTATGCTAACTCCAGGCAGATGGTGTTACAAAATATCCTGTTAGGATCCTCAAAGAATCTGAAATGAATTGTTGCGCAGGGAAACCCATTTATTTGATTGATGCTGAAGTTAGCAGAAGAAAAATGAAGTCTCCTTTAGTGGATGTAGAGTTTTTCCTTACAGTAAGGATAATCAAGCAGGACATGGTGACAAACACCTGTAATCCTAGCACTCTGGAAGGCTGAGGCAACAAGGCTACAAGTTCTAGCCCAGTCTGGGAAAATTAACATTCAGTGAGACCATGTCTCAAAATAAAAACTAAAACAAAGGGCTAGAGATGTAGCTTAATATGAAAGACTTATGTTTAATCCCTAGAATTTAAGGAAAACAACCTTCATCATAATCACCATCAGGAAATTATCAACTATTTAGAAGTAGTAAGGAGACTTTTAAATACCTAGGGTCAAGACAAAATCACAATGGAAATTATAAAAAACATTCTGAAATAATTTTGAATTCAGTAATAAATATACTACTAACATAAACTTATAGCCAAACGTGGTGGCTGACTCCTGTAAGTAATCCCAGCACTAGGCAGGCTGAGGCAGGATGATTGCTCCAAGTTCGAGACCAACCTGGGCTACAAAGTGAGGCCAAGGCCAGCCTGAACTGCATAGCAAGACCCTTTCTCAAAAAGATCAAAAGGAATGGGGGGCGGGGGGACTTGTAAACTGCAGGAAAACTGGAAAGTTGAAAAGATTATAGAGTAAAATATATTCACCATCCATTAACAACAACAAAATTCTACTACATTTCTCTTCAACATTCCCTTCCAAAAGTTTTGCCTCATTTACCTTAATAGCCTGACTTACCCCTTTGTTCTTTAAAAAACAAAACAAACAAGAGAAATTTCTCATGAACTTTATTTTGATACTTGTAAAAATTCAATTTATATTTTACTTTCTGTATAAATCCACCAAATACTCCCTATTTTTAGGTTCCCTCCCCAAAAAGTACCTAAGACTAAAATAACTTCATTTGTTAATTTAAAAAATAAATTTAAGTCTAGAAAGTTTTTAATATATGCAGAGAAATATTACTCTCATAAATTAGAAATAACTATTTTTCCCTCACAAACTTTTCTTTTACCTGACTGTTCCTGATGAGTACTCAAGTGCTCCTACTTCTAACAGAGTATGATGATAGCCTATAGGAATATAAACTTTCTTTTATCCAAAAATTATAAAATAGTGATAAAACAGTCTCTAAAAGAGCCTATATTTCTAAAATATCACATAGGATAATAAATGTAGTGTAGTCACTTACCACTTGACCTATTTTTGCGACTTGATTTCCCCCCAGTAAGAAGCATCTTGAGGCTATTCCGAAACATGGTTGTGCTATTCTAGTACAAGACTGTAAAAGAAAATGCAGGAAAATACATTTAAAGTACTTGATTTTCTGCTAAAATTAGTTTTAATAATTAACTTTAAATGCCTAAAACAATTATGTTTAAATATATAGTACATAACTGTAACCATATATGGTTCTACATACAAAAATTTTTTATTAAACATTTAAATAGTTTCTTAGAATACACTATAGCCACGAGTGGTGAAGCATGTCTGTAATCTGGCTACTCGGCAGGCTGAGGCAGGTTAGGGCCAGCCTGAGTAGCACAGCAAGACTGAATCTTAAAAAATAAATAAATGTATTTTTAAAAGTACAATATTTTGAGTTCCCTAAGGAAAAAATAAGTCAGAATCATTGAGGAAACAAAGAAATAATTTTTAAAAATGATTAGGTAGCTATAAATACAGTCTATTTTTTCTTGAATCCATTCTTGAGACAGTTTTCTTCATCTGTCCGTGCTCCCTATCGCCTCCATCTTTCACTCCACACTCAATTAATTCCGTTAATGTCCTCGCCCTCCAACTTACACGACCTGCAGATTTTCTGTCAGCAAGCTAAAGGAAATTTCATTTCACAAGACTACCGACATACACAAATCAGTGACTAACCTTTTCTACATTCTACCCCTATCAAAGGAAAATCCTTTCAGTTGTAGTCTAGAAAACATCTCTCATCCTCTCAACAACTTTTACTGTATTTTCAAAATATTTTAGTGTGTCCTATCCAGAAATAAAGTGCAACTCTATATTCCCCCAAAGACTGTTCCAACAATTGGTCCTACAGCTTTGCTCTTTTTCACAGCAGTTCCCAAAACTATTATTAGTATTTGGGGTATCCACTAAGCTGCACAAAGCAAACATGAAGTAGAACACAGGCCAACAGATAAAATCTAAACTAACCAAAGCACAGAAAATAAAGGTTAAAAATATAGAAGATAACGGAATCCACTAAAAAGTGTATGCAAATGTGTGTGAAATATATATATATATCAGAAGGAGTGAGAAATTTAGGAAGAATTAAAATGATAAAAATGAAGAATTTTCTAGCATTGATGATACAGTCATTCTTTATAAGGCCTATAATAAAACATAAGAATAAATGTAAAGAAAAACATCAACATCAAGCAAATCACAGCCAAATTACTAAAACTAAAGTCATACTAGAAAAAATCTCTACAACTGCTACATAAAAAACCTGAACACATTAAAAGCAGCAATGAACAACATATGACTTTATCAGAAGTGACAAATCGTAGAATATAATGGAATGATTTCTTTAAAATTCTGAAAGAAAATAGGTACCAAACAGGAAATCTATCCTTTAATTTTTCTTAAATCCTTGAAAAACAGAAATGAAATACAGGTAATTTCAGGTGCAAAAACAAAGAATTTAATACTAAAAGAAACAAAAATGACAAGCTTTGAACAGAAAAAAAAAAAAAACGATACTTTAACTTTTCTTTTTTCTTTTTTTTTTTTGTCTTTTTCCTTTTTATCGGTACCGGGGATCAAACTCATGACTGCCTCCTTGGAAGGCAGGCACTTATGCCGCTCAGCTAAATCTCCAGCCCCTAAAATTACCTCTTTAATTCGGAATCATGCAGATTTTTTTGTTGTTGTTGGTAACAGGGATTGAACTCATGACCGCTGACCGCCTGCTTGCAAGGCAGGTGCTTATGCCACTGAGCTAAATCCCCAGCTCCCAATCAAGTCTTTAACTTGTTTCTTTTTTGATTTTTTGATACAAGGTCTCTCTATGTAGTAGAGTTGAGGCTGGCCCTGAGCTCATTATGTAGCCCAGGATGGCCTTGAACTTGAAGTGATTTACCTGCCTCAGCCTTTCCAATACTGGGATTACAGGCCTGTGCCACCATGCCTGACTATTTTTAAAGTACATATAGACTTAAAAATAGCAACACCACCTAAAAGACTGAAGCAAAGTAAAGAATTAAAGTTTCTAAGGTATCTTTTTTTGTCTAGAAATAGCAGAAGCTAGAATTTGTATCAGGCTTCAATAACTCAAAAATTCATACACTCAATATCTAAAAGAAACACTAATATTAACTGAAGAGAAAAATAATTTAAAATTTGATAACCAAAGACAAAAGAACATCAGAGAAAAAGGAACATGGTACAATTGGATAAAATATAAAACAAACAGTAAGATGGTAGATTTAAACTCAAATTATATCCATTATTATGTTAAATACAGTAAAACACTATAGATAAAGGAAAAGTGATTATAAAATAATGGAAAAAGATATGCCATGCAAAGACCAACTATAGTAAAAGGAAGTTACACAGCTATATCATTATCAGGTAAAGTCCACTGAAGACAACAAGCATTACCAAAGAAAGGGACTGGAGGTACAGTTGAGAAAGTATCTGCCTGGCATATATATAGCCCTGGGTTCAGTACCCTAATTCTAAATCTGAATGCTCAAACAAAATTACAACAACCAAGTAACAAAATTTGAACATAGATAATGTATAAAAGTGCAAGATTAAATGGTGACAGAAAAACCTACAAAACTAATACACCTTTGCCAAGAGCTACAGTATGAGGCAGAAAAGAAAAAAAAAAAAGATTTGAACTACACATGAACTGACCGCACATTATACACAAGCATACATAAAATGCTCTCCCAAATGAACACAGAATATACCAAATATATACAAAACATATAATAAAATTAACAATATTTGGGGCCATAAAGCAAGTCTCAACAAATTTCAAAAATCTGAAATATTTCTTATTATACTACAATGCAATTAAATTAGAGTCAATAATTTTTTTAAATCCAGAAAATTCCTATGAATTGATAGTTAAATGATATACTTCTGAATGACCCATGAGTTTAAAAAAAGTAAATAAATGCTAATTGAAATTTTAAAAGATTTGTAATGAATGAAAATTTAAAAGTGACATACAGAAACTCAGACAATAGAACTAAAGTTATGACTGTAAGTGAATTTATTGCTTAAATGTATTATACTAAAAAAAGAAGCTTGTATGGTGGCATACACCTATAATCTCAGCCTTCTGGGAGGCTGAGACAAGAGGATCACAAAGGACAATTTAGGAAGAAGACCTTGAGAGAAGGGGAGGGGGGACTCGAGATGTAACTCAAGAAGGCCCTGAGTTCAACCTGAGGAAGGTTGAAGAGGAAAGGGACAGCAGAGAGGGGAAGAGGAGGAACAGGAAAAAAAAAAGGGGAAGAAGAGAAGGAGAGAGCAGACGGGAAGTGAAAAGAGAGAGAGGCAGAGACAGGAAGGGGAAGAGGGAGAAGAAGATGATGAAGAAGAAAAGAGAAAAAGAGGAAGAAGACAAGAATTGAAAACCAGTATTAGAAACTAAATAGGGAACATCATTTTAGATCCTTAAGGCTTTAAAAAAAATAACATTTTGAATAAATGCAACATTCCATATAAATTGGACAAATTCTTTAAAAATAAAACTTACCAAAACTGATGCAAGGTTGAATAAAATTTTTGAAATAGCCCTATCTCTACTAAAGAAATTGAATTTATCAAACTCTTCTTCCCACGAAGACAGCTAAAGGATCATACCTGTTGGTGAATAATGAATGTCATCAAGTTTTAAGGAACAAATAACAGTTTTATAAATGTTCTTTTTTGATTGGTACTATTCTGTTGTGTTTTATTTAGTTTTATTAGGTATGATAGTACGGACAACTTTTTTGAAAATGAGGTACTATAGTAACGATTGTTCCTTTCCTGTTATTGGTTTTGAAATCCTGTAATGCTTTCATTCTTTTGATTGGTTTTATACTATTTTGTTATGTTTGATATTATTGTGTGTGAAGGTATGGTCAACTATTTCAAAGAAAACAGAGACATTATGGTAGCTACTGTTGATATCCTGTTGTTTCCTTTTGAAATGCTATGCTGCTTGCATCATTCTGATTTGCTTTGTTCAGTTTTGTTTTATTCTCTTTAAAATAAAAAAAGTTTTTAATTAAATAAAACCCAAAAGAAGACTTTATAACACATTTTATGAAGGCAGCACAGCATTACTTCCAAAACCTAAGACTTAAGAAAACTGTAGGTTAGGGCAGCATAAGCACCTGCCTGGGAAGCACAAGGTCCTAAGTTAGGTCCCCAGCACCCAAAAAGAAAAAAAAGATCACCATTAAGAAAACTGTACGTCAATATTATTCACAAACACAAATGTTTTTAAAAATCTTTCACAAAAGACTGAAAATTACACAATGTGTAGCTGGTTGTGATGGCAAACATCTGTAAAATCTTAGCACTCTGGGAGGATCAAACAGAAAGATCACAAGTTTGAGCCTGGCATGGGCAAATTAGCAATTTAGCAAAAATTTCTCTCAAACTAGAAAATGAAAAAGGGATAGACTCATAGCTCAATGCAAAAGCCCTTTGTTCAACCTCAGGTTCTGCATACATGAATAAATGAATGAATGAATGAACAAATGGATAACCTAAGTGGAGACATCATTGATTGAAAAGATTAAAATGTCGGGGCTGGGGATTTAGCTCAATGGCATAAGTACCTGCCTTGCAAGCAGGCAGTCGCGAGTTCGATCCCCGGTACCGAAAAAAAAAAAAAAAAAAAAAAAAAGAAAAGAAAAGATTAAAATGTCAATTCTCAAATTGTTCTAAAGAGATAACACAATGCCAATCAAATTCTAACAAGTTTGTTTTTACTTTGATAGAAACTGAGAAGCTGATTCTAAAATGCATGTGACAATACAAAAAATAATCTTAGATATCAGCAAAAATGCTGCAACACTAATACTGCTTGAATTCAAGATTTACTCTAAAGCTCCTGTCATCATCACAGTATGGTAACAATGCAAGTATTCATAAGTAGATCAATTAAAAAGAATATAGTTCCATAAAAGACCTATACTTATATGACCATTACTTATTCAAAAAAGTCATTAACAAAGGAAAGCCTTACAAAATTATAGAGGAAGAGATACATTATTCTTTTTTTAAATTAGCTTTGGCCTATACCTCACACTATACTTGAAAATTAAATCAAGTACCACTAAAAGCTAAAATTACAAACTTTTTTAAAGACAATATCTTCATTATTTAGAAGCATGCAAAAAGGTCTTTAAATACAGAAATACAGTAATAACCATGTAAGAAAAAAATTAATGTACTCAACGTTCACTAAAAATACTAAGACATCTACTCACCAAAAGATGTCACTAAGAAAATACATAAGCCATAAAGAGAAATTATTCACAAAATACATATCTAACATATAAAGAACACATATCAAAAAAACCCTACATACAATTAAATAATAGACAAATTTTCAAATGGCAAGGATCTAAATAGGAATTTGTTAAAAGTAAACTAATTAATAAGCATTATCAACATTAAAAGGAGTCAATATTGTTTGTCATTAGGGAAACAAACTACAATCAGTTACCACCTATACTCCTACCAGATGAACTATCTCTTTTTTTTTTTCTTTTTTATCGGTACCGGGGATTGAACTCACGACTGCCTGCTTGCAAGGCAAGCACTTATGCCGCTGAGCTAAATCCCCAGCCCCCATGAACTACCATAATATCAAATATTGACCAGGATGGACAGTGACGTAATCATCAATACATTGTTTTTGGAGTACAAAATGGTATAATCACTATGTGGAAAAATATAGCAGTTTATCAGAAAACCAAGGATAAATAAATACCTAACATGTAACTATCCCTAAATGTATTATTTGAGAAATTATAATATATTATATATGATAATAGTAAAACTGGTACCACAATTTTAAATCTTTAAAAATTTTATTAGTACATGTTTGCAGTACATAATTTACATTCATTGTAGGGAACTGGTACATACACATATCTCAATTCTTTGTTTCCCTTCCTCTCTGCCTCCACTTTTAAATTTTTTTTCTTTTTTGTCAGCATCAGATTCATTTGCTTATTTTGTAAGTACTTATTAAGTTAATTATCATAAATACAGATAAAGAGCCAGACTAACAGGTCAAACAAATACATTTATAGACATTTATATTAAATCAAGGTACACTTGATTATAACTTTTTTCTCTCTTTTTTTTTCCTACTGTGAGTCATTTATTTTGCACTTTATATATTGGATTCCTGATATAAAATATATACAGTATTCAAGCTTGTATGTCTGGATTACTTCACTTAACATTATAGTCTCAAGGCATATCTATTTTCCTACAAATGACGAGTTTTCTGGAAATCCTCCTTCATGAAAAATCAAAAATATAATGAATGTCACTCCCGAAAGCCATCCAATGAAAAAGCGGGCTCATAAAAACATTACAATGTGTCCTCATCTGCTTTATTCAGCTTCACCTTACCACCAGATCTAGCACCATGCAACTTCTGGCTCTTCACCAAATTAAAATGACCATAAAAGGTAAATGTTTTGAACTGACTAAAGACATAGAGGCACCTACTACAACACAACTAAAGACACAAAAGACTTTCAGAACTGCTTTAGAAAGTGGCAAGAATGATGAGGTAAGTGTTTGAAGCAAAGGAAAATATTTTGAACAGAATTAATGGCAATGTATCAGTCAGGCATGGTGGCACATGCCTGTAATTTCAGCACTTGGAAAGCTGAGACAGGACAACTGCCATGAGTAAAACACCAGCTTGGGCTACATTGTGAGTTCAAGGCCAGCCTAAACAACATCGTGAGACTCTGTCTTAAAAAATTTAAAAAAATATATACATCAGTTGGTTTGCTTGATTGATGTCAGTCCCCCCTACACGCACACTGAAATAGCTTAATTCATTGTTGCCAAAAGGTAAAGCTTTATACACATAAAGCCTTAAAACCAAAGGTAAGGCTTAATACACATGACATGCAAAAAAATACATATTGAATTTATATTTCTTTCAGTGTTTATTTGTTTGTACAGAGATAGGGTTTTCCTATGTCGTTCAGGCCGGCCTTAAACACACTTTGTAGCCCAGGCTAGCCTTCAAGTTGTAGCAATCATCCTGCCTCCCTCTCCTAAGTAATAGGACTGCAAGCTTGAGCCACCACAGCCAGTTATTTCCTTAGTTTATATATCACTGTCCACATTAAATTCCTTATAATTTATATAATGGTCTACTTTTCCTTTTTCTCCTCGATGTCTAATTTATAGTACAATATGGAGATTGTAACACTTGGCTCTTAATACTTGTAAGTAAATGAATACATAATGGAGTCAAGACTTAATTTATCTCAGCAACACAGAGCCTGCCTGGCAAGTGCAAGGTTGTGAGTTTGATTGCTAATACAGAAAAAAAAAAAAAAAAAAAAAAAAAGACTTAATTTATCTTAATATTAACCTAGTAGGGCTCAGGATGTATCTCAAGTGATAATGCTCTGCACTTGTGAGGCCCTGGGATCAGTCTCTACCACTGTAATAAAAGAAAATAAAAGCAGTATCTTCAATCTAGTAAAAAATAGATATGGTATAAGCTTTAATGGCGAATAAAAACATCTTGAAACAACCAGAACAATGGGAACCATACAGGATGAATTCCAGACATAGTTCAAAATTTTATCTGGAGAAAAATCAAAAAAAATTCTAGCCATACTTCAAACTCTTGCCTGTCTTAGACTCTTATAATATTTATCTATGATGTTGATATTTATGTTGTTCAAATCACCTATGGAAGAAAATTCATGAGGATCATAGCAGACTTAACACAAACCCTCAAATCAAGGAGAGCTTGGAGTGACATATTTCAAGCCCTAAGAAAAAACCACCTTCAACCCAGATTGATATACTCCACAAAACTATCTCTCAAAATCAGTAGAGAAATAAGATACTTCCATGACAAAAAACTGAAGAAATTCATAAGCACAGACCATTTCTCCAAAATACTCTGAAGAATAGTTTAAAAAGAGAAAACAAAGACCACAATTACAAGAACACCAATAGAAGCTACCACAGGTCAGGTAATTAAACAGATAGGAAGGACAGGGAACCAACAACTAGAAAATAGTATGAGAAGGATAAAAAATCAAACACAGAGCTCATATAAGGAAGTAAACTATAAAGAGCAAAAGTTAATGCAACAGAGACTGAGGAAAAATACAAAGAATCAATGAATTGAAGAGTTGGTTAAATAAATAAGATTAAAATTAAGAAGCCCTTAGCCAACCTTAACAAAAAGAAGAAAGACAAGACTTAAATTCATGCAATTAGGGATACAAAGGGTAAAATCACAAAGGATCCTACAGAAATCTGAACAATCATCCATACCTACTTGAGAACATAATAAGATGAAAATGAAGAAGAAATGGACAGATTCCTACATATATATTAACTACCCCAAGCTGAATCAAGAAGATACAAAAATTCTAAATAGGGGGCTGGGGATTTAGCTCAGTGGTATAAGCACCTGCCTTGCAAGCAGGCAGTCATGAGTTCGATCCCTGGTACCGATAAAAAGTCAAAAATTCTAAATAATGCAATGCATTTGAAAATATAATTAAAAACTTACAACAAAGAAAAATTCAAGTCCTGATGGACTCACTGTTGAATTCTACAAGAAATTTAGAGGATATAATACCACTATTGCTGAATCTCTTTCATGAAATTCAAAGAGAAGCAATATAACCAAATTCATTTCTTGAAGCAAGTATTACTCTCATACCAAACCACAGGTTTTTGGTCAGAAGGACCTGATCAAAAAAGAAAACTCCAGGGTAGAGCCAAAAGCCTGCACAATGATCTCCATCCAGCTGTGCAACTTCAGCATGTCACTTGGAGCCTGGCAGGGCCATGCCCAATGTCCTCAATCACCAGGGGACCTTTGGTAGGTTCCTCTGGGCCTGGTTGGGCCCTGCCCAGCAACCCCAAATGACCAGGGGAATTGCCTGAGCTCTGTTTCGCAAACTGAAAGCCTGCACAGCGAATCCCATCCAGCCATACAAACTCAGCATGTCACTCAGAACCTGATAGTGTCCCACTTAGTGACCCTAAGCAGCTGTGGAGCTTTGGTGTGCCATGCAGCATGAGCTAAAAGCCTGCATAGCATACGTCATCTAGCTGTTCAGCCTTGGTATGCCACTCAGAACCTGATAGCTTCCTGCCCAGGAACCTTACATAGCCAGGGAGCTTCAGAGTATAATGTAGAATGTGCTGAAGGCCTGCCCAGTGCATACACCACATGTGAGGAGCCTATGTGTACCATTAGGGACCTGGTAAGGCCTGAATAACATTCTCCACTTAACTGAGGAAACTCCCTGTGGTATGGACAGATATTCTCAACCCAGGAATCACTGAGACCTTCCATTCAGCTTCTGCAGGGGAATACAGGAAAATGACAAAACAAAAGAGCCAACTGCAATCTCAAACTTCCAGCCCACCCCAAACAAGCCTAGGATACATAGACATAGAAGAAAATGTAAGCCTGAAACTTCTGAAATAATACCAACTAAAGTAAAGAAACAACTCCAGGATGCTGTAAAGGAACTCAGATCACACATAATCTCCCAGGTAAAAGAAGAAATGATAAACGTAATAAAAGAAATTCTGAACACATCTAAAGAAGACACAGTTTTAAAAAACTAGAAAAGCACTGCAAAAAGATGGAAACCTTGAATGAACAATATAAGAAACATAATGCATGAAACAGATTCAAAGAAATATCCAGGAAATCAAAATTCCATCCAAAGCTGGCAAAATTGCCTCAATAAAAGTGAAGGTAGACTTTCAGACCTCAAAGAAAAGATTGCAACAAGTGAACAGGAAAGGAAAGATCTATTAAAAGTAATAAGGACATTCTGTTCTGGGAGACGAATCTGCGCCAGGTGATTCCCAGCGCATGGGCGAACCTCTGGAACATTGCTCCCAGCCAGTAAGAACCCTGCCCAGTGTCCCAAATCAGGAGAGAATGTAGGGGAGTCCCTGTGGGTCTAACTGGGCCACGCCCAACAACCTCCATTCTGCCCTGGGAGCCAAAGGTGTATGAGGTGATTCCCAACACACTACAACCTCCAGCTCATAAGACCTCCGCCAGCATCACAAATCACCTGAGGACCCACAGGAGGTGCCCATAGGCCTAACTGGACCATGCCCAGCAACCTCCAAGAGGATAGCAATTGCCTGCTCTGTGAGTGGCAAGTGCATGAGGTGATTCCCTGTGCAGAGGGAGGCTTTGGAACATAACTCAAAACATGGAAATATAGGAAAATGACAAAACAAAAGCAAAATGCAATCTCACACTTCCAGCCTAACCCAATCAAGCCTAGGAGACATGGACACAGAAGAAAATATAAGCCATACACCTGAAATTCATGAAATGATAATAACTGAAGTAAAGAAACAATTACGGGAAGCTATAAAAGAACTCAGATAAGAAACAATCTCCCAGGTAACAAAATAAATGCTAAGCGTAATGAAAGAAATGCTGAATACATCTAAAGAAGATATACTTAAAAAATTAGAGGAACAATGCAAAAAGATGGAAATCCTGAATGAACAATATAAGAAAAACGGAATGCATGAAACAGATTCAAAGAGATATACAGGAAATCAGATATACAGGAAATCAAAATTCCATTGAAAGTTGGCAAACCCACCTCAACGAAAGTGAAAAATTTCAGACCTCAAAGACAAGATTGTAGCTAGTAAATAGAAAAAGAAAGATCTTTTAAAAATAACAAAGAATCAGGAAATAACAATTCAACAGCTGCAAAATGATGCAAAGAAAAACAACTTAACACTGATAGGGATAAACAGAAAGTGACAACACACATGCTATCAACAGGTTATTTACAGAAGAGCTGAAAATTTCCCAAACATGAGAATGGAAACACATAGATCAGTGAAGCATAGCCATAAGCAAAACAAAACTACACCCAGACATATAATAATCAACATCCCAGAAATCCAACATAAGAACAGAGTTATTGTTTTGAATTTTATTTAAAGAAAGACTAAAGAAAAAAAGGGGGGGGCTGGGGATTTAACTCAGCAGCATAAGCGCCTGCCTTGCAAGCAGGCAGTCGTGAGTTCGATCCCTGGTACCGATAAAAAGGAAAAAGAAAAAAAAAAAAAAAGACTAAACAAAACAATGGGTAGAAATAATACATATTTTCAAAGACAAAATAAATGGTAAGAAATCACTAGTTGATGTTTACATATTGTCCTCTTACAAATAGTTCTTCAAGACACAAAAGTGAAGCATACAAAGTGGGAATTCAAACAGCGAGACCGCAAGTAGTTCTGTTCAACTATCCAACAAAAACTTAGAAATATGGTTATCAATCCTGTACACTTAAAACATACATGCAGTTATCGATATCTTCATTTATGTTGAGATTAAACAAACCAAAACAGGCTAAAATCACTCTGAACAAAGAATAATAGTATTGGAGGATTTCACATCATGACCCTCTGGGATCAGCACTGGGTACTATAGTGTCTTTTTTTCTTCAAAGTATTTGTTCATTTCATTATATGTCATAAGCTCAGTTCTCATAAACTGTTTATATGTTCTATGCATGCATGAGTCTTAACATGTATTTCTATCCTTTCTATATTAGAGGGAGAAATAAAACAAAGCAGGACAAGCATATTCCTATAAACACATAAAACAAAAAAGACATAAAGCCGCTGTACAAGGAATTCTACCATGATTACTGTGTTGTCTCTTGTTATCTTCAATAGAATTGGCTATATCATCAGATAGAGTATAATTGAATATATCAGTACACAACAGTATTAATAAAAACACAACTTTGTAGATAGTGTAAAACTACAAAAACAGATGGTAATCAAACCAGAATGGGTATCACAGTGAATCTTGTCATTTTCAGTGTAGTTGCCTATAACCTCAGACTTGATACTATTAATCATAACAGTTTTGAATAAAATCTGTCGATAACAAACAGCAATCGAACAAACCAGATTTAACTAAAATCAGTCATGATAAAACAGTATAAATTATACAGGGCTCCAGATTATGTTAATAGGAAATTAAAGATGATTACTGTGTTCCAGCCTGATATTTTTGGGATAGCTGTCTGTGCCCTCAGATCTAGAGCATGTAGACAAACTGGGATAGAATAAATTCTATCTAAGCAGAGTGGTGTAAATAATATGGTGTTCTGATTCCCAATACACTATTAACAATATAGTCTACCATCTTTTTTAAGACTATTCCTCCCCTTTCACTCCCCTAGGATGCACTGTGCATTTTGGGGTCTCACCAACACCCTCGGTTTTAAATGGCGGAGGCAACCTGCTATTTACCTAAGTGGTTCCAAACCTTCTCCCTCCTGGACTTAACCTCTACTTGTATTCCTTTGCCTATTAAAGCCTGTCTTTCCAATCTATCCACAAATACTGGTCTAGTTGCCCCTATTGCTCTCTGATTCCCTGTCACATAGAGCATTGTTTTATCATATTTGATTTTGGGTCCATATACCCTTTTTCAGGTTAATTATGTTTCCTATAAAGAGCATCTAGGTGGATCCTACCTCCTGATTTACTCTGCCTGTGATTTTTTTTTATTTAGTATATCAAGATCATCTATACTAGAGATTAGCCAACCTTCTCTGCCTCATTTCTGTTGTGCTCTTTTTCCATTAGTTGTCTGTTTGTCTTCTTCATTCCACTTTCTGCTCCATTCACTGAAGCCTCTCTGCCACTGTTCCTGGAATCCTGATACTTTACTCTCTCTCTACAATGTCCTTCAGTACTCTCTGTAGAGTTGGATTGGTGGTCTCGAATTCCCTCAGTTCCTCTTTGTCTTTGAAGCATCTTGTTTCTCCATTAATTTCTAGAGACAGTTTATCAGGGTATATCAATCTGTGTTGGAGGTTATTTTCTTTCAGGGCTTGGAATACTTTGCTCCAACCTCTTCTTGATTTGATGGTCTGTGTTGAGAAGTCTGAAGTGATTTTTATGGGTTTTCCTTTATAAGTAATCTGTTTCTTGTCTCTCACAGCTTTTGATATTCTGTTCTTATATTGAATTTCTGGGATCTTGATTATTATATGCCTGGGTGTAGCTCTGTTTTGATTGTAGGTGGCTGGATTCTGTATGTCTCATAGATCTGAGTATCATTTCCTTTTCCTATGTTTGGGAAGTTTTCCTTAATTATATCTGTGAATAGCCTTTGTAGTTCCTTTGTTTGTACCCCTGCTTCTTCATTCACATTCTTTAGACTTAAGTTATAGATCCTCGGGGCTGGGGATTTAGCTCAGCGGCATAAGCGCCTGCCTTGCAAGCAGGCAGTCGTGAGTTCGATCCCTGGTACCGATAAAAAGGAAAAAGACAAAAAAAAAAAAGTTATAGATCCTCTTGTCATCTTCTAGCCTTTGTATTGTTACTGCTTGTTTCCTTGTTATTTTTAAGAAATTTTTCTTTCATGACCCCACACTGCAAACCTATCTTCCAGTTTGGATAATCAATCGTTAGTTTCTTTCAAGCAGTTTTGCCAACTTTCAATCGAATTTTTAATTTCCTGGTAGTCTATTTGAAGCTGCTTCATGTATCTATGTTTTCTTTATATTTTTCATCAAATGATTCTCTCATTTTTTTTGTGTTCCTCCATCTTTTCTATCTGTGTCTTCTTGAGAGGTGCTTAGCATTTCTTTTATTAATCTATTTATTTCTATTTATATCTTGCTTTGCCTTGGTTAAATATTTCACTTTTGAACTCTTCTATGAAGTCCTGAAGATATCTCTTTATGTCCACTGTTGCCGTGTCTGATATTGCATGGCTGCTGTCCCCAAACTTTTCCTGGATCAGTATTCTCAGGATTGGGGGTTGGGGACTTTTTCCTGTTGCTTCCTCTTCTCATATTTTTTGTTTCTCCAATACAGATTTATAGAGGAGGTCCCAGGCACTTTCTATGTTGGTTATGGTTCTTCTGAAGCACTCTGGCTAGGTCCTGCCCGCACCAGTGTGCTGTTGTGGTGCAAACAGGGGCGGTATATGCTGGCCCCCGACCCGGGTCAGTCAACCTGGTGAGGCCTTCACTGTGGTAGTGTGCACCGTGCATAGGGAATTGGTTTGGGACAACTTATTGGGTCTCAGCCAGGAGCGTGACCCATGCCAAGCACACCCCACCAATCCTGTCTGGGAAAGAAACAACTGACTAAAGCCACTGCTGTTAAGAACAGATTATTAAATGCTGTTAAAGACAAGAGACAGATTATCTATAAAGGAAAGCCTATCAGAATCACAGCAGACTTCTCAACACAAACAATGAAGTCAAGAAGAACATGGAGTGAAGTATTTCATATCCTAAAGGAAAATGATTTCCAACCCAGACTGAGGCACCCTGCAAAACTGTCCTCCAAAATGGATGGAGAAATAAGATATTTCCACAACAAAGAACAGCTGAAGAACATCATAACCACCAAACCAACCCCGCAAAAAATACTGAAAGACATTCTAGATAAACACAGGAAAAAACCACCAAGCAAGGCAGACAATTAAACAGAATGGAAAGGTAAAGATACAACAGCAGAAAGATAACATGTCAACAATAAACCAATATATAAGTTATAACCATTAATGTAAAGGGTCTCAACTCACCAATTAAAAGAAACAGACTGGCAGAATGGATCAAGAAACAACATCCAACCATATGCTATATACAAGAAACCCATCTACCCTAAAAGAAAACACAGAGACCAAAAGTCAAGGATGGAAAACAATACTTATACAACAGGAACCCCCCAAAAATGAGGTAGCTATCCTGTTTGCAGACAATGTGAACTTCAAACCAAGAATAATCCAAAGAGTTGAAGAAGGTCACTACATAGTAGTTAGGGGACAACTTCAAGAGGAAGAGATAACAACCTTAAATATATATGCATCAAATTCAGGAGCACCAAGCTTTACTAACCAAATATTAACAGAAATGAAAAATCAAATAAGCAACAACACAATTATAACAAGAGACCTTAACATGCCACTGAAGCAAAGGGACAGACAGAAAATCATCAAAGAAATAACAGGACTGAATCACCCCTGTGAACAAATGGACCTAGCAGACATGGTACAGTGTTCCAACAACATCAGAATACACATTCTTCTCAACAGTACATGGAACGTTATCTAAAATAGACTGTATACTAGCCAACAGAACATGCTTAAGTAAATGTAAAAGAACTGAAATTATCCCAGGCATGTTATCGCATCATAGAGCCATGAAACTAGATATTAAGGACAAAGAAACTGAAAAACCCCACAAACACAGGGAAATTGAAAAATACACTCCTGAGCAATCAGTGGGTCACAGAAGAAATTAAAGAAGACATTAAACAATATCTAAAAGCAAACAAATACAATTTAGTGGAACCTGTGGGATGCAATGAAAGCAGTCCTCAGAGGAAAAATCATTGTGGTGAATACCCACATAAGGAAAACAGAACAAGCGCAAATAAACAACCTGATACTATACCTCAAACATTTACAAAAAGAAGAGCAAGTCAAGCCCAAAGCCAAAAGAAGGGAGGAAATCATTAGATCAGAGCAGAAATCAATGAAATAAAGACTATGAAAACAATGTAAAGAATCAGTGAATCAAAGAGTTGGTTCTTTGAAAGAATAAATAAAATTGATAAGCCCCTATCCAATCTTATTTTAAAAAGGAAAGAAAAAACTTTATGCAATAAGGAATGAAAAGGGTGAAATCACTACAGAATCACTACAGATGGAAATACAGAAGATTTTCAATACGTATTTCGAAAATAACTCTTATAGGCTCAATAACACAGAAGAAATGGACAGATTCCTAGAAACATATGAATTACCAAAGCTGGGTCAAGAAGATGTAAAACTGCTGAATAACCAATTTCAATTAATGTAATTAAATCCTTACCAACAAAGAAAAGCCCAGGTCCAGACAGATAACTATGGAATTCTACAAGAAATTCAAAGAAGACTTAATGCCAACACTCCTCAAACTCTTCAATGAAATTGAAAGGGAAACAATTCTCTTTAACTCATTCCTGGAAGCAAATATTACAATAGTACCAAAATCTGAGAAAGACCCAACCAAAGAAGAGAAATACAGGCCAATCTCCCTAATGAGCACAGATGCAAAAATTTTCAATAAAATATTGGCAAACAGAATGCAGTAAATCTCAAGAAGATTACACATCACGACTAAGTAGGATTCATCCCAGGAATACAGGGATGGTTCAATATACATAAATCAATAAACGTAATCCACCATATCAATAGAGCCAAAAATAAGAATCACATGGTCATTTCTATAGATGCAGAAAAAGCTTTCCTGATAAGGTCAAACACTCATTCATGGCAAGAACCTTACAGAAAATCAATGTAGATGGTCTTTACCTCATTATGATGAAAGCTATCTATGACAAACCAACAGCAAGCATCATATTAAACAGCCAAAAACTAAAACCCTTTACCCTCAAATCAGGCACAAGACAAGGATGTCCATTATCAGCACTGCTATTCAATATAGTGCTGGAAATATTAGCCAGAGCAATTAAACTAGAGCAAGAAATAAAAGGAGTAAGGATAAGAGAAGAAGTTAAATTATCATTATTCACAGATGTCCTGATACTACATACAAGGTCCCAAAAACTGCACTTAAGGACCTCTCAGTAGTAACAAAATTCAGTAAGATAGCTGGATACAAACTCAACACTCAAAAACTAATAGCATTGCTTCCAGGAGAACGTGGCGGATAGATAGCAGCAGCTTCGGAGGCTCTCTGACAAACCACACTTAAAATCCAAGAATGGTGCCAGGTGAGAAGTCCTAAGCAAGGGGAGATATACTTTGCTGACCCAGAGAGAAACTAAGAGAAACCAACTGGAAACACAATCCCAGGGATATAACAGGAACAGATAAGGTCTCAGCATGGAAGCTGGGGCCCGCACCACTGGAAGCCGCGATTTTAATTTTCTGCAGCCGCTGCTGCGTCCCAATTGGCACGGCAAGGAGAAAGGCGCAAAAGCTCTAAGAGTGGGAAGCAGTGAATGGAGTTGAGAGTGGGACTGGCCGGGAACCCTGCATCGACCTGCGGTGATGAGTGGATCCAGGACCCTTCCATAGAGTAGGAGGCTTCAGCAAAGGACATACTAGGACCAGGCAGACCAGCCAGAACAGGGTACTGCAGTGACATCAGTCACATATTCCCCTCTCAAGCGGGATTGGTGGGGAGTGCCTGGCTTGGGTGACACTGCTGATTAAGACCCAGTAAGCTAGCCCAAACAGGGTCCCAGCACCTGAAGGTGCACCCTAGCAGTGAAGCCTTCAGTAGGTTGACCTGGAGGGGCGGGCCCAGCAGAGGCTACCCAGGTCTGTGTCTCCCTAGTACACTGCAGTGGGCGGGAACACCTAGCCGGTGCAATTCAAACAAACTGTAACCGACAAAGAAAGAAACTGGGCCTCCTATATACGCTTGTATAAAAGGAACAAAAATATGGGAAGAGTGAGCAACAAGAAGGGGTCCTTGGCCCCCAATCCTGAGAAACATGCAGTATCAGACATGGCACCAGTAGACATAAAGCGCTATCTCCAGAGCCTCATAAACGAGTTCAGGAATGAAGTTACTAATGACCTGAAGCAAGATATATGTACAGTAGTTAGAGAAATGCTAAGCACCACCCAAGAAAAAACAGATGGTGGAATTTGAAGAATAGAAAAAAAGGGGAGAATTGTTTCATGGAGAAAATAGAATATGTGAAGCAGGTTCAAAGAGATTACCAGGAAACTAAAAACTCTATCGAAAACTGGCATAACAGCTTGAAAGAAACTAAGGATACATTATCTGAATTGGAGGGCAGATTTGTAATATGGGAGCATGAAATGAAAAACTTCTTAAAAATAACAAAAAAACAAGCAGCAACAATACAAAGGCTAGAAGATGATAAGAGGATCTATAACTTAAGAATTAAGAACATAAAAGAAGAAGGAGGGACACAAACAAATGAACTACAAAAGCTATTCACAGAAATAATCCAAGAGAATTTCCCTAATTTAGCAAATGGTAAAGATACTCAGATGTATGAGGCATACAGGACCCCAGCCACCTACAACACAAACAGACCTACACCCAGGCAGATAATAATCAAAATTCCAGAAATCCAATATAAGAACAGAATATTAAAAGTTGTCAGAGACAAGAAACAGATCACTTACAAGGGAACACCCATCAGAATTACAGCAGACTTCTCGGCACAAACTATCAAATCACGAAGAGCATGGGGGGAAATAAGTCAAGCTTTGAAAGATAACCTCCAGCCAAGATTGGTATATCCTACACAACAGTCCTAGAAATTGATGGAAAAACAAGGTGCTTCCAGGATAAAGAGGAACTAGGGGAATTTGCAAACACCAATTCAACTCTACAGAGAATACTGCAGGATATTCTAAAAAAGGAAAATACCAAGATTCCAGAAATAGTGGCAGAGAGGCCACAATGAATGGAGCAGAAAGCAAAATGAAGAAGACAAACTGACAACAAACGACAGAAAAAGAGCTCAGCAGAAATGAGGCACAGAAGATCGGATGTTAGGAACAGCTATTTTGGAGAAAACAAGACATCATAATAGCTAATGCCGATTTAGTATCATCTTGTTTTGAAGTCCCATCAAACTTGTATTCTTCTGCCTCCATCGGTCTTAAAAGGTTGTATCTTATTGGATTTTATTACATATGATAATATCAGCAAAAATTTTTATAGACAAGGAGATTATACAGAAAGCATTGTTCATTTTCTGTTAATTGGTTCTAAATACCCTGTAATAATGTCATTCTCTTGAATGGTTTTATAGTGTCTTAATATGTTTGGTGCTACAGTATACAAAGTTATACTCAAAGGTTTCAAGGAAAGACACACTATGGTAACTATTTTTATGTCAGGATATCTTGTGGTGAAACACTATTTTGCTTAAATGGTTATGCTTTGACCTGCACTGTTTTGTTGTTATGCCCTCTCTTATTTCAATCCCTCCTTTTTTTAATTACTTACTTTTGTATTTTTATCTTTTTAGTTAAGGGAAAAATAAATAAAAAATAGCAGGATATAGTATAGTAACCTACTTTGATTTCCTATTAACTTGATTTGAAACCCTGTATTGCCCTCACCATCTTGTTTTGACTGATTTTCCCCTATTCTGCTTTGCTTGATAGTACCAAGTTCGAAAGTATAGGCAACAACTGTGAAGACAGTAAGATTCATTTTGACGCCCATTCTGGTTAACTATTATCTTCTTTTAAAGTCCTGTAATGTCTCCAAGGCTTTGGTTTTATTCTTTACTGTTTTGTTCAATTTTATTATAACTGGCCATTCTTCTTAAAATAGCACGAGGCAGTATGGTAACCATTGTTGATCACCTTGTATTTTGTTTTTACATTATCTATTATGTCCATCCTTTTGATTTGACTGACTCTGTTCTGATATGTCACATTTGGTTTTACTCTCTTCAAAAAAAGTAATAAGAACTGTGGGAGTAATAAAACCCAAAATGAGTAATTGTCATTGTACAAAGAAAAGAAAAGAAAGTGCTCTAAAGGTTATAACTGCATATATGTTTAAGTGTATAAGATAGGTAACTATATTACTGAGTTTTTTTGGATCATTGAACAAAACTGTTTGCACTCTCACTGTTTGAAAGTCCACTTTATATGCTTTAATTTTGTAACTTGAACAACTTATTTCTAAGATGAGAATATGTAATCTATTAACTAGTGATTTCTTACTGTTCATTTTTTAAATTTTTTATTACTTGTACCCTTTTTTTCTCCTTAAATAAAAAAAATTAATAGCATTCCTGTATACAAAGAATAAACTCACTCTAGAGAGAAATAAGAGGCTACACCCTTTATAACAGCATGCAAAAAAATGAAATACTTAGGGATCAATCTGACAAAGTAAAAGATCTATTCAGTGAAAATTATAGTACTCTGAAAAAAGAAACAGAAGAGGATCTCAGAAAATGAAAACACTTTCCTTGTGCACAGATAGTAAGAACAGACTTTGTGAAAATGGCCATTCTCCCAAAACTGTTATACAGATTTAATGTAATTCCAATCAAAATACCATTAGCGTAACTCACAGATCTACTCAAAGCTACTGTGATAAAAATAAGCATGGTACCGGAATAAAAACAGACCTGAAGATCAATGGATGATTTGAATGCAACCACAACTACAAACACACTCAACCATCTTATCTTTGACAAAGGGGCCAAACGCATTTACTGGAAGAAAGATAGTCCTTTAATAAGCAGTATGGGAAAAACTAACTGTCCATATGCCAAAAACTAAAACTACACCCAATCCTATCACCATTAAAACAGAAACACTAAATCTGCTGAAGACAAAGTAGGTAAAAATGTTGAAGATATAGGGGTAGGCAGAGAATTCATGAACAAAAATCAAACTGCATGGAAAATACTTCCCAGAATCAATAACTGGGATCACGTCTTATGAAAAGGTTTTGCATGTCAAAATAAATCTCCAACAGAGTAAAAACAAAATCTACAAACTGAGAGAAAATCTTAGTCAACTGTTCCTCAGACCAAGGACTTCTGTCTAGAACATATAAAGAATTAAAAAAAATCAGACCCCAAAATTCAAAGACCCAATCCAAAACTGGGCATCTGAGATGAATAGATGAATACACACTTCTCAGCTGAAGAAATATAAACAGCAAATAAATACATGAAAAAATGTTTAGCATCATTGGTCATTAAAGAAATGCAAATTAAAACAAAACTGAGATTCCATCTCACTCCAGAAAGAATGGCAAGGATCAAGAAAACCAATAACAACAAATACTGGAGAGGCTGCGGCGAAAAAGGAACTCTTCTACAAGAAGTATAGACTGTTGCAACCACTGTGGAGATTAGTCTGGAGGTTCCTCAAAAAGCTCCAATTGGAAGTCCTATTTAACCCACCTATTCCACTCTGGGCTATTCCTGTAAGAATAAAAACATCGTATCATAGTGATACATGTGCACCCATGTTTATAGCAGCACAATTTGTAACAGCCAAATCTTACAAACAACCTAAATGCCCATCAATTGAGGAATGGATAAAAAAGATGTGGTACTTTTATACAATGGAGTACTACTCAGCTATAAAGAAGGATCACATTGAGGATTTCATAGGTAAATGGACTATACTCATAAGTGAAATAAATCAAACTCACATGTGTAAATACCATTTTGTCTCCCTAATGTAATAAACTGTAAGAGTAAATGAGACACAAATTCCTCAATAAATATTGTGAAAGAGTAAGAATCTGTTTGAAGGGGAAAATCTAACTCAGGGAAATAGAGCAAAAAAGAAAGGGAAAAGAAAAAAGATATAAATTTGTATATACACAGTTAAGATAGCTAAGATGATTGTACTACTAATTGTATTCTTGGATCAAAACAATTAGCATTCATAGGATTAGATCGCTTTTACAAGTTGATATCTGTTACATGAAGAACTCTTGAAGATTACCATGCAAAATAAGAACCTTAATTATGTTACTACTGCCTTATTTTGAAAGCCTATATTGACATTGTTTTGGGCTCTCTGTTATTGTTATTTGTCTTTATTGTTTCTTGTTTTTGTAGTAATTTGTTTTGTTTTGTTTTTGTTTTTCCTTCTAACACAGAAAGGACAGATGTACATACAGAAGCTTATACACGCCTAGAACTTCTAAAGACTTTACAAGAATTGATTATACTATGTGTGATGATATAAACAGTTACTTTGAAGAAAAAGAGAAATTATGATATCCATTGCTGATTTCCTATCATGATGTTGTAAAGTCCAGTAATGCTCTTATTCTTTGTTTTGGTTTTTGTCTTTTCTATATTATTTAATTTCAATATATATGAAGGTATGGACAGCAATTTTTTTTAATTTTATTTAAAAGGAAAAAGAGAAAAAAACAAAACAAAACAAAGCGGTGTAAGGGTATAAGTAATACAGAACTACAAAAAAAAAAAAAAAAAAAGTAAGAAATCACCGGTTAATAGATTACATATTATCATCTTAGAGATAGTTGCTCAAGTCACAGCATCAAAGCATACAAAGTGGACATTCAAACAGTGAGACTGCAAACAGTTGTGTTCAATGATCCAACCAAAAACATTAATATGGTCAGCTATTTAACAAACACACTTGTGGACAGCAATTTTGAAGAGAACAAGAGATACTATGGTAGCCATTGTTGATTTTCCCACGGTCTGGTTTTGAAGGCCTTTAATGCTTTCCTTCTCCTGTTTTTATCAGTTTTATACTATTTTGTTTTGCTTGAATTTATTTTGTGTGAAAATATGGACACTACTTCAAAGAAAACAAGAGACGTAGCCCCTGTAGATCTTCTGTTGTCTTGCTTTAAAATCCTGTGTCACTTCCATTGTTCTTTTCTGATCTACTTTGTCTTGTTTTGTTATGTTTTGTTTTACCCTCTTTAAAATAAAAAAAAATAGAAAAGAAAACTTCAGGCTAATCTCCCTGGTGAACATTGACGCAAAAATCCTCAATAATACACTAAAAGCAGAATTCAGCAAATCATCAAGAAGATTATATACCATGAGCAACCAGGATTCATCCCAGGAATGCAAGGATGGTTCAACATACACAAATGAATAAATGCAATATAGAAGCAAAGACAAAAATCACATAATCATCTCAAAAGACACAGAAAAAGCATTTGATATAGTCCAACACTCATTCATAATTTTTTTAAAAACCCTAAAGAAAATTGGAATAGATGGTCTTTATCTCAATATGATAAAAGGCATGTATGATAAAATGACAGCCAACATCACATTAAACAGGCAAAAACCGAAAGTTTTCACTCTAAAATCAGAAATAATACAAGAATGTCCACTGTCACAATTCCTATTCAATATATTTTTGTAAACATAAGCCAGAGCAATTAGACAAGAGAAAGAAATAAAAGGAATAAGGATAGGAAAGACATTAAATTACCATTATTTTGGTAATTTAATGGTAATTTAATGGTAATTTAATTAATTTAAAGGTGACATGATAGTCTACGTAGAAGACCCCAAAGTTCCACAAAATGACTTCTAGCTTTCATAACCAATTTCAGTAGTGTAGCTAGACACAAAATCAACACTCAAAAATCAATTGCAAGGCCAGGGGTTTAGTTCAGCAGCTTGGTGGTGAGTTCGATCCCCGGTACAAAAAAAATTAAATTAGAAAGAAAAGAAAATCAATTGCATCCCTGTACACAAACAACAAACTCAACGAGAAAAAAATTAGGGAAACCACACCTTTCACAATAGCATTCAAAAAAAATGAAATACTTAGGAATCAATCTAACAACAGAAGGGAAATATCTAGACCCTGAAAATTATACTACTCTGAAACAGGAGATTGAAGAGGATATCAGAAAATGAAAAGATATCTGTTGCTCCTGGATAGGAAAAACCAACGTAGTGAAAGGGCCATACTCCTGAAAGTATTATACAGATTTAATACAATCTCAGTCAAAAGAAAGAAAACATTGCTAAAATTCATTTGGAACCAGAAGAGACCTAGTATAGTAAAGGCAATCCTGGACAACAAAGATAAAATGGGGTATCACAATCCCTGCCTTGCAATTATACTACAAAGCTACTGTGGGGAAAAAAAAAAAAAAAAAAAAAAAACAGCATGGTACTGGCAGAAAAAGACCTGAAAGTCAATGAGACAGATTAGAAGATGCAGAAACAACTCCGAAAACACTCAGTAACCTTATCTTTGACAAAGGGGTCAAACACATTCACTGGAAGAAAGATAGTCTCTTTAATAAACATGCTGGAAAAACTGGCATTCCACATGTCAAAGGTTAAAACTGAACCCATGTCTACTATCATACACTAAATTAAAATTGAAGTGGATCAAAGATCTAAATATTACAACAGAAACACTAAATCTGCTGGGCGAGAGAACAGCCAGAACTCTTGAAACTGTTGTCAGCAAAGATTTCATGAACAAAACCCCAAACACATGGGAAATAATACAAAGAACCAGCCACTGGGATCTTACCCTCTTAAAAAAAGCTTTTGTACAGCAAAAGAAATCATCAACAGAGTACAAAGACAACCCACACAGTGGGAAAATTTTTTAGCCAGTTGTTACTCAGACAAAGAACTGGAACGTAAAGATATAGAACGTAAAAAGACCTGGAAAAAAAAATGAGGACCCCCCTAATTTAAAGAACCAATCCAAAAACGGGCATCTGAGATGAGTATACACTTCTCAGAGGAAGAAACATAAACAGTAAATAAATATACAAAAAAAATGTTCTCTATCATTGGTCATTTGAGAGATGCAAATTCAAACAACACTGAGATTCCATCTCATTCCAGAAAGAATGGTTATCACCAAAAAATCAACCAGTACTAAACGCTAGAGGGATGGGGTGGGGCAAAAGGAACCCTTCTCTATTGTTGATGGGAGATTAGTAGACTGGTGTAATCACTGTGGAAATCAGTGTGGAGAGTCTTTAAAAAACTAGGACAGCTATTCACCTCCTGGATATCTTCCCAGAATAATTAAAAACATCATACCATAAGAATATATGCACATCAATGTTTATAGGGCACAGTTTGTCACAGCTAAATCTTGGGAACAATTCAAATGCCTATCAACCAAGGAATGAATAAAAGAGATTTTTTTATTCAGTGGAGTACTACTCAGCTATTAAAAAGGATAAAATTGTGATAGTTCTAGGTAAATACATGTACCCTGATACTATACTCATAAGTGAAATAAATGGGGCACACAGCTCAACATCACATTGTCTCCCTGGTATCAGAAACTGAAAGAACAAGTAAGGAACAAAAATGTACAATAGATACTGTGAAACAGGAAGAAATTACTCAAAAGGAAAGAGAAACTATGGTGAGGGAAGAGGGGGAAGAGAAAAGAAAAAATGCTTTAAAAAAGGATAAAATGGAAATAATTTTATAAATAGGAAGGGGAAGAGAAGTTGAGGGGAGAGGAGAATGAGCAAAAAAAGAGGAATCGAAAAATATCATACATAGATATAAATTCTCTATGATGAATATGATGTTTATATAAATCTAAATTGTACCAATAAACTTAAAATTTTAAAAAAAGAAATTCAATTACAATACTAGTCAATATGCCTAATATTCTGAACCTCTTCCTTTTGAATGGTTCTTTCATTCATCATTTTAAAAGATTATTCCATCCTTTAAAAAATAAAAATCCTCTCAATGCTCTCCCCCATTGGCATTGCTTTGCTTTGTCACCTATCATCTTACAACCAAATTTCATTCCAGGCACAATTCTGAACAATCTCTTCTAGTATAAACTGCCATCATCATCAAGTTACTCAATCTTCCTTTATTTGTTCTTACCTAACTTTTTAAACCTATCTTTTCTAACCAAAAAAGACGTCTTCCTGATTCCACATGTTTATGTTTTTAGTCTTTTTGACAAAAAGTTTCACTATACGGTATAGGCTGGCTCTGAACTCACTTTGTAGCCCAGACAGGCCTCATACAATCCTCCTGCCTCAGCCTCCTGGATGCTGGGATTACAGGCACACACGACCAGGCCCAGTCAATTCCACATTTTTCACAAATACCTTTGCTCTATCTAGATTTGCTCAATCGACTATTATACCTTGTTCTGATCCCTTTAAAATGTCAAGTTTTGAGCTGGGGATACAGCTCAGCAGTGTAGAACTTGCCTGGCACACGCGAGTTCCTGAGTTGAATTCCTGGTACCCACACCAAAAAAAAAAAAAAAAAAAAAAAACACTGTAAAAAACAAAATGCCAAGTATTGATTTCATCCCTAAACATGTAGATGTTCCTTATGTTTGCTGTCATCCTTGTATTTGCACATATTAAATGCCTGATAAATAATGAATAAATGAATGGAATGGCAAAGTAAATACAAAAACCATATACTCCAGCTAATGATGAACATCAAACATAGATTAAGTCTCAACATGTGTTAATACATAGCACATATTTTAAAAAGAAATGTGTATTTATTCATACAGCAAACCTATATATTGATGCGACCATATACCAGGCACTGCTCTAGATACTAATTCCCAATACCCCACACACACACATTAAAATTAAATTAAAACCTACAGCTCAGTTATATGAAGAGTAGATATTTTTTAAAACTCTATTCAACAAAGCAAAGTTTTGATACACTTTCTGAAATTCACAAGCCAAGCCCTGACAGACATCAATCTGCTTCTATGAATTTATGTTTTTGATAATTCACTTAAAGTCTAGTCTATATTTTTTGAGAAAAATAATGCCATCTAATACTTCAAGTTTTCAACCAAAAGTTATATGCAATATTCTTATGCTTTTATTTCCATTATTCTTAACCTCTACTATTCTCTGTGCTTATATTTCCTTTTTTTCTTTCCTGCCTTCAACTAATTATTATCCTTTGCTAGTATGTATCAAGCAATATTCTCAGTGCTAGCAATAAAAAAAATTAAAAGAAAAGATCAGACAAGTGTTTTTCTACTCATTTTAGAAGAAACAGAAAACAAGCAAACAAATTCATATATGAGCTAATTTCAAGTGGGAGAAACACTATGAAGGAAAAGTTAATACAGTGTGCTATGTTTTACACAAACAAGATCAAGAAAGGCTTCTCTGAGAGGATGAGATTTAAAAAGATCACAGAGAAGTAAAAGAGTAAACTTTCAGAATGTGTATGAAAATTTACAGCTGGGAAAAAGCAACTGCAAAATAATGAAGCAGCAATATGCTTAGCATGGTCAAGGAATAAGATCAATGAGATAAAAAAAGAATAAGAAGAGCCAGAAGGTAGCCAGGACCATACAGACCATAGAGTAAAAGCTAAACATTTTTCTTAGTACAACAGGAAACCCATAGAGAATTTTGATTAAAGGCTACTATATAAAGAATAGATTGCAGGAGCTGGAAATGTGGCTCAGTGGAAAAGTACTTGCCCAGCATGTGCAAGACCCTGGTTTCAATCCTAAACACTGCTTTAAAAAAAAGAGAAGGACTGCGGGAAGATCACTTAGGAAATTTCTAAAGGAGTCCACATAAAAGGTGAGGACTATCACTAACTGACAGAAAAAAAGATACTAGTTGAAACTGGTTACATACATTTTAAAGGAAGAATTATGAAATTTGTTGATAGTGGATGTGGGCTGAAAAATAATATTAATGTAAGTATATTCTTCCTTTTCCTAGAGATTTCCCTATTTTACTATTCTTTCCAAATAATCAACTTTTAATAGCATTTATTAATTCCATCTTAACATATTCTTTCATTGATTTTGTTTTAAAATTTTTCCCTTTTACTTTTTATTTTGTTGCTTTTATATAGTTTATTGAATTCAGTGTTTTATTCATTTATATGATATGATAGCTAATAAAACTTAAGTCTACAAACTTTTCTTTGAAGTTGAAACTTTCCAAGGATTCTTGCAGATATTCATTTCTTTCACAATCTTACTTCTAATTTTCTCTTTAACCCTAAAGTGATTTTAAAATAGTATTATTTAATGTTCCAAGTCCTGAAAGCTTTTTCTACTGTAGTGTTTTCTTTTTCCATGTCTACTTTTATTTTTTCATAGCCAGAGAATCTGCTTCTTAAACTGCTGCTTTGGAAACCTTGATATTTTCTTTGTGGACTACATATACTTGGTTTTCACAAATGTTTCATTGCCATTTAAATGTAAATTCTATAGAAAGAAGTACTATAAAAGGATTTAGAATAAGAAGGGAAGAACTATACTACTTGATCTTCATGAAAAAGCAATGTACCACACTGATTAAAAGAACAGACTCTTTGATCTACTGCTTCCTAAGAGATACTAGGCAAGTGATTTAAATTCTTTGTATCTTATCAATCGCTGTTCTTATAGTTTGGATCTGAAATGTCCCCTTTAGACAACTGCTAATGACTTGCCCCAAAACTCTGGGAGGCAGAAGTCTAGTTGAGAATGTTAAACTACTGAGGGTAGCTAATCCTTAAAGGGGATATTGGGACCTTAGTCCCTTTCACTGTTTTTGTTTCCTGGGCCCCACAAGGTGAAGTGCTTTGTTCTACATGTGCTCCTACTATAATGTTCTGCCTCACTGGAGGACCTTAGGCCAAGTGCCCACAGAATGAAAACATGGGCCAAAACAAACCTTTCCTCCTTACGAGCTTGTTATCTCCAATAATTTGTCACAGCAATGGAAAACTAACACACCTGTGAAATTAAATCACGTAAACTCTTCACTCTTGCATCTAGCAGAAGTGTTATTGTTAGTCATTACTATTTAGGAAGCTGTTATTCAATTATTTTTATTTTTGAGATTTAGCAAAAAGAGGTTTATAAAAATCAGAGTCAAACATATTTCTGTTACTTCACCTTTGTCTATCCTACTCACTCTCCAAATTTTCAATTCAAACATCATTTCTCAAAAGACTCCCACAACCATCTCCTGTCAAGTTTCAGTTATGTGTCTTTCTTTGGTTCTTCCTCTATAAAACAGTTATGATACTATACCATAATCAACTCTAACTAAACTCTAACTAAAACTAAATTGGTCCTTTTATCTTGTATATTTAACCTCTGAAACACAAAAGATGTCTGATAAAACATTCACAGAATGAGGACATAAACCTCATAACTGTATAGTAATAACCATAATAATATAGTAATAACTGTACTAACAAAACTGTAATAAACAAAACCGTAATAAGAGGATGAATTGCAATGAAGATATCCTTTCCTGAGCCACCATCTTCCCTAACCCATACTCTTCTAGGACAATTAACCAAAACACATGACCACTAAGTTTGAGTTTTATCACCCAGGTAAACTATTACCAAAAAAGCTAAAGAAAATGTACAGAATTACTCTTCCAAACATATACTGATTTAAAAAAAAACTCATATGTGTTCTCAACAGTGTTAAATTGAGTATCACAGGGCAGCAACAGTAACTTTTAAACTTCAATTTCAGTATTCATTAGTGGCAGTTCATAATCAATAGGCTCCAACCAATACTAAGGAAGCCATCTAGGTTCTGTAAATATACCTGGAAGAACCTTGATAATCTTAAAACCAGAAGCATTGCTCCTACATAAAGATGGAATACTGGTATAAAATTAGAAGATTTTTAGTGTCTCATATAATAGTGAATGGGAAAAATAGTGAATGGGAATCTTTTAAACAGTCTTCAAAGGTAACATTAACTATTTAGGAATGGCAGAAAACGATCGTTATTTAATAGTGTACTGCATAAGGCCTTATAATGTTCCAGTTGTGTAATATTTCAGCAACACTGTGCAATGATGAAGTAGGTATGTGCCAGCTTATATGATAATCAGGGTCAGAACTAGAAAAGAAAAGCCACTCCTGACTGCCAACACCGACACTGCTAAAAAAAAAAATCAGTCAACGTGCTCCAAAGTGGAAGCAGAAAAAAGCCTCACTCTGCCTATATTTAATAACACAGATACAGTGAGGTATCACCATCTCACAAGTGGCAGTGATCTGAAAAAGATAACACAATGACTCTTGAGTATGGTCCTATTATGGTTTATATCCAGATGTTACCCCCAAAGCGTCATGTCTTCGTTAGTGGGGCTTTGGGGTGTGACTGGATCATGAGTGTGTGATACTGGATTAGTTCACTGATTAGTTTATCATAGTTCTGGATGTGATCATGGACCTACAGAAGAGGGAAGACTCATCCTGGGTGTGGACAACATTAACTAATAGGCTTGTCACATGGGTAGAATAAAAAGGGAAAGAAGGGGAAGCTAGCTGCTTCTTGCCTGCAGTGCCATAAACTATTTCTCCTCTGCCATGCTTCTTTGCCATGCTGCCCCGCGTTGGAAACAATTGACTATACACTGAAACCTTTAGGAACTGTGAGCTAAAATAAACCTTTCTTCCTTTAACTTGTAGGTGTTGGATATTTTGTCTCAGCAACAAGAAAATAACTAAGAGAAAGAGGACTGACGATTCTAGGCCAGCCTGAGCTACACAGCAAGTTCAAGGGTAGCCTGGGTTACACAGCAAAACCCTGTATCAAAAAAAAAAAAAAAAAAAAAAAAGTTACAGAACTACTGCTGCTACTGCTTCCTATATCATTTGCTTTCCCTTGGTTTCTTCAAGCCATACAATGAGGTCTAACATGTCTCTGAAGTTAAACTTATTTTAGATAAGTCCAGTCACTAAGTAGGCTAATAAATAGCATTAAGAAACATCAAAAAAACAACCAATACAGCAGAAAAATTTTATTTTAGTAATGTGTAGTAGGTAACATTCTTCAAAAATTATATCCTTAGAGTTACCAATACTTTTTTATTTCTAAGATACATGATACATAGATGGCAATACTGCCAAATCTTTTTCTAGTATTAACCCATGAATAAATATCTTTTGATGGCCTACTTATTTGATATTTATTTGAAATTAAGTATAAGGCCCTGACAGGTACTACAGGAAGTTTTTTAAAAATTGATAAGCAGTTCTTTCTTAAAAGGAGTATCTAGTCTGGTAATGAAAATTAAAAGAAATGAACTCAAGTACAATTCACTTGAACCCAAGTGCTAGACATCCTAAAAGAAACACAAAGAATAACGGTAGTTTTCAAAAAAATTAAAAGGTAAGATGAATTACTAATATTTGCTCTGATTTTAAAATAGGATAATTCATTTTTCTTTTTATGAGATTTTTAAAAATTATAATTGTATATATTTATGGAGCAATGCTACTGCATACACTGTGAAACAACTCAACCAAGCTAATATATCTACTACTTCAAATACTTAATATTTACTACTCCTGTGTAGCTTAAGCATTGTACCCTTGGATCAGCAACTCTCCCCTCTCTTAACTCTACAATCCTTGGTAAATACCATTCTGCTTTGGGCTTCTATATGTTCATTTTTTTTTAGCTTCCAAAAACATACAAAGCACTTTGTTTTTATGGCCAAAGTACACATAAGTATTTTAGGAACAACAACAACAAAAAGTTATTCTCAAGCTAAAAGAAAAAAAAAATCACATGAGAAATATTCATTACTAAAAAGTATACTGAAACTCAGGATAGTGGCACATGTCTACATTTCCAGGGTGGAGAATCTCGTTTGAGCCAAGCCCAGGTAACATAGTAAGATCATCCTGTTTCAAAGTAAAAATAAGAAGTATTTTCATACTTCACAAAATCAACACAGGAAATATTTTTTTAAAAAGAGAGTAAGCCCTAGGTAAAAATGTAATGCATAATATTGGAATGAATCCTGGGCTGCATTCAAAATAAATTATAGAAATAAATCATAGCCCACAAAATAAAATAACTGAATTTACACTGTTAAGGAAAGGAGGCAGGAAAAAAATGGCTGGCTCTTCCTTCTAGCAGAAAATCAACTACACAGTCCAAATAGCTGACTTTGTATCATTACTTACAACAATCTTACTAATAATAATAATTAATGGGTATGAAACTGGTGAATAAAATTTTGATAAGCAACAGATTTATCTTATTTCAAAATATCTCTCAACTGGGGCTGGGGATTTAGCTCAGCGGCATAAGCGCCTGCCTTGCAAGCGGGCAGTAGTGAGTTCGATCCCAGGTACCGATAAAAAGGAAAAAGGCAAAAAAAAAAAAATCGCTCAACTGATTATTTACATACCACATAAAGAAAATAGTAATTTTATAATGGAGAAACCAGATGAAAATATCTTAACCAACTAATCAATTAACCATTACACTAATATAGTATTCATGTCACAAAAAACAAAGATAATCCGAAGAAAAACAAAGGACAAATAATCTGTAAAATAACTGTGCTCTTTGAAAATGTCAATCCCAAAAACAGAAGAGGCTGACTGTCCACATCAAGTAAGACTAAATCCTCAAGAAAGATATAATGCATAATATTGGAATGAATACTGGACTAAGGGGATGCAATAAAGACATACTGTGTGAAGACAATATTTGCATATAAATTAGAGATTAGATAATACCATTGTACCAATGTTAATTTTTTGATTTTTGAATTATATAATAACATCTTTGTTCTTCGGAAAGAAAAGTATTTAGGTATAAAGTTATGTTGACTATACTCTCAAATGATCCTGAAAAAATACACATAGGCAAATAATAACATTACAAAATGTTAACAACTGGTGAATCTGAATAACATTACAAAATGTTAACAACTGGTGAATCTGAATGAAGGAGAGTTTTAGGTACCATTTCCTAACTTTCTTGTATGTTTTCATTTCAAAATAAAAAGTTTAGAAGAAAGAACTGGAAAGATAAAACAGGAGAAAAGATTAAAAACTCTTAAGGATCTGCTACAAAGTAAAACAAATTGGACAGTAGCTGGAAGAAGTAAAGTTAAGAGAAATGATTTTTCTCTTAACATAACAGAAATTAAATGATGACAAGAATGAGTCCAAAATGAAAAAGATGAAAAAGAAAAATGCTGCAGTTAAGAAAAAAAAATGAGAAGAGTAAGATAAAAAATGTGGCAAACTTCCCACTTTCCCACTTCATAGACTAACGCATGATGTAACTACCTGGCAGGATTAGGGTCCCAACTTGAGATATGTACTCATTTAAATGCAACCACTCAGTAATATGTGTTTTTTATTTACCACATTTAACTTCATGGTTATAGGAATGGAAAGAGTAGAAAGCTGGATTTAACTAGGAATGTGGTTTGGGTCAGCAAAGAAAATGAATCGAAGAGGAATGCTACAGCTAGAGGTACAGCTTTGTAGGGAGCACTCGCATGCATGTTCAAGGCATTGGGTTCAATCTCTGGCAGTAGAGGGAAAATAAAGGAACAAATATCAAAAGTATGCTCAGGGATAATTGTTATTGATGTAAGCTGAGTAGGAAAATGAGCAGGATATGGAGAGTAAACCAGTATAAAATGATGATAGAATCAATGGATTAGAGGTCCCAATGGGTTTAAAGTATTATTGAAGTCAGTATCCTAGGAAGAGAAAGAAAAATATAGCAAAACAGTGGTCAGGCAATAGGATGCATAAAATCAAAATTATGGAGATTCTATAGGCACTAGTCAAAATATAAGGTATGACTATGAGGCGTTATTAAGATAAACTGGAAGAAAAGATCTCTGGAAGGAGCAGTCAAAGGACTAAACGTTGAAAGAATTTGCTACATAACTGAAATCTAAGAATTAAGTTTAGAAATAGCACTGGTAAGAAGAGAGCCAATAAAGAGGGGGAATCCTGGGCAATAGAGAATTTGGCAAACTTTTTGGCCCCCAGTTCTAGGAAGGAGTCTCTAAATCCTGATAATTTCCTGTGAATAGCAGAATCTATTTTAATTTATGGTAGGACTCACAGTGGGCCCCTTCGTAATTAGTGGTAATGAAATGATTCAGGATGAAGGCTGGCTACATCAGAAAGACCAACTATGTGATTACAGGCTTGGGGATTCAAGCCATTGTGTATCAGTATACCAGAATAAGGAAGGAAACTACAGTTCAATCACTGGCCAGTAATTCAATAAATCATGTTACATAATGAAACCTTAAACAAAGGATTTGAGAATAAATTCAACAGAGCAACTGTAATGATAGACTGGGTATTAAACTGGTAGAAGAATTAGGATATAAAGTTACTAGAAAAGAAAAGTTGGTGAGAGACTCCAATGAGGTCAAAGAATTAGAGTTGTTGGGTACAAAAAGTAAGCCAGAAAAATAGAAGGTGGCAGCTGGAAAGTAAAATGTCATAAACTGATACTAGAGAAAGTTGTGATCATTCCTAACAGTTATAAGACAGTGACTTTCAAACCTAGCTGAACATTAAAGTCAGTTTAAAACATTGTTAAAAATAACATCAGGCAAATGAAATTAGAATCTACAGAAGTGAGACTTGAGCATCTATGAATTTTTTAAAGTTCCTCAGATAATGCCAGTGTGCTGAGAGTTTATTTGCATAGCATATACAATAGAAATGAATGGCTAAGACAGAGACCAGAATACTGGAGAAAAGGATGGCAAGAGGCCAAAATATTAGAAGGATCACTTGTATGAATACTTGTGTTGGTCACTTCTGTTATTGCTTAGACAAAATATCAGACACCCGAAGTTAAATGAGGAAAGGTTTATTTAGCTTGTAACTTGGGGAGGTTTCAGTCCATACTTGGCTGGTTCCAAGGCAGGGTGTCATGGTAGAGGGGCAACAACAGTTCATGGAGGCAGAAGACAGTAAAATCAACGAGAGCAAAAAGGAAGGAGCAGCAAAAAAGCTAGCCTGTTTCCCTTCCTTACGCTGTATGTAGACTACCTACCCAAGGTGGGTGTAGCACTCACACCTATAGTCCCAGCATTGGACCACGAACTAATCACAAACTCCAGAAGTCCACTCCTATCACTGTATGAGCCTTTGGGGAAACATCTAGATACAAACCGAAACAATGCCGGTCAACTGGAATAACAGGAGAGTACCAATGAGCTCTTACGGTCTAAACACAACAATGAGAAGCAAAGAGAGCATCTTTATTCTCAATATGAGGAACTACCTCTAAATAACTCTCCAAGAGGAGTCACCTAGGAGAAGAGCCAGGTTTTCAGCTAGAACAAGGACACGAAGTTATTGTTTAGGGAAGATGTTAAAAAATAAAAAGTTTTGCAGATGATTGATAGTGAGCTCCAAAGAGCCCACAGTTCCATGGTCATCGCAGGGTAAAAATTGGAATCACATGACATAGGAAGCAAAGAGAAAGTTCAGGCCCAACTAGTGAAAACAGTAATAGGAATTCTCAAAAAGCAAGTCATCATATTTTTTAACCATACAAAAAACCAGAGAAGAAAAAGTCTGTGAAGTTAAAAAAAGCTTTCTTAAATCCAGCTACATTCTATAAGATTTTTTAAAATTAATTTCAAATAAAAAATGTCACAAAACGTATCAAGGTCAATCCCATAAAGCATTTACTATAAGATAAGAGAACAAAGTGAGTAACTCTCTTCAGATGATAAAAGCATATCAGAAAGGCATGCCCACATAACACATCAAATCTGTAACATGCTATTTCAAAAGAAGCTAAAGTATTTTAAGAAAATGACATAAGGTATGAAAGAAAGAATTGTAAAAACTCAAATAAGATGGCACAACTAAGAATTAAAACAAAAAAAAAATTCAGTCTAGCAATTTAGACAAGCTGGACATGGTGGCACACACCTATAATTTCAGCTCCTCAGGAGCCTGAGTTTGAAGTCAGCCTGAGAGCTCTATCAAGATACTGTCTCAAAGTTTAAAAAAAGGTGGGGGAGATCTGGGACATAGCTCAGCACTACTGGAGTTCAATCCCCAGTATGGAAAAGAGGGAGAGAGGGAAAGAGAGAGAAGGGTCGACTAAGTGACTGCAGAATGGAGTGAATGAAAACAGAATCTCTTAAGAAAAATAGAAAATTAAACAAATCTTAAAAACTCAAAAAAGGTAAAAAGGATTTCAACATTACAAATACTAAAAAATATAAAACACAGAAGTCCCTGAAGAAAATTAAATAAAAAGAATAGTAAAAATAAAGTAATTTTTAAAAACTTTTAAAAATGGTTTTGAAACTTTATTTTGGAAAAGTATCATGTAAACCTGAAAATATTAATTTAGAATGACCAAAAGGTCACATTCCAATAAAATTACTGAATTTTACACAGTAAAAACAAGAAAGGAAAAATTAAGAATCCCAAAGGGATAAACACAGATCTCTACTGTCAGGAATAAGAATTCAGGAAATGAGAGATGAGCTAGCAAAATATTAAGTTTCTTATAGACCCAAGAGAGATAAAATGTACAATAAGGTTGTACTTGGTAATCTCAGGTCACATAAGTATTATAGATATATAGAAAATAAAAGAACAAGTTACTTACAATGACATGAAAATCAAACTAACATTAGGCTTCTCATCTACCCCACAAGATGTTTGAAGACAGTAGAGTAACATATAGTTATAGGAAAAAACTATAACTATATCTAGTCATTCACTGATCAGGATAAAGGCAGCCTCATTCAAGCAAGAAATGAGAAATTATGCCATATATACTTTTGAGCATATTATTACAAATTTTTATCAAAACATTTTTGGTATTCAATAAACATGAGCTCTTTTTTCCAGTCTTCAACACTCTTGAGTTGTACAACAGATATAGCCAAATCCAAGAAGAATCATCTTACTATAACTACCCTGAAAATGGCACAGAAATGCCTTCAAGAAACACATAACTTTGCCAAGACATAAGAAGAGCCACTAAAATGATGTAAGCCAGTTTTTACAAAGAAATAAGCACCTGTACAGAGGCCTACATGGTGCCCACTAAGTCCAAAGCAGTAAAACACTGTATTAAAAAAGGTCTCGGCTCTAAATTGTATGATACCATCCATATCACCCATTCAGTCCCAGGAAGTATACTAATGTCCACATTGTTGATGGTAGCAAATTGGGCAACCAAAGGCTAGTAATGAGTACAAGGCCAAGACCCATAAACCACTCCCTACAAGATTCCAAAATAAAGACTTTTGCTTATCAACTTCTGAAGATCAAAGAATTATGCAAAACTTGAACTGTTGTGTATATGGAAGGCATCTTCTTGAGTCATTCTGTACAAATATCAACATAAAGCCCCTCGACTTTCCCCAAAAGAAAAAGATAATCATACAGTTTTTATCTTAATATGTAACTGTGTATGTTAATATTATAATATCCTTACCTTTCTAGAATAAACCTACTTGATCATGATACACTGTCTTTTTAGTACAATGTTGGATTTGTCTTCCTAATATTTTATTTAGAATGAATCTCAAATACATTGTTGGATTTGTTTTGCAAACATTTAGAATGCCTCTCAAATTTTAACAATGAATTGTTTACAACTGCAAAAAGAAAAATGAATCTTAAGATCAATCAGTTGAGTAGTAGAATAAATTACGGTACACCATGCTATGAATATCCAATTTTATAAATTGAGTTCTAGATACTGTAATAAAGAAGAACTATCATATATTGTTAAATGAGTAATCCATGTTATTCCATAATAAAAATAATAATCCCCTACTAAACAAAAAATCAAAAACACATGCATAGATTCTACATACAGGTTTTTGAGCAAAGGAAATGACACTGAAAACTAGTCATTCAAGAATCAGTTACTGTTGGCTATTACAAAGAATATAACTGGAGAACAGAAAGACCCAAGAGGAAATGTTTTCTTTATTAAACCCTACTGTTTGTTTTGATAATTAAAAAAAGAAGTATTAGTTTTGTAATGTAAAAACGAAAAGGTGGAATGGTGATAAGACTACTAGTTACTCATTATAGATATTAACAGAATTAACATTTACTAATAAATGGCTACTCTTTAACACATCCAAAGACAAATACAGGATTAAATTACCTAATAAATGCACATGAATCTTATAAAGTTCCTTTTTTAAAAAATTCAAAACAATACAATCTGGACCCAAGTTATCTATAAAAGGCATTTCCCAAATGCATTAAGTGAGAGGTCTTCAAAATAAAATATTTTTGGTTTTACAACTAGTACAAACTTATCAGTTCATGGAGATTATGACTAGAGATGAAATCAAAAGAAATGGTCAAGTCCATTTAAAGAAAAATATTCAGTAAGTAATTATACCAATGATATACAGAATAGCAAAAATTAGCGGTGTTACAGAAATAACTGAAATTTAGCAAAAAATTGCTTTGAATCATTTGTCTACACTATAGAAAGAGGAACAAATTTCTCCTAGAGTACTATTTTATACTGTAAATAGACAAATTCTTTTCTTTTTTTTTTAACTTGTTAGCAATCACAAAACAAAACCTCTAAGCAGTCCACCTTGACTATCACATATAATTTTTTTAAAAAAGAAAAATCTCAAAAAGTGTTAACCTATAGCATCATGGGGCTTTGAGGAAAGCAAAGTACTAATTACAAAAATGAGATATTGGTAAAAATTGAAAAAATTTACATCACCAAATCAGGGAAATAAATTGTCAAAAGGTTCACTATTTCAAGAAATGCTTTGGTCTACATTTTACAGAAAGAATTAAAAGTTTTCTGCCAACACTGTTATGCTTAAAGAGAAACTGTCTAAAAACAAATTTGTAACACCAGTGTACATAACAGCATCTCAATTTTAAGTTTACAGTTCTTTAAAACTCTCAGTTCTCATCAAATCTTTCATTAAAAAAAAAGACTGAGGATACAAATAAAGTATAGCAGTAGCCAAACTAGCCACAAGTTTTTTTAAAATACATTGCAAGGCTGAAAAGAGGAGCAAAACAAGAAAATAAAGAAAAGCTAGACAATTCCAGTTTTTAAAAAAAATTTTGAGGAGCTGGGTGAAGGACCCAAAAAAAAGAGAGAGAAAATTCCAGAACACTTTCAAAGCATAACAAAAATTATCACGTATTAAGTATTAGATAATCGGGCCAGGGATTTAGCTCAGCGGTGTTAAAGTGCCTGCCTGGCAAGCGCGAAGTCATGAGTTCAATCCCCAGTACTGGGAAAAAAAAAAAAAAAGTATTAGATAATATCTAAGAGCTTTCACTGAGATTATGTCATCATCATAAAAATCTTACAAGATAAGTTTTTAACTCCTTAATTGATAAGTTACAGAGCAGTAATTCAAATTTTTTTCAGACTCTAACTCATGAGTCCATATTCTTTCTACTAATCAAATGGTCTCAGTAGATATTCAGCCTACAACCGAACAACAGTAATGACTCTGTAGTATCAGAATAAATAACAACACCCTCTCTCTCTTTAAAACGCTAAAAAAAACTAAGACACTATGATAGTGAGACAAGATTTAGTTGTATGTAGTCAGTTGATTATTTATTTATATGCTTTCATAAATCTCAATTCCATGGCTCTAGAAAAGTAATTACCTTCATTCACCCTAATTCACAATCCAAAACAGCCCTGTAAGAGTTTACGGAATCTGAAATAGTTTTCTAGAGCATAAAACATCTATTACACTTTCAAAACCTAACTAGCTTCTTGCCTTATCAAATTTCAACAACCAGAACTAGAAGTTATGGAACACTGACCCCAAACTCCCCAATGCAAGATCAGGGATAAAAGGCAAAGAGCCTGCCTTCATTTAAGCAGAGCATCTACTAGGATCTGAAGCATTTTCTCCAAGTCTAAAAATACTAAATCACAATATTCAGATACTTAACTTCCATTTCTAAGTTCAAAGAATGTAATACACTTAAAAAACTGGACCCACTGGTAAAGAAAAGGGTGAAGAAAAGAAAAACCAGT
This sequence comes from Cavia porcellus, assembly GCF_034190915.1. Classification (NCBI taxonomy): domain Eukaryota; kingdom Metazoa; phylum Chordata; class Mammalia; order Rodentia; family Caviidae; genus Cavia; species Cavia porcellus. Next base: position 17,889,395 of record NW_026947515.1, read on the forward strand.
GCTAGATTTCTTCAAATTGTAAAGTCTTTTTAATCAGACATGTCACTGCATGGTAATAATCTCACAGTATTTAAAACAGAGATGTAATAAGTATGGCTACCTGGATACACTTAGGTAACTAAAATTTTCCATTACTATCATTTATATATACTTTTCTTGGTGAATTTTAAGACTATAGTATCTGCTGACATTTATAAAGATAAACATTAAATGTCATTATCTTCCTTTTCCTAACACCTTTGCCACATAAAACAATAAACCTATCAACATTGTCTAGTAAAACTTTAGGGAAGTAGAAAATATTAAATACTATGCTTCATGGTTTTTTTTAACTATATTTTCCAAGAAGTAGAAGAAATATCAATGACATAGAATTATGAAACTTTCATTTATAAAAACTGTAGCTTTCATCCAACAATAAATATGAAATTTCTACCCTCAACTGACAGGCAACAGTAATAAAAGTAACAATTTACATATAAGTAGGCAGGCAATAAATATCTAAGAGAATAGATATTAATACACTCCATAAAAATTTTTCCAACATTACTAAATCCAACTCAACTCATGGTACAAGGTGTCTACCTAACAAACCAGTATATAATATCGAAGTTCTTTTTATTTCACAAAATCTTTTTGTAAAATTTTTATGAAAGGTTGGTATTTTAGCAAAGAAAAATGTTCTCTTACATGCTGCACACTAAACCCCTTTCTACTTAGGCTACTTCTTCAAAAAAGGAACAGAATCTAAAACACACTTTGTCAGAAACTTTTTCACGATTAGAAATGATAAGAGTGTTAGAAAGAGGACAATAAGGGCCTGTCAGAAAAATCAGTACAAAGGCAAAGCAGCCAATCTTTTCTCAGTAACCAGAAGCACTTCTTTCTATCAAAAGCCTTCAACAGACAAGATATATCTCTAACTCACGACATCTGATGAACACTTAATTCGTACTGACTATCCATAGACCAAAACTAGCTAACTTTTTCTATAAAGAGTTAGTAAATATCTAGGCTTAGCAAGCCATATGGTTTCTGTGGCAACTACTCAAGTCTGCTGATATACCTAAAAACAGTCACAATCAATACATAAATAAATGAGCATGGCCAGGTTCCAATAAAACTGACTTTACGTATACTGAAATCTGAATTTTTTGTACTTTTCACCTGTTACAAACTACTAATCTTATTTTGATATTTTTCGATAATTTTAAAAATGTAAAACTACTCTTAGCTTGCAGGCCAATATATAATGGGCTGGATTTGGTCCACAGGCTATAATTTACCAACTCCTATAATACACAGTCATATCTTAGTACTTCACCACTTTAAAATGCATCATATTTGGTACTCAATGCATTCTGATGTGAAAAATATCATTTGTTTGACATCCAAGGCACAATCTAGAACTTGTTGGTGTTGACTGCCTCATGACTCACTACCCTTTTCAGTCAAAACAATTTGTTTTGTACTTTTCAAGTGCTCATAGTACTCCCAGAATCAATTAAGACCAATACCAAGTTACTACTGTACAAAGTTAGTACAATGAATCTTCTAATCTTCCTCCTGTCACTCTAGGAATCATAAAAAAGAGCAAAAATCTGATTTATCTTTAGGATGAGTATCAAGTAAGTCTAGGAGTTATGCTCAATATTTTAAAACTCTATACAGCTGAGGACATAGCTCAGCACCTGCCAGGCAAGCACAAGGCCCTGAGTTTGATTCCTGGTTCCAATAAATAAATAAATAAATAAAACTGCATATATGTATACATCTATCTGTATGAACGATGTACCTAGATATATTTATGTATATATATTTCTATAAATTTATGTTCTGATGCCCAGAATTTCCTCCAACTCCACACTAACAGATCAGGTTTCAAAAGCTGTAACTGGAAAAAAAAAAAAGCAGAACTGAGATAACTCTCAACAATCTTCACTCAACAAGTAGGTAACTAAGCTGATGCTATAAAAGTCACAGCTGCTTAAAATGAGCTCACAGACTACTGTAAAGATGGTTATATATAAGGGCCAGGGATTTAGCTCAGCAGCATAAGCACCTGTCTGGTAAATTGCAAGGTGGTGAGTTCCATCCCCATACCCAAAAAACAAAAAAAGATGATCATATAATTAGTTAAATTATTTTGTGACAAAAGCAAGCATGGTAGAATATGCATGTATTCTCAGTACTTTGGGAATTTAGTGACTTAACTGAGATTCGGACCTGTCTCAAAATAAAAAATAAAAAATCACAGAGGCTATAGTTCGATGTGAAGGATCTAAATTCAATTTCTGGAATTGTAAAATTTAAAAAAAATAAATTAAAAAGTTGTAATTACAGGTACAAGGAAGAATAGAAGAATAGTATGCCCAAACCAACCTGGGACATTAAGCAAAATCTTCTTCACTCAAAAGATACTCTTTGGGCTAGCAAAGGACAACTGAGGAAGCATTTGCTCAGAAAACAAACCACAAAAACAAACAAACAAAACCAGAGGAGCAGTCAATGAAAACACAACTCCACACAATATGAAAATATAAGATATTATTACATATTGAATGAATCAAGTAATTAAGAATTATAGCTTTGGAGAAGAAAATGGCAGGTAATGAGTCCAAACAAGAGGCAAGGAAAAGAAAAGACCTAAAGAATATCATATAGTTCGCTATGGGAGTTTCCATTTTATCAATTCAAGAGCCACTGAAAGTGAAGAAAACAGTAACATGATAAGCTGATCGTTTAGAAAGCTCACTGGCCACAATGTAGAGGTTCCTATAAAAGTAAGGTACATAAATTTGGCAAAGAGTAAATAGGTCTATTAGAAAACTAGATTCAAAAAAAAGATATACAAGAAGATCAATGACTCTAATGCAACTGCTCAGTTTAGATGCATGACAGTAGATTATCTCCAGTTCAGATACCAAAGAAACCCTTTGAAAGTTGGTATGTACTATGCACTGAATAAAAGCAGAAACTGACATTAGGGGAAGAAAAGGCATGATTACCAACTTAATTCCTTTGCTTTTTAAACTTCGTAAAGTTTACCTTCAAGTACTGAACAAGTAAACAAAACTAAACATTACAAGGTAATTTTGTAATATGTAGCCCATAAAAAAAATGAACTTACTTGACATATAGCCACAAACAAAGCTTTCATATGATTTATAAACTTTTTATTAATAATCTGGCCTGTGTTGGGGATATATCTGCATGAATGAGGACCTGGGTTAAATCCTCAGCACAATAAAAAAATTTTAAAATTAAAAACGAAACAGGAATAAATGTATTTAATAGATTTGTTTCCAGAAATAATTGCTATTGTAATTACTTAATGAAAGCTTTCTGGAATAGGAAAAGTCCCTACCAGAGACTTTTTCACTGCTTTTTCAACCTGCTTTAACTTTCTAAAACTCAGATACAAATGTCATGGTTTCTATATAATATTAACTTAAATTTTACGTCCTCAAGAAGGAAAGGGGAGGAGGATATAGCTCACTGACATAAGCACTTGCCTGGCAGGTGTGAGGTTGTGGTTCGATCGCCAGTAACAATAAAAAGGAAAGAAAAGAAGTCACTGAGTGGGGAAATACAGCTCTAAGTCTTAAAGCTTTTAACATTTCTCTCCATAACTTTTTCAACAGGTTCATTAAAGATATGTACTCTCCATCACTATATACACATCTCCTCCCTCATCTTTTTTTTAATCTTAAACAATTTCCATCTAAAATAAGTTATTATGAAAGATGTTATTCAAACAAATCAAGTTACAGTTTTCATGGTATTATAACAAAATGGCCACAATGTAGAGGTTCCTATAAAAGTAAGGTACATAAATTTGGCAAAGAGTAAATATACAATGTATTTATATAATGTCTTTCCTGCAAAGAACAGCATTTGATGATTATAGGCATAATAAGCAAATATGAAAATGATATCAACTCATATAAAGAGAAAAAAGAAATGTCCAAATAATTAAACTAGCTTCCACTATTTGTTACCTTGATCAGACTAGTACTTGAAAAGTAAGAGCCATCAACAACAGCTTGTTTTAACTCCTTGAAATAAAATCTGAGTGCTGTCACTGAAAATATCCCAACTAACACCAAGGGATTTGAGATAAATTCAATCCAGTGTAAACAAGTGTGCTTAATCAGTGTATCTCAGATCCAATGTTAATTGAATTGTAACAGAAAGAAACATGAAAGAGAATTCTGATGCATTCTTTTATGCACATCTTCTTTACTATATATTCAGTAAGTATCAACTACCCTTATATTGCTGTTTGGGAACTACCAGATTAGTATACTCCTTTCTATGGTCTATTCTCTTTCTACTCAAAATAATTCACACAGTCATTTAGAAAATACTGAAAAGACAAAGTAACTTATGTGCCAGTCAAGAATCAATGAAGGAAACAGATAATGTACCAATGTTTAATGATGTTGGCAAATGCTTACGAAAACGATGTAAACTAAATTAGGTTTTATAAGTGAAATATTCTACATGAACTACTAGCAAACATAAATGTATGGATGATTTGAGTTTATATTTATTAAATATACTAAATTATTATATTTTAAAATATCCTAAGTAAATTCTAGCCATTATCAGATCATGCTGAACTCCCATAGTGTCAACAAATGAAGTGTTTAAGCACATGACATTTGAGTCATAGGATAATCAAGAAAGGTTTCTGTTGAAAAGAATGGCAAAAATAGTTTGGCTAGGAGAAGAAAATAATTATCATTATTGTGTTAGATAATGTTCCATTTCTTAAAATGAGTGGAGATACGAGTGCAGGCTGCATTCATATTCTTTATACTACTCATTTTCATAAGTATTATTCCAAATGTAGTCAATAACTATACAATAATTAATTGTTAAAAATCTGAGCAAAATGTTTGTAGATGAGTTAAACATGCATAAGCATCCAATCCAATTTTTGGCATTTTCTTAAATAAAATAGCGTAAAAACAGAAGTGGAAAAACAATAATTTCTCTTTAATTTTCTAAAGAAAATTTACAATAAAGGTTTACTGGTGCTTTTAAAAAAAAGAGCATGATACATATGTGTAATGTATGTGCATATACATACTACATAAACACACACACTGTCAAGTATTTCAAAGTAACTTTTCACCCCTAAAGCTCCCCACAAAGCCAACTATCATTACAAGTACTTCCTTGACCATATGAAAAAGTACTGATACTCCTCTATTTCTAATCTAGACATAAATTTAAAAGGTTTATAGAGATATATTCATACTGTAAATAACCATATTTTTGCATATATGGAGGCTTAAAATTCATGTGAGTTCTGCAGATTTATTCACATCTATCTTATTTGTTCTACTATACACATATACTTTAATTATGCCTTGTCAATACAAATTTACTAGTGAAGAATATAGAGTATGCAGCCAGAGTTCTAAATTAAAACTTAGCTTTTCTGCTTCTTAGCTACATAATCTTGGGCAAGTTATTTAATCTCTACTTCATGTTTTTCATCTGTCAAAACGGGAAGAACAGCACATTCCTTATAGGATGCTAAAACTGACCAAAACAGTATACAGCAGGATTGTCACAGAGCAAGTACTATCCAAATGTGTGCTACTAGTTGGAATATCCTATCATCCCGAACATATTGAAAACATTCTTAAGTAATTTCAATCACTGACTAAAACCAGATATTATTAAAAACACACATCAAATCTAAGACCTGCTTAGTAGTAAATTTAAAGCTCTGCAACTCTGATGCAAATAGATGATTAATAAATCTACATAACCTCTCCACAATAAAGAACAATCTGAGAAAACTGGTTCCCAAAAGTGCAATTATCAATTTCTTCCCTTACACAAGGGGGCAGTGATAACAAGAAAAGAATGGGCTTTGCAACACCTCTTCCTACAGACAGTAGGGGGTAGCAGTACATATGGCTTATAGTCAGAACAAAACAGGAAGACCCAACAGAACTGCTCTTTATTCTCCTCTGGTGTTCTCTCTTCTTTAGACTCAAGTGCATCAAGGTAAGGGACATACCTACAACACTAAAAGCCAAAATTAATCAAGGAAAATCCAATTTTGTCTTTCAAGCAGATTATCCCTCAATGGCTGAATCTGGAACTAGGCAGAAGCCAATGAGTATATATTTTCAGATTATCTCTCAAAATACTATAATAAGAACAACATTCAAGCAAGAAATTCAGTTTCTCTGTAAGAATTGTACTACAAACACTAAAACCTCATTAACAACATATATCTTCATGAACACATCTGTATATTTCTGCTTTTTGTTTTACAACATATAGACATTTATTTATGTAAACACGTTATACTAAGTAGTAAATAGAGCTGTCTTTTGTTACTTCTCAGATTCTACCTATTTTCTTCTGACAATCCTCTCAATACACAAATGTTTTTAATTGGAAGTCACAATGTTTACAGAATGTGGGTAATTTCATATATGTATATATACACATATGGGAGAGGGAAAGAGAAAAGGAGAGAGACTGGAGGGCGTGGAAGAAAGGGAGAGAAAGGAATATCTGATGTTTTATTTTTATGTTCACATTTCTAAGATGATCTACCTGGGAAATGCTTCAAGAAGCACTCCATAGACAATATCCGTGTTGTTGCTTTTTTAAAAATCCAATTTACTGTATTCAATTATTCTGTTTTATTTCAACATCCCAACACCCAGAACACACAGAAATATTGCACTACTGCCATTCTCTGTAATTAACCATTGCAGTAGCTTTTGGCTCCAACCCTCAAAATGCCTGAAAATTTATCCCTTTTGTTCACCATATTGTTTTGTTTTCCTCATCGTAATTATTTTCACCTATGCAAAAATCAAGGAAGAGGAATATATGAAAAATATTTTCCTCTGCCTAGTGATCTTGAACTCACAATTATGGCTAAGACGTTTGGTTTGCTTGGGTTTTGTTTTTTTTGTTTGGTTGGTTTTTTTTTTTTTTTCCTTGCTTGCTTGTTTCTTTTCCTGGGGAGAAGCACAGTAAAAGACACCCAAAACACCAAATTTTCCTTCTAACGTTAATGACCATTGTTTATGTTTTGTGAATACAATTGTATCGGTGCTTTGCACGCTTATGACAAAACCTAGAATTATTTTAGTCCTGTTTCCCTCATCTCACAACCAGACCAAACTGCTCTTTGCTTTCACGTGGGTACTTTCCCTGTATCAAAAAATACCTTATCATTACTTCTCTCGATTTCCCGTGGTTAAATGCCTAGCAAGGAGCCCAATTAATCTTTTATTATACCATGCCTCCTATCCCAGAGGAATTATAAATATCATTAATAATACTTCTAAACGTGAATTTCAACGCCACACAGGCCACCTCTTCCTGTGCCTTACCTGGCACATTTCACAACTACTTTCATGCTGCATTCTGGGGGCGCCCATTCTGCAACTCGCTTTGCACCACATTCTCTGCCACGTTTAGCAATGTGCCTCGCATCTTATCCTGGTCGCTGTCTCTCATGACTCTCTAGGTACCAAATTCCATGACACACTCAGTGACAGCGAAATGGCTGACCCCGTACCCATCTGGAGCCACCCTAAGTGCCACATTCAGAGGCAGCCTTCCCCACGCCTCGGACACCAGGGTCACTCCGCTACCCATTTGGCTGTCTCCGGGCTCCCCCCACCCATCTCCCCAGAGCCGAAGCTTCGGAGAGGAACGCCCCTGTCACTGAGGCGACCTTTCCACGCCCTGCTCCCCCGAGCCCCTACCTTCCGCTCTGAGGGGCTCACGGCACCTCGCGGTCAAGCTCCCGTCCCCGGGGTCTCCGGTGAGGACTGCGCCGCCCGCCGGCGTCGCCCGCGATTCCCGGAGCACCTCGCTGCCCTCTGACGCCCCGCGGAGGGTAGGCGCCCCGGTACGGCCCGGCAGGGCCTCGCGGCAGCGAGCACAACCCGCGGCGGTGCTCCTGTCAGCAGCGGCGCGGGGCCAGGTTCTCGCCCCTCAGCTCGGCGCCTCGCTCCGCCTAGCGCTCGGCACAGCCCGGAGGTGAGCGCGAGGGGGATGGGAACGGGGGCGGGGCCGCCCGGAGGAGGCGCGAAGGGCGGCGGCGAGAGGCAGCGCCCGCCGCCCTGGGCCCGGCGTCCCGAGCGCTCGCAGCTTGCTTCGCTGGGCGGGCGGCTCGTGCGAAGCGGCTGCGCCGGCGGGCCGCGCCGAAGCAGCGCGCCCAGCACCCGCGCCCGTCCGGCCGCTCTCTAGCGCCGCCGTCGCGCTGGGGCCGTCGCACCCTCGGAGGCCGCGCGCAGCCCCGCCCTCTCCCGGCCGGGGTGGGGAGGAGCGCGAGCGCGGAGGGAGAGCGCGTGCGTGGGAGCGCGTGCGTGGTAGAGCGCGCGCGCCCCCGCCTCCAGCCCCTCCACAGATTGGTGGTAGGGAGCGTCTGGAAGAGAGAATGGAGGCGAAAGCCTTCTCATAGAGCGATAGGGCTCTAGCGCTCCAGAATGTCTAGACATTTGTCATTTCCTCAGGGGGCTTTGGCTGGTGGGCTCACTGACATTTGGTGGAGAACAGGGGAGAAAGCTTAATAACTGGCGAGGCCTCATAGTTAAGCTCCGCCTCCAGGGATGATGTCACTCTCGAAGTGGCTGCTACAGTCACGTGCGCCCACTTAAGGGCCTGCCCTGCTTTGATGACCAAAATGAATGTTCCTCTAGACCTCCCACTTGGGTCACCCCAGGCACATGTCACTCTTAGATTCATGGATGCCAACAAATGTCACTCTTTCTCTGATTCTCACTTGTAATGTGTAGACTGTCAGTTGGTGCCTATAGGAATGGGGAGGTGTCTAAAAAACTGCAATGATTGGATGAAGTGGAGGAGTATGGAAAAGGAGAAGAAAAACTGTTATCTAGACTTAATTGCCGAAAATTCACCAGCGATTGCTTTCCAGCCTGAGATGAAATGATCCTGCCTGTGTCACTGCCAGGTTGAACAAGAAGAAATGTAATTTTTAAAAAACTAGCCAATAAGGCATAGAAAGCCATCATATTTAAAGCACCATTGAAGATGTATTCCCTCACCATCCTCCACCTAGATCTTCTTCCCCTCTATTCTTACTTTCCTTCAAATGTGAAACAGTCAATCAACTTTGTAAGATACTTGGAGTAAATTTGTTCAAAGTGCTACAAGACAGTGCAAAGCAATCATTACATACGCTGTCTGGCTAGTTTTTCTTTTCATAAGTTGAGATGGCCTTTGATGGTCATCTACTTCCGAATGAGATGCCATGATTGGAAATAGGTACACAAATTGCATAAATCAAGCAAATGGTCTGTGTCTGTGGAGCTTCTCAAGAAAAGAGGTTGACTGGTTGCTTTGATAATAACTCATCAGAATTTACCCCTGCCTGTAGCACTTCAGTTGGAGTTTCTTCCATTTTTTAAAAGTTAGTATTAATTTGAGAACAATACAAGAAATGGGCTATGAAGCCATGTCCATCAGTTAGTCTCTATCTACAGTTCATGATTAAAGCTCAAACTAGAACAGCTTTGACTACAGCTAACATGGCAAAATGAAAGTCTAACATGGAAGTTTTTGGTGATAATTTCAGAAAGTTAGATTAACTAAAACTCATCTATGATGATAAAGGCAAGGTAGTAATTAGGGTAATTGAGTGAAAGCAGCCAAGGGGGAACTTTCTGTATTGTCTGAAATGTTCAGTATCTTGACCTGGTAGTGGAGATAAAATGTATACATTTCACATATTTATGATTTTAAAAATCTGCACACTTTATCTCTGTATTAACACACAAAGAAACATTACATTTTAACATAACACAGAATCTGAAAACTTGGATGTGATCACTTGATTAGCTGAATTACCTGGAGCAAGTCTCTGAACCTTTTGCTCATCTATACAATGTAGGTAATCCTGCACAGGCTGGTTGTGACCATTAAAATAACTCTTGGCAAATATTTAGCACAGAGCACGGTATATAATAAAGTGCTCGGGAAACAGTAGCTACTATTACGTTATTCTTAACACTGGAATTTACCCTCTTTAAATCTCTTTTGGACTTTTTAAAATTTATTTTTAAGATTACTTTGTGTCTAAACCATTCCCTTTGAGTTTCTCTGACACTAATAACATTCTTTCCATGGAGGACTAACAAAAGGCAGTGGGAGGAGGGTATAATATGTTGCTTTTCAAACTAGTTCAGGTTTGTGGCACCTAGAAATTATGGTGTTTATTGTGGAGCACCATGAAATATTGATAGATTTAATTCTGCCATATGAACTTGACACAATTTTACCAGCATTAAATCTAGCTGTATTATGCTTATGCAGATCTCCATATATTCTTGAAAAATAATGTTATTCTAAAGAAATAATATGTCTGTGTTTTTCTTTTTAAATTTGCAACTTTTTCACAAGGTAAAGAATACTAAAAGTTTAATAATAATTTATAAAATGAAAAACCTTTAAACCCATTTTCCTGGAAATTAGAAAAACACTGCAATTTTCCAGTTTTAACAACAGAACCCTTTATTGGATTTTCCCAGCGTATGCGCTGATAGCTGTGACCCACACCGTTGTGACCCACTATTACAGAGCAATTTTGATTCACTATCCTCAGCCTACTTTCAAAGAGCATTTCCCAGGTGGTTTTGTGTTTGTTTTGACCGAACTTTTCCAGATCTCACTTTTACACTGGGCAGTACCAGTGCCCACTAAAAGCGACTCATTTTTTCACTTTTTTGATCACTAGCATGCTTCTACTCAGCCAGTCTTCTTCATGTAGTTCTACTCTCAGACCCTGCAATCTGCTACCACACTCTAATTTAACGACGGAAACAATTATGTCCCCAACTGAAGTGAAGGTGTGGTCTATCGGAACAGAGAGCAACACTATAGAAAGAGGGCAACTCTGTGCTCAACACCTTTCCCTAATTTCTTTTTCTGTCCCTAAGACTTGAAATTATGAAAATGCTAATTGTTTTACCTACTAATAGATCCACTATAATCAAGATACTCCTTTTGTCTATTCTTAAACTTGAAAATATAATCTAAGAGGAAGCAGGAAATAAATGTCAATACAGTAGTCCAACCTTACCCTGGCCTTCCCAGCTTTTCCATGCGATCTGATCATTTAAAATGCTCTTTCTTGATCTATCAACTCTGTACAGTTAATTACCGCTGCATGTCTCCTCCTGACAGCTCTTAAGTAAACCAGGAGGCTCACCTTTTTCGTTCAACTTTCTCTCTTGAATGAAGAATAAAAACATTCACTGTTGATCGATTATCTACTAACTTGTAAATAACTTGCTGTCTTGCGTATGCTACTACTTTTAAGACTCAAATTCTATCAGATAAGTATTATTACCTCAAATTTTTATAAGAGAGGTGCTCTAAGAGGTAAAGTGACCAGACCAAGGTCATGATGAATAACAAGTGAAGCCACTGTGAACCCAGCTATAAATTTTATCTTTTATCAGTTACTGTCAGGAAAAACTATACAAAATGTAAATGAAAACACAGAAAATGTTTTAAAAAATAAATGTGCATCATCTTTACAATGAAAATATTCTGAAGACATGATGTAAGATTTCTTCTCACTGATTTTCATAATTTCATTTATTTTTGATCTGCAATTGATGACTTCTAATGCAATATCTTCAACATCAACCCCCACCTTCTGATGAATATTTAATAATTTCTAGGCTAACACTCAAACACATTTCCAGATAGAGGAGCTATTAGTTTTAAAAAGTTTTATTAAATCCTTTTTTGGGGCAGAGAATTTAGCTCAGCAGCATAAGCCCTGCTTTGCAAGCAGGGTCATGAGTTTGATCCCCAGTACCAAAAAAAAAGCATTGGTATGTTGCAAATCTGAAGAATAGGTAATCTATTCTTCAGATTTGCAACATGTTTATTTGTAGTTCATACCAATGCTTATGTTTATTAAGAAAGTAACTCATCTCCAAAAGGGGCTCTTTGACTGATGAGGTTATTGTGCTATTCTTTCCTCTTCATTTATTGAGTTTCAGGAGCTTTGTCTTCCTGCTTGCCATCTGCATATTTTTCTTATTCTATTGTTCTCAAGAAGTATACCCATACCATCCCTGCTGAACCTATCTCCTCTCTTTTGAACTATGACAGAACGTACTGTCTTACTCATATTGTCATTTAATTCTATCATCTACATTATTAATATTTAAATATTTTAAGTATTTTGTTTTCCAAATAGATTACGAGGGGCTAGAAGGCAAGACTTCCTGCAAATTAATTAAATGTGATCTGTGGCACTTATCACAGCTATGCACACACAGTAGGTACAGCTACTAGTCAAGCATCTATAGTCAAGCATCTTTCCCGAGGAAAGGATACACTATGGAGTCTTTGTGCATAAGAATAACAGGATGGTAGAGATTAAAACATTCATCTAATAGGGAACAGCAAGGGATAGTGATGAAGACCTGGTTAAGAAAAAAGTGCTCTTTCAGTTTTTATTTTTATTAGTACATGTTTGCAGTACATGATGATTACATTCCTCATGGGGAGTTGGTACATGTACAGAACGCATTTTAATATTTTTTTATCCCTTTCCCCTTCTCCCTTTCTCTCTCCTCCCTCCATCTCTTAATGCCATTCCTATTTAGGATTTATCTCCCTACTTTCTATTATCTTTTATTTTGCTGTTTATATTTTGAGTTTCTCATATAAGAGAAACCATGCAATATTTAGGTTCATTTGTCTGATTTATTTCACTAACATTATGGTCTCAAGGTGCCTCCATTTTCCTGTACATGGAAAGTGCTTTTTAATGAGTTAAAGAAGATGATAGCTGAGCTGGTTGTAATGGCTTACATCTGTAAACCCAGCACTGAGAAGACTGAGGAAGGAGGATCTCAAGTTTAAAGCCAGCCTGAGCTACATAGCAAGAACTTGTCCCCAAAAAAAGAAGGAGGGGAGGGAAGTGGAGATGATAGCTGATAGTCAAGGACTGTGACAAGGAAAGAGAAGAAGAGAATGATTTTAACAGTTACCATAGAGGAAAAATTAACAAAAGTTTCTGAATAAGAAGCAAGCCCTCCCTGTGAACCAGCACCATGCGTGGGCCACCAGAGAGATAGCCAGACCCCAGCCTTTACCTGTGAGTCAGCGGCCATTTGCAGATTGCAGGGAAAGAGAACAAGAAGTCACCAAGAAGCAAGCCCTCCCTGTGAATAGGCATCATGTGTGGACCACTGGGGGAGATAGCCAGACACCAGCTTTCCTGTGAGTTGACACCATTCGTGGACTGCAGAGAAAGAGAACAAGAAGTCATCAAGAAGCAAGCCCTCCCTGCAAATCAGCACCATGTGCAGGCCACTGGAGAAGAGCTAGATGCCAGCCCCTCTCAGCACACAGGCTGGGAAACAAGAAGAGACAATACCCCCCAACCCTGCCATAAGCGACTGGCTGATCCAGAGAGACACAGGCTCTGATGACAGCTGTTGAGGTGAAATACAGTTTAATACTTGTAGTGTTTAGTGTTTCACTGACTTTGCAGGTCTAAAACTGAGTGTCTGATCATCTATTCAGAGGATAACAATATGCAGTGTGAAATCTATGGAGGATCTCCTTCTGAAGATGGTATCCATTGTTAATTCCCTGTCATCTTGTTTTGAAGTCCTGTATCATTTTCATTGTTTTGCTGGGTTGGGGTTTAATCTGTTTTGTTTTGTTTGGTCTTGTTTTATTGTATCTAATCATATGGGCAGCTATTTCAAAGACATCAAGATATATTATGTTAGCCATTCTGGATTTACTGTTATCTTGTCTTGAAGTCCTTTCTTACGTTCATTGCTTTGCTTTTGGTTCTATTCTGCTCTGTTTCTTTGGATTCTATTATGTCTGAAGGTTATCTGCAGCTATTTTGAGGACAGCAGAAGGCACTATGATAACCATCATTGATTTCCTATTGTTTTTGAAGTCCTGTGTCACTTACACTGGTTTGTTTTGATTGGCTTTACTCTGTTTTATTTTTCTTAGTTTTAGTCTCTTTAAATAAAAATTTGAGAAGTTTTCTGAATAACCGAATTCAGAAGTTAAGAACAGTAAGGACTCATTATTACAAGATGACAAGTTTAGTTCTCCAGAAGACTTGGATGCCAATGACAGAAGCTGGGGAGTCAGAAAGACTGCTTTAGGAAAGAACAAGAGACATTTTTTGGCATTGTTTGTAATAGTTGTTTATGCTTCTGAGTTACAATTCCCTTCTTTGAGGATCTTATGGAACAAATGGATTCCTTCAGAAGAAAAAAAATACAATCATACTTCATACTGTATAATTTTAATGTATACTAATGGAACTGACTACCAGGGGCTTTTTTTTTTTTAACTCAGAACTTTTGCACTGAGCTACATTCCCAGACCCCTTTTTTAATTATTTATTTTGAGACAGGCTCTAAATTATTAAGTTGCACAGACTGGTATTGATCTTATGATTCTCCTGCCTCAGCCTCTCAGAGCGCTGGGATTTAAAATGACAGAAAGTTACAGAAGTAGAAACAACCACTAGAGAGAGTTTAGATGTGAAAGAAGAGGACTACTCAGGAGAGGGAATACAGCAGGAGTTCAGAGAAGCACCTTGGATCTGAGCCAACTGCCCTCAAATCCGTGTCCAACAAAATGTGTAATTTAAAGCTAGTTACTCTACATTTCTGATCTCAGGATACTGATCTGTATGATTTTTGAACTGTACTCATTAACTATATTTTATGTATATTTTTACCACAATAAAAATTGAAGGGAGGAACCCTATACATAATTTATTGGGTTGATGTAAAGATTATATTAGTGCATGTAAACTACCTAACTCATGACTATCTCTGGACTGTTATTCAGTGTAACAAGCCTATGCCTAGGAATTTTGTGTATGTACATTATTTAATGTAATCTAGTCTTCATAAAAACTGGGTAAGATTGGAACTGCTTTTCTCATTCTATCAGATGAAAACACAAAGGTGCAAAGTAACTTACTCCAGATCCCTCAGAAAAAGACCAAGTTTGAATTTTAATGTAGATCTAAAGTAATTAAATAGAAAATAGAGGAGATTTTCACTACAGTTAATGGAGTATGCTACCTATCCTAAAAATTAATGTATCAGGCCAGGGATTTAGCTCAGCAGCATAAGCGGCTGCCTGGCAAGCATGAGGTCATGAGTTCAATCCCTGGTTAAAAAAAAAAAAAAAACTTAATGTATCAAAATGGGGGGGGTAGATATCCCTAAAATACATAGAAATGGAAGTCAAATAGTAAAACTATTAGCGGAGTGACTTCATCACTGCTAGAAGAGAGGTGGGAATGGCCTAGACAACAAACCTTTTAGAGCTTTTAATGATACAAGGAGCCCAGTGTAGCACACCTGCCATAGGTTACCACCATCGCCCTGGACTTTGGACTCAGAGTGTCTAGTGATGTGGTGGGCATATCCCAATGTGGTGGGCATATCCCAATTATAGATCTTTATACACCTAGCTGATATAGTATAATTTCTGTTATAGTCCAGTATCTGTTTTTAATCACACAGTACTACAAATTGGATAACTTATAATGAAAATAGGTTTATTTTGATCAAGAGGCCACAGCTGGGATGGTCGTTTTGCCAGCAGAGTCTGGAGGCATGACAGGCAAAGAAACAGAGCATGCATGTGACCCACTCAAATTGGCATTTATAGCATACCTCTCCAGATAACTTATTAACAAACTAATCCATTCATGTGATGGCGAATCCCATGAATGGATTAGTCTGATCCTTAGGCAGAGCTCTAATCACCTCTTACTATCCCACTTGGTACTACTGCCTTACTGTCTCCTAATGGGGATTAAAGGGGACAAACCACTTCAAATCATAGCAACACAAATAAACATTTAAATCATAAAACCTACTCTGGCCTTGTGCTCATCGAATTCAGAACCACAAAATCTTTTTTTTTTTTTGGTGCCAGGGATTGAACTCAAGATCTCGTGCTTGCCAGGCAGGCACTTATACTGTTGAGCTACATCTGAAGCCCAGAACCACAGAATCTTAAGCCCCATAACAGGATCATTGAGCCTAGTTTATAGTTGTCCTCACATTAACAAAATATCTGGCACATATATATAATAGTTCATGAATAATTGTGAATTTGAATTTCCATTTATTTACTTGGAATAATCAAGGAGATATAAAAAGGTGGAGGACAAATATACTATTCATATCAACATAAATTTTCTAACCTTGTTACATTTTCAATTGTAGAATTAGGAAATTAGCCTTCTTCTCAATTTTCCAAATAAAAATATTTTTTCTTTATTCTAGTTCCCTTGAATCACCCTCCCTGAATCTAGTCAATTCTAGATCATGAACAGGCTAGAATTCCTGGACCTATAAAGCTAAGGACAGAATTCCAAATCAAGTTAACCTTTCAACCAAATTCCCTCAAAAACCCTGATGTGCTAGATATGGTAATGTATACTTGTAATCCCAGCACTCAGAAGACTGAGGCAGATGGATTTGGGGGAGTTCAAGGCTAACCTGGGCTACAAAGTTAAGTTCAAGGGGGCTGGGGATTTAGCTCAGTGGCCGTAAGTGCCTGCCTTGCAAGCAGGCAGTCATGAGTTCGATCCCTGGTACTGATAAAAAAGAAAAAGACAAAAAAAAGTTAAGTTCAAATCCAGCCTAAACTATATAGCAAGGCTCTATATCAAAAAATACAAATAAATAAATAAACAACAAAAAATCCTGACTATATTGTAATGTTCTTTCAATTCATATTGGCTTGCAACTGTGAAAATAAATTAATTTACTCTTAAAAATCAGGCATTCTATTTTGTGGATTGCACCTTGAGGAACACATTTATTTGGAGGATGGAGACATCAGTAATACAAACAGAGAAGCAAGAGGCAGAAAGCACATCTTTATGTCTTATACCACTTTACTACCTCCTCTCTTCTCTGCAGGGATTAAAGGTATTTAACATAGAGAGTGTACTTTCCATAAATGACATTTGGGCAGGAAAAACAGGGTGAAGAAAGCTCCATTTTGGAATTCTCTATAGGTAGACACTTAGTTTACTTTCTATCCATTCTCACCCAGTTTCTTAATATATTCCTGGTCATATAATCTAAAGTTAATTATGTGAAAATCAAATGCATTGAGTAGTATAAGAGCTAGTTTTTTTCTCCCTCAGAAAGCTGAAAATAGTATTCAATTCCTGTGTGCAACTCACTTTTTTTTTTCTTTTTGCAATAGGTCTCATTGTGTAGTTTAGGATAGCTTGGACTCACTATGTAGTCCAGGCTGGCCTTGAACTTGAAGCAATGCTCCTGCTCAGCCTCCTGAGCGCTAGGATTACAGGTGTGTGAATGCAACTCACCTTTAAGGAACAACCTTTGATAATGTAGTTCCTGTGTATGTTATAGGTTCTAATGTTGTCCTAGTTGATGTCTGCCTGGTTGTGGCTAAATTGCCATCGCTTTGCACATAGTTAATAACACCATCTTTACTCAACTATATTATGTTAGGAAACTTCTCCTTATTACTACCATCAGCTCCATTTTTCCATTTCTCCTTATATTTATATGTAATGTAGAAAAGGTCATAAAATATTTAAGTAAGTGCATAAACAAATGCTCAAAATGGTGATGCTAATGAAAATAAAATCTTGACTAATAGACTGTGCCATTGTATAAGAGCTTAAAATGTTCACTCATCAGCAAACACATCAATGTCACAATTCAATATACCAAAATGGCTGAAAATGTGGTATGGTGGCTTATTCCTATAAGTCCAGATACTCAGGAGACTGAGGCAAGAAGATCTCAAATACAAGGCCAGTCTGGAGAACTTAGTGAAACCCTGTCTCAGAAAAAAAAAAAAAAAAGACTGAGAATGTAGCTCAGTGGTAGGGTACTTGCTAGCATTCTCAAGGCCTGGAGGTCATTTCCCAGTCCCCCTAGACCCCATCTCATACATACACACACCAAATCACAGAGGAATTGTATAAGGTAAGAAATTTTAATTGATATAATATTGTAACCATAACTTTTATGAGCACCTAGTTTGTATTTATAGTTAAAATTTTTTAGAGGCAACATGCTAATGAAATTAAACATCAATATAAAATATATATTTATTATGCAATTAAAAAGATGATGCCATTTACCCACCACTAATAAAATAAAATTTTTGTTCACTTTCCAATAGTTATATAGGTTTTAAGGAACCTGCCTTAGCTCTGTATTCAAAATCTATAAATAGTTACAAGTTGGTTAATACTGGCAAGGTGTGTCAGCAACAAAGGAAGAGTAACTATCTTTTACAGAAAATGACCACACCATTATGGTTTGGTACCAGAGCCCTTTATCACTTAACATGTATGAAAGTATCGTTGTGTCAATTATCTTCATTTTCTTTCATATGATGGAATATACTTAATTGCTTTTTAATCAAATGGGACTTTGAACAAGAAATGAATTTTTTAAAATAAGGGAATTATAGCTGAGTAATAGGAAATGTAGCAAGAATTTAGCTATTCAAAATAATATGTCAAAGAGATGGGAGGATGACAAGGCAGAGGGAAGGAACATATAGATTGTCTATCCCATTCATCTGAAGCCCAGTGAGCAAATTCTCCAGGATTTAATCAAGCCAATCTAACCCAGATGTGAAAATGAAGGGAGTAAAAACATCAAGATTCAACTGAGGGTAAGGGAAAGGGGCATCTCGACATGATGTTACCAACCTAATAATTGCAATAAGACTTCACTTGCATGAAACTTGTCTATCTGGCAGTCTCACCTACCTGAAGCACAGCAAAGAGCCAAGAGAATAAAGAAGATGGAAATAGCCTCTGGAGAAATGAAATAGAGATCACTGGGTCCATGCTTTAAAGATCATGTCTATTACTTCCAGACATCTGTCGAAGCCTTTTCTCAGAAGCTATAAATTCTTACTGGGTTCAGTTTTAGAGGATTTATCAAGCTGGTTTCCAAAGCCATGGAAAAGTTAAAATGGTAAATGAGGAGAAGCTAACACAACAAGCATGCAGATAGCAGTGAGAAGGGAATACTGAACATCTGTCAGCAAGATAGAGATGAGAAAAGGCACAAACACTGATTTAATAACAAAAAAAAGTTGTAGAAGAAAAATTTAAAACTGTTTCCTGTATTAACCATGAGTGATCAAGGATGTACACTCAGTATAAATGTCCTCCCTGTGTTAGGCAACATGCAATGTTATATAAATAATTCCACAGGCACATAATAAAACTTTTAATTTTTTAATACATATCACATGGAGAAGTACAAATAAGTCCCAACACTTATCATTAACTATAAGTATACAAATATCAAAAACTAGGTACACAAGACCAAAAGTTGCAGTTTTCATGGTCATTCACTGGTCTGTTCCCAAGCAGAATCACACTGCGTCAGCTTGTGTTATCACACCACAATATGTTTCCCTTTTACTACATTCTAATTATGTCCAAAAAGTGGCTAAGTGACAGAAGGAATGGAGGATCGATCTATACGTGTAAACAGAATATTAAAAATTTAAACAAAACTATGGTGCCTGTCTGTAGTCCCAGCTACTCAGGAGGCAGAAGCAGGAAGATTATTTGTGCCCAAAAAAGTTGAGGTCAGCCTGAGGACCATAGTAAAACACTATCAAAAAAAGTCAAGATATTTTCAACTTATCTTAAGTTTGTGTTATCCATGAACTTTCAGAGAATTGGTATATGTAAGAAAGAGAAATATTATGTGTATATTTTAACAAATAATCCAAATAGAACAAAAATTTATGTATAAATCTGTTCATAACAGTAGTATTTAGTATTTTAAAACTAGAAAGCAACCTAATTACCCAACGTGAAAGAATGGAAAAGATTGAATTATATGTGTGGCGTTATCTCAACTATGTGCAAAACACATACAAAGAAACTAGGATGTAAAGGTCACATTAATAATTGCCACAAATTTTTTTAACCTAGGAACCAACAATATGTGAAAAATCCATAAAAAGAAAACTAAATATTTATCAAAAGACATTTTTAAAAGCTTAAAAATAATGAAATACTGTACCATGTCTCTTGATGGGGAGACTCCATATTGTAAAGATGCCATTTTATCTACACATTTGACAAACGCATGACATTTCCAATAAAAATTATAATAGATTTTTTAATGAAAGTGACATGCTAATTCTAAAATTCATCTAGTAGAGTACATACTTAAAAATAGCTGGATATTTTTTTAAAAGTATAATGATGTACCTCTACCTACCAGATACCAAAACATATCTTACAACCAACAGGAATTAAAGTATGATACTTGCTCACAAACAGAAAACCAAACTAATGAAAGAGACTAGATCGTCAGCTATTGAGATTCCGTGTGTAAAAGCATTTCAACAATTAATGATAGACAACTGCTTATCCAGATAATTTTTTATATTGGATACATCACATTATTCAAAAATACATTACCTTAGCTTTCTCAGCAGTTGGCCTAGACCATAGCCTGAAAGAAGCTGCAACAGATGTGGTGGACAGGGCCAGCTAGAGTCAAGCCAGAAGCAGCCAGCAGGGTTGCTAGCATGGCAGGAAGGATTGTTGTAAGTTGGGGTTTTGAGCAGATGGGGAAACAAAGAATGGTGAGGCGAGGTTTCTAACAGAGAAGGGAGTTGCATTATGAAAAGGGAGAACCCTAAAATAAACCGTGTGATGCTAGATTAGAAAAATCAGTGTATTTTATATCCTATATCTTTCCTGTTTTTGATACTTGTGCTGAAGTTATGTTAGTGTCTCTGTTTTTAGAAAATTCATTTTTGCCAGATGTCGTGGCGCACTCCTGTAATCCCAGCACTTGGGAGACTGAAGCAGGAGGATTGTTTTGAGTTCAAGACCAGCCTGGGCTACATAGTGAGGCTAGCCTGAACTGCATACCAAGACCCTGTCTCAAAAAAGAAGGTGGGAAGGCCTGGGGATTTAGTTCAGTGGCATAAGCACTTGCCTGGCAAGCGCGACATCATGAGTTAGACTCCTGGTACCAAAAAGTAAACAAAAATAAATTCCATTTTGATACCAATAATAAATGTGTGTTTTTAGAAAATCCACACTGAAATATTTAGTGTTAAGGGGTTCATGTCCCAAATTTATAATCAAGTGAATAAAAAAATACATATATAGTATATATTACATATGTAGAGTGGAAAAGAAAAATCCAACAAATGTAATGAAATGATAACAATGGAAAATCAAGGCACAGAGATTTTGGGAGCTCACTCTGGTACTCCTGCAACTTTCTGTAATTTTAAAAATATTTCAAAATAGAAAACTTGTGAAATAAACTCCAGATATATTAAAAAATCCAAACATTTCTACTTCCTGGAACCTGCTCCAAATGCTATCATATATATATTAAAAATATTATTTATATGGATGTAAAGTATTTTTTCAACATTCTGCTCACAAATAAAAATTAGAAATGTAAGAAGTTTACATCAATTGGAAATGGTTATATGTTTTGTATAACATGAAATGTACAGGCATTAACAAGAATAAGGTAGATTTATGTGCACTGATGTAGAAAAATCTTCATGATATATTATTAAGAGAAATAGCAAGTAGACCAGAAGATAGAATGTGATCACATCTATGTTATTAATAAAAAAGTTAGAAACAACTGCTGTAGATATGTGTATTGGTATGCAGGTACACGTGTAATATAGAAATGATCTGAAAGAACACACTATACTGCGCTATTAGCAATAGCTAACTCCAGGAAAGAGAATAGTATTGCAGTTTCCACTTGTTCCATAGTGGCAATATAATACTTTTATTACCAGTTGAAAAAGCCCACATATAAAAAGCCATGAATATATACAATATTTTTTGAAAGAATTCCTCTCAAGTTGATTACAGTACTTAACACTCGGAATTATTTTTAGTTAACTGGAAAATTCCTAGTCCAAACCCCACATATAGGGAATTGGCCTTCCAATGGACTGTGCTCAGGTACAATTTATAATTAATTTAACGGAGGATTAGGCAGCCTGCTGAACCACTCCCTGCTTGCTGGGCGACAGTCCAGAAGTGAATTCCCTTGCAGCTTTCCAAAAGGAGGTCAAACAAGTCCTTGGGGACTCTCAAGGGAAAGGCATTGCCAAAGGCTAAATTTGGCATCGAAGTCAGAGCCTGGACTGGGATGAACAGTGCCTGCACTTTCCAGTTTTGCTTTCAAGCCCCTGATCAGAGTGGGCAGAACTAGAGAGCTGTTTCCAACAGCAGCTTAGCAGCCCAGGCCAAGTTTCTAAGGTAAACCTGAAATGTAAAATTCTCCTCTACCTCCTGGCTCCTATTTTCTCCTATTTAAGAGTCATTTAACCCCCCTTCCTTAGAGCAAATTTCCTAGTGATGATTTCTGCCAACCAGATTAGATCCTACTTTAGCCTTGCCCAAGACAGGAAAAGAAGGCTAGTAACATTTTCCTTATCTTCCTCAACCTCATACTATTTAGGTGTAAGTAGCCAGTTGAATATTTTACTCTTTTTTTTCTGTTTGGTTTTCTTTTCTCATATAATATTTTGCTGAATTGTAATTCATACATCCTAAAATTCATCATTTGAAATGATGTCACTAAGGGCATGGTGGTGCACACCTGTAATCCCAGAACTCAGGAGGGTGACACAAGATTGCCATAAGCTCAAGGCCGGTCTAGACTACATAGAGAGTTCAAGACCACTCTAAACCCTGTCTCAAAGACCACCCTGAATCTTGTCTCAAAAAATGAAAATAAAGTGTAAAGTTCAGTGGCCTTTAGAATGTCCATATGAATTGTACAATTGCTACCACAATACAGTTTAGAAGAATTTTATCACTCTAAAAAGAAACCTATTACCCACTGAGCCATTTCTCACTTCTCCTTAATCCTCCCAGCCCTGTATGAGTCTACTATGTGTCTCTGTAGTTTGCCTATTCTTAGCATTCAATATAAATAAAATCACTCAGTATGTGGTGTTTTATTTGTGGCTTTCATCTGTGTTGTGGCATATGTCAGTATTCCCTTCCACTTTATGGCTGAATAATATTCCGTTTGATGGTTATATTACATTTAATGTAGCCATTCATCAGTTGATGGATATTTGAGCTGTTTCCACTTTGGGGTTATCATGAAAAATGCTGCTATGAACAGTCATGTACAGGCTCTTGTGTGGACACACATTTTCGATTCTCTTGATTGAATTCTAAGTCATATGGTAACTCCATGTTTCATTTTGTTTTGTTTTGTTTTTTAAGTGTCAGAGATTGAACTCAGAGCCCTCACATTGAGCTACATACTCGGCCCTTTAAAAAAAATTATTTAGGGAAAGGATCTTCCTAAGTCACTGTTGCCCAGGCTGGGCTTGAATTTGCAACAAATTGTGCCTCAGCCTCCCAGAGTGCAGAGATTCAGGTGCATGCCACCATACCAGCTCTTGTTTAAAGTTTTGAGGAAGAGTCAAGCTGTTTTCCTAAGTAGCTGCACCACTTTACCTACTCAGTGATGTATGTCTGTTCCTGTTTCTTCACAAATTCACCAACTCTTGCTGCTGTCTGTACTTGTGAAGTAGTATTTCACTGTGGTTTTGATGGGTATTTCCTTAGTGACTAATGACGCTGAAACATATTTTCACGTGTTTATGGGGCACCTGTAAATTTAACTTATTTATGCCATTGCCAATTGAGTTGTCTTAGTTTCATTTTCAAATTGTTCATTGCTAGTGTATAGAAATAAGATCGTTTTTATATCTTGATTTTGTATCTTTCAACCTTACTGACTTCATCTGTTAACTTAAATAGTTGTTTCTGTTTTCAAGGCTCCTCAACTTGATGAATGAAAAAAAAAACTGCTCAGCTCGGATTTGTCCTCAGCTGCTCCTGCCTTTCCAACCCCTTTGCTCCTTCTAATTACTGACTTTGTGTTATCTCCAGGAGCAAAGACTTAGCACATTGCTTTTGAAAGTTTGTCTGCCCTGATCTGCCTCTTTGTGATCTGTTGCAGGTGTCTCTTTGGCTATTAATCTGTATAACTAAAACTCCATTTGCCACTTAGCACATAAACTGGTAACATTGACTTTTCCAGGGGACAAGAATGGCAATAAATTCCTCATCTGTCACATCTTCATAAATCTGATTTTAGGCACTTATTCACTGGCAAGCTTTACCAATAAATCCTGGGTTTTGTGCAGCCTGGTGTTGGTGTCCCTGTAACCAGTATGATTTTTATTATCACTGTAAACCAGTATTGCCTTGGCCCATTCTGGCTGCAGTATAAAAATACCACAAACTAGGTAGCTTATGAACAATAGAAATGTATTTCTCACAGTTTAAAGAGCTAGGAAGTCTAAGATCAAGACTCTGGTAAGTTCTACATTTGGTGAGGGGCAGTTTTCTAACTTGTATATGGCATTTTTTCATTGTGTTCTTTTACATGATGGAGGGAGTAAAAGTCTTTTGGAGATCTTTTATGAGGGTGCTAATTGCATTCATGAGGGCTCTGCCTTCATAAACTGATCACCTTCCAAAGACCCTACCTCCTAATACCAGCCCCTTGAGGGTTAGCATTTCAACAGATGAATGAGAATCTGGACTTAACATAGATTTTCAGACCATAGCAAGTACTAGGGAAGGAAGGTCCCAAAGAGAATTCTACTGTTTTAGACCACAGGATAACCACAGCTACAAATATTTCATACTGATAGAAGAAAATGAATTGGTAGTAGTCCAGAAATACAGCATCAAGCTATTTTCTATTAAGCCAAAGATTAATTTTGTTATAGTTGCTATACAAAAATAGTATTTTGAGTTACTTACCATATAAATAATGATGTAGCCATCGAAAATACATGAAATATATGTTTATGTATAAAAATCTTCAAGACACACTATTTTGTGAAAAACTAAATTACATAAGTCTGTGTCATATTAATTTTCTATTGCTGTCTTAACAAATCAGCATAAACGCAGTGGTTTAAAACAGCACAAATTTATTAACATAATTCTTCAGATCCTAATCACATATGGGTCTCATCAGGTTAGAATCAAGATGTCAACTAGACTGTGTTCCTTTCTGGAAGCTTCCTTGCTTTTTCAGCTGTTGTCATGATTCAGGTCCATGTAGTTGTAGTGTTGAGGTCTCCATTCCTTTGCAGGCTTTTGGCAAGGGGTATCTCTTAGCTCCTAGAAGTCTTTGTCTGGTTCATTTATATAACCTCCAATAACTTTTAACCCTAGCAACCATCAGATCCTTTTCACATTGCCATCTTTCTGATGCCTCTCCTGTCTTCACAGCTGGGGAAAAATTTTCCATGTTTAAGGACTCATGTGATTAGATTGGGTCTAGTGTGGGGAGGGAGAGAATGCAGAGGGACTGTTAATGGGTGAGGGCTTCCTTCTTAAGTGATGAACTGGGGAATTACATCCATAGTGGTGACGGTTGTACCATTGTGGGTATACTAAAAATCACTGAATATATTAAAATGGTGAGTTTTAGAATATGTGGATTGTATTTTTTTAAAGTCTAAAGATCATTTTTGAAAAGTATAAGCTGATCCAATTGAGTTCAAATCTGATATTACCAAATCATTTTCAATTTTTGTTAGCATTACTAAACACTGAGGTGTAAAAACGAAAAGATTTTTGTCTCTGCCTCTTAAAACTCCATTGTCTGAAAGGAGAGACAATCATATGAGCGCTTCATTTTAATTGAACCTTGTCAGGATGAAGCTAGAGGTGTACTTTGAGATCACAAGGGCTGTACTAGGAAACCTGGGCTTCCTTCTAGAGGCAGGAGGGAACTGCTGAAAGCTTTTCAACTGGAAATTGACATGATCAGTTTGCATTTTAGTTATATCCTGCAGCTGGGTGTAATACTGACATGACTGTAGCATGGCTAGTATCAGAGAGACCAGATAGAAGACATTTGCAATGGTTTCGGTGAGAAATAGTGGAAGCTTGAATGAACAGCAGTGGTGGTAAGAGTGACGAGTTCAGATTTAATAAATATATTATGTGTAGAACCCTGTAGGACTTGGTCTGATGAGGAGTGAGAAAGAGAGAAATGTAGGATGACTCATAGATTTCTGACTTAGATCACTGGATAGAGGCTCGTGTCATTAACTGAGAAAAGAAATATAGCCAGAAGTTTGCAGGCTGAAATAATAAGCTCAGTTTAGATGATAGATATAAGACACCTGGAAGGGGCTGGGGATTTAGCTCAGCGGCGTAAGCGCCTGCCTTGCAAGCAGGCAGTCATGAGTTCGATCCCTAGTACTGATAAAAACGAAAAGACAAAAAGAAAAAAGACACCTGGAAAATGATACAGAGAATGTCTAGTCATGAGTGTTACTCTGATTTACCTATTTAATCCCTCTTTACTGCAGTTTTCTGATCTACAAAATAGTAGCATTGTGCTGAGGACTAATAAATGTGTGTGTGTGTCTGTGTGTGTGTGTGTATGTATTGTCCTGTACTCAGGTATGAGAGGTGTTGACCTAATTTGACTTCGGGAAATTGAAAACTATATTAACTATTTTTTAATATGTGCTTAGCTCTTTATAAGAAAATTTAGCAGCAATGGACTGTAATCCCAGCACTCTGGGAGACCGAGGCAGGAGGACTGTAAGTGTGAGCTCAGCCTAGGAAATTTAGTGATTTAGTGAGATCCTATCTCAAAGTAAAAGAATTTTAAAAGGCTGGGGATATAGCGCAGTGCCTTGGTTTCAACTCCTGTAGTGAAAAAGACAGAAAGGGAGAAAGAGAGAAAGGGGCAGGGGATGGAGAAAGAAGAGGGTTGTATTGGAGGAATATTTACAGGTGCAATTTGATTTATGCCAACTCAGTGAATATACAGATGTACTACAAAGATCAGATGGAAGGTGATAATTGCTGCCCCCAAAAGACTCAGTATAAGGTTCTTTTAATTAGGCATTCCTTCTAGTGAATATAAACCAATTTTCTGTAGAGAAATTACATAAATTTCAAAAATAATAAAAGCTAACTTTTGCTTTGTGCTTGCTGTAACCTGAGCATCACACTAAGCTTTATTTCAAGGGTTATCTTTTTTATCCTCATAGTAATCCTATTATTCATATTCTCATTTTACAAATAAGCAGTCTCAGAAAAGTTAAATAACTTAACCAAGATCATTAATCTAGTAAGCAGTAAAGCCACAGCTCAGGTCTTTTGACTCCAAAATCAAGAACAATAAATGTTATTATATGTGAAACCAGATATTGTTATGTATAAAGGCACAGTTATTTGCATGCTTAGATAATTTAATAAGGAAAATACCAATCTGACTGGTCTGATTTTTGTGGAAGTTACTGATCCTTCACTATTGCTTTCATGTCCTTCTTCCTCTTTAGCACACCCAGTTAATTCCCAAACTCACTCTGTAATCTTCATGTGAAATCTTATTATCTCCATGTCCATTTCCCTTCCTCTTCTCACACTGCTCGGTTCAGCACAGAGATTGGACATGTTGGGTAAACAAAGAAGGCCTTGGCTGGAAATAGCAACATTTGTGGTATCTCTTGCAATGCCTTTCCTCAGACTCATTCCTGACCTATGTTTCTGGAGTCAGGACTACTGAGGTTACTGTTGTTCAGCCTGTTGCTCATCGCAGCAGTGCACCAGCACAACAACTTACACAGGAAGAGGAAGGGCCAAAGCAAATGTACCCTCAGGATGAGATGGGCCAATGGTCCAAGAGGTATTTGCTGAGTGAAAATGGAGAAGTGAAGTCTTTTGTTCTTCATGAGGAAGCTACCTGAGCAGGGGCATCTGCAGGACTGAAGCAGTGGGTCATAAGACTGTGGATACAACCAAATGGTTTCACAGACAAGGCTAATATGTTTGAGGCCATCTCTGGCTCCTTATATGCATGCAGATTTCACAGCCAAGGAATAGTCTCTGCCCTTGGTCATTTGTCTGAATATAGTAAGTCCTCAACTTACGAACATTGGAGTTGTGAACTTTCACAGATAAGAGTGGATGCAAACAAATCACAGAAGAAGCTTACATGCCTGCCTGACACTGTCACAGCTACACTGTTACGTGCTTATTGTGTAGTGCAATGGTGCGCAGTTATACAGTGTTCAATCACAGAGCAGGATGACCAGAAGCAAGAGGAAAAGTGGTGGTGACGTGGAGGGGACTGCTGGGAAGGTAAAAGCAGTAAACACTGTATATTTGTGTCAAAGGCATAGAAGACTCACTTGGTCAAACTTACAAATGAATCCATGAATGTTCTCCCGGAACATTTGTAAGTCAGTGACTTACTGCAGTAATCAAAAGATCTGAGCAATATCTTGCCAAAGGAGAGAACTTTAAATTAATTTAGTATGCAGGATATTTTTCTTGAATTGTTGGACTGAATTTATTTTTTCATAGTGGGAAGGCACCTCAAATAATCACGATGCATTGTATTCAGGATTTAATTTCCCAAATGTCAGCATGCAGTACATTTCAAAAGTAATTCACTTTGCAATATGTTTTTCCCATTACACTCATATGGCAGAAATTATTACAAATCACCTAGGAAGCTGGGATCATCATTATATCAACCAAGGGGTTTGACTGGACTGTTGGCAGTAAAAGTTATTTCTCCTGAAAAAAGAAAGAGGGCCAGGCATGGTGGCACATCCCTGTAATCCCAAACCTTAGAAGGCTGGGATAGGAGGATTACCATGAGTTTGAGGCCAGCCTGGCATACATGAGTTCAAGGCCAACCTGTACTACATAGACCCTGTCTCAAAACAAAACAATTCCACAATGTTTCAAAAATAAACACATTCGATATGTTTTATCAAATCTCCCTGTCTCTCTCTGGCCTTACATATGCCCTCAGTTCCTCAAGCCTGTCTTGCCTGAATATTACTTATTATTTTCCTTTGTGTTTTGTTTGATTATATTTCTTCCTGGTCAGAAAAATCTATGTTCTTTCTCTTCCACATATTTCCATCTAGCCTTCAAAAGCAGAACTTACTTCTTCCAAGATATCTTCCCTGATAATCATATCTTGTGGATTTCTTTTTAGTTTCCTTATCTATTGCCACTGTAGTCTATCTGTGCCATATATTCTTGTAGTTACTAAAATATTTCTTTGAATTTCAACCCACGTTGTTTTATTTGTATATGTTTTAGTCTTTGTTTAGATCTTACATTTTCTGGACAACTCAATAGCTGTGACTTTTATTTCTTTAGCATCTTGGAATAATACAATGACTTATGTTACAATGTCATAAATATCACACTTTTGATAAAATTCAACTCACATTAAACATTTAATGGTGATAGTGAAAAAGGTTTTATTAAACAAGCATCAGATACATTTCAAAAGATTAAAGATGCAATGTGAGCATCTAAGCTGTCCTTCATGGATCTTTCCTCTAAAAACTTACTGAAGTTTTTCTTGCATATTTTATAGTAGTTTTCTTTATCAGATCTCATGACAACTGACTAATTAATGGACAGCATACTCTGTCCTAGAAAACAAAGTCACCGTTTATTACCAACTTATTCTTCAACAATTATTCTACAATCATTCATACTATATAGGACTGAAAGGACATTAAATTTACTTACTATTTGTGAAACCAAGGCACACAAAATGAAACAAAAACAGAATAACAAGTTATCTAAGTTTCAGTCCTAGGTAAGTGTCCTGGACAACATGGTGTGAATTAGAAAAACAGAAGAGGAGATAAACAAGAGAGTGTAGCCAATGACCTCTTGCTGATAGTTATTATGATGTGAACATGGCCTCAAATGATGGGGAAAGGAGAATCTAAAAGCACAGAAGCAATAGTGTCTGTGTGTATTTGGACAATGATTTGTTTTCAATCTAACCAATGAAAGGACACATGAAGACCATTTTTTAATACATCATTATTATTTTTGTTTTAAACCATCAGTACTAATTTAGAAGTCTGTTTTCTGGTTCTCTTTATTCTTTTCAGAATTGCTGTACTTCTACTTGGTATTCTTTTTATTTCTATCCCAAAATTGCCTTTTATTGCTTCTCTTACCACCAATGAATAGTTTAGGTTTGGATTTTTATGAAAATGTCCCTACTTTACCTTCACTTTTGAAGGCATTTAACTCTTTTGTATGTCACTGTCACTTTTCTCCATAGGAATTCTAAGTGTGAAATATTTTTTCTACTGTAAAATATTTTAAAGATGCCATTCCATTATCTTCGGGTTTCCATCCTTTCTGATGGAAAAGTTAGCTATCACTGTTATTGTTGCTTGATAAGATAAGTGTCTTTTTTTTAAAACTGGGGCCAATTTTAACATTTTTATATTTGTACTTAGTTATCAGTTGTTTTAGCAGATGCAGTTTTCTTTATATTTATTCTGTTTCAGATTCATAGAGCTTCTTGAATTTGTGGTTTAATGGGTTCTGCTAGTTTGAGGAAATTCTTAGAAAATGTTGCTTCAGACATGTTTCCTGTCATGTCCTTGATGTCACTCTTTCTCCACAATCACATAAGATCTTTCATAATCTCCCACTTCAGAAGGTCTGGGAGGCCAGGTAGTATGCCCTGGAGTGGCCAATGTATGAAGCTGTGGAAGTGAAGTCAAAGGTGCAGTGAAGATCCAAAAGTCTGAAAAAAGCCAGGAATGTGGGTTGTCTGAAGAAATCTGCAAGGAGGGAACAAAGTTAGTCCAAGAGAGAAGCCATGAAAGCTACAACCACCAAAAGTGCTGTAGAGACGGAGTCACCCAAGCCCTTTGTAGCTCATAAATTGCCACAGATTTCCTCAGATGTTGCACATGAAAATGCAGGACTTGATGTTTTCCCTGATGGATTATAGACTTGCTTTGGTCCCATTCCTTTGTATTCCCCTGTTTATAACTTTTGAAAGAGAAATGTTTACTTTATGCCATTGAATGTTCGAAGTGTTCAACTTTTTATTTTGACAAGTGCTCACAGCTAAGAGCTTGCTTTACATCTCAGAGGTGATTTGGGACTTGGACTTTTTAGCAATGCTGAAACTGTTAGGACTTTGGCAACTATTGCTGATGAACTAAATGCTCCAAATCTGATTCTGAGGAACGAATTTTCTGTGCTGCCACTATTGTGGAACATGGTGTTGCTGCTGCTGTTCTGGAACATGGTGCTCTTGGGTTTCTTAGAGCAGTTTTACACTTTTGCAATTCGGAAACAGCAAAGGTGGAACTTGCTGCTTCTTGTGATGCCCTCAGGCTCTCTTTTGTATCCTCCTGTTCCTCCTTAACAATCAAAATCTCAGCTCTGTTTTTGCAGTCCACAGCTTTACTGGAGCTTCCCTTCTGGCCAAACTTGTACATCCATCAACAGATGAATGGATTAAAAAAATGGTGGCCATGGGGCTGGGGATTTAGCTCAGCGGCATAAGCGCCTGCCTTGCAAGCAGGCAGTCGTGAGTTCGATCCCTGGTACTGATAAAAACGAAAAAGACAAAAAAAAGAAAAAACTGGTGGCCATACCATTTTGCATCCTTTCAGATAATATATGACAGTTCTATTTACTCTGCATTTCCACCAGAACTTAGTATTTTCTTTTTAAAAGACATTCTAAACTGGGGATAGGAGGCTGAGGCACCATGGAATATAGTTCGACAATTTCTTATAAAGTTAAACATATACTTGACCTATGAGCCAGCAATATCATTTCAAGGTATTTATCCAACTGAAATTCAATCTTATTTTCACACAAAAACCTGTATACAAATATTTATAGCCTCTTTATTCAGAATTACAGAAAAACTGAGAAATGACTCAAATGTCACTCTGGTAATTGAATAAATAAACTGAGGTATAATCACAGAAAGAATACTACTTAGCAATAAAAATGAACTTGTAAGTAAATATCAAAACACGGTGCTAGGTGAAGGAACCAGATTCAAAATCCTACATATTATGATTCAATATATATGATATTTTAGAAAAGTAAGAATACAGAAACAGAAGTTAGAATGGGGAATTGCCAGGATTTGAGGTTGACTACAAAAGAGCACAAGACCCAAGCATGGTGATGCATCCCTAATCCCAGCACTCTGGAAGGCAGAGTGGATGGCAACTTGGAGCACAACCTGGGCAACTTAATTACTTACCAACACCTTGTTTCAAAATAAAAAATAAAGAGGCCTGAGGATGGATATAGCTCAGTACAAAGGCCATAGATTCAATCTCCAGTACTGAGGGAATACACAGACACCCAAGGGAATATTTGGGGGGTGGAACTGTTCTGCATGTTCATTATAGTGATGATTATATCACTATATATTTCTGAAAAGAGTTTTGTTTATAAAAAATTTTTTTTGTCTTTCTGAGCCAAGGTCTCACTATGTAGCCCAGGCTGGCCTCAAACTCACAGCAATTTTCCTGGCTCAGCCTCTCAAGTGCTGGGATTACAGTGTATACCACCATGTATACCATCATGTCTGACTTATTTATAAATTTTGAAAAATGAATAAAAATATTTTTTAAAAACCTCAAATCTTAAATTTATTTTTTTAAATTTTATTTTAAAGAGAATAAAACCAGGGCCAGGGATTTAGTTCAGTGGTTCAAGCACTTGCCTGGTAAGTGTGAGTTTGAGTTCAATCCCAGGCACAAAAATAAAATAAAATAAAATAAAAGAGAATAAAGCCAATCAAAGAAAAAAGAGCAAAAGTGATACAGGACAAAACAGGATAATAGGAAATCAACAATGGCTACCATAAAGCCCCTTCTTATCTTCAAAATTACTGCCCATACCATCAGACATAATAAAATTAACAAAACAGAACAGAATAAAACCAATCAAAACAGAACAATGAATAAGACAAAACTTACCCATTCTGCAGTTGATGGTAAAAATGCATTCTTATCTATTCTGCAGTTGATGGTAAAAACAGTATTGAATTTCAAGAACAATACAGGAAATCCCCTATGGTTGCTATATTGCATATTGTTATCCAAAAGTGTAAGTTGTTTTTGTACCTCAGTTGCTGACAACTCAGCCTACATTCCTCTGAATCAACCAGTTGCTTAATGGAGGGAGGAGTGTGTTCTTATCTCCCAGTCCCATGCACTGATTGGCTCACAGGAAAGGTGAATTGGCTTCTTGTTTGTCCTCCTGGGCCACATGGCTTCCTCTGAATCTTACCTTCAAAAATCTTTCTATTGAAAAATAAAGCAAAGATATATAAAGTTACTTAAAATGTATAATTAAATGAATGTTTATAATGCAAAAATCCTTATAATAATCTAAGATCAAGAAATGAACTTTAAGGGCTAGGAGTATAATGCTGTGGTAGAATGCACATGTAGATTAGTGAGGCTATGTTGATCCTCAGCACAGAAAGAGGGAGCGAGGGAGGGAAGAAAGAAAGAATAAAAGAAAAGGAGAGAGGAAAGGAGGAAGTAAATGGAACTTTGCCTCTCACTCTGGAATCTACTTCATGTTGAACCACACAACTCTCTTTTCCCATAAGTAGTCGTGGTCCTGACTTCTACAATAATTACCTTCTTGCACTTTTATAATGGCTGTCACTCAAATGTGTATCCCTAGAAACTACAGTCTTATTGTTAAAAAATATTTTGCATTTTTTTGTTTGTTTTGTTTTGAAGAGAACAAAACCAAACAAAACAGAACAGAGTCAATCAAAACTAAATAATGAACATGGTACAGGACTTCAAAACAAGATAAAAGGAAATCAATAATGACTACCCTAATGTCTCTTGTTATCTTCAAAATAACTGCCCATACCATCAGGCATAATAAATTAAACAAAACAGAACAGAATAAAACCAATCAAACCAAAACAATAAAGCAATACAGGACTTCAAAGCAAGGTAATAGGAAAACAACAGTGGCTACCATCATGCCTCTTGTTATTTTCAAAGTAGCTGCCTATTCCATCAGACATAATAAAATCAAACAAAACAAAATAGAATAAAAATAAATCCAAACAAAACAATGAAAGCAACACAGGACTTCAAAACAAGATAATAAGAAATCATTAATGGCTACCATAATATATTTTGTTATCTTTGAAATAGCTGCCCATGCCATCAAATATAATAGAATCAAACAAAATGAAACAGAATAAAACCAAACCAAACAACAATAAGAGCAATACAGGGTTTCAAAACATGATAATATGTTAACAATGGCCACTGCCTTCCCTTTTTAGACATGTCCTCCCGTTTCACTTTCACAATATCTAAGGTGCATTTTGGATCCCACTAACTCCTTTAGTTTTTTATACTAGGGAGACAACACAATGTTCACCCATGAGACTCTGAATCATTTCAGCCATGAGCATGATCTCAAGTTGGATCTATCTACTTACAAGCCTCTCAAGGTTAACTTTCTTTTATAGCAGAGTGGGTTTCCATTGTATGAAAATGCCATATCTTTCTTATCCATTCTGCAGTTGATGGGAAAGCTATTCCTACTTTTTTCTGGTTCCCTGTCATATAGAGCATTGTTCTGTCTTTGACTTTTAGTCTATAAGTTTTCTTTCAAGTTAAATATGTTTCTTGTATAAAGCATATTGATGGATCCTATCTCCCAATCCAACCTGCCCTTGTTTCTTTTCAATTGGTGAATTGAGGCCATCTACATTAATGGTTATGGCCAACATGCACTGGCTCATCTCTGCCATGCTATTTTTCTGCTGTTGGCTGCTTACTTTTCCTCTCCAATTGTCTGCCCTGCTTGGTGATCCACTGTTCCTGGAACCATGGTCATTTTTATCTCTCTCTCTCTAATATCCTTTAGTAGTCTTTGAAAGGTTGGTTTGGTGGTCATGAATTCCTTCACTTGTTCTTTGTCAAAGAAGTATCGTGTTTCTCCACTAATTTTGAAAGATAGTTTTGTAAGGTACATCAATCTGTGTTGGAAGTTGTTGTCTTTCAGGATTTGAAATATTTCATTCCAACATCTTCTTGACTTGATTGTGTTGAGAAGTCTATTGTGATCCTGATGGTTTTTCTTTTATAGGTGATCTGTTTCTTTAACATCTTTTAATATTCTACTCTTATGCTGAATCTGGGATCTTGATTATTTTATGTCTGTGTGGAGATTTATTTTGGTTATGGTTAGTTGGAGTTCTATATGCTTCACTTATCTGAATGTCTCATCTTTTTCCCATGCTTGGGAAGTTTCCTGCTATTACTTCTGTAAATAGAGTTTTTATGTCATTTGTGTTGACCCCTGCTTTTTCCACTGACATCTATTATTCTTAAGTTTTTTTCTTTGTGTTATCTTTCAGCTGTTGAATTGTTATTTCCTGGTTCCTTGTTATTTTTGAAAAGATCTTTCCTTTCACAATCACAAGTTGCA
The DNA here is from genome assembly GCF_034190915.1 of Cavia porcellus. Classification (NCBI taxonomy): domain Eukaryota; kingdom Metazoa; phylum Chordata; class Mammalia; order Rodentia; family Caviidae; genus Cavia; species Cavia porcellus. The sequence continues at coordinate 17,924,772 of NW_026947515.1, forward strand.
ATCCTGTCTTCAAGGTCTGAAAGTCTATCTTCAGCTTCTTTTAATCAGTTTTGCCAGCTTTCAATGGAGTTTTTAATTTGCTGGATATCTCTTTGAATCTGTTTCGTGTATTCTAAATCTTTTGTATATTGTTCATTCAAGGTTTCTCTCATTTTCCTATGCTCCTCTATTTTTTTTATCTATGTCTTCTCTAGAGGTGCTTAGCAATTCTTTTACTATGTTTTTCATTTCTTCTTTTACCTGAGATAGTATTTCTGTTCTAATTTCTTTTATAGCCTCATGAAGTTGTTTCTTTACTTCAGTTGCCATCACTTAAGAAACTTCAAGTGTGCAGCTCCTGATCTCTTCCATGTTTACATCTCCTGGACTTGCCTAGCTTAGATTGGAGGCCAGAGATTGCCTTTTGTTTCTTCATCTTGACATTTTCCTAGGTTCTTCTGGACAAGTAGGTAGTAGGGTCCCAGGCACTTCCCATGTTGACTACAATTTCTCTGAAGCATGACTGTTTAGTTTTCCTGGCCATTGCTGGCTACTGGTATCCAATGGTGGCCACTGGGTGTGCTGATGCCAGGCTGGCTGCTGCTTTTCCCAGTCCGCGCTGGCTACCAGCAGTGGGAAGCATCAGTGATGGTGGCTAGTATGCGCATGGGGGTAGGACTGGCAGCTGCCTCCCAGACCTGAGCTGGTTACTGGTGGGAGGCCTCCCCAGTGGTGGCTGCAGTGCATGCTGGGGCCAAAACTGTTCTGCATTCTGAACCTTCCTTTAAAGCTACAGAGTCTACACTACCCTTATTAGGCCCATGGTCTGAATTTCACTGATTGCACAACTGTGGTCATTTAGAGTGTTCTTCTGTTCTCTGTATTTCCTGAAATTGGGCTGCTGAATCCAAAGCATGTATCAGACTCAATTTCCATTTCTTTCCAAAATATCTGCCAAAACTAGAGAGTTAGCTGAGTATAGGGACACATAACTGCAATCCTAGCACTATGGGAGGCTGAGGAAGGAGGCTCATAAATTCAATCCCATGCTGGGCAATTTAGTAATTTAGCAAGGCTGTTTCAAAATAAAAAGAACGTTGGGATATAATTCAATGTGAATGCATAGTACCACCAAAGTAAATAAATAAAATAAAATTTAAAAAATAAAAAGGGCTGGGAATATAGCTTAGTGAAGGCCCTGAGTTCAACCTCCAGGACCACTAAATATAGTAATAATAATAATAATATATAAAGAACAGCAACAAACTAAAGAGTAACACAGTGTTTGGTCTCTCTTTGTCTCTGTCTCTCTCTCTCTTTTCTTTTTCTCTCACAGTACTAGAGATTAAACTCAAGGCCTTTGCACTGAGCTAAATGACATGGTCTTGCTAAGTGGATAAATTGTGCAGGTTATGCTCAAACTTTTGACTTTCCTGACTCAGCCTCCCAGTGTTGTAGGATTAAAGGTGCGCACTGCCATATCTGGCTTATGGAGATGTTGCCAAGTGATTAGTGTCTATCAAGGCATCAGAAAGTATTGAATGTCTGGTTATCTTTTCATGGTGTTAGTATCTACTTATAGTAATATTTATATCTTTTAAATTCACTGAGGCTTGTAACATAGATATTCTTTTTTTTTAATTAGGAAACTGATAAACACTTCCCATTATCTCTATTATTTGGTTATCTAGTAATGCAGTTCATAGGGAAGAGACAGGTTAAGTGTGTGATTCTTTCCCTTTACCAGACTTCAAAATAATGAATTATTTCCCTATAATTTGTTTGTTTGTTTGTTTTTGAAACAGGGTCTCAGTATGTAGTGCAGGCTGGCCTTGAACTTGCTTATGTAGCCCAGGCTGGCCTCAAACTCTCTTTCTGCCTCAGCCTTCCAAATGCTGGAATTACAGCCATGCACCACCATATCCCTGTGATCTTCTGAAAGTAATCATTTTCTGTTTTGTAAATGTCATGCTTAACTCATAGAGTTAAGCATAGTTCATAGATTTTAATCTATTAAAATTATTATTTATTGAAATTAAAACTTTGCCATCTTAAACCAGTGAAAACTTCTTCAACTTGATCCTTTTGTACTTTTGATGCAATTCTAGTACTCTGAAACTTCCCTGTGATCTTATTTGACAGGAGGTTCATTCTGTGCATTTTCTAACCCAAACCTGGATTAGCCATTTCCCCAAGAAGCCCTGATTTCTTTTAATTGAAAATGATATTAAAAAAAAAAAAAGAAAATGATATTTCGAGATCACATTCTGTGGCGGTACATGCATATAGTCCCCGCACTCAGGAGGCTGAGGTAGGAGGGTTGCCATGCACGAGTCCAATGCCAGCTCAGGATCCATAGCGAGTTTAAGGGCAGCCTGAACTACGTAGTGAGACTCTGTCTCAAAAAAAAACAATAAATAAACAAATATCAATCACATTTTGAGTTTTGAGGCTGGTTGTTGCTGCTGGGTTGGCCACTATTTTCATTGTTTGGCTGCTTTTTTCAGTTGACAGAATGACAGTATTTCCAATGAATAGTAAAAGGAAATTCATAAAAATATAGAAGTATACGTAAAACACCTCATGAGTATATACAGGTACTTCTAATTCAAATCTGTTGTTTATACTTTGGATCTTTGTATTCTTCCATATCTGCCACTGTCTCTCAAATTTTTGTCTTCCTCTGAGTTAAAACCTTTCAAAAAATATTTTCCTTTTTTTCATCTATTTCTCCTCAAGCATTACACTAGAATTTATTTAATCTTATTTTTTCTAGCTTGCTCATCATTTCTTAAATTACATTTATTTCTAATTATTTCCTCAGTTGTATCTCTTAATTTCTGAGTTTCTAATTTTTATTTCTTTTTTTCATATTGCATACTACTCTCATAATACCTTTTATCTTATTTAGAAATAGTAGGTTTCAGTTATGATCTCTTTCATGGATATTCTTTTTACGGTGATCTTATTTCCTCTGGGGGGTGTTACTCAGCTCTTTTTTCCCTTTATTTTTTTTTAATAAAAACTATATGACCTTGATATTTTTCAGCTGTTTCTTTTAATATAAAATTGGTTTTCCTGAACTTTTGTCATAAAGTGGCATTCATAAAACTTTTATTACTTCACAGGACTCCCTCTGTTGACTTTGCAGTGTGAAAGATAAGGCAGCTTGTTTTTTAGGATACTTTACCATGTTAATGTGGAGCTATTCTGTCTGTCATCTCTTGTCCATGTCCTCTTCAGTGTTTGTTTCATTGCAAGTGATATCTTTTCAGTGTGGGGCTTGTCCTACAGAGGGGCCCTCACAGGTGGATTTTGGGCTAGGTCGCTCCAGTCTCTTCAGAACTTCTCCCTGTGAGTGTGGCTTTAGTTTTCACCGCTGTTCTCACACAGGCCTACCTCTCAGTGAGTATCAGTTAGATATTTTGTATTTCTCTGTCTTCAAAGTGCCTCAGAGGAAGTTTCCTTAGCTTTTCTTCCAGATAGACACTGATACCACACAGGTCTGTGGCTATTGGTGGTTTGACCCCCAGCCGCTTGTATTTCAGCATTTTCTGGGATACCTTGTCACCTATAGCTACGGTTTGGATGTGTCACCTATAAGTCATACATTAGAAGTGAAGGTCATATGTTAAGGGTAGTTATGGAAGGCAAACAAGATCAGATGAGGCCCTGAAGTTGGGATCTCCATGATAGCATTAGTGACTTTATAACAAAAAAACAGTGTGTGAGCTAGCATAGGTACTCAGTGTGTATTATTCAGTTATAGCAACAGAGAATGGACTAATAGTGTTATTGTAAACGTTATTCTTGGATTTTTGGTTTTGCCATGTAGTTGTTCTCTCTGTGTTATATAAAGCTTCAGAAAGAAGGAAGAGCTGTGCTGCTGACACTGTCATCTTCCCACAATCCTTCTCCAAGTTAATTCAATTACAAATGAATTGCATATTACAGTACCTACCTTTGAGAGGCTGCTCATAACTTATGGATGTTGACGTCTTGCTTCTATTAGGCCCGGGATGGTTAAGGACTTTAAATCTTACCTGTTTATGTCACAGTTAATGACCAAACAAGACTAAAACATGAAAATAATAAATTACCAACTCACATGAATTTTTCTTAAAAGAAATTAGATTACAGCAGAAATATTTCTGAGGATTTGGGAATTATTTTTAACAATAAATAAAAGAAACCAGTTATGTATGTTTTCTCAGAATTAACACAGTGCAGCTTTCTTTTCTGAGGCATATAAGCATAAATTACTTATGTACAAGCTTCACAGAGTATATTTGCATATATTGCCATAAATTTTACTTTAATTTTATTACTCATAGATGAAAAATTGTAAGAACTAACGCAAAAAAAAGGGAAAATTTTTAGTAGCAATTAGTCAACTGATAGAGCTACTGAACTCTCAGGAGCCCAATATGGACCTTTAAAATGAGAAAAAGTCTCAAGTACTCATCTTGTCTAGACACAGCCTTAAGAATATTTCTAGCTCAATATGTTTAAGTACAGAAAATAGTTAAAAATTAATGGTATCTGTGAGAAATAGGATTTTGATTTTTCTATCTAGTTTTTCTATCAGATTACAAGGTGTAGTGCCAATACTCAGAGCAGAGAAACAGTACTTAAGCACGACTTCAAAAAAAAATTTAACAGAGCTCTGGTAGCTAGGAAACAGCGGCACAGATAGTGCATTGAAGAGGAATAGTTGAGGAGAGAGGGGCAATTCTAGGGCCACGTTATGATGTTATGTGAGTGGCATTGCACATGGTTGTCATGGCTACAGAACTGTACAAGCTATAGACACACAGGCCCTATGGACCCACCCACCCTGCTGCCACTGCCTTCCACACCTGCCCCTGTGAGTTTTCTACAGCTCCAGCGTAGGGAAAAAAGGCCATATGGCTTAAATCAAAATATTTTTTTCACTTCTAAAAATCAGAATACCAGAGATTCAGAGCAGAAGGAAGGGAAACATTGGAAAATGCTGATTTCCTAAGGGTCAAGGCTTCAGAACATTTACTCAAAAAGAAAATGCCGGTGATCCTCAGATACTGACTTCCATACCTACCCTTCTGATCCTTTTTGCCTTCTTGATTTCTCTCTGGCTATGTAGATCCTGGCTGTCTGCCTCCCCAACCCCCACTCCCTACCTAGTCAGCAGCACCAGGGAGAGCTGTAACATTTTTCAAAGGAATACATGTGGATTGAAATGGTTAGATATTTTGGTACTGTTTCCTTCCACTAAGATAAAGGAAACATTTTTGGATGCTATTGCTAGATTTAAGGCAAAGCCAGGATAAGCTGAAGAAAAAGGATAGCAATTGTTACAGATATAGAGTAGGAAGTAGAAAATTAACAAATAGAAGATAAAAAAGTCTTGGCTATAATTAGGAAGGCCCTGAAGTATAACTCTAAATTTGAGGGTTGGATGATGAGCAATAACAAACATGTTGGAGAGAAATCTAGGGGGAGCACATAACTTCCCCTGGAATACTCTTCCTGGTGGAGTAACTTGTACTTAGTCAATTGGGGGACTAACTTCTTTATGTTCATGAATATCATGAATAAAATGGTTTAGGCACTTGCTAATTGTATTTTTGGGATTTCAGACAGAGTAAAGTCTCTAGAGCCTGTAAGCACACATTCTTGCTCTGCTCATGACATGTAACGATGACTCTGTCCAAAACATCCAAGATGGTGAGGCACAGAGGAAGGACCTGCCTTCTTTGTTAGTTTCCTAAGACTGTCATAACAAAGTACTGCAAAATCATGGCTGAAAAATCAAAATGTATTACCTCATAGATCTGGAGGGTAGAAGTCCCTCTGAAACCCATTAGCTCTTTCTTACCTTTCCCCATCTATGTGGCTTGCTACAATCTTTCATGTACCTTGGCCTCTAGATGCATCACCACCATCCTCCTTTATTACATGATGCTCTCTTCTCACAATATTTTTATACATCTGCTTTGTCTCATGATATTTTTATGAAGACACCAGTCATATTGGGCTAAGGGCCCATGCTAATCCAGTATGACCTCATTTTAACTCATTATATCTGCAACTACCCTATTTCCAAATAAAGTCATATTATACTGAGGGGTTAAAACTTCAATGTTTCTTCTTTAGGCGGATAAAATTCAACCCATAATAACATCCAGCTTTCTGAGTTCAAATTTGAAGTCAGACATTTCTCAACTGTGTGATTTAGGGTGCATCTCAGCCTCTCTGTCTTCTTACCTGTAAAATGAGGTCATGGGGAAATCATTATAGCTACTTCACCAGAGTCTCACATAAAATAGTAGAAAAGCAGGAGGAAAGGAAAAAAAATAGAATGTGACAGGTAAAGAGTGATAGGTGGCCTTTCGTGGACTTACCCTTTCATAGTACTTCGACCCGATAAGTGAATACTAAGGTATAAGGAGTAAGAAATCAGGCTGTAGGGCTGGGGATTTACCTCAGCAGCATAAGCGCCTGCCTGGCAAGCGCACAGTCGTGAGTTCAATCCCCAGTATCAAAAAAACAAAGCAAGAAATCAGGCTGTGTGGTCAAAGGTAGGTTAGCAAATCTCTTCTCATAACCCTGTATGGGTCTTTTTAAAGTACAGAGGGTATGAATTGCTTCAGAACATCAACACAGTTATAACAGTGCACCTAAAGATAGTCATGAAAGAGCACTTCTAGATGTTCCTTAAATTAGGGTATATTTAATGGCTTGCACACTTAAGCTGCCTCATGTCCAGCTTGTTTTGTGATGAGGTGTTGTTTCATGCTGTTCTTAGAAGGATCCATAGTGCTAAGAAACTCTAGTTCATCTATTCATTCAGTGAGGCAGTCAGTCAGTGACAAGTACATATGGAGCAAATGAAGAAATAAAATGAAGAATCTACCCTTGTGGAGCATTCACTACAAAGGGAGGAAGAGACAGACGGTGAACATGCAGGGCTAATCAAAGGTGCAGTGATTGCTCAAATTTTAAAAATTACAGTGAAAGATTCATGGCCAAGAACAATAAGATGACTGTATTTGAAGCAAGGAGAAGAATTTCAAGTAGTTTTGAGGGGAATTAATGGCAGTGTGTCTCTTGTAATAAATTTTTTATTTAAACATTTACTGTATTTTATTATTGCCCTTCATCAATCATTTTCAGCAACTTTTGCTTTCTCTCTCTCTCTCTTTCTTTCTTTCCTTCCTTCCTTCTTTTGAGATAGGGTCTCATTATGTAGTTTAGGCTGGCCTTGAACTCATTATGTAGCCAGACTGGTCTCAAATTTGTGGTGATCCTCTTGCCTCAGCCTCCAGAATTCTGGAATTATAGGTGTGCACCATCACCCCTGGCTCGCAATTTCTGTCAAATAAAAACATTACTCATCTTCACCCACCTTACAATGGAACTGGCTTGTGCAACCTCAGGCTCTACTCCAAAGTCAAAGTGACCACAAAAAGTGTTTAGATTTGATTCAGAACATCAATACAGCTATAGCAGTGCACCTAAAGATAGTCATGAAAGAGGACTTCCAGAACTGCCTCATAAAGTGCCCCAAAAAATGATGGAATAAATGCATTTGATGTGAGAGAGTATTTTGATGGAAAATCATGGCACTATGTGTTTTATTATAAGACTAATAAAGTAAGAAAAAAATCCATCAGATTTCTTAATTATACCTCTTTGCATAACCCTGTATGGGTCTGTTTTAAAGTAAAGAGGGTATGAATTAATTCAGAACATCAATACAGTTTTATCAGTGCACCTAAAGATAGTCATCTTTGGGGTTTTTTTGTTTGTTTGTTTTGGTACCGAGGATCAAACTCATGACTTCCCGCTTGCCAGGCTTGTGCCGCTAAGCTATATCCCCGGCCCTGTATCAACATAATGATTCATAATGCCAGGTAACCATACATACAAAGAAGAAAACAAACCAGGATAATGGCAGAGGACATTAGGTATGCAGGTGGTCAAGCAGTATTTCTCAAGACAGAATTTGAGCTGAAAGCTGAACGTTGTGCTCTGTGGGGAAGGAATGTTACCTGTGAAGGCTTTGACACCAGAGCATGCTTGGTGCATTCAAGAAGCAGCAGGAAAGTCACTGTGGCTGGATAGTAAACATGGAAATTTTTAGTGATAAAAATATATAAGCCAAATTCAGGTGACATGGAAGTCTATGTAACATTGAAGTAAGTGTCAAAGCTTTAAAGTCAACAAAACTTGAATTTGAAGTCAATCGCTGCCATTTACTAGTTTATATGCTTGAACAAGTCATCTAAGATTGATGAGCTTCAGCTTTCTTATCTATAAAGTGGCAAAAAAAGGTTAATTTTCAGGAATGTTTTAAAGTGAAAATGAGGTTTGAAAAAGGAGGATTTTAGCAGATAGGTTTGGGTTTGAATTCTAGTTGTATATCTTCTTGCTCTTCTTGACTAGATAAAGTATGATTTTTTTGGACAATTTTATGTATGATGTGTTTTTATTTGTCCTACTCAGGACCCACTACTTTCATTTAATCCAAAAAGTCATCTTTCTTTATTCTGAAAAATTTTTATTCACTATCTCTTTGAATGAACTCTTCTCTCTGCTTGCTGTTTTCTCTATATAGTGAAGATAAGCAGCGTTATACAGCAGAAAAAATAGTATCAATATCTCTGTAGTTTAAGACAACAAGGCTTAGTCTTCTGACCTACTCCACTGAGCATTGACTGATCCCTATTTTGGACTGGCCTCACTTTGAGACCCAGTTGGTAAAAGAACCACAAGTTGGAATGTTGCTGGTTGCTTTTGCAGAAATGGGGTAGAAAAGAGCATGATGAGTTGTGCATTAACTCTTTGCTTTGTTTTGTTTTTTTGTTTTTGTGTTGTTGTTATTGCTTCTGTTTGGGTATCATCTTGCTAATGTAGTTCAGGCTGGTCTTGAACTCACTGTATAGTCTAGGCTGGCCTCAAACTCTCAGAGATCTCCTTGCCTCAGCCTCTTGAGTGCTGGGATTACAGGCATGTGCCACCACACCCAGTTTAGAGTCTTAATCTTCCCAGAACAGGTATCCACTCACATTGTATTGGCTAAAGCAAATCAAATGGCCACATCTAATTTCCACACTGTGGGGAAGTACAGCTATCTCATGGATCCAGAGAAGGATCAGAAAATACTGGGAGGTCAGCAACACGGGCTATTATTCTTAAACTCTATTAGATATAACTTGGACTCTTTCCTTCTACCTTCATGCTTCTCAACTCCTCTTTTGAACTATCTCTTTAACCCTTTCTGAACTGCACATCTTAGATAATTCACAAAGTTTCCTTTAGCTAGATCTAGACTACTACTCAACTTAGCCACTGAGCTTTAATTTTTTGAACACTACACTTTTTGTTTCTAGAATTTTTTTCTATATGCTCTTGTTTTACCTGTCCCTTTGCTATCTGGTAGATTCTATTTGTTCTTTTGTATCTTTAAATGTTCTAAAGTTGGGTTATTATTTCTAGTTCTGGGAGTACAAATCCTCTTAAGAACTGAACTGCTGACCCTTGAAATGATTTGTTTCCTTGCCTACTTTATACATCTTTATTTTGGGTTCATCTTCAGTGAGGCTATTTCTGTGTGTCCTGGTTATAGAAATGTCCTTACAGGACATGTTGCCTCTGTGGAAACCCTCTGGATATTGCAGGATCTGGGCCAATTCTCAATGTTAAAACCTCAGCTAGGAGATCTCAGAACCACAAAGGATGTATGTGTTCAGGGTCAGCACACCATTCATGGGCAGAGTGACCTGGGGTTCTGCTTTCTAAGGGACTCTGCTTTCTCTTATTTCCATCTATTTCTTGGGGTAGGTATCCAGCTTTGCCAACATTTCCAGGGACTGCTGGGAAGAACTTTCATAGTTCCCATTTGATAAACGATGTGAACTCTTACGACTTGGGGCAGCTGCAGGTTGCTGAGGCTCACTTACCCCACCATGGGCTCTGAAACCTGTATTCACTCCTCATGCAGCCATTGGAACACCAGCTCCTATCCATCAAGATGTTCAGGTTCCAACAGCCAAATATTATTCACTTCTTTTTTTTTTTTTTGTCTTTTTCGATTTTATCGGTACCAGGGGTCGAACACACGACCACACACTTGCAAGGAAGGTGCTTATGAGGCTGAGCTAAATCCCCAGCCCCATATTATTCACTTCTTTCTTGTAGCTCTTATTTTCAGACTTTCTTTCCTTTCAAGGACCTGGAGATATCTCTTATTCAGTTTGAGCTCAGTTATTTATTTAAAGGCAAAAAAAAAAAAAAAAAAAAAAAAAAAACTAAGTTATTATATTTTAGGCAGAATTTCTATATTTTCAGACTTAGGACTGGAGTTCTTTTAAATCACTTCAACTTTTTATATTGACAAAGATTTTCTACTTTTTGATGAGAGTAAATAATGTGAGTGAGTTTAGTGAGATGATAGCTAGGTTGTGGAAGGTGGGTAAAATGTTTTTTTTTTTAAGAGAAGATACACAAACATATACATATGCCCAAGAAAAGAAACTATGGACAAGAAAAAAAAAGTGGCAGATTTATGGACACGGAGAAATAACTGTCTAGAGGCAACATTGGCATCCAGAATAGATGATCTTGGGAATTGGAGCATAGATAAGAGATCAGCTTTGGAGAACAGAAGCGTTAGCTCCTCCTTGCAAGTAGAAAAGCAGGAAAGAAAGGGTACATGTTGCTAAAAGTTGTTAAGAAGTCTGGAAATTGATGTCCAATACCTGTGTTTCCTTTAAGGCAGTTAAGGTATAGATGAGCTATAGAGATGGAAGCTTTGTATCCACTGTGAGCAATAAGAGAGTTAGTAAATCACAGACACACAGGTCCAGAGATGTAGCTCAGTGGCACAGTGCCTACCTGGCAAGTTCTAGGTCTTGAGTTTGATTGCTGGTACAAAGCACCCCCCCCAACCCGGCCCCGCCAAGAAAACCCAGACACACAAAGGAACTTTTGAAGAGAGAAGCAGACCTAGCTAAGGTTGGAAACTACACACCAGAAACAATGCCACCAACACAGTGAATGGGAAAAAATTTTTTTTCTAACTCCCCACATGTGAGAGCAGAGAAGTGTGTGGCTGGGTTGGCTGAAGTTTAGAGTTTTCAAGGCAGCTGCTGGTAAAAGACAAACAGGTAAGGGAACAGAGGATCAGAAGAGCACTTCAAAGTGATCAAACAGGAAAACTGAACTGAGCATGAATTAAACTCATTCTTGAACAGTAACACAAAAGTGGACCAGACTGGGCCATGATTAACGATACAGTCCCAGTAGCACACTCAGTCCTCCAGAAATGGTTATTATCACTCAGGATGCAATGTTACTTTTGTGACCATGTTTTCTATTTATCTCTTAGGTAACAATTGCCTGTCCTTGTGGGAACAACTATTCTGCCTTTTCTAATCTTGATTCGTTCATTTGCATCTTCATATGTTTGTAGCTCAAACGCCCCAAGAGAAAGCAATGGTTGGTATGGCCAATGTGGACTTCTACTAGGTAGGGACCCTCTACCAACCCATGCCAAAGGCCTTTTACTTTTGGATCAAGTTGGGGGCTGGCAATGGGATGAAATAGCAGACATGCCCTTGATGCACAAAGGAGACCTCTTATAAAGGTCTGACACTGCACTGTTCTTTCCAGAAAGAATAAAACTGCTGGCGACACTTTTCTCATAAACGTTTAAATAGCGTTTCTCTTCCTGAACTTCTTAGTATGTCTCTGTACATTTCTTTTACTTTCACATCTTTCCATCTTGTGCAGCTGGACACAGTTCAAAAACTCCTTATGTAGCACACCTAATTGTGGAAATTGCATGTTCTATATTTTCTTGGAATTGACTCCACCCACACCCCTTATTCACATATACACATAAATAAGTTCACATGCTCCTTTCCCCCCTAACTTTCAGCTTCCATTCTGAAGAAGAAATAAATTATTTGCTACACATAATTTTCTTTCTGGCATGCATACATTAACAGTGGTAGTGTACAATCTTCCAAAGTGTGATAAAATGAGTGATTTCAGTTTCTAAGTGAGATTTTTACCACTTAATATAAAATATTCTGAAAACATCTATTCATTTCTATTACTTGGCACAGAACTCAGCATACTTTTTCTGCAAAAGGTAGATAGTAAATATTTCAGGTTCATAGGTCATATGACAAGCATTATTACAACTATTCAGTTTTCTTACTATAGTAGCTATAGACATTATCAACATGAATGAGTATGGCTTTGTTCCAGTAAGACTTTATTTACAAGAACAGGTATCAGGCTGGACTTGGCCACAGCACTGTAGTTTACCAACCTCTTATCTAGAGGATAATTATTCATGGCTTCTGCTACTTGGCTGAGTAAGAGTTGTATCTCACAATGGTAGTGTTTTTTTTTTTTTTTTAAACAGATGGCATAGTTCACTGATCTATTGACTCGATGTAAATTAAGTTATGTAGTAATAAATAATTGAAGGTCACCACATTATGCCACTCTGGAATCATGCCGTTCCTGTCCTGTGTGGCCATACGTGGCAGCTATGAATATATTTAAAGTTATTTTTCTGCAGTTTCAGTTTCAGACCAGATTAAAGCAAAGAAAAGTCCTGTGTTCATTTATCCATCCAGGAAGATTTGGTGACCCTTCTGATTGGCTCAGATGCTGCAACAACTGCCAAGAACACAAACCATGAATCAAACAAGGTCTTTGTCCTCAGAGATCTATGACTTAGTAAAGTATATTAGTTTCCTAGGGCTGCTGAAACAAAGTTACCAGAAACCAGGTGACTTAAGCAGAAAATGATTGTCCCAAAGATCCAGAGGCTAGAATTTTGAAACAAAGTTTCTGCAGGGTTATGGTACATGTGAAGGCTATACAGAAAAATCCTTCTTTGCATATTCCCGGCCTTTGGGGGTCTCTCTGCGATCCTAGGCAGAGGATTGCTTGTCTTGTAGTTCAGCTCTTTACTTTCTGCCTTCATTGTCACAATGCATCCTCCTCTGGTGTGCCTGTGTCTGTGTCGCCAAGTAATATTGGGTGAAGGACCCATCCTACTCTTTAGCATTATTTTCTCTTAACCATTGTACATATAAAGACCCTGTTTCCAAACAAGATCACATTCTTAGTTAGTAGGTGGTATGATTTCAACATATCTCTTTGGAGAATCACAATTCAGCTCATAACATAAAATAAGAGTGAATGTGAAAAAATATGGCTGTTGCTGTGGAAATCTGTGTCAGGTAGAATGAGGGCAAGGGCAGAGGAGACAAAGTTTTCATGAGAGAGTCAGGAAAGGCTCTACAGATGATGTGATGCTCCAGCAGATTCTGAAAAATGATGCAGAGCATTTGGCAGTCACAAAATGGGCTTGTAAATTAAACATGGCAATGGAAGAATATCCCCAGCAGGTGCAGCAGCCAGGCAATAGTGTGACATTACGTATTTCATCATGTTCCACTGTACCCAGAAAGGGGCTTATGTTTCCTGCTTTCCAGAAAAATTAAAATGAGATCCTAAACACCTTGACTCTTGCTCTTTAGTGTAATTATGACAGCTATTTGAGATCAGTGGCACGTCTTTAGTAGAAAAAGTGACAATGAAATTGGAACGCAGAGGGCGGGTGGCAAGTGATAAATCCTAGCTATATTTGCATGGTAAATACACTGGTTTTACTTAGTTTGCCTAAAAATAGCAATACTCTCTAAAGATGCCTTCATTGGCACTTACACAGGATGTAGAAAAAGTCAACTGTGTATTTTAAAGAAAAGCACACCCAGGGGTGGCTTAAGAGAGGAGTGATAGCATTGGAGAAAGGAGGCAAATCCTCTTCCTGGCACAGCACCCACATGCAACCTTAGAATGCATTATATCTCCTTATCGCCAAATTACAGATAAAGATACACAAGGCTGGAGAGTTTAAAAATAGTGTCCTACTTGTATAGCTACTGATTTCATTTAAAAAATAATCTAACAATACCACGACCACCACCACCAGGTATATACCAGGATTTTGGCCTATCCAACACAGTAGTCACTATCAACAAGTGGCTGTTCAATAATGGAAATTAATTTAAAGAACTCAATATCTACATGTGGCTAAAAGCTAGTACTTAGCAAACATTTCCATTAAGAACAAGATGATGACATTGTAACTGAATACTGCCTCACGATTTTGTTTGCATTTGCTTTGTGTTTGAGGTCAAATTGACATGGTATAACATTCCAAATTGTCTCTGGAAAATGGAAAAAGCATAGTTAGCCACAGTTTGTAAATGACATATTAATACTATATTAATGAAGGCAATCTAAGAATTTAAAGAAAACTGAGAGAGGTAGTTTTATAATCTACTGAAATGTACCAAAATCAAAAGAAACTGCCCTGTAGTAATCAGTATCATGTTTACATTGTAATCAGTTATTTAGCTCAGCAAAATAGCATCATCTATCTCATTAAATTAGCGCTGTCAACTTAAATACCGTGGGCTCCATAGTGTGGTTTAAAGTTACTCTGAAAAAAAAAAAAGCCATCAGTTTATGAGAACTATAAATATTAGGAGTTTATACCTGGTTTTATTTTTATGCTTTTAAGGTAATATTTTACTAACAGTAATTTAAGTAAATGTAAGAATCAGTGGAGAATTCTTACTCATTTTTAGGAGTCATGATAGTATTTGAGAGTGTGAGACACTGTGCAGTGGCCTGTAGAGTAAAGGAGGCTGGACATAGCACCTGTAACACAGTCATAGGCCCACCCAGCCTGCGTGGTTGTCCATATCTTATCAAATCAAGGTAACGAGGACACGATTGGCACCAGTATGCCATAATTCTACTGAGAGATACATTATGACACCAACTGCAGCAGCTGGCAAGGCTTTGTACTGACAAAGCATTTTACTCCATAATTTTCTAATCACCCCACTATTTTAGAATTCAATTAGGAAAATTTAATTTACGCTATTCGTAAAAACAGAATTTTCCACCATCCCTTCATAGCTCTTAATACTCAACATGTTTACAGTGAGCAAGAAAATCAACCACAAAGCAAGCCTTCCCTTTTTGTATTTAGGCACATTTTTCCTCTGTCTTAATCAGACCCACTATTCTCAAGCACCTCACTGATGGGAAATAGGACTCAAGAGCATCATTTTCATATTACCATTTCACAATGTTTTACTGAAGAATTTTATATCTTCTCACTTAATCTTAGGCCTTCAACTTTCCCCCCTTGACATCAATAGATGCATTTAACACTCGCTGAGTCAAACATAGCTTTCCTTGCCGTAAATGAGAAATAGAGACTGGGCTTGGGGGTAGCTCAGTGCAGAATTCTTGCCTAGCATGTACACAGGAGGCCCTGTGTTCAATCGCCAGCACTGAAAAGAACAAAACAAATAGAAGGGGGAAAAAAGTAAAAACAAGCTAGTCTATGCTAGGCTGTCTTGTTCAACACACCCCAGGGCTATTGTCAGCTGAAGCGGGTCTTATGACTGTGATTGCAGTTGTCAGAGAAGCCCTTTGGGGCAACTTTTATATGAAGAAGTAAACTGTTTTTTTAATGGTATTGTACGTTACATTGAAACCCCCTTATTCATGTTGTGTCCCTGCAAATGCATCGCCAGAACCTTGACTGAATTTTTTAATGCTTATTTCTGAAAAGTACTTGGTAAATATTCTCATATTTCCTGCAAAGTGAACCTTAAAGAAGATACTTCTTATGTAAGTGGCAAATAAAATACCAAAATCTTAGGAACCAGAAGGATACTATGAAGTGCTTAAAAACAAAACAGAAAAAACAACAACAACAAAAAAAACCCTGCTTAGCACCTTCTAAAATACCTCAAAGATATGCAAACTAACACTAGGAAAAGCTCTAAATATCTACCTCCCTCCCTTGAGAAGGTGTTTCTGGCTGTTGAGATAAGTGAAGCAATCTTTTACTCAGATTTTGCATGTGTAGTTAATTATAACTGTTGAAGTTCAATTATACTATGCTAATAATAGTACTTGCCATTTATTTGGTTTTTCCTTATGTCAGACACTATGCCAAGCTACATTATTTGTTCTTTTATAACCAGTTAGTGCAGGTATGTAAATATTATCACCATTTTACAGATTTTATTTAAAAAATGGTGAAGCTTAGAAGTTAACATAGCTACTATATGTTGGAGAAGGACTTGAACTTAGAAGTTCCTGAACTCCCAAGTCCAGAGTCTTTCTCTTATGAGCAATAACACAATATAATAATACAGAATTATATATGCATATGGCTGTATTCCAGTTAATTTGTTGCTATTCCTCAACCTAAGCATTTCATATTTTCAATATCTGCTTCCAACTTCCAGGAAATGTTAAGGCAAGATTTTATTATAATCAGTTATAGATTTTCTTTCCCTCGGTGCCAGGGATCAAATCTAGGACCTCATTCATGCCAGGCCAGAATACTCTCATTGAACTGTATCATTTTTAAGTTACTTCTTGGGGTATTGGCAACTCAGATATCCTTCAAAAAATTACCTGGTTTTCTGCTCTTAATTCATAAGGTTTGGTCCAAACCGGCGGAGTCCTTATAATGACAGGTTATGCCTCTTTTTATCCCATGGCAACAGTGTTCTATCCCATTCTCAACAGTGTTCTATTAGGTTTACTTCACTTCTGCAGTGGGATTGATTTTGAGGAAGAGTTCAGCCACTAGCAGCTGGGCGTTCATGGGAAGCATTGCTTGGGACAGGCGTTGAATAATGAATTACCCAGTTAAAAACTCAGGAAATTTTGAGAGACTGGATTTTTTTTTTTTTTTTTCAAGCTCATCCCAATTTCTGTCAATATAACATCACTGGTTTCTGGGAAAACATAAGGTTTAAATTCGAGTTACTAGATAAGCTTTGACAGTTCACTCTGTTAATCTCAAAGTAGCCCGCTAGGGAAAGCAGCTCTCCCTTCCACCTTTCCTCCACTCCAGGACCAGAGGTAAACTCAGAAATTCTACATTCCCATTGATATTTCTTGTACTTTGGTCAGTTTATTTTAAGTGAAAATTTTTTGAGAAAAAAACTTGTAGCTGGTACTGATTAGACAATGATTTCATGTGCTGTAGAACCTACTCAATAAAATGTATCTAATGCTGTATAGACTAGATGGTGTTATCAACTCTACAAACATTTATATTTGAACCATGAATAACAGAGTTTGTTAGGCAAATGTCTGCATAGTTGTAATTTGTAAGGGTTTCAAATCTGAAAGAAAAGAGTAACTTTTGCTATGTGTGCCAAAGCTCTAACTCCCAGTGTGATGGAATTTGGAGATGGCAGTTGTGGGAGGGAGGTAATTAGGCTTAGATTAGGTCACGTGGATGGGTCCTCATGACAAGATTAGTACTCTCATAAGAAGAACTTTGAGAAAATTTTGCTTTTTTCCTGCCACATCAGGACACAGCAAAATACTAGCCAATCTTCAAATCAGGAAGAGCCCTCACCAGTGTCCTACAATACAGGTGCCCCAGTCTCAGACTCCCTAACCTCCAGAACTGTGAAAAAGTACATTTTTGTGGCTTAAACCACTCAGTTGATAGCTTTTTGTTATAACAGTCCATCTTTTTTTTACTTTAGAAGCACCTATTTACATGCAAGCATAATAAATTTGCAGTTACCATTTGTATATTCATTAAAGCAAATCTGATAGGACCTATCCTTGGCCGTGCTTTTATGATATCTTTAAACTTGAAAGTGATAAAACTGTCTTTTAAAGTTTTACAGGCGAAATCTGGTGGCACATGCCTGTAATCCCAGCACAGGAGGCCAAGGCAACAGGATTGCTGTGTGTTAGGAGGCCAGCCTAAACTGCATAGTAAAACCCTGCCACAAAAAAGACAAATTAATTAATTAAAATTGAATTAAAAGACAGAAAGTTGTACATTGCAGCTATTTTCAATAGTTTGGACAAAGTCGTAACCAATTAGATTTTGTGGCCAGAGTTTGGTGGTACATTCCTGTAATTCCAGTACTTGTGAGGCTGAGGCAAGAGGATCTCAATTTCAACACTAGTGTGGGCTTCATACTGAGTTCAAGGCCTGCCTGAATTATAGAGAGACCTTATCTCAAAAAAATTCTAATAAGTAAAATAAAATAAAATAAAAAAGAATTTGTGTAGTTTTGTTCTTTTGACCAAAAGCTCTAGAGAAACTATTATGTTACACATGAGCACATTTTCACAGCAAATTTTGTGTTTTAATCCAAGGATATTAAATGGAATGAATTTATGTTACAATCATTGAAACTGCACATGGGTTCAGAGTAGTGTCCTTTATGAATGTTTTAAAATATTGACAACACAAAGTGTAACTGAAATATACAGATAATGTTTAAATTTAAAAATATTTATTATAGGGCTAGAGGTATAGCTCAGCGACAAAAGCACCAGCCTAGTAAAAGACATATTGCCATTAATTCCTCTCAACTCCACAAAACCTTCCCAGGTTCAAACACACTTATCCATGTTCAAACACACTTATCTATGCTCAGAAGCCATTCTGGAAGTCCTCTGTCATGAGTGTTTTAACACAATATTATTTTAATAAAATAATACTGTGATCTGGGCTACATAAGCAAGTTCAAGGCTTGCCAGAACTACATAGCAAGAACTTGTCTCCAAAAAACAAAAGCAAACTGGGTGTGGTAGTGCACACCGATAATGCCAGCACTCAGGAGGCTGAGGCAGGAGGGTTGTGGTGAGTTTGAGGCCAGCCTGGGCTATATACTGAGTTCAAGGCTAACCTAAACTACACAGCTAGACCTTGTCTCAAACAAAACAATATAACAACAATAACAAAAATACTGTGAATGCTGCTGTCAAGAGGAAAGGCAAGTTTTTAAAAACATAACAGTGTGTCCTCACATTATTTACTAGATCTGGTACCATGAGACTTCTAGCACTTTTTCAAAGTCAAAATAACCTGGTAAATGTTTTGAATTGTTTCAGGATATCGACGCAACCACAGCAGTGCAACTGAAGACACAAAAGAAAATTTCCAGAAGTGTTTCAGAAATAGGGGCCCAGGGGGATTTAGTTCAGGGGCATAAGCACCTGCCTGGCAAGCATAAGGTGGTGGGTGGGTTTGATCCCCAGTACCAAAAAAAAAAAAGAGGGCAAATATAATGGGATGTATGTTCAAGGCAAGGGGGCGTATTTTGAGAGGGATTAATGACAATATGTCTTTTACTGTAATAATTTTAAATATATATACATCTACCACATTTTCAGTCACACCTCATACTAAATTTTAAGTGACTGCATATAAAATATATACAAGTTACCTATAAGCTAATAGGTAGACAAATTCCATTTGCAATGTAAGTGTAGTTGCTTTTTTGTGTTTCGGCCGATAACCTTTGCAAAAAGTGAAAAAGAACAACCTCCTGGCCTCTTTTTAAAAAGTGCAAACTTTGCCAGCTGATTTGAATGAGAAAATGTTTTACATTCTATTTTCACAGCTGTCTTATCAGTTTCCTAAACTGAAGCAGGGTGGAGCACAGAGTTCAAGCATTTCAGGATGGCGGCCTAGAGGCTTTATTGTCGTAGTTTGAAGATAAAGATATCTTCCCAGTCCAACCTCTGGGAGTGAAGATATTTCCCCAGGCTGGGAGTGGGGGGTATGTGGAGTGTTAAAGATGTCTTCATAAAATTTACAGAGTAGCTGAAGCTTAACAGTGTATAGAAAATGCTGCCAGCATTGTGGAGGAAATGATTTGGCATTTCATTATTTTCACCTGGGCACTTTCCCAAAATGTACATAGTTTGCCTAGGTAAAGCCTCTTCATTCCATCCCACCCATCCTCCACCCCGAAATTCCCTGAACCCTGGGTGTGGCAGGCTTGCTTTGTTCGGGTGGAAGTAGGGCAAGCACCATCAGGTAATTAAGGAAAGTACCTTTCCATTCTTGCTTACCATAGCTACGTTCTCTTGGTGCTAGTATACAAAAGAGAATTTCTACAGCTTCACAGTGAGTATCTCATATTGTTTGGTTACTAGCTGAATAGTTATCTAGCTTCTTCTCTGTACACAAGCTGGATTTCCCTGCATATGGAATATGAATACATGGATTGAGCTGATGATTTTATGAGAGACTGCAGTTTTTGGTTTTTTTTTTTTTTTTTTTTTTTTTTTCTTTCGCTGAGGTTTCATTTTACTCATAACCTAGTTTTAGACAGGGGATGTGGGTGGTAAGCATCCAGGCCCTTTTCGGGGTATTATACAATCTATTAGAGTTACACAGAGTGGATAGAAAAGTGCCTATAATGCACTTTAAAAAGTGTTTCATAATGTACACTCTGGAATCCTAGAAAAGTCTTCAGAGTATGATATTGTTTCTTGATTTAAGAGAACTCTTAAAACAATTAAATACCCACTCTCCCTATAGTTCATAGGGTAGAAGGTCAAAAGAGAGTATGGGAAATAGAACAAAGGGGTCAGGGAATGCTTTGCCTTTGGGACTTACCAACCACTATTGGGTGAAAACTTAGCACTCCCAACTCAAAAGAGTCCCATATTTGGGGAAGTGCAGTTGATACAACTATTAGACTTACGGCAACAGATTGTTCATCAGAAATCTTTATTAAAATGAAAGCATATATGTTTCCTTTTGTCTCTCTAGGATTTTTAAATAAATTTGTTGTCTATGTTTTCATCATCATGAATCATATTTTAAGAGCTCAGAAAGATGTAGCTATGTGATTAGGTTGTTGGGAAAATTTACAGAAAAGTTTGTGAGTCATCATAAGCCCAGATTTCAAGACACTTATCTCTCAATACATTGTTAAATAAATACTTATTGAGTGTTTATCATGTGCTAGTTACCAATCTAGGTGCCAGACATATGCCCAAACACAAGAAAGGCAAGATTCTCACAGAACTTGCATCCTAGGATGGATAGACTCATATAAAACAATGGAACATCAGGTCATGATGAGTGCTAATATGAATATAAAACAAGACAGAGTCTTACAGATTAGACGAATTACAGTGGTAGTGAGGGAAGGCTGAGAAGCTGACATGTGAGACCCAGCTGTTATGGAACATCAAGTGAATTCATAATCCAGGGAGAGGGTGCAAACAGAACAGAAACACCAAACTTTAACATGCTCAAAAAACAAGAAGACACAGATATAGTTGGGGCTGAGGATTAAGGAAAAGGTAGAGGATGATCTGGGCAGAGAAAGGACCAGAGACCTGATCACACAGAGCCTTATGTTAAACAGACTTTATGTTAAACATGATAGAAAGGTATTCACATTTTAAGCAAAGGAGTTGTCATATTTGCAATTTAATATATCACTCGGGTTATCCTGCAGAGGATAGATTATGTTAAGTGACTATAAATGTAATTCTAATACAAGGTGATGGTAGCTTGGATGGAGAGATGGAGAGAAGCAGGCAAATTCAAGATATTCTGAAAGCAGAGTAGAAAGTACTCATTCCCAACTAACTCAAATGGCTTGGCTCCTTGAAAGTCTTGTTCACAGGAAATTTTTCTACACTTTTCTTAAGTTCTTGAATTCTTTAGGGTTTAATTCTGACTTTCCCCACTCATATACTCCCATGCACTTAACTTCCATCTCTTTACTGATGAATATTAGAATCTATGTCAAACCAGTGTGCCTTATCTCAATTCCAAATTTACTTATTGCTAACTTGTGACTGTCTCATAGACACTTCAAAATTAGTCTGACAAAGCCAAACACATCACCTTCATCTGTACACCTGTCTTCCTTTTTATGGATCATATCTTAAGGAATGGGCCTGCCATGCACCAAGAAGACACCTTGGGATTTCCTTCTTCCTGATGTTCGCAGCCTCCCAACTGCTGGGATTACAGGTGTATGCCACTATGTCCAGCCCACCTGCTATTCTTTACCTTTCACATACTGTCTAGTTTTCTTTCTCTTATATAAGGGCTAGTGAAAGGAGAATTTAACCAAGCATGGAAATAGTGAGCTCTTAATTGCATTTATTCCCTAAAGGAGTGATAGAGCCAAGATAATAAGACTAGAACCAGTATATTAAATCTAAGCAGCTACCATTTCTCCTCAATGCTAAGTACTAGAATTTTCTGGAGAATTAAGCTGGGCAAGGTGGTATATGTCTGTTATCTGCAGACTCAGGAATCTGAGGCAGGAAGATCTCAAGTTCAAGGCCAGCCTGGACCATAGTAGAGTGAGATTTGTTTCAAAAAGGTATAAAAAGTGTTTTTCTGGGAAATTGAAACAGTCTTTATATCCTACCTGTAACCAATAAATCAAAAGATCTGGTACTCAGGTATGTTCCCTCTGAAATTCCTATGTTGAAGCCCTAACCACTACTGTGAATATATTTGGAAATAAGATCTTTTAAAATGAGATAATTAAGATTAAATGGAGTCATAAAGTGGGATCCTTACCCAATAAGAGTATTGTCTTTATAACAAGAGGAAGAGACACTATCACCCCCATATGCACAGCAAAAAGGCCACATGAGCACACAGAAGGAAGCCACTTGCAGCCCAAGCAGAGAGACCACACCAAAACAACTCACAGCATCTTAATCTTGCACATCTTATTTGTAATGTAGTAGAAGATGCCTCCCCCAGTCAGTATACTTCAGTTTGTTAGTTGACCTGGTAATAGTTTCAGTTATAATTTCTGTTATCATTGTTTCTCGGAAACAACTGGTGACTGTGAGGCATAGCTGATCACTATGATGCATATTGTAAGAACCAATCCCCAACTGACAAGCCATTCTGCCTCTGTACTTTCTTCTTGCTTATCTCATATAAGTCCTAGACCACCAGAGATCAGGGTCTGATATTTTGGGAACAATCCCAATCAGTGCCCATTGATGTAAAATAAATCTGCCTCCAAATCCTAGGTGTCATTTTAGTGTTTCTGCTTGCCATTACATCTGGTTTGTTGACCATGTTGAACTCCTTGGTCATTGATCCTGGTCCTTGTGGATGAAGCAAAGACTTCTCCAGGGCTGACTGGAAAGCACACTCTCATGATTTCTTGAGTCCCCTCAGAGGTCTGGAGGAGAATTCCTGTCTCCCTATTTGAGCATCTTACATTGGACCCCAAAGAGAGAAAGACTCTGTCTGTGTGTCTGTCTGCCTGATTCCAGTAAGACCTCCTGGGGGCAACCCAGTTAGTCTGTCTTAGCTCAAGCAACAGGTAAGTTTGATCAACTCTTATTAGTTAGGACCACCCTTAAGGGAATGGGGTTGGAATGTTTAACTTCCGAGTGCCTGTTGAACGAATGTGTGAGTGGAATGGATGGCATAAGCAATAACTGTTGCATCTGTGCACCAAGACTGGGAAGCACTAGTTGAAGTGGCTGATTGGGCCCTCATGTCTGGCTCTGTGGTGATCAACATATGGCATAATGGAGGTTTCACATCTTCTTTGGCTAAATTGTGCCTAAATCCCATAAGAGGGAAAGACAGGT
The DNA here is from genome assembly GCF_034190915.1 of Cavia porcellus. Taxonomy (NCBI): domain Eukaryota; kingdom Metazoa; phylum Chordata; class Mammalia; order Rodentia; family Caviidae; genus Cavia; species Cavia porcellus. The sequence continues at coordinate 17,948,226 of NW_026947515.1, forward strand.
GGGCATCTGAATGGTCTCTCTCTGAGAGGCACCCACCCCTTGTACCATTGTTGAAGGCTACACCATACACGTGTAGGAAGTCAGAGATGGGAATTAATTAGTCAAAACTCACAGCCCCTGACTGCAGGAAAAAGGGTTTTTATAGAGTTAAAAATGAAAACAAATTGCTCCCTGCATCTCAAAGTGAAAAAAAGGAAGAGACCCATTTTTCCTGAGAATTCCACCTTGGCACTCTTGTCATTCACTGCAGTACCTGCTAACACCTGCAGCTTCACTCTCTGCTCGTGACTTGTCTGCTTCCAAATGATTAAACTGGTTCCAGTTGGACCAATCATTGCCAAAATTTGGCCATAGAGCACCCTCTGAGACACAGCTGATTAGATGGTGGCATTTAATGTTCAACAAAAATGACTATCAGTAATTCCTTCTGAGTTCCATATTTCGACTGAGGAAAAATTGGACTGTCAGTCCTGATGAATGAGAATCCATAGTCTTTTTCAAACTTTGCCCTACTTAGGAGTATAAAGTCAGTCAAGTATTTCTCAAAGACATCAAAGGGGCGTACAAAAAGCTCATCAACTACTGTTACTCAAAAATCTGGTAAAAGAAAAGCATGTGATGTCCATAAGAGAATCCAGTCTGACAGATGATCTTATCCTCTGGCAATGAGTTATAAGGGTTACAAACCAAAAATACGTGCCTCTTCTGTCTGCAAGACAAAGAAACTTGGCTATCCAGGCCCACCTCCATGTGAACCTGTCCTTGCTCTGTTGGTTCTGGATGGACAGGACAACCCAAGCTCTATCAGAATGGACCCCCAAGAGCCCAAAATCATTGTAACAGTTGGGGGGAAACCTATGACTTTCCTGGTAGACAATGGAACAGAACTCTTGTCAAAAAATTACCATCTGTCAAAAGTTCCCTCTGTCAAAAAGTTACCATTACAAGGGCGACTAAGACTTTAGCCACTTGCCCCTTTCTGCCAGGCACAGGTTTGCAGTCTGGGAAGACATCTCACCAAACATGAATTCCTGTGTAAGGCAGTCCCCAAACTGCTTCTGGGAAGACACCTCCTCTTCAGGTTACAAGTAACCATCTCCTTTGCACCAAGCCAGTCAGCCTCCCTCTTTTTAAACTACACTTTCAACTTTGACTGTTTCTCAAGAGGTAGGTGATGCTTACATCAGCCTGAGAAAGATAACTGCAGTCCTGAAGTTCTGAAAACTCTCCCACTATTTTTGGGAAGACCCTAGCAACAGCTTTGACTCTCCCTAGCAACAGATTTGACTCTCTGTCCCTTCCAGCTCTGTCATGGTCCCCTGAGAAAGACAACATGAGGCTTCAAAACTATAAAATGTCTGTAGACCATCAAACTGTTGAAATATAACTCTTCTATCTGTAAAGCCAGTTCAAAATCTCTGAGCTGCCAAGGCTGCCTCCATATACATTGCCTCAGTCTTCTGCCACCCACAGCATGCTGGCACATCTGCCTGGACCTAAAGAATGCCTTCTTCTGCCTTTGATTGGCTCCTGTCAACCATCCCATCTTTGCCTTTAGATGGAACTATCCTAGTTCTGAATTCAAAAGTCAACTGACCTGGAATCAGCCTCAGAGGTTTAAAACTGACTCTTAAAAAAGCAGTTCTCATTAATAATACCCAAGCAGCCTGCACAAAAGTTCTGCTGCAGTATCTGGCAGAAGATGGTTACAAGAAAAAAAATCTCTACAAATTTCTTGGAGCTGCTGGCTTCTATAGAATCTGGATCCTTGAGTTTACAAAAGCAATGATACTCACTCAGACTGTCAGCCCCTGGGAGTGGCCAGTAGCATATCTGTGTAAATACTTGGATCTGGTCACTAAGGCGGTCTCTCTGCTCTAGCAGCCACTGTCCTAATCAAGAAAACTGAGAAGCTCACCTTAGGCTAAGACCTAACCTTCTAGGTTCTACATGCTGTACTGGACCTCCTGAATAACTGTGCACCACTCAATCCTGCCACATATCTACCCACCAAACTGGGCCCACCAGACCATGACCTAAAAGAGACCCCCCTCCCAGCAGATGCTGAGTACACCCTGTTTACAGATGGAAGTAGCTATTAGAACAGGCTAGATATGTTGTGTTCACTTTGAATAAAGTTATTTTGGCCAAAGCACTCCTGCTATTGCTTCCTGCTGCTATTTGGAAACCTGCTACCAGTAATGTTAAATCTGCGCTCCTATGCCTCCCCTAGGGATCCAATTGGCTGAAACATAAACCCCAGGTAGAAAAACTTTACCTAGTACTCCTGGAAGATCCATCTTAATCAGAGCCACCATATGTTCTGCAAACTCAAGCAACAGAACTGGTACCTGTACTCCTGCAGCCAGCTTAGGCTTCAGCATCTGTGTCACTGGCCCTGACACTCACTTTTCCCCGCTCCGTCCCATTTAAAGGTATACAGATACACTTAGTGCTATCTACACCTATTCAGGCTGGCCAAACCATTCACTACCTGAGCTGAGAGGCAATAAAAGTTTCTAAATTCCTGCTATGAAAAGTCATCCTTAGATATGACCTACCCTTGATCATTGGTAGTGACAACAAGCCTGCATTTGTAGCAGGGATAATGAAATAAAAACAACATCCACCATACAGGCTACAAGCTCTGGAAAGCTGAGAAAATAAAACATAACCCTACACAAACAGCTTTGTGCCTGTCCTCCTATGCTCTAATACCAGGATTGGCCTCCTCCTGTTTTCATAAATAAAGTTTTATTGGAACATGGTGATACTTGTTTATCTATTATTTATCGCTACTTCTCAACTCTATGGACGTATGGAATACTTATAACAGAGACAGTATAAACAAAGCACAAACTACTGTGTAGCCCTTTACAGTAAAAGAAAAGTTTGCTGATACCTCTACAAATAGATGGCTTATGCTCTAACACTAATTAGGCCAAAGAGCAGTCATTTATGTATTAGTGCTTCATTGGTCCAAAACAATAAAAATCTCTTACAATGTGCCCATGTTAGCACTTACTGAGCACCTAGTCTATGTGCTTTATGGTAAAAAGTAGGGACATGACCATGGGTAAGAAAATGATCTCACCCTTACATCCAAGTAAACAATCGGCCCCTCACTTCAAAGTGCTCTGCATATTATAGATATGCAAAAATAAATATTTGCCAGGCATAGTGGCACACACCTGTTAATCTCTGCACTCAGGAGGCTGAGGCAGGAAGATTGCCACAAGTTTGAAACTGGCCTGGGCTACATAGTCAGTTCAAGACCAACCTGAACTACATACCCAGACCCTGTCTCAAAAAAAGGAAAACATATTTAAAAATACACAGTACTCCTGTTCATTTGGGCCCCATGCTTAGCATTGGCACAGCAAAGCTTATAGTTATTTTTGTTGTTCTTGTTGTTGGTACCAGGGATTGAACTCATGACCTTGCAAGGCAGGCGCTTATGCTGCTGAGCTAAATCCCCAGCCCCAAAAGCTTATAGTTTTATACAACCATTTTCACGTTCTAGGAAAGTGTTTCCCTATATCCATTGTATTATGCCTTCAAAACTAAAGATGGGCCATGTCAGAATATCACAGGTACTCAAAGACTGTGTCATTACTAGTGGAAAAGATATTTCTAAGGAGGATTTGAACAGCAAAAGGGCTTAGATAAGAGACAAATAAGTTATCAAACCCTTCCTCTTGCAATAGATTATTCTAAAAGAAGTATGAGTTCCCATTACCACTAAGGGTTCATTTTCCTATGTTGCTTAGTATTCGTTCCATTTGTAGTTCTGAGGGTGCTTATGAAATAGCATATTAGATAATTAAATAATTCATATTATTTAATTAAATTATAGATAATTAAATTATTCACAAACGCTAGCTTTGAATCATTTTGATTTAAAAGCTTTACATTTCACTAGTTATACCTTTATTCTGCCTGATAATTTAATAGTTTTAAATAATTTTGGAGAAAATGTCATATATAAAATAACATTCATGCCTAACTTTCTTATATGTACCTTAATTTACTTTTTTAATGAAAACATAGCCAAATATTATGTACTTTTAGTGCAATAAATTTTAATTTTGAGCCTTTTGAATATTATTAATAATCAAACACGTTATGTGAAAAATCTAGATTCTAATAACATAATCAGTGGTTTTGCCAAAATCAGGTCAAGAAAAATTAATTTTACAAAACAAACAAGCAATCGTTCTTCAATTTGTGTCATTTTCGCTACTCCTCTAAACATCATTCATCTGTTAGCAGAACACTTAAGACTTTCACAATAATGACTAAATTGTCTTTAATATTTTACCAACTCTGAGTCACATAAAACCATAACTTCTTTATACACATATATATATATATATATATATATATATATATATATATATATTAGCAGATTATGAATGAATACTTGTCAGGCAAAAGATATAAAGGTATTTTATTTAGCTGTTTGTTAGCTTGGTATACATGTTTAAACAGTATGTGGCTTTACTGATTCTCTTGCCAGGGCTTACTCAATGAAGAAGTAAGTCTTCAAGCTAGAACCAGCCTCTTTCCTTAAGGACCTAGCCTGCAGTCCAGTGGAAATCTAGACAAGTAAGTAGGGCATTGTAATTACCCCTGAGATACAACAAAATGTTTTGGGGACATCTACCAAATTGGGATGTAGTCAGGGAAGACTTCCTAGTAGAATTTGTAGGCTAAGAGCTAAAGGATAAACTGGAGTTAGTCAGATAAAGAAAGAAAGGAGCTGGAGACTTCCGGGAGAACATGGCGGACAGATAACAGCAACTACCGGAGGCTCTCTGAAAGACTCGGCTCAGAAGCCAGGAATGGTGCGGACTAAGGAGACATAAGCAGGTGGAGATATGCTCTGCTGACTCAGGAACGAACTGGGCTGAGAGAAACCAACTTGGAATGCAGTCCTGGTGCTAAAACAGGAACAGAAAAGACTCGGTGTGGAGGCTCGACCCCGGCGCCATTGTAAGCCGCGATTCGGGTTTCCCGCCGCGCGGCGGCTGGCTGCCTCTACAGTGGTTCGGCAAGGAGAGAGACGCACAGAAGCTCTGAGAACGGCAATCTGCGAATGGCAGGGAGGCGTGCACTGACTTGTGGTGAGGTGAGTGAGAGAAATTGACACTCTACCACAGTTTGACTCCAGCGGAGGACTTTCTGGGCCCGAGCAGTCCTGTGGGAGCAGGGCGCAGTGGTGACTCCAGCCACACATCCCCCTCTTGGGCAGGATTGGTGAAAAGTGCCTGGCCTGCGTGACGCTGCCGGCAGACCTGGTAGGCTGTCCCAACCCAGATACCAGAGCCTGACGGTGGCCGGGAGGGGAGACGCGTAGGCTGCCTGGTGCGTAACTCCCTGGTGTGCAGCGGTGAGCGGGAACAACTAACTGGCGCAATTCGATCAGGCTGTGGCTGACTGGGAGAGAAGCTGGGCCTCTTATATAAGCTTGCATATATAAGGAACAGAGAAGAAGAGGCAGCATGGGAAGAGGCAGCAACAAGAAAGGCTCCTCAGTCCCCAATTCTGAGAAACAGGCAATAGCAGACACCGCACCAATACACATAAGGCACCATATAGAGAGCCTCATAGACCAATTCAGGAATGAAGTTATCAACGACCTGAAGCTAGAAGTATGCAGAATAGTTAGAGAAATGCTAAGTACCACCCAAGAAAAAACAGGTGGTGGAATGGAAGAACAGAAAAAAAGGGGAGAATTGTTTGATGGAGAAAACAGAGAAAGCATAGAATACATGAAGCAGGTTCAAAGGGACTACCAAGATACTAAGAAGTCTATCGAAGACTGGCATAACAGCTTGAAAGAAACTGAGGACAGACTATCTGAACTGGAGGGCAGACTTGTAATATGGGAGAATGAAATGAAAAACTTCTTAAAAATAACAAAGAAACAAACAGCAATAATACAAAGACAAGAAGATGATAAGAGGATCCATAACTTAAGGATTAAGAACATAAAAGAAGAAGTAGGGACATAAACAAGTGAACTACAAAAGCTACTCACAGAAATAATCCAGGAGAATTTTCCTAATTTAGCAAAAGGTAAAGATACTCAGATGTATGAGGCATACAGGACCCCAGCTACCTACAACCCAAACAGAGCAACACCCAGGCATATAATAATAAAAATTCCAGAAATTCAATACAAGAACAGAATATTAAAAGCTGTCAGAGACAAGAAACAGACCACTTACAAGGGAACACCCATCAGAATTACAGCAGATTTCTCTGCACAAACCATCAAATCACGAAGAGCGTGGGGGGAAATAATTCAAGCTTTGAAAGATAATAATCTCCAGCCAAGATTGAGATATCCTGCACAACTGTCCTTGGAAATTGATGGAAAAACAAGGTGCTTCCAGGATAAAGAGGAACTGGAGGAATTTGCAACCACCAATTCAACTCTACAGAGAGTATTGCAAGATATTCTAAAAAAAGAAAAATACAAAGAATCCAGAAATATTGGCAGGGAGGCCACAACGAATGGAGCAGAGAACAAAATGAAGAAGACAAACTGACAGCTACTGACAGAAAAAGAGCTCAACAGAAATGAGGCAGAGAAGATTGGATGATAGGAACAGCTATTTTGGAGAAAATGACATCTTAATAGGTAATACTGATTTAGTATCATCTTGTTTTGAAGTCTCATCTAGCTTTTGTCCTTCTGTCTCCAATGGTCTAAATAGGCTGTATCTTATTGGATTTTATTATGTACGATAGTATAAGCAAAAACCTTGTAAAGACAAGGAGATTATACAGAAACCATTGTTCATTTTCTGTTAGTTGATTCTAAATACTCTGTAATGCTGTCATTCTCTTGAATGGTTTTACATTGTTTTGATATACTTAATGCTACAGTATACGAAGTTGTACTCAAGGATTTCAAAGAAAGAGACAATATGGTAACTACTTTTAGGTTAGGATTATCTGGTGGTGAAACACTATTCTGCTTAAATGGTTAAGTTTTGATCTGCGCTGTTTCGTTGTTATGCCCTCTTTTATCTCAATCTCCACCCCATTATTTACTTTTTTATCTTTATCCTTTTAATTAAAGGAAAAAAATAGCAGGATATATTATAGTAACCCACTTTGACTTTTCATTACCTTGATTTAAAGCCCTGTATTACTCTCACCATCTGGTTTTTAACTGAAGTTCCCCTATTCTGTTTTGCTGGATAGTATCAGGTTCAAAAGTTTAGGCATCAGCTGTGAAGATAATGAGATTCATTATGACGCCCATTCTTGTTGACTTTTATCTACTTTTGAAGACCTACAATGTCTCCAATGTTCTGGTTTTGTCGGTTTTATTCTTTACTGTTTTGTTCAATTGTATTATAACTAACGATATAGGCAATTCTATTAGAGATAGCGGGAGGCATTATGGTAACCATTGTTGATCACCTTGTATTATGTTTTTACATTATCTATTATGTCCACCCTTTTGACTTGACCGATTCTGTTCTGTTATGTCACATTTGGTTTTACTCTCTTCCAAAAAAGTAATAAGAACCGTGGGAGCAATGAAACCCAAAATGTGTAATAGTCATGGTACAAAACAGAGGAAAAGAAAGTGCTCCAAACTATATAACTGCATGTATATTTAAGTGTATAAGATAGAAAATGATATCACAGAGTTTTATTGGATCAATGAACAGAACTGTTTGCAGTATCATTGATGGAACGTCCACTTTACAAGCTTTAATTTTGTGACTTGAACAATTATTTCTAAGATGACAATATGTAATCCATTAACTAGTGATTTCCTACTGTTCATTTTTTTTTCTGTAAATCTGTATAACTTGTACCTTTTCCCTGCTTTTTTTTTCTTTTCTCCTTAAATAAAATTAAAAAAAAAAAAGAAACAAGTGCAAACAGCAAATAAATATATGAAAAAAAAAAAAAAAAGAAAGAAAGAAAGGAGGTGGATGTGGAAAAGAGACCTACAAGAAGAGAAAAGTTCCAGGCAGAAGGAGCAGTATAAGACAGAGTCAGCAGTCTTTCTATTAAAAATCAGATAGTATTTGAGGCCTTGCAAGCCATATGGTCTCTGCCTCATGTCCTCAACCCTACTGCTATAGCCCAAAAGCAGTCAGAGACAACGCAGAACACTTAAATGAATGGAAGTGAATGTTTCACAAAGAGGCAGCAGGCTCTCTGGTACATGGGAGGGAGAGAACTCCCTCAGGGGCTGACAGTCTGCAAAATTCAGAAGGTTGCAGAGTGGACAGGAGGACTCAAGACACAGTGATGTGAGGGATTGTTGATGCAGACATAGTGAACTAAATTGGTAATGGTTAGAGGAGAAAAATGAATGGCTTGGAGTGGGGGTCAGAAAGGAGAGGAATTGTCAGGCTCCTCCCACCCTCCCTCAGAGCAGGCAGTGGCTTCCTGGCCCTTATAGGAAGGGGGATGGGGAAGTGCGTTTAAGGTGAGGTCAGGGACAGGTGTTGGGACCCATTCTCCTGCATGCTCAATTCAGTGCCTGCTACACAGACTTGGCTATGTACATGTAGATATTTTCATCAGAATTGTGCCTGGTAGGTCTATGAAAGAAAGTACAGCCTATAAATCTGAGAAAGTCAGAAGGAACCTGAACATGCAGAGCTAAATACCTTTGTAATGACAGTCCTAGGGAATAATTACTATTGACAGATTTTTCTAGCCTATGGGGACTGTAGGCTTTAGATACTCTGGTTGTCTTACTCACAATTGATTTAACAACAGCACAGGACCCAGTATCTGCTGGTAACAGTAGCCAACTTGGTCTGGAAAGACAGCTTCATCAAGGCAGTAAATCTGGTAGCCAGATGGATTGGCACTTCAGATGTCAGTGTCCCAATATGCAGGATTTGCTGCTGGCTGGGTGAGGTGCAGTGGGAGTGGCTCAGGATGCCCTGGAGTGATGTCCTGTGTGCAGGACTAGAGTGGTACTTGAAGGGAGCAGGCTAGGAAATGCTCCTTAACATATAGCCTTCTACTGGGTTAGCTATAAGCACTGTCCATCTATCAAGCCAGAACCAGGGTAGTGTGGCATCTCAGAAACAATTTAGAGACTCTCCAAATGTGAATATGTGAGCCTAGGGCAATTGTCATCTGTCAGAAGTATACTCCATAATGTACCTGCCTTGGAACAAAGGCTGCTATGCATTTGAAGAGCAGTGGCCCCCATGACACAGAGGAAGCAGGTGCTATGTGGTACCCCTTAGGACTGTGACTGAAGTGGTAGAGACCTCGCCACCACCTGGCCTAGATGATGGTTTTCTTGATTCCCTTCTTGTCCCCTTGATCCTTATCTACCTGGCTCCTTGAGTGACCTTTTAAAAATGTAAATGAGATCTTATCACTCTTCTGTTTAAACACTTCTAACTTGTTCAAAGTTGAAAAACAGAATTTAAAGATAAATCCTTTACCAGATGTGATGGTACATACCTATATTCCCAGCACTCTGGGAAGCTAGACAGGAGGATCTCAAGTTCAAGCCCAGCCTGGGCAAGTTAACAACTCAGCAAGACTCTGAAACTAAAGTAGTGGGCTGGGCATGGTGGTGCATGCCTGTAATCCCAGCATCTGGAGGCTGAGGCAGGATTGCTGTGAATTCAAGACCAGCCTAACTTCAAGTTCAGCCTCAATTACGTAGCAAGACCCTGTTTAAAAAAAAAAAAGTTAAAAAGTGCTAGGGCTGTAGTTCAATGAGAAGGCTCTGAGTTTAATTCCCATTACCACCCTCCCCCAAAAAGTAACCAGTGAAGACCCTTCCCACTTTAAGGTCACTACTGTTCCCTTCCAGAAAGATTTGTGCATCCTCACACCATTCACTCCTAACACAGTAGCTCTTTCTCACATTTCAATAGCCACTAAAAGTATCCTCCTCAGATGGACCCTTCCTGATTACCCAAGTTACATTGGCTCTCCCTTTTTCTAACACAGCACCGTGTTCTTTTTAAAAAAATATTTAATCATACAATTACATACTTTACAATTCTTCAATTACTTGTGTGTTTGTTACTGGCATCTCCCCTTACTAGTCTATAAGTTCCTAGGTGCAAGTCTATAATTTTGCCCACCATTGTATTCCCACAGACTATTACATCAATAGAAGTTTGTTGAATAAATGAAGGAGAAAATAGCCATTTAACTAATCTGAAGACTTTATGATGAAGTCTCAGAAGTCACAGTGTCATTTAAACCATATTCTATTATGTAGATGACCACCTGGGCAACTCTCCTTTAATAGGGCTTGGTGGGGTGGGGGGGTTTGCTTGTTTGTTTTTGGTACCGGGGATCAAACTCCAATGCCAGTCAGGTGCTTATGCCCCTGAGCTAAATGGACTCTTCTTAAACAAAGAGCAGGTACCCCCACTTTGGTTAACCCTAATGATGCATACAGAGCTGGCTAAGCTATTTCCTTATCCCTTCAATTAATTCTAAGCAATGTAAATAGGGATAGCCCAAATACTGATGCATAATCTTTGAAGTTAGGCACAGGCACTATTTCCTCACCTTAGTGTCTCCCTAAATGCTTGAGCACAGTGGGATGCAGAGTCAGTGCTCCAGGGCTGGATTAGAGTCACAAGAGGCTATGACTTCCCAGGGCATAAAAGTTTGCACAGGGACTTCTGGAAGAATATGGCGGATAGATAGCAGCAGCTACGGAGGTTCTCTGAGATACCCCGCTTAAAATCCAGGAATGGTGTGGTACCAGGAGTCCTAAGCAAGGGGAGATACACCCTGCCGACCCAGGAATGAACTAAGCTAAGAGAAACCAACTGGAAATCCAATCCTGGTGCTATAACAGGAACAGATAAAATCTCAGCACGGAAGCTAGAACCTGCACCACTGGAAGCCACAATTTGAATTTCCTGCTGCCACTGCTGTGTCCAAATCTGCTGGGCAGGGAGAGAGACACGGGAAAGCTCTGAGAGTGGGAATCTGCAAACAGAGTTGAGAGAGGGACTAGCAGGGAGCCCTACATTGACTTGCGGTGAGTGAGCGGACGGGGACCCTTTCATAGAGTAGGAGGTTCCAGCAAAGGACATACTGGGACCAGGCAGACTTGTTGGAACAGGACGCTACAGTGACATTAATCGCATATTCCCCTCTCAAGCGGGATTGGTGGGGAGTTCCTGGCCTGCGTGACGCCCCTGACTAAGACCCAGTACCAGGTCCCAGCACCTGGAGGTGCACCCTAGTGGTGAAGCCTTCGGTAGGTTGACCTGGATGGGTGGCCCAGCAGAGGCTGCCCAGGTCTGTGTCTCCCTAGTACACTGCAGTGGGGGGAAACACCTAGCCGGCGCAATTCAAACAAACTGTAACGGAAAAAGAGAAAAAAATTGGGCCTCCTATATTCGCTTGTATGGAAGGAACAAAAAGTATGGGAAGAGGAAGCAACAAGAAAGGGTCCTCAGTCCCCAATCCTGAGAACACTGATCCAGGAAAGGAAAATGCAAAGGAAGGCAGAAAACATGCAATATCAGACATGGCACCAATAGACATAAAGCAATATCTCCAGAGCCTCATAGACGAATTTAAAAATGAAGTATTTAATGACCTAAAGCAAGATATAAGTAGAATAGTTAGAGAAATGCTAAGTACTGCCCAAGAAAAAACAGATGGTAGAATGGAAGAACAGAAAAAAAGGGGAGAATTGTTTGATGGAGAAAATAGAGAAAATATAGAATACATGAAGCAGGTTCAAAGAGATTGCCAGGAAACTAAAAACTCTATCGAAAGCTGACATAACAGCTTGAAAGAAACTAAGGATAGATTATCTGAATTGGAGGGCAGATTTGTAATATGGGAGCATAAAATGAAAAACTTCTTAAAAATAACAAGAAAACAGCAACAATACAAAGGCTAGAAGACTATAAGAGGATCTATAACTTAAGAATTAAGAACATAAAAAAAGAAGTAGGGACACAAACAAATGGACTACAAAAGCTATTCACAGAAATAATCCAGGAGAATTTCCCTAAGTTAGCAAAAGGTAAAGATACTCAGATGTATGAGGCATACAGGACCCCAGCCACCTACAACCCAAACAGAGCTACACCCAGGCATATAATAATCAAAATTCCAGAAATCCAATATAAGAACAGAATACTAAAAGCCGTCAGAGACAAGAAACAGACCACTTACAAGGGAACACCCATCAGAATTACAGCAGACTTCTCGGCACAAACCATCAAATCACAAAGAGCATGGGGGGAAATAATTCAAGCTTTGAAAGATAACAACCTCCAGCCAAGAGTGATATATCCTGCACAACTATCCCTAGAAATTGATGGGAAAACAAGGTGCTTCCAGGATAAAGACGAACTAGGGAAATTTGCAACCACCAATTCAGCTCTACAGAGAATACTGCAGGATATTCTAAAAAAGGAAAATACCAAGATTCAGAAACAGTGGCAGAGAGGCCACAATGAATGGAGCAGAAAGCGAAATGAAGAAGACAAACTGACAACAAACGACAGAAAAAGAGCTCAACAGAAATGAAACAGAGAAGATTGGATGGTAGGAACAGCTATTTTGGAGAAAACAAGACATCATAATAGCTAGTGCTGATTTAGTATCATGTTGTTTTGAAGTCCCATCAAGCTTTTATTCTTCTGTCTCCATCGGTCTTAACAGGTTGTATCTTATTGGATTTTATTATATGTGATAATATAAGCAAAAACTTTTATAGACAAGGAGATTATACAGAAACCATTGTTCATTTTCTGATAGTTGGTTCTAAATACCCTGTAATACTGTCATTCTCTTGAATGGTTTTACATTGTCTTGATATGTTTGGTGCTACAGTATATGAAGTTATACTCAAAGATTTCAAGGAAAGAGACACTATGATAACTACTTTTATGTCAGGATATCTTGTGGTGAAACACTATTTTGCTTAAATGGTTATGCTTTGACCTGCGCTGTTTTGTTGTTATGCCCTCTTTTATCTAAATCTCCTTTTTTAAATTATTTATTTTTATCTTTTTAATTAAGGGAAAAATTAAAAAAAAAATAGCAGGATACCTTATAGTAACCTACTTTGATTTCCTATTAACTTGATTTGAAACTCTGTATACCCCTCACCATCTTGCTTTGACTGATTTTCCCCTTTTCTGCTTTGCTTGATAATACCAAGTTCAAAAGTATGGGCAAGAACTGTGAAGACAATAAGATTCATTATGACACCCATTCCGGTTGACTATTATCTTCTTTTAAAGTCCTGTAATGTCTCCAATGTTTTGGTTTTATTCTTTACTGTTTTGTTCAATTTTATTATAACTGATGATATAGGCAATTCTTTTTAGGATAGCAAGAGGCAGTATGGTAACCATTGTTGATCACCTTGTATTTTGTTTTTACATTATCTATTATGTCCATCCTTTTGATTTGACTGACTCTGTTCTGTTATGTCATATTTGGTTTTACTCTCTTTAAAAAAAAGTAATAAGAACTGTGGGAGTAATAAAACCCAAAATGTGTAATTGTCATTGTACAAACGAAAGGAAAAGATAGTGCTCTAAAGAATGTAACTGCATATATATTTAAGTGTATATGCTAGATAACCATATTACTGAGTTTTGTTGGATCATTGAACAAAACTGCAGTCTCACTGTTTGAAAGTCCACTTTATATGCTTTAATTTTGTAACTTGAACAACTATTTCTAAGATAACAATATGTAATCTATTAACTAGTGATTTCCTACTGTTTATTTTTTCTGAAATTCTGTATAACTTATACCCTTTTTCTGTTTTTTTCTCCTTAAATAAAAAAAAGAAAAAGAAAAAATGAAAAAAAAAGTTTGCACATCAGAACTAAAGCACTGCCACCTAAACATTAGATGCTACCTCAGCAGTGTTTCTGCATATCCTTCTCTCTGCATATTGCAGAGGTGCTTCCTGGCCTCCTAACTAACCCAGCTCACAGTACTCATGTAAGTCTCGCCATTTTCCCTGTCATTCATCCTCTAGCCTCTCCCTTCTTCATGAGTTAATAAAATCCCTTTTAGACCCTTGTTTGAGGACTTTGTCCCAGTAAACCTTCATCCAGGTCAGACTCAAGACCCCCTTATAAATATGTCTTGGTGTCTTTATTCTCACCGTGGGTTACACTGGACATGGTAGAGTGGAATTAACTTGCTAAAATTCCAATAACATTTCCATAGATTACAAATGTAAACTTCTCAAACCACAAGGAGAACAGAAAAAGAGATTTCTATACTATTAGTCATGAGTAAGTCACAAGGTACAGCCGATTCAAGGATCAGAATTTCACAAGGGCATTAACTATTGATCCTGGTTCAATGGGGCCATCATCCCTTAGGTTAGGATTCTGCTCGTATTTCCTTTGTTTCTTTTAGTCAGTTACCCAAGCCTTGAATGATCTGTGCACTTTGTTGCAACGGCACTAGTAAAGGTGAGTCATCTCATCTCCCAGTCTGCAGAGGCTGAAACTAGTCCTGCAGTAACTGGTGACTCCAGGAAACTGGCCAGTGTTTTGCAGGATAACTTGCAGTGGGAGGAGTGGTGGTGGCAGAGCAGAAGCCTTGCTGCAGGGAGTATCCAGGAACCTTGGTGCTCACTGTTCATTACTGAGAACAAGGCACTGACCCTGGCGGGCACTCACAGCACTAAAATCATTGGCTTTGAGAGCCAAGTCCAAGGAAAATTGAATTTGGGATAGTTTCAAGGGTAGACAATGCCAGCTTGTTTCATTTTGCCTTGTAGCTAATGTTTTCATCCAAATATGAAACACTCTCCCTCTCCACCTCTCTTGCACTCCCACACCCCCTCCCCTTTCCAAATGTCCTTCCAGCTGCTATTTTTGATTCTGGCCTCAAGGCAAATGTTTCACTGTAGCAGAATTACTGTAAAATTCCTTCCTGTGCTCCCACAGATAATGGAGCTGTGACTCCACAGAACCTAGGACTATTCCCTAGAGAACTCCAGAAACAAACCACTTCAGAAATGGTCCAAAGGCAATCCCAAAAGACAGATCTAAGGAAAGAGAGCTATCATAAAAGGCTTTCATCAGAGTGATGGGTCAAACAGTATCGTTGTTTTAAATGGCACTGGCTGAAGTTAGGTATGTTTCCTTTCTTTTATGTGTATCAAGTCAGTTTCAAAGCATCAAAGGCGACTAAATCATAGAAGATAGTATTATGAAATTTGCTGATGGGCTTTAAACATACAATCCTATGATATAAAAAGAACGTTAGTGGGCAGTGTGTAAACAGAGAGCAAATTTTAACCAAAAACAACCTGCAAAACTGCAGAGGAAGCAGCATCTTTGAAAAACAATGAGTCATAAATCTTTTTTTTTTCTCTTTCTCTGATGGGCAGAGAAGACAAAAGAGACTAGCAAGAATACTAATGACAGGTGTTTCCTTAGCTTCAGCAAGTCTGGGGAAAGAACGATGCTGGTCTGAGTCAGGTTTAAGAAGCAGGGCTCAGGGCTAGGTATATAGCTCAGTAAGAGAGCACTTGCCTAGCATGTGCAAGGTCCTGACTTTGATCCTCGGCGTAAGCAATAAGCAGTAATAAGAACAAAACAGTAAGGCTTTTGTGTTAAATTTAAGTAATAAGAAATACTCATACTAAACATTTTTGGATGTGTATGTGTGTGTTGTCTTGAAGCAGTGATCCTGATCTTCAATTGATTATTCCTTTTGTGTCTCTGCTATTGAAATATACTTTTTATTTCAAATTCATTAGTTCTGTGCCAAGACAAGTTCAGATGGCTGCCTTTATGGGATCCATTTTAAATTATAAAACCAGGTTGTTTATTGCATAAGAGAGAAAGAGAAAATAGAAGTCTTTTCTAAGAAAAAAGAACAAGCGGCAAGCCAGAACTTAATTTACTTGAGAATCTAATTGCAAAAGTGGATGACAGCCAAATGTTTCCTGCTGAATCCTTCCAGATAAATACAAAGGTAGACTTGTAAGGTCAAATGTATAGGTGTTGAGTAGATTTCACCTCGATTATTCATCCTTTCCTCTTTCCATGTCTTTTGCCATGGGACATTACAGGCCATCCCCCAAATGGGAAAAGTATTCTTTCCCATCCTTTGATACTGACTTTGGCCATTTGATTTATATAGGCCAATGGAACACTCACAAATGTGATACAAATTCTAAAAAACACTTCGTGTCTCTCAAAACTGTTACACAGATTTAATGCAATTCCAATCAAAACACCTTTAGCATACCTCACAGATGTAGAGAAAACATTCCTAATATTCATTTGGAAACAGAAGAGACTTAGGTTTAGCAAAAGCAATCTTGGGCAACAAAAGCAAGGCAGGAGGCATCACAATCCCTGCCTTGAGATTATACTACAAAGCCACTGTGATAAAATCAGCATGGTACTGGCAAAACAAAACCAGACCTGAGGATCAGTGGAACAGATTAGAAGATGTAGACCCAACTACAAACACACTCAGTCACCTTTTCTTTGACAAAAGGGCAAATTTGACAAAAGGGAAGAAAGACAGCCTCTTTAATAAATGGTGCTGAAAAAACTGGCCTTCTACTTGCCAAATACTAAAACTAGACATGTCTATCACCATGCACTAAACTAACATTAAAATGGATCAAAGTTCTAAATACTAAAATAGAAATATCAAATCTACTGGAAGAGAATGCAAGTAGAAATTTTGAAGATATAGGGATCGGTAGAGAGTTCATGAGCAAAAAACCAAACTGCACAGAAAGTACTTCAAAGAATCAACAACTGAGAGCTCAACTTATTAAAAAGTGTTTGCACATCAAAAGAAGTCACCAATGGGGTGAAAAGAAACCCATGGAGTGGAAAACATTTTAGTTAACTATCCCTCAGACAAAGCACTTCTATCTAGAACACATTAAACAACTGAAAAAAAAATCAGGTCCCCCAAATTCAAAGATCCCATCCAAAAATGGGCATCTGAGATGATTACACACTTCTCAGATGAAGAAATACAAATGGCAAATAAATATATGAGAAAATGTTCTACATCACTTGTCTTTCAAGACTGAGATTCAATCTCAACCCAGAAAGAACGGCTATCATCAAGAAATCAACCAATAACAAATGCTGGCAAGGCTGTGGGGAAAAAAGCTGTTGGTGAAGTGTAGATTGGTGCAACCATTTTGGAAATCAGTGTAGAGATTCCTCAAAAAACTAGGATTAGAGGTTTCATTCAGCCAGCTATTCCTCTCTGGGTATTTTCCCAGAATAATTAAAAGCATCATACCACAGTGATATATGTGCACCCATGTTTATAGCAGCACAATTTGTAATAGCTAAATTTTGGAAGCAACCCAAATGCCCATGAACTGAGGAATGGATAAAAAAGAAATGGTTTTTTTTTATATAATGGAGTACTACTGTGCTATAAATAAGGATAAACTCAAGGATTTTATAAGTAAATGGATGCAACTAGAGATCATACTTGTAAGGGAAATACATCAAACTTGCCTGTGTAAACATCGCATTGTTTCCCTGGTGCAAGAAACTGAAAAATTAAATAAGATCTATAATAGATGTTGTGAAAAGGAAAGAAACTGCTTAAAAGGAAAGAACAACTGGAATGGGTGAGAGGAGGAAAGAAAGAAGTGGGAAATATATATATATATATATATATATATATATATATACACACGCACACAAAAGATAGCTAAGATAGTTATACTACTGATTTCTTTTAGTTCATTAAAAATGATTTGTCCTTATATTGTTTGCTCAGTTATGCATGCCCGTATCTGGTAATCTGAGCAACTACTTCAGAATAACAACACAAAATATATTAACCATTGTTAATTTCCTATTATCTTGTTTCAAAATTCTGTGTCATTGTTGTGGGTTTTTTTTTTCTTTTTACAATAATAATAATAACTTGCTCTGTTGGATATATTCTCTGTCATTGCAGAGGGAAGAATGCGTCCCAACTAGCTGGCCAGTCCCTTTAGGAGAGACATAAGTAGAATTGTGCTTAGGACAGAAGACAGCCCAGGTGACAACAGATGCATGAGCAAGTCCACTCTAGATCAGCCAAGCTCCAATCAATTCCTATAGAGACATGAAGTGTAATGATGAGGGACCATTATTACGATTTTGTTGTATCAACACTAACTAACCAACAGAGGTGTCATGGATACATGTTCTACTCCCCAGTTACTTCTAATATTCTCAAAGTAGCTGTAATATCATAAAGACTAATAACCAATTAAATCTATAGGGACATTAGGGAATATATGCATCATGGACCTGCCCAAAACCACAGAAAGTCTTCCTTATTCTAACGAAAGATCCTGAGGTTCTATCTGAAATTTCCCATTTTAAATTTAATTTGTAGAAGTCAATTCTGAAGCGTTCAAGTGAAAATAGTTTAGTGTAAGTATGAGAGTAGCTGACATGGGGAAGAGAAAGTAGACAATAATACGTTATCCTACTTGGATAACTATGGACAACTGGGGCTTAATTCCAGTGGGCAAATCTGAGAGCCAGTGTGGTGCTCACCTCAGGAGAAGCCCATCTGTGATGTGGGGAAGTGGGGTATTTCTTCACTCTTACAGATCACTAGCCCACCAGGGGAAAATCCAGGCTCTTCTGCTTACCATGCCAGCAGCGGCCAGAGAGCACCTTTAGGCAAGGAAATGTGAGCACTGGAAAATTGAAGTTCTTCATCAGAAGTGGTAAAATAAAGAGATAGGGTTGGGGAACTGGCAGTATTTGCCCCACTCCTTTCTGTTGTTGCTCCAAATTAGGGAGCATGAAATCCCAACTGGCTGGATGGCCAAGCATTTGCAGGTTAGATCTTTGGACAAGGGATTCTGTGCTTGCTGACCATTGTGGTGTGCTCTTCCAATGCCAATTTCCTTGCATACATGCACACATTTTCCTATAGCTTCTCCAATCCTTACCCATATTCTCACAGCTCTTTTTAGGGTATTTACCTGATTGGGGTGACAACACTCACAGCTGGCTCTTATTGTAGCTCTTCAGTCTGATAAGTCAGGCACATTTGTTCCTTGAAACAAGGATGATCTCTATTAAATTAGAAATATAGGCCCTGTGATTTTACAGCATCACTAAGTCACACTTCCCTCTGAAAGGTACTATTGTCCCGCATAATGAACACATTCACTCCTAACTCCATGGAGTAGTTGTGCTTTTAAAAACCTAAGTGTATTGATCAGTGTCCCTCAAACTTTTCATCAAAGTTCCATTACCAGCAAAAGAAAGCAAACCGTGTACCCAACTTAGCCGATGGTCCAAAGTGGATTTATTTGAAGATTAAAAATGGTTTAAGGGCCAAGGATTTATCTCAGCAGCTCAAGCACTTGCCTGGTAAGTGTGAAGTTGTGAGAACAATCCCTGTTACCCCCCTACAAATGGTTGAAGGCATTTAAGCATTGAGTGTTGTGGATGTGGTATATTTATCTATTGTTATCCTTTCTTTAGAGGAAAGCCTGGATCTCCTATGCATCATTGGAGTCTGTTTTACACGATAATAACTGATCACAGAGTTGGACTGCTGACATGGACTAGGCCAATTATGGTACGCCACTGGCACATGTCTCATGCAGGGGCCAATGCAAATCTCTTCAAAAAACTAGTGGGATCCAGACACAGTGTCACACATCTGTAATCCCAGCATTCAGGAGCTGAGGTGGGGCATCACTGGGTGTTCAAGGCCAGTCTGGACTACATAGCAAGACCTTGTTTAAAAAAAATAAAATTGGTGTGTGGGCATGAAAAGAAAAAAGTTAGTTTTCTTCTGTGAGTGGCTAAACAAACAGAGTAAGGATTTCGGGCCACAGTCAATGTACAGGTTTTTAACGGGTTGTCACTAGCCTGGCAATTGAATGAAGTCAAGCAGAGCCAAAGGTGGAAAGAAAGCTAGAGCTCTAGGGGCTGGGGATTTAGCTCAGCGGCATTAGCACCTGTCTTGTAAGCAGGTGGTCGTGAGTTCGATCCCTGGTACCAATAAAAATGAAAAAAAAAAAAAAAAAGAAAGCTAGAGCTCTAACACTCTAACATGATTGAATCATCCATCTACAGCTGTGCCTGAAGCCCCATGAGTTTTTCAGTCAGGTGAGTTCTTCCAATAGTGAGTGTTGGGGGTGGGTATTTAAGCAAGTTCCTCTGCAGCTAAAAGTTTCTTGGAGTGTTTATTTAGTAAAATAGATATTCTTTAAAAAGTGCCACTTATTCCTGTGGCTTCACATTGCTGTAACAGACGTTCTGTACGAACATATGAGGCTGGGCTTAGAATCATAACTTGTATCTTTATTTCAGAGATGTTCGAATACTTTCACTGTTTTTCAATCAGCACTCTTTCTGAATGCTTCTAATCTGAATCACCTCCAGGCCCTTCCCTAGCTATCACCTCTAGGCCCTCCCCTAGCTATCCCCAATCCTCACGAAGTACCCTCTATCCATTAAATGTTCGCTTCCATGGCTCTTGGACCCTGTGCTGGCACACCTTGCTATACACAAACATCGCTCTTCCTTGCATCCCTACTATTTCCCTCCCAATGGTGGGCAGCCTAACAATCAAAAGCTAAAATCCATGTGATGTAAGCCACTGAGGAAGAAACTGGAGGTGGATTCCTGGGGTCAGAGCAGAGACAAATATGCCCAGGTGGCATGTCATCACCAGAGTGCCCTGAGACAGTGTCTGACATGGAAGCAGTGAGTTTGGTTTTCAGAAACTGAAGACAAAGTCAGAATCTCAACTTCAACCTAACACCACAAAGTATTCCCCTTTTATGTGGAAGCTAGTGTCTGTGTAGCACTGTACTTAGGTGTTTCAGGAATACGAAAAGAAGCCCCAGTCAGGCCCTATTTTCAAAGCAGTTTTGATATAGCTAAAGGATGAAGCAAAACTTTAGAGAATTATTGCAGGGCAAAATGCAAGTGAGTTCATGGCAGAGCAGAGCAAAGAGCATGGGGGGAAAATGAGCAGATGTTAGAAGGGGTGAGGGAGGTGAGTTAGTAAAAGACCACCTCCTGCAGGAAGTCAGTCTTGAGCCAGGCCCTGAAGGAAGCAATTGGCAAATGTAAACTCTCCAGCTGGCCACAGCAGCAGAGGCTGGGTGTCTGCAGGAGTTGTGTAACTCCAATGTGCCCTGACCTGTTTGTCTGCAAAGACTCTGGCCAACGGTGAAGCTAGTTAGCCTGTATCTGTAAGTCTGCACAAGATCACAGTTTTGGTCAAAAGAATGCAATAGATTTGGTACCGGTTGCACCCCTAGATGACATTTCTGCAGATTGAAGTTGTCCTAAAGTCACCTACAAGGGAAAAATATGGAAAATATATCTGTTCTTAGGGTTTTATTTCACTATCTGTTTCTGAGATTCATTTTTAGGTTAAAGATTTTCATCCTGATTACAGCATTTGGTAAACGAGGATCATAGTTAAAAGTCTGATTCCTTGGAATGAAACGCACTTTTGGAAACATATTCTTGTTGATATATTAATTGTGCTACATGAAACAGAGGTCCACTTTAAAAAATGAAACAACACCAATAAAAACCCACCTACTTTTTGCCTCAGAAGCAGAAAGCTAAAGAGAGTCAGAATAAAAGAGTTTACAGATTGTTTTTTCTTTGAGGAAGATATCAGCTAAAACTAGGTCTTTAGCCATAGTGTAAACACATTTTTACATTCCTTGCTTATTCCGGCAAGATAAAAACAAGTTACAATGAAACCACTTGTGTCAAGACTAGAAGCTTTGGCCTTATCGCCATTGTTAAAAGCAATCCAAGAAATACTATTTAAGGCTAATTTTGCTGCCCTTTTGAAGAGACTTTTGAAACCATTAAAAGAAAAGAGCCCAGACAATAAGCTGAATTGGAAGGACCTCCTCGGCAGTCAGTGTCAAATTACGTTGTCCTCTGTCTGTGGATGAAACAGGGAATTGTGCTCTTTGGGGCTGCCAACCTCTTACTTGACAACCACTACAAAATTTAACAATAAATGAAACTGACAGCTTACTTCACTAGATTGGGAACATATCTGAACTTGCACAGAAAGACAGCTGGACTTGAGTTCATTTCCCTAGAGGCTGGGCAACGGCAATACCTAATGAAAACAGTGATGGGCACATATTTATTTCCAAGGCATTTGTAGCCTGAGCTCTGGTTCCAGTCTCACTACAGCCCCAGGATCAATTTTCACATCTTTTCACTAAATGGATGGGATGTGAAATTACTCCTATTGACAATAAGCATTCTCAAGGGCTCTGGTAATTGCGTAGCCTGGCACAGCAGAAAAGAAGCACTAACAAAAGCACATAGACAATTGGTTACCATCAATTTCCTCTGGTGCTGGCAGATGTGAGTGTAACTGCAGTTTTTTTTTTTTTTTTTTTAAATGAGGTCTTAGGTGAAGCCTATCCCTTATCCTTCTCCAATTCATCTAGCAGAATGCATCCAGCAGGTGATTTCTTCTCCAGAAATCTGGAAGGTTTGTGGCACTAAATTTAACCAGAGCCAGGATTTATGGACTGACAAAACATGGGGCTATTCTTTTGCTTGGTAATTTCTGCATATGAATTACCCTTCTCCCATCTCACTTCACTCCTTCTGTCTTTTATTTTGCCCCGTTTGTGAGATGGGCATCAAATAAATTCCTTGACTGAGGACCATAGTGGGTTGCTCCACTTCCATTTCTATATCTGAAGGTTTGACCTATGTAGGATGCTCAGATTGAGGACAATTCCTG
Organism: Cavia porcellus; assembly: GCF_034190915.1. Classification (NCBI taxonomy): domain Eukaryota; kingdom Metazoa; phylum Chordata; class Mammalia; order Rodentia; family Caviidae; genus Cavia; species Cavia porcellus. Next base: position 17,970,969 of record NW_026947515.1, read on the forward strand.
GCTCAGCCTGCTGACTGGTTTTGTCTTCAATGCAATGGCCTATATAATAGGGACAAAAAATGAAGACAAAAACAATCCCACTGTTGAGGTGAGCTAGGACCCAGGTAGAGGGCCCAGTGGGGCCTGTAAGTGAGCATAGTCTCTAGATTATATACGTACGGTCTCCAGATCTCAGATTGTCTTGCAGATACCAAAAGCTGATGAAGCATCCTTCTCAGGGAGTTGTAAGGTCAACTCCCTCACTGTTGTAAAAATGATTTATTCCTTCCAGAAGATTCTAACCAAAAGTAAATCTAATAAAAAGTACTTTATATGCTTACATAAATACAACTTAAGTAGGAAGTTACTGTTTGACAGTTTGACAGTAAAGGTATAAGCAACTGGAAAACAGTTTTCATGAAATACGTAGAAAATGAGAATCAAATGTTAGATCAGGTTCACATTTTGGAAACTCTAATTTAGTTGGGGTCTGGGCTGTCAGTCAGCAGAAGGTCGCATTTCTTTTACACCTTTGCCTGTCCGAAGTTAAAAAACATAAATAAAATGTTCCTGTCCCTGTTTGCTATCAAATAATTTCCTTTTTGTAGTCCAGAAAATCAGGCAAGGAAAGGGAACTAACATTTACTGAGTGTCAGACGTTACATTAGGAATTTTTTATATGTAGTATATGTTTCATAAATTTATCTACTTTATTTTGAAAACAGTAAGGAATTAAGTCCCAGGATTTTTGCCTCCTAAGTTTGCACTCATTCTGTGTATCATTATGACATATAGTTTGCCAACTTTCTGAGAAATGAGGTACAATACAATGTATTTGACATAAAAATCATAATGAAAATAATTTAAACTATTACGATTTTTAAAAGGCACTTTACTTCAAATTGTATTTTTCTTGGCTTACTTTGATTTTACTACTTTTACTAATCCATTATAATTAAAAATCAATTATAATTAAAAATAAAATAATTATTAGGTTAGGCTGAATCTGTATTGATCCTATGTGATATTCTAATTAAATTGCTTATTTAATCCTTTTTCTAATAAAATGACAGGATAGGAAAATAGTGGTTATTTGAACTTTTCAGTCACCTGGATTCTATATAGTGTTTGTTATTATTTACTTCTTTGTGTAGGGCCTTATGACAAGTTCTTAATCTTTGTACATGGTAACTTTAAGCTAAACAAAATTCCAGGCCTTAGTTTTCCTGAATAAATATTTTGATTTTTATTAAACTGTGAAATTAGACAATAATTAATGATAGATTCAAGAAGAGTTGAGATGAATCTTGTCTGCATAATAGACTAAGAGGGATTAAAGAATTTAGAAATATATCCTTAATTTTCTAGAATACCATGAAAAAGTCACCATCCTTTCCTATAGAATGATGTTTGGATGGTATTAAGATTTAAAATTGAGTTTTTAATACATTTCTCAAGTTCATTCCTGTTATCTTCCTCTCAAAGCCCGTTTTGCTTTTTAACTATCTAATCTCTGTTAGTTTTATCACATTTTCTTAGTATCCTATGGTAAAAATCTTAGAATAGCATTTCCCAAAATGGGTTCTATGAAATACTGAAGTCTGTGGTATGCTAATAAGTTTTGCCAAATGAAGAATTTCATGAGGGAATGTTAAAGAAAATCACACAGAAAAAAGAAAAAAGAAGAAAAGAAAGAAAAAAGAAAATCACACACGTTCTACTTCTGGTAAAGGCCAGGTAGCTCATGTTAGACAACCTTTTAAGGAATTAAAGCCAGATACTTGAGAAAATATAATTCTCAAAAATATAAACAACAACTACTGTCCTTGATATTACTGAAGAATTATAAATAAAAGGGCGGAAGTTGAAGCGGGCCAACACCGTAAGGAAGGAAATAGCAGAGTCTATGTCTGGGAAAGGCTGGCTTTTTCTAGAGAGCCATCTTCTCACTTTCACCGCACGTGGCAAAATGAGTCAACAGTCTCTGTCGGCTCTCTTTTAAAAGGGGACTAACTCCAGTGCTATGATTTGGATATGGTTTCAGGGTGTTTTTCAAAATCTCAGGTGCTAGAGGCTTGGTCTTCAGTGAGGCAATGTTGGGAGGTAGGGCAACCTTTGAAATTAGGAGCCTACTAAGAGGTTATGAGGTCACTGAGTACATTCCACTGGGAAGGGACTGCTGCTGGTTTTGTAAACTCAGTCAGTTTTCATGGGAGTGAGCTGCTGTAAAAAGGACTGAGACTGGCCCCTCCCCAGGCTCTAGCTTGCTGTTTCACCTTATAAACTCTCCCTTTTATACTCTGCAGTGATGCCTCTCGTCATGATGCCATCCACCATGCGATGCAGCCTCACCAGAGCCAGCACAACACTTCTTGGACTTTTGGCCTCCAAACCTATGCTCAGGTATTTTGTTATAATAACAGAAAATAGCCTAAGATACCCATTTATGAGGGTCTCTAATCACTTTCCTAAGGCCCTGCCTCCTAATTCCATCACTTTGGAGGGTGAGGGTAAGGATGTGAGGGACGTAAGCCTTGAGATCACTGGTGGTGAACCTATGGCATGTGTGCCACGGCCAGCTGTTTGTACCTAAAAACTTTGCCATCATTTCTTTAGACCATAGCAAAAGATTCATCAATACTAATTTTCTCTCTACCACTATTAGAGGCAAAACTAGGGCTATTTTCTTGTAGAATCAGTCAATTAAAAGGCATTATGGGGCCAATCACCAAGTTATATGCTACAAAAAGGGAAATAAAGAAGCACAATTTCACATTTTCTAGCCACAATTAGCTTTAAAACCTAGATGAGTAACTTCTCTTGAGTCTCTATTTTATATGTGCATGGCAGATGAGAACTAGACAAATGAAAAACCCCCCAGAAAACCCTCCCTTAGAGTGAATTTGTCACTGAGATTTTTTGTTTTGTTTTGCTTTTGTGCTGGGGATCAAACTCACAACCTTGTGCATGCCAGGCAGGCACTTACACTGCTGACCTAAATCCCCAGTCCCTTGTCACTGACCTTTTTGATGCAGTACATTTGCTTCAGTCACTGTATATTTCATAACTCTGATCTTTTTTTAAAACTTTTTTAAAAATTTGTATTTAAAGAAAGACTAAACAAAACAGAAAATGGATAGAAATAATGCATACATTCAAAGAAAAAATAAATAGTAAGAAGTCACTAGTTGATGTTTACATACTGTCCTTTTACAAATAGTTGTTCAAGATACAAAAGTGGAACATATAAAGTGGGAATTCAAACAGTGAGACTGCAAACAGTTCTGTTCAAGTGTCCAACAAAAACTTAGTAATATGGTTGTCAATCCTATACACTTAACCATACGTGCAGTTATCCATATCTTCATTTATGTTGAGATTAAACAAACTAAAGTAGGCCAAAATCATTCTGAACAAAGAATAATAGTATTGCTGGATTTCACATCAAGACACTCTGGGATCAACACTGGGTACTGTAGTGTCTTTTTTTTTTTTTAATTTTTACTTAAAGACTAAACAAAACAGAAAACAGGAAGAAATAATACATACTTTCAAAGAAAAAATAAACAGTAAGAAATCACTAGTTGATGATTACAGATTGTCCTCTTACAAATAGTTATTCAAGATACTAAAATGGAGCATACAAAGTAAGGATTCAAACAGTGAGACTGCAACCAGTTCTGTTCAACTATCCAACAAAAACTTAGAAATATGGTTATCAATCCTATACACTTAAACATACATGCAGTTATCCATATCTTAATTTATGTTGAGATTGAACAAACCCAAGCAGGCTAATATTACTCTGAACAAAGAATAATACTACTACTGGGTTTCACATTATGACACTCCAGGATCAGCACTAGGTACGTTAGTGTCTCTTTTTCTCCAAAGTATTTGTTCATTTCATCATGTGTCATAAGATCAGTTTTCATAAACTGTTTATAGATTCTACACATGCATGAGTCTTAACATGTATTTCTATCTTTTCTATATTAGAGGAAGAAACAAAACAAAGCAGGACAAAACAAAACATATTCCTATAAACACATGAAATGAAAAAGACTGTTGTATAAGGAGTTCTACCATAGTTCCTGTGTTGTCTCTTGTTATCTTCAATAGAATTGGCTATAATTGAATATATCAATTGGTATAATTGAATATATCAGTACATAATAGTATTAATAAAAACACAACTTTGTATATAGTATCAAACTTCAAAAACAGGCAGTTATCAAACCTGAATGTGTATCATAGAGTCTTGTCATCTTCAGTGTAGTTGCCAATACTCTCAGACTTAATACTATCAATCATATCAGTTTTGAATAAAATCTGTCGATACCAAACAGCAGTCAAACAAACCAGATTTAACTAAGATCAGTCATGATAAAACAGTGTAAGTCATACAGGGCTCCAGATTAAGTTAATAGGAAATTAAAGGTGATTACTGTGCTATATCCTGATGTTTTTGGAGTAGCTGTCTGTGCCCTCAAATCTAATGCAAGTAGACAAACTGGGACAGAATAAAATCTATCTAAGCAGAGTGGTGTGAATAATGTGGGCTTTAAATCCTGATACACTATTAACGATATCTTCTGCCATCTTTTTTAAGACTCTCCCTCCCCTTTCACTTCCCCAGGGTACACTGTGCGTTTATGGGTCTTACCAAGACCCTTGGTTTTATTTTTTTTTTGTTTTTTTTTTTGTCTTTTTCCTTTTTATCAGTACTCGGGATCGAACTCACGACTGCCTGCTTGCAAGGCAGGCGCTTATGCCGCTGAGCTAAATCCCCAGCCCCAGACCCTTGGTTTTAAATTGGGGGGCAACCTGTTATTTACCTAAGTGATTCCAAACCTTCTCTCTCCTGTACTTGATCTCTAATTGTATTCCTTTACCTATTAAAGCCTGTCTTTCCAGGCTTTGCCCCTATTACTCTCTGGTTCTCTGTCACATAGAGCATTGTTTTCTCATATTTGATTTTCAGTCCATGTACTCTTTTTCATGTTAATTATATTTCCTATACATAGCATCTCGGTGGCCCCTACCTCCTGATCTACTCCATGTGTGGTTCTTTTTTTTTTTTTTTTTTTAAATTTAGTGTGTCAAGGCCATCTGTATTAGAGATTATAACCAACCTCCTCTACCTCATTTCTGTTATGCTCTTTTTTTGCCATCAGTTGTCTGCTTATCTTCTTTGTTCTGTTTTCTGCTCCATTCATTGAGGCCTCTCTGCCACTATTTCTGGAATCCTAGTACTTTTCTCTCTTTTCAGAATGCCCTGCAATATTCTCTGTAGAGTTGGATTGGTGGTTGTGAATTTCCCAAGTTCCTCTTTGTCTTGGAAGCATCTTGTTTCTCCATTAATTTCTAGAGACAGTTTTTCAGGGCATATTAATCTAGGCTGGAAGTTATTTTCTTTTGGGGCTTGGAATATTTTGCTCCAGGCTCTTCTTGACTTGATGATTTGTGTCGAGAAGTCTGCTGTTATTCTGATGGGCCTTCCTTTTTAGTTTATCTGTTTCTTGTCCCTAGCAGCTTTTAATATTCTGTTTTTATATTGAATTTCTGGAATCTTGATTATTATATGCCTGGGTGTGGCTCTGTTTTGGTTGTAGGTGGCTGGAGTTCTGTATGCCTCATACATCTGAATGTCATTTCCTTTTCCTATGTTTGGGAAATTTTCCTTAATTATTTCTGTGAATAGCCTTTGTAGTTCCTTTGTTTGTACCCCTGCTTCTTCATTCACATTCTTTATTCTCAAGTTATAGATCCTCTTGTCGTCTTCTAGCCTTTGTAATGTTACTACTTGTTTCCTTGTTATTTTTAAAGTTTTCCCTTTCATAATCCCAAATTGCAAAACTGTCCTCCAGTTTGGATAATCTATCCATAGTTTTTTTCAAGCAGACTTGCCATCTTTCATAGAATTTTTAATTTCCTGCTAAACTCTTTGAATCTGCTTCATGTATTCTATATTTTCTTTATATTCTTCATCAAATGAGTCTCTCCTTTGTTTGAGTTCCTCCCTTCTTTCATCTGTATCTTCTTGATGGGTGCTTAGCATTTCTTTTATTAATCTTCTTATATCTTGCTTTACTTGGCTAAATATTTCACTTTTGAACTTGTCTATGAGGTCCCAAAGATATCTCTTTATGTCCACTGGTGCCGTGTCTGATATTGCATGTTTGCTGTTCTCATTCTCTTTTGTATTTACCTGTCCTGGGTCAATGTTCTCAGAGTTGGGACCTCGGGACTTTTTCTTGTTGCTTCCTCTTCCCATCTATTTTGTTTCTTCCAGGAGGTCCCAGTTTCTTTCTTTGTTGGTTACAATTCTTCTGAAGCACGCTGATTAGGTGACCCTTTCTACTGCTGTGTGCTAGTGAGTTGCAAACAGGGGCAGCATGCTGGCCCTTCCCCTCTGGATCAGTCAAGCTGCTGAGGCCTGCATTGTATTACTGTGCACCATCTCCCCTCCAGGTTAGTCAAACTTCTGAGGCCTTCACTGTGTTAGTGTGTGCCGCTGCCATAGGGAATTGATTTTGGATAACCTATTGGGTCTCAGCCAGGTCACATAACCCAAGCAAAGCTCACTCTACCAATCCTGTTTGGGAAGGGAACAAATGACTGAAGTCACTGCTGCCCCTTGTACTTGCCAGTCTTGCCCGGTCCCAGAATGTCATCCACCTGAGCCCCCCTTTCTGTGGAATAGCTCCACTCTTGTCACTCACCACAGGTCAATGCAGGCTCTCCGCCAGCTCTCCATTCGGCTGGCTGACCCTTGACCTCAGTGTGACTGCACCTCCAGTGAGCCAAAGCAGCAGGATCTTGGACAGCTCAGCAAGTCTCCCACTGTGGTGGGAGCACTGAAATTTAGCTGTTCCAATAATAGCACTGGGACTGTATATTTGATTGGTTCTTCTCACCTTAGTTTCTTCTTGGGACGAGAGAATTCATCTCCCTTTGTTCAGGACTCCGCACATTGTATTATGTTGAATTCTAAGTTGACTATCTCAGGGAGCCTCTGTAGCCAGCTGTTATCTATCCACCATCTTTGCTCAAGTCCATAACTCTGATCTTTATCATTTCTCCCTCTTGGCTGTTAAACCTCCCTTGTACCCTTTCTTTTACTGTTGTTTGACATCGATTCTCTTTTTCTAGACTCTTCTCTGACCAAACTTCCAATTTATATTATATTTCTTTCTTATAATAAGACTTACATATATAAATCTTAACTACACAATTCAATGAATTTTGACAAATTCAGACATCTGTAATATTTAGGCTATGTTCATCTTCTTGGAAAACTCTGTTGAGGTGAGATTGCCAGCTGATGGGCTTTTGGAAAGTGATTGGAATAGGAATGCACTAGTTTCATAAAATAGATTAATCTATTGATGATTTCATTATCCGAATGAGTTGTTAGGAGGTGGGGTTTACTTGAAGGAAGACTGTCACTGGAGGAGCGTCTTCAAAGTGTGTGTCTTGTTCCTGGCCTCTTCTTCTCTGGCTCTTACCTCATCTCAGCCACTGTAAGGTGAGCAGCTTTCCTCTCGCAGGCTCTTGTACCATATGTTTCTGCCTTGCCACAGGTCTAATAGTAATGGAGTACCCTGATTGTGGATGGAAACTGCTGAATCTGCGTGCCAAAATAAATCTTTCCTCCCAAGTCGTTATTCTTAAGTATTTTATCACAGTAACAGAGAGCTGTGTAGCACATAGAATGTACCCTTTTCATATCTGGCTTATTTTACCTAGTATAATGCCTGAAGGATGCATCATGGTTTTGCGTGTCACTTTGTTTCATTTTATTACTAAGTGTTCTTCCATTGCATAATATACCAACGATTTAAAAGTTCGCTTTCCTATTAACAGATATTTGGACTGATTTCAGATTGGGAGTATTATGAGCAAAACTAATATGAATAATTTTTACAAGGCTCTTCATGGACATATGTTTTATTTCTGTTGGGTAAATATCTAGAAGTGGAATTGGAAACTAAGGCCATATTTAGTAGAAACTACCTACCTATTTTCTGAGTGGTTGTACTATTTTCACCCCTATCAATAATGTATGAAAATTTCAGTTGTTACATGTCCATGCCAAGATTTTGTGTCATCAATATTTATAATTTTTTTCATCCTAATAAGTGTACAAGTTTTTGTGTGGACATATGCCTTCATTCTTCTTGGATATACATTTAGGAATGGAATTGCTGGATCATTATGGTAACTCTATGTTTAAGGTATGAACAAGGTTGTTTTCCAAAGTGACTGCACCATTTTTCATCCCACCACCAGTATATGAGTTTTCCAATTTTCCCATGTCATTACCAATATAGTACTTGTAATACAACCGTCACACCCTATAAAGTATAAGGGGTATCTTACTGTGGTTTTCCTTTGTATTTTCATTATCTTTTTAAATATTTTCTGTGTGCTTATTGGGTTGCCTATGTTTCAACTGAAGAGTTACAACTGTTCTTTATATATTCTGAAAACAAGTCTTTTATCGAATTTTGATGATGTCCACTTTATCAGTTTTTAAATAGATGCTTCTGTCTGTGTCCGACCAAAGAGATTTTTGCTGGTTCTGAGAAATTGAAGCTATTATCCTATTATTCTGCTATGCCTTCTCCTGTAACCTTTATATTTTTAGCTTTTTACTTTAGGTCTATGAGCCATCTAAAATTAGTTTATGTATATGATGTAGAGTTTAGTTTTTTTTCCCCAGATATTGTTATGCTGGTACTATCTGATGAAAGTTCTTCTTTCTCTGTTGAATTTCGTTGCATTGTTTGTCAAAAAATTCATGTCTGTGTAAAATTGGTCCATTTGTTGGCTTTCCATTCTCAACATGTCTTCTTATTTTTGGTGCCGGGGATCCTACTTACGAACTCACTTGCACTTGCCAGGCGGATGCTTACACCCCTGAGCTGAATCCCCGGCCATCAACATCTTTTTCATTTGTTTTCAGTTTTTTTTAACCACATTCCATATTAGGGAATCTTAGCCAAAAGTTTACTTAAAATCAACAAATTCATCAATTTGGGGAAAAAGTATAAACCAAACAATTTTCCTGGCTGAGAGAATATAGTATTTGTGAATATTCGTCAGTCGTTGTATTGGTATCATATTTTTATATGAAGATCAGCATTATATTTTATGATTATAACTTGATAATGGTCAAACACTTTGTCATTTCTTTAAAAATAAACTAGTGTTTCCTTTTTTATTAATTTTTAATAATGACAAAATCAAGTAACTAAAAAACTGGTGATAGGCCACCTAATAAATTCCTTTTCTTATACTCTAAGTAAGTAATATGTTTTGTTTTGTTTGTCTTTTTCCTTTTTACCGGTACCAGGGATCGAACTCACGACTGCCTGCTTGCAAGGCAGGCACTTATGCTGCTGAGCTAAATCCCCAGCCCATATGTTTTTTATATATTTAAAAATTCTTTCCTGAGTGTATAGAAGGCTGTCTCTTGTGGTTTTTGTCTAGATGTCCCCCCCTAAAGCCTTATGAAGTCATGGTGGTGGACTTCTAGAGTTTGTGATTGATTCATGGCTCAATGTCGGGATTACGGGTAAGTGCTATACCCACCTTGGGACAGGTAGCCTTCATACAATATAAAGGAGGGAAAGAGACTTGCTGTCTTGTTCCTCCCTTTTTGTTCATGGTGCTTTTGCTATCTTCCACTGCCATGAACTGTTGCCTTCTACCATGTGCCACTCTGCCTTGGAGCCAGCTGAACAGAAACCTCCACAAACTCTAAGCTAAATAAATCTTTTCTCCCTTAATTTTGGACATCAGATATTTTGTTCCAGGATTGAGAGAAAAGTAACTGACATGGAATTTGTTTATTTATTTATTTGTTTATGTTTGTGGTAATAGGGTTTGAACCCAGGACTTTTGTACTGAGCTACAACTCAGGTATGTTCTTAAATTTTGAGACAGTTTTTTCCGAAATTGCCCAACTTGCTCTCTACCTCCCAGGGTGCTAGGATTACAGGTGCATAGCATAGCATAGCACAGTGACTGGCTAGGAGGCAAATTTAGATAGCAAAATGAAAAAAATATGAAACCACTAAAGTAAAGGAAATACTCTTGTTTTTTTTGCCTGTGCTGAGTTGCTTGATGAAGTGCACCTGTGAGGATTGCCAGTAGCACTACATGTGCAGGCATGTGTATTTGTGTGGGAGTGTACATGCACTTATGATTGTATGTGTGTGCACGCATTTGTAGTGTGTTTGGGGTGTATGTGTGCTTCTTTGTGTGTATTTGTGCATACATAATACGTGTTGTGTATGTGTATAGACTGGATGTATGTGTAGTAAAATTTATACATGAAAAAATGGGATAATGAGCATGTACAACTCATTTAGCTTTTTGAAAACTGGCAGGCAAACTTAAAACATGAAGTGTGTATGGATTTTTTGTTTTGTTTTGTTTTGTTTTTGATACCAGGGATCAAACTCATGACTTCATGCTTGCCAGGCAGGCACTTGTGCCACTGAGCTAAATCCCCAGCCCTCAAGTCATTAAGTGAAGAATGTCTTTTTTTTTTTGAAACAGGTTCTTCCTATACAGTTTAAGCTGGCCTTGAGCTCATTATGTAGTCCAGGCTGGTCTCAAATTTGTGACAATCCTCCTGCCTCAATCTCCTGAGTGTTGGAATTACAGGCATGCACCTCCATACCCGGTGAAAAGTGTGAAAGTGAAAGGTGTTTTTAAAGATAAAGACATAAACCTAACTAGGATTAGAGAGAAATGCTTCAGCTTGGAAGCCACCAACTATTATTACTCCTCTGAGCTTTGGTTTCCTTATTTATACAGTGATGTAATAATACCTACATAACAGAGTTGTTGTGAGGGTTAAATGAAATTAAAAGTTAGCACCTTTGTGGTTAGGAATAAGATTTCAGTCATTATGATAACCAGGGATATCTGTGGCCCTTTCTGCCTCCATCCACTCTTAGGGTGATGTAGGATCTCCAGGGCATGAGTTTTGTAATCAGCTGGACTGCATATAGGAATCCTGACTGTTACTTAAAAACCTTCAATCTTACATAAGTTCTTTAATGTCTCTGAGCCTCTGGGATAAGTATATTTACCATATTAGGTTTATGTGCAGATTAAATCACATGGTTTATAGTTATATCCTCCCACAGCAAATGGTAGGGAGGAAAATTTAATGCAAACTATTTTGCTACAACACGTTTTTTAAATATGAATGACTCCCCAGCAGTGAGTATACCAGAGAAGGCGTGTTGGTTCCTAAGCAGCTTTTTTCCCAGTATGTTAATATTTTGGGGTTTATCTTAATTTTGATTTTTATTAGTACCTGTTCACAGTGCATAACAATTATACTCTTCGTGAATTGTACATAACACATCTTAATTTTTTTTCATCCCCTTTCCCTCTTACTCCTCCCCTCTCTGTGTTAACATTTTGAAGCAACCAGGGGCAACTAACTTTTTGATGAGAGCTATCTGAGCACTCTTCAAAGACCTTAAGGAAAATGCTGAGGAAGGGCTGTCTTCTTTAGCTGTAGATAGTGACAGATTTAGTGATTTTAGGGACCACTTTGTCTTCTCATCAAGCTTTCAGTAGAAACTGAGAGTATGGTTATGAAAACTGTAAAGACATCACCTCTTGTACTAGAAGAATAGATTACTGAAGGTCTAACCTTCCCTAACTGAATGTGTATCCCAGAAGAACTTGATCCCCATAAGAATCTAATGGCCGGGGCTGGGGATTTAGCTCAGCGGCATAAGCACCTGCCTTGCAAGCAGGCAGTTGTGAGTTTGATCCAGGCAGTCGTGAGTTTGATCCCTGGTACCGATAAAAAGGAAAAAGACAAAAAAAAAAAAAAAAGAATCCAATGGCCTCCCAAAACTATTGAAGGCTGGATGCAGCATGCAAATGTCTGTGCAAGTTGAAGTTTGGTAGATCTAATCTTTCACTAATTTTGACATTATTTTGTGACAGTTCTGGTTGAAAAACTGTGTAAATTTTTGAAGTGATATTTCTAACCCTTTGCCTATTAGTCCTGATATTTTTAATGGGCTATTTGCAGACCACAGATTTTAGAGAACACATAGATGTTACTATAGTAAAGATATGTGTATATATTCTCTTTTCCTCTAGTATTTTTTGTCTACTTACTATAAAAAATACAACAAGCAATCTTTAATCAATTTAAAAATATAGTATGTAGGTATGAATATAATAATGAAAACAATGATGTTTGATTATTGTACACTCTTTAAAGGTATTCACTTACTCATCACAACAACCTTCTGAACCATGGCCTGCTATATACTCATTTTATGACTGCAGACGCACATTTTTTGCCTTGTTGATTTTATTTTTTGTTGTTGTTGTTGTTGATTTTATTTTTAAAATATTTTGTTTATTTATTTATTTGGGGTTTTTGGTGATACCAGGGATCAAACTAACAACCTCTTGCTTGCCAGGCAGGAGCTTAGGTCACTGAGCTAAATCCTCAGCTGCAGAAACAAATCTAAAAGTAACATGTGAAAACTGAGATTAAGTAACATGCCCAAGGGTTCGCACACAGCTAGAAAGAGGCAGAATGAGGACTAAAAAGAATTAAAACCTCTGCTTTTTCTATGCGTTTAATCACAGCATAATATGGTTTTGTTCTGTCCTTTTTGTTTTTTAAACAGAATCTATTAGGTAGTCCAGGAAGCCCACCAATGTGCAGTTCTTCTGTCTCAACCCCCATAGTGCTGGGGTTACAGATCTGTGCCACCATCCGGGAATTGTTTTTGTCCATTTTTTAAAAACATCAATTGGCATATATTACATTGTTCTTTAGTTTCCAGGTTCTTCCCTATCAGGGAGCCAAAGTAAAAGAAAGCCATTAGTAATTCACGTTATTTACATTTCACAAGTCTCATGTTTCATTCCAAGAAATCAGGCTCATCAATTATTTGCATTTGGTAACATGTTAATTATACAAATAATTAGCCTGAGACCAGACATGAACATGAAAGTATAATGAATCGTTTTGCTAATTGCTCTTTTCAGTTATGGACAGTCATCAGTTTGCTAACAGCTCCCATATCCAGTTTGCTAATTTCTTCTAACCTGCACTTCTTGGAAAAGTTGAAGTCACAAATAATAAATAGATTTTCTTTCTCATGCCAACCCTAACCCACTGATTGTGACTGTCAGGAGCACTGTGCCAAGGAGCATTCTCAGGCTGTATTTGATAAGTTCTTTTGCTATCAGTGAAAGAGTTGACAGCTGGGGAGTTAGATATTTGCCATCTCTAGCCTGAGGTTAAGAAGAGAACTTCCTTCAGCCCTAAAGGTGATAGCATAATATTTTCTGCTACCTCTAGCAGTCTTACAAATAAGACAGTCTCTTTCTGGGGTGGGTATAAAGATGAATCAAACATTGATCCTGTTGTAGTTTTTGAAAAAAGGCATAAATGGCAACATACAAATTAAAAAGTGAGACTCCCCTAAGAGCAGAAGATAGTGGGAAAGAAGGAATTAGAGGACAGAGAGATTAGGTACAGGGAAGAGGAGGTGGAGCCAGAGGCAAGAGGGCCACAAATTTGAGCTTAGTCTGGGCAATTTAGCAACTTAGCTAGATCCTGTGTCAAATTAAAAAAATAAAGTAGAGTGGAGGTATTGGTCAGTGTGGAGGCCCTGGGTTCAATCTATAGTATTGCTGGGGCCGGGGGACTGTGGCACAGAGTGGATAATAAAATCAAATATTCTTTTTGAGGCAAGCCTTAAAGGATAGATGAATGGAGGAGTAGGAGGAAATTGAGGGGAGAAAGGCACAGGCTCCCTCCTCCCCCCGCCATTTTTGGGCCAATGATGAATCACCTGCTATAACAAGAAGGAAAAGTGAAACGGGATCAAGGGAAAATTTTAATGTGGCTGGGATGTAGGAAAATAAAGGCAGGAAAAGTTGGGAAACGGGGCAGGCCCAGATTGTAAAGGGCCTGGGAACACCAGATGATGAATGTTCTAGACAATGTTTCTCAAGGTGTGTCCACAGGATGTTCACAGCTATACAGCAAAAGGATCTTACTGGATCCTGTTGTCAACTACAGTTGAGAAACACTGAATTAAAATCAATTAGGATTTTCATAGCTTTTAAAATGCAGCTGTATACTGTGAACTTCAAGGAAGGGTTTGTAGTTTACAAAAAATTCAAACAGAAATGTTTTTCTTAGAGCATCTCATAAGACTATCATTTTGTAGTTTTATGAAAATATTGGCTGTATGATGTCTACAGGACACCAATTTACTAGTTGATGGGTCTAGAAACCTGTATTATTTTTGTTGGAATAAGAAAAAAATTATTTGCACTAAAGAATGCATCTGGGCTAGGAGTGTAGCTCAGCAGCACAGCACCTTCCCGTCAAGGCCCTGAGTTTGATTTCTGGTACCAAACAGAGACAGAGAGAGAGACAGAAAGAAAGAGAAAGAGAGAGAGAGAGCATATAAAGTCTTCTTTCCCTCTTTTATTATTATAAACTTTTTATTTGTACATATTTGCAGTGCATAATAATTATATTGATCATGATGAGTTGGTGCAAGTACATGACACATCTTAATTATTTTTATGTCCCCTTCCCTTTCCATCACTCAGCTGCATTTCCCTCCATCCTCCCTTCCCTCTCCCTCCATTTCTTTTATTACTATTGTATTATCTATCTTTTATTGATTCACCTCAGAGTTTCCTATGTGGAGAAACCATACAATGTTCAACTTTGTATATCTGGTTAATTTCACTTAACACTGTGGGCTCAAAGTGCATCAATCTTCCTGCAAATGACTACAAGTTTATGCATCTTTATGGTAGAATCATACTGAAGTATGGTATGAAAATACCACATTTTCCTTATCCATTAATCTGTTGATGGACATACAGGTCACTTTCAAGATTTAGCTATTGTGAACATTCCCCTTAAGATGGTTTTCATTGTGTCCCATAGGTTCCGATATATTAAACTGGTATTATCTAGGAACTCTGTAATTTCTTGGATTTAACTCTAGAAATGAATTTCTTCCTTGATTTCTTTTGTGACCCATTGATTATTCAAGAGAGAATTGTTTAATTTCCATGTGTTTCCATAATTTCTTTCACCATAGATTCCAAACTTCAGTGCAGTATGATTTGGTAATATGCAGGGAATAACTTTGATCCTTTTGCAATTACATAAGCATATTTTATGGGCTAGTGTATGGTCTATTTTAGAGAATGTCCCATGTGCTGCTACAAGGAAGAATGAGTATCCTGTTGTTATTGGGTGGAATACTCTATAGATATCTACTGAGTCATTTGTTCTAAGGTTTAGTTAATCTCTGATATTTCTTTGTTGATTATTTTTTGTCTAGTTCTATTTGTGACAATGGGATATTGAGATTCCCCATTATAATTGCGTTGATGTTTATCTGATTTTTTTTACATTAGTTTTTATTTTATGGTGTTTGGTGCATATATGTTTATAATTGTTACCTCTTCCTGTTGAATTATTCCCTTAATCAATATATAGTGACATTGTCTGCTTCTTTGATCAGTTTTGGGTAGAATTGAATATCCTACTTTGAAAGCAGGATAGCTACTCCTGCTTTATTCCGGACTTCAGTTACATGGAATACTGTTTTCCATCCTTTGATTTTTTTTTTTTTACCTGTGAATTTCTTCATTAAATGTGTATCCTGTGTATATCATTGGATTTTGCTTATTTGTCCATTGTGTCAATCTGTGTCTTTTTATTGGGGAACTGAGACCATCCACATTGAGAATTATTACTGAAAGGTACTTACTTATTTCTGTTATTGCATTATTTTCCTGTTGCTGATTTCTTCCCCTCCCTCTTTTCTGCTTGACTGCTCACCCTGCCTGGCACATTCACTCTATTAGATTTTTTGGCATTGTTAACTTCATTTTCTCTTTCTAGGATATCCTTAAGAATGTTTTGTAGTATTGGTTCAGTGGCCATTAACTTCTTGAGATGCTCTTTGTCTAGGAATACTTTATTCCTTCATCAATTTTGAAAGCAAGTTTTGCAAGCTATTTGTCTGGGTTGGAAATTGTTATCTTTTAGGATTTGAAATATTTCACTCTGTGTTCTTCTGGCCTCTATGATTTGTGTTGGGAAGTCTGCTGTTATTCTAATGGGCTTACCTTTATAAGTGATTTATTGCTTTTCTCTAGCAGCTTTTAAAATTCTGAACCTGTGTTGCATTTCTGGTATTTTGACCAGGACATGAAATAGAGATAATCTCTTCTATTCATGGCTCCTTGGAGTCTATATCCCTCACTTATCTGTATGTTTAATTCTTCCCCTGTATTTGGAAAGTTTTCCAGTATTATTTTAGTAAACAAGTTTTTTACGGCTTTTTAGCTGTCTTCTGATTTTGTACTTATTCCAATTCATCTTAGATTAGTTTTCTTGGCATGATTTAGAAACTATCAAATTCATTTTTTGTGTTCTCTTGTTAATTCATTTTTTGGGTTCTCTTGTTGCTTTTAAAGTATCTCTGAGTAATTGATCTTTGAAAACATCTCTATGTTTTAATTCTGATCATCTTTCACAGTGGTAACTCCTGTTGCCCATAATTTCAATGTAATTTTTAATCTTCCTAGATTTTTTGTTTGGAACCTACTTCTGGACTTTAGTTCTTTCCTAAGAAGGTCATTCTTTTTTTTTTTGGTATCATTATGTTTCATTCAGTTAAATTTTTTATTAGTGTCTTCTGTAAGTTCTCTAATTGCTTTGTTTATTACCTCCATTGTCTGGTTAGTTATATTTTCTGTGAACCTACCAAACACTCATTTATCTGTTTGTTTGGGTTTTTTTTATCTGTTATCCTTCCTTGGGATATGTGTCTTTTTGCTTTTCTGCCTCCTGAATGCCCTATGAATAGGCTTTGAGAGAGTTGGGAGATTTAGGAGGCCTTTTGTTGCCTTGTCTTCTATGTTTCTGTTGTTTTTTGTTTGCTTTGTTTGGTGCTTAAGTGTGCTATTGCTTATAGTGGGATGACTTTGTTGCTAGTATAGAGATCTCTTCACCTAGGCTGCTTTTCAGTGATGTGCTTGATGAATGGCTAAATATAGTCCTTTGCCTCTGTCCCAAGATCTGATCACTTCTTGTTTCTGCAGAGCCTAACAGAACATGTGAAATATCTAACTCCGATTAGGCCATCCCTACAGGCCCTGAGCATGGAGAGCAGGGGAGAGACTCCAGATTGTTTCCTTCTTCTCATTTATTGTTATAAAAATCTGCCCTCAGGGAGTAGCCCCTCACCCCCTTTTCTCCAAGGCCCAGTTGTACAGCTCTCATTCCCTGAGTTCAGTTCCTACCCTGATTAAACGTTGCCTTCCTTTCAGGGCTCTGAGGGTGCTCTGTTTTGAATCTCTTGTCTGTCATCCTGGATCTCAGGAGTGCTGCCTGATGCCCTTTGACCCCTGTCCAGCCCACCTGGACTCCTTCTTCAGCACGTCCCTGACCCACACATATTTTGAGTGTTTCTGGTCCTCCTAGTAAACCTAGTGGCTTCCTGTTTCAAACTGCCCACAATCCTGGTGTGATTCTTGCTGCTTGCTCAAAGACAAGTGTACCTGTGTAGACTCTTCTGGAAAGCTTAACTCACACACGTCTGATAAATCTCCTGCAATTTTTTCTGGTTATGGTGACTTCCAGGTGAAATTCCATAAATCTGCTTGGGAGAGATGAGCAAACAGCTTCTATATTTAAAATTATTTAATTATCTATCATGGAGGAGAAAAAAACCTTAGCAGTGACATTTTAGAGCTGCATAGTCAAGGAATTTTAGTCAATTGGGCAAAATTAGGCAGAATCACAATAATCTAGTAGTAAAAATTTTTTTTTTTGTCTTTTTATCAGTACCAGGGATTGAACTCACGACTGCCTGCTTGCAAGACAGGTGCTTATGCCACTGAACTAAATCCCCAGCCCCAAAGTAGTAAAATCTTTAAGCTTTTAAAGATCTGTTAGTTTATTCATCAAGAAACCAATTGTGAGATTAAATGAGGCTAGGTGAGTGGGCAAAACTTTGGCAAATACATTTTAATGAAAAATAAGAGCAAGACAGGAAGAAGAAAGTACACATTATAGAAAAAGAGATGCTGCCACTGTGAACCAACTGTTGTGACCCCAAAAGGGAGTTTGAGGAGTATGCAGCAGAGACTCTGTCCTCCATAGGTTAACTAATTTTTAGAAATTGTTAGGAAAAATAAGGAAGTGAAACAAAAAATAAAACATTACCTTCCCTGTGTTTTAAACCCAAACTAAAAGGCACAATTCTGAGGAATTTAAAGAAAGAAACCATGGGAGTCACAGGCATTTCAAGTGATCTTGATGTTTGGGAGAATTCTGTGTGAGGCCTCGGTGGAGCCTTGGGGTATATAATGCAGTTTGGAAATTATGAAAAGTACAGATACTGTGCAAATAGATCAAAACCCATTTTATTAGGACTAAGAGGTATACAGGGATTTTCTCAAAGTTTCCAGCAAGAAAAACATGGCTAATGTGTAGATCTGAGGGATTTGGGGTATAGCTTAGAGGTTGAGTGTGTGCCTAGCATGCATGAGGCTCTGGATTTAATTCCCAGCACCAAAAACCCACATAAAAGTTCAATCTATAGAGCTCATTACCTCCCAAGAGATAATACAGACTGAAAATAAAAATAGATTTTAATACTGTTTATCAAATGTGACAGCTAGTGATATCAGGTTACACTGAGGGAAATTTGATTGTTGTAGATGAACTAATAGGGACAACAGCTGTGTCTTGCTAACACATAGCTTTAGCCTCACAGTGTTGCTGGAGAAGATTTTGGATTGGCTCTCACTTAATGATCTTGGTTGTTTCAACAGTAAGACTGAATGTGTATATTACAGTATTACCAGGTGCCTATCTTATGTTAAACACCAGGGTAGGCTCTTTTATATATTTTCTTTGGTCATCACAAAAATACTAGAAAATGTAACAATTTTTCCCGTTTAATAGGTGAGAAAGCAGAACTCAGGTATGTAATTAGCTCAAGGTCACACACAGCTAGTTACTGGAGACTCTGGGACTTAAAGCTCACGCATACACTTGATCTATGCTCCACTGCCTCTCATTTACCCATTTCTTAGGGTTTCCACCCTTCTTGCCAAAATGGATTCTAAGACTATGAGCCAGAATTCCCAAAATTGTATTTTTGTCCTTTGCTTATTGCTGAGTAAAATGATCTACATCATTATGAGACTGGTACATTCGTTCATTGTCCTTAAAAAGACCGAAGACTAGGTAAGAGAGAGGACATTTGGGGTGCTGGAGCTGAGACCACATGGGAAATGGGGAATGGGGGAAATTATTATCATTGAGGGCCTAATACAGGTCAGGCTATTCACATGTTCTGTCATATACTTCTCACAACCTCCAATTTAATTCCCATTTTAGTTGAGAAGACTAAACCTCATATAGATTATTTAAAATACTTAAGAACCATAACACATGGGTAAGAGGCTCAAAATACCTAATGTCACAGCTTCCTGCCTAGCAGCAGGTAAGACCATATGACTCTGCTCTTCTTCCTTATAGCAAGGTCACCTTACTGGTTACCTTCATTGCCACAAACTCCAGAGGGATCTCTCTGCTCAACTTATTGGCTAAACCAATTTATAGTAGGGCATTTTTACTTCCTTGATATACAAAAATAGGAGTTGGGTTTATGTCTATTGAATGGAGTGATCTATTTCTCACTTTACCTTGTCAACATTTTTCCTAGTTAGCTAGAGTGCCAATTTTTAACGGGACAGATGGATATTCTGATTCCTCTAACTCAGGGTTTCTCAACTTTAGCATACTGACACTGTGGGCAGAATACTTCTTTGTTGTGGGGGTTGTCTTTTGCATTATAGGATGCTTAGCAACATCCCTGGTCTCTGCCTACCAGGTAGCAGTAACACTGTGACAACCAAAATGTTTGCAGACCTTGTCAAATGTCATCTAGGGGACAAAATAACACCTAGTTGAAAATGACTGCTATAAGTCAAGGGAGAGCTACATGTTCTCCTGGCCTTTCTAGATAAAAATCAACAAGCCAACTAACCCCTCCCCACAGGAATGCAAACCAAGCAGACACAGTCAGGTGACACCTGGGGGTGGGGTCTGGCTTTTCTGGTTGGGGGGAAGGAAATCATAGATCGCTGGCCAAGGATGTACTTGATGCCCCCATGAGACGTTAAAAATGTAGAGCTTTTCAATGTACAGATGGTTTGCACTGCTTAATTACCAGCCGAATGCACACTAACATTTCCCTCCCTCTGCCCGCCTGCAGCAGCCCATCAGGAGTAGTGGAGGCATAAACAACAGGGAGCAGTTGCCCTTTCCTGCATCCTTATCACACACTAATTATTTTATTCTAAAGAGACAAAGTAGAGAGAATGCAACATATGATTCTGACGGCAAACTCTTTTTTAAAAAAAAAAACTGCTTTTCCTAGTGACTAGAGCATGGGAGCTGGTTGCTAAGCAACTGGGAAACTGCAGACTCTGGTACTGGCCATGCTGGTTTCGGAAATGAGCCATAAAAGGAATTCCCCAGTGAGAAGGGATCCCATACCTTTGCCTGGTTGCCATGGACACCATATATAAGTGATGGATCCTGGGTTACAGGCCCTGCTTAAGAAAAAATATATTGTCTTTACTTAAAGATCGAATGGTATAAGAAATGCATGGAAACCTTCTTTCCCTACAGTGTAAGTGTGGCCATGCCCTGGCCTCTTTCTTATGTGCTCCCCTTGAAAGAGAGAGATCTGAATCTAAGTGACTGAGACATTCCATCCAGTTTCGGCTCGGCTTTTATTTAATATGTTCCAGCCTTTGCAGACGTTGGAAAGGCATCTTAAATCTGGAAAGCAAATTTTTAAATAAGAGAAGATTCCTCAGTGGCAGACAGGCTGTCTGTCTGTCATCCACCCCTGACTTGGGGACCATGCAATGCCAAGATCTGGTTCAAGGGCAGCTCTCTATGTTCACACGTCCTATTGGAATTTTGCAAAACAAGAAAGATAGCAAAGTAAAAGACAATAGCCGTGACTCCAAAATGAAATTGGCATGTCATGCAGAGCAAGGCAACAATAGGCCACTGCAATTTTGTCAGAAATTAGAAACAGACTTCAGATAATAGGAGTGAAAATGTGAGGCAAATACAAAGATGTAGAGTCTAAAAATACAAAGTGGTGCAAGTTTCACTGGGCTTCTTATGGGAAACAGAACACACATACCTTGTTGTGCCGTTGCAATCTCTCCTTGGACAGGGCATTTGACACATTTGACTCTAAACTCCAGCTGTGAAGGAGATTGGGGCTCCAACAGTAGAAGCAATTTTCTCAAGGCCAAGGAGACAAATATTTCTGGGTGGTGGTCTTAAAGGACAACTCTGCATTTTTCATATTGTTCTATAACAAACCACCCTCATACATAGCAGCTTCAAAATAAATATTTATTATCTTGTGTTTTTGTAGGTTTAAAAATCCAAGAGCATCTTACCAGGGAAACTCTTACTTAAAATGTTTTATGATGCTACTACAATCAAGATGTCAGAGGTGCATTTCAAGGGTGCAGTGGAGGTGCTTCTAGACTAGACTGGTTGCTGGCCAGCCTCAGGAACACTCTGGCTGTTGACTAGAGACTTAAATTCCTTGCTCTATTGCTCTCCTAATCAGTCAGTTTACAATATGGCAGCTGGTTTCCTTCACAGTCCAAGAACACCCCAGATGGGAACCACAGTCTTAAAATCTGAGTTCAAAGGTGTCATCTCATTATATTTGCCATATTTTATTTTTTAGAATACAGTTACAAGGTCCAGCCCACACTGAAGGGGAGTGGAATCCATGAAAGCATAAATACCAGGAGGTATCACCAATTATTGATGGCCATCTCAGAGGTTGCTCACCACAATAACTAAGTATGCTTTCAGGACAAAAACCATGATTGGAGAGACTGGGCCAGTACAGGGCTTGAGTTCCTAACTGGACATGGAAGAGAGGAGATGGAAAACCCTGGGGCCTAGCAAGGGGCAGCTAGAGAAAACCCCCAGGACAAATGAAGAGGAAAAATAAATGTGAGAAGAAACAGACAGCAGAAAACGGGCATGGCAGAGTGAGAACAGAGGAATGGCTAAGGGAGGGAACTGGGAGTATTATGAATTGTAAGACATTAGAAAAAAGTAGACAGGGAGATGAGTAATGAATGAGAAGCTTAAGACAGAATCAAGACCAGGGAGAGAGGAATAGGAGTAGGAAGAGAAGCAAGCCACAAACCAGGAGCAAAGAACTTATAGACAATGCAAGAGAACATCGGGACAAAATGATTGATGAAATACAAAATGATGCCAAAAACAATGATAGAAAAACTCTAACCAAAAGATAAAAAAAACAAGAGGGAGCTATTTTAAGGCTGGTGCAAAAGATAGCAACTGAGAAAAATAACAATGACAATAATAATAATTTATTGATTGCTGAGAATTTCATGTGTTACTTGATTTAGTCTTCATTGTTATCCAATACTTCAGATGATGCTACGTATAGTATTTCTAGATGAACAAACTGGATGTTAGAAGAATTAAGTATCAGCTTATGTCTGTACACCAGTGAAGTAACTACAGGTGCATGGAAACATGCCCCTGGCATCATCTTACCACCAAGGCCAAGGCAGAAAAGGCTCTAGAGTGAAGAGTCTATACCCTCATGCTAAGTGTACCTGGATGTCAGGTCCCATGTCTTCTACCACCCCCTGGAAACCCAAGTGCCAGCAGCACAGATTTAGAAGGTGGATTTTTTTGGGCTGGGGGTTTAGCTCAGCAGCATAACTGCCTGCCCTGCAAGCAGGCAGTCGTGAGTTCGATCTCTAGTACCGATAAAAAAAAAAAAAAAGAAAGAAAGAAAGAAAGAAAAAGAAAAAGACAAAAAAGAAGGTGGATTTTTTTGTGGCTAGTAGAAGGCTCACCAGACATGAGGTGAAGTAGGAAAAGAATGTCCCTGTCCCCTCCGCCCAGCTTTTCACTAATCTGTTAACTCTGGACAAAGTATAGTACTTTAACCTACACAGGAATGCAGTGTCCTTAACAGTAAAATAAGTTGGCTGGATTATCATTAAAGTTTTTTCTAGCTGACAAACTTCACAAACTACATATCAAGGACAAGAATTAGGATCAAAGTAGGAAAGATGTAGAACTGTTCTGGATTTCATTTTGTCAAGATGCTAATCCATCAATTTGCATCCCAAGGGAGGTTCTTTGGTAGCATCTGTGTGCAGCAGAGACTCCATGAGCTTAGTTCTTATCACCAAGATCCTTTTCTGATGCTATGTTAGGAATTTAGAGAGGCTTATCAACTCTCAAACAATAGAGACCGACAGGGCGTGATTGGGTCAGCTGCCAGTGTGCTAGTAGGGATAAGAGCAGCACAATTGATTGGGCACAAGAAAATTCAAACTCCCAAAGGATGTCATGGCAATTAGGATGCCTGGATTTAGTCATGCTTTCAGTTGTCAGTGTTTGGAGCAGTTATCTAGAAATAAGAGACAGTGTCACATACTTCTGTTTGACCCCTTACCCACTTGTGAAGGCTGCAGATGGTCTGCCTGCATTACTATGGTCTAAGGCAAGCTCACACCACACATGGAGATATGCTGATGGTGGATTAAAGGCATACTGAGAATAAAGGTTGTACATGTTTTCATCTGTAACCACCATCCAAAAAAACTGAATAGGAACATTTTGGAAAGCCTATATATTTATATTCTATTTGTGTTGACCATGGGTTTTATTTCATAATATTTGTAAAAGAAATATTTTGAGGGGAAAATGTTTTCCTAATAATAAGTCTCAGAAAACCGTTGCAATGAAAGATTTTGGTGGCTCTTGGGAGTAATGGAGAGTCTACTTCCTTACATTTGTTCCCGAAAAGCCAAATGTAGCAGATGTTGCTGGTGTCCTGCCCACTGCATCTCCGCCTTTACATTTCAGTACAGACTTCCTTGGCTTCCAACTACCAACATTTGTGTCTCTTTGCCCAGAACTTTCTTGCTTGGGAACTTGCTTGAATTTTGGTAGCCCCTGATCATGTAGAAGGCAGAAATGCTGGAAAATTAACACCCAACTCCACTCTGAGGTGTGGCTTCCACTGTGTTTCTCAGATCCCCCAGCAGAATTTAGCCCCATTTGCCCTCAGCACCAACCTACCTGATGACTTACTCTGCTTAATTTCCTTCTTTTTCTTGTACTGTTGTGCCACACCCTGCTGGTATTTCCTGACTTTGCCTCTCTACTAAGCCGTGTGCATTTAAACTCTTATTTTAGGGTCTGCTTCCAGGGGAAACCAGACTTCTACTAGGCCAATAGGAAGAGAAAAATTATTGTTATTTAAAAGAAGAACTTCTTAAAGCAGTGTATTCCCTGATGCATTGAAGAGTTTATTTACAGCTCATTATCTTCTTTTAGAAAAATGTGATGGGATAAATTAAATACAAGAAGTGCTGCCAACTAAAGACCAGCCAGAAATGATGATAGAATGTGAAATGCTGATGGATGTTATTAGGAACATTGTCTTGATTTTCAGAAAATTCTATTTACTCATGATGTCCCTCTGTGATGAGTGATGCCATACACTTATGCTGATAACCAACTGCAGGACACCTCAAGATTACGTTTGTGTAGTCACTTGGAAATAACACGCTGATTAGCAATAAAGATCTTCAAAGCCAATAGTGCTGCAAATTTGGCAGTGCCCACACAGGTCATCTGGTCTATCTTGAGCAGCATCTGGTCCTGAGCTGGCCAGAGAAAAGTGCAAAAAAGGAACAGAACTTCCTAACTTGAAGGGTTACTAAAGAGGAAGCAGCTTACAGCATGTGGGCTCAATTTTCCTCAAAAAGCTCATAATATAACTATCAAAAATGGCACTATGAAGACAAATTATAAGATAATTATGTTCTGTCTCAAATTCAACACAATAAAGGTTATTTGCTCTCAAGCCCTAGCAACCATCTCATAGAAGGGAG
Organism: Cavia porcellus; assembly: GCF_034190915.1. Taxonomy (NCBI): domain Eukaryota; kingdom Metazoa; phylum Chordata; class Mammalia; order Rodentia; family Caviidae; genus Cavia; species Cavia porcellus. Next base: position 17,996,019 of record NW_026947515.1, read on the forward strand.
ACAAATACCATACAAAAACAAAATGCAGACTCACAAAGCAGCAATAAAGCCAATACACAACTATTCATTTCAAATATATTTTGCAAAGCCTTTGATAATACCAGTAATTTCCCTTAAAGCTTCTATTCTCTTGTTACAATTATTTTCTGAGGATTTAAAAAGAAACCAAGGTTTTGCTGTTCTACAGCCATTCCTTTTAGAGAGGTAAAGTCCACATTCACATTATTTCCCAATTTTAAGATTTTTGTCATTCAAGAAGGAGAAGAAGAAGAATAAAAGGAAGAAATTCCTGATTACCTTTGTCCGGCTAAGGCTACAATAGAGTTAGGGGTTTAATGATACTATCATTGTGGACACTCTTAGTTTTGAACAGCAAAACTCATTTAATGGTCTTAACAAGATGCTTACATGTAGTCCAAGAGCTTTGTCCAAAAGATGCTGAAATAGTCTACTTAAAAATAGGAAACTCAACCAACATTCTATCCTTTTCCCAATATTCTGATGCTTCATAGCATACAGGCTGAATATTAGTTAACCTTTTTATATCCTGGTTCAGCTGTTCCCCGGGTACTACTGACAGGCCTACCTACAACAAAAGCAAGAAGGGGCTTGGGATGCCTTTGGTTGCAGAAACAGAAATCTGCTTAGATCAGCTCAGGATGGTTGGAACTTCATGGACTCCAAGGAAATGTTGGGCGGTCAGTTTTAGGAAGAGAGGGAACCAGCAGCCTGGCAACCACAAATGTGGGGGTGCAGTGTGGTACACACAGGGAGCTGTGGACAGGGATAAAAAACCCAAGGAGGGTATAGGCATATGGGCATCGATGAGTCTCCTTGACATAGGAAGACAAAAAGGAAAATGCAGAAGACTAGAAGGTGAACAAAGTAAGATAATAAAAACAAAAGGAAAGAGAAAGACATGCGTAAGCTGAGGAGTAACGAAACATCATCCACAAAGGCTTCAGTCAGTGATCAGCAACTCACTGATCCTAAAGATTAACTCTCCATGATGTAGAACAAGGCTAGTTTGTGTACTAAGAGGTTGCAGATATAAAGCCCGTTTAATTTACCTGACTTGGTCATTGCAATTTCCATGGAATTATGAACTATTTTTTTATTTTTTACGGTACCACCGATCAAACTCATGACCTTGTGCTTGCCAGGCAGGCATTTACACCACTGAGCCAAATCCCTGGTCCCGAATTATTTTTAGAAATAAAATTGTATTAATCGAAAAAAATATCTCAAGGAAAATCTTGTTGAAGAGGTGTACTTCTTTTTAAAGCTTTAATAACATGTAAGGCTTAAACCTAAAATATACTTTAAAGTCTCATGTGTTCAGACGTAGAGCTTTCAGACTGTAACTGGATCATGAGGGCTCTGACTTCACCAGTGGACTCACTTGTAAGGTCAAAATTTGATGGGAAGTGATGGAAATTCAGGAGGTATGACCTAAATGAAGGAAGTATGCCATGGGGATGGAAACTGGCTCTTTCCTCTTTGGCTTCCCCTCTACCCTGCACTGTTTTTCTACTGCTGTGAGATGAGCAGCTCTGTTGTGCCATGCTCTTTTTCTGTTCTGGATTTATTTGTTTGTTTGAGACAGGGTCTTTCTCTGTAATTCAGACTGACTTTGACTGGCCCGAACTCACTGTGCAGCCCAGGCTGGTCTTGAACGTGAGACAGTCCTCCTCCCTCAACCTCCCAAGTGCTGGGATTACAGACACGCACCACCATGTCAGGCTGCCATGGCCTTTTGTGATGATGTATCTGCCTTAGAGCCAGCCTACTATAGAGGAAACCTTGAGTCAGAATAAACTTTTTAAAATTGCTTATGCCAGGCATTTTGTCATAGTGACTGAAAGCTAACATCACAGTTTACTTATATGACAGAAATAATATGTAAATTTTGACACTCAAGTTTCTTGCTACAACTGATATGTGCTTCAGTTTGTGTCACTATATGGTAGCTATTTTTTTTTTTTGTCTCAAAGAATATGCCCTAAAATTCTAGAATTTCACTTCAGTCTTTTTTTTTTTTCAGTATTGGGTCATTGAACCCATTGATGCTCTACCACTGAGCTCATTGGCAGCCATTTTTAATTTTGAGATAGTATCTCACAAAGTTGCCCAGGCAGGACTTAAACTTGTGATCTTCCTGCCTCAACCTCCCTTAGTGCTAAATTTTTATTTTGTGCCACTATGCCTGAGTCTCCTCTGATTTTTATCAGAAATGTTTCCTGCATGTCTCTGATGTTAAAGGCACTGTGCTAAGCACTTGCATCAATAGAGAATTGAATAAGACATAGCTCCATCTTTATGGAGTTTGCAATCTGAAAATGAAGGGTGAATGAGATGGGATTGAGACATCATTAGATACCTACCAACTATGAAACAATAAAGACTTTTACCTGTGCCTATGCAGGCCATTTTTAGAACCCTTCCCAGTTCTCTGATTGGAGCCTTTGGCCACCCTTCTGGTCTTCTATCTCTCGCCAGTCTCTTTCTACCTAAATCCTACCCATTTCATAACTGCACAGTCTTATGAGATTCCTGCATAGCATGGATCTCTTTGGAACATATTTAGTCTTTGTTTATTCAGCATGATGAAAGTTATGACTAAAGGCTCAGTGGTACCTTTATGACTCTGAGTCACCTGACCCAGGAGAAACTGCCCAGGGATTTCAAGTTGGCTGAGCAGCTGCATACCTGGGCACTTTGTCCTGCTAAGACACTCATTGTGAGTTTGTTTGTGGCATCATGTGGGAATTTATATGCTGATATGGGGAGGGACTGTACTCACTGAGGACTTATTCTAGCTGGTGCTTTGTCCCCAAACTCTGTTGTCAAACTCACTGGCCTGAGTCATGGGTTCCTGTCTCAATCTGAATCAGGAAAAAACTCAAATCTCAAACCTCAGGGCAAAGTGAGACAAAGCCAACCAGTGAGTCACCAGTGGTGAACAGGGCTACTGAGAAAGGAAGAGACACCAGGACAAGAGAGTATCTGCCCTTATTTCAAAAGCCACGCTAAGCTGGTCTCCTTACCATGTCCTTAGGAATAGCAGCTGGTGCTGATCCCATAGACCTCACTCAATCCTAAGTACTGGCACCTAAAAGGTACTGTGGCTGAATTTCTAGGGTGTACTTTGTATTTCTGGAATCCTTAACACACAGTATCTGTTATGGTTTGTATCTAGATATAGATAGTAACCCCCTCATGCAGTCATAGGGGTAGGCTTCTAGAGTTTGCGATTGATTCATGGTCCAATACTGTGATTATGGATGTGAGTGCTACACCCACCCTAGGTTGGGCGGCCTACATACAATATGAGACAATATAAGAGAAAGAGTCTTTTCTCTTGCTCCTCCCCTTTTGATTATTGCTGCTTCTTCTGTCTTCTGGCTGGCATGAACTGTTGTCCTTCTGCCAAGCCAACCTACCTTGAAGCCAGCCAATTATGGACTAAAAATTCCACAAACTGTGAGCTAAATAAACTTTTCCTTTCATAATTTTGGGTATTATGTCTCAGCAACAAAAGAAAAGTAACCCAAATATAGTATCCAAAAAGCCATCATGCTACTCTGGGGTGTGTTTTAATTGGTTTTGTTTTGTGGTACTGGAGATTGAACACAGTGCCTTTGCACTGAACTACATCCCCAGCCCTTTAGCCCTTTTCTTTTTTTTTTTTTTTTGAGATGGAGTTGTCTAGGCTGGGATTTCACTTGTAATCTTCCTGTCTCAATCTCTGAGAGTGCTGGGATTGCAGGTTTCCACCCCTCTGCCTGGCTTCTACAATCTGTATTTTTGAAAGTTGGACGTAGTATGGTTATATACAACATTGATAATGTACCAATTTTGACCAACTTGTTAATCTTGCCTCTTTTACGGGAAATGTGTACTTTCTCCAGCTCAGAAGCCACTATAGTCTAGACACAGCACTCATGGTCAATAAACCTGACCTTCTGTCTTTTTAAAGATCTCTGTGATTGAAGACAAAATATTTAATTTCAGTTTCCTCACCTGTAAAATTGACTGGACTAACCTTTTGGGCTTAAGGTTTCTTTCAGCTTTATGACTCATCTTTCTCCCTTCCACTTACACAACACACACACACACACACACACACACACACACACACACACACATGTGTACACGCATCTTATTCCATTTGATTTCTGGATATTAACTCTCTGTTCATGCCAAACCATATTAGAACCTGAGGTGAAGGAAAAATCAGTAATACAGTTAAATATTTATTTAAAATAGTTAATTTGAAAAAAAAGTCTCAGGGGGCTGGGGATTTAGCTCAGCAGCATAAGCGCTTGCCTTGCAAGCAGGCAGTCATGAGTTCGATCCCTGGTACTGATAAAAAAATAAACAAATGAAATAAAATAAAATAGTAAATTTTGCTCATCATGAATTTTATTTTAGTGGTATTTGTTTGTTTCTGATGTAGGGTCTTGCTCAATTGCATAGGCTGGCCTTAAACTGGAGATCTTCCTATGTCAGCCTTCACAGCAGTGAGGGATTATAGGTTTATGCCATGGAATTCACCATGGAATTTTTTTGCATTGTTAGATTTTTAAACAATGTATAAAATATTAATCCTGTTATTGAATTTTTGATGGCTCCTTAAACTGTGTGCCTGAGGCAGTGCCTCACTTACTTTACCCCAGTTGCAGGCCAGTTAGCCACGGTGCATGGTCTGCCAGATGAGGGACGGAGGGAATGCAGCAGAGGCAGGGAGAGCAGGCTAACTGCAGCTCACTTTACAAAATCTCCCAGGGCCAGCCAGAATGGTAATTTTATTAACAGCAGCCCGCCTATAACTTCTGGCTGTTTGTGTGTGTATTTAATGTCAGACTAAAATTTCTGCGAGTACAAGGCCCCTCAAGTCTGGGGGTTTTTAAGTCTCACTGTCCACATACCAAATGTCCAGCACAGAGTTGAGCACTGACTTCTTAGAATAAAATAACAGAACACACACTGAATTCTAGATCTCACGCCAGCTATTCTTGTATGATCTTCCAAAAGACAATAATTTATCATTAATTAAAAAAACTTTAGATAATAAAAACATAAGTAGCTGGAAAACCAGAAAAGTGGAAACAGTTGTACTGGCATAATGTTACCAGATAGCAAAAAAAGGAATTTGTGTTTCATCCTTTGCTTTTTCGTCTCAGAGTCAGAGGAAGAAGGGGAGGTGGACTCAGACAAGCCTTAGGGGATGCAGAGGGTCCCAAGACCTCCTCACCCGGAGGCCGGTCATCAATCAGCTGGACTTCCCCATTCTTTGACCTAACACATCAAAGCCGCTGGTGACCTGCAGCTGTACCGCAGGACCTGTGGGAAGTGTCTGATAGCTGCACATACCTGGGTTTGGGATGGGGAGCAAAGGCAGGAAGGAGTAGCTACGCACCACCCAAAAAGTCGGCATTACATGTGCGCAGAGGAATTGTGTTACTTTTAGTTAGACACATTAATAAAAACTGATGGGTTCATGTTTTATCCCTCCCTGGCAAAAGTTTATCGAATAAATAAGAAAGAATTGGTGTTCAGGAACAATACCAAGGGAAGGCATGGCCAGGATTCTCTTCTTATTTGGCCCTAATGAGGTGTGTGCCCTTGAGAAAATCCCTTATTTCCTCTGTGCTTCCTTTTCTTCATCTACCAAAGACAATATTGGACTAGATGTCCACTCTGATCCCTTCTGACATTATATAGGAGGCATTCTATTAAAAGGGCTGGAGGATAATTTACTTGTAAAACGTTCCTTCTTGCTATATTTCTGCCCTGTTGGCCTTTTTTCATAGACAGTGTCAAATTCTTAATGAGTAGGTTTCAATACATGAAGAATACAAAGCTTTACCGTGCATTTGGAAAGAACAAAGGATTATCTTTTAAAGTGGAGAAATGGAGCTTAAGATTCTAACTGAAAGCAAGTCACACCCCCACAAAAAAGAACTGGAAACATGAAAGATCCTGAAAATCTGGGACTCTGTAAAGCAAAGAACAAGTGGCTGTGTTGATATTTTAAAAAAGATTTTCATTCCATGTGCAGTACCTTTGTACTTCCTTTACGGGTTTCTCTATCTCTTTTTCAGCGCTACAATGAGCTATTTTAAGATTCTGTTTTCCTTCCACACAGTAACACTGTTCAGATAGGTAATTTAATTGTCATCATAGTTTTTCTTAGTCTTTCAAGACCTTTTGTTATGGTGAAATAATTTTAGGCACACCGAGCACAAATCCATTAAATACTTTCCTTATTTCACTAATGAACAATTGTGGGTGATAAAAATTAATTTCATTCCACCCATGCTATATATCTGTTAAATTTTTACTGTTGAGAGATAAAAGTTGCAAATAACTATAGTCAAATGAGTCTTCTCCTAAAAATAATTGTCTGTCTGGTTTTTCACTTATGCAACAATGGATCAGAAAAAAGTCCACCATTGTTGACCAAAAATGGTCCAGCAGGTCAAATCTCATGGTTGATGTTTTGCAACAGTTTTATAGACTCGATATGCTTAGGTGAGGGTGTATTTAATCTCCTTTTGATGAGTAGATAGGATATTAGTGCACTTGTTAAAAGCATAGTATTAAAGATCCCAAATTTCCATATAAGTCACTGATTGTTTGGCCAGTGTCCATCCCATAGCTCATGCTGTAGCCTAGAACCTCTGCCATTTTTGCACCTCTCTGAGAGGTGACAAATGAGAAGGGGAGTATGATGTGGATGATGACAAGCAAATCGTTCCACATAGCATGGACTGTGAGTATAGGATGTACTAACTGGGGGGCAATAACTAACTGGGGCGTATTAACTTTGGCAGGGAAGTACTTTGAACAGGAAATCAGAAACTGTCCCCATGGGGGAAAGTAGAGAGGACGTGTCTTCATGGAATAAAGAGGACAGATGCAGCTCAAATGAAACAAGCCAGGTGCCACAAGGCAAGCAAGAAAAGTCAGAGTCCTAGCCCAAAATGTAAAAATTTCTAGGATTGCTGAGGACATTGAAGAATGTGAAACTGGGATTGAGTATTAAATGCTTCCTTATCGGCAACGAGTCCCTTCCAGAGCCTATTCCTATTTACTGGAATTAGTGTCAGTGCCTTGGGTAGAAAAAGTGGCGTGCCAGTTTTTCTTCGTCAGATTTAATTCCAATTTCAGCCTCTAAATATGTGCAAACTGCTTTAAAGGATTCTGTGAGCCTGTGCTTTAAGCTTCTTTCCCTCGCTTCATCTCTTAGTTTTTACATTTTTTTAATTTCTCTTTTCCTTTCTTTTTAAGTCACAAATAGTAGCTACATTGGAGAACACAATGAAGAATCCAGGCAATAAGAACACAGACCCACCAAAAAATGTTTGTGTTGGGTAGCCCTGGAAGTAACCACTGAGAAGAGTCCAGTGGAATTCATGCTGGTGCTGAATTTAGAACTTAATGATATAACAGGGACAGTCAGTGACAACTTCAAAGAATAAATGAATAGAAGGGAAATGACAAAGCAGTTATCTTTTTCAGTCTATAAAAATAATGTCATTATATTTCTATGCACACACACACACACACACACAAAATTTGATCTCTTATTTTTTCTACTAAACAGCACTGAGCCATGAAAGACTACAGAGAATTATAAGCAGAATATGTCTTTAAAAAAAGAAAGAAAACATATTCTCTCCTCAAGTGACAGTAAGTTGGATAAATGCTATTTTTAGATGAAATATATCTAATATCCAGATGTGATTCTACCACATAAAGAGAAAAACAAATCTATCTAAAGCCCTGAACAGTACTTGAAGACATTTTTTAAAATTTTGAGGTAATAATGATTTATAATGGAAAGATTGGACACGTGGTCCTGACCATCAGGCTCTGCAGTGGTTTCCTTGGGAACCACATCTGCTCACATGGCTCCAACATGTAGATTAACCCAAGGTTTACATTCCAGATTTAATTGTTGCTAACTCTCTGAGCTTGCAACTTTTCAGCAGTATATTTCCGCGTGAGGCAAAGAATAAGGCAGGCAGGCCAAGATATCTGGATTTCTGTGCTAAGGCAGTGGGTTTTTGGTTACTGTTACCTTGAGAGGTCACTTGCTTATCCAAACAACACAGCTCCTGCCCTAACATTCAAGGATGTCTGTATTTACACTCCACAAATATTGATTAAGCATCTACAATTTTCCAACCCCTCTTTTTGGTGCTGAGTGTAAAGTGATGAGTAAAGCAAACACAAGCCTCTGGCCTCATGCTTACAGTTTGGAAGAATTTCTCCTGGAGTCTGGCTTACAACTCACAAAAGAAAATCAATCCTGTTACTTTAGCAAAACAAACAGTGGTGTCATGTTTGATCGCAGCCTTCATCACTATTCGTGACCTTGACTAATGTCTGGCCATTTGGAAATGTCAGTCACTGAAACATAGTTACAGAACATAATCAAAATAATGTGATGCAGGCTTTAAAAGAAGAGTTACAAACAAATTATTGAGTAATGACATCATTGCTGGAACAATGCCATGACTCTCCAAGTGGCTTTCTGTAGTTTATGCTCCTACAGTGGAAGAAGGACAGCCTGCCCAGGAAGAGCAGCCAGGAGGCAGACAGGAACCAGGAGAGAGAAGGAACTAGATAGATCAAATTCAATCCAAGTCCAGACAGTAATAAAGCTCTGGATATAGAAGGGTGTGGTTTTTGTAGAGGTAGAGAAGCATCTTCAGAATAGTTGTGCCCAGATGACTGGAAAACCTTGGCCAAGTTGCCTAAAAAAACTCGTCCAAAAATTAGTTTGGGAAGAGCAGGAACTAGGCTTATCATCTTGGCACCAGACCTCAGGGGTATAGAAATATCCAGTTGTTCAAAACAAGTGGACTATCAGTTGCTAGAGTGGTATCTAGCCTCTCCAAGGGCCAGGCTAGAAAGTATGTCTTCAGACTCTAAACAGGAGTAATGTGTTAGTTACTTTTCTCATTGTTGAGACAAGATACCCAACACCCAAGGTTAAAAGAGGAAAGGTTTATTTAGCTCACAGTCTGTAGAGATTTCAACCCATAATCTTCTGGCTCCAAGGCAGGGTGGTGTGGCAGAAGGATATCACAGAAGAGAAACAGTTCATGGTGGGGAGATGGTAGTAAAGTAACAAGCTGGGGGTGACCACAGCTCTGTCCCTTATACCTTATCCAGGTTGCACTCACATTCTTAATCTTTGCATTACATCATGAATTAATCCCAGTGTCACACACTCTAGATCCAGCCACCACTGCAAAAACCCTTACTATGACCACACGAGGCTTTAAACGGACATCTAGACACAAGCCATAACAAGTAGACACAACTATATTAAGACCTTTAACCCAGGCACAGTGGTGCACACTTGTAATCCCAGCTGCTTGGGAAGCTGAGACAGGAAACCAACCTTGGCAACATATCTAGACCCTGTCTTAAAAAATAAACCTTTAAGGTTGTAGATGATACTTATTTGGCTGGTGCCCTCCTTTTATCCCAAGAAGAGGGTGAAGAAGGATGAGGATAACTGTATAATTATGACTAACAGTTAAGATAAAACATGAACCCATGAATTTATTTAACAGTATTTTATAATCATTTCTCAACTAGTAGCCATTTAAAATATAGATAGATATGTATTCTCTTTTCACCATCAACAAATAGTATACACTGTTTTACATTTTCCTTTTTCATATGATAGATTTGCATGTAGCCCTCTAAATTCTTCTCTAAATCTTTCACAAACAGTCTTGGGAGGTCATTGAACTATAGCCTGAGTGTGCTTTGTAGGCATGAAATAGAGTCGATCAAATTGATGAAGACAATAGGCCTGCACTATTGAGGTGCACATTATACTCTGCAACTGAACTAATAAAGAAAAGAAACCAGAGTTCCCTCCTTCTCATCCTTCATATTCTTCTCCCCAGCTAGGGGACAGTCCTATAAACCTAGCAAGGCAGAAATGCACTAACCTTGTGCTCCTCAGCGCTCTGAGCAATGCTCAGAACTTTTGTGGAGTTGTCCTCTTTTTCTCTACCCCAACACCCTGCTTTGGATCAATGAGTTTCAAATCCGAGACCTCACAGAATCCTGAGGGTACTTCAGCGTCCATGGGATGACCTGATGAGTGAGACCCAGAATTCCTCACCTGGATACTTGCTTAGTGATTCTTCATTTTTAAACTGGGAGCCATGCAAATAAACTTTTATTAAACAAAATGTTTGAGGAAAGTTCTGTTTTATTTATTTGTTTATTTTCAAAAGGCTTGAAATCAGTTTTAGACCACGAGTCAGCAGTAATTTTAGCCATATATGGAATGGATAAGACTAGATGATGGGCCAGGCAGATTCCTTCCATGGCTTCCAAAGTGTAAGATGTAGACAGAAGGAAGAAAAATTAGGAAATAGAAAAAAAGAAGCAAGGATAAAGGAGAAAAAAAAATCAGTGACTTCAGTAGTGATTTGGGGAGCCCCGGAGTTTGCACACAGACATGTTCACCCATACTGTGCAAACAATATGAGGAGGTCCTTACATTATGGAGGCCCTCATTTTGGGGCCAAGGTTGGAAGCCTCCACTGGAAGACATCTACCTGTCCATAGCAACTACCTCCATTTACTCTAGTGGCAAGGAGTATCTGTTGTGAGGGCAGAAGTCTGTATTCTCGATTTTTCTTTTTCAATTTTTATTTCAATTTTTCTTTAATCCTTCTCTGATCATTTTACTCCACTCTCTTCACAAGAATGCTGCTATGAGCAATAATGCACCACTATCAAAGTTTTCTTTTTTGAATTTTTTTGGCACGGGGATCCAATTCATGACCTCATGCTTGCCAGGCAAGCGCTTGTTCCGCTGAGCTAAATCTCTGGCCCCACATCCAAAGTTTTGAATACTTGCTTTCAAACATTTTTCTGAGGATTCTCATTAATATGATTATTATTTCTGTTGGCTACTTTCAATCTATAACTTTTGCTCTGTAATAGAGCAAATAATGTATTTGTCAGTTATAGATCAAGTTGACCACTTGTTTAATGGTAATAGAAAGTACAAACACTTCGGGCTTTTGCTGGAGATACCTAAAATCATTTGGTTATTTCTCTGTTCATAACTCTTAGCAAAGACTCCCTGGTGTCATCTTTAAGCCTCTGACACCTATGTCCCTTTAAGCCTTGGTCACTGACATTGAAATGATTTATCAGTTTTCTATTTAGAACATTAAGACAAGTAATCACAGTCTCAAAACTCTGTCACCCTTGATCATCACCCAAAACAACTGTTGCCTTTATAATCATCCATAGTCTCATACTAACAAATGAGAGTTTAATTTCAGCATAAACTTTTCCATCTGAGTCCTGAATCACTGTGTAGCTGCTCACTAAATCAATACTTTCATATTCCAAAGATACCTTCAACTCAGCATGTCTAACACTGGATCATTCTTTCCTGCAGTTATTCCAATACCCATCTACCTGTGCTTACCACCATATATAGAGTGGATTAAGACAGAAAACTTGGCTTTTTAATAGACTGCTATCTTAGTTGCTTTTTTGTTGCTGAGAAAAAATACTTGAGGCATAAATTTAAAATAGGAAAGATTTATTTTGGCTCACAGTTCATAGAGGTTTCAATTCGTAATTGGCTGGCTCCAAGGCAGAGTGGTGTAGCAGGGCGATATCACTGAGGAGAAATGGTTCATGGTGGGCAGGGGGCAACAAAGCCAAAGGCAGCAAGAAGCACATTAGCAAACAGCAAGCAACAAGTGATAAGGACAAGCAGTGACCCTCCATCTGTTTTATATCATGTATCGTATCCAAACTACTGCCCCTACAGCAGGGAACACTCACACCTAACATGGAGTGGCCTTAATCCTAACATCTCACAATGATTAATCCCAGCATTACAACCTTGAATGAAGCAGCACACACCCTAGGATCCAGAAAACCGCACCTATGACTGAAAAGCCCTTCCAAAAAGCCCTACCTATGACCACATGAGGCTTTGGGGGGCTTCTAAGTACAAGCCATAACTGCCATATCCAATAGGGGTTAAGGTATTAAAAATTTTTGCTTCTTTCATAGCTAAGTGTTTAACTAAGGTCATCATCTTACTTCTAAATTACCCCTGGAATTTCTAATTGACCTTACCAAAAAACATTTTTTTAAGACAAAGTCTCACTGTGTAGTTCAGGGTGGCCTTGAACTCACTATATAGCTCAGGTTGGTCTCAAATCCTCCTGTTTCAGCCTCCTGAGTGCTGTCTGTGCCACCACACCTGGCCATAATTTTGGATTTAAACTTCTGCTCTGTCCCTCAGTTTGCTGCCTCTCAATTGGATGTTCTTTCTTTCTTTTAAAATTGCATAAATGAATCCATTTATTATAGGTGAAGCTGTCTCAAAGGTTCCATTTTCCACTGGCCTCTCAATTCCTTCAGTCTTCTGATGGCAAGCTTGACTGCAAGGGCAAAAGTGGTATCATAGGTGCAACCAGCCTCCGTTTTCATATAGGATCCACAGTGACAGCCTTTCTGCAGCCTGTCTCTTCGTCTTGGTCTTGCCACAGAAGGAGCATGCATACTTGACATACTGGCTAATTTCAATTTTCTTCTCCATTTTCTGGAGGGAGGCATCAGAGCAGGTCCTGTATTTACCTACAGTTCTGACCTTGGTGAATTTATCTTAGCCATGTTTCGGTAAACGAGGCCTGAACCCAGGTACTAACACTACCTTTCAGAATTACAAATTCGACCTTGAAATTGCTTCTACCTAAAAATCTTTCAATAGATGCCTTTTGCCTTCAAAATACAATCAAACTTCTTAGCCTGGGATTCCAGTGATCCTCCTAAACCATGCCTGTCTTTCTCCACATCCTCCAGGCCAAGACCTAAATCTCTAGGGCAATAAACCATGGGCTAGTCTTCTGACTGCAGATTTCTCCTTCTTGGTCACTTTTCCTCTTTGTTAACACCTAGCCAGTCCTCAGAAGTGTTGAATGTTATGTTTATGTTGAATATAGAGCTTCATTGCTCTACACCTAAATTATAATTTTTAACCTTCCTAAACATTCTATGGGACTTGATGAAGCTCTTAAATTTGTCCAAGTTCACAATGAGTAGCTAGAGACTCAAATCCAGGCTTTCCAGACCGCAGTACCTATGTGTTACTCACAAAGCCAAGATGTTTCACTTCAAAACTCTACTCAGATATTCTCCTCCCTGAGGTATCTCCCTAGGTCCATCATCTTGCTGCTTTCAAAGCATCTGACCTGGGCTTTCCATCAGCTTTGGGTACAACTCACTGTGCAAGTGACTAAAGTAAGAATACGTGAGTCTTCTCTCCTAACCTCCCTTCCATTCCATCTTTCTCCTCCTTTCCTCCGCTTTCTCTTCCTTCTCCTTATTCTTATTCCTCTCTCAAATAAATAAATAAATAAATAAGAAAGAAAACCAATGAATACAGAGGGAATGATCAAAGCAAAAAAAATGCTATTTGGCTTCTGTCATCGTATAAATGATTCAAACATGAATCATTAATTTTTACTAAAATTCAAGGTTAACAATTTGAGGAGTAATAGTATATTTACAGCTCTTTTGAGATTCCTATTCATAGAGATATAATGAATTTAGAAATCATGAAGGACAAAGAATAACGTTGAAGTTTCTTGAAAGCCACCACCTTAACCAAATGATCTAAATTAATACCACGATTAATAGAACCAATCAACATCATCTGTGATGCATGTAGGACACCGTCTTGTTTCTGGAATATTTCTGTTGTAATGCATAAACTGAATCTAACCATGAGGAAACATCAGACAAACTCAAATGGAAGGACATTCCACAATTACTGAGTTCAAAAAAGACAAAGAAGCCAGGCCTGATGGCACGTGGCTGTAATCCCCAATGCTCTATAGGAGGCTGAGGAAAGAGGATCACAAATTTGAGTCCAGTGACTTAGTGAGAGTCTCTCAAAATAAAAATAAAAAGTGTCTAGTGATATAGCTCAGTGTGAAGGGCCTGGGATCAATCCCTAGTACCACCAGAAAATAAAAAATAAAAGGTCTGAGGAAGCATTTCAGATGAAAGGTGACTGAACAGATGTACAACAGAATGTAGCCTGTGATTTGGGACTTCCTTTTGTGCTTAAGGATATTATTGGGACAAATCCCCATGACCTTTCAAAATTAAAAATCTAATCTTATAACCACTTCTATTTAAAATTCTTCGACAGATAACCCTTTGCCTTCAAATACAAACAAAATCTTTAGCAAAAAAGTCAACTCTCTTACCAAGCTATCTTAACTGTGAATGCTACAATATATGCTATATCTTGCTTTTTCCTCATTCCCTCCCCTTCAACTCCTCTTCCCCTCATTTGCAAAAGCTCTGTTTCCTTCTATTTCTCTTTTTTCCTCCCTTCCCTTCCTTCCCTTCCTCCACCCCCTTCCTCGTTCCCCTTCACATTTGAACGTTGTCTTTCTACTTCCTAATATCTATCATCCATTTTGGTCCTATTTATTTTTTTGGTTTCTCACACAAAAGAAATAATACAATATTGAAGCATGTGTGTCCAATTTATTTCATTTAAAAAGATAGTCTCAAGGTGTATCCTTCTACCCAGAAATGTCTCAAGTTTATCCTTCTTTATGGCAGAGTAGTAACAGGATAGGTTCTTTTTTATATTTAATTTTTGTTGTTTGAGACAGGTCTTGCTTTTTTTTTTCCCCCCCAGTGTTGGAGATTGAACCTAGATCCTTGGTACTGAACTGTATTGCTGTTAGAGTTTTCTGGCACAATAGAGATGCAAAAAATACAAAATAGAAAGGAGCAGGTTTACTGAGGATGTGGAAAGGAGCACACAACCCATGGCGGTTGGGCTGTCCCCTTCGACCAGATACCGAGAGGCAGAGGGTTATATGACCTCTGATTGGAAGCAACGCATTGGGGTGGACATTGATGATGTGTGAGGAACTGATTGGAATTTTCTTTGTGCACAAATAAAGGGAGCTGCGATTAGGGCTGAAGGAGGAGGAGGAAGTGGTAAGCATTCCTGCTTTGGCCTTCCGCCATGTTAGACCACCACCCTAATTGTACAGTAGGTTGTAGCAGGGCTAGGATCTTTCAATTGCCGGCCTATTTTTCATTTTTCATCTTGAGACAAGATCTGACTATAGTACCAAGGCTGCGCTTCCAGTCCTGTTGCCTCAGCCCCTCAGTGTGCTGAGACTATATTGAGACAGGGTCTTGAAATGTTGCCGTTATGGATCATATTTGCAGGTCAGGTCTAAGAACTCGCTGAATAGCTCTAGATTCAAAGATTTTTTCCAATATCTGGACATGGTGTCACACACTTATAATCCCAGCACTCTGGGAGACTGAAGCAGGAGGATCTTGCATTCAAGCCCAGTCTGGGCAATTTAGCAACTTTGTGAGACTCTATCTCAAGATTAAAAATTGGAAGAAAAAAAAGAAAAGGCAGGAGGAGTGTAGATCACTGTGAAGGCCCTGGATTTAGGCCCAGTATAAAAAAAATGATAATTTTAAAAGAAAAATAGTATCATTTTTAAACTTCACATTTATCCTCCTGATCCTTTTTGAGTTAATTTTTATATAAAATATAAGACTTCAATTAAGGTTCTGTCTTTCCTCCAGGTGGCCCATGGGTTGGACATATCTGTGTTATATAGTAAAAATATTTTATAAAATATTTGTTACTTAGCTACATTAAATATATTACATATTTTATATGTTGCCCAAGACAATTTTTCACTCAGTGAGACCTAGGCAATTTTATTAGATTTAACTTTTTTTTTCAAAAATCAATTGCACATATTTATGTAGGTCTATTTTAGGTTACTTATTCTTTTTTTTTTTTTTAATTTTTTTATTTAAAGAGAAGAAAAAAAACAGTAAAAGGGTACAAGTAATACAGAATTTCAAAAAAATAAACAGTAAGAAATCACTAGTTAATATATTACGTATTGTCATCTTAGAAATAGTTGTTCAAATTACAAAATTAAAGCATACAAATTGGACAAACAGTGAGATTGCAAACAATTCTGTTCAATGATCGAACAAAAACTTAGTATTATGGTTTTCTATCTTACACACTTAAATATGCATGCAGTTATATCCTTTAGAACACTTTCTTTTCCTCTCTTTTTTACAATAACAATTACACACTTTCTTTTCCTCTCTTTTTTACAATAACAATTACATTTTGGGTTTTATTACTCCCACAGTTCTTATTACTTTTTTTTGAAGAGAGTAAAATCAGATGTGACAAAATAAAACAGAGTCAGTCAAAACAAAAGGATGGACATAGTACATGATGTAAAAACAGAATACCAGGTGATCAACAATGGTTACCATAATGCCTCTTGCTATCTTAAAAAGAGTTGCCTATATCATCAGCATAATAAAATTGAACAAAACAGTACAGAACAAGACCAATAAAACCGAAACATTGGCGACATTACAGGACTTCAAAAGAAGATAATAGTCAAACCAGAATGGGCATCATAGTGAATCTTATTGCCTTCAAAGTAGTTGCCTATACCCTCAAACTTGGTACTATCAAACAAAACAAAATAGAGTAAAATCAGTCAAAACAAGATGGTGAGAGCAATACAGGGCTTCAAATCAAGTTAATAGGAAAACAAAGAAGTTACTATAATATAACCTGCTATTTTTTAAATTTATTTTTCCCTTAATTAAAAAAACAATAAAAATAAATTAATTTTTTAAAAAAGGAAAAAAAGGGGAGATTGAGATAAAAGAGGACATAACAACATAACGACACAGGTCAGAACAGAACAATTTAAGCAACATAGTGTTTCACTATCAGATAACTTGACATAATAGTAGTTACCATAGTGTCTCTTTCCTTGAAATATTTGATAGTACGAACAGCTATTTTGAAGAAAACAAGACATCATAATAGCTAGTGCTGATTTAATATCATCTTGTTTTGAAGTCCCATCAAGCTGTTGTTCTTCTGTCTCCATTGGTTTTATCATGTTGTATCTTATTGGATTTTATTATATGTGATAATATAAACAAAATTTTTATAGGCAAAAAGATAATATAGAAACCATTGTTCCTTTTCTGTTAGCTGGTTCTAGATATCCTGTAATACTTTCATCCTTTGAATGGTTTCACACTGTCTTGATACGTTTGATGCAACAGTATACGAAGTTATACTCAAATATTTCAAGGTTACTTATTCTGTTACATTTGTATATGTGTCTAATGTCTTTCTCTTTGACAGTGCTTGCAGTCTTGATTATTCTACCTATAGAAAGCCTTAAAATCAGAAAGACTTATTCTCCCTACTCTGTTCCTTTTCAAAATATTTCAATTTCCATATAATTTTTTTTATACTAGAGATCAAATTCATGACCTCACGCTTGCCAGACAGGTGCTTACACCACTGACCTAAATCCTCAGACCCATATAAAATTTTTTTAAAGAGCAGAATATATTTATTGAGAGAAAGAAAGTATCTGTCTGAGAGACAGAACGGGTCTTGAGTGGGCTGCCAAAGACTTGGTCTTTTCTAGGGACTTTTATAGAGTAAAACCACAAATTGAGGCAAGTCTAAGGTGGAGAAGACATTGGAACTGACGAGGTGGGCATAAGGTGGGACAGAACTGTGGTCAACCAGTAAAACTGCTCAGGTAAAATTGATTAAATCAGAGACAAATAGGGAAACGAGTCAAGTAGCAAGCAGGCATGCGTACAGAGCAGTGACTTTTCTCTGTAGAGCACTGGGATGGTGACTCCTGACTTCCTCAGGGTGACAGGAAACTATTTAGAATATCAGTCTTTAGGATGAAGATGCATTTGTTTGATCTTTTGTCTAGAGACTTTGCCCATAGCAGGAGGTATCTGTCTCTCCCACAGCTGCAAGGTATCTGGGCCTCTGCACTGATTCCTTTGAGGACCTAGCTCTGACTGACTGCCTGTAATATTTCTAATTCAGTTGCCTATAACAATCCCCCCTCGGAAGAAGTAACCGGATTGGTGCTGAGAGTAACAAGAAACCGATGATGACTGATCTGGCTTCTTCAGGCTGAACAGGATCATAGCTGTTGATTGGCAGTCAGGGACACTGCAGAGATTCTATCTAATGGCCCTCAATAGATACCAGGTGTTTTTATCTTGTGTAGGTATACAGCTTTAAGGGTGGAGGAGACAAAAGCAAAGAAACAGTTAAGTATGCATGAACCAAGTAATAGAATCAACAGGGTAATTATAAGCAGAAAAGGATCAGAGCCTGTCTGTCTCAGTGAAACCGGTCCTCCAAGTCTTAAAGGCCAGCCACCAGCCTAGTGCTTTTTAAATGGTGGAAGGAGTCCCCGTTTTATTATAGGCATGTATATTTTCTAAATCTGAGCTAGATTTTATTTAAAACCCATTTTACAGAAGTTTTTATTAAAAGTCTACCAGCGGTGTTCTAACATTATTCTCTCTAAATAAAGTCAAGCAAGGAGTACCAGTACATTTAGTAACTAGTTTAAATGCAATGTGTGGAAAAACAAAACCTTATAAACATCCTGTGTTTTAACTTAGATATATCATCATTGTAACAAAACTATTTATGAGACAAAACAATTATAAGCGATGGATGAAGACAAAGCACAAATAATTATAAGCAATGAGCAAAAAAAAAAAAAAACCCAAAATTTGGAGCATAAAAATTTGTTACCTAAAGGAGACCCAGTCCAGAGTCTATGAAACAAAAGCAAACTCTTACCTTGGTCCAATGATCTCAGTGGAAGACCTCCAAAAGATATAGGGGAATGAAACTCCCAACCTACTATTGTCTGGTATGAATTTATGTTTTCTAAAATTGAAGAGTGAATTTTAGGAACAACAGAGGTTAAGAGCAGAATATATTTATTGAGAGAAAGAAAGCATCTGTCTGAGAGACAGAAGGGGTCCTAAGTGGTTTGCCCTCCATATAAATTTTTAAATGGCATAGTTATGTCTACAAAAAATCTTGCTAGGATTTTTTTGATCAGGTTTACTTTAAACTTTTATATCCATTTGGAGAAAATTGACAACTTTACTATTTCAAATTTCCAATTCCATGAACATGGACTAATCTCTGTGTACTTCATTCAGTCTTTGATATTTCATCACGTTCCACAATTTGCAGCACACACGTCTGTGTTCATCCCCTTTCCATTGTTGGGACAAAATACCTGACATTCAAAACTTAAGGAGGAAAGGTTTACTTTTTGCTCATAGTTTTAGTTCATGATTGGTTGGCTCCAATGGCAGAAGGCCACGGCAGAGGTAACTGCTCAGCTCATGCAGTTAGAAAACAGAGAGACAAAGGAAGCCAGAGAGGAAAAGGCCAGGGACAAGATGTGTCCCTCAAAGGCACACCTCCACAACTTACTCCATTGGGCCCCCCTTCTTAATAACCCTCAGCTATGTACTTACCAGCGGATTAACCCACTGATGAAGTTAGTGCCTTCATCTTCTTGGCTAGGCCCACCTCTGAATATAGCTACATTGAAGATTCAACCCTTAATTCATGAGCCTTTTAGAGACTTTTTTATATTTTTTGTTTTTGTTTCTAGTTTATAAAAATATAATTGCTTTTTAGGTATGTTGATCTTGTATCATTTAATCTTGTTAAACTCACTTATTTGTTGCAGAAATTCCCTTTATGTCACAAATTCTTTGGGATTTTTCTATATAGATAATCATGTTATCTGTAAAAAGTATTAGTTTTATTTGTTTTTTTCCCCAATGTCTCTCTTTCATTTCCTTTTAAAACTTTATTGCAATGGCTAGAACTACTAGCACCATGTTCTGTAAGCATGGTGAAGGTGAATATCCTCTCCTTATTTCTGACCTTATAGAAAAAGCTTTAATTTTTCACAATTAAGTGTAATATTAACTGTAGGGTTTTTGTTGTTGTTTGTACCAGGGATCGAACTCATGACCTTGCATTTGCCAGGAGGCGCTTGTGCCACTGAGCTATATCCCCAGCCCCTGTAGGTTAATATTAACTATAGGTTTTTAAAAACCAAATTAGACCCTCTTCTTCTACTGCAGTTCAGATGTTGAATATTCACCAAAAGTTTGTATTTTGAATGTCCACTTTGGTCCTCAGGGTGATGCTTGTTTGGGAGATGGTAGAGTCTTTGGGGAATTGGGCCTCTGGAGGTCATTAGATCATTTCCAGCGTTCCCTTGAAGAGGACTGTGGGACTTTGCTTCCCTTCCCTCTCTCTCTCACACACACGTGCAACTTGGCTCATGAGTGTTGCTCTGCCACATACTGCCCAGAATTGCTGCTTGGCACCTGCACCAGAAATCCACCTGATCTTGTACTGAAACCTCCAGAACCGTGAGCTAAAGGAACTTTTTCTAAGTCAGTTATCTCAAGTATAGTGACAACAAGCTGATGAATTTACCCTTTAATGGTGTTTTGTTGGGAGTTTTTTTATAATCATGAACTCATGAATGTGTGCTGAATTTTGTCAAATGGGCTTGTGTTGGTTAATCCTAATTATCAACTTGACTGGATTAAAAGACTCCTGAAGAGATAATTGGGATGGTGAGGGCACTAATCTAATCGGTGGGTTTACCCACTAATGAAGTCATAGCTGAATGGGTTGTTAGGAAATGGGGCCAAAATGGAGGAAGAGATACGGCCTTTGCAACTATGACTAATGCGTGGCCCCTTCCCATCTATCTCTTTTCAACCCACTCTGCTTCCAGGACACAATGAATTGAGCCCTTTCTTGGTCACACCCTTCTCCATGACGTTTTTGCCTTAGAGCTACACGGCATGGACTGTGGGCCTTTTCCTCTTTTAGCTTTATGTGTTAGGTACTTTGTCTCAGCAACAGAAAAGCTGACTAGTGCAGTGCTTTTTCAGAATCTGTTTATGCAATTTTTCTTCTTTAATCTGTCAATACAGTGGTTGTCATTAGTCCTTGAATAACGAACCAGCTTTGTATCCCTGGAATAAAATTTGCTAAGTCTTCATGTGTACTTTTTAGCTTGCTTGATTCTATTTGCTAATATGTAATTGAGCTGCTTCATGACTCTATCAATGAAAGATTTTGATCTAGTGTTCATTTTGTACTGTCTTTGTCTGGTCTTAACACTCGTTTTATAAAATGAATTGGAAAGTGTTCCTTCCTATTCTATTTTCTCAAAAAGATAAGTATAGAATTGGTTTACTTCTTTAAATATTTAGTAGAAATATTCAGCGAAACAATTTAGACCTAGAGATTTCTTGGGGGAGGGTTAAAATTACAAACTTAATTTCCTTTTTAGTTATTCAAAGGTTATTCAAATGATCTATTTCCTACTGGGTAAGTTGTGATACTTTGTGTTTTTCATGAATTGGTCCACTTCCTCTAAATTGTCAAATTTGTGTGTGTAGAATTATCTGTAGTTTTTTTCTTATTGTCCTTATGTTGTCTGCCGGGTCTGTAGTGATTTCCTGTATTCCCCCCTCTGTACTGGCAATGTGTCTATTCTTCTTTGTAATCTTGCTAAAGGCTTATCGATTTCATTGGTATTGTCAAAGAACTAGTTGTTTGATCAATTGATTTTTCTATTATATTTTTTGTTCTCAAATTTATAGAGCTCTGCTTTTTATTATTTGCCTCTTCTTGCTCTGAATTTATTTTGCTCTTCTTTTATCAAGTTTTCATATATCAACTTGGAACATTTTTTAAAATTTATCTGTTTAATGCTATGTATTTTCTTCTCAGCATTGTTTTGAATGTGTCCCATAATTTTTAATGCATCATATTTTCATTTTTATTCAGTTCGGGCTATTGTTCAGGCTGCTCAATTTCCGTTTAAACTTCCTTCCATGTATTAGAAGTGTGGGTTTTAATTTTCAGTTCTTTAGAGATTTTTCTTTTACATTTCTGTTGTTAGTTTCTACTTTGACTTCATTGTGGTCAGATAACAGCACACTTTGCATGGTTTTAATCCTTTAAAATTTACTGAGGTTTGTTTCATGGACTAAGATATGGTATATTTTGACATAAATTCTCTGGTATATGAAAAGAATTGTCTTCTGCTATTATTTAATGAAGTGTTTTATAAATGATTATTAGACCTTGTTAGTTAGGGTTTTTTTTCATTTTTGTTTTTAGTTCTGAGAATTTGCTGATTTTCTACCTAGTTAGTCAAACAATTGTTGAGGGAGATTCTGAAGTCTCTAACTATAAGCATGGATTTTGCATTTCACACGTTTTGCAAGCCTATTGCTTGGTGCACACATATTTAAAATTTCTGTCTTCTTGATGGATTAATCTTTGTATAACGGTGTCTGGACACTTTCTTTGCTCTAAAGTCTGCCTTATCTGCTCTTAATACCACCACTACTGCTTTCTTTTGATTAATGTTTGATGATATATTCTTTTCTAGTCCTTTGCTTTCAACTTGCCTATATTGTTATATTAGAGGTGATTTTATTATAGTGAAGATATAGTTGTGTCAAGTCTTTAAATCCATTCTGTCTATTTCTCTCTTCTTTATTTGTGCATATGGACCATTTACACTTAGTATATTAGTATATTAGACCTTAAATCTGTCATTTTATATTTTGTTTCTATTATTTTTTCTATTTTTGTTTTACATTTCTCTGTTTTCTTTTTCCTGCCTTTCTGTGGGTGACTCAGACATCCTTTAAAATTCCATTTTGATGTATCTTTAGTCTTTAGAATGTATCTCCTTCTAAAGCATTTCTAGTGATTAATCAAGGTATTACATCATAACTCATCACAGAATTTGGTGTCATCATTTTGCCAGTTCAAGTGAAATATAGAAAAATGGTCCCTCTTTGCATCCTTCTACCTTCCATCACTTAGAATACAAATTGTAATTACTTCCCCTGCGTACATTTGGAACCACACCAACACACGTGATCATTTTTACTTCAACATTTTCAAACACAGTTTTAAAAATTGAAGAATAGGAAGGCCAAAATGAGCAAATAGAATAGTCTTTCTGTTGGGAGCCGCAGCCCCGAGCCCGGTCGCCTCACTTGGCGGACGTGAGGCCTGTAGTAAAGAGTGAAGCCTGAGGTAGATTACCCCTCCCATCGAGCACGTTAGTTTCCTGCTTACCGCGTAAGCAACCCGCTCAACAATATAGTCTGCCTGTCAACTGATGATGTTAGCCAATCAGCTTGCCTTGCTTACTTTAACATGATTGGACACTGTATCCGTATATATACTGGTGCCACCCCTGGGGGGGAAGAAGAAGCCCGGAAGTAGAAGCCCAGAAGGAGCCGTGGGGAGCGGACCAGAGGAGGCTTCGGCTGGGAGCAATCCCAGGGCAGGCTGTACGGAGAAGAAAAATAAAAGAAAAGGTTGTCCACTGCCAGACTTTGTCGTGTGTCCTTCCTGCCGGCCGGGAGCGGACATCGACATTTGGTGGCCCGTACGGGGACTGATCACCCCCGAGACGTGACAGCGGACAACGCTCCAGTACAGAGCTGCGAGACAGGTGAGTTGGGGATAAGCCTGGGCTCTGGGTGGCGCGCACCTACAGGGCTTTTAGACTCCCCTCAGGCTCACGCGTAAGTGGCGGATTCCTTGGGCCTCACGCGGTGAGTAACATATTAAAAGATGGGAAACATGCTAGGTAGCAACACTAAGAGCGAGGGTGGTTGTGGAGAAAGCTCTCAAGAGCTTACAAAAGTACGCAGGGTATTTGAGCAGGCCCAGTCGGGGAGCTCCCGAGAGGGGCCCGTCAAGGGGAACAAAGATGCTAAGGAGAAGGACGGGGCTCTAGCCTCGGAGTCGTCTGACTCCGAGGACGAGGGAAAGTTGAATGGCAAGGAGGCCAAAGAGACCAGCTGTCAGGAGCCTAAGTCGCTCGATAAGGAGTCGCAGGGTTCTTTCCCAGTAATTCAGGGTACCACAGAGCCATTTGTTGACTTTGTGGCCCGAATGCAAGATGCTGCCGATAAGATATTTTCTGATCCGGGAGTGGCTCGACCGCTGGTAAGGCAGCTGATTTTCGAGCAATGTACAAAGGAGTGCAAGGCAGCGATAGCTCCTCATAAGAACAAGGACCTCAACGCCTAGATTAGGATATGCAGAGAGATAGGGGGGCCGCTCTCCAACTCGGGAGTGGCTGCTCTCCTGGCCGCGGCTGTACAGCAGAGGGGACCTCGCGGGTTAGAAGGGGAATGTAAGGCTAAAGGGTGTTTTGCCTGCGGGGAGCCAGGACACATTAAACGTCATTGCCCAAACAATGCAGATGCTAGGCCTCGCCCTAGGAATGAAGAACCATATGTTTGTGGGCGATGCAAGAGGGGATCACACAAAGCTGAGGAGTGTAGGTCGGTCTTTGATGCTCAGGGCAACCGTATTTGTGGACGAGATGCTAGAGGGCCAAAAAACGGCCAGAGGGGGCCCCCTTCACAGGCGGGCCCCCGCCCCAGAGACAGGACAGCTCAGGATGGCAGCCTTCAACAAGGGCCACCCCTGGGTCAGCAGGTGTGGACCTCAGTGTCGCCTCCAGACTTATATTAGTGCCTGATATGGGTGTTCAAGTGGTTGAAACCACCTTTAAGGGACCGTTACCCGAAAATTCCGTGGGTCTGGTGATCGGGAGATCCTCCACGGCCCTTCGGGGTCTCATAGTAGTCCCGGGGGTCATAGACTCAGACTACACAGGACACATTAAAATTATGGTTCAATCTCTTGTGGGTACTATGGTAATCAATAAAGGAGACAAGATAGCGCAGCTCTTGCTGCTCCCCAGTCTCCACAAGAGATTCCCCTCAAAGCAGAAAATTAGAAAAAGTCAAGGTTTCGGTTCCTCAGGGGAAGTCTTCGAGGGACTCCATATAATACTTGATAAAAGGCCCATGCTCTCACTTAAGGTCAATGGCAAAAATATAACAGGGCTCCTAGACACAGGAGCTGACCGTTCCATTATCTCTAGAAAGAATTGGCCCTCCAACTGGCCCACCAACACTGCAGATAACACGCTGCAGGGCCTGGGGATGGTGTCAGCTC
This sequence comes from Cavia porcellus, assembly GCF_034190915.1. Taxonomy (NCBI): domain Eukaryota; kingdom Metazoa; phylum Chordata; class Mammalia; order Rodentia; family Caviidae; genus Cavia; species Cavia porcellus. The sequence continues at coordinate 18,021,046 of NW_026947515.1, forward strand.
CTCAGGTTAGTGCTTCAACCCTGCTCTGGTGCGATGAGGAGGGTCATCAGGGCCATTTCCAACCATTTGTGTTGCAGTTGCCAGTGTCTCTATGGGGAAGGGACATCCTCACTCAGATGGATGTCACGCTTACGTCAAACTGCTCCCCCCAGGCTAAGGATATACTCAGGAACCAGGGATATACCCCCGGCAAAGGCTTGGGCAATGCCCTACAGGGTCGGACATCCCCAATACCAGTAGAGAACAAAAAAGGTAGGCAAGGGCTGGGTTTTTCTTAGGGGCCGCTAAAGAAGCTCTCCTACCCACTTCGATCAAAATCACCTGGAGGTCAAATGATCCGGTTTGGGTACCTCAGTGGCCCCTGCCTAAGGAGAAGCTATTAGCCTTGTCAAAAATAGTCAGTACACAACTTAGATTAGGACACATTAAGCCGTCAACCTCCCCATGGAACACCCCCATTTTTATAATTAAGAAAAAGTCTGACAAATGGAGGCTGCTCCATGATCTAAGGGCGGTCAACGCGCAGATGCAGTCCCTGGGGGCGGTCCAGAGGGGGCTGCCAGCTCTCTCAGCCATCCCTCAGTCCTGGCCAGTTTATGTTATAGATCTTAGAGACTGTTTCTTCTCAATCCCCCTGCATCCAGAGGACACTCATAGGTTCGCCTTTACTTTACCCACCATTAACCAAGAAAGCCCTGATCTCAGATACGAGTGGATAACGCTGCCCCAAGGTATGGCCAACAGTCCCACTATGTGTCAGATTTACCTTGATTCCCTACTGGCCCCCCTACGGAAATCCTTTCCCAAGATAAGATGTGTGCATTACATGGACGACCTTTTGCTCAGCGGCAGAGACCCAGACATGCTAAATAATATGCTCGGCCAGTTGGTCGAGGCCCTGAGACAAGCTAATCTGCATGTTGCCCCCGACAAGATTCAGGGAGGAAAAATGGTGACCTACTTAGGCGCGAAAATCTCCCCTATGCTAGTCTCTCCGCAGAAGGTCACCATTAGGACGGATGGCGTTAGGACCCTAAATGACATGCAAAAGCTATTGGGAGACATTAATTGGATTAGGCCATATTTACATATACCAAATTCAGATCTCAAACCCCTGTTCGACCTTCTAAAGGGAGACCCAGATATAGCCTCCCACAGGAGGCTCACTCCTGAGGCAAGAGCTGCCTTACAGAGAGTAGAAAAAGCCTTAGGTGGGGCTACCTTACACAGAATTGAACCAGGGCGACCCTTTGATGTCTGTTTGCTACAGACTAGTCTACAGCCCACAGCGGTGATTTGGCAGAAAGGACCATTACTGTGGATACACCCTAAGGTCTCACCTGCAAAAGTCATAGAGCATTACCCGGAGGCAGTCGCTTCATTGGCCCTTGAAGCGCATGATAGAGCTGTCCAACATTTTGGCTCAGGACCACAAGCCATCCGAGTACCCTATACCGCCAGCCAGATCAAGACCCTGGCTGCCTGCATAGATACATGGGCCATTCTGAGATGTGTTTTCCATGGGGATATAAACAATCAATACCCTAAAGACCCTATCTTGTCATTTGTCACTCAGCACCCTATAATTTTTCCAAAGGTTACTGCCTCTGAGCCATTAGTCCCAGCAACTACAATATACACAGATGGCTCCAAGACGGGGATAGGCGCCTATGTGATCCTAGGCAAGCCCCCGGTTACCATACAATTTGAACCTGATCAGCCTCAGGTGGTGAAACTGCAGATCGTTAAAATGATTCTTAAACGGTTCTCAGAAGCCATTAATATTGTCTCCGATTCTAGGTATGTGGTCAATGCTATACAAGTGCTTGAGACTGCCGGTTTAATTAGATCCACTTCCACAGTGGCTGGGCTGTTCCTGTCTATCCAGACATTGCTTCAGAACAGACACCATAAGGTCTTCACCACCCACATAAGAGCACATACATCCCTGCCGGGGCCCATGGCACAGGGGAATGCGGCTGCTGATACTGCCACTCGCCCGTTATGGATTTTTACCTTACTAACACCAATCGAGCGAGCCCGTACCTTCCATGATAAGTTTCACGTCAATGCCAGGACACTAACAAACCATTTCCATGTTTCCAGAGCAGATGCACGAGATATCGTGCGACTATGTGGCTCCTGTGCCACATACAAACCTGCCATACCGATGGGAGTAAACCCTCGAGGTTTGATCCCTGGTGATGTTTGGCAGATGGACATCACACATATACAGGAGTTTGGGACTCTTAAATATGTTCATGTTTCCACAGACACCTGTTCTCACGTCATATTTGCAACAGCAGAAACAGGTAAAAAAGTGTCTAATGTGATCAATCATTGCCTGGTGGCTTGGGCCGCATGGGGCAAACCAAAAATATTAAAAACTGATAATGGACCAGCCTATATAGGCAAAGCCTTCAATGAGTTCTACAAAATGATAGAGGTTAAATTAAAACATGGTATCCCATACAATCCCCAAGGTCAAGAAATCATTAAGAGGGCTCATAAAAGCCTCAAAAAAATTTTACAAAAACAAAAAGGGGGAGTAGGCCAAGGCCTGGCCCCAAAGGCACGATTATCCATGGCACTATTCACACACAATTTTTTAAATTTAAATAATGATAATTGCTCCCCAGCCGTGGAGCACTGCAACCCTTCCCCCAACCATAAAGGGTGGGTGAAGTGGAAAGATGTCCTGACAGGACAATGGATGGGCCCGGATCCAGTGGTCAGCTGAAACCGAGGCGCGGTTTGTGTTTTCCCACAGGAATCGGGACGAGAACCACTGTGGGTACCGGAGAGACTGACACGGGCGACAAAGCCCTCGACTGAAGATCAGACCTGCCCTACCGGAGATCCATCACAGACCGACCAACAAGATAAATAGAAATAGCGGTAGCCCAAAATGGACAAGAAGATCCTCAGGCATATGCATGGCTCGCTCGCCTAGCCTACGACCGAGTCTAGGGGTGGTGAGCTTCCCACACTCCTCCTCTAAAAAATTATGATATAGCAGGGTAGGAGAGTCAATGACGGGTAAGAGCGTACTCCCCCGGTGCGACTCAACCTAAGCCAGGCCCTACCCCATCCTGCACGTAAGCCGCTGGACTGTTAGATGCTGCCCAGGTCTAAATTTCTCTCCGAGGGGATTTCTTTACGGAGAGGAAATGAGTGCAAGCTTGTGTGCATCCAGGTTCCGTCCAGTTTGTGCCTGGCCCTAGAAAAAGGACGAGGGCCTCAGGGCCTTGGCAGACCATGGGACGGCCGACCAGGGTCTAAGCCAAGGACCTACGGTGGGCCTACGCATAGGGCATAAGCCTCTACACCCAGTCCAGGAAGGGCTACGATGCGCACATTTATAAAAAAAATAAAAAAGGGGGAGATGTTGGGAGCCGCAGCCCCGAGCCCGGTCGCCTCACTTGGCGGACGTGAGGCCTGTAGTAAAGAGTAAAGCCTGAGGTAGATTACCCCTCCCATCGAGCACGTTAGTTTCCTGCTTACCGCGTAAGCAACCCGCTCAACAATATAGTCTGCCTGGCAACTGATGATGTTAGCCAATCAGCTTGCCTTGCTTACTTTAACATGATTGGACACTGTATCCGTATATATACTGGTGCCACCCCTGGGGGGGAAGAAGAAGCCCGGAAGTAGAAGCCCAGAAGGAGCCGCGGGGAGCAGACCAGAGGAGGCTTCGGCTGGGAGCGATCCCAGGGCAGGCTGTACGGAGAAGAAAAATAAAAGAAAAGGTTGTCCACTGCCAGACTTTGTCGTGTGTCCTTCCTGCCGGCCGGGAGCGGACATCGACATCTTTCTATTCTTTTTTTAAGACCATGTTTGAAAGCTGAAATAAACATCATGATGTTTTGTGACTTCAGTTAGCCTGAATTATCTCCCAAAGGCTCTGCCTCCCAGCGCCATCACATTAGGGGTTACATCTTCAGCATATAAATTTGGAGAAGCATAATCAGTTCAGAGCACTGTTTAAAATTCTTCAATCTTGCTAGGTTGCCCTTTTTCTGGTCTTTAAGAGAGAGTAGACTTTTGGTGAGGTTGTTTTGACTACTTCTGCTGACATTTCCAGATTGCAAGGTTCTTCAGCTCCATTTTTGAGTCAGATACAAAAACCAGGCCTGGGGATTTAGCTGAGTGGTGTAACCGCCTGCCTGGCAAGGGTGAGGTCATGAGTTCAATCCCTGGTACCAAACAAATCAAAACAAAACAAAGCAAAACAAAGACCCCACAAAAACCAAAAGACTCATTACAGTACTGTTCCTCAGGTCCTGACGTCTGCAGACTCTCTGCCTTGTTTTCTCTATGTTATAGATTCTTCTTGTACTTGTTTTATATGTAATATTAGGAATTAAAATTTTACTTAGTGAAAGGATAGGGAAAAATATATCTATGAGAAGAAGCTAAAATATATTTCTCTTCAGAAAAATAAAGGAAAAAAGTAATAAGAACCGTGGGAGCAATGAAACCCAAAATGTGTAATAGTCATGGTACAAAAGAGAGGAAAAGAAAGTGCTCCAAACTATATAACTGCATGTATATTTAAATGTATAAGATAGAAAATGATATCACAGAGTTTTATTGGATCAATGAACAGAACTGTTTGCAGTATCATTGATGGAACGTCCACTTTACAAGCTTTAATTTTGTGACTTGAACAATTATTTCTAAGATGACAATATGTAATCCATTAACTAGTGATTTCCTACTGTTCATTTTTTTTTCTGTAAATCTGTATAACTTGTACCCTTTCCCTGCTTTTTTTTTTCTTTTCTCCTTAAATAAAATTAAAAAAAAAAAAAAAAAAGAAAAATAAAGGAAAATCTTGGAGTCTTCTGCATTTGTCTATGTATGCAAGCCTATCATAGGCCTGTTCCTGGGCCACTGAAATTCGGTCATTGGCAAACATATACACATATACAAACTTTATTTTTTAAAATTTTCCTCAGATTTTTTTTTTCAAGAGTTTAAAACCAAGAAAAATAAAACAGCATAAAACCAATCAAAATAAACCAGTATAAGTGATACAGGACTTCAAAATCTTATGAAATCAACCATAGTTACCATAATGTCTTTGCTGTCTTCAAAATTGCTGCATACCTTTGGACATAGTAAAAACTGAACAAAACAGAATAGAATAGAAACAATAAAAACAAAACAATGAATGTAATAAAGGACTTCAAAACAGGCCAATAGTAAATCCAAAATGGATACCACAGTGTTTCTTGCTATCTTTGAAATAGCTGCTCCTGCCATTGGATTTAACATAGTTAAACAAAACAAAAGAGAATAAAACCCAGCCCAACAAAACCATGAAAATGACACGGTTTCCAGGCAGGGATCACTGCCCGATAAGGCCTTGTTCTCTCCCTCTGCTGTCCTTAGATGGTGCTGACTCACAGAGAGCACCAGATACATGGGTTTGGCTGTCCCCACTCTGGCACTGGCCCACACATCTTTTACTTTACTTAAAAGATAAAAACAGTAAAGTAAATTTCAAAACAAAGTTAATAGGAGTGTGACAATGGTTAATACATTGTGTATTGTTATCTTCAAATTAGTTACTCAGAGTACAAGACATAGGCATTTAATTGTTCAAACAACATTAACAGAAACCATTTTTTCAATGCACTAAGAGAAATTAGTAATATAATAATCTTAACTATTACACATACAGATTTTTTTGGCTTTTCCCTTCCTTCTTTTCTCCTTCCCCACCCCAGTTTGTCTTTCCTTTTAAAGAGTTTTTCACCATTTTATAAAATCTATTGTAGATTTTGGATCTTATTTACTCTTTCAGCTTCTCGCACAAGGGAGACAATACAATGTTTACACATATGAGTATGGCTTATTTCACTTATGAGTATGGTCTCAAGTTGTATCCATTTACCTGTAAAAGTCTTGTTTATCCTTCTTTATGGCTGAGTAGTCCTCCATTATATAAAAAGATCACATTTTTTAATCCATTCTTTAGTTGATGGATATTTAGGTTGTTTTCAAGACCTAGCTATTACAAATTGTGCTATGATAACCTGAGTGCACATATATTGCTGTGGTATGATGTTTTTAATTCTTTGAAGATACTCAGGAGCGAAATAACTGGATCAAATGCAGCCTTCAATTCTAGTTTTTTAAGGAATCTCTACACTGATTTTCACCATGGTTACACCAGTTTACACTCCCACCAATAGTAGATAAGAGTTCTTTTTCCCCCACAGCCCCTCCAGCATTTGCTATTGATTGATTTCTTGATAGTAGCTGTTCTTTCTGGGGTGAGATGGAATCTCAGTGTTGTTTTAATTTGCATCTCTCAAATGACCAATGATTTTCTTTGCCATTTATAGTTCTTCATCTGAAAAGTGTGTATTCATCTCAGATGACCTTTTAGGGGGTTGGGTCTTTAAATTTAAGAGGTTTGATGAAACTATTTATTAAAAAATAAAAATTACATTCTGTGTAAAGTCATTGTGGAAAAAAGTAAGCAAAATTGACTCAGCCCAATGAATTAGAATACCAACTTCAGTGCATATTTCTTATATGCCATTTAAACCCGATATGCAGAAAACCAAATTAACCTTTCACATTGAGAAAACTCAGATATCGGCTCTCGCTGAGGCTTGAACTGTGAAGTACTATAATATGGGTTGTCCTTGTTTGATTTAGGCCAGTGATTTGCAAAGTATGGTCCATGAACTTTGGATGTGTGTCCACAAAATCGATTATTTTCCTAATAATACTGAGATGCCATTTGTCTTTCAACTGTGTTAAATTTTACACTAATGTTACACACACAGTGGTGGCATATTGCTGATGCCTTGACATGAAGCCAGTAGTGTTAGTGTGAAACTGTGTCAGTATGAAAGGTCCATTGATTTAAGAGGATGGAAAGATAAGCCACAGACTGAGAGAAAATATTTGCGAAACATATATCTGATAAAGGACTGGTATCCAAAATACACACAGAACTCCTGAAATTCAAACGACAACACAATTAAATAATGGTAACAGATCTAAACAGACACCTCATCAAGGAAGATACACAAATGGCAAGTAAGCATATTAATGAAGCTCCACGTCTTATGTCATTAAAGAACTGCAAATTAAAGCAAGAATGATGCCATTATATGTGTATTAAAATAGCTAAAATTTAAAAAAATCTAATACTACAAAATATCAACAAGGATGTGGAACAGAAACTCATTTATCGCTAGTGGGAATGCAAAATCTCTGAGTATTTAGGAGACAGTCTTTCAAAAATACTTATTACAAAAATAAACACTGTTACCATATGATCTAGCAGTCACACTCTTAGGTATTTACCCAAAAGAGTTGAAAACTTATGTTCACACAAATGTTTATAGCAACTTTTTCTATAATTGCCCCAAACTGGAAGCAACTACGATGTCCTAAAAAATGGAGTATTACACAGTGATAAAAATGAGCTATCCTTGGGATTTAGCTCAGCGGCATAAGCACCTGTCTAGCAAGTGAGAGATCATTGATCCCCAGTACAAAAAAAAAGTGCTAATAAGCTGTGAAAAATACACAGGAACATTAAATGCTTATTGCTTAGTGAAGGAAGGCAATCTGAAAAACTTACATATTAGATAATTCCAACTATATGATATTCTAGAAAAGATAAACTTATAGAAACCAAAAAAGATCAGCAGTTGTCAGCAATTCAAAGGAAGGGAAGAAGGGATAAATAGGAAGAGCACAGGGAATGTTTAGAATAGTGCAAATATTTTGTATAAGTTTGCAATGGCAGGTGCATATAATTACACATTTGTCCAAACCTATGGAACTATATGTCAGAAAAACTGTAAACTATGGACTTCACTTAATAATAATAATTTAATATTAGTTCATCATTTTAGCAATGTACCACAGTAATGCAAGATGCAAGATAGAGAAATGATGTGGGTATATGAGAACCCTGCATCCTGTCCACTTAATTTGATGCCAACATAAAACTACTTTAAAGGTAAAGTTAAAAAAAAGTTCACAGATAGGATTTTATATTCCACATTCCAACTAACCATTAAGAAACTACCACTTGTCAAGTTGTGGCTTGTGAACAAAGAATTCTTTGCAAATTATATTCAAATAAATATTTGAAAAGGTTATTAAAAGCCCAGCATGGTGGCTCACGCCTGTAATTCCAGCACTCGGGAGGCTGAGGCAAGAGGATCGTTACAAGTTCGAGACCAGCCTGGGCTACAAAGTGAGTTCAAGGCCAGCCTGAACTGCATAGAGAGACCCTGTCTCACAAACAAATACACACACACACACACAAAAGAAAAGGAAAAAAGATAAAAAAAAGAAAAGGTTGTTAAAATGCTGTTTTCCAACTGTGTAGCTGTGCAGATTTTCCTCCTATACTTTAACTAAAGTAACATATTACAACAGATTGAAGAGGCAGACAGAATCCAGCTTTATCTTATTAAGTCAAATAAAGTCCTAAACAATCCCTCCCTTCTCAGCAATTTGTTTTGCTTTAGAAAAGTTATTTCTGAATGTTATTTATGTTAACATGTAATGGTTTATTATTACTTTAATTAGTCAATAAATAAACATTGTATGTCCAATTTCTTAAATTTCTAAATATTGATAGATCTAACCCACACAAACAAATGCTTTTTAGCACCTTCAGAACTTTTATACTTTTTAAGAGTATAAAGGAGTCATGAGACCAAAAAGTGTAAGAACCACTGTCCTCAGTCTATACGGTCTAATCAAACTAAATTTTTAGGGTGTTTTCTAGACCATTTAACAGGTTGTGTACTAATAGCAATTATATCTAATAGTTACATAGAAGCTGCCAATATCCACAAAGCGACCATCAGGGCTGTCTGGGTGCATTCTAAGCATGTATTGTTTTCAAGCATGAATTTGGAATTTGTTCAACTTTCATTCTTCTGTTAACTTCCCTTAAAATGAAATATTTCAAGGAATATAATAAAGTACAGAGGTAAATAAAAATCAGTGAAGTCAAATTTATAGTGTGGGAACATAAGGCTTGCTATTACAGCTTTTAATGGCAGATAGTTTACAATAAACATTGGGCTTTGCCTGGAAGAAAATAGTCACAGACAGGAGGTAATTACTTGTCCATCTCCAAGTATCAGAAACTCTGGAGTCCTTCCAGCTGAAGAAGGCAGACCTGCCAACTGTCACTCATTTGGACTAAATGCTTTTTGGTTGTTGCTTTAATTAAATTGGAAAAAAAAAGAACATGAGACAAACCTCCATCTAAAAGGGGTACAATTCCATAGATGGGTGAATCCAAAACCCATTCTTTTATACTGTTTTTATCTATGTTGAGTAAAGCATATAGAGCCGAGAAGGAATGGAGGATATATGAACGCCCTGGAAAGGGCCCTTTGCCAGCAAATCTGACTGCTACAGTGAGGTTCTATAGACAGTACAAAGAAAGTAGCTCAATCCCCAGGCAGATAAGAATATAAATGCGACCTTTTAACAAGCTTTGCATCATCACATATGAAATAATAAATATATCCAAACAGATAAAAATAGGAAGAGCAAAATTATGCAAAAATTCCGTTGTTAAAATATGTGGGCAGCATGGCTCAAAATAGAAACTAAGCAGCTTTTCAAAGACTTGAAGGTTTTAGATAAAGAAAATATAATCACTTTTTGTCAGCAAATGTTACCCACCTCTGGTTATCTGAGGACAGTGGAGCTGCTCTCAGAAAGATACCTGAAACAGATTTGCACAGCGTATGTTCTAATTTTGGGATTTTTACATTTATAAAAAGAACTGTGGCAAAATTCAGGGTTATGTGTAAGGAGAACAACCAAGAAGCAAATGATACACATATTGTATACTGTATATTAATCTCTAATGTGCTTACAAATAACATTTATGTTTGCTTTATAAATACTTCAGAGTAAAGGGTAATTTAGCATCAACTCAAACTGTTAACTAAAAAGGGTTCCCTCGTTATTATTAATACTTTGGATTATTTCAAATCAAGGGCTCCCAATGTCATGCTGGGCTAGGTATTTACTCAGGATATTTTTTTCTTGAAATGAAAACTGTGTGAAAGGTAATTCCAGTTTTTATTGTGCTATTGTTTTGTGGGCTAAGAAGGTACCACGGTGCTAAAACGGAAACTTCCATTTCATTTTAGAGTGAATGAAGACATTTTTCCTTATATATAGTTGTGTTTTACAGAATTAGTGTCTGTCCTGAAGTGATGTTAGTAAATATGACTCATTTTATTTCAAAAGGAGTTTTTTAAATGAATTAGATGAAATCTTATGAACTCTAATGAACTGAGTTTCAGTTTCATGCTGACATTGTATGATGCTGTACAGGTGCCATACCCAAGAAATAATAGCGTGGAAACTGAGGAATGAATAAACTTTGGAAGGGAACCTAAAGTAGCACTACTGAATTATTTTTTCTTCTGATACCGACTCTCACTTTTGCCAGTCATGACTGTATTAGGCCAACATTTTGGGGGCCAATAAAGCCAGTGAAGAATATGAAGTCATATTACCTGAAAGGTTGGACTCTGAGGGCTCACAGCGTTTTTGTAAAAATTGAATTAGTCACTCACATTCACAAGTCAGGATACTTCAGAAGATCCAAAACCCCCAATTTCCAACTTTTCTGAGCAATTAGAAGGTTTGATCACACTGGATCTGCATAATGCCCTTCTGTGGCAGGAAGGAGCAAGAGCTGGGCCAGGCTTTCCCTCTCATGAAGTCCACCCAGTAATTGACCAGAGTCCCTACCCGGGCACCTTACACATATCTGCTTGGCAGTTCGACAGTTTACATGTCAGACCTCTATTAGTGAGTCATCTAACAGGCTGAGTGGGTGAAGACTGATCCAATTCCAAGTGGGTTTTTTTCCCCCCTTTGGGGTCCCTCCCTATCACTGCTTATAAAACTCTAACAAAATATAGTTTCAGCTCCCAGTTGGGCCTGAAATAGGGAATATTCTGACCTATAGTCTCCATTGGACTCATATCAAACTATAATTGCTCTGAATACTTTCTGGAAATGAGTTAGAGTCCTTTCTTTTGCTCTTTTCTGTTTGTTTTGTTTTGAGGCGGGGTCTTGCTATGTAGCTCAAGCTGGCCTTGAACTCACTATGCAGTCCAGGCTGGCTTTGAACTCAAAGTGTACTCCTGCCTCAGCCTCCTGCATGCTGGGATCACAGACGTGGGCCACCACACTTACTGAGGATCCTGTCTTGAAGTTTATGTCTAATCCAGGTTGAGCTGGGGAATGTATCCCAACTCAGCATAAGAGTAATTCTGGAGTCACCAGGAAAACGACCAACTACAGATGTATAAATACAGCATTTCTCTGTATTTGAGATGGAGTAGAGAAAAATACCAGGACTCTTTGCCCCACTCTGCCTCTCAAAACCTGTGTGATGGCTCACTTAACTCAATTAGGCTCTGTGTTCTCACCCATTAATGGCTGGGGCTATGAACGGGATGTTTCTGTCTTAATAGCCCAATCCATTTCAAAAAATGTTGATCCCTGACCGACTGAACCTGATTCCCTCAGGTGGGACACCATAATCCCATTAGTGTTTTCCTGATGTTCCCTAATAGATTCTAATGCATGGAGAGGGAAGAAGAACACAACTGAATACGCTCTCCAGAGTTCCTTCCCCTCCTGCACTTCCTTTAGTCTCACTGGCTTGGGAGTAAGTGCAGGGAAAATAGGTACCTGAACTGTTAATTATTCCGTAATATCTAATTTCCTGCAAAGAGCATTTATTTCACACCACAAGAGGCCTGGGCAGAGCTTTTTCAATTTCACAGCAAGCTACTCAGAGAGATCTGGACTAGAAGACCAAGTTTAAGACGCAGACTCTCATATTTTCATTCTCCAAACCATGTCTGGGCTTCCAAGGCATTCTGATTTCCACTTTGTAAATGACTGCATCTAGAAGGGAATCTAAATTATAGCCACTGAAAAGTTGCCAAGTGCTTCTCTGTATAAGGTACTCACCAACCATGTGTTATCCTTCAACACTTGAGATGTGACGAATCTCAGCTGAAGTGCTTTGAAGGTGAAACTTATACATTGGACTTTGCATATTTAGTATAAGAAATGTAAAATACCCCCCATAGTAATTGCTTTTTTAAAAAACAGGGTGTTATTATGTAGTTCAGTTTGGCTTTGAAATCCCTATGCAACCCTGGCTAGCCTTGAATTCAGAGATCCTCCTGCCTCAGCCTCCTGAATGCTAGGCTTACAAGCATGTGGTACCACACCCAGTCCTCCATAATTATCCTAAATTGACTGCATATTGCAATAATGTTTTAAAGTCGTGGGTTTAATAAAAGATATTATTAAAATTAACTTTACTGGGACCAGAGATTTAGCTCAGCAGCATAAATACCCAACTGGCAAACTTAAGGTCATGAGTTTGATCCTCGGTATCCCCCCACAAAAAAATATATAACTTAGCCTGTTTCTGTTTTTGCCTTCTTAAATATGACTCCCAGGAAATATAACATTATGTGGTTCACATTAAATTTCTGTTAGCACTGACTAAGAGGTGTCTATTTCATGCAACTTTATTTGAAGCCTATAGTGTACATGCATTTTTAAAGGCAGTTGCTCATTATGAACTAAGTTGGAGGTTGAAAAACATTCAGTTTGCTATCCTTTACTGCACAGAGGACTGGCTGACACCACCCAGCCTTGGCTAGATAGAGATAAATCCGAAGCAGTAGCATAGGTCCTCAGTATCCTTGGGGGAATGGTTACAGGACCCACCTCAGACTACTAAAATCTGCGAATGTTCAGGTCTCTTACATAAAAGGGTACATTACTTGCATGGAACCTATGCATGTAACCTCATATACTTTAAATCATGTCTAGATTATGTATAATACCCTAAATGGTGTAAATGCGATAGAAATAGTTTTTATACTGCATTGCTTAAGGAATAATGACAAGCAAAAAGTTTGTGTTTAGTATGGATACATTTTTTTAAAAAAAATAGTTTCCATCTGAAGTTGTTTGAATCCACAGATGCAGAACCTGTAGATTCGGAGAGCTGACTGTACTTTATACCAATGGAATACTTTTATACACCCAAATATGGCCCTGGAGAGAATCCTGCAATAATGCAAGGCTCCTGGCCATTTCCCCCTTCTTTCCACCTAACATTGGCAATATGACTTCAGTAGATCTGTCTAATACTCTCCCCATTCACACACTCAGCCAGTTTGTTCTGTCCTTAATGGTAAGCGAGAAACTAGATTAAATGATACACTTAGTGGGGAAAACATCAAATGTCCCATTTGCTGCAACTGTATTTTTTGTCACTGGTTTTTCTTCAAGGCTTCAAATCCTAACTGTCTTGGGGAATTTCCAAACAAAAAGTCTGAGACTGCAGTTATCAGCTTCCACCCTGGCCTTATCACACAGCCACAATATAGGGCAGGGAGGCAAAAACATGTCAGACTGAATGCTTGGAAATAAGGCCAGTTCCAAGTGCAGAAAGAGCAGGCAACTATCCAGAATGTGTGGACCCAAGGTGCCAGGAACTTGCAGTCCTCTCGGGGAAAGTCTTCCTCTTAGCTGCCTGTGGTTCTTTTAGCTTAAGGCTTTGAAGCATTGAGCAAGCGTGTGCTCCCATTGCACCCCCAGATCAGTCCTTTATACTTGCCCCAGACAGCTTTCGATGAAACTGTTTGGAATCTTCCTGCAGACGGAAGAAGGGAGGAAAGGGCACTGGTGACAAAGCTGGGGGAGCTGACAACTGACGTCATTCAGCTTGCAGTCTGGCCAGCGTCTGGCACTGCTGAGAAATGCTTCCACCAGAAGGGAACTGACGCACCAGTGGGCACCACTGATGGGGCCTCGGGCGGTACTTGGAGGACCTCACAGCTCCTGACCGTGGGAATTCTCCCTTCAGTCTTCCTCTTCCTCTGCCCCTCCCCGTGCCCACACCTACCTCCATTATAGCACTTACCCCACAGTCTTGTTTACCTTCCTTCCTCCCCCACAAGCACAAAGACTGCCTCTTAGTCCTCTGGAAGGCACAGAACTTGGCACTCAAGTGCTTGATAAGCTTAATGAATTAATATGTGATTATACTTTCTGGTCCCTCTGGTGGGTACCAGGAGAGTCTACTATCCTGCCCATGACACTTTGGGTAAAGAAGATTGCAAAGTGCATCAAACTAGGCCTGGATTTCCAAACTCTAGACACATTTTGAAACAAAGATGAAGAGGAAGAGACAGTTGGGCAGGTCAGGGCCTGAAGATATTACCACCCATGTACACACACACTCACTTAGATGCTGCCAGAATGCAGCCTCTGCCCTCTTCTTCCATGTGGCTTCCTTACTGATTTAGCCCCAGCCCCAGTAGGACTCTCTGAGAAAGATCATTAGGACGATGTGCTTTGCATTAACACAAATAAAAGTAAAGTGTATCAAAACACTGCCCACAATCTTAGGCTTATCATACTTTTTAAAACAAACTGACCCACCACTGTTTTCTGGCATTTATGATATGCTGCAAGTATGTGCCTGGCACTTAGAGAGCTCAAGGTTCCAACAACAGTTGTGCGGCCTTGGATAAGGAGTACAGGGAAACTCTTTGTCCTCTGGTTTCTCCAGTGTATTAAGGACAGATAATGGTATATTCAATGGGTATGAAAAAAGCTTAACATTAGTCTGCATGAAGCTCTTTGAAATGCATGAAGGGCATTGCAGTGTATGAATTCAACACTTGTGCTAGTGTTCACTCGGGGCCCTTGTCTGAATGTTTGTAAAGTCTCTCTGTGGATGTGTACACACACACACACACACACACACACACACACACTCACTCACTCACATACAAATATATTTAGAATTCCTTAATTGCTTTTAAAAATTTTTAAGTAAACACATTGTAATGATTATAAGGCATCTGTGCAACATACCCAAAGCAAGCTTGCCATGATAAGAGCTATTTGAAAAGCTAAATCACATCAGTGAAAGAGAATAGCAATGAGTCAATTGATGAAATATTGCATTAGCAATGGCTTCTGACCCCGTATGCTTTTTCCTGTCTTTGTAATTCAATCTACTTCAATTAGATTAATTTCTTAATTCACCTCGATAAACCACTTGTGTTAAACACATGCACAACTCCAGGTGCAGGAAAATAAGGATAACTTGCAACTGTGTTGAAAGTCTATTGCTTTATTCTGGAAAGGGACAACATTGTGTATCTTTTTTTTTTTTTTTCCTCTGAGAAGAATTTGCCAAAACATCTTTATGGTAAAGTGTGAAGTCAGGGATCCCCAAAACCCCAAGGCAAAGACTCAGCCACCGCAATATAAAATATGAAAACATGGCCAGGAAAAGCCCTACAGTATATCTGCCAGACATGGATTGGCTATATTTTAAAACATTATTTGAATGCAAACTAACTGACTCAGAAAGTGGCTTTGTGAAGGCAATAGCTCAGCGTCGCTGACAATCCTGCCCCCCACGCCTGTGCTCTGGCTTGCTGGGAGAGCCCGCTCCACACACGTCCAGGAATTTGTTTGAGGACGGAGCGTGGTTAAGTCATGTTTTAAGAATGTTCTCTCAGTCTGACTCAGAGGGCACAGAGAGCCACAGAGGGACCCTGCACAGTGATACCTGCTGTTCCGTCTGGTTTTCAGGAACCACCTTCAACTGTGCTGACACCAGGAGATCAGTGTTGCACCAGGTCACCCCTTCACGTCTTCTTTCCACAAGGTTAAAGAAAGAGAGCTTTTTCCTGTTGACATGTTTTTAAACCTAGTAATTTAGGGGTTCAGGTGAGGGAGGAGGGAAGAATGGGAAAGAGAAGGAGGACAAGTGAGAGAAACAGAGAATGGACTTGATAGAAGGAGAAAATTACAAAATGGAATTACAAGTCTGTAAAACAGCCAAGAAATTTGTTTGGGAAAATAGAAATCTAAGAGCTGTGGTTTTGCATTTAACACTGACCCATAATGAGAAAGCCAGGGAGAGAAGATAGGGAATCAGCGGATGAAGATGGGAAGGGAAAGAGAAGAGGAAGGAGAAGCAGAAGAGATCGAAAGAGGAAGAAAAAGAAAGCCAGGCATAGAGGCACACACTCCGGAAGGCTGAGGCAAGAGGATCACAGTTTCAAGCCCAGCCTGGACACTTTAGTGAGCCTGCCTCAGTTTTTTAAAAATTAAAAAAGGGTTGGGAATGTAGCTTGGTGTGAAGACCCTGGGTTCAGTTCCCAGTGCCACAGGTGTATGTGTGGGGGTAAAAATAAGAAGAATGAAAGAGAAGAAGAAACAGAAGAAGAGGGGTTAAAAGGAGCAAGATGTGGAGTATAACAGGGATGAAAAGGGATTTTATGAGGAAAAGCATGTAAGAAGACACTGGAAGTTAAAAATCAGGATATTCTACCCAATACAGGACGTCTGGTCGTGTCAATGTACTGGAATAGGAAAAACATCTTTGATAGTTTGTCTTCGATCATCTTGTCTCACGCCAGTCAACAGGCATGTGCGGGAGGGCAGCTTGAGATTTTCTCAGACTGGAACAGCAATCACGAGTCACACCTGCCGAGTCCTCTTCATGGGCTCCACAATATGAATATGTCAGACACGTACACACACACGGTGCAGGCATATCCGTGCATGCCTCACAGGCAAGGAACACGCACACCTTAAGGCCATTCCTTGGCTTTCTACTGTACTTACAGTAACTCCAAACTCAGCAGCCTCAGCAGCCTTCCAGCACAGCAACCTTCCAGCCACACTGACTGCCTCTTGCTCCCTCTGATCCCTGGAGCTTCCTCTCACCTTCACCACCCTGTTTTCCCTACCCTCAGATGGCTGGCTCCTCCTCACTCTGTAGGTCTCACCCAGAGAGACTGTCTTCAATCACCCTGTCTAAAAAGCTTCCTCCCTCCCTACCAGCACTCCCAATATTCAGTGTCAGTGCACCCCATTAGCAGGCACTAATTGTTACTTGTCAGCATAAATTTATTGATTGGTCTATATTTAAACGGTCCTTGACACCTACTGGCCATTCAATAATTATTCGTTGATTGAATGCATGTATGAAATGTTCCAGATTCCCTGATTTGCTGTGCACAGTTGTGAGCAGTGGCAGCAGGCCCAATAAGCCATCTTTGCTCTTGTGTCTCTTCCTTGTCCTCCTGGCTGTTCCAAGCCTAGTCTGCACGTATACCTTGAGAATGACCTCTTCTGCCTTTGAACACCTAAGTCTAGGTGAAGGGGAGAGGTAAGCAGCTGTTCTTGGGTGTGACAGAGGCAATAAGAAACCACAGAGAAAGAAATCAGTTTGCAACTAATCTCACATTCTTCTGTGTCATTAGAAAAAAATTAAAAGAGAACTACAAAAGAATGAGCTCTGAAGAGAAAAGAAGGCAGACGTTGGACATAGTCTGTCAGGAATGAATGGTCACCTGTGTAGTATGGTGACCTGAGGGGTCACTGCTTCCTCCCTAAGCACACAGAGGGTGCTCCACAGAACAAAACCGTCAGTGACCGAAGCCTTCTGAAGACAGTGACCAGAGAGGAGGCGTTCCTCCTCTGTTCCTCTACCATGATGCTCTAACGTTCTCCTTCACTTGGTTATATCCAAACACCATGTCACCTGGTACAATTTACCAATGCCTAAGAGTTGCTCAGCACTGTGTTCCAGGTTTTCTTTTTTAAATTATTATGCTTTTATTTTATTTTATTTGTTTGCCTCAGTATTTCTTTGTCCAGAACATGTTTAATGCTCTTGTGGAATTCTTGTAGCTGACGTAGCTACTGAAGGCTGAGTCTTGCTCAGGAACCGACAATCAGCCCACAGACTCAACTCTTGGCCAAACATGTATGGCTTAAGTTTATCCAAAGTCCAAACAAATCAGATACTCCTTCTGGAAATAAGTCAAATTCTTTCCTTTGGAAATAATTTTTCAGAAACTTAAGAAAGCAATATGTTTTCTGTTCTCCAAGTTCTTGTAATCACATCCAGTTTTGTATCAGATGCACCAATGGTCATAATAAAAGATTTAGAAAAGTCTAAATCTTTCAAAATATATAAAGAAATCAAAGCTCATTTAAACTTTTCAGAAATGTTTCAGCACTGTAATAGTCAAAAACTTTAATGAGTTTGCCTCCTTTTTATAAAACAGCACAATGGACTGCCTACAATTCCAAAAAAGGAAAACTTCAGGGATCTCCCAAAGGACATGCTTTTTAAAAAGTTTTAATTTAGGGAGTTTGCTGATTTCTAACAAACTACTTTATTCCACAAAAGAATTGGATCTTGAATATTTGATCTTTGAAAACCCAACAGACTTTGCTAAATTTCATATTGTCCATGGATGGCTGCAAGCCCTAAACTGAATACACCCTCACAATTAGAGATGAGTTTTGTTTTTTTTTTTTTTAAATCCCTCCTTGAAATTCAGAATAAAAATAATAGAAAATTTCTGAATGTATTGGTGGATGCCTGTAATCCAACGTACTTGGGAGGCTGAGGATTGCAAGTTTGAGCTCAACCTGGTTAACCTGATGAAACCTTGTCTCAAAATAATAAATAAGTAAATAAGGCTATGGATGTATAAATACAAAGACCCTGAGTTCAATCCCTAGTACCATAGTAATAATTATTACCATAGTAACAATACTATTATAAATTAATCACAATGATATTATTAACATAAGACATATTTTAAGGGTATAATAAGCCTTCAGACATGTTTTATGAATTTGTAGGTGATGTATCTTGAGTTGATCTCAGATCTCAGCAAAGAAAATTAAGTCCACATGTGTAATATAAATAAGAATAATAGCTACTATTTGTTGACTAACTACTGTGTTTCAGACCCAGTACCACTAACTGTAAGTTCATTGTTTCATTAATTCTCACAGTAACCTGTCGAGGAGGTTCCAGTTACCCTGATTTTAACTATGAAAACCTTGAGGTTCAAAGAGTGGTGACAGTTGTTCAACATCAATCAGCAAGTATTTTAACTGGGATTTTAACCCAGGTCTTCTCAACTCCCAAAGATGCTGTTATTGGGATGAACAGAAGAAAATGGCCCCATAAAGTTGAACAAGAAGGCACCTAGCTGAGACACAGGCATGATAAAGTCTCCAAAAGTATTGAGGTGAACAATCAGCATGAGTTATCCAGACTGAAACATACCTGGAGGGGAGGAAAATATTCCTTAATGTCTCCTTAACCTGCTAGGTCAATCCCTTAAGAATACTCAATTCCCTTTTATCTAATTCAGTATTCACCAAGCCTTCTGATCTGATATCGATCTCCTGGGAATACTTTTCCATTGGAAGGTAGTATCTTGGTAATGACCAGGACAGAATACTGATTTTATTCTCTGGGAATAATAATAAGTAATAACAATAAAATAAGAAATATAAAGAAAATAATAAGTTGGCTAGACAGAAGATTAATTAAAGTCCTCAATGGGATAGTGGGAATCAATTCCTAAAATGATCAGTTCTGAATTAAAAATGGATTCTCTGATTCTACCAAACTAAGAACCAGGTGCAGAGACTGCAGTGACTTCCATTAAAATGCGCTTAGTCAACTGGCTCACCTTGAAACAGCCTCCCAAGGTCTCTAGCTGTCTTAATGACATCAATATAGAATCACTTTTACTAGGTGACATTAAAATATTGTCACATTGCCTATCCTTTGGCCAAATATAGCTATGGGATATATAAAGACAGTATATGCATCATTAGCCAGTTTTGAAAATGAATCAAGCAAGTCCCCACACAAAATTGTGTTGGAGAAGAACCCAAGAAACTCTAAGAGACTAACAAACCCATGGTCCCTTTTTCAAGGAAGTTAATTTTAGAATTCTTTTTGCAAACAAAATCCCATGGCTCATGCTGAGTGTGTTAAGTGAAGTCACCAGCAAGCTGAAAACCTATTAGTCTAGTGAATTCCAGGCAAAAATACTGTTTAAGTTACAAGTGAGTGAGACCATCTACTTGGCATGAAGTTATGGTGTTTTATAGGAAAACTTCTAACAGTAACAAAGAGTATACAGTGATAGAGACTGACTTATTCTGTCTCTCTCTCTGTCTCTGTATCCTTCTATGTCTCTGTCTCTTGTCTCTCCCTCACCGTCTCTCTCTCTCTCTCTCTCTCTCTCTCTCTCTCTCTCTCTCTCTCCTCTCTCTCTCAGATAAAAAGACAGTGGGTTGGTTGTTCCAGTGCAACTGAGTAGCTGAACCAGGTCTACATGACGCTGAAGAACACCTTGGTTTTAGAAACCTTGAGAAGCTTAGAGTGTATGACTAACCCTCCAGGAAGCATTTCAGTTTGCACTGTTAAATATTTTCCTCAAAAATGTTATTTTTGAAGCTTAAAATAGTCTACTTCTGAAATTTTATATTTGAATTTGTCCTTTGTCCAACTTATATTCAACTAAAGAACCTCCTAGTGTTTATTTGCAAACACGAAATATCTCAGTCATTAGAACCCACTTTCTGCTTGTGTTTTTTCTGTACTTATCACCAACCAGAAACATTTGCAAAAAGTACTTAAGAGTAGAGTCCTTTATTCAAATTGGAATTGTATTTTTTTCAATTTGTGTCTCTTTTCCTTAGTAATTTGCTTTTTAAAAAGATTTTTAAAATTTTTTTAGTAATTTGCATTTTAATGGTGGAATTAATCATGTTTGTAATTTACATGCCAAAGTTAAGTTTACTCATGAAACATAAAGTCAGAATTCCTCGCTAGCTTTTTATGGGCTGACCTTTAGCACCATCATTCTCTTTCAAGGGCACCATGAGTCTTCACAGAACTTAATTTTCTAAAACACTTGAAATGCAGAAGAGTGTAAAACTGAGAAATGAAATGACTTTTCCATACTTTCTTATTTAAAAATTCCAAAGTATTTGTGGTTTACACTCAAATGCATTAAATAAAATCTTAAAATATGCCTTGGAAACCAAAATTACCAATTATTAAGTGCTTATTTTGTACAAGTTTGATGTTAAGTATTTTGTTTCACCTCTCTTATTTGATCCTTACAGCAGTTTTTTTTTAGGTAGATAGTATTGTTTTGGGGCTGGGGCTTTAGCTCAGCAGCATAAGCACCTGCCTTGCAAGCAGGCAGTCGTGAGTTCGATCCCCGATACCGATAAAAAAAAAGATTAAAAAATTACAAAAAAAAGATAGTATTGTTTTATATTGATCTTCAAATAGAAGAGGAAAAATTTGCCTCTAATGTGCTTTATTTTACTAGTGGACAGCATCGAAGCACTGGATATAGGGAGTCTGGTTTTGAGCACTGATTCTAGTGCTTCCCCTGTATCCTTGTTCATGTCATTTCTCTTTAACCGTATCCCTAGGGCTTCAGTTTCCTCCACTGTTTAATCATTAATCATTATTAATGATTATCATTAATCTTTATAATGATTTTTATTTGAGATGAGTCCAACTTCCATCAGAACATGTTCCCTACAAACGGTTTTACAGTTACAGTTTTAATCCAGTGCTCCTTAAAGTCACATCTTTAAAGCATTTCCTTTTCAAAGACAAAGATCCTGGACAGAGATCATAGGTTAAATCCTGACAGTTAATGCTTTCATAAAGAAAGCTGATAGTCAGCTGAGCACAAGAAAGAATGTGGGTTGGAAACATCGTGGGTATTTCTGGAAGATTAGTGAGAATCTAGTGTGAAAATGCTCAAACCCAACTTCCCCTGAGTACATTTGTTCTAAACTCTGTTAGGCTCACGTCTTAAAAGGCAAAGAAAAAGGTTTAGCATGTTTAAAAGAGTCCATCTGGTTGAAGTGTGCGTGAAGAAGTGCTCAAGGACAAAAACCAAGAATTAAAAGAAAGGAAAAGGTCATTGTCAAGAGCTTGGAATTATTGCACAGGCAGCAAGGAGTGTCTGAGAGCTTGTTAGCAGGGACTGAAGATAGTTACACTTATACTGTTTATAGGACAGGGGAACTGGGGGGGATAAGGTGTGGAGGGTGGGAGCCACACTGTGGTTAGAGGCCCCTGCCATAATCCAATTAAAGAGATCACATGGAAATGGGGGTGGGGGCAGTAGATAGAAGGGTGCCATACTTCATAGGACATGATCAACCCCCAAAGTGGGGCCTGCTTCCACACCACAGACACCAGAGATTCTGAGAACTGGTGAGTGCCCTAAATTGACATCAGCTGCGAAATTACTGATGGCCTAAAAATACAAAATAAATGGAGGAGCCATCTTTGCCTGTGAGAACTACAGCCAAAAATAAAGCTGGCAGAGAGGCCTGCAAGCAGAGGTTCTGGTGGGCGCTGGCCTAAGCCTCTCAGCACCTCCTTCCTTGGGAAAAGGTCACTGATAGCCAAGGGTCCCGTGTTCTGTTCTTCATTCTGCTACTGATTTAGTGCTTCCCCGAATCATTTATTTCTCCTTTTTTATGTTGGACTAGAGAATTTCAGTTGCCCTCAATCACCAGGATCACAGAATCTTTCCACATACCACATTTAATATTTTTTAATTGGACCAAAACTTTTCCTCTTATCTGTGAATCCCATTATAATGCACAGCACCAATCAGGGAAGGAGTGCAGGCTGCCATATCTGGATCTGGGTTTGGATAAGACAAAGCCAACAAGCCTCCTCCTTGAGCATCACTGCCTTGCCTGCCACCATCACGGCTTTGCCTTCCAGACAGCATCCAGCCTCGTTCCCACGGCAACCAGCACGGCGCCCACGTGTGAGCTCAGGACCGCAGAGGCCTCAGCCCCGCCCTACCCCAGCCCCCCACCCACCCCCGCTGCCCCCACCCCCGCCTCTCCCCCTCCCCCGCTTGCAACGAGCTCCTCCAGAGGAGGGAGGGGGCCCGGTTGCCAAGGAAACTGGAGACGCCAGGCAGCCGCCCCTGCCGCCTCTGCCCCTAGAAAGGCCAGCACCCGCGGGCTGAAAGCTGCCTCCGCGGAGGAGGAGGAAGAGGGGCTGATAGGAGAGAAGACGTGGGTGGTGGAGGAGGAAAAGCAACTCGGGGACGGCCCCCGCGCGGTTGATGGGCGGCCCCTCTCTGCCCTGAGCAGGCCCGCCAGCCCCGGCCCTCGGCATCGGTAGCCCTTGGCAGGGGAGAAGCGCGGACCCGCAAGGTAAAGGGCCTGCCTGCTGCAGCCTGGCCTCACAGACCCGGGTGTGTGTGTGTGTGTACAACTTGTCTTTCCTACCGGGAAGATTCATCCCTCTGGCCGACCTCAGCCCCTCTTCGTTTTTTCTGCCTTCGTTTTTCTGGCCGTTTGCAGACTGGCAACCGCCTCATCCCCTATGTACAGTAACTTCAATGATAGCATCGAATTACTTGTCAAACCTATGGCATTTCCTCCCAAAGATTTACAGCTGCACACTAAGTCAGTCTTTTCTCTCTGAACTTGATAATCAATATGTGATCACTCACCTCTGTTATTTTTACAACCTAATTTAGAGTCGCCAGAATAAACAAGCCGGCTACCTGTCCCAGTGTTTTCCTGGCACTTGCCATCTTGATTTCTTAAGCCGAATTGGCTGGAAGGGGCAAAAAAATCTCCTGCTCCTACAATTTCTCCTCTTCTTGTTCTCTCATAGTATTCAGGGAGTATTAGGAAAATTGGGCCCAAATGAAGACATTTTTATAAGCTAAAGTTCAAAAATTCTAAGATTTTTTTAAGTTAAGATTGAAACAAATTCTGTAATCCTTGTCATTACAAATTAATTATGGGAAAGGTTGAAATCCTTTTCCAGGCACCGAGATGTAAAAAGAAGGGGATTTATATATCTGATTGTCAGGTATTAACACAGCCATTTTGTTTCAAAAGAACTTTCAGCCTTAAAAGGAAGTTAAATTTACATTTTGCTTCATTGTCTAAACCAACAAAATATCACTAACGATATTTCTAATATCAAAATATAATAAGAAAACAGAATAATGGCTTACTTAAAAGACATTTCAAGTCAGCCTTTTGACAAATGTGGCCATAAAACAGGACAGTGTACACACTACACACACACACACACACACACACACACACACACTTTTTTTTCCCCAAGAGAAATGAAAGGAATGCATTCTGCAATTAAATTCTCTTCTCCTTAGTCAGGGAAACTTGGTTTGAAGTCATTGAAAATTTATACTGGAGAGAAATTCGTATGTCACAAAGTTCTTAGAATATTCCTCATTGAAATTTCACAGATGTGTAGAATTTTGAGGCCAAGAAGAATTATTTGCTGTGGCTTTTAGCATCACAGACTCCCTTCTCCTTCCCCACATTTCTCCTCCTCTCTTTCTCCTCCCCCCTACTTAATATGACTTTCTACACTGATTTCTAAAGCACAGATTTTTCACAGTACATTATTGCCAGAGACTTAAAACAAGTGTGCATTGCTATGAGTGGATTTCAAAATGAGAAGCAGTTCAAAGGTGAGCAATGGAAGACAACACAGAATGCTATTTTAGAAATTAGGGCCTTGCCCACATTTTATTATCATTCTGCTCCACTGCTCACCCCCTTCTATATTTGCTGAGGAAAAACTCCTCAAATGGCCGTCTGGTTGAGTAGGCCCACAAAGATGAGCTCCAGGAGTTAAGCATTATCTCACCTGGATTTATTTCCACACAGTTGTTTCTGTTTCTTGGTCAACCTGGTCAGTTCTTCAGAGCTGGCGTACAGTGCAATGTGGAGAATATCTGCCTAACCTGAGATAACCTACCATCTCCTTAATCTATCTCTAGTAGTCTGTTTCCTCTAGTTTTACAAAGTCTTGATGTATTTAAATAGGAAATTATATGTGGTACTATGATGCTTCCAAGCATTTGTTTTATAGTAAAATATAAAGTAATGGAGAGTTTATGGGGAGGAGGAAGACACTTTTGTAGGCATTTTGAAGTCCTTTATTTGGTTGTGAAGTCAGGAGCAACCTAGCTAGTTAATCAAATAGTTATTTCCTGGATCTTTGAACAAAATTATTTCATACCTCCTGACTTAGAAACCTTTGTAAAATAACAGAGTTAACACCATGATAGGTTAACTGGTTTTGCTATGTTAACTTTTTGTAACCACAACGTATCATCCAAGTAGACTCTCAACTATGCCCCTTTAGAGACTGTTAACATACTCTCACTATAATTCCTTATGTTCTCTACCTGATTAATATTCAGACAGCCTTCTCTTTCCAACAGGAGCAACAGGGGTCTCCCACAAGGGTTTAAAGATAATCTTTAAAATGTGCTCTGTAAATGACTATTAAAATGCTGAAGAGACGAGATTTGGGTTTGGTTTACAGATTGTGCATTGGGTTGTAATTTTAGATTCTGTCTCTCAAAGACCCTCATTCTGTCCTTGAGATTACTCCCAAGGGACCAGCAAAAGTTGTTCCTATTGCTCAGGCACAAATGATAAACCTTGCAGGATTTCCTAATTACCTGACCAGACACTAGATCACCGTGAGTCAGGAACAACATGACTTTGCCAGTATCCTCTCAACTGAATAAACTGGAGGAAGGGAGTCACAGAGTGCAACACACCCGAGAGTTACGACATCTGTCTCAACCTGCTCTTCCCCCAGAGCCTAGGGGAGCTTCTGTCACACTGTAGTCATTAAAAATATCAGGTACATAGAGAACTTCACTGGACAGTAAGCAAGAATCTTGTGGGGGCTTTGATGACCTAGAGAAGAGGTTTGGCCATTACATTAACAGTGCCATTTTGTAACTTTATGAGCTTTAATAATAGCCATAAATTTAGGTCACACTTCTTGGAAGTATGGTCTCTCTTTCTTCCCTTCCTATTTACACACCCTGCTGCAATGCCTTTTGAGTTCCATCACTACAGTATCTGCTCTCACAGGGGTTATTACTTACCTTCTCTGAAATTCTCTCTCCGCATTTATAACACAGCACCCACCTGCTTTACCCTGGGCCTCTTTGCAGAGCTATTCTTTGGCTGCCTGCTCCTTAAATTTTAGGGTTTGTCCCAGTTTGTCCTGTGTAAAGCATTTTTTCTTTCTGGTATCCATTCAATCCCATTTGCCAACAAAATGCGAAGCCCTGCGTCTAACTGCTTGCCTAACCCTTGCATTTGCAGTACCCTAGACAGTTCAAATTCCACACTCTTTCCTCATCAACGTGCTCCATTTCTGCTTTCTGAAGGCGCTGTTGGCATCACCTAGCCTGCTGCTCAAGCCACTAACCTAGGCAGCTTCCTTGATTCTTCCCTCCCTACAATCTCAGAGACCTGGTGATTTTCTTTGAATTTACTGTGCTTAAACACTGTGGGCACTGGAACCTCCCTGGGACCTAGTCCCAGTTCTTCCATTTAGTAGTTCTGTAGCTTCATGCCAGTTATTTAATTCCTATGTGCCTCAGTTTCCTCATCTGTAAAATAGAGGTGTAAGGTCTTCCCCTAAGTATTGTCTTGAAAATTAAATGAATTAATATGTGTAAATGCTTAGAAGAGTGCCTGCAACTTCCAGAGACTGGCAAATAGCAGCTCAGGTCACGTTTCCCTCCCTGTCCCCTTTTCTCTTCCATCTCCTGTGTCCTCCCACCTTTACGACACTGTCTGACCAACATCTCATCTCATCTCTATTGTTATCCCGTGTTCCAGTGGTCTTCCCTTTTCCATATTTTAATCTATACCTCTTACACCATCCATTCTCTATACTACAAATGGATCTTTTAAAACACAATCTGATCATTTATTTGCTAGATTGGAACTTTTCGTGGCTTCGTATGACTCTTCCAATGATGACCTTCCAGGCTCCCCATGAGCTGGCCCCTGCCAACTCCTCACCCAACTGGTGTGCTCACCACACCCATTTCTGCTCCTGCTGCCCTGCCCCTGCCCTGTTCCTCTTTGGTATGTGCCACTTCATGCTCCAGACCCTCTGTACCTGCCCTTTCTGTTCTATTTCTTGCCTTAGTTAACCCCTCCAGACCAGATTATGCCCTTCTTTCCCAACACTCTAAGAACACCATATTCTACTCCACAGCACCTATTGGCATTACGGTTCCCATATCCAATGTCATGGTTCTCTCCTAGACCATAAGCAACACGGGGCAGAGAACATGTCTGTCTTGCTGATTGCTGTGCTCCAGTGCCTATTATAGTGCCTGGACTGAAATAAGTATTCAGTAATTATTGTATAGATGATTTTAAGCCATGTAGGGCTTCTAACTTTGATAACTGCTAATTTAGTGTGGCTCTCGGATTTTCTTTTCTGTCACATTGTAGAAGTGCTGCTGAATCAGGGGGCTGTCAACCTAACTTCCTGTGAATAACTGGGACAAGATCACTGAAGCCAGCTGATGACTGCGATTGCATTATTTATGCCTGGAACAGGAGGGCTTGAAGGGTTGCAACAGCAACACAAGAAGCCCTTCAGTCTGAAAGGAGCATCTGTGCCTTTCAAACAATAGCCATTAGATTAATAAGAGAATAAAAGCAGGTATACTAAAACCAAATACGACAAAGACATAAAAGAGTCTGTCACAGCACATTTATTTCTCTTTCATATGCAGGTCAGGGATTAAGAATCATGCTGCATGAAGCAAAGGACAGGCAGAAGTTCTTCAGTGATGTACAGTATCTACGGGACCTGCAGCATAAGGTGGACTTCGAGTATCAGGTAACTGCAGAAGGCAGGGATTATCTTCCACCTCCTCTGCCAGTGTCGGAGATAATTCAGCACCCAGTATGAGTATGTGCCAAACAGTTATCGTTTTCTAAAATCACCCCTTACTAATGGGGTAGCCATGAAAAACCGCTTCATCTTTCTGGAACTCAGTTTCCTCATCTGTAAGCCGGGGACCTGTATGTTGTCATGATTCTGTCAAAAAATGGAGTGAGATAAACATTTTTCAAGTATTTACTGCAGTGTGTGGCACACAGCCCTTGGCAACAAATGACAGTGGGGTTCAGTTTTGACAAACCAAGACGAATAAAGATTCTCTTTAAGGGGTTAACTAAGCCACTCAATCATTTATAAAATAACATACTTTTCTGTTGTCATGGAGGCCAGAAGAAAGGTGGTTAGCACATTCTTCAATAAGCTAACTATTGGTCTCTGTGGTTACCATGTTTACATCCAAAAACAATGCAGACAGAGAGCCTGAGGGCCCATGATGCAATTACCCGGGGCTGGCCTAGGACAAACTGGCTAAACTGGGTCATAGGATTCTGGGAACAGTTAGAAGGTGTCATTCATGCCATCTTGCCAGAGATCAGGCCTCACCAATCAGAGAGGCCTGGCTTCAGGCCTGATGGAGGGCTGAAACGCACTCCTTCCCAAAGGAGAACACGGATCTGCCTTATCAGGTTTTTCTCCTCCTTAGCAATTTCAAATATAACTGAACCTCCTGGATCACCAAGGAAACCAGACCTATCCCAGTAACCCGATTTCACCTGTATAATACAGCTTTGCTTTGGGGCTAGAAATGGAGTTAGCAATTTCCTCCCACAACTTGCCAACCCACATGCAAGAAGACTATAAAATCTGGGGAGTTTCTGGAAAACAAATAAGAATGTAAACACTGAAACTGGTCACCCTGGTAGTACATCTACTATTCATAAAGATGCCTCTGCTATCCAGCTTGTGTTTGGAAATAATTGTTCGAGGTGATCTGTGGAATAAGCACATAAGAAAATCTCACAGCCGTGTGATTTGGAGCTGTTGGAAAGGAGCCCCGAGACTCAGTTTGTCAGTGCAGATAATAAAGCACTCAGACATCAACAAATCTTGACAAGACTTTTATTTTTACTTTTCCAAAAGGGCACAACCCCATCCCAGCAACAAGGTAGCAGGTGTGCAGAACAAAGGAGGATCACTCTTTTTACCCCTAATGCAGGAAGGGCAGCCGACTTCTCTCCCATTGGCTGGTTTGGAGGTTCACAGCCCATCCCAACTGGGTAACTCAGACAGCAGAAGGGGAAGTTGAGGGGCTGCTGAGGGGAAGGGAAAGCAGAGTGGAGGGGGACGTGGAGAGCAGAAAACCCTTGACCATGATAAGCTATCTTTGGTTTGTGGCTGTTCCCAGGATTGGAACTGAGCAGGCATTTTCTGTAACTTAGTGTGTTCAGGAAAAGCTTTCTAGAATGGGCTGGAGTCCAAGATGGAGTCACTCCTGTTTGATAGAAAAGACAGAACTCACAGTTTCCCACTGAGCCACTGCAGTGATTTCCTAATCTCAGTTGGACTTTCAGTGTGCCTTTCCATTCATTCAACCAATATTCATTAAAAACCTGCGATATGCCAGATAAGGTCCCTGCTCTTCCAGAACTCTAGAGAAAAAAAAAAAAAAAAACATACACAGGTAAATAGATGTATAAGACAGTTTTAGCTACTGCAGTTGTTTGGGTCTAGGATGTTTCCCAAAGGCTCATGTGTAAAAGACTTGGTTCCAGGCTTGGCATTACTGGTGGCCTAGTCTGAGGTCTGATGCCATTGGGAGAGTACCTGGGACAGTGACCACCCAACCCCTTCTCTTTCACTTTCTTGCTGCCATGAGGTGAATGGGCTTCCTCTGCCGTGTGCTCCACCACGATGTACTGTGTCTCCACAGGCTCAAAGCAAAGGAGTCAATCAGTTATAGATTGAAACTCAAACTCGTGAGGCTTTTCTCTCTTTAAATTAACTTATCTCAGGTTTTTGTTACCAAGACAAAAAGCTGGCATAGTGGCTGATAAATACACGAGGAAAATGAAACAGGTGGTGATGCCTTTAGACAGGCAGGGGAAAGGCCTCTCTGAGGAAGTGAATGAGAAAGAGCCCACCACAGCATTCCAAGCAGAGGAAGGCAAGTAAGTACCGGAGAGAGCAATCAGCCTGGAAGGTTAGAAGACACAGAAAAAGCCCAGAGTGACTGAAAGACGTTCATCAAGGGAAAGTACAGAAGATAAGGAGCTGGAAAAAGTCCATAGGGCCAGATCATGTTGGGTTTCAGAGGACAGCTCTGGGCATTTAAATTTGATTCTCACCCAAGAATTATTGGGTAGTTTTAAGCAGAGAGAGCAGAATGATTGACTTGCTCCCCTCATCCCAGTACCGGAGATTGAATTTAGGGTCTTACACTAGACAAACATTTTGTTACTGAGCCCCACTCCTGGAACACACACGCCCCTCTTTTAATTCTCAGACAGGACCTCACTAAGCTGTTCAGCCTAGGCTCAAAGTCTTGATCCTCCTGTCTCAGCCTTCCAAGTAGATGGGATTATTGGCATGTGCCATTGTACCCAGATTGACTTACATTTTTAGAAGATCACTTTGGCTTCTGTTGGGAAAGAACTATAAAGAACAAGTGAAAAAACAAAAAAAAATTTTTTTTTTAAGGGAACTGATGGAAATTTGATAGAAATATTTTGGTGACTTGGGCCAAGTTTTAAGCCTGGAGGTGGCACCAAGTGGCCTGACCCAGAAAACAGGAGCAGAACAGCCCTCTCTCCAATAGATGGAGGCAGGGTGGGGTGGGGTGGGG
Source organism: Cavia porcellus (assembly GCF_034190915.1). NCBI lineage: Eukaryota > Metazoa > Chordata > Mammalia > Rodentia > Caviidae > Cavia > Cavia porcellus. The sequence continues at coordinate 18,051,531 of NW_026947515.1, forward strand.
TCAAGGGAGTGAGGAAAGAGAAGAATAAGGGATAAGCCACTTCAGCACAGTCGTCCATCTCCTCCTTCTGTCATTATCCTCACAATTTTAAACCTTTTCCCTCTTCAAGCTCCAGCTCCCATATATCCAACCATCTTTCCCCTTGTTTCACATGAATATGAAACAAAACAAAAGCTCAGAGCCAGCAGGCGCAAACCCATCCAGCTTCCTGCCCTTCCGTCCCTGGATCCGCACTCCCAGCGCTCCAGCTTGAGGGCACAGAATGACTCTTCTTGCCAGAGCCCAGTGTCTTTGCTCTCCAGCCTCTCCCCACCCAGGGGCCTCTCGTTTGTGTCTTTGGCCTTCTCTTCTTATTGGCTCAATCTACAGACTTGCTTTAGCCTTCTACCAAATGAACCAAAGAACAGCGCCTTCTGTCGCCTGAGTGCCTTTGTCCTGCCGCAACCCTGGCTCCTTCCTGTTTCATCTCAGATGTCCCCAAAGATTCAGCTTCATTTTTAGCTCCACTTCTTGGCCTCCCATTTGTTCCCTAACCACCGCCTAAGGTCAGTAGTCCGATTCAGTGGGCACCTTTCAAGTCTTTGTTTTCTGAAGCTTTATCTACATTTGATGCTATTTCTCATCCACTTGAAAAGTTCCTCCTCTGGCTTTCTGACATCACCTCCCTCCCCGACTTTCCTCCTGTTCCCTTCATTTTTCTTCATCTTGTTTCCACATTGCCTTCTCCCTGCCCTTCAATGCTGATCCCCTCAGGCTTCCATCCTCAGCCTAGTTGGCTTCTAAAAATTCACAAGGTCCCTGTTGCTCATTTTGTCTGCTCTCATGGTTTTAACTATCTCTGTATTCTAGTGATTTGTAACTGGGGTCTCCCATAAATGTTAGAATTATTTGCACACCTGCTTGTTGGACATAATTTCCATCGAGATGTTACAGAGACATCTCAAACCCAACATGGTCACGGTGCCTTCCATGGCCACCCTGGCCCCTCCTCCTATGACCTAAGCCATCCCTGACTCCTCCTCCTCCCCTGTCACCCATATCCCAGGCTGTACCAAGTCCTGCCAAGTTCATCTAAGATTTCATATACTTGTACTTTCATTTTTATTTTATTGCCATTGGTGTAATTAATAACTTTTAGTGAACTTACCAAGTGTTCAGCCACAACAATATTAAGCTTTGGAACATTTCCACTAGTCCAATACATAGAAACCTTTTTATACCCCCTGCACAGAGTGTATGAGGGTGTATTGAAGTTGCCTTTTGTGTGACTTCCTCTCCAACTGAACAGCAGCTTCTTAAGGGCAAAGGCTAAGTCTTCTTTTCTATGCTGAAAAAAATGCCATGTCATTCATGAAAGCCAATGTTACCCAACTTGATCACCAACTGGGTTTATCAGACTTAGATTCAGCTGGTTTGCGACTATTCCACAAAGTCAAATCCACCCTTGCTGAGCATTCTTAAAACCACTTATCGAAAGGCCTGCAAAAAATAATGTTTTTTGTTTTTGAGACTGGGCTTCCCTACACAGTTTAAGCTGAACTTGAACTTACTTTGTAGCCAGCCTGGTCTCAAACTTGCAGTGATCCTCCTGCCTCAGCCTCCTGAATGCTGGGATTACAGGCATGAGCCACCATGCCCAGCAAATGTTTGCCTTTAAGATGTTCTGAGCACTTTTGAAGTAGACATGCGGAGACCCACAGTAACTACTTCAGAGGGAACAGCAATAATTTTTGAGTTATATTATTAAATGTATCCCTGCTTTGTTCCAGGCAGGATTTAAAACAATGACTTAAGAATCAATTGCATGACTTTAGTGACCCTTCCATAACTTGGTCCACATATGGCTGATGTATATTTAGATAATTTACTAAGGTAGATTTTATGTTGGATAAGTGTTGATATTCTGGGTCATGGGCTGACCAGCTCCTTCCCATGGAAATCTAGCTTTCTCTCTCAGTTCAGCCATCTGTTTGGAACACCAAGGATTCTGCATTTCAGAGTATACAAATAGTGCAAGACCCAAAAACTAGACATGACTCCCAGACATACACTTTTGCC